>NC_133539.1:132425892-142425892 GCF_048773025.1 Camelus bactrianus | reverse complement strand
TTCAAAAATGAAGCAGTTATTACAGAAAAATTCTATTGAAGTGAGTTCTACAAAATAGACAAGTAGTTACATTGTTTCAATCACCGTGAAATTGCACGTTCCAAACATGGTACATGCATCACGGATTAGGAAAAAGATTCTTTAATATGTTGTGAAAAAGTGGATTACCAAACTTTCTACCTACATAAAGGCATCTTTATACCTACAAATATTTTCTCACATTTTGCAGCTTTATCCAAATATCACATTTGAGTATCAAGCAATTTTCGCCGAAAAATTCTATTCTAGCTAGTTCTACCCAATAGAATTCTAATTTACATAGTTTCTTTACCGTGAATTTCGGTCTTCCCAACGCGCTACAGGAATCACAGTTTGAAAAATATTACTACACACTTGTTAACATATGGATTACCGGACTTTCATCCACCAATCAAGTCATATTGGCACTTAGAAGCATTTTCTCATATTTCGAAGAATTTTCCTAACACCAGATTTGAAAATGAGGCAGATTTTGCAGAAAAATTCTCTTGGAGCGAGTTCTACCCAATAGACATTTAATTTACATAGATGTGCTCATCATGACATTTTGTGATCTGAACACTTTTCAAGTATCTCGGTTTCGACAAATATTCACTACAGAGATGTTAGCATTTGGATTACCAATCTTACATCCACCATACAAGGCATATTTACACCTACAAGTATTTACTCTCATTTCAAAGTTTTGTCCAAACGTCAAATTCGAAAATCATGCAATTTGTTCAGAAAAATTCTATTCAAGCTAGTTCTACCCAATAGAATTTTAATTTACGTAGTTTCATTACCGTAAATTTCCATGTTCCAAACACGCTAAATAAGTCACGGATTCGAAAAGTATTCCCTTCATAGTTGGTTACGTGGATTACCGGACTTAAATTCCCCGTTCAAGGCATATTCACACTTAGAAGCATTTTCTCAGATTTCTCAGGTTTTTCCTAAAGCCAGTTTGGAAAATGAGGCTGATTTCACAGAAAATGTTCTTGGAGCCAGTTCTACCCAAAAGATATGTAATTTAAATAGTTCACTCACCGTGACATTCCGTGTTCTGAACATGTTACATGCATCAAGGATTCGACAATCATCCTTTAATGAGTGTGAGCATGTGGATTATCAAATTTTCATCCACCTTACAAGACATGTTTTCACCTAGAAACATTTACTCACATTTCGCAGAATTTTCCTAACGTCAGTTTCGAAAATCAGGCAGTTTTCGCAGAAAAATCCTCTTGTTGCATGTTCCATCCAATAGACATCTCATTTTCATAGATACCATCACCGTAACATTCCGTGTTCCTAAAAAACGGTTCATGCACCAAGGATTCAACAAATATTCACTGCTGAGTTGTTAGCATGTGAATTACCAATCTTTAATAAACCATTGAAGACATATTGTCACCTTAAAGCATTTACTCTGATTTCACAGCGTTTTCATAACACCAGTTCCGAAACTGAGGCAGATTTTTCAGTAAAACTCTCCTGGAGAGGGTTCTAACCAATAGATATGTAATTTGCATAGCTTCCCTCACCGAGAAAGACCGTGTTCCGAACAGGCTACATACATCAAGGATTTGAGAATCATTTTTAATGAGTTATGTACATGTGTATTACAGATCTTTCATCCACCATACAAGGCATATTGACACATAGAAACATTAACTCTGAGCTCACAGCTTTTTCCTAATAGCAGTTTCGAAAATCAGGCAGTTTTCAAAGGAAAATACTTTTGGAGCGTGTTCTACCCAATAGGTACGTAAATTACATAGATTCCCCCACTGTGAAATTACATGTTTCGAACACATTACATGCAGAAAAGATTCGACAAAAATAAACTATAGAGTTGTTTGCATGAGGATGACAGGACTTTCATCACAATACAAGGCATATTGATGCTTAGAAGCATTTTCTCTGATTTCACAGAGCTTTCCAAACGCCAGTTTCGAAAATGAGGCAGATTTCACGGCAAAAACCTCTTGGAGCAGGTTCTAACCTATAGACATGTAATTAACATGGATTCGCTCTCCGTGAAATTCCGTGTTCTGAACACGATACATGCATCTCGGACTCGACAAATATTCACTACATTGTGGTTAGCATGTGGATTACAGCACTTTCATCCACCATACAAAGCTTACTGACACTTTGAAGAATTTTCTCAGATTTCACAGGTTAGTTTTAATGCCAGATAAGAAAATGAGGCAGATTTGGCAAAAAAATGCTCTTGGAGCGAGTT
Source organism: Camelus bactrianus (assembly GCF_048773025.1). Lineage (NCBI taxonomy): Eukaryota > Metazoa > Chordata > Mammalia > Artiodactyla > Camelidae > Camelus > Camelus bactrianus. Next base: position 142,423,623 of record NC_133539.1, on the reverse strand, counting down.
ATACACAAAAGATATGTAATTTACCTAGTTTTACTCACCGTGACATTCCGTGTTCTGAACACGTTACATGCATCACGGATTCGACAAACATTCACTACAGAGTTGGTAGCATAAGGATTACCGAACATTCACCCACCATAAATGCCATATTGACATTTTGAAGCACTTTCCCATATTTCAAAATGTTTTCCTAATGCCAGGTTTGAAAATGAGGCAGATTAACAAAAAATTCTCTTGGAGCAAGTACTTCCCATAGAAATGTAATTTACATAGCTTCCCTCACAGTGACATTCCAATTTCCGAACACTCTACATACTTCACGGATTTGACAAACATTTTTAATGAGTTATGTACATGTGTATTACAGAACTTTCATCCACCATACAAGGCATATTTAAACCTAGAAACGTTAACTCTGAATTTGCAGCCTTTTCCTAATGCCAGTTTCGAAAATCAGGCCGTTTTCTCCAGAAAAAATTTTTGGAGCGATTTCTTCCCAATAGACATGAAATTTACATAGATTCCATCTCCGGAAATTTCCGTCATACGATCACGCTACATGCATAGGATTTCTACAATTATTCACATCAGGTTTGTTTGCATGAGGCTTTATGAACTTCCATCACAATACAATGCATATTGACACTTTGAAGCATTTTCTCTGATTTTGAAGGAATTTCCAAATGCCAGTTTCGAAAATGAGGCAGATTTCGCAGAAAAAAATTTGGAGTGAGTTCTACCCAAGAGACATGTATTTTACCGACATACGCTCACCGTGATATTCTACGTTCTGAACACTCTCCATGTAATCTCGGATTCGACAAATATTCTCTACAGAGGTGTTAGTATGCGGATTGCCGAACTTTCATCCACCATACAAGGCATATTTACACCTACAATTGATTAATCTGAGTTCGCAGCTTATTCCTAACGCCAGTTTCAAAAATCAGGCTGTTATGTCAGGAAAAAACTCTTGCAGCGATTTCTAACCTATTGAAATGTAATTTACATAAATTTCCTCGCCGTGACATTCCGTGTTCCAAACGTTCTACATGCATAACGGATTCGAAAAATATTCACTACAGATTTGTTAGCATGTGGATTACAGAACTTACATCACAGAACATTGAATATTGATACTTAGAAGTATTTTCTCAGATTTTGCAGCGTTTTCCAAGCGCCAGTTTCAAAAATGAAGCAGTTATTACAGAAAAATTCTATTGAAGTGAGTTCTACAAAATAGACAAGTAGTTACATTGTTTCAATCACCGTGAAATTGCACGTTCCAAACATGGTACATGCATCACGGATTAGGAAAAAGATTCTTTAATATGTTGTGAAAAAGTGGATTACCAAACTTTCTACCTACATAAAGGCATCTTTATACCTACAAATATTTTCTCACATTTTGCAGCTTTATCCAAATATCACATTTGAGTATCAAGCAATTTTCGCCGAAAAATTCTATTCTAGCTAGTTCTACCCAATAGAATTCTAATTTACATAGTTTCTTTACCGTGAATTTCGGTCTTCCCAACGCGCTACAGGAATCACAGTTTGAAAAATATTACTACACACTTGTTAACATATGGATTACCGGACTTTCATCCACCAATCAAGTCATATTGGCACTTAGAAGCATTTTCTCATATTTCGAAGAATTTTCCTAACACCAGATTTGAAAATGAGGCAGATTTTGCAGAAAAATTCTCTTGGAGCGAGTTCTACCCAATAGACATTTAATTTACATAGATGTGCTCATCATGACATTTTGTGATCTGAACACTTTTCAAGTATCTCGGTTTCGACAAATATTCACTACAGAGATGTTAGCATTTGGATTACCAATCTTACATCCACCATACAAGGCATATTTACACCTACAAGTATTTACTCTCATTTCAAAGTTTTGTCCAAACGTCAAATTCGAAAATCATGCAATTTGTTCAGAAAAATTCTATTCAAGCTAGTTCTACCCAATAGAATTTTAATTTACGTAGTTTCATTACCGTAAATTTCCATGTTCCAAACACGCTAAATAAGTCACGGATTCGAAAAGTATTCCCTTCATAGTTGGTTACGTGGATTACCGGACTTAAATTCCCCGTTCAAGGCATATTCACACTTAGAAGCATTTTCTCAGATTTCTCAGGTTTTTCCTAAAGCCAGTTTGGAAAATGAGGCTGATTTCACAGAAAATGTTCTTGGAGCCAGTTCTACCCAAAAGATATGTAATTTAAATAGTTCACTCACCGTGACATTCCGTGTTCTGAACATGTTACATGCATCAAGGATTCGACAATCATCCTTTAATGAGTGTGAGCATGTGGATTATCAAATTTTCATCCACCTTACAAGACATGTTTTCACCTAGAAACATTTACTCACATTTCGCAGAATTTTCCTAACGTCAGTTTCGAAAATCAGGCAGTTTTCGCAGAAAAATCCTCTTGTTGCATGTTCCATCCAATAGACATTTCATTTTCATAGATACCATCACCGTAACATTCCGTGTTCCTAAAAAAAGTTTCATGCACCAAGGTTTCAACAAATATTCACTGCTGAGTTGTTAGCATGTGAATTACCAATCTTTAATAAACCATTGAAGACATATTGTCACCTTAAAGCATTTACTCTGATTTCACAGCGTTTTCATAACACCAGTTTCGAAACTGAGGCAGATTTTTCAGTAAAACTCTCCTGGAAAGGGTTCTAACCAATAGATATGTAATTTGCATAGCTTCCCTCACCGAGAAAGACCGTGTTCCGAACAGGCTACATACATCAAGGATTTGAGAAACATTTTTAATGAGTTATGTACATGTGTATTACAGATCTTTCATCCACCATACAAGGCATATTGACACATAGAAACATTAACTCTGAGCTCACAGCTTTTTCCTAATAGCAGTTTCGAAAATCAGGCAGTTTTCAAAGGAAAAAACTTTTGGAGCGTGTTCTACCCAATAGGTACGTAAATTACATAGATTCCCCCACTGTGAAATTACATGTTTCGAACACATTACATGCAGAAAAGATTCGACAAAAATAAACTATAGAGTTGTTTGCATGAGGATGACAGGACTTTCATCACAATACAAGGCATATTGATGCTTAGAAGCATTTTCTCTGATTTCACAGAGCTTTCCAAACGCCAGTTTCGAAAATGAGGCAGATTTCACGGCAAAAACCTCTTGGAGCAGGTTCTAACCTATAGACATGTAATTAACATGGATTCGCTCTCCGTGAAATTCCGTGTTCTGAACACGATACATGCATCTCGGACTCGACAAATATTCACTACATTGTGGTTAGCATGTGGATTACAGCACTTTCATCCACCATACAAAGCTTACTGACACTTTGAAGAATTTTCTCAGATTTCACAGGTTAGTTTTAATGCCAGATAAGAAAATGAGGCAGATTTGGCAAAAAAATGCTCTTGGAGCGAGTTATACACAAAAGATATGTAATTTACCTAGTTTTACTCACCGTGACATTCCGTGTTCTGAACACGTTACATGCATCACGGATTCGACAAACATTCACTACAGAGTTGGTAGCATAAGGATTACCGAACATTCACCCACCATAAATGCCATATTGACATTTTGAAGCACTTTCCCATATTTCAAAATGTTTTCCTAATGCCAGGTTTGAAAATGAGGCAGATTAACAAAAAATTCTCTTGGAGCAAGTACTTCCCATAGAAATGTAATTTACATAGCTTCCCTCACAGTGACATTCCAATTTCCGAACACTCTACATACTTCACGGATTTGACAAACATTTTTAATGAGTTATGTACATGTGTATTACAGAACTTTCATCCACCATACAAGGCATATTTAAACCTAGAAACGTTAACTCTGAATTTGCAGCCTTTTCCTAATGCCAGTTTCGAAAATCAGGCCGTTTTCTCCAGAAAAAATTTTTGGAGCGATTTCTTCCCAATAGACATGAAATTTACATAGATTCCATCTCCGGAAATTTCCGTCATACGATCACGCTACATGCATAGGATTTCTACAATTATTCACATCAGGTTTGTTTGCATGAGGCTTTATGAACTTCCATCACAATACAATGCATATTGACACTTTGAAGCATTTTCTCTGATTTTGAAGGAATTTCCAAATGCCAGTTTCGAAAATGAGGCAGATTTCGCAGAAAAAAATTTGGAGTGAGTTCTACCCAAGAGACATGTATTTTACCGACATACGCTCACCGTGATATTCTACGTTCTGAACACTCTCCATGTAATCTCGGATTCGACAAATATTCTCTACAGAGGTGTTAGTATGCGGATTGCCGAACTTTCATCCACCATACAAGGCATATTTACACCTACAATTGATTAATCTGAGTTCGCAGCTTATTCCTAACGCCAGTTTCAAAAATCAGGCTGTTATGTCAGGAAAAAACTCTTGCAGTGATTTCTAACCTATTGAAATGTAATTTACATAAATTTCCTCGCCGTGACATTCCGTGTTCCAAACGTTCTACATGCATAACGGATTCGAAAAATATTCACTACAGATTTGTTAGCATGTGGATTACAGAACTTACATCACAGAACTTTGAATATTGATACTTAGAAGTATTTTCTCAGATTTTGCAGCGTTTTCCAAGCGCCAGTTTCAAAAATGAAGCAGTTATTACAGAAAAATTCTATTGAAGTGAGTTCTACAAAATAGACAAGTAGTTACATTGTTTCAATCACCGTGAAATTGCACGTTCCAAACATGGTACATGCATCACGGATTAGGAAAAAGATTCTTTAATATGTTGTGAAAAAGTGGATTACCAAACTTTCTACCTACATAAAGGCATCTTTATACCTACAAATATTTTCTCACATTTTGCAGCTTTATCCAAATATCACATTTGAGTATCAAGCAATTTTCGCCGAAAAATTCTATTCTAGCTAGTTCTACCCAATAGAATTCTAATTTACATAGTTTCTTTACCGTGAATTTCGGTCTTCCCAACGCGCTACAGGAATCACAGTTTGAAAAATATTACTACACACTTGTTAACATATGGATTACCGGACTTTCATCCACCAATCAAGTCATATTGGCACTTAGAAGCATTTTCTCATATTTCGAAGAATTTTCCTAACACCAGATTTGAAAATGAGGCAGATTTTGCAGAAAAATTCTCTTGGAGCGAGTTCTACCCAATAGACATTTAATTTACATAGATGTGCTCATCATGACATTTTGTGATCTGAACACTTTTCAAGTATCTCGGTTTCGACAAATATTCACTACAGAGATGTTAGCATTTGGATTACCAATCTTACATCCACCATACAAGGCATATTTACACCTACAAGTATTTACTCTCATTTCAAAGTTTTGTCCAAACGTCAAATTCGAAAATCATGCAATTTGTTCAGAAAAATTCTATTCAAGCTAGTTCTACCCAATAGAATTTTAATTTACGTAGTTTCATTACCGTAAATTTCCATGTTCCAAACACGCTAAATAAGTCACGGATTCGAAAAATATTCCCTTCATAGTTGGTTACGTGGATTACCGGACTTAAATTCCCCGTTCAAGGCATATTCACACTTAGAAGCATTTTCTCAGATTTCTCAGGTTTTTCCTAAAGCCAGTTTGGAAAATGAGGCTGATTTCACAGAAAATGTTCTTGGAGCCAGTTCTACCCAAAAGATATGTAATTTAAGTAGTTCACTCACCGTGACATTCCGTGTTCTGAACATGTTACATGCATCAAGGATTCGACAATCATCCTTTAATGAGTGTGAGCATGTGGATTATCAAATTTTCATCCACCTTACAAGACATGTTTTCACCTAGAAACATTTACTCACATTTCGCAGAATTTTCCTAACGTCAGTTTCGAAAATCAGGCAGTTTTCGCAGAAAAATCCTCTTGTTGCATGTTCCATCCAATAGACATCTCATTTTCATAGATACCATCACCGTAACATTCCGTGTTCCTAAAAAAAGTTTCATGCACCAAGGTTTCAACAAATATTCACTGCTGAGTTGTTAGCATGTGAATTACCAATCTTTAATAAACCATTGAAGACATATTGTGACCTTAAAGAATTTACTCTGATTTCACAGCGTTTTCATAACACCAGTTTCGAAACTGAGGCAGATTTTTCAGTAAAACTCTCCTGGAGAGGGTTCTAACCAATAGATATGTAATTTGCATAGCTTCCCTCACCGAGAAAGACCGTGTTCCGAACAGGCTACAATCATCAAGGATTTGAGAAACATTTTTAATGAGTTATGTACATGTGTATTACAGATCTTTCATCCACCATACAAGGCATATTGACACATAGAAACATTAACTCTGAGCTCACAGCTTTTTCCTAATAGCAGTTTCGAAAATCAGGCAGTTTTCAAAGGAAAATACTTTTGGAGCGTGTTCTACCCAATAGGTACGTAAATTACATAGATTCCCCCACTGTGAAATTACATGTTTCGAACACATTACATGCAGAAAAGTTTCGACAAAAATAAACTATAGAGTTGTTTGCATGAGGATGACAGGACTTTCATCACAATACAAGGCATATTGATGCTTAGAAGCATTTTCTCTGATTTCACAGAGCTTTCCAAACGCCAGTTTCGAAAATGAGGCAGATTTCACGGCAAAAACCTCTTGGAGCAGGTTCTAACCTATAGACATGTAATTAACATGGATTCGATCTCCGTGAAATTCCGTGTTCTGAACACGATACATGCATCTCGGACTCGACAAATATTCACTACATTGTGGTTAGCATGTGGATTACAGCACTTTCATCCACCATACAAAGCTTACTGACACTTTGAAGAATTTTCTCAGATTTCACAGGTTAGTTTTAATGCCAGATAAGAAAATGAGGCAGATTTGGCAAAAAAATGCTCTTGGAGTGAGTTATACACAAAAGATATGTAATTTACCTAGTTTTACTCACCGTGACATTCCGTGATCTGAACACGTTACATGCATCACGGATTCGACAAACATTCACTACAGAGTTGGTAGCATAAGGATTACCGAACATTCACCCACCATAAATGCCATATTGACATTTTGAAGCACTTTCCCATATTTCAAAATGTTTTCCTAATGCCAGGTTTGAAAATGAGGCAGATTAACAAAAAATTCTCTTGGAGCAAGTACTTCCCATAGAAATGTAATTTACATAGCTTCCCTCACAGTGACATTCCAATTTCCGAACCCTCTACATACTTCACGGATTTGACAAACATTTTTAATGAGTTATGTACCTGTGTATTACAGAACTTTCATCCACCATACAAGGCATATTTAAACCTAGAAACGTTAACTCTGAATTTGCAGCCTTTTCCTAATGCCAGTTTCGAAAATCAGGCCGTTTTCTCCAGAAAAAATTTTTGGAGCGATTTCTTCCCAATAGACATGAAATTTACATAGATTCCATCTCCGGAAATTTCCGTCATACGATCACGCTACATGCATAGGCTTTCTACAATTATTCACATCAGGTTTGTTTGCATGTGGCTTTATGAACTTCCATCACAATACAATGCATATTGACACTTTGAAACATTTTCTCTGATTTTGAAGGAATTTCCAAATGCCAGTTTCGAAAATGAGGCAGATTTCGCAGAAAAAACTCTTGGAGTGAGTTCTACCCAAGAGACATGTATTTTACCGACATACGCTCACCGTGATATTCTATGATCTGAACACTCTCCATGTATCTCGGTTTCGACAAATATTCTCTACAGAGGTGTTAGTATGCGGATTGCCGAACTTTCATCCACCATACAAGGCATATTTACACCTACAATTGATTAATCTGAGTTCGCAGCTTATTCCTAACGCCAGTTTCAAAAATCAGGCTGTTATCTCAGGAAAAAACTCTTGGAGCGATTTCTAACCTATTGAAATTTAATTTACATAAAATTCCTCTCCGTGACATTCCGTGTTCCAAACGTTCTACATGCATAACGGATTCGAAAAATATTCACTACAGATTTGTTAGCATGTGGATTACAGAACTTACATCACAGAACATTGAATATTGATACTTAGAAGTATTTCCTCAGATTTTGCAGCGTTTTCCAAGCGCCAGTTTCAAAAATGAAGCAGTTATTACAGAAAAATTCTATTGAAGTGAGTTCTACAAAATAGACAAGTAGTTACATTGTTTCAATCACCGTGAAATTGCACGTTCCAAACATGGTACATGCATCACGGATTAGGAAAAAGATTCTTTAATATGTTGTGAAAAAGTGGATTACCAAACTTTCTACCTACATAAAGGCATCTTTATACCTACAAATATTTTCTCACATTTTGCAGCTTTATCCAAATATCACATTTGAGTATCAAGCAATTTTCGCCGAAAAATTCTATTCTAGCTAGTTCTACCCAATAGAATTCTAATTTACATAGTTTCTTTACCGTGAATTTCGGTCTTCCCAACGCGCTACAGGAATCACAGTTTGAAAAATATTACTACACACTTGTTAACATATGGATTACCGGACTTTCATCCACCAATCAAGTCATATTGGCACTTAGAAGCATTTTCTCATATTTCGAAGAATTTTCCTAACACCAGATTTGAAAATGAGGCAGATTTTGCAGAAAAATTCTCTTGGAGCGAGTTCTACCCAATAGACATTTAATTTACATAGATGTGCTCATCATGACATTTTGTGATCTGAACACATTTCATGTATCTCGGTTTCGACAAATATTCACTACAGAGATGTTAGCATTTGGATTACCAATCTTACATCCACCATACAAGGCATATTTACACCTACAAGTATTTACTCTCATTTCAAAGTTTTGTCCAAACGTCAAATTCGAAAATCATGCAATTTGTTCAGAAAAATTCTATTCAAGCTAGTTCTACCCAATAGAATTTTAATTTACGTAGTTTCATTACCGTAAATTTCCATGTTCCAAACACGCTAAATAAGTCACGGATTCGAAAAATATTCCCTTCATAGTTGGTTACGTGGATTACCGGACTTAAATTCCCCGTTCAAGGCATATTCACACTTAGAAGCATTTTCTCAGATTTCTCAGGTTTTTCCTAAAGCCAGTTTGGAAAATGAGGCTGATTTCACAGAAAATGTTCTTGGAGCCAGTTCTACCCAAAAGATATGTAATTTAAGTAGTTCACTCACCGTGACATTCCGTGTTCTGAACATGTTACATGCATCAAGGATTCGACAATCATCCTTTAATGAGTGTGAGCATGTGGATTATCAAATTTTCATCCACCTTACAAGACATGTTTTCACCTAGAAACATTTACTCACATTTCGCAGAATTTTCCTAACGTCAGTTTCGAAAATCAGGCAGTTTTCGCAGAAAAATCCTCTTGTTGCATGTTCCATCCAATAGACATCTCATTTTCATAGATACCATCACCGTAACATTCCGTGTTCCTAAATAAAGTTTCATGCACCAAGGTTTCAACAAATATTCACTGCTGAGTTGTTAGCATGTGAATTACCAATCTTTAATAAACCATTGAAGACATATTGTGACCTTAAAGAATTTACTCTGATTTCACAGCGTTTTCATAACACCAGTTTCGAAACTGAGGCAGATTTTTCAGTAAAACTCTCCTGGAGAGGGTTCTAACCAATAGATATGTAATTTGCATAGCTTCCCTCACCGAGAAAGACCGTGTTCCGAACAGGCTACAATCATCAAGGATTTGAGAAACATTTTTAATGAGTTATGTACATGTGTATTACAGATCTTTCATCCACCATACAAGGCATATTGACACATAGAAACATTAACTCTGAGCTCACAGCTTTTTCCTAATAGCAGTTTCGAAAATCAGGCAGTTTTCAAAGGAAAATACTTTTGGAGCGTGTTCTACCCAATAGGTACGTAAATTACATAGATTCCCCCACTGTGAAATTACATGTTTCGAACACATTACATGCAGAAAAGTTTCGACAAAAATAAACTATAGAGTTGTTTGCATGAGGATGACAGGACTTTCATCACAATACAAGGCATATTGATGCTTAGAAGCATTTTCTCTGATTTCACAGAGCTTTCCAAACGCCAGTTTCGAAAATGAGGCAGATTTCACGGCAAAAACCTCTTGGAGCAGGTTCTAACCTATAGACATGTAATTAACATGGATTCGATCTCCGTGAAATTCCGTGTTCTGAACACGATACATGCATCTCGGACTCGACAAATATTCACTACATTGTGGTTAGCATGTGGATTACAGCACTTTCATCCACCATACAAAGCTTACTGACACTTTGAAGAATTTTCTCAGATTTCACAGGTTAGTTTTAATGCCAGATAAGAAAATGAGGCAGATTTGGCAAAAAAATGCTCTTGGAGCGAGTTATACACAAAAGATATGTAATTTACCTAGTTTTACTCACCGTGACATTCCGTGATCTGAACACGTTACATGCATCACGGATTCGACAAACATTCACTACAGAGTTGGTAGCATAAGGATTACCGAACATTCACCCACCATAAATGCCATATTGACATTTTGAAGCACTTTCCCATATTTCAAAATGTTTTCCTAATGCCAGGTTTGAAAATGAGGCAGATTAACAAAAAATTCTCTTGGAGCAAGTACTTCCCATAGAAATGTAATTTACATAGCTTCCCTCACAGTGACATTCCAATTTCCGAACCCTCTACATACTTCACGGATTTGACAAACATTTTTAATGAGTTATGTACCTGTGTATTACAGAACTTTCATCCACCATACAAGGCATATTTAAACCTAGAAACGTTAACTCTGAATTTGCAGCCTTTTCCTAATGCCAGTTTCGAAAATCAGGCCGTTTTCTCCAGAAAAAATTTTTGGAGCGATTTCTTCCCAATAGACATGAAATTTACATAGATTCCATCTCCGGAAATTTCCGTCATACGATCACGCTACATGCATAGGCTTTCTACAATTATTCACATCAGGTTTGTTTGCATGTGGCTTTATGAACTTCCATCACAATACAATGCATATTGACACTTTGAAACATTTTCTCTGATTTTGAAGGAATTTCCAAATGCCAGTTTCGAAAATGAGGCAGATTTCGCAGAAAAAACTCTTGGAGTGAGTTCTACCCAAGAGACATGTATTTTACCGACATACGCTCACCGTGATATTCTATGATCTGAACACTCTCCATGTATCTCGGTTTCGACAAATATTCTCTACAGAGGTGTTAGTATGTGGATTGCCGAACTTTCATCCACCATACAAGGCATATTTACACCTACAATTGATTAATCTGAGTTCGCAGCTTATTCCTAACGCCAGTTTCAAAAATCAGGCTGTTATCTCAGGAAAAAACTCTTGGAGCGATTTCTAACCTATTGAAATTTAATTTACATAAAATTCCTCTCCGTGACATTCCGTGTTCCAAACGTTCTACATGCATAACGGATTCGAAAAATATTCACTACAGATTTGTTAGCATGTGGATTACAGAACTTACATCACAGAACATTGAATATTGATACTTAGAAGTATTTCCTCAGATTTTGCAGCGTTTTCCAAGCGCCAGTTTCAAAAATGAAGCAGTTATTACAGAAAAATTCTATTGAAGTGAGTTCTACAAAATAGACAAGTAGTTACATTGTTTCAATCACCGTGAAATTGCACGTTCCAAACATGGTACATGCATCACGGATTAGGAAAAAGATTCTTTAATATGTTGTGAAAAAGTGGATTACCAAACTTTCTACCTACATAAAGGCATCTTTATACCTACAAATATTTTCTCACATTTTGCAGCTTTATCCAAATATCACATTTGAGTATCAAGCAATTTTCGCCGAAAAATTCTATTCTAGCTAGTTCTACCCAATAGAATTCTAATTTACATAGTTTCTTTACCGTGAATTTCGGTCTTCCCAACGCGCTACAGGAATCACAGTTTGAAAAATATTACTACACACTTGTTAACATATGGATTACCGGACTTTCATCCACCAATCAAGTCATATTGGCACTTAGAAGCATTTTCTCATATTTCGAAGAATTTTCCTAACACCAGATTTGAAAATGAGGCAGATTTTGCAGAAAAATTCTCTTGGAGCGAGTTCTACCCAATAGACATTTAATTTACATAGATGTGCTCATCATGACATTTTGTGATCTGAACACATTTCATGTATCTCGGTTTCGACAAATATTCACTACAGAGATGTTAGCATTTGGATTACCAATCTTACATCCACCATACAAGGCATATTTACACCTACAAGTATTTACTCTCATTTCAAAGTTTTGTCCAAACGTCAAATTCGAAAATCATGCAATTTGTTCAGAAAAATTCTATTCAAGCTAGTTCTACCCAATAGAATTTTAATTTACGTAGTTTCATTACCGTAAATTTCCATGTTCCAAACACGCTAAATAAGTCACGGATTCGAAAAGTATTCCCTTCATAGTTGGTTACGTGGATTACCAGACTTAAATTCCCCGTTCAAGGCATATTCACACTTAGAAGCATTTTCTCAGATTTCTCAGGTTTTTCCTAAAGCCAGTTTGGAAAATGAGGCTGATTTCACAGAAAATGTTCTTGGAGCCAGTTCTACCCAAAAGATATGTAATTTAACTAGTTCACTCACCGTGACATTCCGTGTTCTGAACATGTTACATGCATCAAGGATTCGACAATCATCCTTTAATGAGTGTGAGCATGTGGATTATCAAATTTTCATCCACCTTACAAGACATGTTTTCACCTAGAAACATTTACTCACATTTCGCAGAATTTTCCTAACGTCAGTTTCGAAAATCAGGCAGTTTTCGCAGAAAAATCCTCTTGTTGCATGTTCCATCCAATAGACATCTCATTTTCATAGATACCATCACCGTAACATTCCGTGTTCCTAAAAAACGGTTCATGCACCAAGGATTCAACAAATATTCACTGCTGAGTTGTTAGCATGTGAATTACCAATCTTTAATAAACCATTGAAGACATATTGTCACCTTAAAGCATTTACTCTGATTTCACAGCGTTTTCATAACACCAGTTTCGAAACTGAGGCAGATTTTTCAGTAAAACTCTCCTGGAGAGGGTTCTAACCAATAGATATGTAATTTGCATAGCTTCCCTCACCGAGAAAGACCGTGTTCCGAACAGGCTACATACATCAAGGATTTGAGAAACATTTTTAATGAGTTATGTACATGTGTATTACAGATCTTTCATTCACCATACAAGGCATATTGACACATAGAAACATTAACTCTGAGCTCACAGCTTTTTCCTAATAGCAGTTTCGAAAATCAGGCAGTTTTCAAAGGAAAAAACTGTTGGAGCGTGTTCTACCCAATAGGTACGTAAATTACATAGATTCCCCCACTGTGAAATTACATGTTTCGAACACATTACATGCAGAAAAGATTCGACAAAAATAAACTATAGAGTTGTTTGCATGAGGATGACAGGACTTTCATCACAATAAAAGGCATATTGATGCTTAGAAGCATTTTCTCTGATTTCACAGAGCTTCCCAAACGCCAGTTTCGAAAATGAGGCAGATTTCACGGCAAAAACCTCTTGGAGCAGGTTCTAACCTATAGACATGTAATTAACATGGATTCGCTCTCCGTGAAATTCCGTGTTCTGAACACGATACATGCATCTCGGACTCGACAAATATTCACTACATTGTGGTTAACATGTGGATTACAGCACTTTCATCCACCATACAAAGCTTACTGACACTTTGAAGTATTTTCTCAGATTTCACAGGTTAGTTTTAATGCCAGATAAGAAAATGAGGCAGATTTGGCAAAAAAATGCTCTTGGAGCGAGTTATACACAAAAGATATGTAATTTACCTAGTTTTACTCACCGTGACATTCCGTGTTCTGAACACGTTACATGCATCACGGATTCGACAAACATTCACTACAGAGTTGGTAGCATAAGGATTACCGAACATTCACCCACCATAAATGCCATATTGACATTTTGAAGCACTTTCCCATATTTCAAAATGTTTTCCTAATGCCAGGTTTGAAAATGAGGCAGATTAACAAAAAATTCTCTTGGAGCAAGTACTTCCCATAGAAATGTAATTTACATAGCTTCCCTCACAGTGACATTCCAATTTCCGAACACTCTACATACTTCACGGATTTGACAAACATTTTTAATGAGTTATGTACATGTGTATTACAGAACTTTCATCCACCATACAAGGCATATTTAAACCTAGAAACTTTAACTCTGAATTTGCAGCCTTTTCCTAATGCCAGTTTCGAAAATCAGGCCGTTTTCTCCAGAAAAAATTTTTGGAGCGATTTCTTCCCAATAGACATGAAATTTACATAGATTCCATCTCCGGAAATTTCCGTCATACGATCACGCTGCATGCATAGGCTTTCTACAATTATTCACATCAGGTTTGTTTGCATGTGGCTTTATGAACTTCCATCACAATACAATGCATATTGACACTTTGAAGCATTTTCTCTGATTTTGAAGGAATTTCCAAATGCCAGTTTCGAAAATGAGGCAGATTTCGCAGAAAAAACTCTTGGAGTGAGTTCTACCCAAGAGACATGTATTTTACCGACATACGCTCACCGTGATATTCTATGTTCTGAACACTCTCCATGTATCTCGGTTTCGACAAATATTCTCTACAGAGGTGTTAGTATGCGGATTGCCGAACTTTCATCCACCATACAAGGCATATTTACACCTACAATTGATTAATCTGAGTTCGCAGCTTATTCCTAACGCCAGTTTCAAAAATCAGGCTGTTATCTCAGGAAAAAACTCTTGCAGCGATTTCTAACCTATTGAAATGTAATTTACATAAATTTCCTCGCCGTGACATTCCGTGTTCCAAACGTTCTACATGCATAACGGATTCGAAAAATATTCACTACAGATTTGTTAGCATGTGGATTACCGAACTTTCATCACAAAACATTGAATATTGATACTTAGAAGTATTTTCTCAGATTTTGCAGCGTTTTCCAAGCGCCAGTTTCAAAAATGAAGCAGTTTTCACAGAAAAATTCTATTGAAGTGAGTTCTACAAAATAGACAAGTAGTTACATTGTTTCAATCACCGTGAAATTGCACGTTCCAAACATGGTACATGCATCACGGATTAGGAAAAAGATTCTTTAATATGTTGTGAAAAAGTGGATTACCAAACTTTCTTCCTACATAAAGGCATCTTTATACCTACAAATATTTTCTCACATTTTGCAGCTTTATCCAAATATCACATTTGAGTATCAAGCAATTTTCGCCGAAAAATTCTATTCTAGCTAGTTCTACCCAATAGAATTCTAATTTACATAGTTTCTTTACCGTGAATTTCGGTCTTCCCAACGCGCTACAGGAATCACAGTTTGAAAAATATTACTACACACTTGTTAACATATGGATTACCGGACTTTCATCCACCAATCAAGTCATATTGGCACTTAGAAGCATTTTCTCATATTTCGAAGAATTTTCCTAACACCAGATTTGAAAATGAGGCAGATTTTGCAGAAAAATTCTCTTGGAGCGAGTTCTACCCAATAGACATTTAATTTACATAGATGTGCTCATCATGACATTTTGTGATCTGAACACATTTCATGTATCTCGGTTTCGACAAATATTCACTACAGAGATGTTAGCATTTGGATTACCAATCTTACATCCACCATACAAGGCATATTTACACCTACAAGTATTTACTCTCATTTCAAAGTTTTGTCCAAACGTCAAATTCGAAAATCATGCAATTTGTTCAGAAAAATTCTATTCAAGCTAGTTCTACCCAATAGAATTTTAATTTACGTAGTTTCATTACCGTAAATTTCCATGTTCCAAACACGCTAAATAAGTCACGGATTCGAAAAGTATTCCCTTCATAGTTGGTTACGTGGATTACCAGACTTAAATTCCCCGTTCAAGGCATATTCACACTTAGAAGCATTTTCTCAGATTTCTCAGGTTTTTCCTAAAGCCAGTTTGGAAAATGAGGCTGATTTCACAGAAAATGTTCTTGGAGCCAGTTCTACCCAAAAGATATGTAATTTAACTAGTTCACTCACCGTGACATTCCGTGTTCTGAACATGTTACATGCATCAAGGATTCGACAATCATCCTTTAATGAGTGTGAGCATGTGGATTATCAAATTTTCATCCACCTTACAAGACATGTTTTCACCTAGAAACATTTACTCACATTTCGCAGAATTTTCCTAACGTCAGTTTCGAAAATCAGGCAGTTTTCGCAGAAAAATCCTCTTGTTGCATGTTCCATCCAATAGACATCTCATTTTCATAGAGACCATCACCGTAACATTCCGTGTTCCTAAAAAACGGTTCATGCACCAAGGATTCAACAAATATTCACTGCTGAGTTGTTAGCATGTGAATTACCAATCTTTAATAAACCATTGAAGACATATTGTCACCTTAAAGCATTTACTCTGATTTCACAGCGTTTTCATAACACCAGTTTCGAAACTGAGGCAGATTTTTCAGTAAAACTCTCCTGGAGAGGGTTCTAACCAATAGATATGTAATTTGCATAGCTTCCCTCACCGAGAAAGACCGTGTTCCGAACAGGCTACATACATCAAGGATTTGAGAAACATTTTTAATGAGTTATGTACATGTGTATTACAGATCTTTCATCCACCATACAAGGCATATTGACACATAGAAACATTAACTCTGAGCTCACAGCTTTTTCCTAATAGCAGTTTCGAAAATCAGGCAGTTTTCAAAGGAAAAAACTGTTGGAGCGTGTTCTACCCAATAGGTACGTAAATTA
Source organism: Camelus bactrianus (assembly GCF_048773025.1). Taxonomy (NCBI): domain Eukaryota; kingdom Metazoa; phylum Chordata; class Mammalia; order Artiodactyla; family Camelidae; genus Camelus; species Camelus bactrianus. Next base: position 142,406,825 of record NC_133539.1, on the reverse strand, counting down.
CATAGATTCCCCCACTGTGAAATTACATGTTTCGAACACATTACATGCAGAAAAGATTCGACAAAAATAAACTATAGAGTTGTTTGCATGAGGATGACAGGACTTTCATCACAATACAAGGCATATTGATGCTTAGAAGCATTTTCTCTGATTTCACAGAGCTTCCCAAACGCCAGTTTCGAAAATGAGGCAGATTTCACGGCAAAAACCTCTTGGAGCAGGTTCTAACCTATAGACATGTAATTAACATGGATTCGCTCTCCGTGAAATTCCGTGTTCTGAACACGATACATGCATCTCGGACTCGACAAATATTCACTACATTGTGGTTAACATGTGGATTACAGCACTTTCATCCACCATACAAAGCTTACTGACACTTTGAAGTATTTTCTCAGATTTCACAGGTTAGTTTTAATGCCAGATAAGAAAATGAGGCAGATTTGGCAAAAAAATGCTCTTGGAGCGAGTTATACACAAAAGATATGTAATTTACCTAGTTTTACTCACCGTGACATTCCGTGTTCTGAACACGTTACATGCATCACGGATTCGACAAACATTCACTACAGAGTTGGTAGCATAAGGATTACCGAACATTCACCCACCATAAATGCCATATTGACATTTTGAAGCACTTTCCCATATTTCAAAATGTTTTCCTAATGCCAGGTTTGAAAATGAGGCAGATTAACAAAAAATTCTCTTGGAGCAAGTACTTCCCATAGAAATGTAATTTACATAGCTTCCCTCACAGTGACATTCCAATTTCCGAACACTCTACATACTTCACGGATTTGACAAACATTTTTAATGAGTTATGTACATGTGTATTACAGAACTTTCATCCACCATACAAGGCATATTTAAACCTAGAAACTTTAACTCTGAATTTGCAGCCTTTTCCTAATGCCAGTTTCGAAAATCAGGCCGTTTTCTCCAGAAAAAATTTTTGGAGCGATTTCTTCCCAATAGACATGAAATTTACATAGATTCCATCTCCGGAAATTTCCGTCATACGATCACGCTGCATGCATAGGCTTTCTACAATTATTCACATCAGGTTTGTTTGCATGTGGCTTTATGAACTTCCATCACAATACAATGCATATTGACACTTTGAAGCATTTTCTCTGATTTTGAAGGAATTTCCAAATGCCAGTTTCGAAAATGAGGCAGATTTCGCAGAAAAAACTCTTGGAGTGAGTTCTACCCAAGAGACATGTATTTTACCGACATACGCTCACCGTGATATTCTATGTTCTGAACACTCTCCATGTATCTCGGTTTCGACAAATATTCTCTACAGAGGTGTTAGTATGCGGATTGCCGAACTTTCATCCACCATACAAGGCATATTTACACCTACAATTGATTAATCTGAGTTCGCAGCTTATTCCTAACGCCAGTTTCAAAAATCAGGCTGTTATCTCAGGAAAAAACTCTTGCAGCGATTTCTAACCTATTGAAATGTAATTTACATAAATTTCCTCGCCGTGACATTCCGTGTTCCAAACGTTCTACATGCATAACGGATTCGAAAAATATTCACTACAGATTTGTTAGCATGTGGATTACCGAACTTTCATCACAAAACATTGAATATTGATACTTAGAAGTATTTTCTCAGATTTTGCAGCGTTTTCCAAGCGCCAGTTTCAAAAATGAAGCAGTTTTCACAGAAAAATTCTATTGAAGTGAGTTCTACAAAATAGACAAGTAGTTACATTGTTTCAATCACCGTGAAATTGCACGTTCCAAACATGGTACATGCATCACGGATTAGGAAAAAGATTCTTTAATATGTTGTGAAAAAGTGGATTACAAAACTTTCTTCCTACATAAAGGCATCTTTATACCTACAAATATTTTCTCACATTTTGCAGCTTTATCCAAATATCACATTTGAGTATCAAGCAATTTTCGCCGAAAAATTCTATTCTAGCTAGTTCTACCCAATAGAATTCTAATTTACATAGTTTCTTTACCGTGAATTTCGGTCTTCCCAACGCGCTACAAGAATCACAGTTTGAAAAATATTACTACACACTTGTTAACATATGGATTACCGGACTTTCATCCACCAATCAAGTCATATTGGCACTTAGAAGCATTTTCTCATATTTCGAAGAATTTTCCTAACACCAGATTTGAAAATGAGGCAGATTTTGCAGAAAAATTCTCTTGGAGCGAGTTCTACCCAATAGACATTTAATTTACATAGATGTGCTCATCATGACATTTTGTGATCTGAACACATTTCATGTATCTCGGTTTCGACAAATATTCACTACAGAGATGTTAGCATTTGGATTACCAATCTTACATCCACCATACAAGGCATATTTACACCTACAAGTATTTACTCTCATTTCAAAGTTTTGTCCAAACGTCAAATTCGAAAATCATGCAATTTGTTCAGAAAAATTCTATTCAAGCTAGTTCTACCCAATAGAATTTTAATTTACGTAGTTTCATTACCGTAAATTTCCATGTTCCAAACACGCTAAATAAGTCACGGATTTGAAAAGTATTCCCTTCATAGTTGGTTACGTGGATTACCAGACTTAAATTCCCCGTTCAAGGCATATTCACACTTAGAAGCATTTTCTCAGATTTCTCAGGTTTTTCCTAAAGCCAGTTTGGAAAATGAGGCTGATTTCACAGAAAATGTTCTTGGAGCCAGTTCTACCCAAAAGATATGTAATTTAACTAGTTCACTCACCGTGACATTCCGTGTTCTGAACATGTTACATGCATCAAGGATTCGACAATCATTCTTTAATGAGTGTGAGCATGTGGATTATCAAATTTTCATCCACCTTACAAGACATGTTTTCACCTAGAAACATTTACTCACATTTCGCAGAATTTTCCTAACGTCAGTTTCGAAAATCAGGCAGTTTTCGCAGAAAAATCCTCTTGTTGCATGTTCCATCCAATAGACATCTCATTTTCATAGATACCATCACCGTAACATTCCGTGTTCCTAAAAAACGGTTCATGCACCAAGGTTTCAACAAATATTCACTGCTGAGTTGTTAGCATGTGAATTACCAATCTTTAATAAACCATTGAAGTCATATTGTGACCTTAAAGCATTTACTCTGATTTCACAGCGTTTTCATAACACCAGTTTCGAAACTGAGGCAGATTTTTCAGTAAAACTCTCCTGGAGAGGGTTCTAACCAATAGATATGTAATTTGCATAGCTTCCCTCACCGAGAAAGACCGTGTTCCGAACAGGCTACATACATCAAGGATTTGAGAAACATTTTTAATGAGTTATGTACATGTGTATTACAGATCTTTCATCCACCATACAAGGCATATTGACACATAGAAACATTAACTCTGAGCTCACAGCTTTTTCCTAATAGCAGTTTCGAAAATCAGGCAGTTTTCAAAGGAAAAAACTGTTGGAGCGTGTTCTACCCAATAGGTACGTAAATTACATAGATTCCCCCACTGTGAAATTACATGTTTCGAACACATTACATGCAGAAAAGATTCGACAAAAATAAACTATAGAGTTGTTTGCATGAGGATGACAGGACTTTCATCACAATAAAAGGCATATTGATGCTTAGAAGCATTTTCTCTGATTTCACAGAGCTTCCCAAACGCCAGTTTCGAAAATGAGGCAGATTTCACGGCAAAAACCTCTTGGAGCAGGTTCTAACCTATAGACATGTAATTAACATGGATTCGCTCTCCGTGAAATTCCGTGTTCTGAACACGATACATGCATCTCGGACTCGACAAATATTCACTACATTGTGGTTAGCATGTGGATTACAGCACTTTCATCCACCATACAAAGCTTACTGACACTTTGAAGAATTTTCTCAGATTTCACAGGTTAGTTTTAATGCCAGATAAGAAAATGAGGCAGATTTGGCAAAAAAATGCTCTTGGAGCGAGTTATACACAAAAGATATGTAATTTACCTAGTTTTACTCACCGTGACATTCCGTGTTCTGAACACGTTACATGCATCACGGATTCGACAAACATTCACTACAGAGTTGGTAGCATAAGGATTACCGAACATTCACCCACCATAAATGCCATATTGACATTTTGAAGCACTTTCCCATATTTCAAAATGTTTTCCTAATGCCAGGTTTGAAAATGAGGCAGATTAACAAAAAATTCTCTTGGAGCAAGTACTTCCCATAGAAATGTAATTTACATAGCTTCCCTCACAGTGACATTCCAATTTCCGAACACTCTACATACTTCACGGATTTGACAAACATTTTTAATGAGTTATGTACATGTGTATTACAGAACTTTCATCCACCATACAAGGCATATTTAAACCTAGAAACGTTAACTCTGAATTTGCAGCCTTTTCCTAATGCCAGTTTCGAAAATCAGGCCGTTTTCTCCAGAAAAAATTTTTGGAGCGATTTCTTCCCAATAGACATGAAATTTACATAGATTCCATCTCCGGAAATTTCCGTCATACGATCACGCTACATGCATAGGCGTTCTACAATTATACACATCAGGTTTGTTTGCATGTGGCTTTATGAACTTCCATCAAAATACAATGCATATTGACACTTTGAAGCATTTTCTCTGATTTTGAAGGAATTTCCAATTGCCAGTTTCGAAAATGAGGCAGATTTCGCAGAAAAAACTCTTGGAGTGAGTTCTACCCAAGAGACATGTATTTTACCGACATACGCTCACCATGATATTCTATGTTCTGAACACTCTCCATGTATCTCGGATTCGACAAATATTCTCTACAGAGGTGTTAGTATGCGGATTGCCGAACTTTCATCCACCATACAAGGCATATTTACACCTACAATTGATTAATCTGAGTTCGCAGCTTATTCCTAACGCCAGTTTCAAAAATCAGGCTGTTATCTCAGGAAAAAACTCTTGGAGCGATTTATAACCTAGGGAAATGTAGTTTACATAAATTTCCTCGCCTTGACATTCCGTGTTCCAAACGTTCTACATGCATAACGGATTCGAAAAATATTCACTACAGATTTGTTAGCATGTGGATTACCGAACTTACATCACAGAACATTGAATATTGATACTTAGAAGTATTTTCTCAGATTTTGCAGCGTTTTCCAAGCGTCAGTTTCAAAAATGAAGCAGTTATTACAGAAAAATTCTATTGAAGTGAGTTCTACAAAATAGACAAGTAGTTACATTGTTTCAATCACCGTGAAATTGCACGTTCCTAACATGGTACATGCATCACGGATTAGGAAAAAGATTCTTTAATATGTTGTGAAAAAGTGGATTACCAAACTTTCTTCCTACATAAAGGCATCTTTATACCTACAAATATTTTCTCACATTTTGCAGCTTTATCCAAATATCACATTTGATTATCAAGCAATTTTTGCCGAAATATTCTATTCTAGCTAGTTCTACCCAATAGAATTCTAATTTACATAGTTTCTTTACCGTGAATTTCGGTCTTCCGAACGCGCTACAGGAATCACAGTTTGAAAAATATTACTACACACTTGTTAACATATGGATTACCGGACTTTCATCCACCAATCAAGTCATATTGGCACTTAGAAGGATTTTCTCATATTTCGAAGATTTTTCCTAACACCAGATTTGAAAATGAGGCAGATTTTGCAGAAAAATTCCCTTGGAGCGAGTTCTACCCAATAGACATTTAATTTACATAGATGTGCTCATCATGATATTTTGTGATCTGAACACATTTCATGTATCTCGGTTTTGACAAATATTCACTATAGAGATGTTAGCATTTGGATTACCAATCTTACATCCACCATACAAGGCATATTTACACCTACAAGTATTTACTCTCATTTCAAAGTTTTGTCCAAACGTCAAATTCGAAAATCATGCAATTTGTTCAGAAAAATTCTATTCAAGCTAGTTCTACCCAATAGAATTTTAATTTACGTAGTTTCATTACCGTAAATTTCCATGTTCCAAACACGCTAAATAAGTCACGGATTCGAAAAGTATTCCCTTCATAGTTGGTTACGTGGATTACCAGACTTAAATTCCCCGTTCAAGGCATATTCACACTTAGAAGCATTTTCTCAGATTTCTCAGGTTTTTCCTAAAGCCAGTTTGGAAAATGAGGCTGATTTCACAGAAAATGTTCTTGGAGCCAGTTCTACCCAAAAGATATGTAATTTAACTAGTTCACTCACCGTGACATTCCGTGTTCTGAACATGTTACATGCATCAAGGATTCGACAATCATCCTTTAATGAGTGTGAGCATGTGGATTATCAAATTTTCATCCACCTTACAAGACATGTTTTCACCTAGAAACATTTACTCACATTTCGCAGAATTTTCCTAACGTCAGTTTCGAAAATCAGGCAGTTTTCGCAGAAAAATCCTCTTGTTGCATGTTCCATCCAATAGACATCTCATTTTCATAGATACCATCACCGTAACATTCCGTGTTCCTAAAAAACGGTTCATGCACCAAGGATTCAACAAATATTCACTGCTGAGTTGTTAGCATGTGAATTACCAATCTTTAATAAACCATTGAAGACATATTGTCACCTTAAAGCATTTACTCTGATTTCACAGCGTTTTCATAACACCAGTTTCGAAACTGAGGCAGATTTTTCAGTAAAACTCTCCTGGAGAGGGTTCTAACCAATAGATATGTAATTTGCATAGCTTCCCTCACCGAGAAAGACCGTGTTCCGAACAGGCTACATACATCAAGGATTTGAGAAACATTTTTAATGAGTTATGTACATGTGTATTACAGATCTTTCATCCACCATACAAGGCATATTGACACATAGAAACATTAACTCTGAGCTCACAGCTTTTTCCTAATAGCAGTTTCGAAAATCAGGCAGTTTTCAAAGGAAAAAACTGTTGGAGCGTGTTCTACCCAATAGGTACGTAAATTACATAGATTCCCCCACTGTGAAATTACATGTTTCGAACACATTACATGCAGAAAAGATTCGACAAAAATAAACTATAGAGTTGTTTGCATGAGGATGACAGGACTTTCATCACAATAAAAGGCATATTGATGCTTAGAAGCATTTTCTCTGATTTCACAGAGCTTCCCAAACGCCAGTTTCGAAAATGAGGCAGATTTCACGGCAAAAACCTCTTGGAGCAGGTTCTAACCTATAGACATGTAATTAACATGGATTCGCTCTCCGTGAAATTCCGTGTTCTGAACACGATACATGCATCTCGGACTCGACAAATATTCACTACATTGTGGTTAGCATGTGGATTACAGCACTTTCATCCACCATACAAAGCTTACTGACACTTTGAAGAATTTTCTCAGATTTCACAGGTTAGTTTTAATGCCAGATAAGAAAATGAGGCAGATTTGGCAAAAAAATGCTCTTGGAGCGAGTTATACACAAAAGATATGTAATTTACCTAGTTTTACTCACCGTGACATTCCGTGTTCTGAACACGTTACATGCATCACGGATTCGACAAACATTCACTACAGAGTTGGTAGCATAAGGATTACCGAACATTCACCCACCATAAATGCCATATTGACATTTTGAAGCACTTTCCCATATTTCAAAATGTTTTCCTAATGCCAGGTTTGAAAATGAGGCAGATTAACAAAAAATTCTCTTGGAGCAAGTACTTCCCATAGAAATGTAATTTACATAGCTTCCCTCACAGTGACATTCCAATTTCCGAACACTCTACATACTTCACGGATTTGACAAACATTTTTAATGAGTTATGTACATGTGTATTACAGAACTTTCATCCACCATACAAGGCATATTTAAACCTAGAAACGTTAACTCTGAATTTGCAGCCTTTTCCTAATGCCAGTTTCGAAAATCAGGCCGTTTTCTCCAGAAAAAATTTTTGGAGCGATTTCTTCCCAATAGACATGAAATTTACATAGATTCCATCTCCGGAAATTTCCGTCATACGATCACGCTACATGCATAGGCGTTCTACAATTATACACATCAGGTTTGTTTGCATGTGGCTTTATGAACTTCCATCAAAATACAATGCATATTGACACTTTGAAGCATTTTCTCTGATTTTGAAGGAATTTCCAATTGCCAGTTTCGAAAATGAGGCAGATTTCGCAGAAAAAACTCTTGGAGTGAGTTCTACCCAAGAGACATGTATTTTACCGACATACGCTCACCATGATATTCTATGTTCTGAACACTCTCCATGTATCTCGGATTCGACAAATATTCTCTACAGAGGTGTTAGTATGCGGATTGCCGAACTTTCATCCACCATACAAGGCATATTTACACCTACAATTGATTAATCTGAGTTCGCAGCTTATTCCTAACGCCAGTTTCAAAAATCAGGCTGTTATCTCAGGAAAAAACTCTTGGAGCGATTTATAACCTAGGGAAATGTAGTTTACATAAATTTCCTCGCCTTGACATTCCGTGTTCCAAACGTTCTACATGCATAACGGATTCGAAAAATATTCACTACAGATTTGTTAGCATGTGGATTACCGAACTTACATCACAGAACATTGAATATTGATACTTAGAAGTATTTTCTCAGATTTTGCAGCGTTTTCCAAGCGTCAGTTTCAAAAATGAAGCAGTTATTACAGAAAAATTCTATTGAAGTGAGTTCTACAAAATAGACAAGTAGTTACATTGTTTCAATCACCGTGAAATTGCACGTTCCTAACATGGTACATGCATCACGGATTAGGAAAAAGATTCTTTAATATGTTGTGAAAAAGTGGATTACCAAACTTTCTTCCTACATAAAGGCATCTTTATACCTACAAATATTTTCTCACATTTTGCAGCTTTATCCAAATATCACATTTGATTATCAAGCAATTTTTGCCGAAATATTCTATTCTAGCTAGTTCTACCCAATAGAATTCTAATTTACATAGTTTCTTTACCGTGAATTTCGGTCTTCCGAACGCGCTACAGGAATCACAGTTTGAAAAATATTACTACACACTTGTTAACATATGGATTACCGGACTTTCATCCACCAATCAAGTCATATTGGCACTTAGAAGGATTTTCTCATATTTCGAAGATTTTTCCTAACACCAGATTTGAAAATGAGGCAGATTTTGCAGAAAAATTCCCTTGGAGCGAGTTCTACCCAATAGACATTTAATTTACATAGATGTGCTCATCATGATATTTTGTGATCTGAACACATTTCATGTATCTCGGTTTTGACAAATATTCACTATAGAGATGTTAGCATTTGGATTACCAATCTTACATCCACCATACAAGGCATATTTACACCTACAAGTATTTACTCTCATTTCAAAGTTTTGTCCAAACGTCAAATTCGAAAATCATGCAATTTGTTCAGAAAAATTCTATTCAAGCTAGTTCTACCCAATAGAATTTTAATTTACGTAGTTTCATTACCGTAAATTTCCATGTTCCAAACACGCTAAATAAGTCACGGATTCGAAAAGTATTCCCTTCATAGTTGGTTACGTGGATTACCAGACTTAAATTCCCCGTTCAAGGCATATTCACACTTAGAAGCATTTTCTCAGATTTCTCAGGTTTTTCCTAAAGCCAGTTTGGAAAATGAGGCTGATTTCACAGAAAATGTTCTTGGAGCCAGTTCTACCCAAAAGATATGTAATTTAACTAGTTCACTCACCGTGACATTCCGTGTTCTGAACATGTTACATGCATCAAGGATTCGACAATCATCCTTTAATGAGTGTGAGCATGTGGATTATCAAATTTTCATCCACCTTACAAGACATGTTTTCACCTAGAAACATTTACTCACATTTCGCAGAATTTTCCTAACGTCAGTTTCGAAAATCAGGCAGTTTTCGCAGAAAAATCCTCTTGTTGCATGTTCCATCCAATAGACATCTCATTTTCATAGATACCATCACCGTAACATTCCGTGTTCCTAAAAAACGGTTCATGCACCAAGGATTCAACAAATATTCACTGCTGAGTTGTTAGCATGTGAATTACCAATCTTTAATAAACCATTGAAGACATATTGTCACCTTAAAGCATTTACTCTGATTTCACAGCGTTTTCATAACACCAGTTTCGAAACTGAGGCAGATTTTTCAGTAAAACTCTCCTGGAGAGGGTTCTAACCAATAGATATGTAATTTGCATAGCTTCCCTCACCGAGAAAGACCGTGTTCCGAACAGGCTACATACATCAAGGATTTGAGAAACATTTTTAATGAGTTATGTACATGTGTATTACAGATCTTTCATCCACCATACAAGGCATATTGACACATAGAAACATTAACTCTGAGCTCACAGCTTTTTCCTAATAGCAGTTTCGAAAATCAGGCAGTTTTCAAAGGAAAAAACTGTTGGAGCGTGTTCTACCCAATAGGTACGTAAATTACATAGATTCCCCCACTGTGAAATTACATGTTTCGAACACATTACATGCAGAAAAGATTCGACAAAAATAAACTATAGAGTTGTTTGCATGAGGATGACAGGACTTTCATCACAATACAAGGCATATTGATGCTTAGAAGCATTTTCTCTGATTTCACAGAGCTTTCCAAACGCCAGTTTCGAAAATGAGGCAGATTTCACGGCAAAAACCTCTTGGAGCAGGTTCTAACCTATAGACATGTAATTAACATGGATTCGCTCTCCGTGAAATTCCGTGTTCTGAACAATATACATGCATCTCGGACTTGACAAATATTCACAACATTGTGGTTAGCATGTGGATTACAGCACTTTCATCCACCATACAAAGCTTACTGACACTTTGAAGAATTTTCTCAGATTTCACAGGTTAGTTTTAATGCCAGATAAGAAAATGAGGCAGATTTGGCAAAAAAATGCTCTTGGAGCGAGTTATACACAAAAGATATGTAATTTACCTAGTTTTACTCACCGTGACATTCCGTGTTCTGAACACGTTACATGCATCACGGATTCGACAAACATTCACTACAGAGTTGGTAGCATAAGGATTACCGAACATTCACCCACCATAAATGCCATATTGACATTTTGAAGCACTTTCCCATATTTCAAAATGTTTTCCTAATGCCAGGTTTGAAAATGAGGCAGATTAACAAAAAATTCTCTTGGAGCAAGTACTTCCCATAGAAATGTAATTTACATAGCTTCCCTCACAGTGACATTCCAATTTCCGAACACTCTACATACTTCACGGATTTGACAAACATTTTTAATGAGTTATGTACATGTGTATTACAGAACTTTCATCCACCATACAAGGCATATTTAAACCTAGAAACGTTAACTCTGAATTTGCAGCCTTTTCCTAATGCCAGTTTCGAAAATCAGGCCGTTTTCTCCAGGAAAAATTTTTGGAGCGATTTCTTCCCAATAGACATGAAATTTACATAGATTCCATTTCCGGGAATTTCCGTCATTCGATCACGCTACATGCATAGGATTTCTACAATTATTCACATCAGGTTTGTTTGCATGTGGCTTTATGAACTTCCATCACAATACAATGCATATTGACACTTTGAAGCATTTTCTCTGATTTTGAAGGAATTTCCAAATGCCAGTTTCGAAAATGAGGCAGATTTCGCAGAAAAAAATTTGGAGTGAGTTCTACCCAAGAGACATGTATTTTACCGACATACGCTCACCGTGATATTCTACTTTCTGAACACTCTCCATGTATCTCGGATTCGACAAATATTCTCTACAGAGTTGTTAGTATGCGGATTGCCGAACTTTCATCCACCATACAAGGCATATTTACACCTACAATTGATTGATCTGAGTTCACAGCTTATTCCTAACGCCAGTTTCAAAAATCAGGCTGTTATCTCAGGAAAAAACTCTTGGAGCGATTTCTAACCTAGGGAAATGTAATTTACATAAATTTCCTCGCCGTGACATTCCGTGTTCCAAACGTTCTACATGCATAACGGATTCGAAAAATATTCATTACAGATTTGTTAGCATGTGGATTACCGAACTTTCATCACAAAACATTGAATATTGATACTTAGAAGTATTTTCTCAGATTTTGCATCGTTTTCCAAGCGCCAGTTTCAAAAATGAAGCAGTTATTACAGAAAAATTCTATTGAAGTGAGTTCTACAAAATAGACAATTAGTTACATTATTTCAATCACCGTGAAATTGCACGTTCCTAACATGGTACATGCATCACGGATTAGGAAAAAGATTCTTTAATATGTTGTGAAAAAGTGGATTACCAAAATTTCTTCCTACATAAAGGCATCTTTATACCTACAAATATTTTCTCACATTTTGCAGCTTTATCCAAATATCACATTTGAGTATCAAGCAATTTTCGCCGAAATATTCTATTCTAGCTAGTTCTACCCAATAGAATTCTAATTTACATAGTTTCTTTACCATGAATTTCTGTCTTCCGAACGCGCTAAAAGAATCACAGTTTGAAAAATATTACTACACACTTGTTAACATATGGATTACCGGACTTTCATCCACCAATCAAGTCATATTGGCACTTAGAAGCATTTTCTCATATTTCAAAGATTTTTCCTAACACCAGATTAGAAAATGAGGCAGATTTTGCAGAAAAATTCTCTTGGAGCGAGTTCTACCCAATAGACATTTAATTTACATAGATGTGCTCATCATGACATTTTGTGATCTGAACACATTTCATGTATCTCGGTTTTGACAAATATTCACTACAGAGATGTTAGCATTTGGATTACCAATCTTACATCCACCATACAAGGCATATTTACACCTACAAGTATTTACTCTCATTTCAAAGTTTTGTCCAAACGTCAAATTCGAAAATCATGCAATTTGTTCAGAAAAATTCTATACAAGCTAGTTCTACCCAATAGAATTTTAATTTACGTAGTTTCATTACCGTAAATTTCCATGTTCCAAACACGCTAAATAAGTCACGGGTTCAAAAAGTATTCCCTTCATAGTTGGTTACGTGGATTACCAGACTTAAATTCCCCGTTCAAGGCATATTCACACTTAGAAGCATTTTCTCAGATTTCTCAGGTTTTTCCTAAAGCCAGTTTGGAAAATGAGGCTGATTTCACAGAAAATGTTCTTGGAGCCAGTTCTACCCAAAAGATATGTAATTTAACTAGTTCACTCACCGTGACATTCCGTGTTCTGAACATGTTACATGCATCAAGGATTCGACAATCATCCTTTAATGAGTGTGAGCATGTGGATTATCAAATTTTCATCCACCTTACAAGACATGTTTTCACCTAGAAACATTTACTCACATTTCGCAGAATTTTCCTAACATCAGTTTCGAAAATCAGGCAGTTTTCGCAGAAAAATCCTCTTGTTGCATGTTCCATCCAATAGACATCTCATTTTCATAGATACCATCACCGTAACATTCCGTGTTCCTAAAAAACGGTTCATGCACCAAGGATTCAACAAATATTCACTGCTGAGTTGTTAGCATGTGAATTACCAATCTTTAATAAACCATTGAAGACATATTGTCACCTTAAAGCATTTACTCTGATTTCACAGCGTTTTCATAACACCAGTTTCGAAACTGAGGCAGATTTTTCAGTAAAACTCTCCTGGAGAGGGTTCTAACCAATAGATATGTAATTTGCATAGCTTCCCTCACCGAGAAAGACCGTGTTCCGAACAGGCTACATACATCAAGGATTTGAGAAACATTTTTAATGAGTTATGTACATGTGTATTACAGATCTTTCATCCACCATACAAGGCATATTGACACATAGAAACATTAACTCTGAGCTCACAGCTTTTTCATAATAGCAGTTTCGAAAATCAGGCAGTTTTCAAAGGAAAAAACTGTTGGAGCGTGTTCTACCCAATAGGTACGTAAATTACATAGATTCCCCCACTGTGAAATTACATGTTTCGAACACATTACATGCAGAAAAGTTTCGACAAAAATAAACTATAGAGTTGTTTGCATGAGGATGACAGGACTTTCATCACAATACAAGGCATATTGATGCTTAGAAGCATTTTCTCTGATTTCACAGAGCTTTCCAAACGCCAGTTTCGAAAATGAGGCAGATTTCACGGCAAAAACCTCTTGGAGCAGGTTCTAACCTATAGACATGTAATTAACATGGATTCGCTCTCCGTGAAATTCCGTGTTCTGAACACGATACATGCATCTCGGACTCGACAAATATTCACTACATTGTGGTTAGCATGTGGATTACAGCACTTTCATCCACCATACAAAGCTTACTGACACTTTGAAGAATTTTCTCAGATTTCACAGGTTAGTTTTAATGCCAGATAAGAAAATGAGGCAGATTTGGCAAAAAAATGCTCTTGGAGCGAGTTATACACAAAAGATATGTAATTTACCTAGTTTTACTCACCGTGACATTCCGTGTTCTGAACACGTTACATGCATCACGGATTCGACAAACATTCACTACAGAGTTGGTAGCATAAGGATTACCGAACATTCACCCACCATAAATGCCATATTGACATTTTGAAGCACTTTCCCATATTTCAAAATGTTTTCCTAATGCCAGGTTTGAAAATGAGGCAGATTAACAAAAAATTCTCTTGGAGCAAGTACTTCCCATAGAAATGTAATTTACATAGCTTCCCTCACAGTGACATTCCAATTTCCGAACCCTCTACATACTTCACGGATTTGACAAACATTTTTAATGAGTTATGTACATGTGTATAACAGAACTTTCATCCACCATACAAGGCATATTTAAACCTAGAAACGTTAACTCTGAATTTGCAGCCTTTTCCTAATGCCAGTTTCGAAAATCAGGCCGTTTTCTCCAGAAAAAATTTTTGGAGCGATTTCTTCCCAATAGACATGAAATTTACATAGATCCCATCTCCGGAAATTTCCGTCATACAACCACGCTACATGCATAGGATTTATACAATTATTCACATCAGGTTTGTTTGCATGTGGCTTTATGAACTTCCATCACAATACAATGCATATTGACACTTTGAAGCATTTTCTCTGATTTTGAAGGAATTTCCAAATGCCAGTTTCGAAAATGAGGCAGATTTCGCAGAAAAAAATTTGGAGTGAGTTCTACCCAAGAGACATGTATTTTACTGACATACGCTCACCGTGATATTCTACGTTCTGAACACTCTCCATGTATCTCGGATTCGACAAATATTCTCTACAGAGTTGTTAGTATGCGGATTGCCGAACTTTCATCCACCATACAAGGCATATTTACACCTACAATTGATTAATCTGAGTTCACAGCTTATTCCTAACGCCAGTTTCAAAAATCAGGCTGTTATCTCAGGAAAAAACTCTTGGAGCGATTTCTAACCTAGGGAAATGTAATTTACATAAATTTCCTCGCCGTGACATTCCGTGTTCCAAACGTTCTACATGCATAACGGATTCGAAAAATATTCACTACAGATATGTTAGCATGTGGATTACCGAACTTTCATCACAAAACATTGAATATTGATACTTAGAAGTATTTTCTCAGATTTTGCAGCGTTTTCCAAGCGCCAGTTTCAAAAATGAAGCAGTTATTACAGAAAAATTCTATTGAAGTGAGTTCTACAAAATAGACAATTAGTTACATTATTTCAATCACCGTGAAATTGCACGTTCCAAACATGGTACATGCATCACGGATTAGGAAAAAGATTCTTTAATATGTTGTGAAAAATTGGATTACCAAACTTTCTTCCTACATAAAGGCATCTTTATACCTACAAATATTTTCTCACATTTTGCAGCTTTATCCAAATATCACATTTGATTATCAAGCAATTTTTGCCGAAATATTCTATTCTAGCTAGTTCTACCCAATAGAATTCTAATTTACATAGTTTCTTTACCGTGAATTTCGGTCTTCCGAACGCGCTACAGGAATCACAGTTTGAAAAATATTACTACACACTTGTTAACATATGGATTACCGGACTTTCATCCACCAATCAAGTCATATTGGCACTTAGAAGGATTTTCTCATATTTCGAAGATTTTTCCTAACACCAGATTTGAAAATGAGGCAGATTTTGCAGAAAAATTCCCTTGGAGCGAGTTCTACCCAATAGACATTTAATTTACATAGATGTGCTCATCATGATATTTTGTGATCTGAACACATTTCATGTATCTCGGTTTTGACAAATATTCACTATAGAGATGTTAGCATTTGGATTACCAATCTTACATCCACCATACAAGGCATATTTACACCTACAAGTATTTACTCTCATTTCAAAGTTTTGTCCAAACGTCAAATTCGAAAATCATGCAATTTGTTCAGAAAAATTCTATTCAAGCTAGTTCTACCCAATAGAATTTTAATTTACGTAGTTTCATTACCGTAAATTTCCATGTTCCAAACACGCTAAATAAGTCACGGATTCGAAAAGTATTCCCTTCATAGTTGGTTACGTGGATTACCAGACTTAAATTCCCCGTTCAAGGCATATTCACACTTAGAAGCATTTTCTCAGATTTCTCAGGTTTTTCCTAAAGCCAGTTTGGAAAATGAGGCTGATTTCACAGAAAATGTTCTTGGAGCCAGTTCTACCCAAAAGATATGTAATTTAACTAGTTCACTCACCGTGACATTCCGTGTTCTGAACATGTTACATGCATCAAGGATTCGACAATCATCCTTTAATGAGTGTGAGCATGTGGATTATCAAATTTTCATCCACCTTACAAGACATGTTTTCACCTAGAAATATTTATTCACATTTCGCAGAATTTTCCTAACGTCAGTTTCGAAAATCAGGCAGTTTTCGCAGAAAAATCCTCTTGTTGCATGTTCCATCCAATAGACATCTCATTTTCATAGATACCATCACCGTAACATTCCGTGTTCCTAAAAAACGGTTCATGCACCAAGGATTCAACAAATATTCACTGCTGAGTTGTTAGCATGTGAATTACCAATCTTTAATAAACCATTGAAGACATATTGTCACCTTAAAGCATTTACTCTGATTTCACAGCGTTTTCATAACACCAGTTTCGAAACTGAGGCAGATTTTTCAGTAAAACTCTCCTGGAGAGGGTTCTAACCAATAGATATGTAATTTGCATAGCTTCCCTCACCGAGAAAGACCGTGTTCCGAACAGGCTACATACATCAAGGATTTGAGAAACATTTTTAATGAGTTATGTACATGTGTATTACAGATCTTTCATCCACCATACAAGGCATATTGACACATAGAAACATTAACTCTGAGCTCACAGCTTTTTCCTAATAGCAGTTTCGAAAATCAGGCAGTTTTCAAAGGAAAAAACTGTTGGAGCGTGTTCTACCCAATAGGTACGTAAATTACATAGATTCCCCCACTGTGAAATTACATGTTTCGAACACATTACATGCAGAAAAGATTCGACAAAAATAAACTATAGAGTTGTTTGCATGAGGATGACAGGACTTTCATCACAATACAAGGCATATTGATGCTTAGAAGCATTTTCTCTGATTTCACAGAGCTTTCCAAACGCCAGTTTCGAAAATGAGGCAGATTTCACGGCAAAAACCTCTTGGAGCAGGTTCTAACCTATAGACATGTAATTAACATGGATTCGCTCTCCGTGAAATTCCGTGTTCTGAACACGATACATGCATCTCGGACTCGACAAATATTCACTACATTGTGGTTAGCATGTGGATTACAGCACTTTCATCCACCATACAAAGCTTACTGACACTTTGAAGAATTTTCTCAGATTTCACAGGTTAGTTTTAATGCCAGATAAGAAAATGAGGCAGATTTGGCAAAAAAATGCTCTTGGAGCGAGTTATACACAAAAGATATGTAATTTACCTAGTTTTACTCACCGTGACATTCCGTGTTCTGAACACGTTACATGCATCACGGATTCGACAAACATTCACTACAGAGTTGGTAGCATAAGGATTACCGAACATTCACCCACCATAAATGCCATATTGACATTTTGAAGCACTTTCCCATATTTCAAAATGTTTTCCTAATGCCAGGTTTGAAAATGAGGCAGATTAACAAAAAATTCTCTTGGAGCAAGTACTTCCCATAGAAATGTAATTTACATAGCTTCCCTCACAGTGACATTCCAATTTCCGAACACTCTACATACTTCACGGATTTGACAAACATTTTTAATGAGTTATGTACATGTGTATTACAGAACTTTCATCCACCATAAAAGGCATATTTAAACCTAGAAACGTTAACTCTGAATTTGCAGCCTTTTCCTAATGCCAGTTTCGAAAATCAGGCCGTTTTCTCCAGAAAAAATTTTTGGAGCGATTTCTTCCCAATAGACATGAAATTTACATAGATTCCATCTCCGGAAATTTCCGTCATACGATCACGCTACATGCATAGGCTTTCTACAATTATTCACATCAGGTTTGTTTGCATGTGGCTTTATGAACTTCCATCACAATACAATGCATATTGACACTTTGAAGCATTTTCTCTGATTTTGAAAGAATTTCCAAATGCCAGTTTCGAAAATGAGGCAGATTTCGCAGAAAAAACTCTTGGAGTGAGTTCTACCCAAGAGACATGTATTTTACTGACATACGCTCACCGTGATATTCTACGTTCTGAACACTCTCCATGTATCTCGGATTCGACAAATATTCTCTACAGAGTTGTTAGTATGCGGATTGCCGAACTTTCATCCACCATACAAGGCATATTTACACCTACAATTGATTAATCTGAGTTTGCAGCTTATTCCTAACGCCAGTTTCAAAAATCAGGCTGTTATCTCAGGAAAAAACTCTTGGAGCGATTTCTAACCTAGGGAAATTTAATTTACATAAATTTCCTCGCCGTGACATTCCGTGTTCCAAACGTTCTACATGCATAACGGATTCGAAAAATATTCACTACAGATTTGTTAGCATGTGGATTACCGAACTTACATCACAAAACATTGAATATTGATACTTAGAAGTATTTTCTCAGATTTTGCATCGTTTTCCAAGCGCCAGTTTCAAAAATGAAGCAGTTATTACAGAAAAATTCTATTGAAGTGAGTTCTACAAAATAGACAAGTAGTTACATTGTTTCAATCACCGTGAAATTGCACGTTCCAAACATGGTACATGCATCACGGATTAGGAAAAAGATTCTTTATTATGTTTTGAAAAAGTGGATTACCAAACTTTCTTCCTACATAAAGGCATCTTTATACGTACAAATATTTTCTCACATTTTGCAGCTTTATCCAAATATCACATTTGAGTATCAAGCAATTTTCGCCGAAATATTCTATTCTAGCTAGTTCTACCCAATAGAATTCTAATTTACATAGTTTCTTTACCGTGAATTTCACTCTTCGGAATGCGCTACAAGAATCACAGTTTGAAAAATATTACTACACACTTGTTAACATATGGATTACCGGACTTTCATCCACCAATCAAGTCATATTGGCACTTAGAAGCATTTTCTCATATTTCGAAGATTTTTCCTAACACCAGATTTGAAAATGAGGCAGATTTTGCAGAAAAATTCTCTTGGAGCTAGTTCTACCCAATAGACATTTAATTTACATAGATGTGCTCATCATGACATTTTGTGATCTGAACACATTTCATGTATCTCGGTTTTGACAAATATTCACTACAGAGATGTTAGCATTTGGATTACCAATCTTACATCCACCATACAAGGCATTTTTACACCTACAAGTATTTACTCTCATTTCAAAGTTTTGTCCAAACGTCAAATTCGAAAATCATGCAATTTGTTCAGAAAAATTCTATTCAAGCTAGTTCTACCCAATAGAATTTTAATTTACGTAGTTTCATTACCGTAAATTTCCATGTTCCAAACACGCTAAATAAGTCACGGATTCGAAAAATATTCCCTTCATAGTTGGTTACGTGGATTACCAGACTTAAATTCCCCGTTCAAGGCATATTCACACTTAGAAGCATTTTCTCAGATTTCTCAGGTTTTTCCTAAGGCCAGTTTGGAAAATGAGGCTGATTTCACAGAAAATGTTCTTGGAGCCAGTTCTACCCAAAAGATATGTAATTTAACTAGTTCACTCACCGTGACATTCCGTGTTCTGAACATGTTACATGCATCAAGGATTCGACAATCATCCTTTAATGAGTGTGAGCATGTGGATTATCAAATTTTCATCCACCTTACAAGACATGATTTCACCTAGAAACATTTACTCACATTTCGCAGAATTTTCCTAACGTCAGTTTCGAAAATCAGGCAGTTTTCGCAGAAAAATCCTCTTGTTGCATGTTCCATCCAATAGACATCTCATTTTCATAGATACCATCACCGTAACATTCCGTGTTCCTAAAAAACGGTTCATGCACCAAGGATTCAACAAATATTCACTGCTGAGTTGTTAGCATGTGAATTACCAATCTTTAATAAACCATTGAAGACATATTGTCACCTTAAAGCATTTACTCTGATTTCACAGCGTTTTCATAACACCAGTTTCGAAACTGAGGCAGATTTTTCAGTAAAACTCTCCTGGAGAGGGTTCTAACCAATAGATATGTAATTTGCATAGCTTCCCTCACCGAGAAAGACCGTGTTCCGAACAGGCTACATACATCAAGGATTTGAGAAACATTTTTAATGAGTTATGTACATGTGTATTACAGATCTTTCATCCACCATACAAGGCATATTGACACATAGAAACATTAACTCTGAGCTCACAGCTTTTTCCTAATAGCAGTTTCGAAAATCAGGCAGTTTTCAAAGGAAAAAACTGTTGGAGCGTGTTCTACCCAATAGGTACGTAAATTACATAGATTCCCCCACTGTGAAATTACATGTTTTGAACACATTACATGCAGAAAAGATTCGACAAAAATAAACTATAGAGTTGTTTGCATGAGGATGACAGGACTTTCATCACAATACAAGGCATATTGATGCTTAGAAGCATTTTCTCTGATTTCACAGAGCTTTCCAAACGCCAGTTTCGAAAATGAGGCAGATTTCACGGCAAAAACCTCTTGGAGCAGGTTCTAACCTATAGACATGTAATTAACATGGATTCGCTCTCCGTGAAATTCCGTGTTCTGAACACGATACATGCATCTCGGACTCGACAAATATTCACTACATTGTGGTTAGCATGTGGATTACAGCACTTTCATCCACCATACAAAGCTTACTGACACTTTGAAGAATTTTCTCAGATTTCACAGGTTAGTTTTAATGCCAGATAAGAAAATGAGGCAGATTTGGCAAAAAAATGCTCTTGGAGCGAGTTATACACAAAAGATATGTAATTTACCTAGTTTTACTCACCGTCACATTCCGTGTTCTGAACACGTTACATGCATCACGGATTCGACAAACATTCACTACAGAGTTGGTAGCATAAGGATTACCGAACATTCACCCACCATAAATGCCATATTGACATTTTGAAGCACTTTCCCATATTTCAAAATGTTTTCCTAATGCCAGGTTTGAAAATGAGGCAGATTAACAAAAAATTCTCTTGGAGCAAGTACTTCCCATAGAAATGTAATTTACATAGCTTCCCTCACAGTGACATTCCAATTTCCGAACACTCTACATACTTCACGGATTTGACAAACATTTTTAATGAGTTATGTACATGTGTATTACAGAACTTTCATCCACCATACAAGGCATATTTAAACCTAGAAACGTTAACTCTGAATTTGCAGCCTTTTCCTAATGCCAGTTTCGAAAATCAGGCCGTTTTCTCCAGAAAAAATTTTTGGAGCGATTTCTTCCCAATAGACATGAAATTTACATAGATTCCATCTCCGGAAATTTCCGTCATACGATCACGCTACATGCATAGGCTTTCTACAATTATTCACATCAGGTTTGTTTGCATGTGGCTTTATGAACTTCCATCACAATACAATGCATATTGACACTTTGAAGCATTTTCTCTGATTTTGAAAGAATTTCCAAATGCCAGTTTCGAAAATGAGGCAGATTTCGCAGAAAAAACTCTTGGAGTGAGTTCTACCCAAGAGACATGTATTTTAGTGACATACGCTCACCGTGATATTCTACGTTCTGAACACTCTCCATGTATCTCGGATTCGACAAATATTCTCTACAGAGTTGTTAGTATGCGGATTGCCGAACTTTCATCCACCATACAAGGCATATTTACACCTACAATTGATTAATCTGAGTTCGCAGCTTATTCCTAACGCCAGTTTCAAAAATCAGGCTGTTATCTCAGGAAAAAACTCTTGCAGTGATTTCTAACCTATTGAAATGTAATTTACATAAATTTCCTCGCCATGACATTCCGTGTTCCAAACGTTCTACATGCATAACGGATTCGAAAAATATTCACTACAGATTTGTTAGCATGTGGATTACCGAACTTACATCACAAAACATTGAATATTGATACTTAGAAGTATTTTCTCAGATTTTGCAGCGTTTTCCAAGCGCCAGTTTCAAAAATGAAGCAGTTATTACAGAAAAATTCTATTGAAGTGAGTTCTACAAAATAGACAAGTAGTTACATTGTTTCAATCACCGTGAAATTGCACGTTCCAAACATGGTACATGCATCACGGATTAGGAAAAAGATTCTTTATTATGTTGTGAAAAAGTGGATTACCAAACTTTCTTCCTACATAAAGGCATCTTTATACGTACAAATATTTTCTCACATTTTGCAGCTTTATCCAAATATCACATTTGAGTATCAAGCAATTTTCGCCGAAATATTCTATTCTAGCTAGTTCTACCCAATAGAATTCTAATTTACATAGTTTCTTTACCGTGAATTTCTGTCTTCGGAATGCGCTACAAGAATCACAGTTTGAAAAATATTACTACACACTTGTTAACATATGGATTACCGGACTTTCATCCACCAATCAAGTCATATTGGCACTTAGAAGCATTTTCTCATATTTCGAAGAATTTTCCTAACACCAGATTTGAAAATGAGGCAGATTTTGCAGAAAAATTCTCTTGGAGCGAGTTCTACCCAATAGACATTTAATTTACATAGATGTGCTCATCATGACATTTTGTGATCTGAACACATTTCATGTATCTCGGTTTTGACAAATATTCACTACAGAGATGTTAGCATTTGGATTACCAATCTTACATCCACCATACAAGGCATATTTACACCTACAAGTATTTACTCTCAATTCAAAGTTTTGTCCAAACGTCAAATTCGAAAATCATGCAATTTGTTCAGAAAAATTCTATTCAAGCTAGTTCTACCCAATAGAATTTTAATTTACGTAGTTTCATTACCGTAAATTTCCATGTTCCAAACACGCTAAATAAGTCACGGATTCGAAAAGTATTCCCTTCATAGTTGGTTACGTGGATTACCAGACTTAAATTCCCCGTTCAAGGCATATTCACACTTAGAAGCATTTTCTCAGATTTCTCAGGTTTTTCCTAAAGCCAGTTTGGAAAATGAGGCTGATTTCACAGAAAATGTTCTTGGAGCCAGTTCTACCTAAAAGATATGTAATTTAACTAGTTCACTCACTGTGACATTCCGTGTTCTGAATATGTTACATGCATCAAGGATTCGACAATCATCCTTTAATGAGTGTGAGCATGTGGATTATCAAATTTTCATCCACCTTACAAGACATGTTTTCACCTAGAAACATTTACTCACATTTCGCAGAATTTTCCTAACGTCAGTTTCGAAAATCAGGCAGTTTTCGCAGAAAAATCCTCTTGTTGCATGTTCCATCCAATAGACATCTCATTTACATAGATACCATCACCGTAACATTCCGTGTTCCTAAAAAACGGTTCATGCACCAAGGATTCAACAAATATTCACTGCTGAGTTGTTAGCATGTGAATTACCAATCTTTAATAAACCATTGAAGACATATTGTCACCTTAAAGCATTTACTCTGATTTCACAGCGTTTTCATAACACCAGTTTCGAAACTGAGGCAGATTTTTCAGTAAAACTCTCCTGGAGAGGGTTCTAACCAATAGATATGTAATTTGCATAGCTTCCCTCACCGAGAAAGACCGTGTTCCGAACAGGCTACATACATCAAGGATTTGAGAAACATTTTTAATGAGTTATGTACATGTGTATTACAGATCTTTCATCCACCATACAAGGCATATTGACACATAGAAACATTAACTCTGAGCTCACAGCTTTTTCCTAATAGCAGTTTCGAAAATCAGGCAGTTTTCAAAGGAAAAAACTGTTGGAGCGTGTTCTACCCAATAGGTACGTAAATTACATAGATTCCCCCACTGTGAAATTACATGTTTTGAACACATTACATGCAGAAAGATTCGACAAAAATAAACTATAGAGTTGTTTGCATGAGGATGACAGGACTTTCATCACAATACAAGGCATATTGATGCTTAGAAGCATTTTGTCTGATTTCACAGAGCTTTCCAAACGCCAGTTTCGAAAATGAGGCAGATTTCACGGCAAAAACCTCTTGGAGCAGGTTCTAACCTATAGACATGTAATTAACATGGATTCGCTCTCCGTGAAATTCCGTGTTCTGAACACGATACATGCATCTCGGACTCGACAAATTTTCACTACATTGTGGTTAGCATGTGGATTACAGCACTTTCATCCACCATACAAAGCTTACTGACACTTTGAAGAATTTTCTCAGATTTCACAGTTTAGTTTTAATGCCAGATAAGAAAATGAGGCAGATTTGGCAAAAAAATGCTCTTGGAGCGAGTTATACACAAAAGATATGTAATTTACCTAGTTTTACTCACCGTGACATTCCGTGTTCTGAACACGTTACATGCATCACGGATTCGACAAACATTCACTACAGAGTTGGTAGCATAAGGATTACCGAACATTCACCCACCATAAATGCCATATTGACATTTTGAAGCACTTTCCCATATTTCAAAATGTTTTCCTAATGCCAGGTTTGAAAATGAGGCAGATTAACAAAAAATTCTCTTGGAGCAAGTACTTCCCATAGAAATGTAATTTACATAGCTTCCCTCACAGTGACATTCCAATTTCCGAACACTCTACATACTTCACGGATTTGACAAACATTTTTAATGAGTTATGTACCTGTGTATTACAGAACTTTCATCCACCATACAAGGCATATTTAAACCTAGAAACGTTAACTCTGAATTTGCAGCCTTTTCCTAATGCCAGTTTCGAAAATCAGGCCGTTTTCTCCAGAAAAAGTTTTTGGAGCGATTTCTTCCCAATAGACATGAAATTTACATAGATTCCATCTCCGGAAATTTCCGTCATACGATCACGCTACATGCATAGGCTTTCTACAATTATTCACATCAGGTTTGTTTGCATGTGGCTTTATGAACTTCCATCACAATACAATGCATATTGACACTTTGAAGCATTTTCTCTGATTTTGAAAGAATTTCCAAATGCCAGTTTCGAAAATGAGGCAGATTTCGCAGAAAAAACTCTTGGAGTGAGTTCTACCCAAGAGACATGTATTTTACCGACATACGCTCACCGTGATATTCTACGTTGTGAACACTCTCCATGTATCTCGGATTCGACAAATATTCTCTACAGAGTTGTTAGTATGCGGATTGCCGAACTTTCATCCACCATACAAGGCATATTTACACCTACAATTGATTAATCTGAGTTCGCAGCTTATTCCTAACGCCAGTTTCAAAAATCAGGCTGTTATCTCAGGAAAAAACTCTTGGAGCGATTTCTAACCTAGGGAAATGTAATTTACATAAATTTCCTCGCCGTGACATTCCGTGTTCCAAACGTTCTACATGCATAACGGATTCGAAAAATATTCACTACAGATTTGTTAGCATGTGGATTACCGAACTTACATCACAAAATATTGAATATTGATACTTAGAAGTATTTTCTCAGATTTTGCAGCGTTTTCCAAGCGCCAGTTTCAAAAATGAAGCAGTTATTACAGAAAAATTCTATTGAAGTGAGTTCTACAAAATAGACAAGTAGTTACATTGTTTCAATCACCGTGAAATTGCACGTTCCAAACATGGTACATGCATCATGGATTAGGAAAAAGATTCTTTATTATGTTGGGAAAAAGTGGATTACCAAACTTTCTTCCTACATAAAGGCATCTTTATACGTACAAATATTTTCTCACATTTTGCAGCTTTATCCAAATATCACATTTGAGTATCAAGCAATTTTCGCCGAAATATTCTATTCTAGCTAGTTCTACCCAATAGAATTCTAATTTACATAGTTTCTTTACCGTGAATTTCTGTCTTCGGAATGCGCTACAAGAATCACAGTTTGAAAAATATTACTACACACTTGTTAACATATGGATTACCGGACTTTCATCCACCAATCAAGTCATATTGGCACTTAGAAGGATTCTCTCATATTTCGAAGATTTTTCCTAACACCAGATTTGAAAATGAGGCAGATTTTGCAGAAAAATTCTCTTGGAGCGAGTTCTACCCAATAGACATTTAATTTACATAGATGTGCTCATCATGACATTTTGTGATCTGAACACATTTCATGTATATCGGTTTTGACAAATATTCACTACAGAGATGTTAGCATTTGGATTACCAATCTTACATCCACCATACAAGGCATATTTACACCAACAAGTATTTACTCTCAATTCAAAGTTTTGTCCAAACGTCAAATTCGAAAATCATGCAATTTGTTCAGAAAAATTCTATTCAAGCTAGTTCTACCCAATAGAATTTTAATTTACGTAGTTTCATTACCGTAAATTTCCATGTTCCAAACACGCTAAATAAGTCACGGATTCGAAAATTATACCCTTCATAGTTGGTTACGTGGATTACCAGACTTAAATTCCCCGTTCAAGGCATATTCACACTTAGAAGCATTTTCTCAGATTTCTCAGGTTTTTCCTAAAGCCAGTTTGGAAAATGAGGCTGATTTCACAGAAAATGTTCTTGGAGCCAGTTCTACCCAAAAGATATGTAATTTAACTAGTTCACTCACTGTGACATTCCGTGTTCTGAATATGTTACATGCATCAAGGATTCGACAATCATCCTTTAATGAGTGTGAGCATGTGGATTATCAAATTTTCATCCACCTTACAAGACATGTTTTCACCTAGAAACATTTACTCACATTTCGCAGAATTTTCCTAACGTCAGTTTCGAAAATCAGGCAGTTTTCGCAGAAAAATCCTCTTGTTGCATGTTCCATCCAATAGACATCTCATTTACATAGATACCATCACCGTAACATTCCGTGTTCCTAAAAAACGGTTCATGCACCAAGGATTCAACAAATATTCACTGCTGAGTTGTTAGCATGTGAATTACCAATCTTTAATAAACCATTGAAGACATATTGTCACCTTAAAGCATTTACTCTGATTTCACAGCGTTTTCATAACACCAGTTTCGAAACTGAGGCAGATTTTTCAGTAAAACTCTCCTGGAGAGGGTTCTAACCAATAGATATGTAATTTGCATAGCTTCCCTCACCGAGAAAGACCGTGTTCCGAACAGGCTACATACATCAAGGATTTGAGAAACATTTTTAATGAGTTATGTACATGTGTATTACAGATCTTTCATCCACCATACAAGGCATATTGACACATAGAAACATTAACTCTGAGCTCACAGCTTTTTCCTAATAGCAGTTTCGAAAATCAGGCAGTTTTCAAAGGAAAAAACTGTTGGAGCGTGTTCTACCCAATAGGTACGTAAATTACATAGATTCCCCCACTGTGAAATTACATGTTTCGAACACATTACATGCAGAAAGATTCGACAAAAATAAACTATAGAGTTGTTTGCATGAGGATGACAGGACTTTCATCACAATACAAGGCATATTGATGCTTAGAAGCATTTTCTCTGATTTCACAGAGCTTTCCAAACGCCAGTTTCGAAAATGAGGCAGATTTCACGGCAAAAACCTCTTGGAGCAGGTTCTAACCTATAGACATGTAATTAACATGGATTCGCTCTCCGTGAAATTCCGTGTTCTGAACACGATACATGCATCTCGGACTCGACAAATATTCACTACATTGTGGTTAGCATGTGGATTACAGCACTTTCATCCACCATACAAAGCTTACTGACACTTTGAAGAATTTTCTCAGATTTCACAGGTTAGTTTTAATGCCAGATAAGAAAATGAGGCAGATTTGGCAAAAAAATGCTCTTGGAGCGAGTTATACACAAAAGATATGTAATTTACCTAGTTTTACTCACCGTGACATTCCGTGTTCTGAACACGTTACATGCATCACGGATTCGACAAACATTCACTACAGAGTTGGTAGCATAAGGATTACCGAACATTCACCCACCATAAATGCCATATTGACATTTTGAAGCACTTTCCCATATTTCAAAATGTTTTCCTAATGCCAGGTTTGAAAATGAGGCAGATTAACAAAAAATTCTCTTGGAGCAAGTACTTCCCATAGAAATGTAATTTACATAGCTTCCCTCACAGTGACATTCCAATTTCCGAACACTCTACATACTTCACGGATTTGACAAACATTTTTAATGAGTTATGTACCTGTGTATTACAGAACTTTCATCCACCATACAAGGCATATTTAAACCTAGAAACGTTAACTCTGAATTTGCAGCCTTTTCCTAATGCCAGTTTCGAAAATCAGGCCGTTTTCTCCAGAAAAAGTTTTTGGAGCGATTTCTTCCCAATAGACATGAAATTTACATAGATTCCATCTCCGGAAATTTCCGTCATACCATCACGCTACATGCGTAGGCTTTCTACAATTATTCACATCAGGTTTGTTTGCATGTGGCTTTATGAACTTCCATCACAATACAATGCATATTGACACTTTGAAGCATTTTCTCTGATTTTGAAGGAATTTCCAAATGCCAGTTTCGAAAATGAGGCAGATTTCGCAGAAAAAACTCTTGGAGTGAGTTCTACCCAAGAGACATGTATTTTACCGACATACGCTCACCGTGATATTCTACGTTCTGAACACTCTCCATGTATCTCGGATTCGACAAATATTCTCTACAGAGTTGTTAGTATGCGGATTGCCGAACTTTCATCCACCATACAAGGCATATTTACACCTACAATTGATTAATCTGAGTTCGCAGCTTATTCCTAACGCCAGTTTCAAAATTCAGGCTGTTATCTCAGGAAAAACCTCTTGGAGCGATTTCTAACCTAGGGAAATGTAATTTACATAAATTTCCTCGCCGTGACATTCCGTGTTCCAAACGTTCTACATGCATAACGGATTCGAAAAATATTCACTACAGATTTGTTAGCATGTGGATTACCGAACTTACATCACAAAATATTGAATATTGATACTTAGAAGTATTTTCTCAGATTTTGCAGCGTTTTCCAAGCGCCAGTTTCAAAAATGAAGCAGTTATTACAGAAAAATTCTATTGAAGTGAGTTCTACCAAATAGACAAGTAGTTTACATTGTTTCAATCACCGTGAAATTGCACGTTCCAAACATGGTACATGCATCACGGATTAGGAAAAAGATTCTTTAATATGTTGTGAAAAAGTGGATTATCAAACTTTCTTCCTACATAAAGGCATCTTTATACCTACAAATATTTTCTAACATTTTGCAGCTTTATCCAAATATCACATTTGAGTATCAAGCAATTTTCGCCGAAATATTCTATTCTAGCTAGTTCTACCCAATAGAATTCTAATTTACATAGTTTCTTTACCGTGAATTTCTGTCTTCCGAACGCGCTACAAGAATCACAGTTTGAAAAATATTACTACACACTTGTTAACATATGGATTACCGGAATTTCATCCACCAATCAAGTCATATTGGCACTTAGAAGCATTTTCTCATATTTCGAGGATTTTTCCTAACACCAGATTTGAAAATGAGACAGATTTTGCAGAAAAATTCTCTTGGAGCGAGTTCTACCCAATAGACATTTAATTTACATTGATGTGCTCATCATGACATTTTGTGATCTGAACACATTTCATGTATCTCGGTTTCGACAAATATTCACTACAGAGATGTTAGCATTTGGATTACCAATCTTACATCCACCATACAAGGCATATTTACACCTACAAGTATTTACTCTCATTTCAATTTTTGTCCAAACGTCAAATTCGAAAATCATGCAATTTGTTCAGAAAAATTCTATTCAAGCTAGTTCTACCCAATAGAATTTTAATTTACGTAGTTTCATTACCGTAAATTTCCATGTTCCAAACACGCTAAATAAGTCACGGATTCGAAAAGTATTCCCTTCATAGTTGGTTACGTGGATTACCAGACTTAAATTCCCCGTTCAAGGCATATTCACACTTAGAAGCATTTTCTCAGATTTCTCAGGTTTTTCCTAAAGCCAGTTTGGAAAATGAGGCTGATTTCACAGAAAATGTTCTTGGAGCCAGTTCTACCCAAAAGATATGTAATTTAAGTAGTTCACTCACCGTGACATTCCGTGTTCTGAACATGTTACATGCATCAAGGATTCGACAATCATCCTTTAATGAGTGTGAGCATGTGGATTATCAAATTTTCATCCACCTTACAAGACATGTTTTCACCTAGAAACATTTACTCACATTTCGCAGAATTTTCCTAACGTCAGTTTCGAAAATCAGGCAGTTTTCGCAGAAAAATCCTCTTGTTGCATGTTCCATCCAATAGACATCTCATTTTCATAGATACCATCACCGTAACATTCCGTGTTCCTAAAAAACGGTTCATGCACCAAGGATTCAACAAATATTCACTGCTGAGTTGTTAGCATGTGAATTACCAATCTTTAATAAACCATTGAAGACATATTGTCACCTTAAAGCATTTACTCTGATTTCACAGCGTTTTCATAACACCAGTTTCGAAACTGAGGCAGATTTTTCAGTAAAACTCTCCTGGAGAGGGTTCTAACCAATAGATATGTAATTTGCATAGCTTCCCTCACCGAGAAAGACCGTGTTCCGAACAGGCTACATACATCAAGGATTTGAGAAACATTTTTAATGAGTTATGTACATGTGTATTACAGATCTTTCATCCACCATACAAGGCATATTGACACATAGAAACATTAACTCTGAGCTCACAGCTTTTTCCTAATAGCAGTTTCGAAAATCAGGCAGTTTTCAAAGGAAAAAACTGTTGGAGCGTGTTCTACCCAATAGGTACGTAAATTACACAGATTCCCCCACTGTGAAATTACATGTTTCGAACACATTACATGCAGAAAAGATTCGACAAAAATAAACTATAGAGTTGTTTGCATGAGGATGACAGGACTTTCATCACAATACAAGGCATATTGATGCTTAGAAGCATTTTCTCTGATTTCACAGAGCTTTCCAAACGCCAGTTTCGAAAATGAGGCAGATTTCATGGGAAAAACCTCTTGGAGCAGGTTCTAACCTATAGACATGTAATTAACATGGATTCGCTCTCCGTGAAATTCCGTGTTCTGAACACGATACATGCATCTCGGACTCGACAAATTTTCACTACATTGTGGTTAGCATGTGGATTACAGCACTTTCATCCACCATACAAAGCTTACTGACACTTTGAAGAATTTTCTCAGATTTCACAGGTTAGTTTTAATGCCAGATAAGAAAATGAGGCAGATTTGGCAAAAAAATGCTCTTGGAGCGAGTTATACACAAAAGATATGTAATTTACCTAGTTTTACTCACCGTGACATTCCGTGTTCTGAACACGTTACATGCATCACGGATTCGACAAACATTCACTACAGAGTTGGTAGCATAAGGATTACCGAACATTCACCCACCATAAATGCCATATTGACATTTTGAAGCACTTTCCCATATTTCAAAATGTTTTCCTAATGCCAGGTTTGAAAATGAGGCAGATTAACAAAAAATTCTCTTGGAGCAAGTACTTCCCATAGAAATGTAATTTACATAGCTTCCCTCACAGTGACATTCCAATTTCCGAACACTCTACATACTTCACGGATTTGACAAACATTTTTAATGAGTTATGTACATGTGTATTACAGAACTTTCATCCACCATACAAGGCATATTTAAACCTAGAAACATTAACTCTGAATTTGCAGCCTTTTCCTAATGCCAGTTTCGAAAATCAGGCCGTTTTCTCCAGAAAAAATTTTTGGAGCGATTTCTTCCCAATAGACATGAAATTTACATAGATTCCATCTCCGGAAATTTCCATCATGCGATCACGCTACATGCATAGGTTTTCTACAATTATTCACATCAGGTTTGTTTGCATGTGGCTTTATGAACTTCCATCACAATACAATGCATATTGACACTTTGAAGCATTTTCTCTGATTTTGAAGGAATTTCCAAATGCCAGTTTCGAAAATGAGGCAGAGTTCGCAGAAAATCTCTTGGAGTGAGTTCTACCCAAGAGACATGTATTTTACCGACATACGCTAACCGTGATATCCTATGTTCTGAACACTCACCATGTATCTCGGATTCGACAAATATTCTCTACAGAGTTGTTAGTATGCAGATTGCCGAACTTTCATCCACCATACAAGGCATATTTACACCTACAATTGATTAATGAGAGTTCGCAGCTTATTCCTAACGCCAGTTTCAAAATTCAGGCTGTTATCTCAGGAAAAAACTCTTGGAGCGATTTCTAACCTAGGGAAATGTAATTTACATAAATTTCCTCGCCGTGACATTCCGTGTTCCAAACGTTCTACATGCATAACGGATTCGAAAAATATTCACTACAGATATGTTAGCATGTGGATTACCGAACTTTCATCACAAAACATTGAATATTGATACTTAGAAGTATTTTCTCAGATTTTGCAGCGTTTTCCAAGCGCCAGTTTCAAAAATGAAGCAGTTATTACAGAAAAATTCTATTGAAGTGAGTTCTACAAAATAGACAAATAGTTACATTTTTTCAATAACCGTGAAATTGCACGTTCCAAACATGGTACATGCATCACGGATTAGGAAAAAGATTCTTTAATATGTTGTGAAAAAGTGGATTACCAAACTTTCTTCCTACATAAAGGCATCTTTATACCTACAAATATTTTCTCACATTTTGCAGCTTTATCCAAATATCACATTTGAGTATCAAGCAATTTTCGCCGAAATATTCTATTCTAGCTAGTTCTACCCAATAGAATTCTAATTTACATAGATTCTTTACCGTGAATTTCTGTCTTCCGAACGCGCTACAAGAATCACAGTTTGAAAAATATTACTACACACTTGTTAACATATGGATTACCGGACTTTCATCCACCAATCAAGTCATATTGGCACTTAGAAGCATTTTCTCATATTTCGAGTATTTTTCCTAACACCAGATTTCAAAATGAGGCAGATTTTGCAGAAAAATTCTCTTGGAGCGAGTTCTACCCAATAGACATTTAATTTACATTGATGTGCTCATCATGACATTTTGTGATCTGAACACATTTCATGTATCTCGGTTTCGACAAATATTCACTACAGAGATGTTAGCATTTGGATTACCAATCTTACATCCACCATACAAGGCATATTTACACCTACAAGTATTTACTCTCATTTCAAAGTTTTGTCCAAACGTCAAATTCGAAAATCATGCAATTTGTTCAGAAAAATTCTATTCAAGCTAGTTCTACCCAATAGAATTTTAATTTATGTAGTTTCATTACCGTAAATTTCCATGTTCCAAACACGCTAAATAAGTCACGGATTCGAAAAGTATTCCCTTCATAGTTGGTTACGTGGATTACCAGACTTAAATTCCCCGTTCAAGGCATATTCACACTTAGAAGCATTTTCTCAGATTTCTCAGGTTTTTCCTAAAGCCAGTTTGGAAAATGAGGCTGATTTCACAGAAAATGTTCTTGGAGCCAGTTCTACCCAAAAGATATGTAATTTAACTAGTACACTCACCGTGACATTCCGTGTTCTGAACATGTTACATGCATCAAGGATTCGACAATCATCCTTTAATGAGTGTGAGCATGTGGATTATCAAATTTTCATCCACCTTACAAGACATGTTTTCACCTAGAAACATTTACTCACATTTCGCAGAATTTTCCTAACGTCAGTTTCGAAAATCAGGCAGTTTTCGCAGAAAAATCCTCTTGTTGCATGTTCCATCCAATAGACATCTCATTTTCATAGATACCATCACCGTAACATTC
The DNA here is from genome assembly GCF_048773025.1 of Camelus bactrianus. NCBI lineage: Eukaryota > Metazoa > Chordata > Mammalia > Artiodactyla > Camelidae > Camelus > Camelus bactrianus. Next base: position 142,372,762 of record NC_133539.1, on the reverse strand, counting down.
CGTGTTCCTAAAAAACGGTTCATGCACCAAGGATTCAACAAATATTCACTGCTGAGTTGTTAGCATGTGAATTACCAATCTTTAATAAACCATTGAAGACATATTGTCACCTTAAAGCATTTACTCTGATTTCACAGCGTTTTCATAACACCAGTTTCGAAACTGAGGCAGATTTTTCAGTAAAACTCTCCTGGAGAGGGTTCTAACCAATAGATATGTAATTTGCATAGCTTCCCTCACCGAGAAAGACCGTGTTCCGAACAGGCTACATACATCAAGGATTTGAGAAACATTTTTAATGAGTTATGTACATGTGTATTACAGATCTTTCATCCACCATACAAGGCATATTGACACATAGAAACATTAACTCTGAGTTCGCAGCTTTTTCCTAATAGCAGTTTCGAAAATCAGGCAGTTTTCAAAGGAAAAAACTGTTGGAGCGTGTTCTACCCAATAGGTACGTAAATTACATAGATTCCCCCACTGTGAAATTACATGTTTCGAACACATTACATGCAGAAAAGATTCGACAAAAATAAACTATAGAGTTGTTTGCATGAGGATGACAGGACTTTCATCACAATACAAGGCATATTGATGCTTAGAAGCATTTTCTCTGATTTCACAGAGCTTTCCAAACGCCAGTTTCGAAAATGAGGCAGATTTCATGGGAAAAACCTCTTGGAGCAGGTTCTAACCTATAGACATGTAATTAACATGGATTCGCTCTCCGTGAAATTCCGTGTTCTGAACACGATACATGCATCTCGGACTCGACAAATATTCACTACATTGTGGTTAGCATGTGGATTACAGCACTTTCATCCACCATACAAAGCTTACTGACACTTTGAAGAATTTTCTCAGATTTCACAGGTTAGTTTTAATGCCAGATAAGAAAATGAGGCAGATTTGGCAAAAAAATGCTCTTGGAGCGAGTTATACACAAAAGATATGTAATTTACCTAGTTTTACTCACCGTGACATTCCGTGTTCTGAACACGTTACATGCATCACGGATTCGACAAACATTCACTACAGAGTTGGTAGCATAAGGATTACCGAACATTCACCCACCATAAATGCCATATTGACATTTTGAAGCACTTTCCCATATTTCAAAATGTTTTCCTAATGCCAGGTTTGAAAATGAGGCAGATTAACAAAAAATTCTCTTGGAGCAAGTACTTCCCATAGAAATGTAATTTACATAGCTTCCCTCACACTGACATTCCAATTTCCGAACACTCTACATACTTCACGGATTTGACAAACATTTTTAATGAGTTATGTACATGTGTATTACAGAACTTTCATCCACCATACAAGGCATATTTAAACCTAGAAACGTTAACTCTGAATTTGCAGCCTTTTCCTAATGCCAGTTTCGAAAATCAGGCCGTTTTCTCCAGAAAAAATTTTTGGAGCGATTTCTTCCCAATAGACATGAAATTTACATAGATTCCATCTCCGGAAATTTCCATCATGCGATCACGCTACATGCATAGGTTTTCTACAATTATTCACATCAGGTTTGTTTGCATGTGGCTTTATGAACTTCCATCACAATACAATGCATATTGACACTTTGAAGCATTTTCTCTGATTTTGAAGGAATTTCCAAATGCCAGTTTCGAAAATGAGGCAGAGTTCGCAGAAAAAACTCTTGGAGTGAGTTCTACCCAAGAGACATGTATTTTACCGACATACGCTAACCGTGATATCCTATGTTCTGAACACTCACCATGTATCTCGGATTCGACAAATATTCTCTACAGAGTTGTTAGTATGCAGATTGCCGAACTTTCATCCACCATACAAGGCATATTTACACCTACAATTGATTAATGAGAGTTCGCAGCTTATTCCTAACGCCAGTTTCAAGAATCAGGCTGTTATCTCAGGAAAAAACTCTTGGAGCGATTTCTAACCTAGGGAAATGTAATTTACATAAATTTCCTCGCCGTGACATTCCGTGTTCCAAACGTTCTACATGCATAATGGATTCGAAAAATATTCACTACAGATTTGTTAGCATGTGGATTACCGAACTTTCATCACAAAACATTGAATATTGATACTTAGAAGTATTTTCTCATTTTTTGCAGCGTTTTCCAAGCGCCAGTTTCAAAAATGAAGCAGTTTTCACAGAAAAATTCTATTGAAGTGAGTTCTACCAAATAGACTAGTAGTTTACATTGTTTCAATCACCGTGAAATTGCACGTTCCGAACATGGTACATGCATCACGGATTAGAAAAAAAGATTCTTTAATATGTTGTGAAAAAGTGGATTACCAAACTTTCTTCCTACATAAAGGCATCTTTACACCTACAAATATTTTCTCACATTTTGCAGCTTTATCCAAATATCACATTTGAGTATCAAGCAATTTTCGCCGAAAAATTCTATTCTAGCTAGTTCTACCCAATAGAATTCTAATTTAGATGGTTTCTTTTCCGTGAAATTCTGACTTCCGAACGCGCTACAATAATCACAGTTTGAAAAATATTACTACACACTTGTTAACATATGGATTACTGGACTTTCATCCACCAATCAAGTCACATTGGCACTTAGAAGCATTTTATCATATTTCAAAGATTTTTCCTAACACCAGATTTGAAAATGAGGCAGATTTTGCAGAAAAATTCTCTTGGAGCGAGTTCTACCCAATAGACATTTAATTTACATAGATGTGCTCATCATGACATTTTGTGATCTGAACACATTTCATGTATCTCGGTTTCGACAAATATTCACTACAGAGATGTTAGAATTTGGATTACCAACCTTACAACCACCATTAAAGGCATATTTACACCTACAAGTATTTACTCTCATTTCAAAGTTTTGTCCATACTTCAAATTCGATAATCATGCAATTTGTTCAGAAAAATTCTATTCAAGCTAGTTCTACCCAATAGAATTTTAATTTATGTTGTTCCATTACCATAAATTTCCATGTTCCAAACACGCTAAATAAGTCACGGATTCGAAAAGTATTCCCTTCATAGTTGGTTACGTGGATTACCAGACTTAAATTCCCCGTTCAAGGCATATTCACACTTAGAAGCATTTTCTCAGATTTCTCAGGTTTTTCCTAAAACCAGTTTGGAAAATGAGGCTGATTTCACAGAAAATGTTCTTGGAGCCAGTTCTACCCAAAAGATATGTAATTTAGCTAGTTCACTCACCGTAACATTCCGTGTTCTGAACATGTTACATGCATCAAGGATTCGACAATCATCCTTTAATGAGTGTGAGCATGTGGATTATCAAATTTTCATCCACCTTACAAGACATGTTTTCACCTAGAAACATTTACTCACATTTCGCAGAATTTTCCTAACGTCAGTTTCGAAAATCAGGCAGTTTTCGCAGAAAAATCCTCTTGTTGCATGTTCCATCCAATAGACATCTCATTTTCATAGATACCATCACCGTAACATTCCGTGTTCCTAAAAAACGGTTCATGCACCAAGGATTCAACAAATATTCACTGCTGAGTTGTTAGCATGTGAATTACCAATCTTTAATAAACCATTGAAGACATATTGTCACCTTAAAGCATTTACTCTGATTTCACAGCGTTTTCATAACACCAGTTCCGAAACTGAGGCAGATTTTTCAGTAAAACTCTCCTGGAGAGGGTTCTAACCAATAGATATGTAATTTGCATAGCTTCCCTCACCGAGAAAGACCGTGTTCCGAACAGGCTACATACATCAAGGATTTGAGAAACATTTTTAATGAGTTATGTACATGTGTATTACAGATCTTTCATCCACCATACAAGGCATATTGACACATAGAAACATTAACTCTGAGTTCGCAGCTTTTTCCAAATAGCAGTTTCGAAAATCAGGCAGTTTTCAAAGGAAAAACTGTTGGAGCGTGTTCTACCCAATAGGTACGTAAATTACATAGATTCTCCCACTGTGAAATTACATGTTTCGAACACATTACATGCAGAAAAGATTCGACAAAAATAAACTATAGAGTTGTTTGCATGAGGATGACAGGACTTTCATCACAATACAAGGCATATTGATGCTTAGAAGCATTTTCTCTGATTTCACAGAGCTTTCCAAACGCCAGTTTCGAAAATGAGGCAGATTTCACGGCAAAAACCTCTTGGAGCAGTTTCTAACCTATAGACATGTAATTAACATGGATTCGCTCTCCGTGAAATTCCGTGTTCTGAACACGATACATGCATCTCGGACTCGACAAATATTCACTACACTGTTGTTAGCATGTGGATTACAGCACTTTCATCCACCATACAAAGCTTACTGACACTTTGAAGGATTTTCTCAGATTTCACAGGTTAGTTTTAATGCCAGATAAGAAAATGAGGCAGATTTGGCAAAAAAATGCTCTTGGAGCGAGTTATACACAAAAGATATGTAATTTACCTAGTTTTACTCACCGTGACATTCCGTGTTCTGAACACGTTACATGCATCACGGATTCGACAAACATTCACTACAGAGTTGGTAGCATAAGGATTACCGAACATTCACCCACCATAAATGCCATATTGACATTTTGAAGCACTTTCCCATATTTCAAAATGTTTTCCTAATGCCAGGTTTGAAAATGAGGCAGATTAACAAAAAATTCTCTTGGAGCAAGTACTTCCCATAGAAATGTAATTTACATAGCTTCCCTCACAGTGACATTCCAATTTCCGAACACTCTACATACTTCACGGATTTGACAAACATTTTTAATGAGTTATGTACATGTGTATTACAGAACTTTCATCCACCATACAAGGCATATTTAAACTTAGAAACATTAACTCTGAATTTGCAGCCTTTTCCTAATGCCAGTTTCGAAAATCAGGCCGTTTTCTCCAGAAAAAATTTTTGGAGCGATTTCTTCCCAATAGACATGAAATTTAGATAGATTCCTTCTCCGGAAACTTCCGTCATACGATCAAGCTACATGCATAGGCTTTCTACAATTATTCACATCAGGTTTGTTTGCATGTGGCTTTATGAACTTCCATCACAATACAATGCATACTGACACTTTGAAGCATTTTCTCTGATTTTGAAGAATTTCCAAATGCCAGTTTCAAAAATGAGGCAGGTTTCGCAGAACAAACTCGGAGTGAGTTCTACCCAAGAGACATGTATTTTACCGAGATACACTCACCGTGATATTCTATGATCTGAACACTCTCCATGTATCTCGGATTCGGCAAATATTCTCTTCAGAGTTGTTAGTATGCGGATTGCCGAACTTTCATCCACCATACAAGGCATATTTACACCTACAATTGATTAATTGAGTTCGCAGCTTATTCCTAATGCCAGTTTCAAAAATCAGGCGGTTATCTCAGGAAAAAACTCTTGGAGCGATTTCTAACCTAGGGAAATGTAATTTACATAAATTTCCTCGCCGTGACATTCCGTGTTCCAAACGTTCTACATGCATAACGGATTCGAAAAATATTCACTATAGATTTGTTAGCATGTGGATTACAGAACTTTCATCACAAAACATTGAATATTGATACTTAGAAGTATTTTCTCAGATTTTGCAGCGTTTTCCAAGAGCCAGTTTCAAAAATGAAGCAGTTTTCACAGAAAAATTCTATTGAAGTGAGTTCTACCAAATAGACAAGTAGTTTACATTGTTTCAATCACCGTGAAATTGCACGTTCCGAACATGGTACATGCATCACGGGTTAGAAAAAAGATTCTTTATTATGTTGTGAAAAAGTGGATTACCAAACTTTCTTCCTACATAAAGGCATCTTTACACCTACAAATATTTTCTCACATTTTGCAGCTTTATCCAAATATCACATTTGAGTATCAAGCAATTTTCGCCGAAAAATTCTATTCTAGCTAGTTCTACCCAATAGAATTCTAATTTACATGGTTTCTTTACCTTGAAATTCTGTCTTCTGAATGCGCTACAAGAATCACAGTTTGAAAAATATTACTACACACTTGTTAACATATGGATTACCGGACTTTCATCCACCAATCAAGTCATATTGGCACTTAGAAGCATTTTCTCATATTTCGAAGATTTTTCCTAACACCAGATTTGAAAATGAGGCAGATTTTGCAGAAAAATTCTCTTGGAGCGAGTTCTACCCAATAGATATTTAATTTACATTGATGTGCTCATCATGACATTTTGTGATCTGAACACATTTCATGTATCTCGGTTTCGACAAATATTCACTACAGAGATGTTAGCATTTGATTACTAAACTTTCATCCACCATACAATGCATATTTACACCTACAAGTATTTACTCTCATTTCAAATTTTGTCCAAACGTCAAATTCGAAAATCATGCAATTTGTTCAGAAAAATTCTATTCAAGCTAGTTCTACCCAATAGAATTTTAATTTACGTAGTTTCATTACCGTAAATTTCCATGTTCCAAACACGCTAAATAAGTCACGGATTCGAAAAGTATTCCCTTCATAGTTGGTTACGTGGATTACCAGACTTAAATTCCCCGTTCAAGGCATATTCACACTTAGAAGCATTTTCTCAGATTTCTCAGGTTTTTCCTAAAGCCAGTTTGGAAAATGAGGCTGATTTCACAGAAAAAGTTCTTGGAGCCAGTTCTACCCAAAAGATATGTAATTTAAGTAGTTCACTCACCGTGACATTCCGTGTTCTGAACATGTTACATGCATCAAGGATTCGACAATCATCCTTTAATGAGTGTGAGCATGTGGATTATCAAATTTTCATCCACCTTACAAGACATGTTTTCACCTAGAAACATTTACTCACATTTCGCAGAATTTTCCTAACGTCAGTTTCGAAAATCAGGCAGTTTTCGCAGAAAAATCCTCTTGTTGCATGTTCCATCCAATAGACATCTCATTTTCATAGATACCATCACCGTAACATTCCGTGTTCCTAAAAAACGGTTCATGCACCAAGGATTCAACAAATATTCACTGCTGAGTTGTTAGCATGTGAATTACCAATCTTTAATAAACCATTGAAGACATATTGTCACCTTAAAGCATTTACTCTGATTTCACAGCGTTTTCATAACACCAGTTCCGAAACTGAGGCAGATTTTTCAGTAAAACTCTCCTGGAGAGGGTTCTAACCAATAGATATGTAATTTGCATAGCTTCCCTCACCGAGAAAGACCGTGTTCCGAACAGGCTATATACATCAAGGATTTGAGAAACATTTTTAATGAGTTATGTACATGTGTATTACAGATCTTTCATCCACCATACAAGGCATATTGACACATAGAAACATTAACTCTGAGTTCGCAGCTTTTTCCTAATAGCAGTTTTGAAAATCAGGCAGTTTTCAACGGAAAAACTGTTGGAGCGTGTTCTGCCCAATAGGTACGTAAATTACATAGATTCCCCCACTGTGAAATTACATGTTTTGAACACATTACATGCAGAAAAGATTCGACAAAAATAAACTATAGAGTTGTTTGCATGAGGATGACAGGACTTTCATCACAATACAAGGCATATTGATGCTTAGAAGCATTTTCTCTGATTTCACAGAGCTTTCCAAACGCCAGTTTCGAAAATGAGGCAGATTTCACGGCAAAAACCTCTTGGAGCAATTTCTAACCTATAGACATGTAATTAACATGGATTCGCTCTCCGTGAAATTCCGTGTTCTGAACACGATACATGCATCTCGGACTCGACAAATATTCACTACACTGTGGTTAGCATGTGGATTACAGCACTTTCATCCACCATACAAAGCTTACTGACACTTTGAAGGATTTTCTCAGATTTCACAGGTTAGTTTTAATGTCAGATAAGAAAATGAGGCAGATTTGGCAAAAAAATGCTCTTGGAGCGAGTTATACACAAAAGATATGTAATTTACCTAGTTTTACTCACCGTGACATTCCGTGTTCTGAACACGTTACATGCATCACGGATTCGACAAACATTCACTACAGAGTTGGTAGCATAAGGATTACCGAACATTCACCCACCATAAATGCCATATTGACATTTTGAAGCACTTTCCCATATTTCAAAATGTTTTCCTAATGCCAGGTTTGAAAATGAGGCAGATTAACAAAAAATTCTCTTGGAGCAAGTACTTCCCATAGAAATGTAATTTACATAGCTTCCCTCACAGTGACATTCCAATTTCCGAACACTCTACATACTTCACGGATTTGACAAACATTTTTAATGAGTTATGTACATGTGTATTACAGAACTTTCATCCACCATACAAGGCATATTTAAACCTAGAAACGTTAACTCTGAATTTGCAGCCTTTTCCTAATGCCAGTTTCGAAAATCAGGCCGTTTTCTCCAGAAAAAATTTTTGGAGCGATTTCTTCCCAATAGACATGAAATTTACATAGATTCCATCTCCAGAAATTTCCATCATACCATCACGCTACATGCATAGGCTTTCTACAATTATTCACATCAGGTTTGTTTGCATGTGGCTTTATGAACTTCCATCACAATACAATGCATATTGACACTTTGAAGCATTTTCTCTGATTTTGAAGGAATTTCCAAATGCCAGTTTCGAAAATGAGGCAGGTTTCGCAGAAAAAACTCTTGGAGTGAGTTCTACCCAAGAGACATGTATTTTACCGAGATACACTCACCGTGATATTCTATGTTCTGAACACTCTCCATGTATTTCGGATTCGACAAATATTCTCTTCAGAGTTGTTAGTATGCGGATTGCCGAACTTTCATCCACCATACAAGGCATATTTACACCTACAATTGATTAATCTGAGTTCGCAGCTTATTCCTAATGCCAGTTTCAAAATTCAGGCGGTTATCTCAGGAAAAAACTCTTGGAGCGATTTCTAACCTAGGGAAATGTAATTTACATAAATTTCCTCGCCGTGACATTCCGTGTTCCAAACGTTCTACATGCATAACGGATTCGAAAAATATTCACTATAGATTTGTTAGCATGTGGATTACAGAACTTTCATCACAAAACATTGAATATTGATACTTAGAAGTATTTTCTCAGATTTTGCAGCGTTTTCCAACCGCCAGTTTCAAAAATGAAGCAGTTTTCACAGAAAAATTCTATTGAAGTGAGTTCTACCAAATAGACAAGTAGTTTACATTGTTTCAATCACCGTGAAATTGCACGTTCCGAACATGGTACATGCATCACGGGTTAGAAAAAAGATTCTTTAATATGTTGTGAAAAAGTGGATTACCAAACTTTCTTCCTACATAAAGGCATCTTTACACCTACAAATATTTTCTCACATTTTGCAGCTTTATCCAAATATCACATTTGAGTATCAAGCAATTTTCGCCGAAAAATTCTATTCTAGCTAGTTCTACCCAATAGAATTCTAATTTACATGGTTTCTTTACCGTGAAATTCTGTCTTCTGAATGCGCTACAAGAATCACAGTTTGAAAAATATTACTACACACTTGTTAACATATGGATTACCGGAATTTCATCCACCAATCAACTCATATTGGCACTTAGAAGCATTTTCCCATATTTCGAAGATTTTTCCTAACACCAGATTTGAAAATGAGGCAGATTTTGCAGAAAAATTCTCTTGGAGCGAGTTCTACCCAATAGACATTTAATTTACATTGATGTGCTCATCATGACATTTTGTGATCTGAACACATTTCATGTATCTCGGTTTCGACAAATATTCACTACAGAGATGTTAGCATTTGGATTACCAAACTTTCATCCACCATACAAGGCATATTTACACCTACAAGTATTTACTCTCATTTCAAATTTTGTCCAAATGTCAAATTCGAAAATCATGCAATTTGTTCAGAAAAATTCTATTCAAGCTAGTTCTACCCAATAGAATTTTAATTTACGTCGTTTCATTACCATAAATTTCCATGTTCCAAACACGCTAAATAAGTCACGGATTCGAAAAGTATTCCCTTCATAGTTGGTTACGTGGATTACCAGACTTAAATTCCCCGTTCAAGGCATATTCACACTTAGAAGCATTTTCTCAGATTTCTCAGGTTTTTCCTAAAGCCAGTTTGGAAAATGAGGCTGATTTCACAGAAAAAGTTCTTGGAGCCAGTTCTACCCAAAAGATATGTAATTTAAGTAGTTCACTCACCGTGACATTCCGTGTTCTGAACATGTTACATGCATCAAGGATTCGACAATCATCCTTTAATGAGTGTGAGCATGTGGATTATCAAATTTTCATCCACCTTACAAGACATGTTTTCACCTAGAAACATTTACTCACATTTCGCAGAATTTTCCTAACGTCAGTTTCGAAAATCAGGCAGTTTTCGCAGAAAAATCCTCTTGTTGCATGTTCCATCCAATAGACATCTCATTTTCATAGATACCATCACCGTAACATTCCGTGTTCCTAAAAAACGGTTCATGCACCAAGGATTCAACAAATATTCACTGCTGAGTTGTTAGCATGTGAATTACCAATCTTTAATAAACCATTGAAGACATATTGTCACCTTAAAGCATTTACTCTGATTTCACAGCGTTTTCATAACACCAGTTCCGAAACAGAGGCAGATTTTTCAGTAAAACACTCCTGGAGAGGGTTCTAACCAATAGATATGTAATTTGCATAGCTTCCCTCACCGAGAAAGACCGTGTTCCGAACAGGCTATATACATCAAGGATTTGAGAAACATTTTTAATGAGTTATGTACATGTGTATTACAGATCTTTCATCCACCATACAAGGCATATTGACACATAGAAATATTAACTCTGAGTTCGCAGCTTTTTCCTACTAGCAGTATTGAAAATCAGGCAGTTTTCAAAGGAAAAACTGTTGGAGCGTGTTCTGCCCAATAGGTACGTAAATTACATAGATTCCCCCACTGTGAAATTACATGTTTTGAACACATTACATGCAGAAAAGTTTCGACAAAAATAAACTATAGAGTTGTTTGCATGAGGATGACAGGACTTTCATCACAATACAAGGCATATTGATGCTTAGAAGCATTTTCTCTGATTTCACAGAGCTTTCCAAACGCCAGTTTCGAAAATGAGGCAGATTTCACGGCAAAAACCTCTTGGAGCAGGTTCTAACCTATAGACATGTAATTAACATGGATTCGATCTCCGTGAAATTCCGTGTTCTGAACACGATACATGCATCTCGGACTCGACAAATATTCACTACACTGTGGTTAGCATGTGGATTACAGCACTTTCATCCACCATACAAAGCTTACTGACACTTTGAAGGATTTTCTCAGATTTCACAGGTTAGTTTTAATGTCAGATAAGAAAATGAGGCAGATTTGGCAAAAAAATGCTCTTGGAGCGAGTTATACACAAAAGATATGTAATTTACCTAGTTTTACTCACCGTGACATTCCGTGTTCTGAACACGTTACATGCATCACGGATTCGACAAACATTCACTACAGAGTTGGTAGCATAAGGATTACCGAACATTCACCCACCATAAATGCCATATTGACATTTTGAAGCACTTTCCCATATTTCAAAATGTTTTCCTAATGCCAGGTTTGAAAATGAGGCAGATTAACAAAAAATTCTCTTGGAGCAAGTACTTCCCATAGAAATGTAATTTACATAGCTTCCCTCACACTGACATTCCAATTTCCGAACACTCTACATACTTCACGGATTTGACAAACATTTTTAATGAGTTATGTACATGTGTATTACAGAACTTTCATCCACCATACAAGGCATATTTAAACCTAGAAACGTTAACTCTGAATTTGCAGCCTTTTCCTAATGCCAGTTTCGAAAATCAGGCCGTTTTCTCCAGAAAAAATTTTTGGAGCGATTACTTCCCAATAGACATGAAATTTTCATAGATTCCATCTCCAGAAATTTCCATCATACCATCACGCTACATGCATAGGCTTTCTACAATTATTCACATCAGGTTTGTTTGCATGTGGCTTTATGAACTTCCATCACAATACAATGCATATTGACACTTTGAAGCATTTTCTATGATTTTGAAGGAATTTCCAAATGCCAGTTTCGAAAATGAGGCAGGTTTCGCAGAAAAAACTCTTGGAGTGAGTTCTACCCAAGAGACATGTATTTTACCGAGATACACTCACCGTGATATTCTATGTTCTGAACACTCTCCATGTATTTCGGATTCGACAAATATTCTCTTCAGAGTTGTTAGTATGCGGATTGCCGAACTTTCATCCACCATACAAGGCATATTTACACCTACAATTGATTAATCTGAGTTCGCAGCTTATTCCTAATGCCAGTTTCAAAATTCAGGCGGTTATCTCAGGAAAAAACTCTTGGAGCGATTTCTAACCTAGGGAAATGTAATTTACATAAATTTCCTCGCCGTGACATTCCGTGTTCCAAACGTTCTACATGCATAACGGATTCGAAAAATATTCACTACAGATTTGTTATCATGTGGATTACCGAACTTTCATCACAAAACATTGAATATTGATACTTAGAAGTATTTTCTCAGATTTTGCAGCGTTTTCCAACCGCCAGTTTCAAAAATGAAGCAGTTTTCACAGAAAAATTCTATTGAAGTGAGTTCTACCAAATAGACAAGTAGTTTACATTGTTTCAATCACCGTGAAATTGCACGTTCCGAACATGGTACATGCATCACGGGTTAGAAAAAAGATTCTTTAATATGTTGTGAAAAAGTGGATTACCAAACTTTCTTCCTACATAAAGGCATCTTTACACCTACAAATATTTTCTCACATTTTGCAGCTTTATCCAAATATCACATTTGAGTATCAAGCAATTTTCGCCGAAAAATTCTATTCTAGCTAGTTCTACCCAATAGAATTCTAATTTACATGGTTTCTTTACCGTGAAATTCTGTCTTCTGAATGCGCTACAAGAATCACAGTTTGAAAAATATTACTACACACTTGTTAACATATGGATTACAGGAATTTCATCCACCAATCAACTCATATTGGCACTTAGAAGCATTTTCCCATATTTCGAAGATTTTTCCTAACACCAGATTTGAAAATGAGGCAGATTTTGCAGAAAAATTCTCTTGGAGCGAGTTCTACCCAATAGACATTTAATTTACATTGATGTGCTCATCATGACATTTTGTGATCTGAACACATTTCATGTATCTCGGTTTCGACAAATATTCACTACAGAGATGTTAGCATTTGGATTACCAAACTTTCATCCACCATACAAGGCATATTTACACCTACAAGTATTTACTCTCATTTCAAATTTTGTCCAAATGTCAAATTCGAAAATCATGCAATTTGTTCAGAAAAATTCTATTCAAGCTAGTTCTACCCAATAGAATTTTAATTTACGTAGTTTCATTACCATAAATTTCCATGTTCCAAACACGCTAAATAAGTCACGGATTCGAAAAGTATTCCCTTCATAGTTGGTTACGTGGATTACCAGACATAAATTCCCCGTTCAAGGCATATTCACACTTAGAAGCATTTTCTCAGATTTCTCAGGTTTTTCCTAAAGCCAGTTTGGAAAATGAGGCTGATTTCACAGAAAAAGTTCTTGGAGCCAGTTCTACCCAAAAGATATGTAATTTAAGTAGTTCACTCACCGTGACATTCCGTGCTCTGAACATGTTACATGCATCAAGGATTCGACAATCATCCTTTAATGAGTGTGAGCATGTGGATTATCAAATTTTCATCCACCTTACAAGACATGTTTTCACCTAGAAACATTTACTCACATTTCGCAGAATTTTCCTAACGTCAGTTTCGAAAATCAGGCAGTTTTCGCAGAAAAATCCTCTTGTTGCATGTTCCATCAAATAGACATCTCATTTTCATAGATACCATCACCGTAACATTCCGTGTTCCTAAAAAACGGTTCATGCACCAAGGATTCAACAAATATTCACTGCTGAGTTGTTAGCATGTGAATTACCAATCTTTAATAAACCATTGAAGACATATTGTCACCTTAAAGCATTTACTCTGATTTCACAGCGTTTTCATAACACCAGTTCCGAAACTGAGGCAGATTTTTCAGTAAAACTCTCCTGGAGAGTGTTCTAACCAATAGATATGTAATTTGCATAGCTTCCCTCACCGAGAAAGACCGTGTTCCGAACAGGCTATATACATCAAGGATTTGAGAAACATTTTTAATGAGTTATGTACATGTGTATTACAGATCTTTCATCCACCATACAAGGCATATTGACACATAGAAATATTAACACTGAGTTCGCAGCTTTTTCCTAATAGCAGTTTTGAAAATCAGGCAGTTTTCAAAGGAAAAACTGTTGGAGCGTGTTCTGCCCAATAGGTACGTAAATTACATAGATTCCCCCACTGTGAAATTACATGTTTCGAACACATTACATGCAGAAAAGATTCGACAAAAATAAACTATAGAGTTGTTTGCATGAGGATGACAGGACTTTCATCACAATAAAAGGCATATTGATGCTTAGAAGCATTTTCTCTGATTTCACAGAGCTTTCCAAACGCCAGTTTCGAAAATGAGGCAGATTTCACGGCAAAAACCTCTTGGAGCAGGTTCTAACCTATAGACATGTAATTAACATGGATTCGCTCTCCGTGAAATTCCGTGTTCTGAACACGATACATGCATCTTGGACTCGACAAATATTCACTACACTGTGGTTAGCATGTGGATTACAGCACTTTCATCCACCATACAAAGCTTACTGACACTTTGAAGGATTTTCTCAGATTTCACAGTTTAGTTTTAATTCCAGATAAGAAAATGAGGCAGATTTGGCAAAAAAATGCTCTTGGAGCGAGTTATACACAAAAAATATGTAATTTACCTAGTTTTACTCACCGTGACATTCCGTGTTCTGAACACGTTACATGCATCACGGATTCGACAAACATTCACTACAGAGTTGGTAGCATAAGGATTACCGAACATTCACCCACCATAAATGCCATATTGACATTTTGAAGCACTTTCCCATATTTCAAAAGGTTTTCCTAATGCCAGGTTTGAAAATGAGGCAGATTAACAAAAAATTCTCTTGGAGCAAGTACTTCCCATAGAAATGTAATTTACATAGCTTCCCTCACAGTGACATTCCAATTTCCGAACACTCTACATACTTCACGGATTTGACAAACATTTTTAATGAGTTATGTACATGTGTATTACAGAACTTTCATCCACCATACAAGGCATATTTAAACCTAGAAACATTAACTCTGAATTTGCAGCCTTTTCCTAATGCCAGTTTCGAAAATCAGGCTGTTTTCTCCAGAAAAAGTTTTTGGAGCGATTTCTTCCCAATAGACATGAAATTTACATAGATTCCATCTCCGGAAACTTCCGTCATACGATCACGCTACATGCATAGGCTTTCTACAATTATTCACATCAGGTTTGTTTGCATGTGGCTTTATGAACTTCCATCACAATACAATGCATATTGACACTTTGAAGCATTTTCTCTGATTTTGAAGGAATTTCCAAATGCCAGTTTCAAAAATGAGGCAGATTTCGCAGAAAAAACTCTTGGAGTGAGTTCTACCCAAGAGACATGTATTTTACCTAGATACACTCACCGTGATATTCTATGTTCTGAACACTCTCCATGTATCTCGGTTTCGACAAATATTCTCTACAGAGGTGTTAGTATGCGGATTGCCGAACTTTCATCCACCATACAAGGCATATTTACACCTACAATTGATTAATCTGAGTTCGCAGCTTATTCCTAACGCCAGTTTCAAAAATCAGGCTGTTATCTCAGGAAAAAACTCTTGGAGCGATCTCTAACCTATTGAAATGTAATTTACATAAATTTCCTCGCCGTGACATTCCGTGTTCCAAACGTTCTACATGCATAACGGATTCGAAAAATATTCACTACAGATTTGTTAGCATGTGGATTACAGAACTTACATCACAGAACATTGAATATTGATACTTAGAAGTATTTTCTCAGATTTTGCAGCGTTTTCCAAGCGCCAGTTTCAAAAATGAAGCAGTTATTACAGAAAAATTCTATTGAAGTGAGTTCTACAAAATAGACAAGTAGTTACATTGTTTCAATCACCGTGAAATTGCACGTTCCAAACATGGTACATGCATCACGGATTAGGAAAAAGATTCTTTAATATGTTGTGAAAAATTGGATTACCAAACTTTCTTACTACATAAAGGCATCTTTATACCTACAAATATTTTCTCACATTTTGCAGCTTTATCCAAATATCACATTTGAGTATCAAGCAATTTTCGCCGAAAAATTCTATTCTAGCTAGTTCTACCCAATAGAATTCTAATTTACATAGTTTCTTTACCGTGAATTTCGGTCTTCCGAACGCGCTACAGGAATCACAGTTTGAAAAATATTACTACACCCTTGTTAACATATGGATTACCGGACTTTCATCCACCAATCAAGTCATATTGGCACTTAGAAGCATTTTCTCATATTTCGAAGAATTTTCCTAACACCAGATTTGAAAATGAGGCAGATTTTGCAGAAAAATTCTCTTGGAGCGAGTTCTACCCAATAGACATTTAATTTACATAGATGTGCTCATCATGACATTTTGTGATCTGAACACATTTCATGTATCTCGGTTTCGACAAATATTCACTACAGAGATGTTAGCATTTGGATTACCAATCTTACATCCACCATACAAGGCATATTTACACCTACAAGTATTTACTCTCATTTCAAAGTTTTGTCCAAACGTCAAATTCGAAAATCATGCAATTTGTTCAGAAAAATTCTATTCAAGCTAGTTCTACCCAATAGAATTTTAATTTACGTAGTTTCATTACCGTAAATTTCCATGTTCCAAACACGCTAAATAAGTCACGGATTCGAAAAGTATTCCCTTCATAGTTGGTTACGTGGATTACCAGACTTAAATTCCCCGTTCAAGGCATATTCACACTTAGAAGCATTTTCTCAGATTTCTCAGGTTTTTCCTAAAGCCAGTTTGGAAAATGAGGCTGATTTCACAGAAAATGTTCTTGGAGCCAGTTCTACCCAAAAGATATGTAATTTAAGTAGTTCACTCACCGTGACATTCCGTGTTCTGAACATGTTACATGCATCAAGGATTCGACAATCATCCTTTAATGAGTGTGAGCATGTGGATTATCAAATTTTCATCCACCTTACAAGACATGTTTTCACCTAGAAACATTTACTCACATTTCGCAGAATTTTCCTAACGTCAGTTTCGAAAATCAGGCAGTTTTCGCAGAAAAATCCTCTTGTTGCATGTTCCATCCAATAGACATCTCATTTTCATAGAGACCATCACCGTAACATTCCGTGTTCCTAAAAAACGGTTCATGCACCAAGGATTCAACAAATATTCACTGCTGAGTTGTTAGCATGTGAATTACCAATCTTTAATAAACCATTGAAGACATATTGTGACCTTAAAGCATTTACTCTGATTTCACAGCGTTTTCATAACACCAGTTTCGAAACTGAGGCAGATTTTTCAGTAAAACTCTCCTGGAGAGGGTTCTAACCAATAGATATGTAATTTGCATAGCTTCCCTCACCGAGAAAGACCGTGTTCCGAACAGGCTACATACATCAAGGATTTGAGAAACATTTTTAATGAGTTATGTACATGTGTATTACAGATCTTTCATCCACCATACAAGGCATATTGACACATAGAAACATTAACTCTGAGCTCACAGCTTTTTCCTAATAGCAGTTTCGAAAATCAGGCAGTTTTCAAAGGAAAAAACTGTTGGAGCATGTTCTACCCAATAGGTACGTAAATTACATAGATTCCCCCACTGTGAAATTACATGTTTCGAACACATTACATGCAGAAAAGATTCGACAAAAATAAACTATAGAGTTTTTTGCATGAGGATGACAGGACTTTCATCACAATACAAGGCATATTGATGCTTAGAAGCATTTTCTCTGATTTCACAGAGCTTTCCAAACGCCAGTTTCGAAAATGAGGCAGATTTCACGGCAAAAACCTCTTGGAGCAGGTTCTAACCTATAGACATGTAATTAACATGGATTCGCTCTCCGTGAAATTCCGTGTTCTGAACACGATACATGCATCTCGGACTCGACAAATATTCACTACATTGTGGTTAGCATGTGGATTACAGCACTTTCATCCACCATACAAAGCTTACTGACACTTTGAAGAATTTTCTCAGATTTCACAGGTTAGTTTTAATGCCAGATAAGAAAATGAGGCAGATTTGGCAAAAAAATGCTCTTGGAGCGAGTTATACACAAAAGATATGTAATTTACCTAGTTTTACTCACCGTGACATTCCGTGTTCTGAACACGTTACATGCATCACGGATTCGACAAACATTCACTACAGAGTTGGTAGCATAAGGATTACCGAACATTCACCCACCATAAATGCCATATTGACATTTTGAAGCACTTTCCCATATTTCAAAATGTTTTCCTAATGCCAGGTTTGAAAATGAGGCAGATTAACAAAAAATTCTCTTGGAGCAAGTACTTCCCATAGAAATGTAATTTACATAGCTTCCCTCACAGTGACATTCCAATTTCCGAACACTCTACATACTTCACGGATTTGAGAAACATTTTTAATGAGTTATGTACATGTGTATTACAGAACTTTCATCCACCATACAAGGCATATTTAAACCTAGAAACGTTAACTCTGAATTTGCAGCCTTTTCCTAATGCCAGTTTCGAAAATCAGGCCGTTTTCTCCAGAAAAAATTTTTGGAGCGATTTCTTCCCAATAGACTTGAAATTTACATAGATTCCATCTCCGGAAATTTCCATCATACGATCACGCTACATGCATAGGCTTTCTACAATTATTCACATCAGGTTTGTTTGCATGTGGCTTTATGAACTTCCATCACAATACAATGCATATTGACACTTTGAAGCATTTTCTCTGATTTTGAAGGAATTTCCAAATGCCAGTTTCGAAAATGAGGCAGATTTCGCAGAAAAAACTCTTGGAGTGAGTTCTACCCAAGAGACATGTATTTTACCGACATACGCTCACCGTGATATTCTATGTTCTGAACACTCTCCATGTATCTCGGTTTCGACAAATATTCTCTACAGAGGTGTTAGTATGCGGATTGCCGAACTTTCATCCACCATACAAGGCATATTTACACCTACAATTTATTAATCTGAGTTCGCAGCTTATTCCTAACGCCAGTTTCAAAAATCAGGCTGTTATCTCAGGAAAAAAAGTCTTGCAGCGATTTCTAACCTATTGAAATGTAATTTACATAAATTTCCTCGCCGTGACATTCCGTGTTCCAAACGTTCTACATGCATAACGGATTCGAAAAATATTCACTACAGATTTGTTAGCATGTGGATTACAGAACTTTCATCACAAAACATTGAATATTGATACTTAGAAGTATTTTCTCAGATTTTGCAGCGTTTTTCAACCGCCAGTTTCAAAAATGAAGCAGTTTTCACAGAAAAATTCTATTGAAGTGAGTTCTACAAAATAGACAAGTAGTTACATTGTTTCAATCACCGTGAAATTGCACGTTCCTAACATGGTACATGCATCACGGATTAGGATAAAGATTCTTTAATATGTTGTGAAAAAGTGGATTACCAAACTTTCTTCCTACATAAAGGCATCTTTATACCTACAAATATTTTCTCACATTTTGCAGCTTTATCCAAATATCACATTTGAGTATCAAGCAATTTTCGCCAAAAAATTCTATTCTAGCTAGTTCTACCCAATAGAATTCTAATTTACATAGTTTCTTTACCGTGAATTTCGGTCTTCCCAACGCGCTACAAGAATCACAGTTTGAAAAATATTACTACACACTTGTTAACATATGGATTACCGGACTTTCATCCACCAATCAAGTCATATTGGCACTTAGAAGCATTTTCTCATATTCCGAAGATTTTTCCTAACACCAGATTTGAAAATGAGGCAGATTTTGCAGAAAAATTCTCTTGGAGCGAGTTCTACCCAATAGACATTTAATTTACATAGATGTGCTCATCATGACATTTTGTGATCTGAACACATTTCATGTATCTCAGTTTCGACAAATATTCACTACAGAGATGTTAGCATTTGGATTACCAATCTTACATCCACCATACAAGGCATATTTACACCTACAAGTATTTACTCTCAATTCAAACTTTTGTCCAAACGTCAAAATCTAAAATCATGCAATTTGTTTAGAAAAATTCTATTCAAGCTAGTTCTACCCAATAGAATTTTAATTTACGTAGTTTCATTACCGTAAATTTCCATGTTCCAAACACGCTAAATAAGTCACGGGTTCAAAAAGTATTCCCTTCATAGTTGGTTACGTGGATTACCAGACTTAAATTCCCCGTTCAAGGCATATTCACACTTAGAAGCATTTTCTCAGATTTCTCAGGTTTTTCCTAAAGCCAGTTTGGAAAATGAGGCTGATTTCACAGAAAATGTTCTTGGAGCCAGTTCTACCCAAAAGATATGTAATTTAACTAGTTCACTCACCGTGACATTCCGTGTTCTGAACATGTTACATGCATCAAGGATTCAACAATCATCCTTTAATGAGTGTGAGCATGTGGATTATCAAATTTTCATCCACCTTACAAGACATGTTTTCACCTAGAAACATTTACTCACATTTCGCAGAATTTTCCTAACGTCAGTTTCGAAAATCAGGCAGTTTTCGCAGAAAAATCCTCTTGTTGCATGTTCCATCCAATAGACATCTCATTTTCATAGATACCATCACCGTAACATTCCGTGTTCCTAAAAAACGGTTCATGCACCAAGGATTCAACTAATATTCACTGCTGAGTTGTTAGCATGTGAATTACCAATCTTTAATAAACCATTGAAGACATATTGTCACCTTAAAGCATTTACTCTGATTTCACAGCGTTTTCATAACACCAGTTCCGAAACTGAGGCAGATTTTTCAGTAAAACTCTCCTGGAGAGGGTTCTAACCAATAGATATGTAATTTGCATAGCTTCCCTCACCGAGAAAGACCGTGTTCCGAACAGGCTACATACATCAAGGATTTGAGAAACATTTTTAATGAGTTATGTACATGTGTATTACAGATCTTTCATCCACCATACAAGGCATATTGACACATAGAAACATTAACTCTGAGCTCACAGCTTTTTCCTAATAGCAGTTTCGAAAATCAGGCAGTTTTCAAAGGAAAAAACTGTTGGAGCGTGTTCTACCCAATAGGTACGTAAATTACATAGATTCCCCCACTGTGAAATTACATGTTTCGAACACATTACATGCAGAAAAGATTCGACAAAAATAAACTATAGAGTTGTTTGCATGAGGATGACAGGACTTTCATCACAATACAAGGCATATTGATGCTTAGAAGCATTTTCTCTGATTTCACAGAGCTTTCCAAACGCCAGTTTCGAAAATGAGGCAGATTTCACGGCAAAAACCTCTTGGAGCAGGTTCTAACCTATAGACATGTAATTAACATGGATTCGCTCTCCGTGAAATTCCGTGTTCTGAACACGATACATGCATCTCGGACTCGACAAATATTCACTACATTGTGGTTAGCATGTGGATTACAGCACTTTCATCCACCATACAAAGCTTACTGACACTTTGAAGAGTTTTCTCAGATTTCACAGGTTAGTTTTAATGCCAGATAAGAAAATGAGGCAGATTTGGCAAAAAAATGCTCTTGGAGCGAGTTATACACAAAAGATATGTAATTTACCTAGTTTTACTCACCGTGACATTCCGTGTTCTGAATACGTTACATGCATCACGGATTCGACAAACATTCACTACAGAGTTGGTAGCATAAGGATTACCGAACATTCACCCACCATAAATGCCATATTGACATTTTGAAGCACTTTCCCATATTTCAAAATGTTTTCCTAATGCCAGGTTTGAAAATGAGGCAGATTAACAAAAAATTCTCTTGGAGCAAGTACTTCCCATAGAAATGTAATTTACATAGCTTCCCTCACAGTGACATTCCAATTTCCGAACACTCTACATACTTCACGGATTTGACAAACATTTTTAATGAGTTATGTACATGTGTATTACAGAACTTTCATCCACCATAAAAGGCATATTTAAACCTAGAAACGTTAACTCTGAATTTGCAGCCTTTTCCTAATGCCAGTTTCGAAAATCAGGCCGTTTTCTCCAGAAAAAATTTTTGGAGCGATTTCTTCCCAATAGACATGAAATTTACATAGATTCCATCTCCGGAAATTTCCGTCATAAGATCACGCTACATGCATAGGCGTTCTACAATTATTCACATCAGGTTTGTTTGCATGTGGCTTTATGAACTTCCATCACAATACAATGCATATTGACACTTTGAAGCATTTTCTCTGATTTTGAAGGAATTTCCAAATGCCAGTTTCAAAAATGAGGCAGATTTCGCAGAAAAAACTCTTGGAGTGAGTTCTACCCAAGAGACATATATTTTACCGACATACGCTCACCATGATATTCTATGTTCTGAACACTCTCCATGTATCTCGGATTCGACAAATATTCTCTACAGAGGTGTTAGTATGCGGATTGCCGAACTTTCATCCACCATACAAGGCATATTTACACCTACAATTGATTAATCTGAGTTCGCAGCTTATTCCTAACGCCAGTTTCAAAAATCAGGCTGTTATCTCAGGAAAAAACTCTTGGAGCGATTTCTAACCTAGGGAAATGTAGTTTACATAAATTTCCTCGCCGTGACATTCCGTGTTCCAAACGTTCTACATGCATAACGGATTCGAAAAATATTCACTACAGATTTGTTAGCATGTGGATTACCGAACTTACATCACAAAACATTTAATATTGATACTTAGAAGTATTTTCTCAGATTTTGCAGCATTTTCCAAGCGCCAGTTTCAAAAATGAAGCAGTTATTACAGAAAAATTCTATTGAAGTGAGTTCTACAAAATAGAGAAGTAGTTACATTGTTTCAATCACCGTGAAATTGCACGTTCCGATCATGGTACATGCATCACGGATTAGAAAAATGATTCTTTAATTTGTTGTGAAAAATTGGATTACCAAAATTTCTTCCTACATAAAGGCATCTTTATACCTACAAATATTTTCTCACATTTTGCAGCTTTATCCAAATATCACATTTGAGTATCAAGCAATTTACGACGAATTATTCTATTCTAGCTAGATCTACCCAATAGAATTCTAATTTACATAGTTTCTTTACCATGAATTTCTGTCTTTCCAACGCGCTAGAAGAATCAGAGTTTGAAAAATATTACTACACACTTGTTAACATATGGATTACCGGACTTTCATCCACCAATCAAGTCATATTGGCACTTAGAAGGATTTTCTCATATTTCGAAGATTGTTCCTAACACCAGATTTGAAAATGAGGCAGATTTTGCAGAAAAATTCTCTTGGAGCGAGTTCTACCCAATAGACATTTAATTTACATAGATGTGCTCATCATGATATTTTGTGATCTGAACACATTTAATGTATCTCGGTTTTGACAAATATTCACTACAGAGATGTTAGCATTTGGATTACCAATCTTACATCCACCATACAAGGCATATTTACACCTACAAGTATTTACTCTCATTTCAAAGTTTTGTCCAAACTTCAAATTCGAAAATCGTGCAATTTGTTCAGAAAAATTCTATTCAAGCTAGTTCTACCCAATAGAATTTTAATTTACGTAGTTTCATTACCGTAAATTTCCATGTTCCAAACACGCTAAATAAGTCACGGATTCGAAAAGTATTCCCTTCATAGTTGGTTACGTGGATTACCAGACTTAAATTCCCCGTTCAAGGCATATTCACACTTAGAAGCATTTTCTCAGATTTCTCAGGTTTTTCCTAAAGCCAGTTTGGAAAATGAGGCTGATTTCACAGAAAATGTTCTTTGAGCCAGTTCTACCCAAAAGATATGTAATTTAACTAGTTCACTCACCGTGACATTCCGTGTTCTGAACATGTTACATGCATCAAGGATTCAACAATCATCCTTTAATGAGTGTGAGCATGTGGATTATCAAATTTTCATCCACCTTACAAGACATGTTTTCACCTAGAAACATTTACTCACATTTCGCAGAATTTTCCTAACGTCAGTTTCGAAAATCAGGCAGTTTTCGCAGAAAAATCCTCTTGTTGCATGTTCCATCCAATAGACATCTCATTTTCATAGATACCATCACCGTAACATTCCGTGTTCCTAAAAAACGGTTCATGCACCAAGGATTCAACAAATATTCACTGCTGAGTTGTTAGCATGTGAATTACCAATCTTTAATAAACCATTGAAGACATATTGTGACCTTAAAGCATTTACTCTGATTTCACAGCGTTTTCATAACACCAGTTTCGAAACTGAGGCAGATTTTTCAGTAAAACTCTCCTGGAGAGGGTTCTAACCAATAGATATGTAATTTGCATAGCTTCCCTCACCGAGAAAGACCGTGTTCCGAACAGGCTACATACATCAAGGATTTGAGAAACATTTTTAATGAGTTATGTACATGTGTATTACAGATCTTTCATCCACCATACAAGGCATATTGACACATA
This sequence comes from Camelus bactrianus, assembly GCF_048773025.1. NCBI lineage: Eukaryota > Metazoa > Chordata > Mammalia > Artiodactyla > Camelidae > Camelus > Camelus bactrianus. Next base: position 142,348,230 of record NC_133539.1, on the reverse strand, counting down.
GAAACATTAACTCTGAGCTCACAGCTTTTTCCTAATAGCAGTTTCGAAAATCAGGCAGTTTTCAAAGGAAAAAACTGTTGGAGCGTGTTCTACCCAATAGGTACGTAAATTACATAGATTCCCCCACTGTGAAATTACATGTTTCGAACACATTACATGCAGAAAAGATTCGACAAAAATAAACTATAGAGTTGTTTGCATGAGGATGACAGGACTTTCATCACAATACAAGGCATATTGATGCTTAGAAGCATTTTCTCTGATTTCACAGAGCTTTCCAAATGCCAGTTTCGAAAATGAGGCAGATTTCACGGCAAAAACCTCTTGGAGCAGGTTCTAACCTATAGACATGTAATTAACATGGATTCGCTCTCCGTGAAATTCCGTGTTCTGAACACGATACATGCATCTCGGACTCGACAAATATTCACTACATTGTGGTTAGCATGTGGATTACAGCACTTTCATCCACCATACAAAGCTTACTGACACTTTGAAGAGTTTTCTCAGATTTCACAGGTTAGTTTTAATGCCAGATAAGAAAATGAGGCAGATTTGGCAAAAAAATGCTCTTGGAGCGAGTTATACACAAAAGATATGTAATTTACCTAGTTTTACTCACCGTGACATTCCGTGTTCTGAACACGTTACATGCATCACGGATTCGACAAACATTCACTACAGAGTTGGTAGCATAAGGATTACCGAACATTCACCCACCATAAATGCCATATTGACATTTTGAAGCACTTTCCCATATTTCAAAATGTTTTCCTAATGCCAGGTTTGAAAATGAGGCAGATTAACAAAAAATTCTCTTGGAGCAAGTACTTCCCATAGAAATGTAATTTACATAGCTTCCCTCACAGTGACATTCCAATTTCCGAACACTCTACATACTTCACGGATTTGACAAACATTTTTAATGAGTTATGTACATGTGTATTACAGAACTTTCATCCACCATACAAGGCATATTTAAACCTAGAAACGTTAACTCTGAATTTGCAGCCTTTTCCTAATGCCAGTTTCGAAAATCAGGCCGTTTTCTCCAGAAAAAATTTTTGGAGCGATTTCTTCCCAATAGACATGAAATTTACATAGATTCCATCTCCGGAAATTTCCATCATACCATCACGCTACATGCATAGGCTTTCTACAATTATTCACATCAGGTTTGTTTGCATGTGGCTTTATGAACTTCCATCACAATACAATGCATATTGACACTTTGAAGCATTTTCTCTGATTTTGAAGGAATTTCCAAATGCCAGTTTCGAAAATGAGGCAGGTTTCGCAGAAAAAACTCTTGGAGTGAGTTCAACCCAAGAGACATGTATTTTACCGACATGCGCTCAGCGTGATATTCTACGTTCTGAACACTCTCCATGTATCTCGGATTCGACAAATATTCTCTACAGAGTTGTTAGTATGCGGATTGCCGAACTTTCATCCACCATACAAGGCATATTTACACCTACAATTGATTAATCTGAGTTCGCAGCTTATTCCTAACGCCAGTTTCAAAAATCAGGCTGTTATCTCAGGAAAAAACTCTTGGAGCGATTTCTAACCTAGGGAAATGTAGTTTACATAAATTTCCTCGCCGTGACATTCCGTGTTCCAAACGTTCTACATGCATAACGGATTCGAAAAATATTCACTACAGATTTGTTAGCATGTGGATTACCGAACTTACATCACAAAACATTTAATATTGATACTTAGAAGTATTTTCTCAGATTTTGCAGCATTTTCCAAGCGCCAGTTTCAAAAATGAAGCAGTTATTACAGAAAAATTCTATTGAAGTGAGTTCTACAAAATAGACAAGTAGTTACATTGTTTCAATCACCGTGAAATTGCACGTTCCGATCATGGTACATGCATCACGGATTAGAAAAATGATTCTTTAATTTGTTGTGAAAAATTGGATTACCAAAATTTCTTCCTACATAAAGGCATCTTTATACCTACAAATATTTTCTCACATTTTGCAGCTTTATCCAAATATCACATTTGAGTATCAAGCAATTTTCGCCGAATTATTCTATTCTAGCTAGATCTACCCAATAGAATTCTAATTTACATAGTTTCTTTACCATGAATTTCTGTCTTTCCAACGCGCTAGAAGAATCAGAGTTTGAAAAATATTACTACACACTTGTTAACATATGGATTACCGGACTTTCATCCACCAATCAAGTCATATTGGCACTTAGAAGGATTTTCTCATATTTCGAAGATTGTTCCTAACACCAGATTTGAAAATGAGGCAGATTTTGCAGAAAAATTCTCTTGGAGCGAGTTCTACCCAATAGACATTTAATTTACATAGATGTGCTCATCATGATATTTTGTGATCTGAACACATTTAATGTATCTCGGTTTTGACAAATATTCACTACAGAGATGTTAGCATTTGGATTACCAATCTTACATCCACCATACAAGGCATATTTACACCTACAAGTATTTACTCTCATTTCAAAGTTTTGTCCAAACTTCAAATTCGAAAATCGTGCAATTTGTTCAGAAAAATTCTATTCAAGCTAGTTCTACCCAATAGAATTTTAATTTACGTAGTTTCATTACCGTAAATTTCCATGTTCCAAACACGCTAAATAAGTCACGGATTCGAAAAGTATTCCCTTCATAGTTGGTTACGTGGATTACCAGACTTAAATTCCCCGTTCAAGGCATATTCACACTTAGAAGCATTTTCTCAGATTTCTCAGGTTTTTCCTAAAGCCAGTTTGGAAAATGAGGCTGATTTCACAGAAAATGTTCTTTGAGCCAGTTCTACCCAAAAGATATGTAATTTAACTAGTTCACTCACCGTGACATTCCGTGTTCTGAACATGTTACATGCATCAAGGATTCAACAATCATCCTTTAATGAGTGTGAGCATGTGGATTATCAAATTTTCATCCACCTTACAAGACATGTTTTCACCTAGAAACATTTACTCACATTTCGCAGAATTTTCCTAACGTCAGTTTCGAAAATCAGGCAGTTTTCGCAGAAAAATCCTCTTGTTGCATGTTCCATCCAATAGACATCTCATTTTCATAGATACCATCACCGTAACATTCCGTGTTCCTAAAAAACGGTTCATGCACCAAGGATTCAACTAATATTCACTGCTGAGTTGTTAGCATGTGAATTACCAATCTTTAATAAACCATTGAAGACATATTGTGACCTTAAAGCATTTACTCTGATTTCACAGCGTTTTCATAACACCAGTTTCGAAACTGAGGCAGATTTTTCAGTAAAACTCTCCTGGAGAGGGTTCTAACCAATAGATATGTAATTTGCATAGCTTCCCTCACCGAGAAAGACCGTGTTCCGAACAGGCTACATACATCAAGGATTTGAGAAACATTTTTAATGAGTTATGTACATGTGTATTACAGATCTTTCATCCACCATACAAGGCATATTTACACCTACAATTGATTAATGTGAGTTCGCAGCTTATTCCTAACGCCAGTTTCAAAAATCAGGCTGTTATCTCAGGAAAAAACTCTTGGAGCGATTTCTAACCTAGGGAAATGTAATTTACATAAATTTCCTCGCCGTGACATTCCGTGTTCCAAACGTTCTACATGCATAACGGATTCGAAAAATAGTCACAACAGATTTGTTAGCATGTGGATTACCGAACTTACATCACAAAACATTGAATATTGATACTTAGAAGTATTTTCTCAGAATTTGCAGCGTTTTCCAAGCGCCAGTTTCAAAAATGAAGCAGTTATTACAGAAAAATTCTATTGAAGTGAGTTCTACAAAATAGACAAGTAGTTACATTGTTTCAATCACCGTGAAATTGCACGTTCCAAACATGGTACATGCATCACGGATTAGGAAAAAGATTCTTTAATATGTTGTGAAAAAGTGGATTACCAAACTTTCTTCCTACATAAAGGCATCTTTATACCTACAAATATTTTCTCACATTTTGCAGCTTTATCCAAATATCACATTTGAGTATCAAGCAATTTTCGCCAAAATATTCTATTCTAGCTAGTTCTACCCAATAGAATTCTAATTTACATAGATTCTTTACAATGAATTTCTGTCTTCGGAACGCGCTACAAGAATCACAGTTTCAAAAATATTACTACACACTTGTTAACATATGGATTACCGGACTTTCATCCACCAATCAAGTCATATTGGCTCTTAGAAGCATTTTCTCATATTTCAAAGAATTTTCCTAACACCAGATTTGAAAATGAGGCAGATTTTGCAGAAAAATTCTCTTGGAGCGAGTTCTACCCAATAGACATTTAACTTACATAGATGTGCTCATCATGACATTTTGTGATCTGAACACATTTCATGTATCTCGGTTTCGACAAATATTCACTACAGAGATGTTAGCATTTGGATTACCAATCTTACATCCACCATACAAGGCATATTTACACCTACAAGTATTTACTCTCAATTCAATGTTTTGTCCAAACGTCAAATTCGAAAATCATGCAATTTGTTCAGAAAAATTCTATTCAAGCTAGTTCTACCCAATAGAATTTTAATTTACGTAGTTTCATTACCGTAAATTTCCATGTTCCAAACACGCTAAATAAGTCACGGATTCAAAAATTATTCCCTTCATAGTTGGTTACGTGGATTACCAGACTTAAATTCCCCGTTCAAGGCATATTCACACTTAGAAGCATTTTCTCAGATTTCTCAGGTTTTTCCTAAAGCCAGTTTGGAAAATGAGGCTGATTTCACAGAAAATGTTCTTGGAGCCAGTTCTACCCAAAAGATATGTAATTTAACTAGTTCACTCACCGTGACATTCCGTGTTCTGAACATGTTACATGCATCAAGGATTCGACAATCATGCTTTAATGAGTGTGAGCATGTGGATTATCAAATTTTCATCCACCTTACAAGACATGTTTTCACCTAGAATCATTTACTCACATTTCGCAGAATTTTACTTACGTCAGTTTCGAAAATCAGGCAGTTTTCGCAGAAAAATCCTCTTGTTGCATGTTCCATCCAATAGACATCTCATTTTCATAGATACCATCACCGTAACATTCCGTGTTCCTAAAAAACGGTTCATGCACCAAGGATTCAACTAATATTCACTGCTGAGTTGTTAGCATGTGAATTACCAATCTTTAATATACCATTGAAGACATATTGTGACCTTAAAGCATTTACTCTGATTTCACAGCGTTTTCATAACACCAGTTTCGAAACTGAGGCAGATTTTTCAGTAAAACTCTCCTGGAGAGGGTTCTAACCAATAGATATGTAATTTGCATAGCTTCCCTCACCGAGAAAGACCGTGTTCCGAACAGGCTACATACATCAAGGATTTGAGAAACATTTTTAATGAGTTATGTACATGTGTATTACAGATCTTTCATCCACCATACAAGGCATATTGACACATAGAAACATTAACTCTGAGCTCACAGCTTTTTCCTAATAGCAGTTTCGAAAATCAGGCAGTTTTCAAAGGAAAAAACTGTTGGAGCGTGTTCTACCCAATAGGTACGTAAATTACATAGATTCCCCCACTGTGAAATTACATGTTTCGAACACATTACATGCAGAAAAGATTCGACAAAAATAAACTATAGAGTTGTTTGCATGAGGATGACAGGACTTTCATCACAATACAAGGCATATTGATGCTTAGAAGCATTTTCTCTGATTTCACAGAGCTTTCCAAACGCCAGTTTCGAAAATGAGGCAGATTTCACGGCAAAAACCTCTTGGAGCAGGTTCTAACCTATAGACATGTAATTAACATGGATTCGCTCTCCGTGAAATTCCGTGTTCTGAACACGATACATGCATCTCGGACTCGACAAATATTCACTACATTGTGGTTAGCATGTGGATTACAGCACTTTCATCCACCATACAAAGCTTACTGACACTTTGAAGAATTTTCTCAGATTTCACAGGTTAGTTTTAATGCCAGATAAGAAAATGAGGCAGATTTGGCAAAAAAATGCTCTTGGAGCGAGTTATACACAAAAGATATGTAATTTACCTAGTTTTACTCACCGTGACATTCCGTGTTCTGAACACGTTACATGCATCACGGATTCGACAAACATTCACTACAGAGTTGGTAGCATAAGGATTACCGAACATTCACCCACCATAAATGCCATATTGACATTTTGAAGCACTTTCCCATATTTCAAAATGTTTTCCTAATGCCAGGTTTGAAAATGAGGCAGATTAACAAAAAATTCTCTTGGAGCAAGTACTTCCCATAGAAATGTAATTTACATAGCTTCCCTCACAGTGACATTCCAATTTCCGAACACTCTACATACTTCACGGATTTGACAAACATTTTTAATGAGTTATGTACATGTGTATTACAGAACTTTCATCCACCATACAAGGCATATTTAAACCTAGAAACGTTAACTCTGAATTTGCAGCCTTTTCCTAATGCCAGTTTCGAAAATCAGGCCGTTTTCTCCAGAAAAAATTTTTGGAGCGATTTCTTCCCAATAGACATGAAATTTACATAGATTCCATCTCCGGAAATTTCCGTCATACGATCACGCTACATGCATAGGCTTTCTACAATTATTCACATCAGGTTTGTTTGCATGTGGCTTTATGAACTTCCATCACAATACAATGCATATTGACACTTTGAAGCATTTTCTCTGATTTTGAAGGAATTTCCAAATGCCAGTTTCGAAAATGAGGCAGAGTTCGCAGAAAAAACTCTTGGAGTGAGTTCTACGCAAGAGACATGTATTTTACCGACATACGCTCACCGTGATATTCTATGTTCTGAACACTCTTCATGTATCTCGGATTCGACAAATATTCTCTACAGAGTTGTTAGTATGCGGATTGCCGAACTTTCATCCACCATACAAGGCATATTTACACCTACAATTGATTAATCTGAGTTCGCAGCTTATTCCTAATGCCAGTTTCAAAAATCAGGCTGTTATCTCAGGAAAAAACTCTTGGAGCGATTTCTAACCTATTGAAATGTAATTTACATAAATTTCCTCGCCGTGACATTCCGTGTTCCAAACGTTCTACATGCATAACGGATTCGAAAAATATTCACTACAGATTTGTTAGCATGTGGATTACCGAACTTACATCACAAAACATTTAATATTGATACTTAGAAGTATTTTCTCAGATTTTGCAGCATTTTCCAAGCGCCAGTTTCAAAAATGAAGCAGTTATTACAGAAAAATTCTATTGAAGTGAGTTCTACAAAATAGACAAGTAGTTACATTGTTTCAATCACCGTGAAATTGCACGTTCCGATCATGGTACATGCATCACGGATTAGAAAAATGATTCTTTAATTTGTTGTGAAAAATTGGATTACCAAACTTTCTTCCTACATAAAGGCATCTTTATACCTACAAATATTTTCTCACATTTTGCAGCTTTATCCAAATATCACATTTGAGTATCAAGCAATTTTCGCCGAATTATTCTATTCTAGCTAAATCTACCCAATAGAATTCTAATTTACATAGTTTCTTTACCATGAATTTCTGTCTTTCCAACGCGCTAGAAGAATCAGAGTTTGAAAAATATTACTACACACTTGTTAACATATGGATTACCGGACTTTCATCCACCAATCAAGTCATATTGGCACTTAGAAGGATTTTCTCATATTTCGAAGATTGTTCCTAACACCAGATTTGAAAATGAGGCAGATTTTGCAGAAAAATTCTCTTGGAGCGAGTTCTACCCAATAGACATTTAATTTACATAGATGTGCTCATCATGATATTTTGTGATCTGAACACATTTCATGTATCTCAGTTTTGACAAATATTCACTACAGAGATGTTAGCATTTGGATTACCAACCTTACATCCACCATACAAGGCATATTTACACCTACAAGTATTTACTCTCATTTCAAAGTTTTGTCCAAACTTCAAATTCGAAAATCATGCAATTTGTTCAGAAAAATTCTATTCAAGCTAGTTCTACCCAATAGAATTTTAATTTACGTAGTTTCATTACCGTAAATTTCCATGTTCCAAACACGCTAAATAAGTCACGGATTCGAAAAGTATTCCCTTCATAGTTGGTTACGTGGATTACCAGACTTAAATTCCCCGTTCAAGGCATATTCACACTTAGAAGCATTTTCTCAGATTTCTCAGGTTTTTCCTAAAGCCAGTTTGGAAAATGAGGCTGATTTCACAGAAAATGTTCTTGGAGCCAGTTCTACCCAAAAGATATGTAATTTAACTAGTTCACTCACCGTGACATTCCGTGTTCTGAACATGTTACATGCATCAAGGATTCGACAATCATCCTTTAATGAGTGTGAGCATGTGGATTATCAAATTTTCATCCACCTTACAAGACATGTTTTCACCTAGAAACATTTACTCACATTTCGCAGAATTTTCCTAACGTCAGTTTCGAAAATCAGGCAGTTTTCGCAGAAAAATCCTCTTGTTGCATGTTCCATCCAATAGACATCTCATTTTCATAGATACCATCACCGTAACATTCCGTGTTCCTAAAAAACGGTTCATGCACCAAGGATTCAACTAATATTCACTGCTGAGTTGTTAGCATGTGAATTACCAATCTTTAATAAACCATTGAAGACATATTGTCACCTTAAAGCATTTACTCTGATTTCACAGCGTTTTCATAACACCAGTTTCGAAACTGAGGCAGATTTTTCAGTAAAACTCTCCTGGAGAGGGTTCTAACCAATAGATATGTAATTTGCATAGCTTCCCTCACCGAGAAAGACCGTGTTCCGAACAGGCTACATACATCAAGGATTTGAGAAACATTTTTAATGAGTTATGTACATGTGTATTACAGATCTTTCATCCACCATACAAGGCATATTGACACATAGAAACATTAACTCTGAGCTCACAGCTTTTTCCTAATAGCAGTTTCGAAAATCAGGCAGTTTTCAAAGGAAAAAACTGTTGGAGCGTGTTCTACCCAATAGGTACGTAAATTACATAGATTCCCCCACTGTGAAATTACATGTTTCGAACACATTACATGCAGAAAAGATTCGACAAAAATAAACTATAGAGTTGTTTGCATGAGGATGACAGGACTTTCATCACAATACAAGGCATATTGATGCTTAGAAGCATTTTCTCTGATTTCACAGAGCTTTCCAAACGCCAGTTTCGAAAATGAGGCAGATTTCACGGCAAAAACCTCTTGGAGCAGGTTCTAACCTATAGACATGTAATTAACATGGATTCGCTCTCCGTGAAATTCCGTGTTCTGAACACGATACATGCATCTCGGACTCGACAAATATTCACTACATTGTGGTTAGCATGTGGATTACAGCACTTTCATCCACCATACAAAGCTTACTGACACTTTGAAGAATTTTCTCAGATTTCACAGGTTAGTTTTAATGCCAGATAAGAAAATGAGGCAGATTTGGCAAAAAAATGCTCTTGGAGCGAGTTATACACAAAAGATATGTAATTTACCTAGTTTTACTCACCGTGACATTCCGTGTTCTGAACACGTTACATGCATCACGGATTCGACAAACATTCACTACAGAGTTGGTAGCATAAGGATTACCGAACATTCACCCACCATAAATGCCATATTGACATTTTGAAGCACTTTCCCATATTTCAAAATGTTTTCCTAATGCCAGGTTTGAAAATGAGGCAGATTAACAAAAAATTCTCTTGGAGCAAGTACTTCCCATAGAAATGTAATTTACATAGCTTCCCTCACAGTGACATTCCAATTTCCGAACACTCTACATACTTCACGGATTTGACAAACATTTTTAATGAGTTATGTACATGTGTATTACAGAACTTTCATCCACCATACAAGGCATATTTAAACCTAGAAACGTTAACTCTGAATTTGCAGCCTTTTCCTAATGCCAGTTTCGAAAATCAGGCCGTTTTCTCCAGAAAAACTTTTTGGAGCGATTTCTTCTCAATAGACATGAAATTTACATAGATTCCATCTCCGGAAATTTCCGTCATACGATCACGCTACATGCATAGGCTTTCTACAATTATTCACATCAGGTTTGTTTGCATGTGGCTTTATGAACTTCCATCACAATACAATGCATATTGACACTTTGAAGCATTTTCTCTGATTTTGAAGGAATTTCCAAATGCCAGTTTCGAAAATGAGGCAGATTTCGCAGAAAAAACTCTTGGAGTGAGTTCTACGCAAGAGACATGTATTTTACCGACATACGCTCACCGTGATATTCTATGTTCTGAACACTCTTCATGTATCTCGGATTCGACAAATATTCTCTACAGAGTTGTTAGTATGCGGATTGCCGAACTTTCATCCACCATACAAGGCATATTTACACCTACAATTGATTAATCTGAGTTCGCAGCTTATTCCTAATGCCAGTTTCAAAAATCAGGCTGTTATCTCAGGAAAAAACTCTTGGAGCGATTTCTAACCTAGGGAAATGTAATTTACATAAATTTCCTCGCCGTGACATTCCGTGTTCCAAACGTTCTACATGCATAACGGATTCGAAAAATATTCACTACAGATTTGTTAGCATGTGGATTACCGAACTTACATCACAAAACATTTAATATTGATACTTAGAAGTATTTTCTCAGATTTTGCAGCATTTTCCAAGCGCCAGTTTCAAAAATGAAGCAGTTATTACAGAAAAATTCTATTGAAGTGAGTTCTACAAAATAGACAAGTAGTTACATTGTTTCAATCACCGTGAAATTGCACGTTCCGATCATGGTACATGCATCACGGATTAGAAAAATGATTCTTTAATTTGTTGTGAAAAATTGGATTACCAAACTTTCTTCCTACATAAAGGCATCTTTATACCTACAAATATTTTCTCACATTTTGCAGCTTTATCCAAATATCACATTTGAGTATCAAGCAATTTTCGCCGAATTATTCTATTCTAGCTAAATCTACCGAATAGAATTCTAATTTACATAGTTTCTTTACCATGAATTTCTGTCTTTCCAACGCGCTAGAAGAATCAGAGTTTGAAAAATATTACTACACACTTGTTAACATATGGATTACCGGACTTTCATCCACCAATCAAGTCATATTGGCACTTAGAAGGATTTTCTCATATTTCGAAGATTGTTCCTAACACCAGATTTGAAAATGAGGCAGATTTTGCAGAAAAATTCCCTTGGAGCGAGTTCTACCCAATAGACATTTAATTTACATAGATGTGCTCATCATGATATTTTGTGATCTGAACACATTTCATGTATCTCGGTTTCGACAAATATTCACTACAGAGATGTTAGCATTTGGATTACCAATCTTACATCCACCATACAAGGCATATTTACACCTACAAGTATTTACTCTCATTTCAAAGTTTTGTCCAAACTTCAAATTCGAAAATCATGCAATTTGTTCAGAAAAATTCTATTCAAGCTAGTTCTACCCAATAGAATTTTAATTTACGTAGTTTCATTACCGTAAATTTCCATGTTCCAAACACGCTAAATAAGTCACGGATTCGAAAAGTATTCCCTTCATAGTTGGTTACGTGGATTACCAGACTTAAATTCCCCGTTCAAGGCATATTCACACTTAGAAGCATTTTCTCAGATTTCTCAGGTTTTTCCTAAAGCCAGTTTGGAAAATGAGGCTGATTTCACAGAAAATGTTCTTGGAGCCAGTTCTACCCAAAAGATATGTAATTTAACTAGTTCACTCACCGTGACATTCCGTGTTCTGAACATGTTACATGCATCAAGGATTCGACAATCATCCTTTAATGAGTGTGAGCATGTGGATTATCAAATTTTCATCCACCTTACAAGACATGTTTTCACCTAGAAACATTTACTCACATTTCGCAGAATTTTCCTAACGTCAGTTTCGAAAATCAGGCAGTTTTCGCAGAAAAATCCTCTTGTTGCATGTTCCATCCAATAGACATCTCATTTTCATAGATACCATCACCGTAACATTCCGTGTTCCTAAAAAACGGTTCATGCACCAAGGATTCAACTAATATTCACTGCTGAGTTGTTAGCATGTGAATTACCAATCTTTAATAAACCATTGAAGACATATTGTGACCTTAAAGCATTTACTCTGATTTCACAGCGTTTTCATAACACCAGTTTCGAAACTGAGGCAGATTTTTCAGTAAAACTCTCCTGGAGAGGGTTCTAACCAATAGATATGTAATTTGCATAGCTTCCCTCACCGAGAAAGACCGTGTTCCGAACAGGCTACATACATCAAGGATTTGAGAAACATTTTTAATGAGTTATGTACATGTGTATTACAGATCTTTCATCCACCATACAAGGCATATTGACACATAGAAACATTAACTCTGAGCTCACAGCTTTTTCCTAATAGCAGTTTCGAAAATCAGGCAGTTTTCAAAGGAAAAAACTGTTGGAGCGTGTTCTACCCAATAGGTACGTAAATTACATAGATTCCCCCACTGTGAAATTACATGTTTCGAACACATTACATGCAGAAAAGATTCGACAAAAATAAACTATAGAGTTGTTTGCATGAGGATGACAGGACTTTCATCACAATACAAGGCATATTGATGCTTAGAAGCATTTTCTCTGATTTCACAGAGCTTTCCAAACGCCAGTTTCGAAAATGAGGCAGATTTCACGGCAAAAACCTCTTGGAGCAGGTTCTAACCTATAGACATGTAATTAACATGGATTCGCTCTCCGTGAAATTCCGTGTTCTGAACACGATACATGCATCTCGGACTCGACAAATATTCACTACATTGTGGTTAGCATGTGGATTACAGCACTTTCATCCACCATACAAAGCTTACTGACACTTTGAAGAATTTTCTCAGATTTCACAGGTTAGTTTTAATGCCAGATAAGAAAATGAGGCAGATTTGGCAAAAAAATGCTCTTGGAGCGAGTTATACACAAAAGATATGTAATTTACCTAGTTTTACTCACCGTGACATTCCGTGTTCTGAACACGTTACATGCATCACGGATTCGACAAACATTCACTACAGAGTTGGTAGCATAAGGATTACCGAACATTCACCCACCATAAATGCCATATTGACATTTTGAAGCACTTTCCCATATTTCAAAATGTTTTCCTAATGCCAGGTTTGAAAATGAGGCAGATTAACAAAAAATTCTCTTGGAGCAAGTACTTCCCATAGAAATGTAATTTACATAGCTTCCCTCACAGTGACATTCCAATTTCCGAACACTCTACATACTTCACGGATTTGACAAACATTTTTAATGAGTTATGTACATGTGTATTACAGAACTTTCATCCACCATACAAGGCATATTTAAACCTAGAAACGTTAACTCTGAATTTGCAGCCTTTTCCTAATGCCAGTTTCGAAAATCAGGCCGTTTTCTCCAGAAAAAATTTTTGGAGCGATTTCTTCCCAATAGACATGAAATTTACATAGATTCCATCTCCGGAAATTTCCGTCATACGATCACGCTACATGCATAGGCTTTCTACAATTATTCACATCAGGTTTGTTTGCATGTGGTTTATGAACTTCCATCACAATAAAATGCATATTGACACTTTGAAGCATTTTCTCTGATTTTGAAGGAATTTCCAAATGCCAGTTTCGAAAATGAGGCAGATTTCACAGAAAAAACTCTTGGAGTGAGTTCTACCCAAGAGACATGTATTTTACCGACATACGCTCACCGTGATATTCTATGTTCTGAACACTCTTCATGTATCTCGGATTCGACAAATATTCTCTACAGAGTTGTTAGTATGCGGATTGCCGAACTTTCATCCACCATACAAGGCATATTTACACCTACAATTGATTAATCTGAGTTCGCAGCTTATTCCTAATGCCAGTTTCAAAAATCAGGCTGTTATCTCAGGAAAAAACTCTTGGAGCGATTTCTAACCTAGGGAAATGTAATTTACATAAATTTCCTCGCCGTGACATTCCGTGTTCCAAACGTTCTACATGCATAACGGATTCGAAAAATATTCACTACAGATTTGTTAGCATGTGGATTACCGAACTTACATCACAAAACATTTAATATTGATACTTAGAAGTATTTTCTCAGATTTTGCAGCATTTTCCAAGCGCCAGTTTCAAAAATGAAGCAGTTATTACAGAAAAATTCTATTGAAGTGAGTTCTACAAAATAGACAAGTAGTTACATTGTTTCAATCACCGTGAAATTGCACGTTCCGATCATGGTACATGCATCACGGATTAGAAAAATGATTCTTTAATTTGTTGTGAAAAATTGGATTACCAAACTTTCTTCCTACATAAAGGCGTCTTTATACCTACAAATATTTCCTCACATTTTGCAGCTTTATCCAAATATCACATTTGAGTATCAAGCAATTTTCGCCGAATTATTCTATTCTAGCTAAATCTACCCAATAGAATTCTAATTTACATAGTTTCTTTACCATGAATTTCTGTCTTTCCAACGCGCTAGAAGAATCAGAGTTTGAAAAATATTACTACACACTTGTTAACATATGGATTACCGGACTTTCATCCACCAATCAAGTCATATTGGCACTTAGAAGGATTTTCTCATATTTCGAAGATTGTTCCTAACACCAGATTTGAAAATGAGGCAGATTTTGCAGAAAAATTCTCTTGGAGCGAGTTCTACCCAATAGACATTTAATTTACATAGATGTGCTCATCATGATATTTTGTGATCTGAACACATTTCATGTATCTCAGTTTTGACAAATATTCACTACAGAGATGTTAGCATTTGGATTACCAACCTTACATCCACCATACAAGGCATATTTACACCTACAAGTATTTACTCTCATTTCAAAGTTTTGTCCAAACTTCAAATTCGAAAATCATGCAATTTGTTCAGAAAAATTCTATTCAAGCTAGTTCTACCCAATAGAATTTTAATTTACGTAGTTTCATTACCGTAAATTTCCATGTTCCAAACACGCTAAATAAGTCACGGATTCGAAAAGTATTCCCTTCATAGTTGGTTACGTGGATTACCAGACTTAAATTCCCCGTTCAAGGCATATTCACACTTAGAAGCATTTTCTCAGATTTCTCAGGTTTTTCCTAAAGCCAGTTTGGAAAATGAGGCTGATTTCACAGAAAATGTTCTTGGAGCCAGTTCTACCCAAAAGATATGTAATTTAACTAGTTCACTCACCGTGACATTCCGTGTTCTGAACATGTTACATGCATCAAGGATTCGACAATCATCCTTTAATGAGTGTGAGCATGTGGATTATCAAATTTTCATCCACCTTACAAGACATGTTTTCACCTAGAAACATTTACTCACATTTCGCAGAATTTTCCTAACGTCAGTTTCGAAAATCAGGCAGTTTTCGCAGAAAAATCCTCTTGTTGCATGTTCCATCCAATAGACATCTCATTTTCATAGATACCATCACCGTAACATTCCGTGTTCCTAAAAAACGGTTCATGCACCAAGGATTCAACTAATATTCACTGCTGAGTTGTTAGCATGTGAATTACCAATCTTTAATAAACCATTGAAGACATATTGTCACCTTAAAGCATTTACTCTGATTTCACAGCGTTTTCATAACACCAGTTTCGAAACTGAGGCAGATTTTTCAGTAAAACTCTCCTGGAGAGGGTTCTAACCAATAGATATGTAATTTGCATAGCTTCCCTCACCGAGAAAGACCGTGTTCCGAACAGGCTACATACATCAAGGATTTGAGAAACATTTTTAATGAGTTATGTACATGTGTATTACAGATCTTTCATCCACCATACAAGGCATATTGACACATAGAAACATTAACTCTGAGCTCACAGCTTTTTCCTAATAGCAGTTTCGAAAATCAGGCAGTTTTCAAAGGAAAAAACTGTTGGAGCGTGTTCTACCCAATAGGTACGTAAATTACATAGATTCCCCCACTGTGAAATTACATGTTTCGAACACATTACATGCAGAAAAGATTCGACAAAAATAAACTATAGAGTTGTTTGCATGAGGATGACAGGACTTTCATCACAATACAAGGCATATTGATGCTTAGAAGCATTTTCTCTGATTTCACAGAGCTTTCCAAACGCCAGTTTCGAAAATGAGGCAGATTTCACGGCAAAAACCTCTTGGAGCAGGTTCTAACCTATAGACATGTAATTAACATGGATTCGCTCTCCGTGAAATTCCGTGTTCTGAACACGATACATGCATCTCGGACTCGACAAATATTCACTACATTGTGGTTAGCATGTGGATTACAGCACTTTCATCCACCATACAAAGCTTACTGACACTTTGAAGGATTTTCTCAGATTTCACAGGTTAGTTTTAATGCCAGATAAGAAAATGAGGCAGATTTGGCAAAAAAATGCTCTTGGAGCGAGTTATACACAAAAGATATGTAATTTACCTAGTTTTACTCACCGTGACATTCCGTGTTCTGAACACGTTACATGCATCACGGATTCGACAAACATTCACTACAGAGTTGGTAGCATAAGGATTACCGAACATTCACCCACCATAAATGCCATATTGACATTTTGAAGCACTTTCCCATATTTCAAAATGTTTTCCTAATGCCAGGTTTGAAAATGAGGCAGATTAACAAAAAATTCTCTTGGAGCAAGTACTTCCCATAGAAATGTAATTTACATAGCTTCCCTCACAGTGACATTCCAATTTCCGAACACTCTACATACTTCACGGATTTGACAAACATTTTTAATGAGTTATGTACATGTGTATTACAGAACTTTCATCCACCATACAAGGCATATTTAAACCTAGAAACGTTAACTCTGAATTTGCAGCCTTTTCCTAATGCCAGTTTCGAAAATCAGGCCGTTTTCTCCAGAAAAACTTTTTGGAGCGATTTCTTCTCAATAGACATGAAATTTACATAGATTCCATCTCCGGAAATTTCCGTCATACGATCACGCTACATGCATAGGCTTTCTACAATTATTCACATCAGGTTTGTTTGCATGTGGCTTTATGAACTTCCATCACAATACAATGCATATTGACACTTTGAAGCATTTTCTCTGATTTTGAAGGAATTTCCAAATGCCAGTTTCGAAAATGAGGCAGATTTCGCAGAAAAAACTCTTGGAGTGAGTTCTACGCAAGAGACATGTATTTTACCGACATACGCTCACCGTGATATTCTATGTTCTGAACACTCTTCATGTATCTCGGATTCGACAAATATTCTCTACAGAGTTGTTAGTATGCGGATTGCCGAACTTTCATCCACCATACAAGGCATATTTACACCTACAATTGATTAATCTGAGTTCGCAGCTTATTCCTAATGCCAGTTTCAAAAATCAGGCTGTTATCTCAGGAAAAAACTCTTGGAGCGATTTCTAACCTAGGGAAATGTAATTTACATAAATTTCCTCGCCGTGACATTCCGTGTTCCAAACGTTCTACATGCATAACGGATTCGAAAAATATTCACTACAGATTTGTTAGCATGTGGATTACCGAACTTACATCACAAAACATTTAATATTGATACTTAGAAGTATTTTCTCAGATTTTGCAGCATTTTCCAAGCGCCAGTTTCAAAAATGAAGCAGTTATTACAGAAAAATTCTATTGAAGTGAGTTCTACAAAATAGACAAGTAGTTACATTGTTTCAATCACCGTGAAATTGCACGTTCCGATCATGGTACATGCATCACGGATTAGAAAAATGATTCTTTAATTTGTTGTGAAAAATTGGATTACCAAACTTTCTTCCTACATAAAGGCATCTTTATACCTACAAATATTTTCTCACATTTTGCAGCTTTATCCAAATATCACATTTGAGTATCAAGCAATTTTCGCCGAATTATTCTATTCTAGCTAAATCTACCGAATAGAATTCTAATTTACATAGTTTCTTTACCATGAATTTCTGTCTTTCCAACGCGCTAGAAGAATCAGAGTTTGAAAAATATTACTACACACTTGTTAACATATGGATTACCGGACTTTCATCCACCAATCAAGTCATATTGGCACTTAGAAGGATTTTCTCATATTTCGAAGATTGTTCCTAACACCAGATTTGAAAATGAGGCAGATTTTGCAGAAAAATTCCCTTGGAGCGAGTTCTACCCAATAGACATTTAATTTACATAGATGTGCTCATCATGATATTTTGTGATCTGAACACATTTCATGTATCTCGGTTTTGACAAATATTCACTACAGAGATGTTAGCATTTGGATTACCAATCTTACATCCACCATACAAGGCATATTTACACCTACAAGTATTTACTCTCATTTCAAAGTTTTGTCCAAACTTCAAATTCGAAAATCATGCAATTTGTTCAGAAAAATTCTATTCAAGCTAGTTCTACCCAATAGAATTTTAATTTACGTAGTTTCATTACCGTAAATTTCCATGTTCCAAACACGCTAAATAAGTCACGGATTCGAAAAGTATTCCCTTCATAGTTGGTTACGTGGATTACCAGACTTAAATTCCCCGTTCAAGGCATATTCACACTTAGAAGCATTTTCTCAGATTTCTCAGGTTTTTCCTAAAGCCAGTTTGGAAAATGAGGCTGATTTCACAGAAAATGTTCTTGGAGCCAGTTCTACCCAAAAGATATGTAATTTAACTAGTTCACTCACCGTGACATTCCGTGTTCTGAACATGTTACATGCATCAAGGATTCGACAATCATCCTTTAATGAGTGTGAGCATGTGGATTATCAAATTTTCATCCACCTTACAAGACATGTTTTCACCTAGAAACATTTACTCATATTTCGCAGAATTTTCCTAACGTCAGTTTCGAAAATCAGGCAGTTTTCGCAGAAAAATCCTCTTGTTGCATGTTCCATCCAATAGACATCTCATTTTCATAGATACCATCACCGTAACATTCCGTGTTCCTAAAAAACGGTTCATGCACCAAGGATTCAACTAATATTCACTGCTGAGTTGTTAGCATGTGAATTACCAATCTTTAATAAACCATTGAAGACATATTGTCACCTTAAAGCATTTACTCTGATTTCACAGCGTTTTCATAACACCAGTTTCGAAACTGAGGCAGATTTTTCAGTAAAACTCTCCTGGAGAGGGTTCTAACCAATAGATATGTAATTTGCATAGCTTCCCTCACCGAGAAAGACCGTGTTCCGAACAGGCTACATACATCAAGGATTTGAGAAACATTTTTAATGAGTTATGTACATGTGTATTACAGATCTTTCATCCACCATACAAGGCATATTGACACATAGAAACATTAACTCTGAGCTCACAGCTTTTTCCTAATAGCAGTTTCGAAAATCAGGCAGTTTTCAAAGGAAAAAACTGTTGGAGCGTGTTCTACCCAATAGGTACGTAAATTACATAGATTCCCCCACTGTGAAATTACATGTTTCGAACACATTACATGCAGAAAAGATTCGACAAAAATAAACTATAGAGTTGTTTGCATGAGGATGACAGGACTTTCATCACAATACAAGGCATATTGATGCTTAGAAGCATTTTCTCTGATTTCACAGAGCTTTCCAAACGCCAGTTTCGAAAATGAGGCAGATTTCACGGCAAAAACCTCTTGGAGCTGGTTCTAACCTATAGACATGTAATTAACATGGATTCGCTCTCCGTGAAATTCCGTGTTCTGAACACGATACATGCATCTCGGACTCGACAAATATTCACTACATTGTGGTTAGCATGTGGATTACAGCACTTTCATCCACCATACAAAGCTTACTGACACTTTGAAGAATTTTCTCAGATTTCACAGGTTAGTTTTAATGCCAGATAAGAAAATGAGGCAGATTTGGCAAAAAAATGCTCTTGGAGCGAGTTATACACAAAAGATATGTAATTTACCTAGTTTTACTCACCGTGACATTCCGTGTTCTGAACACGTTACATGCATCACGGATTCGACAAACATTCACTACAGAGTTGGTAGCATAAGGATTACCGAACATTCACCCACCATAAATGCCATATTGACATTTTGAAGCACTTTCCCATATTTCAAAATGTTTTCCTAATGCCAGGTTTGAAAATGAGGCAGATTAACAAAAAATTCTCTTGGAGCAAGTACTTCCCATAGAAATGTAATTTACATAGCTTCCCTCACAGTGACATTCCAATTTCCGAACACTCTACATACTTCACGGATTTGACAAACATTTTTAATGAGTTATGTACATGTGTATTACAGAACTTTCATCCACCATACAAGGCATATTTAAACCTAGAAACGTTAACTCTGAATTTGCAGCCTTTTCCTAATGCCAGTTTCGAAAATCAGGCCGTTTTCTCCAGAAAAACTTTTTGGAGCGATTTCTTCCCAATAGACATGAAATTTACATAGATTCCATCTCCGGAAATTTCCGTCATACGATCACGCTACATGCATAGGCTTTCTACAATTATTCACATCAGGTTTGTTTGCATGTGGCTTTATGAACTTCCATCACAATACAATGCATATTGACACTTTGAAGCATTTTCTCTGATTTTGAAGGAATTTCCAAATGCCAGTTTCGAAAATGAGGCAGATTTCGCAGAAAAAACTCTTGGAGTGAGTTCTACGCAAGAGACATGTATTTTACCGACATACGCTCACCGTGATATTCTACGTTCTGAACACTCTTCATGTATCTCGGATTCGACAAATATTCTCTACAGAGTTGTTAGTATGCGGATTGCCGAACTTTCATCCACCATACAAGGCATATTTACACCTACAATTGATTAATCTGAGTTCGCAGCTTATTCCTAATGCCAGTTTCAAAAATCAGGCTGTTATCTCAGGAAAAAACTCTTGGAGCGATTTCTAAACTAGGGAAATGTAATTTACATAAATTTCCTCGCCGTGACATTCCGTGTTCCAAACGTTCTACATGCATAACGGATTCGAAAAATATTCATTACAGATTTGTTAGCATGTGGATTACCGAACTTACATCACAAAACATTGAATATTGATACTTAGAAGTATTTTCTCAGATTTTGCAGCATTTTCCAAGCGCCAGTTTCAAAAATGAAGCAGTTATTACAGAAAAATTCTATTGAAGTGAGTTCTACAAAATAGACAATTAGTTACATTGTTTCAATCACCGTGAAATTGCACGTTCCAAACATGGTACATGCATCACGGATTAGAAAAATGATTCTTTAATATGTTGTGAAAAATTGGATTACCAAACTTTCTTCCTACATAAAGGCATCTTTATACCTACAAATATTTTCTCACATTTTGCAGCTTTATCCAAATATCACATTTGAGTATCAAGCAATTTTCGCCGAATTATTCTATTCTAGCTAGATCTACCCAATAGAATTCTAATTTACATAGTTTCTTTACCGTGAATTTCTGTCTTTGGAACGCGCTACAAGAATCACAGTTTGAAAAATATTACTACACACTTGTTAACATATGGATTACCGGACTTTCATCC
The DNA here is from genome assembly GCF_048773025.1 of Camelus bactrianus. Classification (NCBI taxonomy): domain Eukaryota; kingdom Metazoa; phylum Chordata; class Mammalia; order Artiodactyla; family Camelidae; genus Camelus; species Camelus bactrianus. Next base: position 142,326,793 of record NC_133539.1, on the reverse strand, counting down.
ACCAATCAAGTCATATTGGCACTTAGAAGCATTTTCTCATATTTCGAAGATTTTTCCTAACACCAGATTTGAAAATGAGGCAGATTTTGCAGAAAAATTCTCTTGGAGCGAGTTCTACCCAATAGACATTTAATTTACATAGATGTGCTCATCATGACATTTTGTGATCTGAACACATTTCATGTATCTCGGTTTCGACAAATATTCACTACAGAGATGTTAGCATTTGGATTACCAATCTTACATCCACCATACAAGGCATATTTACACCTACAAGTATTTACTCTCAATTCAAAGTTTTGTCCAAACGTCAAATTCGAAAATCATGCAATTTGTTCAGAAAAATTCTATTCAAGCTAGTTCTACCCAATAGAATTTTAATTTATGTAGTTTCATTACCGTAAATTTCCATGTTCCAAACACGCTAAATAAGTCACGGATTCGAAAAGTATTCCCTTCATAGTTGGTTACGTGGATTACCAGACTTAAATTCCCCGTTCAAGGCATATTCACACTTAGAAGCATTTTCTCAGATTTCTCAGGTTTTTCCTAAAGCCAGTTTGGAAAATGAGGCTGATTTCACAGAAAATGTTCTTGGAGCCAGTTCTACCCAAAAGATATGTAATTTAACTAGTTCACTCACCGTGACATTCCGTGTTCTGAACATGTTACATGCATCAAGGATTCGACAATCATCCTTTAATGAGTGTGAGCATGTGGATTATCAAATTTTCATCCACCTTACAAGACATGTTTTCACCTAGAAACATTTACTCACATTTCGCAGAATTTTCCTAACGTCAGTTTCGAAAATCAGGCAGTTTTCGCAGAAAAATCCTCTTGTTGCATGTTCCATCCAATAGACATCACCCATTTTCATAGATACCATCACCGTAACATTCCGTGTTCCTAAAAAACGGTTCATGCACCAAGGATTCAACAAATATTCACTGCTGAGTTGTTAGCATGTGAATTACCAATCTTTAATAAACCATTGAAGACATATTGTCACCTTAAAGCATTTACTCTGATTTCACAGCGTTTTCATAACACCAGTTTCGAAACTGAGGCAGATTTTTCAGTAAAACTCTCCTGGAGAGGGTTCTAACCAATAGATATGTAATTTGCATAGCTTCCCTCACCGAGAAAGACCGTGTTCCGAACAGGCTACATACATCAAAGATTTGAGAAACATTTTTAATGAGTTATGTACATGTGTATTACAGATCTTTCATCCACCATACAAGGCATATTGACACATAGAAACATTAACTCTGAGCTCACAGCTTTTTCCTAATAGCAGTTTCGAAAATCAGGCAGTTTTCAAAGGAAAAAACTGTTGGAGCGTGTTCTACCCAATAGGTACGTAAATTACATAGATTCCCCCACTGTGAAATTACATGTTTCGAACACATTACATGCAGAAAAGATTCGACAAAAATAAACTATAGAGTTGTTTGCATGAGGATGACAGGACTTTCATCACAATACAAGGCATATTGATGCTTAGAAGCATTTTCTCTGATTTCACAGAGCTTTCCAAACGCCAGTTTCGAAAATGAGGCAGATTTCACGGCAAAAACCTCTTGGAGCAGGTTCTAACCTATAGACATGTAATTAACATGGATTCGCTCTCCGTGAAATTCCGTGTTCTGAACACGATACATGCATCTCGGACTCGACAAATATTCACTACATTGTGGTTAGCATGTGGATTACAGCACTTTCATCCACCATACAAAGCTTACTGACACTTTGAAGAATTTTCTCAGATTTCACAGGTTAGTTTTAATGCCAGATAAGAAAATGAGGCAGATTTGGCAAAAAAATGCTCTTGGAGCGAGTTATACACAAAAGATATGTAATTTACCTAGTTTTACTCACCGTGACATTCCGTGTTCTGAACACGTTACATGCATCACGGATTCGACAAACATTCACTACAGAGTTGGTAGCATAAGGATTACCGAACATTCACCCACCATAAATGCCATATTGACATTTTGAAGCACTTTCCCATATTTCAAAATGTTTTCCTAATGCCAGGTTTGAAAATGAGGCAGATTAACAAAAAATTCTCTTGGAGCAAGTACTTCCCATAGAAATGTAATTTACATAGCTTCCCTCACAGTGACATTCCAATTTCCGAACACTCTACATACTTCACGGATTTGACAAACATTTTTAATGAGTTATGTACATGTGTATTACAGAACTTTCATCCACCATACAAGGCATATTTAAACCTAGAAACGTTAACTCTGAATTTGCAGCCTTTTCCTAATGCCAGTTTCGAAAATCAGGCCGTTTTCTCCAGAAAAACTTTTTGGAGCGATTTCTTCCCAATAGACATGAAATTTACATAGATTCCATCTCCGGAAATTTCCGTCATACGATCACGCTACATGCATAGGATTTCTACAATTATTCACATCAGGTTTGTTTGCATGTGGCTTTATGAACTTCCATCACAATACAATGCATATTGACACTTTGAAGCATTTTCTCTGATTTTGAAAGAATTTCCAAATGCCAGTTTTGAAAATGAGGCAGATTTCGCAGAAAAAACTGTTGGAGTGAGTTCTACCCAAGAGACATGTATTTTACCGACATACGCTCACCGTGATATTCTACGTTCTGAACACTCTCCATGTATCTCGGATTCGACAAATATTCTCTACAGAGTTGTTAGTATGCGGATTGCCGAACTTTCATCCACCATACAAGGCATATTTACACCTACAATTGATTAATCTGAGTTCGCAGCTTATTCCTAACGCCAGTTTCAAAAATCAGGCTGTTATCTCAGGAAAAAACTCTTGGAGCGTTTTCTAACCTAGGGAAATGTAATTTACATAAATTTCCTCGCCGTGACATTCCGTGTTCCAAACGTTCTACATGCATAACGGATTCGAAAAATATTCACTACAGATTTGTTAGCATGTGGATTACCGATCTTACATCACATAACATTGAATATTGATACTTAGAAGTATTTTCTCAGATTTTGCAGCGTTTTCCAAGCGCCAGTTTCAAAAATGAAGCAGTTATTACAGAAAAATTCTATTGTAGTGAGTTCTACCAAATAGACAAGTAGTTTACATTGTTTCAATCACCGTGAAATTGCACGTTCCAAACATGGTACATGCATCACGGATTAGGAAAAAGATTCTTTATTATGTTGTGAAAAAGTGGATTATCAAACTTTCTTCCTACATAAAGGCATCTTTATACCTACAAATATTTTCTCACATTTTGCAGCTTTATCCAAATATCACATTTGAGTATCAAGCAATTTTCCCCGAAATATTCTATTCTAGCTAGTTCTACCCAATAGAATTCTAATTTACATAGTTTCTTTACCGTGAATTTCTGTCTTCTGAACGCGCTACAAGAATCACAGTTTGAAAAATATTACTACACACTTGTTAACATATGGATTACCGGACTTTCATCCACCAATCAAGTCATATTGGCACTTAGAAGCATTTTCTCATATTTCGAAGATTTTTCCTAACACCAGATTTGAAAATGAGGCAGATTTTGCAGAAAAATTCTCTTGGAGCGAGTTCTACCCAATAGACATTTAATTTACATAGATGTGCTCATCATGACATTTTGTGATCTGAACACATTTCATGTATCTCGGTTTCGACAAATATTCACTACAGAGATGTTAGCATTTGGATTACCAATCTTACATCCACCATACAAGGCATATTTACACCTACAAGTATTTACTCTCAATTCAAAGTTTTGTCAAAACGTCAAATTCGAAAATCATGCAATTTGTTCAGAAAAATTCTATTCAAGCTAGTTCTACCCAATAGAATTTTAATTTATGTAGTTTCATTACCGTAAATTTCCATGTTCCAAACACGCTAAATAAGTCACGGATTTGAAAAGTATTCCCTTCATAGTTGGTTACGTGGATTACCAGACTTAAATTCCCCGTTCAAGGCATATTCACACTTAGAAGCATTTTCTCAGATTTCTCAGGTTTTTCCTAAAGCCAGTTTGGAAAATGAGGCTGATTTCACAGAAAATGTTCTTGGAGCCAGTTCTACCCAAAAGATATGTAATTTAACTAGTTCACTCACGGTGACATTCCGTGTTCTGATCATGTTACATGCATCAAGGATTCGACAATCATCCTTTAATGAGTGTGAGCATGTGGATTATCAAATTTTCATCCACCTTACAAGACATGTTTTCACCTAGAAACATTTACTCACATTTCGCAGAATTTTCCTAACGTCAGTTTCGAAAATCAGGCAGTTTTCGCAGAAAAATCCTCTTGTTGCATGTTCCATCCAATAGACATCACCCATTTTCATAGATACCATCACCGTAACATTCCGTGTTCCTAAAAAACGGTTCATGCACCAAGGATTCAACAAATATTCACTGCTGAGTTGTTAGCATGTGAATTACCAATCTTTAATAAACCATTGAAGACATATTGTCACCTTAAAGCATTTACTCTGATTTCACAGCGTTTTCATAACACCAGTTTCGAAACTGAGGCAGATTTTTCAGTAAAACTCTCCTGGAGAGGGTTCTAACCAATAGATATGTAATTTGCATAGCTTCCCTCACCGAGAAAGACCGTGTTCCGAACAGGCTACATACATCAAGGATTTGAGAAACATTTTTAATGAGTTATGTACATGTGTATTACAGATCTTTCATCCACCATACAAGGCATATTGACACATAGAAACATTAACTCTGAGCTCACAGCTTTTTCCTAATAGCAGTTTCGAAAATCAGGCAGTTTTCAAAGGAAAAAACTGTTGGAGCGTGTTCTACCCAATAGGTACGTAAATTACATAGATTCCCCCACTGTGAAATTACATGTTTCGAACACATTACATGCAGAAAAGATTCGACAAAAATAAACTATAGAGTTGTTTGCATGAGGATGACAGGACTTTCATCACAATACAAGGCATATTGATGCTTAGAAGCATTTTCTCTGATTTCACAGAGCTTTCCAAACGCCAGTTTCGAAAATGAGGCAGATTTCACGGCAAAAACCTCTTGGAGCTGGTTCTAACCTATAGACATGTAATTAACATGGATTCGCTCTCCGTGAAATTCCGTGTTCTGAACACGATACATGCATCTCGGACTCGACAAATATTCACTACATTGTGGTTAGCATGTGGATTACAGCACTTTCATCCACCATACAAAGCTTACTGACACTTTGAAGAATTTTCTCAGATTTCACAGGTTAGTTTTAATGCCAGATAAGAAAATGAGGCAGATTTGGCAAAAAAATGCTCTTGGAGCGAGTTATACACAAAAGATATGTAATTTACCTAGTTTTACTCACCGTGACATTCCGTGTTCTGAACACGTTACATGCATCACGGATTCGACAAACATTCACTACAGAGTTGGTAGCATAAGGATTACCGAACATTCACCCACCATAAATGCCATATTGACATTTTGAAGCACTTTCCCATATTTCAAAATGTTTTCCTAATGCCAGGTTTGAAAATGAGGCAGATTAACAAAAAATTCTCTTGGAGCAAGTACTTCCCATAGAAATGTAATTTACATAGCTTCCCTCACAGTGACATTCCAATTTCCGAACACTCTACATACTTCACGGATTTGACAAACATTTTTAATGAGTTATGTACATGTGTATTACAGAACTTTCATCCACCATACAAGGCATATTTAAACCTAGAAACGTTAACTCTGAATTTGCAGCCTTTTCCTAATGCCAGTTTCGAAAATCAGGCCGTTTTCTCCAGAAAAACTTTTTGGAGCGATTTCTTCCCAATAGACATGAAATTTACATAGATTCCATCTCCGGAAATTTCCGTCATACGATCACGCTACATGCATAGGCTTTCTACAATTATTCACATCAGGTTTGTTTGCATGTGGCTTTATGAACTTCCATCACAATACAATGCATATTGACACTTTGAAGCATTTTCTCTGATTTTGAAGGAATTTCCAAATGCCAGTTTCGAAAATGAGGCAGATTTCGCAGAAAAAACTCTTGGAGTGAGTTCTACGCAAGAGACATGTATTTTACCGACATACGCTCACCGTGATATTCTACGTTCTGAACACTCTTCATGTATCTCGGATTCGACAAATATTCTCTACAGAGTTGTTAGTATGCGGATTGCCGAACTTTCATCCACCATACAAGGCATATTTACACCTACAATTGATTAATCTGAGTTCGCAGCTTATTCCTAATGCCAGTTTCAAAAATCAGGCTGTTATCTCAGGAAAAAACTCTTGGAGCGATTTCTAAACTAGGGAAATGTAATTTACATAAATTTCCTCGCCGTGACATTCCGTGTTCCAAACGTTCTACATGCATAACGGATTCGAAAAATATTCATTACAGATTTGTTAGCATGTGGATTACCGAACTTACATCACAAAACATTGAATATTGATACTTAGAAGTATTTTCTCAGATTTTGCAGCATTTTCCAAGCGCCAGTTTCAAAAATGAAGCAGTTATTACAGAAAAATTCTATTGAAGTGAGTTCTACAAAATAGACAATTAGTTACATTGTTTCAATCACCGTGAAATTGCACGTTCCAAACATGGTACATGCATCACGGATTAGAAAAATGATTCTTTAATATGTTGTGAAAAATTGGATTACCAAACTTTCTTCCTACATAAAGGCATCTTTATACCTACAAATATTTTCTCACATTTTGCAGCTTTATCCAAATATCACATTTGAGTATCAAGCAATTTTCGCCGAATTATTCTATTCTAGCTAGATCTACCCAATAGAATTCTAATTTACATAGTTTCTTTACCGTGAATTTCTGTCTTTGGAACGCGCTACAAGAATCACAGTTTGAAAAATATTACTACACACTTGTTAACATATGGATTACCGGACTTTCATCCACCAATCAAGTCATATTGGCACTTAGAAGCATTTTCTCATATTTCGAAGATTTTTCCTAACACCAGATTTGAAAATGAGGCAGATTTTGCAGAAAAATTCTCTTGGAGCGAGTTCTACCCAATAGACATTTAATTTACATAGATGTGCTCATCATGACATTTTGTGATCTGAACACATTTCATGTATCTCGGTTTCGACAAATATTCACTACAGAGATGTTAGCATTTGGATTACCAATCTTACATCCACCATACAAGGCATATTTACACCTACAAGTATTTACTCTCAATTCAAAGTTTTGTCCAAACGTCAAATTCGAAAATCATGCAATTTGTTCAGAAAAATTCTATTCAAGCTAGTTCTACCCAATAGAATTTTAATTTATGTAGTTTCATTACCGTAAATTTCCATGTTCCAAACACGCTAAATAAGTCACGGATTCGAAAAGTATTCCCTTCATAGTTGGTTACGTGGATTACCAGACTTAAATTCCCCGTTCAAGGCATATTCACACTTAGAAGCATTTTCTCAGATTTCTCAGGTTTTTCCTAAAGCCAGTTTGGAAAATGAGGCTGATTTCACAGAAAATGTTCTTGGAGCCAGTTCTACCCAAAAGATATGTAATTTAACTAGTTCACTCACCGTGACATTCCGTGTTCTGAACATGTTACATGCATCAAGGATTCGACAATCATCCTTTAATGAGTGTGAGCATGTGGATTATCAAATTTTCATCCACCTTACAAGACATGTTTTCACCTAGAAACATTTACTCACATTTCGCAGAATTTTCCTAACGTCAGTTTCGAAAATCAGGCAGTTTTCGCAGAAAAATCCTCTTGTTGCATGTTCCATCCAATAGACATCACCCATTTTCATAGATACCATCACCGTAACATTCCGTGTTCCTAAAAAACGGTTCATGCACCAAGGATTCAACAAATATTCACTGCTGAGTTGTTAGCATGTGAATTACCAATCTTTAATAAACCATTGAAGACATATTGTCACCTTAAAGCATTTACTCTGATTTCACAGCGTTTTCATAACACCAGTTTCGAAACTGAGGCAGATTTTTCAGTAAAACTCTCCTGGAGAGGGTTCTAACCAATAGATATGTAATTTGCATAGCTTCCCTCACCGAGAAAGACCGTGTTCCGAACAGGCTACATACATCAAAGATTTGAGAAACATTTTTAATGAGTTATGTACATGTGTATTACAGATCTTTCATCCACCATACAAGGCATATTGACACATAGAAACATTAACTCTGAGCTCACAGCTTTTTCCTAATAGCAGTTTCGAAAATCAGGCAGTTTTCAAAGGAAAAAACTGTTGGAGCGTGTTCTACCCAATAGGTACGTAAATTACATAGATTCCCCCACTGTGAAATTACATGTTTCGAACACATTACATGCAGAAAAGATTCGACAAAAATAAACTATAGAGTTGTTTGCATGAGGATGACAGGACTTTCATCACAATACAAGGCATATTGATGCTTAGAAGCATTTTCTCTGATTTCACAGAGCTTTCCAAACGCCAGTTTCGAAAATGAGGCAGATTTCACGGCAAAAACCTCTTGGAGCAGGTTCTAACCTATAGACATGTAATTAACATGGATTCGCTCTCCGTGAAATTCCGTGTTCTGAACACGATACATGCATCTCGGACTCGACAAATATTCACTACATTGTGGTTAGCATGTGGATTACAGCACTTTCATCCACCATACAAAGCTTACTGACACTTTGAAGAATTTTCTCAGATTTCACAGGTTAGTTTTAATGCCAGATAAGAAAATGAGGCAGATTTGGCAAAAAAATGCTCTTGGAGCGAGTTATACACAAAAGATATGTAATTTACCTAGTTTTACTCACCGTGACATTCCGTGTTCTGAACACGTTACATGCATCACGGATTCGACAAACATTCACTACAGAGTTGGTAGCATAAGGATTACCGAACATTCACCCACCATAAATGCCATATTGACATTTTGAAGCACTTTCCCATATTTCAAAATGTTTTCCTAATGCCAGGTTTGAAAATGAGGCAGATTAACAAAAAATTCTCTTGGAGCAAGTACTTCCCATAGAAATGTAATTTACATAGCTTCCCTCACAGTGACATTCCAATTTCCGAACACTCTACATACTTCACGGATTTGACAAACATTTTTAATGAGTTATGTACATGTGTATTACAGAACTTTCATCCACCATACAAGGCATATTTAAACCTAGAAACGTTAACTCTGAATTTGCAGCCTTTTCCTAATGCCAGTTTCGAAAATCAGGCCGTTTTCTCCAGAAAAACTTTTTGGAGCGATTTCTTCCCAATAGACATGAAATTTACATAGATTCCATCTCCGGAAATTTCCGTCATACGATCACGCTACATGCATAGGATTTCTACAATTATTCACATCAGGTTTGTTTGCATGTGGCTTTATGAACTTCCATCACAATACAATGCATATTGACACTTTGAAGCATTTTCTCTGATTTTGAAAGAATTTCCAAATGCCAGTTTTGAAAATGAGGCAGATTTCGCAGAAAAAACTGTTGGAGTGAGTTCTACCCAAGAGACATGTATTTTACCGACATACGCTCACCGTGATATTCTACGTTCTGAACACTCTCCATGTATCTCGGATTCGACAAATATTCTCTACAGAGTTGTTAGTATGCGGATTGCCGAACTTTCATCCACCATACAAGGCATATTTACACCTACAATTGATTAATCTGAGTTCGCAGCTTATTCCTAACGCCAGTTTCAAAAATCAGGCTGTTATCTCAGGAAAAAACTCTTGGAGCGTTTTCTAACCTAGGGAAATGTAATTTACATAAATTTCCTCGCCGTGACATTCCGTGTTCCAAACGTTCTACATGCATAACGGATTCGAAAAATATTCACTACAGATTTGTTAGCATGTGGATTACCGATCTTACATCACATAACATTGAATATTGATACTTAGAAGTATTTTCTCAGATTTTGCAGCGTTTTCCAAGCGCCAGTTTCAAAAATGAAGCAGTTATTACAGAAAAATTCTATTGTAGTGAGTTCTACCAAATAGACAAGTAGTTTACATTGTTTCAATCACCGTGAAATTGCACGTTCCAAACATGGTACATGCATCACGGATTAGGAAAAAGATTCTTTATTATGTTGTGAAAAAGTGGATTATCAAACTTTCTTCCTACATAAAGGCATCTTTATACCTACAAATATTTTCTCACATTTTGCAGCTTTATCCAAATATCACATTTGAGTATCAAGCAATTTTCCCCGAAATATTCTATTCTAGCTAGTTCTACCCAATAGAATTCTAATTTACATAGTTTCTTTACCGTGAATTTCTGTCTTCTGAACGCGCTACAAGAATCACAGTTTGAAAAATATTACTACACACTTGTTAACATATGGATTACCGGACTTTCATCCACCAATCAAGTCATATTGGCACTTAGAAGCATTTTCTCATATTTCGAAGATTTTTCCTAACACCAGATTTGAAAATGAGGCAGATTTTGCAGAAAAATTCTCTTGGAGCGAGTTCTACCCAATAGACATTTAATTTACATAGATGTGCTCATCATGACATTTTGTGATCTGAACACATTTCATGTATCTCGGTTTCGACAAATATTCACTACAGAGATGTTAGCATTTGGATTACCAATCTTACATCCACCATACAAGGCATATTTACACCTACAAGTATTTACTCTCAATTCAAAGTTTTGTCAAAACGTCAAATTCGAAAATCATGCAATTTGTTCAGAAAAATTCTATTCAAGCTAGTTCTACCCAATAGAATTTTAATTTATGTAGTTTCATTACCGTAAATTTCCATGTTCCAAACACGCTAAATAAGTCACGGATTTGAAAAGTATTCCCTTCATAGTTGGTTACGTGGATTACCAGACTTAAATTCCCCGTTCAAGGCATATTCACACTTAGAAGCATTTTCTCAGATTTCTCAGGTTTTTCCTAAAGCCAGTTTGGAAAATGAGGCTGATTTCACAGAAAATGTTCTTGGAGCCAGTTCTACCCAAAAGATATGTAATTTAACTAGTTCACTCACGGTGACATTCCGTGTTCTGATCATGTTACATGCATCAAGGATTCGACAATCATCCTTTAATGAGTGTGAGCATGTGGATTATCAAATTTTCATCCACCTTACAAGACATGTTTTCACCTAGAAACATTTACTCACATTTCGCAGAATTTTCCTAACGTCAGTTTCGAAAATCAGGCAGTTTTCGCAGAAAAATCCTCTTGTTGCATGTTCCATCCAATAGACATCACCCATTTTCATAGATACCATCACCGTAACATTCCGTGTTCCTAAAAAACGGTTCATGCACCAAGGATTCAACAAATATTCACTGCTGAGTTGTTAGCATGTGAATTACCAATCTTTAATAAACCATTGAAGACATATTGTCACCTTAAAGCATTTACTCTGATTTCACAGCGTTTTCATAACACCAGTTTCGAAACTGAGGCAGATTTTTCAGTAAAACTCTCCTGGAGAGGGTTCTAACCAATAGATATGTAATTTGCATAGCTTCCCTCACCGAGAAAGACCGTGTTCCGAACAGGCTACATACATCAAAGATTTGAGAAACATTTTTAATGAGTTATGTACATGTGTATTACAGATCTTTCATCCACCATACAAGGCATATTGACACATAGAAACATTAACTCTGAGCTCACAGCTTTTTCCTAATAGCAGTTTCGAAAATCAGGCAGTTTTCAAAGGAAAAAACTGTTGGAGCGTGTTCTACCCAATAGGTACGTAAATTACATAGATTCCCCCACTGTGAAATTACATGTTTCGAACACATTACATGCAGAAAAGATTCGACAAAAATAAACTATAGAGTTGTTTGCATGAGGATGACAGGACTTTCATCACAATACAAGGCATATTGATGCTTAGAAGCATTTTCTCTGATTTCACAGAGCTTTCCAAACGCCAGTTTCGAAAATGAGGCAGATTTCACGGCAAAAACCTCTTGGAGCAGGTTCTAACCTATAGACATGTAATTAACATGGATTCGCTCTCCGTGAAATTCCGTGTTCTGAACACGATACATGCATCTCGGACTCGACAAATATTCACTACATTGTGGTTAGCATGTGGATTACAGCACTTTCATCCACCATACAAAGCTTACTGACACTTTGAAGAATTTTCTCAGATTTCACAGGTTAGTTTTAATGCCAGATAAGAAAATGAGGCAGATTTGGCAAAAAAATGCTCTTGGAGCGAGTTATACACAAAAGATATGTAATTTACCTAGTTTTACTCACCGTGACATTCCGTGTTCTGAACACGTTACATGCATCACGGATTCGACAAACATTCACTACAGAGTTGGTAGCATAAGGATTACCGAACATTCACCCACCATAAATGCCATATTGACATTTTGAAGCACTTTCCCATATTTCAAAATGTTTTCCTAATGCCAGGTTTGAAAATGAGGCAGATTAACAAAAAATTCTCTTGGAGCAAGTACTTCCCATAGAAATGTAATTTACATAGCTTCCCTCACAGTGACATTCCAATTTCCGAACACTCTACATACTTCACGGATTTGACAAACATTTTTAATGAGTTATGTACATGTGTATTACAGAACTTTCATCCACCATACAAGGCATATTTAAACCTAGAAACGTTAACTCTGAATTTGCAGCCTTTTCCTAATGCCAGTTTCGAAAATCAGGCCGTTTTCTCCAGAAAAACTTTTTGGAGCGATTTCTTCCCAATAGACATGAAATTTACATAGATTCCATCTCCGGAAATTTCCGTCATACGATCACGCTACATGCATAGGATTTCTACAATTATTCACATCAGGTTTGTTTGCATGTGGCTTTATGAACTTCCATCACAATACAATGCATATTGACACTTTGAAGCATTTTCTCTGATTTTGAAAGAATTTCCAAATGCCAGTTTTGAAAATGAGGCAGATTTCGCAGAAAAAACTGTTGGAGTGAGTTCTACCCAAGAGACATGTATTTTACCGACATACGCTCACCGTGATATTCTACGTTCTGAACACTCTCCATGTATCTCGGATTCGACAAATATTCTCTACAGAGTTGTTAGTATGCGGATTGCCGAACTTTCATCCACCATACAAGGCATATTTACACCTACAATTGATTAATCTGAGTTCGCAGCTTATTCCTAACGCCAGTTTCAAAAATCAGGCTGTTATCTCAGGAAAAAACTCTTGGAGCGTTTTCTAACCTAGGGAAATGTAATTTACATAAATTTCCTCGCCGTGACATTCCGTGTTCCAAACGTTCTACATGCATAACGGATTCGAAAAATATTCACTACAGATTTGTTAGCATGTGGATTACCGATCTTACATCACATAACATTGAATATTGATACTTAGAAGTATTTTCTCAGATTTTGCAGCGTTTTCCAAGCGCCAGTTTCAAAAATGAAGCAGTTATTACAGAAAAATTCTATTGTAGTGAGTTCTACCAAATAGACAAGTAGTTTACATTGTTTCAATCACCGTGAAATTGCACGTTCCAAACATGGTACATGCATCACGGATTAGGAAAAAGATTCTTTATTATGTTGTGAAAAAGTGGATTATCAAACTTTCTTCCTACATAAAGGCATCTTTATACCTAAAATATTTTCTCACATTTTGCAGCTTTATCCAAATATCACATTTGAGTATCAAGCAATTTTCCCCGAAATATTCTATTCTAGCTAGTTCTACCCAATAGAATTCTAATTTACATAGTTTCTTTACCGTGAATTTCTGTCTTCTGAACGCGCTACAAGAATCACAGTTTGAAAAATATTACTACACACTTGTTAACATATGGATTACCGGACTTTCATCCACCAATCAAGTCATATTGGCACTTAGAAGCATTTTCTCATATTTCGAAGATTTTTCCTAACACCAGATTTGAAAATGAGGCAGATTTTGCAGAAAAATTCTCTTGGAGCGAGTTCTACCCAATAGACATTTAATTTACATAGATGTGCTCATCATGACATTTTGTGATCTGAACACATTTCATGTATCTCGGTTTCGACAAATATTCACTACAGAGATGTTAGCATTTGGATTACCAATCTTACATCCACCATACAAGGCATATTTACACCTACAAGTATTTACTCTCAATTCAAAGTTTTGTCCAAACGTCAAATTCGAAAATCATGCAATTTGTTCAGAAAAATTCTATTCAAGCTAGTTCTACCCAATAGAATTTTAATTTACGTAGTTTCATTACCGTAAATTTCCATGTTCCAAACACGCTAAATAAGTCACGGATTCGAAAAGTATTCCCTTCATAGTTGGTTACGTGGATTACCAGACTTAAATTCCCCGTTCAAGGCATATTCACACTTAGAAGCATTTTCTCAGATTTCTCAGGTTTTTCCTAAAGCCAGTTTGGAAAATGAGGCTGATTTCACAGAAAATGTTCTTGGAGCCAATTCTACCCAAAAGATATGTAATTTAACTAGTTCACTCACCGTGACATTCCGTGTTCTGAACATGTTACATGCATCAAGGATTCGACAATCATCCTTTAATGAGTGTGAGCATGTGGATTATCAAATTTTCATCCACCTTACAAGACATGTTTTCACCTAGAAACATTTACTCACATTTCGCAGAATTTTCCTAACGTCAGTTTCGAAAATCAGGCAGTTTTCGCAGAAAAATCCTCTTGTTGCATGTTCCATCCAATAGACATCACCCATTTTCATAGATACCATCACCGTAACATTCCGTGTTCCTAAAAAACGGTTCATGCACCAAGGATTCAACAAATATTCACTGCTGAGTTGTTAGCATGTGAATTACCAATCTTTAATAAACCATTGAAGACATATTGTCACCTTAAAGCATTTACTCTGATTTCACAGCGTTTTCATAACACCAGTTTCGAAACTGAGGCAGATTTTTCAGTAAAACTCTCCTGGAGAGGGTTCTAACCAATAGATATGTAATTTGCATAGCTTCCCTCACCGAGAAAGACCGTGTTCCGAACAGGCTACATACATCAAGGATTTGAGAAACATTTTTAATGAGTTATGTACATGTGTATTACAGATCTTTCATCCACCATACAAGGCATATTGACACATAGAAACATTAACTCTGAGCTCACAGCTTTTTCCTAATAGCAGTTTCGAAAATCAGGCAGTTTTCAAAGGAAAAAACTGTTGGAGCGTGTTCTACCCAATAGGTACGTAAATTACATAGATTCCCCCACTGTGAAATTACATGTTTCGAACACATTACATGCAGAAAAGATTCGACAAAAATAAACTATAGAGTTGTTTGCATGAGGATGACAGGACTTTCATCACAATACAAGGCATATTGATGCTTAGAAGCATTTTCTCTGATTTCACAGAGCTTTCCAAACGCCAGTTTCGAAAATGAGGCAGATTTCACGGCAAAAACCTCTTGGAGCAGGTTCTAACCTATAGACATGTAATTAACATGGATTCGCTCTCTGTGAAATTCCGTGTTCTGAACACGATACATGCATCTCGGACTCGACAAATATTCACTACATTGTGGTTAGCATGTGGATTACAGCACTTTCATCCACCATACAAAGCTTACTGACACTTTGAAGAATTTTCTCAGATTTCACAGGTTAGTTTTAATGCCAGATAAGAAAATGAGGCAGATTTGGCAAAAAAATGCTCTTGGAGCGAGTTATACACAAAAGATATGTAATTTACCTAGTTTTACTCACCGTGACATTCCGTGTTCTGAACACGTTACATGCATCACGGATTCGACAAACATTCACTACAGAGTTGGTAGCATAAGGATTACCGAACATTCACCCACCATAAATGCCATATTGACATTTTGAAGCACTTTCCCATATTTCAAAATGTTTTCCTAATGCCAGGTTTGAAAATGAGGCAGATTAACAAAAAATTCTCTTGGAGCAAGTACTTCCCATAGAAATGTAATTTACATAGCTTCCCTCACAGTGACATTCCAATTTCCGAACACTCTACATACTTCACGGATTTGACAAACATTTTTAATGAGTTATGTACATGTGTATTACAGAACTTTCATCCACCATACAAGGCATATTTAAACCTAGAAACGTTAACTCTGAATTTGCAGCCTTTTCCTAATGCCAGTTTCGAAAATCAGGCCGTTTTCTCCAGAAAAAATTTTTGGAGCGATTTCTTCCCAATAGACATGAAATTTACATAGATTCCATCTCCGGAAATTTCCGTCATACGATCACGCTACATGCATAGGCTTTCTACAATTATTCACATCAGGTTTGTTTGCATGTGGCTTTATGAACTTCCATCACAATACAATGCATATTGACACTTTGAAGCATTTTCTCTGATTTTGAAGGAATTTCCAAATGCCAGTTTTGAAAATGAGGCAGATTTCGCAGAAAAAACTCTTGGAGTGAGTTCTACCCAAGAGATATGTATTTTACCAACATACGCTCACCGTGATATTCTACGTTCTGAACACTCTCCATGTATCTCGGATTCGACAAATATTCTCTACAGAGTTGTTAGTATGCGGATTGCCGAACTTTCATCCACCATACAAGGCATATTTACACCTACAATTGATTAATCTGAGTTCGCAGCTTATTCCTAACGCCAGTTTCAAAAATCAGGCTGTTATCTCAGGAAAAAACTCTTGGAGCGATTTCTAACCTAGGGAAATGTAATTTACATAAATTTCCTCGCCGTGACATTCCGTGTTCCAAACGTTCTACATGCATAACGGATTCGAAAAATATTCACTACAGATTTGTTAGCATGTGGATTACCGAACTTACATCACAAAACATTGAATATTGATACTTAGAAGTATTTTCTCAGATTTTGCAGCGTTTTCCAAGCGCCAGTTTCAAAAATGAAGCAGTTATTACAGAAAAATTCTATTGAAGTGAGTTCTACCAAATAGACAAGTAGTTTACATTGTTTCAATCTCCGTGAAATTGCACGTTCCAAACATGGTACATGCATCACGGATTAGGAAAAAGATTCTTTATTATGTTGTGAAAAAGTGGATTATCAAACTTTCTTCCTACATAAAGGCATCTTTATACCTACAAATATTTTCTAACATTTTGCAGCTTTATCCAAATATCACATTTGAGTATCAAGCAATTTTTGCCGAAATATTCTATTCTAGCTAGTTCTACCCAATAGAATTCTAATTTACATAGTTTCTTTACCGTGAATTTCTGTCTTCCGAACGTGCTACAAGAATCACAGTTTGAAAAATATTACTACACACTTGTTAACATATGGATTACCGGACTTTCATCCACCAATCAAGTCATATTGGCACTTAGAAGCATTTTCTCATATTTCGAAGATTTTTCCTAACACCAGATTTGAAAATGAGGCAGATTTTGCAGAAAAATTCTCTTGGAGCGAGTTCTACCCAATAGACATTTAATTTACATAGATGTGCTCATCATGACATTTTGTGATCTGAACACATTTCATGTATCTCGGTTTCGACAAATATTCACTACAGAGATGTTAGCATTTGGATTACCAATCTTACATCCACCATACAAGGCATATTTACACCTACAAGTATTTACTCTCATTTCAAAGTTTTGTCCAAACGTCAAATTCGAAAATCATGCAATTTGTTCAGAAAAATTCTATTCAAGCTAGTTCTACCCAATAGAATTTTAATTTACGTAGTTTCATTACCGTAAATTTCCATGTTCCAAACACGCTAAATAAGTCACGGATTCGAAAAGTATTCCCTTCATAGTTGGTTACGTGGATTACCAGACTTAAATTCCCCGTTCAAGGCATATTCACACTTAGAAGCATTTTCTCAGATTTCTCAGGTTTTTCCTAAAGCCAGTTTGGAAAATGAGGCTGATTTCACAGAAAATGTTCTTGGAGCCAGTTCTACCCAAAAGATATGTAATTTAACTAGTTCACTCACCGTGACATTCCGTGTTCTGAACATGTTACATGCATCAAGGATTCGACAATCATTCTTTAATGAGTGTGAGCATGTGGATTATCAAATTTTCATCCACCTTACAAGACATGTTTTCACCTAGAAACATTTACTCACATTTCGCAGAATTTTCCTAACGTCAGTTTCGAAAATCAGGCAGTTTTCGCAGAAAAATCCTCTTGTTGCATGTTCCATCCAATAGACATCACCCATTTTCATAGATTCCATCACCGTAACATTCCGTGTTCCTAAAAAACGGTTCATGCACCAAGGATTCAACAAATATTCACTGCTGAGTTGTTAGCATGTGAATTACCAATCTTTAATAAACCATTGAAGACATATTGTGACCTTAAAGCATTTACTCTGATTTCACAGCGTTTTCATAACACCAGGTTCGAAACTGAGGCAGATTTTTCAGTAAAACTCTCCTGGAGAGGGTTCTAACCAATAGATATGTAATTTGCATAGCTTCCCTCACCGAGAAAGACCGTGTTCCGAACAGGCTACATACATCAAGGATTTGAGAAACATTTTTAATGAGTTATGTACATGTGTATTACAGATCTTTCATCCACCATACAAGGCATATTGACACATAGAAACATTAACTCGGAGCTCACAGCTTTTTCCTAATAGCAGTTTCGAAAATCAGGCAGTTTTCAAAGGAAAAAACTGTTGGAGCGTGTTCTACCCAATAGGTACGTAAATTACATAGATTCCCCCACTGTGAAATTACATGTTTCGAACACATTACATGCAGAAAAGATTCGACAAAAATAAACTATAGAGTTGTTTGCATGAGGATGACAGGACTTTCATCACAATACAAGGCATATTGATGCTTAGAAGCATTTTCTCTGATTTCACAGAGCTTTCCTAATGCCAGTTTCGAAAATCAGGCCGTTTTCTCCAGAAAAAAATTTTTGGAGCGATTTCTTCCCAATAGACATGAAATTTACATAGATTCCATCTCCGGAAATTTCCGTCATACGATCACGCTACATGCATAGGCTTTCTACAATTATTCACATCAGGTTTGTTTGCATGTGGCTTTATGAACTTCCATCACAATACAATGCATATTGACACTTTGAAGCATTTTCTCTGATTTTGAAGGAATTTCCAAATGCCAGTTTCAAAAATGAGGCAGGTTTCGCAGAAAAAACTCTTGGAGTGAGTTCTACCCAAGAGACATGTATTTTACCAACATACGCTCACCGTGATATTCTACGTTCTGAACACTCTCCATGTATCTCGGATTCGACAAATATTCTCTACAGAGTTGTTAGTATGCGGATTGCCGAACTTTCATCCACCATACAAGGCATATTTACACCTACAATTGATTAATCTGAGTTCGCAGCTTATTCCTAATGCCAGTTTCAAAAATCAGGCTGTTATCTCAGGAAAAAACTCTTGGAGCGATTTCTAACCTAGGGAAATGTAATTTACATAAATTTCCTCGCCGTGACATTCCGTGTTCCAAACGTTCTACATGCATAACGGATTCGAAAAATATTCACTACAGATTTGTTAGCATGTGGATTACCGAACTTACATCACAAAACATTGAATATTGATACTTAGAAGTATTTTCTCAGATTTTGCAGCGTTTTCCAAGCGCCAGTTTCAAAAATGAAGCAGTTATTACAGAAAAATTCTATTGAAGTGAGTTCTACAAAATAGACAAATAGTTACATTTTTTCAATCACCGTGAAATTGCACGTTCCAAACATGGTACATGCATCACGGATTAGGAAAAAGATTCTTTAATATGTTGTGAAAAAGTGGATTACCAAACTTTCTTCCTACATAAAGGCATCTTTACACCTACAAATATTTTCTCACATTTTGCAGCTTTATCCAAATATCACATTTGAGTATCAAGCAATTTTCGCCGAAATATTCTATTCTAGCTAGTTCTACCCAATAGAATTCTAATTTACATAGTTTCTTTACCGTGAATTTCTGTCTTCCAAACGCGCTACAAGAATCACAGTTTGAAAAATATTACTACACACTTGTTAACATATGGATTACCGGACTTTCATCCACCAATCAAGTCATATTGGCACTTAGAAGCATTTTCTCATATTTCGAAGATTTTTCCTAACACCAGATTTGAAAATGAGGCAGATTTTGCAGAAAAATTCTCTTGGAGCGAGTTCTACCCAATAGACATTTAATTTACATAGATGTGCTCATCATGACATTTTGTGATCTGAACACATTTCATGTATCTCGGTTTCGACAAATATTCACTACAGAGATGTTAGCATTTGGATTACCAATCTTACATCCACCATACAAGGCATATTTACACCTACAAGTATTTACTCTCAATTCAAAGTTTTGTCCAAACGTCAAATTCGAAAATCATGCAATTTGTTCAGAAAAATTCTATTCAAGCTAGTTCTACCCAATAGAATTTTAATTTACGTAGTTTCATTACCGTAAATTTCCATGTTCCAAACACGCTAAATAAGTCACGGATTCGAAAAGTATTCCCTTCATAGTTGGTTACGTGGATTACCAGACTTAAATTCCCCGTTCAAGGCATATTCACACTTAGAAGCATTTTCTCAGATTTCTCAGGTTTTTCCTAAAGCCAGTTTGGAAAATGAGGCTGATTTCACAGAAAATGTTCTTGGAGCCAGTTCTACCCAAAAGATATGTAATTTAACTAGTTCACTCACCGTGACATTCCGTGTTCTGAACATGTTACATGCATCAAGGATTCGACAATCATCCTTTAATGAGTGTGAGCATGTGGATTATCAAATTTTCATCCACCTTACAAGACATGTTTTCACCTAGAAACATTTACTCACATTTCGCAGAATTTTCCTAACGTCAGTTTCGAAAATCAGGCAGTTTTCGCAGAAAAATCCTCTTGTTGCATTTTCCATCCAATAGACATCTCATTTTCATAGATACCATCACCGTAACATTCCGTGTTCCTAAAAAACGGTTCATGCACCAAGGATTCAACAAATATTCACTGCTGAGTTGTTAGCATGTGAATTACCAATCTTTAATAAACCATTGAAGACATATTGTCACCTTAAAGCATTTACTCTGATTTCACAGCGTTTTCATAACACCAGTTTCGAAACTGAGGCAGATTTTTCAGTAAAACTCTCCTGGAGAGGGTTCTAACCAATAGATATGTAATTTGCATAGCTTCCCTCACCGAGAAAGACCGTGTTCCGAACAGGCTACATACATCAAGGATTTGAGAAACATTTTTAATGAGTTATGTACATGTGTATTACAGATCTTTCATCCACCATACAAGGCATATTGACACATAGAAACATTAACTCTGAGCTCACAGCTTTTTCCTAATAGCAGTTTCGAAAATCAGGCAGTTTTCAAAGGAAAAAACTGTTGGAGCGTGTTCTACCCAATAGGTACGTAAATTACATAGATTCCCCCACTGTGAAATTACATGTTTCGAACACATTACATGCAGAAAAGATTCGACAAAAATAAACTATAGAGTTGTTTGCATGAGGATGACAGGACTTTCATCACAATACAAGGCATATTGATGCTTAGAAGCATTTTCTCTGATTTCACAGAGCTTTCCAAACGCCAGTTTCGAAAATGAGGCAGATTTCACGGCAAAAACCTCTTGGAGCAGGTTCTAACCTATAGACATGTAATTAACATGGATTCGCTCTCTGTGAAATTCCGTGTTCTGAACACGATACATGCATCTCGGACTCGACAAATATTCACTACATTGTGGTTAGCATGTGGATTACAGCACTTTCATCCACCATACAAAGCTTACTGACACTTTGAAGGATTTTCTCAGATTTCACAGGTTAGTTTTAATGCCAGATAAGAAAATGAGGCAGATTTGGCAAAAAAATGCTCTTGGAGCGAGTTATACACAAAAGATATGTAATTTACCTAGTTTTACTCACCGTGACATTCCGTGTTCTGAACACGTTACATGCATCACGGATTCGACAAACATTCACTACAGAGTTGGTAGCATAAGGATTACCGAACATTCACCCACCATAAATGCCATATTGACATTTTGAAGCACTTTCCCATATTTCAAAATGTTTTCCTAATGCCAGGTTTGAAAATGAGGCAGATTAACAAAAAATTCTCTTGGAGCAAGTACTTCCCATAGAAATGTAATTTACATAGCTTCCCTCACAGTGACATTCCAATTTCCGAACACTCTACATACTTCACGGATTTGACAAACATTTTTAATGAGTTATGTACATGTGTATTACAGAACTTTCATCCACCATACAAGGCATATTTAAACCTAGAAACGTTAACTCTGAATTTGCAGCCTTTTCCTAATGCCAGTTTTGAAAATCAGGCCGTTTTCTCCAGAAAAAATTTTTGGAGCGATTTCTTCCCAATAGACATGAAATTTACATAGATTCCATCTCCGGAAATTTCCGTCATACGATCACGCTACATGCATAGGCTTTCTACAATTATTCACATCAGGTTTGTTTGCATGTGGCTTTATGAACTTCCATCACAATACAATGCATATTGACACTTTGAAGCATTTTCTCTGATTTTGAAGGAATTTCCAAATGCCAGTTTCGAAAATGAGGCAGATTTCGCAGAAAAAACTCTTGGAGTGAGTTCTACCCAAGAGACATGTATTTTACCAACATACGCTCACCGTGATATTCTACGTTCTGAACACTCTCCATGTATCTCGGATTCGACAAATATTCTCTACAGAGTTGTTAGTATGCGGATTGCCGAACTTTCATCCACCATACAAGGCATATTTACACCTACAATTGATTAATCTGAGTTCGCAGCTTATTCCTAACGCCAGTTTCAAAAATCAGGCTGTTATCTCAGGAAAAAACTCTTGGAGCGATTTCTAACCTAGGGAAATGTAATTTACATAAATTTCCTCGCCGTGACATTCCGTGTTCCAAACGTTCTACATGCATAACGGATTCGAAAAATATTCACTACAGATTTGTTAGCATGTGGATTACCGAACTTACATCACAAAACATTGAATATTGATACATAGAAGTATTTTCTCAGATTTTGCAGCGTTTTCCAAGCGCCAGTTTCAAAAATGAAGCAGTTATTACAGAAAAATTCTATTGAAGTGAGTTCTACCAAATAGACAAGTAGTTTACATTGTTTCAATCTCCGTGAAATTGCACGTTCCAAACATGGTACATGCATCACGGATTAGGAAAAAGATTCTTTATTATGTTGTGAAAAAGTGGATTATAAAACTTTCTTCCTACATAAAGGCATCTTTATAGCTACAAATATTTTCTAACATTTTGCAGCTTTATCCAAATATCACATTTGAGTATCAAGCAATTTTTGCCGAAATATTCTATTCTAGCTAGTTCTACCCAATAGAATTCTAATTTACATAGTTTCTTTACCGTGAATTTCTGTCTTCCGAACGCGCTACAAGAATCACAGTTTGAAAAATATTACTACACAGTTGTTAACATATGGATTACCGGACTTTCATCCACCAATCAAGTCATATTGGCACTTAGAAGCATTTTCTCATATTTCGAAGATTTTTCCTAACACCAGATTTGAAAATGAGGCAGATTTTGCAGAAAAATTCTCTTGGAGCGAGTTCTACCCAATAGACATTTAATTTACATAGATGTGCTCATCATGACATTTTGTGATCTGAACACATTTCATGTATCTCGGTTTCGACAAATATTCACTACAGAGATGTTAGCATTTGGATTACCAATCTTACATCCACCATACAAGGCATATTTACACCTACAAGTATTTACTCTCAATTCAAAGTTTTGTCCAAACGTCAAATTCGAAAATCATGCAATTTGTTCAGAAAAATTCTATTCAAGCTAGTTCTACCCAATAGAATTTTAATTTACGTAGTTTCATTACCGTAAATTTCCATGTTCCAAACACGCTAAATAAGTCACGGATTCGAAAAGTATTCCCTTCATAGTTGGTTACGTGGATTACCAGACTTAAATTCCCCGTTCAAGGCATATTCACACTTAGAAGCATTTTCTCAGATTTCTCAGGTTTTTCCTAAAGCCAGTTTGGAAAATGAGGCTGATTTCACAGAAAATGTTCTTGGAGCCAGTTCTACCCAAAAGATATGTAATTTAACTAGTTCACTCACCGTGACATTCCGTGTTCTGAACATGTTACATGCATCAAGGATTCGACAATCATTCTTTAATGAGTGAGAGCATGTGGATTATCAAATTTTCATCCACCTTACAAGACATGTTTTCACCTAGAAACATTTACTCACATTTCGCAGAATTTTCCTAACGTCAGTTTCGAAAATCAGGCAGTTTTCGCAGAAAAATCCTCTTGTTGCATGTTCCATCCAATAGACATCACCCATTTTCATAGATACCATCACCGTAACATTCCGTGTTCCTAAAAAACGGTTCATGCACCAAGGATTCAACAAATATTCACTGCTGAGTTGTTAGCATGTGAATTACCAATCTTTAATAAACCATTGAAGTCATATTGTCACCTTAAAGCATTTACTCTGATTTCACAGCGTTTTCATAACACCAGTTTCGAAACTGAGGCAGATTTTTCAGTAAAACTCTCCTGGAGAGGGTTCTAACCAATAGATATGTAATTTGCATAGCTTCCCTCACCGAGAAAGACCGTGTTCTGAACAGGCTACATACATCAAGGATTTGAGAAACATTTTTAATGAGTTATGTACATGTGTATTACAGATCTTTCATCCACCATACAAGGCATATTGACACGTAGAAACATTAACTCTGAGTTCGCAGCTTTTTCCTAATAGCAGTTTCGAAAATCAGGCAGTTTTCAAAGGAGAAACTTTTGGAGCGTGTTCTACCCAATAGGTACGTAAATTACATAGATTCCCCCACTGTGAAATTACATGTTTCGAACACATTACATGCAGAAAAGATTCGACAAAAATAAACTATAGAGTTGTTTGCATGAGGATGACAGGACTTTCATCACAATACAAGGCATATTGATGCTTAGAAGCATTTTCTCTGATTTCACAGAGCTTTCCAAACGCCAGTTTCGAAAATGAGGCAGATTTCACGGCAAAAACCTCTTGGAGCAGGTTCTAACCTATAGACATGTAATTAACATGGATTCGCTCTCCGTGAAATTCCGTGTTCTGAACACGATACATGCATCTCGGACTCGACAAATATTCACTACATTGTGGTTAGCATGTGGATTACAGCACTTTCATCCACCATACAAAGCTTACTGACACTTTGAAGAATTTTCTCAGATTTCACAGGTTAGTTTTAATGCCAGATAAGAAAATGAGGCAGATTTGGCAAAAAAATGCTCTTGGAGCGAGTTATACACAAAAGATATGTAATTTACCTAGTTTTACTCACCGTGACATTCCGTGTTCTGAACACGTTACATGCATCACGGATTCGACAAACATTCACTACAGAGTTGGTAGCATAAGGATTACCGAACATTCACCCACCATAAATGCCATATTGACATTTTGAAGCACTTTCCCATATTTCAAAATGTTTTCCTAATGCCAGGTTTGAAAATGAGGCAGATTAACAAAAAATTCTCTTGGAGCAAGTACTTCCCATAGAAATGTAATTTACATAGCTTCCCTCACAGTGACATTCCAATTTCCGAACACTCTACATACTTCACGGATTTGACAAACATTTTTAATGAGTTATGTACATGTGTATTACAGAACTTTCATCCACCATACAAGGCATATTTAAACCTAGAAACGTTAACTCTGAATTTGCAGCCTTTTCCTAATGCCAGTTTCGAAAATCAGGCCGTTTTCTCCAGAAAAAAATTTTTGGAGCGATTTCTTCCCAATAGACATGAAATTTACATAGATTCCATCTCCGGAAATTTCCGTCATACGATCACGCTACATGCATAGGCTTTCTACAATTATTCACATCAGGTTTGTTTGCATGTGGCTTTATGAACTTCCATCACAATACAATGCATATTGACACTTTGAAGCATTTTCTCTGATTTTGAAGGAATTTCCAAATGCCAGTTTCGAAAATGAGGCAGATTTCGCAGAAAAAACTCTTGGAGTGAGTTCTACCCAAGAGACATGTATTTTACCAACATACGCTCACCGTGATATTCTACGTTCTGAACACTCTCCATGTATCTCGGATTCGACAAATATTCTCTACAGAGTTGTTAGTATGCGGATTGCCGAACTTTCATCCACCATACAAGGCATATTTACACCTACAATTGATTAATCTGAGTTCGCAGCTTATTCCTAACTCCAGTTTCAAAAATCAGGCTGTTATCTCAGGAAAAAACTCTTGGAGCGATTTCTAACCTAGGGAAATGTAATTTACATAAATTTCCTCGCCGTGACATTCCGTGTTCCAAACGTTCTACATACATAACGGATTCGAAAAATATTCATTACAGATTTGTTAGCATGTGGATTACCGAACTTACATCACAAAACATTGAATATTGATACTTAGAAGTATTTTCTCAGATTTTGCAGCGTTTTCCAAGCGCCAGTTTCAAAAATGAAGCAGTTATTACAGAAAAATTCTATTGAAGTGAGTTCTACAAAATAGACAAGTGGTTACATTGTTTCAATCACCGTGAAATTGCACGTTCCAAACATGGTACATGCATCACGGATTAGGAAAAAGATTCTTTAATATGTTGTGAAAAAGTGGATTACCAAACTTTCTTCCTACATAAAGGCATCTTTGCACCTACAAATATTTTCTCACATTTTGCAGCTTTATCCAAATATCACATTTGAGTATCAAGCAATTTTTGCCGAAATATTCTATTCTAGCTAGTTCTACCCAATAGAATTCTAATTTACATAGTTTCTTTACCGTGAATTTCTGTCTTCCAAACGCGCTACAAGAATCAGAGTTTGAAAAATATTACTACACACTTGTTAACATATGGATTACCGGACTTTCATCCACCAATCAAGTCATATTGGCACTTAGAAGCATTTTCTCATATTTCGAAGATTTTTCCTAACACCAGATTTGAAAATGAGGCAGATTTTGCAGAAAAATTCTCTTGGAGCGAGTTCTACCCAATAGACATTTAATTTACATAGATGTGCTCATCATGACATTTTGTGATCTGAACACATTTCATGTATCTCGGTTTCGACAAATATTCACTACAGAGATGTTAGCATTTGGATTACCAATCTTACATCCACCATACAAGGCATATTTACACCTACAAGTATTTACTCTCAATTCAAAGTTTTGTCCAAACGTCAAATTCGAAAATCATGCAATTTGTTCAGAAAAATTCTATTCAAGCTAGTTCTACCCAATAGAATTTTAATTTACGTAGTTTCATTACCGTAAATTTCCATGTTCCAAACACGCTAAATAAGTCACGGATTCGAAAAGTATTCCCTTCATAGTTGGTTACGTGGATTACCAGACTTAAATTCCCCGTTCAAGGCATATTCACACTTAGAAGCATTTTCTCAGATTTCTCAGGTTTTTCCTAAAGCCAGTTTGGAAAATGAGGCTGATTTCACAGAAAATGTTCTTGGAGCCAGTTCTACCCAAAAGATATGTAATTTAACTAGTTCACTCACCGTGACATTCCGTGTTCTGAACATGTTACATGCATCAAGGATTCGACAATCATCCTTTAATGAGTGTGAGCATGTGGATTATCAAATTTTCATCCACCTTACAAGACATGTTTTCACCTAGAAACATTTACTCACATTTCGCAGAATTTTCCTAACGTCAGTTTCGAAAATCAGGCAGTTTTCGCAGAAAAATCCTCTTGTTGCATGTTCCATCCAATAGACATCTCATTTTCATAGATACCATCACCGTAACATTCCGTGTTCCTAAAAAACGGTTCATGCACCAAGGATTCAACAAATATTCACTGCTGAGTTGTTAGCATGTGAATTACCAATCTTTAATAAACCATTGAAGACATATTGTCACCTTAAAGCATTTACTCTGATTTCACAGCGTTTTCATAACACCAGTTTCGAAACTGAGGCAGATTTTTCAGTAAAACTCTCCTGGAGAGGGTTCTAACCAATAGATATGTAATTTGCATAGCTTCCCTCACCGAGAAAGACCGTGTTCTGAACAGGCTACATACATCAAGGATTTGAGAAACATTTTTAATGAGTTATGTACATGTGTATTACAGATCTTTCATCCACCATACAAGGCATATTGACACATAGAAACATTAACTCTGAGTTCGCAGCTTTTTCCTAATAGCAGTTTCGAAAATCAGGCAGTTTTCAAAGGAGAAACTGTTGGAGCGTGTTCTACCCAATAGGTACGTAAATTACATAGATTCCCCCACTGTGAAATTACATGTTTCGAACACATTACATGCAGAAAAGATTCGACAAAAATAAACTATAGAGTGGTTTGCATGAGGATGACAGGACTTTCATCACAATACAAGGCATATTGATGCTTAGAAGCATTTTCTCTGATTTCACAGAGCTTTCCAAACGCCAGTTTCGAAAATGAGGCAGATTTCACGGCAAAAACCTCTTGGAGCAGGTTCTAACCTATAGACATGTAATTAACATGGATTCGCTCTCCGTGAAATTCCGTGTTCTGAACACGATACATGCATCTCGGACTCGACAAATATTCACTACATTGTGGTTAGCATGTGGATTACAGCACTTTCATCCACCATACAAAGCTTACTGACACTTTGAAGAATTTTCTCAGATTTCACAGGTTAGTTTTAATGCCAGATAAGAAAATGAGGCAGATTTGGCAAAAAAATGCTCTTGGAGCGAGTTATACACAAAAGATATGTAATTTACCTAGTTTTACTCACCGTGACATTCCGTGTTCTGAACACGTTACATGCATCACGGATTCGACAAACATTCACTACAGAGTTGGTAGCATAAGGATTACCGAACATTCACCCACCATAAATGCCATATTGACATTTTGAAGCACTTTCCCATATTTCAAAATGTTTTCCTAATGCCAGGTTTGAAAATGAGGCAGATTAACAAAAAATTCTCTTGGAGCAAGTACTTCCCATAGAAATGTAATTTACATAGCTTCCCTCACAGTGACATTCCAATTTCCGAACACTCTACATACTTCACGGATTTGACAAACATTTTTAATGAGTTATGTACATGTGTATTACAGAACTTTCATCCACCATACAAGGCATATTTAAACCTAGAAACGTTAACTCTGAATTTGCAGCCTTTTCCTAATGCCAGTTTCGAAAATCAGGCCGTTTTCTCCAGAAAAAAATTTTTGGAGCGATTTCTTCCCAATAGACATGAAATTTACATAGATTCCATCTCCGGAAATTTCCGTCATACGATCACGCTACATGCATAGGCTTTCTACAATTATTCACATTAGGTTTGTTTGCATGTGGCTTTATGAACTTCCATCACAATACAATGCATATTGACACTTTGAAGCATTTTCTCTGATTTTGAAGGAATTTCCAAATGCCAGTTTCGAAAATGAGGCAGATTTCGCAGAAAAAACTCTTGGAGTGAGTTCTACCCAAGAGACATGTATTTTACCAACATACGCTCACCGTGATATTCTACGTTCTGAACACTCTCCATGTATCTCGGATTCGACAAATATTCTCTACAGAGTTGTTAGTATGCGGATTGCCGAACTTTCATCCACCATACAAGGCATATTTACACCTACAATTGATTAATCTGAGTTCGCAGCTTATTCCTAACTCCAGTTTCAAAAATCAGGCTGTTATCTCAGGAAAAAACTCTTGGAGCGATTTCTAACCTAGGGAAATGTAATTTACATAAATTTCCTCGCCGTGACATTCCGTGTTCCAAACGTTCTACATACATAACGGATTCGAAAAATATTCATTACAGATTTGTTAGCATGTGGATTACCGAACTTACATCACAAAACATTGAATATTGATACTTAGAAGTATTTTCTCAGATTTTGCAGCGTTTTCCAAGCGCCAGTTTCAAAAATGAAGCAGTTATTACAGAAAAATTCTATTGAAGTGAGTTCTACAAAATAGACAAGTGGTTACATTGTTTCAATCACCGTGAAATTGCACGTTCCAAACATGGTACATGCATCACGGATTAGGAAAAAGATTCTTTAATATGTTGTGAAAAAGTGGATTACCAAACTTTCTTCCTACATAAAGGCATCTTTGCACCTACAAATATTTTCTCACATTTTGCAGCTTTATCCAAATATCACATTTGAGTATCAAGCAATTTTTGCCGAAATATTCTATTCTAGCTAGTTCTACCCAATAGAATTCTAATTTACATAGTTTCTTTACCGTGAATTTCTGTCTTCCAAACGCGCTACAAGAATCAGAGTTTGAAAAATATTACTACACACTTGTTAACATATGGATTACCGGACTTTCATCCACCAATCAAGTCATATTGGCACTTAGAAGCATTTTCTCATATTTCGAAGATTTTTCCTAACACCAGATTTGAAAATGAGGCAGATTTTGCAGAAAAATTCTCTTGGAGCGAGTTCTACCCAATAGACATTTAATTTACATAGATGTGCTCATCATGACATTTTGTGATCTGAACACATTTCATGTATCTCGGTTTCGACAAATATTCACTACAGAGATGTTAGCATTTGGATTACCAATCTTACATCCACCATACAAGGCATATTTACACCTACAAGTATTTACTCTCAATTCAAAGTTTTGTCCAAACGTCAAATTCGAAAATCATGCAATTTGTTCAGAAAAATTCTATTCAAGCTAGTTCTACCCAATAGAATTTTAATTTACGTAGTTTCATTACCGTAAATTTCCATGTTCCAAACACGCTAAATAAGTCACGGATTCGAAAAGTATTCCCTTCATAGTTGGTTACGTGGATTACCAGACTTAAATTCCCCGTTCAAGGCATATTCACACTTAGAAGCATTTTCTCAGATTTCTCAGGTTTTTCCTAAAGCCAGTTTGGAAAATGAGGCTGATTTCACAGAAAATGTTCTTGGAACCAGTTCTACCCAAAAGATATGTAATTTAACTAGTTCACTCACCGTGACATTCCGTGTTCTGAACATGTTACATGCATCAAGGATTCGACAATCATCCTTTAATGAGTGTGAGCATGTGGATTATCAAATTTTCATCCACCTTACAAGACATGTTTTCACCTAGAAACATTTACTCACATTTCGCAGAATTTTCCTAACGTCAGTTTCGAAAATCAGGCAGTTTTCGCAGAAAAATCCTCTTGTTGCATGTTCCATCCAATAGACATCTCATTTTCATAGATACCATCACCGTAACATTCCGTGTTCCTAAAAAACGGTTCATGCACCAAGGATTCAACAAATATTCACTGCTGAGTTGTTAGCATGTGAATTACCAATCTTTAATAAACCATTGAAGACATATTGTCACCTTAAAGCATTTACTCTGATTTCACAGCGTTTTCATAACACCAGTTTCGAAACTGAGGCAGATTTTTCAGTAAAACTCTCCTGGAGAGGGTTCTAACCAATAGATATGTAATTTGCATAGCTTCCCTCACCGAGAAAGACCATGTTCCGAACAGGCTACATACATCAAGGATTTGAGAAACATTTTTAATGAGTTATGTACATGTGTATTACAGATCTTTCATCCACCATACAAGGCATATTGACACATAGAAACATTAACTCTGAGCTCACAGCTTTTTCCTAATAGCAGTTTCGAAATTCAGGCAGTTTTCAAAGGAAAAAACTGTTGGAGCGTGTTCTACCCAATAGGTATGTAAATTACATAGATTCCCCCACTGTGAAATTACATGTTTCGAACACATTACATGCAGAAAAGATTCGACAAAAATAAACTATAGAGTTGTTTGCATGAGGATGACAGGACTTTCATCACAATACAAGGCATATTGATGCTTAGAAGCATTTTCTCTGATTTCACAGAGCTTTCCAAACGCCAGTTTCGAAAATGAGGCAGATTTCACGGCAAAAACCTCTTGGAGCAGGTTCTAACCTATAGACATGTAATTAACATGGATTCGCTCTCCGTGAAATTCCGTGTTCTGAACACGATACATGCATCTCGGACTCGACAAATATTCACTACATTGTGGTTAGCATGTGGATTACAGCACTTTCATCCACCATACAAAGCTTACTGACACTTTGAAGGATTTTCTCAGATTTCACAGGTTAGTTTTAATGCCAGATAAGAAAATGAGGCAGATTTGGCAAAAAAATGCTCTTGGAGCGAGTTATACACAAAAGATATGTAATTTACCTAGTTTTACTCACCGTGACATTCCGTGTTCTGAACACGTTACATGCATCACGGATTCGACAAACATTCACTACAGAGTTGGTAGCATAAGGATTACCGAACATTCACCCACCATAAATGCCATATTGACATTTTGAAGCACTTTCCCATATTTCAAAATGTTTTCCTAATGCCAGGTTTGAAAATGAGGCAGATTAACAAAAAATTCTCTTGGAGCAAGTACTTCCCATAGAAATGTAATTTACATAGCTTCCCTCACAGTGACATTCCAATTTCCGAACACTCTACATACTTCACGGATTTGACAAACATTTTTAATGAGTTATGTACATGTGTATTACAGAACTTTCATCCACCATACAAGGCATATTTAAACCTAGAAACGTTAACTCTGAATTTGCAGCCTTTTCCTAATGCCAGTTTCGAAAATCAGGCCGTTTTCTCCAGAAAAAATTTTTGGAGCGATTTCTTCCCAATAGACATGAAATTTACATAGATTCCATCTCCGGAAATTTCCGTCATACGATCACGCTACATGCATAGGATTTCTACAATTATTCACATCAGGTTTGTTTGCATGTGGCTTTATGAACTTCCATCACAATACAATGCATATTGACACTTTGAAGCATTTTCTCTGATTTTGAAGGAATTTCCAAATGCCAGTTTCGAAAATGAGGCAGATTTCGCAGAAAAAACTCTTGGAGTGAGTTCTACCCAAGAGACATGTATTTTACCAACATACGCTCACCGTGATATTCTACGTTCTGAACACTCTCCATGTATCTCGGATTCGACAAATATTCTCTACAGAGTTGTTAGTATGCGGATTGCCGAACTTTCATCCACCATACAAGGCATATTTACACCTACAATTGATTAATCTGAGTTCGCAGCTTATTCCTAACGCCAGTTTCAAAAATCAGGCTGTTATCTCAGGAAAAAACTCTTGGAGCGATTTCTAACCTAGGGAAATGTAATTTACATAAATTTCCTCGCCGTGACATTCCGTGTTCCAAACGTTCTACATGCATAACGGATTCGAAAAATATTCATTACAGATTTGTTAGCATGTGGATTACCGAACTTACATCACAAAACATTGAATATTGATACTTAGAAGTATTTTCTCAGATTTTGCAGCGTTTTCCAAGCGCCAGTTTCAAAAATGAAGCAGTTATTACAGAAAAATTCTATTGAAGTGAGTTCTACCAAATAGACAAGTAGTTTACATTGTTTCAATCACCGTGAAATTGCACGTTCCAAACATGGTACATGCATCACGGATTAGGAAAAAGATTCTTTATTATGTTGTGAAAAATTGGATTATCAAACTTTCTTCCTACATAAAGGCATCTTTATACCTACAAATATTTTCTCACATTTTGCAGCTTTATCCAAATATCACATTTGAGTATCAAGCAATTTTCGCCGAAATATTCTATTCTAGCTAGTTCTACCCAATAGAATTCTAATTTACATAGTTTCTTTACCGTGAATTTCTGTCTTCCGAACGCGCTACAAGAATCACAGTTTGAAAAATATTACTACACACTTGTTAACATATGGATTACCGGACTTTCATCCACCAATCAAGTCATATTGGCACTTAGAAGCATTTTCTCATATTTCGAAGATTTTTCCTAACACCAGATTTGAAAATGAGGCAGATTTTGCAGAAAAATTCTCTTGGAGCGAGTTCTACCCAATAGATATTTAATTTACATAGATGTGCTCATCATGACATTTTGTGATCTGAACACATTTCATGTATCTCGGTTTCGACAAATATTCACTACAGAGATGTTAGCATTTGGATTACCAATCTTACATCCACCATACAAGGCATATTTACACCTACAAGTATTTACTCTCAATTCAAAGTTTTGTCCAAACGTCAAATTCGAAAATCATGCAATTTGTTCAGAAAAATTCTATTCAAGCTAGTTCTACCCAATAGAATTTTAATTTACGTAGTTTCATTACCGTAAATTTCCATGTTCCAAACACGCTAAATAAGTCACGGATTCGAAAAGTATTCCCTTCATAGTTGGTTACGTGGATTACCAGACTTAAATTCCCCGTTCAAGGCATATTCACACTTAGAAGCATTTTCTCAGATTTCTCAGGTTTTTCCTAAAGCCAGTTTGGAAAATGAGGCTGATTTCACAGAAAATGTTCTTGGGGCCAGTTCTACCCAAAAGATATGTAATTTAACTAGTTCACTCACCGTGACATTCCGTGTTCTGAACATGTTACATGCATTAAGGATTCGACAATCATCCTTTAATGAGTGTGAGCATGTGGATTATCAAATTTTCATCCACCTTACAAGACATGTTTTCACCTAGAAACATTTACTCACATTTCGCAGAATTTTCCTAACGTCAGTTTCGAAAATCAGGCAGTTTTCGCAGAAAAATCCTCTTGTTGCATGTTCCATCCAATAGACATCTCATTTTCATAGATACCATCACCGTAACATTCCGTGTTCCTAAAAAACGGTTCATGCACCAAGGATTCAACAAATATTCACTGCTGAGTTGTTAGCATGTGAATTACCAATCTTTAATAAACCATTGAAGACATATTGTCACCTTAAAGCATTTACTCTGATTTCACAGCGTTTTCATAACACCAGTTTCGAAACTGAGGCAGATTTTTCAGTAAAACTCTCCTGGAGAGGGTTCTAACCAATAGATATGTAATTTGCATAGCTTCCCTCACCGAGAAAGACCATGTTCCGAACAGGCTACATACATCAAGGATTTGAGAAACATTTTTAATGAGTTATGTACATGTGTATTACAGATCTTTCATCCACCATACAAGGCATATTGACACATAGAAACATTAACTCTGAGCTCACAGCTTTTTCCTAATAGCAGTTTCGAAATTCAGGCAGTTTTCAAAGGAAAAAACTGTTGGAGCGTGTTCTACCCAATAGGTATGTAAATAACATAGATTCCCCCACTGTGAAATTACATGTTTCGAACACATTACATGCAGAAAAGATTCGACAAAAATAAACTATAGAGTTGTTTGCATGAGGATGACAGGACTTTCATCACAATACAAGGCATATTGATGCTTAGAAGCATTTTCTCTGATTTCACAGAGCTTTCCAAACGCCAGTTTCGAAAATGAGGCAGATTTCACGGCAAAAACCTCTTGGAGCAGGTTCTAACCTATAGACATGTAATTAACATGGATTCGCTCTCCGTGAAATTCCGTGTTCTGAACACGATACATGCATCTCGGACTCGACAAATATTCACTACATTGTGGTTAGCATGTGGATTACAGCACTTTCATCCACCATACAAAGCTTACTGACACTTTGAAGGATTTTCTCAGATTTCACAGGTTAGTTTTAATGCCAGATAAGAAAATGAGGCAGATTTGGCAAAAAAATGCTCTTGGAGCGAGTTATACACAAAAGATATGTAATTTACCTAGTTTTACTCACCGTGACATTCCGTGTTCTGAACACGTTACATGCATCACGGATTCGACAAACATTCACTACAGAGTTGGTAGCATAAGGATTACCGAACATTCACCCACCATAAATGCCATATTGACATTTTGAAGCACTTTCCCATATTTCAAAATGTTTTCCTAATGCCAGGTTTGAAAATGAGGCAGATTAACAAAAAATTCTCTTGGAGCAAGTACTTCCCATAGAAATGTAATTTACATAGCTTCCCTCACAGTGACATTCCAATTTCCGAACACTCTACATACTTCACGGATTTGACAAACATTTTTAATGAGTTATGTACATGTGTATTACAGAACTTTCATCCACCATACAAGGCATATTTAAACCTAGAAACGTTAACTCTGAATTTGCAGCCTTTTCCTAATGCCAGTTTCGAAAATCAGGCCGTTTTCTCCAGAAAAAATTTTTGGAGCGATTTCTTCCCAATAGACATGAAATTTACATAGATTCCATCTCCGGAAATTTCCGTCATACGATCACGCTACATGCATAGGATTTCTACAATTATTCACATCAGGTTTGTTTGCATGTGGCTTTATGAACTTCCATCACAATACAATGCATATTGACACTTTGAAGCATTTTCTCTGATTTTGAAGGAATTTCCAAATGCCAGTTTCGAAAATGAGGCAGATTTCGCAGAAAAAACTCTTGGAGTGAGTTCTACCCAAGAGACATGTATTTTACCAACATACGCTCACCGTGATATTCTACGTTCTGAACACTCTCCATGTATCTCGGATTCGACAAATATTCTCTACAGAGTTGTTAGTATGCGGATTGCCGAACTTTCATCCACCATACAAGGCATATTTACACCTACAATTGATTAATCTGAGTTCGCAGCTTATTCCTAACGCCAGTTTCAAAAATCAGGCTGTTATCTCAGGAAAAAACTCTTGGAGCGATTTCTAACCTAGGGAAATGTAATTTACATAAATTTCCTCGCCGTGACATTCCGTGTTCCAAACGTTCTACATGCATAACGGATTCGAAAAATATTCATTACAAATTTGTTAGCATGTGGATTACCGAACTTACATCACAAAACATTGAATATTGATACTTAGAAGTATTTTCTCAGATTTTGCAGCGTTTTCCAACCGCCAGTTTCAAAAATGAAGCAGTTATTACAGAAAAATTCTATTGAAGTGAGTTCTACCAAATAGACAAGTAGTTTACATTGTTTCAATCACCGTGAAATTGCACGTTCCAAACATGGTACATGCATCACGGATTAGGAAAAAGATTCTTTATTATGTTGTGAAAAATTGGATTATCAAACTTTCTTCCTACATAAAGGCATCTTTATACCTACAAATATTTTCTCACATTTTGCAGCTTTATCCAAATATCACATTTGAGTATCAAGCAATTTTCGCCGAAATATTCTATTCTAGCTAGTTCTACCCAATAGAATTCTAATTTACATAGTTTCTTTACCGTGAATTTCTGTCTTCCGAAAGCGCTACAAGAATCACAGTTTGAAAAATATTACTACACACTTGTTAACATATGGATTACCGGACTTTCATCCACCAATCAAGTCATATTGGCACTTAGAAGCATTTTCTCATATTTCGAAGAATTTTCCTAACACCAGATTTGAAAATGAGGCAGATTTTGCAGAAAAATTCTCTTGGAGCGAGTTCTACCCAATAGACATTTAATTTACATAGATGTGCTCATCATGACATTTTGTGATCTGAACACATTTCATGTATCTCGGTTTCGACAAATATTCACTACAGAGATGTTAGCATTTGGATTACCAATCTTACATCCACCATACAAGGCATATTTACACCTACAAGTATTTACTCTCAATTCAAAGTTTTGTCCAAACGTCAAATTCGAAAATCATGCAATTTGTTCAGAAAAATTCTATTCAAGCTAGTTCTACCCAATAGAATTTTAATTTACGTAGTTTCATTACCGTAAATTTCCATGTTCCAAACACGCTAAATAAGTCACGGATTCGAAAAGTATTCCCTTCATAGTTGGTTACGTGGATTACCAGACTTAAATTCCCCGTTCAAGGCATATTCACACTTAGAAGCATTTTCTCAGATTTCTCAGGTTTTTCCTAAAGCCAGTTTGGAAAATGAGGCTGATTTCACAGAAAATGTTCTTGGAGCCAGTTCTACCCAAAAGATATGTAATTTAACTAGTTCACTCACCGTGACATTCCGTGTTCTGAACATGTTACATGCATCAAGGATTCGACAATCATCCTTTAATGAGTGTGAGCATGTGGATTATCAAATTTTCATCCACCTTACAAGACATGTTTTCACCTAGAAACATTTACTCACATTTCGCAGAATTTTCCTAACGTCAGTTTCGAAAATCAGGCAGTTTTCGCAGAAAAATCCTCTTGTTGCATGTTCCATCCAATAGACATCTCATTATCATAGATACCATCACCGTAACATTCCGTGTTCCTAAAAAACGGTTCATGCACCAAGGATTCAACAAATATTCACTGCTGAGTTGTTAGCATGTGAATTACCAATCTTTAATAAACCATTGAAGACATATTGTCACCTTAAAGCATTTACTCTGATTTCACAGCGTTTTCATAACACCAGTTTCGAAACTGAGGCAGATTTTTCAGTAAAACTCTCCTGGAGAGGGTTCTAACCAATAGATATGTAATTTGCATAGCTTCCCTCACCGAGAAAGACCGTGTTCCGAACAGGCTACATACATCAAGGATTTGAGAAACATTTTTAATGAGTTATGTACATGTGTATTACAGATCTTTCATCCACCATACAAGGCATATTGACACATAGAAACATTAACTCTGAGCTCACAGCTTTTTCCTAATAGCAGTTTCGAATATCAGGCAGTTTTCAAAGGAAAAAACTGTTGGAGCGTGTTCTACCCAATAGGTACGTAAATTACATAGATTCCCCCACTGTGAAATTACATGTTTCGAACACATTACATGCAGAAAAGATTCGACAAAAATAAACTATAGAGTTGTTTGCATGAGGATGACAGGACTTTCATCACAATACAAGGCATATTGATGCTTAGAAGCATTTTCTCTGATTTCACAGAGCTTTCCAAACGCCAGTTTCGAAAATGAGGCAGATTTCACGGCAAAAACCTCTTGGAGCAGGTTCTAACCTATAGACATGTAATTAACATGGATTCGCTCTCCGTGAAATTCCGTGTTCTGAACACGATACATGCATCTCGGACTCGACAAATATTCACTACATTGTGGTTAGCATGTGGATTACAGCACTTTCATCCACCATACAAAGCTTACTGACACTTTGAAGAATTTTCTCAGATTTCACAGGTTAGTTTTAATGCCAGATAAGAAAATGAGGCAGATTTGGCAAAAAAATGCTCTTGGAGCGAGTTATACACAAAAGATATGTAATTTACCTAGTTTTACTCACCGTGACATTCCGTGTTCTGAACACGTTACATGCATCACGGATTCGACAAACATTCACTACAGAGTTGGTAGCATAAGGATTACCAAACATTCACCCACCATAAATGCCATATTGACATTTTGAAGCACTTTCCCATATTTCAAAATGTTTTCCTAATGCCAGGTTTGAAAATGAGGCAGATTAACAAAAAATTCTCTTGGAGCAAGTACTTCCCATAGAAATGTAATTTACATAGCTTCCCTCACAGTGACATTCCAATTTCCGAACACTCTACATACTTCACGGATTTGACAAACATTTTTAATGAGTTATGTACATGTGTATTACAGAACTTTCATCCACCATACAAGGCATATTTAAACCTAGAAACGTTAACTCTGAATTTGCAGCCTTTTCCTAATGCCAGTTTCGAAAATCAGGCCGTTTTCTCCAGAAAAAATTTTTGGAGCGATTTCTTCCCAATAGACATGAAATTTACATAGATTCCATCTCCGGAAGTTTCCGTCATACGATCACGCTACATGCATAGGCTTTCTACAATTATTCACATCAGGTTTGTTTGCATGTGGCTTTATGAACTTCCATCACAATACAATGCATATTGACACTTTGAAGCATTTTCTCTGATTTTGAAGGAATTTCCAAATGCCAGTTTCGAAAATGAGGCAGATTTCGCAGAAAAAACTCTTGGAGTGAGTTCTACCCAAGAGACATGTATTTTACCAACATACGCTCACCGTGATATTCTACGTTCTGAACACTCTCCATGTATCTCGGATTCGACAAATATTCTCTACAGAGTTGTTAGTATGCGGATTGCCGAACTTTCATCCACCATACAAGGCATATTTACACCTACAATTGATTAATCTGATTTCGCAGCTTATTCCTAACGCCAGTTTCAAAAATCAGGCTGTTATCTCAGGAAAAAACTCTTGGAGCGATTTCTAACCTAGGGAAATGTAATTTACATAAATTTCCTCGCCGTGACATTCCGTGTTCCAAACGTTCTACATGCATAACGGATTCGAAAAATATTCACTACAGATTTGTTAGCATGTGGATTACCGAACTTACATCACAAAACATTGAATATTGATACTTAGAAGTATTTTCTCAGATTTTGCAGCATTTTCCAAGCGCCAGTTTCAAAAATGAAGCAGTTATTACAGAAAAATTCTATTGAAGTGAGTTCTACAAAATAGACAAGTAGTTACATTGTTTCAATCACCGTGAAATTGCACGTTCCAAACATGGTACATGCATCACGGATTAGGAAAAAGATTCTTTAATATGTTGTGAAAAAGTGGATTACCAAACTTTCTTCCTACATAAAGGCATCTTTGCACCTACAAATATTTTCTCACATTTTGCAGCTTTATCCAAATATCACATTTGAGTATCAAGCAATTTTCGCCGAAATATTCTATTCTAGCTAGTTCTACCCAATAGAATTCTAATTTACATAGTTTCTTTACCGTGAATTTCTGTCTTCCAAACGCGCTACAAGAATCACAGTTTGAAAAATATTACTACACACTTGTTAACATATGGATTACCGGACTTTCATCCACCAATCAACTCATATTGGCACTTAGAAGCATTTTCTCATATTTCGAAGATTTTTCCTAACACCAGATTTGAAAATGAGGCAGATTTTGCAGAAAAATTCTCTTGGAGCGAGTTCTACCCAATAGACATTTAATTTACATAGATGTGCTCATCATGACATTTTGTGATCTGAACACATTTCATGTATCTCGGTTTCGACAAATATTCACTACAGAGATGTTAGCATTTGGATTACCAATCTTACATCCACCATACAAGGCATATTTACACCTACAAGTATTTACTCTCAATTCAAAGTTTTGTCCAAACGTCAAATTCGAAAATCATGCAATTTGTTCAGAAAAATTCTATTCAAGCTAGTTCTACCCAATAGAATTTTAATTTACGTAGTTTCATTACCGTAAATTTCCATGTTCCAAACACGCTAAATAAGTCACGGATTCGAAAAGTATTCCCTTCATAGTTGGTTACGTGGATTACCAGACTTAAATTCCCCGTTCAAGGCATATTCACACTTAGAAGCATTTTCTCAGATTTCTCAGGTTTTTCCTAAAGCCAGTTTGGAAAATGAGGCTGATTTCACAGAAAATGTTCTTGGAGCCAGTTCTACCCAAAAGATATGTAATTTAACTAGTTCACTCACCGTGACATTCCGTGTTCTGAACATGTTACATGCATCAAGGATTCGACAATCATCCTTTAATGAGTGTGAGCATGTGGATTATCAAATTTTCATCCACCTTACAAGACATGTTTTCACCTAGAAACATTTACTCACATTTCGCAGAATTTTCCTAACGTCAGTTTCGAAAATCAGGCAGTTTTCGCAGAAAAATCCTCTTGTTGCATGTTCCATCCAATAGACATCTCATTTTCATAGATACCATCACCGTAACATTCCGTGTTCCTAAAAAACGGTTCATGCACCAAGGATTCAACAAATATTCACTGCTGAGTTGTTAGCATGTGAATTACCAATCTTTAATAAACCATTGAAGACATATTGTCACCTTAAAGCATTTACTCTGATTTCACAGCGTTTTCATAACACCAGTTTCGAAACTGAGGCAGATTTTTCAGTAAAACTCTCCTGGAGAGGGTTCTAACCAATAGATATGTAATTTGCATAGCTTCCCTCACCGAGAAAGACCGTGTTCCGAACAGGCTACATACATCAAGGATTTGAGAAACATTTTTAATGAGTTATGTACATGTGTATTACAGATCTTTCATCCACCATACAAGGCATATTGACACATAGAAACATTAACTCTGAGCTCACAGCTTTTTCCTAATAGCAGTTTCGAAAATCAGGCAGTTTTCAAAGGAAAAAACTGTTGGAGCGTGTTCTACCCAATAGGTACGTAAATTACATAGATTCCCCCACTGTGAAATTACATGTTTCGAACACATTACATGCAGAAAAGATTCGACAAAAATAAACTATAGAGTGGTTTGCATGAGGATGACAGGACTTTCATCACAATACAAGGCATATTGATGCTTAGAAGCATTTTCTCTGATTTCACAGAGCTTTCCAAACGCCAGTTTCGAAAATGAGGCAGATTTCACGGCAAAAACCTCTTGGAGCAGGTTCTAACCTATAGACATGTAATTAACATGGATTCGCTCTCCGTGAAATTCCGTGTTCTGAACACGATACATGCATCTCGGACTCGACAAATATTCACTACATTGTGGTTAGCATGTGGATTACAGCACTTTCATCCACCATACAAAGCTTACTGACACTTTGAAGAGTTTTCTCAGATTT
Organism: Camelus bactrianus; assembly: GCF_048773025.1. Classification (NCBI taxonomy): domain Eukaryota; kingdom Metazoa; phylum Chordata; class Mammalia; order Artiodactyla; family Camelidae; genus Camelus; species Camelus bactrianus. The sequence continues at coordinate 142,284,290 of NC_133539.1, read as the reverse complement.
CACAGGTTAGTTTTAATGCCAGATAAGAAAATGAGGCAGATTTGGCAAAAAAATGCTCTTGGAGTGAGTTATGCACAAAAGATATGTAATTTACCTAGTTTTACTCACCGTGACATTCCGTGTTCTGAACACGTTACATGCATCACGGATTCGACAAACATTCACTACAGAGTTGGTAGCATAAGGATTACCGAACATTCACCCACCATAAATGCCATATTGACATTTTGAAGCACTTTCCCATATTTCAAAATGTTTTCCTAATGCCAGGTTTGAAAATGAGGCAGATTAACAAAAAATTCTCTTGGAGCAAGTACTTCCCATAGAAATGTAATTTACATAGCTTCCCTCACAGTGACATTCCAATTTCCGAACACTCTACATACTTCACGGATTTGACAAACATTTTTAATGAGTTATGTACATGTGTATTACAGAACTTTCATCCACCATACAAGGCATATTTAAACCTAGAAACGTTAACTCTGAATTTGCAGCCTTTTCCTAATGCCAGTTTCGAAAATCAGGCCGTTTTCTCCAGAAAATATTTTTGGAGCGATTTCTTCCCAATAGACATGAAATTTACATAGATTCCATCTCCGGAAATTTCCGTCATACGATCACGCTACATGCATAGGATTTCTACAATTATTCACATCAGGTTTGTTTGCATGTGGCTTTATGAACTTCCATCACAATACAATGCATATTGACACTTTGAAGCATTTTCTCTGATTTTGAAGGAATTTCCAAATGCCAGTTTCGAAAATGAGGCAGATTTCGCAGAAAAAACTCTTGGAGTGAGTTCTACCCAAGAGACATGTATTTTACCAACATACGCTCACCGTGATATTCTACGTTCTGAACACTCTCCATGTATCTCGGATTCGACAAATATTCTCTACAGAGTTGTTAGTATGCGGATTGCCGAACTTTCATCCACCATACAAGGCATATTTACACCTACAATTGATTAATCTGAGTTCGCAGCTTATTCCTAACGCCAGTTTCAAAAATCAGGCTGTTATCTCAGGAAAAAACTCTTGGAGCGATTTCTAACCTAGGGAAATGTAATTTACATAAATTTCCTCGCCGTGACATTCCGTGTTCCAAACGTTCTACATGCATAACGGATTCGAAAAATATTCATTACAGATTTGTTAGCATGTGGATTACCGAACTTACATCACAAAACATTGAATATTGATACTTAGAAGTATTTTCTCAGATTTTGCAGCATTTTCCAAGCGCCAGTTTCAAAAATGAAGCAGTTATTATAGAAAAATTCTATTGAAGTGAGTTCTACAAAATAGACAAGTAGTTACATTGTTTCAATCACCGTGAAATTGCACGTTCCAAACATGGTACATGCATCACGGATTAGGAAAAAGATTCTTTAATATGTTGTGAAAAAGTGGATTACCAAACTTTCTTCCTACATAAAGGCATCTTTGCACCTACAAATATTTTCTCACATTTTGCAGCTTTATCCAAATATCACATTTGAGTATCAAGCAATTTTCGCCGAAATATTCTATTCTAGCTAGTTCTACCCAATAGAATTCTAATTTACATAGTTTCTTTACCGTGAATTTCTGTCTTCCAAACGCGCTACAAGTATCACAGTTTGAAAAATATTACTACACACTTGTTAACATATGGATTACCGGACTTTCATCCACCAATCAAGTCATATTGGCACTTAGAAGCATTTTCTCATATTTCGAAGATTTTTCCTAACACCAGATTTGAAAATGAGGCAGATTTTGCAGAAAAATTCTCTTGGAGCGAGTTCTACCCAATAGACATTTAATTTACATTGATGTGCTCATCATGACATTTTGTGATCTGAACACATTTCATGTATCTCGGTTTCGACAAATATTCACTACAGAGATGTTAGCATTTGGATTACCAATCTTACATCCACCATACAAGGCATATTTACACCTACAAGTATTTACTCTCAATTCAAAGTTTTGTCCAAACGTCAAATTCGAAAATCATGCAATTTGTTCAGAAAAATTCTATTCAAGCTAGTTCTACCCAATAGAATTTTAATTTACGTAGTTTCATTACCGTAAATTTCCATGTTCCAAACACGCTAAATAAGTCACGGATTCGAAAAGTATTCCCTTCATAGTTGGTTACGTGGATTACCAGACTTAAATTCCCCGTTCAAGGCATATTCACACTTAGAAGCATTTTCTCAGATTTCTCAGGTTTTTCCTAAAGCCAGTTTGGAAAATGAGGCTGATTTCACAGAAAATGTTCTTGGAGCCAGTTCTACCCAAAAGATATGTAATTTAACTAGTTCACTCACCGTGACATTCCGTGTTCTGAACATGTTACATGCATCAAGGATTCGACAATCATCCTTTAATGAGTGTGAGCATGTGGATTATCAAATTTTCATCCACCTTACAAGACATGTTTTCACCTAGAAACATTTACTCACATTTCGCAGAATTTTCCTAACGTCAGTTTCGAAAATCAGGCAGTTTTCGCAGAAAAATCCTCTTGTTGCATGTTCCATCCAATAGACATCTCATTTTCATAGATACCATCACCGTAACATTCCGTGTTCCTAAAAAACGGTTCATGCACCAAGGATTCAACAAATATTCACTGCTGAGTTGTTAGCATGTGAATTACCAATCTTTAATAAACCATTGAAGACATATTGTCACCTTAAAGCATTTACTCTGATTTCACAGCGTTTTCATAACACCAGTTTCGAAACTGAGGCAGATTTTTCAGTAAAACTCTCCTGGAGAGGGTTCTAACCAATAGATATGTAATTTGCATAGCTTCCCTCACCGAGAAAGACCGTGTTCCGAACAGGCTACATACATCAAGGATTTGAGAAACATTTTTAATGAGTTATGTACATGTGTATTACAGATCTTTCATCCACCATACAAGGCATATTGACACATAGAAACATTAACTCTGAGCTCACAGCTTTTTCCTAATAGCAGTTTCGAAAATCAGGCAGTTTTCAAAGGAAAAAACTGTTGGAGCGTGTTCTACCCAATAGGTACGTAAATTACATAGATTCCCCCACTGTGAAATTACATGTTTCGAACACATTACATGCAGAAAAGATTCGACAAAAATAAACTATAGAGTGGTTTGCATGAGGATGACAGGACTTTCATCACAATACAAGGCATATTGATGCTTAGAAGCATTTTCTCTGATTTCACAGAGCTTTCCAAACGCCAGTTTCGAAAATGAGGCAGATTTCACGGCAAAAACCTCTTGGAGCAGGTTCTAACCTATAGACATGTAATTAACATGGATTCGCTCTCCGTGAAATTCCGTGTTCTGAACACGATACATGCATCTCGGACTCGACAAATATTCACTACATTGTGGTTAGCATGTGGATTACAGCACTTTCATCCACCATACAAAGCTTACTGACACTTTGAAGAGTTTTCTCAGATTTCACAGGTTAGTTTTAATGCCAGATAAGAAAATGAGGCAGATTTGGCAAAAAAATGCTCTTGGAGTGAGTTATACACAAAAGATATGTAATTTACCTAGTTTTACTCACCGTGACATTCCGTGTTCTGAACACGTTACATGCATCACGGATTCGACAAACATTCACTACAGAGTTGGTAGCATAAGGATTACCGAACATTCACCCACCATAAATGCCATATTGACATTTTGAAGCACTTTCCCATATTTCAAAATGTTTTCCTAATGCCAGGTTTGAAAATGAGGCAGATTAACAAAAAATTCTCTTGGAGCAAGTACTTCCCATAGAAATGTAATTTACATAGCTTCCATCACAGTGACATTCCAATTTCCGAACACTCTACATACTTCACGGATTTGACAAACATTTTTAATGAGTTATGTACATGTGTATTACAGAACTTTCATCCACCATACAAGGCATATTTAAACCTAGAAACGTTAACTCTGAATTTGCAGCCTTTTCCTAATGCCAGTTTCGAAAATCAGGCCGTTTTCTCCAGAAAAAATTTTTGGAGCGATTTCTTCCCAATAGACATGAAATTTACATAGATTCCATCTCCGGAAATTTCCGTCATACGATCACGCTACATGCATAGGATTTCTACAATTATTCACATCAGGTTTGTTTGCATGTGGCTTTATGAACTTCCATCACAATACAATGCATATTGACACTTTGAAGCATTTTCTCTGATTTTGAAGGAATTTCCAAATGCCAGTTTCGAAAATGAGGCAGATTTCGCAGAAAAAACTCTTGGAGTGAGTTCTACCCAAGAGACATGTATTTTACCAACATACGCACACCGTGATATTCTACGTTCTGAACACTCTCCATGTATCTCGGATTCGACAAATATTCTCTACAGAGTTGTTAGTATGCGGATTGCCGAACTTTCATCCACCATACAAGGCATATTTACACCTACAATTGATTAATCTGAGTTCGCAGCTTATTCCTAACGCCAGTTTCAAAAATCAGGCTGTTATCTCAGGAAAAAACTCTTGGAGCGATTTCTAACCTAGGGAAATGTAATTTACATAAATTTCCTCGCCGTGACATTCCGTGTTCCAAACGTTCTACATGCATAACGGATTCGAAAAATATTCATTACAGATTTGTTAGCATGTGGATTACCGAACTTACATCACAAAACATTGAATATTGATACTTAGAAGTATTTTCTCAGATTTTGCAGCGTTTTCCAAGCGCCAGTTTCAAAAATGAAGCAGTTATTACAGAAAAATTCTATTGAAGTGAGTTCTACCAAATAGACAAGTAGTTTACATTGTTTCAATCACCGTGAAATTGCACGTTCCAAACATGGTACATGCATCACGGATTAGGAAAAAGATTCTTTATTATGTTGTGAAAAATTGGATTATCAAACTTTCTTCCTACATAAAGGCATCTTTATACCTACAAATATTTTCTAACATTTTGCAGTTTTATCCAAATATCACATTTGAGTTTCAAGCAATTTTCCCCGAAATATTCTATTCTAGCTAGTTCTACCCAATAGAATTCTAATTTACATAGTTTCTTTACCGTGAATTTCTGTCTTCTGAACGCGCTACAAGAATCACAGTTTGAAAAATATTACTACACACTTGTTAACATATGGATTACCGGACTTTCATCCACCAATCAAGTCATATTGGCACTTAGAAGCATTTTCTCATATTTCGAAGATTTTTCCTAACACCAGATTTGAAAATGAGGCAGATTTTGCAGAAAAATTCTCTTGGAGCGAGTTCTACCCAATAGACATTTAATTTACATAGATGTGCTCATCATGACATTTTGTGATCTGAACACATTTCATGTATCTCGGTTTCGACAAATATTCACTACAGAGATGTTAGCATTTGGATTACCAATCTTACATCCACCATACAAGGCATATTTACACCTACAAGTATTTACTCTCAATTCAAAGTTTTGTCCAAACGTCAAATTCGAAAATCATGCAATTTGTTCAGAAAAATTCTATTCAAGCTAGTTCTACCCAATAGAATTTTAATTTACGTAGTTTCATTACCGTAAATTTCCATGTTCCAAACACGCTAAATAAGTCACGGATTCGAAAAGTATTCCCTTCATAGTTGGTTACGTGGATTACCAGACTTAAATTCCCCGTTCAAGGCATATTCACACTTAGAAGCATTTTCTCAGATTTCTCAGGTTTTTCCTAAAGCCAGTTTGGAAAATGAGGCTGATTTCACAGAAAATGTTCTTGGAGCCAGTTCTACCCAAAAGATATGTAATTTAACGAGTTCACTCACCGTGACATTCCGTGTTCTGAACATGTTACATGCATCAAGGATTCGACAATCATCCTTTAATGAGTGTGAGCATGTGGATTATCAAATTTTCATCCACCTTACAAGACATGTTTTCACCTAGAAACATTTACTCACATTTCGCAGAATTTTCCTAACGTCAGTTTCGAAAATCAGGCAGTTTTCGCAGAAAAATCCTCTTGTTGCATGTTCCATCCAATAGACATCTCATTTTCATAGATACCATCACCGTAACATTCCGTGTTCCTAAAAAACGGTTCATGCACCAAGGATTCAACAAATATTCACTGCTGAGTTGTTAGCATGTGAATTACCAATCTTTAATAAACCATTGAAGACATATTGTCACCTTAAAGCATTTACTCTGATTTCACAGCGTTTTCATAACACCAGTTTCGAAACTGAGGCAGATTTTTCAGTAAAACTCTCCTGGAGAGGGTTCTAACCAATAGATATGTAATTTGCATAGCTTCCCTCACCGAGAAAGACCGTGTTCCGAACAGGCTACATTCATCAAGGATTTGAGAAACATTTTTAATGAGTTATGTACATGTGTATTACAGATCTTTCATCCACCATACAAGGCATATTGACACATAGAAACATTAACTCTGAGCTCACAGCTTTTTCCTAATAGCAGTTTCGAAAATCAGGCAGTTTTCAAAGAAAAAACTGTTGGAGCGTGTTCTACCCAATAGGTACGTAAATTACATAGATTCCCCCACTGTGAAATTACATGTTTCGAACACATTACATGCAGAAAAGATTCGACAAAAATAAACTATAGAGTGGTTTGCATGAGGATGACAGGACTTTCATCACAATACAAGGCATATTGATGCTTAGAAGCATTTTCTCTGATTTCACAGAGCTTTCCAAACGCCAGTTTCGAAAATGAGGCAGATTTCACGGCAAAAACCTCTTGGAGCAGGTTCTAACCTATAGACATGTAATTAACATGGATTCGCTCTCCGTGAAATTCCGTGTTCTGAACACGATACATGCATCTCGGACTCGACAAATATTCACTACATTGTGGTTAGCATGTGGATTACAGCACTTTCATCCACCATACAAAGCTTACTGACACTTTGAAGAATTTTCTCAGATTTCACAGGTTAGTTTTAATGCCAGATAAGAAAATGAGGCAGATTTGGCAAAAAAATGCTCTTGGAGCGAGTTATACACAAAAGATATGTAATTTACCTAGTTTTACTCACCGTGACATTCCGTGTTCTGAACACGTTACATGCATCACGGATTCGACAAACATTCACTACAGAGTTGGTAGCATAAGGATTACCGAACATTCACCCACCATAAATGCCATATTGACATTTTGAAGCACTTTCCCATATTTCAAAATGTTTTCCTAATGCCAGGTTTGAAAATGAGGCAGATTAACAAAAAATTCTCTTGGAGCAAGTACTTCCCATAGAAATGTAATTTACATAGCTTCCCTCACAGTGACATTCCAATTTCCGAACACTCTACATACTTCACGGATTTGACAAACATTTTTAATGAGTTATGTACATGTGTATTACAGAACTTTCATCCACCATACAAGGCATATTTAAACCTAGAAACGTTAACTCTGAATTTGCAGCCTTTTCCTAATGCCAGTTTCGAAAATCAGGCCGTTTTCTCCAGAAAAAAATTTTGGAGCGATTTCTTCCCAATAGACATGAAATTTACATAGATTCCATCTCCGGAAATTTCCATCATACCATCACGCTACATGCATAGGCTTTCTACAATTATTCACATCAGGTTTGTTTGCATGTGGCTTTATGAACTTCCATCACAATACAATGCATATTGACACTTTGAAGCATTTTCTCTGATTTTGAAGGAATTTCCAAATGCCAGTTTCGAAAATGAGGCAGATTTCGCAGAAAAAATTCTTGGAGTGAGTTCTACCCAAGAGACATGTATTTTACCAACATACGCTCACCGTGATATTCTACGTTCTGAACACTCTCCATGTATCTCGGATTCGACAAATATTCTCTACAGAGTTGTTAGTATGCGGATTGCCGAACTTTCATCCACCATACAAGGCATATTTACACCTACAATTGATTAATCTGAGTTCGCAGCTTATTCCTAATGCCAGTTTCAAAAATCAGGCTGTTATCTCAGGAAAAAACTCTTGGAGCGATTTCTAACCTAGGGAAATGTAATTTACATAAATTTCCTCGCCGTGACATTCCGTGTTCCAAACGTTCTACATGCATAACGGATTCGAAAAATATTCATTACAGATTTGTTAGCATGTGGATTACCGAACTTACATCACAAAACATTGAATATTGATACTTAGAAGTATTTTCTCAGATTTTGCAGCGTTTTCCAAGCGCCAGTTTCAAAAATGAAGCAGTTATTACAGAAAAATTCTATTGAAGTGAGTTCTACCAAATAGACAACTAGTTTACATTGTTTCAATCACCGTGAAATTGCACGTTCCAAACATGGTACATGCATCACGGATTAGGAAAAAGATTCTTTATTATGTTGTGAAAAAGTGGATTATCAAACTTTCTTCCTACATAAAGGTATCTTTATACCTACAAATATTTTCTAACATTTTGCAGCTTTATCCAAATATCACATTTGAGTATCAAGCAATTTTCGCCGAAATATTCTATTCTAGCTAGTTCTACCCAATAGAATTCTAATTTACATAGTTTCTTTACCGTGAATTTCTGTCTTCCGAACGCGCTACAAGAATCACAGTTTGAAAAATATTACTACACACTTGTTAACATATGGATTACCGGACTTTCATCCACCAATCAAGTCATATTGGCACTTAGAAGCATTTTCTCATATTTCGAAGATATTTCCTAACACCAGATTTGAAAATGAGGCAGATTTTGCAGAAAAATTCTCTTGGAGCGAGTTCTACCCAATAGACATTTAATTTACATTGATGTGCTCATCATGACATTTTGTGATCTGAACACATTTCATGTATCTCGGTTTCGACAAATATTCACTACAGAGATGTTAGCATTTGGATTACCAATCTTACATCCACCATACAAGGCATATTTACACCTACAAGTATTTACTCTCATTTCAAAGTTTTGTCCAAACGTCAAATTCGAAAATCATGCAATTTGTTCAGAAAAATTCTATTCAAGCTAGTTCTACCCAATAGAATTTTAATTTACGTAGTTTCATTACCGTAAATTTCCATGTTCCAAACACGCTAAATAAGTCACGGATTCGAAAAGTATTCCCTTCATAGTTGGTTACGTGGATTACCAGACTTAAATTCCCCGTTCAAGGCATATTCACACTTAGAAGCATTTTCTCAGATTTCTCAGGTTTTTCCTAAAGCCAGTTTGGAAAATGAGGCTGATTTCACAGAAAATGTTCTTGGAGCCAGTTCTACCCAAAAGATATGTAATTTAACTAGTTCACTCACCGTGACATTCCGTGTTCTGAACATGTTACATGCATCAAGGATTCGACAATCATCCTTTAATGAGTGTGAGCATGTGGATTATCAAATTTTCATCCACCTTACAAGACATGTTTTCACCTAGAAACATTTACTCACATTTCGCAGAATTTTCCTAACGTCAGTTTCGAAAATCAGGCAGTTTTCGCAGAAAAATCCTCTTGTTGCATGTTCCATCCAATAGACATCTCATTTTCATAGATACCATCACCGTAACATTCCGTGTTCCTAAAAAACGGTTCATGCACCAAGGATTCAACAAATATTCACTGCTGAGTTGTTAGCATGTGAATTACCAATCTTTAATAAACCATTGAAGACATATTGTCACCTTAAAGCATTTACTCTGATTTCACAGCGTTTTCATAACACCAGTTTCGAAACTGAGGCAGATTTTTCAGTAAAACTCTCCTGGAGAGGGTTCTAACCAATAGATATGTAATTTGCATAGCTTCCCTCACCGAGAAAGACCGTGTTCCGAACAGGCTACATACATCAAGGATTTGAGAAACATTTTTAATGAGTTATGTACATGTGTATTACAGATCTTTCATCCACCATACAAGGCATATTGACACATAGAAACATTAACTCTGAGCTCACAGCTTTTTCCTAATAGCAGTTTCGAAAATCAGGCAGTTTTCAAAGGAAAAAACTGTTGGAGCGTGTTCTACCCAATAGGTACGTAAATTACATAGATTCCCCCACTGTGAAATTACATGTTTCGAACACATTACATGCAGAAAAGATTCGACAAAAATAAACTATAGAGTTGTTTGCATGAGGATGACAGGACTTTCATCACAATACAAGGCATATTGATGCTTAGAAGCATTTTCTCTGATTTCACAGAGCTTTCCAAACGCCAGTTTCGAAAATGAGGCAGATTTCACGGCAAAAACCTCTTGGAGCAGGTTCTAACCTATAGACATGTAATTAACATGGATTCGCTCTCCGTGAAATTCCGTGTTCTGAACACGATACATGCATCTCGGACTCGACAAATATTCACTACATTGTGGTTAGCATGTGGATTACAGCACTTTCATCCACCATACAAAGCTTACTGACACTTTGAAGAATTTTCTCAGATTTCACAGGTTAGTTTTAATGCCAGATAAGAAAATGAGGCAGATTTGGCAAAAAAATGCTCTTGGAGCGAGTTATACACAAAAGATATGTAATTTACCTAGTTTTACTCACCGTGACATTCCGTGTTCTGAACACGTTACATGCATCACGGATTCGACAAACATTCACTACAGAGTTGGTAGCATAAGGATTACCGAACATTCACCCACCATAAATGCCATATTGACATTTTGAAGCACTTTCCCATATTTCAAAATGTTTTCCTAATGCCAGGTTTGAAAATGAGGCAGATTAACAAAAAATTCTCTTGGAGCAAGTACTTCCCATAGAAATGTAATTTACATAGCTTCCCTCACAGTGACATTCCAATTTCCGAACACTCTACATACTTCACGGATTTGACAAACATTTTTAATGAGTTATGTACATGTGTATTACAGAACTTTCATCCACCATACAAGGCATATTTAAACCTAGAAACGTTAACTCTGAATTTGCAGCCTTTTCCTAATGCCAGTTTCGAAAATCAGGCCGTTTTCTCCAGAAAAAAATTTTGGAGCGATTTCTTCCCAATAGACATGAAATTTACATAGATTCCATCTCCGGAAATTTCCATCATACCATCACGCTACATGCATAGGCTTTCTACAATTATTCACATCAGGTTTGTTTGCATGTGGCTTTATGAACTTCCATCACAATACAATGCATATTGACACTTTGAAGCATTTTCTCTGATTTTGAAGGAATTTCCAAATGCCAGTTTCGAAAATGAGGCAGATTTCGCAGAAAAAATTCTTGGAGTGAGTTCTACCCAAGAGACATGTATTTTACCAACATACGCTCACCGTGATATTCTACGTTCTGAACACTCTCCATGTATCTCGGATTCGACAAATATTCTCTACAGAGTTGTTAGTATGCGGATTGCCGAACTTTCATCCACCATACAAGGCATATTTACACCTACAATTGATTAATCTGAGTTCGCAGCTTATTCCTAATGCCAGTTTCAAAAATCAGGCTGTTATCTCAGGAAAAAACTCTTGGAGCGATTTCTAACCTAGGGAAATGTAATTTACATAAATTTCCTCGCCGTGACATTCCGTGTTCCAAACGTTCTACATGCATAACGGATTCGAAAAATATTCATTACAGATTTGTTAGCATGTGGATTACCGAACTTACATCACAAAACATTGAATATTGATACTTAGAAGTATTTTCTCAGATTTTGCAGCGTTTTCCAAGCGCCAGTTTCAAAAATGAAGCAGTTATTACAGAAAAATTCTATTGAAGTGAGTTCTACCAAATAGACAACTAGTTTACATTGTTTCAATCACCGTGAAATTGCACGTTCCAAACATGGTACATGCATCACGGATTAGGAAAAAGATTCTTTATTATGTTGTGAAAAAGTGGATTATCAAACTTTCTTCCTACATAAAGGTATCTTTATACCTACAAATATTTTCTAACATTTTGCAGCTTTATCCAAATATCACATTTGAGTATCAAGCAATTTTCGCCGAAATATTCTATTCTAGCTAGTTCTACCCAATAGAATTCTAATTTACATAGTTTCTTTACCGTGAATTTCTGTCTTCCGAACGCGCTACAAGAATCACAGTTTGAAAAATATTACTACACACTTGTTAACATATGGATTACCGGACTTTCATCCACCAATCAAGTCATATTGGCACTTAGAAGCATTTTCTCATATTTCGAAGATATTTCCTAACACCAGATTTGAAAATGAGGCAGATTTTGCAGAAAAATTCTCTTGGAGCGAGTTCTACCCAATAGACATTTAATTTACATTGATGTGCTCATCATGACATTTTGTGATGTGAACACATTTCATGTATCTCGGTTTCGACAAATATTCACTACAGAGATGTTAGCATTTGGATTACCAATCTTACATCCACCATACAAGGCATATTTACACCTACAAGTATTTACTCTCAATTCAAAGTTTTGTCCAAACGTCAAATTCGAAAATCATGCAATTTGTTCAGAAAAATTCTATTCAAGCTAGTTCTACCCAATAGAATTTTAATTTATGTAGTTTCATTACCGTAAATTTCCATGTTCCAAACACGCTAAATAAGTCACGGATTCGAAAAGTATTCCCTTCATAGTTGGTTACGTGGATTACCAGACTTAAATTCCCCGTTCAAGGCATATTCACACTTAGAAGCATTTTCTCAGATTTCTCAGGTTTTTCCTAAAGCCAGTTTGGAAAATGAGGCTGATTTCACAGAAAATGTTCTTGGAGCCAGTTCTACCCAAAAGATATGTAATTTAACTAGTTCACTCACCGTGACATTCCGTGTTCTGAACATGTTACATGCATCAAGGATTCGACAATCATCCTTTAATGAGTGTGAGCATGTGGATTATCAAATTTTCATCCACCTTACAAGACATGTTTTCACCTAGAAACATTTACTCACATTTCGCAGAATTTTCCTAACGTCAGTTTCGAAAATCAGGCAGTTTTCGCAGAAAAATCCTCTTGTTGCATGTTCCATCCAATAGACATCTCATTTTCATAGATACCATCACCGTAACATTCCGTGTTCCTAAAAAACGGTTCATGCACCAAGGATTCAACAAATATTCACTGCTGAGTTGTTAGCATGTGAATTACCAATCTTTAATAAACCATTGAAGACATATTGTCACCTTAAAGCATTTACTCTGATTTCACAGCGTTTTCATAACACCAGTTTCGAAACTGAGGCAGATTTTTCAGTAAAACTCTCCTGGAGAGGGTTCTAACCAATAGATATGTAATTTGCATAGCTTCCCTCACCGAGAAAGACCGTGTTCCGAACAGGCTACATACATCAAGGATTTGAGAAACATTTTTAATGAGTTATGTACATGTGTATTACAGATCTTTCATCCACCATACAAGGCATATTGACACATAGAAACATTAACTCTGAGCTCACAGCTTTTTCCTAATAGCAGTTTCGAAAATCAGGCAGTTTTCAAAGGAAAAAACTGTTGGAGCGTGTTCTACCCAATAGGTACGTAAATTACATAGATTCCCCCACTGTGAAATTACATGTTTCGAACACATTACATGCAGAAAAGGTTCGACAAAAATAAACTATAGAGTTGTTTGCATGAGGATGACAGGACTTTCATCACAATACAAGGCATATTGATGCTTAGAAGCATTTTCTCTGATTTCACAGAGCTTTCCAAACGCCAGTTTCGAAAATGAGGCAGATTTCACGGCAAAAACCTCTTGGAGCAGGTTCTAACCTATAGACATGTAATTAACATGGATTCGCTCTCCGTGAAATTCCGTGTTCTGAACACGATACATGCATCTCGGACTCGACAAATATTCACTACATTGTGGTTAGCATGTGGATTACAGCACTTTCATCCACCATACAAAGCTTACTGACACTTTGAAGAATTTTCTCAGATTTCACAGGTTAGTTTTAATGCCAGATAAGAAAATGAGGCAGATTTGGCAAAAAAATGCTCTTGGAGCGAGTTATACACAAAAGATATGTAATTTACCTAGTTTTACTCACCGTGACATTCCGTGTTCTGAACACGTTACATGCATCACGGATTCGACAAACATTCACTACAGAGTTGGTAGCATAAGGATTACCGAACATTCACCCACCATAAATGCCATATTGACATTTTGAAGCACTTTCCCATATTTCAAAATGTTTTCCTAATGCCAGGTTTGAAAATGAGGCAGATTAACAAAAAATTCTCTTGGAGCAAGTACTTCCCATAGAAATGTAATTTACATAGCTTCCCTCACAGTGACATTCCAATTTCCGAACACTCTACATACTTCACGGATTTGACAAATATTTTTAATGAGTTATGTACATGTGTATTACAGAACTTTCATCCACCATACAAGGCATATTTAAACCTAGAAACGTTAACTCTGAATTTGCAGCCTTTTCCTAATGCCAGTTTCGAAAATCAGGCCGTTTTCTCCAGAAAAAATTTTTGGAGCGATTTCTTCCCAATAGACATGAAATTTACATAGATTCCATCTCCGGAAATTTCCGTCATACGATCACGCTACATGCATAGGATTTCTACAATTATTCACATCAGGTTTGTTTGCATGTGGCTTTATGAACTTCCATCACAATTCAATGCATATTGACACTTTGAAGCATTTTCTCTGATTTTGAAAGAATTTCCAAATGCCAGTTTCGAAAATGAGGCAGATTTCGCAGAAAAAACTCTTGGAGTGAGTTCTACCCAAGAGACATGTATTTTACCGACATACGCTCACCGTGATATTCTACGTTCTGAACACTCTCCATGTATCTCGGATTCGACAAATATTCTCTACAGAGTTGTTAGTATGCGGATTGCCGAACTTTCATCCACCATACAAGGCATATTTACACCTACAATTGATTAATCTGAGTTCGCTTCTTATTCCTAACGCCAGTTTCAAAAATCAGGCTGTTATCTCAGGAAAAAACTCTTGGAGCGATTTCTAACCTAGGGAAATGTAATTTACATAAATTTCCTCGCCGTGACATTCCGTGTTCCAAACGTTCTACATGCATAACGGATTCGAAAAATATTCACTACAGATTTGTTAGCATGTGGATTACCGAACTTACATCACAAAACATTGAATATTGATACTTAGAAGTATTTTCTCAGATTTTGCAGCGTTTTCCAAGCGCCAGTTTCAAAAATGAAGCAGTTATTACAGAAAAATTCTATTGAAGTGAGTTCTACAAAATAGACAAGTGGTTACATTGTTTCAATCACCGTGAAATTGCACGTTCCAAACATGGTACATGCATCACGGATTAGGAAAATGATTCTTTATTATGTTGTGAAAAAGTGGATTACCAAACATTCTTCCTACATAAAGGCATCTTTACACCTACAAATATTTTCTCACATTTTGCAGCTTTATCCAAATATCACATTTGAGTATCAAGCAATTTTCGCCGAAATATTCTATTCTAGCTAGTTCTACCCAATAGAATTCTAATTTACATAGTTTCTTTACCGTGAATTTCTGTCTTCCGAACGCGCTACAAGAATCACAGTTTGAAAAATATTACTACACACTTGTTAACATATGGATTACCGGACTTTCATCCACCAATCAAGTCATATTGGCACTTAGAAGCATTTTCTCATATTTCGAAGATTTTTCCTAACACCAGATTTGAAAATGAGGCAGATTTTGCAGAAAAATTCTCTTGGAGCGAGTTCTACCCAATAGACATTTAATTTACATAGATGTTCTCATCATGACATTTTGTGATCTGAACACATTTCATGTATCTCGGTTTCGACAAATATTCACTACAGAGATGTTAGCATTTGGATTACCAATCTTACATCCACCATACAAGGCATATTTACACCTACAAGTATTTACTCTCAATTCAAAGTTTTGTCCAAACGTCAAATTCGAAAATCATGCAATTTGTTCAGAAAAATTCTATTCAAGCTAGTTCTACCCAATAGAATTTTAATTTACGTAGTTTCATTACCGTAAATTTCCATGTTCCAAACACGCTAAATAAGTCACGGATTCGAAAAGTATTCCCTTCATAGTTGGTTACGTGGATTACCAGACTTAAATTCCCCGTTCAAGGCATATTCACACTTAGAAGCATTTTCTCAGATTTCTCAGGTTTTCCCTAAAGCCAGTTTGGAAAATGAGGCTGATTTCACAGAAAATGTTCTTGGAGCCAGTTCTACCCAAAAGATATGTAATTTAACTAGTTCACTCACCGTGACATTCCGTGTTCTGAACATGTTACATGCATCAAGGATTCGACAATCATCCTTTAATGAGTGTGAGCATGTGGATTATCAAATTTTCATCCACCTTACAAGACATGTTTTCACCTAGAAACATTTACTCCCATTTCGCAGAATTTTCCTAACGTCAGTTTCGAAAATCAGGCATTTTTCGCAGAAAAATCCTCTTGTTGCATGTTCCATCCAATAGACATCTCATTTTCATAGATACCATCACCGTAACATTCCGTGTTCCTAAAAAACGGTTCATGCACCAAGGATTCAACAAATATTCACTGCTGAGTTGTTAGCATGTGAATTACCAATCTTTAATAAACCATTGAAGACATATTGTCACCTTAAAGCATTTACTCTGATTTCACAGCGTTTTCATAACACCAGTTTCGAAACTGAGGCAGATTTTTCAGTAAAACTCTCCTGGAGAGGGTTCTAACCAATAGATATGTAATTTGCATAGCTTCCCTCACCGAGAAAGACCGTGTTCCGAACAGGCTACATACATCAAGGATTTGAGAAACATTTTTAATGAGTTATGTACATGTGTATTACAGATCTTTCATCCACCATACAAGGCATATTGACACATAGAAACATTAACTCTGAGTTCGCAGCTTTTTCCTAATAGCAGTTTCGAAAATCAGGCAGTTTTCAAAGGAAAAAACTGTTGGAGCGTGTTCTACCCAATAGGTACGTAAATTACATAGATTCCCCCACTGTGAAATTACATGTTTCGAACACATTACATGCAGAAAAGATTCGACAAAAATAAACTATAGAGTTGTTTGCATGAGGATGACAGGACTTTCATCACAATACAAGGCATATTGATGCTTAGAAGCATTTTCTCTGATTTCACAGAGCTTTCCAAACGCCAGTTTCGAAAATGAGGCAGATTTCACGGCAAAAACCTCTTGGAGCAGGTTCTAACCTATAGACATGTAATTAACATGGATTCGCTCTCCGTGAAATTCCGTGTTCTGAACACGATACATGCATCTCGGACTCGACAAATATTCACTACATTGTGGTTAGCATGTGGATTACAGCACTTTCATCCACCATACAAAGCTTACTGACACTTTGAAGAATTTTCTCAGATTTCACAGGTTAGTTTTAATGCCAGATAAGAAAATGAGGCAGATTTGGCAAAAAAATGCTCTTGGAGCGAGTTATACACAAAAGATATGTAATTTACCTAGTTTTACTCACCGTGACATTCCGTGTTCTGAACACGTTACATGCATCACGGATTCGACAAACATTCACTACAGAGTTGGTAGCATAAGGATTACCGAACATTCACCCACCATAAATGCCATATTGACATTTTGAAGCACTTTCCCATATTTCAAAATGTTTTCCTAATGCCAGGTTTGAAAATGAGGCAGATTAACAAAAAATTCTCTTGGAGCAAGTACTTCCCATAGAAATGTAATTTACATAGCTTCCCTCACAGTGACATTCCAATTTCCGAACACTCTACATACTTCACGGATTTGACAAACATTTTTAATGAGTTATGTACATGTGTATTACAGAACTTTCATCCACCATACAAGGCATATTTAAACCTAGAAACGTTAACTCTGAATTTGCAGCCTTTTCCTAATGCCAGTTTAGAAAATCAGGCCGTTTTCTCCAGAAAAAATTTTTGGAGCGATTTCTTCCCAATAGACATGAAATTTACATAGATTCCATCTCCGGAAATTTCCGTCATACGATCACGCTACATGCATAGGCTTTCTACAATTATTCACATCAGGTTTGTTTGCATGTGGCTTTATGAACTTCCATCACAATACAATGCATATTGACACTTTGAAGCATTTTCTCTGATTTTGAAGGAATTTCCAAATGCCAGTTTCGAAAATGAGGCAGAGTTCGCAGAAAAAACTCTTGGAGTGAGTTCTACCCAAGAGACATGTATTTTACCAACATACGCTCACCGTGATATTCTATGTTCTGAACACTCCCCATGTATCTCGGATTCGACATATATTCTCTACAGAGTTGTTAGTATGCGGATTGCCGAACTTTCATCCACCATACAAGGCATATTTACACCTACAATTGATTAATGTGAGTTCGCAGCTTGTTCCTAACGCCAGTTTCAAAAATCAGGCGGTTATCTCAGGAAAAAACTCTTGGAGCGATTTCTAACCTAGGGAAATGTAATTTACATAAATTTCCTCGCCGTGACATTCCGTGTTCCAAACGTTCTACATGCATAACTGATTTGAAAAATATTCACTACAGATTTGTTAGCATGTGGATTACCGAACTTACATCACAAAACATTGAATATTGATACTTAGAAGTATTTTCTCAGATTTTGCAGCGTTTTCCAAGCGCCAGTTTCAAAAATGAAGCAGTTTTCACAGAAAAATTCTATTGAAGTGAGTTCTACAAAATAGACAAGTAGTTACATTTTTTCAATAACGGTGAAATTGCACGTTCCAAACATGGTACATGCATCACGGATTAGGAAAAAATTCTTTATTATGTTGGGAAAAAGTGGATTACCAAACTTTCTTCCTACATAAAGGCATCTTTATACCTACAAATATTTTCTCACATTTTGCAGCTTTATCCAAATATCACATTTGAGTATCAAGCAATTTTCGCCGAAATATTCTATTCTAGCTAGTTCTACCCAATAGAATTCTAATTTACATAGTTTCTTTACCGTGAATTTCTGTCTTCCAAACGCGCTACAAGAATCACAGTTTGAAAAATATTACTACACACTTGTTAACATATGGATTACCGGACTTTCATCCACCAATCAAGTCATATTGGCACTTAGAAGCATTTTCTCATATTTCGAAGATTTTTCCTAACACCAGATTTGAAAATGAGGCAGATTTTGCAGAAAAATTCTCTTGGAGCGAGTTCTACCCAATAGACATTTAATTTACATAGATGTGCTCATCATGACATTTTGTGATCTGAACACATTTCATGTATCTCGGTTTCGACAAATATTCACTACAGAGATGTTAGCATTTGGATTACCAATCTTACATCCACCATACAAGGCATATTTACACCTACAAGTATTTACTCTCAATTCAAAGTTTTGTCCAAACGTCAAATTCGAAAATCATGCAATTTGTTCAGAAAAATTCTATTCAAGCTAGTTCTACCCAATAGAATTTTAATTTACGTAGTTTCATTACCGTAAATTTCCATGTTCCAAACACGCTAAATAAGTCACGGATTCGAAAAGTATTCCCTTCATAGTTGGTTACGTGGATTACCAGACTTAAATTCCCCGTTCAAGGCATATTCACACTTAGAAGCATTTTCTCAGATTTCTCAGGTTTTCCCTAAAGCCAGTTTGGAAAATGAGGCTGATTTCACAGAAAATGTTCTTGGAGCCAGTTCTACCCAAAAGATATGTAATTTAACTAGTTCACTCACCGTGACATTCCGTGTTCTGAACATGTTACATGCATCAAGGATTCGACAATCATCCTTTAATGAGTGTGAGCATGTGGATTATCAAATTTTCATCCACCTTACAAGACATGTTTTCACCTAGAAACATTTACTCCCATTTCGCAGAATTTTCCTAACGTCAGTTTCGAAAATCAGGCATTTTTCGCAGAAAAATCCTCTTGTTGCATGTTCCATCCAATAGACATCTCATTTTCATAGATACCATCACCGTAACATTCCGTGTTCCTAAAAAACGGTTCATGCACCAAGGATTCAACAAATATTCACTGCTGAGTTGTTAGCATGTGAATTACCAATCTTTAATAAACCATTGAAGACATATTGTCACCTTAAAGCATTTACTCTGATTTCACAGCGTTTTCATAACACCAGTTTCGAAACTGAGGCAGATTTTTCAGTAAAACTCTCCTGGAGAGGGTTCTAACCAATAGATATGTAATTTGCATAGCTTCCCTCACCGAGAAAGACCGTGTTCCGAACAGGCTACATACATCAAGGATTTGAGAAACATTTTTAATGAGTTATGTACATGTGTATTACAGATCTTTCATCCACCATACAAGGCATATTGACACATAGAAACATTAACTCTGAGTTCGCAGCTTTTTCCTAATAGCAGTTTCGAAAATCAGGCAGTTTTCAAAGGAAAAAACTGTTGGAGCGTGTTCTACCCAATAGGTACGTAAATTACATAGATTCCCCCACTGTGAAATTACATGTTTCGAACACATTACATGCAGAAAAGATTCGACAAAAATAAACTATAGAGTTGTTTGCATGAGGATGACAGGACTTTCATCACAATACAAGGCATATTGATGCTTAGAAGCATTTTCTCTGATTTCACAGAGCTTTCCAAACGCCAGTTTCGAAAATGAGGCAGATTTCACGGCAAAAACCTCTTGGAGCAGGTTCTAACCTATAGACATGTAATTAACATGGATTCGCTCTCCGTGAAATTCCGTGTTCTGAACACGATACATGCATCTCGGACTCGACAAATATTCACTACATTGTGGTTAGCATGTGGATTACAGCACTTTCATCCACCATACAAAGCTTACTGACACTTTGAAGAATTTTCTCAGATTTCACAGGTTAGTTTTAATGCCAGATAAGAAAATGAGGCAGATTTGGCAAAAAAATGCTCTTGGAGCGAGTTATACACAAAAGATATGTAATTTACCTAGTTTTACTCACCGTGACATTCCGTGTTCTGAACACGTTACATGCATCACGGATTCGACAAACATTCACTACAGAGTTGGTAGCATAAGGATTACCGAACATTCACCCACCATAAATGCCATATTGACATTTTGAAGCACTTTCCCATATTTCAAAATGTTTTCCTAATGCCAGGTTTGAAAATGAGGCAGATTAACAAAAAATTCTCTTGGAGCAAGTACTTCCCATAGAAATGTAATTTACATAGCTTCCCTCACAGTGACATTCCAATTTCCGAACACTCTACATACTTCACGGATTTGACAAACATTTTTAATGAGTTATGTACATGTGTATTACAGAACTTTCATCCACCATACAAGGCATATTTAAACCTAGAAACGTTAACTCTGAATTTGCAGCCTTTTCCTAATGCCAGTTTAGAAAATCAGGCCGTTTTCTCCAGAAAAAATTTTTGGAGCGATTTCTTCCCAATAGACATGAAATTTACATAGATTCCATCTCCGGAAATTTCCGTCATACGATCACGCTACATGCATAGGCTTTCTACAATTATTCACATCAGGTTTGTTTGCATGTGGCTTTATGAACTTCCATCACAATACAATGCATATTGACACTTTGAAGCATTTTCTCTGATTTTGAAGGAATTTCCAAATGCCAGTTTCGAAAATGAGGCAGAGTTCGCAGAAAAAACTCTTGGAGTGAGTTCTACCCAAGAGACATGTATTTTACCAACATACGCTCACCGTGATATTCTATGTTCTGAACACTCCCCATGTATCTCGGATTCGACATATATTCTCTACAGAGTTGTTAGTATGCGGATTGCCGAACTTTCATCCACCATACAAGGCATATTTACACCTACAATTGATTAATGTGAGTTCGCAGCTTGTTCCTAACGCCAGTTTCAAAAATCAGGCGGTTATCTCAGGAAAAAACTCTTGGAGCGATTTCTAACCTAGGGAAATGTAATTTACATAAATTTCCTCGCCGTGACATTCCGTGTTCCAAACGTTCTACATGCATAACTGATTTGAAAAATATTCACTACAGATTTGTTAGCATGTGGATTACCGAACTTACATCACAAAACATTGAATATTGATACTTAGAAGTATTTTCTCAGATTTTGCAGCGTTTTCCAAGCGCCAGTTTCAAAAATGAAGCAGTTTTCACAGAAAAATTCTATTGAAGTGAGTTCTACAAAATAGACAAGTAGTTACATTTTTTCAATAACGGTGAAATTGCACGTTCCAAACATGGTACATGCATCACGGATTAGGAAAAAGATTCTTTATTATGTTGGGAAAAAGTGGATTACCAAACTTTCTTCCTACATAAAGGCATCTTTATACCTACAAATATTTTCTCACATTTTGCAGCTTTATCCAAATATCACATTTGAGTATCAAGCAATTTTCGCCAAAATATTCTATTCTAGCTAGTTCTACCCAATAGAATTCTAATTTACATAGTTTCTTTACCGTGAATTTCTGTCTTCCGAACGCGCTACAAGAATCACAGTTTGAAAAATATTACTACACACTTGTTAACATATGGATTACCGGACTTTCATCCACCAATCAAGTCATATTGGCACTTAGAAGCATTTTCTCATATTTCGAGGATTTTTCCTAACACCAGATTTGAAAATGAGGCAGATTTTGCAGAAAAATTCTCTTGGAGCGAGTTCTACCCAATAGACATTTAATTTACATTGATGTGCTCATCATGACATTTTGTGATCTGAACACATTTCATGTATCTCGGTTTCGACAAATATTCACTACAGAGATGTTAGCATTTGGATTACCAATCTTACATCCACCATACAAGGCATATTTACACCTACAAGTATTTACTCTCATTTCAATTTTTGTCCAAACGTCAAATTCGAAAATCATGCAATTTGTTCAGAAAAATTCTATTCAAGCTAGTTCTACCCAATAGAATTTTAATTTATGTAGTTTCATTACCGTAAATTTCCATGTTCCAAACACGCTAAATAAGTCACGGATTCGAAAAGTATTCCCTTCATAGTTGGTTACGTGGATTACCAGACTTAAATTCCCTGTTCAAGGCATATTCCCACTTAGAAGCATTTTCTCAGATTTCTCAGGTTTTTCCTAAAGCCAGTTTGGAAAATGAGGCTGATTTCACAGAAAATGTTCTTGGAGCCAGTTCTACCCAAAAGATATGTAATTTAACTAGTTCACTCACCGTGACATTCCGTGTTCTGAACATGTTACATGCATCAAGGATTCGACAATCATCCTTTAATGAGTGTGAGCATGTGGATTATCAAATTTTCATCCACCTTACAAGACATGTTTTCACCTAGAAACATTTACTCACATTTCGCAGAATTTTCCTAACGTCAGTTTCGAAAATCAGGCAGTTTTCGCAGAAAAATCCTCTTGTTGCATGTTCCATCCAATAGACATCTCATTTTCATAGATACCATCACCGTAACATTCCGTGTTCCTAAAAAACGGTTCATGCACCAAGGATTCAACAAATATTCACTGCTGAGTTGTTAGCATGTGAATTACCAATCTTTAATAAACCATTGAAGACATATTGTCACCTTAAAGCATTTACTCTGATTTCACAGCGTTTTCATAACACCAGTTTCGAAACTGAGGCAGATTTTTCAGTAAAACTCTCCTGGAGAGGGTTCTAACCAATAGATATGTAATTTGCATAGCTTCCCTCACCGAGAAAGACCGTGTTCCGAACAGGCTACATACATCAAGGATTTGAGAAACATTTTTAATGAGTTATGTACATGTGTATTACAGATCTTTCATCCACCATACAAGGCATATTGACACATAGAAACATTAACTCTGAGTTCGCAGCTTTTTCCTAATAGCAGTTTCGAAAATCAGGCAGTTTTCAAAGGAAAAAACTGTTGGAGCGTGTTCTACCCAATAGGTACGTAAATTACATAGATTCCCCCACTGTGAAATTACATGTTTCGAACACATTACATGCAGAAAAGATTCGACAAAAATAAACTATAGAGTTGTTTGCATGAGGATGACAGGACTTTCATCACAATACAAGGCATATTGATGCTTAGAAGCATTTTCTCTGATTTCACAGAGCTTTCCAAACGCCAGTTTCGAAAATGAGGCAGATTTCATGGGAAAAACCTCTTGGAGCAGGTTCTAAACTATAGACATGTAATTAACATGGATTCGCTCTCCGTGAAATTCCGTGTTCTGAACACGATACATGCATCTCGGACTCGACAAATATTCACTACATTGTGGTTAGCATGTGGATTACAGCACTTTCATCCACCATACAAAGCTTACTGACACTTTGAAGAATTTTCTCAGATTTCACAGGTTAGTTTTAATGCCAGATAAGAAAATGAGGCAGATTTGGCAAAAAAATGCTCTTGGAGCGAGTTATACACAAAAGATATGTAATTTACCTAGTTTTACTCACCGTGACATTCCGTGTTCTGAACACGTTACATGCATCACGGATTCGACAAACATTCACTACAGAGTTGGTAGCATAAGGATTACCGAACATTCACCCACCATAAATGCCATATTGACATTTTGAAGCACTTTCCCATATTTCAAAATGTTTTCCTAATGCCAGGTTTGAAAATGAGGCAGATTAACAAAAAATTCTCTTGGAGCAAGTACTTCCCATAGAAATGTAATTTACATAGCTTCCCTCACAGTGACATTCCAATTTCCGAACACTCTACATACTTCACGGATTTGACAAACATTTTTAATGAGTTATGTACATGTGTATTACAGAACTTTCATCCACCATACAAGGCATATTTAAACCTAGAAACATTAACTCTGAATTTGCAGCCTTTTCCTAATGCCAGTTTCGAAAATCAGGCCGTTTTCTCCAGAAAAAATTTTTGGAGCGATTTCTTCCCAATAGACATGAAATTTACATAGATTCCATCTCCGGAAATTTCCGTCATACGATCACGCTACATGCATAGGCTTTCTACAATTATTCACATCAGGTTTGTTTGCATGTGGCTTTATGAACTTCCATCACAATACAATGCATATTGACACTTTGAAGCATTTTCTCTGATTTTGAAGGAATTTCCAAATGCCAGTTTCGAAAATGAGGCAGAGTTCGCAGAAAAAACTCTTGGAGTGAGTTCTACCCAAGAGACATGTATTTTACCGACATACGCTCACCGTGATATTCTATGTTCTGAACACTCTCCATGTATCTCGGATTCGACAAATATTCTCTACAGAGTTGTTAGTATGCGGATTGCCGAACTTTCATCCACCATACAAGGCATATTTACACCTACAATTGATTAATCTGAGTTCGCAGCTTATTTCTAACGCCAGTTTCAAAAATCAGGCTGTTATCTCAGGAAAAATCTCTTGGAGCGATTTCTAACCTAGGGAAATGTAATTTACATAAATTTCCTCGCCGTGACATTCCGTGTTCCAAACGTTCTAAATGCATAACGGATTCGAAAATTATTCACTACAGATTTGTTAGCATGTGGATTACCGAACTTTCATCACAAAACATTGAATATTGATACTTAGAAGTATTTTCTCAGATTTTGCAGCATTTTCCAAGCGCCAGTTTCAAAAATGAAGCAGTTATTACAGAAAAATTCTATTGAAGTGAGTTCTACAAAATAGACAAATAGTTACATTTTTTCAATAACCGTGAAATTGCACATTCCAAACATGGTACATGCATCACGGATTAGGAGAAAGATTCTTTAATATGTTGTGAAAAAGTGGATTACCAAACTTTCTTCCTACATAGAGGCATCTTTATACCTACAAATATTTTCTCACATTTTGCAGCTTTATCCAAGTATCACATTTGAGTATCAAGCAATTTTCGCCAAAATATTCTATTCTAGCTAGTTCTACCCAATAGAATTCTAATTTACATAGTTTCTTTACCGTGAATTTCTGTCTTCCGAACGCGCTACAAGAATCACAGTTTGAAAAATATTACTACACACTTGTTAACATATGGAATACCGGACTTTCATCCACCAATCAAATCATATTGGCACTTAGAAGCATTTTCTCATATTTCGAAGATTTTTCCTAACACCAGATTTGAAAATGAGGCAGATTTTGCAGAAAAATTCTCTTGGAGCGAGTTCTACCCAATAGACATTTAATTTACATAGATGTGCTCATCATGACATTTTGTGATCTGAACACATTTCATGTATCTCGGTTTCGACAAATATTCACTACAGAGATGTTTGCATTTGGATTACCAATCTTACATCCACCATACAAGGCATATTTACACCTACAAGTATTTACTCTCATTTCAATTTTTGTCCAAACGTCAAATTCGAAAATCATGCAATTTGTTCAGAAAAATTCTATTCAAGCTAGTTCTACCCAATAGAATTTTAATTTATGTAGTTTCATTACCGTAAATTTCCATGTTCCAAACACGCTAAATAAGTCACGGATTCGAAAAGTATTCCCTTCATAGTTGGTTACGTGGATTACCAGACTTAAATTCCCCGTTCAAGGCATATTCACACTTAGAAGCATTTTCTCAGATTTCTCAGGTTTTTCCTAAAGCCAGTTTGGAAAATGAGGCTGATTTCACAGAAAATGTTCTTGGAGCCAGTTCTACCCAAAAGATATGTAATTTAACTAGTTCACTCACCGTGACATTCCGTGTTCTGAACATGTTACATGCATCAAGGATTCGACAATCATCCTTTAATGAGTGTGAGCATGTGGATTATCAAATTTTCATCCACCTTACAAGACATGTTTTCACCTAGAAACATTTACTCCCATTTCGCAGAATTTTCCTAACGTCAGTTTCGAAAATCAGGCATTTTTCGCAGAAAAATCCTCTTGTTGCATGTTCCATCCAATAGACATCTCATTTTCATAGATACCATCACCGTAACATTCCGTGTTCCTAAAAAACGGTTCATGCACCAAGGATTCAACAAATATTCACTGCTGAGTTGTTAGCATGTGAATTACCAATCTTTAATAAACCATTGAAGACATATTGTCACCTTAAAGCATTTACTCTGATTTCACAGCGTTTTCATAACACCAGTTTCGAAACTGAGGCAGATTTTTCAGTAAAACTCTCCTGGAGAGGGTTCTAACCAATAGATATGTAATTTGCATAGCTTCCCTCACCGAGAAAGACCGTGTTCCGAACAGGCTACATACATCAAGGATTTGAGAAACATTTTTAATGAGTTATGTACATGTGTATTACAGATCTTTCATCCACCATACAAGGCATATTGACACATAGAAACATTAACTCTGAGTTCGCAGCTTTTTCCTAATAGCAGTTTCGAAAATCAGGCAGTTTTCAAAGGAAAAAACTGTTGGAGCGTGTTCTACCCAATAGGTACGTAAATTACATAGATTCCCCCACTGTGAAATTACATGTTTCGAACACATTACATGCAGAAAAGATTCGACAAAAATAAACTATAGAGTTGTTTGCATGAGGATGACAGGACTTTCATCACAATACAAGGCATATTGATGCTTAGAAGCATTTTCTCTGATTTCACAGAGCTTTCCAAACGCCAGTTTCGAAAATGAGGCAGATTTCACGGCAAAAACCTCTTGGAGCAGGTTCTAACCTATAGACATGTAATTAACATGGATTCGCTCTCCGTGAAATTCCGTGTTCTGAACACGATACATGCATCTCGGACTCGACAAATATTCACTACATTGTGGTTAGCATGTGGATTACAGCACTTTCATCCACCATACAAAGCTTACTGACACTTTGAAGTATTTTCTCAGATTTCACAGGTTAGTTTTAATGCCAGATAAGAAAATGAGGCAGATTTGGCAAAAAAATGCTCTTGGAGCGAGTTATACACAAAAGATATGTAATTTACCTAGTTTTACTCACCGTGACATTCCGTGTTCTGAACACGTTACATGCATCACGGATTCGACAAACATTCACTACAGAGTTGGTAGCATAAGGATTACCGAACATTCACCCACCATAAATGCCATATTGACATTTTGAAGCACTTTCCCATATTTCAAAATGTTTTCCTAATGCCAGGTTTGAAAATGAGGCAGATTAACAAAAAATTCTCTTGGAGCAAGTACTTCCCATAGAAATGTAATTTACATAGCTTCCCTCACAGTGACATTCCAATTTCCGAACACTCTATATACTTCACGGATTTGACAAACATTTTTAATGAGTTATGTACATGTGTATTACAGAACTTTCATCCACCATACAAGGCATATTTAAACCTAGAAACGTTAACTCTGAATTTGCAGCCTTTTCCTAATGCCAGTTTCGAAAATCAGGCCGTTTTCTCCAGAAAAAATTTTTGGAGCGATTTCTTCCCAATAGACATGAAATTTACATAGATTCCATCTCCGGAAATTTCCATCATGCGATCACGCTACATGCATAGGCTTTCTACAATTATTCACATCAGGTTTGTTTGCATGTGGCTTTATGAACTTCCATCACAATACAATGCATATTGACACTTTGAAGCATTTTCTCTGATTTTGAAGGAATTTCCAAATGCCAGTTTCGAAAATGAGGCAGAGTTCGCAGAAAAAACTCTTGGAGTGAGTTCTACCCAAGAGACATGTATTTTACCGACATACGCTAACCGTGATATCCTATGTTCTGAACACTCTCCATGTATCTCGGATTCGACAAATATTCTCTACAGAGTTGTTAGTATGCAGATTGCCGAACTTTCATCCACCATACAAGGCATATTTACACCTACAATTGATTAATGTGAGTTCGCAGCTTGTTCCTAACGCCAGTTTCAAAAATCAGGCGGTTATCTCAGGAAAAAACTCTTGGAGCGATTTCTAACCTAGGGAAATGTAATTTACATAAATTTCCTCGCCGTGACATTCCGTGTTCCAAACGTTCTACATGCATAACTGATTTGAAAAATATTCACTACAGATTTGTTAGCATGTGGATTACCGAACTTAAATCACAAAACATTGAATATTGATACTTAGAAGTATTTTCTCAGATTCTGCAGCGTTTTCCAAGCGCCAGTTTCAAAAATGAAGCAGTTTTCACAGAAAAATTCTATTGAAGTGAGTTCTACAAAATAGACAAGTAGTTACATTTTTTCAATAACGGTGAAATTGCACGTTCCAAACATGGTACATGCATCACGGATTAGGAAAAAGATTCTTTATTATGTTGGGAAAAAGTGGATTACCAAACTTTCTTCCTACATAAAGGCATCTTTATACCTACAAATATTTTCTCACATTTTGCAGCTTTATCCAAATATCACATTTGAGTATCAAGCAATTTTCGCCAAAATATTCTATTCTAGCTAGTTCTACCCAATAGAATTCTAATTTACATAGTTTCTTTACCGTGAATTTCTGTCTTCCGAACGCGCTACAAGAATCACAGTTTGAAAAATATTACTACACACTTGTTAACATATGGATTACCGGACTTTCATCCACCAATCAAGTCATATTGGCACTTAGAAGCATTTTCTCATATTTCGAGGATTTTTCCTAACACCAGATTTGAAAATGAGGCAGATTTTGCAGAAAAATTCTCTTGGAGCGAGTTCTACCCAATAGACATTTAATTTACATTGATGTGCTCATCATGACATTTTGTGATCTGAACACATTTCATGTATCTCGGTTTCGACAAATATTCACTACAGAGATGTTAGCATTTGGATTACCAATCTTACATCCACCATACAAGGCATATTTACACCTACAAGTATTTACTCTCATTTCAATTTTTGTCCAAACGTCAAATTCGAAAATCATGCAATTTGTTCAGAAAAATTCTATTCAAGCTAGTTCTACCCAATAGAATTTTAATTTATGTAGTTTCATTACCGTAAATTTCCATGTTCCAAACACGCTAAATAAGTCACGGATTCGAAAAGTATTCCCTTCATAGTTGGTTACGTGGATTACCAGACTTAAATTCCCTGTTCAAGGCATATTCCCACTTAGAAGCATTTTCTCAGATTTCTCAGGTTTTTCCTAAAGCCAGTTTGGAAAATGAGGCTGATTTCACAGAAAATGTTCTTGGAGCCAGTTCTACCCAAAAGATATGTAATTTAACTAGTTCACTCACCGTGACATTCCGTGTTCTGAACATGTTACATGCATCAAGGATTCGACAATCATCCTTTAATGAGTGTGAGCATGTGGATTATCAAATTTTCATCCACCTTACAAGACATGT
This sequence comes from Camelus bactrianus, assembly GCF_048773025.1. Lineage (NCBI taxonomy): Eukaryota > Metazoa > Chordata > Mammalia > Artiodactyla > Camelidae > Camelus > Camelus bactrianus. Next base: position 142,254,226 of record NC_133539.1, on the reverse strand, counting down.
TTTCACCTAGAAACATTTACTCACATTTCGCAGAATTTTCCTAACGTCAGTTTCGAAAATCAGGCAGTTTTCGCAGAAAAATCCTCTTGTTGCATGTTCCATCCAATAGACATCTCATTTTCATAGATACCATCACCGTAACATTCCGTGTTCCTAAAAAACGGTTCATGCACCAAGGATTCAACAAATATTCACTGCTGAGTTGTTAGCATGTGAATTACCAATCTTTAATAAACCATTGAAGACATATTGTCACCTTAAAGCATTTACTCTGATTTCACAGCGTTTTCATAACACCAGTTTCGAAACTGAGGCAGATTTTTCAGTAAAACTCTCCTGGAGAGGGTTCTAACCAATAGATATGTAATTTGCATAGCTTCCCTCACCGAGAAAGACCGTGTTCCGAACAGGCTACATACATCAAGGATTTGAGAAACATTTTTAATGAGTTATGTACATGTGTATTACAGATCTTTCATCCACCATACAAGGCATATTGACACATAGAAACATTAACTCTGAGTTCGCAGCTTTTTCCTAATAGCAGTTTCGAAAATCAGGCAGTTTTCAAAGGAAAAAACTGTTGGAGCGTGTTCTACCCAATAGGTACGTAAATTACATAGATTCCCCCACTGTGAAATTACATGTTTCGAACACATTACATGCAGAAAAGATTCGACAAAAATAAACTATAGAGTTGTTTGCATGAGGATGACAGGACTTTCATCACAATACAAGGCATATTGATGCTTAGAAGCATTTTCTCTGATTTCACAGAGCTTTCGAAACGCCAGTTTCGAAAATGAGGCAGATTTCATGGGAAAAACCTCTTGGAGCAGGTTCTAACCTATAGACATGTAATTAACATGGATTCGCTCTCCGTGAAATTCCGTGTTCTGAACACGATACATGCATCTCGGACTCGACAAATATTCACTACATTGTGGTTAGCATGTGGATTACAGCACTTTCATCCACCATACAAAGCTTACTGACACTTTGAAGAATTTTCTCAGATTTCACAGGTTAGTTTTAATGCCAGATAAGAAAATGAGGCAGATTTGGCAAAAAAATGCTCTTGGAGCGAGTTATACACAAAAGATATGTAATTTACCTAGTTTTACTCACCGTGACATTCCGTGTTCTGAACACGTTACATGCATCACGGATTCGACAAACATTCACTACAGAGTTGGTAGCATAAGGATTACCGAACATTCACCCACCATAAATGCCATATTGACATTTTGAAGCACTTTCCCATATTTCAAAATGTTTTCCTAATGCCAGGTTTGAAAATGAGGCAGATTAACAAAAAATTCTCTTGGAGCAAGTACTTCCCATAGAAATGTAATTTACATAGCTTCCCTCACAGTGACATTCCAATTTCCGAACACTCTACATACTTCACGGATTTGACAAACATTTTTAATGAGTTATGTACATGTGTATTACAGAACTTTCATCCACCATACAAGGCATATTTAAACCTAGAAACATTAACTCTGAATTTGCAGCCTTTTCCTAATGCCAGTTTCGAAAATCAGGCCGTTTTCTCCAGAAAAAATTTTTGGAGCGATTTCTTCCCAATAGACATGAAATTTACATAGATTCCATCTCCGGAAACTTCCGTCATACGATCACGCTACATGCATAGGCTTTCTACAATTATTCACATCAGGTTTGTTTGCATGTGGCTTTATGAACTTCCATCACAATACAATGCATATTGACACTTTGAAGCATTTTCTCTGATTTTGAAGGAATTTCCAAATGCCAGTTTCGAAAATGAGGCAGAGTTCGCAGAAAAAACTCTTGGAGTGAGTTCTACCCAAGAGACATGTATTTTACCGACATACGCTCACCGTGATATTCTATGTTCTGAACACTCTCCATGTATCTCGGATTCGACAAATATTCTCTACAGAGTTGTTAGTATGCGGATTGCCGAACTTTCATCCACCATACAAGGCATATTTACACCTACAATTGATTAATCTGAGTTCGCAGCTTATTTCTAACGCCAGTTTCAAAAATCAGGCTGTTATCTCAGGAAAAATCTCTTGGAGCGATTTCTAACCTAGGGAAATGTAATTTACATAAATTTCCTCGCCGTGACATTCCGTGTTCCAAACGTTCTACATGCATAACGGATTCGAAAATTATTCACTACAGATTTGTTAGCATGTGGATTACCGAACTTTCATCACAAAACATTGAATATTGATACTTAGAAGTATTTTCTCAGATTTTGCAGCATTTTCCAAGCGCCAGTTTCAAAAATGAAGCAGTTATTACAGAAAAATTCTATTGAAGTGAGTTCTACAAAATAGACAAATAGTTACATTTTTTCAATAACCGTGAAATTGCACATTCCAAACATGGTACATGCATCACGGATTAGGAGAAAGATTCTTTAATATGTTGTGAAAAAGTGGATTACCAAACTTTCTTCCTACATAAAGGCATCTTTATACCTACAAATATTTTCTCACATTTTGCAGCTTTATCCAAGTATCACATTTGAGTATCAAGCAATTTTCGCCAAAATATTCTATTCTAGCTAGTTCTACCCAATAGAATTCTAATTTACATAGTTTCTTTACCGTGAATTTCTGTCTTCCGAACGCGCTACAAGAATCACAGTTTGAAAAATATTACTACACACTTGTTAACATATGGAATACCGGACTTTCATCCACCAATCAAATCATATTGGCACTTAGAAGCATTTTCTCATATTTCGAAGATTTTTCCTAACACCAGATTTGAAAATGAGGCAGATTTTGCAGAAAAATTCTCTTGGAGCGAGTTCTACCCAATAGACATTTAATTTACATAGATGTGCTCATCATGACATTTTGTGATCTGAACACATTTCATGTATCTCGGTTTCGACAAATATTCACTACAGAGATGTTTGCATTTGGATTACCAATCTTACATCCACCATACAAGGCATATTTACACCTACAAGTATTTACTCTCATTTCAATTTTTGTCCAAACGTCAAATTCGAAAATCATGCAATTTGTTCAGAAAAATTCTATTCAAGCTAGTTCTACCCAATAGAATTTTAATTTATGTAGTTTCATTACCGTAAATTTCCATGTTCCAAACACGCTAAATAAGTCACGGATTCGAAAAGTATTCCCTTCATAGTTGGTTACGTGGATTACCAGACTTAAATTCCCCGTTCAAGGCATATTCACACTTAGAAGCATTTTCTCAGATTTCTCAGGTTTTTCCTAAAGCCAGTTTGGAAAATGAGGCTGATTTCACAGAAAATGTTCTTGGAGCCAGTTCTACCCAAAAGATATGTAATTTAACTAGTTCACTCACCGTGACATTCCGTGTTCTGAACATGTTACATGCATCAAGGATTCGACAATCATCCTTTAATGAGTGTGAGCATGTGGATTATCAAATTTTCATCCACCTTACAAGACATGTTTTCACCTAGAAACATTTACTCCCATTTCGCAGAATTTTCCTAACGTCAGTTTCGAAAATCAGGCATTTTTCGCAGAAAAATCCTCTTGTTGCATGTTCCATCCAATAGACATCTCATTTTCATAGATACCATCACCGTAACATTCCGTGTTCCTAAAAAACGGTTCATGCACCAAGGATTCAACAAATATTCACTGCTGAGTTGTTAGCATGTGAATTACCAATCTTTAATAAACCATTGAAGACATATTGTCACCTTAAAGCATTTACTCTGATTTCACAGCGTTTTCATAACACCAGTTTCGAAACTGAGGCAGATTTTTCAGTAAAACTCTCCTGGAGAGGGTTCTAACCAATAGATATGTAATTTGCATAGCTTCCCTCACCGAGAAAGACCGTGTTCCGAACAGGCTACATACATCAAGGATTTGAGAAACATTTTTAATGAGTTATGTACATGTGTATTACAGATCTTTCATCCACCATACAAGGCATATTGACACATAGAAACATTAACTCTGAGTTCGCAGCTTTTTCCTAATAGCAGTTTCGAAAATCAGGCAGTTTTCAAAGGAAAAAACTGTTGGAGCGTGTTCTACCCAATAGGTACGTAAATTACATAGATTCCCCCACTGTGAAATTACATGTTTCGAACACATTACATGCAGAAAAGATTCGACAAAAATAAACTATAGAGTTGTTTGCATGAGGATGACAGGACTTTCATCACAATACAAGGCATATTGATGCTTAGAAGCATTTTCTCTGATTTCACAGAGCTTTCCAAACGCCAGTTTCGAAAATGAGGCAGATTTCACGGCAAAAACCTCTTGGAGCAGGTTCTAACCTATAGACATGTAATTAACATGGATTCGCTCTCCGTGAAATTCCGTGTTCTGAACACGATACATGCATCTCGGACTCGACAAATATTCACTACATTGTGGTTAGCATGTGGATTACAGCACTTTCATCCACCATACAAAGCTTACTGACACTTTGAAGTATTTTCTCAGATTTCACAGGTTAGTTTTAATGCCAGATAAGAAAATGAGGCAGATTTGGCAAAAAAATGCTCTTGGAGCGAGTTATACACAAAAGATATGTAATTTACCTAGTTTTACTCACCGTGACATTCCGTGTTCTGAACACGTTACATGCATCACGGATTCGACAAACATTCACTACAGAGTTGGTAGCATAAGGATTACCGAACATTCACCCACCATAAATGCCATATTGACATTTTGAAGCACTTTCCCATATTTCAAAATGTTTTCCTAATGCCAGGTTTGAAAATGAGGCAGATTAACAAAAAATTCTCTTGGAGCAAGTACTTCCCATAGAAATGTAATTTACATAGCTTCCCTCACAGTGACATTCCAATTTCCGAACACTCTATATACTTCACGGATTTGACAAACATTTTTAATGAGTTATGTACATGTGTATTACAGAACTTTCATCCACCATACAAGGCATATTTAAACCTAGAAACGTTAACTCTGAATTTGCAGCCTTTTCCTAATGCCAGTTTCGAAAATCAGGCCGTTTTCTCCAGAAAAAATTTTTGGAGCGATTTCTTCCCAATAGACATGAAATTTACATAGATTCCATCTCCGGAAATTTCCATCATGCGATCACGCTACATGCATAGGCTTTCTACAATTATTCACATCAGGTTTGTTTGCATGTGGCTTTATGAACTTCCATCACAATACAATGCATATTGACACTTTGAAGCATTTTCTCTGATTTTGAAGGAATTTCCAAATGCCAGTTTCGAAAATGAGGCAGAGTTCGCAGAAAAAACTCTTGGAGTGAGTTCTACCCAAGAGACATGTATTTTACCGACATACGCTAACCGTGATATCCTATGTTCTGAACACTCTCCATGTATCTCGGATTCGACAAATATTCTCTACAGAGTTGTTAGTATGCAGATTGCCGAACTTTCATCCACCATACAAGGCATATTTACACCTACAATTGATTAATGTGAGTTCGCAGCTTGTTCCTAACGCCAGTTTCAAAAATCAGGCGGTTATCTCAGGAAAAAACTCTTGGAGCGATTTCTAACCTAGGGAAATGTAATTTACATAAATTTCCTCGCCGTGACATTCCGTGTTCCAAACGTTCTACATGCATAACTGATTTGAAAAATATTCACTACAGATTTGTTAGCATGTGGATTACCGAACTTAAATCACAAAACATTGAATATTGATACTTAGAAGTATTTTCTCAGATTCTGCAGCGTTTTCCAAGCGCCAGTTTCAAAAATGAAGCAGTTTTCACAGAAAAATTCTATTGAAGTGAGTTCTACAAAATAGACAAGTAGTTACATTTTTTCAATAACGGTGAAATTGCACGTTCCAAACATGGTACATGCATCACGGATTAGGAAAAAGATTCTTTATTATGTTGGGAAAAAGTGGATTACCAAACTTTCTTCCTACATAAAGGCATCTTTATACCTACAAATATTTTCTCACATTTTGCAGCTTTATCCAAATATCACATTTGAGTATCAAGCAATTTTCGCCAAAATATTCTATTCTAGCTAGTTCTACCCAATAGAATTCTAATTTACATAGTTTCTTTACCGTGAATTTCTGTCTTCCGAACGCGCTACAAGAATCACAGTTTGAAAAATATTACTACACACTTGTTAACATATGGATTACCGGACTTTCATCCACCAATCAAGTCATATTGGCACTTAGAAGCATTTTCTCATATTTCGAGGATTTTTCCTAACACCAGATTTGAAAATGAGGCAGATTTTGCAGAAAAATTCTCTTGGAGCGAGTTCTACCCAATAGACATTTAATTTACATTGATGTGCTCATCATGACATTTTGTGATCTGAACACATTTCATGTATCTCGGTTTCGACAAATATTCACTACAGAGATGTTAGCATTTGGATTACCAATCTTACATCCACCATACAAGGCATATTTACACCTACAAGTATTTACTCTCATTTCAATTTTTGTCCAAACGTCAAATTCGAAAATCATGCAATTTGTTCAGAAAAATTCTATTCAAGCTAGTTCTACCCAATAGAATTTTAATTTATGTAGTTTCATTACCGTAAATTTCCATGTTCCAAACACGCTAAATAAGTCACGGATTCGAAAAGTATTCCCTTCATAGTTGGTTACGTGGATTACCAGACTTAAATTCCCTGTTCAAGGCATATTCCCACTTAGAAGCATTTTCTCAGATTTCTCAGGTTTTTCCTAAAGCCAGTTTGGAAAATGAGGCTGATTTCACAGAAAATGTTCTTGGAGCCAGTTCTACCCAAAAGATATGTAATTTAACTAGTTCACTCACCGTGACATTCCGTGTTCTGAACATGTTACATGCATCAAGGATTCGACAATCATCCTTTAATGAGTGTGAGCATGTGGATTATCAAATTTTCATCCACCTTACAAGACATGTTTTCACCTAGAAACATTTACTCACATTTCGCAGAATTTTCCTAACGTCAGTTTCGAAAATCAGGCAGTTTTCGCAGAAAAATCCTCTTGTTGCATGTTCCATCCAATAGACATCTCATTTTCATAGATACCATCACCGTAACATTCCGTGTTCCTAAAAAACGGTTCATGCACCAAGGATTCAACAAATATTCACTGCTGAGTTGTTAGCATGTGAATTACCAATCTTTAATAAACCATTGAAGACATATTGTCACCTTAAAGCATTTACTCTGATTTCACAGCGTTTTCATAACACCAGTTTCGAAACTGAGGCAGATTTTTCAGTAAAACTCTCCTGGAGAGGGTTCTAACCAATAGATATGTAATTTGCATAGCTTCCCTCACCGAGAAAGACCGTGTTCCGAACAGGCTACATACATCAAGGATTTGAGAAACATTTTTAATGAGTTATGTACATGTGTATTACAGATCTTTCATCCACCATACAAGGCATATTGACACATAGAAACATTAACTCTGAGTTCGCAGCTTTTTCCTAATAGCAGTTTCGAAAATCAGGCAGTTTTCAAAGGAAAAAACTGTTGGAGCGTGTTCTACCCAATAGGTACGTAAATTACATAGATTCCCCCACTGTGAAATTACATGTTTCGAACACATTACATGCAGAAAAGATTCGACAAAAATAAACTATAGAGTTGTTTGCATGAGGATGACAGGACTTTCATCACAATACAAGGCATATTGATGCTTAGAAGCATTTTCTCTGATTTCACAGAGCTTTCGAAACGCCAGTTTCGAAAATGAGGCAGATTTCATGGGAAAAACCTCTTGGAGCAGGTTCTAACCTATAGACATGTAATTAACATGGATTCGCTCTCCGTGAAATTCCGTGTTCTGAACACGATACATGCATCTCGGACTCGACAAATATTCACTACATTGTGGTTAGCATGTGGATTACAGCACTTTCATCCACCATACAAAGCTTACTGACACTTTGAAGAATTTTCTCAGATTTCACAGGTTAGTTTTAATGCCAGATAAGAAAATGAGGCAGATTTGGCAAAAAAATGCTCTTGGAGCGAGTTATACACAAAAGATATGTAATTTACCTAGTTTTACTCACCGTGACATTCCGTGTTCTGAACACGTTACATGCATCACGGATTCGACAAACATTCACTACAGAGTTGGTAGCATAAGGATTACCGAACATTCACCCACCATAAATGCCATATTGACATTTTGAAGCACTTTCCCATATTTCAAAATGTTTTCCTAATGCCAGGTTTGAAAATGAGGCAGATTAACAAAAAATTCTCTTGGAGCAAGTACTTCCCATAGAAATGTAATTTACATAGCTTCCCTCACAGTGACATTCCAATTTCCGAACACTCTACATACTTCACGGATTTGACAAACATTTTTAATGAGTTATGTACATGTGTATTACAGAACTTTCATCCACCATACAAGGCATATTTAAACCTAGAAACATTAACTCTGAATTTGCAGCCTTTTCCTAATGCCAGTTTCGAAAATCAGGCCGTTTTCTCCAGAAAAAATTTTTGGAGCGATTTCTTCCCAATAGACATGAAATTTACATAGATTCCATCTCCGGAAACTTCCGTCATACGATCACGCTACATGCATAGGCTTTCTACAATTATTCACATCAGGTTTGTTTGCATGTGGCTTTATGAACTTCCATCACAATACAATGCATATTGACACTTTGAAGCATTTTCTCTGATTTTGAAGGAATTTCCAAATGCCAGTTTCGAAAATGAGGCAGAGTTCGCAGAAAAAACTCTTGGAGTGAGTTCTACCCAAGAGACATGTATTTTACCGACATACGCTCACCGTGATATTCTATGTTCTGAACACTCTCCATGTATCTCGGATTCGACAAATATTCTCTACAGAGTTGTTAGTATGCGGATTGCCGAACTTTCATCCACCATACAAGGCATATTTACACCTACAATTGATTAATCTGAGTTCGCAGCTTATTTCTAACGCCAGTTTCAAAAATCAGGCTGTTATCTCAGGAAAAATCTCTTGGAGCGATTTCTAACCTAGGGAAATGTAATTTACATAAATTTCCTCGCCGTGACATTCCGTGTTCCAAACGTTCTACATGCATAACGGATTCGAAAATTATTCACTACAGATTTGTTAGCATGTGGATTACCGAACTTTCATCACAAAACATTGAATATTGATACTTAGAAGTATTTTCTCAGATTTTGCAGCATTTTCCAAGCGCCAGTTTCAAAAATGAAGCAGTTATTACAGAAAAATTCTATTGAAGTGAGTTCTACAAAATAGACAAATAGTTACATTTTTTCAATAACCGTGAAATTGCACATTCCAAACATGGTACATGCATCACGGATTAGGAGAAAGATTCTTTAATATGTTGTGAAAAAGTGGATTACCAAACTTTCTTCCTACATAGAGGCATCTTTATACCTACAAATATTTTCTCACATTTTGCAGCTTTATCCAAGTATCACATTTGAGTATCAAGCAATTTTCGCCAAAATATTCTATTCTAGCTAGTTCTACCCAATAGAATTCTAATTTACATAGTTTCTTTACCGTGAATTTCTGTCTTCCGAACGCGCTACAAGAATCACAGTTTGAAAAATATTACTACACACTTGTTAACATATGGAATACCGGACTTTCATCCACCAATCAAATCATATTGGCACTTAGAAGCATTTTCTCATATTTCGAAGATTTTTCCTAACACCAGATTTGAAAATGAGGCAGATTTTGCAGAAAAATTCTCTTGGAGCGAGTTCTACCCAATAGACATTTAATTTACATAGATGTGCTCATCATGACATTTTGTGATCTGAACACATTTCATGTATCTCGGTTTCGACAAATATTCACTACAGAGATGTTTGCATTTGGATTACCAATCTTACATCCACCATACAAGGCATATTTACACCTACAAGTATTTACTCTCATTTCAATTTTTGTCCAAACGTCAAATTCGAAAATCATGCAATTTGTTCAGAAAAATTCTATTCAAGCTAGTTCTACCCAATAGAATTTTAATTTATGTAGTTTCATTACCGTAAATTTCCATGTTCCAAACACGCTAAATAAGTCACGGATTCGAAAAGTATTCCCTTCATAGTTGGTTACGTGGATTACCAGACTTAAATTCCCCGTTCAAGGCATATTCACACTTAGAAGCATTTTCTCAGATTTCTCAGGTTTTTCCTAAAGCCAGTTTGGAAAATGAGGCTGATTTCACAGAAAATGTTCTTGGAGCCAGTTCTACCCAAAAGATATGTAATTTAACTAGTTCACTCACCGTGACATTCCGTGTTCTGAACATGTTACATGCATCAAGGATTCGACAATCATCCTTTAATGAGTGTGAGCATGTGGATTATCAAATTTTCATCCACCTTACAAGACATGTTTTCACCTAGAAACATTTACTCCCATTTCGCAGAATTTTCCTAACGTCAGTTTCGAAAATCAGGCATTTTTCGCAGAAAAATCCTCTTGTTGCATGTTCCATCCAATAGACATCTCATTTTCATAGATACCATCACCGTAACATTCCGTGTTCCTAAAAAACGGTTCATGCACCAAGGATTCAACAAATATTCACTGCTGAGTTGTTAGCATGTGAATTACCAATCTTTAATAAACCATTGAAGACATATTGTCACCTTAAAGCATTTACTCTGATTTCACAGCGTTTTCATAACACCAGTTTCGAAACTGAGGCAGATTTTTCAGTAAAACTCTCCTGGAGAGGGTTCTAACCAATAGATATGTAATTTGCATAGCTTCCCTCACCGAGAAAGACCGTGTTCCGAACAGGCTACATACATCAAGGATTTGAGAAACATTTTTAATGAGTTATGTACATGTGTATTACAGATCTTTCATCCACCATACAAGGCATATTGACACATAGAAACATTAACTCTGAGTTCGCAGCTTTTTCCTAATAGCAGTTTCGAAAATCAGGCAGTTTTCAAAGGAAAAAACTGTTGGAGCGTGTTCTACCCAATAGGTACGTAAATTACATAGATTCCCCCACTGTGAAATTACATGTTTCGAACACATTACATGCAGAAAAGATTCGACAAAAATAAACTATAGAGTTGTTTGCATGAGGATGACAGGACTTTCATCACAATACAAGGCATATTGATGCTTAGAAGCATTTTCTCTGATTTCACAGAGCTTTCCAAACGCCAGTTTCGAAAATGAGGCAGATTTCACGGCAAAAACCTCTTGGAGCAGGTTCTAACCTATAGACATGTAATTAACATGGATTCGCTCTCCGTGAAATTCCGTGTTCTGAACACGATACATGCATCTCGGACTCGACAAATATTCACTACATTGTGGTTAGCATGTGGATTACAGCACTTTCATCCACCATACAAAGCTTACTGACACTTTGAAGTATTTTCTCAGATTTCACAGGTTAGTTTTAATGCCAGATAAGAAAATGAGGCAGATTTGGCAAAAAAATGCTCTTGGAGCGAGTTATACACAAAAGATATGTAATTTACCTAGTTTTACTCACCGTGACATTCCGTGTTCTGAACACGTTACATGCATCACGGATTCGACAAACATTCACTACAGAGTTGGTAGCATAAGGATTACCGAACATTCACCCACCATAAATGCCATATTGACATTTTGAAGCACTTTCCCATATTTCAAAATGTTTTCCTAATGCCAGGTTTGAAAATGAGGCAGATTAACAAAAAATTCTCTTGGAGCAAGTACTTCCCATAGAAATGTAATTTACATAGCTTCCCTCACAGTGACATTCCAATTTCCGAACACTCTATATACTTCACGGATTTGACAAACATTTTTAATGAGTTATGTACATGTGTATTACAGAACTTTCATCCACCATACAAGGCATATTTAAACCTAGAAACGTTAACTCTGAATTTGCAGCCTTTTCCTAATGCCAGTTTCGAAAATCAGGCCGTTTTCTCCAGAAAAAATTTTTGGAGCGATTTCTTCCCAATAGACATGAAATTTACATAGATTCCATCTCCGGAAATTTCCATCATGCGATCACGCTACATGCATAGGCTTTCTACAATTATTCACATCAGGTTTGTTTGCATGTGGCTTTATGAACTTCCATCACAATACAATGCATATTGACACTTTGAAGCATTTTCTCTGATTTTGAAGGAATTTCCAAATGCCAGTTTCGAAAATGAGGCAGAGTTCGCAGAAAAAACTCTTGGAGTGAGTTCTACCCAAGAGACATGTATTTTACCGACATACGCTAACCGTGATATCCTATGTTCTGAACACTCTCCATGTATCTCGGATTCGACAAATATTCTCTACAGAGTTGTTAGTATGCAGATTGCCGAACTTTCATCCACCATACAAGGCATATTTACACCTACAATTGATTAATGTGAGTTCGCAGCTTGTTCCTAACGCCAGTTTCAAAAATCAGGCGGTTATCTCAGGAAAAAACTCTTGGAGCGATTTCTAACCTAGGGAAATGTAATTTACATAAATTTCCTCGCCGTGACATTCCGTGTTCCAAACGTTCTACATGCATAACTGATTTGAAAAATATTCACTACAGATTTGTTAGCATGTGGATTACCGAACTTAAATCACAAAACATTGAATATTGATACTTAGAAGTATTTTCTCAGATTCTGCAGCGTTTTCCAAGCGCCAGTTTCAAAAATGAAGCAGTTTTCACAGAAAAATTCTATTGAAGTGAGTTCTACAAAATAGACAAGTAGTTACATTTTTTCAATAACGGTGAAATTGCACGTTCCAAACATGGTACATGCATCACGGATTAGGAAAAAGATTCTTTATTATGTTGGGAAAAAGTGGATTACCAAACTTTCTTCCTACATAAAGGCATCTTTATACCTACAAATATTTTCTCACATTTTGCAGCTTTATCCAAATATCACATTTGAGTATCAAGCAATTTTCGCCAAAATATTCTATTCTAGCTAGTTCTACCCAATAGAATTCTAATTTACATAGTTTCTTTACCGTGAATTTCTGTCTTCCGAACGCGCTACAAGAATCACAGTTTGAAAAATATTACTACACACTTGTTAACATATGGATTACCGGACTTTCATCCACCAATCAAGTCATATTGGCACTTAGAAGCATTTTCTCATATTTCGAGGATTTTTCCTAACACCAGATTTGAAAATGAGGCAGATTTTGCAGAAAAATTCTCTTGGAGCGAGTTCTACCCAATAGACATTTAATTTACATTGATGTGCTCATCATGACATTTTGTGATCTGAACACATTTCATGTATCTCGGTTTCGACAAATATTCACTACAGAGATGTTAGCATTTGGATTACCAATCTTACATCCACCATACAAGGCATATTTACACCTACAAGTATTTACTCTCATTTCAATTTTTGTCCAAACGTCAAATTCGAAAATCATGCAATTTGTTCAGAAAAATTCTATTCAAGCTAGTTCTACCCAATAGAATTTTAATTTATGTAGTTTCATTACCGTAAATTTCCATGTTCCAAACACGCTAAATAAGTCACGGATTCGAAAAGTATTCCCTTCATAGTTGGTTACGTGGATTACCAGACTTAAATTCCCTGTTCAAGGCATATTCCCACTTAGAAGCATTTTCTCAGATTTCTCAGGTTTTTCCTAAAGCCAGTTTGGAAAATGAGGCTGATTTCACAGAAAATGTTCTTGGAGCCAGTTCTACCCAAAAGATATGTAATTTAACTAGTTCACTCACCGTGACATTCCGTGTTCTGAACATGTTACATGCATCAAGGATTCGACAATCATCCTTTAATGAGTGTGAGCATGTGGATTATCAAATTTTCATCCACCTTACAAGACATGTTTTCACCTAGAAACATTTACTCACATTTCGCAGAATTTTCCTAACGTCAGTTTCGAAAATCAGGCAGTTTTCGCAGAAAAATCCTCTTGTTGCATGTTCCATCCAATAGACATCTCATTTTCATAGATACCATCACCGTAACATTCCGTGTTCCTAAAAAACGGTTCATGCACCAAGGATTCAACAAATATTCACTGCTGAGTTGTTAGCATGTGAATTACCAATCTTTAATAAACCATTGAAGACATATTGTCACCTTAAAGCATTTACTCTGATTTCACAGCGTTTTCATAACACCAGTTTCGAAACTGAGGCAGATTTTTCAGTAAAACTCTCCTGGAGAGGGTTCTAACCAATAGATATGTAATTTGCATAGCTTCCCTCACCGAGAAAGACCGTGTTCCGAACAGGCTACATACATCAAGGATTTGAGAAACATTTTTAATGAGTTATGTACATGTGTATTACAGATCTTTCATCCACCATACAAGGCATATTGACACATAGAAACATTAACTCTGAGTTCGCAGCTTTTTCCTAATAGCAGTTTCGAAAATCAGGCAGTTTTCAAAGGAAAAAACTGTTGGAGCGTGTTCTACCCAATAGGTACGTAAATTACATAGATTCCCCCACTGTGAAATTACATGTTTCGAACACATTACATGCAGAAAAGATTCGACAAAAATAAACTATAGAGTTGTTTGCATGAGGATGACAGGACTTTCATCACAATACAAGGCATATTGATGCTTAGAAGCATTTTCTCTGATTTCACAGAGCTTTCCAAACGCCAGTTTCGAAAATGAGGCAGATTTCATGGGAAAAACCTCTTGGAGCAGGTTCTAACCTATAGACATGTAATTAACATGGATTCGCTCTCCGTGAAATTCCGTGTTCTGAACACGATACATGCATCTCGGACTCGACAAATATTCACTACATTGTGGTTAGCATGTGGATTACAGCACTTTCATCCACCATACAAAGCTTACTGACACTTTGAAGAATTTTCTCAGATTTCACAGGTTAGTTTTAATGCCAGATAAGAAAATGAGGCAGATTTGGCAAAAAAATGCTCTTGGAGCGAGTTATACACAAAAGATATGTAATTTACCTAGTTTTACTCACCGTGACATTCCGTGTTCTGAACACGTTACATGCATCACGGATTCGACAAACATTCACTACAGAGTTGGTAGCATAAGGATTACCGAACATTCACCCACCATAAATGCCATATTGACATTTTGAAGCACTTTCCCATATTTCAAAATGTTTTCCTAATGCCAGGTTTGAAAATGAGGCAGATTAACAAAAAATTCTCTTGGAGCAAGTACTTCCCATAGAAATGTAATTTACATAGCTTCCCTCACAGTGACATTCCAATT
The DNA here is from genome assembly GCF_048773025.1 of Camelus bactrianus. Taxonomy (NCBI): domain Eukaryota; kingdom Metazoa; phylum Chordata; class Mammalia; order Artiodactyla; family Camelidae; genus Camelus; species Camelus bactrianus. Next base: position 142,239,026 of record NC_133539.1, on the reverse strand, counting down.
TCCGAACACTCTACATACTTCACGGATTTGACAAACATTTTTAATGAGTTATGTACATGTGTATTACAGAACTTTCATCCACCATACAAGGCATATTTAAACCTAGAAACATTAACTCTGAATTTGCAGCCTTTTCCTAATGCCAGTTTCGAAAATCAGGCCGTTTTCTCCAGAAAAAATTTTTGGAGCGATTTCTTCCCAATAGACATGAAATTTACATAGATTCCATCTCCGGAAACTTCCGTCATACGATCACGCTACATGCATAGGCTTTCTACAATTATTCACATCAGGTTTGTTTGCATGTGGCTTTATGAACTTCCATCACAATACAATGCATATTGACACTTTGAAGCATTTTCTCTGATTTTGAAGGAATTTCCAAATGCCAGTTTCGAAAATGAGGCAGAGTTCGCAGAAAAAACTCTTGGAGTGAGTTCTACCCAAGAGACATGTATTTTACCGACATACGCTCACCGTGATATTCTATGTTCTGAACACTCTCCATGTATCTCGGATTCGACAAATATTCTCTACAGAGTTGTTAGTATGCGGATTGCCGAACTTTCATCCACCATACAAGGCATATTTACACCTACAATTGATTAATCTGAGTTCGCAGCTTATTTCTAACGCCAGTTTCAAAAATCAGGCTGTTATCTCAGGAAAAATCTCTTGGAGCGATTTCTAACCTAGGGAAATGTAATTTACATAAATTTCCTCGCCGTGACATTCCGTGTTCCAAACGTTCTACATGCATAACGGATTCGAAAATTATTCACTACAGATTTGTTAGCATGTGGATTACCGAACTTTCATCACAAAACATTGAATATTGATACTTAGAAGTATTTTCTCAGATTTTGCAGCATTTTCCAAGCGCCAGTTTCAAAAATGAAGCAGTTATTACAGAAAAATTCTATTGAAGTGAGTTCTACAAAATAGACAAATAGTTACATTTTTTCAATAACCGTGAAATTGCACATTCCAAACATGGTACATGCATCACGGATTAGGAGAAAGATTCTTTAATATGTTGTGAAAAAGTGGATTACCAAACTTTCTTCCTACATAGAGGCATCTTTATACCTACAAATATTTTCTCACATTTTGCAGCTTTATCCAAGTATCACATTTGAGTATCAAGCAATTTTCGCCAAAATATTCTATTCTAGCTAGTTCTACCCAATAGAATTCTAATTTACATAGTTTCTTTACCGTGAATTTCTGTCTTCCGAACGCGCTACAAGAATCACAGTTTGAAAAATATTACTACACACTTGTTAACATATGGAATACCGGACTTTCATCCACCAATCAAATCATATTGGCACTTAGAAGCATTTTCTCATATTTCGAAGATTTTTCCTAACACCAGATTTGAAAATGAGGCAGATTTTGCAGAAAAATTCTCTTGGAGCGAGTTCTACCCAATAGACATTTAATTTACATAGATGTGCTCATCATGACATTTTGTGATCTGAACACATTTCATGTATCTCGGTTTCGACAAATATTCACTACAGAGATGTTTGCATTTGGATTACCAATCTTACATCCACCATACAAGGCATATTTACACCTACAAGTATTTACTCTCATTTCAATTTTTGTCCAAACGTCAAATTCGAAAATCATGCAATTTGTTCAGAAAAATTCTATTCAAGCTAGTTCTACCCAATAGAATTTTAATTTATGTAGTTTCATTACCGTAAATTTCCATGTTCCAAACACGCTAAATAAGTCACGGATTCGAAAAGTATTCCCTTCATAGTTGGTTACGTGGATTACCAGACTTAAATTCCCCGTTCAAGGCATATTCACACTTAGAAGCATTTTCTCAGATTTCTCAGGTTTTTCCTAAAGCCAGTTTGGAAAATGAGGCTGATTTCACAGAAAATGTTCTTGGAGCCAGTTCTACCCAAAAGATATGTAATTTAACTAGTTCACTCACCGTGACATTCCGTGTTCTGAACATGTTACATGCATCAAGGATTCGACAATCATCCTTTAATGAGTGTGAGCATGTGGATTATCAAATTTTCATCCACCTTACAAGACATGTTTTCACCTAGAAACATTTACTCCCATTTCGCAGAATTTTCCTAACGTCAGTTTCGAAAATCAGGCATTTTTCGCAGAAAAATCCTCTTGTTGCATGTTCCATCCAATAGACATCTCATTTTCATAGATACCATCACCGTAACATTCCGTGTTCCTAAAAAACGGTTCATGCACCAAGGATTCAACAAATATTCACTGCTGAGTTGTTAGCATGTGAATTACCAATCTTTAATAAACCATTGAAGACATATTGTCACCTTAAAGCATTTACTCTGATTTCACAGCGTTTTCATAACACCAGTTTCGAAACTGAGGCAGATTTTTCAGTAAAACTCTCCTGGAGAGGGTTCTAACCAATAGATATGTAATTTGCATAGCTTCCCTCACCGAGAAAGACCGTGTTCCGAACAGGCTACATACATCAAGGATTTGAGAAACATTTTTAATGAGTTATGTACATGTGTATTACAGATCTTTCATCCACCATACAAGGCATATTGACACATAGAAACATTAACTCTGAGTTCGCAGCTTTTTCCTAATAGCAGTTTCGAAAATCAGGCAGTTTTCAAAGGAAAAAACTGTTGGAGCGTGTTCTACCCAATAGGTACGTAAATTACATAGATTCCCCCACTGTGAAATTACATGTTTCGAACACATTACATGCAGAAAAGATTCGACAAAAATAAACTATAGAGTTGTTTGCATGAGGATGACAGGACTTTCATCACAATACAAGGCATATTGATGCTTAGAAGCATTTTCTCTGATTTCACAGAGCTTTCCAAACGCCAGTTTCGAAAATGAGGCAGATTTCACGGCAAAAACCTCTTGGAGCAGGTTCTAACCTATAGACATGTAATTAACATGGATTCGCTCTCCGTGAAATTCCGTGTTCTGAACACGATACATGCATCTCGGACTCGACAAATATTCACTACATTGTGGTTAGCATGTGGATTACAGCACTTTCATCCACCATACAAAGCTTACTGACACTTTGAAGTATTTTCTCAGATTTCACAGGTTAGTTTTAATGCCAGATAAGAAAATGAGGCAGATTTGGCAAAAAAATGCTCTTGGAGCGAGTTATACACAAAAGATATGTAATTTACCTAGTTTTACTCACCGTGACATTCCGTGTTCTGAACACGTTACATGCATCACGGATTCGACAAACATTCACTACAGAGTTGGTAGCATAAGGATTACCGAACATTCACCCACCATAAATGCCATATTGACATTTTGAAGCACTTTCCCATATTTCAAAATGTTTTCCTAATGCCAGGTTTGAAAATGAGGCAGATTAACAAAAAATTCTCTTGGAGCAAGTACTTCCCATAGAAATGTAATTTACATAGCTTCCCTCACAGTGACATTCCAATTTCCGAACACTCTATATACTTCACGGATTTGACAAACATTTTTAATGAGTTATGTACATGTGTATTACAGAACTTTCATCCACCATACAAGGCATATTTAAACCTAGAAACGTTAACTCTGAATTTGCAGCCTTTTCCTAATGCCAGTTTCGAAAATCAGGCCGTTTTCTCCAGAAAAAATTTTTGGAGCGATTTCTTCCCAATAGACATGAAATTTACATAGATTCCATCTCCGGAAATTTCCATCATGCGATCACGCTACATGCATAGGCTTTCTACAATTATTCACATCAGGTTTGTTTGCATGTGGCTTTATGAACTTCCATCACAATACAATGCATATTGACACTTTGAAGCATTTTCTCTGATTTTGAAGGAATTTCCAAATGCCAGTTTCGAAAATGAGGCAGAGTTCGCAGAAAAAACTCTTGGAGTGAGTTCTACCCAAGAGACATGTATTTTACCGACATACGCTAACCGTGATATCCTATGTTCTGAACACTCTCCATGTATCTCGGATTCGACAAATATTCTCTACAGAGTTGTTAGTATGCAGATTGCCGAACTTTCATCCACCATACAAGGCATATTTACACCTACAATTGATTAATGTGAGTTCGCAGCTTATTCCTAACGCCAGTTTCAAAAATCAGGCTGTTATCTCAGGAAAAATCTCTTGGAGCGATTTCTAACCTAGGGAAATGTAATTTACATAAATTTCCTCGCCGTGACATTCCGTGTTCCAAACGTTCTACATGCATAACGGATTCAAAAAATATTCACTACAGATATGTTAGCATGTGGATTACCGAACTTTCATCACAAAACATTGAATATTGATACTTAGAAGTATTTTCTCAGATTTTGCAGCGTTTTCCAAGCGCCAGTTTCAAAAATGAAGCAGTTATTACAGAAAAATTCTATTGAAGTGAGTTCTACAAAATAGACAAATAGTTACATTTTTTCAATAACCGTGAAATTGCACGTTCCAAACATGGTACATGCATCACGGATTAGGAGAAAGATTCTTTAATATGTTGTGAAAAAGTGGATTACCAAACTTTCTTCCTACATAGAGGCATCTTTATACCTACAAATATTTTCTCACATTTTGCAGCTTTATCCAAATATCACATTTGAGTATCAAGCAATTTTCGCCGAAATATTCTATTCTAGCTAGTTCTACCCAATAGAATTCTAATTTACATAGATTCTTTACCGTGAATTTCTGTCTTCCGAACGCGCTACAAGAATCACAGTTTGAAAAATATTACTACACACTTGTTAACATATGGATTACCAGACTTTCATCCACCAATCAATTCATATTGGCACTTAGAAGCATTTTCTCATATTTCGAGTATTTTTCCTAACACCAGATTTCAAAATGAGGCAGATTTTGCAGAAAAATTCTCTTGGAGCGAGTTCTACCCAATAGACATTTAATTTACATTGATGTGCTCATCATGACATTTTGTGATCTGAACACATTTCATGTATCTCGGTTTCGAAAAATATTCACTACACAGATGTTAGCATTTGGATTACCAATCTTACATCCACCATACAAGGCATATTTACACCTACAAGTATTTACTCTCATTTCAAAGTTTTGTCCAAACGTCAAATTCGAAAATCATGCAATTTGTTCAGAAAAATTCTATTCAAGCTAGTTCTACCCAATAGAATTTTAATTTACGTAGTTTCATTACCGTAAATTTCCATGTTCCAAACACGCTAAATAAGTCACGGATTCGAAAAGTATTCCCTTCATAGTTGGTTACGTGGATTACCAGACTTAAATTCCCCGTTCAAGGCATATTCACACTTAGAAGCATTTTCTCAGATTTCTCAGGTTTTTCCTAAAGCCAGTTTGGAAAATGAGGCTGATTTCACAGAAAATGTTCTTGGAGCCAGTTCTACCCAAAAGATATGTAATTTAACTAGTTCACTCACCGTGACATTCCGTGTTCTGAACATGTTACATGCATCAAGGATTCGACAATCATCCTTTAATGAGTGTGAGCATGTGGATTATCAAATTTTCATCCACCTTACAAGACATGTTTTCACCTAGAAACATTTACTCCCATTTCGCAGAATTTTCCTAACGTCAGTTTCGAAAATCAGGCATTTTTCGCAGAAAAATCCTCTTGTTGCATGTTCCATCCAATAGACATCTCATTTTCATAGATACCATCACCGTAACATTCCGTGTTCCTAAAAAACGGTTCATGCACCAAGGATTCAACAAATATTCACTGCTGAGTTGTTAGCATGTGAATTACCAATCTTTAATAAACCATTGAAGACATATTGTCACCTTAAAGCATTTACTCTGATTTCACAGCGTTTTCATAACACCAGTTTCGAAACTGAGGCAGATTTTTCAGTAAAACTCTCCTGGAGAGGGTTCTAACCAATAGATATGTAATTTGCATAGCTTCCCTCACCGAGAAAGACCGTGTTCCGAACAGGCTACATACATCAAGGATTTGAGAAACATTTTTAATGAGTTATGTACATGTGTATTACAGATCTTTCATCCACCATACAAGGCATATTGACACATAGAAACATTAACTCTGAGTTCGCAGCTTTTTCCTAATAGCAGTTTCGAAAATCAGGCAGTTTTCAAAGGAAAAAACTGTTGGAGCGTGTTCTACCCAATAGGTACGTAAATTACATAGATTCCCCCACTGTGAAATTACATGTTTCGAACACATTACATGCAGAAAAGATTCGACAAAAATAAACTATAGAGTTGTTTGCATGAGGATGACAGGACTTTCATCACAATACAAGGCATATTGATGCTTAGAAGCATTTTCTCTGATTTCACAGAGCTTTCCAAACGCCAGTTTCGAAAATGAGGCAGATTTCACGGCAAAAACCTCTTGGAGCAGGTTCTAACCTATAGACATGTAATTAACATGGATTCGCTCTCCGTGAAATTCCGTGTTCTGAACACGATACATGCATCTCGGACTCGACAAATATTCACTACATTGTGGTTAGCATGTGGATTACAGCACTTTCATCCACCATACAAAGCTTACTGACACTTTGAAGTATTTTCTCAGATTTCACAGGTTAGTTTTAATGCCAGATAAGAAAATGAGGCAGATTTGGCAAAAAAATGCTCTTGGAGCGAGTTATACACAAAAGATATGTAATTTACCTAGTTTTACTCACCGTGACATTCCGTGTTCTGAACACGTTACATGCATCACGGATTCGACAAACATTCACTACAGAGTTGGTAGCATAAGGATTACCGAACATTCACCCACCATAAATGCCATATTGACATTTTGAAGCACTTTCCCATATTTCAAAATGTTTTCCTAATGCCAGGTTTGAAAATGAGGCAGATTAACAAAAAATTCTCTTGGAGCAAGTACTTCCCATAGAAATGTAATTTACATAGCTTCCCTCACAGTGACATTCCAATTTCCGAACACTCTATATACTTCACGGATTTGACAAACATTTTTAATGAGTTATGTACATGTGTATTACAGAACTTTCATCCACCATACAAGGCATATTTAAACCTAGAAACGTTAACTCTGAATTTGCAGCCTTTTCCTAATGCCAGTTTCGAAAATCAGGCCGTTTTCTCCAGAAAAAATTTTTGGAGCGATTTCTTCCCAATAGACATGAAATTTACATAGATTCCATCTCCGGAAATTTCCATCATGCGATCACGCTACATGCATAGGCTTTCTACAATTATTCACATCAGGTTTGTTTGCATGTGGCTTTATGAACTTCCATCACAATACAATGCATATTGACACTTTGAAGCATTTTCTCTGATTTTGAAGGAATTTCCAAATGCCAGTTTCGAAAATGAGGCAGAGTTCGCAGAAAAAACTCTTGGAGTGAGTTCTACCCAAGAGACATGTATTTTACCGACATACGCTAACCGTGATATCCTATGTTCTGAACACTCTCCATGTATCTCGGATTCGACAAATATTCTCTACAGAGTTGTTAGTATGCAGATTGCCGAACTTTCATCCACCATACAAGGCATATTTACACCTACAATTGATTAATGTGAGTTCGCAGCTTATTCCTAACGCCAGTTTCAAAAATCAGGCTGTTATCTCAGGAAAAATCTCTTGGAGCGATTTCTAACCTAGGGAAATGTAATTTACATAAATTTCCTCGCCGTGACATTCCGTGTTCCAAACGTTCTACATGCATAACGGATTCAAAAAATATTCACTACAGATATGTTAGCATGTGGATTACCGAACTTTCATCACAAAACATTGAATATTGATACTTAGAAGTATTTTCTCAGATTTTGCAGCGTTTTCCAAGCGCCAGTTTCAAAAATGAAGCAGTTATTACAGAAAAATTCTATTGAAGTGAGTTCTACAAAATAGACAAATAGTTACATTTTTTCAATAACCGTGAAATTGCACGTTCCAAACATGGTACATGCATCACGGATTAGGAGAAAGATTCTTTAATATGTTGTGAAAAAGTGGATTACCAAACTTTCTTCCTACATAGAGGCATCTTTATACCTACAAATATTTTCTCACATTTTGCAGCTTTATCCAAATATCACATTTGAGTATCAAGCAATTTTCGCCGAAATATTCTATTCTAGCTAGTTCTACCCAATAGAATTCTAATTTACATAGATTCTTTACCGTGAATTTCTGTCTTCCGAACGCGCTACAAGAATCACAGTTTGAAAAATATTACTACACACTTGTTAACATATGGATTACCAGACTTTCATCCACCAATCAATTCATATTGGCACTTAGAAGCATTTTCTCATATTTCGAGTATTTTTCCTAACACCAGATTTCAAAATGAGGCAGATTTTGCAGAAAAATTCTCTTGGAGCGAGTTCTACCCAATAGACATTTAATTTACATTGATGTGCTCATCATGACATTTTGTGATCTGAACACATTTCATGTATCTCGGTTTCGAAAAATATTCACTACACAGATGTTAGCATTTGGATTACCAATCTTACATCCACCATACAAGGCATATTTACACCTACAAGTATTTACTCTCATTTCAAAGTTTTGTCCAAACGTCAAATTCGAAAATCATGCAATTTGTTCAGAAAAATTCTATTCAAGCTAGTTCTACCCAATAGAATTTTAATTTACGTAGTTTCATTACCGTAAATTTCCATGTTCCAAACACGCTAAATAAGTCACGGATTCGAAAAGTATTCCCTTCATAGTTGGTTACGTGGATTACCAGACTTAAATTCCCCGTTCAAGGCATATTCACACTTAGAAGCATTTTCTCAGATTTCTCAGGTTTTTCCTAAAGCCAGTTTGGAAAATGAGGCTGATTTCACAGAAAATGTTCTTGGAGCCAGTTCTACCCAAAAGATATGTAATTTAACTAGTTCACTCACCGTGACATTCCGTGTTCTGAACATGTTACATGCATCAAGGATTCGACAATCATCCTTTAATGAGTGTGAGCATGTGGATTATCAAATTTTCATTCACCTTACAAGACATGTTTTCACCTAGAAACATTTACTCACATTTCGCAGAATTTTCCTAACGTCAGTTTCGAAAATCAGGCAGTTTTCGCAGAAAAATCCTCTTGTTGCATGTTCCATCCAATAGACATCTCATTTTCATAGATACCATCACCGTAACATTCCATGTTCCTAAAAAACGGTTCATGCACCAAGGATTCAACAAATATTCACTGCTGAGTTGTTAGCATGTGAATTACCAATCTTTAATAAACCATTGAAGACATATTGTCACCTTAAAGCATTTACTCTGATTTCACAGCGTTTTCATAACACCAGTTTCGAAACTGAGGCAGATTTTTCAGTAAAACTCTCCTGGAGAGGGTTCTAACCAATAGATATGTAATTTGCATAGCTTCCCTCACCGAGAAAGACCGTGTTCCGAACAGGCTACATACATCAAGGATTTGAGAAACATTTTTAATGAGTTATGTACATGTGTATTACAGATCTTTCATCCACCATACAAGGCATATTGACACATAGAAACATTAACTCTGAGCTCACAGCTTTTTCCTAATAGCAGTTTCGAAAATCAGGCAGTTTTCAAAGGAAAAAACTGTTGGAGCGTGTTCTACCCAATAGGTATGTAAATTACATAGATTCCCCCACTGTGAAATTACATGTTTCGAACACATTACATGCAGAAAAGATTCGACAAAAATAAACTATAGAGTTGTTTGCATGAGGATGACAGGACTTTCATCACAATACAAGGCATATTGATGCTTAGGAGCATTTTCTCTGATTTCACAGAGCTTTCCAAACGCCAGTTTCGAAAATGAGGCAGATTTCATGGGAAAAACCTCTTGGAGCAGGTTCTAACCTATAGACATGTAATTAACATGGATTCGCTCTCCGTGAAATTCCGTGTTCTGAACACGATACATGCATCTCGGACTCGACAAATATTCACTACATTGTGGTTAGCATGTGGATTACAGCACTTTCATCCACCATACAAAGCTTACTGACACTTTGAAGAATTTTCTCAGATTTCACAGGTTAGTTTTAATGCCAGATAAGAAAATGAGGCAGATTTGGCAAAAAAATGCTCTTGGAGCGAGTTATACACAAAAGATATGTAATTTACCTAGTTTTACTCACCGTGACATTCCGTGTTCTGAACACGTTACATGCATCACGGATTCGACAAACATTCACTACAGAGTTGGTAGCATAAGGATTACCGAACATTCACCCACCATAAATGCCATATTGACATTTTGAAGCACTTTCCCATATTTCAAAATGTTTTCCTAATGCCAGGTTTGAAAATGAGGCAGATTAACAAAAAATTCTCTTGGAGCAAGTACTTCCCATAGAAATGTAATTTACATAGCTTCCCTCACAGTGACATTCCAATTTCCGAACACTCTACATACTTCACGGATTTGACAAACATTTTTAATGAGTTATGTACATGTGTATTACAGAACTTTCATCCACCATACAAGGCATATTTAAACCTAGAAACATTAACTCTGAATTTGCAGCCTTTTCCTAATGCCAGTTTCGAAAATCAGGCCGTTTTCTCCAGAAAAAATTTTTGGAGCGATTTCTTCCCAATAGACATGAAATTTACATAGATTCCATCTCCGGAAATTTCCATCATGCGATCACGCTACATGCATAGGTTTTCTACAATTATTCACATCAGGTTTGTTTGCATGTGGCTTTATGAACTTCCATCACAATACAATGCATATTGACACTTTGAAGCATTTTCTCTGATTTTGAAGGAATTTCCAAATGTCAGTTTCGAAAATGAGGCAGAGTTCGCAGAAAAAACTCTTGGAGTGAGTTCTACCCAAGAGACATGTATTTTACCGACATACGCTAACCGTGATATCCTATGTTCTGAACACTCTCCATGTATCTCGGATTCGACAAATATTCTCTACAGAGTTGTTAGTATGCAGATTGCCGAACTTTCATCCACCATACAAGGCATATTTACACCTACAATTGATTAATCTGAGTTCGCAGCTTATTCCTAATGCCAGTTTCAAAAATCAGGCGGTTATCTCAGGAAAAAACTCTTGGAGCGATTTCTAACCTAGGGAAATGTAATTTACATAAATTTCCTCGCCGTGACATTCCGTGTTCCAAACGTTCTACATGCATAACGGATTCGAAAAATATTCACTACAGATTTGTTAGCATGTGGATTACCGAATTTTCATTACAAAACATTGAATATTGATACTTAGAAGTATTTTCTCAGATTTTGCAGCGTTTTCCAAGCGCCAGTTTCAAAAATGAAGCAGTTATTACAGAAAAATTCTATTGAAGTGAGTTCTACAAAATAGACAAGTAGTTACATTGTTTCAATCACCGTGAAATTGCACGTTCCAAACATGGTACATGCATCACGGATTAGGAAAAAGATTCTTTAATATGTTGTGAAAATTGGATTACCAAACTTTCTTCCTACATAAAGGCATGTTTACACCTACAAATATTTTCTCACATTTTGCAGCTTTATCCAAATATCACATTTGAGTATCAAGCAATTTTCGCCGAAATATTCTATTCTAGCTAGTTCTACCCAATAGAATTCTAATTTACATAGATTCTTTACCGTGAATTTCTGTCTTCCAAACGCGCTACAAAAATCACAGTTTGAAAAATATTACTACACACTTGTTAACATATGGATTACCGGACTTTCATCCACCAATCAAGTCATATTGGTACTTAGAAGCATTTTCTCATATTTCGAAGATTTTTCCTAACACCAGATTTGAAAATGAGGCAGATTTTGCAGAAAAATTCTCTTGGAGCGAGTTCTACCCAATAGACATTTAATTTACATAGATGTGCTCATCATGACATTTTGTGATCTGAACACATTTCATGTATCTCGGTTTCGACAAATATTCACTACAGAGATGTTAGCATTTGGATTACCAATCTTACATCCACCATACAAGGCATATTTACACCTACAAGTATTTACTCTCAATTCAAAGTTTTGTCCAAACGTCAAATTCGAAAATCATGCAATTTGTTCAGAAAAATTCTATTCAAGCTAGTTCTACCCAATAGAATTTTAATTTACGAAGTTTCATTACCATAAATTTCCATGTTCCAAACACGCTAAATAAGTCACGGATTCGAAAAGTATTCCCTTCATAGTTGGTTACGTGGATTACCAGACTTAAATTCCCCGTTCAAGGCATATTCACACTTAGAAGCATTTTCTCAGATTTCTCAGGTTTTTCCTAAAGCCAGTTTGGAAAATGAGGCTGATTTCACAGAAAATGTTCTTGGAGCCAGTTCTACCCAAAAGATATGTAATTTAACTAGTTCACTCACCGTGACATTCCGTGTTCTGAACATGTTACATGCATCAAGGATTCGACAATCATGCTTTAATGAGTGTGAGCATGTGGATTATCAAATTTTCATCCACCTTACAAGACATGTTTTCACCTAGAAACATTTACTCACATTTCGCAGAATTTTCCTAACGTCAGTTTCGAAAATCAGGCAGTTTTCGCAGAAAAATCCTCTTGTTGCATGTTCCATCCAATAGACATCTCATTTTCATAGATACCATCACCGTAACATTCCGTGTTCCTAAAAAACGGTTCATGCACCAAGGATTCAACAAATATTCACTGCTGAGTTGTTAGCATGTGAATTACCAATCTTTAATAAACCATTGAAGACATATTGTCACCTTAAAGCATTTACTCTGATTTCACAGCGTTTTCATAACACCAGTTTCGAAACTGAGGCAGATTTTTCAGTAAAACTCTCCTGGAGAGGGTTCTAACCAATAGATATGTAATTTGCATAGCTTCCCTCACCGAGAAAGACCGTGTTCCGAACAGGCTACATACATCAAGGATTTGAGAAACATTTTTAATGAGTTATGTACATGTGTATTACAGATCTTTCATCCACCATACAAGGCATATTGACACATAGAAACATTAACTCTGAGTTCGCAGCTTTTTCCTAATAGCAGTTTCGAAAATCAGGCAGTTTTCAAAGGAAAAAACTGTTGGAGCGTGTTCTACCCAATAGGTATGTAAATTACATAGATTCCCCCACTGTGAAATTACATGTTTCGAACACATTACATGCAGAAAAGATTCGACAAAAATAAACTATAGAGTTGTTTGCATGAGGATGACAGGACTTTCATCACAATACAAGGCATATTGATGCTTAGGAGCATTTTCTCTGATTTCACAGAGCTTTCCAAACGCCAGTTTCGAAAATGAGGCAGATTTCATGGGAAAAACCTCTTGGAGCAGGTTCTAACCTATAGACATGTAATTAACATGGATTCGCTCTCCGTGAAATTCCGTGTTCTGAACACGATACATGCATCTCGGACTCGACAAATATTCACTACATTGTGGTTAGCATGTGGATTACAGCACTTTCATCCACCATACAAAGCTTACTGACACTTTGAAGAATTTTCTCAGATTTCACAGGTTAGTTTTAATGCCAGATAAGAAAATGAGGCAGATTTGGCAAAAAAATGCTCTTGGAGCGAGTTATACACAAAAGATATGTAATTTACCTAGTTTTACTCACCGTGACATTCCGTGTTCTGAACACGTTACATGCATCACGGATTCGACAAACATTCACTACAGAGTTGGTAGCATAAGGATTACCGAACATTCACCCACCATAAATGCCATATTGACATTTTGAAGCACTTTCCCATATTTCAAAATGTTTTCCTAATGCCAGGTTTGAAAATGAGGCAGATTAACAAAAAATTCTCTTGGAGCAAGTACTTCCCATAGAAATGTAATTTACATAGCTTCCCTCACAGTGACATTCCAATTTCCGAACACTCTACATACTTCACGGATTTGACAAACATTTTTAATGAGTTATGTACATGTGTATTACAGAACTTTCATCCACCATACAAGGCATATTTAAACCTAGAAACATTAACTCTGAATTTGCAGCCTTTTCCTAATGCCAGTTTCGAAAATCAGGCCGTTTTCTCCAGAAAAAATTTTTGGAGCGATTTCTTCCCAATAGACATGAAATTTACATAGATTCCATCTCCGGAAATTTCCATCATGCGATCACGCTACATGCATAGGTTTTCTACAATTATTCACATCAGGTTTGTTTGCATGTGGCTTTATGAACTTCCATCACAATACAATGCATATTGACACTTTGAAGCATTTTCTCTGATTTTGAAGGAATTTCCAAATGTCAGTTTCGAAAATGAGGCAGAGTTCGCAGAAAAAACTCTTGGAGTGAGTTCTACCCAAGAGACATGTATTTTACCGACATACGCTAACCGTGATATCCTATGTTCTGAACACTCTCCATGTATCTCGGATTCGACAAATATTCTCTACAGAGTTGTTAGTATGCAGATTGCCGAACTTTCATCCACCATACAAGGCATATTTACACCTACAATTGATTAATGTGAGTTCGCAGCTTATTCCTAATGCCAGTTTCAAAAATCAGGACGTTATCTCAGGAAAAAACTCTTGGAGCGATTTCTAACCTAGGGAAATGTAATTTACATAAATTTCCTCGCCGTGACATTCCGTGTTCCAAACGTTCTACATGCATAACGGATTCGAAAAATATTCACTACAGATTTGTTAGCATGTGGATTACCGAATTTTCATTACAAAACATTGAATATTGATACTTAGAAGTATTTTCTCAGATTTTGCAGCGTTTTCCAAGCGCCAGTTTCAAAAATGAAGCAGTTATTACAGAAAAATTCTATTGAAGTGAGTTCTACAAAATAGATAAGGAGTTACATTGTTTCAATCACCGTGAAATTGCACGTTCCAAACATGGTACATGCATCACGGATTAGGAAAAAGATTCTTTAATATGTTGTGAAAATTGGATTACCAAACTTTCTTCCTACATAAAGGCATCTTTACACCTACAAATATTTTCTCACATTTTGCAGCTTTATCCAAATATCACATTTGAGTATCAAGCAATTTTCGCCGAAATATTCTATTCTAGCTAGTTCTACCCAATAGAATTCTAATTTACATAGATTCTTTACCGTGAATTTCTGTCTTCCAAACGCGCTACAAAAATCACAGTTTGAAAAATATTACTACACACTTGTTAACATATGGATTACCGGACTTTCATCCACCAATCAAGTCATATTGGCACTTAGAAGCATTTTCTCATATTTCGAAGATTTTTCCTAACACCAGATTTGAAAATGAGGCAGATTTTGCAGAAAAATTCTCTTGGATCGAGTTCTACCCAATAGACATTTAATTTACATTGATGTGCTCATCATGACATTTTGTGATCTGAACACATTTCATGTATCTCGGTTTCGACAAATATTCACTACAGAGATGTTAGCATTTGGATTACCAATCTTACATCCACCATACAAGGCATATTTACACCTACAAGTATTTACTCTCAATTCAAAGTTTTGTCCAAACGTCAAATTCGAAAATCATGCAATTTGTTCAGAAAAATTCTATTCAAGCTAGTTCTACCCAATAGAATTTTAATTTACGTAGTTTCATTACCGTAAATTTCCATGTTCCAAACACGCTAAATAAGTCACGGATTCGAAAAGTATTCCCTTCATAGTTGGTTACGTGGATTACCAGACTTAAATTCCCCGTTCAAGGCATATTCCCACTTAGAAGCATTTTCTCAGATTTCTCAGGTTTTTCCTAAAGCCAGTTTGGAAAATGAGGCTGATTTCACAGAAAATGTTCTTGGAGCCAGTTCTACCCAAAAGATATGTAATTTAACTAGTTCACTCACCGTGACATTCCGTGTTCTGAACATGTTACATGCATCAAGGATTCGACAATCATCCTTTAATGAGTGTGAGCATGTGGATTATCAAATTTTCATCCACCTTACAAGACATGTTTTCACCTAGAAACATTTACTCACATTTCGCAGAATTTTCCTAACGTCAGTTTCGAAAATCAGGCAGTTTTCGCAGAAAAATCCTCTTGTTGCATGTTCCATCCAATAGACATCTCATTTTCATAGATACCATCACCGTAACATTCCGTGTTCCTAAAAAACGGTTCATGCACCAAGGATTCAACAAATATTCACTGCTGAGTTGTTAGCATGTGAATTACCAATCTTTAATAAACCATTGAAGACATATTGTCACCTTAAAGCATTTACTCTGATTTCACAGCGTTTTCATAACACCAGTTTCGAAACTGAGGCAGATTTTTCAGTAAAACTCTCCTGGAGAGGGTTCTAACCAATAGATATGTAATTTGCATAGCTTCCCTCACCGAGAAAGACCGTGTTCCGAACAGGCTACATACATCAAGGATTTGAGAAACATTTTTAATGAGTTATGTACATGTGTATTACAGATCTTTCATCCACCATACAAGGCATATTGACACATAGAAACATTAACTCTGAGTTCGCAGCTTTTTCCTAATAGCAGTTTCGAAAATCAGGCAGTTTTCAAAGGAAAAAACTGTTGGAGCGTGTTCTACCCAATAGGTATGTAAATTACATAGATTCCCCCACTGTGAAATTACATGTTTGGAACACATTACATGCAGAAAAGATTCGACAAAAATAAACTATAGAGTTGTTTGCATGAGGATGACAGGACTTTCATCACAATACAAGGCATATTGATGCTTAGAAGCATTTTCTCTGATTTCACAGAGCTTTCCAAACGCCAGTTTCGAAAATGATGCAGATTTCACGGCAAAAACCTCTTGGAGCAGGTTCTAACCTTTAGACATGTAATTAACATGGATTCGCTCTCCGTGAAATTCCGTGTTCTGAACACGATACATGCATCTCGGACTCGACAAATATTCACTACATTGTGGTTAGCATGTGGATTACAGCACTTTCATACACCATACAAAGCTTACTGACACTTTGAAGAATTTTCTCAGATTTCACAGGTTAGTTTTAATGCCAGATAAGAAAATGAGGCAGATTTGGCAAAAAAATGCTCTTGGAGCGAGTTATACACAAAAGATATGTAATTTACCTAGTTTTACTCACCGTGACATTCCGTGTTCTGAACACGTTACATGCATCACGGATTCGACAAACATTCACTACAGAGTTGGTAGCATAAGGATTACCGAACATTCACCCACCATAAATGCTATATTGACATTTTGAAGCACTTTCCCGTATTTCAAAATGTTTTCCTAATGCCAGGTTTGAAAATGAGGCAGATTAACAAAAAATTCTCTTGGAGCAAGTACTTCCCATAGAAATGTAATTTACATAGCTTCCCTCACAGTGACATTCCAATTTCCGAACACTCTACATACTTCACGGATTTGACAAACATTTTTAATGAGTTATGTACATGTGTATTACAGAACTTTCATCCACCATACAAGGCATATTTAAACCTAGAAACGTTAACTCTGAATTTGCAGCCTTTTCCTAATGCCAGTTTCGAAAATCAGGCCGTTTTCTCCAGAAAAAATTTTTGGAGCGATTTTTTCCCAATAGACATGAAATTTACATAGATTCCATCTCCGGAAATTTCCGTCATACGATCACGCTACATGCCTAGTCTTTCTACAATTATTCACATCAAGTTTGTTTGCATGTGGCTTTATGAACTTCCATCACAATACAATGCATATTGACACTTTGAAGCATTTTCTCTGATTTTGAAGGAATTTCCAAATGCCAGTTTCGAAAATGAGGCAGGTTTCGCAGAAAAAACTCTTGGAGTGAGTTCAACCCAAGAGACATGTATTTTACCGACATACGCTCACCGTGATATTCTATGTTCTGAACACTCTCCATGTATCTCGAATTCGACTAATATTCTCTACAGAGTTGTTAGTATGCGGATTGCCGAACTTTCATCCACCATACAAGGCATATTTACACCTACAATTGATTAATCTGAGTTCGCAGCTTATTCCTAATGCCAGTTTCAAAAATCAGGCTGTTATCTCAGGAAAAAACTCTTGGAGCGATTTCTAACCTAGGGAAATGTAATTTACATAAATTTCCTCGCCGTGACATTCCGTGTTCCAAACGTTCTACATGCATAACGGATTCGAAAAATAATCACTAAAGATTTGTTAGCATGTGGATTACCGAACTTTCATCACAAAACTTTGAATATTGATACTTAGAAGTATTTTCTCATTTTTTGCAGCGTTTTCCAAGCGCCAGTTTCAAAAATGAAGCAGTTTTCACAGAAAAATTCTATTGAAGTGAGTTCTACCAAATAGACAAGTAGTTTACATTGCTTCAATCACCGTGAAATTGCACGTTCCGAACATGGTACATGCATCACGGGTTAGGAAAAAGATTCTTTAATATGTTGTGAAAAAGTGGATTACCAAAGTTTCTTCCTACATAAAGGCATCTTTACACCTACAAATATTTTCTCACATTTTGCAGCTTTATCCAAATATCACATTTGAGTATCAAGCAATTTTTGCCGAAAAATTCTATTCTAGCTAGTTCTACCCAATAGAATTCTAATTTACATAGATTCTTTACCGTGAAATTCTGTCTTCCGAACGGGCTACAAGAATCACAGTTTGAAAAATATTACTACACACTTGTTAACATATGGATTACCGGACTTTCATCCACCAATCAAGACATATTGGCACTTAGAAGCATTTTCTCATATTTCGAAGATTTTTCCTAACACCAGATTTGAAAATGAAGCAGATTTTGCAGAAAAATTCTCCTGGAGCGAGTTCTATCCAATAGACATTTAATTTACATAGATGTGCTCATCATGACATTTTGTGATCTGAACACATTTCATGTAACTCGGTTTCGACAAATATTCACTACAGAGATGTTAGCATTTGGATTACCAATCTTACATTCACCATACAAGGCATATTTACACCTACAAGTATTTACTCTCATTTCAAAGTTTTGTCGAAACGTCAAATTCGAAAATCATGCAATTTGTTCAGAAAAATTCTATTCAAGCTTGTTCTACCCAATAGAATTTTAATTTACGTAGTTTCATTACCATAAATTTCCATGTTCCAAACACGTTAAATAAGTCACGGATTCGAAAAGTATTCCCTTCATAGTTGGTTACGTGGATTACCAGACTAAAATTCCCCGTTCAAGGCATATTCACACTTAGAAGCATTTTCTCAGATTTCTCAGGTTTTTCCTAAAGCCAGTTTGGAAAATGAGGCTGATTTCACAGAAAATGTTCTTGGAGCCAATTCTACCCAAAAGATATGTAGTTTAAGTAGTTCACTCACCGTGACATTCCGTGTTCTGAACATGTTACATGCATCAAGGATTCGACAATCATGCTTTAATGAGTGTGAGCATGTGGATTATCAAATTTTCATCCACCTTACAAGACATGTTTTCACCTAGAAACATTTACTCACATTTCGCAGAATTTTCCTAACGTCAGTTTCGAAAATCAGGCAGTTTTCGCAGAAAAATCCTCTTGTTGCATGTTCCATCCAATAGACATCTCATTTTCATAGATACCATCACCGTAACATTCCGTGTTCCTAAAAAACGGTTCATGCACCAAGGATTCAACAAATATTCACTGCTGAGTTGTTAGCATGTGAATTACCAATCTTTAATAAACCATTGAAGACATATTGTCACCTTAAAGCATTTACTCTGATTTCACAGCGTTTTCATAAAACCAGTTTCGAAACTGAGGCAGATTTTTCAGTAAAACTCTCCTGGAGAGGGTTCTAACCAATAGATATGTAATTTGCATAGCTTCCCTCACCGAGAAAGACCGTGTTCCGAACAGGCTACATACATCAAGGATTTGAGAAACATTTTTAATGAGTTACGTACATGTGTATTACAGATCTTTCATCCACCATACAAGGCATATTGATACATAGAAAAATTAACTCTGAGTTCGCAGATTTTTCTTAATAGCAGTTTCGAAAATCAGGCAGTTTTCAAAGGAAAAACTGTTGGAGCGTGTTCTCCCCAATAGGTACGTAAATTACATAGATTCTCCCACTGTGAAATTACATGTTTCGAACACATTACATGCAGAAAAGATTCGACAAAAATAAACTATAGAGTTGTTTGCATGAGGATGACAGGACTTTCATCACAATACAAGGCATATTGATGCTTAGAAGCATTTTCTCTGATTTCACAGAGCTTTCCAAACGCCAGTTTCGAAAATGAGGCAGATTTCACGGCAAAAACCTCTTGGAGCAGGTTCTAACCTATAGACATGTAATTAACATGGATTCGCTCTCCGTGAAATTCCGTGTTCTGAACACGATACATGCATCTTGGACTCGACAAATATTCACTACACTGTGGTTAGCATGTGGATTACAGCACTTTCATCCACCATACAAAGTTTACTGACACTTTGAAGAATTTTCTCAGATTTCACAGGTTAGTTTTAATGCCAGATAAGAAAATGAGGCAGATTTGGCAAAAAAATGCTCTTGGAGCGAGTTATACACAAAAGATATGTAATTTACCTAGTTTTACTCACCGTGACATTCCGTGTTCTGAACACGTTACATGCACTCCGGATTCGACAAACATTCACTACAGAGTTGGTAGCATAAGCATTACCGAACATTCACCCACCATAAATGCCATATTGACATTTTGAAGCACTTTCCCATATTTCAAAATGTTTTCCTAATGCCAGGTTTGAAAATGAGGCAGATTAAAAAAAATTCTCTTGGAGCAAGTACTTCCCATAGAAATGTAATTTACATAGCTTCCCTCACAGTGACATTCCAATTTCCGAACACTCTACATACTTCACGGATTTGACAAACATTTTTAATGAGTTATGTACATGTGTATTACAGAACTTTCATCCACCATACAAGGCATATTTAAACTTAGAAACATTAACTCTGAATTTGCAGCCTTTTCCTAATGCCAGTTTCGAAAATCAGGCCGTTTTCTCCAGAAAAAATTTTTGGAGCGATTTCTTCCCAATAGACATGAAATTTAGATAGATTCCATCTCCGGAAACTTCCGTCATACGATCAAGCTACATGCATAGGCTTTCTACAATTATTCACATCAGGTTTGTTTGCATGTGGCTTTATGAACTTCCATCACAATACAATGCATATTGACACTTTGAAGCATTTTCTCTGATTTTGAAGGAATTTCCAAATGCCAGTTTCAAAAATGAGGCAGGTTTCGCAGAAAAAACTCGGAGTGAGTTCTACCCAAGAGACATGTATTTTACCGAGATACACTCACCGTGATATTCTATGTTCTGAACACTCTCCATGTATCTCAGATTCGACAAATATTCTCTTCAGAGTTGTTAGTATGCGGATTGCCCAACTTTCATCCACCATACAAGGCATATTTACACCTACAATTGATTAATCTGAGTTCGCAGCTTATTCCTAATGCCAGTTTCAAAAATCAGGATGTTATCTCAGGAAAAAACTCTTGGAGCGATTTCTAACCTAGGGAAATGTAATTTACATAAATTTCCTCGCCGTGACATTCCGTGTTCCAAACGTTCTACATGCATAACGGATTCGAAAAATATTCACTATAGATTTGTTAGCATGTGGATTACCAAACTTTCATCACAAAACATTGAATATTGATACTTAGAAGTATTTTCTCAGATTTTGCAGCGTTTTCCAAGCGCCAGTTTCAAGAATGAAGCAGTTTTCACAGAAAAATTCTATTGAAGTGAGTTCTACCAAATAGACAAGTAGTTTACATTGTTTCAATCACCGTGAAATTGCACGTTCCGAACATGGTACATGCATCACGGGTTAGAAAAAAGATTCTTTATTATGATGTGAAAAAGTGGATTACCAAACTTTCTTCCTACATAAAGGCATCTTTACACCTACAAATATTTTCTCACATTTTGCAGCTTTATCCAAATATCACATTTGAGTATCAAGCAATTTTTGCCGAAAAATTCTATTCTAGCTAGTTCTACCCAATAGAATTCTAATTTACATGGTTTCTTTACCGTGAAATTCTGTCTTCTGAATGCGCTACAAGAATCACAGTTTGAAAAATATTACTACACACTTGTTAACATATGGATTACCGGACTTTCATCCACCAATCAAGTCATATTGGCACTTAGAAGCATTTTCTCATATTTCGAAGATTTTTCCTAACACCAGATTTGAAAATGAGGCAGATTTTGCAGAAAAATTCTCTTGGAGCGAGTTCTACCCAATAGATATTTAACTTACATAGATGAGCTCATCATGACATTTTGTGATCTGAACACATTTCATGTATCTCGGTTTCGACAAATATTCACTACAGAGATGTTAGCATTTGATTACCAAACTTTCATCCACCATACAAGGCATATTTACACCTACAAGTATTTACTCTCATTTCAAATTTTGTCCAAACGTCAAATTCGAAAATCATGCAATTTGTTCAGAAAAATTCTATTCAAGCTAGTTCTACCCAATAGAATTTTAATTTACATAGTTTCATTACCATAAATTTCCATGTTCCAAACACGCTAAATAAGTCACGGATTCGAAAAGTATTCCCTTCATAGTTGGTTACGTGGATTACCAGACTTAAATTCCCCGTTCAAGGCATATTCACACTTAGAAGCATTTTCTCAGATTTCTCAGGTTTTCCCTAAAGCCAGTTTGGAAAATGAGGCTGATTTCACAGAAAAAGTTCTTGGAGCCAATTCTACCCAAAAGATATGTAATTTAAGTAGTTCACTCACCGTGACATTCCGTGTTCTGAACATGTTACATGCATCAAGGATTCGACAATCATCCTTTAATGAGTGTGAGCATGTGGATTATCAAATTTTCATCCACCTTACAAGACATGTTTTCACCTAGAAACATTTACTCACATTTCGCAGAATTTTCCTAACGTCAGTTTCGAAAATCAGGCAGTTTTCGCAGAAAAATCCTCTTGTTGCATGTTCCATCCAATAGACATCTCATTTTCATAGATACCATCACCGTAACATTCCGTGTTCCTAAAAAACTGTTCATGCACCAAGGATTCAACAAATATTCACTGCTGAGTTGTTAGCATGTGAATTACCAATCTTTAATAAACCATTGAAGACATATTGTCACCTTAAAGCATTTACTTTGATTTCACAGCGTTTTCATAACACCAGTTCCGAAACTGAGGCAGATTTTTCAGTAAAACTCTCCTGGAGAGGGTTCTAACCAATAGATATGTAATTTGCATAGCTTCCCTCACCGAGAAAGACCGTGTTCCGAACAGGCTACATACATCAAGGATTTGAGAAACATTTTTAATGAGTTATGTACATGTGTATTACAGATCTTTCATCCACCATACAAGGCATATTGACACATAGAAACATTAACTCTGAGTTCGTAGCTTTTTCCAAATAGCAGTTTCGAAAATCAGGCAGTTTTCAAAGGAAAAACTGTTGGAGCGTGTTCTACCCAATAGGTACGTAAATTACATAGATTCTCCCACTGTGAAATTACATGTTTCGAACACATTACATGCAGAAAAGATTCGACAAAAATAAACTAGAGAGTTGTTTGCATGAGGATGACAGGACTTTCATCACAATACAAGGCATATTGATGCTTAGAAGCATTTTCTCTGATTTCACAGAGCTTTCCAAACGCCAGTTTCGAAAATGAGGCAGATTTCACGGCAAAAACCTCTTGGAGCTGGTTCTAACCTATAGACATGTAATTAACATGGATTCGCTCTCCGTGAAATTCCGTGTTCTGAACATGATACATGCATCTCGGACTCGACAAATATTCACTACACTGTGGTTAGCATGTGGATTATAGCACTTTCATCCACCATACAAAGCTTACTGACACTTTGAAGGATTTTCTCAGATTTCACAGGTTAGTTTTAATGCCAGATAAGAAAATGAGGCAGATTTGGCAAAAAAAATGCTCTTGGAGCGAGTTATACACAAAAGATATGTAATTTACCTAGTTTTACTCACCGTGACATTCCGTGTTCTGAACACGTTACATGCATCACGGATTCGACAAACATTCACTACAGAGTTGGTAGCATAAGGATTACCGAACATTCACCCACCATAAATGCCATATTGACATTTTGAAGCACTTTCCCATATTTCAAAATGTTTTCCTAATGCCAGGTTTGAAAATGAGGCAGATTAACAAAAAATTCTCTTGGAGCAAGTACTTCCCATAGAAATGTAATTTACATAGCTTCCCTCACAGTGACATTCCAATTTCCGAACACTCTACATACTTCACGGATTTGACAAACATTTTTAATGAGTTATGTACATGTGTATTACAGAACTTTCATCCACCATACAAGGCATATTTAAACCTAGAAACGTTAACTCTGAATTTGCAGCCTTTTCCTAATGCCAGTTTCGAAAATCAGGCCGTTTTCTCCAGAAAAAGTTTTTGGAGCGATTTCTTCCCAATAGACATGAAATTTACATAGATTCCATCTCCGGAAACTTCCGTCATACGATCACGCTACATGCGTAGGCTTTCTACAATTATTCACATCAGGTTTGTTTGCATGTGGCTTTATGAACTTCCATCACAATACAATGCATATTGACACTTTGAAGCATTTTCTCTGATTTTGAAGGAATTTCCAAATGCCAGTTTCGAAAATGAGGCAGATTTCGCAGAAAAAACTCTTGGAGTGAGTTCTACCCAAGAGACATGTATTTTACCGAGATACACTCACCGTGATATTCTATGTTCTGAACACTCTCCATGTATCTCGGATTCGACAATTATTCTCTTCAGAGTTGTTAGTATGCGGATTGCCGAACTTTCATCCACCATACAAGGCATATTTACACCTACAATTGATTAATCTGAGTTTGCAGCTTATTCCTAATGCCAGATTCAAAATCAGGCGGTTATCTCAGGAAAAAACTCTTGGAGCGATTTCTAACCTAGGGAAATGTAATTTACATAAATTTCCTCGCCGTGACATTCTGTGTTCCAAACGTTCTACATGCATAACGGATTCGAAAAATATTCACTACAGATTTGTTAGCATGTGGATTACCAAACTTTCATCACAAAACATTGAATATTGATACTTAGAAGTATTTTCTCAGATTTTGCAGCGTTTTCCAAGCGCCAGTTTCAAAAATGAAGCAGTTTTCACAGAAAAATTCTATTGAGGTGAGTACTACCAAATAGACAAGTAGTTTACATTGTTTCAATCACCGTGAAATTGCACGTTCCGAACATGGTACATGCATCACGGGTTAGAAAAAAGATTCTTTAATATGTTGTGAAAAATTGGATTATCAAACTTTCTTCCTACATAAAGGCATCTTTACACCTACAAATATTTTCTCATATTTTGCAGCTTTATCCAAATATCACATTTGAGTATCAAGCAATTTTTGCCGAAAAATTCTATTCTAGCTAGTTCTACCCAATAGAATTCTAATTTACATGGTTTCTTTACCGTGAAATTCTGTCTTCTGAATGCGCTACAAGAATCACAGTTTGAAAAATATTACTACACACTTGTTAACATATGGATTACCGGACTTTCATCCACCAATCAAGTCATATTGGCACTTAGAAGCATTTTCTCATATTTCGAAGATTTTTCCTAACACCAGATTTGAAAATGAGGCAGATTTTGCAGAAAAATTCTCTTGGAGCGAGTTCTACCCAATAGACATTTAATTTACATTGATGTGCTCATCATGACATTTTGTGATCTGAACACATTTCATGTATCTCGGTTTCGACAAATATTCACTACAGAGATGTTAGCATTTGGATTACCAAACTTTCATCCACCATACAAGGCATATTTACACATACAAGTATTTACTCTCATTTCAAATTTTGTCCAAACGTCAAATTCGAAAATCATGCAATTTGTTCAGAAAAATTCTATTCAAGCTAGTTCTACCCAATAGAATTTTAATTTACGTAGTTTCATTACCATAAATTTCCATGTTCCAAACACGCTAAATAAGTCACGGATTCGAAAAGTATTCCCTTCATAGTTGGTTACGTGGATTACCAGACTTAAATTCCCCGTTCAAGGCATATTCACACTTAGAAGCATTTTCTCAGATTTCTCAGGTTTTCCCTAAAGCCAGTTTGGAAAATGAGGCTGATTTCACAGAAAAAGTTCTTGGAGCCAGTTCTACCCAAAAGATATGTAATTTAACTAGTTCACTCACCGTGACATTCCGTGCTCTGAACATGTTACATGCATCAAGGATTCGACAATCATGCTTTAATGAGTGTGAGCATGTGGATTATCAAATTTTCATTCACCTTACAAGACATGTTTTCACCTAGAAACATTTACTCACATTTCGCAGAATTTTCCTAACGTCAGTTTCGAAAATCAGGCAGTTTTCGCAGAAAAACCCTCTTGTTGCATGTTCCATCCAATAGACATCTCATTTTCATAGATACCATCACCGTAACATTCCGTGTTCCTAAAAAACGGTTCATGCACCAAGGATTCAACAAATATTCACTGCTGAGTTGTTAGCATGTGAATTACCAATCTTTAATAAACCATTGAAGACATATTGTCACCTTAAAGCATTTACTCTGATTTCACAGCGTTTTCATAAAACCAGTTTCGAAACTGAGGCAGATTTTTCAGTAAAACTCTCCTGGAGAGGGTTCTCACCAATAGATATGTAATTTGCATAGCTTCCCTCACCGAGAAAGACCGTGTTCCGAACAGGCTACATACATCAAGGATTTGAGAAACATTTTTAATGAGTTATGTACATGTGTATTACAGATCTTTCATCCACCATACAAGGCATATTGACACATAGAAACATTAACTCTGAGTTCGTAGCTTTTTCCAAATAGCAGTTTCGAAAATCAGGCAGTTTTCAAAGGAAAAACTGTTGGAGCGTGTTCTACCCAATAGGTACGTAAATTACATAGATTCTCCCACTGTGAAATTACATGTTTCGAACACATTACATGCAGAAAAGATTCGACAAAAATAAACTATAGAGTTGTTTGCATGAGGATGACAGGACTTTCATCACAATACAAGGCATATTGATGCTTAGAAGCATTTTCTCTGATTTCACAGAGCTTTCCAAACGCCAGTTTCGAAAATGAGGCAGATTTCACGGCAAAAACCTCTTGGAGCTGGTTCTAACCTATAGACATGTAATTAACATGGATTCGCTCTCCGTGAAATTCCGTGTTCTGAACATGATACATGCATCTCGGACTCGACAAATATTCACTACACTGTGGTTAGCATGTGGATTATAGCACTTTCATCCACCATACAAAGCTTACTGACACTTTGAAGGATTTTCTCAGATTTCACAGGTTAGTTTTAATGCCAGATAAGAAAATGAGGCAGATTTGGCAAAAAAAATGCTCTTGGAGCGAGTTATACACAAAAGATATGTAATTTACCTAGTTTTACTCACCGTGACATTCCGTGTTCTGAACACGTTACATGCATCACGGATTCGACAAACATTCACTACAGAGTTGGTAGCATAAGGATTACCGAACATTCACCCACCATAAATGCCATATTGACATTTTGAAGCACTTTCCCATATTTCAAAATGTTTTCCTAATGCCAGGTTTGAAAATGAGGCAGATTAAAAAAAATTCTCTTGGAGCAAGTACTTCCCATAGAAATGTAATTTACATAGCTTCCCTCACAGTGACATTCCAATTTCCGAACACTCTACATACTTCACGGATTTGACAAACATTTTTAATGAGTTATGTACATGTGTATTACAGAACTTTCATCCACCATACAAGGCATATTTAAACCTAGAAACGTTAACTCTGAATTTGCAGCCTTTTCCTAATGCCAGTTTCGAAAATCAGGCCGTTTTCTCCAGAAAAACTTTTTGGAGCGATTTCTTCCCAATAGACATGAAATTTACATAGATTCCATCTCCGGAAACTTCCGTCATACGATCACGCTACATGCGTAGGCTTTCTACAATTATTCACATCAGGTTTGTTTGCATGTGGCTTTATGAACTTCCATCACAATACAATGCATATTGACACTTTGAAGCATTTTCTCTGATTTTGAAGGAATTTCCAAATGCCAGTTTCGAAAATGAGGCAGATTTCGCAGAAAAAACTCTTGGAGTGAGTTCTACCCAAGAGACATGTATTTTACCGAGATACACTCACCGTGATATTCTATGTTCTGAACACTCTCCATGTATCTCGGATTCGACAATTATTCTCTTCAGAGTTGTTAGTATGCGGATTGCCGAACTTTCATCCACCATACAAGGCATATTTACACCTACAATTGATTAATCTGAGTTTGCAGCTTATTCCTAATGCCAGATTCAAAATCAGGCGGTTATCTCAGGAAAAAACTCTTGGAGCGATTTCTAACCTAGGGAAATGTAATTTACATAAATTTCCTCGCCGTGACATTCTGTGTTCCAAACGTTCTACATGCATAACGGATTCGAAAAATATTCACTACAGATTTGTTAGCATGTGGATTACCAAACTTTCATCACAAAACATTGAATATTGATACTTAGAAGTATTTTCTCAGATTTTGCAGCGTTTTCCAAGCGCCAGTTTCAAAAATGAAGCAGTTTTCACAGAAAAATTCTATTGAGGTGAGTACTACCAAATAGACAAGTAGTTTACATTGTTTCAATCACCGTGAAATTGCACGTTCCGAACATGGTACATGCATCACGGGTTAGAAAAAAGATTCTTTAATATGTTGTGAAAAATTGGATTATCAAACTTTCTTCCTACATAAAGGCATCTTTACACCTACAAATATTTTCTCATATTTTGCAGCTTTATCCAAATATCACATTTGAGTATCAAGCAATTTTTGCCGAAAAATTCTATTCTAGCTAGTTCTACCCAATAGAATTCTAATTTACATGGTTTCTTTACCGTGAAATTCTGTCTTCTGAATGCGCTACAAGAATCACAGTTTGAAAAATATTACTACACACTTGTTAACATATGGATTACCGGACTTTCATCCACCAATCAAGTCATATTGGCACTTAGAAGCATTTTCTCATATTTCGAAGATTTTTCCTAACACCAGATTTGAAAATGAGGCAGATTTTGCAGAAAAATTCTCTTGGAGCGAGTTCTACCCAATAGATATTTAACTTACATAGATGAGCTCATCATGACATTTTGTGATCTGAACACATTTCATGTATCTCGGTTTCGACAAATATTCACTACAGAGATGTTAGCATTTGATTACCAAACTTTCATCCACCATACAAGGCATATTTACACCTACAAGTATTTACTCTCATTTCAAATTTTGTCCAAACGTCAAATTCGAAAATCATGCAATTTGTTCAGAAAAATTCTATTCAAGCTAGTTCTACCCAATAGAATTTTAATTTACATAGTTTCATTACCATAAATTTCCATGTTCCAAACACGCTAAATAAGTCACGGATTCGAAAAGTATTCCCTTCATAGTTGGTTACGTGGATTACCAGACTTAAATTCCCCGTTCAAGGCATATTCACACTTAGAAGCATTTTCTCAGATTTCTCAGGTTTTTCCTAAAGCCAGTTTGGAAAATGAGGCTGATTTCACAGAAAAAGTTCTTGGAGCCAATTCTACCCAAAAGATATGTAATTTAAGTAGTTCACTCACCGTGACATTCCGTGTTCTGAACATGTTACATGCATCAAGGATTCGACAATCATCCTTTAATGAGTGTGAGCATGTGGATTATCAAATTTTCATCCACCTTACAAGACATGTTTTCACCTAGAAACATTTACTCACATTTCGCAGAATTTTCCTAACGTCAGTTTCGAAAATCAGGCAGTTTTCGCAGAAAAATCCTCTTGTTGCATGTTCCATCCAATAGACATCTCATTTTCATAGATACCATCACCGTAACATTCCGTGTTCCTAAAAAACTGTTCATGCACCAAGGATTCAACAAATATTCACTGCTGAGTTGTTAGCATGTGAATTACCAATCTTTAATAAACTATTGAAGACATATTGTCACCTTAAAGCATTTACTTTGATTTCACAGCGTTTTCATAACACCAGTTCCGAAACTGAGGCAGATTTTTCAGTAAAACTCTCCTGGAGAGGGTTCTAACCAATAGATATGTAATTTGCATAGCTTCCCTCACCGAGAAAGACCGTGTTCTGAACAGGCTACATACATCAAGGATTTGAGAAACATTTTTAATGAGTTATGTACATGTGTATTACAGATCTTTCATCCACCATACAAGGCATATTGACACATAGAAACATTAACTCTGAGTTCGCAGATTTTTCCTAATAGCAGTTTCGAAAATCAGGCAGTTTTCAAAGGAAAAACTGTTGGAGCGTGTTCTACCCAATAGGTACGTAAATTACATAGATTCCCCCACTGTGAAATTACATGTTTCGAACACATTACATGCAGAAAAGATTCGACAAAAATAAACTATAAAGTTGTTTGCATGAGGATGACAGGACTTTCATCACAATACAAGGCATATTGATGCTTAGAAGCATTTTCTCTGATTTCACAGAGCTTTCCAAACGCCAGTTTCGAAAATGAGGCAGATTTCACGGCAAAAACCTCTTGGAGCTGGTTCTAACCTATAGACATGTAATTAACATGGATTCGCTCTCCGTGAAATTCCGTGTTCTGAACATGATACATGCATCTCGGACTCGACAAATATTCACTACACTGTGGTTAGCATGTGGATTATAGCACTTTCATCCACCATACAAAGCTTACTGACACTTTGAAGGATTTTCTCAGATTTCACAGGTTAGTTTTAATGCCAGATAAGAAAATGAGGCAGATTTGGCAAAAAAAATGCTCTTGGAGCGAGTTATACACAAAAGATATGTAATTTACCTAGTTTTACTCACCGTGACATTCCGTGTTCTGAACACGTTACATGCATCACGGATTCGACAAACATTCACTACAGAGTTGGTAGCATAAGGATTACCGAACATTCACCCACCATAAATGCCATATTGACATTTTGAAGCACTTTCCCATATTTCAAAATGTTTTCCTAATGCCAGGTTTGAAAATGAGGCAGATTAACAAAAAATTCTCTTGGAGCAAGTACTTCCCATAGAAATGTAAT
This sequence comes from Camelus bactrianus, assembly GCF_048773025.1. Taxonomy (NCBI): domain Eukaryota; kingdom Metazoa; phylum Chordata; class Mammalia; order Artiodactyla; family Camelidae; genus Camelus; species Camelus bactrianus. Next base: position 142,207,984 of record NC_133539.1, on the reverse strand, counting down.
TTACATAGCTTCCCTCACAGTGACATTCCAATTTCCGAACACTCTACATACTTCACGGATTTGACAAACATTTTTAATGAGTTATGTACATGTGTATTACAGAACTTTCATCCACCATACAAGGCATATTTAAACCTAGAAACGTTAACTCTGAATTTGCAGCCTTTTCCTAATGCCAGTTTCGAAAATCAGGCCGTTTTCTCCAGAAAAAGTTTTTGGAGCGATTTCTTCCCAATAGACATGAAATTTACATAGATTCCATCTCCGGAAACTTCCGTCATACGATCACGCTACATGCGTAGGCTTTCTACAATTATTCACATCAGGTTTGTTTGCATGTGGCTTTATGAACTTCCATCACAATACAATGCATATTGACACTTTGAAGCATTTTCTCTGATTTTGAAGGAATTTCCAAATGCCAGTTTCGAAAATGAGGCAGATTTCGCAGAAAAAACTCTTGGAGTGAGTTCTACCCAAGAGACATGTATTTTACCGAGATACACTCACCGTGATATTCTATGTTCTGAACACTCTCCATGTATCTCGGATTCGACAATTATTCTCTTCAGAGTTGTTAGTATGCGGATTGCCGAACTTTCATCCACCATACAAGGCATATTTACACCTACAATTGATTAATCTGAGTTTGCAGCTTATTCCTAATGCCAGATTCAAAATCAGGCGGTTATCTCAGGAAAAAACTCTTGGAGCGATTTCTAACCTAGGGAAATGTAATTTACATAAATTTCCTCGCCGTGACATTCTGTGTTCCAAACGTTCTACATGCATAACGGATTCGAAAAATATTCACTACAGATTTGTTAGCATGTGGATTACCAAACTTTCATCACAAAACATTGAATATTGATACTTAGAAGTATTTTCTCAGATTTTGCAGCGTTTTCCAAGCGCCAGTTTCAAAAATGAAGCAGTTTTCACAGAAAAATTCTATTGAGGTGAGTACTACCAAATAGACAAGTAGTTTACATTGTTTCAATCACCGTGAAATTGCACGTTCCGAACATGGTACATGCATCACGGGTTAGAAAAAAGATTCTTTAATATGTTGTGAAAAATTGGATTATCAAACTTTCTTCCTACATAAAGGCATCTTTACACCTACAAATATTTTCTCATATTTTGCAGCTTTATCCAAATATCACATTTGAGTATCAAGCAATTTTTGCCGAAAAATTCTATTCTAGCTAGTTCTACCCAATAGAATTCTAATTTACATGGTTTCTTTACCGTGAAATTCTGTCTTCTGAATGCGCTACAAGAATCACAGTTTGAAAAATATTACTACACACTTGTTAACATATGGATTACCGGACTTTCATCCACCAATCAAGTCATATTGGCACTTAGAAGCATTTTCTCATATTTCGAAGATTTTTCCTAACACCAGATTTGAAAATGAGGCAGATTTTGCAGAAAAATTCTCTTGGAGCGAGTTCTACCCAATAGACATTTAATTTACATTGATGTGCTCATCATGACATTTTGTGATCTGAACACATTTCATGTATCTCGGTTTCGACAAATATTCACTACAGAGATGTTAGCATTTGGATTACCAAACTTTCATCCACCATACAAGGCATATTTACACATACAAGTATTTACTCTCATTTCAAATTTTGTCCAAACGTCAAATTCGAAAATCATGCAATTTGTTCAGAAAAATTCTATTCAAGCTAGTTCTACCCAATAGAATTTTAATTTACGTAGTTTCATTACCATAAATTTCCATGTTCCAAACACGCTAAATAAGTCACGGATTCGAAAAGTATTCCCTTCATAGTTGGTTACGTGGATTACCAGACTTAAATTCCCCGTTCAAGGCATATTCACACTTAGAAGCATTTTCTCAGATTTCTCAGGTTTTCCCTAAAGCCAGTTTGGAAAATGAGGCTGATTTCACAGAAAAAGTTCTTGGAGCCAGTTCTACCCAAAAGATATGTAATTTAACTAGTTCACTCACCGTGACATTCCGTGCTCTGAACATGTTACATGCATCAAGGATTCGACAATCATGCTTTAATGAGTGTGAGCATGTGGATTATCAAATTTTCATTCACCTTACAAGACATGTTTTCACCTAGAAACATTTACTCACATTTCGCAGAATTTTCCTAACGTCAGTTTCGAAAATCAGGCAGTTTTCGCAGAAAAACCCTCTTGTTGCATGTTCCATCCAATAGACATCTCATTTTCATAGATACCATCACCGTAACATTCCGTGTTCCTAAAAAACGGTTCATGCACCAAGGATTCAACAAATATTCACTGCTGAGTTGTTAGCATGTGAATTACCAATCTTTAATAAACCATTGAAGACATATTGTCACCTTAAAGCATTTACTCTGATTTCACAGCGTTTTCATAAAACCAGTTTCGAAACTGAGGCAGATTTTTCAGTAAAACTCTCCTGGAGAGGGTTCTCACCAATAGATATGTAATTTGCATAGCTTCCCTCACCGAGAAAGACCGTGTTCCGAACAGGCTACATACATCAAGGATTTGAGAAACATTTTTAATGAGTTATGTACATGTGTATTACAGATCTTTCATCCACCATACAAGGCATATTGACACATAGAAACATTAACTCTGAGTTCGTAGCTTTTTCCAAATAGCAGTTTCGAAAATCAGGCAGTTTTCAAAGGAAAAACTGTTGGAGCGTGTTCTACCCAATAGGTACGTAAATTACATAGATTCTCCCACTGTGAAATTACATGTTTCGAACACATTACATGCAGAAAAGATTCGACAAAAATAAACTAGAGAGTTGTTTGCATGAGGATGACAGGACTTTCATCACAATACAAGGCATATTGATGCTTAGAAGCATTTTCTCTGATTTCGCAGAGCTTTCCAAACGCCAGTTTCGAAAATGAGGCAGATTTCACGGCAAAAACCTCTTGGAGCTGGTTCTAACCTATAGACATGTAATTAACATGGATTAGCTCTCCGTGAAATTCCGTGTTCTGAACACGATACATGCATCTCGGACTCGACAAATATTCACTACACTGTGGTTAGCATGTGGATTACAGCACTTTCATCCACCATACAAAGCTTACTGACACTTTGAAGGATTTTCTCAGATTTCACAGGTTAGTTTTAATGCCAGATAAGAAAATGAGGCAGATTTGGCAAAAAAATGCTCTTGGAGCGAGTTATACACAAAAGATATGTAATTTACCTAGTTTTACTCACTGTGACATTCCGTGTTCTGAACACGTTACATGCATCACGGATTCGACAAACATTCACTACAGAGTTGGTAGCATAAGCATTACCGAACATTCACCCACCATAAATGCCATATTGACATTTTGAAGCACTTTCCCATATTTCAAAATGTTTTCCTAATGCCAGGTTTGAAAATGAGGCAGATTAAAAAAAATTCTCTTGGAGCAAGTACTTCCCATAGAAATGTAATTTACATAGCTTCCCTCACAGTGACATTCCAATTTCCGAACACTCTACATACTTCACGGATTTGACAAACATTTTTAATGAGTTATGTACATGTGTATTACAGAACTTTCATCCACCATACAAGGCATATTTAAACTTAGAAACATTAACTCTGAATTTGCAGCCTTTTCCTAATGCCAGTTTCGAAAATCAGGCCGTTTTCTCCAGAAAAAATTTTTGGAGCGATTTCTTCCCAATAGACATGAAATTTAGATAGATTCCATCTCCGGAAACTTCCGTCATACGATCAAGCTACATGCATAGGCTTTCTACAATTATTCACATCAGGTTTGTTTGCATGTGGCTTTATGAACTTCCATCACAATACAATGCATATTGACACTTTGAAGCATTTTCTCTGATTTTGAAGGAATTTCCAAATGCCAGTTTCAAAAATGAGGCAGGTTTCGCAGAAAAAACTCGGAGTGAGTTCTACCCAAGAGACATGTATTTTACCGAGATACACTCACCGTGATATTCTATGTTCTGAACACTCTCCATGTATCTCAGATTCGACAAATATTCTCTTCAGAGTTGTTAGTATGCGGATTGCCGAACTTTCATCCACCATACAAGGCATATTTACACCTACAATTGATTAATCTGAGTTCGCAGCTTATTCCTAATGCCAGTTTCAAAAATCAGGATGTTATCTCAGGAAAAAACTCTTGGAGCGATTTCTAACCTAGGGAAATGTAATTTACATAAATTTCCTCGCCGTGACATTCCGTGTTCCAAACGTTCTACATGCATAACGGATTCGAAAAATATTCACTATAGATTTGTTAGCATGTGGATTACCAAACTTTCATCACAAAACATTGAATATTGATACTTAGAAGTATTTTCTCAGATTTTGCAGCGTTTTCCAAGCGCCAGTTTCAAAAATGAAGCAGTTTTCACAGAAAAATTCTATTGAAGTGAGTTCTACCAAATAGACAAGTAGTTTACATTGTTTCAATCACCGTGAAATTGCACGTTCCGAACATGGTACATGCATCACGGGTTAGAAAAAAGATTCTTTATTATGATGTGAAAAAGTGGATTACCAAACTTTCTTCCTACATAAAGGCATCTTTACACCTACAAATATTTTCTCACATTTTGCAGCTTTATCCAAATATCACATTTGAGTATCAAGCAATTTTTGCCGAAAAATTCTATTCTAGCTAGTTCTACCCAATAGAATTCTAATTTACATGGTTTCTTTACCGTGAAATTCTGTCTTCTGAATGCGCTACAAGAATCACAGTTTGAAAAATATTACTACACACTTGTTAACATATGAATTACCGGACTTTCATCCACCAATCAAGTCATATTGGCACTTAGAAGCATTTTCTCATATTTCGAAGATTTTTCCTAACACCAGATTTGAAAATGAGGCAGATTTTGCAGAAAAATTCTCTTGGAGCGAGTTCTACCCAATAGATATTTAACTTACATAGATGAGCTCATCATGACATTTTGTGATCTGAACACATTTCATGTATCTCGGTTTCGACAAATATTCACTACAGAGATGTTAGCATTTGATTACCAAACTTTCATCCACCATACAAGGCATATTTACACCTACAAGTATTTACTCTCATTTCAAATTTTGTCCAAACGTCAAATTCGAAAATCATGCAATTTGTTCAGAAAAATTCTATTCAAGCTAGTTCTACCCAATAGAATTTTAATTTACGTAGTTTCATTACCGTAAATTTCCATGATCCAAACACGCTAAATAAGTCACGGATTCGAAAAGTATTCCCTTCATAGTTGGTTACGTGGATTACCAGACTTAAATTCCCCGTTCAAGGCATATTCACACTTAGAAGCATTTTCTCAGATTTCTCAGGTTTTCCCTAAAGCCAGTTTGGAAAATGAGGCTGATTTCACAGAAAAAGTTCTTGGAGCCAATTCTACCCAAAAGATATGTAATTTAAGTAGTTCACTCACCGTGACATTCCGTGTTCTGAACATGTTACATGCATCAAGGATTCGACAATCATCCTTTAATGAGTGTGAGCATGTGGATTATCAAATTTTCATCCACCTTACAAGACATGTTTTCACCTAGAAACATTTACTCACATTTCGCAGAATTTTCCTAACGTCAGTTTCGAAAATCAGGCAGTTTTCGCAGAAAAATCCTCTTGTTGCATGTTCCATCCAATAGACATCTCATTTTCATAGATACCATCACCGTAACATTCCGTGTTCCTAAAAAACTGTTCATGCACCAAGGATTCAACAAATATTCACTGCTGAGTTGTTAGCATGTGAATTACCAATCTTTAATAAACCATTGAAGACATATTGTCACCTTAAAGCATTTACTTTGATTTCACAGCGTTTTCATAACACCAGTTCCGAAACTGAGGCAGATTTTTCAGTAAAACTCTCCTGGAGAGGGTTCTAACCAATAGATATGTAATTTGCATAGCTTCCCTCACCGAGAAAGACCGTGTTCTGAACAGGCTACATACATCAAGGATTTGAGAAACATTTTTAATGAGTTATGTACATGTGTATTACAGATCTTTCATCCACCATACAAGGCATATTGACACATAGAAACATTAACTCTGAGTTCGCAGATTTTTCCTAATAGCAGTTTCGAAAATCAGGCAGTTTTCAAAGGAAAAACTGTTGGAGCGTGTTCTACCCAATAGGTACGTAAATTACATAGATTCCCCCACTGTGAAATTACATGTTTCGAACACATTACATGCAGAAAAGATTCGACAAAAATAAACTATAAAGTTGTTTGCATGAGGATGACAGGACTTTCATCACAATACAAGGCATATTGATGCTTAGAAGCATTTTCTCTGATTTCACAGAGCTTTCCAAACGCCAGTTTCGAAAATGAGGCAGATTTCACGGCAAAAACCTCTTGGAGCTGGTTCTAACCTATAGACATGTAATTAACATGGATTCGCTCTCCGTGAAATTCCGTGTTCTGAACATGATACATGCATCTCGGACTCGACAAATATTCACTACACTGTGGTTAGCATGTGGATTATAGCACTTTCATCCACCATACAAAGCTTACTGACACTTTGAAGGATTTTCTCAGATTTCACAGGTTAGTTTTAATGCCAGATAAGAAAATGAGGCAGATTTGGCAAAAAAAATGCTCTTGGAGCGAGTTATACACAAAAGATATGTAATTTACCTAGTTTTACTCACCGTGACATTCCGTGTTCTGAACACGTTACATGCATCACGGATTCGACAAACATTCACTACAGAGTTGGTAGCATAAGGATTACCGAACATTCACCCACCATAAATGCCATATTGACATTTTGAAGCACTTTCCCATATTTCAAAATGTTTTCCTAATGCCAGGTTTGAAAATGAGGCAGATTAACAAAAAATTCTCTTGGAGCAAGTACTTCCCATAGAAATGTAATTTACATAGCTTCCCTCACAGTGACATTCCAATTTCCGAACACTCTACATACTTCACGGATTTGACAAACATTTTTAATGAGTTATGTACATGTGTATTACAGAACTTTCATCCACCATACAAGGCATATTTAAACCTAGAAACGTTAACTCTGAATTTGCAGCCTTTTCCTAATGCCAGTTTCGAAAATCAGGCCGTTTTCTCCAGAAAAAGTTTTTGGAGCGATTTCTTCCCAATAGACATGAAATTTACATAGATTCCATCTCCGGAAACTTCCGTCATACGATCACGCTACATGCGTAGGCTTTCTACAATTATTCACATCAGGTTTGTTTGCATGTGGCTTTATGAACTTCCATCACAATACAATGCATATTGACACTTTGAAGCATTTTCTCTGATTTTGAAGGAATTTCCAAATGCCAGTTTCGAAAATGAGGCAGATTTCGCAGAAAAAACTCTTGGAGTGAGTTCTACCCAAGAGACATGTATTTTACCGAGATACACTCACCGTGATATTCTATGTTCTGAACACTCTCCATGTATCTCGGATTCGACAATTATTCTCTTCAGAGTTGTTAGTATGCGGATTGCCGAACTTTCATCCACCATACAAGGCATATTTACACCTACAATTGATTAATCTGAGTTTGCAGCTTATTCCTAATGCCAGATTCAAAATCAGGCGGTTATCTCAGGAAAAAACTCTTGGAGCGATTTCTAACCTAGGGAAATGTAATTTACATAAATTTCCTCGCCGTGACATTCTGTGTTCCAAACGTTCTACATGCATAACGGATTCGAAAAATATTCACTACAGATTTGTTAGCATGTGGATTACCAAACTTTCATCACAAAACATTGAATATTGATACTTAGAAGTATTTTCTCCGATTTTGCAGCGTTTTCCAAGCGCCAGTTTCAAAAATGAAGCAGTTTTCACAGAAAAATTCTATTGAGGTGAGTACTACCAAATAGACAAGTAGTTTACATTGTTTCAATCACCGTGAAATTGCACGTTCCGAACATGGTACATGCATCACGGGTTAGAAAAAAGATTCTTTAATATGTTGTGAAAAATTGGATTATCAAACTTTCTTCCTACATAAAGGCATCTTTACACCTACAAATATTTTCTCATATTTTGCAGCTTTATCCAAATATCACATTTGAGTATCAAGCAATTTTTGCCGAAAAATTCTATTCTAGCTAGTTCTACCCAATAGAATTCTAATTTACATGGTTTCTTTACCGTGAAATTCTGTCTTCTGAATGCGCTACAAGAATCACAGTTTGAAAAATATTACTACACACTTGTTAACATATGGATTACCGGACTTTCATCCACCAATCAAGTCATATTGGCACTTAGAAGCATTTTCTCATATTTCGAAGATTTTTCCTAACACCAGATTTGAAAATGAGGCAGATTTTGCAGAAAAATTCTCTTGGAGCGAGTTCTACCCAATAGACATTTAATTTACATTGATGTGCTCATCATGACATTTTGTGATCTGAACACATTTCATGTATCTCGGTTTCGACAAATATTCACTACAGAGATGTTAGCATTTGGATTACCAAACTTTCATCCACCATACAAGGCATATTTACACATACAAGTATTTACTCTCATTTCAAATTTTGTCCAAACGTCAAATTCGAAAATCATGCAATTTGTTCAGAAAAATTCTATTCAAGCTAGTTCTACCCAATAGAATTTTAATTTACGTAGTTTCATTACCATAAATTTCCATGTTCCAAACACGCTAAATAAGTCACGGATTCGAAAAGTATTCCCTTCATAGTTGGTTACGTGGATTACCAGACTTAAATTCCCCGTTCAAGGCATATTCACACTTAGAAGCATTTTCTCAGATTTCTCAGGTTTTCCCTAAAGCCAGTTTGGAAAATGAGGCTGATTTCACAGAAAAAGTTCTTGGAGCCAGTTCTACCCAAAAGATATGTAATTTAACTAGTTCACTCACCGTGACATTCCGTGCTCTGAACATGTTACATGCATCAAGGATTCGACAATCATGCTTTAATGAGTGTGAGCATGTGGATTATCAAATTTTCATTCACCTTACAAGACATGTTTTCACCTAGAAACATTTACTCACATTTCGCAGAATTTTCCTAACGTCAGTTTCGAAAATCAGGCAGTTTTCGCAGAAAAACCCTCTTGTTGCATGTTCCATCCAATAGACATCTCATTTTCATAGATACCATCACCGTAACATTCCGTGTTCCTAAAAAACGGTTCATGCACCAAGGATTCAACAAATATTCACTGCTGAGTTGTTAGCATGTGAATTACCAATCTTTAATAAACCATTGAAGACATATTGTCACCTTAAAGCATTTACTCTGATTTCACAGCGTTTTCATAAAACCAGTTTCGAAACTGAGGCAGATTTTTCAGTAAAACTCTCCTGGAGAGGGTTCTAACCAATAGATATGTAATTTGCATAGCTTCCCTCACCGAGAAAGACCGTGTTCCGAACAGGCTACATACATCAAGGATTTGAGAAACATTTTTAATGAGTTATGTACATGTGTATTACAGATCTTTCATCCACCATACAAGGCATATTGACACATAGAAACATTAACTCTGAGTTCGTAGCATTTTCCAAATAGCAGTTTCGAAAATCAGGCAGTTTTCAAAGGAAAAACTGTTGGAGCGTGTTCTACCCAATAGGTACGTAAATTACATAGATTCTCCCACTGTGAAATTACATGTTTCGAACACATTACATGCAGAAAAGATTCGACAAAAATAAACTAGAGAGTTGTTTGCATGAGGATGACAGGACTTTCATCACAATACAAGGCATATTGATGCTTAGAAGCATTTTCTCTGATTTCACAGAGCTTTCCAAACGCCAGTTTCGAAAATGAGGCAGATTTCACGGCAAAAACCTCTTGGAGCTGGTTCTAACCTATAGACATGTAATTAACATGGATTCGCTCTCCGTGAAATTCCGTGTTCTGAACACGATACATGCATCTCGGACTCGACAAATATTCACTACACTGTGGTTAGCATGTGGATTACAGCACTTTCATCCACCATACAAAGCTTACTGACACTTTGAAGGATTTTCTCAGATTTCACAGGTTAGTTTTAATGCCAGATAAGAAAATGAGGCAGATTTGGCAAAAAAATGCTCTTGGAGCGAGTTATACACAAAAGATATGTAATTTACCTAGTTTTACTCACTGTGACATTCCGTGTTCTGAACACGTTACATGCATCACGGATTCGACAAACATTCACTACAGAGTTGGTAGCATAAGCATTACCGAACATTCACCCACCATAAATGCCATATTGACATTTTGAAGCACTTTCCCATATTTCAAAATGTTTTCCTAATGCCAGGTTTGAAAATGAGGCAGATTAAAAAAAATTCTCTTGGAGCAAGTACTTCCCATAGAAATGTAATTTACATAGCTTCCCTCACAGTGACATTCCAATTTCCGAACACTCTACATACTTCACGGATTTGACAAACATTTTTAATGAGTTATGTACATGTGTATTACAGAACTTTCATCCACCATACAAGGCATATTTAAACTTAGAAACATTAACTCTGAATTTGCAGCCTTTTCCTAATGCCAGTTTCGAAAATCAGGCCGTTTTCTCCAGAAAAAATTTTTGGAGCGATTTCTTCCCAATAGACATGAAATTTAGATAGATTCCATCTCCGGAAACTTCCGTCATACGATCAAGCTACATGCATAGGCTTTCTACAATTATTCACATCAGGTTTGTTTGCATGTGGCTTTATGAACTTCCATCACAATACAATGCATATTGACACTTTGAAGCATTTTCTCTGATTTTGAAGGAATTTCCAAATGCCAGTTTCAAAAATGAGGCAGGTTTCGCAGAAAAAACTCGGAGTGAGTTCTACCCAAGAGACATGTATTTTACCGAGATACACTCACCGTGATATTCTATGTTCTGAACACTCTCCATGTATCTCAGATTCGACAAATATTCTCTTCAGAGTTGTTAGTATGCGGATTGCCGAACTTTCATCCACCATACAAGGCATATTTACACCTACAATTGATTAATCTGAGTTCGCAGCTTATTCCTAATGCCAGTTTCAAAAATCAGGATGTTATCTCAGGAAAAAACTCTTGGAGCGATTTCTAACCTAGGGAAATGTAATTTACATAAATTTCCTCGCCGTGACATTCCGTGTTCCAAACGTTCTACATGCATAACGGATTCGAAAAATATTCACTATAGATTTGTTAGCATGTGGATTACCAAACTTTCATCACAAAACATTGAATATTGATACTTAGAAGTATTTTCTCAGATTTTGCAGCGTTTTCCAAGCGCCAGTTTCAAAAATGAAGCAGTTTTCACAGAAAAATTCTATTGAAGTGAGTTCTACCAAATAGACAAGTAGTTTACATTGTTTCAATCACCGTGAAATTGCACGTTCCGAACATGGTACATGCATCACGGGTTAGAAAAAAGATTCTTTATTATGATGTGAAAAAGTGGATTACCAAACTTTCTTCCTACATAAAGGCATCTTTACACCTACAAATATTTTCTCACATTTTGCAGCTTTATCCAAATATCACATTTGAGTATCAAGCAATTTTTGCCGAAAAATTCTATTCTAGCTAGTTCTACCCAATAGAATTCTAATTTACATGGTTTCTTTACCGTGAAATTCTGTCTTCTGAATGCGCTACAAGAATCACAGTTTGAAAAATATTACTACACACTTGTTAACATATGGATTACCGGACTTTCATCCACCAATCAAGTCATATTGGCACTTAGAAGCATTTTCTCATATTTCGAAGATTTTTCCTAACACCAGATTTGAAAATGAGGCAGATTTTGCAGAAAAATTCTCTTGGAGCGAGTTCTACCCAATAGATATTTAACTTACATAGATGAGCTCATCATGACATTTTGTGATCTGAACACATTTCATGTATCTCGGTTTCGACAAATATTCACTACAGAGATGTTAGCATTTGATTACCAACCTTTCATCCACCATACAAGGCATATTTACACCTACAAGTATTTACTCTCATTTCAAATTTTGTCCAAACGTCAAATTCGAAAATCATGCAATTTGTTCAGAAAAATTCTATTCAAGCTAGTTCTACCCAATAGAATTTTAATTTACATAGTTTCATTACCATAAATTTCCATGTTCCAAACACGCTAAATAAGTCACGGATTCGAAAAGTATTCCCTTCATAGTTGGTTACGTGGATTACCAGACTTAAATTCCCCGTTCAAGGCATATTCACACTTAGAAGCATTTTCTCAGATTTCTCAGGTTTTTCCTAAAGCCAGTTTGGAAAATGAGGCTGATTTCACAGAAAAAGTTCTTGGAGCCAATTCTACCCAAAAGATATGTAATTTAAGTAGTTCACTCACCGTGACATTCCGTGTTCTGAACATGTTACATGCATCAAGGATTCGACAATCATCCTTTAATGAGTGTGAGCATGTGGATTATCAAATTTTCATCCACCTTACAAGACATGTTTTCACCTAGAAACATTTACTCACATTTCGCAGAATTTTCCTAACGTCAGTTTCGAAAATCAGGCAGTTTTCGCAGAAAAATCCTCTTGTTGCATGTTCCATCCAATAGACAACTCATTTTCATAGATACCATCACCGTAACATTCCGTGTTCCTAAAAAACGGTTCATGCACCAAGGATTCAACAAATATTCACTGCTGAGTTGTTAGCATGTGAATTACCAATCTTTAATAAACCATTGAAGACATATTGTCACCTTAAAGCATTTACTTTGATTTCACAGCGTTTTCATAACACCAGTTCCGAAACTGAGGCAGATTTTTCAGTAAAACTCTCCTGGAGAGGGTTCTAACCAATAGATATGTAATTTGCATAGCTTCCCTCACCGAGAAAGACCGTGTTCTGAACAGGCTACATACATCAAGGATTTGAGAAACATTTTTAATGAGTTATGTACATGTGTATTACAGATCTTTCATCCACCATACAAGGCATATTGACACATAGAAACATTAACTCTGAGTTCGCAGATTTTTCCTAATAGCAGTTTCGAAAATCAGGCAGTTTTCAAAGGAAAAACTGTTGGAGCGTGTTCTACCCAATAGGTACGTAAATTACATAGATTCCCCCACTGTGAAATTACATGTTTCGAACACATTACATGCAGAAAAGATTCGACAAAAATAAACTATAAAGTTGTTTGCATGAGGATGACAGGACTTTCATCACAATACAAGGCATATTGATGCTTAGAAGCATTTTCTCTGATTTCACAGAGCTTTCCAAACGCCAGTTTCGAAAATGAGGCAGATTTCACGGCAAAAACCTCTTGGAGCTGGTTCTAACCTATAGACATGTAATTAACATGGATTCGCTCTCCGTGAAATTCCGTGTTCTGAACATGATACATGCATCTCGGACTCGACAAATATTCACTACACTGTGGTTAGCATGTGGATTATAGCACTTTCATCCACCATACAAAGCTTACTGACACTTTGAAGGATTTTCTCAGATTTCACAGGTTAGTTTTAATGCCAGATAAGAAAATGAGGCAGATTTGGCAAAAAAAATGCTCTTGGAGCGAGTTATACACAAAAGATATGTAATTTACCTAGTTTTACTCACCGTGACATTCCGTGTTCTGAACACGTTACATGCATCACGGATTCGACAAACATTCACTACAGAGTTGGTAGCATAAGGATTACCGAACATTCACCCACCATAAATGCCATATTGACATTTTGAAGCACTTTCCCATATTTCAAAATGTTTTCCTAATGCCAGGTTTGAAAATGAGGCAGATTAACAAAAAATTCTCTTGGAGCAAGTACTTCCCATAGAAATGTAATTTACATAGCTTCCCTCACAGTGACATTCCAATTTCCGAACACTCTACATACTTCACGGATTTGACAAACATTTTTAATGAGTTATGTACATGTGTATTACAGAACTTTCATCCACCATACAAGGCATATTTAAACCTAGAAACGTTAACTCTGAATTTGCAGCCTTTTCCTAATGCCAGTTTCGAAAATCAGGCCGTTTTCTCCAGAAAAAGTTTTTGGAGCGATTTCTTCCCAATAGACATGAAATTTACATAGATTCCATCTCCGGAAACTTCCGTCATACGATCACGCTACATGCGTAGGCTTTCTACAATTATTCACATCAGGTTTGTTTGCATGTGGCTTTATGAACTTCCATCACAATACAATGCATATTGACACTTTGAAGCATTTTCTCTGATTTTGAAGGAATTTCCAAATGCCAGTTTCGAAAATGAGGCAGATTTCGCAGAAAAAACTCTTGGAGTGAGTTCTACCCAAGAGACATGTATTTTACCGAGATACACTCACCGTGATATTCTATGTTCTGAACACTCTCCATGTATCTCGGATTCGACAATTATTCTCTTCAGAGTTGTTAGTATGCGGATTGCCGAACTTTCATCCACCATACAAGGCATATTTACACCTACAATTGATTAATCTGAGTTTGCAGCTTATTCCTAATGCCAGATTCAAAATCAGGCGGTTATCTCAGGAAAAAACTCTTGGAGCGATTTCTAACCTAGGGAAATGTAATTTACATAAATTTCCTCGCCGTGACATTCTGTGTTCCAAACGTTCTACATGCATAACGGATTCGAAAAATATTCACTACAGATTTGTTAGCATGTGGATTACCAAACTTTCATCACAAAACATTGAATATTGATACTTAGAAGTATTTTCTCAGATTTTGCAGCGTTTTCCAAGCGCCAGTTTCAAAAATGAAGCAGTTTTCACAGAAAAATTCTATTGAGGTGAGTACTACCAAATAGACAAGTAGTTTACATTGTTTCAATCACCGTGAAATTGCACGTTCCGAACATGGTACATGCATCACGGGTTAGAAAAAAGATTCTTTAATATGTTGTGAAAAATTGGATTATCAAACTTTCTTCCTACATAAAGGCATCTTTACACCTACAAATATTTTCTCATATTTTGCAGCTTTATCCAAATATCACATTTGAGTATCAAGCAATTTTTGCCGAAAAATTCTATTCTAGCTAGTTCTACCCAATAGAATTCTAATTTACATGGTTTCTTTACCGTGAAATTCTGTCTTCTGAATGCGCTACAAGAATCACAGTTTGAAAAATATTACTACACACTTGTTAACATATGGATTACCGGACTTTCATCCACCAATCAAGTCATATTGGCACTTAGAAGCATTTTCTCATATTTCGAAGATTTTTCCTAACACCAGATTTGAAAATGAGGCAGATTTTGCAGAAAAATTCTCTTGGAGCGAGTTCTACCCAATAGACATTTAATTTACATTGATGTGCTCATCATGACATTTTGTGATCTGAACACATTTCATGTATCTCGGTTTCGACAAATATTCACTACAGAGATGTTAGCATTTGGATTACCAAACTTTCATCCACCATACAAGGCATATTTACACATACAAGTATTTACTCTCATTTCAAATTTTGTCCAAACGTCAAATTCGAAAATCATGCAATTTGTTCAGAAAAATTCTATTCAAGCTAGTTCTACCCAATAGAATTTTAATTTACGTAGTTTCATTACCATAAATTTCCATGTTCCAAACACGCTAAATAAGTCACGGATTCGAAAAGTATTCCCTTCATAGTTGGTTACGTGGATTACCAGACTTAAATTCCCCGTTCAAGGCATATTCACACTTAGAAGCATTTTCTCAGATTTCTCAGGTTTTCCCTAAAGCCAGTTTGGAAAATGAGGCTGATTTCACAGAAAAAGTTCTTGGAGCCAGTTCTACCCAAAAGATATGTAATTTAACTAGTTCACTCACCGTGACATTCCGTGCTCTGAACATGTTACATGCATCAAGGATTCGACAATCATGCTTTAATGAGTGTGAGCATGTGGATTATCAAATTTTCATTCACCTTACAAGACATGTTTTCACCTAGAAACATTTACTCACATTTCGCAGAATTTTCCTAACGTCAGTTTCGAAAATCAGGCAGTTTTCGCAGAAAAACCCTCTTGTTGCATGTTCCATCCAATAGACATCTCATTTTCATAGATACCATCACCGTAACATTCCGTGTTCCTAAAAAACGGTTCATGCACCAAGGATTCAACAAATATTCACTGCTGAGTTGTTAGCATGTGAATTACCAATCTTTAATAAACCATTGAAGACATATTGTCACCTTAAAGCATTTACTCTGATTTCACAGCGTTTTCATAAAACCAGTTTCGAAACTGAGGCAGATTTTTCAGTAAAACTCTCCTGGAGAGGGTTCTAACCAATAGATATGTAATTTGCATAGCTTCCCTCACCGAGAAAGACCGTGTTCCGAACAGGCTACATACATCAAGGATTTGAGAAACATTTTTAATGAGTTATGTACATGTGTATTACAGATCTTTCATCCACCATACAAGGCATATTGACACATAGAAACATTAACTCTGAGTTCGTAGCTTTTTCCAAATAGCAGTTTCGAAAATCAGGCAGTTTTCAAAGGAAAAACTGTTGGAGCGTGTTCTACCCAATAGGTACGTAAATTACATAGATTCTCCCACTGTGAAATTACATGTTTCGAACACATTACATGCAGAAAAGATTCGACAAAAATAAACTAGAGAGTTGTTTGCATGAGGATGACAGGACTTTCATCACAATACAAGGCATATTGATGCTTAGAAGCATTTTCTCTGATTTCACAGAGCTTTCCAAACGCCAGTTTCGAAAATGAGGCAGATTTCACGGCAAAAACCTCTTGGAGCTGGTTCTAACCTATAGACATGTAATTAACATGGATTCGCTCTCCTTGAAATTCCGTGTTCTGAACACGATACATGCATCTCGGACTCGACAAATATTCACTACACTGTGGTTAGCATGTGGATTACAGCACTTTCATCCACCATACAAAGCTTACTGACACTTTGAAGGATTTTCTCAGATTTCACAGGTTAGTTTTAATGCCAGATAAGAAAATGAGGCAGATTTGGCAAAAAAATGCTCTTGGAGCGAGTTATACACAAAAGATATGTAATTTACCTAGTTTTACTCACCGTGACATTCCGTGTTCTGAACACGTTACATGCATCACGGATTCGACAAACATTCACTACAGAGTTGGTAGCATAAGCATTACCGAACATTCACCCACCATAAATGCCATATTGACATTTTGAAGCACTTTCCCATATTTCAAAATGTTTTCCTAATGCCAGGTTTGAAAATGAGGCAGATTAACAAAAAATTCTCTTGGAGCAAGTACTTCCCATAGAAATGTAATTTACATAGCTTCCCTCACAGTGACATTCCAATTTCCGAACACTCTACATACTTCACGGATTTGACAAACATTTTTAATGAGTTATGTACATGTGTATTACAGAACTTTCATCCACCATACAAGGCATATTTAAACTTAGAAACATTAACTCTGAATTTGCAGCCTTTTCCTAATGCCAGTTTCGAAAATCAGGCCGTTTTCTCCAGAAAAAATTTTTGGAGCGATTTCTTCCCAATAGACATGAAATTTAGATAGATTCCATCTCCGGAAACTTCCGTCATACGATCAAGCTACATGCATAGGCTTTCTACAATTATTCACATCAGGTTTGTTTGCATGTGGCTTTATGAACTTCCATCACAATACAATGCATATTGACACTTTGAAGCATTTTCTCTGATTTTGAAGGAATTTCCAAATGCCAGTTTCAAAAATGAGGCAGGTTTCGCAGAAAAAACTCGGAGTGAGTTCTACCCAAGAGACATGTATTTTACCGAGATACACTCACCGTGATATTCTATGTTCTGAACACTCTCCATGTATCTCAGATTCGACAAATATTCTCTTCAGAGTTGTTAGTATGCGGATTGCCGAACTTTCATCCACCATACAAGGCATATTTACACCTACAATTGATTAATCTGAGTTCGCAGCTTATTCCTAATGCCAGTTTCAAAAATCAGGATGTTATCTCAGGAAAAAACTCTTGGAGCGATTTCTAACCTAGGGAAATGTAATTTACATAAATTTCCTCGCCGTGACATTCCGTGTTCCAAACGTTCTACATGCATAACGGATTCGAAAAATATTCACTATAGATTTGTTAGCATGTGGATTACCAAACTTTCATCACAAAACATTGAATATTGATACTTAGAAGTATTTTCTCAGATTTTGCAGCGTTTTCCAAGCGCCAGTTTCAAAAATGAAGCAGTTTTCACAGAAAAATCCTATTGAAGTGAGTTCTACCAAATAGACAAGTAGTTTACATTGTTTCAATCACCGTGAAATTGCACGTTCCGAACATGGTACATGCATCACGGGTTAGAAAAAAGATTCTTTATTATGATGTGAAAAAGTGGATTACCAAACTTTCTTCCTACATAAAGGCATCTTTACACCTACAAATATTTTCTCACATTTTGCAGCTTTATCCAAATATCACATTTGAGTATCAAGCAATTTTTGCCGAAAAATTCTATTCTAGCTAGTTCTACCCAATAGAATTCTAATTTACATGGTTTCTTTACCGTGAAATTCTGTCTTCTGAATGCGCTACAAGAATCACAGTTTGAAAAATATTACTACACACTTGTTAACATATGGATTACCGGACTTTCATCCACCAATCAAGTCATATTGGCACTTAGAAGCATTTTCTCATATTTCGAAGATTTTTCCTAACACCAGATTTGAAAATGAGGCAGATTTTGCAGAAAAATTCTCTTGGAGCGAGTTCTACCCAATAGATATTTAACTTACATAGATGAGCTCATCATGATATTTTGTGATCTGAACACATTTCATTTATCTCAGTTTCGACAAATATTCACTACAGAGATGTTAGCATTTGATTACCAAACTTTCATCCACCATACAAGGCATATTTACACCTACAAGTATTTACTCTCATTTCAAATTTTGTCCAAACGTCAAATTCGAAAATCATGCAATTTGTTCAGAAAAATTCTATTCAAGCTAGTTCTACCCAATAGAATTTTAATTTACATAGTTTCATTACCATAAATTTCCATGTTCCAAACACGCTAAATAAGTCACGGATTCGAAAAGTATTCCCTTCATAGTTGGTTACGTGGATTACCAGACTTAAATTCCCCATTCAAGGCATATTCACACTTAGAAGCATTTTCTCAGATTTCTCAGGTTTTTCCTAAAGCCAGTTTGGAAAATGAGGCTGATTTCACAGAAAAAGTTCTTGGAGCCAATTCTACCCAAAAGATATGTAATTTAAGTAGTTCACTCACCGTGACATTCCGTGTTCTGAACATGTTACATGCATCAAGGATTCGACAATCATCCTTTAATGAGTGTGAGCATGTGGATTATCAAATTTTCATCCACCTTACAAGATATGTTTTCACCTAGAAACATTTACTCACATTTCGCAGAATTTTCCTAACGTCAGTTTCGAAAATCAGGCAGTTTTCGCAGAAAAATCCTCTTGTTGCATGTTCCATCCAATAGACATCTCATTTTCATAGATACCATCACCGTAACATTCCGTGTTCCTAAAAAACGGTTCATGCACCAAGGATTCAACAAATATTCACTGCTGAGTTGTTAGCATGTGAATTACCAATCTTTAATAAACCATTGAAGACATATTGTCACCTTAAAGCATTTACTCTGATTTCACAGCGTTTTCATAACACCAGTTTCGAAACTGAGGCAGATTTTTCAGTAAAACTCTCCTGGAGAGGGTTCTAACCAATAGATATGTAATTTGCATAGCTTCCCTCACCGAGAAAGACCGTGTTCCGAACAGGCTAAATACATCAAGGATTTGAGAAACATTTTTAATGAGTTATGTACATGTGTATTACAGATCTTTCATCCACCATACAAGGCATATTGACACATAGAAACATTAACTCTGAGTTCGCAGAATTTTCCTAATAGCAGTTTCGAAAATCAGGCAGTTTTCAAAGGAAAAACTGTTGGAGCGTGTTCTACCCAATAGGTACGTAAATTACATAGATTCCCCCACTGTGAAATTACATGTTTCGAACACATTACATGCAGAAAAGGTTCGACAAAAATAAACTATAGAGTTGTTTGCATGAGGATGACAGGACTTTCATCACAATACAAGGCATATTGATGCTTAGAAGCATTTTCTCTGATTTCACAGAGCTTTCCAAACGCCAGTTTCGAAAATGAGGCAGATTTCACGGCAAAAACCTCTTGGAGCAGGTTCTAACCTATAGACATGTAATTAACATGGATTCGCTCTCCGTGAAATTCCGTGTTCTGAACACGATACATGCATCTCGGACTCGACAAATATTCACTACATTGTGGTTAGCATGTGGATTACAGCACTTTCATCCACCATACAAAGCTTACTGACACTTTGAAGGATTTTCTCAGATTTCACAGGTTAGTTTTAATGCCAGATAAGAAAATGAGGCAGATTTGGCAAAAAAATGCTCTTGGAGCGAGTTATACACAAAAGATATGTAATTTACCTAGTTTTACTCACCGTGACATTCCGTGTTCTGAACACGTTACATGCATCACGGATTCGACAAACATTCACTACAGAGTTGGTAGCATAAGGATTACCGAACATTCACCCACCATAAATGCCATATTGACATTTTGAAGCACTTTCCCATATTTCAAAATGTTTTCCTAATGCCAGGTTTGAAAATGAGGCAGATTAACAAAAAATTCTCTTGGAGCAAGTACTTCCCATAGAAATGTAATTTACATAGCTTCCCTCACAGTGACATTCCAATTTCCGAACCCTCTACATACTTCACGGATTTGACAAACATTTTTAATGAGTTATGTACATGTGTATTACAGAACTTTCATCCACCATACAAGGCATATTTAAACCTAGAAACATTAACTCTGAATTTGCAGCCTTTTCCTAATGCCAGTTTCGAAAATCAGGCCGTTTTCTCCAGAAAAAGTTTTTGGAGCGATTTCTTCCCAATAGACATGAAAATTACATAGATTCCATCTCCGGAAACTTCCGTCATACGATCACGCTACATGCGTAGGTTTCTACAATTATTCACATCAGGTTTGTTTGCATGTGGGTTTATGAACTTCCATCACAATACAATGCATATTGACACTTTGAAGCATTTTCTCTGATTTTGAAGGAATTTCCAAATGCCAGTTTCAAAAATGAGGCAGATTTCGCAGAAAAAACTCTTGGAGTGAGTTCTACCCAAGAGACATGTATTTTACCGAGATACACTCACCGTGATATTCTATGTTCTGAACACTCTCCATGTATCTCGGATTCGACAAATATTCTCTTCAGAGTTGTTAGTATGCGGATTGCCAAACTTTCATCCACCATACAAGGCATATTTACACCTACAATTGATTAATCTGATTTCGCAGCTTATTCCTAATGCCAGTTTCAAAAATCAGGCGGTTATCTCAGGAAAAAACTCTTGGAGCGATTTCTAACCTAGGGAAATGTAATTTACATAAATTTCCTCGCCGTGACATTCCGTGTTCCAAACGTTCTACATGCATAACGGATTCGAAAAATATTCACTACAGATTTGTTAGCATGTGGATTACCAAACTTTCATCACAAAACATTGAATATTGATACTTAGAAGTATTTTCTCAGATTTTGCAGCGTTTTCCAAGCGCCAGTTTCAAAAATGAAGCAGTTTTCACAGAAAAATTCTATTGAAGTGAGTACTACCAAATAGACAAGTAGTTTACATTGTTTCAATCACCGTGAAATTGCACGTTCCGAACATGGTACATGCATCACGGGTTAGAAAAAAGTTTCTTTAATATGTTGTGAAAAAGTGGATTACCAAACTTTCTTCCTACATAAAGGCATCTTTACACCTACAAATATTTTCTCACATTTTGCAGCTTTATCCAAATATCACATTTGAGTATCAAGCAATTTTCGCCGAAAAATTCTATTCTAGCTAGTTCTACCCAATAGAATTCTAATTTACATGGTTTCTTTACCGTGAAATTCTGTCTTCTGAATGCGCTACAAGAATCACAGTTTGAAAAATATTACTACACACTTGATAACATATGGATTACCGTACTTTCATCCACCAATCAAGTCATATTGGCACTTAGAAGCATTTTCTCATATTTCGAAGATTTTTCCTAACACCAGATTTGAAAATGAGGCAGATTTTGCAGAAAAATTCTCTTGGAGCGAGTTCTACCCAATAGACATTTAATTTACATTGATGTGCTCATCATGACATTTTGTGATCTGAACACATTTCATGTATCTCGGTTTCGACAAATATTCACTACAGAGATGTTAGCATTTGGATTACCAAACTTTCATCCACCATACAAGGCATATTTACACCTACAAGTATTTACTCTCATTTCAAATTTTGTCCAAACGTCAAATTCGAAAATCATGCAATTTGTTCAGAAAAATTCTATTCAAGCTAGTTCTACCCAATAGAATTTTAATTTACGTAGTTTCATTACCATAAATTTCCATGTTCCAAACACGCTAAATAAGTCACGGATTCGAAAAGTATTCCCTTCATAGTTGGTTACGTGGATTACCAGACTTAAATTCCCCGTTCAAGGCATATTCACACTTAGAAGCATTTTCTCAGATTTCTCAGGTTTTCCCTAAAGCCAGTTTGGAAAATGAGGCTGATTTCACAGAAAAAGTTCTTGGAGCCAGTTCTACCCAAAAGGTATGTAATTTAAGTAGTTCACTCACCGTGACATTCCGTGTTCTGAACATGTTACATGCATCAAGGATTCGACAATCATCCTTTAATGAGTGTGAGCATGTGGATTATCAAATTTTCATCCACCTTACAAGACATGTTTTCACCTAGAAACATTTACTCACATTTCGCAGAATTTTCCTAACGTCAGTTTCGAAAATCAGGCAGTTTCCGCAGAAAAATCCTCTTGTTGCATGTTCCATCCAATAGACATCTCATTTTCATAGATACCATCACCGTAACATTCCGTGTTCCTAAAAAACGGTTCATGCACCAAGGATTCAACAAATATTCACTCCTGAGTTGTTAGCATGTGAATTACCAATCTTTAATAAACCATTGAAGACATATTGTCGCCTTAAAGCATTTACTCTGATTTCACAGCGTTTTCATAACACCAGTTTCGAAACTGAGGCAGATTTTTCAGTAAAACTCTCCTGGAGAGGGTTCTAACCAATAGATATGTAATTTGCATAGCTTCCCTCACCGAGACAGACCGTGTTCCAAACAGGCTACATACATCAAGGATTTGAGAAACATTTTTAATGAGTTATGTACATGTGTATTACAGAACTTTCATCCACCATACAAGGCATATTTAAACCTAGAAACATTAACTCTGAATTTGCAGCCTTTTCCTAATGCCAGTTTCGAAAATCAGGCCGTTTTCTCCAGAAAAAGTTTTTGGAGCGATTTCTTCCCAATAGACATGAAAATTACATAGATTCCATCTCCGGAAACTTCCGTCATACGATCACGCTACATGCGTAGGTTTCTACAATTATTCACATCAGGTTTGTTTGCATGTGGGTTTATGAACTTCCATCACAATACAATGCATATTGACACTTTGAAGCATTTTCTCTGATTTTGAAGGAATTTCCAAATGCCAGTTTCAAAAATGAGGCAGATTTCGCAGAAAAAACTCTTGGAGTGAGTTCTACCCAAGAGACATGTATTTTACCGAGATACACTCACCGTGATATTCTATGTTCTGAACACTCTCCATGTATCTCGGATTCGACAAATATTCTCTTCAGAGTTGTTAGTATGCGGATTGCCAAACTTTCATCCACCATACAAGGCATATTTACACCTACAATTGATTAATCTGATTTCGCAGCTTATTCCTAATGCCAGTTTCAAAAATCAGGCGGTTATCTCAGGAAAAAACTCTTGGAGCGATTTCTAACCTAGGGAAATGTAATTTACATAAATTTCCTCGCCGTGACATTCCGTGTTCCAAACGTTCTACATGCATAACGGATTCGAAAAATATTCACTACAGATTTGTTAGCATGTGGATTACCAAACTTTCATCACAAAACATTGAATATTGATACTTAGAAGTATTTTCTCAGATTTTGCAGCGTTTTCCAAGCGCCAGTTTCAAAAATGAAGCAGTTTTCACAGAAAAATTCTATTGAAGTGAGTACTACCAAATAGACAAGTAGTTTACATTGTTTCAATCACCGTGAAATTGCACGTTCCGAACATGGTACATGCATCACGGGTTAGAAAAAAGTTTCTTTAATATGTTGTGAAAAAGTGGATTACCAAACTTTCTTCCTACATAAAGGCATCTTTACACCTACAAATATTTTCTCACATTTTGCAGCTTTATCCAAATATCACATTTGAGTATCAAGCAATTTTCGCCGAAAAATTCTATTCTAGCTAGTTCTACCCAATAGAATTCTAATTTACATGGTTTCTTTACCGTGAAATTCTGTCTTCTGAATGCGCTACAAGAATCACAGTTTGAAAAATATTACTACACACTTGATAACATATGGATTACCGTACTTTCATCCACCAATCAAGTCATATTGGCACTTAGAAGCATTTTCTCATATTTCGAAGATTTTTCCTAACACCAGATTTGAAAATGAGGCAGATTTTGCAGAAAAATTCTCTTGGAGCGAGTTCTACCCAATAGACATTTAATTTACATTGATGTGCTCATCATGACATTTTGTGATCTGAACACATTTCATGTATCTCGGTTTCGACAAATATTCACTACAGAGATGTTAGCATTTGGATTACCAAACTTTCATCCACCATACAAGGCATATTTACACCTACAAGTATTTACTCTCATTTCAAATTTTGTCCAAACGTCAAATTCGAAAATCATGCAATTTGTTCAGAAAAATTCTATTCAAGCTAGTTCTACCCAATAGAATTTTAATTTACGTAGTTTCATTACCATAAATTTCCATGTTCCAAACACGCTAAATAAGTCACGGATTCGAAAAGTATTCCCTTCATAGTTGGTTACGTGGATTACCAGACTTAAATTCCCCGTTCAAGGCATATTCACACTTAGAAGCATTTTCTCAGATTTCTCAGGTTTTCCCTAAAGCCAGTTTGGAAAATGAGGCTGATTTCACAGAAAAAGTTCTTGGAGCCAGTTCTACCCAAAAGGTATGTAATTTAAGTAGTTCACTCACCGTGACATTCCGTGTTCTGAACATGTTACATGCATCAAGGATTCGACAATCATCCTTTAATGAGTGTGAGCATGTGGATTATCAAATTTTCATCCACCTTACAAGACATGTTTTCACCTAGAAACATTTACTCACATTTCGCAGAATTTTCCTAACGTCAGTTTCGAAAATCAGGCAGTTTCCGCAGAAAAATCCTCTTGTTGCATGTTCCATCCAATAGACATCTCATTTTCATAGATACCATCACCGTAACATTCCGTGTTCCTAAAAAACGGTTCATGCACCAAGGATTCAACAAATATTCACTCCTGAGTTGTTAGCATGTGAATTACCAATCTTTAATAAACCATTGAAGACATATTGTCGCCTTAAAGCATTTACTCTGATTTCACAGCGTTTTCATAACACCAGTTTCGAAACTGAGGCAGATTTTTCAGTAAAACTCTCCTGGAGAGGGTTCTAACCAATAGATATGTAATTTGCATAGCTTCCCTCACCGAGACAGACCGTGTTCCAAACAGGCTACATACATCAAGGATTTGAGAAACATTTTTAATGAGTTATGTACATGTGTATTACAGATCTTTCATCCACCATACAAGGCATATTGACACATAGAAACATTAACTCTGAGTTCGCAGATTTTTCCTAATAGCAGTTTCGAAAATCAGGCAGTTTTCAAAGGAAAAACTGTTGGAGCGTGTTCTACCCAATAGGTACGTAAATTACATAGATTCCCCCACTGTGAAATTACATGTTTCGAACACATTACATGCAGAAAAGTTTCGACAAAAATAAACTATAGAGTTGTTTGCATGAGGATGACAGGACTTTCATCACAATACAAGGCATATTGATGCTTAGAAGCATTTTCTCTGATTTCACAGAGCTTTCCAAATGCCAGTTTCGAAAATGAGGCAGATTTCACGGCAAAAACCTCTTGGAGCAGGTTCTAACCTATAGACATGTAATTAACATGGATTCGCTCTCCGTGAAATTCCGTGTTCTGAACACGATACATGCATCTTGGACTCGACAAATATTCACTACATTGTGGTTAGCATGTGGATTACAGCACTTTCATCCACCATACAAAGCTTACTGACACTTTGAAGAATTTTCTCAGATTTCACAGGTTAGTTTTAATGCCAGATAAGAAAATGAGGCAGATTTGGCAAAAAAATGCTCTTGGAGCGAGTTATACACAAAAGATATGTAATTTACCTAGTTTTACTCACCGTGACATTCCGTGTTCTGAACACGTTACATGCATCACGGATTCGACAAACATTCACTACAGAGTTGGTAGCATAAGGATTACCGAACACTCACCCACCATAAATGCCATATTGACATTTTGAAGCACTTTCCCATATTTCAAAATGTTTTCCTAATGCCAGGTTTGAAAATGAGGCAGATTAACAAAAAATTCTCTTGGAGCAAGTACTTCCCATAGAAATGTAATTTACATAGCTTCCCTCACAGTGACATTCCAATTTCCGAACACTCTACATACTTCACGGATTTGACAAACATTTTTAATGAGTTATGTACATGTGTATTACAGAACTTTCATCCACCATACAAGGCATATTTAAACCTAGAAACATTAACTCTGAATTTGCAGCCTTTTCCTAATGCCGGTTTCGAAAATCAGGCCGTTTTCTCCAGAAAAAATTTTTGGAGCGATTTCTTGCCAATAGACATGAAATTTACATAGATTCCATCTCCGGAAACTTCCGTCATACGATCACGCTACATGCGTAGGCTTTCTACAATTATTCACATCAGGTTTGTTTGCATGTGGCTTTCTGAACTTCCATCACAATACAATGCATATTGACACTTTGAAACATTTTCTCTGATTTTGAAGGAATTTCCAAATGCCAGTTTCAAAAATGAGGCAGATTTCGCAGAAAAAACTCTTGGAGTGAGTTCTACCCAAGAGACATGTATTTTACCGAGATACACTCACCGTGATATTCTATGATCTGAACACTCTCCATGTATCTCGGATTCGACAAATATTCTCTACAGAGGTGTTAGTATGCGGATTGCCAAACTTTCATCCACCATACAAGGCATATTTACACCTACAATTGATTAATCTCAGTTCGCAGCTTGTTCCTAATGCCAGTTTCAAAAATCAGGTGGTTATCTCAGGAAAAAACTCTTGGAGCGATTTCTAACCTAGGGAAATGTAATTTACATAAATTTCCTCGCCGTGTCATTCCGTGTTCCAAACGTTCTACATGCATAACCGATTCGAAAATATTCACTACAGATTTGTTAGCATGTGGATTACCGAACTTTCATCACAAAACATTGAATATTGATACTTAGAAGGATTTTCTCAGATTTTGCAGCGTTTTCCAAACGCCAGTTTCAAAAATGAAGCCGTTTTCACAGAAAAATTCTATTGAAGTGAGTACTACCAAATAGAGAAGTAGTTTACATTGTTTCAATCACCGTGAAATTGCACGTTCCGAACATGGTACATGCATCACGGGTTAGAAAAAAGATTCTTTAATATGTTGTGAAAAAGTGGATTACAAAACTTTCTTCCTACATAAAGGCATCTTTACACCTACAAATATTTTCTCACATTTTGCAGCTTTATCCAAATATCACATTTGAGTATCAAGCAATTTTCGCCGAAATATTCTATTGTAGCTAGTTCTACCCACTAGAATTCTAATTTACATGGTTTCTTTACCATGAAAATCTGTCTTCTAAACGCGCTACAAGAATCACTGTTTGAAAAATATTACTACACACTTGTTAACATATGGATTACCGGACTTTCATCCACCAATCAAGTCATATTGGAACTTAGAAACATTTTCTCATATTTCGAAGATTTTTCCTAACACCAGATTTGAAAATGAGGCAGATTTTGCAGAAAAATTCTCTTGGAGCGAGTTCTACCCAATAGACATTTAATTTACATAGATGTGCTCATCATGACATTTTGTGATCTGAACACATTTCATGTATCTCGGTTTTGACAAATATTCACTACAGAGATGTTAGCATTTGGATTACCAATCTTACATCCACCATACAAGGCATATTTGCACCTACAAGTATTTACTCTCATTTCAAAGTTTTGTCCAAACGTCAAAATCGAAAATCATGCAATTTGTTCAGAAAAATTCTATTCAAGCTAGTTCTACCCAATAGAATTTTAATTTACGTAGTTTCATTACCGTAAATTTCCATGTTCCAAACACGCTAAATAAGTCACCGATTCGAAAATTATTCCCTTCATAGTTGGTTACGTGGATTATCGGACTTAAATTCTCCGTTCAAGGCATATTCACACTTAGAAGCATTTTCTCAGATTTCTCAGGTTTTTCCTAAAGCCAGTTTGGAAAATGAGGCTGATTTCACAGAAAATGTTCTTGGAGCCAGATCTACCCAAAAGATATGTAATTTAACTAGTTCACTCACCGTGACATTCCGTGTTCTGAACATGTTACATGCATCAAGGATTCGACAATCATCCTTTAATGAGTGTGAGCATGTGGATTATCAAATTTTCATCCACCTTACAAGACATGTTTTCACCTAGAAACATTTACTCACATTTCGCAGAATTTTCCTAACGTCAGTTTCGAAAATCAGGCAGTTTTCGCAGAAAAATCCTCTTGTTGCATGTTCCATCCAATAGACATCTCATTTTCATAGATACCATCACCGTAACATTCCGTGTTCCTAAAAAACGGTTCATGCACCAAGGATTCAACAAATATTCACTGCTGAGTTGTTAGCATGTGAATTACCAATCTTTAATAAACCATTGAAGACATATTGTCGCCTTAAAGCATTTACTCTGATTTCACAGCGTTTTCATAACACCAGTTTCAAAACTGAGGCAGATTTTTCAGTAAAACTCTCCTGGAGAGAGTGCTATCCAATAGATATGTAATTTACATAGCTTCCCTCACCGAGAAAGACCGTGTTCCGAACAGGCTAAATACATCAAGGATTTGAGAATCATTTTTAATGAGTTATGTACATGTGTATTACAGATCTTTCATCCACCATACAAGGCTTATTGACACATAGAAACATTAACTCTGAGTTCGCAGCATTTTCCTAATAGCAGTTTTGAAAATCAGGCAGTTTTCAAAGGAAAAAACTGTTGGAGCGTGTTCTACCCAATAGGTACGTAAATTACATAGATTCCCCCACTGTTAAATTACATGTTTCGAACACATTACATGCAGAAAAGTTTCGACAAAAATAAACTATAGAGTTGTTTGCATGAGAATGACAGGCTTTCATCACAATACAAGGCATATTGATGCTTAGAAGCATTTTCTCTGATTTCACAGAGCTTTCCAAACGCCAGTTTCGAAAATGAGGCAGATTTCACGGCAAAAACCTCTTGGAGCAGGTTCTAACCTATAGACATGTAATTAACATGGATTCGCTCTCCGTGAAATTCCGTGTTCTGAACACAATACATGCATCTCGGACTCGACAAATATTCACTACAATGTGGTTAGCATGTGGATTACAGCACTTTCATCCACCATACAAAGCTTACTGACACTTTGAAAAATTTTCTCAGATTTCACAGGTTAGTTTTAATGCCAGATAAGAAAATGAGGCAGATTTGGCAAAAAAATGCTCTTGGAGCGAGTTATACACAAAAGATATGTAATTTACCTAGTTTTACTCACCGTGACATTCCGTGTTCTGAACACGTTACATGCATCACGGATTCGACAAACATTCACTACAGAGTTGGTAGCATAAGGATTACCGAACATTCACCCACCATAAATGCCATATTGACATTTTGAAGCACTTTCCCATATTTCAAAATGTTTTCCTAATGCCAGGTTTGAAAATGAGGCAGATTAACAAAAAATTCTCTTGGAGCAAGTACTTCCCATAGAAATGTAATTTACATAGCTTCCCTCACAGTGACATTCCAATTTCCGAACACTCTACATACTTCACGGATTTGACAAATATTTTTAATGAGTTATGTACATGTGTATTACAGAACTTTCATCCACCATACAAGGCATATTTAAACCTAGAAACGTTAACTCTGAATTTGCAGCCTTTTCCTAATGCCAGTTTCGAAAATCAGGCCGTTTTCTCCAGAAAAAATTTTTGGAGCGATTTCTTCCCAATAGACATGAAATTTACATAGATTCCATCTCCGGAAATTTCCGTCATACGATCACGCTACATGCATAGGATTTCTACAATTATTCACATCAGGTTTGTTTGCATGTGGCTTTATGAACTTCCATCACAATACAATGCATATCGACACTTTGAAGCATTTTCTCTGATTTTGAAGGAATTTCCAAATGCCAGTTTCAAAAATGAGGCAGATTTCGCAGAAAAAACTCTTGGAGTGAGTTCTACCCAAGAGACATGTATTTTACCGACATACGCTCACCGTGATATTCTATGTGCTCAAAACTCTTCATGTATCTAGGATTCGACAAATATTCTCTACAGAGTTGTTAGAATGCAGATTGCCGAACTTTCATCCACCATACAAGGCATATTTACACCTACAATTGATTAATCTGAGTTCGCAGCTTATTCCTAACGCCAGTTTCAAAAATCAGGCTGTTATCTCAGGAAAAAACTCTTGGAGCGATTTCTAACCTAGGGAAATGTAATTTTCATGAATTTCCTCGCCGTGACATTCCGTGTTCCAAACGTTCTACATGCATAACGGATTCGAAAAATATTCACTACAGATATGTTAGCATGTGGATTACCGAACTTTCATCACAATAGATTGAATATTGATACTTAGAAGTATTTTCTCAGATTTTGCAATGTTTTCCAAACGCCAGTTTCAAAAATGAAGCATTTATCGCAGAAAAATTCTCTTGGAGCGAGTTTTACCCAATAGTGAAGTAATTTACATTGTTTCAGTCACCGTGAAATTCCACGTTCCAAACACGGTATATGCATCACGGATTAGAAAAAGATTCTTTAATATGTTGTGAAAATGTGGATTACCGAACATTCTTCCAACATAAAGGCATATATACGCCTAGAAATATTTACTCTCATTTTGAAGCTTTCTCCAAACTTCAGATTCGATAATCATGCAATTTTCGCAGAAAAATTCTATTCTGGCTAGTTCTACCCAATAGAATTGTAATTTACATTGTTTCATTATTGTGAAATTCCTTTTTCCAAAAGCGCTAAATGAATCAAGGTTTGAAAAATAATTACTACACTGTTATTAACATGTGGATTACCGGACTTTCATTCACCATTCAAGGCATATTGACACTTAGAAGCATTTTCTCAGAATTCACAGGGTTCTCCAAATGTCAGTTTTGAAAATGAGGCACATTTCGCAGAAAAATTCTCTTCAAGCGAGTTCTACCCAATAGACATGTAATTTACATTGTTTCCTTCAATATGACACTCTGTATTCCGTACACATTACATGCATCACGAATTCGACAAACATTCTCTAATGAGTGTGAGCATGTGGATTACTAAATTTTCATCCACCATACAAGGCATATTTACACCTAGTTGTAGTTATTCTGATTTTGCAGGTTTTTCCTAACATCCAGTTTTGAAAATCATGAAATTTTCGCAGAAAAATTCAATTCGAGCGAGTTCTATCCAGTAGAATTGTTATTTTCCGAGTTTCACTAACCGAGACATTCCGTGTTCCGAAAACGTTACATTAATCACGGCTTCGACAGATATTATTTAATAACCGTGAGCATGTGGATTACCGATGTTTCAACCACAATACAAGGCATATATATACCTAGGAATATTTACTTAGATTTCGCAGATTTTTCCTAATGTCAGTTATGACAATCAGGCAGTTTTCACAGAAAAATTCTCTTGCTGCATGTTCTATCCAATAGACATCCCATTTTCATTGATAAATTCACCGTAAAATTCCGTGTTCCGAAAAAGTCACATGCACCAAGGATTCATCAAATATTCACTCCTGAGTTGTTAGAATGTGAATTACACATCTTTATTAAACAATTGAAGACATATTGTCACCTTAAAGCTTTTGCTCAGATTTTGCAGTGTTTTCATAACACCAGATTACAAACAGAGGTAGATTTTACAGTAAAATGCTCCTGGAGCAGGTTCTCACCAATAGATATGTAATTTACATAGTTTCCTTCAACGTGACATTCCGTGTGCCGAACACACTACATATATCACGGATTTGAGAAACATTTTTAGTGAGTTGTGTACATGTGTATTACAGAACTTTCATGCACCATACAAGGCATATTTACACCTAGAAACATTAACTCTGAGTTTGCAGCTTTTTCCTAATAGCAGTTTCGAAAATCAGGCAGTTTCCTAAGGAAAAAACTTTTGGAGCGTGTTCTACCCAATAGATATGTAAATTACATAGATTCTCCCGCTGTGAAATTCCGTGTTTCGCACACGCTACATGCAGATAGGATTCGACAAAAATACACTACATAGATGTTTGCATGTGGATTACAGGACTTTCATCACAATACAAGGCATATTGATACTTAAAAGCATTTTCTCTGATTTCACAGTGATTTCCAAATGCCAGTTTCAAAACTGAGGCAAAGATCACGGCAAAATTCTCTTGGAGCGGGTTCAAAACAATAGACATGTAATTTACATGGATTCGCTCACCGTGAAATTCCGTGTTCCGAACACGCTACATGCATCTCGGATTCGACAAATATTCTCTACAGAGTTGTTAGCAAGTGGATTACAGCTGTTTCATCCACCATATATGGCTTACTGACACTTTGAAGACTTTTCACAGATTTCACAGGTTAGTTTTAATGCCAGGTTTGAAAATGAGGCAGATTTGTTAGGAAAATGCTCTTGGAGAGAGTTCTAACCAAAAGATATGTAATTTGCTTAGTTTTACTCACCGTGAATTTCCGTGATCTGAAAACGTAACATGCATCACGGATTCGACAATCATCCTTTATTGAGTTGTGAACATGTGTATTACCGAACTTTCATCCACTTTACAATGCATATTTATACCTAGAAATTTTTTTCTGATTTAGTAGATTTCTCCTAATGTCAGTTTTTTAATCATGCAGTTTTCCCAGAAAAATCCTCATGGAGCGAGTTCTACACAATAGACATGCAATTTACATAGAATCTTTCATCGTGAAATTCCGTGTTCCGAAAAAGCTACATGCATCACGGATTCGACAAATATTCACTACAGAGTGGTTAGCATAAGGATTACCGGACGTTCATCCACCATAAAAGCCATATTGGCACTTTGAAGCATTTTCTCATATTTCGAAAGTTTTTCCTAATGCCAGTTTTGAAAATGAGGCAGAATTTGCAGAAAAAGCTCTTGGAGCGAGTTCTACCCAAGTGATATGTATTTTACATACATTCGCTCACCGTGATATTCTGTGTTCCGAACACGCTTTATGTATCTCGAATTCGACAATATTCACTACAGAGTTGTTAGCATGCGGATTACCGAACTTTCATCCACCCTACAAGGCATATTTACACCGAGAATCTATTCATCTTAGTTCGCAATATTTTCCTAATGCCAGTCTCAAAAATCAGGCAGATTTCTCTGGGAAAAACTCTTGGAGTGATTTCTAACCAAGAGAAATGTAATTTACATCAACTCCCTGGCCATGAAATTCCGTGTTCCGAACATGCTACATGCATAATGGATTCGACAAATATTCACTACAGATTTGTTAGCATGTGGATTACCGAACTTCGATCACAATAGATTGAATATTGATACTTAGTAGTATTTTCTCAGATTTTGCAGTGTTTTCCAAACGCCAGTTTCAATAATGAAGCATTTATCGCAGAAAAATTCTCTTGGAGCGAGTTCTACCCAATAGAGAAGTAATTTACATTGTTTCAGTCACCGTGAAATTCCAAATTCTGAACACGGTATATGCATCACGGATTAGAAAAAGATTCTTTAATATGTTGTGAAAATGTGGATTACCGAACATTCTTCCAACATAAAGGCATATATACACCTAGAAATATTTACTCTCATTTTGAAGCTTTGTCCAAACTTCAGATTCGATAATCATGCAATTTTCGCAGAAAAATTCTATTCTGGCTAGTTCTACCCAATAGAATTGTAATTTACATTGTTTCATTATTGTGAAATTCCGTTTTCCAAAAGCGCTAAATGAATCAAGGTTTGAAAAATAATTACTACACTGTTATTAACATGTGGATTACCGGACTTTCATTCACCATTCAAGGCATATTGACACTTAGAAGCATTTTCTCAGAATTCACAGGGTTCTCCAAATGTCAGTTTTGAAAATGAGGCACATTTCGCAGAAAAATTCTCTTCAAGCAAGTTCTACCCAATAGACATGTAATTTACATTGTTTCCTTCAATATGACACTCTGTATTCCGTACACATTACATGCATCACGAATTCAACAAACATTCTCTAATGAGTGTGAGCATGTGGATTACTAAATTTTCATCCACCATACAAGGCATATTTACACCTAGGTGTAGTTATTCTGATTTTGCAGGTTTTTCCTAACATCTAGTTTTGAAAATCATGAAATTTTCGCAGAAAAATTCAATTCGAGCGAGTTCTATCCAGTAGAATTGTTATTTTCCGAGTTTCACTAAACGAGACATTCCGTGTTCCGAAAATGTTACATTAATCACGGCTTCGACAGATATTATTTAATGACAGTGAGCATGTGGATTACCGATGTTTCAACCACAATACAAGGCATATTTACACCTAGGAATATTTACTTAGATTTCGCAGATTTTTCCTAATGTCAGTTATGACAATCAGGCAGTTTTCGCAGAAAAATTCTCTTGCTGCATGTTCTATCCTATAGACATCCCATTTTCATAGATACCTTCACCGTAAAATTCCGTGTTCCGAAAAAGTCACACTCACCATGGATTCATCAAATATTCACTCCTGAGTTGTTAGAATGTGAATTACACATCTTTATTAAACAATTGAAGACATATTGTCACCTTAAAGCTTTTGCTCAGGTTTTGCAGTGTTTTCATAACACCAGATTACAAACAGAGGTAGATTTTACAGTAAAATGCTCCTGGAGCGGGTTCTCACCAATAGATATGTAATTTACATAGTTTCCTTCAACGTGACATTCCGTGTGCCGAACACACTACATATATCACGGGTTTGAGAAACATTTTTAATGAGTTGTGTACATGTGTATTACAGAACTTTCATGCACCATACAAGGCATATTTACACCTAGAAACATTAACTCTGAGTTTGCAGCTTTTTCCTAATAGCAGTTTCGAAAATCAGGCAGTTTCCTAAGGAAAAAAACTGTTGGAGCGTGTTCTACCCAATAGATATGTAAATTACATACATTCTCCCGCTGTGAAATTCCGTGTTTCGCACACGCTACATGCAGATAGGATTCGACAAAAATACACTACAGAGTTGTTTGCATGTGGATTACAGGACTTTCATCACAATACAAGGCATATTGATACTTAAAAGCATTTTCTCTGATTTCACAGAGCTTTCCAAACGCCAGTTTCAAAACTGAGGCAAAGATCACGGCAAAATTCTCTTGGAGCGGGTTCAAAACAATAGACATGTAATTTACATGGATTCGCTCACCGTGAAATTCCGTGTCCCGAACACGCTACATGCATCTCGGATTCGACAAATATTCACTACAGAGTTGTTAGCAAGTGGATTACAGCAGTTTCATCCACCATACATGGCTTACTGACACTTTGAAGACTTTTCACAGATTTCACAGGTTAGTTTTAATGCCAGGTTTGAAAATGAGGCAGATTTGGCAGGAAAATGCTCTTGGAGCGAGTTCTAACCAAAAGATATGTAATTTGCTTAGTTTCACTCACCGTGACTTTCCGTGATCTGAAAACGTAACATGCATCACGGATTCGACAAATATCCTTTATTGAGTTGTGAACATGTGTATTACCGAACTATCATCCACTTTAAAATGCATATTTATACCTAGAAATTTTTTTCTGATTTAGAAATTTCTCCTAATGTCAGTTTTTTAATCATGCAGTTTTCCCAGAAAAATCCTCATGGAGCGAGTTCTACACAATAGAGTTGCAATTTACATAGAATCTGTCATCGTGAAATTCCGTGTTCCGAAAAAGCTACATGCATCACGGATTCGACAAATATTCACTACAGTGTTGTTAGCATAAGGATTACCGGACTTTCATCCACCATAAAAGCCATATTGGCACTTTGAAGCATTTTCTCATATTTCGAAAGTTTTTCCTAATGCCAGTTTTGAAAATGAGGCAGAATTTGCAGAAAAAGCTCTTGGAGCGAGTTCTACCCAAGTGATATGTATTTTACATACATTCGCTCACCGTGATATTCTGTGTTCCGAACACGCTTTATGTATCTCGGATTCGACAATATTCACTACAGAGTTGTTAGCAGGCGGATTACCGAACTTTCATCCACCCTACAAGGCATATTTACACCGAGAATCTATTCATCTTATTTCGCAATATTTTCCTAATGCCAGTCTCAAAAATCAGGCAGATTTCTCTGGGAAAAACTCTTGGAGTGATTTCTAACCAAGAGAAATGTAATTTACATCAAATCCCTGGCCATGAAATTCCGTGTTCCGAACATGCTACATGCATAATGGATTCGACAAATATTCACTACAGATTTTTTAGCATGTGGATTACCGAACTTCGATCACAATAGATTGAATATTGATACTTAGTAGTATTTTCTCAGATTTTGCAGTGTTTTCCAAACGCCAGTTTCAATAATGAAGCATTTATCGCAGAAAAATTCTCTTGGAGCGAGTTCTACCCAATAGAGAAGTAATTTACATTGTTTCAGTCACCGTGAAATTCCAAATTCTGAACACGGTATATGCATCACGGATTAGAAAAAGATTCTTTAATATGTTGTGAAAATGTTGATTACCGAACATTCTTCTAACATAAAGGCATATATACACCTAGAAATATTTACTCTCATTTTGAAGCTTTGTCCAAACTTCAGATTCGATAATCATGCAATTTTCGCAGAAAAATTATATTCTAGCTAGTTCTACCGAATAGAATTGTAATTTACATTGATTCATTACTGTGAAATTCCGTTTTCCAAAAGCGCTACATGAATCAAGGTTTGAAAAATAATTACTACACTGTTATTAACATGTGGATTACCGGACTTTCATTCACCATTCAAGGCATATTGACACTTAGAAGCATTTTCTAAGAATTCACAGGGTTCTCCAAATGTCAGTTTTGAAAATGAGGCACATTTCGCAGAAAAATTCTCTTCAAGCGAGTTCTACCCAATAGACATGGAATTTACATTATTTCCTTCAATATGACACTCTGTATTCCGTACACATTACATGCATCACGAATTCGACAAACATTCTCTAATGAGTGTGAGCATGTGGATTACTAAAATTTCATCCACCATAAAAGGCATATTTACACCTACTTGCAGTTATTCTGATTTCGCAGGTTTTTTTTTAACATCCAGTTTTGAAAATCATGAAATTTTCGCAGAAAAATTCAATTCGAGCGAGTTCTATGCAGTAGAATTGTTATTTCCCGTGTTTCACTCACCGAGACATTCCGTGTTCCGAAAACGTTACAATAATCACGGCTTCGACAAACATTATTTGATGACCATGAGCATGTGGATTACCGATGTTTCAACCACAATACAAGGCATATTTACACCTAGAAATATTTACTTAGATTTCACAGATTTTTCCTAAATTCATTTACAAAAATCAGGCAGTTTTCGCCGCAAAATTCTCTTGCTGCATGTTCGATCCAATACACATCCCATTTACATAGATACTGTCACCGTAACATTCCGTGTTCCGAAAAAGGCACATGCACCATGGATTCATCAAATATTCACTCCTGAGTTGTTAGAATGGGAATTACACATCTTTATTAAACAATTGAAGACATATTGTCACCTTAAAGCTTTTGCTCAGGTTTTGCAGTGTTTTCATAACACCAGTTTACAAACACAGGTAGATTTTACAGTAAAATGCTCCTGGAGCGGGTTCTCACCAATAGATATGTAATTTACATAGTTTCCTTCAACGTGACATTCCGTGTGCCGAACACACTACATATATCACGGATTTGAGAAACATTTTTAATGAGTTGTGTACATGTGTATTACAGAACTTTCATGCACCATACAAGGCATATTTACACCTAGAAACATTAACTCTGAGTTTGCAGCTTTTTCCTAATAGCAGTTTCGAAAATCAGGCAGTTTCCTAAGGAAAAAACTGTTGGAGCGTGTTCTTCCCAATAGATATGTAAATTATATAGATTCTCCCGCTGTGAAATTCCGTGTTTCGCACACGCTACATGCAGATAGGATTCGACAAAAATACACTACAGAGTTGTTTGCATGTGGATTACAGGACTTTCATCACAATACAAGGCATATTGATACTTAAAAGCATTTTCTCTGATTTCACAGAGCTTTCCAAATGCCAGTTTCAAAACTGAGGCAAAGATCACGGCAAAATTCTCTTGGAGCGGGTTCAAAACAATAGACATGTAATTTACATGGATTCGCTCACCGTGAAATTCCGTGTCCCGAACACGCTACATGCATCTCGGATTCGACAAATATTCACTACAGAGTTGTTAGCAAGTGGATTACAGCAGTTTCATCCACCATACATGGCTTACTGACACTTTGAAGACTTTTCACAGATTTCACAGGTTAGTTTTAATGCCAGGTTTGAAAATGAGGCAGATTTGGCAGGAAAATGCTCTTGGAGCGAGTTCTAACCAAAAGATATGTAATTTGCTTAGTTTCACTCACCGTGACTTTCCGTGATCTGAAAACGTAACATGCATCACGGATTCGACAAATATCCTTTATTGAGTTGTGAACATGTGTATTACCGAACTATCATCCACTTTAAAATGCATATTTATACCTAGAAATTTTTTTCTGATTTAGAAATTTCTCCTAATGTCAGTTTTTTAATCATGCAGTTTTCCCAGAAAAATCCTCATGGAGCGAGTTCTACACAATAGAGTTGCAATTTACATAGAATCTGTCATCGTGAAATTCCGTGTTCCGAAAAAGCTACATGCATCACGGATTCGACAAATATTCACTACAGTGTTGTTAGCATAAGGATTACCGGACTTTCATCCACCATAAAAGCCATATTGGCACTTTGAAGCATTTTCTCATATTTCGAAAGTTTTTCCTAATGCCAGTTTTGAAAATGAGGCAGAATTTGCAGAAAAAGCTCTTGGAGCGAGTTCTACCCAAGTGATATGTATTTTACATACATTCGCTCACCGTGATATTCTGTGTTCCGAACACGCTTTATGTATCTCGGATTCGACAATATTCACTACAGAGTTGTTAGCAGGCGGATTACCGAACTTTCATCCACCCTACAAGGCATATTTACACCGAGAATCTATTCATCTTATTTCGCAATATTTTCCTAATGCCAGTCTCAAAAATCAGGCAGATTTCTCTGGGAAAAACTCTTGGAGTGATTTCTAACCAAGAGAAATGTAATTTACATCAAATCCCTGGCCATGAAATTCCGTGTTCCGAACATGCTACATGCATAATGGATTCGACAAATATTCACTACAGATTTGTTAGCATGTGGATTACCGAACTTCGACTACAATAGATTGAATATTGATACTTAGTAGTATTTTCTCAGATTTTGCAGTGTTTTCCAAACGCCAGTTTCAATAATGAAGCATTTATCGCAGAAAAATTCTCTTGGAGCGAGTTCTACCCAATAGAGAAGTAATTTACATTGTTTCAGTCACCGTGAAATTCCAAATTCTGAACACGGTATATGCATCACGGATTAGAAAAAGATTCTTTAATATGTTGTGAAAATGTGGATTACCGAACATTCTTCTAACATAAAGGCATATATACACCTAGAAATATTTACTCTCATTTTGAAGCTTTGTCCAAACTTCAGATTCGATAATCATGCAATTTTCGCAGAAAAATTATATTCTAGCTAGTTCTACCGAATAGAATTGTAATTTACATTGATTCATTACTGTGAAATTCCGTTTTCCAAAAGCGCTACATGAATCAAGGTTTGAAAAATAATTACTACACTGTTATTAACATGTGGATTACCGGACTTTCATTCACCATTCAAGGCATATTGACACTTAGAAGCATTTTCTCAGAATTCACAGGGTTCTCCAAATGTCAGTTTTGAAAATGAGGCACATTTCGCAGAAAAATTCTCTTCAAGCGAGTTCTACCCAATAGACATGTAATTTACATTGTTTCCTTCAATATGACACTCTGTATTCCGTACACATTACATGCATCACGAATTCGACAAACATTCTCTAATGAGTGTGAGCATGTGGATTACTAAAATTTCATCCACCATACAAGGCATATTTACACCTACTTGTAGTTATTCTGATTTCGCAGGTTTTTCCTAACATCCAGTTTTGAAAATCATGAAATTTTCGCAGAAAAATTCAATTCGAGCGAGTTCTATCCAGTAGAATTGTTATTTTCCGAGTTTCACTCACCGAGACATTCCGTGTTCCGAAAACGTTACAATAATCATGGCTTCGACAAACATTATTTGATGACCATGAGCATGTGGATTGCCGATGTTTCAACCACAATACAAGGCATATTTACACCTAGGAATATTTACTTAGAATTCGCAGATTTTTCCTAACGTCAGTTATGACAATCAGGCAGTTTTCGCAGAAAAATTCTCTTGCTGCATGTTCGAGCCAATAGACATCCCATTTTCATAGATACCTTCACCGTAACATTCCGTGTTCCGAAAAAGGCACATGCACCATGGATTCATCAAATATTCACTCCTGAGTTGTTAGAATGGGAATTACACATCTTTATTAAACAATTGAAGACATATTGTCACCTTAAAGCTTTTGCTCAGGTTTTGCAGTGTTTTCATAACACCAGTTTACAAACACAGGTAGATTTTACAGTAAAATGCTCCTGGAGCGGGTTCTCACCAATAGATATGTAATTTACATATTTTCCTTCAACGTGACATTCCGTGTGCCGAACACACTACATATATCACGGATTTGAGAAACATTTTTAATGAGTTGTGTACATGTGTATTACAGAACTTTCATGCACCATACAAGGCATATTTACACCTAGAAACATTAACTCTGAGTTTGCAGCTTTTTCCTAATAGCAGTTTCGAAAATCAGGCAGTTTCCTAAGGAAAAAAACTGTTGGAGCGTGTTCTACCCAATAGATATGTAAATTATATAGATTATCCCGCTGTGAAATTCCGTGTTTCGCCCACGCTACATGCAGATAGGATTCGACAAAAATACACTACAGAGTTGTTTGCATGTGGATTACAGGACTTTCATCACAATACAAGGCATATTGATACTTAAAAGCATTTTCTCTGATTTCACAGAGATTTCCAAACGCCAGTTTCGAAACTGAGGCAGATTTCACGGCAAAATTCTCTTGGAGCAGGTTCAAAACAATAGACATGTAATTTACATGGATTCGCTCACCATGAAATTCCGTGATCAGAACACGCTACATGCATCTCGGATTCGACAAATATTCACTACAGAGTTGTTAGCAAGTGGATTACAGCAGTTTCATTCACCATACATGGCTTACTGACACTTTGAAGACTTTCCTCAGATTTCACAGGTTAGTTTTAATGCCAGGTTTGAAAATGAGGCAGAATTGGCAGGAAAATGCTCTTGGACCGAGTTCTAACCAAAAGATATGTAATTTGCTTAGTTTCACTCACCGTGACTTTCCGTGATCTGAACACGTAACATGCATCACGGATTCGACAAACATCCTTTAATGAGTTGTGAACATGTATATTACCGAACTTTCATCCACCTTACAATGCATATTTATACGTAGAAATTTTTTCTGATTTCGTAGATTTCTCCTAATGTCAGTTTTTAAATCATGCAGTTTTCGCAGAAAAATCCTCATGGAGCGAGTTCTACACAATAGACTTGCAATTTACATAGAACCTGTCATCGTGAAATTCCGTGTTCCGAAAAAGCTACATGCATCACGGATTCGACAAATATTCACTACAGAGTTGTTAGCATAAGGATTACCGGACTTTCATCCACCATAATAGCCATATTGACACTTTGAAGCATTTTCTCATATTTCGAAAGTTTTTCCTAATGTCAGTTTTGAAAATGAGGCAGAATTTGCAGAAAAAGCTCTTGGAGCGAGTTCTACCCAAGTGATATGTATTTTACATACATTCGCTCACCGTGATATTCTGTGTTCCGAACACGCTTTATGTATCTCGGATTCGACAAATATTCACTACAGAGTTGTTAGCATGCGGATTACAGAACTTTCATCCACCCTACAAGGCATATTTACACCGAGAATCTATTCATCTTAGTTCGCAATTTTTTCCTAACGGCAGTCTAAATATCAGGCAGATTTCTCTGGGAAAAACTCTTGGAGTGATTTCTAACCAAGAGATATGTAATTTACATCAACTCCCTGGCCATGACATTCCGTGTTCCGAACATGCTACATGCATAATGGATTCGACAAATATTCACTACAGATTTGTTAGCATGTGGATTACCGAACTTCGATCACAATAGATTGAATATTGATACTTAGAAGTATTTTCTCAGATTTTGCAGTGTTTTCCAAACGCCAGTTTCAATAATGAAGCATTTATCGCAGAAAAATACTCTTGGAGCGAGTTCTACCCAATAGAGAAGTAATTTACATTGTTTCAGTCACCGTGAAATTCCAAATTCTGAACACGGTATATGCATCACGGATTAGAAAAAGATTCTTTAATATATTGTGAAAATGTGGATTACCGAACATTC
Source organism: Camelus bactrianus (assembly GCF_048773025.1). Lineage (NCBI taxonomy): Eukaryota > Metazoa > Chordata > Mammalia > Artiodactyla > Camelidae > Camelus > Camelus bactrianus. Next base: position 142,164,950 of record NC_133539.1, on the reverse strand, counting down.
TTCCAACCTAAAGGCATATATACACCTAGAAATATTTACTCTCATTTTGAAGCTTTCTCCAAACTTCAGATTCGATAATCATGCAATTTTCGCAGAAAAATTCTATTCTAGCTAGTTCTACCCAATAGAATTGTAATTTACATTGTTTCATTACTGTGAAATTCCGTTTTCCAAAAGCGCTAAATGAATCAAGGTTTGAAAAATAATTACTACACTGTTATTAACATGTGGATTACCGGACTTTCATTCACCATTCAAGGCATATTGACACTTAGAAGCATTTTCTCAGAATTCACAGGGTTCTCCAAATGTCAGTTTTGAAAATGAGGCACATTTCGCAGAAAAATTCTCTTCAAGCGAGTTCTACCCAATAGACATGGAATTTACATTATTTCCTTCAATATGACACTCTGTATTCCGTACACATTTCATGCATCACGAATTCGACAAACATTCTCTAATGAGTGTGAGCATGTGGATTACTAAAATTTCATCCACCATAAAAGGCATATTTACACCTACTTGCAGTTATTCTGATTTCGCAGGTTTTTTTTTAACATCCAGTTTTGAAAATCATGAAATTTTCGCAGAAAAATTCAATTCGAGCGAGTTCTATGCAGTAGAATTGTTATTTTCCGAGTTTCACTCACCGAGACATTCCGTGTTCCGAAAACGTTACAATAATCACGGCTTCGACAAACATTATTTGATGACCATGAGCATGTGGATTACCGATGTTTCAACCACAATACAAGGCATATTTACACCTAGAAATATTTACTTAGATTTCACAGATTTTTCCTAAATTCATTTACAAAAATCAGGCAGTTTTCGCCGCAAAATTCTCTTGCTGCATGTTCGATCCAATACACATCCCATTTACATAGATACTGTCACCGTAACATTCCGTGTTCCGAAAAAGGCACATGCACCATGGATTCATCAAATATTCACTCCTGAGTTGTTAGAATGGGAATTACACATCTTTATTAAACAATTGAAGACATATTGTCACCTTAAAGCTTTTGCTCAGGTTTTGCAGTGTTTTCATAACACCAGTTTACAAACACAGGTAGATTTTACAGTAAAATGCTCCTGGAGCGGGTTCTCACCAATAGATATGTAATTTACATAGTTTCCTTCAACGTGACATTCCGTGTGCCGAACACACTACATATATCACGGATTTGAGAAACATTTTTAATGAGTTGTGTACATGTGTATTACAGAACTTTCATGCACCATACAAGGCATATTTACACCTAGAAACATTAACTCTGAGTTTGCAGCTTTTTCCTAATAGCAGTTTCGAAAATCAGGCAGTTTCCTAAGGAAAAAAACTGTTGGAGCGTGTTCTTCCCAATAGATATGTAAATTATATAGATTCTCCCGCTGTGAAATTCCGTGTTTCGCACACGCTACATGCAGATAGGATTCGACAAAAATACACTACAGAGTTGTTTGCATGTGGATTACAGGACTTTCATCACAATACAAGGCACATTGATACTTAAAAGCATTTTCTCTGATTTCACAGAGCTTTCCAAACACCAGTTTCAAAACTGAGGCAAAGATCACGGCAAAATTCTCTTGGAGCGGGTTCAAAACAATAGACATGTAATTTACATGGATTCGCTCACCGTGAAATTCCGTGTCCCGAACACGCTACATGCATCTCGGATTCGACAAATATTCACTACAGAGTTGTTAGCAAGTGGATTACAGCAGTTTCATCCACCATACATGGCTTACTGACACTTTGAAGACTTTTCACAGATTTCACAGGTTAGTTTTAATGCCAGGTTTGAAAATGAGGCAGATTTGGCAGGAAAATGCTCTTGGAGCGAGTTCTAACCAAAAGATATGTAATTTGCTTAGTTTCACTCACCGTGACTTTCCGTGATCTGAAAACGTAACATGCATCACGGATTCGACAAATATCCTTTATTGAGTTGTGAACATGTGTATTACCGAACTATCATCCACTTTAAAATGCATATTTATACCTAGAAATTTTTTTCTGATTTAGAAATTTCTCCTAATGTCAGTTTTTTAATCATGCAGTTTTCCCAGAAAAATCCTCATGGAGCGAGTTCTACACAATAGAGTTGCAATTTACATAGAATCTGTCATCGTGAAATTCCGTGTTCCGAAAAAGCTACATGCATCACGGATTCGACAAATATTCACTACAGTGTTGTTAGCATAAGGATTACCGGACTTTCATCCACCATAAAAGCCATATTGGCACTTTGAAGCATTTTCTCATATTTCGAAAGTTTTTCCTAATGCCAGTTTTGAAAATGAGGCAGAATTTGCAGAAAAAGCTCTTGGAGCGAGTTCTACCCAAGTGATATGTATTTTACATACATTCGCTCACCGTGATATTCTGTGTTCCGAACACGCTTTATGTATCTCGGATTCGACAATATTCACTACAGAGTTGTTAGCAGGCGGATTACCGAACTTTCATCCACCCTACAAGGCATATTTACACCGAGAATCTATTCATCTTATTTCGCAATATTTTCCTAATGCCAGTCTCAAAAATCAGGCAGATTTCTCTGGGAAAAACTCTTGGAGTGATTTCTAACCAAGAGAAATGTAATTTACATCAAATCCCTGGCCATGAAATTCCGTGTTCCGAACATGCTACATGCATAATGGATTCGACAAATATTCACTACAGATTTTTTAGCATGTGGATTACCGAACTTCGACTACAATAGATTGAATATTGATACTTAGTAGTATTTTCTCAGATTTTGCAGTGTTTTCCAAACGCCAGTTTCAATAATGAAGCATTTATCGCAGAAAAATTCTCTTGGAGCGAGTTCTACCCAATAGAGAAGTAATTTACATTGTTTCAGTCACCGTGAAATTCCAAATTCTGAACACGGTATATGCATCACGGATTAGAAAAAGATTCTTTAATATGTTGTGAAAATGTGGATTACCGAACATTCTTCTAACATAAAGGCATATATACACCTAGAAATATTTACTCTCATTTTGAAGCTTTGTCCAAACTTCAGATTCGATAATCATGCAATTTTCGCAGAAAAATTATATTCTAGCTAGTTCTACCGAATAGAATTGTAATTTACATTGATTCATTACTGTGAAATTCCGTTTTCCAAAAGCGCTACATGAATCAAGGTTTGAAAAATAATTACTACACTGTTATTAACATGTGGATTACCGGACTTTCATTCACCATTCAAGGCATATTGACACTTAGAAGCATTTTCTCAGAATTCACAGGGTTCTCCAAATGTCAGTTTTGAAAATGAGGCACATTTCGCAGAAAAATTCTCTTCAAGCGAGTTCTACCCAATAGACATGTAATTTACATTGTTTCCTTCAATATGACACTCTGTATTCCGTACACATTACATGCATCACGAATTCGACAAACATTCTCTAATGAGTGTGAGCATGTGGATTACTAAAATTTCATCCACCATACAAGGCATATTTACACCTACTTGTAGTTATTCTGATTTCGCAGGTTTTTCCTAACATCCAGTTTTGAAAATCATGAAATTTTCGCAGAAAAATTCAATTCGAGCGAGTTCTATCCAGTAGAATTGTTATTTTCCGAGTTTCACTCACCGAGACATTCCGTGTTCCGAAAACGTTACAATAATCATGGCTTCGACAAACATTATTTGATGACCATGAGCATGTGGATTACCGATGTTTCAACCACAATACAAGGCATATTTACACCTAGGAATATTTACTTAGAATTCGCAGATTTTTCCTAACGTCAGTTATGACAATCAGGCAGTTTTCGCAGAAAAATTCTCTTGCTGCATGTTCGAGCCAATAGACATCCCATTTTCATAGATACCTTCACCGTAACATTCCGTGTTCCGAAAAAGGCACATGCACCATGGATTCATCAAATATTCACTCCTGAGTTGTTAGAATGGGAATTACACATCTTTATTAAACAATTGAAGACATATTGTCACCTTAAAGCTTTTGCTCAGGTTTTGCAGTGTTTTCATAACACCAGTTTACAAACACAGGTAGATTTTACAGTAAAATGCTCCTGGAGCGGGTTCTCACCAATAGATATGTAATTTACATATTTTCCTTCAACGTGACATTCCGTGTGCCGAACACACTACATATATCACGGATTTGAGAAACATTTTTAATGAGTTGTGTACATGTGTATTACAGAACTTTCATGCACCATACAAGGCATATTTACACCTAGAAACATTAACTCTGAGTTTGCAGCTTTTTCCTAATAGCAGTTTCGAAAATCAGGCAGTTTCCTAAGGAAAAAAACTGTTGGAGCGTGTTCTACCCAATAGATATGTAAATTATATAGATTCTCCCGCTGTGAAATTCCGTGTTTCGCACACGCTACATGCAGATAGGATTCGACAAAAATACACTACAGAGTTGTTTGCATGTGGATTACAGGACTTTCATCACAATACAAGGCATATTGATACTTAAAAGCATTTTCTCTGATTTCACAGAGATTTCCAAACGCCAGTTTCGAAACTGAGGCAGATTTCACGGCAAAATTCTCTTGGAGCGGGTTCAAAACAATAGACATGTAATTTACATGGATTCGCTCACCATGAAATTCCGTGATCAGAACACGCTACATGCATCTCGGATTCGACAAATATTCACTACAGAGTTGTTAGCAAGTGGATTACAGCAGTTTCATTCACCATACATGGCTTACTGACACTTTGAAGACTTTCCTCAGATTTCACAGGTTAGTTTTAATGCCAGGTTTGAAAATGAGGCAGAATTGGCAGGAAAATGCTCTTGGACCGAGTTCTAACCAAAAGATATGTAATTTGCTTAGTTTCACTCACCGTGACTTTCCGTGATCTGAACACGTAACATGCATCACGGATTCGACAAACATCCTTTAATGAGTTGTGAACATGTATATTACCGAACTTTCATCCACCTTACAATGCATATTTATACGTAGAAATTTTTTCTGATTTCGTAGATTTCTCCTAATGTCAGTTTTTAAATCATGCAGTTTTCACAGAAAAATCCTCATGGAGCGAGTTCTACACAATAGACTTGCAATTTACATAGAACCTGTCATCGTGAAATTCCGTGTTCCGAAAAAGCTACATGCATCACGGATTCGACAAATATTCACTACAGAGTTGTTAGCATAAGGATTACCGGACTTTCATCCACCATAATAGCCATATTGACACTTTGAAGCATTTTCTCATATTTCGAAAGTTTTTCCTAATGTCAGTTTTGAAAATGAGGCAGAATTTGCAGAAAAAGCTCTTGGAGCGAGTTCTACCCAAGTGATATGTATTTTACATACATTCGCTCACCGTGATATTCTGTGTTCCGAACACGCTTTATGTATCTCGGATTCGACAAATATTCACTACAGAGTTGTTAGCATGCGGATTACAGAACTTTCATCCACCCTACAAGGCATATTTACACCGAGAATCTATTCATCTTAGTTCGCAATTTTTTCCTAACGGCAGTCTAAATATCAGGCAGATTTCTCTGGGAAAAACTCTTGGAGTGATTTCTAACCAAGAGATATGTAATTTACATCAACTCCCTGGCCATGACATTCCGTGTTCCGAACATGCTACATGCATAATGGATTCGACAAATATTCACTACAGATTTGTTAGCATGTGGATTACCGAACTTCGATCACAATAGATTGAATATTGATACTTAGAAGTATTTTCTCAGATTTTGCAGTGTTTTCCAAACGCCAGTTTCAATAATGAAGCATTTATCGCAGAAAAATACTCTTGGAGCGAGTTCTACCCAATAGAGAAGTAATTTACATTGTTTCAGTCACCGTGAAATTCCAAATTCTGAACACGGTATATGCATCACGGATTAGAAAAAGATTCTTTAATATATTGTGAAAATGTGGATTACCGAACATTCTTCCAACCTAAAGGCATATATACACCTAGAAATATTTACTCTCATTTTGAAGCTTTCTCCAAACTTCAGATTCGATAATCATGCAATTTTCGCAGAAAAATTCTATTCTAGCTAGTTCTACCCAATAGAATTGTAATTTACATTGTTTCATTACTGTGAAATTCCGTTTTCCAAAAGCGCTAAATGAATCAAGGTTTGAAAAATAATTACTACACTGTTATTAACATGTGGATTACTGGACTTTCATTCACCATTCAAGGCATATTGACACTTAGAAGCATTTTCTAAGAATTCACAGTGTTCTCCAAATGTCAGTTTTGAAAATGAGGCACATTTCGCAGAAAAATTCTCTTCAAGCGAGTTCTACCCAATAGACATGGAATTTACATTGTTTCCTTCAATATGACACTCTGTATTCCGTACACATTACATGCATCACGAATTCGACAAACATTCTCTAATGAGTGTGAGCATGTGGATTACTAAAATTTCATCCACCATAAAAGGCATATTTACACCTACTTGCAGTTATTCTGATTTCGCAGGTTTTTTTTTAACATCCAGTTTTGAAAATCATGAAATTTTCGCAGAAAAATTCAATTCGAGCGAGTTCTATCCAGTAGAATTGTTATTTTCCGAGTTTCACTCACCGAGACATTCCGTGTTCCGAAAACGTTACAATAATCACGGCTTCGACAAACATTATTTGATGACCATGAGCATGTGGATTGCCAATGTTTCAACCACAATACAAGGCATATTTACACCTAGGAATATTTACTTAGATTTCACAGATTTTTCCTAACGTCAGTTATGACAATCAGGCAGTTTTCGCAGAAAAATTCTCTTGCTGCATGTTCGATCCAATAGACATCACATTTTCATAGATACCTTCACCGTAACATTCCGTGTTCCGAAAAAGGCCCATGCACCATGGATCCATCAAATATTCACTCCTGAGTTGTTAGAATGTGAATTACACATCTTTATTAAACAATTGAAGACATATTGTCACCTTAAAGCTTTTGCTCAGGTTTTGCAGTGTTTTCATAAGACCAGTTTACAAACAGAGGTAGATTTTACAGTTAAATCCTCCTGGAGCGGGTTCTCACCAATAGATATGTAATTTACATAGTTTCCTTCAACGTGACATTCCGTGTGCCGAACACACTACATATATCACGGATTTGAGAAACATTTTTAATGAGTTGTGTACATGTGTATTACAGAACTTTCATGCACCATACAAGGCATATTTACACCTAGAAACATTAAATCTGAGTTTGCAGCTTTTTCCTAATAGCAGTTTCGAAAATCAGGCAGTTTCCTAAGGAAAAAACTGTTGGAGCGTGTTCTACCCAATAGATATGTAAATTATATAGATTCTCCCGCTGTGAAATTCCGTGTTTCGCACACGCTACATGCAGATAGGATTCGACAAAAATACACTACAGAGTTGTTTGCATGTGGATTACAGGACTTTCATCACAATACAAGGCATATTGATACTTAAAAGCATTTTCTCTGATTTCACAGAGATTTCCAAACGCCAGTTTCGAAACTGAGGCAGATTTCACGGCAAAATTCTCTTGGAGCGGGTTCAAAACAATAGACATGTAATTTACATGGATTCGCTCACCATGAAATTCCGTATTCCGAACACGCTACATGCATCTCGGATTCGACAAATATTCACTACAGAGTTGTTAGCAAGTGGATTACAGCATTTTCATTCACCATACATGGCTTACTGACACTTTGAAGACTTTTCACAGATTTCACAGGTTAGTTTTAATGCCAGGTTTGAAAATGAGGCAGAATTGGCAGGAAAATGCTCTTGGAGCGAGTTCTAACCAAAAGGTATGTAATTTACTTAGTTTCATTCACCGTGACCTTCCGTGATCTGAACACATAACATGCATCACGGATTCGACAAACATCCTTTAATGAGTTGTGAACATGTGTATTACCGAACTTTCATCCACTATACAATGCATATTTATACATAGAAAGTTTTTTCTGATTTAGTAGATTTCTCCTAATGTCAGTTTTTAATCATGCAGTTTTCCCAGAAAAATCCTCATGGAGCGAGTTCTACACAATAGACTTGCAATTTACATAGAACCTGTCATCTTGAAATTCCGTGTTCCGAAAAAGCTACATGCATCACTGATTCGACAAATATTCACTACAGAGTTGATAGCATAAGGATTACCGGACTTTCATCCACCATAAAAGCCATATTGACACTTTGAAGCATTTTCTCATATTTCGAAAGTTTTTCCTAATGTCAGTTTTGAAAATGAGGCAGAATTTGCAGAAAAAGCTCTTGGAGCGAGTTCTACCCAAGTGATATGTATTTTACATACATTCGCTCACCGTGATATTCTGTGTTCCGAACACGCTTTATGTATCTCGGATTCGACAAATATTCACTACAGAGTTGTTAGCATGCGGATTACCGAACTTTCATCCACCCTACAAGGCATATTTACACCAAGAATCTATTCATCTTAGTTCGCAATTTTTTCCTAACGCCAGTCTAAAAATCAGGCAGATTTCTCTGGGAAAAACTCTTGTAGTGATTTCTAACCAAGAGAAATGTAATTTACATCAACTCCCCGGCCATGATATTCCGTGTTCCGAACATGCTACATGCATAATGGATTCGACAAATATTCACTACAGATTTGTTAGCATGTGGATTACCGAACTTCGAACACAATAGATTGAATATTGATACTTAGAAGTATTTTCTCAGATTTTGCAGTGTTTTCCAAACGCCAGTTTCAATAATGAAGCATTTATCGCAGAAAAATACTCTTGGAGCGAGTTCTACCCAATAGAGAAGTAATTTACATTGTTTCAGTCACCGTGAAATTCCAAACTCTGAACACTGTATATGCATCATGGATTAGAAAAAGATTCTTTAATATGTTGTGAAAATGTTGAGTACCGAACATTCTTCCAACATAAAGGCATATATACACCTAGAAATATTTACTCTCATTTTGAAGCTTTGTCCAAACTTCAGATTCGATAATCATGCAATTTTCGCAGAAAAATTCTATTCTAGCTAGTTCTACCCAATAGAATTGTAATTTACATTGTTTCATTAGTGTGAAATTCCTTTTTCCAAAAGCGCTAAATGAATCAAGGTTTGAAAAATAATTACTACACTGTTATTAACATGTGAATTACAGGACTTTCATTCACCATTCAAGGCAAATTGAGACTTAGTAGAATTTTCTCCGTTTTCACAGGGTTCTCCTAATGGCAGTTTTGGAAATGAGGCACATTTCACAGAAAAATTCTCTTCAAGTGAGTTCTACACAATAGACATGTAATTTACATTGTTTCCTTCAATATGACACTCTGTATTTCGAACACATTACATGCATCATGAATTCGAGAATCATTCTCTAATGAGTGTGAGCATGTGGATTACCAAAATTTCATCTCCCATACATGGCATATTTACACCTAGATGTAGTTATTCGGATTTCGCAGGTTTTTCCTAACATCCAGTTTTGAAAATCATGAAATTTTCACAGAAAATTTCAATTCAAGCGAGTTCTATCCAGTAGAAATGTTATTTTCCGAGTTTCACTCACCGAGCCATTCCGTTTTTTGAAAAAGTTATGTTAATCACGGTTTCGACAAACATTATTTAATGACCGTGAGCATGTGGATTACCGATGTTTCAACCACAATACAAGGCATATTTACACCTAGAAATATTTACTTAGAGTTCACAGATTTTCCTAACGTTAGTTACGAAAATCAGGCAGTTTTTGCCGAAAAATACTCTTGCTGCATGTTCGATCCAATAGACATCCCATTATCATAGATACCATCACCGTAACATTCCGTGTACCGAAAAAGTTACATGCACCATGGATTCAACTAATATTCACTCCTGAGTTGTTAGAATTTGAATTACACATCTTTAATAAACCATTGAAGACATATTGTCACCTTAAAGCTTTTGCTCAGGTTTTGCAGTGTTTTCATAACACCAGTTTCCAAACAGAGGTAGATTTTACAGTAAAATGCTCCTGGAGCAGTTTCTCACTAATAGATATGTAATTTACATAGTTTCCTTCAACGTGACATTCCGTGTTCCAAACACACTACATACATCACGGATTTGAGAAACATTTTTAATGAGTTGTGTACATGTGTATTACAGAACTTTCATCCACCATACAAGACATATTTATATCTAGAAACATTAACACTTAGTTTGCAGCTTTTTCCTAATAGTTTGGAAAATCTGGCAGTTTCCTAAGGAAAAAACTGTTGGAGCGTGTTCTACCCAATAGATATGTAAATTACATATATTCGCCCGCTGTGAAATTCCGTGTTTCGCACAGGCTACATGCAGATGTGATTCGACAAAAATACACTACAGAGCTGTTTCCATGTGGATTACAGGACTTTCATTACAATACAAGGCATATTGATGCTTAGAAGCATTTTCTCTGATTTCACAGAGATTTCCTAACGCCAGTTTCGAAACTCATGCAGATTTCACAGCAAAAAACTCTTGGAGTGGGTTCAAAACAATAGAAATGTAATTTACATGGATTCACTCACCGTGAAATTCCGTGTTCCGAACACGCAACATGCATCTCGGATTCGACAAATATTCACTACAGAGTTGTTAGCAAGTGGATTACAGCAGTTTCATCCGCCATACATGGCTTACTGACACTTTGAAGACTTTTCTCAGATTTCACAATTTAGTTTTAATGCCAGGTTTGAAAATGAGGCAGATTTGGCAGGAAAATGCTCTTGGAGCGAATTCTAACCAAAAGTTATGTAATTTACTGTTTCACTCACCGTGACATTCCATGATCTGAACACGTATCATGCATCACAGATTCGACAAACATCTTTTAATTACTTGTGTACATGTGTATTACCGGTTTCATCCACCTTTCAATGCATATTTATACATAGAAAGTTTTTTCTGATTTAGTAGATTTCCCTAATGTCAGTTTTTAAATCATGCAGTTTTCACAGAAAAATCGTATTGGAGCGAGTTCTACCCAATAGACTTGCAATTTACATAGAATCTCTCATCGTGTAATTCCGTGTTCCGAAAAAGCTACATGCATCACGGATTCGACAAATATTCACTACAGAGTTGTTAGCATAAGGATTACCGGACTTTCACCCACCATAAAAGCCATATTGACACTTTGAAGCATTTTCTCATATTTCGAAAGTTTTTCCTAATGCCAGTATTGAAAATGAGGCAGAATTCACAAAAAAAGCTCTTGGAGCGAGTTCTACCCAAGTGACATGTATTTTACATACATTCGCTCACCGTGATATTCTGTGTTCCGAACACACTTCATGTATCTCGGATTCGACAAATATTCACTACAGAGTTGTTAGCATGCGGATTACCGAACTTTCATCCACCCTACAAGGCATATTTACACCGAGAAACTATTCATCTGAGTTCGCAATTATTTCCTAACGCCAGTCTCAAAAATCAGGCAGATTTCTCAGGGAAAATCTCTTGGAGTGATTTCTAACCAAGAGAAATTTAATTTACATAAACTCCCCGGCCATGAAATTCCGTGTTCCGAACATGCTACATGCATAATTGATTCGACAAATATTCACTACAGTTTTGTTAGCATGTGGATTACCGAACTTTCATCACAATAGATTGAATAATGATACTTAGAAGAATTTTCTCCGATTTTGCAGTGTTTTCCAAACGCCAGTTTCAAAAATGAAGCATTTATTGCAGAAAAATCCTCTTGGAGCGAGTTCTACCCAATAGAGAAGTAATTTACATTGTTTCAGTCACCGTGAAATTCCACGTTCCAAGCAAGGTACATGCATCACGGATTAGAAAAAGATTCTTTAATATGTTGTGAAAATGTGGATTACCGAACTTTCTTCCAACATAAAGGTATATTTACACATAGAAATATTTACTCTCATTTTGAAGCTTTCTCCAAACTTCAGATTCGATAATCATGCAATTTTCGCAGAAAAATACTTTTCTAGCAGGTTCTACCCAATAGAAATGTAATTTATATTGTTTCATTACGGTGAAATTCCGTTTTCCAAAAGCGCTACATGAATCAGATTTTGAAAAATAATTACTACACTGTTATTAACATGTGAATTACAGGACTTTCATTCACCATTCAAGGCAAATTGAGACTTAGTAGCATTTTCTCCGTTTTCACAGGGTTCTCCTAATGGCAGTTTTGGAAATGAGGCACATTTCGCAGAAAAATTCTCTTCAAGCGAGTTCTACCCAATAGACATGTAACTTACATTGTTTCCTTCAATATGACACTCTGTATTTCGTACACATTACATGCATCATGAATTCGAGAATCAATCTCTAATGAGTGTGAGCATGTGGATTACCAAAATTTCATCCCCCATACATGGCATATTTACACCTAGATGTAGTTATTCTGATTTCGCAGGTTTTTCCTAACATCCAGTGTTGAAAATCATGAAATTTTCGCAGAAAATTTCAATTCAAGCGAGTTTTATCCAGTAGAAATGTTATTTTCCGAGTTTCACTCACCGAGACATTCTGTGTTCCGAAAAAGTTACGTTAATCACGGCTTCGACAAACATTATTTAATGACCATGAGCATGTGGATTACCAATGTTTCAAACACAATACAAGGCATATTTACACCTAGAAATATTTACTTAGATTTCGCAGATTTTTCCTAAAGTCAGTTACGAAAATCAGGCAGTTTTCGCCGAAAAATACTCTTGCTGCATGTTCGATCCAATAGACATCCCATTTTCATAGATACCGTCACCGTAACATTCCGTGTTCCGAAAAAGTTACATGCACCATGGATTCAACTAATATTCACTCCTGAGTTATTAGAATTTGAATTACACATCTTTAATAAACCATTGAAGACATATTGTCACCTTAAAATTTTGCTCAGGTTTTGCAGTGTTTTCATAACACCAGTTTCCAAACAGAGGTAGATTTTACAATAAAATGCTCCTGGAGCGGGTTCTCACCAATAGATATGTAATTTACATAGTTTTCTTCAACGTGACATTCCGTGTTCCAAACACACTACATACATCACGGATTTGAGAAACATTTTTAATGAGTTGTGTACATGTGTATTACAGAACTTTCATCCACCATACAAGACATATTTATACCTACAAACATTAACTCTTAGTTTGCAGCTTTTTCCTAATAGTTTGGAAAATCAGGCAGTTTCCTAAGGAAAAAACTGTTGGAGCGTGTTCTACCCAATAGATATGTAAATTACATAGATTCTCCCGCTGTGAAATTCCGTGTTTCGCACAGGCTACATGCAGATAGGATTCGACAAAAATACACTACAGTGTTGTTTGCATGTGGATTACAGGACTTTCATCACAATACAAGGCATATTGATGCTTAGAAGCATTTTCTCTGATTTTACAGAGCTTTCCAAACGCCAGTTTCGAAACTGAGGCAGATTTCACAGCAAAAACCTCTTGGAGCGGGTTCAAAACAATAGAAATGTAATTTACATGGATTCACTCACCGTGAAATTCCGTGTTCCGAACACGCTACATGCATCTCGGATTCGACAAATATTCACTACAGAGTTGTTAGCAAGTGGATTACAGCAGTTTCATCCACCATACATGGCTTACTGACACTTTGAAGACTTTTCTCAGATTTCACAGGTTAGTTTAAATGCCAGGTTTGAAAATGAGGCAGAATTGGCAGGAAAATGCTCTTGGAGCGAGTTCTAACCAAAAGATATGTAATTTACTTAGTTTCACTCACCGTGACCTTCCGTGATCTGAACACGTAACATGCATCACGGATTCGACAAACATCCTTTAATGAGTTGTGAACATGTGTATTACCGAACTTTCATCCAACTTACAATGCATATTTATACATAGAAAGTTTTTTCTGATTTAGTAGATTTTCCTAATGTCAGTTTTTAAATCATGCAGTTTTTGCAGAAAAATCCTCTTGGAGCGAGTTCTACACAATAGACTTGCAATTTACATAGAATCTCTCATCGTGAAATTCCGTGTTCCGAAAAAGCTACATGCATCACAGATTCGACAAATATTCACTACAGAGTTGTTAGCATAAGGATTACCAGACTTTCGTCCACCATAAAAGCCATATTGTCACTTTGAAGCATTTTCTCATATTTCGAAAGTTTTTCTTAATGACAGTTTTCAAAATGATGCAGCATACGCAGAAAAAGCTCTTGGAGCGAGTTCTACCCAAGTGACATGTATTTTACATACATTCGCTCACCGTGATATTCTGTGTTACGAACACGCTTTATGTATCACGGATTCGACAAATATTCACTACAGAGTTGTTAGCATGCGGATTACCGATCTTTCATCCACCCTACAAGGCATATTTACACCGAGAATCAATTCATCTTAGTTCGCAATTTTTTCCTAACGGCAGTCTCAGAAATCAGGCAGATTTCTCTGGGAAAAACTCTTGGAGTGATTTCTAACCAAGAGAAATGTAATTTACATCAACTCCCTGGCCATGAAATTCCGTGTTCCGAACATGCTACATGCATACTGGATTCGACAAATATTCACTACAGATTTGTTAGCAAGTGGATTACAGCAGTTTCATCCACCATACATGGCTTACTGACACTTTGAAGACTTTTCTCAGATTTCACAGAGTAGTTTTAATGCCAGGTTTGAAAATGCGGCAGATTTGGCAGGAAAATGCTCTTGGAGCTGGTTCTAACCAAAAGATATGTAATATACCTAGTTTCACTCACCGTGACATTCCGTGTTCTGAACAAGTTACATGCATCACGGATTCGAAAAACATTCTTTAATGAGTTGTGAACATGTGTATTACCGAACTTTCATCCACCTTACAATGCATATTTATACATAGAAAGTTTTTTCTGATTTAGTAGATTTCACCTAATGTCAGTTTTTAAATCATGCAGTTTTCTCAGAAAAATCCTCTTGGAGCGAGTTCTACCCAATAGATATTCAATTTACATAGAACCTGTCATCGTGAAATTCCGTGTTCAGAAAAAGCTACATGCATCACGGATTCGACAAATATTCACTACAGAGTTGTTAGCATGCAGATTACCGAACTTTCATCCACCCTACAAGGCATATTTATACCGAGAATCTATTCATCTGAGTTCGCAGAGTTTTCCTAACGACAGTTTCGAAAATCAGGCAGATTTCTCAGGAAAAATCTCTTGGAGTGATTTCTAACAAAGAGAAATGTAATTTACATAAAATTCCTGGCCATGAAATTCCGTGTTCTGAACATGCTACACGCATAATGGATTCGAAAATTATTCTCTACAGATTTGTTAGCTTGTGGATTACCGAACTTTCATCACAATAGTTTGAATATTTATACTTAAAAGTATTTTCTCAGATTTTGCTGCGTTTTCCAAACGCCAGTTTAAAAAATAATGCAGTTTTCACAGAAAAATTCTCTTGGAGCAAGTTCTACCCAATAGAGAAATAATTTACATTGTTTCAGTCACCGTGAAATTCCACGTTCCAAACACTGTATATGCATCACGGATTAGAAAAAGATTCTTTAATATTTTGTGAAAATGTGGATTACAGAACTTTCAAACACATAAAGTCATATTTACACCTAGAAATATTTACTCTCATTTTGAAGCATTCTCCAAATTTCAGATTCGATAATCATGCAATTTTCACAGAAAAATCCTATTCTAGCTAGTTCTACCCAATAGAATTTTAATTTAAATTGTTTCATTACGGTGAAATTCCATTTCAAAAAACGCTACATGAGTCACGGTTAGATAAATAATTACTACACTGTTATTAACATGTGGATTACCGGACTTTCATTCACCATTCAAGGCATATTGACACTTAGGAGCATTTTCTCAGATTTCACAGTGTTCTCCTAATGGCAATTTTGAAAATGAGGCACATTTCGCAGAAAAATTCTCTTCAAGCGAGTTCTACCCAATAGACATGTAATTTACATTGTTTCCTTCAATATGACACTCTGTATTCCGTACACGTTTCATGCATCACGAATTCGACAAACATTCTCTAATGAGTGTGAGCATGTGGATTACCAAAATTTCATTCACCATACAAGGCATATTTACACCTAGTTGTTGTTATTCTGATTTCGCAGGTTTTTCCTAACATCCACTTCCGAAAATCATGAAATTTTCGCAGAAAAATTCAATTCAAGCGAGTTCTATCCAGTAGAAATGTTATTATCCGAGTTTCACTCACCGAGACATTCCGTGTCCCGAAAATGTTACATTAATCACGGCTTCGACAAACATTATTTATTAACCGTGAGCATGTGGATTACCAATGTTTCAACCACAATACAAGGCATATTTACACCTAGAAATATTTACTTAAATTTCACAGATTTTTCCTAACGTCAGTTACGAAAATCAGGCAGTTTTCGCAGAAAAATTCTCTTGCTGCATATTCGATCCAATACACATCCCATTTCCATAGATACCATCACCATAACATTCCGTGTTCCGAAAAAGGTACATGCACCATGGATTCAACATATATTCACTCCTGAGTTGTTAGAATGTGAATTACACATCTTTAATAAACCATTGAAGACATATTGTCACCTTAAAATTTTGCTCAGGTTTTGCAGTGTTTTCATAACACCAGTTTCCAAACAGAGGTAGATTTTACAGTAAAATGCTCCTGGAGCGGGTTCTCACCAATAGATATGTAATTTACCTATTTTCCTTCAACGTGGCATTCCGTGTACCGAACAAACTACATACATCATGGATTTGAGAAACATTTTGAATGAGTTGTGTACATGTGTATTACAGAACTTTCATCCACCGTACAAGGCATATTTACACCTAGAAACATTAACTCTGAGTTTGCAGCTTTTTCCTAATAGCAGTTTCAAAAATCAGGCAGTTTACTAAGGAAAAAACTTTTTGAGCGTGTCTTACGCAATAGATATGTAAATTACATAGATTATCCCGCTGTGAAATTCCGTGTTTCGCCCACGCTACATGAAGATAGGATTCAACAAAAATACACTACAGAGTTGTTTGCATGTGGATTACAGGACTTTCATCACAATACAAGGCATATTGATGCTTAGAAACATTTTCTCTGATTTCACAGAGCTTTCCAAACGCCAGTTTCGAAACTGAGGCAGTTTTCATGGCAAAAACCTCTTGGAGCGTGTTCAAAACAATAGACCTGTACTTTACATGGATTAGCTCACCGTGAAATTCCGTGTTCCGAACACGCTTCATGCATCTCGGATTCAAAAATTTTCACTACAGAGTTGTTAGCAAGTGGATTACAGCACTTTCATCTGCCATGCATGGCTTACTGACACTTTGAAGACTTTTCTAAGATTTCACAGAGTAGTTTTAATGTCAGGCTTGAAAATGAGGCAGATTTGGCAGGAAAATGCTCTTGGGGCGAGTTCTAACCAAAAGATATGTAATTTACCTAGTTTCACTCACCGTGATATTCCGTGTTCTGAACACGTTACATGCATCACGGATTCGACAAACATTCTTTAATGAGTTGTGAACATGTGTATTACCGAACTTTCATCCACCTTACAATGCATATTTATACATAGAAATTATTTTCTGATTTAGTATATTTCTCCTAGTGTCAGTTTTTAAATCATGCAGTTTTCACAGAAAAATCCTCTTGGAGCAAGTCCTACCCAATAGACATGCAATTTACGTAGAACCCGTCATCGTGAATTTCTGTGATCCAAAAAAGTACATGCATCACGGTTTCGAAAAATATTCACTTCAGACTTGTTAGCATAAAGATTACCGAACTTTCATCCACCATAAAAGCCATATTGACACTTTGAAGCATTTTCTCATATTTCAAAAGATTTTCCTAATGCCAGTTTTGAAAATGAGGCAGAATTCGCAGAAAAAGTTCTTGGAACGAGTTCTACCCGAGAGATCTATTTTACATAGATTCGCTTACTGTGATATTCTGTGTTCCCAACACGCTTCATGTATCTCGGATTAGACAAATATTCACTACAGAGTTGTTATCATGCGGATTAATGATCTTTCATCCACCATACAAGGCATAAATACACCGAGAAACTATGCATCTGAGTTCGCAGTGTTTCCTAAATCCAGTTTCGAAAATCAGGCAGATTTCTCAGGAAAAATCTCTTGGAGTATTTTCTAACCAAGAGAAATGTAATTTACATAAACCCTCTGGCCATGAAATTCCGTGTTCCGAACATGCTACTTGCATAATTAATTCGAAAAATATTCACTACAGATTTGTTAGCATGTGGATTACCGAACTTTCATCACAATACTTTGAAAATTGATACTTAGAAGTATTTTCTCAGATTTTGCAGTGTTTTCCAAATGCCAATTTCAAAAATGAAGCATTTATCACAGAAAAATTCCCTTGGAGCGAGTTCTACACAATAGAGAAGTCATTCACATTGTTTCAGTCACCGTGAAATTCCATGTTAAAAACACGGTATATGCATCACGGATTAGAAAAAGCTTCTTTAATATGTTGTGGAAATGTGGATTACCGAACTTTCTTCCAACATAAAGGCATATTTACACCTAGAAATATTTACTCTCATTTTGAAGCATTCTCCAAATTTCAGATTCGATAATCATGCAAGTTTCACAGAAAAATCCTATTCTAGCTAGTTCTACCCAATAGAATTTTAATTTAAATTGTGTCATTACGGTGAAATTCCATTTCAAAAAGCGCTACATGAATCACGGTTTGAAAAATCATTACTACACTGTTATTAACTTGTGGATTACCGGACTTTCATTCACCATTCAATGCATATTGACACTTAGAAGCATTTTCTAAGATTTCACAGTGTTCTCCTTGGCAGTTTTGAAAATGAGGCACATTTCGCAGAAAAATTCTCTTCAAGCGAGTTCTACCCAATACACATGTAATTTACATTGTTTCCTTCAATATGACACACTGTATTCCGTACACATTACATGCATCACGAATTCGACAAACATTCTCTAATGAGTGTGAGCATGTGGATTACCAAAGTTTCATTCACCATACAAGGCATATTTATCCCTAGATGTAGTTATTCTGATTTTGCAGGTTTTCCCTAACATCCAATTCCGAAAATCATGAAATTTTCGCAGAAAAATTCAATTCAAGCGAGTTCTATCCAGTAGAATTGTTATTTTCCGAGTTTCACTCACCGAGACATTCCGTGTTCAAAAAACGTTACACTAATCACGGCTTTGACAAACATTATTTAATGACCGTGACCATGTGGATTACCGATGTTTCAACCACAATACAAGGCATATTGACACCTAGAAGTATTTAATTAGATTTCGCAGATTTTTCCTAAATTCAGTTACGAAAATCAGGCAGTTTTCGCAGAAAAATTCTCTTGCTGCATGTTCGATCCAATAGACATCCCATTTTCATAGATACCGTCACCGTAACTTCCCGTGATCCGAAAAAGTTACATGCACCATGGATTCAACAAATATTCACTGCTGAGTTGTTAGAATGTGAATTACACATCTTTAATAAACCATTGAAGACATTGTCACCTTAAAATTTTGCTCAGATTTTGCAGTGTTTTCATAACACCAGTTTCCAAACAGAGGTAGATTTTACACTAAAATGCTCCTGGAGCGGTTTCTCAACAATAGATATGTAATTTACATAGTTTCCATCAACGTGACATTCCGTGTACTGAATACACTATATTCATCACGGATTTGAGAAACATTTTTAATGAGTTGTGTACATGTGTATTACAGATCTTTCATCCACCATACAAGGCATATTGACACCTAGAAACATTAACTCTGAGTTTGCAGCTTTTTCCTAATAGCAGTTTCAAAATCAGGCAGTTTCCTAAGGAAAAAACTGTTGGAGCGTGTTCTACCCAATAGATATGTAAATTACATAGATTCTCCCGCTGTGAAATTCCGTGTTTCGCACACGCTACATGCAGATAGGATTCGACAAAAATACACTACAGAGTTGTTTGCATGTGGATTACAGGACTTTCATCAAAATACAAGGCATATTGATGCTTAGAAGCATTTTCTCTGATTTCACAGAGCTTTCCAAACGACAGTTTCGAAACTGAGGCAGATTTCAAGGCAAAAACCTCTTGGAGCGGGTTCAAAACAATAGACATTTAATTTACATGGATTCGCACACCATGAAATTCCGTGTTCCGAACACGCTTCATGCATCTCGGATTCAAAAATTTTCACTACAGAGTTGTTAGCAAGTGGAATACATCACTTTCATTGACCATAGATTGCTTACTGACTGTTTGAATACTTTTCTCAGATTTCACAGATTAGTTTAAATGCCAGGTTTGAAAATGAGGCAGATTTGTCAGGAAAATGCTCTTGGAGCGAGTTCTAACCAAAAGATATGTAATATACCTAGTTTCACTCACCGTGACATTCCGTGTTCTGAACAAGTTACATGCATCACGGATTCGAAAAACATTCTTTAATGAGTTGTGAACATGTGTATTACCGAACATTCATCCACCTTACAATGCATATTTATACATAGAAAGTTTTTTCTGATTTAGTAGATTTCACCTAATGTCAGTTTTTAAATCATGCAGTTTTCTCAGAAAAATCCTCTTGGAGCGAGTTCTACCCAATAGATATTCAATTTACATAGAACCTGTCATCGTGAAATTCCGTGTTCCGAAAAAGCTACATGCATCACGGATTCGACAAATATTCACTACAGAGTTGTTAGCATGCAGATTACCGAACTTTCATCCACCCTACAAGGCATATTTATACCGAGAATCTATTCATCTGAGTTCGCAGAGTTTTCCTAACGACAGTTTCGAAAATCAGGCAGATTTCTCAGGAAAAATCTCTTGGAGTGATTTCTAACAAAGAGAAATGTAATTTACATAAAATCCCTGGCCATGAAATTCCGTGTTCTGAACATGCTACACGCATAATGGATTCGAAAATTATTCTCTACAGATTTGTTAGCTTGTGGATTACCGAACTTTCATCACAATAGTTTGAATATTTATACTTAAAAGTATTTTCTCAGATTTTGCTGCGTTTTCCAAACGCCAGTTTAAAAAATAATGCAGTTTTCACAGAAAAATTCTCTTGGAGCAAGTTCTACCCAATAGAGAAATAATTTACATTGTTTCAGTCACCGTGAAATTCCACGTTCCAAACACGGTATATGCATCACGGATTAGAAAAAGATTCTTTAATATTTTGTGAAAATGTGGATTACAGAACTTTCAAACACATAAAGTCATATTTACACCTAGAAATATTTACTCTCATTTTGAAGCATTCTCCAAATTTCAGATTCGATAATCATGCAATTTTCACAGAAAAATCCTATTCTAGCTAGTTCTACCCAATAGAATTTTAATTTAAATTGTTTCATTACGGTGAAATTCCATTTCAAAAAACGCTACATGAATCACGGTTAGATAAATAATTACTACACTGTTATTAACATGTGGATTACAGGACTTTCATTCACCATTCAAGGCATATTGACACTTAGGAGCATTTTCTCAGATTTCACAGTGTTCTCCTAATGGCAATTTTGAAAATGAGGCACATTTCGCAGAAAAATTCTCTTCAAGCGAGTTCTACCCAATAGACATGTAATTTACATTGTTTCCTTCAATATGACACTCTGTATTCCGTACACGTTTCATGCATCACGAATTCGACAAACATTCTCTAATGAGTGTGAGCATGTGGATTACCAAAATTTCATTCACCATACAAGGCATATTTACACCTAGTTGTTGTTATTCTGATTTCGCAGGTTTTTCCTAACATCCACTTCCGAAAATCATGAAATTTTCGCAGAAAAATTCAATTCAAGCGAGTTCTATCCAGTAGAAATGTTATTATCCGAGTTTCACTCACCGAGACATTCCGTGTCCCGAAAATGTTACATTAATCACGGCTTCGACAAACATTATTTATTAACCGTGAGCATGTGGATTACCAATGTTTCAACCACAATACAAGGCATATTTACACCTAGAAATATTTACTAAAATTTCACAGATTTTTCCTAACGTCAGTTACGAAAATCAGGCAGTTTTCGCAGAAAAATTCTCTTGCTGCATATTCGATCCAATACACATCCCATTTCCATAGATACCATCACCGTAACATTCCGTGTTCCGAAAAAGGTACATGCACCATGGATTCAACATATATTCACTCCTGAGTTGTTAGAATGTGAATTACACATCTTTAATAAACCATTGAAGACATATTGTCACCTTAAAGCTTTTGCTCAGGTTTTGCAGTGTTTTCATAACACCAGTTTCCAAACAGAGGTAGATTTTACAGTAAAATGCTCCTGGAGCGGGTTCTCACCAATAGATATGTAATTTACCTATTTTCCTTCAACGTGACATTCCGTGTACCGAACAAACTACATACATAATGGATTTGAGAAACATTTTTAATGAGTTGTGTACATGTGTATTACAGACCTTTCATCCACCGTACAAGGCATATTTACACCTAGAAACATTAACTCTGAGTTTGCAGCTTTTTCCTAATAGCAGTTTCAAAAATCAGGCAGTTTACTAAGGAAAAAACTTTTTGAGCGTGTCTTACGCAATAGATATGTAAATTACATAGATTCTCCCGCTGTGAAATTCCGTGTTTCGCCCACGCTACATGAACATAGGATTCAACAAAAATACACTACAGAGTTGTTTGCATGTGGATTACAGGACTTTCATCACAATACAAGGCATATTGATGCTTAGAAACATTTTCTCTGATTTCACAGAGCTTTCCTAACGCCAGTTTCGAAACTGAGGCAGTTTTCATGGCAAAAACCTCTTGGAGCGTGTTCAAAACAATAGACCTGTACTTTACATGGATTCGCTCACCGTGAAATTCCGTGTTCCGAACACGCTTCATGCATCTCGGATTCAAAAATTTTCACTACAGAGTTGTTAGCAAGTGGATTACAGCACTTTCATCCGCCATACATGTCTTACTGACACTTTGAATACTTTTCTCAGATTTCACAGAGTAGTTTTAATATCAGGCTTGAAAATGAGGCAGATTTGGCAGGAAAATGCTCTTGGGGCGAGTTCTAACCAAAAGATATGTAATTTACCTAGTTTCACTCACCGTGATATTCCGTGTTCTGAACACGTTACATGCATCACGGATTCGAAAACATTCTTTAATAAGTTGTGAACATGTGTATTACCGAACTTTCATCCACCTTACAATGCATATTTATACATAGAAATTATTTTCTGATTTAGTATATTTCTCCTAGTGTCAGTTTTTAAATCATGCAGTTTTCACAGAAAAATCCTCTTGGAGCGAGTTCTACCCAATAGACATGCAATTTACATAGAATCTCTCATCGTGAAATTCCGTGTTCCGAAAAAGCTACATGCATCACAGATTCGACAAATATTCACTACAGAGTTGTTAGCATAAGGATTACCAGACTTTCGTCCACCATAAAAGCCATATTGTCACTTTGAAGCATTTTCTCATATTTCGAAAGTTTTTCCTAATGTCAGTTTTGAAAATGAGGCAGAATTTGCAGAAAAAGCTCTTGGAGCGAGTTCTACCCAAGTGATATGTATTTTACATACATTCGCTCACCGTGATATTCTGTGTTCCGAACACGCTTTATGTATCTCGGATTCGACAAATATTCACTACAGAGTTGTTAGCATGCGGATTACCGAACTTTCATCCACCCTACAAGGCATATTTACACCAAGAATCTATTCATCTTAGTTCGCAATTTTTTCCTAACGCCAGTCTAAAAATCAGGCAGATTTCTCTGGGAAAAACTCTTGTAGTGATTTCTAACCAAGAGAAATGTAATTTACATCAACTCCCCGGCCATGAAATTCCGTGTTCCGAACATGCTACATGCATAATGGATTCGACAAATATTCACTACAGATTTGTTAGCATGTGGATTACCGAACTTCGAACACAATAGATTGAATATTGATACTTAGAAGTATTTTCTCAGATTTTGCAGTGTTTTCCAAACGCCAGTTTCAATAATGAAGCATTTATCGCAGAAAAATACTCTTGGAGCGAGTTCTACCCAATAGAGAAGTAATTTACATTGTTTCAGTCACCGTGAAATTCCAAACTCTGAACACTGTATATGCATCATGGATTAGAAAAAGATTCTTTAATATGTTGTGAAAATGTTGAGTACCGAACATTCTTCCAACATAAAGGCATATATACACCTAGAAATATTTACTCTCATTTTGAAGCTTTGTCCAAACTTCAGATTCGATAATCATGCAATTTTCGCAGAAAAATTCTATTCTAGCTAGTTCTACCCAATAGAATTGTAATTTACATTGTTTCATTAGTGTGAAATTCCTTTTTCCAAAAGCGCTAAATGAATCAAGGTTTGAAAAATAATTACTACACTGTTATTAACATGTGAATTACAGGACTTTCATTCACCATTCAAGGCAAATTGAGACTTAGTAGAATTTTCTCCGTTTTCACAGGGTTCTCCTAATGGCAGTTTTGGAAATGAGGCACATTTCACAGAAAAATTCTCTTCAAGTGAGTTCTACACAATAGACATGTAATTTACATTGTTTCCTTCAATATGACACTCTGTATTTCGAACACATTACATGCATCATGAATTCGAGAATCATTCTCTAATGAGTGTGAGCATGTGGATTACCAAAATTTCATCTCCCATACATGGCATATTTACACCTAGATGTAGTTATTCGGATTTCGCAGGTTTTTCCTAACATCCAGTTTTGAAAATCATGAAATTTTCACAGAAAATTTCAATTCAAGCGAGTTCTATCCAGTAGAAATGTTATTTTCCGAGTTTCACTCACCGAGCCATTCCGTTTTCTGAAAAAGTTATGTTAATCACGGTTTCGACAAACATTATTTAATGACCGTGAGCATGTGGATTACCGATGTTTCAACCACAATACAAGGCATATTTACACCTAGAAATATTTACTTAGAGTTCACAGATTTTCCTAACGTTAGTTACGAAAATCAGGCAGTTTTTGCCGAAAAATACTCTTGCTGCATGTTCGATCCAATAGACATCCCATTATCATAGATACCATCACCGTAACATTCCGTGTACCGAAAAAGTTACATGCACCATGGATTCAACTAATATTCACTCCTGAGTTGTTAGAATTTGAATTACACATCTTTAATAAACCATTGAAGACATATTGTCACCTTAAAGCTTTTGCTCAGGTTTTGCAGTGTTTTCATAACACCAGTTTCCAAACAGAGGTAGATTTTACAGTAAAATGCTCCTGGAGCAGTTTCTCACTAATAGATATGTAATTTACATAGTTTCCTTCAACGTGACATTCCGTGTTCCGAACACACTACATACATCACGGATTTGAGAAACATTTTTAATGAGTTGTGTACATGTGTATTACAGAACTTTCATCCACCATACAAGACATATTTATATCTAGAAACATTAACACTTAGTTTGCAGCTTTTTCCTAATAGTTTGGAAAATCTGGCAGTTTCCTAAGGAAAAAACTGTTGGAGCGTGTTCTACCCAATAGATATGTAAATTACATATATTCGCCCGCTGTGAAATTCCGTGTTTCGCACAGGCTACATGCAGATGTGATTCGACAAAAATACACTACAGAGCTGTTTCCATGTGGATTACAGGACTTTCATTACAATACAAGGCATATTGATGCTTAGAAGCATTTTCTCTGATTTCACAGAGATTTCCTAACGCCAGTTTCGAAACTCATGCAGATTTCACAGCAAAAAACTCTTGGAGTGGGTTCAAAACAATAGAAATGTAATTTACATGGATTCACTCACCGTGAAATTCCGTGTTCCGAACACGCAACATGCATCTCGGATTCGACAAATATTCACTACAGAGTTGTTAGCAAGTGGATTACAGCAGTTTCATCCGCCATACATGGCTTACTGACACTTTGAAGACTTTTCTCAGATTTCACAATTTAGTTTTAATGCCAGGTTTGAAAATGAGGCAGATTTGGCAGGAAAATGCTCTTGGAGCGAATTCTAACCAAAAGTTATGTAATTTACTGTTTCACTCACCGTGACATTCCATGATCTGAACACGTATCATGCATCACAGATTCGACAAACATCTTTTAATTACTTGTGTACATGTGTATTACCGGTTTCATCCACCTTTCAATGCATATTTATACATAGAAAGTTTTTTCTGATTTAGTAGATTTCCCTAATGTCAGTTTTTAAATCATGCAGTTTTCACAGAAAAATCGTATTGGAGCGAGTTCTACCCAATAGACTTGCAATTTACATAGAATCTCTCATCGTGTAATTCCGTGTTCCGAAAAAGCTACATGCATCACGGATTCGACAAATATTCACTACAGAGTTGTTAGCATAAGGATTACCGGACTTTCACCCACCATAAAAGCCATATTGACACTTTGAAGCATTTTCTCATATTTCGAAAGTTTTTCCTAATGCCAGTATTGAAAATGAGGCAGAATTCACAAAAAAAGCTCTTGGAGCGAGTTCTACCCAAGTGACATGTATTTTACATACATTCGCTCACCGTGATATTCTGTGTTCCGAACACACTTCATGTATCTCGGATTCGACAAATATTCACTACAGAGTTGTTAGCATGCGGATTACCGAACTTTCATCCACCCTACAAGGCATATTTACACCGAGAAACTATTCATCTGAGTTCGCAATTATTTCCTAACGCCAGTCTCAAAAATCAGGCAGATTTCTCAGGGAAAATCTCTTGGAGTGATTTCTAACCAAGAGAAATTTAATTTACATAAACTCCCCGGCCATGAAATTCCGTGTTCCGAACATGCTACATGCATAATTGATTCGACAAATATTCACTACAGTTTTGTTAGCATGTGGATTACCGAACTTTCATCACAATAGATTGAATAATGATACTTAGAAGAATTTTCTCCGATTTTGCAGTGTTTTCCAAACGCCAGTTTCAAAAATGAAGCATTTATTGCAGAAAAATCCTCTTGGAGCGAGTTCTACCCAATAGAGAAGTAATTTACATTGTTTCAGTCACCGTGAAATTCCACGTTCCAAGCAAGGTACATGCATCACGGATTAGAAAAAGATTCTTTAATATGTTGTGAAAATGTGGATTACCGAACTTTCTTCCAACATAAAGGTATATTTACACATAGAAATATTTACTCTCATTTTGAAGCTTTCTCCAAACTTCAGATTCGATAATCATGCAATTTTCGCAGAAAAATACTTTTCTAGCAGGTTCTACCCAATAGAAATGTAATTTATATTGTTTCATTACGGTGAAATTCCGTTTTCCAAAAGCGCTACATGAATCAGATTTTGAAAAATAATTACTACACTGTTATTAACATGTGAATTACAGGACTTTCATTCACCATTCAAGGCAAATTGAGACTTAGTAGCATTTTCTCCGTTTTCACAGGGTTCTCCTAATGGCAGTTTTGGAAATGAGGCACATTTCGCAGAAAAATTCTCTTCAAGCGAGTTCTACCCAATAGACATGTAACTTACATTGTTTCCTTCAATATGACACTCTGTATTTCGTACACATTACATGCATCATGAATTCGAGAATCAATCTCTAATGAGTGTGAGCATGTGGATTACCAAAATTTCATCCCCCATACATGGCATATTTACACCTAGATGTAGTTATTCTGATTTCGCAGGTTTTTCCTAACATCCAGTGTTGAAAATCATGAAATTTTCGCAGAAAATTTCAATTCAAGCGAGTTTTATCCAGTAGAAATGTTATTTTCCGAGTTTCACTCACCGAGACATTCTGTGTTCCGAAAAAGTTACGTTAATCACGGCTTCGACAAACATTATTTAATGACCATGAGCATGTGGATTACCAATGTTTCAAACACAATACAAGGCATATTTACACCTAGAAATATTTACTTAGATTTCGCAGATTTTTCCTAAAGTCAGTTACGAAAATCAGGCAGTTTTCGCCGAAAAATACTCTTGCTGCATGTTCGATCCAATAGACATCCCATTTTCATAGATACCGTCACCGTAACATTCCGTGTTCCGAAAAAGTTACATGCACCATGGATTCAACTAATATTCACTCCTGAGTTATTAGAATTTGAATTACACATCTTTAATAAACCATTGAAGACATATTGTCACCTTAAAATTTTGCTCAGGTTTTGCAGTGTTTTCATAACACCAGTTTCCAAACAGAGGTAGATTTTACAATAAAATGCTCCTGGAGCGGGTTCTCACCAATAGATATGTAATTTACATAGCTTTCTTCAACGTGACATTCCGTGTTCCAAACACACTACATACATCACGGATTTGAGAAACATTTTTAATGAGTTGTGTACATGTGTATTACAGAACTTTCATCCACCATACAAGACATATTTATACCTACAAACATTAACTCTTAGTTTGCAGCTTTTTCCTAATAGTTTGGAAAATCAGGCAGTTTCCTAAGGAAAAAACTGTTGGAGCGTGTTCTACCCAATAGATATGTAAATTACATAGATTCTCCCGCTGTGAAATTCCGTGTTTCGCACAGGCTACATGCAGATAGGATTCGACAAAAATACACTACAGTGTTGTTTGCATGTGGATTACAGGACTTTCATCACAATACAAGGCATATTGATGCTTAGAAGCATTTTCTCTGATTTTACAGAGCTTTCCAAACGCCAGTTTCGAAACTGAGGCAGATTTCACAGCAAAAACCTCTTGGAGCGGGTTCAAAACAATAGAAATGTAATTTACATGGATTCACTCACCGTGAAATTCCGTGTTCCGAACACGCTACATGCATCTCGGATTCGACAAATATTCACTACAGAGTTGTTAGCAAGTGGATTACAGCAGTTTCATCCACCATACATGGCTTACTGACACTTTGAAGACTTTTCTCAGATTTCACAGGTTAGTTTAAATGCCAGGTTTGAAAATGAGGCAGAATTGGCAGGAAAATGCTCTTGGAGCGAGTTCTAACCAAAAGATATGTAATTTACTTAGTTTCACTCACCGTGACCTTCCGTGATCTGAACACGTAACATGCATCACGGATTCGACAAACATCCTTTAATGAGTTGTGAACATGTGTATTACCGAACTTTCATCCAACTTACAATGCATATTTATACATAGAAAGTTTTTTCTGATTTAGTAGATTTTCCTAATGTCAGTTTTTAAATCATGCAGTTTTTGCAGAAAAATCCTCTTGGAGCGAGTTCTACACAATAGACTTGCAATTTACATAGAATCTCTCATCGTGAAATTCCGTGTTCCGAAAAAGCTACATGCATCACAGATTCGACAAATATTCACTACAGAGTTGTTAGCATAAGGATTACCAGACTTTCGTCCACCATAAAAGCCATATTGTCACTTTGAAGCATTTTCTCATATTTCGAAAGTTTTTCTTAATGACAGTTTTCAAAATGATGCAGCATACGCAGAAAAAGCTCTTGGAGCGAGTTCTACCCAAGTGACATGTATTTTACATACATTCGCTCACCGTGATATTCTGTGTTACGAACACGCTTTATGTATCACGGATTCGACAAATATTCACTACAGAGTTGTTAGCATGCGGATTACCGATCTTTCATCCACCCTACAAGGCATATTTACACCGAGAATCAATTCATCTTAGTTCGCAATTTTTTCCTAACGGCAGTCTCAGAAATCAGGCAGATTTCTCTGGGAAAAACTCTTGGAGTGATTTCTAACCAAGAGAAATGTAATTTACATCAACTCCCTGGCCATGAAATTCCGTGTTCCGAACATGCTACATGCATACTGGATTCGACAAATATTCACTACAGATTTGTTAGCAAGTGGATTACAGCAGTTTCATCCACCATACATGGCTTACTGACACTTTGAAGACTTTTCTCAGATTTCACAGAGTAGTTTTAATGCCAGGTTTGAAAATGCGGCAGATTTGGCAGGAAAATGCTCTTGGAGCTGGTTCTAACCAAAAGATATGTAATATACCTAGTTTCACTCACCGTGACATTCCGTGTTCTGAACAAGTTACATGCATCACGGATTCGAAAAACATTCTTTAATGAGTTGTGAACATGTGTATTACCGAACTTTCATCCACCTTACAATGCATATTTATACATAGAAAGTTTTTTCTGATTTAGTAGATTTCACCTAATGTCAGTTTTTAAATCATGCAGTTTTCTCAGAAAAATCCTCTTGGAGCGAGTTCTACCCAATAGATATTCAATTTACATAGAACCTGTCATCGTGAAATTCCGTGTTCAGAAAAAGCTACATGCATCACGGATTCGACAAATATTCACTACAGAGTTGTTAGCATGCAGATTACCGAACTTTCATCCACCCTACAAGGCATATTTATACCGAGAATCTATTCATCTGAGTTCGCAGAGTTTTCCTAACGACAGTTTCGAAAATCAGGCAGATTTCTCAGGAAAAATCTCTTGGAGTGATTTCTAACAAAGAGAACTGTAATTTACATAAAATTCCTGGCCATGAAATTCCGTGTTCTGAACATGCTACACGCATAATGGATTCGAAAATTATTCTCTACAGATTTGTTAGCTTGTGGATTACCGAACTTTCATCACAATAGTTTGAATATTTATACTTAAAAGTATTTTCTCAGATTTTGCTGCGTTTTCCAAACGCCAGTTTAAAAAATAATGCAGTTTTCACAGAAAAATTCTCTTGGAGCAAGTTCTACCCAATAGAGAAATAATTTACATTGTTTCAGTCACCGTGAAATTCCACGTTCCAAACACTGTATATGCATCACGGATTAGAAAAAGATTCTTTAATATTTTGTGAAAATGTGGATTACAGAACTTTCAAACACATAAAGTCATATTTACACCTAGAAATATTTACTCTCATTTTGAAGCATTCTCCAAATTTCAGATTCGATAATCATGCAATTTTCACAGAAAAATCCTATTCTAGCTAGTTCTACCCAATAGAATTTTAATTTAAATTGTTTCATTACGGTGAAATTCCATTTCAAAAAACGCTACATGAGTCACGGTTAGATAAATAATTACTACACTGTTATTAACATGTGGATTACCGGACTTTCATTCACCATTCAAGGCATATTGACACTTAGGAGCATTTTCTCAGATTTCACAGTGTTCTCCTAATGGCAATTTTGAAAATGAGGCACATTTCGCAGAAAAATTCTCTTCAAGCGAGTTCTACCCAATAGACATGTAATTTACATTGTTTCCTTCAATATGACACTCTGTATTCCGTACACGTTTCATGCATCACGAATTCGACAAACATTCTCTAATGAGTGTGAGCATGTGGATTACCAAAATTTCATTCACCATACAAGGCATATTTACACCTAGTTGTTGTTATTCTGATTTCGCAGGTTTTTCCTAACATCCACTTCCGAAAATCATGAAATTTTCGCAGAAAAATTCAATTCAAGCGAGTTCTATCCAGTAGAAATGTTATTATCCGAGTTTCACTCACCGAGACATTCCGTGTCCCGAAAATGTTACATTAATCACGGCTTCGACAAACATTATTTATTAACCGTGAGCATGTGGATTACCAATGTTTCAACCACAATACAAGGCATATTTACACCTAGAAATATTTACTTAAATTTCACAGATTTTTCCTAACGTCAGTTACGAAAATCAGGCAGTTTTCGCAGAAAAATTCTCTTGCTGCATATTCGATCCAATACACATCCCATTTCCATAGATACCATCACCATAACATTCCGTGTTCCGAAAAAGGTACATGCACCATGGATTCAACATATATTCACTCCTGAGTTGTTAGAATGTGAATTACACATCTTTAATAAACCATTGAAGACATATTGTCACCTTAAAATTTTGCTCAGGTTTTGCAGTGTTTTCATAACACCAGTTTCCAAACAGAGGTAGATTTTACAGTAAAATGCTCCTGGAGCGGGTTCTCACCAATAGATATGTAATTTACCTATTTTCCTTCAACGTGGCATTCCGTGTACCGAACAAACTACATACATCATGGATTTGAGAAACATTTTGAATGAGTTGTGTACATGTGTATTACAGAACTTTCATCCACCGTACAAGGCATATTTACACCTAGAAACATTAACTCTGAGTTTGCAGCTTTTTCCTAATAGCAGTTTCAAAAATCAGGCAGTTTACTAAGGAAAAAACTTTTTGAGCGTGTCTTACGCAATAGATATGTAAATTACATAGATTATCCCGCTGTGAAATTCCGTGTTTCGCCCACGCTACATGAAGATAGGATTCAACAAAAATACACTACAGAGTTGTTTGCATGTGGATTACAGGACTTTCATCACAATACAAGGCATATTGATGCTTAGAAACATTTTCTCTGATTTCACAGAGCTTTCCAAACGCCAGTTTCGAAACTGAGGCAGTTTTCATGGCAAAAACCTCTTGGAGCGTGTTCAAAACAATAGACCTGTACTTTACATGGATTAGCTCACCGTGAAATTCCGTGTTCCGAACACGCTTCATGCATCTCGGATTCAAAAATTTTCACTACAGAGTTGTTAGCAAGTGGATTACAGCACTTTCATCTGCCATGCATGGCTTACTGACACTTTGAAGACTTTTCTAAGATTTCACAGAGTAGTTTTAATGTCAGGCTTGAAAATGAGGCAGATTTGGCAGGAAAATGCTCTTGGGGCGAGTTCTAACCAAAAGATATGTAATTTACCTAGTTTCACTCACCGTGATATTCCGTGTTCTGAACACGTTACATGCATCACGGATTCGAAAACATTCTTTAATAAGTTGTGAACATGTGTATTACCGAACTTTCATCCACCTTACAATGCATATTTATACATAGAAATTATTTTCTGATTTAGTATATTTCTCCTAGTGTCAGTTTTTAAATCATGCAGTTTTCACAGAAAAATCCTCTTGGAGCGAGTTCTACCCAATAGACATGCAATTTACATAGAATCTCTCATCGTGAAATTCCGTGTTCCGAAAAAGCTACATGCATCACAGATTCGACAAATATTCACTACAGAGTTGTTAGCATAAGGATTACCAGACTTTCGTCCACCATAAAAGCCATATTGTCACTTTGAAGCATTTTCTCATATTTCGAAAGTTTTTCTTAATGACAGTTTTCAAAATGAGGCAGCATACGCAGAAAAAGCTCTTGGAGCGAGTTCTACCCAAGTGACATGTATTTTACATACATTCGCTCACCGTGATATTCTGTGTTACGAACACGCTTTATGTATCACGGATTCGACAAATATTCACTACAGAGTTGTTAGCATGCGGATTACCCATCTTTCATCCACCCTACAAGGCATATTTACACCGAGAATCAATTCATCTTAGTTCGCAATTTTTTCCTAACGGCAGTCTCAGAAATCAGGCAGATTTCTCTGGGAAAAACTCTTGGAGTGATTTCTAACCAAGAGAAATGTAATTTACATCAACTCCCTGGCCATGAAATTCCGTGTTCCGAACATGCTACATGCATACTGGATTCGACAAATATTCACTACAGATTTGTTAGCAAGTGGATTACAGCAGTTTCATCCACCATACATGGCTTACTGACACTTTGAAGACTTTTCTCAGATTTCACAGAGTAGTTTTAATGCCAGGTTTGAAAATGCGGCAGATTTGGCAGGAAAATGCTCTTGGAGCTGGTTCTAACCAAAAGATATGTAATATACCTAGTTTCACTCACCGTGACATTCCGTGTTCTGAACAAGTTACATGCATCACGGATTCGAAAAACATTCTTTAATGAGTTGTGAACATGTGTATTACCGAACTTTCATCCACCTTACAATGCATATTTATACATAGAAAGTTTTTTCTGATTTAGTAGATTTCACCTAATGTCAGTTTTTAAATCATGCAGTTTTCTCAGAAAAATCCTCTTGGAGCGAGTTCTACCCAATAGATATTCAATTTACATAGAACCTGTCATCGTGAAATTCCGTGTTCAGAAAAAGCTACATGCATCACGGATTCGACAAATATTCACTACAGAGTTGTTAGCATGCAGATTACCGAACTTTCATCCACCCTACAAGGCATATTTATACCGAGAATCTATTCATCTGAGTTCGCAGAGTTTTCCTAACGACAGTTTCGAAAATCAGGCAGATTTCTCAGGAAAAATCTCTTGGAGTGATTTCTAACAAAGAGAACTGTAATTTACATAAAATTCCTGGCCATGAAATTCCGTGTTCTGAACATGCTACACGCATAATGGATTCGAAAATTATTCTCTACAGATTTGTTAGCTTGTGGATTACCGAACTTTCATCACAATAGTTTGAATATTTATACTTAAAAGTATTTTCTCAGATTTTGCTGCGTTTTCCAAACGCCAGTTTAAAAAATAATGCAGTTTTCACAGAAAAATTCTCTTGGAGCAAGTTCTACCCAATAGAGAAATAATTTACATTGTTTCAGTCACCGTGAAATTCCACGTTCCAAACACTGTATATGCATCACGGATTAGAAAAAGATTCTTTAATATTTTGTGAAAATGTGGATTACAGAACTTTCAAACACATAAAGTCATATTTACACCTAGAAATATTTACTCTCATTTTGAAGCATTCTCCAAATTTCAGATTCGATAATCATGCAATTTTCACAGAAAAATCCTATTCTAGCTAGTTCTACCCAATAGAATTTTAATTTAAATTGTTTCATTACGGTGAAATTCCATTTCAAAAAACGCTACATGAGTCACGGTTAGATAAATAATTACTACACTGTTATTAACATGTGGATTACCGGACTTTCATTCACCATTCAAGGCATATTGACACTTAGGAGCATTTTCTCAGATTTCACAGTGTTCTCCTAATGGCAATTTTGAAAATGAGGCACATTTCGCAGAAAAATTCTCTTCAAGCGAGTTCTACCCAATAGACATGTAATTTACATTGTTTCCTTCAATATGACACTCTGTATTCCGTACACGTTTCATGCATCACGAATTCGACAAACATTCTCTAATGAGTGTGAGCATGTGGATTACCAAAATTTCATTCACCATACAAGGCATATTTACACCTAGTTGTTGTTATTCTGATTTCGCAGGTTTTTCCTAACATCCACTTCCGAAAATCATGAAATTTTCGCAGAAAAATTCAATTCAAGCGAGTTCTATCCAGTAGAAATGTTATTATCCGAGTTTCACTCACCGAGACATTCCGTGTCCCGAAAATGTTACATTAATCACGGCTTCGACAAACATTATTTATTAACCGTGAGCATGTGGATTACCAATGTTTCAACCACAATACAAGGCATATTTACACCTAGAAATATTTACTTAAATTTCACAGATTTTTCCTAACGTCAGTTACGAAAATCAGGCAGTTTTCGCAGAAAAATTCTCTTGCTGCATATTCGATCCAATACACATCCCATTTCCATAGATACCATCACCATAACATTCCGTGTTCCGAAAAAGGTACATGCACCATGGATTCAACATATATTCACTCCTGAGTTGTTAGAATGTGAATTACACATCTTTAATAAACCATTGAAGACATATTGTCACCTTAAAATTTTGCTCAGGTTTTGCAGTGTTTTCATAACACCAGTTTCCAAACAGAGGTAGATTTTACAGTAAAATGCTCCTGGAGCGGGTTCTCACCAATAGATATGTAATTTACCTATTTTCCTTCAACGTGGCATTCCGTGTACCGAACAAACTACATACATCATGGATTTGAGAAACATTTTGAATGAGTTGTGTACATGTGTATTACAGAACTTTCATCCACCGTACAAGGCATATTTACACCTAGAAACATTAACTCTGAGTTTGCAGCTTTTTCCTAATAGCAGTTTCAAAAATCAGGCAGTTTACTAAGGAAAAAACTTTTTGAGCGTGTCTTACGCAATAGATATGTAAATTACATAGATTATCCCGCTGTGAAATTCCGTGTTTCGCCCACGCTACATGAAGATAGGATTCAACAAAAATACACTACAGAGTTGTTTGCATGTGGATTACAGGACTTTCATCACAATACAAGGCATATTGATGCTTAGAAACATTTTCTCTGATTTCACAGAGCTTTCCAAACGCCAGTTTCGAAACTGAGGCAGTTTTCATGGCAAAAACCTCTTGGAGCGTGTTCAAAACAATAGACCTGTACTTTACATGGATTAGCTCACCGTGAAATTCCGTGTTCCGAACACGCTTCATGCATCTCGGATTCAAAAATTTTCACTACAGAGTTGTTAGCAAGTGGATTACAGCACTTTCATCTGCCATGCATGGCTTACTGACACTTTGAAGACTTTTCTAAGATTTCACAGAGTAGTTTTAATGTCAGGCTTGAAAATGAGGCAGATTTGGCAGGAAAATGCTCTTGGGGCGAGTTCTAACCAAAAGATATGTAATTTACCTAGTTTCACTCACCGTGATATTCCGTGTTCTGAACACGTTACATGCATCACGGATTCGAAAACATTCTTTAATAAGTTGTGAACATGTGTATTACCGAACTTTCATCCACCTTACAATGCATATTTATACATAGAAATTATTTTCTGATTTAGTATATTTCTCCTAGTGTCAGTTTTTAAATCATGCAGTTTTCACAGAAAAATCCTCTTGGAGCGAGTTCTACCCAATAGACATGCAATTTACATAGAATCTCTCATCGTGAAATTCCGTGTTCCGAAAAAGCTACATGCATCACAGATTCGACAAATATTCACTACAGAGTTGTTAGCATAAGGATTACCAGACTTTCGTCCACCATAAAAGCCATATTGTCACTTTGAAGCATTTTCTCATATTTCGAAAGTTTTTCTTAATGACAGTTTTCAAAATGAGGCAGCATACGCAGAAAAAGCTCTTGGAGCGAGTTCTACCCAAGTGACATGTATTTTACATACATTCGCTCACCGTGATATTCTGTGTTACGAACACGCTTTATGTATCACGGATTCGACAAATATTCACTACAGAGTTGTTAGCATGCGGATTACCGATCTTTCATCCACCCTACAAGGCATATTTACACCGAGAATCAATTCATCTTAGTTCGCAATTTTTTCCTAACGGCAGTCTCAGAAATCAGGCAGATTTCTCTGGGAAAAACTCTTGGAGTGATTTCTAACCAAGAGAAATGTAATTTACATCAACTCCCTGGCCATGAAATTCCGTGTTCCGAACATGCTACATGCATACTGGATTCGACAAATATTCACTACAGATTTGTTAGCAAGTGGATTACAGCAGTTTCATCCACCATACATGGCTTACTGACACTTTGAAGACTTTTCTCAGATTTCACAGAGTAGTTTTAATGCCAGGTTTGAAAATGCGGCAGATTTGGCAGGAAAATGCTCTTGGAGCTGGTTCTAACCAAAAGATATGTAATATACCTAGTTTCACTCACCGTGACATTCCGTGTTCTGAACAAGTTACATGCATCACGGATTCGAAAAACATTCTTTAATGAGTTGTGAACATGTGTATTACCGAACTTTCATCCACCTTACAATGCATATTTATACATAGAAAGTTTTTTCTGATTTAGTAGATTTCACCTAATGTCAGTTTTTAAATCATGCAGTTTTCTCAGAAAAATCCTCTTGGAGCGAGTTCTACCCAATAGATATTCAATTTACATAGAACCTGTCATCGTGAAATTCCGTGTTCCGAAAAAGCTACATGCATCACGGATTCGACAAATATTCACTACAGAGTTGTTAGCATGCAGATTACCGAACTTTCATCCACCCTACAAGGCATATTTATACCGAGAATCTATTCATCTGAGTTCGCAGAGTTTTCCTAACGACAGTTTCGAAAATCAGGCAGATTTCTCAGGAAAAATCTCTTGGAGTGATTTCTAACAAAGAGAAATGTAATTTACATAAAATTCCTGGCCATGAAATTCCGTGTTCTGAACATGCTACACGCATAATGGATTCGAAAATTATTCTCTACAGATTTGTTAGCTTGTGGATTACCGAACTTTCATCACAATAGTTTGAATATTTATACTTAAAAGTATTTTCTCAGATTTTGCTGCGTTTTCCAAACGCCAGTTTAAAAAATAATGCAGTTTTCACAGAAAAATTCTCTTGGAGCAAGTTCTACCCAATAGAGAAATAATTTACATTGTTTCAGTCACCGTGAAATTCCACGTTCCAAACACGGTATATGCATCACGGATTAGAAAAAGATTCTTTAATATTTTGTGAAAATGTGGATTACAGAACTTTCAAACACATAAAGTCATATTTACACCTAGAAATATTTACTCTCATTTTGAAGCATTCTCCAAATTTCAGATTCGATAATCATGCAATTTTCACAGAAAAATCCTATTCTAGCTAGTTCTACCCAATAGAATTTTAATTTAAATTGTTTCATTACGGTGAAATTCCATTTCAAAAAACGCTACATGAATCACGGTTAGATAAATAATTACTACACTGTTATTAACATGTGGATTACAGGACTTTCATTCACCATTCAAGGCATATTGACACTTAGGAGCATTTTCTCAGATTTCACAGTGTTCTCCTAATGGCAATTTTGAAAATGAGGCACATTTCGCAGAAAAATTCTCTTCAAGCGAGTTCTACCCAATAGACATGTAATTTACATTGTTTCCTTCAATATGACACTCTGTATTCCGTACACGTTTCATGCATCACGAATTCGACAAACATTCTCTAATGAGTGTGAGCATGTGGATTACCAAAATTTCATTCACCATACAAGGCATATTTACACCTAGTTGTTGTTATTCTGATTTCGCAGGTTTTTCCTAACATCCACTTCCGAAAATCATGAAATTTTCGCAGAAAAATTCAATTCAAGCGAGTTCTATCCAGTAGAAATGTTATTATCCGAGTTTCACTCACCGAGACATTCCGTGTCCCGAAAATGTTACATTAATCACGGCTTCGACAAACATTATTTATTAACCGTGAGCATGTGGATTACCAATGTTTCAACCACAATACAAGGCATATTTACACCTAGAAATATTTACTTAAATTTCACAGATTTTTCCTAACGTCAGTTATGAAAATCAGGCAGTTTTCGCAGAAAAATTCTCTTGCTGCATATTCGATCCAATACACATCCCATTTCCATAGATACCATCACCGTAACATTCCGTGTTCCGAAAAAGGTACATGCACCATGGATTCAACATATATTCACTCCTGAGTTGTTAGAATGTGAATTACACATCTTTAATAAACCATTGAAGACATATTGTCACCTTAAAGCTTTTGCTCAGGTTTTGCAGTGTTTTCATAACACCAGTTTCCAAACAGAGGTAGATTTTACAGTAAAATGCTCCTGGAGCGGGTTCTCACCAATAGATATGTAATTTACCTATTTTCCTTCAACGTGACATTCCGTGTACCGAACAAACTACATACATCATGGATTTGAGAAACATTTTTAATGAGTTGTGTACATGTGTATTACAGACCTTTCATCCACCGTACAAGGCATATTTACACCTAGAAACATTAACTCTGAGTTTGCAGCTTTTTCCTAATAGCAGTTTCAAAAATCAGGCAGTTTACTAAGGAAAAAACTTTTTGAGCGTGTCTTACGCAATAGATATGTAAATTACATAGATTATCCCGCTGTGAAATTCCGTGTTTCGCCCACGCTACATGAAGATAGGATTCAACAAAAATACACTACAGAGTTGTTTGCATGTGGATTACAGGACTTTCATCACAATACAAGGCATATTGATGCTTAGAAACATTTTCTCTGATTTCACAGAGCTTTCCTAACGCCAGTTTCGAAACTGAGGCAGTTTTCATGGCAAAAACCTCTTGGAGCGTGTTCAAAACAATAGACCTGTACTTTACATGGATTCGCTCACCGTGAAATTCCGTGTTCCGAACACGCTTCATGCATCTCGGATTCAAAAATTTTCACTACAGAGTTGTTAGCAAGTGGATTACAGCACTTTCATCTGCCATGCATGGCTTACTGACACTTTGAAGACTTTTCTAAGATTTCACAGAGTAGTTTTAATGTCAGGCTTGAAAATGAGGCAGATTTGGCAGGAAAATGCTCTTGGGGCGAGTTCTAACCAAAAGATATGTAATTTACCTAGTTTCACTCA
Organism: Camelus bactrianus; assembly: GCF_048773025.1. Taxonomy (NCBI): domain Eukaryota; kingdom Metazoa; phylum Chordata; class Mammalia; order Artiodactyla; family Camelidae; genus Camelus; species Camelus bactrianus. The sequence continues at coordinate 142,124,816 of NC_133539.1, read as the reverse complement.
CCGTGATATTCCGTGTTCTGAACACGTTACATGCATCACGGATTCGAAAACATTCTTTAATAAGTTGTGAACATGTGTATTACCGAACTTTCATCCACCTTACAATGCATATTTATACATAGAAATTATTTTCTGATTTAGTATATTTCTCCTAGTGTCAGTTTTTAAATCATGCAGTTTTCACAGAAAAATCCTCTTGGAGCGAGTTCTACCCAATAGACATGCAATTTACATAGAATCTCTCATCGTGAAATTCCGTGTTCCGAAAAAGCTACATGCATCACAGATTCGACAAATATTCACTACAGAGTTGTTAGCATAAGGATTACCAGACTTTCGTCCACCATAAAAGCCATATTGTCACTTTGAAGCATTTTCTCATATTTCGAAAGTTTTTCTTAATGACAGTTTTCAAAATGAGGCAGCATACGCAGAAAAAGCTCTTGGAGCGAGTTCTACCCAAGTGACATGTATTTTACATACATTCGCTCACCGTGATATTCTGTGTTACGAACACGCTTTATGTATCACGGATTCGACAAATATTCACTACAGAGTTGTTAGCATGCGGATTACCGATCTTTCATCCACCCTACAAGGCATATTTACACCGAGAATCAATTCATCTTAGTTCGCAATTTTTTCCTAACGGCAGTCTCAGAAATCAGGCAGATTTCTCTGGGAAAAACTCTTGGAGTGATTTCTAACCAAGAGAAATGTAATTTACATCAACTCCCTGGCCATGAAATTCCGTGTTCCGAACATGCTACATGCATACTGGATTCGACAAATATTCACTACAGATTTGTTAGCAAGTGGATTACAGCAGTTTCATCCACCATACATGGCTTACTGACACTTTGAAGACTTTTCTCAGATTTCACAGAGTAGTTTTAATGCCAGGTTTGAAAATGCGGCAGATTTGGCAGGAAAATGCTCTTGGAGCTGGTTCTAACCAAAAGATATGTAATATACCTAGTTTCACTCACCGTGACATTCCGTGTTCTGAACAAGTTACATGCATCACGGATTCGAAAAACATTCTTTAATGAGTTGTGAACATGTGTATTACCGAACTTTCATCCACCTTACAATGCATATTTATACATAGAAAGTTTTTTCTGATTTAGTAGATTTCACCTAATGTCAGTTTTTAAATCATGCAGTTTTCTCAGAAAAATCCTCTTGGAGCGAGTTCTACCCAATAGATATTCAATTTACATAGAACCTGTCATCGTGAAATTCCGTGTTCAGAAAAAGCTACATGCATCACGGATTCGACAAATATTCACTACAGAGTTGTTAGCATGCAGATTACCGAACTTTCATCCACCCTACAAGGCATATTTATACCGAGAATCTATTCATCTGAGTTCGCAGAGTTTTCCTAACGACAGTTTCGAAAATCAGGCAGATTTCTCAGGAAAAATCTCTTGGAGTGATTTCTAACAAAGAGAAATGTAATTTACATAAAATTCCTGGCCATGAAATTCCGTGTTCTGAACATGCTACACGCATAATGGATTCGAAAATTATTCTCTACAGATTTGTTAGCTTGTGGATTACCGAACTTTCATCACAAAAGTTTGAATATTTATACTTAAAAGTATTTTCTCAGATTTTGCTGCGTTTTCCAAACGCCAGTTTAAAAAATAATGCAGTTTTCACAGAAAAATTCTCTTGGAGCAAGTTCTACCCAATAGAGAAATAATTTACATTGTTTCAGTCACCGTGAAATTCCACGTTCCAAACACTGTATATGCATCACGGATTAGAAAAAGATTCTTTAATATTTTGTGAAAATGTGGATTACAGAACTTTCAAACACATAAAGTCATATTTACACCTAGAAATATTTACTCTCATTTTGAAGCATTCTCCAAATTTCAGATTCGATAATCATGCAATTTTCACAGAAAAATCCTATTCTAGCTAGTTCTAACCAATAGAATTTTAATTTAAATTGTTTCATTACGGTGAAATTCCATTTCAAAAAACGCTACATGAGTCACGGTTAGATAAATAATTACTACACTGTTATTAACATGTGGATTACCAGACTTTCATTCACCATTCAAGGCATATTGACACTTAGGAGCATTTTCTCAGATTTCACAGTGTTCTCCTAATGGCAATTTTGAAAATGAGGCACATTTCGCAGAAAAATTCTCTTCAAGCGAGTTCTACCCAATAGACATGTAATTTACATTGTTTCCTTCAATATGACACTCTGTATTCCGTACACGTTTCATGCATCACGAATTCGACAAACATTCTCTAATGAGTGTGAGCATGTGGATTACCAAAATTTCATTCACCATACAAGGCATATTTACACCTAGTTGTTGTTATTCTGATTTCGCAGGTTTTTCCTAACATCCACTTCCGAAAATCATGAAATTTTCGCAGAAAAATTCAATTCAAGCGAGTTCTATCCAGTAGAAATGTTATTATCCGAGTTTCACTCACCGAGACATTCCGTGTCCCGAAAATGTTACATTAATCACGGCTTCGACAAACATTATTTATTAACCGTGAGCATGTGGATTACCAATGTTTCAACCACAATACAAGGCATATTTACACCTAGAAATATTTACTTAAATTTCACAGATTTTTCCTAACGTCAGTTACGAAAATCAGGCAGTTTTCGCAGAAAAATTCTCTTGCTGCATATTCGATCCAATACACATCCCATTTCCATAGATACCATCACCATAACATTCCGTGTTCCGAAAAAGGTACATGCACCATGGATTCAACATATATTCACTCCTGAGTTGTTAGAATGTGAATTACCAATCTTTAATAAACCATTGAAGACATATTGTCACCTTAAAGCATTTACTCTGATTTCACAGCGTTTTCATAAAACCAGTTTCGAAAATGAGGCAGATTTTTCAGTAAAACTCTCCTGGAGAGGGTTCTAACCAATAGATATGTAATTTGCATAGCTTCCCTCACCGAGAAAGACCGTGTTCCGAACAGGCTACATACATCAAGGATTTGAGAAACATTTTTAATGAGTTATGTACATGTGTATTACAGATCTTTCATCCACCATACAAGGCATATTGACACATAGAAACATTAACTCTGAGTTCGTAGCTTTTTCCAAATAGCAGTTTCGAAAATCAGGCAGTTTTCAAAGGAAAAACTGTTGGAGCGTGTTCTACCCAATAGGTACGTAAATTACATAGATTCTCCCACTGTGAAATTACATGTTTCGAACACATTACATGCAGAAAAGATTCGACAAAAATAAACTAGAGAGTTGTTTGCATGAGGATGACAGGACTTTCATCACAATACAAGGCATATTGATGCTTAGAAGCATTTTCTCTGATTTCACAGAGCTTTCCAAACGCCAGTTTCGAAAATGAGGCAGATTTCACGGCAAAAACCTCTTGGAGCTGGTTCTAACCTATAGACATGTAATTAACATGGATTCGCTCTCCGTGAAATTCCGTGTTCTGAACACGATACATGCATCTCGGACTCGACAAATATTCACTACACTGTGGTTAGCATGTGGATTACAGCACTTTCATCCACCATACAAAGCTTACTGACACTTTGAAGGATTTTCTCAGATTTCACAGGTTAGTTTTAATGCCAGATAAGAAAATGAGGCAGATTTGGCAAAAAAATGCTCTTGGAGCGAGTTATACACAAAAGATATGTAATTTACCTAGTTTTACTCACTGTGACATTCCGTGTTCTGAACACGTTACATGCATCACGGATTCGACAAACATTCACTACAGAGTTGGTAGCATAAGCATTACCGAACATTCACCCACCATAAATGCCATATTGACATTTTGAAGCACTTTCCCATATTTCAAAATGTTTTCCTAATGCCAGGTTTGAAAATGAGGCAGATTAAAAAAAATTCTCTTGGAGCAAGTACTTCCCATAGAAATGTAATTTACATAGCTTCCCTCACAGTGACATTCCAATTTCCGAACACTCTACATACTTCACGGATTTGACAAACATTTTTAATGAGTTATGTTCATGTGTATTACAGAACTTTCATCCACCATACAAGGCATATTTAAACTTAGAAACATTAACTCTGAATTTGCAGCCTTTTCCTAATGCCAGTTTCGAAAATCAGGACGTTTTCTCCAGAAAAAATTTTTGGAGCGATTTCTTCCCAATAGACATGAAATTTAGATAGATTCCATCTCCGGAAACTTCCGTCATACGATCAAGCTACATGCATAGGCTTTCTACAATTATTCACATCAGGTTTGGTTGCATGTGGCTTTATGAACTTCCATCACAATACAATGCATATTGACACTTTGAAGCATTTTCTCTGATTTTGAAGGAATTTCCAAATGCCAGTTTCAAAAATGAGGCAGGTTTCGCAGAAAAAACTCGGAGTGAGTTCTACCCAAGAGACATGTATTTTACCGAGATACACTCACCGTGATATTCTATGTTCTGAACACTCTCCATGTATCTCAGATTCGACAAATATTCTCTTCAGAGTTGTTAGTATGCGGATTGCCGAACTTTCATCCACCATACAAGGCATATTTACACCTACAATTGATTAATCTGAGTTCGCAGCTTATTCCTAATGCCAGTTTCAAAAATCAGGATGTTATCTCAGGAAAAAACTCTTGGAGCGATTTCTAACCTAGGGAAATGTAATTTACATAAATTTCCTCGCCGTGACATTCCGTGTTCCAAACGTTCTACATGCATAACGGATTCGAAAAATATTCACTATAGATTTGTTAGCATGTGGATTACCAAACTTTCATCACAAAACATTGAATATTGATACTTAGAAGTATTTTCTCAGATTTTGCAGCGTTTTCCAAGCGCCAGTTTCAAAAATGAAGCAGTTTTCACAGAAAAATTCTATTGAAGTGAGTACTACCAAATAGACAAGTAGTTTACATTGTTTCAATCACCGTGAAATTGCACGTTCCGAACATGGTACATGCATCACGGGTTAGAAAAAAGATTCTTTATTATGATGTGAAAAAGTGGATTACCAAACTTTCTTCCTACATAAAGGCATCTTTACACCTACAAATATTTTCTCACATTTTGCAGCTTTATCCAAATATCACATTTGAGTATCAAGCAATTTTTGCCGAAAAATTCTATTCTAGCTAGTTCTACCCAATAGAATTCTAATTTACATGGTTTCTTTACCGTGAAATTCTGTCTTCTGAATGCGCTACAAGAATCACAGTTTGAAAAATATTACTACACACTTGTTAACATATGGATTACCGGACTTTCATCCACCAATCAAGTCATATTGGCACTTAGAAGCATTTTCTCATATTTCGAAGATTTTTCCTAACACCAGATTTGAAAATGAGGCAGATTTTGCAGAAAAATTCTCTTGGAGCGAGTTCTACCCAATAGATATTTAACTTACATAGATGAGCTCATCATGACATTTTGTGATCTGAACACATTTCATGTATCTCGGTTTCGACAAATATTCACTACAGAGATGTTAGCATTTGATTACCAAACTTTCATCCACCATACAAGGCATATTTACACCTACAAGTATTTACTCTCATTTCAAATTTTGTCCAAACGTCAAATTCGAAAATCATGCAATTTGTTCAGAAAAATTCTATTCAAGCTAGTTCTACCCAATAGAATTTTAATTTACATAGTTTCATTACCATAAATTTCCATGTTCCAAACACGCTAAATAAGTCACGGATTCGAAAAGTATTCCCTTCATAGTTGGTTACGTGGATTACCAGACTTAAATTCCCCGTTCAAGGCATATTCACACTTAGAAGCATTTTCTCAGATTTCTCAGGTTTTTCCTAAAGCCAGTTTGGAAAATGAGGCTGATTTCACAGAAAAAGTTCTTGGAGCCAATTCTACCCAAAAGATATGTAATTTAAGTAGTTCACTCACCGTGACATTCCGTGTTCTGAACATGTTACATGCATCAAGGATTCGACAATCATCCTTTAATGAGTGTGAGCATGTGGATTATCAAATTTTCATCCACCTTACAAGACATGTTTTCACCTAGAAACATTTACTCACATTTCGCAGAATTTTCCTAACGTCAGTTTCGAAAATCAGGCAGTTTTCGCAGAAAAATCCTCTTGTTGCATGTTCCATCCAATAGACATCTCATTTTCATAGATACCATCACCGTAACATTCCGTGTTCCTAAAAAACGGTTCATGCACCAAGGATTCAACAAATATTCACTGCTGAGTTGTTAGCATGTGAATTACCAATCTTTAATAAACCATTGAAGACATATTGTCACCTTAAAGCATTTACTTTGATTTCACAGCGTTTTCATAACACCAGTTCCGAAACTGAGGCAGATTTTTCAGTAAAACTCTCCTGGAGAGGGTTCTAACCAATAGATATGTAATTTGCATAGCTTCCCTCACCGAGAAAGACCGTGTTCTGAACAGGCTACATACATCAAGGATTTGAGAAACATTTTTAATGAGTTATGTACATGTGTATTACAGATCTTTCATCCACCATACAAGGCATATTGACACATAGAAACATTAACTCTGAGTTCGCAGATTTTTCCTAATAGCAGTTTCGAAAATCAGGCAGTTTTCAAAGGAAAAACTGTTGGAGCGTGTTCTACCCAATAGGTACGTAAATTACATAGATTCCCCCACTGTGAAATTACATGTTTCGAACACATTACATGCAGAAAAGATTCGACAAAAATAAACTATAAAGTTGTTTGCATGAGGATGACAGGACTTTCATCACAATACAAGGCATATTGATGCTTAGAAGCATTTTCTCTGATTTCACAGAGCTTTCCAAACGCCAGTTTCGAAAATGAGGCAGATTTCACGGCAAAAACCTCTTGGAGCTGGTTCTAACCTATAGACATGTAATTAACATGGATTCGCTCTCCGTGAAATTCCGTGTTCTGAACATGATACATGCATCTCGGACTCGACAAATATTCACTACACTGTGGTTAGCATGTGGATTATAGCACTTTCATCCACCATACAAAGCTTACTGACACTTTGAAGGATTTTCTCAGATTTCACAGGTTAGTTTTAATGCCAGATAAGAAAATGAGGCAGATTTGGCAAAAAAAATGCTCTTGGAGCGAGTTATACACAAAAGATATGTAATTTACCTAGTTTTACTCACCGTGACATTCCGTGTTCTGAACACGTTACATGCATCACGGATTCGACAAACATTCACTACAGAGTTGGTAGCATAAGGATTACCGAACATTCACCCACCATAAATGCCATATTGACATTTTGAAGCACTTTCCCATATTTCAAAATGTTTTCCTAATGCCAGGTTTGAAAATGAGGCAGATTAACAAAAAATTCTCTTGGAGCAAGTACTTCCCATAGAAATGTAATTTACATAGCTTCCCTCACAGTGACATTCCAATTTCCGAACACTCTACATACTTCACGGATTTGACAAACATTTTTAATGAGTTATGTACATGTGTATTACAGAACTTTCATCCACCATACAAGGCATATTTAAACCTAGAAACGTTAACTCTGAATTTGCAGCCTTTTCCTAATGCCAGTTTCGAAAATCAGGCCGTTTTCTCCAGAAAAAGTTTTTGGAGCGATTTCTTCCCAATAGACATGAAATTTACATAGATTCCATCTCCGGAAACTTCCGTCATACGATCACGCTACATGCGTAGGCTTTCTACAATTATTCACATCAGGTTTGTTTGCATGTGGCTTTATGAACTTCCATCACAATACAATGCATATTGACACTTTGAAGCATTTTCTCTGATTTTGAAGGAATTTCCAAATGCCAGTTTCGAAAATGAGGCAGATTTCGCAGAAAAAACTCTTGGAGTGAGTTCTACCCAAGAGACATGTATTTTACCGAGATACACTCACCGTGATATTCTATGTTCTGAACACTCTCCATGTATCTCGGATTCGACAATTATTCTCTTCAGAGTTGTTAGTATGCGGATTGCCGAACTTTCATCCACCATACAAGGCATATTTACACCTACAATTGATTAATCTGAGTTTGCAGCTTATTCCTAATGCCAGATTCAAAATCAGGCGGTTATCTCAGGAAAAAACTCTTGGAGCGATTTCTAACCTAGGGAAATGTAATTTACATAAATTTCCTCGCCGTGACATTCTGTGTTCCAAACGTTCTACATGCATAACGGATTCGAAAAATATTCACTACAGATTTGTTAGCATGTGGATTACCAAACTTTCATCACAAAACATTGAATATTGATACTTAGAAGTATTTTCTCCGATTTTGCAGCGTTTTCCAAGCGCCAGTTTCAAAAATGAAGCAGTTTTCACAGAAAAATTCTATTGAGGTGAGTACTACCAAATAGACAAGTAGTTTACATTGTTTCAATCACCGTGAAATTGCACGTTCCGAACATGGTACATGCATCACGGGTTAGAAAAAAGATTCTTTAATATGTTGTGAAAAATTGGATTATCAAACTTTCTTCCTACATAAAGGCATCTTTACACCTACAAATATTTTCTCATATTTTGCAGCTTTATCCAAATATCACATTTGAGTATCAAGCAATTTTTGCCGAAAAATTCTATTCTAGCTAGTTCTACCCAATAGAATTCTAATTTACATGGTTTCTTTACCGTGAAATTCTGTCTTCTGAATGCGCTACAAGAATCACAGTTTGAAAAATATTACTACACACTTGTTAACATATGGATTACCGGACTTTCATCCACCAATCAAGTCATATTGGCACTTAGAAGCATTTTCTCATATTTCGAAGATTTTTCCTAACACCAGATTTGAAAATGAGGCAGATTTTGCAGAAAAATTCTCTTGGAGCGAGTTCTACCCAATAGACATTTAATTTACATTGATGTGCTCATCATGACATTTTGTGATCTGAACACATTTCATGTATCTCGGTTTCGACAAATATTCACTACAGAGATGTTAGCATTTGGATTACCAAACTTTCATCCACCATACAAGGCATATTTACACATACAAGTATTTACTCTCATTTCAAATTTTGTCCAAACGTCAAATTCGAAAATCATGCAATTTGTTCAGAAAAATTCTATTCAAGCTAGTTCTACCCAATAGAATTTTAATTTACGTAGTTTCATTACCATAAATTTCCATGTTCCAAACACGCTAAATAAGTCACGGATTCGAAAAGTATTCCCTTCATAGTTGGTTACGTGGATTACCAGACTTAAATTCCCCGTTCAAGGCATATTCACACTTAGAAGCATTTTCTCAGATTTCTCAGGTTTTCCCTAAAGCCAGTTTGGAAAATGAGGCTGATTTCACAGAAAAAGTTCTTGGAGCCAGTTCTACCCAAAAGATATGTAATTTAACTAGTTCACTCACCGTGACATTCCGTGCTCTGAACATGTTACATGCATCAAGGATTCGACAATCATGCTTTAATGAGTGTGAGCATGTGGATTATCAAATTTTCATTCACCTTACAAGACATGTTTTCACCTAGAAACATTTACTCACATTTCGCAGAATTTTCCTAACGTCAGTTTCGAAAATCAGGCAGTTTTCGCAGAAAAACCCTCTTGTTGCATGTTCCATCCAATAGACATCTCACTTTCATAGATACCATCACCGTAACATTCCGTGTTCCTAAAAAACGGTTCATGCACCAAGGATTCAACAAATATTCACTGCTGAGTTGTTAGCATGTGAATTACCAATCTTTAATAAACCATTGAAGACATATTGTCACCTTAAAGCATTTACTCTGATTTCACAGCGTTTTCATAAAACCAGTTTCGAAACTGAGGCAGATTTTTCAGTAAAACTCTCCTGGAGAGGGTTCTAACCAATAGATATGTAATTTGCATAGCTTCCCTCACCGAGAAAGACCGTGTTCCGAACAGGCTACATACATCAAGGATTTGAGAAACATTTTTAATGAGTTATGTACATGTGTATTACAGATCTTTCATCCACCATACAAGGCATATTGACACATAGAAACATTAACTCTGAGTTCGTATCTTTTTCCAAATAGCAGTTTCGAAAATCAGGCAGTTTTCAAAGGAAAAACTGTTGGAGCGTGTTCTACCCAATAGGTACGTAAATTACATAGATTCTCCCACTGTGAAATTACATGTTTCGAACACATTACATGCAGAAAAGATTCGACAAAAATAAACTAGAGAGTTGTTTGCATGAGGATGACAGGACTTTCATCACAATACAAGGCATATTGATGCTTAGAAGCATTTTCTCTGATTTCACAGAGCTTTCCAAACGCCAGTTTCGAAAATGAGGCAGATTTCACGGCAAAAACCTCTTGGAGCTGGTTCTAACCTATAGACATGTAATTAACATGGATTCGCTCTCCGTGAAATTCCGTGTTCTGAACACGATACATGCATCTCGGACTCGACAAATATTCACTACACTGTGGTTAGCATGTGGATTACAGCACTTTCATCCACCATACAAAGCTTACTGACACTTTGAAGGATTTTCTCAGATTTCACAGGTTAGTTTTAATGCCAGATAAGAAAATGAGGCAGATTTGGCAAAAAAATGCTCTTGGAGCGAGTTATACACAAAAGATATGTAATTTACCTAGTTTTACTCACTGTGACATTCCGTGTTCTGAACACGTTACATGCATCACGGATTCGACAAACATTCACTACAGAGTTGGTAGCATAAGCATTACCGAACATTCACCCACCATAAATGCCATATTGACATTTTGAAGCACTTTCCCATATTTCAAAATGTTTTCCTAATGCCAGGTTTGAAAATGAGGCAGATTAAAAAAAATTCTCTTGGAGCAAGTACTTCCCATAGAAATGTAATTTACATAGCTTCCCTCACAGTGACATTCCAATTTCCGAACACTCTACATACTTCACGGATTTGACAAACATTTTTAATGAGTTATGTACATGTGTATTACAGAACTTTCATCCACCATACAAGGCATATTTAAACTTAGAAACATTAACTCTGAATTTGCAGCCTTTTCCTAATGCCAGTTTCGAAAATCAGGCCGTTTTCTCCAGAAAAAATTTTTGGAGCGATTTCTTCCCAATAGACATGAAATTTAGATAGATTCCATCTCCGGAAACTTCCGTCATACGATCAAGCTACATGCATAGGCTTTCTACAATTATTCACATCAGGTTTGTTTGCATGTGGCTTTATGAACTTCCATCACAATACAATGCATATTGACACTTTGAAGCATTTTCTCTGATTTTGAAGGAATTTCCAAATGCCAGTTTCAAAAATGAGGCAGGTTTCGCAGAAAAAACTCGGAGTGAGTTCTACCCAAGAGACATGTATTTTACCGAGATACACTCACCGTGATATTCTATGTTCTGAACACTCTCCATGTATCTCAGATTCGACAAATATTCTCTTCAGAGTTGTTAGTATGCGGATTGCCGAACTTTCATCCACCATACAAGGCATATTTACACCTACAATTGATTAATCTGAGTTCGCAGCTTATTCCTAATGCCAGTTTCAAAAATCAGGATGTTATCTCAGGAAAAAACTCTTGGAGCGATTTCTAACCTAGGGAAATGTAATTTACATAAATTTCCTCGCCGTGACATTCCGTGTTCCAAACGTTCTACATGCATAACGGATTCGAAAAATATTCACTATAGATTTGTTAGCATGTGGATTACCAAACTTTCATCACAAAACATTGAATATTGATACTTAGAAGTATTTTCTCAGATTTTGCAGCGTTTTCCAAGCGCCAGTTTCAAAAATGAAGCAGTTTTCACAGAAAAATTCTATTGAAGTGAGTTCTACCAAATAGACAAGTAGTTTACATTGTTTCAATCACCGTGAAATTGCACGTTCCGAACATGGTACATGCATCACGGGTTAGAAAAAAGATTCTTTATTATGATGTGAAAAAGTGGATTACCAAACTTTCTTCCTACATAAAGGCATCTTTACACCTACAAATATTTTCTCACATTTTGCAGCTTTATCCAAATATCACATTTGAGTATCAAGCAATTTTTGCCGAAAAATTCTATTCTAGCTAGTTCTACCCAATAGAATTCTAATTTACATGGTTTCTTTACCGTGAAATTCTGTCTTCTGAATGCGCTACAAGAATCACAGTTTGAAAAATATTACTACACACTTGTTAACATATGGATTACCGGACTTTCATCCACCAATCAAGTCATATTGGCACTTAGAAGCATTTTCTCATATTTCGAAGATTTTTCCTAACACCAGATTTGAAAATGAGGCAGATTTTGCAGAAAAATTCTCTTGGAGCGAGTTCTACCCAATAGATATTTAACTTACATAGATGAGCTCATCATGACATTTTGTGATCTGAACACATTTCATGTATCTCGGTTTCGACAAATATTCACTACAGAGATGTTAGCATTTGATTACCAAACTTTCATCCACCATACAAGGCATATTTACACCTACAAGTATTTACTCTCATTTCAAATTTTGTCCAAACGTCAAATTCGAAAATCATGCAATTTGTTCAGAAAAATTCTATTCAAGCTAGTTCTACCCAATAGAATTTTAATTTACATAGTTTCATTACCATAAATTTCCATGTTCCAAACACGCTAAATAAGTCACGGATTCGAAAAGTATTCCCTTCATAGTTGGTTACGTGGATTACCAGACTTAAATTCCCCGTTCAAGGCATATTCACACTTAGAAGCATTTTCTCAGATTTCTCAGGTTTTTCCTAAAGCCAGTTTGGAAAATGAGGCTGATTTCACAGAAAAAGTTCTTGGAGCCAATTCTACCCAAAAGATATGTAATTTAAGTAGTTCACTCACCGTGACATTCCGTGTTCTGAACATGTTACATGCATCAAGGATTCGACAATCATCCTTTAATGAGTGTGAGCATGTGGATTATCAAATTTTCATCCACCTTACAAGACATGTTTTCACCTAGAAACATTTACTCACATTTCGCAGAATTTTCCTAACGTCAGTTTCGAAAATCAGGCAGTTTTCGCAGAAAAATCCTCTTGTTGCATGTTCCATCCAATAGACATCTCATTTTCATAGATACCATCACCGTAACATTCCGTGTTCCTAAAAAACGGTTCATGCACCAAGGATTCAACAAATATTCACTGCTGAGTTGTTAGCATGTGAATTACCAATCTTTAATAAACCATTGAAGACATATTGTCACCTTAAAGCATTTACTTTGATTTCACAGCGTTTTCATAACACCAGTTCCGAAACTGAGGCAGATTTTTCAGTAAAACTCTCCTGGAGAGGGTTCTAACCAATAGATATGTAATTTGCATAGCTTCCCTCACCGAGAAAGACCGTGTTCTGAACAGGCTACATACATCAAGGATTTGAGAAACATTTTTAATGAGTTATGTACATGTGTATTACAGATCTTTCATCCACCATACAAGGCATATTGACACATAGAAACATTAACTCTGAGTTCGCAGATTTTTCCTAATAGCAGTTTCGAAAATCAGGCAGTTTTCAAAGGAAAAACTGTTGGAGCGTGTTCTACCCAATAGGTACGTAAATTACATAGATTCCCCCACTGTGAAATTACATGTTTCGAACACATTACATGCAGAAAAGATTCGACAAAAATAAACTATAAAGTTGTTTGCATGAGGATGACAGGACTTTCATCACAATACAAGGCATATTGATGCTTAGAAGCATTTTCTCTGATTTCACAGAGCTTTCCAAACGCCAGTTTCGAAAATGAGGCAGATTTCACGGCAAAAACCTCTTGGAGCTGGTTCTAACCTATAGACATGTAATTAACATGGATTCGCTCTCCGTGAAATTCCGTGTTCTGAACATGATACATGCATCTCGGACTCGACAAATATTCACTACACTGTGGTTAGCATGTGGATTACAGCACTTTCATCCACCATACAAAGCTTACTGACACTTTGAAGGATTTTCTCAGATTTCACAGGTTAGTTTTAATGCCAGATAAGAAAATGAGGCAGATTTGGCAAAAAAAATGCTCTTGGAGCGAGTTATACACAAAAGATATGTAATTTACCTAGTTTTACTCACCGTGACATTCCGTGTTCTGAACACGTTACATGCATCACGGATTCGACAAACATTCACTACAGAGTTGGTAGCATAAGGATTACCGAACATTCACCCACCATAAATGCCATATTGACATTTTGAAGCACTTTCCCATATTTCAAAATGTTTTCCTAATGCCAGGTTTGAAAATGAGGCAGATTAACAAAAAATTCTCTTGGAGCAAGTACTTCCCATAGAAATGTAATTTACATAGCTTCCCTCACAGTGATATTCCAATTTCCGAACACTCTACATACTTCACGGATTTGACAAACATTTTTAATGAGTTATGTACATGTGTATTACAGAACTTTCATCCACCATACAAGGCATATTTAAACCTAGAAACGTTAACTCTGAATTTGCAGCCTTTTCCTAATGCCAGTTTCGAAAATCAGGCCGTTTTCTCCAGAAAAAGTTTTTGGAGCGATTTCTTCCCAATAGACATGAAATTTACATAGATTCCATCTCCGGAAACTTCCGTCATACGATCAAGCTACATGCATAGGCTTTCTACAATTATTCACATCAGGTTTGTTTGCATGTGGCTTTATGAACTTCCATCACAATACAATGCATATTGACACTTTGAAGCATTTTCTCTGATTTTGAAGGAATTTCCAAATGCCAGTTTCAAAAATGAGGCAGGTTTCGCAGAAAAAACTCGGAGTGAGTTCTACCCAAGAGACATGTATTTTACCGAGATACACTCACCGTGATATTCTATGTTCTGAACACTCTCCATGTATCTCAGATTCGACAAATATTCTCTTCAGAGTTGTTAGTATGCAGATTGCCGAACTTTCATCCACCATACAAGGCATATTTACACCTACAATTGATTAATCTGAGTTCGCAGCTTATTCCTAATGCCAGTTTCAAAAATCAGGATGTTATCTCAGGAAAAAACTCTTGGAGCGATTTCTAACCTAGGGAAATGTAATTTACATAAATTTCCTCGCCGTGACATTCCGTGTTCCAAACGTTCTACATGCATAACGGATTCGAAAAATATTCACTATAGATTTGTTAGCATGTGGATTACCAAACTTTCATCACAAAACATTGAATATTGATACTTAGAAGTATTTTCTCAGATTTTGCAGCGTTTTCCAAGCGCCAGTTTCAAAAATGAAGCAGTTTTCACAGAAAAATTCTATTGAAGTGAGTTCTACCAAATAGACAAGTAGTTTACATTGTTTCAATCACCGTGAAATTGCACGTTCCGAACATGGTACATGCATCACGGGTTAGAAAAAAGATTCTTTATTATGATGTGAAAAAGTGGATTACCAAACTTTCTTCCTACATAAAGGCATCTTTACACCTACAAATATTTTCTCACATTTTGCAGCTTTATCCAAATATCACATTTGAGTATCAAGCAATTTTTGCCGAAAAATTCTATTCTAGCTAGTTCTACCCAATAGAATTCTAATTTACATGGTTTCTTTACCGTGAAATTCTGTCTTCTGAATGCGCTACAAGAATCACAGTTTGAAAAATATTACTACACACTTGTTAACATATGGATTACCGGACTTTCATCCACCAATCAAGTCATATTGGCACTTAGAAGCATTTTCTCATATTTCGAAGATTTTTCCTAACACCAGATTTGAAAATGAGGCAGATTTTGCAGAAAAATTCTCTTGGAGCGAGTTCTACCCAATAGATATTTAACTTACATAGATGAGCTCATCATGACATTTTGTGATCTGAACACATTTCATGTATCTCGGTTTCGACAAATATTCACTACAGAGATGTTAGCATTTGATTACCAAACTTTCATCCACCATACAAGGCATATTTACACCTACAAGTATTTACTCTCATTTCAAATTTTGTCCAAACGTCAAATTCGAAAATCATGCAATTTGTTCAGAAAAATTCTATTCAAGCTAGTTCTACCCAATAGAATTTTAATTTACATAGTTTCATTACCATAAATTTCCATGTTCCAAACACGCTAAATAAGTCACGGATTCGAAAAGTATTCCCTTCATAGTTGGTTACGTGGATTACCAGACTTAAATTCCCCGTTCAAGGCATATTCACACTTAGAAGCATTTTCTCAGATTTCTCAGGTTTTTCCTAAAGCCAGTTTGGAAAATGAGGCTGATTTCACAGAAAAAGTTCTTGGAGCCAATTCTACCCAAAAGATATGTAATTTAAGTAGTTCACTCACCGTGACATTCCGTGTTCTGAACATGTTACATGCATCAAGGATTCGACAATCATCCTTTAATGAGTGTGAGCATGTGGATTATCAAATTTTCATCCACCTTACAAGACATGTTTTCACCTAGAAACATTTACTCACATTTCGCAGAATTTTCCTAACGTCAGTTTCGAAAATCAGGCAGTTTTCGCAGAAAAATCCTCTTGTTGCATGTTCCATCCAATAGACATCTCATTTTCATAGATACCATCACCGTAACATTCCGTGTTCCTAAAAAACGGTTCATGCACCAAGGATTCAACAAATATTCACTGCTGAGTTGTTAGCATGTGAATTACCAATCTTTAATAAACCATTGAAGACATATTGTCACCTTAAAGCATTTACTTTGATTTCACAGCGTTTTCATAACACCAGTTCCGAAACTGAGGCAGATTTTTCAGTAAAACTCTCCTGGAGAGGGTTCTAACCAATAGATATGTAATTTGCATAGCTTCCCTCACCGAGAAAGACCGTGTTCTGAACAGGCTACATACATCAAGGATTTGAGAAACATTTTTAATGAGTTATGTACATGTGTATTACAGATCTTTCATCCACCATACAAGGCATATTGACACATAGAAACATTAACTCTGAGTTCGCAGATTTTTCCTAATAGCAGTTTCGAAAATCAGGCAGTTTTCAAAGGAAAAACTGTTGGAGCGTGTTCTACCCAATAGGTACGTAAATTACATAGATTCCCCCACTGTGAAATTACATGTTTCGAACACATTACATGCAGAAAAGATTCGACAAAAATAAACTATAAAGTTGTTTGCATGAGGATGACAGGACTTTCATCACAATACAAGGCATATTGATGCTTAGAAGCATTTTCTCTGATTTCACAGAGCTTTCCAAACGCCAGTTTCGAAAATGAGGCAGATTTCACGGCAAAAACCTCTTGGAGCTGGTTCTAACCTATAGACATGTAATTAACATGGATTCGCTCTCCGTGAAATTCCGTGTTCTGAACATGATACATGCATCTCGGACTCGACAAATATTCACTACACTGTGGTTAGCATGTGGATTACAGCACTTTCATCCACCATACAAAGCTTACTGACACTTTGAAGGATTTTCTCAGATTTCACAGGTTAGTTTTAATGCCAGATAAGAAAATGAGGCAGATTTGGCAAAAAAAATGCTCTTGGAGCGAGTTATACACAAAAGATATGTAATTTACCTAGTTTTACTCACCGTGACATTCCGTGTTCTGAACACGTTACATGCATCACGGATTCGACAAACATTCACTACAGAGTTGGTAGCATAAGGATTACCGAACATTCACCCACCATAAATGCCATATTGACATTTTGAAGCACTTTCCCATATTTCAAAATGTTTTCCTAATGCCAGGTTTGAAAATGAGGCAGATTAACAAAAAATTCTCTTGGAGCAAGTACTTCCCATAGAAATGTAATTTACATAGCTTCCCTCACAGTGATATTCCAATTTCCGAACACTCTACATACTTCACGGATTTGACAAACATTTTTAATGAGTTATGTACATGTGTATTACAGAACTTTCATCCACCATACAAGGCATATTTAAACCTAGAAACGTTAACTCTGAATTTGCAGCCTTTTCCTAATGCCAGTTTCGAAAATCAGGCCGTTTTCTCCAGAAAAAGTTTTTGGAGCGATTTCTTCCCAATAGACATGAAATTTACATAGATTCCATCTCCGGAAACTTCCGTCATACGATCAAGCTACATGCATAGGCTTTCTACAATTATTCACATCAGGTTTGTTTGCATGTGGCTTTATGAACTTCCATCACAATACAATGCATATTGACACTTTGAAGCATTTTCTCTGATTTTGAAGGAATTTCCAAATGCCAGTTTCAAAAATGAGGCAGGTTTCGCAGAAAAAACTCGGAGTGAGTTCTACCCAAGAGACATGTATTTTACCGAGATACACTCACCGTGATATTCTATGTTCTGAACACTCTCCATGTATCTCAGATTCGACAAATATTCTCTTCAGAGTTGTTAGTATGCAGATTGCCGAACTTTCATCCACCATACAAGGCATATTTACACCTACAATTGATTAATCTGAGTTCGCAGCTTATTCCTAATGCCAGTTTCAAAAATCAGGATGTTATCTCAGGAAAAAACTCTTGGAGCGATTTCTAACCTAGGGAAATGTAATTTACATAAATTTCCTCGCCGTGACATTCCGTGTTCCAAACGTTCTACATGCATAACGGATTCGAAAAATATTCACTATAGATTTGTTAGCATGTGGATTACCAAACTTTCATCACAAAACATTGAATATTGATACTTAGAAGTATTTTCTCAGATTTTGCAGCGTTTTCCAAGCGCCAGTTTCAAAAATGAAGCAGTTTTCACAGAAAAATTCTATTGAAGTGAGTTCTACCAAATAGACAAGTAGTTTACATTGTTTCAATCACCGTGAAATTGCACGTTCCGAACATGGTACATGCATCACGGGTTAGAAAAAAGATTCTTTATTATGATGTGAAAAAGTGGATTACCAAACTTTCTTCCTACATAAAGGCATCTTTACACCTACAAATATTTTCTCACATTTTGCAGCTTTATCCAAATATCACATTTGAGTATCAAGCAATTTTTGCCGAAAAATTCTATTCTAGCTAGTTCTACCCAATAGAATTCTAATTTACATGGTTTCTTTACCGTGAAATTCTGTCTTCTGAATGCGCTACAAGAATCACAGTTTGAAAAATATTACTACACACTTGTTAACATATGGATTACCGGACTTTCATCCACCAATCAAGTCATATTGGCACTTAGAAGCATTTTCTCATATTTCGAAGATTTTTCCTAACACCAGATTTGAAAATGAGGCAGATTTTGCAGAAAAATTCTCTTGGAGCGAGTTCTACCCAATAGATATTTAACTTACATAGATGAGCTCATCATGACATTTTGTGATCTGAACACATTTCATGTATCTCGGTTTCGACAAATATTCACTACAGAGATGTTAGCATTTGATTACCAAACTTTCATCCACCATACAAGGCATATTTACACCTACAAGTATTTACTCTCATTTCAAATTTTGTCCAAACGTCAAATTCGAAAATCATGCAATTTGTTCAGAAAAATTCTATTCAAGCTAGTTCTACCCAATAGAATTTTAATTTACATAGTTTCATTACCATAAATTTCCATGTTCCAAACACGCTAAATAAGTCACGGATTCGAAAAGTATTCCCTTCATAGTTGGTTACGTGGATTACCAGACTTAAATTCCCCGTTCAAGGCATATTCACACTTAGAAGCATTTTCTCAGATTTCTCAGGTTTTTCCTAAAGCCAGTTTGGAAAATGAGGCTGATTTCACAGAAAAAGTTCTTGGAGCCAATTCTACCCAAAAGATATGTAATTTAAGTAGTTCACTCACCGTGACATTCCGTGTTCTGAACATGTTACATGCATCAAGGATTCGACAATCATGCTTTAATGAGTGTGAGCATGTGGATTATCAAATTTTCATTCACCTTACAAGACATGTTTTCACCTAGAAACATTTACTCACATTTCGCAGAATTTTCCTAACGTCAGTTTCGAAAATCAGGCAGTTTTCGCAGAAAAACCCTCTTGTTGCATGTTCCATCCAATAGACATCTCACTTTCATAGATACCATCACCGTAACATTCCGTGTTCCTAAAAAACGGTTCATGCACCAAGGATTCAACAAATATTCACTGCTGAGTTGTTAGCATGTGAATTACCAATCTTTAATAAACCATTGAAGACATATTGTCACCTTAAAGCATTTACTCTGATTTCACAGCGTTTTCATAAAACCAGTTTCGAAACTGAGGCAGATTTTTCAGTAAAACTCTCCTGGAGAGGGTTCTAACCAATAGATATGTAATTTGCATAGCTTCCCTCACCGAGAAAGACCGTGTTCCGAACAGGCTACATACATCAAGGATTTGAGAAACATTTTTAATGAGTTATGTACATGTGTATTACAGATCTTTCATCCACCATACAAGGCATATTGACACATAGAAACATTAACTCTGAGTTCGTATCTTTTTCCAAATAGCAGTTTCGAAAATCAGGCAGTTTTCAAAGGAAAAACTGTTGGAGCGTGTTCTACCCAATAGGTACGTAAATTACATAGATTCTCCCACTGTGAAATTACATGTTTCGAACACATTACATGCAGAAAAGATTCGACAAAAATAAACTAGAGAGTTGTTTGCATGAGGATGACAGGACTTTCATCACAATACAAGGCATATTGATGCTTAGAAGCATTTTCTCTGATTTCACAGAGCTTTCCAAACGCCAGTTTCGAAAATGAGGCAGATTTCACGGCAAAAACCTCTTGGAGCTGGTTCTAACCTATAGACATGTAATTAACATGGATTCGCTCTCCGTGAAATTCCGTGTTCTGAACACGATACATGCATCTCGGACTCGACAAATATTCACTACACTGTGGTTAGCATGTGGATTACAGCACTTTCATCCACCATACAAAGCTTACTGACACTTTGAAGGATTTTCTCAGATTTCACAGGTTAGTTTTAATGCCAGATAAGAAAATGAGGCAGATTTGGCAAAAAAATGCTCTTGGAGCGAGTTATACACAAAAGATATGTAATTTACCTAGTTTTACTCACTGTGACATTCCGTGTTCTGAACACGTTACATGCATCACGGATTCGACAAACATTCACTACAGAGTTGGTAGCATAAGCATTACCGAACATTCACCCACCATAAATGCCATATTGACATTTTGAAGCACTTTCCCATATTTCAAAATGTTTTCCTAATGCCAGGTTTGAAAATGAGGCAGATTAAAAAAAATTCTCTTGGAGCAAGTACTTCCCATAGAAATGTAATTTACATAGCTTCCCTCACAGTGACATTCCAATTTCCGAACACTCTACATACTTCACGGATTTGACAAACATTTTTAATGAGTTATGTACATGTGTATTACAGAACTTTCATCCACCATACAAGGCATATTTAAACTTAGAAACATTAACTCTGAATTTGCAGCCTTTTCCTAATGCCAGTTTCGAAAATCAGGCCGTTTTCTCCAGAAAAAATTTTTGGAGCGATTTCTTCCCAATAGACATGAAATTTAGATAGATTCCATCTCCGGAAACTTCCGTCATACGATCAAGCTACATGCATAGGCTTTCTACAATTATTCACATCAGGTTTGTTTGCATGTGGCTTTATGAACTTCCATCACAATACAATGCATATTGACACTTTGAAGCATTTTCTCTGATTTTGAAGGAATTTCCAAATGCCAGTTTCAAAAATGAGGCAGGTTTCGCAGAAAAAACTCGGAGTGAGTTCTACCCAAGAGACATGTATTTTACCGAGATACACTCACCGTGATATTCTATGTTCTGAACACTCTCCATGTATCTCAGATTCGACAAATATTCTCTTCAGAGTTGTTAGTATGCGGATTGCCGAACTTTCATCCACCATACAAGGCATATTTACACCTACAATTGATTAATCTGAGTTCGCAGCTTATTCCTAATGCCAGTTTCAAAAATCAGGATGTTATCTCAGGAAAAAACTCTTGGAGCGATTTCTAACCTAGGGAAATGTAATTTACATAAATTTCCTCGCCGTGACATTCCGTGTTCCAAACGTTCTACATGCATAACGGATTCGAAAAATATTCACTATAGATTTGTTAGCATGTGGATTACCAAACTTTCATCACAAAACATTGAATATTGATACTTAGAAGTATTTTCTCAGATTTTGCAGCGTTTTCCAAGCGCCAGTTTCAAAAATGAAGCAGTTTTCACAGAAAAATTCTATTGAAGTGAGTTCTACCAAATAGACAAGTAGTTTACATTGTTTCAATCACCGTGAAATTGCACGTTCCGAACATGGTACATGCATCACGGGTTAGAAAAAAGATTCTTTATTATGATGTGAAAAAGTGGATTACCAAACTTTCTTCCTACATAAAGGCATCTTTACACCTACAAATATTTTCTCACATTTTGCAGCTTTATCCAAATATCACATTTGAGTATCAAGCAATTTTTGCCGAAAAATTCTATTCTAGCTAGTTCTACCCAATAGAATTCTAATTTACATGGTTTCTTTACCGTGAAATTCTGTCTTCTGAATGCGCTACAAGAATCACAGTTTGAAAAATATTACTACACACTTGTTAACATATGGATTACCGGACTTTCATCCACCAATCAAGTCATATTGGCACTTAGAAGCATTTTCTCATATTTCGAAGATTTTTCCTAACACCAGATTTGAAAATGAGGCAGATTTTGCAGAAAAATTCTCTTGGAGCGAGTTCTACCCAATAGATATTTAACTTACATAGATGAGCTCATCATGACATTTTGTGATCTGAACACATTTCATGTATCTCGGTTTCGACAAATATTCACTACAGAGATGTTAGCATTTGATTACCAAACTTTCATCCACCATACAAGGCATATTTACACCTACAAGTATTTACTCTCATTTCAAATTTTGTCCAAACGTCAAATTCGAAAATCATGCAATTTGTTCAGAAAAATTCTATTCAAGCTAGTTCTACCCAATAGAATTTTAATTTACATAGTTTCATTACCATAAATTTCCATGTTCCAAACACGCTAAATAAGTCACGGATTCGAAAAGTATTCCCTTCATAGTTGGTTACGTGGATTACCAGACTTAAATTCCCCGTTCAAGGCATATTCACACTTAGAAGCATTTTCTCAGATTTCTCAGGTTTTTCCTAAAGCCAGTTTGGAAAATGAGGCTGATTTCACAGAAAAAGTTCTTGGAGCCAATTCTACCCAAAAGATATGTAATTTAAGTAGTTCACTCACCGTGACATTCCGTGTTCTGAACATGTTACATGCATCAAGGATTCGACAATCATCCTTTAATGAGTGTGAGCATGTGGATTATCAAATTTTCATCCACCTTACAAGACATGTTTTCACCTAGAAACATTTACTCACATTTCGCAGAATTTTCCTAACGTCAGTTTCGAAAATCAGGCAGTTTTCGCAGAAAAATCCTCTTGTTGCATGTTCCATCCAATAGACATCTCATTTTCATAGATACCATCACCGTAACATTCCGTGTTCCTAAAAAACGGTTCATGCACCAAGGATTCAACAAATATTCACTGCTGAGTTGTTAGCATGTGAATTACCAATCTTTAATAAACCATTGAAGACATATTGTCACCTTAAAGCATTTACTTTGATTTCACAGCGTTTTCATAACACCAGTTCCGAAACTGAGGCAGATTTTTCAGTAAAACTCTCCTGGAGAGGGTTCTAACCAATAGATATGTAATTTGCATAGCTTCCCTCACCGAGAAAGACCGTGTTCTGAACAGGCTACATACATCAAGGATTTGAGAAACATTTTTAATGAGTTATGTACATGTGTATTACAGATCTTTCATCCACCATACAAGGCATATTGACACATAGAAACATTAACTCTGAGTTCGCAGATTTTTCCTAATAGCAGTTTCGAAAATCAGGCAGTTTTCAAAGGAAAAACTGTTGGAGCGTGTTCTACCCAATAGGTACGTAAATTACATAGATTCCCCCACTGTGAAATTACATGTTTCGAACACATTACATGCAGAAAAGATTCGACAAAAATAAACTATAAAGTTGTTTGCATGAGGATGACAGGACTTTCATCACAATACAAGGCATATTGATGCTTAGAAGCATTTTCTCTGATTTCACAGAGCTTTCCAAACGCCAGTTTCGAAAATGAGGCAGATTTCACGGCAAAAACCTCTTGGAGCTGGTTCTAACCTATAGACATGTAATTAACATGGATTCGCTCTCCGTGAAATTCCGTGTTCTGAACATGATACATGCATCTCGGACTCGACAAATATTCACTACACTGTGGTTAGCATGTGGATTACAGCACTTTCATCCACCATACAAAGCTTACTGACACTTTGAAGGATTTTCTCAGATTTCACAGGTTAGTTTTAATGCCAGATAAGAAAATGAGGCAGATTTGGCAAAAAAAATGCTCTTGGAGCGAGTTATACACAAAAGATATGTAATTTACCTAGTTTTACTCACCGTGACATTCCGTGTTCTGAACACGTTACATGCATCACGGATTCGACAAACATTCACTACAGAGTTGGTAGCATAAGGATTACCGAACATTCACCCACCATAAATGCCATATTGACATTTTGAAGCACTTTCCCATATTTCAAAATGTTTTCCTAATGCCAGGTTTGAAAATGAGGCAGATTAACAAAAAATTCTCTTGGAGCAAGTACTTCCCATAGAAATGTAATTTACATAGCTTCCCTCACAGTGATATTCCAATTTCCGAACACTCTACATACTTCACGGATTTGACAAACATTTTTAATGAGTTATGTACATGTGTATTACAGAACTTTCATCCACCATACAAGGCATATTTAAACCTAGAAACGTTAACTCTGAATTTGCAGCCTTTTCCTAATGCCAGTTTCGAAAATCAGGCCGTTTTCTCCAGAAAAAGTTTTTGGAGCGATTTCTTCCCAATAGACATGAAATTTACATAGATTCCATCTCCGGAAACTTCCGTCATACGATCAAGCTACATGCATAGGCTTTCTACAATTATTCACATCAGGTTTGTTTGCATGTGGCTTTATGAACTTCCATCACAATACAATGCATATTGACACTTTGAAGCATTTTCTCTGATTTTGAAGGAATTTCCAAATGCCAGTTTCAAAAATGAGGCAGGTTTCGCAGAAAAAACTCGGAGTGAGTTCTACCCAAGAGACATGTATTTTACCGAGATACACTCACCGTGATATTCTATGTTCTGAACACTCTCCATGTATCTCAGATTCGACAAATATTCTCTTCAGAGTTGTTAGTATGCAGATTGCCGAACTTTCATCCACCATACAAGGCATATTTACACCTACAATTGATTAATCTGAGTTCGCAGCTTATTCCTAATGCCAGTTTCAAAAATCAGGATGTTATCTCAGGAAAAAACTCTTGGAGCGATTTCTAACCTAGGGAAATGTAATTTACATAAATTTCCTCGCCGTGACATTCCGTGTTCCAAACGTTCTACATGCATAACGGATTCGAAAAATATTCACTATAGATTTGTTAGCATGTGGATTACCAAACTTTCATCACAAAACATTGAATATTGATACTTAGAAGTATTTTCTCAGATTTTGCAGCGTTTTCCAAGCGCCAGTTTCAAAAATGAAGCAGTTTTCACAGAAAAATTCTATTGAAGTGAGTTCTACCAAATAGACAAGTAGTTTACATTGTTTCAATCACCGTGAAATTGCACGTTCCGAACATGGTACATGCATCACGGGTTAGAAAAAAGATTCTTTATTATGATGTGAAAAAGTGGATTACCAAACTTTCTTCCTACATAAAGGCATCTTTACACCTACAAATATTTTCTCACATTTTGCAGCTTTATCCAAATATCACATTTGAGTATCAAGCAATTTTTGCCGAAAAATTCTATTCTAGCTAGTTCTACCCAATAGAATTCTAATTTACATGGTTTCTTTACCGTGAAATTCTGTCTTCTGAATGCGCTACAAGAATCACAGTTTGAAAAATATTACTACACACTTGTTAACATATGGATTACCGGACTTTCATCCACCAATCAAGTCATATTGGCACTTAGAAGCATTTTCTCATATTTCGAAGATTTTTCCTAACACCAGATTTGAAAATGAGGCAGATTTTGCAGAAAAATTCTCTTGGAGCGAGTTCTACCCAATAGATATTTAACTTACATAGATGAGCTCATCATGACATTTTGTGATCTGAACACATTTCATGTATCTCGGTTTCGACAAATATTCACTACAGAGATGTTAGCATTTGATTACCAAACTTTCATCCACCATACAAGGCATATTTACACCTACAAGTATTTACTCTCATTTCAAATTTTGTCCAAACGTCAAATTCGAAAATCATGCAATTTGTTCAGAAAAATTCTATTCAAGCTAGTTCTACCCAATAGAATTTTAATTTACATAGTTTCATTACCATAAATTTCCATGTTCCAAACACGCTAAATAAGTCACGGATTCGAAAAGTATTCCCTTCATAGTTGGTTACGTGGATTACCAGACTTAAATTCCCCGTTCAAGGCATATTCACACTTAGAAGCATTTTCTCAGATTTCTCAGGTTTTTCCTAAAGCCAGTTTGGAAAATGAGGCTGATTTCACAGAAAAAGTTCTTGGAGCCAATTCTACCCAAAAGATATGTAATTTAAGTAGTTCACTCACCGTGACATTCCGTGTTCTGAACATGTTACATGCATCAAGGATTCGACAATCATCCTTTAATGAGTGTGAGCATGTGGATTATCAAATTTTCATCCACCTTACAAGACATGTTTTCACCTAGAAACATTTACTCACATTTCGCAGAATTTTCCTAACGTCAGTTTCGAAAATCAGGCAGTTTTCGCAGAAAAATCCTCTTGTTGCATGTTCCATCCAATAGACATCTCATTTTCATAGATACCATCACCGTAACATTCCGTGTTCCTAAAAAACGGTTCATGCACCAAGGATTCAACAAATATTCACTGCTGAGTTGTTAGCATGTGAATTACCAATCTTTAATAAACCATTGAAGACATATTGTCACCTTAAAGCATTTACTTTGATTTCACAGCGTTTTCATAACACCAGTTCCGAAACTGAGGCAGATTTTTCAGTAAAACTCTCCTGGAGAGGGTTCTAACCAATAGATATGTAATTTGCATAGCTTCCCTCACCGAGAAAGACCGTGTTCTGAACAGGCTACATACATCAAGGATTTGAGAAACATTTTTAATGAGTTATGTACATGTGTATTACAGATCTTTCATCCACCATACAAGGCATATTGACACATAGAAACATTAACTCTGAGTTCGCAGATTTTTCCTAATAGCAGTTTCGAAAATCAGGCAGTTTTCAAAGGAAAAACTGTTGGAGCGTGTTCTACCCAATAGGTACGTAAATTACATAGATTCCCCCACTGTGAAATTACATGTTTCGAACACATTACATGCAGAAAAGATTCGACAAAAATAAACTATAAAGTTGTTTGCATGAGGATGACAGGACTTTCATCACAATACAAGGCATATTGATGCTTAGAAGCATTTTCTCTGATTTCACAGAGCTTTCCAAACGCCAGTTTCGAAAATGAGGCAGATTTCACGGCAAAAACCTCTTGGAGCTGGTTCTAACCTATAGACATGTAATTAACATGGATTCGCTCTCCGTGAAATTCCGTGTTCTGAACATGATACATGCATCTCGGACTCGACAAATATTCACTACACTGTGGTTAGCATGTGGATTACAGCACTTTCATCCACCATACAAAGCTTACTGACACTTTGAAGGATTTTCTCAGATTTCACAGGTTAGTTTTAATGCCAGATAAGAAAATGAGGCAGATTTGGCAAAAAAAATGCTCTTGGAGCGAGTTATACACAAAAGATATGTAATTTACCTAGTTTTACTCACCGTGACATTCCGTGTTCTGAACACGTTACATGCATCACGGATTCGACAAACATTCACTACAGAGTTGGTAGCATAAGGATTACCGAACATTCACCCACCATAAATGCCATATTGACATTTTGAAGCACTTTCCCATATTTCAAAATGTTTTCCTAATGCCAGGTTTGAAAATGAGGCAGATTAACAAAAAATTCTCTTGGAGCAAGTACTTCCCATAGAAATGTAATTTACATAGCTTCCCTCACAGTGACATTCCAATTTCCGAACACTCTACATACTTCACGGATTTGACAAACATTTTTAATGAGTTATGTACATGTGTATTACAGAACTTTCATCCACCATACAAGGCATATTTAAACCTAGAAACGTTAACTCTGAATTTGCAGCCTTTTCCTAATGCCAGTTTCGAAAATCAGGCCGTTTTCTCCAGAAAAAGTTTTTGGAGCGATTTCTTCCCAATAGACATGAAATTTACATAGATTCCATCTCCGGAAACTTCCGTCATACGATCACGCTACATGCGTAGGCTTTCTACAATTATTCACATCAGGTTTGTTTGCATGTGGCTTTATGAACTTCCATCACAATACAATGCATATTGACACTTTGAAGCATTTTCTCTGATTTTGAAGGAATTTCCAAATGCCAGTTTCGAAAATGAGGCAGATTTCGCAGAAAAAACTCTTGGAGTGAGTTCTACCCAAGAGACATGTATTTTACCGAGATACACTCACCGTGATATTCTATGTTCTGAACACTCTCCATGTATCTCGGATTCGACAATTATTCTCTTCAGAGTTGTTAGTATGCGGATTGCCGAACTTTCATCCACCATACAAGGCATATTTACACCTACAATTGATTAATCTGAGTTTGCAGCTTATTCCTAATGCCAGATTCAAAATTAGGCGGTTATCTCAGGAAAAAACTCTTGGAGCGATTTCTAACCTAGGGAAATGTAATTTACATAAATTTCCTCGCCGTGACATTCTGTGTTCCAAACGTTCTACATGCATAACGGATTCGAAAAATATTCACTACAGATTTGTTAGCATGTGGATTACCAAACTTTCATCACAAAATATTGAATATTGATACTTAGAAGTATTTTCTCAGATTTTGCAGCGTTTTCCAAGCGCCAGTTTCAAAAATGAAGCAGTTTTCACAGAAAAATTCTATTGAGGTGAGTACTACCAAATAGACAAGTAGTTTACATTGTTTCAATCACCGTGAAATTGCACGTTCCGAACATGGTACATGCATCACGGGTTAGAAAAAAGATTCTTTAATATGTTGTGAAAAATTGGATTATCAAACTTTCTTCCTACATAAAGGCATCTTTACACCTACAAATATTTTCTCATATTTTGCAGCTTTATCCAAATATCACATTTGAGTATCAAGCAATTTTTGCCGAAAAATTCTATTCTAGCTAGTTCTACCCAATAGAATTCTAATTTACATGGTTTCTTTACCGTGAAATTCTGTCTTCTGAATGCGCTACAAGAATCACAGTTTGAAAAATATTACTACACACTTGTTAACATATGGATTACCGGACTTTCATCCACCAATCAAGTCATATTGGCACTTAGAAGCATTTTCTCATATTTCGAAGATTTTTCCTAACACCAGATTTGAAAATGAGGCAGATTTTGCAGAAAAATTCTCTTGGAGCGAGTTCTACCCAATAGACATTTAATTTACATTGATGTGCTCATCATGACATTTTGTGATCTGAACACATTTCATGTATCTCGGTTTCGACAAATATTCACTACAGAGATGTTAGCATTTGGATTACCAAACTTTCATCCACCATACAAGGCATATTTACACATACAAGTATTTACTCTCATTTCAAATTTTGTCCAAACGTCAAATTCGAAAATCATGCAATTTGTTCAGAAAAATTCTATTCAAGCTAGTTCTACCCAATAGAATTTTAATTTACGTAGTTTCATTACCATAAATTTCCATGTTCCAAACACGCTAAATAAGTCACGGATTCGAAAAGTATTCCCTTCATAGTTGGTTACGTGGATTACCAGACTTAAATTCCCCGTTCAAGGCATATTCACACTTAGAAGCATTTTCTCAGATTTCTCAGGTTTTCCCTAAAGCCAGTTTGGAAAATGAGGCTGATTTCACAGAAAAAGTTCTTGGAGCCAGTTCTACCCAAAAGATATGTAATTTAACTAGTTCACTCACCGTGACATTCCGTGCTCTGAACATGTTACATGCATCAAGGATTCGACAATCATGCTTTAATGAGTGTGAGCATGTGGATTATCAAATTTTCATTCACCTTACAAGACATGTTTTCACCTAGAAACATTTACTCACATTTCGCAGAATTTTCCTAACGTCAGTTTCGAAAATCAGGCAGTTTTCGCAGAAAAACCCTCTTGTTGCATGTTCCATCCAATAGACATCTCATTTTCATAGATACCATCACCGTAACATTCCGTGTTCCTAAAAAACGGTTCATGCACCAAGGATTCAACAAATATTCACTGCTGAGTTGTTAGCATGTGAATTACCAATCTTTAATAAACCATTGAAGACATATTGTCACCTTAAAGCATTTACTCTGATTTCACAGCGTTTTCATAAAACCAGTTTCGAAACTGAGGCAGATTTTTCAGTAAAACTCTCCTGGAGAGGGTTCTAACCAATAGATATGTAATTTGCATAGCTTCCCTCACCGAGAAAGACCGTGTTCCGAACAGGCTACATACATCAAGGATTTGAGAAACATTTTTAATGAGTTATGTACATGTGTATTACAGATCTTTCATCCACCATACAAGGCATATTGACACATAGAAACATTAACTCTGAGCTCACAGCTTTTTCCTAATAGCAGTTTCGAAAATCAGGCAGTTTTCAAAGGAAAATACTTTTGGAGCGTGTTCTACCCAATAGGTACGTAAATTACATAGATTCCCCCACTGTGAAATTACATGTTTCGAACACATTACATGCAGAAAAGATTCGACAAAAATAAACTAGAGAGTTGTTTGCATGAGGATGACAGGACTTTCATCACAATACAAGGCATATTGATGCTTAGAAGCATTTTCTCTGATTTCACAGAGCTTTCCAAACACCAGTTTCGAAAATGAGGCAGATTTCACGGCAAAAACCTCTTGGAGCTGGTTCTAACCTATAGACATGTAATTAACATGGATTCGCTCTCCGTGAAATTCCGTGTTCTGAACACGATACATGCATCTCGGACTCGACAAATATTCACTACACTGTGGTTAGCATGTGGATTACAGCACTTTCATCCACCATACAAAGCTTACTGACACTTTGAAGGATTTTCTCAGATTTCACAGGTTAGTTTTAATGCCAGATAAGAAAATGAGGCAGATTTGGCAAAAAAATGCTCTTGGAGCGAGTTATACACAAAAGATATGTAATTTACCTAGTTTTACTCACTGTGACATTCCGTGTTCTGAACACGTTACATGCATCACGGATTCGACAAACATTCACTACAGAGTTGGTAGCATAAGCATTACCGAACATTCACCCACCATAAATGCCATATTGACATTTTGAAGCACTTTCCCATATTTCAAAATGTTTTCCTAATGCCAGGTTTGAAAATGAGGCAGATTAAAAAAAATTCTCTTGGAGCAAGTACTTCCCATAGAAATGTAATTTACATAGCTTCCCTCACAGTGACATTCCAATTTCCGAACACTCTACATACTTCACGGATTTGACAAACATTTTTAATGAGTTATGTACATGTGTATTACAGAACTTTCATCCACCATACAAGGCATATTTAAACTTAGAAACATTAACTCTGAATTTGCAGCCTTTTCCTAATGCCAGATTCGAAAATCAGGCCGTTTTCTCCAGAAAAAAATTTTGGAGCGATTTCTTCCCAATAGACATGAAATTTAGATAGATTCCATCTCCGGAAACTTCCGTCATACGATCAAGCTACATGCATAGGCTTTCTACAATTATTCACATCAGGTTTGTTTGCATGTGGCTTTATGAACTTCCATCACAATACAATGCATATTGACACTTTGAAGCATTTTCTCTGATTTTGAAGGAATTTCCAAATGCCAGTTTCAAAAATGAGGCAGGTTTCGCAGAAAAAACTCGGAGTGAGTTCTACCCAAGAGACATGTATTTTACCGAGATACACTCACCGTGATATTCTATGTTCTGAACACTCTCCATGTATCTCAGATTCGACAAATATTCTCTTCAGAGTTGTTAGTATGCGGATTGCCGAACTTTCATCCACCATACAAGGCATATTTACACCTACAATTGATTAATCTGAGTTCGCAGCTTATTCCTAATGCCAGTTTCAAAAATCAGGATGTTATCTCAGGAAAAAACTCTTGGAGCGATTTCTAACCTAGGGAAATGTAATTTACATAAATTTCCTCGCCGTGACATTCCGTGTTCCAAACGTTCTACATGCATAACGGATTCGAAAAATATTCACTATAGATTTGTTAGCATGTGGATTACCAAACTTTCATCACAAAACATTGAATATTGATACTTAGAAGTATTTTCTCAGATTTTGCAGCGTTTTCCAAGCGCCAGTTTCAAAAATGAAGCAGTTTTCACAGAAAAATCCTATTGAAGTGAGTTCTACCAAATAGACAAGTAGTTTACATTGTTTCAATCACCGTGAAATTGCACGTTCCGAAAATGGTACATGCATCACGGGTTAGAAAAAAGATTCTTTATTATGATGTGAAAAAGTGGATTACCAAACTTTCTTCCTACATAAAGGCATCTTTACACCTACAAATATTTTCTCACATTTTGCAGCTTTATCCAAATATCACATTTGAGTATCAAGCAATTTTTGCCGAAAAATTCTATTCTAGCTAGTTCTACCCAATAGAATTCTAATTTACATGGTTTCTTTACCGTGAAATTCTGTCTTCTGAATGCGCTACAAGAATCACAGTTTGAAAAATATTACTACACACTTGTTAACATATGGATTACCGGACTTTCATCCACCAATCAAGTCATATTGGCACTTAGAAGCATTTTCTCATATTTCGAAGATTTTTCCTAACACCAGATTTGAAAATGATGCAGATTTTGCAGAAAAATTCTCTTGGAGCGAGTTCTACCCAATAGATATTTAACTTACATAGATGAGCTCATCATGACATTTTGTGATCTGAACACATTTCATGTATCTCGGTTTCGACAAATATTCACTACAGAGATGTTAGCATTTGATTACCAAACTTTCATCCACCATACAAGGCATATTTACACCTACAAGTATTTACTCTCATTTCAAATTTTGTCCAAACGTCAAATTCGAAAATCATGCAATTTGTTCAGAAAAATTCTATTCAAGCTAGTTCTACCCAATAGAATTTTAATTTACATAGTTTCATTACCATAAATTTCCATGTTCCAAACACGCTAAATAAGTCACGGATTCGAAAAGTATTCCCTTCATAGTTGGTTACGTGGATTACCAGACTTAAATTCCCCGTTCAAGGCATATTCACACTTAGAAGCATTTTCTCAGATTTCTCAGGTTTTTCCTAAAGCCAGTTTGGAAAATGAGGCTGATTTCACAGAAAAAGTTCTTGGAGCCAATTCTACCCAAAAGATATGTAATTTAAGTAGTTCACTCACCGTGACATTCCGTGTTCTGAACATGTTACATGCATCAAGGATTCGACAATCATCCTTTAATGAGTGTGAGCATGTGGATTATCAAATTTTCATCCACCTTACAAGACATGTTTTCACCTAGAAACATTTACTCACATTTCGCAGAATTTTCCTAACGTCAGTTTCGAAAATCAGGCAGTTTTCGCAGAAAAATCCTCTTGTTGCATGTTCCATCCAATAGACATCTCATTTTCATAGATACCATCACCGTAACATTCCGTGTTCCTAAAAAACGGTTCATGCACCAAGGATTCAACAAATATTCACTGCTGAGTTGTTAGCATGTGAATTACCAATCTTTAATAAACCATTGAAGACATATTGTCACCTTAAAGCATTTACTTTGATTTCACAGCGTTTTCATAACACCAGTTCCGAAACTGAGGCAGATTTTTCAGTAAAACTCTCCTGGAGAGGGTTCTAACCAATAGATATGTAATTTGCATAGCTTCCCTCACCGAGAAAGACCGTGTTCTGAACAGGCTACATATATCAAGGATTTGAGAAACATTTTTAATGAGTTATGTACATGTGTATTACAGATCTTTCATCCACCATACAAGGCATATTGACACATAGAAACATTAACTCTGAGTTCGCAGATTTTTCCTAATAGCAGTTTCGAAAATCAGGCAGTTTTCAAAGGAAAAACTGTTGGAGCGTGTTCTACCCAATAGGTACGTAAATTACATAGATTCCCCCACTGTGAAATTACATGTTTCGAACACATTACATGCAGAAAAGATTCGACAAAAATAAACTATAAAGTTGTTTGCATGAGGATGACAGGACTTTCATCACAATACAAGGCATATTGATGCTTAGAAGCATTTTCTCTGATTTCACAGAGCTTTCCAAACGCCAGTTTCGAAAATGAGGCAGATTTCACGGCAAAAACCTCTTGGAGCTGGTTCTAACCTATAGACATGTAATTAACATGGATTCGCTCTCCGTGAAATTCCGTGTTCTGAACATGATACATGCATCTCGGACTCGACAAATATTCACTACACTGTGGTTAGCATGTGGATTACAGCACTTTCATCCACCATACAAAGCTTACTGACACTTTGAAGGATTTTCTCAGATTTCACAGGTTAGTTTTAATGCCAGATAAGAAAATGAGGCAGATTTGGCAAAAAAAATGCTCTTGGAGCGAGTTATACACAGAAGATATGTAATTTACCTAGTTTTACTCACCGTGACATTCCGTGTTCTGAACACGTTACATGCATCACGGATTCGACAAACATTCACTACAGAGTTGGTAGCATAAGGATTACCGAACATTCACCCACCATAAATGCCATATTGACATTTTGAAGCACTTTCCCATATTTCAAAATGTTTTCCTAATGCCAGGTTTGAAAATGAGGCAGATTAACAAAAAATTCTCTTGGAGCAAGTACTTCCCATAGAAATGTAATTTACATAGCTTCCCTCACAGTGACATTCCAATTTCCGAACACTCTACATACTTCACAGATTTGACAAACATTTTTAATGAGTTATGTACATGTGTATTACAGAACTTTCATCCACCATACAAGGCATATTTAAACCTAGAAACGTTAACTCTGAATTTGCAGCCTTTTCCTAATGCCAGTTTCGAAAATCAGGCCGTTTTCTCCAGAAAAAGTTTTTGGAGCGATTTCTTCCCAATAGACATGAAATTTACATAGATTCCATCTCCGGAAACTTCCGTCATACGATCACGCTACATGCGTAGGCTTTCTACAATTATTCACATCAGGTTTGTTTGCATGTGGCTTTATGAACTTCCATCACAATACAATGCATATTGACACTTTGAAGCATTTTCTCTGATTTTGAAGGAATTTCCAAATGCCAGTTTCGAAAATGAGGCAGATTTCGCAGAAAAAACTCTTGGAGTGAGTTCTACCCAAGAGACATGTATTTTACCGAGATACACTCACCGTGATATTCTATGTTCTGAACACTCTCCATGTATCTCAGATTCGACAAATATTCTCTTCAGAGTTGTTAGTATGCGGATTGCCGAACTTTCATCCACCATACAAGGCATATTTACACCTACAATTGATTAATCTGAGTTCGCAGCTTATTCCTAATGCCAGTTTCAAAAATCAGGATGTTATCTCAGGAAAAAACTCTTGGAGCGATTTCTAACCTAGGGAAATGTAATTTACATAAATTTCCTCGCCGTGACATTCCGTGTTCCAAACGTTCTACATGCATAACGGATTCGAAAAATATTCACTATAGATTTGTTAGCATGTGGATTACCAAACTTTCATCACAAAACATTGAATATTGATACTTAGAAGTATTTTCTCAGATTTTGCAGCGTTTTCCAAGCGCCAGTTTCAAAAATGAAGCAGTTTTCACAGAAAAATCCTATTGAAGTGAGTTCTACCAAATAGACAAGTAGTTTACATTGTTTCAATCACCGTGAAATTGCACGTTCCGAACATGGTACATGCATCACGGGTTAGAAAAAAGATTCTTTATTATGATGTGAAAAAGTGGATTACCAAACTTTCTTCCTACATAAAGGCATCTTTACACCTACAAATATTTTCTCACATTTTGCAGCTTTATCCAAATATCACATTTGAGTATCAAGCAATTTTTGCCGAAAAATTCTATTCTAGCTAGTTCTACCCAATAGAATTCTAATTTACATGGTTTCTTTACCGTGAAATTCTGTCTTCTGAATGCGCTACAAGAATCACAGTTTGAAAAATATTACTACACACTTGTTAACATATGGATTACCGGACTTTCATCCACCAATCAAGTCATATTGGCACTTAGAAGCATTTTCTCATATTTCGAAGATTTTTCCTAACACCAGATTTGAAAATGAGGCAGATTTTGCAGAAAAATTCTCTTGGAGCGAGTTCTACCCAATAGATATTTAACTTACATAGATGAGCTCATCATGACATTTTGTGATCTGAACACATTTCATGTATCTCGGTTTCGACAAATATTCACTACAGAGATGTTAGCATTTGATTACCAAACTTTCATCCACCATACAAGGCATATTTACACCTACAAGTATTTACTCTCATTTCAAATTTTGTCCAAACGTCAAATTCGAAAATCATGCAATTTGTTCAGAAAAATTCTATTCAAGCTAGTTCTACCCAATAGAATTTTAATTTACATAGTTTCATTACCATAAATTTCCATGTTCCAAACACGCTAAATAAGTCACGGATTCGAAAAGTATTCCCTTCATAGTTGGTTACGTGGATTACCAGACTTAAATTCCCCGTTCAAGGCATATTCACACTTAGAAGCATTTTCTCAGATTTCTCAGGTTTTTCCTAAAGCCAGTTTGGAAAATGAGGCTGATTTCACAGAAAAAGTTCTTGGAGCCAATTCTACCCAAAAGATATGTAATTTAAGTAGTTCACTCACCGTGACATTCCGTGTTCTGAACATGTTACATGCATCAAGGATTCGACAATCATCCTTTAATGAGTGTGAGCATGTGGATTATCAAATTTTCATCCACCTTACAAGACATGTTTTCACCTAGAAACATTTACTCACATTTCGCAGAATTTTCCTAACGTCAGTTTCGAAAATCAGGCAGTTTTCGCAGAAAAATCCTCTTGTTGCATGTTCCATCCAATAGACATCTCATTTTCATAGATACCATCACCGTAACATTCCGTGTTCCTAAAAAACGGTTCATGCACCAAGGATTCAACAAATATTCACTGCTGAGTTGTTAGCATGTGAATTACCAATCTTTAATAAACCATTGAAGACATATTGTCACCTTAAAGCATTTACTTTGATTTCACAGCGTTTT
The DNA here is from genome assembly GCF_048773025.1 of Camelus bactrianus. Taxonomy (NCBI): domain Eukaryota; kingdom Metazoa; phylum Chordata; class Mammalia; order Artiodactyla; family Camelidae; genus Camelus; species Camelus bactrianus. Next base: position 142,087,440 of record NC_133539.1, on the reverse strand, counting down.
CATAACACCAGTTCCGAAACTGAGGCAGATTTTTCAGTAAAACTCTCCTGGAGAGGGTTCTAACCAATAGATATGTAATTTGCATAGCTTCCCTCACCGAGAAAGACCGTGTTCTGAACAGGCTACATATATCAAGGATTTGAGAAACATTTTTAATGAGTTATGTACATGTGTATTACAGATCTTTCATCCACCATACAAGGCATATTGACACATAGAAACATTAACTCTGAGTTCGCAGATTTTTCCTAATAGCAGTTTCGAAAATCAGGCAGTTTTCAAAGGAAAAAATGTTGGAGCGTGTTCTACCCAATAGGTACGTAAATTACATAGATTCCCCCACTGTGAAATTACATGTTTCGAACACATTACATGCAGAAAAGATTCGACAAAAATAAACTATAAAGTTGTTTGCATGAGGATGACAGGACTTTCATCACAATACAAGGCATATTGATGCTTAGAAGCATTTTCTCTGATTTCACAGAGCTTTCCAAACGCCAGTTTCGAAAATGAGGCAGATTTCACGGCAAAAACCTCTTGGAGCTGGTTCTAACCTATAGACATGTAATCAACATGGATTCGCTCTCCGTGAAATTCCGTGTTCTGAACATGATACATGCATCTCGGACTCGACAAATATTCACTACACTGTGGTTAGCATGTGGATTACAGCACTTTCATCCACCATACAAAGCTTACTGACACTTTGAAGGATTTTCTCAGATTTCACAGGTTAGTTTTAATGCCAGATAAGAAAATGAGGCAGATTTGGCAAAAAAAATGCTCTTGGAGCGAGTTATACACAGAAGATATGTAATTTACCTAGTTTTACTCACCGTGACATTCCGTGTTCTGAACACGTTACATGCATCACGGATTCGACAAACATTCACTACAGAGTTGGTAGCATAAGGATTACCGAACATTCACCCACCATAAATGCCATATTGACATTTTGAAGCACTTTCCCATATTTCAAAATGTTTTCCTAATGCCAGGTTTGAAAATGAGGCAGATTAACAAAAAATTCTCTTGGAGCAAGTACTTCCCATAGAAATGTAATTTACATAGCTTCCCTCACAGTGACATTCCAATTTCCGAACACTCTACATACTTCACAGATTTGACAAACATTTTTAATGAGTTATGTACATGTGTATTACAGAACTTTCATCCACCATACAAGGCATATTTAAACCTAGAAACGTTAACTCTGAATTTGCAGCCTTTTCCTAATGCCAGTTTCGAAAATCAGGCCGTTTTCTCCAGAAAAAGTTTTTGGAGCGATTTCTTCCCAATAGACATGAAATTTACATAGATTCCATCTCCGGAAACTTCCGTCATACGATCACGCTACATGCGTAGGCTTTCTACAATTATTCACATCAGGTTTGTTTGCATGTGGCTTTATGAACTTCCATCACAATACAATGCATATTGACACTTTGAAGCATTTTCTCTGATTTTGAAGGAATTTCCAAATGCCAGTTTCGAAAATGAGGCAGATTTCGCAGAAAAAACTCTTGGAGTGAGTTCTACCCAAGAGACATGTATTTTACCGAGATACACTCACCGTGATATTCTATGTTCTGAACACTCTCCATGTATCTCGGATTCGACAATTATTCTCTTCAGAGTTGTTAGTATGCGGATTGCCGAACTTTCATCCACCATACAAGGCATATTTACACCTACAATTGATTAATCTGAGTTTGCAGCTTATTCCTAATGCCAGATTCAAAATCAGGCGGTTATCTCAGGAAAAAACTCTTGGAGCGATTTCTAACCTAGGGAAATGTAATTTACATAAATTTCCTCGCCGTGACATTCTGTGTTCCAAACGTTCTACATGCATAACGGATTCGAAAAATATTCACTACAGATTTGTTAGCATGTGGATTACCAAACTTTCATCACAAAACATTGAATATTGATACTTAGAAGTATTTTCTCAGATTTTGCAGCGTTTTCCAAGCGCCAGTTTCAAAAATGAAGCAGTTTTCACAGAAAAATTCTATTGAGGTGAGTACTACCAAATAGACAAGTAGTTTACATTGTTTCAATCACCGTGAAATTGCACGTTCCGAACATGGTACATGCATCACGGGTTAGAAAAAAGATTCTTTAATATGTTGTGAAAAATTGGATTATCAAACTTTCTTCCTACATAAAGGCATCTTTACACCTACAAATATTTTCTCATATTTTGCAGCTTTATCCAAATATCACATTTGAGTATCAAGCAATTTTCGCCGAAAAATTCTATTCTAGCTAGTTCTACCCAATAGAATTCTAATTTACATGGTTTCTTTACAGTGAAATTCTGTCTTCTGAACGCGCTACAAGAATCACAGTTTGAAAAATATTACTACACACTTGTTAACATATGGATTACCGGACTTTCATCCACCAATCAAGTCATATTGGCACTTAGAAGCATTTTCTCATATTTCGAAGATTTTTCCTAACACCAGATTTGAAAATGAGGCAGATTTTGCAGAAAAATTCTCTTGGAGCGAGTTCTACCCAATAGACATTTAATTTACATTGATGTGCTCATCATGACATTTTGTGATCTGAACACATTTCATGTATCTCGGTTTCGACAAATATTCACTACAGAGATGTTAGCATTTGGATTACCAAACTTTCATCCACCATACAAGGCATATTTACACCTACAAGTATTTACTCTCATTTCAAATTTTGTCCAAACGTCAAATTCGAAAATCATGCAATTTGTTCAGAAAAATTCTATTCAAGCTAGTTCTACCCAATAGAATTTTAATTTACGTAGTTTCATTACCATAAATTTCCATGTTCCAAACACGCTAAATAAGTCACGGATTCGAAAAGTATTCCCTTCATAGTTGGTTACGTGGATTACCAGACTTAAATTCCCCGTTCAAGGCATATTCACACTTAGAAGCATTTTCTCAGATTTCTCAGGTTTTCCCTAAAGCCAGTTTGGAAAATGAGGCTGATTTCACAGAAAAAGTTCTTGGAGCCAGTTCTACCCAAAAGATATGTAATTTAACTAGTTCACTCACCGTGACATTCCGTGTTCTGAACATGTTACATGCATCAAGGATTCGACAATCATGCTTTAATGAGTGTGAGCATGTGGATTATCAAATTTTCATTCACCTTACAAGACATGTTTTCACCTAGAAACATTTACTCACAGTTCGCAGAATTTTCCTAACGTCAGTTTCGAAAATCAGGCAGTTTCCGCAGAAAAATCCTCTTGTTGCATGTTCCATCCAATAGACATCTCATTTTCATAGATACCATCACCGTAACATTCCGTGTTCCTAAAAAACGGTCCATGCACCAAGGATTCAACAAATATTCACTGCTGAGTTGTTAGCATGTGAATTACCAATCTTTAATAAACCATTGAAGACATATTGTCACCTTAAAGCATTTACTCTGATTTCACAGCGTTTTCATAACACCAGTTTCGAAACTGATGCAGATTTTTCAGTAAAACTCTCCTGGAGAGGGTTCTAACCAATAGATATGTAATTTGCATAGCTTCCCTCACCGAGAAAGACCGTGTTCCGAACAGGCTATATACATCAAGGATATGAGAAACATTTTTAATGAGTTATGTACATGTGTATTACAGATCTTTCATCCACCATACAAGGCATATTGACACATAGAAACATTAACTCTGAGTTCGCAGCTTTTTCCTAATAGCAGTTTTGAAAATCAGGCAGTTTTCAAAGGAAAAACTGTTGGAGCTTTTCTGCCCAATAGGTACGTAAATTACATAGATTCCCCCACTGTGAAATTACATGTTTTGAACACATTACATGCAGAAAAGATTCGACAAAAATAAACTATAGAGTTGTTTGCATGAGGATGACAGGACTTTCATCACAGTACAAGGCATATTGATGCTTAGAAGCATTTTCTCTGATTTCACAGAGCTTTCCAAACGCCAGTTTCGAAAATGAGGCAGATTTCACGGCAAAAACCTCTTGGAGCAGGTTCTAACCTATAGACATGTAATTAACATGGATTCGATCTCCGTGAAATTCCGTGTTCTGAACACGATACATGCATCTCGGACTCGACAAATATTCACTACACTGTGGTTAGCATGTGGATTACAGCACTTTCATCCACCATACAAAGCTTACTGACACTTTGAAGTATTTTCTCAGATTTCACAGGTTAGTTTTAATGCCAGATAAGAAAATGAGGCAGATTTGGCAAAAAAATGCTCTTGGAGCGAGTTATACACAAAAGATATGTAATTTACCTAGTTTTACTCACCGTGACATTCCGTGTTCTGAACACGTTACATGCATCACGGATTCGACAAACATTCACTACAGAGTTGGTAGCATAAGGATTACCGAACATTCACCCACCATAAATGCCATATTGACATTTTGAAGCACTTTCCCATATTTCAAAATGTTTTCCTAATGCCAGGTTTGAAAATGAGGCAGATTAACAAAAAATTCTCTTGGAGCATGTACTTCCCATAGAAATGTAATTTACATAGCTTCCCTCACAGTGACATTCCAATTTCCGAACACTCTACATACTTCACGGATTTGACAAACATTTTTAATGAGTTATGTACATGTGTATTACAGAACTTTCATCCACCATACAAGGCATATTTAAACCTAGAAACGTTAACTCTGAATTTGCAGCCTTTTCCTAATGCCAGTTTCGAAAATCAGGCCGTTTTCTCCAGAAAAATTTTTTGGAGCGATTTCTTCCCAATAGACATGAAATTTACATAGATTCCATCTCCGGAAATTTCCATCATACCATCACGCTACATGCGTAGGCTTTCTACAATTATTCACATCAGGTTTGTTTGCATGTGGCTTTATGAACTTCCATCACAATACAATGCATATTGACACTTTGAAGCATTTTCTCTGATTTTGAAGGAATTTCCAAATGCCAGTTTCGAAAATGAGGCAGGTTTCGCAGAAAAAACTCTTGGAGTGAGTTCTACCCAAGAGACATGTATTTTACCGAGATACACTCACCGTGATATTCTATGTTCTGAACACTCTCCATGTATCTCGGATTCGACAAATATTCTCTTCAGAGTTGTTAGTATGCGGATTGCCGAACTTTCATCCACCATACAAGGCATATTTACACCTACAATTGATTAATCTGAGTTCGCAGCTAATTCCTAATGCCAGTTTCAAAAATCAGGCGGTTATCTCAGGAAGAAACTCTTGGAGCGATTTCTAACCTAGGGAAATGTAATTTACATAAATTTCCTCGCCGTGACATTCCGTGTTCCAAACGTTCTACATGCATAATGGATTCGAAAAATATTCACTACAGATTTGTTAGCATGTGGATTACCGAACTTTCATCACAAAACTTTGAATATTGATACTTAGAAGTATTTTCTCAGATTTTGCAGCGTTTTCCAAGCGCCAGTTTCAAAAATGAAGCAGTTTTCACAGAAAAATTCTATTGAAGTGAGTTCTACCAAATAGACAAGTAGTTTACATTGTTACAATCACCGTGAAATTGCACGTTCCGAACATGGTACATGCATCACGGGTTAGAAAAAAGATTCTTTAATATGTTGTGAAAAAGTGGATTACCAAACTTTCTTCCTACATAAAGGCATCTTTACACCTACAAATATTTTCTCACATTTTGCAGCTTTATCCAAATATCACATTTGAGTATCAAGCAATTTTTGCCGAAAAATTCTATTCTAGCTAGTTCTACCCAATAGAATTCTTATTTACATGGTTTCTTTACCGTGAAATTCTGTCTTCTGAACGCGCTACAAGAATCACAGTTTGAAAAATATTACTACACACTTGTTAACATATGGATTACCGGACTTTCATCCACCAATCAAGTCATATTGGCACTTAGAAGCATTTTCTCATATTTCGAAGATTTTTCCTAACACCAGATTTGAAAATGAGGCAGATTTTGCAGAAAAATTCTCTTGGAGCGAGTTCTACCCAATAGACATTTAATTTACATTGATGTGCTCATCATGACATTTTGTGATCTGAACACATTTCATGTATCTCGGTTTCGACAAATATTCACTACAGAGATGTTAGCATTTGGATTACCAAACTTTCATCCACCATACAAGGCATATTTACACCTACAAGTATTTACTCTCATTTCAAATTTTGTCCAAACGTCAAATTCGAAAATCATGCAATTTGTTCAGAAAAATTCTATTCAAGCTAGTTCTACCCAGTAGAATTTTAATTTACGTAGTTTCATTACCATAAATTTCCATGTTCCAAACACGCTAAATAAGTCACGGATTCGAAAAGTATTCCCTTCATAGTTGGTTACGTGGATTACCAGACTTAAATTCCCCGTTCAAGGCATATTCACACTTAGAAGCATTTTCTCAGATTTCTCAGGTTTTCCCTAAAGCCAGTTTGGAAAATGAGGCTGATTTCACAGAAAAAGTTCTTGGAGCCAGTTCTACCCAAAAGATATGTAATTTAACTAGTTCACTCACCGTGACATTCCGTGTTCTGAACATGTTACATGCATCAAGGATTCGACAATCATCCTTTAATGAGTGTGAGCATGTGGATTATCAAATTTTCATCCACCTTACAAGACATGTTTTCACCTAGAAACATTTACTCACATTTCGCAGAATTTTCCTAACGTCAGTTTCGAAAATCAGGCAGTTTTCGCAGAAAAATCCTCTTGTTGCATGTTCCATCCAATAGACATCTCATTTTCATAGATATCATCACCGTAACATTCCGTGTTCCTAAAAAACGGTTCATGCACCAAGGATTCAACAAATATTCACTGCTGAGTTGTTAGCATGTGAATTACCAATCTTTAATAAACCATTGAAGACATATTGTCACCTTAAAGCATTTACTCTGATTTCACAGCGTTTTCATAACACCAGTTTCGAAACTGAGGCAGATTTTTCAGTAAAACTCTCCTGGAGAGGGTTCTAACCAATAGATATGTAATTTGCATAGCTTCCCTCACCGAGAAAGACCGTGTTCCGAACAGGCTACATACATCAAGGATTTGAGAAACATTTTTAATGAGTTATGTACATGTGTATTACAGATCTTTCATCCACCATACAAGGCATATTGACACATAGAAACATTAACTCTGAGTTCGCAGATTTTTCCTAATAGCAGTTTCAAAATTCAGGCAGTTTTCAAAGGAAAAACTGTTGGAGCGTGTTCTACCCAATAGGTACGTAAATTACATAGATTCCCCCACTGTGAAATTACATGTTTCGAACACATTACATGCAGAAAAGTTTCGACAAAAATAAACTATAGAGTTGTTTGCATGAGGATGACAGGACTTTCATCACAATACAAGGCATATTGATGCTTAGAAGCATTTTCTCTGATTTCACAGAGCTTTCCAAACGCCAGTTTCGAAAATGAGGCAGATTTCACGGCAAAAACCTCTTGGAGCAGGTTCTAACCTATAGACATGTAATTAACATGGATTCGCTCTCCGTGAAATTCCGTGTTCTGAACACGATACATGCATCTCGGACTCGACAAATATTCACTACATTGTGGTTAGCATGTGGATTACAGCACTTTCATCCACCATACAAAGCTTACTGACACTTTGAAGGATTTTCTCAGATTTCACAGGTTAGTTTTAATGCCAGATAAGAAAATGAGGCAGATTTGGCAAAAAAATGCTCTTGGAGCGAGTTATACACAAAAGATATGTAATTTACCTAGTTTTACTCACCGTGACATTCCGTGTTCTGAACACGTTACATGCATCACGGATTCGACAAACATTCACTACAGAGTTGGTAGCATAAGGATTACCGAACATTCACCCACCATAAATGCCATATTGACATTTTGAAGCACTTTCCCATATTTCAAAATGTTTTCCTAATGCCAGGTTTGAAAATGAGGCAGATTAACAAAAAATTCTCTTGGAGCAAATACTTCCCATAGAAATGTAATTTACATAGCTTCCCTCACAGTGACATTCCAATTTCCGAACACTCTACATACTTCACGGATTTGACAAACATTTTTAATGAGTTATGTACATGTGTATTACAGAACTTTCATCCACCATACAAGGCATATTTAAACCTAGAAACATTAACTCTGAATTTGCAGCCTTTTCCTAATGCCAGTTTCGAAAATCAGGCCGTTTTCTCCAGAAAAAGTTTTTGGAGCGATTTCTTCCCAATAGACATGAAAATTACATAGATTCCATCTCCGGAAACTTCCGTCATACGATCACGCTACATGCGTAGGCTTTCTACAATTATTCACATCAGGTTTGTTTGCATGTGGGTTTATGAACTTCCATCACAATACAATGCATATTGACACTTTGAAGCATTTTCTCTGATTTTGAAGGAATTTCCAAATGCCAGTTTCAAAAATGAGGCAGATTTCGCAGAAAAAACTCTTGGAGTGAGTTCTACCCAAGAGACATGTATTTTACCGAGATACACTCACCGTGATATTCTATGTTCTGAACACTCTCCATGTATCTCGGATTCGACAAATATTCTCTTCAGAGTTGTTAGTATGCGGATTGCCAAACTTTCATCCACCATACAAGGCATATTTACACCTACAATTGATTAATCTGATTTCGCAGCTTATTCCTAATGCCAGTTTCAAAAATCAGGCGGTTATCTCAGGAAAAAACTCTTGGAGCGATTTCTAACCTAGGGAAATGTAATTTACATAAATTTCCTCGCCGTGACATTCCGTGTTCCAAACGTTCTACATGCATAACGGATTCGAAAAATATTCACTACAGATTTGTTAGCATGTGGATTACCAAACTTTCATCACAAAACATTGAATATTGATACTTAGAAGTATTTTCTCAGATTTTGCAGCGTTTTCCAAGCGCCAGTTTCAAAAATGAAGCAGTTTTCACAGAAAAATTCTATTGAAGTGAGTACTACCAAATAGACAAGTAGTTTACATTGTTTCAATCACCGTGAAATTGCACGTTCCGAACATGGTACATGCATCACGGGTTAGAAAAAAGATTCTTTAATATGTTGTGAAAAAGTGGATTACCAAACTTTCTTCCTACATAAAGGCATCTTTACACCTACAAATATTTTCTCACATTTTGCAGCTTTATCCAAATATCACATTTGAGTATCAAGCAATTTTTGCCGAAAAATTCTATTCTAGCTAGTTCTACCCAATAGAATTCTTATTTACATGGTTTCTTTACCGTGAAATTCTGTCTTCTGAACGCGCTACAAGAATCACAGTTTGAAAAATATTACTACACACTTGTTAACATATGGATTACCGGACTTTCATCCACCAATCAAGTCATATTGGCACTTAGAAGCATTTTCTCATATTTCGAAGATTTTTCCTAACACCAGATTTGAAAATGAGGCAGATTTTGCAGAAAAATTCTCTTGGAGCGAGTTCTACCCAATAGACATTTAATTTACATTGATGTGCTCATCATGACATTTTGTGATCTGAACACATTTCATGTATCTCGGTTTCGACAAATATTCACTACAGAGATGTTAGCATTTGGATTACCAAACTTTCATCCACCATACAAGGCATATTTACACCTACAAGTATTTACTCTCATTTCAAATTTTGTCCAAACGTCAAATTCGAAAATCATGCAATTTGTTCAGAAAAATTCTATTCAAGCTAGTTCTACCCAGTAGAATTTTAATTTACGTAGTTTCATTACCATAAATTTCCATGTTCCAAACACGCTAAATAAGTCACGGATTCGAAAAGTATTCCCTTCATAGTTGGTTACGTGGATTACCAGACTTAAATTCCCCGTTCAAGGCATATTCACACTTAGAAGCATTTTCTCAGATTTCTCAGGTTTTCCCTAAAGCCAGTTTGGAAAATGAGGCTGATTTCACAGAAAAAGTTCTTGGAGCCAGTTCTACCCAAAAGATATGTAATTTAACTAGTTCACTCACCGTGACATTCCGTGTTCTGAACATGTTACATGCATCAAGGATTCGACAATCATCCTTTAATGAGTGTGAGCATGTGGATTATCAAATTTTCATCCACCTTACAAGACATGTTTTCACCTAGAAACATTTACTCACAGTTCGCAGAATTTTCCTAACGTCAGTTTCGAAAATCAGGCAGTTTTCGCAGAAAAATCCTCTTGTTGCATGTTCCATCCAATAGACATCTCATTTTCATAGATACCATCACCGTAACATTCCGTGTTCCTAAAAAACGGTTCATGCACCAAGGATTCAACAAATATTCACTGCTGAGTTGTTAGCATGTGAATTACCAATCTTTAATAAACCATTGAAGACATATTGTCACCTTAAAGCATTTACTCTGATTTCACAGCGTTTTCATAACACCAGTTTCGAAACTGAGGCAGATTTTTCAGTAAAACTCTCCTGGAGAGGGTTCTAACCAATAGATATGTAATTTGCATAGCTTCCCTCACCGAGAAAGACCGTGTTCCGAACAGGCTACATACATCAAGGATTTGAGAAACATTTTTAATGAGTTATGTACATGTGTATTACAGATCTTTCATCCACCATACAAGGCATATTGACACATAGAAACATTAACTCTGAGTTCGCAGATTTTTCCTAATAGCAGTTTCAAAATTCAGGCAGTTTTCAAAGGAAAAACTGTTGGAGCGTGTTCTACCCAATAGGTACGTAAATTACATAGATTCCCCCACTGTGAAATTACATGTTTCGAACACATTACATGCAGAAAAGGTTCGACAAAAATAAACTATAGAGTTGTTTGCATGAGGATGACAGGACTTTCATCACAATACAAGGCATATTGATGCTTAGAAGCATTTTCTCTGATTTCACAGAGCTTTCCAAACGCCAGTTTCGAAAATGAGGCAGATTTCACGGCAAAAACCTCTTGGAGCAGGTTCTAACCTATAGACATGTAATTAACATGGATTCGCTCTCCGTGAAATTCCGTGTTCTGAACACGATACATGCATCTCGGACTCGACAAATATTCACTACATTGTGGTTAGCATGTGGATTACAGCACTTTCATCCACCATACAAAGCTTACTGACACTTTGAAGGATTTTCTCAGATTTCACAGGTTAGTTTTAATGCCAGATAAGAAAATGAGGCAGATTTGGCAAAAAAATGCTCTTGGAGCGAGTTATACACAAAAGATATGTAATTTACCTAGTTTTACTCACCGTGACATTCCGTGTTCTGAACACGTTACATGCATCACGGATTCGACAAACATTCACTACAGAGTTGGTAGCATAAGGATTACCGAACATTCACCCACCATAAATGCCATATTGACATTTTGAAGCACTTTCCCATATTTCAAAATGTTTTCCTAATGCCAGGTTTGAAAATGAGGCAGATTAACAAAAAATTCTCTTGGAGCAAATACTTCCCATAGAAATGTAATTTACATAGCTTCCCTCACAGTGACATTCCAATTTCCGAACACTCTACATACTTCACGGATTTGACAAACATTTTTAATGAGTTATGTACATGTGTATTACAGAACTTTCATCCACCATACAAGGCATATTTAAACCTAGAAACATTAACTCTGAATTTGCAGCCTTTTCCTAATGCCAGTTTCGAAAATCAGGCCGTTTTCTCCAGAAAAAGTTTTTGGAGCGATTTCTTCCCAATAGACATGAAAATTACATAGATTCCATCTCCGGAAACTTCCGTCATACGATCACGCTACATGCGTAGGCTTTCTACAATTATTCACATCAGGTTTGTTTGCATGTGGGTTTATGAACTTCCATCACAATACAATGCATATTGACACTTTGAAGCATTTTCTCTGATTTTGAAGGAATTTCCAAATGCCAGTTTCAAAAATGAGGCAGATTTCGCAGAAAAAACTCTTGGAGTGAGTTCTACCCAAGAGACATGTATTTTACCGAGATACACTCACCGTGATATTCTATGTTCTGAACACTCTCCATGTATCTCGGATTCGACAAATATTCTCTTCAGAGTTGTTAGTATGCGGATTGCCAAACTTTCATCCACCATACAAGGCATATTTACACCTACAATTGATTAATCTGATTTCGCAGCTTATTCCTAATGCCAGTTTCAAAAATCAGGCGGTTATCTCAGGAAAAAACTCTTGGAGCGATTTCTAACCTAGGGAAATGTAATTTACATAAATTTCCTCGCCGTGACATTCCGTGTTCCAAACGTTCTACATGCATAACGGATTCGAAAAATATTCACTACAGATTTGTTAGCATGTGGATTACCAAACTTTCATCACAAAACATTGAATATTGATACTTAGAAGTATTTTCTCAGATTTTGCAGCGTTTTCCAAGCGCCAGTTTCAAAAATGAAGCAGTTTTCACAGAAAAATTCTATTGAAGTGAGTACTACCAAATAGACAAGTAGTTTACATTGTTTCAATCACCGTGAAATTGCACGTTCCGAACATGGTACATGCATCACGGGTTAGAAAAAAGTTTCTTTAATATGTTGTGAAAAAGTGGATTACCAAACTTTCTTCCTACATAAAGGCATCTTTACACCTACAAATATTTTCTCACATTTTGCAGCTTTATCCAAATATCACATTTGAGTATCAAGCAATTTTTGCCGAAAAATTCTATTCTAGCTAGTTCTACCCAATAGAATTCTAATTTACATGGTTTCTTTACAGTGAAATTCTGTCTTCTGAACGCGCTACAAGAATCACAGTTTGAAAAATATTACTACACACTTGTTAACATATGGATTACCGGACTTTCATCCACCAATCAAGTCATATTGGCACTTAGAAGCATTTTCTCATATTTCGAAGATTTTTCCTAACACCAGATTTGAAAATGAGGCAGATTTTGCAGAAAAATTCTCTTGGAGCGAGTTCTACCCAATAGACATTTAATTTACATTGATGTGCTCATCATGACATTTTGTGATCTGAACACATTTCATGTATCTCGGTTTCGACAAATATTCACTACAGAGATGTTAGCATTTGGATTACCAAACTTTCATCCACCATACAAGGCATATTTACACCTACAAGTATTTACTCTCATTTCAAATTTTGTCCAAACGTCAAATTCGAAAATCATGCAATTTGTTCAGAAAAATTCTATTCAAGCTAGTTCTACCCAATAGAATTTTAATTTACGTAGTTTCATTACCATAAATTTCCATGTTCCAAACACGCTAAATAAGTCACGGATTCGAAAAGTATTCCCTTCATAGTTGGTTACGTGGATTACCAGACTTAAATTCCCCGTTCAAGGCATATTCACACTTAGAAGCATTTTCTCAGATTTCTCAGGTTTTCCCTAAAGCCAGTTTGGAAAATGAGGCTGATTTCACAGAAAAAGTTCTTGGAGCCAGTTCTACCCAAAAGGTATGTAATTTAAGTAGTTCACTCACCGTGACATTCCGTGTTCTGAACATGTTACATGCATCAAGGATTCGACAATCATCCTTTAATGAGTGTGAGCATGTGGATTATCAAATTTTCATCCACCTTACAAGACATGTTTTCACCTAGAAACATTTACTCACATTTCGCAGAATTTTCCTAACGTCAGTTTCGAAAATCAGGCAGTTTCCGCAGAAAAATCCTCTTGTTGCATGTTCCATCCAATAGACATCTCATTTTCATAGATACCATCACCGTAACATTCCGTGTTCCTAAAAAACGGTTCATGCACCAAGGATTCAACAAATATTCACTGCTGAGTTGTTAGCATGTGAATTACCAATCTTTAATAAACCATTGAAGACATATTGTCACCTTAAAGCATTTACTCTGATTTCACAGCGTTTTCATAACACCAGTTTCGAAACTGAGGCAGATTTTTCAGTAAAACTCTCCTGGAGAGGGTTCTAACCAATAGATATGTAATTTGCATAGCTTCCCTCACCGAGAAAGACCGTGTTCCAAACAGGCTACATACATCAAGGATTTGAGAAACATTTTTAATGAGTTATGTACATGTGTATTACAGATCTTTCATCCACCATACAAGGCATATTGACACATAGAAACATTAACTCTGAGTTCGCAGATTTTTCCTAATAGCAGTTTCGAAAATCAGGCAGTTTTCAAAGGAAAAACTGTTGGAGCGTGTTCTACCCAATAGGTACGTAAATTACATAGATTCCCCCACTGTGAAATTACATGTTTCGAACACATTACATGCAGAAAAGATTCGACAAAAATAAACTATAGAGTTGTTTGCATGAGGATGACAGGACTTTCATCACAATACAAGGCATATTGATGCTTAGAAGCATTTTCTCTGATTTCACAGAGCTTTCCAAATGCCAGTTTCGAAAATGAGGCAGATTTCACGGCAAAAACCTCTTGGAGCAGGTTCTAACCTATAGACATGTAATTAACATGGATTCGCTCTCCGTGAAATTCCGTGTTCTGAACACGATACATGCATCTTGGACTCGACAAATATTCACTACATTGTGGTTAGCATGTGGATTACAGCACTTTCATCCACCATACAAAGCTTACTGACACTTTGAAGAATTTTCTCAGATTTCACAGGTTAGTTTTAATGCCAGATAAGAAAATGAGGCAGATTTGGCAAAAAAATGCTCTTGGAGCGAGTTATACACAAAAGATATGTAATTTACCTAGTTTTACTCACCGTGACATTCCGTGTTCTGAACACGTTACATGCATCACGGATTCGACAAACATTCACTACAGAGTTGGTAGCATAAGGATTACCGAACACTCACCCACCATAAATGCCATATTGACATTTTGAAGCACTTTCCCATATTTCAAAATGTTTTCCTAATGCCAGGTTTGAAAATGAGGCAGATTAACAAAAAATTCTCTTGGAGCAAGTACTTCCCATAGAAATGTAATTTACATAGCTTCCCTCACAGTGACATTCCAATTTCCGAACACTCTACATACTTCACGGATTTGACAAACATTTTTAATGAGTTATGTACATGTGTATTACAGAACTTTCATCCACCATACAAGGCATATTTAAACCTAGAAACATTAACTCTGAATTTGCAGCCTTTTCCTAATGCCGGTTTCGAAAATCAGGCCGTTTTCTCCAGAAAAAATTTTTGGAGCGATTTCTTGCCAATAGACATGAAATTTACATAGATTCCATCTCCGGAAACTTCCGTCATACGATCACGCTACATGCGTAGGCTTTCTACAATTATTCACATCAGGTTTGTTTGCATGTGGCTTTCTGAACTTCCATCACAATACAATGCATATTGACACTTTGAAACATTTTCTCTGATTTTGAAGGAATTTCCAAATGCCAGTTTCAAAAATGAGGCAGATTTCGCAGAAAAAACTCTTGGAGTGAGTTCTACCCAAGAGACATGTATTTTACCGAGATACACTCACCGTGATATTCTATGATCTGAACACTCTCCATGTATCTCGGATTCGACAAATATTCTCTACAGAGGTGTTAGTATGCGGATTGCCAAACTTTCATCCACCATACAAGGCATATTTACACCTACAATTGATTAATCTCAGTTCGCAGCTTGTTCCTAATGCCAGTTTCAAAAATCAGGCGGTTATCTCAGGAAAAAACTCTTGGAGCGATTTCTAACCTAGGGAAATGTAATTTACATAAATTTCCTCGCCGTGTCATTCCGTGTTCCAAACGTTCTACATGCATAACCGATTCGAAAATATTCACTACAGATTTGTTAGCATGTGGATTACCAAACTTTCATCACAAAACATTGAATATTGATACTTAGAAGGATTTTCTCAGATTTTGCAGCGTTTTCCAAACGCCAGTTTCAAAAATGAAGCCGTTTTCACAGAAAAATTCTATTGAAGTGAGTACTACCAAATAGAGAAGTAGTTTACATTGTTTCAATCACCGTGAAATTGCACGTTCCGAACATGGTACATGCATCACGGGTTAGAAAAAAGATTCTTTAATATGTTGTGAAAAAGTGGATTACAAAACTTTCTTCCTACATAAAGGCATCTTTACACCTACAAATATTTTCTCACATTTTGCAGCTTTATCCAAATATCACATTTGAGTATCAAGCAATTTTCGCCGAAATATTCTATTGTAGCTAGTTCTACCCACTAGAATTCTAATTTACATGGTTTCTTTACCATGAAAATCTGTCTTCTAAACGCGCTACAAGAATCACTGTTTGAAAAATATTACTACACACTTGTTAACATATGGATTACCGGACTTTCATCCACCAATCAAGTCATATTGGAACTTAGAAACATTTTCTCATATTTCGAAGATTTTTCCTAACACCAGATTTGAAAATGAGGCAGATTTTGCAGAAAAATTCTCTTGGAGCGAGTTCTACCCAATAGACATTTAATTTACATAGATGTGCTCATCATGACATTTTGTTATCTGAACACATTTCATGTATCTCGGTTTTGACAAATATTCACTACAGAGATGTTAGCATTTGGATTACCAATCTTACATCCACCATACAAGGCATATTTGCACCTACAAGTATTTACTCTCATTTCAAAGTTTTGTCCAAACGTCAAAATCGAAAATCATGCAATTTGTTCAGAAAAATTCTATTCAAGCTAGTTCTACCCAATAGAATTTTAATTTACGTAGTTACATTACCGTAAATTTCCATGTTCCAAACACGCTAAATAAGTCACCGATTCGAAAATTATTCCCTTCATAGTTGGTTACGTGGATTATCGGACTTAAATTCTCCGTTCAAGGCATATTCACACTTAGAAGCATTTTCTCAGATTTCTCAGGTTTTTCCTAAAGCCAGTTTGGAAAATGAGGCTGATTTCACAGAAAATGTTCTTGGAGCCAGATCTACCCAAAAGATATGTAATTTAACTAGTTCACTCACCGTGACATTCCGTGTTCTGAACATGTTACATGCATCAAGGATTCGACAATCATCCTTTAATGAGTGTGAGCATGTGGATTATCAAATTTTCATCCACCTTACAAGACATGTTTTCACCTAGAAACATTTACTCACATTTCGCAGAATTTTCCTAACGTCAGTTTCGAAAATCAGGCAGTTTTCGCAGAAAAATCCTCTTGTTGCATGTTCCATCCAATAGACATCTCATTTTCATAGATACCATCACCGTAACATTCCGTGTTCCTAAAAAACGGTTCATGCACCAAGGATTCAACAAATATTCACTGCTGAGTTGTTAGCATGTGAATTACCAATCTTTAATAAACCATTGAAGACATATTGTCACCTTAAAGCATTTACTCTGATTTCACAGCGTTTTCATAACACCAGTTTCAAAACTGAGGCAGATTTTTCAGTAAAACTCTCCTGGAGAGAGTGCTATCCAATAGATATGTAATTTACATAGCTTCCCTCACCGAGAAAGACCGTGTTCCGAACAGGCTAAATACATCAAGGATTTGAGAATCATTTTTAATGAGTTATGTACATGTGTATTACAGATCTTTCATCCACCATACAAGGCATATTGACACATAGAAACATTAACTCTGAGTTCGCAGATTTTTCCTAATAGCAGTTTCGAAAATCAGGCAGTTTTCAAAGGAAAAAACTGTTGGAGCGTGTTCTACCCAATAGGTACGTAAATTACATAGATTCCCCCACTGTGAAATTACATGTTTCGAACACATTACATGCAGAAAAGTTTCAACAAAAATAAACTATAGAGTTGTTTGCATGAGAATGACAGGCTTTCATCACAATACAAGGCATATTGATGCTTAGAAGCATTTTCTCTGATTTCACAGAGCTTTCCAAACGCCAGTTTCGAAAATGAGGCAGATTTCACGGCAAAAACCTCTTGGAGCAGGTTCTAACCTATAGACATGTAATTAACATGGATTCGCTCTCCGTGAAATTCCGTGTTCTGAACACAATACATGCATCTCGGACTCGACAAATATTCACTACAATGTGGTTAGCATGTGGATTACAGCACTTTCATCCACCATACAAAGCTTACTGACACTTTGAAAAATTTTCTCAGATTTCACAGGTTAGTTTTAATGCCAGATAAGAAAATGAGGCAGATTTGGCAAAAAAATGCTCTTGGAGCGAGTTATACACAAAAGATATGTAATTTACCTAGTTTTACTCACCGTGACATTCCGTGTTCTGAACACGTTACATGCATCACGGATTCGACAAACATTCACTACAGAGTTGGTAGCATAAGGATTACCGAACACTCACCCACCATAAATGCCATATTGACATTTTGAAGCACTTTCCCATATTTCAAAATGTTTTCCTAATGCCAGGTTTGAAAATGAGGCAGATTAACAAAAAATTCTCTTGGAGCAAGTACTTCCCATAGAAATGTAATTTACATAGCTTCCCTCACAGTGACATTCCAATTTCCGAACACTCTACATACTTCACGGATTTGACAAACATTTTTAATGAGTTATGTACATGTGTATTACAGAACTTTCATCCACCATACAAGGCATATTTAAACCTAGAAACGTTAACTCTGAATTTGCAGCCTTTTCCTAATGCCAGTTTCGAAAATCAGGCCGTTTTCTCCAGAAAAAATTTTTGGAGCGATTTCTTCCCAATAGACATGAAATTTACATAGATTCCATCTCCGGAAATTTCCGTCATACGATCACGCTACATGCATAGGCTTTCTACAATTATTCACATCAGGTTTGTTTGCATGTGGCTTTATGAACTTCCATCACAATACAATGCATATCGACACTTTGAAGCATTTTCTCTGATTTTGAAGGAATTTCCAAATGCCAGTTTCGAAAATGAGGCAGATTTCGCAGAAAAAACTCTTGGAGTGAGTTCTACCCAAGAGACATGTATTTTACCGACATACGCTCACCGTGATATTCTATGTGCTCAAAACTCTTCATGTATCTAGGATTCGACAAATATTCTCTACAGAGTTGTTAGAATGCAGATTGCCGAACTTTCATCCACCATACAAGGCATATTTACACCTACAATTGATTAATCTGAGTTCGCAGCTTATTCCTAACGCCAGTTTCAAAAATCAGGCTGTTATCTCAGGAAAAAACTCTTGGAGCGATTTCTAACCTAGGGAAATGTAATTTTCATGAATTTCCTCGCCGTGACATTCCGTGTTCCAAACGTTCTACATGCATAACGGATTCGAAAAATATTCACTACAGATATGTTAGCATGTGGATTACCGAACTTTCATCACAATAGATTGAATATTGATACTTAGAAGTATTTTCTCAGATTTTGCAATGTTTTCCAAACGCCAGTTTCAAAAATGAAGCATTTATCGCAGAAAAATTCTCTTGGAGCGAGTTTTACCCAATAGTGAAGTAATTTACATTGTTTCAGTCACCGTGAAATTCCACGTTCCAAACACGGTATATGCATCACGGATTAGAAAAAGATTCTTTAATATGTTGTGAAAATGTGGATTACAGTACTTTCTTCCACATAAAATCATATATACACCAAGAAATATTTACTCTCATTTTGAAGCTTTCTCAATAATTCAGATTCGATAGTCATGCAATTTTCGCAGAAAAATTGTATTCTAGCTAGTTCTACACAAAAGAATTGTAATTTATATTGTTTCATTACGGTGAAATTCCTTATTCCAAAAGCGCTGCATGAATCAAGGTTTGAAAAATCATTACTACACTGTTATAAACATGTGGATTACCGGACTTTCATTCACCATTCAAGGCATATTGACACTTAGAAGCATTTTCTCAGAATTCACAGGGTTCTCCAAATGTCAGTTTTGAAAATGAGGCACATTTCGCAGAAAAATTCTCTTCAAGCGAGTTCTACCCAATAGACATGTAATTTACATTGTTTCCTTCAATATGACACTCTGTATTCCGTACACATTACATGCATCACGAATTCGACAAACATTCTCTAATGAGTGTGAGCATGTGGATTACTAAAATTTCATCCACCATACAAGGCATATTTACACCTACTTGTAGTTATTCTGATTTCGCAGGTTTTTCCTAACATCCAGTTTTGAAAATCATGAAATTTTCGCAGAAAAATTCAATTCGAGCGAGTTCTATCCAGTAGAATTGTTATTTTCCGAGTTTCACTCACCGAGACATTCCGTGTTCCGAAAATGTTACAATAATCACGGCTTCAACAAACATTATTTGATGACCATGAGCATGTGGATTACCAATGTTTGAACCACAATACAAGGCATATTTACACCTAGGAATATTTACTTAGATTTCGAAGATTTTTCCTAACGTCAGTTATGACAATCAGGCAGTTTTCGCAGAAAAATTCTCTTGCTGCATGTTCGATCCAATAGACATCCCATTTTCATACATACCTTCACTGTAACATTCCGTGTTCCGAAAAAGGCACATGCACCATGGATTCAACTAATATTCACTCCTGAGTTGTTAGAATGTGAATTACACATCTTTATTAAACAATTGAAGACATATTGTCACCTTAAAGCTTTTGCTCAGGTTTTGCAGTGTTTTCATTACACCAGTTTACAAACAGAGGTAGATTTTACAGTAAAATGCTCCTGGAGCGGGTTCTCACCAATAGATATGTAATTTACATAGTTTCGTTCAACGTGACATTCCGTGTGCCGAACACACTACATATATCACGGATTTGAGAAACATTTTTAATGAGTTGTGTACATGTGTATTACAGAACTTTCATGCACCATACAAGGCATATTTACACCTAGAAACATTAACTCTGAGTTTGCAGCTTTTTCCTAATAGCAGTTTCGAAAATCAGGCAGTTTCCTAAGGAAAAAACTGTTGGAGCGTGTTCTACCCAATAGATATGTAAATTACATAGATTCTCCCGCTGTGAAATTCCGTGTTTCGCACACGCTACATGCAGATAGGATTCGACAAAAATACACTACAGAGTTGTTTGCATGTGGATTACAGGACTTTCATCACAATACAAGGCATATTGATACTTAAAAGCATTTTCTCTGATTTCACAGAGATTTCCAAACGCCAGTTTTGAAACTGAGGCAGATATCACGGCAAAATTCTCTTGGAGCGGGTTCAAAACAATAGACATGTAATTTACATGGATTCGCTCACCGTGAAATTCCGTGTTCCGAACACGCTACATGCCTCTCGGATTCGACAAATATTCACTACAGAGTTGTTAGCAAGTGGATTACAGTAGTTTCATCCACCATACATGGCTTACTGACACTTTGTAGAGTTTTCACAGATTTCACAGGTTAGTTTTAATGCCAGGTTTGAAAATGAGGCAGATTTGGCAGGAAAATTCTCTTGGAGCGAGTTCTAAACAAAAGATATGTAATTTGCTAATTTTCACTCACCGTGACTTTCCGTGATCTAAAAACGTAACATGCATCACGGATTCGACAAACATCCTTTAATGAGTTGTGAACATGTGTATTACCGAACTTTCATCCACTTTATAATGCATATTTATACCTAGAAGTTTTTTTCTGATTTAGTAGATTTCTCCTAATGTCAGTTTTTTAATCATGCAGTTTTCCCAGAAAAATCCTCATGGAGCGAGTTCTACACAATAAACTTGCAATTTACATAGAATCTGTCATCGTGAAATTCCGTGTTCCGAAAAAGCTACATGCATTACGGATTCGACAAATATTCACTACAGTGTTGTTAGCATAAGGATTACCGGACTTTCATCCACCATAAAAGCCATATTGGCACTTTGAAGCATTTTCTCATATTTCGAAAGTTTTTCCTAATGCCAGTTTTGAAAATGAGGCAGAATTTGCAGAAAAAGCTCTTGGAGCGAGTTCTACCCAAGTGATATGTATTTTACATACATTCGCTAACCGTGATATTCTGTGTTCCGAATATGCTTTATGTATCTTGGATTCGACAAATATTCACTACAGAGTTGTTAGCATGCGGATTACCGAACTTTCATCCACCCTACAAGGAATATTTACACCGAGAGTCTATTCATCTTAGTTCGCAATTTTTTCCTAACGGCAGTCTCAAAAATCAGGCAGATTTCTCTGGGAAAAACTCTTGGAGTGATTTCTAACCAAGAGAAATTTAATTTACATCAACTCCCTGGCCATGAAATTCCTTGTTCCAAACATGCTACATGCATAATGGATTCGACAAATATTCACTACAGATTTGTTAGCATGTGGATTACCGAACTTCGATCACAATAGATTGAATATTGATACTTAGAAGTATTTTCTCAGATTTTGCAGTGTTTTCCAAACGCCAGTTTCAATAATGAAGCAATTATCGCAGAAAAATTCTCTTGGAGCGAGTTCTACCCAATAGAGAAGTAATTTACATTGTTTCAGTCACCGTGAAATTCCAAATTCTGAACACGGTATATGCATCACGGATTAGAAAAAGATTCTTTAATATGTTGTGAAAATGTGGATTACCGAACTTTCTTCCAACATAAAGGTATATTTACACATAGAAATATTTACTCTCATTTTGAAGCTTTCTCCAAACTTCAGATTCGATAATCATGCAATTTTCGCAGAAAAATTCTATTCTGGCTAGTTCTACCCAATAGAATTGTAATTTACATTGTTTCATTATTGTGAAATTCCTTTTTCCAAAAGCGCTAAATGAATCAAGGTTTGAAAAATAATTACTACACTGTTATTAACATGTGGATTACCGGACTTTCATTCACCATTCAAGGCATATTGACACTTAGAAGCATTTTCTCAGAATTCACAGGGTTCTCCAAATGTCAGTTTTGAAAATGAGGCACATTTCGCAGAAAAATTCTCTTCAAGCGAGTTCTACCCAATAGACATGTAATTTACATTGTTTCCTTCAATATGACACTCTGTATTCCGTACACATTACATGCATCACGAATTCGACAAACATTCTCTAATGAGTGTGAGCATGTGGATTACTAAATTTTCATCCACCATACAAGGCATATTTACACCTAGTTGTAGTTATTCTGATTTTGCAGGTTTTTCCTAACATCCAGTTTTGAAAATCATGAAATTTTCGCAGAAAAATTCAATTCGAGCGAGTTCTATCCAGTAGAATTGTTATTTTCCGAGTTTCACTAACCGAGACATTCCGTGTTCCGAAAACGTTACATTAATCACGGCTTCGACAGATATTATTTAATAACCGTGAGCATGTGGATTACCGATGTTTCAACCACAATACAAGGCATATATATACCTAGGAATATTTACTTAGATTTCGCAGATTTTTCCTAATGTCAGTTATGACAATCAGGCAGTTTTCACAGAAAAATTCTCTTGCTGCATGTTCTATCCAATAGACATCCCATTTTCATTGATAACTTCACCGTAAAATTCCGTGTTCCGAAAAAGTCACATGCACCATGGATTCATCAAATATTCACTCCTGAGTTGTTAGAATGTGAATTACACATCTTTATTAAACAATTGAAGACATATTGTCACCTTAAAGCTTTTGCTCAGGTTTTGCAGTGTTTTCATAACACCAGATTACAAACAGAGGTAGATTTTACAGTAAAATGCTCCTGGAGCAGGTTCTCACCAATAGATATGTAATTTACATAGTTTCCTTCAACGTGACATTCCGTGTGCCGAACACACTACATATATCACGGATTTGAGAAACATTTTTAGTGAGTTGTGTACATGTGTATTACAGAACTTTCATGCACCATACAAGGCATATTTACACCTAGAAACATTAACTCTGAGTTTGCAGCTTTTTCCTAATAGCAGTTTCGAAAATCAGGCAGTTTCCTAAGGAAAAAACTTTTGGAGCGTGTTCTACCCAATAGATATGTAAATTACATAGATTCTCCCGCTGTGAAATTCCGTGTTTCGCACACGCTACATGCAGATAGGATTCGACAAAAATACACTACATAGATGTTTGCATGTGGATTACAGGACTTTCATCACAATACAAGGCATATTGATACTTAAAAGCATTTTCTCTGATTTCACAGTGATTTCCAAATGCCAGTTTCAAAACTGAGGCAAAGATCACGGCAAAATTCTCTTGGAGCGGGTTCAAAACAATAGACATGTAATTTACATGGATTCGCTCACCGTGAAATTCCGTGTTCCGAACACGCTACATGCATCTCGGATTCGACAAATATTCTCTACAGAGTTGTTAGCAAGTGGATTACAGCAGTTTCATCCACCATATATGGCTTACTGACACTTTGAAGACTTTTCACAGATTTCACAGGTTAGTTTTAATGCCAGGTTTGAAAATGAGGCAGATTTGTTAGGAAAATGCTCTTGGAGAGAGTTCTAACCAAAAGATATGTAATTTGCTTAGTTTTACTCACCGTGAATTTCCGTGATCTGAAAACGTAACATGCATCACGGATTCGACAAACATCCTTTATTGAGTTGTGAACATGTGTATTACCGAACTTTCATCCACTTTACAATGCATATTTATACCTAGAAATTTTTTTCTGATTTAGTAGATTTCTCCTAATGTCAGTTTTTTAATCATGCAGTTTTCCCAGAAAAATCCTCATGGAGCGAGTTCTACACAATAGACATGCAATTTACATAGAATCTTTCATCGTGAAATTCCGTGTTCCGAAAAAGCTACATGCATCACGGATTCGACAAATATTCACTACAGAGTGGTTAGCATAAGGATTACCGGACTTTCATCCACCATAAAAGCCATATTGGCACTTTGAAGCATTTTCTCATATTTCGAAAGTTTTTCCTAATGCCAGTTTTGAAAATGAGGCAGAATTTGCAGAAAAAGCTCTTGGAGCGAGTTCTACCCAAGTGATATGTATTTTACATACATTCGCTCACCGTGATATTCTGTGTTCCGAACACGCTTTATGTATCTCGAATTCGACAATATTCACTACAGAGTTGTTAGCATGCGGATTACCGAACTTTCATCCACCCTACAAGGCATATTTACACCGAGAATCTATTCATCTTAGTTCGCAATATTTTCCTAATGCCAGTCTCAAAAATCAGGCAGATTTCTCTGGGAAAAACTCTTGGAGTGATTTCTAACCAAGAGAAATGTAATTTACATCAACTCCCTGGCCATGAAATTCCGTGTTCCGAACATGCTACATGCATAATGGATTCGACAAATATTCACTACAGATTTGTTAGCATGTGGATTACCGAACTTCGATCACAATAGATTGAATATTGATACTTAGTAGTATTTTCTCAGATTTTGCAGTGTTTTCCAAACGCCAGTTTCAATAATGAAGCATTTATCGCAGAAAAATTCTCTTGGAGCGAGTTCTACCCAATAGAGAAGTAATTTACATTGTTTCAGTCACCGTGAAATTCCAAATTCTGAACACGGTATATGCATCACGGATTAGAAAAAGATTCTTTAATATGTTGTGAAAATGTGGATTACCGAACATTCTTCCAACATAAAGGCATATATACACCTAGAAATATTTACTCTCATTTTGAAGCTTTCTCCAAACTTCAGATTCGATAATCATGCAATTTTCGCAGAAAAATTCTATTCTGGCTAGTTCTACCCAATAGAATTGTAATTTACATTGTTTCATTATTGTGAAATTCCGTTTTCCAAAAGCGCTAAATGAATCAAGGTTTGAAAAATAATTACTACACTGTTATTAACATGTGGATTACCGGACTTTCATTCACCATTCAAGGCATATTGACACTTAGAAGCATTTTCTCAGAATTCACAGGGTTCTCCAAATGTCAGTTTTGAAAATGAGGCACATTTCGCAGAAAAATTCTCTTCAAGCAAGTTCTACCCAATAGACATGTAATTTACATTGTTTCCTTCAATATGACACTCTGTATTCCGTACACATTACATGCATCACGAATTCAACAAACATTCTCTAATGAGTGTGAGCATGTGGATTACTAAATTTTCATCCACCATACAAGGCATATTTACACCTAGGTGTAGTTATTCTGATTTTGCAGGTTTTTCCTAACATCTAGTTTTGAAAATCATGAAATTTTCGCAGAAAAATTCAATTCGAGCGAGTTCTATCCAGTAGAATTGTTATTTTCCGAGTTTCACTAAACGAGACATTCCGTGTTCCGAAAATGTTACATTAATCACGGCTTCGACAGATATTATTTAATGACAGTGAGCATGTGGATTACCGATGTTTCAACCACAATACAAGGCATATTTACACCTAGGAATATTTACTTAGATTTCGCAGATTTTTCCTAATGTCAGTTATGACAATCAGGCAGTTTTCGCAGAAAAATTCTCTTGCTGCATGTTCTATCCTATAGACATCCCATTTTCATAGATACCTTCACCGTAAAATTCCGTGTTCCGAAAAATTCACACGCACCATGGATTCATCAAATATTCACTCCTGAGTTGTTAGAATGGGAATTACACATCTTTATTAAACAATTGAAGACATATTGTCACCTTAAAGCTTTTGCTCAGGTTTTGCAGTGTTTTCATAACACCAGATTACAAACAGAGGTAGATTTTACAGTAAAATGCTCCTGGAGCGGGTTCTCACCAATAGATATGTAATTTACATAGTTTCCTTCAACGTGACATTCCGTGTGCCGAACACACTACATATATCACGGGTTTGAGAAACATTTTTAATGAGTTGTGTACATGTGTATTACAGAACTTTCATGCACCATACAAGGCATATTTACACCTAGAAACATTAACTCTGAGTTTGCAGCTTTTTCCTAATAGCAGTTTCGAAAATCAGGCAGTTTCCTAAGGAAAAAAACTGTTGGAGCGTGTTCTACCCAATAGATATGTAAATTACATAGATTCTCCCGCTGTGAAATTCCGTGTTTCGCACACGCTACATGCAGATAGGATTCGACAAAAATACACTACAGAGTTGTTTGCATGTGGATTACAGGACTTTCATCACAATACAAGGCATATTGATACTTAAAAGCATTTTCTCTGATTTCACAGAGCTTTCCAAACGCCAGTTTCAAAACTGAGGCAAAGATCACGGCAAAATTCTCTTGGAGCGGGTTCAAAACAATAGACATGTAATTTACATGGATTCGCTCACCGTGAAATTCCGTGTCCCGAACACGCTACATGCATCTCGGATTCGACAAATATTCACTACAGAGTTGTTAGCAAGTGGATTACAGCAGTTTCATCCACCATACATGGCTTACTGACACTTTGAAGACTTTTCACAGATTTCACAGGTTAGTTTTAATGCCAGGTTTGAAAATGAGGCAGATTTGGCAGGAAAATGCTCTTGGAGCGAGTTCTAACCAAAAGATATGTAATTTGCTTAGTTTCACTCACCGTGACTTTCCGTGATCTGAAAACGTAACATGCATCACGGATTCGACAAATATCCTTTATTGAGTTGTGAACATGTGTATTACCGAACTATCATCCACTTTAAAATGCATATTTATACCTAGAAATTTTTTTCTGATTTAGAAATTTCTCCTAATGTCAGTTTTTTAATCATGCAGTTTTCCCAGAAAAATCCTCATGGAGCGAGTTCTACACAATAGAGTTGCAATTTACATAGAATCTGTCATCGTGAAATTCCGTGTTCCGAAAAAGCTACATGCATCACGGATTCGACAAATATTCACTACAGTGTTGTTAGCATAAGGATTACCGGACTTTCATCCACCATAAAAGCCATATTGGCACTTTGAAGCATTTTCTCATATTTCGAAAGTTTTTCCTAATGCCAGTTTTGAAAATGAGGCAGAATTTGCAGAAAAAGCTCTTGGAGCGAGTTCTACCCAAGTGATATGTATTTTACATACATTCGCTCACCGTGATATTCTGTGTTCCGAACACGCTTTATGTATCTCGGATTCGACAATATTCACTACAGAGTTGTTAGCATGCAGATTACCGAACTTTCATCCACCCTACAAGGCATATTTACACCGAGAATCTATTCATCTTAGTTCGCAATATTTTCCTAATGCCAGTCTCAAAAATCAGGCAGATTTCTCTGGGAAAAACTCTTGGAGTGATTTCTAACCAAGAGAAATGTAATTTACATCAAATCCCTGGCCATGAAATTCCGTGTTCCGAACATGCTACATGCATAATGGATTCGACAAATATTCACTACAGATTTTTTAGCATGTGGATTACCGAACTTCGATCACAATAGATTGAATATTGATACTTAGTAGTATTTTCTCAGATTTTGCAGTGTTTTCCAAACGCCAGTTTCAATAATGAAG
This sequence comes from Camelus bactrianus, assembly GCF_048773025.1. Lineage (NCBI taxonomy): Eukaryota > Metazoa > Chordata > Mammalia > Artiodactyla > Camelidae > Camelus > Camelus bactrianus. The sequence continues at coordinate 142,059,283 of NC_133539.1, read as the reverse complement.
CATTTATCGCAGAAAAATTCTCTTGGAGCGAGTTCTACCCAATAGAGAAGTAATTTACATTGTTTCAGTCACCGTGAAATTCCAAATTCTGAACACGGTATATGCATCACGGATTAGAAAAAGATTCTTTAATATGTTGTGAAAATGTGGATTACCGAACATTCTTCTAACATAAAGGCATATATACACCTAGAAATATTTACTCTCATTTTGAAGCTTTGTCCAAACTTCAGATTCGATAATCATGCAATTTTCGCAGAAAAATTATATTCTAGCTAGTTCTACCGAATAGAATTGTAATTTACATTGATTCATTACTGTGAAATTCCGTTTTCCAAAAGCGCTACATGAATCAAGGTTTGAAAAATAATTACTACACTGTTATTAACATGTGGATTACCGGACTTTCATTCACCATTCAAGGCATATTGACACTTAGAAGCATTTTCTAAGAATTCACAGGGTTCTCCAAATGTCAGTTTTGAAAATGAGGCACATTTCGCAGAAAAATTCTCTTCAAGCGAGTTCTACCCAATAGACATGGAATTTACATTATTTCCTTCAATATGACACTCTGTATTCCGTACACATTACATGCATCACGAATTCGACAAACATTCTCTAATGAGTGTGAATATGTGGATTACTAAAATTTCATCCACCATAAAAGGCATATTTACACCTACTTGCAGTTATTCTGATTTCGCAGGTTTTTTTTTAACATCCAGTTTTGAAAATCATGAAATTTTCGCAGAAAAATTCAATTCGAGCGAGTTCTATGCAGTAGAATTGTTATTTTCCGAGTTTCACTCACCGAGACATTCCGTGTTCCGAAAACGTTACAATAATCACGGCTTCGACAAACATTATTTGATGACCATGAGCATGTGGATTACCGATGTTTCAACCACAATACAAGGCATATTTACACCTAGAAATATTTACTTAGATTTCACAGATTTTTCCTAAATTCATTTACAAAAATCAGGCAGTTTTCGCCGCAAAATTCTCTTGCTGCATGTTCGATCCAATACACATCCCATTTACATAGATACTGTCACCGTAACATTCCGTGTTCCGAAAAAGGCACATGCACCATGGATTCATCAAATATTCACTCCTGAGTTGTTAGAATGGGAATTACACATCTTTATTAAACAATTGAAGACATATTGTCACCTTAAAGCTTTTGCTCAGGTTTTGCAGTGTTTTCATAACACCAGTTTACAAACACAGGTAGATTTTACAGTAAAATGCTCCTGGAGCGGGTTCTCACCAATAGATATGTAATTTACATAGTTTCCTTCAACGTGACATTCCGTGTGCCGAACACACTACATATATCACGGATTTGAGAAACATTTTTAATGAGTTGTGTACATGTGTATTACAGAACTTTCATGCACCATACAAGGCATATTTACACCTAGAAACATTAACTCTGAGTTTGCAGCTTTTTCCTAATAGCAGTTTCGAAAATCAGGCAGTTTCCTAAGGAAAAAAACTGTTGGAGCGTGTTCTTCCCAATAGATATGTAAATTATATAGATTCTCCCGCTGTGAAATTCCGTGTTTCGCACACGCTACATGCAGATAGGATTCGACAAAAATACACTACAGAGTTGTTTGCATGTGGATTACAGGACTTTCATCACAATACAAGGCATATTGATACTTAAAAGCATTTTCTCTGATTTCACAGAGCTTTCCAAACGCCAGTTTCAAAACTGAGGCAAAGATCACGGCAAAATTCTCTTGGAGCGGGTTCAAAACAATAGACATGTAATTTACATGGATTCGCTCACCGTGAAATTCCGTGTCCCGAACACGCTACATGCATCTCGGATTCGACAAATATTCACTACAGAGTTGTTAGCAAGTGGATTACAGCAGTTTCATCCACCATACATGGCTTACTGACACTTTGAAGACTTTTCACAGATTTCACAGGTTAGTTTTAATGCCAGGTTTGAAAATGAGGCAGATTTGGCAGGAAAATGCTCTTGGAGCGAGTTCTAACCAAAAGATATGTAATTTGCTTAGTTTCACTCACCGTGACTTTCCGTGATCTGAAAACGTAACATGCATCACGGATTCGACAAATATCCTTTATTGAGTTGTGAACATGTGTATTACCGAACTATCATCCACTTTAAAATGCATATTTATACCTAGAAATTTTTTTCTGATTTAGAAATTTCTCCTAATGTCAGTTTTTTAATCATGCAGTTTTCCCAGAAAAATCCTCATGGAGCGAGTTCTACACAATAGAGTTGCAATTTACATAGAATCTGTCATCGTGAAATTCCGTGTTCCGAAAAAGCTACATGCGTCACGGATTCGACAAATATTCACTACAGTGTTGTTAGCATAAGGATTACCGGACTTTCATCCACCATAAAAGCCATATTGGCACTTTGAAGCATTTTCTCATATTTCGAAAGTTTTTCCTAATGCCAGTTTTGAAAATGAGGCAGAATTTGCAGAAAAAGCTCTTGGAGCGAGTTCTACCCAAGTGATATGTATTTTACATACATTCGCTCACCGTGATATTCTGTGTTCCGAACACGCTTTATGTATCTCGGATTCGACAATATTCACTACAGAGTTGTTAGCAGGCGGATTACCGAACTTTCATCCACCCTACAAGGCATATTTACACCGAGAATCTATTCATCTTATTTCGCAATATTTTCCTAATGCCAGTCTCAAAAATCAGGCAGATTTCTCTGGGAAAAACTCTTGGAGTGATTTCTAACCAAGAGAAATGTAATTTACATCAAATCCCTGGCCATGAAATTCCGTGTTCCGAACATGCTACATGCATAATGGATTCGACAAATATTCACTACAGATTTTTTAGCATGTGGATTACCGAACTTCGATCACAATAGATTGAATATTGATACTTAGTAGTATTTTCTCAGATTTTGCAGGGTTTTCCAAACGCCAGTTTCAATAATGAAGCATTTATCGCAGAAAAATTCTCTTGGAGCGAGTTCTACCCAATAGAGAAGTAATTTACATTGTTTCAGTCACCGTGAAATTCCAAATTCTGAACACGGTATATGCATCACGGATTAGAAAAAGATTCTTTAATATGTTGTGAAAATGTGGATTACCGAACATTCTTCTAACATAAAGGCATATATACACCTAGAAATATTTACTCTCATTTTGAAGCTTTGTCCAAACTTCAGATTCGATAATCATGCAATTTTCGCAGAAAAATTATATTCTAGCTAGTTCTACCGAATAGAATTGTAATTTACATTGATTCATTACTGTGAAATTCCGTTTTCCAAAAGCGCTACATGAATCAAGGTTTGAAAAATAATTACTACACTGTTATTAACATGTGGATTACCGGACTTTCATTCACCATTCAAGGCATATTGACACTTAGAAGCATTTTCTCAGAATTCACAGGGTTCTCCAAATGTCAGTTTTGAAAATGAGGCACATTTCGCAGAAAAATTCTCTTCAAGCGAGTTCTACCCAATAGACATGTAATTTACATTGTTTCCTTCAATATGACACTCTGTATTCCGTACACATTACATGCATCACGAATTCGACAAACATTCTCTAATGAGTGTGAGCATGTGGATTACTAAAATTTCATCCACCATACAAGGCATATTTACACCTACTTGTAATTATTCTGATTTCGCAGGTTTTTCCTAACATCCAGTTTTGAAAATCATGAAATTTTCGCAGAAAAATTCAATTCGAGCGAGTTCTATCCAGTAGAATTGTTATTTTCCGAGTTTCACTCACCGAGACATTCCGTGTTCCGAAAACGTTACAATAATCATGGCTTCGACAAACATTATTTGATGACCATGAGCATGTGGATTACCGATGTTTCAACCACAATACAAGGCATATTTACACCTAGGAATATTTACTTAGAATTCGCAGATTTTTCCTAACGTCAGTTATGACAATCAGGCAGTTTTCGCAGAAAAATTCTCTTGCTGCATGTTCGATCCAATAGACATCCCATTTTCATAGATACCTTCACCGTAATATTCCGTGTTCCGAAAAAGGCACATGCACCATGGATTCATCAAATATTCACTCCTGAGTTGTTAGAATGTGAATTACACATCTTTATTAAACAATTGAAGACATATTGTCACCTTAAAGCTTTTGCTCAGGTTTTGCAGTGTTTTCATAACACCAGTTTACAAACACAGGTAGATTTTACAGTAAAATGCTCCTGGAGCGGGTTCTCACCAATAGATATGTAATTTACATATTTTCCTTCAACGTGACATTCCGTGTGCCGAACACACTACATATATCACGGATTTGAGAAACATTTTTAATGAGTTGTGTACATGTGTATTACAGAACTTTCATGCACCATACAAGGCATATTTACACCTAGAAACATTAACTCTGAGTTTGCAGCTTTTTCCTAATAGCAGTTTCGAAAATCAGGCAGTTTCCTAAGGAAAAAAACTGTTGGAGCGTGTTCTACCCAATAGATATGTAAATTATATAGATTCTCCCGCTGTGAAATTCCGTGTTTCGCACACGCTACATGCAGATAGGATTCGACAAAAATACACTACAGAGTTGTTTGCATGTGGATTACAGGACTTTCATCACAATACAAGGCATATTGATACTTAAAAGCATTTTCTCTGATTTCACAGAGATTTCCAAACGCCAGTTTCGAAACTGAGGCAGATTTCACGGCAAAATTCTCTTGGAGCAGGTTCAAAACAATAGACATGTAATTTACATGGATTCGCTCACCATGAAATTCCGTGATCAGAACACGCTACATGCATCTCGGATTCGACAAATATTCACTACAGAGTTGTTAGCAAGTGGATTACAGCAGTTTCATTCACCATACATGGCTTACTGACACTTTGAAGACTTTCCTCAGATTTCACAGGTTAGTTTTAATGCCAGGTTTGAAAATGAGGCAGAATTGGCAGGAAAATGCTCTTGGACCGAGTTCTAACCAAAAGATATGTAATTTGCTTAGTTTCACTCACCGTGACTTTCCGTGATCTGAACACGTAACATGCATCACGGATTCGACAAACATCCTTTAATGAGTTGTGAACATGTATATTACCGAACTTTCATCCACCTTACAATGCATATTTATACGTAGAAATTTTTTCTGATTTCGTAGATTTCTCCTAATGTCAGTTTTTAAATCATGCAGTTTTCGCAGAAAAATCCTCATGGAGCGAGTTCTACACAATAGACTTGCAATTTACATAGAACCTGTCATCGTGAAATTCCGTGTTCCGAAAAATCTACATGCATCACGGATTCGACAAATATTCACTACAGAGTTGTTAGCATAAGGATTACCGGACTTTCATCCACCATAATAGCCATATTGACACTTTGAAGCATTTTCTCATATTTCGAAAGTTTTTCCTAATGTCAGTTTTGAAAATGAGGCAGAATTTGCAGAAAAAGCTCTTGGAGCGAGTTCTACCCAAGTGATATGTATTTTACATACATTCGCTCACCGTGATATTCTGTGTTCCGAACACGCTTTATGTATCTCGGATTCGACAAATATTCACTACAGAGTTGTTAGCATGCGGATTACAGAACTTTCATCCACCCTACAAGGCATATTTACACCGAGAATCTATTCATCTTAGTTCGCAATTTTTTCCTAACGGCAGTCTAAATATCAGGCAGATTTCTCTGGGAAAAACTCTTGGAGTGATTTCTAACCAAGAGATATGTAATTTACATCAACTCCCTGGCCATGACATTCCGTGTTCCGAACATGCTACATGCATAATGGATTCGACAAATATTCACTACAGATTTGTTAGCATGTGGATTACCGAACTTCGATCACAATAGATTGAATATTGATACTTAGAAGTATTTTCTCAGATTTTGCAGTGTTTTCCAAACGCCAGTTTCAATAATGAAGCATTTATCGCAGAAAAATACTCTTGGAGCGAGTTCTACCCAATAGAGAAGTAATTTACATTGTTTCAGTCACCGTGAAATTCCAAATTCTGAACACGGTATATGCATCACGGATTAGAAAAAGATTCTTTAATATATTGTGAAAATGTGGATTACCGAACATTCTTCCAACCTAAAGGCATATATACACCTAGAAATATTTACTCTCATTTTGAAGCTTTCTCCAAACTTCAGATTCGATAATCATGCAATTTTCGCAGAAAAATTCTATTCTAGCTAGTTCTACCCAATAGAATTGTAATTTACATTGTTTCATTACTGTGAAATTCCGTTTTCCAAAAGCGCTAAATGAATCAAGGTTTGAAAAATAATTACTACACTGTTATTAACATGTGGATTACCGGACTTTCATTCACCATTCAAGGCATATTGACACTTAGAAGCATTTTCTAAGAATTCACAGGGTTCTCCAAATGTCAGTTTTGAAAATGAGGCACATTTCGCAGAAAAATTCTCTTCAAGCGAGTTCTACCCAATAGACATGGAATTTACATTATTTCCTTCAATATGACACTCTGTATTCCGTACACATTTCATGCATCACGAATTCGACAAACATTCTCTAATGAGTGTGAGCATGTGGATTACTAAATTTTCATCCACCATAAAAGGCATATTTACACCTACTTGCAGTTATTCTGATTTCGCAGGTTTTTTTTTAACATCCAGTTTTGAAAATCATGAAATTTTCGCAGAAAAATTCAATTCGAGCGAGTTCTATGCAGTAGAATTGTTATTTTCCGAGTTTCACTCACCGAGACATTCCGTGTTCCGAAAACGTTACAATAATCACGGCTTCGACAAACATTATTTGATGACCATGAGCATGTGGATTACCGATGTTTCAACCACAATACAAGGCATATTTACACCTAGAAATATTTACTTAGATTTCACAGATTTTTCCTAAATTCATTTACAAAAATCAGGCAGTTTTCGCCGCAAAATTCTCTTGCTGCATGTTCGATCCAATACACATCCCATTTACATAGATACTGTCACCGTAACATTCCGTGTTCCGAAAAAGGCACATGCACCATGGATTCATCAAATATTCACTCCTGAGTTGTTAGAATGGGAATTACACATCTTTATTAAACAATTGAAGACATATTGTCACCTTAAAGCTTTTGCTCAGGTTTTGCAGTGTTTTCATAACACCAGTTTACAAACACAGGTAGATTTTACAGTAAAATGCTCCTGGAGCGGGTTCTCACCAATAGATATGTAATTTACATATTTTCCTTCAACGTGACATTCCGTGTGCCGAACACACTACATATATCACGGATTTGAGAAACATTTTTAATGAGTTGTGTACATGTGTATTACAGAACTTTCATGCACCATACAAGGCATATTTACACCTAGAAACATTAACTCTGAGTTTGCAGCTTTTTCCTAATAGCAGTTTCGAAAATCAGGCAGTTTCCTAAGGAAAAAAACTGTTGGAGCGTGTTCTTCCCAATAGATATGTAAATTATATAGATTCTCCCGCTGTGAAATTCCGTGTTTCGCACACGCTACATGCAGATAGGATTCGACAAAAATACACTACAGAGTTGTTTGCATGTGGATTACAGGACTTTCATCACAATACAAGGCACATTGATACTTAAAAGCATTTTCTCTGATTTCACAGAGCTTTCCAAACGCCAGTTTCAAAACTGAGGCAAAGATCACGGCAAAATTCTCTTGGAGCGGGTTCAAAACAATAGACATGTAATTTACATGGATTCGCTCACCGTGAAATTCCGTGTCCCGAACACGCTACATGCATCTCGGATTCGACAAATATTCACTACAGAGTTGTTAGCAAGTGGATTACAGCAGTTTCATCCACCATACATGGCTTACTGACACTTTGAAGACTTTTCACAGATTTCACAGGTTAGTTTTAATGCCAGGTTTGAAAATGAGGCAGATTTGGCAGGAAAATGCTCTTGGAGCGAGTTCTAACCAAAAGATATGTAATTTGCTTAGTTTCACTCACCGTGACTTTCCGTGATCTGAAAACGTAACATGCATCACGGATTCGACAAATATCCTTTATTGAGTTGTGAACATGTGTATTACCGAACTATCATCCACTTTAAAATGCATATTTATACCTAGAAATTTTTTTCTGATTTAGAAATTTCTCCTAATGTCAGTTTTTTAATCATGCAGTTTTCCCAGAAAAATCCTCATGGAGCGAGTTCTACACAATAGAGTTGCAATTTACATAGAATCTGTCATCGTGAAATTCCGTGTTCCGAAAAAGCTACATGCGTCACGGATTCGACAAATATTCACTACAGTGTTGTTAGCATAAGGATTACCGGACTTTCATCCACCATAAAAGCCATATTGGCACTTTGAAGCATTTTCTCATATTTCAAAAGTTTTTCCTAATGCCAGTTTTGAAAATGAGGCAGAATTTGCAGAAAAAGCTCTTGGAGCGAGTTCTACCCAAGTGATATGTATTTTACATACATTCGCTCACCGTGATATTCTGTGTTCCGAACACGCTTTATGTATCTCGGATTCGACAATATTCACTACAGAGTTGTTAGCAGGCGGATTACCGAACTTTCATCCACCCTACAAGGCATATTTACACCGAGAATCTATTCATCTTATTTCGCAATATTTTCCTAATGCCAGTCTCAAAAATCAGGCAGATTTCTCTGGGAAAAACTCTTGGAGTGATTTCTAACCAAGAGAAATGTAATTTACATCAAATCCCTGGCCATGAAATTCCGTGTTCCGAACATGCTACATGCATAATGGATTCGACAAATATTCACTACAGATTTGTTAGCATGTGGATTACCGAACTTCGACTACAATAGATTGAATATTGATACTTAGTAGTATTTTCTCAGATTTTGCAGTGTTTTCCAAACGCCAGTTTCAATAATGAAGCATTTATCGCAGAAAAATTCTCTTGGAGCGAGTTCTACCCAATAGAGAAGTAATTTACATTGTTTCAGTCACCGTGAAATTCCAAATTCTGAACACGGTATATGCATCACGGATTAGAAAAAGATTCTTTAATATGTTGTGAAAATGTGGATTACCGAACATTCTTCTAACATAAAGGCATATATACACCTAGAAATATTTACTCTCATTTTGAAGCTTTGTCCAAACTTCAGATTCGATAATCATGCAATTTTCGCAGAAAAATTATATTCTAGCTAGTTCTACCGAATAGAATTGTAATTTACATTGATTCATTACTGTGAAATTCCGTTTTCCAAAAGCGCTACATGAATCAAGGTTTGAAAAATAATTACTACACTGTTATTAACATGTGGATTACCGGACTTTCATTCACCATTCAAGGCATATTGACACTTAGAAGCATTTTCTCAGAATTCACAGGGTTCTCCAAATGTCAGTTTTGAAAATGAGGCACATTTCGCAGAAAAATTCTCTTCAAGCGAGTTCTACCCAATAGACATGTAATTTACATTGTTTCCTTCAATATGACACTCTGTATTCCGTACACATTACATGCATCACGAATTCGACAAACATTCTCTAATGAGTGTGAGCATGTGGATTACTAAATTTTCATCCACCATACAAGGCATATTTACACCTACTTGCAGTTATTCTGATTTCGCAGGTTTTTTTTTAACATCCAGTTTTGAAAATCATGAAATTTTCGCAGAAAAATTCAATTCGAGCGAGTTCTATGCAGTAGAATTGTTATTTTCCGAGTTTCACTCACCGAGACATTCCGTGTTCCGAAAACGTTACAATAATCACGGCTTCGACAAACATTATTTGATGACCATGAGCATGTGGATTACCGATGTTTCAACCACAATACAAGGCATATTTACACCTAGAAATATTTACTTAGATTTCACAGATTTTTCCTAAATTCATTTACAAAAATCAGGCAGTTTTCGCCGCAAAATTCTCTTGCTGCATGTTCGATCCAATACACATCCCATTTACATAGATACTGTCACCGTAACATTCCGTGTTCCGAAAAAGGCACATGCACCATGGATTCATCAAATATTCACTCCTGAGTTGTTAGAATGGGAATTACACATCTTTATTAAACAATTGAAGACATATTGTCACCTTAAAGCTTTTGCTCAGGTTTTGCAGTGTTTTCATAACACCAGTTTACAAACACAGGTAGATTTTACAGTAAAATGCTCCTGGAGCGGGTTCTCACCAATAGATATGTAATTTACATATTTTCCTTCAACGTGACATTCCGTGTGCCGAACACACTACATATATCACGGATTTGAGAAACATTTTTAATGAGTTGTGTACATGTGTATTACAGAACTTTCATGCACCATACAAGGCATATTTACACCTAGAAACATTAACTCTGAGTTTGCAGCTTTTTCCTAATAGCAGTTTCGAAAATCAGGCAGTTTCCTAAGGAAAAAAACTGTTGGAGCGTGTTCTTCCCAATAGATATGTAAATTATATAGATTCTCCCGCTGTGAAATTCCGTGTTTCGCACACGCTACATGCAGATAGGATTCGACAAAAATACACTACAGAGTTGTTTGCATGTGGATTACAGGACTTTCATCACAATACAAGGCACATTGATACTTAAAAGCATTTTCTCTGATTTCACAGAGCTTTCCAAACGCCAGTTTCAAAACTGAGGCAAAGATCACGGCAAAATTCTCTTGGAGCGGGTTCAAAACAATAGACATGTAATTTACATGGATTCGCTCACCGTGAAATTCCGTGTCCCGAACACGCTACATGCATCTCGGATTCGACAAATATTCACTACAGAGTTGTTAGCAAGTGGATTACAGCAGTTTCATCCACCATACATGGCTTACTGACACTTTGAAGACTTTTCACAGATTTCACAGGTTAGTTTTAATGCCAGGTTTGAAAATGAGGCAGATTAGGCAGGAAAATGCTCTTGGAGCGAGTTCTAACCAAAAGATATGTAATTTGCTTAGTTTCACTCACCGTGACTTTCCGTGATCTGAAAACGTAACATGCATCACGGATTCGACAAATATCCTTTATTGAGTTGTGAACATGTGTATTACCGAACTATCATCCACTTTAAAATGCATATTTATACCTAGAAATTTTTTTCTGATTTAGAAATTTCTCCTAATGTCAGTTTTTTAATCATGCAGTTTTCCCAGAAAAATCCTCATGGAGCGAGTTCTACACAATAGAGTTGCAATTTACATAGAATCTGTCATCGTGAAATTCCGTGTTCCGAAAAAGCTACATGCGTCACGGATTCGACAAATATTCACTACAGTGTTGTTAGCATAAGGATTACCGGACTTTCATCCACCATAAAAGCCATATTGGCACTTTGAAGCATTTTCTCATATTTCAAAAGTTTTTCCTAATGCCAGTTTTGAAAATGAGGCAGAATTTGCAGAAAAAGCTCTTGGAGCGAGTTCTACCCAAGTGATATGTATTTTACATACATTCGCTCACCGTGATATTCTGTGTTCCGAACACGCTTTATGTATCTCGGATTCGACAATATTCACTACAGAGTTGTTAGCAGGCGGATTACCGAACTTTCATCCACCCTACAAGGCATATTTACACCGAGAATCTATTCATCTTATTTCGCAATATTTTCCTAATGCCAGTCTCAAAAATCAGGCAGATTTCTCTGGGAAAAACTCTTGGAGTGATTTCTAACCAAGAGAAATGTAATTTACATCAAATCCCTGGCCATGAAATTCCGTGTTCCGAACATGCTACATGCATAATGGATTCGACAAATATTCACTACAGATTTGTTAGCATGTGGATTACCGAACTTCGACTACAATAGATTGAATATTGATACTTAGTAGTATTTTCTCAGATTTTGCAGTGTTTTCCAAACGCCAGTTTCAATAATGAAGCATTTATCGCAGAAAAATTCTCTTGGAGCGAGTTCTACCCAATAGAGAAGTAATTTACATTGTTTCAGTCACCGTGAAATTCCAAATTCTGAACACGGTATATGCATCACGGATTAGAAAAAGATTCTTTAATATGTTGTGAAAATGTGGATTACCGAACATTCTTCTAACATAAAGGCATATATACACCTAGAAATATTTACTCTCATTTTGAAGCTTTGTCCAAACTTCAGATTCGATAATCATGCAATTTTCGCAGAAAAATTATATTCTAGCTAGTTCTACCGAATAGAATTGTAATTTACATTGATTCATTACTGTGAAATTCCGTTTTCCAAAAGCGCTACATGAATCAAGGTTTGAAAAATAATTACTACACTGTTATTAACATGTGGATTACCGGACTTTCATTCACCATTCAAGGCATATTGACACTTAGAAGCATTTTCTCAGAATTCACAGGGTTCTCCAAATGTCAGTTTTGAAAATGAGGCACATTTCGCAGAAAAATTCTCTTCAAGCGAGTTCTACCCAATAGACATGTAATTTACATTGTTTCCTTCAATATGACACTCTGTATTCCGTACACATTACATGCATCACGAATTCGACAAACATTCTCTAATGAGTGTGAGCATGTGGATTACTAAAATTTCATCCACCATACAAGGCATATTTACACCTACTTGTAGTTATTCTGATTTCGCAGGTTTTTCCTAACATCCAGTTTTGAAAATCATGAAATTTTCGCAGAAAAATTCAATTCGAGCGAGTTCTATCCAGTAGAATTGTTATTTTCCGAGTTTCACTCACCGAGACATTCCGTGTTCCGAAAACGTTACAATAATCATGGCTTCGACAAACATTATTTGATGACCATGAGCATGTGGATTACCGATGTTTCAACCACAATACAAGGCATATTTACACCTAGGAATATTTACTTAGAATTCGCAGATTTTTCCTAACGTCAGTTATGACAATCAGGCAGTTTTCGCAGAAAAATTCTCTTGCTGCATGTTCGAGCCAATAGACATCCCATTTTCATAGATACCTTCACCGTAACATTCCGTGTTCCGAAAAAGGCACATGCACCATGGATTCATCAAATATTCACTCCTGAGTTGTTAGAATGGGAATTACACATCTTTATTAAACAATTGAAGACATATTGTCACCTTAAAGCTTTTGCTCAGGTTTTGCAGTGTTTTCATAACACCAGTTTACAAACACAGGTAGATTTTACAGTAAAATGCTCCTGGAGCGGGTTCTCACCAATAGATATGTAATTTACATATTTTCCTTCAACGTGACATTCCGTGTGCCGAACACACTACATATATCACGGATTTGAGAAACATTTTTAATGAGTTGTGTACATGTGTATTACAGAACTTTCATGCACCATACAAGGCATATTTACACCTAGAAACATTAACTCTGAGTTTGCAGCTTTTTCCTAATAGCAGTTTCGAAAATCAGGCAGTTTCCTAAGGAAAAAAACTGTTGGAGCGTGTTCTTCCCAATAGATATGTAAATTATATAGATTCTCCCGCTGTGAAATTCCGTGTTTCGCACACGCTACATGCAGATAGGATTCGACAAAAATACACTACAGAGTTGTTTGCATGTGGATTACAGGACTTTCATCACAATACAAGGCACATTGATACTTAAAAGCATTTTCTCTGATTTCACAGAGCTTTCCAAACGCCAGTTTCAAAACTGAGGCAAAGATCACGGCAAAATTCTCTTGGAGCGGGTTCAAAACAATAGACATGTAATTTACATGGATTCGCTCACCGTGAAATTCCGTGTCCCGAACACGCTACATGCATCTCGGATTCGACAAATATTCACTACAGAGTTGTTAGCAAGTGGATTACAGCAGTTTCATCCACCATACATGGCTTACTGACACTTTGAAGACTTTTCACAGATTTCACAGGTTAGTTTTAATGCCAGGTTTGAAAATGAGGCAGATTTGGCAGGAAAATGCTCTTGGAGCGAGTTCTAACCAAAAGATATGTAATTTGCTTAGTTTCACTCACCGTGACTTTCCGTGATCTGAAAACGTAACATGCATCACGGATTCGACAAATATCCTTTATTGAGTTGTGAACATGTGTATTACCGAACTATCATCCACTTTAAAATGCATATTTATACCTAGAAATTTTTTTCTGATTTAGAAATTTCTCCTAATGTCAGTTTTTTAATCATGCAGTTTTCCCAGAAAAATCCTCATGGAGCGAGTTCTACACAATAGAGTTGCAATTTACATAGAATCTGTCATCGTGAAATTCCGTGTTCCGAAAAAGCTACATGCGTCACGGATTCGACAAATATTCACTACAGTGTTGTTAGCATAAGGATTACCGGACTTTCATCCACCATAAAAGCCATATTGGCACTTTGAAGCATTTTCTCATATTTCAAAAGTTTTTCCTAATGCCAGTTTTGAAAATGAGGCAGAATTTGCAGAAAAAGCTCTTGGAGCGAGTTCTACCCAAGTGATATGTATTTTACATACATTCGCTCACCGTGATATTCTGTGTTCCGAACACGCTTTATGTATCTCGGATTCGACAATATTCACTACAGAGTTGTTAGCAGGCGGATTACCGAACTTTCATCCACCCTACAAGGCATATTTACACCGAGAATCTATTCATCTTATTTCGCAATATTTTCCTAATGCCAGTCTCAAAAATCAGGCAGATTTCTCTGGGAAAAACTCTTGGAGTGATTTCTAACCAAGAGAAATGTAATTTACATCAAATCCCTGGCCATGAAATTCCGTGTTCCGAACATGCTACATGCATAATGGATTCGACAAATATTCACTACAGATTTGTTAGCATGTGGATTACCGAACTTCGACTACAATAGATTGAATATTGATACTTAGTAGTATTTTCTCAGATTTTGCAGTGTTTTCCAAACGCCAGTTTCAATAATGAAGCATTTATCGCAGAAAAATTCTCTTGGAGCGAGTTCTACCCAATAGAGAAGTAATTTACATTGTTTCAGTCACCGTGAAATTCCAAATTCTGAACACGGTATATGCATCACGGATTAGAAAAAGATTCTTTAATATGTTGTGAAAATGTGGATTACCGAACATTCTTCTAACATAAAGGCATATATACACCTAGAAATATTTACTCTCATTTTGAAGCTTTGTCCAAACTTCAGATTCGATAATCATGCAATTTTCGCAGAAAAATTATATTCTAGCTAGTTCTACCGAATAGAATTGTAATTTACATTGATTCATTACTGTGAAATTCCGTTTTCCAAAAGCGCTACATGAATCAAGGTTTGAAAAATAATTACTACACTGTTATTAACATGTGGATTACCGGACTTTCATTCACCATTCAAGGCATATTGACACTTAGAAGCATTTTCTCAGAATTCACAGGGTTCTCCAAATGTCAGTTTTGAAAATGAGGCACATTTCGCAGAAAAATTCTCTTCAAGCGAGTTCTACCCAATAGACATGTAATTTACATTGTTTCCTTCAATATGACACTCTGTATTCCGTACACATTACATGCATCACGAATTCGACAAACATTCTCTAATGAGTGTGAGCATGTGGATTACTAAATTTTCATCCACCATAAAAGGCATATTTACACCTACTTGCAGTTATTCTGATTTCGCAGGTTTTTTTTTAACATCCAGTTTTGAAAATCATGAAATTTTCACAGAAAAATTCAATTCGAGCGAGTTCTATGCAGTAGAATTGTTATTTTCCGAGTTTCACTCACCGAGACATTCCGTGTTCCGAAAACGTTACAATAATCACGGCTTCGACAAACATTATTTGATGACCATGAGCATGTGGATTACCGATGTTTCAACCACAATACAAGGCATATTTACACCTAGAAATATTTACTTAGATTTCACAGATTTTTCCTAAATTCATTTACAAAAATCAGGCAGTTTTCGCCGCAAAATTCTCTTGCTGCATGTTCGATCCAATACACATCCCATTTACATAGATACTGTCACCGTAACATTCCGTGTTCCGAAAAAGGCACATGCACCATGGATTCATCAAATATTCACTCCTGAGTTGTTAGAATGGGAATTACACATCTTTATTAAACAATTGAAGACATATTGTCACCT
The DNA here is from genome assembly GCF_048773025.1 of Camelus bactrianus. Taxonomy (NCBI): domain Eukaryota; kingdom Metazoa; phylum Chordata; class Mammalia; order Artiodactyla; family Camelidae; genus Camelus; species Camelus bactrianus. The sequence goes on along the minus strand of NC_133539.1, from coordinate 142,043,274 downwards.
TAAAGCTTTTGCTCAGGTTTTGCAGTGTTTTCATAACACCAGTTTACAAACACAGGTAGATTTTACAGTAAAATGCTCCTGGAGCGGGTTCTCACCAATAGATATGTAATTTACATATTTTCCTTCAACGTGACATTCCGTGTGCCGAACACACTACATATATCACGGATTTGAGAAACATTTTTAATGAGTTGTGTACATGTGTATTACAGAACTTTCATGCACCATACAAGGCATATTTACACCTAGAAACATTAACTCTGAGTTTGCAGCTTTTTCCTAATAGCAGTTTCGAAAATCAGGCAGTTTCCTAAGGAAAAAAACTGTTGGAGCGTGTTCTTCCCAATAGATATGTAAATTATATAGATTCTCCCGCTGTGAAATTCCGTGTTTCGCACACGCTACATGCAGATAGGATTCGACAAAAATACACTACAGAGTTGTTTGCATGTGGATTACAGGACTTTCATCACAATACAAGGCACATTGATACTTAAAAGCATTTTCTCTGATTTCACAGAGCTTTCCAAACGCCAGTTTCAAAACTGAGGCAAAGATCACGGCAAAATTCTCTTGGAGCGGGTTCAAAACAATAGACATGTAATTTACATGGATTCGCTCACCGTGAAATTCCGTGTCCCGAACACGCTACATGCATCTCGGATTCGACAAATATTCACTACAGAGTTGTTAGCAAGTGGATTACAGCAGTTTCATCCACCATACATGGCTTACTGACACTTTGAAGACTTTTCACAGATTTCACAGGTTAGTTTTAATGCCAGGTTTGAAAATGAGGCAGATTTGGCAGGAAAATGCTCTTGGAGCGAGTTCTAACCAAAAGATATGTAATTTGCTTAGTTTCACTCACCGTGACTTTCCGTGATCTGAAAACGTAACATGCATCACGGATTCGACAAATATCCTTTATTGAGTTGTGAACATGTGTATTACCGAACTATCATCCACTTTAAAATGCATATTTATACCTAGAAATTTTTTTCTGATTTAGAAATTTCTCCTAATGTCAGTTTTTTAATCATGCAGTTTTCCCAGAAAAATCCTCATGGAGCGAGTTCTACACAATAGAGTTGCAATTTACATAGAATCTGTCATCGTGAAATTCCGTGTTCCGAAAAAGCTACATGCGTCACGGATTCGACAAATATTCACTACAGTGTTGTTAGCATAAGGATTACCGGACTTTCATCCACCATAAAAGCCATATTGGCACTTTGAAGCATTTTCTCATATTTCAAAAGTTTTTCCTAATGCCAGTTTTGAAAATGAGGCAGAATTTGCAGAAAAAGCTCTTGGAGCGAGTTCTACCCAAGTGATATGTATTTTACATACATTCGCTCACCGTGATATTCTGTGTTCCGAACACGCTTTATGTATCTCGGATTCGACAATATTCACTACAGAGTTGTTAGCAGGCGGATTACCGAACTTTCATCCACCCTACAAGGCATATTTACACCGAGAATCTATTCATCTTATTTCGCAATATTTTCCTAATGCCAGTCTCAAAAATCAGGCAGATTTCTCTGGGAAAAACTCTTGGAGTGATTTCTAACCAAGAGAAATGTAATTTACATCAAATCCCTGGCCATGAAATTCCGTGTTCCGAACATGCTACATGCATAATGGATTCGACAAATATTCACTACAGATTTGTTAGCATGTGGATTACCGAACTTCGACTACAATAGATTGAATATTGATACTTAGTAGTATTTTCTCAGATTTTGCAGTGTTTTCCAAACGCCAGTTTCAATAATGAAGCATTTATCGCAGAAAAATTCTCTTGGAACGAGTTCTACCCAATAGAGAAGTAATTTACATTGTTTCAGTCACCGTGAAATTCCAAATTCTGAACACGGTATATGCATCACGGATTAGAAAAAGATTCTTTAATATGTTGTGAAAATGTGGATTACCGAACATTCTTCTAACATAAAGGCATATATACACCTAGAAATATTTACTCTCATTTTGAAGCTTTGTCCAAACTTCAGATTCGATAATCATGCAATTTTCGCAGAAAAATTATATTCTAGCTAGTTCTACCGAATAGAATTGTAATTTACATTGATTCATTACTGTGAAATTCCGTTTTCCAAAAGCGCTACATGAATCAAGGTTTGAAAAATAATTACTACACTGTTATTAACATGTGGATTACCGGACTTTCATTCACCATTCAAGGCATATTGACACTTAGAAGCATTTTCTCAGAATTCACAGGGTTCTCCAAATGTCAGTTTTGAAAATGAGGCACATTTCGCAGAAAAATTCTCTTCAAGCGAGTTCTACCCAATAGACATGTAATTTACATTGTTTCCTTCAATATGACACTCTGTATTCCGTACACATTACATGCATCACGAATTCGACAAACATTCTCTAATGAGTGTGAGCATGTGGATTACTAAATTTTCATCCACCATAAAAGGCATATTTACACCTACTTGCAGTTATTCTGATTTCGCAGGTTTTTTTTTAACATCCAGTTTTGAAAATCATGAAATTTTCGCAGAAAAATTCAATTCGAGCGAGTTCTATGCAGTAGAATTGTTATTTTCCGAGTTTCACTCACCGAGACATTCCGTGTTCCGAAAACGTTACAATAATCACGGCTTCGACAAACATTATTTGATGACCATGAGCATGTGGATTACCGATGTTTCAACCACAATACAAGGCATATTTACACCTAGAAATATTTACTTAGATTTCACAGATTTTTCCTAAATTCATTTACAAAAATCAGGCAGTTTTCGCCGCAAAATTCTCTTGCTGCATGTTCGATCCAATACACATCCCATTTACATAGATACTGTCACCGTAACATTCCGTGTTCCGAAAAAGGCACATGCACCATGGATTCATCAAATATTCACTCCTGAGTTGTTAGAATGGGAATTACACATCTTTATTAAACAATTGAAGACATATTGTCACCTTAAAGCTTTTGCTCAGGTTTTGCAGTGTTTTCATAACACCAGTTTACAAACACAGGTAGATTTTACAGTAAAATGCTCCTGGAGCGGGTTCTCACCAATAGATATGTAATTTACATATTTTCCTTCAACGTGACATTCCGTGTGCCGAACACACTACATATATCACGGATTTGAGAAACATTTTTAATGAGTTGTGTACATGTGTATTACAGAACTTTCATGCACCATACAAGGCATATTTACACCTAGAAACATTAACTCTGAGTTTGCAGCTTTTTCCTAATAGCAGTTTCGAAAATCAGGCAGTTTCCTAAGGAAAAAAACTGTTGGAGCGTGTTCTTCCCAATAGATATGTAAATTATATAGATTCTCCCGCTGTGAAATTCCGTGTTTCGCACACGCTACATGCAGATAGGATTCGACAAAAATACACTACAGAGTTGTTTGCATGTGGATTACAGGACTTTCATCACAATACAAGGCACATTGATACTTAAAAGCATTTTCTCTGATTTCACAGAGCTTTCCAAACGCCAGTTTCAAAACTGAGGCAAAGATCACGGCAAAATTCTCTTGGAGCGGGTTCAAAACAATAGACATGTAATTTACATGGATTCGCTCACCGTGAAATTCCGTGTCCCGAACACGCTACATGCATCTCGGATTCGACAAATATTCACTACAGAGTTGTTAGCAAGTGGATTACAGCAGTTTCATCCACCATACATGGCTTACTGACACTTTGAAGACTTTTCACAGATTTCACAGGTTAGTTTTAATGCCAGGTTTGAAAATGAGGCAGATTTGGCAGGAAAATGCTCTTGGAGCGAGTTCTAACCAAAAGATATGTAATTTGCTTAGTTTCACTCACCGTGACTTTCCGTGATCTGAAAACGTAACATGCATCACGGATTCGACAAATATCCTTTATTGAGTTGTGAACATGTGTATTACCGAACTATCATCCACTTTAAAATGCATATTTATACCTAGAAATTTTTTTCTGATTTAGAAATTTCTCCTAATGTCAGTTTTTTAATCATGCAGTTTTCCCAGAAAAATCCTCATGGAGCGAGTTCTACACAATAGAGTTGCAATTTACATAGAATCTGTCATCGTGAAATTCCGTGTTCCGAAAAAGCTACATGCGTCACGGATTCGACAAATATTCACTACAGTGTTGTTAGCATAAGGATTACCGGACTTTCATCCACCATAAAAGCCATATTGGCACTTTGAAGCATTTTCTCATATTTCAAAAGTTTTTCCTAATGCCAGTTTTGAAAATGAGGCAGAATTTGCAGAAAAAGCTCTTGGAGCGAGTTCTACCCAAGTGATATGTATTTTACATACATTCGCTCACCGTGATATTCTGTGTTCCGAACACGCTTTATGTATCTCGGATTCGACAATATTCACTACAGAGTTGTTAGCAGGCGGATTACCGAACTTTCATCCACCCTACAAGGCATATTTACACCGAGAATCTATTCATCTTATTTCGCAATATTTTCCTAATGCCAGTCTCAAAAATCAGGCAGATTTCTCTGGGAAAAACTCTTGGAGTGATTTCTAACCAAGAGAAATGTAATTTACATCAAATCCCTGGCCATGAAATTCCGTGTTCCGAACATGCTACATGCATAATGGATTCGACAAATATTCACTACAGATTTGTTAGCATGTGGATTACCGAACTTCGACTACAATAGATTGAATATTGATACTTAGTAGTATTTTCTCAGATTTTGCAGTGTTTTCCAAACGCCAGTTTCAATAATGAAGCATTTATCGCAGAAAAATTCTCTTGGAGCGAGTTCTACCCAATAGAGAAGTAATTTACATTGTTTCAGTCACCGTGAAATTCCAAATTCTGAACACGGTATATGCATCACGGATTAGAAAAAGATTCTTTAATATGTTGTGAAAATGTGGATTACCGAACATTCTTCTAACATAAAGGCATATATACACCTAGAAATATTTACTCTCATTTTGAAGCTTTGTCCAAACTTCAGATTCGATAATCATGCAATTTTCGCAGAAAAATTATATTCTAGCTAGTTCTACCGAATAGAATTGTAATTTACATTGATTCATTACTGTGAAATTCCGTTTTCCAAAAGCGCTACATGAATCAAGGTTTGAAAAATAATTACTACACTGTTATTAACATGTGGATTACCGGACTTTCATTCACCATTCAAGGCATATTGACACTTAGAAGCATTTTCTCAGAATTCACAGGGTTCTCCAAATGTCAGTTTTGAAAATGAGGCACATTTCGCAGAAAAATTCTCTTCAAGCGAGTTCTACCCAATAGACATGTAATTTACATTGTTTCCTTCAATATGACACTCTGTATTCCGTACACATTACATGCATCACGAATTCGACAAACATTCTCTAATGAGTGTGAGCATGTGGATTACTAAAATTTCATCCACCATACAAGGCATATTTACACCTACTTGTAGTTATTCTGATTTCGCAGGTTTTTCCTAACATCCAGTTTTGAAAATCATGAAATTTTCGCAGAAAAATTCAATTCGAGCGAGTTCTATCCAGTAGAATTGTTATTTTCCGAGTTTCACTCACCGAGACATTCCGTGTTCCGAAAACGTTACAATAATCATGGCTTCGACAAACATTATTTGATGACCATGAGCATGTGGATTACCGATGTTTCAACCACAATACAAGGCATATTTACACCTAGGAATATTTACTTAGAATTCGCAGATTTTTCCTAACGTCAGTTATGACAATCAGGCAGTTTTCGCAGAAAAATTCTCTTGCTGCATGTTCGAGCCAATAGACATCCCATTTTCATAGATACCTTCACCGTAACATTCCGTGTTCCGAAAAAGGCACATGCACCATGGATTCATCAAATATTCACTCCTGAGTTGTTAGAATGGGAATTACACATCTTTATTAAACAATTGAAGACATATTGTCACCTTAAAGCTTTTGCTCAGGTTTTGCAGTGTTTTCATAACACCAGTTTACAAACACAGGTAGATTTTACAGTAAAATGCTCCTGGAGCGGGTTCTCACCAATAGATATGTAATTTACATATTTTCCTTCAACGTGACATTCCGTGTGCCGAACACACTACATATATCACGGATTTGAGAAACATTTTTAATGAGTTGTGTACATGTGTATTACAGAACTTTCATGCACCATACAAGGCATATTTACACCTAGAAACATTAACTCTGAGTTTGCAGCTTTTTCCTAATAGCAGTTTCGAAAATCAGGCAGTTTCCTAAGGAAAAAAACTGTTGGAGCGTGTTCTTCCCAATAGATATGTAAATTATATAGATTCTCCCGCTGTGAAATTCCGTGTTTCGCACACGCTACATGCAGATAGGATTCGACAAAAATACACTACAGAGTTGTTTGCATGTGGATTACAGGACTTTCATCACAATACAAGGCACATTGATACTTAAAAGCATTTTCTCTGATTTCACAGAGCTTTCCAAACGCCAGTTTCAAAACTGAGGCAAAGATCACGGCAAAATTCTCTTGGAGCGGGTTCAAAACAATAGACATGTAATTTACATGGATTCGCTCACCGTGAAATTCCGTGTCCCGAACACGCTACATGCATCTCGGATTCGACAAATATTCACTACAGAGTTGTTAGCAAGTGGATTACAGCAGTTTCATCCACCATACATGGCTTACTGACACTTTGAAGACTTTTCACAGATTTCACAGGTTAGTTTTAATGCCAGGTTTGAAAATGAGGCAGATTTGGCAGGAAAATGCTCTTGGAGCGAGTTCTAACCAAAAGATATGTAATTTGCTTAGTTTCACTCACCGTGACTTTCCGTGATCTGAAAACGTAACATGCATCACGGATTCGACAAATATCCTTTATTGAGTTGTGAACATGTGTATTACCGAACTATCATCCACTTTAAAATGCATATTTATACCTAGAAATTTTTTTCTGATTTAGAAATTTCTCCTAATGTCAGTTTTTTAATCATGCAGTTTTCCCAGAAAAATCCTCATGGAGCGAGTTCTACACAATAGAGTTGCAATTTACATAGAATCTGTCATCGTGAAATTCCGTGTTCCGAAAAAGCTACATGCGTCACGGATTCGACAAATATTCACTACAGTGTTGTTAGCATAAGGATTACCGGACTTTCATCCACCATAAAAGCCATATTGGCACTTTGAAGCATTTTCTCATATTTCAAAAGTTTTTCCTAATGCCAGTTTTGAAAATGAGGCAGAATTTGCAGAAAAAGCTCTTGGAGCGAGTTCTACCCAAGTGATATGTATTTTACATACATTCGCTCACCGTGATATTCTGTGTTCCGAACACGCTTTATGTATCTCGGATTCGACAATATTCACTACAGAGTTGTTAGCAGGCGGATTACCGAACTTTCATCCACCCTACAAGGCATATTTACACCGAGAATCTATTCATCTTATTTCGCAATATTTTCCTAATGCCAGTCTCAAAAATCAGGCAGATTTCTCTGGGAAAAACTCTTGGAGTGATTTCTAACCAAGAGAAATGTAATTTACATCAAATCCCTGGCCATGAAATTCCGTGTTCCGAACATGCTACATGCATAATGGATTCGACAAATATTCACTACAGATTTGTTAGCATGTGGATTACCGAACTTCGACTACAATAGATTGAATATTGATACTTAGTAGTATTTTCTCAGATTTTGCAGTGTTTTCCAAACGCCAGTTTCAATAATGAAGCATTTATCGCAGAAAAATTCTCTTGGAGCGAGTTCTACCCAATAGAGAAGTAATTTACATTGTTTCAGTCACCGTGAAATTCCAAATTCTGAACACGGTATATGCATCACGGATTAGAAAAAGATTCTTTAATATGTTGTGAAAATGTGGATTACCGAACATTCTTCTAACATAAAGGCATATATACACCTAGAAATATTTACTCTCATTTTGAAGCTTTGTCCAAACTTCAGATTCGATAATCATGCAATTTTCGCAGAAAAATTATATTCTAGCTAGTTCTACCGAATAGAATTGTAATTTACATTGATTCATTACTGTGAAATTCCGTTTTCCAAAAGCGCTACATGAATCAAGGTTTGAAAAATAATTACTACACTGTTATTAACATGTGGATTACCGGACTTTCATTCACCATTCAAGGCATATTGACACTTAGAAGCATTTTCTCAGAATTCACAGGGTTCTCCAAATGTCAGTTTTGAAAATGAGGCACATTTCGCAGAAAAATTCTCTTCAAGCGAGTTCTACCCAATAGACATGTAATTTACATTGTTTCCTTCAATATGACACTCTGTATTCCGTACACATTACATGCATCACGAATTCGACAAACATTCTCTAATGAGTGTGAGCATGTGGATTACTAAATTTTCATCCACCATAAAAGGCATATTTACACCTACTTGCAGTTATTCTGATTTCGCAGGTTTTTTTTTAACATCCAGTTTTGAAAATCATGAAATTTTCGCAGAAAAATTCAATTCGAGCGAGTTCTATGCAGTAGAATTGTTATTTTCCGAGTTTCACTCACCGAGACATTCCGTGTTCCGAAAACGTTACAATAATCACGGCTTCGACAAACATTATTTGATGACCATGAGCATGTGGATTACCGATGTTTCAACCACAATACAAGGCATATTTACACCTAGAAATATTTACTTAGATTTCACAGATTTTTCCTAAATTCATTTACAAAAATCAGGCAGTTTTCGCCGCAAAATTCTCTTGCTGCATGTTCGATCCAATACACATCCCATTTACATAGATACTGTCACCGTAACATTCCGTGTTCCGAAAAAGGCACATGCACCATGGATTCATCAAATATTCACTCCTGAGTTGTTAGAATGGGAATTACACATCTTTATTAAACAATTGAAGACATATTGTCACCTTAAAGCTTTTGCTCAGGTTTTGCAGTGTTTTCATAACACCAGTTTACAAACACAGGTAGATTTTACAGTAAAATGCTCCTGGAGCGGGTTCTCACCAATAGATATGTAATTTACATATTTTCCTTCAACGTGACATTCCGTGTGCCGAACACACTACATATATCACGGATTTGAGAAACATTTTTAATGAGTTGTGTACATGTGTATTACAGAACTTTCATGCACCATACAAGGCATATTTACACCTAGAAACATTAACTCTGAGTTTGCAGCTTTTTCCTAATAGCAGTTTCGAAAATCAGGCAGTTTCCTAAGGAAAAAAACTGTTGGAGCGTGTTCTTCCCAATAGATATGTAAATTATATAGATTCTCCCGCTGTGAAATTCCGTGTTTCGCACACGCTACATGCAGATAGGATTCGACAAAAATACACTACAGAGTTGTTTGCATGTGGATTACAGGACTTTCATCACAATACAAGGCACATTGATACTTAAAAGCATTTTCTCTGATTTCACAGAGCTTTCCAAACGCCAGTTTCAAAACTGAGGCAAAGATCACGGCAAAATTCTCTTGGAGCGGGTTCAAAACAATAGACATGTAATTTACATGGATTCGCTCACCGTGAAATTCCGTGTCCCGAACACGCTACATGCATCTCGGATTCGACAAATATTCACTACAGAGTTGTTAGCAAGTGGATTACAGCAGTTTCATCCACCATACATGGCTTACTGACACTTTGAAGACTTTTCACAGATTTCACAGGTTAGTTTTAATGCCAGGTTTGAAAATGAGGCAGATTTGGCAGGAAAATGCTCTTGGAGCGAGTTCTAACCAAAAGATATGTAATTTGCTTAGTTTCACTCACCGTGACTTTCCGTGATCTGAAAACGTAACATGCATCACGGATTCGACAAATATCCTTTATTGAGTTGTGAACATGTGTATTACCGAACTATCATCCACTTTAAAATGCATATTTATACCTAGAAATTTTTTTCTGATTTAGAAATTTCTCCTAATGTCAGTTTTTTAATCATGCAGTTTTCCCAGAAAAATCCTCATGGAGCGAGTTCTACACAATAGAGTTGCAATTTACATAGAATCTGTCATCGTGAAATTCCGTGTTCCGAAAAAGCTACATGCGTCACGGATTCGACAAATATTCACTACAGTGTTGTTAGCATAAGGATTACCGGACTTTCATCCACCATAAAAGCCATATTGGCACTTTGAAGCATTTTCTCATATTTCAAAAGTTTTTCCTAATGCCAGTTTTGAAAATGAGGCAGAATTTGCAGAAAAAGCTCTTGGAGCGAGTTCTACCCAAGTGATATGTATTTTACATACATTCGCTCACCGTGATATTCTGTGTTCCGAACACGCTTTATGTATCTCGGATTCGACAATATTCACTACAGAGTTGTTAGCAGGCGGATTACCGAACTTTCATCCACCCTACAAGGCATATTTACACCGAGAATCTATTCATCTTATTTCGCAATATTTTCCTAATGCCAGTCTCAAAAATCAGGCAGATTTCTCTGGGAAAAACTCTTGGAGTGATTTCTAACCAAGAGAAATGTAATTTACATCAAATCCCTGGCCATGAAATTCCGTGTTCCGAACATGCTACATGCATAATGGATTCGACAAATATTCACTACAGATTTGTTAGCATGTGGATTACCGAACTTCGACTACAATAGATTGAATATTGATACTTAGTAGTATTTTCTCAGATTTTGCAGTGTTTTCCAAACGCCAGTTTCAATAATGAAGCATTTATCGCAGAAAAATTCTCTTGGAACGAGTTCTACCCAATAGAGAAGTAATTTACATTGTTTCAGTCACCGTGAAATTCCAAATTCTGAACACGGTATATGCATCACGGATTAGAAAAAGATTCTTTAATATGTTGTGAAAATGTGGATTACCGAACATTCTTCTAACATAAAGGCATATATACACCTAGAAATATTTACTCTCATTTTGAAGCTTTGTCCAAACTTCAGATTCGATAATCATGCAATTTTCGCAGAAAAATTATATTCTAGCTAGTTCTACCGAATAGAATTGTAATTTACATTGATTCATTACTGTGAAATTCCGTTTTCCAAAAGCGCTACATGAATCAAGGTTTGAAAAATAATTACTACACTGTTATTAACATGTGGATTACCGGACTTTCATTCACCATTCAAGGCATATTGACACTTAGAAGCATTTTCTCAGAATTCACAGGGTTCTCCAAATGTCAGTTTTGAAAATGAGGCACATTTCGCAGAAAAATTCTCTTCAAGCGAGTTCTACCCAATAGACATGTAATTTACATTGTTTCCTTCAATATGACACTCTGTATTCCGTACACATTACATGCATCACGAATTCGACAAACATTCTCTAATGAGTGTGAGCATGTGGATTACTAAATTTTCATCCACCATAAAAGGCATATTTACACCTACTTGCAGTTATTCTGATTTCGCAGGTTTTTTTTTAACATCCAGTTTTGAAAATCATGAAATTTTCGCAGAAAAATTCAATTCGAGCGAGTTCTATGCAGTAGAATTGTTATTTTCCGAGTTTCACTCACCGAGACATTCCGTGTTCCGAAAACGTTACAATAATCACGGCTTCGACAAACATTATTTGATGACCATGAGCATGTGGATTACCGATGTTTCAACCACAATACAAGGCATATTTACACCTAGAAATATTTACTTAGATTTCACAGATTTTTCCTAAATTCATTTACAAAAATCAGGCAGTTTTCGCCGCAAAATTCTCTTGCTGCATGTTCGATCCAATACACATCCCATTTACATAGATACTGTCACCGTAACATTCCGTGTTCCGAAAAAGGCACATGCACCATGGATTCATCAAATATTCACTCCTGAGTTGTTAGAATGGGAATTACACATCTTTATTAAACAATTGAAGACATATTGTCACCTTAAAGCTTTTGCTCAGGTTTTGCAGTGTTTTCATAACACCAGTTTACAAACACAGGTAGATTTTACAGTAAAATGCTCCTGGAGCGGGTTCTCACCAATAGATATGTAATTTACATATTTTCCTTCAACGTGACATTCCGTGTGCCGAACACACTACATATATCACGGATTTGAGAAACATTTTTAATGAGTTGTGTACATGTGTATTACAGAACTTTCATGCACCATACAAGGCATATTTACACCTAGAAACATTAACTCTGAGTTTGCAGCTTTTTCCTAATAGCAGTTTCGAAAATCAGGCAGTTTCCTAAGGAAAAAAACTGTTGGAGCGTGTTCTTCCCAATAGATATGTAAATTATATAGATTCTCCCGCTGTGAAATTCCGTGTTTCGCACACGCTACATGCAGATAGGATTCGACAAAAATACACTACAGAGTTGTTTGCATGTGGATTACAGGACTTTCATCACAATACAAGGCACATTGATACTTAAAAGCATTTTCTCTGATTTCACAGAGCTTTCCAAACGCCAGTTTCAAAACTGAGGCAAAGATCACGGCAAAATTCTCTTGGAGCGGGTTCAAAACAATAGACATGTAATTTACATGGATTCGCTCACCGTGAAATTCCGTGTCCCGAACACGCTACATGCATCTCGGATTCGACAAATATTCACTACAGAGTTGTTAGCAAGTGGATTACAGCAGTTTCATCCACCATACATGGCTTACTGACACTTTGAAGACTTTTCACAGATTTCACAGGTTAGTTTTAATGCCAGGTTTGAAAATGAGGCAGATTTGGCAGGAAAATGCTCTTGGAGCGAGTTCTAACCAAAAGATATGTAATTTGCTTAGTTTCACTCACCGTGACTTTCCGTGATCTGAAAACGTAACATGCATCACGGATTCGACAAATATCCTTTATTGAGTTGTGAACATGTGTATTACCGAACTATCATCCACTTTAAAATGCATATTTATACCTAGAAATTTTTTTCTGATTTAGAAATTTCTCCTAATGTCAGTTTTTTAATCATGCAGTTTTCCCAGAAAAATCCTCATGGAGCGAGTTCTACACAATAGAGTTGCAATTTACATAGAATCTGTCATCGTGAAATTCCGTGTTCCGAAAAAGCTACATGCGTCACGGATTCGACAAATATTCACTACAGTGTTGTTAGCATAAGGATTACCGGACTTTCATCCACCATAAAAGCCATATTGGCACTTTGAAGCATTTTCTCATATTTCAAAAGTTTTTCCTAATGCCAGTTTTGAAAATGAGGCAGAATTTGCAGAAAAAGCTCTTGGAGCGAGTTCTACCCAAGTGATATGTATTTTACATACATTCGCTCACCGTGATATTCTGTGTTCCGAACACGCTTTATGTATCTCGGATTCGACAATATTCACTACAGAGTTGTTAGCAGGCGGATTACCGAACTTTCATCCACCCTACAAGGCATATTTACACCGAGAATCTATTCATCTTATTTCGCAATATTTTCCTAATGCCAGTCTCAAAAATCAGGCAGATTTCTCTGGGAAAAACTCTTGGAGTGATTTCTAACCAAGAGAAATGTAATTTACATCAAATCCCTGGCCATGAAATTCCGTGTTCCGAACATGCTACATGCATAATGGATTCGACAAATATTCACTACAGATTTGTTAGCATGTGGATTACCGAACTTCGACTACAATAGATTGAATATTGATACTTAGTAGTATTTTCTCAGATTTTGCAGTGTTTTCCAAACGCCAGTTTCAATAATGAAGCATTTATCGCAGAAAAATTCTCTTGGAGCGAGTTCTACCCAATAGAGAAGTAATTTACATTGTTTCAGTCACCGTGAAATTCCAAATTCTGAACACGGTATATGCATCACGGATTAGAAAAAGATTCTTTAATATGTTGTGAAAATGTGGATTACCGAACATTCTTCTAACATAAAGGCATATATACACCTAGAAATATTTACTCTCATTTTGAAGCTTTGTCCAAACTTCAGATTCGATAATCATGCAATTTTCGCAGAAAAATTATATTCTAGCTAGTTCTACCGAATAGAATTGTAATTTACATTGATTCATTACTGTGAAATTCCGTTTTCCAAAAGCGCTACATGAATCAAGGTTTGAAAAATAATTACTACACTGTTATTAACATGTGGATTACCGGACTTTCATTCACCATTCAAGGCATATTGACACTTAGAAGCATTTTCTCAGAATTCACAGGGTTCTCCAAATGTCAGTTTTGAAAATGAGGCACATTTCGCAGAAAAATTCTCTTCAAGCGAGTTCTACCCAATAGACATGTAATTTACATTGTTTCCTTCAATATGACACTCTGTATTCCGTACACATTACATGCATCACGAATTCGACAAACATTCTCTAATGAGTGTGAGCATGTGGATTACTAAATTTTCATCCACCATAAAAGGCATATTTACACCTACTTGCAGTTATTCTGATTTCGCAGGTTTTTTTTTAACATCCAGTTTTGAAAATCATGAAATTTTCGCAGAAAAATTCAATTCGAGCGAGTTCTATGCAGTAGAATTGTTATTTTCCGAGTTTCACTCACCGAGACATTCCGTGTTCCGAAAACGTTACAATAATCACGGCTTCGACAAACATTATTTGATGACCATGAGCATGTGGATTACCGATGTTTCAACCACAATACAAGGCATATTTACACCTAGAAATATTTACTTAGATTTCACAGATTTTTCCTAAATTCATTTACAAAAATCAGGCAGTTTTCGCCGCAAAATTCTCTTGCTGCATGTTCGATCCAATACACATCCCATTTACATAGATACTGTCACCGTAACATTCCGTGTTCCGAAAAAGGCACATGCACCATGGATTCATCAAATATTCACTCCTGAGTTGTTAGAATGGGAATTACACATCTTTATTAAACAATTGAAGACATATTGTCACCTTAAAGCTTTTGCTCAGGTTTTGCAGTGTTTTCATAACACCAGTTTACAAACACAGGTAGATTTTACAGTAAAATGCTCCTGGAGCGGGTTCTCACCAATAGATATGTAATTTACATATTTTCCTTCAACGTGACATTCCGTGTGCCGAACACACTACATATATCACGGATTTGAGAAACATTTTTAATGAGTTGTGTACATGTGTATTACAGAACTTTCATGCACCATACAAGGCATATTTACACCTAGAAACATTAACTCTGAGTTTGCAGCTTTTTCCTAATAGCAGTTTCGAAAATCAGGCAGTTTCCTAAGGAAAAAAACTGTTGGAGCGTGTTCTTCCCAATAGATATGTAAATTATATAGATTCTCCCGCTGTGAAATTCCGTGTTTCGCACACGCTACATGCAGATAGGATTCGACAAAAATACACTACAGAGTTGTTTGCATGTGGATTACAGGACTTTCATCACAATACAAGGCACATTGATACTTAAAAGCATTTTCTCTGATTTCACAGAGCTTTCCAAACGCCAGTTTCAAAACTGAGGCAAAGATCACGGCAAAATTCTCTTGGAGCGGGTTCAAAACAATAGACATGTAATTTACATGGATTCGCTCACCGTGAAATTCCGTGTCCCGAACACGCTACATGCATCTCGGATTCGACAAATATTCACTACAGAGTTGTTAGCAAGTGGATTACAGCAGTTTCATCCACCATACATGGCTTACTGACACTTTGAAGACTTTTCACAGATTTCACAGGTTAGTTTTAATGCCAGGTTTGAAAATGAGGCAGATTTGGCAGGAAAATGCTCTTGGAGCGAGTTCTAACCAAAAGATATGTAATTTGCTTAGTTTCACTCACCGTGACTTTCCGTGATCTGAAAACGTAACATGCATCACGGATTCGACAAATATCCTTTATTGAGTTGTGAACATGTGTATTACCGAACTATCATCCACTTTAAAATGCATATTTATACCTAGAAATTTTTTTCTGATTTAGAAATTTCTCCTAATGTCAGTTTTTTAATCATGCAGTTTTCCCAGAAAAATCCTCATGGAGCGAGTTCTACACAATAGAGTTGCAATTTACATAGAATCTGTCATCGTGAAATTCCGTGTTCCGAAAAAGCTACATGCGTCACGGATTCGACAAATATTCACTACAGTGTTGTTAGCATAAGGATTACCGGACTTTCATCCACCATAAAAGCCATATTGGCACTTTGAAGCATTTTCTCATATTTCAAAAGTTTTTCCTAATGCCAGTTTTGAAAATGAGGCAGAATTTGCAGAAAAAGCTCTTGGAGCGAGTTCTACCCAAGTGATATGTATTTTACATACATTCGCTCACCGTGATATTCTGTGTTCCGAACACGCTTTATGTATCTCGGATTCGACAATATTCACTACAGAGTTGTTAGCAGGCGGATTACCGAACTTTCATCCACCCTACAAGGCATATTTACACCGAGAATCTATTCATCTTATTTCGCAATATTTTCCTAATGCCAGTCTCAAAAATCAGGCAGATTTCTCTGGGAAAAACTCTTGGAGTGATTTCTAACCAAGAGAAATGTAATTTACATCAAATCCCTGGCCATGAAATTCCGTGTTCCGAACATGCTACATGCATAATGGATTCGACAAATATTCACTACAGATTTGTTAGCATGTGGATTACCGAACTTCGACTACAATAGATTGAATATTGATACTTAGTAGTATTTTCTCAGATTTTGCAGTGTTTTCCAAACGCCAGTTTCAATAATGAAGCATTTATCGCAGAAAAATTCTCTTGGAACGAGTTCTACCCAATAGAGAAGTAATTTACATTGTTTCAGTCACCGTGAAATTCCAAATTCTGAACACGGTATATGCATCACGGATTAGAAAAAGATTCTTTAATATGTTGTGAAAATGTGGATTACCGAACATTCTTCTAACATAAAGGCATATATACACCTAGAAATATTTACTCTCATTTTGAAGCTTTGTCCAAACTTCAGATTCGATAATCATGCAATTTTCGCAGAAAAATTATATTCTAGCTAGTTCTACCGAATAGAATTGTAATTTACATTGATTCATTACTGTGAAATTCCGTTTTCCAAAAGCGCTACATGAATCAAGGTTTGAAAAATAATTACTACACTGTTATTAACATGTGGATTACCGGACTTTCATTCACCATTCAAGGCATATTGACACTTAGAAGCATTTTCTCAGAATTCACAGGGTTCTCCAAATGTCAGTTTTGAAAATGAGGCACATTTCGCAGAAAAATTCTCTTCAAGCGAGTTCTACCCAATAGACATGTAATTTACATTGTTTCCTTCAATATGACACTCTGTATTCCGTACACATTACATGCATCACGAATTCGACAAACATTCTCTAATGAGTGTGAGCATGTGGATTACTAAATTTTCATCCACCATAAAAGGCATATTTACACCTACTTGCAGTTATTCTGATTTCGCAGGTTTTTTTTTAACATCCAGTTTTGAAAATCATGAAATTTTCGCAGAAAAATTCAATTCGAGCGAGTTCTATGCAGTAGAATTGTTATTTTCCGAGTTTCACTCACCGAGACATTCCGTGTTCCGAAAACGTTACAATAATCACGGCTTCGACAAACATTATTTGATGACCATGAGCATGTGGATTACCGATGTTTCAACCACAATACAAGGCATATTTACACCTAGAAATATTTACTTAGATTTCACAGATTTTTCCTAAATTCATTTACAAAAATCAGGCAGTTTTCGCCGCAAAATTCTCTTGCTGCATGTTCGATCCAATACACATCCCATTTACATAGATACTGTCACCGTAACATTCCGTGTTCCGAAAAAGGCACATGCACCATGGATTCATCAAATATTCACTCCTGAGTTGTTAGAATGGGAATTACACATCTTTATTAAACAATTGAAGACATATTGTCACCTTAAAGCTTTTGCTCAGGTTTTGCAGTGTTTTCATAACACCAGTTTACAAACACAGGTAGATTTTACAGTAAAATGCTCCTGGAGCGGGTTCTCACCAATAGATATGTAATTTACATATTTTCCTTCAACGTGACATTCCGTGTGCCGAACACACTACATATATCACGGATTTGAGAAACATTTTTAATGAGTTGTGTACATGTGTATTACAGAACTTTCATGCACCATACAAGGCATATTTACACCTAGAAACATTAACTCTGAGTTTGCAGCTTTTTCCTAATAGCAGTTTCGAAAATCAGGCAGTTTCCTAAGGAAAAAAACTGTTGGAGCGTGTTCTTCCCAATAGATATGTAAATTATATAGATTCTCCCGCTGTGAAATTCCGTGTTTCGCACACGCTACATGCAGATAGGATTCGACAAAAATACACTACAGAGTTGTTTGCATGTGGATTACAGGACTTTCATCACAATACAAGGCACATTGATACTTAAAAGCATTTTCTCTGATTTCACAGAGCTTTCCAAACGCCAGTTTCAAAACTGAGGCAAAGATCACGGCAAAATTCTCTTGGAGCGGGTTCAAAACAATAGACATGTAATTTACATGGATTCGCTCACCGTGAAATTCCGTGTCCCGAACACGCTACATGCATCTCGGATTCGACAAATATTCACTACAGAGTTGTTAGCAAGTGGATTACAGCAGTTTCATCCACCATACATGGCTTACTGACACTTTGAAGACTTTTCACAGATTTCACAGGTTAGTTTTAATGCCAGGTTTGAAAATGAGGCAGATTTGGCAGGAAAATGCTCTTGGAGCGAGTTCTAACCAAAAGATATGTAATTTGCTTAGTTTCACTCACCGTGACTTTCCGTGATCTGAAAACGTAACATGCATCACGGATTCGACAAATATCCTTTATTGAGTTGTGAACATGTGTATTACCGAACTATCATCCACTTTAAAATGCATATTTATACCTAGAAATTTTTTTCTGATTTAGAAATTTCTCCTAATGTCAGTTTTTTAATCATGCAGTTTTCCCAGAAAAATCCTCATGGAGCGAGTTCTACACAATAGAGTTGCAATTTACATAGAATCTGTCATCGTGAAATTCCGTGTTCCGAAAAAGCTACATGCGTCACGGATTCGACAAATATTCACTACAGTGTTGTTAGCATAAGGATTACCGGACTTTCATCCACCATAAAAGCCATATTGGCACTTTGAAGCATTTTCTCATATTTCAAAAGTTTTTCCTAATGCCAGTTTTGAAAATGAGGCAGAATTTGCAGAAAAAGCTCTTGGAGCGAGTTCTACCCAAGTGATATGTATTTTACATACATTCGCTCACCGTGATATTCTGTGTTCCGAACACGCTTTATGTATCTCGGATTCGACAATATTCACTACAGAGTTGTTAGCAGGCGGATTACCGAACTTTCATCCACCCTACAAGGCATATTTACACCGAGAATCTATTCATCTTATTTCGCAATATTTTCCTAATGCCAGTCTCAAAAATCAGGCAGATTTCTCTGGGAAAAACTCTTGGAGTGATTTCTAACCAAGAGAAATGTAATTTACATCAAATCCCTGGCCATGAAATTCCGTGTTCCGAACATGCTACATGCATAATGGATTCGACAAATATTCACTACAGATTTGTTAGCATGTGGATTACCGAACTTCGACTACAATAGATTGAATATTGATACTTAGTAGTATTTTCTCAGATTTTGCAGTGTTTTCCAAACGCCAGTTTCAATAATGAAGCATTTATCGCAGAAAAATTCTCTTGGAGCGAGTTCTACCCAATAGAGAAGTAATTTACATTGTTTCAGTCACCGTGAAATTCCAAATTCTGAACACGGTATATGCATCACGGATTAGAAAAAGATTCTTTAATATGTTGTGAAAATGTGGATTACCGAACATTCTTCTAACATAAAGGCATATATACACCTAGAAATATTTACTCTCATTTTGAAGCTTTGTCCAAACTTCAGATTCGATAATCATGCAATTTTCGCAGAAAAATTATATTCTAGCTAGTTCTACCGAATAGAATTGTAATTTACATTGATTCATTACTGTGAAATTCCGTTTTCCAAAAGCGCTACATGAATCAAGGTTTGAAAAATAATTACTACACTGTTATTAACATGTGGATTACCGGACTTTCATTCACCATTCAAGGCATATTGACACTTAGAAGCATTTTCTCAGAATTCACAGGGTTCTCCAAATGTCAGTTTTGAAAATGAGGCACATTTCGCAGAAAAATTCTCTTCAAGCGAGTTCTACCCAATAGACATGTAATTTACATTGTTTCCTTCAATATGACACTCTGTATTCCGTACACATTACATGCATCACGAATTCGACAAACATTCTCTAATGAGTGTGAGCATGTGGATTACTAAATTTTCATCCACCATACAAGGCATATTTACACCTACTTGCAGTTATTCTGATTTCGCAGGTTTTTTTTTAACATCCAGTTTTGAAAATCATGAAATTTTCGCAGAAAAATTCAATTCGAGCGAGTTCTATCCAGTAGAATTGTTATTTTCCGAGTTTCACTCACCGAGACATTCCGTGTTCCGAAAACGTTACAATAATCATGGCTTCGACAAACATTATTTGATGACCATGAGCATGTGGATTACCGATGTTTCAACCACAATACAAGGCATATTTACACCTAGGAATATTTACTTAGAATTCGCAGATTTTTCCTAACGTCAGTTATGACAATCAGGCAGTTTTCGCAGAAAAATTCTCTTGCTGCATGTTCGAGCCAATAGACATCCCATTTTCATAGATACCTTCACCGTAACATTCCGTGTTCCGAAAAAGGCACATGCACCATGGATTCATCAAATATTCACTCCTGAGTTGTTAGAATGGGAATTACACATCTTTATTAAACAATTGAAGACATATTGTCACCTTAAAGCTTTTGCTCAGGTTTTGCAGTGTTTTCATAACACCAGTTTACAAACACAGGTAGATTTTACAGTAAAATGCTCCTGGAGCGGGTTCTCACCAATAGATATGTAATTTACATATTTTCCTTCAACGTGACATTCCGTGTGCCGAACACACTACATATATCTCGGATTTGAGAAACATTTTTAATGAGTTGTGTACATGTGTATTACAGAACTTTCATGCACCATACAAGGCATATTTACACCTAGAAACATTAACTCTGAGTTTGCAGCTTTTTCCTAATAGCAGTTTCGAAAATCAGGCAGTTTCCTAAGGAAAAAAACTGTTGGAGCGTGTTCTACCCAATAGATATGTAAATTATATAGATTCTCCCGCTGTGAAATTCCGTGTTTCGCACACGCTACATGCAGATAGGATTCGACAAAAATACACTACAGAGTTGTTTGCATGTGGATTACAGGACTTTCATCACAATACAAGGCATATTGATACTTAAAAGCATTTTCTCTGATTTCACAGAGATTTCCAAACGCCAGTTTCGAAACTGAGGCAGATTTCACGGCAAAATTCTCTTGGAGCGGGTTCAAAACAATAGACATGTAATTTACATGGATTTGCTCACCATGAAATTCCGTGATCAGAACACGCTACATGCATCTCGGATTCGACAAATATTCACTACAGAGTTGTTAGCAAGTGGATTACAGCAGTTTCATTCACCATACATGGCTTACTGACACTTTGAAGACTTTCCTCAGATTTCACAGGTTAGTTTTAATGCCAGGTTTGAAAATGAGGCAGAATTGGCAGGAAAATGCTCTTGGACCGAGTTCTAACCAAAAGATATGTAATTTGCTTAGTTTCACTCACCGTGACTTTCCGTGATCTGAACACGTAACATGCATCACGGATTCGACAAACATCCTTTAATGAGTTGTGAACATGTATATTACCGAACTTTCATCCACCTTACAATGCATATTTATACGTAGAAATTTTTTCTGATTTCGTAGATTTCTCCTAATGTCAGTTTTTAAATCATGCAGTTTTCGCAGAAAAATCCTCATGGAGCGAGTTCTACACAATAGACTTGCAATTTACATAGAACCTGTCATCGTGAAATTCCGTGTTCCGAAAAAGCTACATGCATCACGGATTCGACAAATATTCACTACAGAGTTGTTAGCATAAGGATTACCGGACTTTCATCCACCATAATAGCCATATTGACACTTTGAAGCATTTTCTCATATTTCGAAAGTTTTTCCTAATGTCAGTTTTGAAAATGAGGCAGAATTTGCAGAAAAAGCTCTTGGAGCGAGTTCTACCCAAGTGATATGTATTTTACATACATTCGCTCACCGTGATATTCTGTGTTCCGAACACGCTTTATGTATCTCGGATTCGACAAATATTCACTACAGAGTTGTTAGCATGCGGATTACAGAACTTTCATCCACCCTACAAGGCATATTTACACCGAGAATCTATTCATCTTAGTTCGCAATTTTTTCCTAACGGCAGTCTAAATATCAGGCAGATTTCTCTGGGAAAAACTCTTGGAGTGATTTCTAACCAAGAGATATGTAATTTACATCAACTCCCTGGCCATGACATTCCGTGTTCCGAACATGCTACATGCATAATGGATTCGACAAATATTCACTACAGATTTGTTAGCATGTGGATTACCGAACTTCGATCACAATAGATTGAATATTGATACTTAGAAGTATTTTCTCAGATTTTGCAGTGTTTTCCAAACGCCAGTTTCAATAATGAAGCATTTATCGCAAAAAATACACTTGGAGCGAGTTCTACCCAATAGAGAAGTAATTTACATTGTTTCAGTCACGTGAAATTCCAAATTCTGAACACGGTATATGCATCACGGATTAGAAAAAGATTCTTTAATATATTGTGAAAATGTGGATTACCGAACATTCTTCCAACCTAAAGGCATATATACACCTAGAAATATTTACTCTCATTTTGAAGCTTTCTCCAAACTTCAGATTCGATAATCATGCAATTTTCGCAGAAAAATTCTATTCTAGCTAGTTCTACCCAATAGAATTGTAATTTACATTGTTTCATTACTGTGAAATTCCGTTTTCCAAAAGCGCTAAATGAATCAAGGTTTGAAAAATAATTACTACACTGTTATTAACATGTGGATTACCGGACTTTCATTCAACATTCAAGGCATATTGACACTTAGAAGCATTTTCTAAGAATTCACAGGGTTCTCCAAATGTCAGTTTTTAAAATGAGGCACATTTCGCAGAAAAATTCTCTTCAAGCGAGTTCTACCCAATAGACATGGAATTTACATTGTTTCCTTCAATATGACACTCTGTATTCCGTACACATTACATGCATCACGAATTCGACAAACATTCTCTAATGAGTGTGAGCATGTGGATTACTAAAATTTCATCCACCATAAAAGGCATATTTACACCTACTTGCAGTTATTCTGATTTCGCAGGTTTTTTTTTAACATCCAGTTTTGAAAATCATGAAATTTTCGCAGAAAAATTCAATTCGAGCGAGTTCTATCCAGTAGAATTGTTATTTTCCGAGTTTCACTCACCGAGACATTCCGTGTTCCGAAAACGTTACAATAATCACGGCTTCGACAAACATTATTTGATGACCATGAGCATGTGGATTACCGATGTTTCAACCACAATACAAGGCATATTTACACCTAGGAATATTTACTTAGAATTCGCAGATTTTTCCTAACGTCAGTTATGACAATCAGGCAGTTTTCGCAGAAAAATTCTCTTGCTGCATGTTCGATCCAATAGACATCCCATTTTTATAGATACCTTCACCGTAACATTCTGTGTTCCGAAAAAGGCACATGCACCATGGATTCATCAAATATTCACTCCTGAGTTGTTAGAATGGGAATTACACATCTTTATTAAACAATTGAAGACATATTGTCACCTTAAAGCTTTTGCTCAGGTTTTGCAGTGTTTTCATAACACCAGTTTACAAACACAGGTAGATTTTACAGTAAAATGCTCCTGGAGCGGGTTCTCACCAATAGATACGTAATTTACATAGTTTCCTTCAACGTGACATTCCGTGTGCCGAACACACTACATATATCACGGATTTGAGAAACATTTTTAATGAGTTGTGTACATGTGTATTACAGAACTTTCATGCACCATACAAGGCATATTTACACCTAGAAACATTAACTCTGAGTTTGCAGCTTTTTCCTAATAGCAGTTTCGAAAATCAGGCAGTTTCCTAAGGAAAAAAACTGTTGGAGCGTGTTCTACCCAATAGATATGTAAATTATATAGATTCTCCCGCTGTGAAATTCCGTGTTTCGCACACGCTACATGCAGATAGGATTCGACAAAAATACACTACAGAGTTGTTTGCATGTGGATTACAGGACTTTCATCACAATACAAGGCATATTGATACTTAAAAGCATTTTCTCTGATTTCACAGAGATTTCCAAACGCCAGTTTCAAAACTGAGGCAGATTTCACGGCAAAATTCTCTTGGAGAGGGTTCAAAACAATAGACATGTAATTTACATGGATTCGCTCACCATGAAATTCCGTGATCAGAACACGCTACATGCATCTCGGATTCGACAAATATTCACTACAGAGTTGTTAGCAAATGGATTACAGCAGTTTCATTCACCATACATGGCTTACTGACACTTTGAAGACTTTCCTCAGATTTCACAGGTTAGTTTTAATGCCAGGTTTGAAAATGAGGCAGAATTGGCAGGAAAATGCTCTTGGACCGAGTTCTAACCAAAAGATATGTAATTTGCTTAGTTTCACTCACCGTGACTTTCCGTGATCTGAACACGTAACATGCATCACGGATTCGACAAACATCCTTTAATGAGTTGTGAACATGTATATTACCGAACTTTCATCCACCTTACAATGCATATTTATACGTAGAAATTTTTTCTGATTTCGTAGATTTCTCCTAATGTCAGTTTTTAAATCATGCAGTTTTCACAGAAAAATCCTCATGGAGCGAGTTCTACACAATAGACTTGCAATTTACATAGAACCTGTCATCGTGAAATTCCGTGTTCCGAAAAAGCTACATGCATCACGGATTCGACAAATATTCACTACAGAGTTGTTAGCATAAGGATTACCGGACTTGCATCCACCATAATAGCCATATTGACACTTTGAAGCATTTTCTCATATTTCGAAAGTTTTTCCTAATGTCAGTTTTGAAAATGAGGCAGAATTTGCAGAAAAAGCTCTTGGAGCGAGTTCTACCCAAGTGATATGTATTTTACATACATTCGCTCACCGTGATATTCTGTGTTCCGAACACGCTTTATGTATCTCGGATTCGACAAATATTCACTACAGAGTTGTTAGCATGCGGATTACAGAACTTTCATCCACCCTACAAGGCATATTTACACCGAGAATCTATTCATCTTAGTTCGCAATTTTTTCCTAACGGCAGTCTAAATATCAGGCAGATTTCTCTGGGAAAAACTCTTGGAGTGATTTCTAACCAAGAGATATGTAATTTACATCAACTCCCTGGCCATGACATTCCGTGTTCCGAACATGCTACATGCATAATGGATTCGACAAATATTCACTACAGATTTGTTAGCATGTGGATTACCGAACTTCGATCACAATAGATTGAATATTGATACTTAGAAGTATTTTCTCAGATTTTGCAGTGTTTTCCAAACGCCAGTTTCAATAATGAAGCATTTATCGCAAAAAAATACACTTGGAGCGAGTTCTACCCAATAGAGAAGTAATTTACATTGTTTCAGTCACCGTGAAATTCCAAATTCTGAACACGGTATATGCATCACGGATTAGAAAAAGATTCTTTAATATATTGTGAAAATGTGGATTACCGAACATTCTTCCAACCTAAAGGCATATATACACCTAGAAATATTTACTCTCATTTTGAAGCTTTCTCCAAACTTCAGATTCGATAATCATGCAATTTTCGCAGAAAAATTCTATTCTAGCTAGTTCTACCCAATAGAATTGTAATTTACATTGTTTCATTACTGTGAAATTCCGTTTTCCAAAAGCGCTAAATGAATCAAGGTTTGAAAAATAATTACTACACTGTTATTAACATGTGGATTACTGGACTTTCATTCACCATTCAAGGCATATTGACACTTAGAAGCATTTTCTAAGAATTCACAGGGTTCTCCAAATGTCAGTTTTGAAAATGAGGCACATTTCGCAGAAAAATTCTCTTCAAGCGAGTTCTACCCAATAGACATGGAATTTACATTGTTTCCTTCAATATGACACTCTGTATTCCGTACACATTACATGCATCACGAATTCGACAAACATTCTCTAATGAGTGTGAGCATGTGGATTACTAAAATTTCATCCACCATAAAAGGCATATTTACACCTACTTGCAGTTATTCTGATTTCGCAGGTTTTTTTTTAACATCCAGTTTTGAAAATCATGAAATTTTCGCAGAAAAATTCAATTCGAGCGAGTTCTATCCAGTAGAATTGTTATTTTCCGAGTTTCACTCACCGAGACATTCCGTGTTCCGAAAACGTTACAATAATCACGGCTTCGACAAACATTATTTGATGACCATGAGCATGTGGATTGCCAATGTTTCAACCACAATACAAGGCATATTTACACCTAGGAATATTTACTTAGATTTCACAGAATTTTCCTAACGTCAGTTATGACAATCAGGCAGTTTTCGCAGAAAAATTCTCTTGCTGCATGTTCGATCCAATAGACATCACATTTTCATAGATACCTTCACCGTAACATTCCGTGTTCCGAAAAAGGCACATGCACCATGGATCCATCAAATATTCACTCCTGAGTTGTTAGAATGTGAATTACACATCTTTATTAAACAATTGAAGACATATTGTCACCTTAAAGCTTTTGCTCAGGTTTTGCAGTGTTTTCATAACACCAGTTTACAAACAGAGGTAGATTTTACAGTTAAATCCTCCTGGAGCGGGTTCTCACCAATAGATATGTAATTTACATAGTTTCCTTCAACGTGACATTCCGTGTGCCGAACACACTACATATATCACGGATTTGAGAAACATTTTTAATGAGTTGTGTACATGTGTATTACAGAACTTTCATGCACCATACAAGGCATATTTACACCTAGAAACATTAACTCTGAGTTTGCAGCTTTTTCCTAATAGCAGTTTCGAAAATCAGGCAGTTTCCTAAGGAAAAAACTGTTGGAGCGTGTTCTACCCAATAGATATGTAAATTATATAGATTCTCCCGCTGTGAAATTCCGTGTTTCGCACACGCTACATGCAGATAGGATTCGACAAAAATACACTACAGAGTTGTTTGCATGTGGATTACAGGACTTTCATCACAATACAAGGCATATTGATACTTAAAAGCATTTTCTCTGATTTCACAGAGATTTCCTAACGCCAGTTTCGAAACTCATGCAGATTTCACAGCAAAAAACTCTTGGAGTGGGTTCAAAACAATAGAAATGTAATTTACATGGATTCACTCACCGTGAAATTCCGTGTTCCGAACACGCTACATGCATCTCGGATTCGACAAATATTCACTACAGAGTTGTTAGCAAGTGGATTACAGCAGTTTCATCCGCCATACATGGCTTACTGACACTTTGAAGACTTTTCTCAGATTTCACAATTTAGTTTTAATGCCAGGTTTGAAAATGAGGCAGATTTGGCAGGAAAATGCTCTTGGAGCGAATTCTAACCAAAAGTTATGTAATTTACTGTTTCACTCACCGTGACATTCCATGATCTGAACACGTATCATGCATCACAGATTCGACAAACATCTTTTAATGAGTTGTGAACATGTGTATTACCGGTTTCATCCACCTTTCAATGCATATATATACATAGAAAGTTTTTTCTGATTTAGTAGATTTCTCCTAATGTCAGTTTTTAATCATGCAGTTTTCCCAGAAAAATCCTCATGGAGCGAGTTCTACACAATAGACTTGCAATTTACATAGAACCTGTCATCTTGAAATTCCGTGTTCCGAAAAAGCTACATGCATCACTGATTCGACAAATATTCACTACAGAGTTGATAGCATAAGGATTACCGGACTTTCATCCACCATAAAAGCCATATTGACACTTTGAAGCATTTTCTCATATTTCGAAAGTTTTTCCTAATGTCAGTTTTGAAAATGAGGCAGAATTTGCAGAAAAAGCTCTTGGAGCGAGTTCTACCCAAGTGATATGTATTTTACATACATTCGCTCACCGTGATATTCTGTGTTCCGAACACGCTTTATGTATCTCGGATTCGACAAATATTCACTACAGAGTTGTTAGCATGCGGATTACCGAACTTTCATCCACCCTACAAGGCATATTTACACCAAGAATCTATTCATCTTAGTTCGCAATTTTTTCCTAACGCCAGTCTAAAAATCAGGCAGATTTCTCTGGGAAAAACTCTTGTAGTGATTTCTAACCAAGAGAAATGTAATTTACATCAACTCCCCGGCCATGAAATTCCGTGTTCCGAACATGCTACATGCATAATGGATTCGACAAATATTCACTACAGATTTGTTAGCATGTGGATTACCGAACTTCGAACACAATAGATTGAATATTGATACTTAGAAGTATTTTCTCAGATTTTGCAGTGTTTTCCAAACGCCAGTTTCAATAATGAAGCATTTATCGCAGAAAAATACTCTTGGAGCGAGTTCTACCCAATAGAGAAGTAATTTACATTGTTTCAGTCACCGTGAAATTCCAAACTCTGAACACTGTATATGCATCATGGATTAGAAAAAGATTCTTTAATATGTTGTGAAAATGTTGAGTACCGAACATTCTTCCAACATAAAGGCATATATACACCTAGAAATATTTACTCTCATTTTGAAGCTTTGTCCAAACTTCAGATTCGATAATCATGCAATTTTCGCAGAAAAATTCTATTCTAGCTAGTTCTACCCAATAGAATTGTAATTTACATTGTTTCATTAGTGTGAAATTCCTTTTTCCAAAAGCGCTAAATGAATCAAGGTTTGAAAAATAATTACTACACTGTTATTAACATGTGAATTACAGGACTTTCATTCACCATTCAAGGCAAATTGAGACTTAGTAGAATTTTCTCCGTTTTCACAGGGTTCTCCTAATGGCAGTTTTGGAAATGAGGCACATTTCACAGAAAAATTCTCTTCAAGTGAGTTCTACACAATAGACATGTAATTTACATTGTTTCCTTCAATATGACACTCTGTATTTCGAACACATTACATGCATCATGAATTCGAGAATCATTCTCTAATGAGTGTGAGCATGTGGATTACCAAAATTTCATCTCCCATACATGGCATATTTACACCTAGATGTAGTTATTCGGATTTCGCAGGTTTTTCCTAACATCCAGTTTTGAAAATCATGAAATTTTCACAGAAAATTTCAATTCAAGCGAGTTCTATCCAGTAGAAATGTTATTTTCCGAGTTTCACTCACCGAGCCATTCCGTTTTCTGAAAAAGTTATGTTAATCACGGTTTCGACAAACATTATTTAATGACCGTGAGCATGTGGATTACCGATGTTTCAACCACAATACAAGGCATATTTACACCTAGAAATATTTACTTAGAGTTCACAGATTTTCCTAACGTTAGTTACGAAAATCAGGCAGTTTTTGCCGAAAAATACTCTTGCTGCATGTTCGATCCAATAGACATCCCATTATCATAGATACCATCACCGTAACATTCCGTGTACCGAAAAAGTTACATGCACCATGGATTCAACTAATATTCACTCCTGAGTTGTTAGAATTTGAATTACACATCTTTAATAAACCATTGAAGACATATTGTCACCTTAAAGCTTTTGCTCAGGTTTTGCAGTGTTTTCATAACACCAGTTTCCAAACAGAGGTAGATTTTACAGTAAAATGCTCCTGGAGCAGTTTCTCACTAATAGATATGTAATTTACATAGTTTCCTTCAACGTGACATTCCGTGTTCCGAACACACTACATACATCACGGATTTGAGAAACATTTTTAATGAGTTGTGTACATGTGTATTACAGAACTTTCATCCACCATACAAGACATATTTATATCTAGAAACATTAACACTTAGTTTGCAGCTTTTTCCTAATAGTTTGGAAAATCTGGCAGTTTCCTAAGGAAAAAACTGTTGGAGCGTGTTCTACCCAATAGATATGTAAATTACATATATTCGCCCGCTGTGAAATTCCGTGTTTCGCACAGGCTACATGCAGATGTGATTCGACAAAAATACACTACAGAGCTGTTTCCATGTGGATTACAGGACTTTCATTACAATACAAGGCATATTGATGCTTAGAAGCATTTTCTCTGATTTCACAGAGATTTCCTAACGCCAGTTTCGAAACTCATGCAGATTTCACAGCAAAAAACTCTTGGAGTGGGTTCAAAACAATAGAAATGTAATTTACATGGATTCACTCACCGTGAAATTCCGTGTTCCGAACACGCAACATGCATCTCGGATTCGACAAATATTCACTACAGAGTTGTTAGCAAGTGGATTACAGCAGTTTCATCCGCCATACATGGCTTACTGACACTTTGAAGACTTTTCTCAGATTTCACAATTTAGTTTTAATGCCAGGTTTGAAAATGAGGCAGATTTGGCAGGAAAATGCTCTTGGAGCGAATTCTAACCAAAAGTTATGTAATTTACTGTTTCACTCACCGTGACATTCCATGATCTGAACACGTATCATGCATCACAGATTCGACAAACATCTTTTAATTACTTGTGTACATGTGTATTACCGGTTTCATCCACCTTTCAATGCATATTTATACATAGAAAGTTTTTTCTGATTTAGTAGATTTCCCTAATGTCAGTTTTTAAATCATGCAGTTTTCACAGAAAAATCGTATTGGAGCGAGTTCTACCCAATAGACTTGCAATTTACATAGAATCTCTCATCGTGTAATTCCGTGTTCCGAAAAAGCTACATGCATCACGGATTCGACAAATATTCACTACAGAGTTGTTAGCATAAGGATTACCGGACTTTCATCCACCATAAAAGCCATATTGACACTTTGAAGCATTTTCTCATATTTCGAAAGTTTTTCCTAATGCCAGTATTGAAAATGAGGCAGAATTCACAAAAAAAGCTCTTGGAGCGAGTTCTACCCAAGTGACATGTATTTTAAATACATTCGCTCACCGTGATATTCTGTGTTCCGAACACGCTTTATGTATCTCGGATTCGACAAATATTCACTACAGAGTTGTTAGCATGCGGATTACCGAACTTTCATCCACCCTACAAGGCATATTTACACCGAGAATCTATTCATCTGAGTTCGCAATTATTTCCTAACGCCAGTCTCAAAAATCAGGCAGATTTCTCAGGGAAAATCTCTTGGAGTGATTTCTAACCAAGAGAAATTTAATTTACATAAACTCCCCGGCCATGAAATTCCGTGTTCCGAACATGCTACATGCATAATTGATTCGACAAATATTCACTACAGATTTGTTAGCATGTGGATTACCGAACTTTCATCACAATAGATTGAATAATGATACTTAGAAGAATTTTCTCCGATTTTGCAGTGTTTTCCAAACGCCAGTTTCAAAAATGAAGCATTTATTGCAGAAAAATCCTCTTGGAGCGAGTTCTACCCAATAGAGAAGTAATTTACATTGTTTCAGTCACCGTGAAATTCCACGTTCCAAGCAAGGTATATGCATCACGGATTAGAAAAAGATTCTTTAATATGTTGTGAAAATGTGGATTACCGAACTTTCTTCCAACATAAAGGTATATTTACACATAGAAATATTTACTCTCATTTTGAAGCTTTCTCCAAACTTCAGATTCGATAATCATGCAATTTTCGCAGAAAAATTCTTTTCTAGCAGGTTCTACCCAATAGAAATGTAATTTATATTGTTTCATTACGGTGAAATTCCGTTTTCCAAAAGCGCTACATGAATCAGATTTTGAAAAATAATTACTACACTGTTATTAACATGTGAATTACAGGACTTTCATTCACCATTCAAGGCAAATTGAGACTTAGTAGCATTTTCTCCGTTTTCACAGGGTTCTCCTAATGGCAGTTTTGGAAATGAGGCACATTTCGCAGAAAAATTCTCTTCAAGCGAGTTCTACCCAATAGACATGTAACTTACATTGTTTCCTTCAATATGACACTCTGTATTTCGTACACATTACATGCATCATGAATTCGAGAATCAATCTCTAATGAGTGTGAGCATGTGGATTACCAAAATTTCATCCCCCATACATGGCATATTTACACCTAGATGTAGTTATTCTGATTTCGCAGGTTTTTCCTAACATCCAGTGTTGAAAATCATGAAATTTTCGCAGAAAATTTCAATTCAAGCGAGTCTTATCCAGTAGAAATGTTATTTTCCGAGTTTCACTCACCGAGACATTCTGTGTTCCGAAAACGTTACGTTAATCACGGCTTCGACAAACATTATTTAATGACCATGAGCATGTGGATTACCAATGTTTCAAACACAATAAAAGGCATATTTACACCTAGAAATATTTACTTAGATTTCGCAGATTTTTCCTAAAGTCAGTTACGAAAATCAGGCAGTTTTCGCCGAAAAATACTCTTGCTGCATGTTCGATCCAATAGACATCCCATTTTCATAGATACCGTCACCGTAACATTCCGTGTTCCGAAAAAGTTACATGCACCATGGATTCAACTAATATTCACTCCTGAGTTATTAGAATTTGAATTACACATCTTTAATAAACCATTGAAGACATATTGTCACCTTAAAATTTTGCTCAGGTTTTGCAGTGTTTTCATAACACCAGTTTCCAAACAGAGGTAGATTTTACAATAAAATGCTCCTGGAGCGGGTTCTCACCAATAGATATGTAATTTACATAGTTTCCTTCAACGTGACATTCCGTGTTCCAAACACACTACATACATCACGGATTTGAGAAACATTTTTAATGAGTTGTGTACATGTGTATTACAGAACTTTCATCCACCATACAAGACATATTTATACCTACAAACATTAACCCTTAGTTTGCAGCTTTTTCCTAATAGTTTGGAAAATCAGGCAGTTTCCTTAGGAAAAAACTGTTGGAGCGTGTTCTACCCAATAGATATGTAAATTACATAGATTCTCCCGCTGTGAAATTCCGTGTTTCGCACAGGCTACATGCAGATAGGATTCGACAAAAATACACTACAGTGTTGTTTGCATGTGGATTACAGGACTTTCATCACAATACAAGGCATATTGATGCTTAGAAGCATTTTCTCTGATTTTACAGAGCTTTCCAAACGCCAGTTTCGAAACTGAGGCAGATTT
Source organism: Camelus bactrianus (assembly GCF_048773025.1). NCBI lineage: Eukaryota > Metazoa > Chordata > Mammalia > Artiodactyla > Camelidae > Camelus > Camelus bactrianus. The sequence goes on along the minus strand of NC_133539.1, from coordinate 142,010,113 downwards.
CACAGCAAAAACCTCTTGGAGCGGGTTCAAAACAATAGAAATGTAATTTACATGGATTCACTCACCTTGAAATTCCGTGTTCCGAACACGCTACATGCATCTCGGATTCGACAAATATTCACTACAGAGTTGTTAGCAAGTGGATTACAGCAGTTTCATCCACCATACATGGCTTACTGACACTTTGAAGACTTTTCTCAGATTTCACAGGTTAGTTTAAATGCCAGGTTTGAAAATGAGGCAGAATTGGCAGGAAAATGCTCTTGGAGCGAGTTCTAACCAAAAGATATGTAATTTACTTAGTTTCACTCACCGTGACCTTCCGTGATCTGAACACGTAACATGCATCACGGATTCGACAAACATCCTTTAATGAGTTGTGAACATGTGTATTACCGAACTTTCATCCAACTTACAATGCATATTTATACATAGAAAGTTTTTTCTGATTTAGTAGATTTTCCTAATGTCAGTTTTTAAATCATGCAGTTTTTGCAGAAAAATCCTCTTGGAGCGAGTTCTACACAATAGACTTGCAATTTACATAGAATCTCTCATCGTGAAATTCCGTGTTCCGAAAAAGCTACATGCATCACAGATTCGACAAATATTCACTACAGAGTTGTTAGCATAAGGATTACCAGACTTTCGTCCACCATAAAAGCCATATTGTCACTTTGAAGCATTTTCTCATATTTCGAAAGTTTTTCTTAATGACAGTTTTCAAAATGAGGCAGCATACGCAGAAAAAGCTCTTGGAGCGAGTTCTACCCAAGTGACATGTATTTTACATACATTCGCTCACCGTGATATTCTGTGTTACGAACACGCTTTATGTATCACGGATTCGACAAATATTCACTACAGAGTTGTTAGCATGCGGATTACCGATCTTTCATCCACCCTACAAGGCATATTTACACCGAGAATCAATTCATCTTAGTTCGCAATTTTTTCCTAACGGCAGTCTCAGAAATCAGGCAGATTTCTCTGGGAAAAACTCTTGGAGTGATTTCTAACCAAGAGAAATGTAATTTACATCAACTCCCTGGCCATGAAATTCCGTGTTCCGAACATGCTACATGCATACTGGATTCGACAAATATTCACTACAGATTTGTTAGCAAGTGGATTACAGCAGTTTCATCCACCATACATGGCTTACTGACACTTTGAAGACTTTTCTCAGATTTCACAGAGTAGTTTTAATGCCAGGTTTGAAAATGCGGCAGATTTGGCAGGAAAATGCTCTTGGAGCTGGTTCTAACCAAAAGATATGTAATATACCTAGTTTCACTCACCGTGACATTCCGTGTTCTGAACAAGTTACATGCATCACGGATTCGAAAAACATTCTTTAATGAGTTGTGAACATGTGTATTACCGAACTTTCATCCACCTTACAATGCATATTTATACATAGAAAGTTTTTTCTGATTTAGTAGATTTCACCTAATGTCAGTTTTTAAATCATGCAGTTTTCTCAGAAAAATCCTCTTGGAGCGAGTTCTACCCAATAGATATTCAATTTACATAGAACCTGTCATCGTGAAATTCCGTGTTCCGAAAAAGCTACATGCATCACGGATTCGACAAATATTCACTACAGAGTTGTTAGCATGCAGATTACCGAACTTTCATCCACCCTACAAGGCATATTTATACCGAGAATCTATTCATCTGAGTTCGCAGAGTTTTCCTAACGACAGTTTCGAAAATCAGGCAGATTTCTCAGGAAAAATCTCTTGGAGTGATTTCTAACAAAGAGAAATGTAATTTACATAAAATTCCTGGCCATGAAATTCCGTGTTCTGAACATGCTACACGCATAATGGATTCGAAAATTATTCTCTACAGATTTGTTAGCTTGTGGATTACCGAACTTTCATCACAATAGTTTGAATATTTATACTTAAAAGTATTTTCTCAGATTTTGCTGCGTTTTCCAAACGCCAGTTTAAAAAATAATGCAGTTTTCACAGAAAAATTCTCTTGGAGCAAGTTCTACCCAATAGAGAAATAATTTACATTGTTTCAGTCACCGTGAAATTCCACGTTCCAAACACTGTATATGCATCACGGATTAGAAAAAGATTCTTTAATATTTTGTGAAAATGTGGATTACAGAACTTTCAAACACATAAAGTCATATTTACACCTAGAAATATTTACTCTCATTTTGAAGCATTCTCCAAATTTCAGATTCGATAATCATGCAATTTTCACAGAAAAATCCTATTCTAGCTAGTTCTACCCAATAGAATTTTAATTTAAATTGTTTCATTACGGTGAAATTCCATTTCAAAAAACGCTACATGAGTCACGGTTAGATAAATAATTACTACACTGTTATTAACATGTGGATTACCGGACTTTCATTCACCATTCAAGGCATATTGACACTTAGGAGCATTTTCTCAGATTTCACAGTGTTCTCCTAATGGCAATTTTGAAAATGAGGCACATTTCGCAGAAAAATTCTCTTCAAGCGAGTTCTACCCAATAGACATGTAATTTACATTGTTTCCTTCAATATGACACTCTGTATTCCGTACACGTTTCATGCATCACGAATTCGACAAACATTCTCTAATGAGTGTGAGCATGTGGATTACCAAAATTTCATTCACCATACAAGGCATATTTACACCTAGTTGTTGTTATTCTGATTTCGCAGGTTTTTCCTAACATCCACTTCCGAAAATCATGAAATTTTTGCAGAAAAATTCAATTCAAGCGAGTTCTATCCAGTAGAAATGTTATTATCCGAGTTTCACTCACCGAGACATTCCGTGTCCCGAAAATGTTACATTAATCACGGCTTCGACAAACATTATTTATTAACCGTGAGCATGTGGATTACCAATGTTTCAACCACAATACAAGGCATATTTACACCTAGAAATATTTACTTAAATTTCACAGATTTTTCCTAACGTCAGTTACGAAAATCAGGCAGTTTTCGCAGAAAAATTCTCTTGCTGCATATTCGATCCAATACACATCCCATTTCCATAGATACCATCACCATAACATTCCGTGTTCCGAAAAAGGTACATGCACCATGGATTCAACATATATTCACTCCTGAGTTGTTAGAATGTGAATTACACATCTTTAATAAACCATTGAAGACATATTGTCACCTTAAAATTTTGCTCAGGTTTTGCAGTGTTTTCATAACACCAGTTTCCAAACAGAGGTAGATTTTACAGTAAAATGCTCCTGGAGCGGGTTCTCACCAATAGATATGTAATTTACCTATTTTCCTTCAACGTGGCATTCCGTGTACCGAACAAACTACATACATCATGGATTTGAGAAACATTTTTAATGAGTTGTGTACATGTGTATTACAGAACTTTCATCCACCGTACAAGGCATATTTACACCTAGAAACATTAACTCTGAGTTTGCAGCTTTTTCCTAATAGCAGTTTCAAAAATCAGGCAGTTTACTAAGGAAAAAACTTTTTGAGCGTGTCTTACGCAATAGATATGTAAATTACATAGATTATCCCGCTGTGAAATTCCGTGTTTCGCCCACGCTACATGAACATAGGATTCAACAAAAATACACTACAGAGTTGTTTGCATGTGGATTACAGGACTTTCATCACAATACAAGGCATATTGATGCTTAGAAACATTTTCTCTGATTTCACAGAGCTTTCCAAACGCCAGTTTCGAAACTGAGGCAGTTTTCATGGCAAAAACCTCTTGGAGCGTGTTCAAAACAATAGACCTGTACTTTACATGGATTAGCTCACCGTGAAATTCCGTGTTCCGAACACGCTTCATGCATCTCGGATTCAAAAATTTTCACTACAGAGTTGTTAGCAAGTGGATTACAGCACTTTCATCTGCCATGCATGGCTTACTGACACTTTGAAGACTTTTCTAAGATTTCACAGAGTAGTTTTAATGTCAGGCTTGAAAATGAGGCAGATTTGGCAGGAAAATGCTCTTGGGGCGAGTTCTAACCAAAAGATATGTAATTTACCTAGTTTCACTCACCGTGATATTCCGTGTTCTGAACACGTTACATGCATCACGGATTCGACAAACATTCTTTAATGAGTTGTGAACATGTGTATTACCGAACTTTCATCCACCTTACAATGCATATTTATACATAGAAATTATTTTCTGATTTAGTATATTTCTCCTAGTGTCAGTTTTTAAATCATGCAGTTTTCACAGAAAAATCCTCTTGGAGCAAGTCCTACCCAATAGACATGCAATTTACGTAGAACCCGTCATCGTGAATTTCTGTGATCCAAAAAAGTACATGCATCACGGTTTCGAAAAATATTCACTTCAGACTTGTTAGCATAAAGATTACCGAACTTTCATCCACCATAAAAGCCATATTGACACTTTGAAGCATTTTCTCATATTTCAAAAGATTTTCCTAATGCCAGTTTTGAAAATGAGGCAGAATTCGCAGAAAAAGTTCTTGGAACGAGTTCTACCCGAGAGATCTATTTTACATAGATTCGCTTACTGTGATATTCTGTGTTCCCAACACGCTTCATGTATCTCGGATTAGACAAATATTCACTACAGAGTTGTTATCATGCGGATTAATGATCTTTCATCCACCATACAAGGCATAAATACACCGAGAAACTATGCATCTGAGTTCGCAGAGTTTCCTAAATCCAGTTTCGAAAATCAGGCAGATTTCTCAGGAAAAATCTCTTGGAGTGTTTTCTAACCAAGAGAAATGTAATTTACATAAACCCTCTGGCCATGAAATTCCGTGTTCTGAACATGCTACTTGCATAATTAATTCGAAAAATATTCACTACAGATTTGTTAGCATGTGGATTACCGAACTTTCATCACAATACTTTGAAAATTGATACTTAGAAGTATTTTCTCAGATTTTGCAGTGTTTTCCAAATGCCAATTTCAAAAATGAAGCATTTATCACAGAAAAATTCCCTTGGAGCGAGTTCTACACAATAGAGAAGTCATTCACATTGTTTCAGTCACCGTGAAATTCCATGTTAAAAACACGGTATATGCATCACGGATTAGAAAAAGCTTCTTTAATATGTTGTGGAAATGTGGATTACCGAACTTTCTTCCAACATAAAGGCATATTTACACCTAGAAATATTTACTCTCATTTTGAAGCATTCTCCAAATTTCAGATTCGATAATCATGCAAGTTTCACAGAAAAATCCTATTCTAGCTAGTTCTACCCAATAGAATTTTAATTTAAATTGTGTCATTACGGTGAAATTCCATTTCAAAAAGCGCTACATGAATCACGGTTTGAAAAATCATTACTACACTGTTATTAACTTGTGGATTACCGGACTTTCATTCACCATTCAATGCATATTGACACTTAGAAGCATTTTCTAAGATTTCACAGTGTTCTCCTTGGCAGTTTTGAAAATGAGGCACATTTCGCAGAAAAATTCTCTTCAAGCGAGTTCTACCCAATACACATGTAATTTACATTGTTTCCTTCAATATGACACACTGTATTCCGTACACATTACATGCATCACGAATTCGACAAACATTCTCTAATGAGTGTGAGCATGTGGATTACCAAAGTTTCATTCACCATACAAGGCATATTTATCCCTAGATGTAGTTATTCTGATTTTGCAGGTTTTCCCTAACATCCAATTCCGAAAATCATGAAATTTTCGCAGAAAAATTCAATTCAAGCGAGTTCTATCCAGTAGAATTGTTATTTTCCGAGTTTCACTCACCGAGACATTCCGTGTTCAAAAAACGTTACACTAATCACGGCTTTGACAAACATTATTTAATGACCGTGACCATGTGGATTACCGATGTTTCAACCACAATACAAGGCATATTGACACCTAGAAGTATTTAATTAGATTTCGCAGATTTTTCCTAAATTCAGTTACGAAAATCAGGCAGTTTTCGCAGAAAAATTCTCTTGCTGCATGTTCGATCCAATAGACATCCCATTTTCATAGATACCGTCACCGTAACTTCCCGTGATCCGAAAAAGTTACATGCACCATGGATTCAACAAATATTCACTGCTGAGTTGTTAGAATGTGAATTACACATCTTTAATAAACCATTGAAGACATATTGTCACCTTAAAATTTTGCTCAGATTTTGCAGTGTTTTCATAACACCAGTTTCCAAACAGAGGTAGATTTTACACTAAAATGCTCCTGGAGCGGTTTCTCAACAATAGATATGTAATTTACATAGTTTCCATCAACGTGACATTCCGTGTACTGAATACACTATATTCATCACGGATTTGAGAAACATTTTTAATGAGTTGTGTACATGTGTATTACAGATCTTTCATCCACCATACAAGGCATATTGACACCTAGAAACATTAACTCTGAGTTTGCAGCTTTTTCCTAATAGCAGTTTCAAAATCAGGCAGTTTCCTAAGGAAAAAACTGTTGGAGCGTGTTCTACCCAATAGATATGTAAATTACATAGATTCTCCCGCTGTGAAATTCCGTGTTTCGCACACGCTACATGCAGATAGGATTCGACAAAAATACACTACAGAGTTGTTTGCATGTGGATTACAGGACTTTCATCAAAATACAAGGCATATTGATGCTTAGAAGCATTTTCTCTGATTTCACAGAGCTTTCCAAACGACAGTTTCGAAACTGAGGCAGATTTCAAGGCAAAAACCTCTTGGAGCGGGTTCAAAACAATAGACATTTAATTTACATTGATTCGCACACCATGAAATTCCGTGTTCCGAACAGGCTTCATGCATCTCGGATTCAAAAATTTTCACTACAGAGTTGTTAGCAAGTGGAATACATCACTTTCATTGACCATAGATTGCTTACTGACTCTTTGAATACTTTTCTCAGATTTCACAGATTAGTTTAAATGCCAGGTTTGAAAATGAGGCAGATTTGTCAGGAAAATGCTCTTGGAGCGAGTTCTAACCAAAAGATATGTAATATACCTAGTTTCACTCACCGTGACATTCCGTGTTCTGAACAAGTTACATGCATCACGGATTCGAAAAACATTCTTTAATGAGTTGTGAACATGTGTATTACCGAACATTCATCCACCTTACAATGCATATTTATACATAGAAAGTTTTTTCTGATTTAGTAGATTTCACCTAATGTCAGTTTTTAAATCATGCAGTTTTCTCAGAAAAATCCTCTTGGAGCGAGTTCTACCCAATAGATATTCAATTTACATAGAACCTGTCATCGTGAAATTCCGTGTTCCGAAAAAGCTACATGCATCACGGATTCGACAAATATTCACTACAGAGTTGTTAGCATGCAGATTACCGAACTTTCATCCACCCTACAAGGCATATTTATACCGAGAATCTATTCATCTGAGTTCGCAGAGTTTTCCTAACGACAGTTTCGAAAATCAGGCAGATTTCTCAGGAAAAATCTCTTGGAGTGATTTCTAACAAAGAGAAATGTAATTTACATAAAATCCCTGGCCATGAAATTCCGTGTTCTGAACATGCTACACGCATAATGGATTCGAAAATTATTCTCTACAGATTTGTTAGCTTGTGGATTACCGAACTTTCATCACAATAGTTTGAGTATTTATACTTAAAAGTATTTTCTCAGATTTTGCTGCGTTTTCCAAACGCCAGTTTAAAAAATAATGCAGTTTTCACAGAAAAATTCTCTTGGAGCAAGTTCTACCCAATAGAGAAATAATTTACATTGTTTCAGTCACCGTGAAATTCCACGTTCCAAACACGGTATATGCATCACGGATTAGAAAAAGATTCTTTAATATTTTGTGAAAATGTGGATTACAGAACTTTCAAACACATAAAGTCATATTTACACCTAGAAATATTTACTCTCATTTTGAAGCATTCTCCAAATTTCAGATTCGATAATCATGCAATTTTCACAGAAAAATCCTATTCTAGCTAGTTCTACCCAATAGAATTTTAATTTAAATTGTGTCATTACGGTGAAATTCCATTTCAAAAAACGCTACATGAATCACGGTTAGATAAATAATTACTACACTGTTATTAACATGTGGATTACCGGACTTTCATTCACCATTCAAGGCATATTGACACTTAGGAGCATTTTCTCAGATTTCACAGTGTTCTCCTAATGGCAATTTTGAAAATGAGGCACATTTCGCAGAAAAATTCTCTTCAAGCGAGTTCTACCCAATAGACATGTAATTTACATTGTTTCCTTCAATATGACACTCTGTATTCCGTACACGTTTCATGCATCACGAATTCGACAAACATTCTCTAATGAGTGTGAGCATGTGGATTACCAAAATTTCATTCACCATACAAGGCATATTTACACCTAGTTGTTGTTATTCTGATTTCGCAGGTTTTTCCTAACATCCACTTCCGAAAATCATGAAATTTTCGCAGAAAAATTCAATTCAAGCGAGTTCTATCCAGTAGAAATGTTATTATCCGAGTTTCACTCACCGAGACATTCCGTGTCCCGAAAATGTTACATTAATCACGGCTTCGACAAACATTATTTATTAACCGTGAGCATGTGGATTACCAATGTTTCAACCACAATACAAGGCATATTTACACCTAGAAATATTTACTTAAATTTCACAGATTTTTCCTAACGTCAGTTACGAAAATCTGGCAGTTTTCGCAGAAAAATTCTCTTGCTGCATATTCGATCCAATACACATCCCATTTCCATAGATACCATCACCGTAACATTCCGTGTTCCGAAAAAGGTACATGCACCATGGATTCAACATATATTCACTCCTGAGTTGTTAGAATGTGAATTACACATCTTTAATAAACCATTGAAGACATATTGTCACCTTAAAGCTTTTGCTCAGGTTTTGCAGTGTTTTCATAACACCAGTTTCCAAACAGAGGTAGATTTTACAGTAAAATGCTCCTGGAGCGGGTTCTCACCAATAGATATGTAATTTACCTATTTTCCTTCAACGTGACATTCCGTGTACCGAACAAACTACATACATCATGGATTTGAGAAACATTTTTAATGAGTTGTGTACATGTGTATTACAGAACTTTCATCCACCGTACAAGGCATATTTACACCTAGAAACATTAACTCTGAGTTTGCAGCTTTTTCCTAATAGCAGTTTCAAAAATCAGGCAGTTTACTAAGGAAAAAACTTTTTGAGCGTGTCTTACGCAATAGATATGTAAATTACATAGATTATCCCGCTGTGAAATTCCGTGTTTCGCCCACGCTACATGAAGATAGGATTCAACAAAAATACACTACAGAGTTGTTTGCATGTGGATTACAGGACTTTCATCACAATACAAGGCATATTGATGCTTAGAAACATTTTCTCTGATTTCACAGAGCTTTCCTAACGCCAGTTTCGAAACTGAGGCAGTTTTCATGGCAAAAACCTCTTGGAGCGTGTTCAAAACAATAGACCTGTACTTTACATGGATTCGCTCACCGTGAAATTCCGTGTTCCGAACACGCTTCATGCATCTCGGATTCAAAAATTTTCACTACAGAGTTGTTAGCAAGTGGATTACAGCACTTTCATCCGCCATACATGTCTTACTGACACTTTGAAGACTTTTCTCAGATTTCACAGAGTAGTTTTAATATCAGGCTTGAAAATGAGGCAGATTTGGCAGGAAAATGCTCTTGGGGCGAGTTCTAACCAAAAGATATGTAATATACCTAGTTTCACTCACCGTGACATTCCGTGTTCTGAACAAGTTACATGCATCACGGATTCGAAAAACATTCTTTAATGAGTTGTGAACATGTGTATTACCGAACTTTCATCCACCTTACAATGCATATTTATACATAGAAATTATTTTCTGATTTAGTAGATTTCACCTAATGTCAGTTTTTAAATCATGCAGTTTTCTCAGAAAAATCCTCTTGGAGCGAGTTCTACCCAATAGACATGCAATTTACATAGAACCTGTCATCGTGAAATTCCGTGTTCCGAAAAAGCTACATGCATCACAGATTCGACAAATATTCACTACAGAGTTGTTAGCATAAGGATTACCAGACTTTCGTCCACCATAAAAGCCATATTGTCACTTTGAAGCATTTTCTCATATTTCGAAAGTTTTTCTTAATGACAGTTTTCAAAATGAGGCAGCATACGCAGAAAAAGCTCTTGGAGCGAGTTCTACCCAAGTGACATGTATTTTACATACATTCGCTCACCGTGATATTCTGTGTTACGAACACGCTTTATGTATCACGGATTCGACAAATATTCACTACAGAGTTGTTAGCATGCGGATTACCGATCTTTCATCCACCCTACAAGGCATATTTACACCGAGAATCAATTCATCTTAGTTCGCAATTTTTTCCTAACGGCAGTCTCAGAAATCAGGCAGATTTCTCTGGGAAAAACTCTTGGAGTGATTTCTAACCAAGAGAAATGTAATTTACATCAACTCCCTGGCCATGAAATTCCGTGTTCTGAACATGCTACACGCATACTGGATTCGAAAATTATTCTCTACAGATTTGTTAGCTTGTGGATTACCGAACTTTCATCACAATAGTTTGAATATTTATACTTAAAAGTATTTTCTCAGATTTTGCTGCGTTTTCCAAACGCCAGTTTAAAAAATAATGCAGTTTTCACAGAAAAATTCTCTTGGAGCAAGTTCTACCCAATAGAGAAATAATTTACATTGTTTCTGTCACCGTGAAATTCCACGTTCCAAACACTGTATATGCATCACGGATTAGAAAAAGATTCTTTAATATTTTGTGAAAATGTGGATTACAGAACTTTCAAACACATAAAGTCATATTTACACCTAGAAATATTTACTCTCATTTTGAAGCATTCTCCAAATTTCAGATTCGATAATCATGCAATTTTCACAGAAAAATCCTATTCTAGCTAGTTCTACCCAATAGAATTTTAATTTAAATTGTTTCATTACGGTGAAATTCCATTTCAAAAAACGCTACATGAGTCACGGTTAGATAAATAATTACTACACTGTTATTAACATGTGGATTACCGGACTTTCATTCACCATTCAAGGCATATTGACACTTAGGAGCATTTTCTCAGATTTCACAGTGTTCTCCTAATGGCAATTTTGAAAATGAGGCACATTTCGCAGAAAAATTCTCTTCAAGCGAGTTCTACCCAATAGACATGTAATTTACATTGTTTCCTTCAATATGACACTCTGTATTCCGTACACGTTTCATGCATCACGAATTCGACAAACATTCTCTAATGAGTGTGAGCATGTGGATTACCAAAATTTCATTCACCATACAAGGCATATTTACACCTAGTTGTTGTTATTCTGATTTCGCAGGTTTTTCCTAACATCCACTTCCGAAAATCATGAAATTTTCACAGAAAAATTCAATTCAAGCGAGTTCTATCCAGTAGAAATGTTATTATCCGAGTTTCACTCACCGAGACATTCCGTGTCCCGAAAATGTTACATTAATCACGGCTTCGACAAACATTATTTATTAACCGTGAGCATGTGGATTACCAATGTTTCAACCACAATACAAGGCATATTTACACCTAGAAATATTTACTTAAATTTCACAGATTTTTCCTAACGTCAGTTACGAAAATCAGGCAGTTTTCGCAGAAAAATTCTCTTGCTGCATATTCGAACCAATACACATCCCATTTCCATAGATACCATCACCGTAACATTCCGTGTTCCGAAAAAGGTACATGCACCATGGATTCAACATATATTCACTCCTGAGTTGTTAGAATGTGAATTACACATCTTTAATAAACCATTGAAGACATATTGTCACCTTAAAGCTTTTGCTCAGGTTTTGCAGTGTTTTCATAACACCAGTTTCCAAACAGAGGTAGATTTTACAGTAAAATGCTCCTGGAGCGGGTTCTCACCAATAGATATGTAATTTGCCTATTTTCCTTCAACGTGACATTCCGTGTACCGAACAAACTACATACATCATGGATTTGAGAAACATTTTTAATGAGTTGTGTACATGTGTATTACAGAACTTTCATCCACCGTACAAGGCATATTTACACCTAGAAACATTAACTCTGAGTTTGCAGCTTTTTCCTAATAGCAGTTTCAAAATCAGGCAGTTTCCTAAGGAAAAAACTGTTGGAGCGTGTTCTACCCAATAGATATGTAAATTACATAGATTCTCCCGCTGTGAAATTCCGTGTTTCGCACACGCTACATGCAGATAGGATTCGACAAAAATACACTACAGAGTTGTTTGCATGTGGATTACAGGACTTTCATCAAAATACAAGGCATATTGATGCTTAGAAGCATTTTCTCTGATTTCACAGAGCTTTCCAAACGACAGTTTCGAAACTGAGGCAGATTTCAAGGCAAAAACCTCTTGGAGCGGGTTCAAAACAATAGACATTTAATTTACATGGATTTGCACACCATGAAATTCCGTGTTCCGAACACGCTTCATGCATCTCGGATTCAAAAATTTTCACTACAGAGTTGTTAGCAAGTGGAATACATCACTTTCATTGACCATAGATTGCTTACTGACTCTTTGAATACTTTTCTCAGATTTCACAGATTAGTTTAAATGCCAGGTTTGAAAATGAGGCAGATTTGTCAGGAAAATGCTCTTGGAGCGAGTTCTAACCAAAAGATATGTAATATACCTAGTTTCACTCACCGTGACATTCCGTGTTCTGAACAAGTTACATGCATCACGGATTCGAAAAACATTCTTTAATGAGTTGTGAACATGTGTATTACCGAACATTCATCCACCTTACAATGCATATTTATACATAGAAAGTTTTTTCTGATTTAGTAGATTTCACCTAATGTCAGTTTTTAAATCATGCAGTTTTCTCAGAAAAATCCTCTTGGAGCGAGTTCTACCCAATAGATATTCAATTTACATAGAACCTGTCATCGTGAAATTCCGTGTTCAGAAAAAGCTACATGCATCACGGATTCGACAAATATTCACTACAGAGTTGTTAGCATGCAGATTACCGAACTTTCATCCACCCTACAAGGCATATTTATACCGAGAATCTATTCATCTGAGTTCGCAGAGTTTTCCTAACGACAGTTTCGAAAATCAGGCAGATTTCTCAGGAAAAATCTCTTGGAGTGATTTCTAACAAAGAGAAATGTAATTTACATAAAATCCCTGGCCATGAAATTCCGTGTTCTGAACATGCTACACGCATAATGGATTCGAAAATTATTCTCTACAGATTTGTTAGCTTGTGGATTACCGAACTTTCATCACAATAGTTTGAATATTTATACTTAAAAGTATTTTCTCAGATTTTGCTGCGTTTTCCAAACGCCAGTTTAAAAAATAATGCAGTTTTCACAGAAAAATTCTCTTGGAGCAAGTTCTACCCAATAGAGAAATAATTTACATTGTTTCAGTCACCGTGAAATTCCACGTTCCAAACACGGTATATGCATCACGGATTAGAAAAAGATTCTTTAATATTTTGTGAAAATGTGGATTACAGAACTTTCAAACACATAAAGTCATATTTACACCTAGAAATATTTACTCTCATTTTGAAGCATTCTCCAAATTTCAGATTCGATAATCATGCAATTTTCACAGAAAAATCCTATTCTAGCTAGTTCTACCCAATAGAATTTTAATTTAAATTGTTTCATTACGGTGAAATTCCATTTCAAAAAACGCTACATGAGTCACGGTTAGATAAATAATTACTACACTGTTATTAACATGTGGATTACCGGACTTTCATTCACCATTCAAGGCATATTGACACTTAGGAGCATTTTCTCAGATTTCACAGTGTTCTCCTAATGGCAATTTTGAAAATGAGGCACATTTCGCAGAAAAATTCTCTTCAAGCGAGTTCTACCCAATAGACATGTAATTTACATTGTTTCCTTCAATATGACACTCTGTATTCCGTACACGTTTCATGCATCACGAATTCGACAAACATTCTCTAATGAGTGTGAGCATGTGGATTACCAAAATTTCATTCACCATACAAGGCATATTTACACCTAGTTGTTGTTATTCTGATTTCGCAGGTTTTTCCTAACATCCACTTCCGAAAATCATGAAATTTTCGCAGAAAAATTCAATTCAAGCGAGTTCTATCCAGTAGAAATGTTATTATCCGAGTTTCACTCACCGAGACATTCCGTGTCCCGAAAATGTTACATTAATCACGGCTTCGACAAACATTATTTATTAACCGTGAGCATGTGGATTACCAATGTTTCAACCACAATACAAGGCATATTTACACCTAGAAATATTTACTTAAATTTCACAGATTTTTCCTAACGTCAGTTACGAAAATCAGGCAGTTTTCGCAGAAAAATTCTCTTGCTGCATATTCGATCCAATACACATCCCATTTCCATAGATACCATCACCGTAACATTCCGTGTTCCGAAAAAGGTACATGCACCATGGATTCAACATATATTCACTCCTGAGTTGTTAGAATGTGAATTACACATCTTTAATAAACCATTGAAGACATATTGTCACCTTAAAGCTTTTGCTCAGGTTTTGCAGTGTTTTCATAACACCAGTTTCCAAACAGAGGTAGATTTTACAGTAAAATGCTCCTGGAGCGGGTTCTCACCAATAGATATGTAATTTGCCTATTTTCCTTCAACGTGACATTCCGTGTACCGAACAAACTACATACATCATGGATTTGAGAAACATTTTTAATGAGTTGTGTACATGTGTATTACAGAACTTTCATCCACCGTACAAGGCATATTTACACCTAGAAACATTAACTCTGAGTTTGCAGCTTTTTCCTAATAGCAGTTTCAAAATCAGGCAGTTTCCTAAGGAAAAAACTGTTGGAGCGTGTTCTACCCAATAGATATGTAAATTACATAGATTCTCCCGCTGTGAAATTCCGTGTTTCGCACACGCTACATGCAGATAGGATTCGACAAAAATACACTACAGAGTTGTTTGCATGTGGATTACAGGACTTTCATTAAAATACAAGGCATATTGATGCTTAGAAGCATTTTCTCTGATTTCACAGAGCTTTCCAAACGACAGTTTCGAAACTGAGGCAGATTTCAAGGCAAAAACCTCTTGGAGCGGGTTCAAAACAATAGACATTTAATTTACATGGATTTGCACACCATGAAATTCCGTGTTCCGAACACGCTTCATGCATCTCGGATTCAAAAATTTTCACTACAGAGTTGTTAGCAAGTGGAATACATCACTTTCATTGACCATAGATTGCTTACTGACTCTTTGAATACTTTTCTCAGATTTCACAGATTAGTTTAAATGCCAGGTTTGAAAATGAGGCAGATTTGTCAGGAAAATGCTCTTGGAGCGAGTTCTAACCAAAAGATATGTAATATACCTAGTTTCACTCACCGTGACATTCCGTGTTCTGAACAAGTTACATGCATCACGGATTCGAAAAACATTCTTTAATGAGTTGTGAACATGTGTATTACCGAACATTCATCCACCTTACAATGCATATTTATACATAGAAAGTTTTTTCTGATTTAGTAGATTTCACCTAATGTCAGTTTTTAAATCATGCAGTTTTCTCAGAAAAATCCTCTTGGAGCGAGTTCTACCCAATAGATATTCAATTTACATAGAACCTGTCATCGTGAAATTCCGTGTTCAGAAAAAGCTACATGCATCACGGATTCGACAAATATTCACTACAGAGTTGTTAGCATGCAGATTACCGAACTTTCATCCACCCTACAAGGCATATTTATACCGAGAATCTATTCATCTGAGTTCGCAGAGTTTTCCTAACGACAGTTTCGAAAATCAGGCAGATTTCTCAGGAAAAATCTCTTGGAGTGATTTCTAACAAAGAGAAATGTAATTTACATAAAATCCCTGGCCATGAAATTCCGTGTTCTGAACATGCTACACGCATAATGGATTCGAAAATTATTCTCTACAGATTTGTTAGCTTGTGGATTACCGAACTTTCATCACAATAGTTTGAATATTTATACTTAAAAGTATTTTCTCAGATTTTGCTGCGTTTTCCAAACGCCAGTTTAAAAAATAATGCAGTTTTCACAGAAAAATTCTCTTGGAGCAAGTTCTACCCAATAGAGAAATAATTTACATTGTTTCAGTCACCGTGAAATTCCACGTTCCAAACACGGTATATGCATCACGGATTAGAAAAAGATTCTTTAATATTTTGTGAAAATGTGGATTACAGAACTTTCAAACACATAAAGTCATATTTACACCTAGAAATATTTACTCTCATTTTGAAGCATTCTCCAAATTTCAGATTCGATAATCATGCAATTTTCACAGAAAAATCCTATTCTAGCTAGTTCTACCCAATAGAATTTTAATTTAAATTGTTTCATTACGGTGAAATTCCATTTCAAAAAACGCTACATGAATCACGGTTAGATAAATAATTACTACACTGTTATTAACATGTGGATTACCGGACTTTCATTCACCATTCAAGGCATATTGACACTTAGGAGCATTTTCTCAGATTTCACAGTGTTCTCCTAATGGCAATTTTGAAAATGAGGCACATTTCGCAGAAAAATTCTCTTCAAGCGAGTTCTACCCAATAGACATGTAATTTACATTGTTTCCTTCAATATGACACTCTGTATTCCGTACACGTTTCATGCATCACGAATTCGACAAACATTCTCTAATGAGTGTGAGCATGTGGATTACCAAAATTTCATTCACCATACAAGGCATATTTACACCTAGTTGTTGTTATTCTGATTTCGCAGGTTTTTCCTAACATCCACTTCCGAAAATCATGAAATTTTCGCAGAAAAATTCAATTCAAGCGAGTTCTATCCAGTAGAAATGTTATTATCCGAGTTTCACTCACCGAGACATTCCGTGTCCCGAAAATGTTACATTAATCACGGCTTCGACAAACATTATTTATTAACCGTGAGCATGTGGATTACCAATGTTTCAACCACAATACAAGGCATATTTACACCTAGAAATATTTACTTAAATTTCACAGATTTTTCCTAACGTCAGTTACGAAAATCAGGCAGTTTTCGCAGAAAAATTCTCTTGCTGCATATTCGATCCAATACACATCCCATTTCCATAGATACCATCACCGTAACATTCCGTGTTCCGAAAAAGGTACATGCACCATGGATTCAACATATATTCACTCCTGAGTTGTTAGAATGTGAATTACACATCTTTAATAAACCATTGAAGACATATTGTCACCTTAAAGCTTTTGCTCAGGTTTTGCAGTGTTTTCATAACACCAGTTTCCAAACAGAGGTAGATTTTACAGTAAAATGCTCCTGGAGCGGGTTCTCACCAATAGATATGTAATTTGCCTATTTTCCTTCAACGTGACATTCCGTGTACCGAACAAACTACATACATCATGGATTTGAGAAACATTTTTAATGAGTTGTGTACATGTGTATTACAGAACTTTCATCCACCGTACAAGGCATATTTACACCTAGAAACATTAACTCTGAGTTTGCAGCTTTTTCCTAATAGCAGTTTCAAAAATCAGGCAGTTTACTAAGGAAAAAACTTTTTGAGCGTGTCTTACGCAATAGATATGTAAATTACATAGATTATCCCGCTGTGAAATTCCGTGTTTCGCCCACGCTACATGAAGATAGGATTCAACAAAAATACACTACAGAGTTGTTTGCATGTGGATTACAGGACTTTCATCACAATACAAGGCATATTGATGCTTAGAAACATTTTCTCTGATTTCACAGAGCTTTCCTAACGCCAGTTTCGAAACTGAGGCAGTTTTCATGGCAAAAACCTCTTGGAGCGTGTTCAAAACAATAGACCTGTACTTTACATGGATTCGCTCACCGTGAAATTCCGTGTTCCGAACACGCTTCATGCATCTCGGATTCAAAAATTTTCACTACAGAGTTGTTAGCAAGTGGATTACAGCACTTTCATCCGCCATACATGGCTTACTGACACTTTGAAGACTTTTCTCAGATTTCACAGAGTAGTTTTAATATCAGGCTTGAAAATGAGGCAGATTTGGCAGGAAAATGCTCTTGGGGCGAGTTCTAACCAAAAGATATGTAATTTACCTAGTTTCACTCACCGTGATATTCCATGTTCTGAACACGTTACATGCATCACGGATTCGAAAACATTCTTTAATAAGTTGTGAACATGTGTATTACCGAACTTTCATCCACCTTACAATGCATATTTATACATAGAAATTATTTTCTGATTTAGTATATTTCTCCTAGTGTCAGTTTTTAAATCATGCAGTTTTCACAGAAAAATCCTCTTGGAGCGAGTTCTACCCAATAGACATGCAATTTACATAGAATCTCTCATCGTGAAATTCCGTGTTCCGAAAAAGCTACATGCATCACAGATTCGACAAATATTCACTACAGAGTTGTTAGCATAAGGATTACCAGACTTTCGTCCACCATAAAAGCCATATTGTCACTTTGAAGCATTTTCTCATATTTCGAAAGTTTTTCTTAATGACAGTTTTCAAAATGAGGCAGCATACGCAGAAAAAGCTCTTGGAGCGAGTTCTACCCAAGTGACATGTATTTTACATACATTCGCTCACCGTGATATTCTGTGTTACGAACACGCTTTATGTATCACGGATTCGACAAATATTCACTACAGAGTTGTTAGCATGCGGATTACCGATCTTTCATCCACCCTACAAGGCATATTTACACCGAGAATCAATTCATCTTAGTTCGCAATTTTTTCCTAACGGCAGTCTCAGAAATCAGGCAGATTTCTCTGGGAAAAACTCTTGGAGTGATTTCTAACCAAGAGAAATGTAATTTACATCAACTCCCTGGCCATGAAATTCCGTGTTCTGAACATGCTACACGCATACTGGATTCGAAAATTATTCTCTACAGATTTGTTAGCTTGTGGATTACCGAACTTTCATCACAATAGTTTGAATATTTATACTTAAAAGTATTTTCTCAGATTTTGCTGCGTTTTCCAAACGCCAGTTTAAAAAATAATGCAGTTTTCACAGAAAAATTCTCTTGGAGCAAGTTCTACCCAATAGAGAAATAATTTACATTGTTTCAGTCACCGTGAAATTCCACGTTCCAAACACTGTATATGCATCACGGATTAGAAAAAGATTCTTTAATATTTTGTGAAAATGTGGATTACAGAACTTTCAAACACATAAAGTCATATTTACACCTAGAAATATTTACTCTCATTTTGAAGCATTCTCCAAATTTCAGATTCGATAATCATGCAATTTTCACAGAAAAATCCTATTCTAGCTAGTTCTACCCAATAGAATTTTAATTTAAATTGTTTCATTACGGTGAAATTCCATTTCAAAAAACGCTACATGAGTCACGGTTAGATAAATAATTACTACACTGTTATTAACATGTGGATTACCGGACTTTCATTCACCATTCAAGGCATATTGACACTTAGGAGCATTTTCTCAGATTTCACAGTGTTCTCCTAATGGCAATTTTGAAAATGAGGCACATTTCGCAGAAAAATTCTCTTCAAGCGAGTTCTACCCAATAGACATGTAATTTACATTGTTTCCTTCAATATGACACTCTGTATTCCGTACACGTTTCATGCATCACGAATTCGACAAACATTCTCTAATGAGTGTGAGCATGTGGATTACCAAAATTTCATTCACCATACAAGGCATATTTACACCTAGTTGTTGTTATTCTGATTTCGCAGGTTTTTCCTAACATCCACTTCCGAAAATCATGAAATTTTCGCAGAAAAATTCAATTCAAGCGAGTTCTATCCAGTAGAAATGTTATTATCCGAGTTTCACTCACCGAGACATTCCGTGTCCCGAAAATGTTACATTAATCACGGCTTCGACAAACATTATTTATTAACCGTGAGCATGTGGATTACCAATGTTTCAACCACAATACAAGGCATATTTACACCTAGAAATATTTACTTAAATTTCACAGATTTTTCCTAACGTCAGTTACGAAAATCAGGCAGTTTTCGCAGAAAAATTCTCTTGCTGCATATTCGATCCAATACACATCCCATTTCCATAGATACCATCACCGTAACATTCCGTGTTCCGAAAAAGGTACATGCACCATGGATTCAACATATATTCACTCCTGAGTTGTTAGAATGTGAATTACACATCTTTAATAAACCATTGAAGACATATTGTCACCTTAAAGCTTTTGCTCAGGTTTTGCAGTGTTTTCATAACACCAGTTTCCAAACAGAGGTAGATTTTACAGTAAAATGCTCCTGGAGCGGGTTCTCACCAATAGATATGTAATTTGCCTATTTTCCTTCAACGTGACATTCCGTGTACCGAACAAACTACATACATCATGGATTTGAGAAACATTTTTAATGAGTTGTGTACATGTGTATTACAGAACTTTCATCCACCGTACAAGGCATATTTACACCTAGAAACATTAACTCTGAGTTTGCAGCTTTTTCCTAATAGCAGTTTCAAAAATCAGGCAGTTTACTAAGGAAAAAACTTTTTGAGCGTGTCTTACGCAATAGATATGTAAATTACATAGATTATCCCGCTGTGAAATTCCGTGTTTCGCCCACGCTACATGAAGATAGGATTCAACAAAAATACACTACAGAGTTGTTTGCATGTGGATTACAGGACTTTCATCACAATACAAGGCATATTGATGCTTAGAAACATTTTCTCTGATTTCACAGAGCTTTCCTAACGCCAGTTTCGAAACTGAGGCAGTTTTCATGGCAAAAACCTCTTGGAGCGTGTTCAAAACAATAGACCTGTACTTTACATGGATTCGCTCACCGTGAAATTCCGTGTTCCGAACACGCTTCATGCATCTCGGATTCAAAAATTTTCACTACAGAGTTGTTAGCAAGTGGATTACAGCACTTTCATCCGCCATACATGGCTTACTGACACTTTGAAGACTTTTCTCAGATTTCACAGAGTAGTTTTAATATCAGGCTTGAAAATGAGGCAGATTTGGCAGGAAAATGCTCTTGGGGCGAGTTCTAACCAAAAGATATGTAATTTACCTAGTTTCACTCACCGTGATATTCCGTGTTCTGAACACGTTACATGCATCACGGATTCGAAAACATTCTTTAATAAGTTGTGAACATGTGTATTACCGAACTTTCATCCACCTTACAATGCATATTTATACATAGAAATTATTTACTGATTTAGTATATTTCTCCTAGTGTCAGTTTTTAAATCATGCAGTTTTCACAGAAAAATCCTCTTGGAGCGAGTTCTACCCAATAGACATGCAATTTACATAGAATCTCTCATCGTGAAATTCCGTGTTCCGAAAAAGCTACATGCATCACAGATTCGACAAATATTCACTACAGAGTTGTTAGCATAAGGATTACCAGACTTTCGTCCACCATAAAAGCCATATTGTCACTTTGAAGCATTTTCTCATATTTCGAAAGTTTTTCTTAATGACAGTTTTCAAAATGAGGCAGCATACGCAGAAAAAGCTCTTGGAGCGAGTTCTACCCAAGTGACATGTATTTTACATACATTCGCTCACCGTGATATTCTGTGTTACGAACACGCTTTATGTATCACGGATTCGACAAATATTCACTACAGAGTTGTTAGCATGCGGATTACCGATCTTTCATCCACCCTACAAGGCATATTTACACCGAGAATCAATTCATCTTAGTTCGCAATTTTTTCCTAACGGCAGTCTCAGAAATCAGGCAGATTTCTCTGGGAAAAACTCTTGGAGTGATTTCTAACCAAGAGAAATGTAATTTACATCAACTCCCTGGCCATGAAATTCCGTGTTCCGAACATGCTACATGCATACTGGATTCGACAAATATTCACTACAGATTTGTTAGCAAGTGGATTACAGCAGTTTCATCCACCATACATGGCTTACTGACACTTTGAAGACTTTTCTCAGATTTCACAGAGTAGTTTTAATGCCAGGTTTGAAAATGAGGCAGATTTGGCAGGAAAATGCTCTTGGAGCGAGTTCTAACCCAAAGATATGTAATATACCTAGTTTCACTCACCGTGACATTCCGTGTTCTGAACAAGTTACATGCATCACGGATTCGAAAAACATTCTTTAATGAGTTGTGAACATGTGTATTACCGAACTTTCATCCACCTTACAATGCATATTTATACATAGAAATTATTTTCTGATTTAGTATATTTCTCCTAGTGTCAGTTTTTAAATCATGCAGTTTTCACAGAAAAATCCTCTTGGAGCGAGTTCTACCCAATAGACATGCAATTTACATAGAATCTCTCATCGTGAAATTCCGTGTTCCGAAAAAGCTACATGCATCACAGATTCGACAAATATTCACTACAGAGTTGTTAGCATAAGGATTACCAGACTTTCGTCCACCATAAAAGCCATATTGTCACTTTGAAGCATTTTCTCATATTTCGAAAGTTTTTCTTAATGACAGTTTTCAAAATGAGGCAGCATACGCAGAAAAAGCTCTTGGAGCGAGTTCTACCCAAGTGACATGTATTTTACATACATTCGCTCACCGTGATATTCTGTGTTACGAACACGCTTTATGTATCACGGATTCGACAAATATTCACTACAGAGTTGTTAGCATGCGGATTACCGATCTTTCATCCACCCTACAAGGCATATTTACACCGAGAATCAATTCATCTTAGTTCGCAATTTTTTCCTAATGGCAGTCTCAGAAATCAGGCAGATTTCTCTGGGAAAAACTCTTGGAGTGATTTCTAACCAAGAGAAATGTAATTTACATCAACTCCCTGGCCATGAAATTCCGTGTTCCGAACATGCTACATGCATACTGGATTCGACAAATATTCACTACAGATTTGTTAGCAAGTGGATTACAGCAGTTTCATCCACCATACATGGCTTACTGACACTTTGAAGACTTTTCTTAGATTTCACAGAGTAGTTTTAATGCCAGGTTTGAAAATGAGGCAGATTTGGCAGGAAAATTCTCTTGGAGCGAGTTCTAACCCAAAGATATGTAATATACCTAGTTTCACTCACCGTGACATTCCGTGTTCTGAACAAGTTACATGCATCACGGATTCGAAAAACATTCTTTAATGAGTTGTGAACATGTGTATTACCGAACTTTCATCCACCTTACAATGCATATTTATACATAGAAAGTTTTTTCTGATTTAGTAGATTTCACCTAATGTCAGTTTTTAAATCATGCAGTTTTCTCAGAAAAATCCTCTTGGAGCGAGTTCTACCCAATAGATATTCAATTTACATAGAACCTGTCATCGTGAAATTCCGTGTTCAGAAAAAGCTACATGCATCACGGATTCGACAAATATTCACTACAGAGTTGTTAGCATGCAGATTACCGAACTTTCATCCACCCTACAAGGCATATTTATACCGAGAATCTATTCATCTGAGTTCGCAGAGTTTTCCTAAAGACAGTTTCGAAAATCAGGCAGATTTCTCAGGAAAAATCTCTTGGAGTGATTTCTAACAAAGAGAAATGTAATTTACATAAAATCCCTGGCCATGAAATTCCGTGTTCTGAACATGCTACACGCATAATGGATTCGAAAATTATTCTCTACAGATTTGTTAGCTTGTGGATTACCGAACTTTCATCACAATAGTTTGAATATTTATACTTAAAAGTATTTTCTCAGATTTTGCTGCGTTTTCCAAACGCCAGTTTAAAAAATAATGCAGTTTTCACAGAAAAATTCTCTTGGAGCAAGTTCTACCCAATAGAGAAATAATTTACATTGTTTCAGTCACCGTGAAATTCCACGTTCCAAACACGGTATATGCATCACGGATTAGAAAAAGATTCTTTAATATTTTGTGAAAATGTGGATTACAGAACTTTCAAACACATAAAGTCATATTTACACCTAGAAATATTTACTCTCATTTTGAAGCATTCTCCAAATTTCAGATTCGATAATCATGCAATTTTCACAGAAAAATCCTATTCTAGCTAGTTCTACCCAATAGAATTTTAATTTAAATTGTGTCATTACGGTGAAATTCCATTTCAAAAAACGCTACATGAATCACGGTTAGATAAATAATTACTACACTGTTATTAACATGTGGATTACAGGACTTTCATTCACCATTCAAGGCATATTGACACTTAGGAGCATTTTCTCAGATTTCACAGTGTTCTCCTAATGGCAATTTTGAAAATGAGGCACATTTCGCAGAAAAATTCTCTTCAAGCGAGTTCTACCCAATAGACATGTAATTTACATTGTTTCCTTCAATATGACACTCTGTATTCCGTACACGTTTCATGCATCACGAATTCGACAAACATTCTCTAATGAGTGTGAGCATGTGGATTACCAAAATTTCATTCACCATACAAGGCATATTTACACCTAGTTGTTGTTATTCTGATTTCGCAGGTTTTTCCTAACATCCACTTCCGAAAATCATGAAATTTTCGCAGAAAAATTCAATTCAAGCGAGTTCTATCCAGTAGAAATGTTATTATCCGAGTTTCACTCACCGAGACATTCCGTGTCCCGAAAATGTTACATTAATCACGGCTTCGACAAACATTATTTATTAACCGTGAGCATGTGGATTACCAATGTTTCAACCACAATACAAGGCATATTTACACCTAGAAATATTTACTTAAATTTCACAGATTTTTCCTAACGTCAGTTACGAAAATCAGGCAGTTTTCGCAGAAAAATTCTCTTGCTGCATATTCGATCCAATACACATCCCATTTCCATAGATACCATCACCGTAACATTCCGTGTTCCGAAAAAGGTACATGCACCATGGATTCAACATATATTCACTCCTGAGTTGTTAGAATGTGAATTACACATCTTTAATAAACCATTGAAGACATATTGTCACCTTAAAGCTTTTGCTCAGGTTTTGCAGTGTTTTCATAACACCAGTTTCCAAACAGAGGTAGATTTTACAGTAAAATGCTCCTGGAGCGGGTTCTCACCAATAGATATGTAATTTGCCTATTTTCCTTCAACGTGACATTCCGTGTACCGAACAAACTACATACATCATGGATTTGAGAAACATTTTTAATGAGTTGTGTACATGTGTATTACAGAACTTTCATCCACCGTACAAGGCATATTTACACCTAGAAACATTAACTCTGAGTTTGCAGCTTTTTCCTAATAGCAGTTTCAAAAATCAGGCAGTTTACTAAGGAAAAAACTTTTTGAGCGTGTCTTACGCAATAGATATGTAAATTACATAGATTATCCCGCTGTGAAATTCCGTGTTTCGCCCACGCTACATGAAGATAGGATTCAACAAAAATACACTACAGAGTTGTTTGCATGTGGATTACAGGACTTTCATCACAATACAAGGCATATTGATGCTTAGAAACATTTTCTCTGATTTCACAGAGCTTTCCTAACGCCAGTTTCGAAACTGAGGCAGTTTTCATGGCAAAAACCTCTTGGAGCGTGTTCAAAACAATAGACCTGTACTTTACATGGATTCGCTCACCGTGAAATTCCGTGTTCCGAACACGCTTCATGCATCTCGGATTCAAAAATTTTCACTACAGCGTTGTTAGCAAGTGGATTACAGCACTTTCATCCGCCATACATGGCTTACTGACACTTTGAAGACTTTTCTCAGATTTCACAGAGTAGTTTTAATATCAGGCTTGAAAATGAGGCAGATTTGGCAGGAAAATGCTCTTGGGGCGAGTTCTAACCAAAAGATATGTAATTTACCTAGTTTCACTCACCGTGATATTCCGTGTTCTGAACACGTTACATGCATCACGGATTCGAAAACATTCTTTAATAAGTTGTGAACATGTGTATTACCGAACTTTCATCCACCTTACAATGCATATTTATACATAGAAATTATTTACTGATTTAGTATATTTCTCCTAGTGTCAGTTTTTAAATCATGCAGTTTTCACAGAAAAATCCTCTTGGAGCGAGTTCTACCCAATAGACATGCAATTTACATAGAATCTCTCATCGTGAAATTCCGTGTTCCGAAAAAGCTACATGCATCACAGATTCGACAAATATTCACTACAGAGTTGTTAGCATAAGGATTACCAGACTTTCGTCCACCATAAAAGCCATATTGTCACTTTGAAGCATTTTCTCATATTTCGAAAGTTTTTCTTAATGACAGTTTTCAAAATGAGGCAGCATACGCAGAAAAAGCTCTTGGAGCGAGTTCTACCCAAGTGACATGTATTTTACATACATTCGCTCACCGTGATATTCTGTGTTACGAACACGCTTTATGTATCACGGATTCGACAAATATTCACTACAGAGTTGTTAGCATGCGGATTACCGATCTTTCATCCACCCTACAAGGCATATTTACACCGAGAATCAATTCATCTTAGTTCGCAATTTTTTCCTAACGGCAGTCTCAGAAATCAGGCAGATTTCTCTGGGAAAAACTCTTGGAGTGATTTCTAACCAAGAGAAATGTAATTTACATCAACTCCCTGGCCATGAAATTCCGTGTTCCGAACATGCTACATGCATACTGGATTCGACAAATATTCACTACAGATTTGTTAGCAAGTGGATTACAGCAGTTTCATCCACCATACATGGCTTACTGACACTTTGAAGACTTTTCTCAGATTTCACAGAGTAGTTTTAATGCCAGGTTTGAAAATGAGGCAGATTTGGCAGGAAAATGCTCTTGGAGCGAGTTCTAACCCAAAGATATGTAATATACCTAGTTTCACTCACCGTGACATTCCGTGTTCTGAACAAGTTACATGCATCACGGATTCGAAAAACATTCTTTAATGAGTTGTGAACATGTGTATTACCGAACTTTCATCCACCTTACAATGCATATTTATACATAGAAATTATTTTCTGATTTAGTATATTTCTCCTAGTGTCAGTTTTTAAATCATGCAGTTTTCACAGAAAAATCCTCTTGGAGCGAGTTCTACCCAATAGACATGCAATTTACATAGAATCTCTCATCGTGAAATTCCGTGTTCCGAAAAAGCTACATGCATCACAGATTCGACAAATATTCACTACAGAGTTGTTAGCATAAGGATTACCAGACTTTCGTCCACCATAAAAGCCATATTGTCACTTTGAAGCATTTTCTCATATTTCGAAAGTTTTTCTTAATGACAGTTTTCAAAATGAGGCAGCATACGCAGAAAAAGCTCTTGGAGCGAGTTCTACCCAAGTGACATGTATTTTACATACATTCGCTCACCGTGATATTCTGTGTTACGAACACGCTTTATGTATCACGGATTCGACAAATATTCACTACAGAGTTGTTAGCATGCGGATTACCGATCTTTCATCCACCCTACAAGGCATATTTACACCGAGAATCAATTCATCTTAGTTCGCAATTTTTTCCTAACGGCAGTCTCAGAAATCAGGCAGATTTCTCTGGGAAAAACTCTTGGAGTGATTTCTAACCAAGAGAAATGTAATTTACATCAACTCCCTGGCCATGAAATTCCGTGTTCCGAACATGCTACATGCATACTGGATTCGACAAATATTCACTACAGATTTGTTAGCAAGTGGATTACAGCAGTTTCATCCACCATACATGGCTTACTGACACTTTGAAGACTTTTCTTAGATTTCACAGAGTAGTTTTAATGCCAGGTTTGAAAATGAGGCAGATTTGGCAGGAAAATTCTCTTGGAGCGAGTTCTAACCCAAAGATATGTAATATACCTAGTTTCACTCACCGTGACATTCCGTGTTCTGAACAAGTTACATGCATCACGGATTCGAAAAACATTCTTTAATGAGTTGTGAACATGTGTATTACCGAACTTTCATCCACCTTACAATGCATATTTATACATAGAAAGTTTTTTCTGATTTAGTAGATTTCACCTAATGTCAGTTTTTAAATCATGCAGTTTTCTCAGAAAAATCCTCTTGGAGCGAGTTCTACCCAATAGATATTCAATTTACATAGAACCTGTCATCGTGAAATTCCGTGTTCAGAAAAAGCTACATGCATCACGGATTCGACAAATATTCACTACAGAGTTGTTAGCATGCAGATTACCGAACTTTCATCCACCCTACAAGGCATATTTATACCGAGAATCTATTCATCTGAGTTCGCAGAGTTTTCCTAAAGACAGTTTCGAAAATCAGGCAGATTTCTCAGGAAAAATCTCTTGGAGTGATTTCTAACAAAGAGAAATGTAATTTACATAAAATCCCTGGCCATGAAATTCCGTGTTCTGAACATGCTACACGCATAATGGATTCGAAAATTATTCTCTACAGATTTGTTAGCTTGTGGATTACCGAACTTTCATCACAATAGTTTGAATATTTATACTTAAAAGTATTTTCTCAGATTTTGCTGCGTTTTCCAAACGCCAGTTTAAAAAATAATGCAGTTTTCACAGAAAAATTCTCTTGGAGCAAGTTCTACCCAATAGAGAAATAATTTACATTGTTTCAGTCACCGTGAAATTCCACGTTCCAAACACGGTATATGCATCACGGATTAGAAAAAGATTCTTTAATATTTTGTGAAAATGTGGATTACAGAACTTTCAAACACATAAAGTCATATTTACACCTAGAAATATTTACTCTCATTTTGAAGCATTCTCCAAATTTCAGATTCGATAATCATGCAATTTTCACAGAAAAATCCTATTCTAGCTAGTTCTACCCAATAGAATTTTAATTTAAATTGTGTCATTACGGTGAAATTCCATTTCAAAAAACGCTACATGAATCACGGTTAGATAAATAATTACTACACTGTTATTAACATGTGGATTACAGGACTTTCATTCACCATTCAAGGCATATTGACACTTAGGAGCATTTTCTCAGATTTCACAGTGTTCTCCTAATGGCAATTTTGAAAATGAGGCACATTTCGCAGAAAAATTCTCTTCAAGCGAGTTCTACCCAATAGACATGTAATTTACATTGTTTCCTTCAATATGACACTCTGTATTCCGTACACGTTTCATGCATCACGAATTCGACAAACATTCTCTAATGAGTGTGAGCATGTGGATTACCAAAATTTCATTCACCATACAAGGCATATTTACACCTAGTTGTTGTTATTCTGATTTCGCAGGTTTTTCCTAACATCCACTTCCGAAAATCATGAAATTTTCGCAGAAAAATTCAATTCAAGCGAGTTCTATCCAGTAGAAATGTTATTATCCGAGTTTCACTCACCGAGACATTCCGTGTCCCGAAAATGTTACATTAATCACGGCTTCGACAAACATTATTTATTAACCGTGAGCATGTGGATTACCAATGTTTCAACCACAATACAAGGCATATTTACACCTAGAAATATTTACTTAAATTTCACAGATTTTTCCTAACGTCAGTTACGAAAATCAGGCAGTTTTCGCAGAAAAATTCTCTTGCTGCATATTCGATCCAATACACATCCCATTTCCATAGATACCATCACCGTAACATTCCGTGTTCCGAAAAAGGTACATGCACCATGGATTCAACATATATTCACTCCTGAGTTGTTAGAATGTGAATTACACATCTTTAATAAACCATTGAAGACATATTGTCACCTTAAAGCTTTTGCTCAGGTTTTGCAGTGTTTTCATAACACCAGTTTCCAAACAGAGGTAGATTTTACAGTAAAATGCTCCTGGAGCGGGTTCTCACCAATAGATATGTAATTTGCCTATTTTCCTTCAACGTGACATTCCGTGTACCGAACAAACTACATACATCATGGATTTGAGAAACATTTTTAATGAGTTGTGTACATGTGTATTACAGAACTTTCATCCACCGTACAAGGCATATTTACACCTAGAAACATTAACTCTGAGTTTGCAGCTTTTTCCTAATAGCAGTTTCAAAAATCAGGCAGTTTACTAAGGAAAAAACTTTTTGAGCGTGTCTTACGCAATAGATATGTAAATTACATAGATTATCCCGCTGTGAAATTCCGTGTTTCGCCCACGCTACATGAAGATAGGATTCAACAAAAATACACTACAGAGTTGTTTGCATGTGGATTACAGGACTTTCATCACAATACAAGGCATATTGATGCTTAGAAACATTTTCTCTGATTTCACAGAGCTTTCCTAACGCCAGTTTCGAAACTGAGGCAGTTTTCATGGCAAAAACCTCTTGGAGCGTGTTCAAAACAATAGACCTGTACTTTACATGGATTCGCTCACCGTGAAATTCCGTGTTCCGAACACGCTTCATGCATCTCGGATTCAAAAATTTTCACTACAGAGTTGTTAGCAAGTGGATTACAGCACTTTCATCCGCCATACATGGCTTACTGACACTTTGAAGACTTTTCTCAGATTTCACAGAGTAGTTTTAATATCAGGCTTGAAAATGAGGCAGATTTGGCAGGAAAATGCTCTTGGGGCGAGTTCTAACCAAAAGATATGTAATTTACCTAGTTTCACTCACCGTGATATTCCATGTTCTGAACACGTTACATGCATCACGGATTCGAAAACATTCTTTAATAAGTTGTGAACATGTGTATTACCGAACTTTCATCCACCTTACAATGCATATTTATACATAGAAATTATTTTCTGATTTAGTATATTTCTCCTAGTGTCAGTTTTTAAATCATGCAGTTTTCACAGAAAAATCCTCTTGGAGCGAGTTCTACCCAATAGACATGCAATTTACATAGAATCTCTCATCGTGAAATTCCGTGTTCCGAAAAAGCTACATGCATCACAGATTCGACAAATATTCACTACAGAGTTGTTAGCATAAGGATTACCAGACTTTCGTCCACCATAAAAGCCATATTGTCACTTTGAAGCATTTTCTCATATTTCGAAAGTTTTTCTTAATGACAGTTTTCAAAATGAGGCAGCATACGCAGAAAAAGCTCTTGGAGCGAGTTCTACCCAAGTGACATGTATTTTACATACATTCGCTCACCGTGATATTCTGTGTTACGAACACGCTTTATGTATCACGGATTCGACAAATATTCACTACAGAGTTGTTAGCATGCGGATTACCGATCTTTCATCCACCCTACAAGGCATATTTACACCGAGAATCAATTCATCTTAGTTCGCAATTTTTTCCTAACGGCAGTCTCAGAAATCAGGCAGATTTCTCTGGGAAAAACTCTTGGAGTGATTTCTAACCAAGAGAAATGTAATTTACATCAACTCCCTGGCCATGAAATTCCGTGTTCTGAACATGCTACACGCATACTGGATTCGAAAATTATTCTCTACAGATTTGTTAGCTTGTGGATTACCGAACTTTCATCACAATAGTTTGAATATTTATACTTAAAAGTATTTTCTCAGATTTTGCTGCGTTTTCCAAACGCCAGTTTAAAAAATAATGCAGTTTTCACAGAAAAATTCTCTTGGAGCAAGTTCTACCCAATAGAGAAATAATTTACATTGTTTCAGTCACCGTGAAATTCCACGTTCCAAACACTGTATATGCATCACGGATTAGAAAAAGATTCTTTAATATTTTGTGAAAATGTGGATTACAGAACTTTCAAACACATAAAGTCATATTTACACCTAGAAATATTTACTCTCATTTTGAAGCATTCTCCAAATTTCAGATTCGATAATCATGCAATTTTCACAGAAAAATCCTATTCTAGCTAGTTCTACCCAATAGAATTTTAATTTAAATTGTTTCATTACGGTGAAATTCCATTTCAAAAAACGCTACATGAGTCACGGTTAGATAAATAATTACTACACTGTTATTAACATGTGGATTACCGGACTTTCATTCACCATTCAAGGCATATTGACACTTAGGAGCATTTTCTCAGATTTCACAGTGTTCTCCTAATGGCAATTTTGAAAATGAGGCACATTTCGCAGAAAAATTCTCTTCAAGCGAGTTCTACCCAATAGACATGTAATTTACATTGTTTCCTTCAATATGACACTCTGTATTCCGTACACGTTTCATGCATCACGAATTCGACAAACATTCTCTAATGAGTGTGAGCATGTGGATTACCAAAATTTCATTCACCATACAAGGCATATTTACACCTAGTTGTTGTTATTCTGATTTCGCAGGTTTTTCCTAACATCCACTTCCGAAAATCATGAAATTTTCGCAGAAAAATTCAATTCAAGCGAGTTCTATCCAGTAGAAATGTTATTATCCGAGTTTCACTCACCGAGACATTCCGTGTCCCGAAAATGTTACATTAATCACGGCTTCGACAAACATTATTTATTAACCGTGAGCATGTGGATTACCAATGTTTCAACCACAATACAAGGCATATTTACACCTAGAAATATTTACTTAAATTTCACAGATTTTTCCTAACGTCAGTTACGAAAATCAGGCAGTTTTCGCAGAAAAATTCTCTTGCTGCATATTCGATCCAATACACATCCCATTTCCATAGATACCATCACCGTAACATTCCGTGTTCCGAAAAAGGTACATGCACCATGGATTCAACATATATTCACTCCTGAGTTGTTAGAATGTGAATTACACATCTTTAATAAACCATTGAAGACATATTGTCACCTTAAAGCTTTTGCTCAGGTTTTGCAGTGTTTTCATAACACCAGTTTCCAAACAGAGGTAGATTTTACAGTAAAATTCTCCTGGAGCGGGTTCTCACCAATAGATATGTAATTTGCCTATTTTCCTTCAACGTGACATTCCGTGTACCGAACAAACTACATACATCATGGATTTGAGAAACATTTTTAATGAGTTGTGTACATGTGTATTACAGACCTTTCATCCACCGTACAAGGCATATTTACACCTAGAAACATTAACTCTGAGTTTGCAGCTTTTTCCTAATAGCAGTTTCAAAAATCAGGCAGTTTACTAAGGAAAAAACTTTTTGAGCGTGTCTTACGCAATAGATATGTAAATTACATAGATTATCCCGCTGTGAAATTCCGTGTTTCGCCCACGCTACATGAAGATAGGATTCAACAAAAATACACTACAGAGTTGTTTGCATGTGGATTACAGGACTTTCATCACAATACAAGGCATATTGATGCTTAGAAACATTTTCTCTGATTTCACAGAGCTTTCCTAACGCCAGTTTCGAAACTGAGGCAGTTTTCATGGCAAAAACCTCTTGGAGCGTGTTCAAAACAATAGACCTGTACTTTACATGGATTCGCTCACCGTGAAATTCCGTGTTCCGAACACGCTTCATGCATCTCGGATTCAAAAATTTTCACTACAGAGTTGTTAGCAAGTGGATTACAGCACTTTCATCCGCCATACATGGCTTACTGACACTTTGAAGACTTTTCTCAGATTTCACAGAGTAGTTTTAATATCAGGCTTGAAAATGAGGCAGATTTGGCAGGAAAATGCTCTTGGGGCGAGTTCTAACCAAAAGATATGTAATTTACCTAGTTTCACTCACCGTGATATTCCGTGTTCTGAACACGTTACATGCATCACGGATTCGAAAACATTCTTTAATAAGTTGTGAACATGTGTATTACCGAACTTTCATCCACCTTACAATGCATATTTATACATAGAAATTATTTACTGATTTAGTATATTTCTCCTAGTGTCAGTTTTTAAATCATGCAGTTTTCACAGAAAAATCCTCTTGGAGCGAGTTCTACCCAATAGACATGCAATTTACATAGAATCTCTCATCGTGAAATTCCGTGTTCCGAAAAAGCTACATGCATCACAGATTCGACAAATATTCACTACAGAGTTGTTAGCATAAGGATTACCAGACTTTCGTCCACCATAAAAGCCATATTGTCACTTTGAAGCATTTTCTCATATTTCGAAAGTTTTTCTTAATGACAGTTTTCAAAATGAGGCAGCATACGCAGAAAAAGCTCTTGGAGCGAGTTCTACCCAAGTGACATGTATTTTACATACATTCGCTCACCGTGATATTCTGTGTTACGAACACGCTTTATGTATCACGGATTCGACAAATATTCACTACAGAGTTGTTAGCATGCGGATTACCGATCTTTCATCCACCCTACAAGGCATATTTACACCGAGAATCAATTCATCTTAGTTCGCAATTTTTTCCTAACGGCAGTCTCAGAAATCAGGCAGATTTCTCTGGGAAAAACTCTTGGAGTGATTTCTAACCAAGAGAAATGTAATTTACATCAACTCCCTGGCCATGAAATTCCGTGTTCCGAACATGCTACATGCATACTGGATTCGACAAATATTCACTACAGATTTGTTAGCAAGTGGATTACAGCAGTTTCATCCACCATACATGGCTTACTGACACTTTGAAGACTTTTCTCAGATTTCACAGAGTAGTTTTAATGCCAGGTTTGAAAATGAGGCAGATTTGGCAGGAAAATGCTCTTGGAGCGAGTTCTAACCCAAAGATATGTAATATACCTAGTTTCACTCACCGTGACATTCCGTGTTCTGAACAAGTTACATGCATCACGGATTCGAAAAACATTCTTTAATGAGTTGTGAACATGTGTATTACCGAACTTTCATCCACCTTACAATGCATATTTATACATAGAAATTATTTTCTGATTTAGTATATTTCTCCTAGTGTCAGTTTTTAAATCATGCAGTTTTCACAGAAAAATCCTCTTGGAGCGAGTTCTACCCAATAGACATGCAATTTACATAGAATCTCTCATCGTGAAATTCCGTGTTCCGAAAAAGCTACATGCATCACAGATTCGACAAATATTCACTACAGAGTTGTTAGCATAAGGATTACCAGACTTTCGTCCACCATAAAAGCCATATTGTCACTTTGAAGCATTTTCTCATATTTCGAAAGTTTTTCTTAATGACAGTTTTCAAAATGAGGCAGCATACGCAGAAAAAGCTCTTGGAGCGAGTTCTACCCAAGTGACATGTATTTTACATACATTCGCTCACCGTGATATTCTGTGTTACGAACACGCTTTATGTATCACGGATTCGACAAATATTCACTACAGAGTTGTTAGCATGCGGATTACCGATCTTTCATCCACCCTACAAGGCATATTTACACCGAGAATCAATTCATCTTAGTTCGCAATTTTTTCCTAATGGCAGTCTCAGAAATCAGGCAGATTTCTCTGGGAAAAACTCTTGGAGTGATTTCTAACCAAGAGAAATGTAATTTACATCAACTCCCTGGCCATGAAATTCCGTGTTCCGAACATGCTACATGCATACTGGATTCGACAAATATTCACTACAGATTTGTTAGCAAGTGGATTACAGCAGTTTCATCCACCATACATGGCTTACTGACACTTTGAAGACTTTTCTTAGATTTCACAGAGTAGTTTTAATGCCAGGTTTGAAAATGAGGCAGATTTGGCAGGAAAATTCTCTTGGAGCGAGTTCTAACCCAAAGATATGTAATATACCTAGTTTCACTCACCGTGACATTCCGTGTTCTGAACAAGTTACATGCATCACGGATTCGAAAAACATTCTTTAATGAGTTGTGAACATGTGTATTACCGAACTTTCATCCACCTTACAATGCATATTTATACATAGAAAGTTTTTTCTGATTTAGTAGATTTCACCTAATGTCAGTTTTTAAATCATGCAGTTTTCTCAGAAAAATCCTCTTGGAGCGAGTTCTACCCAATAGATATTCAATTTACATAGAACCTGTCATCGTGAATTTCCGTGTTCAGAAAAAGCTACATGCATCACGGATTCGACAAATATTCACTACAGAGTTGTTAGCATGCAGATTACCGAACTTTCATCCACCCTACAAGGCATATTTATACCGAGAATCTATTCATCTGAGTTCGCAGAGTTTTCCTAAAGACAGTTTCGAAAATCAGGCAGATTTCTCAGGAAAAATCTCTTGGAGTGATTTCTAACAAAGAGAAATGTAATTTACATAAAATCCCTGGCCATGAAATTCCGTGTTCTGAACATGCTACACGCATAATGGATTCGAAAATTATTCTCTACAGATTTGTTAGCTTGTGGATTACCGAACTTTCATCACAATAGTTTGAATATTTATACTTAAAAGTATTTTCTCAGATTTTGCTGCGTTTTCCAAACGCCAGTTTAAAAAATAATGCAGTTTTCACAGAAAAATTCTCTTGGAGCAAGTTCTACCCAATAGAGAAATAATTTACATTGTTTCAGTCACCGTGAAATTCCACGTTCCAAACACGGTATATGCATCACGGATTAGAAAAAGATTCT
Source organism: Camelus bactrianus (assembly GCF_048773025.1). Taxonomy (NCBI): domain Eukaryota; kingdom Metazoa; phylum Chordata; class Mammalia; order Artiodactyla; family Camelidae; genus Camelus; species Camelus bactrianus. The sequence continues at coordinate 141,973,948 of NC_133539.1, read as the reverse complement.
TTAATATTTTGTGAAAATGTGGATTACAGAACTTTCAAACACATAAAGTCATATTTACACCTAGAAATATTTACTCTCATTTTGAAGCATTCTCCAAATTTCAGATTCGATAATCATGCAATTTTCACAGAAAAATCCTATTCTAGCTAGTTCTACCCAATAGAATTTTAATTTAAATTGTGTCATTACGGTGAAATTCCATTTCAAAAAACGCTACATGAATCACGGTTAGATAAATAATTACTACACTGTTATTAACATGTGGATTACAGGACTTTCATTCACCATTCAAGGCATATTGACACTTAGGAGCATTTTCTCAGATTTCACAGTGTTCTCCTAATGGCAATTTTGAAAATGAGGCACATTTCGCAGAAAAATTCTCTTCAAGCGAGTTCTACCCAATAGACATGTAATTTACATTGTTTCCTTCAATATGACACTCTGTATTCCGTACACGTTTCATGCATCACGAATTCGACAAACATTCTCTAATGAGTGTGAGCATGTGGATTACCAAAATTTCATTCACCATACAAGGCATATTTACACCTAGTTGTTGTTATTCTGATTTCGCAGGTTTTTCCTAACATCCACTTCCGAAAATCATGAAATTTTCGCAGAAAAATTCAATTCAAGCGAGTTCTATCCAGTAGAAATGTTATTATCCGAGTTTCACTCACCGAGACATTCCGTGTCCCGAAAATGTTACATTAATCACGGCTTCGACAAACATTATTTATTAACCGTGAGCATGTGGATTACCAATGTTTCAACCACAATACAAGGCATATTTACACCTAGAAATATTTACTTAAATTTCACAGATTTTTCCTAACGTCAGTTACGAAAATCAGGCAGTTTTCGCAGAAAAATTCTCTTGCTGCATATTCGATCCAATACACATCCCATTTCCATAGATACCATCACCGTAACATTCCGTGTTCCGAAAAAGGTACATGCACCATGGATTCAACATATATTCACTCCTGAGTTGTTAGAATGTGAATTACACATCTTTAATAAACCATTGAAGACATATTGTCACCTTAAAGCTTTTGCTCAGGTTTTGCAGTGTTTTCATAACACCAGTTTCCAAACAGAGGTAGATTTTACAGTAAAATGCTCCTGGAGCGGGTTCTCACCAATAGATATGTAATTTGCCTATTTTCCTTCAACGTGACATTCCGTGTACCGAACAAACTACATACATCATGGATTTGAGAAACATTTTTAATGAGTTGTGTACATGTGTATTACAGAACTTTCATCCACCGTACAAGGCATATTTACACCTAGAAACATTAACTCTGAGTTTGCAGCTTTTTCCTAATAGCAGTTTCAAAAATCAGGCAGTTTACTAAGGAAAAAACTTTTTGAGCGTGTCTTACGCAATAGATATGTAAATTACATAGATTATCCCGCTGTGAAATTCCGTGTTTCGCCCACGCTACATGAAGATAGGATTCAACAAAAATACACTACAGAGTTGTTTGCATGTGGATTACAGGACTTTCATCACAATACAAGGCATATTGATGCTTAGAAACATTTTCTCTGATTTCACAGAGCTTTCCTAACGCCAGTTTCGAAACTGAGGCAGTTTTCATGGCAAAAACCTCTTGGAGCGTGTTCAAAACAATAGACCTGTACTTTACATGGATTCGCTCACCGTGAAATTCCGTGTTCCGAACACGCTTCATGCATCTCGGATTCAAAAATTTTCACTCCAGAGTTGTTAGCAAGTGGATTACAGCACTTTCATCCACCATAAATGGCTTACTGACACTTTGAAGACTTTTCTCAAATTTCACAGAGTAGTTTTAATGTCAGGTTTGAAAATGAGGCAGATTTGGCAGGAAAATGCTCTTGGAGCGAGTTCTAACCAAAAGATATGTAATTTACCTAGTTTCACTCACCGTGATATTCCGTGTTCTGAACACGTTACATGCATCACGGGTTCGACAAACATTCTTTATTGAGTTGTGAACATGTGTTTTACAGAACTATCATCCACCTTACAATGCATATTTATACATAGAAATTATTTTCTGAGTTAGTATATTTCTCCTAGTGTCAGTTTTTAAATCATGCAGTTTTCACAGAAAAATCCTCTTGGAGCGATTTCTACCCAATAGACATGCAATTTACGTAGAATCCGTCATCGTGAAATTCCGTGATCCAAAAAAATACATGCATCAAGGTTTCGAAAAATATTCACTTCAGACTTGTTAGCATAAAGATTACCGAACTTTCATCCACCATAAAAGCCATATTGACACTTTGAAGCATTTTCTCATTTTTCAAAAGATTTTCCTAATGCCAGTTTTGAAAATGAGGCAGAATTCGCAGAAAAAGTTCTTGGAACGAGTTCTACCCGAGAGATCTATTTTACATAGATTCGCTTACTGTGATATTCTGTGTTCCCAACACACTTCATGTATCTCAGATTCGACAAATATTCACTACAGAGTTGTTATCATGCGGATTAACGATCTTTCATCCACCATACAAGGCATAAATACACCGAGAATCTATTCATCTGAGTTCGCAGTGTTTCCTAATTCCAGTTTCGAAAATCAGGCAGATTTCTCAGGAAAAATCTCTTAGAGTGTTTTCTAACCAAGAGAAATGTATTTTACATAAACCCTCTGGCCATGAAATTCCGTGTTCCGAACATGCTACTTGCATAATTAATTCGAAAAATATTCACTACAGATTTGTTAGCATGTGGATTACCGAACTTTCATCACAATAGATTAAAAATTGATACTTAGAAGTATTTTCTCAGATTTTGCAGTGTTTTCCAAACGCCAATTTCAAAAATGAAGCATTTATCGCAGAAAAATTCCCTTGGAGAGAGTTCTACCCAATAGAGAAGTAATTTACATTGTTTCAGTCACCGTGAAATTCCATGATAAAAACACGGTATATGCATCACGGATTAGAAAAAGCTTCTTTAATATGTTGTGGAAATGTGGATTACCGAACTTTCTTCCAACATAAAGGCATATTTACACCTAGAAATATTTACTCTCATTTTGAAGCATTCTCCAAATTTCAGATTCAATAATCATGCAATTTTCACAGAAAAATCCTATTCTAGCTAGTTCTACCCAATAGAATTTTAATTTAAATTGTGTCATTACGGTGAAATTCCATTTCAAAAAGCGCTACATGAAACACGGTTTGAAAAATCATTACTACACTATTATTAACTTGTGGATTACCGGACTTTCATTCACCATTCAATGCATATTGACACTTAGAAGCATTTTCTAAGATTTCAGTGTGTTCTCCTAATGGCAGTTTTGAAAATGAGGCACATTTCGCAGAAAAATTCTCTTCAAGCGAGTTCTACCCAATAGACATGTAATTTACATTGTTTCCTTCAATATGACACTCTGTATTCCGTACACGTTTCATGCATCACGAATTCGACAAACATTCTCTAATGAGTGTGAGCATGTGGATTACCAAAATTTCATTCACCATACAAGGCATATTTACACCTAGTTGTTGTTATTCTGATTTCGCAGGTTTTTCCTAACATCCACTTCCTAAAATCATGAAATTTTCACAGAAAAATTCAATTCAAGCGAGTTCTATCCAGTAGAAATGTTATTATCCGAGTTTCACTCACCGAGACATTCCGTGTCCCAAAAATGTTACATTAATCACGGCTTCGACAAACATTATTTATTAACCGTGAGCATGTGGATTACCAATGTTTCAACCACAATACAAGGCATATTTACACCTAGAAATATTTACTTAGATTTCACAGATTTTTCCTAACATCAGTTACGAAAATCAGGCAGTTTTCGCAGAAAAATTCTCTTGCTGCATATTCGATCCAATACACATCCCATTTCCATAGATACCGTCACCGTAACATTCCGTGTTCCAAAAAAGGTACATGCACCATGGATTCAACATATATTCACTCCTGAGTTGTTAGAATGTGAATTACACATCTTTAATAAACCATTGAAGACATATTGTCACCTTAAAGCTTTTGCTCATGTTTTGCAGTGTTTTCATAACACCAGTTTCCAAACAGAGGTAGATTTTACAGTAAAATGCTCCTGGAGCGGGTTCTCACCAATAGATATGTAATTTACCTATTTTCCTTCAACGTGACATTCCGTGTACCGAACAAACTACATACATCATGGATTTGAGAAACATTTTTAATGAGTTGTGTACATGTGTATTACAGATCTTTCATCCACCGTACAAGGCATATTTACACCTAGAAACATTAACTCTGAGTTTGCAGCTTTTTCCTAATAGCAGTTTCAAAAATCAGGCAGTTTACTAAGGAAAAATCTTTTTGAGCTTGTCTTACGCAATAGATATGTAAATTACATAGATTATCCCGCTGTGAAATTCCGTGTTTCGCCCGCGCTACATGCAGATAGGATTCAACAAAAATACACTACAGAGTTGTTTGCATGTGGATTACAGGACTTTCATCACAATACAAGGAATATTGATGCTTAGAAACATTTTCTCTGATTTCACAGAGCTTTCCAATCGCCAGTTTCGAAACTGAGGCAGTTTTCATGGCAAAAACCCCTTGGAGCGTGTTCAAATCAATAAACATGTACTTTACATGGATTCGCACACCGTGAAATTCCGTGTTCCGTACACGCTTCATGCATCTTGGATTCAAAAATTTTCACTACAGAGTTGTTAGCAAGTGGATTACAGCACTTTCATCCACCATAAATGGCTTACTGACACTTTGAAGACTTTTCTAAGATTTCACAGTGTAGTTTTAATGTCAGGTTTGAAAATGAGGCAGATTTGGCAGGAAAATGCTCTTGGAGCGAGTTCTAACCAAAAGATATGTAATTTACCTAGTTTCATTCACCGTGATATTCCGTGTTCTGAACACGTTACATGCATCACGGGTTCGAGAAACATTCTTTAATGAGTTGTGAACATGTGTATTACAGAACTATCATCCACCTTACAATGCATATTTATACATAGAATTTATTTTCTGATTTAGTATATTTCTCCTAGTGTCAGTTTTTAAATCATGCAGTTTTCACATAAAAATCCTCTTGGAGCGATTTCTACCCAATAGACATGCAATTTACGTAGAACCCGTCATCGTGAAATCCGTGATCCAAAAAAATACATGCATCACGGTTTCGAAAAATATTCACTTCAGACTTGTTAGCATAAAGATTACCGAACTTTCATCCACCATAAAAGCCATATTGACACTTTGAAGCATTTTCTCATTTTTCAAAAGATTTTCCTAATGCCAGTTTTGAAAATGAGGCAGAATTCGCAGAAAAATTTCTTGGAACGAGTTCGACCCGAGAGATCTATTTTACATAGATTCGCTTACTGTGATATTCTGTGTTCCCAACACACTTCATGTATCTCAGATTCGACAAATATTCACTACAGAGTTGTTATCATGCGGATTAACGATCTTTCATCCACCATACAAGGCATAAATACACCGAGAATCTATTCATTTGAGTTCGCAGTGTTTCCTAATTCCAGTTTCGAAAATCAGGCAGATTTCTCAGGAAAAATCTCTTAGAGTGTTTTCTAACCAAGAGAAATGTATTTTACATAAACCCTCTGGCCATGAAATTCCGTGTTCCGAACATGCTACTTGCATAATTAATTCGAAAAATATTCACTACAGATTTGTTAGCATGTGGATTACCGAACTTTCATCACAATAGATTGAAAATTGATACTTAGAAGTATTTTCTCAGATTTTGCAGTGTTTTCCAAACGCCAATTTCAAAAATGAAGCATTTATCGCAGAAAAATTCCCTTGGAGAGAGTTCTACCCAATAGAGAAGTAATTTACATTGTTTCAGTCACCGTGAAATTCCATGATAAAAACACGGTATATGCATCACGGATTAGAAAAAGCTTCTTTAATATGTTGTGGAAATGTGGATTACCGAACTTTCTTCCAACATAAAGGCATATTTACACCTAGAAATATTTACTCTCATTTTGAAGCATTCTCCAAATTTCAGATTCAATAATCATGCAATTTTCACAGAAAAATCCTATTCTAGCTAGTTCTACCCAATAGAATTTTAATTTAAATTGTGTCATTACGGTGAAATTCCATTTCAAAAAGCGCTACATGAAACACGGTTTGAAAAATCATTACTACACTGTTATTAACTTGTAGATTACCGGACTTTCATTCACCATTCAATTCATATTGACACTTAGAAGCATTTTCTAAGATTTCAGTGTGTTCTCCTAATGGCAGTTTTGAAAATGAGGCACATTTCGCAGAAAAATTCTCTTCAAGCGAGTTCTACCCAATAGACATGTAATTTACATTGTTTCCTTCAATATGACACTCTGTATTCCGTACACGTTTCATGCATCACGAATTCGACAAATATTCTCTAATGAGTGTGAGCATGTGGATTACCAAAATTTCATTCACCATACAAGGCATATTTACACCTAGTTGTTGTTATTCTGATTTCGCAGGATTTTCCTAACATCCAGTTCCTAAAATCATGAAATTTTCGCAGATAAATTCAATTCAAGCGAGTTCTATCCAGTAGAAATGTTATTATCCGAGTTTCACTCACCGAGACATTCCGTGTTCAAAAAACGTTACACTAATCACGGCTTTGACAAACATTATTTAATGACCGTGACCATGTGGATTACCGATGTTTCAACCACAATACAAGGCATATTGACACCTAGAAGTATTTACTTAGATTTCACAGATTTTTCCTAAATTCAGTTACGAAAATCAGGCAGTTTTCGCAGAAAAATTCTCTTGCTGCATGTTCGTTCCAATAGAAACCCCATTTTCATAGATACCGTCACCGTAACATCCCGTGTTCCGAAAAAGTTACATGCACCATGGATTCAACAAATATTCACTGCTGAGTTGTTAGAATGTGAATTACACATCTTTAATAAACCATTGAAGACATATTGTCACCTTAAAATTTTGCTCAGATTTTGCAGTGTTTTCATAACACCAGTTTCCAAACAGAGGTAGATTTTACACTAAAATGCTCCTGGAGCGGTTTCTCACCAATAAATATGTAATTTACATAGTTTCCATCAACGTGACATTCCGTGTACTGAATACACTACATTCATCACGGATTTGAGAAACATTTTTAATGAGTTGTGTACATGTGTATTACAGAACTTTCATCCACCATACAAGGCATATTTACACCTAGAAACATTAACTCTGAGTTTGCAGCTTTTTCCTAAGAGCAGTTTCAAAATCAGGCAGTTTACTAAGGAAAAAACTGTTGGAGCGTGTTCTACCCAATAGATATGTAAATTACATAGATTCTCCCGCTGTGAAATTCCGTGTTTCGCACACGCTACACGCAGATAGGATTCGACAAAAATACACTACAGAGTTGTTTGCATGTGGATTACAGGACTTTCATCACAATACAAGGCATATTGATGCTTAGAAGCATTTTCTCTGATTTCACAGAGCTTTCCAAACGACAGTTTCAAAACTGAGGCAGATTTCAAGGCAAAAACCTCTTGGAGCGGGTTCAAAACAATAGACATTTAATTTACATGGATTCGCACACCATGAAATTCCGTGTTCCGAACACGCTTCATGCATCTCGGATTCAAAAATTTTCACTACAGAGTTGTTAGCAAGTGGAATACATCACTTTCATTGACCATAGATTGCTTACTGACTCTTTGAATACTTTTCTCAGATTTCACAGATTAGTTTAAATGCCAGGTTTGAAAATGAGGCAGATTTGGCAGGAAAATGCTCTTGGAGCGAGTTCTAACCAAAAGATATGTAATATACCTAGTTTCACTCACCGTGACATTCCATGTTCTGAACAAGTTACATGCATCACGGATTCGAAAAACATTCTTTAATGAGTTGTGAACATGTGTATTACCGAACTTTCATCCACCTTACAATGCATATTTATACATAGAATGTTTTTTCTGATTTAATAGATTTCACCTAATGTCAGTTTTTAAATCATGCAGTTTTCTCAGAAAAATCCTCTTGGAGCGAGTTCTACCCAATAGATATTCAATTTACATAGAACCCGTCATCGTGAAATTCCATGTTCCGAAAAAGCTACATGCATCAGGGATTCGACAAATATTCACTACAGAGTTGTTAGCATAAGGATTAACGAACTTTCATCCACCATAAAAGCCATATTGACACTTTGAATCATTTTCTCATATTTCAAAAGTTTTTCCGAATGCCAGTTTTGAAAATGAGGCAGAATTCGCAGAAAAAGCTCTTGGAGCGTGTTCTACCCAAGTGACATGCATTTTACATAGTTTGGCTCACCGTGATATTCTGTGTCCCAAACACTCTTCATGTATCTTGGATTCGACAAATATTCACTACAGAGTTGTTAGCATGCGGATTAACGATCTTTCATCCACCATACAAGGCATAAATACACCGGGAAACTTTTCATCTGAGTTCGCAGTGTTTCCTAATTCCAGTTTCGAAAATCAGGCAGATTTCTCAGGAAAAATCTCTTGGAGTGTTTTCTAACCAAGAGAAATATAATTTACATAAACTCTCTGGCCATGAAATTCCGTGTCCCGAACATGCTACTTGCATAATGAATTCGAAAAATATTCACTACAAATTTGTTAGCATGTGGATAACCGAACTTTCATCACAATAGATTGAAAATTGATACTTAGAAGTATTTTCTCAAATTTTGCATTGTTTTCCAAAAGCCAGTTTCAAAAATGAAGCATTTATCGCAGAAAAATTCCCTTGGAGAGTGTTCTACCCAATAGAGAAGTAATTTACATTGTTTCAGTCACCGTGAAATTCCATGTTAAAAACACGTTATATGCATCACGGATTAGAAAAAGATTGTTTAATATGTTATGAAAATGTGGATTACCGAACTTTCTTCCAACATAAAGGCATATTTACACCTAGAAATATTTACTCTCATTTGGAAGCATTCTCCAAATTTCAGATTCGATAATCATGCAGTTTTCGCAGAAAAATTCTATTCTAGCTAGTTCTACCCAATAGAATTTTAATTTAAATTGTGTCATTACGGTGAAATTCCATTTCAAAAAGCGCTACATGAATCACGGTTTGAAAAATCATTACTACACTGTTATTAACATGTGGATTACCGGACTTTCATTCACTATTTAATGCATATTGACGCTTAGAAGCATTTTCTCAGATTTCACAGGGTTCTCCTAATGGCAGTTTTGAAAATGAGGCACATTTCGCAGAAAAATACTCTTCAAGCGAGTTCTACCCAATAGACATGTAATTTACATTGTTTCCTTCAATATGACACACTGTATTCCGTACAAGTTACATGCATCATGAATTCGACAAACATTCTCTAATGAGTGTGAGCATGTGGATTACCAAAATTTCATTCACCATACAAGGCATATTTACACCTAGTTGTTGTTATTCTGATTTTGCAGGATTTTCCTAACATCCACTTCCTAAAATCATGAAATTTTCGCAGAAAAATTCAATTCAAGCGAGTTCTATCCAGTAGAAATGTTATTATCCGAGTTTCACTCACCGAGACATTCCGTGTTCAAAAAACGTTACACTAATCACGGCTTTGACAAACATTATTTAATGACCGTGACCATGTGGATTACCGATGTTTCAACCACAATACAAGGCATATTGACACCTAGAAGTATTTACTTAGATTTCGCAGATTTTTCCTAAATTCAGTTACGAAAATCAGGCAGTTTTCGCAGAAAAATTCTCTTGCTGCATGTTCGATCCAATAGACACCCCATTTTCATAGATACCGTCACCGTAACATCCCGTGATCCGAAAAAGTTACATGCACCATGGATTCAACAAATATTCACTGCTGAGTTGTTAGAATGTGAATTACACATCTTTAATAAACCATTGAATTCATATTGTCACCTTAAAGCTTTTGCTCAGGTTTTGCAGTATTTTCATAACACCAGTTTCCAAACAGAGGTAGATTTTACAGTAAAATGCTCCTGGAGCGGTTTCTCACCAATAGATATGTAATTTACATAGTTTCCATCAATGTGACATTCCGTGTACTGAACATACTATATTCATCACGGATTTGAGAAACATTTTTAATGAGTTGTGTACATGTGTATTACAGAACTTTCATCCACCATACAAGGCATATTTACACCTAGAAACTTTAACTATGAATTTGCAGCTTTTTCCTAATAGCAGTTTCAAAAATCAGGCAGTTTCCTAAGGAAAAAACTGTTGGAGCGTGTCCTACCCAATAGATATGTAAATTACATAGATTCTCCCGCTGTGAAATTCTGTGTTTCGCACACGATACATGCAGATAGGATTCGACAAAAATACACTACAGCGTTGTTTGCATGTGGATTACAGGACTTTCATCACAATACAAGGCATATTGATGCTTAGAAACATTTTCTCTGATTTCACAGAGTTTCCAAACGACAGTGTCGCAACTGAGGCAGACTTCAAGGCAAAAACCTCTTGGAGCGGGTACAAAACAATAGACATTTAATTTACATGGATTCACACACCATGAAATTCCGTGTTCCGAACACGCTTCATGCATCTCGGATTCAAAAATTTTCACTACAGAGTTGTTAGCAAGTGGAATACATCACTTTCATTGACCATAGATTGCTTACTGACTCTTTGAATACTTTTCTCAGATTTCACAGATTAGTTTAAATGCCAGGTTTGAAAATGAGGCAGATTTGGCAGGAAAATGCTCTTGGAGTGTGTTCTAACCAAAAGATATGTAATATACCTAGTTTCACTCACTGAGACATTCCGTGTTCTGAACAATTTACATGCATCATGGATTCAAAAAACATTCTTTAATGAGTTGTGAACATGTGTATTACAGAACTTTCATCCACCTTACAATGCATATTTATACATAGAATGTTTTTCTGATTTAGTAGATTTCACCTAATGTCAGTTTTTAAATCATGCAGTTTTCACAGAAAAATCCTCTTGGAGCGAGTTCTACCCAATAGACTTGCAATTTACATAGAACCTGTCATCGTGAAATTCCATGTTCCGAAAAAGCTACATGAATCACGGATTCGACCGATATTCACTACAGATTTGTTAGAATAAGGATTAACGATCTTTCATCCACCATAAAAGCCATATTGACACTTTGAAGCATTTTCTCATATTTCGAAAGTTTTTCCTAATGCCAGTTTTGAAAATGAGGCAGAATTCGCAGAAAAAGCTCTTGGAGCGTGTTCTACCCAAGTGACATGCATTTTACATAGATTCGCTCACCGTGATATTCTGTGTCCCAAACACTCTTCATGTATCTTGGATTCGACAAATATTCACTACAGAGTTGTTAGCATGCGGATTAACGATCTTTCAACCACCATACAAGGCATAAATACACCGGGAATCTTTTCATCTGAGTTCGCAGTGTTTCCTAATTCCAGTTTCGAAATTCAGGCAGATTTCTCAGGAAAAATCTCTTGGAGTGTTTTCTAACCAAGAGAAATATAATTTACATAAACTCTCTGGCCATGAAATTCCGTGTCCCGAACATGCTACTTGCATAATGAATTCAAAAAATATTCACTACAAATTTGTTAGCATGTGGACTACCGAACTTTCATCACAATAGATTGAAAATTGATACTTAGAAGTATTTTCTCAAATTTTGCATTGTTTTCCAAACGCCAGTTTCAAAAATGAAGCATTTATCGCAGAAAAATTCCCTTGGAGAGAATTCTACCCAATAGAGAAGTAATTTACATTGTTTCAGTCACCGTGAAATTCCATGTTAAAAACACGTTATATGCATCACGGATTAGAAAAAGATTGTTTAATATGTTGTGAAAATGTGGATTACCGAACTTTCTTCCAACATAAAGGCATATTTACACCTAGAAATATTTACACTAATTTTGAAGCATTCTCCAAATTTCAGATACGATAATCATGCAATTTTCGCAGAAAAATTCTATTCTAGCTAGTTCTACCCAATAGAATTTTAATTTAAATTGTGTCATTACGGTGAAATTCCATTTCAAAAAGCGCTACATGAATCAAGGTTTGAAAAATCATTACTACACTGTTATTAACATGTGGATTACCGGACTTTCATTCACCATTCAATGCATATTGACACTTAGAATAATTTTGTAAGATTTCACAGAGTTCTCCTAATGGCAGTTTTGAAAATGAGGCACATTTCACAGAAAAAACTCTTCAAGCGAGTTCTACCAAATAGACATGTAATTTTCATTGTTTCCTTCAATTTGACACACTGTATTCCGTACACGTTACATGCATCACGAATTCGACAAACATTCTCTAATGAGTGTGAGCATGTGGATTACCAAAATTTCATTCACCATACAAGGCATATTTATCCCTAGATGTAGTTATTCTGATTTCACAGGTTTTCCCTAACATCCACTTCCGAAAATCATGAAATTTTCGCAGAAAAATTCAATTCAAGCGAGTTCTATCCAGTAGAATTGTTATTTTCTGAGTTTCACTCACCGAGACATTCCGTGTTCAAAAAACGTTACATTAATCACGGCTTTGACAAACATTATTTAATGACCGTGACCATGTGGATTACCGATATTTTAACCACAATACAAGGCATATTCACACCTAGAAATATTTACTTATATTTCGCAGATTTTTCCTAAATTCAGTTACGAAAATCAGGCAGTTTTCGCAGAAAAATTCTCTTGCTGCATGTTCGATCCAATAGACATCCCATTTACATAGATACCGTCACCGTAACATCCCGTGTTCCGAAAAAGTTACATGCACCATGGATTCAACAAATATTCACTGCTGAGTTGTTAGAATGTGAATTACACATCTTTAATAAACCATTGAAGACATATTGTCACCTTAAAATTTTGCTCAGATTTTGCAGTGTTTTCATAACACCAGTTTCCAAACAGAGGTAGATTTTACAGTAAAATGCTCCTGGAGCGGTTTCTCACCAATAGATATGTAATTTACATAGTTTCCTTCAACGTGACATTCCGTGTACTGAATACACTACATTCATCGCGGATTTGAGAAACATTTTTAATGAGTTGTGTACATGTGTATTACAGAACTTTCATCCACCATACAAGGCATATTTACACCTAGAAACATTAACTCTGAGTTTGCAGCTTTTTCCTAATAGCAGTTTCAAAATCAGGCAGTTTCCTAAGGAAAAAATCTATTGGAGCGTGTTCTACCCAATAGATATGTAAATTACATAGATTCTCCCGCTGTGAAATTCCGTGTTTCGCACACGCTACATGCAGATAGGATTCGACAAAAATACACTACAGAGTTGTTTGCATGTGGATTACAGGACTTTCATCACAATACAAGGCATATTGATGCTTAGAAGCATTTTCTCTGATTTCACAGAGTTTCCAAACGACAGTTTCGAAACTGAGGCAGATTTCAAGGCAAAAGCCTCTTGGAGCGGGTTCAAAACAACAGACATTTAATTTACATGGATTCGCACACCATGAAATTCCGTGTTCCGAACACGCTTCATGCATCTCGGATTCAAAAATTTTCACTACAGAGTTGTTAGCAAGTGGAATACATCACTTTCATTGACCATAGATTGCTTACTGACTCTTTGAATACTTTTCTCAGATTTCACAGATTAGTTTAAATGCCAGGTTTGAAAATGAGGCAGATTTGTCAGGAAAATGCTCTTGGAGCGAGTTCTAACCAAAAGATATGTAATATACCTAGTTTCACTCACCGTGAAATTCCGTGTTCTGAACAAGTTACATGCATCACGGATTCGAAAAACATTCTTTAATGAGTTGTGAACATGTGTATTACCGAACTTTCATCCACCTTACAATGCATATTTATACATAGAATGTTTTTTCTGATTTAGTAGATTTCACCTAATGTCAGTTTTTAAATCATGCAGTTTTCTCAGAAAAATCCTCTTGGAGCGAGTTCTACCCAATAGATATTCAATTTACATAGAACCTGTCATCGTGAAATTCCGTGTTCGGAAAAAGCTACATGCATCACGGATTCGACAAATATTCACTACAGAGTTGTTAGCATAAGGATTAACGAACTTTCATCCACCATAAAAGCCATATTGACACTTTGAATCATTTTCTCATATTTCGAAAGTTTTTCCGAATGCCAGTATTGAAAATGAGGCAGAATTCGCAGAAAAAGCTCTTGGAGCGTGTTCTAACCAAGTGACATGCATTTTACATAGATTCGCTCACCGTGATATTCTGTGTCCCAAACACGCTTCATGTATCTCGGATTCGACAAATATTCACTACAGAGTTGTTAGCATGCGGATTAACGATCTTTCATCCACCATACAAGGCATATTTACACCGAGAATCTATTCATCTGAGTTCGCAGTGTTTTTCTAATGACAGTTTCGAAAATCAGGCAGATTTCTCAGGAAAAATCTCTTGGAGTGATTTCTAACCAAGAGAAATGTAATTTATATAAAATCCCTGGCCATGAAATTCGGTGTTCTGAACATGCTACACGCATAATGGATTCGAAAAATATTCTCTACAGATTTGTTAGCATGTTGATTACCGAACTTTCATCACAATAGTTTGAATATTGATACTTAGAAGTATTTTCTCAGATTTTGCTGCGTTTTCCAAACGCCAGTTTAAAAAATAATGCATTTTTCACAGAAAAATTCTCTTGGAGCGTGTTCTACCCAATAGAGAAGTAATTTACATTGTTTCAGTCACCGTGAAATTCCACGTTCCAAACACGGTATATGCATCACGGATTAGAAAAAGCTTCTTTAATATGTTGTGAAAATGTGGATTACCGAACTTTCTTCCAACATAAAGGCATATTTACACCTAGAAATATTTACTCTCATTTTGAAGCATTCTCCAAATTTCAGATTCGATAATCATGCAATTTTCGCAGAAAAATTCTATTCTAGCTAGTTCTACCCAATAGAATTTTAATTTAATTTGTGTCATTACGGTGAAATTCCATTTCAAAAAGCGCTACATGAATCACGGTTTGAAAAATCATTACTACACTGTTATTAACATGTGGATTACCGGACTTTCATTCACCATTCAATGCATATTGACACTTAGAATAATTTTGTAATATTTCACAGGGTTCTCCTAATGGCAGTTTTGAAAATGAGGCACATTTCGCAGAAAAAACTCTTCAAGCGAGTTCTACCAAATAGACATGTAATTTTCATTGTTTCCTTCAATTTGACACACTGTATTCCGTACACGTTACATGCATCACGAATTCGACAAACATTCTCTAATGAGTGTGAGCATGTGGATTACCAAAATTTCATTCACCATACAAGGCATATTTATCCCTAGATGTAGTTATTCTGATTTCACAGGTTTTCCCTAACATCCACTTCCGAAAATCATGAAATTTTCGCAGAAAAATTCAATTCAAGCGAGTTCTATCCAGTAGAATTGTTATTTTCTGAGTTTCACTCACCGAGACATTCCGTGTTCAAAAAACGTTACATTAATCACGGCTTTGACAAACATTATTTAATGACCGTGACCATGTGGATTACCGATATTTTAACCACAATACAAGGCATATTCACACCTAGAAATATTTACTTATATTTCGCAGATTTTTCCTAAATTCAGTTACGAAAATCAGGCAGTTTTCGCAGAAAAATTCTCTTG
The DNA here is from genome assembly GCF_048773025.1 of Camelus bactrianus. NCBI lineage: Eukaryota > Metazoa > Chordata > Mammalia > Artiodactyla > Camelidae > Camelus > Camelus bactrianus. The sequence continues at coordinate 141,958,264 of NC_133539.1, read as the reverse complement.
CTGCATGTTCGATCCAATAGACATCCCATTTACATAGATACCGTCACCGTAACATCCCGTGTTCCGAAAAAGTTACATGCACCATGGATTCAACAAATATTCACTGCTGAGTTGTTAGAATGTGAATTACACATCTTTAATAAACCATTGAAGACATATTGTCACCTTAAAATTTTGCTCAGATTTTGCAGTGTTTTCATAACACCAGTTTCCAAACAGAGGTAGATTTTACAGTAAAATGCTCCTGGAGCGGTTTCTCACCAATAGATATGTAATTTACATAGTTTCCTTCAACGTGACATTCCGTGTACTGAATACACTACATTCATCGCGGATTTGAGAAACATTTTTAATGAGTTGTGTACATGTGTATTACAGAACTTTCATCCACCATACAAGGCATATTTACACCTAGAAACATTAACTCTGAGTTTGCAGCTTTTTCCTAATAGCAGTTTCAAAATCAGGCAGTTTCCTAAGGAAAAAATCTATTGGAGCGTGTTCTACCCAATAGATATGTAAATTACATAGATTCTCCCGCTGTGAAATTCCGTGTTTCGCACACGCTACATGCAGATAGGATTCGACAAAAATACACTACAGAGTTGTTTGCATGTGGATTACAGGACTTTCATCACAATACAAGGCATATTGATGCTTAGAAGCATTTTCTCTGATTTCACAGAGTTTCCAAACGACAGTTTCGAAACTGAGGCAGATTTCAAGGCAAAAGCCTCTTGGAGCGGGTTCAAAACAACAGACATTTAATTTACATGGATTCGCACACCATGAAATTCCGTGTTCCGAACACGCTTCATGCATCTCGGATTCAAAAATTTTCACTACAGAGTTGTTAGCAAGTGGAATACATCACTTTCATTGACCATAGATTGCTTACTGACTCTTTGAATACTTTTCTCAGATTTCACAGATTAGTTTAAATGCCAGGTTTGAAAATGAGGCAGATTTGGCAGGAAAATGCTCTTGGAGCGAGTTCTAACCAAAAGATATGTAATATACCTAGTTTCACTCACCGTGAAATTCCGTGTTCTGAACAAGTTACATGCATCACGGATTCGAAAAACATTCTTTAATGAGTTGTGAACATGTGTATTACCGAACTTTCATCCACCTTACAATGCATATTTATACATAGAATGTTTTTTCTGATTTAGTAGATTTCACCTAATGTCAGTTTTTAAATCATGCAGTTTTCTCAGAAAAATCCTCTTGGAGCGAGTTCTACCCAATAGATATTCAATTTACATAGAACCTGTCATCGTGAAATTCCGTGTTCGGAAAAAGCTACATGCATCACGGATTCGACAAATATTCACTACAGAGTTGTTAGCATAAGGATTAACGAACTTTCATCCACCATAAAAGCCATATTGACACTTTGAATCATTTTCTCATATTTCGAAAGTTTTTCCGAATGCCAGTATTGAAAATGAGGCAGAATTCGCAGAAAAAGCTCTTGGAGCGTGTTCTAACCAAGTGACATGCATTTTACATAGATTCGCTCACCGTGATATTCTGTGTCCCAAACACGCTTCATGTATCTCGGATTCGACAAATATTCACTACAGAGTTGTTAGCATGCGGATTAACGATCTTTCATCCACCATACAAGGCATATTTACACCGAGAATCTATTCATCTGAGTTCGCAGTGTTTTTCTAATGACAGTTTCGAAAATCAGGCAGATTTCTCAGGAAAAATCTCTTGGAGTGATTTCTAACCAAGAGAAATGTAATTTATATAAAATCCCTGGCCATGAAATTCGGTGTTCTGAACATGCTACACGCATAATGGATTCGAAAAATATTCTCTACAGATTTGTTAGCATGTTGATTACCGAACTTTCATCACAATAGTTTGAATATTGATACTTAGAAGTATTTTCTCAGATTTTGCTGCGTTTTCCAAACGCCAGTTTAAAAAATAATGCATTTTTCACAGAAAAATTCTCTTGGAGCGTGTTCTACCCAATAGAGAAGTAATTTACATTGTTTCAGTCACCGTGAAATTCCACGTTCCAAACACGGTATATGCATCACGGATTAGAAAAAGATTCTTTAATATGTTGTGAAATTGTGGATTACCGAACTTTCTTCCAACATAAAGGCATATTTACACCTAGAAATATTTACTCTCATTTTGAAGCATTCTCCAAATTTCAGATTCGATAATCATGCAATTTTCGCAGAAAAATTCTATTCTAGCTAGTTCTACCCAATAGAATTTTAATTTAAATTGTGTCATTACGGTGAAATTCCATTTCAAAAAGCGCTACATGAATCACGGTTTGAAAAATCATTACTACACTGTTATTAACATGTGGATTACCGGACTTTCATTCACTATTTAATGCATATTGACACTTAGAAGCATTTTCTCAGATTTCACAGGGTTCTCCTAATGGCAGTTTTGAAAATGAGGCACATTTCGCAGAAAAATACTCTTCAAGCGAGTTCTACCCAATAGACATGTAATTTACATTGTTTCCTTCAATATGACACACTGTATTCCGTACAAGTTACATGCATCATGAATTCGACAAACATTCTCTAATGAGTGTGAGCATGTGGATTACCAAAATTTCATTCACCATACAAGGCATATTTACACCTAGTTGTTGTTATTCTGATTTTGCAGGATTTTCCTTACATCCACTTCTTAAAATCATGAAATTTTCGCAGAAAAATTCAATTCAAGCGAGTTCTATCCAGTAGAAATGTTATTATCCGAGTTTCACTCACCGAGACATTCCGTGTTCAAAAAACGTTACACTAATCACGGCTTTGACAAACATTATTTAATGACCGTGACCATGTGGATTACCGATGTTTCAACCACAATACAAGGCATATTGACACCTAGAAGTATTTACTTAGATTTCGCAGATTTTTCCTAAATTCAGTTACGAAAATCAGGCAGTTTTCGCAGAAAAATTCTCTTGCTGCATGTTCGATCCAATAGACACCCCATTTTCATAGATACCGTCACCGTAACATCCCGTGATCCGAAAAAGTTACATGCACCATGGATTCAACAAATATTCACTGCTGAGTTGTTAGAATGTGAATTACACATCTTTAATAAACCATTGAATTCATATTGTCACCTTAAAGCTTTTGCTCAGGTTTTGCAGTATTTTCATAACACCAGTTTCCAAACAGAGGTAGATTTTACAGTAAAATGCTCCTGGAGCGGTTTCTCACCAATAGATATGTAATTTACATAGTTTCCATCAATGTGACATTCCGTGTACCGAACATACTATATTCATCACGGATTTGAGAAACATTTTTAATGAGTTGTGTACATGTGTATTACAGAACTTTCATCCACCATACAAGGCATATTTACACCTAGAAACTTTAACTATGAATTTGCAGCTTTTTCCTAATAGCAGTTTCAAAAATCAGGCAGTTTCCTAAGGAAAAAACTGTTGGAGCGTGTCCTACCCAATAGATATGTAAATTACATAGATTCTCCCGCTGTGAAATTCTGTGTTTCGCACACGATACATGCAGATAGGATTCGACAAAAATACACTACAGCGTTGTTTGCATGTGGATTACAGGACTTTCATCACAATACAAGGCATATTGATGCTTAGAAACATTTTCTCTGATTTCACAGAGTTTCCAAACGACAGTGTCGCAACTGAGGCAGACTTCAAGGCAAAAACCTCTTGGAGCGGGTACAAAACAATAGACATTTAATTTACATGGATTCACACACCATGAAATTCCGTGTTCCGAACACGCTTCATGCATCTCGGATTCAAAAATTTTCACTACAGAGTTGTTAGCAAGTGGAATACATCACTTTCATTGACCATAGATTGCTTACTGACTCTTTGAATACTTTTCTCAGATTTCACAGATTAGTTTAAATGCCAGGTTTGAAAATGAGGCAGATTTGGCAGGAAAATGCTCTTGGAGCGTGTTCTAACCAAAAGATATGTAATATACCTAGTTTCACTCACTGAGACATTCCGTGTTCTGAACAATTTACATGCATCATGGATTCAAAAAACATTCTTTAATGAGTTGTGAACATGTGTATTACAGAACTTTCATCCACCTTACAATGCATATTTATACATAGAATGTTTTTCTGATTTAGTAGATTTCACCTAATGTCAGTTTTTAAATCATGCAGTTTTCTCAGAAAAATCCTCTTGGAGCGAGTTCTACCCAATAGACTTGCAATTTACATAGAACCTGTCATCGTGAAATTCCATGTTCCGAAAAAGCTACATGAATCACGGATTCGACCAATATTCACTACAGATTTGTTAGAATAAGGATTAACGATCTTTCATCCACCATAAAAGCCATATTGACACTTTGAAGCATTTTCTCATATTTCGAAAGTTTTTCCTAATGCCAGTTTTGAAAATGAGGCAGAATTCGCAGAAAAAGCTCTTGGAGCGTGTTCTACCCAAGTGACATGCATTTTACATAGATTCGCTCACCGTGATATTCTGTGTCCCAAACACTCTTCATGTATCTTGGATTCGACAAATATTCACTACAGAGTTGTTAGCATGCGGATTAACGATCTTTCAACCACCATACAAGGCATAAATACACCGGGAATCTTTTCATCTGAGTTCGCAGTGTTTCCTAATTCCAGTTTCGAAATTCAGGCAGATTTCTCAGGAAAAATCTCTTGGAGTGTTTTCTAACCAAGAGAAATATAATTTACATAAACTCTCTGGCCATGAAATTCCGTGTCCCGAACATGCTACTTGCATAATGAATTCGAAAAATATTCACTACAAATTTGTTAGCATGTGGACTACCGAACTTTCATCACAATAGATTGAAAATTGATACTTAGAAGTATTTTCTCAAATTTTGCATTGTTTTCCAAACGCCAGTTTCAAAAATGAAGCATTTATCGCAGAAAAATTCCCTTGGAGAGAATTCTACCCAATAGAGAAGTAATTTACATTGTTTCAGTCACCGTGAAATTCCATGTTAAAAACACGTTATATGCATCACGGATTAGAAAAAGATTGTTTAATATGTTGTGAAAATGTGGATTACCGAACTTTCTTCCAAAATAAAGGCATATTTACACCTAGAAATATTTACACTAATTTTGAAGCTTTCTCCAAATTTCAGATACGATAATCATGCAATTTTCGCAGAAAAATTCTATTCTAGCTAGTTCTACCCAATAGAATTTTAATTTAAATTGTGTCATTACGGTGAAATTCCATTTCAAAAAGTGCTACATGAATCACGGTTTGAAAAATCATTACTACACTGTTATTAACATGTGGATTACCGGACTTTCATTCACCATTCAATGCATATTGACACTTAGAATAATTTTGTAATATTTCACAGGGTTCTCCTAATGGCAGTTTTGAAAATGAGGCACATTTCGCAGAAAAAACTCTTCAAGCGAGTTCTACCAAATAGACATGTAATTTTCATTGTTTCCTTCAATTTGACACACTGTATTCCGTACACGTTACATGCATCATGAATTCGACAAACATTCTCTAATGAGTGTGAGCATGTGGATTACCAAAATTTCATTCACCATACAAGGCATATTTATCCCTAGATGTAGTTATTCTGATTTCACAGGTTTTCCCTAACATCCACTTCCGAAAATCATGAAATTTTCGCAGAAAAATTCAATTCAAGCGAGTTCTATCCAGTAGAATTGTTATTTTCTGAGTTTCACTCACCGAGACATTCCGTGTTCAAAAAACGTTACATTAATCACGGCTTTGACAAACATTATTTAATGACCGTGACCATGTGGATTACCGATATTTTAACCACAATACAAGGCATATTCACACCTAGAAATATTTACTTATATTTCGCAGATATTTCCTAAATTCAGTTACGAAAATCAGGCAGTTTTCGCAGAAAAATTCTCTTGCTGCATGTTCGATCCAATAGACACCCCATTTACATAGATACCGTCACCGTAACATCCCGTGTTCCGAAAAAGTTACATGCACCATGGATTCAACAAATATTCACTGCTGAGTTGTTAGAATGTGAATTACACATCTTTAATAAACCATTGAAGACATATTGTCACCTTAAAATTTTGCTCAGATTTTGCAGTGTTTTCATAACACCAGTTTCCAAACAGAGGTAGATTTTACAGTAAAATGCTCCTGGAGCGGTTTCTCACCAATAGATATGTAATTTACATAGTTTCCTTCAACGTGACATTCCGTGTACTGAATACACTACATTCATCGCGGATTTGAGAAACATTTTTAATGAGTTGTGTACATGTGTATTACAGAACTTTCATCCACCATACAAGGCATATTTACACCTAGAAACATTAACTCTGAGTTTGCAGCTTTTTCCTAATAGCAGTTTCAAAATCAGGCAGTTTCCTAAGGAAAAAAACTATTGGAGCGTGATCTACCCAATAGATATGTAAATTACATAGATTCTCCCGCTGTGAAATTCCGTGTTTCGCACACGCTACATGCAGATAGGATTCGACAAAAATACACTACAGAGTTGTTTGCATGTGGATTACAGGACTTTCATCACAATACAAGGCATATTGATGCTTAGAAGCATTTTCTCTGATTTCACAGAGTTTCCAAACGACAGTTTCGAAACTGAGGCAGATTTCAAGGCAAAAGCCTCTTGGAGCGGGTTCAAAACAACAGACATTTAATTTACATGGATTCGCACACCATGAAATTCCGTGTTCCGAACACGCTTCATGCATCTCGGATTCAAAAATTTTCACTACAGAGTTGTTAGCAAGTGGAATACATCACTTTCATTGACCATAGATTGCTTACTGACTCTTTGAATACTTTTCTCAGATTTCACAGATTAGTTTAAATGCCAGGTTTGAAAATGAGGCAGATTTGGCAGGAAAATGCTCTTGGAGCGAGTTCTAACCAAAAGATATGTAATATACCTAGTTTCACTCACCGTGAAATTCCGTGTTCTGAACAAGTTACATGCATCACGGATTCGAAAAACATTCTTTAATGAGTTGTGAACATGTGTATTACCGAACTTTCATCCACCTTACAATGCATATTTATACATAGAATGTTTTTTCTGATTTAGTAGATTTCACCTAATGTCAGTTTTTAAATCATGCAGTTTTCTCAGAAAAATCCTCTTGGAGCGAGTTCTACCCAATAGATATTCAATTTACATAGAACCTGTCATCGTGAAATTCCGTGTTCGGAAAAAGCTACATGCATCACGGATTCGACAAATATTCACTACAGAGTTGTTAGCATAAGGATTAACGAACTTTCATCCACCATAAAAGCCATATTGACACTTTGAATCATTTTCTCATATTTCGAAAGTTTTTCCGAATGCCAGTATTGAAAATGAGGCAGAATTCGCAGAAAAAGCTCTTGGAGCGTGTTCTAACCAAGTGACATGCATTTTACATAGATTCGCTCACCGTGATATTCTGTGTCCCAAACACGCTTCATGTATCTCGGATTCGACAAATATTCACTACAGAGTTGTTAGCATGCGGATTAACGATCTTTCATCCACCATACAAGGCATATTTACACCGAGAATCTATTCATCTGAGTTCGCAGTGTTTTTCTAATGACAGTTTCGAAAATCAGGCAGATTTCTCAGGAAAAATCTCTTGGAGTGATTTCTAACCAAGAGAAATGTAATTTATATAAAATCCCTGGCCATGAAATTCGGTGTTCTGAACATGCTACACGCATAATGGATTCAAAAAATATTCTCTACAGATTTGTTAGCATGTTGATTACCGAACTTTCATCACAATACTTTGAATATTGATACTTAGAAGTATTTTCTCAGATTTTGCTGCGTTTTCCAAACGCCAGTTTAAAAAATAATGCATTTTTCACAGAAAAATTCTCTTGGAGCGTGTTCTACCCAATAGAGAAGTAATTTACATTGTTTCAGTCACCGTGAAATTCCACGTTCCAAACACGGTATATGCATCACGGATTAGAAAAAGCTTCTTTAATATGTTGTGAAAATGTGGATTACCGAACTTTCTTCCAACATAAAGGCATATTTACACCTAGAAATATTTACTCTCATTTTGAAGCATTCTCCAAATTTCAGATTCGATAATCATGCAATTTTCGCAGAAAAATTCTATTCTAGCTAGTTCTACCCAATAGAATTTTAATTTAAATTGTGTCATTACGGTGAAATTCCATTTCAAAAAGCGCTACATGAATCACGGTTTGAAAAATCATTACTACACTGTTATTAACATGTGGATTACCGGACTTTCATTCACCATTCAATGCATATTGACACTTAGAATAATTTTGTAATATTTCACAGGGTTCTCCTAATGGCAGTTTTGAAAATGAGGCACATTTCGCAGAAAAAACTCTTCAAGCGAGTTCTACCAAATAGACATGTAATTTTCATTGTTTCCTTCAATTTGACACACTGTATTCCGTACACGTTACATGCATCACGAATTCGACAAACATTCTCTAATGAGTGTGAGCATGTGGATTACCAAAATTTCATTCACCATACAAGGCATATTTATCCCTAGATGTAGTTATTCTGATTTCACAGGTTTTCCCTAACATCCACTTCCGAAAATCATGAAATTTTCGCAGAAAAATTCAATTCAAGCGAGTTCTATCCAGTAGAATTGTTATTTTCTGAGTTTCACTCACCGAGACATTCCGTGTTCAAAAAACGTTACATTAATCACGGCTTTGACAAACATTATTTAATGACCGTGACCATGTGGATTACCGATATTTTAACCACAATACAAGGCATATTCACACCTAGAAATATTTACTTATATTTCGCAGATATTTCCTAAATTCAGTTACGAAAATCAGGCAGTTTTCGCAGAAAAATTCTCTTGCTGCATGTTCGATCCAATAGACATCCCATTTACATAGATACCGTCACCGTAACATCCCGTGTTCCGAAAAAGTTACATGCACCATGGATTCAACAAATATTCACTGCTGAGTTGTTAGAATGTGAATTACACATCTTTAATAAACCATTGAAGACATATTGTCACCTTAAAATTTTGCTCAGATTTTGCAGTGTTTTCATAACACCAGTTTCCAAACAGAGGTAGATTTTACAGTAAAATGCTCCTGGAGCGGTTTCTCACCAATAGATATGTAATTTACATAGTTTCCTTCAACGTGACATTCCGTGTACTGAATACACTACATTCATCGCGGATTTGAGAAACATTTTTAATGAGTTGTGTACATGTGTATTACAGAACTTTCATCCACCATACAAGGCATATTTACACCTAGAAACATTAACTCTGAGTTTGCAGCTTTTTCCTAATAGCAGTTTCAAAATCAGGCAGTTTCCTAAGGAAAAAAACTATTGGAGCGTGATCTACCCAATAGATATGTAAATTACATAGATTCTCCCGCTGTGAAATTCCGTGTTTCGCACACGCTACATGCAGATAGGATTCGACAAAAATACACTACAGAGTTGTTTGCATGTGGATTACAGGACTTTCATCACAATACAAGGCATATTGATGCTTAGAAGCATTTTCTCTGATTTCACAGAGTTTCCAAACGACAGTTTCGAAACTGAGGCAGATTTCAAGGCAAAAGCCTCTTGGAGCGGGTTCAAAACAACAGACATTTAATTTACATGCATTCGCACACCATGAAATTCCGTGTTCCGAACACGCTTCATGCATCTCGGATTCAAAAATTTTCACTACAGAGTTGTTAGCAAGTGGAATACATCACTTTCATTGACCATAGATTGCTTACTGACTCTTTGAATACTTTTCTCAGATTTCACAGATTAGTTTAAATGCCAGGTTTGAAAATGAGGCAGATTTGGCAGGAAAATGCTCTTGGAGCGAGTTCTAACCAAAAGATATGTAATATACCTAGTTTCACTCACCGTGAAATTCCGTGTTCTGAACAAGTTACATGCATCACGGATTCGAAAAACATTCTTTAATGAGTTGTGAACATGTGTATTACCGAACTTTCATCCACCTTACAATGCATATTTATACATAGAATGTTTTTTCTGATTTAGTAGATTTCACCTAATGTCAGTTTTTAAATCATGCAGTTTTCTCAGAAAAATCCTCTTGGAGCGAGTTCTACCCAATAGATATTCAATTTACATAGAACCTGTCATCGTGAAATTCCGTGTTCGGAAAAAGCTACATGCATCACGGATTCGACAAATATTCACTACAGAGTTGTTAGCATAAGGATTAACGAACTTTCATCCACCATAAAAGCCATATTGACACTTTGAATCATTTTCTCATATTTCGAAAGTTTTTCCGAATGCCAGTATTGAAAATGAGGCAGAATTCGCAGAAAAAGCTCTTGGAGCGTGTTCTAACCAAGTGACATGCATTTTACATAGATTCGCTCACCGTGATATTCTGTGTCCCAAACACGCTTCATGTATCTCGGATTCGACAAATATTCACTACAGAGTTGTTAGCATGCGGATTAACGATCTTTCATCCACCATACAAGGCATATTTACACCGAGAATCTATTCATCTGAGTTCGCAGTGTTTTTCTAATGACAGTTTCGAAAATCAGGCAGATTTCTCAGGAAAAATCTCTTGGAGTGATTTCTAACCAAGAGAAATGTAATTTATATAAAATCCCTGGCCATGAAATTCGGTGTTCTGAACATGCTACACGCATAATGGATTCGAAAAATATTCTCTACAGATTTGTTAGCATGTTGATTACCGAACTTTCATCACAATAGTTTGAATATTGATACTTAGAAGTATTTTCTCAGATTTTGCTGCGTTTTCCAAACGCCAGTTTAAAAAATAATGCATTTTTCACAGAAAAATTCTCTTGGAGCGTGTTCTACCCAATAGAGAAGTAATTTACATTGTTTCAGTCACCGTGAAATTCCACGTTCCAAACACGGTATATGCATCACGGATTAGAAAAAGCTTCTTTAATATGTTGTGAAAATGTGGATTACCGAACTTTCTTCCAACATAAAGGCATATTTACACCTAGAAATATTTACTCTCATTTTGAAGCATTCTCCAAATTTCAGATTCGATAATCATGCAATTTTCGCAGAAAAATTCTATTCTAGCTAGTTCTACCCAATAGAATTTTAATTTAATTTGTGTCATTACGGTGAAATTCCATTTCAAAAAGCGCTACATGAATCACGGTTTGAAAAATCATTACTACACTGTTATTAACATGTGGATTACCGGACTTTCATTCACCATTCAATGCATATTGACACTTAGAATAATTTTGTAATATTTCACAGGGTTCTCCTAATGGCAGTTTTGAAAATGAGGCACATTTCGCAGAAAAAACTCTTCAAGCGAGTTCTACCAAATAGACATGTAATTTTCATTGTTTCCTTCAATTTGACACACTGTATTCCGTACACGTTACATGCATCATGAATTCGACAAACATTCTCTAATGAGTGTGAGCATGTGGATTACCAAAATTTCATTCACCATACAAGGCATATTTACACCTAGTTGTTGTTATTCTGATTTTGCAGGATTTTCCTTACATCCACTTCTTAAAATCATGAAATTTTCGCAGAAAAATTCAATTCAAGCGAGTTCTATCCAGTAGAAATGTTATTATCCGAGTTTCACTCACCGAGACATTCCGTGTTCAAAAAACGTTACACTAATCACGGCTTTGACAAACATTATTTAATGACCGTGACCATGTGGATTACCGATGTTTCAACCACAATACAAGGCATATTGACACCTAGAAGTATTTACTTAGATTTCGCAGATTTTTCCTAAATTCAATTACGAAAATCAGGCAGTTTTCGCAGAAAAATTCTCTTGCTGCATGTTCGATCCAATAGACACCCCATTTTCATAGATACCGTCACCGTAACATCCCGTGATCCGAAAAAGTTACATGCACCATGGATTCAACAAATATTCACTGCTGAGTTGTTAGAATGTGAATTACACATCTTTAATAAACCATTGAATTCATATTGTCACCTTAAAGCTTTTGCTCAGGTTTTGCAGTATTTTCATAACACCAGTTTCCAAACAGAGGTAGATTTTACAGTAAAATGCTCCTGGAGCGGTTTCTCACCAATAGATATGTAATTTACATAGTTTCCATCAATGTGACATTCCGTGTACCGAACATACTATATTCATCACGGATTTGAGAAACATTTTTAATGAGTTGTGTACATGTGTATTACAGAACTTTCATCCACCATACAAGGCATATTTACACCTAGAAACTTTAACTATGAATTTGCAGCTTTTTCCTAATAGCAGTTTCAAAAATCAGGCAGTTTCCTAAGGAAAAAACTGTTGGAGCGTGTCCTACCCAATAGATATGTAAATTACATAGATTCTCCCGCTGTGAAATTCTGTGTTTCGCACACGATACATGCAGATAGGATTCGACAAAAATACACTACAGCGTTGTTTGCATGTGGATTACAGGACTTTCATCACAATACAAGGCATATTGATGCTTAGAAACATTTTCTCTGATTTCACAGAGTTTCCAAACGACAGTGTCGAAACTGAGGCAGACTTCAAGGCAAAAACCTCTTGGAGCGGGTACAAAACAATAGACATTTAATTTACATGGATTCACACACCATGAAATTCCGTGTTCCGAACACGCTTCATGCATCTCGGATTCAAAAATTTTCACTACAGAGTTGTTAGCAAGTGGAATACATCACTTTCATTGACCATAGATTGCTTACTGACTCTTTGAATACTTTTCTCAGATTTCACAGATTAGTTTAAATGCCAGGTTTGAAAATGAGGCAGATTTGGCAGGAAAATGCTCTTGGAGCGTGTTCTAACCAAAAGATATGTAATATACCTAGTTTCACTCACTGAGACATTCCGTGTTCTGAACAATTTACATGCATCATGGATTCAAAAAACATTCTTTAATGAGTTGTGAACATGTGTATTACAGAACTTTCATCCACCTTACAATGCATATTTATACATAGAATGTTTTTCTGATTTAGTAGATTTCACCTAATGTCAGTTTTTAAATCATGCAGTTTTCTCAGAAAAATCCTCTTGGAGCGAGTTCTACCCAATAGACTTGCAATTTACATAGAACCTGTCATCGTGAAATTCCATGTTCCGAAAAAGCTACATGAATCACGGATTCGACCAATATTCACTACAGATTTGTTAGAATAAGGATTAACGATCTTTCATCCACCATAAAAGCCATATTGACACTTTGAAGCATTTTCTCATATTTCGAAAGTTTTTCCTAATGCCAGTTTTGAAAATGAGGCAGAATTCGCAGAAAAAGCTCTTGGAGCGTGTTCTACCCAAGTGACATGCATTTTACATAGATTCGCTCACCGTGATATTCTGTGTCCCAAACACTCTTCATGTATCTTGGATTCGACAAATATTCACTACAGAGTTGTTAGCATGCGGATTAACGATCTTTCAACCACCATACAAGGCATAAATACACCGGGAATCTTTTCATCTGAGTTCGCAGTGTTTCCTAATTCCAGTTTCGAAATTCAGGCAGATTTCTCAGGAAAAATCTCTTGGAGTGTTTTCTAACCAAGAGAAATATAATTTACATAAACTCTCTGGCCATGAAATTCCGTGTCCCGAACATGCTACTTGCATAATGAATTCGAAAAATATTCACTACAAATTTGTTAGCATGTGGACTACCGAACTTTCATCACAATAGATTGAAAATTGATACTTAGAAGTATTTTCTCAAATTTTGCATTGTTTTCCAAACGCCAGTTTCAAAAATGAAGCATTTATCGCAGAAAAATTCCCTTGGAGAGAATTCTACCCAATAGAGAAGTAATTTACATTGTTTCAGTCACCGTGAAATTCCATGTTAAAAACACGTTATATGCATCACGGATTAGAAAAAGCTTCTTTAATATGTTGTGAAAATGTGGATTACCGAACTTTCTTCCAAAATAAAGGCATATTTACACCTAGAAATATTTACTCTCATTTTGAAGCATTCTCCAAATTTCAGATACGATAATCATGCAATTTTCGCAGAAAAATTCTATTCTAGCTAGTTCTACCCAATAGAATTTTAATTTAAATTGTGTCATTACGGTGAAATTCCATTTCAAAAAGCGCTACATGAATCACGGTTTGAAAAATCATTACTACACTGTTATTAACATGTGGATTACCGGACTTTCATTCACCATTCAATGCATATTGACACTTAGAATAATTTTGTAATATTTCACAGGGTTCTCCTAATGGCAGTTTTGAAAATGAGGCACATTTCGCAGAAAAAACTCTTCAAGCGAGTTCTACCAAATAGACATGTAATTTTCATTGTTTCCTTCAATTTGACACACTGTATTCCGTACACGTTACATGCATCACGAATTCGACAAACATTCTCTAATGAGTGTGAGCATGTGGATTACCAAAATTTCATTCACCATACAAGGCATATTTATCCCTAGATGTAGTTATTCTGATTTCACAGGTTTTCCCTAACATCCACTTCCGAAAATCATGAAATTTTCGCAGAAAAATTCAATTCAAGCGAGTTCTATCCAGTAGAATTGTTATTTTCTGAGTTTCACTCACCGAGACATTCCGTGTTCAAAAAACGTTACATTAATCACGGCTTTGACAAACATTATTTAATGACCGTGACCATGTGGATTACCGATATTTTAACCACAATACAAGGCATATTCACACCTAGAAATATTTACTTATATTTCGCAGATATTTCCTAAATTCAGTTACGAAAATCAGGCAGTTTTCGCAGAAAAATTCTCTTGCTGCATGTTCGATCCAATAGACATCCCATTTACATAGATACCGTCACCGTAACATCCCGTGTTCCGAAAAAGTTACATGCACCATGGATTCAACAAATATTCACTGCTGAGTTGTTAGAATGTGAATTACACATCTTTAATAAACCATTGAAGACATATTGTCACCTTAAAATTTTGCTCAGATTTTGCAGTGTTTTCATAACACCAGTTTCCAAACAGAGGTAGATTTTACAGTAAAATGCTCCTGGAGCGGTTTCTCACCAATAGATATGTAATTTACATAGTTTCCTTCAACGTGACATTCCGTGTACTGAATACACTACATTCATCGCGGATTTGAGAAACATTTTTAATGAGTTGTGTACATGTGTATTACAGAACTTTCATCCACCATACAAGGCATATTTACACCTAGAAACATTAACTCTGAGTTTGCAGCTTTTTCCTAATAGCAGTTTCAAAATCAGGCAGTTTCCTAAGGAAAAAAACTATTGGAGCGTGATCTACCCAATAGATATGTAAATTACATAGATTCTCCCGCTGTGAAATTCCGTGTTTCGCACACGCTACATGCAGATAGGATTCGACAAAAATACACTACAGAGTTGTTTGCATGTGGATTACAGGACTTTCATCACAATACAAGGCATATTGATGCTTAGAAGCATTTTCTCTGATTTCACAGAGTTTCCAAACGACAGTTTCGAAACTGAGGCAGATTTCAAGGCAAAAGCCTCTTGGAGCGGGTTCAAAACAACAGACATTTAATTTACATGGATTCGCACACCATGAAATTCCGTGTTCCGAACACGCTTCATGCATCTCGGATTCAAAAATTTTCACTACAGAGTTGTTAGCAAGTGGAATACATCACTTTCATTGACCATAGATTGCTTACTGACTCTTTGAATACTTTTCTCAGATTTCACAGATTAGTTTAAATGCCAGGTTTGAAAATGAGGCAGATTTGGCAGGAAAATGCTCTTGGAGCGAGTTCTAACCAAAAGATATGTAATATACCTAGTTTCACTCACCGTGAAATTCCGTGTTCTGAACAAGTTACATGCATCACGGATTCGAAAAACATTCTTTAATGAGTTGTGAACATGTGTATTACCGAACTTTCATCCACCTTACAATGCATATTTATACATAGAATGTTTTTTCTGATTTAGTAGATTTCACCTAATGTCAGTTTTTAAATCATGCAGTTTTCTCAGAAAAATCCTCTTGGAGCGAGTTCTACCCAATAGATATTCAATTTACATAGAACCTGTCATCGTGAAATTCCGTGTTCGGAAAAAGCTACATGCATCACGGATTCGACAAATATTCACTACAGAGTTGTTAGCATAAGGATTAACGAACTTTCATCCACCATAAAAGCCATATTGACACTTTGAATCATTTTCTCATATTTCGAAAGTTTTTCCGAATGCCAGTATTGAAAATGAGGCAGAATTCGCAGAAAAAGCTCTTGGAGCGTGTTCTAACCAAGTGACATGCATTTTACATAGATTCGCTCACCGTGATATTCTGTGTCCCAAACACGCTTCATGTATCTCGGATTCGACAAATATTCACTACAGAGTTGTTAGCATGCGGATTAACGATCTTTCATCCACCATACAAGGCATATTTACACCGAGAATCTATTCATCTGAGTTCGCAGTGTTTTTCTAATGACAGTTTCGAAAATCAGGCAGATTTCTCAGGAAAAATCTCTTGGAGTGATTTCTAACCAAGAGAAATGTAATTTATATAAAATCCCTGGCCATGAAATTCGGTGTTCTGAACATGCTACACGCATAATGGATTCGAAAAATATTCTCTACAGATTTGTTAGCATGTTGATTACCGAACTTTCATCACAATACTTTGAATATTGATACTTAGAAGTATTTTCTCAGATTTTGCTGCGTTTTCCAAACGCCAGTTTAAAAAATAATGCATTTTTCACAGAAAAATTCTCTTGGAGCGTGTTCTACCCAATAGAGAAGTAATTTACATTGTTTCAGTCACCGTGAAATTCCACGTTCCAAACACGGTATATGCATCACGGATTAGAAAAAGCTTCTTTAATATGTTGTGAAAATGTGGATTACCGAACTTTCTTCCAACATAAAGGCATATTTACACCTAGAAATATTTACTCTCATTTTGAAGCATTCTCCAAATTTCAGATTCGATAATCATGCAATTTTCGCAGAAAAATTCTATTCTAGCTAGTTCTACCCAATAGAATTTTAATTTAAATTGTGTCATTACGGTGAAATTCCATTTCAAAAAGCGCTACATGAATCACGGTTTGAAAAATCATTACTACACTGTTATTAACATGTGGATTACCGGACTTTCATTCACCATTCAATGCATATTGACACTTAGAATAATTTTGTAATATTTCACAGGGTTCTCCTAATGGCAGTTTTGAAAATGAGGCACATTTCGCAGAAAAAACTCTTCAAGCGAGTTCTACCAAATAGACATGTAATTTTCATTGTTTCCTTCAATTTGACACACTGTATTCCGTACACGTTACATGCATCACGAATTCGACAAACATTCTCTAATGAGTGTGAGCATGTGGATTACCAAAATTTCATTCACCATACAAGGCATATTTATCCCTAGATGTAGTTATTCTGATTTCACAGGTTTTCCCTAACATCCACTTCCGAAAATCATGAAATTTTCGCAGAAAAATTCAATTCA
This sequence comes from Camelus bactrianus, assembly GCF_048773025.1. Lineage (NCBI taxonomy): Eukaryota > Metazoa > Chordata > Mammalia > Artiodactyla > Camelidae > Camelus > Camelus bactrianus. Next base: position 141,940,745 of record NC_133539.1, on the reverse strand, counting down.
AGCGAGTTCTATCCAGTAGAATTGTTATTTTCTGAGTTTCACTCACCGAGACATTCCGTGTTCAAAAAACGTTACATTAATCACGGCTTTGACAAACATTATTTAATGACCGTGACCATGTGGATTACCGATATTTTAACCACAATACAAGGCATATTCACACCTAGAAATATTTACTTATATTTCGCAGATATTTCCTAAATTCAGTTACGAAAATCAGGCAGTTTTCGCAGAAAAATTCTCTTGCTGCATGTTCGATCCAATAGACATCCCATTTACATAGATACCGTCACCGTAACATCCCGTGTTCCGAAAAAGTTACATGCACCATGGATTCAACAAATATTCACTGCTGAGTTGTTAGAATGTGAATTACACATCTTTAATAAACCATTGAAGACATATTGTCACCTTAAAATTTTGCTCAGATTTTGCAGTGTTTTCATAACACCAGTTTCCAAACAGAGGTAGATTTTACAGTAAAATGCTCCTGGAGCGGTTTCTCACCAATAGATATGTAATTTACATAGTTTCCTTCAACGTGACATTCCGTGTACTGAATACACTACATTCATCGCGGATTTGAGAAACATTTTTAATGAGTTGTGTACATGTGTATTACAGAACTTTCATCCACCATACAAGGCATATTTACACCTAGAAACATTAACTCTGAGTTTGCAGCTTTTTCCTAATAGCAGTTTCAAAATCAGGCAGTTTCCTAAGGAAAAAAACTATTGGAGCGTGATCTACCCAATAGATATGTAAATTACATAGATTCTCCCGCTGTGAAATTCCGTGTTTCGCACACGCTACATGCAGATAGGATTCGACAAAAATACACTACAGAGTTGTTTGCATGTGGATTACAGGACTTTCATCACAATACAAGGCATATTGATGCTTAGAAGCATTTTCTCTGATTTCACAGAGTTTCCAAACGACAGTTTCGAAACTGAGGCAGATTTCAAGGCAAAAGCCTCTTGGAGCGGGTTCAAAACAACAGACATTTAATTTACATGGATTCGCACACCATGAAATTCCGTGTTCCGAACACGCTTCATGCATCTCGGATTCAAAAATTTTCACTACAGAGTTGTTAGCAAGTGGAATACATCACTTTCATTGACCATAGATTGCTTACTGACTCTTTGAATACTTTTCTCAGATTTCACAGATTAGTTTAAATGCCAGGTTTGAAAATGAGGCAGATTTGGCAGGAAAATGCTCTTGGAGCGAGTTCTAACCAAAAGATATGTAATATACCTAGTTTCACTCACCGTGAAATTCCGTGTTCTGAACAAGTTACATGCATCACGGATTCGAAAAACATTCTTTAATGAGTTGTGAACATGTGTATTACCGAACTTTCATCCACCTTACAATGCATATTTATACATAGAATGTTTTTTCTGATTTAGTAGATTTCACCTAATGTCAGTTTTTAAATCATGCAGTTTTCTCAGAAAAATCCTCTTGGAGCGAGTTCTACCCAATAGATATTCAATTTACATAGAACCTGTCATCGTGAAATTCCGTGTTCGGAAAAAGCTACATGCATCACGGATTCGACAAATATTCACTACAGAGTTGTTAGCATAAGGATTAACGAACTTTCATCCACCATAAAAGCCATATAGACACTTTGAATCATTTTCTCATATTTCGAAAGTTTTTCCGAATGCCAGTATTGAAAATGAGGCAGAATTCGCAGAAAAAGCTCTTGGAGCGTGTTCTAACCAAGTGACATGCATTTTACATAGATTCGCTCACCGTGATATTCTGTGTCCCAAACACGCTTCATGTATCTCGGATTCGACAAATATTCACTACAGAGTTGTTAGCATGCGGATTAACGATCTTTCATCCACCATACAAGGCATATTTACACCGAGAATCTATTCATCTGAGTTCGCAGTGTTTTTCTAATGACAGTTTCGAAAATCAGGCAGATTTCTCAGGAAAAATCTCTTGGAGTGATTTCTAACCAAGAGAAATGTAATTTATATAAAATCCCTGGCCATGAAATTCGGTGTTCTGAACATGCTACACGCATAATGGATTCGAAAAATATTCTCTACAGATTTGTTAGCATGTTGATTACCGAACTTTCATCACAATACTTTGAATATTGATACTTAGAAGTATTTTCTCAGATTTTGCTGCGTTTTCCAAACGCCAGTTTAAAAAATAATGCATTTTTCACAGAAAAATTCTCTTGGAGCGTGTTCTACCCAATAGAGAAGTAATTTACATTGTTTCAGTCACCGTGAAATTCCACGTTCCAAACACGGTATATGCATCACGGATTAGAAAAAGCTTCTTTAATATGTTGTGAAAATGTGGATTACCGAACTTTCTTCCAACATAAAGGCATATTTACACCTAGAAATATTTACTCTCATTTTGAAGCATTCTCCAAATTTCAGATTCGATAATCATGCAATTTTCGCAGAAAAATTCTATTCTAGCTAGTTCTACCCAATAGAATTTTAATTTAAATTGTGTCATTACGGTGAAATTCCATTTCAAAAAGCGCTACATGAATCACGGTTTGAAAAATCATTACTACACTGTTATTAACATGTGGATTACCGGACTTTCATTCACCATTCAATGCATATTGACACTTAGAATAATTTTGTAATATTTCACAGGGTTCTCCTAATGGCAGTTTTGAAAATGAGGCACATTTCGCAGAAAAAACTCTTCAAGCGAGTTCTACCAAATAGACATGTAATTTTCATTGTTTCCTTCAATTTGACACACTGTATTCCGTACACGTTACATGCATCACGAATTCGACAAACATTCTCTAATGAGTGTGAGCATGTGGATTACCAAAATTTCATTCACCATACAAGGCATATTTATCCCTAGATGTAGTTATTCTGATTTCACAGGTTTTCCCTAACATCCACTTCCGAAAATCATGAAATTTTCGCAGAAAAATTCAATTCAAGCGAGTTCTATCCAGTAGAATTGTTATTTTCTGAGTTTCACTCACCGAGACATTCCGTGTTCAAAAAACGTTACATTAATCACGGCTTTGACAAACATTATTTAATGACCGTGACCATGTGGATTACCGATATTTTAACCACAATACAAGGCATATTCACACCTAGAAATATTTACTTATATTTCGCAGATATTTCCTAAATTCAGTTACGAAAATCAGGCAGTTTTCGCAGAAAAATTCTCTTGCTGCATGTTCGATCCAATAGACATCCCATTTACATAGATACCGTCACCGTAACATCCCGTGTTCCGAAAAAGTTACATGCACCATGGATTCAACAAATATTCACTGCTGAGTTGTTAGAATGTGAATTACACATCTTTAATAAACCATTGAAGACATATTGTCACCTTAAAATTTTGCTCAGATTTTGCAGTGTTTTCATAACACCAGTTTCCAAACAGAGGTAGATTTTACAGTAAAATGCTCCTGGAGCGGTTTCTCACCAATAGATATGTAATTTACATAGTTTCCTTCAACGTGACATTCCGTGTACTGAATACACTACATTCATCGCGGATTTGAGAAACATTTTTAATGAGTTGTGTACATGTGTATTACAGAACTTTCATCCACCATACAAGGCATATTTACACCTAGAAACATTAACTCTGAGTTTGCAGCTTTTTCCTAATAGCAGTTTCAAAATCAGGCAGTTTCCTAAGGAAAAAAACTATTGGAGCGTGATCTACCCAATAGATATGTAAATTACATAGATTCTCCCGCTGTGAAATTCCGTGTTTCGCACACGCTACATGCAGATAGGATTCGACAAAAATACACTACAGAGTTGTTTGCATGTGGATTACAGGACTTTCATCACAATACAAGGCATATTGATGCTTAGAAGCATTTTCTCTGATTTCACAGAGTTTCCAAACGACAGTTTCGAAACTGAGGCAGATTTCAAGGCAAAAGCCTCTTGGAGCGGGTTCAAAACAACAGACATTTAATTTACATGGATTCGCACACCATGAAATTCCGTGTTCCGAACACGCTTCATGCATCTCGGATTCAAAAATTTTCACTACAGAGTTGTTAGCAAGTGGAATACATCACTTTCATTGACCATAGATTGCTTACTGACTCTTTGAATACTTTTCTCAGATTTCACAGATTAGTTTAAATGCCAGGTTTGAAAATGAGGCAGATTTGGCAGGAAAATGCTCTTGGAGCGAGTTCTAACCAAAAGATATGTAATATACCTAGTTTCACTCACCGTGAAATTCCGTGTTCTGAACAAGTTACATGCATCACGGATTCGAAAAACATTCTTTAATGAGTTGTGAACATGTGTATTACCGAACTTTCATCCACCTTACAATGCATATTTATACATAGAATGTTTTTTCTGATTTAGTAGATTTCACCTAATGTCAGTTTTTAAATCATGCAGTTTTCTCAGAAAAATCCTCTTGGAGCGAGTTCTACCCAATAGATATTCAATTTACATAGAACCTGTCATCGTGAAATTCCGTGTTCGGAAAAAGCTACATGCATCACGGATTCGACAAATATTCACTACAGAGTTGTTAGCATAAGGATTAACGAACTTTCATCCACCATAAAAGCCATATAGACACTTTGAATCATTTTCTCATATTTCGAAAGTTTTTCCGAATGCCAGTATTGAAAATGAGGCAGAATTCGCAGAAAAAGCTCTTGGAGCGTGTTCTAACCAAGTGACATGCATTTTACATAGATTCGCTCACCGTGATATTCTGTGTCCCAAACACGCTTCATGTATCTCGGATTCGACAAATATTCACTACAGAGTTGTTAGCATGCGGATTAACGATCTTTCATCCACCATACAAGGCATATTTACACCGAGAATCTATTCATCTGAGTTCGCAGTGTTTTTCTAATGACAGTTTCGAAAATCAGGCAGATTTCTCAGGAAAAATCTCTTGGAGTGATTTCTAACCAAGAGAAATGTAATTTATATAAAATCCCTGGCCATGAAATTCGGTGTTCTGAACATGCTACACGCATAATGGATTCGAAAAATATTCTCTACAGATTTGTTAGCATGTTGATTACCGAACTTTCATCACAATACTTTGAATATTGATACTTAGAAGTATTTTCTCAGATTTTGCTGCGTTTTCCAAACGCCAGTTTAAAAAATAATGCATTTTTCACAGAAAAATTCTCTTGGAGCGTGTTCTACCCAATAGAGAAGTAATTTACATTGTTTCAGTCACCGTGAAATTCCACGTTCCAAACACGGTATATGCATCACGGATTAGAAAAAGCTTCTTTAATATGTTGTGAAAATGTGGATTACCGAACTTTCTTCCAACATAAAGGCATATTTACACCTAGAAATATTTACTCTCATTTTGAAGCATTCTCCAAATTTCAGATTCGATAATCATGCAATTTTCGCAGAAAAATTCTATTCTAGCTAGTTCTACCCAATAGAATTTTAATTTAAATTGTGTCATTACGGTGAAATTCCATTTCAAAAAGCGCTACATGAATCACGGTTTGAAAAATCATTACTACACTGTTATTAACATGTGGATTACCGGACTTTCATTCACCATTCAATGCATATTGACACTTAGAATAATTTTGTAATATTTCACAGGGTTCTCCTAATGGCAGTTTTGAAAATGAGGCACATTTCGCAGAAAAAACTCTTCAAGCGAGTTCTACCAAATAGACATGTAATTTTCATTGTTTCCTTCAATTTGACACACTGTATTCCGTACACGTTACATGCATCACGAATTCGACAAACATTCTCTAATGAGTGTGAGCATGTGGATTACCAAAATTTCATTCACCATACAAGGCATATTTATCCCTAGATGTAGTTATTCTGATTTCACAGGTTTTCCCTAACATCCACTTCCGAAAATCATGAAATTTTCGCAGAAAAATTCAATTCAAGCGAGTTCTATCCAGTAGAATTGTTATTTTCTGAGTTTCACTCACCGAGACATTCCGTGTTCAAAAAACGTTACATTAATCACGGCTTTGACAAACATTATTTAATGACCGTGACCATGTGGATTACCGATATTTTAACCACAATACAAGGCATATTCACACCTAGAAATATTTACTTATATTTCGCAGATATTTCCTAAATTCAGTTACGAAAATCAGGCAGTTTTCGCAGAAAAATTCTCTTGCTGCATGTTCGATCCAATAGACATCCCATTTACATAGATACCGTCACCGTAACATCCCGTGTTCCGAAAAAGTTACATGCACCATGGATTCAACAAATATTCACTGCTGAGTTGTTAGAATGTGAATTACACATCTTTAATAAACCATTGAAGACATATTGTCACCTTAAAATTTTGCTCAGATTTTGCAGTGTTTTCATAACACCAGTTTCCAAACAGAGGTAGATTTTACAGTAAAATGCTCCTGGAGCGGTTTCTCACCAATAGATATGTAATTTACATAGTTTCCTTCAACGTGACATTCCGTGTACTGAATACACTACATTCATCGCGGATTTGAGAAACATTTTTAATGAGTTGTGTACATGTGTATTACAGAACTTTCATCCACCATACAAGGCATATTTACACCTAGAAACATTAACTCTGAGTTTGCAGCTTTTTCCTAATAGCAGTTTCAAAATCAGGCAGTTTCCTAAGGAAAAAAACTATTGGAGCGTGATCTACCCAATAGATATGTAAATTACATAGATTCTCCCGCTGTGAAATTCCGTGTTTCGCACACGCTACATGCAGATAGGATTCGACAAAAATACACTACAGAGTTGTTTGCATGTGGATTACAGGACTTTCATCACAATACAAGGCATATTGATGCTTAGAAGCATTTTCTCTGATTTCACAGAGTTTCCAAACGACAGTTTCGAAACTGAGGCAGATTTCAAGGCAAAAGCCTCTTGGAGCGGGTTCAAAACAACAGACATTTAATTTACATGGATTCGCACACCATGAAATTCCGTGTTCCGAACACGCTTCATGCATCTCGGATTCAAAAATTTTCACTACAGAGTTGTTAGCAAGTGGAATACATCACTTTCATTGACCATAGATTGCTTACTGACTCTTTGAATACTTTTCTCAGATTTCACAGATTAGTTTAAATGCCAGGTTTGAAAATGAGGCAGATTTGGCAGGAAAATGCTCTTGGAGCGAGTTCTAACCAAAAGATATGTAATATACCTAGTTTCACTCACCGTGAAATTCCGTGTTCTGAACAAGTTACATGCATCACGGATTCGAAAAACATTCTTTAATGAGTTGTGAACATGTGTATTACCGAACTTTCATCCACCTTACAATGCATATTTATACATAGAATGTTTTTTCTGATTTAGTAGATTTCACTTAATGTCAGTTTTTAAATCATGCAGTTTTCTCAGAAAAATCCTCTTGGAGCGAGTTCTACCCAATAGATATTCAATTTACATAGAACCTGTCATCGTGAAATTCCGTGTTTGGAAAAAGCTACATGCATCACGGATTCGACAAATATTCACTACAGAGTTGTTAGCATAAGGATTAACGAACTTTCATCCACCATAAAAGCCATATTGACACTTTGAATCATTTTCTCATATTTCGAAAGTTTTTCCGAATGCCAGTATTGAAAATGAGGCAGAATTCGCAGAAAAAGCTCTTGGAGCGTGTTCTAACCAAGTGACATGCATTTTACATAGATTCGCTCACCGTGATATTCTGTGTCCCAAACACGCTTCATGTATCTCGGATTCGACAAATATTCACTACAGAGTTGTTAGCATGCGGATTAACGATCTTTCATCCACCATACAAGGCATATTTACACCGAGAATCTATTCATCTGAGTTCGCAGTGTTTTTCTAATGACAGTTTCGAAAATCAGGCAGATTTCTCAGGAAAAATCTCTTGGAGTGATTTCTAACCAAGAGAAATGTAATTTATATAAAATCCCTGGCCATGAAATTCGGTGTTCTGAACATGCTACACGCATAATGGATTCGAAAAATATTCTCTACAGATTTGTTAGCATGTTGATTACCGAACTTTCATCACAATAGTTTGAATATTGATACTTAGAAGTATTTTCTCAGATTTTGCTGCGTTTTCCAAACGCCAGTTTAAAAAATAATGCATTTTTCACAGAAAAATTCTCTTGGAGCGTGTTCTACCCAATAGAGAAGTAATTTACATTGTTTCAGTCACCGTGAAATTCCACGTTCTAAACACGGTATATGCATCACGGATTAGAAAAAGATTCTTTAATATGTTGTGAAATTGTGGATTACCGAACTTTCTTCCAACATAAAGGAATATTTACACCTAGAAATATTTACTCTCATTTTGAAGCATTCTCCAAATTTCAGATTCGATAATCATGCAATTTTCGCAGAAAAATTCTATTCTAGCTAGTTCTACCCAATAGAATTTTAATTTAAATTGTGTCATTACGGTGAAATTCCATTTCAAAAAGCGCTACATGAATCACGGTTTGAAAAATCATTACTACACTGTTATTAACATGTGAATTACCGGACTTTCATTCACTATTTAATGCATATTGACACTTAGAAGCATTTTCTCAGATTTCACAGGGTTCTCCTAATGGCAGTTTTGAAAAATAGGCACATTTCGCAGAAAAATACTCTTCAAGCGAGTTCTACCCAATAGACATGTAATTTACATTGTATCCTTCAATATGACACACTGTATTCCGTACACGTTACATGCATCACGAATTCGACAAACATTCTCTAATGAGTGTGAGCATGTGGATTACCAAAATTTCATTCACCATACAAGGCATATTTATCCCTAGATGTAGTTATTCTGATTTCGCAGGTTTTCCCTAACATCCACTTCCGAAAATCATGAAATTTTCGCAGAAAAATTCAATTCAAGCGAGTTCTATCCAGTAGAATTGTTACTTTCCGAGTTTCACTCACTGAGACATTCCGTGTTCAAAAAACGTTACAGTAATCACGGCTTTGACAAACATTATTTAATGACCGTGACCATGTGGATTACCGATGTTTCAACCACAATAAAAGGCATATTTACACCTAGAAATATTCACTTAAATTTCGCAGATTTTTCCTAAATTCAGTTACGAAAATCAGGCAGTTTTCGCAGAAAAATTCTCTTGCTGCATGTTCGATCCAATAGACATCCCATTTACATAGATACAGTCACTGTAACATCCCGTGTCCTGAAAAAGTTACATGCACCATGGATTCAACAAATATTCACTGCTGAGTTGTTAGAATGTGAATTACAAATCTTTAATAAACCATTGAAGTCATATTGTCACCTTAAAACTTTTGCTCAGGTTTTGCAGTATTTTCATAACACCAGTTTCCAAACAGAGGTAGATTTTACAGTAAAATGCTCCTGGAGCGGTTTCTCACCAATAGATATGTAATTTACATAGTTTCCATCAATGTGACATTCCGTGTACCGAACATACTACATTCATCACGGATTTGAGAAACATTTTTAATGAGTTGTGTACATGTGTATTACAGAACTTTAATCCACCATACAAGGCATATTTACACCTAGAAACATTAACTATGAATTTGCAGCTTTTTCCTAATAGCAGTTTCAAAAATCAGGCAGTTTCCTAAGGAAAAAACTGTTGGAGCGTGTCCTACCCAATAGATATGTAAATTACATAGATTCTCCCGCTGTGAAATTCTGTGTTTCGCACACGATACATGCAGATAGGATTCGACAAAAATACACTACAGCGTTGTTTGCATGTGGATTACAGGACTTTCATCACAATACAAGGCATATTGATGCTTAGAAACATTTTCTCTGATTTCACAGAGTTTCCAAACGACAGTGTCGAAACTGAGGCAGATTTCAAGGCAACAACCTCTTGGAGCGGGTTCAAAACAATAGACATTTAATTTACATGGATTCACACACCATGAAATTCCGTGTTCCGAACACGCTTCATGCATCTCGGATTCAAAAATTTTCACTACAGAGTTGTTAGCAAGTGGAATACATCACTTTCATTGACCATAGATTGCTTACTGACTCTTTGAATACTTTTCTCAGATTTCACAGATTAGTTTAAATGCCAGGTTTGAAAATGAGGCAGATTTGGCAGGAAAATGCTCTTGGAGCGTGTTCTAACCAAAAGATATGTAATATACCTAGTTTCACTCACTGAGACATTCCGTGTTCTGAACAATTTACATGCATCATGGATTCAAAAAACATTCTTTAATGAGTTGTGAACATGTGTATTACAGAACTTTCATCCACCTTACAATGCATATTTATACATAGAATGTTTTTTCTGATTTAGTAGATTTCACCTAATGTCAGTTTTTAAATCATGCAGTTTTCTCAGAAAAATCCTCTTGGAGCGAGTTCTACCCAATAGACTTGCAATTTACATAGAACCTGTCATCGTGAAATTCCATGTTCCGAAAAAGCTACATGAATCACGGATTCGACCAATATTCACTACAGATTTGTTAGAATAAGGATTAACGATCTTTCATCCACCATAAAAGCCATATTGACACTTTGAAGCATTTTCTCATATTTCGAAAGTTTTTCCTAATGCCAGTTTTGAAAATGAGGCAGAATTCGCAGAAAAAGCTCTTGGAGCGTGTTCTAACCAAGTGACATGCATTTTACATAGATTCGCTCACCGTGATATTCTGTGTCCCAAACACGCTTCATGTATCTCGGATTCGACAAATATTCACTACAGAGTTGTTAGCATGCGGATTAACGATCTTTCATCCACCATACAAGGCATATTTACACCGAGAATCTATTCATCTGAGTTCGCAGTGTTTTTCTAATGACAGTTTCGAAAATCAGGCAGATTTCTCAGGAAAAATCTCTTGGAGTGATTTCTAACCAAGAGAAATGTAATTTATATAAAATCCCTGGCCATGAAATTCGGTGTTCTGAACATGCTACACGCATAATGGATTCGAAAAATATTCTCTACAGATTTGTTAGCATGTTGATTACCGAACTTTCATCACAATACTTTGAATATTGATACTTAGAAGTATTTTCTCAGATTTTGCTGCGTTTTCCAAACGCCAGTTTAAAAAATAATGCATTTTTCACAGAAAAATTCTCTTGGAGCGTGTTCTACCCAATAGAGAAGTAATTTACATTGTTTCAGTCACCGTGAAATTCCACGTTCCAAACACGGTATATGCATCACGGATTAGAAAAAGCTTCTTTAATATGTTGTGAAAATGTGGATTACCGAACTTTCTTCCAACATAAAGGCATATTTACACCTAGAAATATTTACTCTCATTTTGAAGCATTCTCCAAATTTCAGATTCGATAATCATGCAATTTTCGCAGAAAAATTCTATTCTAGCTAGTTCTACCCAATAGAATTTTAATTTAAATTGTGTCATTACGGTGAAATTCCATTTCAAAAAGCGCTACATGAATCACGGTTTGAAAAATCATTACTACACTGTTATTAACATGTGGATTACCGGACTTTCATTCACCATTCAATGCATATTGACACTTAGAATAATTTTGTAATATTTCACAGGGTTCTCCTAATGGCAGTTTTGAAAATGAGGCACATTTCGCAGAAAAAACTCTTCAAGCGAGTTCTACCAAATAGACATGTAATTTTCATTGTTTCCTTCAATTTGACACACTGTATTCCGTACACGTTACATGCATCACGAATTCGACAAACATTCTCTAATGAGTGTGAGCATGTGGATTACCAAAATTTCATTCACCATACAAGGCATATTTATCCCTAGATGTAGTTATTCTGATTTCACAGGTTTTCCCTAACATCCACTTCCGAAAATCATGAAATTTTCGCAGAAAAATTCAATTCAAGCGAGTTCTATCCAGTAGAATTGTTATTTTCTGAGTTTCACTCACCGAGACATTCCGTGTTCAAAAAACGTTACATTAATCACGGCTTTGACAAACATTATTTAATGACCGTGACCATGTGGATTACCGATATTTTAACCACAATACAAGGCATATTCACACCTAGAAATATTTACTTATATTTCGCAGATATTTCCTAAATTCAGTTACGAAAATCAGGCAGTTTTCGCAGAAAAATTCTCTTGCTGCATGTTCGATCCAATAGACATCCCATTTACATAGATACCGTCACCGTAACATCCCGTGTTCTGAAAAAGTTACATGCACCATGGATTCAACAAATATTCACTGCTGAGTTGTTAGAATGTGAATTACACATCTTTAATAAACCATTGAAGATATATTGTCACCTTAAAATTTTGCTCAGATTTTGCAGTGTTTTCATAACACCAGTTTCCAAACAGAGGTAGATTTTACAGTAAAATGCTCCTGGAGCGGTTTCTCACCAATAGATATGTAATTTACATAGTTTCCTTCAACGTGACATTCCGTGTACTGAATACACTATATTCATCGCGGATTTGAGAAACATTTTTAATGAGTTGTGTACATGTGTATTACAGAACTTTCATCCACCATACAAGGCATATTTACACCTAGAAACATTAACTCTGAGTTTGCAGCTTTTTCCTAATAGCAGTTTCAAAATCAGGCAGTTTCCTAAGGAAAAAAACTATTGGAGCGTGATCTACCCAATAGATATGTAAATTACATAGATTCTCCCGCTGTGAAATTCCGTGTTTCGCACACGCTACATGCAGATAGGATTCGACAAAAATACACTACAGAGTTGTTTGCATGTGGATTACAGGACTTTCATCACAATACAAGGCATATTGATGCTTAGAAGCATTTTCTCTGATTTCACAGAGTTTCCAAACGACAGTTTCGAAACTGAGGCAGATTTCAAGGCAAAAGCCTCTTGGAGCGGGTTCAAAACAACAGACATTTAATTTACATGGATTCGCACACCATGAAATTCCGTGTTCCGAACACGCTTCATGCATCTCGGATTCAAAAATTTTCACTACAGAGTTGTTAGCAAGTGGAATACATCACTTTCATTGACCATAGATTGCTTACTGACTCTTTGAATACTTTTCTCAGATTTCACAGATTAGTTTAAATGCCAGGTTTGAAAATGAGGCAGATTTGGCAGGAAAATGCTCTTGGAGCGAGTTCTAACCAAAAGATATGTAATATACCTAGTTTCACTCACCGTGAAATTCCGTGTTCTGAACAAGTTACATGCATCACGGATTCGAAAAACATTCTTTAATGAGTTGTGAACATGTGTATTACCGAACTTTCATCCACCTTACAATGCATATTTATACATAGAATGTTTTTTCTGATTTAGTAGATTTCACTTAATGTCAGTTTTTAAATCATGCAGTTTTCTCAGAAAAATCCTCTTGGAGCGAGTTCTACCCAATAGATATTCAATTTACATAGAACCTGTCATCGTGAAATTCCGTGTTTGGAAAAAGCTACATGCATCACGGATTCGACAAATATTCACTACAGAGTTGTTAGCATAAGGATTAACGAACTTTCATCCACCATAAAAGCCATATTGACACTTTGAATCATTTTCTCATATTTCGAAAGTTTTTCCGAATGCCAGTATTGAAAATGAGGCAGAATTCGCAGAAAAAGCTCTTGGAGCGTGTTCTAACCAAGTGACATGCATTTTACATAGATTCGCTCACCGTGATATTCTGTGTCCCAAACACGCTTCATGTATCTCGGATTCGACAAATATTCACTACAGAGTTGTTAGCATGCGGATTAACGATCTTTCATCCACCATACAAGGCATATTTACACCGAGAATCTATTCATCTGAGTTCGCAGTGTTTTTCTAATGACAGTTTCGAAAATCAGGCAGATTTCTCAGGAAAAATCTCTTGGAGTGATTTCTAACCAAGAGAAATGTAATTTATATAAAATCCCTGGCCATGAAATTCGGTGTTCTGAACATGCTACACGCATAATGGATTCGAAAAATATTCTCTACAGATTTGTTAGCATGTTGATTACCGAACTTTCATCACAATAGTTTGAATATTGATACTTAGAAGTATTTTCTCAGATTTTGCTGCGTTTTCCAAACGCCAGTTTAAAAAATAATGCATTTTTCACAGAAAAATTCTCTTGGAGCGTGTTCTACCCAATAGAGAAGTAATTTACATTGTTTCAGTCACCGTGAAATTCCACGTTCCAAACACGGTATATGCATCACGGATTAGAAAAAGATTCTTTAATATGTTGTGAAATTGTGGATTACCGAACTTTCTTCCAACATAAAGGAATATTTACACCTAGAAATATTTACTCTCATTTTGAAGCATTCTCCAAATTTCAGATTCGATAATCATGCAATTTTCGCAGAAAAATTCTATTCTAGCTAGTTCTACCCAATAGAATTTTAATTTAAATTGTGTCATTACGGTGAAATTCCATTTCAAAAAGCGCTACATGAATCACGGTTTGAAAAATCATTACTACACTGTTATTAACATGTGAATTACCGGACTTTCATTCACTATTTAATGCATATTGACACTTAGAAGCATTTTCTCAGATTTCACAGGGTTCTCCTAATGGCAGTTTTGAAAAATAGGCACATTTCGCAGAAAAATACTCTTCAAGCGAGTTCTACCCAATAGACATGTAATTTACATTGTATCCTTCAATATGACACACTGTATTCCGTACACGTTACATGCATCACGAATTCGACAAACATTCTCTAATGAGTGTGAGCATGTGGATTACCAAAATTTCATTCACCATACAAGGCATATTTATCCCTAGATGTAGTTATTCTGATTTCGCAGGTTTTCCCTAACATCCACTTCCGAAAATCATGAAATTTTCGCAGAAAAATTCAATTCAAGCGAGTTCTATCCAGTAGAATTGTTACTTTCCGAGTTTCACTCACTGAGACATTCCGTGTTCAAAAAACGTTACAGTAATCACGGCTTTGACAAACATTATTTAATGACCGTGACCATGTGGATTACCGATGTTTCAACCACAATAAAAGGCATATTTACACCTAGAAATATTCACTTAAATTTCGCAGATTTTTCCTAAATTCAGTTACGAAAATCAGGCAGTTTTCGCAGAAAAATTCTCTTGCTGCATGTTCGATCCAATAGACATCCCATTTACATAGATACAGTCACTGTAACATCCCGTGTCCTGAAAAAGTTACATGCACCATGGATTCAACAAATATTCACTGCTGAGTTGTTAGAATGTGAATTACAAATCTTTAATAAACCATTGAAGTCATATTGTCACCTTAAAACTTTTGCTCAGGTTTTGCAGTATTTTCATAACACCAGTTTCCAAACAGAGGTAGATTTTACAGTAAAATGCTCCTGGAGCGGTTTCTCACCAATAGATATGTAATTTACATAGTTTCCATCAATGTGACATTCCGTGTACCGAACATACTACATTCATCACGGATTTGAGAAACATTTTTAATGAGTTGTGTACATGTGTATTACAGAACTTTAATCCACCATACAAGGCATATTTACACCTAGAAACATTAACTATGAATTTGCAGCTTTTTCCTAATAGCAGTTTCAAAAATCAGGCAGTTTCCTAAGGAAAAAACTGTTGGAGCGTGTCCTACCCAATAGATATGTAAATTACATAGATTCTCCCGCTGTGAAATTCTGTGTTTCGCACACGATACATGCAGATAGGATTCGACAAAAATACACTACAGCGTTGTTTGCATGTGGATTACAGGACTTTCATCACAATACAAGGCATATTGATGCTTAGAAACATTTTCTCTGATTTCACAGAGTTTCCAAACGACAGTGTCGAAACTGAGGCAGATTTCAAGGCAACAACCTCTTGGAGCGGGTTCAAAACAATAGACATTTAATTTACATGGATTCACACACCATGAAATTCCGTGTTCCGAACACGCTTCATGCATCTCGGATTCAAAAATTTTCACTACAGAGTTGTTAGCAAGTGGAATACATCACTTTCATTGACCATAGATTGCTTACTGACTCTTTGAATACTTTTCTCAGATTTCACAGATTAGTTTAAATGCCAGGTTTGAAAATGAGGCAGATTTGGCAGGAAAATGCTCTTGGAGCGTGTTCTAACCAAAAGATATGTAATATACCTAGTTTCACTCACTGAGACATTCCGTGTTCTGAACAATTTACATGCATCATGGATTCAAAAAACATTCTTTAATGAGTTGTGAACATGTGTATTACAGAACTTTCATCCACCTTACAATGCATATTTATACATAGAATGTTTTTCTGATTTAGTAGATTTCACCTAATGTCAGTTTTTAAATCATGCAGTTTTCTCAGAAAAATCCTCTTGGAGCGAGTTCTACCCAATAGACTTGCAATTTACATAGAACCTGTCATCGTGAAATTCCATGTTCCGAAAAAGCTACATGAATCACGGATTCGACCAATATTCACTACAGATTTGTTAGAATAAGGATTAACGATCTTTCATCCACCATAAAAGCCATATTGACACTTTGAAGCATTTTCTCATATTTCGAAAGTTTTTCCTAATGCCAGTTTTGAAAATGAGGCAGAATTCGCAGAAAAAGCTCTTGGAGCGTGTTCTACCCAAGTGACATGCATTTTACATAGATTCGCTCACCGTGATATTCTGTGTCCCAAACACTCTTCATGTATCTTGGATTCGACAAATATTCACTACAGAGTTGTTAGCATGCGGATTAACGATCTTTCAACCACCATACAAGGCATAAATACACCGGGAATCTTTTCATCTGAGTTCGCAGTGTTTCCTAATTTCAGTTTCGAAAATCAGGCAGATTTCTCCGGAAAAATCTCTTGGAGTGTTTTCTAACCAAGAGAAATATAATTTACATAAACTCTCTGGCCATGAAATTCCGTGTCCCGAACATGCTACTTGCATAATGAATTCGAAAAATATACACTACAAATTTGTTAGCATGTGGATTATCGAACTTTCATCACAATAGATTGAAAATTGATACTTAGAAGTATTTTCTCAAATTTTGCATTGTTTTCCAAACGCCAGTTTCAAAAATGAAGCATTTATCGCAGAAAAATTCCCTTGGAGAGAGTTCTACCCAATAGAGAAGTAATTTACATTGTTTCAGTCACCGTGAAATTCCACGTTCCAAACACGGTATATGCATCACGGATTAGAAAAAGCTTCTTTAATATGTTGTGAAATTGTGGATTACCGAACTTTCTTCCAACATAAAGGAATATTTACACCTAGAAATATTTACTCTCATTTTGAAGCATTCTCCAAATTTCAGATTCGATAATCATGCAATTTTCGCAGAAAAACTCTATTCTAGCTAGTTCTACCCAATAGAATTTTAATTTAAATTGTGTCATTACGGTGAATTTCCATTTCAAAAAGCTCTACATGAATCACGGTTTGAAAAATCATTACTACACTGTTATTAACATGTGGATTACCGGACTTTCATTCACCATTCAATGCATATTGACACTTAGAATAATTTTGTAAGATTTCACAGGGTTCTCCTAATGGCAGTTTTGAAAATGAGGCACATTTCGCAGAAAAAACTCTTCAAGCGAGTTCTACCAAATAGACATGTAATTTTCATTGTTTCCTTCAATTTGACACACTGTATTCCGTACACGTTACATGCATCACGAATTCGACAAACATTCTCTAATGAGTGTGAGCATGTGGATTACCAAAATTTCATTCACCATACAAGGCATATTTATCCCTAGGTGTAGTTATTCTGATTTCACAGGTTTTCCCTAACATCCACTTACGAAAATCATGAAATTTTCGCAGAAAAATTCAATTCAAGCGAGTTCTATCCAGTAGAATTGTTATTTTCTGAGTTTCACTCACCGAGACATTCCGTGTTCAAAAAACGTTACATTAATCACGGCTTTGACAAACATTATTTAATGACCGTGACCATGTGGATTACCGATGTTTCAACCACAATACAAGGCATATTCACACCTAGAAATATTTACTTATATTTCGCAGATTTTTCCTAAATTCAGTTACGAAAATCAGGCAATTATCGCAGAAAAATTCTCTTGCTGCATGTTCGATCCAATAGACATCCCATTTACATTGATACCGTCACCGTAACATCCCGTGTTCCGAAAAAGTTACATGCACCATGGATTCAACAAATATTCACTGCTGAGTTGTTAGAATGTGAATTACACATCTTTAATAAACCATTGAAGACATATTGTCACCTTAAAATTTTGCTCAGATTTTGCAGTGTTTTCATAACACCAGTTTCCAAACAGAGGTAGATTTTACAGTAAAATGCTCCTGGAGCGGGTTCTCACCAATAGATATGTAATTTACCTATTTTCTTTCAACGTGACATTCCGTGTACTGATTACACTACATTCATCGCGGATTTGAGAAACATTTTTAATGAGTTGTGTACATGTGTATTACAGAACTTTCATCCACCATACAAGGCATATTTACACCTAGAAACATTAACTCTGAGTTTGCAGCTTTTTCCTAATAGCAGTTTCAAAATCAGGCAGTTTCCTAAGGAAAAAAACTATTGGAGCGTGATCTACCCAATAGATATGTAAATTACATAGATTCTCCCGCTGTGAAATTCCGTGTTTCGCACACGCTACATGCAGATAGGATTCGACAAAAATACACTACAGAGTTGTTTGCATGTGGATTACAGGACTTTCATCACAATACAAGGCATATTGATGCTTAGAAGCATTTTCTCTGATTTCACATAGTTTCCAAACGACAGTTTCGAAACTGAGGCAGATTTCAAGGCAAAAGCCTCTTGGAGCGGGTTCAAAACAACAGACATTTAATTTACATGGATTCGCACACCATGAAATTCCGTGTTCCGAACACGCTTCATGCATCTCGGATTCAAAAATTTTCACT
Organism: Camelus bactrianus; assembly: GCF_048773025.1. NCBI lineage: Eukaryota > Metazoa > Chordata > Mammalia > Artiodactyla > Camelidae > Camelus > Camelus bactrianus. Next base: position 141,921,887 of record NC_133539.1, on the reverse strand, counting down.
ACAGAGTTGTTAGCAAGTGGAATACATCACTTTCATTGACCATAGATTGCTTACTGACTCTTTGAATACTTTTCTCAGATTTCACAGATTAGTTTAAATGCCAGGTTTGAAAATGAGGCAGATTTGGCAGGAAAATGCTCTTGGAGCGAGTTCTAACCAAAAGATATGTAATATACCTAGTTTCACTCACCGTGAAATTCCGTGTTCTGAACAAGTTACATGCATCACGGATTCGAAAAACATTCTTTAATGAGTTGTGAACATGTGTATTACCGAACTTTCATCCACCTTACAATGCATATTTATACATAGAATGTTTTTTCTGATTTAGTAGATTTCACTTAATGTCAGTTTTTAAATCATGCAGTTTTCTCAGAAAAATCCTCTTGGAGCGAGTTCTACCCAATAGATATTCAATTTACATAGAACCTGTCATCGTGAAATTCCGTGTTTGGAAAAAGCTACATGCATCACGGATTCGACAAATATTCACTACAGAGTTGTTAGCATAAGGATTAACGAACTTTCATCCACCATAAAAGCCATATTGACACTTTGAATCATTTTCTCATATTTCGAAAGTTTTTCCGAATGCCAGTATTGAAAATGAGGCAGAATTCGCAGAAAAAGCTCTTGGAGCGTGTTCTAACCAAGTGACATGCATTTTACATAGATTCGCTCACCGTGATATTCTGTGTCCCAAACACGCTTCATGTATCTCGGATTCGACAAATATTCACTACAGAGTTGTTAGCATGCGGATTAACGATCTTTCATCCACCATACAAGGCATATTTACACCGAGAATCTATTCATCTGAGTTCGCAGTGTTTTTCTAATGACAGTTTCGAAAATCAGGCAGATTTCTCAGGAAAAATCTCTTGGAGTGATTTCTAACCAAGAGAAATGTAATTTATATAAAATCCCTGGCCATGAAATTCGGTGTTCTGAACATGCTACACGCATAATGGATTCGAAAAATATTCTCTACAGATTTGTTAGCATGTTGATTACCGAACTTTCATCACAATAGTTTGAATATTGATACTTAGAAGTATTTTCTCAGATTTTGCTGCGTTTTCCAAACGCCAGTTTAAAAAATAATGCATTTTTCACAGAAAAATTCTCTTGGAGCGTGTTCTACCCAATAGAGAAGTAATTTACATTGTTTCAGTCACCGTGAAATTCCACGTTCCAAACACGGTATATGCATCACGGATTAGAAAAAGATTCTTTAATATGTTGTGAAATTGTGGATTACCGAACTTTCTTCCAACATAAAGGAATATTTACACCTAGAAATATTTACTCTCATTTTGAAGCATTCTCCAAATTTCAGATTCGATAATCATGCAATTTTCGCTGAAAAATTCTATTCTAGCTAGTTCTACCCAATAGAATTTTAATTTAAATTGTGTCATTACGGTGAAATTCCATTTCAAAAAGCGCTACATGAATCACGGTTTGAAAAATCATTACTACACTGTTATTAACATGTGAATTACCGGACTTTCATTCACTATTTAATGCATATTGACACTTAGAAGCATTTTCTCAGATTTCACAGGGTTCTCCTAATGGCAGTTTTGAAAAATAGGCACATTTCGCAGAAAAATACTCTTCAAGCGAGTTCTACCCAATAGACATGTAATTTACATTGTATCCTTCAATATGACACACTGTATTCCGTACACGTTACATGCATCACGAATTCGACAAACATTCTCTAATGAGTGTGAGCATGTGGATTACCAAAATTTCATTCACCATACAAGGCATATTTATCCCTAGATGTAGTTATTCTGATTTCGCAGGTTTTCCCTAACATCCACTTCCGAAAATCATGAAATTTTCGCAGAAAAATTCAATTCAAGCGAGTTCTATCCAGTAGAATTGTTACTTTCCGAGTTTCACTCACTGAGACATTCCGTGTTCAAAAAACGTTACAGTAATCACGGCTTTGACAAACATTATTTAATGACCGTGACCATGTGGATTACCGATGTTTCAACCACAATAAAAGGCATATTTACACCTAGAAATATTCACTTAAATTTCGCAGATTTTTCCTAAATTCAGTTACGAAAATCAGGCAGTTTTCGCAGAAAAATTCTCTTGCTGCATGTTCGATCCAATAGACATCCCATTTACATAGATACAGTCACTGTAACATCCCGTGTCCTGAAAAAGTTACATGCACCATGGATTCAACAAATATTCACTGCTGAGTTGTTAGAATGTGAATTACAAATCTTTAATAAACCATTGAAGTCATATTGTCACCTTAAAACTTTTGCTCAGGTTTTGCAGTATTTTCATAACACCAGTTTCCAAACAGAGGTAGATTTTACAGTAAAATGCTCCTGGAGCGGTTTCTCACCAATAGATATGTAATTTACATAGTTTCCATCAATGTGACATTCCGTGTACCGAACATACTACATTCATCACGGATTTGAGAAACATTTTTAATGAGTTGTGTACATGTGTATTACAGAACTTTAATCCACCATACAAGGCATATTTACACCTAGAAACATTAACTATGAATTTGCAGCTTTTTCCTAATAGCAGTTTCAAAAATCAGGCAGTTTCCTAAGGAAAAAACTGTTGGAGCGTGTCCTACCCAATAGATATGTAAATTACATAGATTCTCCCGCTGTGAAATTCTGTGTTTCGCACACGATACATGCAGATAGGATTCGACAAAAATACACTACAGCGTTGTTTGCATGTGGATTACAGGACTTTCATCACAATACAAGGCATATTGATGCTTAGAAACATTTTCTCTGATTTCACAGAGTTTCCAAACGACAGTGTCGAAACTGAGGCAGATTTCAAGGCAACAACCTCTTGGAGCGGGTTCAAAACAATAGACATTTAATTTACATGGATTCACACACCATGAAATTCCGTGTTCCGAACACGCTTCATGCATCTCGGATTCAAAAATTTTCACTACAGAGTTGTTAGCAAGTGGAATACATCACTTTCATTGACCATAGATTGCTTACTGACTCTTTGAATACTTTTCTCAGATTTCACAGATTAGTTTAAATGCCAGGTTTGAAAATGAGGCAGATTTGGCAGGAAAATGCTCTTGGAGCGTGTTCTAACCAAAAGATATGTAATATACCTAGTTTCACTCACTGAGACATTCCGTGTTCTGAACAATTTACATGCATCATGGATTCAAAAAACATTCTTTAATGAGTTGTGAACATGTGTATTACAGAACTTTCATCCACCTTACAATGCATATTTATACATAGAATGTTTTTCTGATTTAGTAGATTTCACCTAATGTCAGTTTTTAAATCATGCAGTTTTCTCAGAAAAATCCTCTTGGAGCGAGTTCTACCCAATAGACTTGCAATTTACATAGAACCTGTCATCGTGAAATTCCATGTTCCGAAAAAGCTACATGAATCACGGATTCGACCAATATTCACTACAGATTTGTTAGAATAAGGATTAACGATCTTTCATCCACCATAAAAGCCATATTGACACTTTGAAGCATTTTCTCATATTTCGAAAGTTTTTCCTAATGCCAGTTTTGAAAATGAGGCAGAATTCGCAGAAAAAGCTCTTGGAGCGTGTTCTACCCAAGTGACATGCATTTTACATAGATTCGCTCACCGTGATATTCTGTGTCCCAAACACTCTTCATGTATCTTGGATTCGACAAATATTCACTACAGAGTTGTTAGCATGCGGATTAACGATCTTTCAACCACCATACAAGGCATAAATACACCGGGAATCTTTTCATCTGAGTTCGCAGTGTTTCCTAATTCCAGTTTCGAAAATCAGGCAGATTTCTCCGGAAAAATCTCTTGGAGTGTTTTCTAACCAAGAGAAATATAATTTACATAAACTCTCTGGCCATGAAATTCCGTGTCCCGAACATGCTACTTGCATAATGAATTCGAAAAATATACACTACAAATTTGTTAGCATGTGGATTATCGAACTTTCATCACAATAGATTGAAAATTGATACTTAGAAGTATTTTCTCAAATTTTGCATTGTTTTCCAAACGCCAGTTTCAAAAATGAAGCATTTATCGCAGAAAAATTCCCTTGGAGAGAGTTCTACCCAATAGAGAAGTAATTTACATTGTTTCAGTCACCGTGAAATTCCACGTTCCAAACACGGTATATGCATCACGGATTAGAAAAAGCTTCTTTAATATGTTGTGAAATTGTGGATTACCGAACTTTCTTCCAACATAAAGGAATATTTACACCTAGAAATATTTACTCTCATTTTGAAGCATTCTCCAAATTTCAGATTCGATAATCATGCAATTTTCGCAGAAAAACTCTATTCTAGCTAGTTCTACCCAATAGAATTTTAATTTAAATTGTGTCATTACGGTGAATTTCCATTTCAAAAAGCTCTACATGAATCACGGTTTGAAAAATCATTACTACACTGTTATTAACATGTGGATTACCGGACTTTCATTCACCATTCAATGCATATTGACACTTAGAATAATTTTGTAAGATTTCACAGGGTTCTCCTAATGGCAGTTTTGAAAATGAGGCACATTTCGCAGAAAAAACTCTTCAAGCGAGTTCTACCAAATAGACATGTAATTTTCATTGTTTCCTTCAATTTGACACACTGTATTCCGTACACGTTACATGCATCACGAATTCGACAAACATTCTCTAATGAGTGTGAGCATGTGGATTACCAAAATTTCATTCACCATACAAGGCATATTTATCCCTAGGTGTAGTTATTCTGATTTCACAGGTTTTCCCTAACATCCACTTACGAAAATCATGAAATTTTCGCAGAAAAATTCAATTCAAGCGAGTTCTATCCAGTAGAATTGTTATTTTCTGAGTTTCACTCACCGAGACATTCCGTGTTCAAAAAACGTTACATTAATCACGGCTTTGACAAACATTATTTAATGACCGTGACCATGTGGATTACCGATGTTTCAACCACAATACAAGGCATATTCACACCTAGAAATATTTACTTATATTTCGCAGATTTTTCCTAAATTCAGTTACGAAAATCAGGCAATTATCGCAGAAAAATTCTCTTGCTGCATGTTCGATCCAATAGACATCCCATTTACATTGATACCGTCACCGTAACATCCCGTGTTCCGAAAAAGTTACATGCACCATGGATTCAACAAATATTCACTGCTGAGTTGTTAGAATGTGAATTACACATCTTTAATAAACCATTGAAGACATATTGTCACCTTAAAATTTTGCTCAGATTTTGCAGTGTTTTCATAACACCAGTTTCCAAACAGAGGTAGATTTTACAGTAAAATGCTCCTGGAGCGGGTTCTCACCAATAGATATGTAATTTACCTATTTTCTTTCAACGTGACATTCCGTGTACTGATTACACTACATTCATCGCGGATTTGAGAAACATTTTTAATGAGTTGTGTACATGTGTATTACAGAACTTTCATCCACCATACAAGGCATATTTACACCTAGAAACATTAACTCTGAGTTTGCAGCTTTTTCCTATTAGCAGTTTCAAAATCAGGCAGTTTCCTAAGGAAAAAAACTGTTGGAGCGTGTTCTACCCAATAGATATGTAAATTACATAGATTCTCCCGCTGTGAAATTCCATGTTTCGCACACGCTACATGCAGATAGGATTCGACAAAAATACACTACAGAGTTGTTTGCATGTGGATTACAGGACTTTCATCACAATACAAGGCATATTGATGCTTAGAAGCATTTTCTCTGATTTCACAGAGTTTCCAAACGACAGTTTCGAAACTGAGGCAGATTTCAAGGCAAAAGCCTCTTGGAGCGGGTTCAAAACAACAGACATTTAATTTACATGGATTCGCACACCATGAAATTCCGTGTTCCGAACACGCTTCATGCATCTCGGATTCAAAAATTTTCACTACAGAGTTGTTAGCAAGTGGAATACATCACTTTCATTGACCATAGATTGCTTACTGACTCTTTGAATACTTTTCTCAGATTTCACAGATTAGTTTAAATACCAGGTTTGAAAATGAGGCAGATTTGGCAGGAAAATGCTCTTGGAGCGAGTTCTAACCAAAAGATATGTAATATACCTAGTTTCACTCACCGTGAAATTCCGTGTTCTGAACAAGTTACATGCATCACGGATTCGAAAAACATTCTTTAATGAGTTGTGAACATGTGTATTACCGAACTTTCATCCACCTTACAATGCATATTTATACATAGAATGTTTTTTCTGATTTAGTAGATTTCACCTAATGTCAGTTTTTAAATCATGCAGTTTTCTCAGAAAAATCCTCTTGGAGCGAGTTCTACCCAATAGATATTCAATTTACATAGAACCTGTCATCGTGAAATTCCGTGTTCAGAAAAAGCTACATGCATCACGGATTCGACAAATATTCACTACAGAGTTGTTAGAATAAGGATTAACGATCTTTCATCCACCATAAAAGCCATATTGACACTTTGAAGCATTTTCTCATATTTCAAAAGTTTTTCCTAATGCCAGTATTGAAAATGAGGCAGAATTCGCAGAAAAAGCTCTTGGAGCGTGTTCTACCCAAGTGACATGCATTTTACATAGATTCGCTCACTGTGATATTCTGTGTCCCAAACACGCTTCATGTATCTCGGATTCGACAAATATTCACTACAGAGTTGTTAGCATGCGGATTAACGATCTTTCATCCACCATACAAGGCATATTTACACCGAGAATCTATTCATCTGAGTTCGCAGTGTTTTTCTAACAACAGTTTCGAAAATCAGGCAGATTTCTCAGGAAAAATCTCTTGGAGTGATTTCTAACCAAGAGAAATGTAATTTATATAAAATCCCTGGCCATGAAATTCGGTGTTCTGAACATGCTACACGCATAATGGATTCGAAAAATATTCTCTACAGATTTGTTAGCATGTTGATTACCGAACTTTCATCACAATAGTTTGAATATTGATACTTAGAAGTATTTTCTCAGATTTTGCTGTGTTTTCCAAACGCCAGTTTAAAAAATAATGCATTTTTCACAGAAAAATTCTCTTGGAGCGTGTTCTACCCAATAGAGAAGTAATTTACATTGTTTCAGTCACCGTGAAATTCCACGTTCCAAACACGGTATATGCATCACGGATTAGAAAAAGATTCTTTAATATGTTGTGAAATTGTGGATTACCGAACTTTCTTCCAACATAAAGGAATATTTACACCTAGAAATATTTACTCTCATTTTGAAGCATTCTCCAAATTTCAGATTCGATAATCATGCAATTTTTGCAGAAAAACGCTATTCTAGCTAGTTCTACCCAATAGAATTTTAATTTAAATTGTGTCATTACGGTGAAATTCCATTTCAAAAAGCGCTACATGAATCACGGTTTGAAAAATCATTACTACACTGTTATTAACATGTGGATTACCGTACTTTCATTCACCATTCAATGCATATTGACACTTAGAATAATTTTGTAATATTTCACAGGGTTCTCCTAATGGCAGTTTTGAAAATGAGGCACATTTCGCAGAAAAAACTCTTCAAGCGAGTTCTACCAAATAGACATGTAATTTTCATTGTTTCCTTCAATTTGACACACTGTATTCCGTACACGTTACATGCATCACGAATTCGACAAACATTCTCTAATGAGTGTGAGCATGTGGATTACCAAAATTTCATTCACCATACAAGGCATATTTATCCCTAGATGTAGTTATTCTGATTTCACAGGTTTTCCCTAACATCCACTTCCGAAAATTATGAAATTTTCGCAGAAAAATTCAATTCAAGCTAGTTCTATCCAGTAGAATTGTTATTTTCTGAGTTTCACTCACCGAGACATTCCGTGTTCAAAAAACGTTACATTAATCACGGCTTTGACAAACATTATTTAATGACCGTGACCATGTGGATTACCGATGTTTCAACCACAATACAAGGCATATTCACACCTAGAAATATTTACTTATATTTCGCAGATATTTCCTAAATTCAGTTACGAAAATCAGGCAGTTTTCGCAGAAAAATTCTCTTGCTGCATGTTCGATCCAATAGACATCCCATTTACATAGATACCGTCACCGTAACATCCCGTGTTCCGAAAAAGTTACATGCACCATGGATTCAACAAATATTCACTGCTGAGTTGTTAGAATGTGAATTACACATCTTTAATAAACCATTGAAGACATATTGTCACCTTAAAATTTTGCTCAGATTTTGCAGTGTTTTCATAACACAGGTTCCAAACAGATGTAGATTTTACAGTAAAATGCTCCTGGAGCGGTTTCTCACCAATAGATATGTAATTTACATAGTTTCCTTCAACGTGACATTCCGTGTACTGAATACACTACATTCATCGCGGATTTGAGAAACATTTTTAATGAGTTGTGTACATGTGTATTACAGAACTTTCATCCACCATACAAGGCATATTTACACCTAGAAACATTAACTCTGAGTTTGCAGCTTTTTCCTAATAGCAGTTTCAAAATCAGGCAGTTTCCTAAGGAAAAAAACTATTGGAGCGTGTTCTACCCAATAGATATGTAAATTACATAGATTCTCCCGCTGTGAAATTCCGTGTTTCGCACACGCTACATGCAGATAGGATTCGACAAAAATACACTACAGAGTTGTTTGCATGTGGATTACAGGACTTTCATCACAATACAAGGCATATTGATGCTTAGAAGCATTTTCTCTGATTTCACAGAGTTTCCAAACGACAGTTTCGAAACTGAGGCAGATTTCAAGGCAAAAGCCTCTTGGAGCGGGTTCAAAACAACAGACATTTAATTTACATGGATTCGCACACCATGAAATTCCGTGTTCCGAACACGCTTCATGCATCTCGGATTCAAAAATTTTCACTACAGAGTTGTTAGCAAGTGGAATACATCACTTTCATTGACCATAGATTGCTTACTGACTCTTTGAATACTTTTCTCAGATTTCACAGATTAGTTTAAATGCCAGGTTTGAAAATGAGGCAGATTTGGCAGGAAAATGCTCTTGGAGCGAGTTCTAACCAAAAGATATGTAATATACCTAGTTTCACTCACCGTGACATTCCGTGTTCTGAACAAGTTACATGCATCACGGATTCGAAAAACATTCTTTAATGAGTTGTGAACATGTGTATTACCGAACTTTCATCCACCTTACAATGCATATTTATACATAGAATATTTTTTTCTGATTTAGATGATTTCACCTAATGTCAGTTTTTAAATCATGCAGTTTTTGCAGAAAAATCCTCTTGGAGCGAGTTCTACCCAATAGACATTCAATTTACATAGAACCTGTCATCGTGAAATTCCGTGTTCAGAAAAAGCTACATGCATCACGGATTCGAAAAATATTCACTACAGAGTTGTTAGCATAAGGATTAACGAACTTTCATCCACCATAAAAGCCATATTGACACTTTGAATCATTTTCTCATATTTCGAAAGTTTTTCCTAATGCCAGTTTTGAAAATGAGGCAGAATTCGCAGAAAAAGCTCTTGGAGCGTGTTCTACCCAAGTGACATGCATTTTACATAGATTCGCTCACCGTGAAATTCTGTGTCCCAAACACGCTTCATGTATCTCGGATTCGACAAATATTCACTACAGAGTTGTTAGCATGCGGATTACCGAACTTTCATCCACCCTACAAGGCATAATTACACCGAGAATCTATTCATCTGAGTTCGCAGTGTTTTCCTAACGACAGTTTCGAAAATCAGGCAGATTTCTCAGGAAAAATCTCTTGGAGTGGTTTTTAACCAAGAGAAATGTAATTTATATGAAATCCCTGGCCATGAAATTCGGTTTTCTGAACATGCTACACGCATAATGGTTTCGAAAAATATTCTCTACAGATTTGTTAGCATGTGGATTACCGAACATTCATCACAATAGTTTGAATATTGATACTTAGAAGTATTTTCTCAGATTTTGCTGTGTTTTCCAAAGGCCAGTTTAAAAAATAATGCAGTTTTCACAGAAAAATTCTCTTGGAGCGAGTTCTACCCAATAGAGAAGTAATTTACATTGTTTCAGTCACCGTGAAATTCCACGTTCCAAACACGGTATATGCATCACGGATTAGAAAAAGATTCTTTAATATGTTGTGAAATTGTGGATTACCGAACTTTTTTCCAACATAAAGGAATATTTACACCTAGAAATATTTACTCTCATTTTGAAGCATTCTCCAAATTTCAGATTCGATAATCATGCAATTTTTGCAGAAAAACGCTATTCTAGCTAGTTCTACCCAATAGAATTTTAATTTAAATTGTGTCATTACGGTGAAATTCCATTTCAAAAAGCGCTACATGAATCACGGTTTGAAAAATCATTACTACACTGTTATTAACTTGTGGATTACCGGACTTTCATTCACCATTCAATGCATATTGACACTTAGAATAATTTTGTAATATTTCACAGGGTTCTCCTAATGGCAGTTTTGAAAATGAGGCACATTTCGCAGAAAAAACTCTTCAAGCGAGTTCTACCAAATAGACATGTAATTTTCATTGTTTCCTTCAATTTGACACACTGTATTCCGTACACGTTACATGCATCACGAATTCGACAAACATTCTCTAATGAGTGTGAGCATGTGGATTACCAAAATTTCATTCACCATACAAGGCATATTTATCCCTAGATGTAGTTATTCTGATTTCACAGGTTTTCCCTAACATCCACTTCCGAAAATCATGAAATTTTCGCAGAAAAATTCAATTCAAGCGAGTTCTATCCAGTAGAATTGTTATTTTCTGAGTTTCACTCACCGAGACATTCCGTGTTCAAAAAACGTTACATTAATCACGGCTTTGACAAACATTATTTAATGACCGTGACCATGTGGATTACCGATGTTTCAACCACAATACAAGGCATATTCACACCTAGAAATATTTACTTATATTTCGCAGATATTTCCTAAATTCAGTTACGAAAATCAGGCAGTTTTCGCAGAAAAATTCTCTTGCTGCATGTTCGATCCAATAGACATCCCATTTACATAGATACCGTCACCGTAACATCCCGTGTTCCGAAAAAGTTACATGCACCATGGATTCAACAAATATTCACTGCTGAGTTGTTAGAATGTGAATTACACATCTTTAATAAACCATTGAAGACATATTGTCACCTTAAAATTTTGCTCAGATTTTGCAGTGTTTTCATAACACAGGTTCCAAACAGATGTAGATTTTACAGTAAAATGCTCCTGGAGCGGTTTCTCACCAATAGATATGTAATTTACATAGTTTCCTTCAACGTGACATTCCGTGTACTGAATACACTACATTCATCGCGGATTTGAGAAACATTTTTAATGAGTTGTGTACATGTGTATTACAGAACTTTCATCCACCATACAAGGCATATTTACACCTAGAAACATTAACTCTGAGTTTGCAGCTTTTTCCTAATAGCAGTTTCAAAATCAGGCAGTTTCCTAAGGAAAAAAACTATTGGAGCGTGTTCTACCCAATAGATATGTAAATTACATAGATTCTCCCGCTGTGAAATTCCGTGTTTCGCACACGCTACATGCAGATAGGATTCGACAAAAATACACTACAGAGTTGTTTGCATGTGGATTACAGGACTTTCATCACAATACAAGGCATATTGATGCTTAGAAGCATTTTCTCTGATTTCACAGAGTTTCCAAACGACAGTTTCGAAACTGAGGCAGATTTCAAGGCAAAAGCCTCTTGGAGCGGGTTCAAAACAACAGACATTTAATTTACATGGATTCGCACACCATGAAATTCCGTGTTCCGAACACGCTTCATGCATCTCGGATTCAAAAATTTTCACTACAGAGTTGTTAGCAAGTGGAATACATCACTTTCATTGACCATAGATTGCTTACTGACTCTTTGAATACTTTTCTCAGATTTCACAGATTAGTTTAAATGCCAGGTTTGAAAATGAGGCAGATTTGGCAGGAAAATGCTCTTGGAGCGAGTTCTAACCAAAAGATATGTAATATACCTAGTTTCACTCACCGTGACATTCCGTGTTCTGAACAAGTTACATGCATCACGGATTCGAAAAACATTCTTTAATGAGTTGTGAACATGTGTATTACCGAACTTTCATCCACCTTACAATGCATATTTATACATAGAATATTTTTTTCTGATTTAGATGATTTCACCTAATGTCAGTTTTTAAATCATGCAGTTTTTGCAGAAAAATCCTCTTGGAGCGAGTTCTACCCAATAGACATTCAATTTACATAGAACCTGTCATCGTGAAATTCCGTGTTCAGAAAAAGCTACATGCATCACGGATTCGAAAAATATTCACTACAGAGTTGTTAGCATAAGGATTAACGAACTTTCATCCACCATAAAAGCCATATTGACACTTTGAATCATTTTCTCATATTTCGAAAGTTTTTCCTAATGCCAGTTTTGAAAATGAGGCAGAATTCGCAGAAAAAGCTCTTGGAGCGTGTTCTACCCAAGTGACATGCATTTTACATAGATTCGCTCACCGTGAAATTCTGTGTCCCAAACACGCTTCATGTATCTCGGATTCGACAAATATTCACTACAGAGTTGTTAGCATGCGGATTACCGAACTTTCATCCACCCTACAAGGCATAATTACACCGAGAATCTATTCATCTGAGTTCGCAGTGTTTTCCTAACGACAGTTTCGAAAATCAGGCAGATTTCTCAGGAAAAATCTCTTGAAGTGGTTTTTAACCAAGAGAAATGTAATTTATATGAAATCCCTGGCCATGAAATTCGGTTTTCTGAACATGCTACACGCATAATGGTTTCGAAAAATATTCTCTACAGATTTGTTAGCATGTGGATTACCGAACATTCATCACAATAGTTTGAATATTGATACTTAGAAGTATTTTCTCAGATTTTGCTGTGTTTTCCAAAGGCCAGTTTAAAAAATAATGCAGTTTTCACAGAAAAATTCTCTTGGAGCGAGTTCTACCCAATAGAGTAGTAATTTACATTGTTTCAGTCACCGTGAAATTCCACGATACAAACACTCTATATTCATCACGGATTAGAAAAAGATTCTCTAATATGTTGTGAAAATGTGGATTACAGAACTTTCTTCCACATAAAGTCATATTTACACCTAGAAATATTTACTCTCATTTTGAAGCTTTCTCCAAATTTCAGATTCGATAATCATGCAATTTTCGCAGAAAAATTCTATTCTAGCTAGTTCTACCCAATAGAATCGTAATTTACATTGTTTCATTACTGTGAAATTCCGTTTTCCAAAAGTGCTACATGAATCACGGTTTGAAAAATAATTACTACACTGTTATTAACATGTGGATTACCGGACTTTCATTCACCATTCAAGGCATATTGACACTTAGAAGCATTTTCTAAGATTTAACGTGGTTCTCCTACTGGCAGATTTGAAAATGAGGCACATTTCGCAGAAAAATTCTCTTCAAGCGAGTTCTACCCAATAGACATGTAATTTACATTGTTTCCTTCAATATGACACTCTGTATTCCGTACACGTTTCATGCATCACGAATTCGACAAACATGCTCTAATGAGTGTGAGCATCTGGATTACCGAACTTTCATCCACCATACAAGGCATATTTACACCTAGATGTAGTTATTCTGATTTCGCAGTTTTTTCCTAACATCCAGTTTTGAAAATCATGAAATTTTCGCAGAAAAATTCAATTCAAGCTTGTTCTATCCAGTAGAATTGTTATTTTCCGAGTTTCACTCACCGAGACATTCCGTGTTTCGAAAACGTTACATTAATCACGGCTTCGACAAACATTATTTAATGACTGTGAGCATGTGGATTACCGAAGTTTCAACCACAATACAAGGCATATTCACACCTAGAAATATTTACTTAGATTTCGCAGATTTTTCCTAACGTCAGTTACGAAAATTAGACAGTTTTCGCAGAAAAATTCTCTTGCTGCTTGTTCGATCCAATAGACATCCCATTTCCATAGATACCGTCACCGTAACATTCCGTGTCCCGAAAAATTTACATGCACCATGGATTCAACAAATATTCACTCCTGAGTTGTTAGAATGTGAATTACACATCTTTAAAAAACGATTGAAGACATATTGTCACCTTAAAGCTTTTGCTCAGGTTTTGCAGTGTTTTCATAACACCAGTTTCCAAACAGAGGTAGATTTTACAGTAAAATCCTCCTGGAGCAGTTTCTCACCAATAGTTGTGTAATTTACATATTTTCCTTCAACGTGACATTCCGTGTACCGAACACACTAAAAACATCACGGATTTGAGAAACATTTTTAATGAGTTGTGTACATGTGTATTACAGATCTTTCATCCACCATACAAGGCATATTTACACCTAGAAACATTAACTCTGAGTTTGCAGCTTTTTCCTAATAGCAGTTTCAAAATCAGGCAGTTTCCTAAGGAAAAAAACTATTGGAGCGTGATCTACCCAATAGATATGTAAATTACATAGATTCTCCCGCTGTGAAATTCCGTGTTTCGCACACGCTACATGCAGATAGGATTCGACAAAAATACACTACAGAGTTGTTTGCATGTGGATTACAGGACTTTCATCACAATACAAGGCATATTGATGCTTAGAAGCATTTTCTCTGATTTCACAGAGTTTCCAAACGACAGTTTCGAAACTGAGGCAGATTTCAAGGCAAAAGCCTCTTGGAGCGGGTTCAAAACAACAGACATTTAATTTACATGGATTCGCACACCATGAAATTCCGTGTTCCGAACACGCTTCATGCATCTCGGATTCAAAAATTTTCACTACAGAGTTGTTAGCAAGTGGAATACATCACTTTCATTGACCATAGATTGCTTACTGACTCTTTGAATACTTTTCTCAGATTTCACAGATTAGTTTAAATGCCAGGTTTGAAAATGAGGCAGATTTGGCAGGAAAATGCTCTTGGAGCGAGTTCTAACCAAAAGATATGTAATATACCTAGTTTCACTCACCGTGACATTCCGTGTTCTGAACAAGTTACATGCATCACGGATTCGAAAAACATTCTTTAATGAGTTGTGAACATGTGTATTACCGAACTTTCATCCACCTTACAATGCATATTTATACATAGAATATTTTTTTCTGATTTAGATGATTTCACCTAATGTCAGTTTTTAAATCATGCAGTTTTTGCAGAAAAATCCTCTTGGAGCGAGTTCTACCCAATAGACATTCAATTTACATAGAACCTGTCATCGTGAAATTCCGTGTTCAGAAAAAGCTACATGCATCACGGATTCGAAAAATATTCACTACAGAGTTGTTAGCATAAGGATTAACGAACTTTCATCCACCATAAAAGCCATATTGACACTTTGAATCATTTTCTCATATTTCGAAAGTTTTTCCTAATGCCAGTTTTGAAAATGAGGCAGAATTCGCAGAAAAAGCTCTTGGAGCGTGTTCTACCCAAGTGACATGCATTTTACATAGATTCGCTCACCGTGAAATTCTGTGTCCCAAACACGCTTCATGTATCTCGGATTCGACAAATATTCACTACAGAGTTGTTAGCATGCGGATTACCGAACTTTCATCCACCCTACAAGGCATAATTACACCGAGAATCTATTCATCTGAGTTCGCAGTGTTTTCCTAACGACAGTTTCGAAAATCAGGCAGATTTCTCAGGAAAAATCTCTTGAAGTGGTTTTTAACCAAGAGAAATGTAATTTATATGAAATCCCTGGCCATGAAATTCGGTTTTCTGAACATGCTACACGCATAATGGTTTCGAAAAATATTCTCTACAGATTTGTTAGCATGTGGATTACCGAACATTCATCACAATAGTTTGAATATTGATACTTAGAAGTATTTTCTCAGATTTTGCTGTGTTTTCCAAAGGCCAGTTTAAAAAATAATGCAGTTTTCACAGAAAAATACTCTTGGAGCGAGTTCTACCCAATAGAGTAGTAATTTACATTGTTTCAGTCACCGTGAAATTCCACGATACAAACACTCTATATTCATCACGGATTAGAAAAAGATTCTCTAATATGTTGTGAAAATGTGGATTACAGAACTTTCTTCCACATAAAGTCATATTTACACCTAGAAATATTTACTCTCATTTTGAAGCTTTCTCCAAATTTCAGATTCGATAATCATGCAATTTTCGCAGAAAAATTCTATTCTAGCTAGTTCTACCCAATAGAATCGTAATTTACATTGTTTCATTACTATGAAATTCCGTTTTCCAAAAGTGCTACATGAATCACGGTTTGAAAAATAATTACTACACTGTTATTAACATGTGGATTACCGGACTTTCATTCACCATTCAAGGCATATTGACACTTAGAAGCATTTTCTAAGATTTCACGTGGTTCTCCTACTGGCAGATTTGAAAATGAGGCACATTTCGCAGAAAAATTCTCTTCAAGCGAGTTCTACCCAATAGACATGTAATTTACATTGTTTCCTTCAATATGACACTCTGTATTCCGTACACGTTTCATGCATCACGAATTCGACAAACATGCTCTAATGAGTGTGAGCATCTGGATTACCGAACTTTCATCCACCATACAAGGCATATTTACACCTAGATGTAGTTATTCTGATTTCGCAGTTTTTTCCTAACATCCAGTTTTGAAAATCATGAAATTTTCGCAGAAAAATTCAATTCAAGCTTGTTCTATCCAGTAGAATTGTTATTTTCCGAGTTTCACTCACCGAGACATTCCGTGTTTCGAAAACGTTACATTAATCACGGCTTCGACAAACATTATTTAATGACTGTGAGCATGTGGATTACCGAAGTTTCAACCACAATACAAGGCATATTCACACCTAGAAATATTTACTTAGATTTCACAGATTTTTCCTAACGTCAGTTACGAAAATTAGACAGTTTTCGCAGAAAAATTCTCTTGCTGCTTGTTCGATCCAATAGACATCCCATTTCCATAGATACCGTCACCGTAACATTCCGTGTCCCGAAAAATTTACATGCACCATGGATTCAACAAATATTCACTCCTGAGTTGTTAGAATGTGAATTACACATCTTTAAAAAACGATTGAAGACATATTGTCACCTTAAAGCTTTTGCTCAGGTTTTGCAGTGTTTTCATAACACCAGTTTCCAAACAGAGGTAGATTTTACAGTAAAATCCTCCTGGAGCAGTTTCTCACCAATAGTTGTGTAATTTACATATTTTCCTTCAACGTGACATTCCGTGTACCGAACACACTAAAAACATCACGGATTTGAGAAACATTTTTAATGAGTTGTGTACATGTGTATTACAGATCTTTCATCCACCATACAAGGCATATTTACACCTAGAAACATTAACTCTGAGTTTGCAGCTTTTTCCTAATAGCAGTTTCAAAATCAGGCAGTTTCCTAAGGAAAAAAACTATTGGAGCGTGATCTACCCAATAGATATGTAAATTACATAGATTCTCCCGCTGTGAAATTCCGTGTTTCGCACACGCTACATGCAGATAGGATTCGAAACAAATACACTACAGAGTTGTTTGCATGTGTATTACAGGACTTTCATCACAATAGAAGGCATATTGATGCTTAGAAGCATTTTCTCTGATTTCAAAGAGCTTTCCAAATGCCAGTTTCGAAACTGAGGCAGTTTTCACCGCAAAAACCTCTTGGAGCGTGTTCAAAACAATAGACATGTAATTTACATGGATTCGCTCACCGTGAAATTCCGTGTTCCGAACACGCTTCATGCATCTCGGATTCAAAAATTTTCACTACAGAGTTGTTAGCAAGTGGATTACTGCACTTTCATCCACCATACATGGCTTACTGACACTTTGAAGACTTTTCTCAGATTTCACAGATTAGTTTAAATGCCAGGTTTGAAAATGAGGCAGATTTGGCAGGAAAATGCTCTTGGAGCGAGTTCTAACCAAAAGATATGTAATTTACCTAGTTTCACTCACCGTGATATTCCGTGTTCTGAACACGTTACATGCATCACGGGTTCGACAAACATTCTTTAATGAGTTGTGAACATGTGTATTTCCGAACTTTCATCTACCTTACAATGCATATTTATACATAGAAATTATTTTCTGATTTAGTATATTTCTCCTAGTGTCAGTTTTTAAATCATGCAGTTTTCACAGAAAAATCCTCTTGGAGCGAGTTCTACCCAATAGACATGCAATTTACGTAGAACCCGTCATCGTGAAATTCCGTGATCCGAAAAAAATACATGCATCACGGTTTCGAAAAATATTCACTTCTGACTTGTTAGCATAAAGATTACCGAACTTTCATCCACCATAAAAGCCATATTGACACTTTGAAGCATTTTCTCATTTTTCGAAAGTTTTTCCTAATGCCAGTTTTGAAAATGAGGCAGAATTCACAGAAAAAGTTCTTGGAACGAGTTCTACCCGAGAGATCTATTTTACATAGATTCGCTTACTGTGATATTCTGTGTTCCCAACACGCTTCATGTATCTCGGATTCGACAAATACTCACTAAAGAGTTGTTAGCATGCGGATTAACGATCTTTCATCCAGCATACAAGGCATAAATACACCGAGAATCTATTCATCTGAGTTCACAGTGTTTCCTAATTCCAGTTTCGAAAATCAGGCAGATTTCTCAGGAAAAATCTGTTGGAATGATTTCTAACCAAGAGAAATGTAATTTACATAAAATCCCTGGCCATGAAATTCCGTGTTCCGAACATGCTACATGCATAATGGATTCGAAAAATATTCTCTACAGATTTGTTAGCATGTGGATTACCGAACTTTCATCACAATAGTTTGAATATTGATACTTAGAAGTATTTTCTCAGATTTTGCTGCGTTTTCCAAACGCCAGTTTCAAAAATGAAGCATTTACTGCAGAAAAATTCTCTTGGAGCGAGTCCTACCCAATAGAGAAGTAATTTACATTGTTTCAGTCACCGTGAAATTCCATGTTAAAAACACGGTATATGCATCACGGATTAGAAAAAGCTTCTTTAATATGTTGTGAAAATGTGGATTACCGAACTTTCTTCCTACATAAAGGCATATTTACACCTAGAAATATTTACTCTCATTTTGAAGCATTCTCCAAATTTCAGATTCGATAATCATGCAATTTTCGCAGAAAAATTCTATTCTAGCTAGTTCTACCCAATAGAATTTTAATTTAAATTGTGTCATTACGGTGAAATTCCATTTCAAAAAGCGCTACATGAATCACGGTTTGAAAAATCATTACTACACTGTTATTAACATGTGGATTACCGGACTTTCATTCACCATTCAAGGCATATTGACACTTAGAAGCATTTTCTAAGATTTCACGTGGTTCTCCTACTGGCAGATTTGAAAATGAGGCACATTCGCAGAAAAATTCTCTTCAAGCGAGTTCTACCCAATAGACATGTAATTTACATTGTTTCCTTCAATATGACACTCTGTATTCCGTACACGTTTCATGCATCACGAATTCGACAAACATGCTCTAATGAGTGTGAGCATCTGGATTACCGAACTTTCATCCACCATACAAGGCATGTTTACACCTAGATGTAGTTATTCTGATTTCGCAGTTTTTTCCTAACATCCAGTTTTGAAAATCATGAAATTTTCGCAGAAAAATTCAATTCAAGCGTGTTCTATCCAGTAGAATTGTTATTTTCCGAGTTTCACTCACCGAGACATTCCGTGTTTCGAAAACGTTACATTAATCACGGCTTCGACAAACATTATTTAATGACTGTGAGCATGTGGATTACCGAAGTTTCAAACACAATACAAGGCATATTCACACCTAGAAATATTTACTTAGATTTCACAGATTTTTCCTAACGTCAGTTACGAAAATCAGACAGTATTCGCAGAAAAATTCTCTTGCTGCTTGTTCGATCCAATAGACATCCCATTTCCATAGATACCGTCACCGTAACATTCCGTGTCCCGAAAAATTTACATGCACCATGGATTCAACAAATATTCACTCCTGAGTTGTTAGAATGTGAATTACACATCTTTAAAAAACGATTGAAGACATATTGTCACCTTAAAGCTTTTGCTCAGGTTTTGCAGTGTTTTCATAACACCAGTTTCCAAACAGAGGTAGATTTTACAGTAAAATCCTCCTGGAGCAGTTTCTCACCAATAGTTGTGTAATTTACATATTTTCCTTCAACGTGACATTCCGTGTACCGAACACACTAAAAACATCACGGATTTGAGAAACATTTTTAATGAGTTGTGTACATGTGTATTACAGATCTTTCATCCACCATACAAGGCATATTTACACCTAGAAACATTAACTCTGAGTTTGCAGCTTTTTCCTAATAGCAGTTTCAAAAATCAGGCAGTTTCCTAAGGAAAAATCTTTTTGAGCGTGTCTTACGCAATACATATGTAAATTACATAGATTCTCCCGCTGTGAAATTCCGTGTTTCGCACACGCTACATGCAGATAGGATTCGAAACAAATACACTACAGAGTTGTTTGCATGTGTATTACAGGACTTTCATCACAATAGAAGGCATATTGATGCTTAGAAGCATTTTCTCTGATTTCAAAGAGCTTTCCAAATGCCAGTTTCGAAACTGAGGCAGTTTTCACCGCAAAAACCTCTTGGAGCGTGTTCAAAACAATAGACATGTAATTTACATGGATTCGCTCACCGTGAAATTCCGTGTTCCGAACACGCTTCATGCATCTCGGATTCAAAAATTTTCACTACAGAGTTGTTAGCAAGTGGATTACTGCACTTTCATCCACCATACATGGCTTACTGACACTTTGAAGACTTTTCTCAGATTTCACAGATTAGTTTAAATGCCAGGTTTGAAAATGAGGCAGATTTGGCAGGAAAATGCTCTTGGAGCGAGTTCTAACCAAAAGATATGTAATTTACCTAGTTTCACTCACCGTGATATTCCGTGTTCTGAACACGTTACATGCATCACGGGTTCGACAAACATTCTTTAATGAGTTGTGAACATGTGTATTTCCGAACTTTCATCTACCTTACAATGCATATTTATACATAGAAATTATTTTCTGATTTAGTATATTTCTCCTAGTGTCAGTTTTTAAATCATGCAGTTTTCACAGAAAAATCCTCTTGGAGCGAGTTCTACCCAATAGACATGCAATTTACGTAGAACCCGTCATCGTGAAATTCCGTGATCCGAAAAAAATACATGCATCACGGTTTCGAAAAATATTCACTTCTGACTTGTTAGCATAAAGATTACCGAACTTTCATCCACCATAAAAGCCATATTGACACTTTGAAGCATTTTCTCATTTTTCGAAAGTTTTTCCTAATGCCAGTTTTGAAAATGAGGCAGAATTCGCAGAAAAAGTTCTTGGAACGAGTTCTACCCGAGAGATCTATTTTACATAGATTCGCTTACTGTGATATTCTGTGTTCCCAACACGCTTCATGTATCTCGGATTCGACAAATACTCACTAAAGAGTTGTTAGCATGCGGATTAACGATCTTTCATCCAGCATACAAGGCATAAATACACCGAGAATCTATTCATCTGAGTTCACAGTGTTTCCTAATTCCAGTTTCGAAAATCAGGCAGATTTCTCAGGAAAAATCTGTTGGAATGATTTCTAACCAAGAGAAATGTAATTTACATAAAATCCCTGGCCATGAAATTCCGTGTTCCGAACATGCTACATGCATAATGGATTCGAAAAATATTCTCTACAGATTTGTTAGCATGTGGATTACCGAACTTTCATCACAATAGTTTGAATATTGATACTTAGAAGTATTTTCTCAGATTTTGCTGCGTTTTCCAAACGCCAGTTTCAAAAATGAAGCATTTACTGCAGAAAAATTCTCTTGGAGCGAGTCCTACCCAATAGAGAAGTAATTTACATTGTTTCAGTCACCGTGAAATTCCATGTTAAAAACACGGTATATGCATCACGGATTAGAAAAAGCTTCTTTAATATGTTGTGAAAATGTGGATTACCGAACTTTCTTCCTACATAAAGGCATATTTACACCTAGAAATATTTACTCTCATTTTGAAGCATTCTCCAAATTTCAGATTCGATAATCATGCAATTTTCGCAGAAAAATTCTATTCTAGCTAGTTCTACCCAATAGAATTTTAATTTAAATTGTGTCATTACGGTGAAATTCCATTTCAAAAAGCGCTACATGAATCACGGTTTGAAAAATCATTACTACACTGTTATTAACATGTGGATTACCGGACTTTCATTCACCATTCAAGGCATATTGACACTTAGAAGCATTTTCTAAGATTTCACGTGGTTCTCCTACTGGCAGATTTGAAAATGAGGCACATTCGCAGAAAAATTCTCTTCAAGCGAGTTCTACCCAATAGACATGTAATTTACATTGTTTCCTTCAATATGACACTCTGTATTCCGTACACGTTTCATGCATCACGAATTCGACAAACATGCTCTAATGAGTGTGAGCATCTGGATTACCGAACTTTCATCCACCATACAAGGCATATTTACACCTAGATGTAGTTATTCTGATTTCGCAGTTTTTTCCTAACATCCAGTTTTGAAAATCATGAAATTTTCGCAGAAAAATTCAATTCAAGCGTGTTCTATCCAGTAGAATTGTTATTTTCCGAGTTTCACTCACCGAGACATTCCGTGTTTCGAAAACGTTACATTAATCACGGCTTCGACAAACATTATTTAATGACTGTGAGCATGTGGATTACCGAAGTTTCAAACACAATACAAGGCATATTCACACCTAGAAATATTTACTTAGATTTCACAGATTTTTCCTAACGTCAGTTACGAAAATCAGACAGTATTCGCAGAAAAATTCTCTTGCTGCTTGTTCGATCCAATAGACATCCCATTTCCATAGATACCGTCACCGTAACATTCCGTGTCCCGAAAAATTTACATGCACCATGGATTCAACAAATATTCACTCCTGAGTTGTTAGAATGTGAATTACACATCTTTAAAAAACGATTGAAGACATATTGTCACCTTAAAGCTTTTGCTCAGGTTTTGCAGTGTTTTCATAACACCAGTTTCCAAACAGAGGTAGATTTTACAGTAAAATCCTCCTGGAGCAGTTTCTCACCAATAGTTGTGTAATTTACATATTTTCCTTCAACGTGACATTCCGTGTACCGAACACACTAAAAACATCACGGATTTGAGAAACATTTTTAATGAGTTGTGTACATGTGTATTACAGATCTTTCATCCACCATACAAGGCATATTTACACCTAGAAACATTAACTCTGAGTTTGCAGCTTTTTCCTAATAGCAGTTTCAAAAATCAGGCAGTTTCCTAAGGAAAAATCTTTTTGAGCGTGTCTTACGCAATACATATGTAAATTACATAGATTCTCCCGCTGTGAAATTCCGTGTTTCGCACACGCTACATGCAGATAGGATTCGAAACAAATACACTACAGAGTTGTTTGCATGTGTATTACAGGACTTTCATCACAATAGAAGGCATATTGATGCTTAGAAGCATTTTCTCTGATTTCAAAGAGCTTTCCAAATGCCAGTTTCGAAACTGAGGCAGTTTTCACCGCAAAAACCTCTTGGAGCGTGTTCAAAACAATAGACATGTAATTTACATGGATTCGCTCACCGTGAAATTCCGTGTTCCGAACACGCTTCATGCATCTCGGATTCAAAAATTTTCACTACAGAGTTGTTAGCAAGTGGATTACTGCACTTTCATCCACCATACATGGCTTACTGACACTTTGAAGACTTTTCTCAGATTTCACAGATTAGTTTAAATGCCAGGTTTGAAAATGAGGCAGATTTGGCAGGAAAATGCTCTTGGGGCGAGTTCTAACCAAAAGATATGTAATTTACCTAGTTTCACTCACCGTGATATTCCGTGTTCTGAACACGTTACATGCATCACGGGTTCGACAAACATTCTTTAATGAGTTGTGAACATGTGTATTTCCGAACTTTCATCTACCTTACAATGCATATTTATACATAGAAATTATTTTCTGATTTAGTATATTTCTCCTAGTGTCAGTTTTTAAATCATGCAGTTTTCACAGAAAAATCCTCTTGGAGCGAGTTCTACCCAATAGACATGCAATTTACGTAGAACCCGTCATCGTGAAATTCCGTGATCCGAAAAAAATACATGCATCACGGTTTCGAAAAATATTCACTTCTGACTTGTTAGCATAAAGATTACCGAACTTTCATCCACCATAAAAGCCATATTGACACTTTGAAGCATTTTCTCATTTTTCAAAAGTTTTTCCTAATGCCAGTTTTGAAAATGAGGCAGAATTCGCAGAAAAAGTTCTTGGAACGAGTTCTACCCGAGAGATCTATTTTACATAGATTCGCTTACTGTGATATTCTGTGTTCCCAACACGCTTCATGTATCTCGGATTCGACAAATACTCACTAAAGAGTTGTTAGCATGCGGATTAACGATCTTTCATCCAGCATACAAGGCATAAATACACCGAGAATCTATTCATCTGAGTTCACAGTGTTTCCTAATTCCAGTTTCGAAAATCAGGCAGATTTCTCAGGAAAAATCTGTTGGAATGATTTCTAACCAAGAGAAATGTAATTTACATAAAATCCCTGGCCATGAAATTCCGTGTTCCGAACATGCTACATGCATAATGGATTCGAAAAATATTCTCTACAGATTTGTTAGCATGTGGATTACCGAACTTTCATCACAATAGTTTGAATATTGATACTTAGAAGTATTTTCTCAGATTTTGCTGCGTTTTCCAAACGCCAGTTTCAAAAATGAAGCATTTACTGCAGAAAAATTCTCTTGGAGCGAGTCCTACCCAATAGAGAAGTAATTTACATTGTTTCAGTCACCGTGAAATTCCATGTTAAAAACACGGTATATGCATCACGGATTAGAAAAAGCTTCTTTAATATGTTGTGAAAATGTGGATTACCGAACTTTCTTCCTACATAAAGGCATATTTACACCTAGAAATATTTACTCTCATTTTGAAGCATTCTCCAAATTTCAGATTCGATAATCATGCAATTTTCGCAGAAAAATTCTATTCTAGCTAGTTCTACCCAATAGAATTTTAATTTAAATTGTGTCATTACGGTGAAATTCCATTTCAAAAAGCGCTACATGAATCACGGTTTGAAAAATCATTACTACACTGTTATTAACATGTGGATTACCGGACTTTCATTCACCATTCAAGGCATATTGACACTTAGAAGCATTTTCTAAGATTTCACGTGGTTCTCCTACTGGCAGATTTGAAAATGAGGCACATTCGCAGAAAAATTCTCTTCAAGCGAGTTCTACCCAATAGACATGTAATTTACATTGTTTCCTTCAATATGACACTCTGTATTCCGTACACGTTTCATGCATCACGAATTCGACAAACATGCTCTAATGAGTGTGAGCATCTGGATTACCGAACTTTCATCCACCATACAAGGCATATTTACACCTAGATGTAGTTATTCTGATTTCGCAGTTTTTTCCTAACATCCAGTTTTGAAAATCATGAAATTTTCGCAGAAAAATTCAATTCAAGCGTGTTCTATCCAGTAGAATTGTTATTTTCCGAGTTTCACTCACCGAGACATTCCGTGTTTCGAAAACGTTACATTAATCACGGCTTCGACAAACATTATTTAATGACTGTGAGCATGTGGATTACCGAAGTTTCAAACACAATACAAGGCATATTCACACCTAGAAATATTTACTTAGATTTCACAGATTTTTCCTAACGTCAGTTACGAAAATCAGACAGTATTCGCAGAAAAATTCTCTTGCTGCTTGTTCGATCCAATAGACATCCCATTTCCATAGATACCGTCACCGTAACATTCCGTGTCCCGAAAAATTTACATGCACCATGGATTCAACAAATATTCACTCCTGAGTTGTTAGAATGTGAATTACACATCTTTAAAAAACGATTGAAGACATATTGTCACCTTAAAGCTTTTGCTCAGGTTTTGCAGTGTTTTCATAACACCAGTTTCCAAACAGAGGTAGATTTTACAGTAAAATCCTCCTGGAGCAGTTTCTCACCAATAGTTGTGTAATTTACATATTTTCCTTCAACGTGACATTCCGTGTACCGAACACACTAAAAACATCACGGATTTGAGAAACATTTTTAATGAGTTGTGTACATGTGTATTACAGATCTTTCATCCACCATACAAGGCATATTTACACCTAGAAACATTAACTCTGAGTTTGCAGCTTTTTCCTAATAGCAGTTTCAAAAATCAGGCAGTTTCCTAAGGAAAAATCTTTTTGAGCGTGTCTTACGCAATACATATGTAAATTACATAGATTCTCCCGCTGTGAAATTCCGTGTTTCGCACACGCTACATGCAGATAGGATTCGAAACAAATACACTACAGAGTTGTTTGCATGTGTATTACAGGACTTTCATCACAATAGAAGGCATATTGATGCTTAGAAGCATTTTCTCTGATTTCAAAGAGCTTTCCAAATGCCAGTTTCGAAACTGAGGCAGTTTTCACCGCAAAAACCTCTTGGAGCGTGTTCAAAACAATAGACATGTAATTTACATGGATTCGCTCACCGTGAAATTCCGTGTTCCGAACACGCTTCATGCATCTCGGATTCAAAAATTTTCACTACAGAGTTGTTAGCAAGTGGATTACTGCACTTTCATCCACCATACATGGCTTACTGACACTTTGAAGACTTTTCTCAGATTTCACAGATTAGTTTAAATGCCAGGTTTGAAAATGAGGCAGATTTGGCAGGAAAATGCTCTTGGAGCGAGTTCTAACCAAAAGATATGTAATTTACCTAGTTTCACTCACCGTGATATTCCGTGTTCTGAACACGTTACATGCATCACGGGTTCGACAAACATTCTTTAATGAGTTGTGAACATGTGTATTTCCGAACTTTCATCTACCTTACAATGCATATTTATACATAGAAATTATTTTCTGATTTAGTATATTTCTCCTAGTGTCAGTTTTTAAATCATGCAGTTTTCACAGAAAAATCCTCTTGGAGCGAGTTCTACCCAATAGACATGCAATTTACGTAGAACCCGTCATCGTGAAATTCCGTGATCCGAAAAAAATACATGCATCACGGTTTCGAAAAATATTCACTTCTGACTTGTTAGCATAAAGATTACCGAACTTTCATCCACCATAAAAGCCATATTGACACTTTGAAGCATTTTCTCATTTTTCGAAAGTTTTTCCTAATGCCAGTTTTGAAAATGAGGCAGAATTCGCAGAAAAAGTTCTTGGAACGAGTTCTACCCGAGAGATCTATTTTACATAGATTCGCTTACTGTGATATTCTGTGTTCCCAACACGCTTCATGTATCTCGGATTCGACAAATACTCACTAAAGAGTTGTTAGCATGCGGATTAACGATCTTTCATCCAGCATACAAGGCATAAATACACCGAGAATCTATTCATCTGAGTTCACAGTGTTTCCTAATTCCAGTTTCGAAAATCAGGCAGATTTCTCAGGAAAAATCTGTTGGAATGATTTCTAACCAAGAGAAATGTAATTTACATAAAATCCCTGGCCATGAAATTCCGTGTTCCGAACATGCTACATGCATAATGGATTCGAAAAATATTCTCTACAGATTTGTTAGCATGTGGATTACCGAACTTTCATCACAATAGTTTGAATATTGATACTTAGAAGTATTTTCTCAGATTTTGCTGCGTTTTCCAAACGCCAGTTTCAAAAATGAAGCATTTACTGCAGAAAAATTCTCTTGGAGCGAGTCCTACCCAATAGAGAAGTAATTTACATTGTTTCAGTCACCGTGAAATTCCATGTTAAAAACACGGTATATGCATCACGGATTAGAAAAAGCTTCTTTAATATGTTGTGAAAATGTGGATTACCGAACTTTCTTCCTACATAAAGGCATATTTACACCTAGAAATATTTACTCTCATTTTGAAGCATTCTCCAAATTTCAGATTCGATAATCATGCAATTTTCGCAGAAAAATTCTATTCTAGCTAGTTCTACCCAATAGAATTTTAATTTAAATTGTGTCATTACGGTGAAATTCCATTTCAAAAAGCGCTACATGAATCACGGTTTGAAAAATCATTACTACACTGTTATTAACATGTGGATTACCGGACTTTCATTCACCATTCAAGGCATATTGACACTTAGAAGCATTTTCTAAGATTTCACGTGGTTCTCCTACTGGCAGATTTGAAAATGAGGCACATTCGCAGAAAAATTCTCTTCAAGCGAGTTCTACCCAATAGACATGTAATTTACATTGTTTCCTTCAATATGACACTCTGTATTCCGTACACGTTTCATGCATCACGAATTCGACAAACATGCTCTAATGAGTGTGAGCATCTGGATTACCGAACTTTCATCCACCATACAAGGCATATTTACACCTAGATGTAGTTATTCTGATTTCGCAGTTTTTTCCTAACATCCAGTTTTGAAAATCATGAAATTTTCGCAGAAAAATTCAATTCAAGCGTGTTCTATCCAGTAGAATTGTTATTTTCCGAGTTTCACTCACCGAGACATTCCGTGTTTCGAAAACGTTACATTAATCACGGCTTCGACAAACATTATTTAATGACTGTGAGCATGTGGATTACCGAAGTTTCAAACACAATACAAGGCATATTCACACCTAGAAATATTTACTTAGATTTCACAGATTTTTCCTAACGTCAGTTACGAAAATCAGACAGTATTCGCAGAAAAATTCTCTTGCTGCTTGTTCGATCCAATAGACATCCCATTTCCATAGATACCGTCACCGTAACATTCCGTGTCCCAAAAAATTTACATGCACCATGGATTCAACAAATATTCACTCCTGAGTTGTTAGAATGTGAATTACACATCTTTAAAAAACGATTGAAGACATATTGTCACCTTAAAGCTTTTGCTCAGGTTTTGCAGTGTTTTCATAACACCAGTTTCCAAACAGAGGTAGATTTTACAGTAAAATCCTCCTGGAGCAGTTTCTCACCAATAGTTGTGTAATTTACATATTTTCCTTCAACGTGACATTCCGTGTACCGAACACACTAAAAACATCACGGATTTGAGAAACATTTTTAATGAGTTGTGTACATGTGTATTACAGATCTTTCATCCACCATACAAGGCATATTTACACCTAGAAACATTAACTCTGAGTTTGCAGCTTTTTCCTAATAGCAGTTTCAAAAATCAGGCAGTTTCCTAAGGAAAAATCTTTTTGAGCGTGTCTTACGCAATACATATGTAAATTACATAGATTCTCCCGCTGTGAAATTCCGTGTTTCGCACACGCTACATGCAGATAGGATTCGAAACAAATACACTACAGAGTTGTTTGCATGTGTATTACAGGACTTTCATCACAATAGAAGGCATATTGATGCTTAGAAGCATTTTCTCTGATTTCAAAGAGCTTTCCAAATGCCAGTTTCGAAACTGAGGCAGTTTTCACCGCAAAAACCTCTTGGAGCGTGTTCAAAACAATAGACATGTAATTTACATGGATTCGCTCACCGTGAAATTCCGTGTTCCGAACACGCTTCATGCATCTCGGATTCAAAAATTTTCACTACAGAGTTGTTAGCAAGTGGATTACTGCACTTTCATCCACCATACATGGCTTACTGACACTTTGAAGACTTTTCTCAGATTTCACAGATTAGTTTAAATGCCAGGTTTGAAAATGAGGCAGATTTGGCAGGAAAATGCTCTTGGAGCGAGTTCTAACCAAAAGATATGTAATTTACCTAGTTTCACTCACCGTGATATTCCGTGTTCTGAACACGTTACATGCATCACGGGTTCGACAAACATTCTTTAATGAGTTGTGAACATGTGTATTTCCGAACTTTCATCTACCTTACAATGCATATTTATACATAGAAATTATTTTCTGATTTAGTATATTTCTCCTAGTGTCAGTTTTTAAATCATGCAGTTTTCACAGAAAAATCCTCTTGGAGCGAGTTCTACCCAATAGACATGCAATTTACGTAGAACCCGTCATCGTGAAATTCCGTGATCCGAAAAAAATACATGCATCACGGTTTCGAAAAATATTCACTTCTGACTTGTTAGCATAAAGATTACCGAACTTTCATCCACCATAAAAGCCATATTGACACTTTGAAGCATTTTCTCATTTTTCGAAAGTTTTTCCTAATGCCAGTTTTGAAAATGAGGCAGAATTCGCAGAAAAAGTTCTTGGAACGAGTTCTACCCGAGAGATCTATTTTACATAGATTCGCTTACTGTGATATTCTGTGTTCCCAACACGCTTCATGTATCTCGGATTCGACAAATACTCACTAAAGAGTTGTTAGCATGCGGATTAACGATCTTTCATCCAGCATACAAGGCATAAATACACCGAGAATCTATTCATCTGAGTTCACAGTGTTTCCTAATTCCAGTTTCGAAAATCAGGCAGATTTCTCAGGAAAAATCTGTTGGAATGATTTCTAACCAAGAGAAATGTAATTTACATAAAATCCCTGGCCATGAAATTCCGTGTTCCGAACATGCTACATGCATAATGGATTCGAAAAATATTCTCTACAGATTTGTTAGCATGTGGATTACCGAACTTTCATCACAATAGTTTGAATATTGATACTTAGAAGTATTTTCTCAGATTTTGCTGCGTTTTCCAAACGCCAGTTTCAAAAATGAAGCATTTACTGCAGAAAAATTCTCTTGGAGCGAGTCCTACCCAATAGAGAAGTAATTTACATTGTTTCAGTCACCGTGAAATTCCATGTTAAAAACACGGTATATGCATCACGGATTAGAAAAAGCTTCTTTAATATGTTGTGAAAATGTGGATTACCGAACTTTCTTCCTACATAAAGGCATATTTACACCTAGAAATATTTACTCTCATTTTGAAGCATTCTCCAAATTTCAGATTCGATAATCATGCAATTTTCGCAGAAAAATTCTATTCTAGCTAGTTCTACCCAATAGAATTTTAATTTAAATTGTGTCATTACGGTGAAATTCCATTTCAAAAAGCGCTACATGAATCACGGTTTGAAAAATCATTACTACACTGTTATTAACATGTGGATTACCGGACTTTCATTCACCATTCAAGGCATATTGACACTTAGAAGCATTTTCTAAGATTTCACGTGGTTCTCCTACTGGCAGATTTGAAAATGAGGCACATTCGCAGAAAAATTCTCTTCAAGCGAGTTCTACCCAATAGACATGTAATTTACATTGTTTCCTTCAATATGACACTCTGTATTCCGTACACGTTTCATGCATCACGAATTCGACAAACATGCTCTAATGAGTGTGAGCATCTGGATTACCGAACTTTCATCCACCATACAAGGCATGTTTACACCTAGATGTAGTTATTCTGATTTCGCAGTTTTTTCCTAACATCCAGTTTTGAAAATCATGAAATTTTCGCAGAAAAATTCAATTCAAGCGTGTTCTATCCAGTAGAATTGTTATTTTCCGAGTTTCACTCACCGAGACATTCCGTGTTTCGAAAACGTTACATTAATCACGGCTTCGACAAACATTATTTAATGACTGTGAGCATGTGGATTACCGAAGTTTCAAACACAATACAAGGCATATTCACACCTAGAAATATTTACTTAGATTTCACAGATTTTTCCTAACGTCAGTTACGAAAATCAGACAGTATTCGCAGAAAAATTCTCTTGCTGCTTGTTCGATCCAATAGACATCCCATTTCCATAGATACCGTCACCGTAACATTCCGTGTCCCGAAAAATTTACATGCACCATGGATTCAACAAATATTCACTCCTGAGTTGTTAGAATGTGAATTACACATCTTTAAAAAACGATTGAAGACATATTGTCACCTTAAAGCTTTTGCTCAGGTTTTGCAGTGTTTTCATAACACCAGTTTCCAAACAGAGGTAGATTTTACAGTAAAATCCTCCTGGAGCAGTTTCTCACCAATAGTTGTGTAATTTACATATTTTCCTTCAACGTGACATTCCGTGTACCGAACACACTAAAAACATCACGGATTTGAGAAACATTTTTAATGAGTTGTGTACATGTGTATTACAGATCTTTCATCCACCATACAAGGCATATTTACACCTAGAAACATTAACTCTGAGTTTGCAGCTTTTTCCTAATAGCAGTTTCAAAAATCAGGCAGTTTCCTAAGGAAAAATCTTTTTGAGCGTGTCTTACGCAATACATATGTAAATTACATAGATTCTCCCGCTGTGAAATTCCGTGTTTCGCACACGCTACATGCAGATAGGATTCGAAACAAATACACTACAGAGTTGTTTGCATGTGTATTACAGGACTTTCATCACAATAGAAGGCATATTGATGCTTAGAAGCATTTTCTCTGATTTCAAAGAGCTTTCCAAATGCCAGTTTCGAAACTGAGGCAGTTTTCACCGCAAAAACCTCTTGGAGCGTGTTCAAAACAATAGACATGTAATTTACATGGATTCGCTCACCGTGAAATTCTGTGTTCCGAACACGCTTCATGCATCTCGGATTCAAAAATTTTCACTACAGAGTTGTTAGCAAGTGGATTACTGCACTTTCATCCACCATACATGGCTTACTGACACTTTGAAGACTTTTCTCAGATTTCACAGATTAGTTTAAATGCCAGGTTTGAAAATGAGGCAGATTTGGCAGGAAAATGCTCTTGGAGCGAGTTCTAACCAAAAGATATGTAATTTACCTAGTTTCACTCACCGTGATATTCCGTGTTCTGAACACGTTACATGCATCACGGGTTCGACAAACATTCTTTAATGAGTTGTGAACATGTGTATTTCCGAACTTTCATCTACCTTACAATGCATATTTATACATAGAAATTATTTTCTGATTTAGTATATTTCTCCTAGTGTCAGTTTTTAAATCATGCAGTTTTCACAGAAAAATCCTCTTGGAGCGAGTTCTACCCAATAGACATGCAATTTACGTAGAACCCGTCATCGTGAAATTCCGTGATCCGAAAAAAATACATGCATCACGGTTTCGAAAAATATTCACTTCTGACTTGTTAGCATAAAGATTACCGAACTTTCATCCACCATAAAAGCCATATTGACACTTTGAAGCATTTTCTCATTTTTCGAAAGTTTTTCCTAATGCCAGTTTTGAAAATGAGGCAGAATTCGCAGAAAAAGTTCTTGGAACGAGTTCTACCCGAGAGATCTATTTTACATAGATTCGCTTACTGTGATATTCTGTGTTCCCAACACGCTTCATGTATCTCGGATTCGACAAATACTCACTAAAGAGTTGTTAGCATGCGGATTAACGATCTTTCATCCAGCATACAAGGCATAAATACACCGAGAATCTATTCATCTGAGTTCACAGTGTTTCCTAATTCCAGTTTCGAAAATCAGGCAGATTTCTCAGGAAAAATCTGTTGGAATGATTTCTAACCAAGAGAAATGTAATTTACATAAAATCCCTGGCCATGAAATTCCGTGTTCCGAACATGCTACATGCATAATGGATTCTAAAAATATTCTCTACAGATTTGTTAGCATGTGGATTACCGAACTTTCATCACAATAGTTTGAATATTGATACTTAGAAGTATTTTCTCAGATTTTGCTGCGTTTTCCAAACGCCAGTTTCAAAAATGAAGCATTTACTGCAGAAAAATTCTCTTGGAGCGAGTCCTACCCAATAGAGAAGTAATTTACATTGTTTCAGTCACCGTGAAATTCCATGTTAAAAACACGGTATATGCATCACGGATTAGAAAAAGCTTCTTTAATATGTTGTGAAAATGTGGATTACCGAACTTTCTTCCTACATAAAGGCATATTTACACCTAGAAATATTTACTCTCATTTTGAAGCATTCTCCAAATTTCAGATTCGATAATCATGCAATTTTCGCAGAAAAATTCTATTCTAGCTAGTTCTACCCAATAGAATTTTAATTTAAATTGTGTCATTACGGTGAAATTCCATTTCAAAAAGCGCTACATGAATCACGGTTTGAAAAATCATTACTACACTGTTATTAACATGTGGATTACCGGACTTTCATTCACCATTCAAGGCATATTGACACTTAGAAGCATTTTCTAAGATTTCACGTGGTTCTCCTACTGGCAGATTTGAAAATGAGGCACATTCGCAGAAAAATTCTCTTCAAGCGAGTTCTACCCAATAGACATGTAATTTACATTGTTTCCTTCAATATGACACTCTGTATTCCGTACACGTTTCATGCATCACGAATTCGACAAACATGCTCTAATGAGTGTGAGCATCTGGATTACCGAACTTTCATCCACCATACAAGGCATATTTACACCTAGATGTAGTTATTCTGATTTCGCAGTTTTTTCCTAACATCCAGTTTTGAAAATCATGAAATTTTCGCAGAAAAATTCAATTCAAGCGTGTTCTATCCAGTAGAATTGTTATTTTCCGAGTTTCACTCACCGAGACATTCCGTGTTTCGAAAACGTTACATTAATCACGGCTTCGACAAACATTATTTAATGACTGTGAGCATGTGGATTACCGAAGTTTCAAACACAATACAAGGCATATTCACACCTAGAAATATTTACTTAGATTTCACAGATTTTTCCTAACGTCAGTTACGAAAATCAGACAGTATTCGCAGAAAAATTCTCTTGCTGCTTGTTCGATCCAATAGACATCCCATTTCCATAGATACCGTCACCGTAACATTCCGTGTCCCGAAAAATTTACATGCACCATGGATTCAACAAATATTCACTCCTGAGTTGTTAGAATGTGAATTACACATCTTTAAAAAACGATTGAAGACATATTGTCACCTTAAAGCTTTTGCTCAGGTTTTGCAGTGTTTTCATAACACCAGTTTCCAAACAGAGGTAGATTTTACAGTAAAATCCTCCTGGAGCAGTTTCTCACCAATAGTTGTGTAATTTACATATTTTCCTTCAACGTGACATTCCGTGTACCGAACACACTAAAAACATCACGGATTTGAGAAACATTTTTAATGAGTTGTGTACATGTGTATTACAGATCTTTCATCCACCATACAAGGCATATTTACACCTAGAAACATTAACTCTGAGTTTGCAGCTTTTTCCTAATAGCAGTTTCAAAAATCAGGCAGTTTCCTAAGGAAAAATCTTTTTGAGCGTGTCTTACGCAATACATATGTAAATTACATAGATTCTCCCGCTGTGAAATTCCGTGTTTCGCACACGCTACATGCAGATAGGATTCGAAACAAATACACTACAGAGTTGTTTGCATGTGTATTACAGGACTTTCATCACAATAGAAGGCATATTGATGCTTAGAAGCATTTTCTCTGATTTCAAAGAGCTTTCCAAATGCCAGTTTCGAAACTGAGGCAGTTTTCACCGCAAAAACCTCTTGGAGCGTGTTCAAAACAATAGACATGTAATTTACATGGATTCGCTCACCGTGAAATTCCGTGTTCCGAACACGCTTCATGCATCTCGGATTCAAAAATTTTCACTACAGAGTTGTTAGCAAGTGGATTACTGCACTTTCATCCACCATACATGGCTTACTGACACTTTGAAGACTTTTCTCAGATTTCACAGATTAGTTTAAATGCCAGGTTTGAAAATGAGGCAGATTTGGCAGGAAAATGCTCTTGGAGCGAGTTCTAACCAAAAGATATGTAATTTACCTAGTTTCACTCACCGTGATATTCCGTGTTCTGAACACGTTACATGCATCACGGGTTCGACAAACATTCTTTAATGAGTTGTGAACATGTGTATTTCCGAACTTTCATCTACCTTACAATGCATATTTATACATAGAAATTATTTTCTGATTTAGTATATTTCTCCTAGTGTCAGTTTTTAAATCATGCAGTTTTCACAGAAAAATCCTCTTGGAGCGAGTTCTACCCAATAGACATGCAATTTACGTAGAACCCGTCATCGTGAAATTCCGTGATCCGAAAAAAATACATGCATCACGGTTTCGAAAAATATTCACTTCTGACTTGTTAGCATAAAGATTACCGAACTTTCATCCACCATAAAAGCCATATTGACACTTTGAAGCATTTTCTCATTTTTCGAAAGTTTTTCCTAATGCCAGTTTTGAAAATGAGGCAGAATTCGCAGAAAAAGTTCTTGGAACGAGTTCTACCCGAGAGATCTATTTTACATAGATTCGCTTACTGTGATATTCTGTGTTCCCAACACGCTTCATGTATCTCGGATTCGACAAATACTCACTAAAGAGTTGTTAGCATGCGGATTAACGATCTTTCATCCAGCATACAAGGCATAAATACACCGAGAATCTATTCATCTGAGTTCACAGTGTTTCCTAATTCCAGTTTCGAAAATCAGGCAGATTTCTCAGGAAAAATCTGTTGGAATGATTTCTAACCAAGAGAAATGTAATTTACATAAAATCCCTGGCCATGAAATTCCGTGTTCCGAACATGCTACATGCATAATGGATTCGAAAAATATTCTCTACAGATTTGTTAGCATGTGGATTACCGAACTTTCATCACAATAGTTTGAATATTGATACTTAGAAGTATTTTCTCAGATTTTGCTGCGTTTTCCAAACGCCAGTTTCAAAAATGAAGCATTTACTGCAGAAAAATTCTCTTGGAGCGAGTCCTACCCAATAGAGAAGTAATTTACATTGTTTCAGTCACCGTGAAATTCCATGTTAAAAACACGGTATATGCATCACGGATTAGAAAAAGCTTCTTTAATATGTTGTGAAAATGTGGATTACCGAACTTTCTTCCTACATAAAGGCATATTTACACCTAGAAATATTTACTCTCATTTTGAAGCATTCTCCAAATTTCAGATTCGATAATCATGCAATTTTCGCAGAAAAATTCTATTCTAGCTAGTTCTACCCAATAGAATTTTAATTTAAATTGTGTCATTACGGTGAAATTCCATTTCAAAAAGCGCTACATGAATCACGGTTTGAAAAATCATTACTACACTGTTATTAACATGTGGATTACCGGACTTTCATTCACCATTCAAGGCATATTGACACTTAGAAGCATTTTCTAAGATTTCACGTGGTTCTCCTACTGGCAGATTTGAAAATGAGGCACATTCGCAGAAAAATTCTCTTCAAGCGAGTTCTACCCAATAGACATGTAATTTACATTGTTTCCTTCAATATGACACTCTGTATTCCGTACACGTTTCATGCATCACGAATTCGACAAACATGCTCTAATGAGTGTGAGCATCTGGATTACCGAACTTTCATCCACCATACAAGGCATATTTACACCTAGATGTAGTTATTCTGATTTCGCAGTTTTTTCCTAACATCCAGTTTTGAAAATCATGAAATTTTCGCAGAAAAATTCAATTCAAGCGTGTTCTATCCAGTAGAATTGTTATTTTCCGAGTTTCACTCACCGAGACATTCCGTGTTTCGAAAACGTTACATTAATCACGGCTTCGACAAACATTATTTAATGACTGTGAGCATGTGGATTACCGAAGTTTCAAACACAATACAAGGCATATTCACACCTAGAAATATTTACTTAGATTTCACAGATTTTTCCTAACGTCAGTTACGAAAATCAGACAGTATTCGCAGAAAAATTCTCTTGCTGCTTGTTCGATCCAATAGACATCCCATTTCCATAGATACCGTCACCGTAACATTCCGTGTCCCGAAAAATTTACATGCACCATGGATTCAACAAATATTCACTCCTGAGTTGTTAGAATGTGAATTACACATCTTTAAAAAACGATTGAAGACATATTGTCACCTTAAAGCTTTTGCTCAGGTTTTGCAGTGTTTTCATAACACCAGTTTCCAAACAGAGGTAGATTTTACAGTAAAATCCTCCTGGAGCAGTTTCTCACCAATAGTTGTGTAATTTACATATTTTCCTTCAACGTGACATTCCGTGTACCGAACACACTAAAAACATCACGGATTTGAGAAACATTTTTAATGAGTTGTGTACATGTGTATTACAGATCTTTCATCCACCATACAAGGCATATTTACACCTAGAAACATTAACTCTGAGTTTGCAGCTTTTTCCTAATAGCAGTTTCAAAAATCAGGCAGTTTCCTAAGGAAAAATCTTTTTGAGCGTGTCTTACGCAATACATATGTAAATTACATAGATTCTCCCGCTGTGAAATTCCGTGTTTCGCACACGCTACATGCAGATAGGATTCGAAACAAATACACTACAGAGTTGTTTGCATGTGTATTACAGGACTTTCATCACAATAGAAGGCATATTGATGCTTAGAAGCATTTTCTCTGATTTCAAAGAGCTTTCCAAATGCCAGTTTCGAAACTGAGGCAGTTTTCACCGCAAAAACCTCTTGGAGCGTGTTCAAAACAATAGACATGTAATTTACATGGATTCGCTCACCGTGAAATTCCGTGTTCCGAACACGCTTCATGCATCTCAGATTCAAAAATTTTCACTACAGAGTTGTTAGCAAGTGGATTACTGCACTTTCATCCACCATACATGGCTTACTGACACTTTGAAGACTTTTCTCAGATTTCACAGATTAGTTTAAATGCCAGGTTTGAAAATGAGGCAGATTTGGCAGGAAAATGCTCTTGGAGCGAGTTCTAACCAAAAGATATGTAATTTACCTAGTTTCACTCACCGTGATATTCCGTGTTCTGAACACGTTACATGCATCACGGGTTCGACAAACATTCTTTAATGAGTTGTGAACATGTGTATTTCCGAACTTTCATCTACCTTACAATGCATATTTATACATAGAAATTATTTTCTGATTTAGTATATTTCTCCTAGTGTCAGTTTTTAAATCATGCAGTTTTCACAGAAAAATCCTCTTGGAGCGAGTTCTACCCAATAGACATGCAATTTACGTAGAACCCGTCATCGTGAAATTCCGTGATCCGAAAAAAATACATGCATCACGGTTTCGAAAAATATTCACTTCTGACTTGTTAGCATAAAGATTACCGAACTTTCATCCACCATAAAAGCCATATTGACACTTTGAAGCATTTTCTCATTTTTCGAAAGTTTTTCCTAATGCCAGTTTTGAAAATGAGGCAGAATTCGCAGAAAAAGTTCTTGGAACGAGTTCTA
Source organism: Camelus bactrianus (assembly GCF_048773025.1). Lineage (NCBI taxonomy): Eukaryota > Metazoa > Chordata > Mammalia > Artiodactyla > Camelidae > Camelus > Camelus bactrianus. Next base: position 141,882,747 of record NC_133539.1, on the reverse strand, counting down.
CCCGAGAGATCTATTTTACATAGATTCGCTTACTGTGATATTCTGTGTTCCCAACACGCTTCATGTATCTCGGATTCGACAAATACTCACTAAAGAGTTGTTAGCATGCGGATTAACGATCTTTCATCCAGCATACAAGGCATAAATACACCGAGAATCTATTCATCTGAGTTCACAGTGTTTCCTAATTCCAGTTTCGAAAATCAGGCAGATTTCTCAGGAAAAATCTGTTGGAATGATTTCTAACCAAGAGAAATGTAATTTACATAAAATCCCTGGCCATGAAATTCCGTGTTCCGAACATGCTACATGCATAATGGATTCGAAAAATATTCTCTACAGATTTGTTAGCATGTGGATTACCGAACTTTCATCACAATAGTTTGAATATTGATACTTAGAAGTATTTTCTCAGATTTTGCTGCGTTTTCCAAACGCCAGTTTCAAAAATGAAGCATTTACTGCAGAAAAATTCTCTTGGAGCGAGTCCTACCCAATAGAGAAGTAATTTACATTGTTTCAGTCACCGTGAAATTCCATGTTAAAAACACGGTATATGCATCACGGATTAGAAAAAGCTTCTTTAATATGTTGTGAAAATGTGGATTACCGAACTTTCTTCCTACATAAAGGCATATTTACACCTAGAAATATTTACTCTCATTTTGAAGCATTCTCCAAATTTCAGATTCGATAATCATGCAATTTTCGCAGAAAAATTCTATTCTAGCTAGTTCTACCCAATAGAATTTTAATTTAAATTGTGTCATTACGGTGAAATTCCATTTCAAAAAGCGCTACATGAATCACGGTTTGAAAAATCATTACTACACTGTTATTAACATGTGGATTACCGGACTTTCATTCACCATTCAAGGCATATTGACACTTAGAAGCATTTTCTAAGATTTCACGTGGTTCTCCTACTGGCAGATTTGAAAATGAGGCACATTCGCAGAAAAATTCTCTTCAAGCGAGTTCTACCCAATAGACATGTAATTTACATTGTTTCCTTCAATATGACACTCTGTATTCCGTACACGTTTCATGCATCACGAATTCGACAAACATGCTCTAATGAGTGTGAGCATCTGGATTACCGAACTTTCATCCACCATACAAGGCATGTTTACACCTAGATGTAGTTATTCTGATTTCGCAGTTTTTTCCTAACATCCAGTTTTGAAAATCATGAAATTTTCGCAGAAAAATTCAATTCAAGCGTGTTCTATCCAGTAGAATTGTTATTTTCCGAGTTTCACTCACCGAGACATTCCGTGTTTCGAAAACGTTACATTAATCACGGCTTCGACAAACATTATTTAATGACTGTGAGCATGTGGATTACCGAAGTTTCAAACACAATACAAGGCATATTCACACCTAGAAATATTTACTTAGATTTCACAGATTTTTCCTAACGTCAGTTACGAAAATCAGACAGTATTCGCAGAAAAATTCTCTTGCTGCTTGTTCGATCCAATAGACATCCCATTTCCATAGATACCGTCACCGTAACATTCCGTGTCCCGAAAAATTTACATGCACCATGGATTCAACAAATATTCACTCCTGAGTTGTTAGAATGTGAATTACACATCTTTAAAAAACGATTGAAGACATATTGTCACCTTAAAGCTTTTGCTCAGGTTTTGCAGTGTTTTCATAACACCAGTTTCCAAACAGAGGTAGATTTTACAGTAAAATCCTCCTGGAGCAGTTTCTCACCAATAGTTGTGTAATTTACATATTTTCCTTCAACGTGACATTCCGTGTACCGAACACACTAAAAACATCACGGATTTGAGAAACATTTTTAATGAGTTGTGTACATGTGTATTACAGATCTTTCATCCACCATACAAGGCATATTTACACCTAGAAACATTAACTCTGAGTTTGCAGCTTTTTCCTAATAGCAGTTTCAAAAATCAGGCAGTTTCCTAAGGAAAAATCTTTTTGAGCGTGTCTTACGCAATACATATGTAAATTACATAGATTCTCCCGCTGTGAAATTCCGTGTTTCGCACACGCTACATGCAGATAGGATTCGAAACAAATACACTACAGAGTTGTTTGCATGTGTATTACAGGACTTTCATCACAATAGAAGGCATATTGATGCTTAGAAGCATTTTCTCTGATTTCAAAGAGCTTTCCAAATGCCAGTTTCGAAACTGAGGCAGTTTTCACCGCAAAAACCTCTTGGAGCGTGTTCAAAACAATAGACATGTAATTTACATGGATTCGCTCACCGTGAAATTCCGTGTTCCGAACACGCTTCATGCATCTCGGATTCAAAAATTTTCACTACAGAGTTGTTAGCAAGTGGATTACTGCACTTTCATCCACCATACATGGCTTACTGACACTTTGAAGACTTTTCTCAGATTTCACAGATTAGTTTAAATGCCAGGTTTGAAAATGAGGCAGATTTGGCAGGAAAATGCTCTTGGAGCGAGTTCTAACCAAAAGATATGTAATTTACCTAGTTTCACTCACCGTGATATTCCGTGTTCTGAACACGTTACATGCATCACGGGTTCGACAAACATTCTTTAATGAGTTGTGAACATGTGTATTTCCGAACTTTCATCTACCTTACAATGCATATTTATACATAGAAATTATTTTCTGATTTAGTATATTTCTCCTAGTGTCAGTTTTTAAATCATGCAGTTTTCACAGAAAAATCCTCTTGGAGCGAGTTCTACCCAATAGACATGCAATTTACGTAGAACCCGTCATCGTGAAATTCCGTGATCCGAAAAAAATACATGCATCACGGTTTCGAAAAATATTCACTTCTGACTTGTTAGCATAAAGATTACCGAACTTTCATCCACCATAAAAGCCATATTGACACTTTGAAGCATTTTCTCATTTTTCGAAAGTTTTTCCTAATGCCAGTTTTGAAAATGAGGCAGAATTCGCAGAAAAAGTTCTTGGAACGAGTTCTACCCGAGAGATCTATTTTACATAGATTCGCTTACTGTGATATTCTGTGTTCCCAACACGCTTCATGTATCTCGGATTCGACAAATACTCACTAAAGAGTTGTTAGCATGCGGATTAACGATCTTTCATCCAGCATACAAGGCATAAATACACCGAGAATCTATTCATCTGAGTTCACAGTGTTTCCTAATTCCAGTTTCGAAAATCAGGCAGATTTCTCAGGAAAAATCTGTTGGAATGATTTCTAACCAAGAGAAATGTAATTTACATAAAATCCCTGGCCATGAAATTCCGTGTTCCGAACATGCTACATGCATAATGGATTCGAAAAATATTCTCTACAGATTTGTTAGCATGTGGATTACCGAACTTTCATCACAATAGTTTGAATATTGATACTTAGAAGTATTTTCTCAGATTTTGCTGCGTTTTCCAAACGCCAGTTTCAAAAATGAAGCATTTACTGCAGAAAAATTCTCTTGGAGCGAGTCCTACCCAATAGAGAAGTAATTTACATTGTTTCAGTCACCGTGAAATTCCATGTTAAAAACACGGTATATGCATCACGGATTAGAAAAAGCTTCTTTAATATGTTGTGAAAATGTGGATTACCGAACTTTCTTCCTACATAAAGGCATATTTACACCTAGAAATATTTACTCTCATTTTGAAGCATTCTCCAAATTTCAGATTCGATAATCATGCAATTTTCGCAGAAAAATTCTATTCTAGCTAGTTCTACCCAATAGAATTTTAATTTAAATTGTGTCATTACGGTGAAATTCCATTTCAAAAAGCGCTACATGAATCACGGTTTGAAAAATCATTACTACACTGTTATTAACATGTGGATTACCGGACTTTCATTCACCATTCAAGGCATATTGACACTTAGAAGCATTTTCTAAGATTTCACGTGGTTCTCCTACTGGCAGATTTGAAAATGAGGCACATTCGCAGAAAAATTCTCTTCAAGCGAGTTCTACCCAATAGACATGTAATTTACATTGTTTCCTTCAATATGACACTCTGTATTCCGTACACGTTTCATGCATCACGAATTCGACAAACATGCTCTAATGAGTGTGAGCATCTGGATTACCGAACTTTCATCCACCATACAAGGCATGTTTACACCTAGATGTAGTTATTCTGATTTCGCAGTTTTTTCCTAACATCCAGTTTTGAAAATCATGAAATTTTCGCAGAAAAATTCAATTCAAGCGTGTTCTATCCAGTAGAATTGTTATTTTCCGAGTTTCACTCACCGAGACATTCCGTGTTTCGAAAACGTTACATTAATCACGGCTTCGACAAACATTATTTAATGACTGTGAGCATGTGGATTACCGAAGTTTCAAACACAATACAAGGCATATTCACACCTAGAAATATTTACTTAGATTTCACAGATTTTTCCTAACGTCAGTTACGAAAATCAGACAGTATTCGCAGAAAAATTCTCTTGCTGCTTGTTCGATCCAATAGACATCCCATTTCCATAGATACCGTCACCGTAACATTCCGTGTCCCGAAAAATTTACATGCACCATGGATTCAACAAATATTCACTCCTGAGTTGTTAGAATGTGAATTACACATCTTTAAAAAACGATTGAAGACATATTGTCACCTTAAAGCTTTTGCTCAGGTTTTGCAGTGTTTTCATAACACCAGTTTCCAAACAGAGGTAGATTTTACAGTAAAATCCTCCTGGAGCAGTTTCTCACCAATAGTTGTGTAATTTACATATTTTCCTTCAACGTGACATTCCGTGTACCGAACACACTAAAAACATCACGGATTTGAGAAACATTTTTAATGAGTTGTGTACATGTGTATTACAGATCTTTCATCCACCATACAAGGCATATTTACACCTAGAAACATTAACTCTGAGTTTGCAGCTTTTTCCTAATAGCAGTTTCAAAAATCAGGCAGTTTCCTAAGGAAAAATCTTTTTGAGCGTGTCTTACGCAATACATATGTAAATTACATAGATTCTCCCGCTGTGAAATTCCGTGTTTCGCACACGCTACATGCAGATAGGATTCGAAACAAATACACTACAGAGTTGTTTGCATGTGTATTACAGGACTTTCATCACAATAGAAGGCATATTGATGCTTAGAAGCATTTTCTCTGATTTCAAAGAGCTTTCCAAATGCCAGTTTCGAAACTGAGGCAGTTTTCACCGCAAAAACCTCTTGGAGCGTGTTCAAAACAATAGACATGTAATTTACATGGATTCGCTCACCGTGAAATTCCGTGTTCCGAACACGCTTCATGCATCTCGGATTCAAAAATTTTCACTACAGAGTTGTTAGCAAGTGGATTACTGCACTTTCATCCACCATACATGGCTTACTGACACTTTGAAGACTTTTCTCAGATTTCACAGATTAGTTTAAATGCCAGGTTTGAAAATGAGGCAGATTTGGCAGGAAAATGCTCTTGGAGCGAGTTCTAACCAAAAGATATGTAATTTACCTAGTTTCACTCACCGTGATATTCCGTGTTCTGAACACGTTACATGCATCACGGGTTCGACAAACATTCTTTAATGAGTTGTGAACATGTGTATTTCCGAACTTTCATCTACCTTACAATGCATATTTATACATAGAAATTATTTTCTGATTTAGTATATTTCTCCTAGTGTCAGTTTTTAAATCATGCAGTTTTCACAGAAAAATCCTCTTGGAGCGAGTTCTACCCAATAGACATGCAATTTACGTAGAACCCGTCATCGTGAAATTCCGTGATCCGAAAAAAATACATGCATCACGGTTTCGAAAAATATTCACTTCTGACTTGTTAGCATAAAGATTACCGAACTTTCATCCACCATAAAAGCCATATTGACACTTTGAAGCATTTTCTCATTTTTCGAAAGTTTTTCCTAATGCCAGTTTTGAAAATGAGGCAGAATTCGCAGAAAAAGTTCTTGGAACGAGTTCTACCCGAGAGATCTATTTTACATAGATTCGCTTACTGTGATATTCTGTGTTCCCAACACGCTTCATGTATCTCGGATTCGACAAATACTCACTAAAGAGTTGTTAGCATGCGGATTAACGATCTTTCATCCAGCATACAAGGCATAAATACACCGAGAATCTATTCATCTGAGTTCACAGTGTTTCCTAATTCCAGTTTCGAAAATCAGGCAGATTTCTCAGGAAAAATCTGTTGGAATGATTTCTAACCAAGAGAAATGTAATTTACATAAAATCCCTGGCCATGAAATTCCGTGTTCCGAACATGCTACATGCATAATGGATTCGAAAAATATTCTCTACAGATTTGTTAGCATGTGGATTACCGAACTTTCATCACAATAGTTTGAATATTGATACTTAGAAGTATTTTCTCAGATTTTGCTGCGTTTTCCAAACGCCAGTTTCAAAAATGAAGCATTTACTGCAGAAAAATTCTCTTGGAGCGAGTCCTACCCAATAGAGAAGTAATTTACATTGTTTCAGTCACCGTGAAATTCCATGTTAAAAACACGGTATATGCATCACGGATTAGAAAAAGCTTCTTTAATATGTTGTGAAAATGTGGATTACCGAACTTTCTTCCTACATAAAGGCATATTTACACCTAGAAATATTTACTCTCATTTTGAAGCATTCTCCAAATTTCAGATTCGATAATCATGCAATTTTCGCAGAAAAATTCTATTCTAGCTAGTTCTACCCAATAGAATTTTAATTTAAATTGTGTCATTACGGTGAAATTCCATTTCAAAAAGCGCTACATGAATCACGGTTTGAAAAATCATTACTACACTGTTATTAACATGTGGATTACCGGACTTTCATTCACCATTCAAGGCATATTGACACTTAGAAGCATTTTCTAAGATTTCACGTGGTTCTCCTACTGGCAGATTTGAAAATGAGGCACATTCGCAGAAAAATTCTCTTCAAGCGAGTTCTACCCAATAGACATGTAATTTACATTGTTTCCTTCAATATGACACTCTGTATTCCGTACACGTTTCATGCATCACGAATTCGACAAACATGCTCTAATGAGTGTGAGCATCTGGATTACCGAACTTTCATCCACCATACAAGGCATGTTTACACCTAGATGTAGTTATTCTGATTTCGCAGTTTTTTCCTAACATCCAGTTTTGAAAATCATGAAATTTTCGCAGAAAAATTCAATTCAAGCGTGTTCTATCCAGTAGAATTGTTATTTTCCGAGTTTCACTCACCGAGACATTCCGTGTTTCGAAAACGTTACATTAATCACGGCTTCGACAAACATTATTTAATGACTGTGAGCATGTGGATTACCGAAGTTTCAAACACAATACAAGGCATATTCACACCTAGAAATATTTACTTAGATTTCACAGATTTTTCCTAACGTCAGTTACGAAAATCAGACAGTATTCGCAGAAAAATTCTCTTGCTGCTTGTTCGATCCAATAGACATCCCATTTCCATAGATACCGTCACCGTAACATTCCGTGTCCCGAAAAATTTACATGCACCATGGATTCAACAAATATTCACTCCTGAGTTGTTAGAATGTGAATTACACATCTTTAAAAAACGATTGAAGACATATTGTCACCTTAAAGCTTTTGCTCAGGTTTTGCAGTGTTTTCATAACACCAGTTTCCAAACAGAGGTAGATTTTACAGTAAAATCCTCCTGGAGCAGTTTCTCACCAATAGTTGTGTAATTTACATATTTTCCTTCAACGTGACATTCCGTGTACCGAACACACTAAAAACATCACGGATTTGAGAAACATTTTTAATGAGTTGTGTACATGTGTATTACAGATCTTTCATCCACCATACAAGGCATATTTACACCTAGAAACATTAACTCTGAGTTTGCAGCTTTTTCCTAATAGCAGTTTCAAAAATCAGGCAGTTTCCTAAGGAAAAATCTTTTTGAGCGTGTCTTACGCAATACATATGTAAATTACATAGATTCTCCCGCTGTGAAATTCCGTGTTTCGCACACGCTACATGCAGATAGGATTCGAAACAAATACACTACAGAGTTGTTTGCATGTGTATTACAGGACTTTCATCACAATAGAAGGCATATTGATGCTTAGAAGCATTTTCTCTGATTTCAAAGAGCTTTCCAAATGCCAGTTTCGAAACTGAGGCAGTTTTCACCGCAAAAACCTCTTGGAGCGTGTTCAAAACAATAGACATGTAATTTACATGGATTCGCTCACCGTGAAATTCCGTGTTCCGAACACGCTTCATGCATCTCGGATTCAAAAATTTTCACTACAGAGTTGTTAGCAAGTGGATTACTGCACTTTCATCCACCATACATGGCTTACTGACACTTTGAAGACTTTTCTCAGATTTCACAGATTAGTTTAAATGCCAGGTTTGAAAATGAGGCAGATTTGGCAGGAAAATGCTCTTGGAGCGAGTTCTAACCAAAAGATATGTAATTTACCTAGTTTCACTCACCGTGATATTCCGTGTTCTGAACACGTTACATGCATCACGGGTTCGACAAACATTCTTTAATGAGTTGTGAACATGTGTATTTCCGAACTTTCATCTACCTTACAATGCATATTTATACATAGAAATTATTTTCTGATTTAGTATATTTCTCCTAGTGTCAGTTTTTAAATCATGCAGTTTTCACAGAAAAATCCTCTTGGAGCGAGTTCTACCCAATAGACATGCAATTTACGTAGAACCCGTCATCGTGAAATTCCGTGATCCGAAAAAAATACATGCATCACGGTTTCGAAAAATATTCACTTCTGACTTGTTAGCATAAAGATTACCGAACTTTCATCCACCATAAAAGCCATATTGACACTTTGAAGCATTTTCTCATTTTTCGAAAGTTTTTCCTAATGCCAGTTTTGAAAATGAGGCAGAATTCGCAGAAAAAGTTCTTGGAACGAGTTCTACCCGAGAGATCTATTTTACATAGATTCGCTTACTGTGATATTCTGTGTTCCCAACACGCTTCATGTATCTCGGATTCGACAAATACTCACTAAAGAGTTGTTAGCATGCGGATTAACGATCTTTCATCCAGCATACAAGGCATAAATACACCGAGAATCTATTCATCTGAGTTCACAGTGTTTCCTAATTCCAGTTTCGAAAATCAGGCAGATTTCTCAGGAAAAATCTGTTGGAATGATTTCTAACCAAGAGAAATGTAATTTACATAAAATCCCTGGCCATGAAATTCCGTGTTCCGAACATGCTACATGCATAATGGATTCTAAAAATATTCTCTACAGATTTGTTAGCATGTGGATTACCGAACTTTCATCACAATAGTTTGAATATTGATACTTAGAAGTATTTTCTCAGATTTTGCTGCGTTTTCCAAACGCCAGTTTCAAAAATGAAGCATTTACTGCAGAAAAATTCTCTTGGAGCGAGTCCTACCCAATAGAGAAGTAATTTACATTGTTTCAGTCACCGTGAAATTCCATGTTAAAAACACGGTATATGCATCACGGATTAGAAAAAGCTTCTTTAATATGTTGTGAAAATGTGGATTACCGAACTTTCTTCCTACATAAAGGCATATTTACACCTAGAAATATTTACTCTCATTTTGAAGCATTCTCCAAATTTCAGATTCGATAATCATGCAATTTTCGCAGAAAAATTCTATTCTAGCTAGTTCTACCCAATAGAATTTTAATTTAAATTGTGTCATTACGGTGAAATTCCATTTCAAAAAGCGCTACATGAATCACGGTTTGAAAAATCATTACTACACTGTTATTAACATGTGGATTACCGGACTTTCATTCACCATTCAAGGCATATTGACACTTAGAAGCATTTTCTAAGATTTCACGTGGTTCTCCTACTGGCAGATTTGAAAATGAGGCACATTCGCAGAAAAATTCTCTTCAAGCGAGTTCTACCCAATAGACATGTAATTTACATTGTTTCCTTCAATATGACACTCTGTATTCCGTACACGTTTCATGCATCACGAATTCGACAAACATGCTCTAATGAGTGTGAGCATCTGGATTACCGAACTTTCATCCACCATACAAGGCATATTTACACCTAGATGTAGTTATTCTGATTTCGCAGTTTTTTCCTAACATCCAGTTTTGAAAATCATGAAATTTTCGCAGAAAAATTCAATTCAAGCGTGTTCTATCCAGTAGAATTGTTATTTTCCGAGTTTCACTCACCGAGACATTCCGTGTTTCGAAAACGTTACATTAATCACGGCTTCGACAAACATTATTTAATGACTGTGAGCATGTGGATTACCGAAGTTTCAAACACAATACAAGGCATATTCACACCTAGAAATATTTACTTAGATTTCACAGATTTTTCCTAACGTCAGTTACGAAAATCAGACAGTATTCGCAGAAAAATTCTCTTGCTGCTTGTTCGATCCAATAGACATCCCATTTCCATAGATACCGTCACCGTAACATTCCGTGTCCCGAAAAATTTACATGCACCATGGATTCAACAAATATTCACTCCTGAGTTGTTAGAATGTGAATTACACATCTTTAAAAAACGATTGAAGACATATTGTCACCTTAAAGCTTTTGCTCAGGTTTTGCAGTGTTTTCATAACACCAGTTTCCAAACAGAGGTAGATTTTACAGTAAAATCCTCCTGGAGCAGTTTCTCACCAATAGTTGTGTAATTTACATATTTTCCTTCAACGTGACATTCCGTGTACCGAACACACTAAAAACATCACGGATTTGAGAAACATTTTTAATGAGTTGTGTACATGTGTATTACAGATCTTTCATCCACCATACAAGGCATATTTACACCTAGAAACATTAACTCTGAGTTTGCAGCTTTTTCCTAATAGCAGTTTCAAAAATCAGGCAGTTTCCTAAGGAAAAATCTTTTTGAGCGTGTCTTACGCAATACATATGTAAATTACATAGATTCTCCCGCTGTGAAATTCCGTGTTTCGCACACGCTACATGCAGATAGGATTCGAAACAAATACACTACAGAGTTGTTTGCATGTGTATTACAGGACTTTCATCACAATAGAAGGCATATTGATGCTTAGAAGCATTTTCTCTGATTTCAAAGAGCTTTCCAAATGCCAGTTTCGAAACTGAGGCAGTTTTCACCGCAAAAACCTCTTGGAGCGTGTTCAAAACAATAGACATGTAATTTACATGGATTCGCTCACCGTGAAATTCCGTGTTCCGAACACGCTTCATGCATCTCGGATTCAAAAATTTTCACTACAGAGTTGTTAGCAAGTGGATTACTGCACTTTCATCCACCATACATGGCTTACTGACACTTTGAAGACTTTTCTCAGATTTCACAGATTAGTTTAAATGCCAGGTTTGAAAATGAGGCAGATTTGGCAGGAAAATGCTCTTGGAGCGAGTTCTAACCAAAAGATATGTAATTTACCTAGTTTCACTCACCGTGATATTCCGTGTTCTGAACACGTTACATGCATCACGGGTTCGACAAACATTCTTTAATGAGTTGTGAACATGTGTATTTCCGAACTTTCATCTACCTTACAATGCATATTTATACATAGAAATTATTTTCTGATTTAGTATATTTCTCCTAGTGTCAGTTTTTAAATCATGCAGTTTTCACAGAAAAATCCTCTTGGAGCGAGTTCTACCCAATAGACATGCAATTTACGTAGAACCCGTCATCGTGAAATTCCGTGATCCGAAAAAAATACATGCATCACGGTTTCGAAAAATATTCACTTCTGACTTGTTAGCATAAAGATTACCGAACTTTCATCCACCATAAAAGCCATATTGACACTTTGAAGCATTTTCTCATTTTTCGAAAGTTTTTCCTAATGCCAGTTTTGAAAATGAGGCAGAATTCGCAGAAAAAGTTCTTGGAACGAGTTCTACCCGAGAGATCAATTTTACATAGATTCGCTTACTGTGATATTCTGTGTTCCCAACACGCTTCATGTATCTCGGATTCGACAAATACTCACTAAAGAGTTGTTAGCATGCGGATTAACGATCTTTCATCCAGCATACAAGGCATAAATACACCGAGAATCTATTCATCTGAGTTCACAGTGTTTCCTAATTCCAGTTTCGAAAATCAGGCAGATTTCTCAGGAAAAATCTGTTGGAATGATTTCTAACCAAGAGAAATGTAATTTACATAAAATCCCTGGCCATGAAATTCCGTGTTCCGAACATGCTACATGCATAATGGATTCTAAAAATATTCTCTACAGATTTGTTAGCATGTGGATTACCGAACTTTCATCACAATAGTTTGAATATTGATACTTAGAAGTATTTTCTCAGATTTTGCTGCGTTTTCCAAACGCCAGTTTCAAAAATGAAGCATTTACTGCAGAAAAATTCTCTTGGAGCGAGTTCTACACAATAGAGAAGTAATTTACATTGTTTCAGTCACCGTGAAATTCCATGTTAAAAACACGGTATATGCATCACGGATTAGAAAAAGCTTCTTTAATATGTTGTGAAAATGTGGATTACCGAACTTTCTTCCTACATAAAGGCATATTTACACCTAGAAATATTTACTCTCATTTTGAAGCATTCTCCAAATTTCAGATTCGATAATCATGCAATTTTCGCAGAAAAATTCTATTCTAGCTAGTTCTACCCAATAGAATTTTAATTTAAATTGTGTCATTACGGTGAAATTCCATTTCAAAAAGCGCTACATGAATCACGGTTTGAAAAATCATTACTACACTGTTATTAACATGTGGATTACCGGACTTTCATTCACCATTCAAGGCATATTGACACTTAGAAGCATTTTCTAAGATTTCACGTGGTTCTCCTACTGGCAGATTTGAAAATGAGGCACATTCGCAGAAAAATTCTCTTCAAGCGAGTTCTACCCAATAGACATGTAATTTACATTGTTTCCTTCAATATGACACTCTGTATTCCGTACACGTTTCATGCATCACGAATTCGACAAACATGCTCTAATGAGTGTGAGCATCTGGATTACCGAACTTTCATCCACCATACAAGGCATATTTACACCTAGATGTAGTTATTCTGATTTCGCAGTTTTTTCCTAACATCCAGTTTTGAAAATCATGAAATTTTCGCAGAAAAATTCAATTCAAGCGTGTTCTATCCAGTAGAATTGTTATTTTCCGAGTTTCACTCACCGAGACATTCCGTGTTTCGAAAACGTTACATTAATCACGGCTTCGACAAACATTATTTAATGACTGTGAGCATGTGGATTACCGAAGTTTCAAACACAATACAAGGCATATTCACACCTAGAAATATTTACTTAGATTTCACAGATTTTTCCTAACGTCAGTTACGAAAATCAGACAGTATTCGCAGAAAAATTCTCTTGCTGCTTGTTCGATCCAATAGACATCCCATTTCCATAGATACCGTCACCGTAACATTCCGTGTCCCGAAAAATTTACATGCACCATGGATTCAACAAATATTCACTCCTGAGTTGTTAGAATGTGAATTACACATCTTTAAAAAACGATTGAAGACATATTGTCACCTTAAAGCTTTTGCTCAGGTTTTGCAGTGTTTTCATAACACCAGTTTCCAAACAGAGGTAGATTTTACAGTAAAATCCTCCTGGAGCAGTTTCTCACCAATAGTTGTGTAATTTACATATTTTCCTTCAACGTGACATTCCGTGTACCGAACACACTAAAAACATCACGGATTTGAGAAACATTTTTAATGAGTTGTGTACATGTGTATTACAGATCTTTCATCCACCATACAAGGCATATTTACACCTAGAAACATTAACTCTGAGTTTGCAGCTTTTTCCTAATAGCAGTTTCAAAAATCAGGCAGTTTCCTAAGGAAAAATCTTTTTGAGCGTGTCTTACGCAATACATATGTAAATTACATAGATTCTCCCGCTGTGAAATTCCGTGTTTCGCACACGCTACATGCAGATAGGATTCGAAACAAATACACTACAGAGTTGTTTGCATGTGTATTACAGGACTTTCATCACAATAGAAGGCATATTGATGCTTAGAAGCATTTTCTCTGATTTCAAAGAGCTTTCCAAATGCCAGTTTCGAAACTGAGGCAGTTTTCACCGCAAAAACCTCTTGGAGCGTGTTCAAAACAATAGACATGTAATTTACATGGATTCGCTCACCGTGAAATTCCATGTTCCGAACACGCTTCATGCATCTCGGATTCAAAAATTTTCACTACAGAGTTGTTAGCAAGTGGATTACTGCACTTTCATCCACCATACATGGCTTACTGACACTTTGAAGACTTTTCTCAGATTTCAAAGGGTAGTTTTAATGTCAGGTTTGAAAATGAGGCAGATTTGGCAGGAAAATGCTCTTGGAGCGAGTTCTAACCAAAAGATATGTAATTTACCTAGTTTCACTCACCGTGATATTCCGTGTTCTGAACACGTTACATGCATCACGGGTTCGACAAACATTCTTTAATGAGTTGTGAACATGTGTATTTCCGAACTTTCATCTACCTTACAATGCATATTTATACATAGAAATTATTTTCTGATTTAGTATATTTCTCCTAGTGTCAGTTTTTAAATCATGCAGTTTTCACAGAAAAATCCTCTTGGAGCGAGTTCTACCCAATAGACATGCAATTTACGTAGAACCCGTCATCGTGAAATTCCGTGATCCGAAAAAAATACATGCATCACGGTTTCGAAAAATATTCACTTCTGACTTGTTAGCATAAAGATTACCGAACTTTCATCCACCATAAAAGCCATATTGACACTTTGAAGCATTTTCTCATTTTTCGAAAGTTTTTCCTAATGCCAGTTTTGAAAATGAGGCAGAATTCGCAGAAAAAGTTCTTGGAACGAGTTCTACCCGAGAGATCTATTTTACATAGATTCGCTTACTGTGATATTCTGTGTTCCCAACACGCTTCATGTATCTCAGGTTCGACAAATACTCACTAAAGAGTTGTTAGCATGTGGATTAACGATCTTTCATCCAGCATACAAGGCATAAATACACCGAGAATCTATTCATCTGAGTTCGCAGTGTTTCCTAATTCCAGTTTCGAAAATCAGGCAGATTTCTCAGGAAAAATCTCTTGGAGTATTTTCTAACCAACAGAAACGTAATTTACATAAACTCTCTGGCCATGAAATTCCGTGTTCCGAACATGCTACTTGCATAATGAATTCGAAAAATATTCACTACAGATTTGTTAGCATGTGGATTACCGAACTTTCATCACAATAGATTGAAAATTGATACTTAGAAGTATTTTCTCAGATTTTGCTGCGTTTTCCAAACGCCAGTTTCAAAAATGAAGCATTTACTGCAGAAAAATTCTCTTGGAGCGAGTTCTACACAATAGAGAAGTAATTTACATTGTTTCAGTCACCGTGAAATTCCATGTTAAAAACACGGTATATGCATCACGGATTAGAAAATGCTTCTTTAATATGTTGTGAAAATGTGGATTACCGAACTTTCTTCCTACATAAAGGCATATTTACACCTAGAAATATTTACTCTCATTTTGAAGCATTCTCCAAATTTCAGATTCGATAATCATGCAATTTTCGCAGAAAAATTCTATTCTAGCTAGTTCTACCCAATAGAATTTTAATTTAAATTGTGTCATTACGGTGAAATTCCATTTCAAAAAGCGCTACATGAATCACGGTTTGAAAAATCATTACTACACTGTTATTAACATGTGGATTACCGGACTTTCATTCACCATTCAATGCATATTGACACTTAGAATAATTTTCTAAGATTTCACAGGGTTCTCCTAATGGCAGTTTTGAAAATGAGGCACATTTTGCAGAAAAAACTCTTCAAGCGAGTTCTACCGAATAGACATGTAATTTTCATTGTTTCCTTCAATATGACACACTGTATTCCGTACACGTTACATGCATCACAAATTCGACAAACATTCTCTAATGAGTGTGAGCATGTGGATTACCAAAATTTCATTCACCATACAAGGCATATTTATCCCTAGATGTAGTTATTCTGATTTCACAGGTTTTCCATAACATCCACTTCCGAAAATCATGAAATTTTCGCAGAAAAATTCAATTCAAGCGAGTTGTATCCAGTAGAATTGTTATTTTCCGAGTTTCTCTCACCGAGACATTCCGTGTTCAAAAAACGTTACATTAATCACGGCTTTGACAAACATTATTTAATGACCGTGACCATGTGGATTACCGATATTTCAACCACAATACAAGGCATATTCACACCTAGAAACATTTACTTATATTTCGCAGATTTTTCCTAAATTCAGTTACGAAAATCAGGCAGTTTTCGCAGAAAAATTCTCTTGCTGCATGTTCGATCCAATAGACATCCCATTTTCATAGATACCGTCACCGTAACATCCCGTGTTCCGAAAAAGCTATATGCATCACGGATTCGACAAATATTCACTACAGAGTTGTTAGCATAAGTATTACCGAAGTTTCATCCACCATAAAAGCCATATTGACACTTTGAATCATTTTCTCATATTTCGAAAGTTTTTGCTAATGCCAGTTTTGAAAATGAGGCAGAATTAGCAGAAAAAGTTCTTGGAACGAGTTCTACCCGAGAGATCTATTTAACATAGATTCGCTTACTTTGATATTCTGTGTTCCGAACACGCTTCATGTGTCTCGGATTCGACAAATATTCACTACAGAGTTGTTAGCATGTGGATTAACGATCTTTCATCCACCATACAAGGCATAAATACACCGAGAATCTATTCATCTGAGTTCGCAGTGTTTCCTAATTCCAGTTTCGAAAATCAGGCAGATTTCTCAGGAAAAATCTCCTGGAGTGATTTCTAACCAAGAGAAATGTAATTTACATAAACTCTCTGGCCATGAAATTCCGTGTTCCGAACATGCTACTTGCATAATGAATTCGAAAAATATTCACTACAGATTTGTTAGCATGTGGATTACCGAACTTTCATCACAATAGATTGAAAATTGATACTTAGAAGTATTTTCTCAGATTTTGCAGTGTTTTCATAACACCAGTTTCCAAACAGAGGTTGATATTTCAGTAAAATGCTCCTGGAGCGTTTTCTCACCAATAGATATGTAATTTACATAGTTTCCATCAACGTGACATTCCGTGTACTGAATACACTATATTCATCACGGATTTGAGAAACATTTTTAATGAGTTGTGTACATGTGTATTACAGAACTTTCATCCACCACACAAGGCATATTTACACCTAGAAGCATTAACTCTGAGTTTGCAGCTTTTTCCTAATAGCAGTTTCAAAATCAGGCAGTTTCCTAAGGAAAATACTGTTGGAGCGTGTTCTACCCAATAGATATTTAAATTACATAGATTCTCCGGCTGTGAAATTCCGTGTTTTGCACACGCTACATGCAGATAGGATTCGAAAAAATACACTACAGAGTTGTTTGCATGTGGATTACAGGACTTTCATCACAATACAAGGCATATTGATGCTTAGAAGAATTTTCAATGATTTCACAGAGATTTACAAACGACAGTTTCGAAACTGAGGCAGATTTCAAGGCAAAAACCTCTTGGAGCGGGTTCAAAACAATAGACATTTAATTTACATGGATTCGCACACCATGAAATTCCGTGTTCCGAACACGCTTCATGCATCTCGGATTTAAAAATTTTCACTACAGAGTTGTTAGCAAGTGGAATACATCACTTTCATTGACCATAGATTGCTTACTGACTCTTTGAATACTTTTCTCAGATTTCACAGATTAGTTTAAATGCCAGGTTTGATAATGAGGCAGATTTGGCAGGAAAAAGCTCTTGGAGCAAGTTCTAACCAAAAGATATGTAATATACCTAGTTTCACTCACCGTGACATTCCGTGTTCTGAACAAGTTACATGCATCACGGATTCGAAAAACATTCTTTAATGAGTTGTGAACATGTGTATTACCAAACTTTCATCCACCTTACAATGCATAATTATACATAGAAATTTTTTTCTGATTTAGTAGATTTCACCTAATGTCAGTTTTTAAATCATGCATTTTTTGCAGAAAAATCCTCTTGGAGCGAGTTCTACCCAATAGACATTCAATTTACATAGAACCTGTCATCGTGAAATTTCATGTTCCGAAAAAGATACATGCATCACGGATTCGACAAATATTCCCTACAGAGTTGTTAGCATAAGGATTAACGAACTTTCATCCACCATAAACGCCATATTGACACTTTGAATCATTTTCTCATATTTCGAAATTTTTTCCTAATGCCAGTTTTGAAAATGAGGCAGAATTCGCAGAAAAAGCTCTTGGAGCGTGTTCTACCCAAGTGACATGCATTTTACATAGATTCACTCACCGTGATATTCTGTGTCCCAAACACGCTTCATGTATCTCTGATTTGACAAATATTCACTACAGAGTTATTAGAATGCAGATTACCGAACTTTCATCCACCCTACAAGGCATATTTACACCGAGAATCTATTCATCTGAGTTCGCAGTGTTTTCCTAAAGACAGTTTCGAAAATCAGGCAGATTTCTCAGGAAAAATCTCTTGGAGTGATTTCTAACCAAGAGAAATGTAATTTACATAATATCCCTGGCCATGATATTCTGTGTTTCGAACATGCTACATGCTTAATGGATTCGAAAAATATTCTCTACAGATTTGTTAGCATGTTGATTACCGAACTTTCATCACAATAGATTGAAAATTGATACTTAGAAGTATTTTCTCAGATTTTGCAGTGTTTTCCAAATGCCAGTTTCAAAAATGAAGCATTTACTGCAGAAAAATTCTCTTGGAGCGAGTTCTACACAATAGAGAAGTAATTTACATTGTTTCAGTCACCGTGAAATTCCATGTTAAAAACACGGTATATGCATCACGGATTAGAAAAAGCTTCTTTAATATGTTGTGAAAATGTGGATTACCGAACTTTCTTCCAACATAAAGGCATATTTACACCTAGAAATATTTACTCTCATTTTGAAGCATTCTCCAAATTTCAGATTCGATAATCATGCAATTTTCGCAGAAAAATTCTATTCTAGCTAGTTCTACCCAATAGAATTTTAATTTAAATTGTGTCATTACGGTGAAATTCCATTTCAAAAAGCGCTACATGAATCACGGTTTGAAAAATCATTACTACACTGTTATTAACATGTGGATTACCAGACTTTCATTCACCATTCAATGCATATTGACACTTAGAAACATTTTCTAAGATTTCACAGGGTTCTCCTAATGGCAGTTTTGAAAATGAGGCACATTTCGCAGAAAAATTTTCTTCAAGTGGGTTCTATCCAATAGACATGTAATTTACATTGTTTCCTTCAATATGACACACTGTATTCTGTACACGTTACATGCATCACGAATTCGACAAACATTCTCTAATGAGTGTGAGCATGTGGATTACCAAAATTTCATTCACCATACAAGGCATATTTATCCCTAGATGTTGTTATTCTGATTTCGCAGGTTTTCCCTAACATCCACTTCTGAAAATCATGAAATTTTCGCAGAAAAATTCAATTCAAGCGAGTTCTATCCAGTAGAATTGTTATTTTCCGTGATTCACTCACCGAGACTTTCCGTGTTCAAAAAACGTTACATTAATCACGGCTTTGACAAACATTATTCAATTACCATGAGCATGTGGATTACCGATGTTTCAACCACAATACAAGGCATATTCACACCTAGAAATATTTACATAGATTTCGCAGATTTTTCCTAAATTCAGTTACGAAAATCAGGCAGTTTTCGCAAAAAAATTCTCTTGCTGCATGTTCGATCCAATACACATCCCATTCCCATAGATACCGTCACCGTAACATTCCGTGTTCCGAAAAAGTTACATGCACCATGGATTCAACAAATATTCACTCCTGAGTTGTTAGAATGTGAATTACACATCTTTAATAAACCATTGAAGACATATTGTCACCTTAAAGCTTTTGCTCAGGTTTTGCAGTGTTTTCATAACACCAGTTTCCAAACAGAGGTAGATTTTACAGTAAAATGCTCCTGGAGCGGTTTCTCACCAATAGATATGTAATTTACCTATTTTCCTTAAACGTGACATTCCGTGTACTGAACAAACTACATACATCACGGATTTGAGAAACATTTTTAATGAGTTGTGTACATGTGTATTACAGATCTTTCATCCACCATACAAGGCATATTTACACCTAGAAACATTAACTCTGAGTTTGCAGCTTTTTCCTAATAGCAGTTTCAAAAATCAGGCAGTTTCCTAAGGAAAACTCTTTTATAGCGTGTATTACGCAATAGAAATTTAAATTACATAGATTATCCCGCTGTGAAATTCCGTGTTTCGCCCACGCTACATGCAGATAGGATTCGACAAAAATACACTACAGAGTTGTTTGCATGTGGATTAACGATCTTTCATCCACCATACAAGGCATAAATACACCGAGAATCTATTCATCTGAGTTCGCAGTGTTTCCTAATTCCAGTTTCGAAAATCTGGCAGATTTCTCAGGAAAAATCTCTTGGAGTGTTTTCTAACCAAGAGAAATGTAATTTACATAAACATTCTGGCCATGAAATTCCGTGTTCCGAACATGCTACTTGCATAATGAATTCGAAAAATATTTACTACAGATTTGTTAGCATGTGGATTACCGAACTTTCATCACAATAGATTGAAAATTGATACTTAGAAGTATTTTCTCAGATTTTGCAGTGTTTTCCAAACTCCAGTTTCAAAAATGAAGCATTTACTGCAGAAAAATTCTCTTGGAGCGAGTTCTACACAATAGAGAAGTAATTTACATTGTTTCAGTCACCGTGAAATTCCATGTTAAAAACACGGTATATGCATCACGGATTAGAAAAAGCTTCTTTAATATGTTGTGAAAATGTGGATTACCGAACTTTCTTCCAACATAAAGGCATATTTACACCTAGAAATATTTACTCTCATTTTGAAGCATTCTCCAAATTTCAGATTCGATAATCATGCAATTTTCGCAGAAAAATTCTATTCTAGCTAGTTCTACCCAATAGAATTTTAATTTAAATTGTGTCATTACGGTGAAATTCCATTTCAAAAAGCGCTACATGAATCACGGTTTGAAAAATCATTACTACACTGTTATTAACATGTGGATTACCGGACTTTCATTCACCATTCAATGCATATTGACACTTAGAAACATTTTCTAAGATTTCACAGGGTTCTCCTAATGGCAGTTTTGAAAATGAGGCACATTTCGCAGAAAAAAACTCTTCAAGTGGGTTCTATCCAATAGACATGTAATTTACATTGTTTCCTTCAATATGACACACTGTATTCTGTACACGTTACATGCATCACGAATTCGACAAACATTCTCTAATGAGTGTGAGCATGTGGATTACCAAAATTTCATTCACCATACAAGGCATATTTATCCCTAGATGTTGTTATTCTGATTTCGCAGGTTTTCCCTAACATCCACTTCTGAAAATCATGAAATTTTCGCAGAAAAATTCAATTCAAGCGAGTTCTATCCAGTAGAATTGTTATTTTCCGAGTTTCACTCACTGAGACATTCCGTGTTCAAAAAACGTTACATTAATCACGCCTTTGACAAACATTATTTAATGACCGTGACCATGGGGATTACCGATATTTTAACCACAATAAAAGACATATTGACACCTAGAAATATTTACTTATATTTCGCAGATTTTTCCTAAATTCAGTTACGAAAATCAGGCAGTTTTCGCAGAAAAATTCTCTTCCTGCATGTTCGAACCAATAGACATCCCATTTTCATAGATACCATCACCGTAACATCCCGTGTTCCGAAAAAGTTACATGCACCATGGATTCAACAAATATTCACTATTGAGTTGTTAGAATGTGAATTACACATCTTTAATAAACCATTGAAGACATATTGTCACCTTAAAATTTTGCTCAGATTTTGCAGTGTTTTCATAACACCAGTTTCCAAACAGAGGTTGATATTTCAGTAAAATGCTCCTGGAGCGGTTTCTCACCAATAGATATGTAATTTACATAGTTTCCATCAACGTGACATTCCGTGTACTGAATACACTACATTCATCACGGATTTGAGAAACATTTTTAATGAGTTGTGTACATGTGTATTACAGAACTTTCATCCACCACACAAGGCATATTTACACCTAGAAACATTTACTCTAAGTTTGCAGCTTTTTCCTAATAGCAGTTTCAAAATCAGGCAGTTTCCTAAGGAAAAATCTGTTGGAGCGTGTTCTACCCAATAGATATGTAAATTACATAGATTCTCCCGCTGTGAAATTCCGTGTTTCGCACACGCTACATGCAGATAGGATTCGACAAAAATACACTACAGAGTTGTTTGCATGTGGATTACAGGACTTTCATCACAATACAAGGCATATTGATGCTTAGAAGCATTTTCTCTGATTTCACAGAGCTTTCCAAACGACAGTTTCGAAACTGAGGCAGATTTCAAGGCAAAAACCTCTTGGAGCGGGTTCAAAACAATAGACATTTAATTTACATGGATTCGCACACCATGAAATTCCGTGTTCCGAACACGCTTCATGCATCTCGGATTCAAAAATTTTCACTACAGAGTTGTTAGCAAGTGGAATACATCACTTTCATTGACCATAGATTGCTTACTGACTCTTTGAATACTTTTCTCAGATTTCACAGATTAGTTTAAATGCCAGGTTTGATAATGAGGCAGATTTGGCAGGAAAATGCTCTTGGAGCGAGTTCTAACCAAAAGATATGTTATATACCTAGTTTCACTCACCGTGACATTCCGTGTTCTGAACAAGTTACATGCATCACGGATTCGAAAAACATTCTTTAATGAGTTGTGAACATGTGTATTACCGAACATTCATCCACCTTACAATGCATAATTATACATAGAAAGTTTTTTCTGATTTAGTAGATTTCACCTAATGTCAGTTTTTAAATCATGCAGTTTTTGCAGAAAAATCCTCTTGGAGCGAGTTCTACCCAATAGACATTCAATTTACATAGAACCTGTCATCGTGAAATTTCATGTTCCGAAAAATATACATGCATCACTGATTCGACTAATATTCCCTACAGAGTTGTTAGCATAAGTATTAAAGAACTTTCATCCACCATAAAAGCCATATTGACACTTTGAATCATTTTCTCATATTTCGAAAGTTTTTCCTAATGCCAGTTTTGAAAATGAGGCAGAATTCGCAGAAAAAGCTCTTGGAGCGTGTTCTACCCAAGTGACATGCACTTTACATAGATTCACTCACCGTGATATTCTGTGTCCCAAACACGCTTCATGTATCTCGGATTCGACAAATATTCACTACAGAGTTGTTAGCATGCAGATTACCGAACTTTCATCCACCCTACAAGGCATATTTACACCGAGAATCACTTCATGTGAGTTCGCAGTGATTTCCTAAAGACAGTTTCGAAAATCAGGCAGATTTCTCAAGAAAAATCTCTTGGAGTGATTTATAACCAAGAGAAATATAATTTACATAATATCCCTGGCCATCAAATTCCGTGTTCCGAACATGCTACATGCATAATGGATTCGAAAAATATTCTCTACAGATTTGTTAGCATGTGGATTACCGAACTTTCATCACAATAGTTTGAATATTGATACTTAGAAGTATTTTCTCAGATTTTGCTTCGTTTTCCAAAAGCCAGTTTAAAAAATAATGCAGTTTTCACAGAAAAATACTCTTGGAGCGAGTTCTACCCATTAGAGGAGTAATTTACATTGTTTCAGTCACCGTGAAATTCCACGTTCCAAACACGGTATATGCATCACGGATTAGAAAAAGATTCTTTAATATGTTGTGAAAATGTGGATTACAGAACTTTCTTCCTCATAAAGTCATATTTACACCTAGAAATATTTACTCTCATTTTGAAGCTTTCTCCAAACTTCAGATTCGATAATCATGCAATTTTCGCAGAAAAATTCTATTCTAGCTAGTTCTACCCAATAGAATTTTAATTTAAATTGTGTCATTACGGTGAAATTCCATTTCAAAAAGCGCTACATGAATCACGGTTTGAAAAATCATTACTACACTGTTAATAACATGTGGATTACCGGACTTTCATTCACCATTCAATGCATATTGACACTTAGAAGCATTTTCTCAGATTTCACAGGTTTCTCCTAATGGCAGTTTTGAAAATGAGGCACATTTCGCAGAAAAATGCTCTTCAAGCGAGTTCTACCCAATAGACATGTAATTTACATTGTTTCCTTCAATATGACACACTGTATTCCGTACACGTTACATGCATCACGAATTCGACAAACATTCTCTAATGAGTGTGAGCATGTGGATTACCAAAATTTCATTCACCATACAAGGCATATTTATCCCTAGATGTTGTTATTCTGATTTCGCAGGTTTTCCCTAACATCCACTTCCGAAAATCATGAAATTTTCGCAGAAAAATTCAATTTAAGCCAGTTCTATCCAGTAGAATTGTTATTTTCGGTGTTTCACTCACTGAGATATTCCGTGTTCAAAAAACGTTACATTAATCTCGGCTTCGACAAACATTATTTATTAACCGTGAGCATGTGGATTACCGATGTTTCAACCACAATACAAGGCATATTTACACCTAGAAATATTTACTTATTTTTCGCAGATTTTTCCTAAATTCAGTTACGAAAATCAGGCAGTTTTCGCAGAAAAATTCTCTTGCTTCATGTTCGATCCTATACACATCCCATTTCCATAGATACCGTCACCGTAACATTCCGTGTTCCGAAAAATGTTCATGCACCATGGATTCAAGAAATATTCACTCCTGAGTTGTTAGAATGTGAATTACACATCTTTAATAAACCATTGAAGACATATTGTCACCTTAAAGCTTTTGCTCAGGTTTTGCAGTGTTTTCATAACACCAGTTTCCAAACAGAGGTAGATTTTACAGTAAAATGCTCCTGGAGCGGTTTCTCACCAATAGATATGTAATTTACCTATTTTCCTTAAACGTGACATTCCGTGTACTGAACAAACTACATACATCACGGATTTGAGAAACATTTTTAATGAGTTGTGTACATGTGTATTACAGATCTTTCATCCACCATACAAGGCATATTTACACCTAGAAACATTAACTCTGAGTTTGCAGCTTTTTCCTAATAGCAGTTTCAAAAATCAGGCAGTTTCCTAAGGAAAACTCTTTTATAGCGTGTATTACGCAATAGAAATTTAAATTACATAAATTATCCCGCTGTGAAATTCCGTGTTTCGCCCACGCTACATGCAGATAGGATTCGACAAAAATACACTACAGAGTTGTTTGCATGTGGATTAACGATCTTTCATCCACCATACAAGGCATAAATACACCGAGAATCTATTCATCTGAGTTCGCAGTGTTTCCTAATTCCAGTTTCGAAAATCTGGCAGATTTCTCAGGAAAAATCTCTTGGAGTGTTTTCTAACCAAGAGAAATGTAATTTACATAAACTCTCTGGCCATGAAATTCCGTGTTCCGAACATGCTACTTGCATAATGAATTCGAAAAATATTTACTACAGATTTGTTAGCATGTGGATTACCGAACTTTCATCACAATAGATTGAAAATTGATACTTAGAAGTATTTTCTCAGATTTTGCAGTGTTTTCCAAACTCCAGTTTCAAAAATGAAGCATTTACTGCAGAAAAATTCTCTTGGAGCGAGTTCTACACAATAGAGAAGTAATTTACATTGTTTCAGTCACCGTGAAATTCCATGTTAAAAACACGGTATATGCATCACGGATTAGAAAAAGCTTCTTTAATATGTTGTGAAAATGTGGATTACCGAACTTTCTTCCAACATAAAGGCATATTTACACCTAGAAATATTTACTCTCATTTTGAAGCATTCTCCAAATTTCAGATTCGATAATCATGCAATTTTCGCAGAAAAATTCTATTCTAGCTAGTTCTACCCAATAGAATTTTAATTTAAATTGTGTCATTACGGTGAAATTCCATTTCAAAAAGCGCTACATGAATCACGGTTTGAAAAATCATTACTACACTGTTATTAACATGTGGATTACCAGACTTTCATTCACCATTCAATGCATATTGACACTTAGAAACATTTTCTAAGATTTCACAGGGTTCTCCTAATGGCAGTTTTGAAAATGAGGCACATTTCGCAGTAAAATTTTCTTCAAGTGGGTTCTATCCAATAGACATGTAATTTACATTGTTTCCTTCAATATGACACACTGTATTCTGTACACGTTACATGCATCACGAATTCGACAAACATTCTCTAATGAGTGTGAGCATGTGGATTACCAAAATTTCATTCACCATACAAGGCATATTTATCCCTAGATGTTGTTATTCTGATTTCGCAGGTTTTCCCTAACATCCACTTCTGAAAATCATGAAATTTTCGCAGAAAAATTCAATTCAAGCGAGTTCTATCCAGTAGAATTGTTATTTTCCGTGATTCACTCACCGAGACATTCCGTGTTCAAAAAACGTTACATTAATCACGGCTTTGACAAACATTATTCAATTACCATGAGCATGTGGATTACCGATGTTTCAACCACAATACAAGGCATATTCACACCTAGAAATATTTACATAGATTTCGCAGATTTTTCCTAAATTCAGTTACGAAAATCAGGCAGTTTTCGCAAAAAAATTCTCTTGCTGCATGTTCGATCCAATACACATCCCATTCCCATAGATACCGTCACCGTAACATTCCGTGTTCCGAAAAAGTTACATGCACCATGGATTCAACAAATATTCACTCCTGAGTTGTTAGAATGTGAATTACACATCTTTAATAAACCATTGAAGACATATTGTCACCTTAAAGCTTTTGCTCAGGTTTTGCAGTGTTTTCATAACACCAGTTTCCAAACAGAGGTAGATTTTACAGTAAAATGCTCCTGGAGCGGTTTCTCACCAATAGATATGTAATTTACCTATTTTCCTTAAACGTGACATTCCGTGTACTGAACAAACTACATACATCACGGATTTGAGAAACATTTTTAATGAGTTGTGTACATGTGTATTACAGATCTTTCATCCACCATACAAGGCATATTTACACCTAGAAACATTAACTCTGAGTTTGCAGCTTTTTCCTAATAGCAGTTTCAAAAATCAGGCAGTTTCCTAAGGAAAACTCTTTTATAGCGTGTATTACGCAATAGAAATTTAAATTACATAGATTATCCCGCTGTGAAATTCCGTGTTTCGCCCACGCTACATGCAGATAGGATTCGACAAAAATACACTACAGAGTTGTTTGCATGTGGATTAACGATCTTTCATCCACCATACAAGGCATAAATACACCGAGAATCTATTCATCTGAGTTCGCAGTGTTTCCTAATTCCAGTTTCGAAAATCTGGCAGATTTCTCAGGAAAAATCTCTTGGAGTGTTTTCTAACCAAGAGAAATGTAATTTACATAAACTCTCTGGCCATGAAATTCCGTGTTCCGAACATGCTACTTGCATAATGAATTCGAAAAATATTTACTACAGATTTGTTAGCATGTGGATTACCGAACTTTCATCACAATAGATTGAAAATTGATACTTAGAAGTATTTTCTCAGATTTTGCAGTGTTTTCCAAACTCCAGTTTCAAAAATGAAGCATTTACTGCAGAAAAATTCTCTTGGAGCGAGTTCTACACAATAGAGAAGTAATTTACATTGTTTCAGTCACCGTGAAATTCCATGTTAAAAACACGGTATATGCATCACGGATTAGAAAAAGCTTCTTTAATATGTTGTGAAAATGTGGATTACCGAACTTTCTTCCAACATAAAGGCATATTTACACCTAGAAATATTTACTCTCATTTTGAAGCATTCTCCAAATTTCAGATTCGATAATCATGCAATTTTCGCAGAAAAATTCTATTCTAGCTAGTTCTACCCAATAGAATTTTAATTTAAATTGTGTCATTACGGTGAAATTCCATTTCAAAAAGCGCTACATGAATCACGGTTTGAAAAATCATTACTACACTGTTATTAACATGTGGATTACCGGACTTTCATTCACCATTCAATGCATATTGACACTTAGAAACATTTTCTAAGATTTCACAGGGTTCTCCTAATGGCAGTTTTGAAAATGAGGCACATTTCGCAGAAAAAAACTCTTCAAGTGGGTTCTATCCAATAGACATGTAATTTACATTGTTTCCTTCAATATGACACACTGTATTCTGTACACGTTACATGCATCACGAATTCGACAAACATTCTCTAATGAGTGTGAGCATGTGGATTACCAAAATTTCATTCACCATACAAGGCATATTTATCCCTAGATGTTGTTATTCTGATTTCGCAGGTTTTCCCTAACATCCACTTCTGAAAATCATGAAATTTTCGCAGAAAAATTCAATTCAAGCGAGTTCTATCCAGTAGAATTGTTATTTTCCGAGTTTCACTCACTGAGACATTCCGTGTTCAAAAAACGTTACATTAATCACGCCTTTGACAAACATTATTTAATGACCGTGACCATGGGGATTACCGATATTTTAACCACAATAAAAGACATATTGACACCTAGAAATATTTACTTATATTTCGCAGATTTTTCCTAAATTCAGTTACGAAAATCAGGCAGTTTTCTCAGAAAAATTCTCTTCCTGCATGTTCGAAACAATACACATCCCATTTTCATAGATACCATCACCGTAACATCCCTTGTTCCGAAAAAGTTACATGCACCATGGATTCAACAAATATTCACTATTGAGTTGTTAGAATGTGAATTACACATCTTTAATAAACCATTGAAGACATATTGTCACCTTAAAATTTTGCTCAGATTTTGCAGTGTTTTCATAACACCAGTTTCCAAACAGAGGTTGATATTTCAGTAAAATGCTCCTGGAGCGGTTTCTCACCAATAGATATGTAATTTACATAGTTTCCATCAACGTGACATTCCGTGTAGTGAATACACTACATTCATCATGGATTTGAGAAACATTTTTAATGAGTTGTGTACATGTGTATTACAGAACTTTCATCCACCATACAAGGCATATTTACACCTAGAAACATTAACTCTAAGTTTGCAGCTTTTTCCTAATAGCAGTTTCAAAATCAGGCAGTTTCCTAAGGAAAAATCTGTTGGAGCGTGTTCTACCCAATAGATATGTAAATTACATAGATTCTCCCGCTGTGAAATTCCGTGTTTCGCACACGCTACATGCAGATAGGATTCGACAAAAATACACTACAGAGTTGTTTGCATGTGGATTACAAGACTTTCATCACAATACAAGGCATATTGATGATTAGAAGCATTTTCTCTGATTTCACAGAGCTTTCCAAACGACAGTTTCGAAACTGAGGCAGATTTCAAGGCAAAAACCTCTTGGAGCGGGTTCAAAACAATAGACATTTAATTTACATGGATTCGCACACCATGAAATTCCGTGTTCCGAACACGCTTCATGCATCTCGGATTCAAAAATTTTCACTACAGAGTTGTTAGCAAGTGGAATACATCACTTTCATTGACCATAGATTGCTTACTGACTCTTTGAATACTTTTCTCAGATTTCACAGATTAGTTTAAATGCCAGGTTTGATAATGAGGCAGATTTGGCAGGAAAATGCTCTTGGAGCGAGTTCTAACCAAAAGATATGTTATATACCTAGTTTCACTCACCGTGACATTCCGTGTTCTGAACAAGTTACATGCATCACGGATTCGAAAAACATTCTTTAATGAGTTGTGAACATGTGTATTACCGAACTTTCATCCACCTTACAATGCATATTTATACATAGAAATTATTTTCTGATTTAGTATATTTCTCCTAGTGTCAGTTTTTAAATCATGCAGTTTTCACAGAAAAATCCTCTTGGAGGGAGTTCTACCCTATAGACTTGCAATTTACGTAGAACCCGTCATCGTGAAATTCCGTGATTCGAAAAATATACATGCATCACGGTTTCGAAAAATATTCACTTCAGACTTGTTAGCATAAAGATTACCGAACTTTCATCCACCATAAAAGCCATATTGACACTTTGAAGCATTTTCTCATATTTCAAAAGATTTTCCTAATGCCAGTTTTGAAAATGAGGCAGAATTCGCAGAAAAAGTTCTTGGAACGAGTTCTACCCGAGAGATCTATTTTACATAGATTCGCTTACTGTGAAATTCTGTGTTCCGAACACACTTCATGTGTCTCGGATTCGACAAATATTCACTACAGAGTTGTTAGCATGTGGATAAACGATCTTTCATCCACCATACAAGGCATAAATACACCGAGAATCTATTCATCTGAGTTCGCAGTGTTTCCTAATTCCAGTTTCGAAAATCAGGCAGATTTCTCAGGAAAAATCTCTTGGAGTGATTTCTAACCAAGAGAAATGTAATTTACATAAAATCCCTGACCATGAAATTCCGTGTTCCGAACATGCTACATGCATAATGGATTCGAAAAATATTCTCTACAGAATTGTTAGCATGTGGATTACCGAACTTTCATCACAATAGTTTGAATATTGATACTTAGAAGTATTTTCTCAGATTTTGCTGCGTTTTCCAAACGCCAGTTTAAAAAATAATGCAGTTTTCACAGAAAAATACTCTTGGAGCGAGTTCTGCCCAATAGAGGAGTAATTTACATTTTTTCAGTCACCGTGAAATTCCACATTCCAAACATGGTATATGCATCACGGATAAAAAAAGCTTCTTTAATATGTTGTGAAAATGTGGATTACCGAACTTTCTTCCAACATAAAGGCATATTTACACCTAGAAATATTTACTCTCATTTTGAAGCATTCTCCAAATTTCAGATTCGATAATCATGCAATTTTCGCAGATAAATTCTATTCTAGCTAGTTCTACCCAATAGAATTTTAATTTAAATTTGTGTCATTACGGTGAAATTCCATTTCAAAAAGCGCTACATGAATCACGGTTTGAAAAATCATTACTACACTCTTATTAACATGTGGATTACCGGACTTTCATTCACCATTCAATGCATATTGACACTTAGAAGCATTTTCTCAGATTTCACAGGGTTCTCCTAATGGCAGTTTTGAAAATGAGGCACATTTCGCAGAAAAATCCTCTTCAAGCGAGTTCTACCCAATAGACATGTAATTTACATTGTTTCCTTCAATATGACACACTGTATTCCGTACACGTTACATGCATCACGAATTCGACAAACATTCTCTAATGAGTGTGAGCATGTGGATTACCAAATTTTCATTCACCAAACAAGGCATATTTATCCCTAGATGTAGTTATTCTGATTTCGCAGGTTTTCCCTATCATCCACTTCCGAAAATCATGAAATTTTCGCAGAAAAATTCTATTCAAGCGAGTTCTATCCAGTAGAATTGTTATTTTCCGAGTTTCACTCACTGAGACATTCCGTGTTCAAAAAACGTTATATTAATCACGGCTTTGACAAACATTATTTAATGACCGTGACCATGTGGATTACCGATGTTTCAACCACAGTACAAGGCATATTGACACCTAGAAACATTTACTTAGATTTCGCAGATTTTTCCTAAATTCAGTTATGAAAATCAGGCAGTTTTCGCAGAAAAATTCTCTTGCTGCATGTTCGATCCAATAGACACCCCATTTTCATAGATAACGTCACCGTAACTTCCCGTGATCCGAAAAAGTTACATGCACCATGGATTCAACAAATATTCACTGCTGAGTTGTTAGAATGTGAATTACACATCTTTAATAAACCATTGAAGACATATTGTCACCTTAAAATTTTGCTCAGATTTTGCAGTGTTTTCATAACACCATTTTCCAAACAGAGGTAGATTTTACAGTAAAATGCTCCTGGAGCGGTTTCTCACCAATAGATATGTAATTTACATAGTTTCCATCAACGTGACATTCCGTATACTGAATACACTACATTCATCACGGATTTGAGAAACATTTTTAATGAGTTGTGTACATGTGTATTACAGAACTTTCATCTACCATACAAGGCATATTTACACCTAGAAACATTAACTCTGAGTTTGCAGCTTTTTCCTAATAGCAGTTTCAAAATCAGGGTGTTTCCTAAGGAAAAAACTGTTGGAGCGTGTTCTACCCAATAGATATGTAAATTACATAGATTCTCCCGCTGTGAAATTCCGTGTTTCGCACACGCTACATGCAGATAGGATTCGACAAAAATACACTACAGAGTTGTTTGCATGTGGATTACAGGACTTTCATCACAATACAAGGCATATTGATGATTAGAAGCATTTTCTCTGATTTCACAGAGCTTTCCAAACGCCAGTTACGGAACTGAGGCAGATTTCACGGCAAAAACCTCTTGGAGCGGGTTCAAAACAATAGACATTTAATTTACATGGATTCGCACACCATGAAATTCCGTGTTCCGAACACGCTTCATGCATCTCGGATTCAAAAATTTTCACTACAGGGTTGTTAGCAAGTGGAATACATCACTTTCATTTACCATAGATTGCTTACTGACTCTTTGAATACTTTTCTCAGATTTCACAGATTAGTTTAAATGCCAGGTTTGATAATGAGGCAGATTTGGCAGGAAAATGCTCTTGGAGCGAGTTCTAACCAAAAGATATGTAATATACCTAGTTTCACTCACCGTGACATTCCGTGTTCTGAACAAGTTACATGCATCATGGATTCGAAAAACATTCTTTAATGAGTTGTGAACATGTGTATTACCGAACTTTCATCCACCTTACAATGCATATTTATACATAGAATGTTTTTTCTGATTTAGTAGATTTCACCTAATGTCAGTTTTTAAATCATGCAGTTTTCTCAGAAAAATCCTCTTGGAGCGAGTTCTACCCAATAGATATTCAATTTACATAGAACCTGTCATCGTGAAATTCCGTGTTCAGAAAAAGCTACATGCATCACGGATTCGACAAATATTCACTACAGAGTTGTTAGAATAAGGATTAACGATCTTTCATCCACCATAAAAGCCATATTGACACTTTGAAGCATTTTCTCATATTTCAAAAGTTTTTCCTAATGCCAGTATTGAAAATGAGGCAGAATTCGCAGAAAAAGCTCTTGGAGTGTGTTCTACCCAAGTGACATGCATTTTACATAGATTCGCTCACCGTGATATTCTGTGTCCCAAACACGCTTCATGTATCTCGGATTCGACAAATATTCACTACAGAGTTGTTAGCATGCGGATTAACGATCTTTCATCCACCATACAAGGCATATTTACACCGAGAATCTATTCATCTGAGTTCGCAGTGTTTTTCTAACAACAGTTTCGAAAATCAGGCAGATTTCTCAGGAAAAATCTCTTGGAGTGATTTCTAACCAAGAGAAATGTAATTTATATAAAATCCCTGGCCATGAAATTCGGTGTTCTGAACATGCTACACGCATAATGGATTCGAAAAATATTCTCTACAGATTTGTTAGCATGTTGATTACCGAACTTTCATCACAATAGTTTGAATATTGATACTTAGAAGTATTTTCTCAGATTTTGCTGTGTTTTCCAAACGCCAGTTTAAAAAATAATGCATTTTTCACAGAAAAATTCTCTTGGAGCGTGTTCTACCCAATAGAGAAGTAATTTACATTGTTTCAGTCACCGTGAAATTCCACGTTCCAAACACGGTATATGCATCACGGATTAGAAAAAGATTCTTTAATATGTTGTGAAATTGTGGATTACCGAACTTTCTTCCAACATAAAGGAATATTTACACCTAGAAATATTTACTCTCATTTTGAAGCATTCTCCAAATTTCAGATTCGATAATCATGCAATTTTTGCAGAAAAACGCTATTCTAGCTAGTTCTACCCAATAGAATTTTAATTTAAATTGTGTCATTACGGTGAAATTCCATTTCAAAAAGCGCTACATGAATCACGGTTTGAAAAATCATTACTACACTGTTATTAACATGTGGATTACCGGACTTTCATTCACCATTCAATGCATATTGACACTTAGAATAATTTTGTAATATTTCACAGGGTTCTCCTAATGGCAGTTTTGAAAATGAGGCACATTTCGCAGAAAAAACTCTTCAAGCGAGTTCTACCAAATAGACATGTAATTTTCATTGTTTCCTTCAATTTGACACACTGTATTCCGTACACGTTACATGCATCACGAATTCGACAAACATTCTCTAATGAGTGTGAGCATGTGGATTACCAAACTTTCATTCACCATACAAGGCTTATTTATCCCTAGATGTAGTTATTCTGATTTCACAGGTTTTCCCTAACATCCACTTCCGAAAATCATGAAATTTTCGCAGAAAAATTCAATTCAAGCGAGTTCTATCCAGTAGAATTGTTATTTTCTGAGTTTCACTCACCGAGACATTCCGTGTTCAAAAAACGTTACATTAATCACGGCTTTGACAAACATTATTTAATGACCGTGACCATGTGGATTACCGATGTTTCAACCACAATACAAGGCATATTCACACCTAGAATTATTTACTTATATTTCGCAGATTTTTCCTAAATTCAGTTACGAAAATCAGGCAGTTTTCGCAGAAAAATTCTCTTGCTGCATGTTCGATCCAATAGACATCCCATTTACATAGATACCGTCACCGTAACATCCCGTGTTCCGAAAAAGTTACATGCACCATGGATTCAACAAATATTCACTGCTGAGTTGTTAGAATGTGAATTACACATCTTTAATAAACCATTGAAGACATATTGTCACCTTAAAATTTTGCTCAGATTTTGCAGTGTTTTCATAACACAGGTTCCAAACAGATGTAGATTTTACAGTAAAATGCTCCTGGAGCGGTTTCTAACCAATAGATATGTAATTTACATAGTTTCCATCAACGTGACATTCCGTGTACTGAATACACTACATTCATCGCGGATTTGAGAAACATTTTTAATGAGTTGTGTACATGTGTATTACAGAACTTTCATCCACCATACAAGGCATATTTACACCTAGAAACATTAACTCTGAGTTTGCAGCTTTTT
This sequence comes from Camelus bactrianus, assembly GCF_048773025.1. Classification (NCBI taxonomy): domain Eukaryota; kingdom Metazoa; phylum Chordata; class Mammalia; order Artiodactyla; family Camelidae; genus Camelus; species Camelus bactrianus. The sequence goes on along the minus strand of NC_133539.1, from coordinate 141,847,776 downwards.
CTTAATAGCAGTTTCAAAATCAGGCAGTTTCCTAAGGAAAAAAACTGTTGGAGCTTGTTCTACCCAATAGATATGTAAATTACATAGATTCTCCCGCTGTGAAATTCCGTGTTTCGCACACGCTACATGCAGATAGGATTCGACAAAAATACACTACAGAGTTGTTTGCATGTGGATTACAGGACTTTCATCACAATACAAGGCATATTGATGCTTAGAAGCATTTTCTCTGATTTCACAGAGTTTCCAAACGACAGTTTCGAAACTGAGGCAGATTTCAAGGCAAAAGCCTCTTGGAGCGGGTTCAAAACAACAGACATTTAATTTACATGGATTCGCACACCATGAAATTCCGTGTTCCGAACACGCTTCATGCATCTCGGATTCAAAAATTTTCACTACAGAGTTGTTAGCAAGTGGAATACATCACTTTCATTGACCATAGATTGCTTACTGACTCTTTGAATACTTTTCTCAGATTTCACAGATTAGTTTAAATGCCAGGTTTGAAAATGAGGCAGATTTGGCAGGAAAATGCTCTTGGAGCGAGTTCTAACCAAAAGATATGTAATATACCTAGTTTCACTCACCGTGACATTCCGTGTTCTGAACAAGTTACATGCATCACGGATTCGAAGAACATTCTTTAATGAGTTGTGAACATGTGTATTACCGAACTTTCATCCACCTTACAATGCATATTTATACATAGAATATTTTTTTCTGATTTAGATGATTTCACCTAATGTCAGTTTTTAAATCATGCAGTTTTTGCAGAAAAATACTCTTGGAGCGAGTTCTACCCAATAGACATTCAATTTACATAGAACCTGTCATCGTGAAATTCCGTGTTCAGAAAAAGCTACATGCATCACGGATTCGAAAAATATTCACTACAGAGTTGTTAGCATAAGGATTAACGAACTTTCATCCACCATAAAAGCCATATTGACACTTTGAATCATTTTCTCATATTTCGAAATTTTTTCCGAATCCCAGTTTTGAAAATGAGGCCGAATTCGCAGAAAAAGCTCTTGGAGCGTGTTCTACCCAAGTGACATGCATTTTACATAGATTCGCTCACCGTGAAATTCTGTGTCCCAAACACGCTTCATGTATCTCGGATTCGACAAATATTCACTACAGAGTTGTTAGCATGCGGATTACCGAACTTTCATCCACCCTACAAGGCATATTTACACCGAGAATCTATTCATCTGAGTTCGCAGTGTTTTCCTAACGACAGTTTCGAAAATCAGGCAGATTTCTCAGGAAAAATCTCTTGGAGTGGTTTTTAACCAAGAGAAATGTAATTTATATGAAATCCCTGGCCATGAAATTCGGTGTTCTGAACATGCTACACGCATAATGGTTTCGAAAAATATTCTCTACAGATTTGTTAGCATGTGGATTACCGAACATTCATCACAATAGTTTGAATATTGATACTTAGAAGTATTTTCTCAGATTTTGCTGTGTTTTCCAAAGGCCAGTTTAAAAAATAATGCAGTTTTCACAGAAAAATTCTCTTGGAGCGAGTTCTACCCAATAGAGTAGTAATTTACATTGTTTCAGTCACCGTGAAATTCCACGATACAAACACTCTATATTCATCACGGATTAGAAAAAGATTCTCTAATATGTTGTGAAAATGTGGATTACAGAACTTTCTTCCACATAAAGTCATATTTACACCTAGAAATATTTACTCTCATTTTGAAGCTTTCTCCAAATTTCAGATTCGATAATCATGCAATTTTCGCAGAAAAATTCTATTCTAGCTAGTTCTACCCAATAGAATCGTAATTTACATTGTTTCATTACTGTGAAATTCCGTTTTCCAAAAGTGCTACATGAATCACGGTTTGAAAAATAATTACTACACTGTTATTAACATGTGGATTACCGGACTTTCATTCACCATTCAAGGCATATTGACACTTAGAAGCATTTTCTAAGATTTCACGTGGTTCTCCTACTGGCAGATTTGAAAATGAGGCACATTTCGCAGAAAAATTCTCTTCAAGCGAGTTCTACCCAATAGACATGTAATTTACATTGTTTCCTTCAATATGACACTCTGTATTCCGTACACGTTTCATGCATCACGAATTCGACAAACATGCTCTAATGAGTGTGAGCATCTGGATTACCGAACTTTCATCCACCATACAAGGCATATTTACACCTAGATGTAGTTATTCTGATTTCGCAGTTTTTTCCTAACATCCAGTTTTGAAAATCATGAAATTTTCGCAGAAAAATTCAATTCAAGCGTGTTCTATCCAGTAGAATTGTTATTTTCCGAGTTTCACTCACCGAGACATTCCGTGTTTCGAAAACGTTACATTAATCACGGCTTCGACAAACATTATTTAATGACTGTGAGCATGTGGATTACCGAAGTTTCAACCACAATACAAGGCATATTCACACCTAGAAATATTTACTTAGATTTCACAGATTTTTCCTAACGTCAGTTACGAAAATTAGACAGTTTTCGCAGAAAAATTCTCTTGCTGCTTGTTCGATCCAATAGACATCCCATTTCCATAGATACCGTCACCGTAACATTCCGTGTCCCGAAAAATTTACATGCACCATGGATTCAACAAATATTCACTCCTGAGTTGTTAGAATGTGAATTACACATCTTTAAAAAACGATTGAAGACATATTGTCACCTTAAAGCTTTTGCTCAGGTTTTGCAGTGTTTTCATAACACCAGTTTCCAAACAGAGGTAGATTTTACAGTAAAATCCTCCTGGAGCAGTTTCTCACCAATAGTTGTGTAATTTACATATTTTCCTTCAACGTGACATTCCGTGTACCGAACACACTAAAAACATCACGGATTTGAGAAACATTTTTAATGAGTTGTGTACATGTGTATTACAGATCTTTCATCCACCATACAAGGCATATTTACACCTAGAAACATTAACTCTGAGTTTGCAGCTTTTTCCTAATAGCAGTTTCAAAAATCAGGCAGTTTCCTAAGGAAAAATCTTTTTGAGCGTGTCTTACGCAATACATATGTAAATTACATAGATTCTCCCGCTGTGAAATTCCGTGTTTCGCACACGCTACATGCAGATAGGATTCGAAACAAATACACTACAGAGTTGTTTGCATGTGTATTACAGGACTTTCATCACAATAGAAGGCATATTGATGCTTAGAAGCATTTTCTCTGATTTCAAAGAGCTTTCCAAATGCCAGTTTCGAAACTGAGGCAGTTTTCACCGCAAAAACCTCTTGGAGCGTGTTCAAAACAATAGACATGTAATTTACATGGATTCGCTCACCGTGAAATTCCGTGTTCCGAACACGCTTCATGCATCTCGGATTCAAAAATTTTCACTACAGAGTTGTTAGCAAGTGGATTACTGCACTTTCATCCACCATACATGGCTTACTGACACTTTGAAGACTTTTCTCAGATTTCACAGATTAGTTTAAATGCCAGGTTTGAAAATGAGGCAGATTTGGCAGGAAAATGCTCTTGGAGCGAGTTCTAACCAAAAGATATGTAATTTACCTAGTTTCACTCACCGTGATATTCCGTGTTCTGAACACGTTACATGCATCACGGGTTCGACAAACATTCTTTAATGAGTTGTGAACATGTGTATTTCCGAACTTTCATCTACCTTACAATGCATATTTATACATAGAAATTATTTTCTGATTTAGTATATTTCTCCTAGTGTCAGTTTTTAAATCATGCAGTTTTCACAGAAAAATCCTCTTGGAGCGAGTTCTACCCAATAGACATGCAATTTACGTAGAACCCGTCATCGTGAAATTCCGTGATCCGAAAAAAATACATGCATCACGGTTTCGAAAAATATTCACTTCTGACTTGTTAGCATAAAGATTACCGAACTTTCATCCACCATAAAAGCCATATTGACACTTTGAAGCATTTTCTCATTTTTCGAAAGTTTTTCCTAATGCCAGTTTTGAAAATGAGGCAGAATTCGCAGAAAAAGTTCTTGGAACGAGTTCTACCCGAGAGATCTATTTTACATAGATTCGCTTACTGTGATATTCTGTGTTCCCAACACGCTTCATGTATCTCGGATTCGACAAATACTCACTAAAGAGTTGTTAGCATGCGGATTAACGATCTTTCATCCAGCATACAAGGCATAAATACACCGAGAATCTATTCATCTGAGTTCACAGTGTTTCCTAATTCCAGTTTCGAAAATCAGGCAGATTTCTCAGGAAAAATCTGTTGGAATGATTTCTAACCAAGAGAAATGTAATTTACATAAAATCCCTGGCCATGAAATTCCGTGTTCCGAACATGCTACATGCATAATGGATTCGAAAAATATTCTCTACAGATTTGTTAGCATGTGGATTACCGAACTTTCATCACAATAGTTTGAATATTGATACTTAGAAGTATTTTCTCAGATTTTGCTGCGTTTTCCAAACGCCAGTTTCAAAAATGAAGCATTTACTGCAGAAAAATTCTCTTGGAGCGAGTCCTACCCAATAGAGAAGTAATTTACATTGTTTCAGTCACCGTGAAATTCTATGTTAAAAACACGGTATATGCATCACGGATTAGAAAAAGCTTCTTTAATATGTTGTGAAAATGTGGATTACCGAACTTTCTTCCTACATAAAGGCATATTTACACCTAGAAATATTTACTCTCATTTTGAAGCATTCTCCAAATTTCAGATTCGATAATCATGCAATTTTCGCAGAAAAATTCTATTCTAGCTAGTTCTACCCAATAGAATTTTAATTTAAATTGTGTCATTACGGTGAAATTCCATTTCAAAAAGCGCTACATGAATCACGGTTTGAAAAATCATTACTACACTGTTATTAACATGTGGATTACCGGACTTTCATTCACCATTCAAGGCATATTGACACTTAGAAGCATTTTCTAAGATTTCACGTGGTTCTCCTACTGGCAGATTTGAAAATGAGGCACATTCGCAGAAAAATTCTCTTCAAGCGAGTTCTACCCAATAGACATGTAATTTACATTGTTTCCTTCAATATGACACTCTGTATTCCGTACACGTTTCATGCATCACGAATTCGACAAACATGCTCTAATGAGTGTGAGCATCTGGATTACCGAACTTTCATCCACCATACAAGGCATATTTACACCTAGATGTAGTTATTCTGATTTCGCAGTTTTTTCCTAACATCCAGTTTTGAAAATCATGAAATTTTCGCAGAAAAATTCAATTCAAGCGTGTTCTATCCAGTAGAATTGTTATTTTCCGAGTTTCACTCACCGAGACATTCCGTGTTTCGAAAACGTTACATTAATCACGGCTTCGACAAACATTATTTAATGACTGTGAGCATGTGGATTACCGAAGTTTCAAACACAATACAAGGCATATTCACACCTAGAAATATTTACTTAGATTTCACAGATTTTTCCTAACGTCAGTTACGAAAATCAGACAGTATTCGCAGAAAAATTCTCTTGCTGCTTGTTCGATCCAATAGACATCCCATTTCCATAGATACCGTCACCGTAACATTCCGTGTCCCGAAAAATTTACATGCACCATGGATTCAACAAATATTCACTCCTGAGTTGTTAGAATGTGAATTACACATCTTTAAAAAACGATTGAAGACATATTGTCACCTTAAAGCTTTTGCTCAGGTTTTGCAGTGTTTTCATAACACCAGTTTCCAAACAGAGGTAGATTTTACAGTAAAATCCTCCTGGAGCAGTTTCTCACCAATAGTTGTGTAATTTACATATTTTCCTTCAACGTGACATTCCGTGTACCGAACACACTAAAAACATCACGGATTTGAGAAACATTTTTAATGAGTTGTGTACATGTGTATTACAGATCTTTCATCCACCATACAAGGCATATTTACACCTAGAAACATTAACTCTGAGTTTGCAGCTTTTTCCTAATAGCAGTTTCAAAAATCAGGCAGTTTCCTAAGGAAAAATCTTTTTGAGCGTGTCTTACGCAATACATATGTAAATTACATAGATTCTCCCGCTGTGAAATTCCGTGTTTCGCACACGCTACATGCAGATAGGATTCGAAACAAATACACTACAGAGTTGTTTGCATGTGTATTACAGGACTTTCATCACAATAGAAGGCATATTGATGCTTAGAAGCATTTTCTCTGATTTCAAAGAGCTTTCCAAATGCCAGTTTCGAAACTGAGGCAGTTTTCACCGCAAAAACCTCTTGGAGCGTGTTCAAAACAATAGACATGTAATTTACATGGATTCGCTCACCGTGAAATTCCGTGTTCCGAACACGCTTCATGCATCTCGGATTCAAAAATTTTCACTACAGAGTTGTTAGCAAGTGGATTACTGCACTTTCATCCACCATACATGGCTTACTGACACTTTGAAGACTTTTCTCAGATTTCACAGATTAGTTTAAATGCCAGGTTTGAAAATGAGGCAGATTTGGCAGGAAAATGCTCTTGGAGCGAGTTCTAACCAAAAGATATGTAATTTACCTAGTTTCACTCACCGTGATATTCCGTGTTCTGAACACGTTACATGCATCACGGGTTCGACAAACATTCTTTAATGAGTTGTGAACATGTGTATTTCCGAACTTTCATCTACCTTACAATGCATATTTATACATAGAAATTATTTTCTGATTTAGTATATTTCTCCTAGTGTCAGTTTTTAAATCATGCAGTTTTCACAGAAAAATCCTCTTGGAGCGAGTTCTACCCAATAGACATGCAATTTACGTAGAACCCGTCATCGTGAAATTCCGTGATCCGAAAAAAATACATGCATCACGGTTTCGAAAAATATTCACTTCTGACTTGTTAGCATAAAGATTACCGAACTTTCATCCACCATAAAAGCCATATTGACACTTTGAAGCATTTTCTCATTTTTCGAAAGTTTTTCCTAATGCCAGTTTTGAAAATGAGGCAGAATTCGCAGAAAAAGTTCTTGGAACGAGTTCTACCCGAGAGATCTATTTTACATAGATTCGCTTACTGTGATATTCTGTGTTCCCAACACGCTTCATGTATCTCGGATTCGACAAATACTCACTAAAGAGTTGTTAGCATGCGGATTAACGATCTTTCATCCAGCATACAAGGCATAAATACACCGAGAATCTATTCATCTGAGTTCACAGTGTTTCCTAATTCCAGTTTCGAAAATCAGGCAGATTTCTCAGGAAAAATCTGTTGGAATGATTTCTAACCAAGAGAAATGTAATTTACATAAAATCCCTGGCCATGAAATTCCGTGTTCCGAACATGCTACATGCATAATGGATTCGAAAAATATTCTCTACAGATTTGTTAGCATGTGGATTACCGAACTTTCATCACAATAGTTTGAATATTGATACTTAGAAGTATTTTCTCAGATTTTGCTGCGTTTTCCAAACGCCAGTTTCAAAAATGAAGCATTTACTGCAGAAAAATTCTCTTGGAGCGAGTCCTACCCAATAGAGAAGTAATTTACATTGTTTCAGTCACCGTGAAATTCCATGTTAAAAACACGGTATATGCATCACGGATTAGAAAAAGCTTCTTTAATATGTTGTGAAAATGTGGATTACCGAACTTTCTTCCTACATAAAGGCATATTTACACCTAGAAATATTTACTCTCATTTTGAAGCATTCTCCAAATTTCAGATTCGATAATCATGCAATTTTCGCAGAAAAATTCTATTCTAGCTAGTTCTACCCAATAGAATTTTAATTTAAATTGTGTCATTACGGTGAAATTCCATTTCAAAAAGCGCTACATGAATCACGGTTTGAAAAATCATTACTACACTGTTATTAACATGTGGATTACCGGACTTTCATTCACCATTCAAGGCATATTGACACTTAGAAGCATTTTCTAAGATTTCACGTGGTTCTCCTACTGGCAGATTTGAAAATGAGGCACATTCGCAGAAAAATTCTCTTCAAGCGAGTTCTACCCAATAGACATGTAATTTACATTGTTTCCTTCAATATGACACTCTGTATTCCGTACACGTTTCATGCATCACGAATTCGACAAACATGCTCTAATGAGTGTGAGCATCTGGATTACCGAACTTTCATCCACCATACAAGGCATATTTACACCTAGATGTAGTTATTCTGATTTCGCAGTTTTTTCCTAACATCCAGTTTTGAAAATCATGAAATTTTCGCAGAAAAATTCAATTCAAGCGTGTTCTATCCAGTAGAATTGTTATTTTCCGAGTTTCACTCACCGAGACATTCCGTGTTTCGAAAACGTTACATTAATCACGGCTTCGACAAACATTATTTAATGACTGTGAGCATGTGGATTACCGAAGTTTCAAACACAATACAAGGCATATTCACACCTAGAAATATTTACTTAGATTTCACAGATTTTTCCTAACGTCAGTTACGAAAATCAGACAGTATTCGCAGAAAAATTCTCTTGCTGCTTGTTCGATCCAATAGACATCCCATTTCCATAGATACCGTCACCGTAACATTCCGTGTCCCGAAAAATTTACATGCACCATGGATTCAACAAATATTCACTCCTGAGTTGTTAGAATGTGAATTACACATCTTTAAAAAACGATTGAAGACATATTGTCACCTTAAAGCTTTTGCTCAGGTTTTGCAGTGTTTTCATAACACCAGTTTCCAAACAGAGGTAGATTTTACAGTAAAATCCTCCTGGAGCAGTTTCTCACCAATAGTTGTGTAATTTACATATTTTCCTTCAACGTGACATTCCGTGTACCGAACACACTAAAAACATCACGGATTTGAGAAACATTTTTAATGAGTTGTGTACATGTGTATTACAGATCTTTCATCCACCATACAAGGCATATTTACACCTAGAAACATTAACTCTGAGTTTGCAGCTTTTTCCTAATAGCAGTTTCAAAAATCAGGCAGTTTCCTAAGGAAAAATCTTTTTGAGCGTGTCTTACGCAATACATATGTAAATTACATAGATTCTCCCGCTGTGAAATTCCGTGTTTCGCACACGCTACATGCAGATAGGATTCGAAACAAATACACTACAGAGTTGTTTGCATGTGTATTACAGGACTTTCATCACAATAGAAGGCATATTGATGCTTAGAAGCATTTTCTCTGATTTCAAAGAGCTTTCCAAATGCCAGTTTCGAAACTGAGGCAGTTTTCACCGCAAAAACCTCTTGGAGCGTGTTCAAAACAATAGACATGTAATTTACATGGATTCGCTCACCGTGAAATTCCGTGTTCCGAACACGCTTCATGCATCTCGGATTCAAAAATTTTCACTACAGAGTTGTTAGCAAGTGGATTACTGCACTTTCATCCACCATACATGGCTTACTGACACTTTGAAGACTTTTCTCAGATTTCACAGATTAGTTTAAATGCCAGGTTTGAAAATGAGGCAGATTTGGCAGGAAAATGCTCTTGGAGCGAGTTCTAACCAAAAGATATGTAATTTACCTAGTTTCACTCACCGTGATATTCCGTGTTCTGAACACGTTACATGCATCACGGGTTCGACAAACATTCTTTAATGAGTTGTGAACATGTGTATTTCCGAACTTTCATCTACCTTACAATGCATATTTATACATAGAAATTATTTTCTGATTTAGTATATTTCTCCTAGTGTCAGTTTTTAAATCATGCAGTTTTCACAGAAAAATCCTCTTGGAGCGAGTTCTACCCAATAGACATGCAATTTACGTAGAACCCGTCATCGTGAAATTCCGTGATCCGAAAAAAATACATGCATCACGGTTTCGAAAAATATTCACTTCTGACTTGTTAGCATAAAGATTACCGAACTTTCATCCACCATAAAAGCCATATTGACACTTTGAAGCATTTTCTCATTTTTCGAAAGTTTTTCCTAATGCCAGTTTTGAAAATGAGGCAGAATTCGCAGAAAAAGTTCTTGGAACGAGTTCTACCCGAGAGATCTATTTTACATAGATTCGCTTACTGTGATATTCTGTGTTCCCAACACGCTTCATGTATCTCGGATTCGACAAATACTCACTAAAGAGTTGTTAGCATGCGGATTAACGATCTTTCATCCAGCATACAAGGCATAAATACACCGAGAATCTATTCATCTGAGTTCACAGTGTTTCCTAATTCCAGTTTCGAAAATCAGGCAGATTTCTCAGGAAAAATCTGTTGGAATGATTTCTAACCAAGAGAAATGTAATTTACATAAAATCCCTGGCCATGAAATTCCGTGTTCCGAACATGCTACATGCATAATGGATTCGAAAAATATTCTCTACAGATTTGTTAGCATGTGGATTACCGAACTTTCATCACAATAGTTTGAATATTGATACTTAGAAGTATTTTCTCAGATTTTGCTGCGTTTTCCAAACGCCAGTTTCAAAAATGAAGCATTTACTGCAGAAAAATTCTCTTGGAGCGAGTCCTACCCAATAGAGAAGTAATTTACATTGTTTCAGTCACCGTGAAATTCCATGTTAAAAACACGGTATATGCATCACGGATTAGAAAAAGCTTCTTTAATATGTTGTGAAAATGTGGATTACCGAACTTTCTTCCTACATAAAGGCATATTTACACCTAGAAATATTTACTCTCATTTTGAAGCATTCTCCAAATTTCAGATTCGATAATCATGCAATTTTCGCAGAAAAATTCTATTCTAGCTAGTTCTACCCAATAGAATTTTAATTTAAATTGTGTCATTACGGTGAAATTCCATTTCAAAAAGCGCTACATGAATCACGGTTTGAAAAATCATTACTACACTGTTATTAACATGTGGATTACCGGACTTTCATTCACCATTCAAGGCATATTGACACTTAGAAGCATTTTCTAAGATTTCACGTGGTTCTCCTACTGGCAGATTTGAAAATGAGGCACATTCGCAGAAAAATTCTCTTCAAGCGAGTTCTACCCAATAGACATGTAATTTACATTGTTTCCTTCAATATGACACTCTGTATTCCGTACACGTTTCATGCATCACGAATTCGACAAACATGCTCTAATGAGTGTGAGCATCTGGATTACCGAACTTTCATCCACCATACAAGGCATATTTACACCTAGATGTAGTTATTCTGATTTCGCAGTTTTTTCCTAACATCCAGTTTTGAAAATCATGAAATTTTCGCAGAAAAATTCAATTCAAGCGTGTTCTATCCAGTAGAATTGTTATTTTCCGAGTTTCACTCACCGAGACATTCCGTGTTTCGAAAACGTTACATTAATCACGGCTTCGACAAACATTATTTAATGACTGTGAGCATGTGGATTACCGAAGTTTCAAACACAATACAAGGCATATTCACACCTAGAAATATTTACTTAGATTTCACAGATTTTTCCTAACGTCAGTTACGAAAATCAGACAGTATTCGCAGAAAAATTCTCTTGCTGCTTGTTCGATCCAATAGACATCCCATTTCCATAGATACCGTCACCGTAACATTCCGTGTCCCGAAAAATTTACATGCACCATGGATTCAACAAATATTCACTCCTGAGTTGTTAGAATGTGAATTACACATCTTTAAAAAACGATTGAAGACATATTGTCACCTTAAAGCTTTTGCTCAGGTTTTGCAGTGTTTTCATAACACCAGTTTCCAAACAGAGGTAGATTTTACAGTAAAATCCTCCTGGAGCAGTTTCTCACCAATAGTTGTGTAATTTACATATTTTCCTTCAACGTGACATTCCGTGTACCGAACACACTAAAAACATCACGGATTTGAGAAACATTTTTAATGAGTTGTGTACATGTGTATTACAGATCTTTCATCCACCATACAAGGCATATTTACACCTAGAAACATTAACTCTGAGTTTGCAGCTTTTTCCTAATAGCAGTTTCAAAAATCAGGCAGTTTCCTAAGGAAAAATCTTTTTGAGCGTGTCTTACGCAATACATATGTAAATTACATAGATTCTCCCGCTGTGAAATTCCGTGTTTCGCACACGCTACATGCAGATAGGATTCGAAACAAATACACTACAGAGTTGTTTGCATGTGTATTACAGGACTTTCATCACAATAGAAGGCATATTGATGCTTAGAAGCATTTTCTCTGATTTCAAAGAGCTTTCCAAATGCCAGTTTCGAAACTGAGGCAGTTTTCACCGCAAAAACCTCTTGGAGCGTGTTCAAAACAATAGACATGTAATTTACATGGATTCGCTCACCGTGAAATTCCGTGTTCCGAACACGCTTCATGCATCTCGGATTCAAAAATTTTCACTACAGAGTTGTTAGCAAGTGGATTACTGCACTTTCATCCACCATACATGGCTTACTGACACTTTGAAGACTTTTCTCAGATTTCACAGATTAGTTTAAATGCCAGGTTTGAAAATGAGGCAGATTTGGCAGGAAAATGCTCTTGGAGCGAGTTCTAACCAAAAGATATGTAATTTACCTAGTTTCACTCACCGTGATATTCCGTGTTCTGAACACGTTACATGCATCACGGGTTCGACAAACATTCTTTAATGAGTTGTGAACATGTGTATTTCCGAACTTTCATCTACCTTACAATGCATATTTATACATAGAAATTATTTTCTGATTTAGTATATTTCTCCTAGTGTCAGTTTTTAAATCATGCAGTTTTCACAGAAAAATCCTCTTGGAGCGAGTTCTACCCAATAGACATGCAATTTACGTAGAACCCGTCATCGTGAAATTCCGTGATCCGAAAAAAATACATGCATCACGGTTTCGAAAAATATTCACTTCTGACTTGTTAGCATAAAGATTACCGAACTTTCATCCACCATAAAAGCCATATTGACACTTTGAAGCATTTTCTCATTTTTCGAAAGTTTTTCCTAATGCCAGTTTTGAAAATGAGGCAGAATTCGCAGAAAAAGTTCTTGGAACGAGTTCTACCCGAGAGATCTATTTTACATAGATTCGCTTACTGTGATATTCTGTGTTCCCAACACGCTTCATGTATCTCGGATTCGACAAATACTCACTAAAGAGTTGTTAGCATGCGGATTAACGATCTTTCATCCAGCATACAAGGCATAAATACACCGAGAATCTATTCATCTGAGTTCACAGTGTTTCCTAATTCCAGTTTCGAAAATCAGGCAGATTTCTCAGGAAAAATCTGTTGGAATGATTTCTAACCAAGAGAAATGTAATTTACATAAAATCCCTGGCCATGAAATTCCGTGTTCCGAACATGCTACATGCATAATGGATTCGAAAAATATTCTCTACAGATTTGTTAGCATGTGGATTACCGAACTTTCATCACAATAGTTTGAATATTGATACTTAGAAGTATTTTCTCAGATTTTGCTGCGTTTTCCAAACGCCAGTTTCAAAAATGAAGCATTTACTGCAGAAAAATTCTCTTGGAGCGAGTCCTACCCAATAGAGAAGTAATTTACATTGTTTCAGTCACCGTGAAATTCCATGTTAAAAACACGGTATATGCATCACGGATTAGAAAAAGCTTCTTTAATATGTTGTGAAAATGTGGATTACCGAACTTTCTTCCTACATAAAGGCATATTTACACCTAGAAATATTTACTCTCATTTTGAAGCATTCTCCAAATTTCAGATTCGATAATCATGCAATTTTCGCAGAAAAATTCTATTCTAGCTAGTTCTACCCAATAGAATTTTAATTTAAATTGTGTCATTACGGTGAAATTCCATTTCAAAAAGCGCTACATGAATCACGGTTTGAAAAATCATTACTACACTGTTATTAACATGTGGATTACCGGACTTTCATTCACCATTCAAGGCATATTGACACTTAGAAGCATTTTCTAAGATTTCACGTGGTTCTCCTACTGGCAGATTTGAAAATGAGGCACATTCGCAGAAAAATTCTCTTCAAGCGAGTTCTACCCAATAGACATGTAATTTACATTGTTTCCTTCAATATGACACTCTGTATTCCGTACACGTTTCATGCATCACGAATTCGACAAACATGCTCTAATGAGTGTGAGCATCTGGATTACCGAACTTTCATCCACCATACAAGGCATGTTTACACCTAGATGTAGTTATTCTGATTTCGCAGTTTTTTCCTAACATCCAGTTTTGAAAATCATGAAATTTTCGCAGAAAAATTCAATTCAAGCGTGTTCTATCCAGTAGAATTGTTATTTTCCGAGTTTCACTCACCGAGACATTCCGTGTTTCGAAAACGTTACATTAATCACGGCTTCGACAAACATTATTTAATGACTGTGAGCATGTGGATTACCGAAGTTTCAAACACAATACAAGGCATATTCACACCTAGAAATATTTACTTAGATTTCACAGATTTTTCCTAACGTCAGTTACGAAAATCAGACAGTATTCGCAGAAAAATTCTCTTGCTGCTTGTTCGATCCAATAGACATCCCATTTCCATAGATACCGTCACCGTAACATTCCGTGTCCCGAAAAATTTACATGCACCATGGATTCAACAAATATTCACTCCTGAGTTGTTAGAATGTGAATTACACATCTTTAAAAAACGATTGAAGACATATTGTCACCTTAAAGCTTTTGCTCAGGTTTTGCAGTGTTTTCATAACACCAGTTTCCAAACAGAGGTAGATTTTACAGTAAAATCCTCCTGGAGCAGTTTCTCACCAATAGTTGTGTAATTTACATATTTTCCTTCAACGTGACATTCCGTGTACCGAACACACTAAAAACATCACGGATTTGAGAAACATTTTTAATGAGTTGTGTACATGTGTATTACAGATCTTTCATCCACCATACAAGGCATATTTACACCTAGAAACATTAACTCTGAGTTTGCAGCTTTTTCCTAATAGCAGTTTCAAAAATCAGGCAGTTTCCTAAGGAAAAATCTTTTTGAGCGTGTCTTACGCAATACATATGTAAATTACATAGATTCTCCCGCTGTGAAATTCCGTGTTTCGCACACGCTACATGCAGATAGGATTCGAAACAAATACACTACAGAGTTGTTTGCATGTGTATTACAGGACTTTCATCACAATAGAAGGCATATTGATGCTTAGAAGCATTTTCTCTGATTTCAAAGAGCTTTCCAAATGCCAGTTTCGAAACTGAGGCAGTTTTCACCGCAAAAACCTCTTGGAGCGTGTTCAAAACAATAGACATGTAATTTACATGGATTCGCTCACCGTGAAATTCCGTGTTCCGAACACGCTTCATGCATCTCGGATTCAAAAATTTTCACTACAGAGTTGTTAGCAAGTGGATTACTGCACTTTCATCCACCATACATGGCTTACTGACACTTTGAAGACTTTTCTCAGATTTCACAGATTAGTTTAAATGCCAGGTTTGAAAATGAGGCAGATTTGGCAGGAAAATGCTCTTGGAGCGAGTTCTAACCAAAAGATATGTAATTTACCTAGTTTCACTCACCGTGATATTCCGTGTTCTGAACACGTTACATGCATCACGGGTTCGACAAACATTCTTTAATGAGTTGTGAACATGTGTATTTCCGAACTTTCATCTACCTTACAATGCATATTTATACATAGAAATTATTTTCTGATTTAGTATATTTCTCCTAGTGTCAGTTTTTAAATCATGCAGTTTTCACAGAAAAATCCTCTTGGAGCGAGTTCTACCCAATAGACATGCAATTTACGTAGAACCCGTCATCGTGAAATTCCGTGATCCGAAAAAAATACATGCATCACGGTTTCGAAAAATATTCACTTCTGACTTGTTAGCATAAAGATTACCGAACTTTCATCCACCATAAAAGCCATATTGACACTTTGAAGCATTTTCTCATTTTTCGAAAGTTTTTCCTAATGCCAGTTTTGAAAATGAGGCAGAATTCGCAGAAAAAGTTCTTGGAACGAGTTCTACCCGAGAGATCTATTTTACATAGATTCGCTTACTGTGATATTCTGTGTTCCCAACACGCTTCATGTATCTCGGATTCGACAAATACTCACTAAAGAGTTGTTAGCATGCGGATTAACGATCTTTCATCCAGCATACAAGGCATAAATACACCGAGAATCTATTCATCTGAGTTCACAGTGTTTCCTAATTCCAGTTTCGAAAATCAGGCAGATTTCTCAGGAAAAATCTGTTGGAATGATTTCTAACCAAGAGAAATGTAATTTACATAAAATCCCTGGCCATGAAATTCCGTGTTCCGAACATGCTACATGCATAATGGATTCGAAAAATATTCTCTACAGATTTGTTAGCATGTGGATTACCGAACTTTCATCACAATAGTTTGAATATTGATACTTAGAAGTATTTTCTCAGATTTTGCTGCGTTTTCCAAACGCCAGTTTCAAAAATGAAGCATTTACTGCAGAAAAATTCTCTTGGAGCGAGTCCTACCCAATAGAGAAGTAATTTACATTGTTTCAGTCACCGTGAAATTCCATGTTAAAAACACGGTATATGCATCACGGATTAGAAAAAGCTTCTTTAATATGTTGTGAAAATGTGGATTACCGAACTTTCTTCCTACATAAAGGCATATTTACACCTAGAAATATTTACTCTCATTTTGAAGCATTCTCCAAATTTCAGATTCGATAATCATGCAATTTTCGCAGAAAAATTCTATTCTAGCTAGTTCTACCCAATAGAATTTTAATTTAAATTGTGTCATTACGGTGAAATTCCATTTCAAAAAGCGCTACATGAATCACGGTTTGAAAAATCATTACTACACTGTTATTAACATGTGGATTACCGGACTTTCATTCACCATTCAAGGCATATTGACACTTAGAAGCATTTTCTAAGATTTCACGTGGTTCTCCTACTGGCAGATTTGAAAATGAGGCACATTCGCAGAAAAATTCTCTTCAAGCGAGTTCTACCCAATAGACATGTAATTTACATTGTTTCCTTCAATATGACACTCTGTATTCCGTACACGTTTCATGCATCACGAATTCGACAAACATGCTCTAATGAGTGTGAGCATCTGGATTACCGAACTTTCATCCACCATACAAGGCATGTTTACACCTAGATGTAGTTATTCTGATTTCGCAGTTTTTTCCTAACATCCAGTTTTGAAAATCATGAAATTTTCGCAGAAAAATTCAATTCAAGCGTGTTCTATCCAGTAGAATTGTTATTTTCCGAGTTTCACTCACCGAGACATTCCGTGTTTCGAAAACGTTACATTAATCACGGCTTCGACAAACATTATTTAATGACTGTGAGCATGTGGATTACCGAAGTTTCAAACACAATACAAGGCATATTCACACCTAGAAATATTTACTTAGATTTCACAGATTTTTCCTAACGTCAGTTACGAAAATCAGACAGTATTCGCAGAAAAATTCTCTTGCTGCTTGTTCGATCCAATAGACATCCCATTTCCATAGATACCGTCACCGTAACATTCCGTGTCCCGAAAAATTTACATGCACCATGGATTCAACAAATATTCACTCCTGAGTTGTTAGAATGTGAATTACACATCTTTAAAAAACGATTGAAGACATATTGTCACCTTAAAGCTTTTGCTCAGGTTTTGCAGTGTTTTCATAACACCAGTTTCCAAACAGAGGTAGATTTTACAGTAAAATCCTCCTGGAGCAGTTTCTCACCAATAGTTGTGTAATTTACATATTTTCCTTCAACGTGACATTCCGTGTACCGAACACACTAAAAACATCACGGATTTGAGAAACATTTTTAATGAGTTGTGTACATGTGTATTACAGATCTTTCATCCACCATACAAGGCATATTTACACCTAGAAACATTAACTCTGAGTTTGCAGCTTTTTCCTAATAGCAGTTTCAAAAATCAGGCAGTTTCCTAAGGAAAAATCTTTTTGAGCGTGTCTTATGCAATACATATGTAAATTACATAGATTCTCCCGCTGTGAAATTCCGTGTTTCGCACACGCTACATGCAGATAGGATTCGAAACAAATACACTACAGAGTTGTTTGCATGTGTATTACAGGACTTTCATCACAATAGAAGGCATATTGATGCTTAGAAGCATTTTCTCTGATTTCAAAGAGCTTTCCAAATGCCAGTTTCGAAACTGAGGCAGTTTTCACCGCAAAAACCTCTTGGAGCGTGTTCAAAACAATAGACATGTAATTTACATGGATTCGCTCACCGTGAAATTCCGTGTTCCGAACACGCTTCATGCATCTCGGATTCAAAAATTTTCACTACAGAGTTGTTAGCAAGTGGATTACTGCACTTTCATCCACCATACATGGCTTACTGACACTTTGAAGACTTTTCTCAGATTTCACAGATTAGTTTAAATGCCAGGTTTGAAAATGAGGCAGATTTGGCAGGAAAATGCTCTTGGAGCGAGTTCTAACCAAAAGATATGTAATTTACCTAGTTTCACTCACCGTGATATTCCGTGTTCTGAACACGTTACATGCATCACGGGTTCGACAAACATTCTTTAATGAGTTGTGAACATGTGTATTTCCGAACTTTCATCTACCTTACAATGCATATTTATACATAGAAATTATTTTCTGATTTAGTATATTTCTCCTAGTGTCAGTTTTTAAATCATGCAGTTTTCACAGAAAAATCCTCTTGGAGCGAGTTCTACCCAATAGACATGCAATTTACGTAGAACCCGTCATCGTGAAATTCCGTGATCCGAAAAAAATACATGCATCACGGTTTCGAAAAATATTCACTTCTGACTTGTTAGCATAAAGATTACCGAACTTTCATCCACCATAAAAGCCATATTGACACTTTGAAGCATTTTCTCATTTTTCGAAAGTTTTTCCTAATGCCAGTTTTGAAAATGAGGCAGAATTCGCAGAAAAAGTTCTTGGAACGAGTTCTACCCGAGAGATCTATTTTACATAGATTCGCTTACTGTGATATTCTGTGTTCCCAACACGCTTCATGTATCTCGGATTCGACAAATACTCACTAAAGAGTTGTTAGCATGCGGATTAACGATCTTTCATCCAGCATACAAGGCATAAATACACCGAGAATCTATTCATCTGAGTTCACAGTGTTTCCTAATTCCAGTTTCGAAAATCAGGCAGATTTCTCAGGAATAATCTGTTGGAATGATTTCTAACCAAGAGAAATGTAATTTACATAAAATCCCTGGCCATGAAATTCCGTGTTCCGAACATGCTACATGCATAATGGATTCGAAAAATATTCTCTACAGATTTGTTAGCATGTGGATTACCGAACTTTCATCACAATAGTTTGAATATTGATACTTAGAAGTATTTTCTCAGATTTTGCTGCGTTTTCCAAACGCCAGTTTCAAAAATGAAGCATTTACTGCAGAAAAATTCTCTTGGAGCGAGTCCTACCCAATAGAGAAGTAATTTACATTGTTTCAGTCACCGTGAAATTCCATGTTAAAAACACGGTATATGCATCACGGATTAGAAAAAGCTTCTTTAATATGTTGTGAAAATGTGGATTACCGAACTTTCTTCCTACATAAAGGCATATTTACACCTAGAAATATTTACTCTCATTTTGAAGCATTCTCCAAATTTCAGATTCGATAATCATGCAATTTTCGCAGAAAAATTCTATTCTAGCTAGTTCTACCCAATAGAATTTTAATTTAAATTGTGTCATTACGGTGAAATTCCATTTCAAAAAGCGCTACATGAATCACGGTTTGAAAAATCATTACTACACTGTTATTAACATGTGGATTACCGGACTTTCATTCACCATTCAAGGCATATTGACACTTAGAAGCATTTTCTAAGATTTCACGTGGTTCTCCTACTGGCAGATTTGAAAATGAGGCACATTCGCAGAAAAATTCTCTTCAAGCGAGTTCTACCCAATAGACATGTAATTTACATTGTTTCCTTCAATATGACACTCTGTATTCCGTACACGTTTCATGCATCACGAATTCGACAAACATGCTCTAATGAGTGTGAGCATCTGGATTACCGAACTTTCATCCACCATACAAGGCATATTTACACCTAGATGTAGTTATTCTGATTTCGCAGTTTTTTCCTAACATCCAGTTTTGAAAATCATGAAATTTTCGCAGAAAAATTCAATTCAAGCGTGTTCTATCCAGTAGAATTGTTATTTTCCGAGTTTCACTCACCGAGACATTCCGTGTTTCGAAAACGTTACATTAATCACGGCTTCGACAAACATTATTTAATGACTGTGAGCATGTGGATTACCGAAGTTTCAAACACAATACAAGGCATATTCACACCTAGAAATATTTACTTAGATTTCACAGATTTTTCCTAACGTCAGTTACGAAAATCAGACAGTATTCGCAGAAAAATTCTCTTGCTGCTTGTTCGATCCAATAGACATCCCATTTCCATAGATACCGTCACCGTAACATTCCGTGTCCCGAAAAATTTACATGCACCATGGATTCAACAAATATTCACTCCTGAGTTGTTAGAATGTGAATTACACATCTTTAAAAAACGATTGAAGACATATTGTCACCTTAAAGCTTTTGCTCAGGTTTTGCAGTGTTTTCATAACACCAGTTTCCAAACAGAGGTAGATTTTACAGTAAAATCCTCCTGGAGCAGTTTCTCACCAATAGTTGTGTAATTTACATATTTTCCTTCAACGTGACATTCCGTGTACCGAACACACTAAAAACATCACGGATTTGAGAAACATTTTTAATGAGTTGTGTACATGTGTATTACAGATCTTTCATCCACCATACAAGGCATATTTACACCTAGAAACATTAACTCTGAGTTTGCAGCTTTTTCCTAATAGCAGTTTCAAAAATCAGGCAGTTTCCTAAGGAAAAATCTTTTTGAGCGTGTCTTACGCAATACATATGTAAATTACATAGATTCTCCCGCTGTGAAATTCCGTGTTTCGCACACGCTACATGCAGATAGGATTCGAAACAAATACACTACAGAGTTGTTTGCATGTGTATTACAGGACTTTCATCACAATAGAAGGCATATTGATGCTTAGAAGCATTTTCTCTGATTTCAAAGAGCTTTCCAAATGCCAGTTTCGAAACTGAGGCAGTTTTCACCGCAAAAACCTCTTGGAGCGTGTTCAAAACAATAGACATGTAATTTACATGGATTCGCTCACCGTGAAATTCCGTGTTCCGAACACGCTTCATGCATCTCGGATTCAAAAATTTTCACTACAGAGTTGTTAGCAAGTGGATTACTGCACTTTCATCCACCATACATGGCTTACTGACACTTTGAAGACTTTTCTCAGATTTCACAGATTAGTTTAAATGCCAGGTTTGAAAATGAGGCAGATTTGGCAGGAAAATGCTCTTGGAGCGAGTTCTAACCAAAAGATATGTAATTTACCTAGTTTCACTCACCGTGATATTCCGTGTTCTGAACACGTTACATGCATCACGGGTTCGACAAACATTCTTTAATGAGTTGTGAACATGTGTATTTCCGAACTTTCATCTACCTTACAATGCATATTTATACATAGAAATTATTTTCTGATTTAGTATATTTCTCCTAGTGTCAGTTTTTAAATCATGCAGTTTTCACAGAAAAATCCTCTTGGAGCGAGTTCTACCCAATAGACATGCAATTTACGTAGAACCCGTCATCGTGAAATTCCGTGATCCGAAAAAAATACATGCATCACGGTTTCGAAAAATATTCACTTCTGACTTGTTAGCATAAAGATTACCGAACTTTCATCCACCATAAAAGCCATATTGACACTTTGAAGCATTTTCTCATTTTTCGAAAGTTTTTCCTAATGCCAGTTTTGAAAATGAGGCAGAATTCGCAGAAAAAGTTCTTGGAACGAGTTCTACCCGAGAGATCTATTTTACATAGATTCGCTTACTGTGATATTCTGTGTTCCCAACACGCTTCATGTATCTCGGATTCGACAAATACTCACTAAAGAGTTGTTAGCATGCGGATTAACGATCTTTCATCCAGCATACAAGGCATAAATACACCGAGAATCTATTCATCTGAGTTCACAGTGTTTCCTAATTCCAGTTTCGAAAATCAGGCAGATTTCTCAGGAAAAATCTGTTGGAATGATTTCTAACCAAGAGAAATGTAATTTACATAAAATCCCTGGCCATGAAATTCCGTGTTCCGAACATGCTACATGCATAATGGATTCGAAAAATATTCTCTACAGATTTGTTAGCATGTGGATTACCGAACTTTCATCACAATAGTTTGAATATTGATACTTAGAAGTATTTTCTCAGATTTTGCTGCGTTTTCCAAACGCCAGTTTCAAAAATGAAGCATTTACTGCAGAAAAATTCTCTTGGAGCGAGTCCTACCCAATAGAGAAGTAATTTACATTGTTTCAGTCACCGTGAAATTCCATGTTAAAAACACGGTATATGCATCACGGATTAGAAAAAGCTTCTTTAATATGTTGTGAAAATGTGGATTACCGAACTTTCTTCCTACATAAAGGCATATTTACACCTAGAAATATTTACTCTCATTTTGAAGCATTCTCCAAATTTCAGATTCGATAATCATGCAATTTTCGCAGAAAAATTCTATTCTAGCTAGTTCTACCCAATAGAATTTTAATTTAAATTGTGTCATTACGGTGAAATTCCATTTCAAAAAGCGCTACATGAATCACGGTTTGAAAAATCATTACTACACTGTTATTAACATGTGGATTACCGGACTTTCATTCACCATTCAAGGCATATTGACACTTAGAAGCATTTTCTAAGATTTCACGTGGTTCTCCTACTGGCAGATTTGAAAATGAGGCACATTCGCAGAAAAATTCTCTTCAAGCGAGTTCTACCCAATAGACATGTAATTTACATTGTTTCCTTCAATATGACACTCTGTATTCCGTACACGTTTCATGCATCACGAATTCGACAAACATGCTCTAATGAGTGTGAGCATCTGGATTACCGAACTTTCATCCACCATACAAGGCATATTTACACCTAGATGTAGTTATTCTGATTTCGCAGTTTTTTCCTAACATCCAGTTTTGAAAATCATGAAATTTTCGCAGAAAAATTCAATTCAAGCGTGTTCTATCCAGTAGAATTGTTATTTTCCGAGTTTCACTCACCGAGACATTCCGTGTTTCGAAAACGTTACATTAATCACGGCTTCGACAAACATTATTTAATGACTGTGAGCATGTGGATTACCGAAGTTTCAAACACAATACAAGGCATATTCACACCTAGAAATATTTACTTAGATTTCACAGATTTTTCCTAACGTCAGTTACGAAAATCAGACAGTATTCGCAGAAAAATTCTCTTGCTGCTTGTTCGATCCAATAGACATCCCATTTCCATAGATACCGTCACCGTAACATTCCGTGTCCCGAAAAATTTACATGCACCATGGATTCAACAAATATTCACTCCTGAGTTGTTAGAATGTGAATTACACATCTTTAAAAAACGATTGAAGACATATTGTCACCTTAAAGCTTTTGCTCAGGTTTTGCAGTGTTTTCATAACACCAGTTTCCAAACAGAGGTAGATTTTACAGTAAAATCCTCCTGGAGCAGTTTCTCACCAATAGTTGTGTAATTTACATATTTTCCTTCAACGTGACATTCCGTGTACCGAACACACTAAAAACATCACGGATTTGAGAAACATTTTTAATGAGTTGTGTACATGTGTATTACAGATCTTTCATCCACCATACAAGGCATATTTACACCTAGAAACATTAACTCTGAGTTTGCAGCTTTTTCCTAATAGCAGTTTCAAAAATCAGGCAGTTTCCTAAGGAAAAATCTTTTTGAGCGTGTCTTACGCAATACATATGTAAATTACATAGATTCTCCCGCTGTGAAATTCCGTGTTTCGCACACGCTACATGCAGATAGGATTCGAAACAAATACACTACAGAGTTGTTTGCATGTGTATTACAGGACTTTCATCACAATAGAAGGCATATTGATGCTTAGAAGCATTTTCTCTGATTTCAAAGAGCTTTCCAAATGCCAGTTTCGAAACTGAGGCAGTTTTCACCGCAAAAACCTCTTGGAGCGTGTTCAAAACAATAGACATGTAATTTACATGGATTCGCTCACCGTGAAATTCCGTGTTCCGAACACGCTTCATGCATCTCGGATTCAAAAATTTTCACTACAGAGTTGTTAGCAAGTGGATTACTGCACTTTCATCCACCATACATGGCTTACTGACACTTTGAAGACTTTTCTCAGATTTCACAGATTAGTTTAAATGCCAGGTTTGAAAATGAGGCAGATTTGGCAGGAAAATGCTCTTGGAGCGAGTTCTAACCAAAAGATATGTAATTTACCTAGTTTCACTCACCGTGATATTCCGTGTTCTGAACACGTTACATGCATCACGGGTTCGACAAACATTCTTTAATGAGTTGTGAACATGTGTATTTCCGAACTTTCATCTACCTTACAATGCATATTTATACATAGAAATTATTTTCTGATTTAGTATATTTCTCCTAGTGTCAGTTTTTAAATCATGCAGTTTTCACAGAAAAATCCTCTTGGAGCGAGTTCTACCCAATAGACATGCAATTTACGTAGAACCCGTCATCGTGAAATTCCGTGATCCGAAAAAAATACATGCATCACGGTTTCGAAAAATATTCACTTCTGACTTGTTAGCATAAAGATTACCGAACTTTCATCCACCATAAAAGCCATATTGACACTTTGAAGCATTTTCTCATTTTTCGAAAGTTTTTCCTAATGCCAGTTTTGAAAATGAGGCAGAATTCGCAGAAAAAGTTCTTGGAACGAGTTCTACCCGAGAGATCTATTTTACATAGATTCGCTTACTGTGATATTCTGTGTTCCCAACACGCTTCATGTATCTCGGATTCGACAAATACTCACTAAAGAGTTGTTAGCATGCGGATTAACGATCTTTCATCCAGCATACAAGGCATAAATACACCGAGAATCTATTCATCTGAGTTCACAGTGTTTCCTAATTCCAGTTTCGAAAATCAGGCAGATTTCTCAGGAAAAATCTGTTGGAATGATTTCTAACCAAGAGAAATGTAATTTACATAAAATCCCTGGCCATGAAATTCCGTGTTCCGAACATGCTACATGCATAATGGATTCGAAAAATATTCTCTACAGATTTGTTAGCATGTGGATTACCGAACTTTCATCACAATAGTTTGAATATTGATACTTAGAAGTATTTTCTCAGATTTTGCTGCGTTTTCCAAACGCCAGTTTCAAAAATGAAGCATTTACTGCAGAAAAATTCTCTTGGAGCGAGTCCTACCCAATAGAGAAGTAATTTACATTGTTTCAGTCACCGTGAAATTCCATGTTAAAAACACGGTATATGCATCACGGATTAGAAAAAGCTTCTTTAATATGTTGTGAAAATGTGGATTACTGAACTTTCTTCCTACATAAAGGCATATTTACACCTAGAAATATTTACTCTCATTTTGAAGCATTCTCCAAATTTCAGATTCGATAATCATGCAATTTTCGCAGAAAAATTCTATTCTAGCTAGTTCTACCCAATAGAATTTTAATTTAAATTGTGTCATTACGGTGAAATTCCATTTCAAAAAGCGCTACATGAATCACGGTTTGAAAAATCATTACTACACTGTTATTAACATGTGGATTACCGGACTTTCATTCACCATTCAAGGCATATTGACACTTAGAAGCATTTTCTAAGATTTCACGTGGTTCTCCTACTGGCAGATTTGAAAATGAGGCACATTCGCAGAAAAATTCTCTTCAAGCGAGTTCTACCCAATAGACATGTAATTTACATTGTTTCCTTCAATATGACACTCTGTATTCCGTACACGTTTCATGCATCACGAATTCGACAAACATGCTCTAATGAGTGTGAGCATCTGGATTACCGAACTTTCATCCACCATACAAGGCATGTTTACACCTAGATGTAGTTATTCTGATTTCGCAGTTTTTTCCTAACATCCAGTTTTGAAAATCATGAAATTTTCGCAGAAAAATTCAATTCAAGCGTGTTCTATCCAGTAGAATTGTTATTTTCCGAGTTTCACTCACCGAGACATTCCGTGTTTCGAAAACGTTACATTAATCACGGCTTCGACAAACATTATTTAATGACTGTGAGCATGTGGATTACCGAAGTTTCAAACACAATACAAGGCATATTCACACCTAGAAATATTTACTTAGATTTCACAGATTTTTCCTAACGTCAGTTACGAAAATCAGACAGTATTCGCAGAAAAATTCTCTTGCTGCTTGTTCGATCCAATAGACATCCCATTTCCATAGATACCGTCACCGTAACATTCCGTGTCCCGAAAAATTTACATGCACCATGGATTCAACAAATATTCACTCCTGAGTTGTTAGAATGTGAATTACACATCTTTAAAAAACGATTGAAGACATATTGTCACCTTAAAGCTTTTGCTCAGGTTTTGCAGTGTTTTCATAACACCAGTTTCCAAACAGAGGTAGATTTTACAGTAAAATCCTCCTGGAGCAGTTTCTCACCAATAGTTGTGTAATTTACATATTTTCCTTCAACGTGACATTCCGTGTACCGAACACACTAAAAACATCACGGATTTGAGAAACATTTTTAATGAGTTGTGTACATGTGTATTACAGATCTTTCATCCACCATACAAGGCATATTTACACCTAGAAACATTAACTCTGAGTTTGCAGCTTTTTCCTAATAGCAGTTTCAAAAATCAGGCAGTTTCCTAAGGAAAAATCTTTTTGAGCGTGTCTTATGCAATACATATGTAAATTACATAGATTCTCCCGCTGTGAAATTCCGTGTTTCGCACACGCTACATGCAGATAGGATTCGAAACAAATACACTACAGAGTTGTTTGCATGTGTATTACAGGACTTTCATCACAATAGAAGGCATATTGATGCTTAGAAGCATTTTCTCTGATTTCAAAGAGCTTTCCAAATGCCAGTTTCGAAACTGAGGCAGTTTTCACCGCAAAAACCTCTTGGAGCGTGTTCAAAACAATAGACATGTAATTTACATGGATTCGCTCACCGTGAAATTCCGTGTTCCGAACACGCTTCATGCATCTCGGATTCAAAAATTTTCACTACAGAGTTGTTAGCAAGTGGATTACTGCACTTTCATCCACCATACATGGCTTACTGACACTTTGAAGACTTTTCTCAGATTTCACAGATTAGTTTAAATGCCAGGTTTGAAAATGAGGCAGATTTGGCAGGAAAATGCTCTTGGAGCGAGTTCTAACCAAAAGATATGTAATTTACCTAGTTTCACTCACCGTGATATTCCGTGTTCTGAACACGTTACATGCATCACGGGTTCGACAAACATTCTTTAATGAGTTGTGAACATGTGTATTTCCGAACTTTCATCTACCTTACAATGCATATTTATACATAGAAATTATTTTCTGATTTAGTATATTTCTCCTAGTGTCAGTTTTTAAATCATGCAGTTTTCACAGAAAAATCCTCTTGGAGCGAGTTCTACCCAATAGACATGCAATTTACGTAGAACCCGTCATCGTGAAATTCCGTGATCCGAAAAAAATACATGCATCACGGTTTCGAAAAATATTCACTTCTGACTTGTTAGCATAAAGATTACCGAACTTTCATCCACCATAAAAGCCATATTGACACTTTGAAGCATTTTCTCATTTTTCGAAAGTTTTTCCTAATGCCAGTTTTGAAAATGAGGCAGAATTCGCAGAAAAAGTTCTTGGAACGAGTTCTACCCGAGAGATCTATTTTACATAGATTCGCTTACTGTGATATTCTGTGTTCCCAACACGCTTCATGTATCTCGGATTCGACAAATACTCACTAAAGAGTTGTTAGCATGCGGATTAACGATCTTTCATCCAGCATACAAGGCATAAATACACCGAGAATCTATTCATCTGAGTTCACAGTGTTTCCTAATTCCAGTTTCGAAAATCAGGCAGATTTCTCAGGAATAATCTGTTGGAATGATTTCTAACCAAGAGAAATGTAATTTACATAAAATCCCTGGCCATGAAATTCCGTGTTCCGAACATGCTACATGCATAATGGATTCGAAAAATATTCTCTACAGATTTGTTAGCATGTGGATTACCGAACTTTCATCACAATAGTTTGAATATTGATACTTAGAAGTATTTTCTCAGATTTTGCTGCGTTTTCCAAACGCCAGTTTCAAAAATGAAGCATTTACTGCAGAAAAATTCTCTTGGAGCGAGTCCTACCCAATAGAGAAGTAATTTACATTGTTTCAGTCACCGTGAAATTCCATGTTAAAAACACGGTATATGCATCACGGATTAGAAAAAGCTTCTTTAATATGTTGTGAAAATGTGGATTACCGAACTTTCTTCCTACATAAAGGCATATTTACACCTAGAAATATTTACTCTCATTTTGAAGCATTCTCCAAATTTCAGATTCGATAATCATGCAATTTTCGCAGAAAAATTCTATTCTAGCTAGTTCTACCCAATAGAATTTTAATTTAAATTGTGTCATTACGGTGAAATTCCATTTCAAAAAGCGCTACATGAATCACGGTTTGAAAAATCATTACTACACTGTTATTAACATGTGGATTACCGGACTTTCATTCACCATTCAAGGCATATTGACACTTAGAAGCATTTTCTAAGATTTCACGTGGTTCTCCTACTGGCAGATTTGAAAATGAGGCACATTCGCAGAAAAATTCTCTTCAAGCGAGTTCTACCCAATAGACATGTAATTTACATTGTTTCCTTCAATATGACACTCTGTATTCCGTACACGTTTCATGCATCACGAATTCGACAAACATGCTCTAATGAGTGTGAGCATCTGGATTACCGAACTTTCATCCACCATACAAGGCATATTTACACCTAGATGTAGTTATTCTGATTTCGCAGTTTTTCCCTAACATCCACTTCCGAAAATCATGAAATTTTCGCAGAAAAATTCAATTCAAGCGTGTTCTATCCAGTAGAATTGTTATTTTCCGAGTTTCACTCACCGAGACATTCCGTGTTTCGAAAACGTTACATTAATCACGGCTTCGACAAACATTATTTAATGACTGTGAGCATGTGGATTACCGAAGTTTCAAACACAATACAAGGCATATTCACACCTAGAAATATTTACTTAGATTTCACAGATTTTTCCTAACGTCAGTTACGAAAATCAGACAGTATTCGCAGAAAAATTCTCTTGCTGCTTGTTCGATCCAATAGACATCCCATTTCCATAGATACCGTCACCGTAACATTCCGTGTCCCGAAAAATTTACATGCACCATGGATTCAACAAATATTCACTCCTGAGTTGTTAGAATGTGAATTACACATCTTTAAAAAACGATTGAAGACATATTGTCACCTTAAAGCTTTTGCTCAGGTTTTGCAGTGTTTTCATAACACCAGTTTCCAAACAGAGGTAGATTTTACAGTAAAATCCTCCTGGAGCAGTTTCTCACCAATAGTTGTGTAATTTACATATTTTCCTTCAACGTGACATTCCGTGTACCGAACACACTAAAAACATCACGGATTTGAGAAACATTTTTAATGAGTTGTGTACATGTGTATTACAGATCTTTCATCCACCATACAAGGCATATTTACACCTAGAAACATTAACTCTGAGTTTGCAGCTTTTTCCTAATAGCAGTTTCAAAAATCAGGCAGTTTCCTAAGGAAAAATCTTTTTGAGCGTGTCTTACGCAATACATATGTAAATTACATAGATTCTCCCGCTGTGAAATTCCGTGTTTCGCACACGCTACATGCAGATAGGATTCGAAACAAATACACTACAGAGTTGTTTGCATGTGTATTACAGGACTTTCATCACAATAGAAGGCATATTGATGCTTAGAAGCATTTTCTCTGATTTCAAAGAGCTTTCCAAATGCCAGTTTCGAAACTGAGGCAGTTTTCACCGCAAAAACCTCTTGGAGCGTGTTCAAAACAATAGACATGTAATTTACATGGATTCGCTCACCGTGAAATTCCGTGTTCCGAACACGCTTCATGCATCTCGGATTCAAAAATTTTCACTACAGAGTTGTTAGCAAGTGGATTACTGCACTTTCATCCACCATACATGGCTTACTGACACTTTGAAGACTTTTCTCAGATTTCACAGATTAGTTTAAATGCCAGGTTTGAAAATGAGGCAGATTTGGCAGGAAAATGCTCTTGGAGCGAGTTCTAACCAAAAGATATGTAATTTACCTAGTTTCACTCACCGTGATATTCCGTGTTCTGAACACGTTACATGCATCACGGGTTCGACAAACATTCTTTAATGAGTTGTGAACATGTGTATTTCCGAACTTTCATCTACCTTACAATGCATATTTATACATAGAAATTATTTTCTGATTTAGTATATTTCTCCTAGTGTCAGTTTTTAAATCATGCAGTTTTCACAGAAAAATCCTCTTGGAGCGAGTTCTACCCAATAGACATGCAATTTACGTAGAACCCGTCATCGTGAAATTCCGTGATCCGAAAAAAATACATGCATCACGGTTTCGAAAAATATTCACTTCTGACTTGTTAGCATAAAGATTACCGAACTTTCATCCACCATAAAAGCCATATTGACACTTTGAAGCATTTTCTCATTTTTCGAAAGTTTTTCCTAATGCCAGTTTTGAAAATGAGGCAGAATTCGCAGAAAAAGTTCTTGGAACGAGTTCTACCCGAGAGATCTATTTTACATAGATTCGCTTACTGTGATATTCTGTGTTCCCAACACGCTTCATGTATCTCGGATTCGACAAATACTCACTAAAGAGTTGTTAGCATGCGGATTAACGATCTTTCATCCAGCATACAAGGCATAAATACACCGAGAATCTATTCATCTGAGTTCGCAGTGTTTCCTATTACCAGTTTCGAAAATCAGGCAGATTTCTCAGGAAAAATCTCTTGGAGTGTTTTCTAACCAAGAGAAATGTAATTTACATAAAATCCCTGGCCATGAAATTCCGTGTTCCGAACATGCTACATGCATAATGGATTCGAAAAATATTCTCTACAGATTTGTTAGCATGTGGATTACCGAACTTTCATCACAATAGTTTGAATATTGATACTTAGAAGTATTTTCTCAGATTTTGCTGCGTTTTCCAAACGCCAGTTTAAAAAATAATGCAGTTTTCACAGAAAAATACTCTTGGAGCGAGTTCTACCCAATAGAGGAGTAATTTACATTTTTTCAGTCACCGTGAAATTCCACATTCCAAACATGGTATATGCATCACGGATTAGAAAAAGCTTCTTTAATATGTTGTGAAAATGTGGATTACCGAACTTTCTTCCAACATAAAGGCATATTTACACCTAGAAATATTTACTCTCATTTTGAAGCATTCTCCAAATTTCAGATTCGATAATCATGCAATTTTCGCAGATAAATTCTATTCTAGCTAGTTCTACCCAATAGAATTTTAATTTAAATTTGTGTCATTACGGTGAAATTCCATTTCAAAAAGCGCTACATGAATCACGGTTTGAAAAATCATTACTACACTGTTATTAACATGTGGATTACCGGACTTTCATTCACCATTCAATGCATATTGACACTTAGAAGCATTTTCTCAGATTTCACAGGGTTCTCCTAATGACAGTTTTGAAAATGAGGCACATTTCGCAGAAAAATCCTCTTCAAGCGAGTTCTACCCAATAGACATGTAATTTACATTGTTTCCTTCAATTTGACACACTGTATTCCGTACACGTTACATGCATCACGAATTCGACAAACATTCTCTAATGAGTGTGAGCATGTGGATTACCAA
The DNA here is from genome assembly GCF_048773025.1 of Camelus bactrianus. Taxonomy (NCBI): domain Eukaryota; kingdom Metazoa; phylum Chordata; class Mammalia; order Artiodactyla; family Camelidae; genus Camelus; species Camelus bactrianus. Next base: position 141,816,018 of record NC_133539.1, on the reverse strand, counting down.
ATTTTCATTCACCAAACAAGGCATATTTATCCCTAGATGTAGTTATTCTGATTTCGCAGGTTTTCCCTATCATCCATTTCCGAAAATCATGAAATTTTCGCAGAAAAATTCTATTCAAGCGAGTTCTATCCAGTAGAATTGTTATTTTCCGAGTTTCACTCACTGAGACATTCCGTGTTCAAAAAACGTTACATTAATCACGGCTTTGACAAACATTATTTAATGACCGTGACCATGTGGATTACCGATGTTTCAACCACAGTACAAGGCATATTGACACCTAGAAACATTTACTTAGATTTCGCAGATTTTTCCTAAATTCAGTTATGAAAATCAGGCAGTTTTCGCAGAAAAATTCTCTTGCTGCATGTTCGATCCAATACACATCCCATTTCAATAGATACCGTCACCGTAACATTCAGTGTTCCGAAAAAGGTACATGCACCATGGATTCAACAAATATTCACTCCTGAGTTGTTAGAATGTGAATTACACATCTTTAATAAACCATTGAAGACATATTGTCACCTTAAAGCTTTTGCTCAGGTTTTGCAGTGTTTTCATAACACCAGTTTCCAAACAGAGGTAGATTTTACAGTAAAATGCTCCTGGAGTGGGTTCTCACCAATAGATATTTAATTTAACTATTTTCCTTCAACGTGACATTCCGTGTACCGAACAAACTACATACATCACGGATTTGAGAAACATTTTTAATGAGTTGTGTACATGTGTATTACAGATCTTTCATCCACCATACAAGGCATATTTACACCTAGAAACATTAACTCTGAGTTTGCAGCTTTTTCCTAATAGCAGTTTCAAAAATCAGGGAGTTTACTAAGGAAAAATCTTTTTGAGCGTGTTTTATGCAATAGATATATAAATTACATAGATTCTCCCGCTGTGAAATTCCGTGTCTCGCCCACGCTACATGCAGATAGGATTCGACAAAAATACACTACAGAGTTGTTTGCATGTGGATTACAGGACTTTCATCACAATACAAAGCATATTGATGCTTAGTAACATTTTCTCTGATTTCACAGAGCTTTCCAAACGCCAGTTACAAAACTGAGGCTGTTTTCACGGCAAAAACCTCTTGGAGCGTGTTCAAAACAATAGACATGTAATTTACATGGATTCGCTCACCGTGAAATTCCGTGTTCCGAACACGCTTCATGCATCTCGGATTCAAAAATTTTCACTACAGAGTTGTTAGCAAGTGGATTACTGCACTTTCATCCACCATACATGGCTTACTGACACTTTGAAGAATTTTCTCAGATTTCACAGAGTAGTTTTAATGTCAGGTTTGAAAATGAGGCAGATTTGGCAGGAAAATGCTCTTGGAGCGAGTTCTAACCAAAAGATATGTAATTTACCTAGTTTCACTCACCGTGATATTCCGTGTTCTGAACACTTTACATGCATCACGGATTCGACAAACATTCTTTAATGAGTTGTGAACATGTGTATTACCGAACTTTCATCCAACTTACAATGCATATTTATACATAGAAATTATTTTGTGATTTAGTATATTTCTCCTAGTGTCAGTTTTTAATCATGCAGTTTTCACAGAAAAATCCTCTTGGAGCGAGTTCTACCCAATAGACATGCAATTTACGTAGAACCCGTCATCGTGAAATTCCGTGATCCGAAAAATATACATGCATCACGGTTTCGAAAAATATTCACTTCAGACTTGTTAGCATAAAGATTACCGAACTTTCATCCACCATAAAAGCCATATTGACACTTTGAAGCATTTTCTCATATTTCAAAAGATTTTCCTAATGCCAGTTTTAAAAATGAGGCAGAATTCGCAGAAAAAGTTCTTGGAACGAGTTCTACCCGAGAGATCTATTTTACATAGATTCGCTTACTGTGATATTCTGTGTTCCGAACACGCTTCATGTGTCTCGGATTCGACAAATATTCACTACAGAGTTGTTAGCATGTGGATTAACAATCTTTCATCCACCATACAAGGCATAAATTCACCGAGAATCTATTCATCTGAATTCGTAGTGTTTCCTATTACCAGTTTCGAAAATCAGGCAGATTTCTCAGGAAAAATCTCTTGGAGTGTTTTCTAACCAAGAGAAATGTAATTTACATAAACTATCTGGCCATGAAATTCCGTGTTCCAAACATGCTACTTGCATAATGAATTCGAAAAATATTCACTACAGATTTGTTGGCATGTGGATTACCGAACTTTCATCACAATAGATTGAAAATTGATACTTAGAAGTGTTTTCTCAAATTTTGCAGTGTTTTCCAAACGCCAGTTTCAAAAATGAAGCATTTACTGCAGAAAAATTCTCTTGGAGAGAGTTCTACACAATAGAGAAGTAATTTACATTGTTTCAGTCACCGTGAAATTCCATGTTAAAAACACGGTATATGCATCACGGATTAGAAAAATCTTCTTTAATATGTTGTGAAAATGTGGATTACTGAACTTTCTTCCAACATAAAGGCATATTTACACCTAGAAATATTTACTCTCATTTTGAAGCTTTCTCCAAACTTCAGATTCGATAATCATGCAATTTTCGCAGAAAAATTCTATTCTAGCTAGTTCTACCCAATAGAATTTTAATTTAAATTTTTTCATTACTGTGAAATTCCATTTCAAAAAACCCTACATGTATCACGGTTTGAAAAATAATTACTACACTGTTATTAACATGTGGATTACCAGACTTTCATTCACCATTCAAGGCATATTGACACTTAGAAGCATTTTCTAAGATTTCACGTGGTTCTCCTACTGGCAGATTTGAAAATGAGGCACATTTCGCAGAAAAATTCTCTTCAAGCGAGTTCTACCCAACAGACATGTAATTTACGTTGTTTCCTTCAATATGACACTCTGTATTCCGTACACGTTACATGCATCACGAATTCGACAAACATTCTCTAATGAGTGTGAGCATTTTGATTACCAAAATTTCATTCACCATACAAGGCATATTTATCCCTAGATGTTGTTATTCTGATTTTGCAGGTTTTACCTAACATCCACTTCCGAAAATCATGAAATTTTGGCAGAAAAATTCAATTCAAGCGAGTTCTATCCAGTAGAATTGTTATTTTCCGAGTTTCACTCACTGAGACATTCCGTGTTCAAAAAACGTTACATTAATCACGGCTTTGACAAACATTATTTATTAACTGTGAGCATGTGGATTACCGATATTTTAACCACAATACAAGGCATATTTACACCTAGAAATATTTACTTATATTTCGCAGATTTTTCCTAAATTCAGTTACGAAAATCAGGCAGTTTTCGCAGAAAAATTCTCTTGCTGCATGTTCGATCCAATACACATCCCATTTCAATAGATACCGTCACCGTAACATCCCGTGTTCCGAAAAAGGTACATGCACCATGGATTCAACAAATATTAACTCCTGAGTTGTTAGAATGTGAATTACACATCTTTAATAAACCATTGAAGACATATTGTCACCTTAAAGCTTTTGCTCAGATTTTGCAGTGTTTTCATAACACCAGTTTCCAAACAGAGGTAGATTTTACAGTAAAATGCTCCTGGAGCGGTTTCTCACCAATAGATATGTAATTTACATAGTTTCCATCAACGTGACATTCCGTGTACTGAATACACTACATTCATCACGGATTTGAGAAACATTAGTAATGAGTTGTGTACATGTGTATTACAGAACTTTCATCTACCATACAAGGCATATTTACACCTAGAAACATTAACTCTGAGTTTGCAGATTTTTCCTAATAGCAGTTTCAAAATCAGGCAGTTTCCTAAGGAAATAAATGTTGGAGCGTGTTCTACCCAATAGATATGTAAATTACATAGATTCTCCCGCTGTGAAATTCCGTGTTTCGCACACGCTACATGCAGATAGGATTCGAAAAAATACACTACAGAGTTGTTTGCATGTGGATTACAGGACTTTCATCACAATACAAGGCATATTGATGCTTAGAAGCATTTTCTCTGATTTCACAGAGATTTACAAACGACAGTTTTGAAACTGAGGCAGATTTCAAGGCAAAAACCTCTTGGAGCGGGTTCAAAACAATAGACATTTAATTTACATGGATTAGCACACCATGAAATTCCGTGTTCCGAAAACGCTTCATGCATCTCGGATTCAAAAATTTTCACTACAGAGTTGTTAGCAAGTGGAATACATCACTTTCATTGACCATAGATTGCTTACTGACTCTTTGAATACTTTTCTCAGATTTCACAGTTTAGTTTAAATGCCAGGTTTGATAATGAGGCAGATTTGGCAGGAAAATGCTCTTGGAGCGAGTTCTAACCAAAAGATATGAAATATACCTAGTTTCACTCACCGTGATATTCCGTGTTCTGAACATGTTACATGCATCACGGATTCGACAAACATTCTTTAATGAGTTGTGAACATGTGTATTACCGAACTTTCATCCACCTTACAATGCATATTTATACATAGAAATTATTTTCTGATTTAGTATATTTCTCCTAGTGTCAGTTTTTAAATCATGCAGTTTTCACAGAAAAATCCTCTTGGAGCGAATTCTACCCAATAGACATGCAATTTACGTAGAACCCGTCATCGTGAAATTCCGTGATCCGAAAAATATACATGCATCACGGTTTCGAAAAATATTCACTTCAGACTTGTTAGCATAAAGATTACCGAACTTTCATCCACCATAAAAGCCATATTGACACTTTGAAGCATTTTCTCATATTTCAAAAGATTTTCCTAATGCCAGTTTTGAAAATGAGGCAGAATTCGCAGAAAAAGTTCTTGGAACGAGTTCTACCCGAGAGATCTATTTTACATAGATTCGCTTACTGTGATATTCTGTGTTCAGAACACGCTTCATGTGTTTCGGATTCGACAAATATTCACTACAGAGTTGTTAGCATGTGGATTAACGATCTTTCAACCACCATACAAGGCATAAATACACCGAGAATCTATTCATCTGAGTTCGCAGTGTTTCCTATTACCAGTTTCGAAAATCAGGCAGATTTCTCAGGAAAAATCTCTTGGAGTGTTTTCTAACCAAGAGAAATGTAATTTACATAAACTCTCTGGCCATGAAATTCCGTGTTCCGAACATGCTACTTGCATAATGAATTCGAAAAATATTCACTACAGATTTGTTAGCATGTGGACTACCGAACTTTCATCACAATAGATTGAAAATTGATACTTAGAAGTATTTTCTCAGATTTTGCAGTGTTTTCCAAACGCCAGTTTCAAAAATGAAGCATTTAATGCAGAAAAATTCTCTTGGGGCGAGTTCTACCCAATAGAGAAGTAATTTACATTGTTTCAGTCACCGTGAAATTCCATGTTAAAAACACGGTATATGCATCACGGATTAGAAAAAGCTCCTTTAATATGTTGTGAAAATGTGGATTACCGAACTTTCTTCCAACATAAAGGCATATTTACACCTAGAAATATTTACTCTCATTTTGAAGCATTCTCTAAATTTCAGATTCGATAATCATGCAATTTTCGCAGAAAAATTCTATTCTAGCTAGTTCTACCCAATAGAATTTTAATTTAAATTGTGTCATTACGGTGAAATTCCATTTCAAAAAGCGCTACATGAATCACGGTTTGAAAAATCATTACTACACTGTTATTAACATGTGGATTACCGGACTTTCATTCACCATTCAAGGCATATTGACACTTAGAAGCATTTTCTAAGATTTCACGTGGTTCTCCTACTGGCAGATTTGAAAATGAGGCACATTCGCAGAAAAATTCTCTTCAAGCGAGTTCTACCCAATAGACATGTAATTTACATTGTTTCCTTCAATATGACACTCTGTATTCCGTACACGTTTCATGCATCACGAATTCGACAAACATGCTCTAATGAGTGTGAGCATCTGGATTACCGAACTTTCATCCACCATACAAGGCATATTTACACCTAGATGTAGTTATTCTGATTTCGCAGTTTTTTCCTAACATCCAGTTTTGAAAATCATGAAATTTTCGCAGAAAAATTGTATTCAAGCGAGTTCTATCCAGTAGAATTGTTATTTTCCGAGTTTCACTCACTGAGACATTCCGTGTTCAAAAAACGTTACATTAATCACGGCTTTGACAAACATTATTTAATGACCGTGAGCATGTGGATTACCGATATTTTAACCACAATACAAGACATATTGACACCTAGAAATATTTACTTATATTTCGCAGATTTTTCCTAAATTCAGTTACGAAAATCAGGCAGTTTTCGCAGAAAAATTCTCTTGCTGCATGTTCGATCCAATACACATCCCATTTTCATAGATACCGTCACCGTAACATCCCGTGTTCCGAAAAAGTTACATGCACCATGGATTCAACAAATATTCACTGCTGAGTTGTTAGAATGTGAATTACACATCTTTAATAAACCATTGAAGACATATTGTCACCTTAAAATTTTGCTCAGATTTTGCAGTGTTTTCATAACACCAGTTTCCAAACAGAGGTAGATTTTACAGTAAAATGCTCCTGGAGCGTTTTCTCACCAATAGATATGTAATTTACATAGTTTCCATCAACGTGACATTCCGTGTACTGAATACACTACATTCATCACGGATTTGAGAAACATTAGTAATGAGTTGTGTACATGTGTATTACAGAACTTTCATCTACCATACAAGGCATATTTACACCTAGAAACATTAACTCTGAGTTTGCAGATTTTTCCTAATAGCAGTTTCAAAATCAGGCAGTTTCCTAAGGAAATAAATGTTGGAGCGTGTTCTACCCAATAGATATGTAAATTACATAGATTCTCCCGCTGTGAAATTCCGTGTTTCGCACACGCTACATGCAGATAGGATTCGAAAAAATACACTACAGAGTTGTTTGCATGTGGATTACAGGACTTTCATCACAATACAAGGCATATTGATGCTTAGAAGCATTTTCTCTGATTTCACAGAGATTTACAAACGACAGTTTTGAAACTGAGGCAGATTTCAAGGCAAAAACCTCTTGGAGCGGGTTCAAAACAATAGACATTTAATTTACATGGATTTGCACACCATGAAATTCCGTGTTCCGAACACGCTTCATGCATCTCGGATTCAAAAATTTTCACTACAGAGTTGTTAGCAAGTGGAATACATCACTTTCATTGACCATAGATTGCTTACTGACTCTTTGAATACTTTTCTCAGATTTCACAGTTTAGTTTAAATGCCAGGTTTGATAATGAGGCAGATTTGGCAGGAAAATGCTCTTGGAGCGAGTTCTAACCAAAAGATATGTAATATACCTAGTTTCACTCACCGTGATATTCCGTGTTCTGAACACGTTACATGCATCACGGATTCGACAAACATTCTTTAATGAGTTGTGAACATGTGTATTACCGAACTTTCATCCACCTTACAATGCATATTTATACATAGAAATTATTTTCTGAGTTAGTATATTTCTCCTAGTGTCAGTTTTTAAATCATGCAGTTTTCACAGAAAAATCCTCTTGGAGCGAGTTCTACCCAATAGACATGCAATTTACGTAGAACCCGTCATCGTGAAATTCCGTGATCCGAAAAATATACATGCATCACGGTTTCGAAAAATATTCACTTCAGACTTGTTAGCATAAAGATTACCGAACTTTCATCCACCATAAAAGCCATATTGACACTTTGAAGCATTTTCTCATATTTCAAAAGATTTTCCTAATGCCAGTTTTGAAAATGAGGCAGAATTCGCAGAAAAAGTTCTTGGAACGAGTTCTACCCGAGAGATCTATTTTACATAGATTCGCTTACTGTGATATTCTGTGTTCCGAACACGCTTCATGTGTCTCGGATTCGACAAATATTCACTACAGAGTTGTTAGCATGTGGATTAACGATCTTTCAACCACCATACAAGGCATAAATACACCGAGAATCTATTCATCTGAGTTCGCAGTGTTTCCTATTACCAGTTTCGAAAATCAGGCAGATTTCTCAGGAAAAATCTCTTGGAGTGTTTTCTAACCAAGAGAAATGTAATTTACATAAACTCTCTGGCCATGAAATTCCGTGTTCCGAACATGCTACTTGCATAATGAATTCGAAAAATATTCACTACAGATTTGTTAGCATGTGGATTACCGAACTTTCATCACAATAGATTGAAAATTGATACTTAGAAGTATTTTCTCAGATTTTGCAGTGTTTTCCAAACGCCAGTTTCAAAAATGAAGCATTTACTGCAGAAAAATTCTCTTGGAGAGAGTTCTACCCAATAGAGAAGTAATTTACATTGTTTCAGTCACCGTGAAATTCCATGTTAAAAACACGGTATATGCATCACGGATTAGAAAAAGCTTCTTTAATATGTTGTGAAAATGTGGATTACCGAACTTTCTTCCAACATAAAGGCATATTTACACCTAGAAATATTTACTCTCATTTTGAAGCATTCTCAAAATTTCAGATTCGATAATCATGCAATTTTCGCTGAAAAATTCTATTCTACCTAGTTCTACCCAATAGAATTTTAATTTAAATTGTGTCATTACGGTGAAATTCCATTTCAAAAAGCGCTACATGAATCACGGTTTGAAAAATCATTACTACACTGTTATTAACATGTGGATTACCGGACTTTCATTCACCATTCAATGCATATTGACATTTAGAAGCATTTTCTCAGATTTCACAGGGTTCTCCTAATGGCAGTTTTGAAAATGAGGCACATTTCGCAGAAAAATTCTCTTCAAGCGAGTTCTACCCAATAGACATGTAATTTACATTGTTTCCTTCAATATGACACACTGTATTCCGTACACGTTACATGCATCACGAATTCGACAAACATTCTCTAATGAGTGTGAGCATGTGGATTACCAAATTTTCATTCACCATACAAGGCATATTTATCCCTAGATGTAGTTATTCTGATTTCGCAGGTTTTCCCTAACATCCACTTCCGAAAATCATGAAATTTTCGCAGAAAAATTGTATTCAAGCGAGTTCTATCCAGTAGAATTGTTATTTTCCGAGTTTCACTCACTGAGACATTCCGTGTTCAAAAAACGTTACATTAATCACGGCTTTGACAAACATTATTTAATGACCGTGAGCATGTGGATTACCGATATTTTAACCACAATACAAGACATATTGACACCTAGAAATATTTACTTATATTTCGCAGATTTTTCCTAAATTCAGTTACGAAAATCAGGCAGTTTTCGCAGAAAAATTCTCTTGCTGCATGTTCGATCCAATACACATCCCATTTTCATAGATACCGTCACCGTAACATCCCGTGTTCCGAAAAAGTTACATGCACCATGGATTCAACAAATATTCACTGCTGAGTTGTTAGAATGTGAATTACACATCTTTAATAAACCATTGAAGACATATTGTCACCTTAAAATTTTGCTCAGATTTTGCAGTGTTTTCATAACACCAGTTTCCAAACAGAGGTAGATTTTACAGTAAAATGCTCCTGGAGCGGTTTCTCACCAATAGATATGTAATTTACATAGTTTCCATCAACGTGACATTCCGTGTACTGAATACACTACATTCATCACGGATTTGAGAAACATTAGTAATGAGTTGTGTACATGTGTATTACAGAACTTTCATCTACCATACAAGGCATATTTACACCTAGAAACATTAACTCTGAGTTTGCAGATTTTTCCTAATAGCAGTTTCAAAATCAGGCAGTTTCCTAAGGAAATAAATGTTGGAGCGTGTTCTACCCAATAGATATGTAAATTACATAGATTCTCCCGCTGTGAAATTCCGTGTTTCGCACACGCTACATGCAGATAGGATTCGAAAAAATACACTACAGAGTTGTTTGCATGTGGATTACAGGACTTTCATCACAATACAAGGCATATTGATGCTTAGAAGCATTTTCTCTGATTTCACAGAGATTTACAAACGACAGTTTCGAAACTGAGGCAGATTTCAAGGCAAAAACCTCTTGGAGCGGGTTCAAAACAATAGACATTTAATTTACATGGATTTGCACACCATGAAATTCCGTGTTCCGAACACGCTTCATGCATCTCGGATTCAAAAATTTTCACTACAGAGTTGTTAGCAAGTGGAATACATCACTTTCATTGACCATAGATTGCTTACTGACTCTTTGAATACTTTTCTCAGATTTCACAGTTTAGTTTAAATGCCAGGTTTGATAATGAGGCAGATTTGGCAGGAAAATGCTCTTGGAGCGAGTTCTAACCAAAAGATATGTAATATACCTAGTTTCACTCACCGTGATATTCCGTGTTCTGAACACGTTACATGCATCACGGATTCGACAAACATTCTTTAATGAGTTGTGAACATGTGTATTACCGAACTTTCATCCACCTTACAATGCATATTTATACATAGAAATTATTTTCTGAGTTAGTATATTTCTCCTAGTGTCAGTTTTTAAATCATGCAGTTTTCACAGAAAAATCCTCTTGGAGCGAGTTCTACCCAATAGACATGCAATTTACGTAGAACCCGTCATCGTGAAATTCCGTGATCCGAAAAATATACATGCATCACGGTTTCGAAAAATATTCACTTCAGACTTGTTAGCATAAAGATTACCGAACTTTCATCCACCATAAAAGCCATATTGACACTTTGAAGCATTTTCTCATATTTCAAAAGATTTTCCTAATGCCAGTTTTGAAAATGAGGCAGAATTCGCAGAAAAAGTTCTTGGAACGAGTTCTACCCGAGAGATCTATTTTACATAGATTCGCTTACTGTGATATTCTGTGTTCCGAACACGCTTCATGTGTCTCGGATTCGACAAATATTCACTACAGAGTTGTTAGCATGTGGATTAACGATCTTTCAACCACCATACAAGGCATAAATACACCGAGAATCTATTCATCTGAGTTCGCAGTGTTTCCTATTACCAGTTTCGAAAATCAGGCAGATTTCTCAGGAAAAATCTCTTGGAGTGTTTTCTAACCAAGAGAAATGTAATTTACATAAACTCTCTGGCCATGAAATTCCGTGTTCCGAACATGCTACTTGCATAATGAATTCGAAAAATATTCACTACAGATTTGTTAGCATGTGGATTACCGAACTTTCATCACAATAGATTGAAAATTGATACTTAGAAGTATTTTCTCAAATTTTGCAGTGTTTTCCAAACGCCAGTTTCAAAAATGAAGCATTTACTGCAGAAAAATTCCCTTGGAGCGAGTTCTACCCAATAGAGAAGTAATTTACATTGTTTCAGTCACCGTGAAATTCCATGTTAAAAACACGGTATATGCATCACGGATTAGAAAAAGCTTCTTTAATATGTTGTGAAAATGTGGATTACCGAACTTTCTTCCAACATAAAGGCATATTTACACCTAGAAATATTTACTCTCATTTTGAAGCATTCTCCAAATTTCAGATTCGATAATCATGCAATTTTCGCTGAAAAATTCTATTCTAGCTAGTTCTACCCAATAGAATTTTAATTTAAATTGTGTCATTACGGTGAAATTCCATTTCAAAAAGCGCTACATGAATCACAGTTTGAAAAATCATTACTACACTGTTATTAACATGTGGATTACCGGACTTTCATTCACCATTCAATGCATATTGACACTTAGAAGCATTTTCTCAGATTTCACAGGGTTCTCCTAATGGCAGTTTTTAAAATGAGGCACATTTCGCAGAAAAATACTCTTCAAGCGAGTTCTACCCAATAGACATGTAATTTACATTGTTTCCTTCAATATGACACACTGTATTCCGTACACGTTACATGCATCACGAATTCGACAAACATTCTCTAATGAGTGTGAGCATGTGGATTACCAAATTTTCATTCACCATACAAGGCATATTTATCCCTAGATGTAGTTATTCTGATTTCGCAGGTTTTCCCTAACATCCACTTCCGAAAATCATGAAATTTTCGCAGAAAAATTCTATTCAAGCGAGTTCTATCCAGTAGAATTGTTATTTTCCGAGTTTCACTCACTGAGACATTCCGTGTTCAAAAAACGTTACATTAATCACGGCTTTGACAAACATTATTTAATGACCGTGAGCATGTGGATTACCGATATTTTAACCACAATACAAGACATATTGACACCTAGAAATATTTACTTATATTTCGCAGATTTTTCCTAAATTCAGTTACGAAAATCAGGCAGTTTTCGCAGAAAAATTCTCTTGCTGCATGTTCGATCCAATACACATCCCATTTTCATAGATACCGTCACCGTAACATCCCGTGTTCCGAAAAAGTTACATGCACCATGGATTCAACAAATATTCACTGCTGAGTTGTTAGAATGTGAATTACACATCTTTAATAAACCATTGAAGACATATTGTCACCTTAAAATTTTGCTCAGATTTTGCAGTGTTTTCATAACACCAGTTTCCAAACAGAGGTAGATTTTACAGTAAAATGCTCCTGGAGCGGTTTCTCACCAATAGATATGTAATTTACATAGTTTCCATCAACGTGACATTCCGTGTACTGAATACACTACATTCATCACGGATTTGAGAAACATTAGTAATGAGTTGTGTACATGTGTATTACAGAACTTTCATCTACCATACAAGGCATATTTACACCTAGAAACATTAACTCTGAGTTTGCAGATTTTTCCTAATAGCAGTTTCAAAATCAGGCAGTTTCCTAAGGAAATAAATGTTGGAGCGTGTTCTACCCAATAGATATGTAAATTACATAGATTCTCCCGCTGTGAAATTCCGTGTTTCGCACACGCTACATGCAGATAGGATTCGAAAAAATACACTACAGAGTTGTTTGCATGTGGATTACAGGACTTTCATCACAATACAAGGCATATTGATGCTTAGAAGCATTTTCTCTGATTTCACAGAGATTTACAAACGACAGTTTCGAAACTGAGGCAGATTTCAAGGCAAAAACCTCTTGGAGCGGGTTCAAAACAATAGACATTTAATTTACATGGATTTGCACACCATGAAATTCCGTGTTCCGAACACACTTCATGCATCTCGGATTCAAAAATTTTCACTACAGAGTTGTTAGCAAGTGGAATACATCACTTTCATTGACCATAGATTGCTTACTGACTCTTTGAATACTTTTCTCAGATTTCACAGTTTAGTTTAAATGCCAGGTTTGATAATGAGGCAGATTTGGCAGGAAAATGCTCTTGGAGCGAGTTCTAACCAAAAGATATGTAATATACCTAGTTTCACTCACCGTGATATTCCGTGTTCTGAACACGTTACATGCATCACGGATTCGACAAACATTCTTTAATGAGTTGTGAACATGTGTATTACCGAACTTTCATCCACCTTACAATGCATATTTATACATAGAAATTATTTTCTGAGTTAGTATATTTCTCCTAGTGTCAGTTTTTAAATCATGCAGTTTTCACAGAAAAATCCTCTTGGAGCGAGTTCTACCCAATAGACATGCAATTTACGTAGAACCCGTCATCGTGAAATTCCGTGATCCGAAAAATATACATGCATCACGGTTTCGAAAAATATTCACTTCAGACTTGTTAGCATAAAGATTACCGAACTTTCATCCACCATAAAAGCCATATTGACACTTTGAAGCATTTTCTCATATTTCAAAAGATTTTCCTAATGCCAGTTTTGAAAATGAGGCAGAATTCGCAGAAAAAGTTCTTGGAACGAGTTCTACCCGAGAGATCTATTTTACATAGATTCGCTTACTGTGATATTCTGTGTTCCGAACACGCTTCATGTGTCTCGGATTCGACAAATATTCACTACAGAGTTGTTAGCATGTGGATTAACGATCTTTCAACCACCATACAAGGCATAAATACACCGAGAATCTATTCATCTGAGTTCGCAGTGTTTCCTATTACCAGTTTCGAAAATCAGGCAGATTTCTCAGGAAAAATCTCTTGGAGTGTTTTCTAACCAAGAGAAATGTAATTTACATAAACTCTCTGGCCATGAAATTCCGTGTTCCGAACATGCTACTTGCATAATGAATTCGAAAAATATTCACTACAGATTTGTTAGCATGTGGATTACCGAACTTTCATCACAATAGATTGAAAATTGATACTTAGAAGTATTTTCTCAAATTTTGCAGTGTTTTCCAAACGCCAGTTTCAAAAATGAAGCATTTACTGCAGAAAAATTCCCTTGGAGCGAGTTCTACCCAATAGAGAAGTAATTTACATTGTTTCAGTCACCGTGAAATTCCATGTTAAAAACACGGTATATGCATCACGGATTAGAAAAAGCTTCTTTAATATGTTGTGAAAATGTGGATTACCGAACTTTCTTCCAACATAAAGGCATATTTACACCTAGAAATATTTACTCTCATTTTGAAGCATTCTCCAAATTTCAGATTCGATAATCATGCAATTTTCGCTGAAAAATTCTATTCTAGCTAGTTCTACCCAATAGAATTTTAATTTAAATTGTGTCATTACGGTGAAATTCCATTTCAAAAAGCGCTACATGAATCACAGTTTGAAAAATCATTACTACACTGTTATTAACATGTGGATTACCGGACTTTCATTCACCATTCAATGCATATTGACACTTAGAAGCATTTTCTCAGATTTCACAGGGTTCTCCTAATGGCAGTTTTTAAAATGAGGCACATTTCGCAGAAAAATTCTCTTCAAGCGAGTTCTACCCAATAGACATGTAATTTACATTGTTTCCTTCAATATGACACACTGTATTCCGTACACGTTACATGCATCACGAATTCGACAAACATTCTCTAATGAGTGTGAGCATGTGGATTACCAAATTTTCATTCACCATACAAGGCATATTTATCCCTAGATGTAGTTATTCTGATTTCGCAGGTTTTCCCTAACATCCACTTCCGAAAATCATGAAATTTTCGCAGAAAAATTCTATTCAAGCGAGTTCTATCCAGTAGAATTGTTATTTTCCGAGTTTCACTCACTGAGACATTCCGTGTTCAAAAAACGTTACATTAATCACGGCTTTGACAAACATTATTTAATGACCGTGAGCATGTGGATTACCGATATTTTAACCACAATACAAGACATATTGACACCTAGAAATATTTACTTATATTTCGCAGATTTTTCCTAAATTCAGTTACGAAAATCAGGCAGTTTTCGCAGAAAAATTCTCTTGCTGCATGTTCGATCCAATACACATCCCATTTTCATAGATACCGTCACCGTAACATCCCGTGTTCCGAAAAAGTTACATGCACCATGGATTCAACAAATATTCACTGCTGAGTTGTTAGAATGTGAATTACACATCTTTAATAAACCATTGAAGACATATTGTCACCTTAAAATTTTGCTCAGATTTTGCAGTGTTTTCATAACACCAGTTTCCAAACAGAGGTAGATTTTACAGTAAAATGCTCCTGGAGCGGTTTCTCACCAATAGATATGTAATTGACATAGTTTCCATCAACGTGACATTCCGTGTACTGAATACACTACATTCATCACGGATTTGAGAAACATTAGTAATGAGTTGTGTACATGTGTATTACAGAACTTTCATCTACCATACAAGGCATATTTACACCTAGAAACATTAACTCTGAGTTTGCAGATTTTTCCTAATAGCAGTTTCAAAATCAGGCAGTTTCCTAAGGAAATAAATGTTGGAGCGTGTTCTACCCAATAGATATGTAAATTACATAGATTCTCCCGCTGTGAAATTCCGTGTTTCGCACACGCTACATGCAGATAGGATTCGAAAAAATACACTACAGAGTTGTTTGCATGTGGATTACAGGACTTTCATCACAATACAAGGCATATTGATGCTTAGAAGCATTTTCTCTGATTTCACAGAGATTTACAAACGACAGTTTCGAAACTGAGGCAGATTTCAAGGCAAAAACCTCTTGGAGCGGGTTCAAAACAATAGACATTTAATTTACATGGATTTGCACACCATGAAATTCCGTGTTCCGAACACGCTTCATGCATCTCGGATTCAAAAATTTTCACTACAGAGTTGTTAGCAAGTGGAATACATCACTTTCATTGACCATAGATTGCTTACTGACTCTTTGAATACTTTTCTCAGATTTCACAGTTTAGTTTAAATGCCAGGTTTGATAATGAGGCAGATTTGGCAGGAAAATGCTCTTGGAGCGAGTTCTAACCAAAAGATATGTAATATACCTAGTTTCACTCACCGTGATATTCCGTGTTCTGAACACGTTACATGCATCACGGATTCGACAAACATTCTTTAATGAGTTGTGAACATGTGTATTACCGAACTTTCATCCACCTTACAATGCATATTTATACATAGAAATTATTTTCTGAGTTAGTATATTTCTCCTAGTGTCAGTTTTTAAATCATGCAGTTTTCACAGAAAAATCCTCTTGGAGCGAGTTCTACCCAATAGACATGCAATTTACGTAGAACCCGTCATCGTGAAATTCCGTGATCCGAAAAATATACATGCATCACGGTTTCGAAAAATATTCACTTCAGACTTGTTAGCATAAAGATTACCGAACTTTCATCCACCATAAAAGCCATATTGACACTTTGAAGCATTTTCTCATATTTCAAAAGATTTTCCTAATGCCAGTTTTGAAAATGAGGCAGAATTCGCAGAAAAAGTTCTTGGAACGAGTTCTACCCGAGAGATCTATTTTACATAGATTCGCTTACTGTGATATTCTGTGTTCCGAACACGCTTCATGTGTCTCGGATTCGACAAATATTCACTACAGAGTTGTTAGCATGTGGATTAACGATCTTTCAACCACCATACAAGGCATAAATACACCGAGAATCTATTCATCTGAGTTCGCAGTGTTTCCTATTACCAGTTTCGAAAATCAGGCAGATTTCTCAGGAAAAATCTCTTGGAGTGTTTTCTAACCAAGAGAAATGTAATTTACATAAACTCTCTGGCCATGAAATTCCGTGTTCCGAACATGCTACTTGCATAATGAATTCGAAAAATATTCACTACAGATTTGTTAGCATGTGGATTACCGAACTTTCATCACAATAGATTGAAAATTGATACTTAGAAGTATTTTCTCAGATTTTGCAGTGTTTTCCAAACGCCAGTTTCAAAAATGAAGCATTTACTGCAGAAAAATTCTCTTGGAGAGAGTTCTACCCAATAGAGAAGTAATTTACATTGTTTCAGTCACCGTGAAATTCCATGTTAAAAACACGGTATATGCATCACGGATTAGAAAAAGCTTCTTTAATATGTTGTGAAAATGTGGATTACCGAACTTTCTTCCAACATAAAGGCATATTTACACCTAGAAATATTTACTCTCATTTTGAAGCATTCTCCAAATTTCAGATTCGATAATCATGCAATTTTCGCTGAAAAATTCTATTCTACCTAGTTCTACCCAATAGAATTTTAATTTAAATTGTGTCATTACGGTGAAATTCCATTTCAAAAAGCGCTACATGAATCACGGTTTGAAAAATCATTACTACACTGTTATTAACATGTGGATTACCGGACTTTCATTCACCATTCAATGCATATTGACACTTAGAAGCATTTTCTCAGATTTCACAGGGTTCTCCTAATGGCAGTTTTGAAAATGAGGCACATTTCGCAGAAAAATTCTCTTCAAGCGAGTTCTACCCAATAGACATGTAATTTACATTGTTTCCTTCAATATGACACACTGTATTCCGTACACGTTACATGCATCACGAATTCGACAAACATTCTCTAATGAGTGTGAGCATGTGGATTACCAAATTTTCATTCACCATACAAGGCATATTTATCCCTAGATGTAGTTATTCTGATTTCGCAGGTTTTCCCTAACATCCACTTCCGAAAATCATGAAATTTTCGCAGAAAAATTGTATTCAAGCGAGTTCTATCCAGTAGAATTGTTATTTTCCGAGTTTCACTCACTGAGACATTCCGTGTTCAAAAAACGTTACATTAATCACGGCTTTGACAAACATTATTTAATGACCGTGAGCATGTGGATTACCGATATTTTAACCACAATACAAGACATATTGACACCTAGAAATATTTACTTATATTTCGCAGATTTTTCCTAAATTCAGTTACGAAAATCAGGCAGTTTTCGCAGAAAAATTCTCTTGCTGCATGTTCGATCCAATACACATCCCATTTTCATAGATACCGTCACCGTAACATCCCGTGTTCCGAAAAAGTTACATGCACCATGGATTCAACAAATATTCACTGCTGAGTTGTTAGAATGTGAATTACACATCTTTAATAAACCATTGAAGACATATTGTCACCTTAAAATTTTGCTCAGATTTTGCAGTGTTTTCATAACACCAGTTTCCAAACAGAGGTAGATTTTACAGTAAAATGCTCCTGGAGCGGTTTCTCACCAATAGATATGTAATTTACATAGTTTCCATCAACGTGACATTCCGTGTACTGAATACACTACATTCATCACGGATTTGAGAAACATTAGTAATGAGTTGTGTACATGTGTATTACAGAACTTTCATCTACCATACAAGGCATATTTACACCTAGAAACATTAACTCTGAGTTTGCAGATTTTTCCTAATAGCAGTTTCAAAATCAGGCAGTTTCCTAAGGAAGTAAATGTTGGAGCGTGTTCTACCCAATAGATATGTAAATTACATAGATTCTCCCGCTGTGAAATTCCGTGTTTCGCACACGCTACATGCAGATAGGATTCGAAAAAATACACTACAGAGTTGTTTGCATGTGGATTACAGGACTTTCATCACAATACAAGGCATATTGATGCTTAGAAGCATTTTCTCTGATTTCACAGAGATTTACAAACGACAGTTTCGAAACTGAGGCAGATTTCAAGGCAAAAACCTCTTGGAGCGGGTTCAAAACAATAGACATTTAATTTACATGGATTTGCACACCATGAAATTCCGTGTTCCGAACACGCTTCATGCATCTCGGATTCAAAAATTTTCACTACAGAGTTGTTAGCAAGTGGAATACATCACTTTCATTGACCATAGATTGCTTACTGACTCTTTGAATACTTTTCTCAGATTTCACAGTTTAGTTTAAATGCCAGGTTTGATAATGAGGCAGATTTGGCAGGAAAATGCTCTTGGAGCGAGTTCTAACCAAAAGATATGTAATATACCTAGTTTCACTCACCGTGATATTCCGTGTTCTGAACACGTTACATGCATCACGGATTCGACAAACATTCTTTAATGAGTTGTGAACATGTGTATTACCGAACTTTCATCCACCTTACAATGCATATTTATACATAGAAATTATTTTCTGATTTAGTATATTTCTCCTAGTGTCAGTTTTTAAATCATGCAGTTTTCACAGAAAAATCCTCTTGGAGCGAGTTCTACCCAATAGACATGCAATTTACGTAGAACCCGTCATCGTGAAATTCCGTGATCCGAAAAATATACATGCATCACGGTTTCGAAAAATATTCACTTCAGACTTGTTAGCATAAAGATTACCGAACTTTCATCCACCATAAAAGCCATATTGACACTTTGAAGCATTTTCTCATATTTCAAAAGATTTTCCTAATGCCAGTTTTGAAAATGAGGCAGAATTCGCAGAAAAAGTTCTTGGAACGAGTTCTACCCGAGAGATCTATTTTACATAGATTCGCTTACTGTGATATTCTGTGTTCCGAACACGCTTCATGTGTCTCGGATTCGACAAATATTCACTACAGAGTTGTTAGCATGTGGATTAACGATCTTTCAACCACCATACAAGGCATAAATACACCGAGAATCTATTCATCTGAGTTCGCAGTGTTTCCTATTACCAGTTTCGAAAATCAGGCAGATTTCTCAGGAAAAATCTCTTGGAGTGTTTTCTAACCAAGAGAAATGTAATTTACATAAACTCTCTGGCCATGAAATTCCGTGTTCCGAACATGCTACTTGCATAATGAATTCGAAAAATATTCACTACAGATTTGTTAGCATGTGGATTACCGAACTTTCATCACAATAGATTGAAAATTGATACTTAGAAGTATTTTCTCAAATTTTGCAGTGTTTTCCAAATGCCAGTTTCAAAAATGAAGCATTTACTGCAGAAAAATTCCCTTGGAGCGAGTTCTACCCAATAGAGAAGTAATTTACATTGTTTCAGTCACCGTGAAATTCCATGTTAAAAACACGGTATATGCATCACGGATTAGAAAAAGCTTCTTTAATATGTTGTGAAAATGTGGATTACCGAACTTTCTTCCAACATAAAGGCATATTTACACCTAGAAATATTTACTCTCATTTTGAAGCATTCTCCAAATTTCAGATTCGATAATCATGCAATTTTCGCTGAAAAATTCTATTCTACCTAGTTCTACCCAATAGAATTTTAATTTAAATTGTGTCATTACGGTGAAATTCCATTTCAAAAAGCGCTACATGAATCACAGTTTGAAAAATCATTACTACACTGTTATTAACATGTGGATTACCGGACTTTCATTCACCATTCAATGCATATTGACACTTAGAAGCATTTTCTCAGATTTCACAGGGTTCTCCTAATGGCAGTTTTGAAAATGAGGCACATTTCGCAGAAAAATTCTCTTCAAGCGAGTTCTACCCAATAGACATGTAATTTACATTGTTTCCTTCAATATGACACACTGTATTCCGTACACGTTACATGCATCACGAATTCGACAAACATTCTCTAATGAGTGTGAGCATGTGGATTACCAAATTTTCATTCACCATACAAGGCATATTTATCCCTAGATGTAGTTATTCTGATTTCGCAGGTTTTCCCTAACATCCACTTCCGAAAATCATGAAATTTTCGCAGAAAAATTGTATTCAAGCGAGTTCTATCCAGTAGAATTGTTATTTTCCGAGTTTCACTCACTGAGACATTCCGTGTTCAAAAAACGTTACATTAATCACGGCTTTGACAAACATTATTTAATGACCGTGAGCATGTGGATTACCGATATTTTAACCACAATACAAGACATATTGACACCTAGAAATATTTACTTATATTTCGCAGATTTTTCCTAAATTCAGTTACGAAAATCAGGCAGTTTTCGCAGAAAAATTCTCTTGCTGCATGTTCGATCCAATACACATCCCATTTTCATAGATACCGTCACCGTAACATCCCGTGTTCCGAAAAAGTTACATGCACCATGGATTCAACAAATATTCACTGCTGAGTTGTTAGAATGTGAATTACACATCTTTAATAAACCATTGAAGACATATTGTCACCTTAAAATTTTGCTCAGATTTTGCAGTGTTTTCATAACACCAGTTTCCAAACAGAGGTAGATTTTACAGTAAAATGCTCCTGGAGCGGTTTCTCACCAATAGATATGTAATTGACATAGTTTCCATCAACGTGACATTCCGTGTACTGAATACACTACATTCATCACGGATTTGAGAAACATTAGTAATGAGTTGTGTACATGTGTATTACAGAACTTTCATCTACCATACAAGGCATATTTACACCTAGAAACATTAACTCTGAGTTTGCAGATTTTTCCTAATAGCAGTTTCAAAATCAGGCAGTTTCCTAAGGAAATAAATGTTGGAGCGTGTTCTACCCAATAGATATGTAAATTACATAGATTCTCCCGCTGTGAAATTCCGTGTTTCGCACACGCTACATGCAGATAGGATTCGAAAAAATACACTACAGAGTTGTTTGCATGTGGATTACAGGACTTTCATCACAATACAAGGCATATTGATGCTTAGAAGCATTTTCTCTGATTTCACAGAGATTTACAAACGACAGTTTCGAAACTGAGGCAGATTTCAAGGCAAAAACCTCTTGGAGCGGGTTCAAAACAATAGACATTTAATTTACATGGATTTGCACACCATGAAATTCCGTGTTCCGAACACGCTTCATGCATCTCGGATTCAAAAATTTTCACTACAGAGTTGTTAGCAAGTGGAATACATCACTTTCATTGACCATAGATTGCTTACTGACTCTTTGAATACTTTTCTCAGATTTCACAGTTTAGTTTAAATGCCAGGTTTGATAATGAGGCAGATTTGGCAGGAAAATGCTCTTGGAGCGAGTTCTAACCAAAAGATATGTAATATACCTAGTTTCACTCACCGTGATATTCCGTGTTCTGAACACGTTACATGCATCACGGATTCGACAAACATTCTTTAATGAGTTGTGAACATGTGTATTACCGAACTTTCATCCACCTTACAATGCATATTTATACATAGAAATTATTTTCTGAGTTAGTATATTTCTCCTAGTGTCAGTTTTTAAATCATGCAGTTTTCACAGAAAAATCCTCTTGGAGCGAGTTCTACCCAATAGACATGCAATTTACGTAGAACCCGTCATCGTGAAATTCCGTGATCCGAAAAATATACATGCATCACGGTTTCGAAAAATATTCACTTCAGACTTGTTAGCATAAAGATTACCGAACTTTCATCCACCATAAAAGCCATATTGACACTTTGAAGCATTTTCTCATATTTCAAAAGATTTTCCTAATGCCAGTTTTGAAAATGAGGCAGAATTCGCAGAAAAAGTTCTTGGAACGAGTTCTACCCGAGAGATCTATTTTACATAGATTCGCTTACTGTGATATTCTGTGTTCCGAACACGCTTCATGTGTCTCGGATTCAACAAATATTCACTACAGAGTTGTTAGCATGTGGATTAACGATCTTTCAACCACCATACAAGGCATAAATACACCGAGAATCTATTCATCTGAGTTCGCAGTGTTTCCTATTACCAGTTTCGAAAATCAGGCAGATTTCTCAGGAAAAATCTCTTGGAGTGTTTTCTAACCAAGAGAAATGTAATTTACATAAACTCTCTGGCCATGAAATTCCGTGTTCCGAACATGCTACTTGCATAATGAATTCGAAAAATATTCACTACAGATTTGTTAGCATGTGGATTACCGAACTTTCATCACAATAGATTGAAAATTGATACTTAGAAGTATTTTCTCAAATTTTGCAGTGTTTTCCAAACGCCAGTTTCAAAAATGAAGCATTTACTGCAGAAAAATTCCCTTGGAGCGAGTTCTACCCAATAGAGAAGTAATTTACATTGTTTCAGTCACCGTGAAATTCCATGTTAAAAACACGGTATATGCATCACGGATTAGAAAAAGCTTCTTTAATATGTTGTGAAAATGTGGATTACCGAACTTTCTTCCAACATAAAGGCATATTTACACCTAGAAATATTTACTCTCATTTTGAAGCATTCTCCAAATTTCAGATTCGATAATCATGCAATTTTCGCTGAAAAATTCTATTCTACCTAGTTCTACCCAATAGAATTTTAATTTAAATTGTGTCATTACGGTGAAATTCCATTTCAAAAAGCGCTACATGAATCACAGTTTGAAAAATCATTACTACACTGTTATTAACATGTGGATTACCGGACTTTCATTCACCATTCAATGCATATTGACACTTAGAAGCATTTTCTCAGATTTCACATGGTTCTCCTAATGGCAGTTTTGAAAATGAGGCACATTTCGCAGAAAAATTCTCTTCAAGCGAGTTCTACCCAATAGACATGTAATTTACATTGTTTCCTTCAATATGACACACTGTATTCCGTACACGTTACATGCATCACGAATTCGACAAACATTCTCTAATGAGTGTGAGCATGTGGATTACCAAATTTTCATTCACCATACAAGGCATATTTATCCCTAGATGTAGTTATTCTGATTTCGCAGGTTTTCCCTAACATCCAATTCCGAAAATCAAGAAATTTTCGCAGAAAAATTCTATTCAAGCGAGTTCTATCCAGTAGAATTGTTATTTTCCGAGTTTCACTCACTGAGACATTCCGTGTTCAAAAAACGTTACATTAATCACGGCTTTGACAAACATTATTTAATGACCGTGAGCATGTGGATTACCGATATTTTAACCACAATACAAGACATATTGACACCTAGAAATATTTACTTATATTTCGCAGATTTTTCCTAAATTCAGTTACGAAAATCAGGCAGTTTTCGCAGAAAAATTCTCTTGCTGCATGTTCGATCCAATACACATCCCATTTTCATAGATACCGTCACCGTAACATCCCGTGTTCCGAAAAAGTTACATGCACCATGGATTCAACAAATATTCACTGCTGAGTTGTTAGAATGTGAATTACACATCTTTAATAAACCATTGAAGACATATTGTCACCTTAAAATTTTGCTCAGATTTTGCAGTGTTTTCATAACACCAGTTTCCAAACAGAGGTAGATTTTACAGTAAAATGCTCCTGGAGCGGTTTCTCACCAATAGATATGTAATTGACATAGTTTCCATCAACGTGACATTCCGTGTACTGAATACACTACATTCATCACGGATTTGAGAAACATTAGTAATGAGTTGTGTACATGTGTATTACAGAACTTTCATCTACCATACAAGGCATATTTACACCTAGAAACATTAACTCTGAGTTTGCAGATTTTTCCTAATAGCAGTTTCAAAATCAGGCAGTTTCCTAAGGAAATAAATGTTGGAGCGTGTTCTACCCAATAGATATGTAAATTACATAGATTCTCCCGCTGTGAAATTCCGTGTTTCGCACACGCTACATGCAGATAGGATTCGAAAAAATACACTACAGAGTTGTTTGCATGTGGATTACAGGACTTTCATCACAATACAAGGCATATTGATGCTTAGAAGCATTTTCTCTGATTTCACAGAGATTTACAAACGACAGTTTCGAAACTGAGGCAGATTTCAAGGCAAAAACCTCTTGGAGCGGGTTCAAAACAATAGACATTTAATTTACATGGATTTGCACACCATGAAATTCCGTGTTCCGAACACGCTTCATGCATCTCGGATTCAAAAATTTTCACTACAGAGTTGTTAGCAAGTGGAATACATCACTTTCATTGACCATAGATTGCTTACTGACTCTTTGAATACTTTTCTCAGATTTCACAGTTTAGTTTAAATGCCAGGTTTGATAATGAGGCAGTTTTGGCAGGAAAATGCTCTTGGAGCGAGTTCTAACCAAAAGATATGTAATATACCTAGTTTCACTCACCGTGATATTCCGTGTTCTGAACACGTTACATGCATCACGGATTCGACAAACATTCTTTAATGAGTTGTGAACATGTGTATTACCGAACTTTCATCCACCTTACAATGCATATTTATACATAGAAATTATTTTCTGAGTTAGTATATTTCTCCTAGTGTCAGTTTTTAAATCATGCAGTTTTCACAGAAAAATCCTCTTGGAGCGAGTTCTACCCAATAGACATGCAATTTACGTAGAACCCGTCATCGTGAAATTCCGTGATCCGAAAAATATACATGCATCACGGTTTCGAAAAATATTCACTTCAGACTTGTTAGCATAAAGATTACCGAACTTTCATCCACCATAAAAGCCATATTGACACTTTGAAGCATTTTCTCATATTTCAAAAGATTTTCCTAATGCCAGTTTTGAAAATGAGGCAGAATTCGCAGAAAAAGTTCTTGGAACGAGTTCTACCCGAGAGATCTATTTTACATAGATTCGCTTACTGTGATATTCTGTGTTCCGAACACGCTTCATGTGTCTCGGATTCGACAAATATTCACTACAGAGTTGTTAGCATGTGGATTAACGATCTTTCAACCACCATACAAGGCATAAATACACCGAGAATCTATTCATCTGAGTTCGCAGTGTTTCCTATTACCAGTTTCGAAAATCAGGCAGATTTCTCAGGAAAAATCTCTTGGAGTGTTTTCTAACCAAGAGAAATGTAATTTACATAAACTCTCTGGCCATGAAATTCCGTGTTCCGAACATGCTACTTGCATAATGAATTCGAAAAATATTCACTACAGATTTGTTAGCATGTGGATTACCGAACTTTCATCACAATAGATTGAAAATTGATACTTAGAAGTATTTTCTCAAATTTTGCAGTGTTTTCCAAACGCCAGTTTCAAAAATGAAGCATTTACTGCAGAAAAATTCCCTTGGAGCGAGTTCTACCCAATAGAGAAGTAATTTACATTGTTTCAGTCACCGTGAAATTCCATGTTAAAAACACGGTATATGCATCACGGATTAGAAAAAGCTTCTTTAATATGTTGTGAAAATGTGGATTACCGAACTTTCTTCCAACATAAAGGCATATTTACACCTAGAAATATTTACTCTCATTTTGAAGCATTCTCAAAATTTCAGATTCGATAATCATGCAATTTTCGCTGAAAAATTCTATTCTACCTAGTTCTACCCAATAGAATTTTAATTTAAATTGTGTCATTACGGTGAAATTCCATTTCAAAAAGCGCTACATGAATCACGGTTTGAAAAATCATTACTACACTGTTATTAACATGTGGATTACCGGACTTTCATTCACCATTCAATGCATATTGACACTTAGAAGCATTTTCTTAGATTTCACAGGGTTCTCCTAATGGCAGTTTTGAAAATGAGGCACATTTCACAGAAAAATTCTCTTCAAGCGAGTTCTACCCAATAGACATGTAATTTACATTGTTTCCTTCAATATGACACACTGTATTCCGTACACGTTACATGCATCACGAATTCGACAAACATTCTCTAAGGAGTGTGAGCATGTGGATTACCAAATTTTCATTCACCATACAAGGCATATTTATCCCTAGATGTAGTTATTCTGATTTCGCAGGTTTTCCCTAACATCCACTTCCGAAAATCATGAAATTTTCGCAGAAAAATTCTATTCAAGCGAGTTCTATCCAGTAGAATTGTTATTTTCCGAGTTTCACTCACTGAGACATTCCGTGTTCAAAAAACGTTACATTAATCACGGCTTTGACAAACATTATTTAATGACCGTGAGCATGTGGATTACCGATATTTTAACCACAATACAAGACATATTGACACCTAGAAATATTTACTTATATTTCGCAGATTTTTCCTAAATTCAGTTACGAAAATCAGGCAGTTTTCGCAGAAAAATTCTCTTGCTGCATGTTCGATCCAATACACATCCCATTTTCATAGATACCGTCACCGTAACATCCCGTGTTCCGAAAAAGTTACATGCACCATGGATTCAACAAATATTCACTGCTGAGTTGTTAGAATGTGAATTACACATCTTTAATAAACCATTGAAGACATATTGTCACCTTAAAATTTTGCTCAGATTTTGCAGTGTTTTCATAACACCAGTTTCCAAACAGAGGTAGATTTTACACTAAAATGCTCCTGGAGCGGTTTCTCACCAATAGATATGTAATTGACATAGTTTCCATCAACGTGACATTCCGTGTACTGAATACACTACATTCATCACGGATTTGAGAAACATTTTTAATGAGTTGTGTACATGTGTATTACAGAACTTTCATCTACCATACAAGGCATATTTACACCTAGAAACATTAACTCTGAGTTTGCAGATTTTTCCTAATAGCAGTTTCAAAATCAGGCAGTTTCCTAAGGAAATAAATGTTGGAGCATGTTCTACCCAATAGATATGTAAATTACATAGATACTCCCGCTGTGAAATTCCGTGTTTCGCACACGCTACATGCAGATAGGATTCGAAAAAATACACTACAGAGTTGTTTGCATGTGGATTACAGGACTTTCATCACAATACAAGGCATATTGATGCTTAGAAGCATTTTCTCTGATTTCACAGAGATTTACAAACGACAGTTTCGAAACTGAGGCAGATTTCAAGGCAAAAACCTCTTGGAGCGGGTTCAAAACAATAGACATTTAATTTACATGGATTTGCACACCATGAAATTCCGTGTTCCGAACACGCTTCATGCATCTCGGATTCAAAAATTTTCACTACAGAGTTGTTAGCAAGTGGAATACATCACTTTCATTGACCATAGATTGCTTACTGACTCTTTGAATACTTTTCTCAGATTTCACAGTTTAGTTTAAATGCCAGGTTTGATAATGAGGCAGATTTGGCAGGAAAATGCTCTTGGAGCGAGTTCTAACCAAAAGATATGTAATATACCTAGTTTCACTCACCGTGATATTCCGTGTTCTGAACACGTTACATGCATCACGGATTTGACAAACATTCTTTAATGAGTTGTGAACATGTGTATTACCGAACTTTCATCCACCTTACAATGCATATTTATACATAGAAATTATTTTCTGAGTTAGTATATTTCTCCTAGTGTCAGTTTTTAAATCATGCAGTTTTCACAGAAAAATCCTCTTGGAGCGAGTTCTACCCAATAGACATGCAATTTACGTAGAACCCGTCATCGTGAAATTCCGTGATCCGAAAAATATACATGCATCACGGTTTCGAAAAATATTCACTTCAGACTTGTTAGCATAAAGATTACCGAACTTTCATCCACCATAAAAGCCATATTGACACTTTGAAGCATTTTCTCATATTTCAAAAGATTTTCCTAATGCCAGTTTTGAAAATGAGGCAGAATTCGCAGAAAAAGTTCTTGGAACGAGTTCTACCCGAGAGATCTATTTTACATAGATTCGCTTACTGTGATATTCTGTGTTCCGAACACGCTTCATGTGTCTCGGATTCGACAAATATTCACTACAGAGTTGTTAGCATGTGGATTAACGATCTTTCAACCACCATACAAGGCATAAATACACCGAGAATCTATTCATCTGAGTTCGCAGTGTTTCCAATTACCAGTTTCGAAAATCAGGCAGATTTCTCAGGAAAAATCTCTTGGAGTGTTTTCTAACCAAGAGAAATGTAATTTACATAAACTCTCTGGCCATGAAATTCCGTGTTCCGAACATGCTACTTGCATAATGAATTCGAAAAATATTCACTACAGATTTGTTAGCATGTGGATTACCGAACTTTCATCACAATAGATTGAAAATTGATACTTAGAAGTATTTTCTCAAATTTTGCAGTGTTTTCCAAACGCCAGTTTCAAAAATGAAGCATTTACTGCAGAAAAATTCCCTTGGAGCGAGTTCTACCCAATAGAGAAGTAATTTACATTGTTTCAGTCACCGTGAAATTCCATGTTAAAAACACGGTATATGCATCACGGATTAGAAAAAGCTTCTTTAATATGTTGTGAAAATGTGGATTACCGAACTTTCTTCCAACATAAAGGCATATTTACACCTAGAAATATTTACTCTCATTTTGAAGCATTCTCAAAATTTCAGATTCGATAATCATGCAATTTTCGCTGAAAAATTCTATTCTACCTAGTTCTACCCAATAGAATTTTAATTTAAATTGTGTCATTACGGTGAAATTCCATTTCAAAAAGCGCTACATGAATCACGGTTTGAAAAATCATTACTACACTGTTATTAACATGTGGATTACCGGACTTTCATTCACCATTCAATGCATATTGACATTTAGAAGCATTTTCTCAGATTTCACAGGGTTCTCCTAATGGCAGTTTTGAAAATGAGGCCCATTTCGCAGAAAAATTCTCTTCAAGCAAGTTCTACCCAATAGACATGTAATTTACATTGTTTCCTTCAATATGACACACTGTATTCCGTACACGTTACATGCATCACGAATTCGACAAACATTCTCTAATGAGTGTGAGCATGTGGATTACCAAATTTTCATTCACCATACAAGGCATATTTATCCCTAGATGTAGTTATTCTGATTTCGCAGGTTTTCCCTAACATCCACTTCCGAAAATCATGAAATTTTCGCAGAAAAATTCTATTCAAGCGAGTTCTATCCAGTAGAATTGTTATTTTCCGAGTTTCACTCACTGAGACATTCCGTGTTCAAAAAACGTTACATTAATCACGGCTTTGACAAACATTATTTAATGACCGTGAGCATGTGGATTACCGATATTTTAACCACAATACAAGACATATTGACACCTAGAAATATTTACTTATATTTCGCAGATTTTTCCTAAATTCAGTTACGAAAATCAGGCAGTTTTCGCAGAAAAATTCTCTTGCTGCATGTTCGATCCAATACACATCCCATTTTCATAGATACCGTCACCGTAACATCCCGTGTTCCGAAAAAGTTACATGCACCATGGATTCAACAAATATTCACTGCTGAGTTGTTAGAATGTGAATTACACATCTTTAATAAACCATTGAAGACATATTGTCACCTTAAAATTTTGCTCAGATTTTGCAGTGTTTTCATAACACCAGTTTCCAAACAGAGGTAGATTTTACAGTAAAATGCTCCTGGAGCGGTTTCTCACCAATAGATATGTAATTTACATAGTTTCCATCAACGTGACATTCCGTGTACTGAATACACTACATTCATCACGGATTTGAGAAACATTAGTAATGAGTTGTGTACATGTGTATTACAGAACTTTCATCTACCATACAAGGCATATTTACACCTAGAAACATTAACTCTGAGTTTGCAGATTTTTCCTAATAGCAGTTTCAAAATCAGGCAGTTTCCTAAGGAAATAAATGTTGGAGCGTGTTCTACCCAATAGATATGTAAATTACATAGATTCTCCCGCTGTGAAATTCCGTGTTTCGCACACGCTACATGCAGATAGGATTCGAAAAAATACACTACAGAGTTGTTTGCATGTGGATTACAGGACTTTCATCACAATACAAGGCATATTGATGCTTAGAAGCATTTTCTCTGATTTCACAGAGATTTACAAATGACAGTTTCGAAACTGAGGCAGATTTCAAGGCAAAAACCTCTTGGAGCGGGTTCAAAACAATAGACATTTAATTTACATGGATTTGCACACCATGAAATTCCGTGTTCCGAACACGCTTCATGCATCTCGGATTCAAAAATTTTCACTACAGAGTTGTTAGCAAGTGGAATACATCACTTTCATTGACCATAGATTGCTTACTGACTCTTTGAATACTTTTCTCAGATTTCACAGTTTAGTTTAAATGCCAGGTTTGATAATGAGGCAGATTTGGCAGGAAAATGCTCTTGGAGCGAGTTCTAACCAAAAGATATGTAATATACCTAGTTTCACTCACCGTGATATTCCGTGTTCTGAACACGTTACATGCATCACGGATTTGACAAACATTCTTTAATGAGTTGTGAACATGTGTATTACCGAACTTTCATCCACCTTACAATGCATATTTATACATAGAAATTATTTTCTGAGTTAGTATATTTCTCCTAGTGTCAGTTTTTAAATCATGCAGTTTTCACAGAAAAATCCTCTTGGAGCGAGTTCTACCCAATAGACATGCAATTTACGTAGAACCCGTCATCGTGAAATTCCGTGATCCGAAAAATATACATGCATCACGGTTTCGAAAAATATTCACTTCAGACTTGTTAGCATAAAGATTACCGAACTTTCATCCACCATAAAAGCCATATTGACACTTTGAAGCATTTTCTCATATTTCAAAAGATTTTCCTAATGCCAGTTTTGAAAATGAGGCAGAATTCGCAGAAAAAGTTCTTGGAACGAGTTCTACCCGAGAGATCTATTTTACATAGATTCGCTTACTGTGATATTCTGTGTTCCGAACACGCTTCATGTGTCTCGGATTCGACAAATATTCACTACAGAGTTGTTAGCATGTGGATTAACGATCTTTCAACCACCATACAAGGCATAAATACACCGAGAATCTATTCATCTGAGTTCGCAGTGTTTCCTATTACCAGTTTCGAAAATCAGGCAGATTTCTCAGGAAAAATCTCTTGGAGTGTTTTCTAACCAAGAGAAATGTAATTTACATAAACTCTCTGGCCATGAAATTCCGTGTTCCGAACATGCTACTTGCATAATGAATTCGAAAAATATTCACTACAGATTTGTTAGCATGTGGATTACCGAACTTTCATCACAATAGATTGAAAATTGATACTTAGAAGTATTTTCTCAAATTTTGCAGTGTTTTCCAAACGCCAGTTTCAAAAATGAAGCATTTACTGCAGAAAAATTCCCTTGGAGCGAGTTCTACCCAATAGAGAAGTAATTTACATTGTTTCAGTCACCGTGAAATTCCATGTTAAAAACACGGTATATGCATCACGGATTAGAAAAAGCTTCTTTAATATGTTGTGAAAATGTGGATTACCGAACTTTCTTCCAACATAAAGGCATATTTACACCTAGAAATATTTACTCTCATTTTGAAGCATTCTCCAAATTTCAGATTCGATAATCATGCAATTTTCGCTGAAAAATTCTATTCTAGCTAGTTCTACCCAATAGAATTTTAATTTAAATTGTGTCATTACGGTGAAATTCCATTTCAAAAAGCGCTACATGAATCACGGTTTGAAAAATCATTACTACACTGTTATTAACATGTGGATTACCGGACTTTCATTCACCATTCAATGCATATTGACATTTAGAAGCATTTTCTCAGATTTCACAGGGTTCTCCTAATGGCAGTTTTGAAAATGAGGCCCATTTCGCAGAAAAATTCTCTTCAAGCAAGTTCTACCCAATAGACATGTAATTTACATTGTTTCCTTCAATATGACACACTGTATTCCGTACACGTTACATGCATCACGAATTCGACAAACATTCTCTAATGAGTGTGAGCATGTGGATTACCAAATTTTCATTCACCATACAAGGCATATTTATCCCTAGATGTAGTTATTGTGATTTCGCAGGTTTTCCCTAACATCCACTTCCGAAAATCATGAAATTTTCGCAGAAAAATTCTATTCAAGCGAGTTCTATCCAGTAGAATTGTTATTTTCCGAGTTTCACTCACTGAGACATTCCGTGTTCAAAAAACGTTACATTAATCACGGCTTTGACAAACATTATTTAATGACCGTGAGCATGTGGATTACCGATATTTTAACCACAATACAAGACATATTGACACCTAGAAATATTTACTTATATTTCGCAGATTTTTCCTAAATTCAGTTACGAAAATCAGGCAGTTTTCGCAGAAAAATTCTCTTGCTGCATGTTCGATCCAATACACATCCCATTTTCATAGATACCGTCACCGTAACATCCCGTGTTCCGAAAAAGTTACATGCACCATGGATTCAACAAATATTCACTGCTGAGTTGTTAGAATGTGAATTACACATCTTTAATAAACCATTGAAGACATATTGTCACCTTAAAATTTTGCTCAGATTTTGCAGTGTTTTCATAACACCAGTTTCCAAACAGAGGTAGATTTTACAGTAAAATGCTCCTGGAGCGGTTTCTCACCAATAGATATGTAATTTACATAGTTTCCATCAACGTGACATTCCGTGTACTGAATACACTACATTCATCACGGATTTGAGAAACATTAGTAATGAGTTGTGTACATGTGTATTACAGAACTTTCATCTACCATACAAGGCATATTTACACCTAGAAACATTAACTCTGAGTTTGCAGATTTTTCCTAATAGCAGTTTCAAAATCAGGCAGTTTCCTAAGGAAATAAATGTTGGAGCGTGTTCTACCCAATAGATATGTAAATTACATAGATTCTCCCGCTGTGAAATTCCGTGTTTCGCACACGCTACATGCAGATAGGATTCGAAAAAATACACTACAGAGTTGTTTGCATGTGGATTACAGGACTTTCATCACAATACAAGGCATATTGATGCTTAGAAGCATTTTCTCTGATTTCACAGAGATTTACAAACGACAGTTTCGAAACTGAGGCAGATTTCAAGGCAAAAACCTCTTGGAGCGGGTTCAAAACAATAGACATTTAATTTACATGGATTTGCACACCATGAAATTCCGTGTTCCGAACACGCTTCATGCATCTCGGATTCAAAAATTTTCACTACAGAGTTGTTAGCAAGTGGAATACATCACTTTCATTGACCATAGATTGCTTACTGACTCTTTGAATACTTTTCTCAGATTTCACAGTTTAGTTTAAATGCCAGGTTTGATAATGAGGCAGATTTGGCAGGAAAATGCTCTTGGAGCGAGTTCTAACCAAAAGATATGTAATATACCTAGTTTCACTCACCGTGATATTCCGTGTTCTGAACACGTTACATGCATCACGGATTCGACAAACATTCTTTAATGAGTTGTGAACATGTGTATTACCGAACTTTCATCCACCTTACAATGCATATTTATACATAGAAATTATTTTCTGAGTTAGTATATTTCTCCTAGTGTCAGTTTTTAAATCATGCAGTTTTCACAGAAAAATCCTCTTGGAGCGAGTTCTACCCAATAGACATGCAATTTACGTAGAACCCGTCATCGTGAAATTCCGTGATCCGAAAAATATACATGCATCACGGTTTCGAAAAATATTCACTTCAGACTTGTTAGCATAAAGATTACCGAACTTTCATCCACCATAAAAGCCATATTGACACTTTGAAGCATTTTCTCATATTTCAAAAGATTTTCCTAATGCCAGTTTTGAAAATGAGGCAGAATTCGCAGAAAAAGTTCTTGGAACGAGTTCTACCCGAGAGATCTATTTTACATAGATTCGCTTACTGTGATATTCTGTGTTCCGAACACGCTTCATGTGTCTCGGATTCGACAAATATTCACTACAGAGTTGTTAGCATGTGGATTAACGATCTTTCAACCACCATACAAGGCATAAATACACCGAGAATCTATTCATCTGAGTTCGCAGTGTTTCCTATTACCAGTTTCGAAAATCAGGCAGATTTCTCAGGAAAAATCTCTTGGAGTGTTTTCTAACCAAGAGAAATGTAATTTAAATAAACCCTCTGGCCATGAAATTCCGTGTTCCGAACATGCTACTTGCATAATGAATTCGAAAAATATTCACTACAGATTTGTTAGCATGTGGATTACCGAACTTTCATCACAATAGATTGAAAATTGATACTTAGAAGTATTTTCTCAAATTTTGCAGTGTTTTCCAAACGCCAGTTTCAAAAATGAAGCATTTACTGCAGAAAAATTCTCTTGGAGAGAGTTCTACCCAATAGAGAAGTAATTTACATTGTTTCAGTCACCGTGAAATTCCATGTTAAAAACACGGTATATGCATCACGGATTAGAAAAAGCTTCTTTAATATGTTGTGAAAATGTGAATTACCGAACTTTCTTCCAACATAAAGGCATATTTACACCTAGAAATATTTACTCTCATTTTGAAGCATTTTCAAAATTTCAGATTCGATAATCATGCAATTTTCGCTGAAAAATTCTATTCTAGCTAGTTCTACCCAATAGAATTTTAATTTAAATTGTGTCATTACGGTGAAATTCCATTTCAAAAAGCGCTACATGAATCACGGTTTGAAAAATCATTACTACACTGTTATTAACATGTGGATTACCGGACTTTCATTCACCATTCAATGCATATTGACACTTAGAAGCATTTTCTTAGATTTCACAGGGTTCTCCTAATGGCAGTTTTGAAAATGAGGCACTTTTCGCAGAAAAATACTCTTCAAGCGAGTTCTACCCAATAGACATGTAATTTACATTGTTTCCTTCAATATGACACACTGTATTCCGTACACGTTACATGCATCACGAATTCGACAAACATTCTCTAATGAGTGTGAGCATGTGGATTACCAAATTTTCATTCACCATACAAGGCATATTTATCCCTAGATGTAGTTATTCTGATTTCGCAGGTTTTCCCTAACATCCACTTCCGAAAATCATGAAATTTTCGCAGAAAAATTCTATTCAAGCGAGTTCTATCCAGTAGAATTGTTATTTTCCGAGTTTCACTCACTGAGACATTCCGTGTTCAAAAAACGTTACATTAATCACGGCTTTGACAAACATTATTTAATGACCGTGAGCATGTGGATTACCGATATTTTAACCACAATACAAGACATATTGACACCTAGAAATATTTACTTATATTTCGCAGATTTTTCCTAAATTCAGTTACGAAAATCAGGCAGTTTTCGCAGAAAAATTCTCTTGCTGCATGTTCGATCCAATACACATCCCATTTTCATAGATACCGTCACCGTAAC
Source organism: Camelus bactrianus (assembly GCF_048773025.1). NCBI lineage: Eukaryota > Metazoa > Chordata > Mammalia > Artiodactyla > Camelidae > Camelus > Camelus bactrianus. The sequence goes on along the minus strand of NC_133539.1, from coordinate 141,780,104 downwards.
ATCCCGTGTTCCGAAAAAGTTACATGCACCATGGATTCAACAAATATTCACTGCTGAGTTGTTAGAATGTGAATTACACATCTTTAATAAACCATTGAAGACATATTGTCACCTTAAAATTTTGCTCAGATTTTGCAGTGTTTTCATAACACCAGTTTCCAAACAGAGGTAGATTTTACAGTAAAATGCTCCTGGAGCGGTTTCTCACCAATAGATATGTAATTTACATAGTTTCCATCAACGTGACATTCCGTGTACTGAATACAGTACATTCATCACGGATTTGAGAAACATTAGTAATGAGTTGTGTACATGTGTATTACAGAACTTTCATCTACCATACAAGGCATATTTACACCTAGAAACATTAACTCTGAGTTTGCAGATTTTTCCTAATAGCAGTTTCAAAATCAGGCAGTTTCCTAAGGAAATAAATGTTGGAGTGTGTTCTACCCAATAGATATGTAAATTACATAGATTCTCCCGCTGTGAAATTCCGTGTTTCGCACACGCTACATGCAGATAGGATTCGAAAAAATACACTACAGAGTTGTTTGCATGTGGATTACAGGACTTTCATCACAATACAAGGCATATTGATGCTTAGAAGCATTTTCTCTGATTTCACAGAGATTTACAAACGACAGTTTCGAAACTGAGGCAGATTTCAAGGCAAAAACCTCTTGGAGCGGGTTCAAAACAATAGACATTTAATTTACATGGATTTGCACACCATGAAATTCCGTGTTCCGAACACGCTTCATGCATCTCGGATTCAAAAATTTTCACTACAGAGTTGTTAGCAAGTGGAATACATCACTTTCATTGACCATAGATTGCTTACTGACTCTTTGAATACTTTTCTCAGATTTCACAGTTTAGTTTAAATGCCAGGTTTGATAATGAGGCAGATTTGGCAGGAAAATGCTCTTGGAGCGAGTTCTAACCAAAAGATATGTAATATACCTAGTTTCACTCACCGTGATATTCCGTGTTCTGAACACGTTACATGCATCACGGATTCGACAAACATTCTTTAATGAGTTGTGAACATGTGTATTACCGAACTTTCATCCACCTTACAATGCATATTTATACATAGAAATTATTTTCTGAGTTAGTATATTTCTCCTAGTGTCAGTTTTTAAATCATGCAGTTTTCACAGAAAAATCCTCTTGGAGCGAGTTCTACCCAATAGACATGCAATTTACGTAGAACCCGTCATCGTGAAATTCCGTGATCCGAAAAATATACATGCATCACGGTTTCGAAAAATATTCACTTCAGACTTGTTAGCATAAAGATTACCGAACTTTCATCCACCATAAAAGCCATATTGACACTTTGAAGCATTTTCTCATATTTCAAAAGATTTTCCTAATGCCAGTTTTGAAAATGAGGCAGAATTCGCAGAAAATGTTCTTGGAACGAGTTCTACCCGAGAGATCTATTTTACATAGATTCGCTTACTGTGATATTCTGTGTTCCGAACACGCTTCATGTGTCTCGGATTCGACAAATATTCACTACAGAGTTGTTAGCATGTGGATTAACGATCTTTCAACCACCATACAAGGCATAAATACACCGAGAATCTATTCATCTGAGTTCGCAGTGTTTCCTATTACCAGTTTCGAAAATCAGGCAGATTTCTCAGGAAAAATCTCTTGGAGTGTTTTCTAACCAAGAGAAATGTAATTTACATAAACTCTCTGGCCATGAAATTCCGTGTTCCGAACATGCTACTTGCATAATGAATTCGAAAAATATTCACTACAGATTTGTTAGCATGTGGATTACCGAACTTTCATCACAATAGATTGAAAATTGATACTTAGAAGTATTTTCTCAAATTTTGCAGTGTTTTCCAAACGCCAGTTTCAAAAATGAAGCATTTACTGCAGAAAAATTCCCTTGGAGCGAGTTCTACCCAATAGAGAAGTAATTTACATTGTTTCAGTCACCGTGAAATTCCATGTTAAAAACACGGTATATGCATCACGGATTAGAAAAAGCTTCTTTAATATGTTGTGAAAATGTGGATTACCGAACTTTCTTCCAACATAAAGGCATATTTACACCTAGAAATATTTACTCTCATTTTGAAGCATTCTCCAAATTTCAGATTCGATAATCATGCAATTTTCGCTGAAAAATTCTATTCTACCTAGTTCTACCCAATAGAATTTTAATTTAAATTGTGTCATTACGGTGAAATTCCATTTCAAAAAGCGCTACATGAATCACGGTTTGAAAAATCATTACTACACTGTTATTAACATGTGGATTACCGGACTTTCATTCACCATTCAATGCATATTGACACTTAGAAGCATTTTCTTAGATTTCACAGGGTTCTCCTAATGGCAGTTTTGAAAATGAGGCACATTTCGCAGAAAAATTCTCTTCAAGCGAGTTCTACCCAATAGACATGTAATTTACATTGTTTCCTTCAATATGACACACTGTATTCCGTACACGTTACATGCATCACGAATTCGACAAACATTCTCTAATGAGTGTGAGCATGTGGATTACCAAATTTTCATTCACCATACAAGGCATATTTATCCCTAGATGTAGTTATTCTGATTTCGCAGGTTTTCCCTAACATCCACTTCCGAAAATCATGAAATTTTCGCAGAAAAATTCTATTCAAGCGAGTTCTATCCAGTAGAATTGTTATTTTCCGAGTTTCACTCACTGAGACATTCCGTGTTCAAAAAACGTTACATTAATCACGGCTTTGACAAACATTATTTAATGACCGTGAGCATGTGGATTACCGATATTTTAACCACAATACAAGACATATTGACACCTAGAAATATTTACTTATATTTCGCAGATTTTTCCTAAATTCAGTTACGAAAATCAGGCAGTTTTCGCAGAAAAATTCTCTTGCTGCATGTTCGATCCAATACACATCCCATTTTCATAGATACCGTCACCGTAACATCCCGTGTTCCGAAAAAGTTACATGCACCATGGATTCAACAAATATTCACTGCTGAGTTGTTAGAATGTGAATTACACATCTTTAATAAACCATTGAAGACATATTGTCACCTTAAAATTTTGCTCAGATTTTGCAGTGTTTTCATAACACCAGTTTCCAAACAGAGGTAGATTTTACAGTAAAATGCTCCTGGAGTGTTTCTCACCAATAGATATGTAATTGACATAGTTTCCATCAACGTGACATTCCGTGTACTGAATACACTACATTCATCACGGATTTGAGAAACATTAGTAATGAGTTGTGTACATGTGTATTACAGAACTTTCATCTACCATACAAGGCATATTTACACCTAGAAACATTAACTCTGAGTTTGCAGATTTTTCCTAATAGCAGTTTCAAAATCAGGCAGTTTCCTAAGGAAATAAATGTTGGAGCGTGTTCTACCCAATAGATATGTAAATTACATAGATTCTCCCGCTGTGAAATTCCGTGTTTCGCACACGCTACATGCAGATAGGATTCGAAAAAATACACTACAGAGTTGTTTGCATGTGGATTACAGGACTTTCATCACAATACAAGGCATATTGATGCTTAGAAGCATTTTCTCTGATTTCACAGAGATTTACAAATGACAGTTTCGAAACTGAGGCAGATTTCAAGGCAAAAACCTCTTGGAGCGGGTTCAAAACAATAGACATTTAATTTACATGGATTTGCACACGATGAAATTCCGTGTTCCGAACACGCTTCATGCATCTCGGATTCAAAAATTTTCACTACAGAGTTGTTAGCAAGTGGAATACATCACTTTCATTGACCATAGATTGCTTACTGACTCTTTGAATACTTTTCTCAGATTTCACAGTTTAGTTTAAATGCCAGGTTTGATAATGAGGCAGATTTGGCAGGAAAATGCTCTTGGAGCGAGTTCTAACCAAAAGATATGTAATATACCTAGTTTCACTCACCGTGATATTCCGTGTTCTGAACACGTTACATGCATCACGGATTCGACAAACATTCTTTAATGAGTTGTGAACATGTGTATTACCGAACTTTCATCCACCTTACAATGCATATTTATACATAGAAATTATTTTCTGATTTAGTATATTTCTCCTAGTGTCAGTTTTTAAATCATGCAGTTTTCACAGAAAAATCCTCTTGGAGCGAGTTCTACCCAATAGACATGCAATTTACGTAGAACCCGTCATCGTGAAATTCCGTGATCCGAAAAATATACATGCATCACGGTTTCGAAAAATATTCACTTCAGACTTGTTAGCATAAAGATTACCGAACTTTCATCCACCATAAAAGCCATATTGACACTTTGAAGCATTTTCTCATATTTCAAAAGATTTTCCTAATGCCAGTTTTGAAAATGAGGCAGAATTCGCAGAAAAAGTTCTTGGAACGAGTTCTACCCGAGAGATCTATTTTACATAGATTCGCTTACTGTGATATTCTGTGTTCCGAACACGCTTCATGTGTCTCGGATTCGACAAATATTCACTACAGAGTTGTTAGCATGTGGATTAACGATCTTTCAACCACCATACAAGGCATAAATACACCGAGAATCTATTCATCTGAGTTCGCAGTGTTTCCTATTACCAGTTTCGAAAATCAGGCAGATTTCTCAGGAAAAATCTCTTGGAGTGTTTTCTAACCAAGAGAAATGTAATTTACATAAACCCTCTGGCCATGAAATTCCGTGTTCCGAACATGCTACTTGCATAATGAATTCGAAAAATATTCACTACAGATTTGTTAGCATGTGGATTACCGAACTTTCATCACAATAGATTGAAAATTGATACTTAGAAGTATTTTCTCAAATTTTGCAGTGTTTTCCAAACGCCAGTTTCAAAAATGAAGCATTTACTGCAGAAAAATTCTCTTGGAGAGAGTTCTACCCAATAGAGAAGTAATTTACATTGTTTCAGTCACCGTGAAATTCCATGTTAAAAACACGGTATATGCATCACGGATTAGAAAAAGCTTCTTTAATATGTTGTGAAAATGTGAATTACCGAACTTTCTTCCAACATAAAGGCATATTTACACCTAGAAATATTTACTCTCATTTTGAAGCATTCTCAAAATTTCAGATTCGATAATCATGCAATTTTCGCTGAAAAATTCTATTCTAGCTAGTTCTACCCAATAGAATTTTAATTTAAATTGTGTCATTACGGTGAAATTCCATTTCAAAAAGCGCTACATGAATCACGGTTTGAAAAATCATTACTACACTGTTATTAACATGTGGATTACCGGACTTTCATTCACCATTCAATGCATATTGACACTTAGAAGCATTTTCTTAGATTTCACAGGGTTCTCCTAATGGCAGTTTTGAAAATGAGGCACATTTCGCAGAAAAATACTCTTCAAGCGCGTTCTACCCAATAGACATATAATTTACATTGTTTCCTTCAATATGACACACTGTATTCCGTACACGTTACATGCATCACGAATACGACAAACATTCTCTAATGAGTGTGAGCATGTGGATTACCAAATTTTCATTCACCATACAAGGCATATTTATCCCTAGATGTAGTTATTCTGATTTCGCAGGTTTTCCCTAACATCCACTTCCGAAAATCATGAAATTTTCGCAGAAAAATTCTATTCAAGCGAGTTCTATCCAGTAGAATTGTTATTTTCCGAGTTTAACTCACTGAGACATTCCGTGTTCAAAAAACGTTACATTAATCACGGCTTTGACAAACATTATTTAATGACCGTGAGCATGTGGATTACCGATATTTTAACCACAATACAAGACATATTGACACCTAGAAATATTTACTTATATTTCGCAGATTTTTCCTAAATTCAGTTACGAAAATCAGGCAGTTTTCGCAGAAAAATTCTCTTGCTGCATGTTCGATCCAATACACATCCCATTTTCATAGATACCGTCACCGTAACATCCCGTGTTCCGAAAAAGTTACATGCACCATGGATTCAACAAATATTCACTGCTGAGTTGTTAGAATGTGAATTACACATCTTTAATAAACCATTGAAGACATATTGTCACCTTAAAATTTTGCTCAGATTTTGCAGTGTTTTCATAACACCAGTTTCCAAACAGAGGTAGATTTTACAGTAAAATGCTCCTGGAGCGGTTTCTCACCAATAGATATGTAATTTACATAGTTTCCATCAACGTGACATTCCGTGTACTGAATACAGTACATTCATCACGGATTTGAGAAACATTAGTAATGAGTTGTGTACATGTGTATTACAGAACTTTCATCTACCATACAAGGCATATTTACACCTAGAAACATTAACTCTGAGTTTGCAGATTTTTCCTAATAGCAGTTTCAAAATCAGGCAGTTTCCTAAGGAAATAAATGTTGGAGCGTGTTCTACCCAATAGATATGTAAATTACATAGATTCTCCCGCTGTGAAATTCCGTGTTTCGCACACGCTACATGCAGATAGGATTCGAAAAAATACACTACAGAGTTGTTTGCATGTGGATTACAGGACTTTCATCACAATACAAGGCATATTGATGCTTAGAAGCATTTTCTCTGATTTCACAGAGATTTACAAACGACAGTTTCGAAACTGAGGCAGATTTCAAGGCAAAAACCTCTTGGAGCGGGTTCAAAACAATAGACATTTAATTTACATGGATTTGCACACCATGAATTCCGTGTTCCGAACACTCTTCATGCATCTCGGATTCAAAAATTTTCACTACAGAGTTGTTAGCAAGTGGAATACATCACTTTCATTGACCATAGATTGCTTACTGACTCTTTGAATACTTTTCTCAGATTTCACAGTTTAGTTTAAATGCCAGGTTTGATAATGAGGCAGATTTGGCAGGAAAATGCTCTTGGAGCGAGTTCTAACCAAAAGATATGTAATATACCTAGTTTCACTCACCGTGATATTCCGTGTTCTGAACACGTTACATGCATCACGGATTCGACAAACATTCTTTAATGAGTTGTGAACATGTGTATTACCGAACTTTCATCCACCTTACAATGCATATTTATACATAGAAATTATTTTCTGAGTTAGTATATTTCTCCTAGTGTCAGTTTTTAAATCATGCAGTTTTCACAGAAAAATCCTCTTGGAGCGAGTTCTACCCAATAGACATGCAATTTACGTAGAACCCGTCATCGTGAAATTCCGTGATCCGAAAAATATACATGCATCACGGTTTCGAAAAATATTCACTTCAGACTTGTTAGCATAAAGATTACCGAACTTTCATCCACCATAAAAGCCATATTGACACTTTGAAGCATTTTCTCATATTTCAAAAGATTTTCCTAATGCCAGTTTTGAAAATGAGGCAGAATTCGCAGAAAATGTTCTTGGAACGAGTTCTACCCGAGAGATCTATTTTACATAGATTCGCTTACTGTGATATTCTGTGTTCCGAACACGCTTCATGTGTCTCGGATTCGACAAATATTCACTACAGAGTTGTTAGCATGTGGATTAACGATCTTTCAACCACCATACAAGGCATAAATACACCGAGAATCTATTCATCTGAGTTCGCAGTGTTTCCTATTACCAGTTTCGAAAATCAGGCAGATTTCTCAGGAAAAATCTCTTGGAGTGTTTTCTAACCAAGAGAAATGTAATTTACATAAACTCTCTGGCCATGAAATTCCGTGTTCCGAACATGCTACTTGCATAATGAATTCGAAAAATATTCACTACAGATTTGTTAGCATGTGGATTACCGAACTTTCATCACAATAGATTGAAAATTGATACTTAGAAGTATTTTCTCAAATTTTGCAGTGATTTCCAAACGCCAGTTTCAAAAATGAAGCATTTACTGCAGAAAAATTCCCTTGGAGCGAGTTCTACCCAATAGAGAAGTAATTTACATTGTTTCAGTCACCGTGAAATTCCATGTTAAAAACACGGTATATGCATCACGGATTAGAAAAAGCTTCTTTAATATGTTGTGAAAATGTGGATTACCGAACTTTCTTCCAACATAAAGGCATATTTACACCTAGAAATATTTACTCTCATTTTGAGGCATTCTCCAAGTTTCAGATTCGATAATCATGCAATTTTCGCTGAAAAATTCTATTCTACCTAGTTCTACCCAATAGAATTTTAATTTAAATTGTGTCATTACGGTGAAATTCCATTTCAAAAAGCGCTACATGAATCACGGTTTGAAAAATCATTACTACACTGTTATTAACATGTGGATTACCGGACTTTCATTCACCATTCAATGCATATTGACACTTAGAAGCATTTTCTCAGATTTCACAGGGTTCTCCTAATGGCAGTTTTGAAAATGAGGCACATTTCGCAGAAAAATTCTCTTCAAGCGAGTTCTACCCAATAGACATGTAATTTACATTGTTTCCTTCAATATGACACACTGTATTCCGTACACGTTACATGCATCACGAATTCGACAAACATTCTCTAATGAGTGTGAGCATGTGGATTACCAAATTTTCATTCACCATACAAGGCATATTTATCCCTAGATGTAGTTATTCTGATTTCGCAGGTTTTCCCTAACATCCACTTCCGAAAATCATGAAATTTTCGCAGAAAAATTGTATTCAAGCGAGTTCTATCCAGTAGAATTGTTATTTTCCGAGTTTCACTCACTGAGACATTCCGTGTTCAAAAAACGTTACATTAATCACGGCTTTGACAAACATTATTTAATGACCATGAGCATGTGGATTACCGATATTTTAACCACAATACAAGACATATTGACACCTAGAAATATTTACTTATATTTCGCAGATTTTTCCTAAATTCAGTTGCGAAAATCAGGCAGTTTTCGCAGAAAAATTCTCTTGCTGCATGTTCGATCCAATACACATCCCATTTTCATAGATACCGTCACCGTAACATCCCGTGTTCCGAAAAAGTTACATGCACCATGGATTCAACAAATATTCACTGCTGAGTTGTTAGAATGTGAATTACACATCTTTAATAAACCATTGAAGACATATTGTCACCTTAAAATTTTGCTCAGATTTTGCAGTGTTTTCATAACACCAGTTTCCAAACAGAGGTAGATTTTACAGTAAAATGCTCCTGGAGCGGTTTCTCACCAATAGATATGTAATTGACATAGTTTCCATCAACGTGACATTCCGTGTACTGAATACACTACATTCATCACGGATTTGAGAAACATTAGTAATGAGTTGTGTACATGTGTATTACAGAACTTTCATCTACCATACAAGGCATATTTACACCTAGAAACATTAACTCTGAGTTTGCAGATTTTTCCTAATAGCAGTTTCAAAATCAGGCAGTTTCCTAAGGAAATAAATGTTGGAGCGTGTTCTACCCAATAGATATGTAAATTACATAGATTCTCCCGCTGTGAAATTCCGTGTTTTGCACACGCTACATGCAGATAGGATTCGAAAAAATACACTACAGAGTTGTTTGCATGTGGATTACAGGACTTTCATCACAATACAAGGCATATTGATGCTTAGAAGCATTTTCTCTGATTTCACAGAGATTTACAAACGACAGTTTCGAAACTGAGGCAGATTTCAAGGCAAAAACCTCTTGGAGCGGGTTCAAAACAATAGACATTTAATTTACATGGATTTGCACACCATGAAATTCCGTGTTCCGAACACGCTTCATGCATCTCGGATTCAAAAATTTTCACTACAGAGTTGTTAGCAAGTGGAATACATCACTTTCATTGACCATAGATTGCTTACTGACTCTTTGAATACTTTTCTCAGATTTCACAGTTTAGTTTAAATGCCAGGTTTGATAATGAGGCAGATTTGGCAGGAAAATGCTCTTGGAGCGAGTTCTAACCAAAAGATATGTAATATACCTAGTTTCACTCACCGTGATATTCCATGTTCTGAACACGTTACATGCATCACGGATTCGACAAACATTCTTTAATGAGTTGTGAACATGTGTATTACCGAACTTTCATCCACCTTACAATGCATATTTATACATAGAAATTATTTTCTGAGTTAGTATATTTCTCCTAGTGTCAGTTTTTAAATCATGCAGTTTTCACAGAAAAATCCTCTTGGAGCGAGTTCTACCCAATAGACATGCAATTTACGTAGAACCCGTCATCGTGAAATTCCGTGATCCGAAAAATATACATGCATCACGGTTTCAAAAAATATTCACTTCAGACTTGTTAGCATAAAGATTACCGAACTTTCATCCACCATAAAAGCCATATTGACACTTTGAAGCATTTTCTCATATTTCAAAAGATTTTCCTAATGCCAGTTTTGAAAATGAGGCAGAATTCGCAGAAAAAGTTCTTGGAACGAGTTCTACCCGAGAGATCTATTTTACATAGATTCGCTTACTGTGATATTCTGTGTTCCGAACACGCTTCATGTGTCTCGGATTCGACAAATATTCACTACAGAGTTGTTAGCATGTGGATTAACGATCTTTCAACCACCATACAAGGCATAAATACACCGAGAATCTATTCATCTGAGTTCGCAGTGTTTCCTATTACCAGTTTCGAAAATCAGGCAGATTTCTCAGGAAAAATCTCTTGGAGTGTTTTCTAACCAAGAGAAATGTAATTTACATAAACCCTCTGGCCATGAAATTCCGTGTTCCGAACATGCTACTTGCATAATGAATTCGAAAAATATTCACTACAGATTTGTTAGCATGTGGATTACCGAACTTTCATCACAATAGATTGAAAATTGATACTTAGAAGTATTTTCTCAGATTTTGCAGTGTTTTCCAAACTCCAGTTTCAAAAATGAAGCATTTACTGCAGAAAAATTCTCTTGGAGAGAGTTCTACCCAATAGAGAAGTAATTTACATTGTTTCAGTCACCATGAAATTCCATGTTAAAAACACGGTATATGCATCACGGATTAGAAAAAGCTCCTTTAATATGTTGTGAAAATGTGGATTACCGAACTTTCTTCCAACATAAAGGCATATTTACACCTAGAAATATTTACTCTCATTTTGAAGCATTCTCCAAATTTCAGATTCGATAATCATGCAATTTTCGCAGAAAAATTCTATTCTAGCTAGTTCTACCCAATAGAATTTTAATTTAAATTGTGTCATTACGGTGAAATTCCATTTCAAAAAGCGCTACATGAATCACGGTTTGAAAAATCATTACTACACTGTTATTAACATGTGGATTACCAGACTTTCATTAACCATTCAAGGCATATTGACACTTAGAAGCATTTTCTCAGATTTCACAGGGTTCTCCTAATGGCAGTTTTGAAAATGAGGCACATTTCGCAGAAAAATTCTCTTCAAGCGAGTTCTACCCAATAGACATGTAATTTACATTGTTTCCTTCAATATGACACACTGTATTCCGTACACGTTACATGCATCACGAATTCGACAAACATTCTCTAATGAGTGTGAGCATGTGGATTACCAAATTTTCATTCACCATACAAGGCATATTTATCCCTAGATGTAGTTATTCTGATTTCGCAGGTTTTCCCTAACATCCACTTCCGAAAATCATGAAATTTTCGCAGAAAAATTGTATTCAAGCGAGTTCTATCCAGTAGAATTGTTATTTTCCGAGTTTCACTCACTGAGACATTCCGTGTTCAAAAAACGTTACATTAATCACGGCTTTGACAAACATTATTTAATGACCGTGAGCATGTGGATTACCGATATTTTAACCACAATACAAGACATATTGACACCTAGAAATATTTACTTATATTTCGCAGATTTTTCCTAAATTCAGTTACGAAAATCAGGCAGTTTTCGCAGAAAAATTCTCTTGCTGCATGTTCGATCCAATACACATCCCATTTTCATAGATACCGTCACCGTAACATCCCGTGTTCCGAAAAAGTTACATGCACCATGGATTCAACAAATATTCACTGCTGAGTTGTTAGAATGTGAATTACACATCTTTAATAAACCATTGAAGACATATTGTCACCTTAAAATTTTGCTCAGATTTTGCAGTGTTTTCATAACACCAGTTTCCAAACAGAGGTAGATTTTACAGTAAAATGCTCCTGGAGCGGTTTCTCACCAATAGATATGTAATTTACATAGTTTCCATCAACGTGACATTCCGTGTACTGAATACAGTACATTCATCACGGATTTGAGAAACATTAGTAATGAGTTGTGTACATGTGTATTACAGAACTTTCATCTACCATACAAGGCATATTTACACCTAGAAACATTAACTCTGAGTTTGCAGATTTTTCCTAATAGCAGTTTCAAAATCAGGCAGTTTCCTAAGGAAATAAATGTTGGAGTGTGTTCTACCCAATAGATATGTAAATAACATAGATTCTCCCGCTGTGAAATTCCGTGTTTCGCACACGCTACATGCAGATAGGATTCGAAAAAATACACTACAGAGTTGTTTGCATGTGGATTACAGGACTTTCATCACAATACAAGGCATATTGATGCTTAGAAGCATTTTCTCTGATTTCACAGAGATTTACAAACGACAGTTTCGAAACTGAGGCAGATTTCAAGGCAAAAACCTCTTGGAGCGGGTTCAAAACAATAGACATTTAATTTACATGGATTTGCACACCATGAAATTCCGTGTTCCGAACACGCTTCATGCATCTCGGATTCAAAAATTTTCACTACAGAGTTGTTAGCAAGTGGAATACATCACTTTCATTGACCATAGATTGCTTACTGACTCTTTGAATACTTTTCTCAGATTTCACAGTTTAGTTTAAATGCCAGGTTTGATAATGAGGCAGATTTGGCAGGAAAATGCTCTTGGAGCGAGTTCTAACCAAAAGATATGTAATATACCTAGTTTCACTCACCGTGATATTCCGTGTTCTGAACACGTTACATGCATCACGGATTCGACAAACATTCTTTAATGAGTTGTGAACATGTGTATTACCGAACTTTCATCCACCTTACAATGCATATTTATACATAGAAATTATTTTCTGAGTTAGTATATTTCTCCTAGTGTCAGTTTTTAAATCATGCAGTTTTCACAGAAAAATCCTCTTGGAGCGAGTTCTACCCAATAGACATGCAATTTACGTAGAACCCGTCATCGTGAAATTCCGTGATCCGAAAAATATACATGCATCACGGTTTCGAAAAATATTCACTTCAGACTTGTTAGCATAAAGATTACCGAACTTTCATCCACCATAAAAGCCATATTGACACTTTGAAGCATTTTCTCATATTTCAAAAGATTTTCCTAATGCCAGTTTTGAAAATGAGGCAGAATTCGCAGAAAAAGTTCTTGGAACGAGTTCTACCCGAGAGATCTATTTTACATAGATTCGCTTACTGTGATATTCTGTGTTCCGAACACGCTTCATGTGTCTCGGATTCGACAAATATTCACTACAGAGTTGTTAGCATGTGGATTAACGATCTTTCAACCACCATACAAGGCATAAATACACCGAGAATCTATTCATCTGAGTTCGCAGTGTTTCCTATTACCAGTTTCGAAAATCAGGCAGATTTCTCAGGAAAAATCTCTTGGAGTGTTTTCTAACCAAGAGAAATGTAATTTACATAAACCCTCTGGCCATGAAATTCCGTGTTCTGAACATGCTACTTGCATAATGAATTCGAAAAATATTCACTACAGATTTGTTAGCATGTGGATTACCGAACTTTCATCACAATAGATTGAAAATTGATACTTAGAAGTATTTTCTCAGATTTTGCAGTGTTTTCCAAACTCCAGTTTCAAAAATGAAGCATTTACTGCAGAAAAATTCTCTTGGAGAGAGTTCTACCCAATAGAGAAGTAATTTACATTGTTTCAGTCACCATGAAATTCCATGTTAAAAACACGGTATATGCATCACGGATTAGAAAAAGCTCCTTTAATATGTTGTGAAAATGTGGATTACCGAACTTTCTTCCAACATAAAGGCATATTTACACCTAGAAATATTTACTCTCATTTTGAAGCATTCTCCAAATTTCAGATTCGATAATCATGCAATTTTCGCAGAAAAATTCTATTCTAGCTAGTTCTACCCAATAGAATTTTAATTTAAATTGTGTCATTACGGTGAAATTCCATTTCAAAAAGCGCTACATGAATCACGGTTTGAAAAATCATTACTACACTGTTATTAACATGTGGATTACCAGACTTTCATTAACCATTCAAGGCATATTGACACTTAGAAGCATTTTCTCAGATTTCACAGGGTTCTCCTAATGGCAGTTTTGAAAATGAGGCACATTTCGCAGAAAAATTCTCTTCAAGCGAGTTCTACCCAATAGACATGTAATTTACATTGTTTCCTTCAATATGACACACTGTATTCCGTACACGTTACATGCATCACGAATTCGACAAACATTCTCTAATGAGTGTGAGCATGTGGATTACCAAATTTTCATTCACCATACAAGGCATATTTATCCCTAGATGTAGTTATTCTGATTTCGCAGGTTTTCCCTAACATCCACTTCCGAAAATCATGAAATTTTCGCAGAAAAATTGTATTCAAGCGAGTTCTATCCAGTAGAATTGTTATTTTCCGAGTTTCACTCACTGAGACATTCCGTGTTCAAAAAACGTTACATTAATCACGGCTTTGACAAACATTATTTAATGACCGTGAGCATGTGGATTACCGATATTTTAACCACAATACAAGACATATTGACACCTAGAAATATTTACTTATATTTCGCAGATTTTTCCTAAATTCAGTTACGAAAATCAGGCAGTTTTCGCAGAAAAATTCTCTTGCTGCATGTTCGATCCAATACACATCCCATTTTCATAGATACCATCACCGTAACATCCCGTGTTCCGAAAAAGTTACATGCACCATGGATTCAACAAATATTCACTGCTGAGTTGTTAGAATGTGAATTACACATCTTTAATAAACCATTGAAGACATATTGTCACCTTAAAATTTTGCTCAGATTTTGCAGTGTTTTCATAACACCAGTTTCCAAACAGAGGTAGATTTTACAGTAAAATGCTCCTGGAGCGGTTTCTCACCAATAGATATGTAATTTACATAGTTTCCATCAACGTGACATTCCGTGTACTGAATACACTACATTCATCACGGATTTGAGAAACATTAGTAATGAGTTGTGTACATGTGTATTACAGAACTTTCATCTACCATACAAGGCATATTTACACCTAGAAACATTAACTCTGAGTTTGCAGATTTTTCCTAATAGCAGTTTCAAAATCAGGCAGTTTCCTAAGGAAATAAATGTTGGAGCGTGTTCTACCCAATAGATATGTAAATTACATAGATTCTCCCGCTGTGAAATTCCGTGTTTCGCACACGCTACATGCAGATAGGATTCGAAAAAATACACTACAGAGTTGTTTGCATGTGGATTACAGGACTTTCATCACAATACAAGGCATATTGATGCTTAGAAGCATTTTCTCTGATTTCACAGAGATTTACAAACGACAGTTTCGAAACTGAGGCAGATTTCAAGGCAAAAACCTCTTGGAGCGGGTTCAAAACAATAGACATTTAATTTACATGGATTTGCACACCATGAAATTCCGTGTTCCGAACACGCTTCATGCATCTCGGATTCAAAAATTTTCACTACAGAGTTGTTAGCAAGTGGAATACATCACTTTCATTGACCATAGATTGCTTACTGACTCTTTGAATACTTTTCTCAGATTTCACAGTTTAGTTTAAATGCCAGGTTTGATAATGAGGCAGATTTGGCAGGAAAATGCTCTTGGAGCGAGTTCTAACCAAAAGATATGTAATATACCTAGTTTCACTCACCGTGATATTCCGTGTTCTGAACACGTTACATGCATCACAGATTCGACAAACATTCTTTAATGAGTTGTGAACATGTGTATTACCGAACTTTCATCCACCTTACAATGCATATTTATACATAGAAATTATTTTCTGATTTAGTATATTTCTCCTAGTGTCAGTTTTTAAATCATGCAGTTTTCACAGAAAAATCCTCTTGGAGCGAGTTCTACCCAATAGACATGCAATTTACGTAGAACCCGTCATCGTGAAATTCCGTGATCCGAAAAATATACATGCATCACGGTTTCGAAAAATATTCACTTCAGACTTGTTAGCATAAAGATTACCGAACTTTCATCCACCATAAAAGCCATATTGACACTTTGAAGCATTTTCTCATATTTCAAAAAATTTTCCTAATGCCAGTTTTGAAAATGAGGCAGAATTCGCAGAAAAAGTTCTTGGAACGAGTTCTACCCGAGAGATCTATTTTACATAGATTCGCTTACTGTGATATTCTGTGTTCCGAACACGCTTCATGTGTCTCGGATTCGACAAATATTCACTACAGAGTTGTTAGCATGTGGATTAACGATCTTTCAACCACCATACAAGGCATAAATACACCGAGAATCTATTCATCTGAGTTCGCAGTGTTTCCTATTACCAGTTTCGAAAATCAGGCAGATTTCTCAGGAAAAATCTCTTGGAGTGTTTTCTAACCAAGAGAAATGTAATTTACATAAACCCTCTGGCCATGAAATTCCGTGTTCCGAACATGCTACTTGCATAATGAATTCGAAAAATATTCACTACAGATTTGTTAGCATGTGGATTACCGAACTTTCATCACAATAGATTGAAAATTGATACTTAGAAGTATTTTCTCAGATTTTGCAGTGTTTTCCAAACTCCAGTTTCAAAAATGAAGCATTTACTGCAGAAAAATTCTCTTGGAGAGAGTTCTACCCAATAGAGAAGTAATTTACATTGTTTCAGTCACCATGAAATTCCATGTTAAAAACACGGTATATGCATCACGGATTAGAAAAAGCTCCTTTAATATGTTGTGAAAATGTGGATTACCGAACTTTCTTCCAACATAAAGGCATATTTACACCTAGAAATATTTACTCTCATTTTGAAGCATTCTCCAAATTTCAGATTCGATAATCATGCAATTTTCGCAGAAAAATTCTATTCTAGCTAGTTCTACCCAATAGAATTTTAATTTAAATTGTGTCATTACGGTGAAATTCCATTTCAAAAAGCGCTACATGAATCACAGTTTGAAAAATCATTACTACACTGTTATTAACATGTGGAATACCGGACTTTCATTCACCATTCAATGCATATTGACACTTAGAAGCATTTTCTCAGATTTCACATGGTTCTCCTAATGGCAGTTTTGAAAATGAGGCACATTTCGCAGAAAAATTCTCTTCAAGCGAGTTCTACCCAATAGACATGTAATTTACATTGTTTCCTTCAATATGACACACTGTATTCCGTACACGTTACATGCATCACGAATTCGACAAACATTCTCTAATGAGTGTGAGCATGTGGATTACCAAATTTTCATTCACCATACAAGGCATATTTATCCCTAGATGTAGTTATTCTGATTTCGCAGGTTTTCCCTAACATCCACTTCCGAAAATCATGAAATTTTCGCAGAAAAATTCTATTCAAGCGAGTTCTATCCAGTAGAATTGTTATTTTCCGAGTTTCACTCACTGAGACATTCCGTGTTCAAAAAACGTTACATTAATCACGGCTTTGACAAACATTATTTAATGACCATGAGCATGTGGATTACCGATATTTTAACCACAATACAAGACATATTGACACCTAGAAATATTTACTTATATTTCGCAGATTTTTCCTAAATTCAGTTACGAAAATCAGGCAGTTTTCGCAGAAAAATTCTCTTGCTGCATGTTCGATCCAATACACATCCCATTTTCATAGATACCGTCACCGTAACATCCCGTGTTCCGAAAAAGTTACATGCACCATGGATTCAACAAATATTCACTGCTGAGTTGTTAGAATGTGAATTACACATCTTTAATAAACCATTGAAGACATATTGTCACCTTAAAATTTTGCTCAGATTTTGCAGTGTTTTCATAACACCAGTTTCCAAACAGAGGTAGATTTTACAGTAAAATGCTCCTGGAGCGGTTTCTCACCAATAGATATGTAATTTACATAGTTTCCATCAACGTGACATTCCGTGTACTGAATACAGTACATTCATCACGGATTTGAGAAACATTAGTAATGAGTTGTGTACATGTGTATTACAGAACTTTCATCTACCATACAAGGCATATTTACACCTAGAAACATTAACTCTGAGTTTGCAGATTTTTCCTAATAGCAGTTTCAAAATCAGGCAGTTTCCTAAGGAAATAAATGTTGGAGTGTGTTCTACCCAATAGATATGTAAATTACATAGATTCTCCCGCTGTGAAATTCCGTGTTTCGCACACGCTACATGCAGATAGGATTCGAAAAAATACACTACAGAGTTGTTTGCATGTGGATTACAGGACTTTCATCACAATACAAGGCATATTGATGCTTAGAAGCATTTTCTCTGATTTCACAGAGATTTACAAACGACAGTTTCGAAACTGAGGCAGATTTCAAGGCAAAAACCTCTTGGAGCGGGTTCAAAACAATAGACATTTAATTTACATGGATTTGCACACCATGAAATTCCGTGTTCCGAACACGCTTCATGCATCTCGGATTCAAAAATTTTCACTACAGAGTTGTTAGCAAGTGGAATACATCACTTTCATTGACCATAGATTGCTTACTGACTCTTTGAATACTTTTCTCAGATTTCACAGTTTAGTTTAAATGCCAGGTTTGATAATGAGGCAGATTTGGCAGGAAAATGCTCTTGGAGCGAGTTCTAACCAAAAGATATGTAATATACCTAGTTTCACTCACCGTGATATTCCGTGTTCTGAACACGTTACATGCATCACGGATTCGACAAACATTCTTTAATGAGTTGTGAACATGTGTATTACCGAACTTTCATCCACCTTACAATGCATATTTATACATAGAAATTATTTTCTGAGTTAGTATATTTCTCCTAGTGTCAGTTTTTAAATCATGCAGTTTTCACAGAAAAATCCTCTTGGAGCGAGTTCTACCCAATAGACATGCAATTTACGTAGAACCCGTCATCGTGAAATTCCGTGATCCGAAAAATATACATGCATCACGGTTTCGAAAAATATTCACTTCAGACTTGTTAGCATAAAGATTACCGAACTTTCATCCACCATAAAAGCCATATTGACACTTTGAAGCATTTTCTCATATTTCAAAAGATTTTCCTAATGCCAGTTTTGAAAATGAGGCAGAATTCGCAGAAAAAGTTCTTGGAACGAGTTCTACCCGAGAGATCTATTTTACATAGATTCGCTTACTGTGATATTCTGTGTTCCGAACACGCTTCATGTGTCTCGGATTCGACAAATATTCACTACAGAGTTGTTAGCATGTGGATTAACGATCTTTCAACCACCATACAAGGCATAAATACACCGAGAATCTATTCATCTGAGTTCGCAGTGTTTCCTATTACCAGTTTCGAAAATCAGGCAGATTTCTCAGGAAAAATCTCTTGGAGTGTTTTCTAACCAAGAGAAATGTAATTTACATAAACCCTCTGGCCATGAAATTCCGTGTTCCGAACATGCTACTTGCATAATGAATTCGAAAAATATTCACTACAGATTTGTTAGCATGTGGATTACCGAACTTTCATCACAATAGATTGAAAATTGATACTTAGAAGTATTTTCTCAGATTTTGCAGTGTTTTCCAAACTCCAGTTTCAAAAATGAAGCATTTACTGCAGAAAAATTCTCTTGGAGAGAGTTCTACCCAATAGAGAAGTAATTTACATTGTTTCAGTCACCATGAAATTCCATGTTAAAAACACGGTATATGCATCACGGATTAGAAAAAGCTCCTTTAATATGTTGTGAAAATGTGGATTACCGAACTTTCTTCCAACATAAAGGCATATTTACACCTAGAAATATTTACTCTCATTTTGAAGCATTCTCCAAATTTCAGATTCGATAATCATGCAATTTTCGCAGAAAAATTCTATTCTAGCTAGTTCTACCCAATAGAATTTTAATTTAAATTGTGTCATTACGGTGAAATTCCATTTCAAAAAGCGCTACATGAATCACGGTTTGAAAAATCATTACTACACTGTTATTAACATGTGGATTACCAGACTTTCATTAACCATTCAAGGCATATTGACACTTAGAAGCATTTTCTCAGATTTCACAGGGTTCTCCTAATGGCAGTTTTGAAAATGAGGCACATTTCGCAGAAAAATTCTCTTCAAGCGAGTTCTACCCAATAGACATGTAATTTACATTGTTTCCTTCAATATGACACACTGTATTCCGTACACGTTACATGCATCACGAATTCGACAAACATTCTCTAATGAGTGTGAGCATGTGGATTACCAAATTTTCATTCACCATACAAGGCATATTTATCCCTAGATGTAGTTATTCTGATTTCGCAGGTTTTCCCTAACATCCACTTCCGAAAATCATGAAATTTTCGCAGAAAAATTGTATTCAAGCGAGTTCTATCCAGTAGAATTGTTATTTTCCGAGTTTCACTCACTGAGACATTCCGTGTTCAAAAAACGTTACATTAATCACGGCTTTGACAAACATTATTTAATGACCGTGAGCATGTGGATTACCGATATTTTAACCACAATACAAGACATATTGACACCTAGAAATATTTACTTATATTTCGCAGATTTTTCCTAAATTCAGTTACGAAAATCAGGCAGTTTTCGCAGAAAAATTCTCTTGCTGCATGTTCGATCCAATACACATCCCATTTTCATAGATACCGTCACCGTAACATCCCGTGTTCCGAAAAAGTTACATGCACCATGGATTCAACAAATATTCACTGCTGAGTTGTTAGAATGTGAATTACACATCTTTAATAAACCATTGAAGACATATTGTCACCTTAAAATTTTGCTCAGATTTTGCAGTGTTTTCATAACACCAGTTTCCAAACAGAGGTAGATTTTACAGTAAAATGCTCCTGGAGCGGTTTCTCACCAATAGATATGTAATTTACATAGTTTCCATCAACGTGACATTCCGTGTACTGAATACACTACATTCATCACGGATTTGAGAAACATTAGTAATGAGTTGTGTACATGTGTATTACAGAACTTTCATCTACCATACAAGGCATATTTACACCTAGAAACATTAACTCTGAGTTTGCAGATTTTTCCTAATAGCAGTTTCAAAATCAGGCAGTTTCCTAAGGAAATAAATGTTGGAGCGTGTTCTACCCAATAGATATGTAAATTACATAGATTCTCCCGCTGTGAAATTCCGTGTTTCGCACACGCTACATGCAGATAGGATTCGAAAAAATACACTACAGAGTTGTTTGCATGTGGATTACAGGACTTTCATCACAATACAAGGCATATTGATGCTTAGAAGCATTTTCTCTGATTTCACAGAGATTTACAAACGACAGTTTCGAAACTGAGGCAGATTTCAAGGCAAAAACCTCTTGGAGCGGGTTCAAAACAATAGACATTTAATTTACATGGATTTGCACACCATGAAATTCCGTGTTCCGAACACGCTTCATGCATCTCGGATTCAAAAATTTTCACTACAGAGTTGTTAGCAAGTGGAATACATCACTTTCATTGACCATAGATTGCTTACTGACTCTTTGAATACTTTTCTCAGATTTCACAGTTTAGTTTAAATGCCAGGTTTGATAATGAGGCAGATTTGGCAGGAAAATGCTCTTGGAGCGAGTTCTAACCAAAAGATATGTAATATACCTAGTTTCACTCACCGTGATATTCCGTGTTCTGAACACGTTACATGCATCACAGATTCGACAAACATTCTTTAATGAGTTGTGAACATGTGTATTACCGAACTTTCATCCACCTTACAATGCATATTTATACATAGAAATTATTTTCTGATTTAGTATATTTCTCCTAGTGTCAGTTTTTAAATCATGCAGTTTTCACAGAAAAATCCTCTTGGAGCGAGTTCTACCCAATAGACATGCAATTTACGTAGAACCCGTCATCGTGAAATTCCGTGATCCGAAAAATATACATGCATCACGGTTTCAAAAAATATTCACTTCAGACTTGTTAGCATAAAGATTACCGAACTTTCATCCACCATAAAAGCCATATTGACACTTTGAAGCATTTTCTCATATTTCAAAAGATTTTCCTAATGCCAGTTTTGAAAATGAGGCAGAATTCGCAGAAAAAGTTCTTGGAACGAGTTCTACCCGAGAGATCTATTTTACATAGATTCGCTTACTGTGATATTCTGTGTTCCGAACACGCTTCATGTGTCTCGGATTCGACAAATATTCACTACAGAGTTGTTAGCATGTGGATTAACGATCTTTCAACCACCATACAAGGCATAAATACACCGAGAATCTATTCATCTGAGTTCGCAGTGTTTCCTATTACCAGTTTCGAAAATCAGGCAGATTTCTCAGGAAAAATCTCTTGGAGTGTTTTCTAACCAAGAGAAATGTAATTTACATAAACCCTCTGGCCATGAAATTCCGTGTTCCGAACATGCTACTTGCATAATGAATTCGAAAAATATTCACTACAGATTTGTTAGCATGTGGATTACCGAACTTTCATCACAATAGATTGAAAATTGATACTTAGAAGTATTTTCTCAGATTTTGCAGTGTTTTCCAAACTCCAGTTTCAAAAATGAAGCATTTACTGCAGAAAAATTCTCTTGGAGAGAGTTCTACCCAATAGAGAAGTAATTTACATTGTTTCAGTCACCATGAAATTCCATGTTAAAAACACGGTATATGCATCACGGATTAGAAAAAGCTCCTTTAATATGTTGTGAAAATGTGGATTACCGAACTTTCTTCCAACATAAAGGCATATTTACACCTAGAAATATTTACTCTCATTTTGAAGCATTCTCCAAATTTCAGATTCGATAATCATGCAATTTTCGCAGAAAAATTCTATTCTAGCTAGTTCTACCCAATAGAATTTTAATTTAAATTGTGTCATTACGGTGAAATTCCATTTCAAAAAGCGCTACATGAATCACGGTTTGAAAAATCATTACTACACTGTTATTAACATGTGGATTACCAGACTTTCATTCACCATTCAAGGCATATTGACACTTAGAAGCATTTTCTCAGATTTCACAGGGTTCTCCTAATGGCAGTTTTGAAAATGAGGCACATTTCGCAGAAAAATTCTCTTCAAGCGAGTTCTACCCAATAGACATGTAATTTACATTGTTTCCTTCAATATGACACACTGTATTCCGTACACGTTACATGCATCACGAATTCGACAAACATTCTCTAATGAGTGTGAGCATGTGGATTACCAAATTTTCATTCACCATACAAGGCATATTTATCCCTAGATGTAGTTATTCTGATTTCGCAGGTTTTCCCTAACATCCACTTCCGAAAATCATGAAATTTTCGCAGAAAAATTGTATTCAAGCGAGTTCTATCCAGTAGAATTGTTATTTTCCGAGTTTCACTCACTGAGACATTCCGTGTTCAAAAAACGTTACATTAATCACGGCTTTGACAAACATTATTTAATGACCGTGAACATGTGGATTACCGATATTTTAACCACAATACAAGACATATTGACACCTAGAAATATTTACTTATATTTCGCAGATTTTTCCTAAATTCAGTTACGAAAATCAGGCAGTTTTCGCAGAAAAATTCTCTTGCTGCATGTTCGATCCAATACACATCCCATTTTCATAGATACCGTCACCGTAACATCCCGTGTTCCGAAAAAGTTACATGCACCATGGATTCAACAAATATTCACTGCTGAGTTGTTAGAATGTGAATTACACATCTTTAATAAACCATTGAAGACATATTGTCACCTTAAAATTTTGCTCAGATTTTGCAGTGTTTTCATAACACCAGTTTCCAAACAGAGGTAGATTTTACAGTAAAATGCTCCTGGAGCGGTTTCTCACCAATAGATATGTAATTTACATAGTTTCCATCAACGTGACATTCCGTGTACTGAATACACTACATTCATCACGGATTTGAGAAACATTAGTAATGAGTTGTGTACATGTGTATTACAGAACTTTCATCTACCATACAAGGCATATTTACACCTAGAAACATTAACTCTGAGTTTGCAGATTTTTCCTAATAGCAGTTTCAAAATCAGGCAGTTTCCTAAGGAAATAAATGTTGGAGCGTGTTCTACCCAATAGATATGTAAATTACATAGATTCTCCCGCTGTGAAATTCCGTGTTTCGCACACGCTACATGCAGATAGGATTCGAAAAAATACACTACAGAGTTGTTTGCATGTGGATTACAGGACTTTCATCACAATACAAGGCATATTGATGCTTAGAAGCATTTTCTCTGATTTCACAGAGATTTACAAACGACAGTTTCGAAACTGAGGCAGATTTCAAGGCAAAAACCTCTTGGAGCGGGTTCAAAACAATAGACATTTAATTTACATGGATTTGCACACCATGAAATTCCGTGTTCCGAACACGCTTCATGCATCTCGGATTCAAAAATTTTCACTACAGAGTTGTTAGCAAGTGGAATACATCACTTTCATTGACCATAGATTGCTTACTGACTCTTTGAATACTTTTCTCAGATTTCACAGTTTAGTTTAAATGCCAGGTTTGATAATGAGGCAGATTTGGCAGGAAAATGCTCTTGGAGCGAGTTCTAATCAAAAGATATGTAATATACCTAGTTTCACTCACCGTGATATTCCGTGTTCTGAACACGTTACATGCATCACAGATTCGACAAACATTCTTTAATGAGTTGTGAACATGTGTATTACCGAACTTTCATCCACCTTACAATGCATATTTATACATAGAAATTATTTTCTGATTTAGTATATTTCTCCTAGTGTCAGTTTTTAAATCATGCAGTTTTCACAGAAAAATCCTCTTGGAGCGAGTTCTACCCAATAGACATGCAATTTACGTAGAACCCGTCATCGTGAAATTCCGTGATCCGAAAAATATACATGCATCACGGTTTCGAAAAATATTCACTTCAGACTTGTTAGCATAAAGATTACCGAACTTTCATCCACCATAAAAGCCATATTGACACTTTGAAGCATTTTCTCATATTTCAAAAGATTTTCCTAATGCCAGTTTTGAAAATGAGGCAGAATTCGCAGAAAAAGTTCTTGGAACGAGTTCTACCCGAGAGATCTATTTTACATAGATTCGCTTACTGTGATATTCTGTGTTCCGAACACGCTTCATGTGTCTCGGATTCGACAAATATTCACTACAGAGTTGTTAGCATGTGGATTAACGATCTTTCAACCACCATACAAGGCATAAATACACCGAGAATCTATTCATCTGAGTTCGCAGTGTTTCCTATTACCAGTTTCGAAAATCAGGCAGATTTCTCAGGAAAAATCTCTTGGAGTGTTTTCTAACCAAGAGAAATGTAATTTACATAAACCCTCTGGCCATGTAATTCCGTGTTCCGAACATGCTACTTGCATAATGAATTCGAAAAATATTCACTACAGATTTGTTAGCATGTGGATTACCGAACTTTCATCACAATAGATTGAAAATTGATACTTAGAAGTATTTTCTCAGATTTTGCAGTGTTTTCCAAACGCCAGTTTCAAAAATGAAGCATTTACTGCAGAAAAATTCTCTTGGAGATAGTTCTACCCAATAGAGAAGTAATTTACATTGTTTCAGTCACCATGAAATTCCATGTTAAAAACACGGTATATGCATCACGGATTAGAAAAAGCTCCTTTAATATGTTGTGAAAATGTGGATTACCGAACTTTCTTCCAACATAAAGGCATATTTACACCTAGAAATATTTACTCTCATTTTGAAGCATTCTCCAAATTTCAGATTCGATAATCATGCAATTTTCGCAGAAAAATTCTATTCTAGCTAGTTCTACCCAATAGAATTTTAATTTAAATTGTGTCATTACGGTGAAATTCCATTTCAAAAAGCGCTACATGAATCACGGTTTGAAAAATCATTACTACACTGTTATTAACATGTGGATTACCAGACTTTCATTCACCATTCAAGGCATATTGACACTTAGAAGCATTTTCTCAGATTTCACAGGGTTCTCCTAATGGCAGTTTTGAAAATGAGGCACATTTCGCAGAAAAATTCTCTTCAAGCGAGTTCTACCCAATAGACATGTAATTTACATTGTTTCCTTCAATATGACACACTGTATTCCGTACACGTTACATGCATCACGAATTCGACAAACATTCTCTAATGAGTGTGAGCATGTGGATTACCAAATTTTCATTCACCATACAAGGCATATTTATCCCTAGATGTAGTTATTCTGATTTCGCAGGTTTTCCCTAACATCCACTTCCGAAAATCATGAAATTTTCGCAGAAAAATTCTATTCAAGCGAGTTCTATCCAGTAGAATTGTTATTTTCCGAGTTTCACTCACTGAGACATTCCGTGTTCAAAAAACGTTACATTAATCACGGCTTTGACAAACATTATTTAATGACTGTGAGCATGTGGATTACCGATATTTTAACCACAATACAAGACATATTGACACCTAGAAATATTTACTTATATTTCACAGATTTTTCCTAAATTCAGTTACGAAAATCAGGCAGTTTTCGCAGAAAAATTCTCTTGCTGCATGTTCGATCCAATACACATCCCATTTTCATAGATACCGTCACCGTAACATCCCGTGTTCCGAAAAAGTTACATGCACCATGGATTCAACAAATATTCACTGCTGAGTTGTTAGAATGTGAATTACACATCTTTAATAAACCATTGAAGACATATTGTCACCTTAAAATTTTGCTCAGGTTTTGCAATGTTTTCATAACACCAGTTTCCAAACAGAGGTAGATTTTACACTAAAATGCTCCTGGAGCGGTTTCTCACCAATAGATATGTAATTTACATAGTTTCCATCAACGTGACATTCCGTGTACTGAATACACTACATTCATCACGGATTTGAGAAACATTAGTAATGAGTTGTGTACATGTGTATTACAGAACTTTCATCTACCAAACAAGGCATATTTACACCTAGAAACATTAACTCTGAGTTTGCAGATTTTTCCTAATAGCAGTTTCAAAATCAGGCAGTTTCCTAAGGAAATAAATGTTGGAGCGTGTTCTACCCAATAGATATGTAAATTACATAGATTCTCCCGCTGTGAAATTCCGTGTTTCGCACACGCTACATGCAGATAGGATTCGAAAAAATACACTACAGATTTGTTTGCATGTGGATTACAGGACTTTCATCACAATACAAGGCATATTGATGCTTAGAAGCATTTTCTCTGATTTCACAGAGATTTACAAACGACAGTTTCGAAACTGAGGCAGATTTCAAGGCAAAAACCTCTTGGAGCGGGTTCAAAACAATAGACATTTAATTTACATGGATTTGCACACCATGAAATTCCGTGTTCCGAACACGCTTCATGCATCTCGGATTCAAAAATTTTCACTACAGAGTTGTTAGCAAGTGGAATACATCACTTTCATTGACCATAGATTGCTTACTGACTCTTTGAATACTTTTCTCAGATTTCACAGTTTAGTTTAAATGCCAGGTTTGATAATGAGGCAGATTTGGCAGGAAAATGCTCTTGGAGCGAGTTCTAACCAAAAGATATGTAATATACCTAGTTTCACTCACCGTGATATTCCGTGTTCTGAACACGTTACATGCATCACAGATTCGACAAACATTCTTTAATGAGTTGTGAACATGTGTATTACCGAACTTTCATCCACCTTACAATGCATATTTATACATAGAAATTATTTTCTGATTTAGTATATTTCTCCTAGTGTCAGTTTTTAAATCATGCAGTTTTCACAGAAAAATCCTCTTGGAGCGAGTTCTACCCAATAGACATGCAATTTACGTAGAACCCGTCATCGTGAAATTCCGTGATCCGAAAAATATACATGCATCACGGTTTCGAAAAATATTCACTTCAGACTTGTTAGCATAAAGATTACCGAACTTTCATCCACCATAAAAGCCATATTGACACTTTGAAGCATTTTCTCATATTTCAAAAGATTTTCCTAATGCCAGTTTTGAAAATGAGGCAGAATTCGCAGAAAAAGTTCTTGGAACGAGTTCTACCCGAGAGATCTATTTTACATAGATTCGCTTACTGTGATATTCTGTGTTCCGAACACGCTTCATGTGTCTCGGATTCGACAAATATTCACTACAGAGTTGTTAGCATGTGGATTAACGATCTTTCAACCACCATACAAGGCATAAATACACCGAGAATCTATTCATCTGAGTTCGCAGTGTTTCCTATTACCAGTTTCGAAAATCAGGCAGATTTCTCAGGAAAAATCTCTTGGAGAGATTTCTAACCAAGAGAAATGTAATTTACATAATATCCCTGGCCATGAAATTCCGTGTTCCGAACATGCTACATGCATAATGGATTCGAAAAATATTCTCTACAGATTTGTTAGCATGTGGATTACCGAACTTTCATCACAATAGTTTGAATATTGATACTTAGAAGTATTTTCTCAGATTTTGCTGCGTTTTCCAAACGCCAGTTTAAAAAATAATGCAGTTTTCACAGAAAAATACTCTTGGAGCGAGTTCTACCCAATAGAGGAGTAATTTACATTTTTTCAGTCACCGTGAAATTCCATATTCCAAACACGGTATATGCATCACAGATTAGAAGAAGATTCTTTAATATGTTGTGAAAATGTGGATTACAGAACTTTCTTCCACATAAAGTCATATTTACACCTAGAAATATTTACTCTCATTTTGAAGCTTTCTCCAAACTTCAGATTCGATAATCATGCAATTTTCACAGAAAAATTCTATTCTAGCTAGTTCTACCCAATAGAATTTTAATTTAAATTGTTTCATTACGGTGAAAATCCATTTCAAAAAACGCTACATGAATCACGGTTTGAAAAATAATAACTACACTGTTATTAACATGTGGATTACCGGACTTTAATTCACCATTCAAGGCATATTGACACTTAGAAGCATTTTCTAAGATTTCACGTGGTTCTCCTACTGGCAGATTTGAAAATGAGGCACATTTCGCAGAAAAATTCTCTTCAAGCGAGTTCTAACCAATAGACATGTAATTTACGTTGTTTCCTTCAATATGACACTCTGTATTCCGTACACGTTACATGCATCACGAATTCGACAAACATTCTCTAATGAGTGTGAGCATCTTGATTACCAAAATTTCATTCACCATACAAGGCATATTTAAACCTAGTTGTTGTTATTCTGATTTCACAGGTTTTTCCTAACATCCACTTCCGAAAATCATGAAATTTTCGGAGAAAAATTCAATTCAAGCCAGTTCTATCCAGTAGAAATTTTATTATCCGAGTTTCACTCACCGAGACATTCCGTGTTCCCAAAATGTTACATTAATCACGGCTTCGACAAACATTATTTATTAACCGTGAGCATGTGGAGTACCGATATTTTAACCACAATACAAGGCATATTGACACCTAGAAATATTTACTTAGATTTCACAGATTTTTCCTAACGTCTGTTACGAAAATCAGGCAGTTTTCGCAGAAAAATTCTCTTGCTGCATGTTCGATCCAATACACATCCCATTTTCATAGATACCGTCACCGTAACATTCCATGTTCCGAAAAAGGTACATGCACCATGGATTCAACAAATATTCACTCCTGAGTTGTTAGAATGTGAATTACACATCTTTAATAAACCATTGAAGACATATTGTCACCTTAAAGTTTTGCTCAGGTTTTGCAGCGTTTTCATAACACCAGTTTACAAACAGAGGTAGATTTTACAGTAAAATGCTCCTGGAGCTGTTTCTCACCAATAGATGTGTAATTTAAATATTTTCCTTCAACGTGACATTCTATGTACCGAACAATCTACATACATCATGGATTTGAGAAACATTTTTAATGAGTTGTGTACATGTGTATTACAGATCTTTCATCCCCCATACAAGGCATATTTACACCTAGAAACTTTAACTCTGAGTTAGCAGCTTTTTCCTAATAGCAGTTTCAAAAATCAGTCAGTTTACTTAGGAAAAATTTTTTGAGCGTGTCTTACGCAATATATATGTAAATTACATAGATTCTCCCGCTGTGAAATTCCGTGTTTCGCCCACGCTACATGCAGTTAGGATTCGACAAAAATACACTACAGAGTTGTTTGCATGTGGATTACAGGACTTTCATCACAATACAAGGCATATTGATGCTTAGAAACATTTTCTCTGATTTCACAGAGCTTTCCAAACGCCAGTTTCGAAACTGAGGCAGTTTTCATGGCAAAAACTCTTGGAGCGTGTTCAAAACAATAGACATGTAATTTACATGGATTCGCTCACCATGAAATTCCGTGTTCCGAACACGCTTCCTGAATCTCTGATTCAAAAATTTTCATTACAGAGTTGATAGCAAGTGGATTGCAGCACTTTCATCCACCTTACATGGCTTACTGATACTTTGAAGACTTTTTTCAGATTTCACAGAGTAGTTTTAATGTCAGGTTTGAAAATGAGGCAGATTTGGCAGGAAAATGCTCTTGGAGTGAGTTCTAACCAAAAGATATGTAATTTACCTAGTTTCACTCACCGTGATATTCCGTGTTCTGAACACGTTACATGCATCACGGATTCGACAAACATTCTTTAATGAGTTGTGAACATGTGTATTACCGAACTTTCATCCACCTTACAATGCATATTTATACATAGAAATTATTTTCTGATTTAGTATATTTCTCCTAGTGTCAGTTTTTAAATCATGCAGTTTTTACAGAAAAATCCTCTTGGAGCGAGTTCTACCCAATAGACATGCAATTTACGTAGAACCCGTCATCGTGAAATTCCGTGATTCAAAAAAAATACATGCATCACGGTTTCGAAAAATATTCACTTCAGACTTGTTAGCATAAAGATTACCAAACTTTCATCCACCATAAAAGCCATATTGACACTTTGAAGCATTTTCTCATATTTCAAAAGATTTTCCTAATGCCAGTTTTGAAAATGAGGCAGAATTCGCAGAAAAAGTTCTTGGAACGAGTTCTACCCGAGAGATCTATTTTACATAGATTCGCTTACTGTGATATTCTGTGTTCCGAACACGCTTCATGTGTCTCGGATTCGACAAATATTCACTACAGAGTTGTTAGCATGTGGATTAACGATCTTTCATCCACCATACAAGGCATAAATACACCGAGAATCTATTCATCTGAGTTCGCAGTGTTTCCTAATTCCAGTTTCGAAAATCAGGCAGATTTCTCAGGAAAAATCTCTTGGAGTGTTTTCTAACCAAGGGAAATGTAATTTACATAAACTCTCTGGCCATGAAATTCCGTGTTTCGAACATGCTACTTGCATAATGAATTCGAAAAATATTCACTACAGATTTGTTAGCATGTTGATTACCGAACTTTCATTACAATAGATTGAAAATTGATACTTACAAGTATTTTCTCAGATTTTGCAGTGTTTTCCAAACGCCAGTTTCAAAAATGAAGCATTTACTGCAGAAAAATTCTCTTGGAGAGAGTTCTACCCAATAGAGAAGTAATTTACATTGTTTCAGTCACCGTGAAATTCCATGTTAAAAACACGGTATATGCATCACGGATTAGAAAAAGCTTCTTTAATATGTTGTGAAAATGTGGATTACCGAACTTTCTTCCAACATAAAGGCATATTTACACCTAGAAATATTTACTCTCATTTTGAAGCATTCTCAAAATTTCAGATTCGATAATCATGCAATTTTCGCAGAAAAATTCTATTCTAGCTAGTTCTACCCAATAGAATTTTAATTTAAATTGTGTCATTACCGTGAAATTCCATTTCAAAAAGTGCTACATGAATCACGGTTTGAAAAATCATTACTACACTGTTATTAACATGTGGATTACCGGACTTTCATTCACCATTCAATGCATATTGACACTTAGAAGCATTTTCTCAGATTTCACAGGGTTCTCCTAATGGCAGTTTTGAAAATGAGGCACATTTCGCAGAAAAATTCTCTTCAAGCGAGTTCTACCCAATAGACATGTAATTTACATTGTTTCCTTCAATATGACACACTGTATTCCGTACACGTTACATGCATCACGAATTCGACAAACATTCTCTAATGAGTGTGAGCATGTGGATTACCAAAGTTTCATTCACCATACAAGGCATATTTATCCCTAGATGTAGTTATTCTGGTTTCGCAGGTTTTCCCTAACATCCACTTCCGAAAATCATGAAATTTTCGCAGAAAAATTCTATTCAAGCGAGTTCTATCCAGTAGAATTGTTATTTTCCGAGTTTCACTCACTGAGACATTCCGTGTTCAAAAAACATTACATTAATCACGGCTTTGACAAACATTATTTAATGACCGTGAGCATGTGGATTACCGATATTTTAACCACAATACATGACATATTGACACCTAGAAATATTTACTTATATTTCGCAGATTTTTCCTAAATTCAGTTACGAAAATCAGGCAGTTTTCGCAGAAAAATTCTCTTGCTGCATGTTCGATCCAATACACATCCCATTTTCATAGATACCGTCACCGTAACATCCCGTGTTCCGAAAAAGTTACATGCACCATTGATTCAACAAATATTCACTGCTGAGTTGTTAGAATGTGAATTACACATCTTTAATAAACCATTGAAGACATATTGTCACCTTAAAATTTTGCTCAGATTTTGCAGTGTTTTCATAACACCAGTTTCCAAACAGAGGTAGATTTTACAGTAAAATGCTCCTGGAGCGGGTTCTCACCAATAGATATGTAATTTACATAGTTTTCTTCAACGTGACATTCCGTGTACCGAACAAACTACATACATCACGGATTTGAGAAACATTTTTAATGAGTTGTGTACATGTGTATTACAGATCTTTCATCCACCATACAAGGCATATTTACACCTAGAAAAATTAACTCTGAGTTTGCAGCTTTTTCCTAATAGCAGTTTCAAAATCATTCAGTTTCCTAAGGAAAAAACTGTTGGAGCGTGTTCTACCCAATAGATATGTAAATTACATAAATTCTCCCGCTGTGAAATTCCGTGTTTCGCACACGCTACATGCAGATAGGTTTCGAAAAAATACACTACAGAGTTGTTTGCATGTGGATTACAGGACTTTCATCACTATACAAGGCATATTGATGCTTAGAAGCATTTTCTCTGATTTCACAGAGATTTACAAATGACAGTTTCAAAACTGAGGCAGATTTCAAGGCAAAATCCTCTTGGAGCGGGTTCAAAACAATAGACATTTAATTTACATGGATTCACACACCATGAAATTCCGTGTTCCGAACACGCTTCATGCATATCGGATTCAAAAATTTTCACTACAGGGTTGTTAGCAAGTGGAATACATCACTTTCATTGACCATAGATTGCTTACTGACTCTTTGAATACTTTTCTCAGATTTCACAGATTAGTTTAAATGCCAGGTTTGATAATGAGGCAGATTTGGCAGGAAAATGCTCTTGGAGCGAGTTCTAACCAAAAGATATGTAATATACCTAGTTTCACTCACCGTGACATTCCGTGTTCTGAACAAGTTACATGCATCACGGATTCGAAAAACATTCTTTAATGAGTTGTCAACATTTGTATTACCGAACTTTCATCCACCTTGCAATGCATAATTATACATAGAAAGTTTTTTCTGATTTAGTAGATTTCACCTAATGTCAGTTTTTAAATCATGCAGTTTTCACAGAAATATCCTCTTGGAGTGAGTTCTACCCAATAGACATTCAATTTACATAGAACAGGTCATCGTGAAATTCCGTGTTCCGAAAAAGCTACATGCATCACGGATTCGACAAATATTCCCTACAGAGTTGTTAGCATAAGGATTAACGAACTCTCATCCACCATAAAAGCCATATTGACACTTTGAATCATTTTCTCATATTTGGAAAGTTTTTCCTAATG
The DNA here is from genome assembly GCF_048773025.1 of Camelus bactrianus. Taxonomy (NCBI): domain Eukaryota; kingdom Metazoa; phylum Chordata; class Mammalia; order Artiodactyla; family Camelidae; genus Camelus; species Camelus bactrianus. Next base: position 141,746,185 of record NC_133539.1, on the reverse strand, counting down.
CCAGTTTTGAAAATGAGGCAGAATTCGCAGAAAAAGCTCTTGGAGCGTGTTCTACCCAAGTGACATGCATTTTACATAGATTCGCTCACCGTGATATTCTGTGTCCCAAACACGCTTCATGTATCTCGGATTCGACAAATATTCACTACAGAGTTGTTAGCATGCAGATTACCGAACTTTCATCCACCCTACAAGGCATATTAACACCGAGAATCTATTCATCTGAGTTCGCAGTGTTTCCTAAATCCACTTTCGAAAATCAGGCAGATTTCTCAGGAAAAATCTCTTGGAGTGATTTCTAACCAAGAGAAATGTAATTTACATAAAATCCCTGACCATGAAATTCCGTGTTCCGAACATGCTACATGCATAATGGATTCGAAAAATATTCTCTACAGATTTGTTAGCATGTGGATTACCGAACTTTCATCACAATAGATTGAAAATTGATACTTAGAAGTATGTTCTCAAATTTTGCAGTGTTTTCCAAACGCCAGTTTCAAAAATGAAGCATTTACTGCAGAAAAATTCTCTTGGAGAGAGTACTACCCAATAGAGAAGTAATTTACATTGTTTCAGTCACCGTGAAATTCCATGTTAAAAACACGGTATATGCATCACGGATTAGAAAAAGCTTCTTTAATATGTTGTGAAAATGTGGATTACCGAACTTTCTTCCAACATAAAGGCATATTTACACATAGAAATATTTACTCTCATTTTGAAGCATTCTCCAAATTTCAGATTCGATAATCATGCAATTTTCGCAGAAAAATTCTATTCTAGCTAGTTCTACCCAATAGAATTTTAATTTAAATTCTGTCATTACAGTGAAATTCCATTTCAAAAAGCGCTACATGAATCACGCTTTGAAAAATCATTACTACACTGTTATTAACATGTGGATTACCGGACTTTCATTCACCATTCAATGTATATTGACACTTAGAAGCATTTTCTAAGATTTCACAGGGTTCTCCTAATGGCAGTTTTGAAAATGAGGCACATTTCGCAGAAAAAAACTCTTCAAGCGTGTTCTACCCAATAGACATATAACTTACATTGTTTCCTTCAATATGACACTCTGTATTCCGTACACGTTACATGCATCACGAATACGACAAACATTCTCTAATGAGTGTGAGCATGTGGATTACCAAAATTTCATTCACCATACAAGGCATATTTACACCTAGATGTAGTTATTCTGATTTCGCAGGTTTTCCCTAACATCCACTTCTGAAAATCATGAAATTTTCGCAGAAAAATTCTATTCAATCGAGTTCTATCCAGTAGAATTGTTATTTTCCGAGTTTCACTCACCGAGACATTTCGTGTTCAAAAAACGTTACATTAATCACGGCTTTGACAAACATTATTTAATGACCGTGACCATGTGGATTACCGATATTTCAACCACAATAAAAGGCATATTGACACCTAGAAACATTTACTAAGATTTCGCAGATTTTTCCTAAATTCAGTTATGAAAATCAGGCAGTTTTCGCAGAAAAATTCTCTTGCTGCATGTTCGATCCAATAGACACCCCATTTTCATAGATACCGTCACCGTAATAGCCCGTGTTCAGAAAAAGTTACATGCACCATGGATTCAACAAATATTCACTCCTGAGTTGTTAGAATGTGAATTACACATCTTTAATAAACCATTGAAGACATGTTGTCACCTTAAAGCTTTTGCTCAGGTTTTGCAGTGTTTTCATATCACCAGTTTCCAAACAGAGGTAGATTTTACAGTAAAATGCTCCTGGAGCGGTTTCTCACCAATAGATATGTAATTTACATAGTTTTCTTCAACGTGACATTCCGTGTACCGAACAAACTACATACATCACGGATTTGAGAAACATTTTTAATGAGTTGTGTACATGTGTATTACAGATCTTTCATCCACCATACAAGGCATATTTACACCTAGAAAAATTAACTCTGAGTTTGCAGCTTTTTCCTAATAGCAGTTTCAAAATCAGGCAGTTTCCTAAGGAAAAAACTGTTGGAGCGTGTTCTACCCAATAGATATGTAAATTACATAAATTCTCCCGCTGTGAAATTCCGTGTTTCGCACACGCTACATGCAGATAGGTTTCGAAAAAATACACTACAGAGTTGTTTGCATGTGGATTACAGGACTTTCATCACTATAAAAGGCATATTGATGCTTAGAAGCATTTTCTCTGATTTCACAGAGATTTACAAATGACAGTTTCAAAACTGAGGCAGATTTCAAGGCAAAAACCTCTTGGAGCGGGTTCAAAACAATAGACATTTAATTTACATGGATTCACACACCATGAAATTCCATGTTCCGAACACGCTTCATGCATATCGGATTCAAAAATTTTCACTACAGGGTTGTTAGCAAGTGGAATACATCACTTTCATTGACCATAGATTGCTTACTGACTCTTTGAATACTTTTCTCAGATTTCACAGATTAGTTTAAATGCCAGGTTTGATAATGAGGCAGATTTGGCAGGAAAATGCTCTTGGAGCGAGTTCTAACCAAAAGATATGTAATATACCTAGTTTCACTCACCGTGACATTCCGTGTTCTGAACAAGTTACATTCATCACGGATTCGAAAAACGTTCTTTAATGAGTTGTCAACATGTGTATTACCGAACTTTCATCCACCTTGCAATGCATAATTATACATAGAAAGTTTTTTCTGATTTAGTAGATTTCACCTAATGTCAGTTTTTAAATCATGCAGTTTTCACAGAAATATCCTCTTGGAGTGAGTTCTACCCAATAGACATTCAATTTACATAGAACAGGTCATCGTGAAATTCCGTGTTCCGAAAAAGCTACATGCATCACGGATTCGACAAATATTCCCTACAGAGTTGTTAGCATAAGGATTAACGAACTCTCATCCACCATAAAAGCCATATTGACACTTTGAATCATTTTCTCATATTTGGAAAGTTTTTCCTAATGCCAGTTTTGAAAATGAGGCGGAATTCGCAGAAAAAGCTCTTGGAGCGTGTTCTACCCAAGTGACATGCATTTTACATAGATTCGCTCACCGTGATATTCTGTGTCCCAAACACGCTTCATGTATCTCGGATTCGACAAATATTCACTACAGAGTTGTTAGCATGCAGATTACCGAACTTTCATCCACACAACAAGGCATATTAACACCGAGAATCTATTCATCTGAGTTCGCAGTGTTTCCTAAATCCACTTTCGAAAATCAGGCAGATTTCTCAGGAAAAATCTCTTGGAGTGATTTCTAACCAAGAGAAATGTAATTTACATAAAATCCCTGACCATGAAATTCCGTGTTCCGAACATGCTACATGCATAATGGATTCGAAAAATATTCTCTACAGATTTGTTAGCATGTGGATTACCGAACTTTCATCACAATAGATTGAAAATTGATACTTAGAAGTATGTTCTCAAATTTTGCAGTGTTTTCCAAACGCCAGTTTCAAAAATGAAGCATTTACTGCAGAAAAATTCTCTTGGAGAGAGTACTACCCAATAGAGAAGTAATTTACATTGTTTCAGTCACCGTGAAATTCCATGTTAAAAACACGGTATATGCATCACGGATTAGAAAAAGCTTCTTTAATATGTTGTGAAAATGTGGATTACCGAACTTTCTTCCAACATAAAGGCATATTTACACGTAGAAATATTTACTCTCATTTTGAAGCATTCTCCAAATTTCAGATTCGATAATCATGCAATTTTCGCAGAAAAATTCTATTCTAGCTAGTTCTACCCAATAGAATTTTAATATAAATTCTGTCATTACGGTGAAATTCCATTTCAAAAAGCGCTACATGAATCACGGTTTGAAAAATCATTACTACACTGTTATTAACATGTGGATTACCGGACTTTCATTCACCATTCAATGTATATTGACACTTAGAAGCATTTTCTCAGATTTCACAGGGTTCTCCTAATGGCAGTTTTGAAAATGAGGCACATTTCGCAGAAAAATTCTCTTCAAGCGAGTTCTACCCAATAGACATGTAATTTACATTGTTTCCTTCAATATGACACACTGTATTCCGTACACGTTACATGCATCACGAATTCGACAAACATTCTCTAATGAGTGTGAGCATGTGGATTACCAAAGTTTCATTCACCATACAAGGCATATTTATCCCTAGATGTAGTTATTCTGGTTTCGCAGGTTTTCCCTAACATCCACTTCCGAAAATCATGAAATTTTCGCAGAAAAATTCTATTCAAGCGAGTTCTATCCAGTAGAATTGTTATTTTCCGAGTTTCACTCACTGAGACATTCCGTGTTCAAAAAACATTACATTAATCACGGCTTTGACAAACATTATTTAATGACCGTGAGCATGTGGATTACCGATATTTTAACCACAATACATGACATATTGACACCTAGAAATATTTACTTATATTTCGCAGATTTTTCCTAAATTCAGTTACGAAAATCAGGCAGTTTTCGCAGAAAAATTCTCTTGCTGCATGTTCGATCCAATACACATCCCATTTTCATAGATACCGTCACCGTAACATCCCGTGTTCCGAAAAAGTTACATGCACCATTGATTCAACAAATATTCACTGCTGAGTTGTTAGAATGTGAATTACACATCTTTAATAAACCATTGAAGACATATTGTCACCTTAAAATTTTGCTCAGATTTTGCAGTGTTTTCATAACACCAGTTTCCAAACAGAGGTAGATTTTACAGTAAAATGCTCCTGGAGCGGGTTCTCACCAATAGATATGTAATTTACATAGTTTTCTTCAACGTGACATTCCGTGTACCGAACAAACTACATACATCACGGATTTGAGAAACATTTTTAATGAGTTGTGTACATGTGTATTACAGATCTTTCATCCACCATACAAGGCATATTTACACCTAGAAAAATTAACTCTGAGTTTGCAGCTTTTTCCTAATAGCAGTTTCAAAATCATTCAGTTTCCTAAGGAAAAAACTGTTGGAGCGTGTTCTACCCAATAGATATGTAAATTACATAAATTCTCCCGCTGTGAAATTCCGTGTTTCGCACACGCTACATGCAGATAGGTTTCGAAAAAATACACTACAGAGTTGTTTGCATGTGGATTACAGGACTTTCATCACTATACAAGGCATATTGATGCTTAGAAGCATTTTCTCTGATTTCACAGAGATTTACAAATGACAGTTTCAAAACTGAGGCAGATTTCAAGGCAAAAACCTCTTGGAGCGGGTTCAAAACAATAGACATTTAATTTACATGGATTCACACACCATGAAATTCTGTGTTCCGAACACGCTTCATGCATATCGGATTCAAAAATTTTCACTACAGGGTTGTTAGCAAGTGGAATACATCACTTTCATTGACCATAGATTGCTTACTGACTCTTTGAATACTTTTCTCAGATTTCACAGATTAGTTTAAATGCCAGGTTTGATAATGAGGCAGATTTGGCAGGAAAATGCTCTTGGAGCGAGTTCTAACCAAAAGATATGTAATATACCTAGTTTCACTCACCGTGACATTCCGTGTTCTGAACAAGTTACATGCATCACGGATTCGAAAAACATTCTTTAATGAGTTGTCAACATGTGTATTACCGAACTTTCATCCACCTTGCAATGCATAATTATACATAGAAAGTTTTTTCTGATTTAGTAGATTTCACCTAATGTCAGTTTTTAAATCATGCAGTTTTCACAGAAATATCCTCTTGGAGTGAGTTCTACCCAATAGACATTCAATTTACATAGAACAGGTCATCGTGAAATTCCGTGTTCCGAAAAAGCTACATGCATCACGGATTCGACAAATATTCCCTACAGAGTTGTTAGCATAAGGATTAACGAACTCTCATCCACCATAAAAGCCATATTGACACTTTGAATCATTTTCTCATATTTGGAAAGTTTTTCCTAATGCCAGTTTTGAAAATGAGGCAGAATTCGCAGAAAAAGCTCTTGGAGCGTGTTCTACCCAAGTGACATGCATTTTACATAGATTCGCTCACCGTGATATTCTGTGTCCCAAACACGCTTCATGTATCTCGGATTCGACAAATATTCACTACAGAGTTGTTAGCATGCAGATTACCGAACTTTCATCCACCCTACAAGGCATATTAACACCGAGAATCTATTCATCTGAGTTCGCAGTGTTTCCTAAATCCACTTTCGAAAATCAGGCAGATTTCTCAGGAAAAATCTCTTGGAGTGATTTCTAACCAAGAGAAATGTAATTTACATAAAATCCCTGACCATGAAATTCCGTGTTCCGAACATGCTACATGCATAATGGATTCGAAAAATATTCTCTACAGATTTGTTAGCATGTGGATTACCGAACTTTCATCACAATAGATTGAAAATTGATACTTAGAAGTATGTTCTCAAATTTTGCAGTGTTTTCCAAACGCCAGTTTCAAAAATGAAGCATTTACTGCAGAAAAATTCTCTTGGAGAGAGTACTACCCAATAGAGAAGTAATTTACATTGTTTCAGTCACCGTGAAATTCCATGTTAAAAACACGGTATATGCATCACGGATTAGAAAAAGCTTCTTTAATATGTTGTGAAAATGTGGATTACCGAACTTTCTTCCAACATAAAGGCATATTTACACCTAGAAATATTTACTCTCATTTTGAAGCATTCTCCAAATTTCAGATTCGATAATCATGCAATTTTCGCAGAAAAATTCTATTCTAGCTAGTTCTACCCAATAGAATTTTAATTTAAATTCTGTCATTACGGTGAAATTCCATTTCAAAAAGCGCTACATGAATCACGGTTTGAAAAATCATTACTACACTGTTATTAACATGTGGATTACCGGACTTTCATTCACCATTCAATGTATATTGACACTTAGAAGCATTTTCTAAGATTTCACAGGGTTCTCCTAATGGCAGTTTTGAAAATGAGGCACATTTCGCAGAAAAAAACTCTTCAAGCGAGTTCTACCCAATAGACATATAACTTACATTGTTTCCTTCAATATGACACTCTGTATTCCGTACACGTTACATGCATCACGAATACGACAAACATTCTCTAATGAGTGTGAGCATGTGGATTACCAAAATTTCATTCACCATACAAGGCATATTTACACCTAGATGTAGTTATTCTGATTTCGCAGGTTTTCCCTAACATCCACTTCTGAAAATCATGAAATTTTCGCAGAAAAATTCTATTCAATCGAGTTCTATCCAGTAGAATTGTTATTTTCCGAGTTTCACTCACCGAGACATTTCGTGTTCAAAAAACGTTACATTAATCACGGCTTTGACAAACATTATTTAATGACCGTGACCATGTGGATTACCGATATTTCAACCACAATAAAAGGCATATTGACACCTAGAAACATTTACTAAGATTTCGCAGATTTTTCCTAAATTCAGTTATGAAAATCAGGCAGTTTTCGCAGAAAAATTCTCTTGCTGCATGTTCGATCCAATAGACACCCCATTTTCATAGATACCGTCACCGTAATAGCCCGTGTTCAGAAAAAGTTACATGCACCATGGATTCAACAAATATTCACTCCTGAGTTGTTAGAATGTGAATTACACATCTTTAATAAACCATTGAAGACATGTTGTCACCTTAAAGCTTTTGCTCAGGTTTTGCAGTGTTTTCATATCACCAGTTTCCAAACAGAGGTAGATTTTACAGTAAAATGCTCCTGGAGCGGTTTCTCACCAATAGATATGTAATTTACATAGTTTTCTTCAACGTGACATTCCGTGTACCGAACAAACTACATACATCACGGATTTGAGAAACATTTTTAATGAGTTGTGTACATGTGTATTACAGATCTTTCATCCACCATACAAGGCATATTTACACCTAGAAAAATTAACTCTGAGTTTGCAGCTTTTTCCTAATAGCAGTTTCAAAATCAGGCAGTTTCCTAAGGAAAAAACTGTTGGAGCGTGTTCTACCCAATAGATATGTAAATTACATAAATTCTCCCGCTGTGAAATTCCGTGTTTCGCACACGCTACATGCAGATAGGTTTCGAAAAAATACACTACAGAGTTGTTTGCATGTGGATTACAGGACTTTCATCACTATAAAAGGCATATTGATGCTTAGAAGCATTTTCTCTGATTTCACAGAGATTTACAAATGACAGTTTCAAAACTGAGGCAGATTTCAAGGCAAAAACCTCTTGGAGCGGGTTCAAAACAATAGACATTTAATTTACATGGATTCACACACCATGAAATTCCATGTTCCGAACACGCTTCATGCATATCGGATTCAAAAATTTTCACTACAGGGTTGTTAGCAAGTGGAATACATCACTTTCATTGACCATAGATTGCTTACTGACTCTTTGAATACTTTTCTCAGATTTCACAGATTAGTTTAAATGCCAGGTTTGATAATGAGGCAGATTTGGCAGGAAAATGCTCTTGGAGCGAGTTCTAACCAAAAGATATGTAATATACCTAGTTTCACTCACCGTGACATTCCGTGTTCTGAACAAGTTACATTCATCACGGATTCGAAAAACATTCTTTAATGAGTTGTCAACATGTGTATTACCGAACTTTCATCCACCTTGCAATGCATAATTATACATAGAAAGTTTTTTCTGATTTAGTAGATTTCACCTAATGTCAGTTTTTAAATCATGCAGTTTTCACAGAAAAATCCTCTTGGAGTGAGTTCTACCCAATAGACATTCAATTTACATAGAACAGGTCATCGTGAAATTCCGTGTTCCGAAAAAGCTACATGCATCACGGATTCGACAAATATTCCCTACAGAGTTGTTAGCATAAGGATTAACGAACTCTCATCCACCATAAAAGCCATATTGACACTTTGAATCATTTTCTCATATTTGGAAAGTTTTTCCTAATGCCAGTTTTGAAAATGAGGCGGAATTCGCAGAAAAAGCTCTTGGAGCGTGTTCTACCCAAGTGACATGCATTTTACATAGATTCGCTCACCGTGATATTCTGTGTCCCAAACACGCTTCATGTATCTCGGATTCGACAAATATTCACTACAGAGTTGTTAGCATGCAGATTACCGAACTTTCATCCACACTACAAGGCATATTAACACCGAGAATCTATTCATCTGAGTTCGCAGTGTTTCCTAAATCCACTTTCGAAAATCAGGCAGATTTCTCAGGAAAAATCTCTTGGAGTGATTTCTAACCAAGAGAAATGTAATTTACATAAAATCCCTGACCATGAAATTCCGTGTTCCGAACATGCTACATGCATAATGGATTCGAAAAATATTCTCTACAGATTTGTTAGCATGTGGATTACCGAACTTTCATCACAATAGATTGAAAATTGATACTTAGAAGTATGTTCTCAAATTTTGCAGTGTTTTCCAAACGCCAGTTTCAAAAATGAAGCATTTACTGCAGAAAAATACTCTTGGAGAGAGTACTACCCAATAGAGAAGTAATTTACATTGTTTCAGTCACCGTGAAATTCCATGTTAAAAACACGGTATATGCATCACGGATTAGAAAAAGCTTCTTTAATATGTTGTGAAAATGTGGATTACCGAACTTTCTTCCAACATAAAGGCATATTTACACCTAGAAATATTTACTCTCATTTTGAAGCATTCTCCAAATTTCAGATTCGATAATCATGCAATTTTCGCAGAAAAATTCTATTCTAGCTAGTTCTACCCAATAGAATTTTAATTTAAATTCTGTCATTACGGTGAAATTCCATTTCAAAAAGCGCTACATGAATCACGGTTTGAAAAATCATTACTACACTGTTATTAACATGTGGATTACCGGACTTTCATTCACCATTCAATGTATATTGACACTTAGAAGCATTTTCTAAGATTTCACAGGGTTCTCCTAATGGCAGTTTTGAAAATGAGGCACATTTCGCAGAAAAAAACTCTTCAAGCGAGTTCTACCCAATAGACATATAACTTACATTGTTTCCTTCAATATGACACTCTGTATTCCGTACACGTTACATGCATCACGAATACGACAAACATTCTCTAATGAGTGTGAGCATGTGGATTACCAAAATTTCATTCACCATACAAGGCATATTTACACCTAGATGTAGTTATTCTGATTTCGCAGGTTTTCCCTAACATCCACTTCTGAAAATCATGAAATTTTCGCAGAAAAATTCAATTCAAGCGAGTTCTATCCAGTAGAATTGTTATTTTCCGAGTTTCACTCACCGAGACATTTCGTGTTCAAAAAACGTTACATTAATCACGGCTTTGACAAACATTATTTAATGACCGTGACCATGTGGATTACCGATATTTCAACCACAATAAAAGGCATATTGACACCTAGAAACATTTACTAAGATTTCGCAGATTTTTCCTAAATTCAGTTATGAAAATCAGGCAGTTTTCGCAGAAAAATTCTCTTGCTGCATGTTCGATCCAATAGACACCCCATTTTCATAGATACCGTCACCGTAATAGCCCGTGTTCAGAAAAAGTTACATGCACCATGGATTCAACAAATATTCACTCCTGAGTTGTTAGAATGTGAATTACACATCTTTAATAAACCATTGAAGACATATTGTCACCTTAAAATTTTGCTCAGATTTTGCAGTGTTTTCATAACACCAGTTTCCAAACAGAGGTAGATTTTACAGTAAAATGCTCCTGGAGCGGTTTCTCACCAATAGATATGTAATTTACATAGTTTCCATCAACGTGACATTCCGTGTACTGAATACACTGCATTCATCACGGATTTGAGAAACATTTTTAATGAGTTGTGTACATGTGTATTACAGAACTTTCATCCACCATACAAGGCATATTTACACCTAGAAACTTTAACTCTGAGTTTGCAGCTTTTTCCTAATAGCAGTTTCAAAATCAGGCAGTTTCCTAAGGAAAAAACTGTTGGAGCGTGTTCTACCCAATTCATATGTAAATTACATAAATTCTCCCGCTGTGAAATTCCGTGTTTCGCACACGCTATATGCAGATAGGATTCGACAAAAATACACTACAGAGTTGTTTGCATGTGGATTACAGGACTTTCATCACTATACAAGGCATATTGATGCTTAGAAGCATTTTCTCTGATTTCACAGAGCTTTCCAAACGCCAGTTTCGAAACTGAGGCAGATTTCACGGCAAAAACCTCTTGGAGCGGGTTCAAAACAATAGACATTTAATTTACATGGATTCGCACACCATGAAATTCCGTGCTCCGAACACGCTCCATGCATCTCGGATTCAAAAATTTTCACTACAGGGTTGTTAGCAAGTGGAATACATCACTTTCATTGACCATAGATTGCTTACTGACTCTTTGAATACTTTTCTCAGATTTCACAGATTAGTTTAAATGCCAGGTTTGATAATGAGGCAGATTTTTCAGGAAAATTCTCTTGGGGCGAGTTCTAACCAAAAGATATGTAATATACCTAATTTCACTCACCGTGACATTCCGTGTTCTGAACAAGTTACATGCATCATGGATTCGAAAACATTCTTTAATGAGTTGTGAACATGTGTATTACCGAACTTTCATCCACCTTACAATGCATATTTATACATAGAAATTATTTTCTGAGTTAGTATATTTCTCCTAGTGTCAGTTTTTAAATCATGCAGTTTTCACAGAAAAATCCTCTTGGAGCGAGTTCTACCCAATAGACATGCAATTTATGTAGAACCCGTCATCGTGAAATTCCGTGATCCGAAAAATATACATGCATCACGGTTTCGAAAAATATTCACTTCAGACTTGTTAGCATAAAGATTACCGAACTTTCATCCACCATAAAAGCCATATTGACACTTTGAAGCATTTTCTCATATTTCAAAAGATTTTCCTAATGCCAGTTTTGAAAATGAGGCAGAATTCGCAGAAAAAGTTCTTGGAACGAGTTCTACCCGAGAGATCTATTTTACATAGATTCGCTTACTGTGATATTCTGTGTTCCGAACACGCTTCATGTGTCTCGGATTCGACAAATATTCACTACAGAGTTGTTAGCATGTGGATTAACGATCTTTCAACCACCATACAAGGCATAAATACACCGAGAATCTATTCATCTGAGTTCGCAGTGTTTCCTATTACCAGTTTCGAAAATCAGGCAGATTTCTCAGGAAAAATCTCTTGGAGTGTTTTCTAACCAAGAGAAATGTAATTTACATAAACCCTCTGGCCATGAAATTCCGTGTTCCGAACATGCTACTTGCATAATGAATTCGAAAATTATTCACTACAGATTTGTTAGCATGTGGATTACCGAACTTTCATCACAATAGATTGAAAATTGATACTTAGAAGTATTTTCTCAGATTTTGCAGTGTTTTCCAAACTCCAGTTTCAAAAATGAAGCATTTACTGCAGAAAAATTCTCTTGGAGAGAGTTCTACCCAATAGAGAAGTAATTTACATTGTTTCAGTCACCATGAAATTCCATGTTAAAAACACGGTATATGCATCACGGATTAGAAAAAGCTCCTTTAATATGTTGTGAAAATGTGGATTACCGAACTTTCTTCCAACATAAAGGCATATTTACACCTAGAAATATTTACTCTCATTTTGAAGCATTCTCCAAATTTCAGATTCGATAATCATGCAATTTTCGCAGAAAAATTCTATTCTAGCTAGTTCTACCCAATAGAATTTTAATTTAAATTGTGTCATTACGGTGAAATTCCATTTCAAAAAGCGCTACATGAATCACGGTTTGAAAAATCATTACTACACTGTTATTAACATGTGGATTACCAGACTTTCATTCACCATTCAATGTATATTGACACTTAGAAGCATTTTCTCAGATTTCACAGGGTTCTCCTAATGGCAGTTTTGAAAATGAGGCACATTTCGCAGAAAAATTCTCTTCAAGCGAGTTCTACCCAATAGACATGTAATTTACATTGTTTCCTTCAGTATGACACACTGTATTCCGTACACGTTACATGCATCACGAATTCGACAAACATTCTCTAATGAGTGTGAGCATGTGGATTACCAAATTTTCATTCACCATACAAGGCATATTTATCCCTAGATGTAGTTATTCTGATTTCGCAGGTTTTCCCTAACATCCACTTCCGAAAATCATGAAATTTTCGCAGAAAAATTCTATTCAAGCGAGTTCTATCCAGTAGAATTGTTATTTTCCGAGTTTCACTCACTGAGACATTCCGTGTTCAAAAAACGTTACATTAATCACGGCTTTGACAAACATTATTTAAAGACCGTGAGCATGTGGATTACCGATATTTTAACCACAATACAAGACATATTCACACCTAGAAATATTTACTTATATTTCGCAGATTTTTCCTAAATTCAGTTACGAAAATCAGGCAGTTTTCGCAGAAAAATTCTCTTGCTGCATGTTCGATCCAATACACATCCCATTTTCATAGATACCGTCACCGTAACATCCCGTGTTCCGAAAAAGTTACATGCACCATGGATTCAACAAATATTCACTGCTGAGTTGTTAGAATGTGAATTACACATCTTTAATAAACCATTGAAGACATATTGTCACCTTAAAATTTTGCTCAGATTTTGCAGTGTTTTCATAACACCAGTTTCCAAACAGAGGTAGATTTTACAGTAAAATGCTCCTGGAGCGGTTTCTCACCAATAGATATGTAATTTACATAGTTTCCATCAACGTGACATTCCGTGTACTGAATACACTGCATTCATCACGGATTTGAGAAACATTAGTAATGAGTTGTGTACATGTGTATTACAGAACTTTCATCTACCATACAAGGCATATTTACACCTAGAAACATTAACTCTGAGTTTGCAGATTTTTCCTAATAGCAGTTTCAAAATCAGGCAGTTTCCTAAGGAAATAAATGTTGGAGCGTGTTCTACCCAATAGATATGTAAATTACATAGATTCTCCCGCTGTGAAATTCCGTGTTTCGCACACGCTACATGCAGATAGGATTCCAAAAAATACACTACAGAGTTGTTTGCATGTGGATTACAGGACTTTCATCACAATACAAGGCATATTGATGCTTAGAAGCATTTTCTCTGATTTCACAGAGATTTACAAACGACAGTTTCGAAACTGAGGCAGATTTCAAGGCAAAAACCTCTTGGAGCGGGTTCAAAACAATAGACATTTAATTTACATGGATTTGCACACCATGAAATTCCGTGTTCCGAACACGCTTCATGCATCTCGGATTCAAAAATTTTCACTACAGAGTTGTTAGCAAGTGGAATACATCACTTTCATTGACCATAGATTGCTTACTGACTCTTTGAATACTTTTCTCAGATTTCACAGTTTAGTTTAAATGCCAGGTTTGATAATGAGGCAGATTTGGCAGGAAAATGCTCTTGGAGCGAGTTCTAACCAAAAGATATGTAATATACCTAGTTTCACTCACCGTGATATTCCGTGTTCTGAACACGTTACATGCATCACAGATTCGACAAACATTCTTTAATGAGTTGTGAACATGTGTATTACCGAACTTTCATCCACCTTACAATGCATATTTATACATAGAAATTATTTTCTGAGTTAGTATATTTCTCCTAGTGTCAGTTTTTAAATCATGCAGTTTTCACAGAAAAATCCTCTTGGAGCGAGTTCTACCCAATAGACATGCAATTTATGTAGAACCCGTCATCGTGAAATTCCGTGATCCGAAAAATATACATGCATCACGGTTTCGAAAAATATTCACTTCAGACTTGTTAGCATAAAGATTACCGAACTTTCATCCACCATAAAAGCCATATTGACACTTTGAAGCATTTTCTCATATTTCAAAAGATTTTCCTAATGCCAGTTTTGAAAATGAGGCAGAATTCGCAGAAAAAGTTCTTGGAACGAGTTCTACCCGAGAGATCTATTTTACATAGATTCGCTTACTGTGATATTCTGTGTTCCGAACACGCTTCATGTGTCTCGGATTCGACAAATATTCACTACAGAGTTGTTAGCATGTGGATTAACGATCTTTCAACCACCATACAAGGCATAAATACACCGAGAATCTATTCATCTGAGTTCGCAGTGTTTCCTATTACCAGTTTCGAAAATCAGGCAGATTTCTCAGGAAAAATCTCTTGGAGTGTTTTCTAACCAAGAGAAATGTAATTTACATAAACCCTCTGGCCATGAAATTCCGTGTTCCGAACATGCTACTTGCATAATGAATTCGAAAAATATTCACTACAGATTTGTTAGCATGTGGATTACCGAACTTTCATCACAATAGATTGAAAATTGATACTTAGAAGTATTTTCTCAGATTTTGCAGTGTTTTCCAAACTCCAGTTTCAAAAATGAAGCATTTACTGCAGAAAAATTCTCTTGGAGAGAGTTCTACCCAATAGAGAAGTAATTTACATTGTTTCAGTCACCATGAAATTCCATGTTAAAAACACGGTATATGCATCACGGATTAGAAAAAGCTCCTTTAATATGTTGTGAAAATGTGGATTACCGAACTTTCTTCCAACATAAAGGCATATTTACACCTAGAAATATTTACTCTCATTTTGAAGCATTCTCCAAATTTCAGATTCGATAATCATGCAATTTTCGCAGAAAAATTCTATTCTAGCTAGTTCTACCCAATAGAATTTTAATTTAAATTGTGTCATTACGGTGAAATTCCATTTCAAAAAGCGCTACATGAATCACGGTTTGAAAAATCATTACTACACTGTTATTAACATGTGGATTACCAGACTTTCATTCACCATTCAAGGCATATTGACACTTAGAAGCATTTTCTCAGATTTCACAGGGTTCTCCTAATGGCAGTTTTGAAAATGAGGCACATTTCGCAGAAAAATTCTCTTCAAGCGAGTTCTACCCAATAGACATGTAATTTACATTGTTTCCTTCAATATGACACACTGTATTCCGTACACGTTACATGCATCACGAATTCGACAAACATTCTCTAATGAGTGTGAGCATGTGGATTACCAAATTTTCATTCACCATACAAGGCATATTTATCCCTAGATGTAGTTATTCTGATTTCGCAGGTTTTCCCTAACATCCACTTCCGAAAATCATGAAATTTTCGCAGAAAAATTCTATTCAAGCGAGTTCTATCCAGTAGAATTGTTATTTTCCGAGTTTCACTCACTGAGACATTCCGTGTTCAAAAAACGTTACATTAATCACGGCTTTGACAAACATTATTTAATGACCGTGAGCATGTGGATTACCGATATTTTAACCACAATACAAGACATATTGACACCTAGAAATATTTACTTATATTTCACAGATTTTTCCTAAATTCAGTTACGAAAATCAGGCAGTTTTCGCAGAAAAATTCTCTTGCTGCATGTTCGATCCAATACACATCCCATTTTCATAGATTCCGTCACCGTAACATCCCGTGTTCCGAAAAAGTTACATGCACCATGGATTCAACAAATATTCACTGCTGAGTTGTTAGAATGTGAATTACACATCTTTAATAAACCATTGAAGACATATTGTCACCTTAAAATTTTGCTCAGATTTTGCAGTGTTTTCATAACACCAGTTTCCAAACAGAGGTAGATTTTACACTAAAATGCTCCTGGAGCGGTTTCTCACCAATAGATATGTAATTTACATAGTTTCCATCAACGTGACATTCCGTGTACTGAATACACTACATTCATCACGGATTTGAGAAACATTAGTAATGAGTTGTGTACATGTGTATTACAGAACTTTCATCTACCATACAAGGCATATTTACACCTAGAAACATTAACTCTGAGTTTGCAGACTTTTCCTAATAGCAGTTTCAAAATCAGGCAGTTTCCTAAGGAAGTAAATGTTGGAGCGTGTTCTACCCAATAGATATGTAAATTACATAGATTCTCCCGCTGTGAAATTCCGTGTTTCGCACACGCTACATGCAGATAGGATTCGAAAAAATACACTACAGAGTTGTTTGCATGTGGATTACAGGACTTTCATCACAATACAAGGCATATTGATGCTTAGAAGCATTTTCTCTGATTTCACAGAGATTTACAAACGACAGTTTCGAAACTGAGGCAGATTTCAAGGCAAAAACCTCTTGGAGCGGGTTCAAAACAATAGACATTTAATTTACATGGATTTGCACACCATGAAATTCCGTGTTCCGAACACGCTTCATGCATCTCGGATTCAAAAATTTTCACTACAGAGTTGTTAGCAAGTGGAATACATCACTTTCATTGACCATAGATTGCTTACTGACTCTTTGAATACTTTTCTCAGATTTCACAGTTTAGTTTAAATGCCAGGTTTGATAATGAGGCAGATTTGGCAGGAAAATGCTCTTGGAGCGAGTTCTAACCAAAAGATATGTAATATACCTAGTTTCACTCACCGTGATATTCCGTGTTCTGAACACGTTACATGCATCACGGATTCGACAAACATTCTTTAATGAGTTGTGAACATGTGTATTACCGAACTTTCATCCACCTTACAATGCATATTTATACATAGAAATTATTTTCTGAGTTAGTATATTTCTCCTAGTGTCAGTTTTTAAATCATGCAGTTTTCACAGAAAAATCCTCTTGGAGCGAGTTCTACCCAATAGACATGCAATTTACGTAGAACCCGTCATCGTGAAATTCCGTGATCCGAAAAATATACATGCATCACGGTTTCGAAAAATATTCACTTCAGACTTGTTAGCATAAAGATTACCGAACTTTCATCCACCATAAAAGCCATATTGACACTTTGAAGCATTTTCTCATATTTCAAAAGATTTTCCTAATGCCAGTTTTGAAAATGAGGCAGAATTCGCAGAAAAAGTTCTTGGAACGAGTTCTACCCGAGAGATCTATTTTACATAGATTCGCTTACTGTGATATTCTGTGTTCCGAACACGCTTCATGTGTCTCGGATTCGACAAATATTCACTACAGAGTTGTTAGCATGTGGATTAACGATCTTTCAACCACCATACAAGGCATAAATACACCGAGAATCTATTCATCTGAGTTCGCAGTGTTTCCTATTACCAGTTTCGAAAATCAGGCAGATTTCTCAGGAAAAATCTCTTGGAGTGTTTTCTAACCAAGAGAAATGTAATTTACATAAACCCTCTGGCCATGAAATTCCGTGTTCCGAACATGCTACTTGCATAATGAATTCGAAAAATATTCACTACAGATTTGTTAGCATGTGGATTACCGAACTTTCATCACAATAGATTGAAAATTGATACTTAGAAGTATTTTCTCAGATTTTGCAGTGTTTTCCAAACTCCAGTTTCAAAAATGAAGCATTTACTGCAGAAAAATTCTCTTGGAGAGAGTTCTACCCAATAGAGAAGTAATTTACATTGTTTCAGTCACCATGAAATTCCATGTTAAAAACACGGTATATGCATCACGGATTAGAAAAAGCTCCTTTAATATGTTGTGAAAATGTGGATTACCGAACTTTCTTCCAACATAAAGGCATATTTACACCTAGAAATATTTACTCTCATTTTGAAGCATTCTCCAAATTTCAGATTCGATAATCATGCAATTTTCGCAGAAAAATTCTATTCTAGCTAGTTCTACCCAATAGAATTTTAATTTAAATTGTGTCATTACGGTGAAATTCCATTTCAAAAAGCGCTACATGAATCACGGTTTGAAAAATCATTACTACACTGTTATTAACATGTGGATTACCAGACTTTCATTAACCATTCAAGGCATATTGACACTTAGAAGCATTTTCTCAGATTTCACAGGGTTCTCCTAATGGCAGTTTTGAAAATGAGGCACATTTCGCAGAAAAATTCTCTTCAAGCGAGTTCTACCCAATAGACATGTAATTTACATTGTTTCCTTCAATATGACACACTGTATTCCGTACACGTTACATGCATCACGAATTCGACAAACATTCTCTAATGAGTGTGAGCATGTGGATTACCAAATTTTCATTCACCATACAAGGCATATTTATCCCTAGATGTAGTTATTCTGATTTCGCAGGTTTTCCCTAACATCCACTTCCGAAAATCATGAAATTTTCGCAGAAAAATTGTATTCAAGCGAGTTCTATCCAGTAGAATTGTTATTTTCCGAGTTTCACTCACTGAGACATTCCGTGTTCAAAAAACGTTACATTAATCACGGCTTTGACAAACATTATTTAATGACCGTGAGCATGTGGATTACCGATATTTTAACCACAATACAAGACATATTGACACCTAGAAATATTTACTTATATTTCGCAGATTTTTCCTAAATTCAGTTACGAAAATCAGGCAGTTTTCGCAGAAAAATTCTCTTGCTGCATGTTCGATCCAATACACATCCCATTTTCATAGATACCGTCACCGTAACATCCCGTGTTCCGAAAAAGTTACATGCACCATGGATTCAACAAATATTCACTGCTGAGTTGTTAGAATGTGAATTACACATCTTTAATAAACCATTGAAGACATATTGTCACCTTAAAATTTTGCTCAGATTTTGCAGTGTTTTCATAACACCAGTTTCCAAACAGAGGTAGATTTTACAGTAAAATGCTCCTGGAGCGGTTTCTCACCAATAGATATGTAATTTACATAGTTTCCATCAACGTGACATTCCGTGTACTGAATACAGTACATTCATCACGGATTTGAGAAACATTAGTAATGAGTTGTGTACATGTGTATTACAGAACTTTCATCTACCATACAAGGCATATTTACACCTAGAAACATTAACTCTGAGTTTGCAGATTTTTCCTAATAGCAGTTTCAAAATCAGGCAGTTTCCTAAGGAAATAAATGTTGGAGTGTGTTCTACCCAATAGATATGTAAATAACATAGATTCTCCCGCTGTGAAATTCCGTGTTTCGCACACGCTACATGCAGATAGGATTCGAAAAAATACACTACAGAGTTGTTTGCATGTGGATTACAGGACTTTCATCACAATACAAGGCATATTGATGCTTAGAAGCATTTTCTCTGATTTCACAGAGATTTACAAACGACAGTTTCGAAACTGAGGCAGATTTCAAGGCAAAAACCTCTTGGAGCGGGTTCAAAACAATAGACATTTAATTTACATGGATTTGCACACCATGAAATTCCGTGTTCCGAACACGCTTCATGCATCTCGGATTCAAAAATTTTCACTACAGAGTTGTTAGCAAGTGGAATACATCACTTTCATTGACCATAGATTGCTTACTGACTCTTTGAATACTTTTCTCAGATTTCACAGTTTAGTTTAAATGCCAGGTTTGATAATGAGGCAGATTTGGCAGGAAAATGCTCTTGGAGCGAGTTCTAACCAAAAGATATGTAATATACCTAGTTTCACTCACCGTGATATTCCGTGTTCTGAACACGTTACATGCATCACGGATTCGACAAACATTCTTTAATGAGTTGTGAACATGTGTATTACCGAACTTTCATCCACCTTACAATGCATATTTATACATAGAAATTATTTTCTGAGTTAGTATATTTCTCCTAGTGTCAGTTTTTAAATCATGCAGTTTTCACAGAAAAATCCTCTTGGAGCGAGTTCTACCCAATAGACATGCAATTTACGTAGAACCCGTCATCGTGAAATTCCGTGATCCGAAAAATATACATGCATCACGGTTTCGAAAAATATTCACTTCAGACTTGTTAGCATAAAGATTACCGAACTTTCATCCACCATAAAAGCCATATTGACACTTTGAAGCATTTTCTCATATTTCAAAAGATTTTCCTAATGCCAGTTTTGAAAATGAGGCAGAATTCGCAGAAAAAGTTCTTGGAACGAGTTCTACCCGAGAGATCTATTTTACATAGATTCGCTTACTGTGATATTCTGTGTTCCGAACACGCTTCATGTGTCTCGGATTCGACAAATATTCACTACAGAGTTGTTAGCATGTGGATTAACGATCTTTCAACCACCATACAAGGCATAAATACACCGAGAATCTATTCATCTGAGTTCGCAGTGTTTCCTATTACCAGTTTCGAAAATCAGGCAGATTTCTCAGGAAAAATCTCTTGGAGTGTTTTCTAACCAAGAGAAATGTAATTTACATAAACCCTCTGGCCATGAAATTCCGTGTTCTGAACATGCTACTTGCATAATGAATTCGAAAAATATTCACTACAGATTTGTTAGCATGTGGATTACCGAACTTTCATCACAATAGATTGAAAATTGATACTTAGAAGTATTTTCTCAGATTTTGCAGTGTTTTCCAAACTCCAGTTTCAAAAATGAAGCATTTACTGCAGAAAAATTCTCTTGGAGAGAGTTCTACCCAATAGAGAAGTAATTTACATTGTTTCAGTCACCATGAAATTCCATGTTAAAAACACGGTATATGCATCACGGATTAGAAAAAGCTCCTTTAATATGTTGTGAAAATGTGGATTACCGAACTTTCTTCCAACATAAAGGCATATTTACACCTAGAAATATTTACTCTCATTTTGAAGCATTCTCCAAATTTCAGATTCGATAATCATGCAATTTTCGCAGAAAAATTCTATTCTAGCTAGTTCTACCCAATAGAATTTTAATTTAAATTGTGTCATTACGGTGAAATTCCATTTCAAAAAGCGCTACATGAATCACGGTTTGAAAAATCATTACTACACTGTTATTAACATGTGGATTACCAGACTTTCATTAACCATTCAAGGCATATTGACACTTAGAAGCATTTTCTCAGATTTCACAGGGTTCTCCTAATGGCAGTTTTGAAAATGAGGCACATTTCGCAGAAAAATTCTCTTCAAGCGAGTTCTACCCAATAGACATGTAATTTACATTGTTTCCTTCAATATGACACACTGTATTCCGTACACGTTACATGCATCACGAATTCGACAAACATTCTCTAATGAGTGTGAGCATGTGGATTACCAAATTTTCATTCACCATACAAGGCATATTTATCCCTAGATGTAGTTATTCTGATTTCGCAGGTTTTCCCTAACATCCACTTCCGAAAATCATGAAATTTTCGCAGAAAAATTGTATTCAAGCGAGTTCTATCCAGTAGAATTGTTATTTTCCGAGTTTCACTCACTGAGACATTCCGTGTTCAAAAAACGTTACATTAATCACGGCTTTGACAAACATTATTTAATGACCGTGAGCATGTGGATTACCGATATTTTAACCACAATACAAGACATATTGACACCTAGAAATATTTACTTATATTTCGCAGATTTTTCCTAAATTCAGTTACGAAAATCAGGCAGTTTTCGCAGAAAAATTCTCTTGCTGCATGTTCGATCCAATACACATCCCATTTTCATAGATACCGTCACCGTAACATCCCGTGTTCCGAAAAAGTTACATGCACCATGGATTCAACAAATATTCACTGCTGAGTTGTTAGAATGTGAATTACACATCTTTAATAAACCATTGAAGACATATTGTCACCTTAAAATTTTGCTCAGATTTTGCAGTGTTTTCATAACACCAGTTTCCAAACAGAGGTAGATTTTACAGTAAAATGCTCCTGGAGCGGTTTCTCACCAATAGATATGTAATTTACATAGTTTCCATCAACGTGACATTCCGTGTACTGAATACACTACATTCATCACGGATTTGAGAAACATTAGTAATGAGTTGTGTACATGTGTATTACAGAACTTTCATCTACCATACAAGGCATATTTACACCTAGAAACATTAACTCTGAGTTTGCAGATTTTTCCTAATAGCAGTTTCAAAATCAGGCAGTTTCCTAAGGAAATAAATGTTGGAGCGTGTTCTACCCAATAGATATGTAAATTACATAGATTCTCCCGCTGTGAAATTCCGTGTTTCGCACACGCTACATGCAGATAGGATTCGAAAAAATACACTACAGAGTTGTTTGCATGTGGATTACAGGACTTTCATCACAATACAAGGCATATTGATGCTTAGAAGCATTTTCTCTGATTTCACAGAGATTTACAAACGACAGTTTCGAAACTGAGGCAGATTTCAAGGCAAAAACCTCTTGGAGCGGGTTCAAAACAATAGACATTTAATTTACATGGATTTGCACACCATGAAATTCCGTGTTCCGAACACGCTTCATGCATCTCGGATTCAAAAATTTTCACTACAGAGTTGTTAGCAAGTGGAATACATCACTTTCATTGACCATAGATTGCTTACTGACTCTTTGAATACTTTTCTCAGATTTCACAGTTTAGTTTAAATGCCAGGTTTGATAATGAGGCAGATTTGGCAGGAAAATGCTCTTGGAGCGAGTTCTAACCAAAAGATATGTAATATACCTAGTTTCACTCACCGTGATATTCCGTGTTCTGAACACGTTACATGCATCACAGATTCGACAAACATTCTTTAATGAGTTGTGAACATGTGTATTACCGAACTTTCATCCACCTTACAATGCATATTTATACATAGAAATTATTTTCTGATTTAGTATATTTCTCCTAGTGTCAGTTTTTAAATCATGCAGTTTTCACAGAAAAATCCTCTTGGAGCGAGTTCTACCCAATAGACATGCAATTTACGTAGAACCCGTCATCGTGAAATTCCGTGATCCGAAAAATATACATGCATCACGGTTTCGAAAAATATTCACTTCAGACTTGTTAGCATAAAGATTACCGAACTTTCATCCACCATAAAAGCCATATTGACACTTTGAAGCATTTTCTCATATTTCAAAAAATTTTCCTAATGCCAGTTTTGAAAATGAGGCAGAATTCGCAGAAAAAGTTCTTGGAACGAGTTCTACCCGAGAGATCTATTTTACATAGATTCGCTTACTGTGATATTCTGTGTTCCGAACACGCTTCATGTGTCTCGGATTCGACAAATATTCACTACAGAGTTGTTAGCATGTGGATTAACGATCTTTCAACCACCATACAAGGCATAAATACACCGAGAATCTATTCATCTGAGTTCGCAGTGTTTCCTATTACCAGTTTCGAAAATCAGGCAGATTTCTCAGGAAAAATCTCTTGGAGTGTTTTCTAACCAAGAGAAATGTAATTTACATAAACCCTCTGGCCATGAAATTCCGTGTTCCGAACATGCTACTTGCATAATGAATTCGAAAAATATTCACTACAGATTTGTTAGCATGTGGATTACCGAACTTTCATCACAATAGATTGAAAATTGATACTTAGAAGTATTTTCTCAGATTTTGCAGTGTTTTCCAAACTCCAGTTTCAAAAATGAAGCATTTACTGCAGAAAAATTCTCTTGGAGAGAGTTCTACCCAATAGAGAAGTAATTTACATTGTTTCAGTCACCATGAAATTCCATGTTAAAAACACGGTATATGCATCACGGATTAGAAAAAGCTCCTTTAATATGTTGTGAAAATGTGGATTACCGAACTTTCTTCCAACATAAAGGCATATTTACACCTAGAAATATTTACTCTCATTTTGAAGCATTCTCCAAATTTCAGATTCGATAATCATGCAATTTTCGCAGAAAAATTCTATTCTAGCTAGTTCTACCCAATAGAATTTTAATTTAAATTGTGTCATTACGGTGAAATTCCATTTCAAAAAGCGCTACATGAATCACAGTTTGAAAAATCATTACTACACTGTTATTAACATGTGGAATACCGGACTTTCATTCACCATTCAATGCATATTGACACTTAGAAGCATTTTCTCAGATTTCACATGGTTCTCCTAATGGCAGTTTTGAAAATGAGGCACATTTCGCAGAAAAATTCTCTTCAAGCGAGTTCTACCCAATAGACATGTAATTTACATTGTTTCCTTCAATATGACACACTGTATTCCGTACACGTTACATGCATCACGAATTCGACAAACATTCTCTAATGAGTGTGAGCATGTGGATTACCAAATTTTCATTCACCATACAAGGCATATTTATCCCTAGATGTAGTTATTCTGATTTCGCAGGTTTTCCCTAACATCCACTTCCGAAAATCATGAAATTTTCGCAGAAAAATTCTATTCAAGCGAGTTCTATCCAGTAGAATTGTTATTTTCCGAGTTTCACTCACTGAGACATTCCGTGTTCAAAAAACGTTACATTAATCACGGCTTTGACAAACATTATTTAATGACCATGAGCATGTGGATTACCGATATTTTAACCACAATACAAGACATATTGACACCTAGAAATATTTACTTATATTTCGCAGATTTTTCCTAAATTCAGTTACGAAAATCAGGCAGTTTTCGCAGAAAAATTCTCTTGCTGCATGTTCGATCCAATACACATCCCATTTTCATAGATACCGTCACCGTAACATCCCGTGTTCCGAAAAAGTTACATGCACCATGGATTCAACAAATATTCACTGCTGAGTTGTTAGAATGTGAATTACACATCTTTAATAAACCATTGAAGACATATTGTCACCTTAAAATTTTGCTCAGATTTTGCAGTGTTTTCATAACACCAGTTTCCAAACAGAGGTAGATTTTACAGTAAAATGCTCCTGGAGCGGTTTCTCACCAATAGATATGTAATTTACATAGTTTCCATCAACGTGACATTCCGTGTACTGAATACAGTACATTCATCACGGATTTGAGAAACATTAGTAATGAGTTGTGTACATGTGTATTACAGAACTTTCATCT
The DNA here is from genome assembly GCF_048773025.1 of Camelus bactrianus. Classification (NCBI taxonomy): domain Eukaryota; kingdom Metazoa; phylum Chordata; class Mammalia; order Artiodactyla; family Camelidae; genus Camelus; species Camelus bactrianus. The sequence continues at coordinate 141,720,601 of NC_133539.1, read as the reverse complement.
ACCATACAAGGCATATTTACACCTAGAAACATTAACTCTGAGTTTGCAGATTTTTCCTAATAGCAGTTTCAAAATCAGGCAGTTTCCTAAGGAAATAAATGTTGGAGTGTGTTCTACCCAATAGATATGTAAATTACATAGATTCTCCCGCTGTGAAATTCCGTGTTTCGCACACGCTACATGCAGATAGGATTCGAAAAAATACACTACAGAGTTGTTTGCATGTGGATTACAGGACTTTCATCACAATACAAGGCATATTGATGCTTAGAAGCATTTTCTCTGATTTCACAGAGATTTACAAACGACAGTTTCGAAACTGAGGCAGATTTCAAGGCAAAAACCTCTTGGAGCGGGTTCAAAACAATAGACATTTAATTTACATGGATTTGCACACCATGAAATTCCGTGTTCCGAACACGCTTCATGCATCTCGGATTCAAAAATTTTCACTACAGAGTTGTTAGCAAGTGGAATACATCACTTTCATTGACCATAGATTGCTTACTGACTCTTTGAATACTTTTCTCAGATTTCACAGTTTAGTTTAAATGCCAGGTTTGATAATGAGGCAGATTTGGCAGGAAAATGCTCTTGGAGCGAGTTCTAACCAAAAGATATGTAATATACCTAGTTTCACTCACCGTGATATTCCGTGTTCTGAACACGTTACATGCATCACGGATTCGACAAACATTCTTTAATGAGTTGTGAACATGTGTATTACCGAACTTTCATCCACCTTACAATGCATATTTATACATAGAAATTATTTTCTGAGTTAGTATATTTCTCCTAGTGTCAGTTTTTAAATCATGCAGTTTTCACAGAAAAATCCTCTTGGAGCGAGTTCTACCCAATAGACATGCAATTTACGTAGAACCCGTCATCGTGAAATTCCGTGATCCGAAAAATATACATGCATCACGGTTTCGAAAAATATTCACTTCAGACTTGTTAGCATAAAGATTACCGAACTTTCATCCACCATAAAAGCCATATTGACACTTTGAAGCATTTTCTCATATTTCAAAAGATTTTCCTAATGCCAGTTTTGAAAATGAGGCAGAATTCGCAGAAAAAGTTCTTGGAACGAGTTCTACCCGAGAGATCTATTTTACATAGATTCGCTTACTGTGATATTCTGTGTTCCGAACACGCTTCATGTGTCTCGGATTCGACAAATATTCACTACAGAGTTGTTAGCATGTGGATTAACGATCTTTCAACCACCATACAAGGCATAAATACACCGAGAATCTATTCATCTGAGTTCGCAGTGTTTCCTATTACCAGTTTCGAAAATCAGGCAGATTTCTCAGGAAAAATCTCTTGGAGTGTTTTCTAACCAAGAGAAATGTAATTTACATAAACCCTCTGGCCATGAAATTCCGTGTTCCGAACATGCTACTTGCATAATGAATTCGAAAAATATTCACTACAGATTTGTTAGCATGTGGATTACCGAACTTTCATCACAATAGATTGAAAATTGATACTTAGAAGTATTTTCTCAGATTTTGCAGTGTTTTCCAAACTCCAGTTTCAAAAATGAAGCATTTACTGCAGAAAAATTCTCTTGGAGAGAGTTCTACCCAATAGAGAAGTAATTTACATTGTTTCAGTCACCATGAAATTCCATGTTAAAAACACGGTATATGCATCACGGATTAGAAAAAGCTCCTTTAATATGTTGTGAAAATGTGGATTACCGAACTTTCTTCCAACATAAAGGCATATTTACACCTAGAAATATTTACTCTCATTTTGAAGCATTCTCCAAATTTCAGATTCGATAATCATGCAATTTTCGCAGAAAAATTCTATTCTAGCTAGTTCTACCCAATAGAATTTTAATTTAAATTGTGTCATTACGGTGAAATTCCATTTCAAAAAGCGCTACATGAATCACGGTTTGAAAAATCATTACTACACTGTTATTAACATGTGGATTACCAGACTTTCATTAACCATTCAAGGCATATTGACACTTAGAAGCATTTTCTCAGATTTCACAGGGTTCTCCTAATGGCAGTTTTGAAAATGAGGCACATTTCGCAGAAAAATTCTCTTCAAGCGAGTTCTACCCAATAGACATGTAATTTACATTGTTTCCTTCAATATGACACACTGTATTCCGTACACGTTACATGCATCACGAATTCGACAAACATTCTCTAATGAGTGTGAGCATGTGGATTACCAAATTTTCATTCACCATACAAGGCATATTTATCCCTAGATGTAGTTATTCTGATTTCGCAGGTTTTCCCTAACATCCACTTCCGAAAATCATGAAATTTTCGCAGAAAAATTGTATTCAAGCGAGTTCTATCCAGTAGAATTGTTATTTTCCGAGTTTCACTCACTGAGACATTCCGTGTTCAAAAAACGTTACATTAATCACGGCTTTGACAAACATTATTTAATGACCGTGAGCATGTGGATTACCGATATTTTAACCACAATACAAGACATATTGACACCTAGAAATATTTACTTATATTTCGCAGATTTTTCCTAAATTCAGTTACGAAAATCAGGCAGTTTTCGCAGAAAAATTCTCTTGCTGCATGTTCGATCCAATACACATCCCATTTTCATAGATACCGTCACCGTAACATCCCGTGTTCCGAAAAAGTTACATGCACCATGGATTCAACAAATATTCACTGCTGAGTTGTTAGAATGTGAATTACACATCTTTAATAAACCATTGAAGACATATTGTCACCTTAAAATTTTGCTCAGATTTTGCAGTGTTTTCATAACACCAGTTTCCAAACAGAGGTAGATTTTACAGTAAAATGCTCCTGGAGCGGTTTCTCACCAATAGATATGTAATTTACATAGTTTCCATCAACGTGACATTCCGTGTACTGAATACACTACATTCATCACGGATTTGAGAAACATTAGTAATGAGTTGTGTACATGTGTATTACAGAACTTTCATCTACCATACAAGGCATATTTACACCTAGAAACATTAACTCTGAGTTTGCAGATTTTTCCTAATAGCAGTTTCAAAATCAGGCAGTTTCCTAAGGAAATAAATGTTGGAGCGTGTTCTACCCAATAGATATGTAAATTACATAGATTCTCCCGCTGTGAAATTCCGTGTTTCGCACACGCTACATGCAGATAGGATTCGAAAAAATACACTACAGAGTTGTTTGCATGTGGATTACAGGACTTTCATCACAATACAAGGCATATTGATGCTTAGAAGCATTTTCTCTGATTTCACAGAGATTTACAAACGACAGTTTCGAAACTGAGGCAGATTTCAAGGCAAAAACCTCTTGGAGCGGGTTCAAAACAATAGACATTTAATTTACATGGATTTGCACACCATGAAATTCCGTGTTCCGAACACGCTTCATGCATCTCGGATTCAAAAATTTTCACTACAGAGTTGTTAGCAAGTGGAATACATCACTTTCATTGACCATAGATTGCTTACTGACTCTTTGAATACTTTTCTCAGATTTCACAGTTTAGTTTAAATGCCAGGTTTGATAATGAGGCAGATTTGGCAGGAAAATGCTCTTGGAGCGAGTTCTAACCAAAAGATATGTAATATACCTAGTTTCACTCACCGTGATATTCCGTGTTCTGAACACGTTACATGCATCACAGATTCGACAAACATTCTTTAATGAGTTGTGAACATGTGTATTACCGAACTTTCATCCACCTTACAATGCATATTTATACATAGAAATTATTTTCTGATTTAGTATATTTCTCCTAGTGTCAGTTTTTAAATCATGCAGTTTTCACAGAAAAATCCTCTTGGAGCGAGTTCTACCCAATAGACATGCAATTTACGTAGAACCCGTCATCGTGAAATTCCGTGATCCGAAAAATATACATGCATCACGGTTTCAAAAAATATTCACTTCAGACTTGTTAGCATAAAGATTACCGAACTTTCATCCACCATAAAAGCCATATTGACACTTTGAAGCATTTTCTCATATTTCAAAAGATTTTCCTAATGCCAGTTTTGAAAATGAGGCAGAATTCGCAGAAAAAGTTCTTGGAACGAGTTCTACCCGAGAGATCTATTTTACATAGATTCGCTTACTGTGATATTCTGTGTTCCGAACACGCTTCATGTGTCTCGGATTCGACAAATATTCACTACAGAGTTGTTAGCATGTGGATTAACGATCTTTCAACCACCATACAAGGCATAAATACACCGAGAATCTATTCATCTGAGTTCGCAGTGTTTCCTATTACCAGTTTCGAAAATCAGGCAGATTTCTCAGGAAAAATCTCTTGGAGTGTTTTCTAACCAAGAGAAATGTAATTTACATAAACCCTCTGGCCATGAAATTCCGTGTTCCGAACATGCTACTTGCATAATGAATTCGAAAAATATTCACTACAGATTTGTTAGCATGTGGATTACCGAACTTTCATCACAATAGATTGAAAATTGATACTTAGAAGTATTTTCTCAGATTTTGCAGTGTTTTCCAAACTCCAGTTTCAAAAATGAAGCATTTACTGCAGAAAAATTCTCTTGGAGAGAGTTCTACCCAATAGAGAAGTAATTTACATTGTTTCAGTCACCATGAAATTCCATGTTAAAAACACGGTATATGCATCACGGATTAGAAAAAGCTCCTTTAATATGTTGTGAAAATGTGGATTACCGAACTTTCTTCCAACATAAAGGCATATTTACACCTAGAAATATTTACTCTCATTTTGAAGCATTCTCCAAATTTCAGATTCGATAATCATGCAATTTTCGCAGAAAAATTCTATTCTAGCTAGTTCTACCCAATAGAATTTTAATTTAAATTGTGTCATTACGGTGAAATTCCATTTCAAAAAGCGCTACATGAATCACGGTTTGAAAAATCATTACTACACTGTTATTAACATGTGGATTACCAGACTTTCATTCACCATTCAAGGCATATTGACACTTAGAAGCATTTTCTCAGATTTCACAGGGTTCTCCTAATGGCAGTTTTGAAAATGAGGCACATTTCGCAGAAAAATTCTCTTCAAGCGAGTTCTACCCAATAGACATGTAATTTACATTGTTTCCTTCAATATGACACACTGTATTCCGTACACGTTACATGCATCACGAATTCGACAAACATTCTCTAATGAGTGTGAGCATGTGGATTACCAAATTTTCATTCACCATACAAGGCATATTTATCCCTAGATGTAGTTATTCTGATTTCGCAGGTTTTCCCTAACATCCACTTCCGAAAATCATGAAATTTTCGCAGAAAAATTGTATTCAAGCGAGTTCTATCCAGTAGAATTGTTATTTTCCGAGTTTCACTCACTGAGACATTCCGTGTTCAAAAAACGTTACATTAATCACGGCTTTGACAAACATTATTTAATGACCGTGAACATGTGGATTACCGATATTTTAACCACAATACAAGACATATTCACACCTAGAAATATTTACTTATATTTCGCAGATTTTTCCTAAATTCAGTTACGAAAATCAGGCAGTTTTCGCAGAAAAATTCTCTTGCTGCATGTTCGATCCAATACACATCCCATTTTCATAGATACCGTCACCGTAACATCCCGTGTTCCGAAAAAGTTACATGCACCATGGATTCAACAAATATTCACTGCTGAGTTGTTAGAATGTGAATTACACATCTTTAATAAACCATTGAAGACATATTGTCACCTTAAAATTTTGCTCAGATTTTGCAGTGTTTTCATAACACCAGTTTCCAAACAGAGGTAGATTTTACAGTAAAATGCTCCTGGAGCGGTTTCTCACCAATAGATATGTAATTTACATAGTTTCCATCAACGTGACATTCCGTGTACTGAATACACTACATTCATCACGGATTTGAGAAACATTAGTAATGAGTTGTGTACATGTGTATTACAGAACTTTCATCTACCATACAAGGCATATTTACACCTAGAAACATTAACTCTGAGTTTGCAGATTTTTCCTAATAGCAGTTTCAAAATCAGGCAGTTTCCTAAGGAAATAAATGTTGGAGCGTGTTCTACCCAATAGATATGTAAATTACATAGATTCTCCCGCTGTGAAATTCCGTGTTTCGCACACGCTACATGCAGATAGGATTCGAAAAAATACACTACAGAGTTGTTTGCATGTGGATTACAGGACTTTCATCACAATACAAGGCATATTGATGCTTAGAAGCATTTTCTCTGATTTCACAGAGATTTACAAACGACAGTTTCGAAACTGAGGCAGATTTCAAGGCAAAAACCTCTTGGAGCGGGTTCAAAACAATAGACATTTAATTTACATGGATTTGCACACCATGAAATTCCGTGTTCCGAACACGCTTCATGCATCTCGGATTCAAAAATTTTCACTACAGAGTTGTTAGCAAGTGGAATACATCACTTTCATTGACCATAGATTGCTTACTGACTCTTTGAATACTTTTCTCAGATTTCACAGTTTAGTTTAAATGCCAGGTTTGATAATGAGGCAGATTTGGCAGGAAAATGCTCTTGGAGCGAGTTCTAATCAAAAGATATGTAATATACCTAGTTTCACTCACCGTGATATTCCGTGTTCTGAACACGTTACATGCATCACAGATTCGACAAACATTCTTTAATGAGTTGTGAACATGTGTATTACCGAACTTTCATCCACCTTACAATGCATATTTATACATAGAAATTATTTTCTGATTTAGTATATTTCTCCTAGTGTCAGTTTTTAAATCATGCAGTTTTCACAGAAAAATCCTCTTGGAGCGAGTTCTACCCAATAGACATGCAATTTACGTAGAACCCGTCATCGTGAAATTCCGTGATCCGAAAAATATACATGCATCACGGTTTCGAAAAATATTCACTTCAGACTTGTTAGCATAAAGATTACCGAACTTTCATCCACCATAAAAGCCATATTGACACTTTGAAGCATTTTCTCATATTTCAAAAGATTTTCCTAATGCCAGTTTTGAAAATGAGGCAGAATTCGCAGAAAAAGTTCTTGGAACGAGTTCTACCCGAGAGATCTATTTTACATAGATTCGCTTACTGTGATATTCTGTGTTCCGAACACGCTTCATGTGTCTCGGATTCGACAAATATTCACTACAGAGTTGTTAGCATGTGGATTAACGATCTTTCAACCACCATACAAGGCATAAATACACCGAGAATCTATTCATCTGAGTTCGCAGTGTTTCCTATTACCAGTTTCGAAAATCAGGCAGATTTCTCAGGAAAAATCTCTTGGAGTGTTTTCTAACCAAGAGAAATGTAATTTACATAAACCCTCTGGCCATGTAATTCCGTGTTCCGAACATGCTACTTGCATAATGAATTCGAAAAATATTCACTACAGATTTGTTAGCATGTGGATTACCGAACTTTCATCACAATAGATTGAAAATTGATACTTAGAAGTATTTTCTCAGATTTTGCAGTGTTTTCCAAACGCCAGTTTCAAAAATGAAGCATTTACTGCAGAAAAATTCTCTTGGAGATAGTTCTACCCAATAGAGAAGTAATTTACATTGTTTCAGTCACCATGAAATTCCATGTTAAAAACACGGTATATGCATCACGGATTAGAAAAAGCTCCTTTAATATGTTGTGAAAATGTGGATTACCGAACTTTCTTCCAACATAAAGGCATATTTACACCTAGAAATATTTACTCTCATTTTGAAGCATTCTCCAAATTTCAGATTCGATAATCATGCAATTTTCGCAGAAAAATTCTATTCTAGCTAGTTCTACCCAATAGAATTTTAATTTAAATTGTGTCATTACGGTGAAATTCCATTTCAAAAAGCGCTACATGAATCACGGTTTGAAAAATCATTACTACACTGTTATTAACATGTGGATTACCAGACTTTCATTCACCATTCAAGGCATATTGACACTTAGAAGCATTTTCTCAGATTTCACAGGGTTCTCCTAATGGCAGTTTTGAAAATGAGGCACATTTCGCAGAAAAATTCTCTTCAAGCGAGTTCTACCCAATAGACATGTAATTTACATTGTTTCCTTCAATATGACACACTGTATTCCGTACACGTTACATGCATCACGAATTCGACAAACATTCTCTAATGAGTGTGAGCATGTGGATTACCAAATTTTCATTCACCATACAAGGCATATTTATCCCTAGATGTAGTTATTCTGATTTCGCAGGTTTTCCCTAACATCCACTTCCGAAAATCATGAAATTTTCGCAGAAAAATTCTATTCAAGCGAGTTCTATCCAGTAGAATTGTTATTTTCCGAGTTTCACTCACTGAGACATTCCGTGTTCAAAAAACGTTACATTAATCACGGCTTTGACAAACATTATTTAATGACTGTGAGCATGTGGATTACCGATATTTTAACCACAATACAAGACATATTGACACCTAGAAATATTTACTTATATTTCACAGATTTTTCCTAAATTCAGTTACGAAAATCAGGCAGTTTTCGCAGAAAAATTCTCTTGCTGCATGTTCGATCCAATACACATCCCATTTTCATAGATACCGTCACCGTAACATCCCGTGTTCCGAAAAAGTTACATGCACCATGGATTCAACAAATATTCACTGCTGAGTTGTTAGAATGTGAATTACACATCTTTAATAAACCATTGAAGACATATTGTCACCTTAAAATTTTGCTCAGGTTTTGCAATGTTTTCATAACACCAGTTTCCAAACAGAGGTAGATTTTACACTAAAATGCTCCTGGAGCGGTTTCTCACCAATAGATATGTAATTGACATAGTTTCCATCAACGTGACATTCCGTGTACTGAATACACTACATTCATCACGGATTTGAGAAACATTAGTAATGAGTTGTGTACATGTGTATTACAGAACTTTCATCTACCATACAAGGCATATTTACACCTAGAAACATTAACTCTGAGTTTGCAGATTTTTCCTAATAGCAGTTTCAAAATCAGGCAGTTTCCTAAGGAAATAAATGTTGGAGCGTGTTCTACCCAATAGATATGTAAATTACATAGATTCTCCCGCTGTGAAATTCCGTGTTTCGCACACGCTACATGCAGATAGGATTCGAAAAAATACACTACAGATTTGTTTGCATGTGGATTACAGGACTTTCATCACAATACAAGGCATATTGATGCTTAGAAGCATTTTCTCTGATTTCACAGAGATTTACAAACGACAGTTTCGAAACTGAGGCAGATTTCAAGGCAAAAACCTCTTGGAGCGGGTTCAAAACAATAGACATTTAATTTACATGGATTTGCACACCATGAAATTCCGTGTTCCGAACACGCTTCATGCATCTCGGATTCAAAAATTTTCACTACAGAGTTGTTAGCAAGTGGAATACATCACTTTCATTGACCATAGATTGCTTACTGACTCTTTGAATACTTTTCTCAGATTTCACAGTTTAGTTTAAATGCCAGGTTTGATAATGAGGCAGATTTGGCAGGAAAATGCTCTTGGAGCGAGTTCTAACCAAAAGATATGTAATATACCTAGTTTCACTCACCGTGATATTCCGTGTTCTGAACACGTTACATGCATCACAGATTCGACAAACATTCTTTAATGAGTTGTGAACATGTGTATTACCGAACTTTCATCCACCTTACAATGCATATTTATACATAGAAATTATTTTCTGATTTAGTATATTTCTCCTAGTGTCAGTTTTTAAATCATGCAGTTTTCACAGAAAAATCCTCTTGGAGCGAGTTCTACCCAATAGACATGCAATTTACGTAGAACCCGTCATCGTGAAATTCCGTGATCCGAAAAATATACATGCATCACGGTTTCGAAAAATATTCACTTCAGACTTGTTAGCATAAAGATTACCGAACTTTCATCCACCATAAAAGCCATATTGACACTTTGAAGCATTTTCTCATATTTCAAAAGATTTTCCTAATGCCAGTTTTGAAAATGAGGCAGAATTCGCAGAAAAAGTTCTTGGAACGAGTTCTACCCGAGAGATCTATTTTACATAGATTCGCTTACTGTGATATTCTGTGTTCCGAACACGCTTCATGTGTCTCGGATTCGACAAATATTCACTACAGAGTTGTTAGCATGTGGATTAACGATCTTTCAACCACCATACAAGGCATAAATACACCGAGAATCTATTCATCTGAGTTCGCAGTGTTTCCTATTACCAGTTTCGAAAATCAGGCAGATTTCTCAGGAAAAATCTCTTGGAGAGATTTCTAACCAAGAGAAATGTAATTTACATAATATCCCTGGCCATGAAATTCCGTGTTCCGAACATGCTACATGCATAATGGATTCGAAAAATATTCTCTACAGATTTGTTAGCATGTGGATTACCGAACTTTCATCACAATAGTTTGAATATTGATACTTAGAAGTATTTTCTCAGATTTTGCTGCGTTTTCCAAACGCCAGTTTAAAAAATAATGCAGTTTTCACAGAAAAATACTCTTGGAGCGAGTTCTACCCAATAGAGGAGTAATTTACATTTTTTCAGTCACCGTGAAATTCCATATTCCAAACACGGTATATGCATCACAGATTAGAAGAAGATTCTTTAATATGTTGTGAAAATGTGGATTACAGAACTTTCTTCCACATAAAGTCATATTTACACCTAGAAATATTTACTCTCATTTTGAAGCTTTCTCCAAACTTCAGATTCGATAATCATGCAATTTTCGCAGAAAAATTCTATTCTAGCTAGTTCTACCCAATAGAATTTTAATTTAAATTGTTTCATTACGGTGAAAATCCATTTCAAAAAACGCTACATGAATCACGGTTTGAAAAATAATAACTACACTGTTATTAACATGTGGATTACCGGACTTTAATTCACCATTCAAGGCATATTGACACTTAGAAGCATTTTCTAAGATTTCACGTGGTTCTCCTACTGGCAGATTTGAAAATGAGGCACATTTCGCAGAAAAATTCTCTTCAAGCGAGTTCTAACCAATAGACATGTAATTTACGTTGTTTCCTTCAATATGACACTCTGTATTCCGTACACGTTACATGCATCACGAATTCGACAAACATTCTCTAATGAGTGTGAGCATCTTGATTACCAAAATTTCATTCACCATACAAGGCATATTTAAACCTAGTTGTTGTTATTCTGATTTCACAGGTTTTTCCTAACATCCACTTCCGAAAATCATGAAATTTTCGCAGAAAAATTCAATTCAAGCCAGTTCTATCCAGTAGAAATTTTATTATCCGAGTTTCACTCACCGAGACATTCCGTGTTCCCAAAATGTTACATTAATCACGGCTTCGACAAACATTATTTATTAACCGTGAGCATGTGGAGTACCGATATTTTAACCACAATACAAGGCATATTGACACCTAGAAATATTTACTTAGATTTCACAGATTTTTCCTAACGTCTGTTACGAAAATCAGGCAGTTTTCGCAGAAAAATTCTCTTGCTGCATGTTCGATCCAATACACATCCCATTTTCATAGATACCGTCACCGTAACATTCCATGTTCCGAAAAAGGTACATGCACCATGGATTCAACAAATATTCACTCCTGAGTTGTTAGAATGTGAATTACACATCTTTAATAAACCATTGAAGACATATTGTCACCTTAAAGTTTTGCTCAGGTTTTGCAGCGTTTTCATAACACCAGTTTACAAACAGAGGTAGATTTTACAGTAAAATGCTCCTGGAGCTGTTTCTCACCAATAGATGTGTAATTTAAATATTTTCCTTCAACGTGACATTCTGTGTACCGAACAATCTACATACATCATGGATTTGAGAAACATTTTTAATGAGTTGTGTACATGTGTATTACAGATCTTTCATCCCCCATACAAGGCATATTTACACCTAGAAACTTTAACTCTGAGTTAGCAGCTTTTTCCTAATAGCAGTTTCAAAAATCAGTCAGTTTACTTAGGAAAAATTTTTTGAGCGTGTCTTACGCAATATATATGTAAATTACATAGATTCTCCCGCTGTGAAATTCCGTGTTTCGCCCACGCTACATGCAGTTAGGATTCGACAAAAATACACTACAGAGTTGTTTGCATGTGGATTACAGGACTTTCATCACAATACAAGGCATATTGATGCTTAGAAACATTTTCTCTGATTTCACAGAGCTTTCCAAACGCCAGTTTCGAAACTGAGGCAGTTTTCACGGCAAAAACTCTTGGAGCGTGTTCAAAACAATAGACATGTAATTTACATGGATTCGCTCACCATGAAATTCCGTGTTCCGAACACGCTTCCTGAATCTCTGATTCAAAAATTTTCATTACAGAGTTGATAGCAAGTGGATTGCAGCACTTTCATCCACCTTACATGGCTTACTGATACTTTGAAGACTTTTTTCAGATTTCACAGAGTAGTTTTAATGTCAGGTTTGAAAATGAGGCAGATTTGGCAGGAAAATGCTCTTGGAGTGAGTTCTAACCAAAAGATATGTAATTTACCTAGTTTCACTCACCGTGATATTCCGTGTTCTGAACACGTTACATGCATCACGGATTCGACAAACATTCTTTAATGAGTTGTGAACATGTGTATTACCGAACTTTCATCCACCTTACAATGCATATTTATACATAGAAATTATTTTCTGATTTAGTATATTTCTCCTAGTGTCAGTTTTTAAATCATGCAGTTTTTACAGAAAAATCCTCTTGGAGCGAGTTCTACCCAATAGACATGCAATTTACGTAGAACCCGTCATCGTGAAATTCCGTGATTCAAAAAAAATACATGCATCACGGTTTCGAAAAATATTCACTTCAGACTTGTTAGCATAAAGATTACCAAACATTCATCCACCATAAAAGCCATATTGACACTTTGAAGCATTTTCTCATATTTCAAAAGATTTTCCTAATGCCAGTTTTGAAAATGAGGCAGAATTCGCAGAAAAAGTTCTTGGAACGAGTTCTACCCGAGAGATCTATTTTACATAGATTCGCTTACTGTGATATTCTGTGTTCCGAACACGCTTCATGTGTCTCGGATTCGACAAATATTCACTACAGAGTTGTTAGCATGTGGATTAACGATCTTTCATCCACCATACAAGGCATAAATACACCGAGAATCTATTCATCTGAGTTCGCAGTGTTTCCTAATTCCAGTTTCGAAAATCAGGCAGATTTCTCAGGAAAAATCTCTTGGAGTGTTTTCTAACCAAGGGAAATGTAATTTACATAAACTCTCTGGCCATGAAATTCCGTGTTTCGAACATGCTACTTGCATAATGAATTCGAAAAATATTCACTACAGATTTGTTAGCATGTTGATTACCGAACTTTCATTACAATAGATTGAAAATTGATACTTACAAGTATTTTCTCAGATTTTGCAGTGTTTTCCAAACGCCAGTTTCAAAAATGAAGCATTTACTGCAGAAAAATTCTCTTGGAGAGAGTTCTACCCAATAGAGAAGTAATTTACATTGTTTCAGTCACCGTGAAATTCCATGTTAAAAACACGGTATATGCATCACGGATTAGAAAAAGCTTCTTTAATATGTTGTGAAAATGTGGATTACCGAACTTTCTTCCAACATAAAGGCATATTTACACCTAGAAATATTTACTCTCATTTTGAAGCATTCTCAAAATTTCAGATTCGATAATCATGCAATTTTCGCAGAAAAATTCTATTCTAGCTAGTTCTACCCAATAGAATTTTAATTTAAATTGTGTCATTACCGTGAAATTCCATTTCAAAAAGTGCTACATGAATCACGGTTTGAAAAATCATTACTACACTGTTATTAACATGTGGATTACCGGACTTTCATTCACCATTCAATGCATATTGACACTTAGAAGCATTTTCTCAGATTTCACAGGGTTCTCCTAATGGCAGTTTTGAAAATGAGGCACATTTCGCAGAAAAATTCTCTTCAAGCGAGTTCTACCCAATAGACATGTAATTTACATTGTTTCCTTCAATATGACACACTGTATTCCGTACACGTTACATGCATCACGAATTCGACAAACATTCTCTAATGAGTGTGAGCATGTGGATTACCAAAGTTTCATTCACCATACAAGGCATATTTATCCCTAGATGTAGTTATTCTGGTTTCGCAGGTTTTCCCTAACATCCACTTCCGAAAATCATGAAATTTTCGCAGAAAAATTCTATTCAAGCGAGTTCTATCCAGTAGAATTGTTATTTTCCGAGTTTCACTCACTGAGACATTCCGTGTTCAAAAAACATTACATTAATCACGGCTTTGACAAACATTATTTAATGACTGTGACCATGTGGATTACCGATATTTTAACCACAATACATGACATATTGACACCTAGAAATATTTACTTATATTTCGCAGATTTTTCCTAAATTCAGTTACGAAAATCAGGCAGTTTTCGCAGAAAAATTCTCTTGCTGCATGTTCGATCCAATACACATCCCATTTTCATAGATACCGTCACCGTAACATCCCGTGTTCCGAAAAAGTTACATGCACCATTGATTCAACAAATATTCACTGCTGAGTTGTTAGAATGTGAATTACACATCTTTAATAAACCATTGAAGACATATTGTCACCTTAAAATTTTGCTCAGATTTTGCAGTGTTTTCATAACACCAGTTTCCAAACAGAGGTAGATTTTACAGTAAAATGCTCCTGGAGCGGGTTCTCACCAATAGATATGTAATTTACATAGTTTTCTTCAACGTGACATTCCGTGTACCGAACAAACTACATACATCACGGATTTGAGAAACATTTTTAATGAGTTGTGTACATGTGTATTACAGATCTTTCATCCACCATACAAGGCATATTTACACCTAGAAAAATTAACTCTGAGTTTGCAGCTTTTTCCTAATAGCAGTTTCAAAATCATTCAGTTTCCTAAGGAAAAAACTGTTGGAGCGTGTTCTACCCAATAGATATGTAAATTACATAAATTCTCCCGCTGTGAAATTCCGTGTTTCGCACACGCTACATGCAGATAGGTTTCGAAAAAATACACTACAGAGTTGTTTGCATGTGGATTACAGGACTTTCATCACTATACAAGGCATATTGATGCTTAGAAGCATTTTCTCTGATTTCACAGAGATTTACAAATGACAGTTTCAAAACTGAGGCAGATTTCAAGGCAAAAACCTCTTGGAGCGGGTTCAAAACAATAGACATTTAATTTACATGGATTCACACACCATGAAATTCCGTGTTCCGAACACGCTTCATGCATATCGGATTCAAAAATTTTCACTACAGGGTTGTTAGCAAGTGGAATACATCACTTTCATTGACCATAGATTGCTTACTGACTCTTTGAATACTTTTCTCAGATTTCACAGATTAGTTTAAATGCCAGGTTTGATAATGAGGCAGATTTGGCAGGAAAATGCTCTTGGAGCGAGTTCTAACCAAAAGATATGTAATATACCTAGTTTCACTCACCGTGACATTCCGTGTTCTGAACAAGTTACATGCATCACGGATTCGAAAAACATTCTTTAATGAGTTGTCAACATGTGTATTACCGAACTTTCATCCACCTTGCAATGCATAATTATACATAGAAAGTTTTTTCTGATTTAGTAGATTTCACCTAATGTCAGTTTTTAAATCATGCAGTTTTCACAGAAATATCCTCTTGGAGTGAGTTCTACCCAATAGACATTCAATTTACATAGAACAGGTCATCGTGAAATTCCGTGTTCCGAAAAAGCTACATGCATCACGGATTCGACAAATATTCCCTACAGAGTTGTTAGCATAAGGATTAACGAACTCTCATCCACCATAAAAGCCATATTGACACTTTGAATCATTTTCTCATATTTGGAAAGTTTTTCCTAATGCCAGTTTTGAAAATGAGGCAGAATTCGCAGAAAAAGCTCTTGGAGCGTGTTCTACCCAAGTGACATGCATTTTACATAGATTCGCTCACCGTGATATTCTGTGTCCCAAACACGTTTCATGTATCTCGGATTCGACAAATATTCACTACAGAGTTGTTAGCATGCAGATTACCGAACTTTCATCCACCCTACAAGGCATATTAACACCGAGAATCTATTCATCTGAGTTCGCAGTGTTTCCTAAATCCACTTTCGAAAATCAGGCAGATTTCTCAGGAAAAATCTCTTGGAGTGAATTCTAACCAAGAGAAATGTAATTTACATAAAATCCCTGACCATGAAATTCCGTGTTCCGAACATGCTACATGCATAATGGATTCGAAAAATATTCTCTACAGATTTGTTAGCATGTGGATTACCGAACTTTCATCACAATAGATTGAAAATTGATACTTAGAAGTATGTTCTCAAATTTTGCAGTGTTTTCCAAACGCCAGTTTCAAAAATGAAGCATTTACTGCAGAAAAATTCTCTTGGAGAGAGTACTACCCAATAGAGAAGTAATTTACATTGTTTCAGTCACCGTGAAATTCCATGTTAAAAACACGGTATATGCATCACGGATTAGAAAAAGCTTCTTTAATATGTTGTGAAAATGTGGATTACCGAACTTTCTTCCAACATAAAGGCATATTTACACATAGAAATATTTACTCTCATTTTGAAGCATTCTCCAAATTTCAGATTCGATAATCATGCAATTTTCGCAGAAAAATTCTATTCTAGCTAGTTCTACCCAATAGAATTTTAATTTAAATTCTGTCATTACAGTGAAATTCCATTTCAAAAAGCGCTACATGAATCACGCTTTGAAAAATCATTACTACACTGTTATTAACATGTGGATTACCGGACTTTCATTCACCATTCAATGTATATTGACACTTAGAAGCATTTTCTAAGATTTCACAGGGTTCTCCTAATGGCAGTTTTGAAAATGAGGCACATTTCGCAGAAAAAAACTCTTCAAGCGTGTTCTACCCAATAGACATATAACTTACATTGTTTCCTTCAATATGACACTCTGTATTCCGTACACGTTACATGCATCACGAATACGACAAACATTCTCTAATGAGTGTGAGCATGTGGATTACCAAAATTTCATTCACCATACAAGGCATATTTACACCTAGATGTAGTTATTCTGATTTCGCAGGTTTTCCCTAACATCCACTTCTGAAAATCATGAAATTTTCGCAGAAAAATTCTATTCAATCGAGTTCTATCCAGTAGAATTGTTATTTTCCGAGTTTCACTCACCGAGACATTTCGTGTTCAAAAAACGTTACATTAATCACGGCTTTGACAAACATTATTTAATGACCGTGACCATGTGGATTACCGATATTTCAACCACAATAAAAGGCATATTGACACCTAGAAACATTTACTAAGATTTCGCAGATTTTTCCTAAATTCAGTTATGAAAATCAGGCAGTTTTCGCAGAAAAATTCTCTTGCTGCATGTTCGATCCAATAGACACCCCATTTTCATAGATACCGTCACCGTAATAGCCCGTGTTCAGAAAAAGTTACATGCACCATGGATTCAACAAATATTCACTCCTGAGTTGTTAGAATGTGAATTACACATCTTTAATAAACCATTGAAGACATGTTGTCACCTTAAAGCTTTTGCTCAGGTTTTGCAGTGTTTTCATATCACCAGTTTCCAAACAGAGGTAGATTTTACAGTAAAATGCTCCTGGAGCGGTTTCTCACCAATAGATATGTAATTTACATAGTTTTCTTCAACGTGACATTCCGTGTACCGAACAAACTACATACATCACGGATTTGAGAAACATTTTTAATGAGTTGTGTACATGTGTATTACAGATCTTTCATCCACCATACAAGGCATATTTACACCTAGAAAAATTAACTCTGAGTTTGCAGCTTTTTCCTAATAGCAGTTTCAAAATCAGGCAGTTTCCTAAGGAAAAAACTGTTGGAGCGTGTTCTACCCAATAGATATGTAAATTACATAAATTCTCCCGCTGTGAAATTCCGTGTTTCGCACACGCTACATGCAGATAGGTTTCGAAAAAATACACTACAGAGTTGTTTGCATGTGGATTACAGGACTTTCATCACTATAAAAGGCATATTGATGCTTAGAAGCATTTTCTCTGATTTCACAGAGATTTACAAATGACAGTTTCAAAACTGAGGCAGATTTCAAGGCAAAAACCTCTTGGAGCGGGTTCAAAACAATAGACATTTAATTTACATGGATTCACACACCATGAAATTCCATGTTCCGAACACGCTTCATGCATATCGGATTCAAAAATTTTCACTACAGGGTTGTTAGCAAGTGGAATACATCACTTTCATTGACCATAGATTGCTTACTGACTCTTTGAATACTTTTCTCAGATTTCACAGATTAGTTTAAATGCCAGGTTTGATAATGAGGCAGATTTGGCAGGAAAATGCTCTTGGAGCGAGTTCTAACCAAAAGATATGTAATATACCTAGTTTCACTCACCGTGACATTCCGTGTTCTGAACAAGTTACATTCATCACGGATTCGAAAAACGTTCTTTAATGAGTTGTCAACATGTGTATTACCGAACTTTCATCCACCTTGCAATGCATAATTATACATAGAAAGTTTTTTCTGATTTAGTAGATTTCACCTAATGTCAGTTTTTAAATCATGCAGTTTTCACAGAAATATCCTCTTGGAGTGAGTTCTACCCAATAGACATTCAATTTACATAGAACAGGTCATCGTGAAATTCCGTGTTCCGAAAAAGCTACATGCATCACGGATTCGACAAATATTCCCTACAGAGTTGTTAGCATAAGGATTAACGAACTCTCATCCACCATAAAAGCCATATTGACACTTTGAATCATTTTCTCATATTTGGAAAGTTTTTCCTAATGCCAGTTTTGAAAATGAGGCGGAATTCGCAGAAAAAGCTCTTGGAGCGTGTTCTACCCAAGTGACATGCATTTTACATAGATTCGCTCACCGTGATATTCTGTGTCCCAAACACGCTTCATGTATCTCGGATTCGACAAATATTCACTACAGAGTTGTTAGCATGCAGATTACCGAACTTTCATCCACACAACAAGGCATATTAACACCGAGAATCTATTCATCTGAGTTCGCAGTGTTTCCTAAATCCACTTTCGAAAATCAGGCAGATTTCTCAGGAAAAATCTCTTGGAGTGATTTCTAACCAAGAGAAATGTAATTTACATAAAATCCCTGACCATGAAATTCCGTGTTCCGAACATGCTACATGCATAATGGATTCGAAAAATATTCTCTACAGATTTGTTAGCATGTGGATTACCGAACTTTCATCACAATAGATTGAAAATTGATACTTAGAAGTATGTTCTCAAATTTTGCAGTGTTTTCCAAACGCCAGTTTCAAAAATGAAGCATTTACTGCAGAAAAATTCTCTTGGAGAGAGTACTACCCAATAGAGAAGTAATTTACATTGTTTCAGTCACCGTGAAATTCCATGTTAAAAACACGGTATATGCATCACGGATTAGAAAAAGCTTCTTTAATATGTTGTGAAAATGTGGATTACCGAACTTTCTTCCAACATAAAGGCATATTTACACGTAGAAATATTTACTCTCATTTTGAAGCATTCTCCAAATTTCAGATTCGATAATCATGCAATTTTCGCAGAAAAATTCTATTCTAGCTAGTTCTACCCAATAGAATTTTAATATAAATTCTGTCATTACGGTGAAATTCCATTTCAAAAAGCGCTACATGAATCACGGTTTGAAAAATCATTACTACACTGTTATTAACATGTGGATTACCGGACTTTCATTCACCATTCAATGTATATTGACACTTAGAAGCATTTTCTCAGATTTCACAGGGTTCTCCTAATGGCAGTTTTGAAAATGAGGCACATTTCGCAGAAAAATTCTCTTCAAGCGAGTTCTACCCAATAGACATGTAATTTACATTGTTTCCTTCAATATGACACACTGTATTCCGTACACGTTACATGCATCACGAATTCGACAAACATTCTCTAATGAGTGTGAGCATGTGGATTACCAAAGTTTCATTCACCATACAAGGCATATTTATCCCTAGATGTAGTTATTCTGGTTTCGCAGGTTTTCCCTAACATCCACTTCCGAAAATCATGAAATTTTCGCAGAAAAATTCTATTCAAGCGAGTTCTATCCAGTAGAATTGTTATTTTCCGAGTTTCACTCACTGAGACATTCCGTGTTCAAAAAACATTACATTAATCACGGCTTTGACAAACATTATTTAATGACCGTGAGCATGTGGATTACCGATATTTTAACCACAATACATGACATATTGACACCTAGAAATATTTACTTATATTTCGCAGATTTTTCCTAAATTCAGTTACGAAAATCAGGCAGTTTTCGCAGAAAAATTCTCTTGCTGCATGTTCGATCCAATACACATCCCATTTTCATAGATACCGTCACCGTAACATCCCGTGTTCCGAAAAAGTTACATGCACCATTGATTCAACAAATATTCACTGCTGAGTTGTTAGAATGTGAATTACACATCTTTAATAAACCATTGAAGACATATTGTCACCTTAAAATTTTGCTCAGATTTTGCAGTGTTTTCATAACACCAGTTTCCAAACAGAGGTAGATTTTACAGTAAAATGCTCCTGGAGCGGGTTCTCACCAATAGATATGTAATTTACATAGTTTTCTTCAACGTGACATTCCGTGTACCGAACAAACTACATACATCACGGATTTGAGAAACATTTTTAATGAGTTGTGTACATGTGTATTACAGATCTTTCATCCACCATACAAGGCATATTTACACCTAGAAAAATTAACTCTGAGTTTGCAGCTTTTTCCTAATAGCAGTTTCAAAATCATTCAGTTTCCTAAGGAAAAAACTGTTGGAGCGTGTTCTACCCAATAGATATGTAAATTACATAAATTCTCCCGCTGTGAAATTCCGTGTTTCGCACACGCTACATGCAGATAGGTTTCGAAAAAATACACTACAGAGTTGTTTGCATGTGGATTACAGGACTTTCATCACTATACAAGGCATATTGATGCTTAGAAGCATTTTCTCTGATTTCACAGAGATTTACAAATGACAGTTTCAAAACTGAGGCAGATTTCAAGGCAAAAACCTCTTGGAGCGGGTTCAAAACCATAGACATTTAATTTACATGGATTCACACACCATGAAATTCTGTGTTCCGAACACGCTTCATGCATATCGGATTCAAAAATTTTCACTACAGGGTTGTTAGCAAGTGGAATACATCACTTTCATTGACCATAGATTGCTTACTGACTCTTTGAATACTTTTCTCAGATTTCACAGATTAGTTTAAATGCCAGGTTTGATAATGAGGCAGATTTGGCAGGAAAATGCTCTTGGAGCGAGTTCTAACCAAAAGATATGTAATATACCTAGTTTCACTCACCGTGACATTCCGTGTTCTGAACAAGTTACATGCATCACGGATTCGAAAAACATTCTTTAATGAGTTGTCAACATGTGTATTACCGAACTTTCATCCACCTTGCAATGCATAATTATACATAGAAAGTTTTTTCTGATTTAGTAGATTTCACCTAATGTCAGTTTTTAAATCATGCAGTTTTCACAGAAATATCCTCTTGGAGTGAGTTCTACCCAATAGACATTCAATTTACATAGAACAGGTCATCGTGAAATTCCGTGTTCCGAAAAAGCTACATGCATCACGGATTCGACAAATATTCCCTACAGAGTTGTTAGCATAAGGATTAACGAACTCTCATCCACCATAAAAGCCATATTGACACTTTGAATCATTTTCTCATATTTGGAAAGTTTTTCCTAATGCCAGTTTTGAAAATGAGGCAGAATTCGCAGAAAAAGCTCTTGGAGCGTGTTCTACCCAAGTGACATGCATTTTACATAGATTCGCTCACCGTGATATTCTGTGTCCCAAACACGCTTCATGTATCTCGGATTCGACAAATATTCACTACAGAGTTGTTAGCATGCAGATTACCGAACTTTCATCCACCCTACAAGGCATATTAACACCGAGAATCTATTCATCTGAGTTCGCAGTGTTTCCTAAATCCACTTTCGAAAATCAGGCAGATTTCTCAGGAAAAATCTCTTGGAGTGATTTCTAACCAAGAGAAATGTAATTTACATAAAATCCCTGACCATGAAATTCCGTGTTCCGAACATGCTACATGCATAATGGATTCGAAAAATATTCTCTACAGATTTGTTAGCATGTGGATTACCGAACTTTCATCACAATAGATTGAAAATTGATACTTAGAAGTATGTTCTCAAATTTTGCAGTGTTTTCCAAACGCCAGTTTCAAAAATGAAGCATTTACTGCAGAAAAATTCTCTTGGAGAGAGTACTACCCAATAGAGAAGTAATTTACATTGTTTCAGTCACCGTGAAATTCCATGTTAAAAACACGGTATATGCATCACGGATTAGAAAAAGCTTCTTTAATATGTTGTGAAAATGTGGATTACCGAACTTTCTTCCAACATAAAGGCATATTTACACCTAGAAATATTTACTCTCATTTTGAAGCATTCTCCAAATTTCAGATTCGATAATCATGCAATTTTCGCAGAAAAATTCTATTCTAGCTAGTTCTACCCAATAGAATTTTAATTTAAATTCTGTCATTACGGTGAAATTCCATTTCAAAAAGCGCTACATGAATCACGGTTTGAAAAATCATTACTACACTGTTATTAACATGTGGATTACCGGACTTTCATTCACCATTCAATGTATATTGACACTTAGAAGCATTTTCTAAGATTTCACAGGGTTCTCCTAATGGCAGTTTTGAAAATGAGGCACATTTCGCAGAAAAAAACTCTTCAAGCGAGTTCTACCCAATAGACATATAACTTACATTGTTTCCTTCAATATGACACTCTGTATTCCGTACACGTTACATGCATCACGAATACGACAAACATTCTCTAATGAGTGTGAGCATGTGGATTACCAAAATTTCATTCACCATACAAGGCATATTTACACCTAGATGTAGTTATTCTGATTTCGCAGGTTTTCCCTAACATCCACTTCTGAAAATCATGAAATTTTCGCAGAAAAATTCTATTCAATCGAGTTCTATCCAGTAGAATTGTTATTTTCCGAGTTTCACTCACCGAGACATTTCGTGTTCAAAAAACGTTACATTAATCACGGCTTTGACAAACATTATTTAATGACCGTGACCATGTGGATTACCGATATTTCAACCACAATAAAAGGCATATTGACACCTAGAAACATTTACTAAGATTTCGCAGATTTTTCCTAAATTCAGTTATGAAAATCAGGCAGTTTTCGCAGAAAAATTCTCTTGCTGCATGTTCGATCCAATAGACACCCCATTTTCATAGATACCGTCACCGTAATAGCCCGTGTTCAGAAAAAGTTACATGCACCATGGATTCAACAAATATTCACTCCTGAGTTGTTAGAATGTGAATTACACATCTTTAATAAACCATTGAAGACATGTTGTCACCTTAAAGCTTTTGCTCAGGTTTTGCAGTGTTTTCATATCACCAGTTTCCAAACAGAGGTAGATTTTACAGTAAAATGCTCCTGGAGCGGTTTCTCACCAATAGATATGTAATTTACATAGTTTTCTTCAACGTGACATTCCGTGTACCGAACAAACTACATACATCACGGATTTGAGAAACATTTTTAATGAGTTGTGTACATGTGTATTACAGATCTTTCATCCACCATACAAGGCATATTTACACCTAGAAAAATTAACTCTGAGTTTGCAGCTTTTTCCTAATAGCAGTTTCAAAATCAGGCAGTTTCCTAAGGAAAAAACTGTTGGAGCGTGTTCTACCCAATAGATATGTAAATTACATAAATTCTCCCGCTGTGAAATTCCGTGTTTCGCACACGCTACATGCAGATAGGTTTCGAAAAAATACACTACAGAGTTGTTTGCATGTGGATTACAGGACTTTCATCACTATAAAAGGCATATTGATGCTTAGAAGCATTTTCTCTGATTTCACAGAGATTTACAAATGACAGTTTCAAAACTGAGGCAGATTTCAAGGCAAAAACCTCTTGGAGCGGGTTCAAAACAATAGACATTTAATTTACATGGATTCACACACCATGAAATTCCATGTTCCGAACACGCTTCATGCATATCGGATTCAAAAATTTTCACTACAGGGTTGTTAGCAAGTGGAATACATCACTTTCATTGACCATAGATTGCTTACTGACTCTTTGAATACTTTTCTCAGATTTCACAGATTAGTTTAAATGCCAGGTTTGATAATGAGGCAGATTTGGCAGGAAAATGCTCTTGGAGCGAGTTCTAACCAAAAGATATGTAATATACCTAGTTTCACTCACCGTGACATTCCGTGTTCTGAACAAGTTACATTCATCACGGATTCGAAAAACATTCTTTAATGAGTTGTCAACATGTGTATTACCGAACTTTCATCCACCTTGCAATGCATAATTATACATAGAAAGTTTTTTCTGATTTAGTAGATTTCACCTAATGTCAGTTTTTAAATCATGCAGTTTTCACAGAAAAATCCTCTTGGAGTGAGTTCTACCCAATAGACATTCAATTTACATAGAACAGGTCATCGTGAAATTCCGTGTTCCGAAAAAGCTACATGCATCACGGATTCGACAAATATTCCCTACAGAGTTGTTAGCATAAGGATTAACGAACTCTCATCCACCATAAAAGCCATATTGACACTTTGAATCATTTTCTCATATTTGGAAAGTTTTTCCTAATGCCAGTTTTGAAAATGAGGCGGAATTCGCAGAAAAAGCTCTTGGAGCGTGTTCTACCCAAGTGACATGCATTTTACATAGATTCGCTCACCGTGATATTCTGTGTCCCAAACACGCTTCATGTATCTCGGATTCGACAAATATTCACTACAGAGTTGTTAGCATGCAGATTACCGAACTTTCATCCACACTACAAGGCATATTAACACCGAGAATCTATTCATCTGAGTTCGCAGTGTTTCCTAAATCCACTTTCGAAAATCAGGCAGATTTCTCAGGAAAAATCTCTTGGAGTGATTTCTAACCAAGAGAAATGTAATTTACATAAAATCCCTGACCATGAAATTCCGTGTTCCGAACATGCTACATGCATAATGGATTCGAAAAATATTCTCTACAGATTTGTTAGCATGTGGATTACCGAACTTTCATCACAATAGATTGAAAATTGATACTTAGAAGTATGTTCTCAAATTTTGCAGTGTTTTCCAAACGCCAGTTTCAAAAATGAAGCATTTACTGCAGAAAAATTCTCTTGGAGAGAGTACTACCCAATAGAGAAGTAATTTACATTGTTTCAGTCACCGTGAAATTCCATGTTAAAAACACGGTATATGCATCACGGATTAGAAAAAGCTTCTTTAATATGTTGTGAAAATGTGGATTACCGAACTTTCTTCCAACATAAAGGCATATTTACACCTAGAAATATTTACTCTCATTTTGAAGCATTCTCCAAATTTCAGATTCGATAATCATGCAATTTTCGCAGAAAAATTCTATTCTAGCTAGTTCTACCCAATAGAATTTTAATTTAAATTCTGTCATTACGGTGAAATTCCATTTCAAAAAGCGCTACATGAATCACGGTTTGAAAAATCATTACTACACTGTTATTAACATGTGGATTACCGGACTTTCATTCACCATTCAATGTATATTGACACTTAGAAGCATTTTCTAAGATTTCACAGGGTTCTCCTAATGGCAGTTTTGAAAATGAGGCACATTTCGCAGAAAAAAACTCTTCAAGCGAGTTCTACCCAATAGACATATAACTTACATTGTTTCCTTCAATATGACACTCTGTATTCCGTACACGTTACATGCATCACGAATACGACAAACATTCTCTAATGAGTGTGAGCATGTGGATTACCAAAATTTCATTCACCATACAAGGCATATTTACACCTAGATGTAGTTATTCTGATTTCGCAGGTTTTCCCTAACATCCACTTCTGAAAATCATGAAATTTTCGCAGAAAAATTCAATTCAAGCGAGTTCTATCCAGTAGAATTGTTATTTTCCGAGTTTCACTCACCGAGACATTTCGTGTTCAAAAAACGTTACATTAATCACGGCTTTGACAAACATTATTTAATGACCGTGACCATGTGGATTACCGATATTTCAACCACAATAAAAGGCATATTGACACCTAGAAACATTTACTAAGATTTCGCAGATTTTTCCTAAATTCAGTTATGAAAATCAGGCAGTTTTCGCAGAAAAATTCTCTTGCTGCATGTTCGATCCAATAGACACCCCATTTTCATAGATACCGTCACCGTAATAGCCCGTGTTCAGAAAAAGTTACATGCACCATGGATTCAACAAATATTCACTCCTGAGTTGTTAGAATGTGAATTACACATCTTTAATAAACCATTGAAGACATATTGTCACCTTAAAATTTTGCTCAGATTTTGCAGTGTTTTCATAACACCAGTTTCCAAACAGAGGTAGATTTTACAGTAAAATGCTCCTGGAGCGGTTTCTCACCAATAGATATGTAATTTACATAGTTTCCATCAACGTGACATTCCGTGTACTGAATACACTGCATTCATCACGGATTTGAGAAACATTTTTAATGAGTTGTGTACATGTGTATTACAGAACTTTCATCCACCATACAAGGCATATTTACACCTAGAAACTTTAACTCTGAGTTTGCAGCTTTTTCCTAATAGCAGTTTCAAAATCAGGCAGTTTCCTAAGGAAAAAACTGTTGGAGCGTGTTCTACCCAATTCATATGTAAATTACATAAATTCTCCCGCTGTGAAATTCCGTGTTTCGCACACGCTATATGCAGATAGGATTCGACAAAAATACACTACAGAGTTGTTTGCATGTGGATTACAGGACTTTCATCACTATACAAGGCATATTGATGCTTAGAAGCATTTTCTCTGATTTCACAGAGCTTTCCAAACGCCAGTTTCGAAACTGAGGCAGATTTCACGGCAAAAACCTCTTGGAGCGGGTTCAAAACAATAGACATTTAATTTACATGGATTCGCACACCATGAAATTCCGTGCTCCGAACACGCTCCATGCATCTCGGATTCAAAAATTTTCACTACAGGGTTGTTAGCAAGTGGAATACATCACTTTCATTGACCATAGATTGCTTACTGACTCTTTGAATACTTTTCTCAGATTTCACAGATTAGTTTAAATGCCAGGTTTGATAATGAGGCAGATTTTTCAGGAAAATTCTCTTGGGGCGAGTTCTAACCAAAAGATATGTAATATACCTAATTTCACTCACCGTGACATTCCGTGTTCTGAACAAGTTACATGCATCATGGATTCGAAAACATTCTTTAATGAGTTGTGAACATGTGTATTACCGAACTTTCATCCACCTTACAATGCATATTTATACATAGAAATTATTTTCTGAGTTAGTATATTTCTCCTAGTGTCAGTTTTTAAATCATGCAGTTTTCACAGAAAAATCCTCTTGGAGCGAGTTCTACCCAATAGACATGCAATTTATGTAGAACCCGTCATCGTGAAATTCCGTGATCCGAAAAATATACATGCATCACGGTTTCGAAAAATATTCACTTCAGACTTGTTAGCATAAAGATTACCGAACTTTCATCCACCATAAAAGCCATATTGACACTTTGAAGCATTTTCTCATATTTCAAAAGATTTTCCTAATGCCAGTTTTGAAAATGAGGCAGAATTCGCAGAAAAAGTTCTTGGAACGAGTTCTACCCGAGAGATCTATTTTACATAGATTCGCTTACTGTGATATTCTGTGTTCCGAACACGCTTCATGTGTCTCGGATTCGACAAATATTCACTACAGAGTTGTTAGCATGTGGATTAACGATCTTTCAACCACCATACAAGGCATAAATACACCGAGAATCTATTCATCTGAGTTCGCAGTGTTTCCTATTACCAGTTTCGAAAATCAGGCAGATTTCTCAGGAAAAATCTCTTGGAGTGTTTTCTAACCAAGAGAAATGTAATTTACATAAACCCTCTGGCCATGAAATTCCGTGTTCCGAACATGCTACTTGCATAATGAATTCGAAAATTATTCACTACAGATTTGTTAGCATGTGGATTACCGAACTTTCATCACAATAGATTGAAAATTGATACTTAGAAGTA
The DNA here is from genome assembly GCF_048773025.1 of Camelus bactrianus. Classification (NCBI taxonomy): domain Eukaryota; kingdom Metazoa; phylum Chordata; class Mammalia; order Artiodactyla; family Camelidae; genus Camelus; species Camelus bactrianus. The sequence goes on along the minus strand of NC_133539.1, from coordinate 141,692,462 downwards.
TTTTCTCAGATTTTGCAGTGTTTTCCAAACTCCAGTTTCAAAAATGAAGCATTTACTGCAGAAAAATTCTCTTGGAGAGAGTTCTACCCAATAGAGAAGTAATTTACATTGTTTCAGTCACCATGAAATTCCATGTTAAAAACACGGTATATGCATCACGGATTAGAAAAAGCTCCTTTAATATGTTGTGAAAATGTGGATTACCGAACTTTCTTCCAACATAAAGGCATATTTACACCTAGAAATATTTACTCTCATTTTGAAGCATTCTCCAAATTTCAGATTCGATAATCATGCAATTTTCGCAGAAAAATTCTATTCTAGCTAGTTCTACCCAATAGAATTTTAATTTAAATTGTGTCATTACGGTGAAATTCCATTTCAAAAAGCGCTACATGAATCACGGTTTGAAAAATCATTACTACACTGTTATTAACATGTGGATTACCAGACTTTCATTCACCATTCAATGTATATTGACACTTAGAAGCATTTTCTCAGATTTCACAGGGTTCTCCTAATGGCAGTTTTGAAAATGAGGCACATTTCGCAGAAAAATTCTCTTCAAGCGAGTTCTACCCAATAGACATGTAATTTACATTGTTTCCTTCAGTATGACACACTGTATTCCGTACACGTTACATGCATCACGAATTCGACAAACATTCTCTAATGAGTGTGAGCATGTGGATTACCAAATTTTCATTCACCATACAAGGCATATTTATCCCTAGATGTAGTTATTCTGATTTCGCAGGTTTTCCCTAACATCCACTTCCGAAAATCATGAAATTTTCGCAGAAAAATTCTATTCAAGCGAGTTCTATCCAGTAGAATTGTTATTTTCCGAGTTTCACTCACTGAGACATTCCGTGTTCAAAAAACGTTACATTAATCACGGCTTTGACAAACATTATTTAAAGACCGTGAGCATGTGGATTACCGATATTTTAACCACAATACAAGACATATTCACACCTAGAAATATTTACTTATATTTCGCAGATTTTTCCTAAATTCAGTTACGAAAATCAGGCAGTTTTCGCAGAAAAATTCTCTTGCTGCATGTTCGATCCAATACACATCCCATTTTCATAGATACCGTCACCGTAACATCCCGTGTTCCGAAAAAGTTACATGCACCATGGATTCAACAAATATTCACTGCTGAGTTGTTAGAATGTGAATTACACATCTTTAATAAACCATTGAAGACATATTGTCACCTTAAAATTTTGCTCAGATTTTGCAGTGTTTTCATAACACCAGTTTCCAAACAGAGGTAGATTTTACAGTAAAATGCTCCTGGAGCGGTTTCTCACCAATAGATATGTAATTTACATAGTTTCCATCAACGTGACATTCCGTGTACTGAATACACTGCATTCATCACGGATTTGAGAAACATTAGTAATGAGTTGTGTACATGTGTATTACAGAACTTTCATCTACCATACAAGGCATATTTACACCTAGAAACATTAACTCTGAGTTTGCAGATTTTTCCTAATAGCAGTTTCAAAATCAGGCAGTTTCCTAAGGAAATAAATGTTGGAGCGTGTTCTACCCAATAGATATGTAAATTACATAGATTCTCCCGCTGTGAAATTCCGTGTTTCGCACACGCTACATGCAGATAGGATTCCAAAAAATACACTACAGAGTTGTTTGCATGTGGATTACAGGACTTTCATCACAATACAAGGCATATTGATGCTTAGAAGCATTTTCTCTGATTTCACAGAGATTTACAAACGACAGTTTCGAAACTGAGGCAGATTTCAAGGCAAAAACCTCTTGGAGCGGGTTCAAAACAATAGACATTTAATTTACATGGATTTGCACACCATGAAATTCCGTGTTCCGAACACGCTTCATGCATCTCGGATTCAAAAATTTTCACTACAGAGTTGTTAGCAAGTGGAATACATCACTTTCATTGACCATAGATTGCTTACTGACTCTTTGAATACTTTTCTCAGATTTCACAGTTTAGTTTAAATGCCAGGTTTGATAATGAGGCAGATTTGGCAGGAAAATGCTCTTGGAGCGAGTTCTAACCAAAAGATATGTAATATACCTAGTTTCACTCACCGTGATATTCCGTGTTCTGAACACGTTACATGCATCACAGATTCGACAAACATTCTTTAATGAGTTGTGAACATGTGTATTACCGAACTTTCATCCACCTTACAATGCATATTTATACATAGAAATTATTTTCTGAGTTAGTATATTTCTCCTAGTGTCAGTTTTTAAATCATGCAGTTTTCACAGAAAAATCCTCTTGGAGCGAGTTCTACCCAATAGACATGCAATTTATGTAGAACCCGTCATCGTGAAATTCCGTGATCCGAAAAATATACATGCATCACGGTTTCGAAAAATATTCACTTCAGACTTGTTAGCATAAAGATTACCGAACTTTCATCCACCATAAAAGCCATATTGACACTTTGAAGCATTTTCTCATATTTCAAAAGATTTTCCTAATGCCAGTTTTGAAAATGAGGCAGAATTCGCAGAAAAAGTTCTTGGAACGAGTTCTACCCGAGAGATCTATTTTACATAGATTCGCTTACTGTGATATTCTGTGTTCCGAACACGCTTCATGTGTCTCGGATTCGACAAATATTCACTACAGAGTTGTTAGCATGTGGATTAACGATCTTTCAACCACCATACAAGGCATAAATACACCGAGAATCTATTCATCTGAGTTCGCAGTGTTTCCTATTACCAGTTTCGAAAATCAGGCAGATTTCTCAGGAAAAATCTCTTGGAGTGTTTTCTAACCAAGAGAAATGTAATTTACATAAACCCTCTGGCCATGAAATTCCGTGTTCCGAACATGCTACTTGCATAATGAATTCGAAAAATATTCACTACAGATTTGTTAGCATGTGGATTACCGAACTTTCATCACAATAGATTGAAAATTGATACTTAGAAGTATTTTCTCAGATTTTGCAGTGTTTTCCAAACTCCAGTTTCAAAAATGAAGCATTTACTGCAGAAAAATTCTCTTGGAGAGAGTTCTACCCAATAGAGAAGTAATTTACATTGTTTCAGTCACCATGAAATTCCATGTTAAAAACACGGTATATGCATCACGGATTAGAAAAAGCTCCTTTAATATGTTGTGAAAATGTGGATTACCGAACTTTCTTCCAACATAAAGGCATATTTACACCTAGAAATATTTACTCTCATTTTGAAGCATTCTCCAAATTTCAGATTCGATAATCATGCAATTTTCGCAGAAAAATTCTATTCTAGCTAGTTCTACCCAATAGAATTTTAATTTAAATTGTGACATTACGGTGAAATTCCATTTCAAAAAGCGCTACATGAATCACGGTTTGAAAAATCATTACTACACGGTTATTAACATGTGGATTACCAGACTTTCATTCACCATTCAAGGCATATTGACACTTAGAAGCATTTTCTCAGATTTCACAGGGTTCTCCTAATGGCAGTTTTGAAAATGAGGCACATTTCGCAGAAAAATTCTCTTCAAGCGAGTTCTACCCAATAGACATGTAATTTACATTGTTTCCTTCAATATGACACACTGTATTCCGTACACGTTACATGCATCACGAATTCGACAAACATTCTCTAATGAGTGTGAGCATGTGGATTACCAAATTTTCATTCACCATACAAGGCATATTTATCCCTAGATGTAGTTATTCTGATTTCGCAGGTTTTCCCTAACATCCACTTCCGAAAATCATGAAATTTTCGCAGAAAAATTCTATTCAAGCGAGTTCTATCCAGTAGAATTGTTATTTTCCGAGTTTCACTCACTGAGACATTCCGTGTTCAAAAAACGTTACATTAATCACGGCTTTGACAAACATTATTTAATGACCGTGAGCATGTGGATTACCGATATTTTAACCACAATACAAGACATATTGACACCTAGAAATATTTACTTATATTTCACAGATTTTTCCTAAATTCAGTTACGAAAATCAGGCAGTTTTCGCAGAAAAATTCTCTTGCTGCATGTTCGATCCAATACACATCCCATTTTCATAGATTCCGTCACCGTAACATCCCGTGTTCCGAAAAAGTTACATGCACCATGGATTCAACAAATATTCACTGCTGAGTTGTTAGAATGTGAATTACACATCTTTAATAAACCATTGAAGACATATTGTCACCTTAAAATTTTGCTCAGATTTTGCAGTGTTTTCATAACACCAGTTTCCAAACAGAGGTAGATTTTACACTAAAATGCTCCTGGAGCGGTTTCTCACCAATAGATATGTAATTTACATAGTTTCCATCAACGTGACATTCCGTGTACTGAATACACTACATTCATCACGGATTTGAGAAACATTAGTAATGAGTTGTGTACATGTGTATTACAGAACTTTCATCTACCATACAAGGCATATTTACACCTAGAAACATTAACTCTGAGTTTGCAGACTTTTCCTAATAGCAGTTTCAAAATCAGGCAGTTTCCTAAGGAAATAAATGTTGGAGCGTGTTCTACCCAATAGATATGTAAATTACATAGATTCTCCCGCTGTGAAATTCCGTGTTTCGCACACGCTACATGCAGATAGGATTCGAAAAAATACACTACAGAGTTGTTTGCATGTGGATTACAGGACTTTCATCACAATACAAGGCATATTGATGCTTAGAAGCATTTTCTCTGATTTCACAGAGATTTACAAACGACAGTTTCGAAACTGAGGCAGATTTCAAGGCAAAAACCTCTTGGAGCGGGTTCAAAACAATAGACATTTAATTTACATGGATTTGCACACCATGAAATTCCGTGTTCCGAACACGCTTCATGCATCTCGGATTCAAAAATTTTCACTACAGAGTTGTTAGCAAGTGGAATACATCACTTTCATTGACCATAGATTGCTTACTGACTCTTTGAATACTTTTCTCAGATTTCACAGTTTAGTTTAAATGCCAGGTTTGATAATGAGGCAGATTTGGCAGGAAAATGCTCTTGGAGCGAGTTCTAACCAAAAGATATGTAATATACCTAGTTTCACTCACCGTGATATTCCGTGTTCTGAACACGTTACATGCATCACAGATTCGACAAACATTCTTTAATGAGTTGTGAACATGTGTATTACCGAACTTTCATCCACCTTACAATGCATATTTATACATAGAAATTATTTTCTGAGTTAGTATATTTCTCCTAGTGTCAGTTTTTAAATCATGCAGTTTTCACAGAAAAATCCTCTTGGAGCGAGTTCTACCCAATAGACATGCAATTTATGTAGAACCCGTCATCGTGAAATTCCGTGATCCGAAAAATATACATGCATCACGGTTTCGAAAAATATTCACTTCAGACTTGTTAGCATAAAGATTACCGAACTTTCATCCACCATAAAAGCCATATTGACACTTTGAAGCATTTTCTCATATTTCAAAAGATTTTCCTAATGCCAGTTTTGAAAATGAGGCAGAATTCGCAGAAAAAGTTCTTGGAACGAGTTCTACCCGAGAGATCTATTTTACATAGATTCGCTTACTGTGATATTCTGTGTTCCGAACACGCTTCATGTGTCTCGGATTCGACAAATATTCACTACAGAGTTGTTAGCATGTGGATTAACGATCTTTCAACCACCATACAAGGCATAAATACACCGAGAATCTATTCATCTGAGTTCGCAGTGTTTCCTATTACCAGTTTCGAAAATCAGGCAGATTTCTCAGGAAAAATCTCTTGGAGTGTTTTCTAACCAAGAGAAATGTAATTTACATAAACCCTCTGGCCATGAAATTCCGTGTTCCGAACATGCTACTTGCATAATGAATTCGAAAAATATTCACTACAGATTTGTTAGCATGTGGATTACCGAACTTTCATCACAATAGATTGAAAATTGATACTTAGAAGTATTTTCTCAGATTTTGCAGTGTTTTCCAAACGCCAGTTTCAAAAATGAAGCATTTACTGCAGAAAAATTCTCTTGGAGAGAGTTCTACCCAATAGAGAAGTAATTTACATTGTTTCAGTCACCATGAAATTCCATGTTAAAAACACGGTATATGCATCACGGATTAGAAAAAGCTCCTTTAATATGTTGTGAAAATGTGGATTACCGAACTTTCTTCCAACATAAAGGCATATTTACACCTAGAAATATTTACTCTCATTTTGAAGCATTCTCCAAATTTCAGATTCGATAATCATGCAATTTTCGCAGAAAAATTCTATTCTAGCTAGTTCTACCCAATAGAATTTTAATTTAAATTGTGTCATTACGGTGAAATTCCATTTCAAAAAGCGCTACATGAATCACGGTTTGAAAAATCATTACTACACTGTTATTAACATGTGGATTACCAGACTTTCATTCACCATTCAAGGCATATTGACACTTAGAAGCATTTTCTCAGATTTCACAGGGTTCTCCTAATGGCAGTTTTGAAAATGAGGCACATTTCGCAGAAAAATTCTCTTCAAGCGAGTTCTACCCAATAGACATGTAATTTACATTGTTTCCTTCAATATGACACACTGTATTCCGTACACGTTACATGCATCACGAATTCGACAAACATTCTCTAATGAGTGTGAGCATGTGGATTACCAAATTTTCATTCACCATACAAGGCATATTTATCCCTAGATGTAGTTATTCTGATTTCGCAGGTTTTCCCTAACATCCACTTCCGAAAATCATGAAATTTTCGCAGAAAAATTCTATTCAAGCGAGTTCTATCCAGTAGAATTGTTATTTTCCGAGTTTCACTCACTGAGACATTCCGTGTTCAAAAAACGTTACATTAATCACGGCTTTGACAAACATTATTTAATGACCGTGAGCATGTGGATTACCGATATTTTAACCACAATACAAGACATATTGACACCTAGAAATATTTACTTATATTTCACAGATTTTTCCTAAATTCAGTTACGAAAATCAGGCAGTTTTCGCAGAAAAATTCTCTTGCTGCATGTTCGATCCAATACACATCCCATTTTCATAGATTCCGTCACCGTAACATCCCGTGTTCCGAAAAAGTTACATGCACCATGGATTCAACAAATATTCACTGCTGAGTTGTTAGAATGTGAATTACACATCTTTAATAAACCATTGAAGACATATTGTCACCTTAAAATTTTGCTCAGATTTTGCAGTGTTTTCATAACACCAGTTTCCAAACAGAGGTAGATTTTACACTAAAATGCTCCTGGAGCGGTTTCTCACCAATAGATATGTAATTTACATAGTTTCCATCAACGTGACATTCCGTGTACTGAATACACTACATTCATCACGGATTTGAGAAACATTAGTAATGAGTTGTGTACATGTGTATTACAGAACTTTCATCTACCATACAAGGCATATTTACACCTAGAAACATTAACTCTGAGTTTGCAGACTTTTCCTAATAGCAGTTTCAAAATCAGGCAGTTTCCTAAGGAAATAAATGTTGGAGCGTGTTCTACCCAATAGATATGTAAATTACATAGATTCTCCCGCTGTGAAATTCCGTGTTTCGCACACGCTACATGCAGATAGGATTCGAAAAAATACACTACAGAGTTGTTTGCATGTGGATTACAGGACTTTCATCACAATACAAGGCATATTGATGCTTAGAAGCATTTTCTCTGATTTCACAGAGATTTACAAACGACAGTTTCGAAACTGAGGCAGATTTCAAGGCAAAAACCTCTTGGAGCGGGTTCAAAACAATAGACATTTAATTTACATGGATTTGCACACCATGAAATTCCGTGTTCCGAACACGCTTCATGCATCTCGGATTCAAAAATTTTCACTACAGAGTTGTTAGCAAGTGGAATACATCACTTTCATTGACCATAGATTGCTTACTGACTCTTTGAATACTTTTCTCAGATTTCACAGTTTAGTTTAAATGCCAGGTTTGATAATGAGGCAGATTTGGCAGGAAAATGCTCTTGGAGCGAGTTCTAACCAAAAGATATGTAATATACCTAGTTTCACTCACCGTGATATTCCGTGTTCTGAACACGTTACATGCATCACAGATTCGACAAACATTCTTTAATGAGTTGTGAACATGTGTATTACCGAACTTTCATCCACCTTACAATGCATATTTATACATAGAAATTATTTTCTGATTTAGTATATTTCTCCTAGTGTCAGTTTTTAAATCATGCAGTTTTCACAGAAAAATCCTCTTGGAGCGAGTTCTACCCAATAGACATGCAATTTACGTAGAACCCGTCATCGTGAAATTCCGTGATCCGAAAAATATACATGCATCACGGTTTCGAAAAATATTCACTTCAGACTTGTTAGCATAAAGATTACCGAACTTTCATCCACCATAAAAGCCATAATGACACTTTGAAGCATTTTCTCATATTTCAAAAGATTTTCCTAATGCCAGTTCTGAAAATGAGGCAGAATTCGCAGAAAAAGTTCTTGGAACGAGTTCTACCCGAGAGATCTATTTTACATAGATTCGCTTACTGTGATATTCTGTGTTCCGAACACGCTTCATGTGTCTCGGATTCGACAAATATTCACTACAGAGTTGTTAGCATGTGGATTAACGATCTTTCAACCACCATACAAGGCATAAATACACCGAGAATCTATTCATCTGAGTTCGCAGTGTTTCCTATTACCAGTTTCGAAAATCAGGCAGATTTCTCAGGAAAAATCTCTTGGAGAGATTTCTAACCAAGAGAAATGTAATTTACATAATATCCCTGGCCATGAAATTCCGTGTTCCGAACATGCTACATGCATAATGGATTCGAAAAATATTCTCTACAGATTTGTTAGCATGTGGATTACCGAACTTTCATCACAATAGTTTGAATATTGATACTTAGAAGTATTTTCTCAGATTTTGCTGCGTTTTCCAAACGCCAGTTTAAAAAATAATGCAGTTTTCACAGAAAAATACTCTTGGAGCGAGTTCTACCCAATAGAGGAGTAATTTACATTTTTTCAATCACCGTGAAATTCCATATTCCAAACACGGTATATGCATCACGGATTAGAAGAAGATTCTTTAATATGTTGTGAAAATGTGGATTACAGAACTTTCTCCCACATAAAGTCATATTTACACCTAGAAATATTTACTCTCATTTTGAAGCTTTCTCCAAACTTCAGATTCGATAATCATGCAATTTTCGCAGAAAAATTCTATTCTAGCTAGTTCTACCCAATAGAATTTTAATTTAAATTGTTTCATTACGGTGAAAATCCATTTCAAAAAACGCTACATGAATCACGGTTTGAAATATAATAACTACACTGTTATTAACATGTGGATTACCGGACTTTAATTCACCATTCAAGGCATATTGACACTTAGAAGCATTTTCTAAGATTTCATGTGGTTCTCCTACTGGCAGATTTGAAAATGAGGCACATTTCGCAGAAAAATTCTCTTCAAGCGAGTTCTAACCAATAGACATGTAATTTACGTTGTTTCCTTCAATATGACACTCTGTATTCCGTACACGTTACATGCATCACGAATTCGACAAACATTCTCTAATGAGTGTGAGCATCTTGATTACCAAAATTTCATTCACCATACAAGGCATATTTAAACCTAGTTGTTGTTATTCTGATTTCACAGGTTTTTCCTAACATCCACTTCCGAAAATCATGAAATTTTCGCAGAAAAATTCAATTCAAGCCAGTTCTATCCATTAGAATTTTTATTATCCGAGTTTCACTCACCGAGACATTCCGTGTTCCCAAAATGTTACATTAATCACGGCTTCGACAAACATTATTTATTAACCGTGAGCATGTGGAGTACCGATATTTTAACCACAATACAAGGCATATTGACACCTAGAAATATTTACTTAGGTTTCACAGATTTTTCCTAACGTCTGTTACGAAAATCAGGCAGTTTTCGCAGAAAAATTCTCTTGCTGCATGTTCGATCCAATACACATCCCATTTTCATAGATACCGTCACCGTAACATTCCGTGTTCCGAAAAAGGTACATGCACCATGGATTCAACAAATATTCACTCCTGAGTTGTTAGAATGTGAATTACACATCTTTAATAAACCATTGAAGACATATTGTCACCTTAAAGTTTTGCTCAGGTTTTGCAGCGTTTTCATAACACCAGTTTACAAACAGAGGTAGATTTTACAGTAAAATGCTCCTGGAGCTGTTTCTCACCAATAGATGTGTAATTTAAATATTTTCCTTCAACGTGACATTCTGTGTACCGAACAATCTACATACATCATGGATTTGAGAAACATTTTTAATGAGTTGTGTACATGTGTATTACAGATCTTTCATCCCCCATACAAGGCATATTTACACCTAGAAACTTTAACTCTGAGTTAGCAGCTTTTTCCTAATAGCAGTTTCAAAAATCAGTCAGTTTACTTAGGAAAAATTTTTTGAGCGTGTCTTACGCAATATATATGTAAATTACATAGATTCTCCCGCTGTGAAATTCCGTGTTTCGCCCACGCTACATGCAGTTAGGATTCGACAAAAATACACTACAGAGTTGTTTGCATGTGGATTACAGGACTTTCATCACAATACAAGGCATATTGATGCTTAGAAACATTTTCTCTGATTTCACAGAGCTTTCCAAACGCCAGTTTCGAAACTGAGGCAGTTTTCACGGCAAAAACTCTTGGAGCGTGTTCAAAACAATAGACATGTAATTTACATGGATTCGCTCACCATGAAATTCCGTGTTCCGAACACGCTTCATGCATCTCTGATTCAAAAATTTTCATTACAGAGTTGATAGCAAGTGGATTGCAGCACTTTCATCCACCTTACATGGCTTACTGATACTTTGAAGACTTTTTTCAGATTTCACAGAGTAGTTTTAATGTCAGGTTTGAAAATGAGGCAGATTTGGCAGGAAAATGCTCTTGGAGTGAGTTCTAACCAAAAGATATGTAATTTACCTAGTTTCACTCACCGTGATATTCCGTGTTCTGAACACGTTACATGCATCACGGATTCGACAAACATTCTTTAATGAGTTGTGAACATGTGTATTACCGAACTTTCATCCACCTTACAATGCATATTTATACATAGAAATTATTTTCTGATTTAGTATATTTCTCCTAGTGTCAGTTTTTAAATCATGCAGTTTTTACAGAAAAATCCTCTTGGAGCGAGTTCTACCCAATAGACATGCAATTTACGTAGAACCCGTCATCGTGAAATTCCGTGATTCAAAAAAAATACATGCATCACGGTTTCGAAAAATATTCACTTCAGACTTGTTAGCATAAAGATTACCAAACTTTCATCCACCATAAAAGCCATATTGACACTTTGAAGCATTTTCTCATATTTCAAAAGATTTTCCTAATGCCAGTTTTGAAAATGAGGCAGAATTCGCAGAAAAAGTTCTTGGAACGAGTTCTACCCGAGAGATCTATTTTACATAGATTCGCTTACTGTGATATTCTGTGTTCCGAACACGCTTCATGTGTCTCGGATTCGACAAATATTCACTACAGAGTTGTTAGCATGTGGATTAACGATCTTTCATCCACCATACAAGGCATAAATACACCGAGAATCTATTCATCTGAGTTCGCAGTGTTTCCTAATTCCAGTTTCGAAAATCAGGCAGATTTCTCAGGAAAAATCTCTTGGAGTGTTTTCTAACCAAGAGAAATGTAATTTACATAAACTCTCTGGCCATGAAATTCCGTGTTTCGAACATGCTACTTGCATAATGAATTCGAAAAATATTCACTACAGATTTGTTAGCATGTTGATTACCGAACTTTCATTACAATAGATTGAAAATTGATACTTACAAGTATTTTCTCAGATTTTGCAGTGTTTTCCAAACGCCAGTTTCAAAAATGAAGCATTTACTGCAGAAAAATTCTCTTGGAGAGAGTTCTACCCAATAGAGAAGTAATTTACATTGTTTCAGTCACCGTGAAATTCCATGTTAAAAACACGGTATATGCATCACGGATTAGAAAAAGCTTCTTTAATATGTTGTGAAAATGTGGATTACCGAACTTTCTTCCAACATAAAGGCATATTTACACCTAGAAATATTTACTCTCATTTTGAAGCATTCTCAAAATTTCAGATTCGATAATCATGCAATTTTCGCAGAAAAATTCTATTCTAGCTAGTTCTACCCAATAGAATTTTAATTTAAATTGTGTCATTACGGTGAAATTCCATTTCAAAAAGTGCTACATGAATCACGGTTTGAAAAATCATTACTACACTGTTATTAACATGTGGATTACCGGACTTTCATTCACCATTCAATGCATATTGACACTTAGAAGCATTTTCTCAGATTTCACAGGGTTCCCCTAATGGCAGTTTTGAAAATGAGGCACATTTCGCAGAAAAATTCTCTTCAAGCGAGTTCTACCCAATAGACATGTAATTTACATTGTTTCCTTCAATATGACACACTGTATTCCGTACACGTTACATGCATCACGAATTCGACAAACATTCTCTAATGAGTGTGAGCATGTGGATTACCAAAGTTTCATTCACCATACAAGGCATATTTATCCCTAGATGTATTTATTCTGGTTTCGCAGGTTTTCCCTAACATCCACTTCCGAAAATCATGAAATTTTCGCAGAAAAATTCTATTCAAGCGAGTTCTATCCAGTAGAATTGTTTTTTTCCGAGTTTCACTCACTGAGACATTCCGTGTTCAAAAAACATTACATTAATCACGGCTTTGACAAACATTATTTAATGACCGTGACCATGTGGATTACCGATATTTTAACCACAATACATGACATATTGACACCTAGAAATATTTACTTATATTTCGCAGATTTTTCCTAAATTCAGTTACGAAAATCAGGCAGTTTTCGCAGAAAAATTCTCTTGCTGCATGTTCGATCCAATACACATCCCATTTTCATAGATACCGTCACCGTAACATCCCGTGTTCCGAAAAAGTTACATGCACCATTGATTAAACAAATATTCACTGCTGAGTTGTTAGAATGTGAATTACACATCTTTAATAAACCATTGAAGACATATTGTCACCTTAAAATTTTGCTCAGATTTTGCAGTGTTTTCATAACACCAGTTTCCAAACAGAGGTAGATTTTACAGTAAAATGCTCCTGGAGCGGGTTCTCACCAATAGATATGTAATTTACATAGTTTTCTTCAACGTGACATTCCGTATACCGAACAAACTACATACATCACGGATTTGAGAAACATTTTTAATGAGTTGTGTACATGTGTATTACAGATCTTTCATCCACCATACAAGGCATATTTACACCTAGAAAAATTAACTCTGAGTTTGCAGCTTTTTCCTAATAGCAGTTTCAAAATCAGGCAGTTTCCTAAGGAAAAAACTTTTGGAGCGTGTTCTACCCAATAGATATGTAAATTACATAAATTCTCCCGCTGTGAAATTCCGTGTTTCGCACACGCTACATGCAGATAGGTTTCGAAAAAATACACTACAGAGTTGTTTGCATGTGGATTACAGGACTTTCATCACTATACAAGGCATATTGATGCTTAGAAGCATTTTCTCTGATTTCACAGAGATTTACAAATGACAGTTTCAAAACTGATGCAGATTTCAAGGCAAAAACCTCTTGGAGCGGGTTCAAAACAATAGACATTTAATTTACATGGATTCACACACCATGAAATTCCGTGTTCCGAACACGCTTCATGCATATCGGATTCAAAAATTTTCACTACAGGGTTGTTAGCAAGTGGAATACATCACTTTCATTGACCATAGATTGCTTACTGACTCTTTGAATACTTTTCTCAGATTTCACAGATTAGTTTAAATGCCAGGTTTGATAATGAGGCAGATTTGGCAGGAAAATGCTCTTGGAGCGAGTTCTAACCAAAAGATATGTAATATACCTAGTTTCACTCACCGTGACATTCGTGTTCTGAACAAGTTACATGCATCACGGATTCGAAAAACATTCTTTAATGAGTTGTCAACATGTGTATTACCGAACTTTCATCCACCTTGCAATGCATAATTATACATAGAAAGTTTTTTCTGATTTAGTAGATTTCACCTAATGTCAGTTTTTAAATCATGCAGTTTTCACAGAAATATCCTCTTGGAGTGAGTTCTACCCAATAGACATTCAATTTACATAGAACAGGTCATCGTGAAATTCCGTGTTCCGAAAAAGCTACATGCATCACGGGTTCGACAAATATTCCCTACAGAGTTGTTAGCATAAGGATTAACGAACTCTCATCCACCATAAAAGCCATATTGACACTTTGAATCATTTTCTCATATTTGGAAAGTTTTTCCTAATGCCAGTTTTGAAAATGAGGCAGAATTCGCAGAAAAAGCTCTTGGAGCGTGTTCTACCCAAGTGACATGCATTTTACATAGATTCGCTCACCGTGATATTCTGTGTCCCAAACACGCTTCATGTATCTCGGATTCGACAAATATTCACTACAGAGTTGTTAGCATGCAGATTACCGAACTTTCATCCACCCTACAAGGCATATTAACACCGAGAATCTATTCATCTGAGTTCGCAGTGTTTCCTAAATCCACTTTCGAAAATCAGGCAGATTTCTCAGGAAAAATCTCTTGGAGTGATTTCTAACCAAGAGAAATGTAATTTACATAAAATCCCTGACCATGAAATTCCGTGTTCCGAACATGCTACATGCATAATGGATTCGAAAAATATTCTCTACAGATTTGTTAGCATGTGGATTACCGAACTTTCATCACAATAGATTGAAAATTGATACTTAGAAGTATGTTCTCAAATTTTGCAGTGTTTTCCAAACGCCAGTTTCAAAAATGAAGCATTTACTGCAGAAAAATTCTCTTGGAGAGAGTACTACCCAATAGAGAAGTAATTTACATTGTTTCAGTCACCGTGAAATTCCATGTTAAAAACACGGTATATGCATCACGGATTAGAAAAAGCTTCTTTAATATGTTGTGAAAATGTGGATTACCGAACTTTCTTCCAACATAAAGGCATATTTACACGTAGAAATATTTACTCTCATTTTGAAGCATTCTCCAAATTTCAGATTCGATAATCATGCAATTTTCGCAGAAAAATTCTATTCTAGCTAGTTCTACCCAATAGAATTTTAATTTAAATTCTGTCATTACGGTGAAATTCCATTTCAAAAAGTGCTACATGTATCACGGTTTGAAAAATCATTACTACACTGTTATTAACATGTGGAATACCGGACTTTCATTCACCATTCAATGTATATTGACACTTAGAAGCATTTTCTAAGATTTCACAGGGTTCTCCTAATGGCAGTTTTGAAAATGAGGCACATTTCGCAGAAAAAAACTCTTCAAGCGAGTTCTACCCAATAGACATATAACTTACATTGTTTCCTTCAATATGACACTCTGTATTCCGTACACGTTACATGCATCACGAATACGACAAACATTCTCTAATGAGTGTGAGCATGTGGATTACCAAAATTTCATTCACCATACAAGGCATATTTACACCTAGATGTAGTTATTCTGATTTCGCAGGTTTTCCCTAACATCCACTTCTGAAAATCATGAAATTTTCGCAGAAAAATTCTATTCAATCGAGTTCTATCCAGTAGAATTGTTATTTTCCGAGTTTCACTCACCGAGACATTTCGTGTTCAAAAAACGTTACATTAATCACGGCTTTGACAAACATTATTTAATGACCGTGACCATGTGGATTACCGATATTTCAACCACAATAAAAGGCATATTGACACCTAGAAACATTTACTAAGATTTCGCAGATTTTTCCTAAATTCAGTTATGAAAATCAGGCAGTTTTCGCAGAAAAATTCTCTTGCTGCATGTTCGATCCAATAGACACCCCATTTTCATAGATACCGTCACCGTAATAGCCCGTGTTCAGAAAAAGTTACATGCACCATGGATTCAACAAATATTCACTCCTGAGTTGTTAGAATGTGAATTACACATCTTTAATAAACCATTGAAGACATGTTGTCACCTTAAAGCTTTTGCTCAGGTTTTGCAGTGTTTTCATATCACCAGTTTCCAAACAGAGGTAGATTTTACAGTAAAATGCTCCTGGAGCGGTTTCTCACCAATAGATATGTAATTTACATAGTTTTCTTCAACGTGACATTCCGTGTACCGAACAAACTACATACATCACGGATTTGAGAAACATTTTTAATGAGTTGTGTACATGTGTATTACAGATCTTTCATCCACCATACAAGGCATATTTACACCTAGAAAAATTAACTCTGAGTTTGCAGCTTTTTCCTAATAGCAGTTTCAAAATCATTCAGTTTCCTAAGGAAAAAACTGTTGGAGCGAGTTCTACCCAATAGATATGTAAATTACATAAATTCTCCCGCTGTGAAATTCCGTGTTTCGCACACGCTACATGCAGATAGGTTTCGAAAAAATACACTACAGAGTTGTTTGCATGTGGATTACAGGACTTTCATCACTATACAAGGCATATTGATGCTTAGAAGCATTTTCTCTGATTTCACAGAGATTTACAAATGACAGTTTCAAAACTGAGGCAGATTTCAAGGCAAAAACCTCTTGGAGCGGGTTCAAAACAATAGACATTTAATTTACATGGATTCACACACCATGAAATTCCGTGTTCCGAACACGCTTCATGCATCTCGGATTCAAAAATTTTCACTACAAGGTTGTTAGCAAGTGGAATACATCACTTTCATTGACCATAGATTGCTTACTGACTCTTTGAATACTTTTCTCAGATTTCACAGATTAGTTTAAATGCCAGGTTTGATAATGAGGCAGATTTGGCAGGAAAATGCTCTTGGAGCGAGTTCTAACCAAAAGATATGTAATATACCTAGTTTCACTCACCGTGACATTCCGTGTTCTGAACAAGTTACATGCATCACGGATTCGAAAAACATTCTTTAATGAGTTGTCAACATGTGTATTACCGAACTTTCATCCACCTTGCAATGCATAATTATACATAGAAAGTTTTTTCTGATTTAGTAGATTTCACCTAATGTCAGTTTTTAAATCATGCAGTTTTCACAGAAATATCCTCTTGGAGTGAGTTCTACCCAATAGACATTCAATTTACATAGAACAGGTCATCGTGAAATTCCGTGTTCCGAAAAAGCTACATGCATCACGGATTCGACAAATATTCCCTACAGAGTTGTTAGCATAAGGATTAACGAACTCTCATCCACCATAAAAGCCATATTGACACTTTGAATCATTTTCTCATATTTGGAAAGTTTTTCCTAATGCCAGTTTTGAAAATGAGGCGGAATTCGCAGAAAAAGCTCTTGGAGCGTGTTCTACCCAAGTGACATGCATTTTACATAGATTCGCTCACCGTGATATTCTGTGTCCCAAACACGCTTCATGTATCTCGGATTCGACAAATATTCACTACAGAGTTGTTAGCATGCAGATTACCGAACTTTCATCCACACTACAAGGCATATTAACACCGAGAATCTATTCATCTGAGTTCGCAGTGTTTCCTAAATCCACTTTCGAAAATCAGGCAGATTTCTCAGGAAAAATCTCTTGGAGTGATTTCTAACCAAGAGAAATGTAATTTACATAAAATCCCTGACCATGAAATTCCGTGTTCCGAACATGCTACATGCATAATGGATTCGAAAAATATTCTCTACAGATTTGTTAGCATGTGGATTACCGAACTTTCATCACAATAGATTGAAAATTGATACTTAGAAGTATGTTCTCAAATTTTGCAGTGTTTTCCAAACGCCAGTTTCAAAAATGAAGCATTTACTGCAGAAAAATTCTCTTGGAGAGAGTACTACCCAATAGAGAAGTAATTTACATTGTTTCAGTCACCGTGAAATTCCATGTTAAAAACACGGTATATGCATCACGGATTAGAAAAAGCTTCTTTAATATGTTGTGAAAATGTGGATTACCGAACTTTCTTCCAACATAAAGGCATATTTACACGTAGAAATATTTACTCTCATTTTGAAGCATTCTCCAAATTTCAGATTCGATAATCATGCAATTTTCGCAGAAAAATTCTATTCTAGCTAGTTCTACCCAATAGAATTTTAATTTAAATTCTGTCATTACGGTGAAATTCCATTTCAAAAAGCGCTACATGAATCACGGTTTGAAAAATCATTACTACACTGTTATTAACATGTGGATTACCGGACTTTCATTCACCATTCAATGTATATTGACACTTAGAAGCATTTTCTAAGATTTCACAGGGTTCTCCTAATGGCAGTTTTGAAAATGAGGCACATTTCGCAGAAAAATTCTCTTCAAGCGAGTTCTACCCAATAGACATGTAATTTACATTGTTTCTTTCAATATGACACACTGTATTCCGTACACGTTACATGCATCACGAATTCGACAAACATTCTCTAATGAGTGTGAGCATGTGGATTACCAAAGTTTCATTCACCATACAAGGCATATTTATCCCTAGATGTAGTTATTCTGGTTTCGCAGGTTTTCCCTAACATCCACCTCCGAAAATCATGAAATTTTCGCAGAAAAATTCTATTCAAGCGAGTTCTATCCAGTAGAATTGTTATTTTCCGAGTTTCACTCACTGAGACATTCCGTGTTCAAAAAACATTATATTAATCACGGCTTTGACAAACATTATTTAATGACCGTGACCATGTGGATTACCGATATTTCAACCACAATAAAAGGCATATTGACACCTAGAAACATTTACTAAGATTTCGCAGATTTTTCCTAAATTCAGTTATGAAAATCAGGCAGTTTTCGCAGAAAAATTCTCTTGCTGCATGTTCGATCCAATAGACACCCCATTTTCATAGATACCGTCACCGTAATAGCCCGTGTTCAGAAAAAGTTACATGCACCATGGATTCAACAAATATTCACTCCTGAGTTGTTAGAATGTGAATTACACATCTTTAATAAACCATTGAAGACATGTTGTCACCTTAAAGCTTTTGCTCAGGTTTTGCAGTGTTTTCATATCACCAGTTTCCAAACAGAGGTAGATTTTACAGTAAAATGCTCCTGGAGCGGTTTCTCACCAATAGATATGTAATTTACATAGTTTTCTTCAACGTGACATTCCGTGTACCGAACAAACTACATACATCACGGATTTGAGAAACATTTTTAATGAGTTGTGTACATGTGTATTACAGATCTTTCATCCACCATACAAGGCATATTTACACCTAGAAAAATTAACTCTGAGTTTGCAGCTTTTTCCTAATAGCAGTTTCAAAATCAGGCAGTTTCCTAAGGAAAAAACTGTTGGAGCGTGTTCTACCCAATAGATATGTAAATTACATAAATTCTCCCGCTGTGAAATTCCGTGTTTCGCACACGCTACATGCAGATAGGTTTCGAAAAAATACACTACAGAGTTGTTTGCATGTGGATTACAGGACTTTCATCACTATAAAAGGCATATTGATGCTTAGAAGCATTTTCTCTGATTTCACAGAGATTTACAAATGACAGTTTCAAAACTGAGGCAGATTTCAAGGCAAAAACCTCTTGGAGCGGGTTCAAAACAATAGACATTTAATTTACATGGATTCACACACCATGAAATTCCATGTTCCGAACACGCTTCATGCATATCGGATTCAAAAATTTTCACTACAGGGTTGTTAGCAAGTGGAATACATCACTTTCATTGACCATAGATTGCTTACTGACTCTTTGAATACTTTTCTCAGATTTCACAGATTAGTTTAAATGCCAGGTTTGATAATGAGGCAGATTTGGCAGGAAAATGCTCTTGGAGCGAGTTCTAACCAAAAGATATGTAATATACCTAGTTTCACTCACCGTGACATTCCGTGTTCTGAACAAGTTACATTCATCACGGATTCGAAAAACATTCTTTAATGAGTTGTCAACATGTGTATTACCGAACTTTCATCCACCTTGCAATGCATAATTATACATAGAAAGTTTTTTCTGATTTAGTAGATTTCACCTAATGTCAGTTTTTAAATCATGCAGTTTTCACAGAAATATCCTCTTGGAGTGAGTTCTACCCAATAGACATTCAATTTACATAGAACAGGTCATCGTGAAATTCCGTGTTCCGAAAAAGCTACATGCATCACGGATTCGACAAATATTCCCTACAGAGTTGTTAGCATAAGGATTAACGAACTCTCATCCACCATAAAAGCCATATTGACACTTTGAATCATTTTCTCATATTTGGAAAGTTTTTCCTAATGCCAGTTTTGAAAATGAGGCGGAATTCGCAGAAAAAGCTCTTGGAGCGTGTTCTACCCAAGTGACATGCATTTTACATAGATTCGCTCACCGTGATATTCTGTGTCCCAAACACGCTTCATGTATCTCGGATTCGACAAATATTCACTACAGAGTTGTTAGCATGCAGATTACCGAACTTTCATCCACACTACAAGGCATATTAACACCGAGAATCTATTCATCTGAGTTCGCAGTGTTTCCTAAATCCACTTTCGAAAATCAGGCAGATTTCTCAGGAAAAATCTCTTGGAGTGATTTCTAACCAAGAGAAATGTAATTTACATAAAATCCCTGACCATGAAATTCCGTGTTCCGAACATGCTACATGCATAATGGATTCGAAAAATATTCTCTACAGATTTGTTAGCATGTGGATTACCGAACTTTCATCACAATAGATTGAAAATTGATACTTAGAAGTATGTTCTCAAATTTTGCAGTGTTTTCCAAACGCCAGTTTCAAAAATGAAGCATTTACTGCAGAAAAATTCTCTTGGAGAGAGTACTACCCAATAGAGAAGTAATTTACATTGTTTCAGTCACCGTGAAATTCCATGTTAAAAACACGGTATATGCATCACGGATTAGAAAAAGCTTCTTTAATATGTTGTGAAAATGTGGATTACCGAACTTTCTTCCAACATAAAGGCATATTTACACGTAGAAATATTTACTCTCATTTTGAAGCATTCTCCAAATTTCAGATTCGATAATCATGCAATTTTCGCAGAAAAATTCTATTCTAGCTAGTTCTACCCAATAGAATTTTAATTTAAATTCTGTCATTACGGTGAAATTCCATTTCAAAAAGCGCTACATGAATCACGGTTTGAAAAATCATTACTACACTGTTATTAACATGTGGATTACCGGACTTTCATTCACCATTCAATGTATATTGACACTTAGAAGCATTTTCTAAGATTTCACAGGGTTCTCCTAATGGCAGTTTTGAAAATGAGGCACATTTCGCAGAAAAAAACTCTTCAAGCGAGTTCTACCCAATAGACATATAACTTACATTGTTTCCTTCAATATGACACTCTGTATTCCGTACACGTTACATGCATCACGAATACGACAAACATTCTCTAATGAGTGTGAGCATGTGGATTACCAAAATTTCATTCACCATACAAGGCATATTTACACCTAGATGTAGTTATTCTGATTTCGCAGGTTTTCCCTAACATCCACTTCTGAAAATCATGAAATTTTCGCAGAAAAATTCTATTCAATCGAGTTCTATCCAGTAGAATTGTTATTTTCCGAGTTTCACTCACCGAGACATTTCGTGTTCAAAAAACGTTACATTAATCACGGCTTTGACAAACATTATTTAATGACCGTGACCATGTGGATTACCGATATTTCAACCACAATAAAAGGCATATTGACACCTAGAAACATTTACTAAGATTTCGCAGATTTTTCCTAAATTCAGTTATGAAAATCAGGCAGTTTTCGCAGAAAAATTCTCTTGCTGCATGTTCGATCCAATAGACACCCCATTTTCATAGATACCGTCACCGTAATAGCCCGTGTTCAGAAAAAGTTACATGCACCATGGATTCAACAAATATTCACTCCTGAGTTGTTAGAATGTGAATTACACATCTTTAATAAACCATTGAAGACATGTTGTCACCTTAAAGCTTTTGCTCAGGTTTTGCAGTGTTTTCATATCACCAGTTTCCAAACAGAGGTAGATTTTACAGTAAAATGCTCCTGGAGCGGTTTCTCACCAATAGATATGTAATTTACATAGTTTTCTTCAACGTGACATTCCGTGTACCGAACAAACTACATACATCACGGATTTGAGAAACATTTTTAATGAGTTGTGTACATGTGTATTACAGATCTTTCATCCACCATACAAGGCATATTTACACCTAGAAAAATTAACTCTGAGTTTGCAGCTTTTTCCTAATAGCAGTTTCAAAATCAGGCAGTTTCCTAAGGAAAAAACTGTTGGAGCGTGTTCTACCCAATAGATATGTAAATTACATAAATTCTCCCGCTGTGAAATTCCGTGTTTCGCACACGCTACATGCAGATAGGTTTCAAAAAAATACACTACAGAGTTGTTTGCATGTGGATTACAGGACTTTCATCACTATAAAAGGCATATTGATGCTTAGAAGCATTTTCTCTGATTTCACAGAGATTTACAAATGACAGTTTCAAAACTGAGGCAGATTTCAAGGCAAAAACCTCTTGGAGCGGGTTCAAAACAATAGACATTTAATTTACATGGATTCACACACCATGAAATTCCATGTTCCGAACACGCTTCATGCATATCGGATTCAAAAATTTTCACTACAGGGTTGTTAGCAAGTGGAATACATCACTTTCATTGACCATAGATTGCTTACTGACTCTTTGAATACTTTTCTCAGATTTCACAGATTAGTTTAAATGCCAGGTTTGATAATGAGGCAGATTTGGCAGGAAAATGCTCTTGGAGCGAGTTCTAACCAAAAGATATGTAATATACCTAGTTTCACTCACCGTGACATTCCGTGTTCTGAACAAGTTACATTCATCACGGATTCGAAAAACATTCTTTAATGAGTTGTCAACATGTGTATTACCGAACTTTCATCCACCTTGCAATGCATAATTATACATAGAAAGTTTTTTCTGATTTAGTAGATTTCACCTAATGTCAGTTTTTAAATCATGCAGTTTTCACAGAAATATCCTCTTGGAGTGAGTTCTACCCAATAGACATTCAATTTACATAGAACAGGTCATCGTGAAATTCCGTGTTCCGAAAAAGCTACATGCATCACGGATTCGACAAATATTCCCTACAGAGTTGTTAGCATAAGGATTAACGAACTCTCATCCACCATAAAAGCCATATTGACACTTTGAATCATTTTCTCATATTTGGAAAGTTTTTCCTAATGCCAGTTTTGAAAATGAGGCGGAATTCGCAGAAAAAGCTCTTGGAGCGTGTTCTACCCAAGTGACATGCATTTTACATAGATTCGCTCACCGTGATATTCTGTGTCCCAAACACGCTTCATGTATCTCGGATTCGACAAATATTCACTACAGAGTTGTTAGCATGCAGATTACCGAACTTTCATCCACACTACAAGGCATATTAACACCGAGAATCTATTCATCTGAGTTCGCAGTGTTTCCTAAATCCACTTTCGAAAATCAGGCAGATTTCTCAGGAAAAATCTCTTGGAGTGATTTCTAACCAAGAGAAATGTAATTTACATAAAATCCCTGACCATGAAATTCCGTGTTCCGAACATGCTACATGCATAATGGATTCGAAAAATATTCTCTACAGATTTGTTAGCATGTGGATTACCGAACTTTCATCACAATAGATTGAAAATTGATACTTAGAAGTATGTTCTCAAATTTTGCAGTGTTTTCCAAACGCCAGTTTCAAAAATGAAGCATTTACTGCAGAAAAATTCTCTTGGAGAGAGTACTACCCAATAGAGAAGTAATTTACATTGTTTCAGTCACCGTGAAATTCCATGTTAAAAACACGGTATATGCATCACGGATTAGAAAAACCTTCTTTAATATGTTGTGAAAATGTGGATTACCGAACTTTCTTCCAACATAAAGGCATATTTACACGTAGAAATATTTACTCTCATTTTGAAGCATTCTCCAAATTTCAGATTCGATAATCATGCAATTTTCGCAGAAAAATTCTATTCTAGCTAGTTCTACCCAATAGAATTTTAATTTAAATTCTGTCATTACGGTGAAATTCCATTTCAAAAAGCGCTACATGAATCACGGTTTGAAAAATCATTACTACACTGTTATTAACATGTGGATTACCGGACTTTCATTCACCATTCAATGTATATTGACACTTAGAAGCATTTTCTAAGATTTCACAGTGTTCTCCTAATGGCAGTTTTGAAAATGAGGCACATTTCGCAGAAAAATTCTCTTCAAGCGAGTTCTACCCAATAGACATGTAATTTACATTGTTTCTTTCAATATGACACACTGTATTCCGTACACGTTACATGCATCACGAATTCGACAAACATTCTCTAATGAGTGTGAGCATGTGGATTACCAAAGTTTCATTCACCATACAAGGCATATTTACACCTAGATGTAGTTATTCTGGTTTCGCAGGTTTTCCCTAACATCCACTTCTGAAAATCATGAAATTTTCGCAGAAAAATTCTATTCAATCGAGTTCTATCCAGTAGAATTGTTATTTTCCGAGTTTCACTCACCGAGACATTTCGTGTTCAAAAAACGTTACATTAATCACGGCTTTGACAAACATTATTTAATGACCGTGACCATGTGGATTACCGATATTTCAACCACAATAAAAGGCATATTGACACCTAGAAACATTTACTAAGATTTCGCAGATTTTTCCTAAATTCAGTTATGAAAATCAGGCAGTTTTCGCAGAAAAATTCTCTTGCTGCATGTTCGATCCAATAGACACCCCATTTTCATAGATACCGTCACCGTAATAGCCCGTGTTCAGAAAAAGTTACATGCACCATGGATTCAACAAATATTCACTCCTGAGTTGTTAGAATGTGAATTACACATCTTTAATAAACCATTGAAGACATGTTGTCACCTTAAAGCTTTTGCTCAGGTTTTGCAGTGTTTTCATATCACCAGTTTCCAAACAGAGGTAGATTTTACAGTAAAATGCTCCTGGAGCGGTTTCTCACCAATAGATATGTAATTTACATAGTTTTCTTCAACGTGACATTCCGTGTACCGAACAAACTACATACATCACGGATTTGAGAAACATTTTTAATGAGTTGTGTACATGTGTATTACAGATCTTTCATCCACCATACAAGGCATATTTACACCTAGAAAAATTAACTCTGAGTTTGCAGCTTTTTCCTAATAGCAGTTTCAAAATCAGGCAGTTTCCTAAGGAAAAAACTGTTGGAGCGTGTTCTACCCAATAGATATGTAAATTACATAAATTCTCCCGCTGTGAAATTCCGTGTTTCGCACACGCTACATGCAGATAGGTTTCGAAAAAATACACTACAGAGTTGTTTGCATGTGGATTACAGGACTTTCATCACTATAAAAGGCATATTGATGCTTAGAAGCATTTTCTCTGATTTCACAGAGATTTACAAATGACAGTTTCAAAACTGAGGCAGATTTCAAGGCAAAAACCTCTTGGAGCGGGTTCAAAACAATAGACATTTAATTTACATGGATTCACACACCATGAAATTCCATGTTCCGAACACGCTTCATGCATATCGGATTCAAAAATTTTCACTACAGGGTTGTTAGCAAGTGGAATACATCACTTTCATTGACCATAGATTGCTTACTGACTCTTTGAATACTTTTCTCAGATTTCACAGATTAGTTTAAATGCCAGGTTTGATAATGAGGCAGATTTGGCAGGAAAATGCTCTTGGAGCGAGTTCTAACCAAAAGATATGTAATATACCTAGTTTCACTCACCGTGACATTCCGTGTTCTGAACAAGTTACATTCATCACGGATTCGAAAAACATTCTTTAATGAGTTGTCAACATGTGTATTACCGAACTTTCATCCACCTTGCAATGCATAATTATACATAGAAAGTTTTTTCTGATTTAGTAGATTTCACCTAATGTCAGTTTTTAAATCATGCAGTTTTCACAGAAATATCCTCTTGGAGTGAGTTCTACCCAATAGACATTCAATTTACATAGAACAGGTCATCGTGAAATTCCGTGTTCCGAAAAAGCTACATGCATCACGGATTCGACAAATATTCCCTACAGAGTTGTTAGCATAAGGATTAACGAACTCTCATCCACCATAAAAGCCATATTGACACTTTGAATCATTTTCTCATATTTGGAAAGTTTTTCCTAATGCCAGTTTTGAAAATGAGGCGGAATTCGCAGAAAAAGCTCTTGGAGCGTGTTCTACCCAAGTGACATGCATTTTACATAGATTCGCTCACCGTGATATTCTGTGTCCCAAACACGCTTCATGTATCTCGGATTCGACAAATATTCACTACAGAGTTGTTAGCATGCAGATTACCGAACTTTCATCCACACTACAAGGCATATTAACACCGAGAATCTATTCATCTGAGTTCGCAGTGTTTCCTAAATCCACTTTCGAAAATCAGGCAGATTTCTCAGGAAAAATCTCTTGGAGTGATTTCTAACCAAGAGAAATGTAATTTACATAAAATCCCTGACCATGAAATTCCGTGTTCCGAACATGCTACATGCATAATGGATTCGAAAAATATTCTCTACAGATTTGTTAGCATGTGGATTACCGAACTTTCATTACAATAGATTGAAAATTGATACTTAGAAGTATGTTCTCAAATTTTGCAGTGTTTTCCAAACGCCAGTTTCAAAAATGAAGCATTTACTGCAGAAAAATTCTCTTGGAGAGAGTACTACCCAATAGAGAAGTAATTTACATTGTTTCAGTCACCGTGAAATTCCATGTTAAAAACACGGTATATGCATCACGGATTAGAAAAAGCTTCTTTAATATGTTGTGAAAATGTGGATTACCGAACTTTCTTCCAACATAAAGGCATATTTACACGTAGAAATATTTACTCTCATTTTGAAGCATTCTCCAAATTTCAGATTCGATAATCATGCAATTTTCGCAGAAAAATTCTATTCTAGCTAGTTCTACCCAATAGAATTTTAATATAAATTCTGTCATTACGGTGAAATTCCATTTCAAAAAGCGCTACATGAATCACGGTTTGAAAAATCATTACTACACTGTTATTAACATGTGGATTACCGGACTTTCATTCACCATTCAATGTATATTGACACTTAGAAGCATTTTCTCAGATTTCACAGGGTTCTCCTAATGGCAGTTTTGAAAATGAGGCACATTTCGCAGAAAAATTCTCTTCAAGCGAGTTCTACCCAATAGACATGTAATTTACATTGTTTCCTTCAATATGACACACTGTATTCCGTACACGTTACATGCATCACGAATTCGACAAACATTCTCTAATGAGTGTGAGCATGTGGATTACCAAAGTTTCATTCACCATACAAGGCATATTTATCCCTAGATGTAGTTATTCTGGTTTCGCAGGTTTTCCCTAACATCCACTTCCGAAAATCATGAAATTTTCGCAGAAAAATTCTATTCAAGCGAGTTCTATCCAGTAGAATTGTTATTTTCCGAGTTTCACTCACTGAGACATTCCGTGTTCAAAAAACATTACATTAATCACGGCTTTGACAAACATTATTTAATGACCGTGACCATGTGGATTACCGATATTTTAACCACAATACATGACATATTGACACCTAGAAATATTTACTTATATTTCGCAGATTTTTCCTAAATTCAGTTACGAAAATCAGGCAGTTTTCGCAGAAAAATTCTCTTGCTGCATGTTCGATCCAATACACATCCCATTTTCATAGATACCGTCACCGTAACATCCCGTGTTCCGAAAAAGTTACATGCACCATTGATTCAACAAATATTCACTGCTGAGTTGTTAGAATGTGAATTACACATCTTTAATAAACCATTGAAGACATATTGTCACCTTAAAATTTTGCTCAGATTTTGCAGTGTTTTCATAACACCAGTTTCCAAACAGAGGTAGATTTTACAGTAAAATGCTCCTGGAGCGGGTTCTCACCAATAGATATGTAATTTACATAGTTTTCTTCAACGTGACATTCCGTGTACCGAACAAACTACATACATCACGGATTTGAGAAACATTTTTAATGAGTTGTGTACATGTGTATTACAGATCTTTCATCCACCATACAAGGCATATTTACACCTAGAAACATTAACTCTGAGTTTGCATCTTTTTCCTAATAGCAGTTTCAAAATCAGGCAGTTTCCTAAGGAAAAAACTGTTGGAGCGTGTTCTACCCAATAGATATGTAAATTACATAAATTCTCCCGCTGTGAAATTCCGTGTTTCGCACACGCTACATGCAGATAGGTTTCGAAAAAATACACTACAGAGTTGTTTGCATGTGGATTACAGGACTTTCATCACTATACAAGGCATATTGATGCTTAGAAGCATTTTCTCTGATTTCACAGAGATTTACAAATGACAGTTTCAAAACTGATGCAGATTTCAAGGCAAAAACCTCTTGGAGCGGGTTCAAAACAATAGACATTTAATTTACATGGATTCACACACCATGAAATTCCGTGTTCCGAACACGCTTCATGCATATCGGATTCAAAAATTTTCACTACAGGGTTGTTAGCAAGTGGAATACATCACTTTCATTGACCATAGATTGCTTACTGACTCTTTGAATACTTTTCTCAGATTTCACAGATTAGTTTAAATGCCAGGTTTGATAATGAGGCAGATTTGGCAGGAAAATGCTCTTGGAGCGAGTTCTAACCAAAAGATATGTAATATACCTAGTTTCACTCACCGTGACATTCCGTGTTCTGAACAAGTTACATGCATCACGGATTCGAAAAACATTCTTTAATGAGTTGTCAACATGTGTATTACCGAACTTTCATCCACCTTGCAATGCATAATTATACATAGAAAGTTTTTTCTGATTTAGTAGATTTCACCTAATGTCAGTTTTTAAATCATGCAGTTTTCACAGAAATATCCTCTTGGAGTGAGTTCTACCCAATAGACATTCAATTTACATAGAACAGGTCATCGTGAAATTCCGTGTTCCGAAAAAGCTACATGCATCACGGATTCGACAAATATTCCCTACAGAGTTGTTAGCATAAGGATTAACGAACTCTCATCCACCATAAAAGCCATATTGACACTTTGAATCATTTTCTCATATTTGGAAAGTTTTTCCTAATGCCAGTTTTGAAAATGAGGCAGAATTCGCAGAAAAAGCTCTTGGAGCGTGTTCTACCCAAGTGACATGCATTTTACATAGATTCGCTCACCGTGATATTCTGTGTCCCAAACACGCTTCATGTATCTCGGATTCGACAAATATTCACTACAGAGTTGTTAGCATGCAGATTACCGAACTTTCATCCACCCTACAAGGCATATTAACACCGAGAATCTATTCATCTGAGTTCGCAGTGTTTCCTAAATCCACTTTCGAAAATCAGGCAGATTTCTCAGGAAAAATCTCTTGGAGTGATTTCTAACCAAGAGAAATGTAATTTACATAAAATCCCTGACCATGAAATTCCGTGTTCCGAACATGCTACATGCATAATGGATTCGAAAAATATTCTCTACAGATTTGTTAGCATGTGGATTACCGAACTTTCATCACAATAGTTTGAAAATTGATACTTAGAAGTATGTTCTCAAATTTTGCAGTGTTTTCCAAACGCCAGTTTCAAAAATGAAGCATTTACTGCAGAAAAATTCTCTTGGAGAGAGTACTACCCAATAGAGAAGTAATTTACATTGTTTCAGTCACCGTGAAATTCCATGTTAAAAACACGGTATATGCATCACGGATTAGAAAAAGCTTCTTTAATATGTTGTGAAAATGTGGATTACCGAACTTTCTTCCAACATAAAGGCATATTTACACGTAGAAATATTTACTCTCATTTTGAAGCATTCTCCAAATTTCAGATTCGATAATCATGCAATTTTCGCAGAAAAATTCTATTCTAGCTAGTTCTACCCAATAGAATTTTAATTTAAATTCTGTCATTACGGTGAAATTCCATTTCAAAAAGCGCTACATGAATCACGGTTTGAAAAATCATTACTACACTGTTATTAACATGTGGATTACCGGACTTTCATTCACCATTCAATGTATATTGACACTTAGAAGCATTTTCTAAGATTTCACAGGGTTCTCCTAATGGCAGTTTTGAAAATGAGGCACATTTCGCAGAAAAAAACTCTTCAAGCGAGTTCTACCCAATAGACATATAACTTACATTGTTTCCTTCAATATGACACTCTGTATTCCGTACACGTTACATGCATCACGAATTCGACAAACATTCTCTAATGAGTGTGAGCATGTGGATTACCAAAATTTCATTCACCATACAAGGCATATTTACACCTAGATGTAGTTATTCTGATTTCGCAGGTTTTCCCTAACATCCACTTCTGAAAATCATGAAATTTTCGCAGAAAAATTCTATTCAATCGAGTTCTATCCAGTAGAATTGTTATTTTCCGAGTTTCACTCACCGAGACATTTCGTGTTCAAAAAACGTTACATTAATCACGGCTTTGACAAACATTATTTAATGACCGTGACCATGTGGATTACCGATATTTCAACCACAATAAAAGGCATATTGACACCTAGAAACATTTACTAAGATTTCGCAGATTTTTCCTAAATTCAGTTATGAAAATCAGGCAGTTTTCGCAGAAAAATTCTCTTGCTGCATGTTCGATCCAATAGACACCCCATTTTCATAGATACCGTCACCGTAATAGCCCGTGTTCCGAAAAAGTTACATGCACCATGGATTCAACAAATATTCACTGCTGAGTTGTTAGAATGTGAATTACACATCTTTAATAAACC
The DNA here is from genome assembly GCF_048773025.1 of Camelus bactrianus. Lineage (NCBI taxonomy): Eukaryota > Metazoa > Chordata > Mammalia > Artiodactyla > Camelidae > Camelus > Camelus bactrianus. The sequence continues at coordinate 141,661,661 of NC_133539.1, read as the reverse complement.
ATTGAAGACATATTGTCACCTTAAAATTTTGCTCAGATTTTGCAGTGTTTTCATAACACCAGTTTCCAAACAGAGGTAGATTTTACAGTAAAATGCTCCTGGAGCGGGTTCTCACCAATAGATATGTAATTTACATAGTTTTCTTCAACGTGACATTCCGTGTACCGAACAAACTACATACATCACGGATTTGAGAAACATTTTTAATGAGTTGTGTACATGTGTATTACAGATCTTTCATCCACCATACAAGGCATATTTACACCTAGAAACATTAACTCTGAGTTTGCATCTTTTTCCTAATAGCAGTTTCAAAATCAGGCAGTTTCCTAAGGAAAAAACTGTTGGAGCGTGTTCTACCCAATAGATATGTAAATTACATAAATTCTCCCGCTGTGAAATTCCGTGTTTCGCACACGCTACATGCAGATAGGTTTCGAAAAAATACACTACAGAGTTGTTTGCATGTGGATTACAGGACTTTCATCACTATACAAGGCATATTGATGCTTAGAAGCATTTTCTCTGATTTCACAGAGATTTACAAATGACAGTTTCAAAACTGATGCAGATTTCAAGGCAAAAACCTCTTGGAGCGGGTTCAAAACAATAGACATTTAATTTACATGGATTCACACACCATGAAATTCCGTGTTCCGAACACGCTTCATGCATATCGGATTCAAAAATTTTCACTACAGGGTTGTTAGCAAGTGGAATACATCACTTTCATTGACCATAGATTGCTTACTGACTCTTTGAATACTTTTCTCAGATTTCACAGATTAGTTTAAATGCCAGGTTTGATAATGAGGCAGATTTGGCAGGAAAATGCTCTTGGAGCGAGTTCTAACCAAAAGATATGTAATATACCTAGTTTCACTCACCGTGACATTCCGTGTTCTGAACAAGTTACATGCATCACGGATTCGAAAAACATTCTTTAATGAGTTGTCAACATGTGTATTACCGAACTTTCATCCACCTTGCAATGCATAATTATACATAGAAAGTTTTTTCTGATTTAGTAGATTTCACCTAATGTCAGTTTTTAAATCATGCAGTTTTCACAGAAATATCCTCTTGGAGTGAGTTCTACCCAATAGACATTCAATTTACATAGAACAGGTCATCGTGAAATTCCGTGTTCCGAAAAAGCTACATGCATCACGGATTCGACAAATATTCCCTACAGAGTTGTTAGCATAAGGATTAACGAACTCTCATCCACCATAAAAGCCATATTGACACTTTGAATCATTTTCTCATATTTGGAAAGTTTTTCCTAATGCCAGTTTTGAAAATGAGGCAGAATTCGCAGAAAAAGCTCTTGGAGCGTGTTCTACCCAAGTGACATGCATTTTACATAGATTCGCTCACCGTGATATTCTGTGTCCCAAACACGCTTCATGTATCTCGGATTCGACAAATATTCACTACAGAGTTGTTAGCATGCAGATTACCGAACTTTCATCCACCCTACAAGGCATATTAACACCGAGAATCTATTCATCTGAGTTCGCAGTGTTTCCTAAATCCACTTTCGAAAATCAGGCAGATTTCTCAGGAAAAATCTCTTGGAGTGATTTCTAACCAAGAGAAATGTAATTTACATAAAATCCCTGACCATGAAATTCCGTGTTCCGAACATGCTACATGCATAATGGATTCGAAAAATATTCTCTACAGATTTGTTAGCATGTGGATTACCGAACTTTCATCACAATAGTTTGAAAATTGATACTTAGAAGTATGTTCTCAAATTTTGCAGTGTTTTCCAAACGCCAGTTTCAAAAATGAAGCATTTACTGCAGAAAAATTCTCTTGGAGAGAGTACTACCCAATAGAGAAGTAATTTACATTGTTTCAGTCACCGTGAAATTCCATGTTAAAAACACGGTATATGCATCACGGATTAGAAAAAGCTTCTTTAATATGTTGTGAAAATGTGGATTACCGAACTTTCTTCCAACATAAAGGCATATTTACACGTAGAAATATTTACTCTCATTTTGAAGCATTCTCCAAATTTCAGATTCGATAATCATGCAATTTTCGCAGAAAAATTCTATTCTAGCTAGTTCTACCCAATAGAATTTTAATTTAAATTCTGTCATTACGGTGAAATTCCATTTCAAAAAGCGCTACATGAATCACGGTTTGAAAAATCATTACTACACTGTTATTAACATGTGGATTACCGGACTTTCATTCACCATTCAATGTATATTGACACTTAGAAGCATTTTCTAAGATTTCACAGGGTTCTCCTAATGGCAGTTTTGAAAATGAGGCACATTTCGCAGAAAAAAACTCTTCAAGCGAGTTCTACCCAATAGACATATAACTTACATTGTTTCCTTCAATATGACACTCTGTATTCCGTACACGTTACATGCATCACGAATTCGACAAACATTCTCTAATGAGTGTGAGCATGTGGATTACCAAAATTTCATTCACCATACAAGGCATATTTACACCTAGATGTAGTTATTCTGATTTCGCAGGTTTTCCCTAACATCCACTTCTGAAAATCATGAAATTTTCGCAGAAAAATTCTATTCAATCGAGTTCTATCCAGTAGAATTGTTATTTTCCGAGTTTCACTCACCGAGACATTTCGTGTTCAAAAAACGTTACATTAATCACGGCTTTGACAAACATTATTTAATGACCGTGACCATGTGGATTACCGATATTTCAACCACAATAAAAGGCATATTGACACCTAGAAACATTTACTAAGATTTCGCAGATTTTTCCTAAATTCAGTTATGAAAATCAGGCAGTTTTCGCAGAAAAATTCTCTTGCTGCATGTTCGATCCAATAGACACCCCATTTTCATAGATACCGTCACCGTAATAGCCCGTGTTCAGAAAAAGTTACATGCACCATGGATTCAACAAATATTCACTCCTGAGTTGTTAGAATGTGAATTACACATCTTTAATAAACCATTGAAGACATGTTGTCACCTTAAAGCTTTTGCTCAGGTTTTGCAGTGTTTTCATATCACCAGTTTCCAAACAGAGGTAGATTTTACAGTAAAATGCTCCTGGAGCGGTTTCTCACCAATAGATATGTAATTTACATAGTTTTCTTCAACGTGACATTCCGTGTACCGAACAAACTACATACATCACGGATTTGAGAAACATTTTTAATGAGTTGTGTACATGTGTATTACAGATCTTTCATCCACCATACAAGGCATATTTACACCTAGAAAAATTAACTCTGAGTTTGCAGCTTTTTCCTAATAGCAGTTTCAAAATCAGGCAGTTTCCTAAGGAAAAAACTGTTGGAGCGTGTTCTACCCAATAGATATGTAAATTACATAAATTCTCCCGCTGTGAAATTCCGTGTTTCGCACACGCTACATGCAGATAGGTTTCGAAAAAATACACTACAGAGTTGTTTGCATGTGGATTACAGGACTTTCATCACTATAAAAGGCATATTGATGCTTAGAAGCATTTTCTCTGATTTCACAGAGATTTACAAATGACAGTTTCAAAACTGAGGCAGATTTCAAGGCAAAAACCTCTTGGAGCGGGTTCAAAACAATAGACATTTAATTTACATGGATTCACACACCATGAAATTCCATGTTCCGAACACGCTTCATGCATATCGGATTCAAAAATTTTCACTACAGGGTTGTTAGCAAGTGGAATACATCACTTTCATTGACCATAGATTGCTTACTGACTCTTTGAATACTTTTCTCAGATTTCACAGATTAGTTTAAATGCCAGGTTTGATAATGAGGCAGATTTGGCAGGAAAATGCTCTTGGAGCGAGTTCTAACCAAAAGATATGTAATATACCTAGTTTCACTCACCGTGACATTCCGTGTTCTGAACAAGTTACATTCATCACGGATTCGAAAAACATTCTTTAATGAGTTGTCAACATGTGTATTACCGAACTTTCATCCACCTTGCAATGCATAATTATACATAGAAAGTTTTTTCTGATTTAGTAGATTTCACCTAATGTCAGTTTTTAAATCATGCAGTTTTCACAGAAATATCCTCTTGGAGTGAGTTCTACCCAATAGACATTCAATTTACATAGAACAGGTCATCGTGAAATTCCGTGTTCCGAAAAAGCTACATGCATCACGGATTCGACAAATATTCCCTACAGAGTTGTTAGCATAAGGATTAACGAACTCTCATCCACCATAAAAGCCATATTGACACTTTGAATCATTTTCTCATATTTGGAAAGTTTTTCCTAATGCCAGTTTTGAAAATGAGGCGGAATTCGCAGAAAAAGCTCTTGGAGCGTGTTCTACCCAAGTGACATGCATTTTACATAGATTCGCTCACCGTGATATTCTGTGTCCCAAACACGCTTCATGTATCTCGGATTCGACAAATATTCACTACAGAGTTGTTAGCATGCAGATTACCGAACTTTCATCCACACTACAAGGCATATTAACACCGAGAATCTATTCATCTGAGTTCGCAGTGTTTCCTAAATCCACTTTCGAAAATCAGGCAGATTTCTCAGGAAAAATCTCTTGGAGTGATTTCTAACCAAGAGAAATGTAATTTACATAAAATCCCTGACCATGAAATTCCGTGTTCCGAACATGCTACATGCATAATGGATTCGAAAAATATTCTCTACAGATTTGTTAGCATGTGGATTACCGAACTTTCAACACAATAGATTGAAAATTGATACTTAGAAGTATGTTCTCAAATTTTGCAGTGTTTTCCAAACGCCAGTTTCAAAAATGAAGCATTTACTGCAGAAAAATTCTCTTGGAGAGAGTACTACCCAATAGAGAAGTAATTTACATTGTTTCAGTCACCGTGAAATTCCATGTTAAAAACACGGTATATGCATCACGGATTAGAAAAAGCTTCTTTAATATGTTGTGAAAATGTGGATTACCGAACTTTCTTCCAACATAAAGGCATATTTACACGTAGAAATATTTACTCTCATTTTGAAGCATTCTCCAAATTTCAGATTCGATAATCATGCAATTTTCGCAGAAAAATTCTATTCTAGCTAGTTCTACCCAATAGAATTTTAATTTAAATTCTGTCATTACGGTGAAATTCCATTTCAAAAAGCGCTACATGAATCACGGTTTGAAAAATCATTACTACACTGTTATTAACATGTGGATTACCGGACTTTCATTCACCATTCAATGTATATTGACACTTAGAAGCATTTTCTAAGATTTCACAGGGTTCTCCTAATGGCAGTTTTGAAAATGAGGCACATTTCGCAGAAAAAAACTCTTCAAGCGAGTTCTACCCAATAGACATATAACTTACATTGTTTCCTTCAATATGACACTCTGTATTCCGTACACGTTACATGCATCACGAATACGACAAACATTCTCTAATGAGTGTGAGCATGTGGATTACCAAAATTTCATTCACCATACAAGGCATATTTACACCTAGATGTAGTTATTCTGATTTCGCAGGTTTTCCCTAACATCCACTTCTGAAAATCATGAAATTTTCGCAGAAAAATTCAATTCAATCGAGTTCTATCCAGTAGAATTGTTATTTTCCGAGTTTCACTCACCGAGACATTTCGTGTTCAAAAAACGTTACATTAATCACGGCTTTGACAAACATTATTTAATGACCGTGACCATGTGGATTACCGATATTTCAACCACAATAAAAGGCATATTGACACCTAGAAACATTTACTAAGATTTCGCAGATTTTTCCTAAATTCAGTTATGAAAATCAGGCAGTTTTCGCAGAAAAATTCTCTTGCTGCATGTTCGATCCAATAGACACCCCATTTTCATAGATACCGTCACCGTAATAGCCCGTGTTCAGAAAAAGTTACATGCACCATGGATTCAACAAATATTCACTCCTGAGTTGTTAGAATGTGAATTAAACATCTTTAATAAACCATTGAAGACATATTGTCACCTTAAAATTTTGCTCAGATTTTGCAGTGTTTTCATATCACCAGTTTCCAAACAGAGGTAGATTTTACAGTAAAATGCTACTGGAGCGGTTTCTCACCAATAGATATGTAATTTACATAGTTTACATCAACGTGACATTCCGTGTACTGAATACACTGCATTCATCACGGATTTGAGAAACATTTTTAATGAGTTGTGTACATGTGTATTACAGAACTTTCATCCACCATACAAGGCATATTTACACCTAGAAACTTTAACTCTGAGTTTGCAGCTTTTTCCTAATAGCAGTTTCAAAATCAGGCAGTTTCCTAAGGAAAAAACTGTTGGAGCGTGTTCTACCCAATTGATATGTAAATTACATAAATTCTCCCGCTGTGAAATTCCGTGTTCGCACACGCTATATGCAGATAGGATTCGACAAAAATACACTACAGAGTTGTTTGCATGTGGATTACAGGACTTTCATCACTATACAAGGCATATTGATGCTTAGAAACATTTTCTCTGATTTCACAGAGCTTTCCAAACGCCAGTTTCGAAACTGAGGCAGATTTCACGGCAAAAACCTCTTGGAGCGGGTTCAAAACAATAGACATTTAATTTACATGGATTCGCACACCATGAAATTCCGTGCTCCGAACACGCTCCATGCATCTCGGATTCAAAAATTTTCACTACAGGGTTGTTAGCAAGTGGAATACATCACTTTCATTGACCATAGATTGCTTACTGACTCTTTGAATACTTTTCTCAGATTTCACAGATTAGTTTAAATGCCAGGTTTGATAATGAGGCAGATTTTTCAGGAAAATTCTCTTGGGGCGAGTTCTAACCAAAAGATATGTAATATACCTAGTTTCACTCACCGTGACATTCCGTGTTCTGAACAAGTTACATGCATCATGGATTCGAAAACATTCTTTAATGAGTTGTGAACATGTGTATTACCGAACTTTCATCCAACTTACACTGCATATTTATACATAGAATGTTTTTTCTGATTTAGTAGATTTCACCTAATGTCAGTTTTTAAATCATGCAGTTTTCACAGAAAAATCCTCTTGGAGCGAGTTCTACCCAACAGACATTCAATTTACATAGAACATGTCATCGTGATTTCCGTGTTCCGAAAAAGCTACATGCATCAAGGATTCGACAAATATTCACTACAGAGATGTTAGCATAAGGATTAACGAACTTTCATCCACCATAAAAGCCATATTGACACTTTGAAGCATTTTCTCATCTTTGGAAAGTTTTTCCTAATGCCAGTTTTGAAAATGATGCAGAATTCTCAGAAAAAGTTCTTGGAACGAGTTCTACCCGAGAGATCTATTTTACATAGATTCGCTTACTGTGATATTCTGTGTTCCGAACACGCTTCATGTGTCTCGGATTCGACAAATATTCACTACACAGTTGTTAGCATGTGGATTAACGATCTTTCATCCACCATACAAGGCATAAATACACCGAGAATCTATTCATCTGTGTTTGCAGTGTTTCCTAATTCCAGTTTCGAAAATCAGGCAGATTTCTCAGGAAAAATCTCTTGGAGTGTTTTCTAACCAAGAGAAATATAATTTACATAAACTCTCTGGCGATGAAATTCCGTGTTCCGAACATGCTACTTGCATAATGAATTCGAAAAATATTCACTACAGATTTGTTAGCATGTGGATCACCGAACTTTCATCACAATAGATTGAAAATTGATACTTAGAAGTATTTTCTCAGATTTTGCAGTGTTTTCCAAACGCCAGTTTCAAAAATGAAGCATTTACTGCAGAAAAATTCTCTTGGAGAGAGTTCTACCCAATAGAGAAGTAATTTACATTGTTTCAGTCACCGTGAAATTCCATGTTAAAAACACGGTATATGCATCACGGATTAGAAAAAGCTTCTTTAATATGTTGTGAAAATGTGGATTACCGAACTTTCTTCCAAAAAAAGGCATATTTACACCTAGAAATATTTACTCTCATTTTGAAGCATTCTCCAAATTTCAGATTCGATAATCATGCAATTTTCGCAGAAAAATTCTATTCTAGCTAGTTCTACCCAATAGAATTTTAATTTAAATTGTGTCATTACGGTGAAATTCCATTTCAAAAAGCGCTACATGAATCACGGTTTGAAAAATCATTACTACACTGTTATTAACATGTGGATTACCGGACTTTCTTTCACCACTCAATGTATATTGACACTTAGAAGCATTTTCTAAGATTTCACAGGGTTCTCCTAATGGCAGTTTTGAAAATGAGGCACATTTCGCAGAAAAAAACTCTTCAAGCGAGTTCTACCCAATAGACATGTAACTTGCATTGATCCTTCAATATGACACTCTGTATTCCGTACACGTTACATGCATCACGAATTCGACAAACATTCTCTAATGAGTGTGAGCATGTGGATTACCAAAATTTCATTCACCATACAAGGCATATTTACACCTAGATGTAGTTATTCTGATTTCGCAGGTTTTCCCTAACATCCACTTCTGAAAATCATGAAATTTTCGCAGAAAAATTCAATTCAATTGAGTTCTATCCAGTAGAATTGTTATTTTCCGAGTTTCACTCACCGAGACATTTCGTGTTCAAAAAACGTTACATTAATCACGGCTTTGACAAACATTATTTAATGACCGTGACCATGTGGATTACCGATGTTTCAACCACAATACAAGGCATATTGACACCTAGAAATATTTACTTAGATTTCGCAGATTTTTCCTAAATTCAGTTATGAAAATCAGGCAGTTTTCGCAGAAAAATTCTCTTGCTGCATGTTCGATCCAATAGACACCCCATTTTCATAGATACCGTCACCGTAACATCCCGTGTTCCGAAAAAGTTACATGCACCATGGATTCAACAAATATTCACTGCTGAGTTGTTAGAATGTGAATTACACATCTTTAATAAACCATTGAAGACATATTGTCACCTTAAAATTTTGCTCAGATTTTGCAGTGTTTTCATAACACCAGTTTCCAAACAGAGGTAGATTTTACAGTAAAATGCTCCTGGAGCGGTTTCTCACCAATAGATATGTAATTTACATAGTTTCCATCAACGTGACATTCCGTGTACTGAATACACTGCATTCATCACGGATTTGAGAAACATTTTTAATGAGTTGTGTACATGTGTATTACAGAACTTTCATCCACCATACAAGGCATATTTACACCTAGAAACATTAACTCTGAGTTTGCAGCTTTTTCCTAATGCAGTTTCAAAATCAGGAAGTTTCCTAAGGAAAAAACTGTTGGAGCGTGTTCTACCCAATAGATATGTAAATTACATAAATTCTCCCGCTGTGAAATTCCGTGTTTCGCACACGCTACATGCAGACAGGATTCGACAAAAATACACTACAGAGTTGTTTGCATGTGGATTACAGGACTTTCATCACACTACAAGGCATATTGAGGCTTAGAAGCATTTTCTCTGATTTCACAGAGCTTTCCAAACGCCAGTTTCGAAACTGAGGCAGATTTCACGGCAAAAACCTCTTGGAGCGGATTCAAAACAATAGACATTTAATTTACATGGATTCGCACACCATGAAATTCCGTGTTCCGAACACGCTTCATGCATCTCGGATTCAAAAATTTTCACTATAGGGTTGTTAGCAAGTGGAATACATCACTTTCATTGACCATAGATTGCTTACTGACTCTTTGAATACTTTTCTCAGATTTCACAGATTAGTTTAAATGCCAGGTTTGATAATGAGGCAGATGTGGCAGGAAAATGCTCTTGGAGCGAGTTCTAACCAAAAGATATGTAATATAACTAGTTTCACTCACCGTGACATTCCGTGTACTGAACAAGTTACATGCATCATGGATTCGAAAAACATTCTTTAATGAGTTGTGAACATGTGTATTACCGAACTTTCATCCACCTTACACTGCATATTTATACATAGAATGTTTTTTCTGATTTAGTAGATTTCACCTAATGTCAGTTTTTAAATCATGCAGTTTTCACAGAAAAATCCTCTTGGAGCGAGTTCTACCCAACAGACATTCAATTTACATAGAACCCGTCATCGTGAAATTCTGTGATCCAAAAAATATACATGCATCACGGTTTCGAAAAATATTCACTTCAGACTTGTTAGCATAAAGATTACCGAACTTTCATCCACCATAAAAGCCATATTGACACTTTGAATCATTTTCTCATATTTCGAAAGTTTTTCCTAATGCCAGTTTTGAAAATGAGGCAGAATTCGCAGAAAAAGCTCTTGGAACGAGTTCTACCCGAGAGATCTATTTTACATAGATTCGCTTACTGTGATATTCTGTGTTCCGAACACGCTTCATGTGTCTCGGATTCGACAAATATTCACTACAGAGTTGTTAGCATGTGGATTAACGATCTTTCATCCACCATACAAGGCATAAATACACCGAGAATCTATTCATCTGAGTTCGCAGTGTTTCCTAATTCCAGTTTCGAAAATCAGGCAGATTTCTCAGGAAAAATCTCTTGGAGTGTTTTCTAACCAAGAGAAATGTAATTTACATAAACTCTCTGGCCATGAAATTCCGTGTTCCGAACATGCTACTTGCATAATTAATTCGAAAAATATTCACTACAGATTTGTTAGCATGTGGATTACCGAACTTTCATCACAATAGTTTGAATATTGATACTTAGAAGTATTTTCTCAGATTTTGTTGCGTTTTCCAAACGCCAGTTTAAAAAATGAAGCATTTACTGCAGAAAAATTCTCTTGGAGAGAGTTCTACCCAATAGAGAAGTAATTTACATTGTTTCAGTCACCGTGAAATTCCATGTTAAAAACACGGTATATGCATCACGGATTAGAAAAAGCTTCTTTAATATGTTGTGAAAATGTGGATTACCGAACTTTCTTCCAACATAAAGGCATATTTACACCTAGAAATATTTACTCTCATTTTGAAGCATTCTCCAAATTTCAGATTCGATAATCATGCAATTTTCGCAGAAAAATTCTATTCTAGCTAGTTCTACCCAATAGAATTTTAATTTAAATTGGGTCATTATGGTGAAATTCCATTTCAAAAAACGCTACATGAATCACGGTTTGATAAATAATTACTACACTGTTATTAACATGTGGATTACCAGACTTTCATTCACCATTCAAGGCATATTGACACTTAGAAGCATTTTCTAAGATTTCACGTGGTTCTCCTAATGGCAATTTTGAAAATGAGGCACATTTCGCAGAAAAATTCTCTTCAAGCGAGTTCTACCCAATAGATATGTAATTTACATTGTTTCCTTCAATATGACACTCTGTATTCCATACACGTTACATACATCACGAATTCGACAAACATTCTCTAATGAGTGAGAGCATCTGGATTACCAAAATTTCATTCAACATACAAGGCATATTTACACCAAGTTGTTGTTATTCTGATTTCGCAGGTTTTTCCTAACATCCAATTCCGAAAATCATGAAATTTTCGCAGAAATATTAAATTCAAGCCAGTTCTATCCAGTAGAATTTTTATTATCCGTGTTTCACTCACCGAGACATTCCGTGTTCGGAAAATGTTACATTAATCACGGCTTCGACAAACATTATTTATTAACCGTGAGCATGTGGATTACCGATGTTTCAACCACAATACAAGGCATATTTACACCTAGAAATATTTACTTAGATTTCACAGATTTTTCCTAACGTCTGTTACGAAAATCAGGCAGTTTTCGCAGAAAAATTCTCTTGCTGCATGTTCGATCCAATACATATCCCATTTTCATAGATACCGTCACCGTAACATTCCGTGTTCCGAAAAAGTACATGCACCATGGATTCAACAAATATTCACTCCTGAGTTGTTAGAATGTGAATTACACATCTTTAATAAACCATTGAAGACATGTTGTCACCTTAAAGCTTTTGCTCAGGTTTTGCAGTGTTTTCATATCACCAGTTTCCAAACAGAGGTAGATTTTACAGTAAAATGCTCCTGGAGCGGGTTCTCACCAATAGATATGTAATTTACATAGTTTTCTTCAACGTGACATTCCGTGTACCGAACAAACTACATACATCACGGATTTGAGAAACATTTTTAATGAGTTGTGTACATGTGTATTACAGATCTTTCATCCACCATACAAGGCATATTTACACCTAGAAAAATTAACTCTGAGTTTGCAGCTTTTTCCTAATAGCAGTTTCAAAATCAGGCAGTTTCCTAAGGAAAAAACTGTTGGAGCGTGTTCTACCCAATAGATATGTAAATTACATAAATTCTCCCGCTGTGAAATTCCGTGTTTCGCACACGCTACATGCAGATAGGTTTCGAAAAAATACACTACCGAGTTGTTTGCATGTGGATTACAGGACTTTCATCACAATACAAGGCATATTGATGCTTAGAAGCATTTTCTCTGATTTCACAGAGATTTACAAATGACAGTTTCAAAACTGAGGCAGATTTCAAGGCAAAAACCTCTTGGAGCGGGTTCAAAACAATAGACATTTAATTTACATGGATTCACACACCATGAAATTCCGTGTTCCGAACACGCTTCATGCATATCGGATTCAAAAATTTTCACTACAGGGTTGTTAGCAAGTGGAATACATCACTTTCATTGACCATAGATTGCTTACTGACTCTTTGAATACTTTTCTCAGATTTCACAGATTAGTTTAAATGCCAGGTTTGATAATGAGGCAGATTTGGCAGGAAAATGCTCTTGGAGCGAGTTCTAACCAAAAGATATGTAATATACCTAGTTTCACTCACCGTGACATTCCGTGTTCTGAACAAGTTACATGCATCACGGATTCGAAAAACATTCTTTAATGAGTTGTCAACATGTGTATTACCGAACTTTCATCCACCTTGCAATGCATAATTATACATAGAAAGTTTTTTCTGATTTAGTAGATTTCACCTAATGTCAGTTTTTAAATCATGCAGTTTTCACAGAAATATCCTCTTGGAGTGAGTTCTACCCAATAGACATTCAATTTACATAGAACATGTCATCATGATTTCCGTGTTCCGAAAAAGCTACATGCATCAAGGATTTGACAAATATTCACTACAGAGATGTTAGCATAAGGATTAACGAACTTTCATCCACCATAAAAGCCATATTGACACTTTGAAGCATTTTCTCATCTTTGGAAAGTTTTTCCTAATGCCAGTTTTGAAAATGATGCAGAATTCTCAGAAAAAGTTCTTGGAACGAGTTCTACCCGAGAGATCTATTTTACATAGATTCGCTTACTGTGATATTCTGTGTTCCGAACATGCTTCATGTGTCTCGGATTCGACAAATATTCACTACAAAGTTGTTAGCATGTGGATTAACGATCTTTCATCCACCATACAAGGCATAAATACACCGAGAATCTATTCATCTGTGTTTGCAGTGTTTCCTAATTCCAGTTTCGAAAATCAGGCAGATTTCTCAGGAAAAATCTCTTGGAGTGTTTTCTAACCAAGAGAAATATAATTTACATAAACTCTCTGGCCATGAAATTCCGTGTTCCGAACATGCTACTTGCATAATGAATTCGAAAAATATTCACTACAGATTTGTTAGCATGTGGATCACCGAACTTTCATCACAATAGATTGAAAATTGATACTTAGAAGAATTTTCTCAGATTTTGCAGTGTTTTCCAAACGCCAGTTTCAAAAATGAAGCATTTACTGCAGAAAAATTCTCTTGGAGCGAGTTCTACCCAATAGAGAAGTAATTTACATTGTTTCAGTCACCGTGAAATTCCATGTTAAAAACACGGTATATGCATCACGGATTAGAAAAAGCTTCTTTAATATGTTGTGAAAATGTGGATTACCGAACTTTCTTCCAAAAAAAGGCATATTTACACCTAGAAATATTTACTCTCATTTTGAAGCATTCTCCAAATTTCAGATTCGATAATCATGCAATTTTCGCAGAAAAATCCTATTCTAGCTAGTTCTACCCAATAGAATTTTAATTTAAATTGTGTCATTACGGTGAAATTCCATTTCAAAAAGCGCTACATGAATCACGGTTTGAAAAATCATTACTACACTGTTATTAACATGTGGATTACCGGACTTTCTTTCACCACTCAATGTATATTGACACTTAGAAGCATTTTTTGATTTCACAGGGTTCTCCTAATGGCAGTTTTGAAAATGAGGCACATTTCGCAGAAAAAAACTCTTCAAGCGAGTTCTACCCAATAGACATGTAACTTGCATTGATCCTTCAATATGACACTCTGTATTCCGTACACGTTACATGCATCACGAATTCGACAAACATTCTCTAATGAGTGTGAGCATGTGGATTACCAAAATTTCATTCACCATACAAGGCATATTTACACCTAGATGTAGTTATTCTGATTTCGCAGGTTTTCCCTAACATCCACTTCTGAAAATCATGAAATTTTCGCAGAAAAATTCAATTCAATTGAGTTCTATCCAGTAGAATTGTTATTTTCCGAGTTTCACTCACCGAGACATTTCGTGTTCAAAAAACGTTACATTAATCACGGCTTTGACAAACATTATTTAATGACCGTGACCATGTGGATTACCGATGTTTCAACCACAATACAAGGCATATTGACACCTAGAAATATTTACTTAGATTTCGCAGATTTTTCCTAAATTCAGTTATGAAAATCAGGCAGTTTTCGCAGAAAAATTCTCTTGCTGCATGTTCGATCCAATAGACACCCCATTTTCATAGATACCGTCACCGTAACATCCCGTGTTCCGAAAAAGTTACATGCACCATGGATTCAACAAATATTCACTGCTGAGTTGTTAGAATGTGAATTACACATCTTTAATAAACCATTGAAGACATATTGTCACCTTAAAATTTTGCTCAGATTTTGCAGTGTTTTCATAACACCAGTTTCCAAACAGAGGTAGATTTTACAGTAAAATGCTCCTGGAGCGGTTTCTCACCAATAGATATGTAATTTACATAGTTTCCATCAACGTGACATTCCGTGTACTGAATACACTGCATTCATCACGGATTTGAGAAACATTTTTAATGAGTTGTGTACATGTGTATTACAGAACTTTCATCCACCATACAAGGCATATTTACACCTAGAAACATTAACTCTGAGTTTGCAGCTTTTTCCTAATAGCAGTTTCAAAATCAGGCAGTTTCCTAAGGAAAAAACTGTTGGAGCGTGTTCTACCCAATAGATATGTAAATTACATGAATTCTCCCGCTGTGAAATTCCGTGTTTCGCACACGCTACATGCAGACAGGATTCGACAAAAATACACTACAGAGTTGTTTGCATGTGGATTACAGGACTTTCATCACACTACAAGGCATATTGAGGCTTAGAAGCATTTTCTCAGATTTCACAGAGCTTTCCAAACGCCAGTTTCGAAACTGAGGCAGATTTCACGGCAAAAACCTCTTGGAGCGGATTCAAAACAATAGACATTTAATTTACATGGATTCGCACACCATGAAATTCCGTGTTCCGAACACGCTTCATGCATCTCGGATTCAAAAATTTTCACTATAGGGTTGTTAGCAAGTGGAATACATCACTTTCATTGACCATAGATTGCTTACTGACTCTTTGAATACTTTTCTCAGATTTCACAGATTAGTTTAAATGCCAGGTTTGATAATGAGGCAGATGTGGCAGGAAAATGCTCTTGGAGCGAGTTCTAACCAAAAGATATGTAATATAACTAGTTTCACTCACCGTGACATTCCGTGTACTGAACAAGTTACATGCATCATGGATTCGAAAAACATTCTTTAATGAGTTGTGAACATGTGTATTACCGAACTTTCATCCACCTTACACTGCATATTTATACATAGAATGTTTTTTCTGATTTAGTAGATTTCACCTAATGTCAGTTTTTAAATCATGCAGTTTTCACAGAAAAATCCTCTTGGAGCGAGTTCTACCCAACAGACATTCAATTTACATAGAACCCGTCATCGTGAAATTCTGTGATCCAAAAAATATACATGCATCACGGTTTCGAAAAATATTCACTTCAGACTTGTTAGCATAAAGATTACCGAACTTTCATCCACCATAAAAGCCATATTGACACTTTGAATCATTTTCTCATATTTCGAAAGTTTTTCCTAATGCCAGTTTTGAAAATGAGGCAGAATTCGCAGAAAAAGCTCTTGGAACGAGTTCTACCCGAGAGATCTATTTTACATAGATTCGCTTACTGTGATATTCTGTGTTCCGAACACGCTTCATGTGTCTCGGATTCGACAAATATTCACTACAGAGTTGTTAGCATGTGGATTAACGATCTTTCATCCACCATACAAGGCATAAATACACCGAGAATCTATTCATCTGAGTTCGCAGTGTTTCCTAATTCCAGTTTCGAAAATCAGGCAGATTTCTCAGGAAAAATCTCTTGGAGTGTTTTCTAACCAAGAGAAATGTAATTTACATAAACTCTCTGGCCATGAAATTCCGTGTTCCGAACATGCTACTTGCATAATGAATTCGAAAAATATTCACTACAGATTTGTTAGCATGTGGATTACCGAACTTTCATCACAATAGATTGAAAATTGATACTTAGAAGTATTTTCTCAGATTTTGCAGTGTTTTCCAAACGCCAGTTTCAAAAATGAAGCATTTACTGCAGAAAAATTCTCTTGGAGAGAGTTCTACCCAATAGAGAAGTAATTTACATTGTTTCAGTCACCGTGAAATTCCATGTTAAAAACACGGTATATGCATCACGGATTAGAAAAAGCTTCTTTAATATGTTGTGAAAATGTGGATTACCGAACTTTCTTCCAACATAAAGGCATATTTACACCTAGAAATATTTACTCTCATTTTGAAGCATTCTCCAAATTTCAGATTCGATAATCATGCAATTTTCGCAGAAAAATTCTATTCTAGCTAGTTCTACCCAATAGAATTTTAATTTAAATTGGGTCATTATGGTGAAATTCCATTTCAAAAAACGCTACATGAATCACGGTTTGAAAAATAATTACTACACTGTTATTAACATGTGGATTACCAGACTTTCATTCACCATTCAAGGCATATTGACACTTAGAAGCATTTTCTAAGATTTCACGTGGTTCTCCTAATGGCAATTTTGAAAATGAGGCACATTTCGCAGAAAAATTCTCTTCAAGCGAGTTCTACCCAATAGATATGTAATTTACATTGTTTCCTTCAATATGACACTCTGTATTCCATACACGTTACATACATCACGAATTCGACAAACATTCTCTAATGAGTGAGAGCATCTGGATTACCAAAATTTCATTCAACATACAAGGCATATTTACACCAAGTTGTTGTTATTCTGATTTCGCAGGTTTTTCCTAACATCCAATTCCGAAAATCATGAAATTTTCGCAGAAATATTAAATTCAAGCCAGTTCTATCCAGTAGAATTTTTATTATCCGTGTTTCACTCACCGAGACATTCCGTGTTCGGAAAATGTTACATTAATCACGGCTTCGACAAACATTATTTATTAACCGTGAGCATGTGGATTACCGATGTTTCAACCACAATACAAGGCATATTTACACCTAGAAATATTTACTTAGATTTCACAGATTTTTCCTAACGTCTGTTACGAAAATCAGGCAGTTTTCGCAGAAAAATTCTCTTGCTGCATGTTCGATCCAATACACATCCCATTTTCATAGATACCGTCACCGTAACATTCCGTGTTCCGAAAAAGTACATGCACCATGGATTCAACAAATATTCACTCCTGAGTTGTTAGAATGTGAATTACACATCTTTAATAAACCATTGAAGACATGTTGTCACCTTAAAGCTTTTGCTCAGGTTTTGCAGTGTTTTCATATCACCAGTTTCCAAACAGAGGTAGATTTTACAGTAAAATGCTCCTGGAGCGGGTTCTCACCAATAGATATGTAATTTACATAGTTTTCTTCAACGTGACATTCCGTGTACCGAACAAACTACATACATCACGGATTTGAGAAACATTTTTAATGAGTTGTGTACATGTGTATTACAGATCTTTCATCCACCATACAAGGCATATTTACACCTAGAAAAATTAACTCTGAGTTTGCAGCTTTTTCCTAATAGCAGTTTCAAAATCAGGCAGTTTCCTAAGGAAAAAACTGTTGGAGCGTGTTCTACCCAATAGATATGTAAATTACATAAATTCTCCCGCTGTGAAATTCCGTGTTTCGCACACGCTACATGCAGATAGGTTTCGAAAAAATACACTACAGAGTTGTTTGCATGTGGATTACAGGACTTTCATCACAATACAAGTCATATTGATGCTTAGAAGCATTTTCTCTGATTTCACAGAGATTTACAAATGACAGTTTCAAAACTGAGGCAGATTTCAAGGCAAAAACCTCTTGGAGCGGGTTCAAAACAATAGACATTTAATTTACATGGATTCACACACCATGAAATTCCGTGTTCCGAACACGCTTCATGCATATCGGATTCAAAAATTTTCACTACAGGGTTGTTAGCAAGTGGAATACATCACTTTCATTGACCATAGATTGCTTACTGACTCTTTGAATACTTTTCTCAGATTTCACAGATTAGTTTAAATGCCAGGTTTGATAATGAGGCAGATTTGGCAGGAAAATGCTCTTGGAGCGAGTTCTAACCAAAAGATATGTAATATACCTAGTTTCACTCACCGTGACATTCCGTGTTCTGAACAAGTTACATGCATCACGGATTCGAAAAACATTCTTTAATGAGTTGTCAACATGTGTATTAACGAACTTTCATCCACCTTGCAATGCATAATTATACATAGAAAGTTTTTTCTGATTTAGTAGATTTCACCTAATGTCAGTTTTTAAATCATGCAGTTTTCACAGAAATATCCTCTTGGAGTGAGTTCTACCCAATAGACATTCAATTTACATAGAACAGGTCATCGTGAAATTCCGTGTTCCGAAAAAGCTACATGCATCACGGATTCGACAAATATTCCCTACAGAGTTGTTAGCATAAGGATTAACGAACTCTCATCCACCATAAAAGCCATATTGACACTTTGAAGCATTTTCTCATATTTGGAAAGTTTTTCCTAATGCCAGTTTTGAAAATGATGCAGAATTCGCAGAAAAAGCTCTTGGAGCGTGTTCTACCCAAGTGACATGCATTTTACATAGATTCGCTCACCGTGATATTCTGTGTCCCAAACACGCTTCATGTATCTCGGATTCGACAAATATTCACTACAGAGTTGTTAGCATGCAGATTACCGAACTTTCATCCACACTACAAGGCATATTAACACCGAGAATCTATTCATCTGAGTTCGCAGTGTTTCCTAAATCCACTTTCGAAAATCAGGCAGATTTCTCAGGAAAAATCTCTTGGAGTGATTTCTAACCAAGAGAAATGTAATTTACATAAAATCCCTGACCATGAAATTCCGTGTTCCGAACATGCTACATGCATAATGGATTCGAAAAATATTCTCTACAGATTTGTTAGCATGTGGATTACCGAACTTTCATCACAATAGATTGAAAATTGATACTTAGAAGTATGTTCTCAAATTTTGCAGTGTTTTCCAAACGCCAGTTTCAAAAATGAAGCATTTACTGCAGAAAAATTCTCTTGGAGAGAGTACTACCCAATAGAGAAATAATTTACATTGTTTCAGTCACCGTGAAATTCCATGTTAAAAACACGGTATATGCATCACGGATTAGAAAAAGCTTCTTTAATATGTTGTGAAAATGTGGATTACCGAACTTTCTTCCAACATAAAGGCATATTTACACGTAGAAATATTTACTCTCATTTTGAAGCATTCTCCAAATTTCAGATTCGATAATCATGCAATTTTCGCAGAAAAATTCTATTCTAGCTAGTTCTACCCAATAGAATTTTAATTTAAATTCTGTCATTACGGTGAAATTCCATTTCAAAAAGCGCTACATGAATCACGGTTTGAAAAATCATTACTACACTGTTATTAACATGTGGATTACCGGACTTTCATTCACCATTCAATGTATATTGACACTTAGAAGCATTTTCTAAGATTTCACAGGGTTCTCCTAATGGCAGTTTTGAAAATGAGGCACATTTCGCAGAAAAAAACTCTTCAAGCGAGTTCTACCCAATAGACATATAACTTACATTGTTTCCTTCAATATGACACTCTGTATTCCGTACACGTTACATGCATCACGAATACGACAAACATTCTCTAATGAGTGTGAGCATGTGGATTACCAAAATTTCATTCACCATACAAGGCATATTTACACCTAGATGTAGTTATTCTGATTTCGCAGGTTTTCCCTAACATCCACTTCTGAAAATCATGAAATTTTCGCAGAAAAATTCAATTCAATCGAGTTCTATCCAGTAGAATTGTTATTTTCCGAGTTTCACTCACCGAGACATTTCGTGTTCAAAAAACGTTACATTAATCACGGCTTTGACAAACATTATTTAATGACCGTGACCATGTGGATTACCGATGTTTCAACCACAATAAAAGGCATATTGACACCTAGAAACATTTACTTAGATTTCGCAGATTTTTCCTAAATTCAGTTATGAAAATCAGGCAGTTTTCGCAGAAAAATTCTCTTGCTGCATGTTCGATCCAATAGACACCCCATTTTCATAGATACCGTCACCGTAATAGCCCGTGTTCAGAAAAAGTTACATGCACCATGGATTCAACAAATATTCACTCCTGAGTTGTTAGAATGTGAATTACACATCTTTAATAAACCATTGAAGACATATTGTCACCTTAAAATTTTGCTCAGATTTTGCAGTGTTTTCATAACACCAGTTTCCAAACAGAGGTAGATTTTACAGTAAAATGCTCCTGGAGCGGTTTCTCACCAATAGATATGTAATTTACATAGTTTCCATCAACGTGACATTCCGTGTACTGAATAAACTAAATTCATCACGGATTTGAGAAACATTTTTTATCAGTTGTGTACATGTGTATTACAGAACTTTCATCCACCATACAAGGCATATTTACACCTAGAAACTTTAACTCTGAGTTTGCAGCTTTTTCCTAATAGCAGTTTCAAAATCAGGGAGTTTCCTAAGGAAAAAACTGTTGGAGCGTGTTCTACCCAATTGATATGTAAATTACATAAATTCTCCCGCTGTGAAATTCCGTGTTTCGCACACGCTATATGCAGATAGGATTCGACAAAAATACACTACAGAGTTGTTTGCATGTGGATTACAGGACTTTCATCACTATACAAGGCATATTGATGCTTAGAAGCATTTTCTCTGATTTCACAGAGCTTTCCAAACGCCAGTTTCGAAACTGAGGCAGATTTCACGGCAAAAACCTCTTGGAGTGGATTCAAAACAATAGACATTTAATTTACATGGATTCGCACACCATGAAATTCCGTGTTCCGAACACGCTTCATGCATCTCGGATTCAAAAATTTTCACTACAGGGTTGTTAGCAAGTGGAATACATCACTTTCATTGACCATAGATTGCTTACTGACTCTTTGAATACTTTTCTCAGATTTCACAGATTAGTTTAAATGCCAGGTTTGATAATGAGGCAGATGTGGCAGGAAAATGCTCTTGGAGCGAGTTCTAACCAAAAGATATGTAATATAACTAGTTTCACTCACCGTGACATTCCGTGTACTGAACAAGTTACATGCATCATGGATTCGAAAAACATTCTTTAATGAGTTGTGAACATGTGTATTACCGAACTTTCATCCACCTTACACTGCATATTTATACATAGAATGTTTTTTCTGATTTAGTAGATTTCACCTAATGTCAGTTTTTAAATCATGCAGTTTTCACAGAAAAATCCTCTTGGAGCGAGTTCTACCCAACAGACATTCAATTTACATAGAACCTGTCATCGTGAAGTTCCGTGTTCCGAAAAACTACATGCATCACGGATTCGACAAATATTCACCACAGAGATGTTAGCATAAGGATTAACGAACTTTCATCCACCATAAAAGCCATATTGACACTTTGAATCATTTTCTCATATTTCGAAAGTTTTTCCTAATGCCAGTTTTGAAAATGAGGCAGAATTCGCAGAAAAAGCTCTTGGAGCGTGTTCTACCCAGGTGACATGCATTTTACATAGATTCACTCACCGTGATATTCTGTGTCCCAAACACGCTACATGTATCTCGGATTCGACAAATATTCACTACAGAGTTGTTAGCATGCAGATTACCGAACTTTCATCCACCCTACAAGGCATATTTACACCGAGAATCTATTCATCTGAGTTCGCAGTGTTTTCCTAAAGACAGTTTCGAAAATCAGGCAGATTTCTCAGGAAAAATCTCTTGGAGTGATTTCTAACCAAGAGAAATGTAATTTACATAATATCCCTGGCCATGATTTTCCGTGTTCCGAACATGCTACATGCATAATGGATTCGAAAAATATTCTCTACAGATTTGTTTGCATGTGGATTACCGAACTTTCATCACAATAGTTTGAATATTGATACTTAGAAGTATTTTCTCAGATTTTGCTGCGTTTTCCAATCGCCAGTTTAAAAAATAATGCAGTTTTCACAGAAAAATTCTCTTGGATCGAGTTCTACCCAATAGAGGAGTAATTTACATTATTTCAGTCACCGTGAAATTTCACATTCCAAACACGGTATATGCATCACGGAATAGAAGAAGATTCTTTAATATGTTGTGAAAATGTGGATTACAGAACTTTCTTCCACATAAAGTCATATTTACACCTAGAAATATTTACTCTCATTTTGAAGCTTTCTCCAAACTTCAGATTCGATAATCATGCAATTTTCGCAGAAAAATTCTATTCTAGCTAGTTCTACCCAATAGAATTTTAATTTAAATTGTGTCATTACGGTGAAATTCCATTCCAAAAAGCGCTACATGAATCACGGTTTGAAAAATCATTACTACACTGTTATTAACATGTGGATTACCGGACTTTCATTCACCATTCAATGCATATTGACACTTAGAAGCATTTTCTCAGATTTCACAGTGTTCTCCTAATGGCAGTTTTGAAAATGAGGCACATTTCGCAGAAAAATTCTCTTCAAGCGAGTTCTACCCAATAGACATGTTATTTACATTGTTTCCTTCAATATGACACACTGTATTCCGTACACTTTACATGCATCATGAATTCGACAAACATTCTCTAATGAGTGTGAGCATGTGGATTACCAAAATTTCATTCACCATACAAGGCATATTTATCCCTAGATGTTGTTATTCTGATTTCGCAGGTTTTCCCTAACATCCACTTCCGAAAATCATGAAATTTTCGCAGAAAAATTCAATTCAAGCGAGTTCTATTCAGTAGAATTGTTATTTTCCGAGTTTCACTCACTGAGACATTCCGTGTTCAAAATACGTTACATTAATCACGGCTTTGACAAACATTATTTATTAACCATGACCATGTGGATTACCGATGTTTCAACCACAATACAAGGCATATTTACACCTAGAAATATTTACTTAGATTTCACAGATTTTTCCTAACATCTGTTACGAAAATCAGGCAGTTTTCACAGAAAAATTCTCTTGCTGCATGTTCGATCCAATACACATCCCATTTCCATAGGTACCGTCACCGTAACATTCCGTGTTCCGAAAAAGGTACATGCACCATGGATTCAACAAATATTCACTCCTGAGTTGTTAGAATGTGAATTACACATCTTTAATAAACCATTGAAGACATATTGTCACCTTAAAGCTTTTGCTCAGGTTTTGCAATGTTTTCATAACACCAGTTTCCAAACAGAGGTAGATTTTACAGTAAAATGCTCCTGGAGCGGGTTCTCACCAATAGATATGTAATTTACCTATTTTCCTTCAACGTGACATTCCGTGTACCGAACAAACTACATACATCACGGATTTGAGAAACATATTTAATGAGTTGTGTACATGTGTATTACAGAACTTTCATCCACCATACAAGGCATATTTACACCTAGAAACATTAACTCTGAATTTGCAGCATTTTCCTTTTAGCAGTTTCAAATTCAGGCACTTTAATAAGGAAAAAACTGTTGGAGCGTGTTCTACCCAATAGATATGTAAATTACATAAATTCTCCCGCTGTGAAATTCCGTGTTTCGCACACGCTACATGCAGATAGGATTCGACAAAAATACACTACAGAGTTGTTTGCATGTGGATTACAGGACTTTCATCACAATACAAGGCATATTGATGCTTAGAAGCATTTTCTCTGATTTCACAGAGCTTTCCAAACGCCAGTTTCGAAACTGAGGCAGATTTCACAGCAAAAAACTCTTGGAGCGGGTTCAAAATAATAGACATTTAATTTACATGGATTCGCACACCATGAAATTCCGTGTTCCGAACACGCTTCATGCATCTCGGATTCAAAAATTTTCACTACAGGGTTGTTAGCAAGTGGAATACATCACTTTCATTGACCATAGATTGCTTACTGACTCTTTGAATACTTTTCTCAGATTTCACAGATTAGTTTAAATGCCAGGTTTGATAATGAGGCAGATTTGGCAGGAAAATGCTCTTGGAGTGAGATCTAACCAAAAGATATGTAATTTACCTAGTTTCACTCACCGTGATATTCCGTGTTCTGAACACGTTACATTCATCACGGATTCGACAAACATTCTTTAATGAGTTGTGAACATGTGTATTACCGAACTTTCATCCACCTTACAATGCATATTTGTACATAGAAATTATTTTCTGATTTAGTATATTTCTCCTAGTGTCAGTTTTTAAATCATGCAGTTTTCACAGAAAAATCCTCTTGGAGCGAGTTCTACCCAATAGACATGCAATTTACGTAGAACCCGTCATCGTGAAATTCCGTGATCCGAAAAAGATACACGCATCACGGTTTCGAAAAATATACACTTCAGACTTGTTAGCATAAAGATTACCGAACTTTCATCCACCATAAAAGCCATATTGACACTTTGAAGCATTTTCTCATATTTCAAAATATTTTCCTAATGCCAGTTTTGAAAATGAGGCAGAATTCGCAGAAAAAGCTCTTGGAACGAGTTCTACCCGAGAGATCTATTTTACATAGATTCGCTTACTGTGATATTCTGTGTTCCGAACACGCTTCATGTGTCTCGGATTCGACAAATATTCACTACAGAGTTGTTAGCATGTGGATTAACGATCTTTCATCCACCATACAAGGCATAAATACACCGAGAATCTATTCATCTGAGTTCGCAGTGTTTCCTAATTCCAGTTTCGAAAATCAGGCAGATTTCTCAGGAAAAATCTCTTGGAGTGTTTTCTAACCAAGAGAAATGTAATTTACATAAACTCTCTGGCCATGAAATTCCGTGTTCCGAACATGCTACTTGCATAATGAATTCGAAAAATATTCACTACAGATTTGTTAGCATGTGGATTACCGAACTTTCATCACAATAGATTGAAAATTGATACTTAGAAGTATTTTCTCAGATTTTGCAGTGTTTTCCAAACGCCAGTTTCAAAAATGAAGCATTTACTGCAGAAAAATTCTCTTGGAGAGAGTTCTACCCAATAGAGAAGTAATTTACATTGTTTCAGTCACCGTGAAATTCCATGTTAAAAACACAGTATATGCATCACGGATTAGAAAAAGCTTCTTTAATATGTTGTGAAAATGTGGATTACCGAACTTTCTTCCAACATAAAGGCATATTTACACCTAGAAATATTTACTCTCATTTTGAAGCATTCTCCAAATTTCAGATTCGATAATCATGCAATTTTCGCAGAAAAATTCTATTCTAGCTAGTTCTACCCAATAGAATTTTAATTTAAATTGGGTCATTATGGTGAAATTCCATTTCAAAAAACGCTACATGAATCACGGTTTGAAAAATAATTACTACACTGTTATTAACATGTGGATTACCAGACTTTCATTCACCATTCAAGGCATATTGACACTTAGAAGCATTTTCTAAGATTTCACGTGGTTCTCCTAATGGCAGTTTTGAAAATGAGGCACATTTCGCAGAAAAATTCTCTTCAAGCGAGTTCTACCCAATAGATATGTAATTTACATTGTTTCCTTCAATATGACACTCTGTATTCCGTACACGTTACATGCATCACGAATTCGACAAACATTCTCTAATGAGTGTGAGCATGTGGATTACCAAAATTTCATTCACCATACAAGGCATATTTACACCTAGATGTAGTTATTCTGATTTCGCAGGTTTTCCCTAACATCCAATTCCGAAAATCATGAAATTTTCGCAGAAATATTAAATTCAAGCCAGTTCTATCCAGTAGAATTTTTATTATCCGAGTTTCACTCACCGAGACATTCCGTGTTCGGAAAATGTTACATTAATCACGGCTTCGACAAACATTATTTATTAACCGTGAGCATGTGGATTACCGATGTTTCAACCACAATACAAGGCATATTTACACCTAGAAATATTTACTTAGATTTCACAGATTTTTCCTAACGTCTGTTACGAAAATCAGGCAGTTTTCGCAGAAAAATTCTCTTGCTGCATGTTCGATCCAATACACATCCCATTTTCATAGATACCGTCACCGTAACATTCCGTGTTCCGAAAAAGTACATGCACCATGGATTCAACAAATATTCACTCCTGAGTTGTTAGAATGTGAATTACACATCTTTAATAAACCATTGAAGACATGTTGTCACCTTAAAGCTTTTGCTCAGGTTTTGCAGTGTTTTCATATCACCAGTTTCCAAACAGAGGTAGATTTTACAGTAAAATGCTCCTGGAGCGGGTTCTCACCAATAGATATGTAATTTACATAGTTTTCTTCAACGTGACATTCCGTGTACCGAACAAACTACATACATCACGGATTTGAGAAACATTTTTAATGAGTTGTGTACATGTGTATTACAGATCTTTCATCCACCATACAAGGCATATTTACACCTAGAAAAATTAACTCTGAGTTTGCAGCTTTTTCCTAATAGCAGTTTCAAAATCAGGGAGTTTCCTAAGGAAAAAACTGTTGGAGCGTGTTCTACCCAATTGATATGTAAATTACATAAATTCTCCCGCTGTGAAATTCCGTGTTTCGCACACGCTATATGCAGATAGGATTTGACAAAAATACACTACAGAGTTGTTTGCATGTGGATTACAGGACTTTCTTCACTATACAAGGCATATTGATGCTTAGAAGCATTTTCTCTGATTTCACAGAGCTTTCCAAACGCCAGTTTCGAAACTGAGGCAGATTTCACGGCAAAAACCTCTTGGAGCGGGTTCAAAACAATAGACATTTAATTTAAATGGATTCGCACACCATGAAATTCCGTGCTCCGAACACGCTCCATGCATCTCGGATTCAAAAATTTTCACTACAGGGTTGTTAGCAAGTGGAATACATCACTTTCATTGACCATAGATTGCTTACTGACTCTTTGAATACTTTTCTCAGATTTCACAGATTAGTTTAAATGCCAGGTTTGATAATGAGGCAGATTTTTCAGGAAAATTCTCTGGGGGCGAGTTCTAACCAAAAGATATGTAATATACCTAGTTTCACTCACCGTGACATTCCGTGTTCTGAACAAGTTACATGCATCATGGATTCGAAAACATTCTTTAATGAGTTGTGAACATGTGTATTACCGAACTTTCATCCAACTTACACTGCATATTTATACATAGAATGTTTTTTCTGATTTAGTAGATTTCACCTAATGTCAGTTTTTAAATCATGCAGTTTTCACAGAAAAATCCTCTTGGAGCGAGTTCTACCCAACAGACATTCAATTTACATAGAACATGTCATCGTGAATTCCGTGTTCCGAAAAAGCTACATGCATCACGGATTCGACAAATATTCACTACAGAGATGTTAGCATAAGGATTAACGAACTTTCATCCACCATAAAAGCCATATTGACACTTTGAAGCATTTTCTCATATTTGGAAAGTTTTTCCTAATGCCAGTTTTGAAAATGAGGCAGAATTCGCAGAAAAAGTTCTTGGAACGAGTTCTACCCGAGAGATCTATTTTACATAGATTCGCTTACTGTGATATTCTGTGTTCCGAACATGCTTCATGTGTCTCGGATTCGACAAATATTCACTACAAAGTTGTTAGCATGTGGATTAACGATCTTTCATCCACCATACAAGGCATAAATACACCGAGAATCTATTCATCTGAGTTTGCAGTGTTTCCTAATTCCAGTTTCGAAAATCAGGCAGATTTCTCAGGAAAAATCTCTTGGAGTGTTTTCTAACCAAGAGAAATATAATTTACATAAACACTCTGGCCATGAAATTCCGTGTTCCGAACATGCTACTTGCATAATGAATTCGAAAAATATTCACTACAGATTTGTTAGCATGTGGATCACCGAACTTTCATCACAATAGATTGAAAATTGATACTTAGAAGTATTTTCTCAGATTTTGCAGTGTTTTCCAAACGCCAGTTTCAAAAATGAAGCATTTACTGCAGAAAAATTCTCTTGGAGCGAGTTCTACCCAATAGAGAAGTAATTTACATTGTTTCAGTCACCGTGAAATTCCATGTTAAAAACACGGTATATGCATCACGGATTAGAAAAAGCTTCTTTAATATGTTGTGAAAATGTGGATTACCGAACTTTCTTCCAAAAAAAGGCATATTTACACCTAGAAATATTTACTCTCATTTTGAAGCATTCTCCAAATTTCAGATTCGATAATCATGCAATTTTCGCAGAAAAATCCTATTCTAGCTAGTTCTACCCAATAGAATTTTAATTTAAATTGTGTCATTACGGTGAAATTCCATTTCAAAAAGCGCTACATGAATCACGGTTTGAAAAATCATTACTACACTGTTATTAACATGTGGATTACCGGACTTTCTTTCACCACTCAATGTATATTGACACTTAGAAGCATTTTCTAAGATTTCACAGGGTTCTCCTAATGGCAGTTTTGAAAATGAGGCACATTTCGCAGAAAAAAACTCTTCAAGCGAGTTCTACCCAATAGACATGTAACTTACATTGATCCTTCAATATGACACTCTGTATTCCGTACACGTTACATGCATCACGAATTCGACAAACATTCTCTAATGAGTGTGAGCATGTGGATTACCAAAATTTCATTCACCATACAAGGCATATTTACACCTAGATGTAGTTATTCTGATTTCGCAGGTTTTCCCTAACATCCACTTCTGAAAATCATGAAATTTTCGCAGAAAAATTCAATTCAATTGAGTTCTATCCAGTAGAATTGTTATTTTCCGAGTTTCACTCACCGAGACATTTCGTGTTCAAAAAACGTTACATTAATCACGGCTTTGACAAACATTATTTAATGACCGTGACCATGTGGATTACCGATGTTTCAACCACAATACAAGGCATATTGACACCTAGAAATATTTACTTAGATTTCGCAGATTTTTCCTTAATTCAGTTATGAAAATCAGGCAGTTTTCGCAGAAAAATTCTCTTGCTGCATGTTCGATCCAATAGACACCCCATTTTCATAGATACCGTCACCGTAACATCCCGTGTTCCGAAAAAGTTACATGCACCATGGATTCAACAAATATTCACTGCTGAGTTGTTAGAATGTGAATTACACATCTTTAATAAACCATTGAAGACATATTGTCACCTTAAAATTTTGCTCAGATTTTGCAGTGTTTTCATAACACCAGTTTCCAAACAGAGGTAGATTTTACAGTAAAATGCTCCTGGAGCGGGTTCTCACCAATAGATATGTAATTTACATAGTTTCCATCAACGTGACATTCCGTGTACTGAATACACTGCATTCATCACGGATTTGAGAAAAATTTTTAATGAGTTGTGTACATGTGTATTACAGAACTTTCATCCACCATACAAGGCATATTTACACCTAGAAACATTAACTCTGAGATTGCAGCTTTTTCCTAATAGCAGTTTCAAAATCAGGCAGTTTCCTAAGGAAAAAACTGTTGGAGCGTGTTCTACCCAATAGATATGTAAATTACATAGATTCTCCCGCTGTGAAATTCCGTGTTTCGCACACGCTACATGCAGATAGGATTCGACAAAAATACACTACAGAGTTGTTTGCATGTGGATTACAGGACTTTCATCACAATACAAGGCATATTGATGATTAGAAGCATTTTCTCTGATTTCACAGAGCTTTCCAAACGCCAGTTTCGGGACTGAGGCAGATTTCACGGCAAAAAACTCTTGGAGCGGATTCAAAACAATAGACATTTAATTTACATGGATTCGCACACCATGAAATTCCGTGTTCCGAACACGCTTCATGCATCTCGGATTCAAAAATTTTCACTACAGGGTTGTTAGCAAGTGGAATACATCACTTTCATTGACCATAGATTGCTTACTGACTCTTTGAATACTTTTCTCAGATTTCACAGATTAGTTTAAATGCCAGGTTTGATAATGAGGCAGATGTGGCAGGAAAATGCTCTTGGAGCGAGTTCTAACCAAAAGATATGTAATATAACTAGTTTCACTCACCGTGACATTCCGTGTACTGAACAAGTTACATGCATCATGGATTCGAAAAACATTCTTTAATGAGTTGTGAACATGTGTATTACCGAACTTTCATCCACCTTACACTGCATATTTATACATAGAATGTTTTTTCTGATTTAGTAGATTTCACCTAATGTCAGTTTTTAAATCATGCAGTTTTCACTGAAAAATCCTCTTGGAGCGAGTTCTACCCAACAGACATTCAATTTACATAGAACCTGTCATCGTGAAGTTCCGTGTTCTGAAAAAGCTACATGCATCACGGATTCGACAAATATTCACCACAGAGATGTTAGCATAAGGATTAACGAACTTTCATCCACCATAAAAGCCATATTGACACTTTGAATCATTTTCTCATATTTCGAAAGTTTTTCCTAATGCCAGTTTTGAAAATGAGGCAGAATTCGCAGAAAAAGCTCTTGGAGCGTGTTCTACCCAGGTGACATGCATTTTACATAGATTCACTCACCGTGATATTCTGTGTCCCAAACACGCTACATGTATCTCGGATTCGACAAATATTCACTACAGAGTTGTTAGCATGCAGATTACCGAACTTTCATCCACCCTACAAGGCATATTTACACCGAGAATCTATTCATCTGAGTTCGCAGTGTTTTCCTAAAGACAGTTTCGAAAATCAGGCAGATTTCTCAGGAAAAATCTCTTGGAGTGATTTCTAACCAAGAGAAATGTAATTTACATAATATCCCTGGCCATGATTTTCCGTGTTCCGAACATGCTACATGAATAATGGATTCGAAAAATATTCTCTACAGATTTGTTTGCATGTGGATTACCGAACTTTCATCACAATAGTTTGAATATTGATACTTAGAAGTATTTTCTCAGATTTTGCTGCGTTTTCCAATCGCCAGTTTAAAAAATAATGCAGTTTTCACAGAAAAATTCTCTTGGATCGAGTTCTACCCAATAGAGGAGTAATTTACATTATTTCAGTCACCGTGAAATTTCACATTCCAAACACGGTATATGCATCACGGAATAGAAGAAGATTCTTTAATATGTTGTGAAAATGTGGATTACAGAACTTTCTTCCACATAAAGTCATATTTACACCTAGAAATATTTACTCTCATTTTGAAGCTTTCTCCAAACTTCAGATTCGATAATCATGCAATTTTCGCAGAAAAATTCTATTCTAGCTAGTTCTACCCAATAGAATTTTAATTTAAATTGTGTCATTACGGTGAAATTCCATTCCAAAAAGCGCTACATGAATCACGGTTTGAAAAATCATTACTACACTGTTATTAACATGTGGATTACCGGACTTTCATTCACCATTCAATGCATATTGACACTTAGAAGCATTTTCTCAGATTTCACAGTGTTCTCCTAATGGCAGTTTTGAAAATGAGGCACATTTCGCAGAAAAATTCTCTTCAAGCGAGTTCTACCCAATAGACATGTTATTTACATTGTTTCCTTCAATATGACACACTGTATTCCGTACACTTTACATGCATCATGAATTCGACAAACATTCTCTAATGAGTGTGAGCATGTGGATTACCAAAATTTCATTCACCATACAAGGCATATTTATCCCTAGATGTTGTTATTCTGATTTCGCAGGTTTTCCCTAACATCCACTTCCGAAAATCATGAAATTTTCGCAGAAAAATTCAATTCAAGCGAGTTCTATCCAGTAGAATTGTTATTTTCCGAGTTTCACTCACTGAGACATTCCGTGTTCAAAAAACGTTACATTAATCACGGCTTTGACAAACATTATTTATTAACCATGACCATGTGGATTACCGATGTTTCAACCACAATACAAGGCATATTTACACCTAGAAATATTTACTTAGATTTCACAGATTTTTCCTAACGTCTGTTACGAAAATCAGGCAGTTTTCACAGAAAAATTCTCTTGCTGCATGTTCGATCCAATACACATCCCATTTCCATAGGTACCGTCACCGTAACATTCCGTGTTCCGAAAAAGGTACATGCACCATGGATTCAACAAATATTCACTCCTGAGTTGTTAGAATGTGAATTACACATCTTTAATAAACCATTGAAGACATATTGTCACCTTAAAGCTTTTGCTCAGGTTTTGCAGTGTTTTCATAACACCAGTTTCCAAACAGAGGTAGATTTTACAGTAAAATGCTCCTGGAGCGGGTTCTCACCAATAGATATGTAATTTACCAATTTTCCTTCAACGTGACATTCCGTGTACCGAACAAACTACATACATCACGGATTTGAGAAACATATTTAATGAGTTGTGTACATGTGTATTACAGAACTTTCATCCACCATACAAGGCATATTTACACCTAGAAACATTAACTCTGAATTTGCAGCTTTTTCCTATTAGCAGTTTCAAATTCAGGCAGTTTCCTAAGGAAAAAACTGTTGGAGCGTGTTCTACCCAATAGATATGTAAATTACATAAATTCTCCCGCTGTGAAATTCCGTGTTTCGCACACGCTACATGCAGATAGGATTCGACAAAAATACACTACAGAGTTGTTTGCATGTGGATTACAGGACTTTCTTCACTATACAAGGCATATTGATGCTTAGAAGCATTTTCTCTGATTTCACAGAGCTTTCCAAACGCCAGTTTCGAAACTGAGGCAGATTTCACAGCAAAAAACTCTTGGAGCGGGTTCAAAACAATAGACATTTAATTTACATGGATTCGCACACCATGAAATTCCGTGTTCCGAACACGCTTCATGCATCTCGGATTCAAAAATTTTCACTACAGGGTTGTTAGCAAGTGGAATACATCACTTTCATTGACCATAGATTGCTTACTGACTCTTTGAATACTTTTCTCAGATTTCACAGATTAGTTTAAATGCCAGGTTTGATAATGAGGCAGATTTGGCAGGAAAATGCTCTTGGAGTGAGATCTAACCAAAAGATATGTAATTTACCTAGTTTCACTCACCGTGATATTCCGTGTACTGAACACGTTACATGCATCACAGATTCGACAAACATTCTTTAATGAGTTGTGAACATGTGTATTACCGAACTTTCATCCACCTTACACTGCATATTTATACATAGAATGTTTTTTCTGATTTAGTAGATTTCACCTAATGTCAGTTTTTAAATCATGCAGTTTTCACTGAAAAATCCTCTTGGAGCGAGTTCTACCCAACAGACATTCAATTTACATAGAACCTGTCATCGTGAAGTTCCGTGTTCTGAAAAAGCTACATGCATCACGGATTCGACAAATATTCACCACAGAGATGTTAGCATAAGGATTAACGAACTTTCATCCACCATAAAAGCCATATTGACACTTTGAATCATTTTCTCATATTTCGAAAGTTTTTCCTAATGCCAGTTTTGAAAATGAGGCAGAATTCGCAGAAAAAGCTCTTGGAGCGTGTTCTACCCAGGTGACATGCATTTTACATAGATTCACTCACCGTGATATTCTGTGTCCCAAACACGCTACATGTATCTCGGATTCGACAAATATTCACTACAGAGTTGTTAGCATGCAGATTACCGAACTTTCATCCACCCTACAAGGCATATTTACACCGAGAATCTATTCATCTGAGTTCGCAGTGTTTTCCTAAAGACAGTTTCGAAAATCAGGCAGATTTCTCAGGAAAAATCTCTTGGAGTGATTTCTAACCAAGAGAAATGTAATTTACATAATATCCCTGGCCATGATTTTCCGTGTTCCGAACATGCTACATGAATAATGGATTCGAAAAATATTCTCTACAGATTTGTTTGCATGTGGATTACCGAACTTTCATCACAATAGTTTGAATATTGATACTTAGAAGTATTTTCTCAGATTTTGCTGCGTTTTCCAATCGCCAGTTTAAAAAATAATGCAGTTTTCACAGAAAAATACTCTTGGATCGAGTTCTACCCAATAGAGGAGTAATTTACATTATTTCAGTCACCGTGAAATTTCACATTCCAAACACGGTATATGCATCACGGAATAGAAGAAGATTCTTTAATATGTTGTGAAAATGTGGATTACAGAACTTTCTTCCACATAAAGTCATATTTACACCTAGAAATATTTACTCTCATTTTGAAGCTTTCTCCAAACTTCAGATTCGATAATCATGCAATTTTCGCAGAAAAATTCTATTCTAGCTAGTTCTACCCAATAGAATTTTAATTTAAATTGTGTCATTACGGTGAAATTCCATTCCAAAAAGCGCTACATGAATCACGGTTTGAAAAATCATTACTACACTGTTATTAACATGTGGATTACCGGACTTTCATTCACCATTCAATGCATATTGACACTTAGAAGCATTTTCTCAGATTTCACAGTGTTCTCCTAATGGCAGTTTTGAAAATGAGGCACATTTCGCAGAAAAATTCTCTTCAAGCGAGTTCTACCCAATAGACATGTTATTTACATTGTTTCCTTCAATATGACACACTGTATTCCGTACACTTTACATGCATCATGAATTCGACAAACATTCTCTAATGAGTGTGAGCATGTGGATTACCAAAATTTCATTCACCATACAAGGCATATTTATCCCTAGATGTTGTTATTCTGATTTCGCAGGTTTTCCCTAACATCCACTTCCGAAAATCATGAAATTTTCGCAGAAAAATTCAATTCAAGCGAGTTCTATCCAGTAGAATTGTTATTTTCCGAGTTTCACTCACTGAGACATTCCGTGTTCAAAAAACGTTACATTAATCACGGCTTTGACAAACATTATTTATTAACCATGACCATGTGGATTACCGATGTTTCAACCACAATACAAGGCATATTTACACCTAGAAATATTTACTTAGATTTCACAGATTTTTCCTAACGTCTGTTACGAAAATCAGGCAGTTTTCACAGAAAAATTCTCTTGCTGCATGTTCGATCCAATACACATCCCATTTCCATAGGTACCGTCACCGTAACATTCCGTGTTCCGAAAAAGGTACATGCACCATGGATTCAACAAATATTCACTCCTGAGTTGTTAGAATGTGAATTACACATCTTTAATAAACCATTGAAGACATATTGTCACCTTAAAGCTTTTGCTCAGGTTTTGCAGTGTTTTCATAACACCAGTTTCCAAACAGAGGTAGATTTTACAGTAAAATGCTCCTGGAGCGGGTTCTCACCAATAGATATGTAATTTACCAATTTTCCTTCAACGTGACATTCCGTGTACCGAACAAACTACATACATCACGGATTTGAGAAACATATTTAATGAGTTGTGTACATGTGTATTACAGAACTTTCATCCACCATACAAGGCATATTTACACCTAGAAACATTAACTCTGAATTTGCAGCTTTTTCCTATTAGCAGTTTCAAATTCAGGCAGTTTCCTAAGGAAAAAACTGTTGGAGCGTGTTCTACCCAATAGATATGTAAATTACATAAATTCTCCCGCTGTGAAATTCCGTGTTTCGCACACGCTACATGCAGATAGGATTCGACAAAAATACACTACAGAGTTGTTTGCATGTGGATTACAGGACTTTCTTCACTATACAAGGCATATTGATGCTTAGAAGCATTTTCTCTGATTTCACAGAGCTTTCCAAACGCCAGTTTCGAAACTGAGGCAGATTTCACAGCAAAAAACTCTTGGAGCGGGTTCAAAACAATAGACATTTAATTTACATGGATTCGCACACCATGAAATTCCGTGTTCCGAACACGCTTCATGCATCTCGGATTCAAAAATTTTCACTACAGGGTTGTTAGCAAGTGGAATACATCACTTTCATTGACCATAGATTGCTTACTGACTCTTTGAATACTTTTCTCAGATTTCACAGATTAGTTTAAATGCCAGGTTTGATAATGAGGCAGATTTGGCAGGAAAATGCTCTTGGAGTGAGATCTAACCAAAAGATATGTAATTTACCTAGTTTCACTCACCGTGATATTCCGTGTACTGAACACGTTACATGCATCACAGATTCGACAAACATTCTTTAATGAGTTGTGAACATGTGTATTACCGAACTTTCATCCACCTTACAATGCATATTTGTACATAGAAATTATTTTCTTATTTAGTATATTTCTCCTAGTGTCAGTTTTTAAATCATGCAGTTTTCACAGAAAAATCCTCTTGGAGCGAGTTCTACCCAATAGACATGCAATTTACGTAGAACCCGTCATCGTGAAATTCCGTGATCCAAAAAAGATACACGCATCACGGTTTCGAAAAATATTCACTTCAGACTTGTTAGCATAAAGATTACCGAACTTTCATCCACCATAAAAGCCATATTGACACTTTGAAGCATTTTCTCATATTTCAAAATATTTTCCTAATGCCAGTTTTGAAAATGAGGCAGAATTCGCAGAAAAAGCTCTTGGAACGAATTCTACCCGAGAGATCTATTTTACATAGATTCGCTTACTGTGATATTCTGTGTTCCGAACACGCTTCATGTGTCTCGGATTCGACAAATATTCACTACAGAGTTGTTAGCATGTGGATTAACGATCTTTCATCCACCATACAAGGCATAAATACACCGAGAATCTATTCATCTGAGTTCGCAGTGTTTCCTAATTCCAGTTTCGAAAATCAGGCAGATTTCTCAGGAAAAATCTCTTGGAGTGTTTTCTAACCAAGAGAAATGTAATTTACATAAACTCTCTGGCCATGAAATTCCGTGTTCCGAACATGCTACTTGCATAATGAATTCGAAAAATATTCACTACAGATTTGTTAGCATGTGGATTACCGAACTTTCATCACAATAGATTGAAAATTGATACTTAGAAGTATTTTCTCAGATTTTGCAGTGTTTTCCAAACGCCAGTTTCAAAAATGAAGCATTTACTGCAGAAAAATTCTCTTGGAGAGAGTTCTACCCAATAGAGAAGTAATTTACATTGTTTCAGTCACCGTGAAATTCCACGTAAAAACACGGTATATGCATCACGGATTAGAAAAAGCTTCTTTAATATGTTGTGAAAATGGGGATTACCGAACTTTCTTCCAACATAAAGGCATATTTACACCTAGAAATATTTACTCTCATTTTGAAGCATTCTCCAAATTTCAGATTCGATAATCATGCAATTTTCGCAGAAAAATTCTATTCTAGCTAGTTCTACCCAAAAGAATTTTAATTTAAATTGTGTCATTACGGTGAAATTCCATTTCAAAAAGCGCTACATGAATCACGGTTTGAAAAATCATTACTACACTGTTATTAACATGTGGATTACCGGACTTTCATTCACCATTCAATGCATATTGACACTTAGAAGCATTTTCTAAGATTTCACAGGGTTCTCCTAAAGGCAGTTTTGAAAATGAGGCACATTTCGCAGAAAAATTCTCTTCAAGCGAGTTCTACCCAATAGACATGTAATTTACATTGTTTCCTTCAGTATGACACACTGTATTCCGTACAC
Organism: Camelus bactrianus; assembly: GCF_048773025.1. Taxonomy (NCBI): domain Eukaryota; kingdom Metazoa; phylum Chordata; class Mammalia; order Artiodactyla; family Camelidae; genus Camelus; species Camelus bactrianus. The sequence goes on along the minus strand of NC_133539.1, from coordinate 141,623,769 downwards.
GTTACATGCATCATGAATTCGACAAACATTCTCTAATGAGTGTGAGCATGTGGATTACCAAATTTTCATTCACCATACAAGGCATATTTATCCCTAGATGTAGTTATTCTGATTTCGCAGGTTTTCCCTAACATCCACTTCCGAAAATCATGAAATTTTCGCAGAAAAATTCAATTCAAGCGAGTTCTATCCAGTAGAATTGTTATTTTCCAAGTTTCACTCACCGAGACATTTCGTGTTCAAAAAACTTTACATTAATCACGGCTTTGACAAACATTATTTAATGACCGTGACCATGTGTATTACCGATATTTTAACCACAATACAAGACATATTGACACCTAGAAATATTTTCTTATATTTCGCAGATTTTTCCTAAATTCAGTTACGAAAATCAGGCAGTTTTCGCAGAAAAATTCTCTTGCTGCATGTTCGATCCAATAGAAACCCCATTTTCATAGATACCGTCACCGTAACATCCCGTGTTCCGAAAAAGTTACATGCACCATGGATTCAACAAATATTCACTGCTGAGTTGTTAGAATGTGAATTACACATCTTTAATAAACCATTGAAGACATATTGTCACCTTAAAATTTTGCTCAGATTTTGCAGTGTTTTCATAACACCAGTTTCCAAACAGAGGTAGATTTTACAGTAAAATGCTCCTGGAGCGGTTTCTCACCAATAGATATGTAATTTACATAGTTTCCATCAACGTGACATTCCGTGTACCGAACACACTACATTCATCACGGATTTGAGAAACATTTTTAATGAGTTGTTTACATGTGTATTACAGAACTTTCATCTACCATACAAGGCATATTTACACCTAGAAACATTAACTCTGAGTTTGCAGCTTTTTCCTAATAGCAGTTTCAAAATCAGGCAGTTTCCTAAGGAAAAAACTGTTGGAGCGTGTTCTACCCAATAGATATGTAAATTACATAGATTCTCCCGCTGTGAAATTCCGTGTTTCGCACACGCTACATGCAGATAGGATTCGAAAAAATACACTACAGAGTTGTTTGCATGTGGATTATAGGACTTTCATCACAATACAAGGCATATTGATGCGTAGAAGCACTTTCTCTGATTTCACAGAGATTTACAAACGACAGTTTCGAAACTGAGGCAGATTTCACGGCAAAAACCTCTTGGAGCGGGTTCAAAACAATGGACATTTAATTTACATGGATTCGCACACCATGAAATTCCGTGTTCCGAACACGCTTCTTGCATCTCGGATTCAAAAATTTTCACTACATGGTTGTTAGCAAGTGGAATACATCACTTTCATTGACCATAGATTGCTTACTGACTCTTTGAATACTTTTCTCAGATTTCACAGATTAGTTTAAATGCCAGGTTTGATAATGAGGCAGATTTGGCAGGAAAATGCTCTTGGAGCGAGTTCTAACAAAAAGATATGTAATATACCTAGTTTCACTCACCGTGACATTCCGTGTTCTGAACAAGTTACATGCATCACGGATTCGAAAAACATTCTTTAATGAGTTGTGAACATGTGTATTACCGAACTTTCATCCACCTTACACTGCATATTTATACATAGAATGTTTTTTCTGATTTAGTAGATTTCACCTAATGTCAGTTTTTAAATCATGCAGTTTTCACAGAAAAATCCTCTTGAAGCGCGTTCTACCCAACAGACATTCAATTTACATAGAACCTGTCATCGTGAAATTCCGTATTCTGAAAAAGCTACATGCATCACGGATTCGACAAATATTCACTTCAGAGTTGTTAGCATAAGGATTAATGAACTTTCATCCACCATAAAAGCCATATTGACACTTTGAATCATTTTCTCATATTTGGAAAGTTTTTCCTAATGCCAGTTTTGAAAATGAGGCAGAATTCGCAGAAAAAGCTCTTGGAGCGTGTTCTACCCAAGTGACATGCATTTTACATAGATTCGCTCACCGTGATATTCTGTGTCCCAAACACGCTTCATGTATCTCGAATTCGACAAATATTCACTACAGAGTTGTTAGCATGCAGATTACCGAAATTTCATCCACCCTACAAGGCATATTTACACCGAGAAACTATTCATCTGAGTTCGCAGTGTTTCCCTATTCCAGTCTCGAAAATCAGGCAGATTTCTCAGGAAAAATCTCTTGGAGTGATTTCTAACCAAGAGAAATGTAATTTACATAAAATCCCTGACCATGAAATTCCGTGATCCGAAAATGCTACATGCATAATGGATTCGAAAAATATTCTCTACAGATATGTTAGCATGTGGATTACCGAACTTTCATCACAATAGATTGAAAATTGATACTTAGAAGTATTTTCTCAGATTTTGCAGTGTTTTCCAAACGCCAGTTTCAAAAATGAAGCATTTATTGCAGAAAAATTCTCTTGGAGAGAGTTCTACCCAATAGAGAAGTAATTTACATTGTTTCACTCACCGTGAATTTCCATGTTAAAAACACGGTATATGCATCACCGATTAGAAAAAGCTTCTTTAATATGTTGTGAAAATGTGGATTACCGAACTTTCTTCCAACATAAAGGCATATTTACACCTAGAAATATTTACTCTCATTTTGAAGCATTCTCCAAATTTCAGATTCGATAATCATGCAATTTTCGCAGAAAAATTCTATTCTAGCTAGTTCTACCCAAAAGAATTTTAATTTAAATTGTGTCATTACGGTGAAATTCCATTTCAAAAAGCGCTACATGTATCACGGTTTGAAAAATCATTACTACACTGTTATTAACATGTGGATTACCGGACTTTCATTCACCATTCAATGCATATTGACACTTAGAAGCATTTTCTAAGATTTAACAGGGTTCTCCTAATGGCAGTTTTGAAAATGAGGCACATTTCGCAGAAAAATTCTCTTCACGCGAGTTCTACCCAATAGACATGTAATTTACATTGTTTCCTTCAGTATGACACACTGTATTCCGTACACGTTACATGCATCACGAATTCGACAAACATTCTCTAATGAGTGTGAGCATGTGGATTACCAAAATTTCATTCACCATACAAGGCATATATATCCCTAGATGTTGTTATTCTGATTTCGCAGGTTTTCCCTAACATCCACTTCTGATAATCATGAAATTTTCGCAGAAAAATTCAATTCAAGCGAGTTCTATCCAGTAGAATTGTTATTTTCCGAGTTTCACTCACCGAGACATTTCGTGTTCAAAAAACGTTATATTAATCACGGCTTTGACAAACATTATTTAATGACCGTGACCATGTGGATTACCGATATTTTAACCACAATACAAGACATATTGACACCTAGAAATATTTACTTATATTTCACAGATTTTTCCTAAATTCAGTTACGAAAATCAGGCAGTTTTCGCAGAAAAATTCTCTTGCTGCATGTTCGATCCAATAGACATCCCATTTTCATAGATACCGTCACCGTAACATCCCGTGTTCCGAAAAAGTTACATGCACCATGGATTCAACAAATATTCACTGCTGAGTTGTTAGAATGTGAATTACACATCTTTAATAAACCATTGAAGACATATTGTCACCTTAAAATTTTGCTCAGATTTTGCAGTGTTTTCATAACACCAGTTTCCAAACAGAGGTAGACTTTACAGTAAAATGCTCCAGGAGCGGTTTCTCACCAATAGATATGTAATTTACATAGTTTCCATCAACGTGACATTCCGTGTACCGAACACACTACATTCATCACGGATTTGAGAAACATTTTTAATGAGTTGTTTACATGTTTATTACAGAACTTTCATCTACCATACAAGGCATATTTACACCTAGAAACATTAACTCTGAGTTTGCAGCTTTTTCCTAATAGCAGTTTCAAAATCAGGCAGTTTCCTAAGGAAAAAACTGTTGGAGCGTGTTCTACCCAATAGATATGTAAATTACATAGATCCTCCCGCTGTGAAATTCCGTGTTTCGCACACGCTACATGCAGATAGGATTCGAAAAAATACACTACAGAGTTGTTTGCATGTGGATTACAGGACTTTCATCACAATACAAGGCATATTGATGTGTAGAAGCATTTTCTCAGATTTCACAGAGATTTACAAACGACAGTTTCGAAACTGAGGCAGATTTCAAGGCAAAAACCTCTTGGAGCGGGTTCAAAACAATAGACATTTAATTTACATGGATTCGCACACCATGAAATTCCATGTTCCGAACACGCTTCATGCATCTCGGATTCAAAAATTTTCACTATAGGGTTGTTAGCAAGTGGAATACATCACTTTCATTGACCATAGATTGCTTACTGACTCTTTGAATACTTTTCTCAGATTTCACAGATTAGTTTAAATGCCAGGTTTGATAATGAGGCAGATTTGGCAGGAAAATGCTCTTGGAGCGAGTTCTAACCAAAAGATATGTAATATACCTAGTTTCACTCACCGTGACATTCCATGTTCTGAACAAGTTACATGCATCACGGATTCGAAAAACATTCTTTAATGAGTTGTGAACATGTGTATTACCGAACTTTCATCCACCTTACACTGCATATTTATACATAGAATGTTTTTTCTGATTTAGTAGATTTCACCTAATGTCAGTTTTTAAATCATGCAGTTTTCACAGAAAAATCCTCTTGGAGCGAGTTCTACCCAACAGACATTCAATTTACATAGAACCTGTCATCGTGAAGTTCCATGTTCTGAAAAAGCTACATGCATCACGGATTCGACAAATATTCACTACAGAGTTGTTAGCATAAGGATTAACGAACTTTCATCAACCATAAAAGCCATATTGACACTTTGAATCATTTTCTCATATTTGGAAAGGTTTTCCTAATGCCAGTTTTGAAAATGAGGCAGAATTCGCAGAAAAAGCTCTTGGATCGTGTTCTACCCAAGTGACATGCATTTTACATAGATTCGCTCACCGTGATATTCTGTGTCCCAAACACGCTTCATGTATCTCGGATTTGACAAATATTCACTACAGAGTTCTTAGCATGCAGATTACTGAACTTTCATCCACCCTACAAGGCATATTTACACCGAGAATCTATTCATCTGAGTTCGCAGTGTTTCCCTATTCCAGTCTCGAAAATCAGGCAGATTTCTAAGGAAAAATCTCTTGGAGTGATTTCTAACCAAGAGAAATGTAATTTACATAAAATCCCTGACCATGAAATTCCGTGTTCCGAACATGCTACATGCATAATGGATTCGAAAAATATTCTCTACAGATATGTTAGCATGTGGATTACCGAACTTTCATCACAATAGATTGAAAATTGATTCTTAGAAGTATTTTCTCAAATTTTGCAGTGTTTTCCAAACGCCAGTTTAAAAAATGAAGCATTTACTGCAGAAAAATTCTCTTGGAGAGAGTACTACCCAATAGAGAAGTAATTTACATTGTTTCAGTCACCGTGAAATTCCATGTTAAAAACACGGTATATGCATCACGGATTAGAAAAAGCTTCTTTAATATGTTGTGAAAATGTGGATTACAGAACTTTCTTCCAACATAAAGGCATATTTACACCTAGAAATATTTACTCTCATTTTGAAGCATTCGCCAAGTTTCAGATTCGATAATCATGCAATTTTCGCAGAAAAATTCTATTCTAGCTAGTTCTACCCAATAGAATTTTAATTTAAATTGTGTCATTACGGTGAAATTCCATTTCAAAAAGCGCTACATGAATCACGGTTTGAAAAATCATTACTACACTGTTATTAACATGTGGATTACCGGACTTTCATTCACCATTCAATGCATATTGACACTTAGAAGCATTTTCTAAGATTTCACAGGGTTCTCCTTATGGCAGTTTTGAAAATGAGGCACATTTCGCAGAAAAATTCTCTTCAAGCGAGGTCTACCCAATAGACATGCAACTTACATTGTTTCCTTCAATATGACACACTGTATTCCGTACACGTTACATGCATCACGAATTCGACAAACATTCTCTAATGAGTGTGAGCATGTGGATTACCAAAATTTCATTCACCATAAAAGGCATATTTATCCCTAGAGGTAGTTATTCTGATTTCGCAGGTTTTCCCTAACATCCACTTCCGAAAATCATGAAATTTTCGCAGAAAAATTCAATTCAATCGAGTTCTATCCAGTAGAATTGTTACTTTCCGAGTTTCACTCACCGAGACATTTCGTGTTCAAAAAACGTTACATTAATCACGGCTTTGACAAACATTATTTAATGACCGTGACCATGTGGTTTACCGATGTTTCAACCACAATACAAGGCAATTTGACACCTAGAAACATTTACTTATATTTCGCAGATTTTTCCTAAATTCAGTAATGAAAATCAGGCAGTTTTCGCAGAAAAATTCTCTTGCTGCATGTTCGATCCAATAGAAACCCCATTTTCATAGATACCGTCACCGTAACATCCCGTGTTCTGAAAAAGTTACATGCACCATGGATTCAACAAATATTCACTGCTGAGTTGATAGAATGTGAATTACACATCTTTAATAAACCATTGAAAACCTATTGTCACCTTAAAATTTTGCTTAGATTTTGCAGTGTTTTCATAACACCAGTTTCCAACAGAGGTAGATTTTACAGTAAAATGCTCCTGGAGCGGGTTCTCACCAATAGATATGTAATTTACATAGTTTCCATCAACGTGACATTCCGTGTACCGAACACACTACATTCATCACGGATTTGAGAAACATTTTTAATGAGTTGTGTACATGTGTATTACAGAACTTTCATCCACCATACAATGCATATTTACACCTAGAAACATTAACTCTGAGTTTGCAGATTTTCCTAATAGCAATTTCAAAATCAGGCAGTTTCCTAAGGAAAAAAATGTTGGAGCGTGTTCTACCCAATAGATATGTAAATTACATAAATTCTCCCGCTGTGAAATTCCGTGTTTCGCACACGCTACATGCAGATAGGATTTGACAAAAATACACTACAGAGTTGTTTGCATGTGGATTACAGGACTTTCATCACAATACAAGGCACATTGATGCTTAGAAGCATTTTCTCTGATTTCACAGAGCTTTCCAAACGCCAGTTTCGGAACTGAGGCAGATTTCACGGCAAAATCCTCTTGGAGCGGGTTCAAAACAATAGACATTTAATTTACATGGATTCGCTCACCATGAAATTCCGTGTTCCGAACACGCTTCATGCATCTTGGATTCAAAAATTTTCACTACAGGGTTGTTAGCAAGTGGATTACATCACTTTCATTGACCATAGATTGCTTACTGACTCTTTGAATACTTTTCTCAGATTTCACAGATTAGTTTAAATGCCAGGTTTGATAATGAGGCAGATTTGGCAGGAAAATGCTCTTGGGGCGAGTTCTAACCAAAAGATATGTAATATACCTAGTTTCACTCACCGTGACATTCCGTGTTCTGAACAAGTTACATGCATCACGGATTCGAAAAACATTCTTTAATGAGTTGTGAACATGTGTATTACCGAACTTTCATCCACCTTACAATGCAAATTTATACATAGAATTTTTTTTTCTGATTTAGTAGATTTCACCTAATGTCAGTTTTTAAATCATGCAGTTTTCGCAGAAAAATCCTCTTGGAGCGAGTTCTACCCAATAGACATGCAATTTACGTAGAACCCGTCATCGTGAAATTCTGTGATCCAAAAAATATACATGCATCACGGTTTCGAAAAATATTCACTTCAGACTTGTTAGCATAAAGATTACCGAACTTTCATCCACCATAAAAGCCATATTGACACTTTGAATCATTTTCTCATATTTCGAAAGTTTTTCCTAATGCCAGTTTTGAAAATGAGGCAGAATTCGCAGAAAAAGCTCTTGGAGCGTGTTCTACCCAAGTGACATGCATTTTACATAGATTCGCTCACCGTGATATTCTGTGTCCCAAACACGCTTCATGTATCTCGGATTCGACAAATATTCACTACAGAGTTGTTAGCATGCAGATTACCGAACTTTCATCCACCCTACAAGGCATATTTACACCGAGAATCTATTCATCTGAGTTTGCAGTGTTTTCCTAAAGACAGTTTCGAAAATCAGGCAGATTTCTCAGGAAAAATCTCTTGGAGTGATTTCTAACCAAGAGAAATGTAATTTACATAATATACCTGGCCATGAAATTCCGTGTTCCGAACATGCTACATGCATAATGGATTCGAAAAATATTCTCTACAGATTTGTTAGCATGTGGATTACCGAACTTTCATCACAATAGTTTGAATATTGATACTTAGAAGTATTTTCTCAGATTTTGCTGCGTTTTCCAAACGGCAGTTTAAAAAATAATGCAGTTTTCAGAGAAAAATACTCTTGGAGCGAGTTCTACCCAATAGAAGAGTAATTTACATTGTTTCAGTCACCGTGAAATTCCACATTCCTAACACGGTATATGCATCACGGAATAGAAAAAGATTCTTTAATATGTTGTGAAAATGTTGATTACAGAACTTTCTTCCACATAAAGTCATATTTACACCTAGAAATATTTACTCTCATTTTGAAACTTTCTCCAAACTTCAGATTCGATAATCATGCAATTTTCGCCGAAAAATTCTATTCTAGCTAGTTCTACCCAATAGAATTTTAATTTAAATTGTGTCATTACGGTGAAATTCCATTTCAAAAAGCGCTACATGAATCACGGTTTCAAAAATCATTACTACACTGTTATTAACATGTGGATTACAGGACTTTCATTCACCATTCAATGCATATTGACACTTAGAAGCATTTTCTAAGATTTCACAGGGTTCTCATAATGGCAGTTTTGAAAATGAGGCACATTTCGCAGAAAAATTCTCTTCAAGCGAGTTCTACCCAATAGACATGTAATTTACATTGTTTCCTTCAGTATGACACACTGTATTCCGTACACGTTACATGCATCACGAATTCGACAAACATTCTCTAATGAGTGTGAGCATGTGGATTACCAAAATTTCATTCACCATACAAGGCATATTTATCTCTAGATGTAGTTATTCTGATTTCGCAGGTTTTCCCTAACATCCACTTCCGAAAATCATGAAATTTTCGCAGAAAAATTCAATTCAAGCGAGTTCTATCCAGTAGAATTGTTATTTTCCGAGTTTCACTCACTGAGACATTCCGTGTTCAAAAAACTTTACATTAATCACGGCTTCGACAAACATTTTTTATTAACCGTGAGCATGTGGATTACCGATGTTTCAACCACAATACAAGGCATATTTACACCTAGAAATATTTACTTAGATTTCACAGATTTTTCCTAACGTCTCTTACGAAAATCAGGCAGTTTTCGCAGAAAAATTCTCTTGCTGCATGTTCGATCCAATACACATCCCATTTCCATAGATACCGTCACCGTAACATTCCGTGTTCCGAAAAAGGTACATGCACCATGGATTCAACAAATATTCACTCCTGAGTTGTTAGAATGTGAATTACACATCTTTAATAAACCATTGAATACATATTGTCACCTTAAAGCTTTTGCTCAGGTTTTGCAGTGTTTTCATAACACCAGTTTCCAAACAGAGGTAGATTTTACAGTAAAATGCTCCTGGAGCGGGTTCTCAACAATAGATATGTAATTTACCTATTTTCTTCAACGTGACATTCCGTGTACCGAACAAACTACATACATCACGGATTTGAGAAACATTTTTAATGAGTTGTGTACATGTGTATTACAGATCTTTCATCCACCATACAAGGCATATTTACACCTAGAAACATTAACTCTGAGTTTGCAGCTTTTTAATAGCAGTTTCAAAAATCAGGCAGATTACTAAGGAAAAACCTTTTTGAGCGTGTCTTATGCAATAGATATGTAAATTACATAGATTCTCCCGCTGTGAAATTCCGTGTTTCGCCCACGCTACATGCAGATAGGATTCGACAAAAATACACTACAGAGTTGTTTGCATGTGGATTACAGGACTTTCATCACAATACAAGGCATATTGATGCTTAGAAACATTTTCTCTGATTTCACAGAGCTTTCCAAACGCCAGTTTCGAAACTGAGGCAGTTTTCACGGCAAAAACCTCTTGGAGCGTGTTCAAAACAATAGACATGTAATTTACATGGATTCGCTCACCGTGAAATTTCATGTTCCGAACACGCTTCATGCATCTCGGATTCAAAAATTTTCACTACAGAGTTGTTAGCAAGTGGATTACTGCACTTTCAACCACCATACATGGCTTACTAACACTTTGAAGACTTTTCTCAGATTTCACAGAGTAGTTTTAATGTCAGGTTTGAAAATGAGGCAGATTTGGCAGGAAAATGCTCTTGGAGCGAGTTCTAACCAAAAGATATGTAATTTAATTAGTTTCACTCACCGTGATATTCCGTGTTCTGAACACGTTACATGCATCACGGATTCGACAAACATTCTTTAATGAGTTGTGAACATGTGTATTACCGAACTTTCATCCACCTTACAATGCATATTTATACATAGAAATTATTTTCTGATTTAGTATATTTCTCCTAGTGTCAGATTTTAAATCATGCAGTTTTCACAGAAAAATCCTCTTGGAGCGAGTTCTACCCAATAGACATGCAATTTACGTAGAACCCGTCATCGTGAAATTCCGTGATCCGAAAAATATACATGCATCACGGTTTCGAAAAATATTCACTTCAGACTTGTTAGCATAAAGATTACCGAACTTTCATCCACCATAAAAGCCATATTGACACTTTCAATCATTTTCTCATATTTCAAAAATTTTCCTAATGCCAGTTTTGAAAATGAGGCAGAATTCGCAGAAAAAGTTCTTGGAACGAGTTCTACCCGAGAGATCTATTTTACATAGATTCGCTTACTGTGATATTCTGTGTTCCGAACACGCTTCATGTGTCTCGGATTCGACAAATATTCACTACAGAGTTGTTAGCATGTGGATTAACGATCTTTCATCCACCATACAAGGCTTAAATACACCGAGAATCTATTCATCTGAGTTCGCAGTGTTTCCTAATTCCAGTTTGGAAAATCAGGCAGATTTCTCAGGAAAAATCTCTTGGAGTGTTTTCTAACCAAGAGAAATGTAATTTACATAAACTCTCTGGCCATGAAATTCCGTGTTCCGAACATGCTACTTGCATAATGAATTCGAAAAATATTCACTACAGATTTGTTAGCATGTGGATTACCGAACTTTCATCACAATAGTTTGAATATTGATACTTAGAAGTATTTTCTCAGATTTTGTTGCGTTTTCCAAACGCCAGTTTAAAAAATGAAGCATTTACTGCAGAAAAATTCTCTTGGAGAGAGTTCTACCCAATAGAGAAGTAATTTACATTGTTTCAGTCACCGTGAAATTCCATGTTAAAAACACCGTATATGCATCACGGATTAGAAAAAGCTTCTTTAATATGTTGTGAAAATGTGGATTACCGAACTTTCTTCCAACATAAAGGCATATTTACACCTAGAAATATTTACTCTCATTTTGAAGCATTCTCCAAATTTCAGATTCGATAATCATGCAATTTTCGCAGAAAAATTCTATTCTAGCTAGTTCTACCCAATAGAATTTTAATTTAAATTGTGTCATTACGGTGAAATTCCATTTCAAAAAGCGCTACATGAATCACGGTTTGAAAAATCATTACTACACTTTTATTAACATGTGGATTACCGGACTTTCATTCACCATTCAATGCATATTGACACTTAGAAGCATTTTCTAAGATTTCACAGGGTTCTCCTTATGGCAGTTTTGAAAATGAGGCACATTTCGCAGAAAAATCCTCTTCAAGCGAGGTCTACCCAATAGACATGCAACTTACATTGTTTCCTTCAATATGACACTCTGTATTCCGTACACGTTACATGCATCACGAATTCGACAAACATTCTCTAATGAGTGTGAGCATGTGGATTACCAAAATTTCATTCACCATACAAGGCATATTTACACCTAGATGTAGTTATTCTGATTTCGCAGGTTTTCCCTAATATCCACTTCTGAAAATCATGAAATTTTCGCAGAAAAATTCAATTCAATCGAATTCTATCCAGTAGAATTGTTACTTTCCGAGTTTCACTCACCGAGACATTTCGTGTTCAAAAAACGTTACATTAATCACGGCTTTGACAAACATTATTTAATGACCGTGACCATGTGGTTTACCGATGTTTCAACCACAATACAAGGCAATTTGACACCTAGAAACATTTACTTATATTTCGCAGATTTTTCCTAAATTCAGTAATGAAAATCAGGCAGTTTTCGCAGAAAAATTCTCTTGCTGCATGTTCGATCCAATAGAAACCCCATTTTCATAGATACCGTCACCGTAAAATCCCGTGTTCTGAAAAAGTTACATGCACCATGGATTCAACAAATATTCACTGCTGAGTTGATAGAATGTGAATTACACATCTTTAATAAACCATTGAAAACATATTGTCACCTTAAAATTTTGCTCAGATTTTGCAGTGTTTTCATAACACCAGTTTCCAACAGAGGTAGATTTTACAGTAAAATGCTCCTGGAGCGGTTTCTCACCAATAGATATGTAATTTACATAGTTTCCATCAACGTGACATTCCGTGTACCGAACACACTACATTCATCACGGATTTGAGAAACATTTTTAATGAGCTGTGTACATGTGTATTACAGAACTTTCATCCACCATACAATGCATATTTACACCTAGAAACATTAACTCTGAGTTTGCAGCTTTTTCCTAATAGCAGTTTCAAAATCAGGCAGTTTCCTAAGGAAAAAAATGTTGGAGCGTGTTCTACCCAATAGATATGTAAATTACATAAATTCTCCCGCTGTGAAATTCCGTGTTTCGCACACGCTACATGCAGATAGGATTTGACAAAAATACACTACAGAGTTGTTTGCATGTGGATTACAGGACTTTCATCACAATACAAGGCACATTGATGCTTAGTAGCATTTTCTCTGATTTCACAGAGCTTTCCAAACGCCAGTTTCGGAACTGAGGCAGATTTCACGGCAAAATCCTCTTGGAGCGGGTTCAAAACAATAGACATTTAATTTACATGGATTCGCTCACCATGAAATTCCGTGTTCCGAACACGCTTCATGCATCTTGGATTCAAAAATTTTCACTACAGGGTTGTTAGCAAGTGGATTACATCACTTTCATTGACCATAGATTGCTTACTGACTCTTTGAATACTTTTCTCAGATTTCACAGATTAGTTTAAATGCCAGGTTTGATAATGAGGCAGATTTGGCAGGAAAATGCTCTTGGGGCGAGTTCTAACCAAAAGATATGTAATATACCTAGTTTCACTCACCGTGACATTCCGTGTTCTGAACAAGTTACATGCATCACGGATTCGAAAAACATTCTTTAATGAGTTGTGAACATGTGTATTACCGAACTTTCATCCACCTTACAATGCAAATTTATACATAGAATGTTTTTTCTGATTTAGTAGATTTCACCTAATGTCAGTTTTTAAATCATGCAGTTTTCGCAGAAAAATCCTCTTGGAGCGAGTTCTACCCAATAGACATGCAATTTACGTAGAACCCGTCATCGTGAAATTCTGTGATCCAAAAAATATACATGCATCACGGTTTCGAAAAATATTCACTTCAGACTTGTTAGCATAAAGATTACCGAACTTTCATCCACCATAAAAGCCATATTGACACTTTGAATCATTTTCTCATATTTCGAAAGTTTTTCCTAATGCCAGTTTTGAAAATGAGGCAGAATTCGCAGAAAAAGCTCTTGGAGCGTGTTCTACCCAAGTGACATGCATTTTACATAGATTCGCTCACCGTGATATTCTGTGTCCCAAACACGCTTCATGTATCTCGGATTCGACAAATATTCACTACAGAGTTGTTAGCATGCAGATTACCGAACTTTCATCCACCCTACAAGGCATATTTACACCGAGAATCTATTCATCTGAGTTCGCAGTGTTTTCCTAAAGACAGTTTCGAAAATCAGGCAGATTTCTCAGGAAAAATCTCTTGGAGTGATTTCTAACCAAGAGAAATGTAATTTACATAATATACCTGGCCATGAAATTCCGTGTTCCGAACATGCTACATGCATAATGGATTCGAAAAATATTCTCTACAGATTTGTTAGCATGTGGATTACCGAACTTTCATCACAATAGTTTGAATATTGATACTTAGAAGTATTTTCTCAGATTTTGCTGCGTTTTCCAAACGGCAGTTTAAAAAATAATGCAGTTTTCAGAGAAAAATACTCTTGGAGCGAGTTCTACCCAATAGAGGAGTAATTTAAATTGTTTCAGTCACCGTGAAATTCCACATTCCTAACACGGTATATGCATCACGGAATAGAAAAAGATTCTTTAATATGTTGTGAAAATGTTGATTACAGAACTTTCTTCCACATAAAGTCATATTTACACCTAGAAATATTTACTCTCATTTTGAAACATTCTCCAAACTTCAGATTCGATAATCATGCAATTTTCGCCGAAAAATTCTATTCTAGCTAGTTCTACCCAATAGAATTTTAATTTAAATTGTGTCATTACGGTGAAATTCCATTTCAAAAAGCGCTACATGAATCACGGTTTCAAAAATCATTACTACACTGTTATTAACATGTGGATTACAGGACTTTCATTCACCATTCAATGCATATTGACACTTAGAAGCATTTTCTAAGATTTCACAGGGTTCTCCTAATGGCAGTTTTGAAAATGAGGCACATTTCGCAGAAAAATTCTCTTCAAGCGAGTTCTACCCAATAGACATGTAATTTACATTGTTTCCTTCAGTATGACACACTGTATTCCGTACACGTTACATGCATCACGAATTCGACAAACATTCTCTAATGAATGTGAGCATGTGGATTACCAAAATTTCATTCACCATACAAGGCATATTTATCTCTAGATGTAGTTATTCTGATTTCGCAGGTTTTCCCTAACATCCACTTCCGAAAATCATGAAATTTTCGCAGAAAAATTCAATTCAAGCGAGTTCTATCCAGTAGAATTGTTATTTCCCGAGTTTCACTCACTGAGACATTCCGTGTTCAAAAAACGTTACATTAATCACGGCTTCGACAAACATTATTTATTAACCGTGAGCATGTGGATTACCGATGTTTCAACCACAATACAAGGCATATTTACACCTAGAAATATTTACTTAGATTTCACAGATTTTTCCTAACGTCTCTTACGAAAATCAGGCAGTTTTCGCAGAAAAATTCTCTTGCTGCATGTTCGATCCAATACACATCCCATTTCCATAGATACCGTCACCGTAACATTCCGTGTTCCGAAAAAGGTACATGCACCATGGATTCAACAAATATTCACTCCTGAGTTGTTAGAATGTGAATTACACATCTTTAATAAACCATTGAAGACATATTGTCACCTTAAAGCTTTTGCTCAGGTTTTGCAGTGTTTTCATAACACCAGTTTCCAAACAGAGGTAGATTTTACAGTAAAATGCTCCTGGAGCGGGTTCTCAACAATAGATATGTAATCTACCTATTTTCCTTCAACGTGACATTCCGTGTACCGAACAAACTACATACATCACGGATTTGAGAAACATTTTTAATGAGTTGTGTACATGTGTATTACAGATCTTTCATCCACCATACAAGGCATATTTACACCTAGAAACATTAACTCTGAGTTTGCAGCTTTTTCCTAATAGCAGTTTCAAAAATCAGGCAGATTACTAAGGAAAAACCTTTTTGAGCGTGTCTTATGCAATAGATATGTAAATTACATAGATTCTCCCGCTGTGAAATTCCGTGTTTCGCCCACGCTACATGCAGATAGGATTCGACAAAAATACACTACACAGTTGTTTGCATGTGGATTACAGGACTTTCATCACAATACAAGGCATATTGATGCTTAGAAACATTTTCTCTGATTTCACAGAGCTTTCCAAACGCCAGTTTCGAAACTGAGGCAGTTTTCACGGCAAAAACCTCTTGGAGCGTGTTCAAAACAATAGACATGTAATTTACATGGATTCGCTCACCGTGAAATTTCATGTTCCGAACACGCTTCATGCATCTCGGATTCAAAAATTTTCACTACAGAGTTGTTAGCAAGTGGATTACTGCACTTTCATCCACCATACATGGCTTACTGACACTTTGAAGACTTTTCTCAGATTTCACAGAGTAGTTTTAATGTCAGGTTTGAAAATGAGGCAGATTTGGCAGGAAAATGCTCTTGGAGCGAGTTCTAACCCAAAGATATGTAATTTAATTAGTTTCACTCACCGTGATATTCCGTGTTCTGAACACGTTACATGCATCACGGATTCGACAAACATTCTTTAATGAGTTGTGAACATGTGTATTACCGAACTTTCATCCACCTTACAATGCATATTTATACATAGAAATTATTTTCTGATTTAGTATATTTCTCCTAGTGTCAGTTTTTTAATCATGCAGTTTTCACAGAAAAATCCTCTTGGAGCGAGTTCTACCCAATAGACATGCAATTTACGTAGAACCCGTCATCGTGAAATTCCGTGATCCGAAAAATATACATGCATCACGGTTTCGAAAAATATTCACTTCAGACTTGTTAGCATAAAGATTACCGAACTTTCATCCACCATAAAAGCCATATTGACACTTTCAATCATTTTCTCATATTTCAAAAATTTTCCTAATGCCAGTTTTGAAAATGAGGCAGAATTCGCAGAAAAAGTTCTTGGAACGAGTTCTACCCGAGAGATCTATTTTACATAGATTCGCTTACTGTGATATTCTGTGTTCCGAACACGCTTCATGTGTCTCGGATTCGACAAATATTCACTACAGAGTTGTTAGCATGTGGATTAACGATCTTTCATCCACCATACAAGGCTTAAATACACCGAGAATCTATTCATCTGAGTTCGCAGTGTTTCCTAATTCCAGTTTGGAAAATCAGGCAGATTTCTCAGGAAAAATCTCTTGGAGTGTTTTCTAACCAAGAGAAATGTAATTTACATAAACTCTCTGGCCATGAAATTCCGTGTTCCGAACATGCTACTTGCATAATGAATTCGAAAAATATTCACTACAGATTTGTTAGCATGTGGATTACCGAACTTTCATCACAATAGTTTGAATATTGATACTTAGAAGTATTTTCTCAGATTTTGTTGCGTTTTCCAAACGCCAGTTTAAAAAATGAAGCATTTACTGCAGAAAAATTCTCTTGGAGAGAGTTCTACCCAATAGAGAAGTAATTTACATTGTTTCAGTCACCGTGAAATTCCATGTTAAAAACACCGTATATGCATCACGGATTAGAAAAAGCTTCTTTAATATGTTGTGAAAATTTGGATTACCGAACTTTCTTCCAACATAAAGGCATATTTACACCTAGAAATATTTACTCTCATTTTGAAGCATTCTCCAAATTTCAGATTCGATAATCATGCAATTTTCGCAGAAAAATTCTATTCTAGCTAGTTCTACCCAATAGAATTTTAATTTAAATTGTGTCATTACGGTGAAATTCCATTTCAAAAAGCGCTACATGAATCACGGTTTGAAAAATCATTACTACACTTTTATTAACATGTGGATTACCGGACTTTCATTCACCATTCAATGCATATTGACACTTAGAAGCATTTTCTAAGATTTCACAGGGTTTTCCTTATGGCAGTTTTGAAAATGAGGCACATTTCGCAGAAAAATCCTCTTCAAGCGAGGTCTACCCAATAGACATGCAACTTACATTGTTTCCTTCAATATGACACTCTGTATTCCGTACACGTTACATGCATCACGAATTCGACAAACATTCTCTAATGAGTGTGAGCATGTGGATTACCAAAATTTCATTCACCATACAAGGCATATTTACACCTAGATGTAGTTATTCTGATTTCGCAGGTTTTCCCTAATATCCACTTCTGAAAATCATGAAATTTTCGCAGAAAAATTCAATTCAATCGAATTCTATCCAGTAGAATTGTTACTTTCCGAGTTTCACTCACCGAGACATTTCGTGTTCAAAAAACGTTACATTAATCACGGCTTTGACAAACATTATTTAATGACCGTGACCATGTGGTTTACCGATGTTTCAACCACAATACAAGGCAATTTGACACCTAGAAACATTTACTTATATTTCGCAGATTTTTCCTAAATTCAGTAATGAAAATCAGGCAGTTTTCGCAGAAAAATTCTCTTGCTGCATGTTCGATCCAATAGAAACCCCATTTTCATAGATACCGTCACCGTAAAATCCCGTGTTCTGAAAAAGTTACATGCACCATGGATTCAACAAATATTCACTGCTGAGTTGATAGAATGTGAATTACACATCTTTAATAAACCATTGAAAACATATTGTCACCTTAAAATTTTGCTCAGATTTTGCAGTGTTTTCATAACACCAGTTTCCAACAGAGGTAGATTTTACAGTAAAATGCTCCTGGAGCGGTTTCTCACCAATAGATATGTAATTTACATAGTTTCCATCAACGTGACATTCCGTGTACCGAACACACTACATTCATCACGGATTTGAGAAACATTTTTAATGAGCTGTGTACATGTGTATTACAGAACTTTCATCCACCATACAATGCATATTTACACCTAGAAACATTAACTCTGAGTTTGCAGCTTTTTCCTAATAGCAGTTTCAAAATCAGGCAGTTTCCTAAGGAAAAAAATGTTGGAGCGTGTTCTACCCAATAGATATGTAAATTACATAAATTCTCCCGCTGTGAAATTCCGTGTTTCGCACACGCTACATGCAGATAGGATTTGACAAAAATACACTACAGAGTTGTTTGCATGTGGATTACAGGACTTTCATCACAATACAAGGCACATTGATGCTTAGTAGCATTTTCTCTGATTTCACAGAGCTTTCCAAACGCCAGTTTCGGAACTGAGGCAGATTTCACGGCAAAATCCTCTTGGAGCGGGTTCAAAACAATAGACATTTAATTTACATGGATTCGCTCACCATGAAATTCCGTGTTCCGAACACGCTTCATGCATCTTGGATTCAAAAATTTTCACTACAGGGTTGTTAGCAAGTGGATTACATCACTTTCATTGACCATAGATTGCTTACTGACTCTTTGAATACTTTTCTCAGATTTCACAGATTAGTTTAAATGCCAGGTTTGATAATGAGGCAGATTTGGCAGGAAAATGCTCTTGGGGCGAGTTCTAACCAAAAGATATGTAATATACCTAGTTTCACTCACCGTGACATTCCGTGTTCTGAACAAGTTACATGCATCACGGATTCGAAAAACATTCTTTAATGAGTTGTGAACATGTGTATTACCGAACTTTCATCCACCTTACAATGCAAATTTATACATAGAATGTTTTTTCTGATTTAGTAGATTTCACCTAATGTCAGTTTTTAAATCATGCAGTTTTCGCAGAAAAATCCTCTTGGAGCGAGTTCTACCCAATAGACATGCAATTTACGTAGAACCCGTCATCGTGAAATTCTGTGATCCAAAAAATATACATGCATCACGGTTTCGAAAAATATTCACTTCAGACTTGTTAGCATAAAGATTACCGAACTTTCATCCACCATAAAAGCCATATTGACACTTTGAATCATTTTCTCATATTTCGAAAGTTTTTCCTAATGCCAGTTTTGAAAATGAGGCAGAATTCGCAGAAAAAGCTCTTGGAGCGTGTTCTACCCAAGTGACATGCATTTTACATAGATTCGCTCACCGTGATATTCTGTGTCCCAAACACGCTTCATGTATCTCGGATTCGACAAATATTCACTACAGAGTTGTTAGCATGCAGATTACCGAACTTTCATCCACCCTACAAGGCATATTTACACCGAGAATCTATTCATCTGAGTTCGCAGTGTTTTCCTAAAGACAGTTTCGAAAATCAGGCAGATTTCTCAGGAAAAATCTCTTGGAGTGATTTCTAACCAAGAGAAATGTAATTTACATAATATACCTGGCCATGAAATTCCGTGTTCCGAACATGCTACATGCATAATGGATTCGAAAAATATTCTCTACAGATTTGTTAGCATGTGGATTACCGAACTTTCATCACAATAGTTTGAATATTGATACTTAGAAGTATTTTCTCAGATTTTGCTGCGTTTTCCAAACGGCAGTTTAAAAAATAATGCAGTTTTCAGAGAAAAATACTCTTGGAGCGAGTTCTACCCAATAGAGGAGTAATTTAAATTGTTTCAGTCACCGTGAAATTCCACATTCCTAACACGGTATATGCATCACGGAATAGAAAAAGATTCTTTAATATGTTGTGAAAATGTTGATTACAGAACTTTCTTCCACATAAAGTCATATTTACACCTAGAAATATTTACTCTCATTTTGAAACATTCTCCAAACTTCAGATTCGATAATCATGCAATTTTCGCCGAAAAATTCTATTCTAGCTAGTTCTACCCAATAGAATTTTAATTTAAATTGTGTCATTACGGTGAAATTCCATTTCAAAAAGCGCTACATGAATCACGGTTTCAAAAATCATTACTACACTGTTATTAACATGTGGATTACAGGACTTTCATTCACCATTCAATGCATATTGACACTTAGAAGCATTTTCTAAGATTTCACAGGGTTCTCCTAATGGCAGTTTTGAAAATGAGGCACATTTCGCAGAAAAATTCTCTTCAAGCGAGTTCTACCCAATAGACATGTAATTTACATTGTTTCCTTCAGTATGACACACTGTATTCCGTACACGTTACATGCATCACGAATTCGACAAACATTCTCTAATGAATGTGAGCATGTGGATTACCAAAATTTCATTCACCATACAAGGCATATTTATCTCTAGATGTAGTTATTCTGATTTCGCAGGTTTTCCCTAACATCCACTTCCGAAAATCATGAAATTTTCGCAGAAAAATTCAATTCAAGCGAGTTCTATCCAGTAGAATTGTTATTTCCCGAGTTTCACTCACTGAGACATTCCGTGTTCAAAAAACGTTACATTAATCACGGCTTCGACAAACATTATTTATTAACCGTGAGCATGTGGATTACCGATGTTTCAACCACAATACAAGGCATATTTACACCTAGAAATATTTACTTAGATTTCACAGATTTTTCCTAACGTCTCTTACGAAAATCAGGCAGTTTTCGCAGAAAAATTCTCTTGCTGCATGTTCGATCCAATACACATCCCATTTCCATAGATACCGTCACCGTAACATTCCGTGTTCCGAAAAAGGTACATGCACCATGGATTCAACAAATATTCACTCCTGAGTTGTTAGAATGTGAATTACACATCTTTAATAAACCATTGAAGACATATTGTCACCTTAAAGCTTTTGCTCAGGTTTTGCAGTGTTTTCATAACACCAGTTTCCAAACAGAGGTAGATTTTACAGTAAAATGCTCCTGGAGCGGGTTCTCAACAATAGATATGTAATCTACCTATTTTCCTTCAACGTGACATTCCGTGTACCGAACAAACTACATACATCACGGATTTGAGAAACATTTTTAATGAGTTGTGTACATGTGTATTACAGATCTTTCATCCACCATACAAGGCATATTTACACCTAGAAACATTAACTCTGAGTTTGCAGCTTTTTCCTAATAGCAGTTTCAAAAATCAGGCAGATTACTAAGGAAAAACCTTTTTGAGCGTGTCTTATGCAATAGATATGTAAATTACATAGATTCTCCCGCTGTGAAATTCCGTGTTTCGCCCACGCTACATGCAGATAGGATTCGACAAAAATACACTACACAGTTGTTTGCATGTGGATTACAGGACTTTCATCACAATACAAGGCATATTGATGCTTAGAAACATTTTCTCTGATTTCACAGAGCTTTCCAAACGCCAGTTTCGAAACTGAGGCAGTTTTCACGGCAAAAACCTCTTGGAGCGTGTTCAAAACAATAGACATGTAATTTACATGGATTCGCTCACCGTGAAATTTCATGTTCCGAACACGCTTCATGCATCTCGGATTCAAAAATTTTCACTACAGAGTTGTTAGCAAGTGGATTACTGCACTTTCATCCACCATACATGGCTTACTGACACTTTGAAGACTTTTCTCAGATTTCACAGAGTAGTTTTAATGTCAGGTTTGAAAATGAGGCAGATTTGGCAGGAAAATGCTCTTGGAGCGAGTTCTAACCCAAAGATATGTAATTTAATTAGTTTCACTCACCGTGATATTCCGTGTTCTGAACACGTTACATGCATCACGGATTCGACAAACATTCTTTAATGAGTTGTGAACATGTGTATTACCGAACTTTCATCCACCTTACAATGCATATTTATACATAGAAATTATTTTCTGATTTAGTATATTTCTCCTAGTGTCAGTTTTTTAATCATGCAGTTTTCACAGAAAAATCCTCTTGGAGCGAGTTCTACCCAATAGACATGCAATTTACGTAGAACCCGTCATCGTGAAATTCCGTGATCCGAAAAATATACATGCATCACGGTTTCGAAAAATATTCACTTCAGACTTGTTAGCATAAAGATTACCGAACTTTCATCCACCATAAAAGCCATATTGACACTTTCAATCATTTTCTCATATTTCAAAAATTTTCCTAATGCCAGTTTTGAAAATGAGGCAGAATTCGCAGAAAAAGTTCTTGGAACGAGTTCTACCCGAGAGATCTATTTTACATAGATTCGCTTACTGTGATATTCTGTGTTCCGAACACGCTTCATGTGTCTCGGATTCGACAAATATTCACTACAGAGTTGTTAGCATGTGGATTAACGATCTTTCATCCACCATACAAGGCTTAAATACACCGAGAATCTATTCATCTGAGTTCGCAGTGTTTCCTAATTCCAGTTTGGAAAATCAGGCAGATTTCTCAGGAAAAATCTCTTGGAGTGTTTTCTAACCAAGAGAAATGTAATTTACATAAACTCTCTGGCCATGAAATTCCGTGTTCCGAACATGCTACTTGCATAATGAATTCGAAAAATATTCACTACAGATTTGTTAGCATGTGGATTACCGAACTTTCATCACAATAGTTTGAATATTGATACTTAGAAGTGTTTTCTCAGATTTTGTTGCGTTTTCCAAACGCCAGTTTAAAAAATGAAGCATTTACTGCAGAAAAATTCTCTTGGAGAGAGTTCTACCCAATAGAGTAGTAATTTACATTGTTTCAGTCACCGTGAAATTCCATGTTAAAAACACGGTATATGCATCACGGATTAGAAAAAGCTTCTTTAATATGTTGTGAAAATGTGGATTACCAAACTTTCTTCCAACATAAAGGCATATTTACACCTAGAAATATTTACTCTCATTTTGAAGCATTCTCCAAATTTCAGATTCGATAATCATGCAATTTTCGCAGAAAAATTCTATTCTAGCTAGTTCTACCCAATAGAATTTTAATTTAAATTGTGTCATTACGGTGAAATTCCATTTCAAAAAGCGCTACATGAATCACGGTTTGAAAAATCATTACTACACTTTTATAAACATGTGGATTACCGGACTTTCATTCACCATTCAATGCATATTGACACTTAGAAGCATTTTCTAAGATTTCACAGGGTTCTCCTAATGGCAGTTTTGAAAATGAGGCACATTTCGCAGAAAAAAACTCTTCAAGCGAGTTCTACCGAATAGACATGTAATTTACATTGTTTCCTTCAATATGACACACTGTATTCCGTACACGTTACATGCATCACGAATTCGACAAACATTCTTTAATGAGTGTGAGCATGTGGATTACCAAAGTTTCATTCACCATACAAGGCATATTTACACCTAGATGTAGTTATTCTGATTTCGCAGGTTTTCACTAACATCCACTTCCGAAAATCATGAAATTTTCGCAGAAAAATTCAATTCAAGCGAGTTCTATCCAGTAGAATTTTTATTTTCCGAGTTTCACTCACCGAGACATTCCGTGTTCAAAAAACGTTACATTAATCACGGCTTTGACAAACATTATTTAATGACCGTGACCATGTGGATTACCGATGTTTCAACCACAATACAAGGCATATTGACACCTAGAAACATTGACTTAGATTTCGCAGATTTTTCCTAAATTCAGTTATGAAAATCAGGCAGTTTTCGCAGAAAAATTCTCTTGCTGCATGTTCGATCCAATAGACACCCCATTTTCATAGATACCGTCACCGTAACTTCCCGTGTTCCGAAAAAGTTACATGCACCATGGATTCAACAAATATTCACTGCTGAGTTGTTAGAATGTGAATTACACATCTTTAATAAACAATTGAGACATATTGTCACCTTAAAATTTTGCTCAGATTTTGCAGTGTTTTCATAACACCAGTTTCCAAACAGAGGTAGATTTTACAGTAAAATGCTCCTGGAGTGTTTCTCACCAATAGATATGTAATTTACATAGTTTCCATCAACGTGACATTCCGTATACTGAATACACTACATTCATCACGGATTTGAGAAACATTTTTAATGAGTTGTGTACATGTGTATTACAGAACTTTCATCCACCATACAAGGCATATTTACACCTAGAAACATTAACTCTGAGTTTGCAGCTTTTTCCTAATAGCAGTTTCAAAATCAGGCAGTTTCCTAAGGAAAAAAATGTTGGAGCGTGTTCTACCCAATAGATATGTAAATTACATAAATTCTCCCGCTGTGAAATTCCGTGTTTCGCACACGCTACATGCAGATAGGATTTGACAAAAATACACTACAGAGTTGTTTGCATGTGGATTACAGGACTTTCATCACAATACAAGGCATATTGATGCTTAGAAGCATTTTCTCTGATTTCACAGAGCTTTCCAAACGCCAGTTTCGGAACTGAGGCAGATTTCACGGCAAAAACCTCTTGGAGCGGGTTCAAAACAATAGACATTTAATTTACATGGATTCGCTCACCATGAAATTCCGTGTTCCGAACACGCTTCATGCATCTCGGATTCAAAAATTATCACTACAGGGTTGTTAGCAAGTGGATTACATCACTTTCATTGACCATAGATTGCTTACTGACTCTTTGAATACTTTTCTCAGATTTCACAGATTAGTTTAAATGCCAGGTTTGATAATGAGGCAGATTTGGCAGGAAAATGCTCTTGGGGCGAGTTCTAACCAAAAGATATGTAATATACCTAGTTTCACTCACCGTGACATTCCGTGTTCTGAACAAGTTACATGCATCACGGATTCGAAAAACATTCTTTAATGAGTTGTGAACATGTGTATTACCGAACTTTCATCCACCTTACAATGCAAATTTATACATAGAATGTTTTTTCTGATTTAGTAGATTTCACCTAATGTCAGTTTTTAAATCATGCAGTTTTCGCAGAAAAATCCTCTTGGAGCGAGTTCTACCCAATAGACATGCAATTTACGTAGAACCCGTCATCGTGAAATTCTGTGATCCAAAAAATATACATGCATCACGGTTTCGAAAAATATTCACTTCAGACTTGTTAGCATAAAGATTACCGAACTTTCATCCACCATAAAAGCCATATTGACACTTTGAATCATTTTCTCATATTTCAAAAGTTTTTCCTAATGCCAGTTTTGAAAATGAGGCAGAATTCGCAGAAAAAGCTCTTGGAGCGTGTTCTACCCAAGTGACATGCATTTTACATAGATTCGCTCACCGTGATATTCTGTGTCCCAAACACGCTTCATGTATCTCGGATTCGACAAATATTCACTACAGAGTTGTTAGCATGCAGATTACCGAACTTTCATCCACCCTACAAGGCATATTTACACCGAGAATCTATTCATCTGAGTTCGCAGTGTTTTCCTAAAGACAGTTTCGAAAATCAGGCAGATTTCTCAGGAAAAATCTCTTGGAGTGATTTCTAACCAAGAGAAATGTAATTTACATAATATACCTGGCCATGAAATTCCGTGTTCCGAACATGCTACATGCATAATGGATTCGAAAAATATTCTCTACAGATTTGTTAGCATGTGGATTACCGAACTTTCATCACAATAGTTTGAATATTGATACTTAGAAGTATTTTCTCAGATTTTGCTGCGTTTTCCAAACGGCAGTTTAAAAAATAATGCAGTTTTCAGAGAAAAATACTCTTGGAGCGAGTTCTACCCATTAGAGGAGTAATTTACATTGTTTCAGTCACCGTGAAATTCCACATTCCTAACACGGTATATGCATCACGGAATAGAAAAAGATTCTTTAATATGTTGTGAAAATGTTGATTACAGAACTTTCTTCCACATAAAGTCATATTTACACCTAGAAATATTTACTCTCATTTTGAAGCTTTCTCCAAACTTCAGATTCGATAATCATGCAATTTTCGCCGAAAAATTCTATTCTAGCTAGTTCTACCCAATAGAATTTTAATTTAAATTGTGTCATTACGGTGAAATTCCATTTCAAAAAGCGCTACATGAATCACGGTTTCAAAAATCATTACTACACTGTTATTAACATGTGGATTACAGGACTTTCATTCACCATTCAATGCATATTGACACTTAGAAGCATTTTCTAAGATTTCACAGGGTTCTCCTAATGGCAGTTTTGAAAATGAGGCACATTTCGCAGAAAAATTCTCTTCAAGCGAGTTCTACCCAATAGACATGTAATTTACATTGTTTCCTTCAGTATGACACACTGTATTCCGTACACGTTACATGCATCACGAATTCGACAAACATTCTCTAATGAGTGTGAGCATGTGGATTACCAAAATTTCATTCACCATACAAGGCATATTTATCTCTAGATGTAGTTATTCTGATTTCGCAGGTTTTCCCTAACATCCACTTCCGAAAATCATGAAATTTTCGCAGAAAAATTCAATTCAAGCGAGTTCTATCCAGTAGAATTGTTATTTCCCGAGTTTCACTCACTGAGACATTCCGTGTTCAAAAAACGTTACATTAATCATGGCTTCGACAAACATTATTTATTAACCGTGAGCATGTGGATTACCGATGTTTCAACCACAATACAAGGCATATTTACACCTAGAAATGTTTACTTAGATTTCACAGATTTTTCCTAACGTCTGTTACGAAAATCAGGCAGTTTTCGCAGAAAAATTCTCTTGCTGCATGTTCGATCCAATACACATCCCATTTCCATAGATACCGTCACCGTAACATTCCGTGTTCCGAAAAAGGTACATGCACCATGGATTCAACAAATATTCACTCCTGAGTTGTTAGAATGTGAATTACACATCTTTAATAAACCATTGAAGACATATTGTCACCTTAAAGCTTTTGCTCAGGTTTTGCAGTGTTTTCATAACACCAGTTTCCAAACAGAGGTAGATTTTACAGTAAAATGCTCCTGGAGCGGGTTCTCAACAATAGATATGTAATCTACCTATTTTCCTTCAACGTGACATTCCGTGTACCGAACAAACTACATACATCACGGATTTGAGAAACATTTTTAATGAGTTGTGTACATGTGTATTACAGATCTTTCATCCACCATACAAGGCATATTTACACCTAGAAACATTAACTCTGAGTTTGCAGCTTTTTCCTAATAGCAGTTTCAAAAATCAGGCAGATTACTAAGGAAAAACCTTTTTGAGCGTGTCTTATGCAATAGATATGTAAATTACATAGATTCTCCCGCTGTGAAATTCCGTGTTTCGCCCACGCTACATGCAGATAGGATTCGACAAAAATACACTACAGAGTTGTTTGCATGTGGATTACAGGACTTTCATCACAATACAAGGCATATTGATGCTTAGAAACATTTTCTCTGATTTCACAGAGCTTTCCAAACGCCAGTTTCGAAACTGAGGCAGTTTTCACGGCAAAAACCTCTTGGAGCGTGTTCAAAACAATAGACATGTAATTTACATGGATTCGCTCACCGTGAAATTTCATGTTCCGAACACGCTTCATGCATCTCGGATTCAAAAATTTTCACTACAGAGTTGTTAGCAAGTGGATTACTGCACTTTCATCCACCATACATGTCTTACTGACACTTTGAAGACTTTTCTCAGATTTCACAGAGTAGTTTTAATGTCAGGTTTGAAAATGAGGCAGATTTGGCAGGAAAATGCTCTTGGAGCGAGTTCTAACCCAAAGATATGTAATTTAATTAGTTTCACTCTCCGTGATATTCCGTGTTCTGAACACGTTACATGCATCACGGATTCGACAAACATTCTTTAATGAGTTGTGAACATGTGTATTACCGAACTTTCATCCACCTTAAAATGCATATTTATACATAGAAATTATTTTCTGATTTAGTATATTTCTCCTAGTGTCAGTTTTTTAATCATGCAGTTTTCACAGAAAAATCCTCTTGGAGCGAGTTCTACCCAATAGACATGCAATTTACGTAGAACCTGTCATCGTGAAATTCCGTGATCCGAAAAATATACATGCATCACGGTTTCGAAAAATATTCACTACAGACTTGTTAGCATAAAGATTACCGAACTTTCATCCACCATAAAAGCCATATTGACACTTTGAATCATTTTCTCATATTTCAAAAGATTTTCCTAATGCCAGTTTTGAAAATGAGGCAGAATTCGCAGAAAAAGTTCTTGGAACGAGTTCTACCCGAGAGATCTATTTTACATAGATTCGCTTACTGTGATATTCTGTGTTCCGAACACGCTTCATGTGTCTCAGATTCGACAAATATTCACTACAGAGTTGTTAGCATGTGGATTAACGATCTTTCATCCACCATACAAGGCATAAATACACCGAGAATCTATTCATCTGAGTTCGCAGTGTTTCCTAATTCCAGTTTGGAAAATCAGGCAGATTTCTCAGGAAAAATCTCTTGGAGTGTTTTCTAACCAAGAGAAATGTAATTTACATAAACTCTCTGGCCATGAAATTCCGTGTTCCGAACATGCTACTTGCATAATGAATTCGAAAAATATTCACTACAGAATTGTTAGCATGTGGATTACCGAACTTTCATCACAATAGATTGAAAATTGATACTTAGAAGTATTTTCTCAGATTTTGCAGTGTTTTCCAAACGCCAGTTTCAAAAATGAAGCATTTACTGCAGAAAAATTCTCTTGGAGAGAGTTCTACCCAATAGAGAAGTAATTTACATTTTTTCAGTCACCGTGAAATTCCATGTTAAAAACACGGTATATGCATCACGGATTAGAAAAAGCTTCTTTAATATGTTGTGAAAATGTGGATTACCAAACTTTCTTCCAACATAAAGGCATATTTACACCTAGAAATATTTACTCTCATTTTGAAGCATTCTCCAAATTTCAGATTCGATAATCATGCAATTTTCGCAGAAAAATTCTATTCTAGCTAGTTCTACCCAATAGAATTTTAATTTAAATTGTGTCATTACGGTGAAATTCCATTTCAAAAAGCGCTACATGAATCACGGTTTGAAAAATCATTACTACACTGTTATTAACATGTGGATTACCGGACTTTCATTCACCATTCAATGCATATTGACACTTAGAAGCATTTTCTAAGATTTCACAGGGTTCTCCTAATGGCAGTTTTGAAAATGAGGCACATTTCGCAGAAAAAAACTCTTCAAGCGAGTTCTACCCAATAGACATGTAATTTGCATTGTTTCCTTCAATATGACACACTGTATTCCGTACACGTTACATGCATCACAAATTTGACAAACATTCTCTAATGAGTGTGAGCATGTGGATTACCAAAATTTCATTCACCATACAAGGCATATTTACACCTAGATGTAGTTATTCTGATTTCGCAGGTTTTCCCTCACATCCACTTCTGAAAATCATGAAATTTTTGCAGAAAAATTCAATTCAAGCGAGTTCTATCCAGTAGAATTGTTATTTTCCGAGTTTCACTCACCTAGACATTCCGTGTTCAAAAAATGTTACATTAATCACGGCTTTGACAAACATTATTTAATGACCGTGACCATGTGGATTACCGATGTTTCAACCACAGTACAAGGCATATTGACACTTAGAAACATTTACTTAGATTTCGCAGATTTTTCCTAAATTCAGTTATGAAAATCAGGCAGTTTTCGCAGAAAAATTCTCTTGCTGCATGTTCGATCCAATAGACACCCCGTTTTCATAGATACCGTCACCGTAACATCCCGTGTTCCGAAAAAGTTACATGCACCATGGATTCAACAAATATTCACTGCTGAGTTGTTAGAATGTGAATTACACATCTTTAATAAACCCTTGAAGACATATTGTCACCTTTAAATTTTGCTCAGATTTTGAAGTGTTTTCATAACACCAGTTTCCAAACAGAGGTAGATTTTACAGTAAAATGCTCCTGGAGCGGTTTCTCACCAATAGATATGTAATTTACATAGTTTCCATCAACGTGACATTCCGTACACTGAATACACTACATTCATCACGGATTTGAGAAACATTTTTAATGAGTTGTGTACATGTGTATTACAGAACTTTCATCCACCATACAAGGCATATTTACACCTAGAAACATTAACTCTGAGTTTGCAGCTTTTTCCTAATAGCAGTTTCAAAATCAGGGAGTTTCCTAAGGAAAAAACTGTTGGAGCGTGTTCTACCCAATAAACATTCAATTTACATAGAACCTGTCATCGTGAAATTCCGTGTTCCGAAAAACTACATGCATCACGGATTCGACAAATATTCTCTACAGATTTGTTAGCATGTGGATTACCGAACTTTCATCACAATAGTTTGAATATTGATACTTAGAAGTATTTTCTCAGATTTTGCTGTGTATTCCAAACGCCAGTTTAAAAAATAATGCAGTTTTCACAGAAAAATACTCTTGGGGCGAGTTCTACCCAATAGAGTAGTAATTTACATTTTTTCAGTTACCGTGAAATTCCACGTTCCAAACACTGTATATGCATCACGGATTAGAAAAAGATTCTTTAATATGTTGTGAAAATGTGGATTACAGAACTTTCTTCCACATAAAGTCATATTTACACCTAGAAATATTTAATCTCATTTTGAAACTTTCTCCAAACTTCAGATTCGATAATCATGCAATTTTCGCAGAAAAATTCTATTCTAGCTAGTTCTGCGCAATAGAATTTTAATTTAAATTGTTTCTTTACGGTGAAATTCCATTTCAAAAAACGCTACATGTATCACGGTTTGAAAAATAATTACTACACTGTTATTAACCTGTGGATTACCAGACTTTCATTCACCATTCAAGGCATATTGACACTTAGAAGCATTTTCTAAGATTTCACGTGGTTCTCCTACTGGCAGTTTTGAAAATGAGGCACATTTCGCAGAAAAACACTCTTCAAGCGAGTTCTACCCAATAGACATGTAATTTACATTGTTTCCTTCAATATGACACTCTGTATTCCGTACACGTTACATGCATCACGAATTCGACAAACATTCTCTAATGAGTGTGAGCATCTGGATTACCAAAATTTCATTCACCATACAAGGCATATTTACACCTAGATGTAGTTATTCTGATTTCGCAGGTTTTTCCTAACATCCACTTCCAAAAATCATGAAATTTTCGCAGAAAAATTAAATTCAAGCCAGTTCTATCCAGTAGAATTTTTATTATCCGAGTTTCACTCACCGAGACATTCCGTGTTCCGAAAATGTTACATTAATCACGGATTCGACAAACATTATTTATTAACCGTGAGCATGTGGATTACCGATGTTTCAACCACAATACAAGGCATATTTACACCTAGAAATATTTACTTAGATTTCACAGATTTTTCCTAACGTCTGTTACGAAAATCAGGCAGTTTTCGCAGAAAAATTCTCTTGCTGCATTTTCGATCCAATACACATCCCATTTCCATAGATACCGTCACCGTAACATTCCGTGTTCCGAAAAAAGTACATGCACCATGGATTCAACAAATATTCACTGCTGAGTTGTTAGAATGTGAATTACACATCTTTAATAAACCATTGAAGACATATTGTCACCTTAAAGCTTTTGTTCAGGTTTTGCATTGTTTTCATAACACCAGTTTCCAAACAGAGGTAGATTTTACAGTAAAATGCTCCTGGAGCGGGTTCTCACCAATAGATATGTAATTTACCTATTTTCCTTCAACGTGACATTCCGTGTACCGAACAAACTACATACATCACGGATTTGAGAAACATTTTTAATGAGTTGTGTACATGTGTATTACAGATCTTTCATCCACCATACAAGGCATATTTACACCTAGAAACATTAACTCTGAGTTTGCAGCTTTTTCCTACTAGCAGTTTCAAAATCAGGGGGTTTCCTAAGGAAAAAACTGTTGGAGCGTGTTCTACCCAATAGATATGTAAATTACATAGATTATCCCGCTGTGAAATTCCGTGTTTCGCCCACGCTACATGCAGTTAGGATTCGACAAAAATACACTACAGAGTCTTTTGCATGTGGATTACAGGACTTTCATCACAATACAAGGCATATTGATGCTTAGAAACATTTTCTCTGATTTCACAGAGCTTTCCAAACGCCAGTTTCGAAACTGAGGCAGTTTTCACGGCAAAAACTCTTGGAGCGTGTTCAAAACAATAGACATGTAATTTACATGGATTCGCTCACCGTGAAATTCCGTGTTCCGAACACGCTTCATGCATCTCTGATTCAAAAATTTTCAATACAGAGTTGATAGCAAGTGGATTACAGCACTTTCATCCACCATACATGGCTTACTGACACTTTGAAGACTTTTCTCAGATTTCACAGATGAGTTTTAATGTCAGGTTTGAAAATGAGGCAGATTTGGCAGGAAAATGCTCTTGGAGCGAGTTCTAACCCAAAGATATGTAATTTACCTAGTTTCACTCACCGTGATATTCCGTGTTCTGAACACGTTACATGCATCACGGATTCGACAAACATTCTTTAATGAGTTGTGAACATGTGTATTACCGAACTTTCATCCACCTTACAATGCATATTTATACATAAAAATTATTTTGTGATTTAGTATATTTCTCCTAGTGTCAGTTTTTAAATCATGCAGTTTTCACAGAAAAATCCTCTTGGAGCGAGTTCTACCCAATAGACATGCAATTTACGTAGAACCCGTCATCGTGAAATTCCGTGATCCAAAAAAGATACATGCATCACGGTTTCAAAAAATATTCACTTCAGACTTGTTAGCATAAAGATTACCGAACTTTCATCCACCATAAAAGCCATATTGACACTTTGAATCATTTTCTCATATTTCAAAAGATTTTCCTAATGCCAGTTTTGAAAATGAGGCAGAATTCGCAGAAAAAGTTCTTGGAACGAGTTCTACCCGAGAGATCTATTTTACATAGATTCGCTTACTGTGATATTCTGTGTTCCGAACACGCTTCATGTGTCTCAGATTCGACAAATATTCACTACAGAGTTGTTAGCATGTGGATTAACGATCTTTCATCCACCATACAAGGCATAAATACACCGAGAATCTATTCATCTGAGTTCGCAGTGTTTCCTAATTCCAGTTTGGAAAATCAGGCAGATTTCTCAGGAAAAATCTCTTGGAGTGTTTTCTAACCAAGAGAAATGTAATTTACATAAACTCTCTGGCCATGAAATTCCGTGTTCCGAACATGCTACTTGCATAATGAATTCGAAAAATATTCACTACAGAATTGTTAGCATGTGGATTACCGAACTTTCATCACAATAGATTGAAAATTGATACTTAGAAGTATTTTCTCAGATTTTGCAGTGTTTTCCAAACGCCAGTTTCAAAAATGAAGCATTTACTGCAGAAAAATTCTCTTGGAGAGAGTTCTACCCAATAGAGAAGTAATTTACATTTTTTCAGTCACCGTGAAATTCCATGTTAAAAACACGGTATATGCATCACGGATTAGAAAAAGCTTCTTTAATATGTTGTGAAAATGTGGATTACCAAACTTTCTTCCAACATAAAGGCATATTTACACCTAGAAATATTTACTCTCATTTTGAAGCATTCTCCAAATTTCAGATTCGATAATCATGCAATTTTCGCAGAAAAATTCTATTCTAGCTAGTTCTACCCAATAGAATTTTAATTTAAATTGTGTCATTACGGTGAAATTCCATTTCAAAAAGCGCTACATGAATCACGGTTTGAAAAATCATTACTACACTGTTATTAACATGTGGATTACCGGACTTTCATTCACCATTCAATGCATATTGACACTTAGAAGCATTTTCTAAGATTTCACAGTGTTCTCCTAATGGCAGTTTTGAAAATGAGGCACATTTCGCAGAAAAAAACTCTTCAAGCGAGTTCTACCCAATAGACATGTAATTTGCATTGTTTCCTTCAATATGACACACTGTATTCCGTACACGTTACATGCATCACGAATTTGACAAACATTCTCTAATGAGTGTGAGCATGTGGATTACCAAAATTTCATTCACCATACAAGGCATATTTACACCTAGATGTAGTTATTCTGATTTCGCAGGTTTTCCCTAACATCCACTTCCGAAAATCATGAAATTTTCGCAGAAAAATTCAATTCAAGCGAGTTCTATCCAGTAGAATTGTTATTTTCCGAGTTTCACTCACCGAGACATTCCGTGTTCAAAAAATGTTACATTAATCACGGCTTTGACAAACATTATTTAATGACCGTGACCATGTGGATTACCGATGTTTCAACCACAGTACAAGGCATATTGACATTTAGAAACATTTACTTAGATTTCACAGATTTTTCCTAAATTCAATTATGAAAATCAGGCAGTTTTCGCAGAAAAATTCTCTTGCTGCATGTTCGATCCAATAGACACCCCATTTTCATAGATACCGTCACCGTAACATCCCGTGTTCCGAAAAAGTTACATGCACCATGGATTCAACAAATATTCACTGCTGAGTTGTTAGAATGTGAATTACACATCTTTAATAAACCCTTGAAGACATATTGTCACCTTTAAATTTTGCTCAGATTTTGAAGTGTTTTCATAACACCAGTTTCCAAACAGAGGTAGATTTTACAGTAAAATGCTCCTGGAGCGGTTTCTCACCAATAGATATGTAATTTACATAGTTTCCATCAACGTGACATTCCGTATACTGAATACACTACATTCATCACGGATTTGAGAAACATTTTTAATGAGTTGTGTACATGTGTATTACAGAATTTTCATCCACCATACAAGGCATATTTACACCTAGAAACATTAACTCTGAGTTTGCAGCTTTTTCCTAATAGCAGTTTCAAAATCAGGGAGTTTCCTAAGGAAAAAACTGTTGGAGCGTGTTCTACCCAATAGATATGTAAATTACATAGATTCTCCCGCTGTGAAATTCCGTGTTTCGCACACGCTACATGCAGATAGGATTCGACAAAAATACACTACAGAGTTGTTTGCATGTGGATTACAGGACTTTCATCACAATACAAGGCATATTGATGATTAGAAGCATTTTCTCTGATTTCACAGAGCTTTCCAAACGCCAGTTTCGGAACTGAGGCAATTTTCACGGCAAAAACCTCTTGGAGCGGGTTCAAAACAATAGACATTTAATTTAAATGGATTAGCACACCATGAAATTCCGTGTTCCGAACACGCTTCATGCATCTCGGATTTAAAAATTTTCACTACAGAGTTGTTAGCAAGTGGAATACATCCCTTTCATTGACCATAGATTGCTTACTGACTCTTTGAATACTTTTCTCAGATTTCACAGATTAGTTTAAATGCCAGGTTTGAAAATGAGGCAGATTTGGCAGGAAAATGCTCTTGGAGCGAGTTCTAACCAAAAGATATGTAATATACCTAGTTTCACTCACCATGACATTCCGTGTTCTGAACAAGTTACATGCATCATGGATTCGAAAAACATTCTTTAATGAGTTGTGAACATGTGTATTACCGTACTTTCATCCACCTTACAATGCATATTTATACATAGAATGTTTTTTCTGATTTAGTAGATTTCACCTAATGTCAGTTTTTAAATCATGCAGTTTTCTCAGAAAATCCTCTTGGAGCGAGTTCTACCCAATAAACATTCAATTTACATAGAACCTGTCATCATGAAATTCCGTGTTCCGAAAAACCACATGCATCACGGATTCGACAAATATTCTCTACAGATTTGTTAGCATGTGGATTACCGAACTTTCATCACAATAGTTTGAATATTGATACTTAGAAGTATTTTCTCAGATTTTGCTGTGTATTCCAAATGCCAGTTTAAAAAATAATGCAGTTTTCACAGAAAAATACTCTTGGGGCGAGTTCTACCCAATAGAGTAGTAATTTACATTTTTTCAGTTACCGTGAAATTCCACGTTCCAAACACTGTATATGCATCACGGATTAGAAAAAGATTCTTTAATATGTTGTGAAAATGTGGATTACAGAACTTTCTTCCACATAAAGTCATATTTACACCTAGAAATATTTAATCTCATTTTGAAACTTTCTCCAAACTTCAGATTCGATAATCATGCAATTTTCGCAGAAAAATTCTATTCTAGCTAGTTCTGCGCAATAGAATTTTAATTTAAATTGTTTCTTTACGGTGAAATTCCATTTCAAAAAACGCTACATGTATCACGGTTTGAAAAATAATTACTACACTGTTATTAACCTGTGGATTACCAGACTTTCATTCACCATTCAAGGCATATTGACACTTAGAAGCATTTTCTAAGATTTCACGTGGTTCTCCTACTGGCAGTTTTGAAAATGAGGCACATTTCGCAGAAAAACACTCTTCAAGCGAGTTCTACCCAATAGACATGTAATTTACATTGTTTCCTTCAATATGACACTCTGTATTCCGTACACGTTACATGCATCACGAATTCGACAAACATTCTCTAATGAGTGTGAGCATCTGGATTACCAAAATTTCATTCACCATACAAGGCATATTTACACCTAGATGTAGTTATTCTGATTTCGCAGGTTTTTCCTAACATCCACTTCCAAAAATCATGAAATTTTCGCAGAAAAATTAAATTCAAGCCAGTTCTATCCAGTAGAATTTTTATTATCCGAGTTTCACTCACCGAGACATTCCGTGTTCCGAAAATGTTACATTAATCACGGATTCGACAAACATTATTTATTAACCGTGAGCATGTGGATTACCGATGTTTCAACCACAATACAAGGCATATTTACACCTAGAAATATTTACTTAGATTTCACAGATTTTTCCTAACGTCTGTTACGAAAATCAGGCAGTTTTCGCAGAAAAATTCTCTTGCTGCATTTTCGATCCAATACACATCCCATTTCCATAGATACCGTCACCGTAACATTCCGTGTTCCGAAAAAAGTACATGCACCATGGATTCAACAAATATTCACTGCTGAGTTGTTAGAATGTGAATTACACATCTTTAATAAACCATTGAATACATATTGTCACCTTAAAGCTTTTGTTCAGGTTTTGCAGTGTTTTCATAACACCAGTTTCCAAACAGAGGTAGATTTTACAGTAAAATGCTCCTGGAGCGGGTTCTCACCAATAGATATGTAATTTACCTATTTTCCTTCAACGTGACATTCCGTGTACCGAACAAACTACATACATCACGGATTTGAGAAACATTTTTAATGAGTTGTGTACATGTGTATTACAGATCTTTCATCCACCATACAAGGCATATTTACACCTAGAAACATTAACTCTGAGTTTGCAGCTTTTTCCTAATAGCAGTTTCAAAAATCAGTCAGTTTACTAAGGAAAAATTTTTTGAGCGTGTCTTACGCAATAGATATGTAAATTACATAGATTCTCCCGCTGTGAAATTCCGTGTTTCGCCCACGCTACATGCAGTTAGGATTCGACAAAAATACACTACAGAGTCTTTTGCATGTGGATTACAGGACTTTCATCACAATACAAGGCATATTGATGCTTAGAAACATTTTCTCTGATTTCACAGAGCTTTCCAAACGCCAGTTTCGAAACTGAGGCAGTTTTCACGGCAAAAACTCTTGGAGCGTGTTCAAAACAATAGACATGTAATTTACATGGATTCGCTCACCGTGAAATTCCGTGTTCCGAACACGCATCATGCATCTCTGATTCAAAAATTTTCAATACAGAGTTGATAGCAAGTGGATTACAGCACTTTCATCCACCATACATGGCTTACTGACACTTTGAAGACTTTTCTCAGATTTCACAGATGAGTTTTAATGTCAGGTTTGAAAATGAGGCAGATTTGGCAGGAAAATGCTCTTGGAGCGAGTTCTAACCCAAAGATATGTAATTTACCTAGTTTCACTCACCGTGATATTCCGTGTTCTGAACACGTTACATGCATCACGGATTCGACAAACATTCTTTAATGAGTTGTGAACATGTGTATTACCGAACTTTCATCCACCTTACAATGCATATTTATACATAAAAATTATTTTGTGATTTAGTATATTTCTCCTAGTGTCAGTTTTTAAATCATGCAGTTTTCACAGAAAAATCCTCTTGGAGCGAGTTCTACCCAATAGACATGCAATTTACGTAGAACCCGTCATCGTGAAATTCCGTGATCCAAAAAAGTTACATGCATCACGGTTTCAAAAAATATTCACTTCAGACTTGTTAGCATAAAGATTACCGAACTTTCATCCACCATAAAAGCCATATTGACACTTTGAATCATTTTCTCATATTTCAAAAGATTTTCCTAATGCCAGTTTTGAAAATGAGGCAGAATTCGCAGAAAAAGTTCTTGGAACGAGTTCTACCCGAGAGATCTATTTTACATAGATTCGCTTACTGTGATATTCTGTGTTCCGAACACGCTTCATGTGTCTCAGATTCGACAAATATTCACTACAGAGTTGTTAGCATGTGGATTAACGATCTTTCATCCACCATACAAGGCATAAATACACCGAGAATCTATTCATCTGAGTTCGCAGTGTTTCCTAATTCCAGTTTGGAAAATCAGGCAGATTTCTCAGGAAAAATCTCTTGGAGTGTTTTCTAACCAAGAGAAATGTAATTTACATAAACTCTCTGGCCATGAAATTCCGTGTTCCGAACATGCTACTTGCATAATGAATTCGAAAAATATTCACTACAGAATTGTTAGCATGTGGATTACCGAACTTTCATCACAATAGATTGAAAATTGATACTTAGAAGTATTTTCTCAGATTTTGCAGTGTTTTCCAAACGCCAGTTTCAAAAATGAAGCATTTACTGCAGAAAAATTCTCTTGGAGAGAGTTCTACCCAATAGAGAAGTAATTTACATTTTTTCAGTCACCGTGAAATTCCATGTTAAAAACACGGTATATGCATCACGGATTAGAAAAAGCTTCTTTAATATGTTGTGAAAATGTGGATTACCAAACTTTCTTCCAACATAAAGGCATATTTACACCTAGAAATATTTACTCTCATTTTGAAGCATTCTCCAAATTTCAGATTCGATAATCATGCAATTTTCGCAGAAAAATTCTATTCTAGCTAGTTCTACCCAATAGAATTTTAATTTAAATTGTGTCATTACGGTGAAATTCCATTTCAAAAAGCGCTACATGAATCACGGTTTGAAAAATCATTACTAAACTGTTATTAACATGTGGATTACCGGACTTTCATTCACCATTCAATGCATATTGACACTTAGAAGCATTTTCTAAGATTTCACAGGGTTCTCCTAATGGCAGTTTTGAAAATGAGGCACATTTCGCAGAAAAAAACTCTTCAAGCGAGTTCTACCCAATAGACATGTAATTTGCATTGTTTCCTTCAATATGACACACTGTATTCCGTACACGTTACATGCATCACGTATTTGACAAACATTCTCTAATGAGTGTGAGCATGTGGATTACCAAAATTTCATTCACCATACAAGGCATATTTACACCTAGATGTAGTTATTCTGATTTCGCAGGTTTTCCCTAACATCCACTTCCGAAAATCATGAAATTTTCGCAGAAAAATTCAATTCAAGCGAGTTCTATCCAGTAGAATTGTTATTTTCCGAGTTTCACTCACCGAGACACTCCGTGTTCAAAAAATGTTACATTAATCACGGCTTTGACAAACATTATTTAATGACCGTGACCATGTGGATTACCGATGTTTCAACCACAGTAAAAGGCATATTGACATTTAGAAACATTTACTTAGATTTCGCAGATTTTTCCTAAATTCAGTTATGAAAATCAGGCAGTTTTCGCAGAAAAATTCTCTTGCTGCATGTTCGATCCAATAGACACCCCATTTTCATAGATACCGTCACCGTAACATCCCGTGTTCCGAAAAAGTTACATGCACCATGGATTCAACAAATATTCACTGCTGAGTTGTTAGAATGTGAATTACACATCTTTAATAAACCCTTGAAGACATATTGTCACCTTTAAATTTTGCTCAGATTTTGAAGTGTTTTCATAACACCAGTTTCCAAACAGAGGTAGATTTTACAGTAAAATGCTCCTGGAGCGGTTTCTCACCAATAGATATGTAATTTACATAGTTTCCATCAACGTGACATTCCGTATACTGAATACACTACATTCATCACGGATTTGAGAAACATTTTTAATGAGTTGTGTACATGTGTATTACAGAATTTTCATCCACCATACAAGGCATATTTACACCTAGAAACATTAACTCTGAGTTTGCAGCTTTTTCCTAATAGCAGTTTCAAAATCAGGGAGTTTCCTAAGGAAAAAACTGTTGGAGCGTGTTCTACCCAATAGATATGTAAATTACATAGATTCTCCCGCTGTGAAATTCCGTGTTTCGCACACGCTACATGCAGATAGGATTCGACAAAAATACACTACAGAGTTGTTTGCATGTGGATTACAGGACTTTCATCACAATACAAGGCATATTGATGATTAGAAGCATTTTCACTGATTTCACAGAGCTTTCCAAACGCCAGTTTCGGAACTGAGGCAATTTTCACGGCAAAAACCTCTTGGAGCGGGTTCAAAACAATAGACATTTAATTTAAATGGATTAGCACACCATGAAATTCCGTGTTCCGAACACGCTTCATGCATCTCGGATTCAAAAATTTTCACTACAGGGTTGTTAGCAAGTGGAATACATCCCTTTCATTGACCATAGATTGCTTACTGACTCTTTGAATACTTTTCTCAGATTTCACAGATTAGTTTAAATGCCAGGTTTGAAAATGAGGCAGATTTGGCAGGAAAATGCTCTTGGAGCGAGTTCTAACCAAAAGATATGTAATATACCTAGTTTCACTCACCATGACATTCCGTGTTCTGAACAAGTTACATGCATCATGGATTCGAAAAACATTCTTTAATGAGTTGTGAACATGTGTATTACCGTACTTTCATCCACCTTACAATGCATATTTATACATAGAATGTTTTTTCTGATTTAGTAGATTTCACCTAATGTCAGTTTTTAAATCATGCAGTTTTCTCAGAAAATCCTCTTGGAGCGAGTTCTACCCAATAAACATTCAAATTACATAGAACCTGTCATCGTGAAATTCCGTGTTCCGAAAAACTACATGCATCACGGATTCGACAAATATTCTCTACAGATTTGTTAGCATGTGGATTACCGAACTTTCATCACAATAGTTTGAATATTGATACTTAGAAGTATTTTCTCAGATTTTGCTGTGTATTCCAAACGCCAGTTTAAAAAATAATGCAGTTTTCACAGAAAAATACTCTTGGGGCGAGTTCTACCCAATAGAGTAGTAATTTACATTTTTTCAGTTACCGTGAAATTCCACGTTCCAAACACTGTATATGCATCACGGATTAGAAAAAGATTCTTTAATATGTTGTGAAAATGTGGATTACAGAACTTTCTTCCACATAAAGTCATATTTACACCTAGAAATATTTAATCTCATTTTGAAACTTTCTCCAAACTTCAGATTCGATAATCATGCAATTTTCGCAGAAAAATTCTATTCTAGCTAGTTCTGCGCAATAGAATTTTAATTTAAATTGTTTCTTTACGGTGAAATTCCATTTCAAAAAACGCTACATGTATCACGGTTTGAAAAATAATTACTACACTGTTATTAACCTGTGGATTACCAGACTTTCATTCACCATTCAAGGCATATTGACACTTAGAAGCATTTTCTAAGATTTCACGTGGTTCTCCTACTGGCAGTTTTGAAAATGAGGCACATTTCGCAGAAAAACACTCTTCAAGCGAGTTCTACCCAATAGACATGTAATTTACATTGTTTCCTTCAATATGACACTCTGTATTCCGTACACGTTACATGCATCACGAATTCGACAAACATTCTCTAATGAGTGTGAGCATCTGGATTACCAAAATTTCATTCACCATACAAGGCATATTTACACCTAGATGTAGTTATTCTGATTTCGCAGGTTTTTCCTAACATCCACTTCCAAAAATCATGAAATTTTCGCAGAAAAGTTAAATTCAAGCCAGTTCTATCCAGTAGAATTTTTATTATCCGAGTTTCACTCACCGAGACATTCCGTGTTCCGAAAATGTTACATTAATCACGGATTCGACAAACATTATTTATTAACCGTGAGCATGTGGATTACCGATGTTTCAACCACAATACAAGGCATATTTACACCTAGAAATATTTACTTAGATTTCACAGATTTTTCCTAACGTCTGTTACGAAAATCAGGCAGTTTTCGCAGAAAAATTCTCTTGCTGCATTTTCGATCCAATACACATCCCATTTCCATAGATACCGTCACCGTAACATTCCGTGTTCCGAAAAAAGTACATGCACCATGGATTCAACAAATATTCACTGCTGAGTTGTTAGAATGTGAATTACACATCTTTAATAAACCATTGAATACATATTGTCACCTTAAAGCTTTTGTTCAGGTTTTGCAGTGTTTTCATAACACCAGTTTCCAAACAGAGGTAGATTTTACAGTAAAATGCTCCTGGAGCGGGTTCTCACCAATAGATATGTAATTTACCTATTTTCCTTCAACGTGACATTCCGTGTACCGAACAAACTA
The DNA here is from genome assembly GCF_048773025.1 of Camelus bactrianus. Taxonomy (NCBI): domain Eukaryota; kingdom Metazoa; phylum Chordata; class Mammalia; order Artiodactyla; family Camelidae; genus Camelus; species Camelus bactrianus. The sequence goes on along the minus strand of NC_133539.1, from coordinate 141,580,855 downwards.
CATACATCACGGATTTGAGAAACATTTTTAATGAGTTGTGTACATGTGTATTACAGATCTTTCATCCACCATACAAGGCATATTTACACCTAGAAACATTAACTCTGAGTTTGCAGCTTTTTCCTAATAGCAGTTTCAAAAATCAGTCAGTTTACTAAGGAAAAATTTTTTGAGCGTGTCTTACGCAATAGATATGTAAATTACATAGATTCTCCCGCTGTGAAATTCCGTGTTTCGCCCACGCTACATGCAGTTAGGATTCGACAAAAATACACTACAGAGTCTTTTGCATGTGGATTACAGGACTTTCATCACAATACAAGGCATATTGATGCTTAGAAACATTTTCTCTGATTTCACAGAGCTTTCCAAACGCCAGTTTCGAAACTGAGGCAGTTTTCACGGCAAAAACTCTTGGAGCGTGTTCAAAACAATAGACATGTAATTTACATGGATTCGCTCACCGTGAAATTCCGTGTTCCGAACACGCTTCATGCATCTCTGATTCAAAAATTTTCAATACAGAGTTGATAGCAAGTGGATTACAGCACTTTCATCCACCATACATGGCTTACTGACACTTTGAAGACTTTTCTCAGATTTCAGAGATGAGTTTTAATGTCAGGTTTGAAAATGAGGCAGATTTGGCAGGAAAATGCTCTTGGAGCGAGTTCTAACCCAAAGATATGTAATTTACCTAGTTTCACTCACCGTGATATTCCGTGTTCTGAACACGTTACATGCATCACGGATTCGACAAACATTCTTTAATGAGTTGTGAACATGTGTATTACCGAACTTTCATCCACCTTACAATGCATATTTATACATAAAAATTATTTTGTGATTTAGTATATTTCTCCTAGTGTCAGTTTTTAAATCATGCAGTTTTAACAGAAAAATCCTCTTGGAGCGAGTTCTACCCAATAGACATGCAATTTACGTAGAACCCGTCATCGTGAAATTCCGTGATCCAAAAAAGTTACATGCATCACGGTTTCAAAAAATATTCACTTCAGACTTGTTAGCATAAAGATTACCGAACTTTCATCCACCATAAAAGCCATATTGACACTTTGAATCATTTTCTCATATTTCAAAAGATTTTCCTAATGCCAGTTTTGAAAATGAGGCAGAATTCGCAGAAAAAGTTCTTGGAACGAGTTCTACCCGAGAGATCTATTTTACATAGATTCGCTTACTGTGATATTCTGTGTTCCGAACACGCTTCATGTGTCTCAGATTCGACAAATATTCACTACAGAGTTGTTAGCATGTGGATTAATGATCTTTCATCCACCATACAAGGCATAAATACACCGAGAATCTATTCATCTGAGTTCGCAGTGTTTCCTAATTCCAGTTTCGAAAATCAGGCAGATTTCTCAGGAAAAATCTCTTGGAGTGTTTTCTAACCAAGAGAAATGTAATTTACATAAACTCTCTGGCCATGAAATTCCGTGTTCCGAACATGCTACTTGCATAATGAATTCGAAAAATATTCACTACAGAATTGTTAGCATGTGGATTACCGAACTTTCATCACAATAGATTGAAAATTGATACTTAGAAGTATTTTCTCAGATTTTGCAGTGTTTTCCAAACGCCAGTTTCAAAAATGAAGCATTTACTGCAGAAAAATTCTCTTGGAGAGAGTTCTACCCAATAGAGAAGTAATTTACATTTTTTCAGTCACCGTGAAATTCCATGTTAAAAACACGGTATATGCATCACGGATTAGAAAAAGCTTCTTTAATATGTTGTGAAAATGTGGATTACCAAACTTTCTTCCAACATAAAGGCATATTTACACCTAGAAATATTTACTCTCATTTTGAAGCATTCTCCAAATTTCAGATTCGATAATCATGCAATTTTCGCAGAAAAATTCTATTCTAGCTAGTTCTACCCAATAGAATTTTAATTTAAATTGTGTCATTACGGTGAAATTCCATTTCAAAAAGCGCTACATGAATCACGGTTTGAAAAATCATTACTACACTGTTATTAACATGTGGATTACCGGACTTTCATTCACCATTCAATGTATATTGACACTTAGAAGCATTTTCTAAGATTTCACAGGGTTCTCCTAATGGCAGTTTTGAAAATGAGGCACATTTCGCAGAAAAAAACTCTTCAAGCGAGTTCTACCCAATAGACATGTAATTTGCATTGTTTCCTTCAATATGACACACTGTATTCCGTACACGTTACATGCATCACGTATTTGACAAACATTCTCTAATGAGTGTGAGCATGTGGATTACCAAAATTTCATTCACCATACAAGGCATATTTACACCTAGATGTAGTTATTCTGATTTCGCAGGTTTTCCCTAACATCCACTTCCGAAAATCATGAAATTTTCGCAGAAAAATTCAATTCAAGCGAGTTCTATCCAGTAGAATTGTTATTTTCCGAGTTTCACTCACCGAGACACTCCGTGTTCAAAAAATGTTACATTAATCACGGCTTTGACAAACATTATTTAATGACCGTGACCATGTGGATTACCGATGTTTCAACCACAGTAAAAGGCATATTGACATTTAGAAACATTTACTTAGATTTCGCAGATTTTTCCTAAATTCAGTTATGAAAATCAGGCAGTTTTCGCAGAAAAATTCTCTTGCTGCATGTTCGATCCAATAGACACCCCATTTTCATAGATACCGTCACCGTAACATCCCGTGTTCCGAAAAAGTTACATGCACCATGGATTCAACAAATATTCACTGCTGAGTTGTTAGAATGTGAATTACACATCTTTAATAAACCCTTGAAGACATATTGTCACCTTTAAATTTTGCTCAGATTTTGAAGTGTTTTCATAACACCAGTTTCCAAACAGAGGTAGATTTTACAGTAAAATGCTCCTGGAGCGGTTTCTCACCAATAGATATGTAATTTACATAGTTTCCATCAACGTGACATTCCGTATACTGAATACACTACATTCATCACGGATTTGAGAAACATTTTTAATGAGTTGTGTACATGTGTATTACAGAATTTTCATCCACCATACAAGGCATATTTACACCTAGAAACATTAACTCTGAGTTTGCAGCTTTTTCCTAATAGCAGTTTCAAAATCAGGGAGTTTCCTAAGGAAAAAACTGTTGGAGCGTGTTCTACCCAATAGATATGTAAATTACATAGATTCTCCCGCTGTGAAATTCCGTGTTTCGCACACGCTACATGCAGATAGGATTCGACAAAAATACACTACAGAGTTGTTTGCATGTGGATTACAGGACTTTCATCACAATACAAGGCATATTGATGATTAGAAGCATTTTCACTGATTTCACAGAGCTTTCCAAACGCCAGTTTCGGAACTGAGGCAATTTTCACGGCAAAAACCTCTTGGAGCGGGTTCAAAACAATAGACATTTAATTTAAATGGATTAGCACACCATGAAATTCCGTGTTCCGAACACGCTTCATGCATCTCGGATTCAAAAATTTTCACTACAGGGTTGTTAGCAAGTGGAATACATCCCTTTCATTGACCATAGATTGCTTACTGACTCTTTGAATACTTTTCTCAGATTTCACAGATTAGTTTAAATGCCAGGTTTGAAAATGAGGCAGATTTGGCAGGAAAATGCTCTTGGAGCGAGTTCTAACCAAAAGATATGTAATATACCTAGTTTCACTCACCATGACATTCCGTGTTCTGAACAAGTTACATGCATCATGGATTCGAAAAACATTCTTTAATGAGTTGTGAACATGTGTATTACCGTACTTTCATCCACCTTACAATGCATATTTATACATAGAATGTTTTTTCTGATTTAGTAGATTTCACCTAATGTCAGTTTTTAAATCATGCAGTTTTCTCAGAAAATCCTCTTGGAGCGAGTTCTACCCAATAAACATTCAAATTACATAGAACCTGTCATCGTGAAATTCCGTGTTCCGAAAAACTACATGCATCACGGATTCGACAAATATTCTCTACAGATTTGTTAGCATGTGGATTACCGAACTTTCATCACAATAGTTTGAATATTGATACTTAGAAGTATTTTCTCAGATTTTGCTGTGTATTCCAAACGCCAGTTTAAAAAATAATGCAGTTTTCACAGAAAAATACTCTTGGGGCGAGTTCTACCCAATAGAGTAGTAATTTACATTTTTTCAGTTACCGTGAAATTCCACGTTCCAAACACTGTATATGCATCACGGATTAGAAAAAGATTCTTTAATATGTTGTGAAAATGTGGATTACAGAACTTTCTTCCACATAAAGTCATATTTACACCTAGAAATATTTAATCTCATTTTGAAACTTTCTCCAAACTTCAGATTCGATAATCATGCAATTTTCGCAGAAAAATTCTATTCTAGCTAGTTCTGCGCAATAGAATTTTAATTTAAATTGTTTCTTTACGGTGAAATTCCATTTCAAAAAACGCTACATGTATCACGGTTTGAAAAATAATTACTACACTGTTATTAACCTGTGGATTACCAGACTTTCATTCACCATTCAAGGCATATTGACACTTAGAAGCATTTTCTAAGATTTCACGTGGTTCTCCTACTGGCAGTTTTGAAAATGAGGCACATTTCGCAGAAAAACACTCTTCAAGCGAGTTCTACCCAATAGACATGTAATTTACATTGTTTCCTTCAATATGACACTCTGTATTCCGTACACGTTACATGCATCACGAATTCGACAAACATTCTCTAATGAGTGTGAGCATCTGGATTACCAAAATTTCATTCACCATACAAGGCATATTTACACCTAGATGTAGTTATTCTGATTTCGCAGGTTTTTCCTAACATCCACTTCCAAAAATCATGAAATTTTCGCAGAAAAGTTAAATTCAAGCCAGTTCTATCCAGTAGAATTTTTATTATCCGAGTTTCACTCACCGAGACATTCCGTGTTCCGAAAATGTTACATTAATCACGGATTCGACAAACATTATTTATTAACCGTGAGCATGTGGATTACCGATGTTTCAACCACAATACAAGGCATATTTACACCTAGAAATATTTACTTAGATTTCACAGATTTTTCCTAACGTCTGTTATGAAAATCAGGCAGTTTTCGCAGAAAAATTCTCTTGCTGCATTTTCGATCCAATACACATCCCATTTCCATAGATACCGTCACCGTAACATTCCGTGTTCCGAAAAAAGTACATGCACCATGGATTCAACAAATATTCACTGCTGAGTTGTTAGAATGTGAATTACACATCTTTAATAAACCATTGAATACATATTGTCACCTTAAAGCTTTTGTTCAGGTTTTGCAGTGTTTTCATAACACCAGTTTCCAAACAGAGGTAGATTTTACAGTAAAATGCTCCTGGAGCGGGTTCTCACCAATAGATATGTAATTTACCTATTTTCCTTCAACGTGACATTCCGTGTACCGAACAAACTACATACATCACGGATTTGAGAAACATTTTTAATGAGTTGTGTACATGTGTATTACAGATCTTTCATCCACCATACAAGGCATATTTACACCTAGAAACATTAACTCTGAGTTTGCAGCTTTTTCCTAATAGCAGTTTCAAAAATCAGTCAGTTTACTAAGGAAAAATTTTTTGAGCGTGTCTTACGCAATAGATATGTAAATTACATAGATTATCCCGCTGTGAAATTCCGTGTTTCGCCCACGCTACATGCAGTTAGGATTCGACAAAAATACACTACAGAGTCTTTTGCATGTGGATTACAGGACTTTCATCACAATACAAGGCATATTGATGCTTAGAAACATTTTCTCTGATTTCACAGAGCTTTCCAAACGCCAGTTTCGAAACTGAGGCAGTTTTCACGGCAAAAACTCTTGGAGCGTGTTCAAAACAATAGACATGTAATTTACATGGATTCGCTCACCGTGAAATTCCGTGTTCCGAACACGCTTCATGCATCTCTGATTCAAAAATTTTCAATACAGAGTTGATAGCAAGTGGATTACAGCACTTTCATCCACCATACATGGCTTACTGACACTTTGAAGACTTTTCTCAGATTTCACAGATGAGTTTTAATGTCAGGTTTGAAAATGAGGCAGATTTGGCAGGAAAATGCTCTTGGAGCGAGTTCTAACCCAAAGATATGTAATTTACCTAGTTTCACTCACCGTGATATTCCGTGTTCTGAACACGTTACATGCATCACGGATTCGACAAACATTCTTTAATGAGTTGTGAACATGTGTATTACCGAACTTTCATCCACCTTACAATGCATATTTATACATAAAAATTATTTTGTGATTTAGTATATTTCTCCTAGTGTCAGTTTTTAAATCATGCAGTTTTCACAGAAAAATCCTCTTGGAGTGAGTTCTACCCAATAGACATGCAATTTACGTAGAACCCGTCATCGTGAAATTCCGTGATCCAAAAAAGATACATGCATCACGGTTTCAAAAAATATTCACTTCAGACTTGTTAGCATAAAGATTACCGAACTTTCATCCACCATAAAAGCCATATTGACACTTTGAATCATTTTCTCATATTTCAAAAGATTTTCCTAATGCCAGTTTTGAAAATGAGGCAGAATTCGCAGAAAAAGTTCTTGGAACGAGTTCTACCCGAGAGATCTATTTTACATAGATTCGCTTACTGTGATATTCTGTGTTCCGAACACGCTTCATGTGTCTCAGATTCGACAAATATTCACTACAGAGTTGTTAGCATGTGGATTAACGATCTTTCATCCACCATACAAGGCATAAATACACCGAGAATCTATTCATCTGAGTTCGCAGTGTTTCCTAATTCCAGTTTGGAAAATCAGGCAGATTTCTCAGGAAAAATCTCTTGGAGTGTTTTCTAACCAAGAGAAATGTAATTTACATAAACTCTCTGGCCATGAAATTCCGTGTTCCGAACATGCTACTTGCATAATGAATTCGAAAAATATTCACTACAGAATTGTTAGCATGTGGATTACCGAACTTTCATCACAATAGATTGAAAATTGATACTTAGAAGTATTTTCTCAGATTTTGCAGTGTTTTCCAAACGCCAGTTTCAAAAATGAAGCATTTACTGCAGAAAAATTCTCTTGGAGAGAGTTCTACCCAATAGAGAAGTAATTTACATTTTTTCAGTCACCGTGAAATTCCATGTTAAAAACACGGTATATGCATCACGGATTAGAAAAAGCTTCTTTAATATGTTGTGAAAATGTGGATTACCAAACTTTCTTCCAACATAAAGGCATATTTACACCTAGAAATATTTACTCTCATTTTGAAGCATTCTCCAAATTTCAGATTCGATAATCATGCAATTTTCGCAGAAAAATTCTATTCTAGCTAGTTCTACCCAATAGAATTTTAATTTAAATTGTGTCATTACGGTGAAATTCCATTTCAAAAAGCGCTACATGAATCACGGTTTGAAAAATCATTACTACACTGTTATTAACATGTGGATTACCAGACTTTCATTCACCATTCAATGCATATTGACACTTAGAAGCATTTTCTAAGATTTCACAGGGTTCTCCTAATGGCAGTTTTGAAAATGAGGCACATTTCGCAGAAAAAAACTCTTCAAGCGAGTTCTACCCAATAGACATGTAATTTGCATTGTTTCCTTCAATATGACACACTGTATTCCGTACACGTTACATGCATCACGAATTTGACAAACATTCTCTAATGAGTGTGAGCATGTGGATTACCAAAATTTCATTCACCATACAAGGCATATTTACACCTAGATGTAGTTATTCTGATTTCGCAGGTTTTCCCTAACATCCACTTCCGAAAATCATGAAATTTTCGCAGAAAAATTCAATTCAAGCGAGTTCTATCCAGTAGAATTGTTATTTTCCGAGTTTCACTCACCGAGACATTCCGTGTTCAAAAAATGTTACATTAATCACGGCTTTGACAAACATTATTTAATGACCGTGACCATGTGGATTACCGATGTTTCAACCACAGTAAAAGGCATATTGACACTTAGAAACATTTACTTAGATTTCGCAGATTTTTCCTAAATTCAGTTATGAAAATCAGGCAGTTTTCGCAGAAAAATTCTCTTGCTGCATGTTCGATCCAATAGACACCCCATTTTCATAGATACCGTCACCGTAACTTCCCGTGATCCGAAAAATGTACATGCACCATGGATTCAACAAATATTCACTGCTGAGTTGTTAGAATGTGAATTACACATCTTTAATAAACCCTTGAAGACATATTGTCACCTTTAAATTTTGCTCAGATTTTGAAGTGTTTTCATAACACCAGTTTCCAAACAGAGGTAGATTTTACAGTAAAATGCTCCTGGAGCGGTTTCTCACCAATAGATATGTAATTTACATAGTTTCCATCAACGTGACATTCCGTATACTGAATACACTACATTCATCACGGATTTGAGAAACATTTTTAATGAGTTGTGTACATGTGTATTACAGAACTTTCATCCACCATACAAGGCATATTTACACCTAGAAACATTAACTCTGAGTTTGCAGCTTTTTCCTAATAGCAGTTTCAAAATCAGGGAGTTTCCTAAGGAAAAAACTGTTGGAGCGTGTTCTACCCAATAGATATGTAAATTACATAGATTCTCCCGCTGTGAAATTCCGTGTTTCGCACACGCTACATGCAGATAGGATTCGACAAAAATACACTACAGAGTTGTTTGCATGTGGATTACAGGACTTTCATCACAATACAAGGCATATTGATGATTAGAAACATTTTCTCTGATTTCACAGAGCTTTCCAAACGCCAGTTTCGTAACTGAGGCAGATTTCACGGCAAAAACTTCTTGGAGCGGGTTCAAAACAATAGACATTTAATTTAAATGGATTCGCACACCATGAAATTCCGTGTTCCGAACACGCTTCATGCATCTCGGATTCAAAAATTTTCACTACAGGGTTGTTAGCAAGTGGAATACATCACTTTCATTGACCATAGATTGCTTACTGACTCTTTGAATACTTTCGTCAGATTTCACAGGTTAGTTTAAATGCCAGGTTGGAAAATGAGGCAGATTTGGCAGGAAAATGCTCTTGGAGCGAGTTCTAACCAAAAGATATGTAATATACCTAGTTTCACTCACCGTGACATTCCGTGTTCTGAACAAGTTACATGCATCACGGATTCGAAAAACATTCTTTAATTAGTTGTGAACATGTGTATTACCGTACTTTCATCCACCTTACAATGCATATTTATACATAGAATGTTTTTTCTGATTTAGTAGATTTCACCTAATGTCAGTTTTTAAATCATGCAGTTTTCGCAGAAAATCCTCTTGGAGCGAGTTCTACCCAATAGACATTCAATTTACATAGAACCTGTCATCGTGAAATTCCGTGTTCCGAAAAAGCTACATGCATCACGGATTCGACAAATATTCACTACAGAGTTGTTAGCATAAGGATTAACGAACTTTCATCCACCATAAAAGCCATATTGACACTTTGAAGCATTTTCTCATATTTCGAAAGTTTTTCCTAATGCCAGTTTTGAAAATGAGGCAGAATTCGCAGAAAAAGCTCTTGGAGCGTGTTCTACCCAAGTGACATGCATTTTACATAGATTCCCTCACCGTGATATTCTGTGTCCCAAACACGCTTCATGTATCTCGGATTCGACAAATATTCACTACAGAGTTGTTAGCATGCAGATTACCGAACTTTCATCCACCCTACAAGGCATATTTACACCGAGAATCTATTCATCTGTGTTCGCAGTGTTTCCTAAATGCAGTTTCGAAAATCAGGCAGATTTCTCAGGAAAAATCTCTTGGAGTGATTTCTAACCAAGAGAAATGTAATTTACATAAAATCCCTGACCATGAAATTCCGTGTTCCGAACATGCTACATGCATAATGGATTCGAAAAATATTCTCTACAGATTTGTTAGCATGTGGATTACCGAACTTTCATCACAATAGTTTGAATATTGATACTTAGAAGTATTTTCTCAGATTTTGCTGCGTTTTCCAAACGCCAGTTTAAAAAATGAAGCATTTACTGCAGAAAAATTCTCTTGGAGCGAGTTCTACCCAATAGAGAAGTAATTTACATTGTTTCAGTCACCGTGAAATTCCATGTTAAAAACACGGTATATGCATCACGGATTAGAAAAAGCTTCTTTAATATGTTGTGAAAATGTGGATTACCGAACTTTCTTCCAACATAAAGGCATATTTACACCTAGAAATATTTACTCTCATTTTGAAGCATTCTCCAAATTTCAGATTCGATAATCATGCAATTTTCGCTGAAAAATTCTATTCTAGCTAGTTCTACCCAATAGAATTTTAATTTAAATTGTGTCATTACGGTGAAATTCCATTTCAAAAAGCGCTACATGAATCACGGTTTGAAAAATCATTACTACACTGTTATTAACATGTGGATTACCGGACTTTCATTCACCATTCAATGCATATTGACACTTAGAAGCATTTTCTAAAATTTCACAGGGTTCTCCTAATGGCAGTTTTGAAAATGAGGCACATTTCGCAGAAAAAAACTCTTCAAGCCAGTTCTACCCAATAGACATGTAATTTGCATTGTTTCCTTCAATATGACACACTGTATTCCGTACACGTTACATGCATCACGAATTTGACAAACATTCTCTAATGAGTGTGAGCATGTGGATTACCAAAATTTCATTCACCATACAAGGCATATTTACACCTAGATGTAGTTATTCTGATTTCGCAGGTTTTCCCTAACATCCACTTCCGAAAATCATGAAATTTTCGCAGAAAAATTCAATTCAAGCGAGTTCTATCCTGTAGAATTGTTATTTTCCGAGTTTCACTCACCGAGACATTCCGTGTTCAAAAAATGTTACATTAATCACGGCTTTGACAAACATTATTTAATGACCGTGACCATGTGGATTACCGATGTTTCAACCACAGTACAAGGCATATTGACACTTAGAAACATTTACTTAGATTTCGCAGATTTTTCCTAAATTCAGTTATGAAAATCAGGCAGTTTTCGCAGAAAAATTCTCTTGCTGCATGTTCGATCCAATAGACACCCCATTTTCATAGATACCGTCACCGTAACTTCCCGTGATCCGAAAAATGTACATGCACCATGGATTCAACAAATATTCACTGCTGAGTTGTTAGAATGTGAATTACACATCTTTAATAAACCCTTGAAGACATATTGTCACCTTTAAATTTTGCTCAGATTTTGAAGTGTTTTCATAACACCAGTTTCCAAACAGAGGTAGATTTTACAGTAAAATGCTCCTGGAGCGGTTTCTCACCAATAGATATGTAATTTACATAGTTTCCATCAACGTGACATTCCGTATACTGAATACACTACATTCATCACGGATTTGAGAAACATTTTTAATGAGTTGTGTACATGTGTATTACAGAACTTTCATCCACCATACAAGGCATATTTACACCTAGAAACATTAACTCTGAGTTTGCAGCTTTTTCCTAATAGCAGTTTCAAAATCAGGGAGTTTCCTAAGGAAAAAACTGTTGGAGCGTGTTCTACCCAATAGATATGTAAATTACATAGATTCTCCCGCTGTGAAATTCCGTGTTTCGCACACGCTACATGCAGATAGGATTCGACAAAAATACACTACAGAGTTGTTTGCATGTGGATTACAGGACTTTCATCACAATACAAGGCATATTGATGATTAGAAGCATTTTCACTGATTTCACAGAGCTTTCCAAATGCCAGTTTCGGAACTGAGGCAATTTTCACGGCAAAAACCTCTTGGAGCGGGTTCAAAACAATAGACATTTAATTTAAATGGATTAGCACACCATGAAATTCCGTGTTCCGAACACGCTTCATGCATCTCGGATTCAAAAATTTTCACTACAGGGTTGTTAGCAAGTGGAATACATCCCTTTCATTGACCATAGATTGCTTACTGACTCTTTGAATACTTTTCTCAGATTTCACAGATTAGTTTAAATGCCAGGTTTGAAAATGAGGCAGATTTGGCAGGAAAATGCTCTTGGAGCGAGTTCTAACCAAAAGATATGTAATATACCTAGTTTCACTCACCATGACATTCCGTGTTCTGAACAAGTTACATGCATCATGGATTCGAAAAACATTCTTTAATGAGTTGTGAACATGTGTATTACCGTACTTTCATCCACCTTACAATGCATATTTATACATAGAATGTTTTTTCTGATTTAGTAGATTTCACCTAATGTCAGTTTTTAAATCATGCAGTTTTCTCAGAAAATCCTCTTGGAGCGAGTTCTACCCAATAAACATTCAAATTACATAGAACCTGTCATCGTGAAATTCCGTGTTCCGAAAAACTACATGCATCACGGATTCGACAAATATTCTCTACAGATTTGTTAGCATGTGGATTACCGAACTTTCATCACAATAGTTTGAATATTGATACTTAGAAGTATTTTCTCAGATTTTGCTGTGTATTCCAAACGCCAGTTTAAAAAATAATGCAGTTTTCACAGAAAAATACTCTTGGGGCGAGTTCTACCCAATAGAGTAGTAATTTACATTTTTTCAGTTACCGTGAAATTCCACGTTCCAAACACTGTATATGCATCACGGATTAGAAAAAGATTCTTTAATATGTTGTGAAAATGTGGATTACAGAACTTTCTTCCACATAAAGTCATATTTACACCTAGAAATATTTAATCTCATTTTGAAACTTTCTCCAAACTTCAGATTCGATAATCATGCAATTTTCGCAGAAAAATTCTATTCTAGCTAGTTCTGCGCAATAGAATTTTAATTTAAATTGTTTCTTTACGGTGAAATTCCATTTCAAAAAACGCTACATGTATCACGGTTTGAAAAATAATTACTACACTGTTATTAACCTGTGGATTACCAGACTTTCATTCACCATTCAAGGCATATTGACACTTAGAAGCATTTTCTAAGATTTCACGTGGTTCTCCTACTGGCAGTTTTGAAAATGAGGCACATTTCGCAGAAAAACACTCTTCAAGCGAGTTCTACCCAATAGACATGTAATTTACATTGTTTCCTTCAATATGACACTCTGTATTCCGTACACGTTACATGCATCACGAATTCGACAAACATTCTCTAATGAGTGTGAGCATCTGGATTACCAAAATTTCATTCACCATACAAGGCATATTTACACCTAGATGTAGTTATTCTGATTTCGCAGGTTTTTCCTAACATCCACTTCCAAAAATCATGAAATTTTCGCAGAAAAGTTAAATTCAAGCCAGTTCTATCCAGTAGAATTTTTATTATCCGAGTTTCACTCACCGAGACATTCCGTGTTCCGAAAATGTTACATTAATCACGGATTCGACAAACATTATTTATTAACCATGACCATGTGGATTACCGATGTTTCAACCACAATACAAGGCATATTTACACCTAGAAATATTTACTTAGATTTCACAGATTTTTCCTAACGTCTGTTATGAAAATCAGGCAGTTTTCGCAGAAAAATTCTCTTGCTGCATTTTCGATCCAATACACATCCCATTTCCATAGATACCGTCACCGTAACATTCCGTGTTCCGAAAAAAGTACATGCACCATGGATTCAACAAATATTCACTGCTGAGTTGTTAGAATGTGAATTACACATCTTTAATAAACCATTGAATACATATTGTCACCTTAAAGCTTTTGTTCAGGTTTTGCAGTGTTTTCATAACACCAGTTTCCAAACAGAGGTAGATTTTACAGTAAAATGCTCCTGGAGCGGGTTCTCACCAATAGATATGTAATTTACCTATTTTCCTTCAACGTGACATTCCGTGTACCGAACAAACTACATACATCACGGATTTGAGAAACATTTTTAATGAGTTGTGTACATGTGTATTACAGATCTTTCATCCACCATACAAGGCATATTTACACCTAGAAACATTAACTCTGAGTTTGCAGCTTTTTCCTAATAGCAGTTTCAAAAATCAGTCAGTTTACTAAGGAAAAATTTTTTGAGCGTGTCTTACGCAATAGATATGTAAATTACATAGATTATCCCGCTGTGAAATTCCGTGTTTCGCCCACGCTACATGCAGTTAGGATTCGACAAAAATACACTACAGAGTCTTTTGCATGTGGATTACAGGACTTTCATCACAATACAAGGCATATTGATGCTTAGAAACATTTTCTCTGATTTCACAGAGCTTTCCAAACGCCAGTTTCGAAACTGAGGCAGTTTTCACGGCAAAAACTCTTGGAGCGTGTTCAAAACAATAGACATGTAATTTACATGGATTCGCTCACCGTGAAATTCCGTGTTCCGAACACGCTTCATGCATCTCTGATTCAAAAATTTTCAATACAGAGTTGATAGCAAGTGGATTACAGCACTTTCATCCACCATACATGGCTTACTGACACTTTGAAGACTTTTCTCAGATTTCACAGATGAGTTTTAATGTCAGGTTTGAAAATGAGGCAGATTTGGCAGGAAAATGCTCTTGGAGCGAGTTCTAACCCAAAGATATGTAATTTACCTAGTTTCACTCACCGTGATATTCCGTGTTCTGAACACGTTACATGCATCACGGATTCGACAAACATTCTTTAATGAGTTGTGAACATGTGTATTACCGAACTTTCATCCACCTTACAATGCATATTTATACATAAAAATTATTTTGTGATTTAGTATATTTCTCCTAGTGTCAGTTTTTAAATCATGCAGTTTTCACAGAAAAATCCTCTTGGAGTGAGTTCTACCCAATAGACATGCAATTTACGTAGAACCCGTCATCGTGAAATTCCGTGATCCAAAAAAGATACATGCATCACGGTTTCAAAAAATATTCACTTCAGACTTGTTAGCATAAAGATTACCGAACTTTCATCCACCATAAAAGCCATATTGACACTTTGAATCATTTTCTCATATTTCAAAAGATTTTCCTAATGCCAGTTTTGAAAATGAGGCAGAATTCGCAGAAAAAGTTCTTGGAACGAGTTCTACCCGAGAGATCTATTTTACATAGATTCGCTTACTGTGATATTCTGTGTTCCGAACACGCTTCATGTGTCTCAGATTCGACAAATATTCACTACAGAGTTGTTAGCATGTGGATTAACGATCTTTCATCCACCATACAAGGCATAAATACACCGAGAATCTATTCATCTGAGTTCGCAGTGTTTCCTAATTCCAGTTTGGAAAATCAGGCAGATTTCTCAGGAAAAATCTCTTGGAGTGTTTTCTAACCAAGAGAAATGTAATTTACATAAACTCTCTGGCCATGAAATTCCGTGTTCCGAACATGCTACTTGCATAATGAATTCGAAAAATATTCACTACAGAATTGTTAGCATGTGGATTACCGAACTTTCATCACAATAGATTGAAAATTGATACTTAGAAGTATTTTCTCAGATTTTGCAGTGTTTTCCAAACGCCAGTTTCAAAAATGAAGCATTTACTGCAGAAAAATTCTCTTGGAGAGAGTTCTACCCAATAGAGAAGTAATTTACATTTTTTCAGTCACCGTGAAATTCCATGTTAAAAACACGGTATATGCATCACGGATTAGAAAAAGCTTCTTTAATATGTTGTGAAAATGTGGATTACCAAACTTTCTTCCAACATAAAGGCATATTTACACCTAGAAATATTTACTCTCATTTTGAAGCATTCTCCAAATTTCAGATTCGATAATCATGCAATTTTCGCAGAAAAATTCTATTCTAGCTAGTTCTACCCAATAGAATTTTAATTTAAATTGTGTCATTACGGTGAAATTCCATTTCAAAAAGCGCTACATGAATCACGGTTTGAAAAATCATTACTACACTGTTATTAACATGTGGATTACCAGACTTTCATTCACCATTCAATGCATATTGACACTTAGAAGCATTTTCTAAGATTTCACAGGGTTCTCCTAATGGCAGTTTTGAAAATGAGGCACATTTCGCAGAAAAAAACTCTTCAAGCGAGTTCTACCCAATAGACATGTAATTTGCATTGTTTCCTTCAATATGACACACTGTATTCCGTACACGTTACATGCATCACGAATTTGACAAACATTCTCTAATGAGTGTGAGCATGTGGATTACCAAAATTTCATTCACCATACAAGGCATATTTACACCTAGATGTAGTTATTCTGATTTCGCAGGTTTTCCCTAACATCCACTTCCGAAAATCATGAAATTTTCGCAGAAAAATTCAATTCAAGCGAGTTCTATCCAGTAGAATTGTTATTTTCCGAGTTTCACTCACCGAGACATTCCGTGTTCAAAAAATGTTACATTAATCACGGCTTTGACAAACATTATTTAATGACCGTGACCATGTGGATTACCGATGTTTCAACCACAGTAAAAGGCATATTGACACTTAGAAACATTTACTTAGATTTCGCAGATTTTTCCTAAATTCAGTTATGAAAATCAGGCAGTTTTCGCAGAAAAATTCTCTTGCTGCATGTTCGATCCAATAGACACCCCATTTTCATAGATACCGTCACCGTAACTTCCCGTGATCCGAAAAATGTACATGCACCATGGATTCAACAAATATTCACTGCTGAGTTGTTAGAATGTGAATTACACATCTTTAATAAACCCTTGAAGACATATTGTCACCTTTAAATTTTGCTCAGATTTTGAAGTGTTTTCATAACACCAGTTTCCAAACAGAGGTAGATTTTACAGTAAAATGCTCCTGGAGCGGTTTCTCACCAATAGATATGTAATTTACATAGTTTCCATCAACGTGACATTCCGTATACTGAATACACTACATTCATCACGGATTTGAGAAACATTTTTAATGAGTTGTGTACATGTGTATTACAGAACTTTCATCCACCATACAAGGCATATTTACACCTAGAAACATTAACTCTGAGTTTGCAGCTTTTTCCTAATAGCAGTTTCAAAATCAGGGAGTTTCCTAAGGAAAAAACTGTTGGAGCGTGTTCTACCCAATAGATATGTAAATTACATAGATTCTCCCGCTGTGAAATTCCGTGTTTCGCACACGCTACATGCAGATAGGATTCGACAAAAATACACTACAGAGTTGTTTGCATGTGGATTACAGGACTTTCATCACAATACAAGGCATATTGATGATTAGAAACATTTTCTCTGATTTCACAGAGCTTTCCAAACGCCAGTTTCGTAACTGAGGCAGATTTCACGGCAAAAACTTCTTGGAGCGGGTTCAAAACAATAGACATTTAATTTAAATGGATTCGCACACCATGAAATTCCGTGTTCCGAACACGCTTCATGCATCTCGGATTCAAAAATTTTCACTACAGGGTTGTTAGCAAGTGGAATACATCACTTTCATTGACCATAGATTGCTTACTGACTCTTTGAATACTTTCGTCAGATTTCACAGGTTAGTTTAAATGCCAGGTTGGAAAATGAGGCAGATTTGGCAGGAAAATGCTCTTGGAGCGAGTTCTAACCAAAAGATATGTAATATACCTAGTTTCACTCACCGTGACATTCCGTGTTCTGAACAAGTTACATGCATCACGGATTCGAAAAACATTCTTTAATTAGTTGTGAACATGTGTATTACCGTACTTTCATCCACCTTACAATGCATATTTATACATAGAATGTTTTTTCTGATTTAGTAGATTTCACCTAATGTCAGTTTTTAAATCATGCAGTTTTCGCAGAAAATCCTCTTGGAGCGAGTTCTACCCAATAGACATTCAATTTACATAGAACCTGTCATCGTGAAATTCCGTGTTCCGAAAAAGCTACATGCATCACGGATTCGACAAATATTCACTACAGAGTTGTTAGCATAAGGATTAACGAACTTTCATCCACCATAAAAGCCATATTGACACTTTGAAGCATTTTCTCATATTTCGAAAGTTTTTCCTAATGCCAGTTTTGAAAATGAGGCAGAATTCGCAGAAAAAGCTCTTGGAGCGTGTTCTACCCAAGTGACATGCATTTTACATAGATTCCCTCACCGTGATATTCTGTGTCCCAAACACGCTTCATGTATCTCGGATTCGACAAATATTCACTACAGAGTTGTTAGCATGCAGATTACCGAACTTTCATCCACCCTACAAGGCATATTTACACCGAGAATCTATTCATCTGTGTTCGCAGTGTTTCCTAAATGCAGTTTCGAAAATCAGGCAGATTTCTCAGGAAAAATCTCTTGGAGTGATTTCTAACCAAGAGAAATGTAATTTACATAAAATCCCTGACCATGAAATTCCGTGTTCCGAACATGCTACATGCATAATGGATTCGAAAAATATTCTCTACAGATTTGTTAGCATGTGGATTACCGAACTTTCATCACAATAGTTTGAATATTGATACTTAGAAGTATTTTCTCAGATTTTGCTGCGTTTTCCAAACGCCAGTTTAAAAAATGAAGCATTTACTGCAGAAAAATTCTCTTGGAGCGAGTTCTACCCAATAGAGAAGTAATTTACATTGTTTCAGTCACCGTGAAATTCCATGTTAAAAACACGGTATATGCATCACGGATTAGAAAAAGCTTCTTTAATATGTTGTGAAAATGTGGATTACCGAACTTTCTTCCAACATAAAGGCATATTTACACCTAGAAATATTTACTCTCATTTTGAAGCATTCTCCAAATTTCAGATTCGATAATCATGCAATTTTCGCTGAAAAATTCTATTCTAGCTAGTTCTACCCAATAGAATTTTAATTTAAATTGTGTCATTACGGTGAAATTCCATTTCAAAAAGCGCTACATGAATCACGGTTTGAAAAATCATTACTACACTGTTATTAACATGTGGATTACCGGACTTTCATTCACCATTCAATGCATATTGACACTTAGAAGCATTTTCTAAAATTTCACAGGGTTCTCCTAATGGCAGTTTTGAAAATGAGGCACATTTCGCAGAAAAAAACTCTTCAAGCGAGTTCTACCCAATAGACATGTAATTTACATTGTTTCCTTCAATATGACACACTGTATTCCGTACACGTTACATGCATCACGAATTTGACAAACATTCTCTAATGAGTGTGAGCATGTGGATTACCAAAATTTCATTCACCATACAAGGCATATTTACACCTAGATGTAGTTATTCTGATTTCGCAGGTTTTCCCTAACATCCACTTCCGAAAATCATGAAATTTTCGCAGAAAAATTCAATTCAAGCGAGTTCTATCCAGTAGAATTGTTATTTTCCGAGTTTCACTCACCGAGACATTCCGTGTTCAAAAAATGTTACATTAATCACGGCTTTGACAAACATTATTTAATGACCGTGACCATGTGGATTACCGATGTTTCAACCACAGTACAAGGCATATTGACACTTAGAAACATTTACTTAGATTTCGCAGATTTTTCCTAAATTCAGTTATGAAAATCAGGCAGTTTTCGCAGAAAAATTCTCTTGCTGCATGTTCGATCCAATAGACACCCCATTTTCATAGATACCGTCACCGTAACTTCCCGTGATCCGAAAAATGTACATGCACCATGGATTCAACAAATATTCACTGCTGAGTTGTTAGAATGTGAATTACACATCTTTAATAAACCCTTGAAGACATATTGTCACCTTTAAATTTTGCTCAGATTTTGAAGTGTTTTCATAACACCAGTTTCCAAACAGAGGTAGATTTTACAGTAAAATGCTCCTGGAGCGGTTTCTCACCAATAGATATGTAATTTACATAGTTTCCATCAACGTGACATTCCGTATACTGAATACACTACATTCATCACGGATTTGAGAAACATTTTTAATGAGTTGTGTACATGTGTATTACAGAACTTTCATCCACCATACAAGGCATATTTACACCTAGAAACATTAACTCTGAGTTTGCAGCTTTTTCCTAATAGCAGTTTCAAAATCAGGGAGTTTCCTAAGGAAAAAACTGTTGGAGCGTGTTCTACCCAATAGATATATAAATTACATAGATTCTCCCGCTGTGAAATTCCGTGTTTCGCACACGCTACATGCAGATAGGATTCGACAAAAATACACTACAGAGTTGTTTGCATGTGGATTACAGGACTTTCATCACAATACAAGGCATATTGATGATTAGAAACATTTTCTCTGATTTCACAGAGCTTTCCAAACGCCAGTTTCGTAACTGAGGCAGATTTCACGGCAAAAACCTCTTGGAGCGGGTTCAAAACAATAGACATTTAATTTAAATGGATTCGCACACCATGAAATTCCGTGTTCCGAACACGCTTCATGCATCTCGGATTCAAAAATTTTCACTACAGGGTTGTTAGCAAGTGGAATACATCACTTTCATTGACCATAGATTGCTTACTGACTCTTTGAATACTTTCGTCAGATTTCACAGGTTAGTTTAAATGCCAGGTTGGAAAATGAGGCAGATTTGGCAGGAAAATGCTCTTGGAGCGAGTTCTAACCCAAAGATATGTAATATACCTAGTTTCACTCACCGTGACATTCCGTGTTCTGAACAAGTTACATGCATCACGGATTCGAAAAACATTCTTTAATTAGTTGTGAACATGTGTATTACCGTACTTTCATCCACCTTACAATGCATATTTATACATAGAATGTTTTTTCTGATTTAGTAGATTTCACCTAATGTCAGTTTTTAAATCATGCAGTTTTCGCAGAAAATCCTCTTGGAG
Source organism: Camelus bactrianus (assembly GCF_048773025.1). Classification (NCBI taxonomy): domain Eukaryota; kingdom Metazoa; phylum Chordata; class Mammalia; order Artiodactyla; family Camelidae; genus Camelus; species Camelus bactrianus. Next base: position 141,560,218 of record NC_133539.1, on the reverse strand, counting down.
CGAGTTCTACCCAATAGACATTCAATTTACATAGAACCTGTCATCGTGAAATTCCGTGTTCCGAAAAAGCTACATGCATCACGGATTCGACAAATATTCACTACAGAGTTGTTAGCATGCAGATTACCGAACTTTCATCCACCCTACAAGGCATATTTACACCGAGAATCTATTCATCTGTGTTCGCAGTGTTTCCTAAATGCAGTTTCGAAAATCAGGCAGATTTCTCAGGAAAAATCTCTTGGAGTGATTTCTAACCAAGAGAAATGTAATTTACATAAAATCCCTGACCATGAAATTCCGTGTTCCGAACATGCTACATGCATAATGGATTCGAAAAATATTCTCTACAGATTTGTTAGCATGTGGATTACCGAACTTTCATCACAATAGTTTGAATATTGATACTTAGAAGTATTTTCTCAGATTTTGCTGCGTTTTCCAAACGCCAGTTTAAAAAATGAAGCATTTACTGCAGAAAAATTCTCTTGGAGCGAGTTCTACCCAATAGAGAAGTAATTTACATTGTTTCAGTCACCGTGAAATTCCATGTTAAAAACACGGTATATGCATCACGGATTAGAAAAAGCTTCTTTAATATGTTGTGAAAATGTGGATTACCGAACTTTCTTCCAACATAAAGGCATATTTACACCTAGAAATATTTACTCTCATTTTGAAGCATTCTCCAAATTTCAGATTCGATAATCATGCAATTTTCGCTGAAAAATTCTATTCTAGCTAGTTCTACCCAATAGAATTTTAATTTAAATTGTGTCATTACGGTGAAATTCCATTTCAAAAAGCGCTACATGAATCACGGTTTGAAAAATCATTACTACACTGTTATTAACATGTGGATTACCGGACTTTCATTCACCATTCAATGCATATTGACACTTAGAAGCATTTTCTAAAATTTCACAGGGTTCTCCTAATGGCAGTTTTGAAAATGAGGCACATTTCGCAGAAAAAAACTCTTCAAGCGAGTTCTACCCAATAGACATGTAATTTACATTGTTTCCTTCAATATGACACACTGTATTCCGTACACGTTACATGCATCACGAATTTGACAAACATTCTCTAGTGAGTGTGAGCATGTGGATTACCAAAGTTTCATTCAACATAAAAGGCATATTTAACCCTAGATGTAGTTATTCTGATTTCGCAGGTTTTCCCTAACATCCACTTCCGAAAATCATGAAATTTTCGCAGAAAAATTCAATTCAAGCGAGTTCTATCCAGTAGAATTTTTATTTTCCGAGTTTCACTCACCGAGACATTCCGTGTTCAAAAAACGTTACATTAATCACGGCTTTGACAAACATTATTTAATGACCGTGACCATGTGGATTACCGATGTTTCAACCACAATACAAGGCATATTGACACCTAGAAACATTGACTTAGATTTCGCAGATTTTTCCTAAATTCAGTTATGAAAATCAGGCAGTTTTCGCAGAAAAATTCTCTTGCTGCATGTTCGATCCAATAGACACCCCATTTTCATAGATACCGTCACCGTAACATCCCGTGTTCCGAAAAAGTTACATGCACCATGGATTCAACAAATATTCACTCCTGAGTTGTTAGAATGTGAATTACACATATTTAATAAACCATTGAAGACATATTGTCACCTTAAAATTTTGCTCAGATTTTGCAGTGTTTTCATAACACCAGTTTCCAAACAGAGGTAGATTTTACAGTAAAATGCTCCTGGAGTGTTTCTCACCAATAGATATGTAATTTACATAGTTTCCATCAACGTGACATTCCGTATACTGAATACACTACATTCATCACGGATTTGAGAAACATTTTTAATGAGTTGTGTACATGTGTATTACAGAACTTTCATCCACCATACAAGGCATAATTACACCTAGAAACATTAACTCTGAGTTTGCAGATTTTTCCTAATAGCAGTTTCAAAATCAGGGAGTTTCCTAAGGAAAAAATTGTTGGAGCGTGTTCTACCCAATAGATATGTAAATTACATAGATTCTCCCGCTGTGAAATTCCGTGTTTCGCACACGCTACATGCAGATAGGATTCGACAAAAATACACTACAGAGTTGTTTGCATGTGGATTACAGGACTTTCATCACAATACAAGGCATATTGATGCTTAGAAGCATTTTCTCTGATTTCACAGAGCTTTCCAAACGCCAGTTTCGGAACTGAGGCAGATTTCACGGCAAAAACCTCTTGGAGCGGGTTCAAAACAATAGACATTTAATTTACATGGATTCGCACACCATGAAATTCCGTGTTCCGAAAACGCTTCATGCATCTCGGATTCAAAAATTTTCACTACAGGGTTGTTAGCAAGTGGAATACATCACTTTCATTGACCATAGATTGCTTACTGACTCTTTGAATACTTTCGTCAGATTTCACAGGTTAGTTTAAATGCCAGGTTTGAAAATGAGGCAGATTTGGCAGGAAAATGCTCTTGGAGCGAGTTCTAACCAAAAGATAAGTAATATACCTAGTTTCACTCACCGTGACATTCCGTGTTCTGAACAAGTTACATGCATCATGGATTCGAAAAACATTCTTTAATGAGTTGTGAACATGTGTATTACCGAACTTTCATCCACCTTACAATGCATATTTATACATAGAATGTTTTTTCTGATTTAGTATGTTTCACCTAATGTCAGTATTTAAATCATGCAGTTTTCGCAGAAAAATCCTCTTGGAGCGAGTTCTACCCAATAGACATGCAATTTACGTAGAACACATCATCGTGAAATTCCGTGATCCGAAAAAATACATGCATCACGGATTCGACAAATATTCACTACAGAGTTGTTAGCATAAGGATTAACGAACTTTCATCCACCATAAAAGCCATATTGACACTTTGAAGCATTTTCTCATATTTCGAAAGTTTTTCCTAATGCCAGTTTTGAAAATGAGGCAGAATTCACAGAAAAAGCTCTTGGAGCGTGTTCTACCCAAGTGACATGCATTTTACATAGATTCTCTCACCGTGATATTCTGTGTCCCAAACACGCTTCATGTATCTCGGATTCGACAAATATTCACTACAGATTTGTTAGCATGCAGATTACCGAACTTTCATCCACCCTACAAGGCATATTTACACCGAGAATCTATTCATCTGTGTTCGCAGTGTTTCCTAAATGCAGTTTCGAAAATCAGGCAGATTTCTCAGGAAAAATCTCTTGGAGTGATTTCTAACCAAGAGAAATGTAATTTACATAAAATCCCTGACCATGAAATTCCGTGTTCTGAACATGCTACATGCATAATGGATTCGAAAAATATTCTCTACAGATTTGTTAGCATGTGGATTACCGAACTTTCATCACAATAGTTTGAATATTGATACTTAGAAGTATTTTTTCAGATTTTGCTGCGTTTTCCAAACGCCAGTTTCAAAAATGAAGCATTTACTGCAGAAAAATTCTCTTGGAGAGAGTTCTACCCAATAGAGAAGTAATTTACATTGTTTCAGTCACCGTGAAATTCCATGTTAAAAACACGGTATATGCATCACGGATTAGAAAAAGCTTCTTTAATATGTTGTGAAAATGTGGATTACCGAACTTTCTTCCAACATAAAGGCATATTTACACCTAGAAATATTTACTCTCATTTTGAAGCTTTCTCCAAACTTCAGATTCGATAATCATGCAATTTTCGCAGAAAAATTCTATTCTAGCTAGTTCTACATAAAAGAATTTTAATTTAAATTGTTTCAATACGGTGAAATTCCATTTCAAAAAGCGCTACATGAATCACGGTTTGAAAAATCATTACTACACTGTTATTAACATGTGGATTACCGGACTTTCATTCACCATTCAAGGCATATTGACACTTAGAAGCATTTTCTCAGATTTCACAGGGTTCTCCTAATGGCAGTTTTGAAAATGAGGCCCATTTCGCAGAAAAATTCTCTTCAAGCGAGATCTACACAATAGACATGTAATTTACATTGTTTCCTTCAGTATGACACACTGTATTCCGTACACGTTTCATGCATCACGAATTCGACAAACATGCTCTAATGAGTGTGAGCATCTGGATTACCGAACTTTCATCCACCATACAAGGCATATTAACACCTAGATGTAGTTATTCTGATTTCGCAGTTTTTTCCTAACATCCAGTTTTGAAAATGATGAAATTTTCGCAGAAAAATTCAATTCAAGCCAGTTCTATCCAGTAGAATTGTTATTTCCCGAGTTTCACTCACCGAAACATTGCTTGTTCCGAAAAAGTTACATTAATCACGGCTTCGACAAACATTATTTAATGACTGTGAGCATGTGGATTACCGATGTTTCAACCACTATACAAGGCATATTCACACCTAGAATTATTTACTTAAATTTCGCAGATTTTTCCTAACGTCAGTTACGAAAATCAGGCAGTTTTCGCAGAAAAATTCTCTTGCTGCATGTTCGATCCAATAGACATCCCATTTCCATAGATACCTTCACCGTAACATTCCGTGTTCCGAAAAATTTACATGCACCATGGATTCAACAAATATTCACTCCTGAGTTGTTAGAATGTGAATTACACATCTTTAATAAACCATTGAAGACATATTGTCACCTTAAAGCTTTTGCTCAGGTTTTGCAATGTTTTCATAACACCAGTTTCCAAACAGAGGTAGATTTTACAGTAAAATGCTCCTGGAGCGGGTTCTCACCAATAGATGTGTAATTTACATATTTTCCTTCAACGTGACATTCCGTGTACCGAACACACTACAAAAATCACGGATTTGAGAAACTTTTTTAATGAGTTGTGTACATGTGTATTACAGATCTTTCATCCACCATACAAGGCATATTTACACCTAGAAACATTAACTCTGAGTTTGCAGCTTTTTCCTAATAGCAGTTTCAAAAATCAGGCAGTTTCCTAAGGAAAAATCTTTTTGAGCGTGTCTTACGCAATACATATGTAAATTACATAGATTCTCCCGCTGTGAAATTCCGTGTTTCGCCCACGCTACATGCAGATAGGATTCGAAACAAATACACTACAGAGTTGTTTGCATGTGGATTACAGGACTTTCATCACAATACAACGCATATTGATGCTTAGAAGCATTTTCTCTGATTTCACAGAGCTTTCCAAACGCCAGTTTCGAAACTGAGGCAGATTTCACGGCAAAAACCTCTTGGAGCCAGTTCAAAACCATAGATATGTAATTTACATGGATTGGCACACCATGAAATTCCATGTTCCGAACACGCTACATGCATCTCGGATTCGACAAATATTCATTACAGAGTTGTTAGCAAGTGGATTACAGCACTTTCATCCACCATACATGGCTTACAGAAACTTTGAAGACTTTTCTCAGATTTCACAGATTTGTTTTAATGTCAGGTTTGAAAATGAGGCAGATTTGGCAGGAAAATGCTCTTGGAGCGAGTTCTAACCCAAAGATATGTAATTTACCTAGTTTCACTCACCGTGACATTCCGTGTTCTGAACACGTTACATGCATCACGGATACGACAAACATTCTTTAATGAGTTTTGAACATGTATATTACCGAACTTTCATCCACCTTACAATGCATATTTATACATGGAAATTATTTTCTGATTTAGTATATTTCTCCTAATGTCAGTTTTTAAATCATGCAGTTTTCACATAAAAATCCTCTTGGAGCGAGTTCTACCCAATAGACATGCAATTTATGTAGAACACATCATCGTGAAATTCCGTGATACGAAAAAATACATGCATCACGGATTCGACAAATATTCACTTCAGACTTGTTAGCATAAGGATTACCGAAGTTTCATCCACCATAAAAGCCATATTGACACTTTGAAGCATTTTCTCATATTTCGAAAGTTTTTCCTAATGCCAGTTTTGAAAATAAGGCAGAATTCGCAGAAAAAGTTCTTGGAACGAGTTCTACCCGAGAGATCTATTTTACATAGATTCGCTTACTGTGATATTCTGTGTTCCGAACACACTTCATGTATCTCGGATTCGACATATATTTACTACAGAGTTGTTAGCATGCGGATTGCCGAAATTTCATCCACCATACAAGGCATATGTACATCGAGAATCTATTCATCTGAGTTCGCAGTGTTTCCTAATTCCAGTTTCGAAAATCAGGCAGATTTCTCAGGAAAAATCTCTTGGAGTGTTTTCTAACCAAGAGAAATGTAATTTACATAAAATCTCTGGCCATGAAACTCCATGTTCCGAACATGCTACATGCATAATGGATTCGAAAAATATTCACTACAGATTTGTTAGCATGTGGATTACCGAACTTTCATCACAATAGATTGAATATTGATACTTAGAAGTATTTTCTCAGATTTTGCAGTGTTTTCCAAACGCCAGTTTCAAAAATGAAGCATTTATTGCAGAAAAATTCTCTTGGAGCGAGTTCTACCCAATAGAGAAGTAATTTACATTGTTTCAGTCACCGTGAAATTCCACGTTCCAAACACAGTATATGCATCATGGATTAGAAAATGATCCTTTAATATGTTGTGAAAATGTGGATTACAGAACTTTCTTCCAACATAAAGTCATATTTACACCTAGAAATATTTACTCTCATTTTGAAGCTTTCTCCAAACTTCAGATTCGATAATCATGCAATTTTCGCAGAAAAATTCTATTCTAGCTAGTTCTACATAATAGAATTTTAATTTAAATTGTTTCAATACGGTGAAATTCCATTTCAAAAAACGCTACATGAATCACTGTTAGAAAAATTATTACTACACTATTATTAACATGTGGATTACCGGACTTTCATTCACCATTCAAGGCATATTGACACTTAGAAGCATTTTCTCAGATTTCACAGGGTTCTCCTAATGGCAGTTTTGAAAATGAGGCTCATTTCGCAGAAAAATTCTCTTCAAGCGAGATCTACACAATAGACATGTAATTTACATTGTTTCCTTCAATATGACACTCTGTATTCCGTACACGTTTCATGCATCACGAATTCGACAAACATGCTCTAATGAGTGTGAGCATCTGGATTACCGAACTTTCATCCACCATACAAGGCATATTAACACCTAGATGTAGTTATTCTGATTTCGCAGTTTTTTCCTAACATCCAGTTTTGAAAATGATGAAATTTTCGCAGAAAAATTCAATTCAAGCCAGTTCTATCCAGTAGAATTGTTATTTCCCGAGTTTCACTCACCGAAACATTGCTTGTTCCGAAAAAGTTACATTAATCACGGCTTCGACAAACATTATTTAATGACTGTGAGCATGTGGATTACCGATGTTTCAACCACTATACAAGGCATATTCACACCTAGAATTATTTACTTAAATTTCGCAGATTTTTCCTAACGTCAGTTACGAAAATCAGGCAGTTTTCGCAGAAAAATTCTCTTGCTGCATGTTCGATCCAATAGACATCCCATTTCCATAGATACCTTCACCGTAACATTCCGTGTTCCGAAAAATTTACATGCACCATGGATTCAACAAATATTCACTCCTGAGTTGTTAGAATGTGAATTACACATCTTTAATAAACCATTGAAGACATATTGTCACCTTAAAGCTTTTGCTCAGGTTTTGCAATGTTTTCATAACACCAGTTTCCAAACAGAGGTAGATTTTACAGTAAAATGCTCCTGGAGCGGGTTCTCACCAATAGATGTGTAATTTACATATTTTCCTTCAACGTGACATTCCGTGTACCGAACACACTACAAAAATCACGGATTTGAGAAACTTTTTTAATGAGTTGTGTACATGTGTATTACAGATCTTTCATCCACCATACAAGGCATATTTACACCTAGAAACATTAACTCTGAGTTTGCAGCTTTTTCCTAATAGCAGTTTCAAAAATCAGGCAGTTTCCTAAGGAAAAATCTTTTTGAGCGTGTCTTACGCAATACATATGTAAATTACATAGATTCTCCCGCTGTGAAATTCCGTGTTTCGCCCACGCTACATGCAGATAGGATTCGAAACAAATACACTACAGAGTTGTTTGCATGTGGATTACAGGACTTTCATCACAATACAACGCATATTGATGCTTAGAAGCATTTTCTCTGATTTCACAGAGCTTTCCAAACGCCAGTTTCGAAACTGAGGCAGATTTCACGGCAAAAACCTCTTGGAGCCAGTTCAAAACCATAGATATGTAATTTACATGGATTGGCACACCATGAAATTCCATGTTCCGAACACGCTACATGCATCTCGGATTCGACAAATATTCATTACAGAGTTGTTAGCAAGTGGATTACAGCACTTTCATCCACCATACATGGCTTACAGAAACTTTGAAGACTTTTCTCAGATTTCACAGATTTGTTTTAATGTCAGGTTTGAAAATGAGGCAGATTTGGCAGGAAAATGCTCTTGGAGCGAGTTCTAACCCAAAGATATGTAATTTACCTAGTTTCACTCACCGTGACATTCCGTGTTCTGAACACGTTACATGCATCACGGATACGACAAACATTCTTTAATGAGTTTTGAACATGTATATTACCGAACTTTCATCCACCTTACAATGCATATTTATACATGGAAATTATTTTCTGATTTAGTATATTTCTCCTAATGTCAGTTTTTAAATCATGCAGTTTTCACATAAAAATCCTCTTGGAGCGAGTTCTACCCAATAGACATGCAATTTATGTAGAACACATCATCGTGAAATTCCGTGATACGAAAAAATACATGCATCACGGATTCGACAAATATTCACTTCAGACTTGTTAGCATAAGGATTACCGAAGTTTCATCCACCATAAAAGCCATATTGACACTTTGAAGCATTTTCTCATATTTCGAAAGTTTTTCCTAATGCCAGTTTTGAAAATAAGGCAGAATTCGCAGAAAAAGTTCTTGGAACGAGTTCTACCCGAGAGATCTATTTTACATAGATTCGCTTACTGTGATATTCTGTGTTCCGAACACACTTCATGTATCTCGGATTCGACATATATTTACTACAGAGTTGTTAGCATGCGGATTGCCGAAATTTCATCCACCATACAAGGCATATGTACATCGAGAATCTATTCAACTGAGTTCGCAGTGTTTCCTAATTCCAGTTTCGAAAATCAGGCAGATTTCTCAGGAAAAATCTCTTGGAGTGTTTTCTAACCAAGAGAAATGTAATTTACATAAAATCTCTGGCCATGAAACTCCATGTTCCGAACATGCTACATGCATAATGGATTCGAAAAATATTCACTACAGATTTGTTAGCATGTGGATTACCGAACTTTCATCACAATAGATTGAATATTGATACTTAGAAGTATTTTCTCAGATTTTGCAGTGTTTTCCAAACGCCAGTTTCAAAAATGAAGCATTTATTGCAGAAAAATTCTCTTGGAGCGAGTTCTACCCAATAGAGAAGTAATTTACATTGTTTCAGTCACCGTGAAATTCCACGTTCCAAACACAGTATATGCATCATGGATTAGAAAATGATCCTTTAATATGTTGTGAAAATGTGGATTACAGAACTTTCTTCCAACATAAAGTCATATTTACACCTAGAAATATTTACTCTCATTTTGAAGCTTTCTCCAAACTTCAGATTCGATAATCATGCAATTTTCGCAGAAAAATTCTATTCTAGCTAGTTCTACATAATAGAATTTTAATTTAAATTGTTTCAATACGGTGAAATTCCATTTCAAAAAACGCTACATGAATCACTGTTAGAAAAATTATTACTACACTATTATTAACATGTGGATTACCGGACTTTCATTCACCATTCAAGGCATATTGACACTTAGAAGCATTTTCTCAGATTTCACAGGGTTCTCCTAATGGCAGTTTTGAAAATGAGGCTCATTTCGCAGAAAAATTCTCTTCAAGCGAGATCTACACAATAGACATGTAATTTACATTGTTTCCTTCAATATGACACTCTGTATTCCGTACACGTTTCATGCATCACGAATTCGACAAACATGCTCTAATGAGTGTGAGCATCTGGATTACCGAACTTTCATCCACCATACAAGGCATATTAACACCTAGATGTAGTTATTCTGATTTCGCAGTTTTTTCCTAACATCCAGTTTTGAAAATGATGAAATTTTCGCAGAAAAATTCAATTCAAGCCAGTTCTATCCAATAGAATTGTTATTTCCCGAGTTTCACTCACCGAAACATTGCGTGTTCCGAAAAAGTTACATTAATCACGGCTTCGACAAACATTATTTAATGACTGTGAGCATGTGGATTACCGATGTTTCAACCACTATACAAGGCATATTCACACCTAGAAATATTTACTTAAATTTCGCAGATTTTTCCTAACGTCAGTTACGAAAATCAGGCAGTTTTCGCAGAAAAATTCTCTTGCTGCATGTTCGATCCAATAGACATCCCATTTCCATAGATACCTTCACCGTAACATTCCGTGTTCCGAAAAAGTTACATGCACCATGGATTCAACAAATATTCACTCCTGAGTTGTTAGAATGTGAATTACACATCTTTAATAAACCATTGAAGACATATTGTCACGTTAAACTTTTGCTCAGGTTTTGCAATGTTTTCATAACACCAGTTTCCAAACAGAGGTAGATTTTACAGTAAAATGCTCCTGGAGCGGGTTCTCACCAATAGATGTGTAATTTACATATTTTCCTTCAACGTGGCATTCCGTGTACCGAACACACTACAAAAATCACGGATTTGAGAAACATTTTTAATGAGTTGTGTATATGTGTATTACAGATCTTTCATCCACCATACAAGGCATATTTACACCTAGAAACATTAACTCTGAGTTTGCAGCTTTTTCCTAATAGCAGTTTCAAAATCAGGCAGTTTCCTAAGGAAAAATCTTTTTGAGCGTGTCTTACGCAATACATATGTAAATTACATAGATTCTCCCGCTGTGAAATTCCGTGTTTCGCCCACGCTACATGCAGATAGGATTCGAAACAAATACACTACAGAGTTGTTTGCATGTGGATTACAGGACTTTCATCACAATACAAGGCATATTGATGCTTAGAAGCATTTTCTCTGATTTCACAGAGCTTTCCAAACGCCAGTTTCGAAACTGAGGCAGATTTCACGGCAAAAACCTCTTGGAGCCGGTTCAAAACAATAGACATTTAATTTACATGGATTCGCACACCATGAAATTCCGTGTTCCGAAAACGCTTCATGCATCTCGGATTCAAAAATTTTCACTACAGGGTTGTTAGCAAGTGGAATACATCACTTTCATTGACCATAGATTGCTTACTGACTCTTTGAATACTTTCGTCAGATTTCACAGGTTAGTTTAAATGCCAGGTTTGAAAATGAGGCAGATTTGGCAGGAAAATGCTCTTGGAGCGAGTTCTAACCAAAAGATAAGTAATATACCTAGTTTCACTCACCGTGACATTCCGTGTTCTGAACAAGTTACATGCATCATGGATTCGAAAAACATTCTTTAATGAGTTGTGAACATGTGTATTACCGAACTTTCATCCACCTTACAATGCATATTTATACATAGAATGTTTTTTCTGATTTAGTATGTTTCACCTAATGTCAGTATTTAAATCATGCAGTTTTCGCAGAAAAATCCTCTTGGAGCGAGTTCTACCCAATAGACATGCAATTTACGTAGAACACATCATCGTGAAATTCCGTGATCCGAAAAAATACATGCATCACGGATTCGACAAATATTCACTACAGAGTTGTTAGCATAAGGATTAACGAACTTTCATCCACCATAAAAGCCATATTGACACTTTGAAGCATTTTCTCATATTTCGAAAGTTTTTCCTAATGCCAGTTTTGAAAATGAGGCAGAATTCACAGAAAAAGCTCTTGGAGCGTGTTCTACCCAAGTGACATGCATTTTACATAGATTCTCTCACCGTGATATTCTGTGTCCCAAACACGCTTCATGTATCTCGGATTCGACAAATATTCACTACAGATTTGTTAGCATGCAGATTACCGAACTTTCATCCACCCTACAAGGCATATTTACACCGAGAATCTATTCATCTGTGTTCGCAGTGTTTCCTAAATGCAGTTTCGAAAATCAGGCAGATTTCTCAGGAAAAATCTCTTGGAGTGATTTCTAACCAAGAGAAATGTAATTTACATAAAATCCCTGACCATGAAATTCCGTGTTCTGAACATGCTACATGCATAATGGATTCGAAAAATATTCTCTACAGATTTGTTAGCATGTGGATTACCGAACTTTCATCACAATAGTTTGAATATTGATACTTAGAAGTATTTTTTCAGATTTTGCTGCGTTTTCCAAACGCCAGTTTCAAAAATGAAGCATTTACTGCAGAAAAATTCTCTTGGAGAGAGTTCTACCCAATAGAGAAGTAATTTACATTGTTTCAGTCACCGTGAAATTCCATGTTAAAAACACGGTATATGCATCACGGATTAGAAAAAGCTTCTTTAATATGTTGTGAAAATGTGGATTACCGAACTTTCTTCCAACATAAAGGCATATTTACACCTAGAAATATTTACTCTCATTTTGAAGCTTTCTCCAAACTTCAGATTCGATAATCATGCAATTTTCGCAGAAAAATTCTATTCTAGCTAGTTCTACATAAAAGAATTTTAATTTAAATTGTTTCAATACGGTGAAATTCCATTTCAAAAAGCGCTACATGAATCACGGTTTGAAAAATCATTACTACACTGTTATTAACATGTGGATTACCGGACTTTCATTCACCATTCAAGGCATATTGACACTTAGAAGCATTTTCTCAGATTTCACAGGGTTCTCCTAATGGCAGTTTTGAAAATGAGGCCCATTTCGCAGAAAAATTCTCTTCAAGCGAGATCTACACAATAGACATGTAATTTACATTGTTTCCTTCAGTATGACACACTGTATTCCGTACACGTTTCATGCATCACGAATTCGACAAACATGCTCTAATGAGTGTGAGCATCTGGATTACCGAACTTTCATCCACCATACAAGGCATATTAACACCTAGATGTAGTTATTCTGATTTCGCAGTTTTTTCCTAACATCCAGTTTTGAAAATGATGAAATTTTCGCAGAAAAATTCAATTCAAGCCAGTTCTATCCAGTAGAATTGTTATTTCCCGAGTTTCACTCACCGAAACATTGCTTGTTCCGAAAAAGTTACATTAATCACGGCTTCGACAAACATTATTTAATGACTGTGAGCATGTGGATTACCGATGTTTCAACCACTATACAAGGCATATTCACACCTAGAATTATTTACTTAAATTTCGCAGATTTTTCCTAACGTCAGTTACGAAAATCAGGCAGTTTTCGCAGAAAAATTCTCTTGCTGCATGTTCGATCCAATAGACATCCCATTTCCATAGATACCTTCACCGTAACATTCCGTGTTCCGAAAAATTTACATGCACCATGGATTCAACAAATATTCACTCCTGAGTTGTTAGAATGTGAATTACACATCTTTAATAAACCATTGAAGACATATTGTCACCTTAAAGCTTTTGCTCAGGTTTTGCAATGTTTTCATAACACCAGTTTCCAAACAGAGGTAGATTTTACAGTAAAATGCTCCTGGAGCGGGTTCTCACCAATAGATGTGTAATTTACATATTTTCCTTCAACGTGACATTCCGTGTACCGAACACACTACAAAAATCACGGATTTGAGAAACTTTTTTAATGAGTTGTGTACATGTGTATTACAGATCTTTCATCCACCATACAAGGCATATTTACACCTAGAAACATTAACTCTGAGTTTGCAGCATTTTCCTAATAGCAGTTTCAAAAATCAGGCAGTTTCCTAAGGAAAAATCTTTTTGAGCGTGTCTTACGCAATACATATGTAAATTACATAGATTCTCCCGCTGTGAAATTCCGTGTTTCGCCCACGCTACATGCAGATAGGATTCGAAACAAATACACTACAGAGTTGTTTGCATGTGGATTACAGGACTTTCATCACAATACAACGCATATTGATGCTTAGAAGCATTTTCTCTGATTTCACAGAGCTTTCCAAACGCCAGTTTCGAAACTGAGGCAGATTTCACGGCAAAAACCTCTTGGAGCCAGTTCAAAACCATAGATATGTAATTTACATGGATTGGCACACCATGAAATTCCATGTTCCGAACACGCTACATGCATCTCGGATTCGACAAATATTCATTACAGAGTTGTTAGCAAGTGGATTACAGCACTTTCATCCACCATACATGGCTTACAGAAACTTTGAAGACTTTTCTCAGATTTCACAGATTTGTTTTAATGTCAGGTTTGAAAATGAGGCAGATTTGGCAGGAAAATGCTCTTGGAGCGAGTTCTAACCCAAAGATATGTAATTTACCTAGTTTCACTCACCGTGACATTCCGTGTTCTGAACACGTTACATGCATCACGGATACGACAAACATTCTTTAATGAGTTTTGAACATGTATATTACCGAACTTTCATCCACCTTACAATGCATATTTATACATGGAAATTATTTTCTGATTTAGTATATTTCTCCTAATGTCAGTTTTTAAATCATGCAGTTTTCACATAAAAATCCTCTTGGAGCGAGTTCTACCCAATAGACATGCAATTTATGTAGAACACATCATCGTGAAATTCCGTGATACGAAAAAATACATGCATCACGGATTCGACAAATATTCACTTCAGACTTGTTAGCATAAGGATTACCGAAGTTTCATCCACCATAAAAGCCATATTGACACTTTGAAGCATTTTCTCATATTTCGAAAGTTTTTCCTAATGCCAGTTTTGAAAATAAGGCAGAATTCGCAGAAAAAGTTCTTGGAACGAGTTCTACCCGAGAGATCTATTTTACATAGATTCGCTTACTGTGATATTCTGTGTTCCGAACACACTTCATGTATCTCGGATTCGACATATATTTACTACAGAGTTGTTAGCATGCGGATTGCCGAAATTTCATCCACCATACAAGGCATATGTACATCGAGAATCTATTCATCTGAGTTCGCAGTGTTTCCTAATTCCAGTTTCGAAAATCAGGCAGATTTCTCAGGAAAAATCTCTTGGAGTGTTTTCTAACCAAGAGAAATGTAATTTACATAAAATCTCTGGCCATGAAATTCCATGTTCCGAACATGCTACATGCATAATGGATTCGAAAAATATTCACTACAGATTTGTTAGCATGTGGATTACCGAACTTTCATCACAATAGATTGAATATTGATACTTAGAAGTATTTTCTCAGATTTTGCAGTGTTTTCCAAACGCCAGTTTCAAAAATGAAGCATTTATTGCAGAAAAATTCTCTTGGAGCGAGTTCTACCCAATAGAGAAGTAATTTACATTGTTTCAGTCACCGTGAAATTCCACGTTCCAAACACAGTATATGCATCATGGATTAGAAAATGATCCTTTAATATGTTGTGAAAATGTGGATTACAGAACTTTCTTCCAACATAAAGTCATATTTACACCTAGAAATATTTACTCTCATTTTGAAGCTTTCTCCAAACTTCAGATTCGATAATCATGCAATTTTCGCAGAAAAATTCTATTCTAGCTAGTTCTACATAATAGAATTTTAATTTAAATTGTTTCAATACGGTGAAATTCCATTTCAAAAAACGCTACATGAATCACTGTTAGAAAAATTATTACTACACTATTATTAACATGTGGATTACCGGACTTTCATTCACCATTCAAGGCATATTGACACTTAGAAGCATTTTCTCAGATTTCACAGGGTTCTCCTAATGGCAGTTTTGAAAATGAGGCTCATTTCGCAGAAAAATTCTCTTCAAGCGAGATCTACACAATAGACATGTAATTTACATTGTTTCCTTCAATATGACACTCTGTATTCCGTACACGTTTCATGCATCACGAATTCGACAAACATGCTCTAATGAGTGTGAGCATCTGGATTACTGAACTTTCATCCACCATACAAGGCATATTAACACCTAGATGTAGTTATTCTGATTTCGCAGTTTTTTCCTAACATCCAGTTTTGAAAATGATGAAATTTTCGCAGAAAAATTCAATTCAAGCCAGTTCTATCCAATAGAATTGTTATTTCCCGAGTTTCACTCACCGAAACATTGCGTGTTCCGAAAAAGTTACATTAATCACGGCTTCGACAAACATTATTTAATGACTGTGAGCATGTGGATTACCGATGTTTCAACCACTATACAAGGCATATTCACACCTAGAAATATTTACTTAAATTTCGCAGATTTTTCCTAACGTCAGTTACGAAAATCAGGCAGTTTTCGCAGAAAAATTCTCTTGCTGCATGTTCGATCCAATAGACATCCCATTTCCATAGATACCTTCACCGTAACATTCCGTGTTCCGAAAAAGTTACATGCACCATGGATTCAACAAATATTCACTCCTGAGTTGTTAGAATGTGAATTACACATCTTTAATAAACCATTGAAGACATATTGTCACCTTAAAGCTTTTGCTCAGGTTTTGCAATGTTTTCATAACACCAGTTTCCAAACAGAGGTAGATTTTACAGTAAAATGCTCCTGGAGCGGGTTCTCACCAATAGATGTGTAATTTACATATTTTCCTTCAACGTGACATTCCGTGTACCGAACACACTACAAAAATCACGGATTTGAGAAACATTTTTAATGAGTTGTGTATATGTGTATTACAGATCTTTCATCCACCATACAAGGCATATTTACACCTAGAAACATTAACTCTGAGTTTGCAGCTTTTTCCTAATAGCAGTTTCAAAATCAGGCAGTTTCCTAAGGAAAAATCTTTTTGAGCGTGTCTTACGCAATACATATGTAAATTACATAGATTCTCCCGCTGTGAAATTCCGTGTTTCGCCCACGCTACATGCAGATAGGATTCGAAACAAATACACTACAGAGTTGTTTGCATGTGGATTACAGGACTTTCATCACAATACAAGGCATATTGATGCTTAGAAGCATTTTCTCTGATTTCACAGAGCTTTCCAAACGCCAGTTTCGAAACTGAGGCAGATTTCACGGCAAAAACCTCTTGGAGCCGGTTCAAAACAATAGACATTTAATTTACATGGATTCGCACACAATGAAATTCCGTGTTCCGAACACGTTTCATGCATCTCGGATTCAAAAATTTTCACTACAAAGTTGTTAGCAAGTGGAATACATCACTTTCATTGACCATAGATTGCTTACTGACTCTTTGAATACTTTTCTCAGATTTCACAGTTTAGTTTAAATGCCAGGTTTGAAAATGAGGCAGATTTGGCAGGAAAATGCTCTTGGAGCGAGTTCTAACCAAAAGATATGTAATATACCTAGTTTCACTCACTGTGATATTCCGTGTTCTGAACACGTTACATGCATCACGGATGCGAAAAACATTCATTAATGAGTTGTGAATATGTGTATTACCGAACTTTCATCCACCTTACAATGCATATTTATACATGGAAATTATTTTCTGATTTAGTATATTTCTCCTAGTGTCAGTTTTTAAATCATGCAGTTTTCACATAAAAATCCTCTTGGAGCGAGTTCTACCCAATAGACATGCAATTTACGTAGAACACATCATCGTGAAATTCCGTGATCCGAAAAAATACATGCATCACGGATTCGACAAATATTCACTACAGAGTTGTTAGCATAAGGATTAACGAACTTTCATCCACCATAAAAGCCATATTGACACTTTGAAGCATTTTCTCATATTTCGAAAGTTTTTCCTAATGCCAGTTTTGAAAATGAGGCAGAATTCACAGAAAAAGCTCTTGGAGCGTGTTCTACCCAAGTGACATGCATTTTACATAGATTCGCTCACCGTGATATTCTGTGTCCCAAACACGCTTCATGTATCTCGGATTCGACAAATATTCACTACAGAGTTGTTAGCATGCAGATTACCGAACTTTCATCCACCCTACAAGGCATATTTACACCGAGAATCTATTCATCTGTGTTCGCAGTGTTTCCTAAATGCAGTTTCGAAAATCAGGCAGATTTCTCAGGAAAAATCTCTTGGAGTGATTTCTAACCAAGAGAAATGTAATTTACATAAAATCCCTGACCATGAAATTCCGTGTTCCGAACATGCTACATGCATAATGGATTCGAAAAATATTCTCTACAGATTTGTTAGCATGTGGATTACCGAACTTTCATCACAATAGTTTGAATATTGATACTTAGAAGTATTTTTTCAGATTTTGCTGCGTTTTCCAAACGCCAATTTAAAAAATGAAGCATTTACTGCAGAAAAATTCTCTTGGAGAGAGTTCTACCCAATAGAGAAGTAATTTACATTGTTTCAGTCACCGTGAAATTCCATGTTAAAAACACGGTATATGCATCACGGATTAGAAAAAGCTTCTTTAATATGTTGTGAAAATGTGGATTACCGAACTTTCTTCCAACATAAAGGCATATTTACACCTAGAAATATTTACTCTCATTTTGAAGCTTTCTCCAATCTTCTGATTCGATAATCATGCAATTTTCGCAGAAAAATTCTATTCTAGCTAGTTTTACATAATAGAATTTTAATTTAAATTGTTTCAATACGGTGAAATTCCATTTCAAAAAGCGCTACATGAATCACGGTTTGAAAAATCATTACTACACTGTTATTAACATGTGGATTACCGGACTTTCATTCACCATTGAAGGCATATTGATGCTTAGAAGCATTTTCTCTGATTTCACAGAGCTTTCCAAACGCCAGTTTCGAAACTGAGGCAGATTTCACAGCAAAAACCTCTTGGAGCCAGTTCAAAACCATAGATATGTAATTTACATGGATTGGCACACCATGAAATTCCATGTTCCGAACACGCTACATGCATCTCGGATTCGACAAATATTCAATACAGAGTTGTTAGCAAGTGGATTACAGCCCTTTCATCCACCATACATGGCTTACAGAAACTTTGAAGACTTTTCTCAGATTTCACAGATTTGTTTTAATGTCAGGTTTGAAAATGAGGCAGATTTGGCAGGAAAATGCTCTTGGAGCGAGTTCTAACCCAAAGATATGTAATTTACCTAGTTTCACTCACCGTGACATTCCATGTTCTGAACACGTTACATGCATCACGGATTCGACAAACATTCTTTAATGAGTTTTGAACATGTATATTACCGAACTTTCATCCACCTTACAATGCATATTTATACATGGAAATTATTTTCTGATTTAGTATATTTCTCCTAATGTCAGTTTTTAAATCATGCAGTTTTCACATAAAAATCCTCTTGGAGCGAGTTCTACCCAATAGACATGCAATTTATGTAGAACCCATCATCGTGAAATTCCGTGATACGAAAAAATACATGCATCACGGATTCGACAAATATTCACTTCAGACTTGTTAGCATAAGGATTACCGAAGTTTCATCCACCATAAAAGCCATATTGACACTTTGAAGCATTTTCTCATATTTCGAAAGTTTTTCCTAATGACAGTTTTGAAAATAAGGCAGAATTCGCAGAAAAAGTTCTTGGAACGAGTTCTACCCGAGAGATCTATTTTACATAGATTCGCTTACTGTGATATTCTGTGTTCCAAACACGCTTCATGTATCTCGGATTCGACATATATTTACTACAGAGTTGTTAGCATGCGGATTGCCGAAATTTCATCCACCATACAAGGCATATGTACATCGAGAATCTATTCATCTGAGTTCGCAGTGTTTCCTAATTCCAGTTTCGAAAATCAGGCAGATTTCTCAGGAAAAATCTCTTGGAGTGTTTTCTAACCAAGAGAAATGTAATTTACATAAAATCTCTGGCCATGAAATTCCATGTTCCGAACATGCTACATGCATAATGGATTCGAAAAATATTCACTACAGATTTGTTAGCATGTGGATTACCGAACTTTCATCACAATAGATTGAATATTGATACTTAGAAGTATTTTCTCAGATTTTGCAGTGTTTTCCAAACGCCAGTTTCAAAAATGAAGCATTTATTGCAGAAAAATTATCTTGGAGCGAGTTCTACCCAATAGAGAAGTAAATTACATTGTTTCAGTCACCGTGAAATTCCACGTTCCAAACACGGTATATGCATCATGGATTAGAAAATGATCCTTTAATATGTTGTGAAAATGTGGATTACAGAACTTTCTTCCAACATAAAGTCATATTTACACCTAGAAATATTTACTCTCATTTTGAAGCTTTCTCCAAACTTCAGATTCGATAATCATGCAATTTTCGCAGAAAAATTCTATTCTAGCTAGTTCTACATAATAGAATTTTAATTTAAATTGTTTCAATACGGTGAAATTCCATTTCAAAAAACGCTACATGAATCACGGTTAGAAAAATTATTACTACACTATTATTAACATGTGGATTACCGGACTTTCATTCACCATTCAATGCATATTGACACTTAGAAGCATTTTCTCAGATTTCACAGGGTTCTCCTAATGGCAGTTTTGAAAATGAGGCACATTTCGCAGAAAAATTCTCTTCAAGCGAGATCTACACAATAGACATGTAATTTACATTGTTTCCTTCAATATGACACTCTGTATTCCGTACACGTTTCATGCATCACGAATTCGACAAACATGCTCTAATGAGTGTGAGCATCTGGATTACCGAACTTTCATCCACCATACAAGGCATATTAACACCTAGATGTAGTTATTCTGATTTCGCAGTTTTTTCCTAACATCCAGTTTTGAAAATGATGAAATTTTCCAGAAAAATTCAATTCAAGCCAGTTCTATCCAGTAGAATTGTTATTTCCCGAGTTTCACTCACCGAAACACTGCGTGTTCCGAAAAAGTTACATTAATCACGGCTTCGACAAACATTATTTAATGACTGTGAGCATGTGGATTACCGATGTTTCAACCACTATAAAAGGCATATTCACACCTAGAATTATTTACTTAAATTTCGCAGATTTTTCCTAACGTCAGTTACGAAAATCAGGCAGTTTTCGCAGAAAAATTCTCTTGCTGCATGTTCGATCCAATAGACATCCCATTTCCATAGATACCTTCACCGTAACATTCCGTGTTCCGAAAAAGTTACATGCACCATGGATTCAACAAATATTCACTCCTGAGTTGTTAGAATGTGAATTACACATCTTTAATAAACCATTGAAGACATATTGTCACCTTAAACTTTTGCTCAGGTTTTGCAATGTTTTCATAACACCAGTTTCCAAACAGAGGTAGATTTTACAGTAAAATGCTCCTGGAGCGGGTTCTCACCAATAGATGTGTAATTTACATATTTTCCTTCAACGTGACATTCCGTGTACCGAACACACTACAAAAATCACGGATTTGAGAAACATTTTTAATGAGTTGTGTACATGTGTATTACAGATCTTTCATCCACCATACAAGGCATATTTACACCTAGAAACATTAACTCTGAGTTTGCAGCTTTTTCCTAATAGCAGTTTCAAAAATCAGGCAGTTTCCTAAGGAAAAATCTTTTTGAGCGTGTCTTACGCAATACATATGTAAATTACATAGATTCTCCCGCTGTGAAATTCCGTGTTTCGCCCACGCTACATGCAGATAGGATTCGAAACAAATACACTACAGAGTTGTTTGCATGTGGATTACAGGACTTTCATCACAATACAAGGCATATTGATGCTTAGAAGCATTTTCTCTGATTTCACAGTGCTTTCCAAACGCCAGTTTCGAAACTGAGGCAGATTTCACGGCAAAAACCTCTTGGAGCCGGTTCAAAACAATAGACATTTAATTTACATGGATTCGCACACAATGAAATTCCGTGTTCCGAACACGTTTCATGCATCTCGGATTCAAAAATTTTCACTACAAAGTTGTTAGCAAGTGGAATACATCACTTTCATTGACCATAGATTGCTTACTGACTCTTTGAATACTTTTCTCAGATTTCACAGTTTAGTTTAAATGCCAGGTTTGAAAATGAGGCAGATTTGGCAGGAAAATGCTCTTGGAGCGAGTTCTAACCAAAAGATATGTAATATACCTAGTTTCACTCACCGTGATATTCCGTGTTCTGAACACATTACATGCATCACGGATGCGAAAAACATTCATTAATGAGTTGTGAATATGTGTATTACCGAACTTTCATCCACCTTACAATGCATATTTATACATGGAAATTATATTCTGATTTAGTATATTTCTCCTAGTGTCAGTTTTTAAATCATGCAGTTTTCACATAAAAATCCTCTTGGAGCGAGTTCTACCCAATAGACATGCAATTTACGTAGAACACATCATCGTGAAATTCCGTGATCCGAAAAAATACATGCATCACGGATTCGACAAATAATCACTACAGAGTTGTTAGCATAAGGATTAACGAACTTTCATCCACCATAAAAGCCATATTGACACTTTGAAGCATTTTCTCATATTTCGAAAGTTTTTCCTAATGCCAGTTTTGAAAATGAGGCAGAATTCACAGAAAAAGCTCTTGGAGCGTGTTCTACCCAAGTGACATGCATTTTACATAGATTCGCTCACCGTGATATTCTGTGTCCCAAACACGCTTCATGTATCTCGGATTCGACAAATATTCACTACAGAGTTGTTAGCATGCAGATTACCGAACTTTCATCCACCCTACAAGGCATATTTACACCGAGAATCTATTCATCTGTGTTCGCAGTGTTTCCTAAATGCAGTTTCGAAAATCAGGCAGATTTCTCAGGAAAAATCTCGGAGTGATTTCTAACCAAGAGAAATGTAATTTACATAAAATCCCTGACCATGAAATTCCGTGTTCCGAACATGCTACATGCATAATGGATTCGAAAAATATTCTCTACAGATTTGTTAGCATGTGGATTACCGAACTTTCATCACAATAGTTTGAATATTGATACTTAGAAGTATTTTTTCAGATTTTGCTGCGTTTTCCAAACGCCAATTTAAAAAATGAAGCATTTACTGCAGAAAAATTCTCTTGGAGAGAGTTCTACCCAATAGAGAAGTAATTTACATTGTTTCAGTCACCGTGAAATTCCATGTTAAAAACACGGTATATGCATCACGGATTAGAAAAAGCTTCTTTAATATGTTGTGAAAATGTGGATTACCGAACTTTCTTCCAACATAAAGGCATATTTACACCTAGAAATATTTACTCTCATTTTGAAGCTTTCTCCAATCTTCTGATTCGATAATCATGCAATTTTCGCAGAAAAATTCTATTCTAGCTAGTTCTACATAATAGAATTTTAATTTAAATTGTTTCAATACGGTGAAATTCCATTTCAAAAAGCGCTACATGAATCACGGTTTGAAAAATCATTACTACACTGTTATTAACATGTGGATTACCGGACTTTCATTCACCATTCAATGCATATTGACACTTAGAAGCATTTTCTCAGATTTCACAGGGTTCTCCTAATGGCAGTTTTGAAAATGAGGCACATTTCGCAGAAAAATTCTCTTCAAGCGAGATCTACACAATAGACATGTAATTTACATTGTTTCCTTCAATATGACACACTGTATTCCGTACACGTTTCATGCATCACGAATTCGACAAACATGCTCTAATGAGTGTGAGCATCTGGATTACCGAACTTTCATCCACCATACAAGGCATATTAACACCTAGATGTAGTTATTCTGATTTCGCAGTTTTTTCCTAACATCCAGTTTTGAAAATGATGAAATTTTCGCAGAAAAATTCAATTCAAGCCAGTTCTATCCAGTAGAATTGTTATTTCCCGAGTTTCACTCACCGAAACATTGCGTGTTCCGAAAAAGTTACATTAATCACGGCTTCGACAAACATTATTTAATGACTGTGAGCATGTGGATTACCGATGTTTCAACCACTATACAAGGCATATTCACACCTAGAATTATTTACTTAAATTTCGCAGATTTTTCCTAACGTCAGTTACGAAAATCAGGCAGTTTTCACAGAAAAATTCTCTTGCTGCATGTTCGATCCAATAGACATCCCATTTCCATAGATACCTTCACCGTAACATTCCGTGTTCCGAAAAAGTTACATGCACCATGGATTCAACAAATATTCACTCCTGAGTTGTTAGAATGTGAATTACACATCTTTAATAAACCATTGAAGACATATTGTCACCTTAAAGCTTTTGCTCAGGTTTTGCAATGTTTTCATAACACCAGTTTCCAAACAGAGGTAGATTTTACAGTAAAATGCTCCTGGAGCGGGTTCTCACCAATAGATGTGTAATTTACATACTTTCCTTCAACGTGACATTCCGTGTACCGAACACACTACAAAAATCACGGATTTGAGAAACATTTTTAATGAGTTGTGTACATGTGTATTACAGATCTTTCATCCACAATACAAGGCATATTTACACCTAGAAACATTAACTCTGAGTTTGCAGCTTTTTCCTAATAGCAGTTTCAAAAATCAGGCAGTTTCCTAAGGAAAAATCTTTTTGAGCGTGTCTTACGCAATACATATGTAAATTACATAGATTCTCCCGCTGTGAAATTCCGTGTTTTGCACACGCTACATGCAGATAGGATTCGAAACAAATACACTACAGAGTTGTTTGCATGTGGATTACAGGACTTTCATCACAATAAAAGGCATATTGATGCTTAGAAGCATTTTCTCTGATTTCACAGAGCTTTCCAAACGCCAGTTTCGAAACTGAGGCAGATTTCACGGCAAAAACCTCTTGGAGCCGGTTCAAAACCATAGACATGTAATTTACATGGATTGGCACACCATCAAATTCCATGTTCCGAACACGCTACATGCATCTCGGATTCGACAAGTATTCAATACAGAGTTGTTAGCAAGTGGATTACAGCACTTTCATCCACCATACATGGCTTACAGAAACTTTGAAGACTTTTCTCAGATTTCACAGAGTAGTTTTAATGTCAGGTTTGAAAATGAGGCAGATTTGGCAGGAAAATGCTCTTGGGGCGAGTTCTAACCCAAAGATATGTAATTTACCTAGTTTCACTCACCGTGACATTCCGTGTTCTGAACACGTTACATGCATCATGGATTCGACAAAAATTCTTTAATGAGTTTTGAACATGTATATTACCGAACTTTCATCCACCTTACAATGCATATTTATACATGGAAATTATTTTCTGATTTAGTATATTTCTCCTAATGTCAGTTTTTAAATCATGCAGTTTTCACACAAAAATCCTCTTGGAGCGAGTTCTACCCAATAGACATGCAATTTATGTAGAACCCATCATCGTGAAATTCCGTGATACGAAAAAATACATGCATCACGGATTCGACAAATATTCACTTCAGACTTGTTAGCATAAGGATTACCGAAGTTTCATCCACCATAAAATCCATATTGACACTTTGAAGCATTTTCTCATATTTCGAAAGTTTTTCCTAATGCCATTTTTAAAAATGAGGCAGAATTCGCAGAAAAAGTTCTTGGAACGAGTTCTACCCGAGAGATCTATTTTACATAGATTCGCTTACTGTGATATTCTGTGTTCCGAACACGCTTCATGTATCTCGGATACGACATATATTTACTACAGAGTTGTTAGCATGCGGATTGCCGAAATTTCATCCACCATACAAGGCATATATACATCGAGAATCTATTCATCTGAGTTCGCAGTGTTTCCTAATTCCAGTTTCGAAAATCAGGCAGATTTCTCAGGAAAAATCTCTTGGAGTGTTTTCTAACCAAGAGAAATGTAATTTACATAAAATCTCTGGCCATGAAATTCCATGTTCCGAACATGCTACATGCATAATTGATTCGAAAAATATTCACTACAGATTTGTTAGCATGTGGATTACCGAACTTTCATCACAATAGATTGAATATTGATACTTAGAAGTATTTTCTCAGATTTTGCAGTGTTTTCCAAACGCCAGTTTCAAAAATGAAGCATTTATTGCAGAAAAATTCTCTTGGAGCGAGTTCTACCCAATAGAGAAGTAATTTACATTGTTTCAGTCACCGTGAAATTCCACGTTCCAAACACGGTATATTCATCATGGATTAGAAAATGATCCTTTAATATGTTGTGAAAATGTGGATTACAGAACTTTCTTCCAACATAAAGGCATATTTACACCTAGAAATATTTACTCTCATTTTGAAGCTTTCTCCAAACTTCAGATTCGATAATCATGCAATTTTCGCAGAAAAATTCTATTCTAGCTAGTTCTACATAATAGAATTTTAATTTAAATTGTTTCAATACGGTGAAATTCCATTTCAAAAAGCGCTACATGAATCACGGTTTGAAAAATCATTACTACACTGTTATTAACATGTGGATTACCGGACTTTCATTCACCATTCAATGCATATTGACACTTAGAAGCATTTTCTCAGATTTCACAGGGTTCTCCTAATGGCAGTTTTGAAAATGAGGCACATTTCGTAGAAAAATTCTCTTCAAGCGAGATCTACACAATAGACATGTAATTTACATTGTTTCCTTCAATATGACACTCTGTATTCCGTACACGTTTCATGCATCACGAATTCGACAAACATGCTCTAATGAGTGTGAGCATCTGGATTACCGAACTTTCATCCACCATACAAGGCATATTAACACCTAGATGTAGTTATTCTGATTTCGCAGTTTTTTCCTAACATCCAGTTTTGAAAATGATGAAATTTTCGCAGAAAAATTCAATTCAAGCCAGTTCTATCCAGTAGAATTGTTATTTCCCGAGTTTCACTCACCGAAACATTGCGTGTTCCGAAAAAGTTACATTAATCACGGCTTCGACAAACATTATTTAATGACTGTGAGCATGTGGATTACCGATGTTTCAACCACTATACAAGGCATATTCACACCTAGAAATATTTACTTAAATTTCGCAGATTTTTCCTAACGTCAGTTACGAAAATTAGGCAGTTTTCGCAGAAAAATTCTCTTGCTGCATGTTCGATCCAATACACATCCCATTTCCATAGATACCTTCACCGTAACATTCCGTGTTCCGAAAAAGTTACATGCACCATGGATTCAACAAATATTCACTCCTGAGTTGTTAGAATGTGAATTACACATCTTTAATAAACCATTGAAGACATATTGTCACCTTAAAGCTTTTGCTCAGGTTTTGCAATGTTTTCATAACACCAGTTTCCAAACAGAGGTAGATTTTACAGTAAAATGCTCCTGGAGCGGGTTCTCACCAATAGATGTGTAATTTACATATTTTCCTTCAACGTGACATTCCGTGTACCGAACACACTACAAAAATCACGGATTTGAGAAACATTTTTAATGAGTTGTGTACATGTGTATTACAGATCTTTCATCCACCATACAAGGCATATTTACACCTAGAAACATTAACTCTGAGTTTGCAGCTTTTTCCTAATAGCAGTTTCAAAAATCAGGCAGTTTCCTAAGGAAAAATCTTTTTGAACGTGTCTTACGCAATACATATGTAAATTACATAGATTCTCCCGCTGTGAAATTCCGTGTTTCGCCCACGCTACATGCAGATAGGATTCGAAACAAATACACTACAGAGTTGTTTGCATGTGGATTACAGGACTTTCATCACAATACAACGCATATTGATGCTTAGAAGCATTTTCTCTGATTTCACAGAGCTTTCCAAACGCCAGTTTCGAAACTGAGGCAGATTTCACGGCAAAAACCTCTTGGAGCCGGTTCAAAACCATAGACATGTAATTTACATGGATTGGCACACCATGAAATTCCATGTTCCGAACACGCTACATGCATCTCGGATTCGACAAATATTCAATACAGAGTTGTTAGCAAGTGGATTACAGCACTTTCATCCGCCATACATGGCTTACTGACACTTTGAAGACTTTTCTCAGATTTCACAGAGTAGTTTTAATGTCAGGTTTGAAAATGAGGCAGATTTGGCAGGAAAATGCTCTTGGGGCGAGTTCTAACCCAAAGATATGTAATTTACCTAGTTTCACTCACCGTGACATTCCGTGTTCTGAACACGTTACATGCATCATGGATTCGACAAAAATTCTTTAATGAGTTTTGAACATGTATATTACCGAACTTTCATCCACCTTACAATGCATATTTATACATGGAAATTATTTTCTGATTTAGTATATTTCTCCTAATGTCAGTTTTTAAATCATGCAGTTTTCACACAAAAATCCTCTTGGAGCGAGTTCTACCCAATAGACATGCAATTTATGTAGAACCCATCATCGTGAAATTCCGTGATACGAAAAAATACATGCATCACGGATTCGACAAATATTCACTTCAGACTTGTTAGCATAAGGATTACCGAAGTTTCATCCACCATAAAAGCCATATTGACACTTTGAAGCATTTTCTCATATTTTGAAATTTTTTCCTAATGCCAGTTTTGAAAATGAGGCAGAATTCGCAGAAAAAGTTCTTGGAACGAGTTCTACCCGAGAGATCTATTTTACATAGATTCGCTTACTGTGATATTCTGTGTTCCGAACACGCTTCATGTGTCTCGGATTCGACATATATTTACTACAGAGTTGTTAGCATGCGGATTGCCGAAATTTCATCCACCATACAAGGCATATGTACATCGAGAATCTATTCATCTGAGTTCGCAGTGTTTCCTAATTCCAGTTTCGAAAATCAGGCAGATTTCTCAGGAAAAATCTCTTGGAGTGTTTTCTAACCAAGAGAAATGTAATTTACATAAAATCTCTGGCCATGAAACTCCATGTTCCGAACATGCTACATGCATAATGGATTCGAAAAATATTCACTACAGATTTGTTAGCATGTGGATTACCGAACTTTCATCACAATAGATTGAATATTGATACTTAGAAGTATTTTCTCAGATTTTGCAGTGTTTTCCAAACGCCAGTTTCAAAAATGAAGAATTTATTGCAGAAAAATTCTCTTGGAGCGAGTTCTACCCAATAGAGAAGTAATTTACATTGTTTCAGTCACCGTGAAATTCCACGTTCCAAACACGGTATATGCATCATGGATTAGAAAATGATCCTTTAATATGTTGTGAAAATGTGGATTACAGAACTTTCTTCCAACATAAAGTCATATTTACACCTAGAAATATTTACTCTCATTTTGAAGCTTTCTCCAAACTTCAGAATCGATAATCATGCAATTTTCGCAGAAAAATTCTATTCTAGCTAGTTCTACCCAATAGAATTTTAATTTAAATTGTTTCAATACGGTGAAATTCCATTTCAAAAAACGCTACATGAATCACGGTTAGAAAAATAATTACTAAACTGTTATTAACATGTGGATTACCGGACTTTCATTCACCATTCAAGGCATATTGACACTTAGAAGCATTTTCTCAGATTTCACAGGGTTCTCCTAATGGCAGTTTTGAAAATGAGGCACATTTCGTAGAAAAATTCTCTTCAAGCGAGATCTACACAATAGACATGTAATTTACATTGTTTCCTTCAATATGACACTCTGTATTCCGTACACGTTTCATGCATCATGAATTCGACAAACATGCTCTAATGAGTGTGAGCATCTGGATTACCGAACTTTCATCCACCATACAAGGCATATTAACACCTAGATGTAGTTATTCTGATTTCGCAGTTTTTTCCTAACATCCAGTTTTGAAAATGATGAAATTTTCGCAGAAAAATTCAATTCAAGCCAGTTCTATCCAGTAGAATTGTTATTTCCCGAGTTTCACTCACCGAAACATTGCGTGTTCCGAAAAAGTTACATTAATCACGGCTTCGACAAACATTATTTAATGACTGTGAGCATGTGGATTACCGATGTTTCAACCACTATACAAGGCATATTCACACCTAGAAATATTTACTTAAATTTCGCAGATTTTTCCTAACGTCAGTTACGAAAATCAGGCAGTTTTCGCAGAAAAATTCTCTTGCTGCATGTTCGATCCAATAGACATCCCATTTCCATAGATACCTTCACCGTAACATTCCGTGTTCCGAAAAAGTTACATGCACCATGGATTCAACAAATATTCACTCCTGAGTTGTTAGAATGTGAATTACACATCTTTAATAAACCATTGAAGACATATTGTCACCTTAAAGCTTTTGCTCAGGTTTTGCAATGTTTTCATAACACCAGTTTCCAAACAGAGGTAGATTTTACAGTAAAATGCTCCTGGAGCGGGTTCTCACCAATAGATGTGTAATTTACATATTTTCCTTCAACGTGACATTCCGTGTACCGAACACACTACAAAAATCACGGATTTGAGAAACATTTTTAATGAGTTGTGTACATGTGTATTACAGATCTTTCATCCACCATACAAGGCATATTTACACCTAGAAACATTAACTCTGAGTTTGCAGCTTTTTCCTAATAGCAGTTTCAAAAATCAGGCAGTTTCCTAAGGAAAAATCTTTTTGAGCGTGTCTTACGCAATACATATGTAAATTACATAGATTCTCCCGCTGTGAAATTCCGTGTTTCGCCCACGCTACATGCAGATAGGATTCGAAACAAATACACTACAGAGTTGTTTGCATGTGGATTACAGGACTTTCATCACAATACAACGCATATTGATGCTTAGAAGCATTTTCTCTGATTTCACAGAGCTTTCCAAACGCCAGTTTCGAAACTGAGGCAGATTTCACGGCAAAAACCTCTTGGAGCCGGTTCAAAACCATAGACATGTAATTTACATGGATTGGCACACCATGAAATTCCATGTTCCGAACATGCTACATGCATCTCGGATTCGACAAATATTCAATACAGAGTTGTTAGCAAGTGGATTACAGCACTTTCATCCGCCATACATGGCTTACTGACACTTTGAAGACTTTTCTCAGATTTCACAGAGTAGTTTTAATGTCAGGTTTGAAAATGAGGCAGATTTGGCAGGAAAATGCTCTTGGGGCGAGTTCTAACCCAAAGATATGTAATTTACCTAGTTTCACTCACCGTGACATTCCGTGTTCTGAACACGTTACATGCATCACGGATTCGACAAACATTCTTTAATGAGTTTTGAACATGTATATTACCGAACTTTCATCCACCTTACAATGCATATTTATACATGGAAATTATTTTCTGATTTAGTATATTTCTCCTAATGTCAGTTTTAAAATCATGCAGTTTTCACACAAAAATCCTCTTGGAGCGAGTTCTACCCAATAGACATGCAATTTATGTAGAACCCATCATCGTGAAATTCCGTGATACGAAAAAATACATGCATCACGGATTCGACAAATATTCACTTCAGACTTGTTAGCATAAGGATTACCGAAGTTTCATCCACCATAAAAGCCATATTGACACTTTGAAGCATTTTCTCATATTTTGAAATTTTTTCCTAATGACAGTTTTGAAAATGAGGCAGAATTCGCAGAAAAAGTTCTTGGAACGAGTTCTACCCGAGAGATCTATTTTACATAGATTCGCTTACTGTGATATTCTGTGTTCCGAACACGCTTCATGTGTCTCGGATTCGACATATATTTACTACAGAGTTGTTAGCATGCGGATTGCCGAAATTTCATCCACCATACAAGGCATATGTACATCGAGAATCTATTCATCTGAGTTCGCAGTGTTTCCTAATTCCAGTTTCGAAAATCAGGCAGATTTCTCAGGAAAAATCTCTTGGAGTGTTTTCTAACCAAGAGAAATGTAATTTACATAAAATCTCTGGCCATGAAACTCCATGTTCCGAACATGCTACATGCATAATGGATTCGAAAAATATTCACTACAGATTTGTTAGCATGTGGATTACCGAACTTTCATCACAATAGATTGAATATTGATACTTAGAAGTATTTTCTCAGATTTTGCAGTGTTTTCCAAACGCCAGTTTCAAAAATGAAGAATTTATTGCAGAAAAATTCTCTTGGAGCGAGTTCTACCCAATAGAGAAGTAATTTACATTGTTTCAGTCACCGTGAAATTCCACGTTCCAAACACGGTATATGCATCATGGATTAGAAAATGATCCTTTAATATGTTGTGAAAATGTGGATTACAGAACTTTCTTCCAACATAAAGTCATATTTACACCTAGAAATATTTACTCTCATTTTGAAGCTTTCTCCAAACTTCAGAATCGATAATCATGCAATTTTCGCAGAAAAATTCTATTCTAGCTAGTTCTACCCAATAGAATTTTAATTTCAATTGTTTCAATACGGTGAAATTCCATTTCAAAAAACGCTACATGAATCACGGTTAGAAAAATAATTACTAAACTGTTATTAACATGTGGATTACCGGACTTTCATTCACCATTCAAGGCATATTGACACTTAGAAGCATTTTCTCAGATTTCACAGGGTTCTCCTAATGGCAGTTTTGAAAATGAGGCACATTTCGTAGAAAAAGTCTCTTCAAGCGAGATCTACACAATAGACATGTAATTTACATTGTTTCCTTCAATATGACACTCTGTATTCCGTACACGTTTCATGCATCACGAATTCGACAAACATGCTCTAATGAGTGTGAGCATCTGGATTACCGAACTTTCATCCACCATACAAGGCATATTAACACCTAGATGTAGTTATTCTGATTTCGCAGTTTTTTCCTAACATCCAGTTTTGAAAATGATGAAATTTTCGCAGAAAAATTCAATTCAAGCCAGTTCTATCCAGTAGAATTGTTATTTCCCGAGTTTCACTCACCGAAACATTGCGTGTTCCGAAAAAGTTACATTAATCACGGCTTCGACAAACATTATTTAATGACTGTGAGCATGTGGATTACCGATGTTTCAACCACTATACAAGGCATATTCACACCTAGAAATATTTACTTAAATTTCGCAGATTTTTCCTAACGTCAGTTACGAAAATCAGGCAGTTTTCGCAGAAAAATTCTCTTGCTGCATGTTCGATCCAATAGACATCCCATTTCCATAGATACCTTCACCGTAACATTCCGTGTTCCGAAAAAGTTACATGCACCATGGATTCAACAAATATTCACTCCTGAGTTGTTAGAATGTGAATTACACATCTTTAATAAACCATTGAAGACATATTGTCACCTTAAAGCTTTTGCTCAGGTTTTGCAATGTTTTCATAACACCAGTTTCCAAACAGAGGTAGATTTTACAGTAAAATGCTCCTGGAGCGGGTTCTCACCAATAGATGTGTAATTTACATATTTTCCTTCAACGTGACATTCCGTGTACCGAACACACTACAAAAATCACGGATTTGAGAAACATTTTTAATGAGTTGTGTACATGTGTATTACAGATCTTTCATCCACCATACAAGGCATATTTACACCTAGAAACATTAACTCTGAGTTTGCAGCTTTTTCCTAATAGCAGTTTCAAAAATCAGGCAGTTTCCTAAGGAAAAATCTTTTTGAGCGTGTCTTACGCAATACATATGTAAATTACATAGATTCTCCCGCTGTGAAATTCCGTGTTTCGCCCACGCTACATGCAGATAGGATTCGAAACAAATACACTACAGAGTTGTTTGCATGTGGATTACAGGACTTTCATCACAATACAACGCATATTGATGCTTAGAAGCATTTTCTCTGATTTCACAGAGCTTTCCAAACGCCAGTTTCGAAACTGAGGCAGATTTCACGGCAAAAACCTCTTGGAGCCGGTTCAAAACCATAGACATGTAATTTACATGGATTGGCACACCATGAAATTCCATGTTCCGAACACGCTACATGCATCTCGGATTCGACAAATATTCAATACAGAGTTGTTAGCAAGTGGATTACAGCACTTTCATCCGCCATACATGGCTTACTGACACTTTGAAGACTTTTCTCAGATTTCACAGAGTAGTTTTAATGTCAGGTTTGAAAATGAGGCAGATTTGGCAGGAAAATGCTCTTGGGGCGAGTTCTAACCCAAAGATATGTAATTTACCTAGTTTCACTCACCGTGACATTCCGTGTTCTGAACACGTTACATGCATCACGGATTCGACAAACATTCTTTAATGAGTTTTGAACATGTATATTACCGAACTTTCATCCACCTTACAATGCATATTTATACATGGAAATTATTTTCTGATTTAGTATATTTCTCCTAATGTCAGTTTTAAAATCATGCAGTTTTCACACAAAAATCCTCTTGGAGCGAGTTCTACCCAATAGACATGCAATTTATGTAGAACCCATCATCGTGAAATTCCGTGATACGAAAAAATACATGCATCACGGATTCGACAAATATTCACTTCAGACTTGTTAGCATAAGGATTACCGAAGTTTCATCCACCATAAAAGCCATATTGACACTTTGAAGCATTTTCTCATATTTTGAAATTTTTTCCTAATGACAGTTTTGAAAATGAGGCAGAATTCGCAGAAAAAGTTCTTGGAACGAGTTCTACCCGAGAGATCTATTTTACATAGATTCGCTTACTGTGATATTCTGTGTTCCGAACACGCTTCATGTGTCTCGGATTCGACATATATTTACTACAGAGTTGTTAGCATGCGGATTGCCGAAATTTCATCCACCATACAAGGCATATGTACATCGAGAATCTATTCATCTGAGTTCGCAGTGTTTCCTAATTCCAGTTTCGAAAATCAGGCAGATTTCTCAGGAAAAATCTCTTGGAGTGTTTTCTAACCAAGAGAAATGTAATTTACATAAAATCTCTGGCCATGAAACTCCATGTTCCGAACATGCTACATGCATAATGGATTCGAAAAATATTCACTACAGATTTGTTAGCATGTGGATTACCGAACTTTCATCACAATAGATTGAATATTGATACTTAGAAGTATTTTCTCAGATTTTGCAGTGTTTTCCAAACGCCAGTTTCAAAAATGAAGAATTTATTGCAGAAAAATTCTCTTGGAGCGAGTTCTACCCAATAGAGAAGTAATTTACATTGTTTCAGTCACCGTGAAATTCCACGTTCCAAACACGGTATATGCATCATGGATTAGAAAATGATCCTTTAATATGTTGTGAAAATGTGGATTACAGAACTTTCTTCCAACATAAAGTCATATTTACACCTAGAAATATTTACTCTCATTTTGAAGCTTTCTCCAAACTTCAGAATCGATAATCATGCAATTTTCGCAGAAAAATTCTATTCTAGCTAGTTCTACCCAATAGAATTTTAATTTCAATTGTTTCAATACGGTGAAATTCCATTTCAAAAAACGCTACATGAATCACGGTTAGAAAAATAATTACTAAACTGTTATTAACATGTGGATTACCGGACTTTCATTCACCATTCAAGGCATATTGACACTTAGAAGCATTTTCTCAGATTTCACAGGGTTCTCCTAATGGCAGTTTTGAAAATGAGGCACATTTCGTAGAAAAATTCTCTTCAAGCGAGATCTACACAATAGACATGTAATTTACATTGTTTCCTTCAATATGACACTCTGTATTCCGTACACGTTTCATGCATCACGAATTCGACAAACATGCTCTAATGAGTGTGAGCATCTGGATTACCGAACTTTCATCCACCATACAAGGCATATTAACACCTAGATGTAGTTATTCTGATTTCGCAGTTTTTTCCTAACATCCAGTTTTGAAAATGATGAAATTTTCGCAGAAAAATTCAATTCAAGCCAGTTCTATCCAGTAGAATTGTTATTTCCCGAGTTTCACTCACCGAAACATTGCGTGTTCCGAAAAAGTTACATTAATCACGGCTTCGACAAACATTATTTAATGACTGTGAGCATGTGGATTACCGATGTTTCAACCACTATACAAGGCATATTCACACCTAGAAATATTTACTTAAATTTCGCAGATTTTTCCTAACGTCAGTTACGAAAATCAGGCAGTTTTCGCAGAAAAATTCTCTTGCTGCATGTTCGATCCAATAGACATCCCATTTCCATAGATACCTTCACCGTAACATTCCGTGTTCCGAAAAAGTTACATGCACCATGGATTCAACAAATATTCACTCCTGAGTTGTTAGAATGTGAATTACACATCTTTAATAAACCATTGAAGACATATTGTCACCTTAAAGCTTTTGCTCAGGTTTTGCAATGTTTTCATAACACCAGTTTCCAAACAGAGGTAGATTTTACAGTAAAATGCTCCTGGAGCGGGTTCTCACCAATAGATGTGTAATTTACATATTTTCCTTCAACGTGACATTCCGTGTACCGAACACACTACAAAAATCACGGATTTGAGAAACATTTTTAATGAGTTGTGTACATGTGTATTACAGATCTTTCATCCACCATACAAGGCATATTTACACCTAGAAACATTAACTCTGAGTTTGCAGCTTTTTCCTAATAGCAGTTTCAAAAATCAGGCAGTTTCCTAAGGAAAAATCTTTTTGAGCGTGTCTTACGCAATACATATGTAAATTACATAGATTCTCCCGCTGTGAAATTCCGTGTTTCGCCCACGCTACATGCAGATAGGATTCGAAACAAATACACTACAGAGTTGTTTGCATGTGGATTACAGGACTTTCATCACAATACAACGCATATTGATGCTTAGAAGCATTTTCTCTGATTTCACAGAGCTTTCCAAACGCCAGTTTCGAAACTGAGGCAGATTTCACGGCAAAAACCTCTTGGAGCCGGTTCAAAACCATAGACATGTAATTTACATGGATTGGCACACCATGAAATTCCATGTTCCGAACACGCTACATGCATCTCGGATTCGACAAATATTCAATACAGAGTTGTTAGCAAGTGGATTACAGCACTTTCATCCGCCATACATGGCTTACTGACACTTTGAAGACTTTTCTCAGATTTCACAGAGTAGTTTTAATGTCAGGTTTGAAAATGAGGCAGATTTGGCAGGAAAATGCTCTTGGGGCGAGTTCTAACCCAAAGATATGTAATTTACCTAGTTTCACTCACCGTGACATTCCGTGTTCTGAACACGTTACATGCATCACGGATTCGACAAACATTCTTTAATGAGTTTTGAACATGTATATTACCGAACTTTCATCCACCTTACAATGCATATTTATACATGGAAATTATTT
Organism: Camelus bactrianus; assembly: GCF_048773025.1. Classification (NCBI taxonomy): domain Eukaryota; kingdom Metazoa; phylum Chordata; class Mammalia; order Artiodactyla; family Camelidae; genus Camelus; species Camelus bactrianus. The sequence continues at coordinate 141,523,283 of NC_133539.1, read as the reverse complement.
TCTGATTTAGTATATTTCTCCTAATGTCAGTTTTAAAATCATGCAGTTTTCACACAAAAATCCTCTTGGAGCGAGTTCTACCCAATAGACATGCAATTTATGTAGAACCCATCATCGTGAAATTCCGTGATACGAAAAAATACATGCATCACGGATTCGACAAATATTCACTTCAGACTTGTTAGCATAAGGATTACCGAAGTTTCATCCACCATAAAAGCCATATTGACACTTTGAAGCATTTTCTCATATTTTGAAATTTTTTCCTAATGACAGTTTTGAAAATGAGGCAGAATTCGCAGAAAAAGTTCTTGGAACGAGTTCTACCCGAGAGATCTATTTTACATAGATTCGCTTACTGTGATATTCTGTGTTCCGAACACGCTTCATGTGTCTCGGATTCGACATATATTTACTACAGAGTTGTTAGCATGCGGATTGCCGAAATTTCATCCACCATACAAGGCATATGTACATCGAGAATCTATTCATCTGAGTTCGCAGTGTTTCCTAATTCCAGTTTCGAAAATCAGGCAGATTTCTCAGGAAAAATCTCTTGGAGTGTTTTCTAACCAAGAGAAATGTAATTTACATAAAATCTCTGGCCATGAAACTCCATGTTCCGAACATGCTACATGCATAATGGATTCGAAAAATATTCACTACAGATTTGTTAGCATGTGGATTACCGAACTTTCATCACAATAGATTGAATATTGATACTTAGAAGTATTTTCTCAGATTTTGCAGTGTTTTCCAAACGCCAGTTTCAAAAATGAAGAATTTATTGCAGAAAAATTCTCTTGGAGCGAGTTCTACCCAATAGAGAAGTAATTTACATTGTTTCAGTCACCGTGAAATTCCACGTTCCAAACACGGTATATGCATCATGGATTAGAAAATGATCCTTTAATATGTTGTGAAAATGTGGATTACAGAACTTTCTTCCAACATAAAGTCATATTTACACCTAGAAATATTTACTCTCATTTTGAAGCTTTCTCCAAACTTCAGAATCGATAATCATGCAATTTTCGCAGAAAAATTCTATTCTAGCTAGTTCTACCCAATAGAATTTTAATTTCAATTGTTTCAATACGGTGAAATTCCATTTCAAAAAACGCTACATGAATCACGGTTAGAAAAATAATTACTAAACTGTTATTAACATGTGGATTACCGGACTTTCATTCACCATTCAAGGCATATTGACACTTAGAAGCATTTTCTCAGATTTCACAGGGTTCTCCTAATGGCAGTTTTGAAAATGAGGCACATTTCGTAGAAAAATTCTCTTCAAGCGAGATCTACACAATAGACATGTAATTTACATTGTTTCCTTCAATATGACACTCTGTATTCCGTACACGTTTCATGCATCACGAATTCGACAAACATGCTCTAATGAGTGTGAGCATCTGGATTACCGAACTTTCATCCACCATACAAGGCATATTAACACCTAGATGTAGTTATTCTGATTTCGCAGTTTTTTCCTAACATCCAGTTTTGAAAATGATGAAATTTTCGCAGAAAAATTCAATTCAAGCCAGTTCTATCCAGTAGAATTGTTATTTCCCGAGTTTCACTCACCGAAACATTGCGTGTTCCGAAAAAGTTACATTAATCACGGCTTCGACAAACATTATTTAATGACTGTGAGCATGTGGATTACCGATGTTTCAACCACTATACAAGGCATATTCACACCTAGAAATATTTACTTAAATTTCGCAGATTTTTCCTAACGTCAGTTACGAAAATCAGGCAGTTTTCGCAGAAAAATTCTCTTGCTGCATGTTCGATCCAATAGACATCCCATTTCCATAGATACCTTCACCGTAACATTCCGTGTTCCGAAAAAGTTACATGCACCATGGATTCAACAAATATTCACTCCTGAGTTGTTAGAATGTGAATTACACATCTTTAATAAACCATTGAAGACATATTGTCACCTTAAAGCTTTTGCTCAGGTTTTGCAATGTTTTCATAACACCAGTTTCCAAACAGAGGTAGATTTTACAGTAAAATGCTCCTGGATCGGGTTCTCACCAATAGATGTGTAATTTACATATTTTCCTTCAACGTGACATTCCGTGTACCGAACACACTACAAAAATCACGGATTTGAGAAACATTTTTAATGAGTTGTGTACATGTGTATTACAGATCTTTCATCCACCATACAAGGCATATTTACACCTAGAAACATTAACTCTGAGTTTGCAGCTTTTTCCTATTAGCAGTTTCAAAAATCAGGCAGTTTCCTAAGGAAAAATCTTTTTGAGCGTGTCTTACGCAATACATATGTAAATTACATAGATTCTCCCGCTGTGAAATTCCGTGTTTCGCCCACGCTACATGCAGATAGGATTCGAAACAAATACACTACAGAGTTGTTTGCATGTGGATTACAGGACTTTCATCACAATACAACGCATATTGATGCTTAGAAGCATTTTCTCTGATTTCACAGAGCTTTCCAAACGCCAGTTTCGAAACTGAGGCAGATTTCACGGCAAAAACCTCTTGGAGCCGGTTCAAAACCATAGACATGTAATTTACATGGATTGGCACACCATGAAATTCCATGTTCCGAACACGCTACATGCATCTCGGATTCGACAAATATTCAATACAGAGTTGTTAGCAAGTGGATTACAGCACTTTCATCCGCCATACATGGCTTACTGACACTTTGAAGACTTTTCTCAGATTTCACAGAGTAGTTTTAATGTCAGGTTTGAAAATGAGGCAGATTTGGCAGGAAAATGCTCTTGGGGCGAGTTCTAACCCAAAGATATGTAATTTACCTAGTTTCACTCACCGTGACATTCCGTGTTCTGAACACGTTACATGCATCACGGATTCGACAAACATTCTTTAATGAGTTTTGAACATGTATATTACCGAACTTTCATCCACCTTACAATGCATATTTATACATGGAAATTATTTTCTGATTTAGTATATTTCTCCTAATGTCAGTTTTAAAATCATGCAGTTTTCACACAAAAATCCTCTTGGAGCGAGTTCTACCCAATAGACATGCAATTTATGTAGAACCCATCATCGTGAAATTCCGTGATACGAAAAAATACATGCATCACGGATTCGACAAATATTCACTTCAGACTTGTTAGCATAAGGATTACCGAAGTTTCATCCACCATAAAAGCCATATTGACACTTTGAAGCATTTTCTCATATTTTGAAATTTTTTCCTAATGACAGTTTTGAAAATGAGGCAGAATTCGCAGAAAAAGTTCTTGGAACGAGTTCTACCCGAGAGATCTATTTTACATAGATTCGCTTACTGTGATATTCTGTGTTCCGAACACGCTTCATGTGTCTCGGATTCGACATATATTTACTACAGAGTTGTTAGCATGCGGATTGCCGAAATTTCATCCACCATACAAGGCATATGTACATCGAGAATCTATTCATCTGAGTTCGCAGTGTTTCCTAATTCCAGTTTCGAAAATCAGGCAGATTTCTCAGGAAAAATCTCTTGGAGTGTTTTCTAACCAAGAGAAATGTAATTTACATAAAATCTCTGGCCATGAAACTCCATGTTCCGAACATGCTACATGCATAATGGATTCGAAAAATATTCACTACAGATTTGTTAGCATGTGGATTACCGAACTTTCATCACAATAGATTGAATATTGATACTTAGAAGTATTTTCTCAGATTTTGCAGTGTTTTCCAAACGCCAGTTTCAAAAATGAAGAATTTATTGCAGAAAAATTCTCTTGGAGCGAGTTCTACCCAATAGAGAAGTAATTTACATTGTTTCAGTCACCGTGAAATTCCACGTTCCAAACACGGTATATGCATCATGGATTAGAAAATGATCCTTTAATATGTTGTGAAAATGTGGATTACAGAACTTTCTTCCAACATAAAGTCATATTTACACCTAGAAATATTTACTCTCATTTTGAAGCTTTCTCCAAACTTCAGAATCGATAATCATGCAATTTTCGCAGAAAAATTCTATTCTAGCTAGTTCTACCCAATAGAATTTTAATTTCAATTGTTTCAATACGGTGAAATTCCATTTCAAAAAACGCTACATGAATCACGGTTAGAAAAATAATTACTAAACTGTTATTAACATGTGGATTACCGGACTTTCATTCACCATTCAAGGCATATTGACACTTAGAAGCATTTTCTCAGATTTCACAGGGTTCTCCTAATGGCAGTTTTGAAAATGAGGCACATTTCGTAGAAAAAGTCTCTTCAAGCGAGATCTACACAATAGACATGTAATTTACATTGTTTCCTTCAATATGACACTCTGTATTCCGTACACGTTTCATGCATCACGAATTCGACAAACATGCTCTAATGAGTGTGAGCATCTGGATTACCGAACTTTCATCCACCATACAAGGCATATTAACACCTAGATGTAGTTATTCTGATTTCGCAGTTTTTTCCTAACATCCAGTTTTGAAAATGATGAAATTTTCGCAGAAAAATTCAATTCAAGCCAGTTCTATCCAGTAGAATTGTTATTTCCCGAGTTTCACTCACCGAAACATTGCGTGTTCCGAAAAAGTTACATTAATCACGGCTTCGACAAACATTATTTAATGACTGTGAGCATGTGGATTACCGATGTTTCAACCACTATACAAGGCATATTCACACCTAGAAATATTTACTTAAATTTCGCAGATTTTTCCTAACGTCAGTTACGAAAATCAGGCAGTTTTCGCAGAAAAATTCTCTTGCTGCATGTTCGATCCAATAGACATCCCATTTCCATAGATACCTTCACCGTAACATTCCGTGTTCCGAAAAAGTTACATGCACCATGGATTCAACAAATATTCACTCCTGAGTTGTTAGAATGTGAATTACACATCTTTAATAAACCATTGAAGACATATTGTCACCTTAAAGCTTTTGCTCAGGTTTTGCAATGTTTTCATAACACCAGTTTCCAAACAGAGGTAGATTTTACAGTAAAATGCTCCTGGAGCGGGTTCTCACCAATAGATGTGTAATTTACATATTTTCCTTCAACGTGACATTCCGTGTACCGAACACACTACAAAAATCACGGATTTGAGAAACATTTTTAATGAGTTGTGTACATGTGTATTACAGATCTTTCATCCACCATACAAGGCATATTTACACCTAGAAACATTAACTCTGAGTTTGCAGCTTTTTCCTAATAGCAGTTTCAAAAATCAGGCAGTTTCCTAAGGAAAAATCTTTTTGAGCGTGTCTTACGCAATACATATGTAAATTACATAGATTCTCCCGCTGTGAAATTCCGTGTTTCGCCCACGCTACATGCAGATAGGATTCGAAACAAATACACTACAGAGTTGTTTGCATGTGGATTACAGGACTTTCATCACAATACAACGCATATTGATGCTTAGAAGCATTTTCTCTGATTTCACAGAGCTTTCCAAACGCCAGTTTCGAAACTGAGGCAGATTTCACGGCAAAAACCTCTTGGAGCCGGTTCAAAACCATAGACATGTAATTTACATGGATTGGCACACCATGAAATTCCATGTTCCGAACACGCTACATGCATCTCGGATTCGACAAATATTCAATACAGAGTTGTTAGCAAGTGGATTACAGCACTTTCATCCGCCATACATGGCTTACTGACACTTTGAAGACTTTTCTCAGATTTCACAGAGTAGTTTTAATGTCAGGTTTGAAAATGAGGCAGATTTGGCAGGAAAATGCTCTTGGGGCGAGTTCTAACCCAAAGATATGTAATTTACCTAGTTTCACTCACCGTGACATTCCGTGTTCTGAACACGTTACATGCATCACGGATTCGACAAACATTCTTTAATGAGTTTTGAACATGTATATTACCGAACTTTCATCCACCTTACAATGCATATTTATACATGGAAATTATTTTCTGATTTAGTATATTTCTCCTAATGTCAGTTTTAAAATCATGCAGTTTTCACACAAAAATCCTCTTGGAGCGAGTTCTACCCAATAGACATGCAATTTATGTAGAACCCATCATCGTGAAATTCCGTGATACGAAAAAATACATGCATCACGGATTCGACAAATATTCACTTCAGACTTGTTAGCATAAGGATTACCGAAGTTTCATCCACCATAAAAGCCATATTGACACTTTGAAGCATTTTCTCATATTTTGAAATTTTTTCCTAATGACAGTTTTGAAAATGAGGCAGAATTCGCAGAAAAAGTTCTTGGAACGAGTTCTACCCGAGAGATCTATTTTACATAGATTCGCTTACTGTGATATTCTGTGTTCCGAACACGCTTCATGTGTCTCGGATTCGACATATATTTACTACAGAGTTGTTAGCATGCGGATTGCCGAAATTTCATCCACCATACAAGGCATATGTACATCGAGAATCTATTCATCTGAGTTCGCAGTGTTTCCTAATTCCAGTTTCGAAAATCAGGCAGATTTCTCAGGAAAAATCTCTTGGAGTGTTTTCTAACCAAGAGAAATGTAATTTACATAAAATCTCTGGCCATGAAACTCCATGTTCCGAACATGCTACATGCATAATGGATTCGAAAAATATTCACTACAGATTTGTTAGCATGTGGATTACCGAACTTTCATCACAATAGATTGAATATTGATACTTAGAAGTATTTTCTCAGATTTTGCAGTGTTTTCCAAACGCCAGTTTCAAAAATGAAGAATTTATTGCAGAAAAATTCTCTTGGAGCGAGTTCTACCCAATAGAGAAGTAATTTACATTGTTTCAGTCACCGTGAAATTCCACGTTCCAAACACGGTATATGCATCATGGATTAGAAAATGATCCTTTAATATGTTGTGAAAATGTGGATTACAGAACTTTCTTCCAACATAAAGTCATATTTACACCTAGAAATATTTACTCTCATTTTGAAGCTTTCTCCAAACTTCAGAATCGATAATCATGCAATTTTCGCAGAAAAATTCTATTCTAGCTAGTTCTACCCAATAGAATTTTAATTTCAATTGTTTCAATACGGTGAAATTCCATTTCAAAAAACGCTACATGAATCACGGTTAGAAAAATAATTACTAAACTGTTATTAACATGTGGATTACCGGACTTTCATTCACCATTCAAGGCATATTGACACTTAGAAGCATTTTCTCAGATTTCACAGGGTTCTCCTAATGGCAGTTTTGAAAATGAGGCACATTTCGTAGAAAAATTCTCTTCAAGCGAGATCTACACAATAGACATGTAATTTACATTGTTTCCTTCAATATGACACTCTGTATTCCGTACACGTTTCATGCATCACGAATTCGACAAACATGCTCTAATGAGTGTGAGCATCTGGATTACCGAACTTTCATCCACCATACAAGGCATATTAACACCTAGATGTAGTTATTCTGATTTCGCAGTTTTTTCCTAACATCCAGTTTTGAAAATGATGAAATTTTCGCAGAAAAATTCAATTCAAGCCAGTTCTATCCAGTAGAATTGTTATTTCCCGAGTTTCACTCACCGAAACATTGCGTGTTCCGAAAAAGTTACATTAATCACGGCTTCGACAAACATTATTTAATGACTGTGAGCATGTGGATTACCGATGTTTCAACCACTATACAAGGCATATTCACACCTAGAAATATTTACTTAAATTTCGCAGATTTTTCCTAACGTCAGTTACGAAAATCAGGCAGTTTTCGCAGAAAAATTCTCTTGCTGCATGTTCGATCCAATAGACATCCCATTTCCATAGATACCTTCACCGTAACATTCCGTGTTCCGAAAAAGTTACATGCACCATGGATTCAACAAATATTCACTCCTGAGTTGTTAGAATGTGAATTACACATCTTTAATAAACCATTGAAGACATATTGTCACCTTAAAGCTTTTGCTCAGGTTTTGCAATGTTTTCATAACACCAGTTTCCAAACAGAGGTAGATTTTACAGTAAAATGCTCCTGGAGCGGGTTCTCACCAATAGATGTGTAATTTACATATTTTCCTTCAACGTGACATTCCGTGTACCGAACACACTACAAAAATCACGGATTTGAGAAACATTTTTAATGAGTTGTGTACATGTGTATTACAGATCTTTCATCCACCATACAAGGCATATTTACACCTAGAAACATTAACTCTGAGTTTGCAGCTTTTTCCTAATAGCAGTTTCAAAAATCAGGCAGTTTCCTAAGGAAAAATCTTTTTGAGCGTGTCTTACGCAATACATATGTAAATTACATAGATTCTCCCGCTGTGAAATTCCGTGTTTCGCCCACGCTACATGCAGATAGGATTCGAAACAAATACACTACAGAGTTGTTTGCATGTGGATTACAGGACTTTCATCACAATACAAGGCATATTGATGCTTAGAAGCATTTTCTCTGATTTCACAGAGCTTTCCAAACGCCAGTTTCGAAACTGAGGCAGATTTCACGGCAAAAACCTCTTGGAGCCGGTTCAAAACCATAGACATGTAATTTACATGGATTGGCACACCATGAAATTCCATGTTCCGAACACGCTACATGCATCTCGGATTCGACAAATATTCAATACAGAGTTGTTAGCAAGTGGATTACAGCACTTTCATCCGCCATACATGGCTTACTGACACTTTGAAGACTTTTCTCAGATTTCACAGAGTAGTTTTAATGTCAGGTTTGAAAATGAGGCAGATTTGGCAGGAAAATGCTCTTGGGGCGAGTTCTAACCCAAAGATATGTAATTTACCTAGTTTCACTCACCGTGACATTCCGTGTTCTGAACACGTTACATGCATCACGGATTCGACAAACATTCTTTAATGAGTTTTGAACATGTATATTACCGAACTTTCATCCACCTTACAATGCATATTTATACATGGAAATTATTTTCTGATTTAGTATATTTCTCCTAATGTCAGTTTTTAAATCATGCAGTTTTCACACAAAAATCCTCTTGGAGCGAGTTCTACCCAATAGACATGCAATTTATGTAGAACCCATCATCGTGAAATTCCGTGATACGAAAAAATACATGCATCACGGATTCGACAAATATTCACTTCAGACTTGTTAGCATAAGGATTACCGAAGTTTCATCCACCATAAAAGCCATATTGACACTTTGAAGCATTTTCTCATATTTTGAAATTTTTTCCTAATGACAGTTTTGAAAATGAGGCAGAATTCGCAGAAAAAGTTCTTGGAACGAGTTCTACCCGAGAGATCTATTTTACATAGATTCGCTTACTGTGATATTCTGTGTTCCGAACACGCTTCATGTGTCTCGGATTCGACATATATTTACTACAGAGTTGTTAGCATGCGGATTGCCGAAATTTCATCCACCATACAAGGCATATGTACATCGAGAATCTATTCATCTGAGTTCGCAGTGTTTCCTAATTCCAGTTTCGAAAATCAGGCAGATTTCTCAGGAAAAATCTCTTGGAGTGTTTTCTAACCAAGAGAAATGTAATTTACATAAAATCTCTGGCCATGAAACTCCATGTTCCGAACATGCTACATGCATAATGGATTCGAAAAATATTCACTACAGATTTGTTAGCATGTGGATTACCGAACTTTCATCACAATAGATTGAATATTGATACTTAGAAGTATTTTCTCAGATTTTGCAGTGTTTTCCAAACGCCAGTTTCAAAAATGAAGAATTTATTGCAGAAAAATTCTCTTGGAGCGAGTTCTACCCAATAGAGAAGTAATTTACATTGTTTCAGTCACCGTGAAATTCCACGTTCCAAACACGGTATATGCATCATGGATTAGAAAATGATCCTTTAATATGTTGTGAAAATGTGGATTACAGAACTTTCTTCCAACATAAAGTCATATTTACACCTAGAAATATTTACTCTCATTTTGAAGCTTTCTCCAAACTTCAGAATCGATAATCATGCAATTTTCGCAGAAAAATTCTATTCTAGCTAGTTCTACCCAATAGAATTTTAATTTAAATTGTTTCAATACGGTGAAATTCCATTTCAAAAAACGCTACATGAATCACGGTTAGAAAAATAATTACTAAACTGTTATTAACATGTGGATTACCGGACTTTCATTCACCATTCAAGGCATATTGACACTTAGAAGCATTTTCTCAGATTTCACAGGGTTCTCCTAATGGCAGTTTTGAAAATGAGGCACATTTCGTAGAAAAATTCTCTTCAAGCGAGATCTACACAATAGACATGTAATTTACATTGTTTCCTTCAATATGACACTCTGTATTCCGTACACGTTTCATGCATCACGAATTCGACAAACATGCTCTAATGAGTGTGAGCATCTGGATTACCGAACTTTCATCCACCATACAAGGCATATTAACACCTAGATGTAGTTATTCTGATTTCGCAATTTTTTCCTAACATCCAGTTTTGAAAATGATGAAATTTTCGCAGAAAAATTCAATTCAAGCCAGTTCTATCCAGTAGAATTGTTATTTCCCGAGTTTCACTCACCGAAACATTGCGTGTTCCGAAAAAGTTACATTAATCACGGCTTCGACAAACATTATTTAATGACTGTGAGCATGTGGATTACCGATGTTTCAACCACTATACAAGGCATATTCACACCTAGAAATATTTACTTAAATTTCGCAGATTTTTCCTAACGTCAGTTACGAAAATCAGGCAGTTTTCGCAGAAAAATTCTCTTGCTGCATGTTCGATCCAATAGACATCCCATTTCCATAGATACCTTCACCGTAACATTCCGTGTTCCGAAAAAGTTACATGCACCATGGATTCAACAAATATTCACTCCTGAGTTGTTAGAATGTGAATTACACATCTTTAATAAACCATTGAAGACATATTGTCACCTTAAAGCTTTTGCTCAGGTTTTGCAATGTTTTCATAACACCAGTTTCCAAACAGAGGTAGATTTTACAGTAAAATGCTCCTGGAGCGGGTTCTCACCAATAGATGTGTAATTTACATATTTTCCTTCAACGTGACATTCCGTGTACCGAACACACTACAAAAATCACGGATTTGAGAAACATTTTTAATGAGTTGTGTACATGTGTATTACAGATCTTTCATCCACCATACAAGGCATATTTACACCTAGAAACATTAACTCTGAGTTTGCAGCTTTTTCCTAATAGCAGTTTCAAAAATCAGGCAGTTTCCTAAGGAAAAATCTTTTTGAGCGTGTCTTACGCAATACATATGTAAATTACATAGATTCTCCCGCTGTGAAATTCCGTGTTTCGCCCACGCTACATGCAGATAGGATTCGAAACAAATACACTACAGAGTTGTTTGCATGTGGATTACAGGACTTTCATCACAATACAACGCATATTGATGCTTAGAAGCATTTTCTCTGATTTCACAGAGCTTTCCAAACGCCAGTTTCGAAACTGAGGCAGATTTCACGGCAAAAACCTCTTGGAGCCGGTTCAAAACCATAGACATGTAATTTACATGGATTGGCACACCATGAAATTCCATGTTCCGAACACGCTACATGCATCTCGGATTCGACAAATATTCAATACAGAGTTGTTAGCAAGTGGATTACAGCACTTTCATCCGCCATACATGGCTTACTGACACTTTGAAGACTTTTCTCAGATTTCACAGAGTAGTTTTAATGTCAGGTTTGAAAATGAGGCAGATTTGGCAGGAAAATGCTCTTGGGGCGAGTTCTAACCCAAAGATATGTAATTTACCTAGTTTCACTCACCGTGACATTCCGTGTTCTGAACACGTTACATGCATCACGGATTCGACAAACATTCTTTAATGAGTTTTGAACATGTATATTACCGAACTTTCATCCACCTTACAATGCATATTTATACATGGAAATTATTTTCTGATTTAGTATATTTCTCCTAATGTCAGTTTTTAAATCATGCAGTTTTCACACAAAAATCCTCTTGGAGCGAGTTCTACCCAATAGACATGCAATTTATGTAGAACCCATCATCGTGAAATTCCGTGATCCGAAAAAATACATGCATCACGGATTCGACAAATATTCACTTCAGACTTGTTAGCATAAGGATTACCGAAGTTTCATCCACCATAAAAGCCATATTGACACTTTGAAGCATTTTCTCATATTTTGAAATTTTTTCCTAATGCCAGTTTTGAAAATGAGGCAGAATTCGCAGAAAAAGTTCTTGGAACGAGTTCTACCCGAGAGATCTATTTTACATAGATTCGCTTACTGTGATATTCTGTGTTCCGAACACGCTTCATGTGTCTCGGATTCGACATATATTTACTACAGAGTTGTTAGCATGCGGATTGCCGAAATTTCATCCACCATACAAGGCATATGTACATCGAGAATCTATTCATCTGAGTTCGCAGTGTTTCCTAATTCCAGTTTCGAAAATCAGGCAGATTTCTCAGGAAAAATCTCTTGGAGTGTTTTCTAACCAAGAGAAATGTAATTTACATAAAATCTCTGGCCATGAAATTCCATGTTCCGAACATGCTACATGCATAATGGATTCGAAAAATATTCACTACAGATTTGTTAGCATGTGGATTACCGAACTTTCATCACAATAGATTGAATATTGATACTTAGAAGTATTTTCTCAGATTTTGCAGTGTTTTCCAAACGCCAGTTTCAAAAATGAAGAATTTATTGCAGAAAAATTATCTTGGAGCGAGTTCTACCCAATAGAGAAGTAATTTACATTGTTTCAGTCACCGTGAAATTCCACGTTCCAAACACGTTATATGCATCATGGATTAGAAAATGATCCTTTAATATGTTGTGAAAATGTGGATTACAGAACTTTCTTCCAACATAAAGTCATATTTACACCTAGAAATATTTACTCTCATTTTGAAGCTTTCTCCAAACTTCAGATTCGATAATCATGCAATTTTCGCAGAAAAATTCTATTCTAGCTAGTTCTACCCAATAGAATTTTAATTTAAATTGTGTCATTACGGTGAAATTCCATTTCAAAAAACGCTACATGAATCACGGTTAGAAAAATAATTACTAAACTGTTATTAACATGTGGATTACCGGACTTTCATTCACCATTCAAGGCATATTGACACTTAGAAGCATTTTCTCAGATTTCACAGGGTTCTCCTAATGGCAGTTTTGAAAATGAGGCACATTTCGTAGAAAAATTCTCTTCAAGCGAGATCTACACAATAGACATGTAATTTACATTGTTTCCTTCAATATGACACTCTGTATTCCGTACACGTTTCATGCATCACGAATTCGACAAACATGCTCTAATGAGTGTGAGCATCTGGATTACCGAACTTTCATCCACCATACAAGGCATATTAACACCTAGATGTAGTTATTCTGATTTCGCAGTTTTTTCCTAACATCCAGTTTTGAAAATGATGAAATTTTCGCAGAAAAATTCAATTCAAGCCAGTTCTATCCAGTAGAATTGTTATTTCCCGAGTTTCACTCACCGAAACATTGCGTGTTCCGAAAAAGTTACATTAATCACGGCTTCGACAAACATTATTTAATGACTGTGAGCATGTGGATTACCGATGTTTCAACCACTATACAAGGCATATTCACACCTAGAAATATTTACTTAAATTTCGCAGATTTTTCCTAACGTCAGTTACGAAAATCAGGCAGTTTTCGCAGAAAAATTCTCTTGCTGCATGTTCGATCCAATAGACATCCCATTTCCATAGATACCTTCACCGTAACATTCCGTGTTCCGAAAAAGTTACATGCACCATGGATTCAACAAATATTCACTCCTGAGTTGTTAGAATGTGAATTAGACATCTTTAATAAACCATTGAAGACATATTGTCACCTTAAAGCTTTTGCTCAGGTTTTGCAATGTTTTCATAACACCAGTTTCCAAACAGAGGTAGATTTTACAGTAAAATGCTCCTGGATCGGGTTCTCACCAATAGATGTGTAATTTACATATTTTCCTTCAACGTGACATTCCGTGTACCGAACACACTACAAAAATCACGGATTTGAGAAACATTTTTAATGAGTTGTGTACATGTGTATTACAGATCTTTCATCCACCATACAAGGCATATTTACACCTAGAAACATTAACTCTGAGTTTGCAGCTTTTTCCTATTAGCAGTTTCAAAAATCAGGCAGTTTCCTAAGGAAAAAAATTTTTGAGCGTGTTTTATGCAATAAATATTTAAATTACATAGATTCTCCCGCTGTGAAATTCCGTGTTTCGCACACGCTACATGAAGATAGGATTCGAAACAAATACACTACAGTGTTCTTTGCATGTGGATTACAGGACTTTCATCACAATACAAGGCATATTGATGCTTAGAAGCATTTTCTCTGATTTCACAGAGCTTTCCAAACGCCAGTTTCGAAACTGAGGCAGATTTCACGGCAAAAACCTCTTGGAGCGGGTTCAAAACCATAGACATGTAATTTACATGGATTCGCTCACCGTGAAATTCCATGTTCCGAACACGCTACATGCATCTCGGATTCGACAAATATTCAATACAGAGTTGTTAGCAAGTGGATTACAGCACTTTCATCCACCATACATGGCTTACAGAAACTTTGAAGACTTTTCTCAGATTTCACAGAGTAGTTTTAATGTCAGGTTTGAAAATGAGGCAGATTTGGCAGGAAAATGCTCTTGGAGCGAGTTCTAACCCAAAGATATGTAATTTACCTAGTTTCACTCACCGTGACATTGCGTGTTCTGAACACGTTACATGCATCACGTATTCGACAAACATTCTTTAATGAGTTTTGAACATGTATATTACCGAACTTTCATCCACCTTACAATGCATATTTATACATGGAAATTATTTTCTGATTTAGTATATTTCTCCTAATGTCAGTTTTTAAATCATGCAGTTTTCACATAAAAATACTCTTGGAGCGAGTTCTACCCAATAGACATGCAATTTATGTAGAACCCATCATCGTGAAATTCCGTGATCCGAAAAAATACATGCATCACGGATTCGACAAATATTCACTTCAGAATTGTTAGCATAAAGATTACCGAAGTTTCATCCACCATAAAAGCCATATTGACACTTTGAAGCATTTTCTCATATTTCGAAAGTTTTTCCTAATGCCAGTTTTGAAAATGAGGCAGAATTCGCAGAAAAAGTTCTTGGAACGAGTTCTACCCGAGAGATCTATTTTACATAGATTCGCTTACTGTGATATTCTGTGTTCCGAACACGCTTCATGTATGTCGAATTCGACAAATATTTACTACAGAGTTGTTAGCATGCGGATTACCGAACTTTCATCCACCATGCAAGGCATATGTACGCCGAGAATTTATTCATCTAAGTTCGCAGTGTTTCCTAATTCCAGTTTCGAAAATCAGGCATATTTCTCAGGAATAATCTCTTGGAGTGTTTTCTAACCAAGAGAAATGTAATTTACATAAATTCTCTGGCCATGAAATTCCATGTTCCGAACATGCTACATGCATAATGAATTCGAAAAATATTCACTACAGATTTGTTAGCATGTGGATTACCGAACTTTCATCACAATAGATTGAATATTGATACTTAGAAGTATTTTCTGAGATTTTGCAGTGTTTTCCAAACGCCAGTTTGAAAAATGAAACATTTATTGCAGAAAAATTCTCTTGGAGCGAGTTCTACCAAATAGAGAAGTAATTTACATTGTTTCAGTCACCGTGAAATTCCACGTTCCAAACATGGTATATGCATCACGGATTAGAAAAAGATCCTTTAATATGTTGTGAAAATGTGGATTACAGAACTTTCTTCCAACATAATGTCATATTTACACATAGAAATATTTACTCTCATTTTGAAGCTTTCTCAAAACTTCAGATTCGATAATCATGCAATTTTCGCAGAAAAATTCTATTCTAGCTAGTTCTACCAAATAGAATTTTAATTTAAATTGTGTCATTACGGTGAAATTCCATTTCAAAAAGAGCTACATGAATCACGGTTTGAAAAATCATTACTACACTGTTATTAACATGTGGATTACCGGACTTTCATTCACCATTCAAGGCATATTGACACTTATAAGCATTTTCTAAGATTTCACAGGGTTCTCCTAATGGCAGTTTTGAAAATGAGGCACATTTCGCAGAAAAATACTCTTCAAGCGAGTTCTACCCAATAGACATGTAATTTACATTGTTTCCATCAATATGACACTCTGTATTCCGTACATGTTACATGCATCACGAATTCGACAAACATTCTCTAATGAGTGTGAGCATCTGTATTACCAAATTTTCATTCACCATACAAGGCATATTTATACCTAGGTGTTGTTATTCTGATTTCGCAGGTTTTCCCTATCATCCACTTCCAAAATTCATGAAATTTTGGCAGAAAAATTCAATTCAAGCGAGTTCTATCCAGTAGAATTGTTATTTTCCGAGTTTCACTCTCTGAGACATTCCGTGTTAAAAAAACGTTACATTAATCACGGCTTCGACAAACATTATTTATTAACCGTGAGCATGTGGATTACCGATGTTTCAACCACAATACAAGGCATATTTACACCTAGAAATATTTACTTAGATTTCACAGATTTTCCCTAAATTCAGTTACGAAAATCAGGCAGTTTTCGCAGAAAAATTCTCTTCCTGCATGTTCGATCCAATACACATCCCATTTCCATAGATACCGTCACCGTAACATTCCATGTTCCGAAAAAGGTACATGCACCATGGATTCAACAAATATTCACTCCTGAGTTGTTAGAATGTGAATTACACATCTTTAATAAACCATTGAAGACATATTGTCACCTTAAAGCTTTTGCTCAGGTTTTGCAATGTTTTCATAACACCAGTTTCCAAACAGAGGTAGATTTTACAGTAAAATGCTCCTGGAGTGGTTTCTCACCAATAGATATGTAATTTACCTATTTTCCTTCAACGTGACATTCCGTGTACCGAACAAACTACATACATCACGGATTTGAGAAACATTTTTAATGAGTTGTGTACATGTGTATTACAGATCTTTCATCCACCATACAAGGCATATTTACACCTAGAAATATTAACTCTGAGTTTGCAGATTTTTCCTAAGAGCAGTTTTAAAAATCAGGCAGTTTACTAAGGAAAAATTTTTTGAGCGTGTCTTAGCAATAGATATGTAAATTACATAGATTCTCCCGCTGTGAAATTCCGTGTTTCGCCCACGCTACATGCAGATAGGATTCGACAAAAATACACTACAGAGTTGTTTGCATGTGGATTACAGGACTTTCATCACAATACAAGGCATATTGATGCTTAGAAACATTTTCTCTGATTTCACAGAGCTTTCCAAACGCCAGTTTCGAAACTGAGTTAGTTTTCATGGCAAAAAACTCTTGGAGCGTGTTCTAAACAATAGACATGTAATTTACATGGATTCGCTCACCGTGAAATTCCGTGTTCCGAACACGCTTCATACATCTCGGATTCAAAAATTTTCACTACAGAGTTGTTATCAAGTGGATTACTGCACTTTCATCCACCATACATGGCTTACTGACACTTTGAAGGCTTTTCTCAGATTTCACAGAGTAGTTTTAATGTCAGGTTTGAAAATGAGGCAGATTTGGCAGGAAAATGCTCTTGGAGCGAGTTCTAACCAAAAGATATGTAATTTACCTAGTTTCACTCACCGTGATATTCCGTGTTCTGAACACGTTACATGCATCACGGATTCGACAAACATTCTTTAATGAGTTGTGAACATGTGTATTACCGAACTTTCATCCACCTTACAATGCATATTTATACATGGAAATTATTTTTTGATTTAGTATATTTCTCCTAATGTCAGTTTTTAAATCATGCAGTTTTCACATAAAAATCCTCTTGGAGCGAGTTCTACCCAATGGACATGCAATTTATGTAGAACCCATCATCGTGAAATTCCGTGATCCGAAAAAATACATGCAACACGGATTCGACAAATATTCACTTCAGACTTGTTAGCATAAGGATTACCGAAGTTTCATCCACCATAAAAGCCATATTGACACTTTGAAGCATTTTCTCATATTTCGAAATTTTTTCCTAATGCCAGTTTTGAAAATGAGGCAGAATTCGCAGAAAAAGTTCTTGAAACGAGTTCTACCCGAGAGATGTATTTTACATAGATTCGCTTACTGTGATATTCTGTGTTCCGAACACGCTTCATGTATCTCGGATTCGACAAGTATTTACTACAGAGTTGTTAGCATGCGGATTACCGAACTTTCATCACATTAGATTGAAAATTGATACTTAGAAGTATTTTCTCAAATTTTGCAGTGTTTTCCAAATGCCAGTTTCAAAAATGAAGCATTTACTGCAGAAAAATTCTCTTGGAGCGAGTTCTACCCAATAGAGAAGTAATTTACATTATTTCAGTCACCGTGAAATTCCACGTTCCAAACACGGTATATGCATCACGGATTAGAAAAAGATCCTTTAATACGTTGTGAAAATGTGGATTACAGTACTTTATTCCAACATAAAGTCGTATTTACACCTAGAAATATTTACTCTCATTTTGAAGCTTTCTCAAAACTTCAGATTCGATAATCATGCAATTTTCGCAGAAAAATTCTATTCTAGCTAGTTCTACCCAATAGAATTTTAATTTCAATTGTTTCAATACGGTGAAATTCCATTTCAAAAAACGCTACATGAATCACGGTTAGAAAAATAATTACTACACTGTTATTAACATGTGGATTACCGGACTTTCATTCACCATTCAAGGCATATTGACACTTAGAAGCATTTTCTCAGATTTCACAGGGTTCTCCTAATGGCAGTTTTGAAAATGAGGCACATTTCGCAGAAAAATTCTCTTCAAGCGAGTTCTACCCAATAGACATGTAATTTACATTGTTTCCTTCAATATGACACTCTGTATTCCGTACACGTTTCATGCATCACGAATTCGACAAACATGCTCTAATGAGTGTGAGCATCTGGATTACCAAAATTTCATTCACCATTCAAGGCATATTTACACCGAGTTGTTGTTTTTCTGATTTCGCAGGTTTTTCCTAACATCCATTTCCGAAAATCATGAAATTTTGGCAGAAATATTCAATTCAAGCGAGTTCTATCCAGTAGAATTGTTATTATCCGAGTTTCACTCACCGAGACATTCCATGTTCCGCAATCGTTACATAAATCACGGCTTCGACAAACATTATTTATTAACCGTGAGCATGTGGATTACCGATGTTTCAGCAACAATAAAAGGCATATTTACACCTAGAAATATTTACTTAGATTTAACAGATTTTTCCTAATGTCAGTTACGAAAATCAGGCAGTTTTCGCAGAAAAATTCTCTTGCTGCATGTTCGATCCAATAGACACCCCATTTCCATAGATACTGTCACCGTAACATTCCGTGTTCCGAAAAAGTTACATGCACCATGGATTCAACAAATATTCACTCCTGAGTTGTTAGAATGTGAATTACACATCTTTAATAAACCATTGAAGACATATTGTCACCTTAAAGCTTTTGCTCAGGTTTTGCAATGTTTTCATAACACCAGTTTCCAAACAGAGGTAGATTTTACAGTAAAATGCTCCTGGAGCGGGTTCTCACCAATAGATGTGTAATTTACATAGTTTCCTTCAACGTGACATTCCGTGTACCGAACACACTACAAAAATCACGGATTTGAGAAACATTTTTAATGAGTTGTGTACATGTGTATTACAGATCTTTCATCCACCATACAAGGCATATTTACACCTAGAAACATTAACTCTGAGTTTGCAGCTTTTTCCTAATAGCAGTTTCAAAAATCAGGCAGTTTCCTAAGGAAAAAAATTTTTGAGCGTGTCTTACGCAATACATATGTAAATTACATAGATTCTCCCGCTGTGAAATTCCGTGTTTCGCCCACGCTACATGCAGATAGGATTCGAAACAAATACACTACAGAGTTCTTTGCATGTGGATTACAGGACTTTCATCACAATACAAGGCATATTGATGCTTAGAAGCATTTTCTCTGATTTCACAGAGCTTTCCAAACGCCAGTTTCGAAACTGAGGCAGATTTCACGGCAAAAACCTCTTGGAGCGGGTTCAAAACAATAGACATGTAATTTACATGGATTCGCTCACCGTGAAATTCCATGTTCCGAACACGCTACATGCATCACGGATTCGACAAATATTCAATACAGAGTTGTTAGAAGTGGATTACAACACTTTCATCCACCATACATGGCTTACAGAAACTTTGAAGACTTTTCTCAGATTTCACAGATTAGTTTTAATGTCAGGTTGCAAATGAGGCAGATTTGGCAGGAAAATGCTCTTGGAGCGAGTTCTAACCCAAAGATATGTAATTTACCTAGTTTCACTCACCGTGACATTGCGTGTTCTGAACACGTTACATGCATCACATATTCGATAAACATTCTTTAATGAGTTTTGAACATGTATATTACCGAACTTTCATCCACCTTACAATGCATATATATACATGGAAATTATTTTCTGCTTTAGTATATTTCTCCTAATGTCAGTTTTTAAATCATGCAGTTTTCACATAAAAATACTCTTGGAGCGAGTTCTACCCAATAGACATGCAATTTACGTAGAACCCGTCATCGTGAAATTCCGTCATCCGAAAAAATACATGCATCACGGTTTCAAAAAATATTCACTTCAGACTTGTTAGCATAAAGATTACCGAACTTTTATCCACCAAAAAAGCCATATTGACACTTTGAAGCATTTTCTCATATTTCAAAAGATTTTCCTAATGCCAGTTTTGAAAATGAGGCAGAATTCGCAGAAAAAGTTCGTGGAACGAGTTCTACCCGAGAGATCTATTTCACATAGATTCGCTTACTATGTTATTCTGTGTTCCGAACACGCTTCATGTGTCTCGGATTCGACAAATATTCACTACAGAGTTGTTAGCATGTGGATTAACGATCTTTCATCCACCATACAAGGCATAAATACACCGAGAATCTATTCATCTGAGTTCGCAGTGTTTCCTAATTCCAGTTTGGAAAATCAGGCAGATTTCTCAGGAAAAATCTCTTGGAGTGATTTCTAACCAAGAGAAATGTAATTTACATAAACTCTCTGGCCATGAAATTCCGTGTTCCGAACATGCTACTGGCGTAATGAATTCGAAAAATATTCACTACAGATTTGTTAGCATGTGGATTACCGAACTTTCATCACAATAGATTGAAAATTGATACTTAGAAGTATTTTCTCAAATTTTGCAGTGTTTTCCAAACGCCAGTTTCAAAAATGAAGCATTTACTGCAGAAAAATTCTCTTGGAGAGAGTTCTACCCAATAGAGAAGTAATTTACATTGTTTCAGTCACCGTGAAATTCCATGTTAAAAACACGGTATATGCATCACGGATTAGAAAAAGCTTCTTTAATATGTTGTGAAAATGTGGATTACTGAACTTTCTTCCAACATAAAGGCATATTTACACCTAGGAATATTTACTCTCATTTTGAAGCATTCTCCAAATTTCAGATTCGATAATCATGCAATTTTCGCAGAAAAATTCTATTCTAGCTAGTTCTACCCAATAGAATTTTAATTTAAATTGTGTCATTACGGTGAAATTCCATTTCAAAAAGCGCTACATGAATCACGGTTTGAAAAATCATTTCTACACTGTTATTAACATGTGGATTACCGGACTTTCATTCACCATTCAATGCATATTGACACTTAGAAGCATTTTCTAAGATTTCACAGGGTTCTCCTAATGGCAGTTTTGAAAATGAGGCACATTTCGCAGAAAAATTCTCTTCAAGCGAGTTCTACCCAATAGACATGTAATTTACATTGTTTCCTTCAATATGACACACTGTATTCCGTACACGTTACATGCATCACGAATTCGACAAACATTCTCTAATGAGTGTGAGCATGTGGATTACCAAATTTTCATTCACCATACAAGGCATATTTATACCTAGATGTTGTTATTCAGATTTTGCAGGATTTCCCTAACATCCACTTCCGAAAATCATGAAATTTTCGCAGAAAAATTCAATTGAAGCGAGTTCTATCCAGTAGAATTGTTATTTTCCGAGTTTCACTCACTGAGACATTCCGTGTTCAAAAAACGTTACATTAATCACGGCTTCGACAAACATTATTTATTAATCGTGAGCATGTGGATTACCGATTTTTCAACCACAATACAAGGCATATTCACACATAGAAATATTTACTTAGATTTCACAGATTTTTCCTAAATTCAGTTACGAAAATCAGGCAGTTTTCGCAGAAAAATTCTCTTTCTGCATGTTCGATCCAATACACATCCCATTTCCATGGATACCGTCACCGTAACATTCCGTGTTCCGAAAAAGTTACATGCACCATGGATTCAACAAATATTCACTCCTGAGTTGTTAGAATGTGAATTACACATCTTTAATAAACCATTGAATACATATTGTCACCTTAATGCTTTTGCTCAGGTTTTGCAGTGTTTTCATAACACCAGTTTACAAAAAGAGGTAGATTTTACAGTAAAATACTCCTGGAGCGGGTTCTCACCAATAGATATGTAATTTACCTATTTTCCTTCAACGTGACATTCCGTGTACCGAACACACTACAAAAATCACGGATTTGAGAAACATTTTTAATGAGTTGTGTACATGTGTATTACAGATCTTTCATCCACCATACAAGGCATATTTACACCTAGAAAGATTAACTCTGAGTTTGCAGCTTTTTCCTAATAGCAGTTTCAAAAATCAGGCAGTTTCCTAAGGAAAAATCTTTTTGAGCGTGTCTTACGCAATACATATGTAAATTACATAGATTCTCCCGCTGTGAAATTCCGTGTTTCGCCCACGCTACATGCAGATAGGATTCGAAACAAATACACTACAGAGTTGTTTGCATGTGGATTACAGGACTTTCATCACAATACAACGCATATTGATGCTTAGAAGCATTTTCTCTGATTTCACAGAGCTTTCCAAACGCCAGTTTCGAAACTGAGGCAGTTTTCACGGCAAAAAACTCTTGGAGCGTGTTCAAAACAATAGACATGTAATTTACATGGATTCGCTCACCGTGAAATTCCTTGTTCCGAACACGCTTCATGCATCTCGGATTCAAAAATTTTCACTACAGAGTTGTTAGCAAGTGGATTACTGCACTTTCATCCACCATACATGGCTTACTGACACTTTGAAGACTTTTCTCAGATTTCACAGAGTAGTTTTAATGTCAGGTTTGAAAATGAGGCAGATTTGGCAGGAAAATGCTCTTGGAGCGAGTTCTAACCAAAAGATATGTAATTTACCTAGTTTCACTAACCGTGATATTCCGTGTTCTGAACACGATACATGCATCATGGATTCGACAAACATTCTTTAATGAGTTGTGAACATGTGTATTACCGAACTTTCATCCACCTTACAATGCATATTTTACATAGAAATTATTTTCTTATTTAGTATATTTCTCCTAGTGTCAGTTTTTAGAATCATGCAGTTTTCACAGAAAAATCCTCTTGGAGCGAGTTCTACCCCATAGACTTGCAATTTATGTAGAACCCGTCATCGTGAAATTCCGTGATCCGAAAAAGATACATGCATCACGGTTTCAAAAAATATTCACTTCAGACTTGTTAGCATAAAGATTACCGAACTTTTATCCACCATAAAAGCCATATTGACACTTTGAAGCATTTTCTCATATTTCAAAAAATTTTCCTAATGCCAGTTTTGAAAATGAGGCAGAATTCGCAGAAAAAGTTCTTGGAACGAGTTCTACCCGAGTGATCTATTTTACATAGATTCGCTTACTGTGATATTCTGTGTTCCGAACACGCTTCATGTGTCTCAGATTCGACAAATATTCACTACAGAGTTGTTAGCATGTGGATTAACGATCTTTCATCCACCATACAAGGCATAAATACACCGAGAATCTATTCATATGAGTTCGCAGTGTTTCCTAATTCCAGTTTCGAAAATCAGGCAGATTTCTCAGGAAAAATCTCTTGGAGTGTTTTCTAACCAAGAGAAATGTAACTTACATAAACTCTCTGGCGATGAAATTCCGTGTTCCGAACATGCTACTTGCATAATGAATTCGAAAAATATTCACTACAGATTTGTTAGCATGTGGATTACCGAACTTTCATCACAATAGATTGAAAATTGATACTTAGAAGTATTTTCTCAAATTTTGCAGTGTTTTCCAAATGCCAGTTTCAAAAATGAAGCATTTACTGCAGAAAAATTCTCTTGGAGAGAGTTCTACCCAATAGAGAAGTAATTTACATTTTTTCAGTCACCGTGAAATTCCATGTTAAAAACACGGTATATGCATCACGGATTAGAAAAAGCTTCTTTAATATGTTGTGAAAAAGTGGATTACTGAACTTTCTTCCAACATAAAGGCATATTTACACCTAGGAATATTTACTCTCATTTTGAAGCATTCTCCAAATTTCAGATTCGATAATCATGCAATTTTCGCAGAAAAATTCTATTCTAGCTAGTTCTACCCAATAGAATTTTAATTTAAATTGTGTCATTATGGTGAAATTCCATTTCAAAAAGCACTACATGAGTCACGGTTTGAAAAATCATTACTACACTGTTATTAACATGTGGATTACCGGACTTTCATTCACCATTCAATGCATATTGACACTTAGAAGCATTTTCTAAGATTTCACAGGGTTCTCCTAATGGCAGTTTTGAAAATGAGGCACATTGTGCAGAAAATTTCTCTTCAAGCGAGTTCTACCCAATAGACATGTAATTTACATTGTTTCCTTCAATATGACACACTGTATTCCGTACACGTTACATGCATCACGAATTTGACAAACATTCTCTAATGAGTGTGAGCATGTGGATTACCAAAATTTCATTCACCATACAAGGCATATTTATCCCTAGATGTTGTTATTCTGATTTCGCAGGTTTTCCCTAACATCCACTTCCGAAAATCATGAAATTTTCGCAGAAAAATTCAATTGAAGCGAGTTCTATCCAGTAGAATTGTTATTTTCCGAGTTTCACTCACTGAGACATTCCGTGTTCAAAAAACGTTACATTAATCACGGCTTCGACAAACATTATTTATTAATCGTGAGCATGTGGATTACCGATTTTTCAACCACAATACAAGGCATATTCACACATAGAAATATTTACTTAGATTTCACAGATTTTTCCTAAATTCAGTTACGAAAATCAGGCAGTTTTCGCTGAAAAATTCTCTTCCTGCATGTTCGATCCAATACACATCCCATTTCCATGGATACCGTCACCGTAACATTCCGTGTTCCGAAAAAGTTACATGCACCATGGATTCAACAAATATTCACTCCTGAGTTGTTAGAATGTGAATTACACATCTTTAATAAACCATTGAAGACATATTGTCACCTTAATGCTTTTGCTCAGATTTTGCAGTGTTTTCATAACACCAGTTTCCAAACAGAGGTAGATTTTACAGTAAAATGCTCCTGGAGTGTTTCTCACCAATAGATATGTAATTTACATAGTTTCCATCAACGTGACATTCCGTATACTGAATACACTACATTCATCACGGATTTGAGAAACATTTTTAATGAGTTGTGTACATGTGTATTACAGAACTTTCATCCACCATACAAGGCATATTTACACCTAGAAACATTAACTCTGAGTTTGCAGCTTTTTCCTACTAGCAGTTTCAAAATCAGGGAGTTTCCTAAGGAAAAAACTGTTGGAGCGTGTTCTACCCAATAGATATGTAAATTACATAGATTCTCCCGCTGTGAAATTCCGTGTTTCGCACACGCTACATGCAGATAGGATTCGACAAAAATACACTACAGAGTTGTTTGCATGTGGATTACAGGACTTTCATCACAATACAAGGCATATTGATGATTAGAAGCATTTTCTCTGATTTCACAGAGCTTTCCAAACGCCAGTTTCGGAACTGAGGCAGATTTCACGGCAAAAACCTCTTGGAGCGGGTTCAAAACAATAGACATTTAATTTACATGGATTCGCACACCATGAAATTCCGTGTTCCGAACACGCTTCATGCATCTCGGATTCAAAAATTTTCACTACAGGGTTGTTAGCAAGTGGAATACATCACTTTCATTGACCATAGATTGCTTACTGACTCTTTGAATGCTTTTCTCAGATTTCACAGATTAGTTTAAATGCCAGGTTTGAAAATGAGGCAGATTTGGCAGGAAAATGCTCTTGGAGCGAGTTCTAACCCAAAGATATGTAATATACCTAGTTTCACTCACCGTGACATTCCGTGTTCTGAACAAGTTACATGCATCACGGATTCGAAAAACATTCTTTAATGAGTTGTGAACATGTGTATTACCGAACTTTCATCCACCTTACAATGCATATTTATACATAGAATGTTTTTTCTGATTTAGTAGATTTCACCTAATGTCAGTTTTTAAATCATGCAGTTTTCGCAGAAAATCCTCTTGGAGCGAGTTCTACCCAATAGACATTCAATTTACATAGAACCTGTCATCGTGAAATTCCGTGTTCCGAAAAAGCTACATGCATCACGGATTCGACAAATATTCACTACAGAGTTGTTAGCATAAGGATTAACGAACTTTCATCCACCATAAAAGCCATATTGACACTTTGAATCATTTTCTCATATTTCGAAAGTTTTTCCTAATGCCAGTTTTGAAAATGAGGCAGAATTCGCAGAAAAAGCTCTTGGAGCGTGTTCTACCCAAGTGACATGCATTTTACATAGATTCGCTCACCGTGATATTCTGTGTCCCAAACACGCTTCATGTATCTCGGATTCGACAAATATTCACTACAGAGTTGTTAGCATGCAGATTACCGAACTTTCATCCACCCTACAAGGCATATTTACACCGAGAATCTATTCATCTGAGTTCGCAGTGTTTCCTAAATCCAGTTTCGAAAATCAGGCAGATTTCTCAGGAAAAATCTCTTGGAGTGATTTCTAACCAAGAGAAATGTAATTTACATAAAATCCCTGACCATGAAATTCCGTGTTCCGAACATGCTACATGCATAATGGATTCGAAAAATATTCTCTACAGATTTGTTAGCATGTGGATTACCGAACTTTCATCACAATAGTTTGAATATTGATACTTAGAAGTATTTTCTCAGATTTTGCTGCGTTTTCCAAACGCCAGTTTCAAAAATGAAGCATTTACTGCAGAAAAATTCTCTTGGAGAGAGTTCTACCCAATAGAGAAGTAATTTACATTGTTTCAGTCACCGTGAAATTCCATGTTAAAAACACGGTATATGCATCACGGATTAGAAAAAGCTTCTTTAATATGTTGTGAAAATGTGGATTACCGAACTTTCTTCCAACATAAAGGCATATTTACACCTAGAAATATTTACTCTCATTTTGAAGCATTCTCCAAATTTCAGATTCGATAATCATGCAATTTTCGCAGAAAAATTCTATTCTAGCTAGTTCTACCCAATAGAATTTTAATTTAAATTGTGTCATTACGGTGAAATTCCATTTCAAAAAGTGCTACATGAATCACGGTTTGAAAAATCATTACTACACTGTTATTAACATGTGGATTACCGGACTTTCATTCACCATTCAATGCATATTGACACTTAGAAGCATTTTCTCAGATTTCACAGGGTTCTCTTAATGGCAGTTTTGAAAATGAGGCATATTTCGCAGAAAAAACTCTTCAAGCGAGTTCTACCCAATAGACATGTAATTTACATTGTTTCCTTCAATATGACACACTGTATTCCGTACACGTTACATGCATCACGAATTCGACAAACATTCTCTAATGAGTGTGAGCATGTGGATTACCAAAGTTTCATTCACCATACAAGGCATATTTACACCTAGATGTAGTTATTCTGATTTCGCAGGTTTTCCCTAACATCCACTTCTGAAAATCATGAAATTTTCGCAGAAAAATTCAATTCAAGCGAGTTCTATCCAGTAGAATTGTTATTTTCCGAGTTTCACTCACCGAGACATTCCGTGTTCAAAAAACGTTACATTAATCACGGCTTTGACAAACATTATTTAATGACCGTGACCATGTGGATTACCGATGTTTCAACCACAATACAAGGCATATTGACACCTAGAAACATTTACTTAGATTTCGCAGATTTTTCCTAAATTTTGTTATGAAAATCAGGCAGTTTTCGCAGAAAAATTCTCTTCCTGCATGTTCGATCCAATAGACACCCCATTTTCATAGATACAGTCACCGTAACATCCCGTGATCCGAAAAAGTTACTTGCACCATGGATTCAACAAATATTCACTGCTGAGTTGTTAGAATGTGAATTACACATCTTTAATAAACCATTGAAGACATATTGTCACCTTAAAATTTTGCTCAGATTTTGCAGAGTTTTCATAACACCAGTTTCCAAACAGAGGTAGATTTTACAGTAAAATGCTCCTGGAGTGTTTCTCACCAATAGATATGTAATTTACATAGTTTCCATCAACGTGACATTCCGTATACTGAATACACTACATTCATCACGGATTTGAGAAACATTTTTAATGAGTTGTGTACATGTGTATTACAGAACTTTCATCCACCATACAAGGCATATTTACACCTAGAAACATTAACTCTGAGTTTGCAGCTTTTTCCTACTAGCAGTTTCAAAATCAGGGAGTTTCCTAAGGAAAAAACTGTTGGAGGGTGTTCTACCCAATAGATATGTAAATTACATAGATTCTCCCGCTGTGAAATTCCGTGTTTTGCACACGCTACATGCAGATAGGATTCGACAAAAATACACTACAGAGTTGTTTGCATGTGGATTACAGGACTTTCATCACAATACAAGGCATATTGATGATTAGAAGCATTTTCTCTGATTTCATAGAGCTTTCCAAACGCCAGTTTCGAAACTGAGGCAGATTTCACGGCAAAAACCTCTTGGAGCGGGTTCAAAACAATAGACATTTAATTTACATGGATTCGCACACCATGAAATTCCGTGTTCCGAACACGCTTCATGCATCTCGGATTCAAAAATTTTCACTACAGGGTTGTTAGCAAGTGGAATACATCACTTTCATTGACCATAGATTGCTTACTGACTCTTTGAATGCTTTTCTCAGATTTCACAGATTAGTTTAAATGCCAGGTTTGAAAATGAGGCAGATTTGGCAGGAAAATGCTCTTGGAGCGAGTTCTAACCCAAAGATATGTAATATACCTAGTTTCACTCACCGTGACATTCCGTGTTCTGAACAAGTTACATGCATCACGGATTCGAAAAACATTCTTTAATGAGTTGTGAACATGTGTATTACCGTACTTTCATCCACCTTACAATGCATATTTATACATAGAATTTTTTTTCTGATTTAGTAGATTTCACCTAATGTCAGTTTTTAAATCATGCAGTTTTCGCAGAAAATCCTCTTGGAGCGAGTTCTACCCAATAGACATTCAATTTACATAGAACCTGTCATCGTGAAATTCCGTGTTCCGAAAAAGCTACATGCATCACGGATTCGACAAATATTCACTAAAGAGTTGTTAGCATAAAGATTAACGAACTTTCATCCACCATACAAGCCATATTGACACTTTGAATCATTTTCTCATATTTCGAAAGTTTTTCCTAATGCCAGTTTTGAAAATGAGGCAGAATTCGCAGAAAAAGCTCTTGGAGCGTGTTCTACCCAAGTGACATGCATTTTACATAGATTCGCTCACCGTGATATTCTGTGTCCCAAACACGCTTCATGTATCTCGGATTCGACAAATATTCACTACAGAGTTGTTAGCATGCAGATTACCGAACTTTCATCCACCCTACAAGGCATATTTACACCGAGAATCTATTCATCTGAGTTCGCAGTGTTTCCTAAATCCAGTTTCGAAAATCAGGCAGATTTCTCAGGAAAAATCTCTTGGAGTGATTTCTAACCAAGAGAAATGTAATTTACATAAAATCCCTGACCATGAAATTCCGTGTTCCGAACATGCTACATGCATAATGGATTCGAAAAATATTCTCTACAGATTTGTTAGCATGTGGATTACCGAACTTTCATCACAATAGTTTGAATATTGATACTTAGAAGTATTTTCTCAGATTTTGCTGCGTTTTCCAAACGCCAGTTTAAAAAATGAAGCATTTACTGCAGAAAAATTCTCTTGGAGAGAGTTGTACCCAATAGAGAAGTAATTTACATTGTTTCAGTCACCGTGAAATTCCATGTTAAAAACACGGTATATGCATCACGGATTAGAAAAAGCTTCTTTAATATGTTGTGAAAATGTGGATTACCGAACTTTCTTCCAACATAAAGGCATATTTACACCTAGAAATATTTACTCTCATTTTGAAGCATTCTCCAAATTTCAGATTCGATAATCATGCAATTTTCGCAGAAAAATTCTATTCTAGCTAGTTCTACCCAATAGAATTTTAATTTAAATTGTGTCATTACGGTGAAATTCCATTTCAAAAAGCGCTACATGAATCACGGTTTGAAAAATCATTACTACACTGTTATTAACATGTGGATTACCGGACTTTCATTCACCATTCAATGCATATTGACACTTAGAAGCATTTTCTCAGATTTCACAGGGTTCTCTTAATGGCAGTTTTGAAAATGAGGCATATTTCGCAGAAAAAACTCTTCAAGCGAGTTCTACCCAATAGACATGTAATTTACATTGTTTCCTTCAATATGACACACTGTATTCCGTACACGTTACATGCATCACGAATTCGACAAACATTCTCTAATGAGTGTGAGCATGTGGATTACCAAAGTTTCATTCACCATACAAGGCATATTTACACCTAGATGTAGTTATTCTGATTTCGCAGGTTTTCCCTAACATCCACTTCTGAAAATCATGAAATTTTCGCAGAAAAATTCAATTCAAGCGAGTTCTATCCAGTAGAATTGTTATTTTCCGAGTTTCACTCACCGAGACATTCCGTGTTCAAAAAACGTTACATTAATCACGGCTTTGACAAACATTATTTAATGACCGTGACCATGTGGATTACCGATGTTTCAACCACAATACAAGGCATATTGACACCTAGAAACATTTACTTAGATTTCGCAGATTTTTCCTAAATTTTGTTATGAAAATCAGGCAGTTTTCGCAGAAAAATTCTCTTGCTGCATGTTCGATCCAATAGACACCCCATTTTCATAGATACAGTCACCGTAACATCCCGTGATCCGAAAAAGTTACTTGCACCATGGATTCAACAAATATTCACTGCTGAGTTGTTAGAATGTGAATTACACATCTTTAATAAACCATTGAAGACATATTGTCACCTTAAAATTTTGCTCAGATTTTGCAGTGTTTTCATAACACCAGTTTCCAAACAGAGGTAGATTTTACAGTAAAATGCTCCTGGAGTGTTTCTCACCAATAGATATGTAATTTACATAGTTTCCATCAACGTGACATTCCGTATACTGAATACACTACATTCATCACGGATTTGAGAAACATTTTTAATGAGTTGTGTACATGTGTATTACAGAACTTTCATCCACCATACAAGGCATATTTACACCTAGAAACATTAACTCTGAGTTTGCAGCTTTTTCCTACTAGCAGTTTCAAAATCAGGGAGTTTCCTAAGGAAAAAACTGTTGGAGGGTGTTCTACCCAATAGATATGTAAATTACATAGATTCTCCCGCTGTGAAATTCCGTGTTTTGCACACGCTACATGCAGATAGGATTCGACAAAAATACACTACAGAGTTGTTTGCATGTGGATTACAGGACTTTCATCACAATACAAGGCATATTGATGATTAGAAGCATTTTCTCTGATTTCATAGAGCTTTCCAAACGCCAGTTTCGAAACTGAGGCAGATTTCACGGCAAAAACCTCTTGGAGCGGGTTCAAAACAATAGACATTTAATTTACATGGATTCGCACACCATGAAATTCCGTGTTCCGAACACGCTTCATGCATCTCGGATTCAAAAATTTTCACTACAGGGTTGTTAGCAAGTGGAATACATCACTTTCATTGACCATAGATTGCTTACTGACTCTTTGAATGCTTTTCTCAGATTTCACAGATTAGTTTAAATGCCAGGTTTGAAAATGAGGCAGATTTGGCAGGAAAATGCTCTTGGAGCGAGTTCTAACCCAAAGATATGTAATATACCTAGTTTCACTCACCGTGACATTCCGTGTTCTGAACAAGTTACATGCATCACGGATTCGAAAAACATTCTTTAATGAGTTGTGAACATGTGTATTACCGTACTTTCATCCACCTTACAATGCATATTTATACATAGAATTTTTTTTCTGGTTTAGTAGATTTCACCTAATGTCAGTTTTTAAATCATGCAGTTTTCGCAGAAAATCCTCTTGGAGCGAGTTCTACCCAATAGACATTCAATTTACATAGAACCTGTCATCGTGAAATTCCGTGTTCCGAAAAAGCTACATGCATCACGGATTCGACAAATATTCACTAAAGAGTTGTTAGCATAAAGATTAACGAACTTTAATCCACCATACAAGCCATATTGACACTTTGAATCATTTTCTCATATTTTGAAAGTTTTTCCTAATGCCAGTTTTGAAAATGAGGCAGAATTCGCAGAAAAAGCTCTTGGAGCGTGTTCTACCCAAGTGACATGCATTTTACATAGATTCGCTCACCGTGATATTCTGTGTCCCAAACACGCTTCATGTATCTCGGATTCGACAAATATTCACTACAGAGTTGTTAGCATGCAGATTACCGAACTTTCATCCACCCTACAGGGCATATTTACACCGAGAATCTATTCATCTGAGTTCGCAGTGTTTCCTAAATCCAGTTTCGAAAATCAGGCAGATTTCTCAGGAAAAATCTCTTGGAGTGATTTCTAACCAAGAGAAATGTAATTTACATAAAATCCCTGACCAAGAAATTCCGTGTTCCGAACATGCTACATGCATAATGGATTCTAAAAATATTCTCTACAGATTTGTTAGCATGTGGATTACCGAACTTTCATCACAATAGTTTGAATATTGATACTTAGAAGTATTTTCTCAGATTTTGCTGCGTTTTCCAAACGCCAGTTTAAAAAATAATGCATTTACTGCAGAAAAATTCTCTTGGAGAGAGTTGTACCCAATAGAGAAGTAATTAACATTGTTTCAGTCACCGTGAAATTCCATGTTAAAAACACGGTATATGCATCACGGATTAGAAAAAGCTTCTTTAATATGTTGTGAAAATGTGGATTACCGAACTTTCTTCCAACATAAAGGCATATTTACACCTAGAAATATTTACTCTCATTTTGAAGCATTCTCCAAATTTCAGATTCGATAATCATGCAATTTTCGCAGAAAAATTCTATTCTAGCTAGTTCTACCCAATAGAATTTTAATTTAAATTGTGTCATTACGGTGAAATTCCATTTCAAAAAGCGCTACATGAATCACGGTTTGAAAAATCATTACTACACTGTTATTAACATGTGGATTACCGGACTTTCATTCATCATTCAATGCATATTGACACTTAGAAGCATTTTCTAAGATTTCACAGGGTTCTCCTAATGGCAGTTTTGAAAATGAGGCACATTTCGCAGAAAAAAACTCTTCAAGCGAGTTCTACCCAATAGACATGTAATTTACATTGTTTCCTTCAATATGACACACTGTATTCCGTACACGTTACATGCATCACGAATTCGACAAACATTCTCTAATGAGTGTGAGCATGTGGATTACCAAAGTTTCATTCACCATACAAGGCATATTTACACCTAGATGTAGTTATTCTGATTTCGCAGGTTTTCCCTAACATCCACTTCTGAAAATCATGAAATTTTCGCAGAAAAATTCAATTCAAGCGAGTTCTATCCAGTAGAATTGTTATTTTCCGAGTTTCACTCACCGAGACATTCCGTGTTCAAAAAACGTTACATTAATCACGGCTTTGACAAACATTATTTAATGACCGTGACCATGTGGATTACCGATGTTTCAACCACAAAACAAGGCATATTGACACCTAGAAACATTTACTTAGATTTCGCAGATTTTTCCTAAATTTTGTTATGAAAATCAGGCAGTTTTCGCAGAAAAATTCTCTTGCTGCATGTTCGATCCAATAGACACCCCATTTTCATAGATACCGTCACCGTAACATCCCGTGTTCCGAAAAAGTTACTTGCACCATGGATTCAACAAATATTCACTGCTGAGTTGTTAGAATGTGAATTACACATCTTTAATAAACCATTGAAGACATATTGTCACCTTAAAATTTTGCTCAGATTTTGCAGTGTTTTCATAACACCAGTTTCCAAACAGAGGTAGATTTTACAGTAAAATGCTCCTGGAGTGTTTCTCACCAATAGATATGTAATTTACATAGTTTCCATCAACGTGACATTCCGTATACTGAATACACTGCATTCATCACGGATTTGAGAAACATTTTTAATGAGTTGTGTACATGTGTATTACAGAACTTTCATCCACCATACAAGGCATATTTACACCTAGAAACATTAACTCTGAGTTTGCAGCTTTTTCCTACTAGCAGTTTCAAAATCAGGGAGTTTCCTAAGGAAAAAACTGTTGGAGCGTGTTCTACCCAATAGATATGTAAATTACATAGATTCTCCCGCTGTGAAATTCCGTGTTTCGCACACGCTACATGCAGATAGGATTCGACAAAAATACACTACAGAGTTGTTTGCATGTGGATTACAGGTCTTTCATCACAATACAAGGCATATTGATGATTAGAAGCATTTTCTCTGATTTCACAGAGCTTTCCAAACGCCAGTTTCGAAACTGAGGCAGATTTCACGGCAAAAACCTCTTGGAGCGGGTTCAAAACAATAGACATTTAATTTACATGGATTCGTACACCATGAAATTCCGTGTTCCGAACACGCTTCATGCATCTCGGATTCAAAAATTTTCACTACAGGGTTGTTAGCAAGTGGAATACATCACTTTCATTGACCATAGATTGCTTACTGACTCTTTGAATGCTTTTCTCAGATTTCACAGATTAGTTTAAATGCCAGGTTTGAAAATGAGGCAGATTTGGCAGGAAAATGCTCTTGGAGCGAGTTCTAACCCAAAGATATGTAATATACCTAGTTTCACTCACCGTGACATTCCGTGTTCTGAACAAGTTACATGCATCACGGATTCGAAAAACATTCTTTAATGAGTTGTGAACATGTGTATTACCGTACTTTCATCCACCTTACAATGCATATTTATACATAGAATGTTTTTTCTGATTTAGTAGATTTCACCTAATGTCAGTTTTTAAATCATGCAGTTTTCGCAGAAAATCCTCTTGGACCGAGTTCTACCCAATAGACATTCAATTTACATAGAACCTGTCATCGTGAAATTCCGTGTTCCGAAAAAGCTACATGCATCACGGATTCGACAAATATTCACTACAGAGTTGTTAGCATAAGGATTAACGAACTTTCATACACCATACAAGCCATATTGACACTTTGAATCATTTTCTCATATTTCGAAAGTTTTTCTTAATGCCAGTTTTGAAAATGAGGCAGAATTCGCAGAAAAAGCTCTTGGAGCGTGTTCTACCCAAGTGACATGCATTTTACATAGATTCGCTCACCGTGATATTCTGTGTCCCAAACACGCTTCATGTATCTCGGATTCGACAAATATTCACTACAGAGTTGTTAGCATGCAGATTACCGAACTTTCATCCACCCTACAAGGCATATTTACACCGAGAATCTATTCATCTGAGTTCGCAGTGTTTCCTAAATCCAGTTTCGAAAATCAGGCAGATTTCTCAGGAAAAATCTCTTGGAGTGATTTCTAACCAAGAGAAATGTAATTTACATAAAATCCCTGACCATGAAATTCCGTGTTCCGGACATGCTTCATGCATAATGGATTCTAAAAATATTCTCTACAGATTTGTTAGCATGTGTATTACCGAACTTTCATCACAATAGTTTGAATATTGATACTTAGAAGTATTTTCTCAGATTTTGCTGTGTTCTCCAAACGCCAGTTTCAAAAATGAAGCATTTACTGCAGAAAAATTCTCTTGGAGAGAGTTCTACCCAATAGAGAAGTAATTTACATTGTTTCAGTCACCGTGAAATTCCATGTTAAAAACACGGTATATGCATCACGGATTAGAAAAAGCTTCTTTAATATGTTGTGAAAATGTGGATTACCGAACTTTCTTCCAACATAAAGGCATATTTACACCTAGAAATATTTACTCTCATTTTGAAGCATTCTCCAAATTTCAGATTCGATAATCATGCAATTTTCGCAGAAAAATTCTATTCTAGCTAGTTCTACCCAATAGAATTTTAATTTAAATTGTGTCATTACGGTGAAATTCCATTTCAAAAAGCGCTACATGAATCACGGTTTGAAAAATCATTACTACACTGTTATTAACATGTGGATTACCGGACTTTCATTCACCATTCAATGCATATTGACACTTAGAAGCATTTTCTAAGATTTCACAGGGTTCTCCTAATGGCAGTTTTGAAAATGAGGCACATTTCGCAGAAAAAAACTCTTCAAGCGAGTTCTACCCAATAGACATGTAATTTACATTGTTTCCTTCAATATGACACACTGTATTCCGTACACGTTACATGCATCACGAATTCGACAAACATTCTCTAATGAGTGTGAGCATGTGGATTACCAAAGTTTCATTCACCATACAAGGCATATTTACACCTAGATGTAGTTATTCTGATTTCGCAGGTTTTCCCTAACATCCACTTCTGAAAATCATGAAATTTTCGCAGAAAAATTCAATTCAAGCGAGTTCTATCCAGTAGAATTGTTATTTTCCGAGTTTCACTCACCGAGACATTCCGTGTTCAAAAAACGTTACATTAATCACGGCTTTGACAAACATTATTTAATGACCGTGACCATGTGGATTACCGATGTTTCAACCACAATACAAGGCATATTGACACCTAGAAACATTTACTTAGATTTCGCAGATTTTTCCTAAATTTTGTTATGAAAATCAGGCAGTTTTCGCAGAAAAATTCTCTTGCTGCATGTTCGATCCAATAGACACCCCATTTTCATAGATACCGTCACCGTAACATCCCGTGATCCGAAAAAGTTACTTGCACCATGGATTCAACAAATATTTACTGCTGAGTTGTTAGAATGTGAATTACACATCTTTAATAAACCATTGAAGACATATTGTCACCTTAAAATTTTGCTCAGATTTTGCAGTGTTTTCATAACACCAGTTTCCAAACAGAGGTAGATTTTACAGTAAAATGCTCCTGGAGTGTTTCTCACCAATAGATATGTAATTTACATAGTTTCCATCAACGTGACATTCCGTATACTGAATACACTACATTCATCACAGATTTGAGAAACATTTTTAATGAGTTGTGTACATGTGTATTACAGAACTTTCATCCA
This sequence comes from Camelus bactrianus, assembly GCF_048773025.1. Lineage (NCBI taxonomy): Eukaryota > Metazoa > Chordata > Mammalia > Artiodactyla > Camelidae > Camelus > Camelus bactrianus. The sequence goes on along the minus strand of NC_133539.1, from coordinate 141,485,830 downwards.
CCATACAAGGCATATTTACACCTAGAAACATTAACTCTGAGTTTGCAGCTTTTTCCTAATAGCAGTTTCAAAATCAGGGAGTTTCCTAAGGAAAAAACTGTTGGAGCGTGTTCTACCCAATAGATATGTAAATTACATAGATTCTCCCGCTGTGAAATTCCGTGTTTCGCACACGCTACATGCAGATAGGATTCGACAAAAATACACTACAGAGTTGTTTGCATGTGGATTACAGGTCTTTCATCACAATACAAGGCATATTGATGATTAGAAGCATTTTCTCTGATTTCACAGAGCTTTCCAAACGCCAGTTTCGAAACTGAGGCAGATTTCACGGCAAAAACCTCTTGGAGCGGGTTCAAAACAATAGACATTTAATTTACATGGATTCGCACACCATGAAATTCCGTGTTCCGAACACGCTTCATGCATCTCGGATTCAAAAATTTTCACTACAGGGTTGTTAGCAAGTGGAATACATCACTTTCATTGACCATAGATTGCTTACTGACTCTTTGAATGCTTTTCTCAGATTTCACAGATTAGTTTAAATGCCAGGTTTGAAAATGAGGCAGATTTGGCAGGAAAATGCTCTTGGAGCGAGTTCTAACCCAAAGATATGTAATATACCTAGTTTCACTCACCGTGACATTCCGTGTTCTGAACAAGTTACATGCATCACGGATTCGAAAAACATTCTTTAATGAGTTGTGAACATGTGTATTACCGTACTTTCATCCACCTTACAATGCATATTTATACATAGAATGTTTTTTCTGATTTAGTAGATTTCACCTAATGTCAGTTTTTAAATCATGCAGTTTTCGCAGAAAATCCTCTTGGAGCGAGTTCTACCCAATAGACATTCAATTTACATAGAACCTGTCATCGTGAAATTCCGTGTTCCGAAAAAGCTACATGCATCACGGATTCGACAAATATTCACTACAGAGTTGTTAGCATAAGGATTAACGAACTTTCATCCACCATACAAGCCATATTGACACTTTGAATCATTTTCTCATATTTCGAAAGTTTTTCCTAATGCCAGTTTTGAAAATGAGGCAGAATTCGCAGAAAAAGCTCTTGGAGCGTGTTCTACCCAAGTGACATGCATTTTACATAGATTCGCTCACCGTGATATTCTGTGTCCCAAACACGCTTCATGTATCTCGGATTCGACAAATATTCACTACAGAGTTGTTAGCATGCAGATTACCGAACTTTCATCCACCCTACAAGGCATATTTACACCGAGAATCTATTCATCTGAGTTCGCAGTGTTTCCTAAATCCAGTTTCGAAAATCAGGCAGATTTCTCAGGAAAAATCTCTTGGAGTGATTTCTAACCAAGAGAAATGTAATTTACATAAAATCCCTGACCATGAAATTCCGTGTTCCGGACATGCTACATGCATAATGGATTCTAAAAATATTCTCTACAGATTTGTTAGCATGTGTATTACCGAACTTTCATCACAATAGTTTGAATATTGATACTTAGAAGTATTTTCTCAGATTTTGCTGCGTTCTCCAAACGCCAGTTTAAAAAATGAAGCATTTACTGCAGAAAAATTCTCTTGGAGAGAGTTCTACCCAATAGAGAAGTAATTTACATTGTTTCAGTCACCGTGAAATTCCATGTTAAAAACACGGTATATGCATCACGGATTAGAAAAAGCTTCTTTAATATGTTGTGAAAATGTGGATTACCGAACTTTCTTCCAACATAAAGGCATATTTACACCTAGAAATATTTACTCTCATTTTGAAGCATTCTCCAAATTTCAGATTCGATAATCATGCAATTTTCGCAGAAAAATTCTATTCTAGCTAGTTCTACCCAATAGAATTTTAATTTAAATTGTGTCATTACGGTGAAATTCCATTTCAAAAAGCGCTACATGAATCACGGTTTGAAGAATCATTACTACACTGTTATTAACATGTGGATTACCGGACTTTCATTCACCATTCAATGCATATTGACACTTAGAAGCATTTTCTAAGATTTCACAGGGTTCTCCTAATGGCAGTTTTGAAAATGAGGCACATTTCGCAGAAAAAAACTCTTCAAGCGAGTTCTACCCAATAGACATGTAATTTACATTGTTTCCTTCAATATGACACACTGTATTCCGTACACGTTACATGCATCACGAATTCGACAAACATTCTCTAATGAGTGTGAGCATGTGGATTACCAAAGTTTCATTCACCATACAAGGCATATTTACACCTAGATGTAGTTATTCTGATTTCGCAGGTTTTCCCTAACATCCACTTCTGAAAATCATGAAATTTTCGCAGAAAAATTCAATTCAAGCGAGTTCTATCCAGTAGAATTGTTATTTTCCGAGTTTCACTCACCGAGACATTCCGTGTTCAAAAAACGTTACATTAATCACGGCTTTGACAAACATTATTTAATGACCGTGACCATGTGGATTACCGATGTTTCAACCACAATACAAGGCATATTGACACCTAGAAACATTTACTTAGATTTCGCAGATTTTTCCTAAATTTTGTTATGAAAATCAGGCAGTTTTCGCAGAAAAATTCTCTTGCTGCATGTTCGATCCAATAGACACCCCATTTTCATAGATACCGTCACCGTAACATCCCGTGATCCGAAAAAGTTACTTGCACCATGGATTCAACAAATATTCACTGCTGAGTTGTTAGAATGTGAATTACACATCTTTAATAAACCATTGAAGACATATTGTCACCTTAAAATTTTGCTCAGATTTTGCAGTGTTTTCATAACACCAGTTTCCAAACAGAGGTAGATTTTACAGTAAAATGCTCCTGGAGTGTTTCTCACCAATAGATATGTAATTTACATAGTTTCCATCAACGTGACATTCCGTATACTGAATACACTACATTCATCACGGATTTGAGAAACATTTTTAATGAGTTGTGTACATGTGTATTACAGAACTTTCATCCACCATACAAGGCATATTTACACCTAGAAACATTAACTCTGAGTTTGCAGCTTTTTCCTACTAGCAGTTTCAAAATCAGGGAGTTTCCTAAGGAAAAAACTGTTGGAGCGTGTTCTACCCAATAGATATGTAAATTACATAGATTCTCCCGCTGTGAAATTCCGTGTTTCGCACACGCTACATGCAGATAGGATTCGACAAAAATACACTACAGAGTTGTTTGCATGTGGATTACAGGACTTTCATCACAATACAAGGCATATTGATGATTAGAAGCATTTTCTCTGATTTCACAGAGCTTTCCAAACGCCAGTTTCGGAACTGAGGCAGATTTCACGGCAAAAACCTCTTGGAGCGGGTTCAAAACAATAGACATTTAATTTACATGGATTCGCACACCATGAAATTCCGTGTTCCGAACACGCTTCATGCATCTCGGATTCAAAAATTTTCACTACAGGGTTGTTAGCAAGTGGAATACATCACTTTCATTGACCATAGATTGCTTACTGACTCTTTGAATGCTTTTCTCAGATTTCACAGATTAGTTTAAATGCCAGGTTTGAAAATGAGGCAGATTTGGCAGGAAAATGCTCTTGGAGCGAGTTCTAACCCAAAGATATGTAATATACCTAGTTTCACTCACCGTGACATTCCGTGTTCTGAACAAGTTACATGCATCACGGATTCGAAAAACATTCTTTAATGAGTTGTGAACATGTGTATTACCGTACTTTCATCCACCTTACAATGCATATTTATACATAGAATGTTTTTTCTGATTTAGTAGATTTCACCTAATGTCAGTTTTTAAATCATGCAGTTTTCGCAGAAAATCCTCTTGGAGCGAGTTCTACCCAATAGACATTCAATTTACATAGAACCTGTCATCGTGAAATTCCGTGTTCCGAAAAAGCTACATGCATCACGGATTCGACAAATATTCACTACAGAGATGTTAGCATAAGGATTAACGAACTTTCATCCACCATACAAGCCATATTGACACTTTGAATCATTTTCTCATATTTCGAAAGTTTTTCCTAATGCCAGTTTTGAAAATGAGGCAGAATTCGCAGAAAAAGCTCTTGGAGCGTGTTCTACCCAAGTGACATGCATTTTACATAGATTCGCTCACCGTGATATTCTGTGTCCCAAACACGCTTCATGTATCTCGGATTCGACAAATATTCACTACAGAGTTGTTAGCATGCAGATTACCGAACTTTCATCCACCCTACAAGGCATATTTACACCGAGAATCTATTCATCTGAGTTCGCAGTGTTTCCTAAATCCAGTTTCGAAAATCAGGCAGATTTCTCAGGAAAAATCTCTTGGAGTGATTTCTAACCAAGAGAAATGTAATTTACATAAAATCCCTGACCATGAAATTCCGTGTTCCGAACATGCTACATGCATAATGGATTCGAAAAATATTCTCTACAGATTTGTTAGCATGTGTATTACCGAACTTTCATCACAATAGTTTGAATATTGATACTTAGAAGTATTTTCTCAGATTTTGCTGCGTTTTCCAAACGCCAGTTTAAAAAATGAAGCATTTACTGCAGAAAAATTCTCTTGGAGAGAGTTCTACCCAATAGAGAAGTAATTTACATTGTTTCAGTCACCGTGAAATTCCATGTTAAAAACACCGTATATGCATCACGGATTAGAAAAAGCTTCTTTAATATGTTGTGAAAATGTGGATTACCGAACTTTCTTCCAACATAAAGGCATATTTACACCTAGAAATATTTACTCTCATTTTGAAGCATTCTCCAAATTTCAGATTCGATAATCATGCAATTTTCGCAGAAAAATTCTATTCTAGCTAGTTCTACCCAATAGAATTTTAATTTAAATTGTGTCATTACGGTGAAATTCCATTTCAAAAAGCGCTACATGAATCACGGTTTGAAAAATCATTACTACACTGTTATTAACATGTGGATTACCGGACTTTCATTCACCATTCAATGCATATTGACACTTAGAAGCATTTTCTCAGATTTCACAGGGTTCTCCTAATGGCAGTTTTGAAAATGAGGCACATTTCGCAGAAAAAAACTCTTCAAGCGAGTTCTACCCAATAGACATGTAATTTACATTGTTTCCTTCAATATGACACACTGTATTCCGTACACGTTACATGCATCACGAATTCGACAAACATTCTCTAATGAGTGTGAGCATGTGGATTACCAAAGTTTCATTCACCATACAAGGCATATTTACACCTAGATGTAGTTATTCTGATTTCGCAGGTTTTCCCTAACATCCACTTCTGAAAATCATGAAATTTTCACAGAAAAATTCAATTCAAGCGAGTTCTATCCAGTAGAATTGTTATTTTCCGAGTTTCACTCACCGAGACATTCCGTGTTCAAAAAACGTTACATTAATCACGGCTTTGACAAACATTATTTAATGACCGTGACCATGTGGATTACCGATGTTTCAACCACAAAACAAGGCATATTGACACCTAGAAACATTTACTTAGATTTCGCAGATTTTTCCTAAATTTTGTTATGAAAATCAGGCAGTTTTCGCAGAAAAATTCTCTTGCTGCATGTTCGATCCAATAGACACCCCATTTTCATAGATACCGTCACCGTAACATCCCGTGATCCGAAAAAGTTACTTGCACCATGGATTCAACAAATATTCACTGCTGAGTTGTTAGAATGTGAATTACACATCTTTAATAAACCATTGAAGACATATTGTCACCTTAAAATTTTGCTCAGATTTTGCAGTGTTTTCATAACACCAGTTTCCAAACAGAGGTAGATTTTACAGTAAAATGCTCCTGGAGTGTTTCTCACCAATAGATATGTAATTTACATAGTTTCCATCAACGTGACATTCCGTATACTGAATACACTACATTCATCACGGATTTGAGAAACATTTTTAATGAGTTGTGTACATGTGTATTACAGAACTTTCATCCACCATACAAGGCATATTTACACCTAGAAACATTAACTCTGAGTTTGCAGCTTTTTCCTACTAGCAGTTTCAAAATCAGGGAGTTTCCTAAGGAAAAAACTGTTGGAGCGTGTTCTACCCAATAGATATGTAAATTACATAGATTCTCCCGCTGTGAAATTCCGTGTTTCGCACACGCTACATGCAGATAGGATTCGACAAAAATACACTACAGAGTTGTTTGCATGTGGATTACAGGACTTTCATCACAATACAAGGCATATTGATGATTAGAAGCATTTTCTCTGATTTCACAGAGCTTTCCAAACGCCAGTTTCGGAACTGAGGCAGATTTCACGGCAAAAACCTCTTGGAGCGGGTTCAAAACAATAGACATTTAATTTACATGGATTCGCACACCATGAAATTCCGTGTTCCGAACACGCTTCATGCATCTCGGATTCAAAAATTTTCACTACAGGGTTGTTAGCAAGTGGAATACATCACTTTCATTGACCATAGATTGCTTACTGACTCTTTGAATGCTTTTCTCAGATTTCACAGATTAGTTTAAATGCCAGGTTTGAAAATGAGGCAGATTTGGCAGGAAAATGCTCTTGGAGCGAGTTCTAACCCAAAGATATGTAATATACCTAGTTTCACTCACCGTGACATTCCGTGTTCTGAACAAGTTACATGCATCACGGATTCGAAAAACATTCTTTAATGAGTTGTGAACATGTGTATTACCATACTTTCATCCACCTTACAATGCATATTTATACATAGAATGTTTTTTCTGATTTAGTAGATTTCACCTAATGTCAGTTTTTAAATCATGCAGTTTTCGCAGAAAATCCTCTTGGAGCGAGTTCTACCCAATAGACATTCAATTTACATAGAACCTGTCATCGTGAAATTCCGTGTTCCGAAAAAGCTACATGCATCACGGATTCGACAAATATTCACTACAGAGTTGTTAGCATAAGGATTAACGAACTTTCATCCACCATACAAGCCATATTGACACTTTGAATCATTTTCTCATATTTCGAAAGTTTTTCCTAATGCCAGTTTTGAAAATGAGGCAGAATTCGCAGAAAAAGCTCTTGGAGCGTGTTCTACCCAAGTGACATGCATTTTACATAGATTCGCTCACCGTGATATTCTGTGTCCCAAACACGCTTCATGTATCTCGGATTCGACAAATATTCACTACAGAGTTGTTAGCATGCAGATTACCGAACTTTCATCCACGCTACAAGGCATATTTACACCAAGAATCTATTCATCTGAGTTCGCAGTGTTTCCTAAATCCAGTTTCGAAAATCAGGCAGATTTCTCAGGAAAAATCTCTTGGAGTGATTTCTAACCAAGAGAAATGTAATTTACATAAAATCCCTGACCATGAAATTCCGTGTTCCGAACATGCTACATGCATAATGGATTCGAAAAATATTCTCTACAGATTTGTTAGCATGTGTATTACCGAACTTTCATCACAATAGTTTGAATATTGATACTTAGAAGTATTTTCTCAGATTTTGCTGCGTTTTCCAAACGCCAGTTTAAAAAATGAAGCATTTACTGCAGAAAAATTCTCTTGGAGAGAGTTCTACCCAATAGAGAAGTAATTTACATTGTTTCAGTCACCGTGAAATTCCATGTTAAAAACACGGTATATGCATCACGGATTAGAAAAAGCTTCTTTAATATGTTGTGAAAATGTGGATTACCGAACTTTCTTCCAACATAAAGGCATATTTACACCTAGAAATATTTACTCTCATTTTGAAGCATTCTCCAAATTTCAGATTCGATAATCATGCAATTTTCGCAGAAAAATTCTATTCTAGCTAGTTCTACCCAATAGAATTTTAATTTAAATTGTGTCATTACGGTGAAATTCCATTTCAAAAAGCGCTACATGAATCACGGTTTGAAAAATCATTACTACACTGTTATTAACATGTGGATTACCGGACTTTCATTCACCATTCAATGCATATTGACACTTAGAAGCATTTTCTCAGATTTCACAGGGTTCTCCTAATGGCAGTTTTGAAAATGAGGCACATTTCGCAGAAAAAAACTCTTCAAGCGAGTTCTACCCAATAGACATGTAATTTACATTGTTTCCTTCAATATGACACACTGTATTCCGTACACGTTACATGCATCACGAATTCGACAAACATTCTCTAATGAGTGTGAGCATGTGGATTACCAAAGTTTCATTCACCATACAAGGCATATTTACACCTAGATGTAGTTATTCTGATTTCGCAGGTTTTCCCTAACATCCACTTCTGAAAATCATGAAATTTTCACAGAAAAATTCAATTCAAGCGAGTTCTATCCAGTAGAATTGTTATTTTCCGAGTTTCACTCACCGAGACATTCCGTGTTCAAAAAACGTTACATTAATCACGGCTTTGACAAACATTATTTAATGACCGTGACCATGTGGATTACCGATGTTTCAACCACAAAACAAGGCATATTGACACCTAGAAACATTTACTTAGATTTCGCAGATTTTTCCTAAATTTTGTTATGAAAATCAGGCAGTTTTCGCAGAAAAATTCTCTTGCTGCATGTTCGATCCAATAGACACCCCATTTTCATAGATACCGTCACCGTAACATCCCGTGATCCGAAAAAGTTACTTGCACCATGGATTCAACAAATATTCACTGCTGAGTTGTTAGAATGTGAATTACACATCTTTAATAAACCATTGAAGACATATTGTCACCTTAAAATTTTGCTCAGATTTTGCAGTGTTTTCATAACACCAGTTTCCAAACAGAGGTAGATTTTACAGTAAAATGCTCCTGGAGTGTTTCTCACCAATAGATATGTAATTTACATAGTTTCCATCAACGTGACATTCCGTATACTGAATACACTACATTCATCACGGATTTGAGAAACATTTTTAATGAGTTGTGTACATGTGTATTACAGAACTTTCATCCACCATACAAGGCATATTTACACCTAGAAACATTAACTCTGAGTTTGCAGCTTTTTCCTACTAGCAGTTTCAAAATCAGGGAGTTTCCTAAGGAAAAAACTGTTGGAGCGTGTTCTACCCAATAGATATGTAAATTACATAGATTCTCCCGCTGTGAAATTCCGTGTTTCGCACACGCTACATGCAGATAGGATTCGACAAAAATACACTACAGAGTTGTTTGCATGTGGATTACAGGACTTTCATCACAATACAAGGCATATTGATGATTAGAAGCATTTTCTCTGATTTCACAGAGCTTTCCAAACGCCAGTTTCGGAACTGAGGCAGATTTCACGGCAAAAACCTCTTGGAGCGGGTTCAAAACAATAGACATTTAATTTACATGGATTCGCACACCATGAAATTCCGTGTTCCGAACACGCTTCATGCATCTCGGATTCAAAAATTTTCACTACAGGGTTGTTAGCAAGTGGAATACATCACTTTCATTGACCATAGATTGCTTACTGACTCTTTGAATGCTTTTCTCAGATTTCACAGATTAGTTTAAATGCCAGGTTTGAAAATGAGGCAGATTTGGCAGGAAAATGCTCTTGGAGCGAGTTCTAACCCAAAGATATGTAATATACCTAGTTTCACTCACCGTGACATTCCGTGTTCTGAACAAGTTACATGCATCACGGATTCGAAAAACATTCTTTAATGAGTTGTGTACATGTGTATTACCGTACTTTCATCCACCTTACAATGCATATTTATACATAGAATGTTTTTTCTGATTTAGTAGATTTCACCTAATGTCAGTTTTTAAATCATGCAGTTTTCGCAGAAAATCCTCTTGGAGCGAGTTCTACCCAATAGACATTCAATTTACATAGAACCTGTCATCGTGAAATTCCGTGTTCCGAAAAAGCTACATGCATCACGGATTCGACAAATATTCACTACAGAGTTGTTAGCATAAGGATTAACGAACTTTCATCCACCATAAAAGCCATATTGACACTTTGAATCATTTTCTCATATTTCGAATGTTTTTCCTAATGCCAGTTTTGAAAATGAGGCAGAATTCGCAGAAAAAGCTCTTGGAGCGTGTTCTACCCAAGTGACATGCATTTTACATAGATTCGCTCACCGTGATATTCTGTGTCCCAAACACGCTTCATGTATCTCGGATTCGACAAATATTCACTACAGAGTTGTTAGCATGCAGATTACCGAACTTTCATCCACCCTACAAGGCATATTTACACCGAGAATCTATTCATCTGAGTTCGCAGTGTTTCCTAAATCCAGTTTCGAAAATCAGGCAGATTTCTCAGGAAAAATCTCTTGGAGTGATTTCTAACCAAGAGAAATGTAATTTACATAAAATCCCTGACCATGATATTCCGTGTTCCGGACATGCTTCATGCATAATGGATTCGAAAAATATTCTCTACAGATTTGTTAGCATGTGTATTACCGAACTTTCATCACAATAGTTTGAATATTGATACTTAGAAGTATTTTCTCTGATTTTGCTGCGTTTTCCAAACGCCAGTTTAAAAAATGAAGCATTTACTGCAGAAAAATTCTCTTGGAGAGAGTTCTACCCAATAGAGAAGTAATTTACATTGTTTCAGTCACCGTGAAATTCCATGTTAAAAACACGGTATATGCATCACGGATTAGAAAAAGCTTCTTTAATATGTTGTGAAAATGTGGATTACCGAACTTTCTTCCAACATAAAGGCATATTTACACCTAGAAATATTTACTCTCATTTTGAAGCATTCTCCAAATTTCAGATTCGATAATCATGCAATTTTCGCAGAAAAATTCTATTCTAGCTAGTTCTACCCAATAGAATTTTAATTTAAATTGTGTCATTACGGTGAAATTCCATTTCAAAAAGCGCTACATGAATCACGGTTTGAAAAATCATTACTACACTGTTATTAACATGTGGATTACCGGACTTTCATTCACCATTCAATGCATATTGACACTTAGAAGCATTTTCTCAGATTTCACAGGGTTCTCCTAATGGCAGTTTTGAAAATGAGGCACATTTCGCAGAAAAAAACTCTTCAAGCGAGTTCTACCCAATAGACATGTAATTTACATTGTTTCCTTCAATATGACACACTGTATTCCGTACACGTTACATGCATCACGAATTCGACAAACATTCTCTAATGAGTGTGAGCATGTGGATTACCAAAGTTTCATTCACCATACAAGGCATATTTACACCTAGATGTAGTTATTCTGATTTCGCAGGTTTTCCCTAACATCCACTTCTGAAAATCATGAAATTTTCGCAGAAAAATTCAATTCAAGCGAGTTCTATCCAGTAGAATTGTTATTTTCCGAGTTTCACTCACCGAGACATTCCGTGTTCAAAAAACGTTACATTAATCACGGCTTTGACAAACATTATTTAATGACCGTGACCATGTGGATTACCGATGTTTCAACCACAATACAAGGCATATTGACACCTAGAAACATTTACTTAGATTTCGCAGATTTTTCCTAAATTCAGTTATGAAAATCAGGCAGTTTTCGCAGAAAAATTCTCTTGCTGCATGTTCGATCCAATAGACACCCCATTTTCATAGATACCGTCACCGTAACATCCCGTGATCCGAAAAAGTTACTTGCACCATGGATTCAACAAATATTCACTGCTGAGTTGTTAGAATGTGAATTACACATCTTTAATAAACCATTGAAGACATATTGTCACCTTAAAATTTTGCTCAGATTTTGCAGTGTTTTCATAACACCAGTTTCCAAACAGAGGTAGATTTTACAGTAAAATGCTCCTGGAGTGTTTCTCACCAATAGATATGTAATTTACATAGTTTCCATCAACGTGACATTCCGTATACTGAATACACTACATTCATCACGGATTTGAGAAACATTTTTAATGAGTTGTGTACATGTGTATTACAGAACTTTCATCCACCATACAAGGCATATTTACACCTAGAAACATTAACTCTGAGTTTGCAGCTTTTTCCTACTAGCAGTTTCAAAATCAGGGAGTTTCCTAAGGAAAAAACTGTTGGAGCGTGTTCTACCCAATAGATATGTAAATTACATAGATTCTCCCGCTGTGAAATTCCGTGTTTCGCACACGCTACATGCAGATAGGATTCGACAAAAATACACTACAGAGTTGTTTGCATGTGGATTACAGGACTTTCATCACAATACAAGGCATATTGATGATTAGAAGCATTTTCTCTGATTTCACAGAGCTTTCCAAACGCCAGTTTCGGAACTGAGGCAGATTTCACGGCAAAAACCTCTTGGAGCGGGTTCAAAACAATAGACATTTAATTTACATGGATTCGCACACCATGAAATTCCGTGTTCCGAACACGCTTCATGCATCTCGGATTCAAAAATTTTCACTACAGGGTTGTTAGCAAGTGGAATACATCACTTTCATTGACCATAGATTGCTTACTGACTCTTTGAATGCTTTTCTCAGATTTCACAGATTAGTTTAAATGCCAGGTTTGAAAATGAGGCAGATTTGGCAGGAAAATGCTCTTGGGGCGAGTTCTAACCCAAAGATATGTAATATACCTAGTTTCACTCACCGTGACATTCCGTGTTCTGAACAAGTTACATGCATCACGGATTCGAAAAACATTCTTTAATGAGTTGTGAACATGTGTATTACCGTACTTTCATCCACCTTACAATGCATATTTATACATAGAATGTTTTTTCTGATTTAGTAGATTTCACCTAATGTCAGTTTTTAAATCATGCAGTTTTCGCAGAAAATCCTCTTGGAGCGAGTTCTACCCAATAGACATTCAATTTACATAGAACCTGTCATCGTGAAATTCCGTGTTCCGAAAAAGCTACATGCATCACGGATTCGACAAATATTCACTACAGAGTTGTTAGCATAAGGATTAACGAACTTTCATCCACCATAAAAGCCATATTGACACTTTGAATCATTTTCTCATATTTCGAAAGTTTTTCCTAATGCTAGTTTTGAAAATGAGGCAGAATTCGCAGAAAAAGCTCTTGGAGCGTGTTCTACCCAAGTGACATGCATTTTACATAGATTCGCTCACCGTGATATTCTGTGTCCCAAACACGCTTCATGTATCTCGGATTCGACAAATATTCACTACAGAGTTGTTAGCATGCAGATTACCGAACTTTCATCCACCCTACAAGGCATATTTACACCGAGAATCTATTCATCTGAGTTCGCAGTGTTTCCTAAATCCAGTTTCGAAAATCAGGCAGATTTCTCAAGAAAAATCTCTTGGAGTGATTTCTAACCAAGAGAAATGTAATTTACATAAAATCCCTGACCATGAAATTCCGTGTTCCGAACATGCTACATGCATAATGGATTCGAAAAATATTCTCTACAGATTTGTTAGCATGTGTATTACCGAACTTTCATCACAATAGTTTGAATATTGATACTTAGAAGTATTTTCTCAGATTATGCTGCGTTTTCCAAACGCCAGTTTAAAAAATGAAGCATTTACTGCAGAAAAATTCTCTTGGAGAGAGTTCTACCCAATAGAGAAGTAATTTACATTGTTTCAGTCACCGTGAAATTCCATGTTAAAAACACGGTATATGCATCACGGATTAGAAAAAGCTTCTTTAATATGTTGTGAAAATGTGGATTACCGAACTTTCTTCCAACATAAAGGCATATTTACACCTAGAAATATTTACTCTCATTTTGAAGCATTCTCCAAATTTCAGATTCGATAATCATGCAATTTTCGCAGAAAAATTCTATTCTAGCTAGTTCTACCCAATAGAATTTTAATTTAAATTGTGTCATTACGGTGAAATTCCATTTCAAAAAGCGCTACATGAATCACGGTTTGAAAAATCATTACTACACTGTTATTAACATGTGGATTACCGGACTTTCATTCACCATTCAATGCATATTGACACTTAGAAGAATTTTCTCAGATTTCACAGGGTTCTCCTAATGGCAGTTTTGAAAATGAGGCACATTTCGCAGAAAAAAACTCTTCAAGCGAGTTCTACCCAATAGACATGTAATTTACATTGTTTCCTTCAATATGACACACTGTATTCCGTACACGTTACATGCATCACGAATTCGACAAACATTCTCTAATGAGTGTGAGCATGTGGATTACCAAAGTTTCATTCACCATACAAGGCATATTTACACCTAGATGTAGTTATTCTGATTTCGCAGGTTTTCCCTAACATCCACTTCTGAAAATCATGAAATTTTCGCAGAAAAATTCAATTCAAGCGAGTTCTATCCAGTAGAATTGTTATTTTCCGAGTTTCACTCACCGAGACATTCCGTGTTCAAAAAACGTTACATTAATCACGGCTTTGACAAACATTATTTAATGACCGTGACCATGTGGATTACCGATGTTTCAACCACAATACAAGGCATATTGACACCTAGAAACATTTACTTAGATTTCGCAGATTTTTCCTAAATTTTGTTATGAAAATCAGGCAGTTTTCGCAGAAAAATTCTCTTGCTGCATGTTCGATCCAATAGACACCCCATTTTCATAGATACCGTCACCGTAACATCCCGTGATCCGAAAAAGTTACTTGCACCATGGATTCAACAAATATTCACTGCTGAGTTGTTAGAATGTGAATTACACATCTTTAATAAACCATTGAAGACATATTGTCACCTTAAAATTTTGCTCAGATTTTGCAGTGTTTTCATAACACCAGTTTCCAAACAGAGGTAGATTTTACAGTAAAATGCTCCTGGAGTGTTTCTCACCAATAGATATGTAATTTACATAGTTTCCATCAACGTGACATTCCGTATACTGAATACACTACATTCATCACGGATTTGAGAAACATTTTTAATGAGTTGTGTACATGTGTATTACAGAACTTTCATCCACCATACAAGGCATATTTACACCTAGAAACATTAACTCTGAGTTTGCAGCTTTTTCCTACTAGCAGTTTCAAAATCAGGGAGTTTCCTAAGGAAAAAACTGTTGGAGCGTGTTCTACCCAATAGATATGTAAATTACATAGATTCTCCCGCTGTGAAATTCCGTGTTTCGCACACGCTACATGCAGATAGGATTCGACAAAAATACACTACAGAGTTGTTTGCATGTGGATTACAGGACTTTCATCACAATACAAGGCATATTGATGATTAGAAGCATTTTCTCTGATTTCACAGAGCTTTCCAAACGCCAGTTTCGGAACTGAGGCAGATTTCACGGCAAAAACCTCTTGGAGCGGGTTCAAAACAATAGACATTTAATTTACATGGATTCGCACACCATGAAATTCCGTGTTCCGAACACGCTTCATGCATCTCGGATTCAAAAATTTTCACTACAGGGTTGTTAGCAAGTGGAATACATCACTTTCATTGACCATAGATTGCTTACTGACTCTTTGAATGCTTTTCTCAGATTTCACAGATTAGTTTAAATGCCAGGTTTGAAAATGAGGCAGATTTGGCAGGAAAATGCTCTTGGAGCGAGTTCTAACCCAAAGATATGTAATATACCTAGTTTCACTCACCGTGACATTCCGTGTTCTGAACAAGTTACATGCATCACGGATTCGAAAAACATTCTTTAATGAGTTGTGTACATGTGTATTACCGTACTTTCATCCACCTTACAATGCATATTTATACATAGAATGTTTTTTCTGATTTAGTAGATTTCACCTAATGTCAGTTTTTAAATCATGCAGTTTTCGCAGAAAATCCTCTTGGAGCGAGTTCTACCCAATAGACATTCAATTTACATAGAACCTGTCATCGTGAAATTCCGTGTTCCGAAAAAGCTACATGCATCACGGATTCGACAAATATTCACTACAGAGTTGTTAGCATAAGGATTAACGAACTTTCATCCACCATAAAAGCCATATTGACACTTTGAATCATTTTCTCATATTTCGAAAGTTTTTCCTAATGCCAGTTTTGAAAATGAGGCAGAATTCGCAGAAAAAGCTCTTGGAGCGTGTTCTACCCAAGTGACATGCATTTTACATAGATTCGCTCACCGTGATATTCTGTGTCCCAAACACGCTTCATGTATCTCGGATTCGACAAATATTCACTACAGAGTTGTTAGCATGCAGATTACCGAACTTTCATCCACCCTACAAGGCATATTTACACCGAGAATCTATTCATCTGAGTTCGCAGTGTTTCCTAAATCCAGTTTCGAAAATCAGGCAGATTTCTCAGGAAAAATCTCTTGGAGTGATTTCTAACCAAGAGAAATGTAATTTACATAAAATCCCTGACCATGAAATTCCGTGTTCCGAACATGCTACATGCATAATGGATTCGAAAAATATTCTCTACAGATTTGTTAGCATGTGTATTACCGAACTTTCATCACAATAGTTTGAATATTGATACTTAGAAGTATTTTCTCTGATTTTGCTGCGTTTTCCAAACGCCAGTTTAAAAAATGAAGCATTTACTGCAGAAAAATTCTCTTGGAGAGAGTTCTACCCAATAGAGAAGTAATTTACATTGTTTCAGTCACCGTGAAATTCCATGTTAAAAACACGGTATATGCATCACGGATTAGAAAAAGCTTCTTTAATATGTTGTGAAAATGTGGATTACCGAACTTTCTTCCAACATAAAGGCATATTTACACCTAGAAATATTTACTCTCATTTTGAAGCATTCTCCAAATTTCAGATTCGATAATCATGCAATTTTCGCAGAAAAATTCTATTCTAGCTAGTTCTACCCAATAGAATTTTAATTTAAATTGTGTCATTACGGTGAAATTCCATTTCAAAAAGCGCTACATGAATCACGGTTTGAAAAATCATTACTACACTGTTATTAACATGTGGATTACCGGACTTTCATTCACCATTCAATGCATATTGACACTTAGAAGCATTTTCTCAGATTTCACAGGGTTCTCCTAATGGCAGTTTTGAAAATGAGGCACATTTCGCAGAAAAAAACTCTTCAAGCGAGTTCTACCCAATAGACATGTAATTTACATTGTTTCCTTCAATATGACACACTGTATTCCGTACACGTTATATGCATCACGAATTCGACAAACATTCTCTAATGAGTGTGAGCATGTGGATTACCAAAGTTTCATTCACCATACAAGGCATATTTACACCTAGATGTAGTTATTCTGATTTCGCAGGTTTTCCCTAACATCCACTTCTGAAAATCATGAAATTTTCGCAGAAAAATTCAATTCAAGCGAGTTCTATCCAGTAGAATTGTTATTTTCCGAGTTTCACTCACCGAGACATTCCGTGTTCAAAAAACGTTACATTAATCACGGCTTTGACAAACATTATTTAATGACCGTGACCATGTGGTTTACCGATGTTTCAACCACAATACAAGGCATATTGACACCTAGAAACATTTACTTAGATTTCGCAGATTTTTCCTAAATTTTGTTATGAAAATCAGGCAGTTTTCGCAGAAAAATTCTCTTGCTGCATGTTCGATCCAATAGACACCCCATTTTCATAGATACCGTCACCGTAACATCCCGTGATCCGAAAAAGTTACATGCACCATGGATTCAACAAATATTCACTGCTGAGTTGTTAGAATGTGAATTACACATCTTTAATAAACCATTGAAGACATATTGTCACCTTAAAATTTTGCTCAGATTTTGCAGTGTTTTCATAACACCAGTTTCCAAACAGAGGTAGATTTTACAGTAAAATGCTCCTGGAGTGTTTCTCACCAATAGATATGTAATTTACATAGTTTCCATCAACGTGACATTCCGTATACTGAATACACTACATTCATCACGGATTTGAGAAACATTTTTAATGAGTTGTGTACATGTGTATTACAGAACTTTCATCCACCATACAAGGCATATTTACACCTAGAAACATTAACTCTGAGTTTGCAGCTTTTTCCTACTAGCAGTTTCAAAATCAGGGAGTTTCCTAAGGAAAAAACTGTTGGAGCGTGTTCTACCCAATAGATATGTAAATTACATAGATTCTCCCGCTGTGAAATTCCGTGTTTCGCACACGCTACATGCAGATAGGATTCGACAAAAATACACTACAGAGTTGTTTGCATGTGGATTACAGGACTTTCATCACAATACAAGGCATATTGATGATTAGAAGCATTTTCTCTGATTTCACAGAGCTTTCCAAACGCCAGTTTCGGAACTGAGGCAGATTTCACGGCAAAAACCTCTTGGAGCGGGTTCAAAACAATAGACATTTAATTTACATGGATTCGCACACCATGAAATTCCGTGTTCCGAACACGCTTCATGCATCTCGGATTCAAAAATTTTCACTACAGGGTTGTTAGCAAGTGGAATACATCACTTTCATTGACCATAGATTGCTTACTGACTCTTTGAATGCTTTTCTCAGATTTCACAGATTAGTTTAAATGCCAGGTTTGAAAATGAGGCAGATTTGGCAGGAAAATGCTCTTGGAGCGAGTTCTAACCCAAAGATATGTAATATACCTAGTTTCACTCACCGTGACATTCCGTGTTCTGAACAAGTTACATGCATCACGGATTCGAAAAACATTCTTTAATGAGTTGTGTACATGTGTATTACCGTACTTTCATCCACCTTACAATGCATATTTATACATAGAATGTTTTTTCTGATTTAGTAGATTTCACCTAATGTCAGTTTTTAAATCATGCAGTTTTCGCAGAAAATCCTCTTGGAGCGAGTTCTACCCAATAGACATTCAATTTACATAGAACCTGTCATCGTGAAATTCCGTGTTCCGAAAAAGCTACATGCATCACGGATTCGACAAATATTCACTACAGAGTTGTTAGCATAAGGATTAACGAACTTTCATCCACCATAAAAGCCATATTGACACTTTGAAGCATTTTCTCATATTTCGAAAGTTTTTCCTAATGCCAGTTTTGAAAATGAGGCAGAATTCGCAGAAAAAGCTCTTGGAGCGTGTTCTACCCAAGTGACATGCATTTTACATAGATTCGCTCACCGTGATATTCTGTGTCCCAAACACGCTTCATGTATCTCGGATTCGACAAATATTCACTACAGAGTTGTTAGCATGCAGATTACCGAACTTTCATCCACCCTACAAGGCATATTTACACCGAGAATCTATTCATCTGAGTTCGCAGTGTTTCCTAAATCCAGTTTCGAAAATCAGGCAGATTTCTCAGGAAAAATCTCTTGGAGTGATTTCTAACCAAGAGAAATGTAATTTACATAAAATCCCTGACCATGAAATTCCGTGTTCCGAACATGCTACATGCATAATGGATTCGAAAAATATTCTCTACAGATTTGTTAGCATGTGGATTACCGAACTTTCATCACAATAGTTTGAATATTGATACTTAGAAGTATTTTCTCAGATTTTGCTGCGTTCTCCAAACGCCAGTTTAAAAAATGAAGCATTTACTGCAGAAAAATTCTCTTGGAGAGAGTTCTACCCAATAGAGAAGTAATTTACATTGTTTCAGTCACCGTGAAATTCCATGTTAAAAACACGGTATATGCATCACGGATTAGAAAAAGCTTCTTTAATATGTTGTGAAAATGTGGATTACCGAACTTTCTTCCAACATAAAGGCATATTTACACCTAGAAATATTTACTCTCATTTTGAAGCATTCTCCAAATTTCAGATTCGATAATCATGCAATTTTCGCAGAAAAATTCTATTCTAGCTAGTTCTACCCAATAGAATTTTAATTTAAATTGTGTCATTACGGTGAAATTCCATTTCAAAAAGCGCTACATGAATCACGGTTTGAAAAATCATTACTACACTGTTATTAACATGTGGATTACCGGACTTTCATTCACCATTCAATGCATATTGACACTTAGAAGCATTTTCTCAGATTTCACAGTGTTCTCCTAATGGCAGTTTTGAAAATGAGGCACATTTCGCAGAAAAAAACTCTTCAAGCGAGTTCTACCCAATAGACATGTAATTTACATTGTTTCCTTCAATATGACACACTGTATTCCGTACACGTTACATGCATCACGAATTCGACAAACATTCTCTAATGAGTGTGAGCATGTGGATTACCAAAGTTTCATTCACCATACAAGGCATATTTACACCTAGATGTAGTTATTCTGATTTCGCAGGTTTTCCCTAACATCCACTTCTGAAAATCATGAAATTTTCGCAGAAAAATTCAATTCAAGCGAGTTCTATCCAGTAGAATTGTTATTTTCCGAGTTTCACTCACCGAGACATTCCGTGTTCAAAAAACGTTACATTAATCACGGCTTTGACAAACATTATTTAATGACCGTGACCATGTGGATTACCGATGTTTCAACCACAATACAAGGCATATTGACACCTAGAAACATTTACTTAGATTTCGCAGATTTTTCCTAAATTTTGTTATGAAAAGCAGGCAGTTTTCGCAGAAAAATTCTCTTGCTGCATGTTCGATCCAATAGACACCCCATTTTCATAGATACCGTCACCGTAACATCCCGTGATCCGAAAAAGTTACATGCACCATGGATTCAACAAATATTCACTGCTGAGTTGTTAGAATGTGAATTACACATCTTTAATAAACCATTGAAGACATATTGTCACCTTAAAATTTTGCTCAGATTTTGCAGTGTTTTCATAACACCAGTTTCCAAACAGAGGTAGATTTTACAGTAAAATGCTCCTGGAGTGTTTCTCACCAATAGATATGTAATTTACATAGTTTCCATCAACGTGACATTCCGTATACTGAATACACTACATTCATCACGGATTTGAGAAACATTTTTAATGAGTTGTGTACATGTGTATTACAGAACTTTCATCCACCATACAAGGCATATTTACACCTAGAAACATTAACTCTGAGTTTGCAGCTTTTTCCTACTAGCAGTTTCAAAATCAGGGAGTTTCCTAAGGAAAAAACTGTTGGAGCGTGTTCTACCCAATAGATATGTAAATTACATAGATTCTCCCGCTGTGAAATTCCGTGTTTCGCACACGCTACATGCAGATAGGATTCGACAAAACTACACTACAGAGTTGTTTGCATGTGGATTACAGGACTTTCATCACAATACAAGGCATATTGATGATTAGAAGCATTTTCTCTGATTTCACAGAGCTTTCCAAACGCCAGTTTCGGAACTGAGGCAGATTTCACGGCAAAAACCTCTTGGAGCGGGTTCAAAACAATAGACATTTAATTTACATGGATTCGCACACCATGAAATTCCGTGTTCCGAACACGCTTCATGCATCTCGGATTCAAAAATTTTCACTACAGGGTTGTTAGCAAGTGGAATACATCACTTTCATTGACCATAGATTGCTTAATGACTCTTTGAATGCTTTTATCAGATTTCACAGATTAGTTTAAATGCCAGGTTTGAAAATGAGGCAGATTTGGCAGGAAAATGCTCTTGGAGCGAGTTCTAACCCAAAGACATGTAATATACCTAGTTTCACTCACCGTGACATTCCGTGTTCTGAACAAGTTACATGCATCACGGATTCGAAAAACATTCTTTAATGAGTTGTGTACATGTGTATTACCGTACTTTCATCCACCTTACAATGCATATTTATACATAGAATGTTTTTTCTGATTTAGTAGATTTCACCTAATGTCAGTTTTTAAATCATGCAGTTTACGCAGAAAATCCTCTTGGAGCGAGTTCTACCCAATAGACATTCAATTTACATAGAACCTGTCATCGTGAAATTCCGTGTTCCGAAAAAGCTACATGCATCACGGATTCGACAAATATTCACTACAGAGTTGTTAGCATAAGGATTAACGAACTTTCATCCACCATAAAAGCCATATTGACACTTTGAAGCATTTTCTCATATTTCGAAAGTTTTTCCTAATGCCAGTTTTGAAAATGAGGCAGAATTCGCAGAAAAAGCTCTTGGAGCGTGTTCTACCCAAGTGACATGCATTTTACATAGATTCGCTCACCGTGATATTCTGTGTCCCAAACACGTTTCATGTATCTCGGATTCAACAAATATTCACTACAGAGTTGTTAGCATGCAGATTACCGAACTTTCATCCACCCTACAAGGCATATTTACACCGAGAATCTATTCATCTGAGTTCGCAGTGTTTCCTAAATCCAGTTTCGAAAATCAGGCAGATTTCTCAGGAAAAATCTCTTGGAGTGATTTCTAACCAAGAGAAATGTAATTTACATAAAATCCCTGACCATGAAATTCCGTGTTCCGAACATGCTACATGCATAATGGATTCTAAAAATATTCTCTACAGATTTGTTAGCATGTGTATTACCGAACTTTCATCACAATAGTTTGAATATTGATACTTAGAAGTATTTTCTGATTTTGCTGCATTTTCCAAACGCCAGTTTAAAAAATGAAGCATTTACTGCAGAAAAATTCTCTTGGAGAGAGTTCTACCCAATAGAGAAGTAATTTACATTGTTTCAGTCACCGTGAAATTCCATGTTAAAAACACGGTATATGCATCACGGATTAGAAAAAGCTTCTTTAATATGTTGTGAAAATGTGGATTACCGAACTTTCTTCCAACATAAAGGCATATTTACACCTAGAAATATTTACTCTCATTTTGAAGCATTCTCCAAATTTCAGATTCGATAATCATGCAATTTTCGCAGAAAAATTCTATTCTAGCTAGTTCTACTCAATAGAATTTTAATTTAAATTGTGTCATTACGGTGAAATTCCATTTCAAAAAGCGCTACATGAATCACGGTTTGAAAAATCATTACTACACTGTTATTAACATGTGGATTACCGGACTTTCATTAACCATTCAATGCATATTGACACTTAGAAGCATTTTCTCAGATTTCACAGGGTTCTCCTAATGGCAGTTTTGAAAATGAGGCACATTTCGCAGAAAAAAACTCTTCAAGCGAGTTCTACCCAATAGACATATAATTTACATTGTTTCCTTCAATATGACACACTGTATTCCGTACACGTTACATGCATCACGAATTCGACAAACATTCTCTAATGAGTGTGAGCATGTGGATTACCAAAGTTTCATTCACCATACAAGGCATATTTACACCTAGATGTAGTTATTCTGATTTCGCAGGTTTTCCCTAACATCCACTTCTGAAAATCATGAAATTTTCGCAGAAAAATTCAATTCAAGCGAGTTCTATCCAGTAGAATTGTTATTTTCCGAGTTTCACTCACCGAGACATTCCGTGTTCAAAAAACGTTACATTAATCACGGCTTTGACAAACATTATTTAATGACCGTGACCATGTGGATTACCGATGTTTCAACCACAATACAAGGCATATTGACACCTAGAAACATTTACTTAGATTTCGCAGATTTTTCCTAAATTTTGTTATGAAAAGCAGGCAGTTTTCGCAGAAAAATTCTCTTGCTGCATGTTCGATCCAATAGACACCCCATTTTCATAGATACCGTCACCGTAACATCCCGTGATCCGAAAAAGTTACATGCACCATGGATTCAACAAATATTCACTGCTGAGTTGTTAGAATGTGAATTACACATCTTTAATAAACCATTGAAGACATATTGTCACCTTAAAATTTTGCTCAGATTTTGCAGTGTTTTCATAACACCAGTTTCCAAACAGAGGTAGATTTTACAGTAAAATGCTCCTGGAGTGTTTCTCACCAATAGATATGTAATTTACATAGTTTCCATCAACGTGACATTCCGTATACTGAATACACTACATTCATCACGGATTTGAGAAACATTTTTAATGAGTTGTGTACATGTGTATTACAGAACTTTCATCCACCATACAAGGCATATTTACACCTAGAAACATTAACTCTGAGTTTGCAGCTTTTTCCTACTAGCAGTTTCAAAATCAGGGAGTTTCCTAAGGAAAAAACTGTTGGAGCGTGTTCTACCCAATAGATATGTAAATTACATAGATTCTCCCGCTGTGAAATTCCGTGTTTCGCACACGCTACATGCAGATAGGATTCGACAAAACTACACTACAGAGTTGTTTGCATGTGGATTACAGGACTTTCATCACAATACAAGGCATATTGATGATTAGAAGCATTTTCTCTGATTTCACAGAGCTTTCCAAACGCCAGTTTCGGAACTGAGGCAGATTTCACGGCAAAAACCTCTTGGAGCGGGTTCAAAACAATAGACATTTAATTTACATGGATTCGCACACCATGAAATTCCGTGTTCCGAACACGCTTCATGCATCTCGGATTCAAAAATTTTCACTACAGGGTTGTTAGCAAGTGGAATACATCACTTTCATTGACCATAGATTGCTTACTGACTCTTTGAATGCTTTTCTCAGATTTCACAGATTAGTTTAAATGCCAGGTTTGAAAATGAGGCAGATTTGGCAGGAAAATGCTCTTGGGGCGAGTTCTAACCCAAAGATATGTAATATACCTAGTTTCACTCACCGTGACATTCCGTGTTCTGAACAAGTTACATGCATCACGGATTCGAAAAACATTCTTTAATGAGTTGTGTACATGTGTATTACCGTACTTTCATCCACCTTACAATGCATACTTATACATAGAATGTTTTTTCTGATTTAGTAGATTTCACCTAATGTCAGTTTTTAAATCATGCAGTTTTCGCAGAAAATCCTCTTGGAGCGAGTTCTACCCAATAGACATTCAATTTACATAGAACCTGTCATCGTGAAATTCCGTGTTCCGAAAAAGCTACATGCATCACGGATTCGACAAATATTCACTACAGAGTTGTTAGCATAAGGATTAACGAACTTTCATCCACCATAAAAGCCATATTGACACTTTGAAGCATTTTCTCATATTTCGAAAGTTTTTCCTAATGCCAGTTTTGAAAATGAGGCAGAATTCGCAGAAAAAGCTCTTGGAGCGTGTTCTACCCAAGTGACATGCATTTTACATAGATTCGCTCACCGTGATATTCTGTGTCCCAAACACGCTTCATGTATCTCGGATTCGACAAATATTCACTACAGAGTTGTTAGCATGCAGATTACCGAACTTTCATCCACCCTACAAGGCATATTTACACCGAGAATCTATTCATCTGAGTTCGCAGTGTTTCCTAAATCCAGTTTCGAAAATCAGGCAGATTTCTCAGGAAAAATCTCTTGGAGTGATTTCTAACCAAGAGAAATGTAATTTACATAAAATCCCTGACCATGAAATTCCGTGTTCCGAACATGCTACATGCATAATGGATTCGAAAAATATTCTCTACAGATTTGTTAGCATGTGGATTACCGAACTTTCATCACAATAGTTTGAATATTGATACTTAGAAGTATTTTCTCAGATTTTGCTGCGTTCTCCAAACGCCAGTTTAAAAAATGAAGCATTTACTGCAGAAAAATTCTCTTGGAGAGAGTTCTACCCAATAGAGAAGTAATTTACATTGTTTCAGTCACCGTGAAATTCCATGTTAAAAACACGGTATATGCATCACGGATTAGAAAAAGCTTCTTTAATATGTTGTGAAAATGTGGATTACCGAACTTTCTTCCAACATAAAGGCATATTTACACCTAGAAATATTTACTCTCATTTTGAAGCATTCTCCAAATTTCAGATTCGATAATCATGCAATTTTCGCAGAAAAATTCTATTCTAGCTAGTTCTACCCAATAGAATTTTAATTTAAATTGTGTCATTACGGTGAAATTCCATTTCAAAAAGCGCTACATGAATCACGGTTTGAAAAATCATTACTACACTGTTATTAACATGTGGATTACCGGACTTTCATTCACCATTCAATGCATATTGACACTTAGAAGCATTTTCTCAGATTTCACAGTGTTCTCCTAATGGCAGTTTTGAAAATGAGGCACATTTCGCAGAAAAAAACTCTTCAAGCGAGTTCTACCCAATAGACATGTAATTTACATTGTTTCCTTCAATATGACACACTGTATTCCGTACACGTTACATGCATCACGAATTCGACAAACATTCTCTAATGAGTGTGAGCATGTGGATTACCAAAGTTTCATTCACCATACAAGGCATATTTACACCTAGATGTAGTTATTCTGATTTCGCAGGTTTTCCCTAACATCCACTTCTGAAAATCATGAAATTTTCGCAGAAAAATTCAATTCAAGCGAGTTCTATCCAGTAGAATTGTTATTTTCCGAGTTTCACTCACCGAGACATTCCGTGTTCAAAAAACGTTACATTAATCACGGCTTTGACAAACATTATTTAATGACCGTGACCATGTGGATTACCGATGTTTCAACCACAATACAAGGCATATTGACACCTAGAAACATTTACTTAGATTTCGCAGATTTTTCCTAAATTTTGTTATGAAAAGCAGGCAGTTTTCGCAGAAAAATTCTCTTGCTGCATGTTCGATCCAATAGACACCCCATTTTCATAGATACCGTCACCGTAACATCCCGTGATCCGAAAAAGTTACATGCACCATGGATTCAACAAATATTCACTGCTGAGTTGTTAGAATGTGAATTACACATCTTTAATAAACCATTGAAGACATATTGTCACCTTAAAATTTTGCTCAGATTTTGCAGTGTTTTCATAACACCAGTTTCCAAACAGAGGTAGATTTTACAGTA
This sequence comes from Camelus bactrianus, assembly GCF_048773025.1. Taxonomy (NCBI): domain Eukaryota; kingdom Metazoa; phylum Chordata; class Mammalia; order Artiodactyla; family Camelidae; genus Camelus; species Camelus bactrianus. The sequence goes on along the minus strand of NC_133539.1, from coordinate 141,459,354 downwards.
AAATGCTCCTGGAGTGTTTCTCACCAATAGATATGTAATTTACATAGTTTCCATCAACGTGACATTCCGTATACTGAATACACTACATTCATCACGGATTTGAGAAACATTTTTAATGAGTTGTGTACATGTGTATTACAGAACTTTCATCCACCATACAAGGCATATTTACACCTAGAAACATTAACTCTGAGTTTGCAGCTTTTTCCTACTAGCAGTTTCAAAATCAGGGAGTTTCCTAAGGAAAAAACTGTTGGAGCGTGTTCTACCCAATAGATATGTAAATTACATAGATTCTCCCGCTGTGAAATTCCGTGTTTCGCACACGCTACATGCAGATAGGATTCGACAAAACTACACTACAGAGTTGTTTGCATGTGGATTACAGGACTTTCATCACAATACAAGGCATATTGATGATTAGAAGCATTTTCTCTGATTTCACAGAGCTTTCCAAACGCCAGTTTCGGAACTGAGGCAGATTTCACGGCAAAAACCTCTTGGAGCGGGTTCAAAACAATAGACATTTAATTTACATGGATTCGCACACCATGAAATTCCGTGTTCCGAACACGCTTCATGCATCTCGGATTCAAAAATTTTCACTACAGGGTTGTTAGCAAGTGGAATACATCACTCTCATTGACCATAGATTGCTTACTGACTCTTTGAATGCTTTTCTCAGATTTCACAGATTAGTTTAAATGCCAGGTTTGAAAATGAGGCAGATTTGGCAGGAAAATGCTCTTGGAGCGAGTTCTAACCCAAAGATATGTAATATACCTAGTTTCACTCACCGTGACATTCCGTGTTCTGAACAAGTTACATGCATCACGGATTCGAAAAACATTCTTTAATGAGTTGTGTACATGTGTATTACCGTACTTTCATCCACCTTACAATGCATATTTATACATAGAATGTTTTTTCTGATTTAGTAGATTTCACCTAATGTCAGTTTTTAAATCATGCAGTTTTCGCAGAAAATCCTCTTGGAGCGAGTTCTACCCAATAGACATTCAATTTACATAGAACCTGTCATCGTGAAATTCCGTGTTCCGAAAAAGCTACATGCATCACGGATTCGACAAATATTCACTACAGAGTTGTTAGCATAAGGATTAACGAACTTTCATCCACCATAAAAGCCATATTGACACTTTGAATCATTTTCTCATATTTTGAAAGTTTTTGCTAATGCCAGTTTTGAAAATGAGGCAGAATTCACAGAAAAAGCTCTTGGAGCGTGTTCTACCCAAGTGACATGCATTTTACATAGATTCGCTCACCGTGATATTCTGTGTCCCAAACACTCTTCATGTATCTCGGATTCGACAAATATTCACTACAGAGTTGTTAGCATGCAGATTACCGAACTTTCATCCACCCTACAAGGCATATTTACACCGAGAATCTATTCATCTGAGTTCGCAGTGTTTCCTAAATCCAGTTTCGAAAATCAGGCAGATTTCTCAGGAAAAATCTCTTGGAGTGATTTCTAACCAAGAGAAATGTAATTTACATAAAATCCCTGACCATGAAATTCCGTGTTCCGAACATGCTACATGCATAATGGATTCGAAAAATATTCTCTACAGATTTGTTAGCATGTGTATTACCGAACTTTCATCACAATAGTTTGAATATTGATACTTAGAAGTATTTTCTCTGATTTTGCTGCGTTTTCCAAACGCCAGTTTAAAAAATGAAGCATTTACTGCAGAAAAATTCTCTTGGAGAGAGTTCTACCCAATAGAGAAGTAATTTACATTGTTTCAGTCACCGTGAAATTCCATGTTAAAAACACGGTATATGCATCACGGATTAGAAAAAGCTTCTTTAATATGTTGTGAAAATGTGGATTACCGAACTTTCTTCCAACATAAAGGCATATTTACACCTAGAAATATTTACTCTCATTTTGAAGCATTCTCCAAATTTCAGATTCGATAATCATGCAATTTTCGCAGAAAAATTCTATTCTAGCTAGTTCTACCCAATAGAATTTTAATTTAAATTGTGTCATTACGGTGAAATTCCATTTCAAAAAGCGCTACATGAATCACGGTTTGAAAAATCATTACTACACTGTTATTAACATGTGGATAACCGGACTTTCATTCACCATTCAATGCATATTGACACTTAGAAGCATTTTCTAAGATTTCACAGGGTTCTCCTAATGGCAGTTTTGAAAATGAGGCACATTTCGCAGAAAAAAACTCTTCAAGCGAGTTCTACCCAATAGACATGTAATTTACATTGTTTCCTTCAATATGACACACTGTATTCCGTACACGTTACATGCATCACGAATTCGACAAACATTCTCTAATGAGTGTGAGCATGTGGATTACCAAAGTTTCATTCACCATACAAGGCATATTTACACCTAGATGTTGTTATTCTGATTTCGCAGGTTTTCCCTAACATCCACTTCCGAAAATCATGAAATTTTCGCAGAAAAATTCAATTCAAGCGAGTTCTATCCAGTAGAATTGTTATTTTCTGAGTTTCACTCACCGAGACATTCCGTGTTCAAAAAACGTTACATTAATCACGGCTTTGACAAACATTATTTAATGACCGTGACCATGTGGATTACCGATGTTTCAACCACAATACAAGGCATATTGACACCTAGAAACATTTACTTAGATTTCGCAGATTTTTCCTAAATTTTGTTATGAAAATCAGGCAGTTTTCGCAGAAAAATTCTCTTGCTGCATGTTCGATCCAATAGACACCCCATTTTCATAGATACCGTCACCGTAACATCCCGTGATCCGAAAAAGTTACATGCACCATGGATTCAACAAATATTCACTGCTGAGTTGTTAGAATGTGAATTACACATCTTTAATAAACCATTGAAGACATATTGTCACCTTAAAATTTTGCTCAGATTTTGCAGTGTTTTCATAACACCAGTTTCCAAACAGAGGTAGATTTTACAGTAAAATGCTCCTGGAGTGTTTCTCACCAATAGATATGTAATTTACATAGTTTCCATCAACGTGACATTCCGTATACTGAATACACTACATTCATCACGGATTTGAGAAACATTTTTAATGAGTTGTGTACATGTGTATTACAGAACTTTCATCCACCATACAAGGCATATTTACACCTAGAAACATTAACTCTGAGTTTGCAGCTTTTTCCTACTAGCAGTTTCAAAATCAGGGAGTTTCCTAAGGAAAAAACTGTTGGAGCGTGTTCTACCCAATAGATATGTAAATTACATAGATTCTCCCGCTGTGAAATTCCGTGTTTCGCACACGCTACATGCAGATAGGATTCGACAAAAATACACTACAGAGTTGTTTGCATGTGGATTACAGGACTTTCATCACAATACAAGGCATATTGATGATTAGAAGCATTTTCTCTGATTTCACAGAGCTTTCCAAACGCCAGTTTCGGAACTGAGGCAGATTTCACGGCAAAAACCTCTTGGAGCGGGTTCAAAACAATAGACATTTAATTTACATGGATTCGCACACCATGAAATTCCGTGTTCCGAACACGCTTCATGCATCTCGGATTCAAAAATTTTCACTACAGGGTTGTTAGCAAGTGGAATACATCACTTTCATTGACCATAGATTGCTTACTGACTCTTTGAATGCTTTTCTCAGATTTCACAGATTAGTTTAAATGCCAGGTTTGAAAATGAGGCAGATTTGGCAGGAAAATGCTCTTGGAGCGAGTTCTAACCCAAAGATATGTAATATACCTAGTTTCACTCACCGTGACATTCCGTGTTCTGAACAAGTTACATGCATCACGGATTCGAAAAACATTCTTTAATGAGTTGTGTACATGTGTATTACCGTAATTTCATCCACCTTACAATGCATATTTATACATAGAATGTTTTTTCTGATTTAGTAGATTTCACCTAATGTCAGTTTTTAAATCATGCAGTTTTCGCAGAAAATCCTCTTGGAGCGAGTTCTACCCAATAGACATTCAATTTACATAGAACCTGTCATCGTGAAATTCCGTGTTCCGAAAAAGCTACATGCATCACGGATTCGACAAATATTCACTTCAGACTTGTTAGCATAAGGATTAACGAACTTTCATCCACCATAAAAGCCATATTGACACTTTGAATCATTTTCTCATATTTTGAAAGTTTTTGCTAATGCCAGTTTTGAAAATGAGGCAGAATTCACAGAAAAAGCTCTTGGAGCGTGTTCTACCCAAGTGACATGCATTTTACATAGATTCGCTCACCGTGATATTCTGTGTCCCAAACACGCTTCATGTATCTCGGATTCGACAAATATTCACTACAGAGTTGTTAGCATGCAGATTACCGAACTTTCATCCACCCTACAAGGCATATTTACACCGAGAATCTATTCATCTGAGTTTGCAGTGTTTCCTAAATCCAGTTTCGAAAATCAGGCAGATTTCTCAGGAAAAATCTCTTGGAGTGATTTCTAACCAAGAGAAATGTAATTTACATAAAATCCCTGACCATGAAATTCCGTGTTCCGAACATGCTACATGCATAATGGATTCGAAAAATATTCTCTACAGATTTGTTAGCATGTGTATTACCGAACTTTCATCACAATAGTTTGAATATTGATACTTAGAAGTATTTTCTCTGATTTTGCTGCGTTTTCCAAACGCCAGTTTAAAAAATGAAGCATTTACTGCAGAAAAATTCTCTTGGAGAGAGTTCTACCCAATAGAGAAGTAATTTACATTGTTTCAGTCACCGTGAAATTCCATGTTAAAAACACGGTATATGCATCACGGATTAGAAAAAGCTTCTTTAATATGTTGTGAAAATGTGGATTACCGAACTTTCTTCCAACATAAAGGCATATTTACACCTAGAAATATTTACTCTCATTTTGAAGCATTCTCCAAATTTCAGATTCGATAATCATGCAATTTTCGCAGAAAAATTCTATTCTAGCTAGTTCTACCCAATAGAATTTTAATTTAAATTGTGTCATTACGGTGAAATTCCATTTCAAAAAGCGCTACATGAATCACGGTTTGAAAAATCATTACTACACTGTTATTAACATGTGGATAACCGGACTTTCATTCACCATTCAATGCATATTGACACTTAGAAGCATTTTCTCAGATTTCACAGGGTTCTCCTAATGGCAGTTTTGAAAATGAGGCACATTTCGCAGAAAAAAACTCTTCAAGCGAGTTCTACCCAATAGACATGTAATTTACATTGTTTCCTTCAATATGACACACTGTATTCCGTACACGTTACATGCATCACGAATTCGACAAACATTCTCTAATGAGTGTGAGCATGTGGATTACCAAAGTTTCATTCACCATACAAGGCATATTTACACCTAGATGTTGTTATTCTGATTTCGCAGGTTTTCCCTAACATCCACTTCCGAAAATCATGAAATTTTCGCAGAAAAATTCAATTCAAGTGAGTTCTATCCAGTAGAATTGTTATTTTCTGAGTTTCACTCACCGAGACATTCCGTGTTCAAAAAACGTTACATTAATCACGGCTTTGACAAACATTATTTAATGACCGTGACCATGTGGATTACCGATGTTTCAACCACAATACAAGGCATATTGACACCTAGAAACATTTACTTAGATTTCGCAGATTTTTCCTAAATTTTGTTATGAAAATCAGGCAGTTTTCGCAGAAAAATTCTCTTGCTGCATGTTCGATCCAATAGACACCCCATTTTCATAGATACCGTCACCGTAACATCCCGTGATCCGAAAAAGTTACATGCACCATGGATTCAACAAATATTCACTGCTGAGTTGTTAGAATGTGAATTACACATCTTTAATAAACCATTGAAGACATATTGTCACCTTAAAATTTTGCTCAGATTTTGCAGTGTTTTCATAACACCAGTTTCCAAACAGAGGTAGATTTTACAGTAAAATGCTCCTGGAGTGTTTCTCACCAATAGATATGTAATTTACATAGTTTCCATCAACGTGACATTCCGTATACTGAATACACTACATTCATCACGGATTTGAGAAACATTTTTAATGAGTTGTGTACATGTGTATTACAGAACTTTCATCCACCATACAAGGCATATTTACACCTAGAAACATTAACTCTGAGTTTGCAGCTTTTTCCTACTAGCAGTTTCAAAATCAGGGAGTTTCCTAAGGAAAAAACTGTTGGAGCGTGTTCTACCCAATAGATATGTAAATTACATAGATTCTCCCGCTGTGAAATTCCGTGTTTCGCACACGCTACATGCAGATAGGATTCGACAAAACTACACTACAGAGTTGTTTGCATGTGGATTACAGGACTTTCATCACAATACAAGGCATATTGATGATTAGAAGCATTTTCTCTGATTTCACAGAGCTTTCCAAACGCCAGTTTCGGAACTGAGGCAGATTTCACGGCAAAAACCTCTTGGAGCGGGTTCAAAACAATAGACATTTAATTTACATGGATTCGCACACCATGAAATTCCGTGTTCCGAACACGCTTCATGCATCTCGGATTCAAAAATTTTCACTACAGGGTTGTTAGCAAGTGGAATACATCACTTTCATTGACCATAGATTGCTTACTGACTCTTTGAATGCTTTTCTCAGATTTCACAGATTAGTTTAAATGCCAGGTTTGAAAATGAGGCAGATTTGGCAGGAAAATGCTCTTGGGGCGAGTTCTAACCCAAAGATATGTAATATACCTAGTTTCACTCACCGTGACATTCCGTGTTCTGAACAAGTTACATGCATCACGGATTCGAAAAACATTCTTTAATGAGTTGTGAACATGTGTATTACCGTACTTTCATCCACCTTACAATGCATATTTATACATAGAATGTTTTTTCTGATTTAGTAGATTTCACCTAATGTCAGTTTTTAAATCATGCAGTTTTCGCAGAAAATCCTCTTGGAGCGAGTTCTACCCAATAGACATTCAATTTACATAGAACCTGTCATCGTGAAATTCCGTGTTCCGAAAAAGCTACATGCATCACGGATTCGACAAATATTCACTACAGAGTTGTTTGCATAAGGATTAACGAACTTTCATCCACCATAAAAGCCATATTGACACTTTGAATCATTTTCTCATATTTCGAAAGTTTTTCCTAATGCCAGTTTTGAAAATGAGGCAGAATTCGCAGAAAAAGCTCTTGGAGCGTGTTCTACCCAAGTGACATGCATTTTACATAGATTCGCTCACCGTGATATTCTGTGTCCCAAACACGCTTCATGTATCTCGGATTCGACAAATATTCACTACAGAGTTGTTAGCATGCAGATTACCGAACTTTCATCCACCCTACAAGGCATATTTACACCGAGAATCTATTCATCTGAGTTCGCAGTGTTTCCTAAATCCAGTTTCGAAAATCAGGCAGATTTCTCAGGAAAAATCTCTTGGAGTGATTTCTAACCAAGAGAAATGTAATTTACATAAAATCCCTGACCATGAAATTCCGTGTTCCGAACATGCTACATGCATAATGGATTCGAAAAATATTCTCTACAGATTTGTTAGCATGTGTATTACCGAACTTTCATCACAATAGTTTGAATATTGATACTTAGAAGTATTTTCTCTGATTTTGCTGCGTTTTCCAAACGCCAGTTTAAAAAATGAAGCATTTACTGCAGAAAAATTCTCTTGGAGAGAGTTCTACCCAATAGAGAAGTAATTTACATTGTTTCAGTCACCGTGAAATTCCATGTTAAAAACACGGTATATGCATCACGGATTAGAAAAAGCTTCTTTAATATGTTGTGAAAATGTGGATTACCGAACTTTCTTCCAACATAAAGGCATATTTACACCTAGAAATATTTACTCTCATTTTGAAGCATTCTCCAAATTTCAGATTCGATAATCATGCAATTTTCGCAGAAAAATTCTATTCTAGCTAGTTCTACCCAATAGAATTTTAATTTAAATTGTGTCATTACGGTGAAATTCCATTTCAAAAAGCGCTACATGAATCACGGTTTGAAAAATCATTACTACACTGTTATTAACATGTGGATTACCGGACTTTCATTCACCATTCAATGCATATTGACACTTAGAAGCATTTTCTCAGATTTCACAGTGTTCTCCTAATGGCAGTTTTGAAAATGAGGCACATTTCGCAGAAAAAAACTCTTCAAGCGAGTTCTACCCAATAGACATGTAATTTACATTGTTTCCTTCAATATGACACACTGTATTCCGTACACGTTACATGCATCACGAATTCGACAAACATTCTCTAATGAGTGTGAGCATGTGGATTACCAAAGTTTCATTCACCATACAAGGCATATTTACACCTAGATGTTGTTATTCTGATTTCGCAGGTTTTCCCTAACATCCACTTCTGAAAATCATGAAATTTTCGCAGAAAAATTCAATTCAAGCGAGTTCTATCCAGTAGAATTGTTATTTTCCGAGTTTCACTCACCGAGACATTCCGTGTTCAAAAAACGTTACATTAATCACGGCTTTGACAAACATTATTTAATGACCGTGACCATGTGGATTACCGATGTTTCAACCACAATACAAGGCATATTGACACCTAGAAACATTTACTTAGATTTCGCAGATTTTTCCTAAATTCAGTTATGAAAATCAGGCAGTTTTCGCAGAAAAATTCTCTTGCTGCATGTTCGATCCAATAGACACCCCATTTTCATAGATACCCTCACCGTAACATCCCGTGATCCGAAAAAGTTACTTGCACCATGGATTCAACAAATATTCACTGCTGAGTTGTTAGAATGTGAATTACACATCTTTAATAAACCATTGAAGACATATTGTCACCTTAAAATTTTGCTCAGATTTTGCAGTGTTTTCATAACACCAGTTTCCAAACAGAGGTAGATTTTACAGTAAAATGCTCCTGGAGTGTTTCTCACCAATAGATATGTAATTTACATAGTTTCCATCAACGTGACATTCCGTATACTGAATACACTACATTCATCACGGATTTGAGAAACATTTTTAATGAGTTGTGTACATGTGTATTACAGAACTTTCATCCACCATACAAGGCATATTTACACCTAGAAACATTAACTCTGAGTTTGCAGCTTTTTCCTACTAGCAGTTTCAAAATCAGGGAGTTTCCTAAGGAAAAAACTGTTGGAGCGTGTTCTACCCAATAGATATGTAAATTACATAGATTCTCCCGCTGTGAAATTCCGTGTTTCGCACACGCTACATGCAGATAGGATTCGACAAAAATACACTACAGAGTTGTTTGCATGTGGATTACAGGACTTTCATCACAATACAAGGCATATTGATGATTAGAAGCATTTTCTCTGATTTCACAGAGCTTTCCAAACGCCAGTTTCGGAACTGAGGCAGATTTCACGGCAAAAACCTCTTGGAGCGGGTTCAAAACAATAGACATTTAATTTACATGGATTCGCACACCATGAAATTCCGTGTTCCGAACACGCTTCATGCATCTCGGATTCAAAAATTTTCACTACAGGGTTGTTAGCAAGTGGAATACATCACTTTCATTGACCATAGATTGCTTACTGACTCTTTGAACGCTTTTCTCAGATTTCACAGATTAGTTTAAATGCCAGGTTTGAAAATGAGGCAGATTTGGCAGGAAAATGCTCTTGGGGCGAGTTCTAACCCAAAGATATGTAATATACCTAGTTTCACTCACCGTGACATTCCGTGTTCTGAACAAGTTACATGCATCACGGATTCGAAAAACATTCTTTAATGAGTTGTGAACATGTGTATTACCGTACTTTCATCCACCTTACAATGCATATTTATACATAGAATGTTTTTTCTGATTTAGTAGATTTCACCTAATGTCAGTTTTTAAATCATGCAGTTTTCGCAGAAAATCCTCTTGGAGCGAGTTCTACCCAATAGACATTCAATTTACATAGAACCTGTCATCGTGAAATTCCGTGTTCCGAAAAAGCTACATGCATCACGGATTCGACAAATATTCACTACAGAGTTGTTAGCATAAGGATTAACGAACTTTCATCCACCATAAAAGCCATATTGACACTTTGAATCATTTTCTCATATTTCGAAAGTTTTTCCTAATGCCAGTTTTGAAAATGAGGCAGAATTCGCAGAAAAAGCTCTTGGAGCGTGTTCTACCCAAGTGACATGCATTTTACATAGATTCGCTCACCGTGATATTCTGTGTCCCAAACACGCTTCATGTATCTCGGATTCGACAAATATTCACTACAGAGTTGTTAGCATGCAGATTACCGAACTTTCATCCACCCTACAAGGCATATTTACACCGAGAATCTATTCATCTGAGTTCGCAGTGTTTCCTAAATCCAGTTTCGAAAATCAGGCAGATTTCTCAAGAAAAATCTCTTGGAGTGATTTCTAACCAAGAGAAATGTAATTTACATAAAATCCCTGACCATGAAATTCCGTGTTCCGAACATGCTACATGCATAATGGATTCGAAAAATATTCTCTACAGATTTGTTAGCATGTGGATTACCGAACTTTCATCACAATAGTTTGAATATTGATACTTAGAAGTATTTTCTCAGATTTTGCTGCGTTTTCCAAACGCCAGTTTAAAAAATGAAGCATTTACTGCAGAAAAATTCTCTTGGAGAGAGTTGTACCCAATAGAGAAGTAATTTACATTGTTTCAGTCACCGTGAAATTCCATGTTAAAAACACGGTATATGCATCACGGATTAGAAAAAGCTTCTTTAATATGTTGTGAAAATGTGGATTACCGAACTTTCTTCCAACATAAAGGCATATTTACACCTAGAAATATTTACTCTCATTTTGAAGCATTCTCCAAATTTCAGATTCGATAATCATGCAATTTTCGCAGAAAAATTCTATTCTAGCTAGTTCTACCCAATAGAATTTTAATTTAAATTGTGTCATTACGGTGAAATTCCATTTCAAAAAGCGCTACATGAATCACGGTTTGAAAAATCATTACTACACTGTTATTAACATGTGGATTACCGGACTTTCATTCACCATTCAATGCATATTGACACTTAGAAGCATTTTCTAAGATTTCACAGGGTTCTCCTAATGGCAGTTTTGAAAATGAGGCACATTTCGCAGAAAAAAACTCTTCAAGCGAGTTCTACCCAATAGACATGTAATTTACATTGTTTCCTTCAATATGACACACTGTATTCCGTACACGTTACATGCATCACGAATTCGACAAACATTCTCTAATGAGTGTGAGCATGTGGATTACCAAAGTTTCATTCACCATACAAGGCATATTTACACCTAGATGTAGTTATTCTGATTTCGCAGGTTTTCCCTAACATCCACTTCTGAAAATCATGAAATTTTCGCAGAAAAATTCAATTCAAGCGAGTTCTATCCAGTAGAATTGTTATTTTCCGAGTTTCACTCACCGAGACATTCCGTGTTCAAAAAACGTTACATTAATCACGGCTTTGACAAACATTATTTAATGACCGTGACCATGTGGATTACCAATGTTTCAACCACAATACAAGGCATATTGACACCTAGAAACATTTAGATACATTTTGCAGATTTTTCCTAAATTTTGTTATGAAAATCAGGCAGTTTTCGCAGAAAAATTCTCTTGCTGCATGTTCGATCCAATAGACACCCCATTTTCATAGATACCCTCACCGTAACATCCCGTGATCCGAAAAAGTTACATGCACCATGGATTCAACAAATATTCACTGCTGAGTTGTTAGAATGTGAATTACACATCTTTAATAAACCATTGAAGACATATTGTCACCTTAAAATTTTGCTCAGATTTTGCAGTGTTTTCATAACACCAGTTTCCAAACAGAGGTAGATTTTACAGTAAAATGCTCCTGGAGTGTTTCTCACCAATAGATATGTAATTTACATAGTTTCCATCAACGTGACATTCCGTATACTGAATACACTACATTCATCACGGATTTGAGAAACATTTTTAATGAGTTGTGTACATGTGTATTACAGAACTTTCATCCACCATACAAGGCATATTTACACCTAGAAACATTAACTCTGAGTTTGCAGCTTTTTCCTACTAGCAGTTTCAAAATCAGGGAGTTTCCTAAGGAAAAAACTGTTGGAGCGTGTTCTACCCAATAGATATGTAAATTACATAGATTCTCCCGCTGTGAAATTCCGTGTTTCGCACACGCTACATGCAGATAGGATTCGACAAAAATACACTACAGAGTTGTTTGCATGTGGATTACAGGACTTTCATCACAGTACAAGGCATATTGATGATTAGAAGCATTTTCTCTGATTTCACAGAGCTTTCCAAACGCCAGTTTCGGAACTGAGGCAGATTTCACGGCAAAAACCTCTTGGAGCGGGTTCAAAACAATAGACATTTAATTTACATGGATTCGCACACCATGAAATTCCGTGTTCCGAACACGATTCATGCATCTCGGATTCAAAAATTTTCACTACAGGGTTGTTAGCAAGTGGAATACATCACTTTCATTGACCATAGATTGCTTACTGACTCTTTGAATGCTTTTCTCAGATTTCACAGATTAGTTTAAATGCCAGGTTTGAAAATGAGGCAGATTTGGCAGGAAAATGCTCTTGGAGCGAGTTCTAACCCAAAGATATGTAATATACCTAGTTTCACTCACCGTGACATTCCGTGTTCTGAACAAGTTACATGCATCACGGATTCGAAAAACATTCTTTAATGAGTTGTGTACATGTGTATTACCGTACTTTCATCCACCTTACAATGCATATTTATACATAGAATGTTTTTTCTGATTTAGTAGATTTCACCTAATGTCAGTTTTTAAATCATGCAGTTTTCGCAGAAAATCCTCTTGGAGCGAGTTCTACCCAATAGACATTCAATTTACATAGAACCTGTCATCGTGAAATTCCGTGTTCCGAAAAAGCTACATGCATCACGGATTCGACAAATATTCACTACAGAGTTGTTTGCATAAGGATTAACGAACTTTCATCCACCATAAAAGCCATATTGACACTTTGAATCATTTTCTCATATTTCGAAAGTTTTTCCTAATGCCAGTTTTGAAAATGAGGCAGAATTCGCAGAAAAAGCTCTTGGAGCGTGTTCTACCCAAGTGACATGCATTTTACATAGATTCGCTCACCGTGATATTCTGTGTCCCAAACACGCTTCATGTATCTCGGATTCGACAAATATTCACTACAGAGTTGTTAGCATGCAGATTACCGAACTTTCATCCACCCTACAAGGCATATTTACACCGAGAATCTATTCATCTGAGTTCGCAGTGTTTCCTAAATCCAGTTTCGAAAATCAGGCAGATTTCTCAGGAAAAATCTCTTGGAGTGATTTCTAACCAAGAGAAATGTAATTTACATAAAATCCCTGACCATGAAATTCCGTGTTCCGAACATGCTACATGCATAATGGATTCGAAAAATATTCTCTACAGATTTGTTAGCATGTGGATTACCGAACTTTCATCACAATAGTTTGAATATTGATACTTAGAAGTATTTTCTCAGATTTTGCTGCGTTTTCCAAACGCCAGTTTAAAAAATGAAGCATTTACTGCAGAAAAATTCTCTTGGAGAGAGTTCTACCCAATAGAGAAGTAATTTACATTGTTTCAGTCACCGTGAAATTCCATGTTAAAAACACGGTATATGCATCACGGATTAGAAAAAGCTTCTTTAATATGTTGTGAAAATGTGGATTACCGAACTTTCTTCCAACATAAAGGCATATTTACACCTAGAAATATTTACTCTCATTTTGAAGCATTCTCCAAATTTCAGATTCAATAATCATGCAATTTTCGCAGAAAAATTCTATTCTAGCTAGTTCTACCCAATAGAATTTTAATTTAAATTGTGTCATTACGGTGAAATTCCATTTCAAAAAGCGCTACATGAATCACGGTTTGAAAAATCATTACTACACTGTTATTAACATGTGGATTACCGGACTTTCATTCACCATTCAATGCATATTGACACTTAGAAGCATTTTCTAAGATTTCACAGGGTTCTCCTAATGGCAGTTTTGAAAATGAGGCACATTTCGCAGAAAAAAACTCTTCAAGCGAGTTCTACCCAATAGACATGTAATTTACATTGTTTCCTTCAATATGACACACTGTATTCCGTACACGTTACATGCATCACGAATTCGAAAAACATTCTCTAATGAGTGTGAGCATGTGGATTACCAAAGTTTCATTCACCATACAAGGCATATTTACACCTAGATGTTGTTATTCTGATTTCGCAGGTTTTCCCTAACATCCACTTCCGAAAATCATGAAATTTTCGCAGAAAAATTCAATTCAAGCGAGTTCTATCCAGTAGAATTGTTATTTTCTGAGTTTCACTCACCGAGACATTCCGTGTTCAAAAAACGTTACATTAATCACGGCTTTGACAAACATTATTTAATGACCGTGACCATGTGGATTACCGATGTTTCAACCACAATACAAGGCATATCGACACCTAGAAACATTTACTTAGATTTCGCAGATTTTTCCTAAATTTTGTTATGAAAATCAGGCAGTTTTCGCAGAAAAATTCTCTTGCTGCATGTTCGATCCAATAGACACCCCATTTTCATAGATACCGTCACCGTAACATCCCGTGATCCGAAAAAGTTACTTGCACCATGGATTCAACAAATATTCACCGCTGAGTTGTTAGAATGTGAATTACACATCTTTAATAAACCATTGAAGACATATTGTCACCTTAAAATTTTGCTCAGATTTTGCAGTGTTTTCATAACACCAGTTTCCAAACAGAGGTAGATTTTACAGTAAAATGCTCCTGGAGTGTTTCTCACCAATAGATATGTAATTTACATAGTTTCCATCAACGTGACATTCCGTATACTGAATACACTACATTCATCACGGATTTGAGAAACATTTTTAATGAGTTGTGTACATGTGTATTACAGAACTTTCATCCACCATACAAGGCATATTTACACCTAGAAACATTAACTCTGAGTTTGCAGCTTTTTCCTACTAGCAGTTTCAAAATCAGGGAGTTTCCTAAGGAAAAAACTGTTGGAGCGTGTTCTACCCAATAGATATGTAAATTACATAGATTCTCCCGCTGTGAAATTCCGTGTTTCGCACACGCTACATGCAGATAGGATTCGACAAAAATACACTACAGAGTTGTTTGCATGTGGATTACAGGACTTTCATCACAATACAAGGCATATTGATGATTAGAAGCATTTTCTCTGATTTCACAGAGCTTTCCAAACGCCAGTTTCGAAACTGAGGCAGATTTCACGGCAAAAACCTCTTGGAGCGGGTTCAAAACAATAGACATTTAATTTACATGGATTCGCACACCATGAAATTCCGTGTTCCGAACACGCTTCATGCATCTCGGATTCAAAAATTTTCACTACAGGGTTGTTAGCAAGTGGAATACATCACTTTCATTGACCATAGATTGCTTACTGACTCTTTGAATGCTTTTCTCAGATTTCACAGATTAGTTTAAATGCCAGGTTTGAAAATGAGGCAGATTTGGCAGGAAAATGCTCTTGGAGCGAGTTCTAACCCAAAGATATGTAATATACCTAGTTTCACTCACCGTGACATTCCGTGTTCTGAACAAGTTACATGCATCACGGATTCGAAAAACATTCTTTAATGAGTTGTGAACATGTGTATTACCGTACTTTCATCCACCTTACAATGCATATTTATACATAGAATGTTTTTTCTGATTTAGTAGATTTCACCTAATGTCAGTTTTTAAATCATGCAGTTTTCGCAGAAAATCCTCTTGGAGCGAGTTCTACCCAATAGACATTCAATTTACATAGAACCTGTCATCGTGAAATTCCGTGTTCCGAAAAAGCTACATGCATCACGGATTCGACAAATATTCACTACAGAGTTGTTAGCATAAGGATTAACGAACTTTCATCCACCATAAAAGCCATATTGACACTTTGAATCATTTTCTCATATTTCGAAAGTTTTTCCTAATGCCAGTTTTGAAAATGAGGCAGAATTCGCAGAAAAAGCTCTTGGAGCGTGTTCTACCCAAGTGACATGCATTTTACATAGATTCGCTCACCGTGATATTCTGTGTCCCAAACACGCTTCATGTATCTCGGATTCGACAAATATTCACTACAGAGTTGTTAGCATGCAGATTACCGAACTTTCATCCACCCTACAAGGCATATTTACACCGAGAATCTATTCATCTGTGTTCGCAGTGTTTCCTAAATGCAGTTTCGAAAATCAGGCAGATTTCTCAGGAAAAATCTCTTGGAGTGATTTCTAACCAAGAGAAATGTAATTTACATAAAATCCCTGACCATGAAATTCCGTGTTCCGAACATGCTACATGCATAATGGATTCGAAAAATATTCTCTACAGATTTGTTAGCATGTGGATTACCGAACTTTCATCACAATAGTTTGAATATTGATACTTAGAAGTATTTTCTCAGATTTTGCTGCGTTTTCCAAACGCCAGTTTAAAAAATGAAGCATTTACTGCAGAAAAATTCTCTTGGAGAGAGTTGTACCCAATAGAGAAGTAATTTACATTGTTTCAGTCACCGTGAAATTCCATGTTAAAAACACGGTATATGCATCACGGATTAGAAAAAGCTTCTTTAATATGTTGTGAAAATGTGGATTACCGAACTTTCTTCCAACATAAAGGCATATTTACACCTAGAAATATTTACTCTCATTTTGAAGCATTCTCCAAATTTCAGATTCGATAATCATGCAATTTTCGCAGAAAAATTCTATTCTAGCTAGTTCTACCCAATAGAATTTTAATTTAAATTGTGTCATTACGGTGAAATTCCATTTCAAAAAGCGCTACATGAATCACGGTTTGAAAAATCATTACTACACTGTTATTAACATGTGGATTACCGGACTTTCATTCACCATTCAATGCATATTGACACTTAGAAGCATTTTCTAAGATTTCACAGGGTTCTCCTAATGGCAGTTTTGAAAATGAGGCACATTTCGCAGAAAAAAACTCTTCAAGCGAGTTCTACCCAATAGACATGTAATTTACATTGTTTCCTTCAATATGACACACTGTATTCCGTACACGTTACATGCATCACGAATTCGACAAACATTCTCTAATGAGTGTGAGCATGTGGATTACCAAAGTTTCATTCACCATACAAGGCATATTTACACCTAGATGTAGTTATTCTGATTTCGCAGGTTTTCCCTAACATCCACTTCTGAAAATCATGAAATTTTCGCAGAAAAATTCAATTCAAGCGAGTTCTATCCAGTAGAATTGTTATTTTCCGAGTTTCACTCACCGAGACATTCCGTGTTCAAAAAACGTTACATTAATCACGGCTTTGACAAACATTATTTAATGACCGTGACCATGTGGATTACCAATGTTTCAACCACAATACAAGGCATATTGACACCTAGAAACATTTAGTTACATTTTGCAGATTTTTCCTAAATTTTGTTATGAAAATCAGGCAGTTTTCGCAGAAAAATTCTCTTGCTGCATGTTCGATCCAATAGACACCCCATTTTCATAGATACCCTCACCGTAACATCCCGTGATCCGAAAAAGTTACATGCACCATGGATTCAACAAATATTCACTGCTGAGTTGTTAGAATGTGAATTACACATCTTTAATAAACCATTGAAGACATATTGTCACCTTAAAATTTTGCTCAGATTTTGCAGTGTTTTCATAACACCAGTTTCCAAACAGAGGTAGATTTTACAGTAAAATGCTCCTGGAGTGTTTCTCACCAATAGATATGTAATTTACATAGTTTCCATCAACGTGACATTCCGTATACTGAATACACTACATTCATCACGGATTTGAGAAACATTTTTAATGAGTTGTGTACATGTGTATTACAGAACTTTCATCCACCATACAAGGCATATTTACACCTAGAAACATTAACTCTGAGTTTGCAGCTTTTTCCTACTAGCAGTTTCAAAATCAGGGAGTTTCCTAAGGAAAAAACTGTTGGAGCGTGTTCTACCCAATAGATATGTAAATTACATAGATTCTCCCGCTGTGAAATTCCGTGTTTCGCACACGCTACATGCAGATAGGATTCGACAAAAATACACTACAGAGTTGTTTGCATGTGGATTACAGGACTTTCATCACAGTACAAGGCATATTGATGATTAGAAGCATTTTCTCTGATTTCACAGAGCTTTCCAAACGCCAGTTTCGGAACTGAGGCAGATTTCACGGCAAAAACCTCTTGGAGCGGGTTCAAAACAATAGACATTTAATTTACATGGATTCGCACACCATGAAATTCCGTGTTCCGAACACGATTCATGCATCTCGGATTCAAAAATTTTCACTACAGGGTTGTTAGCAAGTGGAATACATCACTTTCATTGACCATAGATTGCTTACTGACTCTTTGAATGCTTTTCTCAGATTTCACAGATTAGTTTAAATGCCAGGTTTGAAAATGAGGCAGATTTGGCAGGAAAATGCTCTTGGAGCGAGTTCTAACCCAAAGATATGTAATATACCTAGTTTCACTCACCGTGACATTCCGTGTTCTGAACAAGTTACATGCATCACGGATTCGAAAAACATTCTTTAATGAGTTGTGTACATGTGTATTACCGTACTTTCATCCACCTTACAATGCATATTTATACATAGAATGTTTTTTCTGATTTAGTAGATTTCACCTAATGTCAGTTTTTAAATCATGCAGTTTTCGCAGAAAATCCTCTTGGAGCGAGTTCTACCCAATAGACATTCAATTTACATAGAACCTGTCATCGTGAAATTCCGTGTTCCGAAAAAGCTACATGCATCACGGATTCGACAAATATTCACTACAGAGTTGTTTGCATAAGGATTAACGAACTTTCATCCACCATAAAAGCCATATTGACACTTTGAATCATTTTCTCATATTTCGAAAGTTTTTCCTAATGCCAGTTTTGAAAATGAGGCAGAATTCGCAGAAAAAGCTCTTGGAGCGTGTTCTACCCAAGTGACATGCATTTTACATAGATTCGCTCACCGTGATATTCTGTGTCCCAAACACGCTTCATGTATCTCGGATTCGACAAATATTCACTACAGAGTTGTTAGCATGCAGATTACCGAACTTTCATCCACCCTACAAGGCATATTTACACCGAGAATCTATTCATCTGAGTTCGCAGTGTTTCCTAAATCCAGTTTCGAAAATCAGGCAGATTTCTCAGGAAAAATCTCTTGGAGTGATTTCTAACCAAGAGAAATGTAATTTACATAAAATCCCTGACCATGAAATTCCGTGTTCCGAACATGCTACATGCATAATGGATTCGAAAAATATTCTCTACAGATTTGTTAGCATGTGGATTACCGAACTTTCATCACAATAGTTTGAATATTGATACTTAGAAGTATTTTCTCAGATTTTGCTGCGTTTTCCAAACGCCAGTTTAAAAAATGAAGCATTTACTGCAGAAAAATTCTCTTGGAGAGAGTTCTACCCAATAGAGAAGTAATTTACATTGTTTCAGTCACCGTGAAATTCCATGTTAAAAACACGGTATATGCATCACGGATTAGAAAAAGCTTCTTTAATATGTTGTGAAAATGTGGATTACCGAACTTTCTTCCAACATAAAGGCATATTTACACCTAGAAATATTTACTCTCATTTTGAAGCATTCTCCAAATTTCAGATTCAATAATCATGCAATTTTCGCAGAAAAATTCTATTCTAGCTAGTTCTACCCAATAGAATTTTAATTTAAATTGTGTCATTACGGTGAAATTCCATTTCAAAAAGCGCTACATGAATCACGGTTTGAAAAATCATTACTACACTGTTATTAACATGTGGATTACCGGACTTTCATTCACCATTCAATGCATATTGACACTTAGAAGCATTTTCTAAGATTTCACAGGGTTCTCCTAATGGCAGTTTTGAAAATGAGGCACATTTCGCAGAAAAAAACTCTTCAAGCGAGTTCTACCCAATAGACATGTAATTTACATTGTTTCCTTCAATATGACACACTGTATTCCGTACACGTTACATGCATCACGAATTCGAAAAACATTCTCTAATGAGTGTGAGCATGTGGATTACCAAAGTTTCATTCACCATACAAGGCATATTTACACCTAGATGTTGTTATTCTGATTTCGCAGGTTTTCCCTAACATCCACTTCCGAAAATCATGAAATTTTCGCAGAAAAATTCAATTCAAGCGAGTTCTATCCAGTAGAATTGTTATTTTCTGAGTTTCACTCACCGAGACATTCCGTGTTCAAAAAACGTTACATTAATCACGGCTTTGACAAACATTATTTAATGACCGTGACCATGTGGATTACCGATGTTTCAACCACAATACAAGGCATATCGACACCTAGAAACATTTACTTAGATTTCGCAGATTTTTCCTAAATTTTGTTATGAAAATCAGGCAGTTTTCGCAGAAAAATTCTCTTGCTGCATGTTCGATCCAATAGACACCCCATTTTCATAGATACCGTCACCGTAACATCCCGTGATCCGAAAAAGTTACTTGCACCATGGATTCAACAAATATTCACCGCTGAGTTGTTAGAATGTGAATTACACATCTTTAATAAACCATTGAAGACATATTGTCACCTTAAAATTTTGCTCAGATTTTGCAGTGTTTTCATAACACCAGTTTCCAAACAGAGGTAGATTTTACAGTAAAATGCTCCTGGAGTGTTTCTCACCAATAGATATGTAATTTACATAGTTTCCATCAACGTGACATTCCGTATACTGAATACACTACATTCATCACGGATTTGAGAAACATTTTTAATGAGTTGTGTACATGTGTATTACAGAACTTTCATCCACCATACAAGGCATATTTACACCTAGAAACATTAACTCTGAGTTTGCAGCTTTTTCCTACTAGCAGTTTCAAAATCAGGGAGTTTCCTAAGGAAAAAACTGTTGGAGCGTGTTCTACCCAATAGATATGTAAATTACATAGATTCTCCCGCTGTGAAATTCCGTGTTTCGCACACGCTACATGCAGATAGGATTCGACAAAAATACACTACAGAGTTGTTTGCATGTGGATTACAGGACTTTCATCACAATACAAGGCATATTGATGATTAGAAGCATTTTCTCTGATTTCACAGAGCTTTCCAAACGCCAGTTTCGAAACTGAGGCAGATTTCACGGCAAAAACCTCTTGGAGCGGGTTCAAAACAATAGACATTTAATTTACATGGATTCGCACACCATGAAATTCCGTGTTCCGAACACGCTTCATGCATCTCGGATTCAAAAATTTTCACTACAGGGTTGTTAGCAAGTGGAATACATCACTTTCATTGACCATAGATTGCTTACTGACTCTTTGAATGCTTTTCTCAGATTTCACAGATTAGTTTAAATGCCAGGTTTGAAAATGAGGCAGATTTGGCAGGAAAATGCTCTTGGAGCGAGTTCTAACCCAAAGATATGTAATATACCTAGTTTCACTCACCGTGACATTCCGTGTTCTGAACAAGTTACATGCATCACGGATTCGAAAAACATTCTTTAATGAGTTGTGAACATGTGTATTACCGTACTTTCATCCACCTTACAATGCATATTTATACATAGAATGTTTTTTCTGATTTAGTAGATTTCACCTAATGTCAGTTTTTAAATCATGCAGTTTTCGCAGAAAATCCTCTTGGAGCGAGTTCTACCCAATAGACATTCAATTTACATAGAACCTGTCATCGTGAAATTCCGTGTTCCGAAAAAGCTACATGCATCACGGATTCGACAAATATTCACTACAGAGTTGTTAGCATAAGGATTAACGAACTTTCATCCACCATAAAAGCCATATTGACACTTTGAATCATTTTCTCATATTTCGAAAGTTTTTCCTAATGCCAGTTTTGAAAATGAGGCAGAATTCGCAGAAAAAGCTCTTGGAGCGTGTTCTACCCAAGTGACATGCATTTTACATAGATTCGCTCACCGTGATATTCTGTGTCCCAAACACGCTTCATGTATCTCGGATTCGACAAATATTCACTACAGAGTTGTTAGCATGCAGATTACCGAACTTTCATCCACCCTACAAGGCATATTTACACCGAGAATCTATTCATCTGAGTTCGCAGTGTTTCCTAAATCCAGTTTCGAAAATCAGGCAGATTTCTCAGGAAAAATCTCTTGGAGTGATTTCTAACCAAGAGAAATGTAATTTACATAAAATCCCTGACCATGAAATTCCGTGTTCCGAACATGCTACATGCATAATGGATTCGAAAAATATTCTCTACAGATTTGTTAGCATGTGGATTACCGAACTTTCATCACAATAGTTTGAATATTGATACTTAGAAGTATTTTCTCAGATTTTGCTGCGTTTTCCAAACGCCAGTTTAAAAAATGAAGCATTTACTGCAGAAAAATTCTCTTGGAGAGAGTTCTACCCAATAGAGAAGTAATTTACATTGTTTCAGTCACCGTGAAATTCCATGTTAAAAACACGGTATATGCATCACGGATTAGAAAAAGCTTCTTTAATATGTTGTGAAAATGTGGATTACCGAACTTTCTTCCAACATAAAGGCATATTTACACCTAGAAATATTTACTCTCATTTTGAAGCATTCTCCAAATTTCAGATTCGATAATCATGCAATTTTCGCAGAAAAATTCTATTCTAGCTAGTTCTACCCAATAGAATTTTAATTTAAATTGTGTCATTACGGTGAAATTCCATTTCAAAAAGCGCTACATGAATCACGGTTTGAAAAATCATTACTACACTGTTATTAACATGTGGATTACCGGACTTTCATTCACCATTCAATGCATATTGACACTTAGAAGCATTTTCTCAGATTTCACAGTGTTCTCCTAATGGCAGTTTTGAAAATGAGGCACATTTCGCAGAAAAAAACTCTTCAAGCGAGTTCTACCCAATAGACATGTAATTTACATTGTTTCCTTCAATATGACACACTGTATTCCGTACACGTTACATGCATCACGAATTCGACAAACATTCTCTAATGAGTGTGAGCATGTGGATTACCAAAGTTTCATTCACCATACAAGGCATATTTACACCTAGATGTAGTTATTCTGATTTCGCAGGTTTTCCCTAACATCCACTTCCGAAAATCATGAAATTTTCGCAGAAAAATTCAATTCAAGCGAGTTCTATCCAGTAGAATTGTTATTTTCCGAGTTTCACTCACCGAGACATTCCGTGTTCAAAAAACGTTACATTAATCACGGCTTTGACAAACATTATTTAATGACCGTGACCATGTGGATTACCGATTTTTCAACCACAATACAAGGCATATCGACACCTAGAAACATTTACTTAGATTTCGCAGATTTTTCCTAAATTTTGTTATGAAAATCAGGCAGTTTTCGCAGAAAAATTCTCTTGCTGCATGTTCGATCCAATAGACACCCCATTTTCATAGATACCGTCACCGTAACATCCCGTGATCCGAAAAAGTTACTTGCACCATGGATTCAACAAATATTCACTGCTGAGTTGTTAGAATGTGAATTACACATCTTTAATAAACCATTGAAGACATATTGTCACCTTAAAATTTTGCTCAGATTTTGCAGTGTTTTCATAACACCAGTTTCCAAACAGAGGTAGATTTTACAGTAAAATGCTCCTGGAGTGTTTCTCACCAATAGATATGTAATTTACATAGTTTCCATCAACGTGACATTCCGTATACTGAATACACTACATTCATCACGGATTTGAGAAACATTTTTAATGAGTTGTGTACATGTGTATTACAGAACTTTCATCCACCATACAAGGCATATTTACACCTAGAAACATTAACTCTGAGTTTGCAGCTTTTTCCTACTAGCAGTTTCAAAATCAGGGAGTTTCCTAAGGAAAAAACTGTTGGAGCGTGTTCTACCCAATAGATATGTAAATTACATAGATTCTCCCGCTGTGAAATTCCGTGTTTCGCACACGCTACATGCAGATAGGATTCGACAAAAATACACTACAGAGTTGTTTGCATGTGGATTACAGGACTTTCATCACAATACAAGGCATATTGATGATTAGAAGCATTTTCTCTGATTTCACAGAGCTTTCCAAACGCCAGTTTCGGAACTGAGGCAGATTTCAAGGCAAAAACCTCTTGGAGCGGGTTCAAAACAATAGACATTTAATTTACATGGATTCGCACACCATGAAATTCCGTGTTCCGAACACGCTTCATGCATCTCGGATTCAAAAATTTTCACTACAGGGTTGTTAGCAAGTGGAATACATCACTTTCATTGACCATAGATTGCTTACTGACTCTTTGAATGCTTTTCTCAGATTTCACAGATTAGTTTAAATGCCAGGTTTGAAAATGAGGCAGATTTGGCAGGAAAATGCTCTTGGAGCGAGTTCTAACCCAAAGATATGTAATATACCTAGTTTCACTCACCGTGACATTCCGTGTTCTGAACAAGTTACATGCATCACGGATTCGAAAAACATTCTTTAATGAGTTGTGTACATGTGTATTACCGTACTTTCATCCACCTTACAATGCATATTTATACATAGAATGTTTTTTCTGATTTAGTAGATTTCACCTAATGTCAGTTTTTAAATCATGCAGTTTTCGCAGAAAATCCTCTTGGAGCGAGTTCTACCCAATAGACATTCAATTTACATAGAACCTGTCATCGTGAAATTCCGTGTTCCGAAAAAGCTACATGCATCACGGATTCGACAAATATTCACTACAGAGTTGTTTGCATAAGGATTAACGAACTTTCATCCACCATAAAAGCCATATTGACACTTTGAATCATTTTCTCATATTTTGAAAGTTTTTCCTAATGCCAGTTTTGAAAATGAGGCAGAATTCGCAGAAAAAGCTCTTGGAGCGTGTTCTACCCAAGTGACATGCATTTTACATAGATTCGCTCACCGTGATATTCTGTGTCCCAAACACGCTTCATGTATCTCGGATTCGACAAATATTCACTACAGAGTTGTTAGCATGCAGATTACCGAACTTTCATCCACCCTACAAGGCATATTTACACCGAGAATCTATTCATCTGAGTTCGCAGTGTTTCCTAAATCCAGTTTCGAAAATCAGGCAGATTTCTCAGGAAAAATCTCTTGGAGTGATTTCTAACCAAGAGAAATGTAATTTACATAAAATCCCTGACCATGAAATTCCGTGTTCCGAACATGCTACATGCATAATGGATTCGAAAAATATTCTCTACAGATTTGTTAGCATGTGGATTACCGAACTTTCATCACAATAGTTTGAATATTGATACTTAGAAGTATTTTCTCAGATTTTGCTGCGTTTTCCAAACGCCAGTTTAAAAAATGAAGCATTTACTGCAGAAAAATTCTCTTGGAGAGAGTTGTACCCAATAGAGAAGTAATTAACATTGTTTCAGTCACCGTGAAATTCCATGTTAAAAACACGGTATATGCATCACGGATTAGAAAAAGCTTCTTTAATATGTTGTGAAAATGTGGATTACCGAACTTTCTTCCAACATAAAGGCATATTTACACCTAGAAATATTTACTCTCATTTTGAAGCATTCTCCAAATTTCAGATTCGATAATCATGCAATTTTCGCAGAAAAATTCTATTCTAGCTAGTTCTACCCAATAGAATTTTAATTTAAATTGTGTCATTACGGTGAAATTCCATTTCAAAAAGCGCTACATGAATCACGGTTTGAAAAATCATTACTACACTGTTATTAACATGTGGATTACCGGACTTTCATTCACCATTCAATGCATATTGACACTTAGAAGCATTTTCTAAGATTTCACAGGGTTCTCCTAATGGCAGTTTTGAAAATGAGGCACATTTCGCAGAAAAAAACTCTTCAAGCGAGTTCTACCCAATAGACATGTAATTTACATTGTTTCCTTCAATATGACACACTGTATTCCGTACACGTTACATGCATCACGAATTCGACAAACATTCTCTAATGAGTGTGAGCATGTGGATTACCAAAGTTTCATTCACCATACAAGGCATATTTACACCTAGATGTTGTTATTCTGATTTCGCAGGTTTTCCCTAACATCCACTTCCGAAAATCATGAAATTTTCGCAGAAAAATTCAATTCAAGCGAGTTCTATCCAGTAGAATTGTTATTTTCTGAGTTTCACTCACCGAGACATTCCGTGTTCAAAAAACGTTACATTAATCACGGCTTTGACAAACATTATTTAATGACCGTGACCATGTGGATTACCGATGTTTCAACCACAATACAAGGCATATCGACACCTAGAAACATTTACTTAGATTTCGCAGATTTTTCCTAAATTTTGTTATGAAAATCAGGCAGTTTTCGCAGAAAAATTCTCTTGCTGCATGTTCGATCCAATAGACACCCCATTTTCATAGATACCGTCACCGTAACATCCCGTGATCTGAAAAAGTTACATGCACCATGGATTCAACAAATATTCACTGCTGAGTTGTTAGAATGTGAATTACACATCTTTAATAAACCATTGAAGACATATTGTCACCTTAAAATTTTGCTCAGATTTTGCAGTGTTTTCATAACACCAGTTTCCAAACAGAGGTAGATTTTACAGTAAAATGCTCCTGGAGTGTTTCTCACCAATAGATATGTAATTTACATAGTTTCCATCAACGTGACATTCCGTATACTGAATACACTACATTCATCACGGATTTGAGAAACATTTTTAATGAGTTGTGTACATGTGTATTACAGAACTTTCATCCACCATACAAGGCATATTTACACCTAGAAACATTAACTCTGAGTTTGCAGCTTTTTCCTACTAGCAGTTTCAAAATCAGGGAGTTTCCTAAGGAAAAAACTGTTGGAGCGTGTTCTACCCAATAGATATGTAAATTACATAGATTCTCCCGCTGTGAAATTCCGTGTTTCGCACACGCTACATGCAGATAGGATTCGACAAAAATACACTACAGAGTTGTTTGCATGTGGATTACAGGACTTTCATCACAATACAAGGCATATTGATGATTAGAAGCATTTTCTCTGATTTCACAGAGCTTTCCAAACGCCAGTTTCGAAACTGAGGCAGATTTCACGGCAAAATCCTCTTGGAGCGGGTTCAAAACAATAGACATTTAATTTACATGGATTCGCACACCATGAAATTCCGTGTTCCGAACACGCTTCATGCATCTCGGATTCAAAAATTTTCACTACAGGGTTGTTAGCAAGTGGAATACATCACTTTCATTGACCATAGATTGCTTACTGACTCTTTGAATGCTTTTCTCAGATTTCACAGATTAGTTTAAATGCCAGGTTTGAAAATGAGGCAGATTTGGCAGGAAAATGCTCTTGGAGCGAGTTCTAACCCAAAGATATGTAATATACCTAGTTTCACTCACCGTGACATTCCGTGTTCTGAACAAGTTACATGCATCACGGATTCGAAAAACATTCTTTAATGAGTTGTGAACATGTGTATTACCGTACTTTCATCCACCTTACAATGCATATTTATACATAGAATGTTTTTTCTGATTTAGTAGATTTCACCTAATGTCAGTTTTTAAATCATGCAGTTTTCGCAGAAAATCCTCTTGGAGCGAGTTCTACCCAATAGACATTCAATTTACATAGAACCTGTCATCGTGAAATTCCGTGTTCCGAAAAAGCTACATGCATCACGGATTCGACAAATATTCACTACAGAGTTGTTAGCATAAGGATTAACGAACTTTCATCCACCATAAAAGCCATATTGACACTTTGAATCATTTTCTCATATTTCGAAAGTTTTTCCTAATGCCAGTTTTGAAAATGAGGCAGAATTCGCAGAAAAAGCTCTTGGAGCGTGTTCTACCCAAGTGACATGCATTTTACATAGATTCGCTCACCGTGATATTCTGTGTCCCAAACACGCTTCATGTATCTCGGATTCGACAAATATTCACTACAGAGTTGTTAGCATGCAGATTACCGAACTTTCATCCACCCTACAAGGCATATTTACACCGAGAATCTATTCATCTGAGTTCGCAGTGTTTCCTAAATCCAGTTTCGAAAATCAGGCAGATTTCTCAGGAAAAATCTCTTGGAGTGATTTCTAACCAAGAGAAATGTAATTTACATAAAATCCCTGACCATGAAATTCCGTGTTCCGAACATGCTACATGCATAATGGATTCGAAAAATATTCTCTACAGATTTGTTAGCATGTGGATTACCGAACTTTCATCACAATAGTTTGAATATTGATACTTAGAAGTATTTTCTCAGATTTTGCTGCGTTTTCCAAACGCCAGTTTAAAAAATGAAGCATTTACTGCAGAAAAATTCTCTTGGAGAGAGTTCTACCCAATAGAGAAGTAATTTACATTGTTTCAGTCACCGTGAAATTCCATGTTAAAAACACGGTATATGCATCACGGATTAGAAAAAGCTTCTTTAATATGTTGTGAAAATGTGGATTACCGAACTTTCTTCCAACATAAAGGCATATTTACACCTAGAAATATTTACTCTCATTTTGAAGCATTCTCCAAATTTCAGATTCGATAATCATGCAATTTTCGCAGAAAAATTCTATTCTAGCTAGTTCTACCCAATAGAATTTTAATTTAAATTGTGTCATTACGGTGAAATTCCATTTCAAAAAGCGCTACATGAATCACGGTTTGAAAAATCATTACTACACTGTTATTAACATGTGGATTACCGGACTTTCATTCACCATTCAATGCATATTGACACTTAGAAGCATTTTCTCAGATTTCACAGTGTTCTCCTAATGGCAGTTTTGAAAATGAGGCACATTTCGCAGAAAAAAACTCTTCAAGCGAGTTCTACCCAATAGACATGTAATTTACATTGTTTCCTTCAATATGACACACTGTATTCCGTACACGTTACATGCATCACGAATTCGACAAACATTCTCTAATGAGTGTGAGCATGTGGATTACCAAAGTTTCATTCACCATACAAGGCATATTTACACCTAGATGTAGTTATTCTGATTTCGCAGGTTTTCCCTAACATCCACTTCCGAAAATCATGAAATTTTCGCAGAAAAATTCAATTCAAGCGAGTTCTATCCAGTAGAATTGTTATTTTCCGAGTTTCACTCACCGAGACATTCCGTGTTCAAAAAACGTTACATTAATCACGGCTTTGACAAACATTATTTAATGACCGTGACCATGTGGATTACCGATTTTTCAACCACAATACAAGGCATATCGACACCTAGAAACATTTACTTAGATTTCGCAGATTTTTCCTAAATTTTGTTATGAAAATCAGGCAGTTTTCGCAGAAAAATTCTCTTGCTGCATGTTCGATCCAATAGACACCCCATTTTCATAGATACCGTCACCGTAACATCCCGTGATCCGAAAAAGTTACTTGCACCATGGATTCAACAAATATTCACTGCTGAGTTGTTAGAATGTGAATTACACATCTTTAATAAACCATTGAAGACATATTGTCACCTTAAAATTTTGCTCAGATTTTGCAGTGTTTTCATAACACCAGTTTCCAAACAGAGGTAGATTTTACAGTAAAATGCTCCTGGAGTGTTTCTCACCAATAGATATGTAATTTACATAGTTTCCATCAACGTGACATTCCGTATACTGAATACACTACATTCATCACGGATTTGAGAAACATTTTTAATGAGTTGTGTACATGTGTATTACAGAACTTTCATCCACCATACAAGGCATATTTACACCTAGAAACATTAACTCTGAGTTTGCAGCTTTTTCCTACTAGCAGTTTCAAAATCAGGGAGTTTCCTAAGGAAAAAACTGTTGGAGCGTGTTCTACCCAATAGATATGTAAATTACATAGATTCTCCCGCTGTGAAATTCCGTGTTTCGCACACGCTACATGCAGATAGGATTCGACAAAAATACACTACAGAGTTGTTTGCATGTGGATTACAGGACTTTCATCACAATACAAGGCATATTGATGATTAGAAGCATTTTCTCTGATTTCACAGAGCTTTCCAAACGCCAGTTTCGGAACTGAGGCAGATTTCAAGGCAAAAACCTCTTGGAGCGGGTTCAAAACAATAGACATTTAATTTACATGGATTCGCACACCATGAAATTCCGTGTTCCGAACACGCTTCATGCATCTCGGATTCAAAAATTTTCACTACAGGGTTGTTAGCAAGTGGAATACATCACTTTCATTGACCATAGATTGCTTACTGACTCTTTGAATGCTTTTCTCAGATTTCACAGATTAGTTTAAATGCCAGGTTTGAAAATGAGGCAGATTTGGCAGGAAAATGCTCTTGGAGCGAGTTCTAACCCAAAGATATGTAATATACCTAGTTTCACTCACCGTGACATTCCGTGTTCTGAACAAGTTACATGCATCACGGATTCGAAAAACATTCTTTAATGAGTTGTGAACATGTGTATTACCGTACTTTCATCCACCTTACAATGCATATTTATACATAGAATGTTTTTTCTGATTTAGTAGATTTCACCTAATGTCAGTTTTTAAATCATGCAGTTTTCGCAGAAAATCCTCTTGGAGCGAGTTCTACCCAATAGACATTCAATTTACATAGAACCTGTCATCGTGAAATTCCGTGTTCCGAAAAAGCTACATGCATCACGGATTCGACAAATATTCACTACAGAGTTGTTAGCATAAGGATTAACGAACTTTCATCCACCATAAAAGCCATATTGACACTTTGAATCATTTTCTCATATTTCGAAAGTTTTTCCTAATGCCAGTTTTGAAAATGAGGCAGAATTCGCAGAAAAAGCTCTTGGAGCGTGTTCTACCCAAGTGACATGCATTTTACATAGATTCGCTCACCGTGATATTCTGTGTCCCAAACACGCTTCATGTATCTCGGATTCGACAAATATTCACTACAGAGTTGTTAGCATGCAGATTACCGAACTTTCATCCACCCTACAAGGCATATTTACACCGAGAATCTATTCATCTGAGTTCGCAGTGTTTCCTAAATCCAGTTTCGAAAATCAGGCAGATTTCTCAGGAAAAATCTCTTGGAGTGATTTCTAACCAAGAGAAATGTAATTTACATAAAATCCCTGACCATGAAATTCCGTGTTCCGAACATGCTACATGCATAATGGATTCGAAAAATATTCTCTACAGATTTGTTAGCATGTGGATTACCGAACTTTCATCACAATAGTTTGAATATTGATACTTAGAAGTATTTTCTCAGATTATGCTGCGTTTTCCAAACGCCAGTTTAAAAAATGAAGCATTTACTGCAGAAAAATTCTCTTGGAGAGAGTTCTACCCAATAGAGAAGTAATTTACATTGTTTCAGTCACCGTGAAATTCCATGTTAAAAACACGGTATATGCATCACGGATTAGAAAAAGCTTCTTTAATATGTTGTGAAAATGTGGATTACCGAACTTTCTTCCAACATAAAGGCATATTTACACCTAGAAATATTTACTCTCATTTTGAAGCATTCTCCAAATTTCAGATTCGATAATCATGCAATTTTCGCAGAAAAATTCTATTCTAGCTAGTTCTACCCAATAGAATTTTAATTTAAATTGTGTCATTACGGTGAAATTCCATTTCAAAAAGCGCTACATGAATCACGGTTTGAAAAATCATTACTACACTGTTATTAACATGTGGATTACCGGACTTTCATTCACCATTCAATGCATATTGACACTTAGAAGCATTTTCTCAGATTTCACAGGGTTCTCCTAATGGCAGTTTTGAAAATGAGGCACATTTCGCAGAAAAAAACTCTTCAAGCGAGTTCTACCCAATAGACATGTAATTTACATTGTTTCCTTCAATATGACACACTGTATTCCGTACACGTTACATGCATCACGAATTCGACAAACATTCTCTAATGAGTGTGAGCATGTGGATTACCAAAGTTTCATTCACCATACAAGGCATATTTACACCTAGATGTAGTTATTCTGATTTCGCAGGTTTTCCCTAACATCCACTTCTGAAAATCATGAAATTTTCGCAGAAAAATTCAATTCAAGCGAGTTCTATCCAGTAGAATTGTTATTTTCCGAGTTTCACTCACCGAGACATTCCGTGTTCAAAAAACGTTACATTAATCACGGCTTTGACAAACATTATTTAATGACCGTGACCATGTGGATTACCGATGTTTCAACCACAATACAAGGCATATTGACACCTAGAAACATTTACTTAGATTTCGCAGATTTTTCCTAAATTTTGTTATGAAAATCAGGCAGTTTTCGCAGAAAAATTCTCTTGCTGCATGTTCGATCCAATAGACACCCCATTTTCATAGATACCGTCACCGTAACATCCCGTGATCCGAAAAAGTTACTTGCACCATGGATTCAACAAATATTCACTGCTGAGTTGTTAGAATGTGAATTACACATCTTTAATAAACCATTGAAGACATATTGTCACCTTAAAATTTTGCTCAGATTTTGCAGTGTTTTCATAACACCAGTTTCCAAACAGAGGTAGATTTTACAGTAAAATGCTCCTGGAGTGTTTCTCACCAATAGATATGTAATTTACATAGTTTCCATCAACGTGACATTCCGTATACTGAATACACTACATTCATCACGGATTTGAGAAACATTTTTAATGAGTTGTGTACATGTGTATTACAGAACTTTCATCCACCATACAAGGCATATTTACACCTAGAAACATTAACTCTGAGTTTGCAGCTTTTTCCTACTAGCAGTTTCAAAATCAGGGAGTTTCCTAAGGAAAAAACTGTTGGAGCGTGTTCTACCCAATAGATATGTAAATTACATAGATTCTCCCGCTGTGAAATTCCGTGTTTCGCACACGCTACATGCAGATAGGATTCGACAAAAATACACTACAGAGTTGTTTGCATGTGGATTACAGGACTTTCATCACAATACAAGGCATATTGATGATTAGAAGCATTTTCTCTGATTTCACAGAGCTTTCCAAACGCCAGTTTCGGAACTGAGGCAGATTTCACGGCAAAAACCTCTTGGAGCGGGTTCAAAACAATAGACATTTAATTTACATGGATTCGCACACCATGAAATTCCGTGTTCCGAACACGCTTCATGCATCTCGGATTCAAAAATTTTCACTACAGGGTTGTTAGCAAGTGGAATACATCACTTTCATTGACCATAGATTGCTTACTGACTCTTTGAATGCTTTTCTCAGATTTCACAGATTAGTTTAAATGCCAGGTTTGAAAATGAGGCAGATTTGGCAGGAAAATGCTCTTGGAGCGAGTTCTAACCCAAAGATATGTAATATACCTAGTTTCACTCACCGTGACATTCCGTGTTCTGAACAAGTTACATGCATCACGGATTCGAAAAACATTCTTTAATGAGTTGTGAACATGTGTATTACCGTACTTTCATCCACCTTACAATGCATATTTATACATAGAATGTTTTTTCTGATTTAGTAGATTTCACCTAATGTCAGTTTTTAAATCATGCAGTTTTCGCAGAAAATCCTCTTGGAGCGAGTTCTACCCAATAGACATTCAATTTACATAGAACCTGTCATCGTGAAATTCCGTGTTCCGAAAAAGCTACATGCATCACGGATTCGACAAATATTCACTACAGAGTTGTTAGCATAAGGATTAACGAACTTTCATCCACCATAAAAGCCATATTGACACTTTGAATCATTTTCTCATATTTCGAAAGTTTTTCCTAATGCCAGTTTTGAAAATGAGGCAGAATTCGCAGAAAAAGCTCTTGGAGCGTGTTCTACCCAAGTGACATGCATTTTACATAGATTCGCTCACCGTGATATTCTGTGTCCCAAACACGCTTCATGTATCTCGGATTCGACAAATATTCACTACAGAGTTGTTAGCATGCAGATTACCGAACTTTCATCCACCCTACAAGGCATATTTACACCGAGAATCTATTCATCTGAGTTCGCAGTGTTTCCTAAATCCAGTTTCGAAAATCAGGCAGATTTCTCAGGAAAAATCTCTTGGAGTGATTTCTAACCAAGAGAAATGTAATTTACATAAAATCCCTGACCATGAAATTCCGTGTTCCGAACATGCTACATGCATAATGGATTCGAAAAATATTCTCTACAGATTTGTTAGCATGTGGATTACCGAACTTTCATCACAATAGTTTGAATATTGATACTTAGAAGTATTTTCTCAGATTATGCTGCGTTTTCCAAACGCCAGTTTAAAAAATGAAGCATTTACTGCAGAAAAATTCTCTTGGAGAGAGTTCTACCCAATAGAGAAGTAATTTACATTGTTTCAGTCACCGTGAAATTCCATGTTAAAAACACGGTATATGCATCACGGATTAGAAAAAGCTTCTTTAATATGTTGTGAAAATGTGGATTACCGAACTTTCTTCCAACATAAAGGCATATTTACACCTAGAAATATTTACTCTCATTTTGAAGCATTCTCCAAATTTCAGATTCGATAATCATGCAATTTTCGCAGAAAAATTCTATTCTAGCTAGTTCTACCCAATAGAATTTTAATTTAAATTGTGTCATTACGGTGAAATTCCATTTCAAAAAGCGCTACATGAATCACGGTTTGAAAAATCATTACTACACTGTTATTAACATGTGGATTACCGGACTTTCATTCACCATTCAATGCATATTGACACTTAGAAGCATTTTCTAATATTTCACAGGGTTCTCCTAATGGCAGTTTTGAAAATGAGGCACATTTCGCAGAAAAAAACTCTTCAAGCGAGTTCTACCCAATAGACATGTAATTTACATTGTTTCCTTCAATATGACACACTGTATTCCGTACACGTTACATGCATCACGAATTCGACAAACATTCTCTAATGAGTGTGAGCATGTGGATTACCAAAGTTTCATTCACCATACAAGGCATATTTACACCTAGATGTAGTTATTCTGATTTCGCAGGTTTTCCCTAACATCCACTTCTGAAAATCATGAAATTTTCGCAGAAAAATTCAATTCAAGCGAGTTCTATCCAGTAGAATTGTTATTTTCCGAGTTTCACTCACCGAGACATTCCGTGTTCAAAAAACGTTACATTAATCACGGCTTTGACAAACATTATTTAATGACCGTGACCATGTGGATTACCAATGTTTCAACCACAATACAAGGCATATTGACACCTAGAAACATTTACTTAGATTTCGCAGATTTTTCCTAAATTTTGTTATGAAAATCAGGCAGTTTTCGCAGAAAAATTCTCTTGCTGCATGTTCGATCCAATAGACACCCCATTTTCATAGATACCGTCACCGTAACATCCCGTGATCCGAAAAAGTTACATGCACCATGGATTCAACAAATATTCACTGCTGAGTTGTTAGAATGTGAATTACACATCTTTAATAAACCATTGAAGACATATTGTCACCTTAAAATTTTGCTCAGATTTTGCAGTGTTTTCATAACACCAGTTTCCAAACAGAGGTAGATTTTACAGTAAAATGCTCCTGGAGTGTTTCTCACCAATAGATATGTAATTTACATAGTTTCCATCAACGTGACATTCCGTATACTGAATACACTACATTCATCACGGATTTGAGAAACATTTTTAATGAGTTGTGTACATGTGTATTACAGAACTTTCATCCACCATACAAGGCATATTTACACCTAGAAACATTAACTCTGAGTTTGCAGCTTTTTCCTACTAGCAGTTTCAAAATCAGGGAGTTTCCTAAGGAAAAAACTGTTGGAGCGTGTTCTACCCAATAGATATGTAAATTACATAGATTCTCCCGCTGTGAAATTCCGTGTTTCGCACACGCTACATGCAGATAGGATTCGACAAAAAGACACTACAGAGTTGTTTGCATGTGGATTACAGGACTTTCATCACAATACAAGGCATATTGATGATTAGAAGCATTTTCTCTGATTTCACAGAGCTTTCCAAACGCCAGTTTCGGAACTGAGGCAGATTTCACGGCAAAAACCTCTTGGAGCGGGTTCAAAACAATAGACATTTAATTTACATGGATTCGCACACCATGAAATTCCGTGTTCCGAACACGCTTCATGCATCTCGGATTCAAAAATTTTCACTACAGGGTTGTTAGCAAGTGGAATACATCACTTTCATTGACCATAGATTGCTTACTGACTCTTTGAATGCTTTTCTCAGATTTCACAGATTAGTTTAAATGCCAGGTTTGAAAATGAGGCAGATTTGGCAGGAAAATGCTCTTGGAGCGAGTTCTAACCCAAAGATATGTAATATACCTAGTTTCACTCACCGTGACATTCCGTGTTCTGAACAAGTTACATGCATCACGGATTCGAAAAACATTCTTTAATGAGTTGTGAACATGTGTATTACCGTACTTTCATCCACCTTACAATGCATATTTATACATAGAATGTTTTTTCTGATTTAGTAGATTTCACCTAATGTCAGTTTTTAAATCATGCAGTTTTCGCAGAAAATCCTCTTGGAGCGAGTTCTACCCAATAGACATTCAATTTACATAGAACCTGTCATCGTGAAATTCCGTGTTCCGAAAAAGCTACATGCATCACGGATTCGACAAATATTCACTACAGAGTTGTTAGCATAAGGATTAACGAACTTTCATCCACCATAAAAGCCATATTGACACTTTGAATCATTTTCTCATATTTCGAAAGTTTTTCCTAATGCCAGTTTTGAAAATGAGGCAGAATTCGCAGAAAAAGCTCTTGGAGCGTGTTCTACCCAAGTGACATGCATTTTACATAGATTCGCTCACCGTGATATTCTGTGTCCCAAACACGCTTCATGTATCTCGGATTCGACAAATATTCACTACAGAGTTGTTAGCATGCAGATTACCGAACTTTCATCCACCCTACAAGGCATATTTACACCGAGAATCTATTCATCTGAGTTCGCAGTGTTTCCTAAATCCAGTTTCGAAAATCAGGCAGATTTCTCAGGAAAAATCTCTTGGAGTGATTTCTAACCAAGAGAAATGTAATTTACATAAAATCCCTGACCATGAAATTCCGTGTTCCGAACATGCTACATGCATAATGGATTCGAAAAATATTCTCTACAGATTTGTTAGCATGTGGATTACCGAACTTTCATCACAATAGTTTGAATATTGATACTTAGAAGTATTTTCTCAGATTATGCTGCGTTTTCCAAACGCCAGTTTAAAAAATGAAGCATTTACTGCAGAAAAATTCTCTTGGAGAGAGTTCTACCCAATAGAGAAGTAATTTACATTGTTTCAGTCACCGTGAAATTCCATGTTAAAAACACGGTATATGCATCACGGATTAGAAAAAGCTTCTTTAATATGTTGTGAAAATGTGGATTACCGAACTTTCTTCCAACATAAAGGCATATTTACACCTAGAAATATTTACTCTCATTTTGAAGCATTCTCCAAATTTCAGATTCGATAATCATGCAATTTTCGCAGAAAAATTCTATTCTAGCTAGTTCTACCCAATAGAATTTTAATTTAAATTGTGTCATTACGGTGAAATTCCATTTCAAAAAGCGCTACATGAATCACGGTTTGAAAAATCATTACTACACTGTTATTAACATGTGGATTACCGGACTTTCATTCACCATTCAATGCATATTGACACTTAGAAGCATTTTCTAAGATTTCACAGGGTTCTCCTAATGGCAGTTTTGAAAATGAGGCACATTTCGCAGAAAAAAACTCTTCAAGCGAGTTCTACCCAATAGACATGTAATTTACATTGTTTCCTTCAATATGACACACTGTATTCCGTACACGTTACATGCATCACGAATTCGACAAACATTCTCTAATGAGTGTGAGCATGTGGATTACCAAAGTTTCATTCACCATACAAGGCATATTTACACCTAGATGTAGTTATTCTGATTTCGCAGGTTTTCCCTAACATCCACTTCTGAAAATCATGAAATTTTCGCAGAAAAATTCAATTCAAGCGAGTTCTATCCAGTAGAATTGTTATTTTCCGAGTTTCACTCACCGAGACATTCCGTGTTCAAAAAACGTTACATTAATCACGGCTTTGACAAACATTATTTAATGACCGTGACCATGTGGATTACCAATGTTTCAACCACAATACAAGGCATATTGACACCTAGAAACATTTACTTAGATTTTGCAGATTTTTCCTAAATTTTGTTATGAAAATCAGGCAGTTTTCGCAGAAAAATTCTCTTGCTGCATGTTCGATCCAATAGACACCCCATTTTCATAGATACCGTCACCGTAACATCCCGTGATCCGAAAAAGTTACATGCACCATGGATTCAACAAATATTCACTGCTGAGTTGTTAGAATGTGAATTACACATCTTTAATAAACCATTGAAGACATATTGTCACCTTAAAATTTTGCTCAGATTTTGCAGTGTTTTCATAACACCAGTTTCCAAACAGAGGTAGATTTTACAGTAAAATGCTCCTGGAGTGTTTCTCACCAATAGATATGTAATTTACATAGTTTCCATCAACGTGACATTCCGTATACTGAATACACTACATTCATCACGGATTTGAGAAACATTTTTAATGAGTTGTGTACATGTGTATTACAGAACTTTCATCCACCATACAAGGCATATTTACACCTAGAAACATTAACTCTGAGTTTGCAGCTTTTTCCTACTAGCAGTTTCAAAATCAGGGAGTTTCCTAAGGAAAAAACTGTTGGAGCGTGTTCTACCCAATAGATATGTAAATTACATAGATTCTCCCGCTGTGAAATTCCGTGTTTCGCACACGCTACATGCAGATAGGATTCGACAAAAAGACACTACAGAGTTGTTTGCATGTGGATTACAGGACTTTCATCACAATACAAGGCATATTGATGATTAGAAGCATTTTCTCTGATTTCACAGAGCTTTCCAAACGCCAGTTTCGGAACTGAGGCAGATTTCACGGCAAAAACCTCTTGGAGCGGGTTCAAAACAATAGACATTTAATTTACATGGATTCGCACACCATGAAATTCCGTGTTCCGAACACGCTTCATGCATCTCGGATTCAAAAATTTTCACTACAGGGTTGTTAGCAAGTGGAATACATCACTTTCATTGACCATAGATTGCTTACTGACTCTTTGAATGCTTTTCTCAGATTTCACAGATTAGTTTAAATGCCAGGTTTGAAAATGAGGCAGATTTGGCAGGAAAATGCTCTTGGAGCGAGTTCTAACCCAAAGATATGTAATATACCTAGTTTCACTCACCGTGACATTCCGTGTTCTGAACAAGTTACATGCATCACGGATTCGAAAAACATTCTTTAATGAGTTGTGAACATGTGTATTACCGTACTTTCATCCACCTTACAATGCATATTTATACATAGAATGTTTTTTCTGATTTAGTAGATTTCACCTAATGTCAGTTTTTAAATCATGCAGTTTTCGCAGAAAATCCTCTTGGAGCGAGTTCTACCCAATAGACATTCAATTTACATAGAACCTGTCATCGTGAAATTCCGTGTTCCGAAAAAGCTACATGCATCACGGATTCGACAAATATTCACTACAGAGTTGTTAGCATAAGGATTAACGAACTTTCATCCACCATAAAAGCCATATTGACACTTTGAATCATTTTCTCATATTTCGAAAGTTTTTCCTAATGCCAGTTTTGAAAATGAGGCAGAATTCGCAGAAAAAGCTCTTGGAGCGTGTTCTACCCAAGTGACATGCATTTTACATAGATTCGCTCACCGTGATATTCTGTGTCCCAAACACGCTTCATGTATCTCGGATTCGACAAATATTCACTACAGAGTTGTTAGCATGCAGATTACCGAACTTTCATCCACCCTACAAGGCATATTTACACCGAGAATCTATTCATCTGAGTTCGCAGTGTTTCCTAAATCCAGTTTCGAAAATCAGGCAGATTTCTCAGGAAAAATCTCTTGGAGTGATTTCTAACCAAGAGAAATGTAATTTACATAAAATCCCTGACCATGAAATTCCGTGTTCCGAACATGCTACATGCATAATGGATTCGAAAAATATTCTCTACAGATTTGTTAGCATGTGGATTACCGAACTTTCATCACAATAGTTTGAATATTGATACTTAGAAGTATTTTCTCAGATTATGCTGCGTTTTCCAAACGCCAGTTTAAAAAATGAAGCATTTACTGCAGAAAAATTCTCTTGGAGAGAGTTCTACCCAATAGAGAAGTAATTTACATTGTTTCAGTCACCGTGAAATTCCATGTTAAAAACACGGTATATGCATCACGGATTAGAAAAAGCTTCTTTAATATGTTGTGAAAATGTGGATTACCGAACTTTCTTCCAACATAAAGGCATATTTACACCTAGAAATATTTACTCTCATTTTGAAGCATTCTCCAAATTTCAGATTCGATAATCATGCAATTTTCGCAGAAAAATTCTATTCTAGCTAGTTCTACCCAATAGAATTTTAATTTAAATTGTGTCATTACGGTGAAATTCCATTTCAAAAAGCGCTACATGAATCACGGTTTGAAAAATCATTACTACACTGTTATTAACATGTGGATTACCGGACTTTCATTCACCATTCAATGCATATTGACACTTAGAAGCATTTTCTAAGATTTCACAGGGTTCTCCTAATGGCAGTTTTGAAAATGAGGCACATTTCGCAGAAAAAAACTCTTCAAGCGAGTTCTACCCAATAGACATGTAATTTACATTGTTTCCTTCAATATGACACACTGTATTCCGTACACGTTACATGCATCACGAATTCGACAAACATTCTCTAATGAGTGTGAGCATGTGGATTACCAAAGTTTCATTCACCATACAAGGCATATTTACACCTAGATGTAGTTATTCTGATTTCGCAGGTTTTCCCTAACATCCACTTCTGAAAATCATGAAATTTTCGCAGAAAAATTCAATTCAAGCGAGTTCTATCCAGTAGAATTGTTATTTTCCGAGTTTCACTCACCGAGACATTCCGTGTTCAAAAAACGTTACATTAATCACGGCTTTGACAAACATTATTTAATGACCGTGACCATGTGGATTACCAATGTTTCAACCACAATACAAGGCATATTGACACCTAGAAACATTTACTTAGATTTTGCAGATTTTTCCTAAATTTTGTTATGAAAATCAGGCAGTTTTCGCAGAAAAATTCTCTTGCTGCATGTTCGATCCAATAGACACCCCATTTTCATAGATACCGTCACCGTAACATCCCGTGATCCGAAAAAGTTACATGCACCATGGATTCAACAAATATTCACTGCTGAGTTGTTAGAATGTGAATTACACATCTTTAATAAACCATTGAAGACATATTGTCACCTTAAAATTTTGCTCAGATTTTGCAGTGTTTTCATAACACCAGTTTCCAAACAGAGGTAGATTTTACAGTAAAATGCTCCTGGAGTGTTTCTCACCAATAGATATGTAATTTACATAGTTTCCATCAACGTGACATTCCGTATACTGAATACACTACATTCATCACGGATTTGAGAAACATTTTTAATGAGTTGTGTACATGTGTATTACAGAACTTTCATCCACCATACAAGGCATATTTACACCTAGAAACATTAACTCTGAGTTTGCAGCTTTTTCCTACTAGCAGTTTCAAAATCAGGGAGTTTCCTAAGGAAAAAACTGTTGGAGCGTGTTCTACCCAATAGATATGTAAATTACATAGATTCTCCCGCTGTGAAATTCCGTGTTTCGCACACGCTACATGCAGATAGGATTCGACAAAAAGACACTACAGAGTTGTTTGCATGTGGATTACAGGACTTTCATCACAATACAAGGCATATTGATGATTAGAAGCATTTTCTCTGATTTCACAGAGCTTTCCAAACGCCAGTTTCGGAACTGAGGCAGATTTCACGGCAAAAACCTCTTGGAGCGGGTTCAAAACAATAGACATTTAATTTACATGGATTCGCACACCATGAAATTCCGTGTTCCGAACACGCTTCATGCATCTCGGATTCAAAAATTTTCACTACAGGGTTGTTAGCAAGTGGAATACATCACTTTCATTGACCATAGATTGCTTACTGACTCTTTGAATGCTTTTCTCAGATTTCACAGATTAGTTTAAATGCCAGGTTTGAAAATGAGGCAGATTTGGCAGGAAAATGCTCTTGGAGCGAGTTCTAACCCAAAGATATGTAATATACCTAGTTTCACTCACCGTGACATTCCGTGTTCTGAACAAGTTACATGCATCACGGATTCGAAAAACATTCTTTAATGAGTTGTGAACATGTGTATTACCGTACTTTCATCCACCTTACAATGCATATTTATACATAGAATGTTTTTTCTGATTTAGTAGATTTCACCTAATGTCAGTTTTTAAATCATGCAGTTTTCGCAGAAAATCCTCTTGGAGCGAGTTCTACCCAATAGACATCAATTTACATAGAACCTGTCATCGTGAAATTCCGTGTTCCGAAAAAGCTACATGCATCACGGATTCGACAAATATTCACTACAGAGTTGTTAGCATAAGGATTAACGAACTTTCATCCACCATAAAAGCCATATTGACACTTTGAAGCATTTTCTCATATTTCGAAAGTTTTTCCTAATGCCAGTTTTGAAAATGAGGCAGAATTCGCAGAAAAAGCTCTTGGAGCGTGTTCTACCCAAGTGACATGCATTTTACATAGATTTGCTCACCGTGATATTCTGTGTCCCAAACACGCTTCATGTATCTCGGATTCGACAAATATTCACTACAGAGTTGTTAGCATGCAGATTACCGAACTTTCATCCACCCTACAAGGCATATTTACACAGAGAATCTATTCATCTGAGTTCGCAGTGTTTCCTAAATCCACTTTCGAAAATCAGGCAGATTTCTCAGGAAAAATCTCTTGGAGTGATTTCTAACCAAGAGAAATGTAATTTACATAAAATCCCTGACCATGAAATTCCGTGTTCCGAACATGCTACATGCATAATGGATTCGAAAAATATTCTCTACAGATTTGTTAGCATGTGGATTACCGAACTTTCATCACAATAGTTTGAATATTGATACTTAGAAGTATTTTCTCAGATTTTGCTGCGTTTTCCAAACGCCAGTTTAAAAAATGAAGCATTTACTGCAGAAAAATTCTCTTGGAGAGAGTTCTACCCAATAGAGAAGTAACTTACATTGTTTCAGTCACCGTGAAATTCCATGTTAAAAACACGGTATATGCATCACGGATTAGAAAAAGCTTCTTTAATATGTTGTGAAAATGTGGATTACCGAACTTTCTTCCAACATAAAGGCATATTTACACCTAGAAATATTTACTCTCATTTTGAAGCATTCTCCAAATTTCAGATTCGATAATCATGCAATTTTCGCAGAAAAATTCTATTCTAGCTAGTTCTACCCAATAGAATTTTAATTTAAATTGTGTCATTACGGTGAAATTCCATTTCAAAAAGCGCTACATGTATCATGGTTTGAAAAATCATTACTACACTGTTATTAACATGTGGATTACCAGACTTTCATTCACCATTCAATGCATATTGACACTTAGAAGCATTTTCTAAGATTTCACAGGGTTCTCCTAATGGCAGTTTTGAAAATGAGGCACATTTCGCAGAAAAAAACTCTTCAAGCGAGTTCTACCCAATAGACATGTAATTTACATTGTTTCCTTCAATATGACACACTGTATTCCGTACACGTTAAATGCATCACGAATTCAACAAACATTCTCTAATGAGTGTGAGCATGTGGATTACCAAAGTTTCATTCACCATACAAGGCATATTTACACCTAGATGTAGTTATTCTGATTTCGCAGGTTTTCCCTAACATCCACTTCTGAAAATCATGAAATTTTCGCAGAAAAATTCAAATCAAGCGAGTTCTATCCAGTAGAATTGTTATTTTCCGAGTTTCACTCACCGAGACATTCCGTGTTCAAAAAACGTTACATTAATCACGGCTTTGACAAACATTATTTAATGACCGTGACCATGTGGATTACCGATGTTTCATCCACAATACAAGGCATATTGACACCTAGAAACATTTACTTAGATTTCGCAGATTTTTCCTAAATTTTGTTATGAAAATCAGGCAGTTTTCGCAGAAAAATTCTCTTGCTGCATGTTCGATCCAATAGACACCCCATTTTCATAGATACCGTCACCGTAACATCCCGTGATCCGAAAAAGTTACTTGCACCATGGATTCAACAAATATTCACTGCTGAGTTGTTAGAATGTGAATTACACATCTTTAATAAACCATTGAAGACATATTGTCACCTTAAAATTTTGCTCAGATTTTGCAGTGTTTTCATAACACCAGTTTCCAAACAGAGGTAGATTTTACAGTAAAATGCTCCTGGAGTGTTTCTCACCAATAGATATGTAATTTACATAGTTTCCATCAACGTGACATTCCGTATACTGAATACACTACATTCATCACGGATTTGAGAAACATTTTTAATGAGTTGTGTACATGTGTATTACAGAACTTTCATCCACCATACAAGGCATATTTACACCTAGAAACATTAACTCTGAGTTTGCAGCTTTTTCCTACTAGCAGTTTCAAAATCAGGGAGTTTCCTAAGGAAAAAACTGTTGGAGCGTGTTCTACCCAATAGATATGTAAATTACATAGATTCTCCCGCTGTGAAATTCCGTGTTTCGCACACGCTACATGCAGATAGGATTCGACAAAAATACACTACGGAGTTGTTTGCATGTGGATTACAGGACTTTCATCACAATACAAGGCATATTGATGATTAGAAGCATTTTCTCTGATTTCACAGAGCTTTCCAAACGCCAGTTTCGGAACTGAGGCAGATTTCACGGCAAAAACCTCTTGGAGCGGGTTCA
Organism: Camelus bactrianus; assembly: GCF_048773025.1. Classification (NCBI taxonomy): domain Eukaryota; kingdom Metazoa; phylum Chordata; class Mammalia; order Artiodactyla; family Camelidae; genus Camelus; species Camelus bactrianus. The sequence continues at coordinate 141,414,456 of NC_133539.1, read as the reverse complement.
AAACAATAGACATTTAATTTACATGGATTCGCACACCATGAAATTCCGTGTTCCGAACACGCTTCATGCATCTCGGATTCAAAAATTTTCACTACAGGGTTGTTAGCAAGTGGAATACATCACTTTCATTGACCATAGATTGCTTACTGACTCTTTGAATGCTTTTCTCAGATTTCACAGATTAGTTTAAATGCCAGGTTTGAAAATGAGGCAGATTTGGCAGGAAAATGCTCTTGGAGCGAGTTCTAACCCAAAGATATGTAATATACCTAGTTTCACTCACCGTGACATTCCGTGTTCTGAACAAGTTACATGCATCACGGATTCGAAAAACATTCTTTAATGAGTTGTGAACATGTGTATTACCATACATTCATCCACCTTACAATGCATATTTATACATAGAATGTTTTTTCTGTTTTAGTAGATTTCACCTAATGTCAGTTTTTAAATCATGCAGTTTTCGCAGAAAATCCTCTTGGAGCGAGTTCTACCCAATAGACATTCAATTTACATAGAACCTGTCATCGTGAAATTCCGTGTTCCGAAAAAGCTACATGCATCACGGATTCGACAAATATTCACTACAGAGTTGTTAGCATAAGGATTAACGAACTTTCATCCACCATAAAAGCCATATTGACACTTTGAATCATTTTCTCATATTTCGAAAGTTTTTCCTAATGCCAGTTTTGAAAATGAGGCAGAATTCGCAGAAAAAGCTCTTGGAGCGTGTTCTACCCAAGTGACATGCATTTTACATAGATTCGCTCACAGTGATACTCTGTGTCCCAAACACGCTTCATGTATCTCGGATTCGACAAATATTCACTACAGAGTTGTTAGCATGCAGATTACCGAACTTTCATCCACCCTACAAGGCATATTTACACCGAGAATCTATTCATCTGAGTTCGCAGTGTTTCCTAAATCCAGTTTGGAAAATCAGGCAGATTTCTCAGGAAAAATCTCTTGGAGTGATTTCTAACCAAGAGAAATGTAATTTACATAAAATCCCTGACCATGAAATTCCGTGTTCCGAACATGCTACATGCATAATGGATTCGAAAAATATTCTCTACAGATTTGTTAGCATGTGGATTACCGAACTTTCATCACAATAGTTTGAATATTGATACTTAGAAGTATTTTCTCAGATTTTGCTGCGTTCTCCAAACGCCAGTTTAAAAAATGAAGCATTTACTGCAGAAAAATTCTCTTGGAGAGAGTTCTACCCAATAGAGAAGTAATTTACATTGTTTCAGTCACCGTGAAATTCCATGTTAAAAACACGGTATATGCATCACGGATTAGAAAAAGCTTCTTTAATATGTTGTGAAAATGTGGATTACCGAACTTTCTTCCAACATAAAGGCATATTTACACCTAGAAATATTTACTCTCATTTTGAAGCATTCTCCAAATTTCAGATTCGATAATCATGCAATTTTCGCAGAAAAATTCTATTCTAGCTAGTTCTACCCAATAGAATTTTAATTTAAATTGTGTCATTACGGTGAAATTCCATTTCAAAAAGCGCTACATGAATCACGGTTTGAAAAATCATTACTACACTGTTATTAACATGTGGATTACCGGACTTTCATTCACCATTCAATGCATATTGACACTTAGAAGCATTTTCTAAGATTTCACAGGGTTCTCCTAATGGCAGTTTTGAAAATGAGGCACATTTCGCAGAAAAAAACTCTTCAAGCGAGTTCTACCCAATAGACATGTAATTTACATTGTTTCCTTCAATATGACACACTGTATTCCGTACACGTTACATGCATCACGAATTCGACAAACATTCTCTAATGAGTGTGAGCATGTGGATTACCAAAGTTTCATTCACCATACAAGGCATATTTACACCTAGATGTAGTTATTCTGATTTCGCAGGTTTTCCCTAACATCCACTTCTGAAAATCATGAAATTTTCGCAGAAAAATTCAATTCAAGCGAGTTCTATCCAGTAGAATTGTTATTTTCCGAGTTTCACTCACCGAGACATTCCGTGTTCAAAAAACGTTACATTAATCACGGCTTTGACAAACATTATTTAATGACCGTGACCATGTGGATTACCGATGTTTCAACCACAATACAAGGCATATTGACACCTAGAAACATTTACTTAGATTTCGCAGATTTTTCCTAAATTTTGTTATGAAAATCAGGCAGTTTTCGCAGAAAAATTCTCTTGCTGCATGTTCGATCCAATAGACACCCCATTTTCATAGATACCGTCACCGTAACATCCCGTGATCCGAAAAAGTTACTTGCACCATGGATTCAACAAATATTCACTGCTGAGTTGTTAGAATGTGAATTACACATCTTTAATAAACCATTGAAGACATATTGTCACCTTAAAATTTTGCTCAGATTTTGCAGTGTTTTCATAACACCAGTTTCCAAACAGAGGTAGATTTTACAGTAAAATGCTCCTGGAGTGTTTCTCACCAATAGATATGTAATTTACATAGTTTCCATCAACGTGACATTCCGTATACTGAATACACTACATTCATCACGGATTTGAGAAACATTTTTAATGAGTTGTGTACATGTGTATTACAGAACTTTCATCCACCATACAAGGCATATTTACACCTAGAAACATTAACTCTGAGTTTGCAGCTTTTTCCTACTAGCAGTTTCAAAATCAGGGAGTTTCCTAAGGAAAAAACTGTTGGAGCGTGTTCTACCCAATAGATATGTAAATTACATAGATTCTCCCGCTGTGAAATTCCGTGTTTCGCACACGCTACATGCAGATAGGATTCGACAAAAAGACACTACAGAGTTGTTTGCATGTGGATTACAGGACTTTCATCACAATACAAGGCATATTGATGATTAGAAGCATTTTCTCTGATTTCACAGAGCTTTCCAAACGCCAGTTTCGGAACTGAGGCAGATTTCACGGCAAAAACCTCTTGGAGCGGGTTCAAAACAATAGACATTTAATTTACATGGATTCGCACACCATGAAATTCCGTGTTCCGAACACGCTTCATGCATCTCGGATTCAAAAATTTTCACTACAGGGTTGTTAGCAAGTGGAATACATCACTTTCATTGACCATAGATTGCTTACTGACTCTTTGAATGCTTTTCTCAGATTTCACAGATTAGTTTAAATGCCAGGTTTGAAAATGAGGCAGATTTGGCAGGAAAATGCTCTTGGAGCGAGTTCTAACCCAAAGATATGTAATATACCTAGTTTCACTCACCGTGACATTCCGTGTTCTGAACAAGTTACATGCATCACGGATTCGAAAAACATTCTTTAATGAGTTGTGAACATGTGTATTACCGTACTTTCATCCACCTTACAATGCATATTTATACATAGAATGTTTTTTCTGATTTAGTAGATTTCACCTAATGTCAGTTTTTAAATCATGCAGTTTTCGCAGAAAATCCTCTTGGAGCGAGTTCTACCCAATAGACATTCAATTTACATAGAACCTGTCATCGTGAAATTCCGTGTTCCGAAAAAGCTACATGCATCACGGATTCGACAAATATTCACTACAGAGTTGTTAGCATAAGGATTAACGAACTTTCATCCACCATAAAAGCCATATTGACACTTTGAATCATTTTCTCATATTTCGAAAGTTTTTCCTAATGCCAGTTTTGAAAATGAGGCAGAATTCGCAGAAAAAGCTCTTGGAGCGTGTTCTACCCAAGTGACATGCATTTTACATAGATTCGCTCACCGTGATATTCTGTGTCCCAAACACGCTTCATGTATCTCGGATTCGACAAATATTCACTACAGAGTTGTTAGCATGCAGATTACCGAACTTTCATCCACCCTACAAGGCATATTTACACCGAGAATCTATTCATCTGAGTTCGCAGTGTTTCCTAAATCCAGTTTGGAAAATCAGGCAGATTTCTCAGGAAAAATCTCTTGGAGTGATTTCTAACCAAGAGAAATGTAATTTACATAAAATCCCTGACCATGAAATTCCGTGTTCCGAACATGCTACATGCATAATGGATTCTAAAAATATTCTCTACAGATTTGTTAGCATGTGGATTACCGAACTTTCATCACAATAGTTTGAATATTGATACTTAGAAGTATTTTCTCAGATTATGCTGCGTTTTCCAAACGCCAGTTTAAAAAATGAAGCATTTACTGCAGAAAAATTCTCTTGGAGAGAGTTCTACCCAATAGAGAAGTAATTTACATTGTTTCAGTCACCGTGAAATTCCATGTTAAAAACACGGTATATGCATCACGGATTAGAAAAAGCTTCTTTAATATGTTGTGAAAATGTGGATTACCGAACTTTCTTCCAACATAAAGGCATATTTACACCTAGAAATATTTACTCTCATTTTGAAGCATTCTCCAAATTTCAGATTCGATAATCATGCAATTTTCGCAGAAAAATTCTATTCTAGCTAGTTCTACCCAATAGAATTTTAATTTAAATTGTGTCATTACGGTGAAATTCCATTTCAAAAAGCGCTACATGAATCACGGTTTGAAAAATCATTACTACACTGTTATTAACATGTGGATTACCGGACTTTCATTCACCATTCAATGCATATTGACACTTAGAAGCATTTTCTAAGATTTCACAGGGTTCTCCTAATGGCAGTTTTGAAAATGAGGCACATTTCGCAGAAAAAAACTCTTCAAGCGAGTTCTACCCAATAGACATGTAATTTACATTGTTTCCTTCAATATGACACACTGTATTCCGTACACGTTACATGCATCACGAATTCGACAAACATTCTCTAATGAGTGTGAGCATGTGGATTACCAAAGTTTCATTCACCATACAAGGCATATTTACACCTAGATGTAGTTATTCTGATTTCGCAGGTTTTCCCTAACATCCACTTCTGAAAATCATGAAATTTTCGCAGAAAAATTCAATTCAAGCGAGTTCTATCCAGTAGAATTGTTATTTTCCGAGTTTCACTCACCGAGACATTCCGTGTTCAAAAAACGTTACATTAATCACGGCTTTGACAAACATTATTTAATGACCGTGACCATGTGGATTACCAATGTTTCAACCACAATACAAGGCATATTGACACCTAGAAACATTTACTTAGATTTTGCAGATTTTTCCTAAATTTTGTTATGAAAATCAGGCAGTTTTCGCAGAAAAATTCTCTTGCTGCATGTTCGATCCAATAGACACCCCATTTTCATAGATACCGTCACCGTAACATCCCGTGATCCGAAAAAGTTACATGCACCATGGAATCAACAAATATTCACTGCTGAGTTGTTAGAATGTGAATTACACATCTTTAATAAACCATTGAAGACATATTGTCACCTTAAAATTTTGCTCAGATTTTGCAGTGTTTTCATAACACCAGTTTCCAAACAGAGGTAGATTTTACAGTAAAATGCTCCTGGAGTGTTTCTCACCAATAGATATGTAATTTACATAGTTTCCATCAACGTGACATTCCGTATACTGAATACACTACATTCATCACGGATTTGAGAAACATTTTTAATGAGTTGTGTACATGTGTATTACAGAACTTTCATCCACCATACAAGGCATATTTACACCTAGAAACATTAACTCTGAGTTTGCAGCTTTTTCCTACTAGCAGTTTCAAAATCAGGGAGTTTCCTAAGGAAAAAACTGTTGGAGCGTGTTGTACCCAATAGATATGTAAATTACATAGATTCTCCCGCTGTGAAATTCCGTGTTTCGCACACGCTACATGCAGATAGGATTCGACAAAAATACACTACAGAGTTGTTTGCATGTGGATTACAGGTCTTTCATCACAATACAAGGCATATTGATGATTAGAAGCATTTTCTCTGATTTCACAGAGCTTTCCAAACGCCAGTTTCGGAACTGAGGCAGATTTCACGGCAAAAACCTCTTGGAGCGGGTTCAAAACAATAGACATTTAATTTACATGGATTCGCACACCATGAAATTCCGTGTTCCGAACACGCTTCATGCATCTCGGATTCAAAAATTTTCACTACAGGGTTGTTAGCAAGTGGAATATATCACTTTCATTGACCATAGATTGCTTACTGACTCTTTGAATACTTTTCTCAGATTTCACAGATTAGTTTAAATGCCAGGTTTGAAAATGAGGTAGATTTGGCAGGAAAATGCTCTTGGAGCGAGTTCTAACCCAAAGATATGTAATATACCTAGTTTCACTCACCGTGACATTCCGTGTTCTGAACAAGTTACATGCATCACGGATTCGAAAAACATTCTTTAATGAGTTGTGAACATGTGTATTACCGTACTTTCATCCACCTTACAATGCATATTTATACATAGAATGTTTTTTCTGATTTAGTAGATTTCACCTAATGTCAGTTTTTAAATCATGCAGTTTTCGCAGAAAATCCTCTTGGAGCGAGTTCTACCCAATAGACATCAATTTACATAGAACCTGTCATCGTGAAATTCCGTGTTCCGAAAAAGCTACATGCATCACGGATTCGACAAATATTCACTACAGAGTTGTTAGCATAAGGATTAACGAACTTTCATCCACCATAAAAGCCATATTGACACTTTGAAGCATTTTCTCATATTTCGAAAGTTTTTCCTAATGCCAGTTTTGAAAATGAGGCAGAATTCGCAGAAAAAGCTCTTGGAGCGTGTTCTACCCAAGTGACATGCATTTTACATAGATTTGCTCACCGTGATATTCTGTGTCCCAAACACGCTTCATGTATCTCGGATTCGACAAATATTCACTACAGAGTTGTTAGCATGCAGATTACCGAACTTTCATCCACCCTACAAGGCATATTTACACAGAGAATCTATTCATCTGAGTTCGCAGTGTTTCCTAAATCCACTTTCGAAAATCAGGCAGATTTCTCAGGAAAAATCTCTTGGAGTGATTTCTAACCAAGAGAAATGTAATTTACATAAAATCCCTGACCATGAAATTCCGTGTTCCGAACATGCTACATGCATAATGGATTCGAAAAATATTCTCTACAGATTTGTTAGCATGTGGATTACCGAACTTTCATCACAATAGTTTGAATATTGATACTTAGAAGTATTTTCTCAGATTTTGCTGCGTTTTCCAAACGCCAGTTTAAAAAATGAAGCATTTACTGCAGAAAAATTCTCTTGGAGAGAGTTCTACCCAATAGAGAAGTAACTTACATTGTTTCAGTCACCGTGAAATTCCATGTTAAAAACACGGTATATGCATCACGGATTAGAAAAAGCTTCTTTAATATGTTGTGAAAATGTGGATTACCGAAATTTCTTCCAACATAAAGGCATATTTACACCTAGAAATATTTACTCTCATTTTGAAGCATTCTCCAAATTTCAGATTCGATAATCATGCAATTTTCGCAGAAAAATTCTATTCTAGCTAGTTCTACCCAATAGAATTTTAATTTAAATTGTGTCATTACGGTGAAATTCCATTTCAAAAAGCGCTACATGTATCATGGTTTGAAAAATCATTACTACACTGTTATTAACATGTGGATTACCAGACTTTCATTCACCATTCAATGCATATTGACACTTAGAAGCATTTTCTAAGATTTCACAGGGTTCTCCTAATGGCAGTTTTGAAAATGAGGCACATTTCGCAGAAAAAAACTCTTCAAGCGAGTTCTACCCAATAGACATGTAATTTACATTGTTTCCTTCAATATGACACACTGTATTCCGTACACGTTACATGCATCACGAATTCGACAAACATTCTCTAATGAGTGTGAGCATGTGGATTACCAAAGTTTCATTCACCATACAAGGCATATTTACACCTAGATGTAGTTATTCTGATTTCGCAGGTTTTCCCTAACATCCACTTCTGAAAATCATGAAATTTTCGCAGAAAAATTCAATTCAAGCGAGTTCTATCCAGTAGAATTGTTATTTTCCGAGTTTCACTCACCGAGACATTCCGTGTTCAAAAAACGTTACATTAATCACGGCTTTGACAAACATTATTTAATGACCGTGACCATGTGGATTACCGATGTTTCATCCGCAATACAAGGCATATTGACACCTAGAAACATTTACTTAGATTTTGCAGATTTTTCCTAAATTTTGTTATGAAAATCAGGCAGTTTTCGCAGAAAAATTCTCTTGCTGCATGTTCGATCCAATAGACACCCCATTTTCATAGATACCGTCACCGTAACATCCCGTGATCCGAAAAAGTTACATGCACCATGGAATCAACAAATATTCACTGCTGAGTTGTTAGAATGTGAATTACACATCTTTAATAAACCATTGAAGACATATTGTCACCTTAAAATTTTGCTCAGATTTTGCAGTGTTTTCATAACACCAGTTTCCAAACAGAGGTAGATTTTACAGTAAAATGCTCCTGGAGTGTTTCTCACCAATAGATATGTAATTTACATAGTTTCCATCAACGTGACATTCCGTATACTGAATACACTACATTCATCACGGATTTGAGAAACATTTTTAATGAGTTGTGTACATGTGTATTACAGAACTTTCATCCACCATACAAGGCATATTTACACCTAGAAACATTAACTCTGAGTTTGCAGCTTTTTCCTACTAGCAGTTTCAAAATCAGGGAGTTTCCTAAGGAAAAAACTGTTGGAGCGTGTTGTACCCAATAGATATGTAAATTACATAGATTCTCCCGCTGTGAAATTCCGTGTTTCGCACACGCTACATGCAGATAGGATTCGACAAAAATACACTACAGAGTTGTTTGCATGTGGATTACAGGTCTTTCATCACAATACAAGGCATATTGATGATTAGAAGCATTTTCTCTGATTTCACAGAGCTTTCCAAACGCCAGTTTCGGAACTGAGGCAGATTTCACGGCAAAAACCTCTTGGAGCGGGTTCAAAACAATAGACATTTAATTTACATGGATTCGCACACCATGAAATTCCGTGTTCCGAACACGCTTCATGCATCTCGGATTCAAAAATTTTCACTACAGGGTTGTTAGCAAGTGGAATATATCACTTTCATTGACCATAGATTGCTTACTGACTCTTTGAATACTTTTCTCAGATTTCACAGATTAGTTTAAATGCCAGGTTTGAAAATGAGGCAGATTTGGCAGGAAAATGCTCTTGGAGCGAGTTCTAACCCAAAGATATGTAATATACCTAGTTTCACTCACCGTGACATTCCGTGTTCTGAACAAGTTACATGCATCACGGATTCGAAAAACATTCTTTAATGAGTTGTGAACATGTGTATTACCGTACTTTCATCCACCTTACAATGCATATTTATACATAGAATGTTTTTTCTGATTTAGTAGATTTCACCTAATGTCAGTTTTTAAATCATGCAGTTTTCGCAGAAAATCCTCTTGGAGCGAGTTCTACCCAATAGACATCAATTTACATAGAACCTGTCATCGTGAAATTCCGTGTTCCGAAAAAGCTACATGCATCACGGATTCGACAAATATTCACTACAGAGTTGTTAGCATAAGGATTAACGAACTTTCATCCACCATAAAAGCCATATTGACACTTTGAAGCATTTTCTCATATTTCGAAAGTTTTTCCTAATGCCAGTTTTGAAAATGAGGCAGAATTCGCAGAAAAAGCTCTTGGAGCGTGTTCTACCCAAGTGACATGCATTTTACATAGATTTGCTCACCGTGATATTCTGTGTCCCAAACACGCTTCATGTATCTCGGATTCGACAAATATTCACTACAGAGTTGTTAGCATGCAGATTACCGAACTTTCATCCACCCTACAAGGCATATTTACACAGAGAATCTATTCATCTGAGTTCGCAGTGTTTCCTAAATCCACTTTCGAAAATCAGGCAGATTTCTCAGGAAAAATCTCTTGGAGTGATTTCTAACCAAGAGAAATGTAATTTACATAAAATCCCTGACCATGAAATTCCGTGTTCCGAACATGCTACATGCATAATGGATTCGAAAAATATTCTCTACAGATTTGTTAGCATGTGGATTACCGAACTTTCATCACAATAGTTTGAATATTGATACTTAGAAGTATTTTCTCAGATTTTGCTGCGTTTTCCAAACGCCAGTTTAAAAAATGAAGCATTTACTGCAGAAAAATTCTCTTGGAGAGAGTTCTACCCAATAGAGAAGTAACTTACATTGTTTCAGTCACCGTGAAATTCCATGTTAAAAACACGGTATATGCATCACGGATTAGAAAAAGCTTCTTTAATATGTTGTGAAAATGTGGATTACCGAAATTTCTTCCAACATAAAGGCATATTTACACCTAGAAATATTTACTCTCATTTTGAAGCATTCTCCAAATTTCAGATTCGATAATCATGCAATTTTCGCAGAAAAATTCTATTCTAGCTAGTTCTACCCAATAGAATTTTAATTTAAATTGTGTCATTACGGTGAAATTCCATTTCAAAAAGCGCTACATGTATCATGGTTTGAAAAATCATTACTACACTGTTATTAACATGTGGATTACCAGACTTTCATTCACCATTCAATGCATATTGACACTTAGAAGCATTTTCTAAGATTTCACAGGGTTCTCCTAATGGCAGTTTTGAAAATGAGGCACATTTCGCAGAAAAAAACTCTTCAAGCAAGTTCTACCCAATAGACATGTAATTTACATTGTTTCCTTCAATATGACACACTGTATTCCGTACACGTTACATGCATCACGAATTCGACAAACATTCTCTAATGAGTGTGAGCATGTGGATTACCAAAGTTTCATTCACCATACAAGGCATATTTACACCTAGATGTATTTATTCTGATTTCGCAGGTTTTCCCTAACATCCACTTCTGAAAATCATGAAATTTTCGCAGAAAAATTCAATTCAAGCGAGTTCTATCCAGTAGAATTGTTATTTTCCGAGTTTCACTCACCGAGACATTCCGTGTTCAAAAAACGTTACATTAATCACGGCTTTGACAAACATTATTTAATGACCGTGACCATGTGGATTACCGATGTTTCATCCACAATACAAGGCATATTGACACCTAGAAACATTTACTTAGATTTTGCAGATTTTTCCTAAATTTTGTTATGAAAATCAGGCAGTTTTCGCAGAAAAATTCTCTTGCTGCATGTTCGATCCAATAGACACCCCATTTTCATAGATACCGTCACCGTAACATCCCGTGATCCGAAAAAGTTACTTGCACCATGGATTCAACAAATATTCACTGCTGAGTTGTTAGAATGTGAATTACACATCTTTAATAAACCATTGAAGACATATTGTCACCTTAAAATTTTGCTCAGATTTTGCAGTGTTTTCATAACACCAGTTTCCAAACAGAGGTAGATTTTACAGTAAAATGCTCCTGGAGTGTTTCTCACCAATAGATATGTAATTTACATAGTTTCCATCAACGTGACATTCCGTATACTGAATACACTACATTCATCACGGATTTGAGAAACATTTTTAATGAGTTGTGTACATGTGTATTACAGAACTTTCATCCACCATACAAGGCATATTTACACCTAGAAACATTAACTCTGAGTTTGCAGCTTTTTCCTACTAGCAGTTTCAAAATCAGGGAGTTTCCTAAGGAAAAAACTGTTGGAGCGTGTTCTACCCAATAGATATGTAAATTACATAGATTCTCCCGCTGTGAAATTCCGTGTTTCGCACACGCTACATGCAGATAGGATTCGACAAAAAGACACTACAGAGTTGTTTGCATGTGGATTACAGGACTTTCATCACAATACAAGGCATATTGATGATTAGAAGCATTTTCTCTGATTTCACAGAGCTTTCCAAACGCCAGTTTCGGAACTGAGGCAGATTTCACGGCAAAAACCTCTTGGAGCGGGTTCAAAACAATAGACATTTAATTTACATGGATTCGCACACCATGAAATTCCGTGTTCCGAACACGCTTCATGCATCTCGGATTCAAAAATTTTCACTACAGGGTTGTTAGCAAGTGGAATACATCACTTTCATTGACCATAGATTGCTTACTGACTCTTTGAATGCTTTTCTCAGATTTCACAGATTAGTTTAAATGCCAGGTTTGAAAATGAGGCAGATTTGGCAGGAAAATGCTCTTGGAGCGAGTTCTAACCCAAAGATATGTAATATACCTAGTTTCACTCACCGTGACATTCCGTGTTCTGAACAAGTTACATGCATCACGGATTCGAAAAACATTCTTTAATGAGTTGTGAACATGTGTATTACCATACTTTCATCCACCTTACAATGCATATTTATACATAGAATGTTTTTTCTGTTTTAGTAGATTTCACCTAATGTCAGTTTTTAAATCATGCAGTTTTCGCAGAAAATCCTCTTGGAGCGAGTTCTACCCAATAGACATTCAATTTACATAGAACCTGTCATCGTGAAATTCCGTGTTCCGAAAAAGCTACATGCATCACGGATTCGACAAATATTCACTACAGAGTTGTTAGCATAAGGATTAACGAACTTTCATCCACCATAAAAGCCATATTGACACTTTGAATCATTTTCTCATATTTCGAAAGTTTTTCCTAATGCCAGTTTTGAAAATGAGGCAGAATTCGCAGAAAAAGCTCTTGGAGCGTGTTCTACCCAAGTGACATGCATTTTACATAGATTCGCTCACCGTGATATTCTGTGTCCCAAACACGCTTCATGTATCTCGGATTCGACAAATATTCACTACAGACTTGTTAGCATGCAGATTACCGAACTTTCATCCACCCTACAAGGCATATTTACACCGAGAATCTATTCATCTGAGTTCGCAGTGTTTCCTAAATCCAGTTTCGAAAATCAGGCAGATTTCTCAGGAAAAATCTCTTGGAGTGATTTCTAACCAAGAGAAATGTAATTTACATAAAATCCCTGACCATGAAATTCCGTGTTCCGAACATGCTACATGCATAATGGATTCGAAAAATATTCTCTACAGATTTGTTAGCATGTGGATTACCGAACTTTCATCACAATAGTTTGAATATTGATACTTAGAAGTATTTTCTCAGATTTTGCTGCGTTCTCCAAACGCCAGTTTAAAAAATGAAGCATTTACTGCAGAAAAATTCTCTTGGAGAGAGTTCTACCCAATAGAGAAGTAATTTACATTGTTTCAGTCACCGTGAAATTCCATGTTAAAAACACGGTATATGCATCACGGATTAGAAAAAGCTTCTTTAATATGTTGTGAAAATGTGGATTACCGAACTTTCTTCCAACATAAAGGCATATTTACACCTAGAAATATTTACTCTCATTTTGAAGCATTCTCCAAATTTCAGATTCGATAATCATGCAATTTTCGCAGAAAAATTCTATTCTAGCTAGTTCTACCCAATAGAATTTTAATTTAAATTGTGTCATTACGGTGAAATTCCATTTCAAAAAGCGCTACATGAATCACGGTTTGAAAAATCATTACTACACTGTTATTAACATGTGGATTACCGGACTTTCATTCACCATTCAATGCATATTGACACTTAGAAGCATTTTCTAAGATTTCACAGGGTTCTCCTAATGGCAGTTTTGAAAATGAGGCACATTTCGCAGAAAAAAACTCTTCAAGCGAGTTCTACCCAATAGACATGTAATTTACATTGTTTCCTTCAATATGACACACTGTATTCCGTACACGTTACATGCATCACGAATTCGACAAACATTCTCTAATGAGTGTGAGCATGTGGATTACCAAAGTTTCATTCACCATACAAGGCATATTTACACCTAGATGTAGTTATTCTGATTTCGCAGGTTTTCCCTAACATCCACTTCCGAAAATCATGAAATTTTCGCAGAAAAATTCAATTCAAGCGAGTTCTATCCAGTAGAATTGTTATTTTCCGAGTTTCACTCACCGAGACATTCCGTGTTCAAAAAACGTTACATTAATCACGGCTTTGACAAACATTATTTAATGACCGTGACCATGTGGATTACCGATGTTTCAACCACAATACAAGGCATATTGACACCTAGAAACATTTACTTAGATTTCGCAGATTTTTCCTAAATTTTGTTATGAAAATCAGGCAGTTTTCGCAGAAAAATTCTCTTGCTGCATGTTCGATCCAATAGACACCCCATTTTCATAGATACCGTCACCGTAACATCCCGTGATCCGAAAAAGTTACTTGCACCATGGATTCAACAAATATTCACCGCTGAGTTGTTAGAATGTGAATTACACATCTTTAATAAACCATTGAAGACATATTGTCACCTTAAAATTTTGCTCAGATTTTGTAGTGTTTTCATAACACCAGTTTCCAAACAGAGGTAGATTTTACAGTAAAATGCTCCTGGAGTGTTTCTCACCAATAGATATGTAATTTACATAGTTTCCATCAACGTGACATTCCGTATACTGAATACACTACATTCATCACGGATTTGAGAAACATTTTTAATGAGTTGTGTACATGTGTATTACAGAACTTTCATCCACCCTACAAGGCATATTTACACCGAGAATCTATTCATCTGAGTTCGCAGTGTTTCCTAAATCCAGTTTCGAAAATCAGGCAGATTTCTCAGGAAAAATCTCTTGGAGTGATTTCTAACCAAGAGAAATGTAATTTACATAAAATCCCTGACCATGAAATTCCGTGTTCCGAACATGCTACATGCATAATGGATTCTAAAAATATTCTCTACAGATTTGTTAGCATGTGGATTACCGAACTTTCATCACAATAGTTTGAATATTGATACTTAGAAGTATTTTCTCAGATTTTGCTGCGTTCTCCAAACGCCAGTTTAAAAAATGAAGCATTTACTGCAGAAAAATTCTCTTGGAGAGAGTTCTACCCAATAGAGAAGTAATTTACATTGTTTCAGTCACCGTGAAATTCCATGTTAAAAACACGGTATATGCATCACGGATTAGAAAAAGCTTCTTTAATATGTTGTGAAAATGTGGATTACCGAACTTTCTTCCAACATAAAGGCATATTTACACCTAGAAATATTTACTCTCATTTTGAAGCATTCTCCAAATTTCAGATTCGATAATCATGCAATTTTCGCAGAAAAATTCTATTCTAGCTAGTTCTACCCAATAGAATTTTAATTTAAATTGTGTCATTACGGTGAAATTCCATTTCAAAAAGCGCTACATGAATCACGGTTTGAAAAATCATTACTACACTGTTATTAACATGTGGATTACCGGACTTTCATTCACCATTCAATGCATATTGACACTTAGAAGCATTTTCTAAGATTTCACAGGGTTCTCCTAATGGCAGTTTTGAAAATGAGGCACATTTCGCAGAAAAAAACTCTTCAAGCGAGTTCTACCCAATAGACTTGTAATTTACATTGTTTCCTTCAATATGACACACTGTATTCCGTACACGTTACATGCATCACGAATTCGACAAACATTCTCTAATGAGTGTGAGCATGTGGATTACCAAAGTTTCATTCACCATACAAGGCATATTTACACCTAGATGTAGTTATTCTGATTTCGCAGGTTTTCCCTAACATCCACTTCCGAAAATCATGAAATTTTCGCAGAAAAATTCAATTCAAGCGAGTTCTATCCAGTAGAATTGTTATTTTCCGAGTTTCACTCACCGAGACATTCCGTGTTCAAAAAACGTTACATTAATCACGGCTTTGACAAACATTATTTAATGACCGTGACCATGTGGATTACCGATGTTTCAACCACAATACAAGGCATATTGACACCTAGAAACATTTACTTAGATTTCGCAGATTTTTCCTAAATTTTGTTATGAAAATCAGGCAGTTTTCGCAGAAAAATTCTCTTGCTGCATGTTCGATCCAATAGACACCCCATTTTCATAGATACCGTCACCGTAACATCCCGTGATCCGAAAAAGTTACTTGCACCATGGATTCAACAAATATTCACCGCTGAGTTGTTAGAATGTGAATTACACATCTTTAATAAACCATTGAAGACATATTGTCACCTTAAAATTTTGCTCAGATTTTGCAGTGTTTTCATAACACCAGTTTCCAAACAGAGGTAGATTTTACAGTAAAATGCTCCTGGAGTGTTTCTCACCAATAGATATGTAATTTACATAGTTTCCATCAACGTGACATTCCGTATACTGAATACACTACATTCATCACGGATTTGAGAAACATTTTTAATGAGTTGTGTACATGTGTATTACAGAACTTTCATCCACCATACAAGGCATATTTACACCTAGAAACATTAACTCTGAGTTTGCAGCTTTTTCCTACTAGCAGTTTCAAAATCAGGGAGTTTCCTAAGGAAAAAACTGTTGGAGCGTGTTCTACCCAATAGATATGTAAATTACATAGATTCTCCCGCTGTGAAATTCCGTGTTTCGCACACGCTACATGCAGATAGGATTCGACAAAAATACACTACAGAGTTGTTTGCATGTTGATTACAGGACTTTCATCACAATACAAGGCATATTGATGATTAGAAGCATTTTCTCTGATTTCACAGAGCTTTCCAAACGCCAGTTTCGGAACTGAGGCAGATTTCACGGCAAAAACCTCTTGGAGCGGGTTGAAAACAATAGACATTTAATTTACATGGATTCGCACACCATGAAATTCCGTGTTCCGAACACGCTTCATGCATCTCGGATTCAAAAATTTTCACTACAGGGTTGTTAGCAAGTGGAATACAGCACTTTCATTGACCATAGATTGCTTACTGACTCTTTGAATACTTTTCTCAGATTTCACAGATTAGTTTAAATGCCAGGTTTGTAAATGAGGCAGATTTGGCAGGAAAATGCTCTTGGAGCGAGTTCTAACCCAAAGATATGTAATATACCTAGTTTCACTCACCGTGACATTCCGTGTTCTGAACAAGTTACATGCATCACGGATTCGAAAAACATTCTTTAATGAGTTGTGAACATGTGTATTACCATACTTTCATCCACCTTACAATGCATATTTATACATAGAATGTTTTTTCTGATTTAGTAGATTTCACCTAATGTCAGTTTTTAAATCATGCAGTTTTCGCAGAAAATCCTCTTGGAGCGAGTTCTACCCAATAGACATTCAATTTACATAGAACCTGTCATCGTGAAATTCCGTGTTCCGAAAAAGCTACATGCATCACGGATTCGACAAATATTCACTACAGAGTTGTTAGCATAAGGATTAACGAACTTTCATCCACCATAAAAGCCATATTGACACTTTGAATCATTTTCTCATATTTGGAAAGTTTTTCCTAATGCCAGTTTTGAAAATGAGGCAGAATTCGCAGAAAAAGCTCTTGGAGCGTGTTCTACCCAAGTGACATGCATTTTACATAGATTCGCTCACCGTGATATTCTGTGTCCCAAACACGCTTCATGTATCTCGGATTCGACAAATATTCACTACAGAGTTGTTAGCATGCAGATTACCGAACTTTCATCCACCCTACAAGGCATATTTACACAGAGAATCTATTCATCTGAGTTCGCAGTGTTTCCTAAATCCAGTTTCGAAAATCAGGCAGATTTCTCAGGAAAAATCTCTTGGAGTGATTTCTAACCAAGAGAAATGTAATTTACATAAAATCCCTGACCATGAAATTCCGTGTTCCGAACATGCTACATGCATAATGGATTCTAAAAATATTCTCTACAGATTTGTTAGCATGTGGATTACCGAACTTTCATCACAATAGTTTGAATATTGATACTTAGAAGTATTTTCTCAGATTTTGCTGCGTTTTCCAAACGCCAGTTTAAAAAATGAAGCATTTACTGCAGAAAAATTCTCTTGGAGAGAGTTCTACCCAATAGAGAAGTAATTTACATTGTTTCAGTCACCGTGAAATTCCATGTTAAAAACACGGTATATGCATCACGGATTAGAAAAAGCTTCTTTAATATGTTGTGAAAATGTGGATTACCGAACTTTCTTCCAACATAAAGGCATATTTACACCTAGAAATATTTACTCTCATTTTGAAGCATTCTCCAAATTTCAGATTCGATAATCATGCAATTTTCGCAGAAAAATTCTATTCTAGCTAGTTCTACCCAATAGAATTTTAATTTAAATTGTGTCATTACGGTGAAATTCCATTTCAAAAAGCGCTACATGAATCACGGTTTGAAAAATCATTACTACACTGTTATTAACATGTGGATTACCGGACTTTCATTCACCATTCAATGCATATTGACACTTAGAAGCATTTTCTAAGATTTCACAGGGTTCTCCTAATGGCAGTTTTGAAAATGAGGCACATTTCGCAGAAAAAAACTCTTCAAGCGAGTTCTACCCAATAGACATGTAATTTACATTGTTTCCTTCAATATGACACACTGTATTCCGTACACGTTACATGCATCACGAATTCGACAAACATTCTCTAATGAGTGTGAGCATGTGGATTACCAAAATTTCATTCACCATACAAGGCATATTTACACCTAGATGTAGTTATTCTGATTTCGCAGGTTTTCCCTAACATCCACTTCCGAAAATCATGAAATTTTCGCAGAAAAATTCAATTCAAGCGAGTTCTATCCAGTAGAATTGTTATTTTCCGAGTTTCACTCACCGAGACATTCCGTGTTCAAAAAACGTTACATTAATCACGGCTTTGACAAACATTATTTAATGACCGTGACCATGTGGATTACCGATGTTTCAACCACAATACAAGGCATATTGACACCTAGAAACATTTACTTAGATTTCGCAGATTTTTCCTAAATTTTGTTATGAAAATCAGGCAGTTTTCGCAGAAAAATTCTCTTGCTGCATGTTCGATCCAATAGACACCCCATTTTCATAGATACCGTCACCGTAACATCCCGTGATCCGAAAAAGTTACTTGCACCATGGATTCAACAAATATTCACTGCTGAGTTGTTAGAATGTGAATTACACATCTTTAATAAACCATTGAAGACATATTGTCACCTTAAAATTTTGCTCAGATTTTGCAGTGTTTTCATAACACCAGTTTCCAAACAGAGGTAGATTTTACAGTAAAATGCTCCTGGAGTGTTTCTCACCAATTGATATGTAATTTACATAGTTTCCATCAACGTGACATTCCGTATACTGAATACACTACATTCATCACGGATTTGAGAAACATTTTTAATGAGTTGTGTACATGTGTATTACAGAACTTTCATCCACCATACAAGGCATATTTACACCTAGAAACATTAACTCTGAGTTTGCAGCTTTTTCCTACTAGCAGTTTCAAAATCAGGGAGTTTCCTAAGGAAAAAACTGTTGGAGCGTGTTCTACCCAATAGATATGTAAATTACATAGATTCTCCCACTGTGAAATTCCGTGTTTCGCACACGCTACATGCAGATAGGATTCGACAAAAATACACTACAGAGTTGTTTGCATGTGGATTACAGGACTTTCATCACAATACAAGGCATATTGATGATTAGAAGCATTTTCTCTGATTTCACAGAGCTTTCCAAACGCCAGTTTCGGAACTGAGGCAGATTTCACGGCAAAAATCTCTTGGAGCGGGTTCAAAACAATAGACATTTAATTTACATGGATTCGCACACCATGAAATTCCGTGTTCCGAACACGCTTCATGCATCTCGGATTCAAAAATTTTCACTACAGGGTTGTTAGCAAGTGGAATACATCACTTTCATTGACCGTAGATTGCTTACTGACTCTTTGAATACTTTTCTCAGATTTCACAGATTAGTTTAAATGCCAGGTTTGAAAATGAGGCAGATTTGGCAGGAAAATGCTCTTGGAGCGAGTTCTAACCCAAAGATATGTAATATACCTAGTTTCACTCACCGTGACATTCCGTGTTCTGAACAAGTTACATGCATCACGGATTCGAAAAACATTCTTTAATGAGTTGTGAACATGTGTATTACCGTACTTTCATCCACCTTACAATGCATATTTATACATAGAATGTTTTTTCTGATTTAGTAGATTTCACCTAATGTCAGTTTTTAAATCATGCAGTTTTCGCAGAAAATCCTCTTGGAGCGAGTTCTACCCAATAGACATTCAATTTACATAGAACCTGTCATCGTGAAATTCCGTGTTCCGAAAAAGCTACATGCATCACGGATTCGACAAATATTCACTACAGAGTTGTTAGCATAAGGATTAACGAACTTTCATCCACCATAAAAGCCATATTGACACTTTGAATCATTTTCTCATATTTCGAAAGTTTTTCCTAATGCCAGTTTTGAAAATGAGGCAGAATTCGCAGAAAAAGCTCTTGGAGCGTGTTCTACCCAAGTGACATGCATTTTACATAGATTCGCTCACCGTGATATTCTGTGTCCCAAACACGCTTCATGTATCTCGGATTCGACAAATATTCACTACAGAGTTGTTAGCATGGAGATTACCGAACTTTCATCCACCCTACAAGGCATATTTACACCGAGAATCTATTCATCTGAGTTCGCAGTTTTTCCTAAATCCAGTTTCGAAAATCAGGCAGATTTCTCAGGAAAAATCTCTTGGAGTGATTTCTAACCAAGAGAAATGTAATTTACATAAAATCCCTGACCATGAAATTCCGTGTTCCGAACATGCTACATGCATAATGGATTCTAAAAATATTCTCTACAGATTTGTTAGCATGTGTATTACCGAACTTTCATCACAATAGTTTGAATATTGATACTTAGAAGTATTTTCTCAGATTTTGCTGCGTTTTCCAAACGCCAGTTTAAAAAATGAAGCATTTACTGCAGAAAAATTCTCTTGGAGAGAGTTCTACCCAATAGAGAAGTAATTTACATTGTTTCAGTCACCGTGAAATTCCATGTTAAAAACACGGTATATGCATCACGGATTAGAAAAAGCTTCTTTAATATGTTGTGAAAATGTGGATTACCGAACTTTCTTCCAACATAAAGGCATATTTACACCTAGAAATATTTACTCTCATTTTGAAGCTTTCTCCAAATTTCAGATTCGATAATCATGCAATTTTCGCAGATAAATTCTATTCTAGCTAGTTCTACCCAATAGAATTTTAATTTAAATTGTGTCATTACGGTGAAATTCCATTTCAAAAAGCGCTACATGAATCACGGTTTGAAAAATCATTACTACACTGTTATTAACATGTGGATTACCAGACTTTCATTCACCATTCAATGCATATTGACACTTAGAAGCATTTTCTAAGATTTCACAGGGTTCTACTAATGGCAGTTTTGAAAATGAGGCACATTTCGCAGAAAAAAACTCTTCAAGCGAGTTCTACCCAATAGACATGTAATTTACATTGTTTCCTTCAATATGACACACTGTATTCCGTACACGTTACATGCATCACGAATTCGACAAACATTCTCTAATGAGTGTGAGCATGTGGATTACCAAAATTTCATTCACCATACAAGGCATATTTACACCTAGATGTAGTTATTCTGATTTCGCAGGTTTTCCCTAACATCCACTTCCGAAAATCATGAAATTTTCGCAGAAAAATTCAATTCAAGCGAGTTCTATCCAGTAGAATTGTTATTTTCCGAGTTTCACTCACCGAGACATTCCGTGTTCAAAAAACGTTACATTAATCACGGCTTTGACAAACATTATTTAATGACCGTGACCATGTGGATTACCGATGTTTCAACCACAATACAAGGCATATTGACACCTAGAAACATTTACTTAGATTTCGCAGATTTTTCCTAAATTCAGTTATGAAAATCAGGCAGTTTTCGCAGAAAAATTTTCTTGCTGCATGTTCGAACCAATAGACACCCCATTTTCATAGATACCGTCACCGTAACATCCCGTGATCCGAAAAAGTTACATGCACCATGGATTCAACAAATATTCACTGCTGAGTTGTTAGAATGTGAATTACACATCTTTAATAAACCATTGAAGACATATTGTCACCTTAAAATTTTGCTCAGATTTTGCAGTGTTTTCATAACACCAGTTTCCAAACAGAGGTAGATTTTACAGTAAAATGCTCCTGGAGTGTTTCTCACCAATAGATATGTAATTTACATAGTTTCCATCAACGTGACATTCCGTATACTGAATACACTACATTCATCACAGATTTGAGAAACATTTTTAATGAGTTGTGTACATGTGTATTACAGAACTTTCATCCACCATACAAGGCATATTTACACCTAGAAACATTAACTCTGAGTTTGCAGCTTTTTCCTACTAGCAGTTTCAAAATCAGGGAGTTTCCTAAGGAAAAAACTGTTGGAGCGTGTTCTACCCAATAGATATGTAAATTACATAGATTCTCCCGCTGGGAAATTCCGTGTTTCGCACACGCTACATGCAGATAGGATTCGACAAAAAGACACTACAGAGTTGTTTGCATGTGGATTACAGGACTTTCATCACAATACAAGGCATATTGATGATTAGAAGCATTTTCTCTGATTTCACAGAGCTTTCCAAACGCCAGTTTCGGAACTGAGGCAGATTTCACGGCAAAAACCTCTTGGAGCGGGTTCAAAACAATAGACATTTAATTTACATGGATTCGCACACCATGAAATTCCGTGTTCCGAACACGCTTCATGCATCTCGGATTCAAAAATTTTCACTACAGGGTTGTTAGCAAGTGGAATACATCACTTTCATTGACCATAGATTGCTTACTGACTCTATGAATGCTTTTCTCAGATTTCACAGATTAGTTTAAATGCCAGGTTTGTAAATGAGGCAGATTTGGCAGGAAAATGCTCTTGGAGCGAGTTCTAACCCAAAGATATGTAATATACCTAGTTTCACTCACCGTGACATTCCGTGTTCTGAACAAGTTACATGCATCACGGATTCGAAAAACATTCTTTAATGAGTTGTGAACATGTGTATTACCGTACTTTCATCCACCTTACAATGCATATTTATACATAGAATGTTTTTTCTGATTTAGTAGATTTCACCTAATGTCAGTTTTTAAATCATGCAGTTTTCGCAGAAAATCCTCTTGGAGCGAGTTCTACCCAATAGACATTCAATTTACATAGAACCTGTCATCGTGAAATTCCGTGTTCCGAAAAAGCTACATGCATCACGGATTCGACAAATATTCACTACAGAGTTGTTAGCATAAGGATTAACGAACTTTCATCCACCATAAAAGCCATATTGACACTTTGAATCATTTTCTCATATTTCGAAAGTTTTTCCTAATGCCAGTTTTGAAAATGAGGCAGAATTCGCAGAAAAAGCTCTTGGAGCGTGTTCTACCCAAGTGACATGCATTTTACATAGATTCGCTCACCGTGATATTCTGTGTCCCAAACACGCTTCATGTATCTCGGATTCGACAAATATTCACTACAGAGTTGTTAGCATGCAGATTACCGAACTTTCATCCACGCTACAAGGCATATTTACACCGAGAATCTATTCATCTGAGTTCGCAGTGTTTCCTAAATCCAGTTTCGAAAATCAGGCAGATTTCTCAGGAAAAATCTCTTGGAGTGATTTCTAACCAAGAGAAATGTAATTTACATAAAATCCCTGACCATGAAATTCCGTGTTCCGAACATGCTACATGCATAATGGATTCGAAAAATATTCTCTACAGATTTGTTAGCATGTGTATTACCGAACTTTCATCACAATAGTTTGAATATTGATACTTAGAAGTATTTTCTCAGATTTTGCTGCGTTTTCCAAACGCCAGTTTAAAAAATGAAGCATTTACTGCAGAAAAATTCTCTTGGAGAGAGTTCTACCCAATAGAGAAGTAATTTACATTGTTTCAGTCACCGTGAAATTCCATGTTAAAAACACGGTATATGCATCACGGATTAGAAAAAGCTTCTTTAATATGTTGTGAAAATGTGGATTACCGAAATTTCTTCCAACATAAAGGCATATTTACACCTAGAAATATTTACTCTCATTTTGAAGCATTCTCCAAATTTCAGATTCGATAATCATGCAATTTTCGCAGAAAAATTCTATTCTAGCTAGTTCTACCCAATAGAATTTTAATTTAAATTCTGTCATTACGGTGAAATTCCATTTCAAAAAGCGCTACATGAATCACGGTTTGAAAAATCATTACTACACTGTTATTAACATGTGGATTACCGGACTTTCATTCACCATTCAATGCATATTGACACTTAGAAGCATTTTCTAAGATTTCACAGGGTTCTCCTAATGGCAGTTTTGAAAATGAGGCACATTTCGCAGAAAAAAACTCTTCAAGCGAGTTCTACCCAATAGACATGTAATTTACATTGTTTCCTTCAATATGACACACTGTATTCCGTACACGTTACATGCATCACAAATTCGACAAACATGCTCTAATGAGTGTGAGCATGTGGATTACCAAAGTTTTATTCACCATACAAGGCATATTTACACCTAGATGTAGTTATTCTGATTTCGCAGGTTTTCCCTAACATCCACTTCCGAAAATCATGAAATTTTCGCAGAAAAATTCAATTCAAGCGAGTTCTATCCAGTAGAATTGTTATTTTCCGAGTTTCACTCACCGAGACATTCCGTGTTCAAAAAACGTTACATTAATCACGGCTTTGACAAACATTATTTAATGACCGTGACCATGTGGATTACCGATGTTTCAACCACAATACAAGGCATATTGACACCTAGAAACATTTACTTAGATTTTGCAGATTTTTCCTAAATTTTGTTATGAAAATCAGGCAGTTTTCGCAGAAAAATTCTCTTGCTGCATGTTCGATCCAATAGACACCCCATTTTCATAGATACCGTCACCGTAACATCCCGTGATCCGAAAAAGTTACATGCACCATGGATTCAACAAATATTCACTCCTGAGTTGTTAGAATGTGAATTACACATCTTTAATAAACCATTGAAGACA
The DNA here is from genome assembly GCF_048773025.1 of Camelus bactrianus. Classification (NCBI taxonomy): domain Eukaryota; kingdom Metazoa; phylum Chordata; class Mammalia; order Artiodactyla; family Camelidae; genus Camelus; species Camelus bactrianus. The sequence goes on along the minus strand of NC_133539.1, from coordinate 141,389,654 downwards.
TATTGTCACCTTAAAATTTTGCTCAGATTTTGCAGTGTTTTCATAACACCAGTTTCCAAACAGAGGTAGATTTTACAGTAAAATGCTCCTGGAGTGTTTCTCACCAATAGATATGTAATTTACATAGTTTCCATCAACGTGACATTCCGTATACTGAATACACTACATTCATCACAGATTTGAGAAACATTTTTAATGAGTTGTGTACATGTGTATTACAGAACTTTCATCCACCATACAAGGCATATTTACACCTAGAAACATTAACTCTGAGTTTGCAGCTTTTTCCTACTAGCAGTTTCAAAATCAGGGAGTTTCCTAAGGAAAAAACTGTTGGAGCGTGTTCTACCCAATAGATATGTAAATTACATAGATTCTCCCGCTGGGAAATTCCGTGTTTCGCACACGCTACATGCAGATAGGATTCGACAAAAAGACACTACAGAGTTGTTTGCATGTGGATTACAGGACTTTCATCACAATACAAGGCATATTGATGATTAGAAGCATTTTCTCTGATTTCACAGAGCTTTCCAAACGCCAGTTTCGGAACTGAGGCAGATTTCACGGCAAAAACCTCTTGGAGCGGGTTCAAAACAATAGACATTTAATTTACATGGATTCGCACACCATGAAATTCCGTGTTCCGAACACGCTTCATGCATCTCGGATTCAAAAATTTTCACTACAGGGTTGTTAGCAAGTGGAATACATCACTTTCATTGACCATAGATTGCTTACTGACTCTATGAATGCTTTTCTCAGATTTCACAGATTAGTTTAAATGCCAGGTTTGTAAATGAGGCAGATTTGGCAGGAAAATGCTCTTGGAGCGAGTTCTAACCCAAAGATATGTAATATACCTAGTTTCACTCACCGTGACATTCCGTGTTCTGAACAAGTTACATGCATCACGGATTCGAAAAACATTCTTTAATGAGTTGTGAACATGTGTATTACCGTACTTTCATCCACCTTACAATGCATATTTATACATAGAATGTTTTTTCTGATTTAGTAGATTTCACCTAATGTCAGTTTTTAAATCATGCAGTTTTCGCAGAAAATCCTCTTGGAGCGAGTTCTACCCAATAGACATTCAATTTACATAGAACCTGTCATCGTGAAATTCCGTGTTCCGAAAAAGCTACATGCATCACGGATTCGACAAATATTCACTACAGAGTTGTTAGCATAAGGATTAACGAACTTTCATCCACCATAAAAGCCATATTGACACTTTGAATCATTTTCTCATATTTCGAAAGTTTTTCCTAATGCCAGTTTTGAAAATGAGGCAGAATTCGCAGAAAAAGCTCTTGGAGCGTGTTCTACCCAAGTGACATGCATTTTACATAGATTCGCTCACCGTGATATTCTGTGTCCCAAACACGCTTCATGTATCTCGGATTCGACAAATATTCACTACAGAGTTGTTAGCATGCAGATTACCGAACTTTCATCCACGCTACAAGGCATATTTACACCGAGAATCTATTCATCTGAGTTCGCAGTGTTTCCTAAATCCAGTTTCGAAAATCAGGCAGATTTCTCAGGAAAAATCTCTTGGAGTGATTTCTAACCAAGAGAAATGTAATTTACATAAAATCCCTGACCATGAAATTCCGTGTTCCGAACATGCTACATGCATAATGGATTCGAAAAATATTCTCTACAGATTTGTTAGCATGTGTATTACCGAACTTTCATCACAATAGTTTGAATATTGATACTTAGAAGTATTTTCTCAGATTTTGCTGCGTTTTCCAAACGCCAGTTTAAAAAATGAAGCATTTACTGCAGAAAAATTCTCTTGGAGAGAGTTCTACCCAATAGAGAAGTAATTTACATTGTTTCAGTCACCGTGAAATTCCATGTTAAAAACACGGTATATGCATCACGGATTAGAAAAAGCTTCTTTAATATGTTGTGAAAATGTGGATTACCGAAATTTCTTCCAACATAAAGGCATATTTACACCTAGAAATATTTACTCTCATTTTGAAGCATTCTCCAAATTTCAGATTCGATAATCATGCAATTTTCGCAGAAAAATTCTATTCTAGCTAGTTCTACCCAATAGAATTTTAATTTAAATTCTGTCATTACGGTGAAATTCCATTTCAAAAAGCGCTACATGAATCACGGTTTGAAAAATCATTACTACACTGTTATTAACATGTGGATTACCGGACTTTCATTCACCATTCAATGCATATTGACACTTAGAAGCATTTTCTAAGATTTCACAGGGTTCTCCTAATGGCAGTTTTGAAAATGAGGCACATTTCGCAGAAAAAAACTCTTCAAGCGAGTTCTACCCAATAGACATGTAATTTACATTGTTTCCTTCAATATGACACACTGTATTCCGTACACGTTACATGCATCACAAATTCGACAAACATGCTCTAATGAGTGTGAGCATGTGGATTACCAAAGTTTTATTCACCATACAAGGCATATTTACACCTAGATGTAGTTATTCTGATTTCGCAGGTTTTCCCTAACATCCACTTCCGAAAATCATGAAATTTTCGCAGAAAAATTCAATTCAAGCGAGTTCTATCCAGTAGAATTGTTATTTTCCGAGTTTCACTCACCGAGACATTCCGTGTTCAAAAAACGTTACATTAATCACGGCTTTGACAAACATTATTTAATGACCGTGACCATGTGGATTACCGATGTTTCAACCACAATACAAGGCATATTGACACCTAGAAACATTTACTTAGATTTTGCAGATTTTTCCTAAATTTTGTTATGAAAATCAGGCAGTTTTCGCAGAAAAATTCTCTTGCTGCATGTTCGATCCAATAGACACCCCATTTTCATAGATACCGTCACCGTAACATCCCGTGATCCGAAAAAGTTACATGCACCATGGATTCAACAAATATTCACTCCTGAGTTGTTAGAATGTGAATTACACATCTTTAATAAACCATTGAAGACATATTGTCACCTTAAAATTTTGCTCAGATTTTGCAGTGTTTTCATAACACCAGTTTCCAAACAGAGGTAGATTTTACAGTAAAATGCTCCTGGAGTGTTTCTCACCAATAGATATATAATTTACATAGTTTCCATCAACGTGACATTCCGTATACTGAATACACTACATTCATCACGGATTTGAGAAACATTTTTAATGAGTTGTGTACATGTGTATTACAGAACTTTCATCCACCATACAAGGCATATTTACACCTAGAAACATTAACTCTGAGTTTGCAGCTTTTTCCTACTAGCAGTTTCAAAATCAGGGAGTTTCCTAAGGAAAAAACTGTTGGAGCGTGTTCTACCCAATAGATATGTAAATTACATAGATTCTCCCGCTGTGAAATTCCGTGTTTCGCACACGCTACATGCAGATAGGATTCGACAAAAATACACTACAGAGTTGTTTGCATGTGGATTACAGGTCTTTCATCACAATACAAGGCATATTGATGATTAGAAGCATTTTCTCTGATTTCACAGAGCTTTCCAAACGCCAGTTTCGAAACTGAGGCAGATTTCACGGCAAAAACCTCTTGGAGCGGGTTCAAAACAATAGACATTTAATTTACATGGATTCGTACACCATGAAATTCCGTGTTCCGAACACGCTTCATGCATCTCGGATTCAAAAATTTTCACTACAGGGTTGTTAGCAAGTGGAATACATCACTTTCATTGACCATAGATTGCTTACTGACTCTTTGAATGCTTTTCTCAGATTTCACAGATTAGTTTAAATGCCAGGTTTGAAAATGAGGCAGATTTGGCAGGAAAATGCTCTTGGAGCGAGTTCTAACCAAAAGATATGTAATATACCTAGTTTCACTCACCGTGATATTCCGTGATCTGAACAAGTTACATGCATCACGGATGCGAAAAACATTCATTAATCAGTTGTGAATATGTGTATTACCGAACTTTCATCCATCTTACAATGCATATTTATACATGGAAGTTATTTTCTGATTTAGTATATTTCTCCTAGTGATAGTTATTAAATCATGCAGTTTTCACATAAAAATCCTCTTGGAGCGAGTTCTACCCAATAGACATGCAATTTACGTAAAACCCATCATCGTGAAATTCCGTGATCTGAAAAAATACATGCATCACGGATTCGACAAATATTCACTTCAGACTTGTTAGCATAAGGATTACCGAAGTTTCATCCACCATAAAAGCCATATTGACACTTTGAAGCATTTTCTCATATTTCGAAAGTTTTTCCTAATGCCAGTTTTGAAAATGAGGCAGAATTCGCAGAAAAATTTCATGGAACGAGTTCTACCCGAGAGATGTATTTTCCATAGATTCGCTTACTGTGATATTCTGTGTTCCGAACACGCTTCATGTATCTCGGATTCGACATATATTTACTACAGAGTTGTTAGCATGCGGATTGCTGAAATTTCATCCACCACACAAGGCATATGTACACCGAGAATCTATTCATCTGAGTTCGCAGTGTTTCCTAATTCCAGTTTCGAAAATCAGGCAGATTTCTCAGGAAAAATCTCTTGGAGTGTTTTCTAACCAAGAGAAATGTAATTTACATAAAATCTCTGGCCATGAAATTCCATGTTCCGAACATGATACATGCATAATGGATTCGAAAAATATTCACTACAGATTTGTTAGCATGTGGATTACCGAACTTTCATCACAATAGATTGAATATTGATACTTAGAAGTATTTTCTCAGATTTTACAGTGTTTTCCAAACGCCAGTTTCAAAAATGAAGCATTTATTGCAGAAAAATTATCTTGGAGCGAGTTCTACCCAATAGAGAAGTAATTTACATTGTTTCAGTCACCGTGAAATTCCACGTTCCAAACACGGTATATGCAGCATGGATTAGAAAAAGATCCTTTAATATGTTGTGAAAATGTGGATTACAGAACTTTCTTCCAACATAAAGTCATATTTAAACCTAGAAATATTTACTCTCATTTTGAAGCTTTCTCCAATTTTCTGATTCGATAATCATGGAATTTTCGCAGAAAAATTCTATTCTAGCTAGTTCTACCCAATAGAATTTTAATTTAAATTGTTTCAATACAGTGAATTTCCATTTCAAAAAACGCTCCATGAATCACGGTTAGAAAAATAATTACTACACTGTTATTAACATGTGGATTACCGGACTTTCATTCACCATTCAAGGCATATTGACACTTAGAAGCATTTTCTCAGATTTCACAGGGTTCTCCTAATGGCAGTTTTGAAAATGAGGCACATTTCGCAGAAAAATTCTCTTCAAGCGAGTTCTACACAATAGACATGTAATTTACATTGTTTCCTTCAATATGACACTCTGTATTCCGTACACGTTTCATGCATCACGAATTCGATAAACATGCTCTAATGAGTGTGAGCATCTGGATTACCGAACTTTCATTGACCATACAAGGCATATTAACACCTAGATGTAGTTATTCTGATTTCGCAGTTTTTTCCTAACATCCAGTTTTGAAAATGATGAAATTTTCGCAGAAAAATTCAATTCAAGCCAGTTCTATCCAGTAGAATTGTTATTTCCCGAGTTTCACTCACCGAAACATTGCGTGTTCTGAAAAAGTTACATTAATGACGGCTTCAACAAACATTATTTAATGACTGTGAGCATGTGGATTACCGATTTTTCAACCGCAATAAAAGGCATATTCACACCTAGAAATATTTACTTAAATTTCGCAGATTTTTCATAACGTCAGTTACGAAAATCAGGCAGTTTTCGCAGAAAAATTCTCTTGCTGCATGTTCGATCCAATAGACATCCCATTTCCATAGATACCTTCACCGTAACATTCCGTGTTCCGAAAAAGTTACATGCACCATGGATTCAACAAATATTCACTCCTGAGTTGTTAGAACGTGAATTACACATCTTTAATAAACCATTGAAGACATATTGTCACCTTAAAGCTTTTGCTCAGGTTTTGCATTGTTTTCATAACACCAGTTTCCAAACAGAGGTAGATTTTACAGTAAAATGCTCCTGGAGCGGTTTCTCACCAATAGATGTGCAATTTACATATTTTCCTTCAACGTGACATTCCGTGTACCGAACACACTACAAACATCACGGATATGAGAAACATTTTTAATGAGTTGTGTACATGTGTATTACAGATCTTTCATCCACCATACAAGGCATATTTACACCTAGAAATATTAACTCTGAGTTTGCAGCTTTTTCCTAAGAGCAGTTTTAAAAATCAGGCAGTTTACTAAGGAAAAATCTTTTTGAGCGTGTCTTATGCAATAGATATGTAAATTACATAGATTCCCCCGCTGTGAAATTCCGTGTTTCGCCCACGCTACATGCAGATATGATTCGACAAAAATACACTACAGAGATGTTTGCATGTGGATGACAGGACTTTCATCACAATACAAGGCATACTGATGCTTAGAAACATTTTCTCTGATTTCACAGAGCTTTCCAAACGCCAGTTTCGGGACTGAGGCAGTTTTCACGGCAAAAACCTCTTGGAGTGTGTTCTAAACAATAGACATGTAATTTACATGGATTCGCTCACCGTGAAATTCCGTGTTCCGAACACGCTTCATGCATCTCGGATTCAAAAATTTTCACTACAGAGTTGTTAGCAAGTGGATTACTGCACTTTCATCCACCATACATGGCTTACTGACACTTTGAAGACTTTTCTCAGATTTCACAGAGTAGTTTTAATGTCAGGTTTGAAAATGAGGCAGATTTGGCAGGAAAATGCTCTTGGAGCGAGTTCTAACCAAAAGATATGTAATTTACCTAGTTTCACTCACCGTGATATTCCGTGTTCTGAACACGTTACATGCATCACGGATTCGACAAACATTCTTTAATGAGATGTGAACATGTGTATTACCGAACGTTCATCCACCTTACAATGCATATATATACATAGAAATTATTTTCTGATTTAGTATATTTCTCCTAGTGTCAGTTTTTAGAATCATGCAGTTTTCACAGAAAAATCCTCTTGGAGCGAGTTCTACCCAATAGACTTGCAATTTACGTAGAACCCATCATCGTGAAATTCCGTGATCCGAAAAAGTTACATGCATCACGGTTTCGAAAAATATTCACTTCAGACTTGTTAGCATAAAGATTACCGTACTTTCATCCACCAAAAAAGACATATTGACACTTTGAAGCATTTTCTCATATTTCAAAAGATTTTCCTAATGCCAGTTTTGAAAATGAGGCAGAATTCGCAGAAAAAGTTCGTGGAACGAGTTCTACCCGAGAGATCTATTTTACATAGATTCGCTTACTGTGATATTCTGTGTTCCGAACACGCTTCATGTGTCTCGGATTCGACAAATATTCACTACAGAGTTGTTAGCATGTGGATTAACGATCTTTCATCCACCATACAAGGCATAAATACACCGAGAATCTATTCATCTGAGTTCGCAGTGTTTCCTAATTCCAGTTTCGAAAATCAGGCAGATTTCTCAGGAAAAATCTCTTGGAGTGTTTTCTAACCAAGAGAAATGTAATTTACATAAACTCTCTGGCCATGAAATTCCGTGTTCCGAACATGCTACTTGCATAATGAATTCGAAAAATATTCACTACAGATTTGTTAGCATGTGGATTACCGAACTTTCATCACAATAGATTGAAAATTGATACTTAGAAGTATTTTCTCAAATTTTGCAGTGTTTTCCAAACGCCAGTTTCAAAAAATGAAGCATTTACTGCAGAAAAATTCTCTTGGAGAGAGTTCTACCCAATAGAGAAGTAATTTACATTGATTCAGTCACCGTGAAATTCCATGTTAAAAACACGGTATATGCATCACGGATTAGAAAAAGCTTCTTTAATATGTTGTGAAAATGTGGATTACTGAACTTTCTTCAAACATAAAGGCATATTTACACCTAGAAATATTTACTCTCATTTTGAAGCATTCTCCAAATTTCAGATTCGATAATCATGCAATTTTCGCAGAAAAATTCTATTCTAGCTAGTTCTACCCAATAGAATTTTAATTTAAATTGTGTCATTACGGTGAAATTCCATTTCAAAAAGCGCTACATGAATCCCGGTTTGAAAAATCATTACTACACTGTTATTAACATGTGGATTACCGGACTTTCATTCACCATTCAATGCATATTGACACTTAGAAGCATTTTCTAAGATTTCACAGGGTTCTCCTAATGGCAGTTTTGAAAATGAGGCACATTTCGCAGAAAAATTCTCTTCAAGCGAGTTCTACCCAATAGACATGTAATTTACATTGTTTCCTTCAATATGACACAATGTATTCCGTACACGTTACATGCATCACGAATTCGACAAACATTCTCTAATGAGTGTGAGCATGTGGATTACCAAAATTTCATTCACCATAGAAGGCATATTTATACCTAGATGTTGTTATTCTGATTTCGCAGGTTTTCCCTAACATCCACTTCCGAAAATCATGAAATTTTCGCAGAAAAATTCAAATCAAGCTAGTTCTATCCAGTAGAATTGTTATTTTCCGAGTTTCACTCACTGAGACATTCCGTGTTCAAAAAACGTTACATTAATCACGGCTTTGACAAACATTATTTATTAACCGTGAGCATGTGGATTATCGATTTTTCAACCACAATACAAGGCATATTCACACATAGAAATATTTAGTTATATTTCACAGATTTTTCCTAAATTCAGTTACGAAAATCAGGCAGTTTTCGCAGAAAAATTCTCTTGCTGCATGTTCGATCCAATACACATCCCATTTCCATAGATACCGTCACCGTAATATTCCGTGTTCCGAAAAAGTTACATGCACCATGGATTCAACAAATATTCACTCCTGAATTGTTAGAATGTGAATTACACATCTTTAAAAAACCATTGAAGACATATTGTCACCTTAATGCTTTTGCTCAGGTTTTGCAGTGTTTTCATAAAACCAGTTTCCAAACAGAGGTAGATTTTACAGTAAAATGCTCCTGGAGCGGGTTCTCACCAATAGATATGTAATTTACCTATTTTCCTTCAACGTGACATTCCGTGTACCGAACAAACTACATACATCACGGATTTGAGAAACATTTTTAATGAGTTGTGTACATGTGTATTACAGATCTTTCATCCACCATACAAGGCATATTTACACTAGAACCATTAACTCTGAGTTTGCAGCATTTTCCTAATAGCAGTTTAAAAATCAGGCAGTTTCCTAAGGAAAAATCTTTTTGAGCGTGTCTTACGCAATACATATGTAAATTACATAGATTCTCCCGCTGTGAATCTCCGTGTTTCGCACACGCTACATGCAGGTAGGATTCGAAACAAATACACTACAGAGTTGTTTGCATGTGGATTACAGGACTTTCATCACAATACAAGGCATATTGATACTTAGAAGCATTTTCTCGGATTTCACAGAGCTTTCCAAATGCCAGTTTCGAAACTGAGGCAGTTTTCACGGCAAAAACCTCTTGGAGCGGGTTCAAAACAATAGACATGTAAATTACATTAATTGGCTCACCGTGAAATTCCGTGTTCCGAACACGCTTCATGCATCTCGGATTCAAAAATTTTCACTACAGGGTTGTTAGCAAGTGGATTACTGCACTTTCATCCACCAAACATGGCTTACTGACACTTTGAAGACTTTTCTCACATTTCACAGAGTAGTTTTAATGTCAGGTTTGAAAATGAGGCAGATTTGGCAGGAAAATGCTCTTGGAGCGAGTTCTAACCAAAAGATATGTAATTTACCTAGTTTCACTCACCGTGATATTCCGTGTTCTGAACACTTTACATGCATCACGGATTCGACAAACATTCTTTAATGAGTTGTGAACATGTGTATTACCGTACTTTCATCCACCTTACAATGCATATTTATACATAGAATGTTTTTTCTGATTTAGTAGGTTTCACCTAATGTCAGTTTTTAAATCATGCAGTTTTCGCAGAAAAATCCTCTTGGAGCGAGTTCTACCCAATAGACATTCAATTTACATAGAACCTGTCATCGTGAAATTCCGTGTTCCGAAAAAGCTACATGCATCACGGATTCGACAAATATTCACTATAGTGTTGTTAGCATAAGGTTTAACGAACTTTCATCCACCATAAAACCCATATTGACACTTTGAATCATTTTCTCATATTTGGAAAGTTTTTCCTAATGCCAGTTTTGAAAATGAGGCAGAATTCGCAGAAAAAGCTCTTGGAGCGTGTTCTACCCAAGTGACATGCATTTTACATAGATTCGCTCACCGTGATATTCTGTGTCCCAAACACGCTTCATGTATCTCGGATTCGACAAATATTCACTACAGAGTTGTTAGCATGCAGATTACCGAACTTTCATCCACCCTACAAGGCATATTTACACCGAGAATCTATTCATCTGAGTTCGCAGTGTTTCCTAAATCCAGTTTCGAAAATCAGGCAGATTTCTCAGGAAAAATCTCTTGGAGTGATTTCTAACCAAGAGAAATGTAATTTACATAAAATCCCTGACCATGAAATTCCGTGTTCCGAACATGCTACATGCATAATGGATTCGAAAAATATTCTCTACAGATTTGTTAGCATGTGGATTACCGAACTTTCATCACAATAGTTTGAATATTGATACTTAGAAGTATTTTCTCAGATTTTGCTGCATTTTCCAAACGCCAGTTTAAAAAATAATGCAGTTTTCACAGAAAAATTCTCTTGGAGCGAGTTCTACCCAATAGAGGAGTAATTTACATTGTTTCAGTCACCGTGAAATTCCACGTCCCAAACACGGTATATGCATCACGGATTAGAAAAAGATTCTTTAATATGTTGTGAAAATATGGATTACAGAACTTTCTTCCACATAAAGTCATATTTACACCTAGAAATATTTACTCTCATTTTGAAGCTTTCTCCAAACTTCAGATTCGATAATCATGCAATTTTCGCAGAAAAATTCTATTCTAGCTAGTTCTACCCAATAGAATTTTAATTTAAATTGTTTCATTACGGTGAAATTCCATTTCAAAAAACGCTACATGAATCACGGTTTGAAAAATAATTACTACACTGTTATTAACATGTGGATTACCGGACTTTCATTCACCATTCAAGGCATATTGACACTTAGAAGCATTTTCTCAGATTTCACAGGGTTCTCCTAATGGCAGTTTTGAAAATGAGGCACATTTTGCAGAAAAATTCCCTTCAAGCGAGTTCTACCCAATAGACATGTAATTTACATTGTTTCCTTCAATATGACACTCTGTATTCCGTACACGTTTCATGCATCATGAATTCGACAAACATGCTCTAATGAGTGTGAGCATCTGGATTACCGAACTTTCATCCACCATACAAGGCATATTTACACCTAGATGTAGTTATTCTGATTTCGCAGTTTTTTCCTAACATCCAGTTTTGAAAATCATGAAATTTTCGCAGAAAAATTCAATTCAAGCCAGTTCTATCCAGTAGAATTGTTATTTTCCGAGTTTCACTCACCGAAACATTGCGTGTTCCGAAAACGTTACATTAATCACGGCTTTGACAAACATTATTTAATGAATGTGAGCATGTGGATTACCGATGTTTCAACCACAATACAAGGCATATTCACACCTAGAAATATTTACTTATATTTCACAGATTTTTCCTAACGTCAGTTATGAAAATCAGGCAGTTTTCGCAGAAAAATTTTCTTGCTGCATGTTCGAACCAATAGACATCCCATTTACATAGATACCGTCACCGTAACATTCCGTGTTCTGAAAAAATTACATGCACCATGGATTCAACAAATATTCACTGCTGAGTTGTTAGAATGTGAATTACAAATCTTTAATAAACCATTGAAGACATATTGTCACCTTAAAGCTTTTGCTCAGGTTTTGCATTGTTTTCATAACACCAGTTTCCAAACAGAGGTAGATTTTACAGTAAAATGCTCCTGGAGCGGTTTCTCACCAATAGATGTGTAATTTACATATTTTCCTTCAACGTGACATTCCGTGTAAAGAACACACTACAAACATCACGGATTTGAGAGACATTTTTAATGAGTTGTGTACATGTGTATTACAGATCTTTCATCCACCATACAAGGCATATTTACACCTAGAACCATTAACTCTGAGTTTGCAGCATTTTCCTAATAGCAGTTTAAAAATCAGGCAGTTTCCTAAGGAAATTCTTTTTGAGCGTGTCTCACGCAATACATATGTAAATTACATAGATTCTCCCGCTGTGAATCTCCGTGTTTCGCACACGCTACATGCAGGTAGGATTCGAAACAAATACACTACAGAGTTGTTTGCATGTGGATTACAGGACTTTCATCACAATACAAGGCATATTGATACTTAGAAGCATTTTCTCGGATTTCACAGAGCTTTCCAAACGCCAGTTTCGAAACTGAGGCAGTTTTCACGGCAAAAACCTCTTGGAGCGGGTTCAAAACAATAGACGTGTAACTTACATGGATTCGCTCACCGTGAAATTCCGTGTTCCGAACACGCTACATGCATCTCGGATTCAAAAATTTTCACTACATAGTTGTTAGCAAGTGGATTACTGCACTTTCATCCACCATACATGGCTTACTGACACTTTGAAGACTTTTCTCAGATTTCACAGAGTAGTTTTAATGTCAGGTTTGAAAATGAGGCAGATTTGGCAGGAAAATGCTCTTGGAGCGAGTTCTAACCAAAAGATATGTAATATACCTAGTTTTACTCACCGTGACATTCCGTGTTCTGAACACGTTACATGCATCACGGATTCGAAAAACATTCTTTAATGAGTTGTGAACATGTGTTTTACCGAACTTTCATCCACCTTACAATGCATATTTATACATAGAAGGTTTTTTCTGATTTAGTAGATTTCACCTAATGTCAGTTTTTAAATCATGCAGTTTTCTCAGAAAAATCCTGTTGGAGCGAGTTGTACCCAATAGACATTCAATTTACATAGAAGCTGTCATCGTGAAATTCCGTGTTCCGAAAAAGCTACATGCATCACGGATTCGACAAATATTCACTATAGTGTTGTTAGCATAAGGATTAACGAACTTTCATCCACCATAAAACCCATATTGACACTTTGAATCATTTTCTCATATTTGGAAAGTTTTTCCTAATGCCAGTTTTGAAAATGAGGCAGAATTCGCAGAAAAAGCTCTTGGAGCGTGTTCTACCCAAGTGACATGCATTTTACATAGATTCGCTCACCGTGATATTCTGTGTCCCAAACACGCTTCATGTATCTCGGATTCGACAAATATTCACTACAGAGTTGTTAGCATGCAGATTACCGAACTTTCATCCACCATACAAGGCATAAATACACCGAGAATCTATTCATCTGAGTTCGCAGTGTTTCCTAATTCCAGTTTCGAAAATCAGGCAGATTTCTCAGGAAAAATCTCTTGGAGTGTTTTCTAACCAAGAGAAATGTAATTTACATAAAATCTCTGGCCATGAAATTCCGTGTTTCGAACATTATACTTGGATAATGAATTCGAAAAATATTCACTACAGATTTGTTGGCATGTGGTTACCGAACTTTTATCACAATAGATTGAAAATTGATACTTAGAAGTATTTTCTCAAATTTTGCAGTGTTTTCCAAACGCCAGTTTCAAAAATGAAACATTTACTGCAGAAAAATTCTCTTGGAGCGAGTTCTACCCAATAGAGAAGTAATTTACATTGTTTCAGTCACCGTGAAATTCCACGTTAAAAACACGGTATATGCATCACGGATTAGAAAAAGATTCTTTAATATGTTGTGAAAATGTGGATTACCGAACTTTCTTCCAACATAAAGGCATATTTACACCTAGAAATATTTACTCTCATTTGAAGCATTCTGCAAATTTCAGATTCGGTAATCATGCAATTTCCGCAGAAATATTCTATTCTAGCTAGTTCTACCCAATAGAATTTTAATTTAAATTGTGTCATTACGGTGAAATTCCATTTCAAAAACCGCTACATGAATCACGGTTTGAAAAATAATTACTACACTGTTATTAACATGTGGATTACCGGGCTTTCATTCACCATTCAATGCACATTGACACTTAGAAGCATTTTCTCAGATTTCACAGGGTTCTCCTAATAGCACTTTTGAAAATGAGGCACATTTCGCAGAAAAATACTCTTCAAGCGAGTTCTACCCAGTAGAATTGTTATTTTCCGAGTTTCACTCACTGAGACATTCCGTGTTCAAAAAACGTTACATTAATCACGGCTTTGAGAAACATTATTTAATGACCGTGACCATGTGGATTACCGATGTTTCAACCACAATACAAGGCATATTGACACCTAGAAATATTTACTTAAATTTCGCAGATTTTTCCTAAATTCAGTTACGAAAATCAGGCAGTTTTCGCAGAAAAATTCTCTTGCTGCATGTTCGATCCAATCGATATCCCATTTTCATAGATACCGTCACCGTAACATCCCGTGTTCCGAAAAAGATACATGCACCATGGATTCAACAAATATTCACTCCTGAGTTGTTACAATGTGAATTACACATCTTTAATAAACCATTGAAGACATATTGTCACCTTAAAGCATTTGCTTAGATTTTGCAGCGTTTTCATAACACCAGTTTCCAAATAGAAGTAGATTTTACAGTAAAATACTCCTGGAGCGGATTCTCAGCAATAGATATGTAATTTACATAGTTTCCTTCAACGTGACATTCCGTGTACGGAACACACTACATATATCACGGATTTGAGATACATTTTTAATGAGTTGTGTACATGTGTATTACAGAACTTTCATCCACCATACAAGGCATATTTACACCTAGAAACATTAATTCTGAGTTTGCAGCTTTTTCCTAAAAGCAGTTTCAAATATCAGGCAGTTTCCTAAGGAAAAAACTGTTGGAGCGTGTTCTACCCAATAGATATGTAAATTACATAGATTCTCCCGCTGTGAAATTCCATGTTTCGAACACGCTACATGCAGATAGGATTCGAAAAATATACACTACAGTGTTGTTTGCATGTGTATTACAGGTTTTTCATCTCAATAAAAGGCATATTGATGCTTAGAAGCATTTTCTCTGATTTCATAGAGCTTTCCAAACGCCAGTTTCGAAACTGAGGTAGATTTCACGACAAAAACCTCTTGGAGCGGGTTCAAAACAATAGACATTTAATTTACATGGATTCGCACACCATGAAATTCCGTGTTCCGAACACGCTTCATGCATCTCGGATTCAAAAATTTTCACTACAGAGTTGTTAGCAAGTGGAATACATCACTTTCATTGACCATAGATTGCTTACTGACTCTTTGAATACTTTTCTCAGATTTCACAGATTAGTTTAAATGCCAGGTTTGAAAATGAGGCAGATTTGGCAGGAAAATGCTCTTGGAGCGAGTTCTAACCAAAAGATATGTAATATACCTAGTTTCACTCACCGTGACATTCCGTGTTCTGAACAAGTTACATGTATCACGGATTTGGAAAACATTCTTTAATGAGTTTTGAACATGTATATTACCGTACTTTCATCCACTTTACAATGCATATTTATACATGGAAATTATTTTCTGATTTAGTAGGTTTCTCCTAATGTCAGTTTTTAAATCATGCAGTTTTCACAGAAAAATCCTCTTGGAGCGAGTTCTACCCAATAGACATGCAATTTACGTAGAACCTATCATCGTGAAATTCCGTGATCCGAAAAAGCTACATGCATCACGGATTCGACAAATATTCACTTCAGACTTGTTAGCATAAGTATTACCGAAGTTTCATCCACCATAAAAGCCATATTGACACTTTGAAGCATTTTCTCATATTTCGAAAGTGTTTCCTAATGCCAGTTTTGAAAATGAGGCAGAATTCGCAGAAAAAGTTCTTGGAACGAGTTCTACCCGAGAGATGTATTTTACATAGATTCGCTTACTGTGATATTCTGTGTTCCGAACACGCTTCATGTATCTCGGATTCGACAAATATTCACTACAGAGTTGTTAGCATGTGGATTAACGATCTTTCATCCACCATAAAAGCCATATTGACACTTTGAAACTTTTTCTCATATTTTGAAAGTTTTTCCTAATGCCAGTTTTGAAAATAAGGCAGAATTCTCAGAAAATGCTCTGGAGCAAGGTCTACACAAGTGACATTTATTTTACATAGATTCGCTCACCGTGATATTCTGTGTTCCACACACTCTTCATGTATCTCGGATTCGACAAATATTCACTACAGTGTTGTTAGCATGCAGATTACCGAACTTTCATCCACCCTACAAGGCATATTTACACCGAGAATCTATTCATCTGAGTTCGCAGTGTTTTCCTGAAGCCAGTTTCGAAAATCAGGCAAATTTCTCAGGAAAAATCTCTGGAGTGATTTCTAACCAAGAGAAATGTAATTTACATAAACTCCCTGGCCATGAAATTCCGTTTCCGAACATGCTACATGCATAATGGATTCGACAATTATTCACTACAGATTTGTTATCATGTGGAATACCGAACTTTCATCACAATAGATTGAATATTGATACTTAGAAGTATTTTCTCAGATTTTGCTGCGTTTTCCAAACGCCAGTTTCAAAAATGAAGCACTTTTCACAGAAAAATACTCTTGGAGCGAGTTCTACCCAATAGAGAAGTAATTTACATTGTTTCACTCACCGTGAAATTCCAAATTCCGAACACGGTACATGCACCATTGATTACAAAAAGATTCTTTAATATGTTGTGAAAATGTGGATTACCGAACTTTCTTCCAACATAAAGGCATATTTACACCTAGAAATATTTACTCTCATTTTCAAGCTTTCTCCAAACTTCAGATTCCATAATCATGCAATTTTCTCAGAAAAATTCTATTCTAGCTAGTTCTACCCAATAGAATTGTAATTTAAATTTTTTTATTATGGTATAATTTCGTGTTCCGAACATGCTCTATAATACAAGGTTCCGAAAAATTTTCACATCATTGTTTATAACATGTGGATTACCGGAATTTCATTCACCATTCAAGGCATATTCACACTTAGAAGCATTTTCCCAGTCTTCTCAGTTTTTTCCTAACGCCAGTTTTTGAAATGAGGCAGATATCACAGAAAAAGTCTCTTGAAGCGAGTTCTACCCAATAGATATGTAATTTACATTGTTTCCTTCAATATGACATTCCGTAATCCGAACACTTTATATGCATCACGAATTCGACAAACACTCTTTAATGAGTGTGAGCATGTGGATAACCGAACTTTCATCCACCATACAAGGCATATTTACACCTAGAAGTAGTTATTCTGATTTCGCAGGTTTTTCCTTACATCCAGTTTCGAAAATCATGAAATTTTCGCAGAAAAATTCAATTCAAACTAGTTCTAGCCAGTAGAATTGTTATTTTCCGAGTTTCACTCACCGAGACATTCCATGTTCCGAAAACGTTACATTAATCACGGCTTCGACAAACATTATTTAATGACCGTGAGCATGTGGATTACCGAGGTTTCAACCACAATACAAGAGACATTTCACCTAGAAATATTTACTTAGATTTCGCAGGTTTTTCCAAACATCAGTTACGAAAATCAGGCAGATTTCGCAGAAAAATTCTCTTGCTGAATGTTCGATCCAATAGACATCCCATTTTCATAGATACAGTCACCAGAACATTCCGTGTACTGAAAAAGGTACATGCACCATGGATTCAACAATTATTAACTGCTGAGTTGTTGGAATCTGAATTACACATCTTTAGAAACCATTGAAGGCATATAGTCACCTTAAAGCATTTCCTCAGATTTTGCAGTGTTTTCATAACACCAGTTTCCAAACAGAGGTAAATTTACAGTAAAATGTTCCTGGAACAATTTCGAACCTATAGGTATGTAATTTACATAGTTTCCTTCAACGTGACATTCCGTGTTCCGAACAAAGTACATATATCACGGATTTGAGAAACATTTTAATGAGTTGTGTACATGTGTATTACAGAACTTTCATCCACCATACAAGGCTTACTGAGACTTTGAATACTATTCTCAGATTTCACACGTTATTTTTAATGCCAGGTTTTATAATGAGGCAGATTTGGCCGGAAAATGCTCTTGGAGCGAGTTCTAACCAAAAGATATGTAATTTAACTAGTTTCACTCATCGTGATATTACGTTTTCGGAACACGTTACATGCATCACGGATTCCACAAATATTCTTTAATGAGTTGTGAATATGTGTATTACCGAACTTTCATCCACCTTACAATACCTATTTGTACATAGAAAGTTTTCTCTGATTTAGTAGATTTCTCCTAATGTCAGTTTATCAATCATGCAGGTTTCGCAGAAAAATCCTCTTGCAGTGAGTTCTACAAAATAGACATGCAATTTACATAGAACCCGTCATCGTGAAATTCCTTGTTCCGAAAAAGCTACATGCATCACGGATTCGACAAATATTCACTACAGAATTGATAGCATAAGGATTACTTAACTTTCATCCACCATAAAAGTCATATTGACACTTTGAAGCATTTTCTCATATTTCGAAAGTTTTTCCTAATGCAAGGTTTGAAAATGAGGCAGAATTCACAGAAAAAGCTCTTGGAGCGAGTTCTACCGGAGAGATATGTATTTTACATAGATTCGCTCTCCGTGATATTCTGTGTTCCGAACACGCTTCATGTAACTCGGATTCGACAAATAATGACTACAGAGTTGTTAGCATGCGGATTACCGAACTTTCATCCACCCTACAAGGCATATTTACACCGAGAATCTATAAATATTAGTTCGCAGAGTTTTCCTAACCCCAGTTTCGAAAATCAGGCAGATTTCTCAGGAAAAATCTGTTGGAGTGATTTCTAACTAAGAGAAATGTAATTTACATTAACTCCCTGGCCATGAAATTTCATGTTCCGAACATGCTACATGCACAATGGATTCGAAAAATACTCACTACATATTTGTTAGCATGTGGATTACCGAACTTTCATCACAATAGTTTGAATATTGATACTTAGAAGTATTTTCTCAGATTTTGCAGTGTTTTCCAAACGCCAGTATCAAAAATGAAACAGTTTTCACAGAAAAATTCTCTTGGAGAGAGTTCTACCCAATAGATAAGTAATTAACATTGTTTCAGTCACCGTGAATTTCCACGTTCCGAACACGTTATATGCATCACGGATTAGAAAAATCTTCTTTAATATGTTGTGAAAATGTGGATTACCGAACTTTCTTCCAACATAAAGGCATATTTAAACCTAGAAATATTTACTCTCATTTTGAAGCTTTCTCCAAACTTCAGATTCGATAATCATGCAATTTTCGCTGAAAAATTCTATTCTAGCTAGTTCTAACCAATAGAATTGTAATTTACATTGTTTCATTACGGTGAAATTCCATTTTCCAAAGTTCTACATGAATCACGGTTTGAAAAATAATTACTACACTGTTATTAACATGTGGATTACCAGACTTTCATTCACCATTCAAGGCATATTGACACTTAGAAGCATTTTCTCAGATTTCACGTGGTTCTCCTAATGGCAGTTTTGAAAATGAGGCACATTTCGCAGAAAAATTCTCTTCAAGCGAGTTCTACCCAATAGACATGTAATTTACATTGTTTCCTTCAATATGACATTCCGTAATACGAACACGTTACATGCATCACGAATTCGACAAACATTATTTAATGAGAGTGAGCAAGTGGATTACCGAACTTTCATCCACCATACAAGCATATTTACACCTAGAAGTAGTTATTCTGATTTCGCAGGTTTTTCCTAACATCCAGTTTCGAAAAACATGAAATTTTCGCAAAAAAATTCAATTCAAGCTAATTCTATCCAGTAGAATTTTTATTTTCCGAGTTTCACTCACCGAGACATTCCGTGTTCAAAAAACGTTACATTAATCACGGCTTCGACAAACATATTTAATGAACGTGAGCATGTGGATTACCGAGGTTTCAACCACAATACAAGGGATATTTCACCTAGAAATATTTACTTAGATTTCGCAGGTTTTTCCTAACGTCAATTATGAAAATCAGGCAGTTTTCACAGTAAAATTCTCTTGCTGCATGTTCGAACCAATAGACATCCCATTTCCATAGATACCGTCACCGTAATATTCCGTGTTCCGAAAAAGGTACATGCACCATGGATTCAACAAATATTCACTTCTGAGTTGTTAGAATGTGAATTACACATCTTTAATAAACCATTGAAGACATATTGTCACCTTAAATCATTTGCTTAGATTTTGCAGCGTTTTCATAACACCAGTTTCCAAATAGAGGTAGATTTTACAGTAAAATGCTCCTGGAGCGGATTCTCAGCAATAGATATGTAATTTACATAGTTTCCTTCAACGTGACATTCCGTGTACGGAACACACTATATATATCACGGATTTGAGATACATTTTTAATGAGTTGTGTACATGTGTATTACAGAACTTTCATCCACCATACAAGGCATATTTACACCTAGAAACATTAATTCTGAGTTTGCAGCTTTTTCCTAAAAGCAGTTTCAAATATCAGGCAGTTTCCTAAGGAAAAAACTTTTTGAGCGTGTCCTACCAAATAGATACGTAAATTACATAGATTCTCCCGCTGTGAAATTCCGTGTTTCGAACACGCTACATGCAGATAGGATTCGAAAAATATACACTACAGTGTTGTTTGCATGTGTATTACAGGTTTCTCATCTCAATAAAAGGCATATTGATGCTTAGAAGCATTTTCTCTGATTTCATAGAGCTTTCCAAACGCCAGTTGCGAAACTGAGGCAGATTTCACGGCAAAATACTCTTGGAGCGGGTTCAAAACAATAGATTTGTAATTTACATGGATTTGCTCACCGTGAAATTCCATGTTCCGAACATGCTACATGCATCTCGGATTCGACAAATATTCACAACAGAGTTGTTAGCAAGTGGATTACAACACTTTCATACACCATACATGGCTTACTGAAACTTTGAAGACTTTTGTCAGATTTCACAGTTTAGTTTTAATGTCAGGTTTGAAAATGAGGCAGATTTGGCAGGAAAATGCTCTTGGAGCGAGTTCTAACCAAAAGATATTTAATTTACCCAGTTTAACACACCGTGACATTCCGTGTTCTAAACACGTTACAGGCATCACAGTTTCGACAAACATCCTTTAAGAGTTGTGAACATGTGTATAACCGAACTTTCATCCATCTTACAATGCATATTAATACATAAAAATTTTTTTTTGATTTATTATATTTCTCCTAATGTCAGTATTTAAATCATGCAGTTTTCACCGAAAAATCCTCTTGGAGCGAGTTCTACCCAATAGACATGCAATTTACATAGAACTCGACATCGTGAAGTTCCGTGTTCCGAAAAAGCTACATGCATCAAGGATTTGACAAATATTCCCTTCAGACATGTTAGCATAAGGATTACTGAACTTTCATCCACCATAATAGCCATATTGACACTTTGAAACATTTTCTCATATTTCGAAAATTTTTCCTAATGCCAGTTTTTTAAATGAGGCAGAATTCGCAGAAAAAGCTCTTGGAGTGAGTTCTACCCAAGAGATATTTATTTTACATACATTCGTTCACCGTGATATTCTGTGTTCCAAACATGATTCATGTATCTCGGATTCGACAAATATTCACTAAAGAGATGTTAGCATGCGGATTTCCGAACTTTCATCCACCCTACAAGTCGTATTTACACCGAGAATCTATTCATGAGAGTTCGCAGTGTTTTCCTGACGCCAGTTTCGAAAATCAGGCAGATTTCTCAGGAAAAATCTCTTGGAGTGATTTCTAACCAAGAGAAATTTTATTTACATAAACTCCCTGGCCATGAAATTCCTTGTTCCAAACAGGCTACATGCATAATGGATTCGACAAATATTCACTACAGATTTGTTAGCATGTGGATTACAAAACTTTCATAACAATAGTTTGAATATTGATACTTAGAAGTATTTTCTCAGATTTTGCAGCGTTTTACAAACGCCAGTTTCAAAAATGAAGCAGTTTTCACAGAAAAATTCTCTTGGAGCGAGTTCTATCCAATAGAGAAGTAATTTACATTGTTTCACTCACCGTGAAATTCCACGTTCCGAACACGGTACATGCACCATGGATTACAAAAAGATTCTTTAATATGTTGTGAAAATGTGGATTACCGAACATTCTTCCAAAATAAAGGCATATTTACACCTAGAAATATTTACTCTCATTTTGAAGCTTTCTCCAAAAGTCAGTTTCGATAATCATGCAATTTTCTCAGAAAAATTCTATTCTAGCTAGTTCTACCCAATAGAATTTTAATTTAAATTTTTTCATTATGGTATAATTTCGTGTTCCGAACACGCTCTATAATACAAGGTTCCGAAAAATATTCACATCATTGTTTATAACATGTGGATTACCGGAATTTCATTCACCATTCAAGGCATATTCACACTTAGAAGCATTTTCCCAGTCTTCTCAGGTTTTTCCTAACGCCAGTTTTCAAAATGAGGCAGATATCACAGAAAATGTCTCTTGAAGCGAGTTCTATCCAATAGATATGTAATTTACATTGTTTCCTTCAATATGACATTCCGTAATCCGAACACGTTACATGCATCACGAATTCGACAAACACTCTTTAATGAGTGTGAGCGTGTGGATAACCAAACTTTCATCCACCATACAAGGCATATTTACACCTAGAAGTAGTTATTCTGATTTCGCAGGTTTTTCCTAACATCCAGTTTCGAAAATCATGAAATTTTCGCAGAAAAATTCAATTCAAACTAGTTCTAGCCAGTAGAATTGTTATTTTCTGAGTTTCACTCACCGAGACATTCCGTGTTCCGAAAACGTTACATTAATCACGGCTTCGACAAACATTATTTAATGACCGTGAGCATGTGGATTACCGAGGTTTCAACCACAATACAAGGGATATTTCACCTAGAAATATTTACTTAGATTTCGCAGGTTTTTCCAAACATCAATTACGAAAATCAGGCAGTTTTCACAGAAAAATTCTCTTGCTGAATGTTCGATCCAATAGACATCCCATTTTCATAGATACAGGCACCGGAACATTCCGTGTACCGAAAAAGGTACATGCACCATGGATTCAACAATTATTAACTGCTGAGTTGTTGGAATCTGAATTACACATCTTTAGAAACCATTGAAGGCATATAGTCACCTTAAAGCATTTCCTCAGATTTTGCAGTGTTTTCATAACACCAGTTTCCAAACAGAGGTAGATTTACAGTAAAATGTTCCTGGAACAAGTTCGAACCTATAGGTATGTAATTTACATAGTTTCCTTCAACGTGACATTCCGTGTTCCGAACAAAGTACATATATCACGGATTTGAGAAACATTTTAATGAGTTGTGTACATGTCTATTACAGAACTTTCATCCACCATACAAGGCTTACTGAGACTTTGAAGACTTTTCTCAGATTTCACAGGTTAGTTTTAATGCCAGGTTTTATAATGAGGCAGATTTGGCCGGAAAATGCTCTTGGAGCGAGTTCTAACCAAAAGATATGTAATTTAACTAGTTTCACTCACCGTGATATTACGTGTTCGGAACACGTTACATGCATCACGGATTCGACAAATATTCTTTAATGAGTTGTGTATATGTGTATTACCGAACTTTCATCCACCTTACAATACCTATTTGTACATAGAAAGTTTTCTCTGATTTAGTAGATTTCTCCTAATATCTGTTTATCAATCATGCAGGTTTCGCAGAAAAATCCTCTTGCAGTGAGTTTTACCCAAAAGACATGCAATTTACATAGAACCCGTCATTGTGAAATTCCTTGTTCCGAAAAAGCTACATGCATCACGGATTCGACAAATATTCACTACAGAATTGATAGCATAAGGATTACTGAACTTTCATCCACCATAAAAGTCATATAGACACTTTGAAGCATTTTCTCATATTTTGAAAGTTTTTCCTAATGCGAGGTTTGAAAATGAGGCAGAACTCGCAGAAAAAGCTCTTGGAGCGAGTTCTACCAAAGAGATATGTATTTTACATAGATTCGCTCTCCGTGATATTCTGTGTTCCGAACACACTTCATGTAACTCAGATTCGACAAATAATGACTACAGAGTTGTTAGCATGCGGATTACCGAACTTTCATCCACCCTACAAGGCATATTTACACCGAGAATTTATAAATATTAGTTCGCAGAGTTTTCCTAACCCCAGGTTCGAATATCAGGCAGATTTCTCAGGAAAAATCTGTTGGAGTGTTTTCTAACCAAGAGAAATGTAATTTACATTAACTCCCTGGCCATGAAATTTCATGTTCCGAACATGCTACATGCACAATGGATTCGAAAAATACTCACTACATATTTGTTATCATGTGGATTACCGAACTTTCTTCACAATAGTTTGAATATTGATACTTAGAAGTATTTTCTCAGATTTTGCAGTGTTTTCCAAACGCCAGTATCAAAAATGAAGCAGTTTTCACAGAAAAATTCTCTTGGAGCGAGTTCTACCCAATAGATAAGTAATTAACATTGTTTCAGTCACCGTGAATTTCCACGTTCCGAACACGGTATATGCATCACGGTTTAGAAAAAGATTCTTTAATATGTTGTGAAAATGTGGATTACCGAACTTTCTTCCAACATAAAGGCATATTTACACCTAGAAATATTTACTCTCATTTTGAAGCTTTCTCCAAACTTCAGATTCGATAATCATGCAATTTTCGCTGAAAAATACTATTCTACCTAGTTCTACCCAATAGAATTGTAATTTACATTGTTTCATTACGGTGAAATTCCATTTTCCAAAGTGCTACATGAATCACGGTTTGAAAAATAATTACTACACTGTTATTAACATGTGGATTACCAGACTTTCATTCACCATTCAAGGCATATTGACACTTAGAAGCATTTTCTCAGATTTCACGTGGTTCTCCTAATGGCAGTTTTGAAAATGAGG
The DNA here is from genome assembly GCF_048773025.1 of Camelus bactrianus. Taxonomy (NCBI): domain Eukaryota; kingdom Metazoa; phylum Chordata; class Mammalia; order Artiodactyla; family Camelidae; genus Camelus; species Camelus bactrianus. Next base: position 141,364,677 of record NC_133539.1, on the reverse strand, counting down.
CACTTTTCGCAGAAAAATTCTCTTCAAGCGAGTTCTATCCAATAGACATGTAATTTACATTGTTTCCTTCAAAATGACATTCCGTAATCTGAACACGTTACATGCATCACGAATTCGACAAAAATTATTTAATGAGAGTGAGCAAGTGGATTACCAAACTTTCATCCACCATACAAGCATATTTACACCTAGAAGTAGTTTTTCTGATTTCGCAGGTTTTTCCTAACATCCAGTTTCGAAAAACATGAAATTTTCGCAAAAAAATTCAATTCAAGCTAATTCTATCCAGTAGAATTTTTATTTTCTGAGTTTCACTCACCGAGACATTCCGTGTTCCGAAAACGTTACATTAATCACGGCTTCGACAAACATTATTTAATGAACGTGAGCATGTGGATTACCGAGGTTTCAACCACAATACAAGGGATATTTCACCTAGAAATATTTACTTAGATTTCGCAGGTTTTTCCTAACGTCAATTACGAAAATCAGGCAGTTTTCGCAGTAAAATTCTTTTGCTGCATGTTCGAACCAATAGACATCCCATTTTCATAGATACCGTCACCGTAACATTCCGTGTTCCGAAAAAGGTACATGCACCATGGATTCAACAAATATTCACTTCTGAGTTGTTAGAATGTGAATTACACATCTTTAATAAACCATTGAAGACATATTGTCACCTTAAAGCATTTGCTTAGATTTTGCAGCGTTTTCATATCACCAGTTTCCAAACAGAGGTAGATTTTACAGTAAAATGCTCCTGGAGCGGATTCTCAGCAATAGATATGTAATTTACATAGTTTCCTTCAACGTGACATTCCGTGTACGGAACACACTACATATATCACGGATTTGAGATACATTTTTAATGAGTTGTGTACATGTGTATTACAGATCTTTCATCCACCATACAAGGCATATTTACACCTAGAAACATTAACTCTGAGTTTGCAGCTTTTTCCTAAAAGCAGTTTCAAATATCAGGCAGTTTCCTAAGGAAAAAACTTTTTGAGCGTGTCCTACCAAATAGATACGTAAATTACATAGATTCTCCCGCTGTGAAATTCCGTGTTTCGAACACGCTACATGCAGATAGGATTCGAAAAATATACACTACAGTGTTGTTTGCATGTGTATTACAGGTTTTTCATCTCAATAAAAGGCATATTGATGCTTAGAAGCATTTTCTCTGATTTCATAGAGCTTTCCAAACGCCAGTTGCGAAACTGAGGCAGATTTCACGGCAAAATACTCTTGGAGCGGGTTCAAAACAATAGACATGTAATTTACATGGATTTGCTCACCGTGAAATTCCATGTTCCGAACATGTTACATGCATCTCGGATTTGACAAATATTCACAACAGAGTTGTTAGCAAGTGGATTACAACACTTTCATTCACCATACATTGCTTACTGAAACTTTGAAGACTTTTGTCAGATTTCACAGTTTAGTTTTAATGTCAGGTTTGAAAATGAGGCAGATTTGGCAGGAAAATGCTCTTGGAGCGAGTTCTAAGCAAAAGATATGTAATTTACCCAGTTTAACACACCGTGACATTCCGTGTTCTGAACACGTTACAGGCATCACAGTTTCGACAAACATCCTTTAAGAGTTGTGAACATGTGTATAACCGAACTTTCATCCATCTTACAATGCATATTAATACATAAAATTTTTTTTTTGATTTATTATATTTCTCCTAATGTCAGTATTTAAATCATGCAGTTTTCACCGAAAAATCCTCTTGGAGCGAGTTCTACCCAATAGACATGCAATTTACATAGAACTCGACATCGTGAAGTTCCGTGTTCCGAAAAAGCTACATGCATCAAGGATTTGACAAATATTCCCTTCAGGCATGTTAGCATAAGGATTACTGAACTTTCATCCACCATAATAGCCATATTGACACTTTGAAACATTTTCTCATATTTCGAAAATTTTTCCTAATGCCAGTTTTTTAAATGAGGCAGAATTCGCAGAAAAAGCTCTTGGAGCGAGTTCTACCCAAGAGATATTTATTTTACATACATTCGTTCACCGTGATATTCTGTGTTCCAAACATGATTCATGTATCTCGGATTCGACAAATATTCACTAGAGAGATGTTATCATGCGGATTTCTGAACTTTCATCCACCCTACAAGTCATATTTACACCGAGAATCTATTCATGTGAGTTCGAGTGTTTTCCTGACGCCAGTTTCGAAAATCAGGCAGATTTCTCAGGAAAAATCTCTTGGAGTGATTTCTAAACATGAGAAATGTTATTTAAATAAACTCCCTGGCCATGAAATTCCTTGTTCCAAACAGGCTACATGCATAATGGATTCGAAAAATACTCACTACAGAATTGTTAGCATGTGGATTACAAAACTTTCATAACAATAGATTGAATATTGATACTTAGAAGTATTTTTTTATATTTTGCTGCGTTTTCCAAACGCCAGTTTCAAAAATGAAGCAGTTTTCACAGAAAAATTCCCTTGGAGAGAGTTCTACCCAATAGAGAAGTAATTTAATTTTTTCAATCACCGTGAATTTCCACATTCCGAACACGGTATATCCAACACGGATTAGAAAAAGATTCTTTAATATGTTGTGAAAATATGGATTACCGAACTTTCTTCCAACATAAAGGCATATTTACACCTAGAAATATTTACTTTCATTTTGAAACTTTCTCCAAACTTCAGATTCGATAATCATTCAATTGTCGCAGAAAAATTCTATTCTAGCTAGTTCTAACCAATATAATTTTAATTTACATTGTTTCATTACGGTGAAATTCCATTTTCCAAAAACGCTACATGAATCACATTTTGAAAATTAATAACTACACTGTTATTAACATGTGGTTTACCGGACTTTCATTCACCATTGAAGGCATTTTAACACTTAAAAGCATTTTCTCAGATTTCACAGGGTTCTCTTAATGGCAGTTTTGAAAATGAGGCACAATTCCCAGAAAAAGTCTCTTCAAGCGAGTTCTACCCAATAGACATGTAATTTACATTGTTCCCTTCAATATGACATTCCGTATTCTGAACAAGTTCCATGCATCACGAATTCGACAAACATACTGTAATGAGTGTGAGCATGTGGTTTACCAAACTTTCATCCAACATACATGGCATATTTACACCTAGATGTAGTTATTCTGATTTCACAGGTTTTTCCTAACATCCAGTTTCGAAAATCATGAAATTTTCACAGAAATATTCAATTCAAGCCTGTTCTATCCAGTAGAATTGTTATTTTCCGAGTTGCACTCACCGAGACATTCCGTGTTCCGAAAACATTACATTGATCATGGCTTCGACAAACTTTATTTAATTACAGTGAGCATGTGTTTTACCGATGTTTCAACCACAATACAAGGCATATTTACACCTAGAAATATTTACTTAGATTTCGCAGATTTTTCCTAACGTCAGTTATGAAAATCAGGCAGTTTTCGCAAAAAAATTCTCTTGCTGCATGTTCGATCCAATAGACATCCCATTTCCATAGATACCGTCACCGTAACATTCCGTGTTCCTAAAAAACGGTTCATGCACAAAGGATTCAACAAATATTCACTGCTGAGTTTTAGCATGTGAATTACCGATCTTTAATAAACCATAGAAGACATATTGTCACCTTAAAGTATTTATTCTGATTTCACAGCGTTTTCATAACTCCAGTTTCGAAACTGAGGCAGATTTTTCAGTAAAACACTCCTGGAGAGTGTTCTAACCAATACATATGTAATTTAGAATGCTTCCCTCACCGAGAAAGACCGTGTTCCGAACAGTCTACATACATCAAGGTTTTGAGAAACATTTTTAATGAGTTATGTACATGTGTATTACAGATCTTTAATCCACCATACAAGGCATATTGACACATAGAAATTTTAACTCTCAGTTTGCAGCATTTTCCTAATAGTATTTTTGAAAATCAGGCAGTTTTCAAAGGAAAAACTGTTGGAGTGTGTTCTACCCAATAGATAGGTAAATTAAATAGAATCCTCCGCTGTGAAGTTACATGTTTCGAATAAGCTACATGCAGAAAATTTTCGCCAAAATAAAGTGTATATTTGTTTGCATGAGGATGACAGGACTCTCATCACAATACAAGGCATATTGATGCTTAGAAGCATTTTCTCTGATTTCACAGAACTTTGCAAATGCCAGTTTAGAATTTGAGGCAGATTTCACGGCAAAAACCTCTTGGAGCCGGTTCTAACCTATACACATGTAATTTACATGGATTCGCTCTTCGTGAATTTCCGTGTTCTGAACATGCTACATGCATCTCGTATTCGACAAATATACAGTACATAGTTCTTAGCATGTGGATTACAGCACTTTCATCCACCATACAAGGCTTACTGACACTTTGAAGAATTTTTTTAGATTTCACAGGTTATTTTTAATACCAGTTTTGAAAGTGAGGCAGATTTGGCCGAGAAATGCTCTTGGGGCGAGTTATACACAAAAGATATGTAATTTACCGAATTTTACTCACCGTGACATTCCAAGATCTGAACACGTTACATGCATCACATATTTGACAAACAATCTTTAATGAGCTGTGAACATTTGTATTATAGAAACCTTCATTTTCCTTACAATGTATATATATACATAGAATGTTTTATTCTGATTTAGTAGATTTCTCCTAATCTCAGCTTCTAAAATCATGCAGTTTTCACTGAGAAAAAATCTTGGAGCGACTCTATCCAATAGACATGCAATTTACATAGAACCCGTCATCGTGAAATTCCGTGTTCCAAAATAGCTACACGCATCACTGATTCGAAAATTATTCATTGCAGAGTTGGTAGAATAAGGATTACCGAACATTCACCCACCATATATGCCATATTGACACTTTGAAGCACTTTCACATATTTCAAATGATTTTCCTAATGCCAGTTTTGAAAATGAGGCAGATTCACAAAAATTTCTTGTGGAACAAGTACTTCCCATAGAAATGTAATTTACATAGTTTACCTCACAGTGACATTCCAATTTCCGAACACGCTACATACTTCACGGCTTTGACAAAAATTTTTAATGAGTTATGTACATGTGTATTACAGAACTTTCATCCACCATACAAGGAATATTTAAACCTAGAAACATTAACTCTGAATATGCAGACTTTTCCTCATGCCAGTTCCGAAAATCAGGCCGTTTCCTCCAGAAAAAATTTTTGGAGCAATTTCTACCCAATAGACATGAAATTTACATAGATTCCATCTCCGGAATTTTCCGTCATACAATCACGCTACATGCATAGGCTTTCTACAATTATTCACATCAGGTTAGTTTGCATGTGGCTTTATGAACTTCCATCAAATACAATGCATATTGACACTTTGAAATATTTTCTCTGATTTTGAAGGAATTTCCAAACGCCAGTTATGATAATGAAGCAGATTTCGCAGAAAAAAACTCTTGGAGTGAGTTCTACCCAAGAGACATGTATTTTAAATAGATTCGCTCACCGTGATATTTTGTGTTCCGAAAACTATTCATGTATATCGGATTCGACAAATATTCTCTACGGAGTTGTTAGTATGCGGATTGCCGAAATTTCATCCACCATACAAGGCATATTTACACCTACAATTGATTAATCAGAGTTCGCAGCTTATTCCTAACACCAGTTTCAAAAATCAGGCTGTTATCTCAGTAAAAATCTCTTGGAGCGATTTCTAACCTAGGGAAATGTAATTTACATAAATTTCCTCGCCATGACATTCCGTGTTCCAAACATTCTACATGCATAACCGATTTGACAAATATTCACTACAGATTTCTTAGCATGCGGATTACCAAACTTTCATCACAAAACATTGAATATTGATACTTAGAAGTATTTTCTCAGATTTTGCAGCATTTTCCCAGTGCCAGTTTCAAAAATGAAGCAGTTTTCACAGAAAAATTCTCTTGAAGTGAGTTCTACCGAATAGACAAGTAGTTTATATTGTATCAATCACCGTGAAATTCCACGTTCCTTACATGGTACATGCATCACGGATTAGAAAAAAGATTCTTTAATATGTTGTGAAATTGTAGATTACCGAACTTTCTTCAAACTTAAAGGCTTCTTTACACCTACAAATATTTTCTCTCATTTCGCAGCTTTATCCAAACATCACATTCGAGAATCATGCAATTTTCGCTGAAATATTCTATTCTAGCTGGTTCTACCCAATAGAATTCTAATTTACATAGTTTCATTACCGTGAAATTCTGTTTTCCGTACGCGCTACATGAATCACGGTTTGAAAAATATTTACTACACTCTTTTTAACATGTGGATTAGCGGACTTTCATCCACCAATCAAGTCATATTGACACTTAGATGCATTTTCTCATATTTCGAAAATTTTTCCTAACCCCACATTAGTTAAAGAGGCAGATTTTGCAGAAAAATGCTCTTGGAGCGAGTTCTACCCAATAGACAGGTAATTTACATAGATGTGCTCATCATGACATTTTGTGTTTCGAAAACATTTCATAGATCTCGGATTCGACAAATATTCACTACAGAGGTGTTAGCATTTGGATTACAAATCTTACATACACCATACAAGGCATATTTACACCTACAAGTATTTACTCTCATTTCGCAGTTTTATCCAAATGTGAAATTGGAAAATCATGCAATTTGTGCAGAAAAATTCTATTCAAGCGAGTTCTACCCAATAGAATTTTAATTTATATAGTTCCATTACCGTGAATTTCCGTTTTCCAAACATGCTAAATAAGTCACGGATTCGAAAACTATTCCCTTCATAGTTGGTTACGTGGATTACCAGACTTAAATTCCCCATTCAAGGCATATTCACACTTAGAAGCATTTTCTCAGATTTCTCATGATTTTCCTAATGCCAGTTTGGAAAATGAGGCTGATTTCACAGAAAATGTTCTTGGAGCCAGTTCTACCCAAAAGATATGTAATTTAAGTAGTTCACTCACAGTGATATTCCGTGTTCTGAACATGTTACATGCGTCAAGGATTCGACAATCATCCTTTAATAAGTGTGAGCATGTGGATTATCAAATTTTCATCCACCTTAAAAGTCATGTTTTCACCTAGAAACATTTACTCACATTTCGCAGAATTTTCCTAACTTCACTTTCGAAAATCAGGCAGTTTTCGCAGAAAAATCCTCTTGTTGCATGTTCCATCCAATAGATATCTCATTTTCATAGATACCATCACCGTAACATTCCGTGTTCCTAACACATGGTTCGTGCACCAGCGATTCAACAAATATTAACTGCTGAGTTATTAGCATGTGACTTACCGAACTTTAATATACCATTGAAGTCATATTGTCACCTTAAAGCATTTACTCTGATTTCACAGCGTTTACATAACACCAGTTTTGAAACTGAGGCAGATTTTTCAGTAAAATTGTCCTGGAGAGGTTTCTAACCAATAGATATGTAATATACATAGCTTCCCTCAAAGAGAAAGACCGTGTTCCGGAAAGGCTAAATACATCAAGGATTTGAGAAACATTTTAATGAGTTATGTACATGTGTATTACACATCTTTCATCCACCATACAAGACATATTTACACATAGAAACATTAACTCTGAGCTCACAGCTTTTTCCTAATAGCAGTTTCGAAAATCAGGCAGTTTTCAAAGGAAAAAACTGTTGGAGCGTGTTCTACCCAATAGGTACGTAAATTACATAGATTACCCCGCTGTGAAATTACGTGTTTCGAACACAATACATGGAGAAAAGTTTCGACAAAAATAAACTATATATTTGTTTGCATGAGGATGACAGGTCTTTCATATCAATACAAGGGATATTGATGCTTATAAGCATTTTCTCTGATTTCACAGAGCTTTCCAAACGCCAGTTTTGAAAATGAGGCAGATTTCATGGCAAAAACCTCTTTGAGCTGGTTCTAACCTATAGACAAGTAATTAAAATGGATTCGCTCTCCGTGAAATTCCATGTTCTGAACACGCTACATGCATCTCAGATTCGAAAAATATTCAGTACATAGTTGTTAGCAAGTGGATTACAGCACTTTCACCCACTATAAATGCTTACTGACTGTTTGAAGAATTTTCTCAGATTTCACAGGTTAGTTTTAATGCCAGATTAGAAAATGAGGCAGATTTGGCAGAAAAATGCTCTTAGAGCGAGTTATACACAAAAGATATGTAATTTACCTAGTTTTACTCACCGTGATATTCCGTGTTTTGAACACGTTACATGCATCACAGATTCGACAAACATTCACTACAGAGTTGGTAACATAAGGATTACCGAACATTCACCCACCATAAATGCCATATTGACACTTTGAAGCACTTTCCCATATTTCAAAATATTTTCCTAATGCCAGTTTTGAAAATGAGGCAGATTCACAAAAATTTCTCGTGGAACATGTACTTCCCATAGAAATGTAATTTTCATAGTTTTCCTCACAGTGAAATTCCAATTTCCGAACACGCTACATACTTCACGGATTTGACAAACATTTTTAATGAGTTATGTACATGTGTATTAAAGAACTTTCATCCACCATACAAGGCATATTTAAACCTAGAAACATTAACTCTGAATTTGCAGACTTTTCCTAATGCCGGTTTGGAATATCAGGCCGTCTTCTCCTGAAAAAATTTTTGGAGCGATTTCTACCCAATAGACATGAAATTTACATTGATTCCATCTCCGGAATTTTCCGTCATACGATCAAGCTTCATGCATAGGCTTTCTACAATTATTCACATCAGGTTTGTTTGCATGTGGCTTTATGAACTTCCATCAGAATACAATGCATATTGACACTTTGAAGAATTTTCTCTGATTTTGAAGGATTTTTCAAATGCCACTTACGAAAATGAGGCAGATTTCGCAAAAAAAACTTTTGGAGTGAGTTCTACCCAAGAGACATGTATTTTACATAGATTCGCTCACCGTGATATTCTATGTTCTGAACACTCTCCATGTATCTCGGATTCGACAAATATTCTCTACACAGTTGTTAGTATGCGGATTGCCGAACTTTCATCCACCATACAAGGCATATTTACACCTACAATAGATTAATCTGAGTTCGCAGCTTATTCCTAACGCCAGTTTCAAAATTCAGGCTGTTATCACAGGAAAAATCTCTTGGAGCGATTTCTAACCTAGGGAAATGTAATTTACATAAATTTCCTCGCCGTGACATTCCGTGTTCCAAACATTCTACATGCATAACGGATTCGACAAATATTCACTACAGATTTGTTAACATGTGGATTACCAAACTTTCATCACAAAATATTGAATATTGATACTTAGAAGTATTTTCTCAGATTTTGCAGCGTTTTCTTAGTGCCAGTTTCAAAAATGAAGCTGTTTTCACAGAAATATTCTCTTGAAGTGAGTTCTACCGAATAGACAAGTAGTTTACATTGTTTCAATCACCATGAAATTCCAAGTTCCGAACATGGTACATGCATCACGGATTAGAAAAAAATTCTTTAATATGTTGTGAAATTGTGGATTACCGTACTTTCTTCCAACATAAAGGCATCTTTACACCTACAAATATTTTCTCTCATTTCGCAGCTTTATCCAAAAATCACATTCGAGACTAAAGCAATTTTCCCTGAAATATTCTATTCTAGCTAGTTCTACCCAATAGAATTCTAATTTACATAGTTTCATTACCGTCAAATTCTGTTTTCCGTACGCGCTACATGAATCACGGTTTGAAAAATATTTACTACACTCTTGTTAACATGTGGATTACCGGACTTTCATCCACCAATCAAGTCATATTGACACTTAGAAGCATTTTCTCATATTTTGAAGGTTTTTCCTAACGCCACATTTGAAAATGAGGCAGATTTTGCAGAAAAATGCTCTTGGAGCGAGTTCTACCCAATAGACAGGTAATTTACATAGATGTGCTCATCATGATATTTTGTGTTCCAAACACATTTCATGGATCTCGGATTCGACAAATATTAACTACAGAGATGTTAGCATTTGGATTACCAATCCTACATCCACCATACAAGGCATATATACACCTACAAGTATTTACTCTCATTTCACAGTTTTATCCAAACTTCAAATTCGAAAATCATGAATTTTGCACAGAAAAATTCTATTCAAGCTAGTTCTACCCAATAGAATTTTAATTTACATAGTTACATTGCCGTGAATTTCCGTGTTCCAAACACGCTAAATAAGTCACGGGTTCAAAAACTATTCCATTCATACTTGGTTACGTGTATTACCGGACTTAAATTCCGCATTCAAGGCATATTCACAATTAGAAGCATTTTCTCAGAATTCTCAGGTTTTTCCTAACGCCAGTTTGGAAAATGAGGCTGATTTCACAGAAAATTTTCTTGGAGCCAGATCTACCCAAAAGATATGTAATTTACTAGTTCACTCACCGTGACTTTCCGTGTTCTGAACATGTTAAATGCATCAAGGATTCGACAGTCATTCTTTAATGAGTGTGAGCATGTGGATTATCAAATTTTGATCCACCTTACAAGACATGTTTTCACCTAGAAACATTTACTCACATTTTGCAGAATTTTCCTAACGTCAGTTTCGAAAATCAGGCAGTTTTCCCAGAAAAATCCTCTTGTTGCATGTTCCATCCAATAGACATCTCATTTTCATAGATACCATCACCGTAACATTCCGTGTTCCTAAAAATCGGTTCATGCACCAAGGATTCAACAAATATTCACTGCTGAGTTGTTAGCATGTGAATTACCAATCTTTAATAAACCATTGAAGACATATTGTCACCTTAAAGCATTTACTCTGATTTCACAGCGTTTTCATAACACCAGTTTCGAAACTGAGGGAGATTTTTCAGTAAAACTCTCCTGGAGAGGGTTCTAACCAATAGATATGTAATTTACATAGCTTCCCTCACCGAGAAATACCGTGTTCCGAACAGGCTACATACATCAAGGATTTGAGAAACATTATTAATGAGTTATGTACATGTGTATTACAGAACTTTCATCCAACATACAAGGCATATTGACACATAGAAACATTAACTGTGAGTTCGCAGCTTTTTCCTAATAGCAGTTTGGAATTTCAGGCAGTTTTCAAAGGAAAAAACTGTTGGAGCGTGTTCTACCCAATAGATACGTAAATTACATAGATTCCCCCGCTGTGAAATTCCGTGTTTTGAACACACTACATGCAGAAAAGTATCGACAAAAATAAACTACAGAGTTGTTTGCATGAGGATGACAGGACTTTCATCACAATAGAAGGCATATTGATACTTAGAAGCATTTACTCTGATTTCACAGAGCTTTCCAAACGCCAGTTTCGAAAATGAGGCAGATTTCACGGCAAAAACCTCTAGGAGCAGGTACTAAAATATAGATATGTAATTTACATGGACTCGCTCACCGTGAAATTCCATGTTCTGAAAACGCTACATGCATCTCGGATTCGACAAATATTCACTACATAGTTGTTAGCATGTGGATTACAGCACTTTCATACACCATACAAGGCTTACTGACACTTTGAAGAAGTTTCTCAGATTTCACAGTTTAGTTTTAATGCCAGTTTGGAAAATGAGGCAAATTTGGCAGAAAAATTCTCTGGAGCGAATTATACACAAAAGATATGTACTTTACCTAGTACTACTCACCGTGATATTCCGTGTTCTGAACACAATCATGCATCATGGATTCGACAAACCTTCACTACAGAGTTGGTAACATAACGATTACGGAACATTCATCCACCATAAATGCCATATTGACACTTTGAAGCACTTTCCCATATTTCAAAAGATTTTCCTAATGCCAGTTTTGAAAATGAGGCAGATTCGCAAAAAATTCTCGTGGAGCAAGTACTTCCCAATAGAAATGTAATTTACATAGTTTCCCTCACAGTGACATACCAATTTCCGAACACGCTACATACTTCACGGATTTGACAAACATTTTTATGAGCTATGTACATGTGTATTACAGAACTTTCATCCACCATACAAGGAATATTTAAACCTAGAAACATTAACTCTGAATTTGCAGCCTATTCGTAATGCCAGTTTTTCGAAAATCAGGCCGTTTTCTCCGGAAAAAGTTTTTGGAGCGAGTTCTACCCAATAGACATGAAATTTACATAGATTCCATCTCCGGAAATTTCCGTCATACAATAACGCTACATGCATAGGCTTTCTACAATTATTCACATCAGGTTTGTTTGCATGTGGCTTTATGAACTTCCATCACAATAAAAGACATATTGACAGTTTGAAGTATTTTCTCTGATTTTGAAGGAATTTCCAAATGCCAGTTTCGAAAATGAGGCAAATATCGCAGAGAAAAACTCTTGGAGTGAGTTATACCCAAGACACATTTATTTTACATAGATTCGCTCACCGTGATATTCTATTTTCTGAACACTCTTCATGTATCTCGGATTCGACATATATTCTCTACAGAGTTGTTAGTATGCGGATAGCCGGACTTTCATCCACCATACAAGGCATATTTACACCTACAATTGATTAATCTGAGTTCGCAGCTCATTACTAAAGCCAGTTTCAAAAATCAGGCTGTTATCTCAGGAAAAAACTCTTGGAGAAATTTCTAACCTAGGGAAATGTAATTTACATAAATTTCCTCGCCGTGAAATTCCATGTTTCGAACATGCTACATGCATAACGGATTCGAAAAATATTCACTACAGATTTGTTAACATGTGGATTACCGAACTTTCATCACAAAACATTGAATATTGATACTTAGAAGTATTTTCTCAGATTTTGCAGCATTTTCCAAGGGCTAGTTTCAAAAATGATGCAGTTTTCGCAGAAAAATTCTCTTGGAGTTTGTTCTACCTAATAGTCAAGTAGTTTACATTATTTCAAACACCGTGAAACTCCACGTTCCGAACATGGTATATGCATCACGGATAAAAAAAAAGATTCTTTAATATGTTGTGAAAATATGGATTACTGAACTTTCTTCCAACATAAAGGCATCTTTACACCTACAAATATTATCTCTCATTTAGCCGCTTTATCCAAACATCCCATTCGAGAATCAAGCAATTTTCGCAGAAATATTCTATTCTAGCTAGTTCTACCCAATAGAATTCTAATTTACATAGTTTCATTACCGTGAAATTCTGTTTTCTGTACACGCTACATGAATCACGGTTTGAAAAATATTTACTACACTCTTGTTAACATGTGGATTACCGGACTTTCATCCACCAATCAAGTCATTTTGACACTTAGAAGCATTTTCTCATATTTTGAAGATTTTTCCTAACGCCAGATTTGAAAAAGAGGCAGATTTTGCAGAAAAATGCTCTTGGAGCGAATTCTACCCAATACACATGTAATTTACATAGATGTGCTCATCATGATACATTGTGTTCTGAACACATTTCATGTATCTCGGATTCGACAAATATTAACTACAGAGATGTTAGCATTTGGATTACCAATCCTACATCCACCATACAAGGCATATATACACCTACAAGTATTTACTCTCATTTCAAAGTTTTGTCCAAACGTCAAATTCGAAAATCATGAATTTTGCACAGAAAAATTCTATTCAAGCTAGTTCTACCCAATAGAATTTTAATTTACATAGTTACATTGCCGTGAATTTCCGTGTTCCAAACACGCTAAATAAGTCACGGGTTCAAAAAATATTCCCTTCATAGTTGGTTACGTGGATTACCGGACTTAAATTCCCCATTCAAGGCATATTCACACTTAAAAGCATTTTCTCAGATTTCCCAGGTTTTTCCTAACGCCAGTTTGGAAAATGAGGCTGATTTCACAGAAAATTTTCTTGGAGCCAGATCTACCCAAAAGATATGTAATTTACTAGTTCACTCACCGTGACTTTCCGTGTTCTGAACATGTTAAATGCATCAAGGATTCGACAGTCATTCTTTAATGAGTGTGAGCATGTGGATTATCAAATTTTGATCCACCTTACAAGACATGTTTTCACCTAGAAACATTTACTCACATTTTGCAGAATTTTCCTAACGTCAGTTTCGAAAATCAGGCAGTTTTCCCAGAAAAATCCTCTTGTTGCATGTTCCATCCAATAGACATCTCATTTTCATAGATACCATCACCGTAACATTCCGTGTTCCTAAAAAATGGTTCATGCACCAAGGATTCAACAAATATTCACTGCTGAGTTGTTAGCATGTGAATTACCAATCTTTAATAAACCACTGAAGACATATTGTCACCTTAAAGCATTTACTCTGATTTCACAGCGTTTTCATAACACCAGTTTCGAAACTGAGGGAGATTTTTCAGTAAAACTCTCCTGGAGAGGGTTCTAAACAATAGATATGTAATTTACATAGCTTCCCTCACCGAGAAAGACCGTGATCCGAACAGGCTACATACATCAAGGATTTGAGAAACATTATTAATGAGTTATGTACATGTGTATTACAGAACTTTCATCAAACATACAAGGCATATTGACACATAGAAACATTAACTGTGAGTTCGCAGCTTTTTCCTAATAGCAGTTTCGAAATTCAGGCAGTTTTCAAAGGAAAAAACTGTTGGAGCGTGTTCTACCCAATAGATACATAAATTACATAGATTCCACCACTGTGAAATTCCGTGTTTCGAACACACTACATGCGGAAAAGTTTCGACAAAAATAAACTATAGAGTTGTTTCCATGAGGATGACAGGACTTTCATCACAATAGAAGGCATATTGATACTTAGAAGCATTTACTCTGATTTCACAGAGCTTTCCAAACTCCAGTTTCGAAAATGAGGCAGATTTCACGGCAAAAACCTCTTGGAGCAGGTACTAACCTATAGATATATAATTTACTTGGATTCGCTCACCGTGAAATTCCATGTTCTGAACACGCTACATGCATCTCGGATTCGACAAATATTCACTACATAGTTGTTAGCATGTGGATTACTGCACTTTCATACACCATACTAGACTTACTGACACTTTGAAGAAGTTTCTCAGATTTCACAGTTTAGTTTTAATGCCAGTTTGGAAAATGAGGCAGATTTGGCAGAAAAATTCTCTGGAGCGAGTTATATACAAAAGATATGTACTTTACCTAGTTTTACTCACCGTGATATTTCGTGTTCTGAACACATTTCATGCATCATGGATTCGACAAACATTCACTACAGAGTTGGTAACATAACGATTACGGAACATTCATCCACCATAAATGCCATATTGACACTTTGAAGCACTTTCCCATATTTCAAAAGATTTTCCTAATGCCAGTTTTGAAAATGAGGCAGATTCGCAAAAAATTCTCGTGGAGCAAGTACTTCCCAATAGAAATGTAATTTACATAGTTTCCCTCAGTGACATACCAATTTCCGAACACGCTACATACTTCACGGATTTGACAAACATTTTTATGAGCTATGTACATGTGTATTACAGAACTTTCATCCACCATACAAGGAATATTTAAACCTAGAAACATTAACTCTGAATTTGCAGCCCATTCCTAATGCCAGTTTTTCCAAAATCAGGCCGTTTTCTCCGGAAAAAATTTTTGGAGCGAGTTCCACCCAATAGACATGAAATTTACATAGATTCCATCTCCGGAAATTTCCGTCATACAATCACGCTACATGCATAGGCTTTCTACAATTATTCACATCAGGTTTGTTTGCATGTGGCTTTATGAACTTCCATCACAATAAAAGACATATTGACAGTTTGAAGTATTTTCTCTGATTTTGAAGGAATTTCCAAATGCCAGTTTCGAAAATGAGGCAAATTTCGCAGAGAAAAACTCTTGGAGTGAGTTATACCCAAGACACATTTATTTTACATAGATTCGCTCACCGTGATATTCTATTTTCTGAACACTCTTCATGTATCTCGGATTCGACATATATTCTCTACAGAGTTGTTAGTATGCGGATAGCCGGACTTTCATCCACCATACAAGGCATATTTACACCTACAATTGATTAATCTGAGTTCGCAGCTTATTCCTAACGCCAGTTTCAAAAATCAGGCTGTTATCTCAGGAAAAAACTCTTGCAGCGATTTCTAACCTAGGGAAATGTAATTTTCATAAATTTCCTCGCCGTGAAATTCCATGTTTCGAACATGCTACATGCATAACGGATTCGAAAAATATTCACTACAGATTTGTTAACATGTGGATTACCGAACTTTCATCACAAAACATTGAATATTGATACTTAGAAGTATTTTCTCAGATTTTGCAGCATTTTCCAAGGGCTAGTTTCAAAAATGATGCAGTTTTCGCAGAAAAATTCTCTTGGAGTTTGTTCTACCTAATAGTCAAGTAGTTTACATTATTTCAAACACCGTGAAACTCCACGTTCCGAACATGGTATATGCATCACGGATAAAAAAAAAGATTCTTTAATATGTTGTGAAAATATGGATTACTGAACTTTCTTCCAACATAAAGGCATCTTTACACCTACAAATATTATCTCTCATTTAGCCGCTTTATCCAAACATCCCATTCGAGAATCAAGCAATTTTCGCAGAAATATTCTATTCTAGCTAGTTCTACCCAATAGAATTCTAATTTACATAGTTTCATTACCGTGAAATTCTGTTTTCCGTACGCGCTACATGAATCACGGTTTGAAAAATATTTACTACACTCTTGTTAACATGTGGATTACCGGACTTTCATCCACCAATCAAGTCATTTTGACACTTAGAAGCATTTTCTCATATTTTGAAGATTTTTCCTAACGCCAGATTTGAAAAAGAGGCAGATTTTGCAGAAAAATGCTCTTGGAGCGAATTCTACCCAATACACATGTAATTTACATAGATGTGCTCATCATGATACATTGTGTTCTGAACACATTTCATGTATCTCGGATTCGACAAATATTAACTACAGAGATGTTAGCATTTGGATTACCAATCCTACATCCACCATACAAGGCATATATACACCTACAAGTATTTACTCTCATTTCACAGTTTTATCCAAACGTCAAATTCGAAAATCATGAATTTTGCACAGAAAAATTCTATTCAAGCTAGTTCTACCCAATAGAATTTTAATTTACATAGTTACATTGCCGTGAATTTCCGTGTTCCAAACACGCTAAATAAGTCACGGGTTCAAAAAATATTCCCTTCATAGTTGGTTACGTGGATTACCGGACTTAAATTCCCCATTCAAGGCATATTCACACTTAAAAGCATTTTCTCAGATTTCCCAGGTTTTTCCTAATGCCAGTTTGGAAAATGAGGCTGATTTCACAGAAAATTTTCTTGGAGCCAGATCTACCCAAAAGATATGTAATTTACTAGTTCACTCACCGTGACTTTCCGTGTTCTGAACATGTTAAATGCATCAAGGATTCGACAGTCATTCTTTAATGAGTGTGAGCATGTGGATTATCAAATTTTGATCCACCTTACAAGACATGTTTTCACCTAGAAACATTTACTCACATTTTGCAGAATTTTCCTAACGTCAGTTTCGAAAATCAGGCAGTTTTCGCAGAAAAATCCTCTTGTTGCATGTTCCATCCAATAGACATCTCATTTTCATAGATACCATCACCGTAACATTCCGTGTTCCTAAAAAATGGTTCATGCACCAAGGATTCAACAAATATTCACTGCTGAGTTGTTAGCATGTGAATTACCAATCTTTAATAAACCACTGAAGACATATTGTCACCTTAAAGCATTTACTCTGATTTCACAGCGTTTTCATAACACCAGTTTCGAAACTGAGGGAGATTTTTCAGTAAAACTCTCCTGGAGAGGGTTCTAAACAATAGATATGTAATTTACATAGCTTCCCTCACCGAGAAAGACCGTGATCCGAACAGGCTACATACATCAAGGATTTGAGAAACATTATTAATGAGTTATGTACATGTGTATTACAGAACTTTCATCAAACATACAAGGCATATTGACACATAGAAACATTAACTGTGAGTTCGCAGCTTTTTCCTAATAGCAGTTTCGAAATTCAGGCAGTTTTCAAAGGAAAAAACTGTTGGAGCGTGTTCTACCCAATAGATACATAAATTACATAGATTCCACCACTGTGAAATTCCGTGTTTCGAACACACTACATGCGGAAAAGTTTCGACAAAAATAAACTATAGAGTTGTTTCCATGAGGATGACAGGACTTTCATCACAATAGAAGGCATATTGATACTTAGAAGCATTTACTCTGATTTCACAGAGCTTTCCAAACTCCAGTTTCGAAAATGAGGCAGATTTCACGGCAAAAACCTCTTGGAGCAGGTACTAACCTATAGATATATAATTTACTTGGATTCGCTCACCGTGAAATTCCATGTTCTGAACACGCTACATGCATCTCGGATTCGACAAATATTCACTACATAGTTGTTAGCATGTGGATTACTGCACTTTCATACACCATACTAGACTTACTGACACTTTGAAGAAGTTTCTCAGATTTCACAGTTTAGTTTTAATGCCAGTTTGGAAAATGAGGCAGATTTGGCAGAAAAATTCTCTGGAGCGAGTTATATACAAAAGATATGTACTTTACCTAGTTTTACTCACCGTGATATTCCGTGTTCTGAACACATTTCATGCATCATGGATTCGACAAACATTCACTACAGAGTTGGTAACATAACGATTACGGAACATTCATCCACCATAAATGCCATATTGACACTTTGAAGCACTTTCCCATATTTCAAAAGATTTTCCTAATGCCAGTTTTGAAAATGAGGCAGATTCGCAAAAAATTCTCGTGGAGCAAGTACTTCCCAATAGAAATGTAATTTACATAGTTTCCCTCAGTGACATACCAATTTCCGAACACGCTACATACTTCACGGATTTGACAAACATTTTTATGAGCTATGTACATGTGTATTACAGAACTTTCATCCACCATACAAGGAATATTTAAACCTAGAAACATTAACTCTGAATTTGCAGCCTATTCCTAATGCCAGTTTTTCCAAAATCAGGCCGTTTTCTCCGGAAAAAATTTTTGGAGCGAGTTCCACCCAATAGACATGAAATTTACATAGATTCCATCTCTGGAAATTTCCGTCATACAATCACGCTACATGCATAGGCTTTCTACAATTATTCACATCAGGTTTGTTTGCATGTGGCTTTATGAACTTCCATCACAATAAAAGACATATTGACAGTTTGAAGTATTTTCTCTGATTTTGAAGGAATTTCCAAATGCCAGTTTCGAAAATGAGGCAAATTTCGCAGAGAAAAACTCTTGGAGTGAGTTATACCCAAGACACATTTATTTTACATAGATTCGCTCACCGTGATATTCTATTTTCTGAACACTCTTCATGTATCTCGGATTCGACATATATTCTCTACAGAGTTGTTAGTATGCGGATAGCCGGACTTTCATCCACCATACAAGGCATATTTACACCTACAATTGATTAATCTGAGTTCGCAGCTTATTCCTAACGCCAGTTTCAAAAATCAGGCTGTTATCTCAGGAAAAAACTCTTGCAGCGATTTCTAACCTAGGGAAATGTAATTTTCATAAATTTCCTCGCCGTGAAATTCCATGTTTCGAACATGCTACATGCATAACGGATTCGAAAAATATTCACTACAGATTTGTTAACATGTGGATTACCGAACTTTCATCACAAAACATTGAATATTGATACTTAGAAGTATTTTCTCAGATTTTGCAGCATTTTCCAAGGGCTAGTTTCAAAAATGATGCAGTTTTCGCAGAAAAATTCTCTTGGAGTTTGTTCTACCTAATAGTCAAGTAGTTTACATTATTTCAAACACCGTGAAACTCCACGTTCCGAACATGGTATATGCATCACGGATAAAAAAAAAGATTCTTTAATATGTTGTGAAAATATGGATTACTGAACTTTCTTCCAACATAAAGGCATCTTTACACCTACAAATATTATCTCTCATTTAGCCGCTTTATCCAAACATCCCATTCGAGAATCAAGCAATTTTCGCAGAAATATTCTATTCTAGCTAGTTCTACCCAATAGAATTCTAATTTACATAGTTTCATTACCGTGAAATTCTGTTTTCCGTACGCGCTACATGAATCACGGTTTGAAAAATATTTACTACACTCTTGTTAACATGTGGATTACCGGACTTTCATCCACCAATCAAGTCATTTTGACACTTAGAAGCATTTTCTCATATTTCGAAGATTTTTCCTAACGCCAGATTTGAAAAAGAGGCAGATTTTGCAGAAAAATGCTCTTGGAGCGAATTCTACCCAATACACATGTAATTTACATAGATGTGCTCATCATGATACATTGTGTTCTGAACACATTTCATGTATCTCGGATTCGACAAATATTAACTACAGAGATGTTAGCATTTGGATTACCAATCCTACATCCACCATACAAGGCATATATACACCTACAAGTATTTACTCTCATTTCACAGTTTTATCCAAACGTCAAATTCGAAAATCATGAATTTTGCACAGAAAAATTCTATTCAAGCTAGTTCTACCCAATAGAATTTTAATTTACATAGTTACATTGCCGTGAATTTCCGTGTTCCAAACACGCTAAATAAGTCACGGGTTCAAAAACTATTCCCTTCATAGTTGGTTACGTGGATTACCGGACTTAAATTCCCCATTCAAGGCATATTCACACTTAAAAGCATTTTCTCAGATTTCCCAGGTTTTTCCTAACGCCAGTTTGGAAAATGAGGCTGATTTCACAGAAAATGTTCTTGGAGCCAGATCTACCCAAAAGATATGTAATTTACTAGTTCACTCACCGTGACTTTCCGTGTTCTGAACATGTTAAATGCATCAAGGATTCGACAGTCATTCTTTAATGAGTGTGAGCATGTGGATTATCAAATTTTCATCCACCTTACAAGACATGTTTTCACCTAGAAACATTTACTCACATTTCGCAGAATTTTCCTAACGTCAGTTTCGAAAATCAGGCAGTTTTCGCAGAAAAATCCTCTTGTTGCATGTTCCATCCAATAGACATCTCATTTTCATAGATACCATCACCGTAACATTCCGTGTTCCTAAAAAATGGTTCATGCACCAAGGATTCAACAAATATTCACTGCTGAGTTGTTAGCATGTGAATTACCAATCTTTAATAAACCACTGAAGACATATTGTCACCTTAAAGCATTTACTCTGATTTCACAGCGTTTTCATAACACCAGTTTCGAAACTGAGGGAGATTTTTCAGTAAAACTCTCCTGGAGAGGGTTCTAAACAATAGATATGTAATTTACATAGCTTCCCTCACCGAGAAAGACCGTGATCCGAACAGGCTACATACATCAAGGATTTGAGAAACATTATTAATGAGTTATGTACATGTGTATTACAGAACTTTCATCAAACATACAAGGCATATTGACACATAGAAACATTAACTGTGAGTTCGCAGCTTTTTCCTAATAGCAGTTTCGAAATTCAGGCAGTTTTCAAAGGAAAAAACTGTTGGAGCGTGTTCTACCCAATAGATACATAAATTACATAGATTCCACCACTGTGAAATTCCGTGTTTCGAACACACTACATGCGGAAAAGTTTCGACAAAAATAAACTATAGAGTTGTTTCCATGAGGATGACAGGACTTTCATCACAATAGAAGGCATATTGATACTTAGAAGCATTTACTCTGATTTCACAGAGCTTTCCAAACTCCAGTTTCGAAAATGAGGCAGATTTCACGGCAAAAACCTCTTGGAGCAGGTACTAACCTATAGATATGTAATTTACTTGGATTCGCTCACCGTGAAATTCCATGTTCTGAACACGCTACATGCATCTCGGATTCGACAAATATTCACTACATAGTTGTTAGCATGTGGATTACTGCACTTTCATACACCATACAAGACTTACTGACACTTTGAAGAAGTTTCTCAGATTTCACAGTTTAGTTTTAATGCCAGTTTGGAAAATGAGGCAGATTTGGCAGAAAAATTCTCTGGAGCGAGTTATATACAAAAGATATGTACTTTACCTAGTTTTACTCACCGTGATATTCCGTGTTCTGAACACATTTCATGCATCATGGATTCGACAAACATTCACTACAGAGTTGGTAACATAACGATTACGGAACATTCATCCACCATAAATGCCATATTGACACTTTGAAGCACTTTCCCATATTTCAAAAGATTTTCCTAATGCCAGTTTTGAAAATGAGGCAGATTCGCAAAAAATTCTCGTGGAGCAAGTACTTCCCAATAGAAATGTAATTTACATAGTTTCCCTCAGTGACATACCAATTTCCGAACACGCTACATACTTCACGGATTTGACAAACATTTTTATGAGCTATGTACATGTGTATTACAGAACTTTCATCCACCATACAAGGAATATTTAAACCTAGAAACATTAACTCTGAATTTGCAGCCTATTCCTAATGCCAGTTTTTCCAAAATCAGGCCGTTTTCTCCGGAAAAAATTTTTGGAGCGAGTTCCACCCAATAGACATGAAATTTACATAGATTCCATCTCTGGAAATTTCCGTCATACAATCACGCTACATGCATAGGCTTTCTACAATTATTCACATCAGGTTTGTTTGCATGTGGCTTTATGAACTTCCATCACAATAAAAGACATATTGACAGTTTGAAGTATTTTCTCTGATTTTGAAGGAATTTCCAAATGCCAGTTTCGAAAATGAGGCAAATTTCGCAGAGAAAAACTCTTGGAGTGAGTTATACCCAAGACACATTTATTTTACATAGATTCGCTCACCGTGATATTCTATTTTCTGAACACTCTTCATGTATCTCGGATTCGACATATATTCTCTACAGAGTTGTTAGTATGCGGATAGCCGGACTTTCATCCACCATACAAGGCATATTTACACCTACAATTGATTAATCTGAGTTCGCAGCTTATTCCTAACGCCAGTTTCAAAAATCAGGCTGTTATCTCAGGAAAAAACTCTTGCAGCGATTTCTAACCTAGGGAAATGTAATTTTCATAAATTTCCTCGCCGTGAAATTCCATGTTTCGAACATGCTACATGCATAACGGATTCGAAAAATATTCACTACAGATTTGTTAACATGTGGATTACCGAACTTTCATCACAAAACATTGAATATTGATACTTAGAAGTATTTTCTCAGATTTTGCAGCATTTTCCAAGGGCTAGTTTCAAAAATGATGCAGTTTTCGCAGAAAAATTCTCTTGGAGTTTGTTCTACCTAATAGTCAAGTAGTTTACATTATTTCAAACACCGTGAAACTCCACGTTCCGAACATGGTATATGCATCACGGATAAAAAAAAAGATTCTTTAATATGTTGTGAAAATATGGATTACTGAACTTTCTTCCAACATAAAGGCATCTTTACACCTACAAATATTATCTCTCATTTAGCCGCTTTATCCAAACATCCCATTCGAGAATCAAGCAATTTTCGCAGAAATATTCTATTCTAGCTAGTTCTACCCAATAGAATTCTAATTTACATAGTTTCATTACCGTGAAATTCTGTTTTCCGTACGCGCTACATGAATCACGGTTTGAAAAATATTTACTACACTCTTGTTAACATGTGGATTACCGGACTTTCATCCACCAATCAAGTCATTTTGACACTTAGAAGCATTTTCTCATATTTCGAAGATTTTTCCTAACGCCAGATTTGAAAAAGAGGCAGATTTTGCAGAAAAATGCTCTTGGAGCGAATTCTACCCAATACACATGTAATTTACATAGATGTGCTCATCATGATACATTGTGTTCTGAACACATTTCATGTATCTCGGATTCGACAAATATTAACTACAGAGATGTTAGCATTTGGATTACCAATCCTACATCCACCATACAAGGCATATATACACCTACAAGTATTTACTCTCATTTCACAGTTTTATCCAAACGTCAAATTCGAAAATCATGAATTTTGCACAGAAAAATTCTATTCAAGCTAGTTCTACCCAATAGAATTTTAATTTACATAGTTACATTGCCGTGAATTTCCGTGTTCCAAACACGCTAAATAAGTCACGGGTTCAAAAACTATTCCCTTCATAGTTGGTTACGTGGATTACCGGACTTAAATTCCCCATTCAAGGCATATTCACACTTAAAAGCATTTTCTCAGATTTCCCAGGTTTTTCCTAACGCCAGTTTGGAAAATGAGGCTGATTTCACAGAAAATGTTCTTGGAGCCAGATCTACCCAAAAGATATGTAATTTACTAGTTCACTCACCGTGACTTTCCGTGTTCTGAACATGTTAAATGCATCAAGGATTCGACAGTCATTCTTTAATGAGTGTGAGCATGTGGATTATCAAATTTTCATCCACCTTACAAGACATGTTTTCACCTAGAAACATTTACTCACATTTCGCAGAATTTTCCTAACGTCAGTTTCGAAAATCAGGCAGTTTTCGCAGAAAAATCCTCTTGTTGCATGTTCCATCCAATAGACATCTCATTTTCATAGATACCATCACCGTAACATTCCGTGTTCCTAAAAAATGGTTCATGCACCAAGGATTCAACAAATATTCACTGCTGAGTTGTTAGCATGTGAATTACCAATCTTTAATAAACCACTGAAGACATATTGTCACCTTAAAGCATTTACTCTGATTTCACAGCGTTTTCATAACACCAGTTTCGAAACTGAGGGAGATTTTTCAGTAAAACTCTCCTGGAGAGGGTTCTAAACAATAGATATGTAATTTACATAGCTTCCCTCACCGAGAAAGACCGTGATCCGAACAGGCTACATACATCAAGGATTTGAGAAACATTATTAATGAGTTATGTACATGTGTATTACAGAACTTTCATCAAACATACAAGGCATATTGACACATAGAAACATTAACTGTGAGTTCGCAGCTTTTTCCTAATAGCAGTTTCGAAATTCAGGCAGTTTTCAAAGGAAAAAACTGTTGGAGCGTGTTCTACCCAATAGATACATAAATTACATAGATTCCACCACTGTGAAATTCCGTGTTTCGAACACACTACATGCGGAAAAGTTTCGACAAAAATAAACTATAGAGTTGTTTCCATGAGGATGACAGGACTTTCATCACAATAGAAGGCATATTGATACTTAGAAGCATTTACTCTGATTTCACAGAGCTTTCCAAACTCCAGTTTCGAAAATGAGGCAGATTTCACGGCAAAAACCTCTTGGAGCAGGTACTAACCTATAGATATGTAATTTACTTGGATTCGCTCACCGTGAAATTCCATGTTCTGAACACGCTACATGCATCTCGGATTCGACAAATATTCACTACATAGTTGTTAGCATGTGGATTACTGCACTTTCATACACCATACAAGACTTACTGACACTTTGAAGAAGTTTCTCAGATTTCACAGTTTAGTTTTAATGCCAGTTTGGAAAATGAGGCAGATTTGGCAGAAAAATTCTCTGGAGCGAGTTATATACAAAAGATATGTACTTTACCTAGTTTTACTCACCGTGATATTCCGTGTTCTGAACACATTTCATGCATCATGGATTCGACAAACATTCACTACAGAGTTGGTAACATAACGATTACGGAACATTCATCCACCATAAATGCCATATTGACACTTTGAAGCACTTTCCCATATTTCAAAAGATTTTCCTAATGCCAGTTTTGAAAATGAGGCAGATTCGCAAAAAATTCTCGTGGAGCAAGTACTTCCCAATAGAAATGTAATTTACATAGTTTCCCTCAGTGACATACCAATTTCCGAACACGCTACATACTTCACGGATTTGACAAACATTTTTATGAGCTATGTACATGTGTATTACAGAACTTTCATCCACCATACAAGGAATATTTAAACCTAGAAACATTAACTCTGAATTTGCAGCCTATTCCTAATGCCAGTTTTTCCAAAATCAGGCCGTTTTCTCCGGAAAAAATTTTTGGAGCGAGTTCCACCCAATAGACATGAAATTTACATAGATTCCATCTCCGGAAATTTCCGTCATACAATCACGCTACATGCATAGGCTTTCTACAATTATTCACATCAGGTTTGTTTGCATGTGGCTTTATGAACTTCCATCACAATAAAAGACATATTGACAGTTTGAAGTATTTTCTCTGATTTTGAAGGAATTTCCAAATGCCAGTTTCGAAAATGAGGCAAATTTCGCAGAGAAAAACTCTTGGAGTGAGTTATACCCAAGACACATTTATTTTACATAGATTCGCTCACCGTGATATTCTATTTTCTGAACACTCTTCATGTATCTCGGATTCGACATATATTCTCTACAGAGTTGTTAGTATGCGGATAGCCGGACTTTCATCCACCATACAAGGCATATTTACACCTACAATTGATTAATCTGAGTTCGCAGCTTATTCCTAACGCCAGTTTCAAAAATCAGGCTGTTATCTCAGGAAAAAACTCTTGCAGCGATTTCTAACCTAGGGAAATGTAATTTTCATAAATTTCCTCGCCGTGAAATTCCATGTTTCGAACATGCTACATGCATAACGGATTCGAAAAATATTCACTACAGATTTGTTAACATGTGGATTACCGAACTTTCATCACAAAACATTGAATATTGATACTTAGAAGTATTTTCTCAGATTTTGCAGCATTTTCCAAGGGCTAGTTTCAAAAATGATGCAGTTTTCGCAGAAAAATTCTCTTGGAGTTTGTTCTACCTAATAGTCAAGTAGTTTACATTATTTCAAACACCGTGAAACTCCACGTTCCGAACATGGTATATGCATCACGGATAAAAAAAAAGATTCTTTAATATGTTGTGAAAATATGGATTACTGAACTTTCTTCCAACATAAAGGCATCTTTACACCTACAAATATTATCTCTCATTTAGCCGCTTTATCCAAACATCCCATTCGAGAATCAAGCAATTTTCGCAGAAATATTCTATTCTAGCTAGTTCTACCCAATAGAATTCTAATTTACATAGTTTCATTACCGTGAAATTCTGTTTTCCGTACGCGCTACATGAATCACGGTTTGAAAAATATTTACTACACTCTTGTTAACATGTGGATTACCGGACTTTCATCCACCAATCAAGTCATTTTGACACTTAGAAGCATTTTCTCATATTTCGAAGATTTTTCCTAACGCCAGATTTGAAAAAGAGGCAGATTTTGCAGAAAAATGCTCTTGGAGCGAATTCTACCCAATACACATGTAATTTACATAGATGTGCTCATCATGATACATTGTGTTCTGAACACATTTCATGTATCTCGGATTCGACAAATATTAACTACAGAGATGTTAGCATTTGGATTACC
This sequence comes from Camelus bactrianus, assembly GCF_048773025.1. Taxonomy (NCBI): domain Eukaryota; kingdom Metazoa; phylum Chordata; class Mammalia; order Artiodactyla; family Camelidae; genus Camelus; species Camelus bactrianus. The sequence goes on along the minus strand of NC_133539.1, from coordinate 141,337,373 downwards.
AATCCTACATCCACCATACAAGGCATATATACACCTACAAGTATTTACTCTCATTTCACAGTTTTATCCAAACGTCAAATTCGAAAATCATGAATTTTGCACAGAAAAATTCTATTCAAGCTAGTTCTACCCAATAGAATTTTAATTTACATAGTTACATTGCCGTGAATTTCCGTGTTCCAAACACGCTAAATAAGTCACGGGTTCAAAAACTATTCCCTTCATAGTTGGTTACGTGGATTACCGGACTTAAATTCCCCATTCAAGGCATATTCACACTTAAAAGCATTTTCTCAGATTTCCCAGGTTTTTCCTAACGCCAGTTTGGAAAATGAGGCTGATTTCACAGAAAATGTTCTTGGAGCCAGATCTACCCAAAAGATATGTAATTTACTAGTTCACTCACCGTGACTTTCCGTGTTCTGAACATGTTAAATGCATCAAGGATTCGACAGTCATTCTTTAATGAGTGTGAGCATGTGGATTATCAAATTTTGATCCACCTTACAAGACATGTTTTCACCTAGAAACATTTACTCACATTTCGCAGAATTTTCCTAACGTCAGTTTCGAAAATCAGGCAGTTTTCACAGAAAAATCCTCTTGTTGCATGTTCCATCCAATAGACATCTCATTTTCATAGATACCATCACCGTAACATTCCTTGTTTCTAAAAAATTGTTCATGCACCAAGGATTCAACAAATATTCACTGCTGAGTTGTTAGCATGTGAATTACCAATCTTTAATAAACCACTGAAGACATATTGTCACCTTAAAGCATTTACTCTGATTTCACAGCGTTTTCATAACACCAGTTTCGAAACTGAGGGAGATTTTTCAGTAAAACTCTCCTGGAGAGGGTTCTAAACAATAGATATGTAATTTACATAGCTTCCCTCACCGAGAAATACCGTGATCCGAACAGGCTACATACATCAAGGATTTGAGAAACATTATTAATGAGTTATGTACATGTGTATTACAGAACTTTCATCAAACATACAAGGCATATTGACACATAGAAACATTAACTGTGAGTTCGCAGCTTTTTCCTAATAGCAGTTTCGAAATTCAGGCAGTTTTCAAAGGAAAAAACTGTTGGAGCGTGTTCTACCCAATAGATACATAAATTACATAGATTCCACCACTGTGAAATTCCGTGTTTCGAACACACTACATGCGGAAAAGTTTCGACAAAAATAAACTATAGAGTTGTTTCCATGAGGATGACAGGACTTTCATCACAATAGAAGGCATATTGATACTTAGAAGCATTTACTCTGATTTCACAGAGCTTTCCAAACTCCAGTTTCGAAAATGAGGCAGATTTCACGGCAAAAACCTCTTGGAGCAGGTACTAACCTATAGATATGTAATTTACTTGGATTCGCTCACCGTGAAATTCCATGTTCTGAACACGCTACATGCATCTCGGATTCGACAAATATTCACTACATAGTTGTTAGCATGTGGATTACTGCACTTTCATACACCATACAAGACTTACTGACACTTTGAAGAAGTTTCTCAGATTTCACAGTTTAGTTTTAATGCCAGTTTGGAAAATGAGGCAGATTTGGCAGAAAAATTCTCTGGAGCGAGTTATATACAAAAGATATGTACTTTACCTAGTTTTACTCACCGTGATATTCCGTGTTCTGAACACATTTCATGCATCATGGATTCGACAAACATTCACTACAGAGTTGGTAACATAACGATTACGGAACATTCATCCACCATAAATGCCATATTGACACTTTGAAGCACTTTCCCATATTTCAAAAGATTTTCCTAATGCCAGTTTTGAAAATGAGGCAGATTCGCAAAAAATTCTCGTGGAGCAAGTACTTCCCAATAGAAATGTAATTTACATAGTTTCCCTCAGTGACATACCAATTTCCGAACACGCTACATACTTCACGGATTTGACAAACATTTTTATGAGCTATGTACATGTGTATTACAGAACTTTCATCCACCATACAAGGAATATTTAAACCTAGAAACATTAACTCTGAATTTGCAGCCTATTCCTAATGCCAGTTTTTCCAAAATCAGGCCGTTTTCTCCGGAAAAAATTTTTGGAGCGAGTTCCACCCAATAGACATGAAATTTACATAGATTCCATCTCCGGAAATTTCCGTCATACAATCACGCTACATGCATAGGCTTTCTACAATTATTCACATCAGGTTTGTTTGCATGTGGCTTTATGAACTTCCATCACAATAAAAGACATATTGACAGTTTGAAGTATTTTCTCTGATTTTGAAGGAATTTCCAAATGCCAGTTTCGAAAATGAGGCAAATTTCACAGAGAAAAACTCTTGGAGTGAGTTATACCCAAGACACATTTATTTTACATAGATTCGCTCACCGTGATATTCTATTTTCTGAACACTCTTCATGTATCTCGGATTCGACATATATTGTCTACAGAGTTGTTAGTATGCGGATAGCCGGACTTTCATCCACCATACAAGGCATATTTACACCTACAATTGATTAATCTGAGTTCGCAGCTCATTCCTAACGCCAGTTTCAAAAATCAGGCAGTTATCTCAGGAAAAAACTCTTGGAGAGATTTCTAACCTAGGGAAATGTAATTTACATAAATTTCCTCGCCGTGAAATTCCATGTTTCGAACATGCTACATGCATAACGGATACGACAAATATTCACTACAGATTTGTTAACATGTGGATTACCGAACTTTCATCACAAAACATTGAATATTGATACTTAGAAGTATTTTCTCAGATTTTGCAGCATTTTCCAAGGGCTAGTTTCAAAAATGATGCAGTTTTCGCAGAAAAATCCTCTTGGAGTTTGTTCTACCTAATAGTCAAGTAGTTTACATTATTTCAAACACCGTGAAACTCCACGTTCCGAACATGGTATATGCATCACGGATAAAAAAAAAGATTCTTTAATATGTTGTGAAAATATGGATTACTGAACTTTCTTCCAACATAAAGGCATCTTTACACCTACAAATATTATCTCTCATTTAGCCGCTTTATCCAAACATCCCATTCGAGAATCAAGCAATTTTCGCAGAAATATTCTATTCTAGCTAGTTCTACCCAATAGAATTCTAATTTACATAGTTTCATTACCGTGAAATTCTGTTTTCCGTACGCGCTACATGAATCACGGTTTGAAAAATATTTACTACACTCTTGTTAACATGTGGATTACCGGACTTTCATCCACCAATCAAGTCATTTTGACACTTAGAAGCATTTTCTCATATTTCGAAGATTTTTCCTAACGCCAGATTTGAAAAAGAGGCAGATTTTGCAGAAAAATGCTCTTGGAGCGAATTCTACCCAATACACATGTAATTTACATAGATGTGCTCATCATGATACATTGTGTTCTGAACACATTTCATGTATCTCGGATTCGACAAATATTAACTACAGAGATGTTAGCATTTGGATTACCAATCCTACATCCACCATACAAGGCATATATACACCTACAAGTATTTACTCTCATTTCACAGTTTTATCCAAACGTCAAATTCGAAAATCATGAATTTTGCACAGAAAAATTCTATTCAAGCTAGTTCTACCCAATAGAATTTTAATTTACATAGTTACATTGCCGTGAATTTCCGTGTTCCAAACACGCTAAATAAGTCACGGGTTCAAAAACTATTCCCTTCATAGTTGGTTACGTGGATTACCGGACTTAAATTCCCCATTCAAGGCATATTCACACTTAAAAGCATTTTCTCAGATTTCCCAGGTTTTTCCTAACGCCAGTTTGGAAAATGAGGCTGATTTCACAGAAAATGTTCTTGGAGCCAGATCTACCCAAAAGATATGTAATTTACTAGTTCACTCACCGTGACTTTCCGTGTTCTGAACATGTTAAATGCATCAAGGATTCGACAGTCATTCTTTAATGAGTGTGAGCATGTGGATTATCAAATTTTGATCCACCTTACAAGACATGTTTTCACCTAGAAACATTTACTCACATTTCGCAGAATTTTCCTAACGTCAGTTTCGAAAATCAGGCAGTTTTCGCAGAAAAATCCTCTTGTTGCATGTTCCATCCAATAGACATCTCATTTTCATAGATACCATCACCGTAACATTCCGTGTTCCTAAAAAATGGTTCATGCACCAAGGATTCAACAAATATTCACTGCTGAGTTGTTAGCATGTGAATTACCAATCTTTAATAAACCACTGAAGACATATTGTCACCTTAAAGCATTTACTCTGATTTCACAGCGTTTTCATAACACCAGTTTCGAAACTGAGGGAGATTTCTCAGTAAAACTCTCCTGGAGAGGGTTCTAAACAATAGATATGTAAATTACATAGCTTCCCTCACCGAGAAAGACCGTGATCCGAACAGGCTACATACATCAAGGATTTGAGAAACATTATTAATGAGTTATGTACATGTGTGTTACAGAACTTTCATCAAACATACAAGGCATATTGACACATAGAAAAATTAACTGTGAGTTCGCAGCTATTTCCTAATAGCAGTTTCGAAATTCAGGCAGTTTTCAAAGGAAAAAACTGTTGGAGCATGTTCTACCCAATAGATACATAAATTACATAGATTCCACCACTGTGAAATTCCGTGTTTCGAACACACTACATGCGGAAAAGTTTCGACAAAAATAAACTATAGAGTTGTTTCCATGAGGATGACAGGACTTTCATCACAATAGAAGGCATATTGATACTTAGAAGCATTTACTCTGATTTCACAGAGCTTTCCAAACTCCAGTTTCGAAAATGAGGCAGATTTCACGGCAAAAACCTCTTGGAGCAGGTACTAACCTATAGATATGTAATTTACTTGGATTCGCTCACCGTGAAATTCCATGTTCTGAACACGCTACATGCATCTCGGATTCGACAAATATTCACTACATAGTTGTTAGCATGTGGATTACTGCACTTTCATACACCATACAAGACTTACTGACACTTTGAAGAAGTTTCTCAGATTTCACAGTTTAGTTTTAATGCCAGTTTGGAAAATGAGGCAGATTTGGCAGAAAAATTCTCTGGAGCGAGTTATATACAAAAGATATGTACTTTACCTAGTTTTACTCACCGTGATATTCCGTGTTCTGAACACATTTCATGCATCATGGATTCGACAAACATTCACTACAGAGTTGGTAACATAACGATTACGGAACATTCATCCACCATAAATGCCATATTGACACTTTGAAGCACTTTCCCATATTTCAAAAGATTTTCCTAATGCCAGTTTTGAAAATGAGGCAGATTCGCAAAAAATTCTCGTGGAGCAAGTACTTCCCAATAGAAATGTAATTTACATAGTTTCCCTCAGTGACATACCAATTTCCGAACACGCTACATACTTCACGGATTTGACAAACATTTTTATGAGCTATGTACATGTGTATTACAGAACTTTCATCCACCATACAAGGAATATTTAAACCTAGAAACATTAACTCTGAATTTGCAGCCTATTCCTAATGCCAGTTTTTCCAAAATCAGGCCGTTTTCTCCGGAAAAAATTTTTGGAGCGAGTTCCACCCAATAGACATGAAATTTACATAGATTCCATCTCCGGAAATTTCCGTCATACAATCACGCTACATGCATAGGCTTTCTACAATTATTCACATCAGGTTTGTTTGCATGTGGCTTTATGAACTTCCATCACAATAAAAGACATATTGACAGTTTGAAGTATTTTCTCTGATTTTGAAGGAATTTCCAAATGCCAGTTTCGAAAATGAGGCAAATTTCGCAGAGAAAAACTCTTGGAGTGAGTTATACCCAAGACACATTTATTTTACATAGATTCGCTCACCGTGATATTCTATTTTCTGAACACTCTTCATGTATCTCGGATTCGACATATATTGTCTACAGAGTTGTTAGTATGCGGATAGCCGGACTTTCATCCACCATACAAGGCATATTTACACCTACAATTGATTAATCTGAGTTCGCAGCTCATTCCTAACGCCAGTTTCAAAAATCAGGCAGTTATCTCAGGAAAAAACTCTTGGAGAGATTTCTAACCTAGGGAAATGTAATTTACATAAATTTCCTAGCCGTGAAATTCCATGTTTCGAACATGCTACATGCATAACGGATACGACAAATATTCACTACAGATTTGTTAACATGTGGATTACCGAACTTTCATCACAAAACATTGAATATTGATACTTAGAAGTATTTTCTCAGATTTTGCAGCATTTTCCAAGGGCTAGTTTCAAAAATGATGCAGTTTTCGCAGAAAAATCCTCTTGGAGTTTGTTCTACCTAATAGTCAAGTAGTTTACATTATTTCAAACACCGTGAAACTCCACGTTCCGAACATGGTATATGCATCACGGATAAAAAAAAAGATTCTTTAATATGTTGTGAAAATATGGATTACTGAACTTTCTTCCAACATAAAGGCATCTTTACACCTACAAATATTATCTCTCATTTAGCCGCTTTATCCAAACATCCCATTCGAGAATCAAGCAATTTTCGCAGAAATATTCTATTCTAGCTAGTTCTACCCAATAGAATTCTAATTTACATAGTTTCATTACCGTGAAATTCTGTTTTCCGTACGCGCTACATGAATCACGGTTTGAAAAATATTTACTACACTCTTGTTAACATGTGGATTACCGGACTTTCATCCACCAATCAAGTCATTTTGACACTTAGAAGCATTTTCTCATATTTCGAAGATTTTTCCTAACGCCAGATTTGAAAAAGAGGCAGATTTTGCAGAAAAATGCTCTTGGAGCGAATTCTACCCAATACACATGTAATTTACATAGATGTGCTCATCATGATACATTGTGTTCTGAACACATTTCATGTATCTCGGATTCGACAAATATTAACTACAGAGATGTTAGCATTTGGATTACCAATCCTACATCCACCATACAAGGCATATATACACCTACAAGTATTTACTCTCATTTCACAGTTTTATCCAAACGTCAAATTCGAAAATCATGAATTTTGCACAGAAAAATTCTATTCAAGCTAGTTCTACCCAATAGAATTTTAATTTACATAGTTACATTGCCGTGAATTTCCGTGTTCCAAACACGCTAAATAAGTCACGGGTTCAAAAACTATTCCCTTCATAGTTGGTTACGTGGATTACCGGACTTAAATTCCCCATTCAAGGCATATTCACACTTAAAAGCATTTTCTCAGATTTCCCAGGTTTTTCCTAACGCCAGTTTGGAAAATGAGGCTGATTTCACAGAAAATGTTCTTGGAGCCAGATCTACCCAAAAGATATGTAATTTACTAGTTCACTCACCGTGACTTTCCGTGTTCTGAACATGTTAAATGCATCAAGGATTCGACAGTCATTCTTTAATGAGTGTGAGCATGTGGATTATCAAATTTTGATCCACCTTACAAGACATGTTTTCACCTAGAAACATTTACTCACATTTCGCAGAATTTTCCTAACGTCAGTTTCGAAAATCAGGCAGTTTTCGCAGAAAAATCCTCTTGTTGCATGTTCCATCCAATAGACATCTCATTTTCATAGATACCATCACCGTAACATTCCGTGTTCCTAAAAAATGGTTCATGCACCAAGGATTCAACAAATATTCACTGCTGAGTTGTTAGCATGTGAATTACCAATCTTTAATAAACCACTGAAGACATATTGTCACCTTAAAGCATTTACTCTGATTTCACAGCGTTTTCATAACACCAGTTTCGAAACTGAGGGAGATTTCTCAGTAAAACTCTCCTGGAGAGGGTTCTAAACAATAGATATGTAAATTACATAGCTTCCCTCACCGAGAAAGACCGTGATCCGAACAGGCTACATACATCAAGGATTTGAGAAACATTATTAATGAGTTATGTACATGTGTGTTACAGAACTTTCATCAAACATACAAGGCATATTGACACATAGAAAAATTAACTGTGAGTTCGCAGCTATTTCCTAATAGCAGTTTCGAAATTCAGGCAGTTTTCAAAGGAAAAAACTGTTGGAGCGTGTTCTACCCAATAGATACATAAATTACATAGATTCCACCACTGTGAAATTCCGTGTTTCGAACACACTACATGCGGAAAAGTTTCGACAAAAATAAACTATAGAGTTGTTTCCATGAGGATGACAGGACTTTCATCACAATAGAAGGCATATTGATACTTAGAAGCATTTACTCTGATTTCACAGAGCTTTCCAAACTCCAGTTTCGAAAATGAGGCAGATTTCACGGCAAAAACCTCTTGGAGCAGGTACTAACCTATAGATATGTAATTTACTTGGATTCGCTCACCGTGAAATTCCATGTTCTGAACACGCTACATGCATCTCGGATTCGACAAATATTCACTACATAGTTGTTAGCATGTGGATTACTGCACTTTCATACACCATACAAGACTTACTGACACTTTGAAGAAGTTTCTCAGATTTCACAGTTTAGTTTTAATGCCAGTTTGGAAAATGAGGCAGATTTGGCAGAAAAATTCTCTGGAGCGAGTTATATACAAAAGATATGTACTTTACCTAGTTTTACTCACCGTGATATTCCGTGTTCTGAACACATTTCATGCATCATGGATTCGACAAACATTCACTACAGAGTTGGTAACATAACGATTACGGAACATTCATCCACCATAAATGCCATATTGACACTTTGAAGCACTTTCCCATATTTCAAAAGATTTTCCTAATGCCAGTTTTGAAAATGAGGCAGATTCGCAAAAAATTCTCGTGGAGCAAGTACTTCCCAATAGAAATGTAATTTACATAGTTTCCCTCAGTGACATACCAATTTCCGAACACGCTACATACTTCACGGATTTGACAAACATTTTTATGAGCTATGTACATGTGTATTACAGAACTTTCATCCACCATACAAGGAATATTTAAACCTAGAAACATTAACTCTGAATTTGCAGCCTATTCCTAATGCCAGTTTTTCCAAAATCAGGCCGTTTTCTCCGGAAAAAATTTTTGGAGCGAGTTCCACCCAATAGACATGAAATTTACATAGATTCCATCTCCGGAAATTTCCGTCATACAATCACGCTACATGCATAGGCTTTCTACAATTATTCACATCAGGTTTGTTTGCATGTGGCTTTATGAACTTCCATCACAATAAAAGACATATTGACAGTTTGAAGTATTTTCTCTGATTTTGAAGGAATTTCCAAATGCCAGTTTCGAAAATGAGGCAAATTTCGCAGAGAAAAACTCTTGGAGTGAGTTATACCCAAGACACATTTATTTTACATAGATTCGCTCACCGTGATATTCTATTTTCTGAACACTCTTCATGTATCTCGGATTCGACATATATTCTCTACAGAGTTGTTAGTATGCGGATAGCCGGACTTTCATCCACCATACAAGGCATATTTACACCTACAATTGATTAATCTGATTTCGCAGCTCATTCCTAATGCCAGTTTCAAAAATCAGGCAGTTATCTCAGGAAAAAACTCTTGGAGAGATTTCTAACCTAGGGAAATGTAATTTACATAAATTTCCTCGCCGTGAAATTCCATGTTTCGAATATGCTACATGCATAACGGATACGACAAATATTCACTACAGATTTGTTAACATGTGGATTACCGAACTTTCATCACAAAACATTGAATATTGATACTTAGAAGTATTTTCTCAGATTTTGCAGCATTTTCCAAGGGCTAGTTTCAAAAATGATGCAGTTTTCGCAGAAAAATCCTCTTGGAGTTTGTTCTACCTAATAGTCTAGTAGTTTACATTAATTCAAACACCGTGAAATTCCACGTTCCGAAAATGTTATATGCATCACGGATAAAAAAAAAGATTTTTTAATATGTTGTAAAAATATGGATTACTGAACTTTCTTCCAACATAAAGACAGTTTTACACCTACAAATATTATCTCTCATTTCGCAGCTTTATCCAAACATCCCATTCGAGAATCAAGCAATTTTCGCAGAAATATTCTATTCTAGCTAGTTCTACACAATAGAATTCTAATTTCATAGTTTCATTACCATGAAATTCTGCTTTCCGTACGCGCTACATGAATCACGGTTTGAAAAATATTTACTACACTCTTGTTAACATGTGGATTAGCGGACTTTCATCCACCAATCAAGTCATATTGACACTTAGAAGCATTTTCTCATATTTCGAAGATTTTTCCTAACGCCAGATTTGAAAAAGAGGCAGATTTTGCAGAAAAATGCTCTTGGAGCGAGTTCTACCCAATAGACAGGTAATTTACATAGATGTGCTCATCATGATATTTTGTGTTCCAAACACATTTCATGGATCTCGGATTCGACAAATATTAACTACAGAGATGTTAGCATTTGGATTACCAATCCTACATCCACCATACAAGGCATATATACACCTACAAGTATTTACTCTCATTTCACAGGTTTATCCAAACGTCAAATTCGAAAATCATGAATTTTGCACAGAAAAATTCTATTCAAGCTAGTTCTACCCAATAGAATTTTAATTTACATAGATACATTGCCATGAATTCCCGTGTTCAAAACACGCTAAATAAGTCACGGGTTCCAAAACTATTCCCTTCATAGTTGGTTACGTGTATTACCGGACTTGAATTCCCCATTCAAGGCATATTCACACTTAGAAACATTTTCTCAGATTTGTCAGGTATTTCCTAACGCCAGTTTGTAAAATGAGGCTGATTTCACGGAAAATGTTCTTGGAGCCAGATCTACCCAAAAGATATGTAATTTACTAGTTCACTCACCGTGACTTTCCGTGTTCTGAACATGTTAAATGCATCAAGGATTCGACAGTCATTCTTTAATGAGTGTGAGCATGTGGATTATCAAATTTTGATCCACCTTACAAGACATGTTTTCACCTAGAAACATTTACTCACATTTCGCAGAATTTTCCTAACGTCAGTTTCGAAAATCAGGCAGTTTTCGCAGAAAAATCCTCTTGTTGCATGTTCCATCCAATAGATATCTCATTTTCATAGATACCATCACCGTAACATTCCATGTTCCTAAAAAACGGTTCATGCACCAAGGATTCAAGAAATATTCACTGCTGAGTTTTTAGCATGTGAATTACCAATCTTTAATAAACCATTGAAGACATATTGTCACCTTAATGCATTTACTCTGATTTCACAGTGTTTTCATAACACCAGTTTCGAAACTGAGGGAGATTTTTCAGTAAAACACTCCTGGAGAGAGTTCTAACCAATAGATATGTAATTTACATAGCTTCCCTCACCGAGAAATACCGTGTTCTGAACAGGCTACACACATCAAGGATTTGAGAAACATTATTAATGAGTTATGTACATGTGTGTTACAGAACTTTCATCAAACATACAAGGCATATTGACACATAGAAACATTAACTGTGAGTTCGCAGCTTTTTCCTAATAGCAGTTTCGAAATTCAGGCAGTTTTCAAAGGAAAAATCTGTTGGAGTGTGTTCTACCCAATAGATACGTAAATTACATAGATTCCCCCACTGTGAAATTACGTGTTTCGAACACATTACATGCAGAAAAGTTTCGACAAAAATAAACTATAGAGTTGTTTGCATGAGGATGACAGGACTTTCATCACAATAGAAGGCATATTGATACTTAGAAGCATTTACTCTGATTTCACAGAGCTTTCCAAACGCCAGTTTTGAAAATGAGGCAGATTTCACGGCAAAAACCTCTAGGAGCAGGTACTAACCTATAGATATGTAATTTACATGGATTCGTTCACCGTGAAATTCCATGTTCTGAACACGCTACATGCATCTCGGATTCGACAAATATTCAGTACATAGTTGTTAGCATGTGGATTACAGCACTTTCATACACCATACAAGGCTTACTGACACTTTGAAGAAGTTTCTCAGATTTCACAGTTTAGTTTTAATGCCAGTTTGGAAAATGAGGCAGATTTGGCAGAAAAATTCTCTGGATCGAGTTATACACAAAAGATATGTTCTTAAACTAGTTTTACTCACCGTGATATTCCGTGTTCTGAACACGTTTCATGCATCATGGATTCGACAAACATTCACTACAGAGTTGGTAACATAACGATTACGGAACATTCATCCACCATAAATGCCATATTGACACTTTGAAGCACTTTCCCATATTTCAAAAGATTTTCCTAATGCTAGTTTTGAAAGTGAGGCAGATTCGCAAAAAATTCTGTGGGGCAAGTAGTTCCCAATAGAAATGTAATTTACATAGTTTCCCTCACAGTGACATTCCAATTTCCGAACACGCTACATACTTCACGGATTTGACAAACATTTTTATGAGCTATGTACATGTGTATTACAGAACTTTCATCCACCATACAAGGAATATTTAAACCTAGAAACATTAACTCTGAATTTGCAGCCTATTCCTAATGCCAGTTTTTAGAAAATCAGGCCGTTTCCTCCGGAAAAAATTTTTTAGCGAGTTCTACCCAATAGACATGAAATTTACATAGATTCCATCTCCGGAAATTTCCGTCATACGATCACGCTACATGCATAGGCTTTCTACAATTATCCACATCAGGTTTGTTTGCATGTGGCTTTATGAACTTCCATCACAATAAAAGACATATTGAAAGTTTGAAGTATTTTCTCTGATTTTGAAGGATTTTCCAAATGCCAGTTTCGAAAATGAGGCAAATTTCGCAGAGAAAAACTCTTGGAGTGAGTTATACCCAAGACACATTTATTTTACATAGATTCGCTCACCGTGATATTCTATTTTCTGAACACTCTTCATGTATCTCGGATTCGACATATATTTTCTACAGAGTTGTTAGAATGGGGATAGCCGAACTTTCATCCACCATACAAGGCATAATTACACCTACAATTGATTAATCTGAGTTCGCAGTTTATTCCTAACGCCAGTTTCAAAAATCAGGCTTTTATCTCAGGAAAAAACTCTTGGAGCGATTTCTAACCTAGGGAAACATAATTTACATAAATTTCCTCGCCGAAACATTCCATGTTCTGAACATTCTACATGCATAACGGATTCGACAAATATTCACAACAGATTTGTTAACATGTGGATTACCGAACTTTCATCACAAAACATTGAATATTGATACTTAGAAGTATTTTCTCAGATTTTGCAGCATTTTCCAAGCGTCAGTTTCAAAAATGAAGCAATTTTCGCAGAAAAATTCTTTTGTAGTGTGTTGTACCTAATAGGCAAGTACTTTACATTATATCAAACACCGTGAAATTCCACGTTCCGAACATGGAACATGCATCACGGATTAGAAAAAAGATTCTTTAATATGTTTTGAAAATATGGATTACTAAACTTTCTTCCAAAATAAAGGCATCTTTACACCTACAAATATTATCTCTCATTTCGCAGCTTTATCCAAACATCCCATTCGAGAATCAAGCAATTTTCGCTGATATATTCTATTCTAGCTAGTTCTACCCAATAGTATTCTAATTTACATAGTTTCATTACCGTGAAATTCTGTTTTCCGTACGCGCTACATGAATCACGGTTTGAAAAATATTTACTACACTCTTGTTAACATGTGGATTACCGGACTTTCATCCACCAATCAAGTCATATTGACACTTAGAAGCATTTTCTCATATTTCGAAGATTTTTCCTAACGCCAGATTTGAAAAAGAGGCAGATTCTGCAGAAAAATGCTCTTGGAGCGAGTTCTACCCAATAGACATGTAATTTACATAGATGTGCTCATCATGATACTTTGTGTTCTGAACACAATTCATGTATCTCGGATTCGACAAATATTAACTACAGAGATGTTAGCATTTGGATTACCAAACTTGCATCAACCATACAAGGCATATTTACACTTACAAGTATTTACTCTCAATTCAAAGTTTTATCCAAACGTCAAATTCGATATTCATGCAATTTGCGCATAAAAATTCTATTCAAGCTAGTTCTACCCAATAGAATTTTAATTTAAATAGTTTCATTACCGTGAATTTCTGTGTTCCTAACACGCTAAATAAGTCACGGATTCGAAAAGAAATCCCTTCTTAGTTGGTTACGTGGATTACCAGTGTTAAATTCCTCATTTAAGGCATATTCACACTTAGAAGCATTTTCTCAGATTTCTCAGGTTTTTCCTAACGCCAGTTTGGAAAATGAGGCTGATTTCACAGAAAATGTTCTTGGAGCCAGTTCTACCAAAAACATATATAATTTAAGTATTTCTCTCACCGTGACATTCCGTGTTCTGAACATGTTACATGCATCAAGCTTTCGACAATCATGCTTTAATGAGTGTGAGCATGTGGATTATCAAATTTTATCCACCTTATAAGACATGTTTTCACCTAGAATCATTTACTCACATTTCGCAGAATTTTCCTAACGTCAGTTTCGAAAATCAGGCAGTTTTCGCAGAAGAAACCTATTGTTGCATGTTCCATCCAATAGACATCTCATTTTCATAGATACCATCACCGTAACATTCCGTGTTCCTAAAAAATGGTTCATGCACCAAGGATTCAACAAATATTCACTGCTGAGTTGTTAGCATGTGAATTACCGATCTTTAATAAACCATTGAAGACATATTGTCACCTTAAAGCATTTACTCTGATTTCACAGCCTTTTCAGAACACCAGTCTCGAAACTGAGGCAGATTTTTCAGTAAAACTCTCCTGGAGAGTGTTCTAACCAATTGATATGTAATTAACATTGCTTCCCTCACCGAGAAATACCTTGTTCAGAACAGGCTACATTCATCAAGGATTTGAGAAACATTTTTAATGAGTTATGTACATGTGTATTACAGAACTTTCATCCAACATTCAAGGTATATTGACACATAGAAATATTAACTGTGAGTTCGCAGCTTTTCCTAATAGCAGTTTCGAATTCAGGCAGTTTTCAAAGGAAAAAACTGTTGGAGCGTGTTCTACCCAATACGTACGTAAATTACATAGATTCCCCAGCTGTGAAATTACGTGTTTCGAACACACTACATGCAGAAAAGTTTCAACAAAAATAAACTATAGAGTTGTTTGCATGAGGATGACAGGACTTTCATCACAATAGAAGGCATATTGATACTTAGAAGCATTTACTCTGATTTCACAGAGCTTTCCAAACGCCAGTTTTAAAAATGAGGCAGATTTCACGGCAAAAACCTCTTGGAGCAGGTACTAACCTATAGATATGTAATTTACATGGATTCGCTCACCGTGAAATTCCGTGTTCTGAACACGCTACATGCATCTCGGATTCGACAAATATTCACTACATAGTTGTTAGCATGTGGATTACAGCACTTTCATACACTATACAAAGCTTACTGACACTTTGAAGAAGTTTCTCAGATTTCACAGTTTAGTTTTAACGCCAGTTTGGAAAATGAGGCAGATTTGGCAGAAAAATTCTCTGGAGCGAGATATACACAAAAGGTATGTACTTTACCTAGTTTTACTCACCGTGATATTCCGTGTTCTGAACACGTTTCATGCATCATGGATTCGACAAACATTCACTACAGAGTTGGTAACATAACGATTACGGAACATTCATCCACCATAAATGCCATATTGACACTTTGAAGCACTTTCCCATATTTCAAAAGATTTTCCTAATGCCAGTTTTGAAAATGAGGCAGATTCGCAAAAAATTCTCGTGGAGCAAGTACTTCCCAATAGAAATGTAATTTACATAGTTTCCCTCACAGTGACATTCCAATTTCCGAACACGCTACATACTTCACGGATTTGACAAACATTTTTATGAGCTATGTACATGTGTATTACAGAACTTTCATCCACCATACAAGGAATATTTAAACCTAGAAACATTAACTCTGAATTTGCAGCCTATTCCTAATGCCAGTTTTTCCAAAATCAGGCCGTTTTCTCCAGAAAAAATTTTTGGAGGAGTTCTTCCCAATAGACATGAAATTTACATAGATTCCATCTCCGGAAATTTCCGTCATACGATCATGCTACATGCATAGGCTTTCTACAATTATTCACATCAGGTTTGTTTGCATGTGGCTTTATGAACTTCCATCACAATAAAAGACATATTGACAGTTTGAAGCATTTTCTCTGATTTTGAAGGAATTTCCAAATGCCAGTTTCGAAAATGAGGCAAATTTCGCAGAGAAAAACTCTTGGAGTGAGTTATACCCAAGACACATTTATTTTACATAGATTCGCTCACCGTGATATTCTATTTTCTGAACACTGTTCATGTATCTCGGATTCGACATATATTCTCTACAGAGTTGTTAGTATGTGGATAGCCGAACTTTCATCCACCATACAAGGCATATTTACACCTACAATTGATTAATCTGAGTTCGCAGCTTATTCCTAACGCCAGTTTCAAAAATCAGGCTGTTATCTCAGGAAAAAACTCTTGGAGCGATTTCTAACCTAGGGAAATGTAATTTACATAAATTTCCTCGCCGAGACATTCAATGTTCCGAACATTCTACATGCATAACGGATTCGACAAATATTCACTACAGATTTGTTAGCATGTGGATTACCGAACTTTCATCACAAAATATTGAATAATGATACTTAGAAGTATTTTCTCAAATTTTGCAGCATTTTCCAAGCGTCAGTTTCAAAAATGAAGCAGTTTTCGCAGAAAAATTCTTTTGGAGTGTGTTCTACCTAATAGGCAATTAGTTTAAATTATATCAAACACCGTGAAATTCCATGTTCCGAACATGGTACATGCATCACGGATTAGAAAAAAGATTCTTTAATATGTTGTGAAAATATGGATTGCTGAACTTTCTTCCAAAATAAATGCATCTTTACACCTAGAAATATTATCTCTCATTTCACAGCTTTATCCAAACATCCCATTGGAGATTCAAGCAATTTTCACAGAAATATTCTATTCTAGCTAGTTCTACCCAATAGAATTCTAATTTACATGGTTTCTTTACCGTGAAATTCTGTTTTCTGTACGCGCTACATGAATCACGGTTTGAAAAATATTTACTACACACTTGTTAACATGTGGTTTACCGGACTTTCATCCACCAATCAAGTCATATTGACACTTAGAAGCATTTTCTCATATTTCGAAGATTTTTCCTAACACCAGATTTGAAAATGAGGCAGATTTTGCAGAAAAATTCTCTTGGAGCGAGTTCTACCCAATAGATATTTAATTTACATAGATGTGCTCATCATGACATTTTGTGATCTGAACACATTTCATGTATCTCGGTTTCGACAAATATTCACGACACAGATGTTAGCATTTGGATTACCAAACTTACATTAACCATACAAGGCATATTTTCACCTACATGTATTTACTCTCATTTCAAAGATTTGTCCAAACGTCAAATTCGAAAATCATGCAATTTGTTCAGAAAAATTCTATTCAAGCTAGTTCTACCCAATAGAATTTTAATTTACATAGTTTCATTACCGTAAATTTCCATGTTCCAAACACGCTAAATAAGTCACGGATTCGTAAAGTATTCCCTTCATAGTTGGTTACGTGGATTACCAGACTTAAATTCCCCGTTCGAGGCATATTCACACTTAGAAGCATTTTCTCAGATTTCTCAGGTTTTTCCTAAAGCCAGTTTGGAAAATGAGGCTGATTTCACAGAAAATGTTCTTGGAGCCATTTCTACCCAAAAGATATGTAATTTAACTAGTTCACTCACCGTGACATTCCGTGTTCTGAACATGTTACATGCATCAAGGATTCGACAGTCATCCTTTAATGAGTGTGAGCATGTGGATTATCAAATTTTCATCCACCTTACAAGACATGTTTTCACCTAGAAACATTTACTCACATTTCGCAGAATTTTCCTAACGTCAGTTTCGAAAATCAGGCAGTTTTTGCAGAAAAATCCTCTTGTTGCATGTTCCATCCAATAGACATCTCATTTTCATAGATACCATCACCGTAACATTCCGTGTTCCTAAAAAACGGTTCATGCACCAAGGATTCAACAAATATTCACTGCTGAGTTGTTAGCATGTGAATTACCAATCTTTAATAAACCATTGAAGACATATTGTCACCTTAAAGCATTTACTCTGATTTCACAGCGTTTTCATAACACCAGTTTCGAAACTGAGGCAGATTTTTCAGTAAAACTCTCCTGGAGAGGGTTCTAACCAATAGATATGTAATTTGCATAGCTTCCCTCACCGAGAAAGACCGTGTTCCGAACAGGCTACATACATCAAGGATTTGAGAAACATTTTTAATGAGTTATGTACATGTGTATTACAGATCTTTCATCCACCATACAAGGCATATTGACACATAGAAACATTAACTCTGAGTTCGCAGCTTTTTCCTAATAGCAGTTTCGAAAATCAGGCAGTTTTCAAAGGAAAAAACTGTTGGAGCGTGTTCTAGCCAATTGGTACGTAAATTACATAGATTCCCCCACTGTGAAATTACATGTTTCGAACACATTACATGCAGAAAAGATTCGACAAAAATAAACTATAGAGTTGTTTGCATGAGGATGACAGGACTTTCATCACAATACAAGGCATATTGATGCTTAGAAGCATTTTCTCTGATTTCACAGAGCTTTCCAAACGCCAGTTTCGAAAATGAGGCAGATTTCATGGCAAAAACCTCTTGGAGCAGGTTCTAACCTATAGACATGTAATTAACATGGATTCGCTCTCCGTGAAATTCCGTGTTCTGAACACGATACATGCATCTCGGACTCGACAAATATTCACTACATTGTGGTTAGCATGTGGATTACAGCACTTTCATCCACCATACAAAGCTTACTGACACTTTGAAGAATTTTCTCAGATTTCACAGGTTAGTTTTAATGCCAGATAAGAAAATGAGGCAGATTTGGCAAAAAAATGCTCTTGGAGCGAGTTATACACAAAAGATATGTAATTTACCTAGTTTTACTCACCGTGACATTCCGTGTTCTGAACACGTTACATGCATCACGGATTCGACAAACATTCACTACAGAGTTGGTAGCATAAGGATTACCGAACATTCACCCACCATAAATGCCATATTGACATTTTGAAGCACTTTCCCATATTTCAAAATGTTTTCCTAATGCCAGGTTTGAAAATGAGGCAGATTAACAAAAAATTCTCTTGGAGCAAGTACTTCCCATAGAAATGTAATTTACATAGCTTCCCTCACAGTGACATTCCAATTTCCGAACACTCTACATACTTCACGGATTTGACAAACATTTTTAATGAGTTATGTACATGTGTATTACAGAACTTTCATCCACCATACAAGGCATATTTAAACCTAGAAACGTTAACTCTGAATTTGCAGCCTTTTCCTAATGCCAGTTTCGAAAATCAGGCCGTTTTCTCCAGAAAAAATTTTTGGAGCGATTTCTTCCCAATAGACATGAAATTTACATAGATTCCATCTCCGGAAATTTCCGTCATACGATCACGCTACATGCATAGGCTTTCTACAATTATTCACATCAGGTTTGTTTGCATGTGGCTTTATGAACTTCCATCACAATACAATGCATATTGACACTTTGAAGCATTTTCTCTGATTTTGAAGGAATTTCCAAATGCCAGTTTCGAAAATGTGGCAGATTTCGCAGAAAAAACTCTTGGAGTGAGTTCTACCCAAGACACATGTATTTTACCGAGATACGCTCACCGTGATATTCTATGTTCTGAACACTCTTCATGTATCTCGGATTCGACAAATATTCTCTACAGAGTTGTTAGTATGCGGATTGCCGAACTTTCATCCACCATACAAGGCATATTTACACCTACAATTGATTAATCTGAGTTCGCAGCTTATTCCTAACGCCAGTTTCAAAAATCAGGCTGTTATCTCAGGAAAAAAATCTTGGAGCGATTTCTAACCTATTGAAATGTAATTTACATAAATTTCCTCGCCGTGACATTCCGTGTTCCAAACGTTCTACATGCATAACGGATTCGAAAAATATTCACTACAGATTTGTTAGCATGTGGATTACCGAACTTACATCACAAAACATTGAATATTGATACTTAGAAGTATTTTCTCAGATTTTGCAGCGTTTTCCAAGCGCCAGTTTCAAAAATGAAGCAGTTTTCACAGAAAAATTCTATTGAAGTGAGTTCTACCAAATAGACAAGTAGTTTACATTGTTTCAATCACCGTGAAATTGCACGTTCCGAACATGGTACATGCATCACGGATTAGAAAAAAGATTCTTTAATATGTTCTGAAAAACTGGATTTCCAAACTTTCTTCCTACATAAAGGCATCTTTACACCTACAAATATTTTCTCACATTTTGCAGCTTTATCCAAATATCACATTTGAGTATCAAGCAATTTTCGCCGAAAAATTCTATTCTAGCTAGTTCTACCCAATAGAATTCTAATTTACATGGTTTCTTTACCGTGAAATTCTGTCTCCGAACGCGCTACAAGAATCACAGTTTGAAAAATATTACTACACACTTGTTAACATATGGATTACCGGACTTTCATCAAGCAATCAAGTCATATTGGCACTTAGAAGCATTTTCTCATATTTCGAAGATTTTTCCTTACACCAGATTTGAAAACGAGGCAGATTTTGCAGAAAAATTCTCTTGGAGCGAGTTCTACCCAATAGATATTTAACTTACATAGATGTGCTCATCATGACATTTTGTGATCTGAACACATTTCATGTATCTCGGTTTCGACAAATATTCACTACACAGACGTTAGCATTTGGATTACCAATCTTACATCCACCATACAAGGCATATTTACACCTACAATATTTACTCTCATTTCAAAGTTTTGTCCAAACGTCAAATTCGAAAATCATGCAATTTGTTCAGAAAAATTCTATTCAAGCTAGTTCTACCCAATAGAATTTTAATTTACGTAGTTTCATTACCGTAAATTTCCATGTTCCAAACACGCTAAATAAGTCACGGATACGAAAAGTATTCCCTTCATAGTTGGTTACGTGGATTACCAGACTTAAATTCCCCGTTCGAGGCATATTCACACTTAGAAGCATTTTCTCAGATTTCTCAGGTTTTTCCTAAAGCCAGTTTGGAAAATGAGGCTGATTTCACAGAAAATGTTTTTGGAGCCAGTTCTACCCAAAAGATATGTAATTTAACTAGTTCACTCACCGTGACATTCCGTGTTCTGAACATGTTACATGCATCAAGGTTTCGACAATCATTCTTTAATGAGTGTGAGCATGTGGATTATCAAATTTTCATCCACCTTACAAGACATGTTTTCACCTAGAAACATTTACTGACATTTCGCAGAATTTTCCTAACGTCAGTTTCGAAAATCAGGCAGTTTTTGCAGAAAAATCCTCTTGTTGCATGTTCCATCCAATAGACATCTCATTTTCATAGATACCATCACCGTAACATTCCGTGTTCCTAAAAAACGGTTCATGAACCAAGGATTGAACAAATATTCACTGCTGAGTTGTTAGCATGTGAATTACCAATCTTTAATAAACCATTGAAGACATATTGTCACCTTAAAGCATTTACTCTGATTTCACAGCGTTTTCATAACACCAGTTTCGAAACTGAGGCAGATTTTTCAGTAAAACTCTCCTGGAGAGGGTTCTAACCAATAGATATGTAATTTACATAGCTTCCCTCACCGAGAAAGACCTTGTTCCAAACAGGCTACATACATCAAGGATTTGAGAAACATTTTTAATGAGTTATGTACATGTGTATTACAGATCTTTCATCCACCATACAAGGCATATTGACACATAGAAACATTAACTCTGAGTTCGCAGCTTTTTCCTAATAGCAGTTTCGAAAATCAGGCAGTTTTCAAAGGAAAAAACTGTTGGAGCGTGTTCTACCCAATAGGTACGTAAATTACATAGATTCCCCCACTGTGAAATTACATGTTTCGAACACATTACATGCAGAAAAGATTCGACAAAAATAAACTACAGAGTTGTTTGCATGAGGATGACAGGACTTTCATCACAATACAAGGCATATTGATGCTTAGAAGCATTTTCTCTGATTTCACAGAGCTTTCCAAACGCCAGTTTTGAAAATGAGGCAGATTTCACGGCAAAAACCTCTTGGAGCAGGTTCTAACCTATAGACATGTAATAAACATGGATTCGCTCTCCGGGAATTTCCATGTTCTGAACACGATACATGCATCTCGGACTCGACAAATATTCACTACATTGTGGTTAGCATGTGGATTACAGCACTTTCATCCACCATACAAAGCTTACTGACACTTTGAAGAATTTTCTCAGATTTCACAGATTAGTTTTAATTCCAGATAAGAAAATGAGGCAGATTTGGCAAAAAAATGCTCTTGGAGCGAGTTATACACAAAAGATATGTAATTTACCTAGTTTTACTCACCGTGACATTCCGTGTTCTGAACACGTTACATGCATCACGGATTCGACAAACATTCACTACAGAGTTGGTAGCATAAGGATTACCGAACATTCACCCACCATAAATGCCATATTGATATTTTGAAGCACTTTCCCATATTTCAAAATGTTTTCCTAATGCCAGGTTTGAAAATGAGGCAGATTAACAAAAATTCTTCTTGGAGCAAGTACTTCCCATAGAAATGTAATTTACATAGCTTCCCTCACAGTGACATTCCAATTTCCGAACACTCTACATACTTCACGGATTTGACAAACATTTTTAATGAGTTATGTACATGTGTATTACAGAACTTTCATCCACCATACAAGGCATATTTAAACCTAGAAACATTAACTCTGAATTTGCAGCTTTTTCCTAATGCCAATTTCGAAAATCAGGCCGTTTTCTCCAGAAAAAATTTTTGGAGTGATTTCTTCCCAATAGACATGAAATTTACATAGATTCCATCTCCGGAAGCTTCCGTCATACGATCACGCTACATGCATAGGCTTTCTACAATTATTCACATCAGGTTTGTTTGCATGTGGCTTTATGAACTTCCATCACAATACAATGCATATTGACACTTTGAAGCATTTTCTCTGATTTTGAAGGAATTTCCAAATGCCAGTTTCGAAAATGAGGCAGATTTCGCAGAAAAAACTCTTGGAGTGAGTTCTACCCAAGAGACATGTATTTTACCGACATACGCTCACCGTGATATTCTATGTTCTGAACACTCTCCATGTATCTCGGATTCGACAAATATTCTCTACAGAGTTGTTAGTATGCGGATTGCCGAACTTTCATCCACCATACAAGGCATATTTACACCTACAATTGATTAATCTGAGTTCGCAGCTTATTCCTAATGCCAGTATCAAAAATCAGGCTGTTGTCTCAGGAAGAAACTCTTGGAGCGATTTCTAACCTAGGGAAATTTAATGTACATAAATTTCTTCGCCGTGACATTCCGTGTTCCAAACGTTCTACATGCATAACGGATTTGAAAAATATTCACTACAGATTTGTTAGCATGTGGATTACCGAACTTTCATCACAAAGCATTGAATATTGATACTTAGAAGTATTTTCTCAGATTTTGCAGCGTTTTCCAAGCGCCAGTTTCAAAAATGAAGCAGTTTTCACAGAAAAATTCTATTGAAGTGAGTTCTACCAAATAGACAAGTAGTTTATATTGTTTCAATCACCGTGAAATTGCACGTTCCGATCATGGTACATGCATCACGGATTAGAAAAAAGATTCTTTAATATGTTGTGAAAAAGTGGATTACCAAACTTTCTTCCTACATAAAGGCATCTTTACACCTACAAATATTTTCTCACATTTTGCAGCTTTATCCAAATATCACATTTGAGTATCAAGCAATTTTCGCCGAAAATTTCTATTCTAGCTGTTCTACCCAATAGAATTCTAATTTACATACTTTCTTTACCGTGAATTTCTGTCTTCCCAACGCGCTACAAGAATCACAGTTTGAAAAATATTACTACACACTTGTTAACATATGGATTACCGGACTTTCATCCACCAATCAAGTCATATTCGCACTAAGAAACATTTTGTCATATTTCGAAGATTTTTCCTAACACCAGATTTGAAAATGAGGCAGATTTTGCAGAAAAATTCTCTTCGAACGAGTTCTACCCAATAGACATTTAACTTACATAGATGTGCTCATCATGACATTTTGTGATCTGAACACATTTCATGTATCTCGGTTTCGACAAATATTCACTACAGAGATGTTAGCATTTGGATTACCAATCTTACATCCACCATACAAGGCATATTTACACCTACAAGTATTTACTCTCATTTCAAAGTTTTGTCCATACGTCAAATTCGAAAATCATGCAATTTGTTCAGAAAAATTCTATTCAAGCTAGTTCTACCCAATAGAATTTTAATTTACGTAGTTTCATTACCGTAAATTTCCATGTTCCAAACACGCTAAATAAGTCACGGATTCAAAAAGTATTCCCTTCATAGTTGGTTACGTGGATTACCAGACTTAAATTCCCCGTTCAAGGCATATTCACACTTAGAAGCATTTTCTCAGATTTCTCAGGTTTTTCCTAAAGCCAGTTTGGAAAATGAGGCTGATTTCACAGAAAATGTTCTTGGAGCCAGTTCTACCCAAAAGATATGTAATATTAGTAGTTCACTAACCGTGACATTCCGTGTTCTGAACATGTTACATGCATCAAGGATTCGACAATCATCCTTTAATGAGTGTGAGCATGTGGATTATCAAATTTTCATCCACCTTACAAGACATGTTTTCACCTAGAAACATTTACTCACATTTCGCAGAATTTTCCTAACGTCAGTTTCGAAACTCAGGCAGTTTTCGCAGAAAAATCCTCTTGTTGCATGTTCCATCCAATAGACATCTCATTTTCATAGATACCATCACCGTAATATTCCGTGTTCCTAAAAAACGGTTCATGCACCAAGGATTCAACAAATATTCACTGCTGAGTTGTTAGCATGTGAATTACCAATCTTTAATAAACCATTGAAGACATATTGTCACCTTAAAGCATTTACTCTGATTTCACAGCGTTTTCATAACACCAGTTTTGAAACTGAGGCAGATTTTTCAGTAAAACTCTCCTGGAGAGGGTTCTAACCAATAGATATGTAATTTGCATAGCTTCCCTCACCGAGAAAGACCGTGTTCCGAACAGGCTACATACATCAAGGATTTGAGAAACATTTTTAATGAGTTATGTACATGTGTATTACAGATCTTTCATCCACCATACAAGGCATATTGACACATAGAAACATTAACACTGAGCTCACAGCTTTTTCCTAATAGCAGTTTCGAAAATCAGGCAGTTTTCAAAGGAAAAACTGTTGGAGCGTGTTCTACCCAATAGGTACGTAAATTACATAGATTCCCCCACTGTGAAATTACATGTTTCGAACACATTACATGCAGAAAAGATTCGACAAAAATAAACTATAG
Organism: Camelus bactrianus; assembly: GCF_048773025.1. NCBI lineage: Eukaryota > Metazoa > Chordata > Mammalia > Artiodactyla > Camelidae > Camelus > Camelus bactrianus. Next base: position 141,311,981 of record NC_133539.1, on the reverse strand, counting down.
AGTTGTTTGCATGAGGATGACAGGACTTTCATCACAATACAAGGCATATTGATTCTTAGAAGCATTTTCTCTGATTTCACAGAGCTTTCCAAACGCCAGTTTCGAAAATGAGGCAGATTTCACGGCAAAAACCTCTTGGAGCAGGTTCTAACCTATAGACATGTAATTAACATGGATCCGCTCTCCGTGAATTTCTGTGTTCTGAACACGATACATGCATCTCGGACTCGACAAATATTCACTACATTGTGGTTAGCATGTGGATTACAGCACTTTCATCCACCATACAAAGCTTACTGACACTTTGAAGAATTTTCTCAGATTTCACAGGTTAGTTTTAATGCCAGATAAGAAAATGAGGCAGATTTGGCAAAAAAATGCTCTTGGAGCGAGTTATACACAAAAGATATGTAATTTACCTAGTTTTACTCACCGTGACATTCCGTGTTCTGAACACGTTACATGCATCACGGATTCGACAAACATTCACTACAGAGTTGGTAGCATAAGGATTACCGAACATTCACCCACCATAAATGCCATATTGACATTTTGAAGCACTTTCCCATATTTCAAAATGTTTTCCTAATGCCAGGTTTGAAAATGAGGCAGATTAACAAAAAATTCTCTTGGAGCAAGTACTTCCCATAGAAATGTAATTTACATAGCTTCCCTCACAGTGACATTCCAATTTCCGAACACTCTACATACTTCACGGATTTGACAAACATTTTTAATGAGTTATGTACATGTGTATTACAGAACTTTCATCCACCATACAAGGCATATTTAAACCTAGAAACGTTAACTCTGAATTTGCAGCCTTTTCCTAATGCCAGTTTCGAAAATCAGGCCGTTTTCTCCAGAAAAAATTTTTGGAGCGATTTCTTCCCAATAGACATGAAATTTACATAGATTCCATCTCCGGAAATTTCCGTCATATGATCACGCTACATGCATAGGCTTTCTACAATTATTCACATCAGGTTTCTTTGCATGTGGCTTTATGAACTTCCATCACAATACAATGCATATTGACACTTTGAAGCATTTTCTCTGATTTTGAAGGAATTTCCAAATGCCAGTTTCGAAAATGAGGCAGATTTCGCAGAAAAAACTGTTGGAGTGAGTTCTACCCAAGAGACATGTATTTTACCGTGATACGCTCACCGTGATATTCTATGTTCTGAACACTCTCCATGTATCTCGGATTCGACAAATATTCTCTACAGAGGTGTTAGTATGCGGATTGCCGAACTTTCATCCACCATACAAGGCATATTTACACCTACAATTGATTAATCTGAGTTCGCAGCTTATTCCTAACGCCAGTTTCAAAAATCAGGCTGTTATCTCAGGAAAAAAATCTTGGAGCGATTTCTAACCTATTGCAATGTAATTTACATAAATTTCCTCGCCGTGACATTCCGTGTTCCAAACGTTCTACATGCATAACGGATTCGAAAAATATTCACTACAGATTTGTTAGCATGTGGATTACCGAACTTACATCACAGAACATTGAATATTGATACTTAGAAGTATTTTCTCAGATTTTGCAGCGTTTTCCAAGCGCCAGTTTCAAAAATGAAGCAGTTATTACAGAAAAATTCTATTGAAGTGAGTTCTACAAAATAGACAAGTAGTTACATTGTTTCAATCACCGTGAAATTGCACGTTCCAAACATGGTACATGCATCACGGATTAGAAAAATGATTCTTTAATTTGTTGTGAAAAATTGGATTACCAAACTTTCTTCCTACATAAAGGCATCTTTACACCTACAAATATTTTCTCACATTTTGCAGCTTTATCCAAATATCACATTTGAGTATCAAGCAATTTTCGCCGAAATATTCTATTCTAGCTAGTTCTACCCAATAGAATTCTAATTTACATAGTTTCTTTACCGTGAATTTCTGTCTTCCGAACGCGCTACAAGAATCACAGTTTGAAAAATATTACTACACACTTGTTAACATATGGATTACCGGACTTTCATCCAGCAATCAAGTCATATTGGCACTTAGAAGCATTTTCTCATATTTCGAAGATTTTTTCTAACACCAGATTTGAAAATGAGGCAGATTTTGCAGAAAAATTCTCTTGGAGCGAGTTCGACCCAATAGACATTTAATTTACATAGATGTGCTCATCATGACATTTTGTGATCTGAACACATTTCATGTATCTCGGTTTCGACAAATATTCACTACACAGATGTTAGCATTTGGATTACCAATCTTACATCCACCATACAAGGCATATTTACACCTACAAGTATTTACTCTCAATTCAAATTTTGTCCAAACGTCAAATTCGAAAATCATGCAATTTGTTCAGAAAAATTCTATTCAAGCTAGTTCTACCCAATAGAATTTTAATTTACGTAGTTTCATTACCGTAAATTTCCATGTTCCAAACACGCTAAATAAGTCACGGATTCGAAAAGTATTCCCTTCATAGTTGGTTACGTGGATTACCAGACTTAAATTCCCCGTTCAAGGCATATTCACACTTAGAAGCATTTTCTCAGATTTCTCAGGTTTTTCCTAAAGCCAGTTTGGAAAATGAGGCTGATTTCACAGAAAATGTTCTTGGAGCCAGTTCTACCCAAAAGATATGTAATTTAACTAGTTCACTCACCGTGACATTCCGTGTTCTGAACATGTTACATGCATCAAGGATTCGACAATCATCCTTTAATGAGTGTGAGCATGTGGATTATCAAATTTTCATCCACCTTAGAAGACATGTTTTCACCTAGATACATTTACTCACATTTCGCAGAATTTTCCTAACGTCAGTTTCGAAACTCAGGCAGTTTTCGCAGAAAAATCCTCTTGTTGCATGTTCCATCAAATAGACATCTCATTTTCATAGATACCATCACCGTAACATTCCGTGTTCCTAAAAAACGGTTCATGCACCAAGGATTCAACAAATATTCACTGCTGAGTTGTTAGCATGTGAATTACCAATCTTTAATAAACCATTGAAGACATATTGTCACCTTAAAGCATTTACTCTGATTTCACAGCGTTTTCATAACACCAGTTTCGAAACTGAGGCAGATTTTTCAGTAAAACTCTCCTGGAGAGGGTTCTAACCAATAGATATGTAATTTGCATAGCTTCCCTCACCGAGAAAGACCTTGATCCGAACAGGCTACATACATCAAGGATTTGAGAAACATTTTTAATGAGTTATGTACATGTGTATTACAGATCTTTCATCCACCATACAAGGCATATTGACACATAGAAACATTAACTCTGAGTTCGCAGCTTTTTCCTAATAGCAGTTTCGAAAATCAGGCAGTTTTCAAAGGAAAAAACTGTTGGAGCGTGTTCTACGCAATAGGTACGTAAATTACATAGATTCCCCCACTGTGAAATTACATGTTTCGAACACATTACATGCAGAAAAGTTTCGACAAAAATAAACTATAGAGTTGTTTGCATGAGGATGACAGGACTTTCATCACAATACAAGGCATATTGATGCTTAGAAGCATTTTCTCTGATTTCACAGAGCTTTCCAAACGCCAGTTTCGAAAATGAGGCAGATTTGGCAAAAAAATGCTCTTGGAGCGAGTTATACACAAAAGATATGTAATTTACCTAGTTTTACTCACCGTGACATTCCGTGTTCTGAACACGTTACATGCATCACGGATTCGACAAACATTCACTACAGAGTTGGTAGCATAAGGATTACCGAACATTCACCCACCATAAATGCCATATTGACATTTTGAAGCACTTTCCCATATTTCAAAATGTTTTCCTAATGCCAGGTTTGAAAATGAGGCAGATTAACAAAAAATTCTCTTGGAGCAAGTACTTCCCATAGAAATGTAATTTACATAGCTTCCCTCACAGTGACATTCCAATTTCCGAACACTCTACATACTTCACGGATTTGACAAACATTTTTAATGAGTTATGTACATGTGTATTACAGAACTTTCATCCACCATACAAGGCATATTTAAACCTAGAAACATTAACTCTGAATTTGCAGCCTTTTCCTAATGCCAGTTTCGAAAATCAGGCCGTTTTCTCCAGAAAAAATTTTTGGAGCGATTTCTTCCCAATAGACATGAAATTTACATAGATTCCATCTCCGGAAATTTCCGTCATACGATCACGCTACATGCATAGGCTTTCTACAATTATTCACATCAGGTTTGTTTGCATGTGGCTTTATGAACTTCCATCCCAATACAATGCATATTGACACTTTGAAGCATTTTCTCTGATTTTGAAGGAATTTCCAAATGCCAGTTTCGAAAATGAGGCAGATTTCGCAGAAAAAACTCTTGGAGTGAGTTCTACCCAAGAGACATGTATTTTACCGAGATACGCTCACCGTGATATTCTATGTTCTGAACACTCTTCATGTATCTCGGATTCGACAAATATTCTCTACAGAGTTGTTAGTATGCGGATTGCCGAACTTTCATCCACCATACAAGGCATATTTACACCTACAATTGATTAATCTGAGTTCGCAGCTTATTCCTAACGCCAGTTTCAAAAATCAGGCTGTTATCTCAGGAAAAAACTCTTGGAGCGATTTCTAACCTAGGGAAATGTAATTTTCATAAATTTCCTCGCCGTGACATTCCGTGTTCCAAACGTTCTACATGCATAACGGATTCGAAAAATATTCACTACAGATTTGTTAGCATGTGGATTACCGAACTTTCATCACAAAACTTTGAATATTTATACTTAGAAGTATTTTCTCAGATTTTGCAGCATTTTCCAAGCGCCAGTTTCAAAAATGAAGCAGTTTTCACAGAAAAATTCTATTGAAGTGAGTTCTACCAAATAGACAAGTAGTTTACATTGTTTCAATCACCGTGAAATTGCACGTTCCAAACATGGTACATGCATCACGGATTAGAAAAATGATTCTTTAATTTGTTGTGAAAAATTGGATTACCAAACTTTCTTCCTACATAAAGGCATCTTTACACCTACAAATATTTTCTCACATTTTGCAGCTTTATCCAAATATCACATTTGAGTATCAAGCAATTTTCGCCGAAATATTCTATTCTAGCTAGTTCTACCCAATAGAATTCTAATTTACATAGTTTCTTTACCGTGAATTTCTGTCTTCCGAACGCGCTACAAGAATCACAGTTTGAAAAATATTACTACACACTTGTTAACATATGGATTACCGGACTTTCATCCAGCAATCAAGTCATATTGGCACTTAGAAGCATTTTCTCATATTTCGAAGATTTTTTCTAACACCAGATTTGAAAATGAGGCAGATTTTGCAGAAAAATTCTCTTGGAGCGAGTTCGACCCAATAGACATTTAATTTACATAGATGTGCTCATCATGACATTTTGTGATCTGAACACATTTCATGTATCTCGGTTTCGACAAATATTCACTACACAGATGTTAGCATTTGGATTACCAATCTTACATCCACCATACAAGGCATATTTACACCTACAAGTATTTACTCTCAATTCAAATTTTGTCCAAACGTCAAATTCGAAAATCATGCAATTTGTTCAGAAAAATTCTATTCAAGCTAGTTCTACCCAATAGAATTTTAATTTACGTAGTTTCATTACCGTAAATTTCCATGTTCCAAACACGCTAAATAAGTCACGGATTCGAAAAGTATTCCCTTCATAGTTGGTTACGTGGATTACCAGACTTAAATTCCCCGTTCAAGGCATATTCACACTTAGAAGCATTTTCTCAGATTTCTCAGGTTTTTCCTAAAGCCAGTTTGGAAAATGAGGCTGATTTCACAGAAAATGTTCTTGGAGCCAGTTCTACCCTAAAGATATGTAATTTAACTAGTTCACTCACCGTGACATTCCGTGTTCTGAACATGTTACATGCATCAAGGATTCGACAATCATCCTTTAATGAGTGTGAGCATGTGGATTATCAAATTTTCATCCACCTTACAAGACATGTTTTCACCTAGAAACATTTACTCACATTTCGCAGAATTTTCCTAACGTCAGTTTCGAAACTCAGGCAGTTTTCGCAGAAAAATCCTCTTGTTGCATGTTCCATCCAATAGACATCTCATTTTCATAGATACCATCACCGTAACATTCCGTGTTCCTAAAAAACGGTTCATGCACCAAGGATTCAACAAATATTCACTGCTGAGTTGTTAGCATGTGAATTACCAATCTTTAATAAACCATTGAAGACATATTGTCACCTTAAAGCATTTACTCTGATTTCACAGCGTTTTCATAACACCAGTTTCGAAACTGAGGCAGATTTTTCAGTAAAACTCTCCTGGAGAGGGTTCTAACCAATAGATATGTAATTTGCATAGCTTCCCTCACCGAGAAAGACCTTGATCCGAACAGGCTACATACATCAAGGATTTGAGAAACATTTTTAATGAGTTATGTACATGTGTATTACAGATCTTTCATCCACCATACAAGGCATATTGACACATAGAAACATTAACTCTGAGTTCGCAGCTTTTTCCTAATAGCAGTTTCGAAAATCAGGCAGTTTTCAAAGGAAAAAACTGTTGGAGCGTGTTCTACGCAATAGGTACGTAAATTACATAGATTCCCCCACTGTGAAATTACATGTTTCGAACACATTACATGCAGAAAAGTTTCGACAAAAATAAACTATAGAGTTGTTTGCATGAGGATGACAGGACTTTCATCACAATACAAGGCATATTGATGCTTAGAAGCATTTTCTCTGATTTCACAGAGCTTTCCAAACGCCAGTTTCGAAAATGAGGCAGATTTCACGGCAAAAACCTCTTGGAGCAGGTTCTAACCTATAGACATGTAATTAACATGGATTCGCTCTCCGTGAAATTCCGTGTTCTGAACACGATACATGCATCTCGGACTCGACAAATATTCACTACATTGTGGTTAGCATGTGGATTACAGCACTTTCATCCACCATACAAAGCTTACTGACACTTTGAAGAATTTTCTCAGATTTCACAGGTTAGTTTTAATGCCAGATAAGAAAATGAGGCAGATTTGGCAAAAAAATGCTCTTGGAGCGAGTTATACACAAAAGATATGTAATTTACCTAGTTTTACTCACCGTGACATTCCGTGTTCTGAACACGTTACATGCATCACGGATTCGACAAACATTCACTACAGAGTTGGTAGCATAAGGATTACCGAACATTCACCCACCATAAATGCCATATTGACATTTTGAAGCACTTTCCCATATTTCAAAATGTTTTCCTAATGCCAGGTTTGAAAATGAGGCAGATTAACAAAAAATTCTCTTGGAGCAAGTACTTCCCATAGAAATGTAATTTACATAGCTTCCCTCACAGTGACATTCCAATTTCCGAACACTCTACATACTTCACGGATTTGACAAACATTTTTAATGAGTTATGTACATGTGTATTACAGAACTTTCATCCACCATACAAGGCATATTTAAACCTAGAAACATTAACTCTGAATTTGCAGCCTTTTCCTAATGCCAGTTTCGAAAATCAGGCCGTTTTCTCCAGAAAAAATTTTTGGAGCGATTTCTTCCCAATAGACATGAAATTTACATAGATTCCATCTCCGGAAATTTCCGTCATACGATCACGCTACATGCATAGGCTTTCTACAATTATTCACATCAGGTTTGTTTGCATGTGGCTTTATGAACTTCCATCCCAATACAATGCATATTGACACTTTGAAGCATTTTCTCTGATTTTGAAGGAATTTCCAAATGCCAGTTTCGAAAATGAGGCAGATTTCGCAGAAAAAACTCTTGGAGTGAGTTCTACCCAAGAGACATGTATTTTACCGAGATACGCTCACCGTGATATTCTATGTTCTGAACACTCTTCATGTATCTCGGATTCGACAAATATTCTCTACAGAGTTGTTAGTATGCGGATTGCCGAACTTTCATCCACCATACAAGGCATATTTACACCTACAATTGATTAATCTGAGTTCGCAGCTTATTCCTAACGCCAGTTTCAAAAATCAGGCTGTTATCTCAGGAAAAAACTCTTGGAGCGATTTCTAACCTAGGGAAATGTAATTTTCATAAATTTCCTCGCCGTGACATTCCGTGTTCCAAACGTTCTACATGCATAACGGATTCGAAAAATATTCACTACAGATTTGTTAGCATGTGGATTACCGAACTTTCATCACAAAACTTTGAATATTTATACTTAGAAGTATTTTCTCAGATTTTGCAGCATTTTCCAAGCGCCAGTTTCAAAAATGAAGCAGTTTTCACAGAAAAATTCTATTGAAGTGAGTTCTACCAAATAGACAAGTAGTTTACATTGTTTCAATCACCGTGAAATTGCACGTTCCAAACATGGTACATGCATCACGGATTAGAAAAATGATTCTTTAATTTGTTGTGAAAAATTGGATTACCAAACTTTCTTCCTACATAAAGGCATCTTTACACCTACAAATATTTTCTCACATTTTGCAGCTTTATCCAAATATCACATTTGAGTATCAAGCAATTTTCGCCGAAATATTCTATTCTAGCTAGTTCTACCCAATAGAATTCTAATTTACATAGTTTCTTTACCGTGAATTTCTGTCTTCCGAACGCGCTACAAGAATCACAGTTTGAAAAATATTACTACACACTTGTTAACATATGGATTACCGGACTTTCATCCAGCAATCAAGTCATATTGGCACTTAGAAGCATTTTCTCATATTTCGAAGATTTTTTCTAACACCAGATTTGAAAATGAGGCAGATTTTGCAGAAAAATTCTCTTGGAGCGAGTTCGACCCAATAGACATTTAATTTACATAGATGTGCTCATCATGACATTTTGTGATCTGAACACATTTCATGTATCTCGGTTTCGACAAATATTCACTACAGAGATGTTAGCATTTGGATTACCAATCTTACATCCACCATACAAGGCATATTTACACCTACAAGTATTTACTCTCAATTCAAATTTTGTCCAAACGTCAAATTCGAAAATCATGCAATTTGTTCAGAAAAATTCTATTCAAGCTAGTTCTACCCAATAGAATTTTAATTTACGTAGTTTCATTACCGTAAATTTCCATGTTCCAAACACGCTAAATAAGTCACGGATTCGAAAAGTATTCCCTTCATAGTTGGTTACGTGGATTACCAGACTTAAATTCCCCGTTCAAGGCATATTCACACTTAGAAGCATTTTCTCAGATTTCTCAGGTTTTTCCTAAAGCCAGTTTGGAAAATGAGGCTGATTTCACAGAAAATGTTCTTGGAGCCAGTTCTACCCTAAAGATATGTAATTTAACTAGTTCACTCACCGTGACATTCCGTGTTCTGAACATGTTACATGCATCAAGGATTCGACAATCATCCTTTAATGAGTGTGAGCATGTGGATTATCAAATTTTCATCCACCTTACAAGACATGTTTTCACCTAGATACATTTACTCACATTTCGCAGAATTTTCCTAACGTCAGTTTCGAAACTCAGGCAGTTTTCGCAGAAAAATCCTCTTGTTGCATGTTCCATCCAATAGACATCTCATTTTCATAGATACCATCACCGTAACATTCCGTGTTCCTAAAAAACGGTTCATGCACCAAGGATTCAACAAATATTCACTGCTGAGTTGTTAGCATGTGAATTACCAATCTTTAATAAACCATTGAAGACATATTGTGACCTTAAAGCATTTACTCTGATTTCACAGCGTTTTCATAACACCAGTTTCGAAACTGAGGCAGATTTTTCAGTAAAACTCTCCTGGAGAGGGTTCTAACCAATAGATATGTAATTTGCATAGCTTCCCTCACCGAGAAAGACCTTGATCCGAACAGGCTACATACATCAAGGATTTGAGAAACATTTTTAATGAGTTATGTACATGTGTATTACAGATCTTTCATCCACCATACAAGGCATATTGACACATAGAAACATTAACTCTGAGTTCGCAGCTTTTTCCTAATAGCAGTTTCGAAAATCAGGCAGTTTTCAAAGGAAAAAACTGTTGGAGCGTGTTCTACGCAATAGGTACGTAAATTACATAGATTCCCCCACTGTGAAATTACATGTTTCGAACACATTACATGCAGAAAAGTTTCGACAAAAATAAACTATAGAGTTGTTTGCATGAGGATGACAGGACTTTCATCACAATACAAGGCATATTGATGCTTAGAAGCATTTTCTCTGATTTCACAGAGCTTTCCAAACGCCAGTTTCGAAAATGAGGCAGATTTCACGGCAAAAACCTCTTGGAGCAGGTTCTAACCTATAGACATGTAATTAACATGGATTCGCTCTCCGTGAAATTCCGTGTTCTGAACACGATACATGCATCTCGGACTCGACAAATATTCACTTCATTGTGGTTAGCATGTGGATTACAGCACTTTCATCCACCATACAAAGCTTACTGACACTTTGAAGAATTTTCTCAGATTTCACAGGTTAGTTTTAATGCCAGATAAGAAAATGAGGCAGATTTGGCAAAAAAATGCTCTTGGAGCGAGTTATACACAAAAGATATGTAATTTACCTAGTTTTACTCACCGTGACATTCCGTGTTCTGAACACGTTACATGCATCACGGATTCGACAAACATTCACTACAGAGTTGGTAGCATAAGGATTACCGAACATTCACCCACCATAAATGCCATATTGACATTTTGAAGCACTTTCCCATATTTCAAAATGTTTTCCTAATGCCAGGTTTGAAAATGAGGCAGATTAACAAAAAATTCTCTTGGAGCAAGTACTTCCCATAGAAATGTAATTTACATAGCTTCCCTCACAGTGACATTCCAATTTCCGAACACTCTACATACTTCACGGATTTGACAAACATTTTTAATGAGTTATGTACATGTGTATTACAGAACTTTCATCCACCATACAAGGCATATTTAAACCTAGAAACATTAACTCTGAATTTGCAGCCTTTTCCTAATGCCAGTTTCGAAAATCAGGCCGTTTTCTCCAGAAAAAATTTTTGGAGCGATTTCTTCCCAATAGACATGAAATTTACATAGATTCCATCTCCGGAAATTTCCGTCATACGATCACGCTACATGCATAGGCTTTCTACAATTATTCACATCAGGTTTGTTTGCATGTGGCTTTATGAACTTCCATCACAATACAATGCATATTGACACTTTGAAGCATTTTCTCTGATTTTGAAGGAATTTCCAAATGCCAGTTTCGAAAATGAGGCAGATTTCGCAGAAAAAACTCTTGGAGTGAGTTCTACCCAAGAGACATGTATTTTACCGAGATACGCTCACCGTGATATTCTATGTTCTGAACACTCTTCATGTATCTCGGATTCGACAAATATTCTCTACAGAGTTGTTAGTATGCGGATTGCCGAACTTTCATCCACCATACAAGGCATATTTACACCTACAATTGATTAATCTGAGTTCGCAGCTTATTCCTAACGCCAGTTTCAAAAATCAGGCTGTTATCTCAGGAAAAAACTCTTGGAGCGATTTCTAACCTAGGGAAATGTAATTTTCATAAATTTCCTCGCCGTGACATTCCGTGTTCCAAACGTTCTACATGCATAACGGATTCGAAAAATATTCACTACAGATTTGTTAGCATGTGGATTACCGAACTTTCATCACAAAACTTTGAATATTAATACTTAGAAGTATTTTCTCAGATTTTGCAGCATTTTCCAAGCGCCAGTTTCAAAAATGAAGCAGTTTTCACAGAAAAATTCTATTGAAGTGAGTTCTACCAAATAGACAAGTAGTTTACATTGTTTCAATCACCGTGAAATTGCACGTTCCGATCATGGTACATGCATCAAGGATTAGAAAAATGATTCTTTAATTTGTTGTGAAAAATTGGATTACCAAACTTTCTTCCTACATAAAGGCATCTTTACACCTACAAATATTTTCTCACATTTTGCAGCTTTATCCAAATATCACATTTGAGTATCAAGCAATTTTCGCCGAAATATTCTATTCTAGCTAGTTCTACCCAATAGAATTCTAATTTACATAGTTTCTTTACCGTGAATTTCTGTCTTCCGAACGCGCTACAAGAATCACAGTTTGAAAAATATTACTACACACTTGTTAACATATGGATTACCGGACTTTCATCCAGCAATCAAGTCATATTGGCACTTAGAAGCATTTTCTCATATTTCGAAGATTTTTTCTAACACCAGATTTGAAAATGAGGCAGATTTTGCAGAAAAATTCTCTTGGAGCGAGTTCTACCCAATAGACATTTAATTTACATAGATGTGCTCATCATGACATTTTGTGATCTGAACACATTTCATGTATCTCGGTTTCGACAAATATTCACTACAGAGATGTTAGCATTTGGATTACCAATCTTACATCCACCATACAAGGCATATTTACACCTACAAGTATTTACTCTCAATTCAAATTTTGTCCAAACGTCAAATTCGAAAATCATGCAATTTGTTCTGAAAAATTCTATTCAAGCTAGTTCTACCCAATAGAATTTTAATTTACGTAGTTTCATTACCGTAAATTTCCATGTTCCAAACACGCTAAATAAGTCACGGATTCGAAAAGTATTCCCTTCATAGTTGGTTACGTGGATTACCAGACTTAAATTCCCCGTTCAAGGCATATTCACACTTAGAAGCATTTTCTCAGATTTCTCAGGTTTTTCCTAAAGCCAGTTTGGAAAATGAGGCTGATTTCACAGAAAATGTTCTTGGAGCCAGTTCTACCCTAAAGATATGTAATTTAACTAGTTCACTCACCGTGACATTCTGTGTTCTGAACATGTTACATGCATCAAGGATTCGACAATCATCCTTTAATGAGTGTGAGCATGTGGATTATCAAATTTTCATCCACCTTACAAGACATGTTTTCACCTAGAAACATTTACTCACATTTCGCAGAATTTTCCTAACGTCAGTTTCGAAACTCAGGCAGTTTTCGCAGAAAAATCCTCTTGTTGCATGTTCCATCCAATAGACATCTCATTTTCATAGATACCATCACCGTAACATTCCGTGTTCCTAAAAAACGGTTCATGCACCAAGGATTCAACAAATATTCACTGCTGAGTTGTTAGCATGTGAATTACCAATCTTTAATAAACCATTGAAGACATATTGTCACCTTAAAGCATTTACTCTGATTTCACAGCGTTTTCATAACACCAGTTTCGAAACTGAGGCAGATTTTTCAGTAAAACTCTCCTGGAGAGGGTTCTAACCAATAGATATGTAATTTGCATAGCTTCCCTCACCGAGAAAGACCGTGTTCCGAACAGGCTACATACATCAAGGATTTGAGAAACATTTTTAATGAGTTATGTACATGTGTATTACAGATCTTTCATCCACCATACAAGGCATATTGACACATAGAAACATTAACTCTGAGTTCGCAGCTTTTTCCTAATAGCAGTTTCGAAAATCAGGCAGTTTTCAAAGGAAAAAACTGTTGGAGCGTGTTCTACGCAATAGGTACGTAAATTACATAGATTCCCCCACTGTGAAATTACATGTTTCGAACACATTACATGCAGAAAAGTTTCGACAAAAATAAACTATAGAGTTGTTTGCATGAGGATGACAGGACTTTCATCACAATACAAGGCATATTGATGCTTAGAAGCATTTTCTCTGATTTCACAGAGCTTTCCAAACGCCAGTTTCGAAAATGAGGCAGATTTCACGGCAAAAACCTCTTGGAGCAGGTTCTAACCTATAGACATGTAATTAACATGGATTCGCTCTCCGTGAAATTCCGTGTTCTGAACACGATACATGCATCTCGGACTCGACAAATATTCACTACATTGTGGTTAGCATGTGGATTACAGCACTTTCATCCACCATACAAAGCTTACTGACACTTTGAAGAATTTTCTCAGATTTCACAGGTTAGTTTTAATGCCAGATAAGAAAATGAGGCAGATTTGGCAAAAAAATGCTCTTGGAGCGAGTTATACACAAAAGATATGTAATTTACCTAGTTTTACTCACCGTGACATTCCGTGTTCTGAACACGTTACATGCATCACGGATTCGACAAACATTCACTACAGAGTTGGTAGCATAAGGATTACCGAACATTCACCCACCATAAATGCCATATTGACATTTTGAAGCACTTTCCCATATTTCAAAATGTTTTCCTAATGCCAGGTTTGAAAATGAGGCAGATTAACAAAAAATTCTCTTGGAGCAAGTACTTCCCATAGAAATGTAATTTACATAGCTTCCCTCACAGTGACATTCCAATTTCCGAACACTCTACATACTTCATGGATTTGACAAACATTTTTAATGAGTTATGTACATGTGTATTACAGAACTTTCATCCACCATACAAGGCATATTTAAACCTAGAAACATTAACTCTGAATTTGCAGCCTTTTCCTAATGCCAGTTTCGAAAATCAGGCCGTTTTCTCCAGAAAAAATTTTTGGAGCGATTTCTTCCCAATAGACATGAAATTTACATAGATTCCATCTCCGGAAATTTCCGTCATACGATCACGCTACATGCATAGGCTTTCTACAATTATTCACATCAGGTTTGTTTGCATGTGGCTTTATGAACTTCCATCACAATACAATGCATATTGACACTTTGAAGCATTTTCTCTGATTTTGAAGGAATTTCCAAATGCCAGTTTCGAAAATGAGGCAGATTTCGCAGAAAAAACTCTTGGAGTGAGTTCTACCCAAGAGACATGTATTTTACCGAGATACGCTCACCGTGATATTCTATGTTCTGAACACTCTTCATGTATCTCGGATTCGACAAATATTCTCTACAGAGTTGTTAGTATGCGGATTGCCGAACTTTCATCCACCATACAAGGCATATTTACACCTACAATTGATTAATCTGAGTTCGCAGCTTATTCCTAACGCCAGTTTCAAAAATCAGGCTGTTATCTCAGGAAAAAACTCTTGGAGCGATTTCTAACCTAGGGAAATGTAATTTTCATAAATTTCCTCGCCGTGACATTCCGTGTTCCAAACGTTCTACATGCATAACGGATTCGAAAAATATTCACTACAGATTTGTTAGCATGTGGATTACCGAACTTTCATCACAAAACTTTGAATATTAATACTTAGAAGTATTTTCTCAGATTTTGCAGCATTTTCCAAGCGCCAGTTTCAAAAATGAAGCAGTTTTCACAGAAAAATTCTATTGAAGTGAGTTCTACCAAATAGACAAGTAGTTTACATTGTTTCAATCACCGTGAAATTGCACGTTCCGATCATGGTACATGCATCAAGGATTAGAAAAATGATTCTTTAATTTGTTGTGAAAAATTGGATTACCAAACTTTCTTCCTACATAAAGGCATCTTTACACCTACAAATATTTTCTCACATTTTGCAGCTTTATCCAAATATCACATTTGAGTATCAAGCAATTTTCGCCGAAATATTCTATTCTAGCTAGTTCTACCCAATAGAATTCTAATTTACATAGTTTCTTTACCGTGAATTTCTGTCTTCCGAACGCGCTACAAGAATCACAGTTTGAAAAATATTACTACACACTTGTTAACATATGGATTACCGGACTTTCATCCAGCAATCAAGTCATATTGGCACTTAGAAGCATTTTCTCATATTTCGAAGATTTTTTCTAACACCAGATTTGAAAATGAGGCAGATTTTGCAGAAAAATTCTCTTGGAGCGAGTTCGACCCAATAGACATTTAATTTACATAGATGTGCTCATCATGACATTTTGTGATCTGAACACATTTCATGTATCTCGGTTTCGACAAATATTCACTACAGAGATGTTAGCATTTGGATTACCAATCTTACATCCACCATACAAGGCATATTTACACCTACAAGTATTTACTCTCAATTCAAATTTTGTCCAAACGTCAAATTCGAAAATCATGCAATTTGTTCAGAAAAATTCTATTCAAGCTAGTTCTACCCAATAGAATTTTAATTTACGTAGTTTCATTACCGTAAATTTCCATGTTCCAAACACGCTAAATAAGTCACGGATTCGAAAAGTATTCCCTTCATAGTTGGTTACGTGGATTACCAGACTTAAATTCCCCGTTCAAGGCATATTCACACTTAGAAGCATTTTCTCAGATTTCTCAGGTTTTTCCTAAAGCCAGTTTGGAAAATGAGGCTGATTTCACAGAAAATGTTCTTGGAGCCAGTTCTACCCTAAAGATATGTAATTTAACTAGTTCACTCACCGTGACATTCCGTGTTCTGAACATGTTACATGCATCAAGGATTCGACAATCATCCTTTAATGAGTGTGAGCATGTGGATTATCAAATTTTCATCCACCTTAGAAGACATGTTTTCACCTAGATACATTTACTCACATTTCGCAGAATTTTCCTAACGTCAGTTTCGAAACTCAGGCAGTTTTCGCAGAAAAATCCTCTTGTTGCATGTTCCATCCAATAGACATCTCATTTTCATAGATACCATCACCGTAACATTCCGTGTTCCTAAAAAACGGTTCATGCACCAAGGATTCAACAAATATTCACTGCTGAGTTGTTAGCATGTGAATTACCAATCTTTAATAAACCATTGAAGACATATTGTCACCTTAAAGCATTTACTCTGATTTCACAGCGTTTTCATAACACCAGTTTCGAAACTGAGGCAGATTTTTCAGTAAAACTCTCCTGGAGAGGGTTCTAACCAATAGATATGTAATTTGCATAGCTTCCCTCACCGAGAAAGACCTTGATCCGAACAGGCTACATACATCAAGGATTTGAGAAACATTTTTAATGAGTTATGTACATGTGTATTACAGATCTTTCATCCACCATACAAGGCATATTGACACATAGAAACATTAACTCTGAGTTCGCAGCTTTTTCCTAATAGCAGTTTCGAAAATCAGGCAGTTTTCAAAGGAAAAAACTGTTGGAGCGTGTTCTACGCAATAGGTACGTAAATTACATAGATTCCCCCACTGTGAAATTACATGTTTCGAACACATTACATGCAGAAAAGTTTCGACAAAAATAAACTATAGAGTTGTTTGCATGAGGATGACAGGACTTTCATCACAATACAAGGCATATTGATGCTTAGAAGCATTTTCTCTGATTTCACAGAGCTTTCCAAACGCCAGTTTCGAAAATGAGGCAGATTTGGCAAAAAAATGCTCTTGGAGCGAGTTATACACAAAAGATATGTAATTTACCTAGTTTTACTCACCGTGACATTCCGTGTTCTGAACACGTTACATGCATCACGGATTCGACAAACATTCACTACAGAGTTGGTAGCATAAGGATTACCGAACATTCACCCACCATAAATGCCATATTGACATTTTGAAGCACTTTCCCATATTTCAAAATGTTTTCCTAATGCCATGTTTGAAAATGAGGCAGATTAACAAAAAATTCTCTTGGAGCAAGTACTTCCCATAGAAATGTAATTTACATAGCTTCCCTCACAGTGACATTCCAATTTCCGAACACTCTACATACTTCACGGATTTGACAAACATTTTTAATGAGTTATGTACATGTGTATTACAGAACTTTCATCCACCATACAAGGCATATTTAAACCTAGAAACATTAACTCTGAATTTGCAGCCTTTTCCTAATGCCAGTTTCGAAAATCAGGCCGTTTTCTCCAGAAAAAATTTTTGGAGCGATTTCTTCCCAATAGACATGAAATTTACATAGATTCCATCTCCGGAAATTTCCGTCATACGATCACGCTACATGCATAGGCTTTCTACAATTATTCACATCAGGTTTGTTTGCATGTGGCTTTATGAACTTCCATCACAATACAATGCATATTGACACTTTGAAGCATTTTCTCTGATTTTGAAGGAATTTCCAAATGCCAGTTTCGAAAATGAGGCAGATTTCGCAGAAAAAACTCTTGGAGTGAGTTCTACCCAAGAGACATGTATTTTACCGAGATACGCTCACCGTGATATTCTATGTTCTGAACACTCTTCATGTATCTCGGATTCGACAAATATTCTCTACAGAGTTGTTAGTATGCGGATTGCCGAACTTTCATCCACCATACAAGGCATATTTACACCTACAATTGATTAATCTGAGTTCGCAGCTTATTCCTAACGCCAGTTTCAAAAATCAGGCTGTTATCTCAGGAAAAAACTCTTGGAGCGATTTCTAACCTAGGGA
Organism: Camelus bactrianus; assembly: GCF_048773025.1. Classification (NCBI taxonomy): domain Eukaryota; kingdom Metazoa; phylum Chordata; class Mammalia; order Artiodactyla; family Camelidae; genus Camelus; species Camelus bactrianus. Next base: position 141,293,816 of record NC_133539.1, on the reverse strand, counting down.
AATGTAATTTTCATAAATTTCCTCGCCGTGACATTCCGTGTTCCAAACGTTCTACATGCATAACGGATTCGAAAAATATTCACTACAGATTTGTTAGCATGTGGATTACCGAACTTTCATCACAAAACTTTGAATATTTATACTTAGAAGTATTTTCTCAGATTTTGCAGCATTTTCCAAGCGCCAGTTTCAAAAATGAAGCAGTTTTCACAGAAAAATTCTATTGAAGTGAGTTCTACCAAATAGACAAGTAGTTTACATTGTTTCAATCACCGTGAAATTGCACGTTCCGATCATGGTACATGCATCAAGGATTAGAAAAATGATTCTTTAATTTGTTGTGAAAAATTGGATTACCAAACTTTCTTCCTACATAAAGGCATCTTTACACCTACAAATATTTTCTCACATTTTGCAGCTTTATCCAAATATCACATTTGAGTATCAAGCAATTTTCGCCGAAATATTCTATTCTAGCTAGTTCTACCCAATAGAATTCTAATTTACATAGTTTCTTTACCGTGAATTTCTGTCTTCCGAACGCGCTACAAGAATCACAGTTTGAAAAATATTACTACACACTTGTTAACATATGGATTACCGGACTTTCATCCAGCAATCAAGTCATATTGGCACTTAGAAGCATTTTCTCATATTTCGAAGATTTTTTCTAACACCAGATTTGAAAATGAGGCAGATTTTGCAGAAAAATTCTCTTGGAGCGAGTTCGACCCAATAGACATTTAATTTACATAGATGTGCTCATCATGACATTTTGTGATCTGAACACATTTCATGTATCTCGGTTTCGACAAATATTCACTACAGAGATGTTAGCATTTGGATTACCAATCTTACATCCACCATACAAGGCATATTTACACCTACAAGTATTTACTCTCAATTCAAATTTTGTCCAAACGTCAAATTCGAAAATCATGCAATTTGTTCAGAAAAATTCTATTCAAGCTAGTTCTACCCAATAGAATTTTAATTTACGTAGTTTCATTACCGTAAATTTCCATGTTCCAAACACGCTAAATAAGTCACGGATTCGAAAAGTATTCCCTTCATAGTTGGTTACGTGGATTACCAGACTTAAATTCCCCGTTCAAGGCATATTCACACTTAGAAGCATTTTCTCAGATTTCTCAGGTTTTTCCTAAAGCCAGTTTGGAAAATGAGGCTGATTTCACAGAAAATGTTCTTGGAGCCAGTTCTACCCTAAAGATATGTAATTTAACTAGTTCACTCACCGTGACATTCCGTGTTCTGAACATGTTACATGCATCAAGGATTCGACAATCATCCTTTAATGAGTGTGAGCATGTGGATTATCAAATTTTCATCCACCTTACAAGACATGTTTTCACCTAGAAACATTTACTCACATTTCGCAGAATTTTCCTAACGTCAGTTTCGAAACTCAGGCAGTTTTCGCAGAAAAATCCTCTTGTTGCATGTTCCATCCAATAGACATCTCATTTTCATAGATACCATCACCGTAACATTCCGTGTTCCTAAAAAACGGTTCATGCACCAAGGATTCAACAAATATTCACTGCTGAGTTGTTAGCATGTGAATTACCAATCTTTAATAAACCATTGAAGACATATTGTCACCTTAAAGCATTTACTCTGATTTCACAGCGTTTTCATAACACCAGTTTCGAAACTGAGGCAGATTTTTCAGTAAAACTCTCCTGGAGAGGGTTCTAACCAATAGATATGTAATTTGCATAGCTTCCCTCACCGAGAAAGACCTTGATCCGAACAGGCTACATACATCAAGGATTTGAGAAACATTTTTAATGAGTTATGTACATGTGTATTACAGATCTTTCATCCACCATACAAGGCATATTGACACATAGAAACATTAACTCTGAGTTCGCAGCTTTTTCCTAATAGCAGTTTCGAAAATCAGGCAGTTTTCAAAGGAAAAAACTGTTGGAGCGTGTTCTACGCAATAGGTACGTAAATTACATAGATTCCCCCACTGTGAAATTACATGTTTCGAACACATTACATGCAGAAAAGTTTCGACAAAAATAAACTATAGAGTTGTTTGCATGAGGATGACAGGACTTTCATCACAATACAAGGCATATTGATGCTTAGAAGCATTTTCTCTGATTTCACAGAGCTTTCCAAACGCCAGTTTCGAAAATGAGGCAGATTTCACGGCAAAAACCTCTTGGAGCAGGTTCTAACCTATAGACATGTAATTAACATGGATTCGCTCTCCGTGAAATTCCGTGTTCTGAACACGATACATGCATCTCGGACTCGACAAATATTCACTACATTGTGGTTAGCATGTGGATTACAGCACTTTCATCCACCATACAAAGCTTACTGACACTTTGAAGAATTTTCTCAGATTTCACAGGTTAGTTTTAATGCCAGATAAGAAAATGAGGCAGATTTGGCAAAAAAATGCTCTTGGAGCGAGTTATACACAAAAGATATGTAATTTACCTAGTTTTACTCACCGTGACATTCCGTGTTCTGAACACGTTACATGCATCACGGATTCGACAAACATTCACTACAGAGTTGGTAGCATAAGGATTACCGAACATTCACCCACCATAAATGCCATATTGACATTTTGAAGCACTTTCCCATATTTCAAAATGTTTTCCTAATGCCAGGTTTGAAAATGAGGCAGATTAACAAAAAATTCTCTTGGAGCAAGTACTTCCCATAGAAATGTAATTTACATAGCTTCCCTCACAGTGACATTCCAATTTCCGAACACTCTACATACTTCACGGATTTGACAAACATTTTTAATGAGTTATGTACATGTGTATTACAGAACTTTCATCCACCATACAAGGCATATTTAAACCTAGAAACATTAACTCTGAATTTGCAGCCTTTTCCTAATGCCAGTTTCGAAAATCAGGCCGTTTTCTCCAGAAAAAATTTTTGGAGCGATTTCTTCCCAATAGACATGAAATTTACATAGATTCCATCTCCGGAAATTTCCGTCATACGATCACGCTACATGCATAGGCTTTCTACAATTATTCACATCAGGTTTGTTTGCATGTGGCTTTATGAACTTCCATCACAATACAATGCATATTGACACTTTGAAGCATTTTCTCTGATTTTGAAGGAATTTCCAAATGCCAGTTTCGAAAATGAGGCAGATTTCGCAGAAAAAACTCTTGGAGTGAGTTCTACCCAAGAGACATGTATTTTACCGAGATACGCTCACCGTGATATTCTATGTTCTGAACACTCTTCATGTATCTCGGATTCGACAAATATTCTCTACAGAGTTGTTAGTATGCGGATTGCCGAACTTTCATCCACCATACAAGGCATATTTACACCTACAATTGATTAATCTGAGTTCGCAGCTTATTCCTAACGCCAGTTTCAAAAATCAGGCTGTTATCTCAGGAAAAAACTCTTGGAGCGATTTCTAACCTAGGGAAATGTAATTTTCATAAATTTCCTCGCCGTGACATTCCGTGTTCCAAACGTTCTACATGCATAACGGATTCGAAAAATATTCACTACAGATTTGTTAGCATGTGGATTACCGAACTTTCATCACAAAACTTTGAATATTAATACTTAGAAGTATTTTCTCAGATTTTGCAGCATTTTCCAAGCGCCAGTTTCAAAAATGAAGCAGTTTTCACAGAAAAATTCTATTGAAGTGAGTTCTACCAAATAGACAAGTAGTTTACATTGTTTCAATCACCGTGAAATTGCACGTTCCGATCATGGTACATGCATCACGGATTAGAAAAATGATTCTTTAATTTGTTGTGAAAAATTGGATTACCAAACTTTCTTCCTACATAAAGGCATCTTTACACCTACAAATATTTTCTCACATTTTGCAGCTTTATCCAAATATCACATTTGAGTATCAAGCAATTTTCGCCGAAATATTCTATTCTAGCTAGTTCTAGCCAATAGAATTCTAATTTACATAGTTTCTTTACCGTGAATTTCTGTCTTCCGAACGCGCTACAAGAATCACAGTTTGAAAAATATTACTACACACTTGTTAACATATGGATTACCGGACTTTCATCCAGCAATCAAGTCATATTGGCACTTAGAAGCATTTTCTCATATTTCGAAGATTTTTTCTAACACCAGATTTGAAAATGAGGCAGATTTTGCAGAAAAATTCTCTTGGAGCGAGTTCGACCCAATAGACATTTAATTTACATAGATGTGCTCATCATGACATTTTGTGATCTGAACACATTTCATGTATCTCGGTTTCGACAAATATTCACTACAGAGATGTTAGCATTTGGATTACCAATCTTACATCCACCATACAAGGCATATTTACACCTACAAGTATTTACTCTCAATTCAAATTTTGTCCAAACGTCAAATTCGAAAATCATGCAATTTGTTCAGAAAAATTCTATTCAAGCTAGTTCTACCCAATAGAATTTTAATTTACGTAGTTTCATTACCGTAAATTTCCATGTTCCAAACACGCTAAATAAGTCACGGATTCGAAAAGTATTCCCTTCATAGTTGGTTACGTGGATTACCAGACTTAAATTCCCCGTTCAAGGCATATTCACACTTAGAAGCATTTTCTCAGATTTCTCAGGTTTTTCCTAAAGCCAGTTTGGAAAATGAGGCTGATTTCACAGAAAATGTTCTTGGAGCCAGTTCTACCCTAAAGATATGTAATTTAACTAGTTCACTCACCGTGACATTCTGTGTTCTGAACATGTTACATGCATCAAGGATTCGACAATCATCCTTTAATGAGTGTGAGCATGTGGATTATCAAATTTTCATCCACCTTACAAGACATGTTTTCACCTAGAAACATTTACTCACATTTCGCAGAATTTTCCTAACGTCAGTTTCGAAACTCAGGCAGTTTTCGCAGAAAAATCCTCTTGTTGCATGTTCCATCCAATAGACATCTCATTTTCATAGATACCATCACCGTAACATTCCGTGTTCCTAAAAAACGGTTCATGCACCAAGGATTCAACAAATATTCACTGCTGAGTTGTTAGCATGTGAATTACCAATCTTTAATAAACCATTGAAGACATATTGTCACCTTAAAGCATTTACTCTGATTTCACAGCGTTTTCATAACACCAGTTTCGAAACTGAGGCAGATTTTTCAGTAAAACTCTCCTGGAGAGGGTTCTAACCAATAGATATGTAATTTGCATAGCTTCCCTCACCGAGAAAGACCTTGATCCGAACAGGCTACATACATCAAGGATTTGAGAAACATTTTTAATGAGTTATGTACATGTGTATTACAGATCTTTCATCCACCATACAAGGCATATTGACACATAGAAACATTAACTCTGAGTTCGCAGCTTTTTCCTAATAGCAGTTTCGAAAATCAGGCAGTTTTCAAAGGAAAAAACTGTTGGAGCGTGTTCTACGCAATAGGTACGTAAATTACATAGATTCCCCCACTGTGAAATTACATGTTTCGAACACATTACATGCAGAAAAGTTTCGACAAAAATAAACTATAGAGTTGTTTGCATGAGGATGACAGGACTTTCATCACAATACAAGGCATATTGATGCTTAGAAGCATTTTCTCTGATTTCACAGAGCTTTCCAAACGCCAGTTTCGAAAATGAGGCAGATTTCACGGCAAAAACCTCTTGGAGCAGGTTCTAACCTATAGACATGTAATTAACATGGATTCGCTCTCCGTGAAATTCCGTGTTCTGAACACGATACATGCATCTCGGACTCGACAAATATTCACTACATTGTGGTTAGCATGTGGATTACAGCACTTTCATCCACCATACAAAGCTTACTGACACTTTGAAGAATTTTCTCAGATTTCACAGGTTAGTTTTAATGCCAGATAAGAAAATGAGGCAGATTTGGCAAAAAAATGCTCTTGGAGCGAGTTATACACAAAAGATATGTAATTTACCTAGTTTTACTCACCGTGACATTCCGTGTTCTGAACACGTTACATGCATCACGGATTCGACAAACATTCACTACAGAGTTGGTAGCATAAGGATTACCGAACATTCACCCACCATAAATGCCATATTGACATTTTGAAGCACTTTCCCATATTTCAAAATGTTTTCCTAATGCCAGGTTTGAAAATGAGGCAGATTAACAAAAAATTCTCTTGGAGCAAGTACTTCCCATAGAAATGTAATTTACATAGCTTCCCTCACAGTGACATTCCAATTTCCGAACACTCTACATACTTCACGGATTTGACAAACATTTTTAATGAGTTATGTACATGTGTATTACAGAACTTTCATCCACCATACAAGGCATATTTAAACCTAGAAACATTAACTCTGAATTTGCAGCCTTTTCCTAATGCCAGTTTCGAAAATCAGGCCGTTTTCTCCAGAAAAAATTTTTGGAGCGATTTCTTCCCAATAGACATGAAATTTACATAGATTCCATCTCCGGAAATTTCCGTCATACGATCACGCTACATGCATAGGCTTTCTACAATTATTCACATCAGGTTTGTTTGCATGTGGCTTTATGAACTTCCATCACAATACAATGCATATTGACACTTTGAAGCATTTTCTCTGATTTTGAAGGAATTTCCAAATGCCAGTTTCGAAAATGAGGCAGATTTCGCAGAAAAAACTCTTGGAGTGAGTTCTACCCAAGAGACATGTATTTTACCGAGATACGCTCACCGTGATATTCTATGTTCTGAACACTCTTCATGTATCTCGGATTCGACAAATATTCTCTACAGAGTTGTTAGTATGCGGATTGCCGAACTTTCATCCACCATACAAGGCATATTTACACCTACAATTGATTAATCTGAGTTCGCAGCTTATTCCTAACGCCAGTTTCAAAAATCAGGCTGTTATCTCAGGAAAAAACTCTTGGAGCGATTTCTAACCTAGGGAAATGTAATTTTCATAAATTTCCTCGCCGTGACATTCCGTGTTCCAAACGTTCTACATGCATAACGGATTCGAAAAATATTCACTACAGATTTGTTAGCATGTGGATTACCGAACTTTCATCACAAAACTTTGAATATTAATACTTAGAAGTATTTTCTCAGATTTTGCAGCATTTTCCAAGCGCCAGTTTCAAAAATGAAGCAGTTGTCACAGAAAAATTCTATTGAAGTGAGTTCTACCAAATAGACAAGTAGTTTACATTGTTTCAATCACCGTGAAATTGCACGTTCCGATCATGGTACATGCATCACGGATTAGAAAAATGATTCTTTAATTTGTTGTGAAAAATTGGATTACCAAACTTTCTTCCTACATAAAGGCATCTTTACACCTACAAATATTTTCTCACATTTTGCAGCATTATTAAAATATCACATTTGAGTATCAAGCAATTTTCGCCGAAATATTCTATTCTAGCTAGTTCTAGCCAATAGAATTCTAATTTACATACTTTCTTTACCGTGAAATTCTGTCTTCCGAACGCGCTACAAGAATCACAGTTTGAAAAATATTACTACACACTTGTTAACATATGGATTACTGGACTTTCATCCACCAATCAAGTCATATTGGCACTTAGAAGCATTTTCTCATATTTCGAAGTTTTTTCCTAACACCAGATTTGAAAATGAGGCAGATTTTGCAGAAAAATTCTCTTGGAGCGAGTTCTACCCAATAGACATTTAATTTACATTGATGTGCTCATCATGACATTTTGTGATCTGAACACATTTCATGTATCTCGGTTTCGACAAATATTCACTACACAGATGTTAGCATTTGGATTACCAATCTTACATCCACCATACAAGGCATATTTACACCTACAAGTATTTACTCTCATTTCAAAGTTTTGTCCAAACGTCAAATTCGAAAATCATGCAATTTGTTCAGAAAAATTCTATTCAAGCTAGTTCTACCCAATAGAATTTTAATTTACGTAGTTTCATTACCGTAAATTTCCATGTTCCAAACACGCTAAATAAGTCACGGATTCGAAAAGTATTCCCTTCATAGTTGGTTACGTGGATTACCAGACTTAAATTCCCCGTTCAAGGCATATTCACACTTAGAAGCATTTTCTCAGATTTCTCAGGTTTTCCTAAAGCCAGTTTGGAAAATGAGGCTGATTTCACAGAAAATGTTCTTGGAGCCAGTTCTACCCAAAAGATATGTAATTTAACTAGTTCACTCACCGTGACATTCCGTGTTCTGAACATGTTACATGCATCAAGGATTCGACAATCATCCTTTAATGAGTGTGAGCATGTGGATTATCAAATTTTCATCCACCTTAGAAGACATGTTTTCACCTAGATACATTTACTCACATTTCGCAGAATTTTCCTAACGTCAGTTTCGAAAATCAGGCAGTTTTCGCAGAAAAATCCTCTTGTTGCATGTTCCATCCAATAGACATCTCATTTTCATAGATACCATCACCGTAACATTCCGTGTTCCTAAAAAACGGTTCATGCACCAAGGATTCAACAAATATTCACTGCTGAGTTGTTAGCATGTGAATTACCAATCTTTAATAAACCATTGAAGTCATATTGTCACCTTAAAGCATTTACTCTGATTTCACAGCGTTTTCATAACACCAGTTTCAAAACTGAGGCAGATTTTTCAGTAAAACTCTCCTGGAGAGGGTTCTAACCAATAGATATGTAATTTGCATAGCTTCCCTCAACGAGAAAGACCGTGTTCCGAACAGGCTACATACATCAAGGATTTGAGAAACATTTTTAATGAGTTATGTACATGTGTATTACAGATCTTTCATCCACCATACAAGGCATATTGACACATAGAAACATTAACTCTGAGTTCGTAGCTTTTTCCTAATAGCAGTTTCGAAAATCAGGCAGTTTTCAAAGGAAAAAACTGTTGGAGCGTGTTCTACCCAATAGGTACGTAAATTACATAGATTCCCCCACTGTGAAATTACATGTTTCGAACACATTACATGCAGAAAAGATTCGACAAAAATAAACTATAGAGATGTTTGCATGAGGATGACAGGACTTTCATCACAATACAAGGCATATTGATGCTTAGAAGCATTTTCTCTGATTTCACAGAGCTTTCCAAACGCCAGTTTCGAAAATGAGGCAGATTTCACGGCAAAAACCTCTTGGAGCAGGTTCTAACCTATAGACATGTAATTAACATGGATTCGCTCTCCGTGAAATTCTGTGTTCTGAACACGATACATGCATCTCGGACTCGACAAATATTCACTTCATTGTGGTTAGCATGTGGATTACAGCACTTTCATCAACCATACAGTGTTTACTGACACTTTGAAGAATTTTCTCAGATTTCACAGGTTAGTTTTAATGCCAGATAAGAAAATGAGGCAGATTTGGCAAAAAAATGCTCTTGGAGCGAGTTATACACAAAAGATATGTAATTTACCTAGTTTTACTCACCGTGACATTCCGTGTTCTGAGCACGTTTCATGCATCACGGATTCGACAAACATTCACTACAGAGTTGGTAGCATAAGGATTACCGAACATTCACCCACCATAAATGCCATATTGACATTTTGAAGCACTTTCCCATATTTCAAAAGGTTTTCCTAATGCCAGGTTTGAAAATGAGGCAGATTAACAAAAAATTCTCTTGGAGCAAGTACTTCCCATAGAAATGTAATTTACATAGCTTCCCTCACAGTGACATTCCAATTTCCGAACACTCTACATACTTCACGGATTTGACAAACATTTTTAATGAGTTATGTACATGTGTATTACAGAACTTTCATCTACCATACAAGGCATATTTAAACCTAGAAACGTTAACCCTGAATTTGCAGCCTTTTCCTAATGCCAGTTTCGAAAATCAGGCCGTTTTCCCCAGAAAAAATTTTTGGAGCGATTTCTTCCCAATAGACATGAAATTTACATAGATTCCATCTCCGGAAATTTCCGTCATACGATCACGCTACATGCATAGGCTTTCTACAATTATTCACATCAGGTTTGTTTGCATGTGGCTTTATGAACTTCCATCACAATACAATGCATATTGACACTTTGAAGCATTTTCTCTGATTTTGAAGGAATTTCCAAATGCCAGTTTCGAAAATGAGGCAGATTTCGCAGAAAAAACTCTTGGAGTGAGTTCTACCCAAGAGACATGTATTTTACCGACATACGCTCACCGTGATATTCTATGTTCTGAACACTCTCCATGTATCTCGGATTCGACAAATATTCTCTACAGAGGTGTTAGTATGCGGATTGCCGAACTTTCATCCACCATACAAGGCATATTTACACCTACAATTGATTAATCTGAGTTCGCAGCTTATTCCTAACGCCAGTTTCAAAAATCAGGCTGTTATCTCAGGAAAAAACTCTTGCAGCGATTTCTAACCTATTGAAATGTAATTTACATAAATTTCCTCGCCGTGACATTCCGTGTTCCAAACGTTCTACATGCATAACGGATTCGAAAAATATTTACTACAGATTTGTTAGCATGTGGATTACTGAACTTACATCACAGAACATTGAATATTGATACTTAGAAGTATTTTCTCAGATTTTGCAGCGTTTTCCAAGCGCCAGTTTCAAAAATGAAGCAGTTATTACAGAAAAATTCTATTGAAGTGAGTTCTACAAAATAGACAAGTAGTTACATTGTTTCAATAACCGTGAAATTGCACGTTCCAAACATGGTACATGCATCACGGATTAGGAAAAAGATTCTTTAATATGTTGTGAAAAAGTGGATTACCAAACTTTCTTCCTACATAAAGGCATCTTTATACCTACAAATATTTTCTCACATTTTGCAGCTTTATCCAAATATCACATTTGAGTATCAAGCAATTTTCGCCGAAATATTATATTCTAGCTAGTTCTACCCAATAGAATTCTAATTTACATATTTTCTTTACCGTGAATTTCGGTCTTCCGAACGCGCTACAGGAATCACAGTTTGAAAAATATTACTACACACTTGTTAACATATGGATTACCGGACTTTCATCCACCAATCAAGTCATATTGGCACTTAGAAGCATTTTCTCATATTTCGAAGATTTTTCCTAACACCAGATTTGAAAATGAGGCAGATTTTGCAGAAAAATTCTCTTGGAGCGAGTTCTACCCAATAGACATTTAATTTACATAGATGTGCTCATCATGACATTTTGTGATCTGAACATATTTCATGTATCTCGGTTTCGACAAATATTCACTACAGAGATGTTAGCATTTGGATTACCAATCTTACATCCACCATACAAGGCATATTTACACCTACAAGTATTTACTCTCATTTCAAAGTTTTGTCCATACGTCAAATTTGAAAATCATGCAATTTGTTCAGAAAAATTCTATTCAAGCTAGTTCTACCCAAAGAATTTTAATTTACATAGTTTCATTACCGTAAATTTCCATGTTCCAAACACGCTAAATAAGTCACGGATTCGAAAAGTATTCCCTTCATAGTTGGTTACGTGGATTACCAGACTTAAATTCCCCGTTCAAGGCATATTCACACTTAGAAGCATTTTCTCAGATTTCTCAGGTTTTTCCTAAAGCCAGTTTGGAAAATGAGGCTGATTTCACAGAAAATGTTCTTGGAGCCAGTTCTACCCAAAAGATATGTAATTTAACTAGTTCACTCACCGTGACATTCCGTGTTCTGAACATGTTACATGCATCAAGGATTCGACAATCATGCTTTAATGAGTGTGAGCATGTGGATTATCAAATTTTCATCCACCTTACAAGACATGTTTTCACCTAGAAACATTTACTCACATTTCGCAGAATTTTCCTAACGTCAGTTTCGAAAATCAGGCAGTTTTCGCAGAAAAATCCTCTTGTTGCATGTTCCATCCAATAGACATCTCATTTTCATAGATACCATCACCGTAACATTCCGTGTTCCTAAAAAATGGTTCATGCACCAAGGATTCAACAAATATTCACTGCTGAGTTGTTAGCATGTGAATTACCAATCTTTAATAAACCATTGAAGACATATTGTCACCTTAAAGCATTTACTCTGATTTCACAGCGTTTTCATAACACCAGTTTCGAAACTGAGGCAGATTTTTCAGTAAAACTCTCCTGGAGAGGGTTCTAACCAATAGATATGTAATTTGCATAGCTTCCCTCACCGAGAAAGACCGTGTTCCGAACAGGCTACATACATCAAGGATTTGAGAAACATTTTTAATGAGTTATGTACATGTGTATTAAAGATCTTTCATCCACCATACAAGGCATATTGACACATAGAAACATTAACTCTGAGCTCACAGCTTTTTCCTAATAGCAGTTTCGAAAATCAGGCAGTTTTCAAAGGAAAAAACTGTTGGAGCGTGTTCTACCCAATAGGTACGTAAATTACATAGATTCCCCCACTGTGAAATTACATGTTTCGAACACATTACATGCAGAAAAGATTCGACAAAAATAAACTATAGAGTTGTTTGCATGAGGATGACAGGACTTTCATCACAATACAAGGCATATTGATGCTTAGAAGCATTTTCTCTGATTTCACAGAGCTTTCCAAACGCCAGTTTCGAAAATGAGGCAGATTTCATGGGAAAAACCTCTTGGAGCAGGTTCTAACCTATAGACATGTAATTAACATGGATTCGCTCTCCGTGAAATTCCGTGTTCTGAACACGATACATGCATCTCGGACTCGACAAATATTCACTACATTGTGGTTAGCATGTGGATTACAGCACTTTCATCCACCATACAAAGCTTACTGACACTTTGAAGAATTTTCTCAGATTTCACAGGTTAGTTTTAATGCCAGATAAGAAAATGAGGCAGATTTGGCAAAAAAATGCTCTTGGAGCGAGTTATACACAAAAGATATGTAATTTACCTAGTTTTACTCACCGTGACATTCCGTGTTCTGAACACGTTACATGCATCACGGATTCGACAAACATTCACTACAGAGTTGGTAGCATAAGGATTACCGAACATTCACCCACCATAAATGCCATATTGACATTTTGAAGCACTTTCCCATATTTCAAAATGTTTTCCTAATGCCAGGTTTGAAAATGAGGCAGATTAACAAAAAATTCTCTTGGAGCAAGTACTTCCCATAGAAATGTAATTTACATAGCTTCCCTCACAGTGACATTCCAATTTCCGAACACTCTACATACTTCACGGATTTGACAAACATTTTTAATGAGTTATGTACATGTGTATTACAGAACTTTCATCCACCATACAAGGCATATTTAAACCTAGAAACGTTAACTCTGAATTTGCAGCCTTTTCCTAATGCCAGTTTCGAAAATCAGGCCGTTTTCTCCAGAAAAAATTTTTGGAGCGATTTCTTCCCAATAGACATGAAATTTACATAGATTCCATCTCCGGAAATTTCCGTCATACGATCACGCTACATGCATAGGCTTTCTACAATTATTCACATCAGGTTTGTTTGCATGTGGCTTTATGAACTTCCATCACAATACAATGCATATTGACACTTTGAAGCATTTTCTCTGATTTTGAAGGAATTTCCAAATGCCAGTTTCAAAAATGAGGCAGATTTCGCAGAAAAAACTCTTGGAGTGAGTTCTACCCAAGAGACATGTATTTTACCGACATACGCTCACCGTGATATTCTATGTTCTGAACACTCTCCATGTATCTCGGTTTCGACAAATATTCTCTACAGAGGTGTTAGTATGCGGATTGCCGAACTTTCATCCACCATACAAGGCATATTTACACCTACAATTGATTAATCTGAGTTCGCAGCTTATTCCTAACGCCAGTTTCAAAAATCAGGCTGTTATCTCAGGAAAAAACTCTTGCAGCGATTTCTAACCTATTGAAATGTAATTTACATAAATTTCCTCGCCGTGACATTCCGTGTTCCAAACGTTCTACATGCATAACGGATTCGAAAAATATTCACTACAGATTTGTTAGCATGTGGATTACCGAACTTTCATCACAAAACATTTAATATTGATACTTAGAAGTATTTTCTCAGATTTTGCAGCGTTTTCCAAGCGCCAGTTTCAAAAATGAAGCAGTTTTCACAGAAAAATTCTATTGAAGTGAGTTCTACAAAATAGACAAGTAGTTACATTGTTTCAATAACCGTGAAATTGCACGTTCCAAACATGGTACATGCATCACGGATTAGGAAAAAGATTCTTTAATATGTTGTGAAAAAGTGGATTACCAAACATTCTTCCTACATAAAGGCATCTTTATACCTACAAATATTTTCTCACATTTTGCAGCTTTATCCAAACATCACATTTGAGTATCAAGCAATTTTCGCCGAAATATTATATTCTAGCTAGTTCTACCCAATAGAATTCTAATTTACATAGTTTCTTTACCGTGAATTTCTGTCTTCCGAACGCGCTACAGGAATCACAGTTTGAAAAATATTACTACACACTTGTTAACATATGGATTACCGGACTTTCATCCACCAATCAAGTCATATTGGCACTTAGAAGCATTTTCTCATATTTCGAAGATTTTTCCTAACACCAGATTTGAAAATGAGGCAGATTTTGCAGAAAAATTCTCTTGGAGCGAGTTCTACCCAATAGACATTTAACTTACATAGATGTGCTCATCATGACATTTTGTGATCTGAACACATTTCATGTATCTCGGTTTCGACAAATATTCACTACAGAGATGTTAGCATTTGGATTACCAATCTTACATCCACCATACAAGGCATATTTACACCTACAAGTATTTACTCTCAATTCAAAGTTTTGTCCAAACGTCAAATTCGAAAATCATGCAATTTGTTCAGAAAAATTCTATTCAAGCTAGTTCTACCCAATAGAATTTTAATTTACGTAGTTTCATTACCGTAAATTTCCATGTTCCAAACCCGCTAGATAAGTCACGGATTCGAAAAGTATTCCCTTCATAGTTGGTTACGTGGATTACCAGACTTAAATTCCCCGTTCAAGGCATATTCACACTTAGAAGCATTTTCTCAGATTTCTCAGGTTTTTCCTAAAGCCAGTTTGGAAAATGAGGCTGATTTCACAGAAAATGTTCTTGGAGCCAGTTCTACCCTAAAGATATGTAATTTAACTAGTTCACTCACCGTGACATTCCGTGTTCTGAACATGTTACATGCATCAAGGATTCGACAATCATGCTTTAATGAGTGTGAGCATGTGGATTATCAAATTTTCATCCACCTTACAAGACATGTTTTCACCTAGAAACATTTACTCACATTTCGCAGAATTTTCCTAACGTCAGTTTCGAAAATCAGGCAGTTTTCGCAGAAAAATCCTCTTGTTGCATGTTCCATCCAATAGACATCTCATTTTCATAGATACCATCACCGTAACATTCCGTGTTCCTAAAAAACGGTTCATGCACCAAGGATTCAACAAATATTCACTGCTGAGTTGTTAGCATGTGAATTACCAATCTTTAATAAACCATTGAAGACATATTGTCACCTTAAAGCATTTACTCTGATTTCACAGCGTTTTCATAACACCAGTTTCGAAACTGAGGCAGATTTTTCAGTAAAACTCTCCTGGAGAGGGTTCTAACCAATAGATATGTAATTTGCAAAGCTTCCCTCACTGAGAAAGACCTTGATCCGAACAGGCTACATACATCAAGGATTTGAGAAACATTTTTAATGAGTTATGTACATGTGTATTACAGATCTTTCATCCACCATACAAGGCATATTGACACATAGAAACATTAACTCTGAGTTCGCAGCTTTTTCCTAATAGCAGTTTCGAAAATCAGGCAGTTTTCAAAGGAAAAAACTGTTGGAGCGTGTTCTACGCAATAGGTACGTAAATTACATAGATTCCCCCACTGTGAAATTACATGTTTCGAACACATTACATGCAGAAAAGATTCGACAAAAATAAACTATAGAGTTGTTTGCATGAGGATGACAGGACTTTCATCACAATACAAGGCATATTGATGCTTAGAAGCATTTTCTCTGATTTCACAGAGCTTTCCAAACGCCAGTTTCGAAAATGAGGCAGATTTCACGGCAAAAACCTCTTGGAGCAGGTTCTAACCTATAGACATGTAATTAACATGGATTCGCTCTCCGTGAAATTCCGTGTTCTGAACACGATACATGCATCTCGGACTCGACAAATATTCACTACATTGTGGTTAGCATGTGGATTACAGCACTTTCATCCACCATACAAAGCTTACTGACACTTTGAAGAATTTTCTCAGATTTCACAGGTTAGTTTTAATGCCAGATAAGAAAATGAGGCAGATTTGGCAAAAAAATGCTCTTGGAGCGAGTTATACACAAAAGATATGTAATTTACCTAGTTTTACTCACCGTGACATTCCATGTTCTGAACACGTTACATGCATCACGGATTCGACAAACATTCACTACAGAGTTGGTAGCATAAGGATTACCGAACATTCACCCACCATAAATGCCATATTGACATTTTGAAGCACTTTCCCATATTTCAAAATGTTTTCCTAATGCCAGGTTTGAAAATGAGGCAGATTAACAAAAAATTCTCTTGGAGCAAGTACTTCCCATAGAAATGTAATTTACATAGCTTCCCTCACAGTGACATTCCAATTTCTGAACACTCTACATACTTCACGGATTTGACAAACATTTTTAATGAGTTATGTACATGTGTATTACAGAACTTTCATCCACCATACAAGGCATATTTAAACCTAGAAACATTAACTCTGAATTTGCAGCCTTTTCCTAATGCCAGTTTCGAAAATCAGGCCGTTTTCTCCAGAAAAAATTTTTGGAGCGATTTCTTCCCAATAGACATGAAATTTACATAGATTCCATCTCCGGAAATTTCCGTCATACGATCACGCTACATGCATAGGCTTTCTACAATTATTCACATCAGGTTTGTTTGCATGTGGCTTTATGAACTTCCATCACAATACAATGCATATTGACACTTTGAAGCATTTTCTCTGATTTTGAAGGAATTTCCAAATGCCAGTTTCGAAAATGAGGCAGATTTCGCAGAAAAAACTCTTGGAGTGAGTTCTACCCAAGAGACATGTATTTTACCGAGATACGCTCACCGTGATATTCTATGTTCTGAACACTCTTCATGTATCTCGGATTCGACAAATATTCTCTACAGAGTTGTTAGTATGCGGATTGCCGAACTTTCATCCACCATACAAGGCATATTTACACCTACAATTGATTAATCTGAGTTCGCAGCTTATTCCTAACGCCAGTTTCAAAAATCAGGCTGTTATCTCAGGAAAAAACTCTTGGAGCGATTTCTAACCTAGGGAAATGTAATTTTCATAAATTTCCTCGCCGTGACATTCCGTGTTCCAAACGTTCTACATGCATAACGGATTCGAAAAATATTCACTACAGATTTGTTAGCATGTGGATTACCGAACTTTCATCACAAAACTTTGAATATTAATACTTAGAAGTATTTTCTCAGATTTTGCAGCATTTTCCAAGCGCCAGTTTCAAAAATGAAGCAGTTTTCACAGAAAAATTCTATTGAAGTGAGTTCTACCAAATAGACAAGTAGTTTACATTGTTTCAATCACCGTGAAATTGCACGTTCCGATCATGGTACATGCATCACGGATTAGAAAAATGATTCTTTAATTTGTTGTGAAAAATTGGATTACCAAACTTTCTTCCTACATAAAGGCATCTTTACACCTACAAATATTTTCTCACATTTTGCAGCTTTATTAAAATATCACATTTGAGTATCAAGCAATTTTCGCCGAAATATTCTATTCTAGCTAGTTCTAGCCAATAGAATTCTAATTTACATACTTTCTTTACCGTGAAATTCTGTCTTCCGAACGCGCTACAAGAATCACAGTTTGAAAAATATTACTACACACTTGTTAACATATGGATTACTGGACTTTCATCCACCAATCAAGTCATATTGGCACTTAGAAGCATTTTCTCATATTTCGAAGTTTTTTCCTAACACCAGATTTGAAAATGAGGCAGATTTTGCAGAAAAATTCTCTTGGAGCGAGTTCTACCCAATAGACATTTAATTTACATTGATGTGCTCATCATGACATTTTGTGATCTGAACACATTTCATGTATCTCGGTTTCGACAAATATTCACTACACAGATGTTAGCATTTGGATTACCAATCTTACATCCACCATACAAGGCATATTTACACCTACAATTATTTACTCTCATTTCAAAGTTTTGTCCAAACGTCAAATTCGAAAATCATGCAATTTGTTCAGAAAAATTCTATTCAAGCTAGTTCTACCCAATAGAATTTTAATTTACGTAGTTTCATTACCGTAAATTTCCATGTTCCAAACACGCTAAATAAGTCACGGATTCGAAAAGTATTCCCTTCATAGTTGGTTACGTGGATTACCAGACTTAAATTCCCCGTTCAAGGCATATTCACACTTAGAAGCATTTTCTCAGATTTCTCAGGTTTTTCCTAAAGCCAGTTTGGAAAATGAGGCTGATTTCACAGAAAATGTTCTTGGAGCCAGTTCTACCCAAAAGATATGTAATTTAACTAGTTCACTCACCGTGACATTCCGTGTTCTGAACATGTTACATGCATCAAGGATTCGACAATCATCCTTTAATGAGTGTGAGCATGTGGATTATCAAATTTTCATCCACCTTAGAAGACATGTTTTCACCTAGATACATTTACTCACATTTCGCAGAATTTTCCTAACGTCAGTTTCGAAAATCAGGCAGTTTTCGCAGAAAAATCCTCTTGTTGCATGTTCCATCCAATAGACATCTCATTTTCATAGATACCATCACCGTAACATTCCGTGTTCCTAAAAAACGGTTCATGCACCAAGGATTCAACAAATATTCACTGCTGAGTTGTTAGCATGTGAATTACCAATCTTTAATAAACCATTGAAGTCATATTGTCACCTTAAAGCATTTACTCTGATTTCACAGCGTTTTCATAACACCAGTTTCAAAACTGAGGCAGATTTTTCAGTAAAACTCTCCTGGAGAGGGTTCTAACCAATAGATATGTAATTTGCATAGCTTCCCTCAACGAGAAAGACCGTGTTCCGAACAGGCTACATACATCAAGGATTTGAGAAACATTTTTAATGAGTTATGTACATGTGTATTACAGATCTTTCATCCACCATACAAGGCATATTGACACATAGAAACATTAACTCTGAGTTCGTAGCTTTTCCCTAATAGCAGTTTCGAAAATCAGGCAGTTTTCAAAGGAAAAAACTGTTGGAGCGTGTTCTACCCAATAGGTACGTAAATTACATAGATTCCCCCACTGTGAAATTACATGTTTCGAACACATTACATGCAGAAAAGATTCGACAAAAATAAACTATAGAGTTGTTTGCATGAGGATGACAGGACTTTCATCACAATACAAGGCATATTGATGCTTAGAAGCATTTTCTCTGATTTCACAGAGCTTTCCAAACGCCAGTTTCGAAAATGAGGCAGATTTCACGGCAAAAACCTCTTGGAGCAGGTTCTAACCTATAGACATGTAATTAACATGGATTCGCTCTCCGTGAAATTCTGTGTTCTGAACACGATACATGCATCTCGGACTCGACAAATATTCACTTCATTGTGGTTAGCATGTGGATTACAGCACTTTCATCAACCATACAGTGTTTACTGACACTTTGAAGAATTTTCTCAGATTTCACAGGTTAGTTTTAATGCCAGATAAGAAAATGAGGCAGATTTGGCAAAAAAATGCTCTTGGAGCGAGTTATACACAAAAGATATGTAATTTACCTAGTTTTACTCACCGTGACATTCCGTGTTCTGAGCACGTTTCATGCATCACGGATTCGACAAACATTCACTACAGAGTTGGTAGCATAAGGATTACCGAACATTCACCCACCATAAATGCCATATTGACATTTTGAAGCACTTTCCCATATTTCAAAAGGTTTTCCTAATGCCAGGTTTGAAAATGAGGCAGATTAACAAAAAATTCTCTTGGAGCAAGTACTTCCCATAGAAATGTAATTTACATAGCTTCCCTCACAGTGACATTCCAATTTCCGAACACTCTACATACTTCACGGATTTGACAAACATTTTTAATGAGTTATGTACATGTGTATTACAGAACTTTCATCCACCATACAAGGCATATTTAAACCTAGAAACGTTAACCCTGAATTTGCAGCCTTTTCCTAATGCCAGTTTCGAAAATCAGGCCGTTTTCTCCAGAAAAAATTTTTGGAGCGATTTCTTCCCAATAGACATGAAATTTACATAGATTCCATCTCCGGAAATTTCCGTCATACGATCACGCTACATGCATAGGCTTTCTACAATTATTCACATCAGGTTTGTTTGCATGTGGCTTTATGAACTTCCATCACAATACAATGCATATTGACACTTTGAAGCATTTTCTCTGATTTTGAAGGAATTTCCAAATGCCAGTTTCGAAAATGAGGCAGATTTCGCAGAAAAAACTCTTGGAGTGAGTTCTACCCAAGAGACATGTATTTTACCGACATACGCTCACCATGATATTCTATGTTCTGAACACTCTCCATGTATCTCGGATTCGACAAATATTCTCTACAGAGGTGTTAGTATGCGGATTGCCGAACTTTCATCCACCATACAAGGCATATTTACACCTACAATTGATTAATCTGAGTTCGCAGCTTATTCCTAACGCCAGTTTCAAAAATCAGGCTGTTATCTCAGGAAAAAACTCTTGCAGCGATTTCTAACCTATTGAAATGTAATTTACATAAATTTCCTCGCCGTGACATTCCGTGTTCCAAACGTTCTACATGCATAACGGATTCGAAAAATATTTACTACAGATTTGTTAGCATGTGGATTACTGAACTTACATCACAGAACATTGAATATTGATACTTAGAAGTATTTTCTCAGATTTTGCAGCGTTTTCCAAGCGCCAGTTTCAAAAATGAAGCAGTTATTACAGAAAAATTCTATTGAAGTGAGTTCTACAAAATAGACAAGTAGTTACATTGTTTCAATAACCGTGAAATTGCACGTTCCAAACATGGTACATGCATCACGGATTAGGAAAAAGATTCTTTAATATGTTGTGAAAAAGTGGATTACCAAACTTTCTTCCTACATAAAGGCATCTTTATACCTACAAATATTTTCTCACATTTTGCAGCTTTATCCAAATATCACATTTGAGTATCAAGCAATTTTCGCCGAAATATTATATTCTAGCTAGTTCTACCCAATAGAATTCCAATTTACATATTTTCTTTACCGTGAATTTCGGTCTTCCGAACGCGCTACAGGAATCACAGTTTGAAAAATATTACTACACACTTGTTAACATATGGATTACCGGACTTTCATCCACCAATCAAGTCATATTGGCACTTAGAAGCATTTTCTCATATTTCGAAGATTTTTCCTAACACCAGATTTGAAAATGAGGCAGATTTTGCAGAAAAATTCTCTTGGAGCGAGTTCTACCCAATAGACATTTAATTTACATAGATGTGCTCATCATGACATTTTGTGATCTGAACATATTTCATGTATCTCGGTTTCGACAAATATTCACTACAGAGATGTTAGCATTTGGATTACCAATCTTACATCCACCATACAAGGCATATTTACACCTACAAGTATTTACTCTCATTTCAAAGTTTTGTCCATACGTCAAATTCGAAAATCATGCAATTTGTTCAGAAAAATTCTATTCAAGCTAGTTCTACCCAAAGAATTTTAATTTACATAGTTTCATTACCGTAAATTTCCATGTTCCAAACACGCTAAATAAGTCACGGATTCGAAAAGTATTCCCTTCATAGTTGGTTACGTGGATTACCAGACTTAAATTCCCCGTTCAAGGCATATTCACACTTAGAAGCATTTTCTCAGATTTCTCAGGTTTTTCCTAAAGCCAGTTTGGAAAATGAGGCTGATTTCACAGAAAATGTTCTTGGAGCCAGTTCTACCCAAAAGATATGTAATTTAACTAGTTCACTCACCGTGACATTCCGTGTTCTGAACATGTTACATGCATCAAGGATTCGACAATCATCCTTTAATGAGTGTGAGCATGTGGATTATCAAATTTTCATCCACCTTACAAGACATGTTTTCACCTAGAAACATTTACTCACATTTCGCAGAATTTTCCTAACGTCAGTTTCGAAAATCAGGCAGTTTTCGCAGAAAAATCCTCTTGTTGCATGTTCCATCCAATAGACATCTCATTTTCATAGATACCATCACCGTAACATTCCGTGTTCCTAAAAAATGGTTCATGCACCAAGGATTCAACAAATATTCACTGCTGAGTTGTTAGCATGTGAATTACCAATCTTCAATAAACCATTGAAGACATATTGTCACCTTAAAGCATTTACTCTGATTTCACAGCGTTTTCATAACACCAGTTTCGAAACTGAGGCAGATTTTTCAGTAAAACTCTCCTGGAGAGGGTTCTAACCAATAGATATGTAATTTGCATAGCTTCCCTCACCGAGAAAGACCGTGTTCCGAACAGGCTACATACATCAAGGATTTGAGAAACATTTTTAATGAGTTATGTACATGTGTATTAAAGATCTTTCATCCACCATACAAGGCATATTGACACATAGAAACATTAACTCTGAGCTCACAGCTTTTTCCTAATAGCAGTTTCGAAAATCAGGCAGTTTTCAAAGGAAAAAACTGTTGGAGCGTGTTCTACCCAATAGGTACGTAAATTACATAGATTCCCCCACTGTGAAATTACATGTTTCGAACACATTACATGCAGAAAAGATTCGACAAAAATAAACTATAGAGTTGTTTGCATGAGGATGACAGGACTTTCATCACAATACAAGGCATATTGATGCTTAGAAGCATTTTCTCTGATTTCACAGAGCTTTCCAAACGCCAGTTTCGAAAATGAGGCAGATTTCATGGGAAAAACCTCTTGGAGCAGGTTCTAACCTATAGACATGTAATTAACATGGATTCGCTCTCCGTGAAATTCCGTGTTCTGAACACGATACATGCATCTCGGACTCGACAAATATTCACTACATTGTGGTTAGCATGTGGATTACAGCACTTTCATCCACCATACAAAGCTTACTGACACTTTGAAGAATTTTCTCAGATTTCACAGGTTAGTTTTAATGCCAGATAAGAAAATGAGGCAGATTTGGCAAAAAAATGCTCTTGGAGCGAGTTATACACAAAAGATATGTAATTTAC
The DNA here is from genome assembly GCF_048773025.1 of Camelus bactrianus. Classification (NCBI taxonomy): domain Eukaryota; kingdom Metazoa; phylum Chordata; class Mammalia; order Artiodactyla; family Camelidae; genus Camelus; species Camelus bactrianus. The sequence continues at coordinate 141,270,612 of NC_133539.1, read as the reverse complement.
CTAGTTTTACTCACCGTGACATTCCGTGTTCTGAACACGTTACATGCATCACGGATTCGACAAACATTCACTACAGAGTTGGTAGCATAAGGATTACCAAACATTCACCCACCATAAATGCCATATTGACATTTTGAAGCACTTTCCCATATTTCAAAATGTTTTCCTAATGCCAGGTTTGAAAATGAGGCAGATTAACAAAAAATTCTCTTGGAGCAAGTACTTCCCATAGAAATGTAATTTACATAGCTTCCCTCACAGTGACATTCCAATTTCCGAACACTCTACATACTTCACGGATTTGACAAACATTTTTAATGAGTTATGTACATGTGTATTACAGAACTTTCATCCACCATACAAGGCATATTTAAACCTAGAAACGTTAACTCTGAATTTGCAGCCTTTTCCTAATGCCAGTTTCGAAAATCAGGCCGTTTTCTCCAGAAAAAATTTTTGGAGCGATTTCTTCCCAATAGACATGAAATTTACATAGATTCCATCTCCGGAAATTTCCGTCATACGATCACGCTACATGCATAGGCTTTCTACAATTATTCACATCAGGTTTGTTTGCATGTGGCTTTATGAACTTCCATCACAATACAATGCATATTGACACTTTGAAGCATTTTCTCTGATTTTGAAGGAATTTCCAAATGCCAGTTTCTAAAATGAGGCAGATTTCGCAGAAAAAACTCTTGGAGTGAGTTCTACCCAAGAGACATGTATTTTACCGACATACGCTCACCGTGATATTCTATGTTCTGAACACTCTTCATGTATCTCGGATTCGACAAATATTCTCTACAGAGGTGTTAGTATGCGGATTGCCGAACTTTCATCCACCATACAAGGCATATTTACACCTACAATTGATTAATCTGAGTTCGCAGCTTATTCCTAACGCCAGTTTCAAAAATCAGGCTGTTATCTCAGGAAAAAACTCTTGGAGCGATTTCTAACCTAGGGAAATGTAGTTTACATAAAATTCCTCGCCGTGACATTCCGTGTTCCAAACGTTCTACATGCATAACGGATTCGAAAAATATTCACTACAGATTTGTTAGCATGTTGATTACCGAACTTACATCACAGAATATTGAATATTGATACTTAGAAGTATTTTCTCAGATTTTGCAGCGTTTTCCAAGCGCCAGTTTCAAAAATGAAGCAGTTATTACAGAAAAATTCTATTGAAGTGAGTTCTACAAAATAGACAAGTAGTTACATTGTTTCAATCACCGTGAAATTGCACGTTCCTAACATGGTACATGCATGACGGATTAGGAAAAAGATTCTTTAATATGTTGTGAAAAAGTGGATTACCAAACTTTCTTCCTACATAAAGGCATCTTTATACCTACAAATATTTTCTCACATTTTGCAGCTTTATCCAAATATCACATTTGAGTATCAAGCAATTTTCGCCGAAATATTATATTCTAGCTAGTTCTACCCAATAGAATTCTAATTTACATAGTTTCTTTACCGTGAATTTCGGTCTTCCGAACGCGCTACAGGAATCACAGTTTGAAAAATATTACTACACACTTGTTAACATATGGATTACCGGACTTTCATCCACCAATCAAGTCATATTGGCACTTAGAAGCATTTTCTCATATTTCGAAGATTTTTCCTAACACCAGATTTGAAAATGAGGCAGATTTTGCAGAAAAATTCTCTTGGAGCGAGTTCTACCCAATAGACATTTAACTTACATAGATGTGCTCATCATGACATTTTGTGATCTGAACACAATTCATGTATCTCGGTTTCGACAAATATTCACTACAGAGATGTTAGCATTTGGATTACCAATCTTACATCCACCATACAAGGCATATTTACACCTACAAGTATTTACTCTCAATTCAAAGTTTTGTCCAAACGTCAAATTCGAAAATCATGCAATTTGTTCAGAAAAATTCTATTCAAGCTAGTTCTACCCAATAGAATTTTAATTTACGTAGTTTCATTACCGTAAATTTCCATGTTCCAAACACGCTAAATAAGTCACGGTTTCGAAAATTATTCCCTTCATAGTTGGTTACGTGGATTACCAGACTTAAATTCCCCGTTCAAGGCATATTCACACTTAGAAGCATTTTCTCAGATTTCTCAGGATTTTCCTAAAGCCAGTTTGAAAAATGAGGCTGATTTCACAGAAAATGTTCTTGGAGCCAGTTTTACCCAAAAGATATGTAATTTAACTAGTTCACTCACCGTGACATTCCGTGTTCTGAACATGTTACATGCATCAAGGATTCGACAATCATCCTTTAATGAGTGTGAGCATGTGGATTATCAAATTTTCATCCACCTTACAAGACATGTTTTCACCTAGAAACTTTTACTCACATTTCGCAGAATTTTCCTAACGTCAGTTTCGAAAATCAGGCAGTTTTCGCAGAAAAATCCTCTTGTTGCATGTTCCATCGAATAGACATCTCATTTTCATAGATACCATCACCGTAACATTCCGTGTTCCTAAAAAACGGTTCATGCACCAAGGATTCAACAAATATTCACTGCTGAGTTGTTAGCATGTGAATTACCAATCTTTAAAAACCATTGAAGACATATTGTCACCTTAAAGCATTTACTCTGATTTCACAGCGTTTTCATAACACCAGTTTCCAAACTGAGGCAGATTTTTCAGTAAAACTCTCCTGGAGAGGGTTCTAACCAATAGATATGTAATTTGCATAGCTTCCCTCACCGAGAAAGACCGTGTTCCGAACAGGCTACATACATCAAGGATTTGAGAAACATTTTTAATGAGTTATGTACATGTGTATTACAGATCTTTCATCCACCATACAAGGCATATTGACACATAGAAACATTAACTCTGAGCTCACAGCTTTTCCCTAATAGCAGTTTCGAAAATCAGGCAGTTTTCAAAGGAAAAAACTGTTGGAGCGTGTTCTACCCAATAGGTACGTAAATTACATAGATTCCCCCACTGTGAAATTACATGTTTCGAACACATTACATGCAGAAAAGATTCGACAAAAATAAACTATAGAGTTGTTTGCATGAGGATGACAGGACTTTCATCACAATACAAGGCATATTGATGCTTAGAAGCATTTTCTCTGATTTCACAGAGCTTTCCAAACGCCAGTTTCGAAAATGAGGCAGATTTCACGGCAAAAACCTCTTGGAGCAGGTTCTAACCTATAGACATGTAATTAACATGGATTCGCTCTCCGTGAAATTCCGTGTTCTGAACACGATACATGCATCTCGGACTCGACAAATATTCACTACATTGTGGTTAGCATGTGGATTACAGCACTTTCATCCACCATACAAAGCTTACTGACACTTTGAAGAATTTTCTCAGATTTCACAGGTTAGTTTTAATGCCAGATAAGAAAATGAGGCAGATTTGGCAAAAAAATGCTCTTGGAGCGAGTTATACACAAAAGATATGTAATTTACCTAGTTTTACTCACCGTGACATTCCGTGTTCTGAACACGTTACATGCATCACGGATTCGACAAACATTCACTACAGAGTTGGTAGCATAAGGATTACCGAACATTCACCCACCATAAATGCCATATTGACATTTTGAAGCACTTTCCCATATTTCAAAATGTTTTCCTAATGCCAGGTTTGAAAATGAGGCAGATTAACAAAAAATTCTCTTGGAGCAAGTACTTCCCATAGAAATGTAATTTACATAGCTTCCCTCACAGTGACATTCCAATTTCCGAACACTCTACATACTTCACGGATTCGACAAACATTTTTAATGAGTTATGTACATGTGTATTACAGAACTTTCATCCACCATACAAGGCATATTTAAACCTAGAAACGTTAACTCTGAATTTGCAGCCTTTTCCTAACGCCAGTTTCGAAAATCAGGCCGTTTTCTCCAGAAAAAATTTTTGGAGCGATTTCTTCCCAATAGACATGAAATTTACATAGATTCCATCTCCGGAAATTTCCGTCATACGATCACGCTACATGCATAGGCTTTCTACAATTATTCACATCAGGTTTGTTTGCATGTGGCTTTATGAACTTCCATCACAATACAATGCATATTGACACTTTGAAGCATTTTCTCTGATTTTGAAGGAATTTCCAAATGCCAGTTTCAAAAATGAGGCAGATTTCGCAGAAAAAACTCTTGGAGTGAGTTCTACCCAAGAGACATGTATTTTACCGACATACGCTCACCATGATATTCTATGTTCTGAACACTCTCCATGTATCTCGGATTCGACAAATATTCTCTACAGAGGTGTTAGTATGCGGATTGCCGAACTTTCATCCACCATACAAGGCATATTTACACCTACAATTGATTAATCTGAGTTCGCAGCTTATTCCTAACGCCAGTTTCAAAAATCAGGCTGTTATCTCAGGAAAAAACTCTTGGAGCGATTTCTAACCTAGGGAAATGTAGTTTACATAAAATTCCTCGCTGTGACATTCCGTGTTCCAAACGTTCTACATGCATAACGGATTCGAAAAATATTCACTACAGATTTGTTAGCATGTGGATTACCGAACTTACATCACAGAACATTGAATATTGATACTTAGAAGTATTTTCTCAGATTTTGCAGCGTTTTCCAAGCGCCAGTTTCAAAAATGAAGCAGTTATTACAGAAAAATTCTATTGAAGTGAGTTCTATAAAATAGACAAGTAGTTACATTGTTTCAATCACCGTGAAATTGCACGTTCCAAACATGGTACATGCATCACGGATTAGGAAAAAGATTCTTTAATATGTTGTGAAAAAGTGGATTACCAAACTTTCTTCCTACATAAAGGCATCTTTATACCTACAAATATTTTCTAACATTTTGCAGCTTTATCCAAATATCACATTTGAGTATCAAGCAATTTTCGCCAAAATATTCTATTCTAGCTAGTTCTACCCAATAGAATTCTAATTTACATAGTTTCTTTACCGTGAATTTCTGTCTTCCGAACGCGCTACAGGAATCACAGTTTGAAAAATATTACTACACACTTGTTAACATATGGATTACCGGACTTTCATCCACCAATCAAGTCATATTGGCACTTAGAAGCATTTTCTCATATTTCGAAGATTTTTCCTAACACCAGATTTGAAAATGAGGCAGATTTTGCAGAAAAATTCTCTTGGAGCGAGTTCTACCCAATAGACTTTTAACTTACATAGATGTGCTCATCATGACATTTTGTGATCTGAACACATTTCATGTATCTCGGTTTCGACAAATATTCACTACAGAGATGTTAGCATTTGGATTACCAATCTTACATCCACCATACAAGGCATATTTACACCTACAAGTATTTACTCTCATTTCAAAGTTTTGTCCATACGTCAAATTCGAAAATCATGCAATTTGTTCAGAAAAATTCTATTCAAGCTAGTTCTACCCAATAGAATTTTAATTTACGTAGTTTCATTACCGTAAATTTCCATGTTCCAAACACGCTAAATAAGTCACGGATTCGAAAAGTATTCCCTTCATAGTTGGTTACGTGGATTACCAGACTTAAATTCCCCGTTCAAGGCATATTCACACTTAGAAGCATTTTCTCAGATTTCTCAGGTTTTTCCTAAAGCCAGTTTGGAAAATGAGGCTGATTTCACAGAAAATGTTCTTGGAGCCAGTTCTACCCAAAAGATATGTAATTTAACTAGTTCACTCACCGTGACATTCCGTGTTCTGAACATGTTACATGCATCAAGGATTCGACAATCATCCTTTAATGAGTGTGAGCATGTGGATTATCAAATTTTCATCCACCTTACAAGACATGTTTTCACCTAGAAACATTTACTCACATTTCGCAGAATTTTCCTAACGTCAGTTTCGAAAATCAGGCAGTTTTCGCAGAAAAATCCTCTTGTTGCATGTTCCATCCAATAGACATCTCATTTTCATAGATACCATCACCGTAACATTCCGTGTTCCTAAAAAACGGTTCATGCACCAAGGATTCAACAAATATTCACTGCTGAGTTGTTAGCATGTGAATTACCAATCTTTAATAAACCATTGAAGACATATTGTCACCTTAAAGCATTTACTCTGATTTCACAGCGTTTTCATAACACCAGTTTCGAAACTGAGGCAGATTTTTCAGTAAAACTCTCCTGGAGAGGGTTCTAACCAATAGATATGTAATTTGCATAGCTTCCCTCACCGAGAAAGACCGTGTTCCGAACAGGCTACATACATCAAGGATTTGAGAAACATTTTTAATGAGTTATGTACATGTGTATTACAGATCTTTCATCCACCATACAAGGCATATTGACACATAGAAACATTAACTCTGAGCTCACAGCTTTTTCCTAATAGCAGTTTCGAAAATCAGGCAGTTTTCAAAGGAAAAAACTGTTGGAGCGTGTTCTACCCAATAGGTACGTAAATTACATAGATTCCCCCACTGTGAAATTACATGTTTCGAACACATTACATGCAGAAAAGATTCGACAAAAATAAACTATAGAGTTGTTTGCATGAGGATGACAGGACTTTCATCACAATACAAGGCATATTGATGCTTAGAAGCATTTTCTCTGATTTCACAGAGCTTTCCAAACGCCAGTTTCGAAAATGAGGCAGATTTCATGGCAAAAACCTCTTGGAGCAGGTTCTAACCTATAGACATGTAATTAACATGGATTCGCTCTCCGTGAAATTCCGTGTTCTGAACACGATACATGCATCTCGGACTCGACAAATATTCACTACATTGTGGTTAGCATGTGGATTACAGCACTTTCATCCACCATACAAAGCTTACTGACACTTTGAAGAATTTTCTCAGATTTCACAGGTTAGTTTTAATGCCAGATAAGAAAATGAGGCAGATTTGGCAAAAAAATGCTCTTGGAGCGAGTTATACACAAAAGATATGTAATTTACCTAGTTTTACTCACCGTGACATTCCGTGTTCTGAACACGTTACATGCATCACGGATTCGACAAACATTCACTACAGAGTTGGTAGCATAAGGATTACCGAACATTCACCCACCATAAATGCCATATTGACATTTTGAAGCACTTTCCCATATTTCAAAATGTTTTCCTAATGCCAGGTTTGAAAATGAGGCAGATTAACAAAAAATTCTCTTGGAGCAAGTACTTCCCATAGAAATGTAATTTACATAGCTTCCCTCACAGTGACATTCCAATTTCCGAACACTCTACATACTTCACGGATTTGACAAACATTTTTAATGAGTTATGTACATGTGTATTACAGAACTTTCATCCACCATACAAGGCATATTTAAACCTAGAAACGTTAACTCTGAATTTGCAGCCTTTTCCTAATGCCAGTTTCGAAAATCAGGCCGTTTTCTCCAGAAAAAATTTTTGGAGCGATTTCTTCCCAATAGACATGAAATTTACATAGATTCCATCTCCGGAAATTTCCGTCATACGATCACGCTACATGCATAGGCTTTCTACAATTATTCACATCAGGTTTGTTTGCATGTGGCTTTATGAACTTCCATCACAATACAATGCATATTGACACTTTGAAGCATTTTCTCTGATTTTGAAGGAATTTCCAAATGCCAGTTTCGAAAATGAGGCAGATTTCGCAGAAAAAACTCTTGGAGTGAGTTCTACCCAAGAGACATGTATTTTACCGACATACGCTCACCGTGATATTCTATGTTCTGAACACTCTTCATGTATCTCGGATTCGACAAATATTCTCTACAGAGTTGTTAGTATGCGGATTGCCGAACTTTCATCCACCATACAAGGCATATTTACACCTACAATTGATTAATCTGAATTCGCAGCTTATTCCTAATGCCAGTTTCAAAAATCAGGCTGTTATCTCAGGAAAAAACTCTTGGAGCGATTTCTAACCTAGGGAAATGTAATTTACATAAATTTCCTCGCCGTGACATTCCGTGTTCCAAACGTTCTACATGCATAACGGATTCGAAAAATATTCACTACAGATTTGTTAGCATGTGGATTACCGAACTTACATCACAAAACATTTAATATTGATACTTAGAAGTATTTTCTCAGATTTTGCAGCATTTTCCAAGCGCCAGTTTCAAAAATGAAGCAGTTATTACAGAAAAATTCTATTGAAGTGAGTTCTACAAAATAGACAAGTAGTTACATTGTTTCAATCACCGTGAAATTGCACGTTCCGATCATGGTACATGCATCACGGATTAGAAAAATGATTCTTTAATTTGTTGTGAAAAATTGGATTACCAAACTTTCTTCCTACATAAAGGCATCTTTATACCTACAAATATTTTCTCACATTTTGCAGCTTTATCCAAATATCACATTTGAGTATCAAGCAATTTTCGCCGAATTATTCTATTCTAGCTAGTTCTACCCAATAGAATTCTAATTTACATAGATTCTTTACCATGAATTTCTGTCTTTCCAACGCGCTAGAAGAATCAGAGTTTGAAAATTATTACTACACACTTGTTAACATATGGATTACCGGACTTTCATCCACCAATCAAGTCATATTGGCACTTAGAAGGATTTTCTCATATTTCGAAGATTTTTCCTAACACCAGATTTGAAAATGAGGCAGATTTTGCAGAAAAATTCTCTTGGAGCGAGTTCTACCCAATAGACATTTAATTTACATAGATGTGCTCATCATGATATTTCGTGATCTGAACACATTTCATGTATCTCGGTTTTGACAAATATTCACTACAGAGATGTTAGCATTTGGATTACCAATCTTACATCCACCATACAAGGCATATTTACACCTACAAGTATTTACTCTCAATTCAAAGTTTTGTCCAAACGTCAAATTCGAAAATCATGCAATTTGTTCAGAAAAATTCTATTCAAGCTAGTTCTACCCAATAGAATATTAATTTACGTAGTTTCATTACCGTAAATTTCCATGTTCCAAACACGCTAAATAAGTCACGGGTTCAAAAAGTATTCCCTTCATAGTTGGTTACGTGGATTACCATACTTAAATTCCCCGTTCAAGGCATATTCACACTTAGAAGCATTTTCTCAGATTTCTCAGGTTTTTCCTAAAGCCAGTTTGGAAAATGAGGCTGATTTCACAGAAAATGTTCTTGGGGCCAGTTCTACCCAAAAGATATGTAATTTAACTAGTTCACTCACCGTGACATTCCGTGTTCTGAACATGTTACATGCATCAAGGATTCGACAATCATCCTTTAATGAGTGTGAGCATGTGGATTATCAAATTTTCATCCACCTTACAAGACATGTTTTCACCTAGAAACATTTACTCACATTTCGCAGAATTTTCCTAACATCAGTTTCGAAAATCAGGCAGTTTTCGCAGAAAAATCCTCTTGTTGCATGTTCCATCCAATAGACATCTCATTTTCATAGATACCATCACCGTAACAATCCGTGTTCCTAAAAAACGGTTCATGCACCAAGGATTCAACAAATATTCACTGCTGAGTTGTTAGCATGTGAATTACCAATCTTTAATAAACCATTGAAGACATATTGTCACCTTAAAGCATTTACTCTGATTTCACAGCGTTTTCATAACACCAGTTTCGAAACTGAGGCAGATTTTTCAGTAAAACTCTCCTGGAGAGGGTTCTAACCAATAGATATGTAATTTGCATAGCTTCCCTCACCGAGAAAGACCGTGTTCCGAACAGGCTACATACATCAAGGATTTGAGAAACATTTTTAATGAGTTATGTACATGTGTATTACAGATCTTTCATCCACCATACAAGGCATATTGACACATAGAAACATTAACTCTGAGTTCGTAGCTTTTTCCTAATAGCAGTTTCGAAAATCAGGCAGTTTTCAAAGGAAAAAACTGTTGGAGCGTGTTCTACCCAATAGGTACGTAAATTACATAGATTCCCCCACTGTGAAATTACATGTTTCGAACACATTACATGCAGAAAAGATTCGACAAAAATAAACTATAGAGTTGTTTGCATGAGGATGACAGGACTTTCATCACAATACAAGGCATATTGATGCTTAGAAGCATTTTCTCTGATTTCACAGAGCTTTCCAAACGCCAGTTTCGAAAATGAGGCAGATTTCACGGCAAAAACCTCTTGGAGCAGGTTCTAACCTATAGACATGTAATTAACATGGATTCGCTCTCCGTGAAATTCCGTGTTCTGAACACGATACATGCATCTCGGACTCGACAAATATTCACTACATTGTGGTTAGCATGTGGATTACAGCACTTTCATCCACCATACAAAGCTTACTGACACTTTGAAGAATTTTCTCAGATTTCACAGGTTAGTTTTAATGCCAGATAAGAAAATGAGGCAGATTTGGCAAAAAAATGCTCTTGGAGCGAGTTATACACAAAAGATATGTAATTTACCTAGTTTTACTCACCGTGACTTTCCGTGTTCTGAACACGTTACATGCATCACGGATTCGACAAACATTCACTACAGAGTTGGTAGCATAAGGATTACCGAACATTCACCCACCATAAATGCCATATTGACATTTTGAAGCACTTTCCCATATTTCAAAATGTTTTCCTAATGCCAGGTTTGAAAATGAGGCAGATTAACAAAAAATTCTCTTGGAGCAAGTACTTCCCATAGAAATGTAATTTACATAGCTTCCCTCACAGTGACATTCCAATTTCCGAACACTCTACATACTTCACGGATTTGACAAACATTTTTAATGAGTTATGTACATGTGTATTACAGAACTTTCATCCACCATACAAGGCATATTTAAACCTAGAAACGTTAACTCTGAATTTGCAGCCTTTTCCTAATGCCAGTTTCGAAAATCAGGCCGTTTTCTCCAGAAAAAATTTTTGGAGCGATTTCTTCCCAATAGACATGAAATTTACATAGATTCCATCTCCGGAAATTTCCGTCATACGATCACGCTACATGCATAGGCTTTCTACAATTATTCACATCAGGTTTGTTTGCATGTGGCTTTATGAACTTCCATCACAATACAATGCATATTGACACTTTGAAGCATTTTCTCTGATTTTGAAGGAATTTCCAAATGCCAGTTTCAAAAATGAGGCAGATTTCGCAGAAAAAACTCTTGGAGTGAGTTCTACCCAAGAGACATGTATTTTACCGACATACGCTCACCGTGATATTCTATGTTCTGAACACTCTCCATGTATCTCGGATTCGACAAATATTCTCTACAGAGGTGTTAGTATGCGGATTGCCGAACTTTCATCCACCATACAAGGCATATTTACACCTACAATTGATTAATCTGAATTCGCAGCTTATTCCTAACGCCAGTTTCAAAAATCAGGCTGTTATCTCAGGAAAAAACTCTTGGAGCGATTTCTAACCTATTGAAATGTAATTTACATAAATTTCCTCGCCGTGACATTCCGTGTTCCAAACGTTCTACATGCATAACGGATTCGAAAAATATTCACTACAGATTTGTTAGCATGTGGATTACCGAACTTTCATCACAAAACATTGAATATTGATACTTAGAAGTATTTTCTCAGATTTTGCAGCGTTTTCCAAGCGCCAGTTTCAAAAATGAAGCAGTTTTCTCAGAAAAATTCTATTGAAGTGAGTTCTACAAAATAGACAAGTAGTTACATTGTTTCAATCACCGTGAAATTGCATGTTCCAAACATGGTACATGCATCACGGATTAGGAAAAAGATTCTTTAATATGTTGTGAAAAAGTGGATTACCAAACTTTCTTCCTACATAAAGGCATCTTTATACCTACAAATATTTTCTAACATTTTGCAGCTTTATCCAAATATCACATTTGAGTATCAAGCAATTTTCGCCGAAAAATTCTATTCTAGCTAGTTCTACCCAATAGAATTCTAATTTACATAGTTTCTTTACCGTGAATTTCGGTCTTCCCAATGCGCTACAAGAATCACAGTTGGAAAAATATTACTACACACTTGTTAACATATGGATTACCGGACTTTCATCCACCAATCAAGTCATATTGGCACTTAGAAGCATTTTCTCATATTTCGAAGATTTTTCCTAACACCAGATTTGAAAATGAGGCAGATTTTGCAGAAAAATTCTCTTGGAGCGAGTTCTACCCAATAGACATTTAATTTACATAGATGTGCTCATCATGACATTTTGTGATCTGAACACATTTCATGTATCTCGGTTTCGACAAATATTCACTACAGAGATGTTAGCATTTGGATTACCAATCTTACATCCACCATACAAGGCATATTTACACCTACAAGTATTTACTCTCAATTCAAAGTTTTGTCCAAACGTCAAATTCGAAAATCATGCAATTTGTTCAGAAAAATTCTATTCAAGCTAGTTCTACCCAATAGAATTTTAATTTACGTAGTTTCATTACCGTAAATTTCCATGTTCCAAACACGCTAAATAAGTCACGGATTCGAAAAGTATTCCCTTCATAGTTGGTTACGTGGATTACCAGACTTAAATTCCCCGTTCAAGGCATATTCACACTTAGAAGCATTTTCTCAGATTTCTCAGGTTTTTCCTAAAGCCAGTTTGGAAAATGAGGCTGATTTCACAGAAAATGTTCTTGGAGCCAGTTCTACCCAAAAGATATGTAATTTAACTAGTTCACTCACCGTGACATTCCGTGTTCTGAACATGTTACATGCATCAAGGATTCGACAATCATCCTTTAATGAGTGTGAGCATGTGGATTATCAAATTTTCATCCACCTTACAAGACATGTTTTCACCTAGAAACATTTACTCACATTTCGCAGAATTTTCCTAACGTCAGTTTCGAAAATCAGGCAGTTTTCGCAGAAAAATCCTCTTGTTGCATGTTCCATCCAATAGACATCTCATTTTCATAGATACCATCACCGTAACATTCCGTGTTCCTAAAAAACGGTCCATGCACCAAGGATTCAACAAATATTCACTGCTGAGTTGTTAGCATGTGAATTACCAATCTTTAATAAACCATTGAAGACATATTGTCACCTTAAAGCATTTACTCTGATTTCACAGCGTTTTCATAACACCAGTTTCGAAACTGAGGCAGATTTTTCAGTAAAACTCTCCTGGAGAGGGTTCTAACCAATAGATATGTAATTTGCATAGCTTCCCTCACCGAGAAAGACCGTGTTCCGAACAGGCTACATACATCAAGGATTTGAGAAACATTTTTAATGAGTTATGTACATGTGTATTACAGATCTTTCATCCACCATACAAGGCATATTGACACATAGAAACATTAACTCTGAGCTCACAGCTTTTTCCTAATAGCAGTTTCGAAAATCAGGCAGTTTTCAAAGGAAAAAACTGTTGGAGCGTGTTCTACCCAATAGGTACGTAAATTACATAGATTCCCCCACTGTGAAATTACATGTTTCGAACACATTACATGCAGAAAAGATTCGACAAAAATAAACTATAGAGTTGTTTGCATGAGGATGACAGGACTTTCATCACAATACAAGGCATATTGATGCTTAGAAGCATTTTCTCTGATTTCACAGAGCTTTCCAAACGCCAGTTTCGAAAATGAGGCAGATTTCATGGGAAAAACCTCTTGGAGCAGGTTCTAACCTATAGACATGTAATTAACATGGATTCGCTCTCCGTGAAATTCCGTGTTCTGAACACGATACATGCATCTCGGACTCGACAAATATTCACTACATTGTGGTTAGCATGTGGATTACAGCACTTTCATCCACCATACAAAGCTTACTGACACTTTGAAGTATTTTCTCAGATTTCACAGGTTAGTTTTAATGCCAGATAAGAAAATGAGGCAGATTTGGCAAAAAAATGCTCTTGGAGCGAGTTATACACAAAAGATATGTAATTTACCTAGTTTTACTCACCGTGACATTCCGTGTTCTGAACACGTTTCATGCATCACGGATTCGACAAACATTCACTACAGAGTTGGTAGCATAAGGATTACCGAACATTCACCCACCATAAATGCCATATTGACATTTTGAAGCACTTTCCCATATTTCAAAATGTTTTCCTAATGCCAGGTTTGAAAATGAGGCAGATTAACAAAAAATTCTCTTGGAGCAAGTACTTCCCATAGAAATGTAATTTACATAGCTTCCCTCACAGTGACATTCCAATTTCCGAACACTCTACATACTTCACGGATTTGACAAATATTTTTAATGAGTTATGTACATGTGTATTACAGAACTTTCATCCACCATACAAGGCATATTTAAACCTAGAAACATTAACTCTGAATTTGCAGCCTTTCCTAATGCCAGTTTCGAAAATCAGGCCGTTTTCTCCAGAAAAAATTTTTGGAGCGATTTCTTCCCAATAGACATGAAATTTACATAGATTCCATCTCCGGAAATTTCCGTCATACGATCACGCTACATGCATAGGCTTTCTACAATTATTCACATCAGGTTTGTTTGCATGTGGCTTTATGAACTTCCATCACAATACAATGCATATTGACACTTTGAAGCATTTTCTCTGATTTTGAAAGAATTTCCAAATGCCAGTTTCGAAAATGAGGCAGATTTCGCAGAAAAAACTCTTGGAGTGAGTTCTACCCAAGAGACATGTATTTTACCGACATACGCTCACCGTGATATTCTACGTTCTGAACACTCTCCATGTATCTCGGATTCGACAAATATTCTCTACAGAGTTGTTAGTATGCGGATTGCCGAACTTTCATCCACCATACAAGGCATATTTACACCTACAATTGATTAATCTGAGTTCGCAGCTTATTCCTAACGCCAGTTTCAAAAATCAGGCTGTTATCTCAGGAAAAAACTCTTGGAGCGATTTCTAACCTATTGAAATTTAATTTACATAAATTACCTCGCCGTGACATTCCGTGTTCCAAACGTTCTACATGCATAACGGATTTGAAAAATATTCACTACAGATTTGTTAGCATGTGGATTACCGAACTTACATCACAAAACATTGAATATTGATACTTAGAAGTATTTTCTCAGATTTTGCAGCGTTTTCCAAGCGCCAGTTTCAAAAATGAAGCAGTTATTACAGAAAAATTCTATTGAAGTGAGTTCTACAAAATAGACAAGTAGTTACATTGTTTCAATCACCGTGAAATTGCACGTTCCAAACATGGTACATGCATCACGGATTAGGAAAAAGATTCTTTATTATGTTGTGAAAAAGTGGATTACCAACCTTTCTTCCTACATAAAGGCATCTTTATATGTACAAATATTTTCTCACATTTTGCAGCTTTATCCAAATATCACATTTGAGTATCAAGCAATTTTCACCGAAATATTCTATTCTAGCTAGTTCTACCCAATAGAATTCTAATTTACATAGTTTCTTTACCGTGAATTTCTGTCTTCGGAATGCGCTACAAGAATCACAGTTTGAAAAATATTACTACACACTTGTTAACATATGGATTACCGGACTTTCATCCACCAATCAAGTCATATTGGCACTTAGAAGCATTTTCTCATATTTCGAAGATTTTTCCTAACACCAGATTTGAAAATGAGGCAGATTTTGCAGAAAAATTCTCTTGGAGCGAGTTCTACCCAATAGACATTTAATTTACATAGATGTGCTCATCATGACATTTTGTGATCTGAACACATTTCATGTATCTCGGTTTTGACAAATATTCACTACAGAGATGTTAGCATTTGGATTACCAATCTTACATCCACCATACAAGGCATATTTACACCTACAAGTATTTACTCTCAATTCAAAATTTTGTCCAATCGTCAAATTCGAAAATCATGCAATTTGTTCAGATAAATTCTATTCAAGCTAGTTCTACCCAATAGAATTTTAATTTACGTAGTTTCATTACCGTAAATTTCCATGTTCCAAACACGCTAAATAAGTCACGGATTCGAAAAGTATTCCCTTCATAGTTGGTTACGTGGATTACCAGACTTAAATTCCCCGTTCAAGGCATATTCACACTTAGAAGCATTTTCTCAGATTTCTCAGGTTTTTCCTAAAGCCAGTTTGGAAAATGAGGCTGATTTCACAGAAAATGTTCTTGGAGCCAGTTCTACCCAAAAGATATGTAATTTAACTAGTTCACTCACCGTGACATTCCGTGTTCTGAACATGTTACATGCATCAAGGATTCGACAATCATCCTTTAATGAGTGTGAGCATGTGGATTATCAAATTTTCATCCACCTTACAAGACATGTTTTCACCTAGAAACATTTACTCACATTTCGCAGAATTTTCCTAACATCAGTTTCGAAAATCAGGCAGTTTTCGCAGAAAAATCCTCTTGTTGCATGTTCCATCCAATAGACATCTCATTTTCATAGATACCATCACCGTAACATTCCGTGTTCCTAAAAAACGGTTCATGCACCAAGGATTCAACAAATATTCACTGCTGAGTTGTTAGCATGTGAATTACCAATCTTTAATAAACCATTGAAGACATATTGTCACCTTAAAGCATTTACTCTGATTTCACAGCGTTTTCATAACACCAGTTTCGAAACTGAGGCAGATTTTTCAGTAAAACTCTCCTGGAGAGGGTTCTAACCAATAGATATGTAATTTGCATAGCTTCCCTCACCGAGAAAGACCGTGTTCCGAACAGGCTACATACATCAAGGATTTGAGAAACATTTTTAATGAGTTATGTACATGTGTATTACAGATCTTTCATCCACCATACAAGGCATATTGACACATAGAAACATTAACTCTTAACTCACAGCTTTTTCCTAATAGCAGTTTCGAAAATCAGGCAGTTTTCAAAGGAAAAAACTGTTGGAGCGTGTTCTACCCAATAGGTACGTAAATTACATAGATTCCCCCACTGTGAAATTACATGTTTCGAACACATTACATGCAGAAAAGATTCGACAAAAATAAACTATAGAGTTGTTTGCATGAGGATGACAGGACTTTCATCACAATACAAGGCATATTGATGCTTAGAAGCATTTTCTCTGATTTCACAGAGCTTTCCAAACGCCAGTTTCGAAAATGAGGCAGATTTCATGGGAAAAACCTCTTGGAGCAGGTTCTAACCTATAGACATGTAATTAACATGGATTCGCTCTCCGTGAAATTCCGTGTTCTGAACACGATACATGCATCTCGGACTCGACAAATATTCACTACATTGTGGTTAGCATGTGGATTACAGCACTTTCATCCACCATACAAAGCTTACTGACACTTTGAAGGATTTTCTCAGATTTCACAGGTTAGTTTTAATGCCAGATAAGAAAATGAGGCAGATTTGGCAAAAAAATGCTCTTGGAGCGAGTTATACACAAAAGATATGTAATTTACCTAGTTTTACTCACCGTGACATTCCGTGTTCTGAACACGTTTCATGCATCACGGATTCGACAAACATTCACTACAGAGTTGGTAGCATAAGGATTACCGAACATTCACCCACCATAAATGCCATATTGACATTTTGAAGCACTTTCCCATATTTCAAAATGTTTTCCTAATGCCAGGTTTGAAAATGAGGCAGATTAACAAAAAATTCTCTTGGAGCAAGTACTTCCCATAGAAATGTAATTTACATAGCTTCCCTCACAGTGACATTCCAATTTCCGAACACTCTACATACTTCACGGATTTGACAAACATTTTTAATGAGTTATGTACATGTGTATTACAGAACTTTCATCCACCATACAAGGCATATTTAAACCTAGAAACATTAACTCTTAATTTGCAGCCTTTCCTAATGCCAGTTTCGAAAATCAGGCCGTTTTCTCCAGAAAAAATTTTTGGAGCGATTTCTTCCCAATAGACATGAAATTTACATAGATTCCATCTCCGGAAATTTCCATCATTTGATCACGCTACATGCATAGGTTTTCTACAATTATTCACATCAGGTTTGTTTGCATGTGGCTTTATGAACTTCCATCAGAATACAATGCATATTGACACTTTGAAGCATTTTCTCTGATTTTGAAGGAATTTCCAAATGCCAGTTTCGAAAATGAGGCAGAGTTCGCAGAAAAAACTCTTGGAGTGAGTTCTACCCAAGAGACATGTATTTTACCGACATACGCTAACCGTGATATCCTATGTTCTGAACACTCTTCATGTATCTCGGATTCGACAAATATTCTCTACAGAGTTGTTAGTATGCAGATTGCCGAACTTTCATCCACCATACAAGGCATATTTACACCTACAATTGATTAATGTGAGTTCGCAGCTTATTCCTAACGCCAGTTTCAAAAATCAGGCTGTTATCTCAGGAAAAAACTCTTGGAGCGATTTCTAACCTAGGGAAATGTAATTTACATAAATTTCCTCGCCGTGACATTCCGTGTTCCAAACGTTCTACATGCATAACGGATTCGAAAAATATTCACTACAGATATGTTAGCATGTGGATTACCGAACTTTCATCACAAAACATTGAATATTGATACTTAGAAGTATTTTCTCAGATTTTGCAGCGTTTTCCAAGCGCCAGTTTCAAAAATGAAGCAGTTATTACAGAAAAATTCTATTGAAGTGAGTTCTACAAAATAGACAAATAGTTACATTTTTTCAATAACCGTGAAATTGCACGTTCCAAACATGGTACATGCATCACGGATTAGGAAAAAGATTCTTTAATATGTTGTGAAAAAGTGGATTACCAAACTTTCTTCCTACATAAAGGCATCTTTATACCTACAAATATTTTCTCACATTTTGCAGCTTTATCCAAATATCACATTTGAGTATCAAGCAATTTTCGCCGAAATATTCTATTCTAGCTAGTTCTACCCAATAGAATTCTAATTTACATAGTTTCTTTACCGTGAATTTCTGTCTTCCGAACGCGCTACAAGAATCACAGTTTGAAAAATATTACTACACACTTGTTAACATATGGATTACCGGACTTTCATCCACCAATCAAGTCATATTGGCACTTAGAAGCATTTTCTCATATTTCGAGTATTTTTCCTAACACCAGATTTCAAAATGAGGCAGATTTTGCAGAAAAATTCTCTTGGAGCGAGTTCTACCCAATAGACATTTAATTTACATTGATGTGCTCATCATGACATTTTGTGATCTGAACACATTTCATGTATCTCGGTTTCGACAAATATTCACTACAGAGATGTTAGCATTTGGATTACCAATCTTACATCCACCATACAAGGCATATTTACACCTACAAGTATTTACTCTCATTTCAAAGTTTTGTCCAAACGTCAAATTCGAAAATCATGCAATTTGTTCAGAAAAATTCTATTCAAGCTAGTTCTACCCAATAGAATTTTAATTTATGTAGTTTCATTACCGTAAATTTCCATGTTCCAAACACGCTAAATAAGTCACGGATTCGAAAAGTATTCCCTTCATAGTTGGTTACGTGGATTACCAGACTTAAATTCCCCGTTCAAGGCATATTCACACTTAGAAGCATTTTCTCAGATTTCTCAGGTTTTTCCTAAAGCCAGTTTGGAAAATGAGGCTGATTTCACAGAAAATGTTCTTGGAGCCAGTTCTACCCAAAAGATATGTAATTTAACTAGTTCACTCACCGTGACATTCCGTGTTCTGAACATGTTACATGCATCAAGGATTCGACAATCATCCTTTAATGAGTGTGAGCATGTGGATTATCAAATTTTCATCCACCTTACAAGACATGTTTTCACCAAGAAACATTTACTCACATTTCGCAGAATTTTCCTAACGTCAGTTTCGAAAATCAGGCAGTTTTCGCAGAAAAATCCTCTTGTTGCATGTTCCATCCAATAGACATCTCATTTTCATAGATACCATCACCGTAACATTCCGTGTTCCTAAAAACGTTTCATGCACCAAAGATTCAACAAATATTCACTGCTGAGTTGTTAGCATGTGAATTACCAATCTTTAATAAACCATTGAAGACATATTGTGACCTTAAAGCATTTACTCTGATTTCACAGCGTTTTCATAACACCAGTTTCGAAACTGAGGCAGATTTTTCAGTAAAACCCTCCTGGAGAGGGTTCTAACCAATAGATATGTAATTTGCATAGCTTCCCTCACCGAGAAAGACCGTGTTCCGAACAGGCTACATACATCAAGGATTTGAGAAACATTTTTAATGAGTTATGTACATGTGTATTACAGATCTTTCATCCACCATACAAGGCATATTGACACATAGAAACATTAACTCTGAGCTCACAGCTTTTTCCTAATAGCAGTTTCGAAAATCAGGCAGTTTTCAAAGGAAAAAACTGTTGGAGCGTGTTCTACCCAATAGGTACGTAAATTACATAGATTCCCCCACTGTGAAATTACATGTTTCGAACACATTACATGCAGAAAAGATTCGACAAAAATAAACTATAGAGTTGTTTGCATGAGGATGACAGGACTTTCATCACAATACAAGGCATATTGATGCTTAGAAGCATTTTCTCTGATTTCACAGAGCTTTCCAAACGCCAGTTTCGAAAATGAGGCAGATTTCACGGCAAAAACCTCTTGGAGCAGGTTCTAACCTATAGACATGTAATTAACATGGATTCGCTCTCCGTGAAATTCCGTGTTCTGAACACGATACATGCATCTCGGACTCGACAAATATTCACTACATTGTGGTTAGCATGTGGATTACAGCACTTTCATCCACCATACAAAGCTTACTGACACTTTGAAGAATTTTCTCAGATTTCACAGGTTAGTTTTAATGCCAGATAAGAAAATGAGGCAGATTTGGCAAAAAAATGCTCTTGGAGCGAGTTATACACAAAAGATATGTAATTTACCTAGTTTTACTCACCGTGACATTCCGTGTTCTGAACACGTTACATGCATCACGGATTCGACAAACATTCACTACAGAGTTGGTAGCATAAGGATTACCGAACATTCACCCACCATAAATGCCATATAGACATTTTGAAGCACTTTCCCATATTTCAAAATGTTTTCCTAATGCCAGGTTTGAAAATGAGGCAGATTAACAAAAAATTCTCTTGGAGCAAGTACTTCCCATAGAAATGTAATTTACATAGCTTCCCTCACAGTGACATTCCAATTTCCGAACACTCTACATACTTCACGGATTTGACAAACATTTTTAATGAGTTATGTACATGTGTATTACAGAACTTTCATCCACCATACAAGGCATATTTAAACCTAGAAACGTTAACTCTGAATTTGCAGCCTTTTCCTAATGCCAGTTTCGAAAATCAGGCCGTTTTCTCCAGAAAAAATTTTTGGAGCGATTTCTTCCCAATAGACATGAAATTTACATAGATTCCATCTCCGGAAATTTCCGTCATACGATCACGCTACATGCATAGGCTTTCTACAATTATTCACATCAGGTTTGTTTGCATGTGGCTTTATGAACTTCCATCACAATACAATGCATATTGACACTTTGAAGCATTTTCTCTGATTTTGAAAGAATTTCCAAATGCCAGTTTCGAAAATGAGGCAGATTTCGCAGAAAAAACTCTTGGAGTGAGTTCTACCCAAGAGACATGTATTTTACCGACATACGCTCACCGTGATATTCTACGTTCTGAACACTCTCCATGTATCTCGGATTCGACAAATATTCTCTACAGAGTTGTTAGTATGCGGATTGCCGAACTTTCATCCACCATACAAGGCATATTTACACCTACAATTGATTAATCTGAGTTCGCAGCTTATTCCTAACGCCAGTTTCAAAAATCAGGCTGTTATCTCAGGAAAAAACTCTTGCAGCGATTTCTAACCTAGGGAAATTTAATTTACATAAATTACCTCGCCGTGACATTCCGTGTTCCAAACGTTCTACATGCATAACGGATTTGAAAAATATTCACTACAGATTTGTTAGCATGTGGATTACCGAACTTACATCACAAAACATTGAATATTGATACTTAGAAGTATTTTCTCAGATTTTGCAGCGTTTTCCAAGCGCCAGTTTCAAAAATGAAGCAGTTATTACAGAAAAATTCTATTGAAGTGAGTTCTACAAAATAGACAAGTAGTTACATTGTTTCAATCACCGTGAAATTGCACGTTCCAAACATGGTACATGCATCACGGATTAGGAAAAAGATTCTTTATTATGTTGAGAAAAAGTGGATTACCAACCTTTCTTCCTACATAAAGGCATCTTTATATGTACAAATATTTTCTCACATTTTGCAGCTTTATCCAAATATCACATTTGAGTATCAAGCAATTTTCACCGAAATATTCTATTCTAGCTAGTTCTACCCAATAGAATTCTAATTTACATAGTTTCTTTACCGTGAATTTCTGTCTTCGGAATGCGCTACAAGAATCACAGTTTGAAAAATATTACTACACACTTGTTAACATATGGATTACCGGACTTTCATCCACCAATCAAGTCATATTGGCACTTAGAAGCATTTTCTCATATTTCGAAGATTTTTCCTAACACCAGATTTGAAAATGAGGCAGATTTTGCAGAAAAATTCTCTTGGAGCGAGTTCTACCCAATAGACATTTAATTTACATAGATGTGCTCATCATGACATTTTGTGATCTGAACACATTTCATGTATCTCGGTTTTGACAAATATTCACTACAGAGATGTTAGCATTTGGATTACCAATCTTACATCCACCATACAAGGCATATTTACACCTACAAGTATTTACTCTCAATTCAAAATTTTGTCCAATCGTCAAATTCGAAAATCATGCAATTTGTTCAGAAAAATTCTATTCAAGCTAGTTCTACCCAATAGAATTTTAATTTACGTAGTTTCATTACCGTAAATTTCCATGTTCCAAACACGCTAAATAAGTCACGGATTCGAAAAGTATTCCCTTCATAGTTGGTTACGTGGATTACCAGACTTAAATTCCCCGTTCAAGGCATATTCACACTTAGAAGCATTTTCTCAGATTTCTCAGGTTTTTCCTAAAGCCAGTTTGGAAAATGAGGCTGATTTCACAGAAAATGTTCTTGGAGCCAGTTCTACCCAAAAGATATGTAATTTAACTAGTTCACTCACCGTGACATTCCGTGTTCTGAACATGTTACATGCATCAAGGATTCGACAATCATCCTTTAATGAGTGTGAGCATGTGGATTATCAAATTTTCATCCACCTTACAAGACATGTTTTCACCTAGAAACATTTACTCACATTTCGCAGAATTTTCCTAACATCAGTTTCGAAAATCAGGCAGTTTTCGCAGAAAAATCCTCTTGATGCATGTTCCATCCAATAGACATCTCATTTTCATAGATACCATCACCGTAACATTCCGTGTTCCTAAAAAACGGTTCATGCACCAAGGATTCAACAAATATTCACTGCTGAGTTGTTAGCATGTGAATTACCAATCTTTAATAAACCATTGAAGACATATTGTCACCTTAAAGCATTTACTCTGATTTCACAGCGTTTTCATAACACCAGTTCCGAAACTGAGGCAGATTTTTCAGTAAAACTCTCCTGGAGAGGGTTCTAACCAATAGATATGTAATTTGCATAGCTTCCCTCACCGAGAAAGACCGTGTTCCGAACAGGCTACATACATCAAGGATTTGAGAAACATTTTTAATGAGTTATGTACATGTGTATTACAGATCTTTCATCCACCATACAAGGCATATTGACACATAGAAACATTAACTCTTAGCTCACAGCTTTTTCCTAATAGCAGTTTCGAAAATCAGGCAGTTTTCAAAGGAAAAAACTGTTGGAGCGTGTTCTACCCAATAGGTACGTAAATTACATAGATTCCCCCACTGTGAAATTACATGTTTCGAACACATTACATGCAGAAAAGATTCGACAAAAATAAACTATAGAGTTGTTTGCATGAGGATGACAGGACTTTCATCACAATACAAGGCATATTGATGCTTAGAAGCATTTTCTCTGATTTCACAGAGCTTTCCAAATGCCAGTTTCGAAAATGAGGCAGATTTCACGGCAAAAACCTCTTGGAGCAGGTTCTAACCTATAGACATGTAATTAACATGGATTCGCTCTCCGTGAAATTCCGTGTTCTGAACACGATACATGCATCTCGGACTCGACAAATATTCACTACATTGTGGTTAGCATGTGGATTACAGCACTTTCATCCACCATACAAAGCTTACTGACACTTTGAAGAATTTTCTCAGATTTCACAGGTTAGTTTTAATGCCAGATAAGAAAATGAGGCAGATTTGGCAAAAAAATGCTCTTGGAGCGAGTTATACACAAAAGATATGTAATTTACCTAGTTTTACTCACCATGACATTCCGTGTTCTGAACACGTTACATGCATCACGGATTCGACAAATATTCACTACAGCGTTGGTAGCATAATTATTACCGAACATTCACCCACCATAAATGCCATATTGACATTTTGAAGCACTTTCCCATATTTCAAAATGTTTTCCTAATGCCAGGTTTGAAAATGAGGCAGATTAACAAAAAATTCTCTTGGAGCAAGTACTTCCCATAGAAATGTAATTTACATAGCTTCCCTCACAGTGACATTCCAATTTCCGAACACTCTACATACTTCACGGATTTGACAAACATTTTTAATGAGTTATGTACATGTGTATTACAGAACTTTCATCCACCATACAAGGCATATTTAAACCTAGAAACGTTAACTCTGAATTTGCAGCATTTTCCTAACACCAGTTTCGAAAATCAGGCCGTTTTCTCCAGAAAAAATTTTTGGAGCGATTTCTTCCCAATAGACATGAAATTTACATAGATTCCATCTCCGGAAATTTCCGTCATACGATCACGCTACATGCATAGGCTTTCTACAATTATTCACATCAGGTTTGTTTGCATGTGGCTTTATGAACTTCCATCACAATACAATGCATATTGACACTTTGAAGCATTTTCTCTGATTTTGAAGGAATTTCCAAATGCCAGTTTCGAAAATGAGGCAGATTTCGCAGAAAAAACTCTTGGAGTGAGTTCTACCCAAGAGACATGTATTTTACCGACATACGCTCACCGTGATATTCTACGTTCTGAACACTCTCCATGTATCTCGGATTCGACAAATATTCTCTACAGAGTTGTTAGTATGCGGATTGCCGAACTTTCATCCACCATACAAGGCATATTTACACCTACAATTGATTAATCTGAGTTCGCACTTATTCCTAATGCCAGTTTCAAAAATCAGGCTGTTATCTCAGGAAAAAACTCTTGCAGCGATTTCTAACCTAGGGAAATTTAATTTACATAAATTTCCTCGCCGTGACATTCCATGTTCCAAACGTTCTACATGCATAACGGATTCGAAAAATATTCACTACAGATTTGTTAGCATGTGGATTACCGAACTTACATCACAAAACATTGAATATTGATACTTAGAAGTATTTTCTCAGATTTTGCAGCGTTTTCCAAGCGCCAGTTTCAAAAATGAAGCAGTTATTACAGAAAAATTCTATTGAAGTGAGTTCTACCAAATAGAAAGTAGTTTACATTGTTTCAATCACCGTGAAATTGCACGTTCCAAACATGGTACATGCATCACGGATTAGGAAAAAGATTCTTTATTATGTTGTGAAAAAGTGGATTACCAAACTTTCTTCCTACATAAAGGCATCTTTATACCTACAAATATTTTCTAACATTTTGCAGCTTTATCCAAATATCACATTTGAGTATCAAGCAATTTTCGCCGAAATATTCTATTCTAGCTAGTTCTACCCAATAGAATTCTAATTTACATAGTTTCTTTACCGTGAATTTCTGTCTTCCGAACGCGCTACAAGAATCACAGTTTGAAAAATATTACTACACACTTGTTAACATATGGATTACCGGACTTTCATCCACCAATCAAGTCATATTGGCACTTAGAAGCATTTTCTCATATTTCGAGGATTTTTCCTAACACCAGATTTGAAAATGAGGCAGATTTTGCAGAAAAATTCTCTTGGAGCGAGTTCTACCCAATAGACATTTAATTTACATTGATGTGCTCATCATGACATTTTGTGATCTGAACACATTTCATGTATCTCGGTTTCGACAAATATTCACTACAGAGATGTTAGCATTTGGATTACCAATCTTACATCCACCATACAAGGCATATTTACACCTACAAGTATTTACTCTCATTTCAATTTTTGTCCAAACGTCAAATTCGAAAATCATGCAATTTGTTCAGAAAAATTCTATTCAAGCTAGATCTACCCAATAGAATTTTAATTTACGTAGTTTCATTACCGTAAATTTCCATGTTCCAAACACGCTAAATAAGTCACGGATTCGAATAGTATTCCCTTCATAGTTGGTTACGTGGATTACCAGACTTAAATTCCCCGTTCAAGGCATATTCACACTTAGAAGCATTTTCTCAGATTTCTCAGGTTTTTCCTAAAGCCAGTTTGGAAAATGAGGCTGATTTCACAGAAAATGTTCTTGGAGCCAGTTCTACCCAAAAGATATGTAATTTAACTAGTTCACTCACCGTGACATTCCGTGTTCTGAACATGTTACATGCATCAAGGATTCGACAATCATCCTTTAATGAGTGTGAGCATGTGGATTATCAAATTTTCATCCACCTTACAAGACATGTTTTCACCTAGAAACATTTACTCACATTTCGCAGAATTTTCCTAACGTCAGTTTCGAAACTCAGGCAGTTTTCGCAGAAAAATCCTCTTGTTGCATGTTCCATCCAATAGACATCTCATTTTCATAGATACCATCACCGTAACATTCCGTGTTCCTAAAAAACGGTTCATGCACCAAGGATTCAACAAATATTCACTGCTGAGTTGTTAGCATGTGAATTACCAATCTTTAATAAACCATTGAAGACATATTGTCACCTTAAAGCATTTACTCTGATTTCACAGCGTTTTCATAACACCAGTTTCGAAACTGAGGCAGATTTTTCAGTAAAACTCTCCTGGAGAGGGTTCTAACCAATAGATATGTAATTTGCATAGCTTCCCTCACCGAGAAAGACCGTGTTCCGAACAGGCTACATACATCAAGGATTTGAGAAACATTTTTAATGAGTTATGTACATGTGTATTACAGATCTTTCATCCACCATACAAGGCATATTGACACATAGAAACATTAACTCTGAGTTCGCAGCTTTTTCCTAATAGCAGTTTCGAAAATCAGGCAGTTTTCAAAGGAAAAAACTGTTGGAGCGTGTTCTACCCAATAGGTACGTAAATTACATAGATTCCCCCACTGTGAAATTACATGTTTCGAACACATTACATGCAGAAAAGATTCGACAAAAATAAACTATAGAGTTGTTTGCATGAGGATGACAGGACTTTCATCACAATACAAGGCATATTGATGCTTAGAAGCATTTTCTCTGATTTCACAGAGCTTTCCAAACGCCAGTTTCGAAAATGAGGCAGATTTCATGGGAAAAACCTCTTGGAGCAGGTTCTAACCTATAGACATGTAATTAACATGGATTCGCTCTCCGTGAAATTCCGTGTTCTGAACACGATACATGCATCTCGGACTCGACAAATATTCACTACATTGTGGTTAGCATGTGGATTACAGCACTTTCATCCACCATACAAAGCTTACTGACACTTTGAAGAATTTTCTCAGATTTCACAGGTTAGTTTTAATGCCAGATAAGAAAATGAGGCAGATTTGGCAAAAAAATGCTCTTGGAGCGAGTTATACACAAAAGATATGTAATTTACCTAGTTTTACTCACCGTGACATTCCGTGTTCTGAACACGTTTCATGCATCACGGATTCGACAAACATTCACTACAGAGTTGGTAGCATAAGGATTACCGAACATTCACCCACCATAAATGCCATATTGACATTTTGAAGCACTTTCCCATATTTCAAAATGTTTTCCTAATGCCAGGTTTGAAAATGAGGCAGATTAACAAAAAATTCTCTTGGAGCAAGTACTTCCCATAGAAATGTAATTTACATAGCTTCCCTCACAGTGACATTCCAATTTCCGAACACTCTACATACTTCACGGATTTGACAAACATTTTTAATGAGTTATGTACATGTGTATTACAGAACTTTCATCCACCATACAAGGCATATTTAAACCTAGAAACATTAACTCTGAATTTGCAGACTTTTCCTAATGCCAGTTTCGAAAATCAGGCCGTTTTCTCCAGAAAAAATTTTTGGAGCGATTTCTTCCCAATAGACATGAAATTTACATAGATTCAATCTCCGGAAATTTCCATCATGCGATCACGCTACATGCAAAGGTTTTCTACAATTATTCACATCAGGTTTGTTTGCATGTGGCTTTATGAACTTCCATCACAATACAATGCATATTGACACTTTGAAGCATTTTCTCTGATTTTGAAGGAATTTCCAAATGCCAGTTTCGAAAATGAGGCAGAGTTCGCAGAAAAAACTCTTGGAGTGAGTTCTACCCAAGAGACATGTATTTTACCGACATACGCTAACCGTGATATCCTATGTTCTGAACACTCTCCATGTATCTCGGATTCGACAAATATTCTCTACAGAGTTGTTAGTATGCAGATTGCCGAACTTTCATCCACCATACAAGGCATATTTACACCTACAATTGATTAATGTGAGTTCGCAGCTTATTCCTAACGCCAGTTTCAAAAATCAGGCTGTTATCTCAGGAAAAAACTCTTGGAGCGATTTCTAACCTAGGGAAATGTAATTTACATAAATTTCCTCGCCGTGACATTCCGTGTTCCAAACGTTCTACATGCATAACGGATTCGAAAAATATTCACTACAGATATGTTAGCATGTGGATTACCGAACTTTCATCACAAAACATTGAATATTGATACTTAGAAGTATTTTCTCAGATTTTGCAGCGTTTTCCAAGCGCCAGTTTCAAAAATGAAGCAGTTATTATAGAAAAATTCTATTGAAGTGAGTTCTACAAAATAGACAAATAGTTACATTTTTTCAATAACCGTGAAATTGCACGTTCCAAACATGGTACATGCATCACGGATTAGGAAAAAGATTCTTTAATATGTTGTGAAAAAGTGGATTACCAAACTTTCTTCCTACATAAAGGCATCTTTATACCTACAAATATTTTCTCACATTTTGCAGCTTTATCCAAATATCACATTTGAGTATCAAGCAATTTTCGCCGAAATATTCTATTCTAGCTAGTTCTACCCAATAGAATTCTAATTTACATAGATTCTTTACCGTGAATTTCTGTCTTCCGAACGCGCTACAAGAATCACAGTTTGAAAAATATTACTACACACTTGTTAACATATGGATTACCGGACTTTCATCCACCAATCAAGTCATATTGGCACTTAGAAGCATTTTCTCATATTTCGAGTATTTTTCCTAACACCAGATTTCAAAATGAGGCAGATTTTGCAGAAAAATTCTCTTGGAGCGAGTTCTACCCAATAGACATTTAATTTACATTGATGTGCTCATCATGACATTTTGTGATCTGAACACATTTCATGTATCTCGGTTTCGACAAATATTCACTACAGAGATGTTAGCATTTGGATTACCAATCTTACATCCACCATACAAGGCATATTTACACCTACAAGTATTTACTCTCATTTCAAAGTTTTGTCCAAACGTCAAATTCGAAAATCATGCAATTTGTTCAGAAAAATTCTATTCAAGCTAGTTCTACCCAATAGAATTTTAATTTATGTAGTTTCATTACCGTAAATTTCCATGTTCCAAACACGCTAAATAAGTCACGGATTCGAAAAGTATTCCCTTCATAGTTGGTTACGTGGATTACCAGACTTAAATTCCCCGTTCAAGGCATATTCACACTTAGAAGCATTTTCTCAGATTTCTCAGGTTTTTCCTAAAGCCAGTTTGGAAAATGAGGCTGATTTCACAGAAAATGTTCTTGGAGCCAGTTCTACCCAAAAGATATGTAATTTAACTAGTTCACTCACCGTGACATTCCGTGTTCTGAACATGTTACATGCATCAAGGATTCGACAATCATCCTTAATGAGTGTGAGCATGTGGATTATCAAATTTTCATCCACCTTACAAGACATGTTTTCACCTAGAAACATTTACTCACATTTCGCAGAATTTTCCTAACGTCAGTTTCGAAAATCAGGCAGTTTTCGCAGAAAAATCCTCTTGTTGCATGTTCCATCCAATAGACATCTCATTTTCATAGATACCATCACCGTAACATTCCGTGTTCCTAAAAAACGGTTCATGCACCAAGGATTCAACAAATATTCACTGCTGAGTTGTTAGCATGTGAATTACCAATCTTTAATAAACCATTGAAGACATATTGTCACCTTAAAGCATTTACTCTGATTTCACAGCGTTTTCATAACACCAGTTTCGAAACTGAGGCAGATTTTTCAGTAAAACACTCCTGGAGAGGGTTCTAACCAATATATATGTAATTTGCATAGCTTCCCTCACCGAGAAAGACCGTGTTCCGAACAGGCTACATACATCAAGGATTTGAGAAACATTTTTAATGAGTTATGTACATGTGTATTACAGATCTTTCATCCACCATACAAGGCATATTGACACATAGAAACATTAACTCTGAGTTCGCAGCTTTTTCCTAATAGCAGTTTCGAAAATCAGGCAGTTTTCAAAGGAAAAAACTGTTGGAGCGTGTTCTACCCAATAGGTACGTAAATTACATAGATTCCCCCACTGTGAAATTACATGTTTCGAACACATTACATGCAGAAAAGATTCGACAAAAATAAACTATAGAGTTGTTTGCATGAGGATGACAGGACTTTCATCACAATACAAGGCATATTGATGCTTAGAAGCATTTTCTCTGATTTCACAGAGCTTTCCAAACGCCAGTTTCGAAAATGAGGCAGATTTCATGGGAAAAACCTCTTGGAGCAGGTTCTAACCTATAGACATGTAATTAACATGGATTCGCTCTCCGTGAAATTCCGTGTTCTGAACACGATACATGCATCTTGGACTCGACAAATATTCACTACATTGTGGTTAGCATGTGGATTACAGCACTTTCATCCACCATACAAAGCTTACTGACACTTTGAAGAATTTTCTCAGATTTCACAGGTTAGTTTTAATGCCAGATAAGAAAATGAGGCAGATTTGGCAAAAAAATGCTCTTGGAGCGAGTTATACACAAAAGATATGTAATTTACCTAGTTTTACTCACCGTGACATTCCGTGTTCTGAACACGTTACATGCATCACGGATTCGACAAACATTCACTACAGAGTTGGTAGCATAAGGATTACCGAACATTCACCCACCATAAATGCCATATTGACATTTTGAAGCACTTTCCCATATTTCAAAATGTTTTCCTAATGCCAGGTTTGAAAATGAGGCAGATTAACAAAAAATTCTCTTGGAGCAAGTACTTCCCATAGA
Organism: Camelus bactrianus; assembly: GCF_048773025.1. Taxonomy (NCBI): domain Eukaryota; kingdom Metazoa; phylum Chordata; class Mammalia; order Artiodactyla; family Camelidae; genus Camelus; species Camelus bactrianus. Next base: position 141,239,300 of record NC_133539.1, on the reverse strand, counting down.
AATGTAATTTACATAGCTTCCCTCACAGTGACATTCCAATTTCCGAACACTCTACATACTTCACGGATTTGACAAACATTTTTAATGAGTTATGTACATGTGTATTACAGAACTTTCATCCACCATACAAGGCATATTTAAACCTAGAAACATTAACTCTTAATTTGCAGCCTTTCCTAATGCCAGTTTCGAAAATCAGGCCGTTTTCTCCAGAAAAAATTTTTGGAGCGATTTCTTCCCAATAGACATGAAATTTACATAGATTCCATCTCCGGAAATTTCCATCATTTGATCACGCTACATGCATAGGTTTTCTACAATTATTCACATCAGGTTTGTTTGCATGTGGCTTTATGAACTTCCATCAGAATACAATGCATATTGACACTTTGAAGCATTTTCTCTGATTTTGAAGGAATTTCCAAATGCCAGTTTCGAAAATGAGGCAGAGTTCGCAGAAAAAACTCTTGGAGTGAGTTCTACCCAAGAGACATGTATTTTACCGACATACGCTAACCGTGATATCCTATGTTCTGAACACTCTTCATGTATCTCGGATTCGACAAATATTCTCTACAGAGTTGTTAGTATGCAGATTGCCGAACTTTCATCCACCATACAAGGCATATTTACACCTACAATTGATTAATGTGAGTTCGCAGCTTATTCCTAACGCCAGTTTCAAAAATCAGGCTGTTATCTCAGGAAAAAACTCTTGGAGCGATTTCTAACCTAGGGAAATGTAATTTACATAAATTTCCTCGCCGTGACATTCCGTGTTCCAAACGTTCTACATGCATAACGGATTCGAAAAATATTCACTACAGATATGTTAGCATGTGGATTACCGAACTTTCATCACAAAACATTGAATATTGATACTTAGAAGTATTTTCTCAGATTTTGCAGCGTTTTCCAAGCGCCAGTTTCAAAAATGAAGCAGTTATTACAGAAAAATTCTATTGAAGTGAGTTCTACAAAATAGACAAATAGTTACATTTTTTCAATAACCGTGAAATTGCACGTTCCAAACATGGTACATGCATCACGGATTAGGAAAAAGATTCTTTAATATGTTGTGAAAAAGTGGATTACCAAACTTTCTTCCTACATAAAGGCATCTTTATACCTACAAATATTTTCTCACATTTTGCAGCTTTATCCAAATATCACATTTGAGTATCAAGCAATTTTCGCCGAAATATTCTATTCTAGCTAGTTCTACCCAATAGAATTCTAATTTACATAGTTTCTTTACCGTGAATTTCTGTCTTCCGAACGCGCTACAAGAATCACAGTTTGAAAAATATTACTACACACTTGTTAACATATGGATTACCGGACTTTCATCCACCAATCAAGTCATATTGGCACTTAGAAGCATTTTCTCATATTTCGAGTATTTTTCCTAACACCAGATTTCAAAATGAGGCAGATTTTGCAGAAAAATTCTCTTGGAGCGAGTTCTACCCAATAGACATTTAATTTACATTGATGTGCTCATCATGACATTTTGTGATCTGAACACATTTCATGTATCTCGGTTTCGACAAATATTCACTACAGAGATGTTAGCATTTGGATTACCAATCTTACATCCACCATACAAGGCATATTTACACCTACAAGTATTTACTCTCATTTCAAAGTTTTGTCCAAACGTCAAATTCGAAAATCATGCAATTTGTTCAGAAAAATTCTATTCAAGCTAGTTCTACCCAATAGAATTTTAATTTATGTAGTTTCATTACCGTAAATTTCCATGTTCCAAACACGCTAAATAAGTCACGGATTCGAAAAGTATTCCCTTCATAGTTGGTTACGTGGATTACCAGACTTAAATTCCCCGTTCAAGGCATATTCACACTTAGAAGCATTTTCTCAGATTTCTCAGGTTTTTCCTAAAGCCAGTTTGGAAAATGAGGCTGATTTCACAGAAAATGTTCTTGGAGCCAGTTCTACCCAAAAGATATGTAATTTAACTAGTTCACTCACCGTGACATTCCGTGTTCTGAACATGTTACATGCATCAAGGATTCGACAATCATCCTTTAATGAGTGTGAGCATGTGGATTATCAAATTTTCATCCACCTTACAAGACATGTTTTCACCAAGAAACATTTACTCACATTTCGCAGAATTTTCCTAACGTCAGTTTCGAAAATCAGGCAGTTTTCGCAGAAAAATCCTCTTGTTGCATGTTCCATCCAATAGACATCTCATTTTCATAGATACCATCACCGTAACATTCCGTGTTCCTAAAAACGTTTCATGCACCAAAGATTCAACAAATATTCACTGCTGAGTTGTTAGCATGTGAATTACCAATCTTTAATAAACCATTGAAGACATATTGTGACCTTAAAGCATTTACTCTGATTTCACAGCGTTTTCATAACACCAGTTTCGAAACTGAGGCAGATTTTTCAGTAAAACCCTCCTGGAGAGGGTTCTAACCAATAGATATGTAATTTGCATAGCTTCCCTCACCGAGAAAGACCGTGTTCCGAACAGGCTACATACATCAAGGATTTGAGAAACATTTTTAATGAGTTATGTACATGTGTATTACAGATCTTTCATCCACCATACAAGGCATATTGACACATAGAAACATTAACTCTGAGCTCACAGCTTTTTCCTAATAGCAGTTTCGAAAATCAGGCAGTTTTCAAAGGAAAAAACTGTTGGAGCGTGTTCTACCCAATAGGTACGTAAATTACATAGATTCCCCCACTGTGAAATTACATGTTTCGAACACATTACATGCAGAAAAGATTCGACAAAAATAAACTATAGAGTTGTTTGCATGAGGATGACAGGACTTTCATCACAATACAAGGCATATTGATGCTTAGAAGCATTTTCTCTGATTTCACAGAGCTTTCCAAACGCCAGTTTCGAAAATGAGGCAGATTTCACGGCAAAAACCTCTTGGAGCAGGTTCTAACCTATAGACATGTAATTAACATGGATTCGCTCTCCGTGAAATTCCGTGTTCTGAACACGATACATGCATCTCGGACTCGACAAATATTCACTACATTGTGGTTAGCATGTGGATTACAGCACTTTCATCCACCATACAAAGCTTACTGACACTTTGAAGAATTTTCTCAGATTTCACAGGTTAGTTTTAATGCCAGATAAGAAAATGAGGCAGATTTGGCAAAAAAATGCTCTTGGAGCGAGTTATACACAAAAGATATGTAATTTACCTAGTTTTACTCACCGTGACATTCCGTGTTCTGAACACGTTACATGCATCACGGATTCGACAAACATTCACTACAGAGTTGGTAGCATAAGGATTACCGAACATTCACCCACCATAAATGCCATATAGACATTTTGAAGCACTTTCCCATATTTCAAAATGTTTTCCTAATGCCAGGTTTGAAAATGAGGCAGATTAACAAAAAATTCTCTTGGAGCAAGTACTTCCCATAGAAATGTAATTTACATAGCTTCCCTCACAGTGACATTCCAATTTCCGAACACTCTACATACTTCACGGATTTGACAAACATTTTTAATGAGTTATGTACATGTGTATTACAGAACTTTCATCCACCATACAAGGCATATTTAAACCTAGAAACGTTAACTCTGAATTTGCAGCCTTTTCCTAATGCCAGTTTCGAAAATCAGGCCGTTTTCTCCAGAAAAAATTTTTGGAGCGATTTCTTCCCAATAGACATGAAATTTACATAGATTCCATCTCCGGAAATTTCCGTCATACGATCACGCTACATGCATAGGCTTTCTACAATTATTCACATCAGGTTTGTTTGCATGTGGCTTTATGAACTTCCATCACAATACAATGCATATTGACACTTTGAAGCATTTTCTCTGATTTTGAAAGAATTTCCAAATGCCAGTTTCGAAAATGAGGCAGATTTCGCAGAAAAAACTCTTGGAGTGAGTTCTACCCAAGAGACATGTATTTTACCGACATACGCTCACCGTGATATTCTACGTTCTGAACACTCTCCATGTATCTCGGATTCGACAAATATTCTCTACAGAGTTGTTAGTATGCGGATTGCCGAACTTTCATCCACCATACAAGGCATATTTACACCTACAATTGATTAATCTGAGTTCGCAGCTTATTCCTAACGCCAGTTTCAAAAATCAGGCTGTTATCTCAGGAAAAAACTCTTGCAGCGATTTCTAACCTAGGGAAATTTAATTTACATAAATTACCTCGCCGTGACATTCCGTGTTCCAAACGTTCTACATGCATAACGGATTTGAAAAATATTCACTACAGATTTGTTAGCATGTGGATTACCGAACTTACATCACAAAACATTGAATATTGATACTTAGAAGTATTTTCTCAGATTTTGCAGCGTTTTCCAAGCGCCAGTTTCAAAAATGAAGCAGTTATTACAGAAAAATTCTATTGAAGTGAGTTCTACAAAATAGACAAGTAGTTACATTGTTTCAATCACCGTGAAATTGCACGTTCCAAACATGGTACATGCATCACGGATTAGGAAAAAGATTCTTTATTATGTTGAGAAAAAGTGGATTACCAACCTTTCTTCCTACATAAAGGCATCTTTATATGTACAAATATTTTCTCACATTTTGCAGCTTTATCCAAATATCACATTTGAGTATCAAGCAATTTTCACCGAAATATTCTATTCTAGCTAGTTCTACCCAATAGAATTCTAATTTACATAGTTTCTTTACCGTGAATTTCTGTCTTCGGAATGCGCTACAAGAATCACAGTTTGAAAAATATTACTACACACTTGTTAACATATGGATTACCGGACTTTCATCCACCAATCAAGTCATATTGGCACTTAGAAGCATTTTCTCATATTTCGAAGATTTTTCCTAACACCAGATTTGAAAATGAGGCAGATTTTGCAGAAAAATTCTCTTGGAGCGAGTTCTACCCAATAGACATTTAATTTACATAGATGTGCTCATCATGACATTTTGTGATCTGAACACATTTCATGTATCTCGGTTTTGACAAATATTCACTACAGAGATGTTAGCATTTGGATTACCAATCTTACATCCACCATACAAGGCATATTTACACCTACAAGTATTTACTCTCAATTCAAAATTTTGTCCAATCGTCAAATTCGAAAATCATGCAATTTGTTCAGAAAAATTCTATTCAAGCTAGTTCTACCCAATAGAATTTTAATTTACGTAGTTTCATTACCGTAAATTTCCATGTTCCAAACACGCTAAATAAGTCACGGATTCGAAAAGTATTCCCTTCATAGTTGGTTACGTGGATTACCAGACTTAAATTCCCCGTTCAAGGCATATTCACACTTAGAAGCATTTTCTCAGATTTCTCAGGTTTTTCCTAAAGCCAGTTTGGAAAATGAGGCTGATTTCACAGAAAATGTTCTTGGAGCCAGTTCTACCCAAAAGATATGTAATTTAACTAGTTCACTCACCGTGACATTCCGTGTTCTGAACATGTTACATGCATCAAGGATTCGACAATCATCCTTTAATGAGTGTGAGCATGTGGATTATCAAATTTTCATCCACCTTACAAGACATGTTTTCACCTAGAAACATTTACTCACATTTCGCAGAATTTTCCTAACATCAGTTTCGAAAATCAGGCAGTTTTCGCAGAAAAATCCTCTTGATGCATGTTCCATCCAATAGACATCTCATTTTCATAGATACCATCACCGTAACATTCCGTGTTCCTAAAAAACGGTTCATGCACCAAGGATTCAACAAATATTCACTGCTGAGTTGTTAGCATGTGAATTACCAATCTTTAATAAACCATTGAAGACATATTGTCACCTTAAAGCATTTACTCTGATTTCACAGCGTTTTCATAACACCAGTTCCGAAACTGAGGCAGATTTTTCAGTAAAACTCTCCTGGAGAGGGTTCTAACCAATAGATATGTAATTTGCATAGCTTCCCTCACCGAGAAAGACCGTGTTCCGAACAGGCTACATACATCAAGGATTTGAGAAACATTTTTAATGAGTTATGTACATGTGTATTACAGATCTTTCATCCACCATACAAGGCATATTGACACATAGAAACATTAACTCTTAGCTCACAGCTTTTTCCTAATAGCAGTTTCGAAAATCAGGCAGTTTTCAAAGGAAAAAACTGTTGGAGCGTGTTCTACCCAATAGGTACGTAAATTACATAGATTCCCCCACTGTGAAATTACATGTTTCGAACACATTACATGCAGAAAAGATTCGACAAAAATAAACTATAGAGTTGTTTGCATGAGGATGACAGGACTTTCATCACAATACAAGGCATATTGATGCTTAGAAGCATTTTCTCTGATTTCACAGAGCTTTCCAAATGCCAGTTTCGAAAATGAGGCAGATTTCACGGCAAAAACCTCTTGGAGCAGGTTCTAACCTATAGACATGTAATTAACATGGATTCGCTCTCCGTGAAATTCCGTGTTCTGAACACGATACATGCATCTCGGACTCGACAAATATTCACTACATTGTGGTTAGCATGTGGATTACAGCACTTTCATCCACCATACAAAGCTTACTGACACTTTGAAGAATTTTCTCAGATTTCACAGGTTAGTTTTAATGCCAGATAAGAAAATGAGGCAGATTTGGCAAAAAAATGCTCTTGGAGCGAGTTATACACAAAAGATATGTAATTTACCTAGTTTTACTCACCATGACATTCCGTGTTCTGAACACGTTACATGCATCACGGATTCGACAAATATTCACTACAGCGTTGGTAGCATAATTATTACCGAACATTCACCCACCATAAATGCCATATTGACATTTTGAAGCACTTTCCCATATTTCAAAATGTTTTCCTAATGCCAGGTTTGAAAATGAGGCAGATTAACAAAAAATTCTCTTGGAGCAAGTACTTCCCATAGAAATGTAATTTACATAGCTTCCCTCACAGTGACATTCCAATTTCCGAACACTCTACATACTTCACGGATTTGACAAACATTTTTAATGAGTTATGTACATGTGTATTACAGAACTTTCATCCACCATACAAGGCATATTTAAACCTAGAAACGTTAACTCTGAATTTGCAGCATTTTCCTAACACCAGTTTCGAAAATCAGGCCGTTTTCTCCAGAAAAAATTTTTGGAGCGATTTCTTCCCAATAGACATGAAATTTACATAGATTCCATCTCCGGAAATTTCCGTCATACGATCACGCTACATGCATAGGCTTTCTACAATTATTCACATCAGGTTTGTTTGCATGTGGCTTTATGAACTTCCATCACAATACAATGCATATTGACACTTTGAAGCATTTTCTCTGATTTTGAAGGAATTTCCAAATGCCAGTTTCGAAAATGAGGCAGATTTCGCAGAAAAAACTCTTGGAGTGAGTTCTACCCAAGAGACATGTATTTTACCGACATACGCTCACCGTGATATTCTACGTTCTGAACACTCTCCATGTATCTCGGATTCGACAAATATTCTCTACAGAGTTGTTAGTATGCGGATTGCCGAACTTTCATCCACCATACAAGGCATATTTACACCTACAATTGATTAATCTGAGTTCGCACTTATTCCTAATGCCAGTTTCAAAAATCAGGCTGTTATCTCAGGAAAAAACTCTTGCAGCGATTTCTAACCTAGGGAAATTTAATTTACATAAATTTCCTCGCCGTGACATTCCATGTTCCAAACGTTCTACATGCATAACGGATTCGAAAAATATTCACTACAGATTTGTTAGCATGTGGATTACCGAACTTACATCACAAAACATTGAATATTGATACTTAGAAGTATTTTCTCAGATTTTGCAGCGTTTTCCAAGCGCCAGTTTCAAAAATGAAGCAGTTATTACAGAAAAATTCTATTGAAGTGAGTTCTACCAAATAGAAAGTAGTTTACATTGTTTCAATCACCGTGAAATTGCACGTTCCAAACATGGTACATGCATCACGGATTAGGAAAAAGATTCTTTATTATGTTGTGAAAAAGTGGATTACCAAACTTTCTTCCTACATAAAGGCATCTTTATACCTACAAATATTTTCTAACATTTTGCAGCTTTATCCAAATATCACATTTGAGTATCAAGCAATTTTCGCCGAAATATTCTATTCTAGCTAGTTCTACCCAATAGAATTCTAATTTACATAGTTTCTTTACCGTGAATTTCTGTCTTCCGAACGCGCTACAAGAATCACAGTTTGAAAAATATTACTACACACTTGTTAACATATGGATTACCGGACTTTCATCCACCAATCAAGTCATATTGGCACTTAGAAGCATTTTCTCATATTTCGAGGATTTTTCCTAACACCAGATTTGAAAATGAGGCAGATTTTGCAGAAAAATTCTCTTGGAGCGAGTTCTACCCAATAGACATTTAATTTACATTGATGTGCTCATCATGACATTTTGTGATCTGAACACATTTCATGTATCTCGGTTTCGACAAATATTCACTACAGAGATGTTAGCATTTGGATTACCAATCTTACATCCACCATACAAGGCATATTTACACCTACAAGTATTTACTCTCATTTCAATTTTTGTCCAAACGTCAAATTCGAAAATCATGCAATTTGTTCAGAAAAATTCTATTCAAGCTAGATCTACCCAATAGAATTTTAATTTACGTAGTTTCATTACCGTAAATTTCCATGTTCCAAACACGCTAAATAAGTCACGGATTCGAATAGTATTCCCTTCATAGTTGGTTACGTGGATTACCAGACTTAAATTCCCCGTTCAAGGCATATTCACACTTAGAAGCATTTTCTCAGATTTCTCAGGTTTTTCCTAAAGCCAGTTTGGAAAATGAGGCTGATTTCACAGAAAATGTTCTTGGAGCCAGTTCTACCCAAAAGATATGTAATTTAACTAGTTCACTCACCGTGACATTCCGTGTTCTGAACATGTTACATGCATCAAGGATTCGACAATCATCCTTTAATGAGTGTGAGCATGTGGATTATCAAATTTTCATCCACCTTACAAGACATGTTTTCACCTAGAAACATTTACTCACATTTCGCAGAATTTTCCTAACGTCAGTTTCGAAACTCAGGCAGTTTTCGCAGAAAAATCCTCTTGTTGCATGTTCCATCCAATAGACATCTCATTTTCATAGATACCATCACCGTAACATTCCGTGTTCCTAAAAAACGGTTCATGCACCAAGGATTCAACAAATATTCACTGCTGAGTTGTTAGCATGTGAATTACCAATCTTTAATAAACCATTGAAGACATATTGTCACCTTAAAGCATTTACTCTGATTTCACAGCGTTTTCATAACACCAGTTTCGAAACTGAGGCAGATTTTTCAGTAAAACTCTCCTGGAGAGGGTTCTAACCAATAGATATGTAATTTGCATAGCTTCCCTCACCGAGAAAGACCGTGTTCCGAACAGGCTACATACATCAAGGATTTGAGAAACATTTTTAATGAGTTATGTACATGTGTATTACAGATCTTTCATCCACCATACAAGGCATATTGACACATAGAAACATTAACTCTGAGTTCGCAGCTTTTTCCTAATAGCAGTTTCGAAAATCAGGCAGTTTTCAAAGGAAAAAACTGTTGGAGCGTGTTCTACCCAATAGGTACGTAAATTACATAGATTCCCCCACTGTGAAATTACATGTTTCGAACACATTACATGCAGAAAAGATTCGACAAAAATAAACTATAGAGTTGTTTGCATGAGGATGACAGGACTTTCATCACAATACAAGGCATATTGATGCTTAGAAGCATTTTCTCTGATTTCACAGAGCTTTCCAAACGCCAGTTTCGAAAATGAGGCAGATTTCATGGGAAAAACCTCTTGGAGCAGGTTCTAACCTATAGACATGTAATTAACATGGATTCGCTCTCCGTGAAATTCCGTGTTCTGAACACGATACATGCATCTCGGACTCGACAAATATTCACTACATTGTGGTTAGCATGTGGATTACAGCACTTTCATCCACCATACAAAGCTTACTGACACTTTGAAGAATTTTCTCAGATTTCACAGGTTAGTTTTAATGCCAGATAAGAAAATGAGGCAGATTTGGCAAAAAAATGCTCTTGGAGCGAGTTATACACAAAAGATATGTAATTTACCTAGTTTTACTCACCGTGACATTCCGTGTTCTGAACACGTTTCATGCATCACGGATTCGACAAACATTCACTACAGAGTTGGTAGCATAAGGATTACCGAACATTCACCCACCATAAATGCCATATTGACATTTTGAAGCACTTTCCCATATTTCAAAATGTTTTCCTAATGCCAGGTTTGAAAATGAGGCAGATTAACAAAAAATTCTCTTGGAGCAAGTACTTCCCATAGAAATGTAATTTACATAGCTTCCCTCACAGTGACATTCCAATTTCCGAACACTCTACATACTTCACGGATTTGACAAACATTTTTAATGAGTTATGTACATGTGTATTACAGAACTTTCATCCACCATACAAGGCATATTTAAACCTAGAAACATTAACTCTGAATTTGCAGACTTTTCCTAATGCCAGTTTCGAAAATCAGGCCGTTTTCTCCAGAAAAAATTTTTGGAGCGATTTCTTCCCAATAGACATGAAATTTACATAGATTCAATCTCCGGAAATTTCCATCATGCGATCACGCTACATGCAAAGGTTTTCTACAATTATTCACATCAGGTTTGTTTGCATGTGGCTTTATGAACTTCCATCACAATACAATGCATATTGACACTTTGAAGCATTTTCTCTGATTTTGAAGGAATTTCCAAATGCCAGTTTCGAAAATGAGGCAGAGTTCGCAGAAAAAACTCTTGGAGTGAGTTCTACCCAAGAGACATGTATTTTACCGACATACGCTAACCGTGATATCCTATGTTCTGAACACTCTCCATGTATCTCGGATTCGACAAATATTCTCTACAGAGTTGTTAGTATGCAGATTGCCGAACTTTCATCCACCATACAAGGCATATTTACACCTACAATTGATTAATGTGAGTTCGCAGCTTATTCCTAACGCCAGTTTCAAAAATCAGGCTGTTATCTCAGGAAAAAACTCTTGGAGCGATTTCTAACCTAGGGAAATGTAATTTACATAAATTTCCTCGCCGTGACATTCCGTGTTCCAAACGTTCTACATGCATAACGGATTCGAAAAATATTCACTACAGATATGTTAGCATGTGGATTACCGAACTTTCATCACAAAACATTGAATATTGATACTTAGAAGTATTTTCTCAGATTTTGCAGCGTTTTCCAAGCGCCAGTTTCAAAAATGAAGCAGTTATTATAGAAAAATTCTATTGAAGTGAGTTCTACAAAATAGACAAATAGTTACATTTTTTCAATAACCGTGAAATTGCACGTTCCAAACATGGTACATGCATCACGGATTAGGAAAAAGATTCTTTAATATGTTGTGAAAAAGTGGATTACCAAACTTTCTTCCTACATAAAGGCATCTTTATACCTACAAATATTTTCTCACATTTTGCAGCTTTATCCAAATATCACATTTGAGTATCAAGCAATTTTCGCCGAAATATTCTATTCTAGCTAGTTCTACCCAATAGAATTCTAATTTACATAGATTCTTTACCGTGAATTTCTGTCTTCCGAACGCGCTACAAGAATCACAGTTTGAAAAATATTACTACACACTTGTTAACATATGGATTACCGGACTTTCATCCACCAATCAAGTCATATTGGCACTTAGAAGCATTTTCTCATATTTCGAGTATTTTTCCTAACACCAGATTTCAAAATGAGGCAGATTTTGCAGAAAAATTCTCTTGGAGCGAGTTCTACCCAATAGACATTTAATTTACATTGATGTGCTCATCATGACATTTTGTGATCTGAACACATTTCATGTATCTCGGTTTCGACAAATATTCACTACAGAGATGTTAGCATTTGGATTACCAATCTTACATCCACCATACAAGGCATATTTACACCTACAAGTATTTACTCTCATTTCAAAGTTTTGTCCAAACGTCAAATTCGAAAATCATGCAATTTGTTCAGAAAAATTCTATTCAAGCTAGTTCTACCCAATAGAATTTTAATTTATGTAGTTTCATTACCGTAAATTTCCATGTTCCAAACACGCTAAATAAGTCACGGATTCGAAAAGTATTCCCTTCATAGTTGGTTACGTGGATTACCAGACTTAAATTCCCCGTTCAAGGCATATTCACACTTAGAAGCATTTTCTCAGATTTCTCAGGTTTTTCCTAAAGCCAGTTTGGAAAATGAGGCTGATTTCACAGAAAATGTTCTTGGAGCCAGTTCTACCCAAAAGATATGTAATTTAACTAGTTCACTCACCGTGACATTCCGTGTTCTGAACATGTTACATGCATCAAGGATTCGACAATCATCCTTAATGAGTGTGAGCATGTGGATTATCAAATTTTCATCCACCTTACAAGACATGTTTTCACCTAGAAACATTTACTCACATTTCGCAGAATTTTCCTAACGTCAGTTTCGAAAATCAGGCAGTTTTCGCAGAAAAATCCTCTTGTTGCATGTTCCATCCAATAGACATCTCATTTTCATAGATACCATCACCGTAACATTCCGTGTTCCTAAAAAACGGTTCATGCACCAAGGATTCAACAAATATTCACTGCTGAGTTGTTAGCATGTGAATTACCAATCTTTAATAAACCATTGAAGACATATTGTCACCTTAAAGCATTTACTCTGATTTCACAGCGTTTTCATAACACCAGTTTCGAAACTGAGGCAGATTTTTCAGTAAAACACTCCTGGAGAGGGTTCTAACCAATATATATGTAATTTGCATAGCTTCCCTCACCGAGAAAGACCGTGTTCCGAACAGGCTACATACATCAAGGATTTGAGAAACATTTTTAATGAGTTATGTACATGTGTATTACAGATCTTTCATCCACCATACAAGGCATATTGACACATAGAAACATTAACTCTGAGTTCGCAGCTTTTTCCTAATAGCAGTTTCGAAAATCAGGCAGTTTTCAAAGGAAAAAACTGTTGGAGCGTGTTCTACCCAATAGGTACGTAAATTACATAGATTCCCCCACTGTGAAATTACATGTTTCGAACACATTACATGCAGAAAAGATTCGACAAAAATAAACTATAGAGTTGTTTGCATGAGGATGACAGGACTTTCATCACAATACAAGGCATATTGATGCTTAGAAGCATTTTCTCTGATTTCACAGAGCTTTCCAAACGCCAGTTTCGAAAATGAGGCAGATTTCATGGGAAAAACCTCTTGGAGCAGGTTCTAACCTATAGACATGTAATTAACATGGATTCGCTCTCCGTGAAATTCCGTGTTCTGAACACGATACATGCATCTTGGACTCGACAAATATTCACTACATTGTGGTTAGCATGTGGATTACAGCACTTTCATCCACCATACAAAGCTTACTGACACTTTGAAGAATTTTCTCAGATTTCACAGGTTAGTTTTAATGCCAGATAAGAAAATGAGGCAGATTTGGCAAAAAAATGCTCTTGGAGCGAGTTATACACAAAAGATATGTAATTTACCTAGTTTTACTCACCGTGACATTCCGTGTTCTGAACACGTTACATGCATCACGGATTCGACAAACATTCACTACAGAGTTGGTAGCATAAGGATTACCGAACATTCACCCACCATAAATGCCATATTGACATTTTGAAGCACTTTCCCATATTTCAAAATGTTTTCCTAATGCCAGGTTTGAAAATGAGGCAGATTAACAAAAAATTCTCTTGGAGCAAGTACTTCCCATAGAAATGTAATTTACATAGCTTCCCTCACAGTGACATTCCAATTTCCGAACACTCTACATACTTCACGGATTTGACAAACATTTTTAATGAGTTATGTACATGTGTATTACAGAACTTTCATCCACCATACAAGGCATATTTAAACCTAGAAACATTAACTCTGAATTTGCAGCTTTTTCCTAATGCCAGTTTCGAAAATCAGGCCGTTTTCTCCAGAAAAAATTTTTGGAGCGATTTCTTCCCAATAGACATGAAATTTACATAGATTCCATCTCCGGAAATTTCCATCATGCGATCACGCTACATGCATAGGTTTTCTACAATTATTCACATCAGGTTTGTTTGCATGTGGCTTTATGAACTTCCATCACAATACAATGCATATTGACACTTTGAAGCATTTTCTCTGATTTTGAAGGAATTTCCAAATGCCAGTTTCGAAAATGAGGCAGAGTTCGCAGAAAAAACTCTTGGAGTGAGTTCTACCCAAGAGACATGTATTTTACCGACATACGCTAACCGTGATATCCTATGTTCTGAACACTCTCCATGTATCTCGGATTCGACAAATATTCTCTACAGAGTTGTTAGTATGCAGATTGCCGAACTTTCATCCACCATACAAGGCATATTTACACCTACAATTGATTAATGTGAGTTCGCAGCTTATTCCTAACGCCAGTTTCAAAAATCAGGCTGTTATCTCAGGAAAAAACTCTTGCAGCGATTTCTAACCTAGGGAAATGTAATTTACATAAATTTCCTCGCCGTGACATTCCGTGTTCCAAACGTTCTACATGCATAACGGATTCGAAAAATATTCACTACAGATATGTTAGCATGTGGATTACCGAACTTTCATCACAAAACATTGAATATTGATACTTAGAAGTATTTTCTCAGATTTTGCAGCGTTTTCCAAGCGCCAGTTTCAAAAATGAAGCAGTTATTACAGAAAAATTCTATTGAAGTGAGTTCTACAAAATAGACAAATAGTTACATTTTTTCAATAACCGTGAAATTGCACGTTCCAAACATGGTACATGCATCACGGATTAGGAAAAAGATTCTTTAATATGTTGTGAAAAAGTGGATTACCAAACTTTCTTCTACATAAAGGCATCTTTATACCTACAAATATTTTCTCACATTTTGCAGCTTTATCCAAATATCACATTTGAGTATCAAGCAATTTTCGCCGAAATATTCTATTCTAGCTAGTTCTACCCAATAGAATTCTAATATACATAGATTCTTTACCGTGAATTTCTGTCTTCCGAACGCGCTACAAGAATCACAGTTTGAAAAATATTACTACACACTTGTTAACATATGGATTACCGGACTTTCATCCACCAATCAAGTCATATTGGCACTTAGAAGCATTTTCTCATATTTCGAGTATTTTTCCTAACACCAGATTTCAAAATGAGGCAGATTTTGCAGAAAAATTCTCTTGGAGCGAGTTCTACCCAATAGACATTTAATTTACATTGATGTGCTCATCATGACATTTTGTGATCTGAACACATTTCATGTATCTCGGTTTCGACAAATATTCACTACAGAGATGTTAGCATTTGGATTACCAATCTTACATCCACCATACAAGGCATATTTACACCTACAAGTATTTACTCTCATTTCAAAGTTTTGTCCAAACGTCAAATTCGAAAATCATGCAATTTGTTCAGAAAAATTCTATTCAAGCTAGTTCTACCCAATAGAATTTTAATTTACGTAGTTTCATTACCGTAAATTTCCATGTTCCAAACACGCTAAATAAGTCACGGATTCGAAAAGTATTCCCTTCATAGTTGGTTACGTGGATTACCAGACTTAAATTCCCCGTTCAAGGCATATTCACACTTAGAAGCATTTTCTCAGATTTCTCAGGTTTTTCCTAAAGCCAGTTTGGAAAATGAGGCTGATTTCACAGAAAATGTTCTTGGAGCCAGTTCTACCCAAAAGATATGTAATTTAACTAGTTCACTCACCGTGACATTCCGTGTTCTGAACATGTTACATGCATCAAGGATTCGACAATCATCCTTTAATGAGTGTGAGCATGTGGATTATCAAATTTTCATCCACCTTACAAGACATGTTTTCACCTAGAAACATTTACTCACATTTCGCAGAATTTTCCTAACGTCAGTTTCGAAAATCAGGCAGTTTTCGCAGAAAAATCCTCTTGTTGCATGTTCCATCCAATAGACATCTCATTTTCATAGATACCATCACCGTAACATTCCGTGTTCCTAAAAAACGGTTCATGCACCAAGGATTCAACAAATATTCACTGCTGAGTTGTTAGCATGTGAATTACCAAT
Organism: Camelus bactrianus; assembly: GCF_048773025.1. Taxonomy (NCBI): domain Eukaryota; kingdom Metazoa; phylum Chordata; class Mammalia; order Artiodactyla; family Camelidae; genus Camelus; species Camelus bactrianus. The sequence goes on along the minus strand of NC_133539.1, from coordinate 141,223,158 downwards.
CTTTAATAAACCATTGAAGACATATTGTCACCTTAAAGCATTTACTCTGATTTCACAGCGTTTTCATAACACCAGTTTCGAAACTGAGGCAGATTTTTCAGTAAAACTCTCCTGGAGAGGGTTCTAACCAATAGATATGTAATTTGCATAGCTTCCCTCAACGAGAAAGACCGTGTTCCGAACAGGCTACATACATCAAGGATTTGAGAAACATTTTTAATGAGTTATGTACATGTGTATTACAGATCTTTCATCCACCATACAAGGCATATTGACACATAGAAACATTAACTCTGAGTTCGCAGCTTTTTCCTAATAGCAGTTTCGAAAATCAGGCAGTTTTCAAAGGAAAAAACTGTTGGAGCGTGTTCTACCCAATAGGTACGTAAATTACATAGATTCCCCCACTGTGAAATTACATGTTTCGAACACATTACATGCAGAAAAGATTCGACAAAAATAAACTATAGAGTTGTTTGCATGAGGATGACAGGACTTTCATCACAATACAAGGCATATTGATGCTTAGAAGCATTTTCTCTGATTTCACAGAGCTTTCCAAACGCCAGTTTCGAAAATGAGGCAGATTTCATGGGAAAAACCTCTTGGAGCAGGTTCTAACCTATAGACATGTAATTAACATGGATTCGCTCTCCGTGAAATTCCGTGTTCTGAACACGATACATGCATCTCGGACTCGACAAATATTCACTACATTGTGGTTAGCATGTGGATTACAGCACTTTCATCCACCATACAAAGCTTACTGACACTTTGAAGAATTTTCTCAGATTTCACAGGTTAGTTTTAATGCCAGATAAGAAAATGAGGCAGATTTGGCAAAAAAATGCTCTTGGAGCGAGTTATACACAAAAGATATGTAATTTACCTAGTTTTACTCACCGTGACATTCCGTGTTCTGAACACGTTACATGCATCACGGATTCGACAAACATTCACTACAGAGTTGGTAGCATAAGGATTACCGAACATTCACCCACCATAAATGCCATATTGACATTTTGAAGCACTTTCCCATATTTCAAAATGTTTTCCTAATGCCAGGTTTGAAAATGAGGCAGATTAACAAAAAATTCTCTTGGAGCAAGTACTTCCCATAGAAATGTAATTTACATAGCTTCCCTCACAGTGACATTCCAATTTCCGAACACTCTACATACTTCACGGATTTGACAAACATTTTTAATGAGTTATGTACATGTGTATTACAGAACTTTCATCCACCATACAAGGCATATTTAAACCTAGAAACATTAACTCTGAATTTGCAGCCTTTTCCTAATGCCAGTTTCGAAAATCAGGCCGTTTTCTCCAGAAAAAATTTTTGGAGCGATTTCTTCCCAATAGACATGAAATTTACATAGATTCAATCTCCGGAAATTTCCATCATGCGATCACGCTACATGCAAAGGTTTTCTACAATTATTCACATCAGGTTTGTTTGCATGTGGCTTTATGAACTTCCATCACAATACAATGCATATTGACACTTTGAAGCATTTTCTCTGATTTTGAAGGAATTTCCAAATGCCAGTTTCGAAAATGAGGCAGAGTTCGCAGAAAAAACTCTTGGAGTGAGTTCTACCCAAGAGACATGTATTTTACCGACATACGCTAACCGTGATATCCTATGTTCTGAACACCCTTCATGTATCTTGGATTCGACAAATATTCTCTACAGAGTTGTTTGTATGCAGATTGCCGAACTTTCATCCACCATACAAGGCATATTTACACCTACAATTGATTAATGTGAGTTCGCAGCTTATTCCTAACGCCAGTTTCAAAAATCAGGCTGTTATCTCAGGAAAAAACTCTTGGAGCGATTTCTAACCTAGGGAAATGTAATTTACATAAATTTCCTCGCCGTGACATTCCGTGTTCCAAACGTTCTACATGCATAACGGATTCGATAAATATTCACTACAGATTTGTTAGCATGTGGATTACCGAATTTTCATTACAAAACATTGAATATTGATACTTAGAAGTATTTTCTCAGATTTTGCAGCGTTTTCCAAGCGCCAGTTTCAAAAATGAAGCAGTTATTACAGAAAAATTCTATTGAAGTGAGTTCTACAAAATAGACAAGTAGTTACATTGTTTCAATCACCGTGAATTTGCACGTTCCAAACAAGGTACATGCATCACGGATTAGGAAAAAGATTCTTTAATATGTTGTGAAAAAGTGGATTACCAAACTTTCTTCCTACATAAAGGCATCTTTACACCTACAAATATTTTCTCACATTTTGCAGCTTTATCCAAATATCACATTTGAGTATCAAGCAATTTTCGCCGAAATATACTATTCTAGCTAGTTCTACCCAATAGAATTCTAATTTACATAGATTCTTTACCGTGAATTTCTGTCTTTTGAACGCGCTACAAGAATCACAGTTTCAAAAATATTACTACACACTTGTAAACATATGGATTACCGGACTTTCATCCACCAATCAAGTCATATTGGCACTTAGAAGCATTTTCTCATATTTCGAAGATTTTTCCTAACACCAGATTTGAAAAAGAGGCAGATTTTGCAGAAAAATTCTCTTGGAGCGAGTTCTACCCAATAGACATTTAATTTACATAGATGTGCTCATCATGACATTTTGTGATCTGAACACATTTCATGTATCTCGGTTTCGACAAATATTCACTACAGAGATGTTAGCATTTGGATTACCAATCTTACATCCACCATACAAGGCATATTTACACCTACAAGTATTTACTCTCAATTCAAAGTTTTGTCCAAACGTCAAACTCGAAAATCATGTAATTTGTTCAGAAAAATTCTATTCAAGCTAGTTCTACCCAATAGAATTTTAATTTACGTAGTTTCATTACCATAAATTTCCATGTTCCAAACACGCTAAATAAGTCACGGATTCGAAAAGTATTCCCTTCATAGTTGGTTACATGGATTACCAGACTTAAATTCCCCGTTCAAGGCATATTCACACTTAGAAGCATTTTCTCAGATTTCTCAGGTTTTTCCTAAAGCCAGTTTGGAAAATGAGGCTGATTTCACAGAAAATATTCTTGGAGCCAGTTCTACCCAAAAGATATGTAATTTAACTAGTTCACTCACCGTGACATTCCATGTTCTGAACATGTTACATGCATCAAGGATTCGACAATCATGCTTTAATGAGTGTGAGCATGTGGATTATCAAATTTTCATCCACCTTACAAGACATGTTTTCACCTAGAAACTTTTACTCACATTTCGCAGAATTTTCCTAACGTCAGTTTCGAAAATCAGGCAGTTTTCGCAGAAAAATCCTCTTGTTGCATGTTCCATCCAATAGACATCTCATTTTCATAGATACCATCACCGTAACATTCCGTGTTCCTAAAAAACGGTTCATGCACCAAGGATTCAACAAATATTCACTGCTGAGTTGTTAGCATGTGAATTACCAATCTTTAATAAACCATTGAAGACATATTGTCACCTTAAAGCATTTACTCTGATTTCACAGCGTTTTCATAACACCAGTTTCGAAACTGAGGCAGATTTTTCAGTAAAACTCTCCTGGAGAGGGTTCTAACCAATAGATATGTAATTTGCATAGCTTCCCTCAACGAGAAAGACCGTGTTCCGAACAGGCTACATACATCAAGGATTTGAGAAACATTTTTAATGAGTTATGTACATGTGTATTACAGATCTTTCATCCACCATACAAGGCATATTGACACATAGAAACATTAACTCTGAGTTCGCAGCTTTTTCCTAATAGCAGTTTCGAAAATCAGGCAGTTTTCAAAGGAAAAAACTGTTGGAGCGTGTTCTACCCAATAGGTACGTAAATTACATAGATTCCCCCACTGTGAAATTACATGTTTCGAACACATTACATGCAGAAAAGATTCGACAAAAATAAACTATAGAGTTGTTTGCATGAGGATGACAGGACTTTCATCACAATACAAGGCATATTGATGCTTAGAAGCATTTTCTCTGATTTCACAGAGCTTTCCAAACGCCAGTTTCGAAAATGAGGCAGATTTCATGGGAAAAACCTCTTGGAGCAGGTTCTAAACTATAGACATGTAATTAACATGGATTCGCTCTCCGTGAAATTCCGTGTTCTGAACACGATACATGCATCTCGGACTCGACAAATATTCACTACATTGTGGTTAGCATGTGGATTACAGCACTTTCATCCACCATACAAAGCTTACTGACACTTTGAAGAATTTTCTCAGATTTCACAGGTTAGTTTTAATGCCAGATAAGAAAATGAGGCAGATTTGGCAAAAAAATGCTCTTGGAGCGAGTTATACACAAAAGATATGTAATTTACCTAGTTTTACTCACCGTGACATTCCGTGTTCTGAACACGTTACATGCATCACGGATTCGACAAACATTCACTACAGAGTTGGTAGCATAAGGATTACCGAACATTCACCCACCATAAATGCCATATTGACATTTTGAAGCACTTTCCCATATTTCAAAATGTTTTCCTAATGCCAGGTTTGAAAATGAGGCAGATTAACAAAAAATTCTCTTGGAGCAAGTACTTCCCATAGAAATGTAATTTACATAGCTTCCCTCACAGTGACATTCCAATTTCCGAACACTCTACATACTTCACGGATTTGACAAACATTTTTAATGAGTTATGTACATGTGTATTACAGAACTTTCATCCACCATACAAGGCATATTTAAACCTAGAAACATTAACTCTGAATTTGCAGCATTTTCCTAATGCCAGTTTCGAAAATCAGGCCGTTTTCTCCAGAAAAAATTTTTGGAGCGATTTCTTCCCAATAGACATGAAATTTACATAGATTCAATCTCCGGAAATTTCCATCATGCGATCACGCTACATGCAAAGGTTTTCTACAATTATTCACATCAGGTTTGTTTGCATGTGGCTTTATGAACTTCCATCACAATACAATGCATATTGACACTTTGAAGCATTTTCTCTGATTTTGAAGGAATTTCCAAATGCCAGTTTCGAAAATGAGGCAGAGTTCGCAGAAAAAACTCTTGGAGTGAGTTCTACCCAAGAGACATGTATTTTACCGACATACGCTAACCGTGATATCCTATGTTCTGAACACCCTTCATGTATCTTGGATTCGACAAATATTCTCTACAGAGTTGTTTGTATGCAGATTGCCGAACTTTCATCCACCATACAAGGCATATTTACACCTACAATTGATTAATGTGAGTTCGCAGCTTATTCCTAACGCCAGTTTCAAAAATCAGGCTGTTATCTCAGGAAAAAACTCTTGGAGCGATTTCTAACCTAGGGAAATGTAATTTACATAAATTTCCTCGCCGTGACATTCCGTGTTCCAAACGTTCTACATGCATAACGGATTCGATAAATATTCACTACAGATTTGTTAGCATGTGGATTACCGAATTTTCATTACAAAACATTGAATATTGATACTTAGAAGTATTTTCTCAGATTTTGCAGCGTTTTCCAAGCGCCAGTTTCAAAAATGAAGCAGTTATTACAGAAAAATTCTATTGAAGTGAGTTCTACAAAATAGACAAGTAGTTACATTGTTTCAATCACCGTGAATTTGCACGTTCCAAACAAGGTACATGCATCACGGATTAGGAAAAAGATTCTTTAATATGTTGTGAAAAAGTGGATTACCAAACTTTCTTCCTACATAAAGGCATCTTTACACCTACAAATATTTTCTCACATTTTGCAGCTTTATCCAAATATCACATTTGAGTATCAAGCAATTTTCGCCGAAATATACTATTCTAGCTAGTTCTACCCAATAGAATTCTAATTTACATAGATTCTTTACCGTGAATTTCTGTCTTTTGAACGCGCTACAAGAATCACAGTTTCAAAAATATTACTACACACTTGTAAACATATGGATTACCGGACTTTCATCCACCAATCAAGTCATATTGGCACTTAGAAGCATTTTCTCATATTTCGAAGATTTTTCCTAACACCAGATTTGAAAAAGAGGCAGATTTTGCAGAAAAATTCTCTTGGAGCGAGTTCTACCCAATAGACATTTAATTTACATAGATGTGCTCATCATGACATTTTGTGATCTGAACACATTTCATGTATCTCGGTTTCGACAAATATTCACTACAGAGATGTTAGCATTTGGATTACCAATCTTACATCCACCATACAAGGCATATTTACTCCTACAAGTATTTACTCTCAATTCAAAGTTTTGTCCAAACGTCAAACTCGAAAATCATGCAATTTGTTCAGAAAAATTCTATTCAAGCTAGTTCTACCCAATAGAATTTTAATTTACGTAGTTTCATTACCATAAATTTCCATGTTCCAAACACGCTAAATAAGTCACGGATTCGAAAAGTATTCCCTTCATAGTTGGTTACATGGATTACCAGACTTAAATTCCCCGTTCAAGGCATATTCACACTTAGAAGCATTTTCTCAGATTTCTCAGGTTTTTCCTAAAGCCAGTTTGGAAAATGAGGCTGATTTCACAGAAAATATTCTTGGAGCCAGTTCTACCCAAAAGATATGTAATTTAACTAGTTCACTCACCGTGACATTCCGTGTTCTGAACATGTTACATGCATCAAGGATTCGACAATCATGCTTTAATGAGTGTGAGCATGTGGATTATCAAATTTTCATCCACCTTACAAGACATGTTTTCACCTAGAAACATTTACTCACATTTCGCAGAATTTTCCTAACGTCAGTTTCGAAAATCAGGCAGTTTTCGCAGAAAAATCCTCTTGTTGCATGTTCCATCCAATAGACATCTCATTTTCATAGATACCATCACCGTAACATTCCGTGTTCCTAAAAAACGGTTCATGCACCAAGGATTCAACAAATATTCACTGCTGAGTTGTTAGCATGTGAATTACCAATCTTTAATAAACCATTGAAGACATATTGTGACCTTAAAGCATTTACTCTGATTTCACAGCGTTTTCATAACACCAGTTTCGAAACTGAGGCAGATTTTTCAGTAAAACTCTCCTGGAGAGGGTTCTAACCAATAGATATGTAATTTGCATAGCTTCCCTCACCGAGAAAGACCGTGTTCCGAACAGGCTACATACATCAAGGATTTGAGAAACATTTTTAATGAGTTATGTACATGTGTATTACAGATCTTTCATCCACCATACAAGGCATATTGACACATAGAAATATTAACTCTGAGTTCGCAGCTTTTTCCTAATAGCAGTTTCGAAAATCAGGCAGTTTTCAAAGGAAAAAACTGTTGGAGCGTGTTCTACCCAATAGGTACGTAAATTACATAGATTCCCCCACTGTGAAATTACATGTTTCGAACACATTACATGCAGAAAAGATTCGACAAAAATAAACTATAGAGTTGTTTGCATGAGGATGACAGGACTTTCATCACAATACAAGGCATATTGATGCTTAGAAGCATTTTCTCTGATTTCACAGAGCTTTCCAAACGCCAGTTTCGAAAATGAGGCAGATTTCACGGCAAAAACCTCTTGGAGCTGGTTCTAACCTATAGACATGTAATTAACATGGATTCGCTCTCCGTGAAATTCCGTGTTCTGAACACGATACATGCATCTCGGACTCGACAAATATTCACTACATTGTGGTTAGCATGTGGATTACAGCACTTTCATCCACCATACAAAGCTTACTGACACTTTGAAGGATTTTCTCAGATTTCACAGGTTAGTTTTAATGCCAGATAAGAAAATGAGGCAGATTTGGCAAAAAAATGCTCTTGGAGCGAGTTATACACAAAAGATATGTAATTTACCTAGTTTTACTCACCGTGACATTCCGTGTTCTGAACACGTTACATGCATCACGGATTCGACAAACATTCACTACAGAGTTGGTAGCATAAGGATTACCGAACATTCACCCACCATAAATGCTATATTGACATTTTGAAGCACTTTCCCGTATTTCAAAATGTTTTCCTAATGCCAGGTTTGAAAATGAGGCAGATTAACAAAAAATTCTCTTGGAGCAAGTACTTCCCATAGAAATGTAATTTACATAGCTTCCCTCACAGTGACATTCCAATTTCCGAACACTCTACATACTTCACGGATTTGACAAACATTTTTAATGAGTTATGTACATGCGTATTACAGAACTTTCATCCACCATACAAGGCATATTTAAACCTAGAAACGTTAACTCTGAATTTGCAGCCTTTTCCTAATGCCAGTTTCGAAAATCAGGCCGTTTTCTCCAGAAAAAATTTTTGGAGCGATTCCTTCCCAATAGACATGAAATTTACATAGATTCCATCTCCGGAAATTTCCGTCATACGATCACGCTACATGCATAGGCTTTCTACAATTATTCACATCAGGTTTGTTTGCATGTGGCTTTATGAACTTCCATCACAATACAATGCATATTGACACTTTGAAGCATTTTCTCTGATTTTGAAGGAATTTCCAAATGCCAGTTTCGAAAATGAGGCAGGTTTCGCAGAAAAAACTCTTGGAGTGAGTTCAACCCAAGAGACATGTATTTTACCGACATACGCTCACCGTGATATTCTATGTTCTGAACACTCTCCATGTATCTCGGATTCGACTAATATTCTCTACAGAGTTGTTAGTATGCGGATTGCCGAACTTTCATCAACCATACAAGGCATATTTACACCTACAATTCATTAATCTGAGTTCGCAGCTTATTCCTAACGCCAGTTTCAAAAATCAGGCTGTTATCTCAGGAAAAAACTCTTGCAGCGATTTCTAACCTAGGGAAATGTAATTTACATAAATTTCCTCGCCGTGACATTCCGTGTTCCAAACGTTCTACATGCATAATGGATTCGAAAAATATTCACTACAGATTTGTTAGCATGTGGATTACCGAACTTTCATCACAAAACATTGAATATTGATACTTAGAAGTATTTTCTCATTTTTTGCAGCGTTTTCCAAGCGCCAGTTTCAAAAATGAAGCAGTTTTCACAGAAAAATTCTATTGAAGTGAGTTCTACCAAATAGACAATTAGTTTACATTGTTTCAATCACCGTGAAATTGCACGTTCCGAACATGGTACATGCATCACGGATTAGAAAAAAAGATTCTTTAATATGTTGTGAAAAAGTGGATTACCAAACTTTCTTCCTACATAAAGGCATCTTTACACCTACAAATATTTTCTCACATTTTGCAGCTTTATCCAAATATCACATTTGAGTATCAAGCAATTTTTGCCGAAAAATTCTATTCAAGCTAGTTCTACCCAATAGAATTTTAATTTATGTTGTTTCATTAACATAAATTTCCATGTTCCAAACACGCTAAATAAGTCACGGATTCGAAAAGTATTCCCTTCATAGTTGGTTACGTGGATTACCAGACTTAAATTCCCCATTCAAGGCATATTTACACTTAGAAGCATTTTCTCAGATTTCTCAGGTTTTCCTAAAGCCAGTTTGGAAAATGAGGCTGATTTCACAGAAAATGTTCTTGGAGCCAGTTCTACCCAAAAGATATGTAATTTAACTAGTTCACTCACCGTGACATTCCGTGTTCTGAACATGTTACATGCATCAAGGATTCGACAATCATGCTTTAATGAGTGTGAGCATGTGGATTATCAAATTTTCATCCACCTTACAAGACATGTTTTCACCTAGAAATATTTACTCACATTTCGCAGAATTTTCCTAACGTCAGTTTCGAAAATCAGGCAGTTTTCGCAGAAAAATCCTCTTGTTGCATGTTACATCCAATAGACATCTCATTTTCATAGATACCATCACCGTAACATTCCGTGTTCCTAAAAAACGGTTCATGCACCAAGGATTCAACAAATATTCACTGCTGAGTTGTTAGCATGTGAATTACCAATCTTTAATAAACCATTGAAGACATATTGTCACCTTAAAGCATTTACTCTGATTTCACAGCGTTTTCATAACACCAGTTTCGAAACTGAGGCAGATTTTTCAGTAAAACTCTCCTGGAGAGGGTTCTAACCAATAGATATGTAATTTGCATAGCTAGCCTCACCGAGAAATACCGTGTTCCGAACAGGCTACATACATCAAGGATTTGAGAAACATTTTTAATGAGTTATGTACATGTGTATTACAGATCTTTCATCCACCATACAAGGCATGTTGACACATAGAAACATTAACTCAGAGTTCGTAGTATTTCCTAATAGCAGTTTCGAAAATCAGGCAGTTTTCAAAGGAAAAAACTGTTGGAGCGTGTTCTACCCAATAGGTACGTAAATTACATAGATTCCCCCACTGTGAAATTATATGTTTCGAAAACATTACATGCAGAAATTATTCGACAAAAATAAACTATAGAGTTGTTTGCATGAGGATGACAGCACTTTCATCACAATACAAGGCATATTGATGCTTAGATGCATTTTCTCTGATTTCACAGAGCTTTCCAAACGCCAGTTTCGAAAATGAGGCAGATTTCACGGCAAAAACCTCTTGGAACATGTTCTAACCTATAGACATGTAATTAACGTGTATTCGCTCTCCGTGAAATTCCGTGTTCTGAACACGATACATGCATCTCGGACTCGACAAATATTCACTACATTGTGGTTAGCATGTGGATTACAGCACTTTCATCCACCATACAAAGCTTACTGACACTTTGAAGGATTTTCTCAGATTTCACAGGTTAGTTTTAATGCCAGATAAGAAAATGAGGCAGATTTGGCAAAAAAAATGCTCTTGGAGCGAGTTATACACAAAAGATATGTAATTTACCTAGTTTTACTCACCGTGACATTCCGTGATCTGAACACGTTACAAGTATCACGGATTCGACAAACATTCACTACAGAGTTGGTAGCATAAGGATTACCGAACATTCACCCACCATAAATGCTATATTGACATTTTGAAGCACTTTCCCTTATTTCAAAATGTTTTCCTAATGCCAGGTTTGAAAATGAGGCAGATTAACAAAAAATTCTCTTGGAGCAAGTACTTCCCATAGAAATGTAATTTACATAGCTTCCCTCACAGTGACATTCCAATTTCCGAACACTCTACATACTTCACGGATTTGACAAACATTTTTAATGAGTTATGTACATGTGTATTACAGAACTTTCATCCACCATACAAGGCATATTTAAACCTAGAAACGTTAACTCTGAATTTGCAGCCTTTTCCTAATGCCAGTTTCGAAAATCAGGCCGTTTTCTCCAGAAAAAATTTTTGGAGCGATTTTTTCCCAATAGACATGAAATTTACATAGATTCCATCTCCGGAAATTTCCGTCATACGATCACGCTACATGCATAGGCTTTCTACAATTATTCACATCAAGTTTGTTTGCATGTGGCTTTATGAACTTCCATCACAATACAATGCATATTGACACTTTGAAGCATTTTCTCTGATTTTGAAGGAATTTCCAAATGCCAGTTTCGAAAATGAGGCAGGTTTCGCAGAAAAATCTCTTGGAGTGAGTTCAACCCAAGAGACATGTATTTTACCGACTTACGCTCACCGTGATATTCTATGTTCTGAACACTCTCCATGTATCTCGGATTCGACTAATATTCTCTACAGAGGTGTTAGTATGCGGATTGCCGAACTTTCATCCACGATACAAGGCATATTTACACCTACAATTGATTAATCTGAGTTCGCAGCTTATTCCTAACGCCAGTTTCAAAAATCAGGCTGTTATCTCAGGAAAAAACTCTTGCAGCGATTTCTAACCTAGGGAAATGTAATTTACATAAATTTCCTCGCCGTGACATTCCGTGTTCCAAACGTTCTACATGCATAACGGATTCGAAAAATATTCACTAAAGATTTGTTAGCATGTGGATTACCGAACTTTCATCACAAAACTTTGAATATTGATACTTAGAAGTATTTTCTCAGATTTTGCAGCGTTTTCCAAGCGCCAGTTTCAAAAATGAAGCAGTTATTACAGAAAAATTCTATTGAAGTGGGTTCTACCAAATAGACTAGTAGTTTACATTGTTTCAATCACCGTGAAATTGCACGTTCCGAACATGGTACATGCATCACGGATTAGAAAAAAAGATTCTTTAATATGTTGTGAAAAAGTGGATTACCAAACTTTCTTCCTACATAAAGGCATCTTTACACCTACAAATATTTTCTCACATTTTGCAGCTTTATCCAAATATCACATTTGAGTATCAAGCAATTTTCGCCAAAAAATTCTATTCTAGCTAGTTCTACCCAATAGAATTCTAATTTACATGGTTCCTTTACCGTGAAATTCTGACTTCCGAACGCGCTACAAGAATCACAGTTTGAAAAATATTACTACACACTTGTTAACATATGGATTACCGTACTTTCATCCACCAATCAAGTCATATTGGCACTTAGAAGCATTTTCTCATATTTCGAAGATTTTTCCTAACACCAGATTTGAAAATGAGGCAGATTTTGCAGAAAAATTCTCTTGGAGCGAGTTCTACCCAATAGATATTTAACTTACATAGATGTGCTCATCATGACATTTTGTGATCTGAACACATTTCATGTATCTCGGTTTCGACAAATATTCACTACAGAGATGTTAGCATTTGATTACCAAACTTTCATCCACCATACAAGGCATATTTACACCTACAAGTATTTACTCTCATTTCAAATTTTGTCCAAACGTCAAATTCGAAAATCATGCAATTTGTTCAGAAAAATTCTATTCAAGCTAGTTCTACCCAATAGAATTTTAATTTACGTAGTTTCATTACCGTAAATTTCCATGTTCCAAACACGCTAAATAAGTCACGGATTCGAAAATTATTCCCTTCATAGTTGGTTACGTGGATTACCAGACTTAAATTCCCCGTTCAAGGCATATTCACACTTAGAAGCATTTTCTCAGATTTCTCAGGTTTTTCCTAAAGCCAGTTTGGAAAATGAGGCTGATTTCACAGAAAAAGTTCTTGGAGCCAGTTCTACCCAAAAGATATGTAATTTAAGTAGTTCACTCACCGTGACATTCCGTGTTCTGAACATGTTACATGCATCAAGGATTCGACAATCATGCTTTAATGAGTGTGAGCATGTGGATTATCAAATTTTCATTCACCTTACAAGACATGTTTTCACCTAGAAACATTTACTCACATTTCGCAGAATTTTCCTAACGTCAGTTTCGAAAATCAGGCAGTTTTCGCAGAAAAATCCTCTTGTTGCATGTTCCATCCAATAGACATCTCATTTTCATAGATACCATCACCGTAACATTCCGTGTTCCTAAAAAACGGTTCATGCACCAAGGATTCAACAAATATTCACTGCTGAGTTGTTAGCATGTGAATTACCAATCTTTAATAAACCATTGAAGACATATTGTCACCTTAAAGCATTTACTCTGATTTCACAGCGTTTTCATAACACCAGTTCCGAAACTGAGGCAGATTTTTCAGTAAAACTCTCCTGGAGAGGGTTCTAACCAATAGATATGTAATTTGCATAGCTTCCCTCACCGAGAAAGACCGTGTTCCGAACAGGCTATATACATCAAGGATTTGAGAAACATTTTTAATGAGTTATGTACATGTGTATTACAGATCTTTCATCCACCATACAAGGCATATTGACACATAGAAACATTAACTCTGAGTTCGCAGCTTTTTCCTAATAGCAGTTTTGAAAATCAGGCAGTTTTCAAAGGAAAAACTGTTGGAGCGTGTTCTGCCCAATAGGTACGTAAATTACATAGATTCCCCCACTGTGAAATTACATGTTTTGAACACATTACATGCAGAAAAGATTCGACAAAAATAAACTATAGAGTTGTTTGCATGAGGATGACAGGACTTTCATCACAGTACAAGGCATATTGATGCTTAGAAGCATTTTCTCTGATTTCACAGAGCTTTCCAAACGCCAGTTTCGAAAATGAGGCAGATTTCACGGCAAAAACCTCTTGGAGCAGGTTCTAACCTATAGACATGTAATTAACATGGATTCGCTCTCCGTGAAATTCCGTGTTCTGAACACGATACATGCATCTCGGACTCGACAAATATTCACTACACTGTGGTTAGCATGTGGATTACAGCACTTTCATCCACCATACAAAGCTTACTGACACTTTGAAGGATTTTCTCAGATTTCACAGGTTAGTTTTAATGCCAGATAAGAAAATGAGGCAGATTTGGCAAAAAAATGCTCTTGGAGCGAGTTATACACAAAAGATATGTAATTTACCTAGTTTTACTCACCGTGACATTCCGTGTTCTGAACACGTTACATGCATCACGGATTCGACAAACATTCACTACAGAGTTGGTAGCATAAGGATTACCGAACATTCACCCACCATAAATGCCATATTGACATTTTGAAGCACTTTCCCATATTTCAAAATGTTTTCCTAATGCCAGGTTTGAAAATGAGGCAGATTAACAAAAAATTCTCTTGGAGCAAGTACTTCCCATAGAAATGTAATTTACATAGCTTCCCTCACAGTGACATTCCAATTTCCGAACACTCTACATACTTCACGGATTTGACAAACATTTTTAATGAGTTATGTACATGTGTATTACAGAACTTTCATCCACCATACAAGGCATATTTAAACCTAGAAACGTTAACTCTGAATTTGCAGGCTTTTCCTAATGCCAGTTTCGAAAATCAGGCCGTTTTCTCCAGAAAAAATTTTTGGAGCGATTTCTTCCCAATAGACATGAAATTTACATAGATTCCATCTCCAGAAATTTCCATCATACCATCACGCTACATGCATAGGATTTCTACACTTATTCACATCAGGTTTGTTTGCATGTGGCTTTATGAACTTCCATCACAATACAATGCATATTGACACTTTGAAGCATTTTCTCTGATTTTGAAGGAATTTCCAAATGCCAGTTTCAAAAATGAGGCATGTTTCGCAGAAAAAACTCTTGGAGTGAGTTCTACCCAAGAGACATGTATTTTACCGAGATACACTCACCGTGATATTCTATGATCTGAACACTCTCCATGTATCTCGGATTCTACAAATATTCTCTTCAGAGTTGTTAGTATGCGGATTGCCGAACTTTCATCCACCATACAAGGCATATTTACACCTACAATTGATTAATCTGAGTTCGCAGCTTATTCCTAATGCCAGTTTCAAAAATCAGGCTGTTATCTCAGGAAAAAACTCTTGGAGCGATTTCTAACCTAGGGAAATGTAATTTACATAAATTTCCTCGCCGTGACATTCCATGTTCCAAACGTTCTACATGCATAACGGATTGGAAAAATATTCACTACAGATTTGTTAGCATGTGGATTACCGAACTTTCATCACAAAACATTGAATATTGATACTTAGAAGTATTTTCTCAGATTTTGCAGCGTTTTCCAAGCGCCAGTTTCAAAAATGAAGCAGTTTTCACAGAAAAATTCTATTGAAGTGAGTTCTCCCAAATAGACAAGTAGTTTACATTGTTTCAATCACCGTGAAATTGCACGTTCCGAACATGGTACATGCATCACGGGTTAGGAAAAAGATTCTTTAATAGGTTGTGAAAAAGTGGATTACCAAAGTTTCTTCCTACATAAAGGCATCTTTACACCTACAAATATTTTCTCACATTTTGCAGCTTTATCCAAATATCACATTTGAGTATCAAGCAATTTTTGCCGAAAAATTCTATTCTAGCTAGTTCTACCCAATAGAATTCTAACTTACATAGATTCTTTACCGTGAAATTCTGTCTTCCGAACGCGCTACAAGAATCACAGTTTGAAAAATATTACTACACACTTGTTAACATATGGATTACCGGACTTTCATCCACCAATCAAGTCATATTGGCACTTAGAAGCATTTTCTCATATTTCGAAGATTTTTCCTAACACCAGATTTGAAAATGAAGCAGATTTTGCAGAAAAATTCTCCTGGAGCGAGTTCTACCCAATAGACATTTAATTTACATAGATGTGCTCATCATGACATTTTGTGATCTGAACACATTTCATGTAACTCGGTTTCGACAAATATTCACTACAGAGATGTTAGCATTTGGATTACCAATCTTACATTCACCATACAAGGCATATTTACACCTACAAGTATTTACTCTCATTTCAAAGTTTTGTCCAAACGTCAAATTCGAAAATCATGCAATTTGTTCAGAAAAATTCTATTCAAGCTAGTTCTACCCAATAGAATTTTAATTTATGTAGTTTCATTACCGTAAATTTCCATGTTCCAAACACGTTAAATAAGTCACGGATTCGAAAAGTATTCCCTTCATAGTTGGTTACGTGGATTACCAGACTTAAATTCCCCGTTCAAGGCATATTCACACTTAGAAGCATTTTCTCAGATTTCTCAGGTTTTTCCTAAAGCCAGTTTGGAAAATGAGGCTGATTTCACAGAAAATGTTCTTGGAGCCAATTCTACCCAAAAGATATGTAGTTTAAGTAGTTCACTCACCGTGACATTCCGTGTTCTGAACATGTTACATGCATCAAGGATTCGACAATCATGCTTTAATGAGTGTGAGCATGTGGATTATCAAATTTTCATCCACCTTACAAGACATGTTTTCACCTAGAAATATTTACTCACATTTCGCAGAATTTTCCTAACGTCAGTTTCGAAAATCAGGCAGTTTTCGCAGAAAAATCCTCTTGTTGCATGTTCCATCCAATAGACATCTCATTTTCATAGATACCATCACCGTAACATTCCGTGTTCCTAAAAAACGGTCCATGCACCAAGGATTCAACAAATATTCACTGCTGAGTTGTTAGCATGTGAATTACCAATCTTTAATAAACCATTGAAGACATATTGTGACCTTAAAGCATTTACTCTGATTTCACAGCGTTTTCATAACACCAGTTTCGAAACTGAGGCAGATTTTTCAGTAAAACTCTCCTGGAGAGGGTTCTAACCAATAGATATGTAATTTGCATAGCTTCCCTCACCGAGAAAGACCGTGTTCCAAACAGGCTATATACATCAAGGATTTGAGAAACATTTTTAATGAGTTATGTACATGTGTATTACAGATCTTTCATCCACCATACAAGGCATATTGACACATAGAAACATTAACTCTGAGTTCGCAGCTTTTTCCTAATAGCAGTTTTGAAAATCAGGCAGTTTTCAAAGGAAAAACTGTTGGAGCGTGTTCTGCCCAATAGGTACGTAAATTACATAGATTCCCCCACTGTGAAATTACATGTTTTGAACACATTACATGCAGAAAAGATTCGACAAAAATAAACTATAGAGTTGTTTGCATGAGGATGACAGGACTTTCATCACAGTACAAGGCATATTGATGCTTAGAAGCATTTTCTCTGATTTCACAGAGCTTTCCAAACGCCAGTTTCGAAAATGAGGCAGATTTCACGGCAAAAACCTCTTGGAGCAGGTTCTAACCTATAGACATGTAATTAACATGGATTCGCTCTCCGTGAAATTCCGTGTTCTGAACACGATACATGCATCTCGGACTCGACAAATATTCACTACACTGTGGTTAGCATGTGGATTACAGCACTTTCATCCACCATACAAAGCTTACTGACACTTTGAAGGATTTTCTCAGATTTCACAGGTTAGTTTTAATGCCAGATAAGAAAATGAGGCAGATTTGGCAAAAAAATGCTCTTGGAGCGAGTTATACACAAAAGATATGTAATTTACCTAGTTTTACTCACCGTGACATTCCGTGTTCTGAACACGTTACATGCATCACGGATTCGACAAACATTCACTACAGAGTTGGTAGCATAAGGATTACCGAACATTCACCCACCATAAATGCCATATTGACATTTTGAAGCACTTTCCCATATTTCAAAATGTTTTCCTAATGCCAGGTTTGAAAATGAGGCAGATTAACAAAAAATTCTCTTGGAGCAAGTACTTCCCATAGAAATGTAATTTACATAGCTTCCCTCACAGTGACATTCCAATTTCCGAACACTCTACATACTTCACGGATTTGACAAACATTTTTAATGAGTTATGTACATGTGTATTACAGAACTTTCATCCACCATACAAGGCATATTTAAACCTAGAAACGTTAACTCTGAATTTGCAGGCTTTTCCTAATGCCAGTTTCGAAAATCAGGCCGTTTTCTCCAGAAAAAATTTTTGGAGCGATTTCTTCCCAATAGACATGAAATTTACATAGATTCCATCTCCAGAAATTTCCATCATACCATCACGCTACATGCATAGGATTTCTACACTTATTCACATCAGGTTTGTTTGCATGTGGCTTTATGAACTTCCATCACAATACAATGCATATTGACACTTTGAAGCATTTTCTCTGATTTTGAAGGAATTTCCAAATGCCAGTTTCAAAAATGAGGCAGGTTTCGCAGAAAAAACTCTTGGAGTGAGTTCTACCCAAGAGACATGTATTTTACCGAGATACACTCACCGTGATATTCTATGATCTGAACACTCTCCATGTATCTCGGATTCTACAAATATTCTCTTCAGAGTTGTTAGTATGCGGATTGCCGAACTTTCATCCACCATACAAGGCATATTTACACCTACAATTGATTAATCTGAGTTCGCAGCTTATTCCTAATGCCAGTTTCAAAAATCAGGCTGTTATCTCAGGAAAAAACTCTTGGAGCGATTTCTAACCTAGGGAAATGTAATTTACATAAATTTCCTCGCCGTGACATTCCGTGTTCCAAACGTTCTACATGCATAACGGATTGGAAAAATATTCACTACAGATTTGTTAGCATGTGGATTACCGAACTTTCATCACAAAACATTGAATATTGATACTTAGAAGTATTTTCTCAGATTTTGCAGCGTTTTCCAAGCGCCAGTTTCAAAAATGAAGCAGTTTTCACAGAAAAATTCTATTGAAGTGAGTTCTCCCAAATAGACAAGTAGTTTACATTGTTTCAATCACCGTGAAATTGCACGTTCCGAACATGGTACATGCATCACGGGTTAGGAAAAAGATTCTTTAATAGGTTGTGAAAAAGTGGATTACCAAAGTTTCTTCCTACATAAAGGCATCTTTACACCTACAAATATTTTCTCACATTTTGCAGCTTTATCCAAATATCACATTTGAGTATCAAGCAATTTTTGCCGAAAAATTCTATTCTAGCTAGTTCTACCCAATAGAATTCTAACTTACATAGATTCTTTACCGTGAAATTCTGTCTTCCGAACGCGCTACAAGAATCACAGTTTGAAAAATATTACTACACACTTGTTAACATATGGATTACCGGACTTTCATCCACCAATCAAGTCATATTGGCACTTAGAAGCATTTTCTCATATTTCGAAGATTTTTCCTAACACCAGATTTGAAAATGAAGCAGATTTTGCAGAAAAATTCTCCTGGAGCGAGTTCTACCCAATAGACATTTAATTTACATAGATGTGCTCATCATGACATTTTGTGATCTGAACACATTTCATGTAACTCGGTTTCGACAAATATTCACTACAGAGATGTTAGCATTTGGATTACCAATCTTACATTCACCATACAAGGCATATTTACACCTACAAGTATTTACTCTCATTTCAAAGTTTTGTCCAAACGTCAAATTCGAAAATCATGCAATTTGTTCAGAAAAATTCTATTCAAGCTAGTTCTACCCAATAGAATTTTAATTTATGTAGTTTCATTACCGTAAATTTCCATGTTCCAAACACGTTAAATAAGTCACGGATTCGAAAAGTATTCCCTTCATAGTTGGTTACGTGGATTACCAGACTTAAATTCCCCGTTCAAGGCATATTCACACTTAGAAGCATTTTCTCAGATTTCTCAGGTTTTTCCTAAAGCCAGTTTGGAAAATGAGGCTGATTTCACAGAAAATGTTCTTGGAGCCAATTCTACCAAAAAGATATGTAGTTTAAGTAGTTCACTCACCGTGACATTCCGTGTTCTGAACATGTTACATGCATCAAGGATTCGACAATCATCCTTTAATGAGTGTGAGCATGTGGATTATCAAATTTTCATCCACCTTACAAGACATGTTTTCACCTAGAAACATTTACTCACATTTCGCAGAATTTTCCTAACGTCAGTTTCGAAAATCAGGCAGTTTTCGCAGAAAAATCCTCTTGTTGCATGTTCCATCCAATAGACATCTCATTTTCATAGATACCATCACCGTAACATTCCGTGTTCCTAAAAAACGGTTCATGCACCAAGGATTCAACAAATATTCACTGCTGAGTTGTTAGCATGTGAATTACCAATCTTTAATAAACCATTGAAGACATATTGTCACCTTAAAGCATTTACTCTGATTTCACAGCGTTTTCATAACACCAGTTCCGAAACTGAGGCAGATTTTTCAGTAAAACTCTCCTGGAGAGGGTTCTAACCAATAGATATGTAATTTGCATAGCTTCCCTCACCGAGAAAGACCGTGTTCCGAACAGGCTACATACATCAAGGATTTGAGAAACATTTTAATGAGTTATGTACATGTGTATTACAGATCTTTCATCCACCATACAAGGCATATTGACACATAGAAACATTAACTCTGAGTTCGCAGCTTTTTCCAAATAGCAGTTTCGAAAATCAGGCAGTTTTCAAAGGAAAAACTGTTGGAGCGTGTTCTACCCAATAGGTACGTAAATTACATAGATTCTCCCACTGTGAAATTACATGTTTCGAACACATTACATGCAGAAAAGATTCGACAAAAATAAACTATAGAGTTGTTTGCATGAGGATGACAGGACTTTCATCACAATACAAGGCATATTGAATCTTAGAAGCATTTTCTCTGATTTCACAGAGCTTTCCAAACGCCAGTTTCGAAAATGAGGCAGATTTCACGGCAAAAACCTCTTGGAGCAGGTTCTAACCTATAGACATGTAATTAACATGGATTCGATCTCCGTGAAATTCCGTGTTCTGAACACGATACATGCATCTCGGACTCGACAAATATTCACTACACTGTGGTTAGCATGTGGATTACAGCACTTTCATCCACCATACAAAGCTTACTGAAACTTTGAAGGATTTTCTCAGATTTCACAGGTTAGTTTTAATGCCAGATAAGAAAATGAGGCAGATTTGGCAAAAAAATGCTCTTGGAGCGAGTTATACACAAAAGATATGTAATTTACCTAGTTTTACTCACCGTGACATTCCGTGTTCTGAACACGTTACATGCATCACGGATTCGACAAACATTCACTACAGAGTTGGTAGCATAAGGATTACCGAACATTCACCCACCATAAATGCCATATTGACATTTTGAAGCACTTTCCCATATTTCAAAATGTTTTCCTAATGCCAGGTTTGAAAATGAGGCAGATTAACAAAAAATTCTCTTGGAGCAAGTACTTCCCATAGAAATGTAATTTACATAGCTTCCCTCACAGTGACATTCCAATTTCCGAACACTCTACATACTTCACGGATTTGACAAACATTTTTAATGAGTTATGTACATGTGTATTACAGAACTTTCATCCACCATACAAGGCATATATAAACTTAGAAACATTAACTCTGAATTTGCAGCCTTTTCCTAATGCCAGTTTCGAAAATCAGGCCGTTTTCTCCAGAAAAAATTTTTGGAGCGATTTCTTCCCAATAGACATGAAATTTAGATAGATTCCATCTCCGGAAATTTCCGTCATACGATCAAGCTACATGCATAGGCTTTCTACAATTATTCACATCAGGTTTGTTTGCATGTGGCTTTATGAACTTCCATCACAATACAATGCATATTGACACTTTGAAGCATTTTCTCTGATTTTGAAAGAATTTCCAAATGCCAGTTTCAAAAATGAGGCAGGTTTCGCAGAAAAAACTCGGAGTGAGTTCTACCCAAGAGACATGTATTTTACCGAGATACACTCACCGTGATATTCTATGATCTGAACACTCTCCATGTATCTCGGATTCGGCAAATATTCTCTTCAGAGTTGTTAGTATGCGGATTGCCGAACTTTCATCCACCATACAAGGCATATTTACACCTACAATTGATTAATCTGAGTTCGCAGCTTATTCCTAATGCCAGTTTCAAAAATCAGGCGGTTATCTCAGGAAAAAACTCTTGGAGCGATTTCTAACCTAGGGAAATGTAATTTACATAAATTTCCTCGCCGTGACATTCCGTGTTCCAAACGTTCTACATGCATAACGGATTCGAAAAATATTCACTATAGATTTGTTAGCATGTGGATTACCGAACTTTCATCACAAAACATTGAATATTGGTACTTAGAAGTATTTTCTCGGATTTTGCAGCGTTTTCCAAGCGCCAGTTTCAAAAATGAAGCAGTTTTCACAGAAAAATTCTATTGAAGTGAGTTCTACCAAATAGACAAGTAGTTTACATTGTTTCAATCACCGTGAAATTGCACGTTCCGAACATGGTACTTGCATCACGGGTTAGAAAAAGGATTCTTTATTATGTTGTGAAAAAGTGGATTACCAAACTTTCTTCCTACATAAAGGCATCTTTACACCTACAAATATTTTCTCACATTTTGCA
This sequence comes from Camelus bactrianus, assembly GCF_048773025.1. Taxonomy (NCBI): domain Eukaryota; kingdom Metazoa; phylum Chordata; class Mammalia; order Artiodactyla; family Camelidae; genus Camelus; species Camelus bactrianus. The sequence continues at coordinate 141,200,651 of NC_133539.1, read as the reverse complement.
GCTTTATCCAAATATCACATTTGAGTATCAAGCAATTTTTGCCGAAAAATTCTATTCTTGCTAGTTCTACCCAATAGAATTCTAATTTACATGGTTTCTTTACCGTGAAATTCTGTCTTCTGAATGCGCTACAAGAATCACAGTTTGAAAAATATTACTACACACTTGTTAACATATGGATTACCGGACTTTCATCCACCAATCAAGTCATATTGGCACTTAGAAGCATTTTCTCATATTTCGAAGATTTTTCCTAACACCAGATTTGAAAATGAAGCAGATTTTGCAGAAAAATTCTCCTGGAGCGAGTTCTACCCAATAGACATTTAATTTACATAGATGTGCTCATCATGACATTTTGTGATCTGAACACATTTCATGTAACTCGGTTTCGACAAATATTCACTACAGAGATGTTAGCATTTGGATTACCAATCTTACATTCACCATACAAGGCATATTTACACCTACAAGTATTTACTCTCATTTCAAAGTTTTGTCCAAACGTCAAATTCGAAAATCATGCAATTTGTTCAGAAAAATTCTATTCAAGCTAGTTCTACCCAATAGAATTTTAATTTATGTAGTTTCATTACCGTAAATTTCCATGTTCCAAACACGTTAAATAAGTCACGGATTCGAAAAGTATTCCCTTCATAGTTGGTTACGTGGATTACCAGACTTAAATTCCCCGTTCAAGGCATATTCACACTTAGAAGCATTTTCTCAGATTTCTCAGGTTTTTCCTAAAGCCAGTTTGGAAAATGAGGCTGATTTCACAGAAAATGTTCTTGGAGCCAATTCTACCCAAAAGATATGTAGTTTAAGTAGTTCACTCACCGTGACATTCCGTGTTCTGAACATGTTACATGCATCAAGGATTCGACAATCATCCTTTAATGAGTGTGAGCATGTGGATTATCAAATTTTCATCCACCTTACAAGACATGTTTTCACCTAGAAACATTTACTCACATTTCGCAGAATTTTCCTAACGTCAGTTTCGAAAATCAGGCAGTTTTCGCAGAAAAATCCTCTTGTTGCATGTTCCATCCAATAGACATCTCATTTTCATAGATACCATCACCGTAACATTCCGTGTTCCTAAAAAACGGTTCATGCACCAAGGATTCAACAAATATTCACTGCTGAGTTGTTAGCATGTGAATTACCAATCTTTAATAAACCATTGAAGACATATTGTCACCTTAAAGCATTTACTCTGATTTCACAGCGTTTTCATAACACCAGTTCCGAAACTGAGGCAGATTTTTCAGTAAAACTCTCCTGGAGAGGGTTCTAACCAATAGATATGTAATTTGCATAGCTTCCCTCACCGAGAAAGACCGTGTTCCGAACAGGCTACATACATCAAGGATTTGAGAAACATTTTAATGAGTTATGTACATGTGTATTACAGATCTTTCATCCACCATACAAGGCATATTGACACATAGAAACATTAACTCTGAGTTCGCAGCTTTTTCCAAATAGCAGTTTCGAAAATCAGGCAGTTTTCAAAGGAAAAACTGTTGGAGCGTGTTCTACCCAATAGGTACGTAAATTACATAGATTCTCCCACTGTGAAATTACATGTTTCGAACACATTACATGCAGAAAAGATTCGACAAAAATAAACTATAGAGTTGTTTGCATGAGGATGACAGGACTTTCATCACAATACAAGGCATATTGAATCTTAGAAGCATTTTCTCTGATTTCACAGAGCTTTCCAAACGCCAGTTTCGAAAATGAGGCAGATTTCACGGCAAAAACCTCTTGGAGCAGGTTCTAACCTATAGACATGTAATTAACATGGATTCGATCTCCGTGAAATTCCGTGTTCTGAACACGATACATGCATCTCGGACTCGACAAATATTCACTACACTGTGGTTAGCATGTGGATTACAGCACTTTCATCCACCATACAAAGCTTACTGAAACTTTGAAGGATTTTCTCAGATTTCACAGGTTAGTTTTAATGCCAGATAAGAAAATGAGGCAGATTTGGCAAAAAAATGCTCTTGGAGCGAGTTATACACAAAAGATATGTAATTTACCTAGTTTTACTCACCGTGACATTCCGTGTTCTGAACACGTTACATGCATCACAGATTCGACAAACATTCACTACAGAGTTGGTAGCATAAGGATTACCGAACATTCACCCACCATAAATGCCATATTGACATTTTGAAGCACTTTCCCATATTTCAAAATGTTTTCCTAATGCCAGGTTTGAAAATGAGGCAGATTAACAAAAAATTCTCTTGGAGCAAGTACTTCCCATAGAAATGTAATTTACATAGCTTCCCTCACAGTGACATTCCAATTTCCGAACACTCTACATACTTCACGGATTTGACAAACATTTTTAATGAGTTATGTACATGTGTATTACAGAACTTTCATCCACCATACAAGGCATATTTAAACCTAGAAACGTTAACTCTGAATTTGCAGGCTTTTCCTAATGCCAGTTTCGAAAATCAGGCCGTTTTCTCCAGAAAAAATTTTTGGAGCGATTTCTTCCCAATAGACATGAAATTTAGATAGATTCCATCTCCGGAAACTTCCGTCATACGATCAAGCTACATGCATAGGCTTTCTACAATTATTCACATCAGGTTTGTTTGCATGTGGCTTTATGAACTTCCATCACAATACAATGCATATTGACACTTTGAAGCATTTTCTCTGATTTTGAAAGAATTTCCAAATGCCAGTTTCAAAAATGAGGCAGGTTTCGCAGAAAAAACTCGGAGTGAGTTCTACCCAAGAGACATGTATTTTACCGAGATACACTCACCGTGATATTCTATGATCTGAACACTCTCCATGTATCTCGGATTCGGCAAATATTCTCTTCAGAGTTGTTAGTATGCGGATTGCCGAACTTTCATACACCATACAAGGCATATTTACACCTACAATTGATTAATCTGAGTTCGCAGCTTATTCCTAATGCCAGTTTCAAAAATCAGGCGGTTATCTCAGGAAAAAACTCTTGGAGCGATTTCTAACCTAGGGAAATGTAATTTACATAAATTTCCTCGCCGTGACATTCCGTGTTCCAAACGTTCTACATGCATAACGGATTCGAAAAATATTCACTATAGATTTGTTAGCATGTGGATTACCGAACTTTCATCACAAAACATTGAATATTGGTACTTAGAAGTATTTTCTCGGATTTTGCAGCGTTTTCCAAGCGCCAGTTTCAAAAATGAAGCAGTTTTCACAGAAAAATTCTATTGAAGTGAGTTCTACCAAATAGACAAGTAGTTTACATTGTTTCAATCACCGTGAAATTGCACGTTCCGAACATGGTACTTGCATCACGGGTTAGAAAAAGGATTCTTTATTATGTTGTGAAAAAGTGGATTACCAAACTTTCTTCCTACATAAAGGCATCTTTACACCTACAAATATTTTCTCACATTTTGCAGCTTTATCCAAATATCACATTTGAGTATCAAGCAATTTTTGCCGAAAAATTCTATTCTAGCTAGTTCTACCCAATAGAATTCTAATTTACATGGTTTCTTTACCGTGAAATTCTGTCTTCTGAATGCGCTACAAGAATCACAGTTTGAAAAATATTACTACACACTTGTTAACATATGGATTACCGGACTTTCATCCACCAATCAAGTCATATTGGCACTTAGAAGCATTTTCTCATATTTCGAAGATTTTTCCTAACACCAGATTTGAAAATGAGGCAGATTTTGCAGAAAAATTCTCTTGGAGCGAGTTCTACCCAATAGATATTTAACTTACATAGATGTGCTCATCATGACATTTTGTGATCTGAACACATTTCATGTATCTCGGTTTCGACAAATATTCACTACAGAGATGTTAGCATTTGATTACCAAACTTTCATCCACCATACAAGGCATATTTACACCTACAAGTATTTACTCTCATTTCAAATTTTGTCCAAACGTCAAATTCGAAAATCATGCAATTTGTTCAGAAAAATTCTATTCAAGCTAGTTCTACCCAATAGAATTTTAATTTACGTAGTTTCATTACCGTAAATTTCCATGTTCCAAACACGCTAAATAAGTCACGGATTCGAAAAGTATTCCCTTCATAGTTGGTTACGTGGATTACCAGACTTAAATTCCCCGTTCAAGGCATATTCACACTTAGAAGCATTTTCTCAGATTTCTCAGGTTTTTCCTAAAGCCAGTTTGGAAAATGAGGCTGATTTCACAGAAAATGTTCTTGGAGCCAGTTCTACCCAAAAGATATGTAATTTAACTAGTTCACTCACCGTGACATTCCGTGTTCTGAACATGTTACATGCATCAAGGATTCGACAATCATCCTTTAAGGAGTGTGAGCATGTGGATTATCAAATTTTCATCCACCTTACAAGACATGTTTTCACCTAGAAACATTTACTCACATTTCGCAGAATTTTCCTAACGTCAGTTTCGAAAATCAGGCAGTTTTCGCAGAAAAATCCTCTTGTTGCATGTTCCATCCAATAGACATCTCATTTTCATAGATACCATCACCGTAACATTCCGTGTTCCTAAAAAACGGTTCATGCACCAAGGATTCAACAAATATTCACTGCTGAGTTGTTAGCATGTGAATTACCAATCTTTAATAAACCATTGAAGACATATTGTCACCTTAAAGCATTTACTCTGATTTCACAGCGTTTTCATAACACCAGTTCCGAAACTGAGGCAGATTTTTCAGTAAAACTCTCCTGGAGAGGGTTCTAACCAATAGATATGTAATTTGCATAGCTTCCCTCACCGAGAAAGACCGTGTTCCGAACAGGCTATATACATCAAGGATTTGAGAAACATTTTTAATGAGTTATGTACATGTGTATTACAGATCTTTCATCCACCATACAAGGCATATTGACACATAGAAACATTAACTCTGAGTTCGCAGCTTTTTCCTAATAGCAGTTTTGAAAATCAGGCAGTTTTCAAAGGAAAAACTGTTGGAGCGTGTTCTGCCCAATAGGTACGTAAATTACATAGATTCCCCCACTGTGAAATTACATGTTTTGAACACATTACATGCAGAAAAGATTCGACAAAAATAAACTATAGAGTTGTTTGCATGAGGATGACAGGACTTTCATCACAGTACAAGGCATATTGATGCTTAGAAGCATTTTCTCTGATTTCACAGAGCTTTCCAAACGCCAGTTTCGAAAATGAGGCAGATTTCACGGCAAAAACCTCTTGGAGCAGGTTCTAACCTATAGACATGTAATTAACATGGATTCGCTCTCCGTGAAATTCCGTGTTCTGAACACGATACATGCATCTCGGACTCGACAAATATTCACTACACTGTGGTTAGCATGTGGATTACAGCACTTTCATCCACCATACAAAGCTTACTGACACTTTGAAGGATTTTCTCAGATTTCACAGGTTAGTTTTAATGTCAGATAAGAAAATGAGGCAGATTTGGCAAAAAAATGCTCTTGGAGCGAGTTATACACAAAAGATATGTAATTTACCTAGTTTTACTCACCGTGACATTCCGTGTTCTGAACACGTTTCATGCATCACGGATTCGACAAACATTCACTACAGAGTTGGTAGCATAAGGATTACCGAACATTCACCCACCATAAATGCCATATTGACATTTTGAAGCACTTTCCCATATTTCAAAATGTTTTCCTAATGCCAGGTTTGAAAATGAGGCAGATTAACAAAAAATTCTCTTGGAGCAAGTACTTCCCATAGAAATGTAATTTACATAGCTTCCCTCACAGTGACATTCCAATTTCCGAACACTCTACATACTTCACGGATTTGACAAACATTTTTAATGAGTTATGTACATGTGTATTACAGAACTTTCATCCACCATACAAGGCATATTTAAACCTAGAAACGTTAACTCTGAATTTGCAGGCTTTTCCTAATGCCAGTTTCGAAAATCAGGCCGTTTTCTCCAGGAAAAGTTTTTGGAGCGATTTCTTCCCAATAGACATGAAATTTACATAGATTCCATCTCCAGAAATTTCCATCATACCATCACGCTACATGCATAGGCTTTCTACAATTATTCACATCAGGTTTGTTTGCATGTGGCTTTATGAACTTCCATCACAATACAATGCATATTGACACTTTGAAGCATTTTCTCTGATTTTGAAGGAATTTCCAAATGCCAGTTTCAAAAATGAGGCATGTTTCGCAGAAAAAACTCTTGGAGTGAGTTCTACCCAAGAGACATGTATTTTACCGAGATACACTCACCGTGATATTCTATGTTCTGAACACTCTCCATGTATCTCGGATTCTACAAATATTCTCTTCAGAGTTGTTAGTATGCGGATTGCCGAACTTTCATCCACCATACAAGGCATATTTACACCTACAATTGATTAATCTGAGTTCGCAGCTTATTCCTAATGCCAGTTTCAAAAATCAGGCAGTTATCTCAGGAATAAACTCTTGGAGCGATTTCTAACCTAGGGAAATGTAATTTACATAAATTTCCTCGCCGTGACATTCCGTGTTCCAAACGTTCTACATGCATAACGGATTCGAAAAATATTCACTACAGATTTGTTAGCATGTGGATTACCGAACTTTCATCACAAAACATTGAATATTGATACTTAGAAGTATTTTCTCAGATTTTGCAGCGTTTTCCAAGCGCCAGTTTCAAAAATGAAGCAGTTTTCACAGAAAAATTCTATTGAAGTGAGTTCTACCAAATAGACAAGTAGTTTACATTGTTTCAATCACCGTGAAATTGCACGTTCCCAACATGGTACATGCATCACGGGTTAGAAAAAAGATTCTTTAATATGTTGTGAAAAAGTGGATTACCAAACTTTCTTCCTACATAAAGGCATCTTTACACCTACAAATATTTTCTCACATTTTGCAGCTTTATCCAAATATCACATTTGAGTATCAAGCAATTTTCGCCGAAAAATTCTATTCTAGCTAGTTCTACCCAATAGAATTCTAATTTACATGGTTTCTTTACCGTGAAATTCTGTCTTCTGAATGCGCTACAAGAATCACAGTTTGAAAAATATTACTACACACTTGTTAACATATGGATTACCGGACTTTCATCCACCAATCAAGTCATATTGGCACTTAGAAGAATTTTCTCATATTTCGAAGATTTTTCCTAACACCAGATTTGAAAATGAGGCAGATTTTGCAGAAAAATTCTCTTGGAGCGAGTTCTACCTAATAGACTTTTAATTTACATTGATGTGCTCATCATGATATTTTGTGATCTGAACACATTTCATGTATCTCGGTTTCGACAAATATTCACTACAGAGATGTTAGCATTTGGATTACCAAACTTTCATCCACCATACAAGGCATATTTACACCTACCAGTATTTACTCTCATTTCAAATTTTGTCCAAACGTCAAATTCGAAAATCATGCAATTTGTTCAGAAAAATTCTATTCAAGCTAGTTCTACCCAATAGAATTTTAATTTATGTAGTTTCATTACCGTAAATTTCCATGTTCCAAACACGCTAAATAAGTCACGGATTCGAAAAGTATTCCCTTCATAGTTGGTTACGTGGATTACCAGACTTAAATTCCCCGTTCAAGGCATATTCACACTTAGAAGCATTTTCTCAGATTTCTCAGGTTTTTCCTAAAGCCAGTTTGGAAAATGAGGCTGATTTCACAGAAAATGTTCTTGGAGCCAGTTCTACCCAAAAGATATGTAATTTAACTAGTTCACTCACCGTGACATTCCGTGTTCTGAACATGTTACATGCATCAAGGATTCGACAATCATCCTTTAATGAGTGTGAGCATGTGGATTATCAAATTTTCATCCACCTTACAAGACATGTTTTCACCTAGAAACATTTACTCACATTTCGCAGAATTTTCCTAACGTCAGTTTCGAAACTCAGGCAGTTTTCGCAGAAAAATCCTCTTGTTGCATGTTCCATCCAATAGACATCTCATTTTCATAGATACCATCACCGTAACATTCCGTGTTCCTAAAAAACGGTTCATGCACCAAGGATTCAACAAATATTCACTGCTGAGTTGTTAGCATGTGAATTACCAATCTTTAATAAACCATTGAAGACATATTGTCACCTTAAAGCATTTACTCTGATTTCACAGCGTTTTCATAACACCAGTTCCGAAACTGAGGCAGATTTTTCAGTAAAACTCTCCTGGAGAGGGTTCTAACCAATAGATATGTAATTTGCATAGCTTCCCTCACCGAGAAAGACCGTGTTCCGAACAGGCTACATACATCAAGGATTTGAGAAACATTTTTAATGAGTTATGTACATGTGTATTACAGATCTTTCATCCACCATACAAGGCATATTGACACATAGAACATTAACTCTTAGTTCGCAGCTTTTTCCTAATAGCAGTTTTGAAAATCAGGCAGTATTCAAAGGAAAAACTGTTGGAGCGTGTTCTGCCCAATAGGTACGTAAATTAAATATATTCCCCCACTGTGAAATTACATGTTTTGAACACATTACATGCAGAAAAGATTTGACAAAAATAAACTATAGAGTTGTTTGCATGAGGATGACACGACTTTCATCACAATACAAGGCATATTGATGCTTAGAAGCATTTTCTCTGATTTCACAGAGCTTTCCAAACGCCAGTTTCGAAAATGAGGCAGATTTCACGGCAAAAAACTCTTGGAGCTGGTTCTAACCTATAGACATGTAATTAACATGGATTCGCTCTCCGTGAAATTCCGTGTTCTGAACACGATACATGCATCTCGGACTCGACAAATATTCACTACACTGTGGTTAGCATGTGGATTACAGCACTTTCATCCACCATACAAAGCTTACTGACACTTTGAAGGATTTTCTCAGATTTCACAGGTTAGTTTTAATGCCAGATAAGAAAATGAGGCAGATTTGGCAAAAAAATGCTCTTGGAGCGAGTTATACACAAAAGATATGTAATTTACCTAGTTTTACTCACCGTGACATTCCGTGTTCTGAACACGTTACATGCATCACGGATTCGACAAACATTCACTACAGAGTTGGTAGCATAAGGATTACCGAACATTCACCCACCATAAATGCCATATTGACATTTTGAATCACTTTCCCATATTTCAAAATGTTTTCCTTATGCCAGGTTTGAAAATGAGGCAGATTAACAAAAAATTCTCTTGGAGCAAGTACTTCCCATAGAAATGTAATTTACATAGCTTCCCTCACAGTGACATTCCAATTTCCGAACACTCTACATACTTCACGGATTTGACAAACATTTTTAATGAGTTATGTACATGTGTATTACAGAACTTTCATCCACCATACAAGGCATATTTAAACCTAGAAACGTTAACTCTGAATTTGCAGCCTTTTCCTAATGCCAGTTTGGAAAATCAGGCCGTTTTCTCCAGAAAAAGTTTTTGGAGCGATTTCTTCCCAATAGACATGAAATTTACATAGATTCCATCTCCGGAAACTTCCGTCATACGATCACGCTACATGCGTAGGCTTTCTACAATTATTCACATCAGGTTTGTTTGCATGTGGCTTTATGAACTTCCATCACAATACAATGCATATTGACACTTTGAAGCATTTTCTCTGATTTTGAAGGAATTTCCAAATGCCAGTTTCGAAAATGAGGCAGATTTCGCAGAAAAAACTCTTGGAGTGAGTTCTACCCAAGAGACATGTATTTTACCGAGATACACTCACCGTGATATTCTATGTTCTGAACACTCTCCATGTATCTCGGATTCGACAAATATTCTCTTCAGAGTTGTTAGTATGTGGATTGCCGAACTTTCATCCACCATACAAGGCATATTTACACCTACAATTGATTAATCTGAGTTCGCAGCTTATTCCTAATGCCAGTTTCAAAAATCAGGCGGTTATCTCAGGAAAAAACTCTTGGAGCGATTTCTAACCTAGGGAAATGTAATTTACATAAATTTCCTCGCCGTGACATTCCGTGTTCCAAACGTTCTACATGCATAACGGATTCGAAAAATATTCACTACAGATTTGTTAGCATGTGGATTACCAAACTTTCATCACAAAACATTGAATATTGATAATTAGAAGTATTTTCTCAGATTTTGCAGCGTTTTCCAAGCGCCAGTTTCAAAAATGAAGCAGTTTTCACAGAAAAATTCTATTGAAGTGAGTTCTACCAAATAGACAAGTAGTTTACATTGTTTCAATCACCGTGAAATTGCACGTTCTGAACATGGTACATGCATCACGGGTTAGAAAAAAGATTCTTTAATATGTTGTGAAAAAGTGGATTACCAAACTTTCTTCCTACATAAAGGCATCTTTACACCTACAAATATTTTCTCACATTTTGCAGCTTTATCCAAATATCACATTTGAGTATCAAGGAATTTTCGCCGAAAAATTCTATTGTAGCTAGTTCTACCCAATAGAATTCTAATTTACATGGTTTCTTTACCGTGAAATTCTGTCTTCTGAACGCGCTACAAGAATCACAGTTTGAAAAATATTACTACACACTTGTTAACATATGGATTACCGGACTTTCATCCACCAATCAACTCATATAGGCACTTAGAAGGATTTTCTCATATTTCGAAGATTTTTCCTAACACCAGATTTGAAAATGAGGCAGATTTTGCAGAAAAATTCTCTTGGAGCGAGTTCTACCCAATAGACATTTAATTTACATTGATGTGCTCATCATGACATTTTGTGATCTGAACACATTTCATGTATCTCGGTTTCGACAAATATTCACTACAGAGATGTTAGCATTTGGATTACCAAACTTTCATCCACCATACAAGGCATATTTACACCTACAAGTATTTACTCTCATTTCAAATTTTGTCCAAACGTCAAATTCGAAAATCATGCAATTTGTTCAGAAAAATTCTATTCAAGCTAGTTCTACCCAATAGAATTTTAATTTACGTAGTTTCATTACCGTAAATTTCCATGTTCCAAACACGCTAAATAAGTCACGGATTCGAAAAGTATTCCCTTCATAGTTGGTTACGTGGATTACCAGACTTAAATTCCCCGTTCAAGGCATATTCACACTTAGAAGCATTTTCTCAGATTTCTCAGGTTTTTCCTAAAGCCAGTTTGGAAAATGAGGCTGATTTCACAGAAAAAGTTCTTGGAGCCAGTTCTACCCAAAAGATATGTAATTTAAGTAGTTCACTCACCGTGACATTCCGTGCTCTGAACATGTTACATGCATCAAGGATTCGACAATCATCCTTTAATGAGTGTGAGCATGTGGATTATCAAATTTTCATCCTCCTTACAAGACATGTTTTCACCTAGAAACATTTACTCACATTTCGCAGAATTTTCTTAACGTCAGTTTCGAAACTCAGGAAGTTTTCGCAGAAAAATCCTCTTGTTGCATGTTCCATCCAATAGACATCTCATTTTCATAGATACCATCACCGTAACATTCCGTGTTCCTAAAAAACGGTTCATGCACCAAGGATTCAACAAATATTCACTGCTGAGTTGTTAGCATGTGAATTACCAATCTTTAATAAACCATTGAAGACATATTGTCACCTTAAAGCATTTACTCTGATTTCACAGCGTTTTCATAACACCAGTTTCGAAACTGAGGCAGATTTTTCAGTAAAACTCTCCTGGAGAGGGTTCTAACCAATAGATATGTAATTTGCATAGCTTCCCTCACCGAGAAAGACCGTGTTCCGAACAGGCTACATACATCAAGGATTTGAGAAACATTTTTAATGAGTTATGTACATGTGTATTACAGATCTTTCATCCACCATACAAGGCATATTGACACATAGAAACATTAACTCTGAGTTCGCAGCTTTTTCCTAATAGCAGTTTCGAAAATCAGGCAGTTTTCAAAGGAAAAACTGTTGGAGCGTGTTCTACCCAATAGGTACGTAAATTACATAGATTCCCCCACTGTGAAATTACATGTTTCGAACACATTACATGCAGAAAAGATTCGACAAAAATAAACTATAGAGTTGTTTGCATGAGGATGACAGGACTTTCATCACAATACAAGGCATATTGATGCTTAGAAGCATTTTCTCTGATTTCACAGAGCTTTCCAAACGCCAGTTTCGAAAATGAGGCAGATTTCACGGCAAAAACCTCTTGGAGCAGGTTCTATCCTATAGACATGTAATTAACATGGATTCGATCTCCGTGAAATTCCGTGTTCTGAACACGATACATGCATCTCGGACTCGACAAATATTCACTACACTGTGGTTAGCATGTGGATTACAGCACTTTCATCCACCATACAAAGCTTACTGACACTTTGAAGAATTTTCTCAGATTTCACAGGTTAGTTTTAATGCCAGATAAGAAAATGAGGCAGATTTGGCAAAAAAATGCTCTTGGAGCGAGTTATACACAAAAGATATGTAATTTACCTAGTTTTACTCACCGTGACATTCCGTGTTCTGAACACGTTACATGCATCACGGATTCGACAAACATTCACTACAGAGTTGGTAGCATAAGGATTACCGAACATTCACCCACCATAAATGCCATATTGACATTTTGAAGCACTTTCCCATATTTCAAAATGTTTTCCTAATGCCAGGTTTGAAAATGAGGCAGATTAACAAAAAATTCTCTTGGAGCAAGTACTTCCCATAGAAATGTAATTTACATAGCTTCCCTCACAGTGACATTCCAATTTCCGAACACTCTACATACTTCACGGATTTGACAAACATTTTTAATGAGTTATGTACATGTGTAGTACAGAACTTTCATCCACCATACAAGGCATATTTAAACCTAGAAACGTTAACTCTGAATTTGCAGCCTTTTCCTAATGCCAGTTTGGAAAATCAGGCCGTTTCCTCCAGAAAAAGTTTTTGGAGCGATTTCTTCCCAATAGACATGAAATTTACATAGATTCCATCTCCGGAAACTTCCGTCATACGATCACGCTACATGCATAGGCTTTCTACAATTATTCACATCAGGTTTGTTTGCATGTGGCTTTATGAACTTCCATCACAATACAATGCATATTGACACTTTGAAGCATTTTCTCTGATTTTGAAGGAATTTCCAAATGCCAGTTTCAAAAATGAGGCAGGTTTCGCAGAAAAAAATTTGGAGTGAGTTCTACCCAAGAGACATGTATTTTTACCTAGATACACTCACCGTGATATTCTATGTTCTGAACACTCTCCATGTATCTCGGATTCGACAAATAATCTCTTCAGAGTTGTTAGTATGCGGATTGCCAAACTTTCATCCACCATACAAGGCATATTTACACCTACAATTGATTAATCTGATTTCGCAGCTTATTCCTAATGCCAGTTTCAAAAATCAGGCGGTTATCTCAGGAAAAAACTCTTGGAGCGATTTCTAACATAGGGAAATGTAATTTACATAAATTTCCTCGCCGTGACATTCCGTGTTCCAAACGTTCTACATGCATAACGGATTCGAAAAATATTCACTACAGATTTGTTAGCATGTGGATTACCAAACTTTCATCACAAAACATTGAATATTGATACTTAGAAGTATTTTCTCAGATTTTGCAGTGTTTTCCAAGCGCCAGTTTCAAAAATGAAGCAGTTTTCACATAAAAATTCTATTGAAGTGAGTACTACCAAATAGAAAAGTAGTTTACATTGTTTCAATCACCGTGAAATTGCACGTTCCGAACATGGTACATGCATCACGGGTTAGAAAAAAGTTTCTTTAATATGTTGTGAAAAAGTGGATTACCAAACTTTCTTCCTATATAAAGGCATCTTTACACCTACAAATATTTTCTCACATTTTGCAGCTTTATCCAAATATCACATTTGAGTATCAAGGAATTTTCGCCGAAAAATTCTATTCTAGCTAGTTCTACCCAATAGAATTCTAATTTACATGGTTTCTTTACCGTGAAATTCTGTCTTCTGAACGCGCTACAAGAATCACAGTTTGAAAAATATTACTACACACTTGTTAACATATGGATTACCGGACTTTCATCCACCAATCAAGTCATATTGGCACTTAGAAGCATTTTCTCATATTTCGAAGATTTTTCCTAACACCAGATTTGAAAATGAGGCAGATTTTGCAGAAAAATTCTCTTGGAGCGAATTCTACCCAATAGACATTTAAGTTACATAGATGTGCTCATCATGACATTTTGTGATCTGAACACATTTCATGTATCTCGGTTTCGACAAATATTCACTACAGAGATGTTAGCATTTGGATTACCAAACTTTCATCCACCATACAAGGCATATTTACACCTACAAGTATTTACTCTCATTTCAAATTTTGTCCAAACGTCAAATTCGAAAATCATGCAATTTGTTCAGAAAAATTCTATTCAAGCTAGTTCTACCCAATAGAATTTTAATTTACGTAGTTTCATTACCATAAATTTCCATGTTCCAAACACGCTAAATAAGTCACGGATTCGAAAAGTATTCCCTTCATAGTTGGTTACGTGGATTACCAGACTTAAATTCCCCGTTCAAGGCATATTCACACTTAGAAGCATATTCTCAGATTTCTCAGGTTTTCCCTAAAGCCAGTTTGGAAAATGAGGCTGATTTCACAGAAATAGTTCTTGGAGCCAGTTCTACCCAAAAGATATGTAATTTAAGTAGTTCACTCACCGTGACATTCCGTGCTCTGAACATGTTACATGCATCAAGGTTTCGACAATCATCCTTTAATGAGTGTGAGCATGTGGATTATCAAATTTTCATCCACCTTACAAGACATGTTTTCACCTAGAAACATTTACTCACATTTCGCAGAATTTTCCTAACGTCAGTTTCGAAAATCAGGCAGTTTTCGCAGAAAAATCCTCTTGTTGCATGTTCCATCCAATAGACATCTCATTTTCATAGATACCATCACCGTAACATTCCGTGTTCCTAAAAAACGGTCCATGCACCAAGGATTCAACAAATATTCACTGCTGAGTTGTTAGCATGTGAATTACCAATCTTTAATAAACCATTGAAGACATATTGTGACCTTAAAGCATTTACTCTGATTTCACAGCGTTTTCATAACACCAGTTTCGAAACTGAGGCAGATTTTTCAGTAAAACTCTCCTGGAGAGGGTTCTAACCAATAGATATGTAATTTGCATAGCTTCCCTCACCGAGAAAGACCGTGTTCCGAACAGGCTACATACATCAAGGATTTGAGAAACATTTTTAATGAGTTATGTACATGTGTATTACAGATCTTTCATCCACCATACAAGGCATATTGACACATAGAAACATTAACTCTGAGTTCGCAGATTTTTCCTAATAGCAGTTTCGAAAATC
Organism: Camelus bactrianus; assembly: GCF_048773025.1. Classification (NCBI taxonomy): domain Eukaryota; kingdom Metazoa; phylum Chordata; class Mammalia; order Artiodactyla; family Camelidae; genus Camelus; species Camelus bactrianus. Next base: position 141,185,335 of record NC_133539.1, on the reverse strand, counting down.
AGGCAGTTTTCAAAGGAAAAACTGTTGGAGCGTGTTCTGCCCAATAGGTACGTAAATTACATAGATTCCCCCACTGTGAAATTACATGTTTCGAACACATTACATGCAGAAAAGATTCGACAAAAATAAACTATAAAGTTGTTTGCATGAGGATGACAGGACTTTCATCACAATACAAGGCATATTGATGCTTAGAAGCATTTTCTCTGATTTCACAGAGCTTTCCAAACGCCAGTTTCGAAAATGAGGCAGATTTCACGGCAAAAACCTCTTGGAGCAGGTTCTAACCTATAGACATGTAATTAACATGGATTCGCTCTCCGTGAAATTCCGTGTTCTGAACACGATACATGCATCTCGGACTCGACAAATATTCACTACATTGTGGTTAGCATGTGGATTACAGCACTTTCATCCACCATACAAAGCTTACTGACACTTTGAAGAATTTTCTCAGATTTCACAGGTTAGTTTTAATGCCAGATAAGAAAATGAGGCAGATTTGGCAAAAAAATGCTCTTGGAGCGAGTTATACACAAAAGATATGTAATTTACCTAGTTTTACTCACCGTGACATTCCGTGTTCTGAACACGTTACATGCATCACGGATTCGACAAACATTCACTACAGAGTTGGTAGCATAAGGATTACCGAACATTCACCCACCATAAATGCCATATTGACATTTTGAAGCACTTTCCCATATTTCAAAATGTTTTCCTAATGCCAGGTTTGAAAATGAGGCAGATTAACAAAAAATTCTCTTGGAGCAAGTACTTCCCATAGAAATGTAATTTACATAGCTTCCCTCACAGTGACATTCCAATTTCCGAACACTCTACATACTTCACGGATTTGACAAACATTTTTAATGAGTTATGTACATGTGTATTACAGAACTTTCATCCACCATACAAGGCATATTTAAACCTAGAAACGTTAACTCTGAATTTGCAGCCTTTTCCTAATGCCAGTTTCGAAAATCAGGCCGTTTTCTCCAGAAAAAATTTTTGGAGCGATTTCTTCCCAATAGACATGAAATTTACATAGATTCCATCTCCGGAAATTTCCGTCATACGATCACGCTACATGCATAGGCTTTCTACAATTATTCACATCAGGTTTGTTTGCATGTGGCTTTATGAACTTCCATCACAATACAATGCATATTGACACTTTGAAGCATTTTCTCTGATTTTGAAGGAATTTCCAAATGCCAGTTTCGAAAATGAGGCAGATTTCGCAGAAAAAACTCTTGGAGTGAGTTCTACCCAAGAGACATGTATTTTACCGACATACGCTCACCGTGATATTCTACGATCTGAACACTCTCCATGTATCTCGGTTTCGACAAATATTCTCTACAGAGGTGTTAGTATGCGGATTGCCGAACTTTCATCCACCATACAAGGCATATTTACACCTACAATTGATTAATCTGAGTTCGCAGCTTATTCCTAACGCCAGTTTCAAAAATCAGGCTGTTATCTCAGGAAAAAACTCTTGGAGCGATTTCTAACCTATTGAAATGTAATTTACATAAATTTCCTCGCCGTGACATTCCGTGTTCCAAACGTTCTACATGCATAACGGATTCGAAAAATATTCACTACAGATTTGTTAGCATGTGGATTACAAACTTACATCACAGAACATTGAATATTGATACTTAGAAGTATTTTCTCAGATTTTGCAGTGTTTTCCAAGCGCCAGTTTCAAAAATGAAGCAGTTATTACAGAAAAATTCTATTGAAGTGAGTTCTACAAAATAGACAAGTAGTTACATTGTTTCAATCACCGTGAAATTGCACGTTCCAAACATGGTACATGCATCACGGATTAGGAAAAAGATTGTTTAATATGTTGTGAAAAATTGGATTACCAAACTTTCTTCCTACATAAAGGCATCTTTATACCTACAAATATTTTCTCACATTTTGCAGCTTTATCCAAATATCACATTTGAGTATCAAGCAATTTTCGCCGAAAAATTCTATTCTAACTAGTTCTACCCAATAGAATTCTAATTTACATAGTTTCTTTACCGTGAATTTCGGTCTTCCGAACGCGCTACAGGAATCACAGTTTGAAAAATATTACTACACACTTGTTAACATATGGATTACCGGACTTTCATCCACCAATCAAGTCATATTGGCACTTAGAAGCATTTTCTCATATTTCGAAGAATTTTCCTAACACCAGATTTGAAAATGAGGCAGATTTTGCAGAAAAATTCTCTTGGAGCGAGTTCTACCCAATAGACATTTAAGTTACATAGATGTGCTCATCATGACATTTTGTGATCTGAACACATTTCATGTATCTCGGTTTCGACAAATATTCACTACAGAGATGTTAGCATTTGGATTACCAATCTTACATCCACCATACAAGGCATATTTACACCTACAATTATTTACTCTCATTTCAAATTTTGTCCAAACGTCAAATTCGAAAATCATGCAATTTGTTCAGAAAAATTCTATTCAAGCTAGTTCTACCCAATAGAATTTTAATTTATGTTGTTTCATTACCATAAATTTCCATGTTCCAAACACGCTAAATAAGTCACGGATTCGAAAAGTATTCCCTTCATAGTTGGTTACGTGGATTACCAGACTTAAATTCCCCGTTCAAGGCATATTCACACTTAGAAGCATTTTCTCAGATTTCTCAGGATTTTCCTAAAGCCAGTTTGAAAAATGAGGCTGATTTCACAGAAAAAGTTCTTGGAGCCAGTTCTACCCAAAAGATATGTAATTTAAGTAGTTCACTCACCGTGACATTCCGTGTTCTGAACATGTTACATGCATCAAGGATTCGACAATCATCCTTTAATGAGTGTGAGCATGTGGATTATCAAATTTTCATCCACCTTACAAGACATGTTTTCACCTAGAAACATTTACTCACATTTCGCAGAATTTTCCTAACGTCAGTTTCGAAAATCAGGCAGTTTTCGCAGAAAAATCCTCTTGTTGCATGTTCCATCCAATAGACATCTCATTTTCATAGATACCATCACCGTAACATTCCGTGTTCCTAAAAAACTGTTCATGCACCAAGGATTCAACAAATATTCACTGCTGAGTTGTTAGCATGTGAATTACCAATCTTTAATAAACCATTGAAGACATATTGTCACCTTAAAGCATTTACTCTGATTTCACAGCGTTTTCATAACACCAGTTCCGAAACTGAGGCAGATTTTTCAGTAAAACTCTCCTGGAGAGGGTTCTAACCAATAGATATGTAATTTGCATAGCTTCCCTCACCGAGAAAGACCGTGTTCCGAACAGGCTACATACATCAAGGATTTGAGAAACATTTTTAATGACTTATGTACATGTGTATTACAGATCTTTCATCCACCATACAAGGCATATTGACACATAGAAACATTAACTCTGAGCTCACAGCTTTTTCCTAATAGCAGTTTCGAAAATCAGGCAGTTTTCAAAGGAAAATACTTTTGGAGCGTGTTCTACCCAATAGGTACGTAAATTACATAGATTCCCCCACTGTGAAATTACATGTTTCGAACACATTACATGCAGAAAAGATTCAACAAAAATAAACTATAGAGTTGTTTGCATGAGGATGACAGGACTTTCATCACAATACAAGGCATATTGATGCTTAGAAGCATTTTCTCTGATTTCACAGAGCTTTCCAAACGCCAGTTTCGAAAATGAGGCAGATTTCACGGCAAAAACCTCTTGGAGCAGGTTCTAACCTATAGACATGTAATTAACATGGATTCGCTCTCCGTGAAATTCCGTGTTCTGAACACGATACATGCATCTCGGACTCGACAAATATTCACTACATTGTGGTTAGCATGTGGATTACAGCACTTTCATCCACCATACAAAGCTTACTGACACTTTGAAGAATTTTCTCAGATTTCACAGGTTAGTTTTAATGCCAGATAAGAAAATGAGGCAGATTTGGCAAAAAAATGCTCTTGGAGCGAGTTATACACAAGATATGTAATTTACCTAGTTTTACTCACCGTGACATTCCGTGTTCTGAACACGTTACATGCATCACGGATTCGACAAACATTCACTACAGAGTTGGTAGCATAAGGATTACCGAACATTCACCCACCATAAATGCCATATTGACATTTTGAAGCACTTTCCCATATTTCAAAATGTTTTCCTAATGCCAGGTTTGAAAATGAGGCAGATTAACAAAAAATTCTCTTGGAGCAAGTACTTCCCATAGAAATGTAATTTACATAGCTTCCCTCACAGTGACATTCCAATTTCCGAACACTCTACATACTTCACGGATTTGACAAACATTTTTAATGAGTTATGTACATGTGTATTACAGAACTTTCATCCACCATACAAGGCATATTTAAACCTAGAAACGTTAACTCTGAATTTGCAGCCTTTTCCTAATGCCAGTTTGGAAAATCAGGCCGTTTCCTCCAGAAAAAGTTTTTGGAGCGATTTCTTCCCAATAGACATGAAATTTACATAGATTCCATCTCCGGAAACTTCCGTCATACGATCACGCTACATGCATAGGCTTTCTACAATTATTCACATCAGGTTTGTTTGCATGTGGCTTTATGAACTTCCATCACAATACAATGCATATTGACACTTTGAAGCATTTTCTCTGATTTTGAAGGAATTTCCAAATGCCAGTTTCAAAAATGAGGCAGGTTTCGCAGAAAAAAATTTGGAGTGAGTTCTACCCAAGAGACATGTATTTTTACCTAGATACACTCACCGTGATATTCTATGTTCTGAACACTCTCCATGTATCTCGGATTCGACAAATAATCTCTTCAGAGTTGTTAGTATGCGGATTGCCAAACTTTCATCCACCATACAAGGCATATTTACACCTACAATTGATTAATCTGATTTCGCAGCTTATTCCTAATGCCAGTTTCAAAAATCAGGCGGTTATCTCAGGAAAAAACTCTTGGAGCGATTTCTAACATAGGGAAATGTAATTTACATAAATTTCCTCGCCGTGACATTCCGTGTTCCAAACGTTCTACATGCATAACGGATTCGAAAAATATTCACTACAGATTTGTTAGCATGTGGATTACCAAACTTTCATCACAAAACATTGAATATTGATACTTAGAAGTATTTTCTCAGATTTTGCAGTGTTTTCCAAGCGCCAGTTTCAAAAATGAAGCAGTTTTCACATAAAAATTCTATTGAAGTGAGTACTACCAAATAGAAAAGTAGTTTACATTGTTTCAATCACCGTGAAATTGCACGTTCCGAACATGGTACATGCATCACGGGTTAGAAAAAAGTTTCCTTAATATGTTGTGAAAAAGTGGATTACCAAACTTTCTTCCTATATAAAGGCATCTTTACACCTACAAATATTTTCTCACATTTTGCAGCTTTATCCAAATATCACATTTGAGTATCAAGGAATTTTCGCCGAAAAATTCTATTCTAGCTAGTTCTACCCAATAGAATTCTAATTTACATGGTTTCTTTACCGTGAAATTCTGTCTTCTGAACGCGCTACAAGAATCACAGTTTGAAAAATATTACTACACACTTGTTAACATATGGATTACCGGACTTTCATCCACCAATCAAGTCATATTGGCACTTAGAAGCATTTTCTCATATTTCGAAGATTTTTCCTAACACCAGATTTGAAAATGAGGCAGATTTTGCAGAAAAATTCTCTTGGAGCGAATTCTACCCAATAGACATTTAAGTTACATAGATGTGCTCATCATGACATTTTGTGATCTGAACACATTTCATGTATCTCGGTTTCGACAAATATTCACTACAGAGATGTTAGCATTTGGATTACCAAACTTTCATCCACCATACAAGGCATATTTACACCTACAAGTATTTACTCTCATTTCAAATTTTGTCCAAACGTCAAATTCGAAAATCATGCAATTTGTTCAGAAAAATTCTATTCAAGCTAGTTCTACCCAATAGAATTTTAATTTACGTAGTTTCATTACCATAAATTTCCATGTTCCAAACACGCTAAATAAGTCACGGATTCGAAAAGTATTCCCTTCATAGTTGGTTACGTGGATTACCAGACTTAAATTCCCCGTTCAAGGCATATTCACACTTAGAAGCATATTCTCAGATTTCTCAGGTTTTCCCTAAAGCCAGTTTGGAAAATGAGGCTGATTTCACAGAAATAGTTCTTGGAGCCAGTTCTACCCAAAAGATATGTAATTTAAGTAGTTCACTCACCGTGACATTCCGTGCTCTGAACATGTTACATGCATCAAGGTTTCGACAATCATCCTTTAATGAGTGTGAGCATGTGGATTATCAAATTTTCATCCACCTTACAAGACATGTTTTCACCTAGAAACATTTACTCACATTTCGCAGAATTTTCCTAACGTCAGTTTCGAAAATCAGGCAGTTTTCGCAGAAAAATCCTCTTGTTGCATGTTCCATCCAATAGACATCTCATTTTCATAGATACCATCACCGTAACATTCCGTGTTCCTAAAAAACGGTCCATGCACCAAGGATTCAACAAATATTCACTGCTGAGTTGTTAGCATGTGAATTACCAATCTTTAATAAACCATTGAAGACATATTGTCACCTTAAAGCATTTACTCTGATTTCACAGCGTTTTCATAACACCAGTTTCGAAACTGAGGCAGATTTTTCAGTAAAACTCTCCTGGAGAGGGTTCTAACCAATAGATATGTAATTTGCATAGCTTCCCTCACCGAGAAAGACCGTGTTCCGAACAGGCTACATACATCAAGGATTTGAGAAACATTTTTAATGAGTTATGTACATGTGTATTACAGATCTTTCATCCACCATACAAGGCATATTGACACATAGAAACATTAACTCTGAGTTCGCAGATTTTTCCTAATAGCAGTTTCGAAAATCAGGCAGTTTTCAAAGGAAAAACTGTTGGAGCGTGTTCTGCCCAATAGGTACGTAAATTACATAGATTCCCCCACTGTGAAATTACATGTTTCGAACACATTACATGCAGAAAAGATTCGACAAAAATAAACTATAAAGTTGTTTGCATGAGGATGACAGGACTTTCATCACAATACAAGGCATATTGATGCTTAGAAGCATTTTCTCTGATTTCACAGAGCTTTCCAAACGCCAGTTTCGAAAATGAGGCAGATTTCACGGCAAAAACCTCTTGGAGCAGGTTCTAACCTATAGACATGTAATTAACATGGATTCGCTCTCCGTGAAATTCCGTGTTCTGAACACGATACATGCATCTCGGACTCGACAAATATTCACTACATTGTGGTTAGCATGTGGATTACAGCACTTTCATCCACCATACAAAGCTTACTGACACTTTGAAGAATTTTCTCAGATTTCACAGGTTAGTTTTAATGCCAGATAAGAAAATGAGGCAGATTTGGCAAAAAAATGCTCTTGGAGCGAGTTATACACAAAAGATATGTAATTTACCTAGTTTTACTCACCGTGACATTCCGTGTTCTGAACACGTTACATGCATCACGGATTCGACAAACATTCACTACAGAGTTGGTAGCATAAGGATTACCGAACATTCACCCACCATAAATGCCATATTGACATTTTGAAGCACTTTCCCATATTTCAAAATGTTTTCCTAATGCCAGGTTTGAAAATGAGGCAGATTAACAAAAAATTCTCTTGGAGCAAGTACTTCCCATAGAAATGTAATTTACATAGCTTCCCTCACAGTGACATTCCAATTTCCGAACACTCTACATACTTCACGGATTTGACAAACATTTTTAATGAGTTATGTACATGTGTATTACAGAACTTTCATCCACCATACAAGGCATATTTAAACCTAGAAACGTTAACTCTGAATTTGCAGCCTTTTCCTAATGCCAGTTTCGAAAATCAGGCCGTTTTCTCCAGAAAAAATTTTTGGAGCGATTTCTTCCCAATAGACATGAAATTTACATAGATTCCATCTCCGGAAATTTCCGTCATACGATCACGCTACATGCATAGGCTTTCTACAATTATTCACATCAGGTTTGTTTGCATGTGGCTTTATGAACTTCCATCACAATACAATGCATATTGACACTTTGAAGCATTTTCTCTGATTTTGAAGGAATTTCCAAATGCCAGTTTCGAAAATGAGGCAGATTTCGCAGAAAAAACTCTTGGAGTGAGTTCTACCCAAGAGACATGTATTTTACCGACATACGCTCACCGTGATATTCTACGATCTGAACACTCTCCATGTATCTCGGTTTCGACAAATATTCTCTACAGAGGTGTTAGTATGCGGATTGCCGAACTTTCATCCACCATACAAGGCATATTTACACCTACAATTGATTAATCTGAGTTCGCAGCTTATTCCTAACGCCAGTTTCAAAAATCAGGCTGTTATCTCAGGAAAAAACTCTTGGAGCGATTTCTAACCTATTGAAATGTAATTTACATAAATTTCCTCGCCGTGACATTCCGTGTTCCAAACGTTCTACATGCATAACGGATTCGAAAAATATTCACTACAGATTTGTTAGCATGTGGATTACAAACTTACATCACAGAACATTGAATATTGATACTTAGAAGTATTTTCTCAGATTTTGCAGTGTTTTCCAAGCGCCAGTTTCAAAAATGAAGCAGTTATTACAGAAAAATTCTATTGAAGTGAGTTCTACAAAATAGACAAGTAGTTACATTGTTTCAATCACCGTGAAATTGCACGTTCCAAACATGGTACATGCATCACGGATTAGGAAAAAGATTGTTTAATATGTTGTGAAAAATTGGATTACCAAACTTTCTTCCTACATAAAGGCATCTTTATACCTACAAATATTTTCTCACATTTTGCAGCTTTATCCAAATATCACATTTGAGTATCAAGCAATTTTCGCCGAAAAATTCTATTCTAACTAGTTCTACCCAATAGAATTCTAATTTACATAGTTTCTTTACCGTGAATTTCGGTCTTCCGAACGCACTACAGGAATCACAGTTTGAAAAATATTACTACACACTTGTTAACATATGGATTACCGGACTTTCATCCACCAATCAAGTCATATTGGCACTTAGAAGCATTTTCTCATATTTCGAAGAATTTTCCTAACACCAGATTTGAAAATGAGGCAGATTTTGCAGAAAAATTCTCTTGGAGCGAGTTCTACCCAATAGACATTTAAGTTACATAGATGTGCTCATCATGACATTTTGTGATCTGAACACATTTCATGTATCTCGGTTTCGACAAATATTCACTACAGAGATGTTAGCATTTGGATTACCAATCTTACATCCACCATACAAGGCATATTTACACCTACAATTATTTACTCTCATTTCAAATTTTGTCCAAACGTCAAATTCGAAAATCATGCAATTTGTTCAGAAAAATTCTATTCAAGCTAGTTCTACCCAATAGAATTTTAATTTATGTTGTTTCATTACCATAAATTTCCATGTTCCAAACACGCTAAATAAGTCACGGATTCGAAAAGTATTCCCTTCATAGTTGGTTACGTGGATTACCAGACTTAAATTCCCCGTTCAAGGCATATTCACACTTAGAAGCATTTTCTCAGATTTCTCAGGATTTTCCTAAAGCCAGTTTGAAAAATGAGGCTGATTTCACAGAAAAAGTTCTTGGAGCCAGTTCTACCCAAAAGATATGTAATTTAAGTAGTTCACTCACCGTGACATTCCGTGTTCTGAACATGTTACATGCATCAAGGATTCGACAATCATCCTTTAATGAGTGTGAGCATGTGGATTATCAAATTTTCATCCACCTTACAAGACATGTTTTCACCTAGAAACATTTACTCACATTTCGCAGAATTTTCCTAACGTCAGTTTCGAAAATCAGGCAGTTTTCGCAGAAAAATCCTCTTGTTGCATGTTCCATCCAATAGACATCTCATTTTCATAGATACCATCACCGTAACATTCCGTGTTCCTAAAAAACTGTTCATGCACCAAGGATTCAACAAATATTCACTGCTGAGTTGTTAGCATGTGAATTACCAATCTTTAATAAACCATTGAAGACATATTGTCACCTTAAAGCATTTACTCTGATTTCACAGCGTTTTCATAACACCAGTTCCGAAACTGAGGCAGATTTTTCAGTAAAACTCTCCTGGAGAGGGTTCTAACCAATAGATATGTAATTTGCATAGCTTCCCTCACCGAGAAAGACCGTGTTCCGAACAGGCTACATACATCAAGGATTTGAGAAACATTTTTAATGACTTATGTACATGTGTATTACAGATCTTTCATCCACCATACAAGGCATATTGACACATAGAAACATTAACTCTGAGCTCACAGCTTTTTCCTAATAGCAGTTTCGAAAATCAGGCAGTTTTCAAAGGAAAATACTTTTGGAGCGTGTTCTACCCAATAGGTACGTAAATTACATAGATTCCCCCACTGTGAAATTACATGTTTCGAACACATTACATGCAGAAAAGATTCAACAAAAATAAACTATAGAGTTGTTTGCATGAGGATGACAGGACTTTCATCACAATACAAGGCATATTGATGCTTAGAAGCATTTTCTCTGATTTCACAGAGCTTTCCAAACGCCAGTTTCGAAAATGAGGCAGATTTCACGGCAAAAACCTCTTGGAGCAGGTTCTAACCTATAGACATGTAATTAACATGGATTCGCTCTCCGTGAAATTCCGTGTTCTGAACACGATACATGCATCTCGGACTCGACAAATATTCACTACATTGTGGTTAGCATGTGGATTACAGCACTTTCATCCACCATACAAAGCTTACTGACACTTTGAAGAATTTTCTCAGATTTCACAGGTTAGTTTTAATGCCAGATAAGAAAATGAGGCAGATTTGGCAAAAAAATGCTCTTGGAGCGAGTTATACACAAGATATGTAATTTACCTAGTTTTACTCACCGTGACATTCCGTGTTCTGAACACGTTACATGCATCACGGATTCGACAAACATTCACTACAGAGTTGGTAGCATAAGGATTACCGAACATTCACCCACCATAAATGCCATATTGACATTTTGAAGCACTTTCCCATATTTCAAAATGTTTTCCTAATGCCAGGTTTGAAAATGAGGCAGATTAACAAAAAATTCTCTTGGAGCAAGTACTTCCCATAGAAATGTAATTTACATAGCTTCCCTCACAGTGACATTCCAATTTCCGAACACTCTACATACTTCACGGATTTGACAAACATTTTTAATGAGTTATGTACATGTGTATTACAGAACTTTCATCCACCATACAAGGCATATTTAAACCTAGAAACGTTAACTCTGAATTTGCAGCCTTTTCCTAATGCCAGTTTCGAAAATCAGGCCGTTTTCTCCAGAAAAAATTTTTGGAGCGATTTCTTCCCAATAGACATGAAATTTACATAGATTCCATCTCCGGAAATTTCCGTCATACGATCACGCTACATGCATAGGCTTTCTACAATTATTCACATCAGGTTTGTTTGCATGTGGCTTTATGAACTTCCATCACAATACAATGCATATTGACACTTTGAAGCATTTTCTCTGATTTTGAAGGAATTTCCAAATGCCAGTTTCGAAAATGAGGCAGATTTCGCAGAAAAAACTCTTGGAGTGAGTTCTACCCAAGAGACATGTATTTTACCGACATACGCTCACCGTGATATTCTATGATCTGAACACTCTCCATGTATCTCGGTTTCGACAAATATTCTCTACAGAGGTGTTAGTATGCGGATTGCCGAACTTTCATCCACCATACAAGGCATATTTACACCTACAATTGATTAATCTGAGTTCGCAGCTTATTCCTAACGCCAGTTTCAAAAATCAGGCTGTTATCTCAGGAAAAAACTCTTGCAGCGATTTCTAACCTATTGAAATGTAATTTACATAAATTTCCTCGCCGTGACATTCCGTGTTCCAAACGTTCTACATGCATAACGGATTCGAAAAATATTCACTACAGATTTGTTAGCATGTGGATTACAGAACTTACATCACAGAACATTGAATATTGATACTTAGAAGTATTTTCTCAGATTTTGCAGTGTTTTCCAAGCGCCAGTTTCAAAAATGAAGCAGTTATTACAGAAAAATTCTATTGAAGTGAGTTCTACAAAATAGACAAGTAGTTACATTGTTTCAATCACCGTGAAATTGCACGTTCCAAACATGGTACATGCATCACGGATTAGGAAAAAGATTCTTTAATATGTTGTGAAAATTGGATTACCAAACTTTCTTACTACATAAAGGCATCTTTATACCTACAAATATTTTCTCACATTTTGCAGCTTTATCCAAATATCACATTTGAGTATCAAGCAATTTTCGCTGAAAAATTCTATTCTAGCTAGTTCTACCCAATAGAATTCTAATTTACATAGTTTCTTTACCGTGAATTTCGGTCTTCCGAACGCGCTACAGGAATCACAGTTTGAAAAATATTACTACACACTTGTTAACATATGGATTACCGGACTTTCATCCACCAATCAAGTCATATTGGCACTTAGAAGCATTTTCTCATATTTCGAAGAATTTTCCTAACACCAGATTTGAAAATGAGGCAGATTTTGCAGAAAAATTCTCTTGGAGCGAGTTCTACCCAATAGACATTTAATTTACATAGATGTGCTCATCATGACATTTTGTGATCTGAACACATTTCATGTATCTCGGTTTCGACAAATATTCACTACAGAGATGTTAGCATTTGGATTACCAATCTTACATCCACCATACAAGGCATATTTACACCTACAATTATTTACTCTCATTTCAAAGTTTTGTCCAAACGTCAAATTCGAAAATCATGCAATTTGTTCAGAAAAATTCTATTCAAGCTAGTTCTACCCAATAGAATTTTAATTTACGTAGTTTCATTACCGTAAATTTCCATGTTCCAAACACGCTAAATAAGTCACGGATTCGAAAAGTATTCCCTTCATAGTTGGTTACGTGGATTACCAGACTTAAATTCCCCGTTCAAGGCATATTCACACTTAGAAGCATATTCTCAGATTTCTCAGGTTTTCCCTAAAGCCAGTTTGGAAAATGAGGCTGATTTCACAGAAATAGTTCTTGGAGCCAGTTCTACCCAAAAGATATGTAATTTAAGTAGTTCACTCACCGTGACATTCCGTGCTCTGAACATGTTACATGCATCAAGGATTCGACAATCATCCTTTAATGAGTGTGAGCATGTGGATTATCAAATTTTCATCCACCTTACAAGACATGTTTTCACCTAGAAACATTTACTCACATTTCGCAGAATTTTCCTAACGTCAGTTTCGAAAATCAGGCAGTTTTCGCAGAAAAATCCTCTTGTTGCATGTTCCATCCAATAGACATCTCATTTTCATAGATACCATCACCGTAACATTCCGTGTTCCTAAAAAACTGTTCATGCACCAAGGATTCAACAAATATTCACTGCTGAGTTGTTAGCATGTGAATTACCAATCTTTAATAAACCATTGAAGACATATTGTCACCTTAAAGCATTTACTCTGATTTCACAGCGTTTTCATAACACCAGTTCCGAAACTGAGGCAGATTTTTCAGTAAAACTCTCCTGGAGAGGGTTCTAACCAATAGATATGTAATTTGCATAGCTTCCCTCACCGAGAAAGACCGTGTTCCGAACAGGCTACATACATCAAGGATTTGAGAAACATTTTTAATGACTTATGTACATGTGTATTACAGATCTTTCATCCACCATACAAGGCATATTGACACATAGAAACATTAACTCTGAGCTCACAGCTTTTTCCTAATAGCAGTTTCGAAAATCAGGCAGTTTTCAAAGGAAAATACTTTTGGAGCGTGTTCTACCCAATAGGTACGTAAATTACATAGATTCCCCCACTGTGAAATTACATGTTTCGAACACATTACATGCAGAAAAGATTCGACAAAAATAAACTATAGAGTTGTTTGCATGAGGATGACAGGACTTTCATCACAATACAAGGCATATTGATGCTTAGAAGCATTTTCTCTGATTTCACAGAGCTTTCCAAACGCCAGTTTCGAAAATGAGGCAGATTTCACGGCAAAAACCTCTTGGAGCAGGTTCTAACCTATAGACATGTAATTAACATGGATTCGCTCTCCGTGAAATTCCGTGTTCTGAACACGATACATGCATCTCGGACTCGACAAATATTCACTACATTGTGGTTAGCATGTGGATTACAGCACTTTCATCCACCATACAAAGCTTACTGACACTTTGAAGAATTTTCTCAGATTTCACAGGTTAGTTTTAATGCCAGATAAGAAAATGAGGCAGATTTGGCAAAAAAATGCTCTTGGAGCGAGTTATACACAAGATATGTAATTTACCTAGTTTTACTCACCGTGACATTCCGTGTTCTGAACACGTTACATGCATCACGGATTCGACAAACATTCACTACAGAGTTGGTAGCATAAGGATTACCGAACATTCACCCACCATAAATGCCATATTGACATTTTGAAGCACTTTCCCATATTTCAAAATGTTTTCCTAATGCCAGGTTTGAAAATGAGGCAGATTAACAAAAAATTCTCTTGGAGCAAGTACTTCCCATAGAAATGTAATTTACATAGCTTCCCTCACAGTGACATTCCAATTTCCGAACACTCTACATACTTCACGGATTTGACAAACATTTTTAATGAGTTATGTACATGTGTATTACAGAACTTTCATCCACCATACAAGGCATATTTAAACCTAGAAACGTTAACTCTGAATTTGCAGCCTTTTCCTAATGCCAGTTTCGAAAATCAGGCCGTTTTCTCCAGAAAAAATTTTTGGAGCGATTTCTTCCCAATAGACATGAAATTTACATAGATTCCATCTCCGGAAATTTCCGTCATACGATCACGCTACATGCATAGGCTTTCTACAATTATTCACATCAGGTTTGTTTGCATGTGGCTTTATGAACTTCCATCACAATACAATGCATATTGACACTTTGAAGCATTTTCTCTGATTTTGAAGGAATTTCCAAATGCCAGTTTCGAAAATGAGGCAGATTTCGCAGAAAAAACTCTTGGAGTGAGTTCTACCCAAGAGACATGTATTTTACCGACATACGCTCACCGTGATATTCTATGATCTGAACACTCTCCATGTATCTCGGTTTCGACAAATATTCTCTACAGAGGTGTTAGTATGCGGATTGCCGAACTTTCATCCACCATACAAGGCATATTTACACCTACAATTGATTAATCTGAGTTCGCAGCTTATTCCTAACGCCAGTTTCAAAAATCAGGCTGTTATCTCAGGAAAAAACTCTTGCAGCGATTTCTAACCTATTGAAATGTAATTTACATAAATTTCCTCGCCGTGACATTCCGTGTTCCAAACGTTCTACATGCATAACGGATTCGAAAAATATTCACTACAGATTTGTTAGCATGTGGATTACAGAACTTACATCACAGAACATTGAATATTGATACTTAGAAGTATTTTCTCAGATTTTGCAGTGTTTTCCAAGCGCCAGTTTCAAAAATGAAGCAGTTATTACAGAAAAATTCTATTGAAGTGAGTTCTACAAAATAGACAAGTAGTTACATTGTTTCAATCACCGTGAAATTGCACGTTCCAAACATGGTACATGCATCACGGATTAGGAAAAAGATTCTTTAATATGTTGTGAAAATTGGATTACCAAACTTTCTTACTACATAAAGGCATCTTTATACCTACAAATATTTTCTCACATTTTGCAGCTTTATCCAAATATCACATTTGAGTATCAAGCAATTTTCGCCGAAAAATTCTATTCTAGCTAGTTCTACCCAATAGAATTCTAATTTACATAGTTTCTTTACCGTGAATTTCGGTCTTCCGAACGCGCTACAGGAATCACAGTTTGAAAAATATTACTACACACTTGTTAACATATGGATTACCGTACTTTCATCCACCAATCAAGTCATATTGGCACTTAGAAGCATTTTCTCATATTTCGAAGATTTTTCCTAACACCAGATTTGAAAATGAGGCAGATTTTGCAGAAAAATTCTCTTGGAGCGAGTTCTACCCAATAGACATTTAATTTACATAGATGTGCTCATCATGACATTTTGTGATCTGAACATATTTCATGTATCTCGGTTTCGACAAATATTCACTACAGAGATGTTAGCATTTGGATTACCAATCTTACATCCACCATACAAGGCATATTTACACCTACAATTATTTACTCTCATTTCAAAGTTTTGTCCAAACGTCAAATTCGAAAATCATGCAATTTGTTCAGAAAAATTCTATTCAAGCTAGTTCTACCCAATAGAATTTTAATTTACGTAGTTTCATTACCGTAAATTTCCATGTTCCAAACACGCTAAATAAGTCACGGATTCGAAAAGTATTCCCTTCATAGTTGGTTACGTGGATTACCAGACTTAAATTCCCCGTTCAAGGCATATTCACACTTAGAAGCATATTCTCAGATTTCTCAGGTTTTCCCTAAAGCCAGTTTGGAAAATGAGGCTGATTTCACAGAAATAGTTCTTGGAGCCAGTTCTACCCAAAAGATATGTAATTTAAGTAGTTCACTCACCGTGACATTCCGTGCTCTGAACATGTTACATGCATCAAGGATTCGACAATCATCCTTTAATGAGTGTGAGCATGTGGATTATCAAATTTTCATCCACCTTACAAGACATGTTTTCACCTAGAAACATTTACTCACATTTCGCAGAATTTTCCTAACGTCAGTTTCGAAAATCAGGCAGTTTTCGCAGAAAAATCCTCTTGTTGCATGTTCCATCCAATAGACATCTCATTTTCATAGATACCATCACCGTAACATTCCGTGTTCCTAAAAAACGGTCCATGCACCAAGGATTCAACAAATATTCACTGCTGAGTTGTTAGCATGTGAATTACCAATCTTTAATAAACCATTGAAGACATATTGTCACCTTAAAGCATTTACTCTGATTTCACAGCGTTTTCATAACACCAGTTTCGAAACTGAGGCAGATTTTTCAGTAAAACTCTCCTGGAGAGGGTTCTAACCAATAGATATGTAATTTGCATAGCTTCCCTCACCGAGAAAGACCGTGTTCCGAACAGGCTACATACATCAAGGATTTGAGAAACATTTTTAATGAGTTATGTACATGTGTATTACAGATCTTTCATCCACCATACAAGGCATATTGACACATAGAAACATTAACTCTGAGTTCGCAGATTTTTCCTAATAGCAGTTTCGAAAATCAGGCAGTTTTCAAAGGAAAAACTGTTGGAGCGTGTTCTGCCCAATAGGTACGTAAATTACATAGATTCCCCCACTGTGAAATTACATGTTTCGAACACATTACATGCAGAAAAGATTCGACAAAAATAAACTATAGAGTTGTTTGCATGAGGATGACAGGACTTTCATCACAATACAAGGCATATTGATGCTTAGAAGCATTTTCTCTGATTTCACAGAGCTTTCCAAACGCCAGTTTCGAAAATGAGGCAGATTTCACGGCAAAAACCTCTTGGAGCAGGTTCTAACCTATAGACATGTAATTAACATGGATTCGCTCTCCGTGAAATTCCGTGTTCTGAACACGATACATGCATCTCGGACTCGACAAATATTCACTACATTGTGGTTAGCATGTGGATTACAGCACTTTCATCCACCATACAAAGCTTACTGACACTTTGAAGAATTTTCTCAGATTTCACAGGTTAGTTTTAATGCCAGATAAGAAAATGAGGCAGATTTGGCAAAAAAATGCTCTTGGAGCGAGTTATACACAAAAGATATGTAATTTACCTAGTTTTACTCACCGTGACATTCCGTGTTCTGAACACGTTACATGCATCACGGATTCGACAAACATTCACTACAGAGTTGGTAGCATAAGGATTACCGAACATTCACCCACCATAAATGCCATATTGACATTTTGAAGCACTTTCCCATATTTCAAAATGTTTTCCTAATGCCAGGTTTGAAAATGAGGCAGATTAACAAAAAATTCTCTTGGAGCAAGTACTTCCCATAGAAATGTAATTTACATAGCTTCCCTCACAGTGACATTCCAATTTCCGAACACTCTACATACTTCACGGATTTGACAAACATTTTTAATGAGTTATGTACATGTGTATTACAGAACTTTCATCCACCATACAAGGCATATTTAAACCTAGAAACGTTAACTCTGAATTTGCAGCCTTTTCCTAATGCCAGTTTCGAAAATCAGGCCGTTTTCTCCAGAAAAAATTTTTGGAGCGATTTCTTCCCAATAGACATGAAATTTACATAGATTCCATCTCCGGAAATTTCCGTCATACGATCACGCTACATGCATAGGCTTTCTACAATTATTCACATCAGGTTTGTTTGCATGTGGCTTTATGAACTTCCATCACAATACAATGCATATTGACACTTTGAAGCATTTTCTCTGATTTTGAAGGAATTTCCAAATGCCAGTTTCGAAAATGAGGCAGATTTCGCAGAAAAAACTCTTGGAGTGAGTTCTACCCAAGAGACATGTATTTTACCGACATACGCTCACCGTGATATTCTATGATCTGAACACTCTCCATGTATCTCGGTTTCGACAAATATTCTCTACAGAGGTGTTAGTATGCGGATTGCCGAACTTTCATCCACCATACAAGGCATATTTACACCTACAATTGATTAATCTGAGTTCGCAGCTTATTCCTAACGCCAGTTTCAAAAATCAGGCTGTTATCTCAGGAAAAAACTCTTGCAGCGATTTCTAACCTATTGAAATGTAATTTACATAAATTTCCTCGCCGTGACATTCCGTGTTCCAAACGTTCTACATGCATAACGGATTCGAAAAATATTCACTACAGATTTGTTAGCATGTGGATTACAAACTTACATCACAGAACATTGAATATTGATACTTAGAAGTATTTTCTCAGATTTTGCAGTGTTTTCCAAGCGCCAGTTTCAAAAATGAAGCAGTTATTACAGAAAAATTCTATTGAAGTGAGTTCTACAAAATAGACAAGTAGTTACATTGTTTCAATCACCGTGAAATTGCACGTTCCAAACATGGTACATGCATCACGGATTAGGAAAAAGATTGTTTAATATGTTGTGAAAAAGTGGATTACCAAACTTTCTTCCTACATAAAGGCATCTTTATACCTACAAATATTTTCTCACATTTTGCAGCTTTATCCAAATATCACATTTGAGTATCAAGCAATTTTCACCGAAAAATTCTATTCTAGCTAGTTCTACCCAATAGAATTCTAATTTACATAGTTTCTTTACCGTGAATTTCGGTCTTCCGAACGCGCTACAGGAATCACAGTTTGAAAAATATTACTACACACTTGTTAACATATGGATTACCGTACTTTCATCCACCAATCAAGTCATATTGGGACTTAGAAGCATTTTCTCATATTTCGAAGGATTTTCCTAACACCAGATTTGAAAATGAGGCAGATTTTGCAGAAAAATTCTCTTGGAGCGAGTTCTACCCAATAGACATTTAATTTACATAGATGTGCTCATCATGACATTTTGTGATCTGAACACATTTCATGTATCTCGGTTTCGACAAATATTCACTACAGAGATGTTAGCATTTGGATTACCAAACTTTCATCCACCATACAAGGCATATTTACACCTACAAGTATTTACTCTCATTTCAAATTTTGTCCAAACGTCAAATTCGAAAATCATGCAATTTGTTCAGAAAAATTCTATTCAAGCTAGTTCTACCGAATAGAATTTTAATTTATGTTGTTTCATTACCATAAATTTCCATGTTCCAAACACGCTAAATAAGTCACGGTTTCGAAAAGTATTCCCTTCATAGTTGGTTACGTGGATTACCAGACTTAAATTCCCCGTTCAAGGCATATTCACACTTAGAAGCATTTTCTCAGATTTCTCAGGATTTTCCTAAAGCCAGTTTGGAAAATGAGGCTGATTTCACAGAAAAAGTTCTTGGAGCCAGTTCTACCCAAAAGATATGTAATTTAAGTAGTTCACTCACCGTGACATTCCGTGTTCTGAACATGTTACATGCATCAAGGATTCGACAATCATCCTTTAATGAGTGTGAGCATGTGGATTATCAAATTTTCATCCACCTTACAAGACATGTTTTCACCTAGAAACATTTACTCACATTTCGCAGAATTTTCCTAACGTCAGTTTCGAAAATCAGGCAGTTTTCGCAGAAAAATCCTCTTGTTGCATGTTCCATCCAATAGACATCTCATTTTCATAGATACCATCACCGTAACATTCCGTGTTCCTAAAAAACTGTTCATGCACCAAGGATTCAACAAATATTCACTGCTGAGTTGTTAGCATGTGAATTACCAATCTTTAATAAACCATTGAAGACATATTGTCACCTTAAAGCATTTACTCTGATTTCACAGCGTTTTCATAACACCAGTTCCGAAACTGAGGCAGATTTTTCAGTAAAACTCTCCTGGAGAGGGTTCTAACCAATAGATATGTAATTTGCATAGCTTCCCTCACCGAGAAAGACCGTGTTCCGAACAGGCTACATACATCAAGGATTTGAGAAACATTTTTAATGACTTATGTACATGTGTATTACAGATCTTTCATCCACCATACAAGGCATATTGACACATAGAAACATTAACTCTGAGCTCACAGCTTTTTCCTAATAGCAGTTTCGAAAATCAGGCAGTTTTCAAAGGAAAATACTTTTGGAGCGTGTTCTACCCAATAGGTACGTAAATTACATAGATTCCCCCACTGTGAAATTACATGTTTCGAACACATTACATGCAGAAAAGATTCGACAAAAATAAACTATAGAGTTGTTTGCATGAGGATGACAGGACTTTCATCACAATACAAGGCATATTGATGCTTAGAAGCATTTTCTCTGATTTCACAGAGCTTTCCAAACGCCAGTTTCGAAAATGAGGCAGATTTCACGGCAAAAACCTCTTGGAGCAGGTTCTAACCTATAGACATGTAATTAACATGGATTCGCTCTCCGTGAAATTCCGTGTTCTGAACACGATACATGCATCTCGGACTCGACAAATATTCACTACATTGTGGTTAGCATGTGGATTACAGCACTTTCATCCACCATACAAAGCTTACTGACACTTTGAAGAATTTTCTCAGATTTCACAGGTTAGTTTTAATGCCAGATAAGAAAATGAGGCAGATTTGGCAAAAAAATGCTCTTGGAGCGAGTTATACACAAAAGATATGTAATTTACCTAGTTTTACTCACCGTGACATTCCGTGTTCTGAACACGTTACATGCATCACGGATTCGACAAACATTCACTACAGAGTTGGTAGCATAAGGATTACCGAACATTCACCCACCATAAATGCCATATTGATATTTTGAAGCACTTTCCCATATTTCAAAATGTTTTCCTAATGCCAGGTTTGAAAATGAGGCAGATTAACAAAAAATTCTCTTGGAGCAAGTACTTCCCATAGAAATGTAATTTACATAGCTTCCCTCACAGTGACATTCCAATTTCCGAACACTCTACATACTTCACGGATTTGACAAACATTTTTAATGAGTTATGTACATGTGTATTACAGAACTTTCATCCACCATACAAGGCATATTTAAACCTAGAAACGTTAACTCTGAATTTGCAGCCTTTTCCTAATGCCAGTTTCGAAAATCAGGCCGTTTTCTCCAGAAAAAATTTTTGGAGCGATTTCTTCCCAATAGACATGAAATTTACATAGATTCCATCTCCGGAAATTTCCGTCATACGATCACGCTACATGCATAGGCTTTCTACAATTATTCACATCAGGTTTGTTTGCATGTGGCGTTATGAACTTCCATCACAATACAATGCATATTGACACTTTGAAGCATTTTCTCTGATTTTGAAGGAATTTCCAAATGCCAGTTTCGAAAATGAGGCAGATTTCGCAGAAAAAACTCTTGGAGTGAGTTCTACCCAAGAGACATGTATTTTACCGACATACGCTCACCGTGATATTCTATGATCTGAACACTCTCCATGTATCTCGGTTTCGACAAATATTCTCTACAGAGGTGTTAGTATGCGGATTGCCGAACTTTCATCCACCATACAAGGCATATTTACACCTACAATTGATTAATCTGAGTTCGCAGCTTATTCCTAACGCCAGTTTCAAAAATCAGGCTGTTATCTCAGGAAAAAACTCTTGGAGCGATTTCTAACCTATTGAAATGTAATTTACATAAATTTCCTCGCCGTGACATTCCGTGTTCCAAACGTTCTACATGCATAACGGATTCGAAAAATATTCACTACAGATTTGTTAGCATGTGGATTACAGAACTTACATCACAGAACATTGAATATTGATACTTAGAAGTATTTTCTCAGATTTTGCAGTGTTTTCCAAGCGCCAGTTTCAAAAATGAAGCAGTTTTCACAGAAAAATTCTATTGAAGTGAGTTCTACAAAATAGACAAGTAGTTACATTGTTTCAATCACCGTGAAATTGCACGTTCCAAACATGGTACATGCATCACGGATTAGGAAAAAGATTCTTTAATATGTTGTGAAAAAGTGGATTACCAAACTTTCTTCCTACATAAAGGCATCTTTATACCTACAAATATTTTCTCACATTTTGCAGCTTTATCCAAATATCACATTTGAGTATCAAGCAATTTTCGCCGAAAAATTCTATTCTAGCTAGTTCTACCCAATAGAATTCTAATTTACATAGTTTCTTTACCGTGAATTTCGGTCTTCCCAACGCGCTACAAGAATCACAGTTTGAAAAATATTACTACACACTTGTTAACATATGGATTACCGGACTTTCATCCACCAATCAAGTCATATTGGCACTTAGAAGCATTTTCTCATATTTCGAAGAATTTTCCTAACACCAGATTTGAAAATGAGGCAGATTTTGCAGAAAAATTCTCTTGGAGCGAGTTCTACCCAATAGACATTTAAGTTACATAGATGTGCTCATCATGACATTTTGTGATCTGAACACATTTCATGTATCTCAGTTTCGACAAATATTCACTACAGAGATGTTAGCATTTGGATTACCAATCTTACATCCACCATACAAGGCATATTTACACCTACAAGTATTTACTCTCAATTCAAAGTTTTGTCCAAACGTCAAATTCGAAAATCATGCAATTTGTTCAGAAAAATTCTATTCAAGCTAGTTCTACCGAATAGAATTTTAATTTATGTTGTTTCATTACCATAAATTTCCATGTTCCAAACACGCTAAATAAGTCACGGTTTCGAAAAGTATTCCCTTCATAGTTGGTTACGTGGATTACCAGACTTAAATTCCCCGTTCAAGGCATATTCACACTTAGAAGCATTTTCTCAGATTTCTCAGGATTTTCCTAAAGCCAGTTTGGAAAATGAGGCTGATTTCACAGAAAAAGTTCTTGGAGCCAGTTCTACCCAAAAGATATGTAATTTAAGTAGTTCACTCACCGTGACATTCCGTGTTCTGAACATGTTACATGCATCAAGGATTCGACAATCATCCTTTAATGAGTGTGAGCATGTGGATTATCAAATTTTCATCCACCTTACAAGACATGTTTTCACCTAGAAACATTTACTCACATTTCGCAGAATTTTCCTAACGTCAGTTTCGAAAATCAGGCAGTTTTCGCAGAAAAATCCTCTTGTTGCATGTTCCATCCAATAGACATCTCATTTTCATAGATACCATCACCGTAACATTCCGTGTTCCTAAAAAACTGTTCATGCACCAAGGATTCAACAAATATTCACTGCTGAGTTGTTAGCATGTGAATTACCAATCTTTAATAAACCATTGAAGACATATTGTCACCTTAAAGCATTTACTCTGATTTCACAGCGTTTTCATAACACCAGTTCCGAAACTGAGGCAGATTTTTCAGTAAAACTCTCCTGGAGAGGGTTCTAACCAATAGATATGTAATTTGCATAGCTTCCCTCACCGAGAAAGACCGTGTTCCGAACAGGCTACATACATCAAGGATTTGAGAAACATTTTTAATGACTTATGTACATGTGTATTACAGATCTTTCATCCACCATACAAGGCATATTGACACATAGAAACATTAACTCTGAGCTCACAGCTTTTTCCTAATAGCAGTTTCGAAAATCAGGCAGTTTTCAAAGGAAAATACTTTTGGAGCGTGTTCTACCCAATAGGTACGTAAATTACATAGATTCCCCCACTGTGAAATTACATGTTTCGAACACATTACATGCAGAAAAGATTCGACAAAAATAAACTATAGAGTTGTTTGCATGAGGATGACAGGACTTTCATCACAATACAAGGCATATTGATGCTTAGAAGCATTTTCTCTGATTTCACAGAGCTTTCCAAACGCCAGTTTCGAAAATGAGGCAGATTTCACGGCAAAAACCTCTTGGAGCAGGTTCTAACCTATAGACATGTAATTAACATGGATTCGCTCTCCGTGAAATTTCGTGTTCTGAACACGATACATGCATCTCGGACTCGACAAATATTCACTACATTGTGGTTAGCATGTGGATTACAGCACTTTCATCCACCATACAAAGCTTACTGACACTTTGAAGAATTTTCTCAGATTTCACAGGTTAGTTTTAATGCCAGATAAGAAAATGAGGCAGATTTGGCAAAAAAATGCTCTTGGAGCGAGTTATACACAAAAGATATGTAATTTACCTAGTTTTACTCACCGTGACATTCCGTGTTCTGAACACGTTACATGCATCACGGATTCGACAAACATTCACTACAGAGTTGGTAGCATAAGGATTACCGAACATTCACCCACCATAAATGCCATATTGATATTTTGAAGCACTTTCCCATATTTCAAAATGTTTTCCTAATGCCAGGTTTGAAAATGAGGCAGATTAACAAAAAATTCTCTTGGAGCAAGTACTTCCCATAGAAATGTAATTTACATAGCTTCCCTCACAGTGACATTCCAATTTCCGAACACTCTACATACTTCACGGATTTGACAAACATTTTTAATGAGTTATGTACATGTGTATTACAGAACTTTCATCCACCATACAAGGCATATTTAAACCTAGAAACGTTAACTCTGAATTTGCAGCCTTTTCCTAATGCCAGTTTCGAAAATCAGGCCGTTTTCTCCAGAAAAAATTTTTGGAGCGATTTCTTCCCAATAGACATGAAATTTACATAGATTCCATCTCCGGAAATTTCCGTCATACGATCACGCTACATGCATAGGCTTTCTACAATTATTCACATCAGGTTTGTTTGCATGTGGCGTTATGAACTTCCATCACAATACAATGCATATTGACACTTTGAAGCATTTTCTCTGATTTTGAAGGAATTTCCAAATGCCAGTTTCGAAAATGAGGCAGATTTCGCAGAAAAAACTCTTGGAGTGAGTTCTACCCAAGAGACATGTATTTTACCGACATACGCTCACCGTGATATTCTATGATCTGAACACTCTCCATGTATCTCGGTTTCGACAAATATTCTCTACAGAGGTGTTAGTATGCGGATTGCCGAACTTTCATCCACCATACAAGGCATATTTACACCTACAATTGATTAATCTGAGTTCGCAGCTTATTCCTAACGCCAGTTTCAAAAATCAGGCTGTTATCTCAGGAAAAAACTCTTGGAGCGATTTCTAACCTATTGAAATGTAATTTACATAAATTTCCTCGCCGTGACATTCCGTGTTCCAAACGTTCTACATGCATAACGGATTCGAAAAATATTCACTACAGATTTGTTAGCATGTGGATTACAGAACTTACATCACAGAACATTGAATATTGATACTTAGAAGTATTTTCTCAGATTTTGCAGTGTTTTCCAAGCGCCAGTTTCAAAAATGAAGCAGTTTTCACAGAAAAATTCTATTGAAGTGAGTTCTACAAAATAGACAAGTAGTTACATTGTTTCAATCACCGTGAAATTGCACGTTCCAAACATGGTACATGCATCACGGATTAGGAAAAAGATTCTTTAATATGTTGTGAAAAAGTGGATTACCAAACTTTCTTCCTACATAAAGGCATCTTTATACCTACAAATATTTTCTCACATTTTGCAGCTTTATCCAAATATCACATTTGAGTATCAAGCAATTTTCGCCGAAAAATTCTATTCTAGCTAGTTCTACCCAATAGAATTCTAATTTACATAGTTTCTTTACCGTGAATTTCGGTCTTCCCAACGCGCTACAAGAATCACAGTTTGAAAAATATTACTACACACTTGTTAACATATGGATTACCGGACTTTCATCCACCAATCAAGTCATATTGGCACTTAGAAGCATTTTCTCATATTTCGAAGAATTTTCCTAACACCAGATTTGAAAATGAGGCAGATTTTGCAGAAAAATTCTCTTGGAGCGAGTTCTACCCAATAGACATTTAAGTTACATAGATGTGCTCATCATGACATTTTGTGATCTGAACACATTTCATGTATCTCAGTTTCGACAAATATTCACTACAGAGATGTTAGCATTTGGATTACCAATCTTACATCCACCATACAAGGCATATTTACACCTACAAGTATTTACTCTCAATTCAAAGTTTTGTCCAAACGTCAAATTCGAAAATCATGCAATTTGTTCAGAAAAATTCTATTCAAGCTAGTTCTACCGAATAGAATTTTAATTTATGTTGTTTCATTACCATAAATTTCCATGTTCCAAACACGCTAAATAAGTCACGGTTTCGAAAAGTATTCCCTTCATAGTTGGTTACGTGGATTACCAGACTTAAATTCCCCGTTCAAGGCATATTCACACTTAGAAGCATTTTCTCAGATTTCTCAGGATTTTCCTAAAGCCAGTTTGGAAAATGAGGCTGATTTCACAGAAAAAGTTCTTGGAGCCAGTTCTACCCAAAAGATATGTAATTTAAGTAGTTCACTCACCGTGACATTCCGTGTTCTGAACATGTTACATGCATCAAGGATTCGACAATCATCCTTTAATGAGTGTGAGCATGTGGATTATCAAATTTTCATCCACCTTACAAGACATGTTTTCACCTAGAAACATTTACTCACATTTCGCAGAATTTTCCTAACGTCAGTTTCGAAAATCAGGCAGTTTTCGCAGAAAAATCCTCTTGTTGCATGTTCCATCCAATAGACATCTCATTTTCATAGATACCATCACCGTAACATTCCGTGTTCCTAAAAAACTGTTCATGCACCAAGGATTCAACAAATATTCACTGCTGAGTTGTTAGCATGTGAATTACCAATCTTTAATAAACCATTGAAGACATATTGTCACCTTAAAGCATTTACTCTGATTTCACAGCGTTTTCATAACACCAGTTCCGAAACTGAGGCAGATTTTTCAGTAAAACTCTCCTGGAGAGGGTTCTAACCAATAGATATGTAATTTGCATAGCTTCCCTCACCGAGAAAGACCGTGTTCCGAACAGGCTACATACATCAAGGATTTGAGAAACATTTTTAATGACTTATGTACATGTGTATTACAGATCTTTCATCCACCATACAAGGCATATTGACACATAGAAACATTAACTCTGAGCTCACAGCTTTTTCCTAATAGCAGTTTCGAAAATCAGGCAGTTTTCAAAGGAAAATACTTTTGGAGCGTGTTCTACCCAATAGGTACGTAAATTACATAGATTCCCCCACTGTGAAATTACATGTTTCGAACACATTTCATGCAGAAAAGATTCGACAAAAATAAACTATAGAGTTGTTTGCATGAGGATGACAGGACTTTCATCACAATACAAGGCATATTGATGCTTAGAAGCATTTTCTCTGATTTCACAGAGCTTTCCAAACGCCAGTTTCGAAAATGAGGCAGATTTCACGGCAAAAACCTCTTGGAGCAGGTTCTAACCTATAGACATGTAATTAACATGGATTCGCTCTCCGTGAAATTCCGTGTTCTGAACACGATACATGCATCTCGGACTCGACAAATATTCACTACATTGTGGTTAGCATGTGGATTACAGCACTTTCATCCACCATACAAAGCTTACTGACACTTTGAAGAATTTTCTCAGATTTCACAGGTTAGTTTTAATGCCAGATAAGAAAATGAGGCAGATTTGGCAAAAAAATGCTCTTGGAGCGAGTTATACACAAAAGATATGTAATTTACCTAGTTTTACTCACCGTGACATTCCGTGTTCTGAACACGTTACATGCATCACGGATTCGACAAACATTCACTACAGAGTTGGTAGCATAAGGATTACCGAACATTCACCCACCATAAATGCCATATTGATATTTTGAAGCACTTTCCCATATTTCAAAATGTTTTCCTAATGCCAGGTTTGAAAATGAGGCAGATTAACAAAAAATTCTCTTGGAGCAAGTACTTCCCATAGAAATGTAATTTACATAGCTTCCCTCACAGTGACATTCCAATTTCCGAACACTCTACATACTTCACGGATTTGACAAACATTTTTAATGAGTTATGTACATGTGTATTACAGAACTTTCATCCACCATACAAGGCATATTTAAACCTAGAAACGTTAACTCTGAATTTGCAGCCTTTTCCTAATGCCAGTTTCGAAAATCAGGCCGTTTTCTCCAGAAAAAATTTTTGGAGCGATTTCTTCCCAATAGACATGAAATTTACATAGATTCCATCTCCGGAAATTTCCGTCATACGATCACGCTACATGCATAGGCTTTCTACAATTATTCACATCAGGTTTGTTTGCATGTGGCTTTATGAACTTCCATCACAATACAATGCATATTGACACTTTGAAGCATTTTCTCTGATTTTGAAGGAATTTCCAAATGCCAGTTTCGAAAATGAGGCAGATTTCGCAGAAAAAACTCTTGGAGTGAGTTCTACCCAAGAGACATGTATTTTACCGACATACGCTCACCGTGATATTCTATGATCTGAACACTCTCCATGTATCTCGGTTTCGACAAATATTCTCTACAGAGGTGTTAGTATGCGGATTGCCGAACTTTCATCCACCATACAAGGCATATTTACACCTACAATTGATTAATCTGAGTTCGCAGCTTATTCCTAACGCCAGTTTCAAAAATCAGGCTGTTATCTCAGGAAAAAACTCTTGGAGCGATTTCTAACCTATTGAAATATAATTTACATAAATTTCCTCGCCGTGACATTCCGTGTTCCAAACGTTCTACATGCATAACGGATTCGAAAAATATTCACTACAGATTTGTTAGCATGTGGATTACAGAACTTACATCACAGAACATTGAATATTGATACTTAGAAGTATTTTCTCAGATTTTGCAGTGTTTTCCAAGCGCCAGTTTCAAAAATGAAGCAGTTTTCACAGAAAAATTCTATTGAAGTGAGTTCTACAAAATAGACAAGTAGTTACATTGTTTCAATCACCGTGAAATTGCACGTTCCAAACATGGTACATGCATCACGGATTAGGAAAAAGATTCTTTAATATGTTGTGAAAAAGTGGATTACCAAACTTTCTTCCTACATAAAGGCATCTTTATACCTACAAATATTTTCTCACATTTTGCAGCTTTATCCAAATATCACATTTGAGTATCAAGCAATTTTCGCCGAAAAATTCTATTCTAGCTAGTTCTACCCAATAGAATTCTAATTTACATAGTTTCTTTACCGTGAATTTCGGTCTTCCCAACGCGCTACAAGAATCACAGTTTGAAAAATATTACTACACACTTGTTAACATATGGATTACCGGACTTTCATCCACCAATCAAGTCATATTGGCACTTAGAAGCATTTTCTCATATTTCGAAGAATTTTCCTAACACCAGATTTGAAAATGAGGCAGATTTTGCAGAAAAATTCTCTTGGAGCGAGTTCTACCCAATAGACATTTAAGTTACATAGATGTGCTCATCATGACATTTTGTGATCTGAACACATTTCATGTATCTCAGTTTCGACAAATATTCACTACAGAGATGTTAGCATTTGGATTACCAATCTTACATCCACCATACAAGGCATATTTACACCTACAAGTATTTACTCTCAATTCAAAGTTTTGTCCAAACGTCAAATTCGAAAATCATGCAATTTGTTCAGAAAAATTCTATTCAAGCTAGTTCTACCCAATAGAATTTTAATTTACGTAGTTTCATTACCGTAAATTTCCATGTTCCAAACACGCTAAATAAGTCACGGATTTGAAAAATATTCCCTTCATAGTTGGTTACGTGGATTAACAGACTTAAATTCCCCGTTCAAGGCATATTCACACTTAGAAGCATTTTCTCAGATTTCTCAGGTTTTTCCTAAAGCCAGTTTGGAAAATGAGGCTGATTTCACAGAAAATGTTCTTGGAGCCAGTTCTACCCAAAAGATATGTAATTTAAGTAGTTCACTCACCGTGACATTCCGTGTTCTGAACATGTTACATGCATCAAGGATTCGACAATCATCCTTTAATGAGTGTGAGCATGTGGATTATCAAATTTTCATCCACCTTACAAGACATGTTTTCACCTAGAAACATTTACTCACATTTCGCAGAATTTTCCTAACGTCAGTTTCGAAAATCAGGCAGTTTTCGCAGAAAAATCCTCTTGTTGCATGTTCCATCCAATAGACATCTCATTTTCATAGATACCATCACCGTAACATTCCGTGTTCCTAAAAAACGGTCCATGCACCAAGGATTCAACAAATATTCACTGCTGAGTTGTTAGCATGTGAATTACCAATCTTTAATAAACCATTGAAGACATATTGTCACCTTAAAGCATTTACTCTGATTTCACAGCGTTTTCATAACACCAGTTTCGAAACTGAGGCAGATTTTTCAGTAAAACTCTCCTGGAGAGGGTTCTAACCAATAGATATGTAATTTGCATAGCTTCCCTCACCGAGAAAGACCGTGTTCCGAACAGGCTACATACATCAAGGATTTGAGAAACATTTTTAATGAGTTATGTACATGTGTATTACAGATCTTTCATCCACCATACAAGGCATATTGACACATAGAAACATTAACTCTGAGTTCGCAGATTTTTCCTAATAGCAGTTTCGAAAATCAGGCAGTTTTCAAAGGAAAAACTGTTGGAGCGTGTTCTGCCCAATAGGTACGTAAATTACATAGATTCCCCCACTGTGAAATTACATGTTTCGAACACATTACATGCAGAAAAGATTCGACAAAAATAAACTATAGAGTTGTTTGCATGAGGATGACAGGACTTTCATCACAATACAAGGCATATTGATGCTTAGAAGCATTTTCTCTGATTTCACAGAGCTTTCCAAACGCCAGTTTCGAAAATGAGGCAGATTTCACGGCAAAAACCTCTTGGAGCAGGTTCTAACCTATAGACATGTAATTAACATGGATTCGCTCTCCGTGAAATTCCGTGTTCTGAACACGATACATGCATCTCGGACTCGACAAATATTCACTACATTGTGGTTAGCATGTGGATTACAGCACTTTCATCCACCATACAAAGCTTACTGACACTTTGAAGAATTTTCTCAGATTTCACAGGTTAGTTTTAATGCCAGATAAGAAAATGAGGCAGATTTGGCAAAAAAATGCTCTTGGAGCGAGTTATACACAAAAGATATGTAATTTACCTAGTTTTACTCACCGTGACATTCCGTGTTCTGAACACGTTACATGCATCACGGATTCGACAAACATTCACTACAGAGTTGGTAGCATAAGGATTACCGAACATTCACCCACCATAAATGCCATATTGACATTTTGAAGCACTTTCCCATATTTCAAAATGTTTTCCTAATGCCAGGTTTGAAAATGAGGCAGATTAACAAAAAATTCTCTTGGAGCAAGTACTTCCCATAGAAATGTAATTTACATAGCTTCCCTCACAGTGACATTCCAATTTCCGAACACTCTACATACTTCACGGATTTGACAAACATTTTTAATGAGTTATGTACATGTGTATTACAGAACTTTCATCCACCATACAAGGCATATTTAAACCTAGAAACGTTAACTCTGAATTTGCAGCCTTTTCCTAATGCCAGTTTCGAAAATCAGGCCGTTTTCTCCAGAAAAACTTTTTGGAGCGATTTCTTCCCAATAGACATGAAATTTACATAGATTCCATCTCCGGAAATTTCCGTCATACGATCACGCTACATGCATAGGCTTTCTACAATTATTCACATCAGGTTTGTTTGCATGTGGCTTTATGAACTTCCATCACAATACAATGCATATTGACACTTTGAAGCATTTTCTCTGATTTTGAAGGAATTTCCAAATGCCAGTTTCGAAAATGAGGCAGATTTCGCAGAAAAAACTCTTGGAGTGAGTTCTACCCAAGAGACATGTATTTTACCGACATACGCTCACCGTGATATTCTATGATCTGAACACTCTCCATGTATCTCGGTTTCGACAAATATTCTCTACAGAGGTGTTAGTATGCGGATTGCCGAACTTTCATCCACCATACAAGGCATATTTACACCTACAATTGATTAATCTGAGTTCGCAGCTTATTCCTAACGCCAGTTTCAAAAATCAGGCTGTTATCTCAGGAAAAAACTCTTGGAGCGATTTCTAACTTATTGAAATGTAATTTACATAAATTTCCTCGCCGTGACATTCCGTGTTCCAAACGTTCTACATGCATAACGGATTCGAAAAATATTCACTACAGATTTGTTAGCATGTGGATTACAGAACTTACATCACAGAACATTGAATATTGATACTTAGAAGTATTTTCTCAGATTTTGCAGTGTTTTCCAAGCGCCAGTTTCAAAAATGAAGCAGTTTTCACAGAAAAATTCTATTGAAGTGAGTTCTACAAAATAGACAAGTAGTTACATTGTTTCAATCACCGTGAAATTGCACGTTCCAAACATGGTACATGCATCACGGATTAGGAAAAAGATTCTTTAATATGTTGTGAAAAAGTGGATTACCAAACTTTCTTCCTACATAAAGGCATCTTTATACCTACAAATATTTTCTCACATTTTGCAGCTTTATCCAAATATCACATTTGAGTATCAAGCAATTTTCGCCGAAAAATTCTATTCTAGCTAGTTCTACCCAATAGAATTCTAATTTACATAGTTTCTTTACCGTGAATTTCGGTCTTCCCAACGCGCTACAAGAATCACAGTTTGAAAAATATTACTACACACTTGTTAACATATGGATTACCGGACTTTCATCCACCAATCAAGTCATATTGGCACTTAGAAGCATTTTCTCATATTTCGAAGAATTTTCCTAACACCAGATTTGAAAATGAGGCAGATTTTGCAGAAAAATTCTCTTGGAGCGAGTTCTACCCAATAGACATTTAAGTTACATAGATGTGCTCATCATGACATTTTGTGATCTGAACACATTTCATGTATCTCAGTTTCGACAAATATTCACTACAGAGATGTTAGCATTTGGATTACCAATCTTACATCCACCATACAAGGCATATTTACACCTACAAGTATTTACTCTCAATTCAAAGTTTTGTCCAAACGTCAAATTCGAAAATCATGCAATTTGTTCAGAAAAATTCTATTCAAGCTAGTTCTACCCAATAGAATTTTAATTTACGTAGTTTCATTACCGTAAATTTCCATGTTCCAAACACGCTAAATAAGTCACGGATTTGAAAAATATTCCCTTCATAGTTGGTTACGTGGATTAACAGACTTAAATTCCCCGTTCAAGGCATATTCACACTTAGAAGCATTTTCTCAGATTTCTCAGGTTTTTCCTAAAGCCAGTTTGGAAAATGAGGCTGATTTCACAGAAAATGTTCTTGGAGCCAGTTCTACCCAAAAGATATGTAATTTAACTAGTTCACTCACCGTGACATTCCGTGTTCTGAACATGTTACATGCATCAAGGATTCGACAATCATCCTTTAATGAGTGTGAGCATGTGGATTATCAAATTTTCATCCACCTTACAAGACATGTTTTCACCTAGAAACATTTACTCACATTTCGCAGAATTTTCCTAACGTCAGTTTCGAAAATCAGGCATTTTTCGCAGAAAAATCCTCTTGTTGCATGTTCCATCCAATAGACATCTCATTTTCATAGATACCATCACCGTAACATTCCGTGTTCCTAAAAAACGGTCCATGCACCAAGGATTCAACAAATATTCACTGCTGAGTTGTTAGCATGTGAATTACCAATCTTTAATAAACCATTGAAGACATATTGTGACCTTAAAGCATTTACTCTGATTTCACAGCGTTTTCATAACACCAGTTTCGAAACTGAGGCAGATTTTTCAGTAAAACTCTCCTGGAGAGGGTTCTAACCAATAGATATGTAATTTGCATAGCTTCCCTCACCGAGAAAGACCGTGTTCCGAACAGGCTACATACATCAAGGATTTGAGAAACATTTTTAATGAGTTATGTACATGTGTATTACAGATCTTTCATCCACCATACAAGGCATATTGACACATAGAAACATTAACTCTGAGTTCGCAGATTTTTCCTAATAGCAGTTTCGAAAATCAGGCAGTTTTCAAAGGAAAAAACTGTTGGAGCGTGTTCTACCCAATAGGTACGTAAATTGCATAGATTCCCCCACTGTGAAATTACATGTTTCGAACACATTACATGCAGAAAAGATTCGACAAAAATAAACTATAGAGTTGTTTGCATGAGGATGACAGGACTTTCATCACAATACAAGGCATATTGATGCTTAGAAGCATTTTCTCTGATTTCACAGAGCTTTCCAAACGCCAGTTTCGAAAATGAGGCAGATTTCACGGCAAAAACCTCTTGGAGCAGGTTCTAACCTATAGACATGTAATTAACATGGATTCGCTCTCCGTGAAATTCCGTGTTCTGAACACGATACATGCATCTCGGACTCGACAAATATTCACTACATTGTGGTTAGCATGTGGATTACAGCACTTTCATCCACCATACAAAGCTTACTGACACTTTGAAGAGTTTTCTCAGATTTCACAGGTTAGTTTTAATGCCAGATAAGAAAATGAGGCAGATTTGGCAAAAAAATGCTCTTGGAGCGAGTTATACACAAAAGATATGTAATTTACCTAGTTTTACTCACCGTGACATTCCGTGTTCTGAACACGTTACATGCATCACGGATTCGACAAACATTCACTACAGAGTTGGTAGCATAAGGATTACCGAACATTCACCCACCATAAATGCCATATTGACATTTTGAAGCACTTTCCCATATTTCAAAATGTTTTCCTAATGCCAGGTTTGAAAATGAGGCAGATTAACAAAAAATTCTCTTGGAGCAAGTACTTCCCATAGAAATGTAATTTACATAGCTTCCCTCACAGTGAAATTCCAATTTCCGAACACTCTACATACTTCACGGATTTGACAAACATTTTTAATGAGTTATGTACATGTGTATTACAGAACTTTCATCCACCATACAAGGCATATTTAAACCTAGAAACGTTAACTCTGAATTTGCAGCCTTTTCCTAATGCCAGTTTCGAAAATCAGGCCGTTTTCTCCAGAAAAAATTTTTGGAGCGATTTCTTCCCAATAGACATGAAATTTACATAGATTCCATCTCCGGAAATTTCCGTCATACGATCACGCTACATGCATAGGCGTTCTACAATTATTCACATCAGGTTTGTTTGCATGTGGCTTTATGAACTTCCATCACAATACAATGCATATTGACACTTTGAAGCATTTTCTCTGATTTTGAAGGAATTTCCAAATGCCAGTTTCGAAAATGAGGCAGATTTCGCAGAAAAAACTCTTGGAGTGGGTTCTACCAAAGAGACATGTATTTTACCGACATACGCTCACCATGATATTCTATGTGCTGAACACTCTCCATGTATCTCGGATTCGACAAATATTCTCTACAGAAGTGTTAGTATGCGGATTGCCGAACTTTCATCCACCATACAAGGCATATTTACACCTACAATTGATTAATCTGAGTTCGCAGCTTATTCCTAACGCCAGATTCAAAAATCAGGCTGTTATCTCAGGAAAAAACTCTTGCAGCGATTTCTAACCTAGGGAAATATAGTTTACATAAATTTCCTCGCCGTGACATTCCGTGTTCCAAACGTTCTACATGCATAACGGATTCGAAAAATATTCACTACAGATTTGTTAGCATGTGGATTACCGAACTTACATCACAGAACATTGAATATTGATACTTAGAAGTATTTTCTCAGATTTTGCAGCGTTTTCCAAGCGTCAGTTTCAAAAATGAAGCAGTTATTACAGAAAAATTCTATTGAAGTGAGTTCTACAAAATAGACAAGTAGTTACATTGTTTCAATCACCGTGAAATTGCACGTTCCTAACATGGTACATGCATCACGGATTAGGAAAAAGATTCTTTACTATGTTGTGAAAAAGTGGATTACCAAACTTTCTTCCTACATAAAGGCATCTTTATACCTACAAATATTTTCTCACATTTTGCAGCTTTATCCAAATATCACATTTGAGTATCAAGCAATTTTCGCCGAAATATTATATTCTAGCTAGTTCTACCCAATAGAATTCTAATTTACATAGTTTCTTTACCGTGAATTTCGGTCTTCCGAACGCGCTAAAGGAATCACAGTTTGAAAAATATTACTGCACACTTCTTAACATATGGATTACCGGACTTTCATCCACCAATCAAGTCATATTGGCACTTAGAAGCATTTTCTCATATTTCGAAGATTTTTCCTAACACCAGATTTGAAAATGAGGCAGATTTTGCAGAAAAATTCTCTTGGAGCGAGTTCTACCCAATAGACATTTAACTTACATAGATGTGCTCATCATGACATTTTGTGATCTGAACACATTTCATGTATCTCGGTTTCGACAAATATTCACTACAGAGATGTTAGCATTTGGATTACCAATCTTACATCCACCATACAAGGCATATTTACACCTACAAGTATTTACTCTCAATTCAAAGTTTTGTCCAAAAGTCAAATTCGAAAATCATGCAATTTGTTCAGAAAAATTCTATTCAAGCTAGTTCTACCCAATAGAATTTTAATTTACGTAATTTCATTACCGTAAATTTCCATGTTCCAAACACGCTAAATAAGTCACGGATTTGAAAAGTATTCCCTTCATAGTTGGTTACGTGGATTACCAGACTTAAATTCCCCGTTCAAGGCATATTCACACTTAGAAGCATTTTCTCAGATTTCTCAGGTTTTTCCTAAAGCCAGTTTGGAAAATAAGGCTGATTTCACAGAAAATGTTCTTGGAGCCAGTTCTACCCAAAAGATATGTAATTTAACTAGTTCACTCACCGTGACATTCCGTGTTCTGAACATGTTACATGCATCAAGGATTCGACAATCATCCTTTAATGAGTGTGAGCATGTGGATTATCAAATTTTCATCCACCTTACAAGACATGTTTTCACCTAGAAACATTTACTCACATTTCGCAGAATTTTCCTAACGTCAGTTTCGAAAATCAGGCAGTTTTCGCAGAAAAATTCTCTTGTTGCATGTTCCATCCAATAGACATCTCATTTTCATAGATACCATCACCGTAACATTCCGTGTTCCTAAAAAACGGTTCATGCACCAAGGATTCAACAAATATTCACTGCTGAGTTGTTAGCATGTGAATTACCAATCTTTAATAAACCATTGAAGACATATTGTGACCTTAAAGCATTTACTCTGATTTCACAGCGTTTTCATAACACCAGTTTCGAAACTGAGGCAGATTTTTCAGTAAAACTCTCCTGGAGAGGGTTCTAACCAATAGATATGTAATTTGCATAGCTTCCCTCACCGAGAAAGACCGTGTTCCGAACAGGCTACATACATCAAGGATTTGAGAAACATTTTTAATGAGTTATGTACATGTGTATTACAGATCTTTCATCCACCATACAAGGCATATTGACACATAGAAACATTAACTCTGAGCTCACAGCTTTTTCCTAATAGCAGTTTCGAAAATCAGGCAGTTTTCAAAGGAAAAAACTGTTGGAGCGTGTTCTACCCAATAGGTACGTAAATTACATAGATTCCCCCACTGTGAAATTACATGTTTCGAACACATTACATGCAGAAAAGATTCGACAAAAATAAACTATAGAGTTGTTTGCATGAGGATGACAGGACTTTCATCACAATACAAGGCATATTGATGCTTAGAAGCATTTTCTCTGATTTCACAGAGCTTTCCAAACGCCAGTTTCGAAAATGAGGCAGATTTCACGGCAAAAACCTCTTGGAGCAGGTTCTAACCTATAGACATGTAATTAACATGGATTCGCTCTCCGTGAAATTCCGTGTTCTGAACACGATACATGCATCTCGGACTCGACAAATATTCACTACATTGTGGTTAGCATGTGGATTACAGCACTTTCATCCACCATACAAAGCTTACTGACACTTTGAAGAATTTTCTCAGATTTCACAGGTTAGTTTTAATGCCAGATAAGAAAATGAGGCAGATTTGGCAAAAAAATGCTCTTGGAGCGAGTTATACACAAAAGATATGTAATTTACCTAGTTTTACTCACCGTGACATTCCGTGTTCTGAACACGTTACATGCATCACGGATTCGACAAACATTCACTACAGAGTTGGTAGCATAAGGATTACCGAACATTCACCCACCATAAATGCCATATTGACATTTTGAAGCACTTTCCCATATTTCAAAATGTTTTCCTAATGCCAGGTTTGAAAATGAGGCAGATTAACAAAAAATTCTCTTGGAGCAAGTACTTCCCATAGAAATGTAATTTACATAGCTTCCCTCACAGTGACATTCCAATTTCCGAACACTCTACATACTTCACGGATTTGACAAACATTTTTAATGAGTTATGTACATGTGTATTACAGAACTTTCATCCACCATACAAGGCATATTTAAACCTAGAAACGTTAACTCTGAATTTGCAGCCTTTTCCTAATGCCAGTTTTGAAAATCAGGCCGTTTTCTCCAGAAAAAATTTTTGGAGCGATTTCTTCCCAATAGACATGAAATTTACATAGATACCATCTCCGGAAATTTCCGTCATACAATCACGCTACATGCATAGGCGTTCTACAATTATTCACATCAGGTTTGTTTGCATGTGGCTTTATGAACTTCCATCACAATACAATGCATATTGACACTTTGAAGCATTTTCTCTGATTTTGAAGGAATTTCCAAATGCCAGTTTCGAAAATGAGGCAGATTTCGCAGAAAAAACTCTTGGAGTGAGTTCTACCCAAGAGACATGTATTTTACTGACATACGCTCACCGTGATATTCTATGTTCTGAACACTCTCCATGTATCTCGGATTCGACAAATATTCTCTACAGAGGTGTTAGTATGCGGATTGCCGAACTTTCATCCACCATACAAGGCATATTTACACCTACAATTGATTAATCTGAGTTCGCAGCTTATTCCTAACGCCAGTTTCAAAAATCAGGCTGTTATCTCAGGAAAAAACTCTTGGAGCGATTTCTAACCTAGGGAAATGTAATTTACATAAATTTCCTCGCCGTGACATTCCGTGTTCCAAACGTTCTACATGCATAACGGATTCTAAAAATAGTCACAACAGATTTGTTAGCATGTGGATTACCGAACTTACATCACAAAACATTGAATATTGATACTTAGAAGTATTTTCTCAGATTTTGCAGCGTTTTCCAAGCGCCAGTTTCAAAAATGAAGCAGTTATTACAGAAAAATTCTATTGAAGTGAGTTCTACAAAATAGACAAGTAGTTACATTGTTTCAATCACCGTGAAATTGCACGTTCCAAACATGGTACATGCGTCACGGATTAGGAAAAAGATTCTTTAATATGTTGTGAAAAAGTGGATTACCAAACTTTCTTCCTACATAAAGGCATCTTTATACCTACAAATATTTTCTCACATTTTGCAGCTTTATCCAAATATCACATTTGAGTATCAAGCAATTTTCGCCAAAATATTCTATTCTAGCTAGTTCTACCCAATAGAATTCTAATTTACATAGATTCTTTACCATGAATTTCTGTCTTCGGAACGCGCTACAAGAATCACAGTTTCAAAAATATTACTACACACTTGTTAACATATGGATTACCGGACTTTCATCCACCAATCAAGTCATATTGGCACTTAGAAGCATTTTCTCATATTTCGAAGAATTTTCCTAACACCAGATTTGAAAATGAGGCAGATTTTGCAGAAAAATTCTCTTGGAGCGAGTTCTACCCAATAGACATTTAAGTTACATAGATGTGCTCATCATGACATTTTGTGATCTGAACACATTTCATGTATCTCGGTTTCGACAAATATTCACTACAGAGATGTTAGCATTTGGATTACCAATCTTACATCCACCATACAAGGCATATTTACACCTACAAGTATTTACTCTCAATTCAAAGTTTTGTCCAAACGTCAAATTCGAAAATCATGCAATTTGTTCAGAAAAATTCTATTCAAGCTAGTTCTACCCAATAGAATTTTAATTTACGTAGTTTCATTACCGTAAATTTCCATGTTCCAAACACGCTAAATAAGTCACGGATTCGAAAAGTATTCCCTTCATAGTTGGTTACGTGGATTACCAGACTTAAATTCCCCGTTCAAGGCATATTCACACTTAGAAGCATTTTCTCAGATTTCTCAGGTTTTTCCTAAAGCCAGTTTGGAAAATGAGGCTGATTTCACAGAAAATGTTCTTGGAGCCAGTTCTACCCAAAAGATATGTAATTTAACTAGTTCACTCACCGTGACATTCCGTGTTCTGAACATGTTACATGCATCAAGGATTCGACAATCATGCTTTAATGAGTGTGAGCATGTGGATTATCAAATTTTCATCCACCTTACAAGACATGTTTTCACCTAGAATCATTTACTCACATTTCGCAGAATTTTCCTAACGTCAGTTTCGAAAATCAGGCAGTTTTCGCAGAAAAATCCTCTTGTTGCATGTTCCATCCAATAGACATCTCATTTTCATAGATACCATCACCGTAACATTCCGTGTTCCTAAAAAACTGTTCATGCACCAAGGATTCAACAAATATTCACTGCTGAGTTGTTAGCATGTGAATTACCAATCTTTAATAAACCATTGAAGACATATTGTGACCTTAAAGCATTTACCCTGATTTCACAGCGTTTTCATAACACCAGTTTCGAAACTGAGGCAGATTTTTCAGTAAAACTCTCCTGGAGAGGGTTCTAACCAATAGATATGTAATTTGCATAGCTTCCCTCACCAAGAAAGACCGTGTTCCGAACAGGCTACATACATCAAGGATTTGAGAAACATTTTTAATGAGTTATGTACATGTGTATTACAGATCTTTCATCCACCATACAAGGCATATTGACACATAGAAACATTAACTCTGAGCTCACAGCTTTTTCCTAATAGCAGTTTCGAAAATCAGGCAGTTTTCAAAGGAAAAAACTGTTGGAGCGTGTTCTACCCAATAGGTACGTAAATTACATAGATTCCCCCACTGTGAAATTACATGTTTCGAACACATTACATGCAGAAAAGATTCGACAAAAATAAACTATAGAGTTGTTTGCATGAGGATGACAGGACTTTCATCACAATACAAGGCATATTGATGCTTAGAAGCATTTTCTCTGATTTCACAGAGCTTTCCAAACGCCAGTTTCGAAAATGAGGCAGATTTCACGGCAAAAACCTCTTGGAGCAGGTTCTAACCTATAGACATGTAATTAACATGGATTCGCTCTCCGTGAAATTCCGTGTTCTGAACACGATACATGCATCTCGGACTCGACAAATATTCACTACATTGTGGTTAGCATGTGGATTACAGCACTTTCATCCACCATACAAAGCTTACTGACACTTTGAAGAATTTTCTCAGATTTCACAGGTTAGTTTTAATGCCAGATAAGAAAATGAGGCAGATTTGGCAAAAAAATGCTCTTGGAGCGAGTTATACACAAAAGATATGTAATTTACCTAGTTTTACTCACCGTGACATTCCGTGTTCTGAACACGTTACATGCATCACGGATTCGACAAACATTCACTACAGAGTTGGTAGCATAAGGATTACCGAACATTCACCCACCATAAATGCCATATTGACATTTTGAAGCACTTTCCCATATTTCAAAATGTTTTCCTAATGCCAGGTTTGAAAATGAGGCAGATTAACAAAAAATTCTCTTGGAGCAAGTACTTCCCATAGAAATGTAATTTACATAGCTTCCCTCACAGTGACATTCCAATTTCCGAACACTCTACATACTTCACGGATTTGACAAACATTTTTAATGAGTTATGTACATGTGTATTACAGAACTTTCATCCACCATACAAGGCATATTTAAACCTAGAAACGTTAACTCTGAATTTGCAGCCTTTTCCTAATGCCAGTTTTGAAAATCAGGCCGTTTTCTCCAGAAAAAATTTTTAAAGCGATTTCTTCCCAATAGACATGAAATTTACATAGATTCCATCTCCGGAAATTTCCGTCATACGATCACGCTACATGCATAGGCTTTCTACAATTAGTCACATCAGGTTTGTTTGCATGTGGCTTTATGAACTTCCATCACAATACAATGCATATTGACACTTTGAAGCATTTTCTCTGATTTTGAAGGAATTTCCAAATGCCAGTATCGAAAATGAGGCAGATTTCGCAGAAAAAACTCTTGGAGTGAGTTCTACCCAAGAGACATGTATTTTACCGACATACGCTCACCGTGATATTCTATGTTCTGAACACTCTTCATGTATCTCGGATTCGACAAATATTCTCTACAGAGTTGTTAGTATGCGGATTGCCGAACTTTCATCCACCATACAAGGCATATTTACACCTACAATTGATTAATCTGAGTTCGCAGCTTATTCCTAATGCCAGTTTCAAAAATCAGGCTGTTATCTCAGGAAAAAACTCTTGGAGCGATTTCTAACCTAGGGAAATGTAATTTACATAAATTTCCTCGCCGTGACATTCCGTGTTCCAAACGTTCTACATGCATAACGGATTCGAAAAATATTCACTACAGATTTGTTAGCATGTGGATTACCGAACTTACATCACAAAACATTTAATATTGATACTTAGAAGTATTTTCTCAGATTTTGCAGCATTTTCCAAGCGCCAGTTTCAAAAATGAAGCAGTTATTACAGAAAAATTCTATTGAAGTGAGTTCTACAAAATAGACAAGTAGTTACATTGTTTCAATCACCGTGAAATTGCACGTTCCGATCATGGTACATGCATCACGGATTAGAAAAATGATTCTTTAATTTGTTGTGAAAAATTGGATTACCAAACTTTCTTCCTACATAAAGGCATCTTTATACCTACAAATATTTTCTCACATTTTGCAGCTTTATCCAAATATCACATTTGAGT
Organism: Camelus bactrianus; assembly: GCF_048773025.1. Taxonomy (NCBI): domain Eukaryota; kingdom Metazoa; phylum Chordata; class Mammalia; order Artiodactyla; family Camelidae; genus Camelus; species Camelus bactrianus. The sequence continues at coordinate 141,141,934 of NC_133539.1, read as the reverse complement.
ATCAAGCAATTTTCGCCGAAATATTCTATTCTAGCTAGTTCTACCCAATAGAATTCTAATTTACATAGTTTCTTTACCGTGAATTTCTGTCTTCGGAACGCGCTACAAGAATCACAGTTTGAAAAATATTACTACACACTTGTTAACATATGGATTACTGGACTTTCATCCACCAATCAAGTCATATTGGCACTTAGAAGCATTTTCTCATATTTCGAAGATTTTTCCTAACACCAGATTTGAAAATGAGGCAGATTTTGCAGAAAAATTCTCTTGGAGCGAGTTCTACCCAATAGACATTTAATTTACATAGATGTGCTCATCATGACATTTTGTGATCTGAACACATTTCATGTATCTCGGTTTTGACAAATATTCACTACAGAGATGTTAGCATTTGGATTACCAATCTTACATCCACCATACAAGGCATATTTACACCTACAAGTATTTACTCTCATTTCAAAGTTTTGTCCAAACATCAAATTCGAAAATCATGCAATTTGTTCAGAAAAATTCTATTCAAGCTAGTTCTACCCAATAGAATTTTAATTTACGTAGTTTCATTACCGTAAATTTCCATGTTCCAAACACGCTAAATAAGTCACGGATTCAAAAAGTATTCCCTTCATAGTTGGTTACGTGGATTACCAGACTTAAATTCCCCGTTCAAGGCATATTCACACTTAGAAGCATTTTCTCAGATTTCTCAGGTTTTTCCTAAAGCCAGTTTGGAAAATGAGGCTGATTTCACAGAAAATGTTCTTGGGGCCAGTTCTACCCAAAAGATATGTAATTTAACTAGTTCACTCACCGTGACATTCCGTGTTCTGAACATGTTACATGCATCAAGGATTCGACAATCATGCTTTAATGAGTGTGAGCATGTGGATTATCAAATTTTCATCCACCTTACAAGACATGTTTTCACCTAGAATCATTTACTCACATTTCGCAGAATTTTCCTAACGTCAGTTTCGAAAATCAGGCAGTTTTCGCAGAAAAATCCTCTTGTTGCATGTTCCATCCAATAGACATCTCATTTTCATAGATACCATCACCGTAACATTCCGTGTTCCTAAAAAACGGTTCATGCACCAAGGATTCAACAAATATTCACTGCTGAGTTGTTAGCATGTGAATTACCAATCTTTAATAAACCATTGAAGACATATTGTCACCTTAAAGCATTTACCCTGATTTCACAGCGTTTTCATAACACCAGTTTCGAAACTGAGGCAGATTTTTCAGTAAAACTCTCCTGGAGAGGGTTCTAACCAATAGATATGTAATTTGCATAGCTTCCCTCACCGAGAAAGACCGTGTTCCGAACAGGCTACATACATCAAGGATTTGAGAAACATTTTTAATGAGTTATGTACATGTGTATTACAGATCTTTCATCCACCATACAAGGCATATTGACACATAGAAACATTAACTCTGAGCTCACAGCTTTTTCCTAATAGCAGTTTCGAAAATCAGGCAGTTTTCAAAGGAAAAAACTGTTGGAGCGTGTTCTACCCAATAGGTACGTAAATTACATAGATTCCCCCACTGTGAAATTACATGTTTCGAACACATTACATGCAGAAAAGATTCGACAAAAATAAACTATAGAGTTGTTTGCATGAGGATGACAGGACTTTCATCACAATACAAGGCATATTGATGCTTAGAAGCATTTTCTCTGATTTCACAGAGCTTTCCAAACGCCAGTTTCGAAAATGAGGCAGATTTCACGGCAAAAACCTCTTGGAGCAGGTTCTAACCTATAGACATGTAATTAACATGGATTCGCTCTCCGTGAAATTCCGTGTTCTGAACACGATACATGCATCTCGGACTCGACAAATATTCACTACATTGTGGTTAGCATGTGGATTACAGCACTTTCATCCACCATACAAAGCTTACTGACACTTTGAAGAATTTTCTCAGATTTCACAGGTTAGTTTTAATGCCAGATAAGAAAATGAGGCAGATTTGGCAAAAAAATTCTCTTGGAGCGAGTTGTACACAAAAGATATGTAATTTACCTAGTTTTACTCACCGTGACATTCCGTGTTCTGAACACGTTACATGCATCACGGATTCGACAAACATTCACTACAGAGTTGGTAGCATAAGGATTACCGAACATTCACCCACCATAAATGCCATATTGACATTTTGAAGCACTTTCCCATATTTCAAAATGTTTTCCTAATGCCAGGTTTGAAAATGAGGCAGATTAACAAAAAATTCTCTTGGAGCAAGTACTTCCCATAGAAATGTAATTTACATAGCTTCCCTCACAGTGACATTCCAATTTCCGAACACTCTACATACTTCACGGATTTGACAAACATTTTTAATGAGTTATGTACATGTGTATTACAGAACTTTCATCCACCATACAAGGCATATTTAAACCTAGAAACGTTAACTCTGAATTTGCAGCCTTTTCCTAATGCCAGTTTTGAAAATCAGGCCGTTTTCTCCAGAAAAAATTTTTAAAGCGATTTCTTCCCAATAGACATGAAATTTACATAGATTCCATCTCCGGAAATTTCCGTCATACGATCACGCTACATGCATAGGCTTTCTACAATTATTCACATCAGGTTTGTTTGCATGTGGCTTTATGAACTTCCATCACAATACAATGCATATTGACACTTTGAAGCATTTTCTCTGATTTTGAAGGAATTTCCAAATGCCAGTTTCGAAAATGAGGCAGATTTCGCAGAAAAAACTCTTGGAGTGAGTTCTACCCAAGAGACATGTATTTTACCGACATACGCTCACCGTGATATTCTATGTTCTGAACACTCTTCATGTATCTCGGATTCGACAAATATTCTCTACAGAGTTGTTAGTATGCGGATTGCCGAACTTTCATCCACCATACAAGGCATATTTACACCTACAATTGATTAATGTGAGTTCGCAGCTTATTCCTAATGCCAGTTTCAAAAATCAGGCTGTTATCTCAGGAAAAAACTCTTGGAGCGATTTCTAACCTAGGGAAATGTAATTTACATAAATTTCCTCGCCGTGACATTCCGTGTTCCAAACGTTCTACATGCATAACGGATTCGAAAAATATTCACTACAGATTTGTTAGCATGTGGATTACCGAACTTACATCACAAAACATTTAATATTGATACTTAGAAGTATTTTCTCAGATTTTGCAGCATTTTCCAAGCGCCAGTTTCAAAAATGAAGCAGTTATTACAGAAAAATTCTATTGAAGTGAGTTCTACAAAATAGACAAGTAGTTACATTGTTTCAATCACCGTGAAATTGCACGTTCCGATCATGGTACATGCATCACGGATTAGAAAAATGATTCTTTAATTTGTTGTGAAAAATTGGATTACCAAACTTTCTTCCTACATAAAGGCATCTTTATACCTACAAATATTTTCTCACATTTTGCAGCTTTATCCAAATATCACATTTGAGTATCAAGCAATTTTCGCCGAAATATTCTATTCTAGCTAGTTCTACCCAATAGAATTCTAATTTACATAGTTTCTTTACCGTGAATTTCTGTCTTCGGAACGCGCTACAAGAATCACAGTTTGAAAAATATTACTACACACTTGTTAACATATGGATTACTGGACTTTCATCCACCAATCAAGTCATATTGGCACTTAGAAGCATTTTCTCATATTTCGAAGATTTTTCCTAACACCAGATTTGAAAATGAGGCAGATTTTGCAGAAAACTTCTCTTGGAGCGAGTTCTACCCAATAGACATTTAATTTACATAGATGTGCTCATCATGACATTTTGTGATCTGAACACATTTCATGTATCTCGGTTTTGACAAATATTCACTACAGAGATGTTAGCATTTGGATTACCAATCTTACATCCACCATACAAGGCATATTTACACCTACAAGTATTTACTCTCATTTCAAAGTTTTGTCCAAACGTCAAATTCGAAAATCATGCAATTTGTTCAGAAAAATTCTATTCAAGCTAGTTCTACCCAATAGAATTTTAATTTACGTAGTTTCATTACCGTAAATTTCCATGTTCCAAACACGCTAAATAAGTCACGGATTCAAAAAGTATTCCCTTCATAGTTGGTTACGTGGATTACCAGACTTAAATTCCCCGTTCAAGGCATATTCACACTTAGAAGCATTTTCTCAGATTTCTCAGGTTTTTCCTAAAGCCAGTTTGGAAAATGAGGCTGATTTCACAGAAAATGTTCTTGGGGCCAGTTCTACCCAAAAGATATGTAATTTAACTAGTTCACTCACCGTGACATTCCGTGTTCTGAACATGTTACATGCATCAAGGATTCGACAATCATGCTTTAATGAGTGTGAGCATGTGGATTATCAAATTTTCATCCACCTTACAAGACATGTTTTCACCTAGAATCATTTACTCACATTTCGCAGAATTTTCCTAACGTCAGTTTCGAAAATCAGGCAGTTTTCGCAGAAAAATCCTCTTGTTGCATGTTCCATCCAATAGACATCTCATTTTCATAGATACCATCACCGTAACATTCCGTGTTCCTAAAAAACGGTTCATGCACCAAGGATTCAACAAATATTCACTGCTGAGTTGTTAGCATGTGAATTACCAATCTTTAATAAACCATTGAAGACATATTGTCACCTTAAAGCATTTACCCTGATTTCACAGCGTTTTCATAACACCAGTTTCGAAACTGAGGCAGATTTTTCAGTAAAACTCTCCTGGAGAGGGTTCTAACCAATAGATATGTAATTTGCATAGCTTCCCTCACCGAGAAAGACCGTGTTCCGAACAGGCTACATACATCAAGGATTTGAGAAACATTTTTAATGAGTTATGTACATGTGTATTACAGATCTTTCATCCACCATACAAGGCATATTGACACATAGAAACATTAACTCTGAGCTCACAGCTTTTTCCTAATAGCAGTTTCGAAAATCAGGCAGTTTTCAAAGGAAAAAACTGTTGGAGCGTGTTCTACCCAATAGGTACGTAAATTACATAGATTCCCCCACTGTGAAATTACATGTTTCGAACACATTACATGCAGAAAAGATTCGACAAAAATAAACTATAGAGTTGTTTGCATGAGGATGACAGGACTTTCATCACAATACAAGGCATATTGATGCTTAGAAGCATTTTCTCTGATTTCACAGAGCTTTCCAAACGCCAGTTTCGAAAATGAGGCAGATTTCACGGCAAAAACCTCTTGGAGCAGGTTCTAACCTATAGACATGTAATTAACATGGATTCGCTCTCCGTGAAATTCCGTGTTCTGAACACGATACATGCATCTCGGACTCGACAAATATTCACTACATTGTGGTTAGCATGTGGATTACAGCACTTTCATCCACCATACAAAGCTTACTGACACTTTGAAGAATTTTCTCAGATTTCACAGGTTAGTTTTAATGCCAGATAAGAAAATGAGGCAGATTTGGCAAAAAAATGCTCTTGGAGCGAGTTGTACACAAAAGATATGTAATTTACCTAGTTTTACTCACCGTGACATTCCGTGTTCTGAACACGTTACATGCATCACGGATTCGACAAACATTCACTACAGAGTTGGTAGCATAAGGATTACCGAACATTCACCCACCATAAATGCCATATTGACATTTTGAAGCACTTTCCCATATTTCAAAATGTTTTCCTAATGCCAGGTTTGAAAATGAGGCAGATTAACAAAAAATTCTCTTGGAGCAAGTACTTCCCATAGAAATGTAATTTACATAGCTTCCCTCACAGTGACATTCCAATTTCCGAACACTCTACATACTTCACGGATTTGACAAACATTTTTAATGAGTTATGTACATGTGTATTACAGAACTTTCATCCACCATACAAGGCATATTTAAACCTAGAAACGTTAACTCTGAATTTGCAGCCTTTTCCTAATGCCAGTTTTGAAAATCAGGCCGTTTTCTCCAGAAAAAATTTTTAAAGCGATTTCTTCCCAATAGACATGAAATTTACATAGATTCCATCTCCGGAAATTTCCGTCATACGATCACGCTACATGCATAGGCTTTCTACAATTAGTCACATCAGGTTTGTTTGCATGTGGCTTTATGAACTTCCATCACAATACAATGCATATTGACACTTTGAAGCATTTTCTCTGATTTTGAAGGAATTTCCAAATGCCAGTTTCGAAAATGAGGCAGATTTCGCAGAAAAAACTCTTGGAGTGAGTTCTACCCAAGAGACATGTATTTTACCGACATACGCTCACCGTGATATTCTATGTTCTGAACACTCTTCATGTATCTCGGATTCGACAAATATTCTCTACAGAGTTGTTAGTATGCGGATTGCCGAACTTTCATCCACCATACAAGGCATATTTACACCTACAATTGATTAATCTGAGTTCGCAGCTTATTCCTAATGCCAGTTTCAAAAATCAGGCTGTTATCTCAGGAAAAAACTCTTGGAGCGATTTCTAACCTAGGGAAATGTAATTTACATAAATTTCCTCGCCGTGACATTCCGTGTTCCAAACGTTCTACATGCATAACGGATTCGAAAAATATTCACTACAGATTTGTTAGCATGTGGATTACCGAACTTACATCACAAAACATTTAATATTGATACTTAGAAGTATTTTCTCAGATTTTGCAGCATTTTCCAAGCGCCAGTTTCAAAAATGAAGCAGTTATTACAGAAAAATTCTATTGAAGTGAGTTCTACAAAATAGACAAGTAGTTACATTGTTTCAATCACCGTGAAATTGCACGTTCCGATCATGGTACATGCATCACGGATTAGAAAAATGATTCTTTAATTTGTTGTGAAAAATTGGATTACCAAACTTTCTTCCTACATAAAGGCATCTTTATACCTACAAATATTTTCTCACATTTTGCAGCTTTATCCAAATATCACATTTGAGTATCAAGCAATTTTCGCCGAAATATTCTATTCTAGCTAGTTCTACCCAATAGAATTCTAATTTACATAGTTTCTTTACCGTGAATTTCTGTCTTCGGAACGCGCTACAAGAATCACAGTTTGAAAAATATTACTACACACTTGTTAACATATGGATTACTGGACTTTCATCCACCAATCAAGTCATATTGGCACTTAGAAGCATTTTCTCATATTTCGAAGATTTTTCCTAACACCAGATTTGAAAATGAGGCAGATTTTGCAGAAAAATTCTCTTGGAGCGAGTTCTACCCAATAGACATTTAATTTACATAGATGTGCTCATCATGACATTTTGTGATCTGAACACATTTCATGTATCTCGGTTTTGACAAATATTCACTACAGAGATGTTAGCATTTGGATTACCAATCTTACATCCACCATACAAGGCATATTTACACCTACAAGTATTTACTCTCATTTCAAAGTTTTGTCCAAACGTCAAATTCGAAAATCATGCAATTTGTTCAGAAAAATTCTATTCAAGCTAGTTCTACCCAATAGAATTTTAATTTACGTAGTTTCATTACCGTAAATTTCCATGTTCCAAACACGCTAAATAAGTCACGGATTCAAAAAGTATTCCCTTCATAGTTGGTTACGTGGATTACCAGACTTAAATTCCCCGTTCAAGGCATATTCACACTTAGAAGCATTTTCTCAGATTTCTCAGGTTTTTCCTAAAGCCAGTTTGGAAAATGAGGCTGATTTCACAGAAAATGTTCTTGGGGCCAGTTCTACCCAAAAGATATGTAATTTAACTAGTTCACTCACCGTGACATTCCGTGTTCTGAACATGTTACATGCATCAAGGATTCGACAATCATGCTTTAATGAGTGTGAGCATGTGGATTATCAAATTTTCATCCACCTTACAAGACATGTTTTCACCTAGAATCATTTACTCACATTTCGCAGAATTTTCCTAACGTCAGTTTCGAAAATCAGGCAGTTTTCGCAGAAAAATCCTCTTGTTGCATGTTCCATCCAATAGACATCTCATTTTCATAGATACCATCACCGTAACATTCCGTGTTCCTAAAAAACGGTTCATGCACCAAGGTTTCAACAAATATTCACTGCTGAGTTGTTAGCATGTGAATTACCAATCTTTAATAAACCATTGAAGACATATTGTCACCTTAAAGCATTTACTCTGATTTCACAGCGTTTTCATAACACCAGTTTCGAAACTGAGGCAGATTTTTCAGTAAAACTCTCCTGGAGAGGGTTCTAACCAATAGATATGTAATTTGCATAGCTTCCCTCACCGAGAAAGACCGTGTTCCGAACAGGCTACATACATCAAGGATTTGAGAAACATTTTTAATGAGTTATGTACATGTGTATTACAGATCTTTCATCCACCATACAAGGCATATTGACACATAGAAACATTAACTCTGAGCTCACAGCTTTTTCCTAATAGCAGTTTCGAAAATCAGGCAGTTTTCAAAGGAAAAAACTGTTGGAGCGTGTTCTACCCAATAGGTACGTAAATTACATAGATTCCCCCACTGTGAAATTACATGTTTCGAACACATTACATGCAGAAAAGATTCGACAAAAATAAACTATAGAGTTGTTTGCATGAGGATGACAGGACTTTCATCACAATACAAGGCATATTGATGCTTAGAAGCATTTTCTCTGATTTCACAGAGCTTTCCAAACGCCAGTTTCGAAAATGAGGCAGATTTCACGGCAAAAACCTCTTGGAGCAGGTTCTAACCTATAGACATGTAATTAACATGGATTCGCTCTCCGTGAAATTCCGTGTTCTGAACACGATACATGCATCTCGGACTCGACAAATATTCACTACATTGTGGTTAGCATGTGGATTACAGCACTTTCATCCACCATACAAAGCTTACTGACACTTTGAAGAATTTTCTCAGATTTCACAGGTTAGTTTTAATGCCAGATAAGAAAATGAGGCAGATTTGGCAAAAAAATGCTCTTGGAGCGAGTTGTACACAAAAGATATGTAATTTACCTAGTTTTACTCACCGTGACATTCCGTGTTCTGAACACGTTACATGCATCACGGATTCGACAAACATTCACTACAGAGTTGGTAGCATAAGGATTACCGAACATTCACCCACCATAAATGCCATATTGACATTTTGAAGCACTTTCCCATATTTCAAAATGTTTTCCTAATGCCAGGTTTGAAAATGAGGCAGATTAACAAAAAATTCTCTTGGAGCAAGTACTTCCCATAGAAATGTAATTTACATAGCTTCCCTCACAGTGACATTCCAATTTCCGAACACTCTACATACTTCACGGATTTGACAAACATTTTTAATGAGTTATGTACATGTGTATTACAGAACTTTCATCCACCATACAAGGCATATTTAAACCTAGAAACGTTAACTCTGAATTTGCAGCCTTTTCCTAATGCCAGTTTTGAAAATCAGGCCGTTTTCTCCAGAAAAAATTTTTAAAGCGATTTCTTCCCAATAGACATGAAATTTACATAGATTCCATCTCCGGAAATTTCCGTCATACGATCACGCTACATGCATAGGCTTTCTACAATTAGTCACATCAGGTTTGTTTGCATGTGGCTTTATGAACTTCCATCACAATACAATGCATATTGACACTTTGAAGCATTTTCTCTGATTTTGAAGGAATTTCCAAATGCCAGTTTCGAAAATGAGGCAGATTTCGCAGAAAAAACTCTTGGAGTGAGTTCTACCCAAGAGACATGTATTTTACCGACATACGCTCACCGTGATATTCTATGTTCTGAACACTCTTCATGTATCTCGGATTCGACAAATATTCTCTACAGAGTTGTTAGTATGCGGATTGCCGAACTTTCATCCACCATACAAGGCATATTTACACCTACAATTGATTAATCTGAGTTCGCAGCTTATTCCTAATGCCAGTTTCAAAAATCAGGCTGTTATCTCAGGAAAAAACTCTTGGAGCGATTTCTAACCTAGGGAAATGTAATTTACATAAATTTCCTCGCCGTGACATTCCGTGTTCCAAACGTTCTACATGCATAACGGATTCGAAAAATATTCACTACAGATTTGTTAGCATGTGGATTACCGAACTTACATCACAAAACATTTAATATTGATACTTAGAAGTATTTTCTCAGATTTTGCAGCATTTTCCAAGCGCCAGTTTCAAAAATGAAGCAGTTATTACAGAAAAATTCTATTGAAGTGAGTTCTACAAAATAGACAAGTAGTTACATTGTTTCAATCACCGTGAAATTGCACGTTCCGATCATGGTACATGCATCACGGATTAGAAAAATGATTCTTTAATTTGTTGTGAAAAATTGGATTACCAAACTTTCTTCCTACATAAAGGCATCTTTATACCTACAAATATTTTCTCACATTTTGCAGCTTTATCCAAATATCACATTTGAGTATCAAGCAATTTTCGCCGAAATATTCTATTCTAGCTAGTTCTACCCAATAGAATTCTAATTTACATAGTTTCTTTACCGTGAATTTCTGTCTTCGGAACGCGCTACAAGAATCACAGTTTGAAAAATATTACTACACACTTGTTAACATATGGATTACCGGACTTTCATCCACCAATCAAGTCATATTGGCACTTAGAAGCATTTTCTCATATTTCGAAGATTTTTCCTAACACCAGATTTGAAAATGAGGCAGATTTTGCAGAAAAATTCTCTTGGAGCGAGTTCTACCCAATAGACATTTAATTTACATAGATGTGCTCATCATGACATTTTGTGATCTGAACACATTTCATGTATCTCGGTTTTGACAAATATTCACTACAGAGATGTTAGCATTTGGATTACCAATCTTACATCCACCATACAAGGCATATTTACACCTACAAGTATTTACTCTCATTTCAAAGTTTTGTCCAAACGTCAAATTCGAAAATCATGCAATTTGTTCAGAAAAATTCTATTCAAGCTAGTTCTACCCAATAGAATTTTAATTTACGTAGTTTCATTACCGTAAATTTCCATGTTCCAAACACGCTAAATATGTCACGGGTTCAAAAAGTATTCCCTTCATAGTTGGTTACGTGGATTACCAGACTTAAATTCCCCGTTCAAGGCATATTCACACTTAGAAGCATTTTCTCAGATTTCTCAGGTTTTTCCTAAAGCCAGTTTGGAAAATGAGGCTGATTTCACAGAAAATGTTCTTGGGGCCAGTTCTACCCAAAAGATATGTAATTTAACTAGTTCACTCACCGTGACATTCCGTGTTCTGAACATGTTACATGCATCAAGGATTCGACAATCATCCTTTAATGAGTGTGAGCATGTGGATTATCAAATTTTCATCCACCTTACAAGACATGTTTTCACCTAGAAACATTTACTCACATTTCGCAGAATTTTCCTAACGTCAGTTTCGAAAATCAGGCAGTTTTCGCAGAAAAATCCTCTTGTTGCATGTTCCATCCAATAGACATCTCATTTTCATAGATACCATCACCGTAACATTCCGTGTTCCTAAAAAACTGTTCATGCACCAAAGATTCAACAAATATTCACTGCTGAGTTGTTAGCATGTGAATTACCAATCTTTAATAAACCATTGAAGACATATTGTCACCTTAAAGCATTTACTCTGATTTCACAGCGTTTTCATAACACCAGTTTCGAAACTGAGGCAGATTTTTCAGTAAAACTCTCCTGGAGAGGGTTCTAACCAATAGATATGTAATTTGCATAGCTTCCCTCACCGAGAAAGACCGTGTTCCGAACAGGCTACATACATCAAGGATTTGAGAAACATTTTTAATGAGTTATGTACATGTGTATTACAGATCTTTCATCCACCATACAAGGCATATTGACACATAGAAACATTAACTCTGAGCTCACAGCTTTTTCCTAATAGCAGTTTCGAAAATCAGGCAGTTTTCAAAGGAAAATACTTTTGGAGCGTGTTCTACCCAATAGGTACGTAAATTACATAGATTCCCCCACTGTGAAATTACATGTTTCGAACACATTACATGCAGAAAAGATTCGACAATAATAAACTATAGAGTTGTTTGCATGAGGATGACAGGACTTTCATCACAATACAAGGCATATTGATGCTTAGAAGCATTTTCTCTGATTTCACAGAGCTTTCCAAACGCCAGTTTCGAAAATGAGGCAGATTTCACGGCAAAAACCTCTTGGAGCAGGTTCTAACCTATAGACATGTAATTAACATGGATTCGCTCTCCGTGAAATTCCGTGTTCTGAACACGATACATGCATCTCGGACTCGACAAATATTCACTACATTGTGGTTAGCATGTGGATTACAGCACTTTCATCCACCATACAAAGCTTACTGACACTTTGAAGAATTTTCTCAGATTTCACAGGTTAGTTTTAATGCCAGATAAGAAAATGAGGCAGATTTGGCAAAAAAATGCTCTTGGAGCGAGTTATACACAAAAGATATGTAATTTACCTAGTTTTACTCACCGTGACATTCCGTGTTCTGAACACGTTACATGCATCACGGATTCGACAAACATTCACTACAGAGTTGGTAGCAAAAGGATTACCGAACATTCACCCACCATAAATGCCATATTGACATTTTGAAGCACTTTCCCATATTTCAAAATGTTTTCCTAATGCCAGGTTTGAAAATGAGGCAGATTAACAAAAAATTCTCTTGGAGCAAGTACTTCCCATAGAAATGTAATTTACATAGCTTCCCTCACAGTGACATTCCAATTTCCGAACACTCTACATACTTCACGGATTTGACAAACATTTTTAATGAGTTATGTACATGTGTATTACAGAACTTTCATCCACCATACAAGGCATATTTAAACCTAGAAACGTTAACTCTGAATTTGCAGCCTTTTCCTAATGCCAGTTTTGAAAATCAGGCCGTTTTCTCCAGAAAAAATTTTTAAAGCGATTTCTTCCCAATAGACATGAAATTTACATAGATTCCATCTCCGGAAATTTCCGTCATACGATCACGCTACATGCATAGGCTTTCTACAATTAGTCACATCAGGTTTGTTTGCATGTGGCTTTATGAACTTCCATCACAATACAATGCATATTGACACTTTGAAGCATTTTCTCTGATTTTGAAGGAATTTCCAAATGCCAGTTTCGAAAATGAGGCAGATTTCGCAGAAAAAACTCTTGGAGTGAGTTCTACCCAAGAGACATGTATTTTACCGACATACGCTCACCGTGATATTCTATGTTCTGAACACTCTTCATGTATCTCGGATTCGACAAATATTCTCTACAGAGTTGTTAGTATGCGGATTGCCGAACTTTCATCCACCATACAAGGCATATTTACACCTACAATTGATTAATCTGAGTTCGCAGCTTATTCCTAATGCCAGTTTCAAAAATCAGGCTGTTATCTCAGGAAAAAACTCTTGGAGCGATTTCTAACCTAGGGAAATGTAATTTACATAAATTTCCTCGCCGTGACATTCCGTGTTCCAAACGTTCTACATGCATAACGGATTCGAAAAATATTCACTACAGATTTGTTAGCATGTGGATTACCGAACTTACATCACAAAACATTTAATATTGATACTTAGAAGTATTTTCTCAGATTTTGCAGCATTTTCCAAGCGCCAGTTTCAAAAATGAAGCAGTTATTACAGAAAAATTCTATTGAAGTGAGTTCTACAAAATAGACAAGTAGTTACATTGTTTCAATCACCGTGAAATTGCACGTTCCGATCATGGTACATGCATCACGGATTAGAAAAATGATTCTTTAATTTGTTGTGAAAAATTGGATTACCAAACTTTCTTCCTACATAAAGGCATCTTTATACCTACAAATATTTTCTCACATTTTGCAGCTTTATCCAAATATCACATTTGAGTATCAAGCAATTTTCGCCGAAATATTCTATTCTAGCTAGTTCTACCCAATAGAATTCTAATTTACATAGTTTCTTTACCGTGAATTTCTGTCTTCGGAACGCGCTACAAGAATCACAGTTTGAAAAATATTACTACACACTTGTTAACATATGGATTACTGGACTTTCATCCACCAATCAAGTCATATTGGCACTTAGAAGCATTTTCTCATATTTCGAAGATTTTTCCTAACACCAGATTTGAAAATGAGGCAGATTTTGCAGAAAAATTCTCTTGGAGCGAGTTCTACCCAATAGACATTTAATTTACATAGATGTGCTCATCATGACATTTTGTGATCTGAACACATTTCATGTATCTCGGTTTTGACAAATATTCACTACAGAGATGTTAGCATTTGGATTACCAATCTTACATCCACCATACAAGGCATATTTACACCTACAAGTATTTACTCTCATTTCAAAGTTTTGTCCAAACGTCAAATTCGAAAATCATGCAATTTGTTCAGAAAAATTCTATTCAAGCTAGTTCTACCCAATAGAATTTTAATTTACGTAGTTTCATTACCGTAAATTTCCATGTTCCAAACACGCTAAATAAGTCACGGATTCAAAAAGTATTCCCTTCATAGTTGGTTACGTGGATTACCAGACTTAAATTCCCCGTTCAAGGCATATTCACACTTAGAAGCATTTTCTCAGATTTCTCAGGTTTTTCCTAAAGCCAGTTTGGAAAATGAGGCTGATTTCACAGAAAATGTTCTTGGAGCCAGTTCTACCCAAAAGATATGTAATTTAACTAGTTCACTCACCGTGACATTCCATGTTCTGAACATGTTACATGCATCAAGGATTCGACAATCATGCTTTAATGAGTGTGAGCATGTGGATTATCAAATTTTCATCCACCTTACAAGACATGTTTTCACCTAGAATCATTTACTCACATTTCGCAGAATTTTCCTAACGTCAGTTTCGAAAATCAGGCAGTTTTCGCAGAAAAATCCTCTTGTTGCATGTTCCATCCAATAGACATCTCATTTTCATAGATACCATCACCGTAACATTCCGTGTTCCTAAAAAACGGTTCATGCACCAAGGATTCAACAAATATTCACTGCTGAGTTGTTAGCATGTGAATTACCAATCTTTAATAAACCATTGAAGACATATTGTGACCTTAAAGCATTTACTCTGATTTCACAGCGTTTTCATAACACCAGTTTCGAAACTGAGGCAGATTTTTTAGTAAAACTCTCCTGGAGAGGGTTCTAACCAATAGATATGTAATTTGCATAGCTTCCCTCACCGAGAAAGACCGTGTTCCGAACAGGCTACATACATCAAGGATTTGAGAAACATTTTTAATGAGTTATGTACATGTGTATTACAGATCTTTCATCCACCATACAAGGCATATTGACACATAGAAACATTAACTCTGAGCTCACAGCTTTTTCCTAATAGCAGTTTCGAAAATCAGGCAGTTTTCAAAGGAAAAAACTGTTGGAGCGTGTTCTACCCAATAGGTACGTAAATTACATAGATTCCCCCACTGTGAAATTACATGTTTCGAACACATTACATGCAGAAAAGATTCGACAAAAATAAACTATAGAGTTGTTTGCATGAGGATGACAGGACTTTCATCACAATACAAGGCATATTGATGCTTAGAAGCATTTTCTCTGATTTCACAGAGCTTTCCAAACGCCAGTTTCGAAAATGAGGCAGATTTCACGGCAAAAACCTCTTGGAGCAGGTTCTAACCTATAGACATGTAATTAACATGGATTCGCTCTCCGTGAAATTCCGTGTTCTGAACACGATACATGCATCTCGGACTCGACAAATATTCACTACATTGTGGTTAGCATGTGGATTACAGCACTTTCATCCACCATACAAAGCTTACTGACACTTTGAAGAATTTTCTCAGATTTCACAGGTTAGTTTTAATGCCAGATAAGAAAATGAGGCAGATTTGGCAAAAAAATGCTCTTGGAGCGAGTTATACACAAAAGATATGTAATTTACCTAGTTTTACTCACCGTGACATTCCGTGTTCTGAACACGTTACATGCATCACGGATTCGACAAACATTCACTACAGAGTTGGTAGCATAAGGATTAACGAACATTCACCCACCATAAATGCCATATTGACATTTTGAAGCACTTTCCCATATTTCAAAATGTTTTCCTAATGCCAGGTTTGAAAATGAGGCAGATTAACAAAAAATTCTCTTGGAGCAAGTACTTCCCATAGAAATGTAATTTACATAGCTTCCCTCACAGTGACATTCCAATTTCCGAACACTCTACATACTTCACGGATTTGACAAACATTTTTAATGAGTTATGTACATGTGTATTACAGAACTTTCATCCACCATACAAGGCATATTTAAACCTAGAAACGTTAACTCTGAATTTGCAGCCTTTTCCTAATGCCAGTTTTGAAAATCAGGCCGTTTTCTCCAGAAAAAATTTTTAAAGCGATTTCTTCCCAATAGACATGAAATTTACATAGATTCCATCTCCGGAAATTTCCGTCATACGATCACGCTACATGCATAGGCTTTCTACAATTAGTCACATCAGGTTTGTTTGCATGTGGCTTTATGAACTTCCATCACAATACAATGCATATTGACACTTTGAAGCATTTTCTCTGATTTTGAAGGAATTTCCAAATGCCAGTTTCGAAAATGAGGCAGATTTCGCAGAAAAAACTCTTGGAGTGAGTTCTACCCAAGAGACATGTATTTTACCGACATACGCTCACCGTGATATTCTATGTTCTGAACACTCTTCATGTATCTCGGATTCGACAAATATTCTCTACAGAGTTGTTAGTATGCGGATTGCCGAACTTTCATCCACCATACAAGGCATATTTACACCTACAATTGATTAATCTGAGTTCGCAGCTTATTCCTAATGCCAGTTTCAAAAATCAGGCTGTTATCTCAGGAAAAAACTCTTGGAGCGATTTCTAACCTAGGGAAATGTAATTTACATAAATTTCCTCGCCGTGACATTCCGTGTTCCAAACGTTCTACATGCATAACGGATTCAAAAAATATTCACTACAGATTTGTTAGCATGTGGATTACCGAACTTACATCACAAAACATTTAATATTGATACTTAGAAGTATTTTCTCAGATTTTGCAGCATTTTCCAAGCGCCAGTTTCAAAAATGAAGCAGTTATTACAGAAAAATTCTATTGAAGTGAGTTCTACAAAATAGACAAGTAGTTACATTGTTTCAATCACCGTGAAATTGCACGTTCCGATCATGGTACATGCATCACGGATTAGAAAAATGATTCTTTAATTTGTTGTGAAAAATTGGATTACCAAACTTTCTTCCTACATAAAGGCATCTTTAAACCTACAAATATTTTCTCACATTTTGCAGCTTTATCCAAATATCACATTTGAGTATCAAGCAATTTTCGCCGAAATATTCTATTCTAGCTAGTTCTACCCAATAGAATTCTAATTTACATAGTTTCTTTACCGTGAATTTCTGTCTTCGGAACGCGCTACAAGAATCACAGTTTGAAAAATATTACTACACACTTGTTAACATATGGATTACTGGACTTTCATCCACCAATCAAGTCATATTGGCACTTAGAAGCATTTTCTCATATTTCGAAGATTTTTCCTAACACCAGATTTGAAAATGAGGCAGATTTTGCAGAAAAATTCTCTTGGAGCGAGTTCTACCCAATAGACATTTAATTTACATAGATGTGCTCATCATGACATTTTGTGATCTGAACACATTTCATGTATCTCGGTTTTGACAAATATTCACTACAGAGATGTTAGCATTTGGATTACCAATCTTACATCCACCATACAAGGCATATTTACACCTACAAGTATTTACTCTCATTTCAAAGTTTTGTCCAAACGTCAAATTCGAAAATCATGCAATTTGTTCAGAAAAATTCTATTCAAGCTAGTTCTACCCAATAGAATTTTAATTTACGTAGTTTCATTACCGTAAATTTCCATGTTCCAAACACGCTAAATAAGTCACGGGTTCAAAAAGTATTCCCTTCATAGTTGGTTACGTGGATTACCAGACTTAAATTCCCCGTTCAAGGCATATTCACACTTAGAAGCATTTTCTCAGATTTCTCAGGTTTTTCCTAAAGCCAGTTTGGAAAATGAGGCTGATTTCACAGAAAATGTTCTTGGAGCCAGTTCTACCCAAAAGATATGTAATTTAACTAGTTCACTCACCGTGACATTCCGTGCTCTGAACATGTTACATGCATCAAGGATTCGACAATCATGCTTTAATGAGTGTGAGCATGTGGATTATCAAATTTTCATCCACCTTACAAGACATGTTTTCACCTAGAATCATTTACTCACATTTCGCAGAATTTTCCTAACGTCAGTTTCGAAAATCAGGCAGTTTTCGCAGAAAAATCCTCTTGTTGCATGTTCCATCCAATAGACATCTCATTTTCATAGATACCATCACCGTAACATTCCGTGTTCCTAAAAAACGGTTCATGCACCAAGGATTCAACAAATATTCACTGCTGAGTTGTTAGCATGTGAATTACCAATCTTTAATAAACCATTGAAGACATATTGTGACCTTAAAGCATTTACTCTGATTTCACAGCGTTTTCATAACACCAGTTTCGAAACTGAGGCAGATTTTTCAGTAAAACTCTCCTGGAGAGGGTTCTAACCAATAGATATGTAATTTGCATAGCTTCCCTCACCGAGAAAGACCGTGTTCCGAACAGGCTACATACATCAAGGATTTGAGAAACATTTTTAATGAGTTATGTACATGTGTATTACAGATCTTTCATCCACCATACAAGGCATATTGACACATAGAAACATTAACTCTGAGCTCACAGCTTTTTCCTAATAGCAGTTTCGAAAATCAGGCAGTTTTCAAAGGAAAAAACTGTTGGAGCGTGTTCTACCCAATAGGTACGTAAATTACATAGATTCCCCCACTGTGAAATTACATGTTTCGAACACATTACATGCAGAAAAGATTCGACAAAAATAAACTATAGAGTTGTTTGCATGAGGATGACAGGACTTTCATCACAATACAAGGCATATTGATGCTTAGAAGCATTTTCTCTGATTTCACAGAGCTTTCCAAACGCCAGTTTCGAAAATGAGGCAGATTTCACGGCAAAAACCTCTTGGAGCAGGTTCTAACCTATAGACATGTAATTAACATGGATTCGCTCTCCGTGAAATTCCGTGTTCTGAACACGATACATGCATCTCGGACTCGACAAATATTCACTACATTGTGGTTAGCATGTGGATTACAGCACTTTCATCCACCATACAAAGCTTACTGACACTTTGAAGAATTTTCTCAGATTTCACAGGTTAGTTTTAATGCCAGATAAGAAAATGAGGCAGATTTGGCAAAAAAATGCTCTTGGAGCGAGTTATACACAAAAGATATGTAATTTACCTAGTTTTACTCACCGTGACATTCCGTGTTCTGAACACGTTACATGCATCACGGATTCGACAAACATTCACTACAGAGTTGGTAGCATAAGGATTACCGAACATTCACCCACCATAAATGCCATATTGACATTTTGAAGCACTTTCCCATATTTCAAAATGTTTTCCTAATGCCAGGTTTGAAAATGAGGCAGATTAACAAAAAATTCTCTTGGAGCAAGTACTTCCCATAGAAATGTAATTTACATAGCTTCCCTCACAGTGACATTCCAATTTCCGAACACTCTACATACTTCACGGATTTGACAAACATTTTTAATGAGTTATGTACATGTGTATTACAGAACTTTCATCCACCATACAAGGCATATTTAAACCTAGAAACGTTAACTCTGAATTTGCAGCCTTTTCCTAATGCCAGTTTTGAAAATCAGGCCGTTTTCTCCAGAAAAAATTTTTAAAGCGATTTCTTCCCAATAGACATGAAATTTACATAGATTCCATCTCCGGAAATTTCCGTCATACGATCACGCTACATGCATAGGCTTTCTACAATTAGTCACATCAGGTTTGTTTGCATGTGGCTTTATGAACTTCCATCACAATACAATGCATATTGACACTTTGAAGCATTTTCTCTGATTTTGAAGGAATTTCCAAATGCCAGTTTCGAAAATGAGGCAGATTTCGCAGAAAAAACTCTTGGAGTGAGTTCTACCCAAGAGACATGTATTTTACCGACATACGCTCACCGTGATATTCTATGTTCTGAACACTCTTCATGTATCTCGGATTCGACAAATATTCTCTACAGAGTTGTTAGTATGCGGATTGCCGAACTTTCATCCACCATACAAGGCATATTTACACCTACAATTGATTAATCTGAGTTCGCAGCTTATTCCTAATGCCAGTTTCAAAAATCAGGCTGTTATCTCAGGAAAAAACTCTTGGAGCGATTTCTAACCTAGGGAAATGTAATTTACATAAATTTCCTCGCCGTGACATTCCGTGTTCCAAACGTTCTACATGCATAACGGATTCGAAAAATATTCACTACAGATTTGTTAGCATGTGGATTACCGAACTTACATCACAAAACATTTAATATTGATACTTAGAAGTATTTTCTCAGATTTTGCAGCATTTTCCAAGCGCCAGTTTCAAAAATGAAGCAGTTATTACAGAAAAATTCTATTGAAGTGAGTTCTACAAAATAGACAAGTAGTTACATTGTTTCAATCACCGTGAAATTGCACTTTCCGATCATGGTACATGCATCACGGATTAGAAAAATGATTCTTTAATTTGTTGTGAAAAATTGGATTACCAAACTTTCTTCCTACATAAAGGCATCTTTATACCTACAAATATTTTCTCACATTTTGCAGCTTTATCCAAATATCACATTTGAGTATCAAGCAATTTTCGCCGAAATATTCTATTCTAGCTAGTTCTACCCAATAGAATTCTAATTTACATAGTTTCTTTACCGTGAATTTCTGTCTTCGGAACGCGCTACAAGAATCACAGTTTGAAAAATATTACTACACACTTGTTAACATATGGATTACTGGACTTTCATCCACCAATCAAGTCATATTGGCACTTAGAAGCATTTTCTCATATTTCGAAGATTTTTCCTAACACCAGATTTGAAAATGAGGCAGATTTTGCAGAAAAATTCTCTTGGAGCGAGTTCTACCCAATAGACATTTAATTTACATAGATGTGCTCATCATGACATTTTGTGATCTGAACACATTTCATGTATCTCGGTTTTGACAAATATTCACTACAGAGATGTTAGCATTTGGATTACCAATCTTACATCCACCATACAAGGCATATTTACACCTACAAGTATTTACTCTCATTTCAAAGTTTTGTCCAAACGTCAAATTCGAAAATCATGCAATTTGTTCAGAAAAATTCTATTCAAGCTAGTTCTACCCAATAGAATTTTAATTTACGTAGTTTCATTACCGTAAATTTCCATGTTCCAAACACGCTAAATAAGTCACGGGTTCAAAAAGTATTCCCTTCATAGTTGGTTACGTGGATTACCAGACTTAAATTCCCCGTTCAAGGCATATTCACACTTAGAAGCATTTTCTCAGATTTCTCAGGTTTTTCCTAAACCCAGTTTGGAAAATGAGGCTGATTTCACAGAAAATGTTCTTGGGGCCAGTTCTACCCAAAAGATATGTAATTTAACTAGTTCACTCACCGTGACATTCCGTGTTCTGAACATGTTACATGCATCAAGGATTCGACAATCATCCTTTAATGAGTGTGAGCATGTGGATTATCAAATTTTCATCCACCTTACAAGACATGTTTTCACCTAGAAACATTTACTCACATTTCGCAGAATTTTCCTAACGTCAGTTTCGAAAATCAGGCAGTTTTCGCAGAAAAATCCTCTTGTTGCATGTTCCATCCAATAGACATCTCATTTTCATAGATACCATCACCGTAACATTCCGTGTTCCTAAAAAACAGTTCATGCACCAAAGATTCAACAAATATTCACTGCTGAGTTGTTAGCATGTGAATTACCAATCTTTAAAAAACCATTGAAGACATATTGTCACCTTAAAGCATTTACTCTGATTTCACAGCGTTTTCATAACACCAGTTTCGAAACTGAGGCAGATTTTTCAGTAAAACTCTCCTGGAGAGGGTTCTAACCAATAGATATGTAATTTGCATAGCTTCCCTCACCGAGAAAGACCGTGTTCCGAACAGGCTACATACATCAAGGATTTGAGAAACATTTTTAATGAGTTATGTACATGTGTATTACAGATCTTTCATCCACCATACAAGGCATATTGACACATAGAAACATTAACTCTGAGCTCACAGCTTTTTCCTAATAGCAGTTTCGAAAATCAGGCAGTTTTCAAAGGAAAAAACTGTTGGAGCGTGTTCTACCCAATAGGTACGTAAATTACATAGATTCCCCCACTGTGAAATTACATGTTTCGAACACATTACATGCAGAAAAGATTCGACAAAAATAAACTATAGAGTTGTTTGCATGAGGATGACAGGACTTTCATCACAATACAAGGCATATTGATGCTTAGAAGCATTTTCTCTGATTTCACAGAGCTTTCCAAACGCCAGTTTCGAAAATGAGGCAGATTTCACGGCAAAAACCTCTTGGAGCAGGTTCTAACCTATAGACATGTAATTAACATGGATTCGCTCTCCATGAAATTCCGTGTTCTGAACACGATACATGCATCTCGGACTCGACAAATATTCACTACATTGTGGTTAGCATGTGGATTACAGCACTTTCATCCACCATACAAAGCTTACTGACACTTTGAAGAATTTTCTCAGATTTCACAGGTTAGTTTTAATGCCAGATAAGAAAATGAGGCAGATTTGGCAAAAAATTGCTCTTGGAGCGAGTTATACACAAAAGATATGTAATTTACCTAGTTTTACTCACCGTGACATTCCGTGTTCTGAACACGTTACATGCATCACGGATTCGACAAACATTCACTACAGAGTTGGTAGCATAAGGATTACCGAACATTCACCCACCATAAATGCCATATTGACATTTTGAAGCACTTTCCCATATTTCAAAATGTTTTCCTAATGCCAGGTTTGAAAATGAGGCAGATTAACAAAAAATTCTCTTGGAGCAAGTACTTCCCATAGAAATGTAATTTACATAGCTTCCCTCACAGTGACATTCCAATTTCCGAACACTCTACATACTTCACGGATTTGACAAACATTTTTAATGAGTTATGTACATGTGTATTACAGAACTTTCATCCACCATACAAGGCATATTTAAACCTAGAAACGTTAACTCTGAATTTGCAGCATTTTCCTAATGCCAGTTTCGAAAATCAGGCCGTTTTCTCCAGAAAAAATTTTTGGAGCGATTTCTTCCCAATAGACATGAAATTTACATAGATTCCATCTCCGGAAATTTCCGTCATACGATCACGCTACATGCATAGGATTTCTACAATTATTCACATCAGGTTTGTTTGCATGTGGCTTTATGAACTTCCATCACAATACAATGCATATTGACACTTTGAAGCATTTTCTCTGATTTTGAAGGAATTTCCAAATGCCAGTTTCGAAAATGAGGCAGATTTCACAAAAAAAAATTTGGAGTGAGTTCTACCCAAGAGACATGTATTTTACCGACATACGCTCACCGTGATATTCTACGTTCTGAACACTCTCCATGTATCTCGGATTCGACAAATATTCTGTACAGAGTTGTTAGTATGCGGATTGCCGAACTTTCATCCACCATACAAGGCATATTTACACCTACAATTGATTAATCTGAGTTCACAGCATATTCCTAACGCCAGTTTCAAAAATCAGGCTGTTATCTCAGGAAAAAACTCTTGGAGCGATTTCTAACCTAGGGAAATTTAATTTACATAAATTTCCTCGCCGTGACATTCCGTGTTCCAAACGTTCTACATGCATAACGGATTCGAAAAATATTCATTACAGATTTGTTAGCATGTGGATTACCAAACTTTCATCACAAAACATTGAATATTTATACTTAGAAGAAATTTCTCAGATTTTGCAGCGTTTTCCAAGCGCCAGTTTCAAAAATGAAGCAGTTATTACAGAAAAATTCTATTGAAGTGAGTTCTACAAAATAGACAATTAGTTACATTATTTCAATCACCGTGAAATTGCACGTTCCAAACATGGTACATGCATCACGGATTAGGAAAAAGATTCTTTAATATGTTGTGAAAAATTGGATTACCAAACTTTCTTCCTACATAAAGGCATCTTTATACCTACAAATATTTTCTCACATTTTGCAGCTTTATCCAAATATCACATTTGAGTATCAAGCAATTTTCGCCGAAATATTCTATTCTAGCTAGTTCTACCCAATAGAATTCTAATTTACATAGTTTCTTTACCGTGAATTTCTGTCTTCGGAACGCGCTACAAGAATCACAGTTTGAAAAATATTACTACACACTTGTTAACATATGGATTACCGGACTTTCATCCACCAATCAAGTCATATTGGCACTTAGAAGCATTTTCTCATATTTCGAAGATTTTTCCTAACACCAGATTTGAAAATGAGGCAGATTTTGCAGAAAAATTCTCTTGGAGCGAGTTCTACCCAATAGACATTTAATTTACATAGATGTGCTCATCATGACATTTTGTGATCTGAACACATTTCATGTATCTCGGTTTTGACAAATATTCACTACAGAGATGTTAGCATTTGGATTACCAATCTTACATCCACCATACAAGGCATATTTACACCTACAAGTATTTACTCTCATTTCAAAGCTTTGTCCAAACGTCAAATTCGAAAATCATGCAATTTGTTCAGAAAAATTCTATTCAAGCTAGTTCTACCCAATAGAATTTTAATTTACGTAGTTTCATTACCGTAAATTTCCATGTTCCAAACACGCTAAATAAGTCACGGGTTCAAAAATATTCCCTTCATAGTTGGTTACGTGGATTACCAGACTTAAATTCCCCGTTCAAGGCATATTCACACTTAGAAGCATTTTCTCAGATTTCTCAGGTTTTTCCTAAAGCCAGTTTGGAAAATGAGGCTGATTTCACAGAAAATGTTCTTGGGGCCAGTTCTACCCAAAAGATATGTAATTTAACTAGTTCACTCACCGTGACATTCCGTGTTCTGAACATGTTACATGCATCAAGGATTCGACAATCATCCTTTAATGAGTGTGAGCATGTGGATTATCAAATTTTCATCCACCTTACAAGACATGTTTTCACCTAGAAACATTTACTCACATTTCGCAGAATTTTCCTAACGTCAGTTTCGAAAATCAGGCAGTTTTCGCAGAAAAATCCTCTTGTTGCATGTTCCATCCAATAGACATCTCATTTTCATAGATACCATCACCGTAACATTCCGTGTTCCTAAAAAACTGTTCATGCACCAAAGATTCAACAAATATTCACTGCTGAGTTGTTAGCATGTGAATTACCAATCTTTAATAAACCATTGAAGACATATCACCTTAAAGCATTTACTCTGATTTCACAGCGTTTTCATAACACCAGTTTCGAAACTGAGGCAGATTTTTCAGTAAAACTCTCCTGGAGAGGGTTCTAACCAATAGATATGTAATTTGCATAGCTTCCCTCACCGAGAAAGACCGTGTTCCGAACAGGCTACATACATCAAGGATTGGAGAAACATTTTTAATGAGTTATGTACATGTGTATTACAGATCTTTCATCCACCATACAAGGCATATTGACACATAGAAACATTAACTCTGAGCTCACAGCTTTTTCCTAATAGCAGTTTCGAAAATCAGGCAGTTTTCAAAGGAAAATACTTTTGGAGCGTGTTCTACCCAATAGGTACGTAAATTACATAGATTCCCCCACTGTGAAATTACATGTTTCGAACACATTACATGCAGAAAAGATTCGACAATAATAAACTATAGAGTTGTTTGCATGAGGATGACAGGACTTTCATCACAATACAAGGCATATTGATGCTTAGAAGCATTTTCTCTGATTTCACAGAGCTTTCCAAACGCCAGTTTCGAAAATGAGGCAGATTTCACGGCAAAAACCTCTTGGAGCAGGTTCTAACCTATAGACATGTAATTAACATGGATTCGCTCTCCGTGAAATTCCGTGTTCTGAACACGATACATGCATCTCGGACTCGACAAATATTCACTACATTGTGGTTAGCATGTGGATTACAGCACTTTCATCCACCATACAAAGCTTACTGACACTTTGAAGAATTTTCTCAGATTTCACAGGTTAGTTTTAATGCCAGATAAGAAAATGAGGCAGATTTGGCAAAAAATTGCTCTTGGAGCGAGTTATACACAAAAGATATGTAATTTACCTAGTTTTACTCACCGTGACATTCCGTGTTCTGAACACGTTACATGCATCACGGATTCGACAAACATTCACTACAGAGTTGGTAGCATAAGGATTACCGAACATTCACCCACCATAAATGCCATATTGACATTTTGAAGCACTTTCCCATATTTCAAAATGTTTTCCTAATGCCAGGTTTGAAAATGAGGCAGATTAACAAAAAATTCTCTTGGAGCAAGTACTTCCCATAGAAATGTAATTTACATAGCTTCCCTCACAGTGACATTCCAATTTCCGAACACTCTACATACTTCACGGATTTGACAAACATTTTTAATGAGTTATGTACATGTGTATTACAGAACTTTCATCCACCATACAAGGCATATTTAAACCTAGAAACGTTAACTCTGAATTTGCAGCCTTTTCCTAATGCCAGTTTCGAAAATCAGGCCGTTTTCTCCAGAAAAAATTTTTGGAGCGATTTCTTCCCAATAGACATGAAATTTACATAGATTCCATCTCCGGAAATTTCCGTCATACGATCACGCTACATGCATAGGATTTCTACAATTATTCACATCAGGTTTGTTTGCATGTGGCTTTATGAACTTCCATCACAATACAATGCATATTGACACTTTGAAGCATTTTCTCTGATTTTGAAGGAATTTCCAAATGCCAGTTTCGAAAATGAGGCAGATTTCGCAGAAAAAAATTTGGAGTGAGTTCTACCCAAGAGACATGTATTTTACTGACATACGCTCACCGTGATATTCTACGTTCTGAACACTCTCCATGTATCTCGGATTCGACAAATATTCTGTACAGAGTTGTTAGTATGCGGATTGCCGAACTTTCATCCACCATACAAGGCATATTTACACCTACAATTGATTAATCTGAGTTCACAGCTTATTCCTAACGCCAGTTTCAAAAATCAGGCTGTTATCTCAGGAAAAAACTCTTGGAGCGATTTCTAACCTAGGGAAATTTAATTTACATAAATTTCCTCGCCGTGACATTCCGTGTTCCAAACGTTCTACATGCATAACGGATTCGAAAAATATTCATTACAGATTTGTTAGCATGTGGATTACCAAACTTTCATCACAAAACATTGAATATTGATACTTAGAAGAATTTTCTCAGATTTTGCAGCGTTTTCCAAGCGCCAGTTTCAAAAATGAAGCAGTTATTACAGAAAAATTCTATTGAAGTGAGTTCTACAAAATAGACAATTAGTTACATTATTTCAATCACCGTGAAATTGCACGTTCCAAACATGGTACATGCATCACGGATTAGGAAAAAGATTCTTTAATATGTTGTGAAAAATTGGATTACCAAACTTTCTTCCTACATAAAGGCATCTTTATACCTACAAATATTTTCTCACATTTTGCAGCTTTATCCAAATATCACATTTGAGTATCAAGCAATTTTCGCCGAAATATTCTATTCTAGCTAGTTCTACCCAATAAAATTCTAATTTACATAGATCCTTTACCGTGAATTTCTGTCTTCGGAACGCGCTACAAGAATCACAGTTTGAAAAATATTACTACACACTTGTTAACATATGGATTACTGGACTTTCATCCACCAATCAAGTCATATTGGCACTTAGAAGCATTTTCTCATATTTCGAAGATTTTTCCTAACACCAGATTTGAAAATGAGGCAGATTTTGCAGAAAAATTCTCTTGGAGCGAGTTCTACCCAATAGACATTTAATTTACATAGATGTGCTCATCATGACATTTTGTGATCTGAACACATTTCATGTATCTCGGTTTTGACAAATATTCACTACAGAGATGTTAGCATTTGGATTACCAATCTTACATCCACCATACAAGGCATATTTACACCTACAAGTATTTACTCTCATTTCAAAGTTTTGTCCAAACGTCAAATTCGAAAATCATGCAATTTGTTCAGAAAAATTCTATTCAAGCTAGTTCTACCCAATAGAATTTTAATTTACGTAGTTTCATTTCCGTAAATTTCCATGTTCCAAACACGCTAAATAAGTCACGGGTTCAAAAAGTAATCCCTTCATAGTTGGTTACGTGGATTACCAGACTTAAATTCCCCGTTCAAGGCATATTCACACTTAGAAGCATTTTCTCAGATTTCTCAGGTTTTTCCTAAAGCCAGTTTGGAAAATGAGGCTGATTTCACAGAAAATGTTCTTGGAGCCAGTTCTACCCAAAAGATATGTAATTTAACTAGTTCACTCACCGTGACATTCCGTGTTCTGAACATGTTACATGCATCAAGGATTCGACAATCATCCTTTAATGAGTGTGAGCATGTGGATTATCAAATTTTCATCCACCTTGCAAGACATGTTTTCACCTAGAAACATTTACTCACATTTCGCAGAATTTTCCTAACGTCAGTTTCGAAAATCAGGCAGTTTTCGCAGAAAAATCCTCTTGTTGCATGTTCCATCCAATAGACATCTCATTTTCATAGATACCATCACCGTAACATTCCGTGTTCCTAAAAAACGGTTCATGCACCAAGGATTCAACAAATATTCACTGCTGAGTTGTTAGCATGTGAATTACCAATCTTTAATAAACCATTGAAGACATATTGTCACCTTAAAGCATTTACTCTGATTTCACAGCGTTTTCATAACACCAGTTTCGAAACTGAGGCAGATTTTTCAGTAAAACTCTCCTGGAGAGGGTTCTAACCAATAGATATGTAATTTGCATAGCTTCCCTCACCGAGAAAGACCGTGTTCCGAACAGGCTACATACATCAAGGATTTGAGAAACATTTTAATGAGTTATGTACATGTGTATTACAGATCTTTCATCCACCATACAAGGCATATTGACACATAGAAACATTAACTCTGAGTTCGCAGCTTTTTCCAAATAGCAGTTTCGAAAATCAGGCAGTTTTCAAAGGAAAACTGTTGGAGCGTGTTCTACCCAATAGGTACGTAAATTACATAGATTCTCCCACTGTGAAATTACATGTTTCGAACACATTACATGCAGAAAAGATTCGACAAAAATAAACTATAGAGTTGTTTGCATGAGGATGACAGGACTTTCATCACAATACAAGGCATATTGATGCTTAGAAGCATTTTCTCTGATTTCACAGAGCTTTCCAAACGCCAGTTTCGAAAATGAGGCAGATTTCACGGCAAAAACCTCTTGGAGCAGGTTCTAACCTATAGACATGTAATTAACATGGATTCGATCTCCGTGAAATTCCGTGTTCTGAACACGATACATGCATCTCGGACTCGACAAATATTCACTACACTGTGGTTAGCATGTGGATTACAGCACTTTCATCCACCATACAAAGCTTACTGACACTTTGAAGAATTTTCTCAGATTTCACAGGTTAGTTTTAATGCCAGATAAGAAAATGAGGCAGATTTGGCAAAAAAATGCTCTTGGAGCGAGTTATACACAAAAGATATGTAATTTACCTAGTTTTACTCACCGTGACATTCCGTGTTCTGAACACGTTACATGCATCACGGATTCGACAAACATTCA
Organism: Camelus bactrianus; assembly: GCF_048773025.1. NCBI lineage: Eukaryota > Metazoa > Chordata > Mammalia > Artiodactyla > Camelidae > Camelus > Camelus bactrianus. The sequence continues at coordinate 141,112,202 of NC_133539.1, read as the reverse complement.
CTACAGAGTTGGTAGCATAAGGATTACCGAACATTCACCCACCATAAATGCCATATTGACATTTTGAAGCACTTTCCCATATTTCAAAATGTTTTCCTAATGCCAGGTTTGAAAATGAGGCAGATTAACAAAAAATTCTCTTGGAGCAAGTACTTCCCATAGAAATGTAATTTACATAGCTTCCCTCACAGTGACATTCCAATTTCCGAACACTCTACATACTTCACGGATTTGACAAACATTTTTAATGAGTTATGTACATGTGTATTACAGAACTTTCATCCACCATACAAGGCATATTTAAACCTAGAAACGTTAACTCTGAATTTGCAGGCTTTTCCTAATGCCAGTTTCGAAAATCAGGCCGTTTTCTCCAGAAAAAATTTTTAAAGCGATTTCTTCCCAATAGACATGAAATTTACATAGATTCCATCTCCAGAAATTTCCATCATACCATCACGCTACATGCATAGGATTTCTACACTTATTCACATCAGGTTTGTTTGCATGTGGCTTTATGAACTTCCATCACAATACAATGCATATTGACACTTTGAAGCATTTTCTCTGATTTTGAAGGAATTTCCAAATGCCAGTTTCAAAAATGAGGCAGGTTTCGCAGAAAAAACTCTTGGAGTGAGTTCTACCCAAGAGACATGTATTTTACCGTGATACACTCACCGTGATATTCTATGATCTGAACACTCTCCATGTATCTCGGATTCTACAAATATTCTCTTCAGAGTTGTTAGTATGCGGATTGCCGAACTTTCATCCACCATACAAGGCATATTTACACCTACAATTGATTAATCTGAGTTCGCAGCTTATTCCTAATGCCAGTTTCAAAAATCAGGCTGTTATCTCAGGAAAAAACTCTTGGAGCGATTTCTAACCTAGGGAAATGTAATTTACATAAATTTCCTCGCCGTGACATTCCGTGTTCCAAACGTTCTACATGCATAACGGATTGGAAAAATATTCACTACAGATTTGTTAGCATGTGGATTACCGAACTTTCATCACAAAACATTGAATATTGATACTTAGAAGTATTTTCTCAGATTTTGCAGCGTTTTCCAAGCGCCAGTTTCAAAAATGAAGCAGTTTTCACAGAAAAATTCTATTGAAGTGAGTTCTCCCAAATAGACAAGTAGTTTAAATTGTTTCAATCACCGTGAAATTGCACGTTCCGAACATGGTACATGCATCACGGGTTAGGAAAAAGATTCTTTAATAGGTTGTGAAAAAGTGGATTACCAAAGTTTCTTCCTACATAAAGGCATCTTTACACCTACAAATATTTTCTCACATTTTGCAGCTTTATCCAAATATCACATTTGAGTATCAAGCAATTTTTGCCGAAAAATTCTATTCTAGCTAGTTCTACCCAATAGAATTCTAACTTACATAGATTCTTTACCGTGAAATTCTGTCTTCCGAACGCGCTACAAGAATCACAGTTTGAAAAATATTACTACACACTTGTTAACATATGGATTACCGGACTTTCATCCACCAATCAAGTCATATTGGCACTTAGAAGCATTTTCTCATATTTCGAAGATTTTTCCTAACACCAGATTTGAAAATGAAGCAGATTTTGCAGAAAAATTCTCCTGGAGCGAGTTCTACCCAATAGACATTTAATTTACATAGATGTGCTCATCATGACATTTTGTGATCTGAACACATTTCATGTAACTCGGTTTCGACAAATATTCACTACAGAGATGTTAGCATTTGGATTACCAATCTTACATTCACCATACAAGGCATATTTACACCTACAAGTATTTACTCTCATTTCAAAGTTTTGTCGAAACGTCAAATTCGAAAATCATGCAATTTGTTCAGAAAAATTCTATTCAAGCTAGTTCTACCCAATAGAATTTTAATTTATGTAGTTTCATTACCGTAAATTTCCATGTTCCAAACACGTTAAATAAGTCACGGATTCGAAAAGTATTCCCTTCATAGTTGGTTACGTGGATTACCAGACTTAAATTCCCCGTTCAAGGCATATTCACACTTAGAAGCATTTTCTCAGATTTCTCAGGTTTTTCCTAAAGCCAGTTTGGAAAATGAGGCTGATTTCACAGAAAATGTTCTTGGAGCCAATTCTACCCAAAAGATATGTAGTTTAAGTAGTTCACTCACCGTGACATTCCGTGTTCTGAACATGTTACATGCATCAAGGATTCGACAATCATCCTTTAATGAGTGTGAGCATGTGGATTATCAAATTTTCATCCACCTTACAAGACATGTTTTCACCTAGAAACATTTACTCACATTTCGCAGAATTTTCCTAACGTTAGTTTCGAAAATCAGGCAGTTTTCGCAGAAAAATCCTCTTGTTGCATGTTCCATCCAATAGACATCTCATTTTCATAGATACCATCACCGTAACATTCCGTGTTCCTAAAAAACGGTTCATGCACCAAGGATTCAACAAATATTCACTGCTGAGTTGTTAGCATGTGAATTACCAATCTTTAATAAACCATTGAAGACATATTGTCACCTTAAAGCATTTACTCTGATTTCACAGCGTTTTCATAACACCAGTTCCGAAACTGAGGCAGATTTTTCAGTAAAACTCTCCTGGAGAGGGTTCTAACCAATAGATATGTAATTTGCATAGCTTCCCTCACCGAGAAAGACCGTGTTCCGAACAGGCTACATACATCAAGGATTTGAGAAACATTTTAATGAGTTATGTACATGTGTATTACAGATCTTTCATCCACCATACAAGGCATATTGACACATAGAAACATTAACTCTGAGTTCGCAGCTTTTTCCAAATAGCAGTTTCGAAAATCAGGCAGTTTTCAAAGGAAAACTGTTGGAGCGTGTTCTACCCAATAGGTACGTAAATTACATAGATTCTCCCACTGTGAAATTACATGTTTCGAACACATTACATGCAGAAAATATTCGACAAAAATAAACTATAGAGTTGTTTGCATGAGGATGACAGGACTTTCATCACAATACAAGGCATATTGAATCTTAGAAGCATTTTCTCTGATTTCACAGAGCTTTCCAAACGCCAGTTTCGAAAATGAGGCAGATTTCACGGCAAAAACCTCTTGGAGCAGGTTCTAACCTATAGACATGTAATTAACATGGATTCGATCTCCGTGAAATTCCGTGTTCTGAACACGATACATGCATCTCGGACTCGACAAATATTCACTACACTGTGGTTAGCATGTGGATTACAGCACTTTCATCCACCATACAAAGCTTACTGACACTTTGAAGGATTTTCTCAGATTTCACAGGTTAGTTTTAATGCCAGATAAGAAAATGAGGCAGATTTGGCAAAAAAATGCTCTTGGAGCGAGTTATACACAAAAGATATGTAATTTACCTAGTTGTACTCACCGTGACATTCCGTGTTCTGAACACGTTACATGCATCACGGATTCGACAAACATTCACTACAGAGTTGGTAGCATAAGGATTAACGAACATTCACCCACCATAAATGCCATATTGACATTTTGAAGCACTTTCCCATATTTCAAAATGTTTTCCTAATGCCAGGTTTGAAAATGAGGCAGATTAACAAAAAATTCTCTTGGAGCAAGTACTTCCCATAGAAATGTAATTTACATAGCTTCCCTCACAGTGACATTCCAATTTCCGAACACTCTACATACTTCACGGATTTGACAAACATTTTTAATGAGTTATGTACATGTGTATTACAGAACTTTCATCCACCATACAAGGCATATTTAAACCTAGAAACGTTAACTCTGAATTTGCAGGCTTTTCCTAATGCCAGTTTCGAAAATCAGGCCGTTTTCTCCAGAAAAAATTTTTAAAGCGATTTCTTCCCAATAGACATGAAATTTACATAGATTCCATCTCCAGAAATTTCCATCATACCATCACGCTACATGCATAGGATTTCTACACTTATTCACATCAGGTTTGTTTGCATGTGGCTTTATGAACTTCCATCATAATACAATGCATATTGACACTTTGAAGCATTTTCTCTGATTTTGAAGGAATTTCCAAATGCCAGTTTCAAAAATGAGGCAGGTTTCGCAGAAAAAACTCTTGGAGTGAGTTCTACCCAAGAGACATGTATTTTACCGAGATACACTCACCGTGATATTCTATGATCTGAACACTCTCCATGTATCTCGGATTCTACAAATATTCTCTTCAGAGTTGTTAGTATGCGGATTGCCGAACTTTCATCCACCATACAAGGCATATTTACACCTACAATTGATTAATCTGAGTTCGCAGCTTATTCCTAATGCCAGTTTCAAAAATCAGGCTGTTATCTCAGGAAAAAACTCTTGGAGCGATTTCTAACCTAGGGAAATGTAATTTACATAAATTTCCTCGCCGTGACATTCCGTGTTCCAAACGTTCTACATGCATAACGGATTGGAAAAATATTCACTACAGATTTGTTAGCATGTGGATTACCGAACTTTCATCACAAAACATTGAATATTGATACTTAGAAGTATTTTCTCAGATTTTGCAGCGTTTTCCAAGCGCCAGTTTCAAAAATGAAGCAGTTTTCACAGAAAAATTCTATTGAAGTGAGTTCTCCCAAATAGACAAGTAGTTTACATTGTTTCAATCACCGTGAAATTGCACGTTCCGAACATGGTACATGCATCACGGGTTAGGAAAAAGATTCTTTAATAGGTTGTGAAAAAGTGGATTACCAAAGTTTCTTCCTACATAAAGGCATCTTTACACCTACAAATATTTTCTCACATTTTGCAGCTTTATCCAAATATCACATTTGAGTATCAAGCAATTTTTGCCGAAAAATTCTATTCTAGCTAGTTCTACCCAATAGAATTCTAACTTACATAGATTCTTTACCGTGAAATTCTGTCTTCCGAACGCGCTACAAGAATCACAGTTTGAAAAATATTACTACACACTTGTTAACATATGGATTACCGGACTTTCATCCACCAATCAAGTCATATTGGCACTTAGAAGCATTTTCTCATATTTCGAAGATTTTTCCTAACACCAGATTTGAAAATGAAGCAGATTTTGCAGAAAAATTCTCCTGGAGCGAGTTCTACCCAATAGACATTTAATTTACATAGATGTGCTCATCATGACATTTTGTGATCTGAACACATTTCATGTAACTCGGTTTCGACAAATATTCACTACAGAGATGTTAGCATTTGGATTACCAATCTTACATTCACCATACAAGGCATATTTACACCTACAAGTATTTACTCTCATTTCAAAGTTTTGTCGAAACGTCAAATTCGAAAATCATGCAATTTGTTCAGAAAAATTCTATTCAAGCTAGTTCTACCCAATAGAATTTTAATTTATGTAGTTTCATTACCGTAAATTTCCATGTTCCAAACACGTTAAATAAGTCACAGATTCGAAAAGTATTCCCTTCATAGTTGGTTACGTGGATTACCAGACTTAAATTCCCCGTTCAAGGCATATTCACACTTAGAAGCATTTTCTCAGATTTCTCAGGTTTTTCCTAAAGCCAGTTTGGAAAATGAGGCTGATTTCACAGAAAATGTTCTTGGAGCCAATTCTACCCAAAAGATATGTAGTTTAAGTAGTTCACTCACCGTGACATTCCGTGTTCTGAACATGTTACATGCATCAAGGATTCGACAATCATCCTTTAATGAGTGTGAGCATGTGGATTATCAAATTTTCATCCACCTTACAAGACATGTTTTCACCTAGAAACATTTACTCACATTTCGCAGAATTTTCCTAACGTCAGTTTCGAAAATCAGGCAGTTTTCGCAGAAAAATCCTCTTGTTGCATGTTCCATCCAATAGACATCTCATTTTCATAGATACCATCACCGTAACATTCCGTGTTCCTAAAAAACGGTTCATGCACCAAGGATTCAACAAATATTCACTGCTGAGTTGTTAGCATGTGAATTACCAATCTTTAATAAACCATTGAAGACATATTGTCACCTTAAAGCATTTACTCTGATTTCACAGCGTTTTCATAACACCAGTTCCGAAACTGAGGCAGATTTTTCAGTAAAACTCTCCTGGAGAGGGTTCTAACCAATAGATATGTAATTTGCATAGCTTCCCTCACCGAGAAAGACCGTGTTCCGAACAGGCTACATACATCAAGGATTTGAGAAACATTTTAATGAGTTATGTACATGTGTATTACAGATCTTTCATCCACCATACAAGGCATATTGACACATAGAAACATTAACTCTGAGCTCACAGCTTTTTCCTAATAGCAGTTTCGAAAATCAGGCAGTTTTCAAAGGAAAAACTGTTGGAGCGTGTTCTACCCAATAGGTACGTAAATTACATAGATTCTCCCACTGTGAAATTACATGTTTCGAACACATTACATGCAGAAAAGATTCGACAAAAATAAACTATAGAGTTGTTTGCATGAGGATGACAGGACTTTCATCACAATACAAGGCATATTGAATCTTAGAAGCATTTTCTCTGATTTCACAGAGCTTTCCAAACGCCAGTTTCGAAAATGAGGCAGATTTCACGGCAAAAACCTCTTGGAGCAGGTTCTAACCTATAGACATGTAATTAACATGGATTCGATCTCCGTGAAATTCCGTGTTCTGAACACGATACATGCATCTCGGACTCGACAAATATTCACTACACTGTGGTTAGCATGTGGATTACAGCACTTTCATCCACCATACAAAGCTTACTGAAACTTTGAAGGATTTTCTCAGATTTCACAGGTTAGTTTTAATGCCAGATAAGAAAATGAGGCAGATTTGGCAAAAAAATGCTCTTGGAGCGAGTTATACACAAAAGATATGTAATTTACCTAGTTGTACTCACCGTGACATTCCGTGTTCTGAACACGTTACATGCATCACGGATTCGACAAACATTCACTACAGAGTTGGTAGCATAAGGATTACCGAACATTCACCCACCATAAATGCCATATTGACATTTTGAAGCACTTTCCCATATTTCAAAATGTTTTCCTAATGCCAGGTTTGAAAATGAGGCAGATTAACAAAAAATTCTCTTGGAGCAAGTACTTCCCATAGAAATGTAATTTACATAGCTTCCCTCACAGTGACATTCCAATTTCCGAACACTCTACATACTTCACGGATTTGACAAACATTTTTAATGAGTTATGTACATGTGTATTACAGAACTTTCATCCACCATACAAGGCATATATAAACTTAGAAACATTAACTCTGAATTTGCAGCCTTTTCCTAATGCCAGTTTCGAAAATCAGGCCGTTTTCTCCAGAAAAAATTTTTGGAGCGATTTCTTCCCAATAGACATGAAATTTAGATAGATTCCATCTCCGGAAACTTCCGTCATACGATCAAGCTACATGCATAGGCTTTCTACAATTATTCACATCAGGTTTGTTTGCATGTGGCTTTATGAACTTCCATCACAATACAATGCATATTGACACTTTGAAGCATTTTCTCTGATTTTGAAAGAATTTCCAAATGCCAGTTTCAAAAATGAGGCAGGTTTCGCAGAAAAAACTCGGAGTGAGTTCTACCCAAGAGACATGTATTTTACCGAGATACACTCACCGTGATATTCTATGATCTGAACACTCTCCATGTATCTCGGATTCGGCAAATATTCTCTTCAGAGTTGTTAGTATGCGGATTGCCGAACTTTCATACACCATACAAGGCATATTTACACCTACAATTGATTAATCTGAGTTCGCAGCTTATTCCTAATGCCAGTTTCAAAAATCAGGCGGTTATCTCAGGAAAAAACTCTTGGAGCGATTTCTAACCTAGGGAAATGTAATTTACATAAATTTCCTCGCCGTGACATTCCGTGTTCCAAACGTTCTACATGCATAACGGATTCGAAAAATATTCACTATAGATTTGTTAGCATGTGGATTACCGAACTTTCATCACAAAACATTGAATATTGGTACTTAGAAGTATTTTCTCGGATTTTGCAGCGTTTTCCAAGCGCCAGTTTCAAAAATGAAGCAGTTTTCACAGAAAAATTCTATTGAAGTGAGTTCTACCAAATAGACAAGTAGTTTACATTGTTTCAATCACCGTGAAATTGCACGTTCCGAACATGGTACTTGCATCACGGGTTAGAAAAAGGATTCTTTATTATGTTGTGAAAAAGTGGATTACCAAACTTTCTTCCTACATAAAGGCATCTTTACACCTACAAATATTTTCTCACATTTTGCAGCTTTATCCAAATATCACATTTGAGTATCAAGCAATTTTTGCCGAAAAATTCTATTCTAGCTAGTTCTACCCAATAGAATTCTAATTTACATGGTTTCTTTACCGTGAAATTCTGTCTTCTGAATGCGCTACAAGAATCACAGTTTGAAAAATATTACTACACACTTGTTAACATATGGATTACCGGACTTTCATCCACCAATCAAGTCATATTGGCACTTAGAAGCATTTTCTCATATTTCGAAGATTTTTCCTAACACCAGATTTGAAAATGAGGCAGATTTTGCAGAAAAATTCTCTTGGAGCGAGTTCTACCCAATAGATATTTAACTTACATAGATGTGCTCATCATGACATTTTGTGATCTGAACACATTTCATGTATCTCGGTTTCGACAAATATTCACTACAGAGATGTTAGCATTTGATTACCAAACTTTCATCCACCATACAAGGCATATTTACACCTACAAGTATTTACTCTCATTTCAAATTTTGTCCAAACGTCAAATTCGAAAATCATGCAATTTGTTCAGAAAAATTCTATTCAAGCTAGTTCTACCCAATAGAATTTTAATTTACGTAGTTTCATTACCGTAAATTTCCATGTTCCAAACACGCTAAATAAGTCACGGATTCGAAAAGTATTCCCTTCATAGTTGGTTACGTGGATTACCAGACTTAAATTCCCCGTTCAAGGCATATTCACACTTAGAAGCATTTTCTCAGATTTCTCAGGTTTTTCCTAAAGCCAGTTTGGAAAATGAGGCTGATTTCACAGAAAATGTTCTTGGAGCCAGTTCTACCCAAAAGATATGTAATTTAACTAGTTCACTCACCGTGACATTCCGTGTTCTGAACATGTTACATGCATCAAGGATTCGACAATCATCCTTTAATGAGTGTGAGCATGTGGATTATCAAATTTTCATCCACCTTACAAGACATGTTTTCACCTAGAAACATTTACTCACATTTCGCAGAATTTTCCTAACGTCAGTTTCGAAAATCAGGCAGTTTTCGCAGAAAAATCCTCTTGTTGCATGTTCCATCCAATAGACATCTCATTTTCATAGATACCATCACCGTAACATTCCGTGTTCCTAAAAAACGGTTCATGCACCAAGGATTCAACAAATATTCACTGCTGAGTTGTTAGCATGTGAATTACCAATCTTTAATAAACCATTGAAGACATATTGTGACCTTAAAGCATTTACTCTGATTTCACAGCGTTTTCATAACACCAGTTTCGAAACTGAGGCAGATTTTTCAGTAAAACTCTCCTGGAGAGGGTTCTAACCAATAGATATGTAATTTGCATAGCTTCCCTCACCGAGAAAGACCGTGTTCCGAACAGGCTACATACATCAAGGATTTGAGAAACATTTTTAATGAGTTATGTACATGTGTATTACAGATCTTTCATCCACCATACAAGGCATATTGACACATAGAAACATTAACTCTGAGCTCACAGCTTTTTCCTAATAGCAGTTTCGAAAATCAGGCAGTTTTCAAAGGAAAAAACTGTTGGAGCGTGTTCTACCCAATAGGTACGTAAATTACATAGATTCCCCCACTGTGAAATTACATGTTTCGAACACATTACATGCAGAAAAGATTCGACAAAAATAAACTATAGAGTTGTTTGCATGAGGATGACAGGACTTTCATCACAATACAAGGCATATTGATGCTTAGAAGCATTTTCTCTGATTTCACAGAGCTTTCCAAACGCCAGTTTCGAAAATGAGGCAGATTTCATGGCAAAAACCTCTTGGAGCAGGTTCTAACCTATAGACATGTAATTAACATGGATTCACTCTCCGTGAAATTCCGTGTTCTGAACACGATACATGCATCTCGGACTCGACAAATATTCACTACATTGTGGTTAGCATGTGGATTACAGCACTTTCATCCACCATACAAAGCTTACTGACACTTTGAAGAATTTTCTCAGATTTCACAGGTTAGTTTTAATGCCAGATAAGAAAATGAGGCAGATTTGGCAAAAAAATGCTCTTGGAGCGAGTTATACACAAAAGATATGTAATTTACCTAGTTTTACTCACCGTGACATTCCGTGTTCTGAACACGTTACATGCATCACGGATTCGACAAACATTCACTACAGAGTTGGTAGCATAAGGATTACCGAACATTCACCCACCATAAATGCCATATTGACATTTTGAAGCACTTTCCCATATTTCAAAATGTTTTCCTAATGCCAGGTTTGAAAATGAGGCAGATTAACAAAAAATTCTCTTGGAGCAAGTACTTCCCATAGAAATGTAATTTACATAGCTTCCCTCACAGTGACATTCCAATTTCCGAACACTCTACATACTTCACGGATTTGACAAACATTTTTAATGAGTTATGTACATGTGTATTACAGAACTTTCATCCACCATACAAGGCATATTTAAACCTAGAAACGTTAACTCTGAATTTGCAGCCTTTTCCTAATGCCAGTTTCGAAAATCAGGCCGTTTTCTCCAGAAAAAATTTTTGGAGCGATTTCTTCCCAATAGACATGAAATTTACATAGATTCCATCTCCGGAAATTTCCGTCATACGATCACGCTACATGCATAGGCTTTCTACAATTATTCACATCAGGTTTGTTTGCATGTGGCTTTATGAACTTCCATCACAATACAATGCATATTGACACTTTGAAGCATTTTCCCTGATTTTGAAAGAATTTCCAAATGCCAGTTTCGAAAATGAGGCAGATTTCGCAGAAAAAACTCTTGGAGTGAGTTCTACCCAAAAGACATGTATTTTACCGACATACGCTCACCGTGATATTCTACGTTCTGAACACTCTCCATGTATCTCGGATTCGACAAATATTCTCTACAGAGTTGTTAGTATGCGGATTGTCGAACTTTCATCCACCATACAAGGCATATTTACACCTACAATTGATTAATCTGAGTTCGCAGCTTATTCCTAACGCCAGTTTCAAAAATCAGGCTGTTATCTCAGGAAAAACTCTTGCAGCGATTTCTAACCTAGGGAAATTTAATTTACATAAATTACCTCGCCGTGACATTCCATGTTCCAAACGTTCTACATGCATAACGGATTCGAAAAATATTCACTACAGATTTGTTAGCATGTGGATTACCGAACTTACATCACAAAACATTGAATATTGATACTTAGAAGTATTTTCTCAGATTTTGCAGCGTTTTCCAAGCGCCAGTTTCAAAAATGAAGCAGTTATTACAGAAAAATTCTATTGAAGTGAGTTCTACAAAATAGACAAGTAGTTACATTTTTTCAAAAACCGTGAAATTGCACGTTCCAAACATGGTACATGCATCACGGATTAGGAAAAAGATTCTTTATTATGTTGTGAAAAAGTGGATTACCAAACTTTCTTCCTACATAAAGGCATCTTTATACGTACAAATATTTTCTCACATTTTGCAGCTTTATCCAAATATCACATTTGAGTATCAAGCAATTTTCGCCGAAATATTCTATTCTAGCTAGTTCTACCCAATAGAATTCTAATTTACATAGTTTCTTTACCGTGAATTTCTGTCTTCTGAACGCGCTACAAGAATCACAGTTTGAATAATATTACTACACACTTGTTAACATATGGATTACCGGACTTTCATCCACCAATCAAGTCATATTGGCACTTAGAAGCATTTTCTCATATTTCGAAGATTTTTCCTAACACCAGATTTGAAAATGAGGCAGATTTTGCAGAAAAATTCTCTTGGAGCGAGTTCTACCCAATAGACATTTAATTTACATAGATGTGCTCATCATGACATTTTGTGATCTGAACACATTTCATGTATCTCGGTTTCGACAAATATTCACTACAGAGATGTTAGCATTTGGATTACCAATCTTACATCCACCATACAAGGCATATTTACACCTACAAGTATTTACTCTCAATTCAAAGTTTTGTCCAAACGTCAAATTCGAAAATCATGCAATTTGTTCAGAAAAATTCTATTCAAGCTAGTTCTACCCAATAGAATTTTAATTTACGTAGTTTCATTACCGTAAATTTCCATGTTCCAAACACGCTAAATAAGTCACGGATTCGAAAAGTATTCCCTTCATAGTTGGTTACGTGGATTACCAGACTTAAATTCCCCGTTCAAGGCATATTCACACTTAGAAGCATTTTCTCAGATTTCTCAGGTTTTTCCTAAAGCCAGTTTGGAAAATGAGGCTGATTTCACAGAAAATGTTCTTGGAGCCAGTTCTACCCAAAAGATATGTAATTTAACTAGTTCACTCACCGTGACATTCCGTGTTCTGAACATGTTACATGCATCAAGGATTCGACAATCATCCTTTAATGAGTGTGAGCATGTGGATTATCAAATTTTCATCCACCTTACAAGACATGTTTTCACCTAGAAACATTTACTCACATTTCGCAGAATTTTCCTAACGTCAGTTTCGAAAATCAGGCAGTTTTCGCAGAAAAATCCTCTTGTTGCATGTTCCATCCAATAGACATCACCCATTTTCATAGATACCATCACCGTAACATTCCGTGTTCCTAAAAAACGGTTCATGAACCAAGGATTCAACAAATATTCACTGCTGAGTTGTTAGCATGTGAATTACCAATCTTTAATAAACCATTGAAGACATATTGTCACCTTAAAGCATTTACTCTGATTTCACAGCGTTTTCATAACACCAGTTTCGAAACTGAGGCAGATTTTTCAGTAAAACTCTCCTGGAGAGGGTTCTAACCAATAGATATGTAATTTGCATAGCTTCCCTCACCGAGAAAGACCGTGTTCCGAACAGGCTACATACATCAAGGATTTGAGAAACATTTTTAATGAGTTATGTACATGTGTATTACAGATCTTTCATCCACCATACAAGGCATATTGACACATAGAAACATTAACTCTGAGCTCACAGCTTTTTCCTAATAGCAGTTTCGAAAATCAGGCAGTTTTCAAAGGAAAAAACTGTTGGAGCGTGTTCTACCCAATAGGTACGTAAATTACATAGATTCCCCCACTGTGAAATTACATGTTTCGAACACATTACATGCAGAAAAGATTCGACAAAAATAAACTATAGAGTTGTTTGCATGAGGATGACAGGACTTTCATCACAATACAAGGCATATTGATGCTTAGAAGCATTTTCTCTGATTTCACAGAGCTTTCCAAACGCCAGTTTCGAAAATGAGGCAGATTTCACGGCAAAAACCTCTTGGAGCAGGTTCTAACCTATAGACATGTAATTAACATGGATTCGCTCTCCGTGAAATTCCGTGTTCTGAACACGATACATGCATCTCGGACTCGACAAATATTCACTACATTGTGGTTAGCATGTGGATTACAGCACTTTCATCCACCATACAAAGCTTACTGACACTTTGAAGAATTTTCTCAGATTTCACAGGTTAGTTTTAATGCCAGATAAGAAAATGAGGCAGATTTGGCAAAAAAATGCTCTTGGAGCGAGTTATACACAAAAGATATGTAATTTACCTAGTTTTACTCACCGTGACATTCCGTGTTCTGAACACGTTACATGCATCACGGATTCGACAAACATTCACTACAGAGTTGGTAGCATAAGGATTACCGAACATTCACCCACCATAAATGCCATATTGACATTTTGAAGCACTTTCCCATATTTCAAAATGTTTTCCTAATGCCAGGTTTGAAAATGAGGCAGATTAACAAAAAATTCTCTTGGAGCAAGTACTTCCCATAGAAATGTAATTTACATAGCTTCCCTCACAGTGACATTCCAATTTCCGAACACTCTACATACTTCACGGATTTGACAAACATTTTTAATGAGTTATGTACATGTGTATTACAGAACTTTCATCCACCATACAAGGCATATTTAAACCTAGAAAAGTTAACTCTGAATTTGCAGCCTTTTCCTAATGCCAGTTTCGAAAATCAGGCCGTTTTCTCCAGAAAAAATTTTTGGAGCGATTTCTTCCCAATAGACATGAAATTTACATAGATTCCATCTCCAGAAATTTCCGTCATACGATCACGCTACATGCATAGGATTTCTACAATTATTCACATCAGGTTTGTTTGCATGTGGCTTTATGAACTTCCATCACAATACAATGCATATTGACACTTTGAAGCATTTTCTCTGATTTTGAAAGAATTTCCAAATGCCAGTTTTTAAAATGAGGCAGATTTCGCAGAAAAAACTCTTGGAGTGAGTTCTACCCAAGAGACATGTATTTTACCGAGATACACTCACCGTGATATTCTACGTTCTGAACACTCTCCATGTATCTCGGATTCGACAAATATTCTCTACAGAGTTGTTAGTATGCGGATTGCCGAACTTTCATCCACCATACAAGGCATATTTACACCTACAATTGATTAATCTGAGTTCGCAGCTTATTCCGAATGCCAGTTTCAAAAATCAGGCTGTTATCTCAGGAAAAAACTCTTGGAGCGATTTCTAACCTAGGGAAATGTAATTTACATAAATTTCCGCGCCGTGACATTCCGTGTTCCAAACGTTCTACATGCATAACGGATTCGAAAAATATTCACTACAGATTTGTTAGCATGTGTATTACCGAACTTACATCACAAAACATTGAATATTGATACTTAGAAGTATTTTCTCAGATTTTGCAGCGTTTTCCAAGCGCCAGTTTCAAAAATGAAGCAGTTATTACAGAAAAATTCTATTGAAGTGAGTTCTACCAAATAGACAAGTAGTTTACATTGTTTCAATCACCGTGAAATTGCACGTTCCAAACATGGTACATGCATCACGGATTAGGAAAAAGATTCTTTATTATGTTGTGAAAAAGTGGATTATCAAACTTTCTTCCTACATAAAGGCATCTTTATACTTACAAATATTTTCTAACATTTTGCAGCTTTATCCAAATATCACATTTGAGTATCAAGCAATTTTCGCCGAAATATTCTATTCTAGCTAGTTCTACCCAATAGAATTCTAATTTACATAGTTTCTTTACCGTGAATTTCTGTCTTCGGAATGCGCTACAAGAATCACAGTTTGAAAAATATTACTACACACTTGTTAACATATGGATTACCGGACTTTCATCCACCAATCAAGTCATATTGGCACTTAGAAGCATTTTCTCATATTTCGAAGATTTTTCCTAACACCAGATTTGAAAATGAGGCAGATTTTGCAGAAAAATTCTCTTGGAGCGAGTTCTACCCAATAGACATTTAATTTACATAGATGTGCTCATCATGACATTTTGTGATCTGAACACATTTCATGTATCTCGGTTTCGACAAATATTCACTACAGAGATGTTAGCATTTGGATTACCAATCTTACATCCACCATACAAGGCATATTTACACCTACAAGTATTTACTCTCAATTCAAAGTTTTGTCCAAACGTCAAATTCGAAAATCATGCAATTTGTTCAGAAAAATTCTATTCAAGCTAGTTCTACCCAATAGAATTTTAATTTACGTAGTTTCATTACCGTAAATTTCCATGTTCCAAACACGCTAAATAAGTCACGGATTCGAAAAGTATTCCCTTCATAGTTGGTTACGTGGATTACCAGACTTAAATTCCCCGTTCAAGGCATATTCACACTTAGAAGCATTTTCTCAGATTTCTCAGGTTTTTCCTAAAGCCAGTTTGGAAAATGAGGCTGATTTCACAGAAAATGTTCTTGGAGCCAGTTCTACCCAAAAGATATGTAATTTAACTAGTTCACTCACCGTGACATTCCGTGTTCTGAACATGTTACATGCATCAAGGATTCGACAATCATCCTTTAATGAGTGTGAGCATGTGGATTATCAAATTTTCATCCACCTTACAAGACATGTTTTCACCTAGAAACATTTACTCACATTTCGCAGAATTTTCCTAACGTCAGTTTCGAAAATCAGGCAGTTTTCGCAGAAAAATCCTCTTGTTGCATGTTCCATCCAATAGACATCACCCATTTTCATAGATACCATCACCGTAACATTCCGTGTTCCTAAAAAACGGTTCATGCACCAAGGATTCAACAAATATTCACTGCTGAGTTGTTAGCATGTGAATTACCAATCTTTAATAAACCATTGAAGACATATTGTGACCTTAAAGCATTTACTCTGATTTCACAGCGTTTTCATAACACCAGTTTCGAAACTGAGGCAAATTTTTCAGTAAAACTCTCCTGGAGAGGGTTCTAACCAATAGATATGTAATTTGCATAGCTTCCCTCACCGAGAAAGACCGTGTTCCGAACAGGCTACATACATCAAGGATTTGAGAAACATTTTTAATGAGTTATGTACATGTGTATTACAGATCTTTCATCCACCATACAAGGCATATTGACACATAGAAACATTAACTCTGAGCTCACAGCTTTTTCCTAATAGCAGTTTCGAAAATCAGGCAGTTTTCAAAGGAAAAAACTGTTGGAGCGTGTTCTACCCAATAGGTACGTAAATTACATAGATTCCCCCACTGTGAAATTACATGTTTCGAACACATTACATGCAGAAAAGATTCGACAAAAATAAACTATAGAGTTGTTTGCATGAGGATGACAGGACTTTCATCACAATACAAGGCATATTGATGCTTAGAAGCATTTTCTCTGATTTCACAGAGCTTTCCAAACGCCAGTTTCGAAAATGAGGCAGATTTCACGGCAAAAACCTCTTGGAGCAGGTTCTAACCTATAGACATGTAATTAACATGGATTCGCTCTCCGTGAAATTCCGTGTTCTGAACACGATACATGCATCTCGGACTCGACAAATATTCACTACATTGTGGTTAGCATGTGGATTACAGCACTTTCATCCACCATACAAAGCTTACTGACACTTTGAAGAATTTTCTCAGATTTCACAGGTTAGTTTTAATGCCAGATAAGAAAATGAGGCAGATTTGGCAAAAAAATGCTCTTGGAGCGAGTTATACACAAAAGATATGTAATTTACCTAGTTGTACTCACCGTGACATTCCGTGTTCTGAACACGTTACATGCATCACGGATTCGACAAACATTCACTACAGAGTTGGTAGCATAAGGATTACCGAACATTCACCCACCATAAATGCCATATTGACATTTTGAAGCACTTTCCCATATTTCAAAATGTTTTCCTAATGCCAGGTTTGAAAATGAGGCAGATTAAAAAAAATTCTCTTGGAGCAAGTACTTCCCATAGAAATGTAATTTACATAGCTTCCCTCACAGTGACATTCCAATTTCCGAACACTCTACATACTTCACGGATTTGACAAACATTTTTAATGAGTTATGTACATGTGTATTACAGAACTTTCATCCACCATACAAGGCATATTTAAACCTAGAAACGTTAACTCTGAATTTGCAGCCTTTTCCTAATGCCAGTTTCGAAAATCAGGCCGTTTTCTCCAGAAAAAATTTTTGGAGCGATTTCTTCCCAATAGACATGAAATTTACATAGATTCCATCTCCGGAAATTTCCGTCATACGATCACGCTACATGCATAGGATTTCTACAATTATTCACATCAGGTTTGTTTGCATGTGGCTTTATGAACTTCCATCACAATACAATGCATATTGACACTTTGAAGCATTTTCTCTGATTTTGAAGGAATTTCCAAATGCCAGTTTCGAAAATGAGGCAGATTTCGCAGAAAAAACTCTTGGAGTGAGTTCTACCCAAGAGACATGTATTTTACCAACATACGCTCACCGTGATATTCTACGTTCTGAACACTCTCCATGTATCTCGGATTCGACAAATATTCTCTACAGAGTTGTTAGTATGCGGATTGCCGAACTTTCATCCACCATACAAGGCATATTTACACCTACAATTGATTAATCTGAGTTCGCAGCTTATTCCTAACGCCAGTTTCAAAAATCAGGCTGTTATCTCAGGAAAAAACTCCTGCAGCGATTTCTAACCTAGGGAAATGTAATTTACATAAATTTCCTCGCCGTGACATTCCGTGTTCCAAACGTTCTACATGCATAACGGATTCGAAAAATATTCACTACAGATTTGTTAGCATGTGGATTACCGAACTTACATCACATAACATTGAATATTGATACTTAGAAGTATTTTCTCAGATTTTGCAGCGTTTTCCAAGCGCCAGTTTCAAAAATGAAGCAGTTATTACAGAAAAATTCTATTGAAGTGAGTTCTACCAAATAGACAAGTAGTTTACATTGTTTCAATCACCGTGAAATTGCACGTTCCAAACATGGTACATGCATCACGGATTAGGAAAAAGATTCTTTATTATGTTGTGAAAAAGTGGATTATCAAACTTTCTTCCTACATAAAGGCATCTTTATACCTACAAATATTTTCTCACATTTTGCAGCTTTATCCAAATATCACATTTGAGTATCAAGCAATTTTCGCCGAAATATTCTATTCTAGCTAGTTCTACCCAATAGAATTCTAATTTACATAGTTTCTTTACCGTGAATTTCTGTCTTCTGAACGCGCTACAAGAATCACAGTTTGAAAAATATTACTACACACTTGTTAACATATGGATTACCGGACTTTCATCCACCAATCAAGTCATATTGGCACTTAGAAGCATTTTCTCATATTTCGAAGATTTTTCCTAACACCAGATTTGAAAATGAGGCAGATTTTGCAGAAAAATTCTCTTGGAGCGAGTTCTACCCAATAGACATTTAATTTACATAGATGTGCTCATCATGACATTTTGTGATCTGAACACATTTCATGTATCTCGGTTTCGACAAATATTCACTACAGAAATGTTAGCATTTGGATTACCAAACTTACATCCACCATACAAGGCATATTTACACCTACAAGTATTTACTCTCAATTCAAAGTGTTGTCCAAACGTCAAATTCGAAAATCATGCAATTTGTTCAGAAAAATTCTATTCAAGCTAGTTCTACCCAATAGAATTTTAATTTACGTAGTTTCATTACCGTAAATTTCCATGTTCCAAACACGCTAAATAAGTCACGGATTCGAAAAGTATTCCCTTCATAGTTGGTTACGTGGATTACCAGACTTAAATTCCCCGTTCAAGGCATATTCACACTTAGAAGCATTTTCTCAGATTTCTCAGGTTTTTCCTAAAGCCAGTTTGGAAAATGAGGCTGATTTCACAGAAAATGTTCTTGGAGCCAGTTCTACCCAAAAGATATGTAATTTAACTAGTTCACTCACCGTGACATTCCGTGTTCTGAACATGTTACATGCATCAAGGATTCGACAATCATCCTTTAATGAGTGTGAGCATGTGGATTATCAAATTTTCATCCACCTTACAAGACATGTTTTCACCTAGAAACATTTACTCACATTTCGCAGAATTTTCCTAACGTCAGTTTCGAAAATCAGGCAGTTTTCGCAGAAAAATCCTCTTGTTGCATGTTCCATCCAATAGACATCACCCATTTTCATAGATACCATCACCGTAACATTCCGTGTTCCTAAAAAACGGTTCATGCACCAAGGATTCAACAAATATTCACTGCTGAGTTGTTAGCATGTGAATTACCAATCTTTAATAAACCATTGAAGACATATTGTCACCTTAAAGCATTTACTCTGATTTCACAGCGTTTTCATAACACCAGTTTCGAAACTGAGGCAGATTTTTCAGTAAAACTCTCCTGGAGAGGGTTCTAACCAATAGATATGTAATTTGCATAGCTTCCCTCACCGAGAAAGACCGTGTTCCGAACAGGCTACATACATCAAGGATTTGAGAAACATTTTTAATGAGTTATGTACATGTGTATTACAGATCTTTCATCCACCATACAAGGCATATTGACACATAGAAACATTAACTCTGAGCTCACAGCTTTTTCCTAATAGCAGTTTCGAAAATCAGGCAGTTTTCAAAGGAAAAAACTGTTGGAGCGTGTTCTACCCAATAGGTACGTAAATTACATAGATTCCCCCACTGTGAAATTACATGTTTCGAACACATTACATGCAGAAAAGATTCGACAAAAATAAACTATAGAGTTGTTTGCATGAGGATGACAGGACTTTCATCACAATACAAGGCATATTGATGCTTAGAAGCATTTTCTCTGATTTCACAGAGCTTTCCAAACGCCAGTTTCGAAAATGAGGCAGATTTCACGGCAAAAACCTCTTGGAGCAGGTTCTAACCTATAGACATGTAATTAACATGGATTCGCTCTCCGTGAAATTCCGTGTTCTGAACACGATACATGCATCTCGGACTCGACAAATATTCACTACATTGTGGTTAGCATGTGGATTACAGCACTTTCATCCACCATACAAAGCTTACTGACACTTTGAAGAATTTTCTCAGATTTCACAGGTTAGTTTTAATGCCAGATAAGAAAATGAGGCAGATTTGGCAAAAAAATGCTCTTGGAGCGAGTTATACACAAAAGATATGTAATTTACCTAGTTTTACTCACCGTGACATTCCGTGTTCTGAACACGTTACATGCATCACGGATTCGACAAACATTCACTACAGAGTTGGTAGCATAAGGATTACCGAACATTCACCCACCATAAATGCCATATTGACATTTTGAAGCACTTTCCCATATTTCAAAATGTTTTCCTAATGCCAGGTTTGAAAATGAGGCAGATTAACAAAAAATTCTCTTGGAGCAAGTACTTCCCATAGAAATGTAATTTACATAGCTTCCCTCACAGTGACATTCCAATTTCCGAACACTCTACATACTTCACGGATTTGACAAACATTTTTAATGAGTTATGTACATGTGTATTACAGAACTTTCATCCACCATACAAGGCATATTTAAACCTAGAAACGTTAACTCTGAATTTGCAGCCTTTTCCTAATGCCAGTTTCGAAAATCAGGCCGTTTTCTCCAGAAAAAATTTTTGGAGCGATTTCTTCCCAATAGACATGAAATTTACATAGATTCCATCTCCGGAAATTTCCGTCATACGATCACGCTACATGCATAGGCTTTCTACAATTATTCACATCAGGTTTGTTTGCATGTGGCTTTATGAACTTCCATCACAATACAATGCATATTGACACTTTGAAGCATTTTCTCTGATTTTGAAGGAATTTCCAAATGCCAGTTTTGAAAATGAGGCAGATTTCGCAGAAAAAACTGTTGGAGTGAGTTCTACCCAAGAGACATGTATTTTACCGACATACGCTCACCGTGATATTCTACGTTCTGAACACTCTCCATGTATCTCGGATTCGACAAATATTCTCTTCAGAGTTGTTAGTATGCGGATTGCCGAACTTTCATCCACCATACAAGGCATATTTACACCTACAATTGATTAATCTGAGTTCGCAGCTTATTCCTAACGCCAGTTTCAAAAATCAGGCTGTTATCTCAGGAAAAAACTCTTGGAGCGATTTCTAACCTAGGGAAATGTAATTTACATAAATTTCCTCGCCGTGAAATTCCGTGTTCCAAACGTTCTACATGCATAACGGATTCGAAAAATATTCACTACAGATTTGTTAGCATGTGGATTACCGAACTTACATCACAAAACATTGAATATTGATACTTAGAAGTATTTTCACAGATTTTGCAGCGTTTTCCAAGCGCCAGTTTCAAAAATGAAGCAGTTATTACAGAAAAATTCTATTGAAGTGAGTTCTACAAAATAGACAAGTAGTTTACATTGTTTCAATCACCGTGAAATTGCACGTTCCAAACATGGTACATGCATCACGGATTAGGAAAAAGATTCTTTATTATGTTGTGAAAAAGTGGATTATCAAACTTTCTTCCTACATAAAGGCATCTTTATACCTACAAATATTTTCTCACATTTTGCAGCTTTATCCAAATATCACATTTGAGTATCAAGCAATTTTCGCCGAAATATTCTATTCTAGCTAGTTCTACCCAATAGAATTCTAATTTACATAGTTTCTTTACCGTGAATTTCTGTCTTCCGAACGCGCTACAAGAATCACAGTTTGAAAAATATTACTACACACTTGTTAACATATGGATTACCGGACTTTCATCCACCAATCAAGTCATATTGGCACTTAGAAGCATTTTCTCATATTTCGAAGATTTTTCCTAACACCAGATTTGAAAATGAGGCAGATTTTGCAGAAAAATTCTCTTGGAGCGAGTTCTACCCAATAGACATTTAATTTACATAGATGTGCTCATCATGACATTTTGTGATCTGAACACATTTCATGTATCTCGGTTTCGACAAATATTCACTACAGAGATGTTAGCATTTGGATTACCAATCTTACATCCACCATACAAGGCATATTTACACCTACAAGTATTTACTCTCAATTCAAAGTTTTGTCCAAACGTCAAATTCGAAAATCATGCAATTTGTTCAGAAAAATTCTATTCAAGCTAGTTCTACCCAATAGAATTTTAATTTATGTAGTTTCATTACCGTAAATTTCCATGTTCCAAACACGCTAAATAAGTCACGGATTCGAAAAGTATTCCCTTCATAGTTGGTTACGTGGATTACCAGACTTAAATTCCCCGTTCAAGGCATATTCACACTTAGAAGCATTTTCTCAGATTTCTCAGGTTTTTCCTAAAGCCAGTTTGGAAAATGAGGCTGATTTCACAGAAAATGTTCTTGGAGCCAGTTCTACCCAAAAGATATGTAATTTAACTAGTTCACTCACCGTGACATTCCGTGTTCTGAACATGTTACATGCATCAAGGATTCGACAATCATCCTTTAATGAGTGTGAGCATGTGGATTATCAAATTTTCATCCACCTTACAAGACATGTTTTCACCTAGAAACATTAACTCACATTTTGCAGAATTTTCCTAACGTCAGTTTCGAAAATCAGGCAGTTTTCGCAGAAAAATCCTCTTGTTGCATGTTCCATCCAATAGACATCACCCATTTTCATAGATACCATCACCGTAACATTCCGTGTTCCTAAAAAACGGTTCATGCACCAAGGATTCAACAAATATTCACTGCTGAGTTGTTAGCATGTGAATTACCAATCTTTAATAAACCATTGAAGACATATTGTGACCTTAAAGCATTTACTCTAATTTCACAGCGTTTTCATAACACCAGTTTCGAAACTGAGGCAGATTTTTCAGTAAAACTCTCCTGGAGAGGGTTCTAACCATTAGATATGTAATTTGCATAGCTTCCCTCACCGAGAAAGACCGTGTTCCGAACAGGCTACATACATCAAGGATTTGAGAAACATTTTTAATGAGTTATGTGCATGTGTATTACAGATCTTTCATCCACCATACAAGGCATATTGACACATAGAAAAATTAACTCTGAGCTCACAGCTTTTTCCTAATAGCAGTTTCGAATATCAGGCAGTTTTCAAAGGAAAAAACTGTTGGAGCGTGTTCTACCCAATAGGTACGTAAATTACATAGATTCCCCCACTGTGAAATTACATGTTTTGAACACATTACATGCAGAAAAGATTCGACAAAAATAAACTATAGAGTTGTTTGCATGAGGATGACAGGACTTTCATCACAATACAAGGCATATTGATGCTTAGAAGCATTTTCTCTGATTTCACAGAGCTTTCCAAACGCCAGTTTCAAAAATTAGGCAGATTTCACGGCAAAAACCTCTTGGAGCAGGTTCTAACCTATAGACATGTAATTAACATGGATTCGCTCTCCGTGAAATTCCGTGTTCTGAACACGATACATGCATCTCGGACTCGACAAATATTCACTACATTGTGGTTAGCATGTGGATTACAGCACTTTCATCCACCATACAAAGCTTACTGACACTTTGAAGGATTTTCTCAGATTTCACAGGTTAGTTTTAATGCCAGATAAGAAAATGAGGCAGATTTGGCAAAAAAATGCTCTTGGAGCGAGTTATACACAAAAGATATGTAATTTACCTAGTTTTACTCACCGTGACATTCCGTGTTCTGAACACGTTACATGCATCACGGATTCGAGAAACATTCACTACAGAGTTGGTAGCATAAGGATTACCGAACATTCACCCACCATAAATGCCATATTGACATTTTGAAGCACTTTCCCATATTTCAAAATGTTTTCCTAATGCCAGGTTTGAAAATGAGGCAGATTAACAAAAAATTCTCTTGGAGCAAGTACTTCCCATAGAAATGTAATTTACATAGCTTCCCTCACAGTGACATTCCAATTTCCGAACACTCTACATACTTCACGGATTTGACAAACATTTTTAATGAGTTATGTACATGTGTATTACAGAACTTTCATCCACCATACAAGGCATATTTAAACCTAGAAACGTTAACTCTGAATTTGCAGCCTTTTCCTAATGCCAGTTTCGAAAATCAGGCCGTTTTCTCCAGAAAAAAATTTTTGGAGCGATTTCTTCCCAATAGACATGAAATTTACATAGATTCCATCTCCGGAAATTTCCGTCATACGATCACGCTACATGCATAGGCTTTCTACAATTATTCACGTCAGGTTTGTTTGCATGTGGCTTTATGAACTTCCATCCCAATACAATGCATATTGACACTTTGAAGCATTTTCTCTGATTTTGAAGGAATTTCCAAATGCCAGTTTCGAAAATGAGGCAGATTTCGCAGAAAAAACTCTTGGAGTGAGTTCTACCCAAGAGACATGTATTTTACCAACATACGCTCACCGTGATATTCTACGTTCTGAACACTCTCCATGTATCTCGGATTCGACAAATATTCTCTACAGAGTTGTTAGTATGCGGATTGCTGAACTTTCATCCACCATACAAGGCATATTTACACCTACAATTGATTAATCTGAGTTCGCAGCTTATTCCTAACGCCAGTTTCAAAAATCAGGCTGTTATCTCAGGAAAAAACTCTTGGAGCGATTTCTAACCTAGGGAAATATAATTTACATAAATTTCCTCGCCGTGACATTCCGTGTTCCAAACGTTCTACATGCATAACGGATTCTAAAAATATTCACTACAGATTTGTTAGCATGTGGATTACCGAACTTACATCACAAAACATTGAATATTGATACTTAGAAGTATTTTCTCAGATTTTGCAGCGTTTTCCAAGCGCCAGTTTCAAAAATGAAGCAGTTATTACAGAAAAATTCTATTGAAGTGAGTTCTACCAAATAGACAAATAGTTACATTGTTTCAATCACCGTGAAATTGCACGTTCCAAACATGGTACATGCATCACGGATTAGGAAAAAGATTCTTTAATATGTTGTGAAAAAGTGGATTACCAAACTTTCTTCCTACATAAAGGCATCTTTACACCTACAAATATTTTCTCACATTTTGCAGCTTTATCCAAATATCACATTTGAGTATCAAGCAATTTTCGCCGAAATATTCTATTCTAGCTAGTTCTACCCAATAGAATTCTAATTTACATAGTTTCTTTACCGTGAATTTCTCTCTTCCAAACGCGCTACAAGAATCACAGTTTGAAAAATATTACTACACACTTTTTAACATATGGATTACCGGACTTTCATCCACCAATCAAGTCATATTGGCACTTAGAAGCATTTTCTCATATTTTGAAGATTTTTCCTAACACCAGATTTGAAAATGAGGCAGATTTTGCAGAAAAATTCTCTTGGAGCGAGTTCTACCCAATAGACATTTAATTTACATAGATGTGCTCATCATGACATTTTGTGATCTGAACACATTTCATGTATCTCGGTTTCGACAAATATTCACTACAGAGATGTTAGCATTTGGATTACCAATCTTACATCCACCATACAAGGCATATTTACACCTACAAGTATTTACTCTCAATTCAAAGTTTTGTCCAAACGTCAAATTCGAAAATCATGCAATTTGTTCAGAAAAATTCTATTCAAGCTAGTTCTACCCAATAGAATTTTAATTTACGTAGTTTCATTACCGTAAATTTCCATGTTCCAAACACGCTAAATAAGTCACGGATTCGAAAATTATTCCCGTCATAGTTGGTTACGTGGATTACCAGACTTAAATTCCCCGTTCAAGGCATATTCACACTTAGAAGCATTTTCTCAGATTTCTCAGGTTTTTCCTAAAGCCAGTTTGGAAAATGAGGCTGATTTCACAGAAAATGTTCTTGGAGCCAGTTCTACCCAAAAGATATGTAATTTAACTAGTTCACTCACCGTGACATTCCGTGTTCTGAACATGTTACATGCATCAAGGATTCGACAATCATCCTTTAATGAGTGTGAGCATGTGGATTATCAAATTTTCATCCACCTTACAAGACATGTTTTCACCTAGAAACTTTTACTCACATTTCGCAGAATTTTCCTAACGTCAGTTTCGAAAATCAGGCAGTTTTCGCAGAAAAATCCTCTTGTTGCATGTTCCATCCAATAGACATCTCATTTTCATAGATACCATCACCGTAACATTCCGTGTTCCTAAAAAACGGTTCATGCACCAAGGATTCAACAAATATTCACTGCTGAGTTGTTAGCATGTGAATTACCAATCTTTAATAAACCATTGAAGACATATTGTGACCTTAAAGCATTTACTCTGATTTCACAGCGTTTTCATAACACCAGTTTCGAAACTGAGGCAGATTTTTCAGTAAAACTCTCCTGGAGAGGGTTCTAACCAATAGATATGTAATTTGCATAGCTTCCCTCACCGAGAAAGACCGTGTTCCGAACAGGCTACATACATCAAGGATTTGAGAAACATTTTTAATGAGTTATGTACATGTGTATTACAGA
Organism: Camelus bactrianus; assembly: GCF_048773025.1. Taxonomy (NCBI): domain Eukaryota; kingdom Metazoa; phylum Chordata; class Mammalia; order Artiodactyla; family Camelidae; genus Camelus; species Camelus bactrianus. The sequence continues at coordinate 141,085,279 of NC_133539.1, read as the reverse complement.
TCTTTCATCCACCATACAAGGCATATTGACACATAGAAACATTAACTCTGAGCTCACAGCTTTTTCCTAATAGCAGTTTCGAAAATCAGGCAGTTTTCAAAGGAAAAAACTGTTGGAGCGTGTTCTACCCAATAGGTACGTAAATTACATAGATTCCCCCACTGTGAAATTACATGTTTCGAACACATTACATGCAGAAAAGATTCGACAAAAATAAACTATAGAGTTGTTTGCATGAGGATGACAGGACTTTCATCACAATACAAGGCATATTGATGCTTAGAAGCATTTTCTCTGATTTCACAGAGCTTTCCAAACGCCAGTTTCGAAAATGAGGCAGATTTCACGGCAAAAACCTCTTGGAGCAGGTTCTAACCTATAGACATGTAATTAACATGGATTCGCTCTCCGTGAAATTCCGTGTTCTGAACACGATACATGCATCTCGGACTCGACAAATATTCACTACATTGTGGTTAGCATGTGGATTACAGCACTTTCATCCACCATACAAAGCTTACTGACACTTTGAAGAATTTTCTCAGATTTCACAGGTTAGTTTTAATGCCAGATAAGAAAATGAGGCAGATTTGGCAAAAAAATGCTCTTGGAGCGAGTTATACACAAAAGATATGTAATTTACCTAGTTTTACTCACCGTGACATTCCGTGTTCTGAACATGTTACATGCATCACGGATTCGACAAACATTCACTACAGAGTTGGTAGCATAAGGATTACCGAACATTCACCCACCATAAATGCCATATTGACATTTTGAAGCACTTTCCCATATTTCAAAATGTTTTCCTAATGCCAGGTTTGAAAATGAGGCAGATTAACAAAAAATTCTCTTGGAGCAAGTACTTCCCATAGAAATGTAATTTACATAGCTTCCCTCACAGTGACATTCCAATTTCCGAACACTCTACATACTTCACGGATTTGACAAACATTTTTAATGAGTTATGTACATGTGTATTAAAGAACTTTCATCCACCATACAAGGCATATTTAAACCTAGAAACGTTAACTCTGAATTTGCAGCCTTTTCCTAATGCCAGTTTCGAAAATCAGGCCGTTTTCTCCAGAAAAAATTTTTGGAGCGATTTCTTCCCAATAGACATGAAATTTACATAGATTCCATCTCCGGAAATTTCCGTCATACGATCACGCTACATGCATAGGCTTTCTACAATTATTCACATCAGGTTTGTTTGCATGTGGCTTTATGAACTTCCATCACAATACAATGCATATTGACACTTTGAAGCATTTTCTCTGATTTTGAAGGAATTTCCAAATGCCAGTTTCGAAAATGAGGCAGATTTCGCAGAAAAAACTCTTGGAGTGAGTTCTACCCAAGAGACATGTATTTTACCAACATACGCTCACCGTGATATTCTACGTTCTGAACACTCTCCATGTATCTCGGATTCGACAAATATTCTCTACAGAGTTGTTAGTATGCGGATTGCCGAACTTTCATCCACCATACAAGGCATATTTACACCTACAATTGATTAATCTGAGTTCGCAGCTTATTCCTAACGCCAGTTTCAAAAATCAGGCTGTTATCTCAGGAAAAAACTCTTGGAGCGATTTCTAACCTAGGGAAATATAATTTACATAAATTTCCTCGCCGTGACATTCCGTGTTCCAAACGTTCTACATGCATAACGGATTCGAAAAATATTCATTACAGATTTGTTAGCATGTGGATTACCGAACTTACATCACAAAACATTGAATATTGATACTTAGAAGTATTTTCTCAGATTTTGCAGCATTTTCCAAGCGCCAGTTTCAAAAATGAAGCAGTTATTACAGAAAAATTCTATTGAAGTGAGGTCTACAAAATAGACAAGTAGTTTACATTGTTTCAATCACCGTGAAATTGCACGTTCCAAACATGGTACATGCATCACGGATTAGGAAAAAGATTCTTTATTATGTTGTGAAAAATTGGATTATCAAACTTTCTTCCTACATAAAGGCATCTTTATACCTACAAATATTTTCTCACATTTTGCAGCTTTATCCAAATATCACATTTGAGTATCAAGCAATTTTCGCCGAAATATTCTATTCTAGCTAGTTCTACCCAATAGAATTCTAATTTACATAGTTTCTTTACCGTGAATTTCTGTCTTCCGAACGCGCTACAAGAATCACAGTTTGAAAAATATTACTACACACTTGTTAACATATGGATTACCGGACTTTCATCCACCAATCAAGTCATATTGGCACTTAGAAGCATTTTCTCATATTTCGAAGATTTTTCCTAACACCAGATTTGAAAATGAGGCAGATTTTGCAGAAAAATTCTCTTGGAGCGAGTTCTACCCAATAGACATTTAATTTACATAGATGTGCTCATCATGACATTTTGTGATCTGAACACATTTCATGTATCTCGGTTTCGACAAATATTCACTACAGAGATGTTAGCATTTGGATTACCAATCTTACATCCACCATACAAGGCATATTTACACCTACAAGTATTTACTCTCAATTCAAAGTTTTGTCCAAACGTCAAATTTGAAAATCATGCAATTTGTTCAGAAAAATTCTATTCAAGCTAGTTCTACCCAATAGAATTTTAATTAATGTAGTTTCATTACCGTAAATTTCCATGTTCCAAACACGCTAAATAAGTCACGGATTCGAAAAGTATTCCCTTCATAGTTGGTTACGTGGATTACCAGACTTAAATTCCCCGTTCAAGGCATATTCACACTTAGAAGCATTTTCTCAGATTTCTCAGGTTTTTCCTAAAGCCAGTTTGGAAAATGAGGCTGATTTCACAGAAAATGTTCTTGGAGCCAGTTCTACCCAAAAGATATGTAATTTAACTAGTTCACTCACCGTGACATTCCGTGTTCTGAACATGTTACATGCATCAAGGATTCGACAATCATGCTTTAATGAGTGTGAGCATGTGGATTATCAAATTTTCATCCACCTTACAAGACATGTTTTCACCTAGAAACATTTACTCACATTTCGCAGAATTTTCCTAACGTCAGTTTCGAAAATCAGGCAGTTTTCGCAGAAAAATCCTCTTGTTGCATGTTCCATCCAATAGACATCTCATTTTCATAGATACCATCACCGTAACATTCCGTGTTCCTAAAAAACGGTTCATGCACCAAGGATTCAACAAATATTCACTGCTGAGTTGTTAGCATGTGAATTACCAATCTTTAATAAACCATTGAAGACATATTGTGACCTTAAAGCATTTACTCTGATTTCACAGCGTTTTCATAACACCAGTTTCGAAACTGAGGCAGATTTTTCAGTAAAACTCTCCTGGAGAGGGTTCTAACCAATAGATATGTAATTTGCATAGCTTCCCTCACCGAGAAAGACCGTGTTCCGAACAGGCTACATACATCAAGGATTTGAGAAACATTTTTAATGAGTTATGTACATGTGTATTACAGATCTTTCATCCACCATACAAGGCATATTGACACATAGAAACATTAACTCTGAGCTCACAGCATTTTCCTAATAGCAGTTTCGAAAATCAGGCAGTTTTCAAAGGAAAAAACTGTTGGAGCGTGTTCTACCCAATAGGTACGTAAATTACATAGATTCCCCCACTGTGAAATTACATGTTTCGAACACATTACATGCAGAAAAGATTCGACAAAAATAAACTATAGAGTTGTTTGCATGAGGATGACAGGACTTTCATCACAATACAAGGCATATTGATGCTTAGAAGCATTTTCTCTGATTTCACAGAGCTTTCCAAACGCCAGTTTCGAAAATGAGGCAGATTTCACGGCAAAAACCTCTTGGAGCAGGTTCTAACCTATAGACATGTAATTAACATGGATTCGCTCTCCGTGAAATTCCGTGTTCTGAACACGATACATGCATCTCGGACTCGACAAATATTCACTACATTGTGGTTAGCATGTGGATTACAGCACTTTCATCCACCATACAAAGCTTACTGACACTTTGAAGAATTTTCTCAGATTTCACAGGTTAGTTTTAATGCCAGATAAGAAAATGAGGCAGATTTGGCAAAAAAATGCTCTTGGAGCGAGTTATACACAAAAGATATGTAATTTACCTAGTTTTACTCACCGTGACATTCCGTGTTCTGAACACGTTACATGCATCACGGATTCGACAAACATTCACTACAGAGTTGGTAGCATAAGGATTACCGAACATTCACCCACCATAAATGCCATATTGACATTTTGAAGCACTTTCCCATATTTCAAAATGTTTTCCTAATGCCAGGTTTGAAAATGAGGCAGATTAACAAAAAATTCTCTTGGAGCAAGTACTTCCCATAGAAATGTAATTTACATAGCTTCCCTCACAGTGACATTCCAATTTCCGAACACTCTACATACTTCACGGATTTGACAAACATTTTTAATGAGTTATGTACATGTGTATTACAGAACTTTCATCCACCATACAAGGCATATTTAAACCTAGAAACGTTAACTCTGAATTTGCAGCCTTTTCCTAATGCCAGTTTCGAAAATCAGGCCGTTTTCTCCAGAAAAAATTTTTGGAGCGATTTCTTCCCAATAGACATGAAATTTACATAGATTCCATCTCCGGAAATTTCCGTCATACGATCACGCTACATGCATAGGCTTTCTACAATTATTCACATCAGGTTTGTTTGCATGTGGCTTTATGAACTTCCATCACAATACAATGCATATTGACACTTTGAAGCATTTTCTCTGATTTTGAAGGAATTTCCAAATGCCAGTTTCGAAAATGAGGCAGATTTCGCAGAAAAAACTCTTGGAGTGAGTTTTACCCAAGAGACATGTATTTTACCAACATACGCTCACCGTGATATTCTACGTTCTGAACACTCTCCATGTATCTCGGATTCGACAAATATTCTCTACAGAGTTGTTAGTATGCGGATTGCCGAACTTTCATCCACCATACAAGGCATATTTACACCTACAATTGATTAATCTGAGTTCGCAGCTTATTCCTAACGCCAGTTTCAAAAATCAGGCTGTTATCTCAGGAAAATACTCTTGGAGCGATTTCTAACCTAGGGAAATGTAATTTACATAAATTTCCTCGCCGTGACATTCCGTGTTCCAAACGTTCTACATGCATAACGGATTCGAAAAATATTCATTACAGATTTGTTAGCATGTGGATTACCGAACTTACATCACAAAACATTGAATATTGATACTTAGAAGTATTTTCTCAGATTTTGCAGCGTTTTCCAAGCGCCAGTTTCAAAAATGAAGCAGTTATTACAGAAAAATTCTATTGAAGTGAGTTCTACCAAATAGACAAGTAGTTTACATTGTTTCAATCACCGTGAAATTGCACGTTCCAAACATGTTACATGCATCACGGATTAGGAAAAAGATTCTTTATTATGTTGTGAAAAAGTGGATTATCAAACTTTCTTCCTACATAAAGGCATCTTTGCACCTACAAATATTTTCTCACATTTTGCAGCTTTATCCAAATATCACATTTGAGTATCAAGCAATTTTCGCCGAAATATTTTATTCTAGCTAGTTCTACCCAATAGAATTCTAATTTACATAGTTTCTTTACCGTGAAATTCTGTCTTCCGAACGCGCTACAAGAATCACAGTTTGAAAAATATTACTACACACTTGTTAACATATGGATTACCGGACTTTCATCCACCAATCAAGTCATATTGGCACTTAGAAGCATTTTCTCATATTTCGAAGATTTTTCCTAACACCAGATTTGAAAATGAGGCAGATTTTGCAGAAAAATTCTCTTGGAGCGAGTTCTACCCAATAGACATTTAATTTACATAGATGTGCTCATCATGACATTTTGTGATCTGAACACATTTCATGTATCTCGGTTTCGACAAATATTCACTACAGAGATGTTAGCATTTGGATTACCAATCTTACATCCACCATACAAGGCATATTTACACCTACAAGTATTTACTCTCAATTCAAAGTTTTGTCCAAAAGTCAAATTCGAAAATCATGCAATTTGTTCAGAAAAATTCTATTCAAGCTAGTTCTACCCAATAGAATTTTAATTTACGTAGTTTCATTACCGTAAATTTCCATGTTCCAAACACGCTAAATAAGTCACGGATTCGAAAAGTATTCCCTTCATAGTTGGTTACGTGGATTACCAGACTTAAATTCCCCGTTCAAGGCATATTCACACTTAGAAGCATTTTCTCAGATTTCTCAGGTTTTTCCTAAAGCCAGTTTGGAAAATGAGGCTGATTTCACAGAAAATGTTCTTGGAGCCAGTTCTACCCAAAAGATATGTAATTTAACTAGTTCACTCACCGTGACATTCCGTGTTCTGAACATGTTACATGCATCAAGGATTCGACAATCATCCTTTAATGAGTGTGAGCATGTGGATTATCAAATTTTCATCCACCTTACAAGACATGTTTTCACCTAGAAACATTTACTCACATTTCGCAGAATTTTCCTAACGTCAGTTTCGAAAATCAGGCAGTTTTCGCAGAAAAATCCTCTTGTTGCATGTTCCATCCAATAGACATCTCATTTTCATAGATACCATCACCGTAACATTCCGTGTTCCTAAAAAACGGTTCATGCACCAAGGATTCAACAAATATTCACTGCTGAGTTGTTAGCATGTGAATTACCAATCTTTAATAAACCATTGAAGACATATTGTGACCTTAAAACATTTACTCTGATTTCACAGCGTTTTCATAACACCAGTTTCGAAACTGAGGCAGATTTTTCAGTAAAACTCTCCTGGAGAGGGTTCTAACCAATAGATATGTAATTTGCATAGCTTCCCTAACCGAGAAAGACCGTGTTCTGAACAGGCTACATACATCAACGATTTGAGAAACATTTTTAATGAGTTATGTACATGTGTATTACAGATCTTTCATCCACCATACAAGGCATATTGACACATAGAAACATTAACTCTGAGCTCACAGCTTTTTCCTAATAGCAGTTTCGAAAATCAGGCAGTTTTCAAAGGAAAAAACTGTTGGAGCGTGTTCTACCCAATAGGTACGTAAATTACATAGATTCCCCCACTGTGAAATTACATGTTTCGAACACATTACATGCAGAAAAGATTCGACAAAAATAAACTATAGAGTTGTTTGCATGAGGATGACAGGACTTTCATCACAATACAAGGCATATTGATGCTTAGAAACATTTTCTCTGATTTCACAGAGCTTTCCAAACGCCAGTTTCGAAAATGAGGCAGATTTCACGGCAAAAACCTCTTGGAGCAGGTTCTAACCTATAGACATGTAATTAACATGGATTCGCTCTCCGTGAAATTCCGTGTTCTGAACACGATACATGCATCTCGGACTCGACAAATATTCACTACATTGTGGTTAGCATGTGGATTACAGCACTTTCATCCACCATACAAAGCTTACTGACACTTTGAAGAATTTTCTCAGATTTCACAGGTTAGTTTTAATGCCAGATAAGAAAATGAGGCAGATTTGGCAAAAAAATGCTCTTGGAGCGAGTTATACACAAAAGATATGTAATTTACCTAGTTTTACTCACCGTGACATTCCGTGTTCTGAACACGTTACATGCATCACGGATTCGACAAACATTCACTACAGAGTTGGTAGCATAAGGATTACCGAACATTCACCCACCATAAATGCCATATTGACATTTTGAAGCACTTTCCCATATTTCAAAATGTTTTCCTAATGCCAGGTTTGAAAATGAGGCAGATTAACAAAAAATTCTCTTGGAGCAAGTACTTCCCATAGAAATGTAATTTACATAGCTTCCCTCACAGTGACATTCCAATTTCCGAACACTCTACATACTTCACGGATTTGACAAACATTTTTAATGAGTTATGTACATGTGTATTACAGAACTTTCATCCACCATACAAGGCATATTTAAACCTAGAAACGTTAACTCTGAATTTGCAGCCTTTTCCTAATGCCAGTTTCGAAAATCAGGCCGTTTTCTCCAGAAAAAATTTTTGGAGCGATTTCTTCCCAATAGACATGAAATTTACATAGATTCCATCTCCGGAAATTTCCGTCATACGATCACGCTACATGCATAGGCTTTCTACAATTATTCACATCAGGTTTGTTTGCATGTGGCTTTATGAACTTCCATCACAATACAATGCATATTGACACTTTGAAGCATTTTCTCTGATTTTGAAGGAATTTCCAAATGCCAGTTTCGAAAATGAGGCAGATTTCGCAGAAAAAACTCTTGGAGTGAGTTCTACCCAAGAGACATGTATTTTACCAACATACGCTCACCGTGATATTCTACGTTCTGAACACTCTCCATGTATCTCGGATTCGACAAATATTCTCTACAGAGTTGTTAGTATGCGGATTGCCGAACTTTCATCCACCATACAAGGCATATTTACACCTACAATTGATTAATCTGAGTTCGCAGCTTATTCCTAACGCCAGTTTCAAAAATCAGGCTGTTATCTCAGGAAAAAACTCTTGGAGCGATTTCTAACCTAGGGAAATGTAATTTACATAAATTTCCTCGCCGTGACATTCCGTGTTCCAAACGTTCTACATGCATAACGGATTCGAAAAATATTCATTACAGATTTGTTAGCATGTGGATTACCGAACTTACATCACAAAACATTGAATATTGATACTTAGAAGTATTTTCTCAGATTTTGCAGCATTTTCCAAGCGCCAGTTTCAAAAATGAAGCAGTTATTACAGAAAAATTCTATTGAAGTGAGTTCTACCAAATAGACAAGTAGTTTACATTGTTTCAATCACCGTGAAATTGCACGTTCCAAACATGGTACATGCATCACGGATTAGGAAAAAGATTCTTTATTATGTTGTGAAAAAGTGGATTATCAAACTTTCTTCCTAAATAAAGGCATCTTTATACCTACAAATATTTTCTAACATTTTGCAGCTTTATCCAAATATCACATTTGAGTATCAAGCAATTTTCGCCGAAATATTCTATTCTAGCTAGTTCTACCCAATAGAATTCTAATTTACATAGTTTCTTTACCGTGAATTTCTGTCTTCCGAACGCGCTACAAGAATCACAGTTTGAAAAATATTACTACACACTTGTTAACATATGGATTACCGGACTTTCATCCACCAATCAAGTCATATTGGCACTTAGAAGCATTTTCTCATATTTCGAAGATTTTTCCTAACACCAGATTTGAAAATGAGGCAGATTTTGCAGAAAAATTCTCTTGGAGCGAGTTCTACCCAATAGACATTTAATTTACATAGATGTGCTCATCATGACATTTTGTGATCTGAACACATTTCATGTATCTCGGTTTCGACAAATATTCACTACAGAGATGTTAGCATTTGGATTACCAATCTTACATCCACCATACAAGGCATATTTACACCTACAAGTATTTACTCTCAATTCAAAGTTTTGTCCAAACGTCAAATTCGAAAATCATGCAATTTGTTCAGAAAAATTCTATTCAAGCTAGTTCTACCCAATAGAATTTTAATTTACGTAGTTTCATTACCGTAAATTTCCATGTTCCAAACACGCTAAATAAGTCACGGATTCGAAAAGTATTCCCTTCATAGTTGGTTACGTGGATTACCAGACTTAAATTCCCCGTTCAAGGCATATTCACACTTAGAAGCATTTTCTCAGATTTCTCAGGTTTTTCCTAAAGCCAGTTTGGAAAATGAGGCTGATTTCACAGAAAATGTTCTTGGAGCCAGTTCTACCCAAAAGATATGTAATTTAACTAGTTCACTCACCGTGACATTCCGTGTTCTGAACATGTTACATGCATCAAGGATTCGACAATCATCCTTTAATGAGTGTGAGCATGTGGATTATCAAATTTTCATCCACCTTACAAGACATGTTTTCACCTAGAAACATTTACTCACATTTCGCAGAATTTTCCTAACGTCAGTTTCGAAAATCAGGCAGTTTTCGCAGAAAAATCCTCTTGTTGCATGTTCCATCCAATAGACATCTCATTTTCATAGATACCATCACCGTAACATTCCGTGTTCCTAAAAAACGGTTCATGCACCAAGGATTCAACAAATATTCACTGCTGAGTTGTTAGCATGTGAATTACCAATCTTTAATAAACCATTGAAGACATATTGTGACCTTAAAGCATTTACTCTGATTTCACAGCGTTTTCATAACACCAGTTTCGAAACTGAGGCAGATTTTTCAGTAAAACTCTCCTGGAGAGGGTTCTAACCAATAGATATGTAATTTGCATAGCTTCCCTCACCGAGAAAGACCGTGTTCCGAACAGGCTACATACATCAAGGATTTGAGAAACATTTTTAATGAGTTATGTACATGTGTATTACAGATCTTTCATCCACCATACAAGGCATATTGACACATAGAAACATTAACTCTGAGCTCACAGCTTTTTCCTAATAGCAGTTTCGAAAATCAGGCAGTTTTCAAAGGAAAAAACTGTTGGAGCGTGTTCTACCCAATAGGTACGTAAATTACATAGATTCCCCCACTGTGAAATTACATGTTTCGAACACATTACATGCAGAAAAGATTCGACAAAAATAAACTATAGAGTTGTTTGCATGAGGATGACAGGACTTTCATCACAATACACGGCATATTGATGCTTAGAAGCATTTTCTCTGATTTCACAGAGCTTTCCAAACGCCAGTTTCGAAAATGAGGCAGATTTCACGGCAAAAACCTCTTGGAGCAGGTTCTAACCTATAGACATGTAATTAACATGGATTCGCTCTCCGTGAAATTCCGTGTTCTGAACACGATACATGCATCTCGGACTCGACAAATATTCACTACATTGTGGTTAGCATGTGGATTACAGCACTTTCATCCACCATACAAAGCTTACTGACACTTTGAAGAATTTTCTCAGATTTCACAGGTTAGTTTTAATGCCAGATAAGAAAATGAGGCAGATTTGGCAAAAAAATGCTCTTGGAGCGAGTTATACACAAAAGATATGTAATTTACCTAGTTGTACTCACCGTGACATTCCGTGTTCTGAACACGTTACATGCATCACGGATTCGACAAACATTCACTACAGAGTTGGTAGCATAAGGATTACCGAACATTCACCCACCATAAATGCCATATTGACATTTTGAAGCAGTTTCCCATATTTCAAAATGTTTTCCTAATGCCAGGTTTGAAAATGAGGCAGATTAACAAAAAATTCTCTTGGAGCAAGTACTTCCCATAGAAATGTAATTTACATAGCTTCCCTCACAGTGACATTCCAATTTCCGAACACTCTACATACTTCACGGATTTGACAAACATTTTTAATGAGTTATGTACATGTGTATTACAGAACTTTCATCCACCATACAAGGCATATTTAAACCTAGAAACGTTAACTCTGAATTTGCAGCCTTTTCCTAATGCCAGTTTCGAAAATCAGGCCGTTTTCTCCAGAAAAAATTTTTGGAGCGATTTCTTCCCAATAGACATGAAATTTACATAGATTCCATCTCCGGAAATTTCCGTCATACGATCACGCTACATGCATAGGCTTTCTACAATTATTCACATCAGGTTTGTTTGCATGTGGCTTTATGAACTTCCATCACAATACAATGCATATTGACACTTTGAAGCATTTTCTCTGATTTTGAAGGAATTTCCAAATGCCAGTTTCGAAAATGAGGCAGATTTCGCAGAAAAAACTCTTGGAGTGAGTTCTACCCAAGAGACATGTATTTTACCAACATACGCTCACCGTGATATTCTACGTTCTGAACACTCTCCATGTATCTCGGATTCGACAAATATTCTCTACAGAGTTGTTAGTATGCGGATTGCCGAACTTTCATCCACCATACAAGGCATATTTACACCTACAATTGATTAATCTGAGTTCGCAGCTTATTCCTAACGCCAGTTTCAAAAATCAGGCTGTTATCTCAGGAAAAAACTCTTGGAGCGATTTCTAACCTAGGGAAATGTAATTTACATAAATTTCCTCGCCGTGACATTCCGTGTTCCAAACGTTCTACATGCATAACGGATTCGAAAAATATTCACTACAGATTTGTTAGCATGTGGATTACCGAACTTACATCACAAAACATTGAATATTGATACTTAGAAGTATTTTCTCAGATTTTGCAGCATTTTCCAAGCGCCAGTTTCAAAAATGAAGCAGTTATTACAGAAAAATTCTATTGAAGTGAGTTCTACAAAATAGACAAGTAGTTACATTGTTTCAATCACCGTGAAATTGCACGTTCCAAACATGGTACATGCATCACGGATTAGGAAAAAGATTCTTTAATATGTTGTGAAAAAGTGGATTACCAAACTTTCTTCCTACATAAAGGCATCTTTGCACCTACAAATATTTTCTCACATTTTGCAGCTTTATCCAAATATCACATTTGAGTATCAAGCAATTTTCGCCGAAATATTCTATTCTAGCTAGTTCTACCCAATAGAATTCTAATTTACATAGTTTCTTTACCGTGAATTTCTGTCTTCCGAACGCGCTACAAGAATCACAGTTTGAAAAATATTACTACACACTTGTTAACATATGGATTACCGGACTTTCATCCACCAATCAAGTCATATTGGCACTTAGAAGCATTTTCTCATATTTCGAAGATTTTTCCTAACACCAGATTTGAAAATGAGGCAGATTTTGCAGAAAAATTCTCTTGGAGCGAGTTCTACCCAATAGACATTTAATTTACATAGATGTGCTCATCATGACATTTTGTGATCTGAACACATTTCATGTATCTCGGTTTCGACAAATATTCACTACAGAGATGTTAGCATTTGGATTACCAATCTTACATCCACCATACAAGGCATATTTACACCTACAAGTATTTACTCTCAATTCAAAGTTTTGTCCAAACGTCAAATTCGAAAATCATGCAATTTGTTCAGAAAAATTCTATTCAAGCTAGTTCTACCCAATAGAATTTTAATTTACGTAGTTTCATTACCGTAAATTTCCATGTTCCAAACACGCTAAATAAGTCACGGATTCGAAAAGTATTCCCTTCATAGTTGGTTACGTGGATTACCAGACTTAAATTCCCCGTTCAAGGCATATTCACACTTAGAAGCATTTTCTCAGATTTCTCAGGTTTTTCCTAAAGCCAGTTTGGAAAATGAGGCTGATTTCACAGAAAATGTTCTTGGAGCCAGTTCTACCCAAAAGATATGTAATTTAACTAGTTCACTCACCGTGACATTCCGTGTTCTGAACATGTTACATGCATCAAGGATTCGACAATCATCCTTTAATGAGTGTGAGCATGTGGATTATCAAATTTTCATCCACCTTACAAGACATGTTTTCACCTAGAAACATTTACTCACATTTCGCAGAATTTTCCTAACGTCAGTTTCGAAAATCAGGCAGTTTTCGCAGAAAAATCCTCTTGTTGCATGTTCCATCCAATAGACATCTCATTTTCATAGATACCATCACCGTAACATTCCGTGTTCCTAAAAAACGGTTCATGCACCAAGGATTCAACAAATATTCACTGCTGAGTTGTTAGCATGTGAATTACCAATCTTTAATAAACCATTGAAGACATATTGTCACCTTAAAGCATTTACTCTGATTTCACAGCGTTTTCATAACACCAGTTTCGAAACTGAGGCAGATTTTTCAGTAAAACTCTCCTGGAGAGGGTTCTAACCAATAGATATGTAATTTGCATAGCTTCCCTCACCGAGAAAGACCGTGTTCCGAACAGGCTACATACATCAAGGATTTGAGAAACATTTTTAATGAGTTATGTACATGTGTATTACAGATCTTTCATCCACCATACAAGGCATATTGACACATAGAAACATTAACTCTGAGCTCACAGCTTTTTCCTAATAGCAGTTTCGAAAATCAGGCAGTTTTCAAAGGAAAAAACTGTTGGAGCGTGTTCTACCCAATAGGTACGTAAATTACATAGATTCCCCCACTGTGAAATTACATGTTTCGAACACATTACATGCAGAAAAGATTCGACAAAAATAAACTATAGAGTTGTTTGCATGAGGATGACAGGACTTTCATCACAATACAAGGCATATTGATGCTTAGAAACATTTTCTCTGATTTCACAGAGCTTTCCAAACGCCAGTTTCGAAAATGAGGCAGATTTCACGGCAAAAACCTCTTGGAGCAGGTTCTAACCTATAGACATGTAATTAACATGGATTCGCTCTCCGTGAAATTCCGTGTTCTGAACACGATACATGCATCTCGGACTCGACAAATATTCACTACATTGTGGTTAGCATGTGGATTACAGCACTTTCATCCACCATACAAAGCTTACTGACACTTTGAAGAATTTTCTCAGATTTCACAGGTTAGTTTTAATGCCAGATAAGAAAATGAGGCAGATTTGGCAAAAAAATGCTCTTGGAGCGAGTTATACACAAAAGATATGTAATTTACCTAGTTTTACTCACCGTGACATTCCGTGTTCTGAACACGTTACATGCATCACGGATTCGACAAACATTCACTACAGAGTTGGTAGCATAAGGATTACCGAACATTCACCCACCATAAATGCCATATTGACATTTTGAAGCACTTTCCCATATTTCAAAATGTTTTCCTAATGCCAGGTTTGAAAATGAGGCAGATTAACAAAAAATTCTCTTGGAGCAAGTACTTCCCATAGAAATGTAATTTACATAGCTTCCCTCACAGTGACATTCCAATTTCCGAACACTCTACATACTTCACGGATTTGACAAACATTTTTAATGAGTTATGTACATGTGTATTACAGAACTTTCATCCACCATACAAGGCATATTTAAACCTAGAAACGTTAACTCTGAATTTGCAGCCTTTTCCTAATGCCAGTTTCGAAAATCAGGCCGTTTTCTCCAGAAAAAATTTTTGGAGCGATTTCTTCCCAATAGACATGAAATTTACATAGATTCCATCTCCGGAAATTTCCGTCATACGATCACGCTACATGCATAGGCTTTCTACAATTATTCACATCAGGTTTGTTTGCATGTGGCTTTATGAACTTCCATCACAATACAATGCATATTGACACTTTGAAGCATTTTCTCTGATTTTGAAGGAATTTCCAAATGCCAGTTTCGAAAATGAGGCAGATTTCGCAGAAAAAACTCTTGGAGTGAGTTCTACCCAAGAGACATGTATTTTACCAACATACGCTCACCGTGATATTCTACGTTCTGAACACTCTCCATGTATCTCGGATTCGACAAATATTCTCTACAGAGTTGTTAGTATGCGGATTGCCGAACTTTCATCCACCATACAAGGCATATTTACACCTACAATTGATTAATCTGAGTTCGCAGCTTATTCCTAACGCCAGTTTCAAAAATCAGGCTGTTATCTCAGGAAAAAACTCTTGGAGCGATTTCTAACCTAGGGAAATGTAATTTACATAAATTTCCTCGCCGTGACATTCCGTGTTCCAAACGTTCTACATGCATAACGGATTCGAAAAATATTCATTACAGATTTGTTAGCATGTGGATTACCGAACTTACATCACAAAACATTGAATATTGATACTTAGAAGTATTTTCTCAGATTTTGCAGCATTTTCCAAGCGCCAGTTTCAAAAATGAAGCAGTTATTACAGAAAAATTCTATTGAAGTGAGTTCTACCAAATAGACAAGTAGTTTACATTGTTTCAATCACCGTGAAATTGCACGTTCCAAACATGGTACATGCATCACGGATTAGGAAAAAGATTCTTTATTATGTTGTGAAAAAGTGGATTATCAAACTTTCTTCCTACATAAAGGCATCTTTATACCTACAAATATTTTCTAACATTTTGCAGCTTTATCCAAATATCACATTTGAGTATCAAGCAATTTTCGCCAAAATATTCTATTCTAGCTAGTTCTACCCAATAGAATTCTAATTTACATAGTTTCTTTACCGTGAATTTCTGTCTTCCGAACGCGCTACAAGAATCACAGTTTGAAAAATATTACTACACACTTGTTAACATATGGATTACCGGACTTTCATCCACCAATCAAGTCATATTGGCACTTAGAAGCATTTTCTCATATTTCGAAGATTTTTCCTAACACCAGATTTGAAAATGAGGCAGATTTTGCAGAAAAATTCTCTTGGAGCGAGTTCTACCCAATAGACATTTAATTTACATAGATGTGCTCATCATGACATTTTGTGATCTGAACACATTTCATGTATCTCGGTTTCGACAAATATTCACTACAGAGATGTTAGCATTTGGATTACCAATCTTACATCCACCATACAAGGCATATTTACACCTACAAGTATTTACTCTCAATTCAAAGTTTTGTCCAAACGTCAAATTCGAAAATCATGCAATTTGTTCAGAAAAATTCTATTCAAGCTAGTTCTACCCAATAGAATTTTAATTTACGTAGTTTCATTACCGTAAATTTCCATGTTCCAAACACGCTAAATAAGTCACGGATTCGAAAAGTATTCCCTTCATAGTTGGTTACGTGGATTACCAGACTTAAATTCCCCGTTCAAGGCATATTCACACTTAGAAGCATTTTCTCAGATTTCTCAGGTTTTTCCTAAAGCCAGTTTGGAAAATGAGGCTGATTTCACAGAAAATGTTCTTGGAGCCAGTTCTACCCAAAAGATATGTAATTTAACTAGTTCACTCACCGTGACATTCCGTGTTCTGAACATGTTACATGCATCAAGGATTCGACAATCATCCTTTAATGAGTGTGAGCATGTGGATTATCAAATTTTCATCCACCTTACAAGACATGTTTTCACCTAGAAACATTTACTCACATTTCGCAGAATTTTCCTAACGTCAGTTTCGAAAATCAGGCAGTTTTCGCAGAAAAATCCTCTTGTTGCATGTTCCATCCAATAGACATCTCATTTTCATAGATACCATCACCGTAACATTCCGTGTTCCTAAAAAACGGTTCATGCACCAAGGATTCAACAAATATTCACTGCTGAGTTGTTAGCATGTGAATTACCAATCTTTAATAAACCATTGAAGACATATTGTGACCTTAAAGCATTTACTCTGATTTCACAGCGTTTTCATAACACCAGTTTCGAAACTGAGGCAGATTTTTCAGTAAAACTCTCCTGGAGAGGGTTCTAACCAATAGATATGTAATTTGCATAGCTTCCCTCACCGAGAAAGACCGTGTTCCGAACAGGCTACATACATCAAGGATTGGAGAAACATTTTTAATGAGTTATGTACATGTGTATTACAGATCTTTCATCCACCATACAAGGCATATTGACACATAGAAACATTAACTCTGAGCTCACAGCTTTTTCCTAATAGCAGTTTCGAAAATCAGGCAGTTTTCAAAGGAAAAAACTGTTGGAGCGTGTTCTACCCAATAGGTACGTAAATTACATAGATTCCCCCACTGTGAAATTACATGTTTCGAACACATTACATGCAGAAAAGATTCGACAAAAATAAACTATAGAGTTGTTTGCATGAGGATGACAGGACTTTCATCACAATACAAGGCATATTGATGCTTAGAAACATTTTCTCTGATTTCACAGAGCTTTCCAAACGCCAGTTTCGAAAATGAGGCAGATTTCACGGCAAAAACCTCTTGGAGCAGGTTCTAACCTATAGACATGTAATTAACATGGATTCGCTCTCCGTGAAATTCCGTGTTCTGAACACGATACATGCATCTCGGACTCGACAAATATTCACTACATTGTGGTTAGCATGTGGATTACAGCACTTTCATCCACCATACAAAGCTTACTGACACTTTGAAGAATTTTCTCAGATTTCACAGGTTAGTTTTAATGCCAGATAAGAAAATGAGGCAGATTTGGCAAAAAAATGCTCTTGGAGCGAGTTATACACAAAAGATATGTAATTTACCTAGTTGTACTCACCGTGACATTCCGTGTTCTGAACACGTTACATGCATCACGGATTCGACAAACATTCACTACAGAGTTGGTAGCATAAGGATTACCGAACATTCACCCACCATAAATGCCATATTGACATTTTGAAGCACTTTCCCATATTTCAAAATGTTTTCCTAATGCCAGGTTTGAAAATGAGGCAGATTAACAAAAAATTCTCTTGGAGCAAGTACTTCCCATAGAAATGTAATTTACATAGCTTCCCTCACAGTGACATTCCAATTTCCGAACACTCTACATACTTCACGGATTTGACAAACATTTTTAATGAGTTATGTACATGTGTATTACAGAACTTTCATCCACCATACAAGGCATATTTAAACCTAGAAACGTTAACTCTGAATTTGCAGCCTTTTCCTAATGCCAGTTTCGAAAATCAGGCCGTTTTCTCCAGAAAAAATTTTTGGAGCGATTTCTTCCCAATAGACATGAAATTTACATAGATTCCATCTCCGGAAATTTCCGTCATACGATCACGCTACATGCATAGGCGTTCTACAATTATTCACATCAGGTTTGTTTGCATGTGGCTTTATGAACTTCCATCACAATACAATGCATATTGACACTTTGAAGCATTTTCTCTGATTTTGAAGGAATTTCCAAATGCCAGTTTCGAAAATGAGGCAGATTTCGCAGAAAAAACTCTTGGAGTGAGTTCTACCCAAGAGACATGTATTTTACCAACATACGCTCACCGTGATATTCTACGTTCTGAACACTCTCCATGTATCTCGGATTCGACAAATATTCTCTACAGAGTTGTTAGTATGCGGATTGCCGAACTTTCATCCACCATACAAGGCATATTTACACCTACAATTGATTAATCTGAGTTCGCAGCTTATTCCTAACGCCAGTTTCAAAAATCAGGCTGTTATCTCAGGAAAAAACTCTTGGAGCGATTTCTAACCTAGGGAAATGTAATTTACATAAATTTCCTCGCCGTGACATTCCGTGTTCCAAACGTTCTACATGCATAACGGATTCGAAAAATATTCACTACAGATTTGTTAGCATGTGGATTACCGAACTTACATCACAAAACATTGAATATTGATACTTAGAAGTATTTTCTCAGATTTTGCAGCGTTTTCCAAGCGCCAGTTTCAAAAATGAAGCAGTTATTACAGAAAAATTCTATTGAAGTGAGTTCTACCAAATAGACAAGTAGTTTACATTGTTTCAATCACCGTGAAATTGCACGTTCCTAACATGGTACATGCATCACTGATTAGGAAAAAGATTCTTTATTATGTTGTGAAAAAGTGGATTATCAAACTTTCTTCCTACATAAAGGCATCTTTATACCTACAAATATTTTCTCACATTTTGCAGCTTTATCCAAATATCACATTTGAGTATCAAGCAATTTCCCCCGAATTATTCTATTCTAGCTAGTTCTACCCAATAGAATTCTAATTTACATAGTTTCTTTACCGTGAATTTCTGTCTTCCGAACGCGCTACAAGAATCACAGTTTGAAAAATATTACTACACACTTGTTAACATATGGATTACCGGACTTTCATCCACCAATCAAGTCATATTGGCACTTAGAAGCATTTTCTCATATTTCGAAGATTTTTCCTAACACCAGATTTGAAAATGAGGCAGATTTTGCAGAAAAATTCTCTTGGAGCGAGTTCTACCCAATAGACATTTAATTTACATAGATGTGCTCATCATGACATTTTGTGATCTGAACACATTTCATGTATCTCGGTTTCGACAAATATTCACTACAGAGATGTTAGCATTTGGATTACCAATCTTACATCCACCATACAAGGCATATTTACACCTACAAGTATTTACTCTCAATTCAAAGTTTTGTCCAAACGTCAAATTCGAAAATCATGCAATTTGTTCAGAAAAATTCTATTCAAGCTAGTTCTACCCAATAGAATTTTAATTTACGTAGTTTCATTACCGTAAATTTCCATGTTCCAAACACGCTAAATAAGTCACGGATTCGAAAAGTATTCCCTTCATAGTTGGTTACGTGGATTACCAGACTTAAATTCCCCGTTCAAGGCATATTCACACTTAGAAGCATTTTCTCAGATTTCTCAGGTTTTTCCTAAAGCCAGTTTGGAAAATGAGGCTGATTTCACAGAAAATGTTCTTGGAGCCAGTTCTACCCAAAAGATATGTAATTTAACTAGTTCACTCACCGTGACATTCCGTGTTCTGAACATGTTACATGCATCAAGGATTCGACAATCATCCTTTAATGAGTGTGAGCATGTGGATTATCAAATTTTCATCCACCTTACAAGACATGTTTTCACCTAGAAACATTTACTCACATTTCGCAGAATTTTCCTAACGTCAGTTTCGAAAATCAGGCAGTTTTCGCAGAAAAATCCTCTTGTTGCATGTTCCATCCAATAGACATCTCATTTTCATAGATACCATCACCGTAACATTCCGTGTTCCTAAAAAACGGTTCATGCACCAAGGATTCAACAAATATTCACTGCTGAGTTGTTAGCATGTGAATTACCAATCTTTAATAAACCATTGAAGACATATTGTGACCTTAAAGCATTTACTCTGATTTCACAGCGTTTTCATAACACCAGTTTCGAAACTGAGGCAGATTTTTCAGTAAAACTCTCCTGGAGAGGGTTCTAACCAATAGATATGTAATTTGCATAGCTTCCCTCACCGAGAAAGACCGTGTTCCGAACAGGCTACATACATCAAGGATTGGAGAAACATTTTTAATGAGTTATGTACATGTGTATTACAGATCTTTCATCCACCATACAAGGCATATTGACACATAGAAACATTAACTCTGAGCTCACAGCTTTTTCCTAATAGCAGTTTCGAAAATCAGGCAGTTTTCAAAGGAAAAAACTGTTGGAGCGTGTTCTACCCAATAGGTACGTAAATTACATAGATTCCCCCACTGTGAAATTACATGTTTCGAACACATTACATGCAGAAAAGATTCGACAAAAATAAACTATAGAGTTGTTTGCATGAGGATGACAGGACTTTCATCACAATACACGGCATATTGATGCTTAGAAGCATTTTCTCTGATTTCACAGAGCTTTCCAAACGCCAGTTTCGAAAATGAGGCAGATTTCATGGGAAAAACCTCTTGGAGCAGGTTCTAACCTATAGACATGTAATTAACATGGATTCGCTCTCCGTGAAATTCCGTGTTCTGAACACGATACATGCATCTCGGACTCGACAAATATTCACTACATTGTGGTTAGCATGTGGATTACAGCACTTTCATCCACCATACAAAGCTTACTGACACTTTGAAGAATTTTCTCAGATTTCACAGGTTAGTTTTAATGCCAGATAAGAAAATGAGGCAGATTTGGCAAAAAAATGCTCTTGGAGCGAGTTATACACAAAAGATATGTAATTTACCTAGTTGTACTCACCGTGACATTCCGTGTTCTGAACACGTTACATGCATCACGGATTCGACAAACATTCACTACAGAGTTGGTAGCATAAGGATTACCGAACATTCACCCACCATAAATGCCATATTGACATTTTGAAGCACTTTCCCATATTTCAAAATGTTTTCCTAATGCCAGGTTTGAAAATGAGGCAGATTAACAAAAAATTCTCTTGGAGCAAGTACTTCCCATAGAAATGTAATTTACATAGCTTCCCTCACAGTGACATTCCAATTTCCGAACACTCTACATACTTCACGGATTTGACAAACATTTTTAATGAGTTATGTACATGTGTATTACAGAACTTTCATCCACCATACAAGGCATATTTAAACCTAGAAACGTTAACTCTGAATTTGCAGCCTTTTCCTAATGCCAGTTTCGAAAATCAGGCCGTTTTCTCCAGAAAAAATTTTTGGAGCGATTTCTTCCCAATAGACATGAAATTTACATAGATTCCATCTCCGGAAATTTCCGTCATACGATCACGCTACATGCATAGGCTTTCTACAATTATTCACATCAGGTTTGTTTGCATGTGGCTTTATGAACTTCCATCACAATACAATGCATATTGACACTTTGAAGCATTTTCTCTGATTTTGAAGGAATTTCCAAATGCCAGTTTCGAAAATGAGGCAGATTTCGCAGAAAAAACTCTTGGAGTGAGTTCTACCCAAGAGACATGTATTTTACCAACATACGCTCACCGTGATATTCTACGTTCTGAACACTCTCCATGTATCTCGGATTCGACAAATATTCTCTACAGAGTTGTTAGTATGCGGATTGCCGAACTTTCATCCACCATACAAGGCATATTTACACCTACAATTGATTAATCTGAGTTCGCAGCTTATTCCTAACGCCAGTTTCAAAAATCAGGCTGTTATCTCAGGAAAAAACTCTTGGAGCGATTTCTAACCTAGGGAAATGTAAT
The DNA here is from genome assembly GCF_048773025.1 of Camelus bactrianus. Classification (NCBI taxonomy): domain Eukaryota; kingdom Metazoa; phylum Chordata; class Mammalia; order Artiodactyla; family Camelidae; genus Camelus; species Camelus bactrianus. The sequence continues at coordinate 141,062,926 of NC_133539.1, read as the reverse complement.
TTACATAAATTTCCTCGCCGTGACATTCCGTGTTCCAAACGTTCTACATGCATAACGGATTCGAAAAATATTCATTACAGATTTGCTGGCATGTGGATTACCGAACTTACATCACAAAACATTGAATATTGATACTTAGAAGTATTTTCTCAGATTTTGCAGCATTTTCCAAGCGCCAGTTTCAAAAATGAAGCAGTTATTACAGAAAAATTCTATTGAAGTGAGTTCTACAAAATAGACAAGTAGTTACATTGTTTCAATCACCGTGAAATTGCACGTTCCAAACATGGTACATGCATCACGGATTAGGAAAAAGATTCTTTAATATGTTGTGAAAAAGTGGATTACCAAACTTTCTTCCTACATAAAGGCATCTTTGCACCTACAAATATTTTCTCACATTTTGCAGCTTTATCCAAATATCACATTTGAGTATCAAGCAATTTTCGCCGAAATATTCTATTCTAGCTAGTTCTACCCAATAGAATTCTAATTTACATAGTTTCTTTACCGTGAATTTCTGTCTTCCGAACGCGCTACAAGAATCACAGTTTGAAAAATATTACTACACACTTGTTAACATATGGATTACCGGACTTTCATCCACCAATCAAGTCATATTGGCACTTAGAAGCATTTTCTCATATTTCGAAGATTTTTCCTAACACCAGATTTGAAAATGAGGCAGATTTTGCAGAAAAATTCTCTTGGAGCGAGTTCTACCCAATAGACATTTAATTTACATAGATGTGCTCATCATGACATTTTGTGATCTGAACACATTTCATGTATCTCGGTTTCGACAAATATTCACTACAGAGATGTTAGCATTTGGATTACCAATCTTACATCCACCATACAAGGCATATTTACACCTACAAGTATTTACTCTCAATTCAAAGTTTTGTCCAAACGTCAAATTCGAAAATCATGCAATTTGTTCAGAAAAATTCTATTCAAGCTAGTTCTACCCAATAGAATTTTAATTTACGTAGTTTCATTACCGTAAATTTCCATGTTCCAAACACGCTAAATAAGTCACGGATTCGAAAAGTATTCCCTTCATAGTTGGTTACGTGGATTACCAGACTTAAATTCCCCGTTCAAGGCATATTCACACTTAGAAGCATTTTCTCAGATTTCTCAGGTTTTTCCTAAAGCCAGTTTGGAAAATGAGGCTGATTTCACAGAAAATGTTCTTGGAGCCAGTTCTACCCAAAAGATATGTAATTTAACTAGTTCACTCACCGTGACATTCCGTGTTCTGAACATGTTACATGCATCAAGGATTCGACAATCATCCTTTAATGAGTGTGAGCATGTGGATTATCAAATTTTCATCCACCTTACAAGACATGTTTTCACCTAGAAACATTTACTCACATTTCGCAGAATTTTCCTAACGTCAGTTTCGAAAATCAGGCAGTTTTCGCAGAAAAATCCTCTTGTTGCATGTTCCATCCAATAGACATCTCATTTTCATAGATACCATCACCGTAACATTCCGTGTTCCTAAAAAACGGTTCATGCACCAAGGATTCAACAAATATTCACTGCTGAGTTGTTAGCATGTGAATTACCAATCTTTAATAAACCATTGAAGACATATTGTGACCTTAAAGCATTTACTCTGATTTCACAGCGTTTTCATAACACCAGTTTCGAAACTGAGGCAGATTTTTCAGTAAAACTCTCCTGGAGAGGGTTCTAACCAATAGATATGTAATTTGCATAGCTTCCCTCACCGAGAAAGACCGTGTTCCGAACAGGCTACATACATCAAGGATTTGAGAAACATTTTTAATGAGTTATGTACATGTGTATTACAGATCTTTCATCCACCATACAAGGCATATTGACACATAGAAACATTAACTCTGAGCTCACAGCTTTTTCCTAATAGCAGTTTCGAAAATCAGGCAGTTTTCAAAGGAAAAAACTGTTGGAGCGTGTTCTACCCAATAGGTACGTAAATTACATAGATTCCCCCACTGTGAAATTACATGTTTCGAACACATTACATGCAGAAAAGATTCGACAAAAATAAACTATAGAGTTGTTTGCATGAGGATGACAGGACTTTCATCACAATACACGGCATATTGATGCTTAGAAGCATTTTCTCTGATTTCACAGAGCTTTCCAAACGCCAGTTTCGAAAATGAGGCAGATTTCACGGCAAAAACCTCTTGGAGCAGGTTCTAACCTATAGACATGTAATTAACATGGATTCGCTCTCCGTGAAATTCCGTGTTCTGAACACGATACATGCATCTCGGACTCGACAAATATTCACTACATTGTGGTTAGCATGTGGATTACAGCACTTTCATCCACCATACAAAGCTTACTGACACTTTGAAGAATTTTCTCAGATTTCACAGGTTAGTTTTAATGCCAGATAAGAAAATGAGGCAGATTTGGCAAAAAAATGCTCTTGGAGCGAGTTATACACAAAAGATATGTAATTTACCTAGTTGTACTCACCGTGACATTCCGTGTTCTGAACACGTTACATGCATCACGGATTCGACAAACATTCACTACAGAGTTGGTAGCATAAGGATTACCGAACATTCACCCACCATAAATGCCATATTGACATTTTGAAGCACTTTCCCATATTTCAAAATGTTTTCCTAATGCCAGGTTTGAAAATGAGGCAGATTAACAAAAAATTCTCTTGGAGCAAGTACTTCCCATAGAAATGTAATTTACATAGCTTCCCTCACAGTGACATTCCAATTTCCGAACACTCTACATACTTCACGGATTTGACAAACATTTTTAATGAGTTATGTACATGTGTATTACAGAACTTTCATCCACCATACAAGGCATATTTAAACCTAGAAACGTTAACTCTGAATTTGCAGCCTTTTCCTAATGCCAGTTTCGAAAATCAGGCCGTTTTCTCCAGAAAAAATTTTTGGAGCGATTTCTTCCCAATAGACATGAAATTTACATAGATTCCATCTCCGGAAATTTCCGTCATACGATCACGCTACATGCATAGGCTTTCTACAATTATTCACATCAGGTTTGTTTGCATGTGGCTTTATGAACTTCCATCACAATACAATGCATATTGACACTTTGAAGCATTTTCTCTGATTTTGAAGGAATTTCCAAATGCCAGTTTCGAAAATGAGGCAGATTTCGCAGAAAAAACTCTTGGAGTGAGTTCTACCCAAGAGACATGTATTTTACCAACATACGCTCACCGTGATATTCTACGTTCTGAACACTCTCCATGTATCTCGGATTCGACAAATATTCTCTACAGAGTTGTTAGTATGCGGATTGCCGAACTTTCATCCACCATACAAGGCATATTTACACCTACAATTGATTAATCTGAGTTCGCAGCTTATTCCTAACGCCAGTTTCAAAAATCAGGCTGTTATCTCAGGAAAAAACTCTTGGAGCGATTTCTAACCTATTGAAATTTAATTTACATAAATTTCCTCGCCGTGACATTCCGTGTTCCAAACGTTCTACATGCATAACGGATTCGAAAAATATTCATTACAGATTTGCTGGCATGTGGATTACCGAACTTACATCACAAAACATTGAATATTGATACTTAGAAGTATTTTCTCAGATTTTGCAGCATTTTCCAAGCGCCAGTTTCAAAAATGAAGCAGTTATTACAGAAAAATTCTATTGAAGTGAGTTCTACAAAATAGACAAGTAGTTACATTGTTTCAATCACCGTGAAATTGCACGTTCCAAACATGGTACATGCATCACGGATTAGGAAAAAGATTCTTTAATATGTTGTGAAAAAGTGGATTACCAAACTTTCTTCCTACATAAAGGCATCTTTGCACCTACAAATATTTTCTCACATTTTGCAGCTTTATCCAAATATCACATTTGAGTATCAAGCAATTTTCGCCGAAATATTCTATTCTAGCTAGTTCTACCCAATAGAATTCTAATTTACATAGTTTCTTTACCGTGAATTTCTGTCTTCCGAACGCGCTACAAGAATCACAGTTTGAAAAATATTACTACACACTTGTTAACATATGGATTACCGGACTTTCATCCACCAATCAAGTCATATTGGCACTTAGAAGCATTTTCTCATATTTCGAAGATTTTTCCTAACACCAGATTTGAAAATGAGGCAGATTTTGCAGAAAAATTCTCTTGGAGCGAGTTCTACCCAATAGACATTTAATTTACATAGATGTGCTCATCATGACATTTTGTGATCTGAACACATTTCATGTATCTCGGTTTCGACAAATATTCACTACAGAGATGTTAGCATTTGGATTACCAATCTTACATCCACCATACAAGGCATATTTACACCTACAAGTATTTACTCTCAATTCAAAGTTTTGTCCAAACGTCAAATTCGAAAATCATGCAATTTGTTCAGAAAAATTCTATTCAAGCTAGTTCTACCCAATAGAATTTTAATTTACGTAGTTTCATTACCGTAAATTTCCATGTTCCAAACACGCTAAATAAGTCACGGATTCGAAAAGTATTCCCTTCATAGTTGGTTACGTGGATTACCAGACTTAAATTCCCCGTTCAAGGCATATTCACACTTAGAAGCATTTTCTCAGATTTCTCAGGTTTTTCCTAAAGCCAGTTTGGAAAATGAGGCTGATTTCACAGAAAATGTTCTTGGAGCCAGTTCTACCCAAAAGATATGTAATTTAACTAGTTCACTCACCGTGACATTCCGTGTTCTGAACATGTTACATGCATCAAGGATTCGACAATCATCCTTTAATGAGTGTGAGCATGTGGATTATCAAATTTTCATCCACCTTACAAGACATGTTTTCACCTAGAAACATTTACTCACATTTCGCAGAATTTTCCTAACGTCAGTTTCGAAAATCAGGCAGTTTTCGCAGAAAAATCCTCTTGTTGCATGTTCCATCCAATAGACATCTCATTTTCATAGATACCATCACCGTAACATTCCGTGTTCCTAAAAAACGGTTCATGCACCAAGGATTCAACAAATATTCACTGCTGAGTTGTTAGCATGTGAATTACCAATCTTTAATAAACCATTGAAGACATATTGTGACCTTAAAGCATTTACTCTGATTTCACAGCGTTTTCATAACACCAGTTTCGAAACTGAGGCAGATTTTTCAGTAAAACTCTCCTGGAGAGGGTTCTAACCAATAGATATGTAATTTGCATAGCTTCCCTCACCGAGAAAGACCGTGTTCCGAACAGGCTACATACATCAAGGATTTGAGAAACATTTTTAATGAGTTATGTACATGTGTATTACAGATCTTTCATCCACCATACAAGGCATATTGACACATAGAAACATTAACTCTGAGCTCACAGCTTTTTCCTAATAGCAGTTTCGAAAATCAGGCAGTTTTCAAAGGAAAAAACTGTTGGAGCGTGTTCTACCCAATAGGTACGTAAATTACATAGATTCCCCCACTGTGAAATTACATGTTTCGAACACATTACATGCAGAAAAGATTCGACAAAAATAAACTATAGAGTTGTTTGCATGAGGATGACAGGACTTTCATCACAATACAAGGCATATTGATGCTTAGAAACATTTTCTCTGATTTCACAGAGCTTTCCAAACGCCAGTTTCGAAAATGAGGCAGATTTCACGGCAAAAACCTCTTGGAGCAGGTTCTAACCTATAGACATGTAATTAACATGGATTCGCTCTCCGTGAAATTCCGTGTTCTGAACACGATACATGCATCTCGGACTCGACAAATATTCACTACATTGTGGTTAGCATGTGGATTACAGCACTTTCATCCACCATACAAAGCTTACTGACACTTTGAAGAATTTTCTCAGATTTCACAGGTTAGTTTTAATGCCAGATAAGAAAATGAGGCAGATTTGGCAAAAAAATGCTCTTGGAGCGAGCTATACACAAAAGATATGTAATTTACCTAGTTTTACTCACCGTGACATTCCGTGTTCTGAACACGTTACATGCATCACGGATTCGACAAACATTCACTACAGAGTTGGTAGCATAAGGATTACCGAACATTCACCCACCATAAATGCCATATTGACATTTTGAAGCACTTTCCCATATTTCAAAATGTTTTCCTAATGCCAGGTTTGAAAATGAGGCAGATTAACAAAAAATTCTCTTGGAGCAAGTACTTCCCATAGAAATGTAATTTACATAGCTTCCCTCACAGTGACATTCCAATTTCCGAACACTCTACATACTTCACGGATTTGACAAACATTTTTAATGAGTTATGTACATGTGTATTACAGAACTTTCATCCACCATACAAGGCATATTTAAACCTAGAAACGTTAACTCTGAATTTGCAGCCTTTTCCTAATGCCAGTTTCGAAAATCAGGCCGTTTTCTCCAGAAAAAATTTTTGGAGCGATTTCTTCCCAATAGACATGAAATTTACATAGATTCCATCTCCGGAAATTTCCGTCATACGATCACGCTACATGCATAGGCGTTCTACAATTATTCACATCAGGTTTGTCTGCATGTGGCTTTATGAACTTCCATCACAATACAATGCATATTGACACTTTGAAGCATTTTCTCTGATTTTGAAGGAATTTCCAAATGCCAGTTTCGAAAATGAGGCAGATTTCGCAGAAAAAACTCTTGGAGTGAGTTCTACCCAAGAGACATGTATTTTACCAACATACGCTCACCGTGATATTCTACGTTCTGAACACTCTCCATGTATCTCGGATTCGACAAATATTCTCTACAGAGTTGTTAGTATGCGGATTGCCGAACTTTCATCCACCATACAAGGCATATTTACACCTACAATTGATTAATCTGAGTTCGCAGCTTATTCCTAATGCCAGTTTCAAAAATCAGGCTGTTATCTCAGGAAAAAACTCTTGGAGCGATTTCTAACCTAGGGAAATGTAATTTACATAAATTTCCTCGCCGTGACATTCCGTGTTCCAAACGTTCTACATGCATAACGGATTCGAAAAATATTCACTACAGATTTGTTAGCATGTGGATTACCGAACTTACATCACAAAACATTGAATATTGATACTTAGAAGTATTTTCTCAGATTTTGCAGCGTTTTCCAAGCGCCAGTTTCAAAAATGAAGCAGTTATTACAGAAAAATTCTATTGAAGTGAGTTCTACCAAATAGACAAGTAGTTTACATTGTTTCAATCACCGTGAAATTGCACGTTCCTAACATGGTACATGCATCACTGATTAGGAAAAAGATTCTTTATTATGTTGTGAAAAAGTGGATTATCAAACTTTCTTCCTACATAAAGGCATCTTTATACCTACAAATATTTTCTCACATTTTGCAGCTTTATCCAAATATCACATTTGAGTATCAAGCAATTTCCCCCGAAATATTCTATTCTAGCTAGTTCTACCCAATAGAATTCTAATTTACATAGTTTCTTTACCGTGAATTTCTGTCTTCCGAACGCGCTACAAGAATCACAGTTTGAAAAATATTACTACACACTTGTTAACATATGGATTACCGGACTTTCATCCACCAATCAAGTCATATTGGCACTTAGAAGCATTTTCTCATATTTCGAAGATTTTTCCTAACACCAGATTTGAAAATGAGGCAGATTTTGCAGAAAAATTCTCTTGGAGCGAGTTCTACCCAATAGACATTTAATTTACATAGATGTGCTCATCATGACATTTTGTGATCTGAACACATTTCATGTATCTCGGTTTCGACAAATATTCACTACAGAGATGTTAGCATTTGGATTACCAATCTTACATCCACCATACAAGGCATATTTACACCTACAAGTATTTACTCTCAATTCAAAGTTTTGTCCAAACGTCAAATTCGAAAATCATGCAATTTGTTCAGAAAAATTCTATTCAAGCTAGTTCTACCCAATAGAATTTTAATTTACGTAGTTTCATTACCGTAAATTTCCATGTTCCAAACACGCTAAATAAGTCACGGATTCGAAAAGTATTCCCTTCATAGTTGGTTACGTGGATTACCAGACTTAAATTCCCCGTTCAAGGCATATTCACACTTAGAAGCATTTTCTCAGATTTCTCAGGTTTTTCCTAAAGCCAGTTTGGAAAATGAGGCTGATTTCACAGAAAATGTTCTTGGAGCCAGTTCTACCCAAAAGATATGTAATTTAACTAGTTCACTCACCGTGACATTCCGTGTTCTGAACATGTTACATGCATCAAGGATTCGACAATCATCCTTTAATGAGTGTGAGCATGTGGATTATCAAATTTTCATCCACCTTACAAGACATGTTTTCACCTAGAAACATTTACTCACATTTCGCAGAATTTTCCTAACGTCAGTTTCGAAAATCAGGCAGTTTTCGCAGAAAAATCCTCTTGTTGCATGTTCCATCCAATAGACATCTCATTTTCATAGATACCATCACCGTAACATTCCGTGTTCCTAAAAAACGGTTCATGCACCAAGGATTCAACAAATATTCACTGCTGAGTTGTTAGCATGTGAATTACCAATCTTTAATAAACCATTGAAGACATATTGTGACCTTAAAGCATTTACTCTGATTTCACAGCGTTTTCATAACACCAGTTTCGAAACTGAGGCAGATTTTTCAGTAAAACTCTCCTGGAGAGGGTTCTAACCAATAGATATGTAATTTGCATAGCTTCCCTCACCGAGAAAGACCGTGTTCCGAACAGGCTACATACATCAAGGATTTGAGAAACATTTTTAATGAGTTATGTACATGTGTATTACAGATCTTTCATCCACCATACAAGGCATATTGACACATAGAAACATTAACTCTGAGCTCACAGCTTTTTCCTAATAGCAGTTTCGAAAATCAGGCAGTTTTCAAAGGAAAAAACTGTTGGAGCGTGTTCTACCCAATAGGTACGTAAATTACATAGATTCCCCCACTGTGAAATTACATGTTTCGAACACATTACATGCAGAAAAGATTCGACAAAAATAAACTATAGAGTTGTTTGCATGAGGATGACAGGACTTTCATCACAATACACGGCATATTGATGCTTAGAAGCATTTTCTCTGATTTCACAGAGCTTTCCAAACGCCAGTTTCGAAAATGAGGCAGATTTCATGGGAAAAACCTCTTGGAGCAGGTTCTAACCTATAGACATGTAATTAACATGGATTCGCTCTCCGTGAAATTCCGTGTTCTGAACACGATACATGCATCTCGGACTCGACAAATATTCACTACATTGTGGTTAGCATGTGGATTACAGCACTTTCATCCACCATACAAAGCTTACTGACACTTTGAAGAATTTTCTCAGATTTCACAGGTTAGTTTTAATGCCAGATAAGAAAATGAGGCAGATTTGGCAAAAAAATGCTCTTGGAGCGAGTTATACACAAAAGATATGTAATTTACCTAGTTGTACTCACCGTGACATTCCGTGTTCTGAACACGTTACATGCATCACGGATTCGACAAACATTCACTACAGAGTTGGTAGCATAAGGATTACCGAACATTCACCCACCATAAATGCCATATTGACATTTTGAAGCACTTTCCCATATTTCAAAATGTTTTCCTAATGCCAGGTTTGAAAATGAGGCAGATTAACAAAAAATTCTCTTGGAGCAAGTACTTCCCATAGAAATGTAATTTACATAGCTTCCCTCACAGTGACATTCCAATTTCCGAACACTCTACATACTTCACGGATTTGACAAACATTTTTAATGAGTTATGTACATGTGTATTACAGAACTTTCATCCACCATACAAGGCATATTTAAACCTAGAAACGTTAACTCTGAATTTGCAGCCTTTTCCTAATGCCAGTTTCGAAAATCAGGCCGTTTTCTCCAGAAAAAATTTTTGGAGCGATTTCTTCCCAATAGACATGAAATTTACATAGATTCCATCTCCGGAAATTTCCGTCATACGATCACGCTACATGCATAGGCGTTCTACAATTATTCACATCAGGTTTGTCTGCATGTGGCTTTATGAACTTCCATCACAATACAATGCATATTGACACTTTGAAGCATTTTCTCTGATTTTGAAGGAATTTCCAAATGCCAGTTTCGAAAATGAGGCAGATTTCGCAGAAAAAACTCTTGGAGTGAGTTCTACCCAAGAGACATGTATTTTACCAACATACGCTCACCGTGATATTCTACGTTCTGAACACTCTCCATGTATCTCGGATTCGACAAATATTCTCTACAGAGTTGTTAGTATGCGGATTGCCGAACTTTCATCCACCATACAAGGCATATTTACACCTACAATTGATTAATCTGAGTTCGCAGCTTATTCCTAATGCCAGTTTCAAAAATCAGGCTGTTATCTCAGGAAAAAACTCTTGGAGCGATTTCTAACCTAGGGAAATGTAATTTACATAAATTTCCTCGCCGTGACATTCCGTGTTCCAAACGTTCTACATGCATAACGGATTCGAAAAATATTCATTACAGATTTGTTAGCATGTGGATTACCGAACTTACATCACAAAACATTGAATATTGATACTTAGAAGTATTTTCTCAGATTTTGCAGCGTTTTCCAAGCGCCAGTTTCAAAAATGAAGCAGTTATTACAGAAAAATTCTATTGAAGTGAGTTCTCCCAAATAGACAAGTAGTTTACATTGTTTCAATCACCGTGAAATTGCACGTTCCAAACATGGTACATGCATCACAGATTAGGAAAAAGATTCTTTATTATGTTGTGAAAAAGTGGATTATCAAACTTTCTTTCTACATAAAGGCATCTTTATACCTACAAATATTTTCTCACATTTTGCAGCTTTATCCAAATATCACATTTGAGTATCAAGCAATTTCCCCCGAAATATTCTATTCTAGCTAGTTCTACCCAATAGAATTCTAATTTACATAGTTTCTTTACCGTGAATTTCTGTCTTCCGAACGCGCTACAAGAATCACAGTTTGAAAAATATTACTACACACTTGTTAACATATGGATTACCGGACTTTCATCCACCAATCAAGTCATATTGGCACTTAGAAGCATTTTCTCATATTTCGAAGATTTTTCCTAACACCAGATTTGAAAATGAGGCAGATTTTGCAGAAAAATTCTCTTGGAGCGAGTTCTACCCAATAGACATTTAATTTACATAGATGTGCTCATCATGACATTTTGTGATCTGAACACATTTCATGTATCTCGGTTTCGACAAATATTCACTACAGAGATGTTAGCATTTGGATTACCAATCTTACATCCACCATACAAGGCATATTTACACCTACAAGTATTTACTCTCAATTCAAAGTTTTGTCCAAACGTCAAATTCGAAAATCATGCAATTTGTTCAGAAAAATTCTATTCAAGCTAGTTCTACCCAATAGAATTTTAATTTACGTAGTTTCATTACCGTAAATTTCCATGTTCCAAACACGCTAAATAAGTCACGGATTCGAAAAGTATTCCCTTCATAGTTGGTTACGTGGATTACCAGACTTAAATTCCCCGTTCAAGGCATATTCACACTTAGAAGCATTTTCTCAGATTTCTCAGGTTTTTCCTAAAGCCAGTTTGGAAAATGAGGCTGATTTCACAGAAAATGTTCTTGGAGCCAGTTCTACCCAAAAGATATGTAATTTAACTAGTTCACTCACCGTGACATTCCGTGTTCTGAACATGTTACATGCATCAAGGATTCGACAATCATCCTTTAATGAGTGTGAGCATGTGGATTATCAAATTTTCATCCACCTTACAAGACATGTTTTCACCTAGAAACATTTACTCACATTTCGCAGAATTTTCCTAACGTCAGTTTCGAAAATCAGGCAGTTTTCGCAGAAAAATCCTCTTGTTGCATGTTCCATCCAATAGACATCTCATTTTCATAGATACCATCACCGTAACATTCCGTGTTCCTAAAAAACGGTTCATGCACCAAGGATTCAACAAATATTCACTGCTGAGTTGTTAGCATGTGAATTACCAATCTTTAATAAACCATTGAAGACATATTGTGACCTTAAAGCATTTACTCTGATTTCACAGCGTTTTCATAACACCAGTTTCGAAACTGAGGCAGATTTTTCAGTAAAACTCTCCTGGAGAGGGTTCTAACCAATAGATATGTAATTTGCATAGCTTCCCTCACCGAGAAAGACCGTGTTCCGAACAGGCTACATACATCAAGGATTTGAGAAACATTTTTAATGAGTTATGTACATGTGTATTACAGATCTTTCATCCACCATACAAGGCATATTGACACATAGAAACATTAACTCTGAGCTCACAGCTTTTTCCTAATAGCAGTTTCGAAAATCAGGCAGTTTTCAAAGGAAAAAACTGTTGGAGCGTGTTCTACCCAATAGGTACGTAAATTACATAGATTCCCCCACTGTGAAATTACATGTTTCGAACACATTACATGCAGAAAAGATTCGACAAAAATAAACTATAGAGTTGTTTGCATGAGGATGACAGGACTTTCATCACAATACACGGCATATTGATGCTTAGAAGCATTTTCTCTGATTTCACAGAGCTTTCCAAACGCCAGTTTCGAAAATGAGGCAGATTTCACGGCAAAAACCTCTTGGAGCAGGTTCTAACCTATAGACATGTAATTAACATGGATTCGCTCTCCGTGAAATTCCGTGTTCTGAACACGATACATGCATCTCGGACTCGACAAATATTCACTACATTGTGGTTAGCATGTGGATTACAGCACTTTCATCCACCATACAAAGCTTACTGACACTTTGAAGAATTTTCTCAGATTTCACAGGTTAGTTTTAATGCCAGATAAGAAAATGAGGCAGATTTGGCAAAAAAATGCTCTTGGAGCGAGTTATACACAAAAGATATGTAATTTACCTAGTTGTACTCACCGTGACATTCCGTGTTCTGAACACGTTACATGCATCACGGATTCGACAAACATTCACTACAGAGTTGGTAGCATAAGGATTACCGAACATTCACCCACCATAAATGCCATATTGACATTTTGAAGCACTTTCCCATATTTCAAAATGTTTTCCTAATGCCAGGTTTGAAAATGAGGCAGATTAACAAAAAATTCTCTTGGAGCAAGTACTTCCCATAGAAATGTAATTTACATAGCTTCCCTCACAGTGACATTCCAATTTCCGAACACTCTACATACTTCACGGATTTGACAAACATTTTTAATGAGTTATGTACATGTGTATTACAGAACTTTCATCCACCATACAAGGCATATTTAAACCTAGAAACGTTAACTCTGAATTTGCAGCCTTTTCCTAATGCCAGTTTCGAAAATCAGGCCGTTTTCTCCAGAAAAAATTTTTGGAGCGATTTCTTCCCAATAGACATGAAATTTACATAGATTCCATCTCCGGAAATTTCCGTCATACGATCACGCTACATGCATAGGCTTTCTACAATTATTCACATCAGGTTTGTTTGCATGTGGCTTTATGAACTTCCATCACAATACAATGCATATTGACACTTTGAAGCATTTTCTCTGATTTTGAAGGAATTTCCAAATGCCAGTTTCGAAAATGAGGCAGATTTCGCAGAAAAAACTCTTGGAGTGAGTTCTACCCAAGAGACATGTATTTTACCAACATACGCTCACCGTGATATTCTACGTTCTGAACACTCTCCATGTATCTCGGATTCGACAAATATTCTCTACAGAGTTGTTAGTATGCGGATTGCCGAACTTTCATCCACCATACAAGGCATATTTACACCTACAATTGATTAATCTGAGTTCGCAGCTTATTCCTAATGCCAGTTTCAAAAATCAGGCTGTTATCTCAGGAAAAAACTCTTGGAGCGATTTCTAACCTAGGGAAATGTAATTTACATAAATTTCCTCGCCGTGACATTCCGTGTTCCAAACGTTCTACATGCATAACGGATTCGAAAAATATTCATTACAGATTTGTTAGCATGTGGATTACCGAACTTACATCACAAAACATTGAATATTGATACTTAGAAGTATTTTCTCAGATTTTGCAGCGTTTTCCAAGCGCCAGTTTCAAAAATGAAGCAGTTATTACAGAAAAATTCTATTGAAGTGAGTTCTCCCAAATAGACAAGTAGTTTACATTGTTTCAATCACCGTGAAATTGCACGTTCCAAACATGGTACATGCATCACAGATTAGGAAAAAGATTCTTTATTATGTTGTGAAAAAGTGGATTATCAAACTTTCTTCCTACATAAAGGCATCTTTATACCTACAAATATTTTCTAACATTTTGCAGCTTTATCCAAATATCACATTTGAGTATCAAGCAATTTTCGCCGAAATATTCTATTCTAGCTAGTTCTACCCAATAGAATTCTAATTTACATAGTTTCTTTACCGTGAATTTCTGTCTTCCGAACGCGCTACAAGAATCACAGTTTGAAAAATATTACTACACACTTGTTAACATATGGATTACCGGACTTTCATCCACCAATCAAGTCATATTGGCACTTAGAAGCATTTTCTCATATTTCGAAGATTTTTCCTAACACCAGATTTGAAAATGAGGCAGATTTTGCAGAAAAATTCTCTTGGAGCGAGTTCTACCCAATAGACATTTAATTTACATAGATGTGCTCATCATGACATTTTGTGATCTGAACACATTTCATGTATCTCGGTTTCGACAAATATTCACTACAGAGATGTTAGCATTTGGATTACCAATCTTACATCCACCATACAAGGCATATTTACACCTACAAGTATTTACTCTCAATTCAAAGTTTTGTCCAAACGTCAAATTCGAAAATCATGCAATTTGTTCAGAAAAATTCTATTCAAGCTAGTTCTACCCAATAGAATTTTAATTTACGTAGTTTCATTACCGTAAATTTCCATGTTCCAAACACGCTAAATAAGTCACGGATTCGAAAAGTATTCCCTTCATAGTTGGTTACGTGGATTACCAGACTTAAATTCCCCGTTCAAGGCATATTCACACTTAGAAGCATTTTCTCAGATTTCTCAGGTTTTTCCTAAAGCCAGTTTGGAAAATGAGGCTGATTTCACAGAAAATGTTCTTGGAGCCAGTTCTACCCAAAAGATATGTAATTTAACTAGTTCACTCACCGTGACATTCCGTGTTCTGAACATGTTACATGCATCAAGGATTCGACAATCATCCTTTAATGAGTGTGAGCATGTGGATTATCAAATTTTCATCCACCTTACAAGACATGTTTTCACCTAGAAACATTTACTCACATTTCGCAGAATTTTCCTAACGTCAGTTTCGAAAATCAGGCAGTTTTCGCAGAAAAATCCTCTTGTTGCATGTTCCATCCAATAGACATCACCCATTTTCATAGATACCATCACCGTAACATTCCGTGTTCCTAAAAAACGGTTCATGCACCAAGGATTCAACAAATATTCACTGCTGAGTTGTTAGCATGTGAATTACCAATCTTTAATAAACCATTGAAGACATATTGTCACCTTAAAGCATTTACTCTGATTTCACAGCGTTTTCATAACACCAGTTTCGAAACTGAGGCAGATTTTTCAGTAAAACTCTCCTGGAGAGGGTTCTAACCAATAGATATGTAATTTGCATAGCTTCCCTCACCGAGAAAGACCGTGTTCCGAACAGGCTACATACATCAAGGATTTGAGAAACATTTTTAATGAGTTATGTACATGTGTATTACAGATCTTTCATCCACCATACAAGGCATATTGACACATAGAAACATTAACTCTGAGCTCACAGCTTTTTCCTAATAGCAGTTTCGAAAATCAGGCAGTTTTCAAAGGAAAAAACTGTTGGAGCGTGTTCTACCCAATAGGTACGTAAATTACATAGATTCCCCCACTGTGAAATTACATGTTTCGAACACATTACATGCAGAAAAGATTCGACAAAAATAAACTATAGAGTTGTTTGCATGAGGATGACAGGACTTTCATCACAATACACGGCATATTGATGCTTAGAAGCATTTTCTCTGATTTCACAGAGCTTTCCAAACGCCAGTTTCGAAAATGAGGCAGATTTCACGGCAAAAACCTCTTGGAGCAGGTTCTAACCTATAGACATGTAATTAACATGGATTCGCTCTCCGTGAAATTCCGTGTTCTGAACACGATACATGCATCTCGGACTCGACAAATATTCACTACATTGTGGTTAGCATGTGGATTACAGCACTTTCATCCACCATACAAAGCTTACTGACACTTTGAAGAATTTTCTCAGATTTCACAGGTTAGTTTTAATGCCAGATAAGAAAATGAGGCAGATTTGGCAAAAAAATGCTCTTGGAGCGAGTTATACACAAAAGATATGTAATTTACCTAGTTGTACTCACCGTG
This sequence comes from Camelus bactrianus, assembly GCF_048773025.1. Lineage (NCBI taxonomy): Eukaryota > Metazoa > Chordata > Mammalia > Artiodactyla > Camelidae > Camelus > Camelus bactrianus. The sequence goes on along the minus strand of NC_133539.1, from coordinate 141,046,614 downwards.
ACATTCCGTGTTCTGAACACGTTACATGCATCACGGATTCGACAAACATTCACTACAGAGTTGGTAGCATAAGGATTACCGAACATTCACCCACCATAAATGCCATATTGACATTTTGAAGCACTTTCCCATATTTCAAAATGTTTTCCTAATGCCAGGTTTGAAAATGAGGCAGATTAACAAAAAATTCTCTTGGAGCAAGTACTTCCCATAGAAATGTAATTTACATAGCTTCCCTCACAGTGACATTCCAATTTCCGAACACTCTACATACTTCACGGATTTGACAAACATTTTTAATGAGTTATGTACATGTGTATTACAGAACTTTCATCCACCATACAAGGCATATTTAAACCTAGAAACGTTAACTCTGAATTTGCAGCCTTTTCCTAATGCCAGTTTCGAAAATCAGGCCGTTTTCTCCAGAAAAAATTTTTGGAGCGATTTCTTCCCAATAGACATGAAATTTACATAGATTCCATCTCCGGAAATTTCCGTCATACGATCACGCTACATGCATAGGCGTTCTACAATTATTCACATCAGGTTTGTTTGCATGTGGCTTTATGAACTTCCATCACAATACAATGCATATTGACACTTTGAAGCATTTTCTCTGATTTTGAAGGAATTTCCAAATGCCAGTTTCGAAAATGAGGCAGATTTCGCAGAAAAAACTCTTGGAGTGAGTTCTACCCAAGAGACATGTATTTTACCAACATACGCTCACCGTGATATTCTACGTTCTGAACACTCTCCATGTATCTCGGATTCGACAAATATTCTCTACAGAGTTGTTAGTATGCGGATTGCCGAACTTTCATCCACCATACAAGGCATATTTACACCTACAATTGATTAATCTGAGTTCGCAGCTTATTCCTAACGCCAGTTTCAAAAATCAGGCTGTTATCTCAGGAAAAAACTCTTGGAGCGATTTCTAACCTAGGGAAATGTAATTTACATAAATTTCCTCGCCGTGACATTCCGTGTTCCAAACGTTCTACATGCATAACGGATTCGAAAAATATTCACTACAGATTTGTTAGCATGTGGATTACCGAACTTACATCACAAAACATTGAATATTGATACTTAGAAGTATTTTCTCAGATTTTGCAGCGTTTTCCAAGCGCCAGTTTCAAAAATGAAGCAGTTATTACAGAAAAATTCTATTGAAGTGAGTTCTACAAAATAGACAAGTAGTTACATTGTTTCAATCACCGTGAAATTGCACGTTCCAAACATGGTACATGCATCACTGATTAGGAAAATGATTCTTTAATATGTTGTGAAAAAGTGGATTACCAAACTTTCTTCCTACATAAAGGCATCTTTACACCTACAAATATTTTCTCACATTTTGCAGCTTTATCCAAATATCACATTTGAGTATCAAGCAATTTTCGCCGAAATATTCTATTCTAGCTAGTTCTACCCAATAGAATTCTAATTTACATAGTTTCTTTACCGTGAATTTCTGTCTTCCGAACGCGCTACAAGAATCACAGTTTGAAAAATATTACTACACACTTGTTAACATATGGATTACCGGACTTTCATCCACCAATCAAGTCATATTGGCACTTAGAAGCATTTTCTCATATTTCGAAGATTTTTCCTAACACCAGATTTGAAAATGAGGCAGATTTTGCAGAAAAATTCTCTTGGAGCGAGTTCTACCCAATAGACATTTAATTTACATAGATGTGCTCATCATGACATTTTGTGATCTGAACACATTTCATGTATCTCGGTTTCGACAAATATTCACTACAGAGATGTTAGCATTTGGATTACCAATCTTACATCCACCATACAAGGCATATTTACACCTACAAGTATTTACTCTCAATTCAAAGTTTTGTCCAAACGTCAAATTCGAAAATCATGCAATTTGTTCAGAAAAATTCTATTCAAGCTAGTTCTACCCAATAGAATTTTAATTTACGTAGTTTCATTACCGTAAATTTCCATGTTCCAAACACGCTAAATAAGTCACGGATTCGAAAAGTATTCCCTTCATAGTTGGTTACGTGGATTACCAGACTTAAATTCCCCGTTCAAGGCATATTCACACTTAGAAGCATTTTCTCAGATTTCTCAGGTTTTTCCTAAAGCCAGTTTGGAAAATGAGGCTGATTTCACAGAAAATGTTCTTGGAGCCAGTTCTACCCAAAAGATATGTAATTTAACTAGTTCACTCACCGTGACATTCCGTGTTCTGAACATGTTACATGCATCAAGGATTCGACAATCATCCTTTAATGAGTGTGAGCATGTGGATTATCAAATTTTCATCCACCTTACAAGACATGTTTTCACCTAGAAACATTTACTCACATTTCGCAGAATTTTCCTAACGTCAGTTTCGAAAATCAGGCAGTTTTCGCAGAAAAATCCTCTTGTTGCATGTTCCATCCAATAGACATCTCATTTTCATAGATACCATCACCGTAACATTCCGTGTTCCTAAAAAACGGTTCATGCACCAAGGATTCAACAAATATTCACTGCTGAGTTGTTAGCATGTGAATTACCAATCTTTAATAAACCATTGAAGACATATTGTCACCTTAAAGCATTTACTCTGATTTCACAGCGTTTTCATAACACCAGTTTCGAAACTGAGGCAGATTTTTCAGTAAAACTCTCCTGGAGAGGGTTCTAACCAATAGATATGTAATTTGCATAGCTTCCCTCACCGAGAAAGACCGTGTTCCGAACAGGCTACATACATCAAGGATTTGAGAAACATTTTTAATGAGTTATGTACATGTGTATTACAGATCTTTCATCCACCATACAAGGCATATTGACACATAGAAACATTAACTCTGAGCTCACAGCTTTTTCCTAATAGCAGTTTCGAAAATCAGGCAGTTTTCAAAGGAAAAAACTGTTGGAGCGTGTTCTACCCAATAGGTACGTAAATTACATAGATTCCCCCACTGTGAAATTACATGTTTCGAACACATTACATGCAGAAAAGATTCGACAAAAATAAACTATAGAGTTGTTTGCATGAGGATGACAGGACTTTCATCACAATACACGGCATATTGATGCTTAGAAGCATTTTCTCTGATTTCACAGAGCTTTCCAAACGCCAGTTTCGAAAATGAGGCAGATTTCATGGGAAAAACCTCTTGGAGCAGGTTCTAACCTATAGACATGTAATTAACATGGATTCGCTCTCCGTGAAATTCCGTGTTCTGAACACGATACATGCATCTCGGACTCGACAAATATTCACTACATTGTGGTTAGCATGTGGATTACAGCACTTTCATCCACCATACAAAGCTTACTGACACTTTGAAGAATTTTCTCAGATTTCACAGGTTAGTTTTAATGCCAGATAAGAAAATGAGGCAGATTTGGCAAAAAAATGCTCTTGGAGCGAGTTATACACAAAAGATATGTAATTTACCTAGTTTTACTCACCGTGACATTCCGTGTTCTGAACACGTTACATGCATCACGGATTCGACAAACATTCACTACAGAGTTGGTAGCATAAGGATTACCGAACATTCACCCACCATAAATGCCATATTGACATTTTGAAGCACTTTCCCATATTTCAAAATGTTTTCCTAATGCCAGGTTTGAAAATGAGGCAGATTAACAAAAAATTCTCTTGGAGCAAGTACTTCCCATAGAAATGTAATTTACATAGCTTCCCTCACAGTGACATTCCAATTTCCGAACACTCTACATACTTCACGGATTTGACAAACATTTTTAATGAGTTATGTACATGTGTATTACAGAACTTTCATCCACGATACAAGGCATATTTAAACCTAGAAACGTTAACTCTGAATTTGCAGCCTTTTCCTAATGCCAGTTTCGAAAATCAGGCCGTTTTCTCCAGAAAAAATTTTTGGAGCGATTTCTTCCCAATAGACATGAAATTTACATAGATTCCATCTCCGGAAATTTCCGTCATACGATCACGCTACATGCATAGGCTTTCTACAATTATTCACATCAGGTTTGTTTGCATGTGGCTTTATGAACTTCCATCACAATTCAATGCATATTGACACTTTGAAGCATTTTCTCTGATTTTGAAAGAATTTCCAAATGCCAGTTTCGAAAATGAGGCAGATTTCGCAGAAAAAACTCTTGGAGTGAGTTCTACCCAAGAGACATGTATTTTACCAACATACGCTCACCGTGATATTCTACGTTCTGAACACTCTCCATGTATCTCGGATTCGACAAATATTCTCTACAGAGTTGTTAGTATGCGGATTGCCGAACTTTCATCCACCATACAAGGCATATTTACACCTACAATTGATTAATGTGAGTTCGCAGCTTATTCCTAACGCCAGTTTCAAAAATCAGGCTGTTATCTCAGGAAAAAACTCTTGGAGCGATTTCTAACCTAGGGAAATGTAATTTACATAAGTTTCCTCGCCGTGACATTCCGTGTTCCAAACGTTCTACATGCATAACGGATTCGAAAAATATTCACTACAGATTTGTTAGCATGTGGATTACCGAACTTACATCACAAAACATTGAATATTGATACTTAGAAGTATTTTCTCAGATTTTGCAGCGTTTTCCAAGCGCCAGTTTCAAAAATGAAGCAGTTATTACAGAAAAATTCTATTGAAGTGAGTTCTACAAAATAGACAAGTAGTTACATTGTTTCAATCACCGTGAAATTGCACGTTCCAAACATGGTACATGCATCACGGATTAGGAAAAAGATTCTTTATTATGTTGTGAAAAATTGGATTACCAAACTTTCTTCCTACATAAAGGCATCTTTACACCTACAAATATTTTCTCACATTTTGCAGCTTTATCCAAATATCACATTTGAGTATCAAGCAATTTTCGCCGAAAAATTCTATTCTAGCTAGTTCTACCCAATAGAATTCTAATTTACATGGTTTCTTTACCGTGAATTTCTGTCTTCTGAACGCGCTACAAGAATCACAGTTTGAAAAATATTACTACACACTTGTTAACATATGGATTACCGGACTTTCATCCACCAATCAAGTCATATTGGCACTTAGAAGCATTTTCTCATATTTCGAAGATTTTTCCTAACACCAGATTTGAAAATGAGGCAGATTTTGCAGAAAAATTCTCTTGGAGCGAGTTCTACCCAATAGACATTTAATTTACATAGATGTGCTCATCATGACATTTTGTGATCTGAACACATTTCATGTATCTCGGTTTCGACAAATATTCACTACAGAGATGTTAGCATTTGGATTACCAATCTTACATCCACCATACAAGGCATATTTACACCTACAAGTATTTACTCTCAATTCAAAGTTTTGTCCAAACGTCAAATTCGAAAATCATGCAATTTGTTCAGAAAAATTCTATTCAAGCTAGTTCTACCCAATAGAAATTTAATTTACGTAGTTTCATTACCGTAAATTTCCATGTTCCAAACACGCTAAATAAGTCACGGATTCGAAAAGTATTCCCTTCATAGTTGGTTACGTGGATTACCAGACTTAAATTCCCCGTTCAAGGCATATTCACACTTAGAAGCATTTTCTCAGATTTCTCAGGTTTTTCCTAAAGCCAGTTTGGAAAATGAGGCTGATTTCACAGAAAATGTTCTTGGAGCCAGTTCTACCCAAAAGATATGTAATTTAACTAGTTCACTCACCGTGACATTCCGTGTTCTGAACATGTTACATGCATCAAGGATTCGAAAATCATCCTTTAGTGAGTGTAAGCATGTGGATTATCAAATTTTCATCCACCTTACAAGACATGTTTTCACCTAGAAACATTTACTCACATTTCGCAGAATTTTCCTAACGTCAGTTTCGAAAATCAGGCAGTTTTCGCAGAAAAATCCTCTTGTTGCATGTTCCATCCAATAGACATCACCCATTTTCATAGATACCATCACCGTAACATTCCGTGTTCCTAAAAAACGGTTCATGCACCAAGGATTCAACAAATATTCACTGCTGAGTTGTTAGCATGTGAATTACCAATCTTTAATAAACCATTGAAGACATATTGTGACCTTAAAGCATTTACTCTGATTTCACAGCGTTTTCATAACACCAGTTTCGAAACTGAGGCAGATTTTTCAGTAAAACTCTCCTGGAGAGGGTTCTAACCAATAGATATGTAATTTGCATAGCTTCCCTCACCGAGAAAGACCGTGTTCCGAACAGGCTACATACATCAAGGATTTGAGAAACATTTTTAATGAGTTATGTACATGTGTATTACAGATCTTTCATCCACCATACAAGGCATATTGACACATAGAAACATTAACTCTGAGCTCACAGCTTTTTCCTAATAGCAGTTTCGAAAATCAGGCAGTTTTCAAAGGAAAAAACTGTTGGAGCGTGTTCTACCCAATAGGTACGTAAATTACATAGATTCCCCCACTGTGAAATTACATGTTTCGAACACATTACATGCAGAAAAGATTCGACAAAAATAAACTATAGAGTTGTTTGCATGAGGATGACAGGACTTTCATCACAATACACGGCATATTGATGCTTAGAAGCATTTTCTCTGATTTCACAGAGCTTTCCAAACGCCAGTTTCGAAAATGAGGCAGATTTCATGGGAAAAACCTCTTGGAGCAGGTTCTAACCTATAGACATGTAATTAACATGGATTCGCTCTCCGTGAAATTCCGTGTTCTGAACACGATACATGCATCTCGGACTCGACAAATATTCACTACATTGTGGTTAGCATGTGGATTACAGCACTTTCATCCACCATACAAAGCTTACTGACACTTTGAAGAATTTTCTCAGATTTCACAGGTTAGTTTTAATGCCAGATAAGAAAATGAGGCAGATTTGGCAAAAAAATGCTCTTGGAGCGAGTTATACACAAAAGATATGTAATTTACCTAGTTTTACTCACCGTGACATTCCGTGTTCTGAACACGTTACATGCATCACGGATTCGACAAACATTCACTACAGAGTTGGTAGCATAAGGATTACCGAACATTCACCCACCATAAATGCCATATTGACATTTTGAAGCACTTTCCCATATTTCAAAATGTTTTCCTAATGCCAGGTTTGAAAATGAGGCAGATTAACAAAAAATTCTCTTGGAGCAAGTACTTCCCATAGAAATGTAATTTACATAGCTTCCCTCACAGTGACATTCCAATTTCCGAACACTCTACATACTTCACGGATTTGACAAACATTTTTAATGAGTTACGTACATGTGTATTACAGAACTTTCATCCACCATACAAGGCATATTTAAACCTAGAAACGTTAACTCTGAATTTGCAGCCTTTTCCTAATGCCAGTTTCGAAAATCAGGCCGTTTTCTCCAGAAAAAATTTTTGGAGCGATTTCTTCCCAATAGACATGAAATTTACATAGATTCCATCTCCGGAAATTTCCGTCATATGATCACGCTACATGCATAGGATTTCTACAATTATTCACATCAGGTTTGTTTGCATGTGGCTTTATGAACTTCCATCACAATACAATGCATATTGACACTTTGAAGCATTTTCTCTGATTTTGAAGGAATTTCCAAATGCCAGTTTCGAAAATGAGGCAGATTTCGCAGAAAAAACTCTTGGAGTGAGTTCTACCCAAGAGACATGTATTTTACCAACATACGCTCACCGTGATATTCTACGTTCTGAACACTCTCCATGTATCTCGGATTCGACAAATATTCTCTACAGAGTTGTTAGTATGCGGATTGCCGAACTTTCATCCACCATACAAGGCATATTTACACCTACAATTGATTAATGTGAGTTCGCAGCTTATTCCTAACGCCAGTTTCAAAAATCAGGCTGTTATCTCAGGAAAAAACTCTTGGAGCGATTTCTAACCTAGGGAAATGTAATTTACATAAATTTCCTCGCCGTGACATTCCGTGTTCCAAACGTTCTACATGCATAACGGATTCGAAAAATATTCACTACAGATTTGTTAGCATGTGGATTACCGAACTTACATCACAAAACATTGAATATTGATACTTAGAAGTATTTTCTCAGATTTTGCAGCGTTTTCCAAGCGCCAGTTTCAAAAATGAAGCAGTTATTACAGAAAAATTCTATTGAAGTGAGTTCTACAAAATAGACAAGTAGTTACATTGTTTCAATCACCGTGAAATTGCACGTTCCAAACATGGTACATGCATCACGGATTAGGAAAATGATTCTTTAATATGTTGTGAAAAAGTGGATTACCAAACTTTCTTCCTACATAAAGGCATCTTTACACCTACAAATATTTTCTCACATTTTGCAGCTTTATCCAAATATCACATTTGAGTATCAAGCAATTTTTGCCGAAATATTCTATTCTAGCTAGTTCTACCCAATAGAATTCTAATTTACATAGTTTCTTTACCGTGAATTTCTGTCTTCCGAACGCGCTACAAGAATCACAGTTTGAAAAATATTACTACACACTTGTTAACATATGGATTACCGGACTTTCATCCACCAATCAAGTCATATTGGCACTTAGAAGCATTTTCTCATATTTCGAAGATTTTTCCTAACACCAGATTTGAAAATGAGGCAGATTTTGCAGAAAAATTCTCTTGGAGCGAGTTCTACCCAATAGACATTTAATTTACATAGATGTGCTCATCATGACATTTTGTGATCTGAACACATTTCATGTATCTCGGTTTCGACAAATATTCACTACAGAGATGTTAGCATTTGGATTACCAATCTTACATCCACCATACAAGGCATATTTACACCTACAAGTATTTACTCTCAATTCAAAGTTTTGTCCAAACGTCAAATTCGAAAATCATGCAATTTGTTCAGAAAAATTCTATTCAAGCTAGTTCTACCCAATAGAATTTTAATTTATGTAGTTTCATTACCGTAAATTTCCATGTTCCAAACACGCTAAATAAGTCACGGATTCGAAAAGTATTCCCTTCATAGTTGGTTACGTGGATTACCAGACTTAAATTCCCCGTTCAAGGCATATTCACACTTAGAAGCATTTTCTCAGATTTCTCAGGTTTTTCCTAAAGCCAGTTTGGAAAATGAGGCTGATTTCACAGAAAATGTTCTTGGAGCCAGTTCTACCCAAAAGATATGTAATTTAACTAGTTCACTCACCGTGACATTCCGTGTTCTGAACATGTTACATGCATCAAGGATTCGACAATCATCCTTTAATGAGTGTGAGCATGTGGATTATCAAATTTTCATCCACCTTACAAGACATGTTTTCACCTAGAAACATTTACTCACATTTCGCAGAATTTTCCTAACGTCAGTTTCGAAAATCAGGCAGTTTTCGCAGAAAAATCCTCTTGTTGCATGTTCCATCCAATAGACATCTCATTTTCATAGATACCATCACCGTAACATTCCGTGTTCCTAAAAAACGGTTCATGCACCAAGGATTCAACAAATATTCACTGCTGAGTTGTTAGCATGTGAATTACCAATCTTTAATAAACCATTGAAGACATATTGTCACCTTAAAGCATTTACTCTGATTTCACAGCGTTTTCATAACACCAGTTTCGAAACTGAGGCAGATTTTTCAGTAAAACTCTCCTGGAGAGGGTTCTAACCAATAGATATGTAATTTGCATAGCTTCCCTCACCGAGAAAGACCGTGTTCCGAACAGGCTACATACATCAAGGATTTGAGAAACATTTTTATGAGTTATGTACATGTGTATTACAGATCTTTCATCCACCATACAAGGCATATTGACACATAGAAACATTAACTCTGAGCTCACAGCTTTTTCCTAATAGCAGTTTCGAAAATCAGGCAGTTTTCAAAGGAAAAAACTTTTGGAGCGTGTTCTACCCAATAGGTACGTAAATTACATAGATTCCCCCACTGTGAAATTACATGTTTCGAACACATTACATGCAGAAAAGATTCGACAAAAATAAACTATAGAGTTGTTTGCATGAGGATGACAGGACTTTCATCACAATACACGGCATATTGATGCTTAGAAGCATTTTCTCTGATTTCACAGAGCTTTCCAAACGCCAGTTTCGAAAATGAGGCAGATTTCATGGGAAAAACCTCTTGGAGCAGGTTCTAACCTATAGACATGTAATTAACATGGATTCGCTCTCCGTGAAATTCCGTGTTCTGAACACGATACATGCATCTCGGACTCGACAAATATTCACTACATTGTGGTTAGCATGTGGATTACAGCACTTTCATCCACCATACAAAGCTTACTGACACTTTGAAGAATTTTCTCAGATTTCACAGGTTAGTTTTAATGCCAGATAAGAAAATGAGGCAGATTTGGCAAAAAAATGCTCTTGGAGCGAGTTATACACAAAAGATATGTAATTTACCTAGTTTTACTCACCGTGACATTCCGTGTTCTGAACACGTTACATGCATCACGGATTCGACAAACATTCACTACAGAGTTGGTAGCATAAGGATTACCGAACATTCACCCACCATAAATGCCATATTGACATTTTGAAGCACTTTCCCATATTTCAAAATGTTTTCCTAATGCCAGGTTTGAAAATGAGGCAGATTAAAAAAAATTCTCTTGGAGCAAGTACTTCCCATAGAAATGTAATTTACATAGCTTCCCTCACAGTGACATTCCAATTTCCGAACACTCTACATACTTCACGGATTTGACAAACATTTTTAATGAGTTATGTACATGTGTATTACAGAACTTTCATCCACCATACAAGGCATATTTAAACCTAGAAACGTTAACTCTGAATTTGCAGCCTTTTCCTAATGCCAGTTTTGAAAATCAGGCCGTTTTCTCCAGAAAAAATTTTTGGAGCGATTTCTTCCCAATAGACATGAAATTTACATAGATTCCATCTCCGGAAATTTCCGTCATACGATCACGCTACATGCATAGGATTTCTACAATTATTCACATCAGGTTTGTTTGCATGTGGCTTTATGAACTTCCATCACAATTCAATGCATATTGACACTTTGAAGCATTTTCTCTGATTTTGAAAGAATTTCCAAATGCCAGTTTCGAAAATGAGGCAGATTTCGCAGAAAAAACTCTTGGAGTGAGTTCTACCCAAGAGACATGTATTTTACCGACATACGCTCACCGTGATATTCTACGTTCTGAACACTCTCCATGTATCTCGGATTCGACAAATATTCTCTACAGAGTTGTTAGTATGCGGATTGCCGAACTTTCATCCACCATACAAGGCATATTTACACCTACAATTGATTAATGTGAGTTCGCAGCTTATTCCTAACGCCAGTTTCAAAAATCAGGCTGTTATCTCAGGAAAAAACTCTTGGAGCGATTTCTAACCTAGGGAAATGTAATTTACATAAATTTCCTCGCCGTGACATTCCGTGTTCCAAACGTTCTACATGCATAACGGATTCGAAAAATATTCACTACAGATTTGTTAGCATGTGGATTACCGAACTTACATCACAAAACATTGAATATTGATACTTAGAAGTATTTTCTCAGATTTTGCAGCGTTTTCCAAGCGCCAGTTTCAAAAATGAAGCATTTATTACAGAAAAATTCTATTGAAGTGAGTTCTACAAAATAGACAAGTAGTTACATTGTTTCAATCACCGTGAAATTGCACGTTCCAAACATGGTACATGCATCACGGATTAGGAAAAAGATTCTTTATTATGTTGTGAAAAAGTGGATTACCAAACATTTTTCCTACATAAAGGCATCTTTACACCTACAAATATTTTCTCACATTTTGCAGCTTTATCCAAATATCACATTTGAGTATCAAGCAATTTTCGCCGAAATATTCTATTCTAGCTAGTTCTACCCAATAGAATTCTAATTTACATTGTTTCTTTACCGTGAATTTCTGTCTTCCGAACGCGCTACAAGAATCACAGTTTGAAAAATATTACTACACACTTGTTAACATATGGATTACCGGACTTTCATCCACCAATCAAGTCATATTGGCACTTAGAAGCATTTTCTCATATTTCGAAGATTTTTCCTAACACCAGATTTGAAAATGAGGCAGATTTTGCAGAAAAATTCTCTTGGAGCGAGTTCTACCCCATAGACATTTAATTTACATAGATGTGCTCATCATGACATTTTGTGATCTGAACACATTTCATGTATCTCGGTTTTGACAAATATTCACAACAGAGATGTTAGCATTTGGATTACCAATCTTACATCCACCATACAAGGCATATTTACACCTACAAGTATTTACTCTCAATTCAAAGTTTTGTCCAAACGTCAAATTCGAAAATCATGCAATTAGTTCAGAAAAATTCTATTCAAGCTAGTTCTACCCAATAGAATTTTAATTTACGTAGTTTCATTACCGTAAATTTCCATGTTCCAAACACGCTAAATAAGTCACGGATTCGAAAAGTATTCCCTTCATAGTTGGTTACGTGGATTACCAGACTTAAATTCCCCGTTCAAGGCATATTCACACTTAGAAGCATTTTCTCAGATTTCTCAGGTTTTTCCTAAAGCCAGTTTGGAAAATGAGGCTGATTTCACAGAAAATGTTCTTGGAGCCAGTTCTACCCAAAAGATATGTAATTTAACTAGTTCACTCACCGTGACATTCCGTGTTCTGAACATGTTACATGCATCAAGGATTCGACAATCATCCTTTAATGAGTGTGAGCATGTGGATTATCAAATTTTCATCCACCTTACAAGACATGTTTTCACCTAGAAACATTTACTCACATTTCGCAGAATTTTCCTAACGTCAGTTTCGAAAATCAGGCAGTTTTCGCAGAAAAATCCTCTTGTTGCATGTTCCATCCAATAGACATCTCATTTTCATAGATACCATCACCGTAACATTCCGTGTTCCTAAAAAACGGTTCATGCACCAAGGATTCAACAAATATTCACTGCTGAGTTGTTAGCATGTGAATTACCAATCTTTAATAAACCATTGAAGACATATTGTCACCTTAAAGCATTTACTCTGATTTCACAGCGTTTTCATAACACCAGTTTCAAAACTGAGGCAGATTTTTCAGTAAAACTCTCCTGGAGAGGGTTCTAACCAATAGATATGTAATTTGCATAGCTTCCCTCACCGAGAAAGACCGTGTTCCGAACAGGCTACATACATCAAGGATTTGAGAAACATTTTTAATGAGTTATGTACATGTGTATTACAGATCTTTCATCCACCATACAAGGCATATTGACACATAGAAACATTAACTCTGAGTTCGCAGCTTTTTCCTAATAGCAGTTTCGAAAATCAGGCAGTTTTCAAAGGAAAAACTTTTGGAGCGTGTTCTACCCAATAGGTACGTAAATTACATAGATTCCCCCACTGTGAAATTACATGTTTCGAACACATTACATGCAGAAAAGATTCGACAAAAATAAACTATAGAGTTGTTTGCATGAGGATGACAGGACTTTCATCACAATACAAGGCATATTGATGCTTAGAAGCATTTTCTCTGATTTCACAGAGCTTTCCAAACGCCAGTTTCGAAAATGAGGCAGATTTCATGGGAAAAACCTCTTGGAGCAGGTTCTAACCTATAGACATGTAATTAACATGGATTCGCTCTCCGTGAAATTCCGTGTTCTGAACATGATACATGCATCTCGGACTCGACAAATATTCACTACATTGTGGTTAGCATGTGGATTACAGCACTTTCATCCACCATACAAAGCTTACTGACACTTTGAAGAATTTTCTCAGATTTCACAGGTTAGTTTTAATGCCAGATAAGAAAATGAGGCAGATTTGGCAAAAAAATGCTCTTGGAGCGAGTTATACACAAAAGATATGTAATTTACCTAGTTTTACTCACCGTGACATTCCGTGTTCTGAACACGTTACATGCATCACAGATTCGACAAACATTCACTACAGAGTTGGTAGCATAAGGATTACCGAACATTCACCCACCATAAATGCCATATTGACATTTTGAAGCACTTTCCCATATTTCAAAATGTTTTCCTAATGCCAGGTTTGAAAATGAGGCAGATTAACAAAAAATTCTCTTGGAGCAAGTACTTCCCATAGAAATGTAATTTACATAGCTTCCCTCACAGTGACATTCCAATTTCCGAACACTCTACATACTTCACGGATTTGACAAACATTTTTAATGAGTTATGTACATGTGTATTACAGAACTTTCATCCACCATACAAGGCATATTTAAACCTAGAAACGTTAACTCTGAATTTGCAGCCTTTTCCTAATGCCAGTTTCGAAAATCAGGCCGTTTTCTCCAGAAAAAATTTTTGGAGCGATTTCTTCCCAATAGACTTGAAATTTACATAGATTCCATCTCCGGAAATTTCCATCATACGATCACGCTACATGCATAGGCTTTCTACAATTATTCACATCAGGTTTGTTTGCATGTGGCTTTATGAACTTCCATCACAATACAATGCATATTGACACTTTGAAGCATTTTCTCTGATTTTGAAGGAATTTCCAAATGCCAGTTTCGAAAATGAGGCAGATTTCGCAGAAAAAACTCTTGGAGTGAGTTCTACCCAAGAGACATGTATTTTACCGACATACGCTCACCGTGATATTCTACGTTCTGAACACTCCCCATGTATCTCGGATTCGACATATATTCTCTACAGAGTTGTTAGTATGCGGATTGCCGAACTTTCATCCACCATACAAGGCATATTTACACCTACAATTGATTAATGTGAGTTCGCAGCTTATTCCTAACGCCAGTTTCAAAAATCAGGCTGTTATCTCAGGAAAAAACTCTTGGAGCGATTTCTAACCTAGGGAAATGTAATTTACATAAATTTCCTCGCCGTGACATTCCGTGTTCCAAACGTTCTACATGCATAACGGATTCGAAAAATATTCACTACAGATTTGTTAGCATGTGGATTACCGAACTTACATCACAAAACATTGAATATTGATACTTAGAAGTATTTTCTCAGATTTTGCAGCGTTTTCCAAGCGCCAGTTTCAAAAATCAAGCAGTTTTCACAGAAAAATTCTATTGAAGTGAGTTCTACAAAATAGACAAGTAGTTACATTGTTTCAATAACCGTGAAATTGCACGTTCCAAACATGGTACATGCATCACGGATTAGGAAAAAGATTCTTTATTATGTTGTGAAAAAGTGGATTACCAAACTTTCTTCCTACATAAAGGCATCTTTATACCTACAAATATTTTCTCACATTTTGCACCTTTATCCAAATATCACATTTGATTATCAAGCAATTTTCGCCAAAATATTCTATTCTAGCTAGTTCTACCCAATAGAATTCTAATTTACATAGTTTCTTTACCGTGAATTTCTGTCTTCCGAACGCGCTACAAGAATCACAGTTTGAAAAATATTACTACACACTTGTTAACATATGGATTACCGGACTTTCATCCACCAATCAAGTCATATTGGCACTTAGAAGCATTTTCTCATATTTCGAGGATTTTTCCTAACACCAGATTTGAAAATGAGGCAGATTTTGCAGAAAAATTCTCTTGGAGCGAGTTCTACCCAATAGACATTTAATTTACATTGATGTGCTCATCATGACATTTTGTGATCTGAACACATTTCATGTATCTCGGTTTCGACAAATATTCACTACAGAGATGTTAGCATTTGGATTACCAATCTTACATCCACCATACAAGGCATATTTACACCTACAAGTATTTACTCTCATTTCAATTTTTGTCCAAACGTCAAATTCGAAAATCATGCAATTTGTTCAGAAAAATTCTATTCAAGCTAGTTCTACCCAATAGAATTTTAATTTATGTAGTTTCATTACCGTAAATTTCCATGTTCCAAACACGCTAAATAAGTCACGGATTCGAAAAGTATTCCCTTCATAGTTGGTTACGTGGATTACCAGACTTAAATTCCCCGTTCAAGGCATATTCACACTTAGAAGCATTTTCTCAGATTTCTCAGGTTTTTCCTAAAGCCAGTTTGGAAAATGAGGCTGATTTCACAGAAAATGTTCTTGGAGCCAGATCTACCCAAAAGATATGTAATTTAACTAGTTCACTCACCGTGACATTCCGTGTTCTGAACATGTTACATGCATCAAGGATTCGACAATCATCCTTTAATGAGTGTGAGCATGTGGATTATCAAATTTTCATCCACCTTACAAGACATGTTTTCACCTAGAAACATTTACTCACATTTCGCAGAATTTTCCTAACGTCAGTTTCGAAAATCAGGCAGTTTTCGCAGAAAAATCCTCTTGTTGCATGTTCCATCCAATAGACATCTCATTTTCATAGATACCATCACCGTAACATTCCGTGTTCCTAAAAAACGGTTCATGCACCAAGGATTCAACAAATATTCACTGCTGAGTTGTTAGCATGTGAATTACCAATCTTTAATAAACCATTGAAGACATATTGTCACCTTAAAGCATTTACTCTGATTTCACAGCGTTTTCATAACACCAGTTTCGAAACTGAGGCAGATTTTTCAGTAAAACTCTCCTGGAGAGGGTTCTAACCAATAGATATGTAATTTGCATAGCTTCCCTCACCGAGAAAGACCGTGTTCCGAACAGGCTACATACATCAAGGATTTGAGAAACATTTTTAATGAGTTATGTACATGTGTATTACAGATCTTTCATCCACCATACAAGGCATATTGACACATAGAAACATTAACTCTGAGTTCGCAGCTTTTTCCTAATAGCAGTTTCGAAAATCAGGCAGTTTTCAAAGGAAAAAACTGTTGGAGCGTGTTCTACCCAATAGGTACGTAAATTACATAGATTCCCCCACTGTGAAATTACATGTTTCGAACACATTACATGCAGAAAAGATTCGACAAAAATAAACTATAGAGTTGTTTGCATGAGGATGACAGGACTTTCATCACAATACAAGGCATATTGATGCTTAGAAGCATTTTCTCTGATTTCACAGAGCTTTCCAAACGCCAGTTTCGAAAATGAGGCAGATTTCATGGGAAAAACCTCTTGGAGCAGGTTCTAACCTATAGACATGTAATTAACATGGATTCGCTCTCCGTGAAATTCCGTGTTCTGAACACGATACATGCATCTCGGACTCGACAAATATTCACTACATTGTGGTTAGCATGTGGATTACAGCACTTTCATCCACCATACAAAGCTTACTGACACTTTGAAGAATTTTCTCAGATTTCACAGGTTAGTTTTAATGCCAGATAAGAAAATGAGGCAGATTTGGCAAAAAAATGCTCTTGGAGCGAGTTATACACAAAAGATATGTAATTTACCTAGTTTTACTCACCGTGACATTCCGTGTTCTGAACACGTTACATGCATCACAGATTCGACAAACATTCACTACAGAGTTGGTAGCATAAGGATTACCGAACATTCACCCACCATAAATGCCATATTGACATTTTGAAGCACTTTCCCATATTTCAAAATGTTTTCCTAATGCCAGGTTTGAAAATGAGGCAGATTAACAAAAAATTCTCTTGGAGCAAGTACTTCCCATAGAAATGTAATTTACATAGCTTCCCTCACAGTGACATTCCAATTTCCGAACACTCTACATACTTCACGGATTTGACAAACATTTTTAATGAGTTATGTACATGTGTATTACAGAACTTTCATCCACCATACAAGGCATATTTAAACCTAGAAAAGTTAACTCTGAATTTGCAGCCTTTTCCTAATGCCAGTTTCGAAAATCAGGCCGTTTTCTCCAGAAAAAATTTTTGGAGCGATTTCTTCCCAATAGACTTGAAATTTACATAGATTCCATCTCCGGAAATTTCCATCATACGATCACGCTACATGCATAGGCTTTCTACAATTATTCACATCAGGTTTGTTTGCATGTGGCTTTATGAACTTCCATCACAATACAATGCATATTGACACTTTGAAGCATTTTCTCTGATTTTGAAGGAATTTCCAAATGCCAGTTTCGAAAATGAGGCAGAGTTCGCAGAAAAAACTCTTGGAGTGAGTTCTACCCAAGAGACATGTATTTTACCAACATACGCTCACCGTGATATTCTATGTTCTGAACACTCCCCATGTATCTCGGATTCGACATATATTCTCTACAGAGTTGTTAGTATGCGGATTGCCGAACTTTCATCCACCATACAAGGCATATTTACACCTACAATTGATTAATGTGAGTTCGCAGCTTATTCCTAACGCCAGTTTCAAAAATCAGGCTGTTATCTCAGGAAAAAACTCTTGGAGCGATTTCTAACCTAGGGAAATGTAATTTACATAAATTTCCTCGCCGTGACATTCCGTGTTCCAAACGTTCTACATGCATAACGGATTTGAAAAATATTCACTACAGATTTGTTAGCATGTGGATTACCGAACTTACATCACAAAACATTGAATATTGATACTTAGAAGTATTTTCTCAGATTTTGCAGTGTTTTCCAAGCGCCAGTTTCAAAAATGAAGCAGTTTTCACAGAAAAATTCTATTGAAGTGAGTTCTACAAAATAGACAAGTAGTTACATTGCTTCAATAACCGTGAAATTGCACGTTCCAAACATGGTACATGCATCACGGATTAGGAAAAAGATTCTTTATTATGTTGTGAAAAAGTGGATTACCAAACTTTCTTCCTACATAAAGGCATCTTTATACCTACAAATATTTTCTCACATTTTGCAGCTTTATCCAAATATCACATTTGAGTATCAAGCAATTTTCGCCAAAATATTCTATTCTAGCTAGTTCTACCCAATAGAATTCTAATTTACATAGTTTCTTTACCGTGAATTTCTGTCTTCCGAACGCGCTACAAGAATCACAGTTTGAAAAATATTACTACACACTTGTTAACATATGGATTACCGGACTTTCATCCACCAATCAAGTCATATTGGCACTTAGAAGCATTTTCTCATATTTCGAGGATTTTTCCTAACACCAGATTTGAAAATGAGGCAGATTTTGCAGAAAAATTCTCTTGGAGCGAGTTCTACCCAATAGACATTTAATTTACATTGATGTGCTCATCATGACATTTTGTGATCTGAACACATTTCATGTATCTCGGTTTCGACAAATATTCACTACAGAGATGTTAGCATTTGGATTACCAATCTTACATCCACCATACAAGGCATATTTACACCTACAAGTATTTACTCTCATTTCAATTTTTGTCCAAACGTCAAATTCGAAAATCATGCAATTTGTTCAGAAAAATTCTATTCAAGCTAGTTCTACCCAATAGAATTTTAATTTATGTAGTTTCATTACCGTAAATTTCCATGTTCCAAACACGCTAAATAAGTCACGGATTCGAAAAGTATTCCCTTCATAGTTGGTTACGTGGATTACCAGACTTAAATTCCCCGTTCAAGGCATATTCACACTTAGAAGCATTTTCTCAGATTTCTCAGGTTTTTCCTAAAGCCAGTTTGGAAAATGAGGCTGATTTCACAGAAAATGTTCTTGGAGCCAGATCTACCCAAAAGATATGTAATTTAACTAGTTCACTCACCGTGACATTCCGTGTTCTGAACATGTTACATGCATCAAGGATTCGACAATCATCCTTTAATGAGTGTGAGCATGTGGATTATCAAATTTTCATCCACCTTACAAGACATGTTTTCACCTAGAAACATTTACTCACATTTCGCAGAATTTTCCTAACGTCAGTTTCGAAAATCAGGCAGTTTTCGCAGAAAAATCCTCTTGTTGCATGTTCCATCCAATAGACATCTCATTTTCATAGATACCATCACCGTAACATTCCGTGTTCCTAAAAAACGGTTCATGCACCAAGGATTCAACAAATATTCACTGCTGAGTTGTTAGCATGTGAATTACCAATCTTTAATAAACCATTGAAGACATATTGTCACCTTAAAGCATTTACTCTGATTTCACAGCGTTTTCATAACACCAGTTTCGAAACTGAGGCAGATTTTTCAGTAAAACTCTCCTGGAGAGGGTTCTAACCAATAGATATGTAATTTGCATAGCTTCCCTCACCGAGAAAGACCGTGTTCCGAACAGGCTACATACATCAAGGATTTGAGAAACATTTTTAATGAGTTATGTACATGTGTATTACAGATCTTTCATCCACCATACAAGGCATATTGACACATAGAAACATTAACTCTGAGTTCGCAGCTTTTTCCTAATAGCAGTTTCGAAAATCAGGCAGTTTTCAAAGGAAAAAACTGTTGGAGCGTGTTCTACCCAATAGGTACGTAAATTACATAGATTCCCCCACTGTGAAATTACATGTTTCGAACACATTACATGCAGAAAAGATTCGACAAAAATAAACTATAGAGTTGTTTGCATGAGGATGACAGGACTTTCATCACAATACACGGCATATTGATGCTTAGAAGCATTTTCTCTGATTTCACAGAGCTTTCCAAACGCCAGTTTCGAAAATGAGGCAGATTTCATGGGAAAAACCTCTTGGAGCAGGTTCTAACCTATAGACATGTAATTAACATGGATTCGCTCTCCGTGAAATTCCGTGTTCTGAACACGATACATGCATCTCGGACTCGACAAATATTCACTACATTGTGGTTAGCATGTGGATTACAGCACTTTCATCCACCATACAAAGCTTACTGACACTTTGAAGAATTTTCTCAGATTTCACAGGTTAGTTTTAATGCCAGATAAGAAAATGAGGCAGATTTGGCAAAAAAATGCTCTTGGAGCGAGTTATACACAAAAGATATGTAATTTACCTAGTTTTACTCACCGTGACATTCCGTGTTCTGAACACGTTACATGCATCACGGATTCGACAAACATTCACTACAGAGTTGGTAGCATAAGGATTACCGAACATTCACCCACCATAAATGCCATATTGACATTTTGAAGCACTTTCCCATATTTCAAAATGTTTTCCTAATGCCAGGTTTGAAAATGAGGCAGATTAACAAAAAATTCTCTTGGAGCAAGTACTTCCCATAGAAATGTAATTTACATAGCTTCCCTCACAGTGACATTCCAATTTCCGAACACTCTACATACTTCACGGATTTGACAAACATTTTTAATGAGTTATGTACATGTGTATTACAGAACTTTCATCCACCATACAAGGCATATTTAAACCTAGAAACGTTAACTCTGAATTTGCAGCCTTTTCCTAATGCCAGTTTCGAAAATCAGGCCGTTTTCTCCAGAAAAAATTTTTGGAGCGATTTCTTCCCAATAGACATGAAATTTACATAGATTCCATCTCCGGAAATTTCCATCATGCGATCACGCTACATGCATAGGCTTTCTACAATTATTCACATCAGGTTTGTTTGCATGTGGCTTTATGAACTTCCATCACAATACAATGCATATTGACACTTTGAAGCATTTTCTCTGATTTTGAAGGAATTTCCAAATGCCAGTTTCGAAAATGAGGCAGAGTTCGCAGAAAAAACTCTTGGAGTGAGTTCTACCCAAGAGACATGTATTTTACCGACATACGCTCACCGTGATATCCTATGTTCTGAACACTCTCCATGTATCTTGGATTCGACAAATATTCTCTACAGAGTTGTTAGTATGCAGATTGCCGAACTTTCATCCACCATACAAGGCATATTTACACCTACAATTGATTAATGTGAGTTCGCAGCTTATTCCTAACGCCAGTTTCAAAAATCAGGCTGTTATCTCAGGAAAAATCTCTTGGAGCGATTTCTAACCTAGGGAAATGTAATTTACATAAATTTCCTCGCCGTGACATTCCGTGTTCCAAACGTTCTACATGCATAACGGATTCGAAAAATATTCACTACAGATATGTTAGCATGTGGATTACCGAACTTTCATCACAAAACATTGAATATTGATACTTAGAAGTATTTTCTCAGATTTTGCAGCGTTTTCCAAGCGCCAGTTTCAAAAATGAAGCAGTTATTACAGAAAAATTCTATTGAAGTGAGTTCTACAAAATAGACAAGTATTTACATTGTTTCAATCACCGTGAAATTGCACGTTCCTAACATGGTACATGCATCACGGATTAGGAAAAAGATTCTCTAATATGTTTTGAAAATTGGATTACCAAACTTTCTTCCTACATAAAGGCATCTTTACACCTACAAATATTTTCTCACATTTTGCAGCTTTATCCAAATATCACATTTGAGTATCAAGCAATTTTCGCCGAAATATACTATTCTAGCTAGTTCTACCCAATAGAATTCTAATTTACATAGATTCTTTACCGTGAAATTCTGTCTTCCAAACGCGCTACAAGAATCACAGTTTGAAAAATATTACTACACACTTGTTAACATATGGATTACCGGACTTTCATCCACCAATCAAGTCATATTGGCACTTAGAAGCATTTTCTCATATTTCGAGGATTTTTCCTAACACCAGATTTGAAAATGAGGCAGATTTTGCAGAAAAATTCTCTTGGAGCGAGTTCTACCCAATAGACATTTAATTTACATAGATGTGCTCATCATGACATTTTGTGATCTGAACACATTTCATGTATCTCGGTTTCGACAAATATTCACTACAGAGATGTTAGCATTTGGATTACCAATCTTACATCCACCATACAAGGCATATTTACACCTACAAGTATTTACTCTCAATTCAAAGTTTTGTCCAAACGTCAAATTCGAAAATCATGCAATTTGTTCAGAAAAATTCTATTCAAGCTAGTTCTACCCAATAGAATTTTAATTTATGTAGTTTCATTACCATAAATTTCCATGTTCCAAACACGCTAAATAAGTCACGGATTCGAAAAGAATTCCCTTCATAGTTGGTTACGTGGATTACCAGACTTAAATTCCCCGTTCAAGGCATATTCACACTTAGAAGCATTTTCTCAGATTTCTCAGGTTTTTCCTAAAGCCAGTTTGGAAAATGAGGCTGATTTCACAGAAAATGTTCTTGGAGCCAGTTCTACCCAAAAGATATGTAATTTAACTAGTTCACTCACCGTGACATTCCGTGTTCTGAACATGTTACATGCATCAAGGATTCGACAATCATGCTTTAATGAGTGTGAGCATGTGGATTATCAAATTTTCATCCACCTTACAAGACATGTTTTCACCTAGAAACATTTACTCACATTTCGCAGAATTTTCCTAACGTCAGTTTCGAAAATCAGGCAGTTTTCGCAGAAAAATCCTCTTGTTGCATGTTCCATCCAATAGACATCTCATTTTCATAGATACCATCACCGTAACATTCCGTGTTCCTAAAAAACGGTTCATGCACCAAGGATTCAACAAATATTCACTGCTGAGTTGTTAGCATGTGAATTACCAATCTTTAATAAACCATTGAAGACATATTGTCACCTTAAAGCATTTACTCTGATTTCACAGCGTTTTCATAACACCAGTTCCGAAACTGAGGCAGATTTTTCAGTAAAACTCCCCTGGAGAGGGTTCTAACCAATAGATATGTAATTTGCATAGCTTCCCTCACCGAGAAAGACCGTGTTCCGAACAGGCTACATACATCAAGGATTTGAGAAACATTTTTAATGAGTTATGTACATGTGTATTACAGATCTTTCATCCACCATACAAGGCATATTGACACATAGAAACATTAACTCTGAGTTCGCAGCTTTTTCCTAATAGCAGTTTTGAAAATCAGGCAGTTTTCAAAGGAAAAAACTGTTGGAGCGTGTTCTGCCCAATAGGTACGTAAATTACATAGATTCCCCGACTGTGAAATTACATGTTTTGAACACATTACATGCAGAAAAGTTTCGACAAAAATAAACTATAGAGTTGTTTGCATGAGGATGACAGGACTTTCATCACAGTACAAGGCATATTGATGCTTAGAAGCATTTTCTCTGATTTCACAGAGCTTTCCAAACGCCAGTTTCGAAAATGAGGCAGATTTCACGGCAAAAACCTCTTGGAGCAGGTTCTAACCTATAGACATGTAATTAAAATGGATTCGATCTCCGTGAAATTCCGTGTTCTGAACACGATACATGCATTTCGGACTCGACAAATATTCACTACACTGTGGTTAGCATGTGGATTACAGCACTTTCATCCACCATACAAAGCTTACTGACACTTTGAAGGATTTTCTCAGATTTCACAGGTTAGTTTTAATGTCAGATAAGAAAATGAGGCAGATTTGGCAAAAAAATGCTCTTGGAGCGAGTTATACACAAAAGATATGTAATTTACCTAGTTTTACTCACCGTGACATTCCGTGTTCTGAACACGTTACATGCATCACGGATTCGACAAACATTCACTACAGAGTTGGTAGCATAAGGATTACCGAATATTCACCCACCATAAATGCCATATTGACATTTTGAAGCACTTTCCCATATTTCAAAATGTTTTCCTAATGCCAGGTTTGAAAATGAGGCAGATTAACAAAAAATTCTCTTGGAGCAAGTACTTCCCATAGAAATGTAATTTACATAGCTTCCCTCACAGTGACATTCCAATTTCCGAACACTCTACATACTTCACGGATTTGACAAACATTTTTAATGAGTTATGTACATGTGTATTACAGAACTTTCATCCACCATACAAGGCATATTTAAACCTAGAAATGTTAACTCTGAATTTGCAGCCTTTTCCTAATGCCAGTTTCGAAAATCAGGCCGTTTTCTCCAGAAAAAATTTTTGGAGCGATTTCTTCCCAATAGACATGAAATTTACATAGATTCCATCTCCAGAAATTTCCATTATACCATCACGCTACATGCATAGGCTTTCTACAATTATTCACATCAGGTTTGTTTGCATGTGGCTTTATGAACTTCCATCACAATACAATGCATATTGACACTTTGAAGCATTTTCTCTGATTTTGAAGGAATTTCCAAATGCCAGTTTCAAAAATGAGGCAGGTTTCGCAGAAAAAACTCTTGGAGTGAGTTCTACCCAAGAGACATGTATTTTACCAACATACGCTCACCGTGATATTCTATGTTCTGAACACTCTCCATGTATCTCGGATTCGACAAATATTCTCTTCAGAGTTGTTAGTATGCGGATTGCCGAACTTTCATCCACCATACAAGGCATATTTACACCTACAATTGATTAATCTGAGTTCGCAGCTTATTCCTAATGCCAGTTTCAAAAATCAGGCGGTTATCTCAGGAAAAAACTCTTGGAGCGATTTCTAACCTAGGGAAATGTAATTTACATAAATTTCCTTGCCGTGACATTCCATGTTCCAAACGTTCTACATGCATAACGGATTCGAAAAATATTCACTACAGATTTGTTAGCATGTGGATTACCGAACTTTCATCACAAAATATTGAATATTGATACTTAGAAGTATTTTCTCAGATTTTGCAGCGTTTTCCAAGCGCCAGTTTCAAAAATGAAGCAGTTTTCACAGAAAAATTCTATTGAAGTGAGTTCTACCAAATAGACAAGTAGTTTACATTGTTTCAATCACCGTGAAATTGCACGTTCCGAACATGGTACATGCATCACGGGTTAGGAAAAAGATTCTTTAATATGTTGTGAAAAAGTGGATTACCAAAGTTTCTTCCTACATAAAGGCATCTTTACACCTACAAATATTTTCTCACATTTTGCAGCTTTATCCAAATATCACATTTGAGTATCAAGCAATTTTTGCCGAAAAATTCTATTCTAGCTAGTTCTACCCAATAGAATTCTAATTTACATGGTTTCTTTACCGTGAAATTCTGTCTTCTGAATGCACTACAAGAATCACAGTTTGAAATATATTACTACACACTTGTTAACATATGGATTACCGGACTTTCATCCACCAATCAAGTCATATTGGCACTTAGAAGCATTTTCTCATATTTCAAAGATTTTTCCTAACACCAGATTTGAAAATGAGGCAGATTTTGCAGAAAAATTCTCTTGGAGCGAGTTCTACCCAATAGACATTTAATTTACATTGATGTGCTCATCATGACATTTTGTGATCTGAACACATTTCATGTATCTTGGTTTCGACAAATATTCACTACAGAGATGTTAGCTTTTGGATTACCAAACTTTCATCCACCATACAAGGCATATTTACACCTACAAGTATTTACTCTCATTTCAAATTTTGTCCAAACGTCAAATTCGAAAATCATGCAATTTGTTCAGAAAAATTCTATTCAAGCTAGTTCTATCCAATAGAATTTTAATTTACGTAGTTTCATTACCATAAATTTCCATGTTCCAAACACGCTAAATAAGTCACGGATTCGAAAAGTATTCCCTTCATAGTTGGTTACGTGGATTACCAGACTTAAATTCCCCGTTCAAGGCATATTCACACTTAGAAGCATTTTCTCAGATTTCTCAGGTTTTCCCTAAAGCCAGTTTGGAAAATGAGGCTGATTTCACAGAAAAAGATCTTGGAGCCAGTTCTACCCAAAAGATATGTAATTTAAGTAGTTCACTCACCATGACATTCCGTGCTCTGAACATGTTACATGCATCAAGGATTCGACAATCATGCTTTAATGAGTGTGAGCATGTGGATTATCAAATTTTCATCCACCTTACAAGACATGTTTTCACCTAGAAACATTTACTCACATTTCGCAGAATTTTCCTAATGTCAGTTTTGAAAATCAGGCATTTTTCGCAGAAAAATCCTCTTGTTGCATGTTCCATCCAATAGACATCTCATTTTCATAGATACCATCACCGTAACATTCCGTGTTCCTAAAAAACGGTTCATGCACCAAGGATTCAACAAATATTCACTGCTGAGTTGTTAGCATGTGAATTACCAATCTTTAATAAACCATTGAAGACATATTGTCACCTTAAAGCATTTACTCTGATTTCACAGCGTTTTCATAACACCAGTTCCGAAACTGAGGCAGATTTTTCAGTAAAACTCTCCTGGAGAGTGTTCTAACCAATAGATATGTAACTTGCATTGCTTCCCTCACCGAGAAAGACCGTGTTCCGAACAGGCTATATACATCAAGGATATGAGAAACATTTTTAATGAGTTATGTACATGTGTATTACAGTTCTTTCATCCACCATACAAGGCATATTGACACATAGAAACATTAACTCTGAGTTCGCAGCTTTTTCCTAATAGCAGTTTTGAAAATCAGGCAGTTTTCAAAGGAAAAACTGTTGGAGCTTTTCTGCCCAATAGGTACGTAAATTACATAGATTCCCCCACTGTGAAATTACATGTTTCGAACACATTACATGCAGAAAAGATTCGACAAAAATAAACTATAGAGTTGTTTGCATGAGGATGACAGGACTTTCATCACAGTACAAGGCATATTGATGCTTAGAAGCATTTTCTCTGATTTCACAGAGCTTTCCAAACGCCAGTTTCGAAAATGAGGCAGATTTCACGGCAAAAACCTCTTGGAGCAGGTTCTAACCTATAGACATGTAATTAACATGGATTCGCTCTCCGTGAAATTCCGTGTTCTGAACACGATACATGCATCTCGGACTCGACAAATATTCACTACACTGTGGTTAGCATGTGGATTACAGCACTTTCATCCACCATACAAAGCTTACTGACACTTTGAAGGATTTTCTCAGATTTCACAGGTTAGTTTTAATGCCAGATAAGAAAATGAGGCAGATTTGGCAAAAAAATGCTCTTGGAGCGAGTTATACACAAAAGATATGTAATTTACCTAGTTTTACTCACCGTGACATTCCGTGTTCTGAACACGTTACATGCATCACGGATTCGACAAACATTCACTACAGAGTTGGTAGCATAAGGATTACCGAACATTCACCCACCATAAATGCCATATTGACATTTTGAAGCACTTTCCCATATTTCAAAATGTTTTCCTAATGCCAGGTTTGAAAATGAGGCAGATTAACAAAAAATTCTCTTGGAGCAAGTACTTCCCATAGAAATGTAATTTACATAGCTTCCCTCACAGTGACATTCCAATTTCCGAACACTCTACATACTTCACGGATTTGACAAACATTTTTAATGAGTTATGTACATGTGTATTACAGAACTTTCATCCACCATACAAGGCATATTTAAACCTAGAATCATTAACTCTGAATTTGCAGCCTTTTCCTAATGCCAGTTTCGAAAATCAGGCCGTTTTCTCCAGAAAAAATTTTTGGAGCGATTTCTTCCCAATAGACATGAAATTTACATAGATTCCATCTCCGGAAATTTCCATCATGCGATCACGCTACATGCATAGGCTTTCTACAATTATTCACATCAGGTTTGTTTGCATGTGGCTTTATGAACTTCCATCACAATACAATGCATATTGACACTTTGAAGCATTTTCTCTGATTTTGAAGGAATTTCCAAATGCCAGTTTCGAAAATGAGGCAGAGTTCGCAGAAAAAACTCTTGGAGTGAGTTCTACCCAAGAGACATGTATTTTACCGACATACGCTCACCGTGATATCCTATGTTCTGAACACTCTCCATGTATCTCGTATTCGACAAATATTCTCTACAGAGTTGTTAGTATGCAGATTGCCGAACTTTCATCCACCATACAAGGCATATTTACACCTACAATTGATTAATGTGAGTTCGCAGCTTATTCCTAACGCCAGTTTCAAAAATCAGGCTGTTATCTCAGGAAAAATCTCTTGGAGCGATTTCTAACCTAGGGAAATGTAATTTACATAAATTTCCTCGCCGTGACATTCCGTGTTCCAAACGTTCTACATGCATAACGGATTCGAAAAATATTCACTACAGATATGTTAGCATGTGGATTACCGAATTTTCATGACAAAACATTGAATATTGATACTTAGAAGTATTTTCTCAGATTTTGCAGCGTTTTCCAAGCGCCAGTTTCAAAAATGAAGCAGTTATTACAGAAAAATTCTATTGAAGTGAGTTCTACAAAATAGAAAAATAGTTACATTTTTTCAAAAACCGTGAAATTGCACGTTCCAAACATGGTACATGCATCACGGATTAGGAAAAAGATTCTTTAATATGTTGTGAAAAATTGGATTACCAAACTTTCTTCCTACATAAAGGCATCTTTATACCTACAAATATTTTCTCACATTTTGCAGCTTTATCCAAATATCACATTTGAGTATCAAGCAATTTTCGCCGAAATATACTATTCTAGCTAGTTCTACCCAATAGAATTCTAATTTACATAGATTCTTTACCGTGAATTTCTGTCTTCCGAACGCGCTACAAGAATCACAGTTTGAAAAATATTACTACACACTTGTTAACATATGGATTACCGGACTTTCATCCACCAATCAATTCATATTGGCACTTAGAAGCATTTTCTCATATTTCGAGTATTTTTCCTAACACCAGATTTCAAAATGAGGCAGATTTTGCAGAAAAATTCTCTTGGAGCGAGTTCTACCCAATAGACATTTAATTTACATTGATGTGCTCATCATGACATTTTGTGATCTGAACACATTTCATGTATCTCGGTTTCGACAAATATTCACTACAGAGATGTTAGCATTTGGATTACCAATCTTACATCCACCATACAAGGCATATTTACACCTACAAGTATTTACTCTCATTTCAAAGTTTTGTCCAAACGTCAAATTCGAAAATCATGCAATTTGTTCAGAAAAATTCTATTCAAGCTAGTTCTACCCAATAGAATTTTAATTTATGTAGTTTCATTACCGTAAATTTCCATGTTCCAAACACGCTAAATAAGTCACGGATTCGAAAAGTATTCCCTTCATAGTTGGTTACGTGGATTACCAGACTTAAATTCCCCGTTCAAGGCATATTCACACTTAGAAGCATTTTCTCAGATTTCTCAGGTTTTTCCTAAAGCCAGTTTGGAAAATGAGGCTGATTTCACAGAAAATGTTCTTGGAGCCAGTTCTACCCAAAAGATATGTAATTTAACTAGTTCACTCACCGTGACATTCCGTGTTCTGAACATGTTACATGCATCAAGGATTCGACAATCATGCTTTAATGAGTGTGAGCATGTGGATTATCAAATTTTCATCCACCTTACAAGACATGTTTTCACCTAGAAACATTTACTCACATTTCGCAGAATTTTCCTAACGTCAGTTTCGAAAATCAGGCAGTTTTCGCAGAAAAATCCTCTTGTTGCATGTTCCATCCAATAGACATCTCATTTTCATAGATACCATCACCGTAACATTCCGTGTTCCTAAAAAACGGTTCATGCACCAAGGATTCAACAAATATTCACTGCTGAGTTGTTAGCATGTGAATTACCAATCTTTAATAAACCATTGAAGACATATTGTCACCTTAAAGCATTTACTCTGATTTCACAGCGTTTTCATAACACCAGTTTCGAAACTGAGGCAGATTTTTCAGTAAAACTCTCCTGGAGAGGGTTCTAACCAATAGATATGTAATTTGCATAGCTTCCCTCACCAAGAAAGACCGTGTTCCGAACACGCTACATACATCAAGTATTTGAGAAACATTTTTAATGAGTTATGTACATGTGTATTACAGATCTTTCATCCACCATACAAGGCATATTGACACATAGAAACATTAACTCTGAGTTCGCAGCTTTTTCCTAATAGCAGTTTCGAAAATCAGGCAGTTTTCAAAGGAAAAACTGTTGGAGCGTGTTCTACCCAATAGGTACGTAAATTACATAGATTCCCCCACTGTGAAATTACATGTTTCGAACACATTACATGCAGAAAAGATTCGACAAAAATAAACTATAGAGTTGTTTGCATGAGGATGACAGGACTTTCATCACAATACAAGGCATATTGATGCTTAGAAGCATTTTCTCTGATTTCACAGAGCTTTCCAAACGCCAGTTTCGAAAATGAGGCAGATTTCACGGCAAAAACCTCTTGGAGCAGGTTCTAACCTATAGACATGTAATTAACATGGATTCGCTCTCCGTGAAATTCCGTGTTCTGAACACGATACATGCATCTCGGACTCGACAATTATTCACTACATTGTGGTTAGCATGTGGATTACAGCACTTTCATCCACCATACAAAGCATAATGACACTTTGAAGGATTTTCTCAGATTTCACAGGTTAGTTTTAATGCCAGATAAGAAAATGAGGCAGATTTGGCAAAAAAATGCTCTTGGAGCGAGTTATACACAAAAGATATGTAATTTACCTAGTTTTACTCACCGTGACATTCCGTGTTCTGAACACGTTACATGCATCACGGATTCGACAAACATTCACTACAGAGTTGGTAGCATAAGGATTACCGAACATTCACCCACCATAAATGCTATATTGACATTTTGAAGCACTTTCCCGTATTTCAAAATGTTTTCCTAATGCCAGGTTTGAAAATGAGGCAGATTAACAAAAAATTCTCTTGGAGCAAGTACTTCCCATAGAAATGTAATTTACATAGCTTCCCTCACAGTGACATTCCAATTTCCGAACACTCTACATACTTCACGGATTTGACAAACATTTTTAATGAGTTATGTACATGTGTATTACAGAACTTTCATCCACCATACAAGGCATATTTAAACTTAGAAACATTAACTCTGAATTTGCAGCCTTTTCCTAATGCCAGTTTCGAAAATCAGGCCGTTTTCTCCAGAAAAATTTTTGGAGCGATTCCTTCCCAATAGACATGAAATTTACATAGATTCCATCTCCGGAAATTTCCGTCATACGATCACGCTACATGCATAGGCTTTCTACAATTATTCACATCAGGTTTGTTTGCATGTGGCTTTATGAACTTCCATCACAATATAATGCATATTGACACTTTGAAGCATTTTCTCTGATTTTGAAGGAATTTCCAAATGCCAGTTTCGAAAATGAGGCAGGTTTCGCAGAAAAAACTCTTGGAGTGAGTTCTACCCAAGAGACATGTATTTTACCGACATACGCTCACCGTGATATCCTATGTTCTGAACACTCTCCATGTATCTCGGATTCGACAAATATTCTCTACAGAGTTGTTAGTATGCAGATTGCCGAACTTTCATCCACCATACAAGGCATATTTACACCTACAATTGATTAATCTGAGTTCGCAGCTTATTCCTAATGCCAGTTTCAAAAATCAGGATGTTATCTCAGGAAAAACTCTTGGAGCGATTTCTAACCTAGGGAAATGTAATTTACATAAATTTCCTCGCCGTGACATTCCGTGTTCCAAACGTTCTACATGCATAACGGATTCGAAAAATATTCACTACAGATTTGTTAGCATGTGGATTACCGAATTTTCATGACAAAACATTGAATATTGATACTTAGAAGTATTTTCTCAGATTTTGCAGCGTTTTCCAAGCGCCAGTTTCAAAAATGAAGCAGTTATTACAGAAAAATTCTATTGAAGTGAGTTCTACAAAATAGACAAGTATTTACATTGTTTCAATCACCGTGAAATTGCACGTTCCAAACATGGTACATGCATCACGGATTAGGAAAAAGATTCTCTAATATGTTTTGAAAATTGGATTACCAAACTTTCTTCCTACATAAAGGCATCTTTACACCTACAAATATTTTCTCACATTTTGCAGCTTTATCCAAATATCACATTTGAGTATCAAGCAATTTTTGCCGAAAAATTCTATTCTAGCTAGTTCTACCCAATAGAATTCTAATTTACATAGATTCTTTACCGTGAATTTCTGTCTTCCAAACGCGCTACAAGAATCACAGTTTGAAAAATATTACTACACACTTGTTAACATATGGATTACCGGACTTTCATCCACCAATCAAGTCATATTGGCACTTAGAAGCATTTTCTCATATTTCGAAGATTTTTCCTAACACCAGATTTGAAAATGAGGCAGATTTTGCAGAAAAATTCTCTTGGAGCGAGTTCTACCCAATAGACATTTAATTTAGATTGATGTGCTCATCATGACATTTTGTGATCTGAACACATTTCATGTATCTCGGTTTCGACAAATATTCACTACAGAGATGTTAGCATTTGGATTACCAATCTTACATCCACCATACAAGGCATATTTACACCTACAAGTATTTACTCTCAATTCAAAGTTTTGTCCAAACGTCAAATTCGAAAATCATGCAATTTGTTCAGAAAAATTCTATTCAAGCTAGTTCTACCCAATAGAATTTTAATTTATGTAGTTTCATTACCATAAATTTCCATGTTCCAAACACGCTAAATAAGTCACGGATTCGAAAAGTATTCCCTTCATAGTTGGTTACGTGGATTACCAGACTTAAATTCCCCGTTCAAGGCATATTCACACTTAGAAGCATTTTCTCAGATTTCTCAGGTTTTTCCTAAAGCCAGTTTGGAAAATGAGGCTGATTTCACAGAAAATGTTCTTGGAGCCAGTTCTACCCAAAAGATATGTAATTTAACTAGTTCACTCACCGTGACATTCCGTGTTCTGAACATGTTACATGCATCAAGGATTCGACAATCATGCTTTAATGAGTGTGAGCATGTGGATTATCAAATTTTCATCCACCTTACAAGACATGTTTTCACCTAGAAACATTTACTCACATTTCGCAGAATTTTCCTAACGTCAGTTTCGAAAATCAGGCAGTTTTCGCAGAAAAATCCTCTTGTTGCATGTTCCATCCAATAGACATCTCATTTTCATAGATACCATCACCGTAACATTCCGTGTTCCTAAAAAACGGTTCATGCACCAAGGATTCAACAAATATTCACTGCTGAGTTGTTAGCATGTGAATTACCAATCTTTAATAAACCATTGAAGACATATTGTCACCTTAAAGCATTTACTCTGATTTCACAGCGTTTTCATAACCCCAGTTTCGAAGCTGAGGCAGATTTTTCAGTAAAACTCTCCTGGAGAGGGTTCTAACCAATAGATATGTAATTTGCATAGCTTCCCTCACCGAGAAAGACCGTGTTCCGAACAGGCTACATACATCAAGGATTTGAGAAACATTTTTAATGAGTTATGTACATGTGTATTACAGATCTTTCATCCACCATACAAGGCATGTTGACACATAGAAACATTAACTAAGAGTTCGTAGCTTTTTCCTAATAGCAGTTTCGAAAATCAGGCAGTTTTCAAAGGAAAAAACTGTTGGAGCGTGTTCTACCCAATAGGTACGTAAATTACATAGATTCCCCCACTGTGAAATTATATGTTTCGAAAACATTACATGCAGAAATTATTCGACAAAAATAAACTATAGAGTTGTTTGCATGAGGATGACAGCACTTTCATCACAATACAAGGCATATTGATGCTTAGAAGCATTTTCTCTGATTTCACAGAGCTTTCCAAACGCCAGTTTCGAAAATGAGGCAGATTTCACGGCAAAAACCTCTTGGAGCAGGTTCTAACCTATAGACATGTAATTAACGTGGATTCGCTCTCCGTGAAATTCCGTGTTCTGAACACGATACATGCACCTCGGACTCGACAAATATTCACTACATTGTGGTTAGCATGTGGATTACAGCACTTTCATCCATCATACAAAGCTTACTGACACTTTGAAGAATTTTCTCAGATTTCACAGGTTAGTTTTAATGCCAGATAAGAAAATGAGGCAGATTTGGCAAAAAAATGCTCTTGGAGCGAGTTATACACAAAAGATATGTAATTTACCTAGTTTTACTCACCGTGACATTCCGTGTTCTGAACACGTTACATGCATCACGGATTCGACAAACATTCACTACAGAGTTGGTAGCATAAGGATTACCGAACATTCATCCACCATAAATGCCATATTGACATTTTGAAGCACTTTCCCATATTTCAAAATGTTTTCCTAATGCCAGGTTTGAAAATGAGGCAGATTAACAAAAAATTCTCTTGGAGCAAGTACTTCCCATAGAAATGTAATTTACATAGCTTCCCTCACAGTGACATTCCAATTTCCGAACACTCTACATACTTCACGGATTTGACAAACATTTTTAATGAGTTATGTACATGTGTATTACAGAACTTTCATCCACCATACAAGGCATATTTAAACCTAGAAACTTTAACTCTGAATTTGCAGCCTTTTCCTAATGCCAGTTTCGAAAATCAGGCCGTTTTCTCCAGAAAAAATTTTTGGAGCGATTTCTTCCCAATAGACTTGAAATTTACATAGATTCCATCTCCGGAAATTTCCATCATACGATCACGCTACATGCATAGGCTTTCTACAATTATTCACATCAGGTTTGTTTGCATGTGGCTTTATGAACTTCCATCACAATACAATGCATATTGACACTTTGAAGCATTTTCTCTGATTTTGAAGGAATTTCCAAATGCCAGTTTCGAAAATGAGGCAGAGTTCGCAGAAAAAACTCTTGGAGTGAGTTCTACCCAAGAGACATGTATTTTACCAACATACGCTCACCGTGATATTCTATGTTCTGAACACTCCCCATGTATCTCGGATTCGACATATATTCTCTACAGAGTTGTTAGTATGCGGATTGCCGAACTTTCATCCACCATACAAGGCATATTTACACCTACAATTGATTAATGTGAGTTCGCAGCTTATTCCTAACGCCAGTTTCAAAAATCAGGCTGTTATCTCAGGAAAAAACTCTTGGAGCGATTTCTAACCTAGGGAAATGTAATTTAAATAAATTTCCTCGCCGTGACATTCCGTGTTCCAAACGTTCTACATGCATAACGGATTCGAAAAATATTCACTACAGATTTGTTAGCATGTGGATTACCGAACTTACATCACAAAACATTGAATATTGATACTTAGAAGTATTTTCTCAGATTTTGCAGCGTTTTCCAAGCGCCAGTTTCAAAAATGAAGCAGTTTTCACAGAAAAATTCTATTGAAGTGAGTTCTACAAAATAGACAAGTAGTTACATTGCTTCAATAACCGTGAAATTGCACGTTCCAAACATGGTACATGCATCACGGATTAGGAAAAAGATTCTTTATTATGTTGTGAAAAATTGGATTACCAAACTTTCTTCCTACATAAAGGCATCTTTATACCTACAAATATTTTCTCACATTTTGCAGCTTTATCCAAATATCACATTTGAGTATCAAGCAATTTTCACCAAAATATTCTATTCTAGCTAGTTCTACCCAATAGAATTCTAATTTACATAGTTTCTTTACCGTGAATTTCTGTCTTCCGAACGCGCTACAAGAATCACAGTTTGAAAAATATTACTACACACTTGTTAACATATGGATTACCGGACTTTCATCCACCAATCAAGTCATATTGGCACTTAGAAGCATTTTCTCATATTTCGAGGATTTTTCCTAACACCAGATTTGAAAATGAGGCAGATTTTGCAGAAAAATTCTCTTGGAGCGAGTTCTACCCAATAGACATTTAATTTACATTGATGTGCTCATCATGACATTTTGTGATCTGAACACATTTCATGTATCTCGGTTTCGACAAATATTCACTACAGAGATGTTAGCATTTGGATTACCAATCTTATATCCACCATACAAGGCATATTTACACCTACAAGTATTTACTCTCATTTCAATTTTTGTCCAAACGTCAAATTCGAAAATCATGCAATTTGTTCAGAAAAATTCTATTCAAGCTAGTTCTACCCAATAGAATTTTAATTTATGTAGTTTCATTACCGTAAATTTCCATGTTCCAAACACGCTAAATAAGTCACGGATTCGAAAAGTATTCCCTTCATAGTTGGTTACGTGGATTACCAGACTTAAATTCCCCGTTCAAGGCATATTCACACTTAGAAGCATTTTCTCAGATTTCTCAGGTTTTTCCTAAAGCCAGTTTGGAAAATGAGGCTGATTTCACAGAAAATGTTCTTGGAGCCAGTTCTACCCAAAAGATATGTAATTTAACTAGTTCACTCACCGTGACATTCCGTGTTCTGAACATGTTACATGCATCAAGGATTCGACAATCATCCTTTAATGAGTGTGAGCATGTGGATTATCAAATTTTCATCCACCTTACAAGACATGTTTTCACCTAGAAACATTTACTCACATTTCGCAGAATTTTCCTAACGTCAGTTTCGAAAATCAGGCAGTTTTCGCAGAAAAATCCTCTTGTTGCATGTTCCATCCAATAGACATCTCATTTTCATAGATACCATCACCGTAACATTCCGTGTTCCTAAAAAACGGTTCATGCACCAAGGATTCAACAAATATTCACTGCTGAGTTGTTAGCATGTGAATTACCAATCTTTAATAAACCATTGAAGACATATTGTCACCTTAAAGCATTTACTCTGATTTCACAGCGTTTTCATAACACCAGTTTCGAAACTGAGGCAGATTTTTCAGTAAAACTCTCCTGGAGAGGGTTCTAACCAATAGATATGTAATTTGCATAGCTTCCCTCACCGAGAAAGACCGTGTTCCGAACAGGCTACATACATCAAGGATTTGAGAAACATTTTTAATGAGTTATGTACATGTGTATTACAGATCTTTCATCCACCATACAAGGCATATTGACACATAGAAACATTAACTCTGAGTTCGCAGCTTTTTCCTAATAGCAGTTTCGAAAATCAGGCAGTTTTCAAAGGAAAAAACTGTTGGAGCGTGTTCTGCCCAATAGGTACGTAAATTACATAGATTCCCCCACTGTGAAATTACATGTTTCGAACACATTACATGCAGAAAAGATTCGACAAAAATAAACTATAGAGTTGTTTGCATGAGGATGACAGGACTTTCATCACAATACACGGCATATTGATGCTTAGAAGCATTTTCTCTGATTTCACAGAGCTTTCCAAACGCCAGTTTCGAAAATGAGGCAGATTTCATGGGAAAAACCTCTTGGAGCAGGTTCTAACCTATAGACATGTAATTAACATGGATTCGCTCTCCGTGAAATTCCGTGTTCTGAACACGATACATGCATCTCGGACTCGACAAATATTCACTACATTGTGGTTAGCATGTGGATTACAGCACTTTCATCCACCATACAAAGCTTACTGACACTTTGAAGAATTTTCTCAGATTTCACAGGTTAGTTTTAATGCCAGATAAGAAAATGAGGCAGATTTGGCAAAAAAATGCTCTTGGAGCGAGTTATACACAAAAGATATGTAATTTACCTAGTTTTACTCACCGTGACATTCCGTGTTCTGAACACGTTACATGCATCACAGATTCGACAAACATTCACTACAGAGTTGGTAGCATAAGGATTACCGAACATTCACCCACCATAAATGCCATATTGACATTTTGAAGCACTTTCCCATATTTCAAAATGTTTTCCTAATGCCAGGTTTGAAAATGAGGCAGATTAACAAAAAATTCTCTTGGAGCAAGTACTTCCCATAGAAATGTAATTTACATAGCTTCCCTCACAGTGACATTCCAATTTCCGAACACTCTACATACTTCACGGATTTGACAAACGTTTTTAATGAGTTATGTACATGTGTATTACAGAACTTTCATCCACCATACAAGGCATATTTAAACCTAGAAAAGTTAACTCTGAATTTGCAGCCTTTTCCTAATGCCAGTTTCGAAAATCAGGCCGTTTTCTCCAGAAAAAATTTTTGGAGCGATTTCTTCCCAATAGACTTGAAATTTACATAGATTCCATCTCCGGAAATTTCCATCATACGATCACGCTACATGCATAGGCTTTCTACAATTATTCACATCAGGTTTGTTTGCATGTGGCTTTATGAACTTCCATCACAATACAATGCATATTGACACTTTGAAGCATTTTCTCTGATTTTGAAGGAATTTCCAAATGCCAGTTTCGAAAATGAGGCAGAGTTCGCAGAAAAAACTCTTGGAGTGAGTTCTACCCAAGAGACATGTATTTTACCAACATACGCTCACCGTGATATTCTATGTTCTGAACACTCCCCATGTATCTCGGATTCGACATATATTCTCTACAGAGTTGTTAGTATGTGGATTGCCGAACTTTCATCCACCATACAAGGCATATTTACACCTACAATTGATTAATGTGAGTTCGCAGCTTATTCCTAACGCCAGTTTCAAAAATCAGGCTGTTATCTCAGGAAAAAACTCTTGGAGCGATTTCTAACCTAGGGAAATGTAATTTACATAAATTTCCTCGCCGTGACATTCCGTGTTCCAAACGTTCTACATGCATAACGGATTTGAAAAATATTCACTACAGATTTGTTAGCATGTGGATTACCGAACTTACATCACAAAACATTGAATATTGATACTTAGAAGTATTTTCTCAGATTTTGCAGCGTTTTCCAAGCGCCAGTTTCAAAAATGAAGCAGTTTTCACAGAAAAATTCTATTGAAGTGAGTTCTACAAAATAGACAAGTAGTTACATTGTTTCAATCACCGTGAAATTGCACGTTCCAAACATGGTACATGCATCACGGATTAGGAAAAAGATTCTTTATTATGTTGTGAAAAAGTGGATTACCAAACTTTCTTCCTACATAAAGGCATCTTTATACCTACAAATATTTTCTCACATTTTGCAGCTTTATCCAAATATCACATTTGAGTATCAAGCAATTTTCGCCAAAATATTCTTTTCTAGCTAGTTCTACCCAATAGAATTCTAATTTACATAGTTTCTTTACCGTGAATTTCTGTCTTCCGAACGCGCTACAAGAATCACAGTTTGAAAAATATTACTACACACTTGTTAACATATGGATTACCGGACTTTCATCCACCAATCAAGTCATATTGGCACTTAGAAGCATTTTCTCATATTTCGAGGATTTTTCCTAACACCAGATTTGAAAATGAGGCAGATTTTGCAGAAAAATTCTCTTGGAGCGAGTTCTACCCAATAGACATTTAATTTACATTGATGTGCTCATCATGACATTTTGTGATCTGAACACATTTCATGTATCTCGGTTTCGACAAATATTCACTACAGAGATGTTAGCATTTGGATTACCAATCTTACATCCACCATACAAGGCATATTTACACCTACAAGTATTTACTCTCATTTCAATTTTTGTCCAAACGTCAAATTCGAAAATCATGCAATTTGTTCAGAAAAATTCTATTCAAGCTAGTTCTACCCAATAGAATTTTAATTTATGTAGTTTCATTACCGTAAATTTCCATGTTCCAAACACGCTAAATAAGTCACGGATTCGAAAATTATTCCCTTCATAGTTGGTTACGTGGATTACCAGACTTAAATTCCCCGTTCAAGGCATATTCACACTTAGAAGCATTTTCTCAGATTTCTCAGGTTTTTCCTAAAGCCAGTTTGGAAAATGAGGCTGATTTCACAGAAAATGTTCTTGGAGCCAGTTCTACCCAAAAGATATGTAATTTAACTAGTTCACTCACCGTGACATTCCGTGTTCTGAACATGTTACATGCATCAAGGATTCGACAATCATGCTTTAATGAGTGTGAGCATGTGGATTATCAAATTTTCATCCACCTTACAAGACATGTTTTCACCTAGAAACATTTACTCACATTTCGCAGAATTTTCCTAACGTCAGTTTCGAAAATCAGGCAGTTTTCGCAGAAAAATCCTCTTGTTGCATGTTCCATCCAATAGACATCTCATTTTCATAGATACCATCACCGTAACATTCCGTGTTCCTAAAAAACGGTTCATGCACCAAGGATTCAACAAATATTCACTGCTGAGTTGTTAGCATGTGAATTACCAATCTTTAATAAACCATTGAAGACATATTGTCACCTTAAAGCATTTACTCTGATTTCACAGCGTTTTCATAACACCAGTTCCGAAACTGAGGCAGATTTTTCAGTAAAACTCTCCTGGAGAGGGTTCTAACCAATAGATATGTAACTTGCATTGCTTCCCTCACCGAGAAAGACCGTGTTCCGAACAGGCTATATACATCAAGGATATGAGAAACATTTTTAATGAGTTATGTACATGTGTATTACAGTTCTTTCATCCACCATACAAGGCATATTGACACATAGAAACATTAACTCTGAGTTCGCAGCTTTTTCCTAATAGCAGTTTTGAAAATCAGGCAGTTTTCAAAGGAAAAACTGTTGGAGCTTTTCTGCCCAATAGGTACGTAAATTACATAGATTCCCCCACTGTGAAATTACATGTTTTGAACACATTACATGCAGAAAAGATTCGACAAAAATAAACTATAGAGTTGTTTGCATGAGGATGACAGGACTTTCATCACAGTACAAGGCATATTGATGCTTAGAAGCATTTTCTCTGATTTCACAGAGCTTTCCAAACGCCAGTTTCGAAAATGAGGCAGATTTCACGGCAAAAACCTCTTCGAGCAGGTTCTAACCTATAGACATGTAATTAACATGGATTCGCTCTCCGTGAAATTCCGTGTTCTGAACACGATACATGCATCTCGGACTCGACAAATATTCACTACACTGTGGTTAGCATGTGGATTACAGCACTTTCATCCACCATACAAAGCTTACTGACACTTTGAAGGATTTTCTCAGATTTCACAGGTTAGTTTTAATGCCAGATAAGAAAATGAGGCAGATTTGGCAAAAAAATGCTCTTGGAGCGAGTTATACACAAAAGATATGTAGTTTAACTAGTTTTACTCACCGTGACATTCCGTGTTCTGAACACGTTACATGCATCACGGATTCGACAAACATTCACTACAGAGTTGGTAGCATAAGGATTACCGAATATTCCCCCACCATAAATGCCATATTGACATTTTGAAGCACTTTCCCATATTTCAAAATGTTTTCCTAATGCCAGGTTTGAAAATGAGGCAGATTAACAAAAAATTCTCTTGGAGCAAGTACTTCCCATAGAAATGTAATTTACATAGCTTCCCTCACAGTGACATTCCAATTTCCGAACACTCTACATACTTCACGGATTTGACAAACATTTTTAATGAGTTATGTACATGTGTATTACAGAACTTTCATCCACCATACAAGGCATATTTAAACCTAGAAACGTTAACTCTGAATTTGCAGCCTTTTCCTAATGCCAGTTTCGAAAATCAGGCCGTTTTCTCCAGAAAAAGTTTTTGGAGCGATTTCTTCCCAATAGACATGAAATTTACATAGATTCCATCTCCGGAAATTTCCATCATACCATCACGCTACATGCGTAGGCTTTCTACAATTATTCACATCAGGTTTGTTTGCATGTGGCTTTATGAACTTCCATCACAATACAATGCATATTGACACTTTGAAGCATTTTCTCTGATTTTGAAGGAATTTCCAAATGCCAGTTTCGAAAATGAGGCAGATTTCGCAGAAAAAACTCTTGGAGTGAGTTCTACCCAAGAGACATGTATTTTACCGAGATACACTCACCGTGATATTCTATGTTCTGAACACTCTCCATGTATCTCGGATTCGACAAATATTCTCTTCAGAGTTGTTAGTATGCGGATTGCCGAACTTTCATCCACCATACAAGGCATATTTACACCTACAATTGATTAATCTGAGTTCGCAGCTTATTCCTAATGCCAGTTTCAAAAATCAGGCGGTTATCTCAGGAAAAAACTCTTGGAGCGATTTCTAACCTAGGGAAATGTAATTTACATAAATTTCCTCGCCGTGACATTCGGTGTTCCAAACGTTCTACATGCATAACGGATTCGAAAAATATTCACTACAGATTTGTTAGCATGTGGATTACCAAACTTTCATCACAAAACATTGAATATTGATACTTAGAAGTATTTTCTCAGATTTTGCAGCGTTTTCCAAGCGCCAGTTTCAAAAATGAAGCAGTTTTCACAGAAAAATTCTATTGAAGTGAGTTCTACCAAATAGAAAAGTAGTTTACATTGTTACAATCACCGTGAAATTGCACGTTCCGAACATGGTACATGCATCACGTGTTAGAAAAAAGATTCTTTAATATGTTGTGAAAAAGTGGATTACCAAACTTTCTTCCTACATAAAGGCATCTTTACACCTACAAATATTTTCTCACATTTTGCAGCTTTATCCAAATATCTCATTTGAGTATCAAGCAATTTTCGCCGAAAAATTTTATACTAGCTAGTTCTACCCAATAGAATTCTAATTTACATGGTTTCTTTACCGTGAAATTCTGTCTTCTGAACGCGCTACAAGAATCACAGTTTGAAAAATATTACTACACACTTGTTAACATATGGATTACCGGACTTTCATCCACCAATCAAGTCATATTGGCACTTAGAAGCATTTTCTCATATTTCGAAGATTTTTCCTAACACCAGATTTGAAAATGAGGCAGATTTTGCAGAAAAATTCTCTTGGAGCGAGTTCTACCCAATAGACATTTAATTTACATTGATGTGCTCATCATGATATTTTGTGATCTGAACACATTTCATGTATCTCGGTTTCGACAAATATTCACTACAGAGATGTTAGCATTTGGATTACCAAACTTTCATCCACCATACAAGGCATATTTACACCTACAAGTATTTACTCTCATTTCAAATTTTGTCCAAACGTCAAATTCGAAAATCATGCAATTTGTTCAGAAAAATTCTATTCAAGCTAGTTCTACCCAATAGAATTTTAATTTACGTAGTTTCATTACCATAAATTTCCATGTTCCAAACACGCTAAATAAGTCACGGATTCGAAAAGTATTCCCTTCATAGTTGGTTACGTGGATTACCAGACTTAAATTCCCCGTTCAAGGCATATTCACACTTAGAAGCATTTTCTCAGATTTCTCAGGTTTTCCCTAAAGCCAGTTTGGAAAATGAGGCTGATTTCACAGAAAAAGTTCTTGGAGCCAGTTCTACCCAAAAGATATGTAATTTAAGTAGTTCACTCACCGTGACATTCCGTGCTCTGAACATGTTACATGCATCAAGGATTCGACAATCATCCTTTAATGAGTGTGAGCATGTGGATTATCAAATTTTCATCCACCTTACAAGACATGTTTTCACCTAGAAACATTTACTCCCATTTCGCAGAATTTTCCTAACGTCAGTTTCGAAAATCAGGCATTTTTCGCAGAAAAATCCTCTTGTTGCATGTTCCATCCAATAGACATCTCATTTTCATAGATACCATCACCGTAACATTCCGTGTTCCTAAAAAACGGTTCATGCACCAAGGATTCAACAAATATTCACTGCTGAGTTGTTAGCATGTGAATTACCAATCTTTAATAAACCATTGAAGACATATTGTCACCTTAAAGCATTTACTCTGATTTCACAGCGTTTTCATAACACCAGTTTCGAAACTGAGGCAGATTTTTCAGTAAAACTCTCCTGGAGAGGGTTCTAACCAATAGATATGTAATTTGCATAGCTTCCCTCACCGAGAAAGACCGTGTTCCGAACAGGCTACATACATCAAGGATTTGAGAAACATTTTTAATGAGTTATGTACATGTGTATTACAGATCTTTCATCCACCATACAAGGCATATTGACACATAGAAACATTAACTCTGAGTTCGCAGATTTTTCCTAATAGCAGTTTCGAAAATCAGGCAGTTTTCAAAGGAAAAATTGTTGGAGCGTGTTCTGCCCAATAGGTACGTAAATTACATAGATTCCCCCACTGTGAAATTACATGTTTCGAACACATTACATGCAGAAAAGATTCGACAAAAATAAACTATAGAGTTGTTTGCATGAGGATGACAGGACTTTCATCACAATACACGGCATATTGATGCTTAGAAGCATTTTCTCTGATTTCACAGAGCTTTCCAAATGCCAGTTTCGAAAATGAGGCAGATTTCACGGCAAAAACCTCTTGGAGCAGGTTCTAACCTATAGACATGTAATTAACATGGATTCGCTCTCCGTGAAATTCCGTGTTCTGAACACGATACATGCATCTCGGACTCGACAAATATTCACTACATTGTGGTTAGCATGTGGATTACAGCACTTTCATCCACCATACAAAGCTTACTGACACTTTGAAGAATTTTCTCAGATTTCACAGGTTAGTTTTAATGCCAGATAAGAAAATGAGGCAGATTTGGCAAAAAAATGCTCTTGGAGCGAGTTATACACAAAAGATATGTAATTTACCTAGTT
Source organism: Camelus bactrianus (assembly GCF_048773025.1). Lineage (NCBI taxonomy): Eukaryota > Metazoa > Chordata > Mammalia > Artiodactyla > Camelidae > Camelus > Camelus bactrianus. Next base: position 141,001,739 of record NC_133539.1, on the reverse strand, counting down.
TTACTCACCGTGACATTCCGTGTTCTGAACACGTTACATGCATCACGGATTCGACAAACATTCACTACAGAGTTGGTAGCATAAGGATTACCGAACATTCACCCACCATAAATGCCATATTGACATTTTGAAGCACTTTCCCATATTTCAAAATGTTTTCCTAATGCCAGGTTTGAAAATGAGGCAGATTAACAAAAAATTCTCTTGGAGCAAGTACTTCCCATAGAAATGTAATTTACATAGCTTCCCTCACAGTGACATTCCAATTTCCGAACACTCTACATACTTCACGGATTTGACAAACATTTTTAATGAGTTATGTACATGTGTATTACAGAACTTTCATCCACCATACAAGGCATATTTAAACCTAGAAACGTTAACTCTGAATTTGCAGCCTTTTCCTAATGCCAGTTTCGAAAATCAGGCCGTTTTCTCCAGAAAAAATTTTTGGAGCGATTTCTTGCCAATAGACATGAAATTTACATAGATTCCATCTCCGGAAACTTCCGTCATACGATCACGCTACAAGCGTAGGCTTTCTACAATTATTCACATCAGGTTTGTTTGCATGTGGCTTTATGAACTTCCATCACAATACAATGCATATTGACACTTTGAAGCATTTTCTCTGATTTTGAAGGAATTTCCAAATGCCAGTTTCAAAAATGAGGCAGATTTCGCAGAAAAAACTCTTGGAGTGAGTTCTACCCAAGAGACATGTATTTTACCGAGATACACTCACCGTGATATTAATGATCTGAACACTCTCCATGTATCTCGGATTCGACAAATATTCTCTACAGAGGTGTTAGTATGCGGATTGCCAAACTTTCATCCACCATACAAGGCATATTTACACCTACAATTGATTAATCTCAGTTCGCAGCTTGTTCCTAATGCCAGTTTCAAAAATCAGGCGGTTATCTCAGGAAAAAACTCTTGGAGCGATTTCTAACCTAGGGAAATGTAATTTACATAAATTTCCTCGCCGTGACATTCCGTGTTCCAAACGTTCTACATGCATAACGGATTCGAAAATATTCACTACAGATTTGTTAGCATGTGGATTACCGAACTTTCATCACAAAACATTGAATATTGATACTTAGAAGTATTTTCTCAGATTTTGCAGCGTTTTCCAAGCGCCAGATTCAAAAATGAAGCAGTTTTCACAGAAAAATTCTATTGAAGTGAGTACTACCAAATAAACAAGTAGTTTACATTGTTTCAATCACCGTGAAATTGCACGTTCCGAACATGGTACATGCATCACGGGTTAGAAAAAAGATTCTTTAATATGTTGTGAAAAAGTGGATTACCAAACTTTCTTCCTACATAAAGGCATCTTTACACCTACAAATATTTTCTCACATTTTGCAGCTTTATCCAAATATCACATTTGAGTATCAAGCAATTTTCGCCGAAATATTCTATTGTAGCTAGTTCTACCCACTAGAATTCTAATTTACATGGTTTCTTTACCATGAAAATCTGTCTTCTAAACGCGCTACAAGAATCACTGTTTGAAAAATATTACTACACACTTGTTAACATATGGATTACCGGACTTTCATCCACCAATCAAGTCATATTGGAACTTAGAAACATTTTCTCATATTTTGAAGATTTTTCCTAACACCAGATTTGAAAATGAGGCAGATTTTGCAGAAAAATTCTCTTGGAGCGAGTTCTACCCAATAGACATTTAATTTACATAGATGTGCTCATCATGACATTTTGTGATCTGAACACATTTCATGTATCTCGGTTTTGACAAATATTCACTACAGAGATGTTAGCATTTGGATTACCAATCTTACATCCACCATACAAGGCATATTTGCACCTACAAGTATTTACTCTCATTTCAAAGTTTTGTCCAAACGTCAAAATCGAAAATCATGCAATTTGTTCAGAAAAATTCTATTCAAGCTAGTTCTACCCAATAGAATTTTAATTTACGTAGTTACATTACCGTAAATTTCCATGTTCCAAACACGCTAAATAAGTCACCGATTCGAAAATTATTCCCTTCATAGTTGGTTACGTGGATTACCGGACTTAAATTCTCCGTTCAAGGCATATTCACACTTAGAAGCATTTTCTCAGATTTCTCAGGTTTTTCCTAAAGCCAGTTTGGAAAATGAGGCTGATTTCACAGAAAATGTTCTTGGAGCCAGATCTACCCAAAAGATATGTAATTTAACTAGTTCACTCACCGTGACATTCCGTGTTCTGAACATGTTACATGCATCAAGAATTCGACAATCATCCTTTAATGAGTGTGAGCATGTGGATTATCAAATTTTCATCCACCTTACAAGACATGTTTTCACCTAGAAACATTTACTCACATTTCGCAGAATTTTCCTAACGTCAGTTTCGAAAATCAGGCAGTTTTCGCAGAAAAATCCTCTTGTTGCATGTTCCATCCAATAGACATCTCATTTTCATAGATACCATCACCGTAACATTCCGTGTTCCTAAAAAACGGTTCATGCACCAAGGATTCAACAAATATTCACTGCTGAGTTGTTAGCATGTGAATTACCAATCTTTAATAAACCATTGAAGACATATTGTCACCTTAAAGCATTTACTCTGATTTCACAGCGTTTTCATAACACCAGTTTCAAAACTGAGGCAGATTTTTCAGTAAAACTCTCCTGGAGAGAGTGCTATCCAATAGATATGTAATTTAGATAGCTTCCCTCACCGAGAAAGACCATGTTCCGAACAGGCTAAATACATCAAGGATTTGAGAAACATTTTTAATGAGTTATGTACATGTGTATTACAGATCTTTCATCCACCATACAAGGCATATTGACACATAGAAACATTAACTCTGAGTTCGCAGATTTTTCCTAATAGCAGTTTCGAAAATCAGGCAGTTTTCAAAGGAAAAAACTGTTGGAGCGTGTTCTACCCAATAGGTACGTAAATTACATAGATTCCCCCACTGTTAAATTACATGTTTCGAACACATTACATGCAGAAAAGTTTCGACAAAAATAAACTATAGAGTTGTTTGCATGAGAATGACAGGACTTTCATCACAATACAAGGCATATTGATGCTTAGAAGCATTTTCTCTGATTTCACTGAGCTTTCCAAACGCCAGTTTCGAAAATGAGGCAGATTTCACGGCAAAAACCTCTTGGAGCAGGTTCAAACCTATAGACATGTAATTAACATGGATTCGCTCTCTGTGAAATTCCGTGTTCTGAACACAATACATGCATCTCGGACTCGACAAATATTCACTACAATGTGGTTAGCATGTGGATTACAGCACTTTCATCCACCATACAAAGCTTACTGACACTTTGAAGAATTTTCTCAGATTTCACAGGTTAGTTTTAATGCCAGATAAGAAAATGAGGCAGATTTGGCAAAAAAATGCTCTTGGAGCGAGTTATACACAAAAGATATGTAATTTACCTAGTTTTACTCACCGTGACATTCCGTGTTCTGAACACGTTACATGCATCACGGATTCGACAAACATTCACTACAGAGTTGGTAGCATAAGGATTACCGAACATTCACCCACCATAAATGCCATATTGACATTTTGAAGCACTTTCCCATATTTCAAAATGTTTTCCTAATGCCAGGTTTGAAAATGAGGCAGATTAACAAAAAATTCTCTTGGAGCAAGTACTTCCCATAGAAATGTAATTTACATAGCTTCCCTCACAGTGACATTCCAATTTTCGAACACTCTACATACTTCACGGATTTGACAAACATTTTTAATGAGTTATGTACATGTGTATTACAGAACTTTCATCCACCATACAAGGCATATTTAAACCTAGAAACGTTAACTCTGAATTTGCAGCCTTTTCCTAATGCCAGTTTCGAAAATCAGGCCGTTTTCTCCAGAAAAAAATTTTTGGAGCGATTTCTTCCCAATAGACATGAAATTTACATAGATTCCATCTCCGGAAATTTCCGTCATACGATCACGCTACATGCATAGGCTTTCTACAATTATTCACATCAGGTTTGTTTGCATGTGGCTTTATGAACTTCCATCACAATACAATGCATATCGACACTTTGAAGCATTTTCTCTGATTTTGAAGGAATTTCCAAATGCCAGTTTCGAAAATGAGGCAGATCTCGCAGAAAAAACTCTTGGAGTGAGTTCTACCCAAGAGACATGTATTTTACCGACATACGCTCACCGTGATATTCTATGTTCTGAAAACTCTTCATGTATCTAGGATTCGACAAATATTCTCTACAGAGTTGTTAGAATGCAGATTGCCGAACTTTCATCCACCATACAAGGCATATTTACACCTACAATTGATTAATCTGAGTTCGCAGCTTATTCCTAACGCCAGTTTCAAAAATCAGGCTGTTATCTCAGGAAAAAACTCTTGGAGCGATTTCTAACCTAGGGAAATGTAATTTTCATGAATTTCCTCGCCGTGACATTCCGTGTTCCAAACGTTCTACATGCATAACGGATTCAAAAAATATTCACTACAGATATGTTAGCATGTGGATTACCGAACTTTCATCACAATAGATTGAATATTGATACTTAGAAGTATTTTCTCAGATTTTGCAATGTTTTCCAAACGCCAGTTTCAAAAATGAAGCATTTATCGCAGAAAAATTCTCTTGGAGCAAGTTTTACCCAATAGTGAAGTAATTTACATTGTTTCAGTCACCGTGAAATTCCACGTTCCAAACACGGTATATGCATCACGGATTAGAGAAAGATTCTTTAATATGTTGTGAAAATGTGGATTACAGTACTTTCTTCCACATAAAGTCATATATACACCAAGAAATATTTACTCTCATTTTGAAGCTTTCTCAATAATTCAGATTCGATAGTCATGCAATTTTCGCAGAAAAATTGTATTCCAGCTAGTTCTACACAAAAAAATTGTAATTTACATTGTTTCATTACGGTGAAATTCCTTATTCCAAAAGCGCTACATGAATCAAGGTTTGAAAAATCATTATTACACTGTTATAAACATGTGGATTACCGGACTTTCATTCACCATTCAATGCATATTGACACTTAGAAGCATTTTCTAAGATTTCACAGGGTTCTCCTAATGGCAGTTTAGGACATGAAGCACATTTCGCGGAAAAATCCTCTTCAAGCGAGTTCTACCCAATAGACATGTAATTTAAATTGTTTCCTTCAATATGACCCTCTGTATTTCGTACACGTTACATGCATCACTAATTCGACAAACATTCTCTAATGAGCGTGAGCTTGTGGATTACTAAAATTTCATCCACCATACAAGGCATATTTACACCTAGTTGTAGTTATTTTAATTTCGCAGATTTTTCCTAACATCCAGATTTGAAAATCATGAAATTTTCGCAGAAAAATTAAATTCAAGCGAGTTCTATCCAGTAGAATTGTTATTTTCCGAGTTTCACTCACCGAGACATTCCGTGTTCTGAAAACGTTACATTAATCACGGCTACGACAGACATTATTTAATGACCGTGAGCATTTGGATTACCAATGTTTCAACCACAATACAAGGCATATTTACACCTAGAAATATTTACTTAGATTTCACAGAATTTTCCTAAATTCAGTTACAAAAATCAGGCAGTTTTCGCCGAAAAATACTCTTGCTGCATGTTCGATCCAATAGACATCCCATTTTCATAGATACCGTCACCGTAACATTCCGTGTTCCGAAAAATTTACATGCACCGTGGATTCAACTAATATTCACTCCTGAGTTGTTAGAATGTGAATTACACATCTTTATTAAACAATTGAAAACATATTGTCACCTTAAAGCTTTTGCTCAGGTTTTGCAGTGTTTTCATAACACCAGATTACAAACAGAGGTAGATTTTACAGTAAAATGCTCCTGGAGCGGGTTCTCACCAATAGATATGTAATTTACATAGTTTCCTTCAACGTGACATTCCGTGTGCCGAACACACTACATATATCACGGATTTGAGAAACATTTTTAATGAGTTGTGTACATGTGTATTACAGAACTTTCATGCACCATACAAGGCATATTTACACCTAGAAACATTAACTCTGAGTTTGTAGCTTTTTCCTAATAGCAGTTTCAAAAATCAGGCAGTTTCCTAAGGAAAAAACTGTTGGAGCGTGTTCTACCCAATAGATATGTAAATTACATAGATTCTCCCGCTGTGAAATTCCGTGTTTCACACACGCTACATGCAGATAGGATTCGACAAAAATACACTACAGAGTTGTTTGCATGTGGATTACAGGACTTTCATCACAATACAAGGCATATTGATACTTAAAAGCATTTTCTCTGATTTCACAGAGATTTAAAAACGCCAGTTTCGAAACTGAGGCAGATATCACGGCAAAATTCTCTTGGAGCGGGTTCAAAACAATAGACATGTAATTTACATGGATTCGCTCACCGTGAAATTCCATGTTCCGAACACGCTACATGCATCTCGGATTCGACAAATATTCACTACAGAGTTGTTAGCAAGTGGATTACAGCAGTTTCATCCACCATACATGGCTTACTGACACTTTGAAGACTTTTCACAGGTTTCACAGGTTAGTTTTAATGCCAGGTTTGAAAATGAGGCAGATTTGGCAGGAAAATGCTCTTGGAGCGAGTTCTAACCAAAAGATATGTAATTTGCTTAGTTTCACTCACCGTGACTTTCTGTGATCTGAAAACGTAACATGCATCACGGATTCGACAAACATCCTTTAATGATTTGTGAACATGTGTATTACCGAACTTTCATCCCCTTTACAATGCATAATTATACCTAGAAATTTTTTTCTGATTTAGTAGATTTCTCCTAATGTCAGTTTTTTAATTATGCAGTTTTCCCAGAAAAATCCTCATGGAGCGAGTTCTACACAATAGAGTTGCAATTTACATAGAATCTGTCATCGTGAAATTCCGTGTTCCGAAAAATCTACATGCATCACGGATTCGACAAATATTCACTACAGAGTGGTTAGCATAAGGATTACTAGACGTTCATTCACCATAAAAGCCATATTGGCACTTTGAAGCATTTTCTCATATTTCGAAAGTTTTTCCTAATGCCAGTTTTGAAAATGAGGCAAAATTTGCAGAAAAAGCTCTTGGAGCGAGTTCTACCCAAGTGATATGTATTTTACATACATTTGCTCACCGTGATATTCTGTGTTCCGAACACGCTTTATGTATCTCAGATTCGACAAATATTCACTACAGAGTTGTTAGCATGCGGATTACAGAACTTTCATCCACCCTACAAGGCATATTTACACCGAGAATCTATTCATCTGAGTTCGCAATTTTTTCCTAACGGCAGTCTCAAAAATCAGGTAGATTTCTCTGGGAAAAACTCTTGGAGTGATTTCTAACCAAGAGAAATGTTATTTACATCAACTCCCTGGCCATGAAATTCCGTGTTCCGAACATGCTACATGCATAATGGATTCGACAAATATTCACTACAGATTTGTTAGCATGTGGATTACCGAACTTCGATCACAATAGATTGAATATTGATACTTAGTAGTATTTTCTCAGATTTTGCAGTGTTTTCCAAACGCCAGTTTCAATAATGAAGCATTTATCGCAGAAAAATTTTCTTGGAGCGAGTTCTACCCAATAGAGAAGTAATTTACATTGTTTCAGTCACCGTGAAATTCCAAATTCTGAACACGGTATATGCATCACGGATTAGAAAAAGATTCTTTAATATGTTGTGAAAATGTGGATTACCGAACATTCTTCCAACATAAAGGCATATATACACCTAGAAATATTTACTCTCATTTTGAAGCTTTGTCCAAACTTCAGATTCGATAATCATGCAATTTTTGCAGAAAAATTCTATTCTGGCTAGTTCTACCCAATAGAATAGTAATTTACATTGTTTCATTATTGTGAAATTCCGTTTTCCAAAAGCGCTAAATGAATCAAGGTTTGAAAAATAATTACTACACTGTTATTAACATGTGGATTACCGGACTTTCATTCACCATTCAAGGCATATTGACACTTAGAAGCATTTTCTCAGAATTCACAGGGTTCTCCAAATGTCAGTTTTGAAAATGAGGCACATTTCGCAGAAAAATTCTCTTCAAGCAAGTTCTACCCAATAGACATGTAATTTACATTGTTTCCTTCAATATGACACTCTGTATTCCGTACACATTACATGCATCACGAATTCGACAAACATTCTCTAATGAGTGTGAGCATGTGGATTACTAAATTTTCATCCACCATACAAGGCATATTTACACCTAGGTGTAGTTATTCTGATTTTGCAGGTTTTTCCTAACATCCAGTTTTGAAAATCATGAAATTTTCGCAGAAAAATTCAATTCGAGCGAGTTCTATCCAGTAGAATTGTTATTTTCCGAGTTTCACTAAACGAGACATTCCGTGTTCCGAAAATGTTACATTAATCACGGCTTCGACAGATATTATTTAATGACAGTGAGCATGTGGATTACCGATGTTTCAACCACAATACAAGGCATATTTACACCTAGGAATATTTACTAAGATTTCGCAGATTTTTCCTAATGTCAGTTATGACAATCAGGCAGTTTTCGCAGAAAAATTCTCTTGCTGCATGTTCTATCCTATAGACATCCCATTTTCATAGATACCTTCACCGTAAAATTCCGTGTTCCGAAAAATTCACACGCACCATGGATTCATCAAATATTCACTCCTGAGTTGTTAGAATGTGAATTACACATCTTTATTAAACAATTGAAGACATATTGTCACCTTAAAGCTTTTGCTCAGGTTTTGCAGTGTTTTCATAACACCAGATTACAAACAGAGGTAGATTTTACAGTAAAATGCTCCTGGAGCGGGTTCTCACCAATAGATATGTAATTTACATAGTTTCCTTCAACGTGACATTCCGTGTGCCGAACACACTACATATATCACGGGTTTGAGAAACATTTTTAATGAGTTGTGTACATGTGTATTACAGAACTTTCATGCACCATACAAGGCATATTTACACCTAGAAACATTAACTCTGAGTTTGCAGCTTTTTCCTAATAGCAGTTTCGAAAATCAGGCAGTTTCCTAAGGAAAAAAACTGTTGGAGCGTGTTCTACCCAATAGATATGTAAATTACATAGATTCTCCCGCTGTGAAATTCCGTGTTTCGCACACGCTACATGCAGATAGGATTCGACAAAAATACACTACATAGATGTTTGCATGTGGATTACAGGACTTTCATCACAATACAAGGCATATTGATACTTAAAAGCATTTTCTCTGATTTCACAGAGCTTTCCAAACGCCAGTTTGAAAACTGAGGCAAAGATCACGGCAAAATTCTCTTGGAGCGGGTTCAAAACAATAGACATGTAATTTACATGGATTCGCTCACCGTGAAATTCCGTGTTCCGAACACGCTACATGCATCTCGGATTCGACAAATATTCACTACAGAGTTGTTAGCAAGTGGATTACAGCAGTTTCATCCACCATACATGGCTTACTGACACTTTGAAGACTTTTCACAGATTTCACAGGTTAGTTTTAATGCCAGGTTTGAAAATGAGGCAGATTTGGCAGGAAAATGCTCTTGGACCGAGTTCTAACCAAAAGATATGTAATTTGCTTAGTTTCACTCACCGTGACATTCCGTGATCTGAAAACGTAACATGCATCACGGATTCGACAAATATCCTTTATTGAGTTGTGAACATGTGTATTACCGAACTTTCATCCACTTTACAATGCATATTTATACCTAGAAATTTTTTTCTGATTTAGAAATTTCTCCTAATGTCAGTTTTTTAATCATGCAGTTTTCCCAGAAAAATCCTCATGGAGCGACTTCTACACAATAGAGTTGCAATTTACATAGAATCTGTCATCGTGAAATTCCGTGTTCCGAAAATGCTACATGCATCACGGATTCGACAAATATTCACTACAGTGTTGTTAGCATAAGGATTACCGGACTTTCATCCACCATAAAAGCCATATTGGCACTTTGAAGCATTTTCTCATATTTCGAAAGTTTTTCCTAATGCCAGTTTTGAAAATGAGGCAGAATTTGCAGAAAAAGCTCTTGGAGCGAGTTCTACCCAAGTGATATGTATTTTACATACATTCGCTCACCGTGATATTCTGTGTTCCGAACACGCTTTATGTATCTCGGATTCGACAAATATTCACTACAGAGTTGTTAGCATGCGGATTACAGAACTTTCATCCACCCTACAAGGCATATTTACACCGAGAATCTATTCATCTTAGTTCGCAATTTTTTCCTAACGGCAGTCTAAATATCAGGCAGATTTCTCTGGGAAAAACTCTTGGAGTGATTTCTAACCAAGAGATATGTAATTTACATCAACTCCCTGGCCATGACATTCCGTGTTCCGAACATGCTACATGCATAATGGATTCGACAAATATTCACTACAGATTTGTTAGCATGTGGATTACCGAACTTCGATCACAATAGATTGAATATTGATACTTAGAAGTATTTTCTCAGATTTTGCAGTGTTTTCCAAACGCCAGTTTCAATAATGAAGCATTTATCGCAAAAAAATACACTTGGAGCGAGTTCTACCCAATAGAGAAGTAATTTACATTGTTTCAGTCACCGTGAAATTCCAAATTCTGAAGACGGTATATGCATCACGGATTAGAAAAAGATTCTTTAATATATTGTGAAAATGTGGATTACCGAACATTCTTCCAACCTAAAGGCATATATACACCTAGAAATATTTACTCTCATTTTGAAGCTTTCTCCAAACTTCAGATTCGATAATCATGCAATTTTCGCAGAAAAATTCTATTCTAGCTAGTTCTACCCAATAGAATTGTAATTTACATTGTTTCATTACTGTGAAATTCCGTTTTCCAAAAGCGCTAAATGAATCAAGGTTTGAAAAATAATTACTACACTGTTATTAACATGTGGATTACCGGACTTTCATTCACCATTCAAGGCATATTGACACTTAGAAGCATTTTCTCAGAATTCACAGGGTTCTCCAAATGTCAGTTTTGAAAATGAGGCACATTTCGCAGAAAAATTCTCTTCAAGCGAGTTCTACCCAATAGACATGGAATTTACATTGTTTCCTTCAATATGACACTCTGTATTCCGTACACATTACATGCATCACGAATTCGACAAACATTCTCTAATGAGTGTGAGCATGTGGATTACTAAAATTTCATCCACCATAAAAGGCATATTTACACCTACTTGCAGTTATTCTGATTTCGCAGGTTTTTTTTTAACATCCAGTTTTGAAAATCATGAAATTTTCGCAGAAAAATTCAATTCGAGCGAGTTCTATCCAGTAGAATTGTTATTTTCCGAGTTTCACTCACCGAGACATTCCGTGTTCCGAAAACGTTACAATAATCACGGCTTCGACAAACATTATTTGATGACCATGAGCATGTGGATTACCGATGTTTCAACCACAATACAAGGCATATTTACACCTAGGAATATTTACTTAGAATTCGCAGATTTTTCCTAACGTCAGTTATGACAATCAGGCAGTTTTCGCAGAAAAATTCTCTTGCTGCATGTTCGATCCAATAGACATCCCATTTTCATAGATACCTTCACCGTAACATTCCGTGTTCCGAAAAAGGCACATGCACCATGGATTCATCAAATATTCACTCCTGAGTTGTTAGAATGGGAATTACACATCTTTATTAAACAATTGAAGACATATTGTCACCTTAAAGCTTTTGCTCAGGTTTTGCAGTGTTTTCATAACACCAGTTTACAAACACAGGTAGATTTTACAGTTAAATCCTCCTGGAGCGGGTTCTCACCAATAGATATGTAATTTACATAGTTTCCTTCAACGTGACATTCCGTGTGCCGAACACACTACATATATCACGGATTTGAGAAACATTTTTAATGAGTTGTGTACATGTGTATTACAGAACTTTCATGCACCATACAAGGCATATTTACACCTAGAAACATTAACTCTGAGTTTGCAGCTTTTTCCTAATAGCAGTTTCGAAAATCAGGCAGTTTCCTAAGGAAAAAAACTGTTGGAGCGTGTTCTACCCAATAGATATGTAAATTATATAGATTCTCCCGCTGTGAAATTCCGTGTTTCGCACACGCTACATGCAGATAGGATTCGACAAAAATACACTACAGAGTTGTTTGCATGTGGATTACAGGACTTTCATCACAATACAAGGCATATTGATACTTAAAAGCATTTTCTCTGATTTCACCGAGATTTCCAAACGCCAGTTTCGATACTGAGGCAGATTTCACGGCAAAATTCTCTTGGAGCGGGTTCAAAACAATAGACATGTAATTTACATGGATTCGCTCACCATGAAATTCCGTGATCAGAACACGCTACATGCATCTCGGATTCGACAAATATTCACTACAGAGTTGTTAGCAAGTGGATTACAGCAGTTTCATTCACCATACATGGCTTACTGACACTTTGAAGACTTTCCTCAGATTTCACAGGTTAGTTTTAATGCCAGGTTTGAAAATGAGGCAGAATTGGCAGGAAAATGCTCTTGGACCGAGTTCTAACCAAAAGATATGTAATTTGCTTAGTTTCACTCACCGTGACTTTCCGTGATCTGAACACGTAACATGCATCACGGATTCTTCAAACATTCTTTAATGAGTTGTGAACATGTATATTACCGAACTTTCATCCACCTTACAATGCATATTTATACGTAGAAATTTTTTCTGATTTCGTAGATTTCTCCTAATGTCAGTTTTTAAATCATGCAGTTTTGGCAGAAAAATCCTCATGGAGCGAGTTCTACACAATAGACTTGCAATTTACATAGAACCTGTCATCGTGAAATTCCGTGTTCCGAAAAAGCTACATGCATCACGGATTCGACAAATATTCACTACAGAGTTGTTAGCATAAGGATTACCGGACTTTCATCCACCATAATAGCCATATTGACACTTTGAAGCATTTTCTCATATTTCGAAAGTTTTTCCTAATGTCAGTTTTGAAAATGAGGCAGAAATTGCAGAAAAAGCTCTTGGAGCGAGTTCTACCCAAGTGATATGTATTTTACATACATTCGCTCACCGTGATATTCTGTGTTCCGAACACGCTTTATGTATCTCGGATTCGACAAATATTCACTACAGAGTTGTTAGCATGCGGATTACAGAACTTTCATCCACCCTACAAGGCATATTTACACCGAGAATCTATTCATCTTAGTTCGCAATTTTTTCCTAACGGCAGTCTAAATATCAGGCAGATTTCTCTGGGAAAAACTCTTGGAGTGATTTCTAACCAAGAGATATGTAATTTACATCAACTCCCTGGCCATGACATTCCGTGTTCCGAACATGCTACATGCATAATGGATTCGACAAATATTCACTACAGATTTGTTAGCATGTGGATTACCGAACTTTCATCACAATAGATTGAAAATTGATACTTAGAAGTATTTTCTCAAATTTTGCAGTGTTTTCCAAATGCCAGTTTCAATAATGAAGCATTTATCGCAAAAAAATACACTTGGAGCGAGTTCTACCCAATAGAGAAGTAATTTACATTGTTTCAGTCACCGTGAAATTCCAAATTCTGAACACGGTATATGCATCACGGATTAGAAAAAGATTCTTTAATATATTGTGAAAATGTGGATTACCGAACATTCTTCCAACCTAAAGGCATATATACACCTAGAAATATTTACTCTCATTTTGAAGCTTTCTCCAAACTTCAGATTCGATAATCATGCAATTTTCGCAGAAAAATTCTATTCTAGCTAGTTCTACCCAATAGAATTGTAATTTACATTGTTTCATTACTGTGAAATTCCGTTTTCCAAAAGCGCTAAATGAATCAAGGTTTGAAAAATAATTACTACACTGTTATTAACATGTGGATTACCGGACTTTCATTCACCATTCAAGGCATATTGACACTTAGAAGCATTTTCTCAGAATTCACAGGGTTCTCCAAATGTCAGTTTTGAAAATGAGGCACATTTCGCAGAAAAATTCTCTTCAAGCGGGTTCTACCCAATAGACATGGAATTTACATTGTTTCCTTCAATATGACACTCTGTATTCCGTACACATTACATGCATCACGAATTCGACAAACATTCTCTAATGAGTGTGAGCATGTGGATTACTAAAATTTCATCCACCATAAAAGGCATATTTACACCTACTTGCAGTTATTCTGATTTCGCAGGTTTTTTTTTAACATCCAGTTTTGAAAATCATGAAATTTTCGCAGAAAAATTCAATTCGAGCGAGTTCTATCCAGTAGAATTGTTATTTTCCGAGTTTCACTCACCGAGACATTCCGTGTTCCGAAAACGTTACAATAATCACGGCTTCGACAAACATTATTTGATGACCATGAGCATGTGGATTACCGATGTTTCAACCACAATACAAGGCATATTTACACCTAGGAATATTTACTTAGAATTCGCAGATTTTTCCTAACGTCAGTTATGACAATCAGGCAGTTTTCGCAGAAAAATTCTCTTGCTGCATGTTCGATCCAATAGACATCCCATTTTCATAGATACCTTCACCGTAACATTCCGTGTTCCGAAAAAGGCACATGCACCATGGATTCATCAAATATTCACTCCTGAGTTGTTAGAATGGGAATTACACATCTTTATTAAACAATTGAAGACATATTGTCACCTTAAAGCTTTTGCTCAGGTTTTGCAGTGTTTTCATAACACCAGTTTACAAACACAGGTAGATTTTACAGTTAAATCCTCCTGGAGCGGGTTCTCACCAATAGATATGTAATTTACATAGTTTCCTTCAACGTGACATTCCGTGTGCCGAACACACTACATATATCACGGATTTGAGAAACATTTTTAATGAGTTGTGTACATGTGTATTACAGAACTTTCATGCACCATACAAGGCATATTTACACCTAGAAACATTAACTCTGAGTTTGCAGCTTTTTCCTAATAGCAGTTTCGAAAATCAGGCAGTTTCCTAAGGAAAAAAACTGTTGGAGCGTGTTCTACCCAATAGATATGTAAATTATATAGATTCTCCCGCTGTGAAATTCCGTGTTTCGCACACGCTACATGCAGATAGGATTCGACAAAAATACACTACAGAGTTGTTTGCATGTGGATTACAGGACTTTCATCACAATACAAGGCATATTGATACTTAAAAGCATTTTCTCTGATTTCACCGAGATTTCCAAATGCCAGTTTCGATACTGAGGCAGATTTCACGGCAAAATTCTCTTGGAGCGGGTTCAAAACAATAGACATGTAATTTACATGGATTCGCTCACCATGAAATTCCGTGATCAGAACACGCTACATGCATCTCGGATTCGACAAATATTCACTACAGAGTTGTTAGCAAGTGGATTACAGCAGTTTCATTCACCATACATGGCTTACTGACACTTTGAAGACTTTCCTCAGATTTCACAGGTTAGTTTTAATGCCAGGTTTGAAAATGAGGCAGAATTGGCAGGAAAATGCTCTTGGACCGAGTTCTAACCAAAAGATATGTAATTTGCTTAGTTTCACTCACCGTGACTTTCCGTGATCTGAACACGTAACATGCATCACGGATTCTTCAAACATTCTTTAATGAGTTGTGAACATGTATATTACCGAACTTTCATCCACCTTACAATGCATATTTATACGTAGAAATTTTTTCTGATTTCGTAGATTTCTCCTAATGTCAGTTTTTAAATCATGCAGTTTTGGCAGAAAAATCCTCATGGAGCGAGTTCTACACAATAGACTTGCAATTTACATAGAACCTGTCATCGTGAAATTCCGTGTTCCGAAAAAGCTACATGCATCACGGATTCGACAAATATTCACTACAGAGTTGTTAGCATAAGGATTACCGGACTTTCATCCACCATAATAGCCATATTGACACTTTGAAGCATTTTCTCATATTTCGAAAGTTTTTCCTAATGTCAGTTTTGAAAATGAGGCAGAAATTGCAGAAAAAGCTCTTGGAGCGAGTTCTACCCAAGTGATATGTATTTTACATACATTCGCTCACCGTGATATTCTGTGTTCCGAACACGCTTTATGTATCTCGGATTCGACAAATATTCACTACAGAGTTGTTAGCATGCGGATTACAGAACTTTCATCCACCCTACAAGGCATATTTACACCGAGAATCTATTCATCTTAGTTCGCAATTTTTTCCTAACGGCAGTCTAAATATCAGGCAGATTTCTCTGGGAAAAACTCTTGGAGTGATTTCTAACCAAGAGATATGTAATTTACATCAACTCCCTGGCCATGACATTCCGTGTTCCGAACATGCTACATGCATAATGGATTCGACAAATATTCACTACAGATTTGTTAGCATGTGGATTACCGAACTTTCATCACAATAGATTGAAAATTGATACTTAGAAGTATTTTCTCAAATTTTGCAGTGTTTTCCAAACGCCAGTTTCAATAATGAAGCATTTATCGCAAAAAAATACACTTGGAGCGAGTTCTACCCAATAGAGAAGTAATTTACATTGTTTCAGTCACCGTGAAATTCCAAATTCTGAACACGGTATATGCATCACGGATTAGAAAAAGATTCTTTAATATATTGTGAAAATGTGGATTACCGAACATTCTTCCAACCTAAAGGCATATATACACCTAGAAATATTTACTCTCATTTTGAAGCTTTCTCCAAACTTCAGATTCGATAATCATGCAATTTTCGCAGAAAAATTCTATTCTAGCTAGTTCTACCCAATAGAATTGTAATTTACATTGTTTCATTACTGTGAAATTCCGTTTTCCAAAAGCGCTAAATGAATCAAGGTTTGAAAAATAATTACTACACTGTTATTAACATGTGGATTACAGGACTTTCATTCACCATTCAAGGCATATTGACACTTAGAAGCATTTTCTAAGAATTCACAGGGTTCTCCAAATGTCAGTTTTGAAAATGAGGCACATTTCGCAGAAAAATTCTCTTCAAGCGAGTTCTACCCAATAGACATGGAATTTACATTGTTTCCTTCAATATGACACTCTGTATTCCGTACACATTACATGCATCACGAATTCGACAAACATTCTCTAATGAGTGTGAGCATGTGGATTACTAAAATTTCATCCACCATAAAAGGCATATTTACACCTACTTGCAGTTATTCTGATTTCGCAGGTTTTTTTTTAACATCCAGTTTTGAAAATCATGAAATTTTCGCAGAAAAATTCAATTCGAGCGAGTTCTATCCAGTAGAATTGTTATTTTCCGAGTTTCACTCACCGAGACATTCCGTGTTCCGAAAACGTTACAATAATCACGGCTTCGACAAACATTATTTGATGACCATGAGCATGTGGATTACCGATGTTTCAACCACAATACAAGGCATATTTACACCTAGGAATATTTACTTAGAATTCGCAGATTTTTCCTAACGTCAGTTATGACAATCAGGCAGTTTTCGCAGAAAAATTCTCTTGCTGCATGTTCGATCCAATAGACATCCCATTTTCATAGATACCTTCACCGTAACATTCCGTGTTCCGAAAAAGGCACATGCACCATGGATCCATCAAATATTCACTCCTGAGTTGTTAGAATGGGAATTACACATCTTTATTAAACAATTGAAGACATATTGTCACCTTAAAGCTTTTGCTCAGGTTTTGCAGTGTTTTCATAACACCAGTTTACAAACAGAGGTAGATTTTACAGTTAAATCCTCCTGGAGTGGGTTCTCACCAATAGATATGTAATTTACATAGTTTCCTTCAACGTGACATTCCGTGTGCCGAACACACTACATATATCACGGATTTGAGAAACATTTTTAATGAGTTGTGTACATGTGTATTACAGAACTTTCATGCACCATACAAGGCATATTTACACCTAGAAACATTAACTCTGAGTTTGCAGCTTTTTCCTAATAGCAGTTTCGAAAATCAGGCAGTTTCCTAAGGAAAAAACTGTTGGAGCGTGTTCTACCCAATAGATATGTAAATTATATAGATTCTCCCGCTGTGAAATTCCGTGTTTCGCACACGCTACATGCAGATAGGATTCGACAAAAATACACTACAGAGTTGTTTGTATGTGGATTACAGGACTTTCATCACAATACAAGGCATATTGATACTTAAAAGCATTTTCTCTGATTTCACAGAGATTTCCAAACGCCAGTTTCGAAACTGAGGCAGTTTTCACGGCAAAATTCTCTTGGAGCGGGTTCAAAACAATAGACATGTAATTTACATGGATTCGCTCACCATGAAATTCCGTATTCCGAACACGCTACATGCATCTCGGATTCGACAAATATTCACTACAGAGTTGTTAGCAAGTGGATTACAGCATTTTCATTCACCATACATGGCTTACTGACACTTTGAAGACTTTTCACAGATTTCACAGGTTTTAATGCCAGGTTTGAAAATGAGGCAGAATTGGCAGGAAAATGCTCTTGGAGCGAGTTCTAACCAAAAGGTATGTAATTTACTTAGTTTCACTCACCGTGACCTTCCGTGATCTGAACACATAACATGCATCACGGATTCGACAAACATCCTTTAATGAGTTGTGAACATGTGTATTACCGAACTTTCATCCACTTTACAATGCATATTTATACATAGAAAGTTTTTTCTGATTTAGTAGATTTCTCCTAATGTCAGTTTTTAATCATGCAGTTTTCCCAGAAAAATCCTCATGGAGCGAGTTCTACACAATAGACTTGCAATTTACATAGAACCTGTCATCTTGAAATTCCGTGTTCCGAAAAAGCTACATGCATCACTGATTCGACAAATATTCACTACAGAGTTGATAGCATAAGGATTACCGGACTTTCATCCACCATAAAAGCCATATTGACACTTTGAATCATTTTCTCATATTTCGAAAGTTTTTCCTAATGTCAGTTTTGAAAATGAGGCAGAATTTGCAGAAAAAGCTCTTGGAGCGAGTTCTACCCAAGTGATATGTATTTTACATACATTCGCTCACCGTGATATTCTGTGTTCCGAACACGCTTTATGTATCTCGGATTTGACAAATATTCACTACAGAGTTGTTAGCATGCGGATTACCGAACTTTCATCCACCCTACAAGGCATATTTACACCAAGAATCTATTCATCTTAGTTCGCAATTTTTTCCTAACGCCAGTCTAAAAATCAGGCAGATTTCTCTGGGAAAAACTCTTGGAGTGATTTCTAACCAAGAGAAATGTAATTTACATCAACTCCCCGGCCATGAAATTCCGTGTTCCGAACATGCTACATGCATAATGGATTCGACAAATATTCACTACAGATTTGTTAGCATGTGGATTACCGAACTTCGAACACAATAGATTGAATATTGATACTTAGAAGTATTTTCTCAGATTTTGCAGTGTTTTCCAAACGCCAGTTTCAATAATGAAGCATTTATCGCAGACAAATACTCTTGGAGCGAGTTCTACCCAATAGAGAAGTAATTTACATTGTTTCAGTCACCGTGAAATTCCAAACTCTGAACACTGTATATGCATCATGGATTAGAAAAAGATTCTTTAATATGTTGTGAAAATGTTGATTACCGAACATTCTTCCAACATAAAGGCATATATACACCTAGAAATATTTACTCTCATTTTGAAGCTTTGTCCAAACTTCAGATTCGATAATCATGCAATTTTCGCAGAAAAATCCTATTCTAGCTAGTTCTACCCAATAGAATTGTAATTTACATTGTTTCATTAGTGTGAAATTCCTTTTTCCAAAAGCGCTAAATGAATCAAGGTTTGAAAAATAATTACTACACTGTTATTAACATGTGAATTACAGGACTTTCATTCACCATTCAAGGCAAATTGAGACTTAGTAGCATTTTCTCCGTTTTCACAGGGTTCTCCTAATGGCAGTTTTGGAAATGAGGCACATTTCACAGAAAAATTCTCTTCAAGTGAGTTCTACACAATAGACATGTAATTTACATTGTTTCCTTCAATATGACACTCTGTATTTCGTACACATTACATGCATCATGAATTCGAGAATCATTCTCTAATGAGTGTGAGCATGTGGATTACCAAAATTTCATCTCCCATACATGGCATATTTACACCTAGATGTAGTTTTTCGGATTTCGCAGGTTTTTCCTAACATCCAGTTTTGAAAATCATGAAATTTTCGCAGAAAATTTCAATTCAAGCGAGTTCTATCCAGTAGAATTGTTATTTTCTGAGTTTCACTCACCGAGCCATTCCGTTTTCTGAAAAAGTTATGTTAATCACGGTTTCGACAAACATTATTTAATGACCGTGAGCATGTGGATTACCGATGTTTCAACCACAATACAAGGCATATTTACACCTAGAAATATTTACTTAGATTTCGCAGATTTTCCTAACGTCAGTTACGAAAATCAGGCAGTTTTTGCCGAAAAATACTCTTGCTGCATGTTCGATCCAATAGACATCCCATTATCATAGATACCATCACCGTAACATTCCGTGTACCGAAAAAGTTACATGCACCATGGATTCAACTAATATTCACTCCTGAGTTGTTAGAATTTGAATTACACATCTTTAATAAACCATTGAAGACATATTGTCACCTTAAAGCTTTTGCTCAGGTTTTGCAGTGTTTTCATAACACCAGTTTCCAAACAGAGGTAGATTTTACAGTAAAATGCTCCTGGAGCAGTTTCTCACTAATAGATATGTAATTTACATAGTTTCCTTCAACGTGACATTCCGTGTTCCGAACACACTACATACATCACGGATTTGAGAAACATTTTTAATGAGTTGTGTACATGTGTATTACAGAACTTTCATCCACCATACAAGACATATTTATACCTAGAAACATTAACACTTAGTTTGCAGCTTTTTCCTAATAGTTTGGAAAATCTGGCAGTTTCCTAAGGAAAAAACTGTTGGAGCGTGTTCTACCCAATAGATATGTAAATTACATATATTCTCCCGCTGTGAAATTCCGTGTTTCACACAGGCTACATGCAGATGTGATTCGACAAAAATACACTACAGAGCTGTTTGCATGTGGATTACAGGACTTTCATTACAATACAAGGCATATTGATGCTTAGAAGCATTTTCTCTGATTTCACAAAGCTTTCCTAACGCCAGTTTCGAAACTCATGCAGATTTCACAGCAAAAAACTCTTGGAGTGTGTTCAAAACAATAGAAATGTAATTTACATGGATTCACTCACCGTGAAATTCCGTGTTCCGAACACGCTACATGCATCTCGGATTCGACAAATATTCACTACAGAGTTGTTAGCAAGTGGATTACAGCTGTTTCATCCGCCATACATGGCTTACTGACACTTTGAAGACTTTTCTCAGATTTCACAATTTAGTTTTAATGCCAGGTTTGAAAATGAGGCAGATTTGGCAGGAAAATGCTCTTGGAGCGAATTCTAACCAAAAGTTATGTAATTTACTGTTTCACTCACCGTGACATTCCATGATCTGAACACGTATCATGCATCACAGATTCGACAAACATCTTTTAATTACTTGTGAACATGTGTATTACCGGTTTCATCCACCTTTCAATGCATATTTATACATAGAAAGTTTTTTCTGATTTAGTAGATTTCCCTAATGTCAGTTTTTAAATCATGCAGTTTTCACAGAAAAATCGTATTGGAGCGAGTTCTACCCAATAGACTTGCAATTTACATAGAATCTCTCATCGTGTAATTCCGTGTTCCGAAAAAGCTACATGCATCACGGATTCGACAAATATTCACTACAGAGTTGTTAGCATAAGGATTACCGGACTTTCATCCACCATAAAAGCCATATTGACACTTTGAAGCATTTTCTCATATTTCGAAAGTTTTTCCTAATGCCAGTATTGAAAATGAGGCAGAATTCACAAAAAAAGCTCTTGGAGCGAGTTCTACCCAAGTGACATGTATTTTACATACATTCGCTCACCGTGATATTCTGTGTTCCGAACACACTTCATGTATCTCGGATTCGACAAATATTCACTACAGAGTTGTTAGCATGCGGATTACCGAACTTTCATCCACCCTACAAGGCATATTTACACCGAGAAACTATTCATCTGAGTTCGCAATTATTTCCTAACGCCAGTCTCAAAAATCAGGCAGATTTCTCAGGGAAAATCTCTTGGAGTGATTTCTAACCAAGAGAAATTTAATTTACATAAACTCCCCGGCCATGAAATTCCGTGTTCCGAACATGCTACATGCATAATTGATTCGACAAATATTCACTACAGATTTGTTAGCATGTGGATTACCGAACTTTCATCACAATAGATTGAATATTGATACTTAGAAGAATTTTCTCTGATTTTGCAGTGTTTTCCAAACGCCAGTTTCAAAAATGAAGCATTTATTGCAGAAAAATCCTCTTGGAGCGAGTTCTACCAAATAGAGAAGTAATTTACATTGTTTCAGTCACCGTGAAATTCCACGTTCCAAGCAAGTTATATGCATCACGGATTAGAAAAAGATTCTTTAATATGTTGTGAAAATGTGGATTACCGAACTTTCTTCCAACATAAAGCCATATTTACACATAGAAATATTTACTCTCATTTTGAAGCTTTCTCCAAACTTCAGATTCGATAATCATGCAATTTTCGCAGAAAAATTCTTTTCTAGCAGGTTCTACCCAATAGAAATGTAATTTATATTGTTTCATTACGGTGAAATTCCGTTTTCCAAAAGCGCTACATGAATCAGATTTTGAAAAATAATTACTACACTGTTATTAACATGTGAATTACAGGACTTTCATTCACCATTCAAGGCAAATTGAGACTTAGTAGCATTTTCTTCGTTTTCACAGGGTTCTCCTAATGGCAGTTTTGGAAATGAGGCACATTTCGCAGAAAAATTCTCTTCAAGCGAGTTCTACACAATAGACATGTAATTTACATTGTTTCCTTCAATATGACACTCTGTATTTCGTACACATTACATGCATCATGAATTCGAGAATCAATCTCTAATGAGTGTGAGCATGTGGATTACCAAAATTTCATCCCCCATACATGGCATATTTACACCTAGATGTAGTTATTCTGATTTCGCAGGTTTTTCCTAACATCCAGTGTTGAAAATCATGAAATTTTCGCATAAAATTTCAATTCAAGCGAGTTCTATCCAGTAGAAATGTTATTTTCCGAGTTTCACTCACCGAGACATTCTGTGTTCCGAAAACGTTACGTTAATCACGGCTTCGACAAACATTATTTAATGACCATGAGCATGTGGATTACCAATGTTTCAAACACAATACAAGGCATATTTACACCTAGAAATATTTACTTAGATTTCGCAGATTTTTCCTAAAGTCAGTTACGAAAATCAGGCAGTTTTCGCCGAAAAATACTCTTGCTGCATGTTCGATCCAATAGACATCCCATTTTCATAGATACCGTCACCGTAACATTCCGTGTTCCGAAAAAGTTACATGCACCATGGATTCAACTAATATTCACTCCTGAGTTGTTAGAATTTGAATTACACATCTTTAATAAACCATTGAAGACATATTGTCACCTTAAAATTTTGCTCAGGTTTTGCAGTGTTTTCATAACACCAGTTTCCAAACAGAGGTAGATTTTACAATAAAATGCTCCTGGAGCGGGTTCTCACCAATAGATATGTAATTTACATAGTTTCCTTCAACGTGACATTCCGTGTTCCAAACACAGTACATACATCACGGATTTGAGAAACATTTTTAATGAGTTGTGTACATGTGTATTACAGAACTTTCATCCACCATACAAGACATATTTATACCTAGAAACATTAACTCTTAGTTTGCAGCTTTTTCCTAATAGTTTGGAAAATCAGGCAGTTTCCTAAGGAAAAAACTGTTGGAGCGTGTTCTACCCAATAGATATGTAAATTACATAGATTCTCCCGCTGTGAATTTTCGTGTTTCGCACAGGCTACATGCAGATGGGATTCGACAAAAATACACTAAAGTGTTTTTTGCATGTGGATTACAGGACTTTCATCACAATACAAGGCATATTGATGCTTAGAAGCATTTTCTCTGATTTTACAGAGCTTTCCAAACGCCAGTTTCGAAACTGAGGCAGATTTCACAGCAAAAACCTCTTGGAGCGGGTTCAAAACTATAGAAATGTAATTTACATGGATTCACTCACCGTGAAATTCCGTGTTCCGAACACGCTACATGCATCTCGGATTCGACAAATATTCACTACAGAGTTGTTAGCAAGTGGATTACAGCAGTTTCATCCACCATACATGGCTTACTGACACTTTGAAGACTTTTCTCAGATTTCACAGGTTAGTTTAAATGCCAGGTTTGAAAATGAGGCAGAATTGGCAGGAAAATGCTCTAGGAGCGAGTTCTAACCAAAAGATATGTAATTTACTTAGTTTCACTCACCGTGACCTTCCGTAATCTGAACACGTAACATGCATCACGGATTCGACAAACATCCTTTAATGAGTTGTGAACATGTGTATTACCGAACTTTCATCCAACTTACAATGCATATTTATACATAGAAAATTTTTTCTGATTTAGTAGATTTTCCTAATGTCAGTTTTTAAATCATGCAGTTTTTGCAGAAAAATCCTCTTGGAGCGAGTTCTACCCAATAGACTTGCAATTTACATAGAATCTCTCATCGTGAAATTCCGTGTTCCGAAAAAGCTACATGCATCACAGATTCGACAAATATTCACTACAGAGTTGTTAGCATAAGGATTACCAGACTTTCGTCCACCATAAAAGCCATATTGTCACTTTGAAGCATTTTCTCATATTTCGAAAGTTTTTCTTAATGACAGTTTTCAAAATGAGGCAGCATACGCAGAAAAAGCTCTTGGAGCGAGTTCTACCCAAGTGACATGTATTTTACATACATTCGCTCACCGTGACATTCCGTGTTCTGAACACGTTTTATGCATCACGGATTCGACAAATATTCTTTAATGAGTTGTGAACATGTGTATAACCGAACTTTAATCCACCTTACAAAGCATATCTATACACAGAATATTTCATTTGATTTAGTAGATTTCTCCTAATGTTAGTTTTTAATCATGCAGTTTTCGCAGAAAAATCCTCTTGGAGCGTGTTCTACCCAATAGACAAGCAATTAACATAGAACCCGTCATTGTGAAATACCGTGTTCTGAAAAAGCAACATGCATCACCGATTCGACAAATATTCACTACAGAGTTGTTAGCATAAGGATTACCGGACTTTAATTCACCATTCAATGCATATTGACACTTAGAAGCATTTTCTCAGATTTCACAGGGTTCTCATAATGGCAGTTTTGAAAATGAGGCACATTTCACAGAAAAATTCTCTTCAAGAGAGTTCTACCCAATAGACGTGTAATTTACATTGTTTCCTTCAATATGTCACTCTGTATTCCGTACACGTTACATGCATCACGATTTCGACACACATTCTATAATGAGTGTGAGCATCTGTATTACCGAAATTTCATTCACCATACAAGGCATATTTATCACTAGATGTAGTTATTCAGATTTTGCAGGTTTTCCCTAACATCCACTTCCGAAAATCATGAAATTTTCGCAGAAAAATTCAACTCAAGTGAGTTCTATCCAGTAGAATTTTTATTTTCCGAGTTTCACTCACCGAGACATTCCGTGTTCCGAAAACGTTACGTTAATCACGGCTTCGACAAACATTATTTAATGACAGTGAGCATGTGGATTACCGATGTTTCATCCACAATACATGGCATATTAACACCTAGAAATATTTACTTAGTTTTCGCAGATTTTTCCTAACGTCAGTTATGAAAATCAGGCAGTTTTCGCAGAAAAATTCTCTTGCTGCATGTTCGATCCAATAGACATCCCATTTTCATAGATACCGTCACCGTAACATTCCGTGTTCCGAAAAAGGTACATGCACCATGAATCAACTAATATTCCCTCCTGAGTTGTTAGAATGTGAATTACACATTTTAATAAACCATTGAATACATATTGTCACCTTAAAGCTTTTGCTCAGGTTTTGCAGTGTTTTCATAACACCAGTTTCCAAACAGAGGTAGATTTTACAGTAAAATGCTTCTGGAGCGGGTTCTCACCAATAGATATCTAATTTACATAGTTTCCTTCAACGTGACATTCCGTGTTCTGAACACGTTATATGCATCACTGATTCGACAAACATTCTTTAATGAGTTGTGAACATGTGTATTACCGAGCTTTCATCCACCATACAATGCATATCTATACACAGAAAGTTTCATTTGATTTAGTAGATTTCTCCTAATGTTAGTATTTAATCATGCAGTTTTTGCAGAAAAATCCTCTTGGAGCCAGTTCTACAGAATAGACATGCAATTTACATAGAATCCGTCATCGTGAAATTCTGTGTTTTGAAAAAGCTACATGCATCACGGATTCGACAAATATTCACTACAGAGTTGTTAGCATAAGATTTAGCGGATTTTCATCCACCATAAAAGCCATATTGACATTTTAAATCATTTTCTCATCTTTCGAAAGTTTTTCCTAATGCCAGTTTTGAAAATGAGGCAGAATTCGCAGAAAAACTCTTGGAGTGAGTTCTACCCAAGAGATATATATTTTACATAGATTCGCCCACCGTGATATTCTGTGTTCCAAACACGCTTCATGTATCTCGGTTTCGACAAATATTCACTACAGGGTTGTTAGCATGCAGATTACCGAAATTTCATCCACCCTACAAGGCATATGTACACCGAGAATCTATTCATCTGAGTTCGCAGTGTTTTCCTAATGGCAGTTTCGAAAATCAGGCAGATTTCTCAGGAAAAATCTCTTGGAGTGATTTCTAACCAAGAGAAATGTAATTTACATAAACTCCCTGGCAATGAAATTCCGTGTTCCGAAAAAGCTACATACATAATGGATTCGACAAATATTCACTAAAGATTTGTTAGCATGTGGATTACTGAGCTTTCATCACAATAGATTGAATATTGATACTTAGAAGTATTTTCTCAGATTTTGCACACTTTTACAACCCCCAGTTTCAGAAATGAAGAATTTTTGGCAGAAAAATACTCATGGAGCGAGTTCTACCCAATAGAGAAGTAATTTACATTGTTTCAGTCACCGTGAAATTCCACATTCCAAACAAGGTATATGCATCACGGATTAGAAAAAGATTCTTTAATATGTTGTGGAAATGTTGATTACCGAACTTTCTTCCAACATAAAGGCATATATACACCTAGAAATATTTACTCTCATTTTGAAGCTTTCTCCAAAATTCAGATTCGATAATCATGCAATCTTCACAGATAAATTCTATTCTAGCGGGTTCTACCCAATAGAATTGTAATTTAAATTGTTTCATTACGGTGAAATTCCATTTCCAAAAGTGCTACATGAATCATGGTTGGAAAAATAAATACTACCCTGTTATTAACATGTGGATTACCGGACTTTCATTCACCATTCAAGGCATATTGACACTTAGAAGCATTTTCTCAGATTTCAAAGGGTTCTCCTAATGGCAGTTTTGAAAATGAGGCACATTTCGCAGAAAAAACCTCTTCAAGCGAGTTCTACCCAATAGACATGTAATTTACATTGTTTCCTTCAATATGACACTCTGTATTCCGTACACGTTTCATGCATCACGAATTCGACAAACATTCTCTAATGAGTGTGAGCATGTGGATTACCAAAATTTCATTCACCATACAAGGCATATTTATCCCTAGATGTAGTTATTCTGATTTCGCAGGTTTTCCCTAACATCCACTTCCGAAAATCATGAAATTTTCGCAGAAAAATTCAATTCAAGTGAGTTCTATCCAGTAGAATTGTTATTATCCGAGTTTCACTCACCGAGTTATTCCGTGTTCCGAAAACGTTACATTAATCACGGCTTTGACAATCATTATATAAAGACCGTGAGCATGTGGATTACCGATGTTTCAACCACAATACAAAGCATATTTACACCTAGAAATATTTACTAAGAATTCGCAGATTTTTCCTAACGTCAGTTAAGAAAATCAGGCAGTTTTCGCAGAAAAATTCTCTTGCTGCATGTTCGATCCAATAGACATCCTATTTACATAGATACCGTCACCGTAACATTCAGTGTTCCGAAAAAGGTACATGCACCATGGATTCAACAAATATTCACTCCTGAGTTGTTAGAATGTGAATTACAAATCTTTAATAAACCATTGAAGACATATTGTCACCTTAAAGCTTTTGCTCAGGTTTTGCAGTGTTTTCATAACACCAGTTTCCAAACAGAGGTAGATTTTACAGTAAAATTCTCCTGGAGCGGGTTCTCACCAATAGATATGTAGTTTACCTATTTTCCTTCAACGTGACATTCCGTGTACCGAACAAACTACATACATCACGGATTTGAGAAACATTTTTAATGAGTTGTGTACATGTGTATTACAGATCTTTCATTCACCGTATAAGGCATATTTACACCTAGAAACATTAACTCTGAGTTTGTAGCTTTTTCCTAATAGCAGTTTCAAACATCAGGCAGTTTACTAAGGAAAAAGCTTTTTGAGCGTGTCTTACGCAATAGATATGTAAATTACATAGATTATCCCGCTGTCAAATTCCGTGATTCGCCCACGCTACATGAAGATAGGATTCGACAAAAATACACTACAGAGTTGTTTGCATGTGGATTACAGGACTTTCATCACAATACAAGGCATATTGATGCTTAGAAACATTTTCTCTGATTTCACAGAGCTTTCCAAACGCCAGTTGCGAAACTGAGGCAGTTTTCACGGCAAAAACCTCTTGGAGCGTGTTCAAAACAATAGACATGTAATTTACCTGGATTTGCTCACCGTGAAATTCCGTGTTCCGAACACGCTTCATGCATCTCGGATTCAAAAATTTTCACTACAGAGTTGTTAGCAAGTGGATTACAGCACTTTCATCCACCATACATGGCTTACTGACACTTTGAAGACTTTTCTCAGATTTCACAGAGTAGTTTTAATGTCAGGTTTGAAAATGAGGCAGATTTGGCAGGAAAATGCTCTTGGAGCGAGTTCAAACCAAAAGATATGTAATTTACCTAGTTTCCCTCACCGTGATATTCCGTGTTCTGAACACGTTACATGCATCACGGATTCGAAAACATTTTTTAATGAGTTGTGAACATGTGTATTACCGAACTATCATCCACCTTACAATGCATATTTATACATAGAAATTATTTTCTGATTTAGTATATTTCTCCTAGTGTCAGTTTTTAAATCATGCAGTTTTCACAGAAAAATCCTCTTGGAGTGAGTTCTACCCAATACACATGCAATTTACGTAGAACCCGTCATCGTGAATTTCCGTGATCTGAAAAAGATACATGCATCACGGTTTCGAAAAATATTCACTTCAGACTTGTTAGCCTAAAAATTACCGAACTTTCATCCACCATAAAAGCCATATTGACATTTGAAGCATTTTCTCATATTTCAAAATATTTTCCTAATGCCAGTTTTGAAAATGAGGCAGAATTCGCAGAAAAAGTTCTTCGAACGAGTTCTACCCGAGAGATCTATTTTACATAGATTCGCTTACTGTGATATTCTGTGTTCAGAACACGCTTCATGTATCTCGGATTCGACAAATATTCACTACAGAGTTGTTAGCATGCGGATTAACGATCTTTCATCCACCATACAAGGCATAAATACACCGAGAATCTATTCATCTGAGTTCGCAGTGTTTCCTAATTCCAGTTTCGAAAATCAGGCAGATTTCTCAGGAAAAATCTCTTGGAGTGTTTTCTAACCAAGAGAAATGTAATTTACATAAACTCTCTGGCCATGAAATTCCGTGTTCCGAACATGCTACTTGCATAATGAATTCGAAAAATATTCACTACAGATTTGTTAGCATGTGGATTACCGAACTTTCATCACAATAGATTGAAAATTGATACTTAGAAGTATTTTCTCAGATTTTGCAGTGTTTTCCAAACGCCAGTTTCAAAAATGAAGCATTTACTGCAGAAAAATTCTATTGGAGAGAGTTCTACCCAATAGAGAAGTAATTTACATTGTTTCAGTCACCGTGAAATTCCATGTTAAAAACACGGTATATGCATCACGGATTAGAAAAAGCTTCTTTAATATGTTGTGGAAATGTGGATTACCGAACTTTCTTCCAACATAAAGGCATATTTACACCTAGAAATATTTACTCTCATTTTGAAGCATTCTCCAAATTTCAGATTCGATAATCATGCAATTTTCGCTGAAAAATTCTATTCTAGCTAGTTCTACCCAATAGAATTTTAATTTAAA
This sequence comes from Camelus bactrianus, assembly GCF_048773025.1. Taxonomy (NCBI): domain Eukaryota; kingdom Metazoa; phylum Chordata; class Mammalia; order Artiodactyla; family Camelidae; genus Camelus; species Camelus bactrianus. Next base: position 140,971,386 of record NC_133539.1, on the reverse strand, counting down.
TTGTGTCATTACGGTGAAATTCCATTTCAAAAAGCGCTACATGAATCACGGTTTGAAAAATCATTACTACACTGTTATTAACTTGTGGATTACCGGACTTTCATTCACCATTCAATGCATATTGACACTTAGAAGCATTTTCTTAGATTTCACAGTGATCTCCTTGGCAGTTTTGAAAATGAGGCACATTTCGCAGAAAAATTCTCTTCAAGCGAGTTCTACCCAATACACATGTAATTTACATTGTTTCCTTCAATATGACACACTGTATTCCGTACACATTACATGCATCACGAATTCGACAAACATTCTCTAATGAGTGTGAGCATGTGGATTACCAAAGTTTCATTCACCATACAAGGCATATTTATCCCTAGATGTAGTTATTCTGATTTTGCAGGTTTTCCCTTACATCCAATTCCGAAAATCATGAAATTTTCGCAGAAAAATTCAATTCAAGCGAGTTCTATCCAGTAGAATTGTTATTTTCCGAGTTTCACTCACCGAGACATTCCGTGTTCAAAAAACGTTACACTAATCACGGCTTTGACAAACATTATTTAATGACCGTGACCATGTGGATTACCGATGTTTCAACCACAATACAAGGCATATTGACACCTAGAAGTATTTACTTAGATTTTGCAGATTTTTCCTAAATTCAGTTACGAAAATCAGGCAGTTTTCGCAGAAAAATTCTCTTGCTGCATGTTCGATCCAATAGACATCCCATTTTCATAGATACCGTCACCGTAACTTCCCGTGATCCGAAAAAGTTACATGCACCATGGATTCAACAAATATTCACTGCTGAGTTGTTAGAATGTGAATTACACATCTTTAATAAACCATTGAAGACATATTGTCACCTTAAAATTTTGCTCAGATTTTGCAGTGTTTTCATAACACCAGTTTCCAAACAGAGGTAGATTTTACACTAAAATGCTCCTGGAGCGGTTTCTCACCAATAGATATGTAATTTACATAGTTTCCATCAACGTGACATTCCGTGTACTGAATACACTATATTCATCACGGATTTGAGAAACATTTTTAATGAGTTGTGTACATGTGTATTACAGATCTTTCATCCACCATACAAGGCATATTTACACCTAGAAACATTAACTCTGAGTTTGCAGCTTTTTCCTAATAGCAGTTTCAAAATCAGGCAGTTTCCTAAGGAAAAAACTGTTGGAGCGTGTTCTACCCAATAGATATGTAAATTACATAGATTCTCCCGCTGTGAAATTCCGTGTTTCGCACACGCTACATGCAGATAGGATTCGACAAAAATACACTACAGAGTTGTTTGCATGTGGATTACAGGACTTTCATCAAAATACAAGGCATATTGATGCTTAGAAGCATTTTCTCTGATTTCACAGAGCTTTCCAAACGACAGTTTCGAAACTGAGGCAGATTTCAAGGCAAAAACCTCTTGGAGCCGGTTCAAAACAATAGACATTTAATTTACATGGTTTCGCACACCATGAAATTCCGTGTTCCGAACACGCTTCATGCATCTCGGATTCAAAAATTTTCACTACAGAGTTGTTAGCAAGTGGAATACATCACTTTCATTGACCATAGATTGCTTACTGACTCTTTGAATACTTTTCTCAGATTTCACAGATTAGTTTAAATGCCAGGTTTGAAAATGAGGCAGATTTGTCAGGAAAATGCTCTTGGAGCGAGTTCTAACCAAAAGATATGTAATATACCTAGTTTCACTCACCGTGACATTCCGTGTTCTGAACAAGTTACATGCATCACGGATTCGAAAAACATTCTTTAATGAGTTGTGAACATGTGTATTACCGAACATTCATCCACCTTACAATGCATATTTATACATAGAAAGTTTTTTCTGATTTAGTAGATTTCACCTAATGTCAGTTTTTAAATCATGCAGTTTTCTCAGAAAAATCCTCTTGGAGCGAGTTCTACCCAATAGATATTCAATTTACATAGAACCTGTCATCGTGAAATTCCGTGTTCAGAAAAAGCTACATGCATCACGGATTCGACAAATATTCACTACAGAGTTGTTAGCATGCAGATTACCGAACTTTCATCCACCCTACAAGGCATATTTATACCGAGAATCTATTCATCTGAGTTCGCAGAGTTTTCCTAACGACAGTTTCGAAATTCAGGCAGATTTCTAAGGAAAAATCTCTTGTAGTGATTTCTAACTAAGAGAAATGTAATTTACATAAAATCCCTGGCCATGAAATTCCGTGTTCTGAACATGCTACACGCATAATGGATTCGAAAATTATTCTCTACAGATTTGTTAGCTTGTGGATTACCGAACTTTCATCACAATAGTTTGAATATTTATACTTAAAAGTATTTTCTCAGATTTTGCTGCGTTTTCCAAAAGCCAGTTTAAAAAATAATGCAGTTTTCACAGAAAAATTCTCTTGGAGCAAGTTCTACCCAATAGAGAAATAATTTACATTGTTTCAGTCACCGTGAAATTCCACGTTCCAAACACGGTATATGCATCACGGATTAGAAAAAGATTCTTTAATATTTTGTGAAAATGTGGATTACAGAACTTTCAAACACATAAAGTCATATTTACACCTAGAAATATTTACTCTCATTTTGAAGCATTCTCCAAATTTCAGATTCGATAATCATGCAATTTTCACAGAAAAATCCTATTCTAGCTAGTTCTACCCAATAGAATTTTAATTTAAATTGTTTCATTACGGTGAAATTCCATTTCAAAAAACGCTACATGAATCACGGTTAGATAAATAATTACTACACTGTTATTAACATGTGGATTACCGGATTTTCATTCACCATTCAAGGCATATTGACACTTAGGAGCATTTTCTCAGATTTCACAGTGTTCTCCTAATGGCAATTTTGAAAATGAGGCACATTTCGCAGAAAAATTCTCTTCAAGCGAGTTCTACCCAATAGACATGTAATTTACATTGTTTCCTTCAATATGACACTCTGTATTCCGTACACGTTTCATGCATCACGAATTCGACAAACATTCTCTAATGAGTGTGAGCATGTGGATTACCAAAATTTCATTCACCATACAAGGCATATTTACACCTAGTTGTTGTTATTCTGATTTCGCAGGTTTTTCCCAACATCCACTTCCGAAAATCATGAAATTTTCGCAGAAAAATTCAATTCAAGCGAGTTCTATCCAGTAGAAATGTTATTATCCGAGTTTCACTCACCGAGACATTCCGTGTCCCGAAAATGTTACATTAATCACGGCTTCGACAAACATTATTTATTAACCGTGAGCATGTGGATTACCAATGTTTCAACCACAATACAAGGCATATTTACACCTAGAAATATTTACTTAAATTTCACAGATTTTTCCTAACGTCAGTTACGAAAATCAGGCAGTTTTCGCAGAAAAATTCTCTTGCTGCATATTCGATCCAATACACATCCCATTTCCATAGATACCATCACCATAACATTCCGTGTTCCGAAAAAGGTACATGCACCATGGATTCAACATATATTCACTCCTGAGTTGTTAGAATGTGAATTACACATCTTTAATAAACCATTGAAGACATATTGTCACCTTAAAGCTTTTGCTCAGGTTTTGCAGTGTTTTCATAACACCAGTTTCCAAACAGAGGTAGATTTTACAGTAAAATGCTCCTGGAGCGGGTTCTCACCCATAGATATGTAATTTACCTATTTTCCTTCAACGTGACATTCCGTGTACCGAACAAACTACATACATCATGGATTTGAGAAACATTTTTAATGAGTTGTGTACATGTGTATTACAGATCTTTCATCCACCGTACAAGGCATATTTACACCTAGAAACATTAACTCTGAGTTTGCAGCTTTTTCCTAATAGCAGTTTCAAAAATCAGGCAGTTTACTAAGGAAAAAACTTTTTGAGCGTGTCTTACGCAATAGATATGTAAATTACATAGATTATCCCGCTGTGAAATTCCGTGTTTCGCCCACGCTACATGCAGATAGGATTCAACAAAAATACACTACAGAGTTGTTTGCATGTGGATTACAGGACTTTCATCACAATACAAGGCATATTGATGCTTAGAAACATTTTCTCTGATTTCACAGAGCTTTCCAAACGCCAGTTTCGAAACTGAGGCAGTTTTCATGGCAAAAACCTCTTGGAGCGTGTTCAAAACAATAGACCTGTACTTTACATGGATTAGCTCACCGTGAATTTCCATGTTCCGAACACGCTTCATGCATCTCGGATTCAAAAATTTTCACTACAGAGTTGTTAGCAAGTGGATTACAGCACTTTCATCTGCCATACATGGCTTACTGACACTTTGAAGACTTTTCTCATATTTCACAGAGTAGTTTTAATGTCAGGCTTGAAAATGAGGCAGATTTGGCAGGAAAATGCTCTTGGAGCGAGTTCTAACCAAAAGATATGTAATTTACCTAGTTTCACTCACCGTGATATTCCATGTTCTGAACACGTTACATGCATCATGGATTCGACAAACATTCTTTAATGAGTTGTGAACATGTGTATTACCGAAATTTCATCCACCTTACAATGCATATTTATACATAGAAATTATTTACTGATTTAGTATATTTCTCCTAGTGTCAGTTTTAAATCATGCAGTTTTCACAGAAAAATCCTCTTGGAGCAAGTTCTACCCAATAGACATGCAATTTACGTAGAACCCGTCATCGTGAAATTCTGTGATCCAAAAAAGTACATGCATCACGGTTTCGAAAAATATTCAATTCAGACTTGTTAGCATAAAGATTACCGAACTTTCATCCACCATAAAAGCCATATTGACACTTTGAAGCATTTTCTCATATTTCAAAAGATTTTCCTAATGCCAGTTTTGAAAATGAGGCAGAATACGCAGAAAAAGTTCTTGGAACGAGTTCTACCCGAGAGATCTATTTTACATAGATTCGCTTACTGTGATATTCTGTGTTCCCAACACGCTTCATGTATCTCGGATTCGACAAATATTCACTACAGAGTTGTTATCATGCGGATTAATGATCTTTCATCCACCATACAAGGCATAAATACACCGAGAAACTATTCATCTGAGTTCGCAGTGTTTCCTAAATCCAGTTTCGAAAATCCGGCAGATTTCTCAGGAAAAATCTCTTGGAGTGTTTTCTAACCAAGAGAAATGTAATTTACATAAACCCTCTGGCCATGAAATTCCGTGTTCCGAACATGCTACTTGCATAATTAATTCGAAAAATATTCACTACAGATTTGTTAGCATGTGGATTACCGAACTTTCATCACAATAGTTTGAAAATTGATACTTAGAAGTATTTTCTCAGATTTTGCAGTGTTTTCCAAATGCCAATTTCAAAAATGAAGCATTTATCACAGAAAAATTCCCTTGGAGCGAGTTCTACACAATAGACAAGTCATTCACATTGTTTCAGTCACCGTGAAATTCCATGTTAAAAACACGGTATATGCATCACGGATTAGAAAAAGCTTCTTTAATATGTTGTGGAAATGTGGATTACCGAACTTTCTTCCAACATAAAGGCATATTTACACCTAGAAATATTTACTCTCATTTTGAAGCATTCTCCAAATTTCAGATTCGATAATCATGCAAGTTTCACAGATAAATCCTATTCTAGCTAGTTCTACCCAATAGAATTTTAATTTAAATTGTGTCATTACGGTGAAATTCCATTTCAAAAAGCGCTGGTTGAATCACGGTTTGAAAAATCATTACTACACTGTTATTAACATGTGGATTACCGGACTTTCATTCACCATTCAATGCATATTGACACTTAGAAGCATTTTCTAAGATTTCACAGTGTTCTCCTTGGCAGTTTTGAAAATGAGGCACATTTCGCAGAAAAATTCTCTTCAAGCGAGTTCTACCCAATACACATGTAATTTACATTGTTTCCTTCAATATGACACACTGTATTCCGTACACATTACATGCATCACGAATTCGACAAACATTCTCTAATGAGTGTGAGCATGTGGATTACCAAAGTTTCATTCACCATACAAGGCATATTTATCCCTAGATGTAGTTATTCTGATTTTGCAGGTTTTCCCTTACATCCAATTCCGAAAATCATGAAATTTTCGCAGAAAAATTCAATTCAAGCGAGTTCTATCCAGTAGAATTGTTATTTTCCGAGTTTCACTCACCGAGACATTCCGTGTTCAAAAAACGTTACACTAATCACGGCTTTGACAAACATTATTTAATGACCGTGACCATGTGGATTACCGATGTTTCAACCACAATACAAGGCATATTGACACCTAGAAGTATTTACTTAGATTTCGCAGATTTTTCCTAAATTCAGTTACGAAAATCAGGCAGTTTTCGCAGAAAAATTCTCTTGCTGCATGTTCGATCCAATAGACATCCCATTTTCATAGATACCGTCACCGTAACTTCCCGTGATCCGAAAAAGTTACATGCACCATGGATTCAACAAATATTCACTGCTGAGTTGTTAGAATGTGAATTACACATCTTTAATAAACCATTGAAGACATATTGTCACCTTAAAATTTTGCTCAGATTTTGCAGTGTTTTCATAACACCAGTTTCCAAACAGAGGTAGATTTTACACTAAAATGCTCCTGGAGCGGTTTCTCACCAATAGATATGTAATTTACATAGTTTCCATCAACGTGACATTCCGTGTACTGAATACACTATATTCATCACGGATTTGAGAAACATTTTTAATGAGTTGTGTACATGTGTATTACAGATCTTTCATCCACCATACAAGGCATATTTACACCTAGAAACATTAACTCTGAGTTTGCAGCTTTTTCCTAATAGCAGTTTCAAAATCAGGCAGTTTCCTAAGGAAAAAACTGTTGGAGCGTGTTCTACCCAATAGATATGTAAATTACATAGATTCTCCCGCTGTGAAATTCCGTGTTTCGCACACGCTACATGCAGATAGGATTCGACAAAAATACACTACAGAGTTGTTTGCATGTGGATTACAGGACTTTCATCAAAATACAAGGCATATTGATGCTTAGAAGCATTTTCTCTGATTTCACAGAGCTTTCCAAACGACAGTTTCGAAACTGAGGCAGATTTCAAGGCAAAAACCTCTTGGAGCGGGTTCAAAACAATAGACATTTAATTTACATGGATTCGCACACCATGAAATTCCGTGTTCCGAACACGCTTCATGCATCTCGGATTCAAAAATTTTCACTACAGAGTTGTTAGCAAGTGGAATACATCACTTTCATTGACCATAGATTGCTTACTGACTCTTTGAATACTTTTCTCAGATTTCACAGATTAGTTTAAATGCCAGGTTTGAAAATGAGGCAGATTTGGCAGGAAAATGCTCTTGGAGCGAGTTCTAACCAAAAGATATGTAATATACCTAGTTTCACTCACCGTGACATTCCGTGTTCTGAACAAGTTACATGCATCACGGATTCGAAAAACATTCTTTAATGAGTTGTGAACATGTGTATTACCGAACATTCATCCACCTTACAATGCATATTTATACATAGAAAGTTTTTTCTGATTTAGTAGATTTCACCTAATGTCAGTTTTTAAATCATGCAGTTTTCTCAGAAAAATCCTCTTGGAGCGAGTTCTACCCAATAGATATTCAATTTACATAGAACCTGTCATCGTGAAATTCCGTGTTCAGAAAAAGCTACATGCATCACGGATTCGACAAATATTCACTACAGAGTTGTTAGCATGCAGATTACCGAACTTTCATCCACCCTACAAGGCATATTTATACCGAGAATCTATTCATCTGAGTTCGCAGAGTTTTCCTAACGACAGTTTCGAAAATCAGGCAGATTTCTCTAGAAAAATCTCTTGGAGTGATTTCTAACAAAGAGAAATGTAATTTACATAAAATCCCTGGCCATGAAATTCCGTGTTCTGAACATGCTACACGCATAATGGATTCGAAAATTATTCTCTACAGATTTGTTAGCTTGTGGATTACCGAACTTTCATCACAATAGTTTGAATATTTATACTTAAAAGTATTTTCTCAGATTTTGCTGCGTTTTCCAAACGCCAGTTTAAAAAATAATGCAGTTTTCACAGAAAAATTCTCTTGGAGCAAGTTCTACCCAATAGAGAAATAATTTACATTGTTTCAGTCACCGTGAAATTCCACGTTCCAAACACGGTATATGCAACACGGATTAGAAAAAGATTGTTTAATATTTTGTGAAAATGTGGATTACAGAACTTTCAAACACATAAAGTCATATTTACACCTAGAAATATTTACTCTCAATTTGAAGCATTCTCCAAATTTCAGATTCGATAATCATGCAATTTTCACAGAAAAATCCTATTCTAGCTAGTTCTACCCAATAGAATTTTAATTTAAATTGTTTCATTACGGTGAAATTCCATTTCAAAAAACGCTACATGAATCACGGTTAGATAAATAATTACTACACTGTTATTAACATGTGGATTACCGGACTTTCATTCACCATTCAAGGCATATTGACACTTAGAAGCATTTTCTCAGATTTCACAGTGTTCTCCTAATGGCAATTTTGAAAATGAGGCACATTTCGCAGAAAAATTCTCTTCAAGCGAGTTCTACCCAATAGACATGTAATTTACATTGTTTCCTTCAATATGACACTCTGTATTCCGTACACGTTTCATGCATCACGAATTCGACAAACATTCTCTAATGAGTGTGAGCATGTGGATTACCAAAATTTCATTCACCATACAAGGCATATTTACACCTAGTTGTTGTTATTCTGATTTCGCAGGTTTTTCCCAACATCCACTTCCGAAAATCATGAAATTTTCGCAGAAAAATTCAATTCAAGCGAGTTCTATCCAGTAGAAATGTTATTATCCGAGTTTCACTCACCGAGACATTCCGTGTCCCGAAAATGTTACATTAATCACGGCTTCGACAAACATTATTTATTAACCGTGAGCATGTGGATTACCAATGTTTCAACCACAATACAAGGCATATTTACACCTAGAAATATTTACTTAAATTTCACAGATTTTTCCTAACGTCAGTTACGAAAATCAGGCAGTTTTCGCAGAAAAATTCTCTTGCTGCATATTCGATCCAATACACATCCCATTTCCATAGATACCGTCACCGTAACATTCCGTGTTCCAAAAAAGGTACATGCACCATGGATTCAACATATATTCACTCCTGAGATGTTAGAATGTGAATTACACATCTTTAATAAACCATTGAAGACATATTGTCACCTTAAAGCTTTTGCTCAGGTTTTGCAGTGTTTTCATAACACCAGTTTCCAAACAGAGGTAGATTTTACAGTAAAATGCTCCTGGAGCGGGTTCTCACCAATAGATATGTAATTTACCTATTTTCTTTCAACGTGACATTCCGTGTACCGAACAAACTACATACATCATGGATTTGAGAAACATTTTTAATGAGTTGTGTACATGTGTATTACAGATCTTTCATCCACCGTACAAGGCATATTTACACCTAGAAACATTAACTCTGAGTTTGCAGCTTTTTCCTAATAGCAGTTTCAAAAATCAGGCAGTTTACTAATGAAAAACCTTTTTGAGCTTGTCTTACGCAATAGATATGTAAATTACATAGATTATCCCGCTGTGAAATTCCGTGTTTCGCCCACGCTACATGCAGATAGGATTCAACAAAAATACACTACAGAGTTGTTTGCATGTGGATTACAGGACTTTCATCACAATACAAGGAATATTGATGCTTAGAAACATTTTCTCTGATTTCACAGAGCTTTCCAATCGCCAGTTTCGAAACTGAGGCAGTTTTCACCGCAAAAACCTCTTGGAGCGTGTTCAAATCAATAGACATGTACTTTACATGGATTCGCTCACCGTGAAATTCCGTGTTCCGAACACGCTTCATGCATCTTGGATTCAAATTTTTCACTCCAGAGTTGTTAGCAAGTGGATTACAGCACTTTCATCCACCATAAATGGCTTACTGACACTTTGAAGACTTTTCTCAGATTTCACAGAGTAGTTTTAATGTCAGGTTTGAAAATGAGGCAGATTTGGCAGGAAAATGCTCTTGGAGCGAGTTCTAACCAAAAGATATGTAATTTACCTTGTTTCACTCACCGTGATATTCCGTGTTCTGAACACGTTACATGCATCACGGGTTCGACAAACATTCTTTAATGAGTTGTGAACATGTGTATTACAGAACTATCATCCACCTTACAATGCATATTTATACATAGAAATTATTTTCTGATTTAGTATATTTCTCCTAGTGTCAGTTTTTAAATCATGCAGTTTTCACAGAAAAATCCTCTTGGAGCGATTTATACCCAATAGACATGCAATTTACGTAGAACCCGTCATCGTGAAATTCCGTGATCCAAAAAAATACATGCATCACGGTTTCGAAAAATATTCACTTCAGACTTGTTAGCATAAAGATTACCGAACTTTCATCCACCATAAAAGCCATATTGACACTTTGAAGCATTTTCTCATTTTTCAAAAGATTTTCCTAATGCCAGTTTTGAAAATGAGGCAGAATTCGCAGAAAAAGTTCTTGGAACGAGTTCTACCCGAGAGATCTATTTTACATAGATTCGCTTACTGTGATATTCTGTGTTCCCAACACACTTCATGTATCTCAGATTCGACAAATATTCACTACAGAGTTGTTATCATGCGGATTAACGATCTTTCATCCACCATACAAGGCATAAATACACCGAGAATCTATTCATCTGAGTTCGCAGTGTTTCCTAAATCCGGTTTCGAAAATCAGGCAGATTTCTCAGGAAAAATCTCTTGGAGTGTTTTCTAACGAAGAGATATGTATTTTACATAAACCCTCTGGCCATGAAATTCCGTGTTCCGAACATGCTACTTGCATAATTAATTCGAAAAATATTCACTACAGATTTGTTAGCATGTGGATTACCGAACTTTCATCACAATAGATTGAAAATTGATACTTAGAAGTATTTTCTCAGATTTTGCAGTGTTTTCCAAACGCCAATTTCAAAAATGAAGCATTTATCGCAGAAAAATTCCCTTGGAGAGAGTTCTACCCAATAGAGAAGTAATTTACATTGTTTCAGTCACCGTGAAATTCCATGTTAAAAACACGGTATATGCATCACGGATTAGAAAAAGCTTCTTTAATATGTTGTGGAAATGTGGATTACCGAACTTTCTTCCAACATAAAGGCATATTTACACCTAGAAATATTTACTCTCATTTTGAAGCATTCTCCAAATTTCAGATTCAATAATCATGCAATTTTCACAGAAAAATCCTATTCTAGCTAGTTCTACCCAATAGAATTTTAATTTAAATTGTGTCATTACGGTGAAATTCCATTTCAAAAAGCGCTACATGAAACACGGTTTGAAAAATCATTACTACACTGTTATTAACTTGTGGATTACCGGACTTTCATTCACCATTCAATTCATATTGACACTTAGAAGCATTTTCTAAGATTTCAGTGTGTTCTCCTAATGGCAGTTTTGAAAATGAGGCACATTTCGCAGAAAAATTCTCTTCAAGCGAGTTCTACCCAATAGACATGTAATTTACATTGTTTCCTTCAATATGACACTCTGTATTCCGTACACGTTTCATGCATCACGAATTCGACAAACATTCTCTAATGAGTGTGAGCATGTGGATTACCAAAATTTCATTCACCATACAAGGCATATTTACACCTAGTTGTTGTTATTCTGATTTCGCAGGTTTTTCCTAACATCCACTTCCGAAAATCATGAAATTTTCGCAGAAAAATTCAATTCAAGCGAGTTCTATCCAGTAGAAATGTTATTATCCGAGTTTCACTCACCGAGACATTCCGTGTCCCAAAAATGTTACATTAATCACGGCTTCGACAAACATTATTTATTAACCGTGAGCATGTGGATTACCAATGTTTCAACCACAATACAAGGCATATTTACACCTAGAAATATTTACTTAGATTTCACAGATTTTTCCTAACGTCAGTTACGAAAATCAGGCAGTTTTCGCAGAAAAATTCTCTTGCTGCATATTCGATCCAATACACATCCCATTTCCATAGATAACGTCACCGTAACATTCCGTGTTCCAAAAAAGGTACATGCACCATGGATTCAACATATATTCACTCCTGAGTTGTTAGAATGTGAATTACACATCTTTAATAAACCATTGAAGACATATTGTCACCTTAAAGCTTTTGCTCATGTTTTGCAGTGTTTTCATAACACCAGTTTCCATACAGAGGTAGATTTTACAGTAAAATGCTCCTGGAGCGGGTTCTCACCAATAGATATGTAATTTACCTATTTTCCTTCAACGTGACATTCTGTGTACCGAACAAACTACATACATCATGGATTTGAGAAACATTTTTAATGAGTTGTGTACATGTGTATTACAGATCTTTCATCCACCGTACAAGGCATATTTACACCTAGAAACATTAACTCTGAGTTTGCAGCTTTTTCCTAATAGCAGTTTCAAAAATCAGGCAGTTTACTAAGGAAAAATCTTTTTGAGCTTGTCTTACGCAATAGATATGTAAATTACATAGATTACCCCGCTGTGAAATTCCGTGTTTCGCCCGCGCTACATGCAGATAGGATTCAACAAAAATACACTACAGAGTTGTTTGCATGTGGATTACAGGACTTTCATCACAATACAAGGAATATTGATGCTTAGAAACATTTTCTCTGATTTCACAGAGCTTTCCAATCGCCAGTTTCGAAACTGAGGCAGTTTTCATGGCAAAAACCCCTTGGAGCGTGTTCAAATCCATAGACATGTACTTTACATGGATTCGCACACCGTGAAATTCCGTGTTCCGTACACGCTTCATGCATCTTGGATTCAAAAATTTTCACTCCAGAGTTGTTAGCAAGTGGATTACAGCACTTTCATCCACCATAAATGGCTTACTGACACTTTGAAGACTTTTCTCAGATTTCACAGTGTAGTTTTAATGTCAGGTTTGAAAATGAGGCAGATTTGGCAGGAAAATGCTCTTGGAGCGAGTTCTAACCAAAAGATATGTAATTTACCTAGTTTCACTCACAGTGATATTCCGTGTTCTGAACACGTTACATGCATCACGGGTTCGACAAACATTCTTTAATGAGTTGTGAACATGTGTATTACAGAACTATCATCCACCTTACAATGCATATTTATACATAGAATTTATTTTCTGATTTAGTATATTTCTCCTAGTGTCAGTTTTTAAATCATGCAGTTTTCACAGAAAAATCCTCTTGGAGCGATTTATACCCAATAGACATGCAATTTACGTAGAACCCGTCATCGTGAAATTCCATGATCCAAAAAAATACATGCATCACGGTTTCGAAAAATATTCACTTCAGACTTGTTAGCATAAAGATTACCGAACTTTCATCCACCATAAAAGCCATATTGACACTTTGAAGCATTTTCTCATTTTTCAAAAGATTTTCCTAATGCCAGTTTTGAAAATGAGGCAGAATTCGCAGAAAAAGTTCTTGGAACGAGTTCTACCCGAGAGATCTATTTTACATAGATTCGCTTACTGTGATATTCTGTGTTCCCAACACACTTCATGTATCTCAGATTCGACAAATATTCACTACAGAGTTGTTATCATGTGGATTAACGATCTTTCATCCACCATACAAGGCATAAATACACCGAGAATCTATTCATCTGAGTTCGCAGTGTTTCCTAATTCCAGTTTCGAAAATCAGGCAGATTTCTCAGGAAAAATCTCTTGGAGTGTTTTCTAACCAAGAGAAATGTATTTTACATAAACCCTCTGGCCATGAAATTCCGTGTTCCGAACATGCTACTTGCATAATTAATTCGAAAAATATTCACTACAGATTTGTTAGCATGTGGATTACCGAACTTTCATCACAATAGATTGAAAATTGATACTTAGAAGTATTTTCTCAGATTTTGCAGTGTTTTCCAAACGCCAATTTCAAAAATGAAGCATTTATCGCAGAAATATTCCCTTGGAGAGAGTTCTACCCAATAGAGAAGTAATTTACATTGTTTCAGTCACCGTGAAATTCCATGTTAAAAACACGGTATATGCATCACGGATTAGAAAAAGCTTCTTTAATATGTTGTGGAAATGTGGATTACCGAACTTTCTTCCAACATAAAGGCATATTTACACCTAGAAATATTTACTCTCATTTTGAAGCATTCTCCAAATTTCAGATTCAATAATCATGCAATTTTCACAGAAAAATCCTATTCTAGCTAGTTCTACCCAATAGAATTTTAATTTAAATTGTGTCATTATGGTGAAATTCCATTTCAAAAAGCGCTACATGAAACACGGTTTGAAAAATCATTACTACACTGTTATTAACTTGTGGATTACCGGACTTTCATTCACCATTCAATTCATATTGACACTTAGAAGCATTTTCTAAGATTTCAGTGTGTTCTCCTAATGGCAGTTTTGAAAATGAGGCACATTTCGCAGAAAAATTCTCTTCAAGCGAGTTCTACCCAATAGACATGTAATTTACATTGTTTCCTTCAATATGACACTCTGTATTCCGTACACGTTTCATGCATCACGAATTCGACAAACATTCTCTAATGAGTGTGAGCATGTGGATTACCAAAATTTCATTCACCATACAAGGCATATTTACACCTAGTTGTTGTTATTCTGATTTCGCAGGTTTTTCCTAACATCCACTTCCGAAAATCATGAAATTTTCGCAGAAAAATTCAATTCAAGCGAGTTCTATCCAGTAGAAATGTTATTATCCGAGTTTCACTCACCGAGACATTCCGTGTCCCAAAAATGTTACATTAATCACGGCTTCGACAAACATTATTTATTAACCGTGAGCATGTGGATTACCAATGTTTCAACCACAATACAAGGCATATTTACACCTAGAAATATTTACTTAGATTTCACAGATTTTTCCTAACGTCAGTTACGAAAATCAGGCAGTTTTCGCAGAAAAATTCTCTTGCTGCATATTCGATCCAATACACATCCCATTTCCATAGATACCGTCACCGTAACATTCCGTGTTCCAAAAAAGGTACATGCACCATGGATTCAACATATATTCACTCCTGAGTTGTTAGAATGTGAATTACACATCTTTAATAAACCATTGAAGACATATTGTCACCTTAAAGCTTTTGCTCATGTTTTGCAGTGTTTTCATAACACCAGTTTCCAAACAGAGGTAGATTTTACAGTAAAATGCTCCTGGAGCGGGTTCTCACCAATAGATATGTAATTTACCTATTTTCCTTCAACGTGACATTCCGTGTACCGAACAAACTACATACATCATGGATTTGAGAAACATTTTTAATGAGTTGTGTACATGTGTATTACAGATCTTTCATCCACCGTACAAGGCATATTTACACCTAGAAACATTAACTCTGAGTTTGCAGCTTTTTCCTAATAGCAGTTTCAAAAATCAGGCAGTTTACTAAGGAAAAATCTTTTTGAGCTTGTCTTACGCAATAGATATGTAAATTACATAGATTATCCCGCTGTGAAATTCCGTGTTTCGCCCGCGCTACATGCAGATAGGATTCAACAAAAATACACTACAGAGTTGTTTGCATGTGGATTACAGGACTTTCATCACAATACAAGGAATATTGATGCTTAGAAACATTTTCTCTGATTTCACAGAGCTTTCCAATCGCCAGTTTCGAAACTGAGGCAGTTTTCATGGCAAAAACCCCTTGGAGCGTGTTCAAATCCATAGACATGTACTTTACATGGATTCGCACACCGTGAAATTCCGTGTTCCGTACACGCTTCATGCATCTTGGATTCAAAAATTTTCACTCCAGAGTTGTTAGCAAGTGGATTACAGCACTTTCATCCACCATAAATGGCTTACTGACACTTTGAAGACTTTTCTCAGATTTCACAGTGTAGTTTTAATGTCAGGTTTGAAAATGAGGCAGATTTGGCAGGAAAATGCTCTTGGAGCGAGTTCTAACCAAAAGATATGTAATTTACCTAGTTTCACTCACCGTGATATTCCGTGTTCTGAACACGTTACATGCATCACGGGTTCGACAAACATTCTTTAATGAGTTGTGAACATGTGTATTACAGAACTATCATCCACCTTACAATGCATATTTATACATAGAATTTATTTTCTGATTTAGTATATTTCTCCTAGTGTCAGTTTTTAAATCATGCAGTTTTCACAGAAAAATCCTCTTGGAGCGATTTATACCCAATAGACATGCAATTTACGTAGAACCCGTCATCGTGAAATTCCATGATCCAAAAAAATACATGCATCACGGTTTCGAAAAATATTCACTTCAGACTTGTTAGCATAAAGATTACCGAACTTTCATCCACCATAAAAGCCATATTGACACTTTGAAGCATTTTCTCATTTTTCAAAAGATTTTCCTAATGCCAGTTTTGAAAATGAGGCAGAATTCGCAGAAAAAGTTCTTGGAACGAGTTCTACCCGAGAGATCTATTTTACATAGATTCGCTTACTGTGATATTCTGTGTTCCCAACACACTTCATGTATCTCAGATTCGACAAATATTCACTACAGAGTTGTTATCATGTGGATTAACGATCTTTCATCCACCATACAAGGCATAAATACACCGAGAATCTATTCATCTGAGTTCGCAGTGTTTCCTAATTCCAGTTTCGAAAATCAGGCAGATTTCTCAGGAAAAATCTCTTGGAGTGTTTTCTAACCAAGAGAAATGTATTTTACATAAACCCTCTGGCCATGAAATTCCGTGTTCCGAACATGCTACTTGCATAATTAATTCGAAAAATATTCACTACAGATTTGTTAGCATGTGGATTACCGAACTTTCATCACAATAGATTGAAAATTGATACTTAGAAGTATTTTCTCAGATTTTGCAGTGTTTTCCAAACGCCAATTTCAAAAATGAAGCATTTATCGCAGAAAAATTCCCTTGGAGAGAGTTCTACCCAATAGAGAAGTAATTTACATTGTTTCAGTCACCGTGAAATTCCATGTTAAAAACACGGTATATGCATCACGGATTAGAAAAAGCTTCTTTAATATGTTGTGGAAATGTGGATTACCGAACTTTCTTCCAACATAAAGGCATATTTACACCTAGAAATATTTACTCTCATTTTGAAGCATTCTCCAAATTTCAGATTCAATAATCATGCAATTTTCACAGAAAAATCCTATTCTAGCTAGTTCTACCCAATAGAATTTTAATTTAAATTGTGTCATTACGGTGAAATTCCATTTCAAAAAGCGCTACATGAAACACGGTTTGAAAAATCATTACTACACTGTTATTAACTTGTGGATTACCGGACTTTCATTCACCATTCAATTCATATTGACACTTAGAAGCATTTTCTAAGATTTCAGTGTGTTCTCCTAATGGCAGTTTTGAAAATGAG
The DNA here is from genome assembly GCF_048773025.1 of Camelus bactrianus. Lineage (NCBI taxonomy): Eukaryota > Metazoa > Chordata > Mammalia > Artiodactyla > Camelidae > Camelus > Camelus bactrianus. Next base: position 140,953,939 of record NC_133539.1, on the reverse strand, counting down.
GCACATTTCGCAGAAAAATTCTCTTCAAGCGAGTTCTACCCAATAGACATGTAATTTACATTGTTTCCTTCAATATGACACTCTGTATTCCGTACACGTTTCATGCATCACGAATTCGACAAACATTCTCTAATGAGTGTGAGCATGTGGATTACCAAAATTTCATTCACCATACAAGGCATATTTACACCTAGTTGTTGTTATTCTGATTTCGCAGGTTTTTCCTAACATCCACTTCCGAAAATCATGAAATTTTCGCAGAAAAATTCAATTCAAGCGAGTTCTATCCAGTAGAAATGTTATTATCCGAGTTTCACTCACCGAGACATTCCGTGTCCCAAAAATGTTACATTAATCACGGCTTCGACAAACATTATTTATTAACCGTGAGCATGTGGATTACCAATGTTTCAACCACAATACAAGGCATATTTACACCTAGAAATATTTACTTAGATTTCACAGATTTTTCCTAACGTCAGTTACGAAAATCAGGCAGTTTTCGCAGAAAAATTCTCTTGCTGCATATTCGATCCAATACACATCCCATTTCCATAGATACCGTCACCGTAACATTCCGTGTTCCAAAAAAGGTACATGCACCATGGATTCAACATATATTCACTCCTGAGTTGTTAGAATGTGAATTACACATCTTTAATAAACCATTGAAGACATATTGTCACCTTAAAGCTTTTGCTCATGTTTTGCAGTGTTTTCATAACACCAGTTTCCAAACAGAGGTAGATTTTACAGTAAAATGCTCCTGGAGCGGGTTCTCACCAATAGATATGTAATTTACCTATTTTCCTTCAACGTGACATTCCGTGTACCGAACAAACTACATACATCATGGATTTGAGAAACATTTTTAATGAGTTGTGTACATGTGTATTACAGATCTTTCATCCACCGTACAAGGCATATTTACACCTAGAAACATTAACTCTGAGTTTGCAGCTTTTTCCTAATAGCAGTTTCAAAAATCAGGCAGTTTACTAAGGAAAAATCTTTTTGAGCTTGTCTTACGCAATAGATATGTAAATTACATAGATTATCCCGCTGTGAAATTCCGTGTTTCGCCCGCGCTACATGCAGATAGGATTCAACAAAAATACACTACAGAGTTGTTTGCATGTGGATTACAGGACTTTCATCACAATACAAGGAATATTGATGCTTAGAAACATTTTCTCTGACTTCACAGAGCTTTCCAATCGCCAGTTTCGAAACTGAGGCAGTTTTCACCGCAAAAACCTCTTGGAGCGTGTTCAAATCAATAGACATGTACTTTACATGGATTCGCTCACCGTGAAATTCCGTGTTCCGAACACGCTTCATGCATCTTGGATTCAAAAATTTTCACTCCAGAGTTGTTAGCAAGTGGATTACAGCACTTTCATCCACCATAAATGGCTTACTGACACTTTGAAGACTTTTCTCAGATTTCACAGAGCAGTTTTAATGTCAGGTTTGAAAATGAGGCAGATTTGGCAGGAAAATGCTCTTGGAGCGAGTTCTAACCAAAAGATATGTAATTTACCTAGTTTCACTCACCGTGATATTCCGTGTTCTGAACACGTTACATGCATCACGGGTTCGACAAACATTCTTTAATGAGTTGTGAACATGTGTATTACAGAACTATCATCCACCTTACAATGCATATTTATACATAGAATTTATTTTCTGATTTAGTATATTTCTCCTAGTGTCAGTTTTTAAATCATGCAGTTTTCACAGAAAAATCCTCTTGGAGCGATTTCTACCCAATAGACATGCAATTTACGTAGAACCCGTCATCGTGAAATTCCGTGATCCAAAAAAATACATGCATCACGGTTTCGAAAAATATTCACTTCAGACTTGTTAGCATAAAGATTACCGAACTTTCATCCACCATAAAAGCCATATTGACACTTTGAAGCATTTTCTCATTTTTCAAAAGATTTTCCTAATGCCAGTTTTGAAAATGAGGCAGAATTCGCAGAAAAAGTTCTTGGAACGAGTTCTACCCGAGAGATCTATTTTACATAGATTCGCTTACTGTGATATTCTGTGTTCCCAACACACTTCATGTATCTCAGATTCGACAAATATTCACTACAGAGTTGTTATCATGCGGATTAACGATCTTTCATCCACCATACAAGGCATAAATACACCGAGAATCTATTCATCTGAGTTCGCAGTGTTTCCTAATTCCAGTTTCGAAAATCAGGCAGATTTCTCAGGAAAAATCTCTTAGAGTGTTTTCTAACCAAGAGAAATGTATTTTACATAAACCCTCTGGCCATGAAATTCCGTGTTCCGAACATGCTACTTGCATAATTAATTCGAAAAATATTCACTAAAGATTTGTTAGCATGTGGATTACCGAACTTTCATCACAATAGATTGAAAATTGATACTTAGAAGTATTTTCTCAGATTTTGCAGTGTTTTCCAAACGCCAATTTCAAAAATGAAGCATTTATCGCAGAAAAATTCCCTTGGAGAGAGTTCTACCCAATAGAGAAGTAATTTACATTGTTTCAGTCACCGTGAAATTCCATGTTAAAAACACGGTATATGCATCACGGATTAGAAAAAGCTTCTTTAATATGTTGTGGAAATGTGGATTACCGAACTTTCTTCCAACATAAAGGCATATTTACACCTAGAAATATTTACTCTCATTTTGAAGCATTCTCCAAATTTCAGATTCAATAATCATGCAATTTTCACAGAAAAATCCTATTCTAGCTAGTTCTACCCAATAGAATTTTAATTTAAATTGTGTCATTACGGTGAAATTCCATTTCAAAAAGCGCTACATGAAACACGGTTTGAAAAATCATTACTACACTGTCATTAACTTGTGGATTACCGGACTTTCATTCACCATTCAATTCATATTGACACTTAGAAGCATTTTCTAAGATTTCAGTGTGTTTTCCTAATGGCAGTTTTGAAAATGAGGCACATTTCGCAGAAAAATTCTCTTCAAGCGAGTTCTACCCAATAGACATGTAATTTACATTGTTTCCTTCAATATGACACTCTGTATTCCGTACACGTTACATGCATCACGAATTCGACAAACATTCTCTAATGAGTGTGAGCATGTGGATTACCAAAATTTCATTCACCATACAAGGCATATTTACACCTAGTTGTTGTTATTCTGATTTCGCAGGTTTTTCCTAACATCCACTTCCGAAAATCATGAAATTTTCGCAGAAAAATTCAATTCAAGCGAGTTCTATCCAGTAGAAATGTTATTATCCGAGTTTCACTCACCGAGACATTCCGTGTCCCAAAAATGTTACATTAATCACGGCTTCGACATACATTATTTATTAACCGTGAGCATGTGGATTACCAATGTTTCAACCACAATACAAGGCATATTTACACCTAGAAATATTTACTTAGATTTCACAGATTTTTCCTAACGTCAGTTACGAAAATCAGGCAGTTTTCGCAGAAAAATTCTCTTGCTGCATATTCGATCCAATACACATCCCATTTCCATAGATACCGTCACCGTAACATTCCGTGTTCCAAAAAAGGTACATGCACCATGGATTCAACATATATTCACTCCTGAGTTGTTAGAATGTGAATTACACATCTTTAATAAACCATTGAAGACATATTGTCACCTTAAAGCTTTTGCTCATGTTTTGCAGTGTTTTCATAACACCAGTTTCCAAACAGAGGTAGATTTTACAGTAAAATGCTCCTGGAGCGGGTTCTCACCAATAGATATGTAATTTACCTATTTTCCTTCAACGTGACATTCCGTGTACCGAACAAACTACATACATCATGGATTTGAGAAACATTTTTAATGAGTTGTGTACATGTGTATTACAGATCTTTCATCCACCGTACAAGGCATATTTACACCTAGAAACATTAACTCTGAGTTTGCAGCTTTTTCCTAATAGCAGTTTCAAAAATCAGGCAGTTTACTAAGGAAAAATCTTTTTGAGCTTGTCTTACGCAATAGATATGTAAATTACATAGATTAACCCGCTGTGAAATTCCGTGTTTCGCCCGCGCTACATGCAGATAGGATTCAACAAAAATACACTACAGAGTTGTTTGCATGTGGATTACAGGACTTTCATCACAATACAAGGAATATTGATGCTTAGAAACATTTTCTCTGATTTCACAGAGCTTTCCAATCGCCAGTTTCGAAACTGAGGCAGTTTTCACCGCAAAAACCTCTTGGAGCGTGTTCAAATCAATAGACATGTACTTTACATGGATTCGCTCACCGTGAAATTCCGTGTTCCGAACACGCTTCATGCATCTTGGATTCAAAAATTTTCACTCCAGAGTTGTTAGCAAGTGGATTACAGCACTTTCATCCACCATAAATGGCTTACTGACACTTTGAAGACTTTTCTCAGATTTCACAGAGTAGTTTTAATGTCAGGTTTGAAAATGAGGCAGATTTGGCAGGAAAATGCTCTTGGAGCGAGTTCTAACCAAAAGATATGTAATTTACCTAGTTTCACTCACCGTGATATTCCGTGTTCTGAACACGTTACATGCATCACGGGTTCGACAAACATTGTTAAATGAGTTGTGAACATGTGTATTACAGAACTATCATCCACCTTACAATGCATATTTATACATAGAATTTATTTTCTGATTTAGTATATTTCTCCTAGTGTCAGTTTTTAAATCATGCAGTTTTCACAGAAAAATCCTCTTGGAGCGATTTCTACCCAATAGACATGCAATTTACGTAGAACCCGTCATCGTGAAATTCCGTGATCCAAAAAAATACATGCATCACGGTTTCGAAAAATATTCACTTCAGACTTGTTAGCATAAAGATTACCGAACTTTCATCCACCATAAAAGCCATATTGACACTTTGAAGCATTTTCTCATTTTTCAAAAGATTTTCCTAATGCCAGTTTTGAAAATGAGGCAGAATTCGCAGAAAAAGTTCTTGGAACGAGTTCTACCCGAGAGATCTATTTTACATAGATTCGCTTACTGTGATATTCTGTGTTCCCAACACACTTCATGTATCTCAGATTCGACAAATATTCACTACAGAGTTGTTATCATGCGGATTAATGATCTTTCATCCACCATACAAGGCATAAATACACCGAGAATCTATTCATCTGAGTTCGCAGTGTTTCCTAATTCCAGTTTCGAAAATCAGGCAGATTTCTCAGGAAAAATCTCTTGGAGTGTTTTCTAACCAAGAGAAATGTATTTTACATAAACCCTCTGGCCATGAAATTCCGTGTTCCGAACATGCTACTTGCATAATTAATTCGAAAAATATTCACAACAGATTTGTTAGCATGTGGATTACCGAACTTTCATCACAATAGTTTGAATATTGATACTTAGAAGTATTTTCTCAGATTTTGCAGTGTTTTCCAAACGCCAATTTCAAAAATGAAGCATTTATCGCAGAAAAATTCCCTTGGAGAGAGTTCTACCCAATAGAGAAGTAATTTACATTGTTTCAGTCACCGTGAAATTCCATGTTAAAAACACGGTATATGCATCACGGATTAGAAAAAGCTTCTTTAATATGTTGTGGAAATGTGGATTACCGAACTTTCTTCCAACATAAAGGCATATTTACACCTAGAAATATTTACTCTCATTTTGAAGCATTCTCCAAATTTCAGATTCAATAATCATGCAATTTTCACAGAAAAATCCTATTCTAGCTAGTTCTACCCAATAGAATTTTAATTTAAATTGTGTCATTACGGTGAAATTCCATTTCAAAAAGCGTTACATGAAACACGGTTTGAAAAATCATTACTACACTGTTATTAACTTGTGGATTACCGGACTTTCATTCACCATTCAATTCATATTGACACTTAGAAGCATTTTCTAAGATTTCAGTGTGTTCTCCTAATGGCAGTTTTGAAAATGAGGCACATTTCGCAGAAAAATTCTCTTCAAGCGAGTTCTACCCAATAGACATGTAATTTACATTGTTTCCTTCAATATGACACTCTGTATTCCGTACACGTTTCATGCATCACGAATTCGACAAACATTCTCTAATGAGTGTGAGCATGTGGATTACCAAAATTTCATTCACCATACAAGGCATATTTATCCCTAGATGTAGTTATTCTGATTTTGCAGGTTTTCCCTAACATCCAATTCCGAAAATCATGAAATTTTCGCAGAAAAATTCAATTCAAGCGAGTTCTATCCAGTAGAATTGTTATTTTCCGAGTTTCACTCACCGAGACATTCCGTGTTCAAAAAACGTTACACTAATCACGGCTTTGACAAACATTATTTAATGACCGTGACCATGTGGATTACCGATGTTTCAACCACAATACAAGGCATATTGACACCTAGAAGTATTTACTTAGATTTCGCAGATTTTTCCTAAATTCAGTTACGAAAATCAGGCAGTTTTCGCAGAAAAATTCTCTTGCTGCATGTTCGATCCAATACACATCCCATTTTCATAGATACCGTCACCGTAACATCCCGTGTTCCGAAAAAGTTACATGCACCATGGATTCAACAAATATTCACTGCTGAGTTGTTAGAATGTGAATTACACATCTTTAATAAACCATTGAAGACATATTGTCACCTTAAAATTTTGCTCAGATTTTGCAGTGTTTTCATAACACCAGTTTCCAAACAGAGGTAGATTTTACACTAAAATGCTCCTGGAGCGGTTTCTCACCAATAGATATGTAATTTACATAGTTTCCATCAACGTGACATTCCGTGTACTGAATACACTATATTCATCACGGATTTGAGAAACATTTTTAATGAGTTGTGTACATGTGTATTACAGATCTTTCATCCACCATACAAGGCATATTTACACCTAGAAACATTAACTCTGAGTTTGCAGCTTTTTCCTAATAGCAGTTTCAAAATCAGGCAGTTTCCTAAGGAAAAAACTGTTGGAGCGTGTTCTACCCAATAGATATGTAAATTACATAGATTCTCCCGCTGTGAAATTCCGTGTTTCGCACACGCTACATGCAGATAGGATTCGACAAAAATACACTACAGAGTTGTTTGCATGTGGATTACAGGACTTTCATCAAAATACAAGGCATATTGATGCTTAGAAGCATTTTCTCTGATTTCACAGAGCTTTCCAAACGACAGTTTCGAAACTGAGGCAGATTTCAAGGCAAAAACCTCTTGGAGCGGGTTCAAAACAATAGACATTTAATTTACATGGATTCGCAAACCATGAAATTCCGTGTTCCGAACACGCTTCATGCATCTCGGATTCAAAAATTTTCACTACAGAGTTGTTAGCAAGTGGAATACATCACTTTCATTGACCATAGATTGCTTACTGACTCTTTGAATACTTTTCTCAGATTTCACAGATTAGTTTAAATGCCAGGTTTGAAAATGAGGCAGATTTGGCAGGAAAATGCTCTTGGAGCGAGTTCTAAACAAAAGATATGTAATATACCTAGTTTCACTCACCGTGACATTCCGTGTTCTGAACAAGTTACATGCATCACGGATTCGACAAACATTCTTTAATGAGTTGTGAACATGTGTATTACCGAACATTCATCCACCTTACAATGCATATTTATACATAGAAAGTTTTTTCTGATTTAGTAGATTTCACCTAATGTCAGTTTTTAAATCATGCAGTTTTCTCAGAAAAATCCTCTTGGAGCGAGTTCTACCCAATAGATATTCAATTTACATAGAACCTGTCATCGTGAAATTCCGTGTTCAGAAAAAGCTACATGCATCACGGATTCGACAAATATTCACTACAGAGTTGTTAGCATGCAGATTACCGAACTTTCATCCACCCTACAAGGCATATTTATACCGAGAATCTATTCATCTGAGTTCGCAGAGTTTTCCTAACGACAGTTTCGAAAATCAGGCAGATTTCTCTAGAAAAATCTCTTGGAGTGATTTCTAACAAAGAGAAATGTAATTTACATAAAATCCCTGGCCATGAAATTCCGTGTTCTGAACATGCTACACGCATAATGGATTCGAAAATTATTCTCTACAGATTTGTTAGCTTGTGGATTACCGAACTTTCATCACAATAGTTTGAATATTTATACTTAAAAGTATTTTCTCAGATTTTGCTGCGTTTTCCAAACGCCAGTTTAAAAAATAATGCAGTTTTCACAGAAAAATTCTCTTGGAGCAAGTTCTACCCAATAGAGAAATAATTAACATTGTTTCAGTCACCGTGAAATTCCATGTTAAAAACACGGTATATGCATCACGGATTAGAAAAAGATTGTTTAATATTTTGTGAAAATGTGGATTACAGAACTTTCAAACACATAAAGTCATATTTACACCTAGAAATATTTACTCTCATTTTGAAGCATTCTCCAAATTTCAGATTCAATAATCATGCAATTTTCACAGAAAAATCCTATTCTAGCTAGTTCTACCCAATAGAATTTTAATTTAAATTGTGTCATTACGGTGAAATTCCATTTCAAAAAGCGCTACATGAAACACGGTTTGAAAAATCATTACTACACTGTTATTAACTTGTGGATTACCGGACTTTCATTCACCATTCAATTCATATTGACACTTAGAAGCATTTTCTAAGATTTCAGTGTGTTCTCCTAATGGCAGTTTTGAAAATGAGGCACATTTCGCAGAAAAATTCTCTTCAAGCGAGTTCTACCCAATAGACATGTAATTTACATTGTTTCCTTCAATATGACACTCTGTATTCCGTACACGTTTCATGCATCACGAATTCGACAAACATTCTCTAATGAGTGTGAGCATGTGGATTACCAAAATTTCATTCACCATACAAGGCATATTTATCCCTAGATGTAGTTATTCTGATTTTGCAGGTTTTCCCTAACATCCAATTCCGAAAATCATGAAATTTTCGCAGAAAAATTCAATTCAAGCGAGTTCTATCCAGTAGAATTGTTATTTTCCGAGTTTCACTCACCGAGACATTCCGTGTTCAAAAAACGTTACACTAATCACGGCTTTGACAAACATTATTTAATGACCGTGACCATGTGGATTACCGATGTTTCAACCACAATACAAGGCATATTGACACCTAGAAGTATTTACTTAGATTTCGCAGATTTTTCCTAAATTCAGTTACGAAAATCAGGCAGTTTTCGCAGAAAAATTCTCTTGCTGCATGTTCGATCCAATAGACATCCCATTTTCATAGATACCATCACCGTAACATCCCGTGTTCCGAAAAAGTTACATGCACCATGGATTCAACAAATATTCACTGCTGAGTTGTTAGAATGTGAATTACACATCTTTAATAAACCATTGAAGACATATTGTCACCTTAAAATTTTGCTCAGATTTTGCAGTGTTTTCATAACACCAGTTTCCAAACAGAGGTAGATTTTACACTAAAATGCTCCTGGAGCGGTTTCTCACCAATAGATATGTAATTTACATAGTTTCCATCAACGTGACATTCCGTGTACTGAATACACTATATTCATCACGGATTTGAGAAACATTTTTAATGAGTTGTGTACATGTGTATTACAGATCTTTCATCCACCATACAAGGCATATTTACACCTAGAAACATTAACTCTGAGTTTGCAGCTTTTTCCTAATAGCAGTTTCAAAATCAGGCAGTTTCCTAAGGAAAAAACTGTTGGAGCGTGTTCTACCCAATAGATATGTAAATTACATAGATTCTCCCGCTGTGAAATTCCGTGTTTCGCACACGCTACATGCAGATAGGATTCGACAAAAATACACTACAGAGTTGTTTGCATGTGGATTACAGGACTTTCATCAAAATACAAGGCATATTGATGCTTAGAAGCATTTTCTCTGATTTCACAGAGCTTTCCAAATGACAGTTTCGAAACTGAGGCAGATTTCAAGGCAAAAACCTCTTGGAGCGGGTTCAAAACAATAGACATTTAATTTACATGGATTCGCACACCATGAAATTCCGTGTTCCGAACACGCTTCATGCATCTCGGATTCAAAAATTTTCACTACAGAGTTGTTAGCAAGTGGAATACATCACTTTCATTGACCATAGATTGCTTACTGACTCTTTGAATACTTTTCTCAGATTTCACAGATTAGTTTAAATGCCAGGTTTGAAAATGAGGCAGATTTGGCAGGAAAATGCTCTTGGAGCGAGTTCTAACCAAAAGATATGTAATATACCTAGTTTCACTCACCGTGACATTCCGTGTTCTGAACAAGATACATGCATCACGGATTCGAAAAACATTCTTTAATGAGTTGTGAACATGTGTATTACCGAACATTCATCCACCTTACAATGCATATTTATACATAGAAAGTTTTTTCTGATTTAGTAGATTTCACCTAATGTCAGTTTTTAAATCATGCAGTTTTCTCAGAAAAATCCTCTTGGAGCGAGTTCTACCCAATAGATATTCAATTTACATAGAACCTGTCATCGTGAAATTCCGTGTTCAGAAAAAGCTACATGCATCACGGATTCGACAAATATTCACTACAGAGTTGTTAGCATGCAGATTACCGAACTTTCATCCACCCTACAAGGCATATTTATACCGAGAATCTATTCATCTGAGTTCGCAGAGTTTTCCTAAAGACAGTTTCGAAAATCAGGCAGATTTCTCTGGAAAAATCTCTTGGAGTGATTTCTAACAAAGAGAAATGTAATTTACATAAAATCCCTGGCCATGAAATTCCGTGTTCTGAACATGCTACACGCATAATGGATTCGAAAATTATTCTCTACAGATTTGTTAGCTTGTGGATTACCGAACTTTCATCACAATAGTTTGAATATTTATACTTAAAAGTATTTTCTCAGATTTTGCTGCGTTTTCCAAACGCCAGTTTAAAAAATAATGCAGTTTTCACAGAAAAATTCTCTTGGAGCAAGTTCTACCCAATAGAGAAATAATTAACATTGTTTCAGTCACCGTGAAATTCCACGTTCCAAACACGGTATATGCATCACGGATTAGAAAAAGATTGTTTAATATTTTGTGAAAATGTGGATTACAGAACTTTCAAACACATAAAGTCATATTTACACCTAGAAATATTTACTCTCAATTTGAAGCATTCTCCAAATTTCAGATTCGATAATCATGCAATTTTCACAGAAAAATCCTATTCTAGCTAGTTCTACCCAATAGAATTTTAATTTAAATTGTTTCATTACGGTGAAATTCCATTTCAAAAAACGCTACATGAATCACGGTTAGATAAATAATTACTACACTGTTATTAACATGTGGATTACCGGACTTTCATTCACCATTCAAGGCATATTGACACTTAGGAGCATTTTCTCAGATTTCACAGTGTTCTCCTAATGGCAATTTTGAAAATGAGGCACATTTCGCAGAAAAATTCTCTTCAAGCGAGTTCTACCCAATAGACATGTAATTTACATTGTTTCCTTCAATATGACACTCTGTATTCCGTACACGTTTCATGCATCACGAATTCGACAAACATTCTCTAATGAGTGTGAGCATGTGGATTACCAAAATTTCATTCACCATACAAGGCATATTTACACCTAGTTGTTGTTATTCTGATTTCGCAGGTTTTTCCTAACATCCACTTCCTAAAATCATGCAATTTTCGCAGAAAAATTCAATTCAAGCGAGTTCTATCCAGTAGAAATGTTATTATCCGAGTTTCACTCACCGAGACATTCCGTGTCCCGAAAATGTTACATTAATCACGGCTTCGACAAACATTATTTATTAACCGTGAGCATGTGGATTACCAATGTTTCAACCACAATACAAGGCATATTTACACCTAGAAGTATTTACTTAAATTTCACAGATTTTTCCTAACGTCAGTTACGAAAATCAGGCAGTTTTCGCAGAAAAATTCTCTTGCTGCATATTCGATCCAATACACATCCCATTTCCATAGATACCGTCACCGTAACATTCCGTGTTCCAAAAAAGGTACATGCACCATGGATTCAACATATATTCACTCCTGAGATGTTAGAATGTGAATTACACATCTTTAATAAACCATTGAAGACATATTGTCACCTTAAAGCTTTTGCTCAGGTTTTGCAGTGTTTTCATAACACCAGTTTCCAAACAGAGGTAGATTTTACAGTAAAATGCTCCTGGAGCGGGTTCTCACCAATAGATATGTAATTTACCTATTTTCTTTCAACGTGACATTCCGTGTACCGAACAAACTACATACATCATGGATTTGAGAAACATTTTTAATGAGTTGTGTACATGTGTATTACAGATCTTTCATCCACCGTACAAGGCATATTTACACCTAGAAACATTAACTCTGAGTTTGCAGCTTTTTCCTAATAGCAGTTTCAAAAATCAGGCAGTTTACTAAGGAAAAATCTTTTTGAGCTTGTCTTACGCAATAGATATGTAAATTACATAGATTATCCCGCTGTGAAATTCCGTGTTTCGCCCACGCTACATGCAGATAGGATTCAACAAAAATACACTACAGAGTTGTTTGCATGTGGATTACAGGACTTTCATCACAATACAAGGAATATTGATGCTTAGAAACATTTTCTCTGATTTCACAGAGCTTTCCAATCGCCAGTTTCGAAACTGAGGCAGTTTTCACCGCAAAAACCTCTTGGAGCGTGTTCAAATCAATAGACATGTACTTTACATGGATTCGCTCACCGTGAAATTCCGTGTTCCGAACACGCTTCATGCATCTTGGATTCAAAAATTTTCACTCCAGCGTTGTTAGCAAGTGGATTACAGCACTTTCATCCACCATAAATGGCTTACTGACCCTTTGAAGACTTTTCTCAGATTTCACAGAGTAGTTTTAATGTCAGGTTTGAAAATGAGGCAGATTTGGCAGGAAAATGCTCTTGGAGCGAGTTCTAACCAAAAGATATGTAATTTACCTAGTTTCACTCACCGTGATATTCCGTGTTCTGAACACGTTACATGCATCACGGGTTCGACAAACATTGTTAAATGAGTTGTGAACATGTGTATTACAGAACTATCATCCACCTTACAATGCATATTTATACATAGAATTTATTTTCTGATTTAGTATATTTCTCCTAGTGTCAGTTTTTAAATCATGCAGTTTTCACAGAAAAATCCTCTTGGAGCGATTTCTACCCAATAGACATGCAATTTACGTAGAACCCGTCATCGTGAAATTCCGTGATCCAAAAAAATACATGCATCACGGTTTCGAAAAATATTCACTTCAGACTTGTTAGCATAAAGATTACCGAACTTTCATCCACCATAAAAGCCATATTGACACTTTGAAGCATTTTCTCATTTTTCAAAAGATTTTCCTAATGCCAGTTTTGAAAATGAGGCAGAATTCGCAGAAAAAGTTCTTGGAACGAGTTCTACCCGAGAGATCTATTTTACATAGATTCGCTTACTGTGATATTCTGTGTTCCCAACACACTTCATGTATCTCAGATTCGACAAATATTCACTACAGAGTTGTTATCATGCGCATTAACGATCTTTCATCCACCATACAAGGCATAAATACACCGAGAATCTATTCATCTGAGTTCGCAGTGTTTCCTAAATCCAGTTTCGAAAATCAGGCAGATTTCTCAGGAAAAATCTCTTGGAGTGTTTTCTAACGAAGAGAAATGTATTTTACATAAACCCTCTGGCCATGAAATTCCGTGTTCCGAACATGCTACTTGCATAATTAATTCGAAAAATATTCACTACAGATTTGTTAGCATGTGGATTACCGAACTTTCATCACAATAGATTGAAAATTGATACTTAGAAGTATTTTCTCAGATTTTGCAGTGTTTTCCAAACGCTAATTTCAAAAATGAAGCATTTATCACAGAAAAATTCCCTTGGAGAGAGTTCTACCCAATAGAGAAGTAATTTACATTGTTTCAGTCACCGTGAAATTCCATGTTAAAAACACGGTATATGCATCACGGATTAGAAAAAGCTTCTTTAATATGTTGTGGAAATGTGGATTACCGAACTTTCTTCCAACATAAAGGCATATTTACACCTAGAAATATTTACTCTCATTTTGAAGCATTCTCCAAATTTCAGATTCAATAATCATGCAATTTTCACAGAAAAATCCTATTCTAGCTAGTTCTACCCAATAGAATTTTAATTTAAATTGTGTCATTACGGTGAAATTCCATTTCAAAAAGCGCTACATGAAACACGGTTTGAAAAATCATTACTACACTGTTATTATCTTGTGGATTACCGGACTTTCATTCACCATTCAATTCATATTGACACTTAGAAGCATTTTCTAAGATTTCAGTGTGTTCTCCTAATGGCAGTTTTGAAAATGAGGCACATTTCGCAGAAAAATTCTCTTCAAGCGAGTTCTACCCAATACACATGTAATTTACATTGTTTCCTTCAATATGACACTCTGTATTCCGTACACGTTTCATGCATCACGAATTCGACAAACATTCTCTAATGAGTGTGAGCATGTGGATTACCAAAATTTCATTCACCATACAAGGCATATTTACACCTAGTTGTTGTTATTCTGATTTCGCAGGTTTTTCCTAACATCCACTTCCGAAAATCATGAAATTTTCGCAGAAAAATTCAATTCAAGCGAGTTCTATCCAGTAGAAATGTTATTATCCGAGTTTCACTCACCGAGACATTCCGTGTCCCGAAAATGTTACATTAATCACGGCTTCGACAAACATTATTTATTAACCGTGAGCATGTGGATTACCAATGTTTCAACCACAATACAAGGCATATTTACACCTAGAAATATTTACTTAGATTTCACAGATTTTTCCTAACGTCAGTTACGAAAATCAGGCAGTTTTCGCAGAAAAATTCTCTTGCTGCATATTCGAACCAATACACATCCCATTTCCATAGATACCGTCACCGTAACATTCCGTGTTCCAAAAAAGGTACATGCACCATGGATTCAACATATATTCACTCCTGAGAAGTTAGAATGTGAATTACACATCTTTAATAAACCATTGAAGACATATTGTCACCTTAAAGCTTTTGCTCAGGTTTTGCAGTGTTTTCATAACACCAGTTTCCAAACAGAGGTAGATTTTACAGTAAAATGCTCCTGGAGCGGGTTCTCACCAATAGATATGTAATTTACCTATTTTCTTTCAACGTGACATTCCGTGTACCGAACAAACTACATACATCATGGATTTGAGAAACATTTTTAATGAGTTGTGTACATGTGTATTACAGATCTTTCATCCACCGTACAAGGCATATTTACACCTAGAAACATTAACTCTGAGTTTGCAGCTTTTTCCTAATAGCAGTTTCAAAAATCAGGCAGTTTACTAAGGAAAAATCTTTTTGAGCTTGTCTTACGCAATAGATATGTAAATTACATAGATTATCCCGCTGTGAAATTCCGTGTTTCGCCCACGCTACATGCAGATAGGATTCAACAAAAATACACTACAGAGTTGTTTGCATGTGGATTACAGGACTTTCATCACAATACAAGGAATATTGATGCTTAGAAACATTTTCTCTGATTTCACAGAGCTTTCCAATCGCCAGTTTCGAAACTGAGGCAGTTTTCACCGCAAAAACCTCTTGGAGCGTGTTCAAATCAATAGACATGTACTTTACATGGATTCGCTCACCGTGAAATTCCGTGTTCCGAACACGCTTCATGCATCTTGGATTCAAAAATTTTCACTCCAGAGTTGTTAGCAAGTGGATTACAGCACTTTCATCCACCATAAATGGCTTACTGACACTTTGAAGACTTTTCTCAGATTTCACAGAGCAGTTTTAATGTCAGGTTTGAAAATGAGGCAGATTTGGCAGGAAAATGCTCTTGGAGCGAGTTCTAACCAAAAGATATGTAATTTACCTAGTTTCACTCACCGTGATATTCCGTGTTCTGAACACGTTACATGCATCACGGGTTCGACAAACATTCTTTAATGAGTTGTGAACATGTGTATTACAGAACTATCATCCACCTTACAATGCATATTTATACATAGAATTTATTTTCTGATTTAGTATATTTCTCCTAGTGTCAGTTTTTAAATCATGCAGTTTTCACAGAAAAATCCTCTTGGAGCGATTTCTACCCAATAGACATGCAATTTACGTAGAACCCGTCATCGTGAAATTCCGTGATCCAAAAAAATACATGCATCACGGTTTCGAAAAATATTCACTTCAGACTTGTTAGCATAAAGATTACCGAACTTTCATCCACCATAAAAGCCATATTGACACTTTGAAGCATTTTCTCATTTTTCAAAAGATTTTCCTAATGCCAGTTTTGAAAATGAGGCAGAATTCGCAGAAAAAGTTCTTGGAACGAGTTCTACCCGAGAGATCTATTTTACATAGATTCGCTTACTGTGATATTCTGTGTTCCCAACACACTTCATGTATCTCAGATTCGACAAATATTCACTACAGAGTTGTTATCATGCGGATTAACGATCTTTCATCCACCATACAAGGCATAAATACACCAAGAATCTATTCATCTGAGTTCGCAGTGTTTCCTAATTCCAGTTTCGAAAATCAGGCAGATTTCTCAGGAAAAATCTCTTAGAGTGTTTTCTAACCAAGAGAAATGTATTTTACATAAACCCTCTGGCCATGAAATTCCGTGTTCCGAACATGCTACTTGCATAATTAATTCGAAAAATATTCACTACAGATTTGTTAGCATGTGGATTACCGAACTTTCATCACAATAGATTGAAAATTGATACTTAGAAGTATTTTCTCAGATTTTGCAGTGTTTTCCAAACGCCAATTTAAAAAATGAAGCATTTATCGCAGAAAAATTCCCTTGGAGAGAGTTCTACCCAATAGAGAAGTAATTTACATTGTTTCAGTCACCGTGAAATTCCATGTTAAAAACACGGTATATGCATCAAGGATTAGAAAAAGCTTCTTTAATATGTTGTGGAAATGTGGATTACCGAACTTTCTTCCAACATAAAGGCATATTTACACCTAGAAATATTTACTCTCATTTTGAAGCATTCTCCAAATTTCAGATTCAATAATCATGCAATTTTCACAGAAAAATCCTATTCTAGCTAGTTCTACCCAATAGAATTTTAATTTAAATTGTGTCATTACGGTGAAATTCCATTTCAAAAAGCGCTACATGAAACACGGTTTGAAAAATCATTACTACACTGTTATTAACTTGTGGATTACCGGACTTTCATTCACCATTCAATTCATATTGACACTTAGAAGCATTTTCTAAGATTTCAGTGTGTTCTCCTAATGGCAGTTTTGAAAATGAGGCACATTTCGCAGAAAAATACTCTTCAAGCGAGTTCTACCCAATAGACATGTAATTTACATTGTTTCCTTCAATATGACACTCTGTATTCCGTACACGTTTCATGCATCACGAATTCGACAAACATTCTCTAATGAGTGTGAGCATGTGGATTACCAAAATTTCATTCACCATACAAGGCATATTTACACCTAGTTGTTGTTATTCTGATTTCGCAGGTTTTTCCTAACATCCACTTCCGAAAATCATGAAATTTTCGCAGAAAAATTCAATTCAAGCGAGTTCTATCCAGTAGAAATGTTATTATCCGAGTTTCACTCACCGAGACATTCCGTGTCCCAAAAATGTTACATTAATCACGGCTTCGACAAACATTATTTATTAACCGTGAGCATGTGGATTACCAATGTTTCAACCACAATACAAGGCATATTTACACCTAGAAATATTTACTTAGATTTCACAGATTTTTCCTAACGTCAGTTACGAAAATCAGGCAGTTTTCGCAGAAAAATTCTCTTGCTGCATATTCGATCCAATACACATCCCATTTCCATAGATACCGTCACCGTAACATTCCGTGTTCCAAAAAAGGTACATGCACCATGGATTCAACATATATTCACTCCTGAGTTGTTAGAATGTGAATTACACATCTTTAATAAACCATTGAAGACATATTGTCACCTTAAAGCTTTTGCTCATGTTTTGCAGTGTTTTCATAACACCAGTTTCCAAACAGAGGTAGATTTTACAGTAAAATGCTCCTGGAGCGGGTTCTCACCAATAGATATGTAATTTACCTATTTTCCTTCAACGTGACATTCCGTGTACCGAACAAACTACATACATCATGGATTTGAGAAACATTTTTAATGAGTTGTGTACATGTGTATTACAGATCTTTCATCCACCGTACAAGGCATATTTACACCTAGAAACATTAACTCTGAGTTTGCAGCTTTTTCCTAATAGCAGTTTCAAAAATCAGGCAGTTTACTAAGGAAAAATCTTTTTGAGCTTGTCTTACGCAATAGATATGTAAATTACATAGATTAACCCGCTGTGAAATTCCGTGTTTCGCCCGCGCTACATGCAGATAGGATTCAACAAAAATACACTACAGAGTTGTTTGCATGTGGATTACAGGACTTTCATCACAATACAAGGAATATTGATGCTTAGAAACATTTTCTCTGATTTCACAGAGCTTTCCAATCGCCAGTTTCGAAACTGAGGCAGTTTTCACCGCAAAAACCTCTTGGAGCGTGTTCAAATCAATAGACATGTACTTTACATGGATTCGCTCACCGTGAAATTCCGTGTTCCGAACACGCTTCATGCATCTTGGATTCAAAAATTTTCACTCCAGAGTTGTTAGCAAGTGGATTACAGCACTTTCATCCACCATAAATGGCTTACTGACACTTTGAAGACTTTTCTCAGATTTCACAGAGTAGTTTTAATGTCAGGTTTGAAAATGAGGCAGATTTGGCAGGAAAATGCTCTTGGAGCGAGTTCTAACCAAAAGATATGTAATTTACCTAGTTTCACTCACCGTGATATTCCGTGTTCTGAACACGTTACATGCATCACGGGTTCGACAAACATTGTTAAATGAGTTGTGAACATGTGTATTACAGAACTATCATCCACCTTACAATGCATATTTATACATAGAATTTATTTTCTGATTTAGTATATTTCTCCTAGTGTCAGTTTTTAAATCATGCAGTTTTCACAGAAAAATCCTCTTGGAGCGATTTCTACCCAATAGACATGCAATTTACGTAGAACCCGTCATCGTGAAATTCCGTGATCCAAAAAAATACATGCATCACGGTTTCGAAAAATATTCACTTCAGACTTGTTAGCATAAAGATTACCGAACTTTCATCCACCATAAAAGCCATATTGACACTTTGAAGCATTTTCTCATTTTTCAAAAGATTTTCCTAATGCCAGTTTTGAAAATGAGGCAGAATTCGCAGAAAAAGTTCTTGGAACGAGTTCTACCCGAGAGATCTATTTTACATAGATTCGCTTACTGTGATATTCTGTGTTCCCAACACACTTCATGTATCTCAGATTCGACAAATATTCACTACAGAGTTGTTATCATGCGGATTAACAATCTTTCATCCACCATACAAGGCATAAATACACCGAGAAACTATTCATCTGAGTTCGCAGTGTTTCCTAATTCCAGTTTGGAATATCAGGCAGATTTCTCAGGAAAAATCTCTTGGAGTGTTTTCTAACCAAGAGAAATGTATTTTACATAAACCCTCTGGCCATGAAATTCCGTGTTCCGAACATGCTACTTGCATAATTAATTCGAAAAATATTCACAACAGATTTGTTAGCATGTGGATTACCGAACTTTCATCACAATAGTTTGAATATTGATACTTAGAAGTATTTTCTCAGATTTTGCAGTGTTTTCCAAATGCCAATTTCAAAAATGAAGCATTTATCGCAGAAAAATTCCCTTGGAGAGAGTTCTACCCAATAGAGAAGTAATTTACATTGTTTCAGTCACCGTGAAATTCCATGTTAAAAACACGGTATATGCATCACGGATTAGAAAAAGCTTCTTTAATATGTTGTGGAAATGTGGATTACCGAACTTTCTTCCAACATAAAGGCATATTTACACCTAGAAATATTTACTCTCATTTTGAAGCATTCTCCAAATTTCAGATTCAATAATCATGCAATTTTCACAGAAAAATCCTATTCTAGCTAGTTCTACCCAATAGAATTTTAATTTAAATTGTGTCATTACGGTGAAATTCCATTTCAAAAAGCGCTACATGAAACACGGTTTGAAAAATCATTACTACACTGTTATTAACTTGTGGATTACCGGACTTTCATTCACCATTCAATTCATATTGACACTTAGAAGCATTTTCTAAGATTTCAGTGTGTTCTCCTAATGGCAGTTTTGAAAATGAGGCACATTTCGCAGAAAAATTCTCTTCAAGCGATTTCTACCCAATAGACATGTAATTTACATTGTTTCCTTCAATATGACACTCTGTATTCCGTACACGTTTCATGCATCACGAATTCGACAAACATTCTCTAATGAGTGTGAGCATCTTGATTACCAAAATTTCATTCACCATACAAGGCATATTTACACCTAGTTGTTGTTATTCTGATTTTGCAGGTTTTTCCTAACATCCACTTCCTAAAATCATGCAATTTTCGCAGAAAAATTCAATTCAAGCGAGTTCTATCCAGTAGAAATGTTATTATCTGAGTTTCACTCACCGAGACATTCCGTGTCCCAAAAATGTTACATTAATCACGGCTTCGACAAACATTATTTATTAACCGTGAGCATGTGGATTACCAATGTTTCAACCACAATACAAGGCATATTTACACCTAGAAATATTTACTTAGATTTCACAGATTTTTCCTAACGTCAGTTACGAAAATCAGGCAGTTTTCGCAGAAAAATTCTCTTGCTGCATATTCGATCCAATACACATCCCATTTCCATAGATACCGTCACCGTAACATTCCGTGTTCCAAAAAAGGTACATGCACCATGGATTCAACATATATTCACTCCTGAGAAGTTAGAATGTGAATTACACATCTTTAATAATCCATTGAAGACATATTGTCACCTTAAAGCTTTTGCTCAGGTTTTGCAGTGTTTTCATAACACCAGTTTCCAAACAGAGGTAGATTTTACAGTGAAATGCTCCTGGAGCGGTTTCTCACCAATAGATGTGTAATTTACTTATTTTCCTTCAACGTGACATTCCGTGTACCGAACAAACTACATACATCATGGATTTGAGAAACATTTTTAATGAGTTGTGTACATGTGTATTACAGATCTTTCATCCACCGTACAAGGCATATTTACACCTAGAAACATTAACTCTGAGTTTGCAGCTTTTTCCTAATAGCAGTTTCAAAAATCAGGCAGTTTACTAAGGAAAAATCTTTTTGAGCTTGTCTTACGCAATAGATATGTAAATTACATAGATTATCCCGCTGTGAAATTCCGTGTTTCGCCCACGCTACATGCAGATAGGATTCAACAAAAATACACTACAGAGTTGTTTGCATGTGGATTACAGGACTTTCATCACAATACAAGGAATATTGATGCTTAGAAACATTTTCTCTGATTTCACAGAGCTTTCCAATCGCCAGTTTCGAAACTGAGGCAGTTTTCAAGGCAAAAACCTCTTGGAGCGTGTTCAAATCAATAGACATGTACTTTACATGGATTCGCTCACCGTGAAATTCCGTGTTCCGAACACGCTTCATGCATCTTGGATTCAAAAATTTTCACTCCAGAGTTGTTAGCAAGTGGATTACAGCACTTTCATCCACCATAAATGGCTTACTGACACTTTGAAGACTTTTCTCAGATTTCACAGAGTAGTTTTAATGTCAGGTTTGAAAATGAGGCAGATTTGGCAGGAAAATGCTCTTGGAGCGAGTTCTAACCAAAAGATATGTAATTTACCTAGTTTCACTCACCGTGATATTCCGTGTTCTGAACACGTTACATGCATCACGGGTTCGACAAACATTCTTTAATGAGTTGTGAACATGTGTATTACAGAACTATCATCCACCTTACAATGCATATTTATACATAGAAATTATTTTCTGATTTAGTATATTTCTCCTAGTGTCAGTTTTTAAATCATGCAGTTTTCACAGAAAAATCCTCTTGGAGCGATTTATACCCAATAGACATGCAATTTACGTAGAACCCGTCATCGTGAAATTCCGTGATCCAAAAAAATACATGCATCACGGTTTCGAAAAATATTCACTTCAGACTTGTTAGCATAAAGATTACCGAACTTTCATCCACCATAAAAGCCATATTGACACTTTGAAGCATTTTCTCATTTTTCAAAAGATTTTCCTAATGCCAGTTTTGAAAATGAGGCAGAATTCGCAGAAAAAGCTCTTGGAGCGTGTTCTACCCAAGTGACATGCATTTTACATAGATTCGCTCACCGTGATATTCTGTGTCCCAAACACGCTTCATGTATCTCGGATTCGACAAATATTCACTACAGAGTTGTTAGCATGCGGATTAACGATCTTTCATCCACCATACAAGGCATATTTACACCGAGAATCTATTCATCTGAGTTCGCAGTGTTTTTCTAAGGACAGTTTCAAAAATCAGGCAGATTTCTCAGGAAAAATCTCTTGGAGTTATTTCTAACCAAGAGAAATGTAATTTATATAAAATCCCTGGCCACGAAATTCGGTGTTGAACATGCTACACGCATAATGGATTCGAAAAATATTCTCTACAGATTTGTTAGCATGTTGATTACCGAACTTTCAACACAATAATTTGAATATTGATACTTAGAAGTATTTTCTCAGATTTTGCTGTGTTTTCCAAACGCCAGTTTAAAAAATAATGCATTTTTCACAGAAAAATTCTCTTGGAGCGTGTTCTACCCAATAGAGAAGTAATAGACATTGTTTCAGTCACCGTGAAATTCCACGTTCCAAACACGATATATGCATCACGGATTAGAAAAAGACTCTTTAATATGTTGTGAAATTGTGGATTACCGAACTTTCTTCCAACATAAAGGCATATTTACACCTAGAAATATTTACTCTCATTTGGAAGCATTCTCCAAATTTCAGATTCGATAATCATGCAGTTTTCGCAGAAAAATCCTATTCTAGCTAGTTCTACCCAATAGAATTTTAATTTAAATTGTGTCATTACGGTGAAATTCCATTTCAAAAAGCGCTACATGAATCACGGTTTGAAAAATCATTACTACACTGTTATTAACATGTGTATTACCGGACTTTCATTCACTATTTAATGCATATTGACACTTAGAAGCATTTTCTCAGATTTCACAGGGTTCTCCGAATGGCAGTTTTGAAAATGAGGCACATTTCGCAGAAAAATACTCTTCAAGCGAGTTCTACCCAATAGACATGTAATTTACATTGTTTCCTTCAATATGACACACAGTATTCCGTACAAGTTACATGCATCATGAATTCGACAAACATTCTCTAATGAGTGTGAGCATGTGGATTACCAAAATTTCATTCACCATACAAGGCATATTTACACCTAGTTGTTGTTATTCTGATTTCGCAGGATTTTCCTAACATCCACTTCCTAAAATCATGAAATTTTCGCAGAAAAATTCAATTCAAGCGAGTTCTATCCAGTAGAAATGTTATTATCCGAGTTTCACTCACCGAGACATTCCGTGTTCAATAAACGTTACACTAATCACGGCTTTGACAAACATTATTTAATGACCGTGACCATGTGGATTACCGATGTTTCAACCACAATACAAGGCATATTGACACCTAGAAGTATTTACTTATATTTCGCAGATTTTTCCTAAATTCAGTTACGAAAATCAGGCAGTTTTCGCAGAAAAATTCTCTTGCTGCATGTTCGATCCAATAGACACCCCATTTTCATAGATACCGTCACCGTAACATCCCGTGATCCGAAAAAGTTACATGCACCATGGATTCAACAAATATTCACTGCTGAGTTGTTAGAATGTGAATTACACATCTTTAATAAACCATTGAATTCATATTGTCAACTTAAAGCTTTTGCTCAGGTTTTGCAGTATTTTCATAACACCAGTTTCCAAACATAGGTAGATTTTACAGTAAAATGCTCCTGGAGCGGTTTCTCACCAATAGATATGTAATTTACATAGTTTCCATCAATGTGACATTCCGTGTACCGAACATACTATATTCATCACGGATTTGAGAAACATTTTTAATGAGTTGTGTACATGTGTATTACAGAACTTTCATCCACCATACAAGGCATATTTACACCTAGAAACTTTAACTATGAATTTGCAGCTTTTTCCTAATAGCAGTTTCAAAAATCAGGCAGTTTCCTAAGGAAAAAACTGTTGGAGCGTGTCCTACCCAATAGATATGTAAATTACATAGATTCTCCCGCTGTGAAATTCTGTGTTTCGCACACGATACATGCAGATAGGATTCGACAAAAATACACTACAGCGTTGTTTGCATGTGGATTACAGGACTTTCATCACAATACAAGGCATATTGATGCTTAGAAACATTTTCTCTGATTTCACAGAGTTTCCAAACGACAGTGTCGAAACTGAGGCAGACTTCAAGGCAAAAACCTCTTGGAGCGGGTTCAAAACAATAGACATTTAATTTACATGGATTCACACACCATGAAATTCCGTGTTCCGAACACGCTTCATGCATCTCGGATTCAAAAATTTTCACTACAGAGTTGTTAGCAAGTGGAATACATCACTTTCATTGACCATAGATTGCTTACTGACTCTTTGAATACTTTTCTCAGATTTCACAGATTAGTTTAAATGCCAGGTTTGAAAATGAGGCAGATTTGGCAGGAAAATGCTCTTGGAGCGTGTTCTAACCAAAAGATATGTAATATACCTAGTTTCACTCACTGAGACATTCCGTGTTCTGAACAATTTACATGCATCATGGATTCAAAAAACATTCTTTAATGAGTTGTGAACATGTGTATTACAGAACTTTCATCCACCTTACAATGCATATTTATACATAGAATGTTTTTCTGATTTAGTAGATTTCACCTAATGTCAGTTTTTAAATCATGCAGTTTTCTCAGAAAAATCCTCTTGGAGCGAGTTCTACCCAATAGACTTTCAATTTACATAGAACCTGTCATCGTGAAATTCCATGTTCCGAAAAAGCTACATGAATCACGGATTCGACCAATATTCACTACAGATTTGTTAGAATAAGGATTAACGATCTTTCATCCACCATAAAAGCCATATTGACACTTTGAAGCATTTTCTCATATTTCGAAAGTTTTTCCTAATGCCAGTTTTGAAAATGAGGCAGAATTCGCAGAAAAAGCTCTTGGAGCGTGTTCTACCCAAGTGACATGCATTTTACATAGATTCGCTCACCGTGATATTCTGTGTCCCAAACACTCTTCATGTATCTTGGATTCGACAAATATTCACTACAGAGTTGTTAGCATGCGGATTAACGATCTTTCAACCACCATACAAGGCATAAATACACCGGGAATCTTTTCATCTGAGTTCGCAGTGTTTCCTAATTCCAGTTTCGAAATTCAGGCAGATTTCTCAGGAAAAATCTCTTGGAGTGTTTTCTAACCAAGAGAAATATAATTTACATAAACTCTCTGGCCATGAAATTCCGTGTCCCGAACATGCTACTTGCATAATGAATTCGAAAAATATTCACTACAAATTTGTTAGCATGTGGACTACCGAACTTTCATCACAATAGATTGAAAATTGATACTTAGAAGTATTTTCTCAAATTTTGCATTGTTTTCCAAACGCCAGTTTCAAAAATGAAGCATTTATCGCAGAAAAATTCCCTTGGAGAGAGTTCTACCCAATAGAGAAGTAATTTACATTGTTTCAGTCACCGTGAAATTCCATGTTAAAAACACGTTATATGCATCACGGATTAGAAAAAGATTGTTTAATATGTTGTGAAAATGTGGATTACCGAACTTTCTTCCAACATAAAGGCATATTTACACCTAGAAATATTTACTCTCATTTTGAAGCATTCTCCAAATTTCAGATACGATAATCATGCAATTTTCGCTGAAAAATTCTATTCTAGCTAGTTCTACCCAATAGAATTTTAATTTAAATTGTGTCATTACGGTGAAATTCCATTTCAAAAAGCGCTACATGAATCACGGTTTGAAAAATCATTACTACACTGTTATTAACATGTGGATTACCAGACTTTCATTCACCATTCAATGCATATTGACACTTAGAATAATTTTGTAATATTTCACAGGGTTCTCCTAATGGCAGTTTTGAAAATGAGGCACATTTCGCAGAAAAAACTCTTCAAGCGAGTTCTACCAAATAGACATGTAATTTTCATTGTTTCCTTCAATTTGACACACTGTATTCCGTACACGTTACATGCATCACGAATTCGACAAACATTCTCTAATGAGTGTGAGCATGTGGATTACCAAAATTTCATTCACCATACAAGGCATATTTATCCCTAGATGTAGTTATTCTGATTTCACAGGTTTTCCCTAACATCCACTTCCGAAAATCATGAAATTTTCGCAGAAAAATTCAATTCAAGCGAGTTCTATCCAGTAGAATTGTTATTTTCTGAGTTTCACTCACCGAGACATTCCGTGTTCAAAAAACGTTACATTAATCACGGCTTTGACAAACATTATTTAATGACCGTGACCATGTGGATTACCGATGTTTCAACCACAATACAAGGCATATTCACACCTAGAAATATTTACTTAGATTTCGCAGATTTTTCCTAAATTCAGTTACGAAAATCAGGCAGTTTTCGCAGAAAAATTCTCTTGCTGCATGTTCGATCCAATAGACATCCCATTTACATAGATACCATCACCGTAACATCCCGTGTTCCGAAAAAGTTACATGCACCATGGATTCAACAAATATTCACTGCTGAGTTGTTAGAATGTGAATTACACATCCTTAATAAACCATTGAAGACATTTTGTCACCTTAAAATTTTGCTCAGATTTTGCAGTGTTTTCATAACACCAGTTTCCAAACAGAGGTAGATTTTACAGTAAAATGCTCCTGGAGCGGGTTCTCACCAATAGATATGTAATTTACATAGTTTCCATCAACGTGACATTCCGTGTACTGAATACACTACATTCATCGCGGATTTGAGAAACATTTTTAATGAGTTGTGTACATGTGTATTACAGAACTTTCATCCACCATACAAGGCATATTTACACCTAGAAACATTAACTCTGAGTTTGCAGCTTTTTCCTAATAGCAGTTTCAAAATCAGGCAGTTTCCTAAGGAAAAAAACTGTTGGAGCGTGTTCTACCCAATAGATATGTAAATTACATAGATTCTCCCGCTGTGAAATTCCGTGTTTCGCACACGCTACATGCAGATAGGATTCGACAAAAATACACTACAGAGTTGTTTGCATGTGGATTATAGGACTTTCATCACAATACAAGGCATATTGATGCTTAGAAGCATTTTCTCTGATTTCACAGAGCTTTCCAAACGACAGTTTCGAAACTGAGGCAGATTTCAAGGCAAAAACCTCTTGGAGCGGGTTCAAAACAATAGACATTTAATTTACATGGATTCGCACACCATGAAATTCCGTGTTCCGAACACGCTTCATGCATCTCGGATTCAAAAATTTTCACTACAGAGTTGTTAGCAAGTGGAATACATCACTTTCATTGACCATAGATTGCTTACTGACTCTTTGAATACTTTTCTCAGATTTCACAGATTAGTTTAAATGCCAGGTTTGAAAATGAGGCAGATTTGGCAGGAAAATGCTCTTGGAGCGAGTTCTAACCAAAAGATATGTAATATACCTAGTTTCACTCACCATGACATTCCGTGTTCTGAACAAGTTACATGCATCACGGATTCGAAAAACATTCTTTAATGAGTTGTGAACATGTGTATTACCGAACTTTCATCCACCTTACAATGCATATTTATACATAGAATGTTTTTTCTGATTTAGTAGATTTCACCTAATGTCAGTTTTTAAATCATGCAGTTTTCGCAGAAAAATCCTCTTGGAGCGAGTTCTACCCAATAGACATTCAATTTACATAGAACCTGTCATCGTGAAATTCCGTGTTCCGAAAAAGCTACATGCATCACGGATTCGACAAATATTCACTACAGAGTTGTTAGCATAAGGATTACCGAAGTTTCATCCACCATAAAAGCCATATTGACACTTTGAATCATTTTCTCATATTTCGAAAGTTTTTCCTAATGCCAGTTTTGAAAATGAGGCCGAATTCGCAGAAAAAGCTCTTGGAGCGTGTTCCAACCAAGTGACATGCATTTTACATAGATTCGCTCACCGTGAAATTCTGTGTCCCAAACACGCTTCATGTATCTCGGATTCGACAAATATTCACTACAGAGTTGTTAGCATGCAGATTACCGAACTTTCATCCACCCTACAAGGCATATTTACACCGAGAATCTATTCATCTGAGTTCGCAGTGTTTTCCTAATGACAGTTTCGAAAATCAGGCAGATTTCTCAGGAAAAATCTGTTGGAGTGATTTCTAACCAAGAGAAATGTAATTTACATAAAATCCCTGGCCATGAAATTCCGTGTTCCGAACATGCTACATGCATAATGGATTCGAAAAATATTCTCTACAGATTTGTTAGCATGTGGATTACCGAACTTTCATCACAATAGTTTGAATATTGATACTTAGAAGTATTTTCTCAGATTTTGCTGCGTTTTCCAAACGCCAGTTTAAAAAATAATGCAGTTTTCACAGAAAAATTCTCTTGGAGCGAGTTCTACCCAATAGAGAAGTAATTTACATTGTTTCAGTCACCGTGAAATTCCACGTTCCAAACACGGTATATGCATCACGGATTAGAAAAAGATTCTTTAATATGTTGTGAAAATGTGGATTACAGAACTTTCTTCCACATAAAGTCATATTTACACCTAGAAATATTTACTCTCATTTTGAAGCTTTCTCCAAACTTCAGATTCGATAATCATGCAATTTTGGCAGAAAAATTCTATTCTAGCTAGTTCTACCCAATAGAATTGTAATTTACATTGTTTCATTACGGTGAAATTCCATTTCAAAAAACGCTACATGAATCACGGTTTGAAAAATAAATACTACATTGTTATTAACATGTGGATTACCGGACTTTCATTCACCATTCAAGGCATATTGACACTTAGAAGCATTTTCTCAGATTTCACAGGGTTCTACTTATGGCAGTTTTGAAAATGAGGTACATTTCGCAGAAAAATTCTCTTCAAGCGAGTTCTACCCAATAGACATGTAATTTAAATTGTTTCCTTCAATATGACACTCTGTGTTCCGTACACGTTTCATGCATCACGAATTCGACAAACATGCTCTAATGAGTGTGAGCATCTGGATTACCGAACTTTCATCCACCATACAAGGCATATTAACACCTAGATGTAGTTATTCTGATTTCGCAGTTTTTTCCTAACATCCAGTTTTGAAAATCATGAAATTTTCGCTGAAAAATTCAATTCAAGTGAGTTCTATCCAGTAGAATTGTTATTTTCCGAGTTTCACTCACCGAGACATTCCGTGTTCAGAAAACGTTACATTAATCACGGCTTCGACAAACATTATTTAGTGACTGTGAGCATGTGGATTACCGAAGTTTCAACCACAATACAAGGCATATTCACACCTGGAAATATTTACATAGATTTCACAGAATTTTCCTAACGTCAGTTACGAAAATCAGACATTTTTCGCAGAAAAATTCTCTTGCTGCATGTTCGATCCAATAGACATCCCATTTCCATAGATACCGTCACCGTAACATTCCGTGTTCCGAAAAATTTACATGCACCATGGATTCAACAAATATTCACTGCTGAGTTGTTAGAATGTGAATTACACATCTTTAATAAACCATTGAAGACATATTGTCACCTTAAAGCTTTTGCTCAGGTTTTGCAGTGTTTTCATAACACCAGTTTCCAAACAGAGGTAGATTTTACAGTAAAATGCTCCTGGAGCGGTTTCTCACCAATAGTTGTGTAATTTACATATTTTCCTTCAACGTGACATTCCGTGTACCGAACACACTAAAAACATCACGGATTTGAGAAACATTTTTAATGAGTTGTGTACATGTGTATTACAGATCTTTCAGCCACCATACAAGGCATATTTACACCTAGAAACATTAACTCTGAGTTTGCAGCTTTTTCCTAATAGCAGTTTCAAAAATCAGGCATTTTCCTAAGGAAAAATCTTTTTGAGCGTGTCTTACGCAATACATATGTAAATTACATAGATTCTCCCGCTGTGAAATTCCGTGTTTCGCACACGCTACATGCAGATAGGATTCGAAACAAATACACTACAGAGTTGTTTGCATGTGGATTACAGGACTTTCATCACTATACAAGGCATATTGATGCTTAGAAGCATTTTCTCTGATTTCAAAGACCTTTCAAAACGCCAGTTTCGAAACTGAGCCAGTTTTCACCGCAAAAAACTCTTGGAGCGTGTTCAAAACAATAGACATGTAATTTACATGGATTCGCTCACCGTGAAATTCCGTGTTCCGAACACGCTTCATGCATCTCGGATTCAAAAATTTTCACTACAGAGTTTTTAGCAAGTGGAATACTGCACTTTCATCCACCAGACATGGCTTACTGACACTTCGAAGACTTTTCTCAGATTTCACAGAGTAGTTTTAATGTCAGGTTTGAAAATGAAGCAGATTTGGCAGGAAAATGCTCTTGGAGCGAGTTCTAACCAAAAGATATGTTATTTACCTAGTTTCACTCACCGTGATATTCCGTGTTCTGAACACGTTACATGCATCACGGGTTCGACAAACATTCTTTAATGAGTTGTGAACATGTGTATTTCTGAACTTTCATCCACCTTACAATGCATATTTATACATAGAAATTATTTTCTGATTTAGTATATTTCTCCTAGTGTCAGTTTTTAAATCATGCAGTTTTCACAGAAAAATCCTCTTGGAGCGAGTTCTACCCAATAGACATGCAATTTACGTAGAACCCGTCATCGTGAAATTCCGTGATCCGAAAAAAATACATGCATCACGGTTTCGAAAATTATTCACTTCTGACTTGTTAGCATAAAGATTACCGAACTTTCATCCACCATAAAAGCCATATTGACACTTTGAAGCATTTTCTCATTTTTCGAAAGTTTTTCCTATTGCCAGTTTTGAAAATGAGGCAGAATTCGCAGAAAAAGTTCTTGGAACGAGTTCTACCCGAGAGATCTATTTTACATAGATTCGCTTACTGTGATATTCTGTGTTCCCAACACGCTTCATGTATCTCGGATTCGACAAATACTCACTACAGAGTTGTTAGCATGCGGATTAACGATCTTTCATCCAGCATACAAAGCATAAATACACCGAGAATCTATTCATCTGAGTTCGCAGTGTTTCCTAATTCCAGTTTCGAAAATCAGGCAGATTTCTCAGGAAAAATCTCTTGGAGTATTTTCTAACGAAGAGAAACGTAATTTACATAAACTCTCTGGCCATGAAATTCCGTGTTCCGAATATGCTACTTGCATAATGAATTCGAAAAATATTCACTACAGATTTGTTAGCATGTGGATTACCGAACTTTCATCACAATAGATTGAAAATTGATACTTAGGAGTATTTTCTCAGATTTTGCAGTGTTTTCCAAACGCCAGTTTCAAAAATGAAGCATTTACTGCAGAAAAATTCTCTTGGAGCGAGTTCTACCCAATAGAGAAGTAATTTACATTGTTTCAGTCACCGTGAAATTCCATGTTAAAAACACGGTATATGCATTACGGATCAGAAAAAGCTTCTTTAATATGTTGTGAAAATGTGGATTACCGAACTTTCTTCCAACATAAAGGCATATTTACACCTAGAAATATTTACTCTCATTTTGAAGCCTTCTCTAAATTTCAGATACGATAATCATGCAATTTTCGCAGAAATATTCTATTCTAGCTAGTTCTACCCAATAGAATTTTAATTTAAATTGTGTCATTACAGTGAAATTCCATTTCAAAAAGCGCTACATGAATCACGGTTTGAAAAATCATTACTACACTGTTATTAACATGTGGATTACCGGACTTTCATTCACCATTCAAGGCATATTGACACTTAGAATAATTTTCTAAGATTTCACAGGGTTCTCCTAATGGCAGTTTTGAAAATGAGGCACATTTCGCAGAAAAATCTCTTCAAGCGAGTTCTACCAAATAGACATGTAATTTACATTGTTTCCTTCAATATGACACACTGTATTCCGTACACGTTACATGCATCATGAATTCGACAAACATTCTCTAATGAGTGTGAGCATGTGGATTACCAAAATTTCATTCACCATACAAGGCATATTTATCCCTAGATGTAGTTATTCTGATTTCGCAGGTTTTCCCTAACATCCACTTCCGAAAATCATGAAATTTTCGCAGAAAAATTCTATTCAAGCGAGTTCTATCCAGTAGAATTGTTATTTTCCGAGTTTCACTCACCGAGACATTCCGTGTTCAAAAAACGTTACATTAATCACGGCTTTGACAAACATTATTTTATGACCGTGACCATGTGGATTACCGATGTTTCAACCACAATACAAGGCATATTCACACCTAGAAACATTTACTTATATTTCGCAGATTTTTCCTAAATTCAGTTACGAAAATCAGGCAGTTTTCACAGAAAAATTCTCTTGCTGCATGTTCGATCCAATAGACATCCCATTTTCATAGATACCGTCACCGTAACATCCCGTGTTCCGATAAAGTTACATGCACCATGGATTCAACAAATATTCACTGCTGAGTTGTTAGAATGTGAATTACACATCTTTAATAAACCATTGAAGACATATTGTCACCTTAAAATTTTGCTCAGATTTTGCAGTGTTTTCATAACACCAGTTTCCAAACAGAGGTTGATTTTACAGTAAAATGCTCCTGGAGCGGTTTCTCACCAATAGATATGTAATTTACTTAGTTTCCATCAACGTGACATTCCGTGTACTGAATACACTACATTCATCGCGGATTTGAGAAACATTTTTAATGAGTTGTGTACATGTGTATTACAGAACTTTCATCCACCATACAAGGCATATTTACACCTAGAAACATTAACTCTGAGTTTGCAGCTTTTTCCTAATAGCAGGTTCAAAATCAGGCAGTTTCCTAAGGAAAAAACTGTTGGAGCGTGTTCTACCCAATAGATATGTAAATTACATAGATTCTCCCACTGTGAAATTCCGTGTTTCGCACACGCTACATGCAGATAGGATTCGACAAAAATACACTGCAGAGTTGTTTGCATGTGGATTACAGGACTTTCATCACAATACAAGGCATATTGATGCTTAGAAGCATTTTCTCTGATTTCACAGAGCTTTCCAAATGACAGTTCGAAACTGAGGCAGATTTCAAGGCAAAAACCTCTTGGAGCGGGTTCAAAACAATAGACATTTAATTTACATGGATTCGCACACCATGAAATTCCGTGTTCCGAACACGCTTCATGCATCTCGGATTCAAAAATTTTCACTACAGAGTTGTTAGCAAGTGGAATACATCACTTTCATTGACCATAGATTGCTTACTGACTCTTTGAATACTTTTCTCAGATTTCACAGATTAGTTTAAATGCCAGGTTTGAAAATGAGGCAGATTTGGCAGGAAAATGCTCTTGGAGCGAGTTCTAACCAAAAGATATGTAATATACCTAGTTTCACTCACCGTGACATTCCGTGTTCTGAACAAGTTACATGCATCTCGGATTCGAAAAACATTCTTTAATGAGTTGTGAACATGTGTATTACCGAACTTTCATCCACCTTACAATGCATATTTATACATAGAATGTTTTTTCTGATTTAGTAGATTTCACCTAATGTCAGTTTTTAAATCATGCAGTTTTCGCAGAAAAATCCTCTTGGAGCGAGTTCTACCCAATAGACATTCAATTTACATAGAACCTGTCATCGTGAAATTCCGTGTTCCGAAAAAGCTACATGCATCACGGATTCGACAAATATTCACTACATAGTTGTTAGCATAAGGATTAACGAACTTTCATCCACCATAAAAGCCATATTGACACTTTGAATCATTTTCTCATATTTCGAAAGTTTTTGCTAATGCCAGTTTTGAAAATGAGGCAGAATTCGCAGAAAAAGCTCTTGGAGCATGTTCTACCCAAGTGACATGCATTTTACATAGATTCACTCACCGTGATATTCTGTGTCCCAAACACGCTTCATGTATCTCGGATTCGACAAATATTCACTACAGAGTTGTTAGCATGCAGATTACCGAACTTTCATCCACCCTACAAGGCATATTTACACCGAGAATCTATTCATCTGAGTTTGCAGTGTTTTCCTAACGACAGTTTCGAAAATCAGGCAGATTTCTCAGGAAAAATCTCTTGGAGTGATTTCTAACCAAGAGAAATGTAATTTACATAAAATTCCTGGCCATGAAATTCCGTGTTCCGAACATGCTACATGCACAATGGATTCGAAAAATATTTTCTACAGATTTGATAGCATGTGGATTACCGAAATTTCATCACAATAGTTTGAATATTGATACTTAGAAGTATTTTCTCAGATTTTGCTGCGTTTTCCAAACGCCAGTTTAAAAAATAATGCAGTTTTCACAGAAAAATCCTCTTGGAGCGAGTTCTACCCAATAGAGAAGTAATTTACATTGTTTCAGTCACCGTGAAATTCCACGTTCCAAACACGGTATATGCATCACGGATTAGAAAAAGATTCTTTAATATGTTGTGAAAATGTGGATTACAGAACTTTCTTCCACATAAAGTCATATTGAAACCTAGAAATATTTACTCTCATTTTGAAGCTTCTCCAAACTTCAGATTCGATAATCATGCAATTTTCACAGAAAAATTCTATTCCAGCTAGATCTACCCAATAGAATTTTAATTTAAATTGTTTCAATACGGTGAAATTCCATTTCAAAAAACGCTACATGTATCACGGTTTGAAAAATAATTACTACACTGATATTAACATGTGGATTACCGGACTTTCATTCACCATTCGAGGCATATTGACACTTAGAAGCATTTTCTCAGATTTCACAGGGTTCTCCTAATGGCAGTTTTGAAAATGAGGCACATTTCGCAGAAAAATTCTCTTCAAGCGAGTTCTACCCAATAGACATGTAATTTACATTGTTTCCTTCAATATGACACTCTGTATTCCGTACACGTTTCATGCATCACGAATTCGACAAACATGCTCTAATGAGTGTGAGCATCTGGATTACCGAACTTTAATCCACCATACAAGGCATATTTACACCTAGATGTAGTTATTCTGATTTCGCAATTTTTTCCTATTATCCAGTTTTGAAAATCATGAAATTTTCGCAGTAAAATTAAATTCAAGCCAGTTCTATCCAGTAGAATTATTATTTTCCGAGTTTCACTCACCGAGACATTGCGTGTTCCGAAAAAGTTACATTAATCACGGCTTCAACAAACATTATTTAATGACTGTGAGCATGTGGATTACCGATGTTTCAACCACAATACAAGGCATATTCACACCTAGAAATATTTACTTAGATTTCGCAGATTTTTCCTAACTTCAGTTACGAAAATCAGACAGTTTTCGCAGAAAAATTCTCTTGCTGCATGTCCAAACCAATAGACATCCAATTTCCATACATACCGTCACCGTAACATTCCCTTTTCCGAAAAAGTTACATGCACCATGGATTCAACAAATATTCACTCCTGATTTGTTAGAATGTGAATTACACATCTTTAATAATCCATTGAAGACATATTGTCACCTTAAAGCTTTTGCTCAGGTTTTGCAGTGTTTTCATAACACCAGTTTCCAAACAGAGGTAGATTTTACAGTGAAATGCTCCTGGAGCGGTTTCTCACCAATAGATGTGTAATTTACTTATTTTCCTTCAACGTGACATTCCGTGTACCGAACACACTAAAAACATCACGGATTTGAGAAACATTTTTAATGAGTTGTGTACATGTGTATTACAGATCTTTCATCCACCATACAAGGCATATTTACACCTAGAAACATTAACTCTGAGTTTGCAGCTTTTTCCTAATAGCAGTTTCAAAATCAGGCAGTTTCTTAAGGAAAAAAACTGTTGGAGCGTGTTCTACCCAATAGATATGTAAATTACATAGATTCTCCCACTGTGAAATTCCGTGTTTCGCACACACTACATGCAGATAAGATTCGACAAAAATACACTACAGAGTTGTTTGCATGTGGATTACAGGACTTTCATCACAATACAAGGCATATTGATGCTTAGAAGCATTTTCTCTGATTTCACAGAGATTTACAAACGACAGTTTCGAAACTGAGGTAGATTTCAAGGCAAAATCCTCTTGGAGCGGGTTCAAAACAATAGACATTTAATTTACATGGATTCGCACACCATGAAATTCCGTGTTCCGAACACGCTTCATGCATCTCGGATTCAAAAATTTTCACTACAGAGTTGTTAGCAAGTGGAATACATCACTTTCATTGACCATAGATTGCTTACTGACTCTTTGAATACTTTTCTCAGATTTCACAGATTAGTTTAAATGCCAGGTTTGAAAATGAGGCAGATTTGGCAGGAAAATGCTCTTGGAGCGAGTTCTAACCAAAAGATATGTAATATACCTAGTTTCACTCACCGTGACATTCCGTGTTCTGAACAAGTTACATGCATCTCGGATTCGAAAAACATTCTTTAATGAGTTGTGAACATGTGTATTACCGAACTTTCATCCACCTTACAATGCATATTTATACATAGAATGTTTTTTCTGATTTAGTAGATTTCACCTAATGTCAGTTTTTAAATCATGCAGTTTTCGCAGAAAAATCCTCTTGGAGCGAGTTCTACCCAATAGACATTCAATTTACATAGAACCTGTCATCGTGAAATTCCGTGTTCCGAAAAAGCTACATGCATCACGGATTCGACAAATATTCACTACATAGTTGTTAGCATAAGGATTAACGAACTTTCATCCACCATAAAAGCCATATTGACACTTTGAATCATTTTCTCATATTTCGAAAGTTTTTGCTAATGTCAGTTTTGAAAATGAGGCAGAATTCGCAGAAAAAGCTCTTGGAGCATGTTCTACCCAAGTGACATGCATTTTACATAGATTCACTCACCGTGATATTCTGTGTCCCAAACACGCTTCATGTATCTCGGATTCGACAAATATTCACTACAGAGTTGTTAGCATGCAGATTACCGAACTTTCATCCACCCTACAAGGCATATTTACACCGAGAATCTATTCATCTGAGTTCGCAGTGTTTTCCTAACGACAGTTTCGAAAATCAGGCAGATTTCTCAGGAAAAATCTCTTGGAGTGATTTCTAACCAAGAGAAATGTAATTTACATAAAATTCCTGGCCATGAAATTCCGTGTTCCGAACATGCTACATGCACAATGGATTCGAAAAATATTTTCTACAGATTTGATAGCATGTGGATTACCGAAATTTCATCACAATAGTTTGAATATTGATACTTAGAAGTATTTTCTCAGATTTTGCTGCGTTTTCCAAACGCCAGTTTAAAAAATAATGCAGTTTTCACAGAAAAATCCTCTTGGAGCGAGTTCTACCCAATAGAGAAGTAATTTACATTGTTTCAGTCACCGTGAAATTCCACGTTCCAAACACGGTATATGCATCACGGATTAGAAAAAGATTCTTTAATATGTTGTGAAAATGTGGATTACAGAACTTTCTTCCACATAAAGTCATATTGAAACCTAGAAATATTTACTCTCATTTTGAAGCTTCTCCAAACTTCAGATTCGATAATCATGCAATTTTCACAGAAAAATTCTATTCCAGCTAGATCTACCCAATAGAATTTTAATTTAAATTGTTTCAATACGGTGAAATTCCATTTCAAAAA
The DNA here is from genome assembly GCF_048773025.1 of Camelus bactrianus. NCBI lineage: Eukaryota > Metazoa > Chordata > Mammalia > Artiodactyla > Camelidae > Camelus > Camelus bactrianus. Next base: position 140,916,099 of record NC_133539.1, on the reverse strand, counting down.
ACGCTACATGTATCACGGTTTGAAAAATAATTACTACACTGATATTAACATGTGGATTACCGGACTTTCATTCACCATTCGAGGCATATTGACACTTAGAAGCATTTTCTCAGATTTCACAGGGTTCTCCTAATGGCAGTTTTGAAAATGAGGCACATTTCGCAGAAAAATTCTCTTCAAGCGAGTTCTACCCAATAGACATGTAATTTACATTGTTTCCTTCAATATGACACTCTGTATTCCGTACACGTTTCATGCATCACGAATTCGACAAACATGCTCTAATGAGTGTGAGCATCTGGATTACCGAACTTTAATCCACCATACAAGGCATATTTACACCTAGATGTAGTTATTCTGATTTCGCAATTTTTTCCTATTATCCAGTTTTGAAAATCATGAAATTTTCGCAGTAAAATTAAATTCAAGCCAGTTCTATCCAGTAGAATTATTATTTTCCGAGTTTCACTCACCGAGACATTGCGTGTTCCGAAAAAGTTACATTAATCACGGCTTCAACAAACATTATTTAATGACTGTGAGCATGTGGATTACCGATGTTTCAACCACAATACAAGGCATATTCACACCTAGAAATATTTACTTAGATTTCGCAGATTTTTCCTAACTTCAGTTACGAAAATCAGACAGTTTTCGCAGAAAAATTCTCTTGCTGCATGTCCAAACCAATAGACATCCAATTTCCATACATACCGTCACCGTAACATTCCCTTTTCCGAAAAAGTTACATGCACCATGGATTCAACAAATATTCACTCCTGATTTGTTAGAATGTGAATTACACATCTTTAATAATCCATTGAAGACATATTGTCACCTTAAAGCTTTTGCTCAGGTTTTGCAGTGTTTTCATAACACCAGTTTCCAAACAGAGGTAGATTTTACAGTGAAATGCTCCTGGAGCGGTTTCTCACCAATAGATGTGTAATTTACTTATTTTCCTTCAACGTGACATTCCGTGTACCGAACACACTAAAAACATCACGGATTTGAGAAACATTTTTAATGAGTTGTGTACATGTGTATTACAGATCTTTCATCCACCATACAAGGCATATTTACACCTAGAAACATTAACTCTGAGTTTGCAGCTTTTTCCTAATAGCAGTTTCAAAATCAGGCAGTTTCTTAAGGAAAAAAACTGTTGGAGCGTGTTCTACCCAATAGATATGTAAATTACATAGATTCTCCCACTGTGAAATTCCGTGTTTCGCACACGCTACATGCAGATAAGATTCGACAAAAATACACTACAGAGTTGTTTGCATGTGGATTACAGGACTTTCATCACAATACAAGGCATATTGATGCTTAGAAGCATTTTCTCTGATTTCACAGAGATTTACAAACGACAGTTTCGAAACTGAGGTAGATTTCAAGGCAAAATCCTCTTGGAGCGGGTTCAAAACAATAGACATTTAATTTACATGGATTCGCACACCATGAAATTCCGTGTTCCGAACACGCTTCATGCATCTCGGATTCAAAAATTTTCACTACAGAGTTGTTAGCAAGTGGAATACATCACTTTCATTGACCATAGATTGCTTACTGACTCTTTGAATACTTTTCTCAGATTTCACAGATTAGTTTAAATGCCAGGTTTGAAAATGAGGCAGATTTGGCAGGAAAATGCTCTTGGAGCGAGTTCTAACCAAAAGATATGTAATATACCTAGTTTCACTCACCGTGACATTCCGTGTTCTGAACAAGTTACATGCATCTCGGATTCGAAAAACATTCTTTAATGAGTTGTGAACATGTGTATTACCGAACTTTCATCCACCTTACAATGCATATTTATACATAGAATGTTTTTTCTGATTTAGTAGATTTCACCTAATGTCAGTTTTTAAATCATGCAGTTTTCGCAGAAAAATCCTCTTGGAGCGAGTTCTACCCAATAGACATTCAATTTACATAGAACCTGTCATCGTGAAATTCCGTGTTCCGAAAAAGCTACATGCATCACGGATTCGACAAATATTCACTACATAGTTGTTAGCATAAGGATTAACGAACTTTCATCCACCATAAAAGCCATATTGACACTTTGAATCATTTTCTCATATTTCGAAAGTTTTTGCTAATGTCAGTTTTGAAAATGAGGCAGAATTCGCAGAAAAAGCTCTTGGAGCATGTTCTACCCAAGTGACATGCATTTTACATAGATTCACTCACCGTGATATTCTGTGTCCCAAACACGCTTCATGTATCTCGGATTCGACAAATATTCACTACAGAGTTGTTAGCATGCAGATTACCGAACTTTCATCCACCCTACAAGGCATATTTACACCGAGAATCTATTCATCTGAGTTCGCAGTGTTTTCCTAACGACAGTTTCGAAAATCAGGCAGATTTCTCAGGAAAAATCTCTTGGAGTGATTTCTAACCAAGAGAAATGTAATTTACATAAAATTCCTGGCCATGAAATTCCGTGTTCCGAACATGCTACATGCACAATGGATTCGAAAAATATTTTCTACAGATTTGATAGCATGTGGATTACCGAAATTTCATCACAATAGTTTGAATATTGATACTTAGAAGTATTTTCTCAGATTTTGCTGCGTTTTCCAAACGCCAGTTTAAAAAATAATGCAGTTTTCACAGAAAAATCCTCTTGGAGCGAGTTCTACCCAATAGAGAAGTAATTTACATTGTTTCAGTCACCGTGAAATTCCACGTTCCAAACACGGTATATGCATCACGGATTAGAAAAAGATTCTTTAATATGTTGTGAAAATGTGGATTACAGAACTTTCTTCCACATAAAGTCATATTGAAACCTAGAAATATTTACTCTCATTTTGAAGCTTCTCCAAACTTCAGATTCGATAATCATGCAATTTTCACAGAAAAATTCTATTCCAGCTAGATCTACCCAATAGAATTTTAATTTAAATTGTTTCAATACGGTGAAATTCCATTTCAAAAAACGCTACATGTATCACGGTTTGAAAAATAATTACTACACTGATATTAACATGTGGATTACCGGACTTTCATTCACCATTCGAGGCATATTGACACTTAGAAGCATTTTCTCAGATTTCACAGGGTTCTCCTAATGGCAGTTTTGAAAATGAGGCACATTTCGCAGAAAAATTCTCTTCAAGCGAGTTCTACCCAATAGACATGTAATTTACATTGTTTCCTTCAATATGACACTCTGTATTCCGTACACGTTTCATGCATCACGAATTCGACAAACATGCTCTAATGAGTGTGAGCATCTGGATTACCGAACTTTAATCCACCATACAAGGCATATTTACACCTAGATGTAGTTATTCTGATTTCGCAATTTTTTCCTATTATCCAGTTTTGAAAATCATGAAATTTTCGCAGTAAAATTAAATTCAAGCCAGTTCTATCCAGTAGAATTATTATTTTCCGAGTTTCACTCACCGAGACATTGCGTGTTCCGAAAAAGTTACATTAATCACGGCTTCAACAAACATTATTTAATGACTGTGAGCATGTGGATTACCGATGTTTCAACCACAATACAAGGCATATTCACACCTAGAAATATTTACTTAGATTTCGCAGATTTTTCCTAACTTCAGTTACGAAAATCAGACAGTTTTCGCAGAAAAATTCTCTTGCTGCATGTCCAAACCAATAGACATCCAATTTCCATACATACCGTCACCGTAACATTCCCTTTTCCGAAAAAGTTACATGCACCATGGATTCAACAAATATTCACTCCTGATTTGTTAGAATGTGAATTACACATCTTTAATAATCCATTGAAGACATATTGTCACCTTAAAGCTTTTGCTCAGGTTTTGCAGTGTTTTCATAACACCAGTTTCCAAACAGAGGTAGATTTTACAGTGAAATGCTCCTGGAGCGGTTTCTCACCAATAGATGTGTAATTTACTTATTTTCCTTCAACGTGACATTCCGTGTACCGAACACACTAAAAACATCACGGATTTGAGAAACATTTTTAATGAGTTGTGTACATGTGTATTACAGATCTTTCATCCACCATACAAGGCATATTTACACCTAGAAACATTAACTCTGAGTTTGCAGCTTTTTCCTAATAGCAGTTTCAAAATCAGGCAGTTTCTTAAGGAAAAAAACTGTTGGAGCGTGTTCTACCCAATAGATATGTAAATTACATAGATTCTCCCACTGTGAAATTCCGTGTTTCGCACACGCTACATGCAGATAAGATTCGACAAAAATACACTACAGAGTTGTTTGCATGTGGATTACAGGACTTTCATCACAATACAAGGCATATTGATGCTTAGAAGCATTTTCTCTGATTTCACAGAGATTTACAAACGACAGTTTCGAAACTGAGGTAGATTTCAAGGCAAAATCCTCTTGGAGCGGGTTCAAAACAATAGACATTTAATTTACATGGATTCGCACACCATGAAATTCCGTGTTCCGAACACGCTTCATGCATCTCGGATTCAAAAATTTTCACTACAGAGTTGTTAGCAAGTGGAATACATCACTTTCATTGACCATAGATTGCTTACTGACTCTTTGAATACTTTTCTCAGATTTCACAGATTAGTTTAAATGCCAGGTTTGAAAATGAGGCAGATTTGGCAGGAAAATGCTCTTGGAGCGAGTTCTAACCAAAAGATATGTAATATACCTAGTTTCACTCACCGTGACATTCCGTGTTCTGAACAAGTTACATGCATCTCGGATTCGAAAAACATTCTTTAATGAGTTGTGAACATGTGTATTACCGAACTTTCATCCACCTTACAATGCATATTTATACATAGAATGTTTTTTCTGATTTAGTAGATTTCACCTAATGTCAGTTTTTAAATCATGCAGTTTTCGCAGAAAAATCCTCTTGGAGCGAGTTCTACCCAATAGACATTCAATTTACATAGAACCTGTCATCGTGAAATTCCGTGTTCCGAAAAAGCTACATGCATCACGGATTCGACAAATATTCACTACATAGTTGTTAGCATAAGGATTAACGAACTTTCATCCACCATAAAAGCCATATTGACACTTTGAATCATTTTCTCATATTTCGAAAGTTTTTGCTAATGCCAGTTTTGAAAATGAGGCAGAATTCGCAGAAAAAGCTCTTGGAGCATGTTCTACCCAAGTGACATGCATTTTACATAGATTCACTCACCGTGATATTCTGTGTCCCAAACACGCTTCATGTATCTCGGATTCGACAAATATTCACTACAGAGTTGTTAGCATGCAGATTACCGAACTTTCATCCACCCTACAAGGCATATTTACACCGAGAATCTATTCATCTGAGTTCGCAGTGTTTTCCTAACGACAGTTTCGAAAATCAGGCAGATTTCTCAGGAAAAATCTCTTGGAGTGATTTCTAACCAAGAGAAATGTAATTTACATAAAATCCCTGGCCATGAAATTCCGTGTTCCGAACATGCTACATGCACAATGGATTCGAAAAATATTTTCTACAGATTTGATAGCATGTGGATTACCGAAATTTCATCACAATAGTTTGAATATTGATACTTAGAAGTATTTTCTCAGATTTTGCTGCGTTTTCCAAACGCCAGTTTAAAAAATAATGCAGTTTTCACAGAAAAATCCTCTTGGAGTGAGTTCTACCCAATAGAGAAGTAATTTACATTGTTTCAGTCACCGTGAAATTCCATGTTCCAAACACGGTATATGCATCACGGATTAGAAAAAGATTCTTTAATATGTTGTGAAAATGTGGATTACAGAACTTTCTTCCACATAAAGTCATATTGAAACCTAGAAATATTTACTCTCATTTTGAAGCTTCTCCAAACTTCAGATTCGATAATCATGCAATTTTCACAGAAAAATTCTATTCCAGCTAGATCTACCCAATAGAATTTTAATTTAAATTGTTTCAATACGGTGAAATTCCATTTCAAAAAACGCTACATGTATCACGGTTTGAAAAATAATTACTACACTGATATTAACATGTGGATTACCGGACTTTCATTCACCATTCGAGGCATATTGACACTTAGAAGCATTTTCTCAGATTTCACAGGGTTCTCCTAATGGCAGTTTTGAAAATGAGGCACATTTCGCAGAAAAATTCTCTTCAAGCGAGTTCTACCCAATAGACATGTAATTTACATTGTTTCCTTCAATATGACACTCTGTATTCCGTACACGTTTCATGCATCATGAATTCGACAAACATGCTCTAATGAGTGTGAGCATCTGGATTACCGAACTTTAATCCACCATACAAGGCATATTTACACCTAGATGTAGTTATTCTGATTTCGCAATTTTTTCCTATTATCCAGTTTTGAAAATCATGAAATTTTCGCAGTAAAATTAAATTCAACCCAGTTCTATCCAGTAGAATTATTATTTTCCGAGTTTCACTCACCGAGACATTGCGTGTTCCGAAAAAGTTACATTAATCACGGCTTCAACAAACATTATTTAATGACTGTGAGCATGTGGATTACCGATGTTTCAACCACAATACAAGGCATATTCACACCTAGAAATATTTACTTAGATTTCGCAGATTTTTCCTAACTTCAGTTACGAAAATCAGACAGTTTTCGCAGAAAAATTCTCTTGCTGCATGTCCGAACCAATAGACATCCAATTTCCATACATACCGTCACCGTAACATTCCCTTTTCCGAAAAAGTTACATGCACCATGGATTCAACAAATATTCACTCCTGATTTGTTAGAATGTGAATTACACATCTTTAATAATCCATTGAAGACATATTGTCACCTTAAAGCTTTTGCTCAGGTTTTGCAGTGTTTTCATAACACCAGTTTCCAAACAGAGGTAGATTTTACAGTGAAATGCTCCTGGAGCGGTTTCTCACCAATAGATGTGTAATTTACTTATTTTCCTTCAACGTGACATTCCGTGTACCGAACACACTAAAAACATCACGGATTTGAGAAACATTTTTAATGAGTTGTGTACATGTGTATTACAGATCTTTCATCCACCATACAAGGCATATTTACACCTAGAAACATTAACTCTGAGTTTGCAGCTTTTTCCTAATAGCAGTTTCAAAATCAGGCAGTTTCTTAAGGAAAAAAACTGTTGGAGCGTGTTCTACCCAATAGATATGTAAATTACATAGATTCTCCCACTGTGAAATTCCGTGTTTCGCACACGCTACATGCAGATAAGATTCGACAAAAATACACTACAGAGTTGTTTGCATGTGGATTACAGGACTTTCATCACAATACAAGGCATATTGATGCTTAGAAGCATTTTCTCTGATTTCACAGAGATTTACAAACGACAGTTTCGAAACTGAGGTAGATTTCAAGGCAAAATCCTCTTGGAGCGGGTTCAAAACAATAGACATTTAATTTACATGGATTCGCACACCATGAAATTCCGTGTTCCGAACACGCTTCATGCATCTCGGATTCAAAAATTTTCACTACAGAGTTGTTAGCAAGTGGAATACATTACTTTCATTGACCATAGTTTGCTTACTGACTCTTTGAATACTTTTCTCAGATTTCACAGATTAGTTTAAATGCCAGGTTTGAAAATGAGGCAGATTTGGCAGGAAAATGCTCTTGGAGCGAGTTCTAACCAAAAGATATGTAATATACCTAGTTTCACTCACCGTGACATTCCGTGTTCTGAACAAGTTACATGCATCACGGATTCGAAAAACATTCTTTAATGAGTTGTGAACATGTGTATTACCGAACTTTCATCCACCTTACAATGCATATTTATACATAGAATGTTTTTTCTGATTTAGTAGATTTCACCCAATGTCAGTTTTTAAATCATGCAGTTTTCGCAGAAAAATCCTCTTGAAGCGAGTTGTACCCAATAGACATTCAATTTACATAGAACCTGTCATCGTGAAATTCCGTGTTCCGAAAAAGCTACATGCATCACGGATTCGACAAATATTCACTACATAGTTGTTAGCATAAGGATTAACGAACTTTCATCCACCATAAAAGCCATATTGACACTTTGAATCATTTTCTCATATTTCGAAAGTTTTTGCTAATGCCAGTTTTGAAAATGAGGCAGAATTCGCAGAAAAAGCTCTTGGAGCATGTTCTACCCAAGTGACATGCATTTTACATAGATTCACTCACCGTGATATTCTGTGTCCCAAACACGCTTCATGTATCTCGGATTCGACAAATATTCACTACAGAGTTGTTAGCATGCAGATTACCGAACTTTCATCCACCCTACAAGGCATATTTACACCGAGAATCTATTCATCTGAGTTCGCAGTGTTTTCCTAACGACAGTTTCGAAAATCAGGCAGATTTCTCAGGAAAAATCTCTTGGAGTGATTTCTAACCAAGAGAAATGTAATTTACATAAAATCCCTGGCCATGAAATTCCGTGTTCCGAACATGCTACATGCACAATGGATTCGAAAAATATTTTCTACAGATTTGATAGCATGTGGATTACCGAAATTTCATCACAATAGTTTGAATATTGATACTTAGAAGTATTTTCTCAGATTTTGCTGCGTTTTCCAAACGCCAGTTTAAAAAATAATGCAGTTTTCACAGAAAAATCCTCTTGGAGCGATTTCTACCCAATAGAGAAGTAATTTACATTGTTTCAGTCACCGTGAAATTCCACGTTCCAAACACGGTATATGCATCACGGATTAGAAAAAGATTCTTTAATATGTTGTGAAAATGTGGATTACAGAACTTTCTTCCACATAAAGTCATATTGAAACCTAGAAATATTTACTCTCATTTTGAAGCTTCTCCAAACTTCAGATTCGATAATCATGCAATTTTCACAGAAAAATTCTATTCCAGCTAGATCTACCCAATAGAATTTTAATTTAAATTGTTTCAATACGGTGAAATTCCATTTCAAAAAACGCTACATGTATCACGGTTTGAAAAATAATTACTACACTGATATTAACATGTGCAATACCGGACTTTCATTCTCCATTCAAGGTATATTGACACTTAGAAGCATTTTCTCAGATTTCACAGGGTTCTCCTAATGGCAGTTTTGAAAATGAGGCACATTTCGCAGAAAAATTCTCTTCAAGCGAGTTCTACCCAATAGACATGTAATTTACATTGTTTCCTTCAATATGACACTCTGTATTCCGTACACGTTTCATGCATCATGAATTCGACAAACATGCTCTAATGAGTGTGAGCATCTGGATTACCGAACTTTCATCCACCATACAAGGCATATTTACACCTAGATGTAGTTATTCTGATTTCGCAATTTTTTCCTATTATCCAGTTTTGAAAATCATGAAATTTTCGCAGTAAAATTAAATTCAAGCCAGTTCTATCCAGTAGAATTATTATTTTCCGAGTTTCACTCACCGAGACATTGCGTGTTCCGAAAAAGTTACATTAATCACGGCTTCAACAAACATTATTTAATGACTGTGAGCATGTGGATTACCGATGTTTCAACCACAATACAAGGCATATTCACACCTAGAAATATTTACTTAGATTTCGCAGATTTTTCCTAACTTCAGTTACGAAAATCAGACAGTTTTCGCAGAAAAATTCTCTTGCTGCATGTCCGAACCAATAGACATCCAATTTCCATACATACCGTCACCGTAACATTCCCTTTTCCGAAAAAGTTACATGCACCATGGATTCAACAAATATTCACTCCTGATTTGTTAGAATGTGAATTACACATCTTTAATAATCCATTGAAGACATATTGTCACCTTAAAGCTTTTGCTCAGGTTTTGCAGTGTTTTCATAACACCAGTTTCCAAACAGAGGTAGATTTTACAGTGAAATGCTCCTGGAGCGGTTTCTCACCAATAGATGTGTAATTTACTTATTTTCCTTCAACGTGACATTCCGTGTACCGAACACACTAAAAACATCACGGATTTGAGAAACATTTTTAATGAGTTGTGTACATGTGTATTACAGATCTTTCATCCACCATACAAGGCATATTTACACCTAGAAACATTAACTCTGAGTTTGCAGCTTTTTCCTAATAGCAGTTTCAAAAATCAGGCAGTTTCCTAAGGAAAAATCTTTCTGAGCGTGTCTTAAGCAATACATATGTAAATTACATAGATTCTCCCGCTGTGAAATTCCGTGTTTCGCACACGCTACATGCAGATAGGATTCGAAACAAATACACTTGAGAGTTGATTGCATGTGGATTGCAGGACTTTCATCACAATACAAGGCATATTGATGCTTAGAAGCATTTTCTCTGATTTCAAAAACTTTCCAAACGCCAGTTTCGAAACTGAGGCAGATTTCACGGCAAAAACCTCTTGGAGCGTGTTCAAAACAATAGACATGTACTTTACATGGATTCGCTCTCCGTGAAATTCCGTGTTCCGAACACGCTTCATGCATCTCGGATTCAAAAATTTTCACTACAGAGTTGTTAGCAAGTGGATTACAGCACTTTCATCCACCATACATGGCTTACTGACACTTTGAAGACTTTTCTCAGATTTCACAGTGTAGTTTTAATGTCAGGTTTGAAAATGAGGCAGATTTGGCAGGAAAATGCTCTTGGAGCGAGTTCTAACCAAAAGATATGTAATTTACCTTGTTTCACTCACCGTGATATTCCGTGTTCTGAACACGTTACATGCATCACGGTTTCGACAAACATTATTTAATGAGTTGTGAACATGTGTATTTCCGAACTTTCATCCACCTTACAATGCATATTTATACATAGAAATTATTTTCTGATTTAGTATATTTCTCCTAGTGTCAGTTTTTAATCATGCAGTTTTCACAGAAAAATCCTCTTGGAGCGAGTTCTACCCAATAGACATGCAATTTACGTAGAACCCGTCATCGTGAAATTCCGTGATCCGAAAAAGATACATGCATCACGGTTTCGAAAAATATTAACTTCAGACTTGTTAGCATAAAGATTACCGAACTTTCATCCACCATAAAAGCCATATTGACACTTTGAAGCATTTTCTCATATTTCGAAAGTTTTTCCTAATGCCAGTTTTGAAAATGAGGGAGAATTCGCAGAAAAAGTTCTTGGAATGAGTTCTTCCCGAGAGATCTATTTTACATAGATTCGCTTACTGTGATATTCTGTGTTCACAACACGCTTCATGTATCTCGGATTTGACAAATATTCACTACAGAGTTGTTAGCATGTGGATTAACGATCTTTCATCCACCATACAAGGCATAAATACACCGAGAATCTTTTCATCTGAGTTCGCAGTGTTTCCTAATTCCAGTTTCGAAAATCAGGCAGATTTCTCAGGAAAAATCTCTTGGAGTATTTTCTAACCAAGAGAAACGTAATTTACATAAACTCTCTGGCCATGAAATTCCGTGTTCCGAACATGCTACTTGCATAATGAATTCGAAAAATATTCACTACAGATTTGTTAGCATGTGGATTACCGAACTTTCATCACAATAGATTGAAAATTGATACTTAGAAGGATTTTCTCAGATTTTGCAGTGTTTTCCAAACGCCAGTTTCAAAAATGAAGCGTTTACTGCAGAAAAATTCTCTTGGAGAGAGTTCTACCCAATAGAGTAGTAATTTACATTGTTTCAGTCACCGTGAAATTCCATGTTACAAACACGGTATATGCATCACGGATTAGAAAAAGCTTCTTTAATATGTTGTGAAAATGTGGATTACCGAACTTTCTTCCAACATAAAGGCATATTTACACCTAGAAATATTTACTCTCATTTTGAAGCATTCTCCAAATTTCAGATTCGATAATCATGCAATTTTCGCAGAAAAATTCTATTCTAGCTAGTTCTACCCAATAGAGTTTTAATTTAAATTGTGTCATTACGGTGAAATTCCATTTCAAAAAGCGCTACATGAATCACGGTTTGAAAAATCATTACTACACTGTTATTAACATGTGGATTACCGGACTTTCATTCACCATTCAATGCATATTGACACTTAGAAAAATTTTCTTAGATTTCACAGGGTTCTCATAACGGCTGTTTTGAAAATGAGGCACATTTCGCAGAAAAAACTCTTCAAGCGAGTTCTACCAAATAGACATGTAATTTTAATTGTTTCCTTCAATATGACACACTGTATTCCGTACAAGTTACATGCATCACGAATTCGACAAACATTCTCTAATGAGTGTAAGCATGTGGATTACCAAAATTTCATTCACCATACAAGGCATATTTATCCCTAGATGTAGTTATTCTGATTTCGCAGGTTTTCCCTAACATCCACTTCCGAAAATCATGAAATTTTCGCAGAAAAATTCAATTCAAGCGAGTTCTATCCAGTAGAATTGTTATTTTCCGAGTTTCACTCACCGAGACATTCCGTGTTTAAAAAACGTTACATTAATCACGGCTTTAACAAACATTATTTAATGACCGTGACCATGTGGATTACCGAAGTTTCAACCACAATAAAAGGCATATTCACACCTAGAAACATTGACTTATATTTCGCAGATTTTTCCTAAATTCAGTTACGAAAATCAGGCAGTTTTCACAGAAAAATTCTCTTGCTGCATGTTCGATCCAATAGACATCCCATTTTCATAGATACCGTCACCGTAACATCCCGTGTTCCGAAAAAGTTACATGCACCATGGATTCAACAAATATTCACTGCTGAGTTGTTAGAATGTGAATTACACATCTTTAATAAACCATTGAAGACATATTGTCACCTTAAAATTTTGCTCAGATTTTGCAGTGTTTTCATAACACCAGTTTCCAAACAGAGGTAGATTTTACAGTAAAATGCTCCTGGAGCGGGTTCTCACCAATAGATATGTAATTTACATAGTTTCCATCAACGTGACATTCCGTGTACTGAATACACTACATTCATCGCGGATTTGAGAAACATTAGTAATGAGTTGTGTACATGTGTATTACAGAACTTTCATCCACCATACAAGGCATATTTACACCTAGAAACATTAACTCTGAGTTTGCAGCTTTTTCCTAATAGCAGGTTCAAAATCAGGCAGTTTCTTAAGGAAAAAAACTGTTGGAGCGTGTCCTACCCAATAGATATGTAAATTACATAGATTCTCCCGCTGTGAAATTCCATGTTTCGCACACGCTACATGCAGATAGGATTCGACAAAAATACACTACAGAGTTGTTTGCATGTGGATTACAGGACTTTCATCACAATACAAGGCATATTGATGCTTAGAAGCATTTTCTCTGATTTCACAGAGATTTACAAACGACAGTTTCAAAACTGAGGTAGATTTCAAGGCAAAATCCTCTTGGAGCGGGTTCAAAACAATAGACATTTAATTTACATGGATTCGCACACCATGAAATTCCGTGTTCCGAACACGCTTCATGCATCTCGGATTCAAAAATTTTCACTACAGAGTTGTTAGCAAGTGGAATACATTACTTTCATTGACCATAGTTTGCTTACTGACTCTTTGAATACTTTTCTCAGATTTCACAGATTAGTTTAAATGCCAGGTTTGAAAATGAGGCAGATTTGGCAGGAAAATGCTCTTGGAGCGAGTTCTAACCAAAAGATATGTAATATACCTAGTTTCACTCACCGTGACATTCCGTGTTCTGAACAAGTTACATGCATCACGGATTCGAAAAACATTCTTTAATGAGTTGTGAACATGTGTATTACCGAACTTTCATCCACCTTACAATGCATATTTATACATAGAATGTTTTTTCTGATTTAGTAGATTTCACCCAATGTCAGTTTTTAAATCATGCAGTTTTCGCAGAAAAATCCTTTTGAAGCGAGTTGTACCCAATAGACATTCAATTTACATAGAACCTGTCATCGTGAAATTCCGTGTTCCGAAAAAGCTACATGCATCACGGATTCGACAAATATTCACTACATAGTTGTTAGCATAAGGATTAACGAACTTTCATCCACCATAAAAGCCATATTGACACTTTGAATCATTTTCTCATATTTCGAAAGTTTTTGCTAATGCCAGTTTTGAAAATGAGGCAGAATTCGCAGAAAAAGCTCTTGGAGCATGTTCTACCCAAGTGACATGCATTTTACATAGATTCACTCACCGTGATATTCTGTGTCCCAAACACGCTTCATGTATCTCGGATTCGACAAATATTCACTACAGAGTTGTTAGCATGCAGATTACCGAACTTTCATCCACCCTACAAGGCATATTTACACCGAGAATCTATTCATCTGAGTTCGCAGTGTTTTCCTAACGACAGTTTCGAAAATCAGGCAGATTTCTCAGGAAAAATCTCTTGGAGTGATTTCTAACCAAGAGAAATGTAATTTACATAAAATCCCTGGCCATGAAATTCCGTGTTCCGAACATGCTACATGCACAATGGATTCGAAAAATATTTTCTACAGATTTGATAGCATGTGGATTACCGAAATTTCATCACAATAGTTTGAATATTGATACTTAGAAGTATTTTCTCAGATTTTGCTGCGTTTTCCAAACGCCAGTTTAAAAAATAATGCAGTTTTCACAGAAAAATCCTCTTGGAGCGAGTTCTACCCAATAGAGAAGTAATTTACATTGTTTCAGTCACCGTGAAATTCCACGTTCCAAACACGGTATATGCATCACGGATTAGAAAAAGATTCTTTAATATGTTGTGAAAATGTGGATTACAGAACTTTCTTCCACATAAAGTCATATTGAAACCTAGAAATATTTACTCTCATTTTGAAGCTTCTCCAAACTTCAGATTCGATAATCATGCAATTTTCACAGAAAAATTCTATTCCAGCTAGATCTACCCAATAGAATTTTAATTTAAATTGTTTCAATACGGTGAAATTCCATTTCAAAAAACGCTACATGTATCACGGTTTGAAAAATAATTACTAAACTGTTATTAACATGTGCAATACCGGACTTTCATTCTCCATTCAAGGTATATTGACACTTAGAAGCATTTTCTCAGATTTCACAGGGTTCTCCTAATGGCAGTTTTGAAAATGAGGCACATTTCGCAGAAAAATTCTCTTCAAGCGAGTTCTACCCAATAGACATGTAATTTACATTGTTTCCTTCAATATGACACTCTGTATTCCGTACACGTTTCATGCATCACGAATTCGACAAACATGCTCTAATGAGTGTGAGCATCTGGATTACCGAACTTTAATCCACCATACAAGGCATATTTACACCTAGATGTAGTTATTCTGATTTCGCAATTTTTTCCTATTATCCAGTTTTGAAAATCATGAAATTTTCGCAGTAAAATTAAATTCAAGCCAGTTCTATCCAGTAGAATTGTTATTTTCCGAGTTTCACTCACCGAGACATTGCGTGTTCCGAAAAAGTTACATTAATCACGGCTTCAACAAACATTATTTAATGACTGTGAGCATGTGGATTACCGATGTTTCAACCACAATACAAGGCATATTCACACCTAGAAATATTTACTTAGATTTCGCAGATTTTTCCTAACGTCAGTTACGAAAATCAGACAGTTTTCGCAGAAAAATTCTCTTGCTGCATGTCCGAACCAATAGACATCCAATTTCCATACATACCGTCACCGTAACATTCCCTTTTCCGAAAAAGTTACATGCACCATGGATTCAACAAATATTCACTCCTGATTTGTTAGAATGTGAATTACACATCTTTAATAATCCATTGAAGACATATTGTCACCTTAAAGCTTTTGCTCAGGTTTTGCAGTGTTTTCATAACACCAGTTTCCAAACAGAGGTAGATTTTACAGTGAAATGCTCCTGGAGCGGTTTCTCACCAATAGATGTGTAATTTACTTATTTTCCTTCAACGTGACATTCCGTGTACCGAACACACTAAAAACATCACGGATTTGAGAAACATTTTTAATGAGTTGTGTACATGTGTATTACAGATCTTTCATCCACCATACAAGGCATATTTACACCTAGAAACATTAACTCTGAGTTTGCAGCTTTTTCCTAATAGCAGTTTCAAAAATCAGGCAGTTTCCTAAGGAAAAATCTTTCTGAGCGTGTCTTACGCAATACATATGTAAATTACATAGATTCTCCCGCTGTGAAATTCCGTGTTTCGCACACGCTACATGCAGATAGGATTCGAAACAAATACACTTGAGAGTTGATTGCATGTGGATTGCAGGACTTTCATCACAATACAAGGCATATTGATGCTTAGAAGCATTTTCTCTGATTTCAAAAACTTTCCAAACACCAGTTTCGAAACTGAGGCAGATTTCACAGCAAAAACCTCTTGGAGCGTGTTCAAAACAATAGACATGTACTTTACATGGATTCGCTCTCCGTGAAATTCCGTGTTCCGAACACGCTTCATGCATCTCGGATTCAAAAATTTTCACTACAGAGTTGTTAGCAAGTGGATTACAGCACTTTCATCCACCATACATGGCTTACTGACACTTTGAAGACTTTTCTCAGATTTCACAGTGTAGTTTTAATGTCAGGTTTGAAAATGAGGCAGATTTGGCAGGAAAATGCTCTTGGAGCGAGTTCTAACCAAAAGATATGTAATTTACCTTGTTTCACTCACCGTGATATTCCGTGTTCTGAACACGTTACATGCATCACGGGTTCGACAAACATTATTTAATGAGTTGTGAACATGTGTATTTCCGAACTTTCATCCACCTTACAATGCATATTTATACATAGAATTTATTTTCTGATTTAGTATATTTCTCCTAGTGTCAGTTTTTAATCATGCAGTTTTCACAGAAAAATCCTCTTGGAGCGAGTTCTACCCAATAGACATGCAATTTACGTAGAACCCGTCATCGTGAAATTCCGTGATCCGAAAAAGATACATGCATCACGGTTTCGAAAAATATTCACTTCAGACTTGTTAGCATAAAGATTACCGAACTTTCATCCACCATAAAAGCCATATTGACACTTTGAATCATTTTCTCATATTTCGAAAGTTTTTCCTAATGCCAGTTTTGAAAATGAGGGAGAATTCGCAGAAAAAGTTCTTGGAACGAGTTCTACCCGAGAGATCTATTTTACATAGATTCGCTTACTGTGATATTCTGTGTTCCCAACACGCTTCATGTATCTCGGATTCGACAAATATTCACTACAGAGTTGTTAGCATGCGGATTAACGATCTTTCATCCACCATACAAGGCATAAATACACCGAGAATCTTTTCATCTGAGTTCGCAGTGTTTCCTAATTCCAGTTTCGAAAATCAGGCAGATTTCTCAGGAAAAATCTCTTGGAGTATTTTCTAACCAAGAGAAACGTAATTTACATAAACTCTCTGGCCATGAAATTCCGTGTTCCGAACATGCTACTTGCATAATGAATTCGAAAAATATTCACTACACATTTGTTAGCATGTGGATTACCGAACTTTCATCACAATAGATTGAAAATTGATACTTAGAAGTATTTTCTCAGATTTTGCAGTGTTTTCCAAACGCCAGTTTCAAAAATGAAGCATTTACTGCAGAAAAATTCTCTTGGAGAGAGTTCTACCCAATAGAGTAGTAATTTACATTGTTTCAGTCACCGTGAAATTCCATGTTAAAAACACGGTATATGCATCACGGATTAGAAAAAGCTTCTTTAATATGATGTGAAAATATGGATTACCGAACTTTCTTCCAACATAAAGACATATTTACACCTAGAAATATTTACTCTCATTTTGAAGCATTCTCCAAATTTCAGATTCGATAATCATGCAATTTTCGCAGAAAAATTCTATTCTAGCTATTTCTACCCAATAGAGTTTTAATTTAAATTGTGTCATTACGGTGAAATTCCATTTCAAAAAGCGCTACATGAATCACGGTTTGAAAAATCATTACTACACTGTTATTAACATGTGGATTACCGGACTTTCATTCACCATTCAATGCATATTGACACTTAGAAAAATTTTCTTAGATGTCACAGGGTTCTCATAACGGCTGTTTTGAAAATGAGGCACATTTCGCAGAAAAAACTCTTCAAGCGAGTTCTACCAAATAGACATGTAATTTTCATTGTTTCCTTCAATATGACACACTGTATTCCGTACAAGTTACATGCATCACGAATTCGACAAACATTCTCTAATGAGTGTAAGCATGTGGATTACCAAAATTTCATTCACCATACAAGGCATATTTATCCCTAGATGTAGTTATTCTGATTTTGCAGGTTTTCACTAACATCCACTTCCGAAAATCATGAAATTTTCGCAGAAAAATTCAATTCAAGCGAGTACTATCCAGTAGAATTGTTATTTTCCGAGTTTCACTCACCGAGACATTCCGTGTTCAAAAAACGTTACATTAATCACGTCTTCGATAAACATTATTTATTAAACGTAAGCATGTGGATTCCCCATGTTTCAACCACAATACAAGGCATATTTACACCTAGAAATATTTACTTAGATTTCACAGTTTTTTCCTATATTCAGTTACGAAAATCAGGCAGTTTTCGCAGAAAAATTCTCTTGCTGCATGTTCGATACAATACACATCCCATTTCCATAGATACTGTCACCGTAACATCCCGTGTTCCGAAAAAGTTACATGCACCATGGATTCAACAAATATTCACTCCTGAGTTGTTAGAATGTGAATTATACATCTTTAATAAACCATTGAAGACATATTGTCACCTTAAAGCTTTTGCTCAGGTTTTGCATTGTTTTCATGAAACCAGTTTACAAACAGAGGTAGATTTTACAGTAAAATGCTCCGGGAGCGGGTTCTCACCAATAGATATGTAATTTACCTATTTCCTTCAACGTGACATTCCGTGTACCGAACAAACTACATACATCACGGATTTGAGAAACATTTTTAATGAGTTGTTTACATGTGTATTACAGAACTTTCATCCACCATACAAGGCATATTTACACCTAGAAACATTAACTCTGAGTTTGCAGTTTTTTCCTAATAGCAGTTTCAAAAATCAGGCAGTTACCTAAGGAAAAATCTTTTTGAGCGTGTCTTACGCAATAGATATGTAAATTACATAGATTATCCCGCTGTGAAATTCCGTGTTTCGCCCACGAAACATGCAGATAGGATTCGACAAAAATACACTACAGAGTTATTTGCATGTGGATTACAGGTCTTTCATCACAATACAAGGCATATTGATGCTTTAAAACATTTTCTCTGATTTCACAGAACTTTCCAAACGCCAGTTTCGAAACTGAGGCAGTTTTCACGGCAAAAACTCTTGGAGCGTGTTCAAAACAATAGACATGTAATTTACATGGATTCGCTCACCGTGAAATTCCGTGTTCCGAACACGCTTCATGCATCTCGGATTCAAAAATTTTCACTACAGAGTTGTTAGCAAGTGGATTACAGCACTTTCATCCACCATACATGGCTTACTGACACTTTGAAGACTTTTCTCATATTTCACAGAGTAGTTTTAATGTCAGGTTTGAAAATGAGGCAGATTTGGCAGGAATATGCTGTTGGAGCGAGTTCTAACCCAAAGGTATGTAATTTACCTAGTTTCACTCACTGTGATATTCCGTGTTCTGAACACGTTACATGCATCACGGATTCGACAAACATTATTTAATGAGTTGTGAACATGTGTATTTCCGAACTTTCATCCACCTTACAATGCATATTTATACATAGAAATTATTTTCTGATTTAGTATATTTCTCCTAGTGTCAGTTTTTAAATCATTCAGTTTTCACAGAAAAATGCTCTTGGAGCGAGTTCTACCCAATAGACATGCAATTTACGTAGAAACCGTCATCGTGAAATTCCGTGATCCGAAAAAGATACATGCATCACGGTTTCAAAAAATATTCACTTCAGACTTGTTAGCATAAAGATTACCGAACTTTCATCCACCATAAAAGCCATATTGACACTTTGAAGCATTTTCTCATATTTCAAAAGATTTTCCTAATGCCAGCTTTGAAAATGAGGCAGAATTCGCAGAAAAAGTTCTTGGAACGAGTTCTACCCGAGAGATCAATTTTACATAGATTCGCTTACTGTGATATTCTGTGTTCCGAACACGCTTCATGTATCTCGGATTCGACAAATATTCACTACAGAGTTGTTAGCATGTGGATTAACGATCTTTCATCCAACTTATTAGGCATAAATACACCGAGGATCTATTCATCTCAGTTCGCAGTGTTTCCTAATTACAGTGTCGAAAATCAGGCAGATTTCTCAGGAAAAATTTCTTGGAGTGTTTTCTAACCAAGAGAAATGTAATTTACATAAAATCTCTGACCATGAAATTCCGTGTTCCGAACATGGTACATGCATAATGAATTCGAAAAATATTCACTACAGATTTGTTAGCATGTGGATTACCGAACTTTCATCACAATAGATTGAAAATTGATACATAGAAGTATTTTCTCAGATTTTGCAGTGTTTTCCAAACGCCAGTTTCAAAAATGAAGAATTTATTGCAGAAAAATACCCTTGGAGCGAGTTCTACACAATAGAGAAGTAATTTACATTGTTTCAGTCACCGTGAAATTCCACGTTCCAAACACGGTATATGCATCACGGATTAGAAAAAGCTTCTTTAATATGTTGTGAAAATGTGGATTACCGAACTTTCTTCCAACATAAAGTCATATTTACACCTAGAAATATTTACTCTCATTTTGAAGCTTTCTCCAAACTTCAGATTCGATAATCATGCAATTTTCGCAGAAAAATTCTATTCTAGGTAGTTCTACATAATAGTATTTTAATTTAAATTGTTTCAGTACGGTGAAATTCCATTTCAAAAAACGCTACATGAATCGCGGTTAGAAAAATAATTACTACACTGTTATTAACATGTGGATTACCGGACTTTCATTCACCATTCAATGCATATTGACACTTAGAAGCATTTTCTCAGATTTCACAGGGTTCTCCTAATGGCAGTTTTGAAAATGAGGCACATTTCGCAGAAAAATTCTCTTCAAGCGAGATCTACCCAATAGACATGTAATTTACATTGTTTCCTTCAATATGACACTCTGTATTCCGTACACGTTTCATGCATCATGAATTCGACAAACATGCTCTAATGAGTGTGAGCATGTGGATTACCAAAATTTCATTCACCATACAAGGCATATTTATCCCTAGATGTAGTTATTCTGATTTCGCAGGTTTTTCCTAACAACCAGTTTTGAAAATCATGAAATTTTCGCAGAAAAATTCAATTCAAGCCAGTTCTATCCAGTAGAATTGTTATTTCCCGAGTTTCACTCACTGAAACATTGCGTGTTCCGAAAAAGTTTCATTAATCACGGCTTCGACAAACATTATTTAATGACTGTGAGCATGTGGATTACCGATGTTTCAAACACAATACAAGGCATATTCACACCTAGAAATATTTACTTAGATTTCGCAGAATTTTCCTAACGTCAGTTACGAAAATCAGGCAGTTTTCGCAGAAAAATTCTCTTGCTGCATGTTCGATCCAATAGACATCCCATTTACATAGATACCGTCACCGTAATATTCCATGTTCGGAAAAAGGTACATGCACCATGGATTCAACAAATATTCACTCCTGAGTTGTTAGAATGTGAATTACACATCTTTAATAAACCATTGAAGACATATTGTCACCTTAAAGCTTTTGCTCAGGTTTTGCATTGTTTTCATAACACCAGTTTCCAAACAGAGGTAGATTTTATAGTAAAATGCTCCTGGAGCGGTTTCTTACCAATAGATTTGTAATTTACATATTTTCCTTCAACGTGACATTCCGTGTACCGAACACACTAGAAACATCATGGATTTGAGAAACATTTTTAATGAGTTGTGTACATGTGTTTTACAGATCTTTCATCCACCATACAAGGCATATTTACACCTAGAAACATTAACTCTGAGTTTGCAGCTTTTTCCTAATAGCAGTTTCAAAAATCAGGCAGTTTCCTAAGGAAAAATATTTTTGAGAGTGTCTTACGCAATACATATGTAAATTACATAGATTCTCCCGCTGTGAAATTCCGTGTTTCGCACACGCTACATGCAGATAGGATTCGAAACAAATACACTACAGAGTTGTTTGCATGTGGATAACAGGACTTTCATCACAATACAAGGCATATTGATGTTTAGAAGCATTTTCCCTGATTTCACAGAGCTTTCCAAACGCCAGTTTCGAAACTGAGGCAGATTTCAAGGCAAAAACCTCTTGGAGCGGGTTCAAAACAATAGATATGTAATTTACATGGATTCGCTCACCGTGAAATTCCATGTTCCGAACACGCAACATGCATCTCGGATTCGACAAATATTCAATACAGAGTTGTTAGAAAGTGGATTACAGCACTTTCATCCACCATACATGGCTTACAGAAACTTTGAAGACTTTTCTCAGATTTCACAGAGTAGTTTTAATGTCAGGTTTGAAAATGAGGCAGATTTGGCCGGAAAATGCTGTTGGAGCGAGTTCTAACCCAAAGATATGTAATTTACCTAGTTTCACTCTCCGTGACATTCAGTTTTCTGAACACGTTACATGCATCACGGATTCGACAAACATTCTTTAATGAGTTGTGAACATGTATATTACCGAACTTTCATCCACTTTACAATGCATATATATACATAGAAATTATTTTCTAATTTAGTATATTTCTCCTAATGTCAGTTTTTAAATCATGCAGTTTTCACAGAAAAATCCTCTTGGAGCGATTTCTACCCAATACACATGCAATTTATGTAGAACCCATCATCGTGAAATTCCGTGATCCGAAAAAATACATTTATCACGGATTCGACAAATATTCATTTCAGAATCGTTAGCATAATGATTACCGAACTTTCATCCACCATAAAAGCCATATTGACACTTTGAAGCATTTTCTCATATTTCAAAAGATTTTCCTAATGCCAGTTTTGAAAATGAGGCAGAATTCGCAGAAAAAGTTCTTGGAACGAGTTCTACCCGAGAGATCTATTTTACATAGATTCGCTTACTGTGATATTCTGTGTTCCGAACACGCTTCATGTGTCTCGGATTCGACAAATATTCACTACAGAGTTGTTAGCATGTGGATTAACGATCTATCATCTACCATACTAGGCATAAATACACCGAGAATCTATTCATCTGAGTTCGCAGTGTTTCCTAATTCCAGTTTCGAAAATCAGGCAGATTTCTCAGGAAAAATCTCTTGGAGTGTTTTCTAACCAAGAGAAATGTAATTTACATAAACTCTCTGGCCATGAAATTCCATGTTCCGAACATGCTACTTGCATAATGAATTCGAAAAATATTCACTACAGATTTGTTAGCATGTGGATTACCGAACTTTCATCACAATAGATTGAAAATTGATACTTAGAAGTATTTTCTCAGATTTTGCAGTGTTTTCCAACCGCCAGTTTCAAAAATGAAGCATTTATTGCAGAAAAATTCTCTTGGAGCGTGTTCTACCCAATAGAGAACTAATTTACATTGTTTCAGTCACCGTGAAATTCCACGTTCCATACACGGTATATGCATCACGGATTAGAAAAAGATCCTTTAATATATTGTGAAAATGTGGATTACAGAACTTTCTTCCAACATAAAGTCATATTTACACCTAGAAATATTTACTCTCATTTTGAAGCTTTCTCCAAAATTCAGATTCGATAATTATGCAATTTTCGCAGAAAAATTCTATTCTAGCTAGTTCTACATAATAGAATTTTAATTTAAATTGTTTCAATACGGTGAAATTCCATTTCAAAAAACGCTACATGTATCGCGGTTAGAAAAATAATTACTACACTGTTATTAACATGTGGATTACCGGACTTTCATTCACCATTCAAGGCATATTGACACTTAGAAGCATTTTCTCAGATTTCACAGGGTTCTCCTAATGGCAGTTTTGAAAATGAGGCACATTTCGCAGAAAAATTCTTTTCAAGCGAGATCTACCCAATAGACATGTAATTTACATTGTTTCCTTCAATATGACACTCTGTATTCCGTACACGTTTCATGCATCACGAATTCGACAAACATGCTCTAATGAGTGTGAGCATCTGGATTACCGAACTTTCATCCACTATACAAGGCATATTTACACCTAGATGTAGTTATTCTGATTTCGCAGTTTTTTCCTAACATCCAGTTTTGAAAATCATGAAATTTTCACAGAAAATTCAATTCAAGCCAGTTCTATGCAGTAGAATTGTTATTTCCCGAGTTTCACTCACTGAAACATTGCGTGTTCCGAAAAAGTTTCATTAATCACGGCTTCGACAAACATTATTTAATGACTGTGAGCATGTGGATTACCGATGTTTCAACCACAATACAAGGCATATTCACACCTAGAAATATTTACTTAGATTTCGCAGATTTTTCCTAACGTCAGTTACGAAAATAAGGCAGTTTTCGAAGAAAAATTCTCTTGCTGCATGTTCGATCCAATAGACATCCCATTTACATAGATACCGTCACCGTAACATTCCGTGTTCCGAAAAAGTTACATGCACCATGGATTCAACAAATATTCACTCCTGAGTTGTTAGAATGTGAATTACACATCTTTAATAAACCATTGAAGACATATTGTCAAATTAAAGCTTTTGCTCATGTTTTGCATTGTTTTCATAACACCAGTTTCCAAACAGAAGTAGATTTTACAGTAAAATGCTCCTGGAGCGGGTTCTCACCAATAGATATGTAATTTACCTATTTTCCTTCAACGTGACATTCCGTGTACCAAACAAACTACATACATCACGGATTTGAGAAACATTTTTAATGAGTTGTGTACATGTGTATTACAGATATTTCATCCACCATACAAGGCATATTTACACCTAGAAACATTAACTCTGAGTTTGCAGCTTTTTCCTAATAGCAGTTTCAAAAATCAGGCAGTTTACTAAGGAAAAATCTTTTTGAGCGTGTCGTACGCAATAGATATTTAAATTACATAGATTATCCCGCTGTGAAATTCCGTGTTTCGCCCACGATACATGCAGATAGGATTCAACAAAAATACACTACAGAGTTGTTTGCATGTGGATTACAGGACTTTCATCACAATACAAGGCATATTGATGCTTAGAAGCATTTTCTCGGATTTCACAGAGCTTTCCAAACGCCAGTTTCGAAACTGAGGCAGTTTTCACGGCAAAAACCTCTTGGAGCGGGTTCAAAACAATAGACATGTAACTTACATGGATTCGCTCACCGTGAAATTCCGTGTTCCGAACACGCTTCATGCATCTCGGATTCAAAAATTTTCACTACAGAGTTGTTAGCAAGTGGATTACTGCACTTTCATCCACCATACATGGCTTACTGACACTTTGAAGACTTTTCTCAGATTTCACAGAGTAGTTTTAATGTCAGGTTTCAAAATGAGGCAGATTTGGCAGGAAAATGCTCTTGGAGCGAGTTCTAACCAAAAGATATGTAATTTACCTAGTTTCACTCACCGTGATATTCCGTGTTCTGAACACGTTACATGCATCACGAATTCGACAAACATTCTCTAATGAGTGTGAGCATGTGTATTACCAAAATTTCATTCACCATACAAGGCATATTTACACCTAGTTGTTGTTATTATGATTTCGCAGGTTTTTCCTTACATCCACTTCCGAAAATCATGAAATTTTCACCGAAAAATACAATTCAAGCGAGTTCTATCCAGTAGAATTGTTATTATCCGAGTTTCACTCACCGAGGCATTCCGTGTTCCAAAAACGTTACATTAATCACGGCTTCGACAAACATTATTTATTAACCGTGAGCATGTGGATTCCTGATGTTTCAACCACAATACAAGGCATATTTACACCTAGAAATATTTACTTAGATTTCACAGATTTTTCCTAAATTCATTTACAAAAATCAGGCAGTTTTCACCGCAAAATTCTCTTGCTGCATGTTCGATCCAATACACATCCCATTTACATAGATACTGTCACCGTAACATTCCGTGTTCCGAAAAAGGTACATGCAACATGGATTCAACAAATATTCACTCCTGAGTTGTTAGAATGTGAGTTACACATCTTTAGTAAACCATTGAAGACATATTGTCACCTTAAAGCTTTTGCTCAGGTTTTGCATTGTTTTCATAACACCAGTTTACAAACACAGGTAGATTTTACAGTAAAATGCTCCTGGAGCGGTTTCTCACCAATAGATATGTAATTTACCTATTTTCCTTCAACATGACATTCCGTGTACCGAACAAACTACATACATCACGGATTTGAGAAACATTTTTAATGAGTTGTGTACATGTGTATTACAGATCTTTCATCCACCATACAAGGCATATTTACACCTAGAAACGTTAACTCTGATTTTGCAGCTTTTTCCTAATAGCAGTTTCAAAAATCAGGCAGTTTACTAATTAAAAATCTTTTTGAGCGTGTCTTACGCAATAGATATGTAAATTACATAGATTATCCCGCTGTGAAATTCCGTGTTTCGCCCACGATACATGCAGATAGGATTCGACAAAAATACACTACAGAGTTATTTGCATGTGGATTACAGGACTTTCATCACAATACAAGGCATATTGATGCTTAGAAACATTTTCTCTGATTTCACAGAGCTTTCCAAACGCCAGTTTCAAAACTGAGGCAGTTTTCACGGCAAAAACCTCTTGGAGCGTGTTCAAAACAATAGACATGTAATTTACATTGATTCGCTCACCGTGAAATTCCGTGTTCCGAACACGCTTCATGCATCTCGGATTCAAAAATTTTCACAACAGAGTTGTTAGCAAGTGGATTACTGCACTTTCATCCACCATACATGGCTTACTGACACTTTGAAGACTTTTCTCAGATTTCACAGAGTAGTTTTAATGTCAGGTTTGAAAATGAGGCAGATTTGGCAGGAAAATGCTCTTGGAGCGAGTTCTAACCAAAAGATATGTAATTTACCTAGTTTTACTCACCGTGATATTCCGTGTTCTGAACACGTAACATGCATCACGGATTCGACAAACATTCTTTAATGAGTTGTGAACATGTGTATTACCGAACTTTCATCCACCTTACAATGCATATTTATACATAGAAATTATTTTCTGATTTAGTATATTTCTCCTAGTGTCAGTTTTTAAATCATGCAGTTTTCACAGAAAAATCCTCTTGGAGCGAGTTCTACCCAATAGACATGCAATTTACGTAGAACCCGTCATCGTGAAATTCCGTGATCCGAAAAAGATACATGCATCACGGTTTCGAAAAATATTCACTTCAGACTTGTTAGCATAAAGATTACCGAACTTTCATCCACCATAAAAGCCATATTGACACTTTGAAGCATTTTCTCATATTTCAAAAGATTTTCCTAATGCCAGCTTTGAAAATGAGGCAGAATTCGCAGAAAAAGTTCTTGGAACGAGTTCTACCCGAGAGATCTATTTTACATAGATTCGCTTACTGTGATATTCTGTGTTCCGAACACGCTTCATGTGTCTCGAATTCGACAAATATTCACTACAGAGTTGTTAGCATGTGGATTAATGATCTTTCATCCACCATACAAGGCATAAATACACCGAGAATCTATTCATCTGAGTTCGCAGTGTTTCCTAATTCCAGTTTCGAAAATCAGGCAGATTTCTCAGGAAAAATCTCTTGGAGTGTTTTCTAACCAAGGGAAATGTAATTTACATAAACTCTCTGGCCATGAAATTCCGTGTTCCGAACATGCTACTTGCATAATGAATTCGAAAATTATTCACTACACATTTGTTAGCATGTGGATTACCGAACTTTCATCACAATAGATTGAATATTGATACTTAGAAGTATTTTCTCAAATTTTGCAGTGTTTTCCAAACGCCAGTTTCAAAAATGAAGCATTTATCGCAGAAAAATTCTCTTGGGGCGAGTTCTACCCAATAGAGAAATAATTTACATTGTTTCAGTCACCGTGAAATTCCATGTTAAAAACACGGTATATGCATCACGGATTAGAAAAAGCTTCTTTAATATGTTGTGAAAATGTGGATTACCGAACTTTCTTCCAACATAAAGGCATATTTACACCTAAAATATTTACTCTCATTTTGAAGCATTCTCCAAATTTCAGATTCGATAATCATGCAATTTTCGCAGAAAAATTCTATTCTAGCTAGTTCTACCCAATAGAATTTTAATTTAAATTGTGTCATTACGGTGAAATTCCAATTCAAAAAGCGCTACATGAATCACGGTTTGAAAAATCATTACTACACTGTTACTAACATGTGGATTACCGGACTTTCATTCACCATTCAATGCATAATGACACTTAGAAGCATTTTCTAAGATTTCACAGGGTTCTCCTAATGGCAGTTTTGAAAATGAGGCACATTTCGCAGAAAAATTCTCTTCAAGCGAGTTCTACCCAATAGACATGTAATTTACATTATTTCCTTCAATATGACACACTGTATTCCGTACACGTTACATGCATCACGAATTCGACATTCTCTAAGGATTGTGAGCATGTGGATTACCAAAATTTCATTCACCATACAAGTCATATTTATCCCTAGATGTTGTTATTCTGATTTCGCAGGTTTTCCCTAACATCCACTTCCGAAAATCATGAAATTTTCGCAGTAAAATTCAATTCAAGCGAGTTCTATCCAGTAGAATTGTTATTTTCCGAGTTTCACTCACTGAGACATTCCGTTTTCAAAAAACGTTACATTAATCACGGTTTCGACAAACATTATTTATTAACCGTGAGCATGTGGATTACCGATGTTTCAACCGCAATACAAGGCCTATTGACACCTAGAAATATTTACTTAGATTTTGCAGATTTTTCCTAAATTCAGTTACGAAAATCAGGCAGTTTTCGCAGAAAAATTCTCTTGCTGCATGTTCGATCCAATACACATCCCATTCCCATAGATACCGTCACCGTAACATTCCGTTTTCCGAAAAAGGTACATGCACCATAGATTCAACAAATATTCACTCCTGAGTTGTTAGAATGTGAATTACACATCTTTAATAAACCATTGAAGACATATTGTCACCTTAAAGATTTTGCTCAGGTTTTGCAGTGTTTTCATAACACCAGTTTGCAAACAGAAGTAGATTTTACAGTAAAATGCTCCTGGAGCTGTTTCTCACCAATAGATATGTAATTTACCTATTTTCCTTCAACGTGACATTCCGTGTACCGAACAAACTACATACATCACGGATTTGAGAAACATTTTTAATGAGTTGTGTACATGTGTATTACAGAACTTTCATCCACCATACAAGGCGTATTTACACCTAGAAACATTAACTCTGAGTTTGCAGCTTTTTCCTAATAGCAGTTTCAAAATCAGGCAGTTTCCTAAGGAAAAAAACTGTTGGAGCGTGTTCTACCCAATAGATATGTAAATTACATAGATTCTCCCGCTGTGAAATTCCGTGTTTCGCACACGCTACATGCAGATAGGATTCGACAAAAATACACTACAGAGTTGTTTGCATGTGGATTACAGGACTATCATCACAATACAAGGCATATTGATGCTTAGAAATATTTTCTCAGATTTCAAAGAGCTTTCCAAACGCCAGTTTCGAAACTCAGGCAGTTTTCACGGCAAAAAACTCTTGGAGCGTGTTCAAAACAATAGACATGTAATTTACATGGATTCGCTCACCGTGAAATTCCGTGTTCCGAACATGCTTCATGCATCTCGGATTCAAAAATTTTCACTACAGAGTTATTAGCAAGTGGATTACTGCACTTTCATCCACCATACATGGCTTACTGACACTTTGAAGACTTTTCTCAGATTTCACAGAGTAGTTTTAATGTCAGGTTTGAAAATGAGGCCGATTTGGCAGGAAAATGCTCTTGGAGCGAGTTCTAACCCAAAGATATGTAATTTACCTAGTTTCACTCACCGTGACATTCCCTGTTCTGAACACGTTACATGCATCACGGATTCGACAAACATTCTTTAATGAGTTGTGAACATGTGTATTACCGAACTTTCATCCACCTTACAATGCATATTTATACATAGAAATTATTTTCTGATTTATTATATTTCTCCTAGTGTCAGTTTTTAAATCATGCAGTTTTCACAGAAAAATCCTCTTGGAGCGAGTTCTACCCAATAGACATGCAATTTACGTAGAACCCGTCATCGTGAAATTCCGTGACCCAAAAAATATACAAGCATCACGGTTTCGAAAAATATTCACTTCAGACTTGTTAGCATAAAGATTACCGAACTTTCATCCACCATAAAAGCCATATTGACATTTGAAGCATTTTCTCATATTACAAAAGATTTTCCTAATGCCAGCTTTGAAAATGAGGCAGAATTCGCAGAAAAAGTTCTTGGAACGAGTTCTACCCGAGAGATCTATTTAACATAGATTCGCTTACTTTGATATTCTGTGTTCCGAACACGCTTCATGAGTCTCGGATTCGACAAATATTCACTACAGAGTTGTTAGCATGTGGATTAACGATCTTTCATACACCAAACAAGGCATAAATACACCGAGAATCTATTCATCTGAGTTCGCAGTGTTTCCTAATTCCAGTTTCGAAAATCAGGCAGATTTCTCAGGAAAAATCTCCTGGAGTGATTTCTAACCAAGAGAAATGTAATTTACATAAACTCTCTGGCCATGAAATTCCGTGTTCCGAACATGCTACTTGCATAATGAATTCGAAAAATATTCACTACAGATTTGTTAGCATGTGGATTACCGAACTTTCATCACAATAGATTGAAAATTGATACTTAGAAGTATTTTCTCAGATTTTGCAGTGTTTTCATAACACCAGTTTGCAAACAGAGGTTGATATTTCAGTAAAATGCTCCTGGAGCGTTTTCTCACCAATAGATATGGAATTTACATAGTTTCCATCAACGTGACATTCCGTGTACTGAATACACTACATTCATCACGGATTTGAGAAACATTTTTAATGAGTTGTGTACATGTGTATTACAGAACTTTCATCCACCACACAAGGCATATTTACACCTAGAAGCATTAACTCTGAGTTTGCAGCTTTTTCCTAATAGCAGTTTCAAAATCAGGGAGTTTCCTAAGGAAAATACTGTTGGAGCGTGTTCTACCCAATAGATATTTAAATTACATAGATTCTCCGGCTGTGAAATTCCGAGTTTCGCACACGCTACATGCAGATAGGATTCGAAAAAATACACTACAGAGTTGTTTGCATGTGGATTACAGGACTTTCATCACAATACAAGGCATATTGATGCTTAGAAGAATTTTCTCTGATTTCACAGAGATTTACAAACGACAGTTTCGAAACTGAGGCAGATTTCAAGGCAAAAACCTCTTGGAGCGGGTTCAAAACAATAGACATTTAATTTACATGGATTTGCACACCATGAAATTCCGTGTTCCGAACACGCTTCATGCATCTCGGATTTAAAAATTTTCACTACAGAGTTGTTAGCAAGTGGAATACATCACTTTCATTGACCATAGATTGCTTACTGACTCTTTGAATACTTTTCTCAGATTTCACAGATTAGTTTAAATGCCAGGTTTGATAATGAGGCAGATTTGGCAGGAAAAAGCTCTTGGAGCAAGTTCTAACCAAAAGATATGTAATATACCTAGTTTCACTCACCGTGACATTCCGTGTTCTGAACAAGTTACATGCATCACGGATTCGAAAAACATTCTTTAATGAGTTGTGAACATGTGTATTACCGAACTTTCATCCACCTTACAATGCATAATTATACATAGAAATTTTTTTCTGATTTAGTAGATTTCACCTAATGTCAGTTT
Source organism: Camelus bactrianus (assembly GCF_048773025.1). Lineage (NCBI taxonomy): Eukaryota > Metazoa > Chordata > Mammalia > Artiodactyla > Camelidae > Camelus > Camelus bactrianus. Next base: position 140,884,381 of record NC_133539.1, on the reverse strand, counting down.
TTAAATCATGCAGTTTTTGCAGAAAAATCCTCTTGGAGCGAGTTCTACCCAATAGACATTCAATTTACATAGAACCTGTCATCGTGAAATTTCATGTTCCGAAAAAGATACATGCATCACGGATTCGACAAATATTCCCTACAGAGTTGTTAGCATAAGGATTAACGAACTTTCATCCACCATAAACGCCATATTGACACTTTGAATCATTTTCTCATATTTCGAAAGTTTTTCCTAATGCCAGTTTTGAAAATGAGGCAGAATTCGCAGAAAAAGCTCTTGGAGCGTGTTCTACCCAAGTGACATGCATTTTACATAGATTCACTCACCGTGATATTCTGTGTCCCAAACACGCTTCATGTATCTCGGATTTGACAAATATTCACTACAGAGTTATTAGCATGCAGATTACCGAACTTTCATCCACCCTACACGGCATATTTACACCGAGAATCTATTCATCTGAGTTCGCAGTGTTTCCTAATTCCAGTTTCGAAAATCAGGCAGATTTCTCAGGAAAAATCTCTTGGAGTGTTTTCTAACCAAGAGAAATGTAATTTACATAAACTCTCTGGCCATGAAATTCCGTGTTCCGAACATGCTACTTGCATAATGAATTCGAAAAATATTTACTACAGATTTGTTAGCATGTGGATTACCGAACTTTCATCACAATAGATTGAAAATTGATACTTAGAAGTATTTTCTCAGATTTTGCAGTGTTTTCCAAACTCCAGTTTCAAAAATGAAGCATTTAATGCAGAAAAATTCTCTTGGAGCGAGTTCTACACAATAGAGAAGTAATTTACATTGTTTCAGTCACCGTGAAATTCCATGTTAAAAACACGGTATATGCATCACGGATTAGAAAAAGCTTCTTTAATATGTTGTGAAAATGTGGATTACCGAACTTTCTTCCAACATAAAGGCATATTTACACCTAGAAATATTTACTCTCATTTTGAAGCATTCTCCAAATTTCAGATTCGATAATCATGCAATTTTCGCAGAAAAATTCTATTCTAGCTAGTTCTACCCAATAGAATTTTAATTTAAATTGTGTCATTACGGTGAAATTCCATTTCAAAAAGCGCTACATGAATCACGGTTTGAAAAATCATTACTACACTGTTATTAACATGTGGATTACCGGACTTTCATTCACCATTCAATGCATATTGACACTTAGAAGCATTTTCTCAGATTTCACAGGGTTCTCCTAATGGCAGTTTTGAAAATGAGGCACATTTCGCAGAAAAAAACTCTTCAAGTGGGTTCTATCCAATAGACATGTAATTTATATTGTTTCCTTCAATATGACACACTGTATTCTGTACACGTTACATGTATCACGAATTCGACAAACATTCTCTAATGAGTGTGAGCATGTGGATTACCAAAATTTCATTCACCATACAAGTCATATTTATCCCTAGATGTTGTTATTCTGATTTCGCAGGTTTTCCCTAACATCCACTTCTGAAAATCATGAAATTTTCGCAGAAAAATTCAATTCAAGCGAGTTCTATCCAGTAGAATTGTTATTTTCCGTGATTCACTCACCGAGACATTCCGTGTTCAAAATACGTTACATTAATCACGGCTTTGACAAACATTATTCAATTACCATGAGCATGTGGATTACCGATGTTCCAACCACAATACAAGGCATATTCACACCTAGAAATATTTACATAGATTTCGCAGATTTTTCCTAAATTCAGTTACGAAAATCAGGCAGTTTTCGCAAAAAATTTCTCTTGCTGCATGTTCGATCCAATACACATCCCATTCCCATAGATACCGTCACCGTAACATTCCGTGTTCCGAAAAAGTTACATGCACCATGGATTCAACAAATATTCACTCCTGAGTTGTTAGAATGTGAATTACACATCTTTAATAAACCATTGAAGACATATTGTCACCTTAAAGCTTTTGCTCAGGTTTTGCAGTGTTTTCATAACACCAGTTTCCAAACAGAGGTAGATTTTACAGTAAAATGCTCCTGGAGCGGTTTCTCACCAATAGATATGTAATTTACCTATTTTCTTTCAACGTGACATTCCGTGTACTGAACAAACTACATACATCACGGATTTGAGAAACATTTTTAATGAGTTATGTACATGTGTATTACAGATCTTTCATCCACCATACAAGGCATATTTACACCTAGAAACATTAACTCTGAGTTTGCAGCTTTTTCCTAATAGCAGTTTCAAAAATCAGGCAGCTTCCTAAGGAAAACTCTTTTTGAGCGTGTCTTACGCAATAGAAATTTAAATTACATAGATTATCCCGCTGTGAAATTCCGTGTTTCGCCCACGCTACATGCAGATAGGATTCGACAAAAATACACTACAGAGTTGTTTGCATGTGGATTAACGATCTTTCATCCACCATACAAGGCATAAATACACCGAGAATCTATTCATCTGAGTTCGCAGTGTTTCCTAATTCCAGTTTCGAAAATCAGGCAGATTTCTCAGGAAAAATCTCTTGGAGTGTTTTCTAACCAAGAGAAATGTAATTTACATAAACTCTCTGGCCATGAAATTCCGTGTTCCGAACATGCTACTTGCATAATGAATTCGAAAAATATTCACTACAGATTTGTTAGCATGTGGATTACCGAACTTTCATCACAATAGATTGAAAATTGATACTTAGAAGTATTTTCTCAGATTTTGCAGTGTTTTCCAAACTCCAGTTTCAAAAAAGAAGCATTTACTGCAGAAAAATTCTCTTGGAGCGAGTTCTACACAATAGAGAAGTAATTTAAATTGTTTCAGTCACCGTGAAATTCCATGTTAAAAACACGGTATATGCATCACGGATTAGAAAAAGCTTCTTTAATATGTTGTGAAAATGTGGATTACCGAACTTTCTTCCAACATAAAGGCATATTTACACCTAGAAATATTTACTCTCATTTTGAAGCATTCTCCAAATTTCAGATTCGATAATCATGCAATTTTCGCAGAAAAATTCTATTCTAGCTAGTTCTACCCAATAGAATTTTAATTTAAATTGTGTCATTACGGTGAAATTCCATTTCAAAAAGCGCTACATGAATCACGGTTTGAAAAATCATTACTACACTGTTATTAACATGTGGATTACCGGACTTTCATTCACCATTCAATGCATATTGACACTTAGAAGCATTTTCTAAGATTTCACAGGGTTCTCCTAATGGCAGTTTTGAAAATGAGGCACATTTCGCAGAAAAAAACTCTTCAAGTGGGTTCTATCCAATAGACATGTAATTTACATTGTTTCCTTCAATATGACACACTGTATTCTGTACACGTTACATGCATCACGAATTCGACAAACATTCTCTAATGAGTGTGAGCATGTGGATTACCAAAATTTCATTCACCATACAAGTCATATTTATCCCTAGATGTTGTTATTCTGATTTCGCAGGTTTTCCCTAACATCCACTTCTGAAAATCATGAAATTTTCGCAGAAAAATTCAATTCAAGCGAGTTCTATCCAGTAGAATTGTTATTTTCCGAGTTTCACTCACTGAGACATTCCGTGTTCAAAAAACGTTACATTAATCACGCCTTTGACAAACATTATTTAATGACCGTGACCATGGGGATTACCGATATTTTAACCACAATAAAATACATATTGACACCTAGAAATATTTACTTATATTTCGCAGATTTTTCCTAAATTCAGTTACGAAAATCAGGCAGTTTTCGCAGAAAATTTCTCTTGCTGCATGTTCGAACCAATAGACATCCCATTTTCATAGATACCGTCACCGTAACATCCCGTGTTCCGAAAAATTTTCATGCACCATGGATTCAACAAATATTCACTATTGAGTTGTTAGAATGTGAATTACACATCTTTAATAAACCATTGAAGACATATTGTCACCTTAAAGCTTTTGCTCATGTTTTGCAGTGTTTTCATAACACCAGTTTCCAAACAGAGGTAGATTTTACACTAAAATGCTCCTGGAGCGGTTTCTCACCAATAGATATGTAATTTACATAGTTTCCATCAACGTGACATTCCGTGTACTGAATACACTACATTCATCACGGATTTGAGAAACATTAGTAATGAGTTGTGTACATGTGTATTACAGAACTTTCATCTACCTTACAAGGCATATTTACACCTAGAAACATTAACTCTGAGTTTGCAGATTTTTCCTAATAGCAGTTTCAAAATCAGGCAGTTTCCTAAGGAAATAAATGTTGGAGCGTGTTCTACCCAATAGATATGTAAATTACATAGATTCTCCCGCTGTGAAATTCCGTGTTTCGCACACGCTACATGCAGATAGGATTCGAAAAAATACACTACAGAGTTGTTTGCATGTGGATTACAGGACTTTCATCACAATACAAGGCATATTGATGCTTAGAAGCATTTTCTCTGATTTCACAGAGATTTACAAACGACAGTTTCGAAACTGAGGCAGATTTCAAGGCAAAAACCTCTTGGAGAGGGTTCAAAACAATAGACATTTAATTTACATGGATTTGCACACCATGAAATTCCGTGTTCCGAACACGCTTCATGCATCTCGGATTCAAAAATTTTCACTACAGAGTTGTTAGCAAGTGGAATACATCACTTTCATTGACCATAGATTGCTTACTGACTCTTTGAATACTTTTCTCAGATTTCACAGTTTAGTTTAAATGCCAGGTTTGATAATGAGGCAGATTTGGCAGGAAAATGCTCTTGGAGCGAGTTCTAACCAAAAGATATGTAATATACCTAGTTTCACTCACCGTGATATTCCGTGTTCTGAACACGTTACATGCATCACGGATTCGACAAACATTCTTTAATGAGTTGTGAACATGTGTATTACCGAACTTTCATCCACCTTACAATGCATATTTATACATAGAAATTATTTTCTGATTTAGTATATTTCTCCTAGTGTCAGTTTTTAAATCATGCAGTTTTCACAGAAAAATCCTCTTGGAGCGAGTTCTACCCAATAGACATGCAATTTACGTAGAACCCGTCATCGTGAAATTCCGTGATCCGAAAAATATACATGCATCACGGTTTCGAAAAATATTCACTTCAGACTTGTTAGCATAAAGATTACCGAACTTTCATCCACCATAAAAGCCATATTGACACTTTGAAGCATTTTCTCATATTTCAAAAGATTTTCCTAATGCCAGTTTTGAAAATGAGGCAGAATTCGCAGAAAAAGTTCTTGGAACGAGTTCTACCCGAGAGATCTATTTTACATAGATTCGCTTACTGTGATATTCTGTGTTCCGAACACGCTTCATGTGTCTCAGATTCGACAAATATTCACTACAGAGTTGTTAGCATGTGGATTAACGATCTTTCAACCACCATACAAGGCATAAATACACCGAGAATCTATTCATCTGAGTTCGCAGTGTTTCCTATTACCAGTTTCGAAAATCAGGCAGATTTCTCAGGAAAAATCTCTTGGAGTGTTTTCTAACCAAGAGAAATGTAATTTACATAAACTCTCTGGCCATGAAATTCCGTGTTCCGAACATGCTACTTGCATAATGAATTCGAAAAATATTCACTACAGATTTGTTAGCATGTGGATTACCGAACTTTCATCACAATAGATTGAAAATTGATACTTAGAAGTATTTTCTCAAATTTTGCAGTGTTTTCCAAACGCCAGTTTCAAAAATGAAGCATTTACTGCAGAAAAATTCTGTTGGAGAGAGTTCTACCCAATAGAGAAGTAATTTACATTGTTTCAGTCACCGTGAAATTCCATGTTAAAAACACGGTATATGCATCACGGATTAGAAAAAGCTTCTTTAATATGTTGTGAAAATGTGGATTACCGAACTTTCTTCCTACATAAAGGCATATTTACACCTAGAAATATTTACTCTCATTTTGAAGCATTCTCCAAATTTCAGATTCGATAATCATGCAATTTTCGCAGAAAAATTCTATTCTAGCTAGTTCTACCCAATAGAATTTTAATTTAAATTGTGTCATTACGGTGAAATTCCATTTCAAAAAGCGCTACATGAATCACGGTTTGAAAAATCATTACTACACTGTTATTAACATGTGGATTACCGGACTTTCATTCACCATTCAATGCATATTGACACTTAGAAGCACTTTCTCAGATTTCACAGGGTTCTCCTAATGGCAGTTTTGAAAATGAGGCACATTTCGCAGAAAAATACTCTTCAAGCGAGTTCTACCCAATAGACATGTAATTTAAATTGTTTCCTTCAATATGACACACTGTATTCCGTACACGTTACATGCATCACGAATTCGACAAACATTCTCTAATGAGTGTGAGCATGTGGATTACCAAATTTTCATTCACCATACAAGGCATATTTATCCCTAGATGTAGTTATTCTGATTTCGCAGGTTTTCCCTAACATCCACTTCCGAAAATCATGAAATTTTCGCAGAAAAATTCTATTCAAGCGAGTTCTATGCTGTAGAATTGTTATTTTCCGAGTTTCACTCACTGAGACTTTCCGTGTTCAAAAAACGTTACATTAATCACGGCTTTGACAAACATTATTTAATGACCGTGAGCATGTGGATTACCGATATTTTAACCACAATACAAGACATATTGACACCTAGAAATATTTACTTATATTTCGCAGATTTTTCCTAAATTCAGTTACGAAAATCAGGCAGTTTTCGCAGAAAAATTCTCTTGCTGCATGTTCGATCCAATACACATCCCATTTTCATAGATACCGTCACCGTAACATCCCGTGTTCCGAAAAAGTTACATGCACCATGGATTCAACAAATATTCACTGCTGAGTTGTTAGAATGTGAATTACACATCTTTAATAAACCATTGAAGACATATTGTCACCTTAAAATTTTGCTCAGATTTTGCAGTGTTTTCATAACACCAGTTTCCAAACAGAGGTAGATTTTACAGTAAAATGCTCCTGGAGCGGTTTCTCACCAATAGATATGTAATTTACATAGTTTCCATCAACGTGACATTCCGTGTACTGAATACACTACATTCATCACGGATTTGAGAAACATATTTAATGAGTTGTGTACATGTGTATTACAGAACTTTCATCCACCACACAAGGCATATTTACACTTAGAAACATTAACTCTAAGTTTGCAGCTTTTTCCTAATAGCAGTTTCAAAATCAGGCATTTTCCTAAGGAAAAAACTGTTTGAGCGTGTTCTACCCAATAGAAATTTAAATTACATAGATTCTCCCGCTGTGAAATTCCGTGTTTCGCACACGCTACATGCAGATAGGATTCGAAAAAATACACTACAGAGTTGTTTGCATGTGGATTACAGGACTTTCATCACAATACAAAGCATATTGATGCTTAGAAGCATTTTCTCTCATTTCACAGAGCTTTCCAAACGACAGTTTCGAAACTGAGGCAGATTTCAAGGCAAAAACCTCTTGGAGCGGGTTCAAAACAATAGACATTTAATTTACATGGATTCGCACACCATGAAATTCCGTGTTCCGAACACGCTTCATGCATCTCGGATTCAAAAATTTTCACTACAGAGTTGTTAGCAAGTGGAATACATCACTTTCATTGACCATAGATTGCTTACTGACTCTTTGAATACTTTTCTCAGATTTCACAGATTAGTTTAAATGCCAGGTTTGATAATGAGGCAGATTTGGCAGGAAAATGCTCTTGGAGCGAGTTCTAACCAAAAGATATGTTATATACCTAGTTTCACTCACCGTGACATTCCGTGTTCTGAACAAGTTACATGCATCACGGATTCGAAAAACATTCTTTAATGAGTTGTGAACATGTGTATTACCGAACATTCATCCACCTTACAATGCATAATTATACATAGAAAGTTTTTACTGATTTAGTAGATTTCACCTAATGTCAGTTTTTAAATCATGCAGTTTTTGCAGAAAAATCCTCTTGGAGCGAGTTCTACCCAATAGACATTCAATTTACATAGAACCTGTCATCGTGAAATTTCATGTTCCGAAAAATATACATGCATAACTGATTCGACAAATATTCCCTACAGAGTTGTTAGCATAAGTATTAAAGAACTTTCATCCACCATAAAAGCCATATTGACACTTTGAATCATTTTCTCATATTTCGAAAGTTTTTCCTAATGCCAGTTTTGAAAATGAGGCAGAATTCGCAGAAAAAGCTCTTGGAGCGTGTTCTACCCAAGTGACATGCACTTTACATAGATTCGCTTACTGTGATATTCTGTGTCCCAAACACGCTTCATGTATCTCGGATTCGACAAATATTCACTACAGAGTTGTTAGCATGCAGATTACCGAACTTTCATCCACCCTACAAGGCATATTTACACCGAGAATCAATTCATGTGAGTTCGCAGTGATTTCCTAAAGACAGTTTCGAAAATCAGGCAGATTTCTCAAGAAAAATCTCTTGGAGTGATTTATAACCAAGAGAAATATAATTTACATAATATCCCTGGCCATCAAATTCCGTGTTCCGAACATGCTACATGCATAATGTATTCGAAAAATATTCTCTACAGATTTGTTAGCATGTGGATTACCGAACTTTCATCACAATAGTTTGAATATTGATACTTAGAAGTATTTTCTCAGATTTTGCTTCGTTTTCCAAAAGCCAGTTTAAAAAATAATGCAGTTTTCACAGAAAAATACTCTTGGAGCGAGTTCTACCCAATAGAGGAGTAATTTACATTGATTCAGTCACCGTGAAATTCCACGTTCCAAACACGGTATATGCATCACGGATTAGAAAAAGATTCTTTAATATGTTGTGAAAATGTGGATTACAGAACTTTCTTCCTCATAAAGTCATATTTACACCTAGAAATATTTACTCTCATTTTGAAGCTTTCTCCAAACTTCAGATTCGATAATCATGCTTTTTTCGCAGAAAAATTCTATTCTAGCTAGTTCTACCCAATAGAATTTTAATTTAAATTGTGTCATTACGGTGAAATTCCATTTCAAAAAGCGCTACATGAATCACGGTTTGAAAAATCATTACTACACTGTTAATAACATGTGGATTACCGGATTTTCATTCACCATTCAATGCATATTGACACTTAGAAGCATTTTCTCAGATTTCACAGGGTTCTCCTAATGGCAGTTTTGAAAATGAGGCACATTTCGCAGAAAAATGCTCTTCAAGCGAGTTCTACCCAATAGACATGTAATTTACATTGTTTCCTTCAATATGACACACTGTATTCCGTACACGTTACATGCATCACGAATTCGACAAACATTCTCTAATGAGTATGAGCATGTGGATTACCAAAATTTCATTCACCATACAAGGCATATTTATCCCTAGATGTTGTTATTCTGATTTCGCAGGTTTTCCCTAACATCCACTTCCGAAAATCATGAAATTTTCGCAGAAAAATTCAATTCAAGTCAGTTCTATCCAGTAGAATTGTTATTTTTGGTGTTTCACTCACTGAGACATTCCGTGTTCAAAAAACGTTACATTAATCTCGGCTTCGACAAACATTATTTATTAACCGTGAGCATGTGGATTACCGATGTTTCAACCACAATACAAGGCATATTTACACCTAGAAATATTTACTTTTTTTTCGCAGATTTTTCCTAAATTCAGTTACGAAAATCAGGCAGTTTTCGCAGAAAAATTTTCTTGCTGCATGTTCGATCCTATACACATCCCATTTCCATAGATACCGTCACCGTAACATTCCGTGTTCCGAAAAATGTTCATGCACCATGGATTCAACAAATATTCACTCCTGAGTTGTTAGAATGTGAATTACACATCTTTAATAAACCATTGAAGACATATTGTCACCTTAAAGCTTTTGCTCAGGTTTTGCAGTGTTTTCATAACACCAGTTTCCAAACAGAGGTAGATTTTACAGTAAAATGCTCCTGAAGTGGGTTCTCACCAATAGATATTTAATTTACCTATTTTCCTTCAACGTGACATTCCGTGTACCGAGCAAACTACATACATCACGGATTTGAGAAACATTTTTAATGAGTTGTGTACATGTGTATTACAGATCTTTCATCCACCATACAAGGCATATTTACACCTAGAAACATTAACTCTGAGTTTGCAGCTTTTTCCTAATAGCAGTTTCAAAAATCAGGCAGTTTACTAAGGAAAAAACTTTTTGAGCGTGTCTTATGCAATAGATATGTAAATTACATAGATTCTCCCGCTGTGAAATTCCGTGTGTCGCCCACGCTACATGCAGATAGGATTCGACAAAAATACACTACAGAGTTGTTTGCATGTGGATTACAGGACTTTCATCACAATACAAGGCATATTGATGCTTAGAAACATTTTCTCTGATTTCACAGTGTTTTCCAAACGCCAGTTTCAAAACTGAGGCAGTTTTCACGGCAAAAACCTCTTGGAGCGTGTTCAAAACAATAGACATGTAATTTACATGGATTCGCTCACCGTGAAATTCCGTGTTCCGAACACGCTTCATGCATCTCGGATTCAAAAATTTTCACTACAGAGTTGTTAGCAAGTGGATTACTGCACTTTCATCCACCATACATGGCTTACTGACACTTTGAAGACTTTTCTCAGATTTCACAGAGTAGTTTTAATGTCAGGTTTGAAAATGAGGCAGATTTGGCAGGAAAATGCTCTTGGAGCGAGTTCTAACCAAAAGATATGTAATTTACCTAGTTTCACTCACCGTGATATTCCGTGTTCTGAACACGTTACATGCATCACGGATTCGACAAACATTCTTTAATGAGTTGTGAACATGTGTATTACCGAACTTTCATCCACCTTACAATGCATATTTATACATAGAAATTATTTTCTGATTTATTATATTTCTCCTAGTGTCAGTTTTTAAATCATGCAGTTTTCACAGAAAAATCCTCTTGGAGCGAGTTCTACCCTATAGACATGCAATTTACGTAGAACCCGTCATCGTGAAATTCCGTGATCCGAAAAATATACATGCATCACGGTTTCGAAAAATATTCACTTCAGACTTGTTAGCATAAAGATTACCGAACTTTCATCCACCATAAAAGCCATATTGACACTTTGAAGCATTTTCTCATATTTCAAAAGATTTTCCTAATGCCAGTTTTGAAAATGAGGCAGAATTCGCAGAAAAAGTTCTTGGAACGAGTTCTACCCGAGAGATCTATTTTACATAGATTCGCTTACTGTGATATTCTGTGTTCCGAACACGCTTCATGTGTCTCGGATTCGACAAATATTCACTACAGAGTTGTTAGCATGTGGATTAACGATCTTTCAACCGCCATACAAGGCATAAATACACCGAGAATCTATTCATCTGAGTTCGCAGTGTTTCCTAATTCCAGTTTCGAAAATCAGGCAGATTTCTCAGGAAAAATCTCTTGGAGTGTTTTCTAACCAAGAGAAATGTAATTTACATAATATCCCTGGCCATGAAATTCCGTGTTCCGAACATGCTACATGCATAATGGATTCGAAAAATATTCTCTACATATTTGTTAGCATGTGGATTACCGAACTTTCATCACAATAGTTTGAATATTGATACTTAGAAGTATTTTCTCAGATTTTGCTGCGTTTTCCAAACGCCAGTTTAAAAAATAATGCAGTTTTCACAGAAAAATTCTCTTGGAGCGAGTTCTACCCAATAGAGGAGTAATTTACATTTTTTCAGTCACCGTGAAATTCCACATTCCAAACATGGTATATGCATCATGGATTAGAAAAAGCTTCTTTAATATGTTGTGAAAATGTGGATTACCGAACTTTCTTCCAACATAAAGGCATATTTACACCTAGAAATATTTACTCTCACTTTGAAGCATTCTCCAAATTTCAGATTCGATAATCATGCAATTTTCGCAGAAAAATTCTATTCTAGCTAGTTCTACCCAATAGAATTTTAATTTAAATTGTGTCATTAAGGTGAAATACCATTTCAAAATGTGCTACATGAATCACGGTTTGAAAAATCATTACTACACTGTTATTAACATGTGGATTACCGGACTTTCATTCACCATTCAATGCATATTGACACTTAGAAGCATTTTCTCAGATTTCACAGGGTTCTCCTAATGGCAGTTTTGAAAATGAGGCACATTTCGCAGAAAAATTCTCTTCAAGCGAGTTCTACCCAATAGACATGTAATTTACATTGTTTCCTTCAATATGACACACTGTATTCCGTACACGTTACATGCATCACGAATTCGACAAACATTCTCTAATGAGTGTGAGCATGTGGATTACCAATATTTCATTCACCATACAAGGCATATTTATCCCTAGATGTAGTTATTCTGATTTCGCAGGTTTTCCCTAACATCCACTTCCGAAAATCATGAAATTTTCGCAGAAAAATTCAATTCAAGCGAGTTCTATCCAGTAGAATTGTTATTTTCCGAGTTTCACTCACTGAGACATTCCGTGTTCAAAAAACGTTACATTAATCACGGCTTTGACAAACATTATTTAATGACCGTGACCATGTGGATTAAAGATATTTTAACCACAACACAAGACATATTGACACCTAGAAATATTTACTTATATTTCGCAGATTTTTCCTAAATTCAGTTACGAAAATCAGGCAGTTTTCGCAGAAAAATTCTCTTGCTGCATGTTCGATCCAATACACATCCCATTTTCATAGATACCGTCACCGTAACATCCCGTGTTCCGAAAAAGTTACATACACCATGGATTCAACAAATATTCACTGCTGAGTTTTTAGAATGTGCATTACACATCTTCAATAAACCATTGAAGACATATTGTCACCTTAAAATTTTGCTCAGATTTTGCAGTGTTTTCATAACACCAGTTTCCAAACAGAGGTAGATTTTACAGTAAAATGCTCCTGGAGCGGTTTCTCACCAATAGATATGTAATTTACATAGTTTCCATCAACGTGACATTCCGTGTACTGAATACACTATATTCATCACGTATTTGAGAAACATTTTTAATGAGTTGTGTACATGTGTATTACAGAACTTTCATCCACCATACAAGGCATATTTACACCTAGAAACATTAACTCTGAGTTTGCAGATTTTTCCTAATAGCAGTTTCAAAATCAGGCAGTTTCCTAAGGAAAAAACTATTGGAGCGTGTTCTACCCAATAGATATGTAAATTACATAGATTCTCCCGCTGTGAAATTCCGTGTTTCGCACACGCTACATGCAGATAGGATTCGAAAAAATACACTACAGAGTTGTTTGCATGTGGATTACAGGACTTTCATCACAATACAAGGCATATTGATGCTTAGAAGCATTTTCTCTGATTTCACAGGGATTTACAAATGACAGTTTCGAAACTGAGGCAGATTTCAAGGCAAAAAACTCTTGGAGCGGGTTCAGAACAATAGACATTTAATTTACATGGATTCACACACCATGAAATTCCGTGTTCCGAACACGCTTCATGCATCTCGGATTCAAAAATTTTCACTACAGGGTTGTTAGCAAGTGGAATACATCACTTTCATTGACCATAGATTGCTTACTGACTCTTTGAATACTTTTCTCAGATTTCACAGATTAGTTTAAATGCCAGGTTTGATAATGAGGCAGATTTGGCAGGAAAATGCTCTTGGAGCGAGTTCTAACCAAAAGATATGTAATATACCTAGTTTCACTCACCGTGACATTCCGTGTTCTGAACAAGATACATGCATCACGGATTCGACAAACATTCTTTAATGAGTTGTGAACATGTGTATTACCGAACTTTCATCCACCATACAATGCATAATTATACATAGACATTTTTTTTTGATTTAGTAGATTTCTCCTAATTTCAGTTTTTAAATCATGCAGTTTTCACAGAAAAATCCTCTCGGAGTGAGTTCTACCCAATAGACATTCAATTTACATAGAACCTGTCATCGTGAAATTCCGTGTTCCGAAAAAGATACATGCATCACGGATTCGACAAATATTCCGTACAGAGTTGTTAGCATAACGATTAACGAACTTTCATCCACCATAAAAGCCATATTGACACTTTGAATCATTTTCTCATATTTCAAAAGTATTTCCTAATGCCAGTTTTGAAAATGAGGCAGAATTCGCAGAAAAACTCTTGGAGCGTGTTCTACCCAAGTGACATGCATTTTACATAGATTCACTCACCGTGATATTCTGTGTCCCAAACACGCTTCATGTATCTCGGATTTGACAAATATTCACTACAGAGTTGTTAGCATGCAGATTACCGAACTTTCATCCACCCTATAATGCATATATACACCGAGAATCTATTCATCTGGGTTTGCAGTGTTTTTCTAAAGACAGTTTCGAAAATCAGGCATTTTTCTCAGGAAAAATCTCTTGGAGTGATTTCTAACCAAGAGAAATGTAATTTACATAAAATCCCTGACCATGAAATTCCGTGTTCCGAACATGCTACATGCATAATGGATTCGAAAAATATTCTCTACAGATTTGTTAGCATGTGGATTACCGAACTTTCATCACAATAGTTTGAATATTGATACTTAGAAGTATTTTCTCAGATTTTGCTGCGTTTTCCAAACGCCAGTTTAAAAAATAATGCAGTTTTCACAGAAAAATATTCTTGGAGAGAGTTCTACCCAATAGAGGAGTAATTTACATTTTTTCAGTCTCCATGAAATTCCACATTCCAAACACGGTATATGCATCACGGATTAGAAAAAGATTCTTTAATATGTTGTGAAAATGTGGATTACAGAACTTTCTTCCACATAAAGTCATATTTACACCTAGAAATATTTACTCTCATTTTGAAGCTTTCTCCAAACTTCAGATTCGATAATCATGCAATTTTCGCAGAAAAATTCTATTCTAGCTAGTTCTAACCAATAGAATTTTAATTTAAATTGTTTCATTACTGTGAAATTCCATTTCAAAAAACACTACATGTATCACGGTTTGAAAAATAATTACTACACTGTTATTAACATGTGGATTACCGGACTTTCATTCACCATTCAAGGCATATTGACACTTAGAAGCATTTTCTAAGATTTCACGTGGTTCTCCTACTGGCAGATTTGAAAATGAGGCACATTTCGCAGAAAAATTCTCTTCAAGCGAGTTCTACCCAACAGACATGTAATTTACGTTGTTTCCTTCAATATGACACTCTGTATTCCGTACACGTTACATGCATCACGAATTCGACAAACATTCTAAAATGAGTGTGAGCATTTTGATTACCAAAATTTCATTCACCATACAAGGCATATTTATCCCTAGATGTTGTTATTCTGATTTCGCAGGTTTTCCCTAACATCCACTTCCGAAAATCATGAAATTTTGGCAGAAAAATTCAATTCAAGCGAGTTCTATCCAGTAGAATTGTTATTTTCCGAGTTTCACTCACTGAGACATTCCGTGTTCAAAAAACGTTACATTAATCACGGCTTTGACAAACATTATTTATTAACTGTGAGCATGTGGATTACCGATATTTTAACCACAATACAAGGCATATTTACACCTAGAAATATTTACTTATATTTCGCAGATTTCTCCTAAATTCAGTTACGAAAATCAGGCAGTTTTCGCAGAAAAATTCTCTTGCTGCATGTTCGATCCAATACACATCCCATTTCAATAGATACCGTCACCGTAACATTCAGTGTTCCGAAAAAGGTACATGCACCATGGATTCAACAAATATTAACTCCTGAGTTGTTAGAATGTGAATTACACATCTTTAATAAACCATTGAAGACATATTGTCACCTTAAAGCTTTTGCTCAGGTTTTGCAGTGTTTTCATAACACCAGTTTCCAAACAGAGGTAGATTTTACAGTAAAATGCTCCTGGAGCGGTTTCTCACCAATAGATATGTAATTTACATAGTTTCCATCAACGTGACATTCCGTGTACTGAATACACTACATTCATCACGGATTTGAGAAACATTAGTAATGAGTTGTGTACATGTGTATTACAGAACTTTCATCTACCATACAAGGCATATTTACACCTAGAAACATTAACTCTGAGTTTGCAGATTTTTCCTAATAGCAGTTTCAAAATCAGGCAGTTTCCTAAGGAAATAAATGTTGGAGCGTGTTCTACCCAATAGATATGTAAATTACATAGATTCTCCCGCTGTGAAATTCCGTGTTTCGCACACGCTACATGCAGATAGGATTCGAAAAAATACACTACAGAGTTGTTTGCATGTGGATTACAGGACTTTCATCACAATACAAGGCATATTGATGCTTAGAAGCATTTTCTCTGATTTCACAGAGATTTACAAACGACAGTTTCGAAACTGAGGCAGATTTCAAGGCAAAAACCTCTTGGAGCGGGTTCAAAACAATAGACATTTAATTTACATGGATTTGCACACCATGAAATTCCGTGTTCCGAACACGCTTCATGCATCTCGGATTCAAAAATTTTCACTACAGAGTTGTTAGCAAGTGGAATACATCACTTTCATTGACCATAGATTGCTTACTGACTCTTTGAATACTTTTCTCAGATTTCACAGTTTAGTTTAAATGCCAGGTTTGATAATGAGGCAGATTTGGCAGGAAAATGCTCTTGGAGCGAGTTCTAACCAAAAGATATGTAATATACCTAGTTTCACTCACCGTGATATTCCGTGTTCTGAACACGTTACATGCATCACGGATTCGACAAACATTCTTTAATGAGTTGTGAACATGTGTATTACCGAACTTTCATCCACCTTACAATGCATATTTATACATAGAAATTATTTTCTGATTTAGTATATTTCTCCTAGTGTCAGTTTTTAAATCATGCAGTTTTCACAGAAAAATCCTCTTGGAGCGAGTTCTACCCAATAGACATGCAATTTACGTAGAACCCGTCATCGTGAAATTCCGTGATCCGAAAAATATACATGCATCACGGTTTCGAAAAATATTCACTTCAGACTTGTTAGCATAAAGATTACCGAACTTTCATCCACCATAAAAGCCATATTGACACTTTGAAGCATTTTCTCATATTTCAAAAGATTTTCCTAATGCCAGTTTTGAAAATGAGGCAGAATTCGCAGAAAAAGTTCTTGGAACGAGTTCTACCCGAGAGATCTATTTTACATAGATTCGCTTACTGTGATATTCTGTGTTCCGAACACGCTTCATGTGTCTCGGATTTGACAAATATTCACTACAGAGTTGTTAGCATGTGGATTAACGATCTTTCAACCACCATACAAGGCATAAATACACCGAGAATCTATTCATCTGAGTTCGCAGTGTTTCCTATTACCAGTTTCGAAAATCAGGCAGATTTCTCAGGAAAAATCTCTTGGAGTGTTTTCTAACCAAGAGAAATGTAATTTACATAAAATCTCTGGCCATGAAATTCCGTGTTCCAAACATGCTACTTGCATAATGAATTCGAAAAATATTCACTACAGATTTGTTAGCATGTGGATTACCGAACTTTCATCACAATAGATTGAAAATTGATACTTAGAAGTATTTTCTCAGATTTTGCAGTGTTTTCCAAACGCCAGTTTCAAAAATGAAGCATTTAATGCAGAAAAATTCTCTTGGAGAGAGTTCTACCCAATAGAGAAGTAATTTACATTGTTTCAGTCACCGTGAAATTCCATGTTAAAAACACAGTATATGCATCACTGATTAGAAAAAGCTTCTTTAATATGTTGTGAAAATGTGGATTACCGAACTTTCTTCCAACATAAAGGCATATTTACACCTAGAAATATTTACTCTCATTTTGAAGCATTCTCCAAATTTCAGATTCGATAATCATGCAATTTTCGCTGAAAAATTCTATTCTACCTAGTTCTAACCAATAGAATTTTAATTTAAATTGTGTCATTACGGTGAAATTCCATTTCAAAAAGCGCTACATGAATCACGGTTTGAAAAATCATTACTACACTGTTATTAACATGTGGATTACCGGACTTTCATTCACCATTCAATGCATATTGACACTTAGAAGCATTTTCTAAGATTTCACAGGGTTCTCCTAATGGCAGTTTTGAAAATGAGGCACATTTCGCAGAAAAATTCTCTTCAAGCGAGTTCTACCCAATAGACATGTAATTTACATTGTTTCCTTCAATATGACACACTGTATTCCGTACACGTTACATGCATCACGAATTCGACAAACATTCTCTAATGAGTGTGAGCATGTGGATTACCAAATTTTCATTCACCTTACAAGGCATATTTATCCCTAGATGTAGTTATTCTGATTTCGCAGGTTTTCCCTAACATCCACTTCCGAAAATCATGAAATTTTCGCAGAAAAATTCTATTCAAGCGAGTTCTATCCAGTAGAATTGTTATTTTCCGAGTTTCACTCACTGAGACATTCCGTGTTCAAAAAACGTTACATTAATCACGGCTTTGACAAACATTATTTAATGACCGTGAGCATGTGGATTACCGATATTTTAACCACAATACAAGACATATTGACACCTAGAAATATTTACTTATAATTCGCAGATTTTTCCTAAATTCAGTTACGAAAATCAGGCAGTTTTCACAGAAAAATTCTCTTGCTGCATGTTCGATCCAATACACATCCCATTTTCATAGATACCGTCACCGTAACATCCCGTGTTCCGAAAAAGTTACATGCACCATGGATTCAACAAATATTCACTGCTGAGTTGTTAGAATGTGAATTACACATCTTTAATAAACCATTGAAGACATATTGTCACTTTAAAATTTTGCTCAGATTTTGCAGTGTTTTCATAACACCAGTTTCCAAACAGAGGTAGATTTTACCGTAAAATGCTCCTGGAGCGGTTTCTCACCAATAGATATGTAATTTACATAGTTTCCATCAACGTGACATTCCGTGTACTGAATACACTACATTCATCACGGATTTGAGAAACATTAGTAATGAGTTGTGTACATGTGTATTACAGAACTTTCATCTACCATACAAGGCATATTTACACCTAGAAACATTAACTCTGAGTTTGCAGATTTTCCTAATAGCAGTTTCAAAATCAGGCAGTTTCCTAAGGAAAGAAATGTTGGAGCGTGTTCTACCCAATAGATATGTAAATTACATAGATTCTCCCGCTGTGAAATTCCGTGTTTCGCACACGCTACATGCAGATAGGATTCGAAAAAATACACTACAGAGTTGTTTGCATGTGGATTATAGGACTTTCATCACAATACACGGCATATTGATGCTTAGAAGCATTTTCTCTGATTTCACAGAGATTTACAAACGACAGTTTCGAAACTGAGGCAGATTTCAAGGCAAAAACCTCTTGGAGCGGGTTCAAAACAATAGACATTTAATTTACATGGATTTGCACACCATGAAATTCCGTGTTCCGAACACGCTTCATGCATCTCGGATTCAAAAATTTTCACTACAGAGTTGTTAGCAAGTGGAATACATCACTTTCATTGACCATAGATTGCTTACTGACTCTTTGAATACTTTTCTCAGATTTCACAGTTTAGTTTAAATGCCAGGTTTGATAATGAGGCAGATTTGGCAGGAAAATGCTCTTGGAGCGAGTTCTAACCAAAAGATATGTAATATACCTAGTTTCACTCACCGTGATATTCCGTGTTCTGAACACGTTACATGCATCACGGATTCGACAAACATTCTTTAATGAGTTGTGAACATGTGTATTACCGAACTTTCATCCACCTTACAATGCATATTTATACATAGAAATTATTTTCTGATTTAGTATATTTCTCCTAGTGTCAGTTTTTAAATCATGCAGTTTTCACAGAAAAATCCTCTTGGAGCGAGTTCTACCCAATAGACATGCAATTTACGTAGAACCCGTCATCGTGAAATTCCGTGATCCGAAAAAGATACATGCATCACGGTTTCGAAAAATATTCACTTCAGACTTGTTAGCATAAAGATTACCGAACTTTCATCCACCATAAAAGCCATATTGACACTTTGAAGCATTTTCTCATATTTCAAAAGATTTTCCTAATGCCAGTTTTGAAAATGAGGCAGAATTCGCAGAAAAAGTTCTTGGAACGAGTTCTACCCGAGAGATCTATTTTACATAGATTCGCTTACTGTGATATTCTGTGTTCTGAACACGCTTCATGTGTCTCGGATTCGACAAATATTCACTACAGAGTTGTTAGCATGTGGATTAACGATCTTTCATCCACCATACAAGGCATAAATTCACCGAGAATCTATTCATCTGAGTTCGCAGTGTTTCCTATTACCAGTTTCGAAAATCAGGCAGATTTCTCAGGAAAAATCTCTTGGAGTGTTTTCTAACCAAGAGAAATGTAATTTACATAAACTCTCTGTCCATGAAATTCCGTGTTCCAAACATGCTACTTGCATAATGAATTCGAAAAATATTCACTACAGATTTGTTAGCATGTGGATTACCGAACTTTCATCACAATAGATTGAAAATTGATACTTAGAAGTATTTTCTCAGATTTTGCAGAGTTTTCCAAACGCCAGTTTCAAAAATGAAGCATTTACTGCAGAAAAATTCTCTTGGAGAGAGTTCTACCCAATAGAGAAGTAATTTACATTGTTTCAGTCACCGTGAAATTCCATGTTAAAAACACGGTATATGCATCACGGATTAGAAAAAGCTTCTTTAATATGTTGTGAAAATGTGGATTACTGAACTTTCTTCCAACATAAAGGCATATTTACACCTAGAAATATTTACTCTCATTTTGAAGCATTCTCCAAATTTCAGATTCGATAATCATGCAATTTTCGCTGAAAAATTCTATTCTACCTAGTTCTACCCAATAGAATTTTAATTTAAATTGTGTCATTACGGTGAAATTCCATTTCAAAAAGCGCTACATGAATCACGGTTTGAAAAATCATTACTACACTGTTATTAACATGTGGATTACCGGACTTTCATTCACCATTCAATGCATATTGACACTTAGAAGCATTTTCTAAGATTTCACAGGGTTCTCCTAATGGCAGTTTTGAAAATGAGGCACATTTCGCAGAAAAATTCTCTTCAAGCGAGTTCTACCCAATAGACATGTAATTTACATTGTTTCCTTCAATATGACACACTGTATTCCGTACACGTTACATGCATCACGAATTCGACAAACATTCTCTAATGAGTGTGAGCATGTGGATTACCAAATTTTCATTCACCATACAAGGCATATTTATCCCTAGATGTAGTTATTCTGATTTCGCAGGTTTTCCCTAACATCCACTTCCGAAAATCATGAAATTTTCGCAGAAAAATTCTATTCAAGCGAGTTCTATCCAGTAGAATTGTTATTTTCCGAGTTTCACTCACTGAGACATTCCGTGTTCAAAAAACGTTACATTAATCACGGCTTTGACAAACATTATTTAATGACCGTGACCATGTGTATTAACGATATTTTAACCACAATACAAGACATATTGACACCTAGAAATATTTACTTATATTTCGCAGATATTTCCTAAATTCAGTTACGAAAATCAGGCAGTTTTCGCAGAAAAATTCTCTTGCTCCTTGTTCGATCCAATACACATCCCATTTTCATAGATACCGTCACCGTAACATCCCGTGTTCCGAAAAAGTTACATGCACCATGGATTCAACAAATATTCACTGCTGAGTTGTTAGAATGTGAATTACACATCTTTAATAAACCATTGAAGACATATTGTCACCTTAAAATTTTGCTCAGATTTTGCAGTGTTTTCATAACACCAGTTTCCAAACAGAGGTAGATTTTACCGTAAAATGCTCCTGGAGCGGTTTCTCACCAATAGATATGTAATTTACATAGTTTCCATCAACGTGACATTCCGTGTACTGAATACACTACATTCATCACGGATTTGAGAAACATTAGTAATGAGTTGTGTACATGTGTATTACAGAACTTTCATCTACCATACAAGGCATATTTACACCTAGAAACATTAACTCTGAGTTTGCAGATTTTCCTAATAGCAGTTTCAAAATCAGGCAATTTCCTAAGGAAATAAATGTTGGAGCGTGTTCTACCCAATAGATATGTAAATTACATAGATTCTCCCGCTGTGAAATTCCGTGTTTCGCACACGCTACATGCAGATAGGATTCGAAAAAATACACTACAGAGTTGTTTGCATGTGGATTACAGGACTTTCATCACAATACAAGGCATATTGATGCTTAGAAGCATTTTCTCTGATTTCACAGAGATTTACAAATGACAGTTTCGAAACTGAGGCAGATTTCAAGGCAAAAATCTCTTGGAGCGGGTTCAGAACAATAGACATTTAATTTACATGGATTCACACACCATGAAATTCCGTGTTCCGAACACGCTTCATGCATCTCGGATTCAAAAATTTTCACTACAGGGTTGTTAGCAAGTGGAATACATCACTTTCATTGACCATAGATTGCTTACTGACTCTTTGAATACTTTTCTCAGATTTCACAGTTTAGTTTAAATGCCAGGTTTGATAATGAGGCAGATTTGGCAGGAAAAAGCTCTTGGAGCGAGTTCTAACCAAAAGATATGTAATATACCTAGTTTCACTCACCGTGACATTCCGTGTTCTGAACAAGTTACATGCATCACGGATTCGAAAAACATTCTTTAATGAGTTGTGAACATGTGTATTACCGTACTTTCATCCACCTTACAATGCATAATTATACATAGAAAGTTTTTTTTGATTTAGTAGATTTCACCTAATGTCAGTTTTTAAATCATGCAGTTTTCACAGAAAAATCCTCTCGGAGTGAGTTCTACCCAATAGACATTCAATTTACATAGAACCTGTCATCGTGAAATTCCGTGTTCCGAAAAAGATACATGCATCACGGATTCGACAAATATTCCCTACAGAGTTGTCAGCATAACGATTAACGAAATTTCATCCACCATAAAAGCCATATTGACACTTTGAATCATTTTCTCATATTTCAAAAGTATTTCCTAATGCCAGCTTTGAAAATGAGGCAGAATTCGCAGAAAAACTCTTGGAGCGTGTTCTACCCAAGTGACATGCATTTTACATAGATTCACTCACCGTGATATTCTGTGTCCCAAACACGCCTCATGTATCTCGGATTTGACAAATATTCACTACAGAGTTGTTAGCATGCAGATTACCGAACTTTCATCCACCCTACAAGGCATATATACACCGAGAATCTATTCATCTGAGTTTGCAGTGTTTTCCTAAAGACAGTTTCGAAAATCAGGCATATTTCTCAGGAAAAATCTCTTGGAGTGATTTCTAACCAAGAGAAATGTAATTTACATAATATCCCTGGCCATGAAATTCCGTGTTCTGAACATGCTACATGCATAAAGGATTCGAAAAATATTCTCTACAGATTTGTTAGCATGTGGATTACCGAACTTTCATCACAATAGTTTGAATATTGATACTTAGAAGTATTTTCTCAGATTTTGCTGCGTTTTCCAAATGCCAGTTTAAAAAATAATGCAGTTTTCACAGAAAAATATTCTTGGAGAGAGTTCTACCCAATAGAGGAGTAATTTACATTTTTTCAGTCACCGTGAAATTCCACATTCCAAACACGGTATATGCATCACGGATTAGAAAAAGATTCTTTAATATGCTGTGAAAATGTGGATTACAGAACTTTCTTCCACATAAAGTCATATTTACACCTAGAAATATTTACTCTCATTTTGAAGCTTTCTCCAAACTTCAGATTCGATAATCATGCAATTTTCGAAGAAAAATTCTATTCTAGCTAGTTCTACCCAATAGAATTTTAATTTAAATTGTTTCATTACGGTGAAATTCCATTTCAAAAAACCCTACATGAATCACGGTTTGAAAAAGAATTACTACACTGTTATTAACATGTGGATTACCAGACTTTCATTCACCATTCAAGGCATATTGACACTTAGAAGCATTTTCTAAGATTTCACAGGGTTCTCCTAATGGCAGTTTTGAAAATGAGGCACATTTCGCAGAAAAATACTCTTCAAGCGAGTTCTACCCAATAGACTTGTAATTTACATTGTTTCCTTCAATATGACACACTGTATTCCGTACACGTTACATGCATCACGAATTCGACAAACATTCTCTAATGAGTGTGAGCATGTGGATTACCAAATTTTCATTCACCATACAAGGCATATTTATCCCTAGATGTAGTTATTCTGATTTCGCAGGTTTTCCCTAACATCCACTTCCGAAAATCATGAAATTTTCGCAGAAAAATTCTATTCAAGCGAGTTCTATCCTGTAGAATTGTTATTTTCCGAGTTTCACTCACTGAGACTTTCCGTGTTCAAAAAACGTTACATTAATCACGGCTTTGACAAACATTATTTAATGACCGTGACCATGTGTATTAACGATATTTTAACCACAATACAAGACATATTGACACCTAGAAATATTTACTTATATTTCGCAGATATTTCCTAAATTCAGTTACGAAAATCAGGCAGTTTTCGCAGAAAAAATCTCTTGCTCCTTGTTCGATCCAATACACATCCCATTTTCATAGATACCGTCACCGTAACATCCCGTGTTCCGAAAAAGTTACATGCACCATGGATTCAACAAATATTCACTGCTGAGTTGTTAGAATGTGAATTACACATCTTTAATAAACCATTGAAGACATATTGTCACCTTAAAATTTTGCTCAGATTTTGCAGTGTTTTCATAACACCAGTTTCCAAACAGAGGTAGATTTTACCGTAAAATGCTCCTGGAGCGGTTTCTCACCAATAGATATGTAATTTACATAGTTTCCATCAACGTGACATTCCGTGTACTGAATACACTACATTCATCACGGATTTGAGAAACATTAGTAATGAGTTGTGTACATGTGTATTACAGAACTTTCATCTACCATACAAGGCATATTTACACCTAGAAACATTAACTCTGAGTTTGCAGATTTTCCTAATAGCAGTTTCAAAATCAGGCAATTTCCTAAGGAAATAAATGTTGGAGCGTGTTCTACCCAATAGATATGTAAATTACATAGATTCTCCCGCTGTGAAATTCCGTGTTTCGCACACGCTACATGCAGATAGGATTCGAAAAAATACACTACAGAGTTGTTTGCATGTGGATTACAGGACTTTCATCACAATACAAGGCATATTGATGCTTAGAAGCATTTTCTCTGATTTCACAGAGATTTACAAATGACAGTTTCGAAACTGAGGCAGATTTCAAGGCAAAAATCTCTTGGAGCGGGTTCAGAACAATAGACATTTAATTTACATGGATTCACACACCATGAAATTCCGTGTTCCGAACACGCTTCATGCATCTCGGATTCAAAAATTTTCACTACAGGGTTGTTAGCAAGTGGAATACATCACTTTCATTGACCATAGATTGCTTACTGACTCTTTGAATACTTTTCTCAGATTTCACAGTTTAGTTTAAATGCCAGGTTTGATAATGAGGCAGATTTGGCAGGAAAAAGCTCTTGGAGCGAGTTCTAACCAAAAGATATGTAATATACCTAGTTTCACTCACCGTGACATTCCGTGTTCTGAACAAGTTACATGCATCACGGATTCGAAAAACATTCTTTAATGAGTTGTGAACATGTGTATTACCGTACTTTCATCCACCTTACAATGCATAATTATACATAGAAAGTTTTTTTTGATTTAGTAGATTTCACCTAATGTCAGTTTTTAAATCATGCAGTTTTCACAGAAAAATCCTCTCGGAGTGAGTTCTACCCAATAGACATTCAATTTACATAGAACCTGTCATCGTGAAATTCCGTGTTCCGAAAAAGATACATGCATCACGGATTCGACAAATATTCCCTACAGAGTTGTCAGCATAACGATTAACGAAATTTCATCCACCATAAAAGCCATATTGACACTTTGAATCATTTTCTCATATTTCAAAAGTATTTCCTAATGCCAGCTTTGAAAATGAGGCAGAATTCGCAGAAAAACTCTTGGAGCGTGTTCTACCCAAGTGACATGCATTTTACATAGATTCACTCACCGTGATATTCTGTGTCCCAAACACGCCTCATGTATCTCGGATTTGACAAATATTCACTACAGAGTTGTTAGCATGCAGATTACCGAACTTTCATCCACCCTACAAGGCATATATACACCGAGAATCTATTCATCTGAGTTTGCAGTGTTTTCCTAAAGACAGTTTCGAAAATCAGGCATATTTCTCAGGAAAAATCTCTTGGAGTGATTTCTAACCAAGAGAAATGTAATTTACATAATATCCCTGGCCATGAAATTCCGTGTTCTGAACATGCTACATGCATAAAGGATTCGAAAAATATTCTCTACAGATTTGTTAGCATGTGGATTACCGAACTTTCATCACAATAGTTTGAATATTTATACTTAGAAGTATTTTCTCAGATTTTGCTGCGTTTTCCAAATGCCAGTTTAAAAAATAATGCAGTTTTCACAGAAAAATATTCTTGGAGAGAGTTCTACCCAATAGAGGAGTAATTTACATTTTTTCAGTCACCGTGAAATTCCACATTCCAAACACGGTATATGCATCACGGATTAGAAAAAGATTCTTTAATATGCTGTGAAAATGTGGATTACAGAACTTTCTTCCACATAAAGTCATATTTACACCTAGAAATATTTACTCTCATTTTGAAGCTTTCTCCAAACTTCAGATTCGATAATCATGCAATTTTCGAAGAAAAATTCTATTCTAGCTAGTTCTACCCAATAGAATTTTAATTTAAATTGTTTCATTACGGTGAAATTCCATTTCAAAAAACCCTACATGAATCACGGTTTGAAAAAGAATTACTACACTGTTATTAACATGTGGATTACCAGACTTTCATTCACCATTCAAGGCATATTGACACTTAGAAGCATTTTCTAAGATTTCACGTGGTTCTCCTACTGGCAGATTTGAAAATGAGGCACATTTCGCAGAAAAATACTCTTCAAGCGAGTTCTACCCAATAGACTTGTAATTTACATTGTTTCCTTCAATATGACACACTGTATTCCGTACACGTTACATGCATCACGAATTCGACAAACATTCTCTAATGAGTGTGAGCATGTGGATTACCAAATTTTCATTCACCATACAAGGCATATTTATCCCTAGATGTAGTTATTCTGATTTCGCAGGTTTTCCCTAACATCCACTTCCGAAAATCATGAAATTTTCGCAGAAAAATTCTATTCAAGCGAGTTCTATCCTGTAGAATTGTTATTTTCCGAGTTTCACTCACTGAGACTTTCCGTGTTCAAAAAACGTTACATTAATCACGGCTTTGACAAACATTATTTAATGACCGTGAGCATGTGGATTACCGATATTTTAACCACCATACAAGACATATTGACACCTAGAAATATTTACTTATATTTCGCAGATTTTTCCTAAATTCAGTTACGAAAATCAGGCAGTTTTCGCAGAAAAATTCTCTTGCTGCATGTTCGATCCAATACACATCCCATTTTCATAGATACCGTCACCGTAACATCCCGTGTTCCGAAAAAGTTACATGCACCATGGATTCAACAAATATTCACTGCTGAGTTGTTAGAATGTGAATTACACATCTTTAATAAACCATTGAAGACATATTGTCACCTTAAAATTTTGCTCAGATTTTGCAGTGTTTTCATAACACCAGTTTCCAAACAGAGGTAGATTTTACAGTAAAATGCTCCTGGAGCGGTTTCTCACCAATAGATATGTAATTTACATAGTTTCCATCAACGTGACATTCCGTGTACTGAATACACTACATTCATCACGGATTTGAGAAACATTTTTAATGAGTTGTGTACATGTGTATTACAGAACTTTCATCTACCATACAAGGCATATTTACACCTAGAAACATTAACTCTGAGTTTGCAGATTTTTCCTAATAGCAGTTTCAAAATCAGGCAGTTTCCTAAGGAAATAAATGTTGGAGCGTGTTCTACCCAATAGATATGTAAATTACATAGATTCTCCCGCTGTGAAATTCCGTGTTTCGCACACGCTACATGCAGATAGGATTCGAAAAAATACACTACAGAGTTGTTTGCATGTGGATTACAGGACTTTCATCACAATACAAGGCATATTGATGCTTAGAAGCATTTTCTCTGATTTCACAGAGATTTACAAACGACAGTTTCGAAACTGAGGCAGATTTCAAGGCAAAAACCTCTTGGAGCGGGTTCAAAACAATAGACATTTAATTTACATGGATTTGCACACCATGAAATTCCGTGTTCCGAACACGCTTCATGCATCTCGGATTCAAAAATTTTCACTACAGAGTTGTTAGCAAGTGGAATACATCACTTTCATTGACCATAGATTGCTTACTGACTCTTTGAATACTTTTCTCAGATTTCACAGTTTAGTTTAAATGCCAGGTTTGATAATGAGGCAGATTTGGCAGGAAAATGCTCTTGGAGCGAGTTCTAACCAAAAGATATGTAATATACCTAGTTTCACTCACCGTGATATTCCGTGTTCTGAACACGTTACATGCATCACGGATTCGACAAACATTCTTTAATGAGTTGTGAACATGTGTATTACCGAACTTTCATCCACCTTACAATGCATATTTATACATAGAAATTATTTTCTGAGTTAGTATATTTCTCCTAGTGTCAGTTTTTAAATCATGCAGTTTTCACAGAAAAATCCTCTTGGAGCGAGTTCTACCCAATAGACATGCAATTTACGTAGAACCCGTCATCGTGAAATTCCGTGATCCGAAAAATATACATGCATCACGGTTTCGAAAAATATTCACTTCAGACTTGTTAGCATAAAGATTACCGAACTTTCATCCACCATAAAAGCCATATTGACACTTTGAAGCATTTTCTCATATTTCAAAAGTATTTCCTAATGCCAGCTTTGAAAATGAGGCAGAATTCGCAGAAAAACTCTTGGAGCGTGTTCTACCCAAGTGACATGCATTTTACATAGATTCACTCACCGTGATATTCTGTGTCCCAAACACGCCTCATGTATCTCGGATTTGACAAATATTCACTACAGAGTTGTTAGCATGCAGATTACCAAACTTTCATCCACCCTACAAGGCATATATACACCGAGAATCTATTCATCTGAGTTTGCAGTGTTTTCCTAAAGACAGTTTCGAAAATCAGGCATATTTCTCAGGAAAAATCTCTTGGAGTGATTTCTAACCAAGAGAAATGTAATTTACATAATATCCCTGGCCATGAAATTCCGTGTTCTGAACATGCTACATGCATAATGGATTCGAAAAATATTCTCTACAGATTTGTTAGCATGTGGATTACCGAACTTTCATCACAATAGTTTGAATATTGATACTTAGAAGTATTTTCTCAGATTTTGCTGCGTTTTCCAAATGCCAGTTTAAAAAATAATGCAGTTTTCACAGAAAAATATTCTTGGAGAGAGTTCTACCCAATAGAGGAGTAATTTACATTTTTTCAGTCACCGTGAAATTCCACATTCCAAACACGGTATATGCATCACGGATTAGAAAAAGATTCTTTAATATGCTGTGAAAATGTGGATTACAGAACTTTCTTCCACATAAAGTCATATTTACACCTAGAAATATTTACTCTCATTTTGAAGCTTTCTCCAAACTTCAGATTCGATAATCATGCAATTTTCGAAGAAAAATTCTATTCTAGCTAGTTCTACCCAATAGAATTTTAATTTAAATTGTTTCATTACGGTGAAATTCCATTTCAAAAAACCCTACATGAATCACGGTTTGAAAAAGAATTACTACACTGTTATTAACATGTGGATTACCAGACTTTCATTCACCATTCAAGGCATATTGACACTTAGAAGCATTTTCTAAGATTTCACAGGGTTCTCCTACTGGCAGATTTGAAAATGAGGCACATTTCGCAGAAAAATACTCTTCAAGCGAGTTCTAACCAATAGACTTGTAATTTACATTGTTTCCTTCAATATGACACACTGTATTCCGTACACGTTACATGCATCACGAATTCGACAAACATTCTCTAATGAGTGTGAGCATGTGGATTACCAAAGTTTCATTCACCATACAAGGCATATTTATCCCTAGATGTAGTTATTCTGATTTCGCAGGTTTTCCCTAACATCCACTTCCGAAAATCATGAAATTTTCGCAGAAAAATTCTATTCAAGCGAGTTCTATCCTGTAGAATTGTTATTTTCCGAGTTTCACTCACTGAGACATTCCGTGTTCAAAAAACGTTACATTAATCACGGCTTTGACAAACATTATTTAATGACCGTGAGCATGTGGATTACCGATATTTTAACCACAATACAAGACATATTGACACCTAGAAATATTTACTTATATTTCGCAGATTTTTCCTAAATTCAGTTACGAAAATCAGGCAGTTTTCGCAGAAAAATTCTCTTGCTGCATGTTCGATCCAATACACATCCCATTTTCATAGATACCGTCACCGTAACATCCCGTGTTCCGAAAAAGTTACATGCACCATGGATTCAACAAATATTCACTGCTGAGTTGTTAGAATGTGAATTACACATCTTTAATAAACCATTGAAGACATATTGTCACCTTAAAATTTTGCTCAGATTTTGCAGTGTTTTCATAACACCAGTTTCCAAACAGAGGTAGATTTTACAGTAAAATGCTCCTGGAGCGGTTTCTCACCAATAGATATGTAATTTACATAGTTTCCATCAACGTGACATTCCGTGTACTGAATACACTACATTCATCACGGATTTGAGAAACATTTTTAATGAGTTGTGTACATGTGTATTACAGAACTTTCATCTACCATACAAGGCATATTTACACCTAGAAACATTAACTCTGAGTTTGCAGATTTTTCCTAATAGCAGTTTCAAAATCAGGCAGTTTCCTAAGGAAATAAATGTTGGAGCGTGTTCTACCCAATAGATATGTAAATTACATAGATTCTCCCGCTGTGAAATTCCGTGTTTCGCACACGCTACATGCAGATAGGATTCGAAAAAATACACTACAGAGTTGTTTGCATGTGGATTACAGGACTTTCATCACAATACAAGGCATATTGATGCTTAGAAGCATTTTCTCTGATTTCACAGAGATTTACAAACGACAGTTTCGAAACTGAGGCAGATTTCAAGGCAAAAACCTCTTGGAGCGGGTTCAAAACAATAGACATTTAATTTACATGGATTTGCACACCATGAAATTCCGTGTTCCGAACACGCTTCATGCATCTCGGATTCAAAAATTTTCACTACAGAGTTGTTAGCAAGTGGAATACATCACTTTCATTGACCATAGATTGCTTACTGACTCTTTGAATACTTTTCTCAGATTTCACAGTTTAGTTTAAATGCCAGGTTTGATAATGAGGCAGATTTGGCAGGAAAATGCTCTTGGAGCGAGTTCTAACCAAAAGATATGTAATATACCTAGTTTCACTCACCGTGATATTCCGTGTTCTGAACACGTTACATGCATCACGGATTCGACAAACATTCTTTAATGAGTTGTGAACATGTGTATTACCGAACTTTCATCCACCTTACAATGCATATTTATACATAGAAATTATTTTCTGATTTAGTATATTTCTCCTAGTGTCAGTTTTTAAATCATGCAGTTTTCACAGAAAAATCCTCTTGGAGCGAGTTCTACCCAATAGACATGCAATTTACGTAGAACCCGTCATCGTGAAATTCCGTGATCCGAAAAATATACATGCATCACGGTTTCGAAAAATATTCACTTCAGACTTGTTAGCATAAAGATTACCGAACTTTCATCCACCATAAAAGCCATATTGACACTTTGAAGCATTTTCTCATATTTCAAAAGATTTTCCTAATGCCAGTTTTGAAAATGAGGCAGAATTCGCAGAAAAAGTTCTTGGAACGAGTTCTACCCGAGAGATCTATTTTACATAGATTCACTTACTGTGATATTCTGTGTTCCGAACACGCTTCATGTGTCTCGGATTCGACAAATATTCACTACAGAGTTGTTAGCATGTGGATTAACGATCTTTCAACCACCATACAAGGCATAAATACAACGAGAATCTATTCATCTGAGTTCGCAGTGTTTCCTATTACCAGTTTCGAAAATCAGGCAGATTTCTCAGGAAAAATCTCTTGGGGTGTTTTCTAACCAAGAGAAATGTAATTTACATAAACCCTCTGGCCATGAAATTCCGTGTTCCGAACATGCTACTTGCATAATGAATTCGAAAAATATTCACTACAGATTTGTTAGCATGTGGATTACCGAACTTTCATCACAATAGATTGAAAATTGATACTTAGAAGTATTTTCTCAAATTTTGCAATGTTTTCCAAACGCCAGTTTCAAAAATGAAGCATTTACTGCAGAAAAATTCTCTTGGAGAGAGTTCTACCCAATAGAGAAGTAATTTACATTGTTTCAGTCACCGTGAAATTCCATGTTAAAAACACGGTATATGCATCACGGATTAGAAAAAGCTTCTTTAATATGTTGTGAAAATGTGGATTACCGAACTTTCTTCCAACATAAAGGCATATTTACACCTAGAAATATTTACTCTCATTTTGAAGCATTCTCAAAATTTCAATTTCGATAATCATGCAATTTTCGCTGAAAAATTCTATTCTACCTAGTTCTACCCAATAGAATTTTAATTTAAATTTTGTCATTACGGTGAAATTCCATTTCAAAAAGCACTACATGAATCACGGTTTGAAAAATCATTACTACACTGTTATTAACATGTGGATTACCGGACTTTCATTCACCATTCAATGCATATTGACACTTAGAAGCATTTTCTCAGATTTCACAGTGTTCTCCTAATGGCAGTTTTGAAAATGAGGCACATTTCGCAGAAAAATTCTCTTCAAGCGAGTTCTACCCAATAGACATGTAATTTACATTGTTTCCTTCAATATGACACACTGTATTCCGTACACGTTACATGCATCACGAATTCGACAAACATTCTCTAATGAGTGTGAGCATGTGGATTACCAAATTTTCATTCACCATACAAGGCATATTTATCCCTAGATGTAGTTATTCTGATTTCGCAGGTTTTCCCTAACATCCACTTCCGAAAATCATGAAATTTTCGCAGAAAAATTCTATTCAAGCGAGTTCTATCCAGTAGAATTGTTATTTTCCGAGTTTCACTCACTGAGACATTCCGTGTTCAAAAAACGTTACATTAATCACGGCTTTGACAAACATTATTTAATGACCGTGAGCATGTGGATTACCGATATTTCAACCACAATACAAGGCATATTCACACCTAGAAACATTTACTTATATTTCGCAGATTTTTCCTAAATTCAGTTACGAAAATCAGGCAGTTTTCGCAGAAAAATTCTCTTGCTGCATGTTCGATCCAATACACATCCCATTTTCATAGATACCGTCACCGTAACATCCCGTGTTCCGAAAAAGTTACATGCACCATGGATTCAACAAATATTCACTGCTGAGTTGTTAGAATGTGAATTACACATCTTTAATAAACCATTGAAGACATATTGTCACCTTAAAATTTTGCTCAGATTTTGCAGTGTTTTCATAACACCAGTTTCCAAACAGAGGTAGATTTTACAGTAAAATGCTCCTGGAGCGGTTTCTCACCAATAGATATGTAATTTACATAGTTTCCATCAACGTGACATTCCGTGTACTGAATACACTACATTCATCACGGATTTGAGAAACATTTTTAATGAGTTGTGTACATGTGTATTACAGAACTTTCATCTACCATACAAGGCATATTTACACCTAGAAACATTAACTCTGAGTTTGCAGATTTTTCCTAATAGCAGTTTCAAAATCAGGCAGTTTCCTAAGGAAATAAATGTTGGAGCGTGTTCTACCCAATAGATATGTAAATTACATAGATTCTCCCGCTGTGAAATTCCGTGTTTCGCACACGCTACATGCAGATAGGATTCGAAAAAATACACTACAGAGTTGTTTGCATGTGGATTACAGGACTTTCATCACAATACAAGGCATATTGATGCTTAGAAGCATTTTCTCTGATTTCACAGAGATTTACAAACGACAGTTTCGAAACTGAGGCAGATTTCAAGGCAAAAACCTCTTGGAGCGGGTTCAAAACAATAGACATTTAATTTACATGGATTTGCACACCATGAAATTCCGTGTTCCGAACACGCTTCATGCATCTCGGATTCAAAAATTTTCACTACAGAGTTGTTAGCAAGTGGAATACATCACTTTCATTGACCATAGATTGCTTACTGACTCTTTGAATACTTTTCTCAGATTTCACAGTTTAGTTTAAATGCCAGGTTTGATAATGAGGCAGATTTGGCAGGAAAATGCTCTTGGAGCGAGTTCTAACCAAAAGATATGTAATATACCTAGTTTCACTCACCGTGATATTCCGTGTTCTGAACACTTTACATGCATCACGGATTCGACAAACATTCTTTAATGAGTTGTGAACATGTGTATTACCGAACTTTCATCCACCTTACAATGCATATTTATACATAGAAATTATTTTCTGATTTAGTATATTTCTCCTAGTGTCAGTTTTTAAATCATGCAGTTTTCACAGAAAAATCCTCTTGGAGCGAGTTCTACCCAATAGACATGCAATTTACGTAGAACCCGTCATCGTGAAATTCCGTGATCCGAAAAATATACATGCATCACGGTTTCGAAAAATATTCACTTCAGACTTGTTAGCATAAAGATTACCGAACTTTCATCCACCATAAAAGCCATATTGACACTTTGAAGCATTTTCTCATATTTCAAAAGATTTTCCTAATGCCAGTTTTGAAAATGAGGCAGAATTCGCAGAAAAAGTTCTTGGAACGAGTTCTACCCGAGAGATCTATTTTACATAGATTCGCTTACTGTGATATTCTGTGTTCCGAACACGCTTCATGTGTCTCAGATTCGACAAATATTCACTACAGAGTTGTTAGCATGTGGATTAACGATCTTTCAACCACCATACAAGGCATAAATACACCGAGAATCTATTCATCTGAGTTCGCAGTGTTTCCTATTACCAGTTTCGAAAATCAGGCAGATTTCTCAGGAAAAATCTCTTGGAGTGTTTTCTAACCAAGAGAAATGTAATTTACATAAACTCTCTGGCCATGAAATTCCGTGTTCCGAACATGCTACTTGCATAATGAATTCGAAAAATATTCACTACAGATTTGTTAGCATGTGGATTACCGAACTTTCATCACAATAGATTGAAAATTGATACTTAGAAGTATTTTCTCAAATTTTGCAGTGTTTTCCAAACGCCAGTTTCAAAAATGAAGCATTTACTGCAGAAAAATTCTCTTGGAGAGAGTTCTACCCAATAGAGAAGTAATTTACATTGTTTCAGTCACCGTGAAATTCCATGTTAAAAACACGGTATATGCATCACGGATTAGAAAAAGCTTCTTTAATATGTTGTGAAAATGTGGATTACCGAACTTTCTTCCAACATAAAGGCATATTTACACCTAGAAATATTTACTCTCATTTTGAAGCATTCTCCAAATTTCAGATTCGATAATCATGCAATTTTCGCCGAAAAATTCTATTCTACCTAGTTCTACCCAATAGAATTTTAATTTAAATTGTGTCATTACGGTGAAATTCCATTTCAAAAAGCGCTACATGAATCACGGTTTGAAAAATCATTACTACACTGTTATTAACATGTGGATTACCGGACTTTCATTCACCATTCAAGGCATATTGACACTTAGAAGCATTTTCTCAGATTTCACAGGGTTCTCCTAATGGCAGTTTTGAAAATGAGGCACATTTCGCAGAAAAATTCTCTTCAAGCGAGTTCTACCCAATAGACATGTAATTTACATTGTTTCCTTCAATATGACACACTGTATTCCATACACGTTACATGCATCACGAATTCGACAAACATTCTCTAATGAGTGTGAGCATGTGGATTACCAAATTTTCATTCACCATACAAGGCATATTTATCCCTAGATGTAGTTATTCTGATTTCGCAGGTTTTCCCTAACATCCACTTCCGAAAATCATGAAATTTTCGCAGAAAAATTCTATTCAAGCGAGTTCTATCCAGTAGAATTGTTATTTTCCGAGTTTCACTCACTGAGACATTCCGTGTTCAAAAAACGTTACATTAATCACGGCTTTGACAAACATTATTTAATGACCGTGAGCATGTGGATTACCGATATTTCAACCACAATAGAAGGCATATTCACACCTAGAAACATTTACTTATATTTCGCAGATTTTTCCTAAATTCAGTTACGAAAATCAGGCAGTTTTCGCAGAAAAATTCTCTTGCTGCATGTTCGATCCAATACACATCCCATTTTCATAGATACCGTCACCGTAACATCCCGTGTTCCGAAAAAGTTACATGCACCATGGATTCAACAAATATTCACTGCTGAGTTGTTAGAATGTGAATTACACATCTTTAATAAACCATTGAAGACATATTGTCACCTTAAAATTTTGCTCAGATTTTGCAGTGTTTTCATAACACCAGTTTCCAAACAGAGGTAGATTTTACAGTAAAATGCTCCTGGAGCGGTTTCTCACCAATAGATATGTAATTTACATAGTTTCCATCAACGTGACATTCCGTGTACTGAATACACTACATTCATCACGGATTTGAGAAACATTTTTAATGAGTTGTGTACATGTGTATTACAGAACTTTCATCTACCATACAAGGCATATTTACACCTAGAAACATTAACTCTGAGTTTGCAGATTTTTCCTAATAGCAGTTTCAAAATCAGGCAGTTTCCTAAGGAAATAAATGTTGGAGCGTGTTCTACCCAATAGATATGTAAATTACATAGATTCTCCCGCTGTGAAATTCCGTGTTTCGCACACGCTACATGCAGATAGGATTCGAAAAAATACACTACAGAGTTGTTTGCATGTGGATTACAGGACTTTCATCACAATACAAGGCATATTGATGCTTAGAAGCATTTTCTCTGATTTCACAGAGATTTACAAACGACAGTTTCGAAACTGAGGCAGATTTCAAGGCAAAAACCTCTTGGAGCGGGTTCAAAACAATAGACATTTAATTTACATGGATTTGCACACCATGAAATTCCGTGTTCCGAACACGCTTCATGCATCTCGGATTCAAAAATTTTCACTACAGAGTTGTTAGCAAGTGGAATACATCACTTTCATTGACCATAGATTGCTTACTGACTCTTTGAATACTTTTCTCAGATTTCACAGTTTAGTTTAAATGCCAGGTTTGATAATGAGGCAGATTTGGCAGGAAAATGCTCTTGGAGCGAGTTCTAACCAAAAGATATGTAATATACCTAGTTTCACTCACCGTGATATTCCGTGTTCTGAACACGTTACATGCATCACGGATTCGACAAACATTCTTTAATGAGTTGTGAACATGTGTATTACCGAACTTTCATCCACCTTACAATGCATATTTATACATAGAAATTATTTTCTGATTTAGTATATTTCTCCTAGTGTCAGTTTTTAAATCATGCAGTTTTCACAGAAAAATCCTCTTGGAGCGAGTTCTACCCAATAGACATGCAATTTACGTAGAACCCGTCATCGTGAAATTCCGTGATCCGAAAAATATACATGCATCACGGTTTCGAAAAATATTCACTTCAGACTTGTTAGCATAAAGATTACCGAACTTTCATCCACCATAAAAGCCATATTGACACTTTGAAGCATTTTCTCATATTTCAAAAGATTTTCCTAATGCCAGTTTTGAAAATGAGGCAGAATTCGCAGAAAAAGTTCTTGGAACGAGTTCTACCCGAGAGATCTATTTTACATAGATTCGCTTACTGTGATATTCTGTGTTCCGAACACGCTTCATGTGTCTCAGATTCGACAAATATTCACTACAGAGTTGTTAGCATGTGGATTAACGATCTTTCAACCACCATACAAGGCATAAATACACCGAGAATCTATTCATCTGAGTTCGCAGTGTTTCCTATTACCAGTTTCGAAAATCAGGCAGATTTCTCAGGAAAAATCTCTTGGAGTGTTTTCTAACCAAGAGAAATGTAATTTACATAAACTCTCTGGCCATGAAATTCCGTGTTCCGAACATGCTACTTGCATAATGAATTCGAAAAATATTCACTACAGATTTGTTAGCATGTGGATTACCGAACTTTCATCACAATAGATTGAAAATTGATACTTAGAAGTATTTTCTCAAATTTTGCAGTGTTTTCCAAACGCCAGTTTCAAAAATGAAGCATTTACTGCAGAAAAATTCTGTTGGAGAGAGTTCTACCCAATAGAGAAGTAATTTACATTGTTTCAGTCACCGTGAAATTCCATGTTAAAAACACGGTATATGCATCACGGATTAGAAAAAGCTTCTTTAATATGTTGTGAAAATGTGGATTACCGAACTTTCTTCCAACATAAAGGCATATTTACACCTAGAAATATTTACTCTCATTTTGAAGCATTCTCCAAATTTCAGATTCGATAATCATGCAATTTTCGCAGAAAAATTCTATTCTAGCTAGTTCTACCCAATAGAATTTTAATTTAAATTGTGTCATTACGGTGAAATTCCATTTCAAAAAGCGCTACATGAATCACGGTTTGAAAAATCATTACTACACTGTTATTAACATGTGGATTACCGGACTTTCATTCACCATTCAATGCATATTGACACTTAGAAGCATTTTCTCAGATTTCACAGGGTTCTCCTAATGGCAGTTTTGAAAATGAGGCACATTTCGCAGAAAAATTCTCTTCAAGCGAGTTCTACCCAATAGACATGTAATTTACATTGTTTCCTTCAATATGACACACTGTATTCCGTACACGTTACATGCATCACGAATTCGACAAACATTCTCTAATGAGTGTGAGCAAGTGGATTACCAAATTTTCATTCACCATACAAGGCATATTTATCCCTAGATGTAGTTATTCTGATTTCGCAGGTTTTCCCTAACATCCACTTCCGAAAATCATGAAATTTTCGCAGAAAAATTCTATTCAAGCGAGTTCTATCCAGTAGAATTGTTATTTTCCGAGTTTCACTCACTGAGACATTCCGTGTTCAAAAAACGTTACATTAATCACGGCTTTGACAAACATTATTTAATGACCGTGAGCATGTGGATTACCGATATTTCAACCACAATAGAAGGCATATTCACACCTAGAAACATTTACTTATATTTCGCAGATTTTTCCTAAATTCAGTTACGAAAATCAGGCAGTTTTCACAGAAAAATTCTCTTGCTGCATGTTCGATCCAATACACATCCCATTTTCATAGATACCGTCACCGTAACATCCCGTGTTCCGAAAAAGTTACATGCACCATTGATTCAACAAATATTCACTGCTGAGTTGTTAGAATGTGAATTACACATCTTTAATAAACCATTGAAGACATATTGTCACCTTAAAATTTTGCTCAGATTTTGCAGTGTTTTCATAACACCAGTTTCCAAACAGAGGTAGATTTTACACTAAAATGCTCCTGGAGCGGTTTCTCACCAATAGATATGTAATTTACATAGTTTCCATCAACGTGACATTCCGTGTACTGAATACACTACATTCATCACGGATTTGAGAAACATTTTTAATGAGTTGTGTACATGTGTATTACAGAACTTTCATCTACCATACAAGGCATATTTACACCTAGAAACATTAACTCTGAGTTTGCAGATTTTTCCTAATAGCAGTTTCAAAATCAGGCAGTTTCCTAAGGAAATAAATGTTGGAGCGTGTTCTACCCAATAGATATGTAAATTACATAGATTCTCCCGCTGTGAAATTCCGTGTTTCGCACACGCTACATGCAGATAGGATTCGAAAAAATACACTACAGAGTTGTTTGCATGTGGATTACAGGACTTTCATCACAATACAAGGCATATTGATGCTTAGAAGCATTTTCTCTGATTTCACAGAGATTTACAAACGACAGTTTCGAAACTGAGGCAGATTTCAAGGCAAAAACCTCTTGGAGCGGGTTCAAAACAATAGACATTTAATTTACATGGATTTGCACACCATGAAATTCCGTGTTCCGAACACGCTTCATGCATCTCGGATTCAAAAATTTTCACTACAGAGTTGTTAGCAAGTGGAATACATCACTTTCATTGACCATAGATTGCTTACTGACTCTTTGAATACTTTTCTCAGATTTCACAGTTTAGTTTAAATGCCAGGTTTGATAATGAGGCAGATTTGGCAGGAAAATGCTCTTGGAGCGAGTTCTAACCAAAAGATATGTAATATACCTAGTTTCACTCACCGTGATATTCCGTGTTCTGAACACGTTACATGCATCACGGATTCGACAAACATTCTTTAATGAGTTGTGAACATGTGTATTACCGAACTTTCATCCACCTTACAATGCATATTTATACATAGAAATTATTTTCTGATTTAGTATATTTCTCCTAGTGTCAGTTTTTAAATCATGCAGTTTTCACAGAAAAATCCTCTTGGAGCGAGTTCTACCCAATAGACATGCAATTTACGTAGAACCCGTCATCGTGAAATTCCGTGATCCGAAAAATATACATGCATCACGGTTTCGAAAAATATTCACTTCAGACTTGTTAGCATAAAGATTACCGAACTTTCATCCACCATAAAAGCCATATTGACACTTTGAAGCATTTTCTCATATTTCAAAAGATTTTCCTAATGCCAGTTTTGAAAATGAGGCAGAATTCGCAGAAAAAGTTCTTGGAACGAGTTCTACCCGAGAGATCTATTTTACATAGATTCGCTTACTGTGATATTCTGTGTTCCGAACACGCTTCATGTGTCTCAGATTCGACAAATATTCACTACAGAGTTGTTAGCATGTGGATTAACGATCTTTCAACCACCATACAAGGCATAAATACACCGAGAATCTATTCATCTGAGTTCGCAGTGTTTCCTATTACCAGTTTCGAAAATCAGGCAGATTTCTCAGGAAAAATCTCTTGGAGTGTTTTCTAACCAAGAGAAATGTAATTTACATAAACTCTCTGGCCATGAAATTCCGTGTTCCGAACATGCTACTTGCATAATGAATTCGAAAAATATTCACTACAGATTTGTTAGCATGTGGATTACCGAACTTTCATCACAATAGATTGAAAATTGATACTTAGAAGTATTTTCTCAAATTTTGCAGTGTTTTCCAAACGCCAGTTTCAAAAATGAAGCATTTACTGCAGAAAAATTCTCTTGGAGAGAGTTCTACCCAATAGAGAAGTAATTTACATTGTTTCAGTCACCGTGAAATTCCATGTTAAAAACACGGTATATGCATCACGGATTAGAAAAAGCTTCTTTAATATGTTGTGAAAATGTGGATTACCGAACTTTCTTCCAACATAAAGGCATATTTACACCTAGAAATATTTACTCTCATTTTGAAGCATTCTCCAAATTTCAGATTCGATAATCATGCAATTTTCGCAGAAAAATTCTATTCTAGCTAGTTCTACCCAATAGAATTTTAATTTAAATTGTGTCATTACGGTGAAATTCCATTTCAAAAAGCGCTACATGAATCACGGTTTGAAAAATCATTACTACACTGTTATTAACATGTGGATTACCAGACTTTCATTCACCATTCAATGCATATTGACACTTAGAAGCATTTTCTCAGATTTCACAGGGTTCTCCTAATGGCAGTTTTGAAAATGAGGCACATTTCGCAGAAAAATTCTCTTCAAGCGAGTTCTACCCAATAGACATGTAATTTACATTGTTTCCTTCAATATGACACACTGTATTCCGTACACGTTACATGCATCACGAATTCGACAAACATTCTCTAATGAGTGTGAGCAAGTGGATTACCAAATTTTCATTCACCATACAAGGCATATTTATCCCTAGATGTAGTTATTCTGATTTCGCAGGTTTTCCCTAACATCCACTTCCGAAAATCATGAAATTTTCGCAGAAAAATTCTATTCAAGCGAGTTCTATCCAGTAGAATTGTTATTTTCCGAGTTTCACTCACTGAGACATTCCGTGTTCAAAAAACGTTACATTAATCACGGCTTTGACAAACATTATTTAATGACCGTGAGCATGTGGATTACCGATATTTTAACCACAATACAAGACATATTGACACCTAGAAATATTTACTTATATTTCGCAGATTTTTCCTAAATTCAGTTACGAAAATCAGGCAGTTTTCGCAGAAAAATTCTCTTGCTGCATGTTCGATCCAATACACATCCCATTTTCATAGATACCGTCACCGTAACATCCCGTGTTCCGAAAAAGTTACATGCACCATGGATTCAACAAATATTCACTGCTGAGTTGTTAGAATGTGAATTACACATCTTTAATAAACCATTGAAGACATATTGTCACCTTAAAATTTTGCTCAGATTTTGCAGTGTTTTCATAACACCAGTTTCCAAACAGAGGTAGATTTTACAGTAAAATGCTCCTGGAGCGGTTTCTCACCAATAGATATGTAATTTACATAGTTTCCATCAACGTGACATTCCGTGTACTGAATACACTACATTCATCACGGATTTGAGAAACATTTTTAATGAGTTGTGTACATGTGTATTACAGAACTTTCATCTACCATACAAGGCATATTTACACCTAGAAACATTAACTCTGAGTTTGCAGATTTTTCCTAATAGCAGTTTCAAAATCAGGCAGTTTCCTAAGGAAATAAATGTTGGAGCGTGTTCTACCCAATAGATATGTAAATTACATAGATTCTCCCGCTGTGAAATTCCGTGTTTCGCACACGCTACATGCAGATAGGATTCGAAAAAATACACTACAGAGTTGTTTGCATGTGGATTACAGGACTTTCATCACAATACAAGGCATATTGATGCTTAGAAGCATTTTCTCTGATTTCACAGAGATTTACAAACGACAGTTTCGAAACTGAGGCAGATTTCAAGGCAAAAACCTCTTGGAGCGGGTTCAAAACAATAGACATTTAATTTACATGGATTTGCACACCATGAAATTCCGTGTTCCGAACACGCTTCATGCATCTCGGATTCAAAAATTTTCACTACAGAGTTGTTAGCAAGTGGAATACATCACTTTCATTGACCATAGATTGCTTACTGACTCTTTGAATACTTTTCTCAGATTTCACAGTTTAGTTTAAATGCCAGGTTTGATAATGAGGCAGATTTGGCAGGAAAATGCTCTTGGAGCGAGTTCTAACCAAAAGATATGTAATATACCTAGTTTCACTCACCGTGATATTCCGTGTTCTGAACACGTTACATGCATCACGGATTCGACAAACATTCTTTAATGAGTTGTGAACATGTGTATTACCGAACTTTCATCCACCTTACAATGCATATTTATACATAGAAATTATTTTCTGATTTAGTATATTTCTCCTAGTGTCAGTTTTTAAATCATGCAGTTTTCACAGAAAAATCCTCTTGGAGCGAGTTCTACCCAATAGACATGCAATTTACGTAGAACCCGTCATCGTGAAATTCCGTGATCCGAAAAATATACATGCATCACGGTTTCGAAAAATATTCACTTCAGACTTGTTAGCATAAAGATTACCGAACTTTCATCCACCATAAAAGCCATATTGACACTTTGAAGCATTTTCTCATATTTCAAAAGATTTTCCTAATGCCAGTTTTGAAAATGAGGCAGAATTCGCAGAAAAAGTTCTTGGAACGAGTTCTACCCGAGAGATCTATTTTACATAGATTCGCTTACTGTGATATTCTGTGTTCCGAACACGCTTCATGTGTCTCAGATTCGACAAATATTCACTACAGAGTTGTTAGCATGTGGATTAACGATCTTTCAACCACCATACAAGGCATAAATACACCGAGAATCTATTCATCTGAGTTCGCAGTGTTTCCTATTACCAGTTTCGAAAATCAGGCAGATTTCTCAGGAAAAATCTCTTGGAGTGTTTTCTAACCAAGAGAAATGTAATTTACATAAACTCTCTGGCCATGAAATTCCGTGTTCCGAAAATGCTACTTGCATAATGAATTCGAAAAATATTCACTACAGATTTGTTAGCATGTGGATTACCGAACTTTCATCACAATAGATTGAAAATTGATACTTAGAAGTATTTTCTCAAATTTTGCAGTGTTTTCCAAACGCCAGTTTCAAAAATGAAGCATTTACTGCAGAAAAATTCTGTTGGAGAGAGTTCTACCCAATAGAGAAGTAATTTACATTGTTTCAGTCACCGTGAAATTCCATGTTAAAAACACGGTATATGCATCACGGATTAGAAAAAGCTTCTTTAATATGTTGTGAAAATGTGGATTACCGAACTTTCTTCCAACATAAAGGCATATTTACACCTAGAAATATTTACTCTCATTTTGAAGCATTCTCCAAATTTCAGATTCGATAATCATGCAATTTTCGCTGAAAAATTCTATTCTAGCTAGTTCTACCCAATAGAATTTTAATTTAAATTGTGTCATTACGGTGAAATTCCATTTCAAAAAGCGCTACATGAATCACGGTTTGAAAAATCATTACTACACTGTTATTAACATGTGCATTACCGGACTTTCATTCACCATTCAATGCATATTGACACTTAGAAGCATTTTCTCAGATTTCACAGGGTTCTCCTAATGGCAGTTTTGAAAATGAGGCACATTTCGCAGAAAAATTCTCTTCAAGCGAGTTCTACCCAATAGACATGTAATTTACATTGTTTCCTTCAATATGACACACTGTATTCCGTACACGTTACATGCATCACGAATTCGACAAACATTCTCTAATGAGTGTGAGCATGTGG
Source organism: Camelus bactrianus (assembly GCF_048773025.1). Classification (NCBI taxonomy): domain Eukaryota; kingdom Metazoa; phylum Chordata; class Mammalia; order Artiodactyla; family Camelidae; genus Camelus; species Camelus bactrianus. Next base: position 140,839,593 of record NC_133539.1, on the reverse strand, counting down.
ATTACCAAATTTTCATTCACCATACAAGGCATATTTATCCCTAGATGTAGTTATTCTGATTTCGCAGGTTTTCCCTAACATCCACTTCCGAAAATCATGAAATTTTCGCAGAAAAATTCTATTCAAGCGAGTTCTATCCAGTAGAATTGTTATTTTCCGAGTTTCACTCACTGAGACATTCCGTGTTCAAAAAATGTTACATTAATCACGGCTTTGACAAACATTATTTAATGACCGTGAGCATGTGGATTACCGATATTTTAACCACAATACAAGACATATTGACACCTAGAAATATTTACTTATATTTCGCAGATTTTTCCTAAATTCAGTTACGAAAATCAGGCAGTTTTCGCAGAAAAATTCTCTTGCTGCATGTTCGATCCAATACACATCCCATTTTCATAGATACCGTCACCGTAACATCCCGTGTTCCGAAAAAGTTACATGCACCATGGATTCAACAAATATTCACTGCTGAGTTGTTAGAATGTGAATTACACATCTTTAATAAACCATTGAAGACATATTGTCACCTTAAAATTTTGCTCAGATTTTGCAGTGTTTTCATAACACCAGTTTCCAAACAGAGGTAGATTTTACAGTAAAATGCTCCTGGAGCGGTTTCTCACCAATAGATATGTAATTTACATAGTTTCCATCAACGTGACATTCCGTGTACTGAATACACTACATTCATCACGGATTTGAGAAACATTTTTAATGAGTTGTGTACATGTGTATTACAGAACTTTCATCTACCATACAAGGCATATTTACACCTAGAAACATTAACTCTGAGTTTGCAGATTTTTCCTAATAGCAGTTTCAAAATCAGGCAGTTTCCTAAGGAAATAAATGTTGGAGCGTGTTCTACCCAATAGATATGTAAATTACATAGATTCTCCCGCTGTGAAATTCCGTGTTTCGCACACGCTACATGCAGATAGGATTCGAAAAAATACACTACAGAGTTGTTTGCATGTGGATTACAGGACTTTCATCACAATACAAGGCATATTGATGCTTAGAAGCATTTTCTCTGATTTCACAGAGATTTACAAACGACAGTTTCGAAACTGAGGCAGATTTCAAGGCAAAAACCTCTTGGAGTGGGTTCAAAACAATAGACATTTAATTTACATGGATTTGCACACCATGAAATTCCGTGTTCCGAACACGCTTCATGCATCTCGGATTCAAAAATTTTCACTACAGAGTTGTTAGCAAGTGGAATACATCACTTTCATTGACCATAGATTGCTTACTGACTCTTTGAATACTTTTCTCAGATTTCACAGTTTAGTTTAAATGCCAGGTTTGATAATGAGGCAGATTTGGCAGGAAAATGCTCTTGGAGCGAGTTCTAACCAAAAGATATGTAATATACCTAGTTTCACTCACCGTGATATTCCGTGTTCTGAACACGTTACATGCATCACGGATTCGACAAACATTCTTTAATGAGTTGTGAACATGTGTATTACCGAACTTTCATCCACCTTACAATGCATATTTATACATAGAAATTATTTTCTGATTTAGTATATTTCTCCTAGTGTCAGTTTTTAAATCATGCAGTTTTCACAGAAAAATCCTCTTGGAGCGAGTTCTACCCAATAGACATGCAATTTACGTAGAACCCGTCATCGTGAAATTCCGTGATCCGAAAAATATACATGCATCACGGTTTCGAAAAATATTCACTTCAGACTTGTTAGCATAAAGATTACCGAACTTTCATCCACCATAAAAGCCATATTGACACTTTGAAGCATTTTCTCATATTTCAAAAGATTTTCCTAATGCCAGTTTTGAAAATGAGGCAGAATTCGCAGAAAAAGTTCTTGGAACGAGTTCTACCCGAGAGATCTATTTTACATAGATTCGCTTACTGTGATATTCTGTGTTCCGAACACGCTTCATGTGTCTCAGATTCGACAAATATTCACTACAGAGTTGTTAGCATGTGGATTAACGATCTTTCAACCACCATACAAGGCATAAATACACCGAGAATCTATTCATCTGAGTTCGCAGTGTTTCCTATTACCAGTTTCGAAAATCAGGCAGATTTCTCAGGAAAAATCTCTTGGAGTGTTTTCTAACCAAGAGAAATGTAATTTACATAAACTCTCTGGCCATGAAATTCCATGTTCCGAACATGCTACTTGCATAATGAATTCGAAAAATATTCACTACAGATTTGTTAGCATGTGGATTACCGAACTTTCATCACAATAGATTGAAAATTGATACTTAGAAGTATTTTCTCAAATTTTGCAGTGTTTTCCAAAAGCCAGTTTCAAAAATGAAGCATTTACTGCAGAAAAATTCTGTTGGAGAGAGTTCTACCCAATAGAGAAGTAATTTACATTGTTTCAGTCACCGTGAAATTCCATGTTAAAAACACGGTATATGCATCACGGATTAGAAAAAGCTTCTTTAATATGTTGTGAAAATGTGGATTACCGAACTTTCTTCCAACATAAAGGCATATTTACACCTAGAAATATTTACTCTCATTTTGAAGCATTCTCCAAATTTCAGATTCGATAATCATGCAATTTTCGCAGAAAAATTCTATTCTAGCTAGTTCTACCCAATAGAATTTTAATTTAAATTGTGTCATTACGGTGAAATTCCATTTCAAAAAGCGCTACATGAATCACGGTTTGAAAAATCATTACTACACTGTTATTAACATGTGGATTACCGGACTTTCATTCACCATTCAATGCATATTGACACTTAGAAGCATTTTCTCAGATTTCACAGGGTTCTCCTAATGGCAGTTTTGAAAATGAGGCACATTTCGCAGAAAAATTCTCTTCAAGCGAGTTCTACCCAATAGACATGTAATTTACATTGTTTCCTTCAATATGACACACTGTATTCCGTACACGTTACATGCATCACGAATTCGACAAACATTCTCTAATGAGTGTGAGCATGTGGATTACCAAATTTTCATTCACCATACAAGGCATATTTATCCCTAGATGTAGTTATTCTGATTTCGCAGGTTTTCCCTAACATCCACTTCCGAAAATCATGAAATTTTCGCAGAAAAATTCTATTCAAGCGAGTTCTATCCTGTAGAATTGTTATTTTCCGAGTTTCACTCACTGAGACTTTCCGTGTTCAAAAAACGTTACATTAATCACGGCTTTGACAAACATTATTTAATGACCGTGAGCATGTGGATTACCGATATTTTAACCACAATACAAGACATATTGACACCTAGAAATATTTACTTATATTTCGCAGATTTTTCCTAAATTCAGTTACGAAAATCAGGCAGTTTTCGCAGAAAAATTCTCTTGCTGCATGTTCGATCCAATACACATCCCATTTTCATAGATACCGTCACCGTAACATCCCGTGTTCCGAAAAAGTTACATGCACCATGGATTCAACAAATATTCACTGCTGAGTTGTTAGAATGTGAATTACACATCTTTAATAAACCATTGAAGACATATTGTCACCTTAAAATTTTGCTCAGATTTTGCAGTGTTTTCATAACACCAGTTTCCAAACAGAGGTAGATTTTACACTAAAATGCTCCTGGAGCGGTTTCTCACCAATAGATATGTAATTTACATAGTTTCCATCAACGTGACATTCCGTGTACTGAATACACTACATTCATCACGGATTTGAGAAACATTAGTAATGAGTTGTGTACATGTGTATTACAGAACTTTCATCTACCATACAAGGCATATTTACACCTAGAAACATTAACTCTGAGTTTGCAGATTTTTCCTAATAGCAGTTTCAAAATCAGGCAGTTTCCTAAGGAAATAAATGTTGGAGCGTGTTCTACCCAATAGATATGTAAATTACATAGATTCTCCCGCTGTGAAATTCCGTTTCGCACACGCTACATGCAGATAGGATTCGAAAAAATACACTACAGAGTTGTTTGCATGTGGATTACAGGACTTTCATCACAATACAAGGCATATTGATGCTTAGAAGCATTTTCTCTGATTTCACAGAGATTTACAAACGACAGTTTTGAAACTGAGGCAGATTTCAAGGCAAAAACCTCTTGGAGCGGGTTCAAAACAATAGACATTTAATTTACATGGATTTGCACACCATGAAATTCCATGTTCCGAACACGCTTCATGCATCTCGGATTCAAAAATTTTCACTACAGAGTTGTTAGCAAGTGGAATACATCACTTTCATTGACCATAGATTGCTTACTGACTCTTTGAATACTTTTCTCAGATTTCACAGTTTAGTTTTAATGTCAGGTTTGAAAATGAGGCAGATTTGGCAGGAAAATGCTCTTGGAGCGAGTTCTAACCCAAAGATATGTAATTTAATTAGTTTCACTCACCGTGATATTCCGTGTTCTGAACACGTTACATGCATCACGGATTCGACAAACATTCTTTAATGAGTTGTGAACATGTGTATTACCGAACTTTCATCCACCTTACAATGCATATTTATACATAGAAATTATTTTCTGATTTAGTATATTTCTCCTAGTGTCAGTTTTTAAATCATGCAGTTTTCACAGAAAAATCCTCTTGGAGCGAGTTCTACCCAATAGACATGCAATTTACGTAGAACCCGTCATCGTGAAATTCCGTGATCCGAAAAATATACATGCATCACGGTTTCAAAAAATATTCACTTCAGACTTGTTAGCATAAAGATTACCGAACTTTCATCCACCATAAAAGCCATATTGACACTTTGAAGCATTTTCTCATATTTCAAAAGATTTTCCTAATGCCAGTTTTGAAAATGAGGCAGAATTCGCAGAAAAAGTTCTTGGAACGAGTTCTACCCGAGAGATCTATTTTACATAGATTCGCTTACTGTGATATTCTGTGTTCCGAACACGCTTCATGTGTCTCAGATTCGACAAATATTCACTACAGAGTTGTTAGCATGTGGATTAACGATCTTTCAACCACCATACAAGGCATAAATACACCGAGAATCTATTCATCTGAGTTCGCAGTGTTTCCTATTACCAGTTTCGAAAATCAGGCAGATTTCTCAGGAAAAATCTCTTGGAGTGTTTTCTAACCAAGAGAAATGTAATTTACATAAACTCTCTGGCCATGAAATTCCGTGTTCCGAACATGCTACTTGCATAATGAATTCGAAAAATATTCACTACAGATTTGTTAGCATGTGGATTACCGAACTTTCATCACAATAGATTGAAAATTGATACTTAGAAGTATTTTCTCAGATTTTGCAGTGTTTTCCAAACGCCAGTTTCAAAAATGAAGCATTTACTGCAGAAAAATTCTCTTGGAGAGAGTTCTACCCAATAGAGAAGTAATTTACATTGTTTCAGTCACCGTGAAATTCCATGTTAAAAACACGGTATATGCATCACGGATTAGAAAAAGCTTCTTTAATATGTTGTGAAAATGTGGATTACCGAACTTTCTTCCAACATAAAGGCATATTTACACCTAGAAATATTTACTCTCATTTTGAAGCATTCTCCAAATTTCAGATTCGATAATCATGCAATTTTCGCAGAAAAATTCTATTCTAGCTAGTTCTACCCAATAGAATTTTAATTTAAATTGTGTCATTACGGTGAAATTCCATTTCAAAAAGCGCTACATGAATCACGGTTTGAAAAATCATTACTACACTGTTATTAACATGTGGATTACCGGACTTTCATTCACCATTCAATGCATATTGACACTTAGAAGCATTTTCTCAGATTTCACAGGGTTCTCCTAATGGCAGTTCTGAAAATGAGGCACATTTTGCAGAAAAATTCTCTTCAAGCGAGTTCTACCCAATAGACATGTAATTTACATTGTTTCCTTCAATATGACACACTGTATTCCGTACACGTTACATGCATCACGAATTCGACAAACATTCTCTAATGAGTGTGAGCATGTGGATTACCAAATTTTCATTCACCATACAAGGCATATTTATCCCTAGATGTAGTTATTCTAATTTTGCAGGTTTTCCCTAACATCCACTTCCGAAAATCATGAAATTTTCGCAGAAAAATTCTATTCAAGCGAGTTCTATCCTGTAGAATTGTTATTTTCCGAGTTTCACTCACTGAGACTTTCCGTGTTCAAAAAACGTTACATTAATCACGGCTTTGACAAACATTATTTAATGACCGTGAGCATGTGGATTACCGATATTTTAACCACAATACAAGACATATTGACACCTAGAAATATTTACTTATATTTCGCAGATTTTTCCTAAATTCAGTTACGAAAATCAGGCAGTTTTCGCAGAAAAATTCTCTTGCTGCATGTTCGATCCAATACACATCCCATTTTCATAGATACCGTCACCGTAACATCCCGTGTTCCGAAAAAGTTACATGCACCATGGATTCAACAAATATTCACTGCTGAGTTGTTAGAATGTGAATTACACATCTTTAATAAACCATTGAAGACATATTGTCACCTTAAAATTTTGCTCAGATTTTGCAGTGTTTTCATAACACCAGTTTCCAAACAGAGGTAGATTTTACAGTAAAATGCTCCTGGAGCGGTTTCTCACCAATAGATATGTAATTTACATAGTTTCCATCAACGTGACATTCCGTGTACTGAATACACTACATTCATCACGGATTTGAGAAACATTTTTAATGAGTTGTGTACATGTGTATTACAGAACTTTCATCTACCATACAAGGCATATTTACACCTAGAAACATTAACTCTGAGTTTGCAGATTTTTCCTAATAGCAGTTTCAAAATCAGGCAGTTTCCTAAGGAAATAAATGTTGGAGCGTGTTCTACCCAATAGATATGTAAATTACATAGATTCTCCCGCTGTGAAATTCCGTGTTTCGCACACGCTACATGCAGATAGGATTCGAAAAATTACACTACAGAGTTGTTTGCATGTGGATTACAGGACTTTCATCACAATACAAGGCATATTGATGCTTAGAAGCATTTTCTCTGATTTCACAGAGATTTACAAACGACAGTTTCGAAACTGAGGCAGATTTCAAGGCAAAAACCTCTTGGAGCGGGTTCAAAACAATAGACATTTAATTTACATGGATTTGCACACCATGAAATTCCGTGTTCCGAACACGCTTCATGCATCTCGGATTCAAAAATTTTCACTACAGAGTTGTTAGCAAGTGGAATACATCACTTTCATTGACCATAGATTGCTTACTGACTCTTTGAATACTTTTCTCAGATTTCACAGTTTAGTTTTAATGTCAGGTTTGAAAATGAGGCAGATTTGGCAGGAAAATGCTCTTGGAGCGAGTTCTAACCCAAAGATATGTAATTTAATTAGTTTCACTCACCGTGATATTCCGTGTTCTGAACACGTTACATGCATCACGGATTCGACAAACATTCTTTAATGAGTTGTGAACATGTGTATTACCGAACTTTCATCCACCTTACAATGCATATTTATACATAGAAATTATTTTCTGATTTAGTATATTTCTCCTAGTGTCAGTTTTTAAATCATGCAGTTTTCACAGAAAAATCCTCTTGGAGCGAGTTCTACCCAATAGACATGCAATTTACGTAGAACCCGTCATCGTGAAATTCCGTGATCCGAAAAATATACATGCATCACGGTTTCAAAAAATATTCACTTCAGACTTGTTAGCATAAAGATTACCGAACTTTCATCCACCATAAAAGCCATATTGACACTTTGAAGCATTTTCTCATATTTCAAAAGATTTTCCTAATGCCAGTTTTGAAAATGAGGCAGAATTCGCAGAAAAAGTTCTTGGAACGAGTTCTACCCGAGAGATCTATTTTACATAGATTCGCTTACTGTGATATTCTGTGTTCCGAACACGCTTCATGTGTCTCAGATTCGACAAATATTCACTACAGAGTTGTTAGCATGTGGATTAACGATCTTTCAACCACCATACAAGGCATAAATACACCGAGAATCTATTCATCTGAGTTCGCAGTGTTTCCTATTACCAGTTTCGAAAATCAGGCAGATTTCTCAGGAAAAATCTCTTGGAGTGTTTTCTAACCAAGAGAAATGTAATTTACATAAACTCTCTGGCCATGAAATTCCGTGTTCCGAACATGCTACTTGCATAATGAATTCGAAAAATATTCACTACAGATTTGTTAGCATGTGGATTACCGAACTTTCATCACAATAGATTGAAAATTGATACTTAGAAGTATTTTCTCAGATTTTGCAGTGTTTTCCAAACGCCAGTTTCAAAAATGAAGCATTTACTGCAGAAAAATTCTGTTGGAGAGAGTTCTACCCAATAGAGAAGTAATTTACATTGTTTCAGTCACCGTGAAATTCCATGTTAAAAACACGGTATATGCATCACGGATTAGAAAAAGCTTCTTTAATATGTTGTGAAAATGTGGATTACCGAACTTTCTTCCAACATAAAGGCATATTTACACCTAGAAATATTTACTCTCATTTTGAAGCATTCTCCAAATTTCAGATTCGATAATCATGCAATTTTCGCTGAAAAATTCTATTCTAGCTAGTTCTACCCAATAGAATTTTAATTTAAATTGTGTCATTACGGTGAAATTCCATTTCAAAAAGCGCTACATGAATCACGGTTTGAAAAATCATTACTACACTGTTATTAACATGTGCATTACCGGACTTTCATTCACCATTCAATGCATATTGACACTTAGAAGCATTTTCTCAGATTTCACAGGGTTCTCCTAATGGCAGTTTTGAAAATGAGGCACATTTCGCAGAAAAATTCTCTTCAAGCGAGTTCTACCCAATAGACATGTAATTTACATTGTTTCCTTCAATATGACACACTGTATTCCGTACACGTTACATGCATCACGAATTCGACAAACATTCTCTAATGAGTGTGAGCATGTGGATTACCAAATTTTCATTCACCATACAAGGCATATTTATCCCTAGATGTAGTTATTCTGATTTCGCAGGTTTTCCCTAACATCCACTTCCGAAAATCATGAAATTTTCGCAGAAAAATTCTATTCAAGCGAGTTCTATCCTGTAGAATTGTTATTTTCCGAGTTTCACTCACTGAGACTTTCCGTGTTCAAAAAACGTTACATTAATCACGGCTTTGACAAACATTATTTAATGACCGTGAGCATGTGGATTACCGATATTTTAACCACAATACAAGACATATTGACACCTAGAAATATTTACTTATATTTCGCAGATTTTTCCTAAATTCAGTTACGAAAATCAGGCAGTTTTCGCAGAAAAATTCTCTTGCTGCATGTTCGATCCAATACACATCCCATTTTCATAGATACCGTCACCGTAACATCCCGTGTTCCGAAAAAGTTACATGCACCATGGATTCAACAAATATTCACTGCTGAGTTGTTAGAATGTGAATTACACATCTTTAATAAACCATTGAAGACATATTGTCACCTTAAAATTTTGCTCAGATTTTGCAGTGTTTTCATAACACCAGTTTCCAAACAGAGGTAGATTTTACAGTAAAATGCTCCTGGAGCGGTTTCTCACCAATAGATATGTAATTTACATAGTTTCCATCAACGTGACATTCCGTGTACTGAATACACTACATTCATCACGGATTTGAGAAACATTAGTAATGAGTTGTGTACATGTGTATTACAGAACTTTCATCTACCATACAAGGCATATTTACACCTAGAAACATTAACTCTGAGTTTGCAGATTTTTCCTAATAGCAGTTTCAAAATCAGGCAGTTTCCTAAGGAAATAAATGTTGGAGCGTGTTCTACCCAATAGATATGTAAATTACATAGATTCTCCCGCTGTGAAATTCCGTGTTTCGCACACGCTACATGCAGATAGGATTCGAAAAAATACACTACAGAGTTGTTTGCATGTGGATTACAGGACTTTCATCACAATACAAGGCATATTGATGCTTAGAAGCATTTTCTCTGATTTCACAGAGATTTACAAACGACAGTTTCGAAACTGAGGCAGATTTCAAGGCAAAAACCTCTTGGAGCGGGTTCATAACAATAGACATTTAATTTACATGGATTTGCACACCATGAAATTCCGTGTTCCGAACACGCTTCATGCATCTCGGATTCAAAAATTTTCACTACAGAGTTGTTAGCAAGTGGAATACATCACTTTCATTGACCATAGATTGCTTACTGACTCTTTGAATACTTTTCTCAGATTTCACAGTTTAGTTTAAATGCCAGGTTTGATAATGAGGCAGATTTGGCAGGAAAATGCTCTTGGAGCGAGTTCTAACCAAAAGATATGTAATATACCTAGTTTCACTCACCGTGATATTCCGTGTTCTGAACACGTTACATGCATCACGGATTCGACAAACATTCTTTAATGAGTTGTGAACATGTGTATTACCGAACTTTCATCCACCTTACAATGCATATTTATACATAGAAATTATTTTCTGAGTTAGTATATTTCTCCTAGTGTCAGTTTTTAAATCATGCAGTTTTCACAGAAAAATCCTCTTGGAGCGAGTTCTACCCAATAGACATGCAATTTACGTAGAACCCGTCATCGTGAAATTCCGTGATCCGAAAAATATACATGCATCACGGTTTCGCAAAATATTCACTTCAGACTTGTTAGCATAAAGATTACCGAACTTTCATCCACCATAAAAGCCATATTGACACTTTGAAGCATTTTCTCATATTTCAAAAGATTTTCCTAATGCCAGTTTTGAAAATGAGGCAGAATTCGCAGAAAAAGTTCTTGGAACGAGTTCTACCCGAGAGATCTATTTTACATAGATTCGCTTACTGTGATATTCTGTGTTCCGAACACGCTTCATGTGTCTCGGATTCGACAAATATTCACTACAGAGTTGTTAGCATGTGGATTAACGATCTTTCAACCACCATACAAGGCATAAATACACCGAGAATCTATTCATCTGAGTTCGCAGTGTTTCCTATTACCAGTTTCGAAAATCAGGCAGATTTCTCAGGAAAAATCTCTTGGAGTGTTTTCTAACCAAGAGAAATGTAATTTACATAAACTCTCTGGCCATGAAATTCCGTGTTCCGAACATGCTACTTGCATAATGAATTCGAAAAATATTCACTACAGATTTGTTAGCATGTGGATTACCGAACTTTCAACACAATAGATTGAAAATTGATACTTAGAAGTATTTTCTCAGATTTTGCAGTGTTTTCCAAAAGCCAGTTTCAAAAATGAAGCATTTACTGCAGAAAAATTCTCTTGGAGCGAGTTCTACCCAATAGAGAAGTAATTTACATTGTTTCAGTCACCGTGAAATTCCATGTTAAAAACACGGTATATGCATCACGGATTAGAAAAAGCTTCTTTAATATGTTGTGAAAATGTGGATTACCGAACTTTCTTCCAACATAAATGCATATTTACACCTAGAAATATTTACTCTCATTTTGAAGCATTCTCAAAATTTCAGATTCGATAATCATGCAATTTTCGCTGAAAAATTCTATTCTAGCTAGTTCTACCCAATAGAATTTTAATTTAAATTGTGTCATTACGGTGAAATTCCATTTCAAAAAGCGCTACATGAATCACGGTTTGAAAAATCATTACTACACTGTTATTAACATGTGGATTACCGGACTTTCATTCACCATTCAATGCATATTGACACTTAGAAGCATTTTCTCAGATTTCACAGGGTTCTCCTAATGGCAGTTTTGAAAATGAGGCACATTTCGCAGAAAAATTCTCTTCAAGCGAGTTCTACCCAATAGACATGTAATTTACATTGTTTCCTTCAATATGACACACTGTATTCCGTACACGTTACATGCATCACGAATTCGACAAACATTCTCTAATGAGTGTGAGCATGTGGATTACCAAAGTTTCATTCACCATACAAGGCATATTTATCCCTAGATGTAGTTATTCTGATTTCGCAGGTTTTCCCTAACATCCACTTCCGAAAATCATGAAATTTTCGCAGAAAAATTCTATTCAAGCGAGTTCTATCCAGTAGAATTGTTATTTTCCGAGTTTCACTCACTGAGACATTCCGTGTTCAAAAAACGTTACATTAATCACGGCTTTGACAAACATTATTTAATGACCGTGAGCATGTGGATTACCGATATTTTAACCACAATACAAGACATATTGACACCTAGAAATATTTACTTATATTTCGCAGATTTTTCCTAAATTCAGTTACGAAAATCAGGCAGTTTTCGCAGAAAAATTCTCTTGCTGCATGTTCGATCCAATACACATCCCATTTTCATAGATACCGTCACCGTAACATCCCGTGTTCCGAAAAAGTTACATGCACCATGGATTCAACAAATATTCACTGCTGAGTTGTTAGAATGTGAATTACACATCTTTAATAAACCATTGAAGACATATTGTCACCTTAAAATTTTGCTCAGATTTTGCAGTGTTTTCATAACACCAGTTTCCAAACAGAGGTAGATTTTACAGTAAAATGCTCCTGGAGCGGTTTCTCACCAATAGATATGTAATTTACATAGTTTCCATCAACGTGACATTCCGTGTACTGAATACACTACATTCATCACGGATTTGAGAAACATTAGTAATGAGTTGTGTACATGTGTATTACAGAACTTTCATCTACCATACAAGGCATATTTACACCTAGAAACATTAACTCTGAGTTTGCAGATTTTTCCTAATAGCAGTTTCAAAATCAGGCAGTTTCCTAAGGAAATAAATGTTGGAGCGTGTTCTACCCAATAGATATGTAAATTACATAGATTCTCCCGCTGTGAAATTCCGTGTTTCGCACACGCTACATGCAGATAGGATTCGAAAAAATACACTACAGAGTTGTTTGCATGTGGATTACAGGACTTTCATCACAATACAAGGCATATTGATGCTTAGAAGCATTTTCTCTGATTTCACAGAGATTTACAAACGACAGTTTCGAAACTGAGGCAGATTTCAAGGCAAAAACCTCTTGGAGCGGGTTCAAAACAATAGACATTTAATTTACATGGATTTGCACACCATGAAATTCCGTGTTCCGAACACGCTTCATGCATCTCGGATTCAAAAATTTTCACTACAGAGTTGTTAGCAAGTGGAATACATCACTTTCATTGACCATAGATTGCTTACTGACTCTTTGAATACTTTTCTCAGATTTCACAGTTTACTTTAAATGCCAGGTTTGATAATGAGGCAGATTTGGCAGGAAAATGCTCTTGGAGCGAGTTCTAACCAAAAGATATGTAATATACCTAGTTTCACTCACCGTGATATTCCGTGTTCTGAACACGTTACATGCATCACGGATTCGACAAACATTCTTTAATGAGTTGTGAACATGTGTATTACCGAACTTTCATCCACCTTACAATGCATATTTATACATAGAAATTATTTTCTGAGTTAGTATATTTCTCCTAGTGTCAGTTTTTAAATCATGCAGTTTTCACAGAAAAATCCTCTTGGAGCGAGTTCTACCCAATAGACATGCAATTTACGTAGAACCCGTCATCGTGAAATTCCGTGATCCGAAAAATATACATGCATCACGGTTTCGAAAAATATTCACTTCAGACTTGTTAGCATAAAGATTACCGAACTTTCATCCACCATAAAAGCCATATTGACACTTTGAAGCATTTTCTCATATTTCAAAAGATTTTCCTAATGCCAGTTTTGAAAATGAGGCAGAATTCGCAGAAAAAGTTCTTGGAACGAGTTCTACCCGAGAGATCTATTTTACATAGATTCGCTTACTGTGATATTCTGTGTTCCGAACACGCTTCATGTGTCTCGGATTCGACAAATATTCACTACAGAGTTGTTAGCATGTGGATTAACGATCTTTCAACCACCATACAAGGCATAAATACACCGAGAATCTATTCATCTGAGTTCGCAGTGTTTCCTATTACCAGTTTCGAAAATCAGGCAGATTTCTCAGGAAAAATCTCTTGGAGTGTTTTCTAACCAAGAGAAATGTAATTTACATAAACTCTCTGGCCATGAAATTCCGTGTTCCGAACATGCTACTTGCATAATGAATTCGAAAAATATTCACTACAGATTTGTTAGCATGTGGATTACCGAACTTTCATCACAATAGATTGAAAATTGATACTTAGAAGTATTTTCTCAGATTTTGCAGTGTTTTCCAAACGCCAGTTTCAAAAATGAAGCATTTACTGCAGAAAAATTCCCTTGGAGCGAGTTCTACCCAATAGAGAAGTAATTTACATTGTTTCAGTCACCGTGAAATTCCATGTTAAAAACACGGTATATGCATCACGGATTAGAAAAAGCTTCTTTAATATGTTGTGAAAATGTGGATTACCGAACTTTCTTCCAACATAAAGGCATATTTACACCTAGAAATATTTACTCTCATTTTGAAGCATTCTCCAAATTTCAGATTCGATAATCATGCAATTTTCGCTGAAAAATTCTATTCTAGCTAGTTCTACCCAATAGAATTTTAATTTAAATTGTGTCATTACGGTGAAATTCCATTTCAAAAAGCGCTACATGAATCACGGTTTGAAAAATCATTACTACACTGTTATTAACATGTGGATTACCGGACTTTCATTCACCATTCAATGCATATTGACACTTAGAAGCATTTTCTCAGATTTCACAGGGTTCTCCTAATGGCAGTTTTGAAAATGAGGCACATTTCGCAGAAAAATTCTCTTCAAGCGAGTTCTACCCAATAGACATGTAATTTACATTGTTTCCTTCAATATGACACACTGTATTCCGTACACGTTACATGCATCACGAATTCGACAAACATTCTCTAATGAGTGTGAGCATGTGGATTACCAAATTTTCATTCACCATACAAGGCATATTTATCCCTAGATGTAGTTATTCTGATTTCGCAGGTTTTCCCTAACATCCACTTCCGAAAATCATGAAATTTTCGCAGAAAAATTCTATTCAAGCGAGTTCTATCCAGTAGAATTGTTATTTTCCGAGTTTCACTCACTGAGACATTCCGTGTTCAAAAAACGTTACATTAATCACGGCTTTGACAAACATTATTTAATGACCGTGAGCATGTGGATTACCGATATTTTAACCACAATACAAGACATATTGACACCTAGAAATATTTACTTATATTTCGCAGATTTTTCCTAAATTCAGTTACGAAAATCAGGCAGTTTTCGCAGAAAAATTCTCTTGCTGCATGTTCGATCCAATACACATCCCATTTTCATAGATACCGTCACCGTAACATCCCGTGTTCCGAAAAAGTTACATGCACCATGGATTCAACAAATATTCACTGCTGAGTTGTTAGAATGTGAATTACACATCTTTAATAAACCATTGAAGACATATTGTCACCTTAAAATTTTGCTCAGATTTTGCAGTGTTTTCATAACACCAGTTTCCAAACAGAGGTAGATTTTACAGTAAAATGCTCCTGGAGCGGTTTCTCACCAATAGATATGTAATTTACATAGTTTCCATCAACGTGACATTCCGTGTACTGAATACACTACATTCATCACGGATTTGAGAAACATTAGTAATGAGTTGTGTACATGTGTATTACAGAACTTTCATCTACCATACAAGGCATATTTACACCTAGAAACATTAACTCTGAGTTTGCAGATTTTTCCTAATAGCAGTTTCAAAATCAGGCAGTTTCCTAAGGAAATAAATGTTGGAGCGTGTTCTACCCAATAGATATGTAAATTACATAGATTCTCCCGCTGTGAAATTCCGTGTTTCGCACACGCTACATGCAGATAGGATTCGAAAAAATACACTACAGAGTTGTTTGCATGTGGATTACAGGACTTTCATCACAATACAAGGCATATTGATGCTTAGAAGCATTTTCTCTGATTTCACAGAGATTTACAAACGACAGTTTCGAAACTGAGGCAGATTTCAAGGCAAAAACCTCTTGGAGCGGGTTCAAAACAATAGACATTTAATTTACATGGATTTGCACACCATGAAATTCCGTGTTCCGAACACGCTTCATGCATCTCGGATTCAAAAATTTTCACTACAGAGTTGTTAGCAAGTGGAATACATCACTTTCATTGACCATAGATTGCTTACTGACTCTTTGAATACTTTTCTCAGATTTCACAGTTTACTTTAAATGCCAGGTTTGATAATGAGGCAGATTTGGCAGGAAAATGCTCTTGGAGCGAGTTCTAACCAAAAGATATGTAATATACCTAGTTTCACTCACCGTGATATTCCGTGTTCTGAACACGTTACATGCATCACGGATTCGACAAACATTCTTTAATGAGTTGTGAACATGTGTATTACCGAACTTTCATCCACTTTACAATGCATATTTATACATAGAAATTATTTTCTGAGTTAGTATATTTCTCCTAGTGTCAGTTTTTAAATCATGCAGTTTTCACAGAAAAATCCTCTTGGAGCGAGTTCTACCCAATAGACATGCAATTTACGTAGAACCCGTCATCGTGAAATTCCGTGATCCGAAAAATATACATGCATCACGGTTTCGAAAAATATTCACTTCAGACTTGTTAGCATAAAGATTACCGAACTTTCATCCACCATAAAAGCCATATTGACACTTTGAAGCATTTTCTCATATTTCAAAAGATTTTCCTAATGCCAGTTTTGAAAATGAGGCAGAATTCGCAGAAAAAGTTCTTGGAACGAGTTCTACCCGAGAGATCTATTTTACATAGATTCGCTTACTGTGATATTCTGTGTTCCGAACACGCTTCATGTGTCTCGGATTCGACAAATATTCACTACAGAGTTGTTAGCATGTGGATTAACGATCTTTCAACCACCATACAAGGCATAAATACACCGAGAATCTATTCATCTGAGTTCGCAGTGTTTCCTATTACCAGTTTCGAAAATCAGGCAGATTTCTCAGGAAAAATCTCTTGGAGTGTTTTCTAACCAAGAGAAATGTAATTTACATAAACTCTCTGGCCATGAAATTCCGTGTTCCGAACATGCTACTTGCATAATGAATTCGAAAAATATTCACTACAGATTTGTTAGCATGTGGATTACCGAACTTTCATCACAATAGATTGAAAATTGATACTTAGAAGTATTTTCTCAGATTTTGCAGTGTTTTCCAAACGCCAGTTTCAAAAATGAAGCATTTACTGCAGAAAAATTCCCTTGGAGCGAGTTCTACCCAATAGAGAAGTAATTTACATTGTTTCAGTCACCGTGAAATTCCATGTTAAAAACACGGTATATGCATCACGGATTAGAAAAAGCTTCTTTAATATGTTGTGAAAATGTGGATTACCGAACTTTCTTCCAACATAAAGGCATATTTACACCTAGAAATATTTACTCTCATTTTGAAGCATTCTCCAAATTTCAGATTCGATAATCATGCAATTTTCGCTGAAAAATTCTATTCTAGCTAGTTCTACCCAATAGAATTTTAATTTAAATTGTGTCATTACGGTGAAATTCCATTTCAAAAAGCGCTACATGAATCACGGTTTGAAAAATCATTACTACACTGTTATTAACATGTGGATTACCGGACTTTCATTCACCATTCAATGCATATTGACACTTAGAAGCATTTTCTCAGATTTCACAGGGTTCTCCTAATGGCAGTTTTGAAAATGAGGCACATTTCGCAGAAAAATTCTCTTCAAGCGAGTTCTACCCAATAGACATGTAATTTACATTGTTTCCTTCAATATGACACACTGTATTCCGTACACGTTACATGCATCACGAATTCGACAAACATTCTCTAATGAGTGTGAGCATGTGGATTACCAAATTTTCATTCACCATACAAGGCATATTTATCCCTAGATGTAGTTATTCTGATTTCGCAGGTTTTCCCTAACATCCACTTCCGAAAATCATGAAATTTTCGCAGAAAAATTCTATTCAAGCGAGTTCTATCCAGTAGAATTGTTATTTTCCGAGTTTCACTCACTGAGACATTCCGTGTTCAAAAAACGTTACATTAATCACGGCTTTGACAAACATTATTTAATGACCGTGAGCATGTGGATTACCGATATTTTAACCACAATACAAGACATATTGACACCTAGAAATATTTACTTATATTTCGCAGATTTTTCCTAAATTCAGTTACGAAAATCAGGCAGTTTTCGCAGAAAAATTCTCTTGCTGCATGTTCGATCCAATACACATCCCATTTTCATAGATACCGTCACCGTAACATCCCGTGTTCCGAAAAAGTTACATGCACCATGGATTCAACAAATATTCACTGCTGAGTTGTTAGAATGTGAATTACACATCTTTAATAAACCATTGAAGACATATTGTCACCTTAAAATTTTGCTCAGATTTTGCAGTGTTTTCATAACACCAGTTTCCAAACAGAGGTAGATTTTACACTAAAATGCTCCTGGAGCGGTTTCTCACCAATAGATATGTAATTTACATAGTTTCCATCAACGTGACATTCCGTGTACTGAATACACTACATTCATCACGGATTTGAGAAACATTAGTAATGAGTTGTGTACATGTGTATTACAGAACTTTCATCTACCATACAAGGCATATTTACACCTAGAAACATTAACTCTGAGTTTGCAGATTTTTCCTAATAGCAGTTTCAAAATCAGGCAGTTTCCTAAGGAAATAAATGTTGGAGCGTGTTCTACCCAATAGATATGTAAATTACATAGATTCTCCCGCTGAGAAATTCCGTGTTTCGCACACGCTACATGCAGATAGGATTCGAAAAAATACACTACAGAGTTGTTTGCATGTGGATTACAGGACTTTCATCACAATACAAGGCATATTGATGCTTAGAAGCATTTTCTCTGATTTCACAGAGATTTACAAACGACAGTTTCGAAACTGAGGCAGATTTCAAGGCAAAAACCTCTTGGAGCGGGTTCAAAACAATAGACATTTAATTTACATGGATTTGCACACCATGAAATTCCGTGTTCCGAACACGCTTCATGCATCTCGGATTCAAAAATTTTCACTACAGAGTTGTTAGCAAGTGGAATACATCACTTTCATTGACCATAGATTGCTTACTGACTCTTTGAATACTTTTCTCAGATTTCACAGTTTAGTTTAAATGCCAGGTTTGATAATGAGGCAGATTTGGCAGGAAAATGCTCTTGGAGCGAGTTCTAACCAAAAGATATGTAATATACCTAGTTTCACTCACCGTGATATTCCGTGTTCTGAACACGTTACATGCATCACGGATTCGACAAACATTCTTTAATGAGTTGTGAACATGTGTATTACCGAACTTTCATCCACCTTACAATGCATATTTATACATAGAAATTATTTTCTGAGTTAGTATATTTCTCCTAGTGTCAGTTTTTAAATCATGCAGTTTTCACAGAAAAATCCTCTTGGAGCGAGTTCTACCCAATAGACATGCAATTTACGTAGAACCCGTCATCGTGAAATTCCGTGATCCGAAAAATATACATGCATCACGGTTTCGAAAAATATTCACTTCAGACTTGTTAGCATAAAGATTACCGAACTTTCATCCACCATAAAAGCCATATTGACACTTTGAAGCATTTTCTCATATTTCAAAAGATTTTCCTAATGCCAGTTTTGAAAATGAGGCAGAATTCGCAGAAAAAGTTCTTGGAACGAGTTCTACCCGAGAGATCTATTTTACATAGATTCGCTTACTGTGATATTCTGTGTTCCGAACACGCTTCATGTGTCTCGGATTCGACAAATATTCACTACAGAGTTGTTAGCATGTGGATTAACGATCTTTCAACCACCATACAAGGCATAAATACACCGAGAATCTATTCATCTGAGTTCGCAGTGTTTCCTATTACCAGTTTCGAAAATCAGGCAGATTTCTCAGGAAAAATCTCTTGGAGTGTTTTCTAACCAAGAGAAATGTAATTTACATAAACTCTCTGGCCATGAAATTCCGTGTTCCGAACATGCTACTTGCATAATGAATTCGAAAAATATTCACTACAGATTTGTTAGCATGTGGATTACTGAACTTTCATCACAATAGATTGAAAATTGATACTTAGAAGTATTTTCTCAGATTTTGCAGTGTTTTCCAAACGCCAGTTTCAAAAATGAAGCATTTACTGCAGAAAAATTCTGTTGGAGCGAGTTCTACCCAATAGAGGAGTAATTTACATTGTTTCAGTCACCGTGAAATTCCATGTTAAAAACACGGTATATGCATCACGGATTAGAAAAAGCTTCTTTAATATGTTGTGAAAATGTGGATTACCGAACTTTCTTCCAACATAAATGCATATTTACACCTAGAAATATTTACTCTCATTTTGAAGCATTCTCAAAATTTCAGATTCGATAATCATGCAATTTTCGCCGAAAAATTCTATTCTAGCTAGTTCTACCCAATAGAATTTTAATTTAAATTGTGTCATTACGGTGAAATTCCATTTCAAAAAGCGCTACATGAATCACGGTTTGAAAAATCATTACTACACTGTTATTAACATGTGGATTACCGGACTTTCATTCACCATTCAATGCATATTGACACTTAGAAGCATTTTCTCAGATTTCACAGGGTTCTCCTAATGGCAGTTTTGAAAATGAGGCACATTTCGCAGAAAAATTCTCTTCAAGCGAGTTCTACCCAATAGACATGTAATTTACATTGTTTCCTTCAATATGACACACTGTATTCCGTACACGTTACATGCATCACGAATTCGACAAACATTCTCTAATGAGTGTGAGCATGTGGATTACCAAATTTTCATTCACCATACAAGGCATATTTATCCCTAGATGTAGTTATTCTGATTTCGCAGGTTTTCCCTAACATCCACTTCCGAAAATCATGAAATTTTCGCAGAAAAATTCTATTCAAGCGAGTTCTATCCAGTAGAATTGTTATTTTCCGAGTTTCACTCACTGAGACATTCCGTGTTCAAAAAACGTTACATTAATCACGGCTTTGACAAACATTATTTAATGACCGTGAGCATGTGGATTACCGATATTTTAACCACAATACAAGACATATTGACACCTAGAAATATTTACTTATATTTCGCAGATTTTTCCTAAATTCAGTTACGAAAATCAGGCAGTTTTCGCAGAAAAATTCTCTTGCTGCATGTTCGATCCAATACACATCCCATTTTCATAGATACCGTCACCGTAACATCCCGTGTTCCGAAAAAGTTACATGCACCATGGATTCAACAAATATTCACTGCTGAGTTGTTAGAATGTGAATTACACATCTTTAATAAACCATTGAAGACATATTGTCACCTTAAAATTTTGCTCAGATTTTGCAGTGTTTTCATAACACCAGTTTCCAAACAGAGGTAGATTTTACACTAAAATGCTCCTGGAGCGGTTTCTCACCAATAGATATGTAATTTACATAGTTTCCATCAACGTGACATTCCGTGTACTGAATACACTACATTCATCACGGATTTGAGAAACATTAGTAATGAGTTGTGTACATGTGTATTACAGAACTTTCATCTACCATACAAGGCATATTTACACCTAGAAACATTAACTCTGAGTTTGCAGATTTTTCCTAATAGCAGTTTCAAAATCAGGCAGTTTCCTAAGGAAATAAATGTTGGAGCGTGTTCTACCCAATAGATATGTAAATTACATAGATTCTCCCGCTGTGAAATTCCGTGTTTCGCACACGCTACATGCAGATAGGATTCGAAAAAATACACTACAGAGTTGTTTGCATGTGGATTACAGGACTTTCATCACAATACAAGGCATATTGATGCTTAGAAGCATTTTCTCTGATTTCACAGAGATTTACAAACGACAGTTTCGAAACTGAGGCAGATTTCAAGGCAAAAACCTCTTGGAGCGGGTTCAAAACAATAGACATTTAATTTACATGGATTTGCACACCATGAAATTCCGTGTTCCGAACACGCTTCATGCATCTCGGATTCAAAAATTTTCACTACAGAGTTGTTAGCAAGTGGAATACATCACTTTCATTGACCATAGATTGCTTACTGACTCTTTGAATACTTTTCTCAGATTTCACAGTTTAGTTTAAATGCCAGGTTTGATAATGAGGCAGATTTGGCAGGAAAATGCTCTTGGAGCGAGTTCTAACCAAAAGATATGTAATATACCTAGTTTCACTCACCGTGATATTCCGTGTTCTGAACACGTTACATGCATCACGGATTCGACAAACATTCTTTAATGAGTTGTGAACATGTGTATTACCGAACTTTCATCCACCTTACAATGCATATTTATACATAGAAATTATTTTCTGAGTTAGTATATTTCTCCTAGTGTCAGTTTTTAAATCATGCAGTTTTCACAGAAAAATCCTCTTGGAGCGAGTTCTACCCAATAGACATGCAATTTACGTAGAACCCGTCATCGTGAAATTCCGTGATCCGAAAAATATACATGCATCACGGTTTCGAAAAATATTCACTTCAGACTTGTTAGCATAAAGATTACCGAACTTTCATCCACCATAAAAGCCATATTGACACTTTGAAGCATTTTCTCATATTTCAAAAGATTTTCCTAATGCCAGTTTTGAAAATGAGGCAGAATTCGCAGAAAAAGTTCTTGGAACGAGTTCTACCCGAGAGATCTATTTTACATAGATTCGCTTACTGTGATATTCTGTGTTCCGAACACGCTTCATGTGTCTCGGATTCGACAAATATTCACTACAGAGTTGTTAGCATGTGGATTAACGATCTTTCAACCACCATACAAGGCATAAATACACCGAGAATCTATTCATCTGAGTTCGCAGTGTTTCCTATTACCAGTTTCGAAAATCAGGCAGATTTCTCAGGAAAAATCTCTTGGAGTGTTTTCTAACCAAGAGAAATGTAATTTACATAAACTCTCTGGCCATGAAATTCCGTGTTCCGAACATGCTACTTGCATAATGAATTCGAAAAATATTCACTACAGATTTGTTAGCATGTGGATTACCGAACTTTCATCACAATAGATTGAAAATTGATACTTAGAAGTATTTTCTCAGATTTTGCAGTGTTTTCCAAACGCCAGTTTCAAAAATGAAGCATTTACTGCAGAAAAATTCCCTTGGAGCGAGTTCTACCCAATAGAGAAGTAATTTACATTGTTTCAGTCACCGTGAAATTCCATGTTAAAAACACGGTATATGCATCACGGATTAGAAAAAGCTCCTTTAATATGTTGTGAAAATGTGGATTACCGAACTTTCTTCCAACATAAATGCATATTTACACCTAGAAATATTTACTCTCATTTTGAAGCATTCTCAAAATTTCAGATTCGATAATCATGCAATTTTCGCTGAAAAATTCTATTCTACCTAGTTCTACCCAATAGAATTTTAATTTAAATTGTGTCATTACGGTGAAATTCCATTTCAAAAAGCGCTACATGAATCACGGTTTGAAAAATCATTACTACACTGTTATTAACATGTGGATTACCAGACTTTCATTCACCATTCAATGCATATTGACACTTAGAAGCATTTTCTCAGATTTCACAGGGTTCTCCTAATGGCAGTTTTGAAAATGAGGCACATTTCGCAGAAAAATTCTCTTCAAGCGAGTTCTACCCAATAGACATGTAATTTACATTGTTTCCTTCAATATGACACACTGTATTCCATACACGTTACATGCATCACGAATTCGACAAACATTCTCTAATGAGTGTGAGCATGTGGATTACCAAAGTTTCATTCACCATACAAGGCATATTTATCCCTAGATGTAGTTATTCTGATTTTGCAGGTTTTCCCTAACATCCACTTCCGAAAATCATGAAATTTTCGCAGAAAAATTCTATTCAAGCGAGTTCTATCCAGTAGAATTGTTATTTTCCGAGTTTCACTCACTGAGACATTCCGTGTTCAAAAAACGTTACATTAATCACGGCTTTGACAAACATTATTTAATGACCGTGAGCATGTGGATTACCGATATTTTAACCACAATACAAGACATATTGACACCTAGAAATATTTACTTATATTTCGCAGATTTTTCCTAAATTCAGTTACGAAAATCAGGCAGTTTTCGCAGAAAAATTCTCTTGCTGCATGTTCGATCCAATACACATCCCATTTTCATAGATACCGTCACCGTAACATCCCGTGTTCCGAAAAAGTTACATGCACCATGGATTCAACAAATATTCACTGCTGAGTTGTTAGAATGTGAATTACACATCTTTAATAAACCATTGAAGACATATTGTCACCTTAAAATTTTGCTCAGATTTTGCAGTGTTTTCATAACACCAGTTTCCAAACAGAGGTAGATTTTACACTAAAATGCTCCTGGAGCGGTTTCTCACCAATAGATATGTAATTTACATAGTTTCCATCAACGTGACATTCCGTGTACTGAATACACTACATTCATCACGGATTTGAGAAACATTAGTAATGAGTTGTGTACATGTGTATTACAGAACTTTCATCTACCATACAAGGCATATTTACACCTAGAAACATTAACTCTGAGTTTGCAGATTTTTCCTAATAGCAGTTTCAAAATCAGGCACTTTCCTATGGAAATAAATGTTGGAGCGTGTTCTACCCAATAGATATGTAAATTACATAGATTCTCCCGCTGAGAAATTCCGTGTTTCGCACACGCTACATGCAGATAGGATTCGAAAAAATACACTACAGAGTTGTTTGCATGTGGATTACAGGACTTTCATCACAATACAAGGCATATTGATGCTTAGAAGCATTTTCTCTGATTTCACAGAGATTTACAAACGACAGTTTCGAAACTGAGGCAGATTTCAAGGCAAAAACCTCTTGGAGCGGGTTCAAAACAATAGACATTTAATTTACATGGATTTGCACACCATGAAATTCCGTGTTCCGAACACGCTTCATGCATCTCGGATTCAAAAATTTTCACTACAGAGTTGTTAGCAAGTGGAATACATCACTTTCATTGACCATAGATTGCTTACTGACTCTTTGAATACTTTTCTCAGATTTCACAGTTTAGTTTAAATGCCAGGTTTGATAATGAGGCAGATTTGGCAGGAAAATGCTCTTGGAGCGAGTTCTAACCAAAAGATATGTAATATACCTAGTTTCACTCACCGTGATATTCCGTGTTCTGAACACGTTACATGCATCACGGATTCGACAAACATTCTTTAATGAGTTGTGAACATGTGTATTACCGAACTTTCATCCACCTTACAATGCATATTTATACATAGAAATTATTTTCTGAGTTAGTATATTTCTCCTAGTGTCAGTTTTTAAATCATGCAGTTTTCACAGAAAAATCCTCTTGGAGCGAGTTCTACCCAATAGACATGCAATTTACGTAGAACCCGTCATCGTGAAATTCCGTGATCCGAAAAATATACATGCATCACGGTTTCGAAAAATATTCACTTCAGACTTGTTAGCATAAAGATTACCGAACTTTCATCCACCATAAAAGCCATATTGACACTTTGAAGCATTTTCTCATATTTCAAAAGATTTTCCTAATGCCAGTTTTGAAAATGAGGCAGAATTCGCAGAAAAAGTTCTTGGAACGAGTTCTACCCGAGAGATCTATTTTACATAGATTCGCTTACTGTGATATTCTGTGTTCCGAACACGCTTCATGTGTCTCGGATTCGACAAATATTCACTACAGAGTTGTTAGCATGTGGATTAACGATCTTTCAACCACCATACAAGGCATAAATACACCGAGAATCTATTCATCTGAGTTCGCAGTGTTTCCTATTACCAGTTTCGAAAATCAGGCAGATTTCTCAGGAAAAATCTCTTGGAGTGTTTTCTAACCAAGAGAAATGTAATTTACATAAACTCTCTGGCCATGAAATTCCGTGTTCCGAACATGCTACTTGCATAATGAATTCGAAAAATATTCACTACAGATTTGTTAGCATGTGGATTACCGAACTTTCATCACAATAGATTGAAAATTGATACTTAGAAGTATTTTCTCAGATTTTGCAGTGTTTTCCAAACGCCAGTTTCAAAAATGAAGCATTTACTGCAGAAAAATTCTCTTGGAGCGAGTTCTACCCAATAGAGAAGTAATTTACATTGTTTCAGTCACCGTGAAATTCCATGTTAAAAACACGGTATATGCATCACGGATTAGAAAAAGCTTCTTTAATATGTTGTGAAAATGTGGATTACCGAACTTTCTTCCAACATAAAGGCATATTTACACCTAGAAATATTTACTCTCATTTTGAAGCATTCTCCAAATTTCAGATTCGATAATCGTGTAATTTTCGCTGAAAAATTCTATTCTACCTAGTTCTACCCAATAGAATTTTAATTTAAATTGTGTCATTACGGTGAAATTCCATTTCAAAAAGCGCTACATGAATCACGGTTTGAAAAATCATTACTACACTGTTATTAACATGTGGATTACCGGACTTTCATTCACCATTCAATGCATATTGACACTTAGAAGCATTTTCTCAGATTTCACAGGGTTCTCCTAATGGCAGTTTTGAAAATGAGGCACATTTCGCAGAAAAATTCTCTTCAAGCGAGTTCTACCCAATAGACATGTAATTTACATTGTTTCCTTCAATATGACACACTGTATTCCGTACACGTTTCATGCATCACGAATTCGACAAACATTCTCTAATGAGTGTGAGCATGTGGATTACCAAATTTTCATTCACCATACAAGGCATATTTATCCCTAGATGTAGTTATTCTGATTTCGCAGGTTTTCCCTAACATCCACTTCCGAAAATCATGAAATTTTCGCAGAAAAATTCTATTCAAGCGAGTTCTATCCAGTAGAATTGTTATTTTCCGAGTTTCACTCACTGAGACATTCCGTGTTCAAAAAACGTTACATTAATCACGGCTTTGACAAACATTATTTAATGACCGTGAGCATGTGGATTACCGATATTTTAACCACAATACAAGACATATTGACACCTAGAAATATTTACTTATATTTCGCAGATTTTTCCTAAATTCAGTTACGAAAATCAGGCAGTTTTCTCAGAAAAATTCTCTTGCTGCATGTTCCATCCAATACACATCCCATTTTCATAGATACCGTCACCGTAACATCCCGTGTTCCGAAAAAGTTACATGCACCATGGATTCAACAAATATTCACTGCTGAGTTGTTAGAATGTGAATTACACATCTTTAATAAACCATTGAAGACATATTGTCACCTTAAAATTTTGCTCAGATTTTGCAGTGTTTTCATAACACCAGTTTCCAAACAGAGGTAGATTTTACAGTAAAATGCTCCTGGAGCGGTTTCTCACCAATAGATATGTAATTTACATAGTTTCCATCAACGTGACATTCCGTGTACTGAATACACTACATTCATCACGGATTTGAGAAACATTAGTAATGAGTTGTGTACATGTGTATTACAGAACTTTCATCTACCATACAAGGCATATTTACACCTAGAAACATTAACTCTGAGTTTGCAGATTTTTCCTAATAGCAGTTTCAAAATCAGGCAGTTTCCTAAGGAAATAAATGTTGGAGCGTGTTCTACCCAATAGATATGTAAATTACATAGATTCTCCCGCTGTGAAATTCCGTGTTTCGCACACGCTACATGCAGATAGGATTCGAAAAAATACACTACAGAGTTGTTTGCATGTGGATTACAGGACTTTCATCACAATACAAGGCATATTGATGCTTAGAAGCATTTTCTCTGATTTCACAGAGATTTACAAACGACAGTTTCGAAACTGAGGCAGATTTCAAGGCAAAAACCTCTTGGAGCGGGTTCAAAACAATAGACATTTAATTTACATGGATTTGCACACCATGAAATTCCGTGTTGTGAACACGCTTCATGCATCTCGGATTCAAAAATTTTCACTACAGAGTTGTTAGCAAGTGGAATACATCACTTTCATTGACCATAGATTGCTTACTGACTCTTTGAATACTTTTCTCAGATTTCACAGTTTAGTTTAAATGCCAGGTTTGATAATGAGGCAGATTTGGCAGGAAAATGCTCTTGGAGCGAGTTCTAACCAAAAGATATGTAATATACCTAGTTTCACTCACCGTGATATTCCGTGTTCTGAACACGTTACATGCATCACGGATTCGACAAACATTCTTTAATGAGTTGTGAACATGTGTATTACCGAACTTTCATCCACCTTACAATGCATATTTATACATAGAAATTATTTTCTGAGTTAGTATATTTCTCCTAGTGTCAGTTTTTAAATCATGCAGTTTTCACAGAAAAATCCTCTTGGAGCGAGTTCTACCCAATAGACATGCAATTTACGTAGAACCCGTCATCGTGAAATTCCGTGATCCGAAAAATATACATGCATCACGGTTTCGAAAAATATTCACTTCAGACTTGTTAGCATAAAGATTACTGAACTTTCATCCACCATAAAAGCCATATTGACACTTTGAAGCATTTTCTCATATTTCAAAAGATTTTCCTAATGCCAGTTTTGAAAATGAGGCAGAATTCGCAGAAAAAGTTCTTGGAACGAGTTCTACCCGAGAGATCTATTTTACATAGATTCGCTTACTGTGATATTCTGTGTTCCGAACACGTTTCATGTGTCTCGGATTCGACAAATATTCACTACAGAGTTGTTAGCATGTGGATTAACGATCTTTCAACCACCATACAAGGCATAAATACACCGAGAATCTATTCATCTGAGTTCGCAGTGTTTCCTATTACCAGTTTCGAAAATCAGGCAGATTTCTCAGGAAAAATCTCTTGGAGTGTTTTCTAACCAAGAGAAATGTAATTTACATAAACTCTCTGGCCATGAAATTCCGTGTTCCGAACATGCTACTTGCATAATGAATTCGAAAAATATTCACTACAGATTTGTTAGCATGTGGATTACCGAACTTTCATCACAATAGATTGAAAATTGATACTTAGAAGTATTTTCTCAGATTTTGCAGTGTTTTCCAAACGCCAGTTTCAAAAATGAAGCATTTACTGCAGAAAAATTCCCTTGGAGCGAGTTCTACCCAATAGAGGAGTAATTTACATTGTTTCAGTCACCGTGAAATTCCATGTTAAAAACACGGTATATGCATCACGGATTAGAAAAAGCTTCTTTAATATGTTGTGAAAATGTGGATTACCGAACTTTCTTCCAACATAAAGGCATATTTACACCTAGAAATATTTACTCTCATTTTGAAGCATTCTCAAAATTTCAGATTCGATAATCATGCAATTTTCGCCGAAAAATTCTATTCTACCTAGTTCTACCCAATAGAATTTTAATTTAAATTGTGTCATTACGGTGAAATTCCATTTCAAAAAGCGCTACATGAATCACGGTTTGAAAAATCATTACTACACTGTTATTAACATGTGGATTACCGGACTTTCATTCACCATTCAATGCATATTGACACTTAGAAGCATTTTCTCAGATTTCACAGGGTTCTCCTAATGGCAGTTTTGAAAATGAGGCACATTTCGCAGAAAAATTCTCTTCAAGCGAGTTCTACCCAATAGACATGTAATTTACATTGTTTCCTTCAATATGACACACTGTATTCCGTACACGTTACATGCATCACGAATTCGACAAACATTCTCTAATGAGTGTGAGCATGTGGATTACCAAATTTTCATTCACCATACAAGGCATATTTATCCCTAGATGTAGTTATTCTGATTTCGCAGGTTTTCCCTAACATCCACTTCCGAAAATCATGAAATTTTCGCAGAAAAATTCTATTCAAGCGAGTTCTATCCAGTAGAATTGTTATTTTCCGAGTTTCACTCACTGAGACATTCCGTGTTCAAAAAACGTTACATTAATCACGGCTTTGACAAACATTATTTAATGACCGTGAGCATGTGGATTACCGATATTTTAACCACAATACAAGACATATTGACACCTAGAAATATTTACTTATATTTCGCAGATTTTTCCTAAATTCAGTTACGAAAATCAGGCAGTTTTCGCAGAAAAATTCTCTTGCTGCATGTTCGATCCAATACACATCCCATTTTCATAGATACCGTCACCGTAACATCCCGTGTTCCGAAAAAGTTACATGCACCATGGATTCAACAAATATTCACTGCTGAGTTGTTAGAATGTGAATTACACATCTTTAATAAACCATTGAAGACATATTGTCACCTTAAAATTTTGCTCAGATTTTGCAGTGTTTTCATAACACCAGTTTCCAAACAGAGGTAGATTTTACACTAAAATGCTCCTGGAGCGGTTTCTCACCAATAGATATGTAATTTACATAGTTTCCATCAACGTGACATTCCGTGTACTGAATACACTACATTCATCACGGATTTGAGAAACATTAGTAATGAGTTGTGTACATGTGTATTACAGAACTTTCATCTACCATACAAGGCATATTTACACCTAGAAACATTAACTCTGAGTTTGCAGATTTTTCCTAATAGCAGTTTCAAAATCAGGCAGTTTCCTAAGGAAATAAATGTTGGAGCGTGTTCTACCCAATAGATATGTAAATTACATAGATTCTCCCGCTGTGAAATTCCGTGTTTCGCACACGCTACATGCAGATAGGATTCGAAAAAATACACTACAGAGTTGTTTGCATGTGGATTACAGGACTTTCTTCACAATACAAGGCATATTGATGCTTAGAAGCATTTTCTCTGATTTCACAGAGATTTACAAACGACAGTTTCGAAACTGAGGCAGATTTCAAGGCAAAAACCTCTTGGAGCGGGTTCAAAACAATAGACATTTAATTTACATGGATTTGCACACCATGAAATTCCGTGTTCCGAACACGCTTCATGCATCTCGGATTCAAAAATTTTCACTACAGAGTTGTTAGCAAGTGGAATACATCACTTTCATTGACCATAGATTGCTTACTGACTCTTTGAATACTTTTCTCAGATTTCACAGTTTAGTTTAAATGCCAGGTTTGATAATGAGGCAGATTTGGCAGGAAAATGCTCTTGGAGCGAGTTCTAACCAAAAGATATGTAATATACCTAGTTTCACTCACCGTGATATTCCGTGTTCTGAACACGTTACATGCATCACGGATTCGACAAACATTCTTTAATGAGTTGTGAACATGTGTATTACCGAACTTTCATCCACCTTACAATGCATATTTATACATAGAAATTATTTTCTGAGTTAGTATATTTCTCCTAGTGTCAGTTTTTAAATCATGCAGTTTTCACAGAAAAATCCTCTTGGAGCGAGTTCTACCCAATAGACATGCAATTTACGTAGAACCCGTCATCGTGAAATTCCGTGATCCGAAAAATATACATGCATCACGGTTTCGAAAAATATTCACTTCAGACTTGTTAGCATAAAGATTACCGAACTTTCATCCACCATAAAAGCCATATTGACACTTTGAAGCATTTTCTCATATTTCAAAAGATTTTCCTAATGCCAGTTTTGAAAATGAGGCAGAATTCGCAGAAAAAGTTCTTGGAACGAGTTCTACCCGAGAGATCTATTTTACATAGATTCGCTTACTGTGATATTCTGTGTTCCGAACACGCTTCATGTGTCTCGGATTCGACAAATATTCACTACAGAGTTGTTAGCATGTGGATTAACGATCTTTCAACCACCATACAAGGCATAAATACACCGAGAATCTATTCATCTGAGTTCGCAGTGTTTCCTATTACCAGTTTCGAAAATCAGGCAGATTTCTCAGGAAAAATCTCTTGGAGTGTTTTCTAACCAAGAGAAATGTAATTTACATAAACTCTCTGGCCATGAAATTCCGTGTTCCGAACATGCTACTTGCATAATGAATTCGAAAAATATTCACTACAGATTTGTTAGCATGTGGATTACCGAACTTTCATCACAATAGATTGAAAATTGATACTTAGAAGTATTTTCTCAGATTTTGCAGTGTTTTCCAAACGCCAGTTTCAAAAATGAAGCATTTACTGCAGAAAAATTCTCTTGGAGCGAGTTCTACCCAATAGAGAAGTAATTTACATTGTTTCAGTCACCGTGAAATTCCATGTTAAAAACACGGTATATGCATCACGGATTAGAAAAAGCTTCTTTAATATGTTGTGAAAATGTGGATTACCGAACTTTCTTCCAACATAAATGCATATTTACACCTAGAAATATTTACTCTCATTTTGAAGCATTCTCAAAATTTCAGATTCGATAATCATGCAATTTTCGCTGAAAAATTCTATTCTACCTAGTTCTACCCAATAGAATTTTAATTTAAATTGTGTCATTACGGTGAAATTCTATTTCAAAAAGCGCTACATGAATCACGGTTTGAAAAATCATTACTACACTGTTATTAACATGTGGATTACCGGACTTTCATTCACCATTCAATGCATATTGACACTTAGAAGCATTTTCTCAGATTTCACAGGGTTCTCCTAATGGCAGTTTTGAAAATGAGGCACATTTCGCAGAAAAATTCTCTTCAAGCGAGTTCTACCCAATAGACATGTAATTTACATTGTTTCCTTCAATATGACACACTGTATTCCGTACACGTTACATGCATCACGAATTCGACAAACATTCTCTAATGAGTGTGAGCATGTGGATTACCAAAGTTTCATTCACCATACAAGGCATATTTATCCCTAGATGTAGTTATTCTGATTTCGCAGGTTTTCCCTAACATCCACTTCCGAAAATCATGAAATTTTCGCAGAAAAATTCTATTCAAGCGAGTTCTATCCAGTAGAATTGTTATTTTCCGAGTTTCACTCACTGAGACATTCCGTGTTCAAAAAACGTTACATTAATCACGGCTTTGACAAACATTATTTAATGACCGTGAGCATGTGGATTACCGATATTTTAACCACAATACAAGACATATTGACACCTAGAAATATTTACTTATATTTCGCAGATTTTTCCTAAATTCAGTTACGAAAATCAGGCAGTTTTCGCAGAAAAATTCTCTTGCTGCATGTTCGATCCAATACACATCCCATTTTCATAGATACCGTCACCGTAACATCCCGTGTTCCGAAAAAGTTACATGCACCATGGATTCAACAAATATTCACTGCTGAGTTGTTAGAATGTGAATTACACATCTTTAATAAACCATTGAAGACATATTGTCACCTTAAAATTTTGCTCAGATTTTGCAGTGTTTTCATAACACCAGTTTCCAAACAGAGGTAGATTTTACACTAAAATGCTCCTGGAGCGGTTTCTCACCAATAGATATGTAATTTACATAGTTTCCATCAACGTGACATTCCGTGTACTGAATACACTACATTCATCACGGATTTGAGAAACATTAGTAATGAGTTGTGTACATGTGTATTACAGAACTTTCATCTACCATACAAGGCATATTTACACCTAGAAACATTAACTCTGAGTTTGCAGATTTTTCCTAATAGCAGTTTCAAAATCAGGCAGTTTCCTAAGGAAATAAATGTTGGAGCGTGTTCTACCCAATAGATATGTAAATTACATAGATTCTCCCGCTGTGAAATTCCGTGTTTCGCACACGCTACATGCAGATAGGATTCGAAAAAATACACTACAGAGTTGTTTGCATGTGGATTACAGGACTTTCATCACAATACAAGGCATATTGATGCTTAGAAGCATTTTCTCTGATTTCACAGAGATTTACAAACGACAGTTTCGAAACTGAGGCAGATTTCAAGGCAAAAACCTCTTGGAGCGGGTTCAAAACAATAGACATTTAATTTACATGGATTTGCACACCATGAAATTCCGTGTTCCGAACACGCTTCATGCATCTCGGATTCAAAAATTTTCACTACAGAGTTGTTAGCAAGTGGAATACATCACTTTCATTGACCATAGATTGCTTACTGACTCTTTGAATACTTTTCTCAGATTTCACAGTTTAGTTTAAATGCCAGGTTTGATAATGAGGCAGATTTGGCAGGAAAATGCTCTTGGAGCGAGTTCTAACCAAAAGATATGTAATATACCTAGTTTCACTCACCGTGATATTCCGTGTTCTGAACACGTTACATGCATCACGGATTCGACAAACATTCTTTAATGAGTTGTGAACATGTGTATTACCGAACTTTCATCCACCTTACAATGCATATTTATACATAGAAATTATTTTCTGAGTTAGTATATTTCTCCTAGTGTCAGTTTTTAAATCATGCAGTTTTCACAGAAAAATCCTCTTGGAGCGAGTTCTACCCAATAGACATGCAATTTACGTAGAACCCGTCATCGTGAAATTCCGTGATCCGAAAAATATACATGCATCACGGTTTCGAAAAATATTCACTTCAGACTTGTTAGCATAAAGATTACCGAACTTTCATCCACCATAAAAGCCATATTGACACTTTGAAGCATTTTCTCATATTTCAAAAGATTTTCCTAATGCCAGTTTTGAAAATGAGGCAGAATTCGCAGAAAAAGTTCTTGGAACGAGTTCTACCCGAGAGATCTATTTTACATAGATTCGCTTACTGTGATATTCTGTGTTCCGAACACGCTTCATGTGTCTCGGATTCGACAAATATTCACTACAGAGTTGTTAGCATGTGGATTAACGATCTTTCAACCACCATACAAGGCATAAATACACCGAGAATCTATTCATCTGAGTTCGCAGTGTTTCCTATTACCAGTTTCGAAAATCAGGCAGATTTCTCAGGAAAAATCTCTTGGAGTGTTTTCTAACCAAGAGAAATGTAATTTACATAAACTCTCTGGCCATGAAATTCCGTGTTCCGAACATGCTACTTGCATAATGAATTCGAAAAATATTCACTACAGATTTGTTAGCATGTGGATTACCGAACTTTCATCACAATAGATTGAAAATTGATACTTAGAAGTATTTTCTCAGATTTTGCAGTGTTTTCCAAACGCCAGTTTCAAAAATGAAGCATTTACTGCAGAAAAATTCACTTGGAGCGAGTTCTACCCAATAGAGAAGTAATTTACATTGTTTCAGTCACCGTGAAATTCCATGTTAAAAACACGGTATATGCATCACGGATTAGAAAAAGCTTCTTTAATATGTTGTGAAAATGTGGATTACCGAACTTTCTTCCAACATAAAGGCATATTTACACCTAGAAATATTTACTCTCATTTTGAAGCATTCTCCAAATTTCAGATTCGATAATCATGCAATTTTCGCTGAAAAATTCTATTCTACCTAGTTCTACCCAATAGAATTTTAATTTAAATTGTGTCATTACGGTGAAATTCCATTTCAAAAAGCGCTACATGAATCACGGTTTGAAAAATCATTACTACACTGTTATTAACATGTGGATTACCGGACTTTCATTCACCATTCAATGCATATTGACACTTAGAAGCATTTTCTCAGATTTCACAGGGTTCTCCTAATGGCAGTTTTGAAAATGAGGCACATTTCGCAGAAAAATTCTCTTCAAGCGAGTTCTACCCAATAGACTTGAAATTTAAATTGTTTCCTTCAATATGACACACTGTATTCCGTACACGTTACATGCATCACGAATTCGACAAACATTCTCTAATGAGTGTGAGCATGTGGATTACCAAAGTTTCATTCACCATACAAGGCATATTTATCCCTAGATGTAGTTATTCTGATTTCGCAGGTTTTCCCTAACATCCACTTCCGAAAATCATGAAATTTTCGCAGAAAAATTCTATTCAAGCGAGTTCTATCCAGTAGAATTGTTATTTTCCGAGTTTCACTCACTGAGACATTCCGTGTTCAAAAAACGTTACATTAATCACGGCTTTGACAAACATTATTTAATGACCGTGAGCATGTGGATTACCGATATTTTAACCACAATACAAGACATATTGACACCTAGAAATATTTACTTATATTTCGCAGATTTTTCCTAAATTCAGTTACGAAAATCAGGCAGTTTTCGCAGAAAAATTCTCTTGCTGCATGTTCGATCCAATACACATCCCATTTTCATAGATACCGTCACCGTAACATCCCGTGTTCCGAAAAAGTTACATGCACCATGGATTCAACAAATATTCACTGCTGAGTTGTTAGAATGTGAATTACACATCTTTAATAAACCATTGAAGACATATTGTCACCTTAAAATTTTGCTCAGATTTTGCAGTGTTTTCATAACACCAGTTTCCAAACAGAGGTAGATTTTACACTAAAATGCTCCTGGAGCGGTTTCTCACCAATAGATATGTAATTTACATAGTTTCCATCAACGTGACATTCCGTGTACTGAATACACTACATTCATCACGGATTTGAGAAACATTAGTAATGAGTTGTGTACATGTGTATTACAGAACTTTCATCTACCATACAAGGCATATTTACACCTAGAAACATTAACTCTGAGTTTGCAGATTTTTCCTAATAGCAGTTTCAAAATCAGGCAGTTTCCTAAGGAAATAAATGTTGGAGCGTGTTCTACCCAATAGATATGTAAATTACATAGATTCTCCCGCTGTGAAATTCCGTGTTTCGCACACGCTACATGCAGATAGGATTCGAAAAAATACACTACAGAGTTGTTTGCATGTGGATTACAGGACTTTCATCACAATACAAGGCATATTGATGCTTAGAAGCATTTTCTCTGATTTCACAGAGATTTACAAACGACAGTTTCGAAACTGAGGCAGATTTCAAGGCAAAAACCTCTTGGAGCGGGTTCAAAACAATAGACATTTAATTTACATGGATTTGCACACCATGAAATTCCGTGTTCCGAACACGCTTCATGCATCTCGGATTCAAAAATTTTCACTACAGAGTTGTTAGCAAGTGGAATACATCACTTTCATTGACCATAGATTGCTTACTGACTCTTTGAATACTTTTCTCAGATTTCACAGTTTAGTTTAAATGCCAGGTTTGATAATGAGGCAGATTTGGCAGGAAAATGCTCTTGGAGCGAGTTCTAACCAAAAGATATGTAATATACCTAGTTTCACTCACCGTGATATTCCGTGTTCTGAACACGTTACATGCATCACGGATTCGACAAACATTCTTTAATGAGTTGTGAACATGTGTATTACCGAACTTTCATCCACCTTACAATGCATATTTATACATAGAAATTATTTTCTGAGTTAGTATATTTCTCCTAGTGTCAGTTTTTAAATCATGCAGTTTTCACAGAAAAATCCTCTTGGAGCGAGTTCTACCCAATAGACATGCAATTTACGTAGAACCCGTCATCGTGAAATTCCGTGATCCGAAAAATATACATGCATCACGGTTTCGAAAAATATTCACTTCAGACTTGTTAGCATAAAGATTACCGAACTTTCATCCACCATAAAAGCCATATTGACACTTTGAAGCATTTTCTCATATTTCAAAAGATTTTCCTAATGCCAGTTTTGAAAATGAGGCAGAATTCGCAGAAAAAGTTCTTGGAACGAGTTCTACCCGAGAGATCTATTTTACATAGATTCGCTTACTGTGATATTCTGTGTTCCGAACACGCTTCATGTGTCTCGGATTCGACAAATATTCACTACAGAGTTGTTAGCATGTGGATTAACGATCTTTCAACCACCATACAAGGCATAAATACACCGAGAATCTATTCATCTGAGTTCGCAGTGTTTCCTATTACCAGTTTCGAAAATCAGGCAGATTTCTCAGGAAAAATCTCTTGGAGTGTTTTCTAACCAAGAGAAATGTAATTTACATAAACTCTCTGGCCATGAAATTCCGTGTTCCGAACATGCTACTTGCATAATGAATTCGAAAAATATTCACTACAGATTTGTTAGCATGTGGATTACCGAACTTTCATCACAATAGATTGAAAATTGATACTTAGAAGTATTTTCTCAGATTTTGCAGTGTTTTCCAAACGCCAGTTTCAAAAATGAAGCATTTACTGCAGAAAAATTCACTTGGAGCGAGTTCTACCCAATAGAGAAGTAATTTACATTGTTTCAGTCACCGTGAAATTCCATGTTAAAAACACGGTATATGCATCACGGATTAGAAAAAGCTTCTTTAATATGTTGTGAAAATGTGGATTACCGAACTTTCTTCCAACATAAAGGCATATTTACACCTAGAAATATTTACTCTCATTTTGAAGCATTCTCCAAATTTCAGATTCGATAATCATGCAATTTTCGCTGAAAAATTCTATTCTACCTAGTTCTACCCAATAGAATTTTAATTTAAATTGTGTCATTACGGTGAAATTCCATTTCAAAAAGCGCTACATGAATCACGGTTTGAAAAATCATTACTACACTGTTATTAACATGTGGATTACCGGACTTTCATTCACCATTCAATGCATATTGACACTTAGAAGCATTTTCTCAGATTTCACAGGGTTCTCCTAATGGCAGTTTTGAAAATGAGGCACATTTCGCAGAAAAATTCTCTTCAAGCGAGTTCTACCCAATAGACTTGAAATTTAAATTGTTTCCTTCAATATGACACACTGTATTCCGTACACGTTACATGCATCACGAATTCGACAAACATTCTCTAATGAGTGTGAGCATGTGGATTACCAAATTTTCATTCACCATACAAGGCATATTTATCCCTAGATGTAGTTATTCTGATTTCGCAGGTTTTCCCTAACATCCACTTCCGAAAATCATGAAATTTTCGCAGAAAAATTCTATTCAAGCGAGTTCTATCCAGTAGAATTGTTATTTTCCGAGTTTCACTCACTGAGACATTCCGTGTTCAAAAAACGTTACATTAATCACGGCTTTGACAAACATTATTTAATGACCGTGAGCATGTGGATTACCGATATTTTAACCACAATACAAGACATATTGACACCTAGAAATATTTACTTATATTTCGCAGATTTTTCCTAAATTCAGTTACGAAAATCAGGCAGTTTTCGCAGAAAAATTCTCTTGCTGCATGTTCGATCCAATACACATCCCATTTTCATAGATACCGTCACCGTAACATCCCGTGTTCCGAAAAAGTTACATGCACCATGGATTCAACAAATATTCACTGCTGAGTTGTTAGAATGTGAATTACACATCTTTAATAAACCATTGAAGACATATTGTCACCTTAAAATTTTGCTCAGATTTTGCAGTGTTTTCATAACACCAGTTTCCAAACAGAGGTAGATTTTACAGTAAAATGCTCCTGGAGCGGTTTCTCACCAATAGATATGTAATTTACATAGTTTCCATCAACGTGACATTCCGTGTACTGAATACACTACATTCATCACGGATTTGAGAAACATTAGTAATGAGTTGTGTACATGTGTATTACAGAACTTTCATCTACCATACAAGGCATATTTACACCTAGAAACATTAACTCTGAGTTTGCAGATTTTTCCTAATAGCAGTTTCAAAATCAGGCAGTTTCCTAAGGAAATAAATTTTGGAGCGTGTTCTACCCAATAGATATGTAAATTACATAGATTCTCCCGCTGAGAAATTCCGTGTTTCGCACACGCTACATGCAGATAGGATTCGAAAAAATACACTACAGAGTTGTTTGCATGTGGATTACAGGACTTTCATCACAATACAAGGCATATTGATGCTTAGAAGCATTTTCTCTGATTTCACAGAGATTTACAAACGACAGTTTCGAAACTGAGGCAGATTTCAAGGCAAAAACCTCTTGGAGCGGGTTCAAAACAATAGACATTTAATTTACATGGATTTGCACACCATGAAATTCCGTGTTCCGAACACGCTTCATGCATCTCGGATTCAAAAATTTTCACTACAGAGTTGTTAGCAAGTGGAATACATCACTTTCATTGACCATAGATTGCTTACTGACTCTTTGAATACTTTTCTCAGATTTCACAGTTTAGTTTAAATGCCAGGTTTGATAATGAGGCAGATTTGGCAGGAAAATGCTCTTGGAGCGAGTTCTAACCAAAAGATATGTAATATACCTAGTTTCACTCACCGTGATATTCCGTGTTCTGAACACGTTACATGCATCACGGATTCGACAAACATTCTTTAATGAGTTGTGAACATGTGTATTACCGAACTTTCATCCACCTTACAATGCATATTTATACATAGAAATTATTTTCTGAGTTAGTATATTTCTCCTAGTGTCAGTTTTTAAATCATGCAGTTTTCACAGAAAAATCCTCTTGGAGCGAGTTCTACCCAATAGACATGCAATTTACGTAGAACCCGTCATCGTGAAATTCCGTGATCCGAAAAATATACATGCATCACGGTTTCGAAAAATATTCACTTCAGACTTGTTAGCATAAAGATTACCGAACTTTCATCCACCATAAAAGCCATATTGACACTTTGAAGCATTTTCTCATATTTCAAAAGATTTTCCTAATGCCAGTTTTGAAAATGAGGCAGAATTCGCAGAAAAAGTTCTTGGAACGAGTTCTACCCGAGAGATCTATTTTACATAGATTCGCTTACTGTGATATTCTGTGTTCCGAACACGCTTCATGTGTCTCGGATTCGACAAATATTCACTACAGAGTTGTTAGCATGTGGATTAACGATCTTTCAACCACCATACAAGGCATAAATACACCGAGAATCTATTCATCTGAGTTCGCAGTGTTTCCTATTACCTGTTTCGAAAATCAGGCAGATTTCTCAGGAAAAATCTCTTGGAGTGTTTTTTAACCAAGAGAAATGTAATTTACATAAACTCTCTGGCCATGAAATTCCGTGTTCCGAACATGCTACTTGCATAATGAATTCGAAAAATATTCACTACAGATTTGTTAGCATGTGGATTACCGAACTTTCATCACAATAGATTGAAAATTGATACTTAGAAGTATTTTCTCAAATTTTGCAGTGATTTCCAAACGCCAGTTTCAAAAATGAAGCATTTATCGCAGAAAAATTCCCTTGGAGCGAGTTCTACCCAATAGAGAAGTAATTTACATTGTTTCAGTCACCGTGAAATTCCATGTTAAAAACACGGTATATGCATCACGGATTAGAAAAAGCTTCTTTAATATGTTGTGAAAATGTGGATTACCGAAATTTCTTCCAACATAAAGGCATATTTACACCTAGAAATATTTACTCTCATTTTGAAGCATTCTCAAAATTTCAGATTCGATAATCATGCAATTTTCGCTGAAAAATTCTATTCTACCTAGTTCTAACCAATAGAATTTTAATTTAAATTGTGTCATTATGGTGAAATTCCATTTCAAAAAGCGCTACATGAATCACGGTTTGAAAAATCATTACTACACTGTTATTAACATGTGGATTACCGGACTTTCATTCACCATTCAATGCATATTGACACTTAGAAGCATTTTCTCAGATTTCACAGGGTTCTCCTAATGGCAGTTTTGAAAATGAGGCACATTTCGCAGAAAAATCCTCTTCAAGCGAGTTCTACCCAATAGACATGTAATTTACATTGTTTCCTTCAATATGACACACTGTATTCCGTACACGTTACATGCATCACGAATTCGACAAACATTCTCTAATGAGTGTGAGCATGTGGATTACCAAAGTTTCATTCACCATACAAGGCATATTTATCCCTAGATGTAGTTATTCTGATTTCGCAGGTTTTCCCTAACATCCACTTCCGAAAATCATGAAATTTTCGCAGAAAAATTCTATTCAAGCGAGTTCTATCCAGTAGAATTGTTATTTTCCGAGTTTCACTCACTGAGACATTCCGTGTTCAAAAAACGTTACATTAATCACGGCTTTGACAAACATTATTTAATGACCGTGAGCATGTGGATTACCGATATTTTAACCACAATACAAGACATATTGACACCTAGAAATATTTACTTATATTTCGCAGATTTTTCCTAAATTCAGTTACGAAAATCAGGCAGTTTTCGCAGAAAAATTCTCTTGCTGCATGTTCGATCCAATACACATCCCATTTTCATAGATACCGTCACCGTAACATCCCGTGTTCTGAAAAAGTTACATGCACCATGGATTCAACAAATATTCACTGCTGAGTTGTTAGAATGTGAATTACACATCTTTAATAAACCATTGAAGACATATTGTCACCTTAAAATTTTGCTCAGATTTTGCAGTGTTTTCATAACACCAGTTTCCAAACAGAGGTAGATTTTACACTAAAATGCTCCTGGAGCGGTTTCTCACCAATAGATATGTAATTTACATAGTTTCCATCAACGTGACATTCCGTGTACTGAATACACTACATTCATCACGGATTTGAGAAACATTAGTAATGAGTTGTGTACATGTGTATTACAGAACTTTCATCTACCATACAAGGCATATTTACACCTAGAAACATTAACTCTGAGTTTGCAGATTTTTCCTAATAGCAGTTTCAAAATCAGGCAGTTTCCTAAGGAAATAAATGTTGGAGCGTGTTCTACCCAATAGATATGTAAATTACATAGATTCTCCCGCTGTGAAATTCCGTGTTTCGCACACGCTACATGCAGATAGGATTCGAAAAAATACACTACAGAGTTGTTTGCATGTGGATTACAGGACTTTCATCACAATACAAGGCATATTGATGCTTAGAAGCATTTTCTCTGATTTCACAGAGATTTACAAACGACAGTTTCGAAACTGAGGCAGATTTCAAGGCAAAAACCTCTTGGAGCGGGTTCAAAACAATAGACATTTAATTTACATGGATTTGCACACCATGAAATTCCGTGTTCCGAACACGCTTCATGCATCTCGGATTCAAAAATTTTCACTACAGAGTTGTTAGCAAGTGGAATACATCACTTTCATTGACCATAGATTGCTTACTGACTCTTTGAATACTTTTCTCAGATTTCACAGTTTAGTTTAAATGCCAGGTTTGATAATGAGGCAGATTTGGCAGGAAAATGCTCTTGGAGCGAGTTCTAACCAAAAGATATGTAATATACCTAGTTTCACTCACCGTGATATTCCGTGTTCTGAACACGTTACATGCATCACGGATTCGACAAACATTCTTTAATGAGTTGTGAACATGTGTATTACCGAACTTTCATCCACCTTACAATGCATATTTATACATAGAAATTATTTTCTGATTTAGTATATTTCTCCTAGTGTCAGTTTTTAAATCATGCAGTTTTCACAGAAAAATCCTCTTGGAGCGAGTTCTACCCAATAGACATGCAATTTATGTAGAACCAGTCATCGTGAAATTCCGTGATCCGAAAAATATACATGCATCACGGTTTCGAAAAATATTCACTTCAGACTTGTTAGCATAAAGATTACCGAACTTTCATCCACCATAAAAGCCATATTGACACTTTGAAGCATTTTCTCATATTTCAAAAGATTTTCCTAATGCCAGTTTTGAAAATGAGGCAGAATTCGCAGAAAAAGTTCTTGGAACGAGTTCTACCCGAGAGATCTATTTTACATAGATTCGCTTACTGTGATATTCTGTGTTCCGAACACGCTTCATGTGTCTCGGATTCGACAAATATTCACTACAGAGTTGTTAGCATGTGGATTAACGATCTTTCAACCACCATACAAGGCATAAATACACCGAGAATCTATTCATCTGAGTTCGCAGTGTTTCCTATTACCAGTTTCGAAAATCAGGCAGATTTCTCAGGAAAAATCTCTTGGAGTGTTTTCTAACCAAGAGAAATGTAATTTACATAAACTCTCTGGCCATGAAATTCCGTGTTCCGAACATGCTACTTGCATAATGAATTCGAAAAATATTCACTACAGATTTGTTAGCATGTGGATTACCGAACTTTCATCACAATAGATTGAAAATTGATACTTAGAAGTATTTTCTCAGATTTTGCAGTGTTTTCCAAACGCCAGTTTCAAAAATGAAGCATTTACTGCAGAAAAATTCCCTTGGAGCGAGTTCTACCCAATAGAGAAGTAATTTACATTGTTTCAGTCACCGTGAAATTCCATGTTAAAAACACGATATATGCATCACGGATTAGAAAAAGCTTCTTTAATATGTTGTGAAAATGTGGATTACCGAACTTTCTTCCAACATAAAGGCATATTTACACCTAGAAATATTTACTCTCATTTTGAAGCATTCTCCAAATTTCAGATTCGATAATCATGCAATTTTCGCTGAAAAATTCTATTCTAGCTAGTTCTACCCAATAGAATTTTAATTTAAATTGTGTCATTACGGTGAAATTCCATTTCAAAAAGCGCTACATGAATCACGGTTTGAAAAATCATTACTACACTGTTATTAACATGTGGATTACCGGACTTTCATTCACCATTAAATGCATATTGACACTTGGAAGCATTTTCTCAGATTTCACAGGGTTCTCCTAATGGCAGTTTTGAAAATGAGGCACATTTCGCAGAAAAATCCTCTTCAAGCGAGTTCTACCCAATAGACATGTAATTTACATTGTTTCCTTCAATATGACACACTGTATTCCGTACACGTTACATGCATCACGAATTCGACAAACATTCTCTAATGAGTGTGAGCATGTGGATTACCAAATTTTCATTCACCATACAAGGCATATTTATCCCTAGATGTAGTTATTCTGATTTCGCAGGTTTTCCCTAACATCCACTTCCGAAAATCATGAAATTTTCGCAGAAAAATTCTATTCAAGCGAGTTCTATCCAGTAGAATTGTTATTTTCCGAGTTTCACTCACTGAGACATTCCGTGTTCAAAAAACGTTACATTAATCACGGCTTTGACAAACATTATTTAATGACCGTGAGCATGTGGATTACCGATATTTTAACCACAATACAAGACATATTGACACCTAGAAATATTTACTTATATTTCGCAGATTTTTCCTAAATTCAGTTACGAAAATCAGGCAGTTTTCGCAGAAAAATTCTCTTGCTGCATGTTCGATCCAATACACATCCCATTTTCATAGATACCGTCACCGTAACATCCCGTGTTCCGAAAAAGTTACATGCACCATGGATTCAACAAATATTCACTGCTGAGTTGTTAGAATGTGAATTACACATCTTTAATAAACCATTGAAGACATATTGTCACCTTAAAATTTTGCTCAGATTTTGCAGTGTTTTCATAACACC
This sequence comes from Camelus bactrianus, assembly GCF_048773025.1. Classification (NCBI taxonomy): domain Eukaryota; kingdom Metazoa; phylum Chordata; class Mammalia; order Artiodactyla; family Camelidae; genus Camelus; species Camelus bactrianus. The sequence continues at coordinate 140,794,648 of NC_133539.1, read as the reverse complement.
AGTTTCCAAACAGAGGTAGATTTTACACTAAAATGCTCCTGGAGCGGTTTCTCACCAATAGATATGTAATTTACATAGTTTCCATCAACGTGACATTCCGTGTACTGAATACACTACATTCATCACGGATTTGAGAAACATTAGTAATGAGTTGTGTACATGTGTATTACAGAACTTTCATCTACCATACAAGGCATATTTACACCTAGAAACATTAACTCTGAGTTTGCAGATTTTTCCTAATAGCAGTTTCAAAATCAGGCAGTTTCCTAAGGAAATAAATGTTGGAGCGTGTTCTACCCAATAGATATGTAAATTACATAGATACTCCCGCTGTGAAATTCCGTGTTTCGCACACGCTACATGCAGATAGGATTCGAAAAAATACACTACAGAGTTGTTTGCATGTGGATTACAGGACTTTCATCACAATACAAGGCATATTGATGCTTAGAAGCATTTTCTCTGATTTCACAGAGATTTACAAACGACAGTTTCGAAACTGAGGCAGATTTCAAGGCAAAAACCTCTTGGAGCGGGTTCAAAACAATAGACATTTAATTTACATGGATTTGCACACCATGAAATTCCGTGTTCCGAACACGCTTCATGCATCTCGGATTCAAAAATTTTCACTACAGAGTTGTTAGCAAGTGGAATACATCACTTTCATTGACCATAGATTGCTTACTGACTCTTTGAATACTTTTCTCAGATTTCACAGTTTAGTTTAAATGCCAGGTTTGATAATGAGGCAGATTTGGCAGGAAAATGCTCTTGGAGCGAGTTCTAACCAAAAGATATGTAATATACCTAGTTTCACTCACCGTGATATTCCGTGTTCTGAACACGTTACATGCATCACGGATTCGACAAACATTCTTTAATGAGTTGTGAACATGTGTATTACCGAACTTTCATCCACCTTACAATGCATACTTATACATAGAAATTATTTTCTGAGTTAGTATATTTCTCCTAGTGTCAGTTTTTAAATCATGCAGTTTTCACAGAAAAATCCTCTTGGAGCGAGTTCTACCCAATAGACATGCAATTTACGTAGAACCCGTCATCGTGAAATTCCGTGATCCGAAAAATATACATGCATCACGGTTTCGAAAAATATTCACTTCAGACTTGTTAACATAAAGATTACCGAACTTTCATCCACCATAAAAGCCATATTGACACTTTGAAGCATTTTCTCATATTTCAAAAGATTTTCCTAATGCCAGTTTTGAAAATGAGGCAGAATTCGCAGAAAAAGTTCTTGGAACGAGTTCTACCCGAGAGACCTATTTTACATAGATTCGCTTACTGTGATATTCTGTGTTCCGAACACGCTTCATGTGTCTCGGATTCGACAAATATTCACTACAGAGTTGTTAGCATGTGGATTAACGATCTTTCAACCACCATACAAGGCATAAATACACCGAGAATCTATTCATCTGAGTTCGCAGTGTTTCCTATTACCAGTTTCGAAAATCAGGCAGATTTCTCAGGAAAAATCTCTTGGAGTGTTTTCTAACCAAGAGAAATGTAATTTACATAAACTCTCTGGCCATGAAATTCCGTGTTCCGAACATGCTACTTGCATAATGAATTCGAAAAATATTCACTACAGATTTGTTAGCATGTGGATTACCGAACTTTCATCACAATAGATTGAAAATTGATACTTAGAAGTATTTTCTCAGATTTTGCAGTGTTTTCCAAACGCCAGTTTCAAAAATGAAGCATTTACTGCAGAAAAATTCTCTTGGAGAGAGTTCTACCCAATAGAGAAGTAATTTACATTGTTTCAGTCACCGTGAAATTCCATGTTAAAAACACGGTATATGCATCACGGATTAGAAAAAGCTTCTTTAATATGTTGTGAAAATGTGGATTACCGAACTTTCTTCCAACATAAAGGCATATTTACACCTAGAAATATTTACTCTCATTTTGAAGCATTCTCAAAATTTCAGATTCGATAATCATGCAATTTTCGCTGAAAAATTCTATTCTAGCTAGTTCTACCCAATAGAATTTTAATTTAAATTGTGTCATTACGGTGAAATTCCATTTCAAAAAGCGCTACATGAATCACGGTTTGAAAAATCATTACTACACTGTTATTAACATGTGGATTACCGGACTTTCATTCACCATTCAATGCAAATTGACACTTAGAAGCATTTTCTCAGATTTCACAGGGTTCTCCTAATGGCAGTTTTGAAAATGAGGCACATTTCGCAGAAAAACTCTTGGAGCGTGTTCTACCCAAGTGACATGCATTTTACATAGATTCACTCACCGTGATATTCTGTGTCCCAAACACGCTTCATGTATCTCGGATTTGACAAATATTCACTACAGAGTTGTTAGCATGCAGATTACCGAACTTTCATCCACCCTATAATGCATATATACACCGAGAATCTATTCATCTGGGTTTGCAGGGTTTTTCTAAAGACAGTTTCGAAAATCAGGCATTTTTCTCAGGAAAAATCTCTTGGAGTGATTTCTAACCAAGAGAAATGTAATTTACATAATATACCTGGCCATGAAATTTCGTGTTCTGAACATGCTACATGCATAATGGATTCGAAAAATATTCTCTACAGATTTGTTAGCATGTGGATTACCGAACTTTCATCACAATAGTTTGAATATTGATACTTAGAAGTGTTTTCTCAGATTTTGCTGCGTTTTCCAAATGCCAGTTTAAAAAATAATGCAGTTTTCACAGAAAAATATTCTTGGAGAGAGTTCTACCCAATAGAGGAGTAATTTACATTTTTTCAGTCTCCGTGAAATTCCACATTCCAAACACGGTATATGCATCACGGATTAGAAAAATATTCTTTAATATGTTGTGAAAATGTGGATTACAGAACTTTCTTCCACATAAAGTCATATTTACACCTAGAAATATTTACTCTCATTTTGAAGCTTTCTCCAAACTTCAGATTCGATAATCATGCAATTTTCGCAGAAAAATTCTATTCTAGCTAGTTCTACCCAATAGAATTTAATTTAAATTGTTTCATTACTGTGAAATTCCATTTCAAAAAACCCTACATGTATCACGGTTTGAAAAATAATTACTACACTGTTATTAACATGTGGATTACCAGACTTTCATTCACCATTCAAGGCATATTGACACTTAGAAGCATTTTCTAAGATTTCACGTGGTTCTCCTACTGGCAGATTTGAAAATGAGGCACATTTCGCAGAAAAATTCTCTTCAAGCGAGTTCTACCCAACAGACATGTAATTTACGTTGTTTCCTTCAATATGACACTCTGTATTCCGTACACGTTACATGCATCACGAATTCGACAAACATTCTAAAATGAGTGTGAGCATTTTGATTACCAAAATTTCATTCACCATACAAGGCATATTTATCCCTAGATGTTGTTATTCTGATTTCGCAAGTTTTCCCTAACATCCACTTCCGAAAATCATGAAATTTTCGCAGAAAAATTCTATTCAAGCGAGTTCTATCCAGTAGAATTGTTATTTTCCGAGTTTCACTCACTGAGACATTCCGTGTTCAAAAAACGTTACATTAATCACGGCTTTGACAAACATTATTTAATGACCGTGAGCATGTGGATTACCGATATTTTAACCACAATACAAGACATATTGACACCTAGAAATATTTACTTATATTTCGCAGATTTTTCCTAAATTCAGTTACGAAAATCAGGCAGTTTTCGCAGAAAAATTCTCTTGCTGCATGTTCGATCCAATACACATCCCATTTTCATAGATACCGTCACCGTAACATCCCGTGTTCCGAAAAAGTTACATGCACCATGGATTCAACAAATATTCACTGCTGAGTTGTTAGAATGTGAATTACACATCTTTAATAAACCATTGAAGACATATTGTCACCTTAAAATTTTGCTCAGATTTTGCAGTGTTTTCATAACACCAGTTTCCAAACAGAGGTAGATTTTACACTAAAATGCTCCTGGAGCGGTTTCTCACCAATAGATATGTAATTTACATAGTTTCCATCAACGTGACATTCCGTGTACTGAATACACTACATTCATCACGGATTTGAGAAACATTAGTAATGAGTTGTGTACATGTGTATTACAGAACTTTCATCTACCATACAAGGCATATTTACACCTAGAAACATTAACTCTGAGTTTGCAGATTTTTCCTAATAGCAGTTTCAAAATCAGGCAGTTTCCTAAGGAAATAAATGTTGGAGCGTGTTCTACCCAATAGATATGTAAATTACATAGATTCTCCCGCTGAGAAATTCCGTGTTTCGCACACGCTACATGCAGATAGGATTCGAAAAAATACACTACAGAGTTGTTTGCATGTGGATTACAGGACTTTCATCACAATACAAGGCATATTGATGCTTAGAAGCATTTTCTCTGATTTCACAGAGATTTACAAACGACAGTTTCGAAACTGAGGCAGATTTCAAGGCAAAAACCTCTTGGAGCGGGTTCAAAACAATAGACATTTAATTTACATGGATTTGCACACCATGAAATTCCGTGTTCCGAACACGCTTCATGCATCTCGGATTCAAAAATTTTCACTACAGAGTTGTTAGCAAGTGGAATACATCACTTTCATTGACCATAGATTGCTTACTGACTCTTTGAATACTTTTCTCAGATTTCACAGTTTAGTTTAAATGCCAGGTTTGATAATGAGGCAGATTTGGCAGGAAAATGCTCTTGGAGCGAGTTCTAACCAAAAGATATGTAATATACCTAGTTTCACTCACCGTGATATTCCGTGTTCTGAACACGTTACATGCATCACGGATTCGACAAACATTCTTTAATGAGTTGTGAACATGTGTATTACCGAACTTTCATCCACCTTACAATGCATATTTATACATAGAAATTATTTTCTGATTTAGTATATTTCTCCTAGTGTCAGTTTTTAAATCATGCAGTTTTCACAGAAAAATCCTCTTGGAGCGAGTTCTACCCAATAGACATGCAATTTACGTAGAACCCGTCATCGTGAAATTCCGTGATCCGAAAAATATACATGCATCACGGTTTCGAAAAATATTCACTTCAGACTTGTTAGCATAAAGATTACCGAACTTTCATCCACCATAAAAGCCATATTGACACTTTGAAGCATTTTCTCATATTTCAAAAGATTTTCCTAATGCCAGTTTTGAAAATGAGGCAGAATTCGCAGAAAAAGTTCTTGGAACGAGTTCTACCCGAGAGATCTATTTTACATAGATTCGCTTACTGTGATATTCTGTGTTCCGAACACGCTTCATGTGTCTCGGATTCGACAAATATTCACTACAGAGTTGTTAGCATGTGGATTAACGATCTTTCAACCACCATACAAGGCATAAATACACCGAGAATCTATTCATCTGAGTTCGCAGTGTTTCCTATTACCAGTTTCGAAAATCAGGCAGATTTCTCAGGAAAAATCTCTTGGAGTGTTTTCTAACCAAGAGAAATGTAATTTACATAAACTCTCTGGCCATGAAATTCCGTGTTCCGAACATGCTACTTGCATAATGAATTCGAAAAATATTCACTACAGATTTGTTAGCATGTGGATTACCGAACTTTCATCACAATAGATTGAAAATTGATACTTAGAAGTATTTTCTCAGATTTTGCAGTGTTTTCCAAACGCCAGTTTCAAAAATGAAGCATTTACTGCAGAAAAATTCTCTTGGAGAGAGTTCTACCCAATAGAGAAGTAATTTACATTGTTTCAGTCACCGTGAAATTCCATGTTAAAAACACGGTATATGCATCACGGATTAGAAAAAGCTTCTTTAATATGTTGTGAAAATGTGGATTACCGAACTTTTTTCCAACATAAAGGCATATTTACACCTAGAAATATTTACTCTCATTTTGAAGCATTCTCAAAATTTCAGATTCGATAATCATGCAATTTTCGCTGAAAAATTCTATTCTACCTAGTTCTACCCAATAGAATTTTAATTTAAATTGTGTCATTACGGTGAAATTCCATTTCAAAAAGCGCTACATGAATCACGGTTTGAAAAATCATTACTACACTGTTATTAACATGTGGATTACCGGACTTTCATTCACCATTCAATGCATATTGACACTTAGAAGCATTTTCTCAGATTTCACAGGGTTCTCCTAATGGCAGTTTTGAAAATGAGGCACATTTCGCAGAAAAATTCTCTTCAAGCGAGTTCTACCCAATAGACATGTAATTTACATTGTTTCCTTCAATATGACACACTGTATTCCGTACACGTTACATGCATCACGAATTCGACAAACATTCTCTAATGAGTGTGAGCATGTGGATTACCAAATTTTCATTCACCATACAAGGCATATTTATCCCTAGATGTAGTTATTCTGATTTCGCAGGTTTTCCCTAACATCCACTTCCGAAAATCATGAAATTTTCGCAGAAAAATTCTATTCAAGCGAGTTCTATCCAGTAGAATTGTTATTTTCCGAGTTTCACTCACTGAGACATTCCGTGTTCAAAAAACGTTACATTAATCACGGCTTTGACAAACATTATTTAATGACCGTGAGCATGTGGATTACCGATATTTTAACCACAATACAAGACATATTGACACCTAGAAATATTTACTTATATTTCGCAGATTTTTCCTAAATTCAGTTACGAAAATCAGGCAGTTTTCGCAGAAAAATTCTCTTGCTGCATGTTCGATCCAATACACATCCCATTTTCATAGATACCGTCACCGTAACATCCCGTGTTCCGAAAAAGTTACATGCACCATGGATTCAACAAATATTCACTGCTGAGTTGTTAGAATGTGAATTACACATCTTTAATAAACCATTGAAGACATATTGTCACCTTAAAATTTTGCTCAGATTTTGCAGTGTTTTCATAACACCAGTTTCCAAACAGAGGTAGATTTTACACTAAAATGCTCCTGGAGCGGTTTCTCACCAATAGATATGTAATTTACATAGTTTCCATCAACGTGACATTCCGTGTACTGAATACACTACATTCATCACGGATTTGAGAAACATTAGTAATGAGTTGTGTACATGTGTATTACAGAACTTTCATCTACCATACAAGGCATATTTACACCTAGAAACATTAACTCTGAGTTTGCAGATTTTTCCTAATAGCAGTTTCAAAATCAGGCAGTTTCCTAAGGAAATAAATGTTGGAGCGTGTTCTACCCAATAGATATGTAAATTACATAGATTCTCCCGCTGTGAAATTCCGTGTTTCGCACACGCTACATGCAGATAGGATTCGAAAAAATACACTACAGAGTTGTTTGCATGTGGATTACAGGACTTTCATCACAATACAAGGCATATTGATGCTTAGAAGCATTTTCTCTGATTTCACAGAGATTTACAAACGACAGTTTCGAAACTGAGGCAGATTTCAAGGCAAAAACCTCTTGGAGCGGGTTCAAAACAATAGACATTTAATTTACATGGATTTGCACACCATGAAATTCCGTGTTCCGAACACGCTTCATGCATCTCGGATTCAAAAATTTTCACTACAGAGTTGTTAGCAAGTGGAATACATCACTTTCATTGACCATAGATTGCTTACTGACTCTTTGAATACTTTTCTCAGATTTCACAGTTTAGTTTAAATGCCAGGTTTGATAATGAGGCAGATTTGGCAGGAAAATGCTCTTGGAGCGAGTTCTAACCAAAAGATATGTAATATACCTAGTTTCACTCACCGTGATATTCCGTGTTCTGAACACGTTACATGCATCACGGATTCGACAAACATTCTTTAATGAGTTGTGAACATGTGTATTACCGAACTTTCATCCACCTTACAATGCATATTTATACATAGAAATTATTTTCTGATTTAGTATATTTCTCCTAGTGTCAGTTTTTAAATCATGCAGTTTTCACAGAAAAATCCTCTTGGAGCGAGTTCTACCCAATAGACATGCAATTTACGTAGAACCCGTCATCGTGAAATTCCGTGATCCGAAAAATATACATGCATCACGGTTTCGAAAAATATTCACTTCAGACTTGTTAGCATAAAGATTACCGAACTTTCATCCACCATAAAAGCCATATTGACACTTTGAAGCATTTTCTCATATTTCAAAAGATTTTCCTAATGCCAGTTTTGAAAATGAGGCAGAATTCGCAGAAAAAGTTCTTGGAACGAGTTCTACCCGAGAGATCTATTTTACATAGATTCGCTTACTGTGATATTCTGTGTTCCGAACACGCTTCATGTGTCTCGGATTCGACAAATATTCACTACAGAGTTGTTAGCATGTGGATTAACGATCTTTCAACCACCATACAAGGCATAAATACACCGAGAATCTATTCATCTGAGTTCGCAGTGTTTCCTATTACCAGTTTCGAAAATCAGGCAGATTTCTCAGGAAAAATCTCTTGGAGTGTTTTCTAACCAAGAGAAATGTAATTTACATAAACTCTCTGGCCATGAAATTCCGTGTTCCGAACATGCTACTTGCATAATGAATTCGAAAAATATTCACTACAGATTTGTTAGCATGTGGATTACCGAACTTTCATCACAATAGATTGAAAATTGATACTTAGAAGTATTTTCTCAGATTTTGCAGTGTTTTCCAAACGCCAGTTTCAAAAATGAAGCATTTACTGCAGAAAAATTCTCTTGGAGCGAGTTCTACCCAATAGAGAAGTAATTTACATTGTTTCAGTCACCGTGAAATTCCATGTTAAAAACACGGTATATGCATCACGGATTAGAAAAAGCTTCTTTAATATGTTGTGAAAATGTGGATTATCGAACTTTCTTCCAACATAAAGGCATATTTACACCTAGAAATATTTACTCTCATTTTGAAGCATTCTCAAAATTTCAGATTCTATTATCATGCAATTTTCGCAGAAAAATTCTATTCTACCTAGTTCTACCCAATAGAATTTTAATTTAAATTGTGTCATTATGGTGAAATTCCATTTCAAAAAGCGCTACATGAATCACGGTTTGAAAAATCATTACTACACTGTTATTAACATGTGGATTACCAGACTTTCATTCACCAATCAATGCATATTGACACTTAGAAGCATTTTCTCAGATTTCACAGGGTTCTCCTAATGGCAGTTTTGAAAATGAGGCACATTTCGCAGAAAAATTCTCTTCAAGCGAGTTCTACCCAATAGACATGTAATTTACATTGTTTCCTTCAATATGACACACTGTATTCCGTACACGTTACATGCATCACGAATTCGACAAACATTCTCTAATGAGTGTGAGCATGTGGATTACCAAATTTTCATTCACCATACAAGGCATATTTATCCCTAGATGTAGTTATTCTGATTTCGCAGGTTTTCCCTAACATCCACTTCCGAAAATCATGAAATTTTCGCAGAAAAATTCTATTCAAGCGAGTTCTATCCAGTAGAATTGTTATTTTCCGAGTTTCACTCACTGAGACATTCCGTGTTCAAAAAACGTTACATTAATCACGGCTTTGACAAACATTATTTAATGACCGTGAGCATGTGGATTACCGATATTTTAACCACAATACAAGACATATTGACACCTAGAAATATTTACTTATATTTCGCAGATTTTTCCTAAATTCAGTTACGAAAATCAGGCAGTTTTCGCAGAAAAATTCTCTTGCTGCATGTTCGATCCAATACACATCCCATTTTCATAGATACCGTCACCGTAACATCCCGTGTTCCGAAAAAGTTACATGCACCATGGATTCAACAAATATTCACTGCTGAGTTGTTAGAATGTGAATTACACATCTTTAATAAACCATTGAAGACATATTGTCACCTTAAAATTTTGCTCAGATTTTGCAGTGTTTTCATAACACCAGTTTCCAAACAGAGGTAGATTTTACACTAAAATGCTCCTGGAGCGGTTTCTCACCAATAGATATGTAATTTACATAGTTTCCATCAACGTGACATTCCGTGTACTGAATACACTACATTCATCACGGATTTGAGAAACATTAGTAATGAGTTGTGTACATGTGTATTACAGAACTTTCATCTACCATACAAGGCATATTTACACCTAGAAACATTAACTCTGAGTTTGCAGATTTTTCCTAATAGCAGTTTCAAAATCAGGCAGTTTCCTAAGGAAATAAATGTTGGAGCGTGTTCTACCCAATAGATATGTAAATTACATAGATTCTCCCGCTGTGAAATTCCGTGTTTCGCACACGCTACATGCAGATAGGATTCGAAAAAATACACTACAGAGTTGTTTGCATGTGGATTACAGGACTTTCATCACAATACAAGGCATATTGATGCTTAGAAGCATTTTCTCTGATTTCACAGAGATTTACAAACGACAGTTTCGAAACTGAGGCAGATTTCAAGGCAAAAACCTCTTGGAGCGGGTTCAAAACAATAGACATTTAATTTACATGGATTCGCTCACCATGAAATTCCGTGTTCCGAACACGCTTCATGCATCTCGGATTCAAAAATTTTCACTACAGAGTTGTTAGCAAGTGGAATACATCACTTTCATTGACCATAGATTGCTTACTGACTCTTTGAATACTTTTCTCAGATTTCACAGTTTAGTTTAAATGCCAGGTTTGATAATGAGGCAGATTTGGCAGGAAAATGCTCTTGGAGCGAGTTCTAACCAAAAGATATGTAATATACCTAGTTTCACTCACCGTGATATTCCGTGTTCTGAACACGTTACATGCATCACGGATTCGACAAACATTCTTTAATGAGTTGTGAACATGTGTATTACCGAACTTTCATCCACCTTACAATGCATATTTATACATAGAAATTATTTTCTGAGTTAGTATATTTCTCCTAGTGTCAGTTTTTAAATCATGCAGTTTTCACAGAAAAATCCTCTTGGAGCGAGTTCTACCCAATAGACATGCAATTTACGTAGAACCCGTCATCGTGAAATTCCGTGATCTGAAAAATATACATGCATCACGGTTTCGAAAAATATTCACTTCAGACTTGTTAGCATAAAGATTACCGAACTTTCATCCACCATAAAAGCCATATTGACACTTTGAAGCATTTTCTCATATTTCAAAAGATTTTCCTAATGCCAGTTTTGAAAATGAGGCAGAATTCGCAGAAAAAGTTCTTGGAACGAGTTCTACCCGAGAGATCTATTTTACATAGATTCGCTTACTGTGATATTCTGTGTTCCGAACACGCTTCATGTGTCTCGGATTCGACAAATATTCACTACAGAGTTGTTAGCATGTGGATTAACGATCTTTCAACCACCATACAAGGCATAAATACACCGAGAATCTATTCATCTGAGTTCGCAGTGTTTCCTATTACCAGTTTCGAAAATCAGGCAGATTTCTCAGGAAAAATCTCTTGGAGTGTTTTCTAACCAAGAGAAATGTAATTTACATAAACTCTCTGGCCATGAAATTCCGTGTTCCGAACATGCTACTTGCATAATGAATTCGAAAAATATTCACTACAGATTTGTTAGCATGTGGATTACCGAACTTTCATCACAATAGATTGAAAATTGATACTTAGAAGTATTTTCTCAGATTTTGCAGTGTTTTCCAAACGCCAGTTTCAAAAATGAAGCATTTACTGCAGAAAAATTCTCTTGGAGAGAGTTCTACCCAATAGAGAAGTAATTTACATTGTTTCAGTCACCGTGAAATTCCATGTTAAAAACACGGTATATGCATCACGGATTAGAAAAAGCTTCTTTAATATGTTGTGAAAATGTGGATTATCGAACTTTCTTCCAACATAAAGGCATATTTACACCTAGAAATATTTACTCTCATTTTGAAGCATTCTCAAAATTTCAGATTCTATAATCATGCAATTTTCGCAGAAAAATTCTATTCTACCTAGTTCTACCCAATAGAATTTTAATTTAAATTGTGTCATTATGGTGAAATTCCATTTCAAAAAGCGCTACATGAATCACGGTTTGAAAAATCATTACTACACTGTTATTAACATGTGGATTACCAGACTTTCATTCACCAATCAATGCATATTGACACTTAGAAGCATTTTCTCAGATTTCACAGGGTTCTCCTAATGGCAGTTTTGAAAATGAGGCACATTTCGCAGAAAAATTCTCTTCAAGCCAGTTCTACCCAATAGACATGTAATTTACATTGTTTCCTTCAATATGACACACTGTATTCCGTACACGTTACATGCATCACGAATTCGACAAACATTCTCTAATGAGTGTGAGCATGTGGATTACCAAATTTTCATTCACCATACAAGGCATATTTATCCCTAGATGTAGTTATTCTGATTTCGCAGGTTTTCCCTAACATCCACTTCCGAAAATCATGAAATTTTCGCAGAAAAATTCTATTCAAGCGAGTTCTATCCAGTAGAATTGTTATTTTCCGAGTTTCACTCACTGAGACATTCCGTGTTCAAAAAACGTTACATTAATCACGGCTTTGACAAACATTATTTAATGACCGTGAGCATGTGGATTACCGATATTTTAACCACAATACAAGACATATTGACACCTAGAAATATTTACTTATATTTCGCAGATTTTTCCTAAATTCAGTTACGAAAATCAGGCAGTTTTCGCAGAAAAATTCTCTTGCTGCATGTTCGATCCAATACACATCCCATTTTCATAGATACCGTCACCGTAACATCCCGTGTTCCGAAAAAGTTACATGCACCATGGATTCAACAAATATTCACTGCTGAGTTGTTAGAATGTGAATTACACATCTTTAATAAACCATTGAAGACATATTGTCACCTTAAAATTTTGCTCAGATTTTGCAGTGTTTTCATAACACCAGTTTCCAAACAGAGGTAGATTTTACCGTAAAATGCTCCTGGAGCGGTTTCTCACCAATAGATATGTAATTTACATAGTTTCCATCAACGTGACATTCCGTGTACTGAATACACTACATTCATCACGGATTTGAGAAACATTAGTAATGAGTTGTGTACATGTGTATTACAGAACTTTCATCTACCATACAAGGCATATTTACACCTAGAAACATTAACTCTGAGTTTGCAGATTTTTCCTAATAGCAGTTTCAAAATCAGGCAGTTTCCTAAGGAAATAAATGTTGGAGCGTGTTCTACCCAATAGATATGTAAATTACATAGATTCTCCCGCTGTGAAATTCCGTGTTTCGCACACGCTACATGCAGATAGGATTCGAAAAAATACACTACAGAGTTGTTTGCATGTGGATTACAGGACTTTCATCACAATACAAGGCATATTGATGCTTAGAAGCATTTTCTCTGATTTCACAGAGATTTACAAACGACAGTTTCGAAACTGAGGCAGATTTCAAGGCAAAAACCTCTTGGAGCGGGTTCAAAACAATAGACATTTAATTTACATGGATTTGCACACCATGAAATTCCGTGTTCCGAACACGCTTCATGCATCTCGGATTCAAAAATTTTCACTACAGAGTTGTTAGCAAGTGGAATACATCACTTTCATTGACCATAGATTGCTTACTGACTCTTTGAATACTTTTCTCAGATTTCACAGTTTAGTTTAAATGCCAGGTTTGATAATGAGGCAGATTTGGCAGGAAAATGCTCTTGGAGCGAGTTCTAACCAAAAGATATGTAATATACCTAGTTTCACTCACCGTGATATTCCGTGTTCTGAACACGTTACATGCATCACGGATTCGACAAACATTCTTTAATGAGTTGTGAACATGTGTATTACCGAACTTTCATCCACCTTACAATGCATATTTATACATAGAAATTATTTTCTGATTTAGTATATTTCTCCTAGTGTCAGTTTTTAAATCATGCAGTTTTCACAGAAAAATCCTCTTGGAGCGAGTTCTACCCAATAGACATGCAATTTACGTAGAACCCGTCATCGTGAAATTCCGTGATCCGAAAAATATACATGCATCACGGTTTCGAAAAATATTCACTTCAGACTTGTTAGCATAAAGATTACCGAACTTTCATCCACCATAAAAGCCATATTGACACTTTGAAGCATTTTCTCATATTTCAAAAGATTTTCCTAATGCCAGTTTTGAAAATGAGGCAGAATTCGCAGAAAAAGTTCTTGGAACGAGTTCTACCCGAGAGATCTATTTTACATAGATTCGCTTACTGTGATATTCTGTGTTCCGAACACGCTTCATGTGTCTCGGATTCGACAAATATTCACTACAGAGTTGTTAGCATGTGGATTAACGATCTTTCAACCACCATACAAGGCATAAATACACCGAGAATCTATTCATCTGAGTTCGCAGTGTTTCCTATTACCAGTTTCGAAAATCAGGCAGATTTCTCAGGAAAAATCTCTTGGAGTGTTTTCTAACCAAGAGAAATGTAATTTACATAAACTCTCTGGCCATGAAATTCCGTGTTCCGAACATGCTACTTGCATAATGAATTCGAAAAATATTCACTACAGATTTGTTAGCATGTGGATTACCGAACTTTCATCACAATAGATTGAAAATTGATACTTAGAAGTATTTTCTCAGATTTTGCAGTGTTTTCCAAACGCCAGTTTCAAAAATGAAGCATTTACTGCAGAAAAATTCTCTTGGAGAGAGTTCTACCCAATAGAGAAGTAATTTACATTGTTTCAGTCACCGTGAAATTCCATGTTAAAAACACGGTATATGCATCACGGATTAGAAAAAGCTTCTTTAATATGTTGTGAAAATGTGGATTACTGAACTTTCTTCCAACATAAAGGCATATTTACACCTAGAAATATTTACTCTCATTTTGAAGCATTCTCAAAATTTCAGATTCGATAATCATGCAATTTTCGCAGAAAAATTCTATTCTAGCTAGTTCTACCCAATAAAATTTTAATTTAAATTGTGTCATTACGGTGAAATTCCATTTCAAAAAGCGCTACATGAATCACGGTTTGAAAAATCATTACTACACTGTTATTAACATGTGGATTACCGGACTTTCATTCACCATTCAATGCATATTGACACTTAGAAGCATTTTCTAAGATTTCACCGGGTTCTCCTAATGGCAGTTTTGAAAATGAGGCACATTTCGCAGAAAAATTCTCTTCAAGCGAGTTCTACCCAATAGACATGTAATTTACATTGTTTCCTTCAATATGACACACTGTATTCCGTACACGTTACATGCATCACGAATTCGACAAACATTCTCTAATGAGTGTGAGCATGTGGATTACCAAAATTTCATTCACCATACAAGGCATATTTATCCCTAGATGTAGTTATTCTGATTTCGCAGGTTTTCCCTAACATCCACTTCCGAAAATCATGAAATTTTCGCAGAAAAATTCTATTCAAGCAAGTTCTATCCAGTAGAATTGTTATTTTCCGAGTTTCACTCACTGAGACATTCCGTGTTCAAAAAACGTTACATTAATCACGGCTTTGACAAACATTATTTAATGACCGTGACCATGTGTATTAACGATATTTTAACCACAATACAAGACATATTGACACCTAGAAATATTTACTTATATTTCGCAGATTTTTCCTAAATTCAGTTACGAAAATCAGGCAGTTTTCGCAGAAAAATTCTCTTGCTCCTTGTTCGATCCAATACACATCCCATTTTCATAGATACCGTCACCGTAACATCCCGTGTTCCGAAAAAGTTACATGCACCATGGATTCAACAAATATTCACTGCTGAGTTGTTAGAATGTGAATTACACATCTTTAATAAACCATTGAAGACATATTGTCACCTTAAAATTTTGCTCAGATTTTGCAGTGTTTTCATAACACCAGTTTCCAAACAGAGGTAGATTTTACCGTAAAATGCTCCTGGAGCGGTTTCTCACCAATAGATATGTAATTTACATAGTTTCCATCAACGTGACATTCCGTGTACTGAATACACTACATTCATCACGGATTTGAGAAACATTAGTAATGAGTTGTGTACATGTGTATTACAGAACTTTCATCTACCATACAAGGCATATTTACACCTAGAAACATTAACTCTGAGTTTGCAGATTTTCCTAATAGCAGTTTCAAAATCAGGCAATTTCCTAAGGAAATAAATGTTGGAGCGTGTTCTACCCAATAGATATGTAAATTACATAGATTCTCCCGCTGTGAAATTCCGTGTTTCGCACACGCTACATGCAGATAGGATTCGAAAAAATACACTACAGAGTTGTTTGCATGTGGATTATAGGACTTTCATCACAATACACGGCATATTGATGCTTAGAAGCATTTTCTTTGATTTCACAGAGATTTACAAACGACAGTTTCGAAACTGAGGCAGATTTCAAGGCAAAAACCTCTTGGAGCGGGTTCAAAACAATAGACATTTAATTTACATGGATTTGCACACCATGAAATTCCGTGTTCCGAACACGCTTCATGCATCTCGGATTCAAAAATTTTCACTACAGAGTTGTTAGCAAGTGGAATACATCACTTTCATTGACCATAGATTGCTTACTGACTCTTTGAATACTTTTCTCAGATTTCACAGTTTAGTTTAAATGCCAGGTTTGATAATGAGGCAGATTTGGCAGGAAAATGCTCTTGGAGCGAGTTCTAACCAAAAGATATGTAATATACCTAGTTTCACTCACCGTGATATTCCGTGTTCTGAACACTTTACATGCATCACGGATTCGACAAACATTCTTTAATGAGTTGTGAACATGTGTATTACCAAACTTTCATCCACCTTACAATGCATATTTATACATAGAAATTATTTTCTGATTTAGTATATTTCTCCTAGTGTCAGTTTTTAAATCATGCAGTTTTCACAGAAAAATCCTCTTGGAGCGAGTTCTACCCAATAGACATGCAATTTACGTAGAACCCGTCATCGTGAAATTCCGTGATCCGAAAAAGATACATGCATCACGGTTTCGAAAAATATTCACTTCAGACTTGTTAGCATAAAGATTACCGAACTTTCATCCACCATAAAAGCCATATTGACACTTTGAAGCATTTTCTCATATTTCAAAAGATTTTCCTAATGCCAGTTTTGAAAATGAGGCAGAATTCGCAGAAAAAGTTCTTGGAACGAGTTCTACCCGAGAGATCTATTTTACATAGATTCGCTTACTGTGATATTCTGTGTTCTGAACACGCTTCATGTGTCTCGGATTCGACAAATATTCACTACAGAGTTGTTAGCATGTGGATTAACGATCTTTCAACCACCATACAAGGCATAAATACACCGAGAATCTATTCATCTGAGTTCGCAGTGTTTCCTATTACCAGTTTCGAAAATCAGGCAGATTTCTCAGGAAAAATCTCTTGGAGTGTTTTCTAACCAAGAGAAATGTAATTTACATAAACTCTCTGTCCATGAAATTCCGTGTTCCAAACATGCTACTTGCATAATGAATTCGAAAAATATTCACTACAGATTTGTTAGCATGTGGATTACCGAACTTTCATCACAATAGATTGAAAATTGATACTTAGAAGTATTTTCTCAGATTTTGCAGTGTTTTCCAAACGCCAGTTTCAAAAATGAAGCATTTACTGCAGAAAAATTCTCTTGGAGAGAGTTCTACCCAATAGAGAAGTAATTTACATTGTTTCAGTCACCGTGAAATTCCATGTTAAAAACACGGTATATGCATCACGGATTAGAAAAAGCTTCTTTAATATGTTGTGAAAATGTGGATTACTGAACTTTCTTCCAACATAAAGGCATATTTACACCTAGAAATATTTACTCTCATTTTGAAGCATTCTCAAAATTTCAGATTCTATAATCATGCAATTTTCGCAGAAAAATTCTATTCTACCGAGTTCTACCCAATAGAATTTTAATTTAAATTGTGTCATTACGGTGAAATTCCATTTCAAAAAGCGCTACATGAATCACGGTTTGAAAAATCATTACTACACTGTTATTAACATGTGGATTACCGGACTTTCATTCACCATTCAATGCATATTGACACTTAGAAGCATTTTCTAAGATTTCACAGGGTTCTCCTAATGGCAGTTTTGAAAATGAGGCACATTTCGCAGAAAAATTCTCTTCAAGCGAGTTCTACCCAATAGACATGTAATTTACATTGTTTCCTTCAATATGACACACTGTATTCCGTACACGTTACATGCATCACGAATTCGACAAACATTCTCTAATGAGTGTGAGCATGTGGATTACCAAAATTTCATTCACCATACAAGGCATATTTATCCCTAGATGTAGTTATTCTGATTTCGCAGGTTTTCCCTAACATCCACTTCCGAAAATCATGAAATTTTCGCAGAAAAATTCTATTCAAGCGAGTTCTATCCAGTAGAATTGTTATTTTCCGAGTTTCACTCACTGAGACATTCCGTGTTCAAAAAACGTTACATTAATCACGGCTTTGATAAACATTATTTAATGACCGTGACCATGTGTATTAACGATATTTTAACCACAATACAAGACATATTGACACCTAGAAATATTTACTTATATTTCACAGATTTTTCCTAAATTCAGTTACGAAAATCAGGCAGTTTTCGCAGAAAAATTCTCTTGCTCCTTGTTCGATCCAATACACATCCCATTTTCATAGATACCATCACCGTAACATCCCGTGTTCCGAAAAAGTTACATACACCATGGATTCATCAAGTATTCACTGCTGAGTTGTTAGAATGTGAATTACACATCTTTAATAAACCATTGAAGACATATTGTCACCTTAAAATTTTGCTCAGATTTTGCAGTGTTTTCATAACACCAGTTTCCAAACAGAGGTAGATTTTACAGTAAAATGCTCCTGGAGCGGTTTCTCACCAATAGATATGTAATTTACATAGTTTCCATCAACGTGACATTCCGTGTACTGAATACACTACATTCATCACGGATTTGAGAAACATTTTTAATGAGTTGTGTACATGTGTATTACAGAACTTTCATCCACCATACAAGGCATATTTACACCTAGAAACATTAACTCTGAGTTTGCAGCTTTTTCTTAATAGCAGTTTCAAAATCAGGCAGTTTCCTAAGGAAAAAACTATTGGAGCGTGTTCTACCCAATAGATATGTAAATTACATAGATTCTCCCGCTGTGAAATTCCGTGTTTCGCACACGCTACATGCAGATAGGATTCGAAAAAATACACTACAGAGTTGTTTGCATGTGGATTACAGGACTTTCATCACAATACAAGGCATATTGATGCTTAGAAGCATTTTCTCTGATTTCACAGAGATTTACAAATGACAGTTTCGAAACTGAGGCAGATTTCAACGCAAAAATCTCTTGGAGCGGGTTCAGAACAATAGACATTTAATTTACATGGATTCACACACCATGAAATTCCGTGTTCCGAACACGCTTCATGCATCTCGGATTCAAAAATTTTCACTACAGGGTTGTTAGCAAGTGGAATACATCACTTTCATTGACCATAGATTGCTTACTGACTCTTTGAATACTTTTCTCAGATTTCACAGTTTAGTTTAAATGCCAGGTTTGATAATGAGGCAGATTTGGCAGGAAAATGCTCTTGGAGCGAGTTCTAACCAAAAGATATGTAATATACCTAGTTTCACTCACCGTGACATTCCGTGTTCTGAACAAGTTACATGCATCACGGATTCGACAAACATTCTTTAATGAGTTGTGAACATGTGTATTACCGAACTTTCATCCACCTTACAATGCATAATTATACATAGAAAGTTTTTTTTGATTTAGTAGATTTCACCTAATGTCAGTTTTTAAATCATGCAGTTTTCACAGAAAAATCCTCTCGGAGTGAGTTCTACCCAATAGACATTCAATTTACATAGAATCTGTCATCGTGAAATTCCGTGTTCCGAAAAAGATACATGCATCACGGATTCGACAAATATTCCCTACAGAGTTGTCAGCATAACGATTAACGAAATTTCATCCACCATAAAAGCCATATTGACACTTTGAATCATTTTCTCATATTTCAAAAGTATTTCCTAATGCCAGTTTTGAAAATGAGGCAGAATTCGCAGAAAAACTCTTGGAGCGTGTTCTACCCAAGTGACATGCATTTTACATAGATTCGCTCACCGTGATATTCTGTGTCCCAAACACGCCTCATGTATCTCGGATTTGACAAATATTCACTACAGAGTTGTTAGCATGCAGATTACCGAACTTTCATCCACCCTACAAGGCATATATACACCGAGAATCTATTCATCTGAGTTTGCAGTGTTTTCCTAAAGACAGTTTCGAAAATCAGGCATATTTCTCAGGAAAAATCTCTTGGAGTGATTTCTAACCAAGAGAAATGTAATTTACATAATATCCCTGGCCATGAAATTCCGTGTTCTGAACATGCTACATGCATAATGGATTCGAAAAATATTCTCTACAGATTTGTTAGCATGTGGATTACCGAACTTTCATCACAATAGTTTGAATATTGATACTTAGAAGTATTTTCTCAGATTTTGCTGCGTTTTCCAAATGCCATTTTAAAAAATAATGCAGTTTTCACAGAAAAATATTCTTGGAGAGAGTTCTACCCAATAGAGGAGTAATTTACATTTTTTCAGTCACCGTGAAATTCCACATTCCAAACACGGTATATGCATCACGGATTAGAAAAAAATTCTTTAATATGCTGTGAAAATGTGGATTACAGAACTTTCTTCCACATAAAGTCATATTTAAACCTAGAAATATTTACTCTCATTTTGAAGCTTTCTCCAAACTTCAGATTCGATAATCATGCAATTTTCGAAGAAAAATTCTATTCTAGCTAGTTCTACCCAATAGAATTTTAATTTAAATTGTTTCATTACGGTGAAATTCCATTTCAAAAAACACTACATGAATCACGGTTTGAAAAAGAATTACTACACTGTTATTAACATGTGGATTACCAGACTTTCATTCACCATTCAAGGCATATTGACACTTAGAAGCATTTTCTAAGATTTCACGTGGTTCTCCTACTGGCAGATTTGAAAATGAGGCACATTTCGCAGAAAAATACTCTTCAAGCGAGTTCTACCCAATAGACTTGTAATTTACATTGTTTCCTTCAATATGACACACTGTATTCCGTACACGTTACATGCATCACGAATTCGACAAACATTCTCTAATGAGTGTGAGCATGTGGATTACCAAATTTTCATTCACCATACAAGGCATATTTATCCCTAGATGTAGTTATTCTGATTTCGCAGGTTTTCCCTAACATCCACTTCCGAAAATCATGAAATTTTCGCAGAAAAATTCTATTCAAGCGAGTTCTATCCAGTAGAATTGTTATTTTCCGAGTTTCACTCACTGAGACATTCCGTGTTCAAAAAACGTTACATTAATCACGGCTTTGACAAACATTATTTAATGACCGTGAGCATGTGGATTACCGATATTTTAACCACAATACAAGACATATTGACACCTAGAAATATTTACTTATATTTCGCAGATTTTTCCTAAATTCAGTTACGAAAATCAGGCAGTTTTCGCAGAAAAATTCTCTTGCTGCATGTTCGATCCAATACACATCCCATTTTCATAGATACCGTCACCGTAACATCCCGTGTTCCGAAAAAGTTACATGCACCATGGATTCAACAAATATTCACTGCTGAGTTGTTAGAATGTGAATTACACATCTTTAATAAACCATTGAAGACATATTGTCACCTTAAAATTTTGCTCAGATTTTGCAGTGTTTTCATAACACCAGTTTCCAAAC
This sequence comes from Camelus bactrianus, assembly GCF_048773025.1. NCBI lineage: Eukaryota > Metazoa > Chordata > Mammalia > Artiodactyla > Camelidae > Camelus > Camelus bactrianus. Next base: position 140,772,948 of record NC_133539.1, on the reverse strand, counting down.
AGAGGTAGATTTTACACTAAAATGCTCCTGGAGCGGTTTCTCACCAATAGATATGTAATTTACATAGTTTCCATCAACGTGACATTCCGTGTACTGAATACACTACATTCATCACGGATTTGAGAAACATTAGTAATGAGTTGTGTACATGTGTATTACAGAACTTTCATCTACCATACAAGGCATATTTACACCTAGAAACATTAACTCTGAGTTTGCAGATTTTCCTAATAGCAGTTTCAAAATCAGGTAGTTTCCTAAGGAAATAAATGTTGGAGCGTGTTCTACCCAATAGATATGTAAATTACATAGATTCTCCCGCTGTGAAATTCCGTGTTTCGCACACGCTACATGCAGATAGGATTCGAAAAAATACACTACAGAGTTGTTTGCATGTGGATTACAGTACTTTCATCACAATACAAGGCATATTGATGCTTAGAAGCATTTTCTCTGATTTCACAGAGATTTACAAACGACAGTTTTGAAACTGAGGCAGATTTCAAGGCAAAAACCTCTTGGAGCGGGTTCAAAACAATAGACATTTAATTTACATGGATTTGCACACCATGAAATTCCGTGTTCCGAACACGCTTCATGCATCTCGGATTCAAAAATTTTCACTACATAGTTGTTAGCAAGTGGAATACATCACTTTCATTGACCATAGATTGCTTACTGACTCTTTGAATACTTTTCTCAGATTTCACAGTTTAGTTTAAATGCCAGGTTTGATAATGAGGCAGATTTGGCAGGAAAATGCTCTTGGAGCGAGTTCTAACCAAAAGATATGTAATATACCTAGTTTCACTCACCATGATATTCCGTGTTCTGAACACGTTACATGCATCACGGATTCGACAAACATTCTTTAATGAGTTGTGAACATGTGTATTACCGAACTTTCATCCACCTTACAATGCATATTTATACATAGAAATTATTTTCTGATTTAGTATATTTCTCCTAGTGTCAGTTTTTAAATCATGCAGTTTTCACAGAAAAATCCTCTTGGAGCGAGTTCTACCCAATAGACATGCAATTTACGTAGAACCCGTCATCGTGAAATTCCGTGATCCGAAAAATATACATGCATCACGGTTTCGAAAAATATTCACTTCAGACTTGTTAGCATAAAGATTACCGAACTTTCATCCACCATAAAAGCCATATTGACACTTTGAAGCATTTTCTCATATTTCAAAAGATTTTCCTAATGCCAGTTTTGAAAATGAGGCAGAATTCGCAGAAAAAGTTCTTGGAACGAGTTCTACCCGAGAGATCTATTTTACATAGATTCGCTTACTGTGATATTCTGTGTTCCGAACACGCTTCATGTGTCTCAGATTCGACAAATATTCACTACAGAGTTGTTAGCATGTGGATTAACGATCTTTCAACCACCATACAAGGCATAAATACACCGAGAATCTATTCATCTGAGTTCGCAGTGTTTCCTATTACCAGTTTCGAAAATCAGGCAGATTTCTCAGGAAAAATCTCTTGGAGTGTTTTCTAACCAAGAGAAATGTAATTTACATAAACTCTCTGGCCATGAAATTCCGTGTTCCGAACATGCTACTTGCATAATGAATTCGAAAATATTCACTACAGATTTGTTAGCATGTGGATTACCGAACTTTCATCACAATAGATTGAAAATTGATACTTAGAAGTATTTTCTCAGATTTTGCAGTGTTTTCCAAACGCCAGTTTCAAAAATGAAGCATTTACTGCAGAAAAATTCTCTTGGAGAGAGTTCTACCCAATAGAGAAGTAATTTACATTGTTTCAGTCACCGTGAAATTCCATGTTAAAAACACGGTATATGCATCACGGATTAGAAAAAGCTTCTTTAATATGTTGTGAAAATGTGGATTACCGAACTTTCTTCCAACATAAAGGCATATTTACACCTAGAAATATTTACTCTCATTTTGAAGCATTCTCAAAATTTCAGATTCGATAATCATGCAATTTTCCCTGAAAAATTCTATTCTACCTAGTTCTACCCAATAGAATTTTAATTTCAATTGTGTCATTACGGTGAAATTCCATTACAAAAAGCGCTACATGAATCACGGTTTGAAAAATCATTACTACACTCTTATTAACATGTGGATTACCGGACTTTCATTCACCATTCAATGCAAATTGACACTTAGAAGCATTTTCTCAGATTTCACAGGGTTCTCCTAATGGCAGTTTTGAAAATGAGGCACATTTCGCAGAAAAACTCTTGGAGCGTGTTCTACCCAAGTGACATGCATTTTACATAGATTCACTCACCGTGATATTCTGTGTCCCAAACACGCTTCATGTATCTCGGATTTGACAAATATTCACTACAGAGTTGTTAGCATGCAGATTACCGAACTTTCATCCACCCTATAATGCATATATACACCGAGAATCTATTCATCTGGGTTTGCAGTGTTTTTCTAAAGACAGTTTCGAAAATCAGGCATTTTTCTCAGGAAAAATCTCTTGGAGTGATTTCTAACCAAGAGAAATGTAATTTACATAATATACCTGGCCATGAAATTCCGTGTTCTGAACATGCTACATGCATAATGGATTCGAAAAATATTCTCTACAGATTTGTTAGCATGTGGATTACCGAACTTTCATCACAATAGTTTGAATATTGATACTTAAAAGTATTTTCTCAGATTTTGCTGCGTTTTCCAAACGCCAGTTTAAAAAATAATGCAGTTTTCACAGAAAAATATTCTTGGAGAGAGTTCTACCCAATAGAGGAGTAATTTACATTTTTTCAGTCTCCGTGAAATTCCACATTCCAAACACGGTATATGCATCACGGATTAGAAAAAGATTCTTTAATATGTTGTGAAAATGTGGATTACATAACTTTCTTCCACATAAAGTCATATTTACACCTAGAAATATTTACTCTCATTTTGAAGCTTTCTCCAAACTTCAGATTCGATAATCATGCAATTTTCGCAGAAAAATTCTATTCTAGCTAGTTCTACCCAATAGAATTTTAATTTAAATTGTTTCATTACTGTGAAATTCCATTTCAAAAAACCCTACATGTATCACGGTTTGAAAAATAATTACTACACTGTTATTAACCTGTGGATTACCAGACTTTCATTCACCATTCAAGGCATATTGACACTTAGAAGCATTTTCTAAGATTTCACGTGGTTCTCCTACTGGCAGATTTGAAAATGAGGCACATTTCGCAGAAAAATTCTCTTCAAGCGAGTTCTACCCAATAGACATGTAATTTACATTGTTTCCTTCAATATGACACTCTGTATTCCGTACACGTTACATGCATCACGAATTCGACAAACATTCTAAAATGAGTGTGAGCATTTTGATTACCAAAATTTCATTCACCATACAAGGCATATTTATCCCTAGATGTTGTTATTCTGATTTCGCAGGTTTTCCCTAACATCCACTTCCGAAAATCATGAAATTTTGGCAGAAAAATTCAATTCAAGCGAGTTCTATCCAGTAGAATTGTTATTTTCCGAGTTTCACTCACTGAGACATTCCGTGTTCAAAAAACGTTACATTAATCACGGCTTTGACAAACATTATTTATTAACTGTGAGCATGTGGATTACCGATATTTTAACCACAATACAAGGCATATTTACACCTAGAAATATTTACTTATATTTCGCAGATTTTTCCTAAATTCAGTTACGAAAATCAGGCAGTTTTCGCAGAAAAATTCTCTTGCTGCATGTTCGATCCAATACACATCCCATTTCAATAGATACCGTCACCGTAACATTCAGTGTTCCGAAAAAGGTACATGCACCATGGATTCAACAAATATTAACTCCTGAGTTGTTAGAATGTGAATTACACATCTTTAATAAACCATTGAAGACATATTGTCACCTTAAAGCTTTTGCTCAGGTTTTGCAGTGTTTTCATAACACCAGTTTCCAAACAGAGGTAGATTTTACAGTAAAATGCTCCTGGAGCGGTTTCTCACCAATAGATATGTAATTTACATAGTTTCCATCAACGTGACATTCCGTGTACTGAATACACTACATTCATCACGGATTTGAGAAACATTAGTAATGAGTTGTGTACATGTGTATTACAGAACTTTCATCTACCATACAAGGCATATTTACACCTAGAAACATTAACTCTGAGTTTGCAGATTTTTCCTAATAGCAGTTTCAAAATCAGGCAGTTTCCTAAGGAAATAAATGTTGGAGCGTGTTCTACCCAATAGATATGTAAATTACATAGATTCTCCCGCTGTGAAATTCCGTGTTTCACACACGCTACATGCAGATAGGATTCGAAAAAATACACTACAGAGTTGTTTGCATGTGGATTACAGGACTTTCTTCACAATGCAAGGCATATTGATGCTTAGAAGCATTTTCTCTGATTTCACAGAGATTTACAAACGACAGTTTCGAAACTGAGGCAGATTTCAAGGCAAAAACCTCTTGGAGCGGGTTCAAAACAATAGACATTTAATTTACATGGATTTGCACACCATGAAATTCCGTGTTCCGAACACGCTTCATGCATCTCGGATTCAAAAATTTTCACTACAGAGTTGTTAGCAAGTGGAATACATCACTTTCATTGACCATAGATTGCTTACTGACTCTTTGAATACTTTTCTCAGATTTCACAGTTTAGTTTAAATGCCAGGTTTGATAATGAGGCAGATTTGGCAGGAAAATGCTCTTGGAGCGAGTTCTAACCAAAAGATATGTAATATACCTAGTTTCACTCACCGTGATATTCCGTGTTCTGAACACTTTACATGCATCACGGATTCGACAAACATTCTTTAATGAGTTGTGAACATGTGTATTACCGAACTTTCATCCACCTTACAATGCATATTTATACATAGAAATTATTTTCTGATTTAGTATATTTCTCCCAGTGTCAGTTTTTAAATCATGCAGTTTTCACAGAAAAATCCTCTTGGAGCGAGTTCTACCCAATAGACATGCAATTTACGTAGAACCCGTCATCGTGAAATTCCGTGATCCGAAAAATATACATGCATCACGGTTTCGAAAAATATTCACTTCAGACTTGTTAGCATAAAGATTACCGAACTTTCATCCACCATAAAAGCCATATTGACACTTTGAAGCATTTTCTCATATTTCAAAAGATTTTCCTAATGCCAGTTTTGAAAATGAGGCAGAATTCGCAGAAAAAGTTCTTGGAACGAGTTCTACCCGAGAGATCTATTTTACATAGATTCGCTTACTGTGATATTCTGTGTTCCGAACACGCTTCATGTGTCTCAGATTCGACAAATATTCACTACAGAGTTGTTAGCATGTGGATTAACGATCTTTCAAACACCATACAAGGCATAAATACACCGAGAATCTATTCATCTGAGTTCGCAGTGTTTCCTATTACCAGTTTCGAAAATCAGGCAGATTTCTCAGGAAAAATCTCTTGGAGTGTTTTCTAACCAAGAGAAATGTAATTTACATAAACTCTCTGGCCATGAAATTCCGTGTTCCGAACATGCTACTTGCATAATGAATTCGAAAAATATTCACTACAGATTTGTTAGCATGTGGATTACCGAACGTTCATCACAATAGATTGAAAATTGATACTTAGAAGTATTTTCTCAAATTTTGCAGTGTTTTCCAAACGCCAGTTTCAAAAATGAAGCATTTACTGCAGAAAAATTCTGTTGGAGAGAGTTCTACCCAATAGAGTAGTAATTTACATTGTTTCAGTCACCGTGAAATTCCATGTTAAAAACACGGTATATGCATCACGGATTAGAAAAAGCTTCTTTAATATGTTGTGAAAATGTGGATTACCGAACTTTCTTCCAACATAAAGGCATATTTACACCTAGAAATATTTACTCTCATTTTGAAGCATTCTCCAAATTTCAGATTCGATAATCATGCAATTTTCGCTGAAAAATTCTATTCTACCTATTTCTACCCAATAGAATTTTAATTTAAATTGTGTCATTACGGTGAAATTCCATTTCAAAAAGCGCTACATGAATCACGGTTTGAAAAATCATTACTACACTGTTATTAACATGTGGATTACCGGACTTTCATTCACCATTCAATGCATATTGACACTTAGAAGCATTTTCTAAGATTTCACAGGGTTCTCCTAATGGCAGTTTTGAAAATGAGGCACATTTCGCAGAAAAATTCTCTTCAAGCGAGTTCTACCCAATATACATGTAATTTACATTGTTTCCTTCAATATGACACACTGTATTCCGTACACGTTACATGCATCACGAATTCGACAAACATTCTCTAATGAGTGTGAGCATGTGGATTACCAAATTTTCATTCACCATACAAGGCATATTTATCCCTAGATGTTGTTATTCTGATTTCGCAGGTTTTCCCTAACATCCACTTCCGAAAATCATGAAATTTTCGCAGAAAAATTCTATTCAAGCGAGTTCTATCCAGTAGAATTGTTATTTTCCGAGTTTCACTCACTGAGACATTCCGTGTTCAAAAAACGTTACATTAATCACGGCTTTTACAAACATTATTTAATGACCGTGAGCATGTGGATTACCGATATTTTAACCACAATACAAGACATATTGACACCTAGAAATATTTACTTATATTTCGCAGATTTTTCCTAAATTCAGTTACGAAAATCAGGCAGTTTTCGCAGAAAAATTCTCTTGCTGCATGTTCGATCCAATACACATCCCATTTTCATAGATACCGTCACCGTAACATCCCGTGTTCCGAAAAAGTTACATGCACCATTGATTCAACAAATATTCACTGCTGAGTTGTTAGAATGTGAATTACACATCTTTAATAAACCATTGAAGACATATTGTCACCTTAAAATTTTGCTCAGATTTTGCAGTGTTTTCATAACACCAGTTTCCAAACAGAGGTAGATTTTACAGTAAAATGCTCCTGGAGCGGTTTCTCACCAATAGATATGTAATTTACATAGTTTCCATCAACGTGACATTCCGTGTACTGAATACACTACATTCATCACGGATTTGAGAAACATTTTTAATGAGTTGTGTACATGTGTATTACAGAACTTTCATCTACCATACAAGGCATATTTACACCTAGAAACATTAACTCTGAGTTTGCAGATTTTTCCTAATAGCAGTTTCAAAATCAGGCACTTTCCTAAGGAAATAAATGTTGGAGCGTGTTCTACCCAATAGATATGTAAATTACATAGATTCTCCCGCTGTGAAATTCCGTGTTTCGCACACGCTACATGCAGATAGGATTCGAAAAAATACACTACAGAGTTGTTTGCATGTGGATTACAGGACTTTCTTCACAATACAAGGCATATTGATGCTTAGAAGCATTTTCTCTGATTTCACAGAGATTTACAAACGACAGTTTCGAAACTGAGGCAGATTTCAAGGCAAAAACCTCTTGGAGCGGGTTCAAAACAATAGACATTTAATTTACATGGATTTGCACACCATGAAATTCCGTGTTCCGGACACGCTTCATGCATCTCGGATTCAAAAATTTTCACTACAGAGTTGTTAGCAAGTGGAATACATCACTTTCATTGACCATAGATTGCTTACTGACTCTTTGAATACTTTTCTCAGATTTCACAGTTTAGTTTAAATGCCAGGTTTGATAATGAGGCAGATTTGGCAGGAAAATGCTCTTGGAGCGAGTTCTAACCAAAAGATATGTAATATACCTAGTTTCACTCACCGTGATATTCCGTGTTCTGAACACGTTACATGCATCACGGATTCGACAAACATTCTTTAATGAGTTGTGAACATGTGTATTACCGAACTTTCATCCACCTTACAATGCATATTTATACATAGAAATTATTTTCTGATTTAGTATATTTCTCCTAGTGTCAGTTTTTAAATCATGCAGTTTTCACAGAAAAATCCTCTTGGAGCGAGTTCTACCCAATAGACATGCAATTTACGTAGAACCCGTCATCGTGAAATTCCGTGATCTGAAAAATATACATGCATCACGGTTTCGAAAAATATTCACTTCAGACTTGTTAGCATAAAGATTACCGAACTTTCATCCACCATAAAAGCCATATTGACACTTTGAAGCATTTTCTCATATTTCAAAAGATTTTCCTAATGCCAGTTTTGAAAATGAGGCAGAATTCGCAGAAAAAGTTCTTGGAACGAGTTCTACCCGAGAGATCTATTTTACATAGATTCGCTTACTGTGATATTCTGTGTTCCGAACACGCTTCATGTGTCTCGGATTCGACAAATATTCACTACAGAGTTGTTAGCATGTGGATTAACGATCTTTCAACCACCATACAAGGCATAAATACACCGAGAATCTATTCATCTGAGTTCGCAGTGTTTCCTATTACCAGTTTCGAAAATCAGGCAGATTTCTCAGGAAAAATCTCTTGGAGTGTTTTCTAACCAAGAGAAATGTAATTTACATAAACTCTCTGGCCATGAAATTCCGTGTTCCGAACATGCTACTTGCATAATGAATTCGAAAAATATTCACTACAGATTTGTTAGCATGTGGATTACCGAACTTTCATCACAATAGATTGAAAATTGATACTTAGAAGTATTTTCTCAGATTTTGCAGTGTTTTCCAAACGCCAGTTTCAAAAATGAAGCATTTACTGCAGAAAAATTCTCTTGGAGAGAGTTCTACCCAATAGAGAAGTAATTTACATTGTTTCAGTCACCGTGAAATTCCATGTTAAAAACACGGTATATGCATCACGGATTAGAAAAAGCTTCTTTAATATGTTGTGAAAATGTGGATTATCGAACTTTCTTCCAACATAAAGGCATATTTACACCTAGAAATATTTACTCTCATTTTGAAGCATTCTCAAAATTTCAGATTCTATAATCATGCAATTTTCGCAGAAAAATTCTATTCTACCTAGTTCTACCCAATAGAATTTTAATTTAAATTTTGTCATTATGGTGAAATTCCATTTCAAAAAGCGCTACATGAATCACGGTTTGAAAAATCATTACTACACTGTTATTAACATGTGGATTACCAGACTTTCATTCACCAATCAATGCATATTGACACTTAGAAGCATTTTCTCAGATTTCACAGGGTTCTCCTAATGGCAGTTTTGAAAATGAGGCACATTTCGCAGAAAAATTCTCTTCAAGCCAGTTCTACCCAATAGACATGTAATTTACATTGTTTCCTTCAATATGACACACTGTATTCCGTACACGTTACATGCATCACGAATTCGACAAACATTCTCTAATGAGTGTGAGCATGTGGATTACCAAATTTTCATTCACCATACAAGGCATATTTATCCCTAGATGTAGTTATTCTGATTTCGCAGGTTTTCCCTAACATCCACTTCCGAAAATCATGAAATTTTCACAGAAAAATTCTATTCAAGCGAGTTCTATCCAGTAGAATTGTTATTTTCCGAGTTTCACTCACTGAGACATTCCGTGTTCAAAAAACGTTACATTAATCACGGCTTTGACAAACATTATTTAATGACCGTGAGCATGTGGATTACCGATATTTTAACCACAATACAAGACATATTGACACCTAGAAATATTTACTTATATTTCGCAGATTTTTCCTAAATTCAGTTACGAAAATCAGGCAGTTTTCACAGAAAAATTCTCTTGCTGCATGTTCGATCCAATACACATCCCATTTTCATAGATACCGTCACCGTAACATCCCGTGTTCCGAAAAAGTTACATGCACCATGGATTCAACAAATATTCACTGCTGAGTTGTTAGAATGTGAATTACACATCTTTAATAAACCATTGAAGACATATTGTCACCTTAAAATTTTGCTCAGATTTTGCAGTGTTTTCATAACACCAGTTTCCAAACAGAGGTAGATTTTACCGTAAAATGCTCCTGGAGCGGTTTCTCACCAATAGATATGTAATTTACATAGTTTCCATCAACGTGACATTCCGTGTACTGAATACACTACATTCATCACGGATTTGAGAAACATTAGTAATGAGTTGTGTACATGTGTATTACAGAACTTTCATCTACCATACAAGGCATATTTACACCTAGAAACATTAACTCTGAGTTTGCAGATTTTCCTAATAGCAGTTTCAAAATCAGGCAGTTTCCTAAGGAAAGAAATGTTGGAGCGTGTTCTACCCAATAGATATGTAAATTACATAGATTCTCCCGCTGTGAAATTCCGTGTTTCGCACACGCTACATGCAGATAGGATTCGAAAAAATACACTACAGAGTTGTTTGCATGTGGATTATAGGACTTTCATCACAATACACGGCATATTGATGCTTAGAAGCATTTTCTCTGATTTCACAGAGATTTACAAACGACAGTTTCGAAACTGAGGCAGATTTCAAGGCAAAAACCTCTTGGAGCGGGTTCAAAACAATAGACATTTAATTTACATGGATTTGCACACCATGAAATTCCGTGTTCCGAACACGCTTCATGCATCTCGGATTCAAAAATTTTCACTACAGAGTTGTTAGCAAGTGGAATACATCACTTTCATTGACCATAGATTGCTTACTGACTCTTTGAATACTTTTCTCAGATTTCACAGTTTAGTTTAAATGCCAGGTTTGATAATGAGGCAGATTTGGCAGGAAAATGCTCTTGGAGCGAGTTCTAACCAAAAGATATGTAATATACCTAGTTTCACTCACCGTGATATTCCGTGTTCTGAACACGTTACATGCATCACGGATTCGACAAACATTCTTTAATGAGTTGTGAACATGTGTATTACCGAACTTTCATCCACCTTACAATGCATATTTATACATAGAAATTATTTTCTGATTTAGTATATTTCTCCTAGTGTCAGTTTTTAAATCATGCAGTTTTCACAGAAAAATCCTCTTGGAGCGAGTTCTACCCAATAGACATGCAATTTACGTAGAACCCGTCATCGTGAAATTCCGTGATCTGAAAAATATACATGCATCACGGTTTCGAAAAATATTCACTTCAGACTTGTTAGCATAAAGATTACCGAACTTTCATCCACCATAAAAGCCATATTGACACTTTGAAGCATTTTCTCATATTTCAAAAGATTTTCCTAATGCCAGTTTTGAAAATGAGGCAGAATTCGCAGAAAAAGTTCTTGGAACGAGTTCTACCCGAGAGATCTATTTTACATAGATTCGCTTACTGTGATATTCTGTGTTCCGAACACGCTTCATGTGTCTCGGATTCGACAAATATTCACTACAGAGTTGTTAGCATGTGGATTAACGATCTTTCAACCACCATACAAGGCATAAATACACCGAGAATCTATTCATCTGAGTTCGCAGTGTTTCCTATTACCAGTTTCGAAAATCAGGCAGATTTCTCAGGAAAAATCTCTTGGAGTGTTTTCTAACCAAGAGAAATGTAATTTACATAAACTCTCTGGCCATGAAATTCCGTGTTCCGAACATGCTACTTGCATAATGAATTCGAAAAATATTCACTACAGATTTGTTAGCATGTGGATTACCGAACTTTCATCACAATAGATTGAAAATTGATACTTAGAAGTATTTTCTCAGATTTTGCAGTGTTTTCCAAACGCCAGTTTCAAAAATGAAGCATTTACTGCAGAAAAATTCTCTTGGAGAGAGTTCTACCCAATAGAGAAGTAATTTACATTGTTTCAGTCACCGTGAAATTCCATGTTAAAAACACGGTATATGCATCACGGATTAGAAAAAGCTTCTTTAATATGTTGTGAAAATGTGGATTATCGAACTTTCTTCCAACATAAAGGCATATTTACACCTAGAAATATTTACTCTCATTTTGAAGCATTCTCAAAATTTCAGATTCTATAATCATGCAATTTTCGAAGAAAAATTCTATTCTAGCTAGTTCTACCCAATAGAATTTTAATTTAAATTTTGTCATTATGGTGAAATTCCATTTCAAAAAGCGCTACATGAATCACGGTTTGAAAAATCATTACTACACTGTTATTAACATGTGGATTACCAGACTTTCATTCACCAATCAATGCATATTGACACTTAGAAGCATTTTCTCAGATTTCACAGGGTTCTCCTAATGGCAGTTTTGAAAATGAGGCACATTTCGCAGAAAAATTCTCTTCAAGCGAGTTCTACCCAATAGACATGTAATTTACATTGTTTCCTTCAATATGACACACTGTATTCCGTACACGTTACATGCATCACGAATTCGACAAACATTCTCTAATGAGTGTGAGCATGTGGATTACCAAATTTTCATTCACCATACAAGGCATATTTATCCCTAGATGTAGTTATTCTGATTTTGCAGGTTTTCCCTAACATCCACTTCCGAAAATCATGAAATTTTCACAGAAAAATTCTATTCAAGCGAGTTCTATCCAGTAGAATTGTTATTTTCCGAGTTTCACTCACTGAGACATTCCGTGTTCAAAAAACGTTACATTAATCACGGCTTTGACAAACATTATTTAATGACCGTGAGCATGTGGATTACCGATATTTTAACCACAATACAAGACATATTGACACCTAGAAATATTTACTTATATTTCGCAGATTTTTCCTAAATTCAGTTACGAAAATCAGGCAGTTTTCGCAGAAAAATTCTCTTGCTCCTTGTTCGATCCAATACACATCCCATTTTCATAGATACCGTCACCGTAACATCCCGTGTTCCGAAAAAGTTACATACACCATGGATTCATGAAGTATTCACTGCTGAGTTGTTAGAATGTGAATTACACATCTTTAATAAACCATTGAAGACATATTGTCACCTTAAAATTTTGCTCAGATTTTGCAGTGTTTTCATAACACCAGTTTCCAAACAGAGGTAGATTTTACAGTAAAATGCTCCTGGAGCGGTTTCTCACCAATAGATATGTAATTTACATAGTTTCCATCAACGTGACATTCCGTGTACTGAATACACTACATTCATCACGGATTTGAGAAACATTTTTAATGAGTTGTGTACATGTGTATTACAGAACTTTCATCCACCATACAAGGCATATTTACACCTAGAAACATTAACTCTGAGTTTGCAGCTTTTTCTTAATAGCAGTTTCAAAATCAGGCAGTTTCCTAAGGAAAAAACTATTGGAGCGTGTTCTACCCAATAGATATGTAAATTACATAGATTCTCCCGCTGTGAAATTCCGTGTTTCGCACACGCTACATGCAGATAGGATTCGAAAAAATACACTACAGAGTTGTTTGCATGTGGATTACAGGACTTTCATCACAATACACGGCATATTGATGCTTAGAAGCATTTTCTCTGATTTCACAGAGATTTACAAACGACAGTTTCGAAACTGAGGCAGATTTCAAGGCAAAAACCTCTTGGAGCGGGTTCAAAACAATAGACATTTAATTTACATGGATTTGCACACCATGAAATTCCGTGTTCCGAACACGCTTCATGCATCTCGGATTCAAAAATTTTCACTACAGAGTTGTTAGCAAGTGGAATACATCACTTTCATTGACCATAGATTGCTTACTGACTCTTTGAATACTTTTCTCAGATTTCACAGTTTAGTTTAAATGCCAGGTTTGATAATGAGGCAGATTTGGCAGGAAAATGCTCTTGGAGCGAGTTCTAACCAAAAGATATGTAATATACCTAGTTTCACTCACCGTGATATTCCGTGTTCTGAACACGTTACATGCATCACGGATTCGACAAACATTCTTTAATGAGTTGTGAACATGTGTATTACCGAACTTTCATCCACCTTACAATGCATATTTATACATAGAAATTATTTTCTGATTTAGTATATTTCTCCTAGTGTCAGTTTTTAAATCATGCAGTTTTCACAGAAAAATCCTCTTGGAGCGAGTTCTACCCAATAGACATGCAATTTACGTAGAACCCGTCATCGTGAAATTCCGTGATCTGAAAAATATACATGCATCACGGTTTCGAAAAATATTCACTTCAGACTTGTTAGCATAAAGATTACCGAACTTTCATCCACCATAAAAGCCATATTGACACTTTGAAGCATTTTCTCATATTTCAAAAGATTTTCCTAATGCCAGTTTTGAAAATGAGGCAGAATTCGCAGAAAAAGTTCTTGGAACGAGTTCTACCCGAGAGATCTATTTTACATAGATTCGCTTACTGTGATATTCTGTGTTCCGAACACGCTTCATGTGTCTCGGATTCGACAAATATTCACTACAGAGTTGTTAGCATGTGGATTAACGATCTTTCAACCACCATACAAGGCATAAATACACCGAGAATCTATTCATCTGAGTTCGCAGTGTTTCCTATTACCAGTTTCGAAAATCAGGCAGATTTCTCAGGAAAAATCTCTTGGAGTGTTTTCTAACCAAGAGAAATGTAATTTACATAAACTCTCTGGCCATGAAATTCCGTGTTCCGAACATGCTACTTGCATAATGAATTCGAAAAATATTCACTACAGATTTGTTAGCATGTGGATTACCGAACTTTCATCACAATAGATTGAAAATTGATACTTAGAAGTATTTTCTCAGATTTTGCAGTGTTTTCCAAACGCCAGTTTCAAAAATGAAGCATTTACTGCAGAAAAATTCTCTTGGAGAGAGTTCTACCCAATAGAGAAGTAATTTACATTGTTTCAGTCACCGTGAAATTCCATGTTAAAAACACGGTATATGCATCACGGATTAGAAAAAGCTTCTTTAATATGTTGTGAAAATGTGGATTATCGAACTTTCTTCCAACATAAAGGCATATTTACACCTAGAAATATTTACTCTCATTTTGAAGCATTCTCAAAATTTCAGATTCTATAATCATGCAATTTTCGAAGAAAAATTCTATTCTAGCTAGTTCTACCCAATAGAATTTTAATTTAAATTTTGTCATTATGGTGAAATTCCATTTCAAAAAGCGCTACATGAATCACGGTTTGAAAAATCATTACTACACTGTTATTAACATGTGGATTACCAGACTTTCATTCACCAATCAATGCATATTGACACTTAGAAGCATTTTCTCAGATTTCACAGGGTTCTCCTAATGGCAGTTTTGAAAATGAGGCACATTTCGCAGAAAAATTCTCTTCAAGCGAGTTCTACCCAATAGACATGTAATTTACATTGTTTCCTTCAATATGACACACTGTATTCCGTACACGTTACATGCATCACGAATTCGACAAACATTCTCTAATGAGTGTGAGCATGTGGATTACCAAATTTTCATTCACCATACAAGGCATATTTATCCCTAGATGTAGTTATTCTGATTTTGCAGGTTTTCCCTAACATCCACTTCCGAAAATCATGAAATTTTCACAGAAAAATTCTATTCAAGCGAGTTCTATCCAGTAGAATTGTTATTTTCCGAGTTTCACTCACTGAGACATTCCGTGTTCAAAAAACGTTACATTAATCACGGCTTTGACAAACATTATTTAATGACCGTGAGCATGTGGATTACCGATATTTTAACCACAATACAAGACATATTGACACCTAGAAATATTTACTTATATTTCGCAGATTTTTCCTAAATTCAGTTACGAAAATCAGGCAGTTTTCGCAGAAAAATTCTCTTGCTCCTTGTTCGATCCAATACACATCCCATTTTCATAGATACCGTCACCGTAACATCCCGTGTTCCGAAAAAGTTACATACACCATGGATTCATGAAGTATTCACTGCTGAGTTGTTAGAATGTGAATTACACATCTTTAATAAACCATTGAAGACATATTGTCACCTTAAAATTTTGCTCAGATTTTGCAGTGTTTTCATAACACCAGTTTCCAAACAGAGGTAGATTTTACAGTAAAATGCTCCTGGAGCGGTTTCTCACCAATAGATATGTAATTTACATAGTTTCCATCAACGTGACATTCCGTGTACTGAATACACTACATTCATCACGGATTTGAGAAACATTTTTAATGAGTTGTGTACATGTGTATTACAGAACTTTCATCCACCATACAAGGCATATTTACACCTAGAAACATTAACTCTGAGTTTGCAGCTTTTTCTTAATAGCAGTTTCAAAATCAGGCAGTTTCCTAAGGAAAAAACTATTGGAGCGTGTTCTACCCAATAGATATGTAAATTACATAGATTCTCCCGCTGTGAAATTCCGTGTTTCGCACACGCTACATGCAGATAGGATTCGAAAAAATACACTACAGAGTTGTTTGCATGTGGATTACAGGACTTTCATCACAATACAAGGCATATTGATGCTTAGAAGCATTTTCTCTGATTTCACAGAGATTTACAAATGACAGTTTCGAAACTGAGCCAGATTTCAACGCAAAAATCTCTTGGAGCGGGTTCAGAACAATAGACATTTAATTTACATGGATTCACACACCATGAAATTCCGTGTTCCGAACACGCTTCATGCATCTCGGATTCAAAAATTTTCACTACAGGGTTGTTAGCAAGTGGAATACATCACTTTCATTGACCATAGATTGCTTACTGACTCTTTGAATACTTTTCTCAGATTTCACAGTTTAGTTTAAATGCCAGGTTTGATAATGAGGCAGATTTGGCAGGAAAATGCTCTTGGAGCGAGTTCTAACCAAAAGATATGTAATATACCTAGTTTCACTCACCGTGACATTCCGTGTTCTGAACAAGTTACATGCATCACGGATTCGAAAAACATTCTTTAATGAGTTGTGAACATGTGTATTACCGAACTTTCATCCACCTTACAATGCATAATTATACATAGAAAGTTTTTTTTGATTTAGTAGATTTCACCTAATGTCAGTTTTTAAATCATGCAGTTTTCACCAAAAAATCCTCTCGGAGTGAGTTCTACCCAATAGACATTCAATTTACATAGAACCTGTCATCGTGAAATTCCGTGTTCCGAAAAAGATACATGCATCACTGATTCGACAAATATTCCCTACAGAGTTGTCAGCATAACGATTAACGAAATTTCATCCACCATAAAAGCCATATTGACACTTTGAATCATTTTCTCATATTTCAAAAGTATTTCCTAATGCCAGTTTTTAAAAATGAGGCAGAATTCGCAGAAAAACTCTTGGAGGGTGTTCTACCCAAGTGACATGCATTTTACATAGATTCACTCACCGTGATATTCTGTGTCCCAAACACGCCTCATGTATCTCGGATTTGACAAATATTCACTACAGAGTTGTTAGCATGCAGATTACCGAACTTTCATCCACCCTACAAGGCATATATACACCGAGAATCTATTCATCTGAGTTTGCAGTGTTTTCCTAAAGACAGTTTCGAAAATCAGGCATAATTCTCAGGAAAAATCTCTTGGAGTGATTTCTAACCAAGAGAAATGTAATTTACATATTATCCCTGGCCATGAAATTCCGTGTTCTGAACATGCTACATGCATAATGGATTCGAAAAATATTCTCTACAGATTTGTTAGCATGTGGATTACCGAACTTTCATCACAATAGTTTGAATATTGATACTTAGAAGTATTTTCTCAGATTTTGCTGCGTTTTCCAAATGCCAGTTTAAAAAATAATGCAGTTTTCAAAGAAAAATATTCTTGGAGAGAGTTCTACCCAATAGAGGAGTAATTTACATTTTTTCAGTCACCGTGAAATTCCACATTCCAAACACGGTATATGCATCACGGATTAGAAAAAGATTCTTTAATATGCTGTGAAACTGTGGATTACAGAACTTTCTTCCACATAAAGTCATATTTACACCTAGAAATATTTACTCTCATTTTGAAGCTTTCTCCAAACTTCAGATTCGATAATCATGCAATTTTCGAAGAAAAATTCTATTCTAGCTAGTTCTACCCAATAGAATTTTAATTTAAATTGTTTCATTACGGTGAAATTCCATTTCAAAAAACCCTACATGAATCACGGTTTGAAAAAGAATTACTACACTGTTATTAACATGTGGATTACCAGACTTTCATTCACCATTCAAGGCATATTGACACTTAGAAGCATTTTCTAAGATTTCACGTGGTTCTCCTACTGGCAGATTTGAAAATGAGGCACATTTCGCAGAAAAATACTCTTCAAGCGAGTTCTACCCAATAGACTTGTAATTTACATTGTTTCCTTCAATATGACACACTGTATTCCGTACACGTTACATGCATCACGAATTCGACAAACATTCTCTAATGAGTGTGAGCATGTGGATTACCAAAGTTTCATTCACCATACAAGGCATATTTATCCCTAGATGTAGTTATTCTGATTTCGCAGGTTTTCCCTAACATCCACTTCCGAAAATCATGAAATTTTCGCAGAAAAATTCTATTCAAGCGAGTTCTATCCAGTAGAATTGTTATTTTCCGAGTTTCACTCACTGAGACATTCCGTGTTCAAAAAACGTTACATTAATCACGGCTTTGACAAACATTATTTAATGACCGTGAGCATGTGGATTACTGATATTTTAACCACAATACAAGACATATTGACACCTAGAAATATTTACTTATATTTCGCAGATTTTTCCTAAATTCAGTTACGAAAATCAGGCAGTTTTCGCAGAAAAATTCTCTTGCTGCATGTTCGATCCAATACACATCCCATTTTCATAGATACCGTCACCGTAACATCCCGTGTTCCGAAAAAGTTACATGCACCATGGATTCAACAAATATTCACTGCTGAGTTGTTAGAATGTGAATTACACATCTTTAATAAACCATTGAAGACATATTGTCACCTTAAAATTTTGCTCAGATTTTGCAGTGTTTTCATAACACCAGTTTCCAAACAGAGGTAGATTTTACAGTAAAATGCTCCTGGAGCGGTTTCTCACCAATAGATATGTAATTTACATAGTTTCCATCAACGTGACATTCCGTGTACTGAATACACTACATTCATCACGGATTTGAGAAACATTAGTAATGAGTTGTGTACATGTGTATTACAGAACTTTCATCTACCATACAAGGCATATTTACACCTAGAAACATTAACTCTGAGTTTGCAGATTTTTCCTAATAGCAGTTTCAAAATCAGGCAGTTTCCTAAGGAAATAAATGTTGGAGCGTGTTCTACCCAATAGATATGTAAATTACATAGATTCTCCCGCTGTGAAATTCCGTGTTTCGCACACGCTACATGCAGATAGGATTCGAAAAAATACACTACAGAGTTGTTTGCATGTGGATTACAGGACTTTCATCACAATACAAGGCATATTGATGCTTAGAAGCATTTTCTCTGATTTCACAGAGATTTACAAACGACAGTTTCGAAACTGAGGCAGATTTCAAGGCAAAAACCTCTTGGAGCGGGTTCAAAACAATAGACATTTAATTTACATGGATTTGCACACCATGAAATTCCGTGTTCCGAACACGCTTCATGCATCTCGGATTCAAAAATTTTCACTACAGAGTTGTTAGCAAGTGGAATACATCACTTTCATTGACCATAGATTGCTTACTGACTCTTTGAATACTTTTCTCAGATTTCACAGTTTAGTTTAAATGCCAGGTTTGATAATGAGGCAGATTTGGCAGGAAAATGCTCTTGGAGCGAGTTCTAACCAAAAGATATGTAATATACCTAGTTTCACTCACCGTGATATTCCGTGTTCTGAACACTTTACATGCATCACGGATTCGACAAACATTCTTTAATGAGTTGTGAACATGTGTATTACCGAACTTTCATCCACCTTACAATGCATATTTATACATAGAAATTATTTTCTGATTTAGTATATTTCTCCTAGTGTCAGTTTTTAAATCATGCAGTTTTCACAGAAAAATCCTCTTGGAGCGAGTTCTACCCAATAGACATGCAATTTACGTAGAACCCGTCATCGTGAAATTCCGTGATCCGAAAAATATACATGCATCACGGTTTCGAAAAATATTCACTTCAGACTTGTTAGCATAAAGATTACCGAACTTTCATCCACCATAAAAGCCATATTGACACTTTGAAGCATTTTCTCATATTTCAAAAGATTTTCCTAATGCCAGTTTTGAAAATGAGGCAGAATTCGCAGAAAAAGTTCTTGGAACGAGTTCTACCCGAGAGATCTATTTTACATAGATTCGCTTACTGTGATATTCTGTGTTCCGAACACGCTTCATGTGTCTCAGATTCGACAAATATTCACTACAGAATTGTTAGCATGTGGATTAACGATCTTTCAACCACCATACAAGGCATAAATACACCGAGAATCTATTCATCTGAGTTCGCAGTGTTTCCTATTACCAGTTTCGAAAATCAGGCAGATTTCTCAGGAAAAATCTCTTGGAGTGTTTTCTAACCAAGAGAAATGTAATTTACATAAACTCTCTGGCCATGAAATTCCGTGTTCCGAACATGCTACTTGCATAATGAATTCGAAAAATATTCACTACAGATTTGTTAGCATGTGGATTACCGAACTTTCATCACAATAGATTGAAAATTGATACTTAGAAGTATTTTCTCAGATTTTGCAGTGTTTTCCAAACGCCAGTTTCAAAAATGAAGCATTTACTGCAGAAAAATTCTCTTGGAGAGAGTTCTACCCAATAGAGAAGTAATTTACATTGTTTCAGTCACCGTGAAATTCCATGTTAAAAACACGGTATATGCATCACGGATTAGAAAAAGCTTCTTTAATATGTTGTGAAAATGTGGATTACCGAACTTTCTTCCAACATAAAGGCATATTTACACCTAGAAATATTTACTCTCATTTTGAAGCATTCTCAAAATTTCAGATTCGAAAATCATGCAATTTTCGCTGAAAAATTCTATTCTACCTAGTTCTACCCAATAGAATTTTAATTTAAATTGTGTCATTACGGTGAAATTCCATTTCAAAAAGCGCTACATGAATCACGGTTTGAAAAATCATTACTACACTGTTATTAACATGTGGATTACCGGACTTTCATTCACCATTCAATGCAAATTGACACTTAGAAGCATTTTCTCAGATTTCACAGGGTTCTCCTAATGGCAGTTTTGAAAATGAGGCACATTTCGCAGAAAAACTCTTGGAGCGTGTTCTACCCAAGTGACATGCATTTTACATAGATTCACTCACCGTGATATTCTGTGTCCCAAACACGCTTCATGTATCTCGGATTTGACAAATATTCACTACAGAGTTGTTAGCATGCAGATTACCGAACTTTCATCCACCCTATAATGCATATATACACCGAGAATCTATTCATCTGGGTTTGCAGTGTTTTTCTAAAGACAGTTTCGAAAATCAGGCATTTTTCTCAGGAAAAATCTCTTGGAGTGATTTCTAACCAAGAGAAATGTAATTTACATAATATACCTGGCCATGAAATTCCGTGTTCTGAACATGCTACATGCATAATGGATTCGAAAAATATTCTCTACAGATTTGTTAGCATGTGGATTACCGAACTTTCATCACAATAGTTTGAATATTGATACTTAGAAGTATTTTCTCAGATTTTGCTGCGTTTTCCAAACGCCAGTTTAAAAAATAATGCAGTTTTCACAGAAAAATATTCTTGGAGAGAGTTCTACCCAATAGAGGTGTAATTTACATTTTTTCAGTCTCCGTGAAATTCCACATTCCAAACACGGTATATGCATCACGGATTAGAAAAAGATTCTTTAATATGTTGTGAAAATGTGGATTACAGAACTTTCTTCCACATAAAGTCATATTTACACCTAGAAATATTTACTCTCATTTTGAAGCTTTCTCCAAACTTCAGATTCGATAATCATGCAATTTTCGCAGAAAAATTCTATTCTAGCTAGTTCTACCCAATAGAATTTTAATTTAAATTGTTTCATTACTGTGAAATTCCATTTCAAAAAACCCTACATGTATCACGGTTTGAAAAATAATTACTACACTGTTATTAACATGTGGATTACCAGACTTTCATTCACCATTCAAGGCATATTGACACTTAGAAGCATTTTCTAAGATTTCACGTGGTTCTCCTACTGGCAGATTTGAAAATGAGGCACATTTCGCAGAAAAATTCTCTTCAAGCGAGTTCTACCCAACAGACATGTAATTTACGTTGTTTCCTTCAATATGACACTCTGTATTCCGTACACGTTACATGCATCACGAATTCGACAAACATTCTAAAATGAGTGTGAGCATTTTGATTACCAAAATTTCATTCACCATACAAGGCATATTTATCCCTAGATGTTGTTATTCTGATTTCGCAGGTTTTCCCTAACATCCACTTCCGAAAATCATGAAATTTTGGCAGAAAAATTCAATTCAAGCGAGTTCTATCCAGTAGAATTGTTATTTTCCGAGTTTCACTCACTGAGACATTCCGTGTTCAAAAAACGTTACATTAAATACGGCTTTGACAAACATTATTTATTAACTGTGAGCATGTGGATTACCGATAATTTAACCACAATACAAGGCATATTTACACCTAGAAATATTTACTTATATTTCGCAGATTTTTCCTAAATTCAGTTACGAAAATCAGGCAGTTTTCGCAGAAAAATTCTCTTGCTGCATGTTCGATCCAATACACATCCCATTTCAATAGATACCGTCACCGTAACATTCAGTGTTCCGAAAAAGGTACATGCACCATGGATTCAACAAATATTAACTCCTGAGTTGTTAGAATGTGAATTACACATCTTTAATAAACCATTGAAGACATATTGTCACCTTAAAGCTTTTGCTCAGGTTTTGCAGTGTTTTCATAACACCAGTTTCCAAACAGAGGTAGATTTTACAGTAAAATGCTCCTGGAGCGGTTTCTCACCAATAGATATGTAATTTACATAGTTTCCATCAACGTGACATTCCGTGTACTGAATACACTACATTCATCACGGATTTGAGAAACATTAGTAATGAGTTGTGTACATGTGTATTACAGAACTTTCATCTACCATACAAGGCATATTTACACCTAGAAACATTAACTCTGAGTTTGCAGATTTTTCCTAATAGCAGTTTCAAAATCAGGCAGTTTCCTAAGGAAATAAATGTTGGAGCGTGTTCTACCCAATAGATATGTAAATTACATAGATTCTCCCGCTGTGAAATTCCGTGTTTCGCACACGCTACATGCAGATAGGATTCGAAAAAATACACTACAGAGTTGTTTGCATGTGGATTACAGGACTTTCATCACAATACAAGGCATATTGATGCTTAGAAGCATTTTCTCTGATTTCACAGAGATTTACAAACGACAGTTTCGAAACTGAGGCAGATTTCAAGGCAAAAACCTCTTGGAGCGGGTTCAAAACAATAGACATTTAATTTACATGGATTCGCACACCATGAAATTCCGTGTTCCGAACACGCTTCATGCATCTCGGATTCAAAAATTTTCACTACAGAGTTGTTAGCAAGTGGAATACATCACTTTCATTGACCATAGATTGCTTACTGACTCTTTGAATACTTTTCTCAGATTTCACAGTTTAGTTTAAATGCCAGGTTTGATAATGAGGCAGATTTGGCAGGAAAATGCTCTTGGAGCGAGTTCTAACCAAAAGATATGTAATATACCTAGTTTCACTCACCGTGATATTCCGTGTTCTGAACACTTTACAAGCATCACGGATTCGACAAACATTCTTTAATGAGTTGTGAACATGTGTATTACCGAACTTTCATCCACCTTACAATGCATATTTATACATAGAAATTATTTTCTGATTTAGTATATTTCTCCTAGTGTCAGTTTTTAAATCATGCAGTTTTCACAGAAAAATCCTCTTGGAGCGAGTTCTACCCAATAGACATGCAATTTACGTAGAACCCGTCATCGTGAAATTCCGTGATCCGAAAAATATACATGCATCACGGTTTCGAAAAATATTCACTTCAGACTTGTTAGCATAAAGATTACCGAACTTTCATCCACCATAAAAGCCATATTGACACTTTGAAGCATTTTCTCATATTTCAAAAGATTTTCCTAATGCCAGTTTTGAAAATGAGGCAGAATTCGCAGAAAAAGTTCTTGGAACGAGTTCTACCCGAGAGATCTATTTTACATAGATTCGCTTACTGTGATATTCTGTGTTCCGAACACGCTTCATGTGTCTCAGATTCGACAAATATTCACTACAGAGTTGTTAGCATGTGGATTAACGATCTTTCAAACACCATACAAGGCATAAATACACCGAGAATCTATTCATCTGAGTTCGCAGTGTTTCCTATTACCAGTTTCGAAAATCAGGCAGATTTCTCAGGAAAAATCTCTTGGAGTGTTTTCTAACCAAGAGAAATGTAATTTACATAAACTCTCTGGCCATGAAATTCCGTGTTCCGAACATGCTACTTGCATAATGAATTCGAAAAATATTCACTACAGATTTGTTAGCATGTGGATTACCGAACTTTCATCACAATAGATTGAAAATTGATACTTAGAAGTATTTTCTCAAATTTTGCAGTGTTTTCCAAACGCCAGTTTCAAAAATGAAGCATTTACTGCAGAAAAATTCTGTTGGAGAGAGTTCTACCCAATAGAGAAGTAATTTACATTGTTTCAGTCACCGTGAAATTCCATGTTAAAAACACGGTATATGCATCACGGATTAGAAAAAGCTTCTTTAATATGTTGTGAAAATGTGGATTACCGAACTTTCTTCCAACATAAAGGCATATTTACACCTAGAAATATTTACTCTCATTTTGAAGCATTCTCCAAATTTCAGATTCGATAATCATGCAATTTTCGCTGAAAAATTCTATTCTACCTAGTTCTACCCAATAGAATTTTAATTTAAATTGTGTCATTACGGTGAAATTCCATTTCAAAAAGCGCTACATGAATCACGGTTTGAAAAATCATTACTACACTGTTATTAACATGTGGATTACCGGACTTTCATTCACCATTCAATGCATATTGACACTTAGAAGCATTTTCTCAGATTTCACAGGGTTCTCCTAATGGCAGTTTTGAAAATGAGGCACATTTCGCAGAAAAATTCTCTTCAAGCGAGTTCTACCCAATAGACATGTAATTTACATTGTTTCCTTCAATATGACACACTGTATTCCGTACACGTTACATGCATCACGAATTCGACAAACATTCTCTAATGAGTGTGAGCATGTGGATTACCAAATTTTCATTCACCATACAAGGCATATTTATCCCTAGATGTAGTTATTCTGATTTCGCAGGTTTTCCCTAACATCCACTTCCGAAAATCATGAAATTTTCGCAGAAAAATTCTATTCAAGTGAGTTCTATGCTGTAGAATTGTTATTTTCGGAGTTTCACTCACTGAGACTTTCCGTGTTCAAAAAACGTTACATTAATCACGGCTTTGACAAACATTATTTAATGACCGTGAGCATGTGGATTACCGATATTTTAACCACAATACAAGACATATTGACACCTAGAAATATTTACTTATATTTCGCAGATTTTTCCTAAATTCAGTTACGAAAATCAGGCAGTTTTCGCAGAAAAATTCTCTTGCTGCATGTTCGATCCAATACACATCCCATTTTCATAGATACCGTCACCGTAACATCCCGTGTTCCGAAAAAGTTACATGCACCATGGATTCAACAAATATTCACTGCTGAGTTGTTAGAATGTGAATTACACATCTTTAATAAACCATTGAAGACATATTGTCACCTTAAAATTTTGCTCAGATTTTGCAGTGTTTTCATAACACCAGTTTCCAAACAGAGGTAGATTTTACACTAAAATGCTCCTGGAGCGGTTTCTCACCAATAGATATGTAATTTACATAGTTTCCATCAACGTGACATTCCGTGTACTGAATACACTACATTCATCACGGATTTGAGAAACATTAGTAATGAGTTGTGTACATGTGTATTACAGAACTTTCATCTACCTTACAAGGCATATTTACACCTAGAAACATTAACTCTGAGTTTGCAGATTTTTCCTAATAGCAGTTTCAAAATCAGGCAGTTTCCTAAGGAAATAAATGTTGGAGCGTGTTCTACCCAATAGATATGTAAATTACATAGATTCTCCCGCTGTGAAATTCCGTGTTTCGCACACGCTACATGCAGATAGGATTCGAAAAAATACACTACAGAGTTGTTTGCATGTGGATTACAGGACTTTCATCACAATACAAGGCATATTGATGCTTAGAAGCATTTTCTCTGATTTCACAGAGATTTACAAACGACAGTTTCGAAACTGAGGCAGATTTCAAGGCAAAAACCTCTTGGAGAGGGTTCAAAACAATAGACATTTAATTTACATGGATTTGCACACCATGAAATTCCGTGTTCCGAACACGCTTCATGCATCTCGGATTCAAAAATTTTCACTACAGAGTTGTTAGCAAGTGGAATACATCACTTTCATTGACCATAGATTGCTTACTGACTCTTTGAATACTTTTCTCAGATTTCACAGTTTAGTTTAAATGCCAGGTTTGATAATGAGGCAGATTTGGCAGGAAAATGCTCTTGGAGCGAGTTCTAACCAAAAGATATGTAATATACCTAGTTTCACTCACCGTGATATTCCGTGTTCTGAACACGTTACATGCATCACGGATTCGACAAACATTCTTTAATGAGTTGTGAACATGTGTATTACCGAACTTTCATCCACCTTACAATGCATATTTATACATAGAAATTATTTTCTGATTTAGTATATTTCTCCTAGTGTCAGTTTTTAAATCATGCAGTTTTCACAGAAAAATCCTCTTGGAGCGAGTTCTACCCAATAGACATGCAATTTACGTAGAACCCGTCATCGTGAAATTCCGTGATCCGAAAAATATACATGCATCACGGTTTCGAAAAATATTCACTTCAGACTTGTTAGCATAAAGATTACCGAACTTTCATCCACCATAAAAGCCATATTGACACTTTGAAGCATTTTCTCATATTTCAAAAGATTTTCCTAATGCCAGTTTTGAAAATGAGGCAGAATTCGCAGAAAAAGTTCTTGGAACGAGTTCTACCCGAGAGATCTATTTTACATAGATTCGCTTACTGTGATATTCTGTGTTCCGAACACGCTTCATGTGTCTCAGATTCGACAAATATTCACTACAGAGTTGTTAGCATGTGGATTAACGATCTTTCAACCACCATACAAGGCATAAATACACCGAGAATCTATTCATCTGAGTTCGCAGTGTTTCCTATTACCAGTTTCGAAAATCAGGCAGATTTCTCAGGAAAAATCTCTTGGAGTGTTTTCTAACCAAGAGAAATGTAATTTACATAAACTCTCTGGCCATGAAATTCCGTGTTCCGAACATGCTACTTGCATAATGAATTCGAAAAATATTCACTACAGATTTGTTAGCATGTGGATTACCGAACTTTCATCACAATAGATTGAAAATTGATACTTAGAAGTATTTTCTCAAATTTTGCAGTGTTTTCCAAACGCCAGTTTCAAAAATGAAGCATTTACTGCAGAAAAATTCTGTTGGAGAGAGTTCTACCCAATAGAGAAGTAATTTACATTGTTTCAGTCACCGTGAAATTCCATGTTAAAAACACGGTATATGCATCACGGATTAGAAAAAGCTTCTTTAATATGTTGTGAAAATGTGGATTACCGAACTTTCTTCCAACATAAAGGCATATTTACACCTAGAAATATTTACTCTCATTTTGAAGCATTCTCCAAATTTCAGATTCGATAATCATGCAATTTTCGCAGAAAAATTCTATTCTAGCTAGTTCTACCCAATAGAATTTTAATTTAAATTGTGTCATTACGGTGAAATTCCATTTCAAAAAGCGCTACATGAATCACGGTTTGAAAAATCATTACTACACTGTTATTAACATGTGGATTACCGGACTTTCATTCACCATTCAATGCATATTGACACTTAGAAGCACTTTCTCAGATTTCACAGGGTTCTCCTAATGGCAGTTTTGAAAATGAGGCACATTTCGCAGAAAAATACTCTTCAAGCGAGTTCTACCCAATAGACATGTAATTTAAATTGTTTCCTTCAATATGACACACTGTATTCCGTACACGTTACATGCATCACGAATTCGACAAACATTCTCTAATGAGTGTGAGCATGTGGATTACCAAATTTTCATTCACCATACAAGGCATATTTATCCCTAGATGTAGTTATTCTGATTTCGCAGGTTTTCCCTAACATCCACTTCCGAAAATCATGAAATTTTCGCAGAAAAATTCTATTCAAGCGAGTTCTATGCTGTAGAATTGTTATTTTCCGAGTTTCACTCACTGAGACATTCCGTGTTCAAAAAACGTTACATTAATCACGGCTTTGACAAACATTATTTAATGACCGTGAGCATGTGGATTACCGATATTTTAACCACAATACAAGACATATTGACACCTAGAAATATTTACTTATATTTCGCAGATTTTTCCTAAATTCAGTTACGAAAATCAGGCAGTTTTCGCAGAAAAATTCTCTTGCTGCATGTTCGATCCAATACACATCCCATTTTCATAGATACCGTCACCGTAACATCCCGTGTTCCGAAAAAGTTACATGCACCATGGATTCAACAAATATTCACTGCTGAGTTGTTAGAATGTGAATTACACATCTTTAATAAACCATTGAAGACATATTGTCACCTTAAAATTTTGCTCAGATTTTGCAGTGTTTTCATAACACCAGTTTCCAAACAGAGGTAGATTTTACAGTAAAATGCTCCTGGAGCGGTTTCTCACCAATAGATATGTAATTTACATAGTTTCCATCAACGTGACATTCCGTGTACTGAATACACTACATTCATCACGGATTTGAGAAAC
The DNA here is from genome assembly GCF_048773025.1 of Camelus bactrianus. NCBI lineage: Eukaryota > Metazoa > Chordata > Mammalia > Artiodactyla > Camelidae > Camelus > Camelus bactrianus. The sequence goes on along the minus strand of NC_133539.1, from coordinate 140,744,229 downwards.
ATTAGTAATGAGTTGTGTACATGTGTATTACAGAACTTTCATCTACCATACAAGGCATATTTACACCTAGAAACATTAACTCTGAGTTTGCAGATTTTTCCTAATAGCAGTTTCAAAATCAGGCAGTTTCCTAAGGAAATAAATGTTGGAGCGTGTTCTACCCAATAGATATGTAAATTACATAGATTCTCCCGCTGTGAAATTCCGTGTTTCGCACACGCTACATGCAGATAGGATTCGAAAAAATACACTACAGAGTTGTTTGCATGTGGATTACAGGACTTTCATCACAATACAAGGCATATTGATGCTTAGAAGCATTTTCTCTGATTTCACAGAGATTTACAAACGACAGTTTCAAAACTGAGGCAGATTTCAAGGCAAAAACCTCTTGGAGAGGGTTCAAAACAATAGACATTTAATTTACATGGATTTGCACACCATGAAATTCCGTGTTCCGAACACGCTTCATGCATCTCGGATTCAAAAATTTTCACTACAGAGTTGTTAGCAAGTGGAATACATCACTTTCATTGACCATAGATTGCTTACTGACTCTTTGAATACTTTTCTCAGATTTCACAGTTTAGTTTTAATGTCAGGTTTGAAAATGAGGCAGATTTGGCAGGAAAATGCTCTTGGAGCGAGTTCTAACCCAAAGATATGTAATTTAATTAGTTTCACTCACCGTGATATTCCGTGTTCTGAACACGTTACATGCATCACGGATTCGACAAACATTCTTTAATGAGTTGTGAACATGTGTATTACCGAACTTTCATCCACCTTACAATGCATATTTATACATAGAAATTATTTTCTGATTTAGTATATTTCTCCTAGTGTCAGTTTTTAAATCATGCAGTTTTCACAGAAAAATCCTCTTGGAGCGAGTTCTACCCAATAGACATGCAATTTACGTAGAACCCGTCATCGTGAAATTCCGTGATCCGAAAAATATACATGCATCACGGTTTCGAAAAATATTCACTTCAGACTTGTTAGCATAAAGATTACCGAACTTTCATCCACCATAAAAGCCATATTGACACTTTGAAGCATTTTCTCATATTTCAAAAGATTTTCCTAATGCCAGTTTTGAAAATGAGGCAGAATTCGCAGAAAAAGTTCTTGGAACGAGTTCTACCCGAGAGATCTATTTTACATAGATTCGCTTACTGTGATATTCTGTGTTCCGAACACGCTTCATGTGTCTCGGATTCGACAAATATTCACTACAGAGTTGTTAGCATGTGGATTAACGATCTTTCAACCACCATACAAGGCATAAATACACCGAGAATCTATTCATCTGAGTTCGCAGTGTTTCCTATTACCAGTTTCGAAAATCAGGCAGATTTCTCAGGAAAAATCTCTTGGAGTGTTTTCTAACCAAGAGAAATGTAATTTACATAAACTCTCTGGCCATGAAATTCCGTGTTCCGAACATGCTACTTGCATAATGAATTCGAAAAATATTCACTACAGATTTGTTAGCATGTGGATTACCGAACTTTCATCACAATAGATTGAAAATTGATACTTAGAAGTATTTTCTCAGATTTTGCAGTGTTTTCCAAACGCCAGTTTCAAAAATGAAGCATTTACTGCAGAAAAATTCTCTTGGAGAGAGTTCTACCCAATAGAGAAGTAATTTACATTGTTTCAGTCACCGTGAAATTCCATGTTAAAAACACGGTATATGCATCACGGATTAGAAAAAGCTTCTTTAATATGTTGTGAAAATGTGGATTACCGAACTTTCTTCCAACATAAAGGCATATTTACACCTAGAAATATTTACTCTCATTTTGAAGCATTCTCAAAATTTCAGATTCGATAATCATGCAATTTTCGCTGAAAAATTCTATTCTACCTAGTTCTACCCAATAGAATTTTAATTTAAATTGTGTCATTATGGTGAAATTCCATTTCAAAAAGCACTACATGAATCACGGTTTGAAAAATCATTACTACACTGTTATTAACATGTGGATTACCGGACTTTCATTCACCATTCAATGCATATTGACACTTAGAAGCATTTTCTCAGATTTCACAGGGTTCTCCTAATGGCAGTTTTGAAAATGAGGCACATTTCGCAGAAAAATTCTATTCAAGCGAGTTCTATCCAGTAGAATTGTTATTTTCCGAGTTTCACTCACTGAGACATTCCGTGTTCAAAAAACGTTACATTAATCACGGCTTTGACAAACATTATTTAATGACCGTGAGCATGTGGATTACCGATATTTTAACCACAATACAAGACATATTGACACCTAGAAATATTTACTTATATTTCGCAGATTTTTCCTAAATTCAGTTACGAAAATCAGGCAGTTTTCGCAGAAAAATTCTCTTGCTGCATGTTCGATCCAATACACATCCCATTTTCATAGATACCGTCACCGTAACATCCCGTGTTCCGAAAAAGTTACATGCACCATGGATTCAACAAATATTCACTGCTGAGTTGTTAGAATGTGAATTACACATCTTTAATAAACCATTGAAGACATATTGTCACCTTAAAATTTTGCTCAGATTTTGCAGTGTTTTCATAACACCAGTTTCCAAACAGAGGTAGATTTTACAGTAAAATGCTCCTGGAGCGGTTTCTCACCAATAGATATGTAATTTACATAGTTTCCATCAACGTGACATTCCGTGTACTGAATACACTACATTCATCACGGATTTGAGAAACATTAGTAATGAGTTGTGTACATGTGTATTACAGAACTTTCATCTACCATACAAGGCATATTTACACCTAGAAACATTAACTCTGAGTTTGCAGATTTTTCCTAATAGCAGTTTCAAAATCAGGCAGTTTCCTAAGGAAATAAATGTTGGAGCGTGTTCTACCCAATAGATATGTAAATTACATAGATTCTCCCGCTGTGAAATTCCGTGTTTCGCACACGCTACATGCAGATAGGATTCGAAAAAATACACTACAGAGTTGTTTGCATGTGGATTACAGGACTTTCATCACAATACAAGGCATATTGATGCTTAGAAGCATTTTCTCTGATTTCACAGAGATTTACAAACGACAGTTTCGAAACTGAGGCAGATTTCAAGGCAAAAACCTCTTGGAGCGGGTTCATAACAATAGACATTTAATTTACATGGATTTGCACACCATGAAATTCCGTGTTCCGAACACGCTTCATGCATCTCGGATTCAAAAATTTTCACTACAGAGTTGTTAGCAAGTGGAATACATCACTTTCATTGACCATAGATTGCTTACTGACTCTTTGAATACTTTTCTCAGATTTCACAGTTTAGTTTAAATGCCAGGTTTGATAATGAGGCAGATTTGGCAGGAAAATGCTCTTGGAGCGAGTTCTAACCAAAAGATATGTAATATACCTAGTTTCACTCACCGTGATATTCCGTGTTCTGAACACGTTACATGCATCACGGATTCGACAAACATTCTTTAATGAGTTGTGAACATGTGTATTACCGAACTTTCATCCACCTTACAATGCATATTTATACATAGAAATTATTTTCTGATTTAGTATATTTCTCCTAGTGTCAGTTTTTTAATCATGCAGTTTTCACAGAAAAATCCTCTTGGAGCGAGTTCTACCCAATAGACATGCAATTTACGTAGAACCCGTCATCGTGAAATTCCGTGATCCGAAAAATATACATGCATCACGGTTTCAAAAAATATTCACTTCAGACTTGTTAGCATAAAGATTACCGAACTTTCATCCACCATAAAAGCCATATTGACACTTTGAAGCATTTTCTCATATTTCAAAAGATTTTCCTAATGCCAGTTTTGAAAATGAGGCAGAATTCGCAGAAAAAGTTCTTGGAACGAGTTATACCCGAGAGATCTATTTTACATAGATTCGCTTACTGTGATATTCTGTGTTCCGAACACGCTTCATGTGTCTCGGATTTGACAAATATTCACTACAGAGTTGTTAGCATGTGGATTAACGATCTTTCAACCACCATACAAGGCATAAATACACCGAGAATCTATTCATCTGAGTTCGCAGTGTTTCCTATTACCAGTTTCGAAAATCAGGCAGATTTCTCAGGAAAAATCTCTTGGAGTGTTTTCTAACCAAGAGAAATGTAATTTACATAAACTCTCTGGCCATGAAATTCCGTGTTCCGAACATGCTACTTGCATAATGAATTCGAAAAATATTCACTACAGATTTGTTAGCATGTGGATTACCGAACTTTCATCACAATAGATTGAAAATTGATACTTAGAAGTATTTTCTCAAATTTTGCAGTGTTTTCCAAACGCCAGTTTCAAAAATGAAGCATTTACTGCAGAAAAATTCTCTTGGAGAGAGTTCTACCCAATAGAGAAGTAATTTACATTGTTTCAGTCACCGTGAAATTCCATGTTAAAAACACGGTATATGCATCACGGATTAGAAAAAGCTTCTTTAATATGTTGTGAAAATGTGGATTACCGAACTTTCTTCCAACATAAAGGCATATTTACACCTAGAAATATTTACTCTCATTTTGAAGCATTCTCAAAATTTCAGATTCGATAATCATGCAATTTTCGCTGAAAAATTCTATTCTACCTAGTTCTACCCAATAGAATTTTAATTTAAATTGTGTCATTATGGTGAAATTCCATTTCAAAAAGCACTACATGAATCACGGTTTGAAAAATCATTACTACACTGTTATTAACATGTGGATTACCGGACTTTCATTCACCATTCAATGCATATTGACACTTAGAAGCATTTTCTCAGATTTCACAGGGTTCTCCTAATGGCAGTTTTGAAAATGAGGCACATTTCGCAGAAAAATTCTCTTCAAGCAAGTTCTACCCAATAGACATGTAATTTACATTGTTTCCTTCAATATGACACACTGTATTCCGTACACGTTACATGCATCACGAATTCGACAAACATTCTCTAATGAGTGTGAGCATGTGGATTACCAAATTTTCATTCACCATACAAGGCATATTTATCCCTAGATGTAGTTATTCTGATTTCGCAGGTTTTCCCTAACATCCACTTCCGAAAATCATGAAATTTTCGCAGAAAAATTCTATTCAAGCGAGTTCTATCCAGTAGAATTGTTATTTTCCGAGTTTCACTCACTGAGACATTCCGTGTTCAAAAAACGTTACATTAATCACGGCTTTGACAAACATTATTTAATGACCGTGAGCATGTGGATTACCGATATTTTAACCACAATACAAGACATATTGACACCTAGAAATATTTACTTATATTTCACAGATTTTTCCTAAATTCAGTTACGAAAATCAGGCAGTTTTCGCAGAAATATTCTCTTGCTGCATGTTCGATCCAATACACATCCCATTTTCATAGATACCGTCACCGTAACATCCCGTGTTCCGAAAAAGTTACATGCACCATGGATTCAACAAATATTCACTGCTGAGTTGTTAGAATGTGAATTACACATCTTTAATAAACCATTGAAGACATATTGTCACCTTAAAATTTTGCTCAGATTTTGCAGTGTTTTCATAACACCAGTTTCCAAACAGAGGTAGATTTTACACTAAAATGCTCCTGGAGCGGTTTCTCACCAATAGATATGCAATTTACATAGTTTCCATCAACGTGACATTCCGTGTACTGAATACACTACATTCATCACGGATTTGAGAAACATTAGTAATGAGTTGTGTACATGTGTATTACAGAACTTTCATCTACCATACAAGGCATATTTACACCTAGAAACATTAACTCTGAGTTTGCAGATTTTTCCTAATAGCAGTTTCAAAATCAGGCAGTTTCCTAAGGAAATAAATGTTGGAGCGTGTTCTACCCAATAGATATGTAAATTACATAGATTCTCCCGCTGTGAAATTCCGTGTTTCGCACACGCTACATGCAGATAGGATTCGAAAAAATACACTACAGAGTTGTTTGCATGTGGATTACAGGACTTTCATCACAATACAAGGCATATTGATGCTTAGAAGCATTTTCTCTGATTTCACAGAGATTTACAAACGACAGTTTCGAAACTGAGGCAGATTTCAAGGCAAAAACCTCTTGGAGCGGGTTCAAAACAATAGACATTTAATTTACATGGATTTGCACACCATGAAATTCCGTGTTCCGAACACGCTTCATGCATCTCGGATTCAAAAATTTTCACTACAGAGTTGTTAGCAAGTGGAATACATCACTTTCATTGACCATAGATTGCTTACTGACTCTTTGAATACTTTTCTCAGATTTCACAGTTTAGTTTAAATGCCAGGTTTGATAATGAGGCAGATTTGGCAGGAAAATGCTCTTGGAGCGAGTTCTAACCAAAAGATATGTAATATACCTAGTTTCACTCACCGTGATATTCCGTGTTCTGAACACATTACATGCATCACGGATTCAACAAACATTCTTTAATGAGTTGTGAACATGTGTATTACCGAACTTTCATCCACCTTACAATGCATATTTATACATAGAAATTATTTTCTGATTTAGTATATTTCTCCTAGTGTCAGTTTTTAAATCATGCAGTTTTCACAGAAAAATCCTCTTGGAGCGAGTTCTACCCAATAGACATGCAATTTACGTAGAACCCGTCATCGTGAAATTCCGTGATCCGAAAAATATACATGCATCACGGTTTCGAAAAATATTCACTTCAGACTTGTTAGCATAAAGATTACCGAACTTTCATCCACCATAAAAGCCATATTGACACTTTGAAGCATTTTCTCATATTTCAAAAGATTTTCCTAATGCCAGTTTTGAAAATGAGGCAGAATTCGCAGAAAAAGTTCTTGGAACGATTTCTACCCGAGAGATCTATTTTACATAGATTCGCTTACTGTGATATTCTGTGTTCCGAACACGCTTCATGTGTCTCGGATTTGACAAATATTCACTACAGAGTTGTTAGCATGTGGATTAACGATCTTTCAACCACCATACAAGGCATAAATACACCGAGAATCTATTCATCTGAGTTCGCAGTGTTTCCTATTACCAGTTTCGAAAATCAGGCAGATTTCTCAGGAAAAATCTCTTGGAGTGTTTTCTAACCAAGAGAAATGTAATTTACATAAACTCTCTGGCCATGAAATTCCGTGTTCCGAACATGCTACTTGCATAATGAATTCGAAAAATATTCACTACAGATTTGTTAGCATGTGGATTACCGAACTTTCATCACAATGGATTGAAAATTGATACTTAGAAGTATTTTCTCAGATTTTGCAGTGTTTTCCAAACGCCAGTTTCAAAAATGAAGCATTTACTGCAGAAAAATTCTCTTGGAGAGAGTTCTACCCAATAGAGAAGTAATTTACATTGTTTCAGTCACCGTGAAATTCCATGTTAAAAACACGGTATATGCATCACGGATTAGAAAAAGCTTCTTTAATATGTTGTGAAAATGTGGATTACCGAACTTTCTTCCAACATAAAGGCATATTTACACCTAGAAATATTTACTCTCATTTTGAAGCATTCTCAAAATTTCAGATTCGATAATCATGCAATTTTCGCTGAAAAATTCTATTCTACCTAGTTCTACCCAATAGAATTTTAATTTAAATTGTGTCATTACGGTGAAATTCCATTTCAAAAAGCGCTACATGAATCACGGTTTGAAAAATCATTACTACACTGTTATTAACATGTGGATTACCGGACTTTCATTCACCATTCAATGCATATTGACATTTAGAAGCATTTTCTCAGATTTCACAGGGTTCTCCTAATGGCAGTTTTGAAAATGAGGCACATTTCGCAGAAAAATTCTCTTCAAGCGAATTCTACCCAATAGACATGTAATTTACATTGTTTCCTTCAATATGACACACTGTATTCCGTACACGTTACATGCATCACGAATTCGACAAACATTCTCTAATGAGTGTGAGCATGTGGATTACCAAATTTTCATTCACCATACAAGGCATATTTATCCCTAGATGTAGTTATTCTGATTTCGCAGGTTTTCCCTAACATCCACTTCCGAAAATCATGAAATTTTCGCAGAAAAATTCTATTCAAGCGAGTTCTATCCAGTAGAATTGTTATTTTCCGAGTTTCACTCACTGAGACATTCCGTGTTCAAAAAACGTTACATTAATCACGGCTTTGACAAACATTATTTAATGACCGTGAGCATGTGGATTACCGATATTTTAACCACAATACAAGACATATTGACACCTAGAAATATTTACTTATATTTCGCAGATTTTTCCTAAATTCAGTTACGAAAATCAGGCAGTTTTCGCAGAAAAATTCTCTTGCTGCATGTTCGATCCAATACACATCCCATTTTCATAGATACCGTCACCGTAACATCCCGTGTTATGAAAAAGGTACATGCACCATGGATTCAACAAATATTCACTGCTGAGTTGTTAGAATGTGAATTACACATCTTTAATAAACCATTGAAGACATATTGTCACCTTAAAATTTTGCTCAGATTTTGCTGTGTTTTCATAACACCAGTTTCCAAACAGAGGTAGATTTTACAGTAAAATGCTCCTGGAGCGGTTTCTCACCAATAGATATGTAATTTACATAGTTTCCTTCAACGTGACATTCCGTGTACTGAATACACTACATTCATCACGGATTTGAGAAACATTAGTAATGAGTTGTGTACATGTGTATTACAGAACTTTCATCTACCATACAAGGCATATTTACACCTAGAAACATTAACTCTGAATTTGCAGATTTTTCCTAATAGCAGTTTCAAAATCAGGCAGTTTCCTAAGGAAATAAATGTTGGAGCGTGTTCTACCCAATAGATATGTAAATTACATAGATTCTCCCGCTGTGAAATTCCGTGTTTCGCACACGCTACATGCAGATAGGATTCGAAAAAATACACTACAGAGTTGTTTGCATGTGGATTACAGGACTTTCATCACAATACAAGGCATATTGATGCTTAGAAGCATTTTCTCTGATTTCACAGAGATTTACAAACGACAGTTTCGAAACTGAGGCAGATTTCAAGGCAAAAACCTCTTGGAGCGGGTTCAAAACAATAGACATTTAATTTACATGGATTTGCACACCATGAAATTCCGTGTTCCGAACACGCTTCATGCATCTCGGATTCAAAAATTTTCACTACAGAGTTGTTAGCAAGTGGAATACATCACTTTCATTGACCATAGATTGCTTACTGACTCTTTGAATACTTTTCTCAGATTTCACAGTTTAGTTTAAATGCCAGGTTTGATAATGAGGCAGATTTGGCAGGAAAATGCTCTTGGAGCGAGTTCTAACCAAAAGATATGTAATATACCTAGTTTCACTCACCGTGATATTCCGTGTTCTGAACACGTTACATGCATCACGGATTCAACAAACATTCTTTAATGAGTTGTGAACATGTGTATTACCGAACTTTCATCCACCTTACAATGCATATTTATACATAGAAATTATTTTCTGATTTAGTATATTTCTCCTAGTGTCAGTTTTTAAATCATGCAGTTTTCACAGAAAAATCCTCTTGGAGCGAGTTCTACCCAATAGACATGCAATTTACGTAGAACCCGTCATCGTGAAATTCCGTGATCCGAAAAATATACATGCATCACGGTTTCGAAAAATATTCACTTCAGACTTGTTAGCATAAAGATTACCGAACTTTCATCCACCATAAAAGCCATATTGACACTTTGAAGCATTTTCTCATATTTCAAAAGATTTTCCTAATGCCAGTTTTGAAAATGAGGCAGAATTCGCAGAAAAAGTTCTTGGAACGATTTCTACCCGAGAGATCTATTTTACATAGATTCGCTTACTGTGATATTCTGTGTTCCGAACACGCTTCATGTGTCTCGGATTTGACAAATATTCACTACAGAGTTGTTAGCATGTGGATTAACGATCTTTCAACCACCATACAAGGCATAAATACACCGAGAATCTATTCATCTGAGTTCGCAGTGTTTCCTATTACCAGTTTCGAAAATCAGGCAGATTTCTCAGGAAAAATCTCTTGGAGTGTTTTCTAACCAAGAGAAATGTAATTTACATAAACTCTCTGGCCATGAAATTCCGTGTTCCGAACATGCTACTTGCATAATGAATTCGAAAAATATTCACTACAGATTTGTTAGCATGTGGATTACCGAACTTTCATCACAATGGATTGAAAATTGATACTTAGAAGTATTTTCTCAGATTTTGCAGTGTTTTCCAAACGCCAGTTTCAAAAATGAAGCATTTACTGCAGAAAAATTCTCTTGGAGAGAGTTCTACCCAATAGAGAAGTAATTTACATTGTTTCAGTCACCGTGAAATTCCATGTTAAAAACACGGTATATGCATCACGGATTAGAAAAAGCTTCTTTAATATGTTGTGAAAATGTGGATTACCGAACTTTCTTCCAACATAAAGGCATATTTACACCTAGAAATATTTACTCTCATTTTGAAGCATTCTCAAAATTTCAGATTCGATAATCATGCAATTTTCGCTGAAAAATTCTATTCTACCTAGTTCTACCCAATAGAATTTTAATTTAAATTGTGTCATTACGGTGAAATTCCATTTCAAAAAGCGCTACATGAATCACGGTTTGAAAAATCATTACTACACTGTTATTAACATGTGGATTACCGGACTTTCATTCACCATTCAATGCATATTGACATTTAGAAGCATTTTCTCAGATTTCACAGGGTTCTCCTAATGGCAGTTTTGAAAATGAGGCACATTTCGCAGAAAAATTCTCTTCAAGCGAGTTCTACCCAATAGACATGTAATTTACATTGTTTCCTTCAATATGACACACTGTATTCCGTACACGTTACATGCATCACGAATTCGACAAACATTCTCTAATGAGTGTGAGCATGTGGATTACCAAATTTTCATTCACCATACAAGGCATATTTATCCCTAGATGTAGTTATTCTGATTTCGCAGGTTTTCCCTAACATCCACTTCCGAAAATCATGAAATTTTCGCAGAAAAATTCTATTCAAGCGAGTTCTATCCAGTAGAATTGTTATTTTCCGAGTTTCACTCACTGAGACATTCCGTGTTCAAAAAACGTTACATTAATCACGGCTTTGACAAACATTATTTAATGACCGTGAGCATGTGGATTACCGATATTTTAACCACAATACAAGACATATTGACACCTAGAAATATTTACTTATATTTCGCAGATTTTTCCTAAATTCAGTTACGAAAATCAGGCAGTTTTCGCAGAAAAATTCTCTTGCTGCATGTTCGATCCAATACACATCCCATTTTCATAGATACCGTCACCGTAACATCCCGTGTTATGAAAAAGGTACATGCACCATGGATTCAACAAATATTCACTGCTGAGTTGTTAGAATGTGAATTACACATCTTTAATAAACCATTGAAGACATATTGTCACCTTAAAATTTTGCTCAGATTTTGCAGTGTTTTCATAACACCAGTTTCCAAACAGAGGTAGATTTTACAGTAAAATGCTCCTGGAGCGGTTTCTCACCAATAGATATGTAATTTACATAGTTTCCTTCAACGTGACATTCCGTGTACTGAATACACTACATTCATCACGGATTTGAGAAACATTAGTAATGAGTTGTGTACATGTGTATTACAGAACTTTCATCTACCATACAAGGCATATTTACACCTAGAAACATTAACTCTGAATTTGCAGATTTTTCCTAATAGCAGTTTCAAAATCAGGCAGTTTCCTAAGGAAATAAATGTTGGAGCGTGTTCTACCCAATAGATATGTAAATTACATAGATTCTCCCGCTGTGAAATTCCGTGTTTCGCACACGCTACATGCAGATAGGATTCGAAAAAATACACTACAGAGTTGTTTGCATGTGGATTACAGGACTTTCATCACAATACAAGGCATATTGATGCTTAGAAGCATTTTCTCTGATTTCACAGAGATTTACAAACGACAGTTTCGAAACTGAGGCAGATTTCAAGGCAAAAACCTCTTGGAGCGGGTTCAAAACAATAGACATTTAATTTACATGGATTTGCACACCATGAAATTCCGTGTTCCGAACACGCTTCATGCATCTCGGATTCAAAAATTTTCACTACAGAGTTGTTAGCAAGTGGAATACATCACTTTCATTGACCATAGATTGCTTACTGACTCTTTGAATACTTTTCTCAGATTTCACAGTTTAGTTTAAATGCCAGGTTTGATAATGAGGCAGATTTGGCAGGAAAATGCTCTTGGAGCGAGTTCTAACCAAAAGATATGTAATATACCTAGTTTCACTCACCGTGATATTCCGTGTTCTGAACACGTTACATGCATCACGGATTCGACAAACATTCTTTAATGAGTTGTGAACATGTGTATTACCGAACTTTCATCCACCTTACAATGCATATTTATACATAGAAATTATTTTCTGATTTAGTATATTTCTCCTAGTGTCAGTTTTTAAATCATGCAGTTTTCACAGAAAAATCCTCTTGGAGCGAGTTCTACCCAATAGACATGCAATTTACGTAGAACCCGTCATCGTGAAATTCCGTGATCCGAAAAATATACATGCATCACGGTTTCGAAAAATATTCACTTCAGACTTGTTAGCATAAAGATTACCGAACTTTCATCCACCATAAAAGCCATATTGACACTTTGAAGCATTTTCTCATATTTCAAAAGATTTTCCTAATGCCAGTTTTGAAAATGAGGCAGAATTCGCAGAAAAAGTTCTTGGAACGAGTTCTACCCGAGAGATCTATTTTACATAGATTCGCTTACTGTGATATTCTGTGTTCCGAACACGCTTCATGTGTCTCGGATTCGACAAATATTCACTACAGAGTTGTTAGCATGTGGATTAACGATCTTTCAACCACCATACAAGGCATAAATACACCGAGAATCTATTCATCTGAGTTCGCAGTGTTTCCTATTACCAGTTTCGAAAATCAGGCAGATTTCTCAGGAAAAATCTCTTGGAGTGTTTTCTAACCAAGAGAAATGTAATTTACATAAACTCTCTGGCCATGAAATTCCGTGTTCCGAACATGCTACTTGCATAATGAATTCGAAAAATATTCACTACAGATTTGTTAGCATGTGGATTACCGAACTTTCATCACAATAGATTGAAAATTGATACTTAGAAGTATTTTCTCAGATTTTGCAGTGTTTTCCAAACGCCAGTTTCAAAAATGAAGCATTTACTGCAGAAAAATTCTCTTGGAGCGAGTTCTACCCAATAGAGAAGTAATTTACATTGTTTCAGTCACCGTGAAATTCCATGTTAAAAACACGGTATATGCATCACGGATTAGAAAAAGCTTCTTTAATATGTTGTGAAAATGTGGATTACCGAACTTTCTTCCAACATAAAGGCATATTTACACCTAGAAATATTTACTCTCATTTTGAAGCATTCTCCAAATTTCAGATTCGATAATCATGCAATTTTCGCTGAAAAATTCTATTCTACCTAGTTCTACCCAATAGAATTTTAATTTAAATTGTGTCATTACGGTGAAATTCCATTTCAAAAAGCGCTACATGAATCACGGTTTGAAAAATCATTACTACACTGTTATTAACATGTGGATTACCGGACTTTCATTCACCATTCAATGCATATTGACACTTAGAAGCATTTTCTCAGATTTCACAGGGTTCTCCTAATGGCAGTTTTGAAAATGAGGCACATTTCGCAGAAAAATTCTCTTCAAGCGAGTTCTACCCAATAGACATGTAATTTACATTGTTTCCTTCAATATGACACACTGTATTCCGTACACGTTACATGCATCACGAATTCGACAAACATTCTCTAATGAGTGTGAGCATGTGGATTACCAAAGTTTCATTCACCATACAAGGCATATTTATCCCTAGATGTAGTTATTCTGATTTCGCAGGTTTTCCCTAACATCCACTTCCGAAAATCATGAAATTTTCGCAGAAAAATTCTATTCAAGCGAGTTCTATCCAGTAGAATTGTTATTTTCCGAGTTTCACTCACTGAGACATTCCGTGTTCAAAAAACGTTACATTAATCACGGCTTTGACAAACATTATTTAATGACCGTGAGCATGTGGATTACCGATATTTTAACCACAATACAAGACATATTGACACCTAGAAATATTTACTTATATTTCGCAGATTTTTCCTAAATTCAGTTACGAAAATCAGGCAGTTTTCGCAGAAAAATTCTCTTGCTGCATGTTCGATCCAATACACATCCCATTTTCATAGATACCGTCACCGTAACATCCCGTGTTCCGAAAAAGTTACATGCACCATGGATTCAACAAATATTCACTGCTGAGTTGTTAGAATGTGAATTACACATCTTTAATAAACCATTGAAGACATATTGTCACCTTAAAATTTTGCTCAGATTTTGCAGTGTTTTCATAACACCAGTTTCCAAACAGAGGTAGATTTTACACTAAAATGCTCCTGGAGCGGTTTCTCACCAATAGATATGTAATTTACATAGTTTCCATCAACGTGACATTCCGTGTACTGAATACACTACATTCATCACGGATTTGAGAAACATTAGTAATGAGTTGTGTACATGTGTATTACAGAACTTTCATCTACCATACAAGGCATATTTACACCTAGAAACATTAACTCTGAGTTTGCAGATTTTTCCTAATAGCAGTTTCAAAATCAGGCAGTTTCCTAAGGAAATAAATGTTGGAGCGTGTTCTACCCAATAGATATGTAAATTACATAGATTCTCCCGCTGAGAAATTCCGTGTTTCGCACACGCTACATGCAGATAGGATTCGAAAAAATACACTACAGAGTTGTTTGCATGTGGATTACAGGACTTTCATCACAATACAAGGCATATTGATGCTTAGAAGCATTTTCTCTGATTTCACAGAGATTTACAAACGACAGTTTCGAAACTGAGGCAGATTTCAAGGCAAAAACCTCTTGGAGCGGGTTCAAAACAATAGACATTTAATTTACATGGATTTGCACACCATGAAATTCCGTGTTCCGAACACGCTTCATGCATCTCGGATTCAAAAATTTTCACTACAGAGTTGTTAGCAAGTGGAATACATCACTTTCATTGACCATAGATTGCTTACTGACTCTTTGAATACTTTTCTCAGATTTCACAGTTTAGTTTAAATGCCAGGTTTGATAATGAGGCAGATTTGGCAGGAAAATGCTCTTGGAGCGAGTTCTAACCAAAAGATATGTAATATACCTAGTTTCACTCACCGTGATATTCCGTGTTCTGAACACGTTACATGCATCACGGATTCGACAAACATTCTTTAATGAGTTGTGAACATGTGTATTACCGAACTTTCATCCACCTTACAATGCATATTTATACATAGAAATTATTTTCTGATTTAGTATATTTCTCCTAGTGTCAGTTTTTAAATCATGCAGTTTTCACAGAAAAATCCTCTTGGAGCGAGTTCTACCCAATAGACATGCAATTTACGTAGAACCCGTCATCGTGAAATTCCGTGATCCGAAAAATATACATGCATCACGGTTTCGAAAAATATTCACTTCAGACTTGTTAGCATAAAGATTACCGAACTTTCATCCACCATAAAAGCCATATTGACACTTTGAAGCATTTTCTCATATTTCAAAAGATTTTCCTAATGCCAGTTTTGAAAATGAGGCAGAATTCGCAGAAAAAGTTCTTGGAACGAGTTCTACCCGAGAGATCTATTTTACATAGATTCGCTTACTGTGATATTCTGTGTTCCGAACACGCTTCATGTGTCTCGGATTCGACAAATATTCACTACAGAGTTGTTAGCATGTGGATTAACGATCTTTCAACCACCATACAAGGCATAAATACACCGAGAATCTATTCATCTGAGTTCGCAGTGTTTCCTATTACCAGTTTCGAAAATCAGGCAGATTTCTCAGGAAAAATCTCTTGGAGTGTTTTCTAACCAAGAGAAATGTAATTTACATAAACTCTCTGGCCATGAAATTCCGTGTTCCGAACATGCTACTTGCATAATGAATTCGAAAAATATTCACTACAGATTTGTTAGCATGTGGATTACCGAACTTTCATCACAATAGATTGAAAATTGATACTTAGAAGTATTTTCTCAGATTTTGCAGTGTTTTCCAAACGCCAGTTTCAAAAATGAAGCATTTACTGCAGAAAAATTCTCTTGGAGCGAGTTCTACCCAATAGAGAAGTAATTTACATTGTTTCAGTCACCGTGAAATTCCATGTTAAAAACACGGTATATGCATCACGGATTAGAAAAAGCTTCTTTAATATGTTGTGAAAATGTGGATTACCGAACTTTCTTCCAACATAAAGGCATATTTACACCTAGAAATATTTACTCTCATTTTGAAGCATTCTCCAAATTTCAGATTCGATAATCATGCAATTTTCGCTGAAAAATTCTATTCTACCTAGTTCTACCCAATAGAATTTTAATTTAAATTGTGTCATTACGGTGAAATTCCATTTCAAAAAGCGCTACATGAATCACGGTTTGAAAAATCATTACTACACTGTTATTAACATGTGGATTACCGGACTTTCATTCACCATTCAATGCATATTGACACTTAGAAGCATTTTCTCAGATTTCACAGGGTTCTCCTAATGGCAGTTTTGAAAATGAGGCACATTTCGCAGAAAAATTCTCTTCAAGCGAGTTCTACCCAATAGACATGTAATTTACATTGTTTCCTTCAATATGACACACTGTATTCCGTACACGTTACATGCATCACGAATTCGACAAACATTCTCTAATGAGTGTGAGCATGTGGATTACCAAAGTTTCATTCACCATACAAGGCATATTTATCCCTAGATGTAGTTATTCTGATTTCGCAGGTTTTCCCTAACATCCACTTCCGAAAATCATGAAATTTTCGCAGAAAAATTCTATTCAAGCGAGTTCTATCCAGTAGAATTGTTATTTTCCGAGTTTCACTCACTGAGACATTCCGTGTTCAAAAAACGTTACATTAATCACGGCTTTGACAAACATTATTTAATGACCGTGAGCATGTGGATTACCGATATTTTAACCACAATACAAGACATATTGACACCTAGAAATATTTACTTATATTTCGCAGATTTTTCCTAAATTCAGTTACGAAAATCAGGCAGTTTTCGCAGAAAAATTCTCTTGCTGCATGTTCGATCCAATACACATCCCATTTTCATAGATACCGTCACCGTAACATCCCGTGTTCCGAAAAAGTTACATGCACCATGGATTCAACAAATATTCACTGCTGAGTTGTTAGAATGTGAATTACACATCTTTAATAAACCATTGAAGACATATTGTCACCTTAAAATTTTGCTCAGATTTTGCAGTGTTTTCATAACACCAGTTTCCAAACAGAGGTAGATTTTACAGTAAAATGCTCCTGGAGCGGTTTCTCACCAATAGATATGTAATTTACATAGTTTCCATCAACGTGACATTCCGTGTACTGAATACACTACATTCATCACGGATTTGAGAAACATTAGTAATGAGTTGTGTACATGTGTATTACAGAACTTTCATCTACCATACAAGGCATATTTACACCTAGAAACATTAACTCTGAGTTTGCAGATTTTTCCTAATAGCAGTTTCAAAATCAGGCAGTTTCCTAAGGAAATAAATGTTGGAGCGTGTTCTACCCAATAGATATGTAAATTACATAGATTCTCCCGCTGTGAAATTCCGTGTTTCGCACACGCTACATGCAGATAGGATTCGAAAAAATACACTACAGAGTTGTTTGCATGTGGATTACAGGACTTTCATCACAATTCAAGGCACATTGATGCTTAGAAGCATTTTCTCTGATTTCACAGAGATTTACAAACGACAGTTTCGAAACTGAGGCAGATTTCAAGGCAAAAACCTCTTGGAGCGGGTTCAAAACAATAGACATTTAATTTACATGGATTTGCACACCATGAAATTCCGTGTTCCGAACACGCTTCATGCATCTCGGATTCAAAAATTTTCACTACAGAGTTGTTAGCAAGTGGAATACATCACTTTCATTGACCATAGATTGCTTACTGACTCTTTGAATACTTTTCTCAGATTTCACAGTTTAGTTTAAATGCCAGGTTTGATAATGAGGCAGATTTGGCAGGAAAATGCTCTTGGAGCGAGTTCTAACCAAAAGATATGTAATATACCTAGTTTCACTCACCGTGATATTCCGTGTTCTGAACACGTTACATGCATCACGGATTCGACAAACATTCTTTAATGAGTTGTGAACATGTGTATTACCGAACTTTCATCCACCTTACAATGCATATTTATACATAGAAATTATTTTCTGATTTAGTATATTTCTCCTAGTGTCAGTTTTTTAATCATGCAGTTTTCACAGAAAAATCCTCTTGGAGCGAGTTCTACCCAATAGACATGCAATTTACGTAGAACCCGTCATCGTGAAATTCCGTGATCCGAAAAATATACATGCATCACGGTTTCGAAAAATATTCACTTCAGACTTGTTAGCATAAAGATTACCGAACTTTCATCCACCATAAAAGCCATATTGACACTTTGAAGCATTTTCTCATATTTCAAAAGATTTTCCTAATGCCAGTTTTGAAAATGAGGCAGAATTCGCAGAAAAAGTTCTTGGAACGAGTTCTACCCGAGAGATCTATTTTACATAGATTCGCTTACTGTGATATTCTGTGTTCCGAACACGCTTCATGTGTCTCGGATTCGACAAATATTCACTACAGAGTTGTTAGCATGTGGATTAACGATCTTTCAACCACCATACAAGGCATAAATACACCGAGAATTTATTCATCTGAGTTCGCAGTGTTTCCTATTACCAGTTTCGAAAATCAGGCAGATTTCTCAGGAAAAATCTCTTGGAGTGTTTTTTAACCAAGAGAAATGTAATTTACATAAACTCTCTGGCCATGAAATTCCGTGTTCCGAACATGCTACTTGCATAATGAATTCGAAAAATATTCACTACAGATTTGTTAGCATGTGGATTACCGAACTTTCATCACAATAGATTGAAAATTGATACTTAGAAGTATTTTCTCAGATTTTGCAGTGTTTTCCAAACGCCAGTTTCAAAAATGAAGCATTTACTGCAGAAAAATTCTCTTGGAGCGAGTTCTACCCAATAGAGAAGTAATTTACATTGTTTCAGTCACCGTGAAATTCCATGTTAAAAACACGGTATATGTATCACGGATTAGAAAAAGCTTCTTTAATATGTTGTGAAAATGTGGATTACCGAACTTTCTTCCAACATAAAGGCATATTTACACCTAGAAATATTTACTCTCATTTTGAAGCATTCTCCAAATTTCAGATTCGATAATCATGCAATTTTCGCTGAAAAATTCTATTCTACCTAGTTCTACCCAATAGAATTGTAATTTAAATTGTGTCATTATGGTGAAATTCCATTTCAAAAAGCGCTACATGAATCACGGTTTGAAAAATCATTACTACACTGTTATTAACATGTGGATTACCGGACTTTCATTCACCATTCAATGCATATTGACACTTAGAAGCATTTTCTCAGATTTCACAGGGTTCTCCTAATGGCAGTTTTGAAAATGAGGCACATTTCGCAGAAAAATTCTCTTCAAGCGAGTTCTACCCAATAGACATGTAATTTACATTGTTTCCTTCAATATGACACACTGTATTCCGTACACGTTACATGCATCACGAATTCGACAAACATTCTCTAATGAGTGTGAGCATGTGGATTACCAAATTTTCATTCACCATACAAGGCATATTTATCCCTAGATGTAGTTATTCTGATTTCGCAGGTTTTCCCTAACATCCACTTCCGAAAATCATGAAATTTTCGCAGAAAAATTCTATTCAAGCGAGTTCTATCCAGTAGAATTGTTATTTTCCGAGTTTCACTCACTGAGACATTCCGTGTTCAAAAAACGTTACATTAATCACGGCTTTGACAAACATTATTTAATGACCGTGAGCATGTGGATTACCGATATTTTAACCACAATACAAGACATATTGACACCTAGAAATATTTACTTATATTTCGCAGATTTTTCCTAAATTCAGTTACGAAAATCAGGCAGTTTTCGCAGAAAAATTCTCTTGCTGCATGTTCGATCCAATACACATCCCATTTTCATAGATACCGTCACCGTAACATCCCGTGTTCCGAAAAAGTTACATGCACCATGGATTCAACAAATATTCACTGCTGAGTTGTTAGAATGTGAATTACACATCTTTAATAAACCATTGAAGACATATTGTCACCTTAAAATTTTGCTCAGATTTTGCAGTGTTTTCATAACACCAGTTTCCAAACAGAGGTAGATTTTACAGTAAAATGCTCCTGGAGCGGTTTCTCACCAATAGATATGTAATTTACATAGTTTCCATCAACGTGACATTCCGTGTACTGAATACACTACATTCATCACGGATTTGAGAAACATTAGTAATGAGTTGTGTACATGTGTATTACAGAACTTTCATCTACCATACAAGGCATATTTACACCTAGAAACATTAACTCTGAGTTTGCAGATTTTTCCTAATAGCAGTTTCAAAATCAGGCAGTTTCCTAAGGAAATAAATGTTGGAGCGTGTTCTACCCAATAGATATGTAAATTACATAGATTCTCCCGCTGTGAAATTCCGTGTTTCGCACACGCTACATGCAGATAGGATTCGAAAAAATACACTACAGAGTTGTTTGCATGTGGATTACAGGACTTTCATCACAATACAAGGCATATTGATGCTTAGAAGCATTTTCTCTGATTTCACAGAGATTTACAAACGACAGTTTCGAAACTGAGGCAGATTTCAAGGCAAAAACCTCTTGGAGCGGGTTCAAAACAATAGACATTTAATTTACATGGATTTGCACACCATGAAATTCCGTGTTCCGAACACGCTTCATGCATCTCGGATTCAAAAATTTTCACTACAGAGTTGTTAGCAAGTGGAATACATCACTTTCATTGACCATAGATTGCTTACTGACTCTTTGAATACTTTTCTCAGATTTCACAGTTTAGTTTAAATGCCAGGTTTGATAATGAGGCAGATTTGGCAGGAAAATGCTCTTGGAGCGAGTTCTAACCAAAAGATATGTAATATACCTAGTTTCACTCACCGTGATATTCCGTGTTCTGAACACGTTACATGCATCACGGATTCGACAAACATTCTTTAATGAGTTGTGAACATGTGTATTACCGAACTTTCATCCACCTTACAATGCATATTTATACATAGAAATTATTTTCTGATTTAGTATATTTCTCCTAGTGTCAGTTTTTAAATCATGCAGTTTTCACAGAAAAATCCTCTTGGAGCGAGTTCTACCCAATAGACATGCAATTTACGTAGAACCCGTCATCGTGAAATTCCGTGATCCGAAAAATATACATGCATCACGGTTTCGAAAAATATTCACTTCAGACTTGTTAGCATAAAGATTACCGAACTTTCATCCACCATAAAAGCCATATTGACACTTTGAAGCATTTTCTCATATTTCAAAAGATTTTCCTAATGCCAGTTTTGAAAATGAGGCAGAATTCGCAGAAAAAGTTCTTGGAACGAGTTCTACCCGAGAGATCTATTTTACATAGATTCGCTTACTGTGATATTCTGTGTTCCGAACACGCTTCATGTGTCTCGGATTCGACAAATATTCACTACAGAGTTGTTAGCATGTGGATTAACGATCTTTCAACCACCATACAAGGCATAAATACACCGAGAATCTATTCATCTGAGTTCGCAGTGTTTCCTATTACCAGTTTCAAAAATCAGGCAGATTTCTCAGGAAAAATCTCTTGGAGTGTTTTCTAACCAAGAGAAATGTAATTTACATAAACTCTCTGGCCATGAAATTCCGTGTTCCGAACATGCTACTTGCATAATGAATTCGAAAAATATTCACTACAGATTTGTTAGCATGTGGATTACCGAACTTTCATCACAATAGATTGAAAATTGATACTTAGAAGTATTTTCTCAGATTTTGCAGTGTTTTCCAAACGCCAGTTTCAAAAATGAAGCATTTACTGCAGAAAAATTCTCTTGGAGCGAGTTCTACCCAATAGAGAAGTAATTTACATTGTTTCAGTCACCGTGAAATTCCATGTTAAAAACACGGTATATGCATCACGGATTAGAAAAAGCTTCTTTAATATGTTGTGAAAATGTGGATTACCGAACTTTCTTCCAACATAAAGGCATATTTACACCTAGAAATATTTACTCTCATTTTGAAGCATTCTCAAAATTTCAGATTCGATAATCATGCAATTTTCGCTGAAAAATTCTATTCTACCTAGTTCTACCCAATAGAATTTTAATTTAAATTGTGTCATTACGGTGAAATTCCATTTCAAAAAGCGCTACATGAATCACGGTTTGAAAAATCATTACTACACTGTTATTAACATGTGGATTACCGGACTTTCATTCACCATTCAATGCATATTGACATTTAGAAGCATTTTCTCAGATTTCACAGGGTTCTCCTAATGGCAGTTTTGAAAATGAGGCACATTTCGCAGAAAAATTCTCTTCAAGCGAGTTCTACCCAATAGACATGTAATTTACATTGTTTCCTTCAATATGACACACTGTATTCCGTACACGTTACATGCATCACGAATTCGACAAACATTCTCTAATGAGTGTGAGCATGTGGATTACCAAAGTTTCATTCACCATACAAGGCATATTTATCCCTAGATGTAGTTATTCTGATTTCGCAGGTTTTCCCTAACATCCACTTCCGAAAATCATGAAATTTTCGCAGAAAAATTCTATTCAAGCGAGTTCTATCCAGTAGAATTGTTATTTTCCGAGTTTCACTCACTGAGACATTCCGTGTTCAAAAAACGTTACATTAATCACGGCTTTGACAAACATTATTTAATGACCGTGAGCATGTGGATTACCGATATTTTAACCACAATACAAGACATATTGACACCTAGAAATATTTACTTATATTTCACAGATTTTTCCTAAATTCAGTTACGAAAATCAGGCAGTTTTCGCAGAAAAATTCTCTTGCTGCATGTTCGATCCAATACACATCCCATTTTCATAGATACCGTCACCGTAACATCCCGTGTTCCGAAAAAGTTACATGCACCATGGATTCAACAAATATTCACTGCTGAGTTGTTAGAATGTGAATTACACATCTTTAATAAACCATTGAAGACATATTGTCACCTTAAAATTTTGCTCAGATTTTGCAGTGTTTTCATAACACCAGTTTCCAAACAGAGGTAGATTTTACAGTAAAATGCTCCTGGAGCGGTTTCTCACCAATAGATATGTAATTTACATAGTTTCCATCAACGTGACATTCCGTGTACTGAATACACTACATTCATCACGGATTTGAGAAACATTAGTAATGAGTTGTGTACATGTGTATTACAGAACTTTCATCTACCATACAAGGCATATTTACACCTAGAAACATTAACTCTGAGTTTGCAGATTTTTCCTAATAGCAGTTTCAAAATCAGGCAGTTTCCTAAGGAAATAAATGTTGGAGCGTGTTCTACCCAATAGATATGTAAATTACATAGATTCTCCCGCTGTGAAATTCCGTGTTTCGCACACGCTACATGCAGATAGGATTCGAAAAAATACACTACAGAGTTGTTTGCATGTGGATTACAGGACTTTCATCACAATACAAGGCATATTGATGCTTAGAAGCATTTTCTCTGATTTCACAGAGATTTACAAACGACAGTTTCGAAACTGAGGCAGATTTCAAGGCAAAAACCTCTTGGAGCGGGTTCAAAACAATAGACATTTAATTTACATGGATTTGCACACCATGAAATTCCGTGTTCCGAACACGCTTCATGCATCTCGGATTCAAAAATTTTCACTACAGAGTTGTTAGCAAGTGGAATACATCACTTTCATTGACCATAGATTGCTTACTGACTCTTTGAATACTTTTCTCAGATTTCACAGTTTAGTTTAAATGCCAGGTTTGATAATGAGGCAGATTTGGCAGGAAAATGCTCTTGGAGCGAGTTCTAACCAAAAGATATGTAATATACCTAGTTTCACTCACCGTGATATTCCGTGTTCTGAACACGTTACATGCATCACGGATTCGACAAACATTCTTTAATGAGTTGTGAACATGTGTATTACCGAACTTTCATCCACCTTACAATGCATATTTATACATAGAAATTATTTTCTGATTTAGTATATTTCTCCTAGTGTCAGTTTTTAAATCATGCAGTTTTCACAGAAAAATCCTCTTGGAGCGAGTTCTACCCAATAGACATGCAATTTACGTAGAACCCGTCATCGTGAAATTCCGTGATCCGAAAAATATACATGCATCACGGTTTCGAAAAATATTCACTTCAGACTTGTTAGCATAAAGATTACCGAACTTTCATCCACCATAAAAGCCATATTGACACTTTGAAGCATTTTCTCATATTTCAAAAGATTTTCCTAATGCCAGTTTTGAAAATGAGGCAGAATTCGCAGAAAAAGTTCTTGGAACGAGTTCTACCCGAGAGATCTATTTTACATAGATTCGCTTACTGTGATATTCTGTGTTCCGAACACGCTTCATGTGTCTCGGATTCGACAAATATTCACTACAGAGTTGTTAGCATGTGGATTAACGATCTTTCAACCACCATACAAGGCATAAATACACCGAGAATCTATTCATCTGAGTTCGCAGTGTTTCCTAATTCCAGTTTGGAAATTAGGCAGATTTCTCAGGAAAAATCTCTTGGAGTGTTTTCTAACCAAGAGAAATGTAATTTACATAAAATCTCTGGCCATGAAATTCCGTGTTCCGAACATGCTACTTGCATAATGAATTTGAAAAATATTCACTACAGATTTGTTAGCATGTGGATTACCGAACTTTCATCACAATAGATTGAAAATTGATACTTAGAAGTATTTTCTCAGATTTTGCAGTGTTTTCCAAACGCCAGTTTCAAAAATGAAGCATTTACTGCAGAAAAATTCTCTTGGAGCGAGTTCTACCCAATAGAGAAGTAATTTACATTGTTTCAGTCACCGTGAAATTCCATGTTAAAAACACGGTATATGCATCACGGATTAGAAAAAGCTTCTTTAATATGTTGTGAAAATGTGGATTACCGAACTTTCTTCCAACATAAAGGCATATTTACACCTAGAAATATTTACTCTCATTTTGAAGCTTTCTCAAAATTTCAGATTCGATAATCATGCAATTTTCGCTGAAAAATTCTATTCTACCTAGTTCTACCCAATAGAATTTTAATTTAAATTGTGTCATTACGGTGAAATTCCATTTCAAAAAGCGCTACATGAATCACGGTTTGAAAAATCATTACTACACTGTTATTAACATGTGGATTACCGGACTTTCATTCACCATTCAATGCATATTGACACTTAGAAGCATTTTCTCAGATTTCACAGGGTTCTCCTAATGGCAGTTTTGAAAATGAGGCACATTTCGCAGAAAAATTCTCTTCAAGCGAGTTCTACCCAATAGACATGAAATTTACATTGTTTCCTTCAATATGACACACTGTATTCCGTACACGTTACATGCATCACGAATTCGACAAACATTCTCTAATGAGTGTGAGCATGTGGATTACCAAAGTTTCATTCACCATACAAGGCATATTTATCCCTAGATGTAGTTATTCTGATTTTGCAGGTTTTCCCTAACATCCACTTCCGAAAATCATGAAATTTTGGCAGAAAATTTCTATTCAAGCGAGTTCTATCCAGTAGAATTGTTATTTTCCGAGTTTCACTCACTGAGACATTCCGTGTTCAAAAAAGTTACATTAATCACGGCTTTGACAAACATTATTTAATGACCGTGACCATGTGGATTACCGATATTTTAACCACAATACAAGACATATTGACACCTAGAAATATTTACTTATATTTCGCAGATTTTTCCTAAATTCAGTTACGAAAATCAGGCAGTTTTCGCAGAAAAATTCTCTTGCTGCATGTTCGATCCAATACACATCCCATTTTCATAGATACCGTCACCGTAACATCCCGTGTTCCGAAAAAGTTACATGCACCATGGATTCAACAAATATTCACTGCTGAGTTGTTAGAATGTGAATTACACATCTTTAATAAACCATTGAAGACATATTGTCACCTTAAAATTTTGCTCAGATTTTGCAGTGTTTTCATAACACCAGTTTCCAAACAGAGGTAGATTTTACAGTAAAATGCTCCTGGAGCGGTTTCTCACCAATAGATATGTAATTTACATAGTTTCCATCAACGTGACATTCCGTGTACTGAATACACTACATTCATCACGGATTTGAGAAACATTAGTAATGAGTTGTGTACATGTGTATTACAGAACTTTCATCTACCATACAAGGCATATTTACACCTAGAAACATTAACTCTGAGTTTGCAGATTTTTCCTAATAGCAGTTTCAAAATCAGGCAGTTTCCTAAGGAAATAAATGTTGGAGCGTGTTCTACCCAATAGATATGTAAATTACATAGATTCTCCCGCTGTGAAATTCCGTGTTTCGCACACGCTACATGCAGATAGGATTCGAAAAAATACACTACAGAGTTGTTTGCATGTGGATTACAGGACTTTCATCACAATACAAGGCATATTGATGCTTAGAAGCATTTTCTCTGATTTCACAGAGATTTACAAACGACAGTTTCGAAACTGAGGCAGATTTCAAGGCAAAAACCTCTTGGAGCGGGTTCAAAACAATAGACATTTAATTTACATGGATTTGCACACCATGAAATTCCGTGTTCCGAACACGCTTCATGCATCTCGGATTCAAAAATTTTCACTACAGAGTTGTTAGCAAGTGGAATACATCACTTTCATTGACCATAGATTGCTTACTGACTCTTTGAATACTTTTCTCAGATTTCACAGTTTAGTTTAAATGCCAGGTTTGATAATGAGGCAGATTTGGCAGGAAAATGCTCTTGGAGCGAGTTCTAACCAAAAGATATGTAATATACCTAGTTTCACTCACCGTGATATTCCGTGTTCTGAACACGTTACATGCATCACGGATTCGACAAACATTCTTTAATGAGTTGTGAACATGTGTATTACCGAACTTTCATCCACCTTACAATGCATATTTATACATAGAAATTATTTTCTGATTTAGTATATTTCTCCTAGTGTCAGTTTTTAAATCATGCAGTTTTCACAGAAAAATCCTCTTGGAGCGAGTTCTACCCAATAGACATGCAATTTACGTAGAACCCGTCATCGTGAAATTCCGTGATCCGAAAAATATACATGCATCACGGTTTCGAAAAATATTCACTTCAGACTTGTTAGCATAAAGATTACCGAACTTTCATCCACCATAAAAGCCATATTGACACTTTGAAGCATTTTCTCATATTTCAAAAGATTTTCCTAATGCCAGTTTTGAAAATGAGGCAGAATTCGCAGAAAAAGTTCTTGGAACGAGTTCTACCCGAGAGATCTATTTTACATAGATTCGCTTACTGTGATATTCTGTGTTCCGAACATGCTTCATGTGTCTCGGATTCGACAAATATTCACTACAGAGTTGTTAGCATGTGGATTAACGATCTTTCAACCACCATACAAGGCATAAATACACCGAGAATCTATTCATCTGAGTTCGCAGTGTTTCCTAATTCCAGTTTGGAAATTAGGCAGATTTCTCAGGAAAAATCTCTTGGAGTGTTTTCTAACCAAGAGAAATGTAATTTACATAAAATCTCTGGCCATGAAATTCCGTGTTCCGAACATGCTACTTGCATAATGAATTCGAAAAATATTCACTACAGATTTGTTAGCATGTGGATTACCGAACTTTCATCACAATAGATTGAAAATTGATACTTAGAAGTATTTTCTCAGATTTTGCAGTGTTTTCCAAACGCCAGTTTCAAAAATGAAGCATTTACTGCAGAAAAATTCTCTTGGAGCGAGTTCTACCCAATAGAGAAGTAATTTACATTGTTTCAGTCACCGTGAAATTCCATGTTAAAAACACGGTATATGCATCACGGATTAGAAAAAGCTTCTTTAATATGTTGTGAAAATGTGGATTACCGAACTTTCTTCCAACATAAAGGCATATTTACACCTAGAAATATTTACTCTCATTTTGAAGCATTCTCAAAATTTCAGATTCGATAATCATGCAATTTTCGCTGAAAAATTCTATTCTACCTAGTTCTACCCAATAGAATTTTAATTTAAATTGTGTCATTACGGTGAAATTCCATTTCAAAAAGCGCTACATGAATCACGGTTTGAAAAATCATTACTACACTGTTATTAACATGTGGATTACCGGACTTTCATTCACCATTCAATGCATATTGACACTTAGAAGCATTTTCTCAGATTTCACAGGGTTCTCCTAATGGCAGTTTTGAAAATGAGGCACATTTCGCAGAAAAATTCTCTTCAAGCGAGTTCTACCCAATAGACATGAAATTTACATTGTTTCCTTCAATATGACACACTGTATTCCGTACACGTTACATGCATCACGAATTCGACAAACATTCTCTAATGAGTGTGAGCATGTGGATTACCAAAGTTTCATTCACCATACAAGGCATATTTATCCCTAGATGTAGTTATTCTGATTTCGCAGGTTTTCCCTAACATCCACTTCCGAAAATCATGAAATTTTCGCAGAAAATTTCTATTCAAGCGAGTTCTATCCAGTAGAATTGTTATTTTCCGAGTTTCACTCACTGAGACATTCCGTGTTCAAAAAAGTTACATTAATCACGGCTTTGACAAACATTATTTAATGACCGTGAGCATGTGGATTACCGATATTTTAACCACAATACAAGACATATTGACACCTAGAAATATTTACTTATATTTCGCAGATTTTTCCTAAATTCAGTTACGAAAATCAGGCAGTTTTCGCAGAAAAATTCTCTTGCTGCATGTTCGATCCAATACACATCCCATTTTCATAGATACCGTCACCGTAACATCCCGTGTTCCGAAAAAGTTACATGCACCATGGATTCAACAAATATTCACTGCTGAGTTGTTAGAATGTGAATTACACATCTTTAATAAACCATTGAAGACATATTGTCACCTTAAAATTTTGCTCAGATTTTGCAGTGTTTTCATAACACCAGTTTCCAAACAGAGGTAGATTTTACCGTAAAATGCTCCTGGAGCGGTTTCTCACCAATAGATATGTAATTTACATAGTTTCCATCAACGTGACATTCCGTGTACTGAATACACTACATTCATCACGGATTTGAGAAACATTAGTAATGAGTTGTGTACATGTGTATTACAGAACTTTCATCTACCATACAAGGCATATTTACACCTAGAAACATTAACTCTGAGTTTGCAGATTTTTCCTAATAGCAGTTTCAAAATCAGGCAGTTTCCTAAGGAAATAAATGTTGGAGCGTGTTCTACCCAATAGATATGTAAATTACATAGATTCTCCCGCTGTGAAATTCCGTGTTTCGCACATGCTACATGCAGATAGGATTCGAAAAAATACACTACATAGTTGTTTGCATGTGGATTACAGGACTTTCATCACAATACAAGGCATATTGATGCTTAGAAGCATTTTCTCTGATTTCACAGAGATTTACAAACGACAGTTTCGAAACTGAGGCAGATTTCAAGGCAAAAACCTCTTGGAGCGGGTTCAAAACAATAGACATTTAATTTACATGGATTTGCACACCATGAAATTCCGTGTTCCGAACACGCTTCATGCATCTCGGATTCAAAAATTTTCACTACAGAGTTGTTAGCAAGTGGAATACATCACTTTCATTGACCATAGATTGCTTACTGACTCTTTGAATACTTTTCTCAGATTTCACAGTTTAGTTTAAATGCCAGGTTTGATAATGAGGCAGATTTGGCAGGAAAATGCTCTTGGAGCGAGTTCTAACCAAAAGATATGTAATATACCTAGTTTCACTCACCGTGATATTCCGTGTTCTGAACACGTTACATGCATCACGGATTCGACAAACATTCTTTAATGAGTTGTGAACATGTGTATTACCGAACTTTCATCCACCTTACAATGCATATTTATACATAGAAATTATTTTCTGATTTAGTATATTTCTCCTAGTGTCAGTTTTTAAATCATGCAGTTTTCACAGAAAAATCCTCTTGGAGCGAGTTCTACCCAATAGACATGCAATTTACGTAGAACCCGTCATTGTGAATTTCCGTGATCCGAAAAATATACATGCATCACGGTTTCGAAAAATATTCACTTCAGACTTGTTAGCATAAAGATTACCGAACTTTCATCCACCATAAAAGCCATATTGACACTTTGAAGCATTTTCTCATATTTCAAAAGATTTTCCTAATGCCAGTTTTGAAAATGAGGCAGAATTCGCAGAAAAAGTTCTTGGAACGAGTTCTACCCGAGAGATCTATTTTACATAGATTCGCTTACTGTGATATTCTGTGTTCCGAACACGCTTCATGTGTCTCGGATTCGACAAATATTCACTACAGAGTTGTTAGCATGTGGATTAACGATCTTTCAACCACCATACAAGGCATAAATACACCGAGAATCTATTCATCTGAGTTCGCAGTGTTTCCTAATTCCAGTTTGGAAAATCAGGCAGATTTCTCAGGAAAAATCTCTTGGAGTGTTTTCTAACCAAGAGAAATGTAATTTACATAAACTCTCTGGCCATGAAATTCCGTGTTCCGAACATGCTACTTGCATAATGAATTCGAAAAATGTTCACTACAGATTTGTTAGCATGTGGATTACCGAACTTTCATCACAATAGATTGAAAATTGATACTTAGAAGTATTTTCTCAAATTTTGCAGTGATTTCCAAACGCCAGTTTCAAAAATGAAGCATTTATCGCAGAAAAATTCCCTTGGAGCGAGTTCTACCCAATAGAGAAGTAATTTACATTGTTTCAGTCACCGTGAAATTCCATGTTAAAAACACGGTATATGCATCACGGATTAGAAAAAGCTTCTTTAATATGTTGTGAAAATGTGGATTACCGAACTTTCTTCCAACATAAAGGCATATTTACACCTAGAAATATTTACTCTCATTTTGAAGCATTCTCAAAATTTCAGATTCGATAATCATGCAATTTTCGCTGAAAAATTCTATTCTACCTAGTTCTACCCAATAGAATTTTAATTTAAATTGTGTCATTACGGTGAAATTCCATTTCAAAAAGCGCTACATGAATCACGGTTTGAAAAATCATTACTACACTGTTATTAACATGTGGATTACCGGACTTTCATTCACCATTCAATGCATATTGACATTTAGAAGCATTTTCTCAGATTTCACAGGGTTCTCCTAATGGCAGTTTTGAAAATGAGGCACATTTTGCAGAAAAATTCTCTTCAAGCGAGTTCTACCCAATAGACATGTAATTTACATTGTTTCCTTCAATATGACACACTGTATTCCGTACACGTTACATGCATCACGAATTCGACAAACATTCTCTAATGAGTGTGAGCATGTGGATTACCAAAGTTTCATTCACCATACAAGGCATATTTATCCCTAGATGTAGTTATTCTGATTTCGCAGGTTTTCCCTAACATCCACTTCCGAAAATCATGAAATTTTCGCAGAAAAATTCTATTCAAGCGAGTTCTATCCTGTAGAATTGTTATTTTCCGAGTTTCACTCACTGAGACATTCCGTGTTCAAAAAACGTTACATTAATCACGGCTTTGACAAACATTATTTAATGACCGTGAGCATGTGGATTACCGATATTTTAACCACAATACAAGACATATTGACACCTAGAAATATTTACTTATATTTCGCAGATTTTTCCTAAATTCAGTTACGAAAATCAGGCAGTTTTCGCAGAAAAATTCTCTTGCTGCATGTTCGATCCAATACACATCCCATTTTCATAGATACCGTCACCGTAACATCCCGTGTTCCGAAAAAGTTACATGCACCATGGATTCAACAAATATTCACTGCTGAGTTGTTAGAATGTGAATTACACATCTTTAATAAACCATTGAAGACATATTGTCACCTTAAAATTTTGCTCAGATTTTGCAGTGTTTTCATAACACCAGTTTCCAAACAGAGGTAGATTTTACAGTAAAATGCTCCTGGAGCGGTTTCTCACCAATAGATATGTAATTTACATAGTTTCCATCAACGTGACATTCCGTGTACTGAATACACTACATTCATCACGGATTTGAGAAACATTAGTAATGAGTTGTGTACATGTGTATTACAGAACTTTCATCTACCATACAAGGCATATTTACACCTAGAAACATTAACTCTGAGTTTGCAGATTTTTCCTAATAGCAGTTTCAAAATCAGGCAGTTTCCTAAGGAAATAAATGTTGGAGCGTGTTCTACCCAATAGATATGTAAATTACATAGATTCTCCCGCTGTGAAATTCCGTGTTTCGCACACGCTACATGCAGATAGGATTCGAAAAAATACACTACAGAGTTGTTTGCATGTGGATTACAGGACTTTCATCACAATACAAGGCATATTGATGCTTAGAAGCATTTTCTCTGATTTCACAGAGATTTACAAACGACAGTTTCGAAACTGAGGCAGATTTCAAGGCAAAAACCTCTTGGAGCGGGTTCAAAACAATAGACATTTAATTTACATGGATTTGCACACCATGAAATTCCGTGTTCCGAACACGCTTCATGCATCTCGGATTCAAAAATTTTCACTACAGAGTTGTTAGCAAGTGGAATACATCACTTTCATTGACCATAGATTGCTTACTGACTCTTTGAATACTTTTCTCAGATTTCACAGTTTAGTTTAAATGCCAGGTTTGATAATGAGGCAGATTTGGCAGGAAAATGCTCTTGGAGCGAGTTCTAACCAAAAGATATGTAATATACCTAGTTTCACTCACCGTGATATTCCGTGTTCTGAACACGTTACATGCATCACGGATTCGACAAACATTCTTTAATGAGTTGTGAACATGTGTATTACCGAACTTTCATCCACCTTACAATGCATATTTATACATAGAAATTATTTTCTGATTTAGTATATTTCTCCTAGTGTCAGTTTTTAAATCATGCAGTTTTCACAGAAAAATCCTCTTGGAGCGAGTTCTACCCAATAGACATGCAATTTACGTAGAACCCGTCATCGTGAAATTCCGTGATCCGAAAAATATACATGCATCACGGTTTCGAAAAATATTCACTTCAGACTTGTTAGCATAAAGATTACGGAACTTTCATCCACCATAAAAGCCATATTGACACTTTGAAGCATTTTCTCATATTTCAAAAGATTTTCCTAATGCCAGTTTTGAAAATGAGGCAGAATTCGCAGAAAAAGTTCTTGGAACGAGTTCTACCCGAGAGATCTATTTTACATAGATTCGCTTACTGTGATATTCTGTGTTCCGAACACGCTTCATGTGTCTCGGATTCGACAAATATTCACTACAGAGTTGTTAGCATGTGGATTAACGATCTTTCAACCACCATACAAGGCATAAATACACCGAGAATCTATTCATCTGAGTTCGCAGTGTTTCCTAATTCCAGTTTGGAAATTAGGCAGATTTCTCAGGAAAAATCTCTTGGAGTGTTTTCTAACCAAGAGAAATGTAATTTACATAAAATCTCTGGCCATGAAATTCCGTGTTCCGAACATGCTACTTGCATAATGAATTCGAAAAATATTCACTACAGATTTGTTAGCATGTGGATTACCGAACTTTCATCACAATAGATTGAAAATTGATACTTAGAAGTATTTTCTCAGATTTTGCAGTGTTTTCCAAACGCCAGTTTCAAAAATGAAGCATTTACTGCAGAAAAATTCTCTTGGAGCGAGTTCTACCCAATAGAGAAGTAATTTACATTGTTTCAGTCACCGTGAAATTCCATGTTAAAAACACGGTATATGCATCACGGATTAGAAAAAGCTTCTTTAATATGTTGTGAAAATGTGGATTACCGAACTTTCTTCCAACATAAAGGCATATTTACACCTAGAAATATTTACTCTCATTTTGAAGCATTCTCAAAATTTCAGATTCGATAATCATGCAATTTTCGCTGAAAAATTCTATTCTACCTAGTTCTACCCAATAGAATTTTAATTTAAATTGTGTCATTACGGTGAAATTCCATTTCAAAAAGCGCTACATGAATCACGGTTTGAAAAATCATTACTACACTGTTATTAACATGTGGATTACCGGACTTTCATTCACCATTCAATGCATATTGACACTTAGAAGCATTTTCTCAGATTTCACAGGGTTCTCCTAATGGCAGTTTTGAAAATGAGGCACATTTCGCAGAAAAATTCTCTTCAAGCGAGTTCTACCCAATAGACATGAAATTTACATTGTTTCCTTCAATATGACACACTGTATTCCGTACACGTTACATGCATCACGAATTCGACAAACATTCTCTAATGAGTGTGAGCATGTGGATTACCAAAGTTTCATTCACCATACAAGGCATATTTATCCCTAGATGTAGTTATTCTGATTTCGCAGGTTTTCCCTAACATCCACTTCCGAAAATCATGAAATTTTCGCAGAAAATTTCTATTCAAGCGAGTTCTATCCAGTAGAATTGTTATTTTCCGAGTTTCACTCACTGAGACATTCCGTGTTCAAAAAAGTTACATTAATCACGGCTTTGACAAACATTATTTAATGACCGTGACCATGTGGATTACCGATATTTTAACCACAATACAAGACATATTGACACCTAGAAATATTTACTTATATTTCGCAGATTTTTCCTAAATTCAGTTACGAAAATCAGGCAGTTTTCGCAGAAAAATTCTCTTGCTGCATGTTCGATCCAATACACATCCCATTTTCATAGATACCGTCACCGTAACATCCCGTGTTCCGAAAAAGTTACATGCACCATGGATTCAACAAATATTCACTGCTGAGTTGTTAGAATGTGAATTACACATCTTTAATAAACCATTGAAGACATATTGTCACCTTAAAATTTTGCTCAGATTTTGCAGTGTTTTCATAACACCAGTTTCCAAACAGAGGTAGATTTTACCGTAAAATGCTCCTGGAGCGGTTTCTCACCAATAGATATGTAATTTACATAGTTTCCATCAACGTGACATTCCGTGTACTGAATACACTACATTCATCACGGATTTGAGAAACATTAGTAATGAGTTGTGTACATGTGTATTACAGAACTTTCATCTACCATACAAGGCATATTTACACCTAGAAACATTAACTCTGAGTTTGCAGATTTTTCCTAATAGCAGTTTCAAAATCAGGCAGTTTCCTAAGGAAATAAATGTTGGAGCGTGTTCTACCCAATAGATATGTAAATTACATAGATTCTCCCGCTGTGAAATTCCGTGTTTCGCACATGCTACATGCAGATAGGATTCGAAAAAATACACTACAGAGTTGTTTGCATGTGGATTACAGGACTTTCATCACAATACAAGGCATATTGATGCTTAGAAGCATTTTCTCTGATTTCACAGAGATTTACAAACGACAGTTTCGAAACTGAGGCAGATTTCAAGGCAAAAACCTCTTGGAGCGGGTTCAAAACAATAGACATTTAATTTACATGGATTTGCACACCATGAAATTCCGTGTTCCGAACACGCTTCATGCATCTCGGATTCAAAAATTTTCACTACAGAGTTGTTAGCAAGTGGAATACATCACTTTCATTGACCATAGATTGCTTACTGACTCTTTGAATACTTTTCTCAGATTTCACAGTTTAGTTTAAATGCCAGGTTTGATAATGAGGCAGATTTGGCAGGAAAATGCTCTTGGAGCGAGTTCTAACCAAAAGATATGTAATATACCTAGTTTCACTCACCGTGATATTCCGTGTTCTGAACACGTTACATGCATCACGGATTCGACAAACATTCTTTAATGAGTTGTGAACATGTGTATTACCGAACTTTCATCCACCTTACAATGCATATTTATACATAGAAATTATTTTCTGATTTAGTATATTTCTCCTAGTGTCAGTTTTTAAATCATGCAGTTTTCACAGAAAAATCCTCTTGGAGCGAGTTCTACCCAATAGACATGCAATTTACGTAGAACCCGTCATCGTGAAATTCCGTGATCCGAAAAATATACATGCATCACGGTTTCGAAAAATATTCACTTCAGACTTGTTAGCATAAAGATTACCGAACTTTCATCCACCATAAAAGCCATATTGACACTTTGAAGCATTTTCTCATATTTCAAAAGATTTTCCTAATGCCAGTTTTGAAAATGAGGCAGAATTCGCAGAAAAAGTTCTTGGAACGAGTTCTACCCGAGAGATCTATTTTACATAGATTCGCTTACTGTGATATTCTGTGTTCCGAACACGCTTCATGTGTCTCGGATTCGACAAATATTCACTACAGAGTTGTTAGCATGTGGATTAACGATCTTTCAACCACCATACAAGGCATAAATACACCGAGAATCTATTCATCTGAGTTCGCAGTGTTTCCTAATTCCAGTTTGGAAATTAGGCAGATTTCTCAGGAAAAATCTCTTGGAGTGTTTTCTAACCAAGAGAAATGTAATTTACATAAAATCTCTGGCCATGAAATTCCGTGTTCCGAACATGCTACTTGCATAATGAATTCGAAAAATATTCACTACAGATTTGTTAGCATGTGGATTACCGAACTTTCATCACAATAGATTGAAAATTGATACTTAGAAGTATTTTCTCAGATTTTGCAGTGTTTTCCAAACGCCAGTTTCAAAAATGAAGCATTTACTGCAGAAAAATTCTCTTGGAGCGAGTTCTACCCAATAGAGAAGTAATTTACATTGTTTCAGTCACCGTGAAATTCCATGTTAAAAACACGGTATATGCATCACGGATTAGAAAAAGCTTCTTTAATATGTTGTGAAAATGTGGATTACCGAACTTTCTTCCAACATAAAGGCATATTTACACCTAGAAATATTTACTCTCATTTTGAAGCATTCTCAAAATTTCAGATTCGATAATCATGCAATTTTCGCTGAAAAATTCTATTCTACCTAGTTCTACCCAATAGAATTTTAATTTAAATTGTGTCATTACGGTGAAATTCCATTTCAAAAAGCGCTACATGAATCACGGTTTGAAAAATCATTACTACACTGTTATTAACATGTGGATTACCGGACTTTCATTCACCATTCAATGCATATTGACACTTAGAAGCATTTTCTCAGATTTCACAGGGTTCTCCTAATGGCAGTTTTGAAAATGAGGCACATTTCGCAGAAAAATTCTCTTCAAGCGAGTTCTACCCAATAGACATGTAATTTACATTGTTTCCTTCAATATGACACACTGTATTCCGTACACGTTACATGCATCACGAATTCGACAAACATTCTCTAATGAGTGTGAGCATGTGGATTACCAAAGTTTCATTCACCATACAAGGCATATTTATCCCTAGATGTAGTTATTCTGATTTCGCAGGTTTTCCCTAACATCCACTTCCGAAAATCATGAAATTTTGGCAGAAAATTTCTATTCAAGCGAGTTCTATCCAGTAGAATTGTTATTTTCCGAGTTTCA
The DNA here is from genome assembly GCF_048773025.1 of Camelus bactrianus. Lineage (NCBI taxonomy): Eukaryota > Metazoa > Chordata > Mammalia > Artiodactyla > Camelidae > Camelus > Camelus bactrianus. The sequence continues at coordinate 140,706,580 of NC_133539.1, read as the reverse complement.
CTCACTGAGACATTCCGTGTTCAAAAAAGTTACATTAATCACGGCTTTGACAAACATTATTTAATGACCGTGAGCATGTGGATTACCGATATTTTAACCACAATACAAGACATATTGACACCTAGAAATATTTACTTATATTTCGCAGATTTTTCCTAAATTCAGTTACGAAAATCAGGCAGTTTTCGCAGAAAAATTCTCTTGCTGCATGTTCGATCCAATACACATCCCATTTTCATAGATACCGTCACCGTAACATCCCGTGTTCCGAAAAAGTTACATGCACCATGGATTCAACAAATATTCACTGCTGAGTTGTTAGAATGTGAATTACACATCTTTAATAAACCATTGAAGACATATTGTCACCTTAAAATTTTGCTCAGATTTTGCAGTGTTTTCATAACACCAGTTTCCAAACAGAGGTAGATTTTACAGTAAAATGCTCCTGGAGCGGTTTCTCACCAATAGATATGTAATTTACATAGTTTCCATCAACGTGACATTCCGTGTACTGAATACACTACATTCATCACGGATTTGAGAAACATTAGTAATGAGTTGTGTACATGTGTATTACAGAACTTTCATCTACCATACAAGGCATATTTACACCTAGAAACATTAACTCTGAGTTTGCAGATTTTTCCTAATAGCAGTTTCAAAATCAGGCAGTTTCCTAAGGAAATAAATGTTGGAGCGTGTTCTACCCAATAGATATGTAAATTACATAGATTCTCCCGCTGTGAAATTCCGTGTTTCGCACACGCTACATGCAGATAGGATTCGAAAAAATACACTACAGAGTTGTTTGCATGTGGATTACAGGACTTTCATCACAATACAAGGCATATTGATGCTTAGAAGCATTTTCTCTGATTTCACAGAGATTTACAAACGACAGTTTCGAAACTGAGGCAGATTTCAAGGCAAAAACCTCTTGGAGCGGGTTCAAAACAATAGACATTTAATTTACATGGATTTGCACACCATGAAATTCCGTGTTCCGAACACGCTTCATGCATCTCGGATTCAAAAATTTTCACTACAGAGTTGTTAGCAAGTGGAATACATCACTTTCATTGACCATAGATTGCTTACTGACTCTTTGAATACTTTTCTCAGATTTCACAGTTTAGTTTAAATGCCAGGTTTGATAATGAGGCAGATTTGGCAGGAAAATGCTCTTGGAGCGAGTTCTAACCAAAAGATATGTAATATACCTAGTTTCACTCACCGTGATATTCCGTGTTCTGAACACGTTACATGCATCACGGATTCGACAAACATTCTTTAATGAGTTGTGAACATGTGTATTACCGAACTTTCATCCACCTTACAATGCATATTTATACATAGAAATTATTTTCTGATTTAGTATATTTCTCCTAGTGTCAGTTTTTAAATCATGCAGTTTTCACAGAAAAATCCTCTTGGAGCGAGTTCTACCCAATAGACATGCAATTTACGTAGAACCCGTCATCGTGAAATTCCGTGATCCGAAAAATATACATGCATCACGGTTTCGAAAAATATTCACTTCAGACTTGTTAGCATAAAGATTACCGAACTTTCATCCACCATAAAAGCCATATTGACACTTTGAAGCATTTTCTCATATTTCAAAAGATTTTCCTAATGCCAGTTTTGAAAATGAGGCAGAATTCGCAGAAAAAGTTCTTGGAACGAGTTCTACCCGAGAGATCTATTTTACATAGATTCGCTTACTGTGATATTCTGTGTTCCGAACACGCTTCATGTGTCTCGGATTCGACAAATATTCACTACAGAGTTGTTAGCATGTGGATTAACGATCTTTCAACCACCATACAAGGCATAAATACACCGAGAATCTATTCATCTGAGTTCGCAGTGTTTCCTAATTCCAGTTTGGAAATTAGGCAGATTTCTCAGGAAAAATCTCTTGGAGTGTTTTCTAACCAAGAGAAATGTAATTTACATAAAATCTCTGGCCATGAAATTCCGTGTTCCGAACATGCTACTTGCATAATGAATTCGAAAAATATTCACTACAGATTTGTTAGCATGTGGATTACCGAACTTTCATCACAATAGATTGAAAATTGATACTTAGAAGTATTTTCTCAGATTTTGCAGTGTTTTCCAAACGCCAGTTTCAAAAATGAAGCATTTACTGCAGAAAAATTCTCTTGGAGCGAGTTCTACCCAATAGAGAAGTAATTTACATTGTTTCAGTCACCGTGAAATTCCATGTTAAAAACACGGTATATGCATCACGGATTAGAAAAAGCTTCTTTAATATGTTGTGAAAATGTGGATTACCGAACTTTCTTCCAACATAAAGGCATATTTACACCTAGAAATATTTACTCTCATTTTGAAGCATTCTCAAAATTTCAGATTCGATAATCATGCAATTTTCGCTGAAAAATTCTATTCTACCTAGTTCTACCCAATAGAATTTTAATTTAAATTGTGTCATTACGGTGAAATTCCATTTCAAAAAGCGCTACATGAATCACGGTTTGAAAAATCATTACTACACTGTTATTAACATGTGGATTACCGGACTTTCATTCACCATTCAATGCATATTGACACTTAGAAGCATTTTCTCAGATTTCACAGGGTTCTCCTAATGGCAGTTTTGAAAATGAGGCACATTTCGCAGAAAAATTCTCTTCAAGCGAGTTCTACCCAATAGACATGAAATTTACATTGTTTCCTTCAATATGACACACTGTATTCCGTACACGTTACATGCATCACGAATTCGACAAACATTCTCTAATGAGTGTGAGCATGTGGATTACCAAAGTTTCATTCACCATACAAGGCATATTTATCCCTAGATGTAGTTATTCTGATTTCGCAGGTTTTCCCTAACATCCACTTCCGAAAATCATGAAATTTTCGCAGAAAATTTCTATTCAAGCGAGTTCTATCCAGTAGAATTGTTATTTTCCGAGTTTCACTCACTGAGACATTCCGTGTTCAAAAAAGTTACATTAATCACGGCTTTGACAAACATTATTTAATGACCGTGAGCATGTGGATTACCGATATTTTAACCACAATACAAGACATATTGACACCTAGAAATATTTACTTATATTTCGCAGATTTTTCCTAAATTCAGTTACGAAAATCAGGCAGTTTTCGCAGAAAAATTCTCTTGCTGCATGTTCGATCCAATACACATCCCATTTTCATAGATACCGTCACCGTAACATCCCGTGTTCCGAAAAAGTTACATGCACCATGGATTCAACAAATATTCACTGCTGAGTTGTTAGAATGTGAATTACACATCTTTAATAAACCATTGAAGACATATTGTCACCTTAAAATTTTGCTCAGATTTTGCAGTGTTTTCATAACACCAGTTTCCAAACAGAGGTAGATTTTACAGTAAAATGCTCCTGGAGCGGTTTCTCACCAATAGATATGTAATTTACATAGTTTCCATCAACGTGACATTCCGTGTACTGAATACACTACATTCATCACGGATTTGAGAAACATTAGTAATGAGTTGTGTACATGTGTATTACAGAACTTTCATCTACCATACAAGGCATATTTACACCTAGAAACATTAACTCTGAGTTTGCAGATTTTTCCTAATAGCAGTTTCAAAATCAGGCAGTTTCCTAAGGAAATAAATGTTGGAGCGTGTTCTACCCAATAGATATGTAAATTACATAGATTCTCCCGCTGTGAAATTCCGTGTTTCGCACACGCTACATGCAGATAGGATTCGAAAAAATACACTACAGAGTTGTTTGCATGTGGATTACAGGACTTTCATCACAATACAAGGCATATTGATGCTTAGAAGCATTTTCTCTGATTTCACAGAGATTTACAAACGACAGTTTCGAAACTGAGGCAGATTTCAAGGCAAAAACCTCTTGGAGCGGGTTCAAAACAATAGACATTTAATTTACATGGATTTGCACACCATGAAATTCCGTGTTCCGAACACGCTTCATGCATCTCGGATTCAAAAATTTTCACTACAGAGTTGTTAGCAAGTGGAATACATCACTTTCATTGACCATAGATTGCTTACTGACTCTTTGAATACTTTTCTCAGATTTCACAGTTTAGTTTAAATGCCAGGTTTGATAATGAGGCAGATTTGGCAGGAAAATGCTCTTGGAGCGAGTTCTAACCAAAAGATATGTAATATACCTAGTTTCACTCACCGTGATATTCCGTGTTCTGAACACGTTACATGCATCACGGATTCGACAAACATTCTTTAATGAGTTGTGAACATGTGTATTACCGAACTTTCATCCACCTTACAATGCATATTTATACATAGAAATTATTTTCTGATTTAGTATATTTCTCCTAGTGTCAGTTTTTAAATCATGCAGTTTTCACAGAAAAATCCTCTTGGAGCGAGTTCTACCCAATAGACATGCAATTTACGTAGAACCCGTCATCGTGAAATTCCGTGATCCGAAAAATATACATGCATCACGGTTTCGAAAAATATTCACTTCAGACTTGTTAGCATAAAGATTACCGAACTTTCATCCACCATAAAAGCCATATTGACACTTTGAAGCATTTTCTCATATTTCAAAAGATTTTCCTAATGCCAGTTTTGAAAATGAGGCAGAATTCGCAGAAAAAGTTCTTGGAACGAGTTCTACCCGAGAGATCTATTTTACATAGATTCGCTTACTGTGATATTCTGTGTTCCGAACACGCTTCATGTGTCTCGGATTCGACAAATATTCACTACAGAGTTGTTAGCATGTGGATTAACGATCTTTCAACCACCATACAAGGCATAAATACACCGAGAATCTATTCATCTGAGTTCGCAGTGTTTCCTAATTCCAGTTTGGAAATTAGGCAGATTTCTCAGGAAAAATCTCTTGGAGTGTTTTCTAACCAAGAGAAATGTAATTTACATAAAATCTCTGGCCATGAAATTCCGTGTTCCGAACATGCTACTTGCATAATGAATTCGAAAAATATTCACTACAGATTTGTTAGCATGTGGATTACCGAACTTTCATCACAATAGATTGAAAATTGATACTTAGAAGTATTTTCTCAGATTTTGCAGTGTTTTCCAAACGCCAGTTTCAAAAATGAAGCATTTACTGCAGAAAAATTCTCTTGGAGCGAGTTCTACCCAATAGAGAAGTAATTTACATTGTTTCAGTCACCGTGAAATTCCATGTTAAAAACACGGTATATGCATCACGGATTAGAAAAAGCTTCTTTAATATGTTGTGAAAATGTGGATTACCGAACTTTCTTCCAACATAAAGGCATATTTACACCTAGAAATATTTACTCTCATTTTGAAGCATTCTCAAAATTTCAGATTCGATAATCATGCAATTTTCGCTGAAAAATTCTATTCTACCTAGTTCTACCCAATAGAATTTTAATTTAAATTGTGTCATTACGGTGAAATTCCATTTCAAAAAGCGCTACATGAATCACGGTTTGAAAAATCATTACTACACTGTTATTAACATGTGGATTACCGGACTTTCATTCACCATTCAATGCATATTGACACTTAGAAGCATTTTCTCAGATTTCACAGGGTTCTCCTAATGGCAGTTTTGAAAATGAGGCACATTTCGCAGAAAAATTCTCTTCAAGCGAGTTCTACCCAATAGACATGTAATTTACATTGTTTCCTTCAATATGACACACTGTATTCCGTACACGTTACATGCATCACGAATTCGACAAACATTCTCTAATGAGTGTGAGCATGTGGATTACCAAAGTTTCATTCACCATACAAGGCATATTTATCCCTAGATGTAGTTATTCTGATTTCGCAGGTTTTCCCTAACATCCACTTCCGAAAATCATGAAATTTTCGCAGAAAATTTCTATTCAAGCGAGTTCTATCCAGTAGAATTGTTATTTTCCGAGTTTCACTCACTGAGACATTCCGTGTTCAAAAAAGTTACATTAATCACGGCTTTGACAAACATTATTTAATGACCGTGAGCATGTGGATTACCGATATTTTAACCACAATACAAGACATATTGACACCTAGAAATATTTACTTATATTTCGCAGATTTTTCCTAAATTCAGTTACGAAAATCAGGCAGTTTTCGCAGAAAAATTCTCTTGCTGCATGTTCGATCCAATACACATCCCATTTTCATAGATACCGTCACCGTAACATCCCGTGTTCCGAAAAAGTTACATGCACCATGGATTCAACAAATATTCACTGCTGAGTTGTTAGAATGTGAATTACACATCTTTAATAAACCATTGAAGACATATTGTCACCTTAAAATTTTGCTCAGATTTTGCAGTGTTTTCATAACACCAGTTTCCAAACAGAGGTAGATTTTACAGTAAAATGCTCCTGGAGCGGTTTCTCACCAATAGATATGTAATTTACATAGTTTCCATCAACGTGACATTCCGTGTACTGAATACACTACATTCATCACGGATTTGAGAAACATTAGTAATGAGTTGTGTACATGTGTATTACAGAACTTTCATCTACCATACAAGGCATATTTACACCTAGAAACATTAACTCTGAGTTTGCAGATTTTTCCTAATAGCAGTTTCAAAATCAGGCAGTTTCCTAAGGAAATAAATGTTGGAGCGTGTTCTACCCAATAGATATGTAAATTACATAGATTCTCCCGCTGTGAAATTCCGTGTTTCGCACACGCTACATGCAGATAGGATTCGAAAAAATACACTACAGAGTTGTTTGCATGTGGATTACAGGACTTTCATCACAATACAAGGCATATTGATGCTTAGAAGCATTTTCTCTGATTTCACAGAGATTTACAAACGACAGTTTCGAAACTGAGGCAGATTTCAAGGCAAAAACCTCTTGGAGCGGGTTCAAAACAATAGACATTTAATTTACATGGATTTGCACACCATGAAATTCCGTGTTCCGAACACGCTTCATGCATCTCGGATTCAAAAATTTTCACTACAGAGTTGTTAGCAAGTGGAATACATCACTTTCATTGACCATAGATTGCTTACTGACTCTTTGAATACTTTTCTCAGATTTCACAGTTTAGTTTAAATGCCAGGTTTGATAATGAGGCAGATTTGGCAGGAAAATGCTCTTGGAGCGAGTTCTAACCAAAAGATATGTAATATACCTAGTTTCACTCACCGTGATATTCCGTGTTCTGAACACGTTACATGCATCACGGATTCGACAAACATTCTTTAATGAGTTGTGAACATGTGTATTACCGAACTTTCATCCACCTTACAATGCATATTTATACATAGAAATTATTTTCTGATTTAGTATATTTCTCCTAGTGTCAGTTTTTAAATCATGCAGTTTTCACAGAAAAATCCTCTTGGAGCGAGTTCTACCCAATAGACATGCAATTTACGTAGAACCCGTCATTGTGAAATTCCGTGATCCGAAAAATATACATGCATCACGGTTTCGAAAAATATTCACTTCAGACTTGTTAGCATAAAGATTACCGAACTTTCATCCACCATAAAAGCCATATTGACACTTTGAAGCATTTTCTCATATTTCAAAAGATTTTCCTAATGCCAGTTTTGAAAATGAGGCAGAATTCGCAGAAAAAGTTCTTGGAACGAGTTCTACCCGAGAGATCTATTTTACATAGATTCGCTTACTGTGATATTCTGTGTTCCGAACACGCTTCATGTGTCTCGGATTCGACAAATATTCACTACAGAGTTGTTAGCATGTGGATTAACGATCTTTCAACCACCATACAAGGCATAAATACACCGAGAATCTATTCATCTGAGTTCGCAGGGTTTCCTAATTCCAGTTTGGAAAATCAGGCAGATTTCTCAGGAAAAATCTCTTGGAGTGTTTTCTAACCAAGAGAAATGTAATTTACATAAACTCTCTGGCCATGAAATTCCGTGTTCCGAACATGCTACTTGCATAATGAATTCGAAAAATGTTCACTACAGATTTGTTAGCATGTGGATTACCGAACTTTCATCACAATAGATTGAAAATTGATACTTAGAAGTATTTTCTCAAATTTTGCAGTGATTTCCAAACGCCAGTTTCAAAAATGAAGCATTTATCGCAGAAAAATTCCCTTGGAGCGAGTTCTACCCAATAGAGAAGTAATTTACATTGTTTCAGTCACCGTGAAATTCCATGTTAAAAACACGGTATATGCATCACGGATTAGAAAAAGCTTCTTTAATATGTTGTGAAAATGTGGATTACCGAACTTTCTTCCAACATAAAGGCATATTTACACCTAGAAATATTTACTCTCATTTTGAAGCATTCTCAAAATTTCAGATTCGATAATCATGCAATTTTCGCTGAAAAATTCTATTCTACCTAGTTCTACCCAATAGAATTTTAATTTAAATTGTGTCATTACGGTGAAATTCCATTTCAAAAAGCGCTACATGAATCACGGTTTGAAAAATCATTACTACACTGTTATTAACATGTGGATTACCGGACTTTCATTCACCATTCAATGCATATTGACACTTAGAAGCATTTTCTCAGATTTCACAGGGTTCTCCTAATGGCAGTTTTGAAAATGAGGCACATTTCGCAGAAAAATTCTCTTCAAGCGAGTTCTACCCAATAGACATGTAATTTACATTGTTTCCTTCAATATGACACACTGTATTCCGTACACGTTACATGCATCACGAATTCGACAAACATTCTCTAATGAGTGTGAGCATGTGGATTACCAAAGTTTCATTCACCATACAAGGCATATTTATCCCTAGATGTAGTTATTCTGATTTCGCAGGTTTTCCCTAACATCCACTTCCGAAAATCATGAAATTTTCGCAGAAAAATTCAATTCAAGCGAGTTCTATCCAGTAGAATTGTTATTTTCCGAGTTTCACTCACTGAGACATTCCGTGTTCAAAAAAGTTACATTAATCACGGCTTTGACAAACATTATTTAATGACCGTGAGCATGTGGATTACCGATATTTTAACCACAATACAAGACATATTGACACCTAGAAATATTTACTTATATTTCGCAGATTTTTCCTAAATTCAGTTACGAAAATCAGGCAGTTTTCGCAGAAAAATTCTCTTGCTGCATGTTCGATCCAATACACATCCCATTTTCATAGATACCGTCACCGTAACATCCCGTGTTCCGAAAAAGTTACATGCACCATGGATTCAACAAATATTCACTGCTGAGTTGTTAGAATGTGAATTACACATCTTTAATAAACCATTGAAGACATATTGTCACCTTAAAATTTTGCTCAGATTTTGCAGTGTTTTCATAACACCAGTTTCCAAACAGAGGTAGATTTTACAGTAAAATGCTCCTGGAGCGGTTTCTCACCAATAGATATGTAATTTACATAGTTTCCATCAACGTGACATTCCGTGTACTGAATACACTACATTCATCACGGATTTGAGAAACATTAGTAATGAGTTGTGTACATGTGTATTACAGAACTTTCATCTACCATACAAGGCATATTTACACCTAGAAACATTAACTCTGAGTTTGCAGATTTTTCCTAATAGCAGTTTCAAAATCAGGCAGTTTCCTAAGGAAATAAATGTTGGAGCGTGTTCTACCCAATAGATATGTAAATTACATAGATTCTCCCGCTGTGAAATTCCGTGTTTCGCACACGCTACATGCAGATAGGATTCGAAAAAATACACTACAGAGTTGTTTGCATGTGGATTACAGGACTTTCATCACAATACAAGGCATATTGATGCTTAGAAGCATTTTCTCTGATTTCACAGAGATTTACAAACGACAGTTTCGAAACTGAGGCAGATTTCAAGGCAAAAACCTCTTGGAGCGGGTTCAAAACAATAGACATTTAATTTACATGGATTTGCACACCATGAAATTCCGTGTTCCGAACACGCTTCATGCACCTCGGATTCAAAAATTTTCACTACAGAGTTGTTAGCAAGTGGAATACATCACTTTCATTGACCATAGATTGCTTACTGACTCTTTGAATACTTTTCTCAGATTTCACAGTTTAGTTTAAATGCCAGGTTTGATAATGAGGCAGATTTGGCAGGAAAATGCTCTTGGAGCGAGTTCTAACCAAAAGATATGTAATATACCTAGTTTCACTCACCGTGATATTCCGTGTTCTGAACACGTTACATGCATCACGGATTCGACAAACATTCTTTAATGAGTTGTGAACATGTGTATTACCGAACTTTCATCCACCTTACAATGCATATTTATACATAGAAATTATTTTCTGATTTAGTATATTTCTCCTAGTGTCAGTTTTTAAATCATGCAGTTTTCACAGAAAAATCCTCTTGGAGCGAGTTCTACCCAATAGACATGCAATTTACGTAGAACCCGTCATCGTGAAATTCCGTGATCCGAAAAAAATACATGCATCACGGTTTCGAAAAATATTCACTTCAGACTTGTTAGCATAAAGATTACCGAACTTTCATCCACCATAAAAGCCATATTGACACTTTGAAGCATTTTCTCATATTTCAAAAGATTTTCCTAATGCCAGTTTTGAAAATGAGGCAGAATTCGCAGAAAAAGTTCTTGGAACGAGTTCTACCCGAGAGATCTATTTTACATAGATTCGCTTACTGTGATATTCTGTGTTCCGAACACGCTTCATGTGTCTCGGATTCGACAAATATTCACTACAGAGTTGTTAGCATGTGGATTAACGATCTTTCAACCACCATACAAGGCATAAATACACCGAGAATCTATTCATCTGAGTTCGCAGTGTTTCCTAATTCCAGTTTGGAAATTAGGCAGATTTCTCAGGAAAAATCTCTTGGAGTGTTTTCTAACCAAGAGAAATGTAATTTACATAAAATCTCTGGCCATGAAATTCCGTGTTCCGAACATGCTACTTGCATAATGAATTCGAAAAATATTCACTACAGATTTGTAAGCATGTGGATTACCGAACTTTCATCACAATAGATTGAAAATTGATACTTAGAAGTATTTTCTCAGATTTTGCAGTGTTTTCCAAACGCCAGTTTCAAAAATGAAGCATTTACTGCAGAAAAATTCTCTTGGAGCGAGTTCTACCCAATAGAGAAGTAATTTACATTGTTTCAGTCACCGTGAAATTCCATGTTAAAAACACGGTATATGCATCACGGATTAGAAAAAGCTTCTTTAATATGTTGTGAAAATGTGGATTACCGAACTTTCTTCCAACATAAAGGCATATTTACACCTAGAAATATTTACTCTCATTTTGAAGCATTCTCAAAATTTCAGATTCGATAATCATGCAATTTTCGCTGAAAAATTCTATTCTACCTAGTTCTACCCAATAGAATTTTAATTTAAATTGTGTCATTACGGTGAAATTCCATTTCAAAAAGCGCTACATGAATCACGGTTTGAAAAATCATTACTACACTGTTATTAACATGTGGATTACCGGACTTTCATTCACCATTCAATGCATATTGACACTTAGAAGCATTTTCTCAGATTTCACAGGGTTCTCCTAATGGCAGTTTTGAAAATGAGGCACATTTCGCAGAAAAATTCTCTTCAAGCGAGTTCTACCCAATAGACATGAAATTTACATTGTTTCCTTCAATATGACACACTGTATTCCGTACACGTTACATGCATCACGAATTCGACAAACATTCTCTAATGAGTGTGAGCATGTGGATTACCAAAGTTTCATTCACCATACAAGGCATATTTATCCCTAGATGTAGTTATTCTGATTTCGCAGGTTTTCCCTAACATCCACTTCCGAAAATCATGAAATTTTCGCAGAAAATTTCTATTCAAGCGAGTTCTATCCAGTAGAATTGTTATTTTCCGAGTTTCACTCACTGAGACATTCCGTGTTCAAAAAAGTTACATTAATCACGGCTTTGACAAACATTATTTAATGACCGTGAGCATGTGGATTACCGATATTTTAACCACAATACAAGACATATTGACACCTAGAAATATTTACTTATATTTCGCAGATTTTTCCTAAATTCAGTTACGAAAATCAGGCAGTTTTCGCAGAAAAATTCTCTTGCTGCATGTTCGATCCAATACACATCCCATTTTCATAGATACCGTCACCGTAACATCCCGTGTTCCGAAAAAGTTACATGCACCATGGATTCAACAAATATTCACTGCTGAGTTGTTAGAATGTGAATTACACATCTTTAATAAACCATTGAAGACATATTGTCACCTTAAAATTTTGCTCAGATTTTGCAGTGTTTTCATAACACCAGTTTCCAAACAGAGGTAGATTTTACAGTAAAATGCTCCTGGAGCGGTTTCTCACCAATAGATATGTAATTTACATAGTTTCCATCAACGTGACATTCCGTGTACTGAATACACTACATTCATCACGGATTTGAGAAACATTAGTAATGAGTTGTGTACATGTGTATTACAGAACTTTCATCTACCATACAAGGCATATTTACACCTAGAAACATTAACTCTGAGTTTGCAGATTTTTCCTAATAGCAGTTTCAAAATCAGGCAGTTTCCTAAGGAAATAAATGTTGGAGCGTGTTCTACCCAATAGATATGTAAATTACATAGATTCTCCCGCTGTGAAATTCCGTGTTTCGCACACGCTACATGCAGATAGGATTCGAAAAAATACACTACAGAGTTGTTTGCATGTGGATTACAGGACTTTCATCACAATACAAGGCATATTGATGCTTAGAAGCATTTTCTCTGATTTCACAGAGATTTACAAACGACAGTTTCGAAACTGAGGCAGATTTCAAGGCAAAAACCTCTTGGAGCGGGTTCAAAACAATAGACATTTAATTTACATGGATTTGCACACCATGAAATTCCGTGTTCCGAACACGCTTCATGCATCTCGGATTCAAAAATTTTCACTACAGAGTTGTTAGCAAGTGGAATACATCACTTTCATTGACCATAGATTGCTTACTGACTCTTTGAATACTTTTCTCAGATTTCACAGTTTAGTTTAAATGCCAGGTTTGATAATGAGGCAGATTTGGCAGGAAAATGCTCTTGGAGCGAGTTCTAACCAAAAGATATGTAATATACCTAGTTTCACTCACCGTGATATTCCGTGTTCTGAACACGTTACATGCATCACGGATTCGACAAACATTCTTTAATGAGTTGTGAACATGTGTATTACCGAACTTTCATCCACCTTACAATGCATATTTATACATAGAAATTATTTTCTGATTTAGTATATTTCTCCTAGTGTCAGTTTTTAAATCATGCAGTTTTCACAGAAAAATCCTCTTGGAGCGAGTTCTACCCAATAGACATGCAATTTACGTAGAACCCGTCATCGTGAAATTCCGTGATCCGAAAAATATACATGCATCACGGTTTCGAAAAATATTCACTTCAGACTTGTTAGCATAAAGATTACCGAACTTTCATCCACCATAAAAGCCATATTGACACTTTGAAGCATTTTCTCATATTTCAAAAGATTTTCCTAATGCCAGTTTTGAAAATGAGGCAGAATTCGCAGAAAAAGTTCTTGGAACGAGTTCTACCCGAGAGATCTATTTTACATAGATTCGCTTACTGTGATATTCTGTGTTCCGAACACGCTTCATGTGTCTCGGATTCGACAAATATTCACTACAGAGTTGTTAGCATGTGGATTAACGATCTTTCAACCACCATACAAGGCATAAATACACCGAGAATCTATTCATCTGAGTTCGCAGTGTTTCCTAATTCCAGTTTGGAAAATCAGGCAGATTTCTCAGGAAAAATCTCTTGGAGTGTTTTCTAACCAAGAGAAATGTAATTTACATAAACTCTCTGGCCATGAAATTCCGTGTTCCGAACATGCTACTTGCATAATGAATTCGAAAAATGTTCACTACAGATTTGTTAGCATGTGGATTACCGAACTTTCATCACAATAGATTGAAAATTGATACTTAGAAGTATTTTCTCAAATTTTGCAGTGATTTCCAAACGCCAGTTTCAAAAATGAAGCATTTATCGCAGAAAAATTCCCTTGGAGCGAGTTCTACCCAATAGAGAAGTAATTTACATTGTTTCAGTCACCGTGAAATTCCATGTTAAAAACACGGTATATGCATCACGGATTAGAAAAAGCTTCTTTAATATGTTGTGAAAATGTGGATTACCGAACTTTCTTCCAACATAAAGGCATATTTACACCTAGAAATATTTACTCTCATTTTGAAGCATTCTCAAAATTTCAGATTCGATAATCATGCAATTTTCGCTGAAAAATTCTATTCTACCTAGTTCTACCCAATAGAATTTTAATTTAAATTGTGTCATTACGGTGAAATTCCATTTCAAAAAGCTCTACATGAATCACGGTTTGAAAAATCATTACTACACTGTTATTAACATGTGGATTACCGGACTTTCATTCACCATTCAATGCATATTGACACTTAGAAGCATTTTCTCAGATTTCACAGGGTTCTCCTAATGGCAGTTTTGAAAATGAGGCACATTTCGCAGAAAAATTCTCTTCAAGCGAGTTCTACCCAATAGACATGTAATTTACATTGTTTCCTTCAATATGACACACTGTATTCCGTACACGTTACATGCATCACGAATTCGACAAACATTCTCTAATGAGTGTGAGCATGTGGATTACCAAAGTTTCATTCACCATACAAGGCATATTTATCCCTAGATGTAGTTATTCTGATTTCGCAGGTTTTCCCTAACATCCACTTCCGAAAATCATGAAATTTTCGCAGAAAAATTCTATTCAAGCGAGTTCTATCCAGTAGAATTGTTATTTTCCGAGTTTCACTCACTGAGACATTCCGTGTTCAAAAAAGTTACATTAATCACGGCTTTGACAAACATTATTTAATGACCGTGAGCATGTGGATTACCGATATTTTAACCACAATACAAGACATATTGACACCTAGAAATATTTACTTATATTTCGCAGATTTTTCCTAAATTCAGTTACGAAAATCAGGCAGTTTTCGCAGAAAAATTCTCTTGCTGCATGTTCGATCCAATACACATCCCATTTTCATAGATACCGTCACCGTAACATCCCGTGTTCCGAAAAAGTTACATGCACCATGGATTCAACAAATATTCACTGCTGAGTTGTTAGAATGTGAATTACACATCTTTAATAAACCATTGAAGACATATTGTCACCTTAAAATTTTGCTCAGATTTTGCAGTGTTTTCATAACACCAGTTTCCAAACAGAGGTAGATTTTACAGTAAAATGCTCCTGGAGCGGTTTCTCACCAATAGATATGTAATTTACATAGTTTCCATCAACGTGACATTCCGTGTACTGAATACACTACATTCATCACGGATTTGAGAAACATTAGTAATGAGTTGTGTACATGTGTATTACAGAACTTTCATCTACCATACAAGGCATATTTACACCTAGAAACATTAACTCTGAGTTTGCAGATTTTTCCTAATAGCAGTTTCAAAATCAGGCAGTTTCCTAAGGAAATAAATGTTGGAGCGTGTTCTACCCAATAGATATGTAAATTACATAGATTCTCCCGCTGTGAAATTCCGTGTTTCGCACACGCTACATGCAGATAGGATTCGAAAAAATACACTACAGAGTTGTTTGCATGTGGATTACAGGACTTTCATCACAATACAAGGCATATTGATGCTTAGAAGCATTTTCTCTGATTTCACAGAGATTTACAAACGACAGTTTCGAAACTGAGGCAGATTTCAAGGCAAAAACCTCTTGGAGCGGGTTCAAAACAATAGACATTTAATTTACATGGATTTGCACACCATGAAATTCCGTGTTCCGAACACGCTTCATGCATCTCGGATTCAAAAATTTTCACTACAGAGTTGTTAGCAAGTGGAATACATCACTTTCATTGACCATAGATTGCTTACTGACTCTTTGAATACTTTTCTCAGATTTCACAGTTTAGTTTAAATGCCAGGTTTGATAATGAGGCAGATTTGGCAGGAAAATGCTCTTGGAGCGAGTTCTAACCAAAAGATATGTAATATACCTAGTTTCACTCACCGTGATATTCCGTGTTCTGAACACGTTACATGCATCACGGATTCGACAAACATTCTTTAATGAGTTGTGAACATGTGTATTACCGAACTTTCATCCACCTTACAATGCATATTTATACATAGAAATTATTTTCTGATTTAGTATATTTCTCCTAGTGTCAGTTTTTAAATCATGCAGTTTTCACAGAAAAATCCTCTTGGAGCGAGTTCTACCCAATAGACATGCAATTTACGTAGAACCCGTCATCGTGAAATTCCGTGATCCGAAAAATATACATGCATCACGGTTTCGAAAAATATTCACTTCAGACTTGTTAGCATAAAGATTACCGAACTTTCATCCACCATAAAAGCCATATTGACACTTTGAAGCATTTTCTCATATTTCAAAAGATTTTCCTAATGCCAGTTTTGAAAATGAGGCAGAATTCGCAGAAAAAGTTCTTGGAACGAGTTCTACCCGAGAGATCTATTTTACATAGATTCGCTTACTGTGATATTCTGTGTTCCGAACACGCTTCATGTGTCTCGGATTCGACAAATATTCACTACAGAGTTGTTAGCATGTGGATTAACGATCTTTCAACCACCATACAAGGCATAAATACACTGAGAATCTATTCATCTTTGTTCGCAGTGTTTCCTATTACCAGTTTCGAAAATCAGGCAGATTTCTCAGGAAAAATCTCTTGGAGTGTTTTCTAACCAAGAGAAATGTAATTTACATAAACCCTCTGGCCATGAAATTCCGTGTTCCGAACATGCTACTTGCATAATGAATTCGAAAAATATTCACTACAGATTTGTTAGCATGTGGATTACCGAACTTTCATCACAATAGATTGAAAATTGATACTTAGAAGTATTTTCTCAGATTTTGCAGTGTTTTCCAAACGCCAGTTTCAAAAATGAAGCATTTACTGCAGAAAAATTCCCTTGGAGCGAGTTCTACCCAATAGAGAAGTAATTTACATTGTTTCAGTCACCGTGAAATTCCATGTTAAAAACACGGTATATGCATCACGGATTAGAAAAAGCTTCTTTAATATGTTGTGAAAATGTGGATTACCGAACTTTCTTCCAACATAAAGGCATATTTACACCTAGAAATATTTACTCTCATTTTGAAGCATTCTCAAAATTTCAGATTCGATAATCATGCAATTTTCGCTGAAAAATTCTATTCTACCTAGTTCTACCCAATAGAATTTTAATTTAAATTGTGTCATTACGGTGAAATTCCATTTCAAAAAGCGCTACATGAATCACGGTTTGAAAAATCATTACTACACTGTTATTAACATGTGGATTACCGGACTTTCATTCACCATTCAATGCATATTGACACTTAGAAGCATTTTCTCAGATTTCACAGGGTTCTCCTAATGGCAGTTTTGAAAATGAGGCACATTTCGCAGAAAAATTCTCTTCAAGCGAGTTCTACCCAATAGACATGTAATTTACATTGTTTCCTTCAATATGACACACTGTATTCCGTACACGTTACATGCATCACGAATTCGACAAACATTCTCTAATGAGTGTGAGCATGTGGATTACCAAATTTTCATTCACCATACAAGGCATATTTATCCCTAGATGTAGTTATTCTGATTTCGCAGGTTTTCCCTAACATCCACTTCCGAAAATCATGAAATTTTCGCAGAAAAATTCTATTCAGGCGAGTTCTATCCAGTAGAATTGTTATTTTCCGAGTTTCACTCACTGAGACATTCCGTGTTCAAAAAACGTTACATTAATCACGGCTTTGACAAACATTATTTAATGACCGTGAGCATGTGGATTACCGATATTTTAACCACAATACAAGACATATTGACACCTAGAAATATTTACTTATATTTCGCAGATTTTTCCTAAATTCAGTTACGAAAATCAGGCAGTTTTCGCAGAAAAATTCTCTTGCTGCATGTTCGATCCAATACACATCCCATTTTCATAGATACCGTCACCGTAACATCCCGTGTTCCGAAAAAGTTACATGCACCATGGATTCAACAAATATTCACTGCTGAGTTGTTAGAATGTGAATTACACATCTTTAATAAACCATTGAAGACATATTGTCACCTTAAAATTTTGCTCAGATTTTGCAGTGTTTTCATAACACCAGTTTCCAAACAGAGGTAGATTTTACAGTAAAATGCTCCTGGAGCGGTTTCTCAAAATAGATATGTAATTTACATAGTTTCCATCAACGTGACATTCCGTGTACTGAATACACTACATTCATCACGGATTTGAGAAACATTAGTAATGAGTTGTGTACATGTGTATTACAGAACTTTCATCTACCATACAAGGCATATTTACACCTAGAAACATTAACTCTGAGTTTGCAGATTTTTCCTAATAGCAGTTTCAAAATCAGGCAGTTTCCTAAGGAAATAAATGTTGGAGCGTGTTCTACCCAATAGATATGTAAATTACATAGATTCTCCCGCTGTGAAATTCCGTGTTTCGCACACGCTACATGCAGATAGGATTCGAAAAAATACACTACAGAGTTGTTTGCATGTGGATTACAGGACTTTCATCACAATACAAGGCATATTGATGCTTAGAAGCATTTTCTCTGATTTCACAGAGATTTACAAACGACAGTTTCGAAACTGAGGCAGATTTCAAGGCAAAAACCTCTTGGAGCGGGTTCAAAACAATAGACATTTAATTTACATGGATTTGCACACCATGAAATTCCGTGTTCCGAACACGCTTCATGCATCTCGGATTCAAAAATTTTCACTACAGAGTTGTTAGCAAGTGGAATACATCACTTTCATTGACCATAGATTGCTTACTGACTCTTTGAATACTTTTCTCAGATTTCACAGTTTAGTTTAAATGCCAGGTTTGATAATGAGGCAGATTTGGCAGGAAAATGCTCTTGGAGCGAGTTCTAACCAAAAGATATGTAATATACCTAGTTTCACTCACCGTGATATTCCGTGTTCTGAACACGTTACATGCATCACGGATTCGACAAACATTCTTTAATGAGTTGTGAACATGTGTATTACCGAACTTTCATCCACCTTACAATGCATATTTATACATAGAAATTATTTTCTGATTTAGTATATTTCTCCTAGTGTCAGTTTTTAAATCATGCAGTTTTCACAGAAAAATCCTCTTGGAGCGAGTTCTACCCAATAGACATGCAATTTACGTAGAACCCGTCATCGTGAAATTCCGTGATCCGAAAAATATACATGCATCACGGTTTCGAAAAATATTCACTTCAGACTTGTTAGCATAAAGATTACCGAACTTTCATCCACCATAAAAGCCATATTGACACTTTGAAGCATTTTCTCATATTTCAAAAGATTTTCCTAATGCCAGTTTTGAAAATGAGGCAGAATTCGCAGAAAAAGTTCTTGGAACGAGTTCTACCCGAGAGATCTATTTTACATAGATTCGCTTACTGTGATATTCTGTGTTCCGAACACGCTTCATGTGTCTCGGATTCGACAAATATTCACTACAGAGTTGTTAGCATGTGGATTAACGATCTTTCAACCACCATACAAGGCATAAATACACCGAGAATCTATTCATCTGAGTTCGCAGTGTTTCCTATTACCAGTTTCGAAAATCAGGCAGATTTCTCAGGAAAAATCTCTTGGAGTGTTTTCTAACCAAGAGAAATGTAATTTACATAAACTCTCTGGCCATGAAATTCCGTGTTCCGAACATGCTACTTGCATAATGAATTCGAAAAATATTCACTACAGATTTGTTAGCATGTGGATTACCGAACTTTCATCACAATAGATTGAAAATTGATACTTAGAAGTATTTTCTCAAATTTTGCAGTGATTTCCAAACGCCAGTTTCAAAAATGAAGCATTTATCGCAGAAAAATTCCCTTGGAGCGAGTTCTACCCAATAGAGAAGTAATTTACATTGTTTCAGTCACCGTGAAATTCCATGTTAAAAACACGGTATATGCATCACGGATTAGAAAAAGCTTCTTTAATATGTTGTGAAAATGTGGATTACCGAACTTTCTTCCAACATAAAGGCATATTTACACCTAGAAATATTTACTCTCATTTTGAAGCATTCTCAAAATTTCAGATTCGATAATCATGCAATTTTCGCTGAAAAATTCTATTCTACCTAGTTCTACCCAATAGAATTTTAATTTAAATTGTGTCATTACGGTGAAATTCCATTTCAAAAAGCTCTACATGAATCACGGTTTGAAAAATCATTACTACACTGTTATTAACATGTGGATTACCGGACTTTCATTCACCATTCAATGCATATTGACACTTAGAAGCATTTTCTCAGATTTCACAGGGTTCTCCTAATGGCAGTTTTGAAAATGAGGCACATTTCGCAGAAAAATTCTCTTCAAGCGAGTTCTACCCAATAGACATGTAATTTACATTGTTTCCTTCAATATGACACACTGTATTCCGTACACGTTACATGCATCACGAATTCGACAAACATTCTCTAATGAGTGTGAGCATGTGGATTACCAAAGTTTCATTCACCATACAAGGCATATTTATCCCTAGATGTAGTTATTCTGATTTCGCAGGTTTTCCCTAACATCCACTTCCGAAAATCATGAAATTTTCGCAGAAAAATTCTATTCAAGCGAGTTCTATCCAGTAGAATTGTTATTTTCCGAGTTTCACTCACTGAGACATTCCGTGTTCAAAAAACGTTACATTAATCACGGCTTTGACAAACATTATTTAATGACCGTGAGCATGTGGATTACCGATATTTTAACCACAATACAAGACATATTGACACCTAGAAATATTTACTTATATTTCGCAGATTTTTCCTAAATTCAGTTACGAAAATCAGGCAGTTTTCGCAGAAAAATTCTCTTGCTGCATGTTCGATCCAATACACATCCCATTTTCATAGATACCGTCACCGTAACATCCCGTGTTCCGAAAAAGTTACATGCACCATGGATTCAACAAATATTCACTGCTGAGTTGTTAGAATGTGAATTACACATCTTTAATAAACCATTGAAGACATATTGTCACCTTAAAATTTTGCTCAGATTTTGCAGTGTTTTCATAACACCAGTTTCCAAACAGAGGTAGATTTTACAGTAAAATGCTCCTGGAGCGGTTTCTCACCAATAGATATGTAATTTACATAGTTTCCATCAACGTGACATTCCGTGTACTGAATACACTACATTCATCACGGATTTGAGAAACATTAGTAATGAGTTGTGTACATGTGTATTACAGAACTTTCATCTACCATACAAGGCATATTTACACCTAGAAACATTAACTCTGAGTTTGCAGATTTTTCCTAATAGCAGTTTCAAAATCAGGCAGTTTCCTAAGGAAATAAATGTTGGAGCGTGTTCTACCCAATAGATATGTAAATTACATAGATTCTCCCGCTGTGAAATTCCGTGTTTCGCACACGCTACATGCAGATAGGATTCGAAAAAATACACTACAGAGTTGTTTGCATGTGGATTACAGGACTTTCATCACAATACAAGGCATATTGATGCTTAGAAGCATTTTCTCTGATTTCACAGAGATTTACAAACGACAGTTTCGAAACTGAGGCAGATTTCAAGGCAAAAACCTCTTGGAGCGGGTTCAAAACAATAGACATTTAATTTACATGGATTTGCACACCATGAAATTCCGTGTTCCGAACACGCTTCATGCATCTCGGATTCAAAAATTTTCACTACAGAGTTGTTAGCAAGTGGAATACATCACTTTCATTGACCATAGATTGCTTACTGACTCTTTGAATACTTTTCTCAGATTTCACAGTTTAGTTTAAATGCCAGGTTTGATAATGAGGCAGATTTGGCAGGAAAATGCTCTTGGAGCGAGTTCTAACCAAAAGATATGTAATATACCTAGTTTCACTCACCGTGATATTCCGTGTTCTGAACACGTTACATGCATCACGGATTCGACAAACATTCTTTAATGAGTTGTGAACATGTGTATTACCGAACTTTCATCCACCTTACAATGCATATTTATACATAGAAATTATTTTCTGATTTAGTATATTTCTCCTAGTGTCAGTTTTTAAATCATGCAGTTTTCACAGAAAAATCCTCTTGGAGCGAGTTCTACCCAATAGACATGCAATTTACGTAGAACCCGTCATCGTGAAATTCCGTGATCCGAAAAATATACATGCATCACGGTTTCGAAAAATATTCACTTCAGACTTGTTAGCATAAAGATTACCGAACTTTCATCCACCATAAAAGCCATATTGACACTTTGAAGCATTTTCTCATATTTCAAAAGATTTTCCTAATGCCAGTTTTGAAAATGAGGCAGAATTCGCAGAAAAAGTTCTTGGAACGAGTTCTACCCGAGAGATCTATTTTACATAGATTCGCTTACTGTGATATTCTGTGTTCCGAACACGCTTCATGTGTCTCGGATTCGACAAATATTCACTACAGAGTTGTTAGCATGTGGATTAACGATCTTTCAACCACCATACAAGGCATAAATACACCGAGAATCTATTCATCTGAGTTCGCAGTGTTTCCTATTACCAGTTTCGAAAATCAGGCAGATTTCTCAGGAAAAATCTCTTGGGGTGTTTTCTAACCAAGAGAAATGTAATTTACATAAACCCTCTGGCCATGAAATTCCGTGTTCCGAACATGCTACTTGCATAATGAATTCGAAAAATATTCACTACAGATTTGTTAGCATGTGGATTACCGAACTTTCATCACAATAGATTGAAAATTGATACTTAGAAGTATTTTCTCAGATTTTGCAGTGTTTTCCAAACGCCAGTTTCAAAAATGAAGCATTTACTGCAGAAAAATTCCCTTGGAGCGAGTTCTACCCAATAGAGAAGTAATTTACATTGTTTCAGTCACCGTGAAATTCCATGTTAAAAACACGGTATATGCATCACGGATTAGAAAAAGCTTCTTTAATATGTTGTGAAAATGTGGATTACCGAACTTTCTTCCAACATAAAGGCATATTTACACCTAGAAATATTTACTCTCATTTTGAAGCATTCTCAAAATTTCAGATTCGATAATCATGCAATTTTCGCTGAAAAATTCTATTCTACCTAGTTCTACCCAATAGAATTTTAATTTAAATTTTGTCATTACGGTGAAATTCCATTTCAAAAAGCGCTACATGAATCACGGTTTGAAAAATCATTACTACACTGTTATTAACATGTGGATTACCGGACTTTCATTCACCATTCAATGCATATTGACACTTAGAAGCATTTTCTCAGATTTCACAGGGTTCTCCTAATGGCAGTTTTGAAAATGAGGCACATTTCGCAGAAAAATTCTCTTCAAGCGAGTTCTACCCAATAGACATGTAATTTACATTGTTTCCTTCAATATGACACACTGTATTCCGTACACGTTACATGCATCACGAATTCGACAAACATTCTCTAATGAGTGTGAGCATGTGGATTACCAAAGTTTCATTCACCATACAAGGCATATTTATCCCTAGATGTAGTTATTCTGATTTCGCAGGTTTTCCCTAACATCCACTTCCGAAAATCATGAAATTTTCGCAGAAAAATTCTATTCAAGCGAGTTCTATCCAGTAGAATTGTTATTTTCCGAGTTTCACTCACTGAGACATTCCGTGTTCAAAAAACGTTACATTAATCACGGCTTTGACAAACATTATTTAATGACCGTGAGCATGTGGATTACCGATATTTTAACCACAATACAAGACATATTGACACCTAGAAATATTTACTTATATTTCGCAGATTTTTCCTAAATTCAGTTACGAAAATCAGGCAGTTTTCGCAGAAAAATTCTCTTGCTGCATGTTCGATCCAATACACATCCCATTTTCATAGATACCGTCACCGTAACATCCCGTGTTCCGAAAAAGTTACATGCACCATGGATTCAACAAATATTCACTGCTGAGTTGTTAGAATGTGAATTACACATCTTTAATAAACCATTGAAGACATATTGTCACCTTAAAATTTTGCTCAGATTTTGCAGTGTTTTCATAACACCAGTTTCCAAACAGAGGTAGATTTTACAGTAAAATGCTCCTGGAGCGGTTTCTCACCAATAGATATGTAATTTACATAGTTTCCATCAACGTGACATTCCGTGTACTGAATACACTACATTCATCACGGATTTGAGAAACATTAGTAATGAGTTGTGTACATGTGTATTACAGAACTTTCATCTACCATACAAGGCATATTTACACCTAGAAACATTAACTCTGAGTTTGCAGATTTTTCCTAATAGCAGTTTCAAAATCAGGCAGTTTCCTAAGGAAATAAATGTTGGAGCGTGTTCTACCCAATAGATATGTAAATTACATAGATTCTCCCGCTGTGAAATTCCGTGTTTCGCACACGCTACATGCAGATAGGATTCGAAAAAATACACTACAGAGTTGTTTGCATGTGGATTACAGGACTTTCATCACAATACAAGGCATATTGATGCTTAGAAGCATTTTCTCTGATTTCACAGAGATTTACAAACGACAGTTTCGAAACTGAGGCAGATTTCAAGGCAAAAACCTCTTGGAGCGGGTTCAAAACAATAGACATTTAATTTACATGGATTTGCACACCATGAAATTCCGTGTTCCGAACACGCTTCATGCATCTCGGATTCAAAAATTTTCACTACAGAGTTGTTAGCAAGTGGAATACATCACTTTCATTGACCATAGATTGCTTACTGACTCTTTGAATACTTTTCTCAGATTTCACAGTTTAGTTTAAATGCCAGGTTTGATAATGAGGCAGATTTGGCAGGAAAATGCTCTTGGAGCGAGTTCTAACCAAAAGATATGTAATATACCTAGTTTCACTCACCGTGATATTCCGTGTTCTGAACACGTTACATGCATCACGGATTCGACAAACATTCTTTAATGAGTTGTGAACATGTGTATTACCGAACTTTCATCCACCTTACAATGCATATTTATACATAGAAATTATTTTCTGATTTAGTATATTTCTCCTAGTGTCAGTTTTTAAATCATGCAGTTTTCACAGAAAAATCCTCTTGGAGCGAGTTCTACCCAATAGACATGCAATTTACGTAGAACCCGTCATCGTGAAATTCCGTGATCCGAAAAATATACATGCATCACGGTTTCGAAAAATATTCACTTCAGACTTGTTAGCATAAAGATTACCGAACTTTCATCCACCATAAAAGCCATATTGACACTTTGAAGCATTTTCTCATATTTCAAAAGATTTTCCTAATGCCAGTTTTGAAAATGAGGCAGAATTCGCAGAAAAAGTTCTTGGAACGAGTTCTACCCGAGAGATCTATTTTACATAGATTCGCTTACTGTGATATTCTGTGTTCCGAACACGCTTCATGTGTCTCGGATTCGACAAATATTCACTACAGAGTTGTTAGCATGTGGATTAACGATCTTTCAACCACCATACAAGGCATAAATACACTGAGAATCTATTTATCTTTGTTCGCAGTGTTTCCTATTACCAGTTTCGAAAATCAGGCAGATTTCTCAGGAAAAATCTCTTGGAGTGTTTTCTAACCAAGAGAAATGTAATTTACATAAACCCTCTGGCCATGAAATTCCGTGTTCCGAACATGCTACTTGCATAATGAATTCGAAAAATATTCACTACAGATTTGTTAGCATGTGGATTACCGAACTTTCATCACAATAGATTGAAAATTGATACTTAGAAGTATTTTCTCAGATTTTGCAGTGTTTTCCAAACGCCAGTTTCAAAAATGAAGCATTTACTGCAGAAAAATTCCCTTGGAGCGAGTTCTACCCAATAGAGAAGTAATTTACATTGTTTCAGTCACCGTGAAATTCCATGTTAAAAACACGGTATATGCATCACGGATTAGAAAAAGCTTCTTTAATATGTTGTGAAAATGTGGATTACCGAACTTTCTTCCAACATAAAGGCATATTTACACCTAGAAATATTTACTCTCATTTTGAAGCATTCTCAAAATTTCAGATTCGATAATCATGCAATTTTCGCTGAAAAATTCTATTCTACCTAGTTCTACCCAATAGAATTTTAATTTAAATTGTGTCATTACGGTGAAATTCCATTTCAAAAAGCGCTACATGAATCACGGTTTGAAAAATCATTACTACACTGTTATTAACATGTGGATTACCGGACTTTCATTCACCATTCAATGCATATTGACACTTAGAAGCATTTTCTCAGATTTCACAGGGTTCTCCTAATGGCAGTTTTGAAAATGAGGCACATTTCGCAGAAAAATTCTCTTCAAGCGAGTTCTACCCAATAGACATGTAATTTACATTGTTTCCTTCAATATGACACACTGTATTCCGTACACGTTACATGCATCACGAATTCGACAAACATTCTCTAATGAGTGTGAGCATGTGGATTACCAAATTTTCATTCACCATACAAGGCATATTTATCCCTAGATGTAGTTATTCTGATTTCGCAGGTTTTCCCTAACATCCACTTCCGAAAATCATGAAATTTTCGCAGAAAAATTCTATTCAAGCGAGTTCTATCCAGTAGAATTGTTATTTTCCGAGTTTCACTCACTGAGACATTCCGTGTTCAAAAAACGTTACATTAATCACGGCTTTGACAAACATTATTTAATGACCGTGAGCATGTGGATTACCGATATTTTAACCACAATACAAGACATATTGACACCTAGAAATATTTACTTATATTTCGCAGATTTTTCCTAAATTCAGTTACGAAAATCAGGCAGTTTTCGCAGAAAAATTCTCTTGCTGCATGTTCGATCCAATACACATCCCATTTTCATAGATACCGTCACCGTAACATCCCGTGTTCCGAAAAAGTTACATGCACCATGGATTCAACAAATATTCACTGCTGAGTTGTTAGAATGTGAATTACACATCTTTAATAAACCATTGAAGACATATTGTCACCTTAAAATTTTGCTCAGATTTTGCAGTGTTTTCATAACACCAGTTTCCAAACAGAGGTAGATTTTACAGTAAAATGCTCCTGGAGCGGTTTCTCACCAATAGATATGTAATTTACATAGTTTCCATCAACGTGACATTCCGTGTACTGAATACACTACATTCATCACGGATTTGAGAAACATTAGTAATGAGTTGTGTACATGTGTATTACAGAACTTTCATCTACCATACAAGGCATATTTACACCTAGAAACATTAACTCTGAGTTTGCAGATTTTTCCTAATAGCAGTTTCAAAATCAGGCAGTTTCCTAAGGAAATAAATGTTGGAGCGTGTTCTACCCAATAGATATGTAAATTACATAGATTCTCCCGCTGTGAAATTCCGTGTTTCGCACACGCTACATGCAGATAGGATTCGAAAAAATACACTACAGAGTTGTTTGCATGTGGATTACAGGACTTTCATCACAATACAAGGCATATTGATGCTTAGAAGCATTTTCTCTGATTTCACAGAGATTTACAAACGACAGTTTCGAAACTGAGGCAGATTTCAAGGCAAAAACCTCTTGGAGCGGGTTCAAAACAATAGACATTTAATTTACATGGATTTGCACACCATGAAATTCCGTGTTCCGAACACGCTTCATGCATCTCGGATTCAAAAATTTTCACTACAGAGTTGTTAGCAAGTGGAATACATCACTTTCATTGACCATAGATTGCTTACTGACTCTTTGAATACTTTTCTCAGATTTCACAGTTTAGTTTAAATGCCAGGTTTGATAATGAGGCAGATTTGGCAGGAAAATGCTCTTGGAGCGAGTTCTAACCAAAAGATATGTAATATACCTAGTTTCACTCACCGTGATATTCCGTGTTCTGAACACGTTACATGCATCACGGATTCGACAAACATTCTTTAATGAGTTGTGAACATGTGTATTACCGAACTTTCATCCACCTTACAATGCATATTTATACATAGAAATTATTTTCTGATTTAGTATATTTCTCCTAGTGTCAGTTTTTAAATCATGCAGTTTTCACAGAAAAATCCTCTTGGAGCGAGTTCTACCCAATAGACATGCAATTTACGTAGAACCCGTCATCGTGAAATTCCGTGATCCGAAAAATATACATGCATCACGGTTTCGAAAAATATTCACTTCAGACTTGTTAGCATAAAGATTACCGAACTTTCATCCACCATAAAAGCCATATTGACACTTTGAAGCATTTTCTCATATTTCAAAAGATTTTCCTAATGCCAGTTTTGAAAATGAGGCAGAATTCGCAGAAAAAGTTCTTGGAACGAGTTCTACCCGAGAGATCTATTTTACA
The DNA here is from genome assembly GCF_048773025.1 of Camelus bactrianus. Taxonomy (NCBI): domain Eukaryota; kingdom Metazoa; phylum Chordata; class Mammalia; order Artiodactyla; family Camelidae; genus Camelus; species Camelus bactrianus. The sequence continues at coordinate 140,678,252 of NC_133539.1, read as the reverse complement.
TAGATTCGCTTACTGTGATATTCTGTGTTCCGAACACGCTTCATGTGTCTCGGATTCGACAAATATTCACTACAGAGTTGTTAGCATGTGGATTAACGATCTTTCAACCACCATACAAGGCATAAATACACTGAGAATCTATTTATCTTTGTTCGCAGTGTTTCCTATTACCAGTTTCGAAAATCAGGCAGATTTCTCAGGAAAAATCTCTTGGAGTGTTTTCTAACCAAGAGAAATGTAATTTACATAAACCCTCTGGCCATGAAATTCCGTGTTCCGAACATGCTACTTGCATAATGAATTCGAAAAATATTCACTACAGATTTGTTAGCATGTGGATTACCGAACTTTCATCACAATAGATTGAAAATTGATACTTAGAAGTATTTTCTCAGATTTTGCAGTGTTTTCCAAACGCCAGTTTCAAAAATGAAGCATTTACTGCAGAAAAATTCCCTTGGAGCGAGTTCTACCCAATAGAGAAGTAATTTACATTGTTTCAGTCACCGTGAAATTCCATGTTAAAAACACGGTATATGCATCACGGATTAGAAAAAGCTTCTTTAATATGTTGTGAAAATGTGGATTACCGAACTTTCTTCCAACATAAAGGCATATTTACACCTAGAAATATTTACTCTCATTTTGAAGCATTCTCAAAATTTCAGATTCGATAATCATGCAATTTTCGCTGAAAAATTCTATTCTACCTAGTTCTACCCAATAGAATTTTAATTTAAATTGTGTCATTACGGTGAAATTCCATTTCAAAAAGCGCTACATGAATCACGGTTTGAAAAATCATTACTACACTGTTATTAACATGTGGATTACCGGACTTTCATTCACCATTCAATGCATATTGACACTTAGAAGCATTTTCTCAGATTTCACAGGGTTCTCCTAATGGCAGTTTTGAAAATGAGGCACATTTCGCAGAAAAATTCTCTTCAAGCGAGTTCTACCCAATAGACATGTAATTTACATTGTTTCCTTCAATATGACACACTGTATTCCGTACACGTTACATGCATCACGAATTCGACAAACATTCTCTAATGAGTGTGAGCATGTGGATTACCAAATTTTCATTCACCATACAAGGCATATTTATCCCTAGATGTAGTTATTCTGATTTCGCAGGTTTTCCCTAACATCCACTTCCGAAAATCATGAAATTTTCGCAGAAAAATTCTATTCAGGCGAGTTCTATCCAGTAGAATTGTTATTTTCCGAGTTTCACTCACTGAGACATTCCGTGTTCAAAAAACGTTACATTAATCACGGCTTTGACAAACATTATTTAATGACCGTGAGCATGTGGATTACCGATATTTTAACCACAATACAAGACATATTGACACCTAGAAATATTTACTTATATTTCGCAGATTTTTCCTAAATTCAGTTACGAAAATCAGGCAGTTTTCGCAGAAAAATTCTCTTGCTGCATGTTCGATCCAATACACATCCCATTTTCATAGATACCGTCACCGTAACATCCCGTGTTCCGAAAAAGTTACATGCACCATGGATTCAACAAATATTCACTGCTGAGTTGTTAGAATGTGAATTACACATCTTTAATAAACCATTGAAGACATATTGTCACCTTAAAATTTTGCTCAGATTTTGCAGTGTTTTCATAACACCAGTTTCCAAACAGAGGTAGATTTTACAGTAAAATGCTCCTGGAGCGGTTTCTCACCAATAGATATGTAATTTACATAGTTTCCATCAACGTGACATTCCGTGTACTGAATACACTACATTCATCACGGATTTGAGAAACATTAGTAATGAGTTGTGTACATGTGTATTACAGAACTTTCATCTACCATACAAGGCATATTTACACCTAGAAACATTAACTCTGAGTTTGCAGATTTTTCCTAATAACAGTTTCAAAATCAGGCAGTTTCCTAAGGAAATAAATGTTGGAGCGTGTTCTACCCAATAGATATGTAAATTACATAGATTCTCCCGCTGTGAAATTCCGTGTTTCGCACACGCTACATGCAGATAGGATTCGAAAAAATACACTACAGAGTTGTTTGCATGTGGATTACAGGACTTTCATCACAATACAAGGCATATTGATGCTTAGAAGCATTTTCTCTGATTTCACAGAGATTTACAAACGACAGTTTCGAAACTGAGGCAGATTTCAAGGCAAAAACCTCTTGGAGCGGGTTCAAAACAATAGACATTTAATTTACATGGATTTGCACACCATGAAATTCCGTGTTCCGAACACGCTTCATGCATCTCGGATTCAAAAATTTTCACTACAGAGTTGTTAGCAAGTGGAATACATCACTTTCATTGACCATAGATTGCTTACTGACTCTTTGAATACTTTTCTCAGATTTCACAGTTTAGTTTAAATGCCAGGTTTGATAATGAGGCAGATTTGGCAGGAAAATGCTCTTGGAGCGAGTTCTAACCAAAAGATATGTAATATACCTAGTTTCACTCACCGTGATATTCCGTGTTCTGAACACGTTACATGCATCACGGATTCGACAAACATTCTTTAATGAGTTGTGAACATGTGTATTACCGAACTTTCATCCACCTTACAATGCATATTTATACATAGAAATTATTTTCTGATTTAGTATATTTCTCCTAGTGTCAGTTTTTAAATCATGCAGTTTTCACAGAAAAATCCTCTTGGAGCGAGTTCTACCCAATAGACATGCAATTTACGTAGAACCCGTCATCGTGAAATTCCGTGATCCGAAAAATATACATGCATCACGGTTTCGAAAAATATTCACTTCAGACTTGTTAGCATAAAGATTACCGAACTTTCATCCACCATAAAAGCCATATTGACACTTTGAAGCATTTTCTCATATTTCAAAAGATTTTCCTAATGCCAGTTTTGAAAATGAGGCAGAATTCGCAGAAAAAGTTCTTGGAACGAGTTCTACCCGAGAGATCTATTTTACATAGATTCGCTTACTGTGATATTCTGTGTTCCGAACACGCTTCATGTGTCTCGGATTCGACAAATATTCACTACAGAGTTGTTAGCATGTGGATTAACGATCTTTCAACCACCATACAAGGCATAAATACACCGAGAATCTATTCATCTGAGTTCGCAGTGTTTCCTATTACCAGTTTCGAAAATCAGGCAGATTTCTCAGGAAAAATCTCTTGGAGTGTTTTCTAACCAAGAGAAATGTAATTTACATAAACCCTCTGGCCATGAAATTCCGTGTTCCGAACATGCTACTTGCATAATGAATTCGAAAAATATTCACTACAGATTTGTTAGCATGTGGATTACCGAACTTTCATCACAATAGATTGAAAATTGATACTTAGAAGTATTTTCTCAAATTTTGCAGTGTTTTCCAAACGCCAGTTTCAAAAATGAAGTATTTACTGCAGAAAAATTCTCTTGGAGAGAGTTCTACCCAATAGAGAAGTAATTTACATTGTTTCAGTCACCGTGAAATTCCATGTTAAAAACACGGTATATGCATCACGGATTAGAAAAAGCTTCTTTAATATGTTGTGAAAATGTGGATTACCGAACTTTCTTCCAACATAAAGGCATATTTACACCTAGAAATATTTACTCTCATTTTGAAGCATTCTCAAAATTTCAGATTCGATAATCATGCAATTTTCGCTGAAAAATTCTATTCTAGCTAGTTCTACCCAATAGAATTTTAATTTAAATTGTGTCATTACGGTGAAATTCCATTTCAAAAAGCGCTACATGAATCACGGTTTGAAAAATCATTACTACACTGTTATTAACATGTGGATTACCAGACTTTCATTCACAATTCAATGCATATTGACACTTAGAAGCATTTTCTAAGATTTCACAGGGTTCTCCTTATGGCAGTTTTGAAAATGAGGCACATTTCGCAGAAAAATACTCTTCAAGCGAGTTCTACCCAATAGACATGTAATTTACATTGTTTCCTTCAATATGACACACTGTATTCCGTACACGTTACATGCATCACGAATTCGACAAACATTCTCTAATGAGTGTGAGCATGTGGATTACCAAATTTTCATTCACCATACAAGGCATATTTATCCCTAGATGTAGTTATTCTGATTTCGCAGGTTTTCCCTAACATCCACTTCCGAAAATCATGAAATTTTCGCAGAAAAATTCAATTCAAGCGAGTTCTATCCAGTAGAATTGTTATTTTCCGAGTTTCACTCACCGAGACATTCCGTGTTCAAAAAACGTTACATTAATCACGGCTTTGACAAACATTATTTAATGACCGTGAGCATGTGGATTACCGATATTTTAACCACAATACAAGACATATTGACACCTAGAAATATTTACTTATATTTCGCAGATTTTTCCTAAATTCAGTTATGAAAATCAGGCAGTTTTCGCAGAAAAATTCTCTTGCTGCATGTTCGATCCAATACACATCCCATTTTCATAGATACCGTCACCGTAACATCCCGTGTTCCGAAAAAGTTACATGCACCATGGATTCAACAAATATTCACTGCTGAGTTGTTAGAATGTGAATTACACATCTTTAATAAACCATTGAAGACATATTGTCACCTTAAAATTTTGCTCAGATTTTGCAGTGTTTTCATAACACCAGTTTCCAAACAGAGGTAGATTTTACAGTAAAATGCTCCTGGAGCGGTTTCTCACCAATAGATATGTAATTTACATAGTTTCCATCAACGTGACATTCCGTGTACTGAATACACTACATTCATCACGGATTTGAGAAACATTAGTAATGAGTTGTGTACATGTGTATTACAGAACTTTCATCTACCATACAAGGCATATTTACACCTAGAAACATTAACTCTGAGTTTGCAGATTTTTCCTAATAACAGTTTCAAAATCAGGCAGTTTCCTAAGGAAATAAATGTTGGAGCGTGTTCTACCCAATAGATATGTAAATTACATAGATTCTCCCGCTGTGAAATTCCGTGTTTCGCACACGCTACATGCAGATAGGATTCGAAAAAATACACTACAGAGTTGTTTGCATGTGGATTACAGGACTTTCATCACAATACAAGGCATATTGATGCTTAGAAGCATTTTCTCTGATTTCACAGAGATTTACAAACGACAGTTTCGAAACTGAGGCAGATTTCAAGGCAAAAACCTCTTGGAGCGGGTTCAAAACAATAGACATTTAATTTACATGGATTTGCACACCATGAAATTCCGTGTTCCGAACACGCTTCATGCATCTCGGATTCAAAAATTTTCACTACAGAGTTGTTAGCAAGTGGAATACATCACTTTCATTGACCATAGATTGCTTACTGACTCTTTGAATACTTTTCTCAGATTTCACAGTTTAGTTTAAATGCCAGGTTTGATAATGAGGCAGATTTGGCAGGAAAATGCTCTTGGAGCGAGTTCTAACCAAAAGATATGTAATATACCTAGTTTCACTCACCGTGATATTCCGTGTTCTGAACACGTTACATGCATCACGGATTCGACAAACATTCTTTAATGAGTTGTGAACATGTGTATTACCGAACTTTCATCCACCTTACAATGCATATTTATACATAGAAATTATTTTCTGATTTAGTATATTTCTCCTAGTGTCAGTTTTTAAATCATGCAGTTTTCACAGAAAAATCCTCTTGGAGCGAGTTCTACCCAATAGACATGCAATTTACGTAGAACCCGTCATCGTGAAATTCCGTGATCCGAAAAATATACATGCATCACGGTTTCGAAAAATATTCACTTCAGACTTGTTAGCATAAAGATTACCGAACTTTCATCCACCATAAAAGCCATATTGACACTTTGAAGCATTTTCTCATATTTCAAAAGATTTTCCTAATGCCAGTTTTGAAAATGAGGCAGAATTCGCAGAAAAAGTTCTTGGAACGAGTTCTACCTGAGAGATCTATTTTACATAGATTCGCTTACTGTGATATTCTGTGTTCCGAACACGCTTCATGTGTCTCGGATTCGACAAATATTCACTACAGAGTTGTTAGCATGTGGATTAACGATCTTTCAACCACCATACAAGGCATAAATACACCGAGAATCTATTCATCTGAGTTCGCAGTGTTTCCTATTACCAGTTTCGAAAATCAGGCAGATTTCTCAGGAAAAATCTCTTGGGGTGTTTTCTAACCGAGATAAATGTAATTTACATAAACCCTCTGGCCATGAAATTCCGTGTTCCGAACATGCTACTTGCATAATGAATTCGAAAAATATTCACTACAGATTTGTTAGCATGTGGATTACCGAACTTTCATCACAATAGATTGAAAATTGATACTTAGAAGTATTTTCTCAAATTTTGCAATGTTTTCCAAACGCCAGTTTCAAAAATGAAGCATTTACTGCAGAAAAATTCTCTTGGAGAGAGTTCTACCCAATAGAGAAGTAATTTACATTGTTTCAGTCACCGTGAAATTCCATGTTAAAAACACGGTATATGCATCATGGATTAGAAAAAGCTTCTTTAATATGTTGTGAAAATGTGAATTACCGAACTTTCTTCCAACATAAAGGCATATTTACACCTAGAAATATTTACTCTCATTTTGAAGCATTCTCCAAATTTCAGATTCGATAATCATGCAATTTTCGCAGAAAAATTCTATTCTAGCTAGTTCTACCCAATAGAATTTTAATTTAAATTGTGTCATTACGGTGAAATTCCATTTCAAAAAGCGATACATGAATCACGGTTTGAAAAATCATTACTACACTGTTATTAACATGTGGATTACCGGACTTTCATTCACCATTCAATGCATATTGACACTTAGAAGCATTTTCTCAGATTTCACAGGGTTCTCCTAATGGCAGTTTTGAAAATGAGGCACATTTCGCAGAAAAATACTCTTCAAGCGAGTTCTACCCAATAGACATGTAATTTACATTGTTTCCTTCAATATGACACACTGTATTCCGTACACGTTACATGCATCACGAATTCGACAAACATTCTCTAATGAGTGTGAGCATGTGGATTACCAAAGTTTCATTCACCATACAAGGCATATTTATACCTAGATGTAGTTATTCTGATTTCGCAGGTTTTCCCTAACATCCACTTCCGAATATCATGAAATTTTCGCAGAAAAATTCAATTCAAGCGAGTTCTATCCAGTAGAATTGTTATTTTCCGAGTTTCACTCACTGAGACATTCCGTGTTCAAAAAACGTTACATTAATCACGGCTTTGACAAACATTATTTAATGACCGTGAGCATGTGGATTACCGATATTTTAACCACAATACAAGACATATTGACACCTAGAAATATTTACTTATATTTCGCAGATTTTTCCTAAATTCAGTTACGAAAATCAGGCAGTTTTCGCAGAAAAATTCTCTTGCTGCATGTTCGATCCAATACACATCCCATTTTCATAGATACCGTCACCGTAACATCCCGTGTTCCGAAAAAGTTACATGCACCATGGATTCAACAAATATTCACTGCTGAGTTGTTAGAATGTGAATTACACATCTTTAATAAACCATTGAAGACATATTGTCACCTTAAAATTTTGCTCAGATTTTGCAGTGTTTTCATAACACCAGTTTCCAAACAGAGGTAGATTTTACAGTAAAATGCTCCTGGAGCGGTTTCTCACCAATAGATATGTAATTTACATAGTTTCCATCAACGTGACATTCCGTGTACTGAATACACTACATTCATCACGGATTTGAGAAACATTAGTAATGAGTTGTGTACATGTGTATTACAGAACTTTCATCTACCATACAAGGCATATTTACACCTAGAAACATTAACTCTGAGTTTGCAGATTTTTCCTAATAGCAGTTTCAAAATCAGGCAGTTTCCTAAGGAAATAAATGTTGGAGCGTGTTCTACCCAATAGATATGTAAATTACATAGATTCTCCCGCTGTGAAATTCCGTGTTTCGCACACGCTACATGCAGATAGGATTCGAAAAAATACACTACAGAGTTGTTTGCATGTGGATTACAGGACTTTCATCACAATACAAGGCATATTGATGCTTAGAAGCATTTTCTCTGATTTCACAGAGATTTACAAACGACAGTTTCGAAACTGAGGCAGATTTCAAGGCAAAAACCTCTTGGAGCGGGTTCAAAACAATAGACATTTAATTTACATGGATTTGCACACCATGAAATTCCGTGTTCCGAACACGCTTCATGCATCTCGGATTCAAAAATTTTCACTACAGAGTTGTTAGCAAGTGGAATACATCACTTTCATTGACCATAGATTGCTTACTGACTCTTTGAATACTTTTCTCAGATTTCACAGTTTAGTTTAAATGCCAGGTTTGATAATGAGGCAGATTTGGCAGGAAAATGCTCTTGGAGCGAGTTCTAACCAAAAGATATGTAATATACCTAGTTTCACTCACCGTGATATTCCGTGTTCTGAACACGTTACATGCATCACGGATTCGACAAACATTCTTTAATGAGTTGTGAACATGTGTATTACCGAACTTTCATCCACCTTACAATGCATATTTATACATAGAAATTATTTTCTGATTTAGTATATTTCTCCTAGTGTCAGTTTTTAAATCATGCAGTTTTCACAGAAAAATCCTCTTGGAGCGAGTTCTACCCAATAGACATGCAATTTACGTAGAACCCGTCATCGTGAAATTCCGTGATCCGAAAAATATACATGCATCACGGTTTCGAAAAATATTCACTTCAGACTTGTTAGCATAAAGATTACCGAACTTTCATCCACCATAAAAGCCATATTGACACTTTGAAGCATTTTCTCATATTTCAAAAGATTTTCCTAATGCCAGTTTTGAAAATGAGGCAGAATTCGCAGAAAAAGTTCTTGGAACGAGTTCTACCCGAGAGATCTATTTTACATAGATTCGCTTACTGTGATATTCTGTGTTCCGAACACGCTTCATGTGTCTCGGATTCGACAAATATTCACTACAGAGTTGTTAGCATGTGGATTAACGATCTTTCAACCACCATACAAGGCATAAATACACCGAGAATCTATTCATCTGAGTTCGCAGTGTTTCCTATTACCAGTTTTGAAAATCAGGCAGATTTCTCAGGAAAAATCTCTTGGAGTGTTTTCTAACCAAGAGAAATGTAATTTACATAACCTCTCTGGCCATGAAATTCCGTGTTCCGAACATGCTACTTGCATAATGAATTCGAAAAATATTCACTACAGATTTGTTAGCATGTGGATTACCGAACTTTCATCACAATAGATTGAAAATTGATACTTAGAAGTATTTTCTCAGATTTTGCAGTGTTTTCCAAACGCCAGTTTCAAAAATGAAGCATTTACTGCAGAAAAATTCCCTTGGAGCGAGTTCTACCCAATAGAGAAGTAATTTACATTGTTTCAGTCACCGTGAAATTCCATGTTAAAAACACGGTATATGCATCACGGATTAGAAAAAGCTTCTTTAATATGTTGTGAAAATGTGGATTACCGAACTTTCTTCCAACATAAAGGCATATTTACACCTAGAAATATTTACTCTCATTTTGAAGCATTCTCCAAATTTCAGATTCGATAATCATGCAATTTTCGCTGAAAAATTCTATTCTAGCTAGTTCTACCCAATAGAATTTTAATTTAAATTGTGTCATTACGGTGAAATTCCATTTCAAAAAGCGCTACATGAATCACGGTTTGAAAAATCATTACTACACTGTTATTAACATGTGGATTACCGGACTTTCATTCACCATTCAATGCATATTGACACTTAGAAGCATTTTCTCAGATTTCACAGGGTTCTCCTAATGGCAGTTTTGAAAATGAGGCACATTTCGCAGAAAAATTCTCTTCAAGCGAGTTCTACCCAATAGACATGTAATTTACATTGTTTCCTTCAATATGACACACTGTATTCCGTACACGTTACATGCATCACGAATTCGACAAACATTCTCTAATGAGTGTGAGCATGTGGATTACCAAATTTTCATTCACCATACAAGGCATATTTATCCCTAGATGTAGTTATTCTGATTTCGCAGGTTTTCCCTAACATCCACTTCCGAAAATCATGAAATTTTCGCAGAAAAATTCTATTCAAGCGAGTTTTATCCAGTAGAATTGTTATTTTCCGAGTTTCACTCACTGAGACATTCCGTGTTCAAAAAACGTTACATTAATCACGGCTTTGACAAACATTATTTAATGACCGTGAGCATGTGGATTACCGATATTTTAACCACAATACAAGACATATTGACACCTAGAAATATTTACTTATATTTCGCAGATTTTTCCTAAATTCAGTTACGAAAATCAGGCAGTTTTCGCAGAAAAATTATCTTGCTGCATGTTCGATCCAATACACATCCCATTTTCATAGATACCGTCACCGTAACATCCCGTGTTCCGAAAAAGTTACATGCACCATGGATTCAACAAATATTCACTGCTGAGTTGTTAGAATGTGAATTACACATCTTTAATAAACCATTGAAGACATATTGTCACCTTAAAATTTTGCTCAGATTTTGCAGTGTTTTCATAACACCAGTTTCCAAACAGAGGTAGATTTTACAGTAAAATGCTCCTGGAGCGGTTTCTCACCAATAGATATGTAATTTACATAGTTTCCATCAACGTGACATTCCGTGTACTGAATAAACTACATTCATCACGGATTTGAGAAACATTAGTAATGAGTTGTGTACATGTGTATTACAGAACTTTCATCTACCATACAAGGCATATTTACACCTAGAAACATTAACTCTGAGTTTGCAGATTTTTCCTAATAGCAGTTTCAAAATCAGGCAGTTTCCTAAGGAAATAAATCTTGGAGTGTGTTCTACCCAATAGATATGTAAATTACATAGATTCTCCCGCTGTGAAATTCCGTGTTTCGCACACGCTACATGCAGATAGGATTCGAAAAAATACACTACAGAGTTGTTTGCATGTGGATTACAGGACTTTCATCACAATACAAGGCACATTGATGCTTAGAAGCATTTTCTCTGATTTCACAGAGATTTACAAACGACAGTTTCGAAACTGAGGCAGATTTCAAGGCAAAAACCTCTTGGAGCGGGTTCAAAACAATAGACATTTAATTTACATGGATTTGCACACCATGAAATTCCGTGTTCCGAACACGCTTCATGCATCTCGGATTCAAAAATTTTCACTACAGAGTTGTTAGCAAGTGGAATACATCACTTTCATTGACCATAGATTGCTTACTGACTCTTTGAATACTTTTCTCAGATTTCACAGTTTAGTTTAAATGCCAGGTTTGATAATGAGGCAGATTTGGCAGGAAAATGCTCTTGGAGCGAGTTCTAACCAAAAGATATGTAATATACCTAGTTTCACTCACCGTGATATTCCGTGTTCTGAACACGTTACATGCATCACGGATTCGACAAACATTCTTTAATGAGTTGTGAACATGTGTATTACCGAACTTTCATCCACCTTACAATGCATATTTATACATAGAAATTATTTTCTGATTTAGTATATTTCTCCTAGTGTCAGTTTTTAAATCATGCAGTTTTCACAGAAAAATCCTCTTGGAGCGAGTTCTACCCAATAGACATGCAATTTACGTAGAACCCGTCATCGTGAAATTCCGTGATCCGAAAAATATACATGCATCACGGTTTCGAAAAATATTCACTTCAGACTTGTTAGCATAAAGATTACCGAACTTTCATCCACCATAAAAGCCATATTGACACTTTGAAGCATTTTCTCATATTTCAAAAGATTTTCCTAATGCCAGTTTTGAAAATGAGGCAGAATTCGCAGAAAAAGTTCTTGGAACGAGTTCTACCCGAGAGATCTATTTTACATAGATTCGCTTACTGTGATATTCTGTGTTCCGAACACGCTTCATGTGTCTCGGATTCGACAAATATTCACTACAGAGTTGTTAGCATGTGGATTAACGATCTTTCAACCACCATACAAGGCATAAATACACCGAGAATCTATTCATCTGAGTTCGCAGTGTTTCCTATTACCAGTTTCGAAAATCAGGCAGATTTCTCAGGAAAAATCTCTTGGAGAGATTTCTAACCAAGAGAATTGTAATTTACATAATATCCCTGGTCATGAAATTCCGTGTTCCGAACATGCTACATGCATAATGGATTCGAAAAATATTCACTACAGATTTGTTAGCATGTGGATTACCGAACTTTCATCACAATAGTTTGAATATTGATACTTAGAAGTATTTTCTCAGATTTTGCTGCGTTTTCCAAACGCCAGTTTAAAAAATAATGCAGTTTTCACAGAAAAATACTCTTGGAGCTAGTTCTACCCAATAGAGGAGTAATTTACATTTTTTCAGTCACCGTGAAATTCCATATTCCAAACACGGTATATGCATCACGGATTAGAAGAAGATTCTTTAATATGTTGTGAAAATGTGGATTACAGAACTTTCTTCCACATAAAGTCATATTTACACCTAGAAATATTTACTCTCATTTTGAAGCTTTCTCCAAACTTCAGATTCGATAATCATGCAATTTTCGCAGAAAAATTCTATTCTAGCTAGTTCTACCCAATAGAATTTTAATTTAAATTGTTTCATTACGGTGAAAATCCATTTCAAAAAACGCTACATGAATCACGGTTTGAAAAATAATAACTACACTGTTATTAACATGTGGATTACCGGACTTTAATTCACCATTCAAGGCATATTGACACTTAGAAGCATTTTCTAAGATTTCACGTGGTTCTCCTACTGGCAGATTTGAAAATGAGGCACATTTCGCAGAAAAATTCTCTTCAAGCGAGTTCTAACCAATAGACATGTAATTTACGTTGTTTCCTTCAATATGACACTCTGTATTCCGTACACGTTACATGCATCACGAATTCGACAAACATTCTCTAATGAGTGTGAGCATCTTGATTACCAAAATTTCATTCACCATACAAGGCATATTTACACCTAGTTGTTGTTATTCTGATTTCGCAGGTTTTTCCTAACATCCACTTCCGAAAATCATGAAATTTTCGCAGAAAAATTCAATTCAAGCCAGTTCTATCCAGTAGAATTTTTATTATCCGAGTTTCACTCACCGAGACATTCCGTGTTCCCAAAATGTTACATTAATCACGGCTTCGACAAACATTATTTATTAACCGTGAGCATGTGGATTACCGATATTTTAACCACAATACAAGGCATATTGACACCTAGAAATATTTACTTAGATTTCACAGATTTTTCCTAACGTCTGTTACGAAAATCAGGCAGTTTTCGCAGAAAAATTTTCTTGCTGCATGTTCGATCCAATACACATCCCATTTTCATAGATACCGTCACCGTAACATTCCATGTTCCGAAAAAGGTACATGCACCATGGATTCAACAAATATTCACTCCTGAGTTGTTAGAATGTGAATTACACATCTTTAATAAACCATTGAAGACATATTGTCAACTTAAAGCTTTTGCTCAGGTTTTGCAGCGTTTTCATAACACCAGTTTACAAACAGAGGTAGATTTTACAGTAAAATGCTCCTGGAGCTGATTCTCACCAATAGATGTGTAATTTACCTATTTTCCTTCAACGTGACATTCTGTGTACCGAACAATCTACATACATCACGGATTTGAGAAACATTTTTAATGAGTTGTGTACATGTGTATTACAGATCTTTCATCCCCCATACAAGGCATATTTACACCTAGAAACATTAACTCTGAGTTTGCAGCTTTTTCCTAATAGCAGTTTCAAAAATCAGTCAGTTTACTTAGGAAAAATTTTTGAGCGTGTCTTACGCAATATATATGTAAATTACATAGATTCTCCCGCTGTGAAATTCCGTGTTTCGCCCACGCTACATGCAGATAGGATTCGACAAAAATACACTACAGAGTTGTTTGCATGTGGATTACAGGACTTTCATCACAATACAAGGCATATTGATGCTTAAAAACATTTTCTCTGATTTCACAGAGCTTTCCAAACGCCAGTTTCGAAACTGAGGCAGTTTTCACGGCAAAAACTCTTGGAGCGCGTTCAAAACAATAGACATTTAATTTACATGGATTCGCACACCATGAAATTCCGTGTTCCGAACACGCTTCATGCATCTCTGATTCAAAAATTTTCACTACAGAGTTGATAGCAAGTGGATTGCAGCACTTTCATCCACCTTACATGGCTTACTGATACTTTGAAGACTTTTCTCAGATTTCACAGAGTAGTTTTAATGTCAGGTTTGAAAATGAGGCAGATTTGGCAGGAAAATGCTCTTGGAGTGAGTTCTAACCAAAAGATATGTAATTTACCTAGTTTCACTCACCGTGATATTCCGTGTTCTGAACACGTTACATGCATCACGGATTCGACAAACATTCTTTAATGAGTTGTGAACATGTGTATTACCGAACTTTCATCCACCTTACAATGCATATTTATACATAGAAATTATTTTCTGATTTAGTATATTTCTCCTAGTGTCAGTTTTTAAATCATGCAGTTTTTACAGAAAAATCCTCTTGGAGCGAGTTCTACCCAATAGACATGCAATTTACGTAGAACCCGTCATCGTGAAATTCCGTGATTCAAAAAAAATACACGCATCACGGTTTCGAAAAATATTCACTTCAGACTTGTTAGCATAAAGATTACCGAACTTTCATCCACCATAAAAGCTATATTGACACTTTGAAGCATTTTCTCATATTTCAAAAGATTTTCCTAATGCCAGTTTTGAAAATGAGGCAGAATTCGCAGAAAAAGTTCTTGGAACGAGTTCTACCCGAGAGATCTATTTTACATAGATTCGCTTACTGTGATATTCTGTGTTCCGAACACGCTTCATGTGTCTCGGATTCGACAAATATTCACTACAGAGTTGTTAGCATGTGGATTAACGATCTTTCATCCACCATACAAGGCATAAATACACCGAGAATCTATTCATCTGAGTTTGCAGTGTTTCCTAATTCCAGTTTCGGAAAACAGGCAGATTTCTCAGGAAAAATCTCTTGGAGTGTTTTCTAACCAAGAGAAATGTAATTTACATAAACTCTCTGGCCATGAAATTCCGTGTTCCGAACATGCTACTTGCATAATGAATTCGAAAAATATTCACTACAGATTTGTTAGCATGTGGATTACCGAACTTTCATCACAATAGATTGAAAATTGATACTTAGAAGTATTTTCTCAAATTTTGCTGTGTTTTCCAAACGCCAGTTTCAAAAATGAAGCATTTACTGCAGAAAAATTCTCTTGGAGCGAGTTCTACCCAATAGAGAAGTAATTTACATTGTTTCAGTCACCGTGAAATTCCATGTTAAAAACACGGTATATGCATCACGGATTAGAAAAAGCTTCTTTAATATGTTGTGAAAATGTGGATTACCAAACTTTCTTCCAACATAAAGGCATATTTACACCTAGAAATATTTACTCTCATTTTGAAGCATTCTCCAAATTTCAGATTCGATAATCATGCAATTTTCGCAGAAAAATTCTATTCTAGCTAGTTCTACCCAATAGAATTTTAATTTAAATTGTGTCATTACGGTGAAATTCCATTTCAAAAAGCGCTACATGAATCACGGTTTGAAAAATCATTACTACACTGTTATTAACATGTGGATTACCGGACTTTCATTCACCATTCAATGCATATTGACACTTAGAAGCATTTTCTCAGATTTCACAGGGTTCTCCTAATGGCAGTTTTGAAAATGAGGCACATTTCGCAGAAAAAAACTCTTCAAGCGAGTTCTACCCAATAGACATGTAACTTAAATTTTTTCCTTCAATATGACACTCTGTATTCCGTACACGTTACATGCATCACGAATTCGACAAACATTCTCTAATGAGTGTGAGCATGTGGATTACCAAAATTTCATTCACCATACAAGGCATATTTACACCTAGATGTAGTTATTCTGATTTCGCAGGTTTTCCCTAACATCCACTTCTGAAAATCATGAAATTTTCGCAGAAAAATTCAATTCAATCGAGTTCTATCCAGTAGAATTGTTATTTTCCGAGTTTCACTCACCGAGACATTTCGTGTTCAAAAAACGTTACATTAATCACGGCTTTGACAAACATTATTTAATGACCGTGACCATGTGGATTACCGATGTTTCAACCACAATACAAGGCATATTGACACCTAGAAACATTTACTTAGATTTCGCAGATTTTTCCTAAATTCAGTTATGAAAATCAGGCAGTTTTCGTAGAAAAATTCTCTTGCTGCATGTTCGATCCAATAGACACCCCATTTGCATAGATACCGTCACCGTAACATCCCGTGTTCCGAAAATGTTACATGCACCATGGATTCAACAAATATTCACTGCTGAGTTGTTAGAATGTGAATTACACATCTTTAATAAACCATTGAAGATATATTGTCACCTTAAAATTTTGCTCAGATTTTGCAGTGTTTTCATAACACCAGTTTCCAAACAGAGGTAGATTTTACAGTAAAATGCTCCTGGAGTGGTTTCTCACCAATAGATATGTAATTTACATAGTTTCCATCAACGTGACATTCCGTGTACTGAATACACTACATTCATCACGGATTTGAGAAACATTTTTAATGAGTTGTGTACATGTGTATTACAGAACTTTCATCCACCATACAAGGCATATTTACACCTAGAAACATTAACTCTGAGTTTGCAGCTTTTTCCTAATAGCAGTTTCAAAATCAGGCAGTTTCCTAAGGAAAAAACTGTTGGAGCGTGTTCTACCCAATAGATATGTAAATTACATAAATTCTCCCGCTGTGAAATTCCGTGTTTCGCACACGCTACATGCAGATAGGATTCGACAAAAATACACTACAGTGTTGTTTGCATGTGGATTACAGGACTTTCATCACAATTCAAGGCACATTGATGCTTAGAAGCATTTTCTCTGATTTCACAGAGCTTTCCAAACGCCAGTTTCGAAACTGAGGCAGATTTCACAGCAAAAACCTCTTGGAGCGGGTTCAAAACAATAGACATTTAATTTACATGGATTCGCACACCATGAAATTCCGTGTTCCGAACACGCTTCATGCATCTCAGATTCAAAAATTTTCACTACAGGGTTGTTAGCAAGTGGAATACATCACTTTCATTGACCATAGATTGCTTACTGAATCTTTGAATACTTTTCTCAGATTTCACAGATTAGTTTAAATGCCAGGTTTGATAATGAGGCAGATTTGGCAGGAAAATGCTCTTGGGGCGAGTTCTAACCAAAAGATATGTAATATACCTAGTTTCACTCACCGTGACATTCCGTGTTCTGCACAAGTTACATGCATCACGGATTTGAAAAACATTCTTTAATGAGTTGTGAACATGTGTATTACCGAACTTTCATCCACCTTACACTGCATATTTATACATAGAATGTTTTTTCTGATTTAGTAGATTTCACCTAATGTCAGTTTTTAAATCATGCAGTTTTCACAGAAAAATCCTCTTGGAGCGCGTTCTACCCAACAGACTTTCAATTTACATAGATCCTCTCATCGTGAAGTTCCGTGTTCCGAAAAAGCTACATGCATCACGGATTCGACAAATATTCACTACAGAGTTGTTAGCATAAGGATTAACGAACTTTCATCCACCATAAAAGCCATATTGACACTTTGAATCATTTTCTCATATTTCGAAAGTTTTTCCTAATGCCAGTTTTGAAAATGAGGCAGAATTCGCAGAAAAAGCTCTTGGAGCGTGTTCTACCCAAGTGACATGCATTTTACATAGATTCACTCACCGTGATATTCTGTGTCCCAAACACGCTTCATGTATTTCGGATTCGACAAATATTCACTACAGAGTTGTTAGCATGCAGATTACCGAACTTTCATCCACCCTACAAGGCATATTTACACCGAGAATCTATTCATCTGAGTTCGCAGTGTTTCCTATTACCAGTTTCGAAAATCAGGCAGATTTCTCAGGAAAAATCTCTTGGAGTGATTTCTAACCAAGAGAAATGTAATTTACATAATATCCCTGGCCATGATTTTCCGTGTTCCGAACATGCTACATGCATAATGGATTCGAAAAATATTCTCTACAGATTTGTTTGCATGTGGGTTACCGAACTTTCATCACAATAGTTTGAATATTGATACTTAGAAGTATTTTCTCAGATTTTGCTGCGTTTTCCAAACGCCAGTTTAAAAAATAATGCAGTTTTCACAGAAAAATTCTCTTGGAGCGAGTTCTACCCAATAGAGGAGTAATTTACATTATTTCAGTCACCGTGAAATTCCACATTCCAAACACGGTATATGCATCACGGAATAGAAGAAGATTCTTTAATATGTTGTGAAAATGTGGATTACAGAACTTTCTTCCACATAAAGTCATATTTACACCTAGAAATATTTACTCTCATTTTGAAGCTTTCTCCAAACTTCAGATTCGATAATCATGCAATTTTCACAGAAAAATTCTATTCTAGCTAGTTCTACCCAATAGAATTTTAATTTAAATTGTGTCATTACGGTGAAATTCCATTTCAAAAAGCGCTACATGAATCACGGTTTCAAAAATCATTACTACACTGTTATTAACATGTGGATTACAGGACTTTCATTCACCATTCAATGCATATTGACACTTAGAAGCATTTTCTAAGATTTCAGAGGGTTCTCCTAATGGCAGTTTTGAAAATGAGGCACATTTCGCAGAAAAATTCTCTTCAAGCGAGTTCTACCCAATAGACATGTAATTTACATTGTTTCCTTCAATATGACACACTGTATTCCGTACACGTTACATGCATCACGAATTCGACAAACATTCTCTAATGAGTGTGAGCATGTGGATTACCAAAATTTCATTCACCATACAAGGCATATTTATCCCTATATGTTGTTATTCTGATTTCGCAGGTTTTCCCTAACATCCACTTCCGAAAATCATGAAATTTTCGCAGAAAAATTCAATTCAAGCGAGTTCTATCCAGTAGAATTGTTATTTTCCGAGTTTCACTCACTGAGACATTCCGTGTTCAAAAAACGTTACATTAATCACGGCTTCGACAAACATTATTTATTAACCGTGACCATGTGGATTACCGATGTTTCAACCACAATACAAGGCATATTTACACCTAGAAATATTTACTTAGATTTCACAGATTTTTCCTAACGTCTGTTACGAAAATCAGGCAGTTTTCACAGAAAAATTCTCTTGCTGCATGTTCGATCCAATACACATCCCATTTCCATAGATACCGTCACCGTAACATTCCGTGTTCCGAAAAAGTTACATGCACCATGGATTCAACAAATATTCACTCCTGAGTTGTTAGAATTTGAATTAGACATCTTTAATAAACCATTGAAGACATATTGTCACCTTAATGCTTTTGCTCAGGTTTTGCAGTGTTTTCATAACACCAGTTTCCAAACAGAGGTAGATTTTACAGTAAAATGCTCCTGGAGCGGGTTCTCAACAATAGATATGTAATTTACCTATTTTCCTTCAACGTGACATTCCGTGTACCGAACAAACTACATACATCACGGATTTGAGAAACATTTTTAATGAGTTGTGTACATGTGTATTACAGATCTTTCATCCACCATACAAGGCATATTTACACCTAGAAACATTAACTCTGAGTTTGCAGCTATTTCCTAATAGCAGTTTCAAAAATCAGGCAGATTACTAAGGAAAAATCTTTTTGAGCGTGTCTTATGCAATAGATATGTAAATTACATAGATTCTCCCGCTGTGAAATTCCGTGTTTCGCCCACGCTACATGCAGATAGGATTCGACAAAAATACACTACAGAGTTGTTTGCATGTGGATTACAGGACTTTCATCATAATACAAGGCATATTGATGCTTAGAAACATTTTCTCAGATTTCACAGAGCTTTCCAAACGCAAGTTTCGAAACTGAGGCAGTTTTCATGGCAAAAACCTCTTGGAGCGTGTTCAAAACAATAGACATGTAATTTACATGGATTCGCTCACCGTGAAATTCCGTGTTCTGAACACGCTTCATGCATCTCGGATTCAAAAATTTTCACTACAGTGTTGTTAGCAAGTGGATTACTGCACTTTCATCCACCATAAATGGCTTACTGACACTTTGAAGACTTTTCTCAGATTTCACAGAGTAGTTTTAATGTCAGGTTTGAAAATGAGGCAGATTTGGCAGGAAAATGCTCTTGGAGCGAGTTCTAACCCAAAGATATGTAATTTACCTTGTTTCACTCACCGTGATATTCCGTGTTCTGAACACGTTATATGCATCACAGATTCGAAAAACATTCTTTAATGAGTTGTGAACATGTGTATTACCGAACTTTCATCCACCTTACAATGCATATTTATACATAGAATGTTTTTTCTGATTTAGTAGATTTCACCTAATGTCAGTTTTTAAATCATGCAGTTTTCGCAGAAAAATCCTCTTGGAGCGAGTTCTACCCAATAGACATGCAATTTACGTAGAACCCGTCATCGTGAAAATCCGTGATCCGAAAAAGATACATGCATCACGGTTTAGAAAAATATTCACTTCAGACTTGTTAGCATAAATATTACCGAACTTTCATCCACCATAAAAGCCATATTGACACTTTGAAGCATTTTCTCATATTTCAAAATATTTTCCTAATGCCAGTTTTGAAAATGAGGCAGAATTCTCAGAAAAAGCTCTTGGAACGAGTTCTACCCGAGAGATCTATTTTACATAGATTCGCTTACTGTGATATTCTGTGTTCCGAACACGCTTCATGTGTCTCGGATTCGACAAATATTCACTACAGAGTTGTTAGCATGTGGATTAACGATCTTTCAACCACCATACAAGGCATAAATACACCGAGAATCTATTCATCTGAGTTCGCAGTGTTTCCTAATTCCAGTTTCGAAAATCAGGCAGATTTCTCAGGAAAAATCTCTTGGAGTGTTTTCTAACCAAGAGAAATGTAATTTACATAAACTCTCTGGCCATGAAATTCCGTGTTCCGAACATGCTACTTGCATAATGAATTCGAAAAATATTCACTACAGATTTGTTAGCATGTGGATTACCGAACTTTCATCACAATAGATTGAAAATTGATACTTAGAAGTATTTTCTCAGATTTTGCAGTGTTTTCCAAACGCCAGTTTCAAAAATGAAGCATTTACTGCAGAAAAATTCTCTTGGAGAGAGTTCTACCCAATAGAGAAGTAATTTACATTGTTTCAGTCACCGTGAAATTCCATGTTAAAAACACGGTATATGCATCACGGATTAGAAAAAGCTTCTTTAATATGTTGTGAAAATGTGGATTACCGAACTTTCTTCCAACATAAAGGCATATTTACACCTAGAAATATTTACTCTCATTTTGAAGCATTCTCCAAATTTCAGATTCGATAATCATGAAATTTTCGCAGAAAAATTCTATTCTAGCTAGTTGTACCCAAAAGAATTTTAATTTAAATTGTGTCATTACGGTGAAATTCCATTTCAAAAAGCGCTACATGAATCACGGTTTGAAAAATCATTACTACACTGTTATTAACATGTGGATTACCGGACTTTCATTCACCATTCAATGCATATTGACACTTAGAAGCATTTTCTCAGATTTCACAGGGTTCTCCTAATGGCAGTTTTGAAAATGAGGCACATTTCGCAGAAAAATTCTCTTCAAGCGAGTTCTACCCAATAGACATGTAATTTACATTGTTTCCTTCAGTATGACACACTGTATTCCGTACACGTTACATGCATCATGAATTCGACAAACATTCTCTAATGAGTGTGAGCATGTGGATTACCAAAATTTCATTCACCATACAAGGCATATTTATCCCTAGATGTTGTTATTCTGATTTCGCAGGTTTTCCCTAACATCCACTTCTGATAATCATGAAATTTTCGCAGAAAAATTCAATTCAAGCGAGTTCTATCCAGTAGAATTGTTATTTTCCAAGTTTCACTCACCGAGACATTTCGTGTTCAAAAAACGTTACATTAATCACGGCTTTGACAAACATTATTTAATGACTGTGACCATGTGGATTACCGATATTTTAACCACAATACAAGACATATTGACACCTAGAAATATTTTCTTATATTTCGCAGATTTTTCCTAAATTCAGTTACGAAAATCAGGCAGTTTTCGCAGAAAAATTCTCTTGCTGCATGTTCGATACAATAGACATCCCATTTTCATAGATACCGTCACCGTAACATCCCGTGTTCCGAAAAAGTTACATGCACCATGGATTCAACAAATATTCACTGCTGAGTTGTTAGAATGTGAATTACACATCTTTAATAAACCATTGAAGACATATTGTCACCTTAAAATTTTGCTCAGATTTTGCAGTGTTTTCATAACACCAGTTTCCAAACAGAGGTAGATTTTACAGTAAAATGCTCCTGGAGCGGGTTCTCACCAATAGATATGTAATTTACATAGTTTCCATCAACGTGAAATTCCGTGTACCGAACACACTACATTCATCACGGATTTGAGAAACATTTTTAATGAGTTGTTTACATGTGTATTACAGAACTTTCATCTACCATACAAGGCATATTTACACCTAGAAACATTAACTCTGAGTTTGCAGCTTTTTCCTAAAAGCAGTTTCAAAATCAGGCATTTTCCTAAGGAAAAAACTGTTGGAGCGTGTTCTACCCAATAGATATGTAAATTACATAGATTCTCCCGCTGTGAAATTCCGTGTTTCGCACATGCTACATGCAGATAGGATTCGAAAAAATACACTACAGAGTTTTTTGCATGTGGATTACAGGACTTTCATCACAATACAAGGCATATTGATGCGTAGAAGCATTTTCTCTGATTTCACAGAGATTTACAAACGACAGTTTCGAAACTGAGGCAGATTTCAAGGCAAAAACCTCTTGGAGCGGGTTCAAAACAATGGACATTTAATTTACATGGATTTGCACACCATGAAATTCCGTGTTCCGAACACGCTTCTTGCATCTCGGATTCAAAAATTTTCACTACAGGGTTGTTAGCAAGTGGAATACATCACTTTCATTGACCATAGATTGCTTACTGACTCTTTGAATACTTTTCTCAGATTTCACAGATTAGTTTAAATGCCAGGTTTGATAATGAGGTAGATTTGGCAGGAAAATGCTCTTGGAGCGAGTTCTAACCAAAAGATATGTAATATACCTAGTTTCACTCACCGTGACATTCCGTGTTCTGAACAAGTTACATGCATCACGGATTCGAAAAACATTCTTTAATGAGTTGTGAACATGTGTATTACCGAACTTTCATCCACCTTACAATGCAAATTTATACATAGAAAGTTTTTTCTGATTTAGTAGATTTCACCTAATGTCAGTTTTTAAATCAGGCAGTTTTCACAGAAAAATCCTCTTGAAGCGCGTTCTACCCAACAGACTTTCAATTTACATAGAACCTGTCATCGTGAAATTCCGTGTTCTGAAAAAGCTACATGCATCACGGATTCGACAAATATTCACTACAGAGTTGTTAGCATAGGGATTAACGAACTTTCATCCACCATAAAAGCCATATTGACACTTTGAATCATTTTCTCATATTTGGAAAGTTTTTCCTAATGCCAGTTTTGAAAATGAGGCAGAATTCGCAGAAAAAGCTCTTGGAGCGTGTTCTACCCAAGTGACATGCATTTTACATAGATTCACTCACCGTGATATTCTGTGTCCCAAACACGCTTCATGAATCTCGGATTCGACAAATATTCACTACAGAGTTGTTAGCATGCAGATTACCGAACTTTCATCCACCCTACAAGGCATATTTACACCGAGAAACTATTCGTCTGATTTCGCAGAGTTTCCTAATTCCAGTTTCGAAAATCAGGCAGATTTCTCAGGAAAAATCTCTTGGAGTGATTTCTAACCAAGAGAAATGTAATTTACATAAAATCCCTGACCATGAAATTCCGTGTTCCGAACATGCTACATGCATAATGGATTCGAAAAATATTCTCTACAGATATGTTAGCATGTGGATTACCGAACTTTCATCACAATAGATTGAAAATTGATACTTAGAAGTATTTTCTCAAATTTTGCAGTGTTTTCCAAACGCCAGTTTCAAAAATGAAGCATTTATTGCAGAAAAATTCTCTTGGAGAGAGTACTACCCAATAGAGAAGTAATTTAAATTGTTTCACTCACCGTGAATTTCCATGTTAAAAACACGGTATATGCATCACGGATTAGAAAAAGCTTCTTTAATATGTTGTGAAAATGTGGATTACCGAACTTTCTTCCAACATAAAGGCATATTTACACCTAGAAATATTTACTCTCATTTTGAAGCATTCTCCAAATTTCAGATTCGATAATCATGCAATTTTCGCAGAAAAATTCTATTCTAGCTAGTTCTACCCAAAAGAATTTTAATTTAAATTGTGTCATTACGGAGAAATTCCATTTCAAAAAGCGCTACATGTATCACGGTTTGAAAAATCATTACTACACTGTTATTAACATGTGGATTACCGGACTTTCATTCACCATTCAATGCATATTGACACTTAGAAGCATTTTCTAAGATTTCACAGGGTTCTCCTAAAGGCAGTTTTGAAAATGAGGCACATTTCGCAGAAAAATTCTCTTCAAGCGAGTTCTACCCAATAGACATGTAATTTACATTGTTTCCTTCAGTATGGCACACTGTATTCCGTACACGTTACATGCATCATGAATTCGACAAACATTCTCTAATGAGTGTGAGCATGTGGATTACCAAAATTTCATTCACCATAAAAGGCATATATATCCCTAGATGTTGTTATTCTGATTTCGCAGGTTTTCCCTAACATCCACTTCTGATAATCATGAAATTTTCGCAGAAAAATTCAATTCAAGCGAGTTCTATCCAGTAGAATTGTTATTTTCCGAGTTTCACTCACTGAGACATTCCGTGTTCAAAAAACGTTACATTAATCACGGCTTTGACAAACATTATTTAATGACCGTGAGCATGTGGATTACCGATACTTTAACCACAATACAAGACATATTGACACCTAGAAATATTTATTTATATTTCACAGATTTTTACTAAATTCAGTTACTAAAATCAGGCAGTTTTCGCAGAAAAATTCTCTTGCTGCATGTTCGATCCAATAGACATCCCATTTTCATAGATACCGTCACCGTAACATCCCGTGTTCCGAAAAAGTTACATGCACCATGGATTCAACAAATATTCACTGCTGAGTTGTTAGAATGTGAATTACACATCTTTAATAAACCATTGAAGACATATTGTCACCTTAAAATTTTGCTCAGATTTTGCAGTGTTTTCATAACACCAGTTTCCAAACAGAGGTAGATTTTACAGTAAAATGCTCCTGGAGCGGGTTCTCACCAATAGATATGTAATTTACATAGTTTCCATCAACGTGACATTCCGTGTACCGAACACACTACAAAAATCACGGATTTGAGAAACATTTTTAATGAGTTGTTTACATGTTTATTACAGAACTTTCATCTACCATACAAGGCATATTTACACCTAGAAACATTAACTCTGAGTTTGCAGCTTTTTCCTAATAGCAGTTTCAAAATCAGGCAGTTTCCTAAGGAAAAAACTGTTGGAGCGTGTTCTACCCAATAGATATGTAAATTACATAGATTCTCCCGCTGTGAAATTCCGTGTTTTGCACACGCTACATGCAGATAGGATTCGAAAAAATACACTACAGAGTTGTTTGCATGTGGATTACAGGACTTTCATCACAATACAAGGCATATTGATGTGTAGAAGCATTTTCTCTGATTTCACAGAGATTTACAAACGATAGTTTCGAAACTGAGGCAGATTTCAAGGCAAAAACCTCTTGGAGCGGGTTCAAAACAATCGACATTTAATTTACATGGATTCGCACACCATGAATTTCCATGTTCCGAACACGCTTCATGCATCTCGGATTCAAAAATTTTCACTACAGGGTTGTTAGCAAGTGGAATACATTACTTTCATTGACCATAGATTGCTTACTGACTCTTTGAATACTTTTCTCAGATTTCACAGATTAGTTTAAATGCCAGGTTTGATAATGAGGCAGATTTGGCAGGAAAATGCTCTTGGAGCGAGTTCTAACCAAAAGATATGTAATATACCTAGTTTCACTCACCGTGACATTCCGTGTTCTGAACAAGTTACATGCATCACGGATTCGAAAAACATTCTTTAATGAGTTGTGAACATGTGTATTACCGAACTTTCATCCACCTTACACTGCATAATTATACATAGAATGTTTTTTCTGATTTAGTAGATTTCACCTAATGTCAGTTTTTAAATCATGCAGTTTTCACAGAAAAATCCTCTTGGAGCGAGTTCTACCCAACAGACATTCAATTTACATAGAACCTGTCATCGTGAAATTCCGTGTTCTGAAAAAGCTACTTGCATCACGGATTCGACAAATATTCACTACAGAGTTGTTAGCATAGGGATTAACGAACTTTCATCCACCATAAAAGCCATATTGACACTTTGAATCATTTTCTCATATTTCGAAAGTTTTTCCTAATGCCAGTTTTGAAAATGAGGCAGAATTCGCAGAAAAAGCTCTTGGAGCGTGTTCTACCCAAGTGACATGCATTTTACATAGATTCGCTCACCGTGATATTCTGTGTCCCAAACACGCTTCATGTATCTCGGATTCGACAAATATTCACTACAGAGTTCTTAGCATGCAGATTACCGAACTTTCATCCACCCTACAAGGCATATTTACACCGAGAATCTATTCATCTGAGTTCGCAGTGTTTCCCTATTCCAGTCTCGAAAATCAGGCAGATTTCTCAGGAAAAATCTCTTGGAGTGATTTCTAACCAAGAGAAATGTAATTTACATAAAATCCCTGACCATGAAATTCCGTGTTCCGAACATGCTACATGCATAATGGATTCGAAAAATATTCTCTACAGATATGTTAGCATGTGGATTACCGAACTTTCATCACAATAGATTGAAAATTGATTCTTAGAAATATTTTCTCAAATTTTGCAGTGTTTTCCAAACGCCAGTTTCAAAAATGAAGCATTTACTGCAGAAAAATTCTCTTGGAGAGAGTACTACCCAATAGAGAAGTAATTTACATTGTTTCAGTCACCGTGAAATTCCATGTTAAAAACACGGTATATGCATCACGGATTAGAAAAAGCTTCTTTAATATGTTGTGAAAATGTGGATTACAGAACTTTCTTCCAACATAAAGGCATATTTACACCTAGAAATATTTACTCTCATTTTGAAGCATTCTCCAAGTTTCAGATTCGATAATCATGCAATTTTCGCAGAAAAATTCTATTCTAGCTAGTTCTACCCAATAGAATTTTAATTTAAATTGTGTCATTACGGTGAAATTCCATTTCAAAAAGCGCTACATGAATCACGGTTTGAAAAATCATTACTACACTTTTATTAACATGTGGATTACCGGACTTTCATTCACCATTCAATGCATATTGACACTTAGAAGCATTTTCTAAGATTTCACAGGGTTCTCCTTATGGCAGTTTTGAAAATGAGGCACATTTCGCAGAAAAATTCTCTTCAAGCGAGGTCTACCCAATAGACATGTAACTTACATTGTTTCCTTCAATATGACACTCTGTATTCCGTACACGTTACATGCATCACGAATTCGACAAACATTCTCTAATGAGTGTGAGCATGTGGATTACCAAAATTTCATTCACCATACAAGGCATATTTACACCTAGATGTAGTTATTCTGATTTCGCAGGTTTTCCCTAACATCCACTTCTGAAAATCATGAAATTTTCGCAGAAAAATTCAATTCAATCGAGTTCTATCCAGTAGAATTGTTACTTTCCGAGTTTCACTCACCGAGACATTTCGTGTTCAAAAAACGTTACATTAATCACGGCTTTGACAAACATTATTTAATGACCGTGACCATGTGGTTTACCGATGTTTCAACCACAATACAAGGCAATTTGACACCTAGAAAAATTTACTTATATTTCGCAGATTTTTCCTAAATTCAGTAATGAAAATCAGGCAGTTTTCGCAGAAAAATTCTCTTGCTGCATGTTCGATCCAATAGAAACCCCATTTTCATAGATACCGTCACCGTAAAATCCCGTGTTCTGAAAAAGTTACATGCACCATGGATTCAACAAATATTCACTGCTGAGTTGATAGAATGTGAATTACACATCTTTAATAAACCATTGAAGACATATTGTCACATTAAAATTTTGCTCAGATTTTGCAGTGTTTTCATAACACCAGTTTCCAACAGAGGTAGATTTTACAGTAAAATGCTCCTGGAGCGGGTTCTCAAAAATGGATATGTAATTTACATAGTTTCCATCAACGTGACATTCCGTGTACCGAACACACTACATTCATCACGGATTTGAGAAACATTTTTAATGAGTTGTGTACATGTGTATTACAGAACTTTCATCCACCATACAATGCATATTTACACCTAGAAACATTAACTCTGAGTTTGCAGCTTTTTCCTAATAGCAGTTTCAAAATCAGGCAGTTTCCTAAGGAAAAAAATGTTGGAGCGTGTTCTACCCAATAGATATGTAAATTACATAAATTCTCCCGCTGTGAAATTCCGTGTTTCGCACACGCTACATGCAGATAGGATTTGACAAAAATACACTACAGAGTTGTTTGCATGTGGATTACAGGACTTTCATCACAATACAAGGCACATTGATGCTTAGAAGCATTTTCTCTGATTTCACAGAGCTTTCCAAACGCCAGTTTCGGAACTGAGGCAGATTTCACGGCAAAAACCTCTTGGAGCGGGTTCAAAACAATAGACATTTAATTTACATGGATTCGCTCACCATGAAATTCCGTGTTCCGAACACGCTTCATGCATCTCGGATTCAAAAATTTTCACTACAGGGTTGTTAGCAAGTGGATTACATCACTTTCATTGACCATAGATTGCTTACTGACTCTTTGAATACTTTTCTCAGATTTCACAGATTAGTTTAAATGCCAGGTTTGATAATGAGGCAGATTTGGCAGGAAAATGCTCTTGGGGCGAGTTCTAACCAAAAGATATGTAATATACCTAGTTTCACTCACCGTGACATTCCGTGTTCTGAACAAGTTACATGCATCACGGATTCGAAAAACATTCTTTAATGAGTTGTGAACATGTGTATTACCGAACTTTCATCCACCTTACAATGCAAATTTATACATAGAATGTTTTTTCTGATTTAGTAGATTTCACCTAATGTCAGTTTTTAAATCATGCAGTTTTCGCAGAAAAATCCTCTTGGAGCGAGTTCTACCCAATAGACATGCAATTTACGTAGAACCCGTCATCGTGAAATTCTGTGATCCAAAAAATATACATGCATCACGGTTTCGAAAAATATTCACTTCAGACTTGTTAGCATAAAGATTACCGAACTTTCATCCACCATAAAAGCCATATTGACACTTTGAATCATTTTCTCATATTTCGAAAGTTTTTCCTAATGCCAGTTTTGAAAATGAGGCAGAATTCTCAGAAAAAGCTCTTGGAGCGTGTTCTACCCAAGTGACATGCATTTTACATAGATTCGCTCACCGTGATATTCTGTGTCCCAAACACGCTTCATGTATCTCGGATTCGACAAATATTCACTACAGAGTTGTTAGCATGCAGATTACCGAACTTTCATCCACCCTACAAGGCATATTTACACCGAGAATCTATTCATCTGAGTTCGCAGTGTTTTCCTAAAGACAGTTTCGAAAATCAGGCAGATTTCTCAGGAAAAATCTCTTGGAGTGATTTCTAACCAAGAGAAATGTAATTTACATAATATACCTGGCCATGAAATTCCGTGTTCCGAACATGCTTCATGCATAATGGATTCGAAAAATATTCTCTACAGATTTGTTAGCATGTGGATTACCGAACTTTCATCACAATAGTTTGAATATTGATACTTAGAAGTATTTTCTCAGATTTTGCTGCGTTTTCCAAACGGCAGTTTAAAAAATAATGCAGTTTTCAGAGAAAAATACTCTTGGAGCGAGTTCTACCCAATAGAGGAGTAATTTACATTGTTTCAGTCACCGTGAAATTCCACATTCCTAACACGGTATATGCATCATGGAATAGAAAAAGATTCTTTAATATGTTGTGAAAATGTTGATTACAGAACTTTCTTCCACATAAAGTCATATTTACACCTAGAAATATTTACTCTTATTTTGAAGCTTTCTCCAAACTTCAGATTCGATAATCATGCAATTTTCGCCGAAAAATTCTATTCTAGCTAGTTCTACCCAATAGAATTTTAATTTAAATTGTGTCATTACGGTGAAATTCCATTTCAAAAAGCGCTACATGGATCACGGTTTCAAAAATCATTACTACACTGTTATGAACATGTGGATTACAGGACTTTCATTCACCATTCAATGCATATTGACACTTAGAAGCATTTTCTAAGATTTCACAGGGTTCTCCTAATGGCAGTTTTGAAAATGAGGCACATTTCGCAGAAAAATTCTCTTCAAGCGAGTTCTACCCAATAGACATGTAATTTACATTGTTTCCTTCAGTATGACACACTGTATTCCGTACACGTTACATGCATCACGAATTCGACAAACATTCTCTAATGAGTGTGAGCATGTGGATTACCAAAATTTCATTCACCATACAAGGCATATTTATCTCTAGATGTAGTTATTCTGATTTCGCAGGTTTTCCCTAACATCCGTTTCCGAAAATCATGAAATTTTCGCAGAAAAATTCAATTCAAGCGAGTTCTATCCAGTAGAATTGTTATTTTCCGAGTTTCACTCACTGAGACATTCCGTGTTCAAAAAACGTTACATTAATCACGGCTTCGACAAACATTATTTATTAACCGTGAGCATGTGGATTACCGATGTTTCAACCACAATACAAGGCATGTTTACACCTAGAAATGTTTACTTAGATTTCACAGTTTTTTCCTAACGTCTGTTACGAAAATAAGGCAGTTTTCGCAGAAAAATTCTCTTGCTGCATGTTCGATCCAATACACATCCCATTTCCATAGATACCGTCACCGTAACATTCCGTGTTCCGAAAAAGGTACATGCACCATGGATTCAACAAATATTCACTCCTGAGTTGTTAGAATGTGAATTACACATCTTTAATAAACCATTGAAGACATATTGTCACCTTAAAGCTTTTGCTCAGGTTTTGCAGTGTTTTCATAACACCAGTTTCCAAACAGAGGTAGATTTTACAGTAAAATGCTCCTGGAGCGGGTTCTCAACAATAGATATGTAATCTACCTATTTTCCTTCAACGTGACATTCCGTGTACCGAACAAACTACATACATCACGGATTTGAGAAACATTTTTAATGAGTTGTGTACATGTGTATTACAGATCTTTCATCCACCATACAAGGCATATTTACACCTAGAAACATTAACTCTGAGTTTGCAGCTTTTTCCTAATAGCAGTTTCAAAAATCAGGCAGATTACTAAGGAAAAACCTTTTTGAGCGTGTCTTATGCAATAGATATGTAAATTACATAGATTCTCCCGCTGTGAAATTCCGTGTTTCGCCCACGCTACATGCAGATAGGATTCGACAAAAATACACTACAGAGTTGTTTGCATGTGGATTACAGGATTTTCATCACAATACAAGGCATATTGATGCTTAGAAACATTTTCTCTGATTTCACAGAGCTTTCCAAACGCCAGTTTCGAAACTGAGGCAGTTTTCACGGCAAAAACCTCTTGGAGCGTGTTCAAAACAATAGACATGTAATTTACATGGATTCGCTCACCGTGAAATTTCATGTTCCGAACACGCTTCATGCATCTCGGATTCAAAAATTTTCACTACAGAGTTGTTAGCAAGTGGATTACTGCACTTTCATCCACCATACATGGCTTACTGACACTTTGAAGACTTTTCTCAGATTTCACAGAGTAGTTTTAATGTCAGGTTTGAAAATGAGGCAGATTTGGCAGGAAAATGCTCTTGGAGCGAGTTCTAACCCAAAGATATGTAATTTAATTAGTTTCACTCACCGTGATATTCCGTGTTCTGAACACGTTACATGCATCACGGATTCGACAAACATTCTTTAATGAGTTGTGAACATGTGTATTACCGAACTTTCATCCACCTTACAATGCATATTTATACATAGAAATTATTTTCTGATTTAGTATATTTCTCCTAGTGTCAGTTTTTTAATCATGCAGTTTTCACAGAAAAATCCTCTTGGAGCGAGTTCTACCCAATAGACATGCAATTTACGTAGAAACCGTCATCGTGAAATTCCGTGATCCGAAAAAGTTACATGCATCACGGTTTCAAAAAATATTCACTTCAGACTTGTTAGCATAAAGATTACCGAACTTTCATCCACCATAAAAGCCATATTGACACTTTCAATCATTTTCTCATATTTCAAAAATTTTCCTAATGCCAGTTTTGAAAATGAGGCAGAATTCGCAGAAAAAGTTCTTGGAACGAGTTCTACCCGAGAGATCTATTTTACATAGATTCGCTTACTGTGATATTCTGTGTTCCGAACACGCTTCATGTGTCTCGGATTCGACAAATATTCACTACAGAGTTGTTAGCATGTGGATTAACGATCTTTCAACCACCATACAAGGCATAAATACACCGAGAATCTATTCATCTGAGTTCGCAGTGTTTCCTAATTCCAGTTTGGAAAATCAGGCAGATTTCTCAGGAAAAATCTCTTGGAGTGTTTTCTAACCAAGAGAAATGTAATTTACATAAACTCTCTGGCCATGAAATTCCGTGTTCCGAACATGCTACTTGCATAATGAATTCGAAAAATATTCACTACAGATTTGTTAGCATGTGGATTACCGAACTTTCATCACAATAGTTTGAATATTGATACTTAGAAGTATTTTCTCAGATTTTGTTGCGTTTTCCAAACGCCAGTTTAAAAAATGAAGCATTTACTGCAGAAAAATTCTCTTGGAGAGAGTTCTACCCAATAGAGTAGTAATTTACATTGTTTCAGTCACCGTGAATTTCCATGTTAAAAACACGGTATATGCATCACGGATTAGAAAATGCTTCTTTAATATGTTGTGAAAATGTGGATTACCAAACTTTCTTCCAACATAAAGGCATATTTACACCTAGAAATATTTACTCTCATTTTGAAGCATTCTCCAAATTTCAGATTCGATAATCATGCAATTTTCGCAGAAAAATTCTATTCTAGCTAGTTCTACCCAATAGAATTTTAATTTAAATTGTGTCATTACGGTGAAATTCCATTTCAAAAAGCGCTACATGAATCACGGTTTCAAAAATCATTACTACACTGTTATTAACATGTGGATTACAGGACTTTCATTCACCATTCAATGCATATTGACACTTAGAAGCATTTTCTAAGATTTCACAGGGTTCTCCTAATGGCAGTTTTGAAAATGAGGCACATTTCGCAGAAAAATTCTCTTCAAGCGAGTTCTACCCAATAGACATGTAATTTACATTGTTTCCTTCAGTATGACACACTGTATTCCGTACACGTTACATGCATCACGAATTCGACAAACATTCTCTAATGAGTGTGAGCATGTGGATTACCAAAATTTCATTCACCATACAAGGCATATTTATCTCTAGATGTAGTTATTCTGATTTCGCAGGTTTTCCCTAACATCCACTTCCGAAAATCATGAAATTTTCGCAGAAAAATTCAATTCAAGCGAGTTCTATCCAGTAGAATTGTTATTTTCCGAGTTTCACTCACTGAGACATTCCGTGTTCAAAAAACGTTACATTAATCACGGCTTCGACAAACATTATTTATTAACCGTGAGCATGTGGATTACCGATGTTTCAACCACAATACAAGGCATATTTACACCTAGAAATATTTACTTAGATTTCACAGATTTTTCCTAACGTCTGTTACGAAAATCAGGCAGTTTTCGCAGAAAAATTCTCTTGCTGCATGTTCGATCCAATACACATCCCATTTCCATCGATACCGTCACCGTAACATTCCGTGTTCCGAAAAAGGTACATGCACCATGGATTCAACAAATATTCACTCCTGAGTTGTTAGAATGTGAATTACACATCTTTAATAAACCATTGAAGACATATTGTCACCTTAAAGCTTTTGCTCAGGTTTTGCAGAGTTTTCATAACACCAGTTTCCAAACAGAGGTAGATTTTACAGTAAAATGCTCCTGGAGCGGGTTCTCAACAATAGATATGTAATCTACCTATTTTCCTTCAACGTGACATTCCGTGTACCGAACAAACTACATACATCACGGATTTGAGAAACATTTTTAATGAGTTGTGTACATGTGTATTACAGATCTTTCATCCACCATACAAGGCATATTTACACCTAGAAACATTAACTCTGAGTTTGCAGCTTTTTCCTAATAGCAGTTTCAAAAATCAGGCAGATTACTAAGGAAAAACCTTTTTGAGCGTGTCTTATGCAATAGATATGTAAATTACATAGATTCTCCCGCTGTGAAATTCCGTGTTTCGCCCACGCTACATGCAGATAGGATTCGACAAAAATACACTACAGAGTTGTTTGCATGTGGATTACAGGACTTTCATCACAATACAAGGCATATTGATGCTTAGAAACATTTTCTCTGATTTCACAGAGCTTTCCAAACGCCAGTTTCGAAACTGAGGCAGTTTTCACGGCAAAAACCTCTTGGAGCGTGTTCAAAACAATAGACATGTAATTTACATGGATTCGCTCACCGTGAAATTTCATGTTCCGAACACGCTTCATGCATCTCGGATTCAAAAATTTTCACTACAGAGTTGTTAGCAAGTGGATTACTGCACTTTCATCCACTATACATGGCTTACTGACACTTTGAAGACTTTTCTCAGATTTCACAGAGTAGTTTTAATGTCAGGTTTGAAAATGAGGCAGATTTGGCAGGAAAATGCTCTTGGAGCGAGTTCTAACCCAAAGATATGTAATTTAATTAGTTTCACTCACCGTGATATTCCGTGTTCTGAACACGTTACATGCATCACGGATTCGACAAACATTCTTTAATGAGTTGTGAACATGTGTATTACCGAACTTTCATCCACCTTACAATGCATATTTATACATAGAAATTATTTTCTGATTTAGTATATTTCTCCTAGTGTCAGTTTTTTAATCATGCAGTTTTCACAGAAAAATCCTCTTGGAGCGAGTTCTACCCAATAGACATGCAATTTACGTAGAAACCGTCATCGTGAAATTCCGTGATCCGAAAAAGTTACATGCATCACGGTTTCAAAAAATATTCACTTCAGACTTGTTAGCATAAAGATTACCGAACTTTCATCCACCATAAAAGCCATATTGACACTTTCAATCATTTTCTCATATTTCAAAAATTTTCCTAATGCCAGTTTTGAAAATGAGGCAGAATTTGCAGAAAAAGTTCTTGGAACGAGTTCTACCCGAGAGATCTATTTTACATAGATTCGCTTACTGTGATATTCTGTGTTCCGAACACGCTTCATGTGTCTCGGATTCGACAAATATTCACTACAGAGTTGTTAGCATGTGGATTAACGATCTTTCAACCACCATACAAGGCATAAATACACCGAGAATCTATTCATCTGAGTTCGCAGTGTTTCCTAATTCCAGTTTGGAAAATCAGGCAGATTTCTCAGGAAAAATCTCTTGGAGTGTTTTCTAACCAAGAGAAATGTAATTT
The DNA here is from genome assembly GCF_048773025.1 of Camelus bactrianus. NCBI lineage: Eukaryota > Metazoa > Chordata > Mammalia > Artiodactyla > Camelidae > Camelus > Camelus bactrianus. The sequence continues at coordinate 140,642,498 of NC_133539.1, read as the reverse complement.
ACATAAACTCTCTGGCCATGAAATTCCGTGTTCCGAACATGCTACTTGCATAATGAATTCGAAAAATATTCACTACAGATTTGTTAGCATGTGGATTACCGAACTTTCATCACAATAGTTTGAATATTGATACTTAGAAGTATTTTCTCAGATTTTGTTGCGTTTTCCAAACGCCAGTTTAAAAAATGAAGCATTTACTGCAGAAAAATTCTCTTGGAGAGAGTTCTACCCAATAGAGTAGTAATTTACATTGTTTCAGTCACCGTGAATTTCCATGTTAAAAACACGGTATATGCATCACGGATTAGAAAAAGCTTCTTTAATATGTTGTGAAAATGTGGATTACCAAACTTTCTTCCAACATAAAGGCATATTTACACCTAGAAATATTTACTCTCATTTTGAAGCATTCTCCAAATTTCAGATTCGATAATCATGCAATTTTCGCAGAAAAATTCTATTCTAGCTAGTTCTACCCAATAGAATTTTAATTTAAATTGTGTCATTACGGTGAAATTCCATTTCAAAAAGCGCTACATGAATCACGGTTTGAAAAATCATTACTACACTTTTATTAACATGTGGATTACAGGACTTTCATTCACCATTCAATGCATATTGACACTTAGAAGCATTTTCTAAGATTTCACAGGGTTCTCCTTATGGCAGTTTTGAAAATGAGGCACATTTCGCAGAAAAATTCTCTTCAAGCGAGGTCTACCCAATAGACATGTAACTTACATTGTTTCCTTCAATATGACACTCTGTATTCCGTACACGTTACATGCATCACGAATTCGACAAACATTCTCTAATGAGTGTGAGCATGTGGATTACCAAAATTTCATTCACCATACAAGGCATATTTACACCTAGATGTAGTTATTCTGATTTCGCAGGTTTTCCCTAACATCCACTTCCGAAAATCATGAAATTTTCGCAGAAAAATTCAATTCAATCGAGTTCTATCCAGTAGAATTGTTACTTTCCGAGTTTCACTCACTGAGATTTTTCGTGTTCAAAAAACGTTACATTAATCACGGCTTTGACAAACATTATTTAATGACCGTGACCATGTGGTTTACCGATGTTTCAACCACAATACAAGGCAATTTGACACCTAGAAAAATTTACTTATATTTCGCAGATTTTTCCTAAATTCAGTAATGAAAATCAGGCAGTTTTCGCAGAAAAATTCTCTTGCTGCATGTTCGATCCAATAGAAACCCCATTTTCATAGATACCGTCACCGTAAAATCCCGTGTTCTGAAAAAGTTACATGCACCATGGATTCAACAAATATTCACTGCTGAGTTGATAGAATGTGAATTACACATCTTTAATAAACCATTGAAGACATATTGTCACCTTAAAATTTTGCTCAGATTTTGCAGTGTTTTCATAACACCAGTTTCCAACAGAGGTAGATTTTACAGTAAAATGCTCCTGGAGCGGTTTCTCACCAATAGATATGTAATTTACATAGTTTCCATCAACGTGACATTCTGTGTACCGAACACACTACATTCATCACGGATTTGAGAAACATTTTTAATGAGATGTGTACATGTGTATTACAGAACTTTCATCCACCATACAATGCATATTTACACCTAGAAACATTAACTCTGAGTTTGCAGCTTTTTCCTAATAGCAGTTTCAAAATCAGGCAGTTTCCTAAGGAAAAAAATGTTGGAGCGTGTTCTACCCAATAGATATATAAATTACATAAATTCTCCCGCTGTGAAATTCCGTGTTTCGCACACGCTACATGCAGATAGGATTTGACAAAAATACACTACAGAGTTGTTTGCATGTGGATTACAGGACTTTCATCACAATACAAGGCACATTGATGCTTAGAAGCATTTTCTCTGATTTCACAGAGCTTTCCAAACGCCAGTTTCGGAACTGAGGCAGATTTCACGGCAAAAACCTCTTGGAGCGGGTTCAAAACAATAGACATTTAATTTACATGGATTCGCTCACCATGAAATTCCGTGTTCCGAACACGCTTCATGCATCTCGGATTCAAAAATTTTCACTACAGGGTTGTTAGCAAGTGGATTACATCACTTTCATTGACCATAGATTGCTTACTGACTCTTTGAATACTTTTCTCAGATTTCACAGATTAGTTTAAATGCCAGGTTTGATAATGAGGCAGATTTGGCAGGAAAATGCTCTTGGGGCGAGTTCTAACCAAAAGATATGTAATATACCTAGTTTCACTCACCGTGACATTCCGTGTTCTGAACAAGTTACATGCATCACGGATTCGAAAAACATTCTTTAATGAGTTGTGAACATGTGTATTACCGAACTTTCATCCACCTTACAATGCAAATTTATACATAGAATGTTTTTTCTGATTTAGTAGATTTCACCTAATGTCAGTTTTTAAATCATGCAGTTTTCGCAGAAAAATCCTCTTGGAGCGAGTTCTACCCAATAGACATGCAATTTACGTAGAACCCGTCATCGTGAAATTCTGTGATCCAAAAAATATACATGCATCACGGTTTCGAAAAATATTCACTTCAGACTTGTTAGCATAAAGATTACCGAACTTTCATCCACCATAAAAGCCATATTGACACTTTGAATCATTTTCTCATATTTCGAAAGTTTTTCCTAATGCCAGTTTTGAAAATGAGGCAGAATTCACAGAAAAAGCTCTTGGAGCGTGTTCTACCCAAGTGACATGCATTTTACATAGATTCGCTCACCGTGATATTCTGTGTCCCAAACACGCTTCATGTATCTCGGATTCGACAAATATTCACTACAGAGTTGTTAGCATGCAGATTACCGAACTTTCATCCACCCTACAAGGCATATTTACACCGAGAATCTATTCATCTGAGTTCGCAGTGTTTTCCTAAAGACAGTTTCGAAAATCAGGCAGATTTCTCAGGAAAAATCTCTTGGAGTGATTTCTAACCAAGAGAAATGTAATTTACATAATATACCTGGCCATGAAATTCCGTGTTCCGAACATGCTACATGCATAATGGATTCGAAAAATATTCTCTACAGATTTGTTAGCATGTGGATTACCGAACTTTCATCACAATAGTTTGAATATTGATACTTAGAAGTATTTTCTCAGATTTTGCTGCGTTTTCCAAACGGCAGTTTAAAAAATAATGCAGTTTTCAGAGAAAAATACTCTTGGAGCGAGTTCTACCCAATAGAGGAGTAATTTACATTGTTTCAGTCACCGTGAAATTCCACATTCCTAACACGGTATATGCATCACGGAATAGAAAAAGATTCTTTAATATGTTGTGAAAATGTTGATTACAGAACTTTCTTCCACATAAAGTCATATTTACACCTAGAAATATTTACTCTCATTTTGAAGCTTTCTCCAAACTTCAGATTTGATAATCATGCAATTTTCGCCGAAAAATTCTATTCTAGCTAGTTCTACCCAATAGAATTTTAATTTAAATTGTGTCATTACGGTGAAATTCCATTTCAAAAAGCGCTACATGAATCACGGTTTCAAAAATCATTACTACACTGTTATTAACATGTGGATTACAGGACTTTCATTCACCATTCAATGCATATTGACACTTAGAAGCATTTTCTAAGATTTCACAGGGTTCTCCTAATGGCAGTTTTGAAAATGAGGCACATTTCGCAGAAAAATTCTCTTCAAGCGAGTTCTACCCAATAGACATGTAATTTATATTGTTTCCTTCAGTATGACACACTGTATTCCGTACACGTTACATGAATCACGAATTCGACAAACATTCTCTAATGAGTGTGAGCATGTGGATTACCAAAATTTCATTCACCATACAAGGCATATTTATCTCTAGATGTAGTTATTCTGATTTCGCAGGTTTTCCCTAACATCCACTTCCGAAAATCATGAAATTTTCGCAGAAAAATTCAATTCAAGCGAGTTCTATCCAGTAGAATTGTTATTTTCCGAGTTTCACTCACTGAGACATTCCGTGTTCAAAAAACGTTACATTAATCACGGCTTCGACAAACATTATTTATTAACCGTGAGCATGTGGATTACCGATGTTTCAACCACAATACAAGGCATATTTACACCTAGAAATATTTACTTAGATTTCACAGATTTTTCCTAACGTCTGTTACGAAAATCAGGCAGTTTTTGCAGAAAAATTCTCTTGCTGCATGTTCGATCCAATACACATCCCATTTCCATAGATACCGTCACCGTAACATTCCGTGTTCCGAAAAAGGTACATGCACCATGGATTCAACAAATATTCACTGCTGAGTTGATAGAATGTGAATTACACATCTTTAATAAACCATTGAAGACATATTGTCACCTTAAAATTTTGCTCATATTTTGCAGTGTTTTCATAACACCAGTTTCCAACAGAGGTAGATTTTACAGTAAAATGCTCCTGGAGCGGTTTCTCACCAATAGATATTTAATTTACATAGTTTCCATCAACGTGACATTCCGTGTACCGAACACACTACATTCATCACGGATTTGAGAAACATTTTTAATGAGATGTGTACATGTGTATTACAGAACTTTCATCCACCATACAATGCATATTTACACCTAGAAACATTAACTCTGAGTTTGCAGCTTTTTCCTAATAGCAGTTTCAAAATCAGGCAGTTTCCTAAGGAAAAAAATGTTGGAGCGTGTTCTACCCAATAGATATGTAAATTACATAAATTCTCCCGCTGTGAAATTCCGTGTTTCGCACACGCTACATGCAGATAGGATTTGACAAAAATACACTACAGAGTTGTTTGCATGTGGATTACAGGACTTTCATCACAATACAAGGCACATTGATGCTTAGAAGCATTTTCTCTGATTTCACAGAGCTTTCCAAACGCCAGTTTCGGAACTGAGGCAGATTTCACGGCAAAAACCTCTTGGAGCGGGTTCAAAACAATAGACATTTAATTTACATGGATTCGCTCACCATGAAATTCCGTGTTCCGAACACGCTTCATGCATCTCGGATTCAAAAATTTTCACTACAGGGTTGTTAGCAAGTGGATTACATCACTTTCATTGACCATAGATTGCTTACTGACTCTTTGAATACTTTTCTGAGATTTCACAGATTAGTTTAAATGCCAGGTTTGATAATGAGGTAGATTTGGCAGGAAAATGCTCTTGGGGCGAGTTCTAACCAAAAGATATGTAATATAACTAGTTTCACTCACCGTGACATTCCGTGTTCTGAACAAGTTACATGCATCACGGATTCGAAAAACATTCTTTAATGAGTTGTGAACATGTGTATTACCGAACTTTCATCCACCTTACAATGCAAATTTATACATAGAATGTTTTTTCTGATTTAGTAGATTTCACCTAATGTCAGTTTTTAAATCATGCAGTTTTCGCAGAAAAATCCTCTTGGAGCGAGTTCTACCCAATAGACATGCAATTTACGTAGAACCCGTCATCGTGAAATTCTGTGATCCAAAAAATATACATGCATCACGGTTTCGAAAAATATTCACTTCAGACTTGTTAGCATAAAGATTACCGAACTTTCATCCACCATAAAAGCCATATTGACACTTTGAATCATTTTCTCATATTTCGAAAGTTTTTCCTAATGCCAGTTTTGAAAATGAGGCAGAATTCACAGAAAAAGCTCTTGGAGCGTGTTCTACCCAAGTGACATGCATTTTACATAGATTCGCTCACCGTGATATTCTGTGTCCCAAACACGCTTCATGTATCTCGGATTCGACAAATATTCACTACAGAGTTGTTAGCATGCAGATTACCGAACTTTCATCCACCCTACAAGGCATATTTACACCGAGAATCTATTCATCTGAGTTCGCAGTGTTTTCCTAAAGACAGTTTCGAAAATCAGGCAGATTTCTCAGGAAAAATCTCTTGGAGTGATTTCTAACCAAGAGAAATGTAATTTACATAATATACCTGGCCATGAAATTCCGTGTTCCGAACATGCTACATGCATAATGGATTCGAAAAATATTCTCTACAGATTTGTTAGCATGTGGATTACCGAACTTTCATCACAATAGTTTGAATATTGATACTTAGAAGTATTTTCTCAGATTTTGCTGCGTTTTCCAAACGGCAGTTTAAAAAATAATGCAGTTTTCAGAGAAAAATACTCTTGGAGCGAGTTCTACCCAATAGAGGAGTAATTTACATTGTTTCAGTCACCGTGAAATTCCACATTCCTAACACGGTATATGCATCACGGAATAGAAAAAGATTCTTTAATATGTTGTGAAAATGTTGATTACAGAACTTTCTTCCACATAAAGTCATATTTACACCTAGAAATATTTACTCTCATTTTGAAGCTTTCTCCAAACTTCAGATTTGATAATCATGCAATTTTCGCCGAAAAATTCTATTCTAGCTAGTTCTACCCAATAGAATTTTAATTTAAATTGTGTCATTACGGTGAAATTCCATTTCAAAAAGCGCTACATGAATCACGGTTTCAAAAATCATTACTACACTGTTATTAACATGTGGATTACAGGACTTTCATTCACCATTCAATGCATATTGACACTTAGAAGCATTTTCTAAGATTTCACAGGGTTCTCCTAATGGCAGTTTTGAAAATGAGGCACATTTCGCAGAAAAATTCTCTTCAAGCGAGTTCTACCCAATAGACATGTAATTTATATTGTTTCCTTCAGTATGACACACTGTATTCCGTACACGTTACATGAATCACGAATTCGACAAACATTCTCTAATGAGTGTGAGCATGTGGATTACCAAAATTTCATTCACCATACAAGGCATATTTATCTCTAGATGTAGTTATTCTGATTTCGCAGGTTTTCCCTAACATCCACTTCCGAAAATCATGAAATTTTCGCAGAAAAATTCAATTCAAGCGAGTTCTATCCAGTAGAATTGTTATTTTCCGAGTTTCACTCACTGAGACATTCCGTGTTCAAAAAACGTTACATTAATCACGGCTTCGACAAACATTATTTATTAACCGTGAGCATGTGGATTACCGATGTTTCAACCACAATACAAGGCATATTTACACCTAGAAATATTTACTTAGATTTCACAGATTTTTCCTAACGTCTGTTACGAAAATCAGGCAGTTTTTGCAGAAAAATTCTCTTGCTGCATGTTCGATCCAATACACATCCCATTTCCATAGATACCGTCACCGTAACATTCCGTGTTCCGAAAAAGGTACATGCACCATGGATTCAACAAATATTCACTGCTGAGTTGATAGAATGTGAATTACACATCTTTAATAAACCATTGAAGACATATTGTCACCTTAAAATTTTGCTCATATTTTGCAGTGTTTTCATAACACCAGTTTCCAACAGAGGTAGATTTTACAGTAAAATGCTCCTGGAGCGGTTTCTCACCAATAGATATTTAATTTACATAGTTTCCATCAACGTGACATTCCGTGTACCGAACACACTACATTCATCACGGATTTGAGAAACATTTTTAATGAGATGTGTACATGTGTATTACAGAACTTTCATCCACCATACAATGCATATTTACACCTAGAAACATTAACTCTGAGTTTGCAGCTTTTTCCTAATAGCAGTTTCAAAATCAGGCAGTTTCCTAAGGAAAAAAATGTTGGAGCGTGTTCTACCCAATAGATATGTAAATTACATAAATTCTCCCGCTGTGAAATTCCGTGTTTCGCACACGCTACATGCAGATAGGATTTGACAAAAATACACTACAGAGTTGTTTGCATGTGGATTACAGGACTTTCATCACAATACAAGGCACATTGATGCTTAGAAGCATTTTCTCTGATTTCACAGAGCTTTCCAAACGCCAGTTTCGGAACTGAGGCAGATTTCACGGCAAAAACCTCTTGGAGCGGGTTCAAAACAATAGACATTTAATTTACATGGATTCGCTCACCATGAAATTCCGTGTTCCGAACACGCTTCATGCATCTCGGATTCAAAAATTTTCACTACAGGGTTGTTAGCAAGTGGATTACATCACTTTCATTGACCATAGATTGCTTACTGACTCTTTGAATACTTTTCTGAGATTTCACAGATTAGTTTAAATGCCAGGTTTGATAATGAGGTAGATTTGGCAGGAAAATGCTCTTGGGGCGAGTTCTAACCAAAAGATATGTAATATAACTAGTTTCACTCACCGTGACATTCCGTGTTCTGAACAAGTTACATGCATCACGGATTCGAAAAACATTCTTTAATGAGTTGTGAACATGTGTATTACCGAACTTTCATCCACCTTACAATGCAAATTTATACATAGAATGTTTTTTCTGATTTAGTAGATTTCACCTAATGTCAGTTTTTAAATCATGCAGTTTTCGCAGAAAAATCCTCTTGGAGCGAGTTCTACCCAATAGACATGCAATTTACGTAGAACCCGTCATCGTGAAATTCTGTGATCCAAAAAATATACATGCATCACGGTTTCGAAAAATATTCACTTCAGACTTGTTAGCATAAAGATTACCGAACTTTCATCCACCATAAAAGCCATATTGACACTTTGAATCATTTTCTCATATTTCAAAAGTTTTTCCTAATGCCAGTTTTGAAAATGAGGCAGAATTCACAGAAAAAGCTCTTGGAGCGTGTTCTACCCAAGTGACATGCATTTTACATAGATTCGCTCACCGTGATATTCTGTGTCCCAAACACGCTTCATGTATCTCGGATTCGACAAATATTCACTACAGAGTTGTTAGCATGCAGATTACCGAACTTTCATCCACCCTACAAGGCATATTTACACCGAGAATCTATTCATCTGAGTTCGCAGTGTTTTCCTAAAGACAGTTTCGAAAATCAGGCAGATTTCTCAGGAAAAATCTCTTGGAGTGATTTCTAACCAAGAGAAATGTAATTTACATAATATACCTGGCCATGAAATTCCGTGTTCCGAACATGCTACATGCATAATGGATTCGAAAAATATTCTCTACAGATTTGTTAGCATGTGGATTACCGAACTTTCATCACAATAGTTTGAATATTGATACTTAGAAGTATTTTCTCAGATTTTGCTGCGTTTTCCAAACGGCAGTTTAAAAAATAATGCAGTTTTCAGAGAAAAATACTCTTGGAGCGAGTTCTACCCAATAGAGGAGTAATTTACATTGTTTCAGTCACCGTGAAATTCCACATTCCTAACACGGTATATGCATCACGGAATAGAAAAAGATTCTTTAATATGTTGTGAAAATGTTGATTACAGAACTTTCTTCCACATAAAGTCATAATTACACCTAGAAATATTTACTCTCATTTTGAAGCTTTCTCCAAACTTCAGATTCGATAATCATGCAATTTTCGCCGAAAAATTCTATTCTAGCTAGTTCTACCCAATAGAATTTTAATTTAAATTGTGTCATTATGGTGAAATTCCATTTCAAAAAGCGCTACATGAATCACGGTTTCAAAAATCATTACTACACTGTTATTAACATGTGGATTACAGGACTTTCATTCACCATTCAATGCATATTGACACTTAGAAGCATTTTCTAAGATTTCACAGGGTTCTCCTAATGGCAGTTTTGAAAATGAGGCACATTTCGCAGAAAAATTCTCTTCAAGCGAGTTCTACCCAATAGACATGTAATTTACATTGTTTCCTTCAGTATGACACACTGTATTCTGTACACGTTACATGCATCACGAATTCGACAAACATTCTCTAATGAGTGTGAGCATGTGGATTACCAAAATTTCATTCACCATACAAGGCATATTTATCTCTAGATGTAGTTATTCTGATTTCGCAGGTTTTCCCTAACATCCACTTCCGAAAATGATGAAATTTTCGCAGAAAAATTCAATTCAAGCGAGTTCTATCCAGTAGAATTGTTATTTTCCGAGTTTCACTCACTGAGACATTCCGTGTTCAAAAAACGTTACATTAATCACGGCTTCGACAAACATTATTTATTAACCGTGAGCATGTGGATTACCGATGTTTCAACCACAATACAAGGCATATTTACACCTAGAAATATTTACTTAGATTTCACAGATTTTTCCTAACGTCTGTTACGAAAATCAGGCAGTTTTCGCAGAAAAATTCTCTTGCTGCATGTTCGATCCAATACACATCCCATTTCCATAGATACCGTCACCGTAACATTCCGTGTTCCGAAAAAGGTACATGCACCATGGATTCAACAAATATTCACTCCTGAGTTGTTAGAATGTGAATTACACATCTTTAATAAACCATTGAAGACATATTGTCACCTTAAAGCTTTTGCTCAGGTTTTGCAGAGTTTTCATAACACCAGTTTCCAAACAGAGGTAGATTTTACAGTAAAATGCTCCTGGAGCGGGTTCTCAACAATAGATATGTAATCTACCTATTTTCCTTCAACGTGACATTCCGTGTACCGAACAAACTACATACATCACGGATTTGAGAAACATTTTTAATGAGTTGTGTACATGTGTATTACAGATCTTTCATCCACCATACAAGGCATATTTACACCTAGAAACATTAACTCTGAGTTTGCAGCTTTTTCCTAATAGCAGTTTCAAAAATCAGGCAGATTACTAAGGAAAAACCTTTTTGAGCGTGTCTTATGCAATAGATATGTAAATTACATAGATTCTCCCGCTGTGAAATTCCGTGTTTCGCCCACGCTACATGCAGATAGGATTCGACAAAAATACACTACAGAGTTGTTTGCATGTGGATTACAGGACTTTCATCACAATACAAGGCATATTGATGCTTAGAAACATTTTCTCTGATTTCACAGAGCTTTCCAAACGCCAGTTTCGAAACTGAGGCAGTTTTAACGGCAAAAACCTCTTGGAGCGTGTTCAAAACAATAGACATGTAATTTACATGGATTCGCTCACCGTGAAATTTCATGTTCCGAACACGCTTCATGCATCTCGGATTCAAAAATTTTCACTACAGAGTTGTTAGCAAGTGGATTACTGCACTTTCATCCACCATACATGGCTTACTGACACTTTGAAGACTTTTCTCAGATTTCACAGAGTAGTTTTAATGTCAGGTTTGAAAATGAGGCAGATTTGGCAGGAAAATGCTCTTGGAGCGAGTTCTAACCCAAAGATATGTAATTTAATTAGTTTCACTCACCGTGATATTCCGTGTTCTGAACACGTTACATGCATCACGGATTCGACAAACATTCTTTAATGAGTTGTGAACATGTGTATTACCGAACTTTCATCCACCTTACAATGCATATTTATACATAGAAATTATTTTCTGATTTAGTATATTTCTCCTAGTGTCAGTTTTTTAATCATGCAGTTTTCACAGAAAAATCCTCTTGGAGCGAGTTCTACCCAATAGACATGCAATTTACGTAGAAACCGTCATCGTGAAATTCCGTGATCCGAAAAAGTTACATGCATCACGGTTTCAAAAAATATTCACTTCAGACTTGTTAGCATAAAGATTACCGAACTTTCATCCACCATAAAAGCCATATTGACACTTTCAATCATTTTCTCATATTTCAAAAATTTTCCTAATGCCAGTTTTGAAAATGAGGCAGAATTCGCAGAAAAAGTTCTTGGAACGAGTTCTACCCGAGAGATCTATTTTACATAGATTCGCTTACTGTGATATTCTGTGTTCCGAACACGCTTCATGTGTCTCGGATTCGACAAATATTCACTACAGAGTTGTTAGCATGTGGATTAACGATCTTTCAACCACCATACAAGGCATAAATACACCGAGAATCTATTCATCTGAGTTCGCAGTGTTTCCTAATTCCAGTTTGGAAAATCAGGCAGATTTCTCAGGAAAAATCTCTTGGAGTGTTTTCTAACCAAGAGAAATGTAATTTACATAAACTCTCTGGCCATGAAATTCCGTGTTCCGAACATGCTACTTGCATAATGAATTCGAAAAATATTCACTACAGATTTGTTAGCATGTGGATTACCGAACTTTCATCACAATAGTTTGAATATTGATACTTAGAAGTATTTTCTCAGATTTTGTTGCGTTTTCCAAACGCCAGTTTAAAAAATGAAGCATTTACTGCAGAAAAATTCTCTTGGAGAGAGTTCTACCCAATAGAGTAGTAATTTACATTGTTTCAGTCACCGTGAATTTCCATGTTAAAAACACGGTATATGCATCACGGATTAGAAAAAGCTTCTTTAATATGTTGTGAAAATGTGGATTACCAAACTTTCTTCCAACATAAAGGCATATTTACACCTAGAAATATTTACTCTCATTTTGAAGCATTCTCCAAATTTCAGATTCGATAATCATGCAATTTTTGCAGAAAAATTCTATTCTAGCTAGTTCTACCCAATAGAATTTTAATTTAAATTGTGTCATTACGGTGAAATTCCATTTCAAAAAGCGCTACATGAATCACGGTTTGAAAAATCATTACTACACTTTTATTAACATGTGGATTACCGGACTTTCATTCACCATTCAATGCATATTGACACTTAGAAGCATTTTCTAAGATTTCACAGGGTTCTCCTTATGGCAGTTTTGAAAATGAGGCACATTTCGCAGAAAAATTCTCTTCAAGCGAGGTCTACCCAATAGACATGTAACTTACATTGTTTCCTTCAATATGACACTCTGTATTCCGTACACGTTACATGCGTCACGAATTCGACAAACATTCTCTAATGAGTGAGAGCATGTGGATTACCAAAATTTCATTCACCATACAAGGCATATTTACACCTAGATGTAGTTATTCTGATTTCGCAGGTTTTCCCTAACATCCACTTCCGAAAATCATGAAATTTTCGCAGAAAAATTCAATTCAATCGAGTTCTATCCAGTAGAATTGTTACTTTCCGAGTTTCACTCACTGAGATTTTTCGTGTTCAAAAAACGTTACATTAATCACGGCTTTGACAAACATTATTTAATGACCGTGACCATGTGGTTTACCGATGTTTCAACCACAATACAAGGCAATTTGACACCTAGAAACATTTACTTATATTTCGCAGATTTTTCCTAAATTCAGTAATGAAAATCAGGCAGTTTTCGCAGAAAAATTCTCTTGCTGCATGTTCGATCCAATACACATCCCATTTCCATAGATACCGTCACCGTAACATTCCGTGTTCCGAAAAAGGTACATGCACCATGGATTCAACAAATATTCACTCCTGAGTTGTTAGAATGTGAATTACACATCTTTAATAAACCATTGAAGACATATTGTCACCTTAAAGCTTTTGCTCAGGTTTTGCAGAGTTTTCATAACACCAGTTTCCAAACAGAGGTAGATTTTACAGTAAAATGCTCCTGGAGCGGGTTCTCAACAATAGATATGTAATCTACCTATTTTCCTTCAACGTGACATTCCGTGTACCGAACAAACTACATACATCACGGATTTGAGAAACATTTTTAATGAGTTGTGTACATGTGTATTACAGATCTTTCATCCCCCATACAAGGCATATTTACACCTAGAAACATTAACTCTGAGTTTGCAGCTTTTTCCTAATAGCAGTTTCAAAAATCAGGCAGATTACTAAGGAAAAACCTTTTTGAGCGTGTCTTATGCAATAGATATGTAAATTACATAGATTCTCCCGCTGTGAAATTCCGTGTTTCGCCCACGCTACATGCAGATAGGATTCGACAAAAATACACTACAGAGTTGTTTGCATGTGGATTACAGGACTTTCATCACAATACAAGGCATATTGATGCTTAGAAACATTTTCTCTGATTTCACAGAGCTTTCCAAACGCCAGTTTCGAAACTGAGGCAGTTTTCACGGCAAAAACCTCTTGGAGCGTGTTCAAAACAATAGACATGTAATTTACATGGATTCGCTCACCGTGAAATTTCATGTTCCGAACACGCTTCATGCATCTCGGATTCAAAAATTTTCACTACAGAGTTGTTAGCAAGTGGATTACTGCACTTTCATCCACCATACATGGCTTACTGACACTTTGAAGACTTTTCTCAGATTTCACAGAGTAGTTTTAATGTCAGGTTTGAAAATGAGGCAGATTTGGCAGGAAAATGCTCTTGGAGCGAGTTCTAACCCAAAGATATGTAATTTAATTAGTTTCACTCACCGTGATATTCCGTGTTCTGAACACGTTACATGCATCACGGATTCGACAAACATTCTTTAATGAGTTGTGAACATGTGTATTACCGAACTTTCATCCACCTTACAATGCATATTTATACATAGAAATTATTTTCTGATTTAGTATATTTCTCCTAGTGTCAGTTTTTTAATCATGCAGTTTTCACAGAAAAATCCTCTTGGAGCGAGTTCTACCCAATAGACATGCAATTTACGTAGAAACCGTCATCGTGAAATTCCGTGATCCGAAAAAGTTACATGCATCACGGTTTCGAAAAATATTCACTTCAGACTTGTTAGCATAAAGATTACCGAACTTTCATCCACCATAAAAGCCATATTGACACTTTCAATCATTTTCTCATATTTCAAAAATTTTCCTAATGCCAGTTTTGAAAATGAGGCAGAATTCGCAGAAAAAGTTCTTGGAACGAGTTCTACCCGAGAGATCTATTTTACATAGATTCGCTTACTGTGATATTCTGTGTTCCGAACACGCTTCATGTGTCTCGGATTCGACAAATATTCACTACAGAGTTGTTAGCATGTGGATTAACGATCTTTCATCCACCATACAAGGCTTAAATACACCGAGAATCTATTCATCTGAGTTCGCAGTGTTTCCTAATTCCAGTTTGGAAAATCAGGCAGATTTCTCAGGAAAAATCTCTTGGAGTGTTTTCTAACCAAGAGAAATGTAATTTACATAAACCCTCTGGCCATGAAATTCCGTGTTCCGAACATGCTACTTGCATAATGAATTCGAAAAATATTCTCTACAGATTTGTTAGCATGTGGATTACCGAACTTTCATCACAATAGTTTGAATATTGATACTTAGAAGTATTTTCTCATATTATGCTGCGTTTTCCAAACGCCAGTTTAAAAAATGAAGCATTTACTGCAGAAAAATTCTCTTGGAGAGAGTTCTACCCAATAGAGTAGTAATTTACATTGTTTCAGTCACCGTGAATTTCCATGTTAAAAACACGGTATATGCATCACGGATTAGAAAAAGCTTCTTTAATATGTTGTGAAAATGTGGATTACCAAACTTTCTTCCAACATAAAGGCATATTTACACCTAGAAATATTTACTCTCATTTTGAAGCATTCTCCAAATTTCAGATTCGATAATCATGCAATTTTCGCAGAAAAATTCTATTCTAGCTAGTTCTACCCAATAGAATTTTAATTTAAATTGTGTCATTACGGTGAAATTCCATTTCAAAAAGCGCTACATGAATCACGGTTTGAAAAATCATTACTACACTTTTATTAACATGTGGATTACCGGACTTTCATTCACCATTCAATGCATATTGACACTTAGAAGCATTTTCTAAGATTTCACAGGGTTCTCCTTATGGCAGTTTTGAAAATGAGGCACATTTCGCAGAAAAATTCTCTTCAAGCGAGGTCTACCCAATAGACATGTAACTTACATTGTTTCCTTCAATATGACACTCTGTATTCCGTACACGTTACATGCGTCACGAATTCGACAAACATTCTCTAATGAGTGTGAGCATGTGGATTACCAAAATTTCATTCACCATACAAGGCATATTTACACCTAGATGTAGTTATTCTGATTTCGCAGGTTTTCCCTAACATCCACTTCTGAAAATCATGAAATTTTCGCAGAAAAATTCAATTCAATCGAGTTCTATCCAGTAGAATTGTTACTTTCCGAGTTTCACTCACCGAGACATTTCGTGTTCAAAAAACGTTACATTAATCACGGCTTTGACAAACATTATTTAATGACCGTGACCATGTGGTTTACCGATGTTTCAACCACAATACAAGGCAATTTGACACCTAGAAACATTTACTTATATTTCGCAGATTTTTCCTAAATTCAGTAATGAAAATCAGGCAGTTTTCGCAGAAAAATTCTCTTGCTGCATGTTCGATCCAATAGAAACCCCATTTTCATAGATACCGTCACCGTAAAATCCCGTGTTCTGAAAAAGTTACATGCACCATGGATTCAACAAATATTCACTGCTGAGTTGATAGAATGTGAATTACACATCTTTAATAAACCATTGAAGACATATTGTCACCTTAAAATTTTGCTCAGATTTTGCAGTGTTTTCATAACACCAGTTTCCAACAGAGGTAGATTTTACAGTAAAATGCTCCTGGAGCGGTTTCTCACCAATAGATATGTAATTTACATAGTTTCCATCAACGTGACATTCCGTGTACCGAACACACTACATTCATCACGGATTTGAGAAACATTTTTAATGAGATGTGTACATGTGTATTACAGAACTTTCATCCACCATACAATGCATATTTACACCTAGAAACTTTAACTCTGAGTTTGCAGCTTTTTCCTAATAGCAGTTTCAAAATCAGGCAGTTTCCTAAGGAAAAAAATGTTGGAGCGTGTTCTACCCAATAGATATGTAAATTACATAAATTCTCCCGCTGTGAAATTCCGTGTTTCGCACACGCTACATGCAGATAGGATTTGACAAAAATACACTACAGAGTTGTTTGCATGTGGATTACAGGACTTTCATCACAATACAAGGCACATTGATGCTTAGAAGCATGTTCTCTGATTTCACAGAGCTTTCCAAACGCCAGTTTCGGAACTGAGGCAGATTTCACGGCAAAAACCTCTTGGAGCGGGTTCAAAACAATAGACATTTAATTTACATGGATTCGCTCACCATGAAATTCCGTGTTCCGAACACGCTTCATGCATCTCGGATTCAAAAATTTTCACTACAGGGTTGTTAGCAAGTGGATTACATCACTTTCATTGACCATAGATTGCTTACTGACTCTTTGAATACTTTTCTCAGATTTCACAGATTAGTTTAAATGCCAGGTTTGATAATGAGGCAGATTTGGCAGGAAAATGCTCTTGGGGCGAGTTCTAACCAAAAGATATGTAATATACCTAGTTTCACTCACCGTGACATTCCGTGTTCTGAACAAGTTACATGCATCACGGATTCAAAAAACATTCTTTAATGAGTTGTGAACATGTGTATTACCGAACTTTCATCCACCTTACAATGCAAATTTATACATAGAATGTTTTTTCTGATTTAGTAGATTTCACCTAATGTCAGTTTTTAAATCATGCAGTTTTCGCAGAAAAATCCTCTTGGAGCGAGTTCTACCCAATAGACATGCAATTTACGTAGAACCCGTCATCGTGAAATTCTGTGATCCAAAAAATATACATGCATCACGGTTTCGAAAAATATTCACTTCAGACTTGTTAGCATAAAGATTACCGAACTTTCATCCACCATAAAAGCCATATTGACACTTTGAATCATTTTCTCATATTTCGAAAGTTTTTCCTAATGCCAGTTTTGAAAATGAGGCAGAATTCGCAGAAAAAGCTCTTGGAGCGTGTTCTACCCAAGTGACATGCATTTTACATAGATTCGCTCACCGTGATATTCTGTGTCCCAAACACGCTTCATGTATCTCTGATTCGACAAATATTCACTACAGAGTTGTTAGCATGCAGATTACCGAACTTTCATCCACCCTACAAGGCATATTTACACCGAGAATCTATTCATCTGAGTTCGCAGTGTTTTCCTAAAGACAGTTTCGAAAATCAGGCAGATTTCTCAGGAAAAATCTCTTGGAGTGATTTCTAACCAAGAGAAATGTAATTTACATAAACCCTCTGGCCATGAAATTCCGTGTTCCGAACATGCTACTTGCATAATGAATTCGAAAAATATTCTCTACAGATTTGTTAGCATGTGGATTACCGAACTTTCATCACAATAGTTTGAATATTGATACTTAGAAGTATTTTCTCAGATTATGCTGCGTTTTCCAAACGCCAGTTTAAAAAATGAAGCATTTACTGCAGAAAAATTCTCTTGGAGAGAGTTCTACCCAATAGAGTAGTAATTTACATTGTTTCAGTCACCGTGAATTTCCATGTTAAAAACACGGTATATGCATCACGGATTAGAAAAAGCTTCTTTAATATGTTGTGAAAATGTGGATTACCAAACTTTCTTCCAACATAAAGGCATATTTACACCTAGAAATATTTACTCTCATTTTGAAGCATTCTCCAAATTTCAGATTCGATAATCATGCAATTTTCGCAGAAAAATTCTATTCTAGCTAGTTCTACCCAATAGAATTTTAATTTAAATTGTGTCATTACGGTGAAATTCCATTTCAAAAAGCGCTACATGAATCACGGTTTGAAAAATCATTACTACACTTTTATTAACATGTGGATTACCGGACTTTCATTCACCATTCAATGCATATTGACACTTAGAAGCATTTTCTAAGATTTCACAGGGTTCTCCTTATGGCAGTTTTGAAAATGAGGCACATTTCGCAGAAAAATTCTCTTCAAGCGAGGTCTACCCAATAGACATGTAACTTACATTGTTTCCTTCAATATGACACTCTGTATTCCGTACACGTTACATGCGTCACGAATTCGACAAACATTCTCTAATGAGTGTGAGCATGTGGATTACCAAAATTTCATTCACCATACAAGGCATATTTACACCTAGATGTAGTTATTCTGATTTCGCAGGTTTTCCCTAACATCCACTTCTGAAAATCATGAAATTTTCGCAGAAAAATTCAATTCAATCGAGTTCTATCCAGTAGAATTGTTACTTTCCGAGTTTCACTCACCGAGACATTTCGTGTTCAAAAAACGTTACATTAATCACGGCTTTGACAAACATTATTTAATGACCGTGACCATGTGGTTTACCGATGTTTCAACCACAATACAAGGCAATTTGACACCTAGAAACATTTACTTATATTTCGCAGATTTTTCCTAAATTCAGTAATGAAAATCAGGCAGTTTTCGCAGAAAAATTCTCTTGCTGCATGTTCGATCCAATAGAAACCCCATTTTCATAGATACCGTCACCGTAAAATCCCGTGTTCTGAAAAAGTTACATGCACCATGGATTCAACAAATATTCACTGCTGAGTTGATAGAATGTGAATTACACATCTTTAATAAACCATTGAAGACATATTGTCACCTTAAAATTTTGCTCAGATTTTGCAGTGTTTTCATAACACCAGTTTCCAACAGAGGTAGATTTTACAGTAAAATGCTCCTGGAGCGGTTTCTCACCAATAGATATGTAATTTACATAGTTTCCATCAACGTGACATTCCGTGTACCGAACACACTACATTCATCACGGATTTGAGAAACATTTTTAATGAGATGTGTACATGTGTATTACAGAACTTTCATCCACCATACAATGCATATTTACACCTAGAAACATTAACTCTGAGTTTGCAGCTTTTTCCTAATAGCAGTTTCAAAATCAGGCAGTTTCCTAAGGAAAAAAATGTTGGAGCGTGTTCTACCCAATAGATATGTAAATTACATAAATTCTCCCGCTGTGAAATTCCGTGTTTCGCACACGCTACATGCAGATAGGATTTGACAAAAATACACTACAGAGTTGTTTGCATGTGGATTACAGGACTTTCATCACAATACAAGGCACATTGATGCTTAGAAGCATTTTCTCTGATTTCACAGAGCTTTCCAAACGCCAGTTTCGGAACTGAGGCAGATTTCACGGCAAAAACCTCTTGGAGCGGGTTCAAAACAATAGACATTTAATTTACATGGATTCGCTCACCATGAAATTCCGTGTTCCGAACACGCTTCATGCATCTCGGATTCAAAAATTTTCACTACAGGGTTGTTAGCAAGTGGATTACATCACTTTCATTGACCATAGATTGCTTACTGACTCTTTGAATACTTTTCTCAGATTTCACAGATTAGTTTAAATGCCAGGTTTGATAATGAGGCAGATTTGGCAGGAAAATGCTCTTGGGGCGAGTTCTAACCAAAAGATATGTAATATACCTAGTTTCACTCACCGTGACATTCCGTGTTCTGAACAAGTTACATGCATCACGGATTCAAAAAACATTCTTTAATGAGTTGTGAACATGTGTATTACCGAACTTTCATCCACCTTACAATGCAAATTTATACATAGAATGTTTTTTCTGATTTAGTAGATTTCACCTAATGTCAGTTTTTAAATCATGCAGTTTTCGCAGAAAAATCCTCTTGGAGCGAGTTCTACCCAATAGACATGCAATTTACGTAGAACCCGTCATCGTGAAATTCTGTGATCCAAAAAATATACATGCATCACGGTTTCGAAAAATATTCACTTCAGACTTGTTAGCATAAAGATTACCGAACTTTCATCCACCATAAAAGCCATATTGACACTTTGAATCATTTTCTCATATTTCGAAAGTTTTTCCTAATGCCAGTTTTGAAAATGAGGCAGAATTCGCAGAAAAAGCTCTTGGAGCGTGTTCTACCCAAGTGACATGCATTTTACATAGATTCGCTCACCGTGATATTCTGTGTCCCAAACACGCTTCATGTATCTCTGATTCGACAAATATTCACTACAGAGTTGTTAGCATGCAGATTACCGAACTTTCATCCACCCTACAAGGCATATTTACACCGAGAATCTATTCATCTGAGTTCGCAGTGTTTTCCTAAAGACAGTTTCGAAAATCAGGCAGATTTCTCAGGAAAAATCTCTTGGAGTGATTTCTAACCAAGAGAAATGTAATTTACATAAACCCTCTGGCCATGAAATTCCGTGTTCCGAACATGCTACTTGCATAATGAATTCGAAAAATATTCTCTACAGATTTGTTAGCATGTGGATTACCGAACTTTCATCACAATAGTTTGAATATTGATACTTAGAAGTATTTTCTCAGATTATGCTGCGTTTTCCAAACGCCAGTTTAAAAAATGAAGCATTTACTGCAGAAAAATTCTCTTGGAGAGAGTTCTACCCAATAGAGTAGTAATTTACATTGTTTCAGTCACCGTGAATTTCCATGTTAAAAACACGGTATATGCATCACGGATTAGAAAAAGCTTCTTTAATATGTTGTGAAAATGTGGATTACCAAACTTTCTTCCAACATAAAGGCATATTTACACCTAGAAATATTTACTCTCATTTTGAAGCATTCTCCAAATTTCAGATTCGATAATCATGCAATTTTCGCAGAAAAATTCTATTCTAGCTAGTTCTACCCAATAGAATTTTAATTTAAATTGTGTCATTACGGTGAAATTCCATTTCAAAAAGCGCTACATGAATCACGGTTTGAAAAATCATTACTACACTTTTATTAACATGTGGATTACCGGACTTTCATTCACCATTCAATGCATATTGACACTTAGAAGCATTTTCTAAGATTTCACAGGGTTCTCCTTATGGCAGTTTTGAAAATGAGGCACATTTCGCAGAAAAATTCTCTTCAAGCGAGGTCTACCCAATAGACATGTAACTTACATTGTTTCCTTCAATATGACACTCTGTATTCCGTACACGTTACATGCGTCACGAATTCGACAAACATTCTCTAATGAGTGTGAGCATGTGGATTACCAAAATTTCATTCACCATACAAGGCATATTTACACCTAGATGTAGTTATTCTGATTTCGCAGGTTTTCCCTAACATCCACTTCTGAAAATCATGAAATTTTCGCAGAAAAATTCAATTCAATCGAGTTCTATCCAGTAGAATTGTTACTTTCCGAGTTTCACTCACCGAGACATTTCGTGTTCAAAAAACGTTACATTAATCACGGCTTTGACAAACATTATTTAATGACCGTGACCATGTGGTTTACCGATGTTTCAACCACAATACAAGGCAATTTGACACCTAGAAACATTTACTTATATTTCGCAGATTTTTCCTAAATTCAGTAATGAAAATCAGGCAGTTTTCGCAGAAAAATTCTCTTGCTGCATGTTCGATCCAATAGAAACCCCATTTTCATAGATACCGTCACCGTAAAATCCCGTGTTCTGAAAAAGTTACATGCACCATGGATTCAACAAATATTCACTGCTGAGTTGATAGAATGTGAATTACACATCTTTAATAAACCATTGAAGACATATTGTCACCTTAAAATTTTGCTCAGATTTTGCAGTGTTTTCATAACACCAGTTTCCAACAGAGGTAGATTTTACAGTAAAATGCTCCTGGAGCGGTTTCTCACCAATAGATATGTAATTTACATAGTTTCCATCAACGTGACATTCCGTGAACCGAACACACTACATTCATCACGGATTTGAGAAACATTTTTAATGAGATGTGTACATGTGTATTACAGAACTTTCATCCACCATACAATGCATATTTACACCTAGAAACATTAACTCTGAGTTTGCAGCTTTTTCCTAATAGCAGTTTCAAAATCAGGCAGTTTCCTAAGGAAAAAAATGTTGGAGCGTGTTCTACCCAATAGATATGTAAATTACATAAATTCTCCCGCTGTGAAATTCCGTGTTTCGCACACGCTACATGCAGATAGGATTTGACAAAAATACACTACAGAGTTGTTTGCATGTGGATTACAGGACTTTCATCACAATACAAGGCACATTGATGCTTAGAAGCATTTTCTCTGATTTCACAGAGCTTTCCAAACGCCAGTTTCGGAACTGAGGCAGATTTCACGGCAAAAACCTCTTGGAGCGGGTTCAAAACAATAGACATTTAATTTACATGGATTCGCTCACCATGAAATTCCGTGTTCCGAACACGCTTCATGCATCTCGGATTCAAAAATTTTCACTACAGGGTTGTTAGCAAGTGGATTACATCACTTTCATTGACCATAGATTGCTTACTGACTCTTTGAATACTTTTCTCAGATTTCACAGATTAGTTTAAATGCCAGGTTTGATAATGAGGCAGATTTGGCAGGAAAATGCTCTTGGGGCGAGTTCTAACCAAAAGATATGTAATATACCTAGTTTCACTCACCGTGACATTCCGTGTTCTGAACAAGTTACATGCATCACGGATTCCAAAAACATTCTTTAATGAGTTGTGAACATGTGTATTACCGAACTTTCATCCACCTTACAATGCAAATTTATACATAGAATGTTTTTTCTGATTTAGTAGATTTCACCTAATGTCAGTTTTTAAATCATGCAGTTTTCGCAGAAAAATCCTCTTGGAGCGAGTTCTACCCAATAGACATGCAATTTACGTAGAACCCGTCATCGTGAAATTCTGTGATCCAAAAAATATACATGCATCACGGTTTCGAAAAATATTCACTTCAGACTTGTTAGCATAAAGATTACCGAACTTTCATCCACCATAAAAGCCATATTGACACTTTGAATCATTTTCTCATATTTCGAAAGTTTTTCCTAATGCCAGTTTTGAAAATGAGGCAGAATTCGCAGAAAAAGCTCTTGGAGCGTGTTCTACCCAAGTGACATGCATTTTACATAGATTCGCTCACCGTGATATTCTGTGTCCCAAACACGCTTCATGTATCTCTGATTCGACAAATATTCACTACAGAGTTGTTAGCATGCAGATTACCGAACTTTCATCCACCCTACAAGGCATATTTACACCGAGAATCTATTCATCTGAGTTCGCAGTGTTTTCCTAAAGACAGTTTCGAAAATCAGGCAGATTTCTCAGGAAAAATCTCTTGGAGTGATTTCTAACCAAGAGAAATGTAATTTACATAATATACCTGGCCATGAAATTCCGTGTTCCGAACATGCTACATGCATAATGGATTCGAAAAATATTCTCTACAGATTTGTTAGCATGTGGATTACCGAACTTTCATCACAATAGTTTGAATATTGATACTTAGAAGTGTTTTCTCAGATTTTGCTGCGTTTTCCAAACGGCAGTTTAAAAAATAATGCAGTTTTCAGAGAAAAATACTCTTGGAGCGAGTTCTACCCATTAGAGGAGTAATTTACATTGTTTCAGTCACCGTGAAATTCCACATTCCTAACACGGTATATGCATCACGGAATAGAAAAAGATTCTTTAATATGTTGTGAAAATGTTGATTGCAGAACTTTCTTCCACATAAAGTCATATTTACACCTAGAAATATTTACTCTCATTTTGAAGCTTTCTCCAAACTTCAGATTCGATAATCATGCAATTTTCGCCGAAAAATTCTATTCTAGCTAGTTCTACCCAATAGAATTTTAATTTAAATTGTGTCATTACGGTGAAATTCCATTTCAAAAAGCGCTACATGAATCACGGTTTCAAAAATCATTACTACACTGTTATTAACATGTGGATTACAGGACTTTCATTCACCATTCAATGCATATTGACACTTAGAAGCATTTTCTAAGATTTCACAGGGTTCTCCTAATGGCAGTTTTGAAAATGAGGCACATTTCGCAGAAAAATTCTCTTCAAGCGAGTTCTACCCAATAGACATGTAATTTACATTGTTTCCTTCAGTATGTCACACTGTATTCCGTACACGTTACATGCATCACGAATTCGACAAACATTCTCTAATGAGTGTGAGCATGTGGATTACCAAAATTTCATTCACCATACAAGGCATATTTATCTCTAGATGTAGTTATTCTGATTTCGCAGGTTTTCCCTAACATCCACTTCCGAAAATCATGAAATTTTCGCAGAAAAATTCAATTCAAGCGAGTTCTATCCAGTAGAATTGTTATTTTCCGAGTTTCACTCACTGAGACATTCCGTGTTCAAAAAACGTTACATTAATCACGGCTTCGACAAACATTATTTATTAACCGTGAGCATGTGGATTACCGATGTTTCAACCACAATACAAGGCATATTTACACCTAGAAATATTTACTTAGATTTCACAGATTTTTCCTAACGTCTGTTACGAAAATCAGGCAGTTTTCACAGAAAAATTCTCTTGCTGCATGTTCGATCCAATACACATCCCATTTCCATAGATACCGTCACCGTAACATTCCGTGTTCCGAAAAAGGTACATGCACCATGGATTCAACAAATATTCACTCCTGAGTTGTTAGAATGTGAATTACACATCTTTAATAAACCATTGAAGACATATTGTCACCTTAAAGCTTTTGCTCAGGTTTTGCAGTGTTTTCATAACACCAGTTTCCAAACACAGGTAGATTTTACAGTAAAATGCTCCTGGAGCGGGTTCTCAACAATAGATATGTAATCTACCTATTTTCCTTCAACGTGACATTCCGTGTACCGAACAAACTACATACATCACGGATTTGAGAAACATTTTTAATGAGTTGTGTACATGTGTATTACAGATCTTTCATCCACCATACAAGGCATATTTACACCTAGAAACATTAACTCTGAGTTTGCAGCTTTTTCCTAATAGCAGTTTCAAAAATCAGGCAGATTACTAAGGAAAAACCTTTTTGAGCGTGTCTTATGCAATAGATATGTAAATTACATAGATTCTCCCGCTGTGAAATTCCGTGTTTCGCCCACGCTACATGCAGATAGGATTCGACAAAAATACACTACAGAGTTGTTTGCATGTGGATTACAGGACTTTCATCACAATACAAGGCATATTGATGCTTAGAAACATTTTCTCTGATTTCACAGAGCTTTCCAAACGCCAGTTTCGAAACTGAGGCAGTTTTCACGGCAAAAACCTCTTGGAGCGTGTTCAAAACAATAGACATGTAATTTACATGGATTCGCTCACCGTGAAATTTCATGTTCCGAACACGCTTCATGCATCTCGGATTCAAAAATTTTCACTACAGAGTTGTTAGCAAGTGGATTACTGCACTTTCATCCACCATACATGGCTTACTGACACTTTGAAGACTTTTCTCAGATTTCACAGAGTAGTTTTAATGTCAGGTTTGAAAATGAGGCAGATTTGGCAGGAAAATGCTCTTGGAGCGAGTTCTAACCCAAAGATATGTAATTTAATTAGTTTCACTCACCGTGATATTCCGTGTTCTGAACACGTTACATGCATCACGGATTCGACAAACATTCTTTAATGAGTTGTGAACATGTGTATTACCGAACTTTCATCCACCTTACAATGCATATTTATACATAGAAATTATTTTCTGATTTAGTATATTTCTCCTAGTGTCAGTTTTTTAATCATGCAGTTTTCACAGAAAAATCCTCTTGGAGCGAGTTCTACCCAATAGACATGCAATTTACGTAGAACCCGTCATCGTGAAATTCCGTGATCTGAAAAATATACATGCATCACGGTTTCGAAAAATATTCACTTCAGACTTGTTAGCATAAATATTACCGAACTTTCATCCACCATAAAAGCCATATTGACACTTTCAATCATTTTCTCATATTTCAAAAATTTTCCTAATGCCAGTTTTGAAAATGAGGCAGAATTCGCAGAAAAAGTTCTTGGAACGAGTTCTACCCGAGAGATCTATTTTACATAGATTCGCTTACTGTGATATTCTGTGTTCCGAACACGCTTCATGTGTCTCGGATTCGACAAATATTCACTACAGAGTTGTTAGCATGTGGATTAACGATCTTTCATCCACCATACAAGGCTTAAATACACCGAGAATCTATTCATCTGAGTTCGCAGTGTTTCCTAATTCCAGTTTGGAAAATCAGGCAGATTTCTCAGGAAAAATCTCTTGGAGTGTTTTCTAACCAAGAGAAATGTAATTTACATAAACTCTCTGGCCATGAAATTCCGTGTTCCGAACATGCTACTTGCATAATGAATTCGAAAAATATTCACTACAGATTTGTTAGCATGTGGATTACCGAACTTTCATCACAATAGTTTGAATATTGATACTTAGAAGTATTTTCTCAGATTTTGTTGCGTTTTCCAAACGCCAGTTTAAAAAATGAAGCATTTACTGCAGAAAAATTCTCTTGGAGAGAGTTCTACCCAATAGAGTAGTAATTTACATTGTTTCAGTCACCGTGAAATTCCATGTTAAAAACACGGTATATGCATCACGGATTAGAAAAAGCTTCTTTAATATGTTGTGAAAATGTGGATTACCGAACTTTCTTCCAACATAAAGGCATATTTACACCTAGAAATATTTACTCTCATTTTGAAGCATTCTCCAAATTTCAGATTCGATAATCATGCAATTTTCGCAGAAAAATTCTATTCTAGCTAGTTCTACCCAAAAGAATTTTAATTTAAATTGTGTCATTACGGTGAAATTCCATTTCAAAAAGCGCTACATGAATCACGGTTTCAAAAATCATTACTACACTTTTATTAACATGTGGATTACCGGACTTTCATTCACCATTCAATGCATATTGACACTTAGAAGCATTTTCTAAGATTTCAAAGTGTTCTCCTAATGGCAGTTTTGAAAATGAGGCACATTTCGCAGAAAAAAACTCTTCAAGCGTGTTCTACCCAATAGACATGTAATTTACATTGTTTCCTTCAATATGACACACTGTATTCCGTACACGTTACATGCATCACGAATTCGACAAACATTCTCTAATGAGTGTGAGCATGTGGATTACCAAAGTTTCATTCACCATACAAGGCATATTTACACCTAGATGTAGTTATTCTGATTTCGCAGGTTTTCACTAACATCCACTTCCGAAAATCATGAAATTTTCGCAGAAAAATTCAATTCAAGCGAGTTCTATCCAGTAGAATTGTTATTTTCCGAGTTTCACTCACCGAGACATTCCGTGTTCAAAAAACGTTACATTAATCACGGCTTTGACAAACATTATTTAATGACCGTGACCATGTGGATTACCGATGTTTCAACCACAATACAAGGCATATTGACACCTAGAAACATTGACTTAGATTTCGCAGATTTTTCCTAAGTTCAGTTATGAAAATCAGGCAGTTTTCGCAGAAAAATTCTCTTGCTGCATGTTCGATCCAATAGACACCCCATTTTCATAGATACCGTCACCGTAACATCCCGTGTTCTGAAAAAGTTACATGCACCATGGATTCAACAAATATTCACTGCTGAGTTGTTAGAATGTGAATTACACATCTTTAATAAACAATTGAGACATATTGTCACCTTAAAATTTTGCTCAGATTTTGCAGTGTTTTCATAACACCAGTTTCCAAACAGAGGTAGATTTTACAGTAAAATGCTCCTGGAGTGTTTCTCACCAATAGATATGTAATTTACATAGTTTCCATCAACGTGACATTCCGTATACTGAATACACTACATTCATCACGGATTTGAGAAACATTTTTAATGAGTTGTGTACATGTGTATTACAGAACTTTCATCCACCATACAAGGCATATTTACACCTAGAAACATTAACTCTGAGTTTGCAGCTTTTTCCTAATAGCAGTTTCAAAATCAGGCAGTTTCCTAAGGAAAAAAATGTTGGAGCGTGTTCTACCCAATAGATATGTAAATTACATAGATTCTCCCGCTGTGAAATTCCGTGTTTCGCACACGCTACATGCAGATAGGATTCGAAAAAATACACTACAGAGTTGTTTGCATGTGGATTACAGGACTTTCATCACAATACAAGGCATATTGATGTGTAGAAGGATTTTCTCTGATTTCACAGAGATTTACAAACGACAGTTTCGAAACTGAGGCAGATTTCAAGGCAAAAACCTCTTGGAGCGGGTTCAAAACAATAGACATTTAATTTACATGGATTCGCACACCATGAAATTCCATGTTCCGAACACGCTTCATGCATCTCGGATTCAAAAATTTTCACTACAGGGTTGTTAGCAAGTGGAATACATCACTTTCATTGACCATAGATTGCTTACTGACTCTTTGAATACTTTTCTCAGATTTCACAGATTAGTTTAAATGCCAGGTTTGATAATGAGGCAGATTTGGCAGGAAAATGCTCTTGGAGCGAGTTCTAACCAAAAGATATGTAATATACCTAGTTTCACTCACCGTGACATTCCATGTTCTGAACAAGTTACATGCATCACGGATTCGAAAAACATTCTTTAATGAGTTGTGAACATGTGTATTACCGAACTTTCATCCACCTTACACTGCATATTTATACATAGAATGTTTTTTCTGATTTAGTAGATTTCACCTAATGTCAGTTTTTAAATCATGCAGTTTTCACAGAAAAATCCTCTTGGAGCGAGTTCTACCCAACAGACATTCAATTTACATAGAACCTGTCATCGTGAAGTTCCGTGTTCTGAAAAAGCTACATGCATCACGGATTCGACAAATATTCACTACAGAGTTGTTAGCATAAGGATTAACGAACTTTCATCAACCATAAAAGCCATATTGACACTTTGAATCATTTTCTCATATTTCGAAAGTTTTTCCTAATGCCAGTTTTGAAAATGAGGCAGAATTCGCAGAAAAAGCTCTTGGAGCGTGTTCTACCCAAGTGACATGCATTTTACATAGATTCGCTCACCGTGATATTCTGTGTCCCAAACACGCTTCATGTATCTCGGATTCGACAAATATTCACTACAGAGTTGTTAGCATGCAGATTACCGAACTTTCATCCACCCTACAAGGCATATTTACACCGAGAATCTATTCATCTGAGTTCGCAGTGTTTCCCTATTCCAGTCTCGAAAATCAGGCAGATTTCTCAGGAAAAATCTCTTGGAGTGATTTCTAACCAAGAGAAATGTAATTTACATAAAATCCCTGACCATGAAATTCCGTGTTCCGAACATGCTACATGCATAATGGATTCGAAAAATATTCTCTACAGATATGTTAGCATGTGGATTACCGAACTTTCATCACAATAGATTGAAAATTGATTCTTAGAAGTATTTTCTCAAATTTTGCAGTGTTTTCCAAACGCCAGTTTCAAAAATGAAGCATTTACTGCAGAAAAATTCTCTTGGAGAGAGTACTACCCAATAGAGAAGTAATTTACATTGTTTCAGTCACCGTGAAATTCCATGTTAACAACACGGTATATGCATCACGGATTAGAAAAAGCTTCTTTAATATGTTGTGAAAATGTGGATTACCAAACTTTCTTCCAACATAAAGGCATATTTACACCTAGAAATATTTACTCTCATTTTGAAGCATTCTCCAAATTTCAGATTCGATAATCATGCAATTTTCGCAGAAAAATTCTATTCTAGCTAGTTCTACCCAAAAGAATTTTAATTTAAATTGTGTCATTACGGTGAAATTCCATTTCAAAAAGCGCTACATGAATCACGGTTTCAAAAATCATTACTACACTTTTATTAACATGTGGATTACCGGACTTTCATTCACCATTCAATGCATATTGACACTTAGAAGCATTTTCTAAGATTTCAAAGGGTTCTCCTAATGGCAGTTTTGAAAATGAGGCACATTTCGCAGAAAAAAACTCTTCAAGCGAGTTCTACCCAATAGACATGTAATTTACATTGTTTCCTTCAATATGACACACTGTATTCCGTACACGTTACATGCATCACGAATTCGACAAACATTCTCTAATGAGTGTGAGCATGTGGATTACCAAAGTTTCATTCACCATACAAGGCATATTTACACCTAGATGTAGTTATTCTGATTTCGCAGGTTTTCACTAACATCCACTTCCGAAAATCATGAAATTTTCGCAGAAAAATTCAATTCAAGCGAGTTCTATCCAGTAGAATTGTTATTTTCCGAGTTTCACTCACCGAGACATTC
This sequence comes from Camelus bactrianus, assembly GCF_048773025.1. Lineage (NCBI taxonomy): Eukaryota > Metazoa > Chordata > Mammalia > Artiodactyla > Camelidae > Camelus > Camelus bactrianus. Next base: position 140,611,885 of record NC_133539.1, on the reverse strand, counting down.
CGTGTTCAAAAAACGTTACATTAATCACGGCTTTGACAAACATTATTTAATGACCGTGACCATGTGGATTACCGATGTTTCAACCACAATACAAGGCATATTGACACCTAGAAACATTGACTTAGATTTCGCAGATTTTTCCTAAATTCAGTTATGAAAATCAGGCAGTTTTCACAGAAAAATTCTCTTGCTGCATGTTCGATCCAATAGACACCCCATTTTCATAGATACCGTCACCGTAACTTCCCGTGTTCCGAAAAAGTTACATGCACCATGGATTCAACAAATATTCACTGCTGAGTTGTTAGAATGTGAATTACACATCTTTAATAAACAATTGAGACATATTGTCACCTTAAAATTTTGCTCAGATTTTGCAGTGTTTTCATAACACCAGTTTCCAAACAGAGGTAGATTTTACAGTAAAATGCTCCTGGAGCGTTTCTCACCAATAGATATGTAATTTACATAGTTTCCATCAACGTGACATTCCGTATACTGAATACACTACATTCATCACGGATTTGAGAAACATTTTTAATGAGTTGTGTACATGTGTATTACAGAACTTTCATCCACCATACAAGGCATATTTACACCTAGAAACATTAACTCTGAGTTTGCAGATTTTTCCTAATAGCAGTTTCAAAATCAGGCAGTTTCCTAAGGAAATAAATGTTGGAGCGTGTTCTACCCAATAGATATGTAAATTACATAGATTCTCCCGCTGTGAAATTCCGTGTTTCGCACACGCTACATGCAGATAGGATTCGAAAAAATACACTACAGAGTTGTTTGCATGTGGATTACAGGACTTTCATCACAATACAAGGCATATTGATGTGTAGAAGAATTTTCTCTGATTTCACAGAGATTTACAAACGACAGTTTCGAAACTGAGGCAGATTTCAAGGCAAAAACCTCTTGGAGCGGGTTCAAAACAATAGACATTTAATTTACATGGATTCGCACACCATGAAATTCCATGTTCCGAACACGCTTCATGCATCTCGGATTCAAAAATTTTCACTACAGGGTTGTTAGCAAGTGGAATACATCACTTTCATTGACCATAGATTGCTTACTGACTCTTTGAATACTTTTCTCAGATTTCACAGATTAGTTTAAATGCCAGGTTTGATAATGAGGCAGATTTGGCAGGAAAATGCTCTTGGAGCGAGTTCTAACCAAAAGATATGTAATATACCTAGTTTCACTCACCGTGACATTCCATGTTCTGAACAAGTTACATGCATCACGGATTCGAAAAACATTCTTTAATGAGTTGTGAACATGTGTATTACCGAACTTTCATCCACCTTACACTGCATATTTATACATAGAATGTTTTTTCTGATTTAGTAGATTTCACCTAATGTCAGTTTTTAAATCATGCAGTTTTCACAGAAAAATCCTCTTGGAGCGAGTTCTACCCAACAGACATTCAATTTACATAGAACATGTCATCGTGAAGTTCCGTGTTTTGAAAAAGCTACATGCATCACGGATTCGACAAATATTCACTACAGAGTTGTTAGCATAAGGATTAACGAACTTTCATCAACCATAAAAGCCATATTGACACTTTGAATCATTTTCTCATATTTCGAAAGTTTTTCCTAATGCCAGTTTTGAAAATGAGGCAGAATTCGCAGAAAAAGCTCTTGGAGCGTGTTCTACCCAAGTGACATGCATTTTACATAGATTCGCTCACCGTGATATTCTGTGTCCCAAACACGCTTCATGTATCTCGGATTCGACAAATATTCACTACAGAGTTCTTAGCATGCAGATTACCGAACTTTCATCCACCCTACAAGGCATATTTACACCGAGAATCTATTCATCTGAGTTCGCAGTGTTTCCCTATTCCAGTCTCGAAAATCAGGCAGATTTCTCAGGAAAAATCTCTTGGAGTGATTTCTAACCAAGAGAAATGTAATTTACATAAAATCCCTGACCATGAAATTCCGTGTTCCGAACATGCTACATGCATAATGGATTCGAAAAATATTCTCTACAGATATGTTAGCATGTGGATTACCGAACTTTCATCACAATAGATTGAAAATTGATTCTTAGAAGTATTTTCTCAAATTTTGCAGTGTTTTCCAAACGCCAGTTTCAAAAATGAAGCATTTACTGCAGAAAAATTCTCTTGGAGAGAGTACTACCCAATAGAGAAGTAATTTACATTGTTTCAGTCACCGTGAAATTCCATGTTAACAACACGGTATATGCATCACGGATTAGAAAAAGCTTCTTTAATATGTTGTGAAAATGTGGATTACAGAACTTTCTTCCAACATAAAGGCATATTTACACCTAGAAATATTTACTCTCATTTTGAAGCATTCTCCAAGTTTCAGATTCGATAATCATGCAATTTTCGCAGAAAAATTCTATTCTAGCTAGTTCTACCCAATAGAATTTTAATTTAAATTGTGTCATTACGGTGAAATTCCATTTCAAAAACCGCTACATGAATCACGGTTTGAAAAATCATTACTACACTGTTATTAACATGTGGATTACCGGACTTTCATTCACCATTCAATGCATATTGACACTTAGAAGCATTTTTTAAGATTTCACAGGGTTCTCCTTATGGCAGTTTTGAAAATGAGGCACATTTCGCAGAAACATTCTCTTCAAGCGAGGTCTACCCAATAGACATGTAACTTACATTGTTTCCTTCAATATGACACTCTGTATTCCGTACACGTTACATGCATCACGAATTCGACAAACATTCTCTAATGAGTGTGAGCATGTGGATTACCAAAATTTCATTCACCATACAAGGCATATTTACACCTAGATGTAGTTATTCTGATTTCGCAGGTTTTCCCTAACATCCACTTCTGAAAATCATGAAATTTTCGCAGAAAAATTCAATTCAATCGAGTTCTAACCAGTAGAATTGTTACTTTCCGAGTTTCACTCACCGAGACATTTCGTGTTCAAAAAACGTTACATTAATCACGGCTTTGACAAACATTATTTAATGACCGTGACCATGTGGTTTACCGATGTTTCAACCACAATACAAGGCAATTTGACACCTAGAAACATTTACTTATATTTCGCAGATTTTTCCTAAATTCAGTAATGAAAATCAGGCAGTTTTCCCAGAAAAATTCTCTTGCTGCATGTTCGATCCAATAGAAACCCCATTTTCATAGATACCGTCACCGTAAAATCCCGTGTTCTGAAAAATTACATGCACCATGGATTCAACAAATATTCACTGCTGAGTTGATAGAATGTGAATTACACATCTTTAATAAACCATTGAAGACATATTGTCACATTAAAATTTTGCTCAGATTTTGCAGTGTTTTCATAACACCAGTTTCCAACAGAGGTAGATTTTACAGTAAAATGCTCCTGGAGCGGTTTCTCACCAATAGATATGTAATTTACATAGTTTCCATCAACGTGACATTCCGTGTACCGAACACACTACATTCATCACGGATTTGAGAAACATTTTTAATGAGTTGTGTACATGTGTATTACAGAACTTTCATCCACCATACAAGGCATATTTACACCTAGAAACATTAACTCTGAGTTTGCAGCTTTTTCCTAATAGCAGTTTCAAAATCAGGCAGTTTCCTAAGGAAAAAAATGTTGGAGCGTGTTCTACCCAATAGATATGTAAATTACATAAATTCTCCCGCTGTGAAATTCCATGTTTCGCACACGCTACATGCAGATAGGATTTGACAAAAATACACTACAGAGTTGTTTGCATGTGGATTACAGGACTTTCATCACAATACAAGGCACATTGATGCTTAGAAGCATTTTCTCTGATTTCACAGAGCTTTCCAAATGCCAGTTTCGGAACTGAGGCAGATTTCACGGCAAAAACCTCTTGGAGCGGGTTCAAAACAATAGACATTTAATTTACATGGATTCGCTCACCATGAAATTCCATGTTCCGAACACGCTTCATGCATCTCGGATTCAAAAATTTTCACTACAGGGTTGTTAGCAAGTGGATTACATCACTTTCATTGACCATAGATTGCTTACTGACTCTTTGAATACTTTTCTCAGATTTCACAGATTAGTTTAAATGCCAGGTTTGATAATGAGGCAGATTTGGCAGGAAAATGCTCTTGGGGCGAGTTCTAACCAAAAGATATGTAATATACCTAGTTTCACTCACCGTGACATTCCGTGTTCTGAACAAGTTACATGCATCACGGATTCGAAAAACATTCTTTAATGAGTTGTGAACATGTGTATTACCGAACTTTCATCCACCTTACAATGCAAATTTATACATAGAATGTTTTTTCTGATTTAGTAGATTTCACCTAATGTCAGTTTTTAAATCATGCAGTTTTCGCAGAAAAATCCTCTTGGAGCGAGTTCTACCCAATAGACATGCAATTTACGTAGAACCCGTCATCGTGAAATTCTGTGATCCAAAAAATATACATGCATCACGGTTTCGAAAAATATTCACTTCAGACTTGTTAGCATAAAGATTACCGAACTTTCATCCACCATAAAAGCCATATTGACACTTTGAATCATTTTCTCATATTTCGAAAGTTTTTCGTAATGCCAGTTTTGAAAATGAGGCAGAATTCGCAGAAAAAGCTCTTGGAGCGTGTTCTACCCAAGTGACATGCATTTTACATAGATTCGCTCACCGTGATATTCTGTGTCACAAACACGCTTCATGTATCTCGGATTCGACAAATATTCACTACAGAGTTGTTAGCATGCAGATTACCGAACTTTCATCCACCCTACAAGGCATATTTACACCGAGAATCTATTCATCTGAGTTCGCAGTGTTTTCCTAAAGACAGTTTCGAAAATCAGGCAGATTTCTCAGGAAAAATCTCTTGGAGTGATTTCTAACCAAGAGAAATGTAATTTACATAATATACCTGGCCATGAAATTCCGTGTTCCGAACATGCTACATGCATAATGGATTCGAAAAATATTCTCTACAGATTTGTTAGCATGTGGATTACCGAACTTTCATCACAATAGTTTGAATATTGATACTTAGAAGTGTTTTCTCAGATTATGCTGCGTTTTCCAAACGGCAGTTTAAAAAATAATGCAGTTTTCAGAGAAAAATACTCTTGGAGCGAGTTCTACCCAATAGAGGAGTAATTTACATTGTTTCAGTCACCGTGAAATTCCACATTCCTAACACGGTATATGCATCACGGAATAGAAAAAGATTCTTTAATATGTTGTGAAAATGTGGATTACAGAACTTTCTTCCACATAAAGTCATATTTACACCTAGAAATATTTACTCTCATTTTGAAGCTTTCTCCAAACTTCAGATTCGATAATCATGCAATTTTCGCCGAAAAATTCTATTCTAGCTAGTTCTACCCAATAGAATTTTAATTTAAATTGTGTCATTACGGTGAAATTCCATTTCAAAAAGCGCTACATGAATCACGGTTTCAAAAATCATTACTACACTGTTATTAACATGTGGATTACAGGACTTTCATTCACCATTCAATGCATATTGACACTTAGAAGCATTTTCTAAGATTTCACAGGGTTCTCCTAATGGCAGTTTTGAAAATGAGGCACATTTCGCAGAAAAATTCTCTTCAAGCGAGTTCTACCCAATAGACATGTAATTTACATTGTTTCCTTCAGTATGACACACTGTATTCCGTACACGTTACATGCATCACGAATTCGACAAACATTCTCTAATGAGTGTGAGCATGTGGATTACCAAAATTTCATTCACCATACAAGGCATATTTATCTCTAGATGTAGTTATTCTGATTTCGCAGGTTTTCCCTAACATCCACTTCCGAAAATCATGAAATTTTCGCAGAAAAATTCAATTCAAGCGAGTTCTATCCAGTAGAATTGTTATTTCCCGAGTTTCACTCACTGAGACATTCCGTGTTCAAAAAACGTTACATTAATCACGGCTTCGACAAACATTATTTATTAACCATGAGCATGTGGATTACCGATGTTTCAACCACAATACAAGGCATATTTACACCTAGAAATGTTTACTTAGATTTCACAGATTTTTCCTAACGTCTGTTACGAAAATCAGGCAGTTTTCGCAGAAAAATTCTCTTGCTGCATGTTCGATCCAATACACATCCCATTTCCATAGATACCGTCACCGTAACATTCCGTGTTCCGAAAAAGTTACATGCACCATGGATTCAACAAATATTCACTCCTGAGTTGTTAGAATGTGAATTACACATCTTTAATAAACCATTGAAGACATATTGTCACCTTAAAGCTTTTGCTCAGGTTTTGCAGTGTTTTCATAACACCAGTTTCCAAACAGAGGTAGATTTTACAGTAAAATGCTCCTGGAGCGGGTTCTCACCAATAGATATGTAATTTACCTATTTTCCTTCAACGTGACATTCCGTGTACCGAACAAACTACATACATCACGGATTTGAGAAACATTTTTAATGAGTTGTGTACATGTGTATTACAGATCTTTCATCCACCATACAAGGCATATTTACACCTACAAACATTAACTCTGAGTTTGCAGCTTTTTCCTAATAGCAGTTTCAAAAATCAGGCAGATTACTAAGGAAAAACCTTTTTGAGCGTGTCTTATGCAATAGATATGTAAATTACATAGATTCTCCCGCTGTGAAATTCCGTGTTTCGCCCACGCTACATGCAGATAGGATTCGACAAAAATACACTACAGAGTTGTTTGCATGTGGATTACAGGACTTTCATCACAATACAAGGCATATTGATGCTTAGAAACATTTTCTCTGATTTCACAGAGCTTTCCAAACGCCAGTTTCGAAACTGAGGCAGTTTTCACGGCAAAAACCTCTTGGAGCGTGTTCAAAACAATAGACATGTAATTTACATGGATTCGCTCACCGTGAAATTTCATGTTCCGAACACGCTTCATGCATCTCGGATTCAAAAATTTTCACTACAGAGTTGTTAGCAAGTGGATTACAGCACTTTCATCCACCATACATGGCTTACTGACACTTTGAAGACTTTTCTCAGATTTCACAGAGTAGTTTTAATGTCAGGTTTGAAAATGAGGCAGATTTGGCAGGAAAATGCTCTTGGAGCGAGTTCTAACCCAAAGATATGTAATTTAATTAGTTTCACTCACCGTGATATTCCGTGTTCTGAACACGTTACATGCATCACGGATTCGACAAACATTCTTTAATGAGTTGTGAACATGTGTATTACCGAACTTTCATCCACCTTACAATGCATATTTATACATAGAAATTATTTTCTGATTTAGTATATTTCTCCTAGTGTCAGTTTTTTAATCATGCAGTTTTCACAGAAAAATCCTCTTGGAGCGAGTTCTACCCAATAGACATGCAATTTACGTAGAACCCGTCATCGTGAAATTCCGTGATCCGAAAAATATACATGCATCACGGTTTCGAAAAATATTCACTTCAGACTTGTTAGCATAAAGATTACCGAACTTTCATCCACCATAAAAGCCATATTGACACTTTCAATCATTTTCTCATATTTCAAAAATTTTCCTAATGCCAGTTTTGAAAATGAGGCAGAATTCGCAGAAAAAGTTCTTGGAACGAGTTCTACCCGAGAGATCTATTTTACATAGATTCGCTTACTGTGATATTCTGTGTTCCGAACACGCTTCATGTGTCTCGGATTCGACAAATATTCACTACAGAGTTGTTAGCATGTGGATTAACGATCTTTCATCCACCATACAAGGCTTAAATACACCGAGAATCTATTCATCTGAGTTCGCAGTGTTTCCTAATTCCAGTTTGGAAAATCAGGCAGATTTCTCAGGAAAAATCTCTTGGAGTGTTTTCTAACCAAGAGAAATGTAATTTACATAAACTCTCTGGCCATGAAATTCCGTGTTCCGAACATGCTACTTGCATAATGAATTCGAAAAATATTCACTACAGATTTGTTAGCATGTGGATTACCGAACTTTCATCACAATAGTTTGAATATTGATACTTAGAAGTATTTTCTCAGATTTTGTTGCGTTTTCCAAACGCCAGCTTAAAAAATGAAGCATTTACTGCAGAAAAATTCTCTTGGAGAGAGTTCTACCCAATAGAGTAGTAATTTACATTGTTTCAGTCACCGTGAATTTCCATGTTAAAAACACGGTATATGCATCACGGATTAGAAAAAGCTTCTTTAATATGTTGTGAAAATGTGGATTACCAAACTTTCTTCCAACATAAAGGCATATTTACACCTAGAAATATTTACTCTCATTTTGAAGCATTCTCCAAATTTCAGATTCGATAATCATGCAATTTTCGCAGAAAAATTCTATTCTAGCTAGTTCTACCCAATAGAATTTTAATTTAAATTGTGTCATTACGGTGAAATTCCATTTCAAAAAGCGCTACATGAATCACGGGTTGAAAAATCATTACTACACTTTTATTAACATGTGGATTACCGGACTTTCATTCACCAATCAATGCATATTGACACTTAGAAGCATTTTCTAAGATTTCACAGGGTTCTCCTTATGGCAGTTTTGAAAATGAGGCACATTTCGCAGAAAAATTCTCTTCAAGCGAGGTCTACCCAATAGACATGTAACTTACATTGTTTCCTTCAATATGACACTCTGTATTCCGTACACGTAACATGCATCACGAATTCGACAAACATTCTCTAATGAGTGTGAGCATGTGGATTACCAAAATTTCATTCACCATACAAGGCATATTTACACCTAGATGTAGTTATTCTGATTTCGCAGGTTTTCCTTTACATCCACTTCTGAATATCATGAAATTTTCGCAGAAAAATTCAATTCAATCGAGTTCTATCCAGTAGAATTGTTACTTTCCGAGTTTCACTCACCGAGACATTCCGTGTTCAAAAAACGTTACATTAATCACGGCTTTGACAAACATTATTTAATGACCGTGACCATGTGGATTACCGATGTTTCAACCACAATACAAGGCATATTGACACCTAGAAACATTGACTTAGATTTCGCAGATTTTTCCTAAATTCAGTTACGAAAATCAGGCAGTTTTCGCAGAAAAATTCTCTTGCTGCATGTTCGATCCAATAGACACCCCATTTTCATAGATACCGTCACCGTAACAACCCGTGTTCCGAAAAAGTTACATGCACCATGGATTCAACAAATATTCACTGCTGAGTTGTTAGAATGTGAATTACACATCTTTAATAAACAATTGAGACATATTGTCACCTTAAAATTTTGCTCAGATTTTGCAGTGTTTTCATAACACCAGTTTCCAAACAGAGGTAGATTTTACAGTAAAATGCTCCTGGAGTGTTTCTCACCAATAGATATGTAATTTACATAGTTTCAATCAACGTGACATTTCGTATACTGAATACACTACATTCATCACGGATTTGAGAAACATTTTTAATGAGTTGTGTACATGTGTATTACAGAACTTTCATCCACCATACAAGGCATATTTACACCTAGAAACATTAACTCTGAGTTTGCAGCTTTTTCCTAATAGCAGTTTCAAAATCAGGCAGTTTCCTAAGGAAAAAAATGTTGGAGCGTGTTCTACCCAATAGATATGTAAATTACATAAATTCTCCCGCTGTGAAATTCCGTGTTTCGCACACGCTACATGCAGATAGGATTTGACAAAAATACACTACAGAGTTGTTTGCATGTGGATTACAGGACTTTCATCTCAATACAAGGCACATTGATGCTTAGAAGCATTTTCTCTGATTTCACAGAGCTTTCCAAACACCAGTTTCGGAACTGAGGCAGATTTCACGGCAAAAACCTCTTGGAGCGGGTTCAAAACAATAGACATTTAATTTACATGGATTCGCTCACCATGAAATTCCGTGTTCCGAACACGCTTCATGCATCTCGGATTCAAAAATTTTCACTACAGGGTTGTTAGCAAGTGGATTACATCACTTTCATTGACCATAGATTGCTTACTGACTCTTTGAATACTTTTCTCAGATTTCACAGATTAGTTTAAATGCCAGGTTTGAAAATGAGGCAGATTTGGCAGGAAAATGCTCTTGGGGCGAGTTCTAACCAAAAGATATGTAATATACCTAGTTTCACTCACCGTGACATTCCGTGTTCTGAACAAGTTACATGCATCACGGATTCGAAAAACATTCTTTAATGAGTTGTGAACATGTGTATTACCGAACTTTCATCCACCTTACAATGCAAATTTATACATAGAATGTTTTTTCTGATTTAGTAGATTTCACCTAATGTCAGTTTTTAAATCATGCAGTTTTCGCAGAAAAATCCTCTTGGAGCGAGTTCTACCCAATAGACATGCAATTTACGTAGAACCCGTCATCGTGAAATTCTGTGATCCAAAAAATATACATGCATCACGGTTTCGAAAAATATTCACTTCAGACTTGTTAGCATAAAGATTACCGAACTTTCATCCACCATAAAAGCCATATTGACACTTTGAATCATTTTCTCATATTTCGAAAGTTTTTCCTAATGCCAGTTTTGAAAATGAGGCAGAATTCGCAGAAAAAGCTCTTGGAGCGTGTTCTACCCAAGTGACATGCATTTTACATAGATTCGCTCACCGTGATATTCTGTGTCCCAAACACGCTTCATGTATCTCGGATTCGACAAATATTCACTACAGAGTTCTTAGCATGCAGATTACCGAACTTTCATCCACCCTACAAGGCATATTTACACCGAGAATCTATTCATCTGAGTTCGCAGTGTTTTCCTAAAGACAGTTTCGAAAATCAGGCAGATTTCTCAGGAAAAATCTCTTGGAGTGATTTCTAACCAAGAGAAATGTAATTTACATAATATACCTGGCCATGAAATTCCGTGTTCCGAACATGCTACATGCATAATGGATTCGAAAAATATTCTCTACAGATTTGTTAGCATGTGGATTACCGAACTTTCATCACAATAGTTTGAATATTGATACTTAGAAGTATTTTCTCAGATTTTGCTGCGTTTTCCAAACGCCAGTTTAAAAAATAATGCAGTTTTCAGAGAAAAATACTCTTGGAGCGAGTTCTACCCAATAGAGGAGTAATTTACATTGTTTAAGTCACCGTGAAATTCCACATTCCTAACACGGTATATGCATCACGGAATAGAAAAAGATTCTTTAATATGTTGTGAAAATGTGGATTACAGAACTTTCTTCCACATAAAGTCATATTTACACCTAGAAATATTTACTCTCATTTTGAAGCTTTCTCCAAACTTCAGATTCGATAATCATGCAATTTTCGCCGAAAAATTCTATTCTAGCTAGTTCTACCCAATAGAATTTTAATTTAAATTGTGTCATTACGGTGAAATTCCATTTCAAAAAGCGCTACATGAATCACGGTTTCAAAAATCATTACTACACTGTTATTAACATGTGGATTACAGGACTTTCATTCACCATTCAATGCATATTGACACTTAGAAGCATTTTCTAAGATTTCACAGGGTTCTCCTAATGGCAGTTTTGAAAATGAGGCACATTTCGCAGAAAAATTATCTTCAAGCGAGTTCTACCCAATAGACATGTAATTTACATTGTTTCCTTCAGTATGACACACTGTATTCCGTACACGTTACATGCATCACGAATTCGACAAACATTCTCTAATGAGTGTGAGCATGTGGATTACCAAAATTTCATTCACCATACAAGGCATATTTATCTCTAGATGTAGTTATTCTGATTTCGCAGGTTTTCCCTAACATCCACTTCTGAAAATCATGAAATTTTCGCAGAAAAATTCAATTCAATCGAGTTCTATACAGCAGAATTGTTATTTTCCGAGTTTCACTCACCGAGACATTCCGTGTTCAAAAAACGTTACATTAATCACGGCTTTGACAAACATTATTTAATGACCGTGACCATGTGGATTACCGATGTTTCAACCACAATACAAGGCATATTGACACCTAGAAACATTGACTTAGATTTCGCAGATTTTTCCTAAATTCAGTTACGAAAATCAGGCAGTTTTCGCAGAAAAATTCTCTTGCTGCATGTTCGATCCAATAGACACCCCATTTTCATAGATACCGTCACCGTAACAACCCGTGTTCCGAAAAAGTTACATGCACCATGGATTCAACAAATATTCACTGCTGAGTTGTTAGAATGTGAATTACACATCTTTAATAAACAATTGAGACATATTGTCACCTTAAAATTTTGCTCAGATTTTGCAGTGTTTTCATAACACCAGTTTCCAAACAGAGGTAGATTTTACAGTAAAATGCTCCTGGAGTGTTTCTCACCAATAGATATGTAATTTACATAGTTTCAATCAACGTGACATTTCGTATACTGAATACACTACATTCATCACGGATTTGAGAAACATTTTTAATGAGTTGTGTACATGTGTATTACAGAACTTTCATCCACCATACAAGGCATATTTACACCTAGAAACATTAACTCTGAGTTTGCAGCTTTTTCCTAATAGCAGTTTCAAAATCAGGCAGTTTCCTAAGGAAAAAAATGTTGGAGCGTGTTCTACCCAATAGATATGTAAATTACATAAATTCTCCCGCTGTGAAATTCCGTGTTTCGCACACGCTACATGCAGATAGGATTTGACAAAAATACACTACAGAGTTGTTTGCATGTGGATTACAGGACTTTCATCTCAATACAAGGCACATTGATGCTTAGAAGCATTTTCTCTGATTTCACAGAGCTTTCCAAACACCAGTTTCGGAACTGAGGCAGATTTCACGGCAAAAACCTCTTGGAGCGGGTTCAAAACAATAGACATTTAATTTACATGGATTCGCTCACCATGAAATTCCGTGTTCCGAACACGCTTCATGCATCTCGGATTCAAAAATTTTCACTACAGGGTTGTTAGCAAGTGGATTACATCACTTTCATTGACCATAGATTGCTTACTGACTCTTTGAATACTTTTCTCAGATTTCACAGATTAGTTTAAATGCCAGGTTTGAAAATGAGGCAGATTTGGCAGGAAAATGCTCTTGGGGCGAGTTCTAACCAAAAGATATGTAATATACCTAGTTTCACTCACCGTGACATTCCGTGTTCTGAACAAGTTACATGCATCACGGATTCGAAAAACATTCTTTAATGAGTTGTGAACATGTGTATTACCGAACTTTCATCCACCTTACAATGCAAATTTATACATAGAATGTTTTTTCTGATTTAGTAGATTTCACCTAATGTCAGTTTTTAAATCATGCAGTTTTCGCAGAAAAATCCTCTTGGAGCGAGTTCTACCCAATAGACATGCAATTTACGTAGAACCCGTCATCGTGAAATTCTGTGATCCAAAAAATATACATGCATCACGGTTTCGAAAAATATTCACTTCAGACTTGTTAGCATAAAGATTACCGAACTTTCATCCACCATAAAAGCCATATTGACACTTTGAATCATTTTCTCATATTTCGAAAGTTTTTCCTAATGCCAGTTTTGAAAATGAGGCAGAATTCGCAGAAAAAGCTCTTGGAGCGTGTTCTACCCAAGTGACATGCATTTTACATAGATTCGCTCACCGTGATATTCTGTGTCCCAAACACGCTTCATGTATCTCGGATTCGACAAATATTCACTACAGAGTTCTTAGCATGCAGATTACCGAACTTTCATCCACCCTACAAGGCATATTTACACCGAGAATCTATTCATCTGAGTTCGCAGTGTTTTCCTAAAGACAGTTTCGAAAATCAGGCAGATTTCTCAGGAAAAATCTCTTGGAGTGATTTCTAACCAAGAGAAATGTAATTTACATAATATACCTGGCCATGAAATTCCGTGTTCCGAACATGCTACATGCATAATGGATTCGAAAAATATTCTCTACAGATTTGTTAGCATGTGGATTACCGAACTTTCATCACAATAGTTTGAATATTGATACTTAGAAGTATTTTCTCAGATTTTGCTGCGTTTTCCAAACGCCAGTTTAAAAAATAATGCAGTTTTCAGAGAAAAATACTCTTGGAGCGAGTTCTACCCAATAGAGGAGTAATTTACATTGTTTAAGTCACCGTGAAATTCCACATTCCTAACACGGTATATGCATCACGGAATAGAAAAAGATTCTTTAATATGTTGTGAAAATGTGGATTACAGAACTTTCTTCCACATAAAGTCATATTTACACCTAGAAATATTTACTCTCATTTTGAAGCTTTCTCCAAACTTCAGATTCGATAATCATGCAATTTTCGCCGAAAAATTCTATTCTAGCTAGTTCTACCCAATAGAATTTTAATTTAAATTGTGTCATTACGGTGAAATTCCATTTCAAAAAGCGCTACATGAATCACGGTTTCAAAAATCATTACTACACTGTTATTAACATGTGGATTACAGGACTTTCATTCACCATTCAATGCATATTGACACTTAGAAGCATTTTCTAAGATTTCACAGGGTTCTCCTAATGGCAGTTTTGAAAATGAGGCACATTTCGCAGAAAAATTATCTTCAAGCGAGTTCTACCCAATAGACATGTAATTTACATTGTTTCCTTCAGTATGACACACTGTATTCCGTACACGTTACATGCATCACGAATTCGACAAACATTCTCTAATGAGTGTGAGCATGTGGATTACCAAAATTTCATTCACCATACAAGGCATATTTATCTCTAGATGTAGTTATTCTGATTTCGCAGGTTTTCCCTAACATCCACTTCTGAAAATCATGAAATTTTCGCAGAAAAATTCAATTCAATCGAGTTCTATACAGCAGAATTGTTATTTTCCGAGTTTCACTCACCGAGACATTCCGTGTTCAAAAAACGTTACATTAATCACGGCTTTGACAAACATTATTTAATGACCGTGACCATGTGGATTACCGATGTTTCAACCACAATACAAGGCATATTGACACCTAGAAACATTGACTTAGATTTCGCAGATTTTTCCTAAATTCAGTTACGAAAATCAGGCAGTTTTCGCAGAAAAATTCTCTTGCTGCATGTTCGATCCAATAGACACCCCATTTTCATAGATACCGTCACCGTAACAACCCGTGTTCCGAAAAAGTTACATGCACCATGGATTCAACAAATATTCACTGCTGAGTTGTTAGAATGTGAATTACACATCTTTAATAAACAATTGAGACATATTGTCACCTTAAAATTTTGCTCAGATTTTGCAGTGTTTTCATAACACCAGTTTCCAAACAGAGGTAGATTTTACAGTAAAATGCTCCTGGAGTGTTTCTCACCAATAGATATGTAATTTACATAGTTTCAATCAACGTGACATTTCGTATACTGAATACACTACATTCATCACGGATTTGAGAAACATTTTTAATGAGTTGTGTACATGTGTATTACAGAACTTTCATCCACCATACAAGGCATATTTACACCTAGAAACATTAACTCTGAGTTTGCAGCTTTTTCCTAATAGCAGTTTCAAAATCAGGCAGTTTCCTAAGGAAAAAAATGTTGGAGCGTGTTCTACCCAATAGATATGTAAATTACATAAATTCTCCCGCTGTGAAATTCCGTGTTTCGCACACGCTACATGCAGATAGGATTTGACAAAAATACACTACAGAGTTGTTTGCATGTGGATTACAGGACTTTCATCTCAATACAAGGCACATTGATGCTTAGAAGCATTTTCTCTGATTTCACAGAGCTTTCCAAACACCAGTTTCGGAACTGAGGCAGATTTCACGGCAAAAACCTCTTGGAGCGGGTTCAAAACAATAGACATTTAATTTACATGGATTCGCTCACCATGAAATTCCGTGTTCCGAACACGCTTCATGCATCTCGGATTCAAAAATTTTCACTACAGGGTTGTTAGCAAGTGGATTACATCACTTTCATTGACCATAGATTGCTTACTGACTCTTTGAATACTTTTCTCAGATTTCACAGATTAGTTTAAATGCCAGGTTTGAAAATGAGGCAGATTTGGCAGGAAAATGCTCTTGGGGCGAGTTCTAACCAAAAGATATGTAATATACCTAGTTTCACTCACCGTGACATTCCGTGTTCTGAACAAGTTACATGCATCACGGATTCGAAAAACATTCTTTAATGAGTTGTGAACATGTGTATTACCGAACTTTCATCCACCTTACAATGCAAATTTATACATAGAATGTTTTTTCTGATTTAGTAGATTTCACCTAATGTCAGTTTTTAAATCATGCAGTTTTCGCAGAAAAATCCTCTTGGAGCGAGTTCTACCCAATAGACATGCAATTTACGTAGAACCCGTCATCGTGAAATTCTGTGATCCAAAAAATATACATGCATCACGGTTTCGAAAAATATTCACTTCAGACTTGTTAGCATAAAGATTACCGAACTTTCATCCACCATAAAAGCCATATTGACACTTTGAATCATTTTCTCATATTTCGAAAGTTTTTCCTAATGCCAGTTTTGAAAATGAGGCAGAATTCGCAGAAAAAGCTCTTGGAGCGTGTTCTACCCAAGTGACATGCATTTTACATAGATTCGCTCACCGTGATATTCTGTGTCCCAAACACGCTTCATGTATCTCGGATTCGACAAATATTCACTACAGAGTTCTTAGCATGCAGATTACCGAACTTTCATCCACCCTACAAGGCATATTTACACCGAGAATCTATTCATCTGAGTTCGCAGTGTTTTCCTAAAGACAGTTTCGAAAATCAGGCAGATTTCTCAGGAAAAATCTCTTGGAGTGATTTCTAACCAAGAGAAATGTAATTTACATAATATACCTGGCCATGAAATTCCGTGTTCCGAACATGCTACATGCATAATGGATTCGAAAAATATTCTCTACAGATTTGTTAGCATGTGGATTACCGAACTTTCATCACAATAGTTTGAATATTGATACTTAGAAGTATTTTCTCAGATTTTGCTGCGTTTTCCAAACGCCAGTTTAAAAAATAATGCAGTTTTCAGAGAAAAATACTCTTGGAGCGAGTTCTACCCAATAGAGGAGTAATTTACATTGTTTCAGTCACCGTGAAATTCCACATTCCTAACACGGTATATGCATCACGGAATAGAAAAAGATTCTTTAATATGTTGTGAAAATGTGGATTACAGAACTTTCTTCCACATAAAGTCATATTTACACCTAGAAATATTTACTCTCATTTTGAAGCTTTCTCCAAACTTCAGATTCGATAATCATGCAATTTTCGCCGAAAAATTCTATTCTAGCTAGTTCTACCCAATAGAATTTTAATTTAAATTGTGTCATTACGGTGAAATTCCATTTCAAAAAGCGCTACATGAATCACGGTTTCAAAAATCATTACTACACTGTTATTAACATGTGGATTACAGGACTTTCATTCACCATTCAATGCATATTGACACTTAGAAGCATTTTCTAAGATTTCACAGGGTTCTCCTAATGGCAGTTTTGAAAATGAGGCACATTTCGCAGAAAAATTATCTTCAAGCGAGTTCTACCCAATAGACATGTAATTTACATTGTTTCCTTCAGTATGACACACTGTATTCCGTACACGTTACATGCATCACGAATTCGACAAACATTCTCTAATGAGTGTGAGCATGTGGATTACCAAAATTTCATTCACCATACAAGGCATATTTATCTCTAGATGTAGTTATTCTGATTTCGCAGGTTTTCCCTAACATCCACTTCCGAAAATCATGAAATTTTCGCAGAAAAATTCAATTCAAGCGAGTTCTATCCAGTAGAATTGTTATTTTCCGAGTTTCACTCACTGAGACATTCCGTGTTCAAAAAACGTTACATTAATCACGGCTTCGACAAACATTATTTATTAACCGTGAGCATGTGGATTACCGATGTTTCAACCACAATACAAGGCATATTTACACCTAGAAATATTTACTTAGATTTCACAGATTTTTCCTAACGTCTGTTACGAAAATCAGGCAGTTTTCGCAGAAAAATTCTCTTGCTGCATGTTCGATCCAATACACATCCCATTTCCATAGATACCGTCACCGTAACATTCCGTGTTCCGAAAAAGGTACATGCACCATGGATTCAACAAATATTCACTCCTGAGTTGTTAGAATGTGAATTACACATCTTTAATAAACCATTGAAGACATATTGTCACCTTAAAGCTTTTGCTCAGGTTTTGCAGTGTTTTCATAACACCAGTTTCCAAACAGAGGTAGATTTTACAGTAAAATGCTCCTGGAGCGGGTTCTCAACAATAGATATGTAATCTACCTATTTTCCTTCAACGTGACATTCCGTGTACCGAACAAACTACATACATCACGGATTTGAGAAACATTTTTAATGAGTTGTGTACATGTGTATTACAGATCTTTCATCCACCATACAAGGCATATTTACACCTAGAAACATTAACTCTGAGTTTGCAGCTTTTTCCTAATAGCAGTTTCAAAAATCAGGCAGATTACTAAGGAAAAACCTTTTTGAGCGTGTCTTATGCAATAGATATGTAAATTACATAGATTCTCCCGCTGTGAAATTCCGTGTTTCGCCCACGCTACATGCAGATAGGATTCGAAACAAATACACTACAGAGTTGTTTGCATGTGGATTACAGGACTTTCATCACAATACAAGGCATATTGATGCTTAGAAACATTTTCTCTGATTTCACAGAGCTTTCCAAACGCCAGTTTCGAAACTGAGGCAGTTTTCACGGCAAAAACCTCTTGGAGCGTGTTCAAAACAATAGACATGTAATTTACATGGATTCGCTCACCGTGAAATTTCATGTTCCGAACACGCTTCATGCATCTCGGATTCAAAAATTTTCACTACAGAGTTGTTAGCAAGTGGATTACTGCACTTTCATCCACCATACATGGCTTACTGACACTTTGAAGACTTTTCTCAGATTTCACAGAGTAGTTTTAATGTCAGGTTTGAAAATGAGGCAGATTTGGCAGGAAAATGCTCTTGGAGCGAGTTCTAACCCAAAGATATGTAATTTAATTAGTTTCACTCACCGTGATATTCCGTGTTCTGAACACGTTACATGCATCACGGATTCGACAAACATTCTTTAATGAGTTGTGAACATGTGTATTACCGAACTTTCATCCACCTTACAATGCATATTTATACATAGAAATTATTTTCTGATTTAGTATATTTCTCCTAGTGTCAGTTTTTTAATCATGCAGTTTTCACAGAAAAATCCTCTTGGAGCGAGTTCTACCCAATAGACATGCAATTTACGTAGAACCCGTCATCGTGAAATTCCGTGATCCGAAAAAGTTACATGCATCACGGTTTCAAAAAATATTCACTTCAGTCTTGTTAGCATAAAGATTACCGAACTTTCATCCACCATAAAAGCCATATTGACACTTTCAATCATTTTCTCATATTTCAAAAATTTTCCTAATGCCAGTTTTGAAAATGAGGCAGAATTCGCAGAAAAAGTTCTTGGAACGAGTTCTACTCGAGAGATCTATTTTACATAGATTCGCTTACTGTGATATTCTGTGTTCCGAACACGCTTCATGTGTCTCGGATTCGACAAATATTCACTACAGAGTTGTTAGCATGTGGATTAACGATCTTTCATCCACCATACAAGGCTTAAATACACCGAGAATCTATTCATCTGAGTTCGCAGTGTTTCCTAATTCCAGTTTGGAAAATCAGGCAGATTTCTCAGGAAAAATCTCTTGGAGTGATTTCTAACCAAGAGAAATGTAATTTACATAAAATCCCTGACCATGAAATTCCGTGTTCCGAACATGCTACATGCATAATGGATTCTAAAAATATTCTCTACAGATTTGTTAGCATGTGTATTACCGTACTTTCATCACAATAGTTTGAATATTGATACTTAGAAGTATTTTCTCAGATTTTGTTGCGTTTTCCAAACGCCAGTTTAAAAAATGAAGCATTTACTGCAGAAAAATTCTCTTGGAGAGAGTTCTACCCAATAGAGTAGTAATTTACATTGTTTCAGTCACCGTGAAATTCCATGTTAAAAACACGGTATATGCATCACGGATTAGAAAAAGCTTCTTTAATATGTTGTGAAAATGTGGATTACCGAACTTTCTTCCAACATAAAGGCATATTTACACCTAGAAATATTTACTCTCATTTTGAAGCATTCTCCAAATTTCAGATTCGATAATCATGAAATTTTCGCAGAAAAATTCTATTCTAGCTAGTTCTACCCAATAGAATTTTAATTTAAATTGTGTCATTACGGTGAAATTCCATTTCAAAAAGCGCTACATGAATCACGGTTTCAAAAATCATTACTACACTGTTATTAACATGTGGATTACCGGACTTTCATTCACCATTCAATGCATATTGACACTTAGAAGCATTTTCTAAGATTTCACAGGGTTCTCCTAATGGCAGTTTTGAAAATGAGGCACATTTCGCAGAAAAAAACTCTTCAAGCGAGTTCTACCCAATAGACATATAACTTACATTGTTTCCTTCAATATGACACACTGTATTCCGTACACGTTACATGCATCACGAATTCGACAAACATTCTCTAATGAGTGTGAGCATGTGGATTACCAAAATTTCATTCACCATACAAGGCATATTTACACCTAGATGTAGTTATTCTGATTTCGCAGGTTTTCCCTAACATCCACTTCTGAAAATCATGAAATTTTCGCAGAAAAATTCAATTCAATCGAGTTCTATACAGCAGAATTGTTATTTTCCGAGTTTCACTCACCGAGACATTCCGTGTTCAAAAAACGTTACATTAATCACGGCTTTGACAAACATTATTTAATGACCGTGACCATGTGGATTACCGATGTTTCAACCACAATACAAGGCATATTGACACCTAGAAACATTGACTTAGATTTCGCAGATTTTTCCTAAATTCAGTTATGAAAATCAGGCAGTTTTCGCAGAAAAATTCTCTTGCTGCATGTTCGATCCAATAGACACCCCATTTTCATAGATACCGTCACCGTAACAACCCGTGTTCCGAAAAAGTTACATGCACCATGGATTCAACAAATATTCACTGCTGAGTTGTTAGAATGTGAATTACACATCTTTAATAAACAATTGAGACATATTGTCACCTTAAAATTTTGCTCAGATTTTGCAGTGTTTTCATAACACCAGTTTCCAAACAGAGGTAGATTTTACAGTAAAATGCTCCTGGAGTGTTTCTCACCAATAGATATGTAATTTACATAGTTTCAATCAACGTGACATTTCGTATACTGAATACACTACATTCATCACGGATTTGAGAAACATTTTTAATGAGTTGTGTACATGTGTATTACAGAACTTTCATCCACCATACAAGGCATATTTACACCTAGAAACATTAACTCTGAGTTTGCAGCTTTTTCCTAATAGCAGTTTCAAAATCAGGCAGTTTCCTAAGGAAAAAAATGTTGGAGCGTGTTCTACCCAATAGATATGTAAATTACATAAATTCTCCCGCTGTGAAATTCCGTGTTTCGCACACGCTACATGCAGATAGGATTTGACAAAAATACACTACAGAGTTGTTTGCATGTGGATTACAGGACTTTCATCACAATACAAGGCACATTGATGCTTAGAAGCATTTTCTCTGATTTCACAGAGCTTTCCAAACGCCAGTTTCGGAACTGAGGCAGATTTCACGGCAAAAACCTCTTGGAGCGGGTTCAAAACAATAGACATTTAATTTACATGGATTCGCTCACCATGAAATTCCGTGTTCCGAACACGCTTCATGCATCTCGGATTCAAAAATTTTCACTACAGGGTTGTTA
Source organism: Camelus bactrianus (assembly GCF_048773025.1). Classification (NCBI taxonomy): domain Eukaryota; kingdom Metazoa; phylum Chordata; class Mammalia; order Artiodactyla; family Camelidae; genus Camelus; species Camelus bactrianus. Next base: position 140,590,127 of record NC_133539.1, on the reverse strand, counting down.
GCAAGTGGATTACATCACTTTCATTGACCATAGATTGCTTACTGACTCTTTGAATACTTTTCTCAGATTTCACAGATTAGTTTAAATGCCAGGTTTGATAATGAGGCAGATTTGGCAGGAAAATGCTCTTGGGGCGAGTTCTAACCAAAAGATATGTAATATACCTAGTTTCACTCACCGTGACATTCCGTGTTCTGAACAAGTTACATGCATCACGGATTCGAAAAACATTCTTTAATGAGTTGTGAACATGTGTATTACCGAACTTTCATCCACCTTACAATGCAAATTTATACATAGAATGTTTTTTCTGATTTAGTAGATTTCACCTAATGTCAGTTTTTAAATCATGCAGTTTTCGCAGAAAAATCCTCTTGGAGCGAGTTCTACCCAATAGACATGCAATTTACGTAGAACCCGTCATCGTGAAATTCTGTGATCCAAAAAATATACATGCATCACGGTTTCGAAAAATATTCACTTCAGACTTGTTAGCATAAAGATTACCGAACTTTCATCCACCATAAAAGCCATATTGACACTTTGAATCATTTTCTCATATTTCGAAAGTTTTTCCTAATGCCAGTTTTGAAAATGAGGCAGAATTCGCAGAAAAAGCTCTTGGAGCGTGTTCTACCCAAGTGACATGCATTTTACATAGATTCGCTCACCGTGATATTCTGTGTCCCAAACACGCTTCATGTATCTCGGATTCGACAAATATTCACTACAGAGTTCTTAGCATGCAGATTACCGAACTTTCATCCACCCTACAAGGCATATTTACACCGAGAATCTATTCATCTGAGTTCGCAGTGTTTTCCTAAAGACAGTTTCGAAAATCAGGCAGATTTCTCAGGAAAAATCTCTTGGAGTGATTTCTAACCAAGAGAAATGTAATTTACATAATATACCTGGCCATGAAATTCCGTGTTCCGAACATGCTACATGCATAATGGATTCGAAAAATATTCTCTACAGATTTGTTAGCATGTGGATTACCGAACTTTCATCACAATAGTTTGAATATTGATACTTAGAAGTATTTTCTCAGATTTTGCTGCGTTTTCCAAACGGCAGTTTAAAAAATAATGCAGTTTTCAGAGAAAAATACTCTTGGAGCGAGTTCTACCCAATAGAGGAGTAATTTACATTGTTTCAGTCACCGTGAAATTCCACATTCCTAACACGGTATATGCATCATGGAATAGAAAATGGTCCTTTAATATGTTGTGAAAATGTGGATTACAGAAATTTCTTCCACATAAAGTCATATTTACACCTAGAAATATTTACTCTCATTTTGAACCTTTCTCCAAACTTCAGATTCGATAATCATGCAATTTTCGCTGAAAAATTCTATTCTAGCTAGTTCTACCCAATAGAATTTTAATTTAAATTGTGTCATTACGGTGAAATTCCATTTCAAAAAGCGCTACATGAATCACGGTTTCAAAAATCATTACTACACTGTTATTAACATGTGGATTACAGGACTTTCATTCACCATTCAATGCATATTGACACTTAGAAGCATTTTCTAAGATTTCACAGGGTTCTCCTAATGGCAGTTTTGAAAATGAGGCACATTTCGCAGAAAAATTCTCTTCAAGCGAGTTCTACCCAATAGACATGTAATTTACATTGTTTCCTTCAGTATGACACACTGTATTCCGTACACGTTACATGCATCACGAATTCAACAAACATTCTCTAATGAGTGTGAGCATGTGGATTACCAAAGTTTCATTCACCATACAAGGCATATTTATCTCTAGATGTAGTTATTCTGATTTCGCAGGTTTTCCCTAACATCCACTTCCGAAAATCATGAAATTTTCGCAGAAAAATTCAATTCAAGCGAGTTCTATCCAGTAGAATTGTTATTTTCCGAGTTTCACTCACTGAGACATTCCGTGTTCAAAAAATGTTACATTAATCACGGCTTCGACAAACATTATTTATTAACCGTGAGCATGTGGATTACCGATGTTTCAACCACAATACAAGGCATATTTACACCTAGAAATGTTTACTTAGATTTCACAGATTTTTCCTAACGTCTGTTACGAAAATCAGGCAGTTTTCGCAGAAAAATTCTCTTGCTGCGTGTTCGATCCAATACACATCCCATTTCCATAGATACCGTCACCGTAACATTCCGTGTTCCGAAAAAGGTACATGCACCATGGATTCAACAAATATTCACTCCTGAGTTGTTAGAATGTGAATTACACATCTTTAATAAATCATTGAAGACATATTGTCACCTTAAAGCTTTTGCTCAGGTTTTGCAGTGTTTTCATAACACCAGTTTCCAAACAGAGGTAGATTTTACAGTAAAATGCTCCTGGAGCGGGTTCTCAACAATAGATATGTAATCTACCTATTTTCCTTCAACGTGACATTCCGTGTACCGAACAAACTACATACATCACGGATTTGAGAAACATTTTTAATGAGTTGTGTACATGTGTATTACAGATCTTTCATCCACCATACAAGGCATATTTACACCTAGAAACATTAACTCTGAGTTTGCAGCTTTTTCCTAATAGCAGTTTCAAAAATCAGGCAGATTACTAAGGAAAAACCTTTTTGAGCGTGTCTTATGCAATAGATATGTAAATTACATAGATTCTCCCGCTGTGAAATTCCGTGTTTCGCCCACGCTACATGCAGATAGGATTCGACAAAAATACACTACAGAGTTGTTTGCATGTGGATTACAGGACTTTCATCACAATACAAGGCATATTGATGCTTAGAAACATTTTCTCTGATTTCACAGAGCTTTCCAAATGCCAGTTTCGAAACTGAGGCAGTTTTCACGGCAAAAACCTCTTGGAGCGTGTTCAAAACAATAGACATGTAATTTACATGGATTCGCTCACCGTGAAATTTCATGTTCCGAACACGCTTCATGCATCTCGGATTCAAAAATTTTCACTACAGAGTTGTTAGCAAGTGGATTACTGCACTTTCATCCACCATACATGGCTTACTGACACTTTGAAGACTTTTCTCAGATTTCACAGAGTAGTTTTAATGTCAGGTTTGAAAATGAGGCAGATTTGGCAGGAAAATGCTCTTGGAGCGAGTTCTAACCCATAGATATGTAATTTAATTAGTTTCACTCACCGTGATATTCCGTGTTCTGAACACGTTACATGCATCACGGATTCGACAAACATTCTTTAATGAGTTGTGAACATGTGTATTACCAAACTTTCATCCACCTTACAATGCATATTTATACATAGAAATTATTTTCTGATTTAGTATATTTCTCCTAGCGTCAGTTTTTTAATCATGCAGTTTTCACAGAAAAATCCTCTTGGAGCGAGTTCTACCCAATAGACATGCAATTTACGTAGAACCCGTCATCGTGAAATTCCGTGATCCGAAAAAGTTACATGCATCACGGTTTCAAAAAATATTCACTTCAGTCTTGTTAGCATAAAGATTACCGAACTTTCATCCACCATAAAAGCCATATTGACACTTTCAATCATTTTCTCATATTTCAAAAATTTTCCTAATGCCAGTTTTGAAAATGAGGCAGAATTCGCAGAAAAAGTTCTTGGAACGATTTCTACTCGAGAGATCTATTTTACATAGATTCGCTTACTGTGATATTCTGTGTTCCGAACACGCTTCATGTGTCTCGGATTCGACAAATATTCACTACAGAGTTGTTAGCATGTGGATTAACGATCTTTCATCCACCATACAAGGCTTAAATACACCGAGAATCTATTCATCTGAGTTCGCAGTGTTTCCTAATTCCAGTTTGGAAAATCAGGCAGATTTCTCAGGAAAAATCTCTTGGAGTGATTTCTAACCAAGAGAAATGTAATTTACATAAAATCTCTGACCATGAAATTCCGTGTTCCGAACATGCTACATGCATAATGGATTCTAAAAATATTCTCTACAGATTTGTTAGCATGTGTATTACCGTACTTTCATCACAATAGTTTGAATATTGATACTTAGAAGTATTTTCTCAGATTTTGTTGCGTTTTCCAAACGCCAGTTTAAAAAATGAAGCATTTACTGCAGAAAAATTCTCTTGGAGAGAGTTCTACCCAATAGAGTAGTAATTTACATTGTTTCAGTCACCGTGAAATTCCATGTTAAAAACACGGTATATGCATCACGGATTAGAAAAAGCTTCTTTAATATGTTGTGAAAATGTGGATTACCGAACTTTCTTCCAACATAAAGGCATATTTACACCTAGAAATATTTACTCTCATTTTGAAGCATTCTCCAAATTTCAGATTCGATAATCATGCAATTTTCGCAGAAAAATTCTATTCTAGCTAGTTCTACCCAATAGAATTTTAATTTAAATTGTGTCATTACGGTGAAATTCCATTTCAAAAAGCGCTACATGAATCACGGTTTCAAAAATCATTACTACACTGTTATTAACATGTGGATTACCGGACTTTCATTCACCATTCAATGCATATTGACACTTAGAAGCATTTTCTAAGATTTCACAGGGTTCTCCTAATGGCAGTTTTGAAAATGAGGCACATTTCGCAGAAAAAAACTCTTCAAGCGAGTTCTACCCAATAGACATATAACTTACATTGTTTCCTTCAATATGACACTCTGTATTCCGTACACGTTACATGCATCACGAATTCGACAAACATTCTCTAATGAGTGTGAGCATGTGGATTACCAAAATTTCATTCACCATACAAGGCATATTTACACCTAGATGTAGTTATTCTGATTTCGCAGGTTTTCCCTAACATCCACTTCTGAAAATCATGAAATTTTCGCAGAAAAATTCAATTCAATCGAGTTCTATACAGTAGAATTGTTATTTTCCGAGTTTCACTCACCGAGACATTCCGTGTTCAAAAAACGTTACATTAATCACGGCTTTGACAAACATTATTTAATGACCGTGACCATGTGGATTACCGATGTTTCAACCACAATACAAGGCATATTGACACCTAGAAACATTGACTTAGATTTCGCAGATTTTTCCTAAATTCAGTTATGAAAATCAGGCAGTTTTCGCAGAAAAATTCTCTTGCTGCATGTTCGATCCAATAGACACCCCATTTTCATAGATACCGTCACCGTAACAACCCGTGTTCCGAAAAAGTTACATGCACCATGGATTCAACAAATATTCACTGCTGAGTTGTTAGAATGTGAATTACACATCTTTAATAAACCATTGAAGACATATTGTCACCTTAAAGCTTTTGCTCAGGTTTTGCAATGTTTTCATAACACCAGTTTCCAAACAGAGGTAGATATTACAGTAAAATGCTCCTGGAGTGTTTCTCACCAATAGATATGTAATTTACATAGTTTCAATCAACGTGACATTTCGTATACTGAATACACTACATTCATCACGGATTTGAGAAACATTTTTAATGAGTTGTGTACATGTGTATTACAGAACTTTCATCCACCATACAAGGCATATTTACACCTAGAAACATTAACTCTGAGTTTGCAGCTTTTTCCTAATAGCAGTTTCAAAATCAGGCAGTTTCCTAAGGAAAAAAATGTTGGAGCGTGTTCTACCCAATAGATATGTAAATTACATAAATTCTCCCGCTGTGAAATTCCGTGTTTCGCACACGCTACATGCAGATAGGATTTGACAAAAATACACTACAGAGTTGTTTGCATGTGGATTACAGGACTTTCATCACAATACAAGGCACATTGATGCTTAGAAGCATTTTCTCTGATTTCACAGAGCTTTCCAAACGCCAGTTTCGGAACTGAGGCAGATTTCACGGCAAAAACCTCTTGGAGCGGGTTCAAAACAATAGACATTTAATTTACATGGATTCGCTCACCATGAAATTCCGTGTTCCGAACTCGCTTCATGCATCTCGGATTCAAAATTTTTCACTACAGGGTTGTTAGCAAGTGGATTACATCACTTTCATTGACCATAGATTGCTTACTGACTCTTTGAATACTTTTCTCAGATTTCACAGATTAGTTTAAATGCCAGGTTTGATAATGAGGCAGATTTGGCAGGAAAATGCTCTTGGGGCGAGTTCTAACCAAAAGATATGTAATATACCTAGTTTCACTCACCGTGACATTCCGTGTTCTGAACAAGTTACATGCATCACGGATTCGAAAAACATTCTTTAATGAGTTGTGAACATGTGTATTACCGAACTTTCATCCACCTTACAATGCAAATTTATACATAGAATGTTTTTTCTGATTTAGTAGATTTCACCTAATGTCAGTTTTTAAATCATGCAGTTTTCGCAGAAAAATCCTCTTGGAGCGAGTTCTACCCAATAGACATGCAATTTACTTAGAACCCGTCATCGTGAAATTCTGTGATCCAAAAAATATACATGCATCACGGTTTCGAAAAATATTCACTTCAGACTTGTTAGCATAAAGATTACCGAACTTTCATCCACCATAAAAGCCATATTGACACTTTGAATCATTTTCTCATATTTCGAAAGTTTTTCCTAATGCCAGTTTTGAAAATGAGGCAGAATTCGCAGAAAAAGCTCTTGGAGCGTGTTCTACCCAAGTGACATGCATTTTACATAGATTCGCTCACCGTGATATTCTGTGTCCCAAACACGCTTCATGTATCTCGGATTCGACAAATATTCACTACAGAGTTCTTAGCATGCAGATTACCGAACTTTCATCCACCCTACAAGGCATATTTACACCGAGAATCTATTCATCTGAGTTCGCAGTGTTTTCCTAAAGACAGTTTCGAAAATCAGGCAGATTTCTCAGGAAAAATCTCTTGGAGTGATTTCTAACCAAGAGAAATGTAATTTACATAATATACCTGGCCATGAAATTCCGTGTTCCGAACATGCTACATGCATAATGGATTCGAAAAATATTCTCTACAGATTTGTTAGCATGTGGATTACCGAACTTTCATCACAATAGTTTGAATATTGATACTTAGAAGTATTTTCTCAGATTTTGCTGCGTTTTCCAAACGCCAGTTTAAAAAATAATGCAGTTTTCACAGAAAAATACTCTTGGAGCGAGTTCTACCCAATAGAGGAGTAATTTACATTGTTTCAGTCACCGTGAAATTCCACATTCCTAACACGGTATATGCATCATGGAATAGAAAAAGATTCTTTAATATGTTGTGAAAATGTGGATTACAGAAATTTCTTCCACATAAAGTCATATTTACACCTAGAAATATTTACTCTCATTTTGAACCTTTCTCCAAACTTCAGATTCGATAATCATGCAATTTTCGCAGAAAAATTCTATTCTAGCTAGTTCTACCCAATAGAATTTTAATTTAAATTGTGTCATTACGGTGAAATTCCATTTCAAAAAGCGCTACATGAATCACGGTTTCAAAAATCATTACTACACTGTTATTAACATGTGGATTACAGGACTTTCATTCACCATTCAATGCATATTGACACTTAGAAGCATTTTCTAAGATTTCACAGGGTTCTCCTAATGGCAGTTTTGAAAATGAGGCACATTTCGCAGAAAAATTCTCTTCAAGCGAGTTCTACCCAATAGACATGTAATTTACATTGTTTCCTTCAGTATGACACACTGTATTCCGTACACGTTACATGCATCACGAATTCAACAAACATTCTCTAATGAGTGTGAGCATGTGGATTACCAAAGTTTCATTCACCATACAAGGCATATTTATCTCTAGATGTAGTTATTCTGATTTCGCAGGTTTTCCCTAACATCCACTTCCGAAAATCATGAAATTTTCGCAGAAAAATTCAATTCAAGCGAGTTCTATCCAGTAGAATTGTTATTTTCCGAGTTTCACTCACTGAGACATTCCGTGTTCAAAAAACGTTACATTAATCACGGCTTCGACAAACATTATTTATTAACCGTGAGCATGTGGATTACCGATGTTTCAACCACAATACAAGGCATATTTACACCTAGAAATGTTTACTTAGATTTCACAGATTTTTCCTAACGTCTGTTACGAAAATCAGGCAGTTTTCGCAGAAAAATTCTCTTGCTGCGTGTTCGATCCAATACACATCCCATTTCCATAGATACCGTCACCATAACATCCCGTGATCCGAAAAAGTTACATGCACCATGGATTCAACAAATATTCACTCCTGAGTTGTTAGAATGTGAATTACACATCTTTAATAAATCATTGAAGACATATTGTTACCTTAAAGCTTTTGCTCAGGTTTTGCAGTGTTTTCATAACACCAGTTTCCAAACAGAGGTAGATTTTACAGTAAAATGCTCCTGGAGCGGGTTCTCAACAATAGATATGTAATCTACCTATTTTCCTTCAACGTGACATTCCGTGTACCGAACAAACTACATACATCACGGATTTGAGAAACATTTTTAATGAGTTGTGTACATGTGTATTACAGATCTTTCATCCACCATACAAGGCATATTTACACCTAGAAACATTAACTCTGAGTTTGCAGCATTTTCCTAATAGCACTTTCAAAAATCAGGCAGATTACTAAGGAAAAACCTTTTTGAGCGTGTCTTATGCAATAGATATTTAAATTACATAGATTCTCCCGCTGTGAAATTCCGTGTTTCGCCCACGCTACATGCAGATAGGATTCGACAAAAATACACTACAGAGTTGTTTGCATGTGGATTACAGGACTTTCATCACAATACAAGGCATATTGATGCTTAGAAGCATTTTCTCTGATTTCACAGAGCTTTCCAAACGCCAGTTTCGAAACTGAGGCAGTTTTCACGGCAAAAACCTCTTGGAGCGTGTTCAAAACAATAGACATGTAATTTACATGGATTCGCTCACCGTGAAATTTCATGTTCCGAACACGCTTCATGCATCTCGGATTCAAAAATTTTCACTACAGAGTTGTTAGCAAGTGGATTACTGCACTTTCATCCACTATACATGGCTTACTGACACTTTGAAGACTTTTCTCAGATTTCACAGAGTAGTTTTAATGTCAGGTTTGAAAATGAGGCAGATTTGGCAGGAAAATGCTCTTGGAGCGAGTTCTAACCCAAAGATATGTAATTTAATTAGTTTCACTCACCGTGATATTCCGTGTTCTGAACACGTTACATGCATCACGGATTCGACAAACATTCTTTAATGAGTTGTGAACATGTGTATTACCGAACTTTCATCCACCTTACAATGCATATTTATACATAGAAATTATTTTCTGATTTAGTATATTTCTCCTAGTGTCAGTTTTTTAATCAGGCAGTTTTCACAGAAAAATCCTCTTGGAGCGAGTTCTACCCAATAGACATGCAATTTACGTAGAACCCGTCATCGTGAAATTCCGTGATCCGAAAAAGTTACATGCATCACGGTTTCAAAAAATATTCACTTCAGACTTGTTAGCATAAAGATTACCGAACTTTCATCCACCATAAAAGCCATATTGACACTTTCAATCATTTTCTCATATTTCAAAAATTTTCCTAATGCCAGTTTTGAAAATGAGGCAGAATTCGCAGAAAAAGTTCTTGGAACGAGTTCTACCCGAGAGATCTATTTTACATAGATTCGCTTACTGTGATATTCTGTGTTCCGAACACGCTTCATGTGTCTCGGATTCGACAAATATTCACTACTGAGTTGTTAGCATGTGGATTAACGATCTTTCATCCACCATACAAGGCTTAAATACACCGAGAATCTATTCATCTGAGTTCGCAGTGTTTCCTAATTCCAGTTTGGAAAATCAGGCAGATTTCTCAGGAAAAATCTCTTGGAGTGTTTTCTAACCAAGAGAAATGTAATTTACATAAACTCTCTGGCCATGAAATTCCGTGTTCCGAACATGCTACTTGCATAATGAATTCGAAAAATATTCACTACAGATTTGTTAGCATGTGGATTACCGAACTTTCATCACAATAGTTTGAATATTGATACTTAGAAGTATTTTCTCAGATTTTGTTGCGTTTTCCAAACGCCAGTTTAAAAAATGAAGCATTTACTGCAGAAAAATTCTCTTGGAGAGAGTTCTACCCAATAGAGTAGTAATTTACATTGTTTCAGTCACCGTGAAATTCCATGTTAAAAACACGGTATATGCATCACGGATTAGAAAAAGCTTCTTTAATATGTTGTGAAAATGTGGATTACCAAACTTTCTTCCAACATAAAGGCATATTTACACCTAGAAATATTTACTCTCATTTTGAAGCATTCTCCAAATTTCAGATTCGATAATCATGCAATTTTCGCAGAAAAATTCTATTCTAGCTAGTTCTACCCAATAGAATTTTAATTTAAATTGTGTCATTACGGTGAAATTCCATTTCAAAAAGCGCTACATGAATCACGGTTTGAAAAATCATTACTACACTGTTATTAACATGTGGATTACCGGACTTTCATTCACCACTCAATGCATATTGACACTTAGAAGCATTTTCTAAGATTTCACAGGGTTCTCCTAATGGCAGTTTTGAAAATGAGGCACATTTCGCAGAAAAAAACTCTTCAAGCGAGTTCTACCCAATAGACATGTAATTTACATTGTTTCCTTCAATATGACACACTGTATTCCGTACACGTTACATGCATCACGAATTCAACAAACATTCTCTAATGAGTGTGAGCATGTGGATTACCAAAGTTTCATTCACCATACAAGGCATATTTACACCTAGATGTAGTTATTCTGATTTCACAGGTTTTCCCTAACATCCACTTCCGAAAATCATGAAATTTTCGCAGAAAAATTCAATTCAAGCGAGTTCTATCCAGTAGAATTGTTATTTTCCGAGTTTCACTCACCGAGACATTCCGTGTTCAAAAAACGTTACATTAATCACGGCTTTGACAAACATTATTTAATGACCGTGACCATGTGGATTACCGATGTTTCAACCACAATACAAGGCATATTTACACCTAGAAATGTTTACTTAGATTTCACAGATTTTTCCTAATGTCTGTTACGAAAATCAGGCAGTTTTCGCAGAAAAATTCTCTTGCTGCATGTTCGATCCAATACACATCCCATTTCCATAGATACCGTCACCATAACATCCCGTGTTCCGAAAAAGTTACATGCACCATGGATTCAACAAATATTCACTCCTGAGTTGTTAGAATGTGAATTACACATCTTTAATAAACCATTGAAGACATATTGTCACCTTAAAGCTTTTGCTCAGGTTTTGCAGTGTTTTCATAACACCAGTTTCCAAACAGAGGTAGATTTTACAGTAAAATGCTCCTGGAGCGGGTTCTCAACAATAGATATGTAATCTACCTATTTTCCTTCAACGTGACATTCCGTGTACCGAACAAACTACATACATCACGGATTTGAGAAACATTTTTAATGAGTTGTGTACATGTGTATTACAGATCTTTCATCCACCATACAAGGCATATTTACACCTAGAAACATTAACTCTGAGTTTGCAGCATTTTCCTAATAGCAGTTTCAAAAATCAGGCAGATTACTAAGGAAAAACCTTTTTGAGCGTGTCTTATGCAATAGATATTTAAATTACATAGATTCTCCCGCTGTGAAATTCCGTGTTTCGCCCACGCTACATGCAGTTAGGATTCGACAAAAATACACTACAGAGTCTTTTGCATGTGGATTACAGGACTTTCATCACAATACAAGGCATATTGATGCTTAGAAACATTTTCTCTGATTTCACAGAGCTTTCCAAACGCCAGTTTCGAAACTGAGGCAGTTTTCACGGCAAAAACCTCTTGGAGCGTGTTCAAAACAATAGACATGTAATTTACATGGATTCGCTCACCGTGAAATTTCATGTTCCGAACACGCTTCATGCATCTCGGATTCAAAAATTTTCACTACAGAGTTGTTAGCAAGTGGATTACTGCACTTTCATCCACTATACATGGCTTACTGACACTTTGAAGACTTTTCTCAGATTTCACAGAGTAGTTTTAATGTCAGGTTTGAAAATGAGGCAGATTTGGCAGGAAAATGCTCTTGGAGCGAGTTCTAACCCAAAGATATGTAATTTAATTAGTTTCACTCACCGTGATATTCCGTGTTCTGAACACGTTACATGCATCACGGATTCGACAAACATTCTTTAATGAGTTGTGAACATGTGTATTACCGAACTTTCATCCACCTTACAATGCATATTTATACATAGAAATTATTTTCTGATTTAGTATATTTCTCCTAGTGTCAGATTTTTAATCAGGCAGTTTTCACAGAAAAATCCTCTTGGAGCGAGTTCTACCCAATAGACATGCAATTTACGTAGAACCCGTCATCGTGAAATTCCGTGATCCGAAAAAGTTACATGCATCACGGTTTCAAAAAATATTCACTTCAGACTTGTTAGCATAAAGATTACCGAACTTTCATCCACCATAAAAGCCATATTGACACTTTCAATCATTTTCTCATATTTCAAAAATTTTCCTAATGCCAGTTTTGAAAATGAGGCAGAATTCGCAGAAAAAGTTCTTGGAACGAGTTCTACCCGAGAGATCTATTTTACATAGATTCGCTTACTGTGATATTCTGTGTTCCGAACACGCTTCATGTGTCTCGGATTCGACAAATATTCACTACAGAGTTGTTAGCATGTGGATTAACGATCTTTCATCCACCATACAAGGCTTAAATACACCGAGAATCTATTCATCTGAGTTCGCAGTGTTTCCTAATTCCAGTTTGGAAAATCAGGCAGATTTCTCAGGAAAAATCTCTTGGAGTGTTTTCTAACCAAGAGAAATGTAATTTACATAAACTCTCTGGCCATGAAATTCCGTGTTCCGAACATGCTACTTGCATAATGAATTCGAAAAATATTCACTACAGATTTGTTAGCATGTGGATTACCGAACTTTCATCACAATAGTTTGAATATTGATACTTAGAAGTATTTTCTCAGATTTTGTTGCGTTTTCCAAACGCCAGTTTAAAAAATGAAGCATTTACTGCAGAAAAATTCTCTTGGAGAGAGTTCTACCCAATAGAGTAGTAATTTACATTGTTTCAGTCACCGTGAAATTCCATGTTAAAAACACGGTATATGCATCACGGATTAGAAAAAGCTTCTTTAATATGTTGTGAAAATGTGGATTACCAAACTTTCTTCCAACATAAAGGCATATTTACACCTAGAAATATTTACTCTCATTTTGAAGCATTCTCCAAATTTCAGATTCGATAATCATGCAATTTTCGCAGAAAAATTCTATTCTAGCTAGTTCTACCCAATAGAATTTTAATTTAAATTGTGTCATTACGGTGAAATTCCATTTCAAAAAGCGCTACATGAATCACGGTTTGAAAAATCATTACTACACTGTTATTAACATGTGGATTACCGGACTTTCATTCACCACTCAATGCATATTGACACTTAGAAGCATTTTCTAAGATTTCACAGGGTTCTCCTAATGGCAGTTTTGAAAATGAGGCACATTTCGCAGAAAAAAACTCTTCAAGCGAGTTCTACCCAATAGACATGTAATTTACATTGTTTCCTTCAATATGACACACTGTATTCCGTACACGTTACATGCATCACGAATTCAACAAACATTCTCTAATGAGTGTGAGCATGTGGATTACCAAAGTTTCATTCACCATACAAGGCATATTTACACCTAGATGTAGTTATTCTGATTTCAAAGGTTTTCCCTAACATCCACTTCCGAAAATCATGAAATTTTCGCAGAAAAATTCAATTCAAGCGAGTTCTATCCAGTAGAATTGTTATTTTCCGAGTTTCACTCACCGAGACATTCCGTGTTCAAAAAACGTTACATTAATCACGGCTTTGACAAACATTATTTAATGACCGTGACCATGTGGATTACCGATGTTTCAACCACAATACAAGGCATATTTACACCTAGAAATGTTTACTTAGATTTCACAGATTTTTCCTAACGTCTGTTACGAAAATCAGGCAGTTTTCGCAGAAAAATTCTCTTGCTGCATGTTCGATCCAATACACATCCCATTTCCATAGATACCGTCACCATAACATCCCGTGTTCCGAAAAAGTTACATGCACCATGGATTCAACAAATATTCACTCCTGAGTTGTTAGAATGTGAATTACACATCTTTAATAAACCATTGAAGACATATTGTCACCTTAAAGCTTTTGCTCATGTTTTGCAGTGTTTTCATAACACCAGTTTCCAAACAGAGGTAGATTTTACAGTAAAATGCTCCTGGAGCGGGTTCTCAACAATAGATATGTAATCTACCTATTTTCCTTCAACGTGACATTCCGTGTACCGAACAAACTACATACATCACGGATTTGAGAAACATTTTTAATGAGTTGTGTACATGTGTATTACAGATCTTTCATCCACCATACAAGGCATATTTACACCTAGAAACATTAACTCTGAGTTTGCAGCATTTTCCTAATAGCAGTTTCAAAAATCAGGCAGATTACTAAGGAAAAACCTTTTTGAGCGTGTCTTATGCAATAGATATTTAAATTACATAGATTCTCCCGCTGTGAAATTCCGTGTTTCGCCCACGCTACATGCAGTTAGGATTCGACAAAAATACACTACAGAGTCTTTTGCATGTGGATTACAGGACTTTCATCACAATACAAGGCATATTGATGCTTAGAAACATTTTCTCTGATTTCACAGAGCTTTCCAAACGCCAGTTTCGAAACTGAGGCAGTTTTCACGGCAAAAACCTCTTGGAGCGTGTTCAAAACAATAGACATGTAATTTACATGGATTCGCTCACCGTGAAATTTCATGTTCCCGAACACGCTTCATGCATCTCGGATTCAAAAATTTTCACTACAGAGTTGTTAGCAAGTGGATTACTGCACTTTCATCCACTATACATGGCTTACTGACACTTTGAAGACTTTTCTCAGATTTCACAGAGTAGTTTTAATGTCAGGTTTGAAAATGAGGCAGATTTGGCAGGAAAATGCTCTTGGAGCGAGTTCTAACCCAAAGATATGTAATTTAATTAGTTTCACTCACCGTGATATTCCGTGTTCTGAACACGTTACATGCATCACGGATTCGACAAACATTCTTTAATGAGTTGTGAACATGTGTATTACCGAACTTTCATCCACCTTACAATGCATATTTATACATAGAAATTATTTTCTGATTTAGTATATTTCTCCTAGTGTCAGATTTTTAATCAGGCAGTTTTCACAGAAAAATCCTCTTGGAGCGAGTTCTACCCAATAGACATGCAATTTACGTAGAACCCGTCATCGTGAAATTCCGTGATCCGAAAAAGTTACATGCATCACGGTTTCAAAAAATATTCACTTCAGACTTGTTAGCATAAAGATTACCGAACTTTCATCCACCATAAAAGCCATATTGACACTTTGAAGCATTTTCTCATATTTCAAAAATTTTCCTAATGCCAGTTTTGAAAATGAGGCAGAATTCGCAGAAAAAGTTCTTGGAACGAGTTCTACCCGAGAGATCTATTTTACATAGATTCGCTTACTGTGATATTCTGTGTTCCCAACACACTTCATGTATCTCAGATTCGACAAATATTCACTACAGAGTTGTTAGCATGTGGATTAACGATCTTTCATCCACCATACAAGGCTTAAATACACCGAGAATCTATTCATCTGAGTTCGCAGTGTTTCCTAATTCCAGTTTGGAAAATGAGGCAGATTTCTCAGGAAAAATCTCTTGGAGTGTTTTCTAACCAAGAGAAATGTAATTTACATAAACTCTCTGGCCATGAAATTCCGTGTTCCGAACATGCTACTTGCATAATGAATTCGAAAAATATTCACTACAGATTTGTTAGCATGTGGATTACCGAACTTTCATCACAATAGTTTGAATATTGACACTTAGAAGTATTTTCTCAGATTTTGTTGCGTTTTCCAAACGCCAGTTTAAAAAATGAAGCATTTACTGCAGAAAAATTCTCTTGGAGAGAGTTCTACCCAATAGAGTAGTAATTTACATTGTTTCAGTCACCGTGAAATTCCATGTTAAAAACACGGTATATGCATCACGGATTAGAAAAAGCTTCTTTAATATGTTGTGAAAATGTGGATTACCAAACTTTCTTCCAACATAAAGGCATATTTACACCTAGAAATATTTACTCTCATTTTGAAGCATTCTCCAAATTTCAGATTCGATAATCATGCAATTTTCGCAGAAAAATTCTATTCTAGCTAGTTCTACCCAATAGAATTTTAATTTAAATTGTGTCATTACGGTGAAATTCCATTTCAAAAAGCGCTACATGAATCACGGTTTGAAAAATCATTACTACACTGTTATTAACATGTGGATTACCGGACTTTCATTCACCACTCAATGCATATTGACACTTAGAAGCATTTTCTAAGATTTCACAGGGTTCTCCTAATGGCAGTTTTGAAAATGAGGCACATTTCGCAGAAAAAAACTCTTCAAGCGAGTTCTACCCAATAGACATGTAATTTACATTGTTTCCTTCAATATGACACACTGTATTCCGTACACGTTACATGCATCACGAATTCAACAAACATTCTCTAATGAGTGTGAGCATGTGGATTACCAAAGTTTCATTCACCATACAAGGCATATTTACACCTAGATGTAGTTATTCTGATTTCACAGGTTTTCCCTAACATCCACTTCCGAAAATCATGAAATTTTCGCAGAAAAATTCAATTCAAGCGAGTTCTATCCAGTAGAATTGTTATTTTCCGAGTTTCACTCACCGAGACATTCCGTGTTCAAAAAACGTTACATTAATCACGGCTTTGACAAACATTATTTAATGACCGTGACCATGTGGATTACCGATGTTTCAACCACAATACAAGGCATATTTACACCTAGAAATGTTTACTTAGATTTCACAGATTTTTCCTAACGTCTGTTACGAAAATCAGGCAGTTTTCGCAGAAAAATTCTCTTGCTGCATGTTCGATCCAATACACATCCCATTTCCATAGATACCGTCACCATAACATCCCGTGTTCCGAAAAAGTTACATGCACCATGGATTCAACAAATATTCACTCCTGAGTTGTTAGAATGTGAATTACACATCTTTAATAAACCATTGAAGACATATTGTCACCTTAAAGCTTTTGCTCATGTTTTGCAGTGTTTTCATAACACCAGTTTCCAAACAGAGGTAGATTTTACAGTAAAATGCTCCTGGAGCGGGTTCTCAACAATAGATATGTAATCTACCTATTTTCCTTCAACGTGACATTCCGTGTACCGAACAAACTACATACATCACGGATTTGAGAAACATTTTTAATGAGTTGTGTACATGTGTATTACAGATCTTTCATCCACCATACAAGGCATATTTACACCTAGAAACATTAACTCTGAGTTTGCAGCATTTTCCTAATAGCAGTTTCAAAAATCAGGCAGATTACTAAGGAAAAACCTTTTTGAGCGTGTCTTATGCAATAGATATTTAAATTACATAGATTCTCCCGCTGTGAAATTCCGTGTTTCGCCCACGCTACATGCAGTTAGGATTCGACAAAAATACACTACAGAGTCTTTTGCATGTGGATTACAGGACTTTCATCACAATACAAGGCATATTGATGCTTAGAAACATTTTCTCTGATTTCACAGAGCTTTCCAAACGCCAGTTTCGAAACTGAGGCAGTTTTCACGGCAAAAACCTCTTGGAGCGTGTTCAAAACAATAGACATGTAATTTACATGGATTCGCTCACCGTGAAATTTCATGTTCCCGAACACGCTTCATGCATCTCGGATTCAAAAATTTTCACTACAGAGTTGTTAGCAAGTGGATTACTGCACTTTCATCCACTATACATGGCTTACTGACACTTTGAAGACTTTTCTCAGATTTCACAGAGTAGTTTTAATGTCAGGTTTGAAAATGAGGCAGATTTGGCAGGAAAATGCTCTTGGAGCGAGTTCTAACCCAAAGATATGTAATTTAATTAGTTTCACTCACCGTGATATTCCGTGTTCTGAACACGTTACATGCATCACGGATTCGACAAACATTCTTTAATGAGTTGTGAACATGTGTATTACCGAACTTTCATCCACCTTACAATGCATATTTATACATAGAAATTATTTTCTGATTTAGTATATTTCTCCTAGTGTCAGATTTTTAATCAGGCAGTTTTCACAGAAAAATCCTCTTGGAGCGAGTTCTACCCAATAGACATGCAATTTACGTAGAACCCATCATCGTGAAATTCCGTGATCCGAAAAATTTACATGCATCACGGTTTCAAAAAATATTCACTTCAGACTTGTTAGCATAAGGATTACCGAACTTTCATCCACCGTAAAAGCCATATTGACACTTTGAAGCATTTTCTCATATTTCAAAAGATTTTCCTAATGCCAGTTTTGAAAATGAGGCAGAATTCGCAGAAAAAGTTCTTGGAACGAGTTCTACCTGAGAGATCTATTTTACATAGATTCGCTTACTGTGATATTCTGTGTTCCGAACACGCTTCATGTGTCTCGGATTCGACAAATATTCACTACAGAGTTGTTAGCATGTGGATTAACGATCTTTCATCCACCATACAAGGCTTAAATACACCGAGAATCTATTCATCTGAGTTCGCAGTGTTTCCTAATTCCAGTTTGGAAAATCAGGCAGATTTCTCAGGAAAAATCTCTTGGAGTGTTTTCTAACCAAGAGAAATGTAATTTACATAAACTCTCTGGCCATGAAATTCCGTGTTCCGAACATGCTACTTGCATAATGAATTCGAAAAATATTCACTACAGATTTGTTAGCATGTGGATTACCGAACTTTCATCACAATAGTTTGAATATTGATACTTAGAAGTATTTTCTCAGATTTTGTTGCGTTTTCCAAACGCCAGTTTAAAAAATGAAGCATTTACTGCAGAAAAATTCTCTTGGAGAGAGTTCTACCCAATAGAGTAGTAATTTACATTGTTTCAGTCACCGTGAAATTCCATGTTAAAAACACGGTATATGCATCACGGATTAGAAAAAGCTTCTTTAATATGTTGTGAAAATGTGGATTACCAAACTTTCTTCCAACATAAAGGCATATTTACACCTAGAAATATTTACTCTCATTTTGAAGCATTCTCCAAATTTCAGATTCGATAATCATGCAATTTTCGCAGAAAAATTCTATTCTAGCTAGTTCTACCCAATAGAATTTTAATTTAAATTGTGTCATTACGGTGAAATTCCATTTCAAAAAGCGCTACATGAATCACGGTTTGAAAAATCATTACTACACTGTTATTAACATGTGGATTACCGGACTTTCATTCACCACTCAATGCATATTGACACTTAGAAGCATTTTCTAAGATTTCACAGGGTTCTCCTAATGGCAGTTTTGAAAATGAGGCACATTTCGCAGAAAAAAACTCTTCAAGCGAGTTCTACCCAATAGACATGTAATTTACATTGTTTCCTTCAATATGACACACTGTATTCCGTACACATTACATGCATCACGAATTCAACAAACATTCTCTAATGAGTGTGAGCATGTGGATTACCAAAGTTTCATTCACCATACAAGGCATATTTACACCTAGATGTAGTTATTCAGATTTCACAGGTTTTCCCTAACATCCACTTCCGAAAATCATGAAATTTTCGCAGAAAAATTCAATTCAAGCGAGTTCTATCCAGTAGAATTGTTATTTTCCGAGTTTCACTCACCGAGACATTCCGTGTTCAAAAAACGTTACATTAATCACGGCTTTGACAAACATTATTTAATGACCGTGACCATGTGGATTACCGATGTTTCAACCACAATACAAGGCATATAGACACCTAGAAACATTGACTTAGATTTCGCAGATTTTTCCTAAATTCAGTTATGAAAATCAGGCAGTATTCGCAGAAAAATTCTCTTGCTGCATGTTCGATCCTATAGACACCCCATTTTCATAGATACAGTCACCGTAACATCCCGTGTTCCGAAAGTTACATGCACCATGGATTCAACAAATATTCACTGCAGAGTTGTTAGAATGTGAATTACACATCTTTAATAAACCATTGAAGACATATTGTCACCTTAAAATTTTGCTCAGATTTTGCAGTGTTTTCATAACACCAGTTTCCAAACAGAGGTAGATTTTACAGTAAAATGCTCCTGGAGTGTTTCTCACCAATAGATATGTAATTCACATAGTTTCCATCAACGTGACATTCCGTATACTGAATACACTACATTCATCACGGATTTGAGAAACATTTTTAATGAGTTGTGTACATGTGTATTACAGAACTTTCATCCACCATACAAGGCATATTTACACCTAGAAACATTAACTCTGAGTTTGCAGATTTTTCCTAATAGCAGTTTCAAAATCAGGGAGTTTCCTAAGGAAAAAACTGTTGGAGCGTGTTCTACCCAATAGATATGTAAATTACATAGATTCTCCCGCTGTGAAATTCCGTGTTTCGCCCACGCTACATGCAGATAGGATTCGACAAAAATACACTACAGAGTTGTTTGCATGTGGATTACAGGACTTTCATCACAATACAAGGCATATTGATGCTTAGAAACATTTTCTCTGATTTCACAGAGCTTTCCAAACGCCAGTTTCGAAACTGAGGCAGTTTTCACGGCAAAAACCTCTTGGAGCGTGTTCAAAACAATAGACATGTAATTTACATGGATTTGCTCACCGTGAAATTTCATGTTCCGAACACGCTTCATGCATCTCGGATTCAAAAATTTTCACTACAGAGTTGTTAGCAAGTGGATTACTGCACTTTCATCCACCATACATGGCTTACTGACACTTTGAAGACTTTTCTCAGATTTCACAGATTAGTTTTAATGTCAGGTTTGAAAATGAGGCAGATTTGGCAGGAAAATGCTCTTGGAGCGAGTTCTAACCCAAAGATTTGTAATTTAATTAGTTTCACTCACCGTGATATTCCGTGTTCTGAACACGTTACATGCATCACGGATTCGACAAACAATCTTTAATGAGTTGTGAACATGTGTATTACCGAACTTTCATCCACCTTACAATGCATATTTATACATAGAAATTATTTTCTGATTTAGTATATTTCTCCTAGTGTCAGTTATTTAATCATGCAGTTTTCACAGAAAAATCCTCTTGGAGCGAGTTCTACCCAATAGACATGCAATTTACGTAGAACCCATCATCGTGAAATTCCGTGATCCGAAAAAGTTACATGCATCACGGTTTCAAAAAATATTCACTTCAGACTTGTTAGCATAAGGATTACCGAACTTTCATCCACCGTAAAAGCCATATTGACACTTTGAAGCATTTTCTCATATTTCAAAAGATTTTCCTAATGCCAGTTTTGAAAATGAGGCAGAATTCGCAGAAAAAGTTCTTGGAACGAGTTCTACCTGAGAGATCTATTTTACATAGATTCGCTTACTGTGATATTCTGTGTTCCGAACACGCTTCATGTGTCTCGGATTCGACAAATATTCACTACAGAGTTGTTAGCATGTGGATTAACGATCTTTCATCCACCATACAAGGCTTAAATACACCGAGAATCTATTCATCTGAGTTCGCAGTGTTTCCTATTACCAGTTTCGAAAATCAGGCAGATTTCTCAGGAAAAATCTCTTGGAGTGTTTTCTAACCAAGAGAAATGTAATTTACATAAACTCTCTGGCCATGAAATTCCGTGTTCCGAACATGCTACTTGCATAATGAATTCGAAAAATATTCACTACAGATTTGTTAGCATGTGGATTACCGAACTTTCATCACAATAGTTTGAATATTGATACTTAGAAGTATTTTCTCAGATTTTGTTGCGTTTTCCAAACGCCAGTTTAAAAAATGAAGCATTTACTGCAGAAAAATTCTCTTGGAGAGAGTTCTACCCAATAGAGTAGTAATTTACATTGTTTCAGTCACCGTGAAATTCCATGTTAAAAACACGGTATATGCATCACGGATTAGAAAAAGCTTCTTTAATATGTTGTGAAAATGTGGATTACCAAACTTTCTTCCAACATAAAGGCATATTTACACCTAGAAATATTTACTCTCATTTTGAAGCATTCTCCAAATTTCAGATTCGATAATCATGCAATTTTCGCAGAAAAATTCTATTCTAGCTAGTTCTACCCAATAGAATTTTAATTTAAATTGTGTCATTACGGTGAAATTCCATTTCAAAAAGCGCTACATGAATCACGGTTTGAAAAATCATTACTACACTTTTATTAACATGTGGATTACCGGACTTTCATTCACCATTCAATGCATATTGACACTTAGAAGCATTTTCTAAGATTTCACAGGGTTCTCCTAATGGCAGTTTTGAAAATGAGGCACATTTCGCAGAAAAAAACTCTTCAAGCGAGTTCTACCCAATAGACATGTAATTTACATTGTTTCCTTCAATATGACACACTGTATTCCGTACACGTTACATGCATCACGAATTCAACAAACATTCTCTAATGAGTGTGAGCATGTGGATTACCAAAGTTTCATTCACCATACAAGGCATATTTACACCTAGATGTAGTTATTCTGATTTCACAGGTTTTCCCTAACATCCACTTCCGAAAATCATGAAATTTTCGCAGAAAAATTCAATTCAAGCGAGTTCTATCCAGTAGAATTGTTATTTTCCGAGTTTCACTCACCGAGACATTCCGTGTTCAAAAAACGTTACATTAATCACGGCTTTGACAAACATTATTTAATGACCGTGACCATGTGGATTACCGATGTTTCAACCACAATACAAGGCATATTGACACCTAGAAACATTGACTTAGATTTCGCAGATTTTTCCTAAATTCAGTTATGAAAATCAGGCAGTATTCGCAGAAAAATCCTCTTGCTGCATGTTCGATCCAATAGACACCCCATTTTCATAGATACCGTCACCGTAACATCCCGTGATCCGAAAAAGATACATGCACCATGGATTCAACAAATATTCACTGCTGAGTTGTTAGAATGTGAATTACACATCTTTAATAAACCATTGAAGACATATTGTCACCTTAAAATTTTGCTCAGATTTTGCAGTGTTTTCATAACACCAGTTTCCAAACAGAGGTAGATTTTACAGTAAAATGCTCCTGGAGTGTTTCTCACCATTAGATATGTAATTCACATAGTTTCCATCAACGTGACATTCCGTATACTGAATACACTACATTCATCACGGATTTGAGAAACATTTTTAATGAGTTGTGTACATGTGTATTACAGAACTTTCATCCACCATACAAGGCATATTTACACCTAGAAACATTAACTCTGAGTTTGCAGCTTTTTCCTACTAGTAGTTTCAAAATCAGGCAGTTTCCTAAGGAAAAAACTGTTGGAGCGTGTTCTACCCAATAGATATGTAAATTACATAGATTCTCCCGCTGTGAAATTCCGTGTTTCGCCCACGCTACATGCAGATAGGATTCGACAAAAATACACTACAGAGTTGTTTGCATGTGGATTACAGGACTTTCATCACAATACAAGGCATATTGATGATTAGAAGCATTTTCTCTGATTTCACAGAGCTTTCCAAACGCCAGTTTCGGAACTGAGGCAGATTTCACGGCAAAAACCTCTTGGAGAGGGTTCAAAACAATAGACATTTAATTTACATGGATTCGCAAACCATGAAATTCCGTGTTCCGAACACGCTTCATGCATCTCGGATTCAAAAATTTTCACTACAGAGTTGTTAGCAAGTGGAATACATCACTTTCATTGACCATAGATTGCTTACTGACTCTTTGAATACTTTTCTCAGATTTCACAGATTAGTTTAAATGCCAGGTTTGAAAATGAGGCAGATTTGGCAGGAAAATGCTCTTGGAGCGAGTTCTAACCAAAAGATATGTAATATACCTAGTTTCACTCACCGTGACATTCCGTGTTCTGAACAAGTTACATGCATCACGGATTCGAAAAACATTCTTTAATGAGTTGTGAACATGTGTATTACCGTACTTTCATCCACCTTACAATGCATATTTATACATAGAATGTTTTTTCTGATTTAGTAGATTTCACCTAATGTCAGTATTTAAATCATGCAGTTTTCGCAGAAAATCCTCTTGGAGCGAGTTCTACCCAATAGACATTCAATTTACATAGAACCTGTCATCGTGAAATTCCGTGTTCCGAAAAAGCTACATGCATCACGGATTCGACAAATATTCACTACAGGGTTGTTAGAATAAGGATTAACGAACTTTCATCCACCATAAAAGCCATATTGACACTTTGAATCATTTTCTCATATTTCAAAAGTTTTTCCTAATGCCAGTTTTGAAAATGAGGCAGAATTCGCAGAAAAAGCTCTTGGAGCGTGTTCTACCCTAGTGACATGCATTTTACATAGATTCGCTCACCGTGATATTCTGTGTCCCAAACACGCTTCATGTATCTTGGATTAGACAAATATTCACTACAGAGTTGTTAGCATGTGGATTAACGAACTTTCATCCACCCTACAAGGCATATATACACCGAGAATCTATTCATCTGAGTTCGCAGTGTTTCCTAAATCCAGTTTCGAATATCAGGCAGATTTCTCAGGAAAAATCTCTTGGAGTGATTTCTAACCAAGAGAAATGCAATTTACATAAACTCTCTGGCCATGAAATTCCGTTTTCCGAACATGCTACATGCATAATGGATTCTAAAAATATTCTCTACAGATTTGTTAGCATGTATATTACCGTACTTTCATCACAATAGTTTGAATATTGATACTTAGAAGTATTTTCTCAGATTTTGTTGCGTTTTCCAAACGCCAGTTTAAAAAATGAAGCATTTACTGCAGAAAAATTCTCTTGGAGAGAGTTCTACCCAATAGAGTAGTAATTTACATTGTTTCAGTCACCGTGAAATTCCATGTTAAAAACACGGTATATGCATCACGGATTAGAAAAAGCTTCTTTAATATGTTGTGAAAATGTGGATTACCAAACTTTCTTCCAACATAAAGGCATATTTACACCTAGAAATATTTACTCTCATTTTGAAGCATTCTCCAAATTTCAGATTCGATAATCATGCAATTTTCGCAGAAAAATTCTATTCTAGCTAGTTCTACCCAATAGAATTTTAATTTAAATTGTGTCATTACGGTGAAATTCCATTTCAAAAAGCGCTACATGATTCACGGTTTGAAAAATCATTACTACACTGTTATTAACATGTGGATTACCGGACTTTCATTCACCATTCAATGCATATTGACACTTAGAAGCATTTTCTAAGATTTCACAGGGTTCTCCTAATGGCAGTTTTGAAAATGAGGCACATTTCGCAGAAAAA
Organism: Camelus bactrianus; assembly: GCF_048773025.1. Taxonomy (NCBI): domain Eukaryota; kingdom Metazoa; phylum Chordata; class Mammalia; order Artiodactyla; family Camelidae; genus Camelus; species Camelus bactrianus. The sequence goes on along the minus strand of NC_133539.1, from coordinate 140,564,846 downwards.
AACTCTTCAAGCGAGTTCTACCCAATAGACATACAACTTACATTGTTTCCTTCAATATGACACTCTGAATTCCGTACACGTTACATGCATCACGAATTCGACAAACATTCTCTAATGAGTGTGAGCATGTGGATTACCAAAATTTCATTCACCATACAAGGCATATTTACACCTAGATGTAGTTATTCTGATTTCGCAGGTTTTCCCTAACATCCACTTCTGAAAATCATGAAATTTTCGCAGAAAAATTCAATTCAATCGAGTTCTATACAGTAGAATTGTTATTTTCCGAGTTTCACTCACCGAGACATTCCGTGTTCAAAAAACGTTACATTAATCACGGCTTTGACAAACATTATTTAATGACCGTGACCATGTGGATTACCGATGTTTCAACCACAATACAAGGCATATTGACACCTAGAAACATTGACTTAGATTTCGCAGATTTTTCCTAAATTCAGTTATGAAAATCAGGCAGTTTTCGCAGAAAAATTCTCTTGCTGCATGTTCGATCCAATAGACACCCCATTTTCATAGATACCGTCACCGTAACATCCCGTGTTCCGAAAAAGTTACATGCACCATGGATTCAACAAATATTCACTGCTGAGTTGTTAGAATGTGAATTACACATCTTTAATAAACAATTGAGACATATAGTCACCTTAAAATTTTGCTCAGATTTTGCAGTATTTTCATAACACCAGTTTCCAAACAGAGGTAGATTTTACAGTAAAATGCTCCTGGAGTGTTTCTCACCAATAGATATGTAATTTACATAGTTTCCATCAACGTGACATTTCGTATACTGAATACACTACATTCATCACGGATTTGAGAAACATTTTTAATGAGTTGTGTACATGTGTATTACAGATCTTTCATCCACCATACAAGGCATATTTACACCTAGAAACATTAACTCTGAGTTTGCAGCTTTTTCCTAATAGCAGTTTCAAAATCAGGCAGTTTCCTAAGGAAAAAAATGTTGGAGCGTGTTCTACCCAATAGATATGTAAATTACATAGATTCTCCCGCTGTGAAATTCCGTGTTTCGCACACGCTACATGCAGATAGGATTTGACAAAAATACACTACAGAGTTGTTTGCATGTGGATTACAGGACTTTCATCACAATACAAGGCACATTGATGCTTAGAAGCATTTTCTCTGATTTCACAGAGCTTTCCAAACGCCAGTTTCGGAACTGAGGCAGATTTCACGGCAAAAACCTCTTGGAGCGGGTTCAAAACAATAGACATTTAATTTACATGGATTCGCTCACCATGAAATTCCGTGTTCCGAACACGCTTCATGCATCTCGGATTCAAAAATTTTCACTACAGGGTTGTTAGCAAGTGGATTACATCACTTTCATTGACCATAGATTGCTTACTGACTCTTTGAATACTTTTCTCAGATTTCACAGATTAGTTTAAATGCCAGGTTTGATAATGAGGCAGATTTGGCAGGAAAATGCTCTTGGGGCGAGTTCTAACCAAAAGATATGTAATATACCTAGTTTCACTCACCGTGACATTCCGTGTTCTGAACAAGTTACATGCATCACGGATTCAAAAAACATTCTTTAATGAGTTGTGAACATGTGTATTACCGAACTTTCATCCACCTTACAATGCATATTTATACATAGAATGTTTTTTCTGATTTAGTAGATTTCACCTAATGTCAGTTTTTAAATCATGCAGTTTTCGCAGAAAAATCCTCTTGGAGCGAGTTCTACCCAATAGACATGCAATTTACGTAGAACCCGTCATCGTGAAATTCTGTGATCCAAAAAATATACATGCATCACGTTTTCGAAAAATATTCACTTCAGACTTGTTAGCATAAAGATTACCGAACTTTCATCCACCATAAAAGCCATATTGACACTTTGAATCATTTTCTCATATTTGGAAAGGTTTTCCTAATGCCAGTTTTGAAAATGAGGCAGAATTCGCAGAAAAAGCTCTTGGAGCGTGTTCTACCCAAGTGACATGCATTTTACATAGATTCGCTCACCGTGATATTCTGTGTCCCAAACACGCTTCATGTATCTCGGATTCGACAAATATTCACTACAGAGTTGTTAGCATGCAGATTACCGAACTTTCATCCACCCTACAAGGCATATTTACACCGAGAATCTATTCATCTGAGTTCGCAGTGTTTTCCTAAAGACAGTTTCGAAAATCAGGCAGATTTCTCAGGAAAAATCTCTTGGAGTGATTTCTAACCAAGAGAAATGTAATTTACATAATATACCTGGCCATGAAATTCCGTGTTCCGAACATGCTACATGCATAATGGATTCGAAAAATATTCTCTACAGATTTGTTAGCATGTGGATTACCGAACTTTCATCACAATAGTTTGAATATTGATACTTAGAAGTATTTTCTCAGATTTTGCTGCGTTTTCCAAACGCCAGTTTAAAAAATAATGCAGTTTTCACAGAAAAATACTCTTGGAGCGAGTTCTACCCAATAGAGGAGTAATTTACATTGTTTCAGTCACCGTGAAATTCCATGTTAAAAACACGGTATATGCATCACGGATTAGAAAAAGCTTCTTTAATATGTTGTGAAAATGTGGATTACCGAACTTTCTTCCAACATAAAGGCATATTTACACCTAGAAATATTTACTCTCATTTTGAAGCATTCTCCAAATTTCAGATTCGATAATCATGCAATTTTCGCAGAAAAATTCTATTCTAGCTAGTTCTACCCAATAGAATTTTAATTTAAATTGTGTCATTACGGTGAAATTCCATTTCAAAAAGCGCTACATGAATCACGGTTTCAAAAATCATTACTACACTGTTATTAACATGTGGATTACAGGACTTTCATTCACCATTCAATGCATATTGACACTTAGAAGCATTTTCTAAGATTTCACAGGGTTCTCCTAATGGCAGTTTTGAAAATGAGGCACATTTCGCAGAAAAATTCTCTTCAAGCGAGTTCTACCCAATAGACATGTAATTTACATTGTTTCCTTCAGTATGACACACTGTATTCCGTACACGTTACATGCATCACGAATTCGACAAACATTCTCTAATGAGTGTGAGCATGTGGATTACCAAAATTTCATTCACCATACAAGGCATATTTATCCCTAGATGTAGTTATTCTGATTTCGCAGGTTTTCCCTAACATCCAATTCCGAAAATCATGAAATTTTCGCAGAAAAATTCAATTCAAGCGAGTTCTATCCAGTAGAATTGTTATTTTCCGAGTTTCACTCACTGAGACATTCCGTGTTCAAAAAACGTTACATTAATCACGGCTTCGACAAACATTATTTATTAACCGTGAGCATGTGGATTACCGATGTTTCAACCACAATACAAGGCATATTTACACCTAGAAATGTTTACTTAGATTTCACAGATTTTTCCTAACGTCTGTTACGAAAATCAGGCAGTTTTCGCAGAAAAATTCTCTTGCTGCATGTTCGATCCAATACACATCCCATTTCCATAGATACCGTCACCGTAACATTCCGTGTTCCGAAAAAGGTACATGCACCATGGATTCAACAAATATTCACTCCTGAGTTGTTAGAATGTGAATTACACATCTTTAATAAACCATTGAAGACATATTGTCACCTTAAAGCTTTTGCTCAGGTTTTGCAGTGTTTTCATAACACCAGTTTCCAAACAGAGGTAGATTTTACAGTAAAATGCTCCTGGAGCGGGTTCTCAACAATAGATATGTAATTTACCTATTTTCCTTCAACGTGACATTCCGTGTACCGAACAAACTACATACATCACGGATTTGAGAAACATTTTTAATGAGTTGTGTACATGTGTATTACAGATCTTTCATCCACCATACAAGGCATATTTACACCTAGAAACATTAACTCTGAGTTTGCAGCTTTTTCCTAATAGCAGTTTCAAAAATCAGGCAGATTACTAAGGAAAAACCTTTTTGAGCGTGTCTTATGCAATAGATATTTAAATTACATAGATTCTCCCGCTGTGAAATTCCGTGTTTCGCCCACGCTACATGCAGATAGGATTCGACAAAAATACACTACAGAGTTGTTTGCATGTGGATTACAGGACTTTCATCACAATACAAGGCATATTGATGCTTAGAAACATTTTCTCTGATTTTACAGAGCTTTCCAAACGCCAGTTTCGAAACTGAGGCAGTTTTCACGGCAAAAACCTCTTGGAGCTTGTCCAAAACAATAGACATGTAATTTACATGGATTCGCTCACCGTGAAATTTCATGTTCCGAACACGCTTCATGCATCTCGGATTCAAAAATTTTCACTACAGAGTTGTTAGCAAGTGGATTACTGCACTTTCATCCACCATACATGGCTTACTGACACTTTGAAGACTTTTCTCAGATTCCACAGAGTAGTTATAATGTCAGGTTTGAAAATGAGGCAGATTTGGCAGGAAAATGCTCTTGGAGCGAGTTCTAACCCAAAGATATGTAATTTAATTAGTTTCACTCACCGTGATATTCCGTGTTCTGAACACGTTACATGCATCACGGATTCGACAAACATTCTTTAATGAGTTGTGAACATGTGTATTACCGAACTTTCATCCACCTTACAATGCATTTTTATACATAGAAATTATTTTCTGATTTAGTATATTTCTCCTAGTGTCAGTTTTTTAATCATGCAGTTTTCACAGAAAAATCCTCTTGAAGCGAGTTCTACCCAATAGACATGCAATTTACGTAGAACCCGTCATCGTGAAATTCCGTGATCCGAAAAATATACATGCATCACGGTTTCGAAAAATATTCACTTCAGACTTGTTAGCATAAAGATTACCGAACTTTCATCCACCATAAAAGCCATATTGACACTTTGAAGCATTTTCTCATATTTCAAAAGATTTTCCTAATGCCAGTTTTGAAAATGAGGCAGAATTCGCAGAAAAAGTTCTTGGAACGAGTTCTACCCGAGAGATCTATTTTACATAGATTCGCTTACTGTGATATTCTGTGTTCCGAACACGCTTCATGTGTCTCGGATTCGACAAATATTCACTACAGAGTTGTTAGCATGTGGATTAACGATCTTTCATCCACCATACAAGGCTTAAATACACCGAGAATCTATTCATCTGAGTTCGCAGTGTTTCCTAATTCCAGTTTGGAAAATCAGGCAGATTTCTCAGGAAAAATCTCTTGGAGTGTTTTCTAACCAAGAGAAATGTAATTTACATAAACTCTCTGGCCATGAAATTCCGTGTTCCGAACATGCTACTTGCATAATGAATTCGAAAAATATTCACTACAGATTTGTTAGCATGTGGATTACCGAACTTTCATCACAATAGTTTGAATATTGATACTTAGAAGTATTTTCTCAGATTTTGTTGCGTTTTTCAAACGCCAGTTTAAAAAATGAAGCATTTACTGCAGAAAAATTCTCCTGGAGAGAGTTCTACCCAATAGAGTAGTAATTTACATTGTTTCAGTCACCGTGAAATTCCATGTTAAAAACACGGTATATGCATCACGGATTAGAAAAAGCTTCTTTAATATGTTGTGAAAATGTGGATTACCGAACTTTCTTCCAACATAAAGGCATATTTACACCTAGAAATATTTACTCTCATTTTGAAGCATTCTCCAAATTTCAGATTCAATAATCATGCAATTTTCGCAGAAAAATTCTATTCTAGCTAGTTCTACCCAATAGAATTTTAATTTAAATTGTGTCATTACGGTGAAATTCCATTTCAAAAAGCGCTACATGAATCACGGTTTGAAAAATCATTACTACACTTTTATTAACATGTGGATTACCGGACTTTCATTCACCATTCAATGCATATTGACACTTAGAGGCATTTTCTAAGATTTCACAGGGTTCTCCTAATGGCAGTTTTGAAAATGAGGCACATTTCGCAGAAAAAAACTCTTCAAGCGAGTTCTACCCAATAGACATGTAATTTACATTGTTTCCTTCAATATGACACACTGTATTCCGTACACGTTACATGCATCACGAATTCGACAAACATTCTCTAATGAGTGTGAGCATGTGGATTACCAAAATTTCATTCACCATACAAGGCATATTTACACCTAGATGTAATTATTCTGATTTCGCAGGTTTTCCCTAACATCCACTTCCGAAAATCATGAAATTTTCGCAGAAAAATTCAATTCAAGCGAGTTCTATCCAGTAGAATTGTTATTTTCCGAGTTTCACTCACCGAGACATTCCGTGTTCAAAAAACGTTACATTAATCACGGCTTTGACAAACATTATTTAATGACCGTGACCATGTGGATTACCGATGTTTCAACCACAGTACAAGGCATATTGACACCTAGAAACATTTACTTATATTTCGCAGATTTTTCCTAAATTCAGATATGAAAATCAGGCAGTTTTCGCAGAAAAATTCTCTTGCTGCATGTTCGATCCAATAGACACCCCATTTTCATAGATACCGTCACCGTAACATCCCGTGATCCGAAAAAGTTACATGCACCATGGATTCAACAAATATTCACTGCTGAGTTGTTAGAATGTGAATTACACATCTTTAATAAACCATTGAAGACATATTGTCACCTTAAAATTTTGCTCAGATTTTGCAGTGTTTTCATAACACCAGTTTCCAAACAGAGGTAGATTTTACAGTAAAATGCTCCTGGAGTGTTTCTCACCAATAGATATGTAATTTACATAGTTTCCATCAACGTGACATTCCGTATACTGAATACACTACATTCATCACGGATTTGAGAAACATTTTTAATGAGTTGTGTACATGTGTATTACAGAACTTTCATCCACCATACAAGGCATATTTACACCTAGAAACATTAACTCTGAGTTTGCAGCTTTTTCCTAATAGCAGTTTCAAAATCAGGGAGTTTCCTAAGGAAAAAACTGTTGGAGCGTGTTCTACCCAATAGATATGTAAATTACATAGATTCTCCCGCTGTGAAATTCCGTGTTTCGCACACGCTACATGCAGATAGGATTCGACAAAAATACACTACAGAGTTGTTTGCATGTGGATTACAGGACTTTCATCACAATACAAGGCATATTGATGATTAGAAGCATTTTCTCTGATTTCACAGAGCTTTCCAAACGCCAGTTTCGGAACTGAGGCAGATTTCACGGCAAAAACCTCTTGGAGCGGGTTCAAAACAATAGACATTTAATTTACATGGATTCGCACACCATGAAATTCCGTGTTCCGAACACGCTTCATGCATCTCGGATTCAAAAATTTTCACTACAGGGTTGTTAGCAAGTGGAATACATCCCTTTCATTGACCATAGATTGCTTACTGACTCTTTGAATACTTTTCTCAGATTTCACAGATTAGTTTAAATGCCAGGTTTGAAAATGAGGCAGATTTGGCAGGAAAATGCTCTTGGAGCGAGTTCTAACCAAAAGATATGTAATATACGTAGTTTCACTCACCGTGACATTCCGTGTTCTGAACAAGTTACATGCATCACGGATTCGAAAAACATTCTTTAATGAGTTGTGAACATGTGTATTACCGAACTTTCATCCACCTTACAATGCATAATTATACATAGAAAGTTTTTTCTGATTTAGTAGATTTCACCTAATGTCAGTTTTTAAATCATGCAGTTTTCGCAGAAAAATCCTCTTGAGGTGAGTTCTACCCAATAGACATTCAATTTACATAGAACCTGTCATCGTGAAATTCCGTGTTCCGAAAAAGATACATGCATCACGGATTCGACAAATATTCACTACAGAGTTGTTAGCATAAGGATTAACGAACTTTCATCCACCATAAAAGCCATATTGACACTTTGAATCATTTTCTCATATTTCGAAAGTTTTTCCTAATGCCAGTTTTGAAAATGAGGCAGAATTCTCAGAAAAAGCTCTTGGAGCGTGTTCTACCCAAGTGACATGCATTTTACATAGATTCGCTCACCGTGATATTCTGTGTCCCAAACACGCTTCATGTATCTCGGATTCGACAAATATTCACTACAGAGTTGTTAGCATGCAGATTACCGAACTTTCATCCACCCTACAAGGCATATTTACACCGAGAATCTATTCATCTGAGTTCGCAGTGTTTCCTAAATGCAGTTTCGAAAATCAGGCAGATTTCTCAGGAAAAATCTCTTGGAGTGATTTCTAACCAAGAGAAATGTAATTTACATAAAATCCCTGACCATGAAATTCCGTGTTCCGAACATGCTACATGCATAATGGATTCGAAAAATATTCTCTACAGATTTTTTAGCATGTGGATTACCAAACTTTCATCACAATAGTTTGAATATTGACACTTAGAAGTATTTTCTCAGATTTTGCTGGGTTTTCCAAACGCCAGTTTAAAAAATGAAGCATTTACTGCAGAAAAATTCTCTTGGAGAGAGTTCTACCCAATAGAGAAGTAATTTACATTGTTTCAGTCACCGTGAAATTCCATGTTAAAAACACGGTATATGCATCACGGATTAGAAAAAGCTTCTTTAATATGTTGTGAAAATGTGGATTACCGAAATTTCTTCCAACATAAAGGCATATTTACACCTAGAAATATTTACTCTCATTTTGAAGCATTCTCCAAATTTCAGATTCGATAATCATGCAATTTTCGCAGAAAAATTCTATTCTAGCTAGTTCTACCCAATAGAATTTTAATTTAAATTGTGTCATTACGGTGAAATTCCATTTCAAAAAGTGCTACATGAATCACGGTTTGAAAAATCATTACTACACTGTTATTAACATGTGGATTACCGGACTTTCATTCACCATTCAATGCATATTGACACTTAGAAGCATTTTCTAAGATTTCACAGGGTTCTCCTAATGGCAGTTTTGAAAATGAGGCACATTTCGCAGAAAAATACTCTTCAAGCGAGTTCTACCCAATAGACATGTAATTTACATTGTTTCCTTCAATATGACACACTGTATTCCGTACACGTTACATGCATCACGAATTCGACAAACATTCTCTAATGAGTGTGAGCATGTGGATTACCAAAGTTTCATTCACCATACAAGGCATATTTACACCTAGATGTAGTTATTCTGATTTCGCAGGTTTTCCCTAACATCCACTTCCGAAAATCATGAAATTTTCGCAGAAAAATTCAATTCAAGCGAGTTCTATCCAGTAGAATTGTTATTTTCCGAGTTTCACTCACCGAGACATTCCGTGTTCAAAAAACGTTACATTAATCACGGCTTTGACAAACATTATTTAATGACCGTGACCTTGTGGATTACCGATGTTTCAACCACAATACAAGGCATATTGACACCTAGAAACATTTACTTATATTTCGCAGATTTTTCCTAAATTCAGTTATGAAAATCAGGCAGTTTTCGCAGAAAAATTCTCTTGCTGCATGTTCGATCCAATAGACACCCCATTTTCATAGATACCGTCACCGTAACATCCCGTGATCCGAAAAAGTTACATGCACCATGGATTCAACAAATATTCACTGCTGAGTTGTTAGAATGTGAATTACACATCTTTAATAAACCATTGAAGACATATTGTCACCTTAAAATTTTGCTCAGATTTTGCAGTGTTTTCATAACACCAGTTTCCAAACAGAGGTAGATTTTACAGTAAAATGCTCCTGGAGTGTTTCTCCCCAATAGATATGTAATTTACATAGTTTCCATAAACGTGACATTCCGTATACTGAATACACTAAATTCATCACGGATTTGAGAAACATTTTTAATGAGTTGTGTACATGTGTATTACAGAACTTTCATCCACCATACAAGGCATATTTACACCTAGAAACATTAACTCTGAGTTTGCAGCTTTTTCCTAATAGCAGTTTCAAAATCAGGGAGTTTCCTAAGGAAAAAACTGTTGGAGCGTGTTCTACCCAATAGATATGTAAATTACATAGATTCTCCCGCTGTGAAATTCCGTGTTTCGCACACGCTACATGCAGATAGGATTCGACAAAAATACACTACAGAGTTGTTTGCATGTGGATTACAGGACTTTCATCACAATACAAGGCATATTGATGATTAGAAGCATTTTCTCTGATTTCACAGAGCTTTCCAAACGCCAGTTTCGGAACTGAGGCAGATTTCACGGCAAAAACCTCTTGGAGCGGGTTCAAAACAATAGACATTTAATTTACATGGATTCGCACACCATGAAATTCCGTGTTCCGAACACGCTTCATGCATCTCGGATTCAAAAATTTTCACTACAGGGTTGTTAGCAAGTGGAATACATCCCTTTCATTGACCATAGATTGCTTACTGACTCTTTGAATACTTTTCTCAGATTTCACAGATTAGTTTAAATGCCAGGTTTGAAAATGAGGCAGATTTGGCAGGAAAATGCTCTTGGAGCGAGTTCTAACCAAAAGATATGTAATATACGTAGTTTCACTCACCGTGACATTCCGTGTTCTGAACAAGTTACATGCATCACGGATTCGAAAAACATTCTTTAATGAGTTGTGAACATGTGTATTACCGAACTTTCATCCACCTTACAATGCATAATTATACATAGAAAGTTTTTTCTGATTTAGTAGATTTCACCTAATGTCAGTTTTTAAATCATGCAGTTTTCGCAGAAAAATCCTCTTGGGGTGAGTTCTACCCAATAGACATTCAATTTACATAGAACCTGTCATCGTGAAATTCCGTGTTCCGAAAAAGATACATGCATCACGGATTCGACAAATATTCACTACAGAGTTGTTAGCATAAGGATTAACGAACTTTCATCCACCATAAAAGCCATATTGACACTTTGAATCATTTTCTCATATTTCGAAAGTTTTTCCTAATGCCAGTTTTGAAAATGAGGCAGAATTCGCAGAAAAAGCTCTTGGAGCGTGTTCTACCCAAGTGACATGCATTTTACATAGATTCGCTCACCGTGATATTCTGTGTCCCAAACACGCTTCATGTATCTCGGATTCGACAAATATTCACTACAGAGTTGTTAGCATGCAGATTACCGAACTTTCATCCACCCTACAAGGCATATTTACACCGAGAATCTATTCATCTGAGTTCGCAGTGTTTCCTAAATGCAGTTTCGAAAATCAGGCAGATTTCTCAGGAAAAATCTCTTGGAGTGATTTCTAACCAAGAGAAATGTAATTTACATAAAATCCCTGACCATGAAATTCCGTGTTCCGAACATGCTACATGCATAATGGATTCGAAAAATATTCTCTACAGATTTGTTAGCATGTGGATTACCAAACTTTCATCACAATAGTTTGAATATTGATACTTAGAAGTCTTTTCTCAGATTTTGCTGCGTTTTCCAAACGCCAGTTTAAAAAATGAAGCATTTACTGCAGAAAAATTCTCTTGGAGAGAGTTCTACCCAATAGAGAAGTAATTTACATTGTTTCAGTCACCGTGAAATTCCATGTTAAAAACACGGTATATGCATCACGGATTAGAAAAAGCTTCTTTAATATGTTGTGAAAATGTGGATTACCGAACTTTCTTCCAACATAAAGGCATATTTACACCTAGAAATATTTACTCTCATTTTGAAGCATTCTCCAAATTTCAGATTCGATAATCATGCAATTTTCGCAGAAAAATTCTATTCTAGCTAGTTCTACCCAATAGAATTTTAATTTAAATTGTGTCATTACGGTGAAATTCCATTTCAAAAAGCGCTACATGAATCACGGTTTGAAAAATCATTACTACACTGTTATTAACATGTGGATTACCGGACTTTCATTCACCATTCAATGCATATTGACACTTAGAAGCATTTTCTAAGATTTCACAGGGTTCTCCTAATGGCAGTTTTGAAAATGAGGCACATTTCGCAGAAAAATACTCTTCAAGCGAGTTCTACCCAATAGACATGTAATTTACATTGTTTCCTTCAATATGACACACTGTATTCCGTACACGTTACATGCATCACGAATTCGACAAACATTCTCTAATGAGTGTGAGCATGTGGATTACCAAAGTTTCATTCACCATACAAGGCATATTTACACCTAGATGTAGTTATTCAGATTTCGCAGGTTTTCCCTAACATCCACTTCCGAAAATCATGAAATTTTCGCAGAAAAATTCAATTCAAGCGAGTTCTATCCAGTAGAATTGTTATTTTCCGAGTTTCACTCACCGAGACATTCCGTTTTCAAAAAACGTTACATTAATCACGGCTTTGACAAACATTATTTAATGACCGTGACCATGTGGATTACCGATGTTTCAACCACAATACAAGGCATATTGACACCTAGAAACATTGACTTAGATTTCGCAGATTTTTCCTAAATTCAGTTATGAAAATCAGGCAGTTTTCGCAGAAAAATTCTCTTGCTGCATGTTCGATCCAATAGACACCCCATTTTCATAGATACCGTCACCGTAACATCCCGTGATCCGAAAAAGTTACATGCACCATGGATTCAACAAATATTCACTGCTGAGTTGTTAGAATGTGAATTACACATCTTTAATAAACCCTTGAAGACATATTGTCACCTTAAAATTTTGCTCAGATTTTGCAGTGTTTTCATAACACCAGTTTCCAAACAGAGGTAGATTTTACAGTAAAATGCTCCTGGAGCGGTTTCTCACCAATAGATATGTAATTTACATAGTTTCCATCAACGTGACATTCCGTATACTGAATACACTACATTCATCACGGATTTGAGAAACATTTTTAATGAGTTGTGTACATGTGTATTACAGAACTTTCATCCACCATACAAGGCATATTTACACCTAGAAACATTAACTCTGAGTTTGCAGCTTTTTCCTAATAGCAGTTTCAAAATCAGGGAGTTTCCTAAGGAAAAAACTGTTGGAGCGTGTTCTACCCAATAGATATGTAAATTAAATAGATTCTCCCGCTGTGAAATTCCGTGTTTCGCACACGCTACATGCAGATAGGATTCGACAAAAATACACTACAGAGTTGTTTGCATGTGGATTACAGGACTTTCATCACAATACAAGGCATATTGATGATTAGAAGCATTTTCTCTGATTTCACAGAGCTTTCCAAACGCCAGTTTCGGAACTGAGGCAGATTTCACGGCAAAAACCTCTTGGAGCGGGTTCAAAACAATAGACATTTAATTTACATGGATTCGCACACCATGAAATTCCGTGTTCCGAACACGCTTCATGCATCTCGGATTCAAAAATTTTCACTACAGGGTTGTTAGCAAGTGGAATACATCACTTTCATTGACCATAGATTGCTTACTGACTCTTTGAATACTTTTCTCAGATTTCACAGATTAGTTTAAATGCCAGGTTTGAAAAGGAGGCAGATTTGGCAGGAAAATGCTCTTGGAGCGAGTTCTAACCAAAAGATATGAAATATACCTAGTTTCACTCACCATGACATTCCGTGTTCTGAACAAGTTACATGCATCATGGATTCGAAAAACATTCTTTAATGAGTTGTGAACATGTGTATTACCGTACTTTCATCCACCTTACAATGCATATTTATACATAGAATGTTTTTATCTGATTTAGTAGATTTCACCTAATGTCAGTTTTTAAATCATGCAGTTTTCTCAGAAAATCCTCTTGGAGCGAGTTCTACCCAATAAACATTCAATTTACATAGAACCTGTCATCGTGAAATTCCGTGTTCCGAAAAAGCTACATGCATCACGGATTCGACAAATCTTCTCTACAGATTTCTTAGCATGTGGATTACCGAACTTTCATCACAATAGTTTGAATATTGATACTTAGAAGTATTTTCTCAGATTTTGCTGTGTATTCCAAACGCCAGTTTAAAAAATAATGCAGTTTTCACAGAAAAATACTCTTGGGGCGAGTTCTACCCAATAGAGTAGTAATTTACATTTTTTCAGTTACCGTGAAATTCCACGTTCCAAACACTGTATATGCATCACGGATTAGAAAAAGATTCTTTAATATGTTGTGAAAATGTGGATTACAGAACTTTCTTCCACATAAAGTCATATTTACACCTAGAAATATTTAATCTCATTTTGAAACTTTCTCCAAACTTCAGATTCGATAATCATGCAATTTTCGCAGAAAAATTCTATTCTAGCTAGTTCTGCGCAATAGAATTTTAATTTAAATTGTTTCATTACGGTGAAATTCCATTTCAAAAAACGCTACATGAATCACTGTTTGAAAAATAATTACTACACTGTTATTAACCTGTGGATTACCAGACTTTCATTCACCATTCAAGGCATATTGACACTTAGAAGCATTTTCTAAGATTTCACGTGGTTCTCCTACTGGCAGTTTTGAAAATGAGGCACATTTCGCAGAAAAACACTCTTCAAGCGAGTTCTACCCAATAGACATGTAATTTACATTGTTTCCTTCAATATGACACTCTGTATTCCGTACACGTTACATGCATCACGAATTCGACAAACATTCTCTAATGAGTGTGAGCATCTGGATTACCAAAATTTCATTCACCATACAAGGCATATTTACACCTAGATGTAGTTATTCTGATTTCGCAGGTTTTTCCTAACATCCACTTCCAAAAATCAAGAAATTTTCGCAGAAAAATTAAATTCAAGCCAGTTCTATCCAGTAGAATTTTTATTATCCGAGTTTCACTCACCGAGACATTCCGTGTTCCGAAAATGTTACATTAATCATGGATTCGACAAACATTATTTATTAACCGTGAGCATGTGGATTACCGATGTTTCAACCACAATACAAGGCATATTTACACCTAGAAATATTTACTTAGATTTCACAGATTTTTCCTAACGTCTGTTACGAAAATCAGGCAGTTTTCACAGAAAAATTCTCTTGCTGCATTTTCGATCCAATACACATCCCATTTCCATAGATACCGTCACCGTAACATTCCGTGTTCCGAAAAAAGTACATGCACCATGGATTCAACAAATATTCACTGCTGAGTTGTTAGAATGTGAATTACACATCTTTAATAAACCATTGAAGACATATTGTCACCTTAAAGCTTTTGTTCAGGTTTTGCAGTGTTTTCATAACACCAGTTTCCAAACAGAGGTAGATTTTACAGTAAAATGCTCCTGGAGCGGTTTCTCACCAATAGATATGTAATTTACCTATTTTCCTTCAACGTGACATTCCGTGTACCGAACAAACTACATACATCACGGATTTGAGAAACATTTTTAATGAGTTGTGTACATGTGTATTACAGATCTTTCATCCACCATACAAGGCATATTTACACCTAGAAACATTAACTCTGAGTTTGCAGCTTTTTCCTAATAGCAGTTTCAAAAATCAGTCAGTTTACTAAGGAAAAATTTTTTGAGCGTTTCTTACGCAATAGATATGTAAATTACATAGATTATCCCGCTGTGAAATTCCGTGTTTCGCCCACGCTACATGCAGTTAGGATTCGACAAAAATACACTACAGAGTCTTTTGCATGTGGATTACAGGACTTTCATCACAATACAAGGCATATTGATGCTTTGAAACATTTTCTCTGATTTCACAGAGCTTTCCAAACGCCAGTTTCGAAACTGAGGCAGTTTTCACGGCAAAAACTCTTGGAGCGTGTTCAAAACAATAGACATGTAATTTACATGGATTCGCTCACCGTGAAATTCCGTGTTCCGAACACGCTTCATGCATCTCGGATTCAAAAATTTTCACTACAGAGTTGTTAGCAAGTGGATTACAGCACTTTCATCCACCATACATGGCTTACTGACACTTTGAAGACTTTTCTCAGATTTCACAGATGAGTTTTAATGTCAGGTTTGAAAATGAGGCAGATTTGGCAGGAAAATGCTCTTGGAGCGAGTTCTAACCCAAAGATATGTAATTTACCTAGTTTCACTCACCGTGATATTCCGTGTTCTGAACACTTTACATGCATCACGGATTCGACAAACATTCTTTAATGAGTTGTGAACATGTGTATTACCGAACTTTCATCCACCTTACAATGCATATTTATACATAAAAATTATTTTGTGATTTAGTATATTTCTCCTAGTGTCAGTTTTTAAATCATGCAGTTTTCACAGAAAAATCCTCTTGGAGCGAGTTCTAACCAATAGACATGCAATTTACGTAGAACCCATCATCGTGAAATTCCGTGATCCAAAAAAGATACATGCATCACGGTTTCAAAAAATATTCACTTCAGACTTGTTAGCATAAAGATTACCGAACTTTCATCCACCATAAAAGCCATATTGACACTTTGAATCATTTTCTCATATTTCAAAAGATTTTCCTAATGCCAGTTTTGAAAATGAGGCAGAATTCGCAGAAAAAGTTCTTGGAACGAGTTCTACCCGAGAGATCTATTTTACATAGATTCGCTTACTGTGATATTCTGTGTTCCGAACACGCTTCATGTGTCTCAGATTCGACAAATATTCACTACAGAGTTGTTAGCATGTGGATTAACGATCTTTCATCCACCATACAAGGCATAAATACACCGAGAATCTATTCATCTGAGTTCGCAGTTTTTCCTAATTCCAGTTTCGAAAATCAGGCAGATTTCTCAGGAAAAATCTCTTGGAGTGTTTTCTAACCAAGAGAAATGTAATTTACATAAACTCTCTGGCCATGAAATTCCGTGTTCCGAACATGCTACTTGCATAATGAATTCGAAAAATATTCACTACAGAATTGTTAGCATGTGGATTACCGAACTTTCATCACAATAGATTGAAAATTGATACTTAGAAGTATTTTCTCAGATTTTGCAGTGTTTTCCAAACGCCAGTTTCAAAAATGAAGCATTTACTGCAGAAAAATTCTCTTGGAGAGAGTTCTACCCAATAGAGAAGTAATTTACATTTTTTCAGTCACCGTGAAATTCCATGTTAAAAACACGGTATATGCATCACGGATTAGAAAAAGCTTCTTTAATATGTTGTGAAAATGTGGATTACCAAACTTTCTTCCAACATAAAGGCATATTTACACCTAGAAATATTTACTCTCATTTTGAAGCATTCTCCAAATTTCAGATTCGATAATCATGCAATTTTCGCAGAAAAATTCTATTCTAGCTAGTTCTACCCAATAGAATTTTAATTTAAATTGTGTCATTACGGTGAAATTCCATTTCAAAAAGCGCTACATGAATCACGGTTTGAAAAATCATTACTACACTGTTATTAACATGTGGATTACCGGACTTTCATTCACCATTCAATGCATATTGACACTTAGAAGCATTTTCTAAGATTTCACAGGGTTCTCCTAATGGCAGTTTTGAAAATGAGGCACATTTCGCAGAAAAAAACTCTTCAAGCGAGTTCTACCCAATAGACATGTAATTTGCATTGTTTCCTTCAATATGACACACTGTATTCCGTACACGTTACATGCATCACGAATTTGACAAACATTCTCTAATGAGTGTGAGCATGTGGATTACCAAAATTTCATTCACCATACAAGGCATATTTACACCTAGATGTAGTTATTCTGATTTCGCAGGTTTTCCCTAACATCCACTTCCGAAAATCATGAAATTTTCGCAGAAAAATTCAATTCAAGCGAGTTCTATCCAGTAGAATTGTTATTTTCCGAGTTTCACTCACCGAGACATTCCGTGTTCAAAAAACGTTACATTAATCACGGCTTTGACAAACATTATTTAATGACCGTGACCATGTGGATTACCGATGTTTCAACCACAGTACAAGGCATATTGACACTTAGAAACATTTACTTAGATTTCGCAGATTTTTCCTAAATTCAGTTATGAAAATCAGGCAGTTTTCGCAGAAAAATTCTCTTGCTGCATGTTCGATCCAATAGACACCCCATTTTCATAGATACCGTCACCGTAACATCCCGTGTTCCGAAAAAGTTACATGCACCATGGATTCAACAAATATTCACTGCTGAGTTGTTAGAATGTGAATTACACATCTTTAATAAACCCTTGAAGACATATTGTCACCTTTAAATTTTGCTCAGATTTTGAAGTGTTTTCATAACACCAGTTTCCAAACAGAGGTAGATTTTACAGTAAAATGCTCCTGGAGCGGTTTCTCACCAATAGATATGTAATTTACATAGTTTCCATCAACGTGACATTCCGTATACTGAATACACTACATTCATCACGGATTTGAGAAACATTTTTAATGAGTTGTGTACATGTGTATTACAGAACTTTCATCCACCATACAAGGCATATTTACACCTAGAAACATTAAATCTGAGTTTCCAGCTTTTTCCTAATAGCAGTTTCAAAATCAGGGAGTTTCCTAAGGAAAAAACTGTTGGAGCGTGTTCTACCCAATAGATATGTAAATTACATAGATTCTCCCGCTGTGAAATTCCGTGTTTCGCACACGCTACATGCAGATAGGATTCGACAAAAATACACTACAGAGTTGTTTGCATGTGGATTACAGGACTTTCATCACAATACAAGGCATATTGATGATTAGAAGCATTTTCTCTGATTTCACAGAGCTTTCCAAACGCCAGTTTCGGAACTGAGGCAGATTTCAAGGCAAAAACCTCTTGGAGCGGGTTCAAAACAATAGACATTTAATTTACATGGATTAGCACATCATGAAATTCCGTGTCCTGAACACGCTTCATGCATCTCGGATTCAAAAATTTTCACTACAGGGTTGTTAGCAAGTGGAATACATCACTTTCATTGACCATAGATTGCTTACTGACTCTTTGAATACTTTTCTCAGATTTCACAGATTAGTTTAAATGCCAGGTTTGAAAAGGAGGCAGATTTGGCAGGAAAATGCTCTTGGAGCGAGTTCTAACCAAAAGATATGAAATATACCTAGTTTCACTCACCATGACATTCCGTGTTCTGAACAAGTTACATGCATCATGGATTCGAAAAACATTCTTTAATGAGTTGTGAACATGTGTATTACCGTACTTTCATCCACCTTACAATGCATACTTATACATAGAATGTTTTTTCTGATTTAGTAGATTTCACCTAATGTCAGTTTTTAAATCATGCAGTTTTCTCAGAAAATCCTCTTGGAGCGAGTTCTACCCAATAAACATTCAATTTACATAGAACCTGTCATCGTGAAATTCCGTGTTCCGAAAAAGCTACATGCATCACGGATTCGACAAATATTCTCTACAGATTTGTTAGCATGTGGATTACCGAACTTTCATCACAATAGTTTGAATATTGATACTTAGAAGTATTTTCTCAGATTTTGCTGTGTATTCCAAACGCCAGTTTAAAAAATAATGCAGTTTTCACAGAAAAATACTCTTGGGGCGAGTTCTACCCAATAGAGTAGTAATTTACATTTTTTCAGTTACCGTGAAATTCCACGTTCCAAACACTGTATATGCATCACGGATTAGAAAAAGATTCTTTAATATGTTGTGAAAATGTGGATTACAGAACTTTCTTCCACATAAAGTCATATTTACACCTAGAAATATTTAATCTCATTTTGAAACTTTCTCCAAACTTCAGATTCGATAATCATGCAATTTTCGCAGAAAAATTCTATTCTAGCTAGTTCTGCGCAATAGAATTTTAATTTAAATTGTTTCATTACGGTGAAATTCCATTTCAAAAAATGCTACATGAATCACGGTTTGAAAAATAATTACTACACTGTTATTAACCTGTGGATTACCAGACTTTCATTCACCATTCAAGGCATATTGACACTTAGAAGCATTTTCTAAGATTTCACGTGGTTCTCCTACTGGCAGTTTTGAAAATGAGGCACATTTCGCAGAAAAACACTCTTCAAGCGAGTTCTACCCAATAGACATGTAATTTACATTGTTTCCTTCAATATGACACTCTGTATTCCGTACACGTTACATGCATCACGAATTCGACAAACATTCTCTAATGAGTGTGAGCATCTGGATTACCAAAATTTCATTCACCATACAAGGCATATTTACACCTAGATGTAGTTATTCTGATTTCGCAGGTTTTTCCTAACATCCACTTCCAAAAATCATGAAATTTTCGCAGAAAAATTAAATTCAAGCCAGTTCTATTCAGTAGAATTTTTATTATCCGAGTTTCACTCACCGAGACATTCCGTGTTCCGAAAATGTTACATTAATCACGGATTCGACAAACATTATTTATTAACCGTGAGCATGTGGATTACCGATGTTTCAACCACAATACAAGGCATATTTACACCTAGAAATATTTACTTAGATTTCACAGATTTTTCCTAACGTCTGTTACGAAAATCAGGCAGTTTTCGCAGAAAAATTCTCTTGCTGCATTTTCGATCCAATACACATCCCATTTCCATAGATACCGTCACCGTAACATTCCGTGTTCCGAAAAAAGTACATGCACCATGGATTCAACAAATATTCACTGCTGAGTTGTTAGAATGTGAATTACACATCTTTAATAAACCATTGAAGACATATTGTCACCTTAAAGCTTTTGTTCAGGTTTTGCAGTGTTTTCATAACACCAGTTTCCAAACAGAGGTAGATTTTACAGTAAAATGCTCCTGGAGCGGGTTCTCACCAATAGATATGTAATTTACCTATTTTCCTTCAACGTGACATTCCGTGTACCGAACAAACTACATACATCACGGATTTGAGAAACATTTTTAATGAGTTGTGTACATGTGTATTACAGATCTTTCATCCACCATACAAGGCATATTTACACCTAGAAACATTAACTCTGAGTTTGCAGCTTTTTCCTAATAGCAGTTTCAAAAATCAGTCAGTTTACTAAGGAAAAATTTTTGAGCGTGTCTTACGCAATAGATATGTAAATTACATAGATTATCCCGCTGTGAAATTCCGTGTTTCGCCCACGCTACATGCAGTTAGGATTCGACAAAAATACACTACAGAGTCTTTTGCATGTGGATTACAGGACTTTCATCACAATACAAGGCATATTGATGCTTTGAAACATTTTCTCTGATTTCACAGAGCTTTCCAAACGCCAGTTTCGAAACTGAGGCAGTTTTCACGGCAAAAACTCTTGGAGCGTGTTCAAAACAATAGACATGTAATTTACATGGATTCGCTCACCGTGAAATTCCGTGTTCCGAACACGCTTCATGCATCTCTGATTCAAAAATTTTCAATACAGAGTTGATAGCAAGTGAATTACAGCACTTTCATCCACCATACATGGCTTACTGACACTTTGAAGACTTTTCTCAGATTTCACAGATGAGTTTTAATGTCAGGTTTGAAAATGAGGCAGATTTGGCAGGAAAATGCTCTTGGAGCGAGTTCTAACCCAAAGATATGTAATTTACCTAGTTTCACTCACCGTGATATTCCGTGTTCTGAACACTTTACATGCATCACGGATTCGACAAACATTCTTTAATGAGTTGTGAACATGTGTATTACCGAACTTTCATCCACCTTACAATGCATATTTATACATAAAAATTATTTTGTGATTTAGTATATTTCTCCTAGTGTCAGTTTTTAAATCATGCAGTTTTCACAGAAAAATCCTCTTGGAGCGAGTTCTACCCAATAGACATGCAATTTACGTAGAACCCATCATCGTGAAATTCCGTGATCCAAAAAAGATACATGCATCACGGTTTCAAAAAATATTCACTTCAGACTTGTTAGCATAAAGATTACCGAACTTTCATCCACCATAAAAGCCATATTGACACTTTGAATCATTTTCTCATATTTCAAAAGATTTTCCTAATGCCAGTTTTGAAAATGAGGCAGAATTCGCAGAAAAAGTTCTTGGAACGAGTTCTACCCGAGAGATCTATTTTACATAGATTCGCTTACTGTGTTATTCTGTGTTCCGAACACGCTTCATGTGTCTCAGATTCGACAAATATTCACTACAGAGTTGTTAGCATGTGGATTAACGATCTTTCATCCACCATACAAGGCATAAATACACCGAGAATCTATTCATCTGAGTTCGCAGTGTTTCCTAATTCCAGTTTGGAAAATCAGGCAGATTTCTCAGGAAAAATCTCTTGGAGTGTTTTCTAACCAAGAGAAATGTAATTTACATAAACTCTCTGGCCATGAAATTCCGTGTTCCGAACATGCTACTTGCATAATGAATTCGAAAAATATTCACTACAGAATTGTTAGCATGTGGATTACCGAACTTTCATCACAATAGATTGAAAATTGATACTTAGAAGTATTTTCTCAGATTTTGCAGTGTTTTCCAAACGCCAGTTTCAAAAATGAAGCATTTACTGCAGAAAAATTCTCTTGGAGAGAGTTCTACCCAATAGAGAAGTAATTTACATTTTTTCAGTCACCGTGAAATTCCATGTTAAAAACACGGTATATGCATCACGGATTAGAAAAAGCTTCTTTAATATGTTGTGAAAATGTGGATTACCAAACTTTCTTCCAACATAAAGGCATATTTACACCTAGAAATATTTACTCTCATTTTGAAGCATTCTCCAAATTTCAGATTCGATAATCATGCAATTTTCGCAGAAAAATTCTATTCTAGCTAGTTCTACCCAATAGAATTTTAATTTAAATTGTGTCATTACGGTGAAATTCCATTTCAAAAAGCGCTACATGAATCACGGTTTGAAAAATCATTACTACACTGTTATTAACATGTGGATTACCGGACTTTCATTCACCATTAAATGCATATTGACACTTAGAAGCATTTTCTAAGATTTCACAGGGTTCTCCTAATGGCAGTTTTGAAAATGAGGCACATTTCGCAGAAAAAAACTCTTCAAGCGAGTTCTACCCAATAGACATGTAATTTGCATTGTTTCCTTCAATATGACACACTGTATTCCGTACACGTTACATGCATCACGAATTCGACAAACATTCTCTAATGAGTGTGAGCATGTGGATTACCAAAATTTCATTCACCATACAAGGCATATTTACACCTAGATGTAGTTATTCTGATTTCGCAGGTTTTCCCTAACATCCACTTCCGAAAATCATGAAATTTTCGCAGAAAAATTAAATTCAAGCCAGTTCTATCCAGTAGAATTGTTATTTTCCGAGTTTCACTCACCGAGACATTCCGTGTTCAAAAAATGTTACATTAATCACGGCTTTGACAAACATTATTTAATGACCGTGACCATGTGGATTACCGATGTTTCAACCACAGTACAAGGCATATTGACACTTAGAAACATTTACTTAGATTTCGCAGATTTTTCCTAAATTCAGTTATGAAAATCAGGCAGTTTTTGCAGAAAAATTCTCTTGCTGCATGTTCGATCCAATAGACACCCCATTTTCATAGATACCGTCACCGTAACATCCCGTGTTCCGAAAAAGTTACATGCACCATGGATTCAACAAATATTCACTGCTGAGTTGTTAGAATGTGAATTACACATCTTTAATAAACCCTTGAAGACATATTGTCACCTTTAAATTTTGCTCAGATTTTGAAGTGTTTTCATAACACCAGTTTCCAAACAGAGGTAGATTTTACAGTAAAATGCTCCTGGAGCGGTTTCTCACCAATAGATATGTAATTTACATAGTTTCCATCAACGTGACATTCCGTATACTGAATACACTACATTCATCACGGATTTGAGAAACATTTTTAATGAGTTGTGTACATGTGTATTACAGAACTTTCATCCACCATACAAGGCATATTTACACCTAGAAACATTAAATCTGAGTTTCCAGCTTTTTCCTAATAGCAGTTTCAAAATCAGGGAGTTTCCTAAGGAAAAAACTGTTGGAGCGTGTTCTACCCAATAGATATGTAAATTACATAGATTCTCCCGCTGTGAAATTCCGTGTTTCGCACACGCTACATGCAGATAGGATTCGACAAAAATACACTACAGAGTTGTTTGCATGTGGATTACAGGACTTTCATCACAATACAAGGCATATTGATGATTAGAAGCATTTTCTCTGATTTCACAGAGCTTTCCAAACGCCAGTTTCGGAACTGAGGCAGATTTCAAGGCAAAAACCTCTTGGAGCGGGTTCAAAACAATAGACATTTAATTTACATGGATTAGCACATCATGAAATTCCGTGTCCTGAACACGCTTCATGCATCTCGGATTCAAAAATTTTCACTACAGGGTTGTTAGCAAGTGGAATACATCACTTTCATTGACCATAGATTGCTTACTGACTCTTTGAATACTTTTCTCAGATTTCACAGATTAGTTTAAATGCCAGGTTTGAAAAGGAGGCAGATTTGGCAGGAAAATGCTCTTGGGGCGAGTTCTAACCAAAAGATATGAAATATACCTAGTTTCACTCACCATGACATTCCGTGTTCTGAACAAGTTACATGCATCATGGATTCGAAAAACATTCTTTAATGAGTTGTGAACATGTGTATTACCGTACTTTCATCCACCTTACAATGCATACTTATACATAGAATGTTTTTTCTGATTTAGTAGATTTCACCTAATGTCAGTTTTTAAATCATGCAGTTTTCTCAGAAAATCCTCTTGGAGCGAGTTCTACCCAATAAACATTCAATTTACATAGAACCTGTCATCGTGAAATTCCGTGTTCCGAAAAAGCTACATGCATCACGGATTCGACAAATATTCTCTACAGATTTGTTAGCATGTGGATTACCGAACTTTCATCACAATAGTTTGAATATTGATACTTAGAAGTATTTTCTCAGATTTTGCTGTGTATTCCAAACGCCAGTTTAAAAAATAATGCAGTTTTCACAGAAAAATACTCTTGGGGCGAGTTCTACCCAATAGAGTAGTAATTTACATTTTTTCAGTTACCGTGAAATTCCACGTTCCAAACACTGTATATGCATCACGGATTAGAAAAAGATTCTTTAATATGTTGTGAAAATGTGGATTACAGAACTTTCTTCCACATAAAGTCATATTTACACCTAGAAATATTTAATCTCATTTTGAAACTTTCTCCAAACTTCAGATTCGATAATCATGCAATTTTCGCAGAAAAATTCTATTCTAGCTAGTTCTGCGCAATAGAATTTTAATTTAAATTGTTTCTTTACGGTGAAATTCCATTTCAAAAAACGCTACATGAATCACGGTTTGAAAAATAATTACTACACTGTTATTAACCTGTGGATTACCAGACTTTCATTCACCATTCAAGGCATATTGACACTTAGAAGCATTTTCTAAGATTTCACGTGGTTCTCCTACTGGCAGTTTTGAAAATGAGGCACATTTCGCAGAAAAACACTCTTCAAGCGAGTTCTACCCAATAGACATGTAATTTACATTGTTTCCTTCAATATGACACTCTGTATTCCGTACACGTTACATGCATCACGAATTCGACAAACATTCTCTAATGAGTGTGAGCATCTGGATTACCAAAATTTCATTCACCATACAAGGCATATTTACACCTAGATGTAGTTATTCTGATTTCGCAGGTTTTTCCTAACATCCACTTCCAAAAATCATGAAATTTTCGCAGAAAAATTAAATTCAAGCCAGTTCTATCCAGTAGAATTTTTATTATCCGAGTTTCACTCACCGAGACATTCCGTGTTCCGAAAATGTTACATTAATCACGGATTCGACAAACATTATTTATTAACCGTGAGCATGTGGATTACCGATGTTTCAACCACAATACAAGGCATATTTACACCTAGAAATATTTACTTAGATTTCACAGATTTTTCCTAACGTCTGTTACGAAAATCAGGCAGTTTTCGCAGAAAAATTCTCTTGCTGCATTTTCGATCCAATACACATCCCATTTCCATAGATACCGTCACCGTAACATTCCGTGTTCCGAAAAAAGTACATGCACCATGGATTCAACAAATATTCACTGCTGAGTTGTTAGAATGTGAATTACACATCTTTAATAAACCATTGAAGACATATTGTCACCTTAAAGCTTTTGTTCAGGTTTTGCAGTGTTTTCATAACACCAGTTTCCAAACAGAGGTAGATTTTACAGTAAAATGCTCCTGGAGCGGGTTCTCACCAATAGATATGTAATTTACCTATTTTCCTTCAACGTGACATTCCGTGTACCGAACAAACTACATACATCACGGATTTGAGAAACATTTTTAATGAGTTGTGTACATGTGTATTACAGATCTTTCATCCACCATACAAGGCATATTTACACCTAGAAACATTAACTCTGAGTTTGCAGCTTTTTCCTAATAGCAGTTTCAAAAATCAGTCAGTTTACTAAGGAAAAATTTTTGAGCGTGTCTTACGCAATAGATATGTAAATTACATAGATTCTCCCACTGTGAAATTCCGTGTTTCGCCCACGCTACATGCAGTTAGGATTCGACAAAAATACACTACAGAGGAGTCTTTTGCATGTGGATTACAGGACTTTCATCACAATACAAGGCATATTGATGCTTAGAAACATTTTCTCTGATTTCACAGAGCTTTCCAAACGCCAGTTTCGAAACTGAGGCAGTTTTCACGGCAAAAACTCTTGGAGCGTGTTCAAAACAATAGACATGTAATTTACATGGATTCGCTCACCGTGAAATTCCGTGTTCCGAACACGCTTCATGCATCTCTGATTCAAAAATTTTCAATACAGAGTTGATAGCAAGTGGATTACAGCACTTTCATCCACCATACATGGCTTACTGACACTTTGAAGACTTTTCTCAGATTTCACAGATGAGTTTTAATGTCAGGTTTGAAAATGAGGCAGATTTGGCAGGAAAATGCTCTTGGAGCGAGTTCTAACCCAAAGATATGTAATTTACCTAGTTTCACTCACCGTGATATTCCGTGTTCTGAACACGTTACATGCATCACGGATTCGACAAACATTCTTTAATGAGTTGTGAACATGTGTATTACCGAACTTTCATCCACCTTACAATGCATATTTATACATAAAAATTATTTTGTGATTTAGTATATTTCTCCTAGTGTCAGTTTTTAAATCATGCAGTTTTCACAGAAAAATCCTCTTGGAGCGAGTTCTACCCAATAGACATGCAATTTACGTAGAACCCGTCATCGTGAAATTCCGTGATCCAAAAAAGATACATGCATCACGGTTTCAAAAAATATTCACTTCAGACTTGTTAGCATAAAGATTACCGAACTTTCATCCACCATAAAAGCCATATTGACACTTTGAATCATTTTCTCATATTTCAAAAGATTTTCCTAATGCCAGTTTTGAAAATGAGGCAGAATTCGCAGAAAAAGTTCTTGGAACGAGTTCTACCCGAGAGATCTATTTTACATAGATTCGCTTACTGTGTTATTCTGTGTTCCGAACACGCTTCATGTGTCTCAGATTCGACAAATATTCACTACAGAGTTGTTAGCATGTGGATTAACGATCTTTCATCCACCATACAAGGCATAAAAACACCGAGAATCTATTCATCTGAGTTCGCAGTGTTTCCTAATTCCAGTTTGGAAAATCAGGCAGTTTTCGCAGAAAAATTCTCTTGCTGCATGTTCGATCCAATAGACACCCCATTTTCATAGATACCGTCACCGTAACATCCCGTGTTCCGAAAAAGTTACATGCACCATGGATTCAACAAATATTCACTGCTGAGTTGTTAGAATGTGAATTACACATCTTTAATAAACCCTTGAAGACATATTGTCACCTTTAAATTTTGCTCAGATTTTGAAGTGTTTTCATAACACCAGTTTCCAAACAGAGGTAGATTTTACAGTAAAATGCTCCTGGAGCGGTTTCTCACCAATAGATATGTAATTTACATAGTTTCCATCAACGTGACATTCCGTATACTGAATACACTACATTCATCACGGATTTGAGAAACATTTTTAATGAGTTGTGTACATGTGTATTACAGAACTTTCATCCACCATACAAGGCATATTTACACCTAGAAACATTAACTCTGAGTTTGCAGCTTTTTCCTAATAGCAGTTTCAAAATCAGGGAGTTTCCTAAGGAAAAAATGTTGGAGCGTGTTCTACCCAATAGATATGTAAATTACATAGATTCTCCCGCTGTGAAATTCCGTGTTTCGCACACGCTACATGCAGATAGGATTCGACAAAAATACACTACAGAGTTGTTTGCATGTGGATTACAGGACTTTCATCACAATACAAGGCATATTGATGATTAGAAGCATTTTCTCTGATTTCACAGAGCTTTCCAAACGCCAGTTTCGGAACTGAGGCAGATTTCACGGCAAAAACCTCTTGGAGCGGGTTCAAAACAATAGACATTTAATTTACATGGATTAGCACACCATGAAATTCCGTGTTCCGAACACGCTTCATGCATCTCGGATTCAAAAATTTTCACTACAGGGTTGTTAGCAAGTGGAATACATCACTTTCATTGACCATAGATTGCTTACTGACTCTTTGAATACTTTTCTCAGATTTCACAGATTAGTTTAAATGCCAGGTTTGAAAATGAGGCAGATTTGGCAGGAAAATGCTCTTGGAGCGAGTTCTAACCAAAAGATATGTAATATACCTAGTTTCACTCACCATGACATTCCGTGTTCTGAACAAGTTACATGCATCATGGATTCGAAAAACATTCTTTAATGAGTTGTGAACATGTGTATTACCGTACTTTCATCCACCTTACAATGCATATTTATACATAGAATGTTTTTTCTGATTTAGTAGATTTCACCTAATGTCAGTTTTTAAATCATGCAGTTTTCTCAGAAAATCCTCTTGGAGCGAGTTCTACCCAATAAACATTCAATTTACATAGAACCTGTCATCGTGAAATTCCGTGTTCCGAAAAAGCTACATGCATCACGGATTCGACAAATATTCTCTACAGATTTGTTAGCATGTGGATTACCGAACTTTCATCACAATAGTTTGAATATTGATACTTAGAAGTATTTTCTCAGATTTTGCTGTGTATTCCAAACGCCAGTTTAAAAAATAATGCAGTTTTCACAGAAAAATTCTCTTGGGGCGAGTTCTACCCAATAGAGTAGTAATTTACATTTTTTCAGTTACCGTGAAATTCCACGTTCCAAACACTGTATATGCATCACGGATTAGAAAAAGATTCTTTAATATGTTGTGAAAATGTGGATTACAGAACTTTCTTCAACATAAAGTCATATTTACACCTAGAAATATTTAATCTCATTTTGAAACTTTCTCCAAACTTCAGATTCGATAATCATGCAATTTTCGCAGAAAAATTCTATTCTAGCTAGTTCTGCGCAATAGAATTTTAATTTAAATTGTTTCATTACTGTGAAATTCCATTTCAAAAAACGCTACATGAATCACGGTTTGAAAAATAATTACTACACTGTTATTAACCTGTGGATTACCAGACTTTCATTCACCATTCAAGGCATATTGACACTTAGAAGCATTTTCTAAGATTTCACGTGGTTCTCCTACTGGCAGTTTTGAAAATGAGGCACATTTCGCAGGAAAACACTCTTCAAGCGAGTTCTACCCAATAGACATGTAATTTACATTGTTTCCTTCAATATGACACTCTGTATTCCGTACACGTTACATGCATCACGAATTCGACAAACATTCTCTAATGAGTGTGAGCATCTGGATTACCAAAATTTCATTCACCATACAAGGCATATTTACACCTAGATGTAGTTATTCTGATTTCGCAGGTTTTTCCTAACATCCACTTCCAAAAATCATGAAATTTTCGCAGAAAAATTAAATTCAAGCCAGTTCTATCCAGTAGAATTTTTATTATCCGAGTTTCACTCACCGAGACATTCCGTGTTCCGAAAATGTTACATTAATCACGGATTCGACAAACATTATTTATTAACCGTGAGCATGTGGATTACCGATGTTTCAACCACAATACAAGGCATATTTACACCTAGAAATATTTACTTAGATTTCACAGATTTTTCCTAACGTCTGTTACGAAAATCAGGCAGTTTTCGCAGAAAAATTCTCTTGCTGCATTTTCGATCCAATACACATCCCATTTCCATAGATACCGTCACCGTAACATTCCGTGTTCCGAAAAAAGTACATGCACCATGGATTCAACAAATATTCACTGCTGAGTTGTTAGAATGTGAATTACACATCTTTAATAAACCATTGAAGACATATTGTCACCTTAAAGCTTTTGTTCAGGTTTTGCAGTGTTTTCATAACACCAGTTTCCAAACAGAGGTAGATTTTACAGTAAAATGCTCCTGGAGCGGGTTCTCACCAATAGATATGTAATTTACCTATTTTCCTTCAACGTGACATTCCGTGTACCGAACAAACTACATACATCACGGATTTGAGAAACATTTTTAATGAGTTGTGTACATGTGTATTACAGATCTTTCATCCACCATACAAGGCATATTTACACCTAGAAACATTAACTCTGAGTTTGCAGCTTTTTCCTAATAGCAGTTTCAAAAATCAGTCAGTTTACTAAGGAAAAATTTTTTGAGCGTGTCTTACGCAATAGATATGTAAATTACATAGATTATCCCGCTGTGAAATTCCGTGTTTTGCCCACGCTACATGCAGTTAGGATTCGACAAAAATACACTACAGAGTCTTTTGCATGTGGATTACAGGACTTTCATCACAATACAAGGCATATTGATGCTTAGAAACATTTTCTCTGATTTCACAGAGCTTTCCAAACGCCAGTTTCGAAACTGAGGCAGTTTTCACGGCAAAAACTCTTGGAGCGTGTTCAAAACAATAGACATGTAATTTACATGGATTCGCTCACCGTGAAATTCCGTGTTCCGAACACGCTTCATGCATCTCTGATTCAAAAATTTTCAATACAGAGTTGATAGCAAGTGGATTACAGCACTTTCATCCACCATACATGGCTTACTGACACTTTGAAGACTTTTCTCAGATTTCACAGATGAGTTTTAATGTCAGGTTTGAAAATGAGGCAGATTTGGCAGGAAAATGCTCTTGGAGCGAGTTCTAACCCAAAGATATGTAATTTACCTAGTTTCACTCACCGTGATATTCCGTGTTCTGAACACTTTACATGCATCACGGATTCGACAAACATTCTTTAATGAGTTGTGAACATGTGTATTACCGAACTTTCATCCACCTTACAATGCATATTTATACATAAAAATTATTTTGTGATTTAGTATATTTCTCCTAGTGTCAGTTTTTAAATCATGCAGTTTTCACAGAAAAATCCTCTTGGAGCGAGTTCTACCCAATAGACATGCAATTTACGTAGAACCCGTCATCGTGAAATTCCGTGATCCAAAAAAGATACATGCATCACGGTTTCAAAAAGTATTCACTTCAGACTTGTTAGCATAAAGATTACCGAACTTTCATCCACCATAAAAGCCATATTGACACTTTGAATCATTTTCTCATATTTCAAAAGATTTTCCTAATGCCAGTTTTGAAAATGAGGCAGAATTCGCAGAAAAAGTTCTTGGAACGAGTTCTACCCGAGAGATCTATTTTACATAGATTCGCTTACTGTGTTATTCTGTGTTCCGAACACGCTTCATGTGTCTCAGATTCGACAAATATTCACTACAGAGTTGTTAGCATGTGGATTAACGATCTTTCATCCACCATACAAGGCATAAAAACACCGAGAATCTATTCATCTGAGTTCGCAGTGTTTCCTAATTCCAGTTTGGAAAATCAGGCAGATTTCTCAGGAAAAATCTCTTGGAGTGTTTTCTAACCAAGAGAAATGTAATTTACATAAACTCTCTGGCCATGAAATTCCGTGTTCCGAACATGCTACTTGCATAATGAATTCGAAAAATATTCACTACAGAATTGTTAGCATGTGGATTACCGAACTTTCATCACAATAGATTGAAAATTGATACTTAGAAGTATTTTCTCAGATTTTGCAGTGTTTTCCAAACGCCAGTTTCAAAAATGAAGCATTTACTGCAGAAAAATTCTCTTGGAGAGAGTTCTACCCAATAGAGAAGTAATTTACATTTTTTCAGTCACCGTGAAATTCCATGTTAAAAACACGGTATATGCATCACGGATTAGAAAAAGCTTCTTTAATATGTTGTGAAAATGTGGATTACCAAACTTTCTTCCAACATAGAGGCATATTTACACCTAGAAATATTTACTCTCATTTTGAAGCATTCTCCAAATTTCAGATTCGATAATCATGCAATTTTCGCAGAAAAATTCTATTCTAGCTAGTTCTACCCAATAGAATTTTAATTTAAATTGTGTCATTACGGTGAAATTCCATTTCAAAAAGCGCTACATGAATCACGGTTTGAAAAATCATTACTACACTGTTATTAACATGTGGATTACCGGACTTTCATTCACCATTCAAGGCATATTGACACTTAGAAGCATTTTCTAAGATTTCACAGGGTTCTCCTAATGGCAGTTTTGAATATGAGGCACATTTCGCAGAATAAAACTCTTCAAGCGAGTTCTACCCAATAGACATGTAATTTGCATTGTTTCCTTCAATATGACACACTGTATTCCGTACACGTTACATGCATCACGAATTTGACAAACATTCTCTAATGAGTGTGAGCATGTGGATTACCAAAATTTCATTCACCATACAAGGCATATTTACACCTAGATGTAGTTATTCTGATTTCGCAGGTTTTCCCTAACATCCACTTCCGAAAATCATGAAATTTTCGCAGAAAAATTCAATTCAAGCGAGTTCTATCCAGTAGAATTGTTATTTTCCGAGTTTCACTCACCGAGACATTCCGTGTTCAAAAAATGTTACATTAATCACGGCTTTGACAAACATTATTTAATGACCGTGACCATGTGGATTACCGATGTTTCAACCACAGTACAAGGCATATTGACACTTAGAAACATTTACTTAGATTTCGCAGATTTTTCCTAAATTCAGTTATGAAAATCAGGCAGTTTTCGCAGAAAAATTCTCTTGCTGCATGTTCGATCCAATAGACACCCCATTTTCATAGATACCGTCACCGTAACATCCCGTGTTCCGAAAAAGATACATGCACCATGGATTCAACAAATATTCACTGCTGAGTTGTTAGAATGTGAATTACACATCTTTAATAAACCCTTGAAGACATATTGTCACCTTTAAATTTTGCTCAGATTTTGAAGTGTTTTCATAACACCAGTTTCCAAACAGAGGTAGATTTTACAGTAAAATGCTCCTGGAGCGGTTTCTCACCAATAGATATGTAATTTACATAGTTTCCATCAACGTGACATTCCGTATACTGAATACACTACATTCATCACGGATTTGAGAAACATTTTTAATGAGTTGTGTACATGTGTATTACAGAACTTTCATCCACCATACAAGGCATATTTACACCTAGAAACATTAACTCTGAGTTTGCAGCTTTTTCCTAATAGCAGTTTCAAAATCAGGGAGTTTCCTAAGGAAAAAACTGTTGGAGCGTGTTCTACCCAATAGATATGTAAATTACATAGATTCTCCCGCTGTGAAATTCCGTGTTTCGCACACGCTACATGCAGATAGGATTCGACAAAAATACACTACAGAGTTGTTTGCATGTGGATTACAGGACTTTCATCACAATACAAGGCATATTGATGATTAGAAGCATTTTCTCTGATTTCACAGAGCTTTCCAAACGCCAGTTTCGGAACTGAGGCAGATTTCACGGCAAAAACCTCTTGGAGCGGGTTCAAAACAATAGACATTTAATTTACATGGATTAGCACACCATGAAATTCCGTGTTCCGAACACGCTTCATGCATCTCGGATTCAAAAATTTTCACTACAGGGTTGTTAGCAAGTGGAATACATCACTTTCATTGACCATAGATTGCTTACTGACTCTTTGAATACTTTTCTCAGATTTCACAGATTAGTTTAAATGCCAGGTTTGAAAATGAGGCAGATTTGGCAGGAAAATGCTCTTGGAGCGAGTTCTAACCAAAAGATATGTAATATACCTAGTTTCACTCACCATGACATTCCGTGTTCTGAACAAGTTACATGCATCATGGATTCGAAAAACATTCTTTAATGAGTTGTGAACATGTGTATTACCGTACTTTCATCCACCTTACAATGCATATTTATACATAGAATGTTTTTTCTGATTTAGTAGATTTCACCTAATGTCAGTTTTTAAATCATGCAGTTTTCTCAGAAAATCCTCTTGGAGCGAGTTCTACCCAATAAACATTCAATTTACATAGAACCTGTCATCGTGAAATTCCGTGTTCCGAAAAAGCTACATGCATCACGGATTCGACAAATATTCTCTACAGATTTGTTAGCATGTGGATTACCGAACTTTCATCACAATAGTTTGAATATTGATACTTAGAAGTATTTTCTCAGATTTTGCTGTGTATTCCAAACGCCAGTTTAAAAAATAATGCAGTTTTCACAGAAAAATACTCTTGGGGCGAGTTCTACCCAATAGAGTAGTAATTTACATTTTTTCAGTTACCGTGAAATTCCACGTTCCAAACACTGTATATGCATCACGGATTAGAAAAAGATTCTTTAATATGTTGTGAAAATGTGGATTACAGAACTTTCTTCCACATAAAGTCATATTTACACCTAGAAATATTTAATCTCATTTTGAAACTTTCTCCAAACTTCAGATTCGATAATCATGCAATTTTCGCAGAAAAATTCTATTCTAGCTAGTTCTGCGCAATAGAATTTTAATTTAAATTGTTTCATTACGGTGAAATTCCATTTCAAAAAACGCTACATGAATCACGGTTTGAAAAATAATTACTACACTGTTATTAACCTGTGGATTACCAGACTTTCATTCACCATTCAAGGCATATTGACACTTAGAAGCATTTTCTAAGATTTCACGTGGTTCTCCTACTGGCAGTTTTGAAAATGAGGCACATTTCGCAGAAAAACACTCTTCAAGCGAGTTCTACCCAATAGACATGTAATTTTCATTGTTTCCTTCAATATGACACTCTGTATTCCGTACACGTTACATGCATCACGAATTCGACAAACATTCTCTAATGAGTGTGAGCATCTGGATTACCAAAATTTCATTCACCATACAAGGCATATTTACACCTAGATGTAGTTATTCTGATTTCGCAGGTTTTTCCTAACATCCACTTCCAAAAATCATGAAATTTTCGCAGAAAAATTAAATTCAAGCCAGTTCTATCCAGTAGAATTTTTATTATCCGAGTTTCACTCACCGAGACATTCCGTGTTCCGAAAATGTTACATTAATCACGGATTCGACAAACATTATTTATTAACCGTGAGCATGTGGATTACCGATGTTTCAACCACAATACAAGGCATATTTACACCTAGAAATATTTACTTAGATTTCACAGATTTTTCCTAACGTCTGTTACGAAAATCAGGCAGTTTTCGCAGAAAAATTCTCTTGCTGCATTTTCGATCCAATACACATCCCATTTCCATAGATACCGTCACCGTAACATTCCGTGTTCCGAAAAAAGTACATGCACCATGGATTCAACAAATATTCACTGCTGAGTTGTTAGAATGTGAATTACACATCTTTAATAAACCATTGAAGACATATTGTCACCTTAAAGCTTTTGTTCAGGTTTTGCAGTGTTTTCATAACACCAGTTTCCAAACAGAGGTAGATTTTACAGTAAAATGCTCCTGGAGCGGGTTCTCACCAATAGATATGTAATTTACCTATTTTCCTTCAACGTGACATTCCGTGTACCGAACAAACTACATACATCACGGATTTGAGAAACATTTTTAATGAGTTGTGTACATGTGTATTACAGATCTTTCATCCACCATACAAGGCATATTTACACCTAGAAACATTAACTCTGAGTTTGCAGCTTTTTCCTAATAGCAGTTTCAAAAATCAGTCAGTTTACTAATGAAAAATTTTTTGAGCGTGTCTTACGCAATAGATATGTAAATTACATAGATTATCCCGCTGTGAAATTCCGTGTTTCGCCCACGCTACATGCAGTTAGGATTCGACAAAAATACACTACAGAGTCTTTTGCATGTGGATTACAGGACTTTCATCACAATACAAGGCATATTGATGCTTAGAAACATTTTCTCTGATTTCACAGAGCTTTCCAAACGCCAGTTTCGAAACTGAGGCAGTTTTCACGGCAAAAACTCTTGGAGCGTGTTCAAAACAATAGACATGTAATTTACATGGATTCGCTCACCGTGAAATTCCGTGTTCCGAACACGCTTCATGCATCTCTGATTCAAAAATTTTCAATACAGAGTTGATAGCAAGTGGATTACAGCACTTTCATCCACCATACATGGCTTACTGACACTTTGAAGACTTTTCTCAGATTTCACAGATGAGTTTTAATGTCAGGTTTGAAAATGAGGCAGATTTGGCAGGAAAATGCTCTTGGAGCGAGTTCTAACCCAAAGATATGTAATTTACCTAGTTTCACTCACCGTGATATTCCGTGTTCTGAACACGTTACATGCATCACGGATTCGACAAACATTCTTTAATGAGTTGTGAACATGTGTATTACCGAACTTTCATCCACCTTACAATGCATATTTATACATAAAAATTATTTTGTGATTTAGTATATTTCTCCTAGTGTCAGTTTTTAAATCATGCAGTTTTCACAGAAAAATCCTCTTGGAGCGAGTTCTACCCAATAGACATGCAATTTACGTAGAACCCGTCATCGTGAAATTCCGTGATCCAAAAAAGATACATGCATCACGGTTTCAAAAAGTATTCACTTCAGACTTGTTAGCATAAAGATTACCGAACTTTCATCCACCATAAAAGCCATATTGACACTTTGAATCATTTTCTCATATTTCAAAAGATTTTCCTAATGCCAGTTTTGAAAATGAGGCAGAATTCGCAGAAAAAGTTCTTGGAACGAGTTCTACCCGAGAGATCTATTTTACATAGATTCGCTTACTGTGATATTCTGTGTTCCGTACAAGCTTCATGTGTCTCAGATTCGACAAATATTCACTACAGAGTTGTTAGCATGTGGATTAACGATCTTTCATCCACCATACAAGGCATAAATACACCGAGAATCTATTCATCTGAGTTCGCAGTGTTTCCTAATTCCAGTTTGGAAAATCAGGCAGATTTCTCAGGAAAAATCTCTTGGAGTGTTTTCTAACCAAGAGAAATGTAATTTACATAAACTCTCTGGCCATGAAATTCCGTGTTCCGAACATGCTACTTGCATAATGAATTCGAAAAATATTCACTACAGAATTGTTAGCATGTGGGTTACCGAACTTTCATCACAATAGATTGAAAATTGATACTTAGAAGTATTTTCTCAGATTTTGCAGTGTTTTCCAAACGCCAGTTTCAAAAATGAAGCATTTACTGCAGAAAAATTCTCTTGGAGAGAGTTCTACCAAATAGAGTAGTAATTTACATTGTTTCAGTCACCGTGAAATTCCATGTTAAAAACACGGTATATGCATCACGGATTAGAAAATGATCCTTTAATATGTTGTGAAAATGTGGATTACCAATCTTTCTTCCAACATAAAGGCATATTTACACCTAGAAATATTTACTCTCATTTTGAAGCATTCTCCAAATTTCAGATTCGATAATCATGCAATTTTCGCAGAAAAATTCTATTCTAGCTAGTTCTACCCAATAGAATTTTAATTTAAATTGTGTCATTACGGTGAAATTCCATTTCAAAAAGCGCTACATGAATCACGGTTTGAAAAATCATTACCTCACTGTTATTAACATGTGGATTACCGGACTTTCATTCACCATTCAATGCATATTGACACTTAGAAGCATTTTCTAAGATTTCACAGGGTTCTCCTAATGGCAGTTTTGAAAATGAGGCACATTTCGCAGAAAAAAACTCTTCAAGCGAGTTCTACCCAATAGACATCTAATTTGCATTGTTTCCTTCAATATTACACACTGTATTCCGTACACGTTACATGCATCACGAATTTGACAAACATTCTCTAGTGAGTGTGAGCATGTGGATTACCAAAATTTCATTCACCATACAAGGCATATTTACACCTAGATGTAGTTATTCTGATTTCGCAGGTTTTCCCTAACATCCACTTCCGAAAATCATGAAATTTTCGCAGAAAAATTCAATTCAAGCGAGTTCTATCCAGTAGAATTGTTATTTTCCGAGTTTCACTCACCGAGACATTCCGTGTTCAAAAAATGTTACATTAATCACGGCTTTGACAAACATTATTTAATGACCGTGACCATGTGGATTACCGATGTTTCAACCACAGTACAAGGCATATTGACACTTAGAAACATTTACTTAGATTTCGCAGATTTTTCCTAAATTCAGTTATGAAAATCAGGCAGTTTTCGCAGAAAAATTCTCTTGCTGCATGTTCGATCCAATAGACACCCCATTTTCATAGATACCGTCACCGTAACTTCCCGTGATCTGAAAAATGTACATGCACCATGGATTCAACAAATATTCACTGCTGAGTTGTTAGAATGTGAATTACACATCTTTAATAAACCCTTGAAGACATATTGTCACCTTTAAATTTTGCTCAGATTTTGAAGTGTTTTCATAACACCAGTTTCCAAACAGAGGTAGATTTTACAGTAAAATGCTCCTGGAGCGGTTTCTCACCAATAGATATGTAATTTACATAGTTTCCATCAACGTGACATTCCGTATACTGAATACACTACATTCATCACGGATTTGAGAAACATTTTTAATGAGTTGTGTACATGTGTATTACAGAACTTTCATCCACCATACAAGGCATATTTACACCTAGAAACATTAACTCTGAGTTTGCAGCTTTTTCCTAATAGCAGTTTCAAAATCAGGGAGTTTCCTAAGGAAAAAACTGTTGGAGCGTGTTCTACCCAATAGATATGTAAATTACATAGATTCTCCCGCTGTGAAATTCCGTGTTTCGCACACGCTACATGCAGATAGGATTCGACAAAAATACACTACAGAGTTGTTTGCATGTGGATTACAGGACTTTCATCACAATACAAGGCATATTGATGATTAGAAGCATTTTCTCTGATTTCACAGAGCTTTCCAAACGCCAGTTTCGGAACTGAGGCAGATTTCACGGCAAAAACCTCTTGGAGCGGGTTCAAAACAATAGACATTTAATTTAAATGGATTCGCACACCATGAAATTCCGTGTTCCGAACACGCTTCATGCATCTCGGATTCAAAAATTTTCACTACAGGGTTGTTAGCAAGTGGAATACATCACTTTCATTGACCATAGATTGCTTACTGACTCTTTGAATACTTTCCTCAGATTTCACAGGTTAGTTTAAATGCCAGGTTGGAAAATGAGGCAGATTTGGCAGGAAAATGCTCTTGGAGCGAGTTCTAACCAAAAGATATGTAATATACCTAGTTTCACTCACCGTGACATTCCGTGTTCTGAACAAGTTACATGCATCACGGATTCGAAAAACATTCTTTAATTAGTTGTGAACATGTGTATTACCGTACTTTCATCCACCTTACAATGCATATTTATACATAGAATGTTTTTTCTGATTTAGTAGATTTCACCTAATGTCAGTTTTTAAATCATGCAGTTTTCACAGAAAATCCTCTTGGAGCGAGTTCTACCCAATAGACATTCAATTTACATAGAACCTGTCATCGTG
Source organism: Camelus bactrianus (assembly GCF_048773025.1). Classification (NCBI taxonomy): domain Eukaryota; kingdom Metazoa; phylum Chordata; class Mammalia; order Artiodactyla; family Camelidae; genus Camelus; species Camelus bactrianus. The sequence continues at coordinate 140,525,332 of NC_133539.1, read as the reverse complement.
AAATTCCGTGTTCCGAAAAAGCTACATGCATCACGGATTCGACAAATATTCACTACAGGGTTGTTAGCATAAGGATTAACGAACTTTCATCCACCATAAAAGCCATATTGACACTTTGAAGCATTTTCTCATATTTCGAAAGTTTTTCCTAATGCCAGTTTTGAAAATGAGGCAGAATTCGCAGAAAAAGCTCTTGGAGCGTGTTCTACCCAAGTGACATGCATTTTACATAGATTCCCTCACCGTGATATTCTGTGTCCCAAACACGCTTTATGTATCTCGGATTCGACAAATATTCACTACAGAGTTGTTAGCATGCAGATTACCGAACTTTCATCCACCCTACAAGGCATATTTACACCGAGAATCTATTCATCTGTGTTCGCAGTGTTTCCTAAATGCAGTTTCGAAAATCAGGCAGATTTCTCAGGAAAAATCTCTTGGAGTGATTTCTAACCAAGAGAAATGTAATTTACATAAAATCCCTGACCATGAAATTCCGTGTTCCGAACATGCTACATGCATAATGGATTCGAAAAATATTCTCTACAGATTTGTTAGCATGTGGATTACCGAACTTTCATCACAATAGTTTGAATATTGATACTTAGAAGTATTTTCTCAGATTTTGCTGCGTTTTCCAAACGCCAGTTTAAAAAATGAAGCATTTACTGCAGAAAAATTCTCTTGGAGAGAGTTCTACCCAATAGAGAAGTAATTTACTTTGTTTCAGTCACCGTGAAATTCCATGTTAAAAACACGGTATATGCATCACGGATTAGAAAAAGCTTCTTTAATATGTTGTGAAAATGTGGATTACCGAACTTTCTTCCAACATAAAGGCATATTTACACCTAGAAATATTTACTCTCATTTTGAAGCATTCTCCAAATTTCAGATTCGATAATCATGCAATTTTCGCAGAAAAATTCTATTCTAGCTAGTTCTACCGAATAGAATTTTAATTTAAATTGTGTCATTACGGTGAAATTCCATTTCAAAAAGCGCTACATGAATCACGGTTTGAAAAATCATTACTACACTGTTATTAACATGTGGATTACCGGACTTTCATTCACCATTCAATGCATATTGACACTTAGAAGCATTTTCTCAGATTTCACAGGGTTCTCCTAATGGCAGTTTTGAAAATGAGGCACATTTCGCAGAAAAAAACTCTTCAAGCGAGTTCTACCCAATAGACATGTAATTTACATTGTTTCCTTCAATATGACACACTGTATTCCGTACACGTTACATGCATCACGAATTCGACAAACATTCTCTAATGAGTGTGAGCATGTGGATTACCAAAATTTCATTCACCATACAAGGCATATTTACACCTAGATGTAGTTATTCTGATTTCGCAGGTTTTCACTAACATCCACTTCCGAAAATCATGAAATTTTCGCAGAAAAATTCAATTCAAGCGAGTTCTATCCAGTAGAATTGTTATTTTCCGAGTTTCACTCACCGAGACATTCCGTGTTCAAAAAATGTTACATTAATCACGGCTTTGACAAACATTATTTAATGACCGTGACCATGTGGATTACCGATGTTTCAACCACAGTACAAGGCATATTGACACTTAGAAACATTTACTTAGATTTCGCAGATTTTTCCTAAATTCAGTTATGAAAATCAGGCAGTTTTCGCAGAAAAATTCTCTTGCTGCATGTTCGATCCAATAGACACCCCATTTTCATAGATACCGTCACCGTAACTTCCCGTGATCCGAAAAATGTACATGCACCATGGATTCAACAAATATTCACTGCTGAGTTGTTAGAATGTGAATTACACATCTTTAATAAACCCTTGAAGACATATTGTCACCTTTAAATTTTGCTCAGATTTTGAAGTGTTTTCATAACACCAGTTTCCAAACAGAGGTAGATTTTACAGTAAAATGCTCCTGGAGCGGTTTCTCACCAATAGATATGTAATTTACATAGTTTCCATCAACGTGACATTCCGTATACTGAATACACTACATTCATCACGGATTTGAGAAACATTTTTAATGAGTTGTGTACATGTGTATTACAGAACTTTCATCTACCATACAAGGCATATTTACACCTAGAAACATTAACTCTGAGTTTGCAGCATTTTCCTAATAGCAGTTTCAAAATCAGGGAGTTTCCTAAGGAAAAAACTGTTGGAGCGTGTTCTACCCAATAGATATGTAAATTACATAGATTCTCCCGCTGTGAAATTCCGTGTTTCGCACACGCTACATGCAGATAGGATTCGACAAAAATACACTACAGAGTTGTTTGCATGTGGATTACAGGACTTTCATCACAATACAAGGCATATTGATGATTAGAAGCATTTTCTCTGATTTCACAGAGCTTTCCAAACGCCAGTTTCGGAACTGAGGCAGATTTCACGGCAAAAACTTCTTGGAGCGGGTTCAAAACAATAGACATTTAATTTAAATGGATTCGCACACCATGAAATTCCGTGTTCCGAACACGCTTCATGCATCTCGGATTCAAAAATTATCACTACAGGGTTGTTAGCAAGTGGAATACATCACTTTCATTGACCATAGATTGCTTACTGACTCTTTGAATACTTTCCTCAGATTTCACAGGTTAGTTTAAATGCCAGGTTGGAAAATGAGGCAGATTTGGCAGGAAAATGCTCTTGGAGCGAGTTCTAACCAAAAGATATGTAATATACCTAGTTTCACTCACCGTGACATTCCATGTTCTGAACAAGTTACATGCATCACGGATTCGAAAAACATTCTTTAATTAGTTGTGAACATGTGTATTACCGTACTTTCATCCACCTTACAATGCATATTTATACATAGAATGTTTTTTCTGATTTAGTAGATTTCACCTAATGTCAGTTTTTAAATCATGCAGTTTTCGCAGAAAATCCTCTTGGAGCGAGTTCTACCCAATAGACATTCAATTTACATAGAACCTGTCATCGTGAAATTCCCTGTTCCGAAAAAGCTACATGCATCACGGATTCGACAAATATTCACTACAGAGTTGTTAGCATAAGGATTAACGAACTTTCACCCACCATAAAAGCCATATTGACACTTTGAAGCATTTTCTCATATTTCGAAAGTTTTTCCTAATGCCAGTTTTGAAAATGAGGCAGAATTCGCAGAAAAAGCTCTTGGAGCGTGTTCTACCCAAGTGACATGCATTTTACATAGATTCCCTCACCGTGATATTCTGTGTCCCAAACACGCTTTATGTATCTCGGATTCGACAAATATTCACTACAGAGTTGTTAGCATGCAGATTACCGAACTTTCATCCACCCTACAAGGCATATTTACACCGAGAATCTATTCATCTGTGTTCGCAGTGTTTCCTAAATGCAGTTTCGAAAATCAGGCAGATTTCTCAGGAAAAATCTCTTGGAGTGATTTCTAACCAAGAGAAATGTAATTTACATAAAATCCCTGACCATGAAATTCCGTGTTCCGAACATGCTACATGCATAATGGATTCGAAAAATATTCTCTACAGATTTGTTAGCATGTGGATTACCGAACTTTCATCACAATAGTTTGAATATTGATACTTAGAAGTATTTTCTCAGATTTTGCTGCGTTTTCCAAACGCCAGTTTAAAAAATGAAGCATTTACTGCAGAAAAATTCTCTTGGAGAGAGTTCTACCCAATAGAGAAGTAATTTACATTGTTTCAGTCACCGTGAAATTCCATGTTAAAAACACGGTATATGCATCACGGATTAGAAAAAGCTTCTTTAATATGTTGTGAAAATGTGGATTACCAAACTTTCTTCCAACATAAAGGCATATTTACACCTAGAAATATTTACTCTCATTTTGAAGCATTCTCCAAATTTCAGATTCGATAATCATGCAATTTTCGCAGAAAAATTCTATTCTAGCTAGTTCTACCCAATAGAATTTTAATTTAAATTGTGTCATTACGGTGAAATTCCATTTCAAAAAGCGCTACATGAATCACGGTTTGAAAAATCATTACTACACTGTTATTAACATGTGGATTACCGGACTTTCATTCACCATTCAATGCATATTGACACTTAGAAGCATTTTCTCAGATTTCACAGGGTTCTCCTAATGGCAGTTTTGAAAATGAGGCACATTTCGCAGAAAAAATCTCTTCAAGCGAGTTCTACCCAATAGACATGTAATTTACATTGTTTCCTTCAATATGACACACTGTATTCCGTACACGTTACATGCATCACGAATTCGACAAACATTCTCTAATGAGTGTGAGCATGTGGATTACCAAAATTTCATTCACCATACAAGGCATATTTACACCTAGATGTAGTTATTCTGATTTCGCAGGTTTTCACTAACATCCACTTCCGAAAATCATGAAATTTTCGCAGAAAAATTCAATTCAAGCGAGTTCTATCCAGTAGAATTGTTATTTTCCGAGTTTCACTCACCGAGACATTCCGTGTTCAAAAAATGTTACATTAATCACGGCTTTGACAAACATTATTTAATGACCGTGACCATGTGGATTACCGATGTTTCAACCACAGTACAAGGCATATTGACACTTAGAAACATTTACTTAGATTTCGCAGATTTTTCCTAAATTCAGTTATGAAAATCAGGCAGTTTTCGCAGAAAAATTCTCTTGCTGCATGTTCGATCCAATAGACACCCCATTTTCATAGATACCGTCACCGTAACTTCCCGTGATCCGAAAAATGTACATGCACCATGGATTCAACAAATATTCACTGCTGAGTTGTTAGAATCTGAATTACACATCTTTAATAAACCCTTGAAGACATATTGTCACCTTTAAATTTTTCTCAGATTTTGAAGTGTTTTCATAACACCAGTTTCCAAACAGAGGTAGATTTTACAGTAAAATGCTCCTGGAGCGGTTTCTCACCAATAGATATGTAATTTACATAGTTTCCATCAACGTGACATTCCGTATACTGAATACACTACATTCATCACGGATTTGAGAAACATTTTTAATGAGTTGTGTACATGTGTATTACAGAACTTTCATCCACCATACAAGGCATATTTACACCTAGAAACATTAACTCTGAGTTTGCAGCTTTTTCCTAATAGCAGTTTCAAAATCAGGGAGTTTCCTAAGGAAAAAACTGTTGGAGCGTGTTCTACCCAATAGATATGTAAATTACATAGATTCTCCCGCTGTGAAATTCCGTGTTTCGCACACGCTACATGCAGATAGGATTCGACAAAAATACACTACAGAGTTGTTTGCATGTGGATTACAGGACTTTCATCACAATACAAGGCATATTGATGATTAGAAGCATTTTCTCTGATTTCACAGAGCTTTCCAAACGCCAGTTTCGGAACTGAGGCAGATTTCACGGCAAAAACTTCTTGGAGCGGGTTCAAAACAATAGACATTTAATTTAAATGGATTCGCACACCATGAAATTCCGTGTTCCGAACACGCTTCATGCATCTCGGATTCAAAAATTATCACTACAGAGTTGTTAGCAAGTGGAATACATCACTTTCATTGACCATAGATTGCTTACTGACTCTTTGAATACTTTCCTCAGATTTCACAGGTTAGTTTAAATGCCAGGTTGGAAAATGAGGCAGATTTGGCAGGAAAATGCTCTTGGAGCGAGTTCTAACCAAAAGATATGTAATATACCTAGTTTCACTCACCGTGACATTCCGTGTTCTGAACAAGTTACATGCATCACGGATTCGAAAAACATTCTTTAATTAGTTGTGAACATGTGTATTACCGTACTTTCATCCACCTTACAATGCATATTTATACATAGAATGTTTTTTCTGATTTAGTAGATTTCACCTAATGTCAGTTTTTAAATCATGCAGTTTTCGCAGAAAATCCTCTTGGAGCGAGTTCTACCCAATAGACATTCAATTTACATAGAACCTGTCATCGTGAAATTCCGTGTTCCGAAAAAGCTACATGCATCACGGATTCGACAAATATTCACTACAGAGTTGTTAGCATAAGGATTAACGAACTTTCATCCACCATAAAAGCCATATTGACACTTTGAAGCATTTTCTCATATTTCGAAAGTTTTTCCTAATGCCAGTTTTGAAAATGAGGCAGAATTCGCAGAAAAAGCTCTTGGAGCGTGTTCTACCCAAGTGACATGCATTTTACATAGATTCCCTCACCGTGGTATTCTGTGTCCCAAACACGCTTTATGTATCTCGGATTCGACAAATATTCACTACAGAGTTGTTAGCATGCAGATTACCGAACTTTCATCCACCCTACAAGGCATATTTACACCGAGAATCTATTCATCTGTGTTCGCAGTGTTTCCTAAATGCAGTTTCGAAAATCAGGCAGATTTCTCAGGAAAAATCTCTTGGAGTGATTTCTAACCAAGAGAAATGTAATTTACATAAAATCCCTGACCATGAAATTCCGTGTTCCGAACATGCTACATGCATAATGGATTCGAAAAATATTCTCTACAGATTTGTTAGCATGTGGATTACCGAACTTTCATCACAATAGTTTGAATATTGATACTTAGAAGTATTTTCTCAGATTTTGCTGCGTTTTCCAAACGCCAGTTTAAAAAATGAAGCATTTACTGCAGAAAAATTCTCTTGGAGAGAGTTCTACCCAATAGAGAAGTAATTTACTTTGTTTCAGTCACCGTGAAATTCCATGTTAAAAACACGGTATATGCATCACGGATTAGAAAAAGCTTCTTTAATATGTTGTGAAAATGTGGATTACCAAACTTTCTTCCAACATAAAGGCATATTTACACCTAGAAATATTTACTCTCATTTTGAAGCATTCTCCAAATTTCAGATTCGATAATCATGCAATTTTCGCAGAAAAATTCTATTCTAGCTAGTTCTACCCAATAGAATTTTAATTTAAATTGTGTCATTACGGTGAAATTCCATTTCAAAAAGCGCTACATGAATCACGGTTTGAAAAATCATTACTACACTGTTATTAACATGTGGATTACCGGACTTTCATTCACCATTCAATGCATATTGACACTTAGAAGCATTTTCTCAGATTTCACAGGGTTCTCCTAATGGCAGTTTTGAAAATGAGGCACATTTCGCAGAAAAAAACTCTTCAAGCGAGTTCTACCCAATAGACATGTAATTTACATTGTTTCCTTCAATATGACACACTGTATTCCGTACACGTTACATGCATCACGAATTTGACAAACATTCTCTAATGAGTGTGAGCATGTGGATTACCAAAATTTCATTCACCATACAAGGCATATTTACACCTAGATGTAGTTATTCTGATTTCGCAGGTTTTCACTAACATCCACTTCCGAAAATCATGAAATTTTCGCAGAAAAATTCAATTCAAGCGAGTTCTATCCAGTAGAATTGTTATTTTCCGAGTTTCACTCACCGAGACATTCCGTGTTCAAAAAATGTTACATTAATCACGGCTTTGACAAACATTATTTAATGACCGTGACCATGTGGATTACCGATGTTTCAACCACAGTACAAGGCATATTGACACTTAGAAACATTTACTTAGATTTTGCAGATTTTTCCTAAATTCAGTTATGAAAATCAGGCAGTTTTCGCAGAAAAATTCTCTTGCTGCATGTTCGATCCAATAGACACCCCATTTTCATAGATACCGTCACCGTAACTTCCCGTGATCCGAAAAATGTACATGCACCATGGATTCAACAAATATTCACTGCTGAGTTGTTAGAATCTGAATTACACATCTTTAATAAACCCTTGAAGACATATTGTCACCTTTAAATTTTGCTCAGATTTTGAAGTGTTTTCATAACACCAGTTTACAAACAGAGGTAGATTTTACAGTAAAATGCTCCTGGAGCGGTTTCTCACCAATAGATATGTAATTTACATAGTTTCCATCAACGTGACATTCCGTGTACTGAATACACTACATTCATCACGGATTTGAGAAACATTTTTAATGAGTTGTGTACATGTGTATTACAGAACTTTCATCCACCATACAAGGCATATTTACACCTAGAAACATTAACTCTGAGTTTGCAGATTTTTCCTAATAGCAGTTTCAAAATCAGGGAGTTTCCTAAGGAAAAAACTGTTGGAGCGTGTTCTACCCAATAGATATGTAAATTACATAGATTCTCCCGCTGTGAAATTCCGTGTTTCGCACACGCTACATGCAGATAGGATTCGACAAAAATACACTACAGAGTTGTTTGCATGTGGATTACAGGACTTTCATCACAATACAAGGCATATTGATGATTAGAAGCATTTTCTCTGATTTCACAGAGCTTTCCAAACGCCAGTTTCGGAACTGAGGCAGATTTCACGGCAAAAACTTCTTGGAGCGGGTTCAAAACAATAGACATTTAATTTAAATGGATTCGCACACCATGAAATTCCGTGTTCCGAACACGCTTCATGCATCTCGGATTCAAAAATTATCACTACAGGGTAGTTAGCAAGTGGAATACATCACTTTCATTGACCATAGATTGCTTACTGACTCTTTGAATACTTTCCTCAGATTTCACAGGTTAGTTTAAATGCCAGGTTGGAAAATGAGGCAGATTTGGCAGGAAAATGCTCTTGGAGCGAGTTCTAACCAAAAGATATGTAATATACCTAGTTTCACTCACCGTGACATTCCGTGTTCTGAACAAGTTACATGCATCACGGATTCGAAAAACATTCTTTAATTAGTTGTGAACATGTGTATTACCGTACTTTCATCCACCTTACAATGCATATTTATACATAGAATGTTTTTTCTGATTTAGTAGATTTCACCTAATGTCAGTTTTTAAATCATGCAGTTTTCGCAGAAAATCCTCTTGGAGCGAGTTCTACCCAATAGACATTCAATTTACATAGAACCTGTCATCGTGAAATTCCGTGTTCCGAAAAAGCTACATGCATCACGGATTCGACAAATATTCACTACAGAGTTGTTAGCATAAGGATTAACGAACTTTCATCCACCATAAAAGCCATATTGACACTTTGAAGCATTTTCTCATATTTCGAAAGTTTTTCCTAATGCCAGTTTTGAAAATGAGGCAGAATTCGCAGAAAAAGCTCTTGGAGCGTGTTCTACCCAAGTGACATGCATTTTACATAGATTCCCTCACCGTGATATTCTGTGTCCCAAACACGCTTTATGTATCTCGGATTCGACAAATATTCACTACAGAGTTGTTAGCATGCAGATTACCGAACTTTCATCCACCCTACAAGGCATATTTACACCGAGAATCTATTCATCTGTGTTCGCAGTGTTTCCTAAATGCAGTTTCGAAAATCAGGCAGATTTCTCAGGAAAAATCTCTTGGAGTGATTTCTAACCAAGAGAAATGTAATTTACATAAAATCCCTGACCATGAAATTCCGTGTTCCGAACATGCTACATGCATAATGGATTCGAAAAATATTCTCTACAGATTTGTTAGCATGTGGATTACCGAACTTTCATCACAATAGTTTGAATATTGATACTTAGAAGTATTTTCTCAGATTTTGCTGCGTTTTCCAAACGCCAGTTTAAAAAATGAAGCATTTACTGCAGAAAAATTCTCTTGGAGAGAGTTCTACCCAATAGAGAAGTAATTTACTTTGTTTCAGTCACCGTGAAATTCCATGTTAAAAACACGGTATATGCATCACGGATTAGAAAAAGCTTCTTTAATATGTTGTGAAAATGTGGATTACCAAACTTTCTTCCAACATAAAGGCATATTTACACCTAGAAATATTTACTCTCATTTTGAAGCATTCTCCAAATTTCAGATTCGATAATCATGCAATTTTCGCAGAAAAATTCTATTCTAGCTAGTTCTACCCAATAGAATTTTAATTTAAATTGTGTCATTACGGTGAAATTCCATTTCAAAAAGCGCTACATGAATCACGGTTTGAAAAATCATTACTACACTGTTATTAACATGTGGATTACCGGACTTTCATTCACCATTCAATGCATATTGACACTTAGAAGCATTTTCTAAGATTTCACAGGGTTCTCCTAATGGCAGTTTTGAAAATGAGGCACATTTCGCAGAAAAAAACTCTTCAAGCGAGTTCTACCCAATAGACATGTAATTTATATTGTTTCCTTCAATATGACACACTGTATTCCGTACACGTTACATGCATCACGAATTTGACAAACATTCTCTAATGAGTGTGAGCATGTGGATTACCAAAGTTTCATTCAACATACAAGGCATATTTAACCCTAGATGTAGTTATTCTGATTTCGCAGGTTTTCCCTAACATCCACTTACGAAAATCATGAAATTTTCGCAGAAAAATTCAATTCAAGCGAGTTCTATCCAGTAGAATTTTTATTTTCCGAGTTTCACTCACCGAGACATTCCGTGTTCAAAAAACGTTACATTAATCACGGCTTTGACAAACATTATTTAATGACCGTGACCATGTGGATTACCGATGTTTCAACCACAATACAAGGCATATTGACACCTAGAAACATTGACTTAGATTTCGCAGATTTTTCCTAAATTCAGTTATGAAAATCAGGCAGTTTTCGCAGAAAAATTCTCTTGCTGCATGTTCGATCCAATAGACACCCCATTTTCATAGATACCGTCACCGTAACATCCCGTGTTCTGAAAAAGTTACATGCACCATGGATTCAACAAATATTCACTCCTGAGTTGTTAGAATGTGAATTACACATATTTAATATACCATTGAAGAAATATTGTCACCTTAAAATTTTGCTCAGATTTTGCAGTGTTTTCATAACACCAGTTTCCAAACAGAGGTAGATTTTACAGTAAAATGCTCCTGGAGTGTTTCTCACCAATAGATATGTAATTTACATAGTTTCCATCAACGTGACATTCCGTATACTGAATACACTACATTCATCACGGATTTGAGAAACATTTTTAATGAGTTGTGTACATGTGTATTACAGAACTTTCATCCACCATACAAGGCATATTTACACCTAGAAACATTAACTCTGAGTTTGCAGATTTTTCCTAATAGCAGTTTCAAAATCAGGGAGTTTCCTAAGGAAAAAACTGTTGGAGCGTGTTCTACCCAATAGATATGTAAATTACATAGATTCTCCCGCTGTGAAATTCCGTGTTTCGCACACGCTACATGCAGATAGGATTCGACAAAAATACACTACAGAGTTGTTTGCATGTGGATTACAGGACTTTCATCACAATACAAGGCATATGGATGATTAGAAGCATTTTCTCTTATTTCACAGAGCTTTCCAAACGCCAGTTTCGGAACTGAGGCAGATTTCACGGCAAAAACCTCTTGGAGCGGGTTCAAAACAATAGACATTTAATTTACATGGATTCGCACACCATGAAATTCCGTGTTCCGAAAACGCTTCATGCATCTCGGATTCAAAAATTTTCACTACAGGGTTGTTAGCAAGTGGAATACATCACTTTCATTGACCATAGATTGCTTACTGAATCTTTGAATACTTTTCTCTGATTTCACAGGTTAGTTTAAATGCCAGGTTTGAAAATGAGGCAGATTTGGCAGGAAAATGCTCTTGGAGCGAGTTCTAACCAAAAGATATGTAATATACCTAGTTTCACTCACCGTGACATTCCGTGTTCTGAACAAGTTACATGCATCACGGATTCGAAAAACATTCTTTAATGAGTTGTGAACATGTGTATTACCGTACTTTCATCCACCTTACAATGCATATTTATACATAGAATCTTTTTTCTGATTTAGTAGATTTCACCTAATGTCAGTTTTTAAATCATGCAGTTTTCTCAGAAAATCCTCTTGGAGCGAGTTCTACCCAATAAACATTCAATTTACATAGAACCTGTCATCGTGAAATTCCGTGTTCCGAAAAAGCTACATGCATCACGGATTCGACAAATATTCTCTACAGATTTCTTAGCATGTGGATTACCGAACTTTCATCACAATAGTTTGAATATTGATACTTAGAAGTATTTTCTCAGATTTTGCTGTGTATTCCAAACGCCAGTTTAAAAAATAATGCAGTTTTCACAGAAAAATACTCTTGGGGCGAGTTCTACCCAATAGAGTAGTAATTTACATTTTTTCAGTTACCGTGAAATTCCACGTTCCAAACACTGTATATGCATCACGGATTAGAAAAAGATTCTTTAATATGTTGTGAAAATGTGGATTACAGAACTTTCTTCCACATAAAGTCATATTTACACCTAGAAATATTTAATCTCATTTTGAAACTTTCTCCAAACTTCAGATTCGATAATCATGCAATTTTCGCAAAAAAATTCTATTCTAGCTAGTTCTGCGCAATAGAATTTTAATTTAAATTGTTTCATTACGGTGAAATTCCATTTCAAAAAACGCTACATGAATCACGGTTTGAAAAATAATTACTGCACTGTTATTAACCTGTGGATTACCAGACTTTCATTCACCATTCAAGGCATATTGACACTTAGAAGCATTTTCTAAGATTTCACGTGGTTCTCCTACTGGCAGTTTTGAAAATGAGGCACATTTCGCAGAAAAACACTCTTCAAGCGAGTTCTACCCAATAGACATGTAATTTACATTGTTTCCTTCAATATGACACTCTGTATTCCGTACACGTTACATGCATCACGAATTCGACAAACATTCTCTAATGAGTGTGAGCATCTGGATTACCAAAATTTCATTCACCATACAAGGCATATTTACACCTAGATGTAGTTATTCTGATTTCGCAGGTTTTTCCTAACATCCACTTCCAAAAATCATGAAATTTTCGCAGAAAAATTAAATTCAAGCCAGTTCTATCCAGTAGAATTTTTATTATCCGAGTTTCACTCACCGAGACATTCCGTGTTCCGAAAATGTTACATTAATCACGGATTCGACAAACATTATTTATTAACCGTGAGCATGTGGATTACCGATGTTTCAACCACAATACAAGGCATATTTACACCTAGAAATATTTACTTAGATTTCACAGATTTTTCCTAACGTCTGTTTCGAAAATCAGGCAGTTTTCGCAGAAAAATTCTCTTGCTGCATTTTCGATCCAATACAATCCCATTTCCATAGATACCGTCACCGTAACATTCCGTGTTCCGAAAAAAGTACATGCACCATGGATTCAACAAATATTCACTGCTGAGTTGTTAGAATGTGAATTACACATCTTTAATAAACCATTGAAGACATATTGTCACCTTAAAGCTTTTGTTCAGGTTTTGCAGTGTTTTCATAACACCAGTTTCCAAACAGAGGTAGATTTTACAGTAAAATGCTCCTGGAGCGGGTTCTCACCAATAGATATGTAATTTACCTATTTTCCTTCAACGTGACATTCCGTGTACCGAACAAACTACATACATCACGGATTTGAGAAACATTTTTAATGAGTTGTGTACATGTGTATTACAGATCTTTCATCCACCATACAAGGCATATTTACACCTAGAAACATTAACTCTGAGTTTGCAGCTTTTTCCTAATAGCAGTTTCAAAAATCAGTCAGTTTACTAATGAAAAATTTTTTGAGCGTGTCTTACGCAATAGATATGTAAATTACATAGATTATCCCGCTGTGAAATTCCGTGTTTCGCCCACGCTACATGCAGTTAGGATTCGACAAAAATACACTACAGAGTCTTTTGCATGTGGATTACAGGACTTTCATCACAATACAAGGCATATTGATGCTTAGAAACATTTTCTCTGATTTCACAGAGCTTTCCAAACGCCAGTTTCGAAACTGAGGCAGTTTTCACGGCAAAAACTCTTGGAGCGTGTTCAAAACAATAGACATGTAATTTACATGGATTCGCTCACCGTGAAATTCCGTGTTCCGAACACGCTTCATGCATCTCTGATTCAAAAATTTTCAATACAGAGTTGATAGCAAGTGGATTACAGCACTTTCATCCACCATACATGGCTTACTGACACTTTGAAGACTTTTCTCAGATTTCACAGATGAGTTTTAATGTCAGGTTTGAAAATGAGGCAGATTTGGCAGGAAAATGCTCTTGGAGCGAGTTCTAACCCAAAGATATGTAATTTACCTAGTTTCACTCACCGTGATATTCCGTGTTCTGAACACGTTACATGCATCACGGATTCGACAAACATTCTTTAATGAGTTGTGAACATGTGTATTACCGAACTTTCATCCACCTTACAATGCATATTTATACATGGAAATTATTTTCTGATTTAGTATATTTCTCCTAGTGTCAGTTTTTAAATCATGCAGTTTTCACAGAAAAATCCTCTTGGAGCGAGTTCTACCCAATAGACATGCAATTTACGTAGAACCCGTCATCGTGAAATTCCGTGATCCAAAAAAGATACATGCATCACGGTTTCAAAAAATATTCACTTCAGACTTGTTAGCATAAAGATTACCGAACTTTCATCCACCATAAAAGCCATATTGACACTTTGAATCATTTTCTCATATTTCAAAAGATTTTCCTAATGCCAGTTTTGAAAATGAGGCAGAATTCGCAGAAAAAGTTCTTGGAACGAGTTCTACCCGAGAGATCTATTTTACATAGATTCGCTTACTGTGATATTCTGTGTTCCGAACACGCTTCATGTGTCTCAGATTCGACAAATATTCACTACAGAGTTGTTAGCATGTGGATTAACGATCTTTCATCCACCATACAAGGCATAAATACACCGAGAATCTATTCATCTGAGTTCGCAGTGTTTCCTAATTCCAGTTTGGAAAATCAGGCAGATTTCTCAGGAAAAATCTCTTGGAGTGTTTTCTAACCAAGAGAAATGTAATTTACATAAACTCTCTGGCCATGAAATTCCGTGTTCCGAACATGCTACTTGCATAATGGATTCGAAAAATATTCACTACAGATTTGTTAGCATGTGGATTACCGAACTTTCATCACAATAGATTGAAAATTGATACTTAGAAGTATTTTCTCAGATTTTGCAGTGTTTTCCAAACGCCAGTTTCAAAAATGAAGCATTTACTGCAGAAAAATTCTCTTGGAGAGAGTTCTACCCAATAGAGAAGTAATTTACGTTGTTTCAGTCACCGTGAAATTCCATGTTAAAAACACGGTATATGCATCACGGATTAGAAAAAGCTTCTTTAATATGTTGTGAAAATGTGGATTACCAATCTTTCTTCCAACATAAAGGCATATTTACACCTAGAAATATTTACTCTCATTTTGAAGCATTCTCCAAATTTCAGATTCAATAATCATGCAATTTTCGCAGAAAAATTCTATTCTAGCTAGTTCTACCCAATAGAATTTTAATTTAAATTGTGTCATTACGGTGAAATTCCATTTCAAAAAGCGCTACATGAATCACGGTTTGAAAAATCATTACTACACTGTTATTAACATGTGGATTACCGGACTTTCATTCACCATTCAATGCATATTGACACTTAGAAGCATTTTCTAAGATTTCACAGGGTTCTCCTAATGGCAGTTTTGAAAATGAGGCACATTTCGCAGAAAAAAACTCTTCAAGCGAGTTCTACCCAATAGACATCTAATTTGCATTGTTTCCTTCAATATTACACACTGTATTCCGTACACGTTACATGCATCACGAATTTGACAAACATTCTCTAATGAGTGTGAGCATGTGGATTACCAAAATTTCATTCACCATACAAGGCATATTTACACCTAGATGTAGTTATTCTGATTTCGCAGGTTTTCACTAACATCCACTTCCGAAAATCATGAAATTTTCGCAGAAAAATTCAATTCAAGCGAGTTCTATCCAGTAGAATTTTTATTTTCCGAGTTTCACTCACCGAGACATTCCGTGTTCAAAAAATGTTACATTAATCACGGCTTTGACAAACATTATTTAATGACCGTGACCATGTGGATTACCGATGTTTCAACCACAATACAAGGCATATTGACACCTAGAAACATTGACTTAGATTTCGCAGATTTTTCCTAAATTCAGTTACGAAAATCAGGCAGTTTTCGCAGAAAAATTCTCTTGCTGCATGTTCGATCCAATAGACACCCCATTTTCATAGATACCGTCACCGTAACTTCCCGTGATCCGAAAAAGTTACATGCACCATGGATTCAACAAATATTCACTGCTGAGTTGTTAGAATGTGAATTACACATCTTTAATAAACCCTTGAAGACATATTGTCACCTTTAAATTTTGCTCAGATTTTGAAGTGTTTTCATAACACCAGTTTCCAAACAGAGGTAGATTTTACAGTAAAATGCTCCTGGAGCGGTTTCTCACCAATAGATATGTAATTTACATAGTTTCCATCAACGTGACATTCCGTATACTGAATACACTACATTCATCACGGATTTGAGAAACATTTTTAATGAGTTGTGTACATGTGTATTACAGAACTTTCATCCACCATACAAGGCATATTTACACCTAGAAACATTAACTCTGAGTTTGCAGCTTTTTCCTAATAGCAGTTTCAAAATCAGGGAGTTTCCTAAGGAAAAAACTGTTGGAGCGTGTTCTACCCAATAGATATGTAAATTACATAGATTCTCCCGCTGTGAAATTCCGTGTTTCGCACACGCTACATGCAGATAGGATTCGACAAAAATACACTACAGAGTTGTTTGCATGTGGATTACAGGACTTTCATCACAATACAAGGCATATTGATGATTAGAAGCATTTTCTCTGATTTCACAGAGATTTCCAAATGCCAGTTTCGGAACTGAGGCAGATTTCACGGCAAAAACTTCTTGGAGCGGGTTCAAAACAATAGACATTTAATTTAAATGGATTCGCACACCATGAAATTCCGTGTTCCGAACACGCTTCATGCATCTCGGATTCAAAAATTATCACTACAGGGTTGTTAGCAAGTGGAATACATCACTTTCATTGACCATAGATTGCTTACTGACTCTTTGAATACTTTCCTCAGATTTCACAGGTTAGTTTAAATGCCAGGTTGGAAAATGAGGCAGATTTGGCAGGAAAATGCTCTTGGAGCGAGTTCTAACCAAAAGATATGTAATATACCTAGTTTCACTCACCGTGACATTCCGTGTTCTGAACAAGTTACATGCATCACGGATTCGAAAAACATTCTTTAATGAGTTGTGAACATGTGTATTACCGTACTTTCATCCACCTTACAATGCATATTTATACATAGAATGTTTTTTCTGATTTAGTAGATTTCACCTAATGTCAGTTTTTAAATCATGCAGTTTTCGCAGAAAATCCTCTTGGAGCGAGTTCTACCCAATAGACATTCAATTTACATAGAACCTGTCATCGTGAAATTCCGTGTTCCGAAAAAGCTACATGCATCACGGATTCGACAAATATTCACTACAGGGTTGTTAGCATAAGGATTAACGAACTTTCATCCACCATAAAAGCCATATTGACACTTTGAAGCATTTTCTCATATTTCGAAAGTTTTTCCTAATGCCAGTTTTGAAAATGAGGCAGAATTCGCAGAAAAAGCTCTTGGAGCGTGTTCTACCCAAGTGACATGCATTTTACATAGATTCCCTCACCGTGATATTCTGTGTCCCAAACACGCTTCATGTATCTCGGATTCGACAAATATTCACTACAGAGTTGTTAGCATGCAGATTACCGAACTTTCATCCACCCTACAAGGCATATTTACACCGAGAATCTATTCATCTGTGTTCGCAGTGTTTCCTAAATGCAGTTTCGAAAATCAGGCAGATTTCTCAGGAAAAATCTCTTGGAGTGATTTCTAACCAAGAGAAATGTAATTTACATAAAATCCCTGACCATGAAATTCCGTGTTCCGAACATGCTACATGCATAATGGATTCGAAAAATATTCTCTACAGATTTGTTAGCATGTGGATTACCGAACTTTCATCACAATAGTTTAAATATTGATACTTAGAAGTATTTTCTCAGATTTTGCTGCGTTTTCCAAACGCCAGTTTCAAAAATGAAGCATTTACTGCAGAAAAATTCTCTTGGAGAGAGTTCTACCCAATAGAGAAGTAATTTACTTTGTTTCAGTCACCGTGAAATTCCATGTTAAAAACACGGTATATGCATCACGGATTAGAAAAAGCTTCTTTAATATGTTGTGAAAATGTGGATTACCAAACTTTCTTCCAACATAAAGGCATATTTACACCTAGAAATATTTACTCTCATTTTGAAGCATTCTCCAAATTTCAGATTCGATAATCATGCAATTTTCGCAGAAAAATTCTATTCTAGCTAGTTCTACCCAATAGAATTTTAATTTAAATTGTGTCATTACGGTGAAATTCCATTTCAAAAAGCGCTACATGAATCACGGTTTGAAAAATCATTACTACACTGTTATTAACATGTGGATTACCGGACTTTCATTCACCATTCAATGCATATTGACACTTAGAAGCATTTTCTCAGATTTCACAGGGTTCTCCTAATGGCAGTTTTGAAAATGAGGCACATTTCGCAGAAAAAAACTCTTCAAGCGAGTTCTACCCAATAGACATGTAATTTATATTGTTTCCTTCAATATGACACACTGTATTCCGTACACGTTACATGCATCACGAATTTGACAAACATTCTCTAATGAGTGTGAGCATGTGGATTACCAAAGTTTCATTCAACATACAAGGCATATTTAACCCTAGATGTAGTTATTCTGATTTCGAAGGTTTTCCCTAACATCCACTTCCGAAAATCATGAAATTTTCGCAGAAAAATTCAATTCAAGCGAGTTCTATCCAGTAGAATTTTTATTTTCCGAGTTTCACTCACCGAGACATTCCGTGTTCAAAAAACGTTACATTAATCACGGCTTTGACAAACATTATTTAATGACCGTGACCTTGTGGATTACCGATGTTTCAACCACAATACAAGGCATATTGACACCTAGAAACATTGAATTAGATTTCGCAGATTTTTCCTAAATTCAGTTATGAAAATCAGGCAGTTTTCGCAGAAAAATTCTCTTGCTGCATGTTCGATCCAATAGACACCCCATTTTCATAGATACCGTCACCGTAACATCCCGTGTTCCGAAAAAGTTACATGCACCATGGATTCAACAAATATTCACTCCTGAGTTGTTAGAATGTGAATTACACATATTTAATAAACCATTGAAGAAATATTGTCACCTTAAAATTTTGCTCAGATTTTGCAGTGTTTTCATAACACCAGTTTCCAAACAGAGGTAGATTTTACAGTAAAATGCTCCTGGAGTGTTTCTCACCAATAAATATGTAATTTACATAGTTTCCATCAACGTGACATTCCGTATACTGAATACACTACATTCATCACGGATTTGAGAAACATTTTTAATGAGTTGTGTACATGTGTATTACAGAACTTTCATCCACCATACAAGGCATATTTACACCTAGAAACATTAACTCTGAGTTTGCAGATTTTTCCTAATAGCAGTTTCAAAATCAGGGAGTTTCCTAAGGAAAAAATTGTTGGAGCGTGTTCTACCCAATAGATATGTAAATTACATAGATTCTCCCGCTGTGAAATTCCGTGTTTCGCACACGCTACATGCAGATAGGATTCGACAAAAATACACTACAGAGTTGTTTGCATGTGGATTACAGGACTTTCATCACAATACAAGGCATATTGATGATTAGAAGCATTTTCTCTTATTTCACAGAGCTTTCCAAACGCCAGTTTCGGAACTGAGGCAGATTTCACGGCAAAAACCTCTTGGAGCGGGTTCAAAACAATAGACATTTAATTTACATGGATTCGCACACCATGAAATTCCGTGTTCCGAAAACGCTTCATGCATCTCGGATTCAAAAATTTTCACTACAGGGTTGTTAGCAAGTGGAATACATCACTTTCATTGACCATAGATTGCTTACTGAATCTTTGAATAGTTTTCTCTGATTTCACAGGTTAGTTTAAATGCCAGGTTTGAAAATGAGGCAGATTTGGCAGGAAAATGCTCTTGGAGCGAGTTCTAACCAAAAGATATGTAATATACCTAGTTTCACTCACCGTGACATTCCGTGTTCTGAACAAGTTACATGCATCATGGATTCGAAAAACATTCTTTAATGAGTTGTGAACATGTGTATTACCGAACTTTCATCCACCTTACAATGCATATTTATACATAGAATGTTTTTTCTGATTTAGTATGTTTCACCTAATGTCAGTATTTAAATCATGCAGTTTTCGCAGAAAAATCCTCTTGTAGCGAGTTCTACGCAATAGACATTAAATTTACATAGAACCTGTCATCGTGAAATTCCGTGTTCCGAAAAAGCTACATGCATCACGGATTCGACAAATATTCACTACAGAGTTGTTAGCATAAGGATTAACGAACTTTCATCCACCATAAAAGCCATATTGACACTTTGAATCATTTTCTCATATTTCGAAATTTTTTCCTAATGCCAGTTTTGAAAATGAGGCAGAATTCGCAGAAAAAGCTCTTGGAGCGTGTTCTACCCTAGTGACATGCATTTTACATAGATTCGCTCACCGTGATATTCTGTGTCCCAAACACGCTTCATGTATCTCAGATTTGACAAATATTCACTACAGAGTTGTTAGCATGCAGATTACCGAACTTTCATCCACCCTACAAGGCATATTTACACCGAGAATCTATTCATCTGAGTTCGCAGTGTTTCCTAAATCCAGTTTCGAAAATCAGGCAGATTTCTCAGGAAAAATCTCTTGGAGTGATTTCTAACCAAGAGAAATGTAATTTACATAAAATCCCTGACCATGAAATTCCGTGTTCCGAACATGCTACATGCATAATGGATTCTAAAAATATTCTCTATAGAATTGTTAGCATGTGGATTACCGAACTTTCATCACAATAGTTTGAATATTGATACTTAGAAGTATTTTCTCAGATTTTGCCGTGTTTTCCAAACGCCAGTTTAAAAAATAATGCAGTTTTCACAGAAAAATTCTCTTGGAGCGAGTTCTACCAAATAGAGAAGTAATTTACATTGTTTCAGTCACCGTGAAATTCCACGTTCCAAACACGGTATATGCATCACGGATTAGAAAAAGATTCTTTAATATGTTGTGAAAATATGGATTACAAAACTTTCTTCCACATAAAGTCAAATTTACACCAAGAAATATTTACTCTTATTTTGAAGCTTTCTCCAAACTTCAGATTCGATAATCATGCAATTTTCGCAGAAAAATTCTATTCTAGCTAGTTCTACCCACTAGAATTTATTTTAAATTGTTTCATTACGGTGAAATTCCATTTCAAAAAACACTACATGAATCACGGTTTGAAAAATAATTACTACACTGTTATTAACATGTGGATTACCGGACTTTCATTCACCAGTCAAGGCATATTGACCCTTAGAAGCATTTTCTCAAATTTCACAGTGTTCTCCTAATGGCAGTTTGGAAAATGAGGCACATTTCGCAGAAAAATTCTCTTCAAGCGAGTTCTACCCAATAGACATGTAATTTACATTGTTTCCTTCAATATGACACTCTGTATTCCGTACAAGTTTCATGCATCATGAATTCGAGAAACATGCTCTAATGAGTGTGAGCATCTGGATTACCAAACTTTCATCCACCATACAAGGCATATTTACACCTAGATGTAGTTATTCTGATTTCGCAGATTTTTCCTAACATCCAATTTCGAAAAACATGAAATTTTCGAAGAAAAATTCAATTCAAGCCAGTTCTATCCAGTAGAATTTTATTTCCCGAGTTTCACTCACCGAAACATTGCGTGTTCCGAAAAAGTTACATTAATCACGGCTTCGACAAACATTATTTAATGACTGTGAGCATGTGGATTACCGATGTTTCAACCAAAATACAAGGCATATTCACACCTAGAAATATTTACTTAGATTACGCAGATTTTTCCTAACGTCAGTTACGAAAATCAGGCAGTTTTCGCAGAAAAATTCTCTTGCTGCATGTTCGATCCAATAGACATCCCATTTCCATAGATACCTTCACCGTAACATTCCGTGTTCCGAAAAAGTTACATGCACCATGGATTCAACAAATATTCACTGCTGAGTTGTTAGAATGTGAATTACACATCTTTAATAAACCATTGAAGACATATTGTCACCTTAAAGCTTTTGCTCAGGTTTTGCAATGTTTTCATAACACCAGTTTCCAAACAGAGGTAGATTTTACAGTAAAATGCTCCTGGATCGGGTTCTCACCAATAGATGTGTAATTTACATATTTTCCTTCAACGTGACATTCCGTGTACCGAACACACTACAAAAATCACGGATTTGAGAAACATTTTTAATGAGTTGTGTACATGTGTATTACAGATCTTTCATCCACCATACAAGGCATATTTACACCTAGAAACATTAACTCTGAGTTTTCAGCATTTTCCTAATAGCAGTTAAAAATTCAGGCAGTTTCCTAAGGAAAAATCTTTTTGAGCGTGTCTTACGCAATACATATGTAAATTACATAGATTCTCCCGCTGTGAAATTCCGTGTTTCGCACACGCTACTTGCAGATAGGATTCGACAAAAATACACTACAGAGTTGTTTGCATGTGGATTACAGGACTTTCATCACAATACAAGGCATATTGATGCTTAGAAGCATTTTCTCGGATTTCACAGTGCTTTCCAAACGCCAGTTTCGAAACTGAGGCAGATTTCACGGCAAAAACCTCTTGGAGCCGGTTCAAAACAATAGACATTTAATTTACATGGATTCGCACACAATGAAATTCCGTGTTCCGAACACGTTTCATGCATCTCGGATTCAAAAATTTTCACTACAAAGTTGTTAGCAAGTGGAATACATCACTTTCATTGACCATAGATTGCTTACTGACTCTTTGAATACTTTTCTCAGATTTCACAGTTTAGTTTAAATGCCAGGTTTGAAAATGAGGCAGATTTGGCAGGAAAATGCTCTTGGAGCGAGTTCTAACCAAAAGATATGTAATATACCTAGTTTCACTCACCGTGATATTCCGTGTTCTGAACACGTTACATGCATCACGGATGCGAGAAACATTCATTAATGAGTTGTGAATATGTGTATTACCGAACTTTCATCCACCTTACAATGCATATTTATACATGGAAATTATATTCGGATTTAGTATATTTCTCCTAGTGTCAGTTTTTAAATCATGCAGTTTTCACATAAAAATCCTCTTGGAGCGAGTTCTACCCAATAGACATGCAATTTACGTAGAACACATCATCGTGAAATTCCGTGATCCGAAAAAATAAATGCATCACGGATTCGACAAATATTCACTACAGAGTTGTTAGCATAAGGATTAACGAACTTTCATCCACCATAAAAGCCATATTGACACTTTGAAGCATTTTCTCATATTTCGAAAGTTTTTCCTAATGCCAGGTTTGAAAATGAGGCAGAATTCACAGAAAAAGCTCTTGGAGCGTGTTCTACCCAAGTGACATGCATTTTACATAGATTCGCTCACCGTGATATTCTGTGTCCCAAACACGCTTCATGTATCTCGGATTCGACAAATATTCACTACAGAGTTGTTAGCATGCAGATTACCGAACTTTCATCCACCCTACAAGGCATATTTACACCGAGAATCTATTCATCTGTGTTCGCAGTGTTTCCTAAATGCAGTTTCGAAAATCAGGCAGATTTCTCAGGAAAAATCTCTTGGAGTGATTTCTAACCAAGAGAAATGTAATTTACATAAAATCCCTGACCATGAAATTCCGTGTTCCGAACATGCTACATGCATAATGGATTCGAAAAATATTCTCTACAGATTTGTTAGCATGTGGATTACCGAACTTTCATCACAATAGTTTGAATATTGATACTTAGAAGTATTTTTTCAGATTTTGCTGCGTTTTCAAAACGCCAATTTAAAAAATGAAGCATTTACTGCAGAAAAATTCTCTTGGAGAGAGTTCTACCCAATAGAGAAGTAATTTACATTGTTTCAGTCACCGTGAAATTCCATGTTAAAAACACGGTATATGCATCACGGATTAGAAAAAGCTTCTTTAATATGTTGTGAAAATGTGGATTACCGAACTTTCTTCCAACATAAAGGCATATTTACACCTAGAAATATTTACTCTCATTTTGAAGCTTTCTCCAATCTTCTGATTCGATAATCATGCAATTTTCGCAGAAAAATTCTATTCTAGCTAGTTCTACATAATAGAATTTTAATTTAAATTGTTTCAATACGGTGAAATTCCATTTCAAAAAGCGCTACATGAATCACGGTTTGAAAAATCATTACTACACTGTTATTAACATGTGGATTACCGGACTTTCATTCACCATTCAAGGCATATTGACACTTAGAAGCATTTTCTCAGATTTCACAGGGTTCTCCTAATGGCAGTTTTGAAAATGAGGCACATTTCGCGGAAAAATTCTCTTCAAGCGAGATCTACACAATAGACATGTAATTTACATTGTTTCCTTCAGTATGACACACTGTATTCCGTACACGTTTCATGCATCACGAATTCGACAAACATGCTCTAATGAGTGTGAGCATCTGGATTACCGAACTTTCATCCACCATACAAGGCATATTAACACCTAGATGTAGTTATTCTGATTTCGCAGTTTTTTCCTAACATCCAGTTTTGAAAATGATGAAATTTTCGCAGAAAAATTCAATTCAAGCCAGTTCTATCCAGTAGAATTGTTATTTCCCGAGTTTCACTCACCGAAACATTGCGTGTTCCGAAAAAGTTACATTAATCACGGCTTCGACAAACATTATTTAATGACTGTGAGCATGTGGATTACCGATGTTTCAACCACTATACAAGGCATATTCACACCTAGAATTATTTACTTAAATTTCGCAGATTTTTCCTAACGTCAGTTACGAAAATCAGGCAGTTTTCGCAGAAAAATTCTCTTGCTGCATGTTCGATCCAATAGACATCCCATTTCCATAGATACCTTCACCGTAACATTCCGTGTTCCGAAAAAGTTACATGCACCATGGATTCAACAAATATTCACTCCTGAGTTGTTAGAATGTGAATTACACATCTTTAATAAACCATTGAAGACATATTGTCACCTTAAACTTTTGCTCAGGTTTTGCAATGTTTTCATAACACCAGTTTCCAAACAGAGGTAGATTTTACAGTAAAATGCTCCTGGATCGGGTTCTCACCAATAGATGTGTAATTTACATATTTTCCTTCAACGTGACATTCCGTGTACCGAACACACTACAAAAATCACGGATTTGAGAAACATTTTTAATGAGTTGTGTACATGTGTATTACAGATCTTTCATCCACAATACAAGGCATATTTACACCTAGAAACATTAACTCTGAGTTTGCAGCTTTTTCCTAATAGCAGTTTCAAAAATCAGGCAGTTTCCTAAGGAAAAATCTTTTTGAGCGTGTCTTATGCAATACATATGTAAATTACATAGATTCTCCCGCTGTGAAATTCCGTGTTTTGCACACGCTACATGCAGATAGGATTCGAAACAAATACACTACAGAGTTGTTTGCATGTGGATTACAGGACTTTCATCACAATACAAGGCATATTGATGCTTAGAAGCATTTTCTCTGATTTCACAGAGCTTTCCAAACGCCAGTTTCGAAACTGAGGCAGATTTCACGGCAAAAAACTCTTGGAGCCGGTTCAAAACCATAGACATGTAATTTACATGGATTGGCACACCATGAAATTCCATGTTCCGAACACGCTACATGCATCTCGGATTCGACAAGTATTCAATACAGAGTTGTTAGCAAGTGGATTACAGCACTTTCATCCACCATACATGGCTTAAAGAAACTTTGAAGACTTTTCTCAGATTTCACAGATTTGTTTTAATGTCAGGTTTGAAAATGAGGCAGATTTGGCAGGAAAATGCTCTTGGAGCGAGTTCTAACCCAAAGATATGTAATTTACCTAGTTTCACTCACCGTGACATTCCGTGTTCTGAACACGTTATATGCATCACGGATTCGACAAACATTCTTTAATGAGTTTTGAACATGTATATTACCGAACTTTCATCCACCTTACAATGCATATTTATACATGGAAATTATTTTCTGATTTAGTATATTTCTCCTAATGTCAGTTTTTAAATCATGCAGTTTACAAACAAAAATCCTCTTGGAGCGAGTTCTACCCAATAGACATGCAATTTATGTAGAACCCATCATCGTGAAATTCCGTGATACGAAAAAATACATGCATCACGGATTCGACAAATATTCACTTCAGACTTGTTAGCATAAGGATTACCGAAGTTTCATCCACCATAAAAGCCATATTGACACTTTGAAGCATTTTCTCATATTTCGAAAGTTTTTCCTAATGCCAGTTTTGAAAATAAGGCAGAATTCGCAGAAAAAGTTCTTGGAACGAGTTCTACCCGAGAGATCTATTTTACATAGATTCGCTTACTGTGATATTCTGTGTTCCGAACACGCTTCATGTATCTCGGATTCGACATATATTTACTACAGAGTTGTTAGCATGCGGATTGCCGAAATTTCATTCACCATACAAGGCATATGTACATCGAGACTCTATTCATCTGAGTTCGCAGTGTTTCCTAATTCCAGTTTCGAAAATCAGGCAGATTTCTCAGGAAAAATCTCTTGGAGTGTTTTCTAACCAAGAGAAATGTAATTTACATAAAATCTCTGGCCATGAAATTCCGTGTTCCGAACATGCTACATGCATAATGGATTCGAAAAATATTCACTACAGATTTGTTAGCATGTGGATTACCGAACTTTCATCACAATAGATTGAATATTGATACTTAGAAGTATTTTCTCAGATTTTGCAGTGTTTTCCAAACGCCAGTTTCAAAAATGAAGCATTTATTGCAGAAAAATTCTCTTGGAGCGAGTTCTACCCAATAGAGAAGTAATTTACATTGTTTCAGTCACCGTGAAATTCCACGTTCCAAACAGGGTATATGCATCA
The DNA here is from genome assembly GCF_048773025.1 of Camelus bactrianus. Classification (NCBI taxonomy): domain Eukaryota; kingdom Metazoa; phylum Chordata; class Mammalia; order Artiodactyla; family Camelidae; genus Camelus; species Camelus bactrianus. The sequence goes on along the minus strand of NC_133539.1, from coordinate 140,498,418 downwards.
TGGATTAGAAAATGATCCTTTAATATGTTGTGAAAATGTGGATTACAGAACTTTCTTCCAACATAAAGTCATATTTACACCTAGAAATATTTACTCTCATTTTGAAGCTTTCTCCAATCTTCTGATTCGATAATCATGCAATTTTCACAGAAAAATTCTATTCTAGCTAGTTCTACATAATAGAATTTTAATTTAAATTGTTTCAATACGGTGAAATTCCATTTCAAAAAGCGCTACATGAATCACGGTTTGAAAAATCATTACTACACTGTTATTAACATGTGGATTACCGGACTTTCATTCACCATTCAAGGCATATTGACACTTAGAAGCATTTTCTCAGATTTCACAGGGTTCTCCTAATGTCAGTTTTGAAAATGAGGCACATTTCGCAGAAAAATTCTCTTCAAGCGAGATCTACACAATAGACATGTAATTTACATTGTTTCCTTCAGTATGACACACTGTATTCCGTACACGTTACATGCATCACGAATTCGACAAACATGCTCTAATGAGTGTGAGCATCTGGATTACCGAACTTTCATCCACCATACAAGGCATATTAACACCTAGATGTAGTTATTCTGATTTCGCAGTTTTTTCCTAACATCCAGTTTTGAAAATGATGAAATTTTCGCAGAAAAATTCAATTCAAGCCAGTTCTATCCAGTAGAATTGTTATTTCCCGAGTTTCACTCACCGAAACATTGCGTGTTCCGAAAAAGTTACATTAATCACGGCTTCGACAAACATTATTTAATGACTGTGAGCATGTGGATTACCGATGTTTCAACCACTATACAAGGCATATTCACACCTAGAATTATTTACTTAAATTTCGCAGATTTTTCCTAACGTCGGTTACGAAAATCAGGCAGTTTTCGCAGAAAAATTCTCTTGCTGCATGTTCGATCCAATAGACATCCCATTTCCATAGATACCTTCACCGTAACATTCCGTGTTGCGAAAAATTTACATGCACCATGGATTCAACAAATATTCACTCCTGAGTTGTTAGAAAATGAATTACACATCTTTAATAAACCATTGAAGACATATTGTCACCTTAAAGCTTTTGCTCAGGTTTTGCAATGTTTTCATAACACCAGTTTCCAAACAGAGGTAGATTCTACAGTAAAATGCTCCTGGATCGGGTTCTCACCAATAGATGTGTAATTTACATATTTTCCTTCAACGTGACATTCCGTGTACCGAACACACTACAAAAATCACGGATTTGAGAAACATTTTTAATGAGTTGTGTACATGTGTATTACAGATCTTTCATCCACCATACAAGGCATATTTACACCTAGAAACATTAACTCTGAGTTTGCAGCTTTTTCCTAATAGCAGTTTCAAAAATCAGGCAGTTTCCTAAGGAAAAATCTTTTTGAGCGTGTCTTACGCAATACATATGTAAATTACATAGATTCTCCCGCTGTGAAATACCGTGTTTCGCCCACGCTACATGCAGTTAGGATTCGAAACAAATACACTACAGAGTTGTTTGCATGTGGATTACAGGACTTTCATCACAATACAACGCATATTGATGCTTAGAAGCATTTTCTCTGATTTCACAGAGCTTTCCAAACGCCAGTTTCGAAACTGAGGCAGATTTCACGGCAAAAACCTCTTGGAGCCGGTTCAAAACCATAGACATGCAATTTACATGGATTGGCACACCATGAAATTCCATGTTCCGAACACGCTACATGCATCTCGGATTCGACAAATATTCAATACAGAGTTGTTAGCAAGTGGATTACAGCACTTTCATCCACCATACATGGCTTACAGAAACTTTGAAGACTTTTCTCAGATTTCACAGATTTGTTTTAATGTCAGGTTTGAAAATGAGGCAGATTTGGCAGGAAAATGCTCTTGGAGCGAGTTCTAACCCAAAGATATGTAATTTACCTAGTTTCACTCACCGTGACATTCCGTGTTCTGAACACGTTACATGCATCACGGATTCGACAAACATTCTTTAATGAGTTTTGAACATGTATATTACCGAACTTTCATCCACCTTACAATGCATATTTATACATGGAAATTATTTTCTGATTTAGTATATTTCTCCTAATGTCAGTTTTTAAATCATGCAGTTTTCACATAAAAATCCTCTTGGAGCGAGTTCTACCCAATAGACATGCAATTTATGTAGAACCCATCATCGTGAAATTCCGTGATACGAAAAAATACATGCATCACGGATTCGACAAATATTCACTTCAGACTTGTTAGCATAAGGATTACCGAAGTTTCATCCACCATAAAAGCCATATTGACACTTTGAAGCATTTTCTCATATTTCGAAAGTTTTTCCTAATGCCAGTTTTGAAAATAAGGCAGAATTCGCAGAAAAAGTTCTTGGAACGAGTTCTACCCGAGAGATCTATTTTACATAGATTCGCTTACTGTGATATTCTGTGTTCCGAACACGCTTCATGTATCTCGGATTCGACATATATTTACTACAGAGTTGTTAGCATGCGGATTGCCGAAATTTCATCCACCATACAAGGCATATGTACATCGAGAATCTATTCATCTGAGTTCGCAGTGTTTCCTAATTCCAGTTTCGAAAATCAGGCAGATTTCTCAGGAAAAATCTCTTGGAGTGTTTTCTAACCAAGAGAAATGTAATTTACATAAAATCTCTGGCCATGAAATTCCGTGTTCCGAACATGCTACATGCATAATGGATTCGAAAAATATTCACTACAGATTTGTTAGCATGTGGATTACCGAACTTTCATCACAATAGATTGAATATTGATACTTAGAAGTATTTTCTCAGATTTTGCAGTGTTTTCCAAACGCCAGTTTCAAAAATGAAGCATTTATTGCAGAAAAATTCTCTTGGAGCGAGTTCTACCCAATAGAGAAGTAATTTACATTGTTTCAGTCACCGTGAAATTCCACGTTCCAAACAGGGTATATGCATCATGGATTAGAAAATGATCCTTTAATATGTTGTGAAAATGTGGATTACAGAACTTTCTTCCAACATAAAGTCATATTTACACCTAGAAATATTTACTCTCATTTTGAAGCTTTCTCCAATCTTCTGATTCGATAATCATGCAATTTTCGCAGAAAAATTCTATTCTAGCTAGTTCTACCCAATAGAATTTTAATTTAAATTGTTTCAATACGGTGAAATTCCATTTCAAAAAGCGCTACATGAATCACGGTTTGAAAAATCATTACTACACTGTTATTAACATGTGGATTACCGGACTTTCATTCACCATTCAAGGCATATTGACACTTAGAAGCATTTTCTCAGATTTCACAGGGTTCTCCTAATGGCAGTTTTGAAAATGAGGCACATTTCGTAGAAAAATTCTCTTCAAGCGAGATCTACACAATAGACATGTAATTTACATTGTTTCCTTCAATATGACACTCTGTATTCCGTACACGTTTCATGCATCACGAATTCGACAAACATGCTCTAATGAGTGTGAGCATCTGGATTACCGAACTTTCATCCACCATACAAGGCATATTAACACCTAGATGTAGTTATTCTGATTTCGCAGTTTTTTCCTAACATCCAGTTTTGAAAATGATGAAATTTTCGCAGAAAAATTCAATTCAAGCCAGTTCTATCCAGTAGAATTGTTATTTCCCGAGTTTCACTCACCGAAACATTGCGTGTTCCGAAAAAGTTACATTAATCACGGCTTCGACAAACATTATTTAATGACTGTGAGCATGTGGATTACCGATGTTTCAACCACTATACAAGGCATATTCACACCTAGAAATATTTACTTAAATTTCGCAGATTTTTCCTAACGTCAGTTACGAAAATCAGGCAGTTTTCGCAGAAAAATTCTCTTGCTGCATGTTCGATCCAATAGACATCCCATTTCCATAGATACCTTCACCGTAACATTCCGTGTTCCGAAAAAGTTACATGGACCATGGATTCAACAAATATTCACTCCTGAGTTGTTAGAATGTGAATTACACATCTTTAATAAACCATTGAAGACATATTGTCACCTTAAAGCTTTTGCTCAGGTTTTGCAATGTTTTCATAACACCAGTTTCCAAACAGAGGTAGATTTTACAGTAAAATGCTCCTGGATCGGGTTCTCACCAATAGATGTGTAATTTACATATTTTCCTTCAACGTGACATTCCGTGTACCGAACACACTACAAAAATCACGGATTTGAGAAACATTTTTAATGAGTTGTGTACATGTGTATTACAGATCTTTCATCCACCATACAAGGCATATTTACACCTAGAAACATTAACTCTGAGTTTTCAGCATTTTCCTAATAGCAGTTAAAAATTCAGGCAGTTTCCTAAGGAAAAATCTTTTTGAGCGTGTCTTACGCAATACATATGTAAATTACATAGATTTTCCCGCTGTGAAATTCCGTGTTTCGCACACGCTACTTGCAGATAGGATTCGACAAAAATACACTACAGAGTTGTTTGCATGTGGATTACAGGACTTTCATCACAATACAAGGCATATTGATGCTTAGAAGCATTTTCTCTGATTTCACAGAGCTTTCCAAACGCCAGTTTCGAAACTGAGGCAGATTTCACGGCAAAAACCTCTTGGAGCCGGTTCAAAACCATAGACATGTAATTTACATGGATTGGCACACCATGAAATTCCATGTTCCGAACACGCTACATGCATCACGGATTCGACAAATATTCAATACCGAGTTGTTAGCAAGTGGATTACAGCACTTTCATCCGCCATACATGGCTTACTGACACTTTGAAGACTTTTCTCAGATTTCACAGAGTAGTTTTAATGTCAGGTTTGAAAATGAGGCAGATTTGGCAGGAAAATGCTCTTGGGGCGAGTTCTAACCCAAAGATATGTAATTTACCTAGTTTCACTCACCGTGATATTCCGTGTTCTGAACACGTTACATGCATCACGGATTCGACAAACATTCTTTAATGAGTTTTGAACATGTATATTACCGAACTTTCATCCACCTTACAATGCATATTTATACATGGAAATTATTTTCTGATTTAGTATATTTCTCCTAATGTCAGTTTTTAAATCATGCAGTTTTCACACAAAAATCCTCTTGGAGCGAGTTCTACCCAATAGACATGCAATTTATGTAGAACCCATCATCGTGAAATTCCGTGATACGAAAAAATACATGCATCACGGATTCGACAAATATTCACTTCAGACTTGTTAGCATAAGGATTACCGAAGTTTCATCCACCATAAAAGCCATATTGACACTTTGAAGCATTTTCTCATATTTCGAAAGTTTTTCCTAATGCCAGTTTTGAAAATGAGGCAGAATTCGCAGAAAAAGTTCTTGGAACGAGTTCTACCCGAGAGATCTATTTTACATAGATTCGCTTACTGTGATATTCTGTGTTCCGAACACGCTTCATGTATCTCGGATTCGACATATATTTACTACAGAGTTGTTAGCATGCGGATTGCCGAAATTTCATCCACCATACAAGGCATATGTACATCGAGAATCTATTCATCTGAGTTCGCAGTGTTTCCTAATTCCAGTTTCGAAAATCAGGCAGATTTCTCAGGAAAAATCTCTTGGAGTGTTTTCTAACCAAGAGAAATGTAATTTACATAAAATCTCTGGCCATGAAATTCCATGTTCCGAACATGCTACATGCATAATGGATTCGAAAAATATTCACTACAGATTTGTTAGCATGTGGATTACCGAACTTTCATCACAATAGATTGAATATTGATACTTAGAAGTATTTTCTCAGATTTTGCAGTGTTTTCCAAACGCCAGTTTCAAAAATGAAGCATTTATTGCAGAAAAATTCTCTTGGAGCGAGTTCTACCCAATAGAGAAGTAATTTACATTGTTTCAGTCACCGTGAAATTCCACGTTCCAAACACGGTTTATGCATCATGGATTAGAAAATGATCCTTTAATATGTTGTGAAAATGTGGATTACAGAACTTTCTTCCAACATAAAGTCATATTTACACCTAGAAATATTTACTCTCATTTTGAAGCTTTCTCCAAACTTCAGATTCGATAATCATGCAATTTTCGCAGAAAAATTCTATTCTAGCTAGTTCTACCCAATAGAATTTTAATTTAAATTGTTTCAATACGGTGAAATTCCATTTCAAAAAACGCTACATGAATCACGGTTAGAAAAATAATTACTACACTGTTATTAACATGTGGATTACCGGACTTTCATTCACCATTCAAGGCATATTGACACTTAGAAGCATTTTCTCAGATTTCACAGGGTTCTCCTAATGGCAGTTTTGAAAATGAGGCACATTTCGCAGAAAAATTCTCTTCAAGCGAGATCTACACAATAGACATGTAATTTACATTGTTTCCTTCAATATGACACTCTGTATTCCGTACACGTTTCATGCATCACGAATTCGACAAACATGCTCTAATGAGTGTGAGCATCTGGATTACCGAACTTTCATCCACCATACAAGGCATATTAACACCTAGATGTAGTTATTCTGATTTCGCAGTTTTTTCCTAACATCCAGTTTTGAAAATGATGAAATTTTCGCAGAAAAATTCAATTCAAGCCTGTTCTATCCAGTAGAATTGTTATTTCCCGAGTTTCACTCACCGAAACATTGCGTGTTCCGAAAAAGTTACATTAATCACGGCTTCGACAAACATTATTTAATGACTGTGAGCATGTGGATTACCGATGTTTCAACCACTATACAAGGCATATTCACACCTAGAAATATTTACTTAAATTTCGCAGATTTTTCCTAACGTCAGTTACGAAAATCAGGCAGTTTTCGCAGAAAAATTCTCTTGCTGCATGTTCGATCCAATAGACATCCCATTTCCATAGATACCTTCACCGTAACATTCCGTGTTCCGAAAAAGTTACATGCACCATGGATTCAACAAATATTCACTCCTGAGTTGTTAGAATGTGAATTACACATCTTTAATAAACCATTGAAGACATATTGTCACCTTAAAGCTTTTGCTCAGGTTTTGCAATGTTTTCATAACACCAGTTTCCAAACAGAGGTAGATTTTACAGTAAAATGCTCCTGGAGCGGGTTCTCACCAATAGATGTGTAATTTACATATTTTCCTTCAACGTGACATTCCGTGTACCGAACACACTACAAAAATCACGGATTTGAGAAACATTTTTAATGAGTTGTGTACATGTGTATTACAGATCTTTCATCCACCATACAAGGCATATTTACACCTAGAAACATTAACTCTGAGTTTGCAGCTTTTTCCTAATAGCAGTTTCAAAAATCAGGCAGTTTCCTAAGGAAAAATCTTTTTGAGCGTGTCTTACGCAATACATATGTAAATTACATAGATTCTCCCGCTGTGAAATTCCGTGTTTTGCACACGCTACATGCAGATAGGATTCGAAACAAATACACTGCAGAGTTGTTTGCATGTGGATTACAGGACTTTCATCACAATACAAGGCATATTGATGCTTAGAAGCATTTTCTCTTATTTCACAGAGCTTTCCAAACGCCAGTTTCGAAACTGAGGCAGATTTCACGGCAAAAACCTCTTGGAGCCGGTTCAAAACCATAGACATGTAATTTACATGGATTGGCACACCATGAAATTCCATGTTCCGAACACGCTACATGCATCTCGGATTCGACAAGTATTCAATACAGAGTTGTTAGCAAGTGGATTACAGCACTTTCATCCACCATACATGGCTTACAGAAACTTTGAAGACTTTTCCCAGATTTCACAGATTTGTTTTAATGTCAGGTTTGAAAATGAGGCAGATTTGGCAGGAAAATGCTCTTGGAGCGAGTTCTAACCCAAAGATATGTAATTTACCTAGTTTCACTCACCGTGACATTCCGTGTTCTGAACACGTTACATGCATCACGGATTCGACAAACATTCTTTAATGAGTTTTGAACATGTATATTACCGAACTTTCATCCACCTTACAATGCATATTTATACATGGAAATTATTTTCTGATTTAGTATATTTCTCCTAATGTCAGTTTTTAAATCATGCAGTTTTCACACAAAAATCCTCTTGGAGCGAGTTCTACCCAATAGACATGCAATTTATGTAGAACCCATCATCGTGAAATTCCGTGATACGAAAAAATACATGCATCACGGATTCGACAAATATTCACTTCAGACTTGTTAGCATAAGGATTACCGAAGTTTCATCCACCATAAAAGCCATATTGACACTTTGAAGCATTTTCTCATATTTCGAAAGTTTTTCCTAATGCCAGTTTTGAAAATGAGGCAGAATTCGCAGAAAAAGTTCTTGGAACGAGTTCTACCCGAGAGATCTATTTTACATAGATTCGCTTACTGTGATATTCTGTGTTCCGAACACGCTTCATGTATCTCGGATTCGACATATATTTACTACAGAGTTGTTAGCATGCGGATTGCCGAAATTTCATCCACCATACAAGGCATATGTACATCGAGAATCTATTCATCTGAGTTCGCAGTGTTTCCTAATTCCAGTTTCGAAAATCAGGCAGATTTCTCAGGAAAAATCTCTTGGAGTGTTTTCTAACCAAGAGAAATGTAATTTACATAAAATCTCTGGCCATGAAATTCCATGTTCCGAACATGCTACATGCATAATGGATTCGAAAAATATTCACTACAGATTTGTTAGCATGTGGATTACCGAACTTTCATCACAATAGATTGAATATTGATACTTAGAAGTATTTTCTCAGATTTTGCAGTGTTTTCCAAACGCCAGTTTCAAAAATGAAGCATTTATTGCAGAAAAATTCTCTTGGAGCGAGTTCTACCCAATAGAGAAGTAATTTACATTGTTTCAGTCACCGTGAAATTCCACGTTCCAAACACGGTATATGCATCATGGATTAGAAAATGATCCTTTAATATGTTGTGAAAATGTGGATTACAGAACTTTCTTCCAACATAAAGTCATTTTTACACCTAGAAATATTTACTCTCATTTTGAAGCTTTCTCCAAACTTCAGATTCGATAATCATGCAATTTTCGCAGAAAAATTCTATTCTAGCTAGTTCTACCCAATAGAATTTTAATTTAAATTGTTTCAATACGGTGAAATTCCATTTCAAAAAACGCTACATGAATCACGGTTAGAAAAATAATTACTACACTGTTATTAACATGTGGATTACCGGACTTTCATTCACCATTCAAGGCATATTGACACTTAGAAGCATTTTCTCAGATTTCACAGGGTTCTCCTAATGGCAGTTTTGAAAATGAGGCACATTTCGCAGAAAAATTCTCTTCAAGCGAGATCTACACAATAGACATGTAATTTACATTGTTTCCTTCAATATGACACTCTGTATTCCGTACACGTTTCATGCATCACGAATTCGACAAACATGCTCTAATGAGTGTGAGCATCTGGATTACCGAACTTTCATCCACCATACAAGGCATATTAACACCTAGATGTAGTTATTCTGATTTCGCAGTTTTTTCCTAACATCCAGTTTTGAAAATGATGAAATTTTCGCAGAAAAATTCAATTCAAGCCAGTTCTATCCAGTAGAATTGTTATTTCCCGAGTTTCACTCACCGAAACATTGCGTGTTCCGAAAAAGTTACATTAATCACGGCTTCGACAAACATTATTTAATGACTGTGAGCATGTGGATTACCGATGTTTCAACCACTATACAAGGCATATTCACACCTAGAAATATTTACTTAAATTTCGCAGATTTTTCCTAACGTCAGTTACGAAAATCAGGCAGGCAGTTTTCGCAGAAAAATTCTCTTGCTGCATGTTCGATCCAATAGACATCCCATTTCCATAGATACCTTCACCGTAACATTCCGTGTTCCGAAAAAGTTACATGCACCATGGATTCAACAAATATTCACTCCTGAGTTGTTAGAATGTGAATTACACATCTTTAATAAACCATTGAAGACATATTGTCACCTTAAAGCTTTTGCTCAGGTTTTGCAATGTTTTCATAACACCAGTTTCCAAACAGAGGTAGATTTTACAGTAAAATGCTCCTGGAGCGGGTTCTCACCAATAGATGTGTAATTTACATATTTTCCTTCAACGTGACATTCCGTGTACCGAACACACTACAAAAATCACGGATTTGAGAAACATTTTTAATGAGTTGTGTACATGTGTATTACAGATCTTTCATCCACCATACAAGGCATATTTACACCTAGAAACATTAACTCTGAGTTTGCAGCTTTTTCCTAATAGCAGTTTCAAAAATCAGGCAGTGTCCTAAGGAAAAATCTTTTTGAGCGTGTCTTACGCAATACATATGTAAATTACATAGATTCTCCCGCTGTGAAATTCCGTGTTTTGCACACGCTACATGCAGATAGGATTCGAAACAAATACACTGCAGAGTTGTTTGCATGTGGATTACAGGACTTTCATCACAATACAAGGCATATTGATGCTTAGAAGCATTTTCTCTTATTTCACAGAGCTTTCCAAACGCCAGTTTCGAAACTGAGGCAGATTTCACGGCAAAAATCTCATGGAGCCGGTTCAAAACCATATACATGTAATTTACATGGATTGGCACACCATGAAATTCCATGTTCCGAACACGCTACATGCATCTCGGATTCGACAAGTATTCAATACAGAGTTGTTAGCAAGTGGATTACAGCACTTTCATCCACCATACATGGCTTACAGAAACTTTGAAGACTTTTCCCAGATTTCACAGATTTGTTTTAATGTCAGGTTTGAAAATGAGGCAGATTTGGCAGGAAAATGCTCTTGGAGCGAGTTCTAACCCAAAGATATGTAATTTACCTAGTTTCACTCACCGTGACATTCCGTGTTCTGAACACGTTACATGCATCACGGATTCGATAAAAATTCTTTAATGAGTTTTGAACATGTATATTACCGAACTTTCATCCACCTTACAATGCATATTTATACATGGAAATTATTTTCTGATTTAGTATATTTCTCCTAATGTCAGTTTTTAAATCATGCAGTTTTCAAACAAAAATCCTCTTGGAGCGAGTTCTACCCAATAGACATGCAATTTATGTAGAACCCATCATCGTGAAATTCCGTGATACGAAAAAATACATGCATCACGGATTCGACAAATATTCACTTCAGACTTGTTAGCATAAGGATTACCGAAGTTTCATCCACCATAAAAGCCATATTGACACTTTGAAGCATTTTCTCATATTTCGAAAGTTTTTCCTAATGCCAGTTTTGAAAATGAGGCAGAATTCGCAGAAAAAGTTCTTGGAACGAGTTCTACCCGAGAGATCTATTTTACATAGATTCGCTTACTGTGATATTCTGTGTTCCGAACACGCTTCATGTATCTCGGATACGACATATATTTACTACAGAGTTGTTAGCATGCGGATTGCCGAAATTTCATCCACCATACAAGGCATATATACATCGAGAATCTATTCATCTGAGTTCGCAGTGTTTCCTAATTCCAGTTTCGAAAATCAGGCAGATTTCTCAGGAAAAATCTCTTGGAGTGTTTTCTAACCAAGAGAAATGTAATTTACATAAAATCTCTGGCCATGAAATTCCATGATCCGAACATGCTACATGCATAATGGATTCGAAAAATATTCACTACAGATTTGTTAGCATGTGGATTACCGAACTTTCATCACAATAGATTGAATATTGATACTTAGAAGTATTTTCTCAGATTTTGCAGTGTTTTCCAAACGCCAGTTTCAAAAATGAAGCATTTATTGCAGAAAAATTCTCTTGGAGCGAGTTCTACCCAATAGAGAAGTAATTTACATTGTTTCAGTCACCGTGAAATTCCACGTTCCAAACACGGTTTATGCATCATGGATTAGAAAATGATCCTTTAATATGTTGTGAAAATGTGGATTACAGAACTTTCTTCCAACATAAAGTCATATTTACACCTAGAAATATTTACTCTCATTTTGAAGCTTTCTCCAAACTTCAGATTCGATAATCATGCAATTTTCGCAGAAAAATTCTATTCTAGCTAGTTCTACCCAATAGAATTTTAATTTAAATTGTTTCAATACGGTGAAATTCCATTTCAAAAAACGCTACATGAATCACGGTTAGAAAAATAATTACTACACTGTTATTAACATGTGGATTACCGGACTTTCATTCACCATTCAAGGCATATTGACACTTAGAAGCATTTTCTCAGATTTCACAGGGTTCTCCTAATGGCAGTTTTGAAAATGAGGCACATTTCGCAGAAAAATTCTCTTCAAGCGAGATCTACACAATAGACATGTAATTTACATTGTTTCCTTCAATATGACACTCTGTATTCCGTACACGTTTCATGCATCACGAATTCGACAAACATGCTCTAATGAGTGTGAGCATCTGGATTACCGAACTTTCATCCACCATACAAGGCATATTAACACCTAGATGTAGTTATTCTGATTTCGCAGTTTTTTCCTAACATCCAGTTTTGAAAATGATGAAATTTTCGCAGAAAAATTCAATTCAAGCCAGTTCTATCCAGTAGAATTGTTATTTCCCGAGTTTCACTCACCGAAACATTGCGTGTTCCGAAAAAGTTACATTAATCACGGCTTCGACAAACATTATTTAATGACTGTGAGCATGTGGATTACCGATGTTTCAACCACTATACAAGGCATATTCACACCTAGAAATATTTACTTAAATTTCGCAGATTTTTCCTAACGTCAGTTACGAAAATCAGGCAGTTTTCGCAGAAAAATTCTCTTGCTGCATGTTCGATCCAATAGACATCCCATTTCCATAGATACCTTCACCGTAACATTCCGTGTTCCGAAAAAGTTACATGCACCATGGATTCAACAAATATTCACTCCTGAGTTGTTAGAATGTGAATTACACATCTTTAATAAACCATTGAAGACATATTGTCACCTTAAAGCTTTTGCTCAGGTTTTGCAATGTTTTCATAACACCAGTTTCCAAACAGAGGTAGATTTTACAGTAAAATGCTCCTGGAGCGGGTTCTCACCAATAGATGTGTAATTTACATATTTTCCTTCAACGTGACATTCCGTGTACCGAACACACTACAAAAATCACGGATTTGAGAAACATTTTTAATGAGTTGTGTACATGTGTATTACAGATCTTTCATCCACAATACAAGGCATATTTACACCTAGAAACATTAACTCTGAGTTTGCAGCTTTTTCCTAATAGCAGTTTCAAAAATCAGGCAGTTTCCTAAGGAAAAATCTTTTTGAGCGTGTCTTACGCAATACATATGTAAATTACATAGATTCTCCCGCTGTGAAATTCCGTGTTTTGCACACGCTACATGCAGATAGGATTCGAAACAAATACACTGCAGAGTTGTTTGCATGTGGATTACAGGACTTTCATCACAATACAAGGCATATTGATGCTTAGAAGCATTTTCTCTTATTTCACAGAGCTTTCCAAACGCCAGTTTCGAAACTGAGGCAGATTTCACGGCAAAAACCTCTTGGAGCCGGTTCAAAACCATAGACATGTAATTTACATGGATTGGCACACCATGAAATTCCATGTTCCGAACACGCTACATGCATCTCGGATTCGACAAGTATTCAATACAGAGTTGTTAGCAAGTGGATTACAGCACTTTCATCCACCATACATGGCTTACAGAAACTTTGAAGACTTTTCCCAGATTTCACAGATTTGTTTTAATGTCAGGTTTGAAAATGAGGCAGATTTGGCAGGAAAATGCTCTTGGAGCGAGTTCTAACCCAAAGATATGTAATTTACCTAGTTTCACTCACCGTGACATTCCGTGTTCTGAACACGTTACATGCATCACGGATTCGACAAACATTCTTTAATGAGTTTTGAACATGTATATTACCGAACTTTCATCCACCTTACAATGCATATTTATACATGGAAATTATTTTCTGATTTAGTATATTTCTCCTAATGTCAGTTTTTAAATCATGCAGTTTTCACACAAAAATCCTCTTGGAGCGAGTTCTACCCAATAGACATGCAATTTATGTAGAACCCATCATCGTGAAATTCCGTGATACGAAAAAATACATGCATCACGGATTCGACAAATATTCACTTCAGACTTGTTAGCATAAGGATTACCGAAGTTTCATCCACCATAAAAGCCATATTGACACTTTGAAGCATTTTCTCATATTTCGAAAGTTTTTCCTAATGCCAGTTTTGAAAATGAGGCAGAATTCGCAGAAAAAGTTCTTGGAACGAGTTCTACCCGAGAGATCTATTTTACATAGATTCGCTTACTGTGATATTCTGTGTTCCGAACACGCTTCATGTATCTCGGATTCGACATATATTTACTACAGAGTTGTTAGCATGCGGATTGCCGAAATTTCATCCACCATACAAGGCATATGTACATCGAGAATCTATTCATCTGAGTTCGCAGTGTTTCCTAATTCCAGTTTCGAAAATCAGGCAGATTTCTCAGGAAAAATCTCTTGGAGTGTTTTCTAACCAAGAGAAATGTAATTTACATAAAATCTCTGGCCATGAAATTCCATGTTCCGAACATGCTACATGCATAATGGATTCGAAAAATATTCACTACAGATTTGTTAGCATGTGGATTACCGAACTTTCATCACAATAGATTGAATATTGATACTTAGAAGTATTTTCTCAGATTTTGCAGTGTTTTCCAAACGCCAGTTTCAAAAATGAAGCATTTATTGCAGAAAAATTCTCTTGGAGCGAGTTCTACCCAATAGAGAAGTAATTTACATTGTTTCAGTCACCGTGAAATTCCACGTTCCAAACACGGTATATGCATCATGGATTAGAAAATGATCCTTTAATATGTTGTGAAAATGTGGATTACAGAACTTTCTTCCAACATAAAGTCATATTTACACCTAGAAATATTTACTCTCATTTTGAAGCTTTCTCCAAACTTCAGATTCGATAATCATGCAATTTTCGCAGAAAAATTCTATTCTAGCTAGTTCTACCCAATAGAATTTTAATTTAAATTGTTTCAATACGGTGAAATTCCATTTCAAAAAACGCTACATGAATCACGGTTAGAAAAATAATTACTACACTGTTATTAACATGTGGATTACCGGACTTTCATTCACCATTCAAGGCATATTGACACTTAGAAGCATTTTCTCAGATTTCACAGGGTTCTCCTAATGGCAGTTTTGAAAATGAGGCACATTTCGCAGAAAAATTCTCTTCAAGCGAGATCTACACAATAGACATGTAATTTACATTGTTTCCTTCAATATGACACTCTGTATTCCGTACACGTTTCATGCATCACGAATTCGACAAACATGCTCTAATGAGTGTGAGCATCTGGATTACCGAACTTTCATCCACCATACAAGGCATATTAACACCTAGATGTAGTTATTCTGATTTCGCAGTTTTTTCCTAACATCCAGTTTTGAAAATGATGAAATTTTCGCAGAAAAATTCAATTCAAGCCAGTTCTATCCAGTAGAATTGTTATTTCCCGAGTTTCACTCACCGAAACATTGCGTGTTCCGAAAAAGTTACATTAATCACGGCTTCGACAAACATTATTTAATGACTGTGAGCATGTGGATTACCGATGTTTCAACCACTATACAAGGCATATTCACACCTAGAAATATTTACTTAAATTTCGCAGATTTTTCCTAACGTCAGTTACGAAAATCAGGCAGTTTTCGCAGAAAAATTCTCTTGCTGCATGTTCGATCCAATAGACATCCCATTTCCATAGATACCTTCACCGTAACATTCCGTGTTCCGAAAAAGTTACATGCACCATGGATTCAACAAATATTCACTCCTGAGTTGTTAGAATGTGAATTACACATCTTTAATAAACCATTGAAGACATATTGTCACCTTAAAGCTTTTGCTCAGGTTTTGCAATGTTTTCATAACACCAGTTTCCAAACAGAGGTAGATTTTACAGTAAAATGCTCCTGGAGCGGGTTCTCACCAATAGATGTGTAATTTACATATTTTCCTTCAACGTGACATTCCGTGTACCGAACACACTACAAAAATCACGGATTTGAGAAACATTTTTAATGAGTTGTGTACATGTGTATTACAGATCTTTCATCCACAATACAAGGCATATTTACACCTAGAAACATTAACTCTGAGTTTGCAGCTTTTTCCTAATAGCAGTTTCAAAAATCAGGCAGTTTCCTAAGGAAAAATCTTTTTGAGCGTGTCTTACGCAATACATATGTAAATTACATAGATTCTCCCGCTGTGAAATTCCGTGTTTTGCACACGCTACATGCAGATAGGATTCGAAACAAATACACTGCAGAGTTGTTTGCATGTGGATTACAGGACTTTCATCACAATACAAGGCATATTGATGCTTAGAAGCATTTTCTCTTATTTCACAGAGCTTTCCAAACGCCAGTTTCGAAACTGAGGCAGATTTCACGGCAAAAACCTCTTGGAGCCGGTTCAAAACCATAGACATGTAATTTACATGGATTGGCACACCATGAAATTCCATGTTCCGAACACGCTACATGCATCTCGGATTCGACAAGTATTCAATACAGAGTTGTTAGCAAGTGGATTACAGCACTTTCATCCACCATACATGGCTTACAGAAACTTTGAAGACTTTTCCCAGATTTCACAGATTTGTTTTAATGTCAGGTTTGAAAATGAGGCAGATTTGGCAGGAAAATGCTCTTGGAGCGAGTTCTAACCCAAAGATATGTAATTTACCTAGTTTCACTCACCGTGACATTCCGTGTTCTGAACACGTTACATGCATCACGGATTCGACAAACATTCTTTAATGAGTTTTGAACATGTATATTACCGAACTTTCATCCACCTTACAATGCATATTTATACATGGAAATTATTTTCTGATTTAGTATATTTCTCCTAATGTCAGTTTTTAAATCATGCAGTTTTCACACAAAAATCCTCTTGGAGCGAGTTCTACCCAATAGACATGCAATTTATGTAGAACCCATCATCGTGAAATTCCGTGATACGAAAAAATACATGCATCACGGATTCGACAAATATTCACTTCAGACTTGTTAGCATAAGGATTACCGAAGTTTCATCCACCATAAAAGCCATATTGACACTTTGAAGCATTTTCTCATATTTCGAAAGTTTTTCCTAATGCCAGTTTTGAAAATGAGGCAGAATTCGCAGAAAAAGTTCTTGGAACGAGTTCTACCCGAGAGATCTATTTTACATAGATTCGCTTACTGTGATATTCTGTGTTCCGAACACGCTTCATGTATCTCGGATTCGACATATATTTACTACAGAGTTGTTAGCATGCGGATTGCCGAAATTTCATCCACCATACAAGGCATATGTACATCGAGAATCTATTCATCTGAGTTCGCAGTGTTTCCTAATTCCAGTTTCGAAAATCAGGCAGATTTCTCAGGAAAAATCTCTTGGAGTGTTTTCTAACCAAGAGAAATGTAATTTACATAAAATCTCTGGCCATGAAATTCCATGTTCCGAACATGCTACATGCATAATGGATTCGAAAAATATTCACTACAGATTTGTTAGCATGTGGATTACCGAACTTTCATCACAATAGATTGAATATTGATACTTAGAAGTATTTTCTCAGATTTTGCAGTGTTTTCCAAACGCCAGTTTCAAAAATGAAGCATTTATTGCAGAAAAATTCTCTTGGAGCGAGTTCTACCCAATAGAGAAGTAATTTACATTGTTTCAGTCACCGTGAAATTCCACGTTCCAAACACGGTATATGCATCATGGATTAGAAAATGATCCTTTAATATGTTGTGAAAATGTGGATTACAGAACTTTCTTCCAACATAAAGTCATATTTACACCTAGAAATATTTACTCTCATTTTGAAGCTTTCTCCAAACTTCAGATTCGATAATCATGCAATTTTCGCAGAAAAATTCTATTCTAGCTAGTTCTACCCAATAGAATTTTAATTTAAATTGTTTCAATACGGTGAAATTCCATTTCAAAAAACGCTACATGAATCACGGTTAGAAAAATAATTACTACACTGTTATTAACATGTGGATTACCGGACTTTCATTCACCATTCAAGGCATATTGACACTTAGAAGCATTTTCTCAGATTTCACAGGGTTCTCCTAATGGCAGTTTTGAAAATGAGGCACATTTCGCAGAAAAATTCTCTTCAAGCGAGATCTACACAATAGACATGTAATTTACATTGTTTCCTTCAATATGACACTCTGTATTCCGTACACGTTTCATGCATCACGAATTCGACAAACATGCTCTAATGAGTGTGAGCATCTGGATTACCGAACTTTCATCCACCATACAAGGCATATTAACACCTAGATGTAGTTATTCTGATTTCGCAGTTTTTTCCTAACATCCAGTTTTGAAAATGATGAAATTTTCGCAGAAAAATTCAATTCAAGCCAGTTCTATCCAGTAGAATTGTTATTTCCCGAGTTTCACTCACCGAAACATTGCGTGTTCCGAAAAAGTTACATTAATCACGGCTTCGACAAACATTATTTAATGACTGTGAGCATGTGGATTACCGATGTTTCAACCACTATACAAGGCATATTCACACCTAGAAATATTTACTTAAATTTCGCAGATTTTTCCTAACGTCAGTTACGAAAATCAGGCAGTTTTCGCAGAAAAATTCTCTTGCTGCATGTTCGATCCAATAGACATCCCATTTCCATAGATACCTTCACCGTAACATTCCGTGTTCCGAAAAAGTTACATGCACCATGGATTCAACAAATATTCACTCCTGAGTTGTTAGAATGTGAATTACACATCTTTAATAAACCATTGAAGACATATTGTCACCTTAAAGCTTTTGCTCAGGTTTTGCAATGTTTTCATAACACCAGTTTCCAAACAGAGGTAGATTTTACAGTAAAATGCTCCTGGAGCGGGTTCTCACCAATAGATGTGTAATTTACATATTTTCCTTCAACGTGACATTCCGTGTACCGAACACACTACAAAAATCACGGATTTGAGAAACATTTTTAATGAGTTGTGTACATGTGTATTACAGATCTTTCATCCACAATACAAGGCATATTTACACCTAGAAACATTAACTCTGAGTTTGCAGCTTTTTCCTAATAGCAGTTTCAAAAATCAGGCAGTTTCCTAAGGAAAAATCTTTTTGAGCGTGTCTTACGCAATACATATGTAAATTACATAGATTCTCCCGCTGTGAAATTCCGTGTTTCGCCCACGCTACATGCAGATAGGATTCGAAACAAATACACTGCAGAGTTGTTTGCATGTGGATTACAGGACTTTCATCACAATACAAGGCATATTGATGCTTAGAAGCATTTTCTCTTATTTCACAGAGCTTTCCAAACGCCAGTTTCGAAACTGAGGCAGATTTCACGGCAAAAATCTCTTGGAGCCGGTTCAAAACCATAGACATGTAATTTACATGGATTGGCACACCATGAAATTCCATGTTCCGAACACGCTACATGCATCTCGGATTCGACAAGTATTCAATACAGAGTTGTTAGCAAGTGGATTACAGCACTTTCATCCACCATACATGGCTTACAGAAACTTTGAAGACTTTTCCCAGATTTCACAGATTTGTTTTAATGTCAGGTTTGAAAATGAGGCAGATTTGGCAGGAAAATGCTCTTGGAGCGAGTTCTAACCCAAAGATATGTAATTTACCTAGTTTCACTCACCGTGACATTCCGTGTTCTGAACACGTTACATGCATCACGGATTCGATAAAAATTCTTTAATGAGTTTTGAACATGTATATTACCGAACTTTCATCCACCTTACAATGCATATTTATACATGGAAATTATTTTCTGATTTAGTATATTTCTCCTAATGTCAGTTTTTAAATCATGCAGTTTTCAAACAAAAATCCTCTTGGAGCGAGTTCTACCCAATAGACATGCAATTTATGTAGAACCCATCATCGTGAAATTCCGTGATACGAAAAAATACATGCATCACGGATTCGACAAATATTCACTTCAGACTTGTTAGCATAAGGATTACCGAAGTTTCATCCACCATAAAAGCCATATTGACACTTTGAAGCATTTTCTCATATTTCGAAAGTTTTTCCTAATGCCAGTTTTGAAAATGAGGCAGAATTCGCAGAAAAAGTTCTTGGAACGAGTTCTACCCGAGAGATCTATTTTACATAGATTCGCTTACTGTGATATTCTGTGTTCCGAACACGCTTCATGTATCTCGGATACGACATATATTTACTACAGAGTTGTTAGCATGCGGATTGCCGAAATTTCATCCACCATACAAGGCATATATACATCGAGAATCTATTCATCTGAGTTCGCAGTGTTTCCTAATTCCAGTTTCGAAAATCAGGCAGATTTCTCAGGAAAAATCTCTTGGAGTGTTTTCTAACCAAGAGAAATGTAATTTACATAAAATCTCTGGCCATGAAATTCCATGATCCGAACATGCTACATGCATAATGGATTCGAAAAATATTCACTACAGATTTGTTAGCATGTGGATTAACGAACTTTCATCACAATAGATTGAATATTGATACTTAGAAGTATTTTCTCAGATTTTGCAGTGTTTTCCAAACGCCAGTTTCAAAAATGAAGCATTTATTGCAGAAAAATTCTCTTGGAGCGAGTTCTACCCAATAGAGAAGTAATTTACATTGTTTCAGTCACCGTGAAATTCCACGTTCCAAACACGGTATATTCATCATGGATTAGAAAATGATCCTTTAATATGTTGTGAAAATGTGGATTACAGAACTTTCTTCCAACATAAAGTCATATTTACACCTAGAAATATTTACTCTCATTTTGAAGCTTTCTCCAAACTTCAGATTCGATAATCATGCAATTTTCGCAGAAAAATTCTATTCTAGCTAGTTCTACATAATAGAATTTTAATTTAAATTGTTTCAATACGGTGAAATTCCATTTCAAAAAGCGCTACATGAATCACGGTTTGAAAAATCATTACTACACTGTTATTAACATGTGGATTACCGGACTTTCATTCACCATTCAAGGCATATTGACACTTAGAAGCATTTTCTCAGATTTCACAGGGTTCTCCTAATGGCAGTTTTGAAAATGAGGCACATTTCGCAGAAAAATTCTCTTCAAGCGAGATCTACACAATAGACATGTAATTTACATTGTTTCCTTCAATATGACACTCTGTATTCCGTACACGTTTCATGCATCACGAATTCGACAAACATGCTCTAATGAGTGTGAGCATCTGGATTACCGAACTTTCATCCACCATACAAGGCATATTAACACCTAGATGTAGTTATTCTGATTTCGCAGTTTTTTCCTAACATCCAGTTTTGAAAATGAGGAAATTTTCGCAGAAAAATTCAATTCAAGCCTGTTCTATCCAGTAGAATTGTTATTTCCCGAGTTTCACTCACCGAAACATTGCGTGTTCCGAAAAAGTTACATTAATCACGGCTTCGACAAACATTATTTAATGACTGTGAGCATGTGGATTACCGATGTTTCAACCACTATACAAGGCATATTCACACCTAGAAATATTTACTTAAATTTCGCAGTTTTTTCCTAACATCAGTTACGAAAATCAGGCAGTTTTCGCAGAAAAATTCTCTTGCTGCATGTTCGATCCAATAGACATCCCATTTCCATAGATACCTTCACCGTAACATTCCGTGTTCCGAAAAAGTTACATGCACCATGGATTCAACAAATATTCACTCCTGAGTTGTTAGAATGTGAATTACACATCTTTAATAAACCATTGAAGACATATTGTCACCTTAAAGCTTTTGCTCAGGTTTTGCAATGTTTTCATAACACCAGTTTCCAAACAGAGGTAGATTTTACAGTAAAATGCTCCTGGAGCGGGTTCTCACCAATAGATGTGTAATTTACATATTTTCCTTCAACGTGACATTCCGTGTACCGAACACACTACAAAAATCACGGATTTGAGAAACATTTTTAATGAGTTGTGTACATGTGTATTACAGATCTTTCATCCACCATACAAGGCATATTTACACCTAGAAACATTAACTCTGAGTTTGCAGCTTTTTCCTAATAGCAGTTTCAAAAATCAGGCAGTTTCCTAAGGAAAAATCTTTTTGAGCGTGTCTTACGCAATACATATGTAAATTACATAGATTCTCCCGCTGTGAAATTCCGTGTTTCGCCCACGCTACATGCAGATAGGATTCGAAACAAATACACTACAGAGTTGTTTGCATGTGGATTACAGGACTTTCATCACAATACAACGCATATTGATGCTTAGAAGCATTTTCTCTGATTTCACAGAGCTTTCCAAACGCCAGTTTCGAAACTGAGGCAGATTTCACGGCAAAAACCTCTTGGAGCCGGTTCAAAACCATAGACATGTAATTTACATGGATTGGCACACCATGAAATTCCATGTCCCGAACACGCTACATGCATCTCGGATTCGACAAATATTCAATACAGAGTTGTTAGCAAGTGGATTACAGCACTTTCATCCGCCATACATGGCTTACTGACACTTTGAAGACTTTTCTCAGATTTCACAGAGTAGTTTTAATGTCAGGTTTGAAAATGAGGCAGATTTGGCAGGAAAATGCTCTTGGGGCGAGTTCTAACCCAAAGATATGTAATTTACCTAGTTTCACTCACCGTGACATTCCGTATTCTGAACACGTTACATGCATCACGGATTCGACAAACATTCTTTAATGAGTTTTGAACATGTATATTACCGAACTTTCATCCACCTTACAATGCATATTTATACATGGAAATTATTTTCTGATTTAGTATATTTCTCCTAATGTCAGTTTTTAAATCATGCAGTTTTCACACAAAAATCCTCTTGGAGCGAGTTCTACCCAATAGACATGCAATTTATGTAGAACCCATCATCGTGAAATTCCGTGATACGAAAAAATACATGCATCACGGATTCGACAAATATTCACTTCAGACTTGTTAGCATAAGGATTACCGAAGTTTCATCCACCATAAAAGCCATATTGACACTTTGAAGCATTTTCTCATATTTCGAAAGTTTTTCCTAATGCCAGTTTTGAAAATGAGGCAGAATTCGCAGAAAAAGTTCTTGGAACGAGTTCTACCCGAGAGATCTATTTTACATAGATTCGCTTACTGTGATATTCTGTGTTCCGAACACGCTTCATGTATCTCGGATACGACATATATTTACTACAGAGTTGTTAGCATGCGGATTGCCGAAATTTCATCCACCATACAAGGCATATATACATCGAGAATCTATTCATCTGAGTTCGCAGTGTTTCCTAATTCCAGTTTCGAAAATCAGGCAGATTTCTCAGGAAAAATCTCTTGGAGTGTTTTCTAACCAAGAGAAATGTAATTTACATAAAATCTCTGGCCATGAAATTCCATGATCCGAACATGCTACATGCATAATGGATTCGAAAAATATTCACTACAGATTTGTTAGCATGTGGATTAACGAACTTTCATCACAATAGATTGAATATTGATACTTAGAAGTATTTTCTCAGATTTTGCAGTGTTTTCCAAACGCCAGTTTCAAAAATGAAGCATTTATTGCAGAAAAATTCTCTTGGAGCGAGTTCTACCCAATAGAGAAGTAATTTACATTGTTTCAGTCACCGTGAAATTCCACGTTCCAAACACGGTATATTCATCATGGATTAGAAAATGATCCTTTAATATGTTGTGAAAATGTGGATTACAGAACTTTCTTCCAACATAAAGTCATATTTACACCTAGAAATATTTACTCTCATTTTGAAGCTTTCTCCAAACTTCAGATTCGATAATCATGCAATTTTCGCAGAAAAATTCTATTCTAGCTAGTTCTACATAATAGAATTTTAATTTAAATTGTTTCAATACGGTGAAATTCCATTTCAAAAAGCGCTACATGAATCACAGTTTGAAAAATCATTACTACACTGTTATTAACATGTGGATTACCGGACTTTCATTCACCATTCAAGGCATATTGACACTTAGAAGCATTTTCTCAGATTTCACAGGGTTCTCCTAATGGCAGTTTTGAAAATGAGGCACATTTCGCAGAAAAATTCTCTTCAAGCGAGATCTACACAATAGACATGTAATTTACATTGTTTCCTTCAATATGACACTCTGTATTCCGTACACGTTTCATGCATCACGAATTCGACAAACATGCTCTAATGAGTGTGAGCATCTGGATTACCGAACTTTCATCCACCATACAAGGCATATTAACACCTAGATGTAGTTATTCTGATTTCGCAGTTTTTTCCTAACATCCAGTTTTGAAAATGATGAAATTTTCGCAGAAAAATTCAATTCAAGCCAGTTCTATCCAGTAGAATTGTTATTTCCCGAGTTTCACTCACCGAAACATTTCGTGTTCCGAAAAAGTTACATTAATCACGGCTTCGACAAACATTATTTAATGACTGTGAGCATGTGGATTACCGATGTTTCAACCACTATACAAGGCATATTCACACCTAGAAATATTTACTTAAATTTCGCAGATTTTTCCTAACGTCAGTTACGAAAATCAGGCAGTTTTCGCAGAAAAATTCTCTTGCTGCATGTTCGATCCAATAGACATCCCATTTCCATAGATACCTTCACCGTAACATTCCGTGTTCCGAAAAAGTTACATGCACCATGGATTCAACAAATATTCACTCCTGAGTTGTTAGAATGTGAATTACACATCTTTAATAAACCATTGAAGACATATTGTCACCTTAAAGCTTTTGCTCAGGTTTTGCAATGTTTTCATAACACCAGTTTCCAAACAGAGGTAGATTTTACAGTAAAATGCTCCTGGAGCGGGTTCTCAACAATAGATGTGTAATTTACATATTTTCCTTCAACGTGACATTCCGTGTACCGAACACACTACAAAAATCACGGATTTGAGAAACATTTTTAATGAGTTGTGTACATGTGTATTACAGATCTTTCATCCACCATACAAGGCATATTTACACCTAGAAACATTAACTCTGAGTTTGCAGCTTTTTCCTAATAGCAGTTTCAAAAATCAGGCAGTTTCCTAAGGAAAAATCTTTTTGAGCGTGTCTTACGCAATACATATGTAAATTACATAGATTCTCCCGCTGTGAAATTCCGTGTTTCGCCCACGCTACATGCAGATAGGATTCGAAACAAATACACTACAGAGTTGTTTGCATGTGGATTACAGGACTTTCATCACAATACAACGCATATTGATGCTTAGAAGCATTTTCTCTGATTTCACAGAGCTTTCCAAACGCCAGTTTCGAAACTGAGGCAGATTTCACGGCAAAAACCTCTTGGAGCCGGTTCAAAACCATAGACATGTAATTTACATGGATTGGCACACCATGAAATTCCATGTCCCGAACACGCTACATGCATCTCGGATTCGACAAATATTCAATACAGAGTTGTTAGCAAGTGGATTACAGCACTTTCATCCGCCATACATGGCTTACTGACACTTTGAAGACTTTTCTCAGATTTCACAGAGTAGTTTTAATGTCAGGTTTGAAAATGAGGCAGATTTGGCAGGAAAATGCTCTTGGGGCGAGTTCTAACCCAAAGATATGTAATTTACCTAGTTTCACTCACCGTGACATTCCGTATTCTGAACACGTTACATGCATCACGGATTCGACAAACATTCTTTAATGAGTTTTGAACATGTATATTACCGAACTTTCATCCACCTTACAATGCATATTTATACATGGAAATTATTTTCTGATTTAGTATATTTCTCCTAATGTCAGTTTTTAAATCATGCAGTTTTCACACAAAAATCCTCTTGGAGCGAGTTCTACCCAATAGACATGCAATTTATGTAGAACCCATCATCGTGAAATTCCGTGATCCGAAAAAATACATGCATCACGGATTCGACAAATATTCACTTCAGACTTGTTAGCATAAGGATTACCGAAGTTTCATCCACCATAAAAGCCATATTGACACTTTGAAGCATTTTCTCATATTTCGAAAGTTTTTCCTAATGCCAGTTTTGAAAATGAGGCAGAATTCGCAGAAAAAGTTCTTGGAACGAGTTCTACCCGAGAGATCTATTTTACATAGATTCACTTACTGTGATATTCTGTGTTCCGAACACGCTTCATGTATCTCGGATTCGACATATATTTACTACAGAGTTGTTAGCATGCGGATTGCCGAAATTTCATCCACCATACAAGGCATATGTACATCGAGAATCTATTCACTGAGTTCGCAGTGTTTCCTAATTCCAGTTTCGAAAATCAGGCAGATTTCTCAGGAAAAATCTCTTGGAGTGTTTTCTAACCAAGAGAAATGTAATTTACATAAAATCTCTGGCCATGAAATTCCATGTTCCGAACATGCTACATGCATAATGGATTCGAAAAATATTCACTACAGATTTGTTAGCATGTGGATTACCGAACTTTCATCACAATAGATTGAATATTGATACTTAGAAGTATTTTCTCAGATTTTGCAGTGTTTTCCAAACGCCAGTTTCAAAAATGAAGCATTTATTGCAGAAAAATTCTCTTGGAGCGAGTTCTACCCAATAGAGAAGTAATTTACATTGTTTCAGTCACCGTGAAATTCCACGTTCCAAACACGGTATATGCATCATGGATTAGAAAATGATCCTTTAATATGTTGTGAAAATGTGGATTACAGAACTTTCTTCCAACATAAAGTCATATTTACACCTAGAAATATTTACTCTCATTTTGAAGCTTTCTCCAAACTTCAGATTCGATAATCATGCAATTTTCGCAGAAAAATTCTATTCTAGCTAGTTCTACCCAATAGAATTTTAATTTAAATTGTTTCAATACGGTGAAATTCCATTTCAAAAAACGCTACATGAATCACGGTTAGAAAAATAATTACTGCACTGTTATTAACATGTGGATTACCGGACTTTCATTCACCATTCAAGGCATATTGACACTTAGAAGCATTTTCTCAGATTTCACAGGGTTCTCCTAATGGCAGTTTTGAAAATGAGGCACATTTCGCAGAAAAATTCTCTTCAAGCGAGATCTACACAATAGACATGTAATTTACATTGTTTCCTTCAATATGACACTCTGTATTCCGTACACGTTTCATGCATCACGAATTCGACAAACATGCTCTAATGAGTGTGAGCATCTGGATTACCGAACTTTCATCCACCATACAAGGCATATTAACACCTAGATGTAGTTATTCTGATTTCGCAGTTTTTTCCTAACATCCAGTTTTGAAAATGATGAAATTTTCGCAGAAAAATTCAATTCAAGCCAGTTCTATCCAGTAGAATTGTTATTTCCCGAGTTTCACTCACCGAAACATTGCGTGTTCCGAAAAAGTTACATTAATCACGGCTTCGACAAACATTATTTAATGACTGTGAGCATGTGGATTACCGATGTTTCAACCACTATACAAGGCATATTCACACCTAGAAATATTTACTTAAATTTCGCAGATTTTTCCTAACGTCAGTTACGAAAATCAGGCAGTTTTCGCAGAAAAATTCTCTTGCTGCATGTTCGATCCAATAGACATCCCATTTCCATAGATACCTTCACCGTAACATTCCGTGTTCCGAAAAAGTTACATGCACCATGGATTCAACAAATATTCACTCCTGAGTTGTTAGAATGTGAATTACACATCTTTAATAAACCATTGAAGACATATTGTCACCTTAAAGCTTTTGCTCAGGTTTTGCAATGTTTTCATAACACCAGTTTCCAAACAGAGGTAGATTTTACAGTAAAATGCTCCTGGAGCGGGTTCTCACCAATAGATGTGTAATTTACATATTTTCCTTCAACGTGACATTCCGTGTACCGAACACACTACAAAAATCACGGATTTGAGAAACATTTTTAATGAGTTGTGTACATGTGTATTACAGATCTTTCATCCACCATACAAGGCATATTTACACCTAGAAACATTAACTCTGAGTTTGCAGCTTTTTCCTAATAGCAGTTTCAAAAATCAGGCAGTTTCCTAAGGAAAAATCTTTTTGAGCGTGTCTTACGCAATACATATGTAAATTACATAGATTCTCCCGCTGTGAAATTCCGTGTTTTGCACACGCTACATGCAGATAGGATTCGAAACAAATACACTGCAGAGTTGTTTGCATGTGGATTACAGGACTTTCATCACAATACAACGCATATTGATGCTTAGAAGCATTTTCTCTGATTTCACAGAGCTTTCCAAACGCCAGTTTCGAAACTGAGGCAGATTTCACGGCAAAAACCTCTTGGAGCCGGTTCAAAACCATAGACATGTAATTTACATGGATTGGCACACCATGAAATTCCATGTTCCGAACACGCTACATGCATCTCGGATTCGACAAGTATTCAATACAGAGTTGTTAGCAAGTGGATTACAGCACTTTCATCCACCATACATGGCTTACAGAAACTTTGAAGACTTTTCCCAGATTTCACAGATTTGTTTTAATGTCAGGTTTGAAAATGAGGCAGATTTGGCAGGAAAATGCTCTTGGAGCGAGTTCTAACCCAAAGATATGTAATTTACCTAGTTTCACTCACCGTGACATTCCGTGTTCTGAACACGTTACATGCATCACGGATTCGACAAACATTCTTTAATGAGTTTTGAACATGTATATTACCGAACTTTCATCCACCTTACAATGCATATTTATACATGGAAATTATTTTCTGATTTAGTATATTTCTCCTAATGTCAGTTTTTAAATCATGCAGTTTTCAAACAAAAATCCTCTTGGAGCGAGTTCTACCCAATAGACATGCAATTTATGTAGAACCCATCATCGTGAAATTCCGTGATACGAAAAAATACATGCATCACGGATTCGACAAATATTCACTTCAGACTTGTTAGCATAAGGATTACCGAAGTTTCATCCACCATAAAAGCCATATTGACACTTTGAAGCATTTTCTCATATTTCGAAAGTTTTTCCTAATGCCAGTTTTGAAAATGAGGCAGAATTCGCAGAAAAAGTTCTTGGAACGAGTTCTACCCGAGAGATCTATTTTACATAGATTCGCTTACTGTGATATTCTCTGTTCCGAACACGCTTCATGTATCTCGGATTCGACATATATTTACTACAGAGTTGTTAGCATGCGGATTGCCGAAATTTCATCCACCATACAAGGCATATGTACATCGAGAATCTATTCATCTGAGTTCGCAGTGTTTCCTAATTCCAGTTTCGAAAATCAGGCAGATTTCTCAGGAAAAATCTCTTGGAGTGTTTTCTAACCAAGAGAAATGTAATTTACATAAAATCTCTGGCCATGAAATTCCATGTTCCGAACATGCTACATGCATAATGGATTCGAAAAATATTCACTACAGATTTGTTAGCATGTGGATTACCGAACTTTCATCACAATAGATTGAATATTGATACTTAGAAGTATTTTCTCAGATTTTGCAGTGTTTTCCAAACGCCAGTTTCAAAAATGAAGCATTTATTGCAGAAAAATTCTCTTGGAGCGAGTTCTACCCAATAGAGAAGTAATTTACATTGTTTCAGTCACCGTGAAATTCCACGTTCCAAACACGGTATATGCATCATGGATTAGAAAATGATCCTTTAATATGTTGTGAAAATGTGGATTACAGAACTTTCTTCCAACATAAAGTCATATTTACACCTAGAAATATTTACTCTCATTTTGAAGCTTTCTCCAAACTTCAGATTCGATAATCATGCAATTTTCGCAGAAAAATTCTATTCTAGCTAGTTCTACCCAATAGAATTTTAATTTAAATTGTTTCAATACGGTGAAATTCCATTTCAAAAAACGCTACATGAATCACGGTTAGAAAAATAATTACTACACTGTTATTAACATGTGGATTACCGGACTTTCATTCACCATTCAAGGCATATTGACACTTAGAAGCATTTTCTCAGATTTCACAGGGTTCTCCTAATGGCAGTTTTGAAAATGAGGCACATTTCGCAGAAAAATTCTCTTCAAGCGAGATCTACACAATAGACATGTAATTTACATTGTTTCCTTCAATATGACACTCTGTATTCCGTACACGTTTCATGCATCACGAATTCGACAAACATGCTCTAATGAGTGTGAGCATCTGGATTACCGAACTTTCATCCACCATACAAGGCATATTAACACCTAGATGTAGTTATTCTGATTTCGCAGTTTTTTCCTAACATCCAGTTTTGAAAATGATGAAATTTTCGCAGAAAAATTCAATTCAAGCCAGTTCTATCCAGTAGAATTGTTATTTCCCGAGTTTCACTCACCGAAACATTGCGTGTTCCGAAAAAGTTACATTAATCACGGCTTCGACAAACATTATTTAATGACTGTGAGCATGTGGATTACCGATGTTTCAACCACTATACAAGGCATATTCACACCTAGAAATATTTACTTAAATTTCGCAGATTTTTCCTAACGTCAGTTACGAAAATCAGGCAGTTTTCGCAGAAAAATTCTCTTGCTGCATGTTCGATCCAATAGACATCCCATTTCCATAGATACCTTCACCGTAACATTCCGTGTTCCGAAAAAGTTACATGCACCATGGATTCAACAAATATTCACTCCTGAGTTGTTAGAATGTGAATTACACATCTTTAATAAACCATTGAAGACATATTGTCACCTTAAAGCTTTTGCTCAGGTTTTGCAATGTTTTCATAACACCAGTTTCCAAACAGAGGTAGATTTTACAGTAAAATGCTCCTGGAGCGGGTTCTCACCAATAGATGTGTAATTTACATATTTTCCTTCAACGTGACATTCCGTGTACCGAACACACTACAAAAATCACGGATTTGAGAAACATTTTTAATGAGTTGTGTACATGTGTATTACAGATCTTTCATCCACCATACAAGGCATATTTACACCTAGAAACATTAACTCTGAGTTTGCAGCTTTTTCCTAATAGCAGTTTCAAAAATCAGGCAGTTTCCTAAGGAAAAATCTTTTTGAGCGTGTCTTACGCAATACATATGTAAATTACATAGATTCTCCCGCTGTGAAATTCCGTGTTTTGCACACGCTACATGCAGATAGGATTCGAAACAAATACACTGCAGAGTTGTTTGCATGTGGATTACAGGACTTTCATCACAATACAAGGCATATTGATGCTTAGAAGCATTTTCTCTTATTTCACAGAGCTTTCCAAACGCCAGTTTCGAAACTGAGGCAGATTTCACGGCAAAAACCTCTTGGAGCCGGTTCAAAACCATAGACATGTAATTTACATGGATTGGCACACCATGAAATTCCATGTTCCGAACACGCTACATGCATCTCGGATTCGACAAGTATTCAATACAGAGTTGTTAGCAAGTGGATTACAGCACTTTCATCCACCATACATGGCTTACAGAAACTTTGAAGACTTTTCCCAGATTTCACAGATTTGTTTTAATGTCAGGTTTGAAAATGAGGCAGATTTGGCAGGAAAATGCTCTTGGAGCGAGTTCTAACCCAAAGATATGTAATTTACCTAGTTTCACTCACCGTGACATTCCGTGTTCTGAACACGTTACATGCATCACGGATTCGATAAAAATTCTTTAATGAGTTTTGAACATGTATATTACCGAACTTTCATCCACCTTACAATGCATATTTATACATGGAAATTATTTTCTGATTTAGTATATTTCTCCTAATGTCAGTTTTTAAATCATGCAGTTTTCAAACAAAAATCCTCTTGGAGCGAGTTCTACCCAATAGACATGCAATTTATGTAGAACCCATCATCGTGAAATTCCGTGATACGAAAAAATACATGCATCACGGATTCGACAAATATTCACTTCAGACTTGTTAGCATAAGGATTACCGAAGTTTCATCCACCATAAAAGCCATATTGACACTTTGAAGCATTTTCTCATATTTCGAAAGTTTTTCCTAATGCCAGTTTTGAAAATGAGGCAGAATTCGCAGAAAAAGTTCTTGGAACGAGTTCTACCCGAGAGATCTATTTTACATAGATTCGCTTACTGTGATATTCTGTGTTCCGAACACGCTTCATGTATCTCGGATACGACATATATTTACTACAGAGTTGTTAGCATGCGGATTGCCGAAATTTCATCCACCATACAAGGCATATATACATCGAGAATCTATTCATCTGAGTTCGCAGTGTTTCCTAATTCCAGTTTCGAAAATCAGGCAGATTTCTCAGGAAAAATCTCTTGGAGTGTTTTCTAACCAAGAGAAATGTAATTTACATAAAATCTCTGGCCATGAAATTCCATGATCCGAACATGCTACATGCATAATGGATTCGAAAAATATTCACTACAGATTTGTTAGCATGTGGATTAACGAACTTTCATCACAATAGATTGAATATTGATACTTAGAAGTATTTTCTCAGATTTTGCAGTGTTTTCCAAACGCCAGTTTCAAAAATGAAGCATTTATTGCAGAAAAATTCTCTTGGAGCGAGTTCTACCCAATAGAGAAGTAATTTACATTGTTTCAGTCACCGTGAAATTCCACGTTCCAAACACGGTATATTCATCATGGATTAGAAAATGATCCTTTAATATGTTGTGAAAATGTGGATTACAGAACTTTCTTCCAACATAAAGTCATATTTACACCTAGAAATATTTACTCTCATTTTGAAGCTTTCTCCAAACTTCAGATTCGATAATCATGCAATTTTCGCAGAAAAATTCTATTCTAGCTAGTTCTACATAATAGAATTTTAATTTAAATTGTTTCAATACGGTGAAATTCCATTTCAAAAAGCGCTACATGAATCACGGTTTGAAAAATCATTACTACACTGTTATTAACATGTGGATTACCGGACTTTCATTCACCATTCAAGGCATATTGACACTTAGAAGCATTTTCTCAGATTTCACAGGGTTCTCCTAATGGCAGTTTTGAAAATGAGGCACATTTCGCAGAAAAATTCTCTTCAAGCGAGATCTACACAATAGACATGTAATTTACATTGTTTCCTTCAATATGACACTCTGTATTCCGTACACGTTTCATGCATCACGAATTCGACAAACATGCTCTAATGAGTGTGAGCATCTGGATTACCGAACTTTCATCCACCATACAAGGCATATTAACACCTAGATGTAGTTATTCTGATTTCGCAGTTTTTTCCTAACATCCAGTTTTGAAAATGATGAAATTTTCGCAGAAAAATTCAATTCAAGCCTGTTCTATCCAGTAGAATTGTTATTTCCCGAGTTTCACTCACCGAAACATTGCGTGTTCCGAAAAAGTTACATTAATCACGGCTTCGACAAACATTATTTAATGACTGTGAGCATGTGGATTACCGATGTTTCAACCACTATACAAGGCATATTCACACCTAGAAATATTTACTTAAATTTCGCAGATTTTTCCTAACGTCAGTTACGAAAATCAGGCAGTTTTCGCAGAAAAATTCTCTTGCTGCATGTTCGATCCAATAGACATCCCATTTCCATAGATACCTTCACCGTAACATTCCGTGTTCCGAAAAAGTTACATGCACCATGGATTCAACAAATATTCACTCCTGAGTTGTTAGAATGTGAATTACACATCTTTAATAAACCATTGAAGACATATTGTCACCTTAAAGCTTTTGCTCAGGTTTTGCAATGTTTTCATAACACCAGTTTCCAAACAGAGGTAGATTTTACAGTAAAATGCTCCTGGAGCGGGTTCTCACCAATAGATGTGTAATTTACATATTTTCCTTCAACGTGACATTCCGTGTACCGAACACACTACAAAAATCACGGATTTGAGAAACATTTTTAATGAGTTGTGTACATGTGTATTACAGATCTTTCATCCACCATACAAGGCATATTTACACCTAGAAACATTAACTCTGAGTTTGCAGCTTTTTCCTAATAGCAGTTTCAAAAATCAGGCAGTTTCCTAAGGAAAAATCTTTTTGAGCATGTCTTACGCAATACATATGTAAATTACATAGATTCTCCCGCTGTGAAATTCCGTGTTTCGCCCACGCTACATGCAGATAGGATTCGAAACAAATACACTACAGAGTTGTTTGCATGTGGATTACAGGACTTTCATCACAATACAACGCATATTGATGCTTAGAAGCATTTTCTCTGATTTCACAGAGCTTTCCAAACGCCAGTTTCGAAACTGAGGCAGATTTCACGGCAAAAACCTCTTGGAGCCGGTTCAAAACCATAGACATGTAATTTACATGGATTGGCACACCATGAAATTCCATGTCCCGAACACGCTACATGCATCTCGGATTCGACAAATATTCAATACAGAGTTGTTAGCAAGTGGATTACAGCACTTTCATCCGCCATACATGGCTTACTGACACTTTGAAGACTTTTCTCAGATTTCACAGAGTAGTTTTAATGTCAGGTTTGAAAATGAGGCAGATTTGGCAGGAAAATGCTCTTGGGGCGAGTTCTAACCCAAAGATATGTAATTTACCTAGTTTCACTCACCGTGACATTCCGTATTCTGAACACGTTACATGCATCACGGATTCGACAAACATTCTTTAATGAGTTTTGAACATGTATATTACCGAACTTTCATCCACCTTACAATGCATATTTATACATGGAAATTATTTTCTGATTTAGTATATTTCTCCTAATGTCAGTTTTTAAATCATGCAGTTTTCAAACAAAAATCCTCTTGGAGCGAGTTCTACCCAATAGACATGCAATTTATGTAGAACCCATCATCGTGAAATTCCGTGATACGAAAAAATACATGCATCACGGATTCGACAAATATTCACTTCAGACTTGTTAGCATAAGGATTACCGAAGTTTCATCCACCATAAAAGCCATATTGACACTTTGAAGCATTTTCTCATATTTCGAAAGTTTTTCCTAATGCCAGTTTTGAAAATGAGGCAGAATTCGCAGAAAAAGTTCTTGGAACGAGTTCTACCCGAGAGATCTATTTTACATAGATTCGCTTACTGTGATATTCTGTGTTCCGAACACGCTTCATGTATCTCGGATACGACATATATTTACTACAGAGTTGTTAGCATGCGGATTGCCGAAATTTCATCCACCATACAAGGCATATATACATCGAGAATCTATTCATCTGAGTTCGCAGTGTTTCCTAATTCCAGTTTCGAAAATCAGGCAGATTTCTCAGGAAAAATCTCTTGGAGTGTTTTCTAACCAAGAGAAATGTAATTTACATAAAATCTCTGGCCATGAAATTCCATGATCCGAACATGCTACATGCATAATGGATTCGAAAAATATTCACTACAGATTTGTTAGCATGTGGATTAACGAACTTTCATCACAATAGATTGAATATTGATACTTAGAAGTATTTTCTCAGATTTTGCAGTGTTTTCCAAACGCCAGTTTCAAAAATGAAGCATTTATTGCAGAAAAATTCTCTTGGAGCGAGTTCTACCCAATAGAGAAGTAATTTACATTGTTTCAGTCACCGTGAAATTCCACGTTCCAAACACGGTATATTCATCATGGATTAGAAAATGATCCTTTAATATGTTGTGAAAATGTGGATTACAGAACTTTCTTCCAACATAAAGTCATATTTACACCTAGAAATATTTACTCTCATTTTGAAGCTTTCTCCAAACTTCAGATTCGATAATCATGCAATTTTCGCAGAAAAATTCTATTCTAGCTAGTTCTACATAATAGAATTTTAATTTAAATTGTTTCAATACGGTGAAATTCCATTTCAAAAAGCGCTACATGAATCACGGTTTGAAAAATCATTACTACACTGTTATTAACATGTGGATTACCGGACTTTCATTCACCATTCAAGGCATATTGACACTTAGAAGCATTTTCTCAGATTTCACAGGGTTCTCCTAATGGCAGTTTTGAAAATGAGGCACATTTCACAGAAAAATTCTCTTCAAGCGAGATCTACACAATAGACATGTAATTTACATTGTTTCCTTCAATATGACACTCTGTATTCCGTACACGTTTCATGCATCACGAATTCGACAAACATGCTCTAATGAGTGTGAGCATCTGGATTACCGAACTTTCATCCACCATACAAGGCATATTAACACCTAGATGTAGTTATTCTGATTTCGCAGTTTTTTCCTAACATCCAGTTTTGAAAATGATGAAATTTTCGCAGAAAAATTCAATTCAAGCCAGTTCTATCCAGTAGAATTGTTATTTCCCGAGTTTCACTCACCGAAACATTGCGTGTTCCGAAAAAGTTACATTAATCACGGCTTCGACAAACATTATTTAATGACTGTGAGCATGTGGATTACCGATGTTTCAACCACTATACAAGGCATATTCACACCTAGAAATATTTACTTAAATTTCGCAGATTTTTCCTAACGTCAGTTACGAAAATCAGGCAGTTTTCGCAGAAAAATTCTCTTGCTGCATGTTCGATCCAATAGACATCCCATTTCCATAGATACCTTCACCGTAACATTCCGTGTTCCGAAAAAGTTACATGCACCATGGATTCAACAAATATTCACTCCTGAGTTGTTAGAATGTGAATTACACATCTTTAATAAACCATTGAAGACATATTGTCACCTTAAAGCTTTTGCTCAGGTTTTGCAATGTTTTCATAACACCAGTTTCCAAACAGAGGTAGATTTTACAGTAAAATGCTCCTGGAGCGGGTTCTCACCAATAGATGTGTAATTTACATATTTTCCTTCAACGTGACATTCCGTGTACCGAACACACTACAAAAATCACGGATTTGAGAAACATTTTTAATGAGTTGTGTACATGTGTATTACAGATCTTTCATCCACCATACAAGGCATATTTACACCTAGAAACATTAACTCTGAGTTTGCAGCTTTTTCCTAATAGCAGTTTCAAAAATCAGGCAGTTTCCTAAGGAAAAATCTTTTTGAGCGTGTCTTACGCAATACATATGTAAATTACATAGATTCTCCCGCTGTGAAATTCCGTGTTTCGCCCACGCTACATGCAGATAGGATTCGAAACAAATACACTACAGAGTTGTTTGCATGTGGATTACAGGACTTTCATCACAATACAACGCATATTGATGCTTAGAAGCATTTTCTCTGATTTCACAGAGCTTTCCAAACGCCAGTTTCGAAACTGAGGCAGATTTCACGGCAAAAACCTCTTGGAGCCGGTTCAAAACCATAGACATGTAATTTACATGGATTGGCACACCATGAAATTCCATGTCCCGAACACGCTACATGCATCTCGGATTCGACAAATATTCAATACAGAGTTGTTAGCAAGTGGATTACAGCACTTTCATCCGCCATACATGGCTTACTGACACTTTGAAGACTTTTCTCAGATTTCACAGAGTAGTTTTAATGTCAGGTTTGAAAATGAGGCAGATTTGGCAGGAAAATGCTCTTGGGGCGAGTTCTAACCCAAAGATATGTAATTTACCTAGTTTCACTCACCGTGACATTCCGTATTCTGAACACGTTACATGCATCACGGATTCGACAAACATTCTTTAATGAGTTTTGAACATGTATATTACCGAACTTTCATCCACCTTACAATGCATATTTATACATGGAAATTATTTTCTGATTTAGTATATTTCTCCTAATGTCAGTTTTTAAATCATGCAGTTTTCACACAAAAATCCTCTTGGAGCGAGTTCTACCCAATAGACATGCAATTTATGTAGAACCCATCATCGTGAAATTCCGTGATCCGAAAAAATACATGCATCACGGATTCGACAAATATTCACTTCAGACTTGTTAGCATAAGGATTACCGAAGTTTCATCCACCATAAAAGCCATATTGACACTTTGAAGCATTTTCTCATATTTCGAAAGTTTTTCCTAATGCCAGTTTTGAAAATGAGGCAGAATTCGCAGAAAAAGTTCTTGGAACGAGTTCTACCCGAGAGATCTATTTTACATAGATTCACTTACTGTGATATTCTGTGTTCCGAACACGCTTCATGTATCTCGGATTCGACATATATTTACTACAGAGTTGTTAGCATGCGGATTGCCGAAATTTCATCCACCATACAAGGCATATGTACATCGAGAATCTATTCATCTGAGTTCGCAGTGTTTCCTAATTCCAGTTTCGAAAATCAGGCAGATTTCTCAGGAAAAATCTCTTGGAGTGTTTTCTAACCAAGAGAAATGTAATTTACATAAAATCTCTGGCCATGAAATTCCATGTTCCGAACATGCTACATGCATAATGGATTCGAAAAATATTCACTACAGATTTGTTAGCATGTGGATTACCGAACTTTCATCACAATAGATTGAATATTGATACTTAGAAGTATTTTCTCAGATTTTGCAGTGTTTTCCAAACGCCAGTTTCAAAAATGAAGCATTTATTGCAGAAAAATTCTCTTGGAGCGAGTTCTACCCAATAGAGAAGTAATTTACATTGTTTCAGTCACCGTGAAATTCCACGTTCCAAACACGGTATATGCATCATGGATTAGAAAATGATCCTTTAATATGTTGTGAAAATGTGGATTACAGAACTTTCTTCCAACATAAAGTCATATTTACACCTAGAAATATTTACTCTCATTTTGAAGCTTTCTCCAAACTTCAGATTCGATAATCATGCAATTTTCGCAGAAAAATTCTATTCTAGCTAGTTCTACCCAATAGAATTTTAATTTAAATTGTTTCAATACGGTGAAATTCCATTTCAAAAAACGCTACATGAATCACGGTTAGAAAAATAATTACTAAACTGTTATTAACATGTGGATTACCGGACTTTCATTCACCATTCAAGGCATATTGACACTTAGAAGCATTTTCTCAGATTTCACAGGGTTCTCCTAATGGCAGTTTTGAAAATGAGGCACATTTCGCAGAAAAATTCTCTTCAAGCGAGATCTACACAATAGACATGTAATTTACATTGTTTCCTTCAATATTACACTCTGTATTCCGTACACGTTTCATGCATCACGAATTCGACAAACATGCTCTAATGACTGTGAGCATCTGGATTACCGAACTTTCATCCACCATACAAGGCATATTAACACCTAGATGTAGTTATTCTGATTTCGCAGTTTTTTCCTAACATCCAGTTTTGAAAATGATGAAATTTTCGCAGAAAAATTCAATTCAAGCCAGTTCTATCCAGTAGAATTGTTATTTCCCGAGTTTCACTCACCGAAACATTGCGTGTTCCGAAAAAGTTACATTAATCACGGCTTCGACAAACATTATTTAATGACTGTGAGCATGTGGATTACCGATGTTTCAACCACTATACAAGGCATATTCACACCTAGAAATATTTACTTAAATTTCGCAGATTTTTCCTAACGTCAGTTACGAAAATCAGGCAGTTTTCGCAGAAAAATTCTCTTGCTGCATGTTCGATCCAATAGACATCCCATTTCCATAGATACCTTCACCGTAACATTCCGTGTTCCGAAAAAGTTACATGCACCATGGATTCAACAAATATTCACTGCTGAGTTGTTAGAATGTGAATTACACATCTTTAATAAACCATTGAAGACATATTGTCACCTTAAAGCTTTTGCTCAGGTTTTGCAATGTTTTCATAACACCAGTTTCCAAACAGAGGTAGATTTTACAGTAAAATGCTCCTGGATCGGGTTCTCACCAATAGATGTGTAATTTACATATTTTCCTTCAACGTGACATTCCGTGTACCGAACACACTACAAAAATCACGGATTTGAGAAACATTTTTAATGAGTTGTGTACATGTGTATTACAGATCTTTCATCCACCATACAAGGCATATTTACACCTAGAAACATTAACTCTGAGTTTGCAGCTTTTTCCTAATAGCAGTTTCAAAAATCAGGCAGTTTCCTAAGGAAAAATCTTTTTGAGCGTGTCTTACGCAATACATATGTAAATTACATAGATTCTCCCGCTGTGAAATTCCGTGTTTCGCCCACGCTACATGCAGATAGGATTCGAAACAAATACACTACAGAGTTGTTTGCATGTGGATTACAGGACTTTCATCACAATACAACGCATATTGATGCTTAGAAGCATTTTCTCTGATTTCACAGAGCTTTCCAAACGCCAGTTTCGAAACTGAGGCAGATTTCACGGCAAAAACCTCTTGGAGCCGGTTCAAAACCATAGACATGTAATTTACATGGATTGGCACACCATGAAATTCCATGTTCCGAACACGCTACATGCATCTCGGATTCGACAAATATTCAATACAGAGTTGTTAGCAAGTGGATTACAGCACTTTCATCCGCCATACATGGCTTACTGACACTTTGAAGACTTTTCTCAGATTTCACAGAGTAGTTTTAATGTCAGGTTTGAAAATGAGGCAGATTTGGCAGGAAAATGCTCTTGGGGCGAGTTCTAACCCAAAGATATGTAATTTACCTAGTTTCACTCACCGTGACATTCCGTGTTCTGAACACGTTACATGCATCACGGATTCGACAAACATTCTTTAATGAGTTTTGAACATGTATATTACCGAACTTTCATCCACCTTACAATGCATATTTATACATGGAAATTATTTTCTGATTTAGTATATTTCTCCTAATGTCAGTTTTTAAATCATGCAGTTTTCACACAAAAATCCTCTTGGAGCGAGTTCTACCCAATAGACATGCAATTTATGTAGAACCCATCATCGTGAAATTCCGTGATACGAAAAAATACATGCATCACGGATTCGACAAATATTCACTTCAGACTTGTTAGCATAAGGATTACCGAAGTTTCATCCACCATAAAAGCCATATTGACACTTTGAAGCATTTTCTCATATTTCGAAAGTTTTTCCTAATGCCAGTTTTGAAAATGAGGCAGAATTCGCAGAAAAAGTTCTTGGAACGAGTTCTACCCGAGAGATCTATTTTACATAGATTCGCTTACTGTGATATTCTGTGTTCCGAACACGCTTCATGTATCTCGGATTCGACATATATTTACTACAGAGTTGTTAGCATGCGGATTGCCGAAATTTCATCCACCATACAAGGCATATGTACATCGAGAATCTATTCATCTGAGTTCGCAGTGTTTCCTAATTCCAGTTTCGAAAATCAGGCAGATTTCTCAGGAAAAATCTCTTGGAGTGTTTTCTAACCAAGAGAAATGTAATTTACATAAAATCTCTGGCCATGAAATTCCATGTTCCGAACATGCTACATGCATAATGGATTCGAAAAATATTCACTACAGATTTGTTAGCATGTGGATTACCGAACTTTCATCACAATAGATTGAATATTGATACTTAGAAGTATTTTCTCAGATTTTGCAGTGTTTTCCAAACGCCAGTTTCAAAAATGAAGCATTTATTGCAGAAAAATTCTCTTGGAGCGAGTTCTACCCAATAGAGAAGTAATTTACATTGTTTCAGTCACCGTGAAATTCCACGTTCCAAACACGGTATATGCATCATGGATTAGAAAATGATCCTTTAATATGTTGTGAAAATGTGGATTACAGAACTTTCTTCCAACATAAAGTCATATTTACACCTAGAAATATTTACTCTCATTTTGAAGCTTTCTCCAAACTTCAGATTCGATAATCATGCAATTTTCGCAGAAAAATTCTATTCTAGCTAGTTCTACCCAATAGAATTTTAATTTAAATTGTTTCAATACGGTGAAATTCCATTTCAAAAAACGCTACATGAATCACGGTTAGAAAAATAATTACTAAACTGTTATTAACATGTGGATTACCGGACTTTCATTCACCATTCAAGGCATATTGACACTTAGAAGCATTTTCTCAGATTTCACAGGGTTCTCCTAATGGCAGTTTTGAAAATGAGGCACATTTCGCAGAAAAATTCTCTTCAAGCGAGATCTACACAATAGACATGTAATTTACATTGTTTCCTTCAATATGACACTCTGTATTCCGTACACGTTTCATGCATCACGAATTCGACAAACATGCTCCAATGAGTGTGAGCATCTGGATTACCGAACTTTCATCCACCATACAAGGCATATTAACACCTAGATGTAGTTATTCTGATTTCGCAGTTTTTTCCTAACATCCAGTTTTGAAAATGATGAAATTTTCGCAGAAAAATTCAATTCAAGCCAGTTCTATCCAGTAGAATTGTTATTTCCCGAGTTTCACTCACCGAAACATTGCGTGTTCCGAAAAAGTTACATTAATCACGGCTTCGACAAACATTATTTAATGACTGTGAGCATGTGGATTACCGATGTTTCAACCACTATACAAGGCATATTCACACCTAGAAATATTTACTTAAATTTCGCAGATTTTTCCTAACGTCAGTTACGAAAATCAGGCAGTTTTCGCAGAAAAATTCTCTTGCTGCATGTTCGATCCAATAGACATCCCATTTCCATAGATACCTTCACCGTAACATTCCGTGTTCCGAAAAAGTTACATGCACCATGGATTCAACAAATATTCACTCCTGAGTTGTTAGAATGTGAATTACACATCTTTAATAAACCATTGAAGACATATTGTCACCTTAAAGCTTTTGCTCAGGTTTTGCAATGTTTTCATAACACCAGTTTCCAAACAGAGGTAGATTTTACAGTAAAATGCTCCTGGAGCGGGTTCTCACCAATAGATGTGTAATTTACATATTTTCCTTCAACGTGACATTCCGTGTACCGAACACACTACAAAAATCACGGATTTGAGAAACATTTTTAATGAGTTGTGTACATGTGTATTACAGATCTTTCATCCACCATACAAGGCATATTTACACCTAGAAACATTAACTCTGAGTTTGCAGCTTTTTCCTAATAGCAGTTTCAAAAATCAGGCAGTTTCCTAAGGAAAAATCTTTTTGAGCGTGTCTTACGCAATACATATGTAAATTACATAGATTCTCCCGCTGTGAAATTCCGTGTTTCGCCCACGCTACATGCAGATAGGATTCGAAACAAATACACTACAGAGTTGTTTGCATGTGGATTACAGGACTTTCATCACAATACAACGCATATTGATGCTTAGAAGCATTTTCTCTGATTTCACAGAGCTTTCCAAACGCCAGTTTCGAAACTGAGGCAGATTTCACGGCAAAAACCTCTTGGAGCCGGTTCAAAACCATAGACATGTAATTTACATGGATTGGCACACCATGAAATTCCATGTTCCGAACACACTACATGCATCTCGGATTCGACAAATATTCAATACAGAGTTGTTAGCAAGTGGATTACAGCACTTTCATCCGCCATACATGGCTTACTGACACTTTGAAGACTTTTCTCAGATTTCACAGAGTAGTTTTAATGTCAGGTTTGAAAATGAGGCAGATTTGGCAGGAAAATGCTCTTGGGGCGAGTTCTAACCCAAAGATATGTAATTTACCTAGTTTCACTCACCGTGACATTCCGTGTTCTGAACACGTTACATGCATCACGGATTCGACAAACATTCTTTAATGAGTTTTGAACATGTATATTACCGAACTTTCATCCACCTTACAATGCATATTTATACATGGAAATTATTTTCTGATTTAGTATATTTCTCCTAATGTCATTTTTTAAATCATGCAGTTTTCACACAAAAATCCTCTTGGAGCGAGTTCTACCCAATAGACATGCAATTTATGTAGAACCCATCATCGTGAAATTCCGTGATACGAAAAAATACATGCATCACGGATTCGACAAATATTCACTTCAGACTTGTTAGCATAAGGATTACCGAAGTTTCATCCACCATAAAAGCCATATTGACACTTTGAAGCATTTTCTCATATTTTGAAAGTTTTTCCTAATGCCAGTTTTGAAAATGAGGCAGAATTCGCAGAAAAAGTTCTTGGAACGAGTTCTACCCGAGAGATCTATTTTACATAGATTCGCTTACTGTGATATTCTGTGTTCCGAACACGCTTCATGTATCTCGGATTCGACATATATTTACTACAGAGTTGTTAGCATGCGGATTGCCGAAATTTCATCCACCATACAAGGCATATGTACATCGAGAATCTATTCATCTGAGTTCGCAGTGTTTCCTAATTCCAGTTTCGAAAATCAGGCAGATTTCTCAGGAAAAATCTCTTGGAGTGTTTTCTAACCAAGAGAAATGTAATTTACATAAAATCTCTGGCCATGAAATTCCATGTTCCGAACATGCTACATGCATAATGGATTCGAAAAATATTCACTACAGATTTGTTAGCATGTGGATTACCGAACTTTCATCACAATAGATTGAATATTGATACTTAGAAGTATTTTCTCAGATTTTGCAGTGTTTTCCAAACGCCAGTTTCAAAAATGAAGCATTTATTGCAGAAAAATTCTCTTGGAGCGAGTTCTACCCAATAGAGAAGTAATTTACATTGTTTCAGTCACCGTGAAATTCCACGTTCCAAACACGGTATATGCATCATGGATTAGAAAATGATCCTTTAATATGTTGTGAAAATGTGGATTACAGAACTTTCTTCCAACATAAAGTCATATTTACACCTAGAAATATTTACTCTCATTTTGAAGCTTTCTCCAAACTTCAGATTCGATAATCATGCAATTTTCGCAGAAAAATTCTATTCTAGCTAGTTCTACCCAATAGAATTTTAATTTAAATTGTTTCAATACGGTGAAATTCCATTTCAAAAAACGCTACATGAATCACGGTTAGAAAAATAATTACTAAACTGTTATTAACATGTGGATTACCGGACTTTCATTCACCATTCAAGGCATATTGACACTTAGAAGCATTT
Source organism: Camelus bactrianus (assembly GCF_048773025.1). Taxonomy (NCBI): domain Eukaryota; kingdom Metazoa; phylum Chordata; class Mammalia; order Artiodactyla; family Camelidae; genus Camelus; species Camelus bactrianus. Next base: position 140,453,664 of record NC_133539.1, on the reverse strand, counting down.
TCTCAGATTTCACAGGGTTCTCCTAATGGCAGTTTTGAAAATGAGGCACATTTCGCAGAAAAATTCTCTTCAAGCGAGATCTACACAATAGACATGTAATTTACATTGTTTCCTTCAATATGACACTCTGTATTCCGTACACGTTTCATGCATCACGAATTCGACAAACATGCTCTAATGAGTGTGAGCATCTGGATTACCGAACTTTCATCCACCATACAAGGCATATTAACACCTAGATGTAGTTATTCTGATTTCGCAGTTTTTTCCTAACATCCAGTTTTGAAAATGATGAAATTTTCGCAGAAAAATTCAATTCAAGCCAGTTCTATCCAGTAGAATTGTTATTTCCCGAGTTTCACTCACCGAAACATTGCGTGTTCCGAAAAAGTTACATTAATCACGGCTTCGACAAACATTATTTAATGACTGTGAGCATGTGGATTACCGATGTTTCAACCACTATACAAGGCATATTCACACCTAGAAATATTTACTTAAATTTCGCAGATTTTTCCTAACGTCAGTTACGAAAATCAGGCAGTTTTCGCAGAAAAATTCTCTTGCTGCATGTTCGATCCAATAGACATCCCATTTCCATAGATACCTTCACCGTAACATTCCGTGTTCCGAAAAAGTTACATGCACCATGGATTCAACAAATATTCACTCCTGAGTTGTTAGAATGTGAATTACACATCTTTAATAAACCATTGAAGACATATTGTCACCTTAAAGCTTTTGCTCAGGTTTTGCAATGTTTTCATAACACCAGTTTCCAAACAGAGGTAGATTTTACAGTAAAATGCTCCTGGAGCGGGTTCTCACCAATAGATGTGTAATTTACATATTTTCCTTCAACGTGACATTCCGTGTACCGAACACACTACAAAAATCACGGATTTGAGAAACATTTTTAATGAGTTGTGTACATGTGTATTACAGATCTTTCATCCACCATACAAGGCATATTTACTCCTAGAAACATTAACTCTGAGTTTGCAGCTTTTTCCTAATAGCAGTTTCAAAAATCAGGCAGTTTCCTAAGGAAAAATCTTTTTGAGCGTGTCTTACGCAATACATATGTAAATTACATAGATTCTCCCGCTGTGAAATTCCGTGTTTCGCCCACGCTACATGCAGATAGGATTCGAAACAAATACACTACAGAGTTGTTTGCATGTGGATTACAGGACTTTCATCACAATACAACGCATATTGATGCTTAGAAGCATTTTCTCTGATTTCACAGAGCTTTCCAAACGCCAGTTTCGAAACTGAGGCAGATTTCACGGCAAAAAACTCTTGGAGCCGGTTCAAAACCATAGACATGTAATTTACATGGATTGGCACACCATGAAATTCCATGTCCCGAACACGCTACATGCATCTCGGATTCGACAAATATTCAATACAGAGTTGTTAGCAAGTGGATTACAGCACTTTCATCCGCCATACATGGCTTACTGACACTTTGAAGACTTTTCTCAGATTTCACAGAGTAGTTTTAATGTCAGGTTTGAAAATGAGGCAGATTTGGCAGGAAAATGCTCTTGGGGCGAGTTCTAACCCAAAGATATGTAATTTACCTAGTTTCACTCACCGTGACATTCCGTGTTCTGAACACGTTACATGCATCACGGATTCGACAAACATTCTTTAATGAGTTTTGAACATGTATATTACCGAACTTTCATCCACCTTACAATGCATATTTATACATGGAAATTATTTTCTGATTTAGTATATTTCTCCTAATGTCAGTTTTTAAATCATGCAGTTTTCACACAAAAATCCTCTTGGAGCGAGTTCTACCCAATAGACATGCAATTTATGTAGAACCCATCATCGTGAAATTCCGTGATCCGAAAAACTACATGCATCACGGATTCGACAAATATTCACTTCAGACTTGTTAGCATAAGGATTACCGAAGTTTCATCCACCATAAAAGCCATATTGACACTTTGAAGCATTTTCTCATATTTTGAAATTTTTTCCTAATGCCAGTTTTGAAAATGAGGCAGAATTCGCAGAAAAAGTTCTTGGAACGAGTTCTACCCGAGAGATCTATTTCACATAGATTCGCTTACTGTGATATTCTGTGTTCCGAACACGCTTCATGTATCTCGGATTCGACATATATTTACTACAGAGTTGTTAGCATGCGGATTGCCGAAATTTCATCCACCATACAAGGCATATGTACATCGAGAATCTATTCAACTGAGTTCGCAGTGTTTCCTAATTCCAGTTTCGAAAATCAGGCAGATTTCTCAGGAAAAATCTCTTGGAGTGTTTTCTAACCAAGAGAAATGTAATTTACATAAAATCTCTGGCCATGAAATTCCATGTTCCGAACATGCTACATGCATAATGGATTCGAAAAATATTCACTACAGATTTGTTAGCATGTGGATTACCGAACTTTCATCACAATAGATTGAATATTGATACTTAGAAGTATTTTCTCAGATTTTGCTGTGTTTTCCAAACGCCAGTTTCAAAAATGAAGAATTTATTGCAGAAAAATTCTCTTGGAGCGAGTTCTACCCAATAGAGAAGTAATTTACATTGTTTCAGTCACCGTGAAATTCCACGTTCCAAACACGGTATATGCATCATGGATTAGAAAATGATCCTTTAATATGTTGTGAAAATGTGGATTACAGAACTTTCTTCCAACATAAAGTCATATTTACACCTAGAAATATTTACTCTCATTTTGAAGCTTTCTCCAAACTTCAGATTCGATAATCATGCAATTTTCGCAGAAAAATTCTATTCTAGCTAGTTCTACCCAATAGAATTTTAATTTAAATTGTTTCAATACGGTGAAATTCCATTTCAAAAAACGCTACATGAATCACGGTTAGAAAAATAATTACCAAACTGTTATTAACATGTGGATTACCGGACTTTCATTCACCATTCAAGGCATATTGACACTTAGAAGCATTTTCTCAGATTTCACAGGGTTCTCCTAATGGCAGTTTTGAAAATGAGGCACATTTCGCAGAAAAATTCTCTTCAAGCGAGATCTACACAATAGACATGTAATTTACATTGTTTCCTTCAATATGACACTCTGTATTCCGTACACGTTTCATGCATCACGAATTCGACAAACATGCTCTAATGAGTGTGAGCATCTGGATTACCGAACTTTCATCCACCATACAAGGCATATTAACACCTAGATGTAGTTATTCTGATTTCGCAGTTTTTTCCTAACATCCAGTTTTGAAAATGATGAAATTTTCGCAGAAAAATTCAATTCAAGCCAGTTCTATCCAGTAGAATTGTTATTTCCCGAGTTTCACTCACCGAAACATTGCGTGTTCCGAAAAAGTTACATTAATCACGGCTTCGACAAACATTATTTAATGACTGTGAGCATGTGGATTACCGATGTTTCAACCACTATACAAGGCATATTCACACCTAGAAATATTTACTTAAATTTCGCAGATTTTTCCTAACGTCAGTTACGAAAATCAGGCAGTTTTCGCAGAAAAATTCTCTTGCTGCATGTTCGATCCAATAGACATCCCATTTCCATAGATACCTTCACCGTAACATTCCGTGTTCCGAAAAAGTTACATGCACCATGGATTCAACAAATATTCACTCCTGAGTTGTTAGAATGTGAATTACACATCTTTAATAAACCATTGAAGACATATTGTCACCTTAAAGCTTTTGCTCAGGTTTTGCAATGTTTTCATAACACCAGTTTCCAAACAGAGGTAGATTTTACAGTAAAATGCTCCTGGAGCGGGTTCTCACCAATAGATGTGTAATTTACATATTTTCCTTCAACGTGACATTCCGTGTACCGAACACACTACAAAAATCACGGATTTGAGAAACATTTTTAATGAGTTGTGTACATGTGTATTACAGATCTTTCATCCACCATACAAGGCATATTTACTCCTAGAAACATTAACTCTGAGTTTGCAGCTTTTTCCTAATAGCAGTTTCAAAAATCAGGCAGTTTCCTAAGGAAAAATCTTTTTGAGCGTGTCTTACGCAATACATATGTAAATTACATAGATTCTCCCGCTGTGAAATTCCGTGTTTCGCACACGCTCCATGCAGATAGGATTCGAAACAAATACACTACAGAGTTGTTTGCATGTGGATTACAGGACTTTCATCACAATACAACGCATATTGATGCTTAGAAGCATTTTCTCTGATTTCACAGAGCTTTCCAAACGCCAGTTTCGAAACTGAGGCAGATTTCACGGCAAAAAACTCTTGGAGCCGGTTCAAAACCATAGACATGTAATTTACATGGATTGGCACACCATGAAATTCCATGTCCCGAACACGCTACATGCATCTCGGATTCGACAAATATTCAATACAGAGTTGTTAGCAAGTGGATTACAGCACTTTCATCCGCCATACATGGCTTACTGACACTTTGAAGACTTTTCTCAGATTTCACAGAGTAGTTTTAATGTCAGGTTTGAAAATGAGGCAGATTTGGCAGGAAAATGCTCTTGGGGCGAGTTCTAACCCAAAGATATGTAATTTACCTAGTTTCACTCACCGTGACATTCCGTGTTCTGAACACGTTACATGCATCACGGATTCGACAAACATTCTTTAATGAGTTTTGAACATGTATATTACCGAACTTTCATCCACCTTACAATGCATATTTATACATGGAAATTATTTTCTGATTTAGTATATTTCTCCTAATGTCAGTTTTTAAATCATGCAGTTTTCACACAAAAATCCTCTTGGAGCGAGTTCTACCCAATAGACATGCAATTTATGCAGAACCCATCATCGTGAAATTCCGTGATACGAAAAAATACATGCATCACGGATTCGACAAATATTCACTTCAGACTTGTTAGCATAAGGATTACCGAAGTTTCATCCACCATAAAAGCCATATTGACACTTTGAAGCATTTTCTCATATTTCGAAAGTTTTTCCTAATGCCAGTTTTGAAAATGAGGCAGAATTCGCAGAAAAAGTTCTTGGAACGAGTTCTACCCGAGAGATCTATTTTACATAGATTCGCTTACTGTGATATTCTGTGTTCCGAACACGCTTCATGTATCTCGGATTCGACATATATTTACTACAGAGTTGTTAGCATGCGGATTACCGAACTTTCATCCACCATACAAGGCATAAATACACCGAGAAACTATTCATCTGAGTTCGCAGTTTTTCCTAATTCCAGTTTCGAAAATCAGGCAGATTTCTCAGGAAAAATCTCTTGGAGTGTTTTCTAACCAAGAGAAATGTAATTTACATAAACTCTCTGGCCATGAAATTCCGTGTTCCGAACATGCTACTTGCATAATGAATTCGAAAAATATTCACTACAGATTTGTTAGCATGTGGATTACCGAACTTTCATCACAATAGATTGAAAATTGATACTTAGAAGTATTTTCTCAAATTTTGCACTGTTTTCCAAACGCCAGTTTCAAAAATGAAGCATTTACTGCAGAAAAATTCTCTTGGAGCGAGTTCTACCCAATAGAGAAGTAATTTACATTGTTTCAGTCACCGTGAAATTCCACGTTCCAAACACGGTATATGCATCACGGATTAGAAAAAGATCCTTTAATATGTTGTGAAAATGTGGATTACAGTACTTTATTCCAACATAAAGTCGTATTTACACCTAGAAATATTTACTCTCATTTTGAAGCTTTCTCCAAACTTCAGATTCGATAATCATGCAATTTTCGCAGAAAAATTCTATTCTAGCTAGTTCTACCCAATAGAATTTTAATTTAAATTGTTTCAATACGGTGAAATTCCATTTCAAAAAATGCTACATGAATCACGGTTAGAAAAATAATTACTACACTGTTATTAACATGTGGATTACCGGACTTTCATTCACCATTCAAGGCATATTGACACTTAGAAGCATTTTCTCAGATTTCACAGGGTTCTCCTAATGGCAGTTTTGAAAATGAGGCACATTTCGCAGAAAAATTCTCTTCAAGCGAGTTCTACCCAATAGACATGTAATTTAAATTGTTTCCTTCAATATGACACTCTGTATTCCGTACATATTACATGCATCACGAATTCGACAAACATTCTCTAATGAGTGTGAGCATCTGGATTACCAAAATTTCATTCACCATTCAAGGCATATTTACACCGAGTTGTTGTTTTTCTTATTTCGCAGGTTTTTCCTAACATCCACTTCCGAAAATCATGAAATTTTGGCAGAAAAATTCAATTCAAGCGAGTTCTATCCAGTAGAATTGTTATTATCCGAGTTTCACTCACCGAGACATTCCATGTTCCGCAATCGTTACATAAATCACGGCTTCGACAAACATTATTTATTAACCGTGAGCATGTGGATTACCGATGTTTCAGCAACAATACAAGGCATATTTACACCTAGAAATATTTACTTAAATTTCACAGATTTTTCCTAACGTCAGTTACGAAAATCAGGCAGTTTTCGCAGAAAAATTCTCTTGCTGTATGTTCGATCCTATAGATAACCCATTTCCATAGATACCGTCACCGTAACATTCCGTGTTCCGAAAAAGTACATGCACCATGGATTCAACAAATATTCACTCCTGAGTTGTTAGAATGTGAATTACACATCTTTAATAAACCATTGAAGACATATTGTCACCTTAAAGCTTTTGCTCAGGTTTTGCAATGTTTTCATAACACCAGTTTCCAAACAGAGGTAGATTTTACAGTAAAATGCTCCTGGATCGGGTTCTCACCAATAGATGTGTAATTTACATATTTTCCTTCAACGTGACATTCCGTGTACCGAACACACTACAAAAATCACGGATTTGAGAAACATTTTTAATGAGTTGTGTACATGTGTATTACAGATCTTTCATCCACCATACAAGGCATATTTACTCCTAGAAACTTTAAATCTGAGTTTGCAGCTTTTTCCTAATAGCAGTTTCAAAAATCAGGCAGTTTCCCCAAAAAAAAAATTTTTGAGCGTGTCTTATGCAATACATATGTAAATTACATAGATTCTCCCGCTGTGAAATTCCGTGTTTCGCACACGCTCCATGCAGATAGGATTCGAAACAAATACACTACAGAGTTGTTTGCATGTGGATGGCAGGACTTTCATCACAATACAAGGCATATTGATACTTAGAAGCATTTTCTCTGATTTCACAGAGCTTTCCAAACGCCAGTTTCGAATCTGAGGCAGATTTCACGGCAAAAACCTCTTGGAGCGGGTTCAAAACCATAGACATGTAATTTACATGGATTCGCTCACCGTGAAATTCCGTGTTCCGAACACTCTACATGCATCTCGGATTCGACAAATATTCAATACAGAGTTGTTAGAAGTGGATTACAACACTTTCATCCACCATACATGGCTTACAGAAACTTTGAAGACTTTTCTCAGATTTCACAGATTTGTTTTAATGTCAGGTTTGAAAATGAGGCAGATTTGGCAGGAAAATGCTCTTGGAGCGAGTTCTAACCCAAAGATATGTAATTTACCTAGTTTCACTCACCGTGACATTCCGTGTTCTGAACACGTTACATGCATCACGGATTCGACAAACATTCTTTAATGAGTTTTGAACATGTATATTACCGAACTTTCATCCACCTTACAATGCATATTTATACATGGAAATTATTTTCTGATTTAGTATATTTCTCCTAATGTCAGTTTTTAAATCATGCAGTTTTCACATAAAAATCCTCTTGGAGCGAGTTCTACCCAATGGACATGCAATTTACGTAGAACCCATCATCGTGAAATTCCGTGATCCGAAAAAATACATGCATCACGGATTCGACAAATATTCACTTCAGACTTGTTAGCATAAGGATTACCGAAGTTTCATCCACCATAAAAGCCATATTGACACTTTGAAGCATTTTCTCATATTTCGAAAGTTTTTCCTAATGCCAGTTTTGAAAATGAGGCAGAATTCGCAGAAAAAGTTCTTGGAACGAGTTCTACCCGAGAGATGTATTTTACATAGATTCGCTTACTGTGATATTCTGTGTTCCGAACACGCTTCATGTATCTCGGATTCGACAAGTATTTACTACAGAGTTGTTAGCATGCGGATTACCGAACTTTCATCCACCATACAAGGCATATGTACGCCGAGAATTTATTCATCTGAGTTCGCAGTGTTTCCTAATTCCAGTTTCGAAAATCAGGCAGATTTCTCAGGAAAAATCTCTTGGAGTGTTTTCTAACCAAGAGAAATGTAATTTACATAAACTCTCTGGCCATGAAATTCCGTGTTCCGAACATGCTACTTGCATAATGAATTCGAAAAATATTCACTACAGATTTGTTAGCATGTGGATTACCGAACTTTCATCACAATAGATTGAAAATTGATACTTAGAAGTATTTTCTCAAATTTTGCAGTGTTTTCCAAACGCCAGTTTCAAAAATGAAGCATTTATTGCAGAAAAATTCTCTTGGAGCGAGTTCTACCCAATAGAGAAGTAATTTACATTGTTTCAGTCACCGTGAAATTCCACGTTCCAAACACGGTATATGCATCACGGATTAGAAAAAGATCCTTTAATATGTTGTGAAAATGTGGATTACAGTACTTTATTCCAACATAAAGTCGTATTTACACCTAGAAATATTTACTCTCATTTTGAAGCTTTCTCCAAACTTCAGATTCGATAATCATGCAATTTTCGCAGAAAAATTCTATTCTAGCTAGTTCTACCCAATAGAATTTTAATTTCAATTGTTTCAATACGGTGAAATTCCATTTCAAAAAACGCTACATGAATCACGGTTAGAAAAATAATTACCAAACTGTTATTAACATGTGGATTACCGGACTTTCATTCACCATTCAAGGCATATTGACACTTAGAAGCATTTTCTCAGATTTCACAGGGTTCTCCTAATGGCAGTTTTGAAAATGAGGCACATTTCGCAGAAAAATTCTCTTCAAGCGAGATCTACACAATAGACATGTAATTTACATTGTTTCCTTCAATATGACACTCTGTATTCCGTACACGTTTCATGCATCACGAATTCGACAAACATGCTCTAATGAGTGTGAGCATCTGGATTACCGAACTTTCATCCACCATACAAGGCATATTAACACCTAGATGTAGTTATTCTGATTTCGCAGTTTTTTCCTAACATCCAGTTTTGAAAATGATGAAATTTTCGCAGAAAAATTCAATTCAAGCCAGTTCTATCCAGTAGAATTGTTATTTCCCGAGTTTCACTCACCGAAACATTGCGTGTTCCGAAAAAGTTACATTAATCACGGCTTCGACAAACATTATTTAATGACTGTGAGCATGTGGATTACCGATGTTTCAACCACTATACAAGGCATATTCACACCTAGAAATATTTACTTAAATTTCGCAGATTTTTCCTAACGTCAGTTACGAAAATCAGGCAGTTTTCGCAGAAAAATTCTCTTGCTGCATGTTCGATCCAATAGACATCCCATTTCCATAGATACCTTCACCGTAACATTCCGTGTTCCGAAAAAGTTACATGCACCATGGATTCAACAAATATTCACTCCTGAGTTGTTAGAATGTGAATTACACATCTTTAATAAACCATTGAAGACATATTGTCACCTTAAAGCTTTTGCTCAGGTTTTGCAATGTTTTCATAACACCAGTTTCCAAACAGAGGTAGATTTTACAGTAAAATGCTCCTGGAGCGGGTTCTCACCAATAGATGTGTAATTTACATATTTTCCTTCAACGTGACATTCCGTGTACCGAACACACTACAAAAATCACGGATTTGAGAAACATTTTTAATGAGTTGTGTACATGTGTATTACAGATCTTTCATCCACCATACAAGGCATATTTACTCCTAGAAACATTAACTCTGAGTTTGCAGCTTTTTCCTAATAGCAGTTTCAAAAATCAGGCAGTTTCCTAAGGAAAAATCTTTTTGAGCGTGTCTTACGCAATACATATGTAAATTACATAGATTCTCCCGCTGTGAAATTCCGTGTTTCGCACACGCTACATGCAGATAGGATTCGAAACAAATACACTACAGAGTTGTTTGCATGTGGATTGCAGGACTTTCATCACAATACAACGCATATTGATGCTTAGAAGCATTTTCTCTGATTTCACAGAGCTTTCCAAACGCCAGTTTCGAAACTGAGGCAGATTTCACGGCAAAAACCTCTTGGAGCCGGTTCAAAACCATAGACATGTAATTTACATGGATTGGCACACCATGAAATTCCATGTCCCGAACACGCTACATGCATCTCGGATTCGACAAATATTCAATACAGAGTTGTTAGCAAGTGGATTACAGCACTTTCATCCGCCATACATGGCTTACTGACACTTTGAAGACTTTTCTCAGATTTCACAGAGTAGTTTTAATGTCAGGTTTGAAAATGAGGCAGATTTGGCAGGAAAATGCTCTTGGGGCGAGTTCTAACCCAAAGATATGTAATTTACCTAGTTTCACTCACCGTGACATTCCGTGTTCTGAACACGTTACATGCATCACGGATTCGACAAACATTCTTTAATGAGTTTTGAACATGTATATTACCGAACTTTCATCCACCTTACAATGCATATTTATACATGGAAATTATTTTCTGATTTAGTATATTTCTCCTAATGTCAGTTTTTAAATCATGCAGTTTTCACATAAAAATCCTCTTGGAGCGAGTTCTACCCAATGGACATGCAATTTACGTAGAACCCATCATCGTGAAATTCCGTGATCCGAAAAAATACATGCATCACGGATTCGACAAATATTCACTTCAGACTTGTTAGCATAAGGATTACCGAAGTTTCATCCACCATAAAAGCCATATTGACACTTTGAAGCATTTTCTCATATTTTGAAAGTTTTTCCTAATGCCAGTTTTGAAAATGAGGCAGAATTCGCAGAAAAAGTTCTTGGAACGAGTTCTACCCGAGAGATGTATTTTACATAGATTCGCTTACTGTGATATTCTGTGTTCCGAACACGCTTCATGTATCTCGGATTCGACAAGTATTTACTACAGAGTTGTTAGCATGCGGATTACCGAACTTTCATCCACCATACAAGGCATATGTACGCCGAGAATTTATTCATCTGAGTTCGCAGTGTTTCCTAATTCCAGTTTCGAAAATCAGGCAGATTTCTCAGGAAAAATCTCTTGGAGTGTTTTCTAACCAAGAGAAATGTAATTTACATAAACTCTCTGGCCATGAAATTCCGTGTTCCGAACATGCTACTTGCATAATGAATTCGAAAAATATTCACTACAGATTTGTTAGCATGTGGATTACCGAACTTTCATCACAATAGATTGAAAATTGATACTTAGAAGTATTTTCTCAAATTTTGCAGTGTTTTCCAAACGCCAGTTTCAAAAATGAAGCATTTATTGCAGAAAAATTCTCTTGGAGCGAGTTCTACCCAATAGAGAAGTAATTTACATTGTTTCAGTCACCGTGAAATTCCACGTTCCAAACACGGTATATGCATCACGGATTAGAAAAAGATCCTTTAATATGTTGTGAAAATGTGGATTACAGTACTTTATTCCAACATAAAGTCGTATTTACACCTAGAAATATTTACTCTCATTTTGAAGCTTTCTCCAAACTTCAGATTCGATAATCATGCAATTTTCGCAGAAAAATTCTATTCTAGCTAGTTCTACATAATAGAATTTTAATTTAAATTGTTTCAATACGGTGAAATTCCATTTCAAAAAGCGCTACATGAATCACGGTTTGAAAAATCATTACTACACTGTTATTAACATGTGGATTACCGGACTTTCATTCACCATTCAAGGCATATTGACACTTAGAAGCATTTTCTCAGATTTCACAGGGTTCTCCTAATGGCAGTTTTGAAAATGAGGCACATTTCGCAGAAAAATTCTCTTCAAGCGAGATCTACACAATAGACATGTAATTTACATTGTTTCCTTCAATATGACACTCTGTATTCCGTACACGTTTCATGCATCACGAATTCGACAAACATGCTCTAATGAGTGTGAGCATCTGGATTACCGAACTTTCATCCACCATACAAGGCATATTAACACCTAGATGTAGTTATTCTGATTTCGCAGTTTTTTCCTAACATCCAGTTTTGAAAATGATGAAATTTTCGCAGAAAAATTCAATTCAAGCCAGTTCTATCCAGTAGAATTGTTATTTCCCGAGTTTCACTCACCGAAACATTGCGTGTTCCGAAAAAGTTACATTAATCACGGCTTCGACAAACATTATTTAATGACTGTGAGCATGTGGATTACCGATGTTTCAACCACTATACAAGGCATATTCACACCTAGAAATATTTACTTAAATTTCGCAGATTTTTCCTAACGTCAGTTACGAAAATCAGGCAGTTTTCGCAGAAAAATTCTCTTGCTGCATGTTCGATCCAATAGACATCCCATTTCCATAGATACCTTCACCGTAACATTCCGTGTTCCGAAAAAGTTACATGCACCATGGATTCAACAAATATTCACTCCTGAGTTGTTAGAATGTGAATTACACATCTTTAATAAACCATTGAAGACATATTGTCACCTTAAAGCTTTTGCTCAGGTTTTGCAATGTTTTCATAACACCAGTTTCCAAACAGAGGTAGATTTTACAGTAAAATGCTCCTGGAGCGGGTTCTCACCAATAGATGTGTAATTTACATATTTTCCTTCAACGTGACATTCCGTGTACCGAACACACTACAAAAATCACGGATTTGAGAAACATTTTTAATGAGTTGTGTACATGTGTATTACAGATCTTTCATCCACCATACAAGGCATATTTACTCCTAGAAACATTAACTCTGAGTTTGCAGCTTTTTCCTAATAGCAGTTTCAAAAATCAGGCAGTTTCCTAAGGAAAAATCTTTTTGAGCGTGTCTTACGCAATACATATGTAAATTACATAGATTCTCCCGCTGTGAAATTCCGTGTTTCGCACACGCTACATGCAGATAGGATTCGAAACAAATACACTACAGAGTTGTTTGCATGTGGATTGCAGGACTTTCATCACAATACAACGCATATTGATGCTTAGAAGCATTTTCTCTGATTTCACAGAGCTTTCCAAACGCCAGTTTCGAAACTGAGGCAGATTTCACGGCAAAAACCTCTTGGAGCCGGTTCAAAACCATAGACATGTAATTTACATGGATTGGCACACCATGAAATTCCATGTCCCGAACACGCTACATGCATCTCGGATTCGACAAATATTCAATACAGAGTTGTTAGCAAGTGGATTACAGCACTTTCATCCGCCATACATGGCTTACTGACACTTTGAAGACTTTTCTCAGATTTCACAGAGTAGTTTTAATGTCAGGTTTGAAAATGAGGCAGATTTGGCAGGAAAATGCTCTTGGGGCGAGTTCTAACCCAAAGATATGTAATTTACCTAGTTTCACTCACCGTGACATTCCGTGTTCTGAACACGTTACATGCATCACGGATTCGACAAACATTCTTTAATGAGTTTTGAACATGTATATTACCGAACTTTCATCCACCTTACAATGCATATTTATACATGGAAATTATTTTCTGATTTAGTATATTTCTCCTAATGTCAGTTTTTAAATCATGCAGTTTTCACACAAAAATCCTCTTGGAGCGAGTTCTACCCAATAGACATGCAATTTATGCAGAACCCATCATCGTGAAATTCCATGATACGAAAAAATACATGCATCACGGATTCGACAAATATTCACTTCAGACTTGTTAGCATAAGGATTACCGAAGTTTCATCCACCATAAAAGCCATATTGACACTTTGAAGCATTTTCTCATATTTCGAAAGTTTTTCCTAATGCCAGTTTTGAAAATGAGGCAGAATTCGCAGAAAAAGTTCTTGGAACGAGTTCTACCCGAGAGATCTATTTTACATAGATTCGCTTACTGTGATATTCTGTGTTCCGAACACGCTTCATGTATCTCGGATTCGACATATATTTACTACAGAGTTGTTAGCATGCGGATTGCCGAAATTTCATCCACCATACAAGGCATATGTACATCGAGAATCTATTCATCTGAGTTCGCAGTGTTTCCTAATTCCAGTTTCGAAAATCAGGCAGATTTCTCAGGAAAAATCTCTTGGAGTGTTTTCTAACCAAGAGAAATGTAATTTACATAAAATCTCTGGCCATGAAATTCCATGTTCCGAACATGCTACATGCATAATGGATTCGAAAAATATTCACTACAGATTTGTTAGCATGTGGATTACCGAACTTTCATCACAATAGATTGAAAATTGATACTTAGAAGTATTTTCTCAGATTTTGCAGTGTTTTCCAAACGCCAGTTTCAAAAATGAAGAATTTATTGCAGAAAAATTCTCTTGGAGCGAGTTCTACCCAATAGAGAAGTAATTTACATTGTTTCAGTCACCGTGAAATTCCACGTTCCAAACACGGTATATGCATCATGGATTAGAAAATGATCCTTTAATATGTTGTGAAAATGTGGATTACAGAACTTTCTTCCAACATAAAGTCATATTTACACCTAGAAATATTTACTCTCATTTTGAAGCTTTCTCCAAACTTCAGATTCGATAATCATGCAATTTTCGCAGAAAAATTCTATTCTAGCTAGTTCTACCCAATAGAATTTTAATTTAAATTGTTTCAATACGGTGAAATTCCATTTCAAAAAATGCTACATGAATCACGGTTAGAAAAATAATTACTAAACTGTTATTAACATGTGGATTACCGGACTTTCATTCACCATTCAAGGCATATTGACACTTAGAAGCATTTTCTCAGATTTCACAGGGTTCTCCTAATGGCAGTTTTGAAAATGAGGCACATTTCGCAGAAAAATTCTCTTCAAGCGAGATCTACACAATAGACATGTAATTTACATTGTTTCCTTCAATATGACACTCTGTATTCCGTACACGTTTCATGCATCACGAATTCGACAAACATGCTCTAATGAGTGTGAGCATCTGGATTACCGAACTTTCATCCACCATACAAGGCATATTAACACCTAGATGTAGTTATTCTGATTTCGCAGTTTTTTCCTAACATCCAGTTTTGAAAATGATGAAATTTTCGCAGAAAAATTCAATTCAAGCCAGTTCTATCCAGTAGAATTGTTATTTCCCGAGTTTCACTCACCGAAACATTGCGTGTTCCGAAAAAGTTACATTAATCACGGCTTCGACAAACATTATTTAATGACTGTGAGCATGTGGATTACCGATGTTTCAACCACTATACAAGGCATATTCACACCTAGAAATATTTACTTAAATTTCGCAGATTTTTCCTAACGTCAGTTACGAAAATCAGGCAGTTTTCGCAGAAAAATTCTCTTGCTGCATGTTCGATCCAATAGACATCCCATTTCCATAGATACCTTCACCGTAACATTCCGTGTTCCGAAAAAGTTACATGCACCATGGATTCAACAAATATTCACTCCTGAGTTGTTAGAATGTGAATTACACATCTTTAATAAACCATTGAAGACATATTGTCACCTTAAAGCTTTTGCTCAGGTTTTGCAATGTTTTCATAACACCAGTTTCCAAACAGAGGTAGATTTTACAGTAAAATGCTCCTGGATCGGGTTCTCACCAATAGATGTGTAATTTACATATTTTCCTTCAACGTGACATTCCGTGTACCGAACACACTACAAAAATCACGGATTTGAGAAACATTTTTAATGAGTTGTGTACATGTGTATTACAGATCTTTCATCCACCATACAAGGCATATTTACTCCTAGAAACATTAACTCTGAGTTTGCAGCTTTTTCCTAATAGCAGTTTCAAAAATCAGGCAGTTTCCTAAGGAAAAATCTTTTTGAGCGTGTCTTACGCAATACATATGTAAATTACATAGATTCTCCCGCTGTGAAATTCCGTGTTTCGCACACGCTACATGCAGATAGGATTCGAAACAAATACACTACAGAGTTGTTTGCATGTGGATTGCAGGACTTTCATCACAATACAACGCATATTGATGCTTAGAAGCATTTTCTCTGATTTCACAGAGCTTTCCAAACGCCAGTTTCGAAACTGAGGCAGATTTCACGGCAAAAACCTCTTGGAGCCGGTTCAAAACCATAGACATGTAATTTACATGGATTGGCACACCATGAAATTCCATGTCCCGAACACGCTACATGCATCTCGGATTCGACAAATATTCAATACAGAGTTGTTAGCAAGTGGATTACAGCACTTTCATCCGCCATACATGGCTTACTGACACTTTGAAGACTTTTCTCAGATTTCACAGAGTAGTTTTAATGTCAGGTTTGAAAATGAGGCAGATTTGGCAGGAAAATGCTCTTGGGGCGAGTTCTAACCCAAAGATATGTAATTTACCTAGTTTCACTCACCGTGACATTCCGTGTTCTGAACACGTTACATGCATCACGGATTCGACAAACATTCTTTAATGAGTTTTGAACATGTATATTACCGAACTTTCATCCACCTTACAATGCATATTTATACATGGAAATTATTTTCTGATTTAGTATATTTCTCCTAATGTCAGTTTTTAAATCATGCAGTTTTCACATAAAAATCCTCTTGGAGCGAGTTCTACCCAATGGACATGCAATTTACGTAGAACCCATCATCGTGAAATTCCGTGATCCGAAAAAATACATGCATCACGGATTCGACAAATATTCACTTCAGACTTGTTAGCATAAGGATTACCGAAGTTTCATCCACCATAAAAGCCATATTGACACTTTGAAGCATTTTCTCATATTTTGAAAGTTTTTCCTAATGCCAGTTTTGAAAATGAGGCAGAATTCGCAGAAAAAGTTCTTGGAACGAGTTCTACCCGAGAGATGTATTTTACATAGATTCGCTTACTGTGATATTCTGTGTTCCGAACACGCTTCATGTATCTCGGATTCGACAAGTATTTACTACAGAGTTGTTAGCATGCGGATTACCGAACTTTCATCCACCATACAAGGCATATGTACGCCGAGAATTTATTCATCTGAGTTCGCAGTGTTTCCTAATTCCAGTTTCGAAAATCAGGCAGATTTCTCAGGAAAAATCTCTTGGAGTGTTTTCTAACCAAGAGAAATGTAATTTACATAAACTCTCTGGCCATGAAATTCCGTGTTCCGAACATGCTACTTGCATAATGAATTCGAAAAATATTCACTACAGATTTGTTAGCATGTGGATTACCGAACTTTCATCACAATAGATTGAAAATTGATACTTAGAAGTATTTTCTCAAATTTTGCAGTGTTTTCCAAACGCCAGTTTCAAAAATGAAGCATTTATTGCAGAAAAATTCTCTTGGAGCGAGTTCTACCCAATAGAGAAGTAATTTACATTGTTTCAGTCACCGTGAAATTCCACGTTCCAAACACGGTATATGCATCACGGATTAGAAAAAGATCCTTTAATATGTTGTGAAAATGTGGATTACAGTACTTTATTCCAACATAAAGTCGTATTTACACCTAGAAATATTTACTCTCATTTTGAAGCTTTCTCCAAACTTCAGATTCGATAATCATGCAATTTTCGCAGAAAAATTCTATTCTAGCTAGTTCTACATAATAGAATTTTAATTTAAATTGTTTCAATACGGTGAAATTCCATTTCAAAAAGCGCTACATGAATCACGGTTTGAAAAATCATTACTACACTGTTATTAACATGTGGATTACCGGACTTTCATTCACCATTCAAGGCATATTGACACTTAGAAGCATTTTCTCAGATTTCACAGGGTTCTCCTAATGGCAGTTTTGAAAATGAGGCACATTTCGCAGAAAAATTCTCTTCAAGCGAGATCTACACAATAGACATGTAATTTACATTGTTTCCTTCAATATGACACTCTGTATTCCGTACACGTTTCATGCATCACGAATTCGACAAACATGCTCTAATGAGTGTGAGCATCTGGATTACCGAACTTTCATCCACCATACAAGGCATATTAACACCTAGATGTAGTTATTCTGATTTCGCAGTTTTTTCCTAACATCCAGTTTTGAAAATGATGAAATTTTCGCAGAAAAATTCAATTCAAGCCAGTTCTATCCAGTAGAATTGTTATTTCCCGAGTTTCACTCACCGAAACATTGCGTGTTCCGAAAAAGTTACATTAATCACGGCTTCGACAAACATTATTTAATGACTGTGAGCATGTGGATTACCGATGTTTCAACCACTATACAAGGCATATTCACACCTAGAAATATTTACTTAAATTTCGCAGATTTTTCCTAACGTCAGTTACGAAAATCAGGCAGTTTTCGCAGAAAAATTCTCTTGCTGCATGTTCGATCCAATAGACATCCCATTTCCATAGATACCTTCACCGTAACATTCCGTGTTCCGAAAAAGTTACATGCACCATGGATTCAACAAATATTCACTCCTGAGTTGTTAGAATGTGAATTACACATCTTTAATAAACCATTGAAGACATATTGTCACCTTAAAGCTTTTGCTCAGGTTTTGCAATGTTTTCATAACACCAGTTTCCAAACAGAGGTAGATTTTACAGTAAAATGCTCCTGGAGCGGGTTCTCACCAATAGATGTGTAATTTACATATTTTCCTTCAACGTGACATTCCGTGTACCGAACACACTACAAAAATCACGGATTTGAGAAACATTTTTAATGAGTTGTGTACATGTGTATTACAGATCTTTCATCCACCATACAAGGCATATTTACTCCTAGAAACATTAACTCTGAGTTTGCAGCTTTTTCCTAATAGCAGTTTCAAAAATCAGGCAGTTTCCTAAGGAAAAATCTTTTTGAGCGTGTCTTACGCAATACATATGTAAATTACATAGATTCTCCCGCTGTGAAATTCCGTGTTTCGCACACGCTACATGCAGATAGGATTCGAAACAAATACACTACAGAGTTGTTTGCATGTGGATTGCAGGACTTTCATCACAATACAACGCATATTGATGCTTAGAAGCATTTTCTCTGATTTCACAGAGCTTTCCAAACGCCAGTTTCGAAACTGAGGCAGATTTCACGGCAAAAACCTCTTGGAGCCGGTTCAAAACCATAGACATGTAATTTACATGGATTGGCACACCATGAAATTCCATGTCCCGAACACGCTACATGCATCTCGGATTCGACAAATATTCAATACAGAGTTGTTAGCAAGTGGATTACAGCACTTTCATCCGCCATACATGGCTTACTGACACTTTGAAGACTTTTCTCAGATTTCACAGAGTAGTTTTAATGTCAGGTTTGAAAATGAGGCAGATTTGGCAGGAAAATGCTCTTGGGGCGAGTTCTAACCCAAAGATATGTAATTTACCTAGTTTCACTCACCGTGACATTCCGTGTTCTGAACACGTTACATGCATCACGGATTCGACAAACATTCTTTAATGAGTTTTGAACATGTATATTACCGAACTTTCATCCACCTTACAATGCATATTTATACATGGAAATTATTTTCTGATTTAGTATATTTCTCCTAATGTCAGTTTTTAAATCATGCAGTTTTCACACAAAAATCCTCTTGGAGCGAGTTCTACCCAATAGACATGCAATTTATGCAGAACCCATCATCGTGAAATTCCATGATACGAAAAAATACATGCATCACGGATTCGACAAATATTCACTTCAGACTTGTTAGCATAAGGATTACCGAAGTTTCATCCACCATAAAAGCCATATTGACACTTTGAAGCATTTTCTCATATTTCGAAAGTTTTTCCTAATGCCAGTTTTGAAAATGAGGCAGAATTCGCAGAAAAAGTTCTTGGAACGAGTTCTACCCGAGAGATCTATTTTACATAGATTCGCTTACTGTGATATTCTGTGTTCCGAACACGCTTCATGTATCTCGGATTCGACATATATTTACTACAGAGTTGTTAGCATGCGGATTGCCGAAATTTCATCCACCATACAAGGCATATGTACATCGAGAATCTATTCATCTGAGTTCGCAGTGTTTCCTAATTCCAGTTTCGAAAATCAGGCAGATTTCTCAGGAAAAATCTCTTGGAGTGTTTTCTAACCAAGAGAAATGTAATTTACATAAAATCTCTGGCCATGAAATTCCATGTTCCGAACATGCTACATGCATAATGGATTCGAAAAATATTCACTACAGATTTGTTAGCATGTGGATTACCGAACTTTCATCACAATAGATTGAAAATTGATACTTAGAAGTATTTTCTCAGATTTTGCAGTGTTTTCCAAACGCCAGTTTCAAAAATGAAGAATTTATTGCAGAAAAATTCTCTTGGAGCGAGTTCTACCCAATAGAGAAGTAATTTACATTGTTTCAGTCACCGTGAAATTCCACGTTCCAAACACGGTATATGCATCATGGATTAGAAAATGATCCTTTAATATGTTGTGAAAATGTGGATTACAGAACTTTCTTCCAACATAAAGTCATATTTACACCTAGAAATATTTACTCTCATTTTGAAGCTTTCTCCAAACTTCAGATTCGATAATCATGCAATTTTCGCAGAAAAATTCTATTCTAGCTAGTTCTACCCAATAGAATTTTAATTTAAATTGTTTCAATACGGTGAAATTCCATTTCAAAAAATGCTACATGAATCACGGTTAGAAAAATAATTACTAAACTGTTATTAACATGTGGATTACCGGACTTTCATTCACCATTCAAGGCATATTGACACTTAGAAGCATTTTCTCAGATTTCACAGGGTTCTCCTAATGGCAGTTTTGAAAATGAGGCACATTTCGCAGAAAAATTCTCTTCAAGCGAGATCTACACAATAGACATGTAATTTACATTGTTTCCTTCAATATGACACTCTGTATTCCGTACACGTTTCATGCATCACGAATTCGACAAACATGCTCTAATGAGTGTGAGCATCTGGATTACCGAACTTTCATCCACCATACAAGGCATATTAACACCTAGATGTAGTTATTCTGATTTCGCAGTTTTTTCCTAACATCCAGTTTTGAAAATGATGAAATTTTCGCAGAAAAATTCAATTCAAGCCAGTTCTATCCAGTAGAATTGTTATTTCCCGAGTTTCACTCACCGAAACATTGCGTGTTCCGAAAAAGTTACATTAATCACGGCTTCGACAAACATTATTTAATGACTGTGAGCATGTGGATTACCGATGTTTCAACCACTATACAAGGCATATTCACACCTAGAAATATTTACTTAAATTTCGCAGATTTTTCCTAACGTCAGTTACGAAAATCAGGCAGTTTTCGCAGAAAAATTCTCTTGCTGCATGTTCGATCCAATAGACATCCCATTTCCATAGATACCTTCACCGTAACATTCCGTGTTCCGAAAAAGTTACATGCACCATGGATTCAACAAATATTCACTCCTGAGTTGTTAGAATGTGAATTACACATCTTTAATAAACCATTGAAGACATATTGTCACCTTAAAGCTTTTGCTCAGGTTTTGCAATGTTTTCATAACACCAGTTTCCAAACAGAGGTAGATTTTACAGTAAAATGCTCCTGGATCGGGTTCTCACCAATAGATGTGTAATTTACATATTTTCCTTCAACGTGACATTCCGTGTACCGAACACACTACAAAAATCACGGATTTGAGAAACATTTTTAATGAGTTGTGTACATGTGTATTACAGATCTTTCATCCACCATACAAGGCATATTTACTCCTAGAAACATTAACTCTGAGTTTGCAGCTTTTTCCTAATAGCAGTTTCAAAAATCAGGCAGTTTCCTAAGGAAAAATCTTTTTGAGCGTGTCTTACGCAATACATATGTAAATTACATAGATTCTCCCGCTGTGAAATTCCGTGTTTCGCACACGCTACATGCAGATAGGATTCGAAACAAATACACTACACAGTTGTTTGCATGTGGATTACAGGACTTTCATCACAATACAACGCATATTGATGCTTAGAAGCATTTTCTCTGATTTCACAGAGCTTTCCAAACGCCAGTTTCGAAACTGAGGCAGATTTCACGGCAAAAAACTCTTGGAGCCGGTTCAAAACCATAGACATGTAATTTACATGGATTGGCACACCATGAAATTCCATGTCCCGAACACGCTACATGCATCTCGGATTCGACAAATATTCAATACAGAGTTGTTAGCAAGTGGATTACAGCACTTTCATCCGCCATACATGGCTTACTGACAGTTTGAAGACTTTTCTCAGATTTCACAGAGTAGTTTTAATGTCAGGTTTGAAAATGAGGCAGATTTGGCAGGAAAATGCTCTTGGGGCGAGTTCTAACCCAAAGATATGTAATTTACCTAGTTTCACTCACCGTGACATTCCGTGTTCTGAACACGTTACATGCATCACGGATTCGACAAACATTCTTTAATGAGTTTTGAACATGTATATTACCGAACTTTCATCCACCTTACAATGCATATTTATACATGGAAATTATTTTCTGATTTAGTATATTTCTCCTAATGTCAGTTTTTAAATCATGCAGTTTTCACACAAAAATCCTCTTGGAGCGAGTTCTACCCAATAGACATGCAATTTATGCAGAACCCATCATCGTGAAATTCCGTGATACGAAAAAATACATGCATCACGGATTCGACAAATATTCACTTCAGACTTGTTAGCATAAGGATTACCGAAGTTTCATCCACCATAAAAGCCATATTGACACTTTGAAGCATTTTCTCATATTTCGAAAGTTTTTCCTAATGCCAGTTTTGAAAATGAGGCAGAATTCGCAGAAAAAGTTCTTGGAACGAGTTCTACCCGAGAGATCTATTTTACATAGATTCGCTTACTGTGATATTCTGTGTTCCGAACACGCTTCATGTATCTCGGATTCGACATATATTTACTACAGAGTTGTTAGCATGCGGATTACCGAACTTTCATCCACCATACAAGGCATAAATACACCGAGAAACTATTCATCTGAGTTCGCAGTTTTTCCTAATTCCAGTTTCGAAAATCAGGCAGATTTCTCAGGAAAAATCTCTTGGAGTGTTTTCTAACCAAGAGAAATGTAATTTACATAAACTCTCTGGCCATGAAATTCCGTGTTCCGAACATGCTACTTGCATAATGAATTCGAAAAATATTCACTACAGATTTGTTAGCATGTGGATTACCGAACTTTCATCACAATAGATTGAAAATTGATACTTAGAAGTATTTTCTCAAATTTTGCAGTGTTTTCCAAACGCCAGTTTCAAAAATGAAGCATTTACTGCAGAAAAATTCTCTTGGAGCGAGTTCTACCCAATAGAGAAGTAATTTACATTGTTTCAGTCACCGTGAAATTCCACGTTCCAAACACGGTATATGCATCACGGATTAGAAAAAGATCCTTTAATATGTTGTGAAAATGTGGATTACAGTACTTTATTCCAACATAAAGTCGTATTTACACCTAGAAATATTTACTCTCATTTTGAAGCTTTCTCCAAACTTCAGATTCGATAATCATGCAATTTTCGCAGAAAAATTCTATTCTAGCTAGTTCTACCCAATAGAATTTTAATTTCAATTGTTTCAATACGGTGAAATTCCATTTCAAAAAATGCTACATGAATCACGGTTAGAAAAATAATTACTGCACTGTTATTAACATGTGGATTACCGGACTTTCATTCACCATTCAAGGCATATTGACACTTAGAAGCATTTTCTCAGATTTCACAGGGTTCTCCTAATGGCAGTTTTGAAAATGAGGCACATTTCGCAGAAAAATTCTCTTCAAGCGAGTTCTACCCAATAGACATGTAATTTAAATTGTTTCCTTCAATATGACACTCTGTATTCCGTACATATTACATGCATCACGAATTCGACAAACATTCTCTAATGAGTGTGAGCATCTGGATTACCAAAATTTCATTCACCATTCAAGGCATATTTACACCGAGTTGTTGTTTTTCTTATTTCGCAGGTTTTTCCTAACATCCACTTCCGAAAATCATGAAATTTTGGCAGAAAAATTCAATTCAAGCGAGTTCTATCCAGTAGAATTGTTATTATCCGAGTTTCACTCACCGAGACATTCCATGTTCCGCAATCGTTACATAAATCACGGCTTCGACAAACATTATTTATTAACCGTGAGCATGTGGATTACCGATGTTTCAGCAACAATACAAGGCATATTTACACCTAGAAATATTTACTTAAATTTCACAGATTTTTCCTAACGTCAGTTACGAAAATCAGGCAGTTTTCGCAGAAAAATTCTCTTGCTGTATGTTCGATCCTATAGATATCCCATTTCCATAGATACCGTCACCGTAACATTCCGTGTTCCGAAAAAGTACATGCACCATGGATTCAACAAATATTCACTCCTGAGTTGTTAGAATGTGAATTACACATCTTTAATAAACCATTGAAGACATATTGTCACCTTAAAGCTTTTGCTCAGGTTTTGCAATGTTTTCATAACACCAGTTTCCAAACAGAGGTAGATTTTACAGTAAAATGCTCCTGGATCGGGTTCTCACCAATAGATGTGTAATTTACATATTTTCCTTCAACGTGACATTCCGTGTACCGAACACACTACAAAAATCACGGATTTGAGAAACATTTTTAATGAGTTGTGTACATGTGTATTACAGATCTTTCATCCACCATACAAGGCATATTTACTCCTAGAAACTTTAACTCTGAGTTTGCAGCTTTTTCCTAATAGCAGTTTCAAAAATCAGGCAGTTTCCTAAGGAAAAAAATTTTTGAGCGTGTCTTATGCAATACATATGTAAATTACATAGATTCTCCCGCTGTGAAATTCCGTGTTTCGCACACGCTCCATGCAGATAGGATTCGAAACAAATACACTACAGAGTTGTTTGCATGTGGATGGCAGGACTTTCATCACAATACAAGGCATATTGATACTTAGAAGCATTTTCTCTGATTTCACAGAGCTTTCCAAACGCCAGTTTCGAATCTGAGGCAGATTTCACGGCAAAAACCTCTTGGAGCGGGTTCAAAACCATAGACATGTAATTTACATGGATTCGCTCACCGTGAAATTCCGTGTTCCGAACACTCTACATGCATCTCGGATTCGACAAATATTCAATACAGAGTTGTTAGAAGTGGATTACAACACTTTCATCCACCATACATGGCTTACAGAAACTTTGAAGACTTTTCTCAGATTTCACAGATTTGTTTTAATGTCAGGTTTGAAAATGAGGCAGATTTGGCAGGAAAATGCTCTTGGAGCGAGTTCTAACCCAAAGATATGTAATTTACCTAGTTTCACTCACCGTGACATTCCGTGTTCTGAACACGTTACATGCATCACGGATTCGACAAACATTCTTTAATGAGTTTTGAACATGTATATTACCGAACTTTCATCCACCTTACAATGCATATTTATACATGGAAATTATTTTCTGATTTAGTATATTTCTCCTAATGTCAGTTTTTAAATCATGCAGTTTTCACATAAAAATCCTCTTGGAGCGAGTTCTACCCAATGGACATGCAATTTACGTAGAACCCATCATCGTGAAATTCCGTGATCCGAAAAAATACATGCATCACGGATTCGACAAATATTCACTTCAGACTTGTTAGCATAAGGATTACCGAAGTTTCATCCACCATAAAAGCCATATTGACACTTTGAAGCATTTTCTCATATTTCGAAAGTTTTTCCTAATGCCAGTTTTGAAAATGAGGCAGAATTCGCAGAAAAAGTTCTTGGAACGAGTTCTACCCGAGAGATGTATTTTACATAGATTCGCTTACTGTGATATTCTGTGTTCCGAACACGCTTCATGTATCTCGGATTCGACAAGTATTTACTACAGAGTTGTTAGCATGCGGATTACCGAACTTTCATCCACCATACAAGGCATATGTACGCCGAGAATTTATTCATCTGAGTTCGCAGTGTTTCCTAATTCCAGTTTCGAAAATCAGGCAGATTTCTCAGGAAAAATCTCTTGGAGTGTTTTCTAACCAAGAGAAATGTAATTTACATAAACTCTCTGGCCATGAAATTCCGTGTTCCGAACATGCTACTTGCATAATGAATTCGAAAAATATTCACTACAGATTTGTTAGCATGTGGATTACCGAACTTTCATCACAATAGATTGAAAATTGATACTTAGAAGTATTTTCTCAAATTTTGCAGTGTTTTCCAAACGCCAGTTTCAAAAATGAAGCATTTACTGCAGAAAAATTCTCTTGGAGCGAGTTCTACCCAATAGAGAAGTAATTTACATTGTTTCAGTCACCGTGAAATTCCACGTTCCAAACACGGTATATGCATCACGGATTAGAAAAAGATCCTTTAATATGTTGTGAAAATGTGGATTACAGTACTTTATTCCAACATAAAGTCGTATTTACACCTAGAAATATTTACTCTCATTTTGAAGCTTTCTCCAAACTTCAGATTCGATAATCATGCAATTTTCGCAGAAAAATTCTATTCTAGCTAGTTCTACCCAATAGAATTTTAATTTCAATTGTTTCAATACGGTGAAATTCCATTTCAAAAAATGCTACATGAATCACGGTTAGAAAAATAATTACTACACTGTTATTAACATGTGGATTACCGGACTTTCATTCACCATTCAAGGCATATTGACACTTAGAAGCATTTTCTCAGATTTCACAGGGTTCTCCTAATGGCAGTTTTGAAAATGAGGCACATTTCGCAGAAAAATTCTCTTCAAGCGAGTTCTACCCAATAGACATGTAATTTAAATTGTTTCCTTCAATATGACACTCTGTATTCCGTACATATTACATGCATCACGAATTCGACAAACATTCTCTAATGAGTGTGAGCATCTGGATTACCAAAATTTCATTCACCATTCAAGGCATATTTACACCGAGTTGTTGTTTTTCTTATTTCGCAGGTTTTTCCTAACATCCACTTCCGAAAATCATGAAATTTTGGCAGAAAAATTCAATTCAAGCGAGTTTTATCCAGTAGAATTGTTATTATCCGAGTTTCACTCACCGAGACATTCCATGTTCCGCAATCGTTACATAAATCACGGCTTCGACAAACATTATTTATTAACCGTGAGCATGTGGATTACCGATGTTTCAGCAACAATACAAGGCATATTTACACCTAGAAATATTTACTTAAATTTCACAGATTTTTCCTAACGTCAGTTACGAAAATCAGGCAGTTTTCGCAGAAAAATTCTCTTGCTGTATGTTCGATCCTATAGATATCCCATTTCCATAGATACCGTCACCGTAACATTCCGTGTTCCGAAAAAGTACATGCACCATGGATTCAACAAATATTCACTCCTGAGTTGTTAGAATGTGAATTACACATCTTTAATAAACCATTGAAGACATATTGTCACCTTAAAGCTTTTGCTCAGGTTTTGCAATGTTTTCATAACACCAGTTTCCAAACAGAGGTAGATTTTACAGTAAAATGCTCCTGGATCGGGTTCTCACCAATAGATGTGTAATTTACATATTTTCCTTCAACGTGACATTCCGTGTACCGAACACACTACAAAAATCACGGATTTGAGAAACATTTTTAATGAGTTGTGTACATGTGTATTACAGATCTTTCATCCACCATACAAGGCATATTTACTCCTAGAAACTTTAACTCTGAGTTTGCAGCTTTTTCCTAATAGCAGTTTCAAAAATCAGGCAGTTTCCTAAGGAAAAAAATTTTTGAGCGTGTCTTATGCAATACATATGTAAATTACATAGATTCTCCCGCTGTGAAATTCCGTGTTTCGCACACGCTCCATGCAGATAGGATTCGAAACAAATACACTACAGAGTTGTTTGCATGTGGATGGCAGGACTTTCATCACAATACAAGGCATATTGATACTTAGAAGCATTTTCTCTGATTTCACAGAGCTTTCCAAACGCCAGTTTCGAATCTGAGGCAGATTTCACGGCAAAAACCTCTTGGAGCGGGTTCAAAACCATAGACATGTAATTTACATGGATTCGCTCACCGTGAAATTCCGTGTTCCGAACACTCTACATGCATCTCGGATTCGACAAATATTCAATACAGAGTTGTTAGAAGTGGATTACAACACTTTCATCCACCATACATGGCTTACAGAAACTTTGAAGACTTTTCTCAGATTTCACAGATTTGTTTTAATGTCAGGTTTGAAAATGAGGCAGATTTGGCAGGAAAATGCTCTTGGAGCGAGTTCTAACCCAAAGATATGTAATTTACCTAGTTTCACTCACCGTGACATTCCGTGTTCTGAACACGTTACATGCATCACGGATTCGACAAACATTCTTTAATGAGTTTTGAACATGTATATTACCGAACTTTCATCCACCTTACAATGCATATTTATACATGGAAATTATTTTCTGATTTAGTATATTTCTCCTAATGTCAGTTTTTAAATCATGCAGTTTTCACATAAAAATCCTCTTGGAGCGAGTTCTACCCAATGGACATGCAATTTACGTAGAACCCATCATCGTGAAATTCCGTGATCCGAAAAAATACATGCATCACGGATTCGACAAATATTCACTTCAGACTTGTTAGCATAAGGATTACCGAAGTTTCATCCACCATAAAAGCCATATTGACACTTTGAAGCATTTTCTCATATTTCGAAAGTTTTTCCTAATGCCAGTTTTGAAAATGAGGCAGAATTCGCAGAAAAAGTTCTTGGAACGAGTTCTACCCGAGAGATGTATTTTACATAGATTCGCTTACTGTGATATTCTGTGTTCCGAACACGCTTCATGTATCTCGGATTCGACAAGTATTTACTACAGAGTTGTTAGCATGCGGATTACCGAACTTTCATCCACCATACAAGGCATATGTACGCCGAGAATTTATTCATCTGAGTTCGCAGTGTTTCCTAATTCCAGTTTCGAAAATCAGGCAGATTTCTCAGGAAAAATCTCTTGGAGTGTTTTCTAACCAAGAGAAATGTAATTTACATAAACTCTCTGGCCATGAAATTCCGTGTTCCGAACATGCTACTTGCATAATGAATTCGAAAAATATTCACTACAGATTTGTTAGCATGTGGATTACCGAACTTTCATCACAATAGATTGAAAATTGATACTTAGAAGTATTTTCTCAAATTTTGCAGTGTTTTCCAAACGCCAGTTTCAAAAATGAAGCATTTACTGCAGAAAAATTCTCTTGGAGCGAGTTCTACCCAATAGAGAAGTAATTTACATTGTTTCAGTCACCGTGAAATTCCACGTTCCAAACACGGTATATGCATCACGGATTAGAAAAAGATCCTTTAATATGTTGTGAAAATGTGGATTACAGTACTTTATTCCAACATAAAGTCGTATTTACACCTAGAAATATTTACTCTCATTTTGAAGCTTTCTCCAAACTTCAGATTCGATAATCATGCAATTTTCGCAGAAAAATTCTATTCTAGCTAGTTCTACCCAATAGAATTTTAATTTCAATTGTTTCAATACGGTGAAATTCCATTTCAAAAAATGCTACATGAATCACGGTTAGAAAAATAATTACTACACTGTTATTAACATGTGGATTACCGGACTTTCATTCACCATTCAAGGCATATTGACACTTAGAAGCATTTTCTCAGATTTCACAGGGTTCTCCTAATGGCAGTTTTGAAAATGAGGCACATTTCGCAGAAAAATTCTCTTCAAGCGAGTTCTACCCAATAGACATGTAATTTAAATTGTTTCCTTCAATATGACACTCTGTATTCCGTACATATTACATGCATCACGAATTCGACAAACATTCTCTAATGAGTGTGAGCATCTGGATTACCAAAATTTCATTCACCATTCAAGGCATATTTACACCGAGTTGTTGTTTTTCTTATTTCGCAGGTTTTTCCTAACATCCACTTCCGAAAATCATGAAATTTTGGCAGAAAAATTCAATTCAAGCGAGTTCTATCCAGTAGAATTGTTATTATCCGAGTTTCACTCACCGAGACATTCCATGTTCCGCAATCGTTACATAAATCACGGCTTCGACAAACATTATTTATTAACCGTGAGCATGTGGATTACCGATGTTTCAGCAACAATACAAGGCATATTTACACCTAGAAATATTTACTTAAATTTCACAGATTTTTCCTAACGTCAGTTACGAAAATCAGGCAGTTTTCGCAGAAAAATTCTCTTGCTGTATGTTCGATCCTATAGATATCCCATTTCCATAGATACCGTCACCGTAACATTCCGTGTTCCGAAAAAGTACATGCACCATGGATTCAACAAATATTCACTCCTGAGTTGTTAGAATGTGAATTACACATCTTTAATAAACCATTGAAGACATATTGTCACCTTAAAGCTTTTGCTCAGGTTTTGCAATGTTTTCATAACACCAGTTTCCAAACAGAGGTAGATTTTACAGTAAAATGCTCCTGGATCGGGTTCTCACCAATAGATGTGTAATTTACATATTTTCCTTCAACGTGACATTCCGTGTACCGAACACACTACAAAAATCACGGATTTGAGAAACATTTTTAATGAGTTGTGTACATGTGTATTACAGATCTTTCATCCACCATACAAGGCATATTTACTCCTAGAAACTTTAACTCTGAGTTTGCAGCTTTTTCCTAATAGCAGTTTCAAAAATCAGGCAGTTTCCTAAGGAAAAAAATTTTTGAGCGTGTCTTATGCAATACATATGTAAATTACATAGATTCTCCCGCTGTGAAATTCCGTGTTTCGCACACGCTCCATGCAGATAGGATTCGAAACAAATACACTACAGAGTTGTTTGCATGTGGATGGCAGGACTTTCATCACAATACAAGGCATATTGATACTTAGAAGCATTTTCTCTGATTTCACAGAGCTTTCCAAACGCCAGTTTCGAATCTGAGGCAGATTTCACGGCAAAAACCTCTTGGAGCGGGTTCAAAACCATAGACATGTAATTTACATGGATTCGCTCACCGTGAAATTCCGTGTTCCGAACACTCTACATGCATCTCGGATTCGACAAATATTCAATACAGAGTTGTTAGAAGTGGATTACAACACTTTCATCCACCATACATGGCTTACAGAAACTTTGAAGACTTTTCTCAGATTTCACAGATTTGTTTTAATGTCAGGTTTGAAAATGAGGCAGATTTGGCAGGAAAATGCTCTTGGAGCGAGTTCTAACCCAAAGATATGTAATTTACCTAGTTTCACTCACCGTGACATTCCGTGTTCTGAACACGTTACATGCATCACGGATTCGACAAACATTCTTTAATGAGTTTTGAACATGTATATTACCGAACTTTCATCCACCTTACAATGCATATTTATACATGGAAATTATTTTCTGATTTAGTATATTTCTCCTAATGTCAGTTTTTAAATCATGCAGTTTTCACATAAAAATCCTCTTGGAGCGAGTTCTACCCAATGGACATGCAATTTACGTAGAACCCATCATCGTGAAATTCCGTGATCCGAAAAAATACATGCATCACGGATTCGACAAATATTCACTTCAGACTTGTTAGCATAAGGATTACCGAAGTTTCATCCACCATAAAAGCCATATTGACACTTTGAAGCATTTTCTCATATTTCGAAAGTTTTTCCTAATGCCAGTTTTGAAAATGAGGCAGAATTCGCAGAAAAAGTTCTTGGAACGAGTTCTACCCGAGAGATGTATTTTACATAGATTCGCTTACTGTGATATTCTGTGTTCCGAACACGCTTCATGTATCTCGGATTCGACAAGTATTTACTACAGAGTTGTTAGCATGCGGATTACCGAACTTTCATCCACCATACAAGGCATATGTACGCCGAGAATTTATTCATCTGAGTTCGCAGTGTTTCCTAATTCCAGTTTCGAAAATCAGGCAGATTTCTCAGGAAAAATCTCTTGGAGTGTTTTCTAACCAAGAGAAATGTAATTTACATAAACTCTCTGGCCATGAAATTCCGTGTTCCGAACATGCTACTTGCATAATGAATTCGAAAAATATTCACTACAGATTTGTTAGCATGTGGATTACCGAACTTTCATCACAATAGATTGAAAATTGATACTTAGAAGTATTTTCTCAAATTTTGCAGTGTTTTCCAAACGCCAGTTTCAAAAATGAAGCATTTACTGCAGAAAAATTCTCTTGGAGCGAGTTCTACCCAATAGAGAAGTAATTTACATTGTTTCAGTCACCGTGAAATTCCACGTTCCAAACACGGTATATGCATCACGGATTAGAAAAAGATCCTTTAATATGTTGTGAAAATGTGGATTACAGTACTTTATTCCAACATAAAGTCGTATTTACACCTAGAAATATTTACTCTCATTTTGAAGCTTTCTCCAAACTTCAGATTCGATAATCATGCAATTTTCGCAGAAAAATTCTATTCTAGCTAGTTCTACCCAATAGAATTTTAATTCCAATTGTTTCAATACGGTGAAATTCCATTTCAAAAAACGCTACATGAATCACGGTTAGAAAAATAATTACTACACTGTTATTAACATGTGGATTACCGGACTTTCATTCACCATTCAAGGCATATTGACACTTAGAAGCATTTTCTCAGATTTCACAGGGTTCTCCTAATGGCAGTTTTGAAAATGAGGCACATTTCGCAGAAAAATTCTCTTCAAGCGAGTTCTACCCAATAGACATGTAATTTACATTGTTTCCTTCAATATGACACTCTGTATTCCGTACACGTTACATGCATCACGAATTCGACAAATATTCTCTAATGAGTGTGAGCATCTGGATTATCAAAATTTCATTCACCATTCAAGGCATATTTACACCGAGTTGTTGTTTTTCTGATTTCGCAGGTTTTTCCTAACATCCACTTCCGAAAATCATGAAATTTTGGCAGAAAAATTCAATTCAAGCGAGTTCTATCCAGTAGAATTTTTATTATCCGAGTTTCACTCACCGAGACATTCCATGTTCCGCAATCGTTACATAAATCACGGCTTCGACAAACATTATTTATTAACCGTGATCATGTGGATTACCGATGTTTCAGCAACAATAAAAGGCATATTTACACCTAGAAATATTTACTTAGATTTCACAGATTTTTCCTAATGTCAGTTACGAAAATCAGGCAGTTTTCGCAGAAAAATTCTCTTGCTGTATGTTCGATCCAATAGATATCCCATTTCCATAGATACCGTCACCGTAACATTCTGTGTTCCGAAAAAGGTACATGCACCATGGATTCAACAAATATTCACTCCTGAGTTGTTAGAATGTGAATTACACATCTTTAATAAACCATTGAAGACATACTGTCACCTTAAAGCTTTTGCTCAGGTTTTGCAATGTTTTCATAACACCAGTTTCCAAACAGAGGTAGATTTTACAGTAAAATGCTCCTGGAGTGGGTTCTCACCAATAGATGTGTAATTTACATATTTTCCTTCAACGTGAAATTCCGTGTACCGAACACACTACAAAAATCACGGATTTGAGAAACATTTTTAATGAGTTGTGTACATGTGTATTACAGATCTTTCATCCACCATACAAGGCATATTTACACCTAGAAACATTAACTCTGAGTTTGCAGCTTTTTCCTAATAGCAGTTTCAAAAATCAGGCAGTTTCCTAAGGAAAAAAATTTTTGAGCGTGTCTTATGCAATACATATGTAAATTACATAGATTCTCCCGCTGTGAAATTCCGTGTTTCGCACACGCTACATGAAGATAGGATTCGAAACAAATACACTGCAGAGTTGTTTGCATGTGGATTACAGGACTTTCATCACAATACAAGGCATATTGATGCTTAGAAGCATTTTCTCTGATTTCACAGAGCTTTCCAAACGCCAGTTTCGAATCTGAGGCAGATTTCACGGCAAAAACCTCTTGGAGTGGGTTCAAAACCATAGACATGTAATTTACATGGATTCGCTCACCGTGAAATTCCGTGTTCCGAACACTCTACATGCATCTCGGATTCGACAAATATTCAATACAGAGTTGTTAGAAGTGGATTACAACACTTTCATCCACCATACATGGCTTACAGAAACTTTGAAGACTTTTCTCAGATTTCACAGATTTGTTTTAATGTCAGGTTTGAAAATGAGGCAGATTTGGCAGGAAAATGCTCTTGGAGCGAGTTCTAACCCAAAGATATGTAATTTACCTAGTTTCACTCACCGTGACATTCCGTGTTCTGAACACGTTACATGCATCACGGATTCGACAAACATTCTTTAATGAGTTTTGAACATGTATATTACCGAACTTTCATCCACCTTACAATGCATATTTATACATGGAAATTATTTTCTGATTTAGTATATTTCTCCTAATGTCAGTTTTTAAATCATGCAGTTTTCACATAAAAATCCTCTTGGAGCGAGTTCTACCCAATGGACATGCAATTTACGTAGAACCCATCATCGTGAAATTCCGTGATCCGAAAAAATACATGCATCACGGATTCGACAAATATTCACTTCAGACTTGTTAGCATAAGGATTACCGAAGTTTCATCCACCATAAAAGCCATATTGACACTTTGAAGCATTTTCTCATATTTTGAAAGTTTTTCCTAATGCCAGTTTTGAAAATGAGGCAGAATTCGCAGAAAAAGTTCTTGGAACGAGTTCTACCCGAGAGATGTATTTTACATAGATTCGCTTACTGTGATATTCTGTGTTCCGAACACGCTTCATGTATCTCGGATTCGACAAGTATTTACTACAGAGTTGTTAGCATGCGGATTACCGAACTTTCATCCACCATACAAGGCATATGTACGCCGAGAATTTATTCATCTGAGTTCGCAGTGTTTCCTAATTCCAGTTTCGAAAATCAGGCAGATTTCTCAGGAAAAATCTCTTGGAGTGTTTTCTAACCAAGAGAAATGTAATTTACATAAACTCTCTGGCCATGAAATTCCGTGTTCCGAACATGCTACTTGCATAATGAATTCGAAAAATATTCACTACAGATTTGTTAGCATGTGGATTACCGAACTTTCATCACAATAGATTGAAAATTGATACTTAGAAGTATTTTCTCAAATTTTGCAGTGTTTTCCAAACGCCAGTTTCAAAAATGAAGCATTTACTGCAGAAAAATTCTCTTGGAGCGAGTTCTACCCAATAGAGAAGTAATTTACATTGTTTCAGTCACCGTGAAATTCCACGTTCCAAACACGGTATATGCATCATGGATTAGAAAAAGATCCTTTAATATGTTGTGAAAATGTGGATTACAGTACTTTATTCCAACATAAAGTCGTATTTACACCTAGAAATATTTACTCTCATTTTGAAGCTTTCTCCAAACTTCAGATTCGATAATCATGCAATTTTCGCAGAAAAATTCTATTCTAGCTAGTTCTACCCAATAGAATTTTAATTTCAATTGTTTCAATACGGTGAAATTCCATTTCAAAAAACGCTACATGAATCACGGTTAGAAAAATAATTACTACACTGTTATTAACATGTGGATTACCGGACTTTCATTCACCATTCAAGGCATATTGACACTTAGAAGCATTTTCTCAGATTTCACAGGGTTCTCCTAATGGCAGTTTTGAAAATGAGGCACATTTCGCAGAAAAATTCTCTTCAAGCGAGTTCTACCCAATAGACATGTAATTTACATTGTTTCCTTCAATATGACACTCTGTATTCCGTACACGTTACATGCATCACGAATTCGACAAATATTCTCTAATGAGTGTGAGCATCTGGATTACCAAAATTTCATTCACCATTCAAGGCATATTTACACCGAGTTGTTGTTTTTCTGATTTCGCAGGTTTTTCCTAACATCCACTTCCGAAAATCATGAAATTTTGGCAGAAAAATTCAATTCAAGCGAGTTCTATCCAGTAGAATTTTTATTATCCGAGTTTCACTCACCGAGACATTCCATGTTCCGCAATCGTTACATAAATCACGGCTTCGACAAACATTATTTATTAACCGTGATCATGTGGATTACCGATGTTTCAGCAACAATAAAAGGCATATTTACACCTAGAAATATTTACTTAGATTTCACAGATTTTTCCTTATGTCAGTTACGAAAATCAGGCAGTTTTCGCAGAAAAATTCTCTTGCTGTATGTTCGATCCAGTAGATATCCCATTTCCATAGATACCGTCACCGTAACATTCTGTGTTCCGAAAAAGGTACATGCACCATGGATTCAACAAATATTCACTCCTGAGTTGTTAGAATGTGAATTACACATCTTTAATAAACCATTGAAGACATATTGTCACCTTAAAGCTTTTGCTCAGGTTTTGCAATGTTTTCATAACACCAGTTTCCAAACAGAGGTAGATTTTACAGTAAAATGCTCCTGGAGCGGGTTCTCACCAATAGATGTGTAATTTACATATTTTCCTTCAACGTGACATTCCGTGTACCGAACACACTACAAAAATCACGGATTTGAGAAACATTTTTAATGAGTTGTGTACATGTGTATTACAGATCTTTCATCCACCATACAAGGCATATTTACACCTAGAAACATTAACTCTGAGTTTGCAGCTTTTTCCTAATAGCAGTTTCAAAAATCAGGCAGTTTCCTAAGGAAAAAAATTTTTGAGCGTGTCTTATGCAATACATATGTAAATTACATAGATTCTCCCGCTGTGAAATTCCGTGTTTCGCACACGCTACATGAAGATAGGATTCGAAACAAATACACTACAGAGTTGTTTGCATGTGGATTACAGGACTTTCATCACAATACAAGGCATATTGATGCTTAGAAGCATTTTCTCTGATTTCACAGAGCTTTCCAAACGCCAGTTTCGAAACTGAGGCAGATTTCACGGCAAAAACCTCTTGGAGCGGGTTCAAAACCATAGACATGTAATTTACATGGATTCGCTCACCGTGAAATTCCGTGTTCCGAACACGCTACATGCATCTCGGATTCGACAAATATTCAATACAGAGTTGTTAGAAGTGGATTACAACACTTTCATCCACCATACATGGCTTACAGAAACTTTGAAGACTTTTCTCAGATTTCACAGATTTGTTTTAATGTCAGGTTTGAAAATGAGGCAGATTTGGCAGGAAAATGCTCTTGGAGCGAGTTCTAACCCAAAGATATGTAATTTACCTAGTTTCACTCACCGTGACATTCCGTGTTCTGAACACGTTACATGCATCACGGATTCGACAAACATTCTTTAATGAGTTTTGAACATGTATATTACCGAACTTTCATCCACCTTACAATGCATATTTATACATGGAAATTATTTTCTGATTTAGTATATTTCTCCTAATGTCAGTTTTTAAATCATGCAGTTTTCACATAAAAATCCTCTTGGAGCGAGTTCTACCCAATGGACATGCAATTTACGTAGAACCCATCATCGTGAAATTCCGTGATCCGAAAAAATACATGCATCACCGATTCGACAAATATTCACTTCAGACTTGTTAGCATAAGGATTACCGAAGTTTCATCCACCATAAAAGCCATATTGACACTTTGAAGCATTTTCTCATATTTCGAAAGTTTTTCCTAATGCCAGTTTTGAAAATGAGGCAGAATTCGCAGAAAAAGTTCTTGAAACGAGTTCTACCCGAGAGATGTATTTTACATAGATTCGCTTACTGTGATATTCTGTGTTCCGAACACGCTTCATGTATCTCGGATTCGACAAGTATTTACTACAGAGTTGTTAGCATGCGGATTACCGAACTTTCATCCACCATACAAGGCATATGTACGCCGAGAATTTATTCATCTGAGTTCGCAGTGTTTCCTAATTCCAGTTTCGAAAATCAGGCAGATTTCTCAGGAAAAATCTCTTGGAGTGTTTTCTAACCAAGAGAAATGTAATTTACATAAACTCTCTGGCCATGAAATTCCGTGTTCCGAACATGCTACTTGCATAATGAATTCGAAAAATATTCACTACAGATTTGTTAGCATGTGGATTACCGAACTTTCATCACAATAGATTGAAAATTGATACTTAGAAGTATTTTCTCAAATTTTGCAGTGTTTTCCAAACGCCAGTTTCAAAAATGAAGCATTTACTGCAGAAAAATTCTCTTGGAGCGAGTTCTACCCAATAGAGAAGTAATTTACATTGTTTCAGTCACCGTGAAATTCCACGTTCCAAACACGGTATATGCATCACGGATTAGAAAAAGATCCTTTAATATGTTGTGAAAATGTGGATTACAGTACTTTATTCCAACATAAAGTCGTATTTACACCTAGAAATATTTACTCTCATTTTGAAGCTTTCTCCAAACTTCAGATTCGATAATCATGCAATTTTCGCAGAAAAATTCTATTCTAGCTAGTTCTACCCAATAGAATTTTAATTTCAATTGTTTCAATACGGTGAAATTCCATTTCAAAAAACGCTACATGAATCACGGTTAGAAAAATAATTACTACACTGTTATTAACATGTGGATTACCGGACTTTCATTCACCATTCAAGGCATATTGACACTTAGAAGCATTTTCTCAGATTTCACAGGGTTCTCCTAATGGCAGTTTTGAAAATGAGGCACATTTCGCAGAAAAATTCTCTTCAAGCGAGTTCTACCCAATAGACATGTAATTTACATTGTTTCCTTCAATATGACACTCTGTATTCTGTACACGTTACATGCATCACGAATTCGACAAATATTCTCTAATGAGTGTGAGCATCTGGATTACCAAAATTTCATTCACCATTCAAGGCATATTTACACCGAGTTGTTGTTTTTCTGATTTCGCAGGTTTTTCCTAACATCCACTTCCGAAAATCATGAGATTTTGGCAGAAAAATTCAATTCAAGCGAGTTCTATCCAGTAGAATTTTTATTATCCGAGTTTCACTCACCGAGACATTCCATGTTCCGCAATCGTTACATAAATCACGGCTTCGACAAACATTATTTATTAACCGTGATCATGTGGATTACCGATGTTTCAGCAACAATAAAAGGCATATTTACACCTAGAAATATTTACTTAGATTTCACAGATTTTTCCTAATGTCAGTTACGAAAATCAGGCAGTTTTCGCAGAAAAATTCTCTTGCTGTATGTTCGATCCAATAGATATCCCATTTGCATAGATACCGTCACCGTAACATTCTGTGTTCCGAAAAAGGTACATGCACCATGGATTCAACAAATATTCACTCCTGAGTTGTTAGAATGTGAATTACACATCTTTAATAAACCATTGAAGACATATTGTCACCTTAAAGCTTTTGCTCAGGTTTTGCAATGTTTTCATAACACCAGTTTCCAAACAGAGGTAGATTTTACAGTAAAATGCTCCTGGAGCGGGTTCTCACCAATAGATGTGTAATTTACATATTTTCCTTCAATGTGACATTCCGTGTACCGAACACACTACAAAAATCACGGATTTGAGAAACATTTTTAATGAGTTGTGTACATGTGTATTACAGATCTTTCATCCACCATACAAGGCATATTTACACCTAGAAACATTAACTCTGAGTTTGCAGCTTTTTCCTAATAGCAGTTTCAAAAATCAGGCAGTTTCCTAAGGAAAAAAATTTTTGAGCGTGTCTTATGCAATACATATGTAAATTACATAGATTCTCCCGCTGTGAAATTCCGTGTTTCGCACACGCTACATGAAGATAGGATTCGAAACAAATACACTACAGAGTTGTTTGCATGTGGATTACAGGACTTTCATCACAATACAAGGCATATTGATGCTTAGAAGCATTTTCTCTGATTTCACAGAGCTTTCCAAACGCCAGTTTCGAAACTGAGGCAGATTTCACGGCAAAAACCTCTTGGAGCGGGTTCAAAACCATAGACATGTAATTTACATGGATTCGCTCACCGTGAAATTCCGTGTTCCGAACACGCTACATGCATCTCGGATTCGACAAATATTCAATACAGAGTTGTTAGAAGTGGATTACAACACTTTCATCCACCATACATGGCTTACAGAAACTTTGAAGACTTTTCTCAGATTTCACAGATTTGTTTTAATGTCAGGTTTGAAAATGAGGCAGATTTGGCAGGAAAATGCTCTTGGAGCGAGTTCTAACCCAAAGATATGTAATTTACCTAGTTTCACTCACCGTGACATTCCGTGTTCTGAACACGTTACATGCATCACGGATTCGACAAACATTCTTTAATGAGTTTTGAACATGTATATTACCGAACTTTCATCCACCTTACAATGCATATTTATACATGGAAATTATTTTCTGATTTAGTATATTTCTCCTAATGTCAGTTTTTAAATCATGCAGTTTTCACATAAAAATCCTCTTGGAGCGAGTTCTACCCAATGGACATGCAATTTACGTAGAACCCATCATCGTGAAATTCCGTGATCCGAAAAAATACATGCATCACGGATTCGACAAATATTCACTTCAGACTTGTTAGCATAAGGATTACCGAAGTTTCATCCACCATAAAAGCCATATTGACACTTTGAAGCATTTTCTCATATTTCGAAAGTTTTTCCTAATGCCAGTTTTGAAAATGAGGCAGAATTCGCAGAAAAAGTTCTTGAAACGAGTTCTACCCGAGAGATGTATTTTACATAGATTCGCTTACTGTGATATTCTGTGTTCCGAACACGCTTCATGTATCTCGGATTCGACAAGTATTTACTACAGAGTTGTTAGCATGCGGATTACCGAACTTTCATCCACCATACAAGGCATATGTACGCCGAGAATTTATTCATCTGAGTTCGCAGTGTTTCCTAATTCCAGTTTCGAAAATCAGGCATATTTCTCAGGAAAAATCTCTTGGAGTGTTTTCTAACCAAGAGAAATGTAATTTACATAAACTCTCTGGCCATGAAATTCCGTGTTCCGAACATGCTACTTGCATAATGAATTCGAAAAATATTCACTACAGATTTGTTAGCATGTGGATTACCGAACTTTCATCACAATAGATTGAAAATTGATACTTAGAAGTATTTTCTCAAATTTTGCAGTGTTTTCCAAACGCCAGTTTCAAAAATGAAGCATTTACTGCAGAAAAATTCTCTTGGAGCGAGTTCTACCCAATAGAGAAGTAATTTACATTGTTTCAGTCACCGTGAAATTCCACGTTCCAAACACGGTATATGCATCACGGATTAGAAAAAGATCCTTTAATATGTTGTGAAAATGTGGATTACAGTACTTTATTCCAACATAAAGTCGTATTTACACCTAGAAATATTTACTCTCATTTTGAAGCTTTCTCCAAACTTCAGATTCGATAATCATGCAATTTTCGCAGAAAAATTCTATTCTAGCTAGTTCTACCCAATAGAATTTTAATTTAAATTGTTTCAATACGGTGAAATTCCATTTCAAAAAACGCTACATGAATCACGGTTAGAAAAATAATTACTACACTGTTATTAACATGTGGATTACCGGACTTTCATTCACCATTCAAGGCATATTGACACTTAGAAGCATTTTCTCAGATTTCACAGGGTTCTCCTAATGGCAGTTTTGAAAATGAGGCACA
The DNA here is from genome assembly GCF_048773025.1 of Camelus bactrianus. Classification (NCBI taxonomy): domain Eukaryota; kingdom Metazoa; phylum Chordata; class Mammalia; order Artiodactyla; family Camelidae; genus Camelus; species Camelus bactrianus. The sequence continues at coordinate 140,412,171 of NC_133539.1, read as the reverse complement.
TTTCGCAGAAAAATTCTCTTCAAGCGAGTTCTACCCAATAGACATGTAATTTACATTGTTTCCTTCAATATGACACTCTGTATTCTGTACACGTTACATGCATCACGAATTCGACAAATATTCTCTAATGAGTGTGAGCATCTGGATTACCAAAATTTCATTCACCATTCAAGGCATATTTACACCGAGTTGTTGTTTTTCTGATTTCGCAGGTTTTTCCTAACATCCACTTCCGAAAATCATGAGATTTTGGCAGAAAAATTCAATTCAAGCGAGTTCTATCCAGTAGAATTTTTATTATCCGAGTTTCACTCACCGAGACATTCCATGTTCCGCAATCGTTACATAAATCACGGCTTCGACAAACATTATTTATTAACCGTGATCATGTGGATTACCGATGTTTCAGCAACAATAAAAGGCATATTTACACCTAGAAATATTTACTTAGATTTCACAGATTTTTCCTAATGTCAGTTACGAAAATCAGGCAGTTTTCGCAGAAAAATTCTCTTGCTGTATGTTCGATCCAATAGATATCCCATTTGCATAGATACCGTCACCGTAACATTCTGTGTTCCGAAAAAGGTACATGCACCATGGATTCAACAAATATTCACTCCTGAGTTGTTAGAATGTGAATTACACATCTTTAATAAACCATTGAAGACATATTGTCACCTTAAAGCTTTTGCTCAGGTTTTGCAATGTTTTCATAACACCAGTTTCCAAACAGAGGTAGATTTTACAGTAAAATGCTCCTGGAGCGGGTTCTCACCAATAGATGTGTAATTTACATATTTTCCTTCAATGTGACATTCCGTGTACCGAACACACTACAAAAATCACGGATTTGAGAAACATTTTTAATGAGTTGTGTACATGTGTATTACAGATCTTTCATCCACCATACAAGGCATATTTACACCTAGAAACATTAACTCTGAGTTTGCAGCTTTTTCCTAATAGCAGTTTCAAAAATCAGGCAGTTTCCTAAGGAAAAAAATTTTTGAGCGTGTCTTATGCAATACATATGTAAATTACATAGATTCTCCCGCTGTGAAATTCCGTGTTTCGCACACGCTACATGAAGATAGGATTCGAAACAAATACACTACAGAGTTGTTTGCATGTGGATTACAGGACTTTCATCACAATACAAGGCATATTGATGCTTAGAAGCATTTTCTCTGATTTCACAGAGCTTTCCAAACGCCAGTTTCGAAACTGAGGCAGATTTCACGGCAAAAACCTCTTGGAGCGGGTTCAAAACCATAGACATGTAATTTACATGGATTCGCTCACCGTGAAATTCCATGTTCCGAACACGCTACATGCATCTCGGATTCGACAAATATTCAATACAGAGTTGTTAGCAAGTGGATTACAGCACTTTCATCCACCATACATGGCTTACAGAAACTTTGAAGACTTTTCTCAGATTTCACAGATTTGTTTTAATGTCAGGTTTGAAAATGAGGCAGATTTGGCAGGAAAATGCTCTTGGAGCGAGTTCTAACCCAAAGATATGTAATTTACCTAGTTTCACTCACCGTGACATTCCGTGTTCTGAACACGTTACATGCATCACGGATTCGACAAACATTCTTTAATGAGTTTTGAACATGTATATTACCGAACTTTCATCCACCTTACAATGCATATTTATACATGGAAATTATTTTCTGATTTAGTATATTTCTCCTAATGTCAGTTTTTAAATCATGCAGTTTTCACATAAAAATCCTCTTGGAGCGAGTTCTACCCAATGGACATGCAATTTACGTAGAACCCATCATCGTGAAATTCCGTGATCCGAAAAAATACATGCATCACGGATTCGACAAATATTCACTTCAGACTTGTTAGCATAAGGATTACCGAAGTTTCATCCACCATAAAAGCCATATTGACACTTTGAAGCATTTTCTCATATTTTGAAAGTTTTTCCTAATGCCAGTTTTGAAAATAAGGCAGAATTCGCAGAAAAAGTTCTTGGAACGAGTTCTACCCGAGAGATGTATTTTACATAGATTCGCTTACTGTGATATTCTGTGTTCCGAACACGCTTCATGTATCTCGGATTCGACAAGTATTTACTACAGAGTTGTTAGCATGCGGATTACCGAACTTTCATCCACCATACAAGGCATATGTACGCCGAGAATTTATTCATCTGAGTTCGCAGTGTTTCCTAATTCCAGTTTCGAAAATCAGGCATATTTCTCAGGAAAAATCTCTTGGAGTGTTTTCTAACCAAGAGAAATGTAATTTACATAAACTCTCTGGCCATGAAATTCCGTGTTCCGAACATGCTACTTGCATAATGAATTCGAAAAATATTCACTACAGATTTGTTAGCATGTGGATTACCGAACTTTCATCACAATAGATTGAAAATTGATACTTAGAAGTATTTTCTCAAATTTTGCAGTGTTTTCCAAACGCCAGTTTCAAAAATGAAGCATTTACTGCAGAAAAATTCTCTTGGAGCGAGTTCTACCCAATAGAGAAGTAATTTACATTGTTTCAGTCACCGTGAAATTCCACGTTCCAAACACGGTATATGCATCACGGATTAGAAAAAGATCCTTTAATATGTTGTGAAAATGTGGATTACAGTACTTTATTCCAACATAAAGTCGTATTTACACCTAGAAATATTTACTCTCATTTTGAAGCTTTCTCCAAACTTCAGATTCGATAATCATGCAATTTTCGCAGAAAAATTCTATTCTAGCTAGTTCTACCCAATAGAATTTTAATTTAAATTGTTTCAATACGGTGAAATTCCATTTCAAAAAACGCTACATGAATCACGGTTAGAAAAATAATTACTACACTGTTATTAACATGTGGATTACCGGACTTTCATTCACCATTCAAGGCATATTGACACTTAGAAGCATTTTCTCAGATTTCACAGGGTTCTCCTAATGGCAGTTTTGAAAATGAGGCACATTTCGCAGAAAAATTCTCTTCAAGCGAGTTCTACCCAATAGACATGTAATTTACATTGTTTCCTTCAATATGACACTCTGTATTCTGTACACGTTACATGCATCACGAATTCGACAAATATTCTCTAATGAGTGTGAGCATCTGGATTACCAAAATTTCATTCACCATTCAAGGCATATTTACACCGAGTTGTTGTTTTTCTGATTTCGCAGGTTTTTCCTAACATCCACTTCCGAAAATCATGAGATTTTGGCAGAAAAATTCAATTCAAGCGAGTTCTATCCAGTAGAATTTTTATTATCCGAGTTTCACTCACCGAGACATTCCATGTTCCGCAATCGTTACATAAATCACGGCTTCGACAAACATTATTTATTAACCGTGATCATGTGGATTACCGATGTTTCAGCAACAATAAAAGGCATATTTACACCTAGAAATATTTACTTAGATTTCACAGATTTTTCCTAATGTCAGTTACGAAAATCAGGCAGTTTTCGCAGAAAAATTCTCTTGCTGTATGTTCGATCCAATAGATATCCCATTTGCATAGATACCGTCACCGTAACATTCTGTGTTCCGAAAAAGGTACATGCACCATGGATTCAACAAATATTCACTCCTGAGTTGTTAGAATGTGAATTACACATCTTTAATAAACCATTGAAGACATATTGTCACCTTAAAGCTTTTGCTCAGGTTTTGCAATGTTTTCATAACACCAGTTTCCAAACAGAGGTAGATTTTACAGTAAAATGCTCCTGGAGCGGGTTCTCACCAATAGATGTGTAATTTACATATTTTCCTTCAACGTGACATTCCGTGTACCGAACACACTACAAAAATCACGGATTTGAGAAACATTTTTAATGAGTTGTGTACATGTGTATTACAGATCTTTCATCCACCATACAAGGCATATTTACACCTAGAAACATTAACTCTGAGTTTGCAGCTTTTTCCTAATAGCAGTTTCAAAAATCAGGCAGTTTCCTAAGGAAAAAAATTTTTGAGCGTGTCTTATGCAATACATATGTAAATTACATAGATTCTCCCGCTGTGAAATTCCGTGTTTCGCACACGCTACATGAAGATAGGATTCGAAACAAATACACTACAGAGTTCTTTGCATGTGGATTACAGGACTTTCATCACAATACAAGGCATATTGATGCTTAGAAGCATTTTCTCTGATTTCACAGAGCTTTCCAAACGCCAGTTTCGAAACTGAGGCAGATTTCACGGCAAAAACCTCTTGGAGCGGGTTCAAAACCATAGACATGTAATTTACATGGATTCGCTCACCGTGAAATTCCATGTTCCGAACACGCTACATGCATCTCGGATTCGACAAATATTCAATACAGAGTTGTTAGCAAGTGGATTACAGCACTTTCATCCACCATACATGGCTTACAGAAACTTTGAAGACTTTTCTCAGATTTCACAGATTTGTTTTAATGTCAGGTTTGAAAATGAGGCAGATTTGGCAGGAAAATGCTCTTGGAGCGAGTTCTAACCCAAAGATATGTAATTTACCTAGTTTCACTCACCGTGACATTCCGTGTTCTGAACACGTTACATGCATCACGGATTCGACAAACATTCTTTAATGAGTTTTGAACATGTATATTACCGAACTTTCATCCACCTTACAATGCATATTTATACATGGAAATTATTTTCTGATTTAGTATATTTCTCCTAATGTCAGTTTTTAAATCATGCAGTTTTCACATAAAAATCCTCTTGGAGCGAGTTCTACCCAATGGACATGCAATTTACGTAGAACCCATCATCGTGAAATTCCGTGATCCGAAAAAATACATGCATCACGGATTCGACAAATATTCACTTCAGACTTGTTAGCATAAGGATTACCGAAGTTTCATCCACCATAAAAGCCATATTGACACTTTGAAGCATTTTCTCATATTTTGAAAGTTTTTCCTAATGCCAGTTTTGAAAATAAGGCAGAATTCGCAGAAAAAGTTCTTGGAACGAGTTCTACCCGAGAGATGTATTTTACATAGATTCGCTTACTGTGATATTCTGTGTTCCGAACACGCTTCATGTATCTCGGATTCGACAAGTATTTACTACAGAGTTGTTAGCATGCGGATTACCGAACTTTCATCCACCATACAAGGCATATGTACGCCGAGAATTTATTCATCTGAGTTCGCAGTGTTTCCTAATTCCAGTTTCGAAAATCAGGCATATTTCTCAGGAAAAATCTCTTGGAGTGTTTTCTAACCAAGAGAAATGTAATTTACATAAACTCTCTGGCCATGAAATTCCGTGTTCCGAACATGCTACTTGCATAATGAATTCGAAAAATATTCACTACAGATTTGTTAGCATGTGGATTACCGAACTTTCATCACAATAGATTGAAAATTGATACTTAGAAGTATTTTCTCAAATTTTGCAGTGTTTTCCAAACGCCAGTTTCAAAAATGAAGCATTTACTGCAGAAAAATTCTCTTGGAGCGAGTTCTACCCAATAGAGAAGTAATTTACATTGTTTCAGTCACCGTGAAATTCCACGTTCCAAACACGGTATATGCATCACGGATTAGAAAAAGATCCTTTAATATGTTGTGAAAATGTGGATTACAGTACTTTATTCCAACATAAAGTCGTATTTACACCTAGAAATATTTACTCTCATTTTGAAGCTTTCTCCAAACTTCAGATTCGATAATCATGCAATTTTCGCAGAAAAATTCTATTCTAGCTAGTTCTACCCAATAGAATTTTAATTTAAATTGTTTCAATACGGTGAAATTCCATTTCAAAAAACGCTACATGAATCACGGTTAGAAAAATAATTACTACACTGTTATTAACATGTGGATTACCGGACTTTCATTCACCATTCAAGGCATATTGACACTTAGAAGCATTTTCTCAGATTTCACAGGGTTCTCCTAATGGCAGTTTTGAAAATGAGGCACATTTCGCAGAAAAATTCTCTTCAAGCGAGTTCTACCCAATAGACATGTAATTTACATTGTTTCCTTCAATATGACACTCTGTATTCTGTACACGTTACATGCATCACGAATTCGACAAATATTCTCTAATGAGTGTGAGCATCTGGATTACCAAAATTTCATTCACCATTCAAGGCATATTTACACCGAGTTGTTGTTTTTCTGATTTCGCAGGTTTTTCCTAACATCCACTTCCGAAAATCATGAGATTTTGGCAGAAAAATTCAATTCAAGCGAGTTCTATCCAGTAGAATTTTTATTATCCGAGTTTCACTCACCGAGACATTCCATGTTCCGCAATCGTTACATAAATCACGGCTTCGACAAACATTATTTATTAACCGTGATCATGTGGATTACCGATGTTTCAGCAACAATAAAAGGCATATTTACACCTAGAAATATTTACTTAGATTTCACAGATTTTTCCTAATGTCAGTTACGAAAATCAGGCAGTTTTCGCAGAAAAATTCTCTTGCTGTATGTTCGATCCAATAGATATCCCATTTGCATAGATACCGTCACCGTAACATTCTGTGTTCCGAAAAAGGTACATGCACCATGGATTCAACAAATATTCACTCCTGAGTTGTTAGAATGTGAATTACACATCTTTAATAAACCATTGAAGACATATTGTCACCTTAAAGCTTTTGCTCAGGTTTTGCAATGTTTTCATAACACCAGTTTCCAAACAGAGGTAGATTTTACAGTAAAATGCTCCTGGAGCGGGTTCTCACCAATAGATGTGTAATTTACATATTTTCCTTCAACGTGACATTCCGTGTACCGAACACACTACAAAAATCACGGATTTGAGAAACATTTTTAATGAGTTGTGTACATGTGTATTACAGATCTTTCATCCACCATACAAGGCATATTTACACCTAGAAACATTAACTCTGAGTTTGCAGCTTTTTCCTAATAGCAGTTTCAAAAATCAGGCAGTTTCCTAAGGAAAAAAATTTTTGAGCGTGTCTTATGCAATACATATGTAAATTACATAGATTCTCCCGCTGTGAAATTCCGTGTTTCGCACACGCTACATGAAGATAGGATTCGAAACAAATACACTACAGAGTTCTTTGCATGTGGATTACAGGACTTTCATCACAATACAAGGCATATTGATGCTTAGAAGCATTTTCTCTGATTTCACAGAGCTTTCCAAACGCCAGTTTCGAAACTGAGGCAGATTTCACGGCAAAAACCTCTTGGAGCGGGTTCAAAACCATAGACATGTAATTTACATGGATTCGCTCACCGTGAAATTCCATGTTCCGAACACGCTACATGCATCTCGGATTCGACAAATATTCAATACAGAGTTGTTAGCAAGTGGATTACAGCACTTTCATCCACCATACATGGCTTACAGAAACTTTGAAGACTTTTCTCAGATTTCACAGATTTGTTTTAATGTCAGGTTTGAAAATGAGGCAGATTTGGCAGGAAAATGCTCTTGGAGCGAGTTCTAACCCAAAGATATGTAATTTACCTAGTTTCACTCACCGTGACATTCCGTGTTCTGAACACGTTACATGCATCACGGATTCGACAAACATTCTTTAATGAGTTTTGAACATGTATATTACCGAACTTTCATCCACCTTACAATGCATATTTATACATGGAAATTATTTTCTGATTTAGTATATTTCTCCTAATGTCAGTTTTTAAATCATGCAGTTTTCACATAAAAATCCTCTTGGAGCGAGTTCTACCCAATGGACATGCAATTTACGTAGAACCCATCATCGTGAAATTCCGTGATCCGAAAAAATACATGCATCACGGATTCGACAAATATTCACTTCAGACTTGTTAGCATAAGGATTACCGAAGTTTCATCCACCATAAAAGCCATATTGACACTTTGAAGCATTTTCTCATATTTCGAAAGTTTTTCCTAATGCCAGTTTTGAAAATGAGGCAGAATTCGCAGAAAAAGTTCTTGAAACGAGTTCTACCCGAGAGATGTATTTTACATAGATTCGCTTACTGTGATATTCTGTGTTCCGAACACGCTTCATGTATCTCGGATTCGACAAGTATTTACTACAGAGTTGTTAGCATGCGGATTACCGAACTTTCATCCACCATACAAGGCATATGTACGCCGAGAATTTATTCATCTGAGTTCGCAGTGTTTCCTAATTCCAGTTTCGAAAATCAGGCATATTTCTCAGGAAAAATCTCTTGGAGTGTTTTCTAACCAAGAGAAATGTAATTTACATAAACTCTCTGGCCATGAAATTCCGTGTTCCGAACATGCTACTTGCATAATGAATTCGAAAAATATTCACTACAGATTTGTTAGCATGTGGATTACCGAACTTTCATCACAATAGATTGAAAATTGATACTTAGAAGTATTTTCTCAAATTTTGCAGTGTTTTCCAAACGCCAGTTTCAAAAATGAAGCATTTACTGCAGAAAAATTCTCTTGGAGCGAGTTCTACCCAATAGAGAAGTAATTTACATTGTTTCAGTCACCGTGAAATTCCACGTTCCAAACACGGTATATGCATCACGGATTAGAAAAAGATCCTTTAATATGTTGTGAAAATGTGGATTACAGTACTTTATTCCAACATAAAGTCGTATTTACACCTAGAAATATTTACTCTCATTTTGAAGCTTTCTCCAAACTTCAGATTCGATAATCATGCAATTTTCGCAGAAAAATTCTATTCTAGCTAGTTCTACCCAATAGAATTTTAATTTAAATTGTTTCAATACGGTGAAATTCCATTTCAAAAAACGCTACATGAATCACGGTTAGAAAAATAATTACTACACTGTTATTAACATGTGGATTACCGGACTTTCATTCACCATTCAAGGCATATTGACACTTAGAAGCATTTTCTCAGATTTCACAGGGTTCTCCTAATGGCAGTTTTGAAAATGAGGCACATTTCGCAGAAAAATTCTCTTCAAGCGAGTTCTACCCAATAGACATGTAATTTACATTGTTTCCTTCAATATGACACTCTGTATTCTGTACACGTTACATGCATCACGAATTCGACAAATATTCTCTAATGAGTGTGAGCATCTGGATTACCAAAATTTCATTCACCATTCAAGGCATATTTACACCGAGTTGTTGTTTTTCTGATTTCGCAGGTTTTTCCTAACATCCACTTCCGAAAATCATGAGATTTTGGCAGAAAAATTCAATTCAAGCGAGTTCTATCCAGTAGAATTTTTATTATCCGAGTTTCACTCACCGAGACATTCCATGTTCCGCAATCGTTACATAAATCACGGCTTCGACAAACATTATTTATTAACCGTGATCATGTGGATTACCGATGTTTCAGCAACAATAAAAGGCATATTTACACCTAGAAATATTTACTTAGATTTCACAGATTTTTCCTAATGTCAGTTACGAAAATCAGGCAGTTTTCGCAGAAAAATTCTCTTGCTGTATGTTCGATCCAATAGATATCCCATTTGCATAGATACCGTCACCGTAACATTCTGTGTTCCGAAAAAGGTACATGCACCATGGATTCAACAAATATTCACTCCTGAGTTGTTAGAATGTGAATTACACATCTTTAATAAACCATTGAAGACATATTGTCACCTTAAAGCTTTTGCTCAGGTTTTGCAATGTTTTCATAACACCAGTTTCCAAACAGAGGTAGATTTTACAGTAAAATGCTCCTGGAGCGGGTTCTCACCAATAGATGTGTAATTTACATATTTTCCTTCAACGTGACATTCCGTGTACCGAACACACTACAAAAATCACGGATTTGAGAAACATTTTTAATGAGTTGTGTACATGTGTATTACAGATCTTTCATCCACCATACAAGGCATATTTACACCTAGAAACATTAACTCTGAGTTTGCAGCTTTTTCCTAATAGCAGTTTCAAAAATCAGGCAGTTTCCTAAGGAAAAAAATTTTTGAGCGTGTCTTATGCAATACATATGTAAATTACATAGATTCTCCCGCTGTGAAATTCCGTGTTTCGCACACGCTACATGAAGATAGGATTCGAAACAAATACACTACAGAGTTCTTTGCATGTGGATTACAGGACTTTCATCACAATACAAGGCATATTGATGCTTAGAAGCATTTTCTCTGATTTCACAGAGCTTTCCAAACGCCAGTTTCGAAACTGAGGCAGATTTCACGGCAAAAACCTCTTGGAGCGGGTTCAAAACCATAGACATGTAATTTACATGGATTCGCTCACCGTGAAATTCCATGTTCCGAACACGCTACATGCATCTCGGATTCGACAAATATTCAATACAGAGTTGTTAGCAAGTGGATTACAGCACTTTCATCCACCATACATGGCTTACAGAAACTTTGAAGACTTTTCTCAGATTTCACAGATTTGTTTTAATGTCAGGTTTGAAAATGAGGCAGATTTGGCAGGAAAATGCTCTTGGAGCGAGTTCTAACCCAAAGATATGTAATTTACCTAGTTTCACTCACCGTGACATTCCGTGTTCTGAACACGTTACATGCATCACGGATTCGACAAACATTCTTTAATGAGTTTTGAACATGTATATTACCGAACTTTCATCCACCTTACAATGCATATTTATACATGGAAATTATTTTCTGATTTAGTATATTTCTCCTAATGTCAGTTTTTAAATCATGCAGTTTTCACATAAAAATCCTCTTGGAGCGAGTTCTACCCAATGGACATGCAATTTACGTAGAACCCATCATCGTGAAATTCCGTGATCCGAAAAAATACATGCATCACGGATTCGACAAATATTCACTTCAGACTTGTTAGCATAAGGATTACCGAAGTTTCATCCACCATAAAAGCCATATTGACACTTTGAAGCATTTTCTCATATTTCGAAAGTTTTTCCTAATGCCAGTTTTGAAAATGAGGCAGAATTCGCAGAAAAAGTTCTTGAAACGAGTTCTACCCGAGAGATGTATTTTACATAGATTCGCTTACTGTGATATTCTGTGTTCCGAACACGCTTCATGTATCTCGGATTCGACAAGTATTTACTACAGAGTTGTTAGCATGCGGATTACCGAACTTTCATCCACCATGCAAGGCATATGTACGCCGAGAATTTATTCATCTGAGTTCGCAGTGTTTCCTAATTCCAGTTTCGAAAATCAGGCATATTTCTCAGGAAAAATCTCTTGGAGTGTTTTCTAACCAAGAGAAATGTAATTTACATAAACTCTCTGGCCATGAAATTCCGTGTTCCGAACATGCTACTTGCATAATGAATTCGAAAAATATTCACTACAGATTTGTTAGCATGTGGATTACCGAACTTTCATCACAATAGATTGAAAATTGATACTTAGAAGTATTTTCTCAAATTTTGCAGTGTTTTCCAAACGCCAGTTTCAAAAATGAAGCATTTACTGCAGAAAAATTCTCTTGGAGCGAGTTCTACCCAATAGAGAAGTAATTTACATTGTTTCAGTCACCGTGAAATTCCACGTTCCAAACACGGTATATGCATCACGGATTAGAAAAAGATCCTTTAATATGTTGTGAAAATGTGGATTACAGTACTTTATTCCAACATAAAGTCGTATTTACACCTAGAAATATTTACTCTCATTTTGAAGCTTTCTCCAAACTTCAGATTCGATAATCATGCAATTTTCGCAGAAAAATTCTATTCTAGCTAGTTCTACCCAATAGAATTTTAATTTAAATTGTTTCAATACGGTGAAATTCCATTTCAAAAAACGCTACATGAATCACGGTTAGAAAAATAATTACTACACTGTTATTAACATGTGGATTACCGGACTTTCATTCACCATTCAAGGCATATTGACACTTAGAAGCATTTTCTCAGATTTCACAGGGTTCTCCTAATGGCAGTTTTGAAAATGAGGCACATTTCGCAGAAAAATTCTCTTCAAGCGAGTTCTACCCAATAGACATGTAATTTACATTGTTTCCTTCAATATGACACTCTGTATTCCGTACACGTTACATGCATCACGAATTCGACAAATATTCTCTAATGAGTGTGAGCATCTGGATTACCAAAATTTCATTCACCATTCAAGGCATATTTACACCGAGTTGTTGTTTTTCTGATTTCGCAGGTTTTTCCTAACATCCACTTCCGAAAATCATGAAATTTTGGCAGAAAAATTCAATTCAAGCGAGTTCTATCCAGTAGAATTTTTATTATCCGAGTTTCACTCACCGAGACATTCCATGTTCCGCAATCGTTACATAAATCACGGCTTCGACAAACATTATTTATTAACCGTGATCATGTGGATTACCGATGTTTCAGCAACAATAAAAGGCATATTTACCCCTAGAAATATTTACTTAGATTTCACAGATTTTTCCTTATGTCAGTTACGAAAATCAGGCAGTTTTCGCAGAAAAATTCTCTTGCTGAATGTTCGATCCAATAGATATCCCATTTCCATAGATACATTCACCGTAACATTCTGTGTTCCGAAAAAGGTACATGCACCATGGATTCAACAAATATTCACTCCTGAGTTGTTAGAAAGTGAATTACACATCTTTAATAAACCATTGAAGACATATTGTCACCTTAAAGCTTTTGCTCAGGTTTTGCAATGTTTTCATAACACCAGTTTCCAAACAGAGGTAGATTTTACAGTAAAATGCTCCTGGAGCGGGTTCTCACCAATAGATGTGTAATTTACATATTTTCCTTCAACGTGACATTCCGTGTACTGAACACACTACAAAAATCACGGATTTGAGAAACATTTTTAATGAGTTGTGTACATGTGTATTACAGATCTTTCATCCACCATACAAGGCATATTTACACCTAGAAACATTAACTCTGATTTTGCAGCTTTTTCCTAATAGCAGTTTCAAAAATCAGGCAGTTTCCTAAGGAAAAATCTTTTTGAGCGTGTCTTACGCAATACATATGTAAATTACATAGATTCTCCCGCTGTGAAATTCCGTGTTTCGCCCACGCTACATGCAGATAGGATTCGAAACAAATACACTACAGAGTTGTTTGCATGTGGATTACAGGACTTTCATCACAATACAACGCATATTGATGCTTAGAAGCATTTTCTCTGATTTCACAGAGCTTTCCAAACGCCAGTTTCGAAACTGAGGCAGATTTCACGGCAAAAACCTCTTGGAGCCGGTTCAAAACCATAGACATGTAATTTACATGGATTGGCACACCATGAATTTCCATGTTCCGAACACGCTACATGCATCTCGGATTCGACAAATATTCAATACAGAGTTGTTAGCAAGTGGATTACAGCACTTTCATCCGCCATACATGGCTTACTGACACTTTGAAGACTTTTCTCAGATTTCACAGAGTAGTTTTAATGTCAGGTTTGAAAATGAGGCAGATTTGGCAGGAAAATGCTCTTGGGGCGAGTTCTAACCCAAAGATATGTAATTTACCTAGTTTCACTCACCGTGACATTCCGTATTCTGAACACGTTACATGCATCACGGATTCGACAAACATTCTTTAATGAGTTTTCAACATGTATATTACCGAACTTTCATCCACCTTACAATGCATATTTATACATGGAAATTATTTTCTGATTTAGTATATTTCTCCTAATGTCAGTTTTTAAATCATGCAGTTTTCACACAAAAATCCTCTTGGAGCGAGTTCTACCCAATAGATATGCAATTTATGTAGAACCCATCATCGTGAAATTCCGTGATCCGAAAAAATACATGCATCACGGATTCGACAAATATTCACTTCAGACTTGTTAGCATAAGGATTACCGAAGTTTCATCCACCATAAAAGCCATATTGACACTTTGAAGCATTTTCTCATATTTCGAAATTTTTTCCTAATGCCAGTTTTGAAAATGAGGCAGAATTCGCAGAAAAAGTTCTTGGAACGAGTTCTACCCGAGAGATCTATTTTACATAGATTCGCTTACTGTGATATTCTGTGTTCCGAACACGCTTCATGTATCTCGAATTCGACAAATATTTACTACAGAGTTGTTAGCATGCGGATTACCGAACTTTCATCCACCATGCAAGGCATATGTACGCCGAGAATTTATTCATCTGAGTTCGCAGTGTTTCCTAATTCCAGTTTCGAAAATCAGGCATATTTCTCAGGAAAAATCTCTTGGAGTGTTTTCTAACCAAGAGAAATGTAATTTACATAAATTCTCTGGCCATGAAATTACATGTTCCGAACATGCTACATGCATAATGAATTCGAAAAATATTCACTACAGATTTGTTAGCATGTGGATTACCGAACTTTCATCACAATAGATTGAATATTGATACTTAGAAGTATTTTCTGAGATTTTGCAGTGTTTTCCAAACGCCAGTTTGAAAAATGAAACATTTATTGCAGAAAAATTCTCTTGGAGCGAGTTCTACCCAATAGAGAAGTAATTTACATTGTTTCAGTCACCGTGAAATTCCACGTTCCAAACATGGTATATGCATCACGGATTAGAAAAAGATCCTTTAATATGTTGTGAAAATGTGGATTACAGAACTTTCTTCCAACATAAAGTCATATTTACACCTAGAAATATTTACTCTCATTTTGAAGCTTTCTCCAAACTTCAGATTCGATAATCATGCAATTTTCGCAGAAAAATTCTATTCTAGCTAGTTCTACATAATAGAATTTTAATTTAAATTGTTTCAATACGGTGAAATTCCATTTCAAAAAGCGCTACATGAATCACGGTTTGAAAAATCATTACTACACTGTTATTAACATGTGGATTACCGGACTTTCATTCACCATTCAAGGCATATTGACACTTAGAAGCATTTTCTCAGATTTCACAGGGTTCTCCTAATGGCAGTTTTGAAAATGAGGCACATTTCGCAGAAAAATTCTCTTCAAGCGAGATCTACACAATAGACATGTAATTTACATTGTTTCCTTCAATATGACACACTGTATTCCGTACACGTTTCATGCATCACGAATTCGACAAACATGCTCTAATGAGTGTGAGCATCTGGATTACCGAACTTTCATCCACCATACAAGGCATATTAACACCTAGATGTAGTTATTCTGATTTCGCAGTTTTTTCCTAACATCCAGTTTTGAAAATGATGAAATTTTCGCAGAAAAATTCAATTCAAGCCAGTTGTATCCAGTAGAATTGTTATTTCCCGAGTTTCACTCACCGAAACATTGCGTGTTCCGAAAAAGTTACATTAATCACGGCTTCGACAAACATTATTTAATGACTGTGAGCATGTGGATTACCGATGTTTCAAACACTATACAAGGCATATTCACACCTAGAAATATTTACTTAAATTTCGCAGATTTTTCATAACGTCAGTTACGAAAATCAGGCAGTTTTAGCAGAAAAATTCTCTTGCTGCATGTTCGATCCAATAGACATCCCATTTCCATAGATACCTTCACCGTAACATTCCGTTTTCCGAAAAATTTACATGCACCATGGATTCAACAAATATTCACTCCTGAGTTGTTAGAATGTGAATTACACATCTTTAATAAACCATTGAAGACATATTGTCACCTTAAAGCTTTTGCTCAGGTTTTGCAATGTTTTCATAACACCAGTTTCCAAACAGAGGTAGATTTTACAGTAAAATGCTCCTGGAGCGGGTTCTCACCAATAGATGTGTAATTTACATATTTTCCTTCAACGTGACATTCCGTGTACCGAACACACTACAAAAATCACGGATTTGAGAAACATTTTTAATGAGTTGTGTACATGTGTATTACAGATCTTTCACCCACCATACAAGGCATATTTACACCTAGAAACATTAACTCTGAGTTTGCAGCTTTTTCCTAATAGCAGTTTCAAAAATCAGGCAGTTTCCTAAGGAAAAAACTTTTTGAGCGTGTCTTACGCAATACATATGTAAATTACATAGATTCTCCCGCTGTGAAATTCCGTGTTTTGCACACGCTACATGCAGATAGGATTCGAAACAAATACACTACAGAGTTCTTTGCATGTGGATTACAGGACTTTCATCACAATACAACGCATATTGATGCTTAGAAGCATTTTCTCTGATTTCACAGAGCTTTCCAAACGCCAGTTTCGAAACTGAGGCAGATTTCACGGCAAAAACCTCTTGGAGCCGGTTCAAAACCATAGACATGTAATTTACATGGATTGGCACACCATGAAATTCCATGTTCCGAACACGCTACATGCATCTCGGATTCGACAAATATTCAATACAGAGTTGTTAGCAAGTGGATTACAGCACTTTCATCCACCATACATGGCTTACAGAAACTTTGAAGACTTTTCCCAGATTTCACAGATTTGTTTTAATGTCAGGTTTGAAAATGAGGCAGATTTGGCAGGAAAATGCTCTTGGAGCGAGTTCTAACCCAAAGATATGTAATTTACCTAGTTTCACTCACCATGACATTCCGTGTTCTGAACACGTTACATGCATCACAGATTCGACAAACATTCTTTAATGAGTTTTGAACATGTATATTACCGAACTTTCATCCACCTTACAATGCATATTTATACATGGAAATTATTTTCTGATTTAGTATATTTCTCCTAATGTCAGTTTTTAAATCATGCAGTTTTCACACAAAAATCCTCTTGGAGCGAGTTCTACCCAATAGACATGCAATTTATGTAGAACCCATCATCGTGAAATTCCGTGATCCGAAAAAATACATGCATCACGGATTCGACAAATATTCACTTCAGACTTGTTAGCATAAGGATTACCGAAGTTTCATCCACCATAAAAGCCATATTGACACTTTGAAGCATTTTCTCATATTTTGAAATTTTTTCCTAATGCCAGTTTTGAAAATGAGGCAGAATTCGCAGAAAAAGTTCTTGGAACGAGTTCTACCCGAGAGATCTATTTTACATAGATTCGCTTACTGTGATATTCTGTGTTCCGAACACGCTTCATGTATCTCGGATTCGACATATATTTACTACAGAGTTGTTAGCATGTGGATTGCCGAAATTTCATCCACCATACAAGGCATATGTACATCGAGAATCTATTCATCTGAGTTCGCAGTGTTTCCTAATTCCAGTTTCGAAAATCAGGCAGATTTCTCAGGAAAAATCTCTTGGAGTGTTTTCTAACCAAGAGAAATGTAATTTACATAAAATCTCTGGCCATGAAATTCCATGTTCCGAACATGCTACATGCATAATGGATTCGAAAAATATTCACTACAGATTTGTTAGCATGTGGATTACCGAACTTTCATCACAATAGATTGAATATTGATACTTAGAAGTATTTTCTCAGATTTTGCAGTGTTTTCCAAACGCCAGTTTCCAAAATGAAGCATTTATTGCAGAAAAATTCTCTTGGAGCGAGTTCTACCCAATAGAGAAGTAATTTACATTGTTTCAGTCACCGTGAAATTCCACGTTCCAAACACGGTATATTCATCATGGATTAGAAAATGATCCTTTAATATGTTGTGAAAATGTGGATTACAGAACTTTCTTCCAACATAAAGTCATATTTACACCTAGAAATATTTACTCTCATTTTGAAGCTTTCTCCAAACTTCAGATTCGATAATCATGCAATTTTCGCAGAAAAATTCTATTCTAGCTAGTTCTACATAATAGAATTTTAATTTAAATTGTTTCAATACGGTGAAATTCCATTTCAAAAAGCGCTACATGAATCACGGTTTGAAAAATCATTACTACACTGTTATTAACATGTGGATTACCGGACTTTCATTCACCATTCAATGCATATTGACACTTAGAAGCATTTTCTCAGATTTCACAGGGTTCTCCTAATGGCAGTTTTGAAAATGAGGCACATTTCGTAGAAAAATTCTCTTCAAGCGAGATCTACACAATAGACATGTAATTTACATTGTTTCCTTCAATATGACACTCTGTATTCCGTACACGTTTCATGCATCACGAATTCGACAAACATGCTCTAATGAGTGTGAGCATCTGGATTACCGAACTTTCATCCACCATACAAGGCATATTAACACCTAGATGTAGTTATTCTGATTTCGCAGTTTTTTCCTAACATCCAGTTTTGAAAATGATGAAATTTTCGCAGAAAAATTCAATTCAAGCCAGTTCTATCCAGTAGAATTGTTATTTCCCGAGTTTCACTCACCGAAACATTGCGTGTTCCGAAAAAGTTACATTAATCACGGCTTCGACAAACATTATTTAATGACTGTGAGCATGTGGATTACCGATGTTTCAACCACTATACAAGGCATATTCACACCTAGAAATATTTACTTAAATTTCGCAGATTTTTCCTAACGTCAGTTACGAAAATCAGGCAGTTTTCGCAGAAAAATTCTCTTGCTGCATGTTCGATCCAATAGACATCCCATTTCCATAGATACCTTCACCGTAACATTCCGTGTTCCGAAAAAGTTACATGCACCATGGATTCAACAAATATTCACTCCTGAGTTGTTAGAATGTGAATTACACATCTTTAATAAACCATTGAAGACATATTGTCACCTTAAAGCTTTTGCTCAGGTTTTGCAATGTTTTCATAACACCAGTTTCCAAACAGAGGTAGATTTTACAGTAAAATGCTCCTGGATCGGGTTCTCACCAATAGATGTGTAATTTACATATTTTCCTTCAACGTGACATTCCGTGTACCGAACACACTACAAAAATCACGGATTTGAGAAACATTTTTAATGAGTTGTGTACATGTGTATTACAGATCTTTCATCCACCATACAAGGCATATTTACACCTAGAAACATTAACTCTGAGTTTGCAGCTTTTTCCTAATAGCAGTTTCAAAAATCAGGCAGTTTCCTAAGGAAAAATCTTTTTGAGCGTGTCTTACGCAATACATATGTAAATTACATAGATTCTCCCGCTGTGAAATTCCGTGTTTCGCCCACGCTACATGCAGATAGGATTCGAAACAAATACACTACAGAGTTGTTTGCATGTGGATTACAGGACTTTCATCACAATACAACGCATATTGATGCTTAGAAGCATTTTCTCTGATTTCACAGAGCTTTCCAAACGCCAGTTTCGAAACTGAGGCAGATTTCACGGCAAAAACCTCTTGGAGCCGGTTCAAAACCATAGACATGTAATTTACATGGATTGGCACACCATGAAATTCCATGTTCCGAACACGCTACATGCATCTCGGATTCGACAAATATTCAATACAGAGTTGTTAGCAAGTGGATTACAGCACTTTCATCCGCCATACATGGCTTACTGACACTTTGAAGACTTTTCTCAGATTTCACAGAGTAGTTTTAATGTCAGGTTTGAAAATGAGGCAGATTTGGCAGGAAAATGCTCTTGGGGCGAGTTCTAACCCAAAGATATGTAATTTACCTAGTTTCACTCACCGTGACATTCCGTATTCTGAACACGTTACATGCATCACGGATTCGACAAACATTCTTTAATGAGTTTTGAACATGTATATTACCGAACTTTCATCCACCTTACAATGCATATTTATACATGGAAATTATTTTCTGATTTAGTATATTTCTCCTAATGTCAGTTTTTAAATCATGCAGTTTTCACACAAAAATCCTCTTGGAGCGAGTTCTACCCAATAGACATGCAATTTATGTAGAACCCATCATCGTGAAATTCCGTGATCCGAAAAAATACATGCATCACGGATTCGACAAATATTCACTTCAGACTTGTTAGCATAAGGATTACCGAAGTTTCATCCACCATAAAAGCCATATTGACACTTTGAAGCATTTTCTCATATTTTGAAATTTTTTCCTAATGCCAGTTTTGAAAATGAGGCAGAATTCGCAGAAAAAGTTCTTGGAACGAGTTCTACCCGAGAGATCTATTTTACATAGATTCGCTTACTGTGATATTCTGTGTTCCGAACACGCTTCATGTATCTCGGATTCGACATATATTTACTACAGAGTTGTTAGCATGCGGATTGCCGAAATTTCATCCACCATACAAGGCATATGTACATCGAGAATCTATTCATCTGAGTTCGCAGTGTTTCCTAATTCCAGTTTCGAAAATCAGGCAGATTTCTCAGGAAAAATCTCTTGGAGTGTTTTCTAACCAAGAGAAATGTAATTTACATAAAATCTCTGGCCATGAAATTCCATGTTCCGAACATGCTACATGCATAATGGATTCGAAAAATATTCACTACAGATTTGTTAGCATGTGGATTACCGAACTTTCATCACAATAGATTGAATATTGATACTTAGAAGTATTTTCTCAGATTTTGCAGTGTTTTCCAAACGCCAGTTTCCAAAATGAAGCATTTATTGCAGAAAAATTCTCTTGGAGCGAGTTCTACCCAATAGAGAAGTAATTTACATTGTTTCAGTCACCGTGAAATTCCACGTTCCAAACACGGTATATTCATCATGGATTAGAAAATGATCCTTTAATATGTTGTGAAAATGTGGATTACAGAACTTTCTTCCAACATAAAGTCATATTTACACCTAGAAATATTTACTCTCATTTTGAAGCTTTCTCCAAACTTCAGATTCGATAATCATGCAATTTTCGCAGAAAAATTCTATTCTAGCTAGTTCTACATAATAGAATTTTAATTTAAATTGTTTCAATACGGTGAAATTCCATTTCAAAAAGCGCTACATGAATCACGGTTTGAAAAATCATTACTACACTGTTATTAACATGTGGATTACCGGACTTTCATTCACCATTCAATGCATATTGACACTTAGAAGCATTTTCTCAGATTTCACAGGGTTCTCCTAATGGCAGTTTTGAAAATGAGGCACATTTCGTAGAAAAATTCTCTTCAAGCGAGATCTACACAATAGACATGTAATTTACATTGTTTCCTTCAATATGACACTCTGTATTCCGTACACGTTTCATGCATCACGAATTCGACAAACATGCTCTAATGAGTGTGAGCATCTGGATTACCGAACTTTCATCCACCATACAAGGCATATTAACACCTAGATGTAGTTATTCTGATTTCGCAGTTTTTTCCTAACATCCAGTTTTGAAAATGATGAAATTTTCGCAGAAAAATTCAATTCAAGCCAGTTCTATCCAGTAGAATTGTTATTTCCCGAGTTTCACTCACCGAAACATTGCGTGTTCCGAAAAAGTTACATTAATCACGGCTTCGACAAACATTATTTAATGACTGTGAGCATGTGGATTACCGATGTTTCAACCACTATACAAGGCATATTCACACCTAGAAATATTTACTTAAATTTCGCAGATTTTTCCTAACGTCAGTTACGAAAATCAGGCAGTTTTCGCAGAAAAATTCTCTTGCTGCATGTTCGATCCAATAGACATCCCATTTCCATAGATACCTTCACCGTAACATTCCGTGTTCCGAAAAAGTTACATGCACCATGGATTCAACAAATATTCACTCCTGAGTTGTTAGAATGTGAATTACACATCTTTAATAAACCATTGAAGACATATTGTCACCTTAAAGCTTTTGCTCAGGTTTTGCAATGTTTTCATAACACCAGTTTCCAAACAGAGGTAGATTTTACAGTAAAATGCTCCTGGATCGGGTTCTCACCAATAGATGTGTAATTTACATATTTTCCTTCAACGTGACATTCCGTGTACCGAACACACTACAAAAATCACGGATTTGAGAAACATTTTTAATGAGTTGTGTACATGTGTATTACAGATCTTTCATCCACCATACAAGGCATATTTACACCTAGAAACATTAACTCTGAGTTTGCAGCTTTTTCCTAATAGCAGTTTCAAAAATCAGGCAGTTTCCTAAGGAAAAATCTTTTTGAGCGTGTCTTACGCAATACATATGTAAATTACATAGATTCTCCCGCTGTGAAATTCCGTGTTTCGCCCACGCTACATGCAGATAGGATTCGAAACAAATACACTACAGAGTTGTTTGCATGTGGATTACAGGACTTTCATCACAATACAACGCATATTGATGCTTAGAAGCATTTTCTCTGATTTCACAGAGCTTTCCAAACGCCAGTTTCGAAACTGAGGCAGATTTCACGGCAAAAACCTCTTGGAGCCGGTTCAAAACCATAGACATGTAATTTACATGGATTGGCACACCATGAAATTCCATGTTCCGAACACGCTACATGCATCTCGGATTCGACAAATATTCAATACAGAGTTGTTAGCAAGTGGATTACAGCACTTTCATCCGCCATACATGGCTTACTGACACTTTGAAGACTTTTCTCAGATTTCACAGAGTAGTTTTAATGTCAGGTTTGAAAATGAGGCAGATTTGGCAGGAAAATGCTCTTGGGGCGAGTTCTAACCCAAAGATATGTAATTTACCTAGTTTCACTCACCGTGACATTCCGTATTCTGAACACGTTACATGCATCACGGATTCGACAAACATTCTTTAATGAGTTTTGAACATGTATATTACCGAACTTTCATCCACCTTACAATGCATATTTATACATGGAATTTATTTTCTGATTTAGTATATTTCTCCTAATGTCAGTTATTAAATCATGCAGTTTTCACATAAAAATACTCTTGGAGCGAGTTCTACCCACTAGACATGCAATTTACGTAGAACCCATCATCGTGAAATTCCGTGATCCGAAAAAATACATGCATCACGGATTCGACAAATATTCACTTCAGACTTGTTAGCATAAGGATTACCGAAGTTTCATCCACCATAAAAGCCATATTGACACTTTGAAGCATTTTCTCATATTTCGAAATTTTTTCCTAATGCCAGTTTTCAAAATGAGGCAGAATTCGCAGAAAAAGTTCTTGGAACGAGTTCTACCAGAGAGATCTATTTTACATAGATTCGCTTACTGTGATATTCTGTGTTCCGAACACGCTTCATGTATCTCGAATTCGACAAATATTTACTACAGAGTTGTTAGCATGCGGATTACCGAACTTTCATCCACCATGCAAGGCATATGTACGCCGAGAATTTATTCATCTGAGTTCGCAGTGTTTCCTAATTCCAGTTTCGAAAATCAGGCATATTTCTCAGGAAAAATCTCTTGGAGTGTTTTCTAACCAAGAGAAATGTAATTTACATAAATTCTCTGGCCATGAAATTACATGTTCCGAACATGCTACATGCATAATGGATTCGAAAAATATTCACTACAGATTTGTTAGCATGTGGATTACCGAACTTTCATCACAATAGATTGAATATTGATACTTAGAAGTATTTTCTGAGATTTTGCAGTGTTTTCCAAACGCCAGTTTGAAAAATGAAACATTTATTGCAGAAAAATTCTCTTGGAGCGAGTTCTACCCAATAGAGAAGTAATTTACATTGTTTCAGTCACCGTGAAATTCCACGTTCCAAACATGGTATATGCATCACGGATTAGAAAAAGATCCTTTAATATGTTGTGAAAATGTGGATTACAGAACTTTCTTCCAACATAAAGTCATATTTACACATAGAAATATTTACTCTCATTTTGAAGCTTTCTCAAAACTTCAGATTCGATAATCATGCAATTTTCGCAGAAAAATTCTATTCTAGCTAGTTCTACATAATAGAATTTTAATTTAAATTGTTTCAATACGGTGAAATTCCATTTCAAAAAGCGCTACATGAATCACGGTTTGAAAAATCATTACTACACTGTTATTAACATGTGGATTACCGGACTTTCATTCACCATTGAAGGCATATTGACACTTAGAAGCATTTTCTCAGATTTCACAGGGTTCTCCTAATGGCAGTTTTGAAAATGAGGCACATTTCGCAGAAAAATTCTCTTCAAGCGAGATCTACACAATAGACATGTAATTTACATTGTTTCCTTCAATATGACACTCTGTATTCCGTACACGTTTCATGCATCACGAATTCGACAAACATGCTCTAATGAGTGTGAGCATCTGGATTACCGAACTTTCATCCACCATACAAGGCATATTAACACCTAGATGTAGTTATTCTGATTTCGCAGTTTTTTCCTAACATCCAGTTTTGAAAATGATGAAATTTTCGCAGAAAAATTCAATTCAAGCCAGTTCTATCCAGTAGAATTGTTATTTCCCGAGTTTCACTCACCGAAACATTGCGTGTTCCGAAAAAGTTACATTAATCACGGCTTCGACAAACATTATTTAATGACTGTGAGCATGTGGATTACCGATGTTTCAACCACTATACAAGGCATATTCACACCTAGAAATATTTACTTAAATTTCGCAGATTTTTCATAACGTCAGTTACGAAAATCAGGCAGTTTTAGCAGAAAAATTCTCTTGCTGCATGTTCGATCCAATAGACATCCCATTTCCATAGATACCTTCACCGTAACATTCCGTGTTCCGAAAAATTTACATGCACCATGGATTCAACAAATATTCACTCCTGAGTTGTTAGAATGTGAATTACACATCTTTAATAAACCATTGAAGACATATTGTCACCTTAAAGCTTTTGCTCAGGTTTTGCAATGTTTTCATAACACCAGTTTCCAAACAGAGGTAGATTTTACAGTAAAATGCTCCTGGAGCGGGTTCTCACCAATAGATGTGTAATTTACATATTTTCCTTCAACGTGACATTCCGTGTACCGAACACACTACAAAAATCACGGATTTGAGAAACATTTTTAATGAGTTGTGTACATGTGTATTACAGATCTTTCACCCACCATACAAGGCATATTTACACCTAGAAACATTAACTCTGAGTTTGCAGCTTTTTCCTAATAGCAGTTTCAAAAATCAGGCAGTTTCCTAAGGAAAAAACTTTTTGAGCGTGTCTTACGCAATACATATGTAAATTACATAGATTCTCCCGCTGTGAAATTCCGTGTTTTGCACACGCTACATGCAGATAGGATTCGAAACAAATACACTACAGAGTTGTTTGCATGTGGATTACAGGACTTTCATCACAATACAACGCATATTGATGCTTAGAAGCATTTTCTCTGATTTCACAGAGCTTTCCAAACGCCAGTTTCGAAACTGAGGCAGATTTCACGGCAAAAACCTCTTGGAGCCGGTTCAAAACCATAGACATGTAATTTACATGGATTGGCACACCATGAAATTCCATGTTCCGAACACGCTACATGCATCTCGGATTCGACAAATATTCAATACAGAGTTGTTAGCAAGTGGATTACAGCACTTTCATCCACCATACATGGCTTACAGAAACTTTGAAGACTTTTCTCAGATTTCACAGATTTGTTTTAATGTCAGGTTTGAAAATGAGGCAGATTTGGCAGGAAAATGCTCTTGGAGCGAGTTCTAACCCAAAGATATGTAATTTACCTAGTTTCACTCACCATGACATTCCGTGTTCTGAACACGTTACATGCATCACAGATTCGACAAACATTCTTTAATGAGTTTTGAACATGTATATTACCGAACTTTCATCCACCTTACAATGCATATTTATACATGGAAATTATTTTCTGATTTAGTATATTTCTCCTAATGTCAGTTTTTAAATCATGCAGTTTTCACACAAAAATCCTCTTGGAGCGAGTTCTACCCAATAGACATGCAATTTATGTAGAACCCATCATCGTGAAATTCCGTGATCCGAAAAAATACATGCATCACGGATTCGACAAATATTCACTTCAGACTTGTTAGCATAAGGATTACCGAAGTTTCATCCACCATAAAAGCCATATTGACACTTTGAAGCATTTTCTCATATTTTGAAATTTTTTCCTAATGCCAGTTTTGAAAATGAGGCAGAATTCGCAGAAAAAGTTCTTGGAACGAGTTCTACCCGAGAGATCTATTTTACATAGATTCGCTTACTGTGATATTCTGTGTTCCGAACACGCTTCATGTATCTCGGATTCGACATATATTTACTACAGAGTTGTTAGCATGTGGATTGCCGAAATTTCATCCACCATACAAGGCATATGTACATCGAGAATCTATTCATCTGAGTTCGCAGTGTTTCCTAATTCCAGTTTCGAAAATCAGGCAGATTTCTCAGGAAAAATCTCTTGGAGTGTTTTCTAACCAAGAGAAATGTAATTTACATAAAATTTCTGGCCATGAAATTCCATGTTCCGAACATGCTACATGCAAAATGGATTCGAAAAATATTCACTACAGATTTGTTAGCATGTGGATTACCGAACTTTCATCACAATAGATTGAATATTGATACTTAGAAGTATTTTCTCAGATTTTGCAGTGTTTTCCAAACGCCAGTTTCCAAAATGAAGCATTTATTGCAGAAAAATTCTCTTGGAGCGAGTTCTACCCAATAGAGAAGTAATTTACATTGTTTCAGTCACCGTGAAATTCCACGTTCCAAACACGGTATATTCATCATGGATTAGAAAATGATCCTTTAATATGTTGTGAAAATGTGGATTACAGAACTTTCTTCCAACATAAAGTCATATTTACACCTAGAAATATTTACTCTCATTTTGAAGCTTTCTCCAAACTTCAGATTCGATAATCATGCAATTTTCGCAGAAAAATTCTATTCTAGCTAGTTCTACATAATAGAATTTTAATTTAAATTGTTTCAATACGGTGAAATTCCATTTCAAAAAGCGCTACATGAATCACGGTTTGAAAAATCATTACTACACTGTTATTAACATGTGGATTACCGGACTTTCATTCACCATTCAATGCATATTGACACTTAGAAGCATTTTCTCAGATTTCACAGGGTTCTCCTAATGGCAGTTTTGAAAATGAGGCACATTTCGTAGAAAAATTCTCTTCAAGCGAGATCTACACAATAGACATGTAATTTACATTGTTTCCTTCAATATGACACTCTGTATTCCGTACACGTTTCATGCATCACGAATTCGACAAACATGCTCTAATGAGTGTGAGCATCTGGATTACCGAACTTTCATCCACCATACAAGGCATATTAACACCTAGATGTAGTTATTCTGATTTCGCAGTTTTTTCCTAACATCCAGTTTTGAAAATGATGAAATTTTCGCAGAAAAATTCAATTCAAGCCAGTTCTATCCAGTAGAATTGTTATTTCCCGAGTTTCACTCACCGAAACATTGCGTGTTCCGAAAAAGTTACATTAATCACGGCTTCGACAAACATTATTTAATGACTGTGAGCATGTGGATTACCGATGTTTCAACCACTATACAAGGCATATTCACACCTAGAAATATTTACTTAAATTTCGCAGATTTTTCCTAACGTCAGTTACGAAAATCAGGCAGTTTTCGCAGAAAAATTCTCTTGCTGCATGTTCGATCCAATAGACATCCCATTTCCATAGATACCTTCACCGTAACATTCCGTGTTCCGAAAAAGTTACATGCACCATGGATTCAACAAATATTCACTCCTGAGTTGTTAGAATGTGAATTACACATCTTTAATAAACCATTGAAGACATATTGTCACCTTAAAGCTTTTGCTCAGGTTTTGCAATGTTTTCATAACACCAGTTTCCAAACAGAGGTAGATTTTACAGTAAAATGCTCCTGGAGCGGGTTCTCACCAATAGATGTGTAATTTACATATTTTCCTTCAACGTGACATTCCGTGTACCGAACACACTACAAAAATCACGGATTTGAGAAACATATTTAATGAGTTGTGTACATGTGTATTACAGATCTTTCATCCACCATACAAGGCATATTTACACCTAGAAACATTAACTCTGAGTTTGCAGCTTTTTCCTAATAGCAGTTTCAAAAATCAGGCAGTTTCCTAAGGAAAAATCTTTTTGAGCGTGTCTTACGCAATACATATGTAAATTACATAGATTCTCCCGCTGTGAAATTCCGTGTTTCGCCCACGCTACATGCAGATAGGATTCGAAACAAATACACTACAGAGTTGTTTGCATGTGGATTACAGGACTTTCATCACAATACAACGCATATTGATGCTTAGAAGCATTTTCTCTGATTTCACAGAGCTTTCCAAACGCCAGTTTCAAAACTGAGGCAGATTTCACGGCAAAAACCTCTTGGAGCCGGTTCAAAACCATAGACATGTAATTTACATGGATTGGCACACCATGAAATTCCATGTTCCGAACACGCTTCATGCATCTCGGATTCGACAAATATTCAATACAGAGTTGTTAGCAAGTGGATTACAGCACTTTAATCCGCCATACATGGCTTACTGACACTTTGAAGACTTTTCTCAGATTTCACAGAGTAGTTTTAATGTCAGGTTTCAAAATGAGGCAGATTTGGCAGGAAAATGCTCTTGGGGCGAGTTCTAACCCAAAGATATGTAATTTACCTAGTTTCACTCACCGTGACATTCCGTATTCTGAACACGTTACATGCATCACGGATTCGACAAACATTCTTTAATGAGTTTTGAACATGTATATTACCGAACTTTCATCCACCTTACAATGCATATTTATACATGGAAATTATTTTCTGATTTAGTATATTTCTCCTAATGTCAGTTTTTAAATCATGCAGTTTTCACACAAAAATCCTCTTGGAGCGAGTTCTACCCAATAGACATGCAATTTATGTAGAACCCACCATCGTGAAATTCCGTGATACGAAAAAATACATGCATCACGGATTCGACAAATATTCACTTCAGACTTGTTAGCATAAGGATTACCGAAGTTTCATCCACCATAAAAGCCATATTGACACTTTGAAGCATTTTCTCATATTTCGAAATTTTTTCCTAATGCCAGTTTTGAAAATGAGGCAGAATTCGCAGAAAAAGTTCTTGGAACGAGTTCTACCCGAGAGATCTATTTTACATAGATTCACTTACTGTGATATTCTGTGTTCCGAACACGCTTCATGTATCTCGGATTCGACATATATTTACTACAGAGTTGTTAGCATGCGGATTGCCGAAATTTCATCCACCATACAAGGCATATGTACATCGAGAATCTATTCATCTGAGTTCGCAGTGTTTCCTAATTCCAGTTTCGAAAATCAGGCAGATTTCTCAGGAAAAATCTCTTGGAGTGTTTTCTAACCAAGAGAAATGTAATTTACATAAAATCTCTGGCCATGAAATTCCATGTTCCGAACATGCTACATGCATAATGGATTCGAAAAATATTCACTACAGATTTGTTAGCATGTGGATTACCGAACTTTCATCACAATAGATTGAATATTGATACTTAGAAGTATTTTCTCAGATTTTGCAGTGTTTTCCAAACGCCAGTTTCAAAAATGAAGCATTTATTGCAGAAAAATTCTCTTGGAGCGAGTTCTACCCAATAGAGAAGTAATTTACATTGTTTCAGTCACCGTGAAATTCCACGTTCCAAACACGGTATATGCATCATGGATTAGAAAATGATCCTTTAATATGTTGTGAAAATGTGGATTACAGAACTTTCTTCCAACATAAAGTCATATTTACACCTAGAAATATTTACTCTCATTTTGAAGCTTTCTCCAAACTTCAGATTCGATAATCATGCAATTTTCGCAGAAAAATTCTATTCTAGCTAGTTCTACATAATAGAATTTTAATTTAAATTGTTTCAATACGGTGAAATTCCATTTCAAAAAACGCTACATGAATCACGGTTAGAAAAATAATTACTACACTGTTATTAACATGTGGATTACCGGACTTTCATTCACCATTCAAGGCATATTGACACTTAGAAGCATTTTCTCAGATTTCACAGGGTTCTCCTAATGGCAGTTTTGAAAATGAGGCACATTTCGCAGAAAAATTCTCTTCAAGCGAGTTCTACCCAATAGACATGTAATTTACATTGTTTCCTTCAATATGACACTCTGTATTCCGTACACGTTACATGCATCACGAATTCGACAAATATTCTCTAATGAGTGTGAGCATCTGGATTACCAAAATTTCATTCACCATTCAAGGCATATTTACACCGAGTTGTTGTTTTTCTGATTTCGCAGGTTTTTCCTAACATCCACTTCCGAAAATCATGAAATTTTGGCAGAAAAATTCAATTCAAGCGAGTTCTATCCAGTAGAATTTTTATTATCCGAGTTTCACTCACCGAGACATTCCATGTTCCGCAATCGTTACATAAATCACGGCTTCGACAAACATTATTTATTAACCGTGATCATGTGGATTACCGATGTTTCAGCAACAATAAAAGGCATATTTACACCTAGAAATATTTACTTAGATTTCACAGATTTTTCCTTATGTCAGTTACGAAAATCAGGCAGTTTTCGCAGAAAAATTCTCTTGCTGTATGTTCGATCCAATAGATATCCCATTTCCATAGATACATTCACCGTAACATTCTGTGTTCCGAAAAAGGTACATGCACCATGGATTCAACAAATATTCACTCCTGAGTTGTTAGAATGTGAATTACACATCTTTAATAAACCATTGAAGACATATTGTCACCTTAAAGCTTTTGCTCAGGTTTTGCAATGTTTTCATAACACCAGTTTCCAAACAGAGGTAGATTTTACAGTAAAATGCTCCTGGAGCGGGTTCTCACCAATAGATGTGTAATTTACATATTTTCCTTCAACGTGACATTCCGTGTACCGAACACACTACAAAAATCACGGATTTGAGAAACATTTTTAATGAGTTGTGTACATGTGTATTACAGATCTTTCATCCACCATACAAGGCATATTTACACCTAGAAACATTAACTCTGAGTTTGCAGCTTTTTCCTAATAGCAGTTTCAAAAATCAGGCAGTTTCCTAAGGAAAAATCTTTTTGAGCGTGTCTTACGCAATACATATGTAAATTACATAGATTCTCCCGCTGTGAAATTCCGTGTTTCGCACACGCTACATGCAGATAGGATTCGAAACAAATACACTACAGAGTTGTTTGCATGTGGATTACAGGACTTTCATCACAATACAACGCATATTGATGCTTAGAAGCATTTTCTCTGATTTCACAGAGCTTTCCAAACGCCAGTTTCGAAACTGAGGCAGATTTCACGGCAAAAACCTCTTGGAGCCGGTTCAAAACCATAGACATGTAATTTACATGGATTGGCACACCATGAAATTCCATGTTCTGAACACGCTACATGCATCTCGGATTCGACAAATATTCAATACAGAGTTGTTAGCAAGTGGATTACAGCACTTTAATCCGCCATACATGGCTTACTGACACTTTGAAGACTTTTCTCAGATTTCACAGAGTAGTTTTAATGTCAGGTTTGAAAATGAGGCAGATTTGGCAGGAAAATGCTCTTGGGGCGAGTTCTAACCCAAAGATATGTAATTTACCTAGTTTCACTCACCGTGACATTCCGTATTCTGAACACGTTACATGCATCACGGATTCGAAAAACATTCTTTAATGAGTTTTGAACATGTATATTACCGAACTTTCATCCACCTTACAATGCATATTTATACATGGAAATTATTTTCTGATTTAGTATATTTCTCCTAATGTCAGTTTTTAAATCATACAGTTTTCACACAAAAATCCTCTTGGAGCGAGTTCTACCCAATAGATATGCAATTTATGTAGAACCCATCATCGTGAAATTCCGTGATCCGAAAAAATACATGCATCACGGATTCGACAAATATTCACTTCAGACTTGTTAGCATAAGGATTACCGAAGTTTCATCCACCATAAAAGCCATATTGACACTTTGAAGCATTTTCTCATATTTCGAAATTTTTTCCTAATGCCAGTTTTGAAAATGAGGCAGAATTCGCAGAAAAAGTTCTTGGAACGAGTTCTACCCGAGAGATCTACTTTACATAGATTCGCTTACTGTGATATTCTGTGTTCCGAACACGCTTCATGTATCTCGAATTCGACAAATATTTACTACAGAGTTGTTAGCATGCGGATTACCGAACTTTCATCCACCATGCAAGGCATATGTACGCCGAGAATTTATTCATCTGAGTTCGCAGTGTTTCCTAATTCCAGTTTCGAAAATCAGGCATATTTCTCAGGAAAAATCTCTTGGAGTGTTTTCTAACCAAGAGAAATGTAATTTACATAAATTCTCTGGCCATGAAATTCCATGTTCCGAACATGCTACATGCATAATGAATTCGAAAAATATTCACTACAGATTTGTTAGCATGTGGATTACCGAACTTTCATCACAATAGATTGAATATTGATACTTAGAAGTATTTTCTCAGATTTTGCAGTGTTTTCCAAACGCCAGTTTCAAAAATGAAGCATTTATTGCAGAAAAATTCTCTTGGAGCGAGTTCTACCCAATAGAGAAGTAATTTACATTGTTTCAGTCACCGTGAAATTCCACGTTCCAAACACGGTATATGCATCATGGATTAGAAAATGATCCTTTAATATGTTGTGAAAATGTGGATTACAGAACTTTCTTCCAACATAAAGTCATATTTACACCTAGAAATATTTACTCTCATTTTGAAGCTTTCTCCAAACTTCAGATTCGATAATCATGCAATTTTCGCCGAAAAATTCTATTCTAGCTAGTTCTACCCAATAGAATTTTAATTTAAATTGTTTCAATACGGTGAAATTCCATTTCAAAAAACGCTACATGAATCACGGTTAGAAAAATAATTACTGCACTGTTATTAACATGTGGATTACCGGACTTTCATTCACCATTCAAGGCATATTGACACTTAGAAGCATTTTCTCAGACTTCACAGGGTTCTCCTAATGGCAGTTTTGAAAATGAGGCACATTTCGTAGAAAAATTCTCTTCAAGCGAGATCTACACAATAGACATGTAATTTACATTGTTTCCTTCAATATGACACTCTGTATTCCGTACACGTTACATGCATCACGAATTCGACAAATATTCTCTAATGAGTGTGAGCATCTGGATTACCAAAATTTCATTCACCATTCAAGGCATATTTACACCGAGTTGTTGTTTTTCTGATTTCGCAGGTTTTTCCTAACATCCACTTCCGAAAATCATGAAATTTTGGCAGAAAAATTCAATTCAAGCGAGTTCTATCCAGTAGAATTTTTATTATCCGAGTTTCACTCACCGAGACATTCCATGTTCCGCAATCGTTACATAAATCACGGCTTCGACAAACATTATTTATTAACCGTGATCATGTGGATTACCGATGTTTCAGCAACAATAAAAGGCATATTTACACCTAGAAATATTTACTTAGATTTCACAGATTTTTCCTTATGTCAGTTACGAAAATCAGGCAGTTTTCGCAGAAAAATTCTCTTGCTGTATGTTCGATCCAATAGATATCCCATTTCCATAGATACATTCACCGTAACATTCTGTGTTCCGAAAAAGGTACATGCACCATGGATTCAACAAATATTCACTCCTGAGTTGTTAGAATGTGAATTACACATCTTTAATAAACCATTGAAGACATATTGTCACCTTAAAGCTTTTGCTCAGGTTTTGCAATGTTTTCATAACACCAGTTTCCAAACAGAGGTAGATTTTACAGTAAAATGCTCCTGGAGCGGGTTCTCACCAATAGATGTGTAATTTACATATTTTCCTTCAACGTGACATTCCGTGTACCGAACACACTACAAAAATCACGGATTTGAGAAACATTTTTAATGAGTTGTGTACATGTGTATTACAGATCTTTCATCCACCATACAAGGCATATTTACACCTAGAAACATTAACTCTGAGTTTGCAGCTTTTTCCTAATAGCAGTTTCAAAAATCAGGCAGTTTCCTAAGGAAAAATCTTTTTGAGCGTGTCTTACGCAATACATATGTAAATTACATAGATTCTCCCGCTGTGAAATTCCGTGTTTCGCCCACGCTACATGCAGATAGGATTCGAAACAAATACACTAAAGAGTTGTTTGCATGTGGATTACAGGACTTTCATCACAATACAACGCATATTGATGCTTAGAAGCATTTTCTCTGATTTCACAGAGCTTTCCAAACGCCAGTTTCGAAACTGAGGCAGATTTCACGGCAAAAACCTCTTGGAGCCGGTTCAAAACCATAGACATGTAATTTACATGGATTGGCACACCATGAAATTCCATGTTCTGAACACGCTACATGCATCTCGGATTCGACAAATATTCAATACAGATTTGTTAGCATGTGGATTACCGAACTTTCATCACAATAGATTGAATATTGATACTTAGAAGTATTTTCTCAGATTTTGCAGTGTTTTCCAAACGCCAGTTTCAAAAATGAAGCATTTATTGCAGAAAAATTCTCTTGGAGCGAGTTCTACCCAATAGAGAAGTAATTTACATTGTTTCAGTCACCGTGAAATTCCACGTTCCAAACACGGTATATTCATCATGGATTAGAAAATGATCCTTTAATATGTTGTGAAAATGTGGATTACAGAACTTTCATCCAACATAAAGTCATATTTACACCTAGAAATATTTACTCTCATTTTGAAGCTTTCTCCAAACTTCAGATTCGATAATCATGCAATTTTCGCAGAAAAATTCTATTCTAGCTAGTTCTACATAATAGAATTTTAATTTAAATTGTTTCAATACGGTGAAATTCCATTTCAAAAAGCGCTACATGAATCACGGTTTGAAAAATCATTACTACACTGTTATTAACATGTGGATTACCGGACTTTCATTCACCATTCAAGGCATATTGACACTTAGAAGCATTTTCTCAGATTTCACAGGGTTCTCCTAATGGCAGTTTTGAAAATGAGGCACATTTCGTAGAAAAATTCTCTTCAAGCGAGATCTACACAATAGACATGTAATTTACATTGTTTCCTTCAATATGACACTCTGTATTCCGTACACGTTTCATGCATCACGAATTCGACAAACATGCTCTAATGAGTGTGAGCATCTGGATTACCGAACTTTCATCCACCATACAAGGCATATTAACACCTAGATGTAGTTATTCTGATTTCGCAGTTTTTTCCTAACATCCAGTTTTGAAAATGATGAAATTTTCGCAGAAAAATTCAATTCAAGCCAGTTCTATCCAGTAGAATTGTTATTTCCCGAGTTTCACTCACCGAAACATTGCGTGTTCCGAAAAAGTTACATTAATCACGGCTTCGACAAACATTATTTAATGACTGTGAGCATGTGGATTACCGATGTTTCAACCACTATACAAGGCATATTCACACCTAGAAATATTTACTTAAATTTCGCAGATTTTTCCTAACGTCAGTTACGAAAATCAGGCAGTTTTCGCAGAAAAATTCTCTTGCTGCATGTTCGATCCAATAGACTTCCCATTTCCATAGATACCTTCACCGTAACATTCCGTGTTCCGAAAAAGTTACATGCACCATGGATTCAACAAATATTCACTCCTGAGTTGTTAGAATGTGAATTACACATCTTTAATAAACCATTGAAGACATATTGTCACCTTAAAGCTTTTGCTCAGGTTTTGCAATGTTTTCATAACACCAGTTTCCAAACAGAGGTAGATTTTACAGTAAAATGCTCCTGGATCGGTTTCTCACCAATAGATGTGTAATTTACATATTTTCCTTCAACGTGACATTCCGTGTACCGAACACACTACAAAAATCACGGATTTGAGAAACATTTTTAATGAGTTGTGTACATGTGTATTACAGATCTTTCATCCACCATACAAGGCATATTTACACCTAGAAACATTAACTCTGAGTTTGCAGCTTTTTCCTAATAGCAGTTTCAAAAATCAGGCAGTTTCCTAAGGAAAAATCTTTTTGAGCGTGTCTTACGCAATACATATGTAAATTACATAGATTCTCCCGCTGTGAAATTCCGTGTTTCGCACACGCTACATGCAGATAGGATTCGAAACAAATACACTACAGAGTTGTTTGCATGTGGATTACAGGACTTTCATCACAATACAACGCATATTGATGCTTAGAAGCATTTTCTCTGATTTCACAGAGCTTTCCAAACGCCAGTTTCGAAACTGAGGCAGATTTCACGGCAAAAAACTCTTGGAGCCGGTTCAAAACCATAGACATGTAATTTACATGGATTGGCACACCATGAAATTCCATGTCCCGAACACGCTACATGCATCTCGGATTCGACAAATATTCAATACAGAGTTGTTAGCAAGTGGATTACAGCACTTTCATCCGCCATACATGGCTTACTGACACTTTGAAGACTTTTCTCAGATTTCACAGAGTAGTTTTAATGTCAGGTTTCAAAATGAGGCAGATTTGGCAGGAAAATGCTCTTGGGGCGAGTTCTAACCCAAAGATATGTAATTTACCTAGTTTCACTCACCGTGACATTCCGTATTCTGAACACGTTACATGCATCACGGATTCGACAAACATTCTTTAATGAGTTTTGAACATGTATATTACCGAACTTTCATCCACCTTACAATGCATATTTATACATGGAAATTATTTTCTGATTTAGTATATTTCTCCTAATGTCAGTTTTTAAATCATGCAGTTTTCACACAAAAATCCTCTTGGAGCGAGTTCTACCCAATAGACATGCAATTTATGTAGAACCCATCATCGTGAAATTCCGTGATCCGAAAAAATACATGCATCACGGATTCGACAAATATTCACTTCAGACTTGTTAGCATAAGGATTACCGAAGTTTCATCCACCATAAAAGCCATATTGACACTTTGAAGCATTTTCTCATATTTTGAAATTTTTTCCTAATGCCAGTTTTGAAAATGAGGCAGAATTCGCAGAAAAAGTTCTTGGAACGAGTTCTACCCGAGAGATCTATTTTACATAGATTCACTTACTGTGATATTCTGTGTTCCGAACACGCTTCATGTATCTCGGATTCGACATATATTTACTACAGAGTTGTTAGCATGCGGATTGCCGAAATTTCATCCACCATACAAGGCATATGTACATCGAGAATCTATTCATCTGAGTTCGCAGTGTTTCCTAATTCCAGTTTCGAAAATCAGGCAGATTTCTCAGGAAAAATCTCTTGGAGTGTTTTCTAACCAAGAGAAATGTAATTTACATAAAATCTCTGGCCATGAAATTCCATGTTCCGAACATGCTACATGCATAATGGATTCGAAAAATATTCACTACAGATTTGTTAGCATGTGGATTACCGAACTTTCATCACAATAGATTGAATATTGATACTTAGAAGTATTTTCTCAGATTTTGCAGTGTTTTCCAAACGCCAGTTTCAAAAATGAAGCATTTATTGCAGAAAAATTCTCTTGGAGCGAGTTCTACCCAATAGAGAAGTAATTTACATTGTTTCAGTCACCGTGAAATTCCACGTTCCAAACACGGTATATGCATCATGGATTAGAAAATGATCCTTTAATATGTTGTGAAAATGTGGATTACAGAACTTTCTTCCAACATAAAGTCATATTTACACCTAGAAATATTTACTCTCATTTTGAAGCTTTCTCCAAACTTCAGATTCGATAATCATGCAATTTTCGCAGAAAAATTCTATTCTAGCTAGTTCTACATAATAGAATTTTAATTTAAATTGTTTCAATACGGTGAAATTCCATTTCAAAAAGCGCTACATGAATCACGGTTTGAAAAATCATTACTACACTGTTATTAACATGTGGATTACCGGACTTTCATTCACCATTCAATGCATATTGACACTTAGAAGCATTTTCTCAGATTTCACAGGGTTCTCCTAATGGCAGTTTTGAAAATGAGGCACATTTCGTAGAAAAATTCTCTTCAAGCGAGATCTACACAATAGACATGTAATTTACATTGTTTCCTTCAATATGACACTCTGTATTCCGTACACGTTTCATGCATCACGAATTCGACAAACATGCTCTAATGAGTGTGAGCATCTGGATTACCGAACTTTCATCCACCATACAAGGCATATTAACACCTAGATGTAGTTATTCTGATTTCGCAGTTTTTTCCTAACATCCAGTTTTGAAAATGATGAAATTTTCGCAGAAAAATTCAATTCAAGCCAGTTCTATCCAGTAGAATTGTTATTTCCCGAGTTTCACTCACCGAAACATTGCGTGTTCCGAAAAAGTTACATTAATCACGGCTTCGACAAACATTATTTAATGACTGTGAGCATGTGGATTACCGATGTTTCAACCACTATACAAGGCATATTCACACCTAGAAATATTTACTTAAATTTCGCAGATTTTTCCTAACGTCAGTTACGAAAATCAGGCAGTTTTCGCAGAAAAATTCTCTTGCTGCATGTTCGATCCAATAGACATCCCATTTCCATAGATACCTTCACCGTAACATTCCGTGTTCCGAAAAAGTTACATGCACCATGGATTCAACAAATATTCACTCCTGAGTTGTTAGAATGTGAATTACACATCTTTAATAAACCATTGAAGACATATTGTCACCTTAAAGCTTTTGCTCAGGTTTTGCAATGTTTTCATAACACCAGTTTCCAAACAGAGGTAGATTTTACAGTAAAATGCTCCTGGAGCGGGTTCTCACCAATAGATGTGTAATTTACATATTTTCCTTCAACGTGACATTCCGTGTACCGAACACACTACAAAAATCACGGATTTGAGAAACATTTTTAATGAGTTGTGTACATGTGTATTACAGATCTTTCATCCACCATACAAGGCATATTTACACCTAGAAACATTAACTCTGAGTTTGCAGCTTTTTCCTAATAGCAGTTTCAAAAATCAGGCAGTTTCCTAAGGAAAAATCTTTTTGAGCGTGTCTTACGCAATACATATGTAAATTACATAGATTCTCCCGCTGTGAAATTCCGTGTTTCGCCCACGCTACATGCAGATAGGATTCGAAACAAATACACTACAGAGTTGTTTGCATGTGGATTACAGGACTTTCATCACAATACAACGCATATTGATGCTTAGAAGCATTTTCTCTGATTTCACAGAGCTTTCCAAACGCCAGTTTCGAAACTGAGGCAGATTTCACGGCAAAAACCTCTTGGAGCCGGTTCAAAACCATAGACATGTAATTTACATGGATTGGCACACCATGAAATTCCATGTTCCGAACACGCTACATGCATCTCGGATTCGACAAATATTCAATACAGAGTTGTTAGCAAGTGGATTACAGCACTTTCATCCACCATACATGGCTTACAGAAACTTTGAAGACTTTTCCCAGATTTCACAGATTTGTTTTAATGTCAGGTTTGAAAATGAGGCAGATTTGGCAGGAAAATGCTCTTGGAGCGAGTTCTAACCCAAAGATATGTAATTTACCTAGTTTCACTCACCATGACATTCCGTGTTCTGAACACGTTACATGCATCACAGATTCGACAAACATTCTTTAATGAGTTTTGAACATGTATATTACCGAACTTTCATCCACCTTACAATGCATATTTATACATGGAAATTATTTTCTGATTTAGTATATTTCTCCTAATGTCAGTTTTTAAATCATGCAGTTTTCACACAAAAATCCTCTTGGAGCGAGTTCTACCCAATAGACATGCAATTTATGTAGAACCCATCATCGTGAAATTCCGTGATCCAAAAAAATACATGCATCACGGATTCGACAAATATTCACTTCAGACTTGTTAGCATAAGGATTACCGAAGTTTCATCCACCATAAAAGCCATATTGACACTTTGAAGCATTTTCTCATATTTTGAAATTTTTTCCTAATGCCAGTTTTGAAAATGAGGCAGAATTCGCAGAAAAAGTTCTTGGAACGAGTTCTACCCGAGAGATCTATTTTACATAGATTCGCTTACTGTGATATTCTGTGTTCCGAACACGCTTCATGTATCTCGGATTCGACATATATTTACTACAGAGTTGTTAGCATGCGGATTGCCGAAATTTCATCCACCATACAAGGCATATGTACATCGAGAATCTATTCATCTGAGTTCGCAGTGTTTCCTAATTCCAGTTTCGAAAATCAGGCAGATTTCTCAGGAAAAATCTCTTGGAGTGTTTTCTAACCAAGAGAAATGTAATTTACATAAAATCTCTGGCCATGAAATTCCATGTTCCGAACATGCTACATGCATAATGGATTCGAAAAATATTCACTACAGATTTGTTAGCATGTGGATTACCGAACTTTCATCACAATAGATTGAATATTGATACTTAGAAGTATTTTCTCAGATTTTGCAGTGTTTTCCAAACGCCAGTTTCCAAAATGAAGCATTTATTGCAGAAAAATTCTCTTGGAGCGAGTTCTACCCAATAGAGAAGTAATTTACATTGTTTCAGTCACCGTGAAATTCCACGTTCCAAACACGGTATATTCATCATGGATTAGAAAATGATCCTTTAATATGTTGTGAAAATGTGGATTACAGAACTTTCATCCAACATAAAGTCATATTTACACCTAGAAATATTTACTCTCATTTTGAAGCTTTCTCCAAACTTCAGATTCGATAATCATGCAATTTTCGCAGAAAAATTCTATTCTAGCTAGTTCTACATAATAGAATTTTAATTTAAATTGTTTCAATACGGTGAAATTCCATTTCAAAAAGCGCTACATGAATCACGGTTTGAAAAATCATTACTACACTGTTATTAACATGTGGATTACCGGACTTTCATTCACCATTCAAGGCATATTGACACTTAGAAGCATTTTCTCAGATTTCACAGGGTTCTCCTAATGGCAGTTTTGAAAATGAGGCACATTTCGTAGAAAAATTCTCTTCAAGCGAGATCTACACAATAGACATGTAATTTACATTGTTTCCTTCAATATGACACTCTGTATTCCGAACACGTTTCATGCATCACGAATTCGACAAACATGCTCTAATGAGTGTGAGCATCTGGATTACCGAACTTTCATCCACCATACAAGGCATATTAACACCTAGATGTAGTTATTCTGATTTCGCAGTTTTTTCCTAACATCCAGTTTTGAAAATGATGAAATTTTCGCAGAAAAATTCAATTCAAGCCAGTTCTATCCAGTAGAATTGTTATTTCCCGAGTTTCACTCACCGAAACATTGCGTGTTCCGAAAAAGTTACATTAATCACGGCTTCGACAAACATTATTTAATGACTGTGAGCATGTGGATTACCGATGTTTCAACCACTATACAAGGCATATTCACACCTAGAAATATTTACTTAAATTTCGCAGATTTTTCCTAACGTCAGTTACGAAAATCAGGCAGTTTTCGCAGAAAAATTCTCTTGCTGCATGTTCGATCCAATAGACATCCCATTTCCATAGATACCTTCACCGTAACATTCCGTGTTCCGAAAAAGTTACATGCACCATGGATTCAACAAATATTCACTCCTGAGTTGTTAGAATGTGAATTACACATCTTTAATAAACCATTGAAGACATATTGTCACCTTAAAGCTTTTGCTCAGGTTTTGCAATGTTTTCATAACACCAGTTTCCAAACAGAGGTAGATTTTACAGTAAAATGCTCCTGGATCGGTTTCTCACCAATAGATGTGTAATTTACATATTTTCCTTCAACGTGACATTCCGTGTACCGAACACACTACAAAAATCACGGATTTGAGAAACATTTTTAATGAGTTGTGTACATGTGTATTACAGATCTTTCATCCACCATACAAGGCATATTTACACCTAGAAACATTAACTCTGAGTTTGC
Source organism: Camelus bactrianus (assembly GCF_048773025.1). Taxonomy (NCBI): domain Eukaryota; kingdom Metazoa; phylum Chordata; class Mammalia; order Artiodactyla; family Camelidae; genus Camelus; species Camelus bactrianus. Next base: position 140,370,749 of record NC_133539.1, on the reverse strand, counting down.
AGCTTTTTCCTAATAGCAGTTTCAAAAATCAGGCAGTTTCCTAAGGAAAAATCTTTTTGAGCGTGTCTTACGCAATACATATGTAAATTACATAGATTCTCCCGCTGTGAAATTCCGTGTTTCGCACACGCTACATGCAGATAGGATTCGAAACAAATACACTACAGAGTTGTTTGCATGTGGATTACAGGACTTTCATCACAATACAACGCATATTGATGCTTAGAAGCATTTTCTCTGATTTCACAGAGCTTTCCAAACGCCAGTTTCGAAACTGAGGCAGATTTCACGGCAAAAACCTCTTGGAGCCGGTTCAAAACCATAGACATGTAATTTACATGGATTGGCACACCATGAAATTCCATGTTCCGAACACGCTACATGCATCTCGGATTCGACAAATATTCAATACAGAGTTGTTAGCAAGTGGATTACAGCACTTTCATCCGCCATACATGGCTTACTGACACTTTGAAGACTTTTCTCAGATTTCACAGTGTAGTTTTAATGTCAGGTTTCAAAATGAGGCAGATTTGGCAGGAAAATGCTCTTGGGGCGAGTTCTAACCCAAAGATATGTAATTTACCTAGTTTCACTCACCGTGACATTCCGTATTCTGAACACGTTACATGCATCACGGATTCGACAAACATTCTTTAATGAGTTTTGAACATGTATATTACCGAACTTTCATCCACCTTACAATGCATATTTATACATGGAAATTATTTTCTGATTTAGTATATTTCTCCTAATGTCAGTTTTTAAATCATGCAGTTTTCACACAAAAATCCTCTTGGAGCGAGTTCTACCCAATAGACATGCAATTTATGTAGAACCCATCATCGTGAAATTCCGTGATCCAAAAAAATACATGCATCACGGATTCGACAAATATTCACTTCAGACTTGTTAGCATAAGGATTACCGAAGTTTCATCCACCATAAAAGCCATATTGACACTTTGAAGCATTTTCTCATATTTTGAAATTTTTTCCTAATGCCAGTTTTGAAAATGAGGCAGAATTCGCAGAAAAAGTTCTTGGAACGAGTTCTACCCGAGAGATCTATTTTACATAGATTCGCTTACTGTGATATTCTGTGTTCCGAACACGCTTCATGTATCTCGGATTCGACATATATTTACTACAGAGTTGTTAGCATGCGGATTGCCGAAATTTCATCCACCATACAAGGCATATGTACATCGAGAATCTATTCATCTGAGTTCGCAGTGTTTCCTAATTCCAGTTTCGAAAATCAGGCAGATTTCTCAGGAAAAATCTCTTGGAGTGTTTTCTAACCAAGAGAAATGTAATTTACATAAAATCTCTGGCCATGAAATTCCATGTTCCGAACATGCTACATGCATAATGGATTCGAAAAATATTCACTACAGATTTGTTAGCATGTGGATTACCGAACTTTCATCACAATAGATTGAATATTGATACTAAGAAGTATTTTTTCAGATTTTGCAGTGTTTTCCAAACGCCAGTTTCAAAAATGAAGCATTTATTGCAGAAAAATTCTCTTGGAGCGAGTTCTACCCAATAGAGAAGTAATTTACATTGTTTCAGTCACCGTGAAATTCCACGTTCCAAACACGGTATATGCATCATGGATTAGAAAATGATCCTTTAATATGTTGTGAAAATGTGGATTACAGAACTTTCATCCAACATAAAGTCATATTTACACCTAGAAATATTTACTCTCATTTTGAAGCTTTCTCCAAACTTCAGATTCGATAATCATGCAATTTTCGCAGAAAAATTCTATTCTAGCTAGTTCTACATAATAGAATTTTAATTTAAATTGTTTCAATACGGTGAAATTCCATTTCAAAAAGCGCTACATGAATCACGGTTTGAAAAATCATTACTACACTGTTATTAACATGTGGATTACCGGACTTTCATTCACCATTCAAGGCATATTGACACTTAGAAGCATTTTCTCAGATTTCACAGGGTTCTCCTAATGGCAGTTTTGAAAATGAGGCACATTTCGTAGAAAAATTCTCTTCAAGCGAGATCTACACAATAGACATGTAATTTACATTGTTTCCTTCAATATGACACTCTGTATTCCGTACACGTTTCATGCATCACGAATTCGACAAACATGCTCTAATGAGTGTGAGCATCTGGATTACCGAACTTTCATCCACCATACAAGGCATATTAACACCTAGATGTAGTTATTCTGATTTCGCAGTTTTTTCCTAACATCCAGTTTTGAAAATGATGAAATTTTCGCAGAAAAATTCAATTCAAGCCAGTTCTATCCTGTAGAATTGTTATTTCCCGAGTTTCACTCACCGAAACATTGCGTGTTCCGAAAAAGTTACATTAATCACGGCTTCGACAAACATTATTTAATGACTGTGAGCATGTGGATTACCGATGTTTCAACCACTATACAAGGCATATTCACACCTAGAAATATTTACTTAAATTTCGCAGATTTTTCCTAACGTCAGTTACGAAAATCAGGCAGTTTTCGCAGAAAAATTCTCTTGCTGCATGTTCGATCCAATAGACATCCCATTTCCATAGATACCTTCACCGTAACATTCCGTGTTCCGAAAAAGTTACATGCACCATGGATTCAACAAATATTCACTCCTGAGTTGTTAGAATGTGAATTACACATCTTTAATAAACCATTGAAGACATATTGTCACCTTAAAGCTTTTGCTCAGGTTTTGCAATGTTTTCATAACACCAGTTTCCAAACAGAGGTAGATTTTACAGTAAAATGCTCCTGGAGCGGGTTCTCACCAATAGATGTGTAATTTACATATTTTCCTTCAACGTGACATTCCGTGTACCGAACACACTACAAAAATCACGGATTTGAGAAACATTTTTAATGAGTTGTGTACATGTGTATTACAGATCTTTCATCCACCATACAAGGCATATTTACACCTAGAAACATTAACTCTGAGTTTGCAGCTTTTTCCTAATAGCAGTTTCAAAAATCAGGCAGTTTCCTAAGGAAAAATCTTTTTGAGCGTGTCTTACGCAATACATATGTAAATTACATAGATTCTCCCGCTGTGAAATTCCGTGTTTCGCCCACGCTACATGCAGATAGGATTCGAAACAAATACACTACAGAGTTGTTTGCATGTGGATTACAGGACTTTCATCACAATACAACGCATATTGATGCTTAGAAGCATTTTCTCTGATTTCACAGAGCTTTCCAAACGCCAGTTTCGAAACTGAGGCAGATTTCACGGCAAAAACCTCTTGGAGCCGGTTCAAAACCATAGACATGTAATTTACATGGATTGGCACACCATGAAATTCCATGTTCCGAACACGCTACATGCATCTCGGATTCGACAAATATTCAATACAGAGTTGTTAGCAAGTGGATTACAGCACTTTCATCCACCATACATGGCTTACAGAAACTTTGAAGACTTTTCTCAGATTTCACAGATTTGTTTTAATGTCAGGTTTGAAAATGAGGCAGATTTGGCAGGAAAATGCTCTTGGAGCGAGTTCTAACCCAAAGATATGTAATTTACCTAGTTTCACTCACCGTGACATTCCGTGTTCTGAACACGTTACATGCATCACAGATTCGACAAACATTCTTTAATGAGTTTTGAACATGTATATTACCGAACTTTCATCCACCTTACAATGCATATTTATACATGGAAATTATTTTCTGATTTAGTATATTTCTCCTAATGTCAGTTTTTAAATCATGCAGTTTTCACACAAAAATCCTCTTGGAGCGAGTTCTACCCAATAGACATGCAATTTATGTAGAACCCATCATCGTGAAATTCCGTGATCCGAAAAAATACATGCATCACGGATTCGACAAATATTCACTTCAGACTTGTTAGCATAAGGATTACCGAAGTTTCATCCACCATAAAAGCCATATTGACACTTTGAAGCATTTTCCCATATTTTGAAATTTTTTCCTAATGCCAGTTTTGAAAATGAGGCAGAATTCGCAGAAAAAGTTCTTGGAACGAGTTCTACCCGAGAGATCTATTTTACATAGATTCACTTACTGTGATATTCTGTGTTCCGAACACGCTTCATGTATCTCGGATTCGACATATATTTACTACAGAGTTGTTAGCATGCGGATTGCCGAAATTTCATCCACCATACAAGGCATATGTACATCGAGAATCTATTCATCTGAGTTCGCAGTGTTTCCTAATTCCAGTTTCGAAAATCAGGCAGATTTCTCAGGAAAAATCTCTTGGAGTGTTTTCTAACCAAGAGAAATGTAATTTACATAAAATCTCTGGCCATGAAATTCCATGTTCCGAACATGCTACATGCATAATGGATTCGAAAAATATTCACTACAGATTTGTTAGCATGTGGATTACCGAACTTTCATCACAATAGATTGAATATTGATACTTAGAAGTATTTTCTCAGATTTTGCAGTGTTTTCCAAACGCCAGTTTCAAAAATGAAGCATTTATTGCAGAAAAATTCTCTTGGAGCGAGTTCTACCCAATAGAGAAGTAATTTACATTGTTTCAGTCACCGTGAAATTCCACGTTCCAAACACGGTATATTCATCATGGATTAGAAAATGATCCTTTAATATGTTGTGAAAATGTGGATTACAGAACTTTCATCCAACATAAAGTCATATTTACACCTAGAAATATTTACTCTCATTTTGAAGCTTTCTCCAAACTTCAGATTCGATAATCATGCAATTTTCGCAGAAAAATTCTATTCTAGCTAGTTCTACATAATAGAATTTTAATTTAAATTGTTTCAATACGGTGAAATTCCATTTCAAAAAGCGCTACATGAATCACGGTTTGAAAAATCATTACTACACTGTTATTAACATGTGGATTACCGGACTTTCATTCACCATTCAAGGCATATTGACACTTAGAAGCATTTTCTCAGATTTCACAGGGTTCTCCTAATGGCAGTTTTGAAAATGAGGCACATTTCGTAGAAAAATTCTCTTCAAGCGAGATCTACACAATAGACATGTAATTTACATTGTTTCCTTCAATATGACACTCTGTATTCCGTACACGTTTCATGCATCACGAATTCGACAAACATGCTCTAATGAGTGTGAGCATCTGGATTACCGAACTTTCATCCACCATACAAGGCATATTAACACCTAGATGTAGTTATTCTGATTTCGCAGTTTTTTCCTAACATCCAGTTTTGAAAATGATGAAATTTTCGCAGAAAAATTCAATTCAAGCCAGTTCTATCCAGTAGAATTGTTATTTCCCGAGTTTCACTCACCGAAACATTGCGTGTTCCGAAAAAGTTACATTAATCACGGCTTCGACAAACATTATTTAATGACTGTGAGCATGTGGATTACCGATGTTTCAACCACTATACAAGGCATATTCACACCTAGAAATATTTACTTAAATTTCGCAGATTTTTCCTAACGTCAGTTACGAAAATCAGGCAGTTTTCGCAGAAAAATTCTCTTGCTGCATGTTCGATCCAATAGACATCCCATTTCCATAGATACCTTCACCGTAACATTCCGTGTTCCGAAAAAGTTACATGCACCATGGATTCAACAAATATTCACTCCTGAGTTGTTAGAATGTGAATTACACATCTTTAATAAACCATTGAAGACATATTGTCACCTTAAAGCTTTTGCTCAGGTTTTGCAATGTTTTCATAACACCAGTTTCCAAACAGAGGTAGATTTTACAGTAAAATGCTCCTGGAGCGGGTTCTCACCAATAGATGTGTAATTTACATATTTTCCTTCAACGTGACATTCCGTGTACCGAACACACTACAAAAATCACGGATTTGAGAAACATTTTTAATGAGTTGTGTACATGTGTATTACAGATCTTTCATCCACCATACAAGGCATATTTACACCTAGAAACATTAACTCTGAGTTTGCAGCTTTTTCCTAATAGCAGTTTCAAAAATCAGGCAGTTTCCTAAGGAAAAATCTTTTTGAGCGTGTCTTACGCAATACATATGTAAATTACATAGATTCTCCCGCTGTGAAATTCCGTGTTTCGCCCACGCTACATGCAGATAGGATTCGAAACAAATACACTACAGAGTTGTTTGCATGTGGATTACAGGACTTTCATCACAATACAACGCATATTGATGCTTAGAAGCATTTTCTCTGATTTCACAGAGCTTTCCAAACGCCAGTTTCGAAACTGAGGCAGATTTCACGGCAAAAACCTCTTGGAGCCGGTTCAAAACCATAGACATGTAATTTACATGGATTGGCACACCATGAAATTCCATGTTCCGAACACGCTACATGCATCTCGGATTCGACAAATATTCAATACAGAGTTGTTAGCAAGTGGATTACAGCACTTTCATCCACCATACATGGCTTACAGAAACTTTGAAGACTTTTCTCAGATTTCACAGATTTGTTTTAATGTCAGGTTTGAAAATGAGGCAGATTTGGCAGGAAAATGCTCTTGGAGCGAGTTCTAACCCAAAGATATGTAATTTACCTAGTTTCACTCACCGTGACATTCCGTGTTCTGAACACGTTACATGCATCACAGATTCGACAAACATTCTTTAATGAGTTTTGAACATGTATATTACCGAACTTTCATCCACCTTACAATGCATATTTATACATGGAAATTATTTTCTGATTTAGTATATTTCTCCTAATGTCAGTTTTTAAATCATGCAGTTTTCACACAAAAATCCTCTTGGAGCGAGTTCTACCCAATAGACATGCAATTTATGTAGAACCCATCATCGTGAAATTCCGTGATCCGAAAAAATACATGCATCACGGATTCGACAAATATTCACTTCAGACTTGTTAGCATAAGGATTACCGAAGTTTCATCCACCATAAAAGCCATATTGACACTTTGAAGCATTTTCTCATATTTTGAAATTTTTTCCTAATGCCAGTTTTGAAAATGAGGCAGAATTCGCAGAAAAAGTTCTTGGAACGAGTTCTACCCGAGAGATCTATTTTACATAGATTCACTTACTGTGATATTCTGTGTTCCGAACACGCTTCATGTATCTCGGATTCGACATATATTTACTACAGAGTTGTTAGCATGCGGATTGCCGAAATTTCATCCACCATACAAGGCATATGTACATCGAGAATCTATTCATCTGAGTTCGCAGTGTTTCCTAATTCCAGTTTCGAAAATCAGGCAGATTTCTCAGGAAAAATCTCTTGGAGTGTTTTCTAACCAAGAGAAATGTAATTTACATAAAATCTCTGGCCATGAAATTCCATGTTCCGAACATGCTACATGCATAATGGATTCGAAAAATATTCACTACAGATTTGTTAGCATGTGGATTACCGAACTTTCATCACAATAGATTGAATATTGATACTTAGAAGTATTTTCTCAGATTTTGCAGTGTTTTCCAAACGCCAGTTTCAAAAATGAAGCATTTATTGCAGAAAAATTCTCTTGGAGCGAGTTCTACCCAATAGAGAAGTAATTTACATTGTTTCAGTCACCGTGAAATTCCACGTTCCAAACACGGTATATTCATCATGGATTAGAAAATGATCCTTTAATATGTTGTGAAAATGTGGATTACAGAACTTTCATCCAACATAAAGTCATATTTACACCTAGAAATATTTACTCTCATTTTGAAGCTTTCTCCAAACTTCAGATTCGATAATCATGCAATTTTCGCAGAAAAATTCTATTCTAGCTAGTTCTACATAATAGAATTTTAATTTAAATTGTTTCAATACGGTGAAATTCCATTTCAAAAAGCGCTACATGAATCACGGTTTGAAAAATCATTACTACACTGTTATTAACATGTGGATTACCGGACTTTCATTCACCATTCAAGGCATATTGACACTTAGAAGCATTTTCTCAGATTTCACAGGGTTCTCCTAATGGCAGTTTTGAAAATGAGGCACATTTCGTAGAAAAATTCTCTTCAAGCGAGATCTACACAATAGACATGTAATTTACATTGTTTCCTTCAATATGACACTCTGTATTCCGTACACGTTTCATGCATCACGAATTCGACAAACATGCTCTAATGAGTGTGAGCATCTGGATTACCGAACTTTCATCCACCATACAAGGCATATTAACACCTAGATGTAGTTATTCTGATTTCGCAGTTTTTTCCTAACATCCAGTTTTGAAAATGATGAAATTTTCGCAGAAAAATTCAATTCAAGCCAGTTCTATCCAGTAGAATTGTTATTTCCCGAGTTTCACTCACCGAAACATTGCGTGTTCCGAAAAAGTTACATTAATCACGGCTTCGACAAACATTATTTAATGACTGTGAGCATGTGGATTACCGATGTTTCAACCACTATACAAGGCATATTCACACCTAGAAATATTTACTTAAATTTCGCAGATTTTTCCTAACGTCAGTTACGAAAATCAGGCAGTTTTCGCAGAAAAATTCTCTTGCTGCATGTTCGATCCAATAGACATCCCATTTCCATAGATACCTTCACCGTAACATTCCGTGTTCCGAAAAAGTTACATGCACCATGGATTCAACAAATATTCACTCCTGAGTTGTTAGAATGTGAATTACACATCTTTAATAAACCATTGAAGACATATTGTCACCTTAAAGCTTTTGCTCAGGTTTTGCAATGTTTTCATAACACCAGTTTCCAAACAGAGGTAGATTTTACAGTAAAATGCTCCTGGAGCGGGTTCTCACCAATAGATGTGTAATTTACATATTTTCCTTCAACGTGACATTCCGTGTACCAAACACACTACAAAAATCACGGATTTGAGAAACATTTTTAATGAGTTGTGTACATGTGTATTACAGATCTTTCATCCACCATACAAGGCATATTTACACCTAGAAACATTAACTCTGAGTTTGCAGCTTTTTCCTAATAGCAGTTTCAAAAATCAGGCAGTTTCCTAAGGAAAAATCTTTTTGAGCGTGTCTTACGCAATACATATGTAAATTACATAGATTCTCCCGCTGTGAAATTCCGTGTTTCGCCCACGCTACATGCAGATAGGATTCGAAACAAATACACTACAGAGTTGTTTGCATGTGGATTACAGGACTTTCATCACAATACAACGCATATTGATGCTTAGAAGCATTTTCTCTGATTTCACAGAGCTTTCCAAACGCCAGTTTCGAAACTGAGGCAGATTTCACGGCAAAAACCTCTTGGAGCCGGTTCAAAACCATAGACATGTAATTTACATGGATTGGCACACCATGAAATTCCATGTTCCGAACACGCTACATGCATCTCGGATTCGACAAATATTCAATACAGAGTTGTTAGCAAGTGGATTACAGCACTTTCATCCGCCATACATGGCTTACTGACACTTTGAAGACTTTTCTCAGATTTCACAGAGTAGTTTTAATGTCAGGTTTCAAAATGAGGCAGATTTGGCAGGAAAATGCTCTTGGGGCGAGTTCTAACCCAAAGATATGTAATTTACCTAGTTTCACTCACCGTGACATTCCGTATTCTGAACACGTTACATGCATCACGGATTCGACAAACATTCTTTAATGAGTTTTGAACATGTATATTACCGAACTTTCATCCACCTTACAATGCATATTTATACATGGAAATTATTTTCTGATTTAGTATATTTCTCCTAATGTCAGTTTTTAAATCATGCAGTTTTCACACAAAAATCCTCTTGGAGCGAGTTCTACCCAATAGACATGCAATTTATGTAGAACCCATCATCGTGAAATTCCGTGATCCGAAAAAATACATGCATCACGGATTCGACAAATATTCACTTCAGACTTGTTAGCATAAGGATTACCGAAGTTTCATCCACCATAAAAGCCATATTGACACTTTGAAGCATTTTCTCATATTTTGAAATTTTTTCCTAATGCCAGTTTTGAAAATGAGGCAGAATTCGCAGAAAAAGTTCTGGAACGAGTTCTACCCGAGAGATCTATTTTACATAGATTCACTTACTGTGATATTCTGTGTTCCGAACACGCTTCATGTATCTCGGATTCGACATATATTTACTACAGAGTTGTTAGCATGCGGATTGCCGAAATTTCATCCACCATACAAGGCATATGTACATCGAGAATCTATTCATCTGAGTTCGCAGTGTTTCCTAATTCCAGTTTCGAAAATCAGGCAGATTTCTCAGGAAAAATCTCTTGGAGTGTTTTCTAACCAAGAGAAATGTAATTTACATAAAATCTCTGGCCATGAAATTCCATGTTCCGAACATGCTACATGCATAATGGATTCGAAAAATATTCACTACAGATTTGTTAGCATGTGGATTACCGAACTTTCATCACAATAGATTGAATATTGATACTAAGAAGTATTTTTTCAGATTTTGCAGTGTTTTCCAAACGCCAGTTTCAAAAATGAAGCATTTATTGCAGAAAAATTCTCTTGGAGCGAGTTCTACCCAATAGAGAAGTAATTTACATTGTTTCAGTCACCATGAAATTCCACGTTCCAAACACGGTATATGCATCATGGATTAGAAAATGATCCTTTAATATGTTGTGAAAATGTGGATTACAGAACTTTCTTCCAACATAAAGTCATATTTACACCTAGAAATATTTACTCTCATTTTGAAGCTTTCTCCAAACTTCAGATTCGATAATCATGCAATTTTCGCAGAAAAATTCTATTCTAGCTAGTTCTACATAATAGAATTTTAATTTAAATTGTTTCAATACGGTGAAATTCCATTTCAAAAAGCGCTACATGAATCACGGTTTGAAAAATCATTACTACACTGTTATTAACATGTGGATTACCGGACTTTCATTCACCATTCAATGCATATTGACACTTAGAAGCATTTTCTCAGATTTCACAGGGTTCTCCTAATGGCAGTTTTGAAAATGAGGCACATTTCGTAGAAAAATTCTCTTCAAGCGAGATCTACACAATAGACATGTAATTTACATTGTTTCCTTCAATATGACACTCTGTATTCCGTACACGTTTCATGCATCACGAATTCGACAAACATGCTCTAATGAGTGTGAGCATCTGGATTACCGAACTTTCATCCACCATACAAGGCATATTAACACCTAGATGTAGTTATTCTGATTTCGCAGTTTTTTCCTAACATCCAGTTTTGAAAATGATGAAATTTTCGCAGAAAAATTCAATTCAAGCCAGTTCTATCCAGTAGAATTGTTATTTCCCGAGTTTCACTCACCGAAACATTGCGTGTTCCGAAAAAGTTACATTAATCACGGCTTCGACAAACATTATTTAATGACTGTGAGCATGTGGATTACCGATGTTTCAACCACTATACAAGGCATATTCACACCTAGAAATATTTACTTAAATTTCGCAGATTTTTCCTAACGTCAGTTACGAAAATCAGGCAGTTTTCGCAGAAAAATTCTCTTGCTGCATGTTCGATCCAATAGACATCCCATTTCCATAGATACCTTCACCGTAACATTCCGTGTTCCGAAAAAGTTACATGCACCATGGATTCAACAAATATTCACTCCTGAGTTTTTAGAATGTGAATTACACATCTTTAATAAACCATTGAAGACATATTGTCACCTTAAAGCTTTTGCTCAGGTTTTGCAATGTTTTCATAACACCAGTTTCCAAACAGAGGTAGATTTTACAGTAAAATGCTCCTGGAGCGGGTTCTCACCAATAGATGTGTAATTTACATATTTTCCTTCAACGTGACATTCCGTGTACCGAACACACTACAAAAATCACGGATTTGAGAAACATTTTTAATGAGTTGTGTACATGTGTATTACAGATCTTTCATCCACCATACAAGGCATATTTACACCTAGAAACATTAACTCTGAGTTTGCAGCTTTTTCCTAATAGCAGTTTCAAAAATCAGGCAGTTTCCTAAGGAAAAATCTTTTTGAGCGTGTCTTACGCAATACATATGTAAATTACATAGATTCTCCCGCTGTGAAATTCCGTGTTTCGCCCACGCTACATGCAGATAGGATTCGAAACAAATACACTACAGAGTTGTTTGCATGTGGATTACAGGACTTTCATCACAATACAACGCATATTGATGCTTAGAAGCATTTTCTCTGATTTCACAGAGCTTTCCAAACGCCAGTTTCGAAACTGAGGCAGATTTCACGGCAAAAACCTCTTGGAGCCGGTTCAAAACCATAGACATGTAATTTACATGGATTGGCACACCATGAAATTCCATGTTCCGAACACGCTACATGCATCTCGGATTCGACAAATATTCAATACAGAGTTGTTAGCAAGTGGATTACAGCACTTTCATCCGCCATACATGGCTTACTGACACTTTGAAGACTTTTCTCAGATTTCACAGAGTAGTTTTAATGTCAGGTTTCAAAATGAGGCAGATTTGGCAGGAAAATGCTCTTGGGGCGAGTTCTAACCCAAAGATATGTAATTTACCTAGTTTCACTCACCGTGACATTCCGTATTCTGAACACGTTACATGCATCACGGATTCGACAAACATTCTTTAATGAGTTTTGAACATGTATATTACCGAACTTTCATCCACCTTACAATGCATATTTATACATGGAAATTATTTTCTGATTTAGTATATTTCTCCTAATGTCAGTTTTTAAATCATGCAGTTTTCACACAAAAATCCTCTTGGAGCGAGTTCTACCCAATAGACATGCAATTTATGTAGAACCCATCATCGTGAAATTCCGTGATCCGAAAAAATACATGCATCACGGATTCGACAAATATTCACTTCAGACTTGTTAGCATAAGGATTACCGAAGTTTCATCCACCATAAAAGCCATATTGACACTTTGAAGCATTTTCTCATATTTTGAAATTTTTTCCTAATGCCAGTTTTGAAAATGAGGCAGAATTCGCAGAAAAAGTTCTTGGAACGAGTTCTACCCGAGAGATCTATTTTACATAGATTCACTTACTGTGATATTCTGTGTTCCGAACACGCTTCATGTATCTCGGATTCGACATATATTTACTACAGAGGTGTTAGCATGCGGATTGCCGAAATTTCATCCACCATACAAGGCATATGTACATCGAGAATCTATTCATCTGAGTTCGCAGTGTTTCCTAATTCCAGTTTCGAAAATCAGGCAGATTTCTCAGGAAAAATCTCTTGGAGTGTTTTCTAACCAAGAGAAATGTAATTTACATAAAATCTCTGGCCATGAAATTCCATGTTCCGAACATGCTACATGCATAATGGATTCGAAAAATATTCACTACAGATTTGTTAGCATGTGGATTACCGAACTTTCATCACAATAGATTGAATATTGATACTTAGAAGTATTTTCTCAGATTTTGCAGTGTTTTCCAAACGCCAGTTTCAAAAATGAAGCATTTATTGCAGAAAAATTCTCTTGGAGCGAGTTCTACCCAATAGAGAAGTAATTTACATTGTTTCAGTCACCGTGAAATTCCACGTTCCAAACACGGTATATGCATCATGGATTAGAAAATGATCCTTTAATATGTTGTGAAAATGTGGATTACAGAACTTTCTTCCAACATAAAGTCATATTTACACCTAGAAATATTTACTCTCATTTTGAAGCTTTCTCCAAACTTCAGATTCGATAATCATGCAATTTTCGCAGAAAAATTCTATTCTAGCTAGTTCTACATAATAGAATTTTAATTTAAATTGTTTCAATACGGTGAAATTCCATTTCAAAAAGCGCTACATGAATCACGGTTTGAAAAATCATTACTACACTGTTATTAACATGTGGATTACCGGACTTTCATTCACCATTCAATGCATATTGACACTTAGAAGCATTTTCTCAGATTTCACAGGGTTCTCCTAATGGCAGTTTTGAAAATGAGGCACATTTCGTAGAAAAATTCTCTTCAAGCGAGATCTACACAATAGACATGTAATTTACATTGTTTCCTTCAATATGACACTCTGTATTCCGTACACGTTTCATGCATCACGAATTCGACAAACATGCTCTAATGAGTGTGAGCATCTGGATTACCGAACTTTCATCCACCATACAAGGCATATTAACACCTAGATGTAGTTATTCTGATTTCGCAGTTTTTTCCTAACATCCAGTTTTGAAAATGATGAAATTTTCGCAGAAAAATTCAATTCAAGCCAGTTCTATCCAGTAGAATTGTTATTTCCCGAGTTTCACTCACCGAAACATTGCGTGTTCCGAAAAAGTTACATTAATCACGGCTTCGACAAACATTATTTAATGACTGTGAGCATGTGGATTACCGATGTTTCAACCACTATACAAGGCATATTCACACCTAGAAATATTTACTTAAATTTCGCAGATTTTTCCTAACGTCAGTTACGAAAATCAGGCAGTTTTCGCAGAAAAATTCTCTTGCTGCATGTTCGATCCAATAGACATCCCATTTCCATAGATACCTTCACCGTAACATTCCGTGTTCCGAAAAAGTTACATGCACCATGGATTCAACAAATATTCACTCCTGAGTTGTTAGAATGTGAATTACACATCTTTAATAAACCATTGAAGACATATTGTCACCTTAAAGCTTTTGCTCAGGTTTTGCAATGTTTTCATAACACCAGTTTCCAAACAGAGGTAGATTTTACAGTAAAATGCTCCTGGAGCGGGTTCTCACCAATAGATGTGTAATTTACATATTTTCCTTCAACGTGACATTCCGTGTACCGAACACACTACAAAAATCACGGATTTGAGAAACATTTTTAATGAGTTGTGTACATGTGTATTACAGATCTTTCATCCACCATACAAGGCATATTTACACCTAGAAACATTAACTCTGAGTTTGCAGCTTTTTCCTAATAGCAGTTTCAAAAATCAGGCAGTTTCCTAAGGAAAAATCTTTTTGAGCGTGTCTTACGCAATACATATGTAAATTACATAGATTCTCCCGCTGTGAAATTCCGTGTTTCGCCCACGCTACATGCAGATAGGATTCGAAACAAATACACTACAGAGTTGTTTGCATGTGGATTACAGGACTTTCATCACAATACAACGCATATTGATGCTTAGAAGCATTTTCTCTGATTTCACAGAGCTTTCCAAACGCCAGTTTCGAAACTGAGGCAGATTTCACGGCAAAAACCTCTTGGAGCCGGTTCAAAACCATAGACATGTAATTTACATGGATTGGCACACCATGAAATTCCATGTTCCGAACACGCTACATGCATCTCGGATTCGACAAATATTCAATACAGAGTTGTTAGCAAGTGGATTACAGCACTTTCATCCGCCATACATGGCTTACTGACACTTTGAAGACTTTTCTCAGATTTCACAGAGTAGTTTTAATGTCAGGTTTCAAAATGAGGCAGATTTGGCAGGAAAATGCTCTTGGGGCGAGTTCTAACCCAAAGATATGTAATTTACCTAGTTTCACTCACCGTGACATTCCGTATTCTGAACACGTTACATGCATCACGGATTCGACAAACATTCTTTAATGAGTTTTGAACATGTATATTACCGAACTTTCATCCACCTTACAATGCATATTTATACATGGAAATTATTTTCTGATTTAGTATATTTCTCCTAATGTCAGTTTTTAAATCATGCAGTTTTCACACAAAAATCCTCTTGGAGCGAGTTCTACCCAATAGACATGCAATTTATGTAGAACCCATCATCGTGAAATTCCGTGATCCGAAAAAATACATGCATCACGGATTCGACAAATATTCACTTCAGACTTGTTAGCATAAGGATTACCGAAGTTTCATCCACCATAAAAGCCATATTGACACTTTGAAGCATTTTCTCATATTTTGAAATTTTTTCCTAATGCCAGTTTTGAAAATGAGGCAGAATTCGCAGAAAAAGTTCTTGGAACGAGTTCTACCCGAGAGATCTATTTTACATAGATTCACTTACTGTGATATTCTGTGTTCCGAACACGCTTCATGTATCTCGGATTCGACATATATTTACTACAGAGGTGTTAGCATGCGGATTGCCGAAATTTCATCCACCATACAAGGCATATGTACATCGAGAATCTATTCATCTGAGTTCGCAGTGTTTCCTAATTCCAGTTTCGAAAATCAGGCAGATTTCTCAGGAAAAATCTCTTGGAGTGTTTTCTAACCAAGAGAAATGTAATTTACATAAAATCTCTGGCCATGAAATTCCATGTTCCGAACATGCTACATGCATAATGGATTCGAAAAATATTCACTACAGATTTGTTAGCATGTGGATTACCGAACTTTCATCACAATAGATTGAATATTGATACTAAGAAGTATTTTTTCAGATTTTGCAGTGTTTTCCAAACGCCAGTTTCAAAAATGAAGCATTTATTGCAGAAAAATTCTCTTGGAGCGAGTTCTACCCAATAGAGAAGTAATTTACATTGTTTCAGTCACCGTGAAATTCCACGTTCCAAACACGGTATATGCATCATGGATTAGAAAATGATCCTTTAATATGTTGTGAAAATGTGGATTACAGAACTTTCTTCCAACATAAAGTCATATTTACACCTAGAAATATTTACTCTCATTTTGAAGCTTTCTCCAAACTTCAGATTCGATAATCATGCAATTTTCGCAGAAAAATTCTATTCTAGCTAGTTCTACATAATAGAATTTTAATTTAAATTGTTTCAATACGGTGAAATTCCATTTCAAAAAGCGCTACATGAATCACGGTTTGAAAAATCATTACTACACTGTTATTAACATGTGGATTACCGGACTTTCATTCACCATTCAATGCATATTGACACTTAGAAGCATTTTCTCAGATTTCACAGGGTTCTCCTAATGGCAGTTTTGAAAATGAGGCACATTTCGTAGAAAAATTCTCTTCAAGCGAGATCTACACAATAGACATGTAATTTACATTGTTTCCTTCAATATGACACTCTGTATTCCGTACACGTTTCATGCATCACGAATTCGACAAACATGCTCTAATGAGTGTGAGCATCTGGATTACCGAACTTTCATCCACCATACAAGGCATATTAACACCTAGATGTAGTTATTCTGATTTCGCAGTTTTTTCCTAACATCCAGTTTTGAAAATGATGAAATTTTCGCAGAAAAATTCAATTCAAGCCAGTTCTATCCAGTAGAATTGTTATTTCCCGAGTTTCACTCACCGAAACATTGCGTGTTCCGAAAAAGTTACATTAATCACGGCTTCGACAAACATTATTTAATGACTGTGAGCATGTGGATTACCGATGTTTCAACCACTATACAAGGCATATTCACACCTAGAAATATTTACTTAAATTTCGCAGATTTTTCCTAACGTCAGTTACGAAAATCAGGCAGTTTTCGCAGAAAAATTCTCTTGCTGCATGTTCGATCCAATAGACATCCCATTTCCATAGATACCTTCACCGTAACATTCCGTGTTCCGAAAAAGTTACATGCACCATGGATTCAACAAATATTCACTCCTGAGTTGTTAGAATGTGAATTACACATCTTTAATAAACCATTGAAGACATATTGTCACCTTAAAGCTTTTGCTCAGGTTTTGCAATGTTTTCATAACACCAGTTTCCAAACAGAGGTAGATTTTACAGTAAAATGCTCCTGGAGCGGGTTCTCACCAATAGATGTGTAATTTACATATTTTCCTTCAACGTGACATTCCGTGTACCGAACACACTACAAAAATCACGGATTTGAGAAACATTTTTAATGAGTTGTGTACATGTGTATTACAGATCTTTCATCCACCATACAAGGCATATTTACACCTAGAAACATTAACTCTGAGTTTGCAGCTTTTTCCTAATAGCAGTTTCAAAAATCAGGCAGTTTCCTAAGGAAAAATCTTTTTGAGCGTGTCTTACGCAATACATATGTAAATTACATAGATTCTCCCGCTGTGAAATTCCGTGTTTCGCCCACGCTACATGCAGATAGGATTCGAAACAAATACACTACAGAGTTGTTTGCATGTGGATTACAGGACTTTCATCACAATACAACGCATATTGATGCTTAGAAGCATTTTCTCTGATTTCACAGAGCTTTCCAAACGCCAGTTTCGAAACTGAGGCAGATTTCACGGCAAAAACCTCTTGGAGCCGGTTCAAAACCATAGACATGTAATTTACATGGATTGGCACACCATGAAATTCCATGTTCTGAACACGCTACATGCATCTCGGATTCGACAAATATTCAATACAGAGTTGTTAGCAAGTGGATTACAGCACTTTCATCCGCCATACATGGCTTACTGACACTTTGAAGACTTTTCTCAGATTTCACAGAGTAGTTTTAATGTCAGGTTTCAAAATGAGGCAGATTTGGCAGGAAAATGCTCTTGGGGCGAGTTCTAACCCAAAGATATGTAATTTACCTAGTTTCACTCACCGTGACATTCCGTATTCTGAACACGTTACATGCATCACGGATTCGACAAACATTCTTTAATGAGTTTTGAACATGTATATTACCGAACTTTCATCCACCTTACAATGCATATTTATACATGGAAATTATTTTCTGATTTAGTATATTTCTCCTAATGTCAGTTTTTAAATCATGCAGTTTTCACACAAAAATCCTCTTGGAGCGAGTTCTACCCAATAGACATGCAATTTATGTAGAACCCATCATCGTGAAATTCCGTGATCCGAAAAAATACATGCATCACGGATTCGACAAATATTCACTTCAGACTTGTTAGCATAAGGATTACCGAAGTTTCATCCACCATAAAAGCCATATTGACACTTTGAAGCATTTTCTCATATTTTGAAATTTTTTCCTAATGCCAGTTTTGAAAATGAGGCAGAATTCGCAGAAAAAGTTCTTGGAACGAGTTCTACCCGAGAGATCTATTTTACATAGATTCACTTACTGTGATATTCTGTGTTCCGAACACGCTTCATGTATCTCGGATTCGACATATATTTACTACAGAGGTGTTAGCATGCGGATTGCCGAAATTTCATCCACCATACAAGGCATATGTACATCGAGAATCTATTCATCTGAGTTCGCAGTGTTTCCTAATTCCAGTTTCGAAAATCAGGCAGATTTCTCAGGAAAAATCTCTTGGAGTGTTTTCTAACCAAGAGAAATGTAATTTACATAAAATCTCTGGCCATGAAATTCCATGTTCCGAACATGCTACATGCATAATGGATTCGAAAAATATTCACTACAGATTTGTTAGCATGTGGATTACCGAACTTTCATCACAATAGATTGAATATTGATACTAAGAAGTATTTTTTCAGATTTTGCAGTGTTTTCCAAACGCCAGTTTCAAAAATGAAGCATTTATTGCAGAAAAATTCTCTTGGAGCGAGTTCTACCCAATAGAGAAGTAATTTACATTGTTTCAGTCACCGTGAAATTCCACGTTCCAAACACGGTATATGCATCATGGATTAGAAAATGATCCTTTAATATGTTGTGAAAATGTGGATTACAGAACTTTCTTCCAACATAAAGTCATATTTACACCTAGAAATATTTACTCTCATTTTGAAGCTTTCTCCAAACTTCAGATTCGATAATCATGCAATTTTCGCAGAAAAATTCTATTCTAGCTAGTTCTACATAATAGAATTTTAATTTAAATTGTTTCAATACGGTGAAATTCCATTTCAAAAAGCGCTACATGAATCACGGTTTGAAAAATCATTACTACACTGTTATTAACATGTGGATTACCGGACTTTCATTCACCATTCAAGGCATATTGACACTTAGAAGCATTTTCTCAGATTTCACAGGGTTCTCCTAATGGCAGTTTTGAAAATGAGGCACATTTCGTAGAAAAATTCTCTTCAAGCGAGATCTACACAATAGACATGTAATTTACATTGTTTCCTTCAATATGACACTCTGTATTCCGTACACGTTTCATGCATCACGAATTCGACAAACATGCTCTAATGAGTGTGAGCATCTGGATTACCGAACTTTCATCCACCATACAAGGCATATTAACACCTAGATGTAGTTATTCTGATTTCGCAGTTTTTTCCTAACATCCAGTTTTGAAAATGATGAAATTTTCGCAGAAAAATTCAATTCAAGCCAGTTCTATCCAGTAGAATTGTTATTTCCCGAGTTTCACTCACCGAAACATTGCGTGTTCCGAAAAAGTTACATTAATCACGGCTTCGACAAACATTATTTAATGACTGTGAGCATGTGGATTACCGATGTTTCAACCACTATACAAGGCATATTCACACCTAGAAATATTTACTTAAATTTCGCAGATTTTTCCTAACGTCAGTTACGAAAATCAGGCAGTTTTCGCAGAAAAATTCTCTTGCTGCATGTTCGATCCAATAGACATCCCATTTCCATAGATACCTTCACCGTAACATTCCGTGTTCCGAAAAAGTTACATGCACCATGGATTCAACAAATATTCACTCCTGAGTTGTTAGAATGTGAATTACACATCTTTAATAAACCATTGAAGACATATTGTCACCTTAAAGCTTTTGCTCAGGTTTTGCAATGTTTTCATAACACCAGTTTCCAAACAGAGGTAGATTTTACAGTAAAATGCTCCTGGAGCGGGTTCTCACCAATAGATGTGTAATTTACATATTTTCCTTCAACGTGACATTCCGTGTACCGAACACACTACAAAAATCACGGATTTGAGAAACATTTTTAATGAGTTGTGTACATGTGTATTACAGATCTTTCATCCACCATACAAGGCATATTTACACCTAGAAACATTAACTCTGAGTTTGCAGCTTTTTCCTAATAGCAGTTTCAAAAATCAGGCAGTTTCCTAAGGAAAAATCTTTTTGAGCGTGTCTTACGCAATACATATGTAAATTACATAGATTCTCCCGCTGTGAAATTCCGTGTTTCGCCCACGCTACATGCAGATAGGATTCGAAACAAATACACTACAGAGTTGTTTGCATGTGGATTACAGGACTTTCATCACAATACAACGCATATTGATGCTTAGAAGCATTTTCTCTGATTTCACAGAGCTTTCCAAACGCCAGTTTCGAAACTGAGGCAGATTTCACGGCAAAAACCTCTTGGAGCCGGTTCAAAACCATAGACATGTAATTTACATGGATTGGCACACCATGAAATTCCATGTTCTGAACACGCTACATGCATCTCGGATTCGACAAATATTCAATACAGAGTTGTTAGCAAGTGGATTACAGCACTTTCATCCGCCATACATGGCTTACTGACACTTTGAAGACTTTTCTCAGATTTCACAGAGTAGTTTTAATGTCAGGTTTCAAAATGAGGCAGATTTGGCAGGAAAATGCTCTTGGGGCGAGTTCTAACCCAAAGATATGTAATTTACCTAGTTTCACTCACCGTGACATTCCGTATTCTGAACACGTTACATGCATCACGGATTCGACAAACATTCTTTAATGAGTTTTGAACATGTATATTACCGAACTTTCATCCACCTTACAATGCATATTTATACATGGAAATTATTTTCTGATTTAGTATATTTCTCCTAATGTCAGTTTTTAAATCATGCAGTTTTCACACAAAAATCCTCTTGGAGCGAGTTCTACCCAATAGACATGCAATTTATGTAGAACCCATCATCGTGAAATTCCGTGATCCGAAAAAATACATGCATCACGGATTCGACAAATATTCACTTCAGACTTGTTAGCATAAGGATTACCGAAGTTTCATCCACCATAAAAGCCATATTGACACTTTAGAAGCATTTTCTCATATTTTGAAATTTTTTCCTAATGCCAGTTTTGAAAATGAGGCAGAATTCGCAGAAAAAGTTCTTGGAACGAGTTCTACCCGAGAGATCTATTTTACATAGATTCACTTACTGTGATATTCTGTGTTCCGAACACGCTTCATGTATCTCGGATTCGACATATATTTACTACAGAGTTGTTAGCATGCGGATTGCCGAAATTTCATCCACCATACAAGGCATATGTACATCGAGAATCTATTCATCTGAGTTCGCAGTGTTTCCTAATTCCAGTTTCGAAAATCAGGCAGATTTCTCAGGAAAAATCTCTTGGAGTGTTTTCTAACCAAGAGAAATGTAATTTACATAAAATCTCTGGCCATGAAATTCCATGTTCCGAACATGCTACATGCATAATGGATTCGAAAAATATTCACTACAGATTTGTTAGCATGTGGATTACCGAACTTTCATCACAATAGATTGAATATTGATACTAAGAAGTATTTTTTCAGATTTTGTAGTGTTTTCCAAACGCCAGTTTCAAAAATGAAGCATTTATTGCAGAAAAATTCTCTTGGAGCGAGTTCTACCCAATAGAGAAGTAATTTACATTGTTTCAGTCACCGTGAAATTCCACGTTCCAAACACGGTATATGCATCATGGATTAGAAAATGATCCTTTAATATGTTGTGAAAATGTGGATTACAGAACTTTCTTCCAACATAAAGTCATATTTACACCTAGAAATATTTACTCTCATTTTGAAGCTTTCTCCAAACTTCAGATTCGATAATCATGCAATTTTCGCAGAAAAATTCTATTCTAGCTAGTTCTACATAATAGAATTTTAATTTAAATTGTTTCAATACGGTGAAATTCCATTTCAAAAAGCGCTACATGAATCACGGTTTGAAAAATCATTACTACACTGTTATTAACATGTGGATTACCGGACTTTCATTCACCATTCAATGCATATTGACACTTAGAAGCATTTTCTCAGATTTCACAGGGTTCTCCTAATGGCAGTTTTGAAAATGAGGCACATTTCGCAGAAAAATTCTCTTCAAGCGAGATCTACACAATAGACATGTAATTTACATTGTTTCCTTCAATATGACACTCTGTATTCCGTACACGTTTCATGCATCACGAATTCGACAAACATGCTCTAATGAGTGTGAGCATCTGGATTACCGAACTTTCATCCACCATACAAGGCATATTAACACCTAGATGTAGTTATTCTGATTTCGCAGTTTTTTCCTAACATCCAGTTTTGAAAATGATGAAATTTTCGCAGAAAAATTCAATTCAAGCCAGTTCTATCCAGTAGAATTGTTATTTCCCGAGTTTCACTCACCGAAACATTGCGTGTTCCGAAAAAGTTACATTAATCACGGCTTCGACAAACATTATTTAATGACTGTGAGCATGTGGATTACCGATGTTTCAACCACTATACAAGGCATATTCACACCTAGAAATATTTACTTAAATTTCGCAGATTTTTCCTAACGTCAGTTACGAAAATCAGGCAGTTTTCGCAGAAAAATTCTCTTGCTGCATGTTCGATCCAATAGACATCCCATTTCCATAGATACCTTCACCGTAACATTCCGTGTTCCGAAAAAGTTACATGCACCATGGATTCAACAAATATTCACTCCTGAGTTGTTAGAATGTGAATTACACATCTTTAATAAACCATTGAAGACATATTGTCACCTTAAAGCTTTTGCTCAGGTTTTGCAATGTTTTCATAACACCAGTTTCCAAACAGAGGTAGATTTTACAGTAAAATGCTCCTGGAGCGGGTTCTCACCAATAGATGTGTAATTTACATATTTTCCTTCAACGTGACATTCCGTGTACCGAACACACTACAAAAATCACGGATTTGAGAAACATTTTTAATGAGTTGTGTACATGTGTATTACAGATCTTTCATCCACCATACAAGGCATATTTACACCTAGAAACATTAACTCTGAGTTTGCAGCTTTTTCCTAATAGCAGTTTCAAAAATCAGGCAGTTTCCTAAGGAAAAATCTTTTTGAGCGTGTCTTACGCAATACATATGTAAATTACATAGATTCTCCCGCTGTGAAATTCCGTGTTTCGCCCACGCTACATGCAGATAGGATTCGAAACAAATACACTACAGAGTTGTTTGCATGTGGATTACAGGACTTTCATCACAATACAACGCATATTGATGCTTAGAAGCATTTTCTCTGATTTCACAGAGCTTTCCAAACGCCAGTTTCGAAACTGAGGCAGATTTCACGGCAAAAACCTCTTGGAGCCGGTTCAAAACCATAGACATGTAATTTACATGGATTGGCACACCATGAAATTCCATGTTCCGAACACGCTACATGCATCTCGGATTCGACAAATATTCAATACAGAGTTGTTAGCAAGTGGATTACAGCACTTTCATCCGCCATACATGGCTTACTGACACTTTGAAGACTTTTCTCAGATTTCACAGAGTAGTTTTAATGTCAGGTTTCAAAATGAGGCAGATTTGGCAGGAAAATGCTCTTGGGGCGAGTTCTAACCCAAAGATATGTAATTTACCTAGTTTCACTCACCGTGACATTCCGTATTCTGAACACGTTACATGCATCACGGATTCGACAAACATTCTTTAATGA
The DNA here is from genome assembly GCF_048773025.1 of Camelus bactrianus. NCBI lineage: Eukaryota > Metazoa > Chordata > Mammalia > Artiodactyla > Camelidae > Camelus > Camelus bactrianus. Next base: position 140,346,398 of record NC_133539.1, on the reverse strand, counting down.
GTTTTGAACATGTATATTACCGAACTTTCATCCACCTTACAATGCATATTTATACATGGAAATTATTTTCTGATTTAGTATATTTCTCCTAATGTCAGTTTTTAAATCATGCAGTTTTCACACAAAAATCCTCTTGGAGCGAGTTCTACCCAATAGACATGCAATTTATGTAGAACCCATCATCGTGAAATTCCGTGATCCGAAAAAATACATGCATCACGGATTCGACAAATATTCACTTCAGACTTGTTAGCATAAGGATTACCGAAGTTTCATCCACCATAAAAGCCATATTGACACTTTGAAGCATTTTCTCATATTTTGAAATTTTTTCCTAATGCCAGTTTTGAAAATGAGGCAGAATTCGCAGAAAAAGTTCTTGGAACGAGTTCTACCCGAGAGATCTATTTTACATAGATTCACTTACTGTGATATTCTGTGTTCCAAACACGCTTCATGTATCTCGGATTCGACATATATTTACTACAGAGTTGTTAGCATGCGGATTGCCGAAATTTCATCCACCATACAAGGCATATGTACATCGAGAATCTATTCATCTGAGTTCGCAGTGTTTCCTAATTCCAGTTTCGAAAATCAGGCAGATTTCTCAGGAAAAATCTCTTGGAGTGTTTTCTAACCAAGAGAAATGTAATTTACATAAATTCTCTGGCCATGAAATTCCATGTTCCGAACATGCTACATGCATAATGGATTCGAAAAATATTCACTACAGATTTGTTAGCATGTGGATTACCGAACTTTCATCACAATAGATTGAATATTGATACTAAGAAGTATTTTTTCAGATTTTGCAGTGTTTTCCAAACGCCAGTTTCAAAAATGAAGCATTTATTGCAGAAAAATTCTCTTGGAGCGAGTTCTACCCAATAGAGAAGTAATTTACATTGTTTCAGTCACCGTGAAATTCCACGTTCCAAACACGGTATATGCATCATGGATTAGAAAATGATCCTTTAATATGTTGTGAAAATGTGGATTACAGAACTTTCTTCCAACATAAAGTCATATTTACACCTAGAAATATTTACTCTCATTTTGAAGCTTTCTCCAAACTTCAGATTCGATAATCATGCAATTTTCGCAGAAAAATTCTATTCTAGCTAGTTCTACATAATAGAATTTTAATTTAAATTGTTTCAATACGGTGAAATTCCATTTCAAAAAGCGCTACATGAATCACGGTTTGAAAAATCATTACTACACTGTTATTAACATGTGGATTACCGGACTTTCATTCACCATTCAAGGCATATTGACACTTAGAAGCATTTTCTCAGATTTCACAGGGTTCTCCTAATGGCAGTTTTGAAAATGAGGCACATTTCGTAGAAAAATTCTCTTCAAGCGAGATCTACACAATAGACATGTAATTTACATTGTTTCCTTCAATATGACACTCTGTATTCCGTACACGTTTCATGCATCACGAATTCGACAAACATGCTCTAATGAGTGTGAGCATCTGGATTACCGAACTTTCATCCACCATACAAGGCATATTAACACCTAGATGTAGTTATTCTGATTTCGCAGTTTTTTCCTAACATCCAGTTTTGAAAATGATGAAATTTTCGCAGAAAAATTCAATTCAAGCCAGTTCTATCCAGTAGAATTGTTATTTCCCGAGTTTCACTCACCGAAACATTGCGTGTTCCGAAAAAGTTACATTAATCATGGCTTCGACAAACATTATTTAATGACTGTGAGCATGTGGATTACCGATGTTTCAACCACTATACAAGGCATATTCACACCTAGAAATATTTACTTAAATTTCGCAGATTTTTCCTAACGTCAGTTACGAAAATCAGGCAGTTTTCGCAGAAAAATTCTCTTGCTGCATGTTCGATCCAATAGACATCCCATTTCCATAGATACCTTCACCGTAACATTCTGTGTTCCGAAAAAGTTACATGCACCATGGATTCAACAAATATTCACTCCTGAGTTGTTAGAATGTGAATTACACATCTTTAATAAACCATTGAAGACATATTGTCACCTTAAAGCTTTTGCTCAGGTTTTGCAATGTTTTCATAACACCAGTTTCCAAACAGAGGTAGATTTTACAGTAAAATGCTCCTGGAGCGGGTTCTCACCAATAGATGTGTAATTTACATATTTTCCTTCAACGTGACATTCCGTGTACCGAACACACTACAAAAATCACGGATTTGAGAAACATTTTTAATGAGTTGTGTACATGTGTATTACAGATCTTTCATCCACCATACAAGGCATATTTACACCTAGAAACATTAACTCTGAGTTTGCAGCTTTTTCCTAATAGCAGTTTCAAAAATCAGGCAGTTTCCTAAGGAAAAATCTTTTTGAGCGTGTCTTACGCAATACATATGTAAATTACATAGATTCTCCCGCTGTGAAATTCCGTGTTTCGCCCACGCTACATGCAGATAGGATTCGAAACAAATACACTACAGAGTTGTTTGCATGTGGATTACAGGACTTTCATCACAATACAACGCATATTGATGCTTAGAAGCATTTTCTCTGATTTCACAGAGCTTTCCAAACGCCAGTTTCGAAACTGAGGCAGATTTCACGGCAAAAACCTCTTGGAGCCGGTTCAAAACCATAGACATGTAATTTACATGGATTGGCACACCATGAAATTCCATGTTCCGAACACGCTACATGCATCTCGGATTCGACAAATATTCAATACAGAGTTGTTAGCAAGTGGATTACAGCACTTTCATCCGCCATACATGGCTTACTGACACTTTGAAGACTTTTCTCAGATTTCACAGAGTAGTTTTAATGTCAGGTTTCAAAATGAGGCAGATTTGGCAGGAAAATGCTCTTGGGGCGAGTTCTAACCCAAAGATATGTAATTTACCTAGTTTCACTCACCGTGACATTCCGTATTCTGAACACGTTACATGCATCACGGATTCGACAAACATTCTTTAATGAGTTTTGAACATGTATATTACCGAACTTTCATCCACCTTACAATGCATATTTATACATGGAAATTATTTTCTGATTTAGTATATTTCTCCTAATGTCAGTTTTTAAATCATGCAGTTTTCACACAAAAATCCTCTTGGAGCGAGTTCTACCCAATAGACATGCAATTTATGTAGAACCCATCATCGTGAAATTCCGTGATCCGAAAAAATACATGCATCACGGATTCGACAAATATTCACTTCAGACTTGTTAGCATAAGGATTACCGAAGTTTCATCCACCATAAAAGCCATATTGACACTTTGAAGCATTTTCTCATATTTTGAAATTTTTTCCTAATGCCAGTTTTGAAAATGAGGCAGAATTCGCAGAAAAAGTTCTTGGAACGAGTTCTACCCGAGAGATCTATTTTACATAGATTCACTTACTGTGATATTCTGTGTTCCGAACACGCTTCATGTATCTCGGATTCGACATATATTTACTACAGAGTTGTTAGCATGCGGATTGCCGAAATTTCATCCACCATACAAGGCATATGTACATCGAGAATCTATTCATCTGAGTTCGCAGTGTTTCCTAATTCCAGTTTCGAAAATCAGGCAGATTTCTCAGGAAAAATCTCTTGGAGTGTTTTCTAACCAAGAGAAATGTAATTTACATAAAATCTCTGGCCATGAAATTCCATGTTCCGAACATGCTACATGCATAATGGATTCGAAAAATATTCACTACAGATTTGTTAGCATGTGGATTACCGAACTTTCATCACAATAGATTGAATATTGATACTAAGAAGTATTTTTTCAGATTTTGCAGTGTTTTCCAAACGCCAGTTTCAAAAATGAAGCATTTATTGCAGAAAAATTCTCTTGGAGCGAGTTCTACCCAATAGAGAAGTAATTTACATTGTTTCAGTCACCGTGAAATTCCACGTTCCAAACACGGTATATGCATCATGGATTAGAAAATGATCCTTTAATATGTTGTGAAAATGTGGATTACAGAACTTTCTTCCAACATAAAGTCATATTTACACCTAGAAATATTTACTCTCATTTTGAAGCTTTCTCCAAACTTCAGATTCGATAATCATGCAATTTTCGCAGAAAAATTCTATTCTAGCTAGTTCTACATAATAGAATTTTAATTTAAATTGTTTCAATACGGTGAAATTCCATTTCAAAAAGCGCTACATGAATCACGGTTTGAAAAATCATTACTACACTGTTATTAACATGTGGATTACCGGACTTTCATTCACCATTCAAGGCATATTGACACTTAGAAGCATTTTCTCAGATTTCACAGGGTTCTCCTAATGGCAGTTTTGAAAATGAGGCACATTTCGTAGAAAAATTCTCTTCAAGCGAGATCTACACAATAGACATGTAATTTACATTGTTTCCTTCAATATGACACTCTGTATTCCGTACACGTTTCATGCATCACGAATTCGACAAACATGCTCTAATGAGTGTGAGCATCTGGATTACCGAACTTTCATCCACCATACAAGGCATATTAACACCTAGATGTAGTTATTCTGATTTCGCAGTTTTTTCCTAACATCCAGTTTTGAAAATGATGAAATTTTCGCAGAAAAATTCAATTCAAGCCAGTTCTATCCAGTAGAATTGTTATTTCCCGAGTTTCACTCACCGAAACATTGCGTGTTCCGAAAAAGTTACATTAATCATGGCTTCGACAAACATTATTTAATGACTGTGAGCATGTGGATTACCGATGTTTCAACCACTATACAAGGCATATTCACACCTAGAAATATTTACTTAAATTTCGCAGATTTTTCCTAACGTCAGTTACGAAAATCAGGCAGTTTTCGCAGAAAAATTCTCTTGCTGCATGTTCGATCCAATAGACATCCCATTTCCATAGATACCTTCACCGTAACATTCCGTGTTCCGAAAAAGTTACATGCACCATGGATTCAACAAATATTCACTCCTGAGTTGTTAGAATGTGAATTACACATCTTTAATAAACCATTGAAGACATATTGTCACCTTAAAGCTTTTGCTCAGGTTTTGCAATGTTTTCATAACACCAGTTTCCAAACAGAGGTAGATTTTACAGTAAAATGCTCCTGGATCGGTTTCTCACCAATAGATGTGTAATTTACATATTTTCCTTCAACGTGACATTCCGTGTACCGAACACACTACAAAAATCACGGATTTGAGAAACATTTTTAATGAGTTGTGTACATGTGTATTACAGATCTTTCATCCACCATACAAGGCATATTTACACCTAGAAACATTAACTCTGAGTTTGCAGCTTTTTCCTAATAGCAGTTTCAAAAATCAGGCAGTTTCCTAAGGAAAAATCTTTTTGAGCGTGTCTTACGCAATACATATGTAAATTACATAGATTCTCCCGCTGTGAAATTCCGTGTTTCGCCCACGCTACATGCAGATAGGATTCGAAACAAATACACTACAGAGTTGTTTGCATGTGGATTACAGGACTTTCATCACAATACAACGCATATTGATGCTTAGAAGCATTTTCTCTGATTTCACAGAGCTTTCCAAACGCCAGTTTCGAAACTGAGGCAGATTTCACGGCAAAAACCTCTTGGAGCCGGTTCAAAACCATAGAAATGTAATTTACATGGATTGGCACACCATGAAATTCCATGTTCCGAACACGCTACATGCATCTCGGATTCGACAAATATTCAATACAGAGTTGTTAGCAAGTGGATTACAGCACTTTAATCCGCCATACATGGCTTACTGACACTTTGAAGACTTTTCTCAGATTTCACAGAGTAGTTTTAATGTCAGGTTTGAAAATGAGGCAGATTTGGCAGGAAAATGCTCTTGGGGCGAGTTCTAACCCAAAGATATGTAATTTACCTAGTTTCACTCACCGTGACATTCCGTGTTCTGAACACGTTACATGCATCACGGATTCGACAAACATTCTTTAATGAGTTTTGAACATGTATATTACCGAACTTTCATCCACCTTACAATGCATATTTATACATGGAAATTATTTTCTGATTTAGTATACTTCTCCTAATGTCAGTTTTTAAATCATGCAGTTTTCACACAAAAATCCTCTTGGAGCGAGTTCTACCCAATAGACATGCAATTTATGTAGAACCAATCATCGTGAAATTCCGTGATACGAAAAAATACATGCATCACGGATTCGACAAATATTCACTTCAGACTTGTTAGCATAAGGATTACCGAAGTTTCATCCACCATAAAAGCCATAATGACACTTTGAAGCATTTTCTCATATTTCGAAATTTTTTCCTAATGCCAGTTTTGAAAATGAGGCAGAATTCGCAGAAAAAGTTCTTGGAACGAGTTCTACCCGAGAGATCTATTTTACATAGATTCACTTACTGTGATATTCTGTGTTCCGAACACGCTTCATGTATCTCGGATTCGACATATATTTACTACAGAGTTGTTAGCATGCGGATTGCCGAAATTTCATCCACCATACAAGGCATATGTACATCGAGAATCTATTCATCTGAGTTCGCAGTGTTTCCTAATTCCAGTTTCGAAAATCAGGCAGATTTCTCAGGAAAAATCTCTTGGAGTGTTTTCTAACCAAGAGAAATGTAATTTACATAAATTCTCTGGCCATGAAATTCCATGTTCCGAACATGCTACATGCATAATGGATTCGAAAAATATTCACTACAGATTTGTTAGCATGTGGATTACCGAACTTTCATCACAATAGATTGAATATTGATACTTAGAAGTATTTTCTCAGATTTTGCAGTGTTTTCCAAACGCCAGTTTCAAAAATGAAGCATTTATTGCAGAAAAATTCTCTTGGAGCGAGTTCTACCCAATAGAGAAGTAATTTACATTGTTTCAGTCACCGTGAAATTCCACGTTCCAAACACGGTATATGCATCATGGATTAGAAAATGATCCTTTAATATGTTGTGAAAATGTGGATTACAGAACTTTCTTCCAACATAAAGTCATATTTACACCTAGAAATATTTACTCTCATTTTGAAGCTTTCTCCAAACTTCAGATTCGATAATCATGCAATTTTCGCCGAAAAATTCTATTCTAGCTAGTTCTACCCAATAGAATTTTAATTTAAATTGTTTCAATACGGTGAAATTCCATTTCAAAAAACGCTACATGAATCACGGTTAGAAAAATAATTACTAAACTGTTATTAACATGTGGATTACCGGACTTTCATTCACCATTCAAGGCATATTGACACTTAGAAGCATTTTCTCAGATTTCACAGGGTTCTCCTAATGGCAGTTTTGAAAATGAGGCACATTTCGTAGAAAAATTCTCTTCAAGCGAGATCTACACAATAGACATGTAATTTACATTGTTTCCTTCAATATGACACTCTGTATTCCGTACACGTTTCATGCATCACGAATTCGACAAACATGCTCTAATGAGTGTGAGCATCTGGATTACCGAACTTTCATCCACCATACAAGGCATATTAACACCTAGATGTAGTTATTCTGATTTCGCAGTTTTTTCCTAACATCCAGTTTTGAAAATGATGAAATTTTCGCAGAAAAATTCAATTCAAGCCAGTTCTATCCAGTAGAATTGTTATTTCCCGAGTTTCACTCACCGAAACATTGCGTGTTCCGAAAAAGTTACATTAATCACGGCTTCGACAAACATTATTTAATGACTGTGAGCATGTGGATTACCGATGTTTCAACCACTATACAAGGCATATTCACACCTAGAAATATTTACTTAAATTTCGCAGATTTTTCCTAACGTCAGTTACGAAAATCAGGCAGTTTTCGCAGAAAAATTCTCTTGCTGCATGTTCGATCCAATAGACATCCCATTTCCATAGATACCTTCACCGTAACATTCCGTGTTCCGAAAAAGTTACATGCACCATGGATTCAACAAATATTCACTCCTGAGTTGTTAGAATGTGAATTACACATCTTTAATAAACCATTGAAGACATATTGTCACCTTAAAGCTTTTGCTCAGGTTTTGCAATGTTTTCATAACACCAGTTTCCAAACAGAGGTAGATTTTACAGTAAAATGCTCCTGGAGCGGGTTCTCACCAATAGATGTGTAATTTACATATTTTCCTTCAACGTGACATTCCGTGTACCGAACACACTACAAAAATCACGGATTTGAGAAACATTTTTAATGAGTTGTGTACATGTGTATTACAGATCTTTCATCCACCATACAAGGCATATTTACACCTAGAAACATTAACTCTGAGTTTGCAGCTTTTTCCTAATAGCAGTTTCAAAAATCAGGCAGTTTCCTAAGGAAAAATCTTTTTGAGCGTGTCTTACGCAATACATATGTAAATTACATAGATTCTCCCGCTGTGAAATTCCGTGTTTCGCCCACGCTACATGCAGATAGGATTCGAAACAAATACACTACAGAGTTGTTTGCATGTGGATTACAGGACTTTCATCACAATACAACGCATATTGATGCTTAGAAGCATTTTCTCTGATTTCACAGAGCTTTCCAAACGCCAGTTTCGAAACTGAGGCAGATTTCACGGCAAAAACCTCTTGGAGGCGGTTCAAAACCTTAGAGATGTAATTTACATGGATTGGCACACCATGAAATTCCATGTTCCGAACACGCTACATGCATCTCGGATTCGACAAATATTCAATACAGAGTTGTTAGCAAGTGGATTACAGCACTTTCATCCACCATACATGGCTTACTGACACTTTGAAGACTTTTCTCAGATTTCACAGATTTGTTTTAATGTCAGGTTTGACAATGAGGCAGATTTGGCAGGAAAATGCTCTTGGAGCGAGTTCTAACCCAAAGATATGTAATTTACCTAGTTTCACTCACCGTGACATTCCGTGTTCTGAACACGTTACATGCATCACGGATTCGACAAACAATCTTTAATGAGTTTTGAACATGTATATTACCGAACTTTCATCCACCTTACAATGCATATTTATACATGGAAATTATTTTCTGATTTAGTATATTTCTCCTAATGTCAGTTTTTAAATCATGCAGTTTTCACATAAAAATCCTCTTGGAGCGAGTTCTACCCAATAGACATGCAATTTATGTAGAACCCATCATCGTGATATTCCGAGATACGAAAAAATACATGCATCACGGATTCGACAAATATTCACTTCAGACTTGTTAGCATAAGGATTACCGAAGTTTCATCCACCATAAAAGCCATAATGACACTTTGAAGCATTTTCTCATATTTCGAAATTTTTTCCTAATGCCAGTTTTGAAAATGAGGCAGAATTCGCAGAAAAAGTTCTTGGAACGAGTTCTACCCGAGAGATCTATTTTACATAGATTCGCTTACTGTGATATTCTGTGTTCCGAACACGCTTCATGTATCTCGGATTCGACATATATTTACAACAGGGTTGTTAGCATGCGGATTACCGAACTTTCATCCACCATACAAGGCATAAATACACCGAGAATCTATTCATCTGAGTTCGCAGTGTTTCCTAATCCCAGTTTCGAAAATCAGGCAGATTTCTCAGGAAAAATTTCTTGGAGTGTTTTCTAACCAAGAGAAATGTAATTTACATAAACTCTCTGGCCATGAAATTCCGTGTTCCGAACATGCTACTTGCATAATGAATTCGAAAAATATTCACTACAGATTTGTTAGCATGTGGATTACCGAACTTTCATCACAATAGATTGAAAATTGATACTTAGAAGTATTTTCTCAAATTTTGCAGTGTTTTCCAAACGCCAGTTTCAAAAATGAAGCATTTACTGCAGAAAAATTCTCTTGGAGCGAGTTCTACCCAATAGAGAAGTAATTTACATTGTTTCAGTCACCGTGAAATTCCACGTTCCAAACACGGTATATGCATCACGGATTAGAAAAAGATCCTTTAATATGTTGTGAAAATGTGGATTACAGTACTTTATTCAAACATAAAGTCGTATTTACACCTAGAAATATTTACTCTCATTTTGAAGCTTTCTCCAAACTTCAGATTCGATAATCATGCAATTTTCGCAGAAAAATTCTATTCTAGCTAGTTCTACCCAATAGAATTTTAATTTAAATTGTTTCAATACGGTGAAATTCCATTTCAAAAAACGCTACATGAATCACGGTTAGAAAAATAATTACTACACTGTTATTAACATGTGGATTACCGGACTTTCATTCACCATTCAAGGCATATTGACACTTAGAAGCATTTTCTCAGATTTCACAGTGTTCTCCTAATGGCAGTTTTGAAAATGAGGCACATTTCGCAGAAAAATTCTCTTCAAGCGAGTTCTACCCAATAGACATGTAATTTACATTGTTTCCTTCAATATGACACTCTGTATTCCGTACACGTTACATGCATCACGAATTCGACAAACATTCTCTAATGAGTGTGAGCATCTGGATTACCAAAATTTCATTCACCATTCAAGGCATATTTACACCGAGTTGTTGTTTTTCTGATTTCGCAGGTTTTTCCTAACATCCACTTCCGAAAATCATGAAATTTTGGCAGAAAAATTCAATTCAAGCGAGTTCTATCCAGTAGAATTGTTATTATCCGAGTTTCACTCACCGAGACATTCCATGTTCCGCAATCGTTACATAAATCACGGCTTCGACAAACATTATTTATTAACCGTGAGCATGTGGATTACCGATGTTTCAGCAACAATACAAGGCATATTTACACCTAGAAATATTTACTTAGATTTCACAGATTTTTCCTAACGTCAGTTACGAAAATCAGGCAGTTTTCGCAGAAAAATTCTCTTGCTGTATGTTCGATCCTATAGATATCCCATTTCCATAGATACCTTCACCGTAACATTCCGTGTTCCGAAAAAGGTACATGCACCATGGATTCAACAAATATTCACTCCTGAGTTGTTAGAATGTGAATTACACATCTTTAATAAACCATTGAAGACATATTGTCACCTTAAAGCTTTTGCTCAGGTTTTGCAATGTTTTCATAACACCAGTTTCCAAACAGAGGTAGATTTTACAGTAAAATGCTCCTGGATCGGGTTCTCACCAATAGATGTGTAATTTACATATTTTCCTTCAACGTGACATTCCGTGTACCGAACACACTACAAAAATCACGGATTTGAGAAACATTTTTAATGAGTTGTGTACATGTGTATTACAGATCTTTCATCCACCATACAAGGCATATTTACTCCTAGAAACTTTAACTCTGAGTTTGCAGCTTTTTCCTAATAGCAGTTTCAAAAATCAGGCAGTTTCCTAAGGAAAAAAATTTTTGAGCGTGTCTTACGCAATACATATGTAAATTACATAGATTCTCCCGCTGTGAAATTCCGTGTTTCGCACACGCTACATGAAGATAGGATTCGACAAAAATACACTACAGAGTTGTTTGCATGTGGATTACAGGACTTTCATCACAATACAAGGCATATTGATGCTTAGAAGCATTTTCTCTGATTTCACAGAGCTTTCCAAACGCCAGTTTCGAAACTGAGGCAGATTTCACGGCAAAAACCTCTTGGAGCGGGTTCAAAACCATAGACATGTAATTTACATGGATTCGCTCACCGTGAAATTCCGTGTTCCGAACACTCTACATGCATCTCGGATTCGACAAATATTCAATACAGAGTTGTTAGAAGTGGATTACAACACTTTCATCCACCATACATGGCTTACAGAAACTTTGAAGACTTTTCTCAGATTTCACAGATTTGTTTTAATGTCAGGTTTGAAAATGAGGCAGATTTGGCAGGAAAATGCTCTTGGAGCGAGTTCTAACCCAAAGATATGTAATTTACCTAGTTTCACTCACCGTGACATTCCGTGTTCTGAACACGTTACATGCATCACGGATTCGACAAACATTCTTTAATGAGTTTTGAACATGTATATTACCGAACTTTCATCCACCTTACAATGCATATTTATACATGGAATTTATTTTCTGATTTAGTATATTTCTCCTAATGTCAGTTATTAAATCATGCAGTTTTCACATAAAAATACTCTTGGAGCGAGTTCTACCCAATAGACATGCAATTTACGTAGAAACCATCATCGTGAAATTCCGTGATCCGAAAAAATACATGCATCACGGATTCGACAAATATTCACTTCAGACTTGTTAGCATAAGGATTACCGAAGTTTCATCCACCATAAAAGCCATATTGACACTTTGAAGCATTTTCTCATATTTCGAAAGTTTTTCCTAATGCCAGTTTTGAAAATGAGGCAGAATTCGCAGAAAAAGTTCTTGGAACGAGTTCTACCCGAGAGATCTATTTTACATAGATTCGCTTACTGTGATATTCTGTGTTCCGAACACGCTTCATGTATCTCGGATTCGACAAGTATTTACTACAGAGTTGTTAGCATGCGGATTACCGAACTTTCATCCACCATGCAAGGCATATGTACGCCGAGAATTTATTCATCTGAGTTCGCAGTGTTTCCTAATTCCAGTTTCGAAAATCAGGCATATTTCTCAGGAAAAATCTCTTGGAGTGTTTTCTAACCAAGAGAAATGTAATTTACATAAATTCTCTGGCCATGAAATTCCATGTTCCGAACATGCTACATGCATAATGAATTCGAAAAATATTCACTACAGATTTGTTAGCATGTGGATTACCGAACTTTCATCACAATAGATTGAATATTGATAATTAGAAGTATTTTCTGAGATTTTGCAGTGTTTTCCAAACGCCAGTTTGAAAAATGAAACATTTATTGCAGAAAAATTCTCTTGGAGCGAGTTCTACCCAATAGAGAAGTAATTTACATTGTTTCAGTCACCGTGAAATTCCACGTTCCAAACATGGTATATGCATCACGGATTAGAAAATGATCCTTTAATATGTTGTGAAAATGTGGATTACAGAACTTTCTTCCAACATAAAGTCATATTTACACCTAGAAATATTTACTCTCATTTTGAAGCTTTCTCCAAACTTCAGATTCGATAATCATGCAATTTTCGCAGAAAAATTCTATTCTAGCTAGTTCTACCCAATAGAATTTTAATTTCAATGGTTTCAATACGGTGAAATTCCATTTCAAAAAACGCTACATGAATCACGGTTAGAAAAATAATTACTACACTGTTATTAACATGTGGATTACCGGACTTTCATTCACCATTCAAGGCATATTGACACTTAGAAGCATTTTCTCAGATTTCACAGGGTTCTCCTAATGGCAGTTTTGAAAATGAGGCACATTTCGCAGAAAAATTCTCTTCAAGCGAGTTCTACCCAATAGACATGTAATTTACATTGTTTCCTTCAATATGACACTCTGTATTCCGTACACGTTACATGCATCACGTATTCGACAAATATTCTCTAATGAGTGTGAGCATCTGGATTACCAAAATTTCATTCACCATTCAAGGCATATTTACACCGAGTTGTAGTTTTTCTGATTTCGCAGGTTTTTCCTAACATCCACTTCCGAAAATCATGAAATTTTGGCAGAAAAATTCAATTCAAGCGAGTTCTATCCAGTAGAATTTTTATTATCCGAGTTTCACTCACCGAGACATTCCATGTTCCGCAATCGTTACATAAATCACGGCTTCGACAAACATTATTTATTAACCATGGTCATGTGGATTACCGATGTTTCAGCAACAATAAAAGGCATATTTACACCTAGAAATATTTACTTAGATTTCACAGATTTTTCCTAATGTCAGTTACGAAAATCAGGCAGTTTTCGCAGAAAAATTCTCTTGCTGTATGTTCGATCCAATAGATATCCCATTTCCATAGATACCGTCACCGTAACATTCTGTGTTCCGAAAAAGGTACATGCACCATGGATTCAACAAATATTCACTCCTGAGTTGTTAGAATGTGAATTACACATCTTTAATAAACCATTGAAGACATATTGTCACCTTAAAGCTTTTGCTCAGGTTTTGCAATGTTTTCATAACACCAGTTTCCAAACAGAGGTAGATTTTACAGTAAAATGCTCCTGGAGCGGGTTCTCACCAATAGATGTGTAATTTACATATTTTCCTTCAACGTGACATTCCGTGTACCGAACACACTACAAAAATCACGGATTTGAGAAACATTTTTAATGAGTTGTGTACATGTGTATTACAGATCTTTCATCCACCATACAAGGCATATTTACACCTAGAAACATTAACTCTGAGTTTGCAGCTTTTTCCTAATAGCAGTTTCAAAAATCAGGCAGTTTCCTAAGGAAAAAAATTTTTGAGCGTGTCTTATGCAATACATATGTAAATTACATAGATTCTCCCGCTGTGAAATTCCGTGTTTCGCACACGCTACATGAAGATAGGATTCGAAACAAATACACTACAGAGTTGTTTGCATGTGGATTACAGGACTTTCATCACAATACAAGGCATATTGATGCTTAGAAGCATTTTCTCTGATTTCACAGAGCTTTCCAAACGCCAGTTTCGAAACTGAGGCAGATTTCACGGCAAAAACCTCTTGGAGCGGGTTCAAAACCATAGACATGTAATTTACATGGATTCGCTCACCGTGAAATTCCGTGTTCCGAACACTCTACATGCATCTCGGATTCGACAAATATTCAATACAGAGTTGTTAGAAGTGGATTACAACACTTTCATCCACCATACATGGCTTACAGAAACTTTGAAGACTTTTCTCAGATTTCACAGATTTGTTTTAATGTCAGGTTTGAAAATGAGGCAGATTTGGCAGGAAAATGCTCTTGGAGCGAGTTCTAACCCAAAGATATGTAATTTACCTAGTTTCACTCACCGTGACATTCCGTGTTCTGAACACGTTACATGCATCACGGATTCGACAAACATTCTTTAATGAGTTTTGAACATGTATATTACCGAACTTTCATCCACCTTACAATGCATATTTATACATGGAATTTATTTTCTGATTTAGTATATTTCTCCTAATGTCAGTTATTAAATCATGCAGTTTTCACATAAAAATACTCTTGGAGCGAGTTCTACCCAATAGACATGCAATTTACGTAGAAACCATCATCGTGAAATTCCGTGATCCGAAAAAATACATGCATCACGGATTCGACAAATATTCACTTCAGACTTGTTAGCATAAGGATTACCGAAGTTTCATCCACCATAAAAGCCATATTGACACTTTGAAGCATTTTCTCATATTTCGAAAGTTTTTCCTAATGCCAGTTTTGAAAATGAGGCAGAATTCGCAGAAAAAGTTCTTGGAACGAGTTCTACCCGAGAGATCTATTTTACATAGATTCGCTTACTGTGATATTCTGTGTTCCGAACACGCTTCATGTATCTCGAATTCGACAAATATTTACTACAGAGTTGTTAGCATGCGGATTACCGAACTTTCATCCACCATGCAAGGCATATGTACGCCGAGAATTTATTCATCTGAGTTCGCAGTGTTTCCTAATTCCAGTTTCGAAAATCAGGCATATTTCTCAGGAAAAATCTCTTGGAGTGTTTTCTAACCAAGAGAAATGTAATTTACATAAATTCTCTGGCCATGAAATTCCATGTTCCGAACATGCTACATGCATAATGGATTCGAAAAATATTCACTACAGATTTGTTAGCATGTGGATTACCGAACTTTCATCACAATAGATTGAATATTGATACTTAGAAGTATTTTCTCAGATTTTGCAGTGTTTTCCAAACGCCAGTTTCAAAAATGAAGCATTTATTGCAGAAAAATTATCTTGGAGCGAGTTCTACCCAATAGAGAAGTAATTTACATTGTTTCAGTCACCGTGAAATTCCACGTTCCAAACATGGTATATGCATCACGGATTAGAAAAAGATCCTTTAATATGTTGTGAAAATGTGGATTACAGAACTTTCTTCCAACATAAAGTCATATTTACACCTAGAAATATTTACTCTCATTTTGAAGCTTTCTCCAAACTTCAGATTCGATAATCATGCAATTTTCGCAGAAAAATTCTATTCTAGCTAGTTCTACATAATAGAATTTTAATTTCAATTGTTTCAATACGGTGAAATTCCATTTCAAAAAGCGCTACATGAATCACGGTTTGAAAAATCATTACTACACTGTTATTAACATGTGGATTACCGGACTTTCATTCACCATTGAAGGCATATTGACACTTAGAAGCATTTTCTCAGATTTCACAGGGTTCTCCTAATGGCAGTTTTGAAAATGAGGCACATTTCGCAGAAAAATTCTCTTCAAGCGAGATCTACACAATAGACATGTAATTTACATTGTTTCCTTCAATATGACACACTGTATTCCGTACACGTTTCATGCATCACAAATTCGACAAACATGCTCTAATGAGTGTGAGCATCTGGATTACCGAACTTTCATCCACCATACAAGGCATATTAACACCTAGATGTAGTTATTCTGATTTCGCAGTTTTTTCCTAACATCCAGTTTTGAAAATGATGAAATTTTCGCAGAAAAATTCAATTCAAGCCAGTTCTATCCAGTAGAATTGTTATTTCCCGAGTTTCACTCACCGAAACATTGCGTGTTCCGAAAAAGTTACATTAATCACGGCTTCGACAAACATTATTTAATGACTGTGAGCATGTGGATTACCGATGTTTCAAACACTATACAAGGCATATTCACACCTAGAAATATTTACTTAAATTTCGCAGATTTTTCCTAACGTCAGTTACGAAAATCAGGCAGTTTTAGCAGAAAAATTCTCTTGCTGCATGTTCGATCCAATAGACATCCCATTTCCATAGATACCTTCACCGTAACATTCCGTGTTCCGAAAAAGTTACATGCACCATGGATTCAACAAATATTCACTCCTGAGTTGTTAGAATGTGAATTACACATCTTTAATAAACCATTGAAGACATATTGTCACCTTAAAGCTTTTGCTCAGGTTTTGCAATGTTTTCATAACACCAGTTTCCAAACAGAGGTAGATTTTACAGTAAAATGCTCCTGGAGCGGGTTCTCACCAATAGATGTGTAATTTACATATTTTCCTTCAACGTGACATTCCGTGTACCGAACACACTACAAAAATCACGGATTTGAGAAACATTTTTAATGAGTTGTGTACATGTGTATTACAGATCTTTCACCCACCATACAAGGCATATTTACACCTAGAAACATTAACTCTGAGTTTGCAGCTTTTTCCTAATAGCAGTTTCAAAAATCAGGCAGTTTCCTAAGGAAAAATCTTTTTGAGCGTGTCTTACGCAATACATATGTAAATTACATAGATTCTCCCGCTGTGAAATTCCGTGTTTCGCCCACGCTACATGCAGATAGGATTCGAAACAAATACACTACAGAGTTGATGCATGTGGATTACAGGACTTTCATCACAATACAACGCATATTGATGCTTAGAAGCATTTTCTCTGATTTCACAGAGCTTTCCAAACGCCAGTTTCGAAACTGAGGCAGATTTCACGGCAAAAACCTCTTGGATCCGGTTCAAAACCATAGACATGCAATTTACATGGATTGGCACACCAAGAAATTCCATGTTCCGAACACGCTACATGCATCTCGGATTCGACAAATATTCAATACAGAGTTGTTAGCAAGTGGATTACAGCACTTTCATCCACCATACATGGCTTACAGAAACTTTGAAGACTTTTCTCAGATTTCACAGATTTGTTTTAATGTCAGGTTTGAAAATGAGGCAGATTTGGCAGGAAAATGCTCTTGGAGCGAGTTCTAACCCAAAGATATGTAATTTACCTAGTTTCACTCACCGTGACATTCCGTGTTCTGAACACGTTACATGCATCACGGATTCGACAAACATTCTTTAATGAGTTTTGAACATGTATATTACCGAACTTTCATCCACCTTACAATGCATATTTATACATGGAAATTATTTTCTGATTTAGTATATTTCTCCTAATGTCAGTTTTTAAATCATGCAGTTTTCACACAAAAAATCCTCTTGGAGCGAGTTCTACCCAATAGACATGCAATTTATGTAGAACCCATCATCGTGAAATTCCGTGATCCGAAAAAATACATGCATCACGGATTCGACAAATATTCACTTCAGACTTGTTAGCATAACGATTACCGAAGTTTCATCCACCATAAAAGCCATATTGACACTTTGAAGCATTTTCTCATATTTCGAAAGTTTTTCCTAATGCCAGTTTTGAAAATGAGGCAGAATTCGCAGAAAAAGTTCTTGGAACGAGTTCTACCCGAGAGATCTATTTTACATAGATTCGCTTACTGTGATATTCTGTGTTCCGAACACGCTTCATGTATCTCGGATTCGACATATATTTACTACAGAGTTGTTAGCATGCGGATTGCCGAAATTTCATCCACCATACAAGGCATATGTACATCGAGAATCTATTCATCTGAGTTCGCAGTGTTTCCTAATTCCAGTTTCGAAAATCAGGCAGATTTCTCAGGAAAAATCTCTTGGAGTGTTTTCTAACCAAGAGAAATGTAATTTACATAAATTCTCTGGCCATGAAATTCCATGTTCCGAACATGCTACATGCATAATGGATTCGAAAAATATTCACTACAGATTTGTTAGCATGTGGATTACCGAACTTTCATCACAATAGATTGAATATTGATACTTAGAAGTATTTTCTCAGATTTTGCAGTGTTTTCCAAACGCCAGTTTCAAAAATGAAGCATTTATTGCAGAAAAATTATCTTGGAGCGAGTTCTACCCAATAGAGAAGTAATTTACATTGTTTCAGTCACCGTGAAATTCCACGTTCCAAACACGGTATATGCATCATGGATTAGAAAATGATCCTTTAATATGTTGTGAAAATGTGGATTACAGAACTTTCTTCCAACATAAAGTCATATTTACACCTAGAAATATTTACTCTCATTTTGAAGCTTTCTCCAAACTTCAGATTCGATAATCATGCAATTTTCGCAGAAAAATTCTATTCTAGCTAGTTCTACCCAATAGAATTTTAATTTAAATTGTTTCAATACGGTGAAATTCCATTTCAAAAAGCGCTACATGAATCACGGTTTGAAAAATCATTACTACACTGTTATTAACATGTGGATTACCGGACTTTCATTCACCATTCAATGCATATTGACACTTAGAAGCATTTTCTCAGATTTCACAGGGTTCTCCTAATGGCAGTTTTGAAAATGAGGCACATTTCGTAGAAAAATTCTCTTCAAGCGAGATCTACACAATAGACATGTAATTTACATTGTTTCCTTCAATATGACACTCTGTATTCCGTACACGTTTCATGCATCACGAATTCGACAAACATGCTCTAATGAGTGTGAGCATCTGGATTACCGAACTTTCATCCACCATACAAGGCATATTAACACCTAGATGTAGTTATTCTGATTTCGCAGTTTTTTCCTAACATCCAGTTTTGAAAATGATGAAATTTTCGCAGAAAAATTCAATTCAAGCCAGTTCTATCCAGTAGAATTGTTATTTCCCGAGTTTCACTCACCGAAACATTGCGTGTTCTGAAAAAGTTACATTAATCACGGCTTCGACAAACATTATTTAATGACTGTGAGCATGTGGATTACCGATGTTTCAACCACTATACAAGGCATATTCACACCTAGAAATATTTACTTAAATTTCGCAGATTTTTCCTAACGTCAGTTACGAAAATCAGGCAGTTTTCGCAGAAAAATTCTCTTGCTGCATGTTCGATCCAATAGACATCCCATTTCCATAGATACCTTCACCGTAACATTCCGTGTTCCGAAAAAGTTACATGCACCATGGATTCAACAAATATTCACTCCTGAGTTGTTAGAATGTGAATTACACATCTTTAATAAACCATTGAAGACATATTGTCACCTTAAAGCTTTTGCTCAGGTTTTGCAATGTTTTCATAACACCAGTTTCCAAACAGAGGTAGATTTTACAGTAAAATGCTCCTGGATCGGTTTCTCACCAATAGATGTGTAATTTACATATTTTCCTTCAACGTGACATTCCGTGTACCGAACACACTACAAAAATCACGGATTTGAGAAACATTTTTAATGAGTTGTGTACATGTGTATTACAGATCTTTCATCCACCATACAAGGCATATTTACACCTAGAAACATTAACTCTGAGTTTGCAGCTTTTTCCTAATAGCAGTTTCAAAAATCAGGCAGTTTTCTAAGGAAAAATCTTTTTGAGCGTGTCTTACGCAATACATATGTAAATTACATAGATTCTCCCGCTGTGAAATTCCGTGTTTCGCCCACGCTACATGCAGATAGGATTCGAAACAAATGCACTACAGAGTTGTTTGCATGTGGATTACAGGACTTTCATCACAATACAAGGCATATTGATGCTTAGAAGCATTTTCTCTGATTTCACAGAGCTTTCCAAACGCCAGTTTCGAAACTGAGGCAGATTTCACGGCAAAAACCTCTTGGAGCCTGTTCAAAACCATAGACATGTAATTTACATGGATTGGCACACCATGAAATTCCATGTCCCGAACACGCTACATGCATCTCGGATTCGACAAATATTCAATACAGAGTTGTTAGCAAGTGGATTACTGCACTTTCATCCGCCATACATGGCTTACTGACACTTTGAAGACTTTTCTCAGATTTCACAGAGTAGTTTTAATGTCAGGTTTGAAAATGAGGCAGATTTGGCAGGAAAATGCTCTTGGGGCGAGTTCTAACCCAAAGATATGTAATTTACCTAGTTTCACTCACCGTGACATTCCGTATTCTGAACACGTTACATGCATCACGGATTCGACAAACATTCTTTAATGAGTTTTGAACATGTATATTACCGAACTTTCATCCACCTTACAATGCATATTTATACATGGAAATTATTTTCTGATTTAGTATATTTCTCCTAATGTCAGTTTTTAAATCATGCAGTTTTCACACAAAAATCCTCTTGGAGCGAGTTCTACCCAATAGACATGCAATTTATGTAGAACCCATCATCGTGAAATTCCGTGATCCGAAAAAATACATGCATCACGGATTCGACAAATATTCACTTCAGACTTGTTAGCATAAGGATTACCGAAGTTTCATCCACCATAAAAGCCATAATGACACTTTGAAGCATTTTCTCATATTTCGAAAGTTTTTCCTAATGCCAGTTTTGAAAATGAGGCAGAATTCGCAGAAAAAGTTCTTGGAACGAGTTCTACCCGAGAGATCTATTTTACATAGATTCGCTTACTGTGATATTCTGTGTTCCGAACACGCTTCATGTATCTCGGATTCGACATATATTTACTACAGAGTTGTTAGCATGCGGATTGCCGAAATTTCATCCACCATACAAGGCATATGTACATCGAGAATCTATTCATCTGAGTTCGCAGTGTTTCCTAATTCCAGTTTCGAAAATCAGGCAGATTTCTCAGGAAAAATCTCTTGGAGTGTTTTCTAACCAAGAGAAATGTAATTTACATAAAATCTCTGGCCATGAAATTCCATGTTCCGAACATGCTACATGCATAATGGATTCGAAAAATATTCACTACAGATTTGTTAGCATGTGGATTACCGAACTTTCATCACAATAGATTGAATATTGATACTTAGAAGTATTTTCTCAGATTTTGCAGTGTTTTCCAAACGCCAGTTTCAAAAATGAAGCATTTATTGCAGAAAAATTCTCTTGGAGCGAGTTCTACCCAATAGAGAAGTAATTTACATTGTTTCAGTCACCGTGAAATTCCACGTTCCAAACACGGTATATGCATCATGGATTAGAAAATGATCCTTTAATATGTTGTGAAAATGTGGATTACAGAACTTTCTTCCAACATAAAGTCATATTTACACCTAGAAATATTTACTCTCATTTTGAAGCTTTCTCCAAACTTCAGATTCGATAATCATGCAATTTTCGCAGAAAAATTCTATTCTAGCTAGTTCTACCCAATAGAATTTTAATTTAAATTGTTTCAATACGGTGAAATTCCATTTCAAAAAACGCTACATGAATCACGGTTAGAAAAATAATTACTAAACTGTTATTAACATGTGGATTACCGGACTTTCATTCACCATTCAAGGCATATTGACACTTAGAAGCATTTTCTCAGATTTCACAGGGTTCTCCTAATGGCAGTTTTGAAAATGAGGCACATTTCGTAGAAAAATTCTCTTCAAGCGAGATCTACACAATAGACATGTAATTTACATTGTTTCCTTCAATATGACACTCTGTATTCCGTACACGTTTCATGCATCACGAATTCGACAAACATGCTCTAATGAGTGTGAGCATCTGGATTACCGAACTTTCATCCACCATACAAGGCATATTAACACCTAGATGTAGTTATTCTGATTTCGCAGTTTTTTCCTAACATCCAGTTTTGAAAATGATGAAATTTTCGCAGAAAAATTCAATTCAAGCCAGTTCTATCCAGTAGAATTGTTATTTCCCGAGTTTCACTCACCGAAACATTGCGTGTTCCGAAAAAGTTACATTAATCACGGCTTCGACAAACATTATTTAATGACTGTGAGCATGTGGATTACCGATGTTTCAACCACTATACAAGGCATATTCACACCTAGAAATATTTACTTAAATTTCGCAGATTTTTCCTAACGTCAGTTACGAAAATCAGGCAGTTTTCGCAGAAAAATTCTCTTGCTGCATGTTCGATCCAATAGACATCCCATTTCCATAGATACCTTCACCGTAACATTCCGTGTTCCGAAAAAGTTACATGCACCATGGATTCAACAAATATTCACTCCTGAGTTGTTAGAATGTGAATTACACATCTTTAATAAACCATTGAAGACATATTGTCACCTTAAAGCTTTTGCTCAGGTTTTGCAATGTTTTCATAACACCAGTTTCCAAACAGAGGTAGATTTTACAGTAAAATGCTCCTGGAGTGGGTTCTCACCAATAGATGTGTAATTTACATATTTTCCTTCAACGTGACATTCCGTGTACCGAACACACTACAAAAATCACGGATTTGAGAAACATTTTTAATGAGTTGTGTACATGTGTATTACAGATCTTTCATCCACCATACAAGGCATATTTACACCTAGAAACATTAACTCTGAGTTTGCAGCTTTTTCCTAATAGCAGTTTCAAAAATCAGGCAATTTCCTAAGGAAAAATCTTTTTGAGCGTGTCTTATGCAATACATATGTAAATTACATAGATTCTCCCACTGTGAAATTCCGTGTTTCGCCCACGCTACATGCAGATAGGATTCGAAACAAATACACTACAGAGTTGTTTGCATGTGGATTACAGGACTTTCATCACAATACAACGCATATTGATGCTTAGAAGCATTTTCTCTGATTTCACAGAGCTTTCCAAACGCCAGTTTCGAAACTGAGGCAGATTTCACGGCAAAAACCTCTTGGAGCCGGTTCAAAACCATAGACATGTAATTTACATGGATTGGCACACCATGAAATTCCATGTCCCGAACACGCTACATGCATCTCGGATTCGACAAATATTCAATACAGAGTTGTTAGCAAGTGGATTACTGCACTTTCATCCGCCATACATGGCTTACTGACACTTTGAAGACTTTTCTCAGATTTCACAGAGTAGTTTTAATGTCAGGTTTGAAAATGAGGCAGATTTGGCAGGAAAATGCTCTTGGGGCGAGTTCTAACCCAAAGATATGTAATTTACCTAGTTTCACTCACCGTGACATTCCGTGTTCTGAACACGTTACATGCATCACGGATTCGACAAACATTCTTTAATGAGTTTTGAACATGTATATTACCGAACTTTCATCCACCTTACAATGCATATTTATACATGGAAATTATTTTCTGATTTAGTATATTTCTCCTAATGTCAGTTTTTAAATCATGCAGTTTTCACACAAAAATCCTCTTGGAGCGAGTTCTACCCAATAGACATGCAATTTATGTAGAACCCATCATCGTGAAATTACGTGATACGAAAAAATACATGCATCACGGATTCGACAAATATTCACTTCAGACTTGTTAGCATAAAGATTACCGAAGTTTCATCCACCATAAAAGCCATATTGACACTTTGAAGCATTTTCTCATATTTCGAAAGTTTTTCCTAATGCCAGTTTTGAAAATGAGGCAGAATTCGCAGAAAAAGTTCTTGGAACGAGTTCTACCCGAGAGATCTATTTTACATAGATTCGCTTACTGTGATATTCTGTGTTCCGAACACGCTTCATGTATCTCGGATTCGACAAGTATTTACTACAGAGTTGTTAGCATGCGGATTGCCGAAATTTCATCCACCATACAAGGCATATGTACATCGAGAATCTATTCATCTGAGTTCGCAGTGTTTCCTAATTCCAGTTTCGAAAATCAGGCAGATTTCTCAGGAAAAATCTCTTGGAGTGTTTTCTAACCAAGAGAAATGTAATTTACATAAATTCTCTGGCCATGAAATTCCATTTTCCGAACATGCTACATGCATAATGGATTCGAAAAATATTCACTACAGATTTGTTAGCATGTGGATTACCGAACTTTCATCACAATAGATTGAATATTGATACTTAGAAGTATTTTCTGAGATTTTGCAGTGTTTTCCAAACGCCAGTTTCAAAAATGAAGCATTTATTGCAGAAAAATTATCTTGGAGCGAGTTCTACCCAATAGAGAAGTAATTTACATTGTTTCAGTCACCGTGAAATTCCACGTTCCAAACACGGTATATGCATCATGGATTAGAAAATGATCCTTTAATATGTTGTGAAAATGTGGATTACAGAACTTTCTTCCAACATAAAGTCATATTTACACCTAGAAATATTTACTCTCATTTTGAAGCTTTCTCCAAACTTCAGATTCGATAATCATGCAATTTTCGCAGAAAAATTCTATTCTAGCTAGTTCTACCCAATAGAATTTTAATTTAAATTGTTTCAATACGGTGAAATTCCATTTCAAAAAGCGCTACATGAATCACGGTTTGAAAAATCATTACTACACTGTTATTAACATGTGGATTACCGGACTTTCATTCACCATTCAATGCATATTGACACTTAGAAGCATTTTCTCAGATTTCACAGGGTTCTCCTAATGGCAGTTTTGAAAATGAGGCACATTTCGTAGAAAAATTCTCTTCAAGCGAGATCTACACAATAGACATGTAATTTACATTGTTTCCTTCAATATGACACTCTGTATTCCGTACACGTTTCATGCATCACGAATTCGACAAACATGCTCTAATGAGTGTGAGCATCTGGATTACCGAACTTTCATCCACCATACAAGGCATATTAACACCTAGATGTAGTTATTCTGATTTCGCAGTTTTTTCCTAACATCCAGTTTTGAAAATGATGAAATTTTCGCAGAAAAATTCAATTCAAGCCAGTTCTATCCAGTAGAATTGTTATTTCCCGAGTTTCACTCACCGAAACATTGCGTGTTCTGAAAAAGTTACATTAATCACGGCTTCGACAAACATTATTTAATGACTGTGAGCATGTGGATTACCGATGTTTCAACCACTATACAAGGCATATTCACACCTAGAAATATTTACTTAAATTTCGCAGATTTTTCCTAACGTCAGTTACGAAAATCAGGCAGTTTTCGCAGAAAAATTCTCTTGCTGCATGTTCGATCCAATAGACATCCCATTTCCATAGATACCTTCACCGTAACATTCTGTGTTCCGAAAAAGTTACATGCACCATGGATTCAACAAATATTCACTCCTGAGTTGTTAGAATGTGAATTACACATCTTTAATAAACCATTGAAGACATATTGTCACCTTAAAGCTTTTGCTCAGGTTTTGCAATGTTTTCATAACACCAGTTTCCAAACAGAGGTAGATTTTACAGTAAAATGCTCCTGGAGCGGGTTCTCACCAATAGATGTGTAATTTACATATTTTCCTTCAACGTGACATTCCGTGTACCGAACACACTACAAAAATCACGGATTTGAGAAACATTTTTAATGAGTTGTGTACATGTGTATTACAGATCTTTCATCCACCATACAAGGCATATTTACACCTAGAAACATTAACTCTGAGTTTGCAGCTTTTTCCTAATAGCAGTTTCAAAAATCAGGCAGTTTCCTAAGGAAAAATCTTTTTGAGCGTGTCTTACGCAATACATATGTAAATTACATAGATTCTCCCGCTGTGAAATTCCGTGTTTCGCCCACGCTACATGCAGATAGGATTCGAAACAAATACACTACAGAGTTGTTTGCATGTGGATTACAGGACTTTCATCACAATACAACGCATATTGATGCTTAGAAGCATTTTCTCTGATTTCACAGAGCTTTCCAAACGCCAGTTTCGAAACTGAGGCAGATTTCACGGCAAAAACCTCTTGGAGCCGGTTCAAAACCATAGACATGTAATTTACATGGATTGGCACACCATGAAATTCCATGTTCCGAACACGCTACATGCATCTCGGATTCGACAAATATTCAATACAGAGTTGTTAGCAAGTGGATTACAGCACTTTCATCCGCCATACATGGCTTACAGAAACTTTGAAGACTTTTCTCAGATTTCACAGAGTAGTTTTAATGTCAGGTTTCAAAATGAGGCAGATTTGGCAGGAAAATGCTCTTGGGGCGAGTTCTAACCCAAAGATATGTAATTTACCTAGTTTCACTCACCGTGACATTCCGTGTTCTGAACACGTTACATGCATCACGGATTCGACAAACATTCTTTAATGAGTTTTGAACATGTATATTACCGAACTTTCATCCACCTTACAATGCATATTTATACATGGAAATTATTTTCTGATTTAGTATATTTCTCCTAATGTCAGTTTTTAAATCATGCAGTTTTCACACAAAAATCCTCTTGGAGCGAGTTCTACCCAATAGACATGCAATTTATGTAGAACCCATCATCGTGAAATTCCGTGATCCGAAAAAATACATGCATCACGGATTCGACAAATATTCACTTCAGACTTTTTAGCATAAGGATTACCGAAGTTTCATCCACCATAAAAGCCATATTGACACTTTGAAGCATTTTCTCATATTTTGAAATTTTTTCCTAATGCCAGTTTTGAAAATGAGGCAGAATTCGCAGAAAAAGTTCTTGGAACGAGTTCTACCCGAGAGATCTATTTTACATAGATTCGCTTACTGTGATATTCTGTGTTCCGAACACGCTTCATGTATCTCGGATTCGACATATATTTACTACAGAGTTGTTAGCATGCGGATTGCCGAAATTTCATCCACCATACAAGGCATATGTACATCGAGAATCTATTCATCTGAGTTCGCAGTGTTTCCTAATTCCAGTTTCGAAAATCAGGCAGATTTCTCAGGAAAAATCTCTTGGAGTGTTTTCTAACCAAGAGAAATGTAATTTACATAAAATCTCTGGCCATGAAATTCCATGTTCCGAACATGCTACATGCATAATGGATTCGAAAAATATTCACTACAGATTTGTTAGCATGTGGATTACCGAACTTTCATCACAATAGATTGAATATTGATACTTAGAAGTATTTTCTCAGATTTTGCAGTGTTTTCCAAACGCCAGTTTCAAAAATGAAGCATTTATTGCAGAAAAATTCTCTTGGAGCGAGTTCTACCCAATAGAGAAGTAATTTACATTGTTTCAGTCACCGTGAAATTCCACGTTCCAAACACGGTATATGCATCATGGATTAGAAAATGATCCTTTAATATGTTGTGAAAATGTGGATTACAGAACTTTCTTCCAACATAAAGTCATATTTACACCTAGAAATATTTACTCTCATTTTGAAGCTTTCTCCAAACTTCAGATTCGATAATCATGCAATTTTCGCAGAAAAATTCTATTCTAGCTAGTTCTACCCAATAGAATTTTAATTTAAATTGTTTCAATACGGTGAAATTCCATTTCAAAAAACGCTACATGAATCACGGTTAGAAAAATAATTACTAAACTGTTATTAACATGTGGATTACCGGACTTTCATTCACCATTCAAGGCATATTGACACTTAGAAGCATTTTCTCAGATTTCACAGGGTTCTCCTAATGGCAGTTTTGAAAATGAGGCACATTTCGTAGAAAAATTCTCTTCAAGCGAGATCTACACAATAGACATGTAATTTACATTGTTTCCTTCAATATGACACTCTGTATTCCGTACACGTTTCATGCATCACGAATTCGACAAACATGCTCTAATGAGTGTGTGCATCTGGATTACCGAACTTTCATCCACCATACAAGGCATATTAACACCTAGATGTAGTTATTCTGATTTCGCAGTTTTTTCCTAACATCCAGTTTTGAAAATGATGAAATTTTCGCAGAAAAATTCAATTCAAGCCAGTTCTATCCAGTAGAATTGTTATTTCCAGAGTTTCACTCACCGAAACATTGCGTGTTCCGAAAAAGTTACATTAATCACGGCTTCGACAAACATTATTTAATGACTGTGAGCATGTGGATTACCGATGTTTCAACCACTATACAAGGCATATTCACACCTAGAAATATTTACTTAAATTTCGCAGATTTTTCCTAACGTCAGTTACGAAAATCAGGCAGTTTTCGCAGAAAAATTCTCTTGCTGCATGTTCGATCCAATAGACATCCCATTTCCATAGATACCTTCACCGTAACATTCCGTGTTCCGAAAAAGTTACATGCACCATGGATTCAACAAATATTCACTCCTGAGTTGTTAGAATGTGAATTACACATCTTTAATAAACCATTGAAGACATATTGTCACCTTAAAGCTTTTGCTCAGGTTTTGCAATGTTTTCATAACACCAGTTTCCAAACAGAGGTAGATTTTACAGTAAAATGCTCCTGGAGTGGGTTCTCACCAATAGATGTGTAATTTACATATTTTCCTTCAACGTGACATTCCGTGTACCGAACACACTACAAAAATCACGGATTTGAGAAACATTTTTAATGAGTTGTGTACATGTGTATTACAGATCTTTCATCCACCATACAAGGCATATTTACACCTAGAAACATTAACTCTGAGTTTGCAGCTTTTTCCTAATAGCAGTTTCAAAAATCAGGCAGTTTCTAAGGAAAAACCTTTTTGAGCGTGTCTTACGCAATACATATGTAAATTACATAGATTCTCCCGCTGTGAAATTCCGTGTTTCGCCCACGCTACATGCAGATAGGATTGGAAACAAATACACTACAGAGTTGTTTGCATGTGGATTACAGGACTTTCATCACAATACAACGCATATTGATGCTTAGAAGCATTTTCTCTGATTTCACAGAGCTTTCCAAATGCCAGTTTCGAAACTGAGGCAGATTTCACTGCAAAAACCTCTTGGAGGCGGTTCAAAACCTTAGACATTTAATTTACATGGATTGGCACACCATGAAATTCCATGTTCTGAACACGCTACATGCATCTCGGATTCGACAAATATTCAATACAGAGTTGTTAGCAAGTGGATTACAGCACTTTCATCCACCATACATGGCTTACAGAAACTTTGAAAACTTTTCTCAGATTTCACAGATTTGTTTTAATGTCAGGTTTGACAATGAGGCAGATTTGGCAGGAAAATGCTCTTGGAGCGAGTTCTAACCCAAAGATATGTAATTTACCTAGTTTCACTCACCGTGACATTCCGTGTTCTGAACACGTTACATGCATCACGGATTCGACAAACAATCTTTAATGAGTTTTGAACATGTATATTACCGAACTTTCATCCACCTTACAATGCATATTTATACATGGAAATTATTTTCTGATTTAGTATATTTCTCCTAATGTCAGTTTTTAAATCATGCAGTTTTCACATAAAAATCCTCTTGGAGCGAGTTCTACCCAATAGACATGCAATTTATGTAGAACCCATCATCGTGATATTCCGTGATACGAAAAAATACATGCATCACGGATTCGACAAATATTCACTTCAGACTTGTTAGCATAAGGATTACCGAAGTTTCATCCACCATAAAAGCCATATTGACACTTTGAAGCATTTTCTCATATTTCGAAAGTTTTTCCTAATGCCAGTTTTGAAAATGAGGCAGAATTCGCAGACTAAGTTCTTGGAACGAGTTCTACCCGAGAGATCTATTTTACATAGATTCGCTTACTGTGATATTCTGTGTTCCGAACACGCTTCATTTATCTCGGATTCGACATATATTTACTACAGAGTTGTTAGCATGCTGATTACCGAACTTTCATCCACCATACAAGGCATAAATACACCGAGAATCTATTCATCTGAGTTCGCAGTGTTTCCTAATTCCAGTTTCGAAAATCAGGCAGATTTCTCAGGAAAAATCTCTTGGAGTGTTTTCTAACCAAGAGAAATGTAATTTACATAAACTCTCTGGCCATGAAATTCCGTGTTCCGAACATGCTACTTGCATAATGAATTCGAAAAATATTCACTACAGATTTGTTAGCATGTGGATTACCGAACTTTCATCACAATAGATTGAAAATTGATACTTAGAAGTATTTTCTCAGATTTTGCACTGTTTTCCAAACGCTAGTTTCAAAAATGAAGCATTTACTGCAGAAAAATTCTCTTGGAGCGAGTTCTACCCAATAGAGAAGTAATTTACATTGTTTCAGTCACCGTGAAATTCCACGTTCCAAACACGGTATATGCATCACGGATTAGAAAAAGATCCTTTAATATGTTGTGAAAATGTGGATTACAGTACTTTATTCCAACATAAAGTCGTATTTACACCTAGAAATATTTACTCTCATTTTGAAGCTTTCTCCAAACTTCAGATTCGATAATCATGCAATTTTCGCAGAAAAATTCTATTCTAGCTAGTTCTACCCAATAGAATTTTAATTTCAATTGTTTCAATACGGTGAAATTCCATTTCAAAAAACGCTATATGAATCACGGTTAGAAAAATAATTACTACACTGTTATTAACATGTGGATTACCGGACTTTCATTCACCATTCAAGGCATATTGACACTTAGAAGCATTTTCTCAGATTTCACAGGGTTCTCCTAATGGCAGTTTTGAAAATGAGGCACATTTCGCAGAAAAATTCTCTTCAAGCGAGTTCTACCCAATAGACATGTAATTTACATTGTTTCCTTCAATATGACACTCTGTATTCCGTACACGTTACATGCATCACGAATTCGACAAATATTCTCTAATGAGTGTGAGCTTCTGGATTACCAAAATTTCATTCACCATTCAAGGCATATTTACACCGAGTTGTTGTTTTTCTTATTTCGCTGGTTTTTCCTATCATCCACTTCCGAAAATCATGAAATTTTGGCAGAAAAATTCAATTCAAGCGAGTTCTATCCAGTAGAATTGTTATTATCCGAGTTTCACTCACCGAGACATTCCATGTTCCGCAATCGTTACATTAATCACGGCTTCGACAAACATTATTTATTAACCATGGTCATGTGGATTACCGATGTTTCAGCAACAATAAAAGGCATATTTACACCTAGAAATATTTACTTAGATTTCACAGATTTTTTCTAATGTCAGTTACGAAAATCAGGCAGTTTTCGCAGAAAAATTCTCTTGCTGTATGTTCGATCCAATAGATATCCCATTTCCATAGATACCGTCACCGTAACATTCTGTGTTCCGAAAAAGGTACATGCACCATGGATTCAACAAATATTCACTCCTGAGTTGTTAGAATGTGAATTACACATCTTTAATAAACCATTGAAGACATATTGTCACCTTAAAGCTTTTGCTCAGGTTTTGCAATGTTTTCATAACACCAGTTTCCAAACAGAGGTAGATTTTACAGTAAAATGCTCCTGGATCGGGTTCTCACCAATAGATGTGTAATTTACATATTTTCCTTCAACGTGACATTCCGTGTACCGAACACACTACAAAAATCACGGATTTGAGAAACATTTTTAATGAGTTGTGTACATGTGTATTACAGATCTTTCATCCACCATACAAGGCATATTTACACCTAGAAACATTAACTCTGAGTTTGCAGCTTTTTCCTAATAGCAGTTTCAAAAATCAGGCTGTTTCCTAAGGAAAAAAATTTTTGAGCGTGTCTTATGCAATACATATGTAAATTACATAGATTCTCCCGCTGTGAAATTCCGTGTTTCGCACACGCTACATGAAGATAGGATTCGAAACAAATACACTACAGAGTTCTTTGCATGTGGATTACAGGACTTTCATCACAATACAAGGCATATTGATGCTTAGAAGCATTTTCTCTGATTTCACAGAGCTTTCCAAACGCCAGTTTCGAATCTGAGGCAGATTTCACGGCAAAAACCTCTTGGAGCGGGTTCAAAACCATAGACATGTAATTTACATGGATTCGCTCACCGTGAAATTCCGTGTTCCGAACACTCTACATGCATCTCGGATTCGACAAATATTCAATACAGAGTTGTTAGAAGTGGATTACAACACTTTCATCCACCATACATGGCTTACAGAAACTTTGAAGACTTTTCTCAGATTTCACAGATTTGTTTTAATGTCAGGTTTGAAAATGAGGCAGATTTGGCAGGAAAATGCTCTTGGAGCGAGTTCTAACCCAAAGATATGTAATTTACCTAGTTTCACTCACCGTGACATTCCGTGTTCTGAACACGTTACATGCATCACGGATTCGACAAACATTCTTTAATGAGTTGTGAACATGTGTATTACCGAACTTTCATCCACCTTACAATGCATATTTATACATGGAAATTATTTTCTTATTTAGTATATTTCTCCTAATGTCAGTTTTTAAATCATGCAGTTTTCACATAAAAATCCTCTTGGAGCGAGTTCTACCCAATGGACATGCAATTTACGTAGAACCCATCATCGTGAAATTCCGTGATCCGAAAAAATACATGCATCACGGATTCGACAAATATTCACTTCAGACTTGTTAGCATAAGGATTACCGAAGTTTCTTCCACCATAAAAGCCATATTGACACTTTGAAGCATTTTCTCATATTTCGAAAGTTTTTCCTAATGCCAGTTTTGAAAATGAGGCAGAATTCGCAGAAAAAGTTCTTGAAACGAGTTCTACCCGAGAGATCTATTTTACATAGATTCGCTTACTGTGATATTCTGTGTTCCGAACACGCTTCATGTATCTCGGATTCGACAAGTATTTACTACAGAGTTGTTAGCATGCGGATTACCGAACTTTCATCCACCATACAAGGCATATGTACGCCGAGAATTTATTCATCTGAGTTCGCAGTGTTTCCTAATTCCAGTTTCGAAAATCAGGCAGATTTCTCAGGAAAAATCTCTTGGAGTGTTTTCTAACCAAGAGAAATGTAATTTACATAAAATCTCTGGCCATGAAATTCCGTGTTCCGAACATGCTACTTGCATAATGAATTCGAAAAATATTCACTACAGATTTGTTAGCATGTGGATTACCGAACTTTCATCACAATAGATTGAAAATTGATACTTAGAAGTATTTTCTCAAATTTTGCAGTGTTTTCCAAACGCCAGGTTCAAAAATGAAGCATTTACTGCAGAAAAATTCTCTTGGAGCGAGTTCTACCCAATAGAGGAGTAATTTACATTGTTTCAGTCACCGTGAAATTCCACGTTCCAAACACGGTATATGCATCACGGATTAGAAAAAGATCCTTTAATATGTTGTGAAAATGTGGATTACAGTACTTTATTCCAACTTAAAGTCGTATTTACACCTAGAAATATTTACTCTCATTTTGAAGCTTTCTCCAAACTTCAGATTCGATAATCATGCAATTTTCGCAGAAAAATTCTATTCTAGCTAGTTCTACCCAATAAAATTTTAATTTAAATTGTTTCAATACGGTGAAATTCCATTTCAAAAAACGCTACATGAATCACGGTTAGAAAAATAATTACTACACTGTTATTAACATGTGGATTACCGGACTTTCATTCACCATTCAAGGCATATTGACACTTAGAAGCATTTTCTCAGATTTCACAGGGTTCTCCTAATGGCAGTTTTGAAAATGAGGCACATTTCGCAGAAAAATTCTCTTCAAGCGAGTTCTACCCAATAGACATGTAATTTACATTGTTTCCTTCAATATGACACTCTGTATTCCGTACACGTTACATGCATCACGAATTCGACAAATATTCTCTAATGAGTGTGAGCATCTGGATTACCAAAATTTCATTCACCATTCAAGGCATATTTACACCGAGTTGTTGTTTTTCTGATTTCGCAGGTTTTTCCTAACATCCACTTCCGAAAATCATGAAATTTTGGCAGAAAAATTCAATTCAAGCGAGTTCTATCCAGTAGAATTTTTATTATCCGAGTTTCACTCACCGAGACATTCCATGTTCCGCAATCGTTACATAAATCACGGCTTCGACAAACATTATTTATTAACCGTGAGCATGTGGATTACCGATGTTTCAGCAACAATAAAAGGCATATTTACACCTAGAAATATTTACTTAGATTTCACAGATTTTTCCTAATGTCAGTTACGAAAATCAGGCAGTTTTCGCAGAAAAATTCTCTTGCTGTATGTTCGATCCAATAGATATCCCATTTCCATAGATACCGTCACCGTAACATTCCGTGTTCCGAAAAAGGTACATGCACCATGGATTCAACAAATATTCACTCCTGAGTTGTTAGAATGTGAATTACACATCTTTAATAAACCATTGAAGACATATTGTCACCTTAAAGCTTTTGCTCAGGTTTTGCAATGTTTTCATAACACCAGTTTCCAAACAGAGGTAGATTTTACAGTAAAATGCTCCTGGATCGGGTTCTCACCAATAGATGTGTAATTTACATATTTTCCTTCAACGTGACATTCCGTGTACCGAACACACTACAAAAATCACGGATTTGAGAAACATTTTTAATGAGTTGTGTACATGTGTATTACAGATCTTTCACCCACCATACAAGGCATATTTACACCTAGAAACATTAACTCTGAGTTTGCAGCTTTTTCCTAATAGCAGTTTCAAAAATCAGGCAGTTTCCTAAGGAAAAAAATTTTTGAGCGTGTCTTATGCAATACATATGTAAATTACATAGATTCTCCCGCTGTGAAATTCCGTGTTTCGCACACGCTACATGAAGATAGGATTCGAAACAAATACACTACAGAGTTCTTTGCATGTGGATTACAGGACTTTCATCACAATACAAGGCATATTGATGCTTAGAAGCATTTTCTCTGATTTCACAGAGCTTTCCAAACGCCAGTTTCGAAACTGAGGCAGATTTCACGGCAAAAACCTCTTGGAGCGGGTTCAAAACCATAGACATGTAATTTACATGGATTCGCTCACCGTGAAATTCCATGTTCCGAACACGCTACATGCATCTCGGATTCGACAAATATTCAATACAGAGTTGTTAGCAAGTGGATTACAGCACTTTCATCCACCATACATGGCTTACAGAAACTTTGAAGACTTTTCTCAGATTTCACAGAGTAGTTTTAATGTCAGGTTTGAAAATGAGGCAGATTTGGCAGGAAAATGCTCTTGGAGCGAGTTCTAACCCAAAGATATGTAATTTACCTAGTTTCACTCACCGTGACATTGCGTGTTCTGAACACGTTACATGCATCACGTATTCGACAAACATTCTTTAATGAGTTTTGAACATGTATATTACCGAACTTTCATCCACCTTACAATGCATATTTATACATGGAAATTATTTTCTGATTTAGTATATTTCTCCTAATGTCAGTTTTTAAATCATGCAGTTTTCACATAAAAATACTCTTGGAGCAAGTTCTACCCAATAGACATGCAATTTATGTAGAACCCATCATCGTGAAATTCCGTGATCCGAAAAAATACATGCATCACGGATTCGACAAATATTCACTTCAGACTTGTTAGCATAAAGATTACCGAAGTTTCATCCACCATAAAAGCCATATTGACACTTTGAAGCATTTTCTCATATTTCGAAAGTTTTTCCTAATGCCAGTTTTGAAAATGAGGCAGAATTCGCAGAAAAAGTTCTTGGAACGAGTTCTACCCGAGAGATCTATTTTACATAGATTCGCTTACTGTGATATTCTGTGTTCCGAACACGCTTCATGTATCTCGAATTCGACAAATATTTACTACAGAGTTGTTAGCATGCGGATTACCGAACTTTCATCCACCATGCAAGGCATATGTACGCCGAGAATTTATTCATCTAAGTTCGCAGTGTTTCCTAATTCCAGTTTCGAAAATCAGGCATATTTGTCAGGAAAAATCTCTTGGAGTGTTTTCTAACCAAGAGAAATGTAATTTACATAAATTCTCTGGCCATGAAATTCCATGTTCCGAACATGCTACATGCATAATGAATTCGAAAAATATTCACTACAGATTTGTTAGCATGTGGATTACCGAACTTTCATCACAATAGATTGAATATTGATACTTAGAAGTATTTTCTCAGATTTTGCAGTGTTTTCCAAACGCCAGTTTGAAAAATGAAACATTTATTGCAGAAAAATTCTCTTGGAGCGAGTTCTACCAAATAGAGAAGTAATTTACATTGTTTCAGTCACCGTGAAATTTCACGTTCCAAACATGGTATATGCATCACGGATTAGAAAAAGATCCTTTAATATGTTGTGAAAATGTGGATTACAGAACTTTCTTCCAACATAAAGTCATATTTACACATAGAAATATTTACTCTCATTTTGAAGCTTTCTCAAAACTTCAGATTCGATAATCATGCAATTTTCGCAGAAAAATTCTATTCTAGCTAGTTCTACCAAATAGAATTTTAATTTAAATTGTGTCATTACGGTGAAATTCCATTTCAAAAAGCGCTACATTTATCACGGTTTGAAAAATCATTACTACACTGTTATTAACATGTGGATTACCGGACTTTCATTCACCATTCAAGGCATATTGACACTTATAAGCATTTTCTAAGATTTCACAGGGTTCTCCTAATGGCAGTTTTGAAAATGAGGCACATTTCGCAGAAAAATTCTCTTCAAGCGAGTTCTACCCAATAGACATGTAATTTACATTGTTTCCATCAATATGACACTCTGTATTCCGTACACGTTACATACATCACGAATTCAACAAACATTCTCTAATGAGTGTGAGCATCTGTATTACCAAATTTTCATTCACCATACAAGGCATATTTATACCTAGGTGTTGTTATTCTGATTTCGCAGGTTTTCCCTATCATCCACTTCCAAAATTCATGAAATTTTCGCAGTAAAATTCAATTCAAGCGAGTTCTATCCAGTAGAATAGTTATTTTCCGAGTTTCACTCTCTGAGACATTCCGTGTTAAAAAAACGTTACATTAATCACGGCTTCGACAAACATTATTTATTAACAGTGAGCATGTGGATTACCGATGTTTCAACCACAATACAAGGCATATTTACACCTGGAAATACTTACTTATATTTCACAGATTTTTTCTAATGTCAGTTACGAAAATCAGGCAGTTTTCGCAGAAAAATTCTCTTCCTGCATGTTCGATCCAATACACATCCCATTTCCATAGATACCGTCACCGTAACATTCCATGTTCCGAAAAAGTTACATGCACCATGGATTCAACAAATATTCACTCCTGAGTTGTTAGAATGTGAATTACACATCTTTAATAAACCATTGAAGACATATTGTCACCTTAAAGCTTTTGCTCAGGTTTTGCAGTGTTTTCATAACACCAGTTTCCAAACAGAGGTAGATTTTACAGTAAAATGCTCCTGGAGCGGTTTCTCACCAATAGATATGTAATTTACCTATTTTCCTTCAACGTGACATTCCGTGTACCGAACAAACTACATACATCACGGATTTGAGAAACATTTTTAATGAGTTGTGTACATGTGTATTACAGATCTTTCATCCACCATACAAGGCATATTTACACCTAGAAATATTAACTCTGAGTTTGCAGATTTTTCCTAAGAGCAGTTTTAAAAATCAGGCAGTTTACTAAGGAAAAATTTTTTGAGCGTGTCTTATGCAATAGATATGTAAATTACATAGATTCTCCCGCTGTGAAATTCCGTGTTTCGCCCACGCTACATGCAGATAGGATTCGAAACAAATACACTACAGAGTTGTTTGCATGTGGATTACAGGACTTTAATCACAATACAAGGCATATTGATGCTTAGAAACATTTTCTCTGATTTCACAGAGCTTTCCAAACGCCAGTTTCGAAACTGAGGCAGTTTTCACGGCAAAAAACTCTTGGAGCGTGTTCTAAACAATAGACATGTAATTTACATGGATTCGCTCACCGTGAAATTCCGTGTTCCGAACACGCTTCATGCATCTCGGATTCAAAAATTTTCACTACAGAGTTGTTAGCAAGTGGATTACTGCACTTTCATCCACCATACATGGCTTACTGACACTTTGAAGGCTTTTCTCAGATTTCACAGAGTAGTTTTAATGTCAGGTTTGAAAATGAGGCAGATTTGGCAGGAAAATGCTCTTGGAGCGAGTTCTAACCAAAAGATATGTAATTTACCTAGTTTCACTCACCGTGATATTCCGTGTTCTGAACACGTTACATGCATCACGGATTCGACAAACATTCTTTAATGAGTTGTGAACATGTGTATTACCGAACTTTCATCCACCTTACAATGCATATTTATACATGGAAATTATTTTTTGATTTAGTATATTTCTCCTAATGTCAGTTTTTAAATCATGCAGTTTCACATAAAAATCCTCTTGGAGCGAGTTCTACCCAATGGACATGCAATTTATGTAGAACCCATCATCGTGAAATTCCGTGATCCGAAAAAATACATGCAACACGGATTCGACAAATATTCACTTCAGACTTGTTAGCATAAGGATTACCGAAGTTTCATCCACCATAAAAGCCATATTGACACTTTGAAGCATTTTCTCATATTTCGAAATTTTT
Source organism: Camelus bactrianus (assembly GCF_048773025.1). NCBI lineage: Eukaryota > Metazoa > Chordata > Mammalia > Artiodactyla > Camelidae > Camelus > Camelus bactrianus. The sequence goes on along the minus strand of NC_133539.1, from coordinate 140,307,580 downwards.
TCCTAATGCCAGTTTTGAAAATGAGGCAGAATTCGCAGAAAAAGTTCTTGAAACGAGTTCTACCCGAGAGATGTATTTTACATAGATTCGCTTACTGTGATATTCTGTGTTCCGAACACGCTTCATGTATCTCGGATTCGACAAGTATTTACTACAGAGTTGTTAGCATGCGGATTACCGAACTTTCATCACATTAGATTGAAAATTGATACTTAGAAGTATTTTCTCAAATTTTGCAGTGTTTTCCAAACGCCAGTTTCAAAAATGAAGCATTTACTGCAGAAAAATTCTCTTGGAGCGAGTTCTACCCAATAGAGAAGTAATTTACATTATTTCAGTCACCGTGAAATTCCACGTTCCAAACACGTTATATGCATCACGGATTAGAAAAAGATCCTTTAATACGTTGTGAAAATGTGGATTACAGTACTTTATTCCAACATAAAGTCGTATTTACACCTAGAAATATTTACTCTCATTTTGAAGCTTTCTCAAAACTTCAGATTCGATAATCATGCAATTTTCGCAGAAAAGTTCTCTTCTAGCTAGTTCTACCCAATAGAATTTTAATTTCAATTGTTTCAATACGGTGAAATTCCATTTCAAAAAACGCTACATGAATCACGGTTAGAAAAATAATTACTACACTGTTATTAACATGTGGATTACCGGACTTTCATTCACCATTCAAGGCATATTGACACTTAGAAGCATTTTCTCAGATTTCACAGGGTTCTCCTAATGGCAGTTTTGAAAATGAGGCACATTTCGCAGAAAAATTCTCTTCAAGCGAGTTCTACCCAATAGACATGTAATTTACATTGTTTCCTTCAATATGACACTCTGTATTCCGTACACGTTTCATGCATCACGAATTCGACAAACATGCTCTAATGAGTGTGAGCATCTGGATTACCAAAATTTCATTCACCATTCAAGGCATATTTACACCGAGTTGTTGTTTTTCTGATTTCGCAGGTTTTTCCTAACATCCACTTCCGAAAATCATGAAATTTTGGCAGAAAAATTCAATTCAAGCGAGTTCTATCCAGTAGAATTGTTATTATCCGAGTTTCACTCACCGAGACATTCCATGTTCCGCAATCGTTACATTAATCACGGCTTCGACAAACATTATTTATTAACCGTGAGCATGTGGATTACCGATGTTTCAGCAACAATAAAAGGCATATTTACACCTAGAAATATTTACTTAGATTTCACAGATTTTTCCTAATGTCAGTTACGAAAATCAGGCAGTTTTCGCAGAAAAATTCTCTTGCTGTATGTTCGATCCAATAGATATCCCATTTGCATAGATACCGTCACCGTAACATTCCGTGTTCCGAAAAAGGTACATGCACCATGGATTCAACAAATATTCACTCCTGAGTTGTTAGAATGTGAATTACACATCTTTAATAAACCATTGAAGACATATTGTCACCTTAAAGCTTTTGCTCAGGTTTTGCAATGTTTTCATAACACCAGTTTCCAAACAGAGGTAGATTTTACAGTAAAATGCTCCTGGAGCGGGTTCTCACCAATAGATGTGTAATTTACATATTTTCCTTCAACGTGACATTCCGTGTACCGAACACACTACAAAAATCACGGATTTGAGAAACATTTTTAATGAGTTGTGTACATGTGTATTACAGATCTTTCATCCACCATACAAGGCATATTTACACCTAGAAACATTAACTCTGAGTTTGCAGCTTTTTCCTAATAGCAGTTTCAAAAATCAGGCAGTTTCCTAAGGAAAAAAATTTTTGAGCGTGTCTTACGTAATACATATGTAAATTACATAGATTCTCCCGCTGTGAAATTCCGTGTTTCGCCCACGCTACATGCAGATAGGATTCGAAACAAATACACTACAGAGTTCTTTGCATGTGGATTACAGGACTTTCATCACAATATAAGGCATATTGATGCTTAGAAGCATTTTCTCTGATTTCACAGAGCTTTCCAAACGCCAGTTTCGAAACTGAGGCAGATTTCACGGCAAAAACCTCTTGGAGCGGGTTCAAAACAATAGACATGTAATTTACATGGATTCGCTCACCGTGAAATTCCATGTTCCGAACACGCTACATGCATCACGGATTCGACAAATATTCAATACAGAGTTGTTAGCAAGTGGATTACAGCACTTTCATCCACCATACATGGCTTACAGAAACTTTGAAGACTTTTCTCAGATTTCACAGATTAGTTTTAATGTCAGGTTGCAAATGAGGCAGATTGGCAGGAAAATGCTCTTGGAGCGAGTTCTAACCCAAAGATATGTAATTTACCTAGTTTCACTCACCGTGACATTGCGTGTTCTGAACACGTTACATGCATCACGTATTCGATAAACATTCTTTAATGAGTTTTGAACATGTATATTACCGAACTTTCATCCACCTTACAATGCATATTTATACATGGAAATTATTTTCTGATTTAGTATATTTCTCCTAATGTCAGTTTTTAAATCATGCAGTTTTCCGAACATGCTACTTGCATAATGAATTCGAAAAATATTCACTACAGTTTTCACATAAAAATACTCTTGGAGCGAGTTCTACCCAATAGACATGCAATTTACGTAGAACCCGTCATCGTGAAATCCCGTCTTCCGAAAAAGATACATGCATCACGGTTTCAAAAAATATTCACTTCAGACTTGTTAGCATAAAGATTACCGAACTTTTATCCACCATAAAAGCCATATTGACACTTTGAAGCATTTTCTCATATTTCAAAAGATTTTCCAAATGCCAGTTTTGAGAATGAGGCAGAATTCGCAGAAAAAGTTCTTGGAACGAGTTCTACCCGAGAGATCTATTTTACATAGATTCGCTTACTGTGTTATTCTGTGTTCCGAACACGCTTCATGTGTCTCGGATTCGACAAATATTCACTACAGAGTTGTTAGCATGTGGATTAACGATCTTTCATCCACCATACAATGCATAAATACACCGAGAATCTATTCATCTGAGTTCGCAGTGTTTCCTAATTCCAGTTTCGAAAATCAGGCAGATTTCTCAGGAAAAATCTCTTGGAGTGTTTTCTAACCAAGAGAAATGTAATTTACATAAACTCTCTGGCCATGAAATTCCGTGTTCCGAACATGCTACTTGCATAATGAATTCGAAAAATATTCACTACAGATTTGTTAGCATGTGGATTACCGAACTTTCATCACAATAGATTGAAAATTGATACTTAGAAGTATTTTCTCAAATTTTGCAGTGTTTTCCAAACGCCAGTTTCAAAAATGAAGCATTTACAGCAGAAAAATTCTCTTGGAGAGAGTTCTACCCAATAGAGAAGTAATTTACATTGTTTCAGTCACCGTGAAATTCCATGTTAAAATCACGGTATATGCATCACGGATTAGAAAAAGCTTCTTTAATATGTTGTGAAAATGTGGATTACTGAACTTTCTTCCAACATAAAGGCATATTTACACCTAGGAATATTTACTCTCATTTTGAAGCATTCTCCAAATTTCAGATTCGATAATCATGCAATTTTCGCAGAAAAATTCTATTCTAGCTAGTTCTACCCAATAGAATTTTAATTTAAATTTTGTCATTATGGTGAAATTCCATTTCAAAAAGCGGTACATGAATCACGGTTTGAAAAATCATTACTACACTGTTATTAACAAGTGGATTACCGGACTTTCATTCACCATTCGATGCATATTGACACTTAGAAGCATTTTCTAAGATTTCACAGGGTTCTCCTAATGGCAGTTTTGAAAATGAGGGACATTTCGCAGAAAAATTCTCTTCAAGCGAGTTCTACCCAATAGACATGTAATTTACATTGTTTCCTTCAATATGACACACTGTATTCCGTACACGTTACATGCATCACGATTTCGACAAACATTCTCTAATGAGTGTGAGCATGTGGATTACCAAATTTTCATTCACCATACAAGGCATATTTATACCTAGATGTTGTTATTCAGATTTTGCAGGATTTCCCTAACATCCACTTCCGAAAATCATGAAATTTTCGCAGAAAAATTCAATTGAAGCGAGTTCTATCCAGTAGAATTGTTATTTTCCGAGTTTCACTCACTGAGACATTCCGTGTTCAAAAACGTTACATTAATCACGGCTTCGACAAACATTATTTATTAACCGTGAGCATGTGGATTACCGATGTTTCAACCACAATACAAGGCATATTTACACCTAGAAATATTTACTTAGATTTCACAGATTTTTCCTAAATTCAGTTACGAAAATCAGGCAGTTTTCGCAGAAAAATTCTCTTGCTGCATGTTCGATCCAATACACATCCCATTTCCATAGATACCGTCACCGTAATATTCCGTGTTCCGAAAAATGTACATGCACCATGGATTCAACAAATATTCACTCCTGAGTTGTTAGCATGTGAGTTACACATCTTTAATAAACCATTGAAGACATATTGTCACCTTAAACTTTTGCTCATGTTTTGCAGTGTTTTCATAACACCAGTTTCCAAACAGAGGTAGATTTTACAGTAAAATGCTCCTGGTGCGGGTTCTCACCAATAGATATGTAATTTACCTATTTTCCTTCAACGTGACATTCCGTGTACCGAACAAACTACATACATCACGGATTTGAGAAACATTTTTAATGAGTTGTGTACATGTGTATTACAGATCTTTCATCCACCATACAAGGCATATTTACACCTAGAAATATTAACTCTGAATTTGCAGCTTTTTCCTAAGAGCAGTTTTAAAAATCAGGCAGTTTACTAAGGAAAAAACTTTTTGAGCGTGTCTTATGCAATAGATATGTAAATTACATAGATTCTCCCGCTGTGAAATTCCGTGTTTCGCCCACGCTACATGCAGATAGGATTCGACAAAAATACACTACAGAGTTGTTTGCATGTGGATTACAGGACTTTCATCACAATACAAGGCATATTGTTGCTTAGAAATATTTTCTCTGATTTCACAGAGCTTTCCAAACGCCAGTTTTGAAACTGAGGCAGTTTTCACGGCAAAAACCTCTTGGAGCGTGTTCTAAACAATAGACATGTAATTTACATGGATTCGCTCACCGTGAAATTCCGTGTTCCGAACACGCTTCATGCATCTCGGATTCAAAAATTTTCACTACAGAGTTGTTAGCAAGTGGATTACTGCACTTTCATCCACCATACATGGCTTACTGACACTTTGAAGACTTTTCTCAGATTTCACAGAGTAGTTTTAATGTCAGGTTTGAAAATGAGGCAGATTTGGCATGAAAATGCTCTTGGAGCGAGTTCTAACCAAAAGATATGTAATTTACCTAGTTTCACTCACCGTGATATTCCGTGTTCTGAACACGTTACATGCATCACGGATTCGACAAACATTCTTTAATGAGATGTGAACATGTGTATTACCGAACTTTCATCCACCTTACAATGCATATTTTTACATAGAAATTATTTTCTGATTTAGTATATTTCTCCTAGTGTCAGTTTTTAGAATCATGCAGTTTTCACAGAAAAATCCTCTTGGAGCGAGTTCTACCCAATAGACATGCAATTTACGTAGAACCCGTCATCGTGAAATTCCGTGATCCGAAAAAGATACATGCATCACGGTTTCGAAAAATATTCACTTCAGACTTGTTAGCATAAAGATTACCGAACTTTCATCCACCGTAAAAGCCATATTGACACTTTGAAGCATTTTCTCATATTTCAAAAGATTTTCCTAATGCCAGTTTTGAAAATGAGGCAGAATTAGCAGAAAAAGTTCTTGGAACGAGTTCTACCCGAGAGATCTATTTTACATAGATTCGCTTACTGTGATATTCTGTGTTCCGAACACGCTTCATGTGTCTCGGATTCGACAAATATTCACTACAGAGTTGTTAGCATGTGGATTAACGATCTTTCATCCACCATACAAGGCATAAATACACCGAGAATCTATTCATCTGAGTTCGCAGTTTTTCCTAATTCCAGTTTCGAAAATCAGGCAGATTTCTCAGGAAAAATCTCTTGGAGTGTTTTCTAACCAAGAGAAATGTAATTTACATAAACTCTCTGGCCATGAAATTCCGTGTTCCGAACATGCTACTTGCATAATGAATTCGAAAAATATTCACTACAGATTTGTTAGCATGTGGATTACCGAACTTTCATCACAATAGATTGAAAATTGATACTTAGAAGTATTTTCTCAAATTTTGCAGTGTTTTCCAAACGCCAGTTTCAAAAATGAAGCATTTACTGCAGAAAAATTCTCTTGGAGCGAGTTCTACCCAATAGAGAAGTAATTTACATTGTTTCAGTCACCGTGAAATTCCATGTTAAAAACACGGTATATGCATCACGGATTAGAAAAAGCTTCTTTAATATGTTGTGAAAATGTGGATTACTGAACTTTCTTCCAACATAAAGGCATATTTACACCTAGGAATATTTACTCTCATTTTGAAGCATTCTCCAAATTTCAGATTCGATAATCATGCAATTTTCGCAGAAAAATTCTATTCTACCTAGTTCTACCCAATAGAATTTTAATTTAAATTGTGTCATTACGGTGAAATTCCATTTCAAAAAGCGCTACATGAATCACGGTTTGAAAAATCATTACTAAACTGTTATTAACATGTGGATTACCGGACTTTCATTCACCATTCAATGCATATTGACACTTAGAAGCATTTTCTAAGATTTCACAGGGTTCTCCTAATGGCAGTTTTGAAAATGAGGCACATTTCGCAGAAAAATTCTCTTCAAGTGGGTTCTACCCAATAGACATGTAATTTACATTGTTTCCTTCAATATGACACACTGTATTCCGTACACGTTACATGCATCACGAATTCGACAAACATTCTCTAATGAGTGTGAGCATGTGGATTACCAAAATTTCATTCACCATACAAGGCATATTTATACCTAGATGTTGTTATTCTGATTTCGCAAGTTTTCCCTAACATCCACTTCCGAAAATCATGAAATTTTCGCAGACAAATTCAAATCAAGCGAGTTCTATCCAGTAGAATTGTTATTTTCCGAGTTTCACTCACTGAGACATTCCGTGTTCAAAAACGTTACATTAATCACGGCTTCGACAAACATTATTTATTAACCGTGAGCATGTGGATTACCGATGTTTCAACCACAATACAAGGCATATTTACACCTAGAAATATTTACTTAGATTTCACAGATTTTTCCTAAATTCAGTTACGAAAATCAGGCAGTTTTCGCAGAAAAATTCTCTTGCTGCATGTTCGATCCAATACACATCCCATTTCCATAGATACCGTCACCGTAATATTCCGTGTTCCGAAAAATGTACATGCACCATGGATTCAACAAATATTCACTCCTGAGTTGTTAGCATGTGAGTTACACATCTTTAATAAACCATTGAAGACATATTGTCACCTTAAACTTTTGCTCATGTTTTGCAGTGTTTTCATAACACCAGTTTCCAAACAGAGGTAGATTTTACAGTAAAATGCTCCTGGTGCGGGTTCTCACCAATAGATATGTAATTTACCTATTTTCCTTCAACGTGACATTCCGTGTACCGAACAAACTACATACATCACGGATTTGAGAAACATTTTTAATGAGTTGTGTACATGTGTATTACAGATCTTTCATCCACCATACAAGGCATATTTACACCTAGAAATATTAACTCTGAATTTGCAGCTTTTTCCTAAGAGCAGTTTTAAAAATCAGGCAGTTTACTAAGGAAAAAACTTTTTGAGCGTGTCTTATGCAATAGATATGTAAATTACATAGATTCTCCCGCTGTGAAATTCCGTGTTTCGCCCACGCTACATGCAGATAGGATTCGACAAAAATACACTACAGAGTTGTTTGCATGTGGATTACAGGACTTTCATCACAATACAAGGCATATTGATGCTTAGAAATATTTTCTCTGATTTCACAGAGCTTTCCAAACGCCAGTTTTGAAACTGAGGCAGTTTTCACGGCAAAAACCTCTTGGAGCGTGTTCTAAACAATAGACATGTAATTTACATGGATTCGCTCACCGTGAAATTCCGTGTTCCGAACACGCTTCATGCATCTCGGATTCAAAAATTTTCACTACAGAGTTGTTAGCAAGTGGATTACTGCACTTTCATCCACCATACATGGCTTACTGACACTTTGAAGACTTTTCTCAGATTTCACAGAGTAGTTTTAATGTCAGGTTTGAAAATGAGGCAGATTTGGCATGAAAATGCTCTTGGAGCGAGTTCTAACCAAAAGATATGTAATTTACCTAGTTTCACTCACCGTGATATTCCGTGTTCTGAACACGTTACATGCATCACGGATTCGACAAACATTCTTTAATGAGATGTGAACATGTGTATTACCGAACTTTCATCCACCTTACAATGCATATTTTTACATAGAAATTATTTTCTGATTTAGTATATTTCTCCTAGTGTCAGTTTTTAGAATCATGCAGTTTTCACAGAAAAATCCTCTTGGAGCGAGTTCTACCCAATAGACATGCAATTTACGTAGAACCCGTCATCGTGAAATTCCGTGATCCGAAAAAGATACATGCATCACGGTTTCGAAAAATATTCACTTCAGACTTGTTAGCATAAAGATTACCGAACTTTCATCCACCGTAAAAGCCATATTGACACTTTGAAGCATTTTCTCATATTTCAAAAGATTTTCCTAATGCCAGTTTTGAAAATGAGGCAGAATTAGCAGAAAAAGTTCTTGGAACGAGTTCTACCCGAGAGATCTATTTTACATAGATTCGCTTACTGTGATATTCTGTGTTCCGAACACGCTTCATGTGTCTCGGATTCGACAAATATTCACTACAGAGTTGTTAGCATGTGGATTAACGATCTTTCATCCACCATACAAGGCATAAATACACCGAGAATCTATTCATCTGAGTTCGCAGTTTTTCCTAATTCCAGTTTCGAAAATCAGGCAGATTTCTCAGGAAAAATCTCTTGGAGTGTTTTCTAACCAAGAGAAATGTAATTTACATAAACTCTCTGGCCATGAAATTCCGTGTTCCGAACATGCTACTTGCATAATGAATTCGAAAAATATTCACTACAGATTTGTTAGCATGTGGATTACCGAACTTTCATCACAATAGATTGAAAATTGATACTTAGAAGTATTTTCTCAAATTTTGCAGTGTTTTCCAAACGCCAGTTTCAAAAATGAAGCATTTACTGCAGAAAAATTCTCTTGGAGCGAGTTCTACCCAATAGAGAAGTAATTTACATTGTTTCAGTCACCGTGAAATTCCATGTTAAAAACACGGTATATGCATCACGGATTAGAAAAAGCTTCTTTAATATGTTGTGAAAATGTGGATTACTGAACTTTCTTCCAACATAAAGGCATATTTACACCTAGGAATATTTACTCTCATTTTGAAGCATTCTCCAAATTTCAGATTCGATAATCATGCAATTTTCGCAGAAAAATTCTATTCTACCTAGTTCTACCCAATAGAATTTTAATTTAAATTGTGTCATTACGGTGAAATTCCATTTCAAAAAGCGCTACATGAATCACGGTTTGAAAAATCATTACTAAACTGTTATTAACATGTGGATTACCGGACTTTCATTCACCATTCAATGCATATTGACACTTAGAAGCATTTTCTAAGATTTCACAGGGTTCTCCTAATGGCAGTTTTGAAAATGAGGCACATTTCGCAGAAAAATTCTCTTCAAGTGGGTTCTACCCAATAGACATGTAATTTACATTGTTTCCTTCAATATGACACACTGTATTCCGTACACATTACATGCATCACGAATTCGACAAACATTCTCTAATGAGTGTGAGCATGTGGATTACCAAAATTTCATTCACCATACAAGGCATATTTATACCTAGATGTTGTTATTCTGATTTCGCAAGTTTTCCCTAACATCCACTTCCGAAAATCATGAAATTTTCGCAGACAAATTCAAATCAAGCGAGTTCTATCCAGTAGAATTGTTATTTTCCGAGTTTCACTCACTGAGACATTCCGTGTTCAAAAACGTTACATTAATCACGGCTTCGACAAACATTATTTATTAACCGTGAGCATGTGGATTACCGATGTTTCAACCACAATACAAGGCATATTTACACCTAGAAATATTTACTTAGATTTCACAGATTTTTCCTAAATTCAGTTACGAAAATCAGGCAGTTTTCGCAGAAAAATTCTCTTGCTGCATGTTCGATCCAATACACATCCCATTTCCATAGATACCGTCACCGTAATATTCCGTGTTCCGAAAAATGTACATGCACCATGGATTCAACAAATATTCACTCCTGAGTTGTTAGCATGTGAGTTACACATCTTTAATAAACCATTGAAGACATATTGTCACCTTAAAGCTTTTGCTCATGTTTTGCAGTGTTTTCATAACACCAGTTTCCAAACAGAGGTAGATTTTACAGTAAAATGCTCCTGGTGCGGGTTCTCACCAATAGATATGTAATTTACCTATTTTCCTTCAACGTGACATTCCGTGTACCGAACAAACTACATACATCACGGATTTGAGAAACATTTTTAATGAGTTGTGTACATGTGTATTACAGATCTTTCATCCACCATACAAGGCATATTTACACCTAGAAATATTAACACTGAGTTTGCAGCTTTTTCCTAAGAGCAGTTTTAAAAATCAGGCAGTTTACTAAGGAAAAATCTTTTTGAGCGTGTCTTATGCAATAGATATGTAAATTACATAGATTCTCGCTCTGTGAAATTCCGTGTTTCGCCCACGCTACATGCAGATAGGATTCGACAAAAATACACTACAGAGTTGTTTGCATGTGGATTACAGGACTTTCATCACAATACAAGGCATATTGATGCTTAGAAATATTTTCTCTGATTTCACAGAGCTTTCCAAACGCCAGTTTCGAAACTGAGGCAGTTTTCACGGCAAAAAACTCTTGGAGCGTGTTCTAAACAATAGACATGTAATTTACATGGATTCGCTCACCGTGAAATTCCGTGTTCCGAACACGCTTCATGCATCTCGGATTCAAAAATTTTCACTACAGAGTTGTTAGCAAGTGGATTACTGCACTTTCATCCACCATACATGGCTTACTGACACTTTGAAGACTTTTCTCAGATTTCACAGAGTAGTTTTAATGTCAGGTTTGAAAATGAGGCAGATTTGGCATGAAAATGCTCTTGGAGCGAGTTCTAACCAAAAGATATGTAATTTACCTAGTTTCACTCACCGTGATATTCCGTGTTCTGAACACGTTACATGCATCACGGATTCGACAAACATTCTTTAATGAGATCTGAACATGTGTATTACCGAACTTTCATCCACCTTACAATGCATATATATACATAGAAATTATTTTCTGATTTAGTATATTTCTCCTAGTGTCAGTTTTTAGAATCATGCAGTTTTCACAGAAAAATCTTCTTGGAGCGAGTTCTACCCAATAGACATGCAATTTACGTAGAACCCTTCATCATGAAATTCCGTGATCCGAAAAAGATACATGCATCACGGTTTCGAAAAATATTCACTTCAGACTTGTTAGCATAAAGATTACCGAACTTTCATCCACCGTAAAAGACATATTGACACTTTGAAGCATTTTCTCATATTTCAAAAGATTTTCCTAATGCCAGTTTTGAAAATGAGGCAGAATTCGCAGAAAAAGTTCTTTGAACGAGTTCTACCCGAGAGATCTATTTTACATAGATTCGCTTACTTTGATATTCTGTGTTCCGAACACGCTTCATGTGTCTCGGATTCGACAAATATTCACTACAGAGTTGTTAGCATGTGGATTAACGATCTTTCATCCACCATACAAGGCATAAATACACCGAGAATCTATTCATCTGAGTTCGCAGTGTTTCCTAATTCCAGTTTCGAAAATCAGGCAGATTTCTCAGGAAAAATCTCTTGGAGTGTTTTCTAACCAAGAGAAATGTAATTTACATAAACTCTCTGGCCATGAAATTCCGTGTTCCGAACATGCTACTTGCATAATGAATTCGAAAAATATTCACTACAGATTTGTTAGCATGTGGATTACCGAACTTTCATCACAATAGATTGAAAATTGATACTTAGAAGTATGTTCTCAAATTTTGCAGTGTTTTCCAAACGCCAGTTTCAAAAATGAAGCATTTACTGCAGAAAAATTCTCTTGGAGAGAGTTCTACCCAAAAGAGAAGTAATTTACATTGTTTCAGTCACCGTGAAATTCCATGTTAAAAACACGGTATATGCATCACGGATTAGAAAAAGCTTCTTTAATACGTTGTGAAAATGTGGATTACTGAACTTTCTTCCAACATAAAGGCATATTTACACCTAGGAATATTTACTCTCATTTTGAAGCATTCTCCAAATTTCAGATTCGATAATCATGCAATTTTCGCAGAAAAATTCTATTCTACCTAGTTCTACCCAATAGAATTTTAATTTAAATTGTGTCATTACGGTGAAATTCCATTTCAAAAAGCGCTAAATGAATCACGGTTTGAAAAATCATTACTAAACTGTTATTAACATGTGGATTACCGGACTTTCATTCACCATTCAATGCATATTGACACTTAGAAGCATTTTCTAAGATTTCACAGGGTTCTCCTAATGGCAGTTTTGAAAATGAGGCACATTTCGCAGAAAAATACTCTTCAAGCGAGTTCTACCCAATAGACATGTAATTTACATTGTTTCCTTCAATATGACACACTGTATTCCGTACACGTTACATGCATCACGAATTCGACAAACATTATTTAATGAGAGTGAGCAAGTGGATTACCGAACTTTCATCCACCATACAAGCATATTTACACCTAGAAGTAGTTTTTCTGATTTCGCACGTTTTTCCTAACATCCAGTTTCGAAAAACATGAAATTTTCGCAGAAAAATTCAATTCAAGCCAGTTCTATCCAGTAGAATTGTTATTTTCCGAGTTTCACTCACCGAGACATTCCGTGTTCCGAAAACGTTACATTAATCACGGCTTCGACAAACATTATTTAATGAACGTGAGCATGTGGATTACCGAGGTTTCAACCACAATACAAGGGATATTTCACCTAGAAATATTTACTTAGATTTCGCAGGTTTTTCCTAACGTCAATTACGAAAATCAGGCAGTTTTCGCAGTAAAATTCTCTTGCTGCATGTTCGATCCAATAGACATCCCATTTTCATAGATACCGTCACCGTAACATTCCGTGTTCCGAAAAAGGTACATGCACCATGGATTCAACAAATATTCACTTCTGAGTTGTTAGAATGTGAATTACACATCTTTAATAAACCATTGAAGACATATTGTCACCTTAAAGCATTTGCTTAGATTTTGCAGCGTTTTCATAACACCAGTTTCCAAACAGAGGTAGATTTTACAGTAAAATGCTCCTGGAGCGGATTCTCAGCAATAGATATGTAATTTACATAGTTTCCTTCAACGTGACATTCCGTGTACGGAACACACTACATATATCACGGATTTGAGATACATTTTTAATGAGTTGTGTACATGTGTATTACAGAACTTTCATCCACCATACAAGGCATATTTACACCTAGAAACATTAATTCTGAGTTTGCAGCTTTTTCCTAAAAGCAGTTTCAAATATCAGGCAGTTTCCTAAGGAAAAAACTTTTTGAGCGTGTCCTACCAAATAGATACGTAAATTACATAGATTCTCCCGCTGTGAAATTCCGTGTCTCGAACACGCTACATGCAGATAGGATTCGAAAAATATACACTACAGTGTTGTTTGCATGTGTATTACAGGTTTCTCATCTCAATAAAAGGCATATTGATGCTTAGAAGCATTTTCTCTGATTTCATAGAGCTTACCAAACGCCAGTTGCGAAACTGAGGCAGATTTCACGGCAAAATACTCTTGGAGCGGGTTCAAAACAATAGACATGTAATTTACATGGATTTGCTCACCGTGAAATTCCATGTTCCGAACATGCTACATGCATCTCGGATTCGACAAATATTCACAACAGAGTTGTTAGCAAGTGGATTACAACACTTTCATTCACCATACATGGCTTACTGAAACTTTGAAGACTTTTGTCAGATTTCACAGTTTAGTTTTAATGTCAGGTTTGAAAATGAGGCAGATTTGGCAGGAAAATGCTCTTGGAGCGAGTTCTAACCAAAAGATATGTAATTTACCCAGTTTAACACACCGTGACATTCCGTGTTCTGAACACGTTACAGGCATCACAGTTTCGACAAACATCCTTTAAGAGTTGTGAACATGTGTATTAGCGAACTTTCATCCATCTTACAATGCATATTAATACATAGAAATTTTTTTTTGATTTATTATATTTCTCCTAATGTCAGTATTTAAATCATGCAGTTTTCACAGAAAAATCCTCTTGGAGCGAGTTCTACCCAATAGACATGCAATTTACATAGAACTCGACATCGTGAAATTCCGTGTTCCGAAAAAGCTACATGCATCAAGGATTTGACAAATATTCCCTTCAGACATGTTAGCATAAGGATTACTGAACTTTCATCCACCATAATAGCCATATTGACACTTTGAAACATTTTCTCATATTTCGAAAGTTTTTCCTAATGCCAGTTTTTTAAATGAGGCAGAATTCGCAGAAAATGCTCTTGGAGCGAGTTCTACCCAAGAGATATTTATTTTACATACATTCGTTCACCGTGATATTCTGTGTTCCAAACATGATTCATGTATCTCGGATTCGACAAATAATGACTACAGAGTTGTTAGCATGCGGATTACCGAACTTTCATCCACCCTACAAGGCATATTTACACCGAGAATCTATAAATATTAGTTCGCAGAGTTTTCCTAACCCCAGGTTCGAAAATCAGGCAGATTTCTCAGGAAAAATCTGTTGGAGTGATTTCTAACCAAGAGAAATGTAATTTACATTAACTCCCTGGCCATGAAATTCCGTGTTCCGAACATGCTACATGCACAATGGATTCGAAAAATACTCACTACATATTTGTTAGCATGTGGATTACCGAACTTTCATCACAATAGTTTGAATATTGATACTTAGAAGTATTTTCTCAGATTTTGCAGTGTTTTCCAAACGCCAGTATCAAAAATGAAGCAGTTTTCACAGAAAAATTCTCTTGGAGCGAGTTCTACCCAATAGATAAGTACTTAAAATTGTTTCAGTCACCGTGAATTTCCACGTTCCGAACACGGTATATGCATCACGGATTAGAAAAAGATTCTTTAATATGTTGTGAAAATGTGGATTACCGAACTTTCTTCCAACATAAAGGCATATTTACACCTAGAAATATTTACTCTCATTTTGAAGCTTTCTCCAAACTTCAGATTCGATAATCATGCAATTTTCGCTGAAAAATACTATTCTACCTAGTTCTACCCAATAGAATTGTAATTTACATTGTTTCATTACGGTGAAATTCCATTTTCCAAAGTGCTACATGAATCACGGTTTGAAAAATAATTACTACACTGTTATTAACATGTGGATTACCAGACTTTCATTCACCATTCAAGGCATATTGACACTTAGAAGCATTTTCTCAGATTTCACGTGGTTCTCCTAATGGCAGTTTTGAAAATGAGGCACTTTTCGCAGAAAAATTCTCTTCAAGCGAGTTCTATCCAATAGACATGTAATTTACATTGTTTCCTTCAATATGACATTCCGTAATCCGAACACGTTACATGCATCACGAATTCGACAAACATTATTTAATGAGAGTGAGCAAGTGGATTACCGAACTTTCATCCACCATACAAGCATATTTACACCTAGAAGTAGTTTTTCTGATTTCGCACGTTTTTCCTAACATCCAGTTTCGAAAAACATGAAATTTTCGCAGAAAAATTCAATTCAAGCCAGTTCTATCCAGTAGAATTGTTATTTTCCGAGTTTCACTCACCGAGACATTCCGTGTTCCGAAAACGTTACATTAATCACGGCTTCGACAAACATTATTTAATGAACGTGAGCATGTGGATTACCGAGGTTTCAACCACAATACAAGGGATATTTCACCTAGAAATATTTACTTAGATTTCGCAGGTTTTTCCTAACGTCAATTACGAAAATCAGGCAGTTTTCGCAGTAAAATTCTCTTGCTGCATGTTCGAACCAATAGACATCCCATTTTCATAGATACCGTCACCGTAACATTCCGTGTTCCGAAAAAGGTACATGCACCATGGATTCAACAAATATTCACTTCTGAGTTGTTAGAATGTGAATTACACATCTTTAATAAACCATTGAAGACATATTGTCACCTTAAAGCATTTGCTTAGATTTTGCAGCGTTTTCATAACACCAGTTTCCAAACAGAGGTAGATTTTACAGTAAAATGCTCCTGGAGCGGATTCTCAGCAATAGATATGTAATTTACATAGTTTCCTTCAACGTGACATTCCGTGTACGGAACACACTACATATATCACGGATTTGAGATACATTTTTAATGAGTTGTGTACATGTGTATTACAGAACTTTCATCCACCATACAAGGCATATTTACACCTAGAAACATTAATTCTGAGTTTGCAGCTTTTTCCTAAAAGCAGTTTCAAATATCAGGCAGTTTCCTAAGGAAAAAACTTTTTGAGCGTGTCCTACCAAATAGATACGTAAATTACATAGATTCTCCCGCTGTGAAATTCCGTGTCTCGAACACGCTACATGCAGATAGGATTCGAAAAATATACACTACAGTGTTGTTTGCATGTGTATTACAGGTTTCTCATCTCAATAAAAGGCATATTGATGCTTAGAAGCATTTTCTCTGATTTCATAGAGCTTACCAAACGCCAGTTGCGAAACTGAGGCAGATTTCACGGCAAAATACTCTTGGAGCGGGTTCAAAACAATAGACATGTAATTTACATGGATTTGCTCACCGTGAAATTCCATGTTCCGAACATGCTACATGCATCTCGGATTCGACAAATATTCACAACAGAGTTGTTAGCAAGTGGATTACAACACTTTCATTCACCATACATGGCTTACTGAAACTTTGAAGACTTTTGTCAGATTTCACAGTTTAGTTTTAATGTCAGGTTTGAAAATGAGGCAGATTTGGCAGGAAAATGCTCTTGGAGCGAGTTCTAACCAAAAGATATGTAATTTACCCAGTTTAACACACCGTGACATTCCGTGTTCTGAACACGTTACAGGCATCACAGTTTCGACAAACATCCTTTAAGAGTTGTGAACATGTGTATTAGCGAACTTTCATCCATCTTACAATGCATATTAATACATAGAAATTTTTTTTTGATTTATTATATTTCTCCTAATGTCAGTATTTAAATCATGCAGTTTTCACAGAAAAATCCTCTTGGAGCGAGTTCTACCCAATAGACATGCAATTTACATAGAACTCGACATCGTGAAATTCCGTGTTCCGAAAAAGCTACATGCATCAAGGATTTGACAAATATTCCCTTCAGACATGTTAGCATAAGGATTACTGAACTTTCATCCACCATAATAGCCATATTGACACTTTGAAACATTTTCTCATATTTCGAAAGTTTTTCCTAATGCCAGTTTTTTAAATGAGGCAGAATTCGCAGAAAATGCTCTTGGAGCGAGTTCTACCCAAGAGATATTTATTTTACATACATTCGTTCACCGTGATATTCTGTGTTCCAAACATGATTCATGTATCTCGGATTCGACAAATAATGACTACAGAGTTGTTAGCATGCGGATTACCGAACTTTCATCCACCCTACAAGGCATATTTACACCGAGAATCTATAAATATTAGTTCGCAGAGTTTTCCTAACCCCAGGTTCGAAAATCAGGCAGATTTCTCAGGAAAAATCTGTTGGAGTGATTTCTAACCAAGAGAAATGTAATTTACATTAACTCCCTGGCCATGAAATTCCGTGTTCCGAACATGCTACATGCACAATGGATTCGAAAAATACTCACTACATATTTGTTAGCATGTGGATTACCGAACTTTCATCACAATAGTTTGAATATTGATACTTAGAAGTATTTTCTCAGATTTTGCAGTGTTTTCCAAACGCCAGTATCAAAAATGAAGCAGTTTTCACAGAAAAATTCTCTTGGAGCGAGTTCTACCCAATAGATAAGTACTTAAAATTGTTTCAGTCACCGTGAATTTCCACGTTCCGAACACGGTATATGCATCACGGATTAGAAAAAGATTCTTTAATATGTTGTGAAAATGTGGATTACCGAACTTTCTTCCAACATAAAGGCATATTTACACCTAGAAATATTTACTCTCATTTTGAAGCTTTCTCCAAACTTCAGATTCGATAATCATGCAATTTTCGCTGAAAAATACTATTCTACCTAGTTCTACCCAATAGAATTGTAATTTACATTGTTTCATTACGGTGAAATTCCATTTTCCAAAGTGCTACATGAATCACGGTTTGAAAAATAATTACTACACTGTTATTAACATGTGGATTACCAGACTTTCATTCACCATTCAAGGCATATTGACACTTAGAAGCATTTTCTCAGATTTCACGTGGTTCTCCTAATGGCAGTTTTGAAAATGAGGCACTTTTCGCAGAAAAATTCTCTTCAAGCGAGTTCTATCCAATAGACATGTAATTTACATTGTTTCCTTCAATATGACATTCCGTAATCCGAACACGTTACATGCATCACGAATTCGACAAACATTATTTAATGAGAGTGAGCAAGTGGATTACCGAACTTTCATCCACCATACAAGCATATTTACACCTAGAAGTAGTTTTTCTGATTTCGCACGTTTTTCCTAACATCCAGTTTCGAAAAACATGAAATTTTCGCAGAAAAATTCAATTCAAGCCAGTTCTATCCAGTAGAATTGTTATTTTCCGAGTTTCACTCACCGAGACATTCCGTGTTCCGAAAACGTTACATTAATCACGGCTTCGACAAACATTATTTAATGAACGTGAGCATGTGGATTACCGAGGTTTCAACCACAATACAAGGGATATTTCACCTAGAAATATTTACTTAGATTTCGCAGGTTTTTCCTAACGTCAATTACGAAAATCAGGCAGTTTTCGCAGTAAAATTCTCTTGCTGCATGTTCGAACCAATAGACATCCCATTTTCATAGATACCGTCACCGTAACATTCCGTGTTCCGAAAAAGGTACATGCACCATGGATTCAACAAATATTCACTTCTGAGTTGTTAGAATGTGAATTACACATCTTTAATAAACCATTGAAGACATATTGTCACCTTAAAGCATTTGCTTAGATTTTGCAGCGTTTTCATAACACCAGTTTCCAAACAGAGGTAGATTTTACAGTAAAATGCTCCTGGAGCGGATTCTCAGCAATAGATATGTAATTTACATAGTTTCCTTCAACGTGACATTCCGTGTACGGAACACACTACATATATCACGGATTTGAGATACATTTTTAATGAGTTGTGTACATGTGTATTACAGAACTTTCATCCACCATACAAGGCATATTTACACCTAGAAACATTAATTCTGAGTTTGCAGCTTTTTCCTAAAAGCAGTTTCAAATATCAGGCAGTTTCCTAAGGAAAAAACTTTTTGAGCGTGTCCTACCAAATAGATACGTAAATTACATAGATTCTCCCGCTGTGAAATTCCGTGTCTCGAACACGCTACATGCAGATAGGATTCGAAAAATATACACTACAGTGTTGTTTGCATGTGTATTACAGGTTTCTCATCTCAATAAAAGGCATATTGATGCTTAGAAGCATTTTCTCTGATTTCATAGAGCTTACCAAACGCCAGTTGCGAAACTGAGGCAGATTTCACGGCAAAATACTCTTGGAGCGGGTTCAAAACAATAGACATGTAATTTACATGGATTTGCTCACCGTGAAATTCCATGTTCCGAACATGCTACATGCATCTCGGATTCGACAAATATTCACAACAGAGTTGTTAGCAAGTGGATTACAACACTTTCATTCACCATACATGGCTTACTGAAACTTTGAAGACTTTTGTCAGATTTCACAGTTTAGTTTTAATGTCAGGTTTGAAAATGAGGCAGATTTGGCAGGAAAATGCTCTTGGAGCGAGTTCTAACCAAAAGATATGTAATTTACCCAGTTTAACACACCGTGACATTCCGTGTTCTGAACACGTTACAGGCATCACAGTTTCGACAAACATCCTTTAAGAGTTGTGAACATGTGTATTAGCGAACTTTCATCCATCTTACAATGCATATTAATACATAGAAATTTTTTTTTGATTTATTATATTTCTCCTAATGTCAGTATTTAAATCATGCAGTTTTCACAGAAAAATCCTCTTGGAGCGAGTTCTACCCAATAGACATGCAATTTACATAGAACTCGACATCGTGAAATTCCGTGTTCCGAAAAAGCTACATGCATCAAGGATTTGACAAATATTCCCTTCAGACATGTTAGCATAAGGATTACTGAACTTTCATCCACCATAATAGCCATATTGACACTTTGAAACATTTTCTCATATTTCGAAAGTTTTTCCTAATGCCAGTTTTTTAAATGAGGCAGAATTCGCAGAAAATGCTCTTGGAGCGAGTTCTACCCAAGAGATATTTATTTTACATACATTCGTTCACCGTGATATTCTGTGTTCCAAACATGATTCATGTATCTCGGATTCGACAAATAATGACTACAGAGTTGTTAGCATGCGGATTACCGAACTTTCATCCACCCTACAAGGCATATTTACACCGAGAATCTATAAATATTAGTTCGCAGAGTTTTCCTAACCCCAGGTTCGAAAATCAGGCAGATTTCTCAGGAAAAATCTGTTGGAGTGATTTCTAACCAAGAGAAATGTAATTTACATTAACTCCCTGGCCATGAAATTCCGTGTTCCGAACATGCTACATGCACAATGGATTCGAAAAATACTCACTACATATTTGTTAGCATGTGGATTACCGAACTTTCATCACAATAGTTTGAATATTGATACTTAGAAGTATTTTCTCAGATTTTGCAGTGTTTTCCAAACGCCAGTATCAAAAATGAAGCAGTTTTCACAGAAAAATTCTCTTGGAGCGAGTTCTACCCAATAGATAAGTACTTAAAATTGTTTCAGTCACCGTGAATTTCCACGTTCCGAACACGGTATATGCATCACGGATTAGAAAAAGATTCTTTAATATGTTGTGAAAATGTGGATTACCGAACTTTCTTCCAACATAAAGGCATATTTACACCTAGAAATATTTACTCTCATTTTGAAGCTTTCTCCAAACTTCAGATTCGATAATCATGCAATTTTCGCTGAAAAATACTATTCTACCTAGTTCTACCCAATAGAATTGTAATTTACATTGTTTCATTACGGTGAAATTCCATTTTCCAAAGTGCTACATGAATCACGGTTTGAAAAATAATTACTACACTGTTATTAACATGTGGATTACCAGACTTTCATTCACCATTCAAGGCATATTGACACTTAGAAGCATTTTCTCAGATTTCACGTGGTTCTCCTAATGGCAGTTTTGAAAATGAGGCACTTTTCGCAGAAAAATTCTCTTCAAGCGAGTTCTATCCAATAGACATGTAATTTACATTGTTTCCTTCAATATGACATTCCGTAATCCGAACACGTTACATGCATCACGAATTCGACAAACATTATTTAATGAGAGTGAGCAAGTGGATTACCGAACTTTCATCCACCATACAAGCATATTTACACCTAGAAGTAGTTTTTCTGATTTCGCACGTTTTTCCTAACATCCAGTTTCGAAAAACATGAAATTTTCGCAGAAAAATTCAATTCAAGCCAGTTCTATCCAGTAGAATTGTTATTTTCCGAGTTTCACTCACCGAGACATTCCGTGTTCCGAAAACGTTACATTAATCACGGCTTCGACAAACATTATTTAATGAACGTGAGCATGTGGATTACCGAGGTTTCAACCACAATACAAGGGATATTTCACCTAGAAATATTTACTTAGATTTCGCAGGTTTTTCCTAACGTCAATTACGAAAATCAGGCAGTTTTCGCAGTAAAATTCTCTTGCTGCATGTTCGAACCAATAGACATCCCATTTTCATAGATACCGTCACCGTAACATTCCGTGTTCCGAAAAAGGTACATGCACCATGGATTCAACAAATATTCACTTCTGAGTTGTTAGAATGTGAATTACACATCTTTAATAAACCATTGAAGACATATTGTCACCTTAAAGCATTTGCTTAGATTTTGCAGCGTTTTCATAACACCAGTTTCCAAACAGAGGTAGATTTTACAGTAAAATGCTCCTGGAGCGGATTCTCAGCAATAGATATGTAATTTACATAGTTTCCTTCAACGTGACATTCCGTGTACGGAACACACTACATATATCACGGATTTGAGATACATTTTTAATGAGTTGTGTACATGTGTATTACAGAACTTTCATCCACCATACAAGGCATATTTACACCTAGAAACATTAATTCTGAGTTTGCAGCTTTTTCCTAAAAGCAGTTTCAAATATCAGGCAGTTTCCTAAGGAAAAAACTTTTTGAGCGTGTCCTACCAAATAGATACGTAAATTACATAGATTCTCCCGCTGTGAAATTCCGTGTCTCGAACACGCTACATGCAGATAGGATTCGAAAAATATACACTACAGTGTTGTTTGCATGTGTATTACAGGTTTCTCATCTCAATAAAAGGCATATTGATGCTTAGAAGCATTTTCTCTGATTTCATAGAGCTTACCAAACGCCAGTTGCGAAACTGAGGCAGATTTCACGGCAAAATACTCTTGGAGCGGGTTCAAAACAATAGACATGTAATTTACATGGATTTGCTCACCGTGAAATTCCATGTTCCGAACATGCTACATGCATCTCGGATTCGACAAATATTCACAACAGAGTTGTTAGCAAGTGGATTACAACACTTTCATTCACCATACATGGCTTACTGAAACTTTGAAGACTTTTGTCAGATTTCACAGTTTAGTTTTAATGTCAGGTTTGAAAATGAGGCAGATTTGGCAGGAAAATGCTCTTGGAGCGAGTTCTAACCAAAAGATATGTAATTTACCCAGTTTAACACACCGTGACATTCCGTGTTCTGAACACGTTACAGGCATCACAGTTTCGACAAACATCCTTTAAGAGTTGTGAACATGTGTATTAGCGAACTTTCATCCATCTTACAATGCATATTAATACATAGAAATTTTTTTTTGATTTATTATATTTCTCCTAATGTCAGTATTTAAATCATGCAGTTTTCACAGAAAAATCCTCTTGGAGCGAGTTCTACCCAATAGACATGCAATTTACATAGAACTCGACATCGTGAAATTCCGTGTTCCGAAAAAGCTACATGCATCAAGGATTTGACAAATATTCCCTTCAGACATGTTAGCATAAGGATTACTGAACTTTCATCCACCATAATAGCCATATTGACACTTTGAAACATTTTCTCATATTTCGAAAGTTTTTCCTAATGCCAGTTTTTTAAATGAGGCAGAATTCGCAGAAAATGCTCTTGGAGCGAGTTCTACCCAAGAGATATTTATTTTACATACATTCGTTCACCGTGATATTCTGTGTTCCAAACATGATTCATGTATCTCGGATTCGACAAATAATGACTACAGAGTTGTTAGCATGCGGATTACCGAACTTTCATCCACCCTACAAGGCATATTTACACCGAGAATCTATAAATATTAGTTCGCAGAGTTTTCCTAACCCCAGGTTCGAAAATCAGGCAGATTTCTCAGGAAAAATCTGTTGGAGTGATTTCTAACCAAGAGAAATGTAATTTACATTAACTCCCTGGCCATGAAATTCCGTGTTCCGAACATGCTACATGCACAATGGATTCGAAAAATACTCACTACATATTTGTTAGCATGTGGATTACCGAACTTTCATCACAATAGTTTGAATATTGATACTTAGAAGTATTTTCTCAGATTTTGCAGTGTTTTCCAAACGCCAGTATCAAAAATGAAGCAGTTTTCACAGAAAAATTCTCTTGGAGCGAGTTCTACCCAATAGATAAGTACTTAAAATTGTTTCAGTCACCGTGAATTTCCACGTTCCGAACACGGTATATGCATCACGGATTAGAAAAAGATTCTTTAATATGTTGTGAAAATGTGGATTACCGAACTTTCTTCCAACATAAAGGCATATTTACACCTAGAAATATTTACTCTCATTTTGAAGCTTTCTCCAAACTTCAGATTCGATAATCATGCAATTTTCGCTGAAAAATACTATTCTACCTAGTTCTACCCAATAGAATTGTAATTTACATTGTTTCATTACGGTGAAATTCCATTTTCCAAAGTGCTACATGAATCACGGTTTGAAAAATAATTACTACACTGTTATTAACATGTGGATTACCAGACTTTCATTCACCATTCAAGGCATATTGACACTTAGAAGCATTTTCTCAGATTTCACGTGGTTCTCCTAATGGCAGTTTTGAAAATGAGGCACTTTTCGCAGAAAAATTCTCTTCAAGCGAGTTCTATCCAATAGACATGTAATTTACATTGTTTCCTTCAATATGACATTCCGTAATCCGAACACGTTACATGCATCACGAATTCGACAAACATTATTTAATGAGAGTGAGCAAGTGGATTACCGAACTTTCATCCACCATACAAGCATATTTACACCTAGAAGTAGTTTTTCTGATTTCGCACGTTTTTCCTAACATCCAGTTTCGAAAAACATGAAATTTTCGCAGAAAAATTCAATTCAAGCCAGTTCTATCCAGTAGAATTGTTATTTTCCGAGTTTCACTCACCGAGACATTCCGTGTTCCGAAAACGTTACATTAATCACGGCTTCGACAAACATTATTTAATGAACGTGAGCATGTGGATTACCGAGGTTTCAACCACAATACAAGGGATATTTCACCTAGAAATATTTACTTAGATTTCGCAGGTTTTTCCTAACGTCAATTACGAAAATCAGGCAGTTTTCGCAGTAAAATTCTCTTGCTGCATGTTCGAACCAATAGACATCCCATTTTCATAGATACCGTCACCGTAACATTCCGTGTTCCGAAAAAGGTACATGCACCATGGATTCAACAAATATTCACTTCTGAGTTGTTAGAATGTGAATTACACATCTTTAATAAACCATTGAAGACATATTGTCACCTTAAAGCATTTGCTTAGATTTTGCAGCGTTTTCATAACACCAGTTTCCAAACAGAGGTAGATTTTACAGTAAAATGCTCCTGGAGCAGATTCTCAGCAATAGATATGTAATTTACATAGTTTCCTTCAACGTGACATTCCGTGTACGGAACACACTACATATATCACGGATTTGAGATACATTTTTAATGAGTTGTGTACATGTGTATTACAGAACTTTCATCCACCATACAAGGCATATTTACACCTAGAAACATTAATTCTGAGTTTGCAGCTTTTTCCTAAAAGCAGTTTCAAATATCAGGCAGTTTCCTAAGGAAAAAACTTTTTGAGCGTGTCCTACCAAATAGATACGTAAATTACATAGATTCTCCCGCTGTGAAATTCCGTGTCTCGAACACGCTACATGCAGATAGGATTCGAAAAATATACACTACAGTGTTGTTTGCATGTGTATTACAGGTTTCTCATCTCAATAAAAGGCATATTGATGCTTAGAAGCATTTTCTCTGATTTCATAGAGCTTACCAAACGCCAGTTGCGAAACTGAGGCAGATTTCACGGCAAAATACTCTTGGAGCGGGTTCAAAACAATAGACATGTAATTTACATGGATTTGCTCACCGTGAAATTCCATGTTCCGAACATGCTACATGCATCTCGGATTCGACAAATATTCACAACAGAGTTGTTAGCAAGTGGATTACAACACTTTCATTCACCATACATGGCTTACTGAAACTTTGAAGACTTTTGTCAGATTTCACAGTTTAGTTTTAATGTCAGGTTTGAAAATGAGGCAGATTTGGCAGGAAAATGCTCTTGGAGCGAGTTCTAACCAAAAGATATGTAATTTACCCAGTTTAACACACCGTGACATTCCGTGTTCTGAACACGTTACAGGCATCACAGTTTCGACAAACATCCTTTAAGAGTTGTGAACATGTGTATTAGCGAACTTTCATCCATCTTACAATGCATATTAATACATAGAAATTTTTTTTTGATTTATTATATTTCTCCTAATGTCAGTATTTAAATCATGCAGTTTTCACAGAAAAATCCTCTTGGAGCGAGTTCTACCCAATAGACATGCAATTTACATAGAACTCGACATCGTGAAATTCCGTGTTCCGAAAAAGCTACATGCATCAAGGATTTGACAAATATTCCCTTCAGACATGTTAGCATAAGGATTACTGAACTTTCATCCACCATAATAGCCATATTGACACTTTGAAACATTTTCTCATATTTCGAAAGTTTTTCCTAATGCCAGTTTTTTAAATGAGGCAGAATTCGCAGAAAATGCTCTTGGAGCGAGTTCTACCCAAGAGATATTTATTTTACATACATTCGTTCACCGTGATATTCTGTGTTCCAAACATGATTCATGTATCTCGGATTCGACAAATAATGACTACAGAGTTGTTAGCATGCGGATTACCGAACTTTCATCCACCCTACAAGGCATATTTACACCGAGAATCTATAAATATTAGTTCGCAGAGTTTTCCTAACCCCAGGTTCGAAAATCAGGCAGATTTCTCAGGAAAAATCTGTTGGAGTGATTTCTAACCAAGAGAAATGTAATTTACATTAACTCCCTGGCCATGAAATTCCGTGTTCCGAACATGCTACATGCACAATGGATTCGAAAAATACTCACTACATATTTGTTAGCATGTGGATTACCGAACTTTCATCACAATAGTTTGAATATTGATACTTAGAAGTATTTTCTCAGATTTTGCAGTGTTTTCCAAACGCCAGTATCAAAAATGAAGCAGTTTTCACAGAAAAATTCTCTTGGAGCGAGTTCTACCCAATAGATAAGTACTTAAAATTGTTTCAGTCACCGTGAATTTCCACGTTCCGAACACGGTATATGCATCACGGATTAGAAAAAGATTCTTTAATATGTTGTGAAAATGTGGATTACCGAACTTTCTTCCAACATAAAGGCATATTTACACCTAGAAATATTTACTCTCATTTTGAAGCTTTCTCCAAACTTCAGATTCGATAATCATGCAATTTTCGCTGAAAAATACTATTCTACCTAGTTCTACCCAATAGAATTGTAATTTACATTGTTTCATTACGGTGAAATTCCATTTTCCAAAGTGCTACATGAATCACGGTTTGAAAAATAATTACTACACTGTTATTAACATGTGGATTACCAGACTTTCATTCACCATTCAAGGCATATTGACACTTAGAAGCATTTTCTCAGATTTCACGTGGTTCTCCTAATGGCAGTTTTGAAAATGAGGCACTTTTCGCAGAAAAATTCTCTTCAAGCGAGTTCTATCCAATAGACATGTAATTTACATTGTTTCCTTCAATATGACATTCCGTAATCCGAACACGTTACATGCATCACGAATTCGACAAACATTATTTAATGAGAGTGAGCAAGTGGATTACCGAACTTTCATCCACCATACAAGCATATTTACACCTAGATGTAGTTATCCTGATTTCACAGGTTTTTCCTAACATCCAGTTTCGAAAATCATGAAATTTTCGCAGAAATATTCAATTCAAGCCTGTTCTATCCAGTAGAATTGTTATTTTCTGAGTTGCACTCACCGAGACATTCCGTGTTCCGAAAACATTACATTGATCATGGCTTCGACAAACTTTATTTAATTAAAGTGAGCATGTGTTTTACCGATGTTTCAACCACAATACAAGGCATATTTACACCTAGAAATATTTACTTAGATTTCGCAGATTTTTCCTAACGTCAGTTACGAAAATCAGGCAGTTTTCGCAGAAAAATTCTCTTGCTGCATGTTCGATCCAATAGACATCCCATTTCCATAGATACCGTCACCGTAAAATTCCGTGTTCCTATAAAATGGTTCATGCACAAAGGATTCAACAAATATTCACTGCTGAGTTTTAGCATGTGAATTACCGATCTTTAATAAACCATTGAAGACATATTGTCACCTTAAAGCATTTATTCTGATTTCACAGCGTTTTCATAACTCCAGTTTCGAAACTGAGGCAGATTTTTCAGTAAAACACTCCTGGAGAGTGTTCTAACCAATAGATATGTAATTTAGAATGCTTCCCTCACCGAGAAAGACCGTGTTCCGAACAGGCTACATACATCAAGGTTTTGAGAAACATTTTTAATGAGTTATGTACATGTGTATTACAGAACTTTAATCCACCATACAAGGCATATTGACACATAGAAATTTTAACTCTCAGTTTGCAGCATTTTCCTAATAGTATTTTTGAAAATCAGGCAGTTTTCAAAGGAAAAACTGTTGCAGTGTGTTCTACCCAATAGATAGGTAAATTAAATAAAATCCTCCGCTGTGAAGTTACATGTTTCGAATAAGCTACATGCAGAAAATATTCGCCAAAATAAACTGTATATTTGTTTGCATGAGGATGACAGGACTCTCATCACAATACAAGGCATATTGATGCTTAGAAGCATTTTCTCTGATTTCACAGAACTTTGCAAATGCCAGTTTAGAAATTGAGGCAGATTTCACGGCAAAAACCTCTTGGAGCCGGTTCTAACCTATAGACATGTAATTTACATGGATTCGCTCTTCGTGAATTTCCGTGTTCTGAACATGCTACATGCATCTTGTATTCGACAAATATACAGTACATAGTTCTTAGCATGTGGATTACAGCACTTTCATCCATCATACAAGGCTTACTGACACTTTGAAGAATTTTTTTAGATTTCACAGGTAATTTTTAATACCAGTTTTGAAAGTGAGGCAGATTTGGCCGAGAAATGCTCTTGGGGCGAGTTATACACAAAAGATATGTAATTTACTGAATTTTACTCACCGTGACATTCCAAGATCTGAACACGTTACATGCATCACATATTTGACAAACAATCTTTAATGAGTTGTGAACATTTGTATTATAGAAACTTTCATTTTCCTTACAATGTATATATATACATAGAATGTTTTATTATGATTTAGTAGATTTCTCCTAATCTCAGCTTCTAAAATCATGCAGTTTTCACAGAGAAAAACTCTTGGAGCGACTCTATCCAATAGACATGCAATTTACATAGAACCCATCATCGTGAAATTCCGTGTTCCAAAATAGCTACACGCATCACTGATTCAAAAATTATTCATTGCAGAGTTGGTAGAATAAGGATTACCGAACATTCACCCACCATATATGCCATATTGACACTTTGAAGCACTTTCACATATTTCAAATGATTTTCCTAATGCCAGTTTTGAAAATGAGGCAGATTCACAAAAATTTCTTGTGGAACAAGTACATCCCATAGAAATGTAATTTACATAGTTTACCTCACAGTGACATTCCAATTTCCGAACACGCTACATACTTCACGGCTTTGACAAACATTTTTAATGAGTTATGTACATGTGTATTACAGAACTTTCATCCACCGTACAAGGAATATTTAAACCTAGAAACATTAACTCTGAATATGCAGACTTTTCCTCATGCCAGTTCCGAAAATCAGGCCGTTTCCTCCAGAAAAAATTTTTGGAGCGATTTCTACCCAATAGACATGAAATTTACATAGATTCAATCTCCGGAATTTTCCGTCATACAATCACGCTACATGCATAGGCTTTCTACAATTATTCACATCAGGTTTGTTTGCAGGTGGCTTTATGAACTTCCATCACAATACAATGCATATTGACACTTTGAAATATTTTCTCTGATTTTGAAGGAATTTCCAAATGCCAGTTATGATAATGAAGCAGATTTCGCAGAAAAAAACTCTTGGAGTGAGTTCTACCCAAGAGACATGTATTTTAAATAGATTCGCTCACCGTGATATTTTGTGTTCCGAAAACTATTCATGTATATCGGATTCGACAAATATTCTCTACGGAGTTGTTAGTATGCGGATTGCCGAACTTTCATCCACCATACAAGGCATATTTACACCTACAATTGATTAATCAGAGTTCGCAGCTTATTCCTAACGCCAGTTTCAAAAATCAGGCTGTTATCTCAGTAAAAATCTCTTGGAGCGAATTCTAACATAGGGAAATGTAATTTACATAAATTTCCTCGCCGTGACATTCCGTGTTCCAAACATTCTACATGCATAACCGATTTGACAAATATTCACTACAGATTTCATAGCATGCGGATTACCAAACTTTCATCACAAAACATTGAATATTGATACTTAGAAGTATTTTCTCAGATTTTGCAGCATTTTCCTAGTGCCAGTTTCAAAAATGAAGCAGTTTTCACAGAAAAATTCTCTTGAAGTGAGTTCTACCGAATAGACAAGTAGTTTATATTGTATCAATCACCGTGAAATGCCACGTTCCTTACATGGTACATGCATCACGGATTAGAAAAAAGATTCTTTAATATGTTGTGAAATTGTAGATTACCGAACTTTCTTCAAACTTAAAGGCTTCTTTACACCTACAAAAATTTTCTCTCATTTCGCAGCTTTATCCAAACATCACATTCGAGAATCAAGCAATTTTCGCTGAAATATTCTATTCTAGCTGGTTCTACCCAATAGAATTCTAATTTATATAGTTTCATTACCGTGAAATTCTGTTTTCCGTACGCGCTACATGAATCACGGTTTGAAAAATATTTACTACACCCTTTTTAACATGTGGATTAGCGGACTTTCATCCACCAATCAAGTCATATTGACACTTAGATGCATTTTCTCATATTTCGAAAATTTTTCCTAATGCCACATTTGTTAAAGAGGCAGATTTTGCAGAAAAATGCTCTTGGAGCGAGTTCTACCCAATAGACAGGTAATTTACATAGATGTGCTCATCATGACATTTTGTGTTCCGAAAACTTTTCATAGATCTCGGATTCGACAAATATTAACTACAGAGGTGTTAGCATTTGGATTACCAATCTTACATACACCATACAAGGCATATTTACACCTACAAGTATTTACTCTCATTTCGCAGTTTTATCCAAACGTGAAATTCGAAAATCATGCAATTTGTGCAGAAAAATTCTATTCAAGCGAGTTCTACCCAATAGAATTTTAATTTATATAGATTCATTACCGTGAATTTCCATTTTCCAAACACGCTAAATAAGTCACGGTTTCGAAAACTATTTCCTTCATAGTTGGTTATGTGGATTACCGGACTTAAATTACCCATTCAAGGCATATTCACACTTAGAAGCATTTTCTCAGATTTCTCAGGATTTTCCTAATGCCAGTTTGGAAAATGAGGCTGATTTCACAGAAAATGTTCTTGGAGCCAGTTCTACCCAAAATATATGTAATTTAAGTAGTTCACTCACCGTGATATTCCGTGTTCTGAACATGTTACATGCGTCAAGGATTCGACAATCATCCTTTAATGAGTGTGAGCATGTGGATTATCAAATTTTCATCCAACTTAAAAGACATGTTTTCACCTAGAAACATTTACTCACATTTCGCAGAATTTTCCTAACTTCACTTTCGAAAATCAGGCAGTTTTCCCAGAAAAATCCTCTTGTTGCATGTTCCATCCAATAGATATCTCATTTTCATAGATACCATCACCGTAATATTCCGTGTTCCTAAAACACAGTTCGTGCACCAGCGATTCAACAAATATTCACTGCTGAGTTGTTAGCATGTGACTTACCGAACTTTAATATACCTTTCAAGTCATATTGTCACCTTAAAGCATTTACTCTGATTTCACAGCGTTTACATAACACCAGTTTTGAAACTGAGGCAGATTTTTCAGTAAAATTGTCCTGAAGGGGTTTCTAACCAATACATATGTAATATACATAGCTTCCCTCACCGAGAAAGACCGTGTTCCGGAAAGGCTAAATACATCAAGGATTTGAGAAACATTTTAATGAGTTATGTACATGTGTATTACACATCTTTCATCCACCATACAAGACATATTGACACATAGAAATATTAACTATGAGTTCGCAGCTTTTTCCTAATAGCAGTTTCGAAAATCAGGCAGTTATCAAAGGAAAAAACTGTTGGAGCGTGTTCTACCCAATAGGTACGTAAATTACATAGATTACCCCGCAGTGAAATTACGTGTTTCGAACACAATACATGGAGAAGAGTTTCGACAAAAATAAACTATATATTTGTTTGCATGAGGATGACAGGTCTTTCATAACAATACAAGGGATATTGATGCTTATAAGCATTTTCTCTGATTTCACAGAGCTTTCCAAACGCCAGTTTCGAAAATGAGGCAGATTTCACGGCAAAAACCTCTTGGAGCTGGTTCTAACCTATAGACATGTAATTAAAATCGATTCGCTCTCCGTGAAATTCCATGTTCTGAACACGCTACATGCATCTCGGATTCGACAAATATTCACTACATAGTTGTTAGCATGTGGATTACAGCACTTTCACCCACTATAAATGCTTACTGACTGTTTGAAGAATTTTCTCAAATTTCACAGGTTAGTTTTAATGCCAGATTAGAAAATGAGGCAGATTTCGCAGAAAAATGCTCTTGGAGTGAGTTATACACAAAAGATATGTAATTTACCTAGTTTTACTCACCGTGATATTCCGTGTTCTGAACACGTTACATGCATCACGGATTCGACAAACATTCACTACAGAGTTGGTAACATAAGGATTACCGAACATTCACCCACCATAAATGCCATATTGACACTTTGAAGCACTTTCCCATATTTCAAAAGATTTTCCTAATGCCAGTTTTGAAAATGAGGCAGATTCGCAAAAAATTCTCGTGGAACATGTACTTCCCATAGAAAGGTAATTTTCATAGTTTCCCTCACAGTGACATTACAATTTCCGAACACGCTTCATACTTCACGGATTTGACAAACATTTTTAATGAGTTATGTACATGTGTATTAAAGAACTTTCATCCACCATACAAGGCATATTTAAACCTAGAAACATTAAATCTGAATTTGCAGCCTTTTCCTAATGCCGGTTTGGAATATCAGGCCGTCTTCTCCTGAAAAAATTTTTGGAGCGATTTCTACCAAATAGACATGAAATTTACATAGATTCCATCTCCGGAAATTTCCATCATACGATCAAGCTTCATGCATAGGCTTTCTACAATTATTCACATCAGGTTTGTTTGCATGTGGCTTTATGAACTTCCATCACAATACCATGCATATTGACACTTTGAAGAATTTTCTCTGATTTTGAAGGATTTTTCAAATGCCACTTACGAAAATGAGGCAGATTTCGCAAAGAAAACTTTTGGAGTGAGTTCTACCCAAGAGACATGTATTTTACATAGATTCGCTCACCGTGATATTCTATTTTCTGAACACTCTTCATGTATCTCGGATTCGACATATATTCTCTACAGAGTTGTTAATATGCGGATAGCCGGACTTTCATCCACCATACAAGGCATATTTACACCTACAATAGATTAATCTGAGTTCGCAGCTTATTCCTAACGCCAGTTTCAAAATTTAGGGTGTTATCACAGGAAAAATCTCTTGGAGCGATTTCTAACCTAGGGAAATGTAATTTACATAAATTTCCTCGCCGTGACATTCCGTGTTCCAAACATTCTACATGCATAACGGATTCGACAAATATACACTACAGATTTGTTAGCTTGTGGATTACCAAACTTTCATCACAAAACATTGAATATTGATACTTAGAAGTATTTTCTCAGATTTTGCAGCGTTTTCTTAGTGCCAGTTTCAAAAATGAAGCTGTTTTCACAGAAATATTCTCTTGAAGTGAGTTCTACCGAATAGACAAGTAGTTTACATTGTTTCAATCACCATGAAATTCCAAGTTCCGAACATGGTACATACATCACGGATTAGAAAAAAGATTCTTTAATATGTTGTGAAATTGTGGATTACCGAACTTTCTTTCAACATAAAGGCATCTTTACACCTACAAATATTTTCTCTCATTTCGCAGCTTTATCCAAACATCACATTCGAGAATAAAGCAATTTTCCCTGAAATATTCTATTCTAGCTAGTTCTACCCAATAGAATTCTAATTTACATAGTTTCATTACCGTGAAATTCTGTTTTCCGTACGCGCTACATGAATCACGGTTTGAAAAATATTTACTACACTCTTGTTAACATGTGGATTACCGGACTTTCATCCACCAATCAAGTCATATTGACACTTAGAAGCATTTTCTCATATTTTGAAGGTTTTTCCTAACGCCACATTTGAAAATGAGGCAGATTTTGCAGAAAAATGCTCTTGGAGCGAGTTCTACCCAATAGACAGGTAATTTACATAGATGTGCTCATCATGATATTTTGTGTTCCGAACACATTTCATGGATCTCGGATTCGACAAATATTAACTACAGAGATGTTAGCATTTGGATTACCAATCCTACATCAACCATACAAGGCATATATACACCTACAAGTATTTACTCTCATTTCGCAGTTTTATCCAAAAGTCAAATTCTAAAATCATGCAATTTGCGCAGAAAAATTCTATTCAAGCGAGTTCTACCGAATAGAATTTTAATTTACATAGTTACATTACTGTGAATTTCCGTGTTCCAAACACGATAATTAAGTCACGGATTCGAAAACAATTCCCTTCGTAGTTGGTTACGTGGATTACCGGACTTAAATTCCCCATTCAAGGCATATTCACACTTAGAAGCATTTTCTCAGATTTCTCAGGATTTTCCTAACGCCAGTTTGGAAAATGAGGCTGATTTCACAGAAAATGTTCTTGGAGCCAGTTCTACACAAAAGATATGTAATTTAACTAGTTCACTCACCGTGACATTCCGTGTTCTGAACATGTTACATGCATCAAGGATTCGATAATCATCCTTTAATGAGTGTGAGCATGTGGATTATCAAATTTTCATCCACCTTACAAGACATGTTTTCACCTAGAAACATTTACTCTCATTTTGCAGAATTTTCCTTACTTCAGTTTCAAAAATCAGGCTGTTTTCCCAGAAAAATCCTCTTGTTGCATGTTCCATCCAATAGACATCTCATTTTCATAGATACCATCACCGTAACATTCCATGTTCCTAAAAAACATTTCTTGCACAAGGGATTCAACAAATATTCACTGCTGAGTTGTTAGCATGTGACTTACCGATCTTTAATATACCATTGAAGTCATATTGTCACCTTAAAGCATTTACTCTGATTTCACAGCGTTTTCATAACACCAGTTTTGAAACTGAGGCAGATATTTCAGTAAAACTCTCCTGGAGAGGGTTCTAACCAATAGAAATATAATATACATAGCTTCCCTCACCGAGAAAGACCGTGTTTCGTACAGGCTACATTCATCAAGGATTTTAGAAACTTTTTAATATGTTATGTACATGTGTATTACAGATCTTTCATCCACCATACAAGGCATATTGACACATAGAAACATTAACTCTGATTTCACAGCATTTTCCTAATACCAGTTTCGAAAATAAGGCAGTTACCAAAGGAAAATCTGTTGGAGCATGTTCTACCCAATAGGTACATAAATTACATAGATTCCCCCGCTGTGAAATTACGTGTTTCGAACACACGACATGCAGAAACGTTTCGACAAAAATAAACTATATATTTGTTTGCATGAGGATGACAGGACTTTCATCACAATACAAGGGATATTGAAGCTTAGAAGCATTTTCTCTGATTTCACAGAACTTTCCAAAAGCCAGTTTCGAAAATGAGGCAAATTTCATGGCAATAACATCTTGGAGCTGGGTCTAACCTATAGACATGTAATTAACATGGATTCGCTCTCCATGAAATTCCGTGTTCTGAACACGATACATGCATCTCGGATAAGACAAATATTCACTACAAAGTTTTTAGCATGTGAATTACAGCACTTTCTTCCACCATACACAGCTTACTGAAACTTTGAAGAAGTTTCTCAGATTTCACAGGTTAGTTTTAATGACAGATTAGAAAATGAGGCAGATTTGTCAGAAGAATGCTCTTGGAGCGAGTTATACACAAAAGATACGTAATTTACCTAGTTATACTCACCGTGATATTCCGTGTTCTGAACACGTTTCATGCATCACGGATTCGACAAACATTCACTACAGAGTTGGTAGCATAAGGATTAACGAACATTCACCCACCATAAATGCCATATTGACACTTTGAATCACTTTCCCATATTTCAAAATATTTTCCTAATGCCAGTTTTGTAAATGAGGCACATTCACAAAAATTCCTCGTGGAACAAGAACTTCCCATAGAAATGTAATTTACATAGTTTCCCTCACAGTGACATTCCAATTTCCGAACACACTACATACCTATCGGATTTGACAAACATTTTTAATGAGTTATGTACATGTGTATTACAGAACTTTAATCCACCATACATGGCATATTTAAACCTAGAAATATTAACTCTGATTTTGAAGCCTTTTCCTAATGCCAGTTTGGAATATCAGGCCGTTTTATCCAGAAAAAATTTTTGGAGCGTTTTCTACCCAATAGACATGAAATTTACATAGATTCCATCTCCGGAAATTTCCGTCATACTATCAAGCTTCATGCATAGGCTTTCTACAATTATTCACATCAGGTTTGTTTGCATGTGGCTTTATGAACTTCCATCACAATAAAAGACATATTGACAGTTTGAAGTATTTTCTCTGATTTTGAAGGAATTTCCAAATGCCAGTTTCCAAAATGAGGCAAATTTCGCAGAGAAAACCTCTTGGAGTGAGTTATACCCACAACACATTTATTTTACATAGATTCGCTCACCGTGATATTCTATTTTCTGAACACTTTTCATGTATCTCAGATTCGACATATATTCTCTACAGAGTTGTTAGTATGTGGATAGCCGGACTTTCATCCACCATACAAGGCATATTTACACCTACAATTGATTAATCTGTGTTCGCAGCTTATTCCTAACGCCAGTTTCAAAAATCAGGCTGTTATCTCAGGAAAAAACTCTTGGAGAGATTTCTAACCTAGGGAAATGTAATTTACATAAAATTCCTCGCCGTGAAATTCCATGTTCCGAATACGCTACATGCATAACAGATTCGACAAATATTCACTACAGATTTGTTAACATGTGGATTACCGAACTTTCATCACAAAACATTGAATATTGATACTTAGAAGTATTTTCTCAGATTTTGCAGCATTTTCCAAGGGCTAGTTTCAAAAATGATGCAGTTTTCGCAGAAAAATTCTCTTGGAGTTTGTTCTACCTAATAGGCAAGTAGTTTACATTATTTCAAACACCGTGAAACTCCACGTTCTGAACATGTTATATGCATCACGGATAAAAAAAAAGATTCTTTAATATGTTGTGAAAATATGGATTACTGAACTTTCTTCCAACATAAAGGCATCTTTACACCTACAAATATTATCTCTCATTTCGCACCTTTATCCAAACATCCCATTCAAAAATCAAGCAATTTTCGCAGAAATATTCTATTCTAGCTAGTTCTACCCAATAGAATTCTAATTTACATAGTTTCATTACCGTGAAATTCTGTTTTCCGTACGCGCTACATGAATCACGGTTTGAAAAATATTTACTACACTCTTGATAACATGTGGATTACCGGACTTTCATTCACCAATCAAGTCATTTTGACACTTAGAAGCATTTTCTTATATTTCGAAGATTTTTCCTAACGCCAGATTTGAAAAAGAGGCAGATTTTGCAGAAAAATGCTCTTGGAGCGAGTTCTACCCAATAGACATGTAATTTACATAGATGTGCTCATCATGATACTTTGTGTTCTGAACACATTTCATGTATCTCGGATTCGACAAATATTAACTACAGAGATGTTAGCGTTTGGATTAACAATCCTACATCCACGATACAAGGCATATATACACCTACAAGTATTTAGTCTCATTTCACAGTTTTATCCAAACGTCAAATTCGAAAATCATGAATTTTGCACAGAAAAATTCTATTCAAGCTAGTTCTACCCAATAGAATTTTAATTTACATAGTTACATTGCCGTGAATTTCCGTGTTCCAAACACGCTAAATAAGTCACGGGTTCAAAAAGTATTCCATTCATACTTGGTTACGTGTATTACCGGACTTAAATTCCCCATTCAAGTCATATTCACACTTAGAAGCATTTTCTCAGATTTCTCAGGTTTTTCCTAACGCCAGTTTGGAAAATGAGGCTGATTTCACAGAAAATGTTCTTGGAGCCAGATCTACCCAAAAGATATGTAATTTACTAGTTCACTCACCGTGACTTTCCGTGTTCTGAACATGTTAAATGCATCAAGGATTCGACAGTCATTCTTTAATGAGTGTGATCATGTGGATTATCAAATTTTGATCCACGTTACAAGACATGTTTTCACCTAGAAACATTTACTCACATTTCGCAGAATTTTCCTAACGTCAGTTTCGAAAATCAGGCAGTTTTCGCAGAAAAATCCTCTTGTTGCATGTTCCATCCAATAGACATCTCATTTTCATAGATACCATCACCGTAACATTCCGTGTTCCTAAAAAACGGTTCATGCAACAAGGATTCAACAAATATTCACTGCTGAGTTGTTAGCATGTGAATTACAAATCTTTAATAAACCATTGAAGACATATTGTCACCTTAAAGCATTTACTCTGATTTCACAGTGTTTTCATAACACCAGTTTCGAAACTGAGGGAGATTTTTCAGTAAAACTCTCCTGGAGAGGGTTCTAACCAATAGATATGTAATTAACATAGCTTCCCTCACCGAGAAATACCGTGTTCCGAACAGGCTACATACATCAAGGATTTGAGAAACATTATTAATGAGTTATGTACATGTGTATTACAGAACTTTCATCCAACATACAAGGCATATTGACACATAGAAACATTAACTGTGAGTTCGCAGCTTTTTCCTAATAGCAGTTTCGAAATTCAGGCAGTTTTCAAAGGAAAAAACTGTTGGAGCGTGTTCTACCCAATAGATACATAAATTAAATAGATTCCCCCGATGTGAAATTCCGTGTTTCGAACACACTACATGCAGAAAAGTTTCGACAAAAATAAACTATAGAGTTGTTTCCATGAGGATGACAGGACTTTCATCACAATAGAAGGCATATTGATACTTAGAAGCATTTTCTCTGATTTCACAGAGCTTTCCAAACGCCAGTTTCGAAAATCAGGCAGATTTCACGGCAAAAACCTCTAGGAGCAGGTACTAACCTATAGATATGTAATTTACATGGATTCGCTCACCGTGAAATTCCATGTTCTGAACACGCTACATGCATCTCGGATTCGACAAATATTCACTACATAGTTGTTAGCATGTGGATTACAGCACTTTCATACACCATACAAGGCTTACTGACACTTTGAAGAAGTTTCTCAGATTTCACAGTTTAGTTTTAACGCCAGTTTGGAAAATGAGGCAGATTTGGCAGAAAAATTCTCTGGAGCGAGTTATACACAAAAGATATGTACTTTACCTAGTTTTACTCACCGTGATATTCCGTGTTCTGAACACGTTTCATGCATCATGGATTCGACAAACATTCACTACAGATTTGGTAACAAAACGATTACGGAACATTCATCCACCATAAATGCCATATTGACACTTTGAAGCACTTTCCCATATTTCAAAAGATTTTCCTAATGCCAGTTTTGAAAATGAGGCAGATTCGCAAAAAATTCTCGTGGAGCAAGTACTTCCCAATAGAAATGTAATTTACATAGTTTCCCTCACAGTGACATTCCAATTTCCGAACACGCTACATACTTCACGGATTTGACAAACATTTTTATGAGCTATGTACATGTGTATTACAGAACTTTCATCCACCATACAAGGAATATTTAAACCTAGAAACATTAACTCTGAATTTGCAGCCTATTCCTAATGCCAGTTTTTCGAAAATCAGGCCGTTTTCTCCGGAAAAAGTATTTGGAGCTACTTCTACCCAATAGACATGAACTTTCCATAGATTCCATCTCCGGAAATTTCCATCATACCATCACGCTACATGCATAGGCTTTCTACAATTATTCACATCAGGTTTGTTTGCATGTGGCTTTATGAACTTCCATCACAATAAAAGACATATTGACAGTTTGAAGTATTTTCTCTGATTTTGAAGGAATTTCCAAATGCCAGTTTCGAAAATGAGGCAAATTTCGCAGAGAAAAACTCTTGGATTGAGTTATACCCAAGACATATTTAATTTACATAGATTCGCTCACCGTGATATTCTATTTTCTGAACACTCTTCATGTATCTCGGATTCGACATATATTCTCTACAGAGTTGTTAGTATGCGGATAGCCGGACTTTCATCCACCATACAAGGCATATTTACACCTACAATTGATTAATCTGAGTTCGCAGCTCATTCCTAATGCCAGTTTCAAAAATCAGGCTGTTATCTCAGGAAAAAACTCTTGGAGAGATTTCTAACCTAGGGAAATGTAATTTACATAAATTTCCTCGCCGTGAAATTCCATGTTTCAAACATGCTACATGCATAACTGATTCGACAAATATTAACTACAGATTTGTTAATATGTGGATTACCGAACTTTCATCACAAAACATTGAATATTGATACTTAGAAGTATTTTCTCAGATTTTGCAGCATTTTCCAAGGGCTAGTTTCAAAAATGATGCAGTTTTCGCAGAAAAATTCTCTTGGAGTTTGTTCTACCTAATAGGCAAGTAGTTTACATTATTTCAAACACCGTGAAACTCCACGTTCCGAACATGGTATATGCATCACGGATAAAAAAAAAGATTCTTTAATATGTTGTGAAAATATGGATTACTGAACTTTCTTCCATCATAAAGGCATCTTTACACCTACAAATATTATCTCTCATTTCGCAGCTTTATCCAAACATCCCATTCGAGAATCAAGCAATTTTCGCAGAAATATTCTCTTCTAGCTAGTTCTACCCAATAGAATTCTAATTTACATAGGTTCATTACCGTGAAATTCTGTTTTCCGTACGCGCTACATGAATCACGGTTTGAAAAATATTTACTACACTCTTGTTAACCTGTGGATTACCATACTTTCATCCACCAATCAAGTCATTTTGACACTTAGAAGCATTTTCTCATATTTCGAAGATTTTTCCTAACGCCAGATTTGAAAAAGAGGCAGATTTTGCAGAAAAATGCTCTTGGAGCGAGTTCTACCCAATAGACATGTAATTTACATAGATGTGCTCATCATGATACTTTGTGTTCTGAACACATTTCATGTATCTCGGATTCGACAAATATTAACTACAGAGATGTTAGCATTTGAATTACCAATCCTACATCCACCATACAAGGCATATATACACCTACAAGTATTTAGTCTCATTTCACAGTTTTATCCAAACATCAAATTCGAAAATCATGAATTTTGCACAGAAAAATTCTATTCAAGCTAGTTCTACCCAATAGAATTTTAATTTACATAGTTACATTGCCGTGAATTTCCGTGTTCCAAACACGCTAAATAAGTCACGGGTTCAAAAACTATTCCCTTCATAGTTGGTTATGTGGATTACCGGACTTAAATTCCCCATTCAAGGCACATTCATCCTTAGAAGCATTTTCTCAGATTTCTCAGGTTTTTCCTAACGCCAGTTTGGAAAATGTGGCTGATTTCACAGAAAATGTTCTTGGAGCCAGATCTACCCAAAAGATATGTAATTTACTAGTTCACTCACCGTGACTTTCCGTGTTCTGAACATGTTAAATGCATCAAGGATTCGACAGTCATTCTTTAATGAGTGTGAGCATGTGGATTATTAAATTTTGATCCACCTTACAAGACATGTTTTCACCTAGAAACATTTACTCACATTTCGCAGAATTTTCCTAACGTCAGTTTCGAAAATCAGGCAGTTTTCGCAGAAAAATCCTCTTGTTGCATGTTTCATCCAATAGACATCTCATTTTCATAGATACCATCACCGTAACATTCCGTGTTCCTAAAAAACGGTTCATGAACCAAGGATTCAACAAATATTCACTGCTGAGTTGTTAGCATGTGAATTACCAATCTTTAATAAACCATTGAAGACATATTGTCACCTTAAAGCATTTACTCTGATTTCACAGTGTTTTCATAACACCAGTTTCGAAACTGAGGGAGATTTTTCAGTAAAACTCTCCTGGAGAGGGTTCTAACCAATAGATATGTAATTTACATGGATTCGCTCACCGTGTAATTCCATGTTCTGAACACGCTACATGCATCTCGGATTCGACAAATATTCACTACATAGTTGTTAGCATGTGGATTACAGCACTTTCATACACCATACAAGGCTTACTGACACTTTGAAGAAGTTTCTCAGATTTCACAGTTTAGTTTTAACGCCAGTTTGGAAAATGAGGCAGATTTGGCAGAAAAATTCTCTGGAGCGAGTTATACACAAAAGATATGTACTTTACCTAGTTTTACTCACCGTGATATTCCGTGTTCTGAACACGTTTCATGCATCATGGATTCGACAAACATTCACTACAGAGTTGGTAACATAACGATTACGGAACATTCATCCACCATAAATGCCATATTGACACTTTGAAGCACTTTCCCATATTTCAAAAGATTTTCCTAATGCCAGTTTTGAAAATGAGGCAGATTCGCAAAAAATTCTCGTGGAGCAAGTACTTCCCAATAGAAATGTAATTTACATAGTTTCCCTCACAGTGACATTCCAATTTCCGAACACGCTACATACTTCACGGATTTGACAAACATTTTTATGAGCTATGTACATGTGTATTACAGAAATTTCATCCACCATACAAGGAATATTTAAACCTAGAAACATTAACTCTGAATTTGCAGCCTATTCCTAATGCCAGTTTTTCGAAAATCAGGCCGTTTTCTCCGGAAAAAAATTTTGGTGCGAGTTCTACCCAATAGACATGAACTTTCCATAGATTCCATCTCCGGAAATTTCCGTCATACGATCTCGCTACATGCATAGGCTTTCTACAATTATTCACATCAGGTTTGTTTGCATGTGGCTTTATGAACTTCCATCACAATAAAAGACATATTGACAGTTTGAAGTATTTTCTCTGATTTTGAAGGAATTTCCAAATGCCAGTTTCGAAAATGAGGCAAATTTCACAGAGAAAAACTCTTGGAGTGAGTTCTACCCAAGACACATTTATTTTACATAGATTCGCTCACCGTGATATTCTATTTTCTGAACACTCTTCATGTATCTCGGATTCGACATATATTCTCTACAGAGTTGTTAGTATGCGGATAGCCGGACTTTCATCCACCATACAAGGCATATTTACACCTACAATTGATTAATCTTAGTTCGCAGCTTATTCCTAACGCCAGTTTCAAAAATCAGGCTGTTATCTCAGGAAAAAACTCTTGGAGAGACTTCTAACCTAGGGAAATGTAATTTACATAAATTTCCTCGCCGTGAAATTCCATGTTTCGAACATGCTACATGCATAACGGATTCGACAAATATTCACTACAGATTTGTTAACATGTGGATTACCGAACTTTCATCACAAAACATTGAATATTGATACTTAGAAGTATTTTCTCAGATTTTGCAGCATTTTCCAAGGGCTAGTTTCAAAAATGATGCAGTTTTCGCAGAAAAATTCTCTTGGAGTTTGTTCTACCTAATAGGCAAGTAGTTTACATTATTTCAAACACCGTGAAACTCCACGTTCCGAACATGGTATATGCATCACGGATAAAAAAAAAGATTCTTTAATATGTTGTGAAAATATGGATTACTGAACTTTCTTCCAACATAAAGGCATCTTTACACCTACAAATATTATCTCTCATTTCGCAGCTTTATCCAAACATCCCATTCGAGAATCAAGCAATTTTCGCAGAAATATTCTATTCTAGCTAGTTCTACCCAATAGAATTCTAATTTACATAGCTTCATTACCGTGAAATACTGTTTTCCGTACGCGCTACATGAATCACGGTTTGAAAAATATTTACTACACTCTTGTTAACATGTGGATTACCGGACTTTCATCCACCAATCAAGTCATTTTGGCACTTAGAAGCATTTTCTCATATTTCGAAGATTTTTCCTAACGCCAGATTTGAAAAAGAGTCATATTTTGCAGAAAAATGCTCTTGGAGCGAGTTCTACCCTATACACATGTAATTTACATAGATGTGCTCATCATGATACTTTGTGTTCTGAACACATTTCATGTATCTCGGATTCGACAAATATTAACTACAGAGATGTTAGCATTTGGATTACCAATCCTACATCCACCATACAAGGCATATATACACCTACAAGTATTTACTCTCATTTCACAGTTTTATCCAAACGTCAAATTCGAAAATCATGAATTTTGCACAGAAAAATTCTATTCAAGCTAGTTCTATCCAATAGAATTTTAATTTACATAGTTACATTGCCATGAATTTCCGTGTTCCAAACACGCTAAATAAGTCACGGGTTCAAAAAGTATTCCATTCATACTTGGTTACGTGTATTACCGGACTTAAATTCCCCATTCAAGGCATATTCACACTTAGAAGCATTTTCTCAGATTTCTCAGGTTTTTCCTAATGCCAGTTTGGAATAT
The DNA here is from genome assembly GCF_048773025.1 of Camelus bactrianus. Classification (NCBI taxonomy): domain Eukaryota; kingdom Metazoa; phylum Chordata; class Mammalia; order Artiodactyla; family Camelidae; genus Camelus; species Camelus bactrianus. The sequence goes on along the minus strand of NC_133539.1, from coordinate 140,262,841 downwards.
GAGGCTGAATTCACAGAAAATGTTCTTGGAGCCAGATCTACCCAATAGATATGTAATTTACTAGTTCACTCACCGTGACTTTCCGTGTTCTGAACATGTTAAATGCATCAAGGATTCGACAGTCATTCTTTAATGAGTGTGAGCATGTGGATTATCAAATTTTGATCCACCTTACAAGACATGTTTTCACCTAGAAACATTTACTCACATTTCGCAGAATTTTCCTAACGTCAGTTTCGAAAATCAGGCAGTTTTCGCAGAAAAATCCTCTTGTTGCATGTTCCATCCAATAGACATCTCATTTTCATAGATACCATCACCGTAACATTCCGTGTTCCTAAAAAACGGTTCATGCACCAAGGATTCAACAAATATTCACTGCTGAGTTGTTAGCATGTGAATTACCAATCTTTAATAAACCATTGAAGACATATTGTCACCTTAAAGCATTTACTCTGATTTCACAGTGTTTTCATAACACCAGTTTCGAAACTGAGGGAGATTTTTCAGTAAAACTCTCCTGGAGAGGGTTCTAACCAATAGATATGTAATTTACATAGCTTCCCTCACCGAGAAATACCGTGTTCCGAACAGGATACATACATCAAGGATTTGAGAAACATTTTTAATGAGTTATGTACATGTGTATTACAGAACTTTCATCCAACATACAAGGCATATTGACACATAGAAACATTAACTGTGAGTTCGCAGCTTTTTCCTAATAGCAGTTTCGAAATTCAGGCAGTTTTCAAAGGAAAAAACTGTTGGAGCGTGTTCTACCCAATAGATACGTAAATTACATAGATTCCCCCGCTGTGAAATTACGTGTTTCGAACACACTACATGCAGAAAAGTTTCGACAAAAATAAACTATAGAGTTGTTTCCATGAGGATGACAGGACTTTCATCACAATAGAAGGCATATTGATACTTAGAAGCATTTACTCTGATTTCACAGAGCTTTCCAAACGCCAATTTTCGAAAATGAGGCAGATTTCACGGCAAAAACCTCTTGGAGCAGGTACTAACCTATAGATATGTAATTTACATGGATTCGCTCACCGTGAAATTCCATGTTATGAACACGCTACATGCATCGCGGATTCGACAAATATTCACTACATAGTTGTTAGCATGTGGATTACAGCACTTTCATACACCATACAAGGCTTACTGACACTTTGAAGAAGTTTCTCAGATTTCACAGTTTAGTTTTAACGCCAGTTTGGAAAATGAGGCAGATTTGGCAAAAAAATTCTCTGGAGCGAATTATACTCAAAATATATGTACTTTACCTAATTTTACTCACCGTGATATTCCGTGTTCTGAACACGTTTCATGCATCATGGATTCGACAAACATTCACTACAGAGTTGGTAACATAAAGATTACGGAACATTCATCCACCATAAATGCCATATTGACACTTTGAAGCACATTCCCATATTTCAAAAGATTTTCCTAATGCCAGTTTTGAAAATGAGGCAGATTCGCAAAAAATTCTCGTGGAGCAAGTACTTCCCAATAGAAATGTAATTTACATAGTTTCCCTCACAGTGACATTCCAATTTCCGAACACGCTACATACTTCACGGATTTGACAAACATTTTTATGAGCTATGTACATGTGTATTACAGAACTTTCATCCACCATACAAGGAATATTTAAACCTAGAAACATTAACTCTGAATTTGCAGCCTATTCCTAATGCCAGTTTTTCGAAATTCAGGCCGTTTTCTCCGGAAAAAATTTTTGGTCCAATTTCTACCCAATAGAAATGAACTTTCCATAGATTCCATCTCCGGAAATTTCCGTCATACGATCTCGCTACATGCATAGGCTTTCTAAAATTATTCACATCAGGTTTGTTTGCATGTGGCTTTATGAACTTCCATCACAATAAAAGACATATTGACAGTTTGAAGTATTTTCTCTGATTTTGAAGGAATTTCCAAATGCCAGTTTCGAAAATGAGGCAAATTTCGCAGAGAAAAACTCTTGGAGTGAGTTCTACCCAAGACACATTTATTTTACATAGATTCGCTCACCGTGATATTCTATTTTCTGAACACTCTTCATGTATCTCGGATTCGACATATATTCTCTACAGAGTTGTTAGTATGCGGATAGCCGGACTTTCATCCACCATACAAGGCATATTTACACCTACAATTGATTAATCTTAGTTCGCAGCTTATTCCTAACGCCAGTTTCAAAAATCAGGCTGTTATCTCAGGAAAAACCTCTTGGAGAGATTTCTAACCTAGGGAAATGTAATTTATATAAATTTCCTCGCCGTGAAATTCCATGTTCCGAACATGCTACATGCAAAACGGATTCGACAAATATTCACAACAGATTTGTTAGCATGTGGATTACCGAACTTTCATCACAAAACATTGAATATTGATACTTAGAAGTATTTTCTCAGATTTTGCAGCATTTTCCAAGGGCTAGTTTCAAAAATGATGCAGTTTTCGCAGAAAAATTCTCTTGGAGTTTGTTCTACCTAATAGGCAAGTAGTTTACATTATTTCAAACACCGTGAAACTCCACGTTCCGAACATGGTATATGCATCACGGATAAAAAAAAAGATTCTTTAATATGTTGTGAAAATATGGATTACTGAACTTTCTTCCAACATAAAGGCATCTTTACACCTACAAATATTATCTCTCATTTCGCAGCTTTATCCAAACATCCCATTCGAGAATAAAGCAATTTTCAAAGAAATATTCTATTCTAGCTAGTTCTACCCAATAGAATTCTAATTTACATAGGTTCATTACCGTGAAATTCAGTTTTCCGTACGCGCTACATGAATCACGGTTTGAAAAATATTTACTACACTCTTGTTAACATGTGGATTACCGGACTTTCATCCACCAATCAAGTATTTTTGAAACTTAGAAGCATTTTCTCATATTTCGAAGATTTTTCCTAACGCCAGATTTGAAAAAGAGGCAGATTTTGCAGAAAAATGCTCTTGGAGCGAGTTCTACCCAATAGACATGTAATTTACATAGATGTGCTCATCATGATACTTTGTGTTCTGAACACATTTCATGTATCTCGGATTCGACAAATATTAACTACAGAGATGTTAGCATTTGGATTAACAATCCTACATCCACCATACAAGGCATATATACACCTACAAGTATTTACTCTCATTTCACAGTTTTATCCAAACGTCAAATTCGAAAATCATGAATTTTGCACAGAAAAATTCTATTCAAGCTAGTTCTATCCAATAGAATTTTAATTTACATAGTTACATTGCCGTGAATTTCCGTGTTCCAAACACGCTAAATAAGTCACGGGTTCAAAAAGTATTCCATTCATACTTGGTTACGTGTATTACCGGACTTAAATTCCCCATTCAAGTCATATTCACACTTAGAAGCATTTTCTCAGATTTCTCAGGTTTTTCCTAAAGCCAGTTTGGAAAATGAGGCTGATTTCACAGAAAATGTTCTTGGAGCCAGATCTACCCAAAAGATATGTAATTTACTAGTTCACTCACCGTGACTTTCCGTGTTCTGAACATGTTAAATGCATCAAGGATTCGACAGTCATTCTTTAATGAGTGTGAGCATGTGGATTATCAAATTTTGATCCACCTTACAAGACATGTTTTCACCTAGAAACATTTACTCACATTTCGCAGAATTTTCCTTACGTCAGTTTCGAAAATCAGGCAGTTTTCGCAGAAAAATCCTATTGTTGCAGGTTCCATCCAATAGACATCTCATTTTCATAGATACCATCACCGTAACATTCCGTGTTCCTAAAAAACGGTTCATGCACCAAGGATTCAACAAATATCACTGCTGAGTTGTTAGCATGTGAATTACCAATCTTTAATAAACCATTGAAGACATATTGTCACCTTAAAGCATTTACTCTGATTTCACAGTGTTTTCATAACACCAGTTTCGAAACTGAGGGAGATTTTTCAGTAAAACTCTCCTGGAGAGGGTTCTAACCAATAGATATGTAATTTACATAGCTTCCCTCACCGAGAAATACCGTGTTCCGAACAGGCTACATACATCAAGGATTTGAGAAACATTTTTAATGAGTTATGTACATGTGTATTACAGAACTTTCATCCAACATACAAGGCATATTGACACATAGAAACATTAACTGTGAGTTTGCAGCTTTTTCCTAATAGCAGCTTGGAAATTCAGGCAGTTTTCAAAGGAAAAAACTGTTGGAGCGTGTTCTACCCAATAGATACATAAATTACATAGTTTCCCCCGCTGTGAAATTCCGTGTTTCGAACACACTACATGCAGAAAAGTTTCGACAAAAATAAACTATAGAGTTGTTTCCATGAGGATGACAGGACTTTCATCACAATAGAAGGCATATTGATACTTAGAAGCATTTACTCTGATTTCACAGAGCTTTCCAAACGCCAGTTTCGAAAATGAGGCAGATTTCACGGCAAAAACCTCTTGGAGCAGGTACTAACCTATAGATATGTAATTTACATGGATTCGCTCACCGTGAAATTCCATGTTCTGAACACGCTACATGCATCTCGGATTCGACAAATATTCACTACATAGTTGTTAGCATGTGGATTACAGCACTTTCATACACCATACAAGGCTTACTGACACTTTGAAGAAGTTTCTCAGATTTCACAGTTTAGTTTTAACGCCAGTTTGGAAAATGAGGCAGATTTGGCAGAAAAATTCTCTGGAGCGAGTTATACACAAAAGATATTTACTTTACCTAGTTTTACTCACCGTGATATTCCGTGTTCTGAACACAATCATGCATCATGGATTCGACAAACATTCACTACAGAGTTGGTAACATAAGGATTACGGAACATTCATCCACCATAAATGCCATATTGACACTTTGAAGCACTTTCCCATATTTCAAAAGATTTTCCTAATGCCAGTTTTGAAAATGAGGCAGATTCGCAAAAAATTCTCGTGGAGCAAGTACTTCCCAATAGAAATGTAATTTACATAGTTTCCCTCACAGTGACATTCCAATTTCCGAACACGCTACATACTTCACGGATTTGACAAACATTTTTATGAGCTATGTACATGTGTATTACAGAACTTTCATCCACCATACAAGGAATATTTAAACCTAGAAACATTAACTCTGAATTTGCAGCCTATTCCTAATGCCAGTTTTTCGAAAATCAGGCCGTTTTCTCCGGAAAAATTATTTGGAGCTAGTTCTACCCAATAGACATGAACTTTCCATAGATTCCATCTCCGGAAATTTCCGTCATACATTCACGCTACATGCATAGGCTTTCTACAATTATTCACATCAGGTTTGTTTGCATGTGGCTTTATGAACTTCCATCACAATAAAAGACATATTGACAGTTTGAAGAATTTTCTCTGATTTTGCAGAAATTTCCAAATGCCAGTTTCGAAAATGAGGCAAGTTTCGCAGAGAAAAACTCTTGGAGTGAGTTCTACCCAAGACACATTTATTTTACATAGATTCGCTCACCGTGATATTCTATTTTCTGAACACTCTTCATGTATCTCGGATTCGACATATATTCTCTACAGAGTTGTTAGTATGCGGGTAGCCGGACTTTCATCCACCATACAAGGCATATTTACACCTACAATTGATTAATCTGAGTTCGCAGCTCATTCCTAATGCCAGTTTCAAAAATCAGGCTGTTATCTCAGGAAAAACCTCTTGGAGAGATTTCTAACCTAGGGAAATGTAATTTACATAAATTTCCTCGCCGTGTAATTCCATGTTTCGAACATGCTACATGCATAACGGATTCGACAAATATTCACTACAGATTTGTTAACATGTGGATTACCGAACTTTCATCACAAAACATTGAATATTGATACTTAGAAGTATTTTCTCAGATTTTGCAGCATTTTCCAAGGGCTAGTTTCAAAAATGATGCAGTTTTGGCAGAAAAATTCTCTTGGAGTTTGTTCTACCTAATAGGCAAGTAGTTTACATTATTTCAAACACCGTGAAACTCCACGTTCCGAACATGGTATATGCATCACGGATAAAAAAAATGATTCTTTAATATGTTGTGAAAATATGGATTACTGAACTTTCTTCCATCATAAAGGCATCTTTACACCTACAAATATTATCTCTCATTTCGCAGCTTTATCCAAACATCCCATTCGAGAATCAAGCAATTTTCACAGAAATATTCTATTCTAGCTAGTTGTACCCAATAGAATTCTAATTTACATAGTTTCATTACCGTGAAATTCTGTTTTCCGTATGCGCTACATGAATCACGGTTTGAAAAATATTTACTACACTCTTGTTAACCTGTGGATTACCGGACTTTCATCCACCAATCAAGTCATATTGACACTTAGAAGCATTTTCTCATATTTCGAAGATTTTTCCTAACGCCAGATTTGGAAAAGAGGCAGATTTTGCAGAAAAATGCTCTTGGAGCGAGTTCTACCCAATAGACATGTAATTTACATAGATGTGCTCATCATGATACTTTGTGTTCTGAACACATTTCATGTATCTCGGATTCGACAAATATTAACTACAGAGATGTTAGCATTTGGATTACCAATCCTACATCCACCATACAAGGCATATATACACCTACAAGTATTTACTCTCATTTCACAGTTTTATCCAAACGTCAAATTCGAAAATCATGAATTTTGCACAGAAAAATTCTATTCAAGCTAGTTCTATCCAATAGAATTTTAATTTACATAGTTACATTGCCGTGAATTTCCGTGTTCCAAACACGCTAAATAAGTCACGGGTTCAAAAACTATTCCCTTCATAGTTGGTTATGTGGATTACCGGACTTAAATTCCCCATTCAAGGCATATTCACCCTTAGAAGCATTTTCTCAGATTTCTCAGGTTTTTCCTAACGCCAGTTTGGAAAATGAGGCTGATTTCACAGAAAATGTTCTTGGAGCCAGATGTAACCAAAAGATATGTAATTTACTAGTTCACTCACCGTGACTTTCCGTGTTCTGAACATGTTAAATGCATCAAGGATTCGACAGTCATTCTTTAATGAGTGTGAGCATGTGGATTATCAAATTTTGATCCACCTTACAAGACATGTTTTCACCTAGAAACATTTACTCACATTTCGCAGAATTTTCCTAACGTCAGTTTCGAAAATCAGGCAGTTTTCGCAGAAAAATCCTCTTGTTGCATGTTCCATCCAATAGACATCTCATTTTCATAGATACCATCACCGTAACATTCCGTGTTCCTAAAAAACGGTTCATGCACCAAGGATTCAACAAATATTCACTGCTGAGTTGTTAGCATGTGAATTACCAATCTTTAATAAACCATTGAAGACATATTGTCACCTTAAAGCATTTACTCTGATTTCACAGTGTTTTCATAACACCAGTTTCGAAACTGAGGGAGATTTTTCAGTAAAACTCTCCTGGAGAGGGTTCTAACCAATAGATATGTAATTTACATAGCTTCCCTCACCGAGAAATACCGTGTTCCGAACAGGCTACATACATCAAGGATTTGAGAAACATTTTTAATGAGTTATGTACATGTGTATTACAGAACTTTCATCCAACATAAAAGGCATATTGACACATAGAAACATTAACTGTGAGTTCGCAGCTTTTTCCTAATAGCAGTTTCGAAATTCAGGCAGTTTTCAAAGGAAAAAACTGTTGGAGCGTGTTCTACCCAATAGATACGTAAATTACATAGATTCCCCCGATGTGAAATTCCGTGTTTCGAACACACTACATGCAGAAAAGTTTCGACAAAAATAAACTATAGAGTTGTTTGCATGAGGATGACAGGACTTTCATCACAATAGAAGGCATATTGATACTTAGAAGCATTTACTCTGATTTCACAGAGCTTTCCAAACGCCAGTTTTGAAAATGAGGCAGATTTCACGGCAAAAACCTCTTGGAGCAGGTACTAACCTATAGATATGTAATTTACATGGATTCGCTCACCGTGAAATTCCATGTTCTGAACACGCTACATGCATCTCGGATTCGACAAATATTCACTACATAGTTGTTAGCATGTGGATTACAGCACTTTCATACACCATACAAGGCTTACTGACACTTTGAAGAAGTTTCTCAGATTTCACAGTTTAGTTTTAACGCCAGTTTGGAAAATGAGGCAGATTTGGCAGAAACATTCTCTGGAGCGAGTTATACTCAAAAGATATGTACTTTACCTAGTTTTACTCACCGTGATATTCCGTGTTCTGAACACGTTTCATGCATCATGGATTCGACAAACATTCACTACAGAGTTGGTAACATAACGATTACGGAACATTCATCCACCATAAATGCCATATTGACACTTTGAAGCACTTTCCCATATTTCAAAAGATTTTCCTAATGCCAGTTTTGAAAATGAGGCAGATTCGCAAAAAATTCTCGTGGAGCAAGTACTTCCCAATAGAAATGTAATTTACATAGTTTCCCTCACAGTGACATTCCAATTTCCGAACACGCTACATACTTCACGGATTTGACAAACATTTTTATGAGCTATGTACATGTGCATTACAGAACTTTCATCCACCATACAAGGAATATTTAAACCTAGAAACATTAACTCTGAATTTGCAGCCTATTCCTAATGCCAGTTTTTCGAAAATCAGGCCGTTTTCTCCGGAAAAATTATTTGGAGCTAGTTCTACCCAATAGACATGAAATTTCCATAGATTCCATCTCCGGAAATTTCCGTCATACAATCACGCTACATGCATAGGCTTTCTACAATTATTCACATCAGGTTTGTTTGCATGTGGCTTTATGAACTTCCATCACAATAAAAGACATATTGACAGTTTGAAGTATTTTCTCTGATTTTGAAGGAATTTCCAAATGCCAGTTTCGAAAATGAGGCAAATTTCGCAGAGAAAAACTCTTGGAGTGAGTTATACCCAAGACATATTTATTTTACATAGATTCGCTCACCGTGATATTCTATTTTCTGAACACTCTTCATGTATCTCGGATTCGACATATATTCTCTACAGAGTTGTTAGTATGCGGATAGCCGGACTTTCATCCACCATACAAGGCATATTTACACCTACAATTGATTAATCTGAGTTCGCAGCTCATTCCTAATGCCAGTTTCAAAAATCAGGCTGTTATCTCAGGAAAAACCTCTTTGAGAGATTTCTAACCTAGGGAAATGTAATTTACATAAATTTCCTCGCCGTGAAATTCCATGTTCCGAACATGCTACATGCATAACGGATTCGACAAATATTCACTACAGATTTGTTAACATGTGGATTACCGAACTTTCATCACAAAACATTGAATATTGATACTTAGAAGTATTTTCTCAGATTTTGCAGCATTTTCCAAGGGCTAGTTTCAAAAATGATGCAGTTTTCGCAGAAAAATTCTCTTGGAGTTTGTTCTACCTAATAGGCAAGTAGTTTACATTATTTCAAACACCGTGAAACTCCACGTTCCGAACATGGTATATGCATCACGGATAAAAAGAAAGATTCTTTAATATGTTGTGAAAATATGGATTACTGAACTTTCTTCCAACATAAAGGCATCTTTACACCTACAAATATTATCTCTCATTTCGCAGCTTTTTCCAAACATCCCATTCGAGAATCAAGCAATTTTCGCAGAAATATTCTATTCTAGCTAGTTGTACCCAATAGAATTCTAATTTACATAGTTTCATTACCGTGAAATTCTGTTTTCCGTACGCGCTACATGAATCACGGTTTGAAAAATATTTACTACACTCTTGTTAACCTGTGGATTACCGGACTTTCATCCACCAATCAAGTCATTTTGACACTTAGAAGCATTTTCTCATATTTCGAAGATTTTTCCTAACGCCAGATTTGAAAAAGAGGCAGATTTTGCAGAAAAATGCTCTTGGAGCGAGTTCTACCCAATAGACATGTAATTTACATAGATGTGCTCATCATGATACTTTGTGTTCTGAACACGTTTCATGTATCTCGGATTCGACAAATATTAACTACAGAGATGTTAGCATTTGGATTACCAATCCTACATCCACCATACAAGGCATATATACACCTACAAGTATTTACTCTCATTTCACAGTTTTATCCAAACGTCAAATTCGAAAATCATGAATTTTGCACAGAAAAATTCTATTCAAGCTAGTTCTATCCAATAGAATTTTAATTTACATAGTTACATTGCCGTGAATTTCCGTGTTCCAAACACGCTAAATAAGTCACGGGTTCAAAAACTATTCCCTTCATAGTTGGTTATGTGGATTACCGGACTTAAATTCCCCATTCAAGGCATATTCACCCTTAGAAGCATTTTCTCAGATTTCTCAGGTTTTTCCTAACGCCAGTTTGGAAAATGAGGCTGATTTCACAGAAAATGTTCTTGGAGCCAGATGTAACCAAAAGATATGTAATTTACTAGTTCACTCACCGTGACTTTCCGTGTTCTGAACATGTTAAATGCATCAAGGATTCGACAGTCATTCTTTAATGAGTGTGAGCATGTGGATTATCAAATTTTGATCCACCTTACAAGACATGTTTTCACCTAGAAACATTTACTCACATTTCGCAGAATTTTCCTAACGTCAGTTTCGAAAATCAGGCAGTTTTCGCAGAAAAATCCTCTTGTTGCATGTTCCATCCAATAGACATCTCATTTTCATAGATACCATCACCGTAACATTCCGTGTTCCTAAAAAACGGTTCATGCACCAAGGATTCAACAAATATTCACTGCTGAGTTGTTAGCATGTGAATTACCAATCTTTAATAAACCATTGAAGACATATTGTCACCTTAAAGCATTTACTCTGATTTCACAGTGTTTTCATAACACCAGTTTCGAAACTGAGGGAGATTTTTCAGTAAAACTCTCCTGGAGAGGGTTCTAACCAATAGATATGTAATTTACATAGCTTCCCTCACCGAGAAATACCGTGTTCCGAACAGGCTACATACATCAAGGATTTGAGAAACATTTTTAATGAGTTATGTACATGTGTATTACAGAACTTTCATCCAACATAAAAGGCATATTGACACATAGAAACATTAACTGTGAGTTCGCAGCTTTTTCCTAATAGCAGTTTCGAAATTCAGGCAGTTTTCAAAGGAAAAAACTGTTGGAGCGTGTTCTACCCAATAGATACGTAAATTACATAGATTCCCCCGATGTGAAATTCCGTGTTTCGAACACAGTACATGCAGAAAAGTTTCGACAAAAATAAACTATAGAGTTGTTTGCATGAGGATGACAGGACTTTCATCACAATAGAAGGCATATTGATACTTAGAAGCATTTACTCTGATTTCACAGAGCTTTCCAAACGCCAGTTTTGAAAATGAGGCAGATTTCACGGCAAAAACCTCTTGGAGCAGGTACTAACCTATAGATATGTAATTTACATGGATTCGCTCACCGTGAAATTCCATGTTCTGAACACGCTACATGCATCTCGGATTCGACAAATATTCACTACATAGTTGTTAGCATGTGGATTACAGCACTTTCATACACCATACAAGGCTTACTGACACTTTGAAGAAGTTTCTCAGATTTCACAGTTTAGTTTTAACGCCAGTTTGGAAAATGAGGCAGATTTGGCAGAAACATTCTCTGGAGCGAGTTATACTCAAAAGATATGTACTTTACCTAGTTTTACTCACCGTGATATTCCGTGTTCTGAACACGTTTCATGCATCATGGATTCGACAAACATTCACTACAGAGTTGGTAACATAACGATTACGGAACATTCATCCACCATAAATGCCATATTGACACTTTGAAGCACTTTCCCATATTTCAAAAGATTTTCCTAATGCCAGTTTTGAAAATGAGGCAGATTCGCAAAAAATTCTCGTGGAGCAAGTACTTCCCAATAGAAATGTAATTTACATAGTTTCCCTCACAGTGACATTCCAATTTCCGAACACGCTACATACTTCACGGATTTGACAAACATTTTTATGAGCTATGTACATGTGCATTACAGAACTTTCATCCACCATACAAGGAATATTTAAACCTAGAAACATTAACTCTGAATTTGCAGCCTATTCCTAATGCCAGTTTTTCGAAAATCAGGCCGTTTTCTCCGGAAAAATTATTTGGAGCTAGTTCTACCCAATAGACATGAAATTTCCATAGATTCCATCTCCGGAAATTTCCGTCATACAATCACGCTACATGCATAGGCTTTCTACAATTATTCACATCAGGTTTGTTTGCATGTGGCTTTATGAACTTCCATCACAATAAAAGACATATTGACAGTTTGAAGTATTTTCTCTGATTTTGAAGGAATTTCCAAATGCCAGTTTCGAAAATGAGGCAAATTTCGCAGAGAAAAACTCTTGGAGTGAGTTATACCCAAGACATATTTATTTTACATAGATTCGCTCACCGTGATATTCTATTTTCTGAACACTCTTCATGTATCTCGGATTCGACATATATTCTCTACAGAGTTGTTAGTATGCGGATAGCCGGACTTTCATCCACCATACAAGGCATATTTACACCTACAATTGATTAATCTGAGTTCGCAGCTCATTCCTAATGCCAGTTTCAAAAATCAGGCTGTTATCTCAGGAAAAACCTCTTTGAGAGATTTCTAACCTAGGGAAATGTAATTTACATAAATTTCCTCGCCGTGAAATTCCATGTTCCGAACATGCTACATGCATAACGGATTCGACAAATATTCACTACAGATTTGTTAACATGTGGATTACCGAACTTTCATCACAAAACATTGAATATTGATACTTAGAAGTATTTTCTCAGATTTTGCAGCATTTTCCAAGGGCTAGTTTCAAAAATGATGCAGTTTTCGCAGAAAAATTCTCTTGGAGTTTGTTCTACCTAATAGGCAAGTAGTTTACATTATTTCAAACACCGTGAAACTCCACGTTCCGAACATGGTATATGCATCACGGATAAAAAGAAAGATTCTTTAATATGTTGTGAAAATATGGATTACTGAACTTTCTTCCAACATAAAGGCATCTTTACACCTACAAATATTATCTCTCATTTCGCAGCTTTTTCCAAACATCCCATTCGAGAATCAAGCAATTTTCGCAGAAATATTCTATTCTAGCTAGTTGTACCCAATAGAATTCTAATTTACATAGTTTCATTACCGTGAAATTCTGTTTTCCGTACGCGCTACATGAATCACGGTTTGAAAAATATTTACTACACTCTTGTTAACCTGTGGATTACCGGACTTTCATCCACCAATCAAGTCATTTTGACACTTAGAAGCATTTTCTCATATTTCGAAGATTTTTCCTAACGCCAGATTTGAAAAAGAGGCAGATTTTGCAGAAAAATGCTCTTGGAGCGAGTTCTACCCAATAGACATGTAATTTACATAGATGTGCTCATCATGATACTTTGTGTTCTGAACACGTTTCATGTATCTCGGATTCGACAAATATTAACTACAGAGATGTTAGCATTTGGATTACCAATCCTACATCCACCATACAAGGCATATATACACCTACAAGTATTTACTCTCATTTCACAGTTTTATCCAAACGTCAAATTCGAAAATCATGAATTTTGCACAGAAAAATTCTATTCAAGCTAGTTCTATCCAATAGAATTTTAATTTACATAGTTACATTGCCGTGAATTTCCGTGTTCCAAACACGCTAAATAAGTCACGGGTTCAAAAACTATTCCCTTCATAGTTGGTTATGTGGATTACCGGACTTAAATTCCCCATTCAAGGCATATTCACCCTTAGAAGCATTTTCTCAGATTTCTCAGGTTTTTCCTAACGCCAGTTTGGAAAATGAGGCTGATTTCACAGAAAATGTTCTTGGAGCCAGATGTAACCAAAAGATATGTAATTTACTAGTTCACTCACCGTGACTTTCCGTGTTCTGAACATGTTAAATGCATCAAGGATTCGACAGTCATTCTTTAATGAGTGTGAGCATGTGGATTATCAAATTTTGATCCACCTTACAAGACATGTTTTCACCTAGAAACATTTACTCACATTTCGCAGAATTTTCCTAACGTCAGTTTCGAAAATCAGGCAGTTTTCGCAGAAAAATCCTCTTGTTGCATGTTCCATCCAATAGACATCTCATTTTCATAGATACCATCACCGTAACATTCCGTGTTCCTAAAAAACGGTTCATGCACCAAGGATTCAACAAATATTCACTGCTGAGTTGTTAGCATGTGAATTACCAATCTTTAATAAACCATTGAAGACATATTGTCACCTTAAAGCATTTACTCTGATTTCACAGTGTTTTCATAACACCAGTTTCGAAACTGAGGGAGATTTTTCAGTAAAACTCTCCTGGAGAGGGTTCTAACCAATAGATATGTAATTTACATAGCTTCCCTCACCGAGAAATACCGTGTTCCGAACAGGCTACATACATCAAGGATTTGAGAAACATTTTTAATGAGTTATGTACATGTGTATTACAGAACTTTCATCCAACATAAAAGGCATATTGACACATAGAAACATTAACTGTGAGTTCGCAGCTTTTTCCTAATAGCAGTTTCGAAATTCAGGCAGTTTTCAAAGGAAAAAACTGTTGGAGCGTGTTCTACCCAATAGATACGTAAATTACATAGATTCCCCCGCTGTGAAATTACGTGTTTCGAACACACTACATGCAGAAAAGTTTCGACAAAAATAAACTATAGAGTTGTTTCCATGAGGATGACAGGACTTTCATCACAATAGAAGGCATATTGATACTTAGAAGCATTTACTCTGATTTCACAGAGCTTTCCAAACGCCAGTTTTGAAAATGAGGCAGATTTCACGGCAAAAACCTCTTGGAGCAGGTACTAACCTATAGATATGTAATTTACATGGATTCGCTCACCGTGAAATTCCATGTTCTGAACACGCTACATGCATCTCGGATTCGACAAATATTCACTACATAGTTGTTAGCATGTGGATTACAGCACTTTCATACACCATACAAGGCTTACTGACACTTTGAAGAAGTTTCTCAGATTTCACAGTTTAGTTTTAACGCCAGTTTGGAAAATGAGGCAGATTTGGCAGAAACATTCTCTGGAGCGAGTTATACTCAAAAGATATGTACTTTACCTAGTTTTACTCACCGTGATATTCCGTGTTCTGAACACGTTTCATGCATCATGGATTCGACAAACATTCACTACAGAGTTGGTAACATAACGATTACGGAACATTCATCCACCATAAATGCCATATTGACACTTTGAAGCACTTTCCCATATTTCAAAAGATTTTCCTAATGCCAGTTTTGAAAATGAGGCAGATTCGCAAAAAATTCTCGTGGAGCAAGTACTTCCCAATAGAAATGGAATTTACATAGTTTCCCTCACAGTGACATTCCAATTTCCGAACACGCTACATACTTCACGGATTTGACAAACATTTTTATGAGCTATGTACATGTGTATTACAGAACTTTCATCCACCATACAAGGAATATTTAAACCTAGAAACATTAACTCTGAATTTGCAGCCTATTCCTAATGCCAGTTTTTCGAAAATCAGGCCGTTTTCTCCGGAAAAAGTATTTGGAGCGAGTTCTACCCAATAGACATGAACTTTCCATAGATTCCATCTCCGGAAATTTCCGTCATACAATCACGCTACATGCATAGGCTTTCTACAATTATTCACATCAGGTTTGTTTGCATGTGGCTTTATGAACTTCCATCACAATAAAAGACATATTGACAGTTTGAAGTATTTTCTCTGATTTTGAAGGAATTTCCAAATGCCAGTTTCGAAAATGAGGCAAATTTCGCAGAGAAAAACTCTTGGAGTGAGTTATACCCAAGACATATTTATTTTACATAGATTCGCTCACCGTGATATTCTATTTTCTGAACACTCTTCATGTATCTCGGATTCGACATATATTCTCTACAGAGTTGTTAGTATGCAGATAGCCGGACTTTCATCCACCATACAAGGCATATTTACACCTACAATTGATTAATCTGAGTTCGCAGCTCATTCCTAATGCCAGTTTCAAAAATCAGGCTGTTATCTCAGGAAAAACCTCTTTGAGAGATTTCTAACCTAGGGAAATGTAATTTACATAAATTTCCTCGCCGTGAAATTCCATGTTCCGAACATGCTACATGCATAACGGATTCGACAAATATTCACTACAGATTTGTTAACATGTGGATTACCGAACTTTCATCACAAAACATTGAATATTGATACTTAGAAGTATTTTCTCAGATTTTGCAGCATTTTCCAAGGGCTAGTTTCAAAAATGATGCAGTTTTCGCAGAAAAATTCTCTTGGAGTTTGTTCTACCTAATAGGCAAGTAGTTTACATTATTTCAAACACCGTGAAACTCCACGTTCCGAACATGGTATATGCATCACGGATAAAAAGAAAGATTCTTTAATATGTTGTGAAAATATGGATTACTGAACTTTCTTCCAACATAAAGGCATCTTTACACCTACAAATATTATCTCTCATTTCGCAGCTTTTTCCAAACATCCCATTCGAGAATCAAGCAATTTTCGCAGAAATATTCTATTCTAGCTAGTTGTACCCAATAGAATTCTAATTTACATAGTTTCATTACCGTGAAATTCTGTTTTCCGTACGCGCTACATGAATCACGGTTTGAAAAATATTTACTACACTCTTGTTAACCTGTGGATTACCGGACTTTCATCCACCAATCAAGTCATTTTGACACTTAGAAGCATTTTCTCATATTTCGAAGATTTTTCCTAACGCCAGATTTGAAAAAGAGGCAGATTTTGCAGAAAAATGCTCTTGGAGCGAGTTCTACCCAATAGACATGTAATTTACATAGATGTGCTCATCATGATACTTTGTGTTCTGAACACGTTTCATGTATCTCGGATTCGACAAATATTAACTACAGAGATGTTAGCATTTGGATTACCAATCCTACATCCACCATACAAGGCATATATACACCTACAAGTATTTACTCTCATTTCACAGTTTTATCCAAACGTCAAATTCGAAAATCATGAATTTTGCACAGAAAAATTCTATTCAAGCTAGTTCTATCCAATAGAATTTTAATTTACATAGTTACATTGCCGTGAATTTCCGTGTTCCAAACACGCTAAATAAGTCACGGGTTCAAAAACTATTCCCTTCATAGTTGGTTATGTGGATTACCGGACTTAAATTCCCCATTCAAGGCATATTCACCCTTAGAAGCATTTTCTCAGATTTCTCAGGTTTTTCCTAACGCCAGTTTGGAAAATGAGGCTGATTTCACAGAAAATGTTCTTGGAGCCAGATGTAACCAAAAGATATGTAATTTACTAGTTCACTCACCGTGACTTTCCGTGTTCTGAACATGTTAAATGCATCAAGGATTCGACAGTCATTCTTTAATGAGTGTGAGCATGTGGATTATCAAATTTTGATCCACCTTACAAGACATGTTTTCACCTAGAAACATTTACTCACATTTCGCAGAATTTTCCTAACGTCAGTTTCGAAAATCAGGCAGTTTTCGCAGAAAAATCCTCTTGTTGCATGTTCCATCCAATAGACATCTCATTTTCATAGATACCATCACCGTAACATTCCGTGTTCCTAAAAAACGGTTCATGCACCAAGGATTCAACAAATATTCACTGCTGAGTTGTTAGCATGTGAATTACCAATCTTTAATAAACCATTGAAGACATATTGTCACCTTAAAGCATTTACTCTGATTTCACAGTGTTTTCATAACACCAGTTTCGAAACTGAGGGAGATTTTTCAGTAAAACTCTCCTGGAGAGGGTTCTAACCAATAGATATGTAATTTACATAGCTTCCCTCACCGAGAAATACCGTGTTCCGAACAGGCTACATACATCAAGGATTTGAGAAACATTTTTAATGAGTTATGTACATGTGTATTACAGAACTTTCATCCAACATAAAAGGCATATTGACACATAGAAACATTAACTGTGAGTTCGCAGCTTTTTCCTAATAGCAGTTTCGAAATTCAGGCAGTTTTCAAAGGAAAAAACTGTTGGAGCGTGTTCTACCCAATAGATACGTAAATTACATAGATTCCCCCGCTGTGAAATTACGTGTTTCGAACACACTACATGCAGAAAAGTTTCGACAAAAATAAACTATAGAGTTGTTTCCATGAGGATGACAGGACTTTCATCACAATAGAAGGCATATTGATACTTAGAAGCATTTACTCTGATTTCACAGAGCTTTCCAAACGCCAGTTTTGAAAATGAGGCAGATTTCACGGCAAAAACCTCTTGGAGCAGGTACTAACCTATAGATATGTAATTTACATGGATTCGCTCACCGTGAAATTCCATGTTCTGAACACGCTACATGCATCTCGGATTCGACAAATATTCACTACATAGTTGTTAGCATGTGGATTACAGCACTTTCATACACCATACAAGGCTTACTGACACTTTGAAGAAGTTTCTCAGATTTCACAGTTTAGTTTTAACGCCAGTTTGGAAAATGAGGCAGATTTGGCAGAAACATTCTCTGGAGCGAGTTATACTCAAAAGATATGTACTTTACCTAGTTTTACTCACCGTGATATTCCGTGTTCTGAACACGTTTCATGCATCATGGATTCGACAAACATTCACTACAGAGTTGGTAACATAACGATTACGGAACATTCATCCACCATAAATGCCATATTGACACTTTGAAGCACTTTCCCATATTTCAAAAGATTTTCCTAATGCCAGTTTTGAAAATGAGGCAGATTCGCAAAAAATTCTCGTGGAGCAAGTACTTCCCAATAGAAATGGAATTTACATAGTTTCCCTCACAGTGACATTCCAATTTCCGAACACGCTACATACTTCACGGATTTGACAAACATTTTTATGAGCTATGTACATGTGTATTACAGAACTTTCATCCACCATACAAGGAATATTTAAACCTAGAAACATTAACTCTGAATTTGCAGCCTATTCCTAATGCCAGTTTTTCGAAAATCAGGCCGTTTTCTCCGGAAAAAGTATTTGGAGCGAGTTCTACCCAATAGACATGAACTTTCCATAGATTCCATCTCCGGAAATTTCCGTCATACATTCACGCTACATGCATAGGCTTTCTACAATTATTCACATCAGGTTTGTTTGCATGTGGCTTTATGAACTTCCATCACAATAAAAGACATATTGACAGTTTGAAGTATTTTCTCTGATTTTGCAGAAATTTCCAAATGCCAGTTTCGAAAATGAGGCAAATTTCGCAGAGAAAAACTCTTGGAGTGAGTTCTACCCAAGACACATTTATTTTACATAGATTCGCTCACCGTGATATTCTATTTTCTGAACACTCTTCATGTATCTCGGATTCGACATATATTCTCTACAGAGTTGTTAGTATGCGGGTAGCCGGACTTTCATCCACCATACAAGGCATATTTACACCTACAATTGATTAATCTGAGTTCGCAGCTCATTCCTAATGCCAGTTTCAAAAATCAGGCTGTTATCTCAGGAAAAACCTCTTGGAGAGATTTCTAACCTAGGGAAATGTAATTTACATAAATTTCCTCGCCGTGTAATTCCATGTTTCGAACATGCTACATGCATAACGGATTCGACAAATATTCACTACAGATTTGTTAACATGTGGATTACCGAACTTTCATCACAAAACATTGAATATTGATACTTAGAAGTATTTTCTCAGATTTTGCAGCATTTTCCAAGGGCTAGTTTCAAAAATGATGCAGTTTTCGCAGAAAAATTCTCTTGGAGTTTGTTCTACCTAATAGGCAAGTAGTTTACATTATTTCAAACACCGTGAATCTCCACGTTCCGAACATGGTATATGCATCACGGATAAAAAAAAAAAGATTCTTTAATATGTTGTGAAAATATGGATTACTGAACTTTCTTCCAACATAAAGGCATTTTAACACCTACAAATATTATCTCTCATTTCGCAGCTTTATCCAAACATCCCATTCGAGAATCAAGCAATTTTCACAGAAATATTCAATTCTAGCTAGTTGTACCCAATAGAATTCTAATTTACATAGTTTCATTACCGTGAAATTCTGTTTTCCGTACGCGCTACATGAATCACGGTTTGAAAAATATTTACTACACTCTTGTTAACCTGTGGATTACCGGACTTTCATCCACCAATCAAGTCATTTTGACACTTAGAAGCATTTTCTCATATTTCGAAGATTTTTCCTAACGCCAGATTTGAAAAAGAGGCAGATTTTGCAGAAAAATGCTCTTGGAGCGAGTTCTACCCAATAGACATGTAATTTACATAGATGTGCTCATCATGATACTTTCTGTTCTGAACACGTTTCATGTATCTCGGATTCGACAAATATTAACTACAGAGATGTTAGCGTTTGGATTACCAATCCTACATCCACCATACATGGCATATATACACCTACAAGTATTTACTCTCATTTCACAGTTTTATCCAAACATCAAATTCGAAAATCATGAATTTTGCACAGAAAAATTCTATTCAAGCTAGTTCTATCCAATAGAATTTTAATTTACATAGTTACATTGCCGTGAATTTCCGTGTTCCAAACACGCTAAATAAGTCACGGGTTCAAAAACTATTCCCTTCATAGTTGGTTATGTGGATTACCGGACTTAAATTCCCCATTCAAGGCATATTCACCCTTAGAAGCATTTTCTCAGATTTCTCAGGTTTTTCCTAACGCCAGTTTGGAAAATGAGGCTGATTTCACAGAAAATGTTCTTGGAGCCAGATGTAACCAAAAGATATGTAATTTACTAGTTCACTCACCGTGACTTTCCGTGTTCTGAACATGTTAAATGCATCAAGGATTCGACAGTCATTCTTTAATGAGTGTGAGCATGTGGATTATCAAATTTTGATCCACCTTACAAGACATGTTTTCACCTAGAAACATTTACTCACATTTCGCAGAATTTTCCTAACGTCAGTTTCGAAAATCAGGCAGTTTTCGCAGAAAAATCCTCTTGTTGCATGTTCCATCCAATAGACATCTCATTTTCATAGATACCATCACCGTAACATTCCGTGTTCCTAAAAAACGGTTCATGCACCAAGGATTCAACAAATATTCACTGCTGAGTTGTTAGCATGTGAATTACCAATCTTTAATAAACCATTGAAGACATATTGTCACCTTAAAGCATTTACTCTGATTTCACAGTGTTTTCATAACACCAGTTTCGAAACTGAGGGAGATTTTTCAGTAAAACTCTCCTGGAGAGGGTTCTAACCAATAGATATGTAATTTACATAGCTTCCCTCACCGAGAAATACCGTGTTCCGAACAGGCTACATACATCAAGGATTTGAGAAACATTTTTAATGAGTTATGTACATGTGTATTACAGAACTTTCATCCAACATAAAAGGCATATTGACACATAGAAACATTAACTGTGAGTTCGCAGCTTTTTCCTAATAGCAGTTTCGAAATTCAGGCAGTTTTCAAAGGAAAAAACTGTTGGAGCGTGTTCTACCCAATAGATACGTAAATTACATAGATTCCCCCGATGTGAAATTCCGTGTTTCGAACACACTACATGCAGAAAAGTTTCGACAAAAATAAACTATAGAGTTGTTTGCATGAGGATGACAGGACTTTCATCACAATAGAAGGCATATTGATACTTAGAAGCATTTACTCTGATTTCACAGAGCTTTCCAAACGCCAGTTTTGAAAATGAGGCAGATTTCACGGCAAAAACCTCTTGGAGCAGGTACTAACCTATAGATATGTAATTTACATGGATTCGCTCACCGTGAAATTCCATGTTCTGAACACGCTACATGCATCTCGGATTCGACAAATATTCACTACATAGTTGTTAGCATGTGGATTACAGCACTTTCATACACCATACAAGGCTTACTGACACTTTGAAGAAGTTTCTCAGATTTCACAGTTTAGTTTTAACGCCAGTTTGGAAAATGAGGCAGATTTGGCAGAAACATTCTCTGGAGCGAGTTATACTCAAAAGATATGTACTTTACCTAGTTTTACTCACCGTGATATTCCGTGTTCTGAACACGTTTCATGCATCATGGATTCGACAAACATTCACTACAGAGTTGGTAACATAACGATTACGGAACATTCATCCACCATAAATGCCATATTGACACTTTGAAGCACTTTCCCATATTTCAAAAGATTTTCCTAATGCCAGTTTTGAAAATGAGGCAGATTCGCAAAAAATTCTCGTGGAGCAAGTACTTCCCAATAGAAATGGAATTTACATAGTTTCCCTCACAGTGACATTCCAATTTCCGAACACGCTACATACTTCACGGATTTGACAAACATTTTTATGAGCTATGTACATGTGTATTACAGAACTTTCATCCACCATACAAGGAATATTTAAACCTAGAAACATTAACTCTGAATTTGCAGCCTATTCCTAATGCCAGTTTTTCGAAAATCAGGCCGTTTTCTCCGGAAAAATTATTTGGAGCTAGTTCTACCCAATAGACATGAAATTTCCATAGATTCCATCTCCGGAAATTTCCGTCATACAATCACGCTACATGTATAGGCTTTCTACAATTATTCACATCAGGTTTGTTTGCATGTGGCTTTATGAACTTCCATCACAATAAAAGACATATTGACAGTTTGAAGTATTTTCTCTGATTTTGAAGGAATTTCCAAATGCCAGTTTCGAAAATGAGGCAAATTTCGCAGAGAAAAACTCTTGGAGTGAGTTATACCCAAGACATATTTATTTTACATAGATTCGCTCACCGTGATATTCTATTTTCTGAACACTCTTCATGTATCTCGGATTCGACATATATTCTCTACAGAGTTGTTAGTATGCAGATAGCCGGACTTTCATCCACCATACAAGGCATATTTACACCTACAATTGATTAATCTGAGTTCGCAGCTCATTCCTAATGCCAGTTTCAAAAATCAGGCTGTTATCTCAGGAAAAACATCTTTGAGAGATTTCTAACCTAGGGAAATGTAATTTACATAAATTTCCTCGCCGTGAAATTCCATGTTCCGAACATGCTACATGCATAACGGATTCGACAAATATTCACTACAGATTTGTTAACATGTGGATTACCGAACTTTCATCACAAAACATTGAATATTGATACTTAGAAGTATTTTCTCAGATTTTGCAGCATTTTCCAAGGGCTAGTTTCAAAAATGATGCAGTTTTCGCAGAAAAATTCTCTTGGAGTTTGTTCTACCTAATAGGCAAGTAGTTTACATTATTTCAAACACCGTGAAACTCCACGTTCCGAACATGGTATATGCATCACGGATAAAAAGAAAGATTCTTTAATATGTTGTGAAAATATGGATTACTGAACTTTCTTCCAACATAAAGGCATCTTTACACCTACAAATATTATCTCTCATTTCGCAGCTTTTTCCAAACATCCCATTCGAGAATCAAGCAATTTTCGCAGAAATATTCTATTCTAGCTAGTTGTACCCAATAGAATTCTAATTTACATAGTTTCATTACCGTGAAATTCTGTTTTCCGTACGCGCTACATGAATCACGGTTTGAAAAATATTTACTACACTCTTGTTAACCTGTGGATTACCGGACTTTCATCCACCAATCAAGTCATTTTGACACTTAGAAGCATTTTCTCATATTTCGAAGATTTTTCCTAACGCCAGATTTGAAAAAGAGGCAGATTTTGCAGAAAAATGCTCTTGGAGCGAGTTCTACCCAATAGACATGTAATTTACATAGATGTGCTCATCATGATACTTTGTGTTCTGAACACGTTTCATGTATCTCGGATTCGACAAATATTAACTACAGAGATGTTAGCATTTGGATTACCAATCCTACATCCACCATACAAGGCATATATACACCTACAAGTATTTACTCTCATTTCACAGTTTTATCCAAACGTCAAATTCGAAAATCATGAATTTTGCACAGAAAAATTCTATTCAAGCTAGTTCTATCCAATAGAATTTTAATTTACATAGTTACATTGCCGTGAATTTCCGTGTTCCAAACACGCTAAATAAGTCACGGGTTCAAAAACTATTCCCTTCATAGTTGGTTATGTGGATTACCGGACTTAAATTCCCCATTCAAGGCATATTCAACCTTAGAAGCATTTTCTCAGATTTCTCAGGTTTTTCCTAACGCCAGTTTGGAAAATGAGGCTGATTTCACAGAAAATGTTCTTGGAGCCAGATGTAACCAAAAGATATGTAATTTACTAGTTCACTCACCGTGACTTTCCGTGTTCTGAACATGTTAAATGCATCAAGGATTCGACAGTCATTCTTTAATGAGTGTGAGCATGTGGATTATCAAATTTTGATCCACCTTACAAGACATGTTTTCACCTAGAAACATTTACTCACATTTCGCAGAATTTTCCTAACGTCAGTTTCGAAAATCAGGCAGTTTTCGCAGAAAAATCCTCTTGTTGCATGTTCCATCCAATAGACATCTCATTTTCATAGATACCATCACCGTAACATTCCGTGTTCCTAAAAAACGGTTCATGCACCAAGGATTCAACAAATATTCACTGCTGAGTTGTTAGCATGTGAATTACCAATCTTTAATAAACCATTGAAGACATATTGTCACCTTAAAGCATTTACTCTGATTTCACAGTGTTTTCATAACACCAGTTTCGAAACTGAGGGAGATTTTTCAGTAAAACTCTCCTGGAGAGGGTTCTAACCAATAGATATGTAATTTACATAGCTTCCCTCACCGAGAAATACCGTGTTCCGAACAGGCTACATACATCAAGGATTTGAGAAACATTTTTAATGAGTTATGTACATGTGTATTACAGAACTTTCATCCAACATAAAAAGCATATTGACACATAGAAACATTAACTGTGAGTTCGCAGCTTTTTCCTAATAGCAGTTTCGAAATTCAGGCAGTTTTCAAAGGAAAAAACTGTTGGAGCGTGTTCTACCCAATAGATACGTAAATTACATAGATTCCCCCGATGTGAAATTACGTGTTTCGAACACACTACATGCAGAAAAGTTTCGACAAAAATAAACTATAGAGTTGTTTCCATGAGGATGACAGGACTTTCATCACAATAGAAGGCATATTGATACTTAGAAGCATTTACTCTGATTTCACAGAGCTTTCCAAACGCCAGTTTTGAAAATGAGGCAGATTTCACGGCAAAAACCTCTTGGAGCAGGTACTAACCTATAGATATGTAATTTACATGGATTCGCTCACCGTGAAATTCCATGTTCTGAACACGCTACATGCATCTCGGATTCGACAAATATTCACTACATAGTTGTTAGCATGTGGATTACAGCACTTTCATACACCATACAAGGCTTACTGACACTTTGAAGAAGTTTCTCAGATTTCACAGTTTAGTTTTAACGCCAGTTTGGAAAATGAGGCAGATTTGGCAGAAACATTCTCTGGAGCGAGTTATACTCAAAAGATATGTACTTTACCTAGTTTTACTCACCGTGATATTCCGTGTTCTGAACACGTTTCATGCATCATGGATTCGACAAACATTCACTACAGAGTTGGTAACATAACGATTACGGAACATTCATCCACCATAAATGCCATATTGACACTTTGAAGCACTTTCCCATATTTCAAAAGATTTTCCTAATGCCAGTTTTGAAAATGAGGCAGATTCGCAAAAAATTCTCGTGGAGCAAGTACTTCCCAATAGAAATGTAATTTACATAGTTTCCCTCACAGTGACATTCCAATTTCCGAACACGCTACATACTTCACGGATTTGACAAACATTTTTATGAGCTATGTACATGTGTATTACAGAACTTTCATCCACCATACAAGGAATATTTAAACCTAGAAACATTAACTCTGAATTTGCAGCCTATTCCTAATGCCAGTTTTTCGAAAATCAGGCCGTTTTCTCCGGAAAAATTATTTGGAGCTAGTTCTACCCAATAGACATGAAATTTCCATAGATTCCATCTCCGGAAATTTCCGTCATACAATCACGCTACATGCATAGGCTTTCTACAATTATTCACATCAGGTTTGTTTGCATGTGGCTTTATGAACTTCCATCACAATAAAAGACATATTGACAGTTTGAAGTATTTTCTCTGATTTTGAAGGAATTTCCAAATGCCAGTTTCGAAAATGAGGCAAATTTCGCAGAGAAAAACTCTTGGAGTGAGTTATACCCAAGACATATTTATTTTACATAGATTCGCTCACCGTGATATTCTATTTTCTGAACACTCTTCATGTATCTCGGATTCGACATATATTCTCTACAGAGTTGTTAGTATGCGGATAGCCGGACTTTCATCCACCATACAAGGCATATTTACACCTACAATTGATTAATCTGAGTTCGCAGCTCATTCCTAATGCCAGTTTCAAAAATCAGGCTGTTATCTCAGGAAAAACCTCTTTGAGAGATTTCTAACCTAGGGAAATGTAATTTACATAAATTTCCTCGCCGTGAAATTCCATGTTCCGAACATGCTACATGCATAACGGATTCGACAAATATTCACTACAGATTTGTTAACATGTGGATTACCGAACTTTCATCACAAAACATTGAATATTGATACTTAGAAGTATTTTCTCAGATTTTGCAGCATTTTCCAAGGGCTAGTTTCAAAAATGATGCAGTTTTCGCAGAAAAATTCTCTTGGAGTTTGTTCTACCTAATAGGCAAGTAGTTTACATTATTTCAAACACCGTGAAACTCCACGTTCCGAACATGGTATATGCATCACGGATAAAAAGAAAGATTCTTTAATATGTTGTGAAAATATGGATTACTGAACTTTCTTCCAACATAAAGGCATGTTTACACCTACAAATATTATCTCTCATTTCGCAGCTTTTTCCAAACATCCCATTCGAGAATCAAGCAATTTTCGCAGAAATATTCTATTCTAGCTAGTTGTACCCAATAGAATTCTAATTTACATAGTTTCATTACCGTGAAATTCTGTTTTCCGTACACGCTACATGAATCACGGTTTGAAAAATATTTACTACACTCTTGTTAACCTGTGGATTACCGGACTTTCATCCACCAATCAAGTCATTTTGACACTTAGAAGCATTTTCTCATATTTCGAAGATTTTTCCTAACGCCAGATTTGAAAAAGAGGCAGATTTTGCAGAAAAATGCTCTTGGAGCGAGTTCTACCCAATAGACATGTAATTTACATAGATGTGCTCATCATGATACTTTGTGTTCTGAACACGTTTCATGTATCTCGGATTCGACAAATATTAACTACAGAGATGTTAGCATTTGGATTACCAATCCTACATCCACCATACAAGGCATATATACACCTACAAGTATTTACTCTCATTTCACAGTTTTATCCAAACATCAAATTCGAAAATCATGAATTTTGCACAGAAAAATTCTATTCAAGCTAGTTCTATCCAATAGAATTTTAATTTACATAGTTACATTGCCGTGAATTTCCGTGTTCCAAACACGCTAAATAAGTCACGGGTTCAAAAACTATTCCCTTCATAGTTGGTTATGTGGATTACCGGACTTAAATTCCCCATTCAAGGCATATTCACCCTTAGAAGCATTTTCTCAGATTTCTCAGGTTTTTCCTAACGCCAGTTTGGAAAATGAGGCTGATTTCACAGAAAATGTTCTTGGAGCCAGATGTAACCAAAAGATATGTAATTTACTAGTTCACTCACCGTGACTTTCCGTGTTCTGAACATGTTAAATGCATCAAGGATTCGACAGTCATTCTTTAATGAGTGTGAGCATGTGGATTATCAAATTTTGATCCACCTTACAAGACATGTTTTCACCTAGAAACATTTACTCACATTTCGCAGAATTTTCCTAACGTCAGTTTCGAAAATCAGGCAGTTTTCGCAGAAAAATCCTCTTGTTGCATGTTCCATCCAATAGACATCTCATTTTCATAGATACCATCACCGTAACATTCCGTGTTCCTAAAAAACGGTTCATGCACCAAGGATTCAACAAATATTCACTGCTGAGTTGTTAGCATGTGAATTACCAATCTTTAATAAACCATTGAAGACATATTGTCACCTTAAAGCATTTACTCTGATTTCACAGTGTTTTCATAACACCAGTTTCGAAACTGAGGGAGATTTTTCAGTAAAACTCTCCTGGAGAGGGTTCTAACCAATAGATATGTAATTTACATAGCTTCCCTCACCGAGAAATACCGTGTTCCGAACAGGCTACATACATCAAGGATTTGAGAAACATTTTTAATGAGTTATGTACATGTGTATTACAGAACTTTCATCCAACATAAAAGGCATATTGACACATAGAAACATTAACTGTGAGTTCGCAGCTTTTTCCTAATAGCAGTTTCGAAATTCAGGCAGTTTTCAAAGGAAAAAACTGTTGGAGCGTGTTCTACCCAATAGATACGTAAATTACATAGATTCCCCCGATGTGAAATTCCGTGTTTCGAACACACTACATGCAGAAAAGTTTCGACAAAAATAAACTATAGAGTTGTTTGCATGAGGATGACAGGACTTTCATCACAATAGAAGGCATATTGATACTTAGAAGCATTTACTCTGATTTCACAGAGCTTTCCAAACGCCAGTTTTGAAAATGAGGCAGATTTCACGGCAAAAACCTCTTGGAGCAGGTACTAACCTATAGATATGTAATTTACATGGATTCGCTCACCGTGAAATTCCATGTTCTGAACACGCTACATGCATCTCGGATTCGACAAATATTCACTACATAGTTGTTAGCATGTGGATTACAGCACTTTCATACACCATACAAGGCTTACTGACACTTTGAAGAAGTTTCTCAGATTTCACAGTTTAGTTTTAACGCCAGTTTGGAAAATGAGGCAGATTTGGCAGAAACATTCTCTGGAGCGAGTTATACTCAAAAGATATGTACTTTACCTAGTTTTACTCACCGTGATATTCCGTGTTCTGAACACGTTTCATGCATCATGGATTCGACAAACATTCACTACAGAGTTGGTAACATAACGATTACGGAACATTCATCCACCATAAATGCCATATTGACACTTTGAAGCACTTTCCCATATTTCAAAAGATTTTCCTAATGCCAGTTTTGAAAATGAGGCAGATTCGCAAAAAATTCTCGTGGAGCAAGTACTTCCCAATAGAAATGTAATTTACATAGTTTCCCTCACAGTGACATTCCAATTTCCGAACACGCTACATACTTCACGGATTTGACAAACATTTTTATGAGCTATGTACATGTGTATTACAGAACTTTCATCCACCATACAAGGAATATTTAAACCTAGAAACATTAACTCTGAATTTGCAGCCTATTCCTAATGCCAGTTTTTCGAAAATCAGGCCGTTTTCTCCGGAAAAATTATTTGGAGCTAGTTCTACCCAATAGACATGAAATTTCCATAGATTCCATCTCCGGAAATTTCCGTCATACAATCACGCTACATGTATAGGCTTTCTACAATTATTCACATCAGGTTTGTTTGCATGTGGCTTTATGAACTTCCATCACAATAAAAGACATATTGACAGTTTGAAGTATTTTCTCTGATTTTGAAGGAATTTCCAAATGCCAGTTTCGAAAATGAGGCAAATTTCGCAGAGAAAAACTCTTGGAGTGAGTTATACCCAAGACATATTTATTTTACATAGATTCGCTCACCGTGATATTCTATTTTCTGAACACTCTTCATGTATCTCGGATTCGACATATATTCTCTACAGAGTTGTTAGTATGCAGATAGCCGGACTTTCATCCACCATACAAGGCATATTTACACCTACAATTGATTAATCTGAGTTCGCAGCTCATTCCTAATGCCAGTTTCAAAAATCAGGCTGTTATCTCAGGAAAAACATCTTTGAGAGATTTCTAACCTAGGGAAATGTAATTTACATAAATTTCCTCGCCGTGAAATTCCATGTTCCGAACATGCTACATGCATAACGGATTCGACAAATATTCACTACAGATTTGTTAACATGTGGATTACCGAACTTTCATCACAAAACATTGAATATTGATACTTAGAAGTATTTTCTCAGATTTTGCAGCATTTTCCAAGGGCTAGTTTCAAAAATGATGCAGTTTTCGCAGAAAAATTCTCTTGGAGTTTGTTCTACCTAATAGGCAAGTAGTTTACATTATTTCAAACACCGTGAAACTCCACGTTCCGAACATGGTATATGCATCACGGATAAAAAGAAAGATTCTTTAATATGTTGTGAAAATATGGATTACTGAACTTTCTTCCAACATAAAGGCATCTTTACACCTACAAATATTATCTCTCATTTCGCAGCTTTTTCCAAACATCCCATTCGAGAATCAAGCAATTTTCGCAGAAATATTCTATTCTAGCTAGTTGTACCCAATAGAATTCTAATTTACATAGTTTCATTACCGTGAAATTCTGTTTTCCGTACACGCTACATGAATCACGGTTTGAAAAATATTTACTACACTCTTGTTAACCTGTGGATTACCGGACTTTCATCCACCAATCAAGTCATTTTGACACTTAGAAGCATTTTCTCATATTTCGAAGATTTTTCCTAACGCCAGATTTGAAAAAGAGGCAGATTTTGCAGAAAAATGCTCTTGGAGCGAGTTCTACCCAATAGACATGTAATTTACATAGATGTGCTCATCATGATACTTTGTGTTCTGAACACGTTTCATGTATCTCGGATTCGACAAATATTAACTACAGAGATGTTAGCATTTGGATTACCAATCCTACATCCACCATACAAGGCATATATACACCTACAAGTATTTACTCTCATTTCACAGTTTTATCCAAACGTCAAATTCGAAAATCATGAATTTTGCACAGAAAAATTCTATTCAAGCTAGTTCTATCCAATAGAATTTTAATTTACATAGTTACATTGCCGTGAATTTCCGTGTTCCAAACACGCTAAATAAGTCACGGGTTCAAAAACTATTCCCTTCATAGTTGGTTATGTGGATTACCGGACTTAAATTCCCCATTCAAGGCATATTCACCCTTAGAAGCATTTTCTCAGATTTCTCAGGTTTTTCCTAACGCCAGTTTGGAAAATGAGGCTGATTTCACAGAAAATGTTCTTGGAGCCAGATGTAACCAAAAGATATGTAATTTACTAGTTCACTCACCGTGACTTTCCGTGTTCTGAACATGTTAAATGCATCAAGGATTCGACAGTCATTCTTTAATGAGTGTGAGCATGTGGATTATCAAATTTTGATCCACCTTACAAGACATGTTTTCACCTAGAAACATTTACTCACATTTCGCAGAATTTTCCTAACGTCAGTTTCGAAAATCAGGCAGTTTTCGCAGAAAAATCCTCTTGTTGCATGTTCCATCCAATAGACATCTCATTTTCATAGATACCATCACCGTAACATTCCGTGTTCCTAAAAAACGGTTCATGCACCAAGGATTCAACAAATATTCACTGCTGAGTTGTTAGCATGTGAATTACCAATCTTTAATAAACCATTGAAGACATATTGTCACCTTAAAGCATTTACTCTGATTTCACAGTGTTTTCATAACACCAGTTTCGAAACTGAGGGAGATTTTTCAGTAAAACTCTCCTGGAGAGGGTTCTAACCAATAGATATGTAATTTACATAGCTTCCCTCACCGAGAAATACCGTGTTCCGAACAGGCTACATACATCAAGGATTTGAGAAACATTTTTAATGAGTTATGTACATGTGTATTACAGAACTTTCATCCAACATAAAAAGCATATTGACACATAGAAACATTAACTGTGAGTTCGCAGCTTTTTCCTAATAGCAGTTTCGAAATTCAGGCAGTTTTCAAAGGAAAAAACTGTTGGAGCGTGTTCTACCCAATAGATACGTAAATTACATAGATTCCCCCGATGTGAAATTACGTGTTTCGAACACACTACATGCAGAAAAGTTTCGACAAAAATAAACTATAGAGTTGTTTCCATGAGGATGACAGGACTTTCATCACAATAGAAGGCATATTGATACTTAGAAGCATTTACTCTGATTTCACAGAGCTTTCCAAACGCCAGTTTTGAAAATGAGGCAGATTTCACGGCAAAAACCTCTTGGAGCAGGTACTAACCTATAGATATGTAATTTACATGGATTCGCTCACCGTGAAATTCCATGTTCTGAACACGCTACATGCATCTCGGATTCGACAAATATTCACTACATAGTTGTTAGCATGTGGATTACAGCACTTTCATACACCATACAAGGCTTACTGACACTTTGAAGAAGTTTCTCAGATTTCACAGTTTAGTTTTAACGCCAGTTTGGAAAATGAGGCAGATTTGGCAGAAACATTCTCTGGAGCGAGTTATACTCAAAAGATATGTACTTTACCTAGTTTTACTCACCGTGATATTCCGTGTTCTGAACACGTTTCATGCATCATGGATTCGACAAACATTCACTACAGAGTTGGTAACATAACGATTACGGAACATTCATCCACCATAAATGCCATATTGACACTTTGAAGCACTTTCCCATATTTCAAAAGATTTTCCTAATGCCAGTTTTGAAAATGAGGCAGATTCGCAAAAAATTCTCGTGGAGCAAGTACTTCCCAATAGAAATGTAATTTACATAGTTTCCCTCACAGTGACATTCCAATTTCCGAACACGCTACATACTTCACGGATTTGACAAACATTTTTATGAGCTATGTACATGTGTATTACAGAACTTTCATCCACCATACAAGGAATATTTAAACCTAGAAACATTAACTCTGAATTTGCAGCCTATTCCTAATGCCAGTTTTTCGAAAATCAGGCCGTTTTCTCCGGAAAAATTATTTGGAGCTAGTTCTACCCAATAGACATGAAATTTCCATAGATTCCATCTCCGGAAATTTCCGTCATACAATCACGCTACATGCATAGGCTTTCTACAATTATTCACATCAGGTTTGTTTGCATGTGGCTTTATGAACTTCCATCACAATAAAAGACATATTGACAGTTTGAAGTATTTTCTCTGATTTTGAAGGAATTTCCAAATGCCAGTTTCGAAAATGAGGCAAATTTCGCAGAGAAAAACTCTTGGAGTGAGTTATACCCAAGACATATTTATTTTACATAGATTCGCTCACCGTGATATTCTATTTTCTGAACACTCTTCATGTATCTCGGATTCGACATATATTCTCTACAGAGTTGTTAGTATGCGGATAGCCGGACTTTCATCCACCATACAAGGCATATTTACACCTACAATTGATTAATCTGAGTTCGCAGCTCATTCCTAATGCCAGTTTCAAAAATCAGGCTGTTATCTCAGGAAAAACCTCTTTGAGAGATTTCTAACCTAGGGAAATGTAATTTACATAAATTTCCTCGCCGTGAAATTCCATGTTCCGAACATGCTACATGCATAACGGATTCGACAAATATTCACTACAGATTTGTTAACATGTGGATTACCGAACTTTCATCACAAAACATTGAATATTGATACTTAGAAGTATTTTCTCAGAT
Source organism: Camelus bactrianus (assembly GCF_048773025.1). NCBI lineage: Eukaryota > Metazoa > Chordata > Mammalia > Artiodactyla > Camelidae > Camelus > Camelus bactrianus. Next base: position 140,229,291 of record NC_133539.1, on the reverse strand, counting down.
TTTGCAGCATTTTCCAAGGGCTAGTTTCAAAAATGATGCAGTTTTCGCAGAAAAATTCTCTTGGAGTTTGTTCTACCTAATAGGCAAGTAGTTTACATTATTTCAAACACCGTGAAACTCCACGTTCCGAACATGGTATATGCATCACGGATAAAAAGAAAGATTCTTTAATATGTTGTGAAAATATGGATTACTGAACTTTCTTCCAACATAAAGGCATCTTTACACCTACAAATATTATCTCTCATTTCGCAGCTTTTTCCAAACATCCCATTCGAGAATCAAGCAATTTTCGCAGAAATATTCTATTCTAGCTAGTTGTACCCAATAGAATTCTAATTTACATAGTTTCATTACCGTGAAATTCTGTTTTCCGTACACGCTACATGAATCACGGTTTGAAAAATATTTACTACACTCTTGTTAACCTGTGGATTACCGGACTTTCATCCACCAATCAAGTCATTTTGACACTTAGAAGCATTTTCTCATATTTCGAAGATTTTTCCTAACGCCAGATTTGAAAAAGAGGCAGATTTTGCAGAAAAATGCTCTTGGAGCGAGTTCTACCCAATAGACATGTAATTTACATAGATGTGCTCATCATGATACTTTGTGTTCTGAACACGTTTCATGTATCTCGGATTCGACAAATATTAACTACAGAGATGTTAGCATTTGGATTACCAATCCTACATCCACCATACAAGGCATATATACACCTACAAGTATTTACTCTCATTTCACAGTTTTATCCAAACATCAAATTCGAAAATCATGAATTTTGCACAGAAAAATTCTATTCAAGCTAGTTCTATCCAATAGAATTTTAATTTACATAGTTACATTGCCGTGAATTTCCGCGTTCCAAACACGCTAAATAAGTCACGGGTTCAAAAACTATTCCCTTCATAGTTGGTTATGTGGATTACCGGACTTAAATTCCCCATTCAAGGCATATTCACCCTTAGAAGCATTTTCTCAGATTTCTCAGGTTTTTCCTAACGCCAGTTTGGAAAATGAGGCTGATTTCACAGAAAATGTTCTTGGAGCCAGATGTAACCAAAAGATATGTAATTTACTAGTTCACTCACCGTGACTTTCCGTGTTCTGAACATGTTAAATGCATCAAGGATTCGACAGTCATTCTTTAATGAGTGTGAGCATGTGGATTATCAAATTTTGATCCACCTTACAAGACATGTTTTCACCTAGAAACATTTACTCACATTTCGCAGAATTTTCCTAACGTCAGTTTCGAAAATCAGGCAGTTTTCGCAGAAAAATCCTCTTGTTGCATGTTCCATCCAATAGACATCTCATTTTCATAGATACCATCACCGTAACATTCCGTGTTCCTAAAAAACGGTTCATGCACCAAGGATTCAACAAATATTCACTGCTGAGTTGTTAGCATGTGAATTACCAATCTTTAATAAACCATTGAAGACATATTGTCACCTTAAAGCATTTACTCTGATTTCACAGTGTTTTCATAACACCAGTTTCGAAACTGAGGGAGATTTTTCAGTAAAACTCTCCTGGAGAGGGTTCTAACCAATAGATATGTAATTTACATAGCTTCCCTCACCGAGAAATACCGTGTTCCGAACAGGCTACATACATCAAGGATTTGAGAAACATTTTTAATGAGTTATGTACATGTGTATTACAGAACTTTCATCCAACATAAAAGGCATATTGACACATAGAAACATTAACTGTGAGTTCGCAGCTTTTTCCTAATAGCAGTTTCGAAATTCAGGCAGTTTTCAAAGGAAAAAACTGTTGGAGCGTGTTCTACCCAATAGATACGTAAATTACATAGATTCCCCCGATGTGAAATTACGTGTTTCGAACACACTACATGCAGAAAAGTTTCGACAAAAATAAACTATAGAGTTGTTTCCATGAGGATGACAGGACTTTCATCACAATAGAAGGCATATTGATACTTAGAAGCATTTACTCTGATTTCACAGAGCTTTCCAAACGCCAGTTTTGAAAATGAGGCAGATTTCACGGCAAAAACCTCTTGGAGCAGGTACTAACCTATAGATATGTAATTTACATGGATTCGCTCACCGTGAAATTCCATGTTCTGAACACGCTACATGCATCTCGGATTCGACAAATATTCACTACATAGTTGTTAGCATGTGGATTACAGCACTTTCATACACCATACAAGGCTTACTGACACTTTGAAGAAGTTTCTCAGATTTCACAGTTTAGTTTTAACGCCAGTTTGGAAAATGAGGCAGATTTGGCAGAAACATTCTCTGGAGCGAGTTATACTCAAAAGATATGTACTTTACCTAGTTTTACTCACCGTGATATTCCGTGTTCTGAACACGTTTCATGCATCATGGATTCGACAAACATTCACTACAGAGTTGGTAACATAACGATTACGGAACATTCATCCACCATAAATGCCATATTGACACTTTGAAGCACTTTCCCATATTTCAAAAGATTTTCCTAATGCCAGTTTTGAAAATGAGGCAGATTCGCAAAAAATTCTCGTGGAGCAAGTACTTCCCAATAGAAATGTAATTTACATAGTTTCCCTCACAGTGACATTCCAATTTCCGAACACGCTACATACTTCACGGATTTGACAAACATTTTTATGAGCTATGTACATGTGTATTACAGAACTTTCATCCACCATACAAGGAATATTTAAACCTAGAAACATTAACTCTGAATTTGCAGCCTATTCCTAATGCCAGTTTTTCGAAAATCAGGCCGTTTTCTCCGGAAAAATTATTTGGAGCTAGTTCTACCCAATAGACATGAAATTTCCATAGATTCCATCTCCGGAAATTTCCGTCATACAATCACGCTACATGCATAGGCTTTCTACAATTATTCACATCAGGTTTGTTTGCATGTGGCTTTATGAACTTCCATCACAATAAAAGACATATTGACAGTTTGAAGTATTTTCTCTGATTTTGAAGGAATTTCCAAATGCCAGTTTCGAAAATGAGGCAAATTTCGCAGAGAAAAACTCTTGGAGTGAGTTATACCCAAGACATATTTATTTTACATAGATTCGCTCACCGTGATATTCTATTTTCTGAACACTCTTCATGTATCTCGGATTCGACATATATTCTCTACAGAGTTGTTAGTATGCGGATAGCCGGACTTTCATCCACCATACAAGGCATATTTACACCTACAATTGATTAATCTGAGTTCGCAGCTCATTCCTAATGCCAGTTTCAAAAATCAGGCTGTTATCTCAGGAAAAATCTCTTTGAGAGATTTCTAACCTAGGGAAATGTAATTTACATAAATTTCCTCGCCGTGAAATTCCATGTTCCGAACATGCTACATGCATAACGGATTCGACAAATATTCACTACAGATTTGTTAACATGTGGATTACCGAACTTTCATCACAAAACATTGAATATTGATACTTAGAAGTATTTTCTCAGATTTTGCAGCATTTTCCAAGGGCTAGTTTCAAAAATGATGCAGTTTTCGCAGAAAAATTCCCTTGGAGTTTGTTCTACCTAATAGGCAAGTAGTTTACATTATTTCAAACACCGTGAAACTCCACGTTCCGAACATGGTATATGCATCACGGATAAAAAGAAAGATTCTTTAATATGTTGTGAAAATATGGATTACTGAACTTTCTTCCAACATAAAGGCATCTTTACACCTACAAATATTATCTCTCATTTCGCAGCTTTTTCCAAACATCCCATTCGAGAATCAAGCAATTTTCGCAGAAATATTCTATTCTAGCTAGTTGTACCCAATAGAATTCTAATTTACATAGTTTCATTACCGTGAAATTCTGTTTTCCGTACGCGCTACGTGAATCACGGTTTGAAAAATATTTACTACACTCTTGTTAACCTGTGGATTACCGGACTTTCATCCACCAATCAAGTCATTTTGACACTTAGAAGCATTTTCTCATATTTCGAAGATTTTTCCTAACGCCAGATTTGAAAAAGAGGCAGATTTTGCAGAAAAATGCTCTTGGAGCGAGTTCTACCCAATAGACATGTAATTTACATAGATGTGCTCATCATGATACTTTGTGTTCTGAACACGTTTCATGTATCTCGGATTCGACAAATATTAACTACAGAGATGTTAGCATTTGGATTACCAATCCTACATCCACCATACAAGGCATATATACACCTACAAGTATTTACTCTCATTTCACAGTTTTATCCAAACGTCAAATTCGAAAATCATGAATTTTGCACAGAAAACTTCTATTCAAGCTAGTTCTATCCAATAGAATTTTAATTTACATAGTTACATTGCCGTGAATTTCCGTGTTCCAAACACGCTAAATAAGTCACGGGTTCAAAAACTATTCCCTTCATAGTTGGTTATGTGGATTACCGGACTTAAATTCCCCATTCAAGGCATATTCACCCTTAGAAGCATTTTCTCAGATTTCTCAGGTTTTTCCTAACGCCAGTTTGGAAAATGAGGCTGATTTCACAGAAAATGTTCTTGGAGCCAGATGTAACCAAAAGATATGTAATTTACTAGTTCACTCACCGTGACTTTCCGTGTTCTGAACATGTTAAATGCATCAAGGATTCGACAGTCATTCTTTAATGAGTGTGAGCATGTGGATTATCAAATTTTGATCCACCTTACAAGACATGTTTTCACCTAGAAACATTTACTCACATTTCGCAGAATTTTCCTAACGTCAGTTTCGAAAATCAGGCAGTTTTCGCAGAAAAATCCTCTTGTTGCATGTTCCATCCAATAGACATCTCATTTTCATAGATACCATCACCGTAACATTCCGTGTTCCTAAAAAACGGTTCATGCACCAAGGATTCAACAAATATTCACTGCTGAGTTGTTAGCATGTGAATTACCAATCTTTAATAAACCATTGAAGACATATTGTCACCTTAAAGCATTTACTCTGATTTCACAGTGTTTTCATAACACCAGTTTCGAAACTGAGGGAGATTTTTCAGTAAAACTCTCCTGGAGAGGGTTCTAACCAATAGATATGTAATTTACATAGCTTCCCTCACCGAGAAATACCGTGTTCCGAACAGGCTACATACATCAAGGATTTGAGAAACATTTTTAATGAGTTATGTACATGTGTATTACAGAACTTTCATCCAACATACAAGGCATATTGACACATAGAAACATTAACTGTGAGTTCGCAGCTTTTTCCTAACAGCAGTTTCGAAATTCAGGCAGTTTTCAAAGGAAAAAACTGTTGGAGCGTGTTCTACCCAATAGATACGTAAATTACATAGATTCCCCCGATGTGAAATTACGTGTTTCGAACACACTACATGCAGAAAAGTTTCGACAAAAATAAACTATAGAGTTGTTTCCATGAGGATGACAGGACTTTCATCACAATAGAAGGCATATTGATACTTAGAAGCATTTACTCTGATTTCACAGAGCTTTCCAAACGCCAGTTTTGAAAATGAGGCAGATTTCACGGCAAAAACCTCTTGGAGCAGGTACTAACCTATAGATATGTAATTTACATGGATTCGCTCACCGTGAAATTCCATGTTCTGAACACGCTACATGCATCTCGGATTCGACAAATATTCACTACATAGTTGTTAGCATGTGGATTACAGCACTTTCATACACCATACAAGGCTTACTGACACTTTGAAGAAGTTTCTCAGATTTCACAGTTTAGTTTTAACGCCAGTTTGGAAAATGAGGCAGATTTGGCAGAAACATTCTCTGGAGCGAGTTATACTCAAAAGATATGTACTTTACCTAGTTTTACTCACCGTGATATTCCGTGTTCTGAACACGTTTCATGCATCATGGATTCGACAAACATTCACTACAGAGTTGGTAACATAACGATTACGGAACATTCATCCACCATAAATGCCATATTGACACTTTGAAGCACTTTCCCATATTTCAAAAGATTTTCCTAATGCCAGTTTTGAAAATGAGGCAGATTCGCAAAAAATTCTCGTGGAGCAAGTACTTCCCAATAGAAATGTAATTTACATAGTTTCCCTCACAGTGACATTCCAATTTCCGAACACGCTACATACTTCACGGATTTGACAAACATTTTTATGAGCTATGTACATGTGTATTACAGAACTTTCATCCACCATACAAGGAATATTTAAACCTAGAAACATTAACTCTGAATTTGCAGCCTATTCCTAATGCCAGTTTTTCGAAAATCAGGCCGTTTTCTCCGGAAAAATTATTTGGAGCTAGTTCTACCCAATAGACATGAAATTTCCATAGATTCCATCTCCGGAAATTTCCGTCATACAATCACGCTACATGCATAGGCTTTCTACAATTATTCACATCAGGTTTGTTTGCATGTGGCTTTATGAACTTCCATCACAATAAAAGACATATTGACAGTTTGAAGTATTTTCTCTGATTTTGAAGGAATTTCCAAATGCCAGTTTCGAAAATGAGGCAAATTTCGCAGAGAAAAACTCTTGGAGTGAGTTATACCCAAGACATATTTATTTTACATAGATTCGCTCACCGTGATATTCTATTTTCTGAACACTCTTCATGTATCTCGGATTCGACATATATTCTCTACAGAGTTGTTAGTATGCGGATAGCCGGACTTTCATCCACCATACAAGGCATATTTACACCTACAATTGATTAATCTGAGTTCGCAGCTCATTCCTAATGCCAGTTTCAAAAATCAGGCTGTTATCTCAGGAAAAACCTCTTTGAGAGATTTCTAACCTAGGGAAATGTAATTTACATAAATTTCCTCGCCGTGAAATTCCATGTTCCGAACATGCTACATGCATAACGGATTCGACAAATATTCACTACAGATTTGTTAACATGTGGATTACCGAACTTTCATCACAAAACATTGAATATTGATACTTAGAAGTATTTTCTCAGATTTTGCAGCATTTTCCAAGGGCTAGTTTCAAAAATGATGCAGTTTTCGCAGAAAAATTCTCTTGGAGTTTGTTCTACCTAATAGGCAAGTAGTTTACATTATTTCAAACACCGTGAAACTCCACGTTCCGAACATGGTATATGCATCACGGATAAAAAGAAAGATTCTTTAATATGTTGTGAAAATATGGATTACTGAACTTTCTTCCAACATAAAGGCATCTTTACACCTACAAATATTATCTCTCATTTCGCAGCTTTTTCCAAACATCCCATTCGAGAATCAAGCAATTTTCGCAGAAATATTCTATTCTAGCTAGTTGTACCCAATAGAATTCTAATTTACATAGTTTCATTACCGTGAAATTCTGTTTTCCGTACGCGCTACATGAATCACGGTTTGAAAAATATTTACTACACTCTTGTTAACCTGTGGATTACCGGACTTTCATCCACCAATCAAGTCATTTTGACACTTAGAAGCATTTTCTCATATTTCGAAGATTTTTCCTAACGCCAGATTTGAAAAAGAGGCAGATTTTGCAGAAAAATGCTCTTGGAGCGAGTTCTACCCAATAGACATGTAATTTACATAGATGTGCTCATCATGATACTTTGTGTTCTGAACACGTTTCATGTATCTCGGATTCGACAAATATTAACTACAGAGATGTTAGCATTTGGATTACCAATCCTACATCCACCATACAAGGCATATATACACCTACAAGTATTTACTCTCATTTCACAGTTTTATCCAAACGTCAAATTCGAAAATCATGAATTTTGCACAGAAAAATTCTATTCAAGCTAGTTCTATCCAATAGAATTTTAATTTACATAGTTACATTGCCGTGAATTTCCGTGTTCCAAACACGCTAAATAAGTCACGGGTTCAAAAACTATTCCCTTCATAGTTGGTTATGTGGATTACCGGACTTAAATTCCCCATTCAAGGCATATTCACCCTTAGAAGCATTTTCTCAGATTTCTCAGGTTTTTCCTAACGCCAGTTTGGAAAATGAGGCTGATTTCACAGAAAATGTTCTTGGAGCCAGATGTAACCAAAAGATATGTAATTTACTAGTTCACTCACCGTGACTTTCCGTGTTCTGAACATGTTAAATGCATCAAGGATTCGACAGTCATTCTTTAATGAGTGTGAGCATGTGGATTATCAAATTTTGATCCACCTTACAAGACATGTTTTCACCTAGAAACATTTACTCACATTTCGCAGAATTTTCCTAACGTCAGTTTCGAAAATCAGGCAGTTTTCGCAGAAAAATCCTCTTGTTGCATGTTCCATCCAATAGACATCTCATTTTCATAGATACCATCACCGTAACATTCCGTGTTCCTAAAAAACGGTTCATGCACCAAGGATTCAACAAATATTCACTGCTGAGTTGTTAGCATGTGAATTACCAATCTTTAATAAACCATTGAAGACATATTGTCACCTTAAAGCATTTACTCTGATTTCACAGTGTTTTCATAACACCAGTTTCGAAACTGAGGGAGATTTTTCAGTAAAACTCTCCTGGAGAGGGTTCTAACCAATAGATATGTAATTTACATAGCTTCCCTCACCGAGAAATACCGTGTTCCGAACAGGCTACATACATCAAGGATTTGAGAAACATTTTTAATGAGTTATGTACATGTGTATTACAGAACTTTCATCCAACATACAAGGCATATTGACACATAGAAACATTAACTGTGAGTTCGCAGCTTTTTCCTAATAGCAGTTTCAAAATTCAGGCAGTTTTCAAAGGAAAAAACTGTTGGAGCGTGTTCTACCCAATAGATACGTAAATTAAATAGATTCCCCCGATGTGAAATTACGTGTTTCGAACACACTACATGCAGAAAAGTTTCGACAAAAATAAACTATAGAGTTGTTTCCATGAGGATGACAGGACTTTCATCACAATAGAAGGCATATTGATACTTAGAAGCATTTACTCTGATTTCACAGAGCTTTCCAAACGCCAGTTTTGAAAATGAGGCAGATTTCACGGCAAAAACCTCTTGGAGCAGGTACTAACCTATAGATATGTAATTTACATGGATTCGCTCACCGTGAAATTCCATGTTCTGAACACGCTACATGCATCTCGGATTCGACAAATATTCACTACATAGTTGTTAGCATGTGGATTACAGCACTTTCATACACCATACAAGGCTTACTGACACTTTGAAGAAGTTTCTCAGATTTCACAGTTTAGTTTTAACGCCAGTTTGGAAAATGAGGCAGATTTGGCAGAAACATTCTCTGGAGCGAGTTATACTCAAAAGATATGTACTTTACCTAGTTTTACTCACCGTGATATTCCGTGTTCTGAACACGTTTCATGCATCATGGATTCGACAAACATTCACTACAGAGTTGGTAACATAACGATTACGGAACATTCATCCACCATAAATGCCATATTGACACTTTGAAGCACTTTCCCATATTTCAAAAGATTTTCCTAATGCCAGTTTTGAAAATGAGGCAGATTCGCAAAAAATTCTCGTGGAGCAAGTACTTCCCAATAGAAATGTAATTTACATAGTTTCCCTCACAGTGACATTCCAATTTCCGAACACGCTACATACTTCACGGATTTGACAAACATTTTTATGAGCTATGTACATGTGTATTACAGAACTTTCATCCACCATACAAGGAATATTTAAACCTAGAAACATTAACTCTGAATTTGCAGCCTATTCCTAATGCCAGTTTTTCGAAAATCAGGCCGTTTTCTCCGGAAAAATTATTTGGAGCTAGTTCTACCCAATAGACATGAAATTTCCATAGATTCCATCTCCGGAAATTTCCGTCATACAATCACGCTACATGCATAGGCTTTCTACAATTATTCACATCAGGTTTGTTTGCATGTGGCTTTATGAACTTCCATCACAATAAAAGACATATTGACAGTTTGAAGTATTTTCTCTGATTTTGAAGGAATTTCCAAATGCCAGTTTCGAAAATGAGGCAAATTTCGCAGAGAAAAACTCTTGGAGTGAGTTATACCCAAGACATATTTATTTTACATAGATTCGCTCACCGTGATATTCTATTTTCTGAACACTCTTCATGTATCTCGGATTCGACATATATTCTCTACAGAGTTGTTAGTATGCGGATAGCCGGACTTTCATCCACCATACAAGGCATATTTACACCTACAATTGATTAATCTGAGTTCGCAGCTCATTCCTAATGCCAGTTTCAAAAATCAGGCTGTTATCTCAGGAAAAACCTCTTTGAGAGATTTCTAACCTAGGGAAATGTAATTTACATAAATTTCCTCGCCGTGAAATTCCATGTTCCGAACATGCTACATGCATAACGGATTCGACAAATATTCACTACAGATTTGTTAACATGTGGATTACCGAACTTTCATCACAAAACATTGAATATTGATACTTAGAAGTATTTTCTCAGATTTTGCAGCATTTTCCAAGGGCTAGTTTCAAAAATGATGCAGTTTTCGCAGAAAAATTCCCTTGGAGTTTGTTCTACCTAATAGGCAAGTAGTTTACATTATTTCAAACACCGTGAAACTCCACGTTCCGAACATGGTATGTGCATCACGGATAAAAAGAAAGATTCTTTAATATGTTGTGAAAATATGGATTACTGAACTTTCTTCCAACATAAAGGCATCTTTACACCTACAAATATTATCTCTCATTTCGCAGCTTTTTCCAAACATCCCATTCGAGAATCAAGCAATTTTCGCAGAAATATTCTATTCTAGCTAGTTGTACCCAATAGAATTCTAATTTACATAGTTTCATTACCGTGAAATTCTGTTTTCCGTACGCGCTACGTGAATCACGGTTTGAAAAATATTTACTACACTCTTGTTAACCTGTGGATTACCGGACTTTCATCCACCAATCAAGTCATTTTGACACTTAGAAGCATTTTCTCATATTTCGAAGATTTTTCCTAACGCCAGATTTGAAAAAGAGGCAGATTTTGCAGAAAAATGCTCTTGGAGCGAGTTCTACCCAATAGACATGTAATTTACATAGATGTGCTCATCATGATACTTTGTGTTCTGAACACGTTTCATGTATCTCAGATTCGACAAATATTAACTACAGAGATGTTAGCATTTGGATTACCAATCCTACATCCACCATACAAGGCATATATACACCTACAAGTATTTACTCTCATTTCACAGTTTTATCCAAACGTCAAATTCGAAAATCATGAATTTTGCACAGAAAAATTCTATTCAAGCTAGTTCTATCCAATAGAATTTTAATTTACATAGTTACATTGCCGTGAATTTCCGTGTTCCAAACACGCTAAATAAGTCACGGGTTCAAAAACTATTCCCTTCATAGTTGGTTATGTGGATTACCGGACTTAAATTCCCCATTCAAGGCATATTCACCCTTAGAAGCATTTTCTCAGATTTCTCAGGTTTTTCCTAACGCCAGTTTGGAAAATGAGGCTGATTTCACAGAAAATGTTCTTGGAGCCAGATGTAACCAAAAGATATGTAATTTACTAGTTCACTCACCGTGACTTTCCGTGTTCTGAACATGTTAAATGCATCAAGGATTCGACAGTCATTCTTTAATGAGTGTGAGCATGTGGATTATCAAATTTTGATCCACCTTACAAGACATGTTTTCACCTAGAAACATTTACTCACATTTCGCAGAATTTTCCTAACGTCAGTTTCGAAAATCAGGCAGTTTTCGCAGAAAAATCCTCTTGTTGCATGTTCCATCCAATAGACATCTCATTTTCATAGATACCATCACCGTAACATTCCGTGTTCCTAAAAAACGGTTCATGCACCAAGGATTCAACAAATATTCACTGCTGAGTTGTTAGCATGTGAATTACCAATCTTTAATAAACCATTGAAGACATATTGTCACCTTAAAGCATTTACTCTGATTTCACAGTGTTTTCATAACACCAGTTTCGAAACTGAGGGAGATTTTTCAGTAAAACTCTCCTGGAGAGGGTTCTAACCAATAGATATGTAATTTACATAGCTTCCCTCACCGAGAAATACCGTGTTCCGAACAGGCTACATACATCAAGGATTTGAGAAACATTTTTAATGAGTTATGTACATGTGTATTACAGAACTTTCATCCAACATACAAGGCATATTGACACATAGAAACATTAACTGTGAGTTCGCAGCTTTTTCCTAATAGCAGTTTCGAAATTCAGGCAGTTTTCAAAGGAAAAAACTGTTGGAGCGTGTTCTACCCAATAGATACGTAAATTAAATAGATTCCCCCGATGTGAAATTACGTGTTTCGAACACACTACATGCAGAAAAGTTTCGACAAAAATAAACTATAGAGTTGTTTCCATGAGGATGACAGGACTTTCATCACAATAGAAGGCATATTGATACTTAGAAGCATTTACTCTGATTTCACAGAGCTTTCCAAACGCCAGTTTTGAAAATGAGGCAGATTTCACGGCAAAAACCTCTTGGAGCAGGTACTAACCTATAGATATGTAATTTACATGGATTCGCTCACCGTGAAATTCCATGTTCTGAACACGCTACATGCATCTCGGATTCGACAAATATTCACTACATAGTTGTTAGCATGTGGATTACAGCACTTTCATACACCATACAAGGCTTACTGACACTTTGAAGAAGTTTCTCAGATTTCACAGTTTAGTTTTAACGCCAGTTTGGAAAATGAGGCAGATTTGGCAGAAACATTCTCTGGAGCGAGTTATACTCAAAAGATATGTACTTTACCTAGTTTTACTCACCGTGATATTCCGTGTTCTGAACACGTTTCATGCATCATGGATTCGACAAACATTCACTACAGAGTTGGTAACATAACGATTACGGAACATTCATCCACCATAAATGCCATATTGACACTTTGAAGCACTTTCCCATATTTCAAAAGATTTTCCTAATGCCAGTTTTGAAAATGAGGCAGATTCGCAAAAAATTCTCGTGGAGCAAGTACTTCCCAATAGAAATGTAATTTACATAGTTTCCCTCACAGTGACATTCCAATTTCCGAACACGCTACATACTTCACGGATTTGACAAACATTTTTATGAGCTATGTACATGTGTATTACAGAACTTTCATCCACCATACAAGGAATATTTAAACCTAGAAACATTAACTCTGAATTTGCAGCCTATTCCTAATGCCAGTTTTTCGAAAATCAGGCCGTTTTCTCCGGAAAAATTATTTGGAGCTAGTTCTACCCAATAGACATGAAATTTCCATAGATTCCATCTCCGGAAATTTCCGTCATACAATCACGCTACATGCATAGGCTTTCTACAATTATTCACATCAGGTTTGTTTGCATGTGGCTTTATGAACTTCCATCACAATAAAAGACATATTGACAGTTTGAAGTATTTTCTCTGATTTTGAAGGAATTTCCAAATGCCAGTTTCGAAAATGAGGCAAATTTCGCAGAGAAAAACTCTTGGAGTGAGTTATACCCAAGACATATTTATTTTACATAGATTCGCTCACCGTGATATTCTATTTTCTGAACACTCTTCATGTATCTCGGATTCGACATATATTCTCTACAGAGTTGTTAGTATGCGGATAGCCGGACTTTCATCCACCATACAAGGCATATTTACACCTACAATTGATTAATCTGAGTTCGCAGCTCATTCCTAATGCCAGTTTCAAAAATCAGGCTGTTATCTCAGGAAAAACCTCTTTGAGAGATTTCTAACCTAGGGAAATGTAATTTACATAAATTTCCTCGCCGTGAAATTCCATGTTCCGAACATGCTACATGCATAACGGATTCGACAAATATTCACTACAGATTTGTTAACATGTGGATTACCGAACTTTCATCACAAAACATTGAATATTGATACTTAGAAGTATTTTCTCAGATTTTGCAGCATTTTCCAAGGGCTAGTTTCAAAAATGATGCAGTTTTCGCAGAAAAATTCTCTTGGAGTTTGTTCTACCTAATAGGCAAGTAGTTTACATTATTTCAAACACCGTGAAACTCCACGTTCCGAACATGGTATATGCATCACGGATAAAAAGAAAGATTCTTTAATATGTTGTGAAAATATGGATTACTGAACTTTCTTCCAACATAAAGGCATCTTTACACCTACAAATATTATCTCTCATTTCGCAGCTTTTTCCAAACATCCCATTCGAGAATCAAGCAATTTTCGCAGAAATATTCTATTCTAGCTAGTTGTACCCAATAGAATTCTAATTTACATAGTTTCATTACCGTGAAATTCTGTTTTCCGTACGCGCTACATGAATCACGGTTTGAAAAATATTTACTACACTCTTGTTAACCTGTGGATTACCGGACTTTCATCCACCAATCAAGTCATTTTGACACTTAGAAGCATTTTCTCATATTTCGAAGATTTTTCCTAACGCCAGATTTGAAAAAGAGGCAGATTTTGCAGAAAAATGCTCTTGGAGCGAGTTCTACCCAATAGACATGTAATTTACATAGATGTGCTCATCATGATACTTTGTGTTCTGAACACGTTTCATGTATCTCGGATTCGACAAATATTAACTACAGAGATGTTAGCATTTGGATTACCAATCCTACATCCACCATACAAGGCATATATACACCTACAAGTATTTACTCTCATTTCACAGTTTTATCCAAACGTCAAATTCGAAAATCATGAATTTTGCACAGAAAAATTCTATTCAAGCTAGTTCTATCCAATAGAATTTTAATTTACATAGTTACATTGCCGTGAATTTCCGTGTTCCAAACACGCTAAATAAGTCACGGGTTCAAAAACTATTCCCTTCATAGTTGGTTATGTGGATTACCGGACTTAAATTCCCCATTCAAGGCATATTCACCCTTAGAAGCATTTTCTCAGATTTCTCAGGTTTTTCCTAACGCCAGTTTGGAAAATGAGGCTGATTTCACAGAAAATGTTCTTGGAGCCAGATGTAACCAAAAGATATGTAATTTACTAGTTCACTCACCGTGACTTTCCGTGTTCTGAACATGTTAAATGCATCAAGGATTCGACAGTCATTCTTTAATGAGTGTGAGCATGTGGATTATCAAATTTTGATCCACCTTACAAGACATGTTTTCACCTAGAAACATTTACTCACATTTCGCAGAATTTTCCTAACGTCAGTTTCGAAAATCAGGCAGTTTTCGCAGAAAAATCCTCTTGTTGCATGTTCCATCCAATAGACATCTCATTTTCATAGATACCATCACCGTAACATTCCGTGTTCCTAAAAAACGGTTCATGCACCAAGGATTCAACAAATATTCACTGCTGAGTTGTTAGCATGTGAATTACCAATCTTTAATAAACCATTGAAGACATATTGTCACCTTAAAGCATTTACTCTGATTTCACAGTGTTTTCATAACACCAGTTTCGAAACTGAGGGAGATTTTTCAGTAAAACTCTCCTGGAGAGGGTTCTAACCAATAGATATGTAATTTACATAGCTTCCCTCACCGAGAAATACCGTGTTCCGAACAGGCTACATACATCAAGGATTTGAGAAACATTTTTAATGAGTTATGTACATGTGTATTACAGAACTTTCATCCAACATACAAGGCATATTGACACATAGAAACATTAACTGTGAGTTCGCAGCTTTTTCCTAATAGCAGTTTCGAAATTCAGGCAGTTTTCAAAGGAAAAAACTGTTGGAGCGTGTTCTACCCAATAGATACGTAAATTACATAGATTCCCCCGATGTGAAATTACGTGTTTCGAACACACTACATGCAGAAAAGTTTCGACAAAAATAAACTATAGAGTTGTTTCCATGAGGATGACAGGACTTTCATCACAATAGAAGGCATATTGATACTTAGAAGCATTTACTCTGATTTCACAGAGCTTTCCAAACGCCAGTTTTGAAAATGAGGCAGATTTCACGGCAAAAACCTCTTGGAGCAGGTACTAACCTATAGATATGTAATTTACATGGATTCGCTCACCGTGAAATTCCATGTTCTGAACACGCTACATGCATCTCGGATTCGACAAATATTCACTACATAGTTGTTAGCATGTGGATTACAGCACTTTCATACACCATACAAGGCTTACTGACACTTTGAAGAAGTTTCTCAGATTTCACAGTTTAGTTTTAACGCCAGTTTGGAAAATGAGGCAGATTTGGCAGAAACATTCTCTGGAGCGAGTTATACTCAAAAGATATGTACTTTACCTAGTTTTACTCACCGTGATATTCCGTGTTCTGAACACGTTTCATGCATCATGGATTCGACAAACATTCACTACAGAGTTGGTAACATAACGATTACGGAACATTCATCCACCATAAATGCCATATTGACACTTTGAAGCACTTTCCCATATTTCAAAAGATTTTCCTAATGCCAGTTTTGAAAATGAGGCAGATTCGCAAAAAATTCTCGTGGAGCAAGTACTTCCCAATAGAAATGTAATTTACATAGTTTCCCTCACAGTGACATTCCAATTTCCGAACACGCTACATACTTCACGGATTTGACAAACATTTTTATGAGCTATGTACATGTGTATTACAGAACTTTCATCCACCATACAAGGAATATTTAAACCTAGAAACATTAACTCTGAATTTGCAGCCTATTCCTAATGCCAGTTTTTCGAAAATCAGGCCGTTTTCTCCGGAAAAATTATTTGGAGCTAGTTCTACCCAATAGACATGAAATTTCCATAGATTCCATCTCCGGAAATTTCCGTCATACAATCACGCTACATGCATAGGCTTTCTACAATTATTCACATCAGGTTTGTTTGCATGTGGCTTTATGAACTTCCATCACAATAAAAGACATATTGACAGTTTGAAGTATTTTCTCTGATTTTGAAGGAATTTCCAAATGCCAGTTTCGAAAATGAGGCAAATTTCGCAGAGAAAAACTCTTGGAGTGAGTTATACCCAAGACATATTTATTTTACATAGATTCGCTCACCGTGATATTCTATTTTCTGAACACTCTTCATGTATCTCGGATTCGACATATATTCTCTACAGAGTTATTAGTATGGGGATAGCCGAACTTTCATCCACCATACAAGGCATATTTACACCTACAATTGATTAATCTGAGTTCGCAGCTCATTCCTAATGCCAGTTTCAAAAATCAGGCTGTTATCTCAGGAAAAACCTCTTTGAGAGATTTCTAACCTAGGGAAATGTAATTTACATAAATTTCCTCGCCGTGAAATTCCATGTTCTGAACATGCTACATGCATAACGGATTCGACAAATATTCACTACAGATTTGTTAACATGTGGATTACCGAACTTTCATCACAAAACATTGAATATTGATACTTAGAAGTATTTTCTCAGATTTTGCAGCATTTTCCAAGGGCTAGTTTCAAAAATGATGCAGTTTTCGCAGAAAAATTCTCTTGGAGTTTGTTCTACCTAATAGGCAAGTAGTTTACATTATTTCAAACACCGTGAAACTCCACGTTCCGAACATGGTATATGCATCACGGATAAAAAGAAAGATTCTTTAATATGTTGTGAAAATATGGATTACTGAACTTTCTTCCAACATAAAGGCATCTTTACACCTACAAATATTATCTCTCATTTCGCAGCTTTTTCCAAACATCCCATTCGAGAATCAAGCAATTTTCGCAGAAATATTCTATTCTAGCTAGTTGTACCCAATAGAATTCTAATTTACATAGTTTCATTACCGTGAAATTCTGTTTTCCGTACGCGCTACATGAATCACGGTTTGAAAAATATTTACTACACTCTTGTTAACCTGTGGATTACCGGACTTTCATCCACCAATCAAGTCATTTTGACACTTAGAAGCATTTTCTCATATTTCGAAGATTTTTCCTAACGCCAGATTTGAAAAAGAGGCAGATTTTGCAGAAAAATGCTCTTGGAGCGAGTTCTACCCAATAGACATGTAATTTACATAGATGTGCTCATCATGATACTTTGTGTTCTGAACACGTTTCATGTATCTCGGATTCGACAAATATTAACTACAGAGATGTTAGCATTTGGATTACCAATCCTACATCCACCATACAAGGCATATATACACCTACAAGTATTTACTCTCATTTCACAGTTTTATCCAAACGTCAAATTCGAAAATCATGAATTTTGCACAGAAAAATTCTATTCAAGCTAGTTCTATCCAATAGAATTTTAATTTACATAGTTACATTGCCGTGAATTTCCGTGTTCCAAACACGCTAAATAAGTCACGGGTTCAAAAACTATTCCCTTCATAGTTGGTTATGTGGATTACCGGACTTAAATTCCCCATTCAAGGCATATTCACCCTTAGAAGCATTTTCTCAGATTTCTCAGGTTTTTCCTAACGCCAGTTTGGAAAATGAGGCTGATTTCACAGAAAATGTTCTTGGAGCCAGATGTAACCAAAAGATATGTAATTTACTAGTTCACTCACCGTGACTTTCCGTGTTCTGAACATGTTAAATGCATCAAGGATTCGACAGTCATTCTTTAATGAGTGTGAGCATGTGGATTATCAAATTTTGATCCACCTTACAAGACATGTTTTCACCTAGAAACATTTACTCACATTTCGCAGAATTTTCCTAAAGTCAGTTTCGAAAATCAGGCAGTTTTCGCAGAAAAATCCTCTTGTTGCATGTTCCATCCAATAGACATCTCATTTTCATAGATACCATCACCGTAACATTCCGTGTTCCTAAAAAACGGTTCATGCACCAAGGATTCAACAAATATTCACTGCTGAGTTGTTAGCATGTGAATTACCAATCTTTAATAAACCATTGAAGACATATTGTCACCTTAAAGCATTTACTCTGATTTCACAGTGTTTTCATAACACCAGTTTCGAAACTGAGGGAGATTTTTCAGTAAAACTCTCCTGGAGAGGGTTCTAACCAATAGATATGTAATTTACATAGCTTCCCTCACCGAGAAATACCGTATTCCGAACAGGCTACATACATCAAGGATTTGAGAAACATTTTTAATGAGTTATGTACATGTGTATTACAGAACTTTCATCCAACATACAAGGCATATTGACACATAGAAACATTAACTGTGAGTTCGCAGCTTTTTCCTAATAGCAGTTTCGAAATTCAGGCAGTTTTCAAAGGAAAAAACTGTTGGAGCGTGTTCTACCCAATAGATACGTAAATTACATAGATTCCCCCGATGTGAAATTACGTGTTTCGAACACACTACATGCAGAAAAGTTTCGACAAAAATAAACTATAGAGTTGTTTCCATGAGGATGACAGGACTTTCATCACAATAGAAGGCATATTGATACTTAGAAGCATTTACTCTGATTTCACAGAGCTTTCCAAACGCCAGTTTTGAAAATGAGGCAGATTTCACGGCAAAAACCTCTTGGAGCAGGTACTAACCTATAGATATGTAATTTACATGGATTCGCTCACCGTGAAATTCCATGTTCTGAACACGCTACATGCATCTCGGATTCGACAAATATTCACTACATAGTTGTTAGCATGTGGATTACAGCACTTTCATACACCATACAAGGCTTACTGACACTTTGAAGAAGTTTCTCAGATTTCACAGTTTAGTTTTAACGCCAGTTTGGAAAATGAGGCAGATTTGGCAGAAACATTCTCTGGAGCGAGTTATACTCAAAAGATATGTACTTTACCTAGTTTTACTCACCGTGATATTCCGTGTTCTGAACACGTTTCATGCATCATGGATTCGACAAACATTCACTACAGAGTTGGTAACATAACGATTACGGAACATTCATCCACCATAAATGCCATATTGACACTTTGAAGCACTTTCCCATATTTCAAAAGATTTTCCTAATGCCAGTTTTGAAAATGAGGCAGATTCGCAAAAAATTCTCGTGGAGCAAGTACTTCCCAATAGAAATGTAATTTACATAGTTTCCCTCACAGTGACATTCCAATTTCCGAACACGCTACATACTTCACGGATTTGACAAACATTTTTATGAGCTATGTACATGTGTATTACAGAACTTTCATCCACCATACAAGGAATATTTAAACCTAGAAACATTAACTCTGAATTTGCAGCCTATTCCTAATGCCAGTTTTTCGAAAATCAGGCCGTTTTCTCCGGAAAAATTATTTGGAGCTAGTTCTACCCAATAGACATGAAATTTCCATAGATTCCATCTCCGGAAATTTCCGTCATACAATCACGCTACATGCATAGGCTTTCTACAATTATTCACATCAGGTTTGTTTGCATGTGGCTTTATGAACTTCCATCACAATAAAAGACATATTGACAGTTTGAAGTATTTTCTCTGATTTTGAAGGAATTTCCAAATGCCAGTTTCGAAAATGAGGCAAATTTCGCAGAGAAAAACTCTTGGAGTGAGTTATACCCAAGACATATTTATTTTACATAGATTCGCTCACCGTGATATTCTATTTTCTGAACACTCTTCATGTATCTCGGATTCGACATATATTCTCTACAGAGTTGTTAGTATGCGGATAGCCGGACTTTCATCCACCATACAAGGCATATTTACACCTACAATTGATTAATCTGAGTTCGCAGCTCATTCCTAATGCCAGTTTCAAAAATCAGGCTGTTATCTCAGGAAAAACCTCTTTGAGAGATTTCTAACCTAGGGAAATGTAATTTACATAAATTTCCTCGCCGTGAAATTCCATGTTCCGAACATGCTACATGCATAACGGATTCGACAAATATTCACTACAGATTTGTTAACATGTGGATTACCGAACTTTCATCACAAAACATTGAATATTGATACTTAGAAGTATTTTCTCAGATTTTGCAGCATTTTCCAAGGGCTAGTTTCAAAAATGATGCAGTTTTCGCAGAAAAATTCTCTTGGAGTTTGTTCTACCTAATAGGCAAGTAGTTTACATTATTTCAAACACCGTGAAACTCCACGTTCCGAACATGGTATATGCATCACGGATAAAAAGAAAGATTCTTTAATATGTTGTGAAAATATGGATTACTGAACTTTCTTCCAACATAAAGGCATCTTTACACCTACAAATATTATCTCTCATTTCGCAGCTTTTTCCAAACATCCCATTCGAGAATCAAGCAATTTTCGCAGAAATATTCTATTCTAGCTAGTTGTACCCAATAGAATTCTAATTTACATAGTTTCATTACCGTGAAATTCTGTTTTCCGTACGCGCTACATGAATCACGGTTTGAAAAATATTTACTACACTCTTGTTAACCTGTGGATTACCGGACTTTCATCCACCAATCAAGTCATTTTGACACTTAGAAGCATTTTCTCATATTTCGAAGATTTTTCCTAACGCCAGATTTGAAAAAGAGGCAGATTTTGCAGAAAAATGCTCTTGGAGCGAGTTCTACCCAATAGACATGTAATTTACATAGATGTGCTCATCATGATACTTTGTGTTCTGAACACGTTTCATGTATCTCGGATTCGACAAATATTAACTACAGAGATGTTAGCATTTGGATTACCAATCCTACATCCACCATACAAGGCATATATACACCTACAAGTATTTACTCTCATTTCACAGTTTTATCCAAACGTCAAATTCGAAAATCATGAATTTTGCACAGAAAAATTCTATTCAAGCTAGTTCTATCCAATAGAATTTTAATTTACATAGTTACATTGCCGTGAATTTCCGTGTTCCAAACACGCTAAATAAGTCACGGGTTCAAAAACTATTCCCTTCATAGTTGGTTATGTGGATTACCGGACTTAAATTCCCCATTCAAGGCATATTCACCCTTAGAAGCATTTTCTCAGATTTCTCAGGTTTTTCCTAACGCCAGTTTGGAAAATGAGGCTGATTTCACAGAAAATGTTCTTGGAGCCAGATGTAACCAAAAGATATGTAATTTACTAGTTCACTCACCGTGACTTTCCGTGTTCTGAACATGTTAAATGCATCAAGGATTCGACAGTCATTCTTTAATGAGTGTGAGCATGTGGATTATCAAATTTTGATCCACCTTACAAGACATGTTTTCACCTAGAAACATTTACTCACATTTCGCAGAATTTTCCTAATGTCAGTTTCGAAAATCAGGCAGTTTTCGCAGAAAAATCCTCTTGTTGCATGTTCCATCCAATAGACATCTCATTTTCATAGATACCATCACCGTAACATTCCGTGTTCCTAAAAAACGGTTCATGCACCAAGGATTCAACAAATATTCACTGCTGAGTTGTTAGCATGTGAATTACCAATCTTTAATAAACCATTGAAGACATATTGTCACCTTAAAGCATTTACTCTGATTTCACAGTGTTTTCATAACACCAGTTTCGAAACTGAGGGAGATATTTCAGTAAAACTCTCCTGGAGAGGGTTCTAACCAATAGATATGTAATTTACATAGCTTCCCTCACCGAGAAATACCGTGTTCCGAACAGGCTACATACATCAAGGATTTGAGAAACATTTTTAATGAGTTATGTACATGTGTATTACAGAACTTTCATCCAACATACAAGGCATATTGACACATAGAAACATTAACTGTGAGTTCGCAGCTTTTTCCTAATAGCAGTTTCGAAATTCAGGCAGTTTTCAAAGGAAAAAACTGTTGGAGCGTGTTCTACCCAATAGATACGTAAATTACATAGATTCCCCCGATGTGAAATTACGTGTTTCGAACACACTACATGCAGAAAAGTTTCGACAAAAATAAACTATAGAGTTGTTTGCATGAGGATGACAGGACTTTCATCACAATAGAAGGCATATTGATACTTAGAAGCATTTACTCTGATTTCACAGAGCTTTCCAAACGCCAGTTTTGAAAATGAGGCCGATTTCACGGCAAAAACCTCTAGGAGCAGGTACTAACCTACAGATATGTAATTTACATGGATTCGCTCACCGTGAAATTCCATGTTCTGAACACGCTACATGCATCTCGGATTCGACAAATATTCACTACATAGTTGTTAGCATGTGGATTACAGCACTTTCATACACCATACAAGGCTTACTGACACTTTGAAGAAGTTTCTCAGATTTCACAGTTTAGTTTTAACGCCAGTTTGGAAAATGAGGCAGATTTGGCAGAAACATTCTCTGGAGCGAGTTATACTCAAAAGATATGTACTTTACCTAGTTTTACTCACCGTGATATTCCGTGTTCTGAACACGTTTCATGCATCATGGATTCGACAAACATTCACTACAGAGTTGGTAACATAACGATTACGGAACATTCATCCACCATAAATGCCATATTGACACTTTGAAGCACTTTCCCATATTTCAAAAGATTTTCCTAATGCCAGTTTTGAAAATGAGGCAGATTCGCAAAAAATTCTCGTGGAGCAAGTACTTCCCAATAGAAATGTAATTTACATAGTTTCCCTCACAGTGACATTCCAATTTCCGAACACGCTACATACTTCACGGATTTGACAAACATTTTTATGAGCTATGTACATGTGTATTACAGAACTTTCATCCACCATACAAGGAATATTTAAACCTAGAAACATTAACTCTGAATTTGCAGCCTATTCCTAATGCCAGTTTTTCGAAAATCAGGCCGTTTTCTCCGGAAAAATTATTTGGAGCTAGTTCTACCCAATAGACATGAAATTTCCATAGATTCCATCTCCGGAAATTTCCGTCATACAATCACGCTACATGCATAGGCTTTCTACAATTATTCACATCAGGTTTGTTTGCATGTGGCTTTATGAACTTCCATCACAATAAAAGACATATTGACAGTTTGAAGTATTTTCTCTGATTTTGAAGGAATTTCCAAATGCCAGTTTCGAAAATGAGGCAAATTTCGCAGAGAAAAACTCTTGGAGTGAGTTATACCCAAGACATATTTATTTTACATAGATTCGCTCACCGTGATATTCTATTTTCTGAACACTCTTCATGTATCTCGGATTCGACATATATTCTCTACAGAGTTGTTAGTATGCGGATAGCCGGACTTTCATCCACCATACAAGGCATATTTACACCTACAATTGATTAATCTGAGTTCGCAGCTCATTCCTAATGCCAGTTTCAAAAATCAGGCTGTTATCTCAGGAAAAACCTCTTTGAGAGATTTCTAACCTAGGGAAATGTAATTTACATAAATTTCCTCGCCGTGAAATTCCATGTTCCGAACATGCTACATGCATAACGGATTCGACAAATATTCACTACAGATTTGTTAACATGTGGATTACCGAACTTTCATCACAAAACATTGAATATTGATACTTAGAAGTATTTTCTCAGATTTTGCAGCATTTTCCAAGGGCTAGTTTCAAAAATGATGCAGTTTTCGCAGAAAAATTCTCTTGGAGTTTGTTCTACCTAATAGGCAAGTAGTTTACATTATTTCAAACACCGTGAAACTCCACGTTCCGAACATGGTATATGCATCACGGATAAAAAGAAAGATTCTTTAATATGTTGTGAAAATATGGATTACTGAACTTTCTTCCAACATAAAGGCATCTTTACACCTACAAATATTATCTCTCATTTCGCAGCTTTTTCCAAACATCCCATTCGAGAATCAAGCAATTTTCGCAGAAATATTCTATTCTAGCTAGTTGTACCCAATAGAATTCTAATTTACATAGTTTCATTACCGTGAAATTCTGTTTTCCGTACGCGCTACATGAATCACGGTTTGAAAAATATTTACTACACTCTTGTTAACCTGTGGATTACCGGACTTTCATCCACCAATCAAGTCATTTTGACACTTAGAAGCATTTTCTCATATTTCGAAGATTTTTCCTAACGCCAGATTTGAAAAAGAGGCAGATTTTGCAGAAAAATGCTCTTGGAGCGAGTTCTACCCAATAGACATGTAATTTACATAGATGTGCTCATCATGATACTTTGTGTTCTGAACACGTTTCATGTATCTCGGATTCGACAAATATTAACTACAGAGATGTTAGCATTTGGATTACCAATCCTACATCCACCATACAAGGCATATATACACCTACAAGTATTTACTCTCATTTCACAGTTTTATCCAAACGTCAAATTCGAAAATCATGAATTTTGCACAGAAAAATTCTATTCAAGCTAGTTCTATCCAATAGAATTTTAATTTACATAGTTACATTGCCGTGAATTTCCGTGTTCCAAACACGCTAAATAAGTCACGGGTTCAAAAACTATTCCCTTCATAGTTGGTTATGTGGATTACCGGACTTAAATTCCCCATTCAAGGCATATTCACCCTTAGAAGCATTTTCTCAGATTTCTCAGGTTTTTCCTAACGCCAGTTTGGAAAATGAGGCTGATTTCACAGAAAATGTTCTTGGAGCCAGATGTAACCAAAAGATATGTAATTTACTAGTTCACTCACCGTGACTTTCCGTGTTCTGAACATGTTAAATGCATCAAGGATTCGACAGTCATTCTTTAATGAGTGTGAGCATGTGGATTATCAAATTTTGATCCACCTTACAAGACATGTTTTCACCTAGAAACATTTACTCACATTTCGCAGAATTTTCCTAACGTCAGTTTCGAAAATCAGGCAGTTTTCGCAGAAAAATCCTCTTGTTGCATGTTCCATCCAATAGACATCTCATTTTCATAGATACCATCACCGTAACATTCCGTGTTCCTAAAAAACGGTTCATGCACCAAGGATTCAACAAATATTCACTGCTGAGTTGTTAGCATGTGAATTACCAATCTTTAATAAACCATTGAAGACATATTGTCACCTTAAAGCATTTACTCTGATTTCACAGTGTTTTCATAACACCAGTTTTGAAACTGAGGGAGATTTTTCAGTAAAACTCTCCTGGAGAGGGTTCTAACCAATAGATATGTAATTTACATAGCTTCCCTCACCGAGAAATACCGTGTTCCGAACAGGCTACATACATCAAGGATTTGAGAAACATTTTTAATGAGTTATGTACATGTGTATTACAGAACTTTCATCCAACATACAAGGCATATTGACACATAGAAACATTAACTGTGAGTTCGCAGCTTTTTCCTAATAGCAGTTTCGAAATTCAGGCAGTTTTCAAAGGAAAAAACTGTTGGAGCGTGTTCTACCCAATAGATACGTAAATTACATAGATTCCCCCGCTGTGAAATTCCGTGTTTCGAACACACTACATGCAGAAAAGTTTCGACAAAAATAAACTATAGGGTTGTTTGCATGAGGATGACAGGACTTTCATCACAATAGAAGGCATATTGATACTTAGAAGCATTTACTCTGATTTCACAGAGCTTTCCAAACGCCAGTTTTGAAAATGAGGCAGATTTCACGGCAAAAACCTCTTGGAGCAGGTACTAACCTATAGATATGTAATTTACATGGATTCGCTCACTGTGAAATTCCGTGTTCTGAACACGCTACATGCATCTCGGATTCGACAAATATTCAGTACATAGTTGTTAGCATGTGGATTACAGCACTTTCATACACCATACAAGGCTTACTGACACTTTGAAGAAGTTTCTCAGATTTCACAGTTTAGTTTTAACGCCAGTTTGGAAAATGAGGCAGATTTGGCAGAAACATTCTCTGGAGCGAGTTATACTCAAAAGATATGTACTTTACCTAGTTTTACTCACCGTGATATTCCGTGTTCTGAACACGTTTCATGCATCATGGATTCGACAAACATTCACTACAGAGTTGGTAACATAACGATTACGGAACATTCATCCACCATAAATGCCATATTGACACTTTGAAGCACTTTCCCATATTTCAAAAGATTTTCCTAATGCCAGTTTTGAAAATGAGGCAGATTCGCAAAAAATTCTCGTGGAGCAAGTACTTCCCAATAGAAATGTAATTTACATAGTTTCCCTCACAGTGACATTCCAATTTCCGAACACGCTACATACTTCACGGATTTGACAAACATTTTTATGAGCTATGTACATGTGTATTACAGAACTTTCATCCACCATACAAGGAATATTTAAACCTAGAAACATTAACTCTGAATTTGCAGCCTATTCCTAATGCCAGTTTTTCGAAAATCAGGCCGTTTTCTCCGGAAAAATTATTTGGAGCTAGTTCTACCCAATAGACATGAACTTTCCATAGATTCCATCTCCGGAAATTTCCGTCATACAATCACGCTACATGCATAGGCTTTCTACAATTATTCACATCAGGTTTGTTTGCATGTGGCTTTATGAACTTCCATCACAATAAAAGACATATTGACAGTTTGAAGTATTTTCTCTGATTTTGAAGGAATTTCCAAATGCCAGTTTCGAAAATGAGGCAAATTTCGCAGAGAAAAACTCTTGGAGTGAGTTATACCCAAGACATATTTATTTTACATAGATTCGCTCACCGTGATATTCTATTTTCTGAACACTCTTCATGTATCTCGGATTCGACGTATATTCTCTACAGAGTTGTTAGTATGCGGATAGCCGGACTTTCATCCACCATACAAGGCATATTTACACCTACAATTGATTAATCTGAGTTCGCAGCTCATTCCTAATTCCAGTTTCAAAAATCAGGCTGTTATCTAAGGAAAAACCTCTTGGAGAGATTTCTAACCTAGGGAAATGTAATTTACATAAATTTCCTCGCCGTGAAATTCCATGTTCCGAACATGCTACATGCATAACGGATTCGACAAATATTCACTACAGATTTGTTAACATGTGGATTACCGAACTTTCATCACAAAACATTGAATATTGATACTTAGAAGTATTTTCTCAGATTTTGCAGCATTTTCCAAGGGCTAGTTTCAAAAATGATGCAGTTTTCGCAGAAAAATTCTCTTGGAGTTTGTTCTACCTAATAGGCAAGTAGTTTACATTATTTCAAACACCGTGAATCTCCACGTTCCGAACATGGTATATGCATCACGGATAAAAAAAAAAGATTCTTTAATATGTTGTGAAAATATGGATTACTGAACTTTCTTCCAACATAAAGGCATTTTAACACCTACAAATATTATCTCTCATTTCGCAGCTTTATCCAAACATCCCATTCGAGAATCAAGCAATTTTCACAGAAATATTCAATTCTAGCTAGTTGTACCCAATAGAATTCTAATTTACATAGTTTCATTACCGTGAAATTCTGTTTTCCGTACGCGCTACATGAATCACGGTTTGAAAAATATTTACTACACTCTTGTTAACCTGTGGATTACCGGACTTTCATCCACCAATCAAGTCATATTGACACTTAGAAGCATTTTCTCATATTTCGAAGATTTTTCCTAACGCCAGATTTGAAAAAGAGGCAGATTTTGCAGAAAAATGCTCTTGGAGCGAGTTCTACCCAATAGACATGTAATTTACATAGATGTGCTCATCATGATACTTTGTGTTCTGAACACATTTCATGTATCTCGGATTCGACAAATATTAACTACAGAGATGTTAGCGTTTGTATTAACAATCCTACATCCACCATACATGGCATATATACACCTACAAGTATTTAGTCCATTTCACAGTTTTATCCAAACGTCAAATTCGAAAATCATGAATTTTGCACAGAAAAATTCTATTCAAGCTAGTTCTACCCAATAGAATTTTAATTTAAATAGTTACATTGCCGTGAATTTCCGTGTTCCAAACACGCTAAATAAGTTACGGGTTCAAAAAGTATTCCATTCATACTTGGTTACGTGTATTACCGGACTTAAATTCCCCATTCAAGGCATATTCACACTTAGAAACATTTTCTCAGATTTCTCAGGTTTTTCCTAACGCCAGTTTGGAAAATGAGGCTGATTTCACAGAAAAAGTTCTTGGAGCCAGATCTACCCAAAAGATATGTAATTTACTAGTTCACTCACCGTGACTTTCCGTGTTCTGAACATGTTAAATGCATCAAGGATTCGACAGTCATTCTTTAATGAGTGTGAGCATGTGGATTATCAAATTTTGATCCACCTTACAAGACATGTTTTCACCTAGAAACATTTACTCACATTTCGCAGAATTTTCCTAACGTCAGTTTCGAAAATCAGGCAGTTTTCGCAGAAAAATCCTCTTGTTGCATGTTCCATCCAATAGACATCTCATTTTCATAGATACCATCACCGTAACATTCCGTGTTCCTAAAAAACGGTTCATGCACCAAGGATTCAACAAATATTCACTGCTGAGTTGTTAGCATGTGAATTACCAATCTTTAATAAACCATTGAAGACATATTGTCACCTTAAAGCATTTACTCTGATTTCACAGTGTTTTCATAACACCAGTTTCGAAACTGAGGGAGATTTTTCAGTAAAACTCTCCTGGAGAGGGTTCTAACCAATAGATATGTAATTTACATAGCTTCCCTCACCGAGAAATACCGTGTTCCAAACAGGCTACATACATCAAGGATTTGAGAAACATTTTTAATGAGTTATGTACATGTGTATTACAGAACTTTCATCCAACATACAAGGCATATTGACACATAGAAACATTAACTGTGAGTTCGCAGCTTTTTCCTAATAGCAGTTTCGAAATTCAGGCAGTTTTCAAAGGAAAAAACTGTTGGAGCGTGTTCTACCCAATAGATACGTAAATTACATAGATTCCCCCGCTGTGAAATTACGTGTTTCGAACACACTACATGCAGAAAAGTTTCGACAAAAATAAACTATAGACTTGCTTCCATGAGGATGACAGGACTTTCATCACAATAGAAGGCATATTGATACTTAGAAGCATTTACTCTGATTTCACAGAGCTTTCCAAACGCCAGTTTCGAAAATGAGGCAGATTTCACGGCAAAAACCTCTAGGAGCAGGTACTAACCTACAGATATGTAATTTACATGGATTCGCTCACCGTGAAATTCCATGTTCTGAACACGCTACATGCATCTCGGATTCGACAAATATTCACTACATAGTTGTTAGCATGTGGATTACAGCACTTTCATACACCATACAAGGCTTACTGACACTTTGAAGAAGTTTCTCAGATTTCACAGTTTAGTTTTAACGCCAGTTTGGAAAATGAGGCAGATTTGGCAGAAAAATTCTCTGGAGCGAGTTATACACAAAAGATATGTACTTTACCTAGTTTTACTCACCGTGATATTCCGTGTTCTGAACACAATCATGCATCATGGATTCGACAAACATTCACTACAGAGTTGGTAACATAACGATTACGGAACATTCATCCACCATAAATGCCATATTGACACTTTGAAGCACTTTCCCATATTTCAAAAGATTTTCCTAATGCCAGTTTTGAAAATGAGGCAGATTCGCAAAAAATTCTCGTGGAGCAAGTACTTCCCAATAGAAATGTAATTTACATAGTTTCCCTCACAGTGACATTCCAATTTCCGAACACGCTACATACTTCACGGATTTGACAAACATTTTTATGAGCTATGTACATGTGTATTACAGAACTTTCATCCACCATACAAGGAATATTTAAACCTAGAAACATTAACTCTGAATTTGCAGCCTATTCCTAATGCCAGTTTTTCAAAAATCAGGCTGTTTTCTCCGGAAAAAGTATTTGGAGCGAGTTCTACCCAATAGACATGAACTTTCCATAGATTCCATCTCCGGAAATTTCCGTCATACAATCACGCTACATGCATAGGCTTTCTACAATTATTCACATCAGGTTTGTTTGCATGTGGCTTTATGAACTTCCATCACAATAAAAGACATATTGACAGTTTGAAGTATTTTCTCTGATTTTGAAGGAATTTCCAAATGCCAGTTTCGAAAATGAGGCAAATTTCGCAGAGAAAAACTCTTGGAGTGAGTTATACCCAAGACATATTTATTTTACATAGATTCGCTCACCGTGATATTCTATTTTCTGAACACTCTTCATGTATCTCGGATTCGACATATATTCTCTACAGAGTTGTTAGTATGCGGATAGCCGGACTTTCATCCGCCATACAAGGCATATTTACACCTACAATTGATTAATCTGAGTTCGCAGCTCATTCCTAATGCCAGTTTCAAAAATCAGGCTGTTATCTCAGGAAAAAACTCTTGGAGAGATTTCTAACCTAGGGAAATGTAATTTACATAAATTTCCTCGCCGAGACATTCCATGTTTCGAACATGCTACATGCATAACGGATTCGACAAATATTCACTACAGATTTGTTAACATGTGGATTACCGAACTTTCATCACAAAACATTGAATATTGATACTTAGAAGTATTTTCTCAGATTTTGCAGCATTTTCCAAGGGCTAGTTTCAAAAATGATGCAGTTTTCGCAGAAAAATTCTCTTGGAGTTTGTTCTACCTAATAGGCAAGTAGTTTACATTATTTCAAACACCGTGAAACTCCACGTTCCGAACATGGTATATGCATCACGGATAAAAAAAAAGATTCTTTAATATGTTGTGAAAATATGGATTACTGAACTTTCTTCCATCATAAAGGCATCTTTACACCTACAAATATTATTTCTCATTTCGCAGCTTTATCCAAACATCCCATTCGAGAATCAAGCAATTTTCGAAGAAATATTCTATTCTAGCTAGTTCTACCCAATAGAATTCTAATTTACATAGATTCATTACCGTGAAATTCTGTTTTCCGTACGCGCTACATGAATCACGGTTTGAAAAATATTTACTACACTCTTGTTAACCTGTGGATTACCGGACTTTCATTCACCAATCAAGTCATTTTGACACTTAGAAGCATTTTCTCATATTTCGAAGATTTTTCCTAACGCCAGATTTGAAAAAGAGGCAGATTTTGCAGAAAAATGCTCTTGGAGCGAGTTCTACCCAATAGACATGTAATTTACATAGATGTGCTCATCATGATACTTTGTGTTCTGAACACATTTCATGTATCTCGGATTCGACAAATATTAACTACAGAGATGTTAGCGTTTGGATTACCAATCCTACATCCACCATACAAGGCATATATACACCTACAAGTATTTAGTCTCATTTCACAGTTTTATCCAAACGTCAAATTCGAAAATCATGAATTTTGCACAGAAAAATTCTATTCAAGCTAGTTCTACCCAATAGAATTTTAATTTACATAGTTACATTGCCGTGAATTTCCGTGTTCCAAACACGCTAAATAAGTTACGGGTTCAAAAAGTATTCCATTCATACTTGGTTACGTGTATTACCGGACTTAAATTCCCCATTCAAGGCATATTCACACTTAGAAGCATTTTCTCAGATTTCTCAGGTTTTTCCTAACGCCAGTTTGGAAAATGAGGCTGATTTCACAGAAAAAGTTCTTGGAGCCAGATCTACCCAAAAGATATGTAATTTACTAGTTCACTCACCGTGACTTTCCGTGTTCTGAACATGTTAAATGCATCAAGGATTCGACAGTCATTCTTTAATGAGTGTGAGCATGTGGATTATCAAATTTTGATCCACCTTACAAGACATGTTTTCACCTAGAAACATTTACTCACATTTCGCAGAATTTTCCTAACGTCAGTTTCGAAAATCAGGCAGTTTTCGCAGAAAAATCCTCTTGTTGCATGTTCCATCCAATAGACATCTCATTTTCATAGATACCATCACCGTAACATTCCGTGTTCCTAAAAAACGGTTCATGCACCAAGGATTCAACAAATATTCACTGCTGAGTTGTTAGCATGTGAATTACCAATCTTTAATAAACCATTGAAGACATATTGTCACCTTAAAGCATTTACTCTGATTTCACAGTGTTTTCATAACACCAGTTTCGAAACTGAGGGAGATTTTTCAGTAAAACTCTCCTGGAGAGGGTTCTAACCAATAGATATGTAATTTACATAGCTTCCCTCACCGAGAAATACCGTGTTCCGAACAGGCTACATACATCAAGGATTTGAGAAACATTTTTAATGAGTTATGTACATGTGTATTACAGAACTTTCATCCAACATACAAGGCATATTGACACATAGAAACATTAACTGTGATTTCGCAGCTTTTTCCTAATAGCAGTTTCGAAATTCAGGCAGTTTTCAAAGGAAAAAACTGTTGGAGCGTGTTCTACCCAATAGATACGTAAATTACATAGATTCCCCCGCTGTGAAATTACGTGTTTCGAACACACTACATGCAGAAAAGTTTCGACAAAAATAAACTATAGACTTGCTTCCATGAGGATGACAGGACTTTCATCACAATAGAAGGCATATTGATACTTAGAAGCATTTACTCTGATTTCACAGAGCTTTCCAAACGCCAGTTTCGAAAATGAGGCAGATTTCATGGCAAAAACCTCTAGGAGCAGGTACTAACCTACAGATATGTAATTTACATGGATTCGCTCACCGTGAAATTCCATGTTCTGAACACGCTACATGCATCTCGGATTCGACAAATATTCACTACATAGTTGTTAGCATGTGGATTACAGCACTTTCATACACCATACAAGGCTTACTGACACTTTGAAGAAGTTTCTCAGATTTCACAGTTTAGTTTTAACGCCAGTTTGGAAAATGAGGCAGATTTGGCAGAAAAATTCTCTGGAGCGAGTTATACACAAAAGATATGTACTTTACCTAGTTTTACTCACCGTGATATTCCGTGTTCTGAACACAATCATGCATCATGGATTCGACAAACATTCACTACAGAGTTGGTAACATAACGATTACGGAACATTCATCCACCATAAATGCCATATTGACACTTTGAAGCACTTTCCCATATTTCAAAAGATTTTCCTAATGCCAGTTTTGAAAATGAGGCAGATTCGCAAAAAATTCTCGTGGAGCAAGTACTTCCCAATAGAAATGTAATTTACATAGTTTCCCTCACAGTGACATTCCAATTTCCGAACACGCTACATACTTCACGGATTTGACAAACATTTTTATGAGCTATGTACATGTGTATTACAGAACTTTCATCCACCATACAAGGAATATTTAAACCTAGAAACATTAACTCTGAATTTGCAGCCTATTCCTAATGCCAGTTTTTCAAAAATCAGGCTGTTTTCTCCGGAAAAAGTATTTGGAGCGAGTTCTACCCAATAGACATGAACTTTCCATAGATTCCATCTCCGGAAATTTCCGTCATACAATCACGCTACATGCATAGGCTTTCTACAATTATTCACATCAGGTTTGTTTGCATGTGGCTTTATGAACTTCCATCACAATAAAAGACATATTGACAGTTTGAAGTATTTTCTCTGATTTTGAAGGAATTTCCAAATGCCAGTTTCGAAAATGAGGCAAATTTCGCAGAGAAAAACTCTTGGAGTGAGTTATACCCAAGACATATTTATTTTACATAGATTCGCTCACCGTGATATTCTATTTTCTGAACACTCTTCATGTATCTCGGATTCGACATATATTCTCTACAGAGTTGTTAGTATGCGGATAGCCGGACTTTCATCCGCCATACAAGGCATATTTACACCTACAATTGATTAATCTGAGTTCGCAGCTCATTCCTAATGCCAGTTTCAAAAATCAGGCTGTTATCTCAGGAAAAAACTCTTGGAGAGATTTCTAACCTAGGGAAATGTAATTTACATAAATTTCCTCGCCGAGACATTCCATGTTTCGAACATGCTACATGCATAACGGATTCGACAAATATTCACTACAGATTTGTTAACATGTGGATTACCGAACTTTCATCACAAAACATTGAATATTGATACTTAGAAGTATTTTCTCAGATTTTGCAGCATTTTCCAAGGGCTAGTTTCAAAAATGATGCAGTTTTCGCAGAAAAATTCTCTTGGAGTTTGTTCTACCTAATAGGCAAGTAGTTTACATTATTTCAAACACCGTGAAACTCCACGTTCCGAACATGGTATATGCATCACGGATAAAAAAAAAGATTCTTTAATATGTTGTGAAAATATGGATTACTGAACTTTCTTCCATCATAAAGGCATCTTTACACCTACAAATATTATCTCTCATTTCGCAGCTTTATCCAAACATCCCATTCGAGAATCAAGCAATTTTCGAAGAAATATTCTATTCTAGCTAGTTCTACCCAATAGAATTCTAATTTACATAGATTCATTACCGTGAAATTCTGTTTTCCGTACGCGCTACATGAATCACGGTTTGAAAAATATTTACTACACTCTTGTTAACCTGTGGATTACCGGACTTTCATTCACCAATCAAGTCATTTTGACACTTAGAAGCATTTTCTCATATTTCGAAGATTTTTCCTAACGCCAGATTTGAAAAAGAGGCAGATTTTGCAGAAAAATGCTCTTGGAGCGAGTTCTACCCAATAGACATGTAATTTACATAGATGTGCTCATCATGATACTTTGTGTTCTGAACACATTTCATGTATCTCGGATTCGACAAATATTAACTACAGAGATGTTAGCGTTTGGATTACCAATCCTACATCCACCATACAAGGCATATATACACCTACAAGTATTTAGTCTCATTTCACAGTTTTATCCAAACGTCAAATTCGAAAATCATGAATTTTGCACAGAAAAATTCTATTCAAGCTAGTTCTACCCAATAGAATTTTAATTTACATAGTTACATTGCCGTGAATTTCCGTGTTCCAAACACGCTAAATAAGTTACGGGTTCAAAAAGTATTCCATTCATACTTGGTTACGTGTATTACCGGACTTAAATTCCCCATTCAAGGCATATTCACACTTAGAAGCATTTTCTCAGATTTCTCAGGTTTTTCCTAACGCCAGTTTGGAAAATGAGGCTGATTTCACAGAAAAAGTTCTTGGAGCCAGATCTACCCAAAAGATATGTAATTTACTAGTTCACTCACCGTGACTTTCCGTGTTCTGAACATGTTAAATGCATCAAGGATTCGACAGTCATTCTTTAATGAGTGTGAGCATGTGGATTATCAAATTTTGATCCACCTTACAAGACATGTTTTCACCTAGAAACATTTACTCACATTTCGCAGAATTTTCCTAACGTCAGTTTCGAAAATCAGGCAGTTTTCGCAGAAAAATCCTCTTGTTGCATGTTCCATCCAATAGACATCTCATTTTCATAGATACCATCACCGTAACATTCCGTGTTCCTAAAAAACGGTTCATGCACCAAGGATTCAACAAATATTCACTGCTGAGTTGTTAGCATGTGAATTACCAATCTTTAATAAACCATTGAAGACATATTGTCACCTTAAAGCATTTACTCTGATTTCACAGTGTTTTCATAACACCAGTTTCGAAACTGAGGGAGATTTTTCAGTAAAACTCTCCTGGAGAGGGTTCTAACCAATAGATATGTAATTTACATAGCTTCCCTCACCGAGAAATACCGTGTTCCGAACAGGCTACATACATCAAGGATTTGAGAAACATTTTTAATGAGTTATGTACATGTGTATTACAGAACTTTCATCCAACATACAAGGCATATTGACACATAGAAACATTAACTGTGATTTCGCAGCTTTTTCCTAATAGCAGTTTCGAAATTCAGGCAGTTTTCAAAGGAAAAAACTGTTGGAGCGTGTTCTACCCAATAGATACATAAATTACATAGATTCCCCCGATGTGAAATTCCGTGTTTCGAACACACTACATGCAGAAAAGTTTCGACAAAAATAAACTATAGGGTTGTTTGCATGAGGATGACAGGACTTTCATCACAATAGAAGGCCATATTGATACTTAGAAGCATTTACTCTGATTTCACAGAGCTTTCCAAACGCCAGTTTCGAAAATGAGGCAGATTTCATGGCAAAAACCTCTAGGAGCAGGTACTAACCTACAGATATGTAATTTACATGGATTCGCTCACCGTGAAATTCCATGTTCTGAACACGCTACATGCATCTCGGATTCGACAAATATTCACTACATAGTTGTTAGCATGTGGATTACAGCACTTTCATACACCATACAAGGCTTACTGACACTTTGAAGAAGTTTCTCAGATTTCACAGTTTAGTTTTAACGCCAGTTTGGAAAATGAGGCAGATTTGGCAGAAAAATTCTCTGGAGCGAGTTATACACAAAAGATATGTACTTTACCTAGTTTTACTCACCGTGATATTCCGTGTTCTGAACACGTTTCATGCATCATGGATTCGACAAACATTCACTACAGAGTTGGTAACATAACGATTACGGAACATTCATCCACCATAAATGCCATATTGACACTTTGAAGCACTTTCCCATATTTCAAAAGATTTTCCTAATGCCAGTTTTGAAAATGAGGCAGATTCGCAAAAAATTCTCGTGGAGCAAGTACTTCCCAATAGAAATGTAATTTACATAGTTTCCCTCACAGTGACATTCCAATTTCCGAACACGCTACATACTTCACGGATTTGACAAACATTTTTATGAGATATGTACATGTGTATTACAGAACTTTCATCCACCATACAAGGAATATTAAAACCTAGAAACATTAACTCTGAATTTGCAGCCTATTCCTAATGCCAGTTTTTCGAAAATCAGGCCGCTTTCTCCGGAAAAAGTATTTGGAGCGAGTTCTACCCAATAGACATGAACTTTCCATAGATTCCATCTCCGGAAATTTCCGTCATACAATCACGCTACATGCATAGGCTTTCTACAATTATTCACATCAGGTTTGTTTGCATGTGGCTTTATGAACTTCCATCACAATAAAAGACATATTGACAGTTTGAAGTATTTTCTCTGATTTTGAAGGAATTTCCAAATGCCAGTTTCGAAAATGAGGCAAATTTCTCAGAGAAAAACTCTTGGAGTGAGTTATACCCAAGACATATTTATTTTACATAGATTCGCTCACCGTGATATTCTATTTTCTGAACACTCTTCATGTATCTCGGATTCGACATATATTCTCTACAGAGTTGTTAGTATGCGGATAGCCGGACTTTCATCCACCATACAAGGCATATTTACACCTACAATTGATTAATCTGAGTTCGCAGCTCATTCCTAATGCCAGTTTCAAAAATCAGGCTGTTATCTCAGGAAAAAACTCTTTGAGAGATTTCTAACCTAGGGAAATGTAATTTACATAAATTTCCTCGCCATGAAATTCCATGTTCCGAACATGCTACATGCATAACGGATTCGACAAATATTCACTACAGATTTGTTAACATGTGGATTACCGAACTTTCATCACAAAACATTGAATATTGATACTTAGAAGTATTTTCTCAGATTTTGCAGCATTTTCCAAGGGCTAGTTTCAAAAATGATGCAGTTTTCGCAGAAAAATTCTCTTGGAGTTTGTTCTACCTAATAGGCAAGTAGTTTACATTATTTCAAACACCGTGAAACTCCACGTTCCGAACATGGTATATGCATCACGGATAAAAAGAAAGATTCTTTAATATGTTGTGAAAATATGGATTACTGAACTTTCTTCCAACATAAAGGCATCTCTACACCTACAAATATTATCTCTCATTTCGCAGCTATATCCAAACATCCCATTCGAGAATCAAGCAATTTTCACAGAAATATTCTATTCTAGCTAGTTCTACCCAATAGAATTCTAATTTACATAGTTTCATTACCGTGAAATACTGTTTTCCGTACGCGCTACATGAATCACGGTTTGAAAAATATTTACTACACTCTTGTTAACCTGTGGATTACCGGACTTTCATCCACCAATCAAGTCATTTTGAAACTTAGAAGCATTTTCTCATATTTCGAAGATTTTTCCTAACGCCAGATTCGAAAAAGAGGCAGATTCTGCAGAAAAATGCTCTTGGAGCGAGTTCTACCCAATAGACATGTAATTTACATAGATGTGCTCATCATGATACTTTGTGTTCTGAACACATTTCATGTATCTCTGATTCGACAAATATTAACTACAGAGATGTTAGCATTTGGATTACCAATCCTACATCCACCATACAAGGCATATATACACCTACAAGTATTTACTCTCATTTCACAGTTTTATCCAAACGTCAAATTCGAAAATCATGAATTTTGTACAGAAAAATTCTATTCAAGCTAATTCTATCCAATAGAATTTTAATTTACATAGTTACATTGCCGTGAATTTCCGTGTTCCAAACACGCTAAATAAGTCACGGGTTCAAAAAGTATTCCATTCATACTTGGTTACGTGGATTACCGGACTTAAATTCCCCATTCAAGGCATATTCACACTTAGAAGCATTTTCTCAGATTTCTCAGGTTTTTCCTAATGCCAGTTTGGAAAATGAGGCTGAATTCACAGAAAATGTTCTTGGAGCCAGATCTACCCAAAAGATATGTAATTTACTAGTTCACTCACCGTGACTTTCCGTGTTCTGAACATGTTAAATGCATCAAGGATTCGACAGTCATTCTTTAATGAGTGTGAGCATGTGGATTATCAAATTTTGATCCACCTTACAAGACATGTTTTCACCTAGAAACATTTACTCACATTTCGCTGAATTTTCCTAACGTCAGTTTCGAAAATCAGGCAGTTTTCGCAGAAAAATCCTCTTGTTGCATGTTCCATCCAATAGACATCTCATTTTCATAGATACCATCACCGTAACATTCCGTGTTCCTAAAAAACGGTTCATGCACCAAGGATTCAACAAATATTCACTGCTGAGTTGTTAGCATGTGAATTACCAATCTTTAATAAACCATTGAAGACATATTGTCACCTTAAAGCATTTACTCTGATTTCACAGTGTTTTCATAACACCAGTTTCGAAACTGAGGGAGATTTTTCAGTAAAACTCCCCTGGAGAGGGTTCTAACCAATAGATATGTAATTAACTTTGCTTCCCTCACCGAGAAATACCTTGTTCCGAACAGGCTACATACATCAAGGATTTCAGAAACATTTTTAATGAGTTATGTACATGTGTATTACAGAACTTTCATCCAACATTCAAGGCATATTGACACATAGAAATATTAACTGTGAGTTCGCAGCTTTTTCCTAATAGCAGATTCGAAATTCAGGCAGTTTTCAAAGGAAAATCTGTTGGAGCGTGTTCTACCCAATAGGTACGTAAATTACATAGATTCCCCAGCTGTGAAATTCCGTGTTTCGAACACACTACATGCAGAAAAGTTTCGACAAAAATAAACTATAGAGTTGTTTGCATGAGGATGACAGGACTTTCATCACAATAGAAAGCATATTGATACTTAGAAGCATTTTCTCTGATTTCACAGAGCTTTCCAAACGCCAGTTTTGAAAATGAGGCAGATTTCACGGCAAAAACTCTTGGAGCAGGTTCTAACCTATAGACATGTAATTTACATGGATTCGCTCACCGTGAAATTCCATGTTCTGAACACGCTACATGCATCTCGGATTCGACAAATATTCACTACATAGTTGTTAGCATGTGGATTACAGCACTTTCATACACCATACAAGGCTTACTGACACTTTGAAGAAGTTTCTCAGATTTCACAGTTTAGTTTTAACGCCAGTTTGGAAAATGAGGCAGATTTGGCAGAAAAATTCTCTGGAGCGAGTTATACACAAAAGATATGTACTTTACCTAGTTTTACTCACCGTGATATTCCGTGTTCAGAAAACGTTTCATGCATCATGGATTCGACAAACATTCACTACAGATTTGGTAACATAACGATTACGGAACATTCATCCAAAATAAATGCCATATTGACACTTTGAAGCACTTTCCCATATTTCAAAAGATTTTCCTAATGCCAGTTTTGAAAATGAGGCAGATTCGCAAAAAATTCTCGTGGAGCAAGTACTTCCCAATAGAAATGTAATTTACATAGTTTCCCTCACAGTGACATTCCAATTTCCGAACACGCTACATACATCACGGTTTTGACAAACATTTTTATGAGTTATGTACATGTGTATTACAGAACTTTCATCCACCATACAAGGAATATTTAAACCTAGAAACATTAGCTCCGAATTTGCAGCCTATTCCTAATGCCAGTTTCTCGAAAATCAGGCCGTTTTCTCCGGAAAAAATTTTTGGAGCGAGTTCTACCCAATAGACATGAAATTTTCATAGATTCCATCTCCGGAATTTTCTGTCATACGATCACGCTACATGCATAGGCTTTCTACAATTATTCACATCAGGTTTGTTTGCATGTGGCTTTATGAACTTCCATCACAATAAAAGACATATTGACAGTTTGAAGTATTTTCTCTGATTTTGAAGGAATTTCCAAATGCCAGTTTCGAAAATGAGGCAAATTTCGCAGAGAA
This sequence comes from Camelus bactrianus, assembly GCF_048773025.1. Classification (NCBI taxonomy): domain Eukaryota; kingdom Metazoa; phylum Chordata; class Mammalia; order Artiodactyla; family Camelidae; genus Camelus; species Camelus bactrianus. The sequence goes on along the minus strand of NC_133539.1, from coordinate 140,188,251 downwards.
AAACTCTTGGAGTGAGTTATACCCAAGACATATTTATTTTACATAGATTCGCTCACCGTGATATTCTATTTTCTGAACACTCTTCATGTATCTCAGATTCGACATATATTCTCTACAGAGTTGTTAGTATGCGGATAGCTGGACTTTCATCCACCATACAAGGCATATTTACACCTACAATTGATTAATCATAGTTCGCAGCTTATTCCTAATGCCAGTTTCAAAAATCAGGCTGTTATCTCAGGAAAAAACTCTTGGAGAGATTTCTAACCTAGGGAAATGTAATTTACATAAATTTCCTCGCCGAGACATTCCATGTTCCGAACATGCTACATGCATAACGGATTCGACAAATATTCACTACAGATTTGTTAGCATGTGGATTACCGAACTTTCATCACAAAACATTGAATATTGATACTTAGAAGTATTTTCTCAGATTTTGCAGCATTTTCCAAGGGCTAGTTTCAAAAATGATGCAGTTTTCGCAGAAAAATTCCCTTGGAGTTAGTTCTACCTAATAGGCAAGTAGTTTACATTATTTCAAACACCGTGAAATTCCACGTTCCGAACATGTTATATGCATCACAGATAAAAAAAAAGATTCTTTAATATGTTGTGAAAATATGGATTACTGAACTTTCTCCGAACATAAAGACATCTTTACACCTACAAATATTATCTCTCATTTCGCAGCTTTATGCAAACATCCCTTTCGAGAATCAAGCAATTTTCGCAGAAATATTCTCTTCTAGCTAGTTCTACCCAATAGAATTCTAATTTACATAGTTTCATTACCGTGAAATTCTGTTTTCCGTACGTGCTACATGAATCACGGTTTGAAAAATATTTACTACACTCTTGTTAACATGTGGATTACCGGACTTTCATCCACCAATCAAGTCATATTGACACTTAGAAGCATTTTCTCATATTTCGAAGATTTTTCCTAACGCCAGATTTGAAAAAGAGGCAGATTCTGCAGAAAAATGCTCTTGGAGCGAGTTCTACCCAATAGACATGTAATTTACATAGATGTGCTCATCATGATACTTTGTGTTCTGAACACATTTCATGTATCTCGGATTCGACAAATATTAACTACAGAGATGTTAGCATTTGGATTACCAATCTTACATCCACCATACAAGGCATATTTACACCTACAAGTATTTACTCTCTTTTCGCAGTTTTATGCAAACGTCAAATTCGATATTCATGCAATTTGCGCATAAAAATTCTATTCAAGCTAGTTTTACCCAATAGAATTTTAATTTACATAGTTTCATTACCGTGAATTTCCATGTTCCAAACACGCTAAATAAGTCACGGATTCGAAAAGAATTCCCTTCATAGTTGGTTACGTGGATTACCAGAGTTAAATTCCCCATTTAAGGCATATTCACACTTAGAAGCATTTTCTCAGATTTCTCAGGTTTTTCCTAATGCCTTTCTAGGAAAATGCGGCTGATTTCACAGAAAATGTTCTTGGAGCTAGTTCTACCAAAAAGATATATAATTTAAGTATTTCTCTCACCGTGACATTCCGTGTTCTGAACATGTTACATGCATCAAGGTTTCGACAATCATGCTTTAATGAGTGTGAGCATGTGGATTATCAAATTTTCATCCACCTTACAAGACATGTTTTCACCTAGAAACATTTACTCACATTTCGCAGAATTTTCCTAACGTCAGTTTCGAAAATTAGGCAGTTTTCGAAGAAAAATCCTCCTGTTGCATGTTCCATCCAATAGACATCTCATTTTCATAGATACCATCACCGTAACATTCCGTGTTCCTAAAAAATGGTTCATGCACCAAGGATTCAACAAATATCACTGCTGAGTTGTTAGCATGTGAATTACCGATCTTTAAAAAACCATTGAAGACATATTGTCACCTTAAAGCATTTAATATGATTTCACAGCCTTTTCATAAAACCAGTCTCGAAACTGAGTCAGATTTTTCAGTAAAACTCTCCTGGAGAGGGTTCTAACCAATATATATGTAATTAACTTTGCTTCCCTCACCGAGAAATACCTTGTTCCAAACAGGCTACATACATCAAGGATTTGAGAAACATTTTTAATGAGTTATGTACATGTGTATTACAGAACTTTCATCCAACATTCAAGGCATATTGACACATAGAAGTATTAACTGTGAGTTCGCAGCTTTTTCCTAATAGCAGTTTCGAAATTCAGGCAGTTTTCAAAGGAAAAAACTGTTGGAGCGTGTTCTACCCAATAGGTACGTAAATTACATAGATTCCCCAGCTGTGAAATTCCGTGTTTCGAACACACTACATGCAGAAAAGTTTCGACAAAAATAAACTATAGAGTTGTTTGCATGAGGATGACAGGACTTTCATCACAATAGAAAGCATATTGATACTTAGAAGCATTTTCTCTGATTTCACAGAGCTTTCCAAACGCCAGTTTTGAAAATGAGGCAGATTTCACGGCAAAAAATCTTGGAGCAGGTTCTAACCTATAGACATGTAATTTACATGGATTCGCTCACCGTGAAATTCCATGTTCTGAACACGCTACATGCATCTCGGATTCGACAAATATTCACTACATAGTTGTTAGCATGTGGATTACAGCACTTTCATACACCATACAAGGCTTACTGACACTTTGAAGAAGTTTCTCAGATTTCACAGTTTAGTTTTAACGCCAGTTTGGAAAATGAGGCAGATTTGGCAGAAAAATTCTCTGGAGCGAGTTATACACAAATGATATGTACTTTACCTAGTATTACTCACCGTGATATTCCGTGTTCAGAACACATTTCATGCATCATGGATTCGACAAACATTCACTACAGAGTTGGTAACATAACGATTACGGAACATTCATCCACCATAAATGCCATATTGACACTTTGAAGCACTTTCCCATATTTCAAAAGATTTTCCTAATGCCAGTTTTGAAAATGAGGCAGATTCGCAAAAAATTCTCGTGGAGCAAGTACTTCCCAATAGAAATGTAATTTACATAGTTTCCCTCACAGTGACATTCCAATTTCCGAACACGCTACATACATCACGGGTTTGACAAACATTTTTATGAGTTATGTACATGTGTATTACAGAACTTTCATCCACCATACAAGGAGTATTTAAACCTAGAAACATTAACTCTGAATTTGCAGCCTATTCCTAATGCCAGTTTCTCGAAAATCAGGCCGTATTCTCTGGAAAAAATTTTTGGAGCGAGTTCTACCCAATAGACATGAAATTTTCATAGATTCCATCTCCGGAAATTTCTGTCATACGATCACGCTACATGCATAGGCTTTCTACAATTATTCACATCAGGTTTGTTTGCATGTGGCTTTATGAACTTCCATCACAATAAAAGACATATTGACAGTTTGAAGTATTTTCTCTGATTTTGAAGGAATTTCCAAATGCCAGTTTCGAAAATGAGGCAAATTTCCCAGAGAAAAACTCTTGGAGTGAGTTCTACCCAAGACACATTTATTTTACATAGATTCGCTCACCGTGATATTCTATTTTCTGAACACTCTTCATGTATCTCGGATTCGACATATATTCTCTACAGAGTTGTTAGTATGCGGATAGCCGGACTTTCATCCACCATACAAGGCATATTTACACCTACAATTGATTAATCATAGTTCGCAGCTTATTCCTAATGCCAGTTTCAAAAATCAGGCTGTTATCTCAGGAAAAAACTCTTGGAGAGATTTCTAACCTAGGGAAATGTAATTTACATAAATTTCCTCGCCGAGACATTCCATGTTCCGAACATGCTACATGCATAACGGATTCGACAAATATTCACTACAGATTTGTTAGCATGTGGATTACCGAACTTTCATCACAAAACATTGAATATTGATACTTAGAAGTATTTTCTCAGATTTTGCAGCATTTTCCAAGGGCTAGTTTCAAAAATGATGCAGTTTTGGCAGAAAAATTCTCTTGGAGTTTGTTCTACCTAATAGGCAAGTAGTTTACATTATTTCAAACACCGTGAAATTCCACGTTCCGAACATGTTATATGCATCACGGATAAAAAAAAAGATTCTTTAATATGTTGTGAAAAAATGGATTACTGAACTTTCTCCGAATATAAAGACATCTTTACACCTACAAATATTATCTCTCATTTCGCAGCTTTATGCAAACATCCCATTCGAGAATCAAGCAATTTTCGCAGAAATATTCTCTTCTAGCTAGTTCTACCCAATAGAATTCTAATTTACATAGTTTCATTACCGTGAAATTCTGTTTTCCGTACGCGCTACATGAATCACGGTTTGAAAAATATTTACTACACTCTTGTTAACATGTGGATTACCGGACTTTCATCCACCAATCAAGTCATATTGACACTTAGAAGCATTTTCTCATATTTCGAAGATTTTTCCTAACGCCAGATTTGAAAAAGAGGCAGATTCTGCAGAAAAATGCTCTTGGAGCGAGTTCTACCCAATAGACATGTAATTTACATAGATGTGCTCATCATGATACTTTGTGTTCTGAACACATTTCATGTATCTCGGATTCGACAAATATTAACTACAGAGATGTTAGCATTTGGATTACCAATCTTACATCCACCATACAAGGCATATTTACACCTACAAGTATTTACTCTCTTTTCGCAGTTTTATGCAATCGTCAAATTCGATATTCATGCAATTTGCGCATAAAAATTCTATTCAAGCTAGTTTTACCCAATAGAATTTTAATTTACATAGTTTCATTACCGTGAATTTCCGTGTTCCAAACACGCTAAATAAGTCACGGATTCGAAAAGAAATCCCTTCATAGTTGGTTACGTGGATTACCAGAGTTAAATTCCCCATTCAAGGCATATTCACACTTAGAAGCATTTTCTCAGATTTCTCAGGTTTTTCCTAACGCCTTTCTAGGAAAATGCGGCTGATTTCACAGAAAATGTTCTTGGAGCTAGTTCTACCAAAAAGATATATAATTTAAGTATTTCTCTCACCGTGACATTCCGTGTTCTGAACATGTTACATGCATCAAGGTTTCGACAATCATGCTTTAATGAGTGTGAGCATGTGGATTATCAAATTTTCATCCACCTTACAAGACATGTTTTCACCTAGAAACATTTACTCACATTTCGCAGAATTTTCCTAACGTCAGTTTCGAAAATTAGGCAGTTTTCGAAGAAAAATCCTCTTGTTGCATGTTCCATCCAATAGACATCTCATTTTCATAGATACCATCACCGTAACATTCCGTGTTCCTAAAAAATGGTTCATGCACCAAGGATTCAACAAATATCACTGCTGAGTTGTTAGCATGTGAATTACCGATCTTTAATAAACCATTGAAGACATATTGTCACCTTAAAGCATTTAATATGATTTCACAGCCTTTTCATAAAACCAGTCTCGAAACTGAGGGAGATTTTTCAGTAAAACTCTCCTGGAGAGGGTTCTAACCAATATATATGTAATTAACTTTGCTTCCCTCACCGAGAAATACCTTGTTCCAAACAGGCTACATACATCAAGGATTTGAGAAACATTTTTAATGAGTTATGTACATGTGTATTACAGAACTTTCATCCAACATTCAAGGCATATTGACACATAGAAGTATTAACTGTGAGTTCGCAGCTTTTTCCTAAAAGCAGTTTCGAAATTCAGGCAGTTTTCAAAGGAAAAAACTGTTGGAGCGTGTTCTACCCAATAGGTACGTAAATTACATAGATTCCCCAGCTGTGAAATTCCGTGTTTCGAACACACTACATGCAGAAAATTTTCGATAAAAATAAACTTTAGAGTTGTTTGCATGAGGATGACAGGACTTTCATCACAATAGAAAGCATATTGATACTTAGAAGCATTTTCTCTGATTTCACAGAGCTTTCCAAACGCCAGTTTTGAAAATGAGGCAGATTTCACGGCAAAAAACTCTTGGAGCAGGTTCTAACCTATAGACATGTAATTTACATGGATTCGCTCACCGTGAAATTCCATGTTCTGAACACGCTACATGCATCTCGGATTCGACAAATATTCACTACATAGTTGTTAGCATGTGGATTACAGCACTTTCATACACCATACAAGGCTTACTGACACTTTGAAGAAGTTTCTCAGATTTCACAGTTTAGTTTTAACGCCAGTTTGGAAAATGAGGCAGATTTGGCAGAAAAATTCTCTGGAGCGAGTTATACACAAATGATATGTACTTTACCTAGTATTACTCACCGTGATATTCCGTGTTCAGAACACATTTCATGCATCATGGATTCGACGAACATTCACTACAGAGTTGGTAATATAACGATTACGGAACATTCATCCACCATAAATGCCATATTGACACTTTGAAGCACTTTCCCATATTTCAAAAGATTTTCCTAATGCCAGTTTTGAAAATGAGGCAGATTCGCAAAAAATTCTCGTGGAGCAAGTACTTCCCAATAGAAATGTAATTTACATAGTTTCCCTCACAGTGACATTCCAATTTCCGAACACGCTACATACATCACGGGTTTGACAAACATTTTTATGAGTTATGTACATGTGTATTACAGAACTTTCATCCACCATACAAGGAGTATTTAAACCTAGAAACATTAACTCTGAATTTGCAGCCTATTCCTAATGCCAGTTTCTCGAAAATCAGGCCGTATTCTCCGGAAAAAATTTTTGGAGCGAGTTCTACCCAATAGACATGAAATTTTCATAGATTCCATCTCCGGAAATTTCTGTCATACGATCACGCTACATGCATAGGCTTTCTACAATTATTCACATCAGGTTTGTTTGCATGTGGCTTTATGAACTTCCATCACAATAAAAGACATATTGACAGTTTGAAGTATTTTCTCTGATTTTGAAGGAATTTCCAAATGCCAGTTTCGAAAATGAGGCAAATTTCGCAGAGAAAAACTCTTGGAGTGAGTTCTACCCAAGACACATTTATTTTACATAGATTCGCTCACCGTGATATTCTATTTTCTGAACACTCTTCATGTATCTCGGATTCGACATATATTCTCTACAGAGTTGTTAGTATGCGGATAGCCGGACTTTCATCCACCATACAAGGCATATTTACACCTACAATTGATTAATCATAGTTCGCAGCTTATTCCTAATGCCAGTTTCAAAAATCAGGCTGTTATCTCAGGAAAAAACTCTTGGAGAGATTTCTAACCTAGGGAAATGTAATTTACATAAATTTCCTCGCCGAGACATTCCATGTTCCGAACATGCTACATGCATAACGGATTCGACAAATATTCACTACAGATTTGTTAGCATGTGGATTACCGAACTTTCATCACAAAACATTGAATATTGATACTTAGAAGTATTTTCTCAGATTTTGCAGCATTTTCCAAGGGCTAGTTTCAAAAATGATGCAGTTTTCGCAGAAAAATTCTCTTGGAGTTTGTTCTACCTAATAGGCAAGTAGTTTACATTATTTCAAACACCGTGAAATTCCACGTTCCGAACATGTTATATGCATCACGGATAAAAAAAAAAGATTCTTTAATATGTTGTGAAAATATGGATTACTGAACTTTCTCCGAACATAAAGACATCTTTACACCTACAAATATTATCTCTCATTTCGCAGCTTTATGCAAACATCCCATTCGAGAATCAAGCAATTTTCGCAGAAATATTCTCTTCTAGCTAGTTCTACCCAATAGAATTCTAATTTACATAGTTTCATTACCGTGAAATTCTGTTTTCCGTACGCGCTACATGAATCACGGTTTGAAAAATATTTACTACACTCTTGTTAACATGTGGATTACCGGACTTTCATCCACCAATCAAGTCATATTGACACTTAGAAGCATTTTCTCATATTTCGAAGATTTTTCCTAACGCCAGATTTGAAAAAGAGGCAGATTCTGCAGAAAAATGCTCTTGGAGCGAGTTCTACCCAATAGACATGTAATTTACATAGATGTGCTCATCATGATACTTTGTGTTCTGAACACATTTCATGTATCTCTGATTCGACAAATATTAACTACAGAGATGTTAGCATTTGGATTACCAATCTTACATCCACCATACAAGGCATATTTACACCTACAAGTATTTACTCTCTTTTCGCAGTTTTATGCAAACGTCAAATTCGATATTCATGCAATTTGCGCATAAAAATTCTATTCAAGCTAGTTTTACCCAATAGAATTTTAATTTACATAGTTTCATTACCGTGAATTTCCGTGTTCCAAACACGCTAAATAAGTCACGGATTCGAAAAGAAATCCCTTCATAGTTGGTTACGTGGATTACCAGAGTTAAATTCCCCATTTAAGGCATATTCACACTTAGAAGCATTTTCTCAGATTTCTCAGGTTTTTCCTAACGCCTTTCTAGGAAAATGCGGCTGATTTCACAGAAAATGTTCTTGGAGCTAGTTCTACCAAAAAGATATATAATTTAAGTATTTCTCTCACCGTGACATTCCGTGTTCTGAACATGTTACATGCATCAAGGTTTCGACAATCATGCTTTAATGAGTGTGAGCATGTGGATTATCAAATTTTCATCCACCTTACAAGACATGTTTTCACCTAGAAACATTTACTCACATTTCGCAGAATTTTCCTAACGTCAGTTTCGAAAATTAGGCAGTTTTCGAAGAAAAATCCTCCTGTTGCATGTTCCATCCAATAGACATCTCATTTTCATAGATACCATCACCGTAACATTCCGTGTTCCTAAAAAATGGTTCATGCACCAAGGATTCAACAAATATCACTGCTGAGTTGTTAGCATGTGAATTACCGATCTTTAATAAACCATTGAAGACATATTGTCACCTTAAAGCATTTAATATGATTTCACAGCCTTTTCATAAAACCAGTCTCGAAACTGAGTCAGATTTTTCAGTAAAACTCTCCTGGAGAGGGTTCTAACCAATATATATGTAATTAACTTTGCTTCCCTCACCGAGAAATACCTTGTTCCAAACAGGCTACATACATCAAGGATTTGAGAAACATTTTTAATGAGTTATGTACATGTGTATTACAGAACTTTCATCCAACATTCAAGGCATATTGACACATAGAAGTATTAACTGTGAGTTCGCAGCTTTTTCCTAATAGCAGTTTCGAAATTCAGGCAGTTTTCAAAGGAAAAAACTGTTGGAGCGTGTTCTACCCAATAGGTACGTAAATTACATAGATTCCCCAGCTGTGAAATTCCGTGTTTCGAACACACTACATGCAGAAAAGTTTCGACAAAAATAAACTATAGAGTTGTTTGCATGAGGATGACAGGACTTTCATCACAATAGAAGGCATATTGATACTTAGAAGCATTTTCTCTGATTTCACAGAGCTTTCCAAACGCCAGTTTTGAAAATGAGGCAGATTTCACGGCAAAAAACTCTTGGAGCAGGTTCTAACCTATAGACATGTAATTTACATGGATTCGCTCACCGTGAAATTCCATGTTCTGAACACGCTACATGCATCTCGGATTCGACAAATATTCACTACATAGTTGTTAGCATGTGGATTACAGCACTTTCATACACCATACAAGGCTTACTGACACTTTGAAGAAGTTTCTCAGATTTCACAGTTTAGTTTTAACGCCAGTTTGGAAAATGAGGCAGATTTGGCAGAAAAATTCTCTGGAGCGAGTTATACACAAATGATATGTACTTTACCTAGTATTACTCACCGTGATATTCCGTGTTCAGAACACATTTCATGCATCATGGATTCGACAAACATTCACTACAGAGTTGGTAACATAACGATTACGGAACATTCATCCACCATAAATGCCATATTGACACTTTGAAGCACTTTCCCATATTTCAAAAGATTTTCCTAATGCCAGTTTTGAAAATGAGGCAGATTCGCAAAAAATTCTCGTGGAGCAAGTACTTCCCAATAGAAATGTAATTTACATAGTTTCCCTCACAGTGACATTCCAATTTCCGAACACGCTACATACATCACGGGTTTGACAAACATTTTTATGAGTTATGTACATGTGTATTACAGAACTTTCATCCACCATACAAGGAGTATTTAAACCTAGAAACATTAACTCTGAATTTGCAGCCTATTCCTAATGCCAGTTTCTCGAAAATCAGGCCGTATTCTCCGGAAAAAATTTTTGGAGCGAGTTCTACCCAATAGACATGAAATTTTCATAGATTCCATCTCCGGAAATTTCTGTCATACGATCACGCTACATGCATAGGCTTTCTACAATTATTCACATCAGGTTTGTTTGCATGTGGCTTTATGAACTTCCATCACAATAAAAGACATATTGACAGTTTGAAGTATTTTCTCTGATTTTGAAGGAATTTCCAAATGCCAGTTTCGAAAATGAGGCAAATTTCACAGAGAAAAACTCTTGGAGTGAGTTCTACCCAAGACACATTTATTTTACATAGATTCGCTCACCGTGATATTCTATTTTCTGAACACTCTTCATGTATCTCGGATTCGACATATATTCTCTACAGAGTTGTTAGTATGCGGATAGCCGGACTTTCATCCACCATACAAGGCATATTTACACCTACAATTGATTAATCATAGTTCGCAGCTTATTCCTAATGCCAGTTTCAAAAATCAGGCTGTTATCTCAGGAAAAAACTCTTGGAGAGATTTCTAACCTAGGGAAATGTAATTTACATAAATTTCCTCGCCGAGACATTCCATGTTCCGAACATGCTACATGCATAACGGATTCGACAAATATTCACTACAGATTTGTTAGCATGTGGATTACCGAACTTTCATCACAAAACATTGAATATTGATACTTAGAAGTATTTTCTCAGATTTTGCAGCATTTTCCAAGGGCTAGTTTCAAAAATGATGCAGTTTTCGCAGAAAAATTCTCTTGGAGTTTGTTCTACCTAATAGGCAAGTAGTTTACATTATTTCAAACACCGTGAAATTCCACGTTCCGAACATGTTATATGCATCACGGATAAAAAAAAAGATTCTTTAATATGTTGTGAAAATATGGATTACTGAACTTTCTCCGAACATAAAGACATCTTTACACCTACAAATATTATCTCTCATTTCGCAGCTTTATGCAAACATCCCATTCGAGAATCAAGCAATTTTCGCAGAAATATTCTCTTCTAGCTAGTTCTACCCAATAGAATTCTAATTTACATAGTTTCATTACCGTGAAATTCTGTTTTCCGTACGCGCTACATGAATCACGGTTTGAAAAATATTTACTACACTCTTGTTAACATGTGGATTACCGGACTTTCATCCACCAATCAAGTCATATTGACACTTAGAAGCATTTTCTCATATTTCGAAGATTTTTCCTAACGCCAGATTTGAAAAAGAGGCAGATTCTGCAGAAAAATGCTCTTGGAGCGAGTTCTACCCAATAGACATGTAATTTACATAGATGTGCTCATCATGATACTTTGTGTTCTGAACACATTTCATGTATCTCGCATTTGACAAATATTAACTACAGAGATGTTAGCATTTGGATTACCAATCTTACATCCACCATACAAGGCATATTTACACCTACAAGTATTTACTCTCTTTTCGCAGTTTTATGCAAACGTCAAATTCGATATTCATGCAATTTGCGCATAAAAATTCTATTCAAGCTAGTTTTACCCAATAGAATTTTAATTTACATAGTTTCATTACCGTGAATTTCCGTGTTCCAAACACGCTAAATAAGTCACGGATTCGAAAAGAAATCCCTTCATAGTTGGTTACGTGGATTACCAGAGTTAAATTCCCCATTTAAGGCATATTCACACTTAGAAGCATTTTCTCAGATTTCTCAGGTTTTTCCTAACGCCTTTCTAGGAAAATGCGGCTGATTTCACAGAAAATGTTCTTGGAGCTAGTTCTACCAAAAAGATATATAATTTAAGTATTTCTCTCACCGTGACATTCCGTGTTCTGAACATGTTACATGCATCAAGGTTTCGACAATCATGCTTTAATGAGTGTGAGCATGTGGATTATCAAATTTTCATCCACCTTACAAGACATGTTTTCACCTAGAAACATTTACTCACATTTCGCAGAATTTTCCTAACGTCAGTTTCGAAAATTAGGAAGTTTTCGAAGAAAAATCCTCCAGTTGCATGTTCCATCCAATAGACATCTCATTTTCATAGATACCATCACCGTAACATTCCGTGTTCCTAAAAAATGGTTCATGCACCAAGGATTCAACAAATATCACTGCTGAGTTGTTAGCATGTGAATTACCGATCTTTAATAAACCATTGAAGACATATTGTCACCTTAAAGCATTTAATATGATTTCACAGCCTTTTCATAAAACCAGTCTCGAAACTGAGTCAGATTTTTCAGTAAAACTCTCCTAGAGAGGGTTCTAACCAATATATATGTAATTAACTTTGCTTCCCTCACCGAGAAATACCTTGTTCCAAACAGGCTACATACATCAAGGATTTGAGAAACATTTTTAATGAGTTATGTACATGTGTATTACAGAACTTTCATCCAACATTCAAGGCATATTGACACATAGAAGTATTAACTGTGAGTTCGCAGCTTTTTCCTAATAGCAGTTTCAAAATTCAGGCAGTTTTCAAAGGAAAAAACTGTTGGAGCGTGTTCTACCCAATAGGTACGTAAATTACATAGATTCCCCAGCTGTGAAATTCCATGTTTCGAACACACTACATGCAGAAAAGTTTCGACAAAAATAAACTATAGAGTTGTTTGCATGAGGATGACAGGACTTTCATCACAATAGAAGGCATATTGATACTTAGAAGCATTTTCTCTGATTTCACAGAGCTTTCCAAACGCCAGTTTTGAAAATGAGGCAGATTTCACGGCAAAAAACTCTTGGAGCAGGTTCTAACCTATAGACATGTAATTTACATGGATTCGCTCACCGTGAAATTCCATGTTCTGAACACGCTACATGCATCTCGGATTCGACAAATATTCACTACATAGTTGTTAGCATGTGGATTACAGCACTTTCATACACCATACAAGGCTTACTGACACTTTGAAGAAGTTTCTCAGATTTCACAGTTTAGTTTTAACGCCAGTTTGGAAAATGAGGCAGATTTGGCAGAAAAATTCTCTGGAGCGAGTTATACACAAATGATATGTACTTTACCTAGTATTACTCACCGTGATATTCCGTGTTCAGAACACATTTCATGCATCATGGATTCGACAAACATTCACTACAGAGTTGGTAACATAACGATTACGGAACATTCATCCACCATAAATGCCATATTGACACTTTGAAGCACTTTCCCATATTTCAAAAGATTTTCCTAATGCCAGTTTTGAAAATGAGGCAGATTCGCAAAAAATTCTCGTGGAGCAAGTACTTCCCAATAGAAATGTAATTTACATAGTTTCCCTCACAGTGACATTCCAATTTCCGAACACGCTACATACATCACGGGTTTGACAAACATTTTTATGAGTTATGTACATGTGTATTACAGAACTTTCATCCACCATACAAGGAGTATTTAAACCTAGAAACATTAACTCTGAATTTGCAGCCTATTCCTAATGCCAGTTTCTCGAAAATCAGGCCGTATTCTCCGGAAAAAATTTTTGGAGCGAGTTCTACCCAATAGACATGAAATTTTCATAGATTCCATCTCCGGAAATTTCTGTCATACGATCACGCTACATGCATAGGCTTTCTACAATTATTCACATCAGGTTTGTTTGCATGTGGCTTTATGAACTTCCATCACAATAAAAGACATATTGACAGTTTGAAGTATTTTCTCTGATTTTGAAGGAATTTCCAAATGCCAGTTTCGAAAATGAGGCAAATTTCACAGAGAAAAACTCTTGGAGTGAGTTCTACCCAAGACACATTTATTTTACATAGATTCGCTCACCGTGATATTCTATTTTCTGAACACTCTTCATGTATCTCGGATTCGACATATATTCTCTACAGAGTTGTTAGTATGCGGATAGCCGGACTTTCATCCACCATACAAGGCATATTTACACCTACAATTGATTAATCATAGTTCGCAGCTTATTCCTAATGCCAGTTTCAAAAATCAGGCTGTTATCTCAGGAAAAAACTCTTGGAGAGATTTCTAACCTAGGGAAATGTAATTTACATAAATTTCCTCGCCGAGACATTCCATGTTCCGAACATGCTACATGCATAACGGATTCGACAAATATTCACTACAGATTTGTTAGCATGTGGATTACCGAACTTTCATCACAAAACATTGAATATTGATACTTAGAAGTATTTTCTCAGATTTTGCAGCATTTTCCAAGGGCTAGTTTCAAAAATGATGCAGTTTTCGCAGAAAAATTCTCTTGGAGTTTGTTCTACCTAATAGGCAAGTAGTTTACATTATTTCAAACACCGTGAAATTCCACGTTCCGAACATGTTATATGCATCATGGATAAAAAAAAAGATTCTTTAATATGTTGTGAAAATATGGATTACTGAACTTTCTCCGAACATAAAGACATCTTTACACCTACAAATATTATCTCTCATTTCGCAGCTTTATGCAAACATCCCATTCGAGAATCAAGCAATTTTCGCAGAAATATTCTCTTCTAGCTAGTTCTACCCAATAGAATTCTAATTTACATAGTTTCATTACCGTGAAATTCTGTTTTCCGTACGCGCTACATGAATCACGGTTTGAAAAATATTTACTACACTCTTGTTAACATGTGGATTACCGGACTTTCATCCACCAATCAAGTCATATTGACACTTAGAAGCATTTTCTCATATTTCGAAGATTTTTCCTAACGCCAGATTTGAAAAAGAGGCAGATTCTGCAGAAAAATGCTCTTGGAGCGAGTTCTACCCAATAGACATGTAATTTACATAGATGTGCTCATCATGATACTTTGTGTTCTGAACACATTTCATGTATCTCGGATTCGACAAATATTAACTACAGAGATGTTAGCATTTGGATTACCAATCTTACATCCACCATACAAGGCATATTTACACCTACAAGTATTTACTCTCTTTTCGCAGTTTTATGCAAACGTCAAATTCGATATTCATGCAATTTGCGCATAAAAATTCTATTCAAGCTAGTTTTACCCAATAGAATTTTAATTTACATAGTTTCATTACCGTGAATTTCCGTGTTCCAAACACGCTAAATAAGTCACAGATTCGAAAAGAAATCCCTTCATAGTTGGTTACGTGGATTACCAGAGTTAAATTCCCCATTCAAGGCATATTCACACTTAGAAGCATTTTCTCAGATTTCTCAGGTTTTTCCTAACGCCTTTCTAGGAAAATGCGGCTGATTTCACAGAAAATGTTCTTGGAGCTAGTTCTACCAAAAAGATATATAATTTAAGTATTTCTCTCACCGTGACATTCCGTGTTCTGAACATGTTACATGCATCAAGGTTTCGACAATCATGCTTTAATGAGTGTGAGCATGTGGATTATCAAATTTTCATCCACCTTACAAGACATGTTTTCACCTAGAAACATTTACTCACATTTCGCAGAATTTTCCTAACGTCAGTTTCGAAAATTAGGCAGTTTTCGAAGAAAAATCCTCCTGTTGCATGTTCCATCCAATAGACATCTCATTTTCATAGATACCATCACCGTAACATTCCGTGTTCCTAAAAAATGGTTCATGCACCAAGGATTCAACAAATATCACTGCTGAGTTGTTAGCATGTGAATTACCGATCTTTAATAAACCATTGAAGACATATTGTCACCTTAAAGCATTTAATATGATTTCACAGCCTTTTCATAAAACCAGTCTCGAAACTGAGTCAGATTTTTCAGTAAAACTCTCCTGGAGAGGGTTCTAACCAATATATATGTAATTAACTTTGCTTCCCTCACCGAGAAATACCTTGTTCCAAACAGGCTACATACATCAAGGATTTGAGAAACATTTTTAATGAGTTATGTACATGTGTATTACAGAACTTTCATCCAACATTCAAGGCATATTGACACATAGAAGTATTAACTGTGAGTTCGCAGCTTTTTCCTAATAGCAGTTTCGAAATTCAGGCAGTTTTCAAAGGAAAAAACTGTTGGAGCGTGTTCTACCCAATAGGTACGTAAATTACATAGATTCCCCAGCTGTGAAATTCCGTGTTTCGAACACACTACATGCAGAAAAGTTTCGACAAAAATAAACTATAGAGTTGTTTGCATGAGGATGACAGGACTTTCATCACAATAGAAGGCATATTGATACTTAGAAGCATTTTCTCTGATTTCACAGAGCTTTCCAAACGCCAGTTTTGAAAATGAGGCAGATTTCACGGCAAAAAACTCTTGGAGCAGGTTCTAACCTATAGACATGTAATTTACATGGATTCGCTCACCGTGAAATTCCATGTTCTGAACACGCTACATGCATCTCGGATTCGACAAATATTCACTACATAGTTGTTAGCATGTGGATTACAGCACTTTCATACACCATACAAGGCTTACTGACACTTTGAAGAAGTTTCTCAGATTTCACAGTTTAGTTTTAACGCCAGTTTGGAAAATGAGGCAGATTTGGCAGAAAAATTCTCTGGAGCGAGTTATACACAAATGATATGTACTTTACCTAGTATTACTCACCGTGATATTCCGTGTTCAGAACACATTTCATGCATCATGGATTCGACAAACATTCACTACAGAGTTGGTAACATAACGATTACGGAACATTCATCCACCATAAATGCCATATTGGCACTTTGAAGCACTTTCCCATATTTCAAAAGATTTTCCTAATGCCAGTTTTGAAAATGAGGCAGATTCGCAAAAAATTCTCGTGGAGCAAGTACTTCCCAATAGAAATGTAATTTACATAGTTTCCCTCACAGTGACATTCCAATTTCCGAACACGCTACATACATCACGGGTTTGACAAACATTTTTATGAGTTATGTACATGTGTATTACAGAACTTTCATCCACCATACAAGGAGTATTTAAACCTAGAAACATTAACTCTGAATTTGCAGCCTATTCCTAATGCCAGTTTCTCGAAAATCAGGCCGTATTCTCCGGAAAAAATTTTTGGAGCGAGTTCTACCCAATAGACATGAAATTTTCATAGATTCCATCTCCGGAAATTTCTGTCATACGATCACGCTACATGCATAGGCTTTCTACAATTATTCACATCAGGTTTGTTTGCATGTGGCTTTATGAACTTCCATCACAATAAAAGACATATTGACAGTTTGAAGTATTTTCTCTGATTTTGAAGGAATTTCCAAATGCCAGTTTCGAAAATGAGGCAAATTTCACAGAGAAAAACTCTTGGAGTGAGTTCTACCCAAGACACATTTATTTTACATAGATTCGCTCACCGTGATATTCTATTTTCTGAACACTCTTCATGTATCTCGGATTCGACATATATTCTCTACAGAGTTGTTAGTATGCGGATAGCCGGACTTTCATCCACCATACAAGGCATATTTACACCTACAATTGATTAATCATAGTTCGCAGCTTATTCCTAATGCCAGTTTCAAAAATCAGGCTGTTATCTCAGGAAAAAACTCTTGGAGAGATTTCTAACCTAGGGAAATGTAATTTACATAAATTTCCTCGCCGAGACATTCCATGTTCCGAACATGCTACATGCATAACGGATTCGACAAATATTCACTACAGATTTGTTAGCATGTGGATTACCGAACTTTCATCACAAAACATTGAATATTGATACTTAGAAGTATTTTCTCAGATTTTGCAGCATTTTCCAAGGGCTAGTTTCAAAAATGATGCAGTTTTCGCAGAAAAATTCTCTTGGAGTTTGTTCTACCTAATAGGCAAGTAGTTTACATTATTTCAAACACCGTGAAATTCCACGTTCCGAACATGTTATATGCATCACGGATAAAAAAAAAGATTCTTTAATATGTTGTGAAAATATGGATTACTGAACTTTCTCCGAACATAAAGACATCTTTACACCTACAAATATTATCTCTCATTTCGCAGCTTTATGCAAACATCCCATTCGAGAATCAAGCAATTTTCGCAGAAATATTCTCTTCTAGCTAGTTCTACCCAATAGAATTCTAATTTACATAGTTTCATTACCGTGAAATTCTGTTTTCCGTACGCGCTACATGAATCACGGTTTGAAAAATATTTACTACACTCTTGTTAACATGTGGATTACCGGACTTTCATCCACCAATCAAGTCATATTGACACTTAGAAGCATTTTCTCATATTTCGAAGATTTTTCCTAACGCCAGATTTGAAAAAGAGGCAGATTCTGCAGAAAAATGCTCTTGGAGCGAGTTCTACCCAATAGACATGTAATTTACATAGATGTGCTCATCATGATACTTTGTGTTCTGAACACATTTCATGTATCTCGGATTCGACAAATATTAACTACAGAGATGTTAGCATTTGGATTACCAATCTTACATCCACCATACAAGGCATATTTACACCTACAAGTATTTACTCTCTTTTCGCAGTTTTATGCAATCGTCAAATTCGATATTCATGCAATTTGCGCATAAAAATTCTATTCAAGCTAGTTTTACCCAATAGAATTTTAATTTACATAGTTTCATTACCGTGAATTTCCGTGTTCCAAACACGCTAAATAAGTCACGGATTCGAAAAGAAATCCCTTCATAGTTGGTTACGTGGATTACCAGAGTTAAATTCCCCATTTAAGGCATATTCACACTTAGAAGCATTTTCTCAGATTTCTCAGGTTTTTCCTAACGCCTTTCTAGGAAAATGCGGCTGATTTCACAGAAAATGTTCTTGGAGCTAGTTCTACCAAAAAGATATATAATTTAAGTATTTCTCTCACCGTGACATTCCGTGTTCTGAACATGTTACATGCATCAAGGTTTCGACAATCATGCTTTAATGAGTGTGAGCATGTGGATTATCAAATTTTCATCCACCTTACAAGACATGTTTTCACCTAGAAACATTTACTCACATTTCGCAGAATTTTCCTAACGTCAGTTTCGAAAATTAGGCAGTTTTCGAAGAAAAATCCTCCTGTTGCATGTTCCATCCAATAGACATCTCATTTTCATAGATACCATCACCGTAACATTCCGTGTTCCTAAAAAATGGTTCATGCACCAAGGATTCAACAAATATCACTGCTGAGTTGTTAGCATGTGAATTACCGATCTTTAATAAACCATTGAAGACATATTGTCACCTTAAAGCATTTAATATGATTTCACAGCCTTTTCATAAAACCAGTCTCGAAACTGAGTCAGATTTTTCAGTAAAACTCTCCTGGAGAGGGTTCTAACCAATATATATGTAATTAACTTTGCTTCCCTCACCGAGAAATACCTTGTTCCAAACAGGCTACATACATCAAGGATTTGAGAAACATTTTTAATGAGTTATGTACATGTGTATTACAGAACTTTCATCCAACATTCAAGGCATATTGACACATAGAAGTATTAACTGTGAGTTCGCAGCTTTTTCCTAATAGCAGTTTCGAAATTCAGGCAGTTTTCAAAGGAAAAAACTGTTGGAGCGTGTTCTACCCAATAGGTACGTAAATTACATAGATTCCCCAGCTGTGAAATTCCGTGTTTCGAACACACTACATGCAGAAAAGTTTCGACAAAAATAAACTATAGAGTTGTTTGCATGAGGATGACAGGACTTTCATCACAATAGAAGGCATATTGATACTTAGAAGCATTTTCTCTGATTTCACAGAGCTTTCCAAACGCCAGTTTTGAAAATGAGGCAGATTTCACGGCAAAAAACTCTTGGAGCAGGTTCTAACCTATAGACATGTAATTTACATGGATTCGCTCACCGTGAAATTCCATGTTCTGAACACGCTACATGCATCTCGGATTCGACAAATATTCACTACATAGTTGTTAGCATGTGGATTACAGCACTTTCATACACCATACAAGGCTTACTGACACTTTGAAGAAGTTTCTCAGATTTCACAGTTTAGTTTTAACGCCAGTTTGGAAAATGAGGCAGATTTGGCAGAAAAATTCTCTGGAGCGAGTTATACACAAATGATATGTACTTTACCTAGTATTACTCACCGTGATATTCCGTGTTCAGAACACATTTCATGCATCATGGATTCGACAAACATTCACTACAGAGTTGGTAACATAACGATTACGGAACATTCATCCACCATAAATGCCATATTGACACTTTGAAGCACTTTCCCATATTTCAAAAGATTTTCCTAATGCCAGTTTTGAAAATGAGGCAGATTCGCAAAAAATTCTCGTGGAGCAAGTACTTCCCAATAGAAATGTAATTTACATAGTTTCCCTCACAGTGACATTCCAATTTCCGAACACGCTACATACATCACGGGTTTGACAAACATTTTTATGAGTTATGTACATGTGTATTACAGAACTTTCATCCACCATACAAGGAGTATTTAAACCTAGAAACATTAACTCTGAATTTGCAGCCTATTCCTAATGCCAGTTTCTCGAAAATCAGGCCGTATTCTCCGGAAAAAATTTTTGGAGCGAGTTCTACCCAATAGACATGAAATTTTCATAGATTCCATCTCCGGAAATTTCTGTCATACGATCACGCTACATGCATAGGCTTTCTACAATTATTCACATCAGGTTTGTTTGCATGTGGCTTTATGAACTTCCATCACAATAAAAGACATATTGACAGTTTGAAGTATTTTCTCTGATTTTGAAGGAATTTCCAAATGCCAGTTTCGAAAATGAGGCAAATTTCACAGAGAAAAACTCTTGGAGTGAGTTCTACCCAAGACACATTTATTTTACATAGATTCGCTCACCGTGATATTCTATTTTCTGAACACTCTTCATGTATCTCGGATTCGACATATATTCTCTACAGAGTTGTTAGTATGCGGATAGCCGGACTTTCATCCACCATACAAGGCATATTTACACCTACAATTGATTAATCATAGTTCGCAGCTTATTCCTAATGCCAGTTTCAAAAATCAGGCTGTTATCTCAGGAAAAAACTCTTGGAGAGATTTCTAACCTAGGGAAATGTAATTTACATAAATTTCCTCGCCGAGACATTCCATGTTCCGAACATGCTACATGCATAACGGATTCGACAAATATTCACTACAGATTTGTTAGCATGTGGATTACCGAACTTTCATCACAAAACATTGAATATTGATACTTAGAAGTATTTTCTCAGATTTTGCAGCATTTTCCAAGGGCTAGTTTCAAAAATGATGCAGTTTTCGCAGAAAAATTCTCTTGGAGTTTGTTCTACCTAATAGGCAAGTAGTTTACATTATTTCAAACACCGTGAAATTCCACGTTCCGAACATGTTATATGCATCACGGATAAAAAAAAAGATTCTTTAATATGTTGTGAAAATATGGATTACTGAACTTTCTCCGAACATAAAGACATCTTTACACCTACAAATATTATCTCTCATTTCGCAGCTTTATGCAAACATCCCATTCGAGAATCAAGCAATTTTCGCAGAAATATTCTCTTCTAGCTAGTTCTACCCAATAGAATTCTAATTTACATAGTTTCATTACCGTGAAATTCTGTTTTCCGTACGCGCTACATGAATCACGGTTTGAAAAATATTTACTACACTCTTGTTAACATGTGGATTACTGGACTTTCATCCACCAATCAAGTCATATTGACACTTAGAAGCATTTTCTCATATTTCGAAGATTTTTCCTAACGCCAGATTTGAAAAAGAGGCAGATTCTGCAGAAAAATGCTCTTGGAGCGAGTTCTACCCAATAGACATGTAATTTACATAGATGTGCTCATCATGATACTTTGTGTTCTGAACACATTTCATGTATCTCGGATTCGACAAATATTAACTACAGAGATGTTAGCATTTGGATTACCAATCTTACATCCACCATACAAGGCATATTTACACCTACAAGTATTTACTCTCTTTTCGCAGTTTTATGCAATCGTCAAATTCGATATTCATGCAATTTGCGCATAAAAATTCTATTCAAGCTAGTTTTACCCAATAGAATTTTAATTTACATAGTTTCATTACCGTGAATTTCCGTGTTCCAAACACGCTAAATAAGTCACGGATTCGAAAAGAAATCCCTTCATAGTTGGTTACGTGGATTACCAGAGTTAAATTCCCCATTTAAGGCATATTCACACTTAGAAGCATTTTCTCAGATTTCTCAGGTTTTTCCTAACGCCTTTCTAGGAAAATGCGGCTGATTTCACAGAAAATGTTCTTGGAGCTAGTTCTACCAAAAAGATATATAATTTAAGTATTTCTCTCACCGTGACATTCCGTGTTCTGAACATGTTACATGCATCAAGGTTTCGACAATCATGCTTTAATGAGTGTGAGCATGTGGATTATCAAATTTTCATCCACCTTACAAGACATGTTTTCACCTAGAAACATTTACTCACATTTCGCAGAATTTTCCTAACGTCAGTTTCGAAAATTAGGCAGTTTTCGAAGAAAAATCCTCCTGTTGCATGTTCCATCCAATAGACATCTCATTTTCATAGATACCATCACCGTAACATTCCGTGTTCCTAAAAAATGGTTCATGCACCAAGGATTCAACAAATATCACTGCTGAGTTGTTAGCATGTGAATTACCGATCTTTAATAAACCATTGAAGACATATTGTCACCTTAAAGCATTTAATATGATTTCACAGCCTTTTCATAAAACCAGTCTCGAAACTGAGTCAGATTTTTCAGTAAAACTCTCCTGGAGAGGGTTCTAACCAATATATATGTAATTAACTTTGCTTCCCTCACCGAGAAATACCTTGTTCCAAACAGGCTACATACATCAAGGATTTGAGAAACATTTTTAATGAGTTATGTACATGTGTATTACAGAACTTTCATCCAACATTCAAGGCATATTGACACATAGAAGTATTAACTGTGAGTTCGCAGCTTTTTCCTAATAGCAGTTTCGAAATTCAGGCAGTTTTCAAAGGAAAAAACTGTTGGAGCGTGTTCTACCCAATAGGTACGTAAATTACATAGATTCCCCAGCTGTGAAATTCCGTGTTTCGAACACACTACATGCAGAAAAGTTTCGACAAAAATAAACTATAGAGTTGTTTGCATGAGGATGACAGGACTTTCATCACAATAGAAGGCATATTGATACTTAGAAGCATTTTCTCTGATTTCACAGAGCTTTCCAAACGCCAGTTTTGAAAATGAGGCAGATTTCACGGCAAAAAACTCTTGGAGCAGGTTCTAACCTATAGACATGTAATTTACATGGATTCGCTCACCGTGAAATTCCATGTTCTGAACACGCTACATGCATCTCGGATTCGACAAATATTCACTACATAGTTGTTAGCATGTGGATTACAGCACTTTCATACACCATACAAGGCTTACTGACACTTTGAAGAAGTTTCTCAGATTTCACAGTTTAGTTTTAACGCCAGTTTGGAAAATGAGGCAGATTTGGCAGAAAAATTCTCTGGAGCGAGTTATACACAAATGATATGTACTTTACCTAGTATTACTCACCGTGATATTCCGTGTTCAGAACACATTTCATGCATCATGGATTCGACAAACATTCACTACAGAGTTGGTAACATAACGATTACGGAACATTCATCCACCATAAATGCCATATTGACACTTTGAAGCACTTTCCCATATTTCAAAAGATTTTCCTAATGCCAGTTTTGAAAATGAGGCAGATTCGCAAAAAATTCTCGTGGAGCAAGTACTTCCCAATAGAAATGTAATTTACATAGTTTCCCTCACAGTGACATTCCAATTTCCGAACACGCTACATACATCACGGGTTTGACAAACATTTTTATGAGTTATGTACATGTGTATTACAGAACTTTCATCCACCATACAAGGAGTATTTAAACCTAGAAACATTAACTCTGAATTTGCAGCCTATTCCTAATGCCAGTTTCTCGAAAATCAGGCCGTATTCTCCGGAAAAAATTTTTGGAGCGAGTTCTACCCAATAGACATGAAATTTTCATAGATTCCATCTCCGGAAATTTCTGTCATACGATCACGCTACATGCATAGGCTTTCTACAATTATTCACATCAGGTTTGTTTGCATGTGGCTTTATGAACTTCCATCACAATAAAAGACATATTGACAGTTTGAAGTATTTTCTCTGATTTTGAAGGAATTTCCAAATGCCAGTTTCGAAAATGAGGCAAATTTCACAGAGAAAAACTCTTGGAGTGAGTTCTACCCAAGACACATTTATTTTACATAGATTCGCTCACCGTGATATTCTATTTTCTGAACACTCTTCATGTATCTCGGATTCGACATATATTCTCTACAGAGTTGTTAGTATGCGGATAGCCGGACTTTCATCCACCATACAAGGCATATTTACACCTACAATTGATTAATCATAGTTCGCAGCTTATTCCTAATGCCAGTTTCAAAAATCAGGCTGTTATCTCAGGAAAAAACTCTTGGAGAGATTTCTAACCTAGGGAAATGTAATTTACATAAATTTCCTCGCCGAGACATTCCATGTTCCGAACATGCTACATGCATAACGGATTCGACAAATATTCACTACAGATTTGTTAGCATGTGGATTACCGAACTTTCATCACAAAACATTGAATATTGATACTTAGAAGTATTTTCTCAGATTTTGCAGCATTTTCCAAGGGCTAGTTTCAAAAATGATGCAGTTTTCGCAGAAAAATTCTCTTGGAGTTTGTTCTACCTAATAGGCAAGTAGTTTACATTATTTCAAACACCGTGAAATTCCACGTTCCGAACATGTTATATGCATCACGGATAAAAAAAAAAGATTCTTTAATATGTTGTGAAAATATGGATTACTGAACTTTCTCCGAACATAAAGACATCTTTACACCTACAAATATTATCTCTCATTTCGCAGCTTTATGCAAACATCCCATTCGAGAATCAAGCAATTTTCGCAGAAATATTCTCTTCTAGCTAGTTCTACCCAATAGAATTCTAATTTACATAGTTTCATTACCGTGAAATTCTGTTTTCCGTACGCGCTACATGAATCACGGTTTGAAAAATATTTACTACACTCTTGTTAACATGTGGATTACCGGACTTTCATCCACCAATCAAGTCATATTGACACTTAGAAGCATTTTCTCATATTTCGAAGATTTTTCCTAACGCCAGATTTGAAAAAGAGGCAGATTCTGCAGAAAAATGCTCTTGGAGCGAGTTCTACCCAATAGACATGTAATTTACATAGATGTGCTCATCATGATACTTTGTGTTCTGAACACATTTCATGTATCTCGGATTCGACAAATATTAACTACAGAGATGTTAGCATTTGGATTACCAATCTTACATCCACCATACAAGGCATATTTACACCTACAAGTATTTACTCTCTTTTCGCAGTTTTATGCAAACGTCAAATTCGATATTCATGCAATTTGCGCATAAAAATTCTATTCAAGCTAGTTTTACCCAATAGAATTTTAATTTACATAGTTTCATTACCGTGAATTTCCGTGTTCCAAACACGCTAAATAAGTCACGGATTCGAAAAGAAATCCCTTCATAGTTGGTTACGTGGATTACCAGAGTTAAATTCCCCATTCAAGGCATATTCACACTTAGAAGCATTTTCTCAGATTTCTCAGGTTTTTCCTAACGCCTTTCTAGGAAAATGCGGCTGATTTCACAGAAAATGTTCTTGGAGCTAGTTCTACCAAAAAGATATATAATTTAAGTATTTCTCTCACCGTGACATTCCGTGTTCTGAACATGTTACATGCATCAAGGTTTCGACAATCATGCTTTAATGAGTGTGAGCATGTGGATTATCAAATTTTCATCCACCTTACAAGACATGTTTTCACCTAGAAACATTTACTCACATTTCGCAGAATTTTCCTAACGTCAGTTTCGAAAATTAGGCAGTTTTCGAAGAAAAATCCTCCTGTTGCATGTTCCATCCAATAGACATCTCATTTTCATAGATACCATCACCGTAACATTCCGTGTTCCTAAAAAATGGTTCATGCACCAAGGATTCAACAAATATCACTGCTGAGTTGTTAGCATGTGAATTACCGATCTTTAATAAACCATTGAAGACATATTGTCACCTTAAAGCATTTAATATGATTTCACAGCCTTTTCATAAAACCAGTCTCGAAACTGAGTCAGATTTTTCAGTAAAACTCTCCTGGAGAGGGTTCTAACCAATATATATGTAATTAACTTTGCTTC
Organism: Camelus bactrianus; assembly: GCF_048773025.1. Lineage (NCBI taxonomy): Eukaryota > Metazoa > Chordata > Mammalia > Artiodactyla > Camelidae > Camelus > Camelus bactrianus. The sequence goes on along the minus strand of NC_133539.1, from coordinate 140,162,017 downwards.
CCTCACCGAGAAATACCTTGTTCCAAACAGGCTACATACATCAAGGATTTGAGAAACATTTTTAATGAGTTATGTACATGTGTATTACAGAACTTTCATCCAACATTCAAGGCATATTGACACATAGAAGTATTAACTGTGAGTTCGCAGCTTTTTCCTAATAGCAGTTTCGAAATTCAGGCAGTTTTCAAAGGAAAAAACTGTTGGAGCGTGTTCTACCCAATAGGTACGTAAATTACATAGATTCCCCAGCTGTGAAATTCCGTGTTTCGAACACACTACATGCAGAAAAGTTTCGACAAAAATAATCTATAGAGTTGTTTGCATGAGGATGACAGGACTTTCATCACAATAGAAGGCATATTGATACTTAGAAGCATTTTCTCTGATTTCACAGAGCTTTCCAAACGCCAGTTTTGAAAATGAGGCAGATTTCACGGCAAAAATCTCTTGGAGCAGGTTCTAACCTATACACATGTAATTTACATGGATTCGCTCACCGTGAAATTCCATGTTCTGAACACGCTACATGCATCTCGGATTCGACAAATATTCACTACATAGTTGTTAGCATGTGGATTACAGCACTTTCATACACCATACAAGGCTTACTGACACTTTGAAGAAGTTTCTCAGATTTCACAGTTTAGTTTTAACGCCAGTTTGGAAAATGAGGCAGATTTGGCAGAAAAATTCTCTGGAGCGAGTTATACACAAATGATATGTACTTTACCTAGTATTACTCACCGTGATATTCTGTGTTCAGAACACATTTCATGCATCATGGATTCGACAAACATTCACTACAGAGTTGGTAACATAACGATTACGGAACATTCATCCACCATAAATGCCATATTGACACTTTGAAGCACTTTCCCATATTTCAAAAGATTTTCCTAATGCCAGTTTTGAAAATGAGGCAGATTCGCAAAAAATTCTCGTGGAGCAAGTACTTCCCATAGAAATGTAATTTACATAGCTTCCCTCACAGTGACATTCCAATTTCCGAACACGCTACATACATCACGGGTTTGACAAACATTTTTATGAGTTATGTACATGTGTATTACAGAACTTTCATCCACCATACAAGGAGTATTTAAACCTAGAAACATTAACTCTGAATTTGCAGCCTATTCCTAATGCCAGTTTCTTGAAAATCAGGCCGTATTCTCCGGAAAAAATTTTTGGAGCGAGTTCTACCCAATAGACATGAAATTTTCATAGATTCCATCTCCGGAAATTTCTGTCATACGATCACGCTACATGCATAGGCTTTCTACAATTATTCACATCAGGTTTGTTTGCATGTGGCTTTATGAACTTCCATCACAATAAAAGACATATTGACAGTTTGAAGTATTTTCTCTGATTTTGAAGGAATTTCCAAATGCCAGTTTCGAAAATGAGGCAAATTTCACAGAGAAAAACTCTTGGAGTGAGTTCTACCCAAGACACATTTATTTTACATAGATTCGCTCACCGTGATATTCTATTTTCTGAACACTCTTCATGTATCTCGGATTCGACATATATTCTCTACAGAGTTGTTAGTATGCGGATAGCCGGACTTTCATCCACCATACAAGGCATATTTACACCTACAATTGATTAATCATAGTTCGCAGCTTATTCCTAATGCCAGTTTCAAAAATCAGGCTGTTATCTCAGGAAAAAACTCTTGGAGAGATTTCTAACCTAGGGAAATGTAATTTACATAAATTTCCTCGCCGAGACATTCCATGTTCCGAACATGCTACATGCATAACGGATTCGACAAATATTCACTACAGATTTGTTAGCATGTGGATTACCGAACTTTCATCACAAAACATTGAATATTGATACTTAGAAGTATTTTCTCAGATTTTGCAGCATTTTCCAAGGGCTAGTTTCAAAAATGATGCAGTTTTCGCAGAAAAATTCTCTTGGAGTTTGTTCTACCTAATAGGCAAGTAGTTTACATTATTTCAAACACCGTGAAATTCCACGTTCCGAACATGTTATATGCATCACGGATAAAAAAAAAGATTCTTTAATATGTTGTGAAAATATTGATTACTGAACTTTCTCCGAACATAAAGACATCTTTACACCTACAAATATTATCTCTCATTTCGCAGCTTTATGCAAACATCCCATTCGAGAATCAAGCAATTTTCGCAGAAATATTCTCTTCTAGCTAGTTCTACCCAATAGAATTCTAATTTACATAGTTTCATTACCGTGAAATTCTGTTTTCCGTACGCGCTACATGAATCACGGTTTGAAAAATATTTACTACACTCTTGTTAACATGTGGATTACCGGACTTTCATCCACCAATCAAGTCATATTGACACTTAGAAGCATTTTCTCATATTTCGAAGATTTTTCCTAACGCCAGATTTGAAAAAGAGGCAGATTCTGCAGAAAAATGCTCTTGGAGCGAGTTCTACCCAATAGACATGTAATTTACATAGATGTGCTCATCATGATACTTTGTGTTCTGAACACATTTCATGTATCTCGGATTCGACAAATATTAACTACAGAGATGTTAGCATTTGGATTACCAATCTTACATCCACCATACAAGGCATATTTACACCTACAAGTATTTACTCTCTTTTCGCAGTTTTATGCAATCGTCAAATTCGATATTCATGCAATTTGCGCATAAAAATTCTATTCAAGCTAGTTTTACCCAATAGAATTTTAATTTACATAGTTTCATTACCGTGAATTTCCGTGTTCCAAACACGCTAAATAAGTCACGGATTCGAAAAGAAATCCCTTCATAGTTGGTTACGTGGATTACCAGAGTTAAATTCCCCATTCAAGGCATATTCACACTTAGAAGCATTTTCTCAGATTTCTCAGGTTTTTCCTAACGCCTTTCTAGGAAAATGCGGCTGATTTCACAGAAAATGTTCTTGGAGCTAGTTCTACCAAAAAGATATATAATTTAAGTATTTCTCTCACCGTGACATTCCGTGTTCTGAACATGTTACATGCATCAAGGTTTCGACAATCATGCTTTAATGAGTGTGAGCATGTGGATTATCAAATTTTCATCCACCTTACAAGACATGTTTTCACCTAGAAACATTTACTCACATTTCGCAGAATTTTCCTAACGTCAGTTTCGAAAATTAGGCAGTTTTCGAAGAAAAATCCTCCTGTTGCATGTTCCATCCAATAGACATCTCATTTTCATAGATACCATCACCGTAACATTCCGTGTTCCTAAAAAATGGTTCATGCACCAAGGATTCAACAAATATCACTGCTGAGTTGTTAGCATGTGAATTACCGATCTTTAATAAACCATTGAAGACATATTGTCACCTTAAAGCATTTAATATGATTTCACAGCCTTTTCATAAAACCAGTCTCGAAACTGAGTCAGATTTTTCAGTAAAACTCTCCTGGAGAGGGTTCTAACCAATATATATGTAATTAACTTTGCTTCCCTCACCGAGAAATACCTTGTTCCAAACAGGCTACATACATCAAGGATTTGAGAAACATTTTTAACGAGTTATGTACATGTGTATTACAGAACTTTCATCCAACATTCAAGGCATATTGACACATAGAAGTATTAACTGTGAGTTCACAGCTTTTTCCTAATAGCAGTTTCGAAATTCAGGCAGTTTTCAAAGGAAAAAACTGTTGGAGCGTGTTCTACCCAATAGGTACGTAAATTACATAGATTCCCCAGCTGTGAAATTCCGTGTTTCGAACACACTACATGCAGAAAAGTTTCGACAAAAATAAACTATAGAATTGTTTGCATGAGGATGACAGGACTTTCATCACAATAGAAGGCATATTGATACTTAGAAGCATTTTCTCTGATTTCACAGAGGTTTCCAAACGCCAGTTTTGAAAATGAGGCAGATTTCACGGCAAAAATCTCTTGGAGCAGGTTCTAACCTATACACATGTAATTTACATGGATTCGCTCACCGTGAAATTCCATGTTCTGAACACGCTACATGCATCTCGGATTCGACAAATATTCACTACATAGTTGTTAGCATGTGGATTACAGCACTTTCATACACCATACAAGGCTTACTGACACTTTGAAGAAGTTTCTCAGATTTCACAGTTTAGTTTTAACGCCAGTTTGGAAAATGAGGCAGATTTGGCAGAAAAATTCTCTGGAGCGAGTTATACACAAATGATATGTACTTTACCTAGTATTACTCACCGTGATATTCCGTGTTCAGAACACATTTCATGCATCATGGATTCGACAAACATTCACTACAGAGTTGGTAACATAACGATTACGGAACATTCATCCACCATAAATGCCATATTGACACTTTGAAGCACTTTCCCATATTTCAAAAGATTTTCCTAATGCCAGTTTTGAAAATGAGGCAGATTCGCAAAAAATTCTCATGGAGCAAGTACTTCCCAATAGAAATGTAATTTACATAGTTTCCCTCACAGTGACATTCCAATTTCCGAACACGCTACATACATCACGGGTTTGACAAACATTTTTATGAGTTATGTACATGTGTATTACAGAACTTTCATCCACCATACAAGGAGTATTTAAACCTAGAAACATTAACTCTGAATTTGCAGCCTATTCCTAATGCCAGTTTCTCGAAAATCAGGCCGTATTCTCCGGAAAAAATTTTTGGAGCGAGTTCTACCCAATAGACATGAAATTTTCATAGATTCCATCTCCGGAAATTTCTGTCATATGATCACGCTACATGCATAGGCTTTCTACAATTATTCACATCAGGTTTGTTTGCATGTGGCTTTATGAACTTCCATCACAATAAAAGACATATTGACAGTTTGAAGTATTTTCTCTGATTTTGAAGGAATTTCCAAATGCCAGTTTCGAAAATGAGGCAAATTTCACAGAGAAAAACTCTTGGAGTGAGTTCTACCCAAGACACATTTATTTTACATAGATTCGCTCACCGTGATATTCTATTTTCTGAACACTCTTCATGTATCTCGGATTCGACATATATTCTCTACAGAGTTGTTAGTATGCGGATAGCCGGACTTTCATCCACCATACAAGGCATATTTACACCTACAATTGATTAATCATAGTTCGCAGCTTATTCCTAATGCCAGTTTCAAAAATCAGGCTGTTATCTCAGGAAAAAACTCTTGGAGAGATTTCTAACCTAGGGAAATGTAATTTACATAAATTTCCTCGCCGAGACATTCCATGTTCCGAACATGCTACATGCATAACGGATTCGACAAATATTCACTACAGATTTGTTAGCATGTGGATTACCGAACTTTCATCACAAAACATTGAATATTGATACTTAGAAGTATTTTCTCAGATTTTGCAGCATTTTCCAAGGGCTAGTTTCAAAAATGATGCAGTTTTCGCAGAAAAATTCTCTTGGAGTTTGTTCTACCTAATAGGCAAGTAGTTTACATTATTTCAAACACCGTGAAATTCCACGTTCCGAACATGTTATATGCATCACGGATAAAAAAAAAGATTCTTTAATATGTTGTGAAAATATGGATTACTGAACTTTCTCCGAACATAAAGACATCTTTACACCTACAAATATTATCTCTCATTTCGCAGCTTTATGCAAACATCCCATTCGAGAATCAAGCAATTTTCGCAGAAATATTCTCTTCTAGCTAGTTCTACCCAATAGAATTCTAATTTACATAGTTTCATTACCGTGAAATTCTGTTTTCCGTACGCGCTACATGAATCACGGTTTGAAAAATATTTACTACACTCTTGTTAACATGTGGATTACCGGACTTTCATCCACCAATCAAGTCATATTGACACTTAGAAGCATTTTCTCATATTTCGAAGATTTTTCCTAACGCCAGATTTGAAAAAGAGGCAGATTCTGCAGAAAAATGCTCTTGGAGCGAGTTCTACCCAATAGACATGTAATTTACATAGATGTGCTCATCATGATACTTTGTGTTCTGAACACATTTCATGTATCTCGGATTCGACAAATATTAACTACAGAGATGTTAGCATTTGGATTACCAATCTTACATCCACCATACAAGGCATATTTACACCTACAAGTATTTACTCTCTTTTCGCAGTTTTATGCAAACGTCAAATTCGATATTCATGCAATTTGCGCATAAAAATTCTATTCAAGCTAGTTCTACCCAATAGAATTTTAATTTACATAGTTTCATTACCGTGAATTTCCGTGTTCCAAACACGCTAAATAAGTCACGGATTCGAAAAGAAATCCCTTCATAGTTGGTTACGTGGATTACCAGAGTTAAATTCCCCATTCAAGGCATATTCACACTTAGAAGCATTTTCTCAGATTTCTCAGGTTTTTCCTAACGCCTTTCTAGGAAAATGCGGCTGATTTCACAGAAAATGTTCTTGGAGCTAGTTCTACCAAAAAGATATATAATTTAAGTATTTCTCTCACCGTGACATTCCGTGTTCTGAACATGTTACATGCATCAAGGTTTCGACAATCATGCTTTAATGAGTGTGAGCATGTGGATTATCAAATTTTCATCCACCTTACAAGACATGTTTTCACCTAGAAACATTTACTCACATTTCGCAGAATTTTCCTAACGTCAGTTTCGAAAATTAGGCAGTTTTCGAAGAAAAATCCTCCTGTTGCATGTTCCATCCTATAGACATCTCATTTTCATAGATACCATCACCGTAACATTCCGTGTTCCTAAAAAATGGTTCATGCACCAAGGATTCAACAAATATCACTGCTGAGTTGTTAGCATGTGAATTACCGATCTTTAATAAACCATTGAAGACATATTGTCACCTTAAAGCATTTAATATGATTTCACAGCCTTTTCATAAAACCAGTCTCGAAACTGAGTCAGATTTTTCAGTAAAACTCTCCTGGAGAGGGTTCTAACCAATATATATGTAATTAACTTTGCTTCCCTCACCGAGAAATACCTTGTTCCAAACAGGCTACATATATCAAGGATTTGAGAAACATTTTTAATGAGTTATGTACATGTGTATTACAGAACTTTCATCCAACATTCAAGGCATATTGACACATAGAAGTATTAACTGTGAGTTCGCAGCTTTTTCCTAATAGCAGTTTCGAAATTCAGGCAGTTTTCAAAGGAAAAAACTGTTGGAGCGTGTTCTACCCAATAGGTACGTAAATTACATAGATTCCCCAGCTGTGAAATTCCGTGATTCGAACACACTACATGCAGAAAACTTTCGACAAAAATAAACTATAGAGTTGTTTGCATGAGGATGACAGGACTTTCATCACAATAGAAAGCATATTGATACTTAGAAGCATTTTCTCTGATTTCACAGAGCTTTCCAAACGCCAGTTTTGAAAATGAGGCAGATTTCACGGCAAAAATCTCTTGGAGCAGGTTCTAACCTATAGACATGTAATTTACATGGATTCGCTCACCGTGAAATTCCATGTTCTGAACACGCTACATGCATCTCGGATTCGACAAATATTCACTACATAGTTGTTAGCATGTGGATTACAGCACTTTCATACACCATACAAGGCTTACTGACACTTTGAAGAAGTTTCTCAGATTTCACAGTTTAGTTTTAACGCCAGTTTGGAAAATGAGGCAGATTTGGCAGAAAAATTCTCTGGAGCGAGTTATACACAAATGATATGTACTTTACCTAGTATTACTCACCGTGATATTCCGTGTTCAGAACACATTTCATGCATCATGGATTCGACAAACATTCACTACAGAGTTGGTAACATAACGATTACGGAACATTCATCCACCATAAATGCCATATTGACACTTTGAAGCACTTTCCCATATTTCAAAAGATTTTCCTAATGCCAGTTTTGAAAATGAGGCAGATTCGCAAAAAATTCTCGTGGAGCAAGTACTTCCCAATAGAAATGTAATTTACATAGTTTCCCTCACAGTGACATTCCAATTTCCGAACACGCTACATACATCACGGGTTTGACAAACATTTTTATGAGTTATGTACATGTGTATTACAGAACTTTCATCCACCATACAAGGAGTATTTAAACCTAGAAACATTAACTCTGAATTGCAGCCTATACCTAATGCCAGTTTCTCGAAAATCAGGCCGTATTCTCCGGAAAAAATTTTTGGAGCGAGTTCTACCCAATAGACATGAAATTTTCATAGATTCCATCTCCGGAAATTTCTGTCATACGATCACGCTACATGCATAGGCTTTCTACAATTATTCACATCAGGTTTGTTTGCATGTGGCTTTATGAACTTCCATCACAATAAAAGACATATTGACAGTTTGAAGTATTTTCTCTGATTTTGAAGGAATTTCCAAATGCCAGTTTCGAAAATGAGGCAAATTTCACAGAGAAAAACTCTTGGAGTGAGTTCTACCCAAGACACATTTATTTTACATAGATTCGCTCACCGTGATATTCTATTTTCTGAACACTCTTCATGTATCTCGGATTCGACATATATTCTCTACAGAGTTGTTAGTATGCGGATAGCCGGACTTTCATCCACCATACAAGGCATATTTACACCTACAATTGATTAATCATAGTTCGCAGCTTATTCCTAATGCCAGTTTCAAAAATCAGGCTGTTATCTCAGGAAAAAACTCTTGGAGAGATTTCTAACCTAGGGAAATGTAATTTACATAAATTTCCTCGCCGAGACATTCCATGTTCCGAACATGCTACATGCATAACGGATTCGACAAATATTCACTACAGATTTGTTAGCATGTGGATTACCGAACTTTCATCACAAAACATTGAATATTGATACTTAGAAGTATTTTCTCAGATTTTGCAGCATTTTCCAAGGGCTAGTTTCAAAAATGATGCAGTTTTCGCAGAAAAATTCTCTTGGAGTTTGTTCTACCTAATAGGCAAGTAGTTTACATTATTTCAAACACCGTGAAATTCCACGTTCCGAACATGTTATATGCATCACGGATAAAAAAAAAGATTCTTTAATATGTTGTGAAAATATGGATTACTGAACTTTCTCCGAACATAAAGACATCTTTACACCTACAAATATTATCTCTCATTTCGCAGCTTTATGCAAACATCCCATTCGAGAATCAAGCAATTTTCGCAGAAATATTCTCTTCTAGCTAGTTCTACCCAATAGAATTCTAATTTACATAGTTTCATTACCGTGAAATTCTGTTTTCCGTACGCGCTACATGAATCACGGTTTGAAAAATATTTACTACACTCTTGTTAACATGTGGATTACCGGACTTTCATCCACCAATCAAGTCATATTGACACTTAGAAGCATTTTCTCATATTTCGAAGATTTTTCCTAACGCCAGATTTGAAAAAGAGGCAGATTCTGCAGAAAAATGCTCTTGGAGCGAGTTCTACCCAATAGACATGTAATTTACATAGATGTGCTCATCATGATACTTTGTGTTCTGAACACATTTCATGTATCTCGGATTCGACAAATATTAACTACAGAGATGTTAGCATTTGGATTACCAATCTTACATCCACCATACAAGGCATATTTACACCTACAAGTATTTACTCTCTTTTCGCAGTTTTATGCAAACGTCAAATTCGATATTCATGCAATTTGCGCATAAAAATTCTATTCAAGCTAGTTCTACCCAATAGAATTTTAATTTACATAGTTTCATTACCGTGAATTTCCGTGTTCCAAACACGCTAAATAAGTCACGGATTCGAAAAGAAATCCCTTCATAGTTGGTTACGTGGATTACCAGAGTTAAATTCCCCATTCAAGGCATATTCACACTTAGAAGCATTTTCTCAGATTTCTCAGGTTTTTCCTAACGCCTTTCTAGGAAAATGCGGCTGATTTCACAGAAAATGTTCTTGGAGCTAGTTCTACCAAAAAGATATATAATTTAAGTATTTCTCTCACCGTGACATTCCGTGTTCTGAACATGTTACATGCATCAAGGTTTCGACAATCATGCTTTAATGAGTGTGAGCATGTGGATTATCAAATTTTCATCCACCTTACAAGACATGTTTTCACCTAGAAACATTTACTCACATTTCGCAGAATTTTCCTAACGTCAGTTTCGAAAATTAGGCAGTTTTCGAAGAAAAATCCTCCTGTTGCATGTTCCATCCAATAGACATCTCATTTTCATAGATACCATCACCGTAACATTCCGTGTTCCTAAAAAATGGTTCATGCACCAAGGATTCAACAAATATCACTGCTGAGTTGTTAGCATGTGAATTACCGATCTTTAATAAACCATTGAAGACATATTGTCACCTTAAAGCATTTAATATGATTTCACAGCCTTTTCATAAAACCAGTCTCGAAACTGAGTCAGATTTTTCAGTAAAACTCTCCTGGAGAGGGTTCTAACCAATATATATGTAATTAACTTTGCTTCCCTCACCGAGAAATACCTTGTTCCAAACAGGCTACATACATCAAGGATTTGAGAAACATTTTTAATGAGTTATGTACATGTGTATTACAGAACTTTCATCCAACATTCAAGGCATATTGACACATAGAAGTATTAACTGTGAGTTCGCAGCTTTTTCCTAATAGCAGTTTCGAAATTCAGGCAGTTTTCAAAGGAAAAAACTGTTGGAGCGTGTTCTACCCAATAGGTACGTAAATTACATAGATTCCCCAGCTGTGAAATTCCGTGTTTCGAACACACTACATGCAGAAAAGTTTCGACAAAAATAAACTATAGAGTTGTTTGCATGAGGATGACAGGACTTTCATCACAATAGAAGGCATATTGATACTTAGAAGCATTTTCTCTGATTTCACAGAGCTTTCCAAACGCCAGTTTTGAAAATGAGGCAGATTTCACGGCAAAAAACTCTTGGAGCAGGTTCTAACCTATAGACATGTAATTTACATGGATTCGCTCACCGTGAAATTCCATGTTCTGAACACGCTACATGCATCTCGGATTCGACAAATATTCACTACATAGTTGTTAGCATGTGGATTACAGCACTTTCATACACCATACAAGGCTTACTGACACTTTGAAGAAGTTTCTCAGATTTCACAGTTTAGTTTTAACGCCAGTTTGGAAAATGAGGCAGATTTGGCAGAAAAATTCTCTGGAGCGAGTTATACACAAATGATATGTACTTTACCTAGTATTACTCACCGTGATATTCCGTGTTCAGAACACATTTCATGCATCATGGATTCGACAAACATTCACTACAGAGTTGGTAACATAACGATTACGGAACATTCATCCACCATAAATGCCATATTGACACTTTGAAGCACTTTCCCATATTTCAAAAGATTTTCCTAATGCCAGTTTTGAAAATGAGGCAGATTCGCAAAAAATTCTCGTGGAGCAAGTACTTCCCAATAGAAATGTAATTTACATAGTTTCCCTCACAGTGACATTCCAATTTCCGAACACGCTACATACATCACGGGTTTGACAAACATTTTTATGAGTTATGTACATGTGTATTACAGAACTTTCATCCACCATACAAGGAGTATTTAAACCTAGAAACATTAACTCTGAATTTGCAGCCTATTCCTAATGCCAGTTTCTCGAAAATCAGGCCGTATTCTCCGGAAAAAATTTTTGGAGCGAGTTCTACCCAATAGACATGAAATTTTCATAGATTCCATCTCCGGAAATTTCTGTCATACGATCACGCTACATGCATAGGCTTTCTACAATTATTCACATCAGGTTTGTTTGCATGTGGCTTTATGAACTTCCATCACAATAAAAGACATATTGACAGTTTGAAGTATTTTCTCTGATTTTGAAGGAATTTCCAAATGCCAGTTTCGAAAATGAGGCAAATTTCACAGAGAAAAACTCTTGGAGTGAGTTCTACCCAAGACACATTTATTTTACATAGATTCGCTCACCGTGATATTCTATTTTCTGAACACTCTTCATGTATCTCGGATTCGACATATATTCTCTACAGAGTTGTTAGTATGCGGATAGCCGGACTTTCATCCACCATACAAGGCATATTTACACCTACAATTGATTAATCATAGTTCGCAGCTTATTCCTAATGCCAGTTTCAAAAATCAGGCTGTTATCTCAGGAAAAAACTCTTGGAGAGATTTCTAACCTAGGGAAATGTAATTTACATAAATTTCCTCGCCGAGACATTCCATGTTCCGAACATGCTACATGCATAACGGATTCGACAAATATTCACTACAGATTTGTTAGCATGTGGATTACCGAACTTTCATCACAAAACATTGAATATTGATACTTAGAAGTATTTTCTCAGATTTTGCAGCATTTTCCAAGGGCTAGTTTCAAAAATGATGCAGTTTTCGCAGAAAAATTCTCTTGGAGTTTGTTCTACCTAATAGGCAAGTAGTTTACATTATTTCAAACACCGTGAAATTCCACGTTCTGAACATGTTATATGCATCACGGATAAAAAAAAAGATTCTTTAATATGTTGTGAAAATATGGATTACTGAACTTTCTCCGAACATAAAGACATCTTTACACCTACAAATATTATCTCTCATTTCACAGCTTTATGCAAACATCCCATTCGAGAATCAAGCAATTTTCGCAGAAATATTCTCTTCTAGCTAGTTCTACCCAATAGAATTCTAATTTACATAGTTTCATTACCGTGAAATTCTGTTTTCCGTACGCGCTACATGAATCACGGTTTGAAAAATATTTACTACACTCTTGTTAACATGTGGATTACCGGACTTTCATCCACCAATCAAGTCATATTGACACTTAGAAGCATTTTCTCATATTTCGAAGATTTTTCCTAACGCCAGATTTGAAAAAGAGGCAGATTCTGCAGAAAAATGCTCTTGGAGTGAGTTCTACCCAATAGACATGTAATTTACATAGATGTGCTCATCATGATACTTTGTGTTCTGAACACATTTCATGTATCTCGGATTCGACAAATATTAACTACAGAGATGTTAGCATTTGGATTACCAATCTTACATCCACCATACAAGGCATATTTACACCTACAAGTATTTACTCTCTTTTCGCAGTTTTATGCAAACGTCAAATTCGATATTCATGCAATTTGCGCATAAAAATTCTATTCAAGCTAGTTTTACCCAATAGAATTTTAATTTACATAGTTTCATTACCGTGAATTTCCGTGTTCCAAACACGCTAAATAAGTCACGGATTCGAAAAGAAATCCCTTCATAGTTGGTTACGTGGATTACCAGAGTTAAATTCCCCCATTCAAGGCATATTCACACTTAGAAGCATTTTCTCAGATTTCTCAGGTTTTTCCTAACGCCTTTCTAGGAAAATGCGGCTGATTTCACAGAAAATGTTCTTGGAGCTAGTTCTACCAAAAAGATATATAATTTAAGTATTTCTCTCACCGTGACATTCCGTGTTCTGAACATGTTACATGCATCAAGGTTTCGACAATCATGCTTTAATGAGTGTGAGCATGTGGATTATCAAATTTTCATCCACCTTACAAGACATGTTTTCACCTAGAAACATTTACTCACATTTCGCAGAATTTTCCTAACGTCAGTTTCGAAAATTAGGCAGTTTTCGAAGAAAAATCCTCTTGTTGCATGTTCCATCCTATAGACATCTCATTTTCATAGATACCATCACCGTAACATTCCGTGTTCCTAAAAAATGGTTCATGCACCAAGGATTCAACAAATATCACTGCTGAGTTGTTAGCATGTGAATTACCGATCTTTAATAAACCATTGAAGACATATTGTCACCTTAAAGCATTTAATATGATTTCACAGCCTTTTCATAAAACCAGTCTCGAAACTGAGTCAGATTTTTCAGTAAAACTCTCCTGGAGAGGGTTCTAACCAATATATATGTAATTAACTTTGCTTCCCTCACCGAGAAATACCTTGTTCCAAACAGGCTACATACATCAAGGATTTGAGAAACATTTTTAATGAGTTATGTACATGTGTATTACAGAACTTTCATCCAACATTCAAGGCATATTGACACATAGAAGTATTAACTGTGAGTTCGCAGCTTTTTCCTAATAGCAGTTTCGAAATTCAGGCAGTTTTCAAAGGAAAAAACTGTTGGAGCGTGTTCTACCCAATAGGTACGTAAATTACATAGATTCCCCAGCTGTGAAATTCCGTGTTTCGAACACACTACATGCAGAAAAGTTTCGACAAAAATAAACTATAGAGTTGTTTGCATGAGGATGACAGGACTTTCATCACAATAGAAGGCATATTGATACTTAGAAGCATTTTCTCTGATTTCACAGAGCTTTCCAAACGCCAGTTTTGAAAATGAGGCAGATTTCACGGCAAAAAACTCTTGGAGCAGGTTCTAACCTATAGACATGTAATTTACATGGATTCGCTCACCGTGAAATTCCATGTTCTGAACACGCTACATGCATCTCGGATTCGACAAATATTCACTACATAGTTGTTAGCATGTGGATTACAGCACTTTCATACACCATACAAGGCTTACTGACACTTTGAAGAAGTTTCTCAGATTTCACAGTTTAGTTTTAACGCCAGTTTGGAAAATGAGGCAGATTTGGCAGAAAAATTCTCTGGAGCGAGTTATACACAAATGATATGTACTTTACCTAGTATTACTCACCGTGATATTCCGTGTTCAGAACACACTTCATGCATCATGGATTCGACAAACATTCACTACAGAGTTGGTAACATAACGATTACGGAACATTCATCCACCATAAATGCCATATTGACACTTTGAAGCACTTTCCCATATTTCAAAAGATTTTCCTAATGCCAGTTTTGAAAATGAGGCAGATTCGCAAAAAATTCTCGTGGAGCAAGTACTTCCCAATAGAAATGTAATTTACATAGTTTCCCTCACAGTGACATTCCAATTTCCGAACACGCTACATACATCACGGGTTTGACAAACATTTTTATGAGTTATGTACATGTGTATTACAGAACTTTCATCCACCATACAAGGAGTATTTAAACCTAGAAACATTAACTCTGAATTTGCAGCCTATTCCTAATGCCAGTTTCTCGAAAATCAGGCCGTATTCTCCGGAAAAAATTTTTGGAGCGAGTTCTACCCAATAGACATGAAATTTTCATAGATTCCATCTCCGGAAATTTCTGTCATACGATCACGCTACATGTATAGGCTTTCTACAATTATTCACATCAGGTTTGTTTGCATGTGGCTTTATGAACTTCCATCACAATAAAAGACATATTGACAGTTTGAAGTATTTTCTCTGATTTTGAAGGAATTTCCAAATGCCAGTTTCGAAAATGAGGCAAATTTCACAGAGAAAAACTCTTGGAGTGAGTTCTACCCAAGACACATTTATTTTACATAGATTCGCTCACCGTGATATTCTATTTTCTGAACACTCTTCATGTATCTCGGATTCGACATATATTCTCTACAGAGTTGTTAGTATGCGGATAGCCGGACTTTCATCCACCATACAAGGCATATTTACACCTACAATTGATTAATCATAGTTCGCAGCTTATTCCTAATGCCAGTTTCAAAAATCAGGCTGTTATCTCAGGAAAAAACTCTTGGAGAGATTTCTAACCTAGGGAAATGTAATTTACATAAATTTCCTCGCCGAGACATTCCATGTTCCGAACATGCTACATGCATAACGGATTCGACAAATATTCACTACAGATTTGTTAGCATGTGGATTACCGAACTTTCATCACAAAACATTGAATATTGATACTTAGAAGTATTTTCTCAGATTTTGCAGCATTTTCCAAGGGCTAGTTTCAAAAATGATGCAGTTTTCGCAGAAAAATTCTCTTGGAGTTTGTTCTACCTAATAGGCAAGTAGTTTACATTATTTCAAACACCGTGAAATTCCACGTTCCGAACATGTTATATGCATCACGGATAAAAAAAAAGATTCTTTAATATGTTGTGAAAATATGGATTACTGAACTTTCTCCGAACATAAAGACATCTTTACACCTACAAATATTATCTCTCATTTCACAGCTTTATGCAAACATCCCATTCGAGAATCAAGCAATTTTCGCAGAAATATTCTCTTCTAGCTAGTTCTACCCAATAGAATTCTAATTTACATAGTTTCATTACCGTGAAATTCTGTTTTCCGTACGCGCTACATGAATCACGGTTTGAAAAATATTTACTACACTCTTGTTAACATGTGGATTACCGGACTTTCATCCACCAATCAAGTCATATTGACACTTAGAAGCATTTTCTCATATTTCGAAGATTTTTCCTAACGCCAGATTTGAAAAAGAGGCAGATTCTGCAGAAAAATGCTCTTGGAGTGAGTTCTACCCAATAGACATGTAATTTACATAGATGTGCTCATCATGATACTTTGTGTTCTGAACACATTTCATGTATCTCGGATTCGACAATATTAACTACAGAGATGTTAGCATTTGGATTACCAATCTTACATCCACCATACAAGGCATATTTACACCTACAAGTATTTACTCTCTTTTCGCAGTTTTATGCAAACGTCAAATTCGATATTCATGCAATTTGCGCATAAAAATTCTATTCAAGCTAGTTTTACCCAATAGAATTTTAATTTACATAGTTTCATTACCGTGAATTTCCGTGTTCCAAACACGCTAAATAAGTCACGGATTCGAAAAGAAATCCCTTCATAGTTGGTTACGTGGATTACCAGAGTTAAATTCCCCCATTCAAGGCATATTCACACTTAGAAGCATTTTCTCAGATTTCTCAGGTTTTTCCTAACGCCTTTCTAGGAAAATGCGGCTGATTTCACAGAAAATGTTCTTGGAGCTAGTTCTACCAAAAAGATATATAATTTAAGTATTTCTCTCACCGTGACATTCCGTGTTCTGAACATGTTACATGCATCAAGGTTTCGACAATCATGCTTTAATGAGTGTGAGCATGTGTATTATCAAATTTTCATCCACCTTACAAGACATGTTTTCACCTAGAAACATTTACTCACATTTCGCAGAATTTTCCTAACGTCAGTTTCGAAAATTAGGCAGTTTTCGAAGAAAAATCCTCTTGTTGCATGTTCCATCCTATAGACATCTCATTTTCATAGATACCATCACCGTAACATTCCGTGTTCCTAAAAAATGGTTCATGCACCAAGGATTCAACAAATATCACTGCTGAGTTGTTAGCATGTGAATTACCGATCTTTAATAAACCATTGAAGACATATTGTCACCTTAAAGCATTTAATATGATTTCACAGCCTTTTCATAAAACCAGTCTCGAAACTGAGTCAGATTTTTCAGTAAAACTCTCCTGGAGAGGGTTCTAACCAATATATATGTAATTAACTTTGCTTCCCTCACCGAGAAATACCTTGTTCCAAACAGGCTACATACATCAAGGATTTGAGAAACATTTTTAATGAGTTATGTACATGTGTATTACAGAACTTTCATCCAACATTCAAGGCATATTGACACATAGAAGTATTAACTGTGAGTTCGCAGCTTTTTCCTAATAGCAGTTTCGAAATTCAGGCAGTTTTCAAAGGAAAAAACTGTTGGAGCGTGTTCTACCCAATAGGTACGTAAATTACATAGATTCCCCAGCTGTGAAATTCCGTGTTTCGAACACACTACATGCAGAAAAGTTTCGACAAAAATAAACTATAGAGTTGTTTGCATGAGGATGACAGGACTTTCATCACAATAGAAGGCATATTGATACTTAGAAGCATTTTCTCTGATTTCACAGAGCTTTCCAAACGCCAGTTTTGAAAATGAGGCAGATTTCACGGCAAAAAACTCTTGGAGCAGGTTCTAACCTATAGACATGTAATTTACATGGATTCGCTCACCGTGAAATTCCATGTTCTGAACACGCTACATGCATCTCGGATTCGACAAATATTCACTACATAGTTGTTAGCATGTGGATTACAGCACTTTCATACACCATACAAGGCTTACTGACACTTTGAAGAAGTTTCTCAGATTTCACAGTTTAGTTTTAACGCCAGTTTGGAAAATGAGGCAGATTTGGCAGAAAAATTCTCTGGAGCGAGTTATACACAAATGATATGTACTTTACCTAGTATTACTCACCGTGATATTCCGTGTTCAGAACACACTTCATGCATCATGGATTCGACAAACATTCACTACAGAGTTGGTAACATAACGATTACGGAACATTCATCCACCATAAATGCCATATTGACACTTTGAAGCACTTTCCCATATTTCAAAAGATTTTCCTAATGCCAGTTTTGAAAATGAGGCAGATTCGCAAAAAATTCTCGTGGAGCAAGTACTTCCCAATAGAAATGTAATTTACATAGTTTCCCTCACAGTGACATTCCAATTTCCGAACACGCTACATAC
Organism: Camelus bactrianus; assembly: GCF_048773025.1. NCBI lineage: Eukaryota > Metazoa > Chordata > Mammalia > Artiodactyla > Camelidae > Camelus > Camelus bactrianus. The sequence continues at coordinate 140,143,702 of NC_133539.1, read as the reverse complement.
ATCACGGGTTTGACAAACATTTTTATGAGTTATGTACATGTGTATTACAGAACTTTCATCCACCATACAAGGAGTATTTAAACCTAGAAACATTAACTCTGAATTTGCAGCCTATTCCTAATGCCAGTTTCTCGAAAATCAGGCCGTATTCTCCGGAAAAAATTTTTGGAGCGAGTTCTACCCAATAGACATGAAATTTTCATAGATTCCATCTCCGGAAATTTCTGTCATACGATCACGCTACATGTATAGGCTTTCTACAATTATTCACATCAGGTTTGTTTGCATGTGGCTTTATGAACTTCCATCACAATAAAAGACATATTGACAGTTTGAAGTATTTTCTCTGATTTTGAAGGAATTTCCAAATGCCAGTTTCGAAAATGAGGCAAATTTCACAGAGAAAAACTCTTGGAGTGAGTTCTACCCAAGACACATTTATTTTACATAGATTCGCTCACCGTGATATTCTATTTTCTGAACACTCTTCATGTATCTCGGATTCGACATATATTCTCTACAGAGTTGTTAGTATGCGGATAGCCGGACTTTCATCCACCATACAAGGCATATTTACACCTACAATTGATTAATCATAGTTCGCAGCTTATTCCTAATGCCAGTTTCAAAAATCAGGCTGTTATCTCAGGAAAAAACTCTTGGAGAGATTTCTAACCTAGGGAAATGTAATTTACATAAATTTCCTCGCCGAGACATTCCATGTTCCGAACATGCTACATGCATAACGGATTCGACAAATATTCACTACAGATTTGTTAGCATGTGGATTACCGAACTTTCATCACAAAACATTGAATATTGATACTTAGAAGTATTTTCTCAGATTTTGCAGCATTTTCCAAGGGCTAGTTTCAAAAATGATGCAGTTTTCGCAGAAAAATTCTCTTGGAGTTTGTTCTACCTAATAGGCAAGTAGTTTACATTATTTCAAACACCGTGAAATTCCACGTTCCGAACATGTTATATGCATCACGGATAAAAAAAAAGATTCTTTAATATGTTGTGAAAATATGGATTACTGAACTTTCTCCGAACATAAAGACATCTTTACACCTACAAATATTATCTCTCATTTCGCAGCTTTATGCAAACATCCCATTCGAGAATCAAGCAATTTTCGCAGAAATATTCTCTTCTAGCTAGTTCTACCCAATAGAATTCTAATTTACATAGTTTCATTACCGTGAAATTCTGTTTTCCGTACGCGCTACATGAATCACGGTTTGAAAAATATTTACTACACTCTTGTTAACATGTGGATTACCGGACTTTCATCCACCAATCAAGTCATATTGACACTTAGAAGCATTTTCTCATATTTCGAAGATTTTTCCTAACGCCAGATTTGAAAAAGAGGCAGATTCTGCAGAAAAATGCTCTTGGAGCGAGTTCTACCCAATAGACATGTAATTTACATAGATGTGCTCATCATGATACTTTGTGTTCTGAACACATTTCATGTATCTCGGATTCGACAAATATTAACTACAGAGATGTTAGCATTTGGATTACCAATCTTACATCCACCATACAAGGCATATTTACACCTACAAGTATTTACTCTCTTTTCGCAGTTTTATGCAATCGTCAAATTCGATATTCATGCAATTTGCGCATAAAAATTCTATTCAAGCTAGTTTTACCCAATAGAATTTTAATTTACATAGTTTCATTACCGTGAATTTCCGTGTTCCAAACACGCTAAATAAGTCACGGATTCGAAAAGAAATCCCTTCATAGTTGGTTACGTGGATTACCAGAGTTAAATTCCCCATTCAAGGCATATTCACACTTAGAAGCATTTTCTCAGATTTCTCAGGTTTTTCCTAACGCCTTTCTAGGAAAATGCGGCTGATTTCACAGAAAATGTTCTTGGAGCTAGTTCTACCAAAAAGATATATAATTTAAGTATTTCTCTCACCATGACATTCCGTGTTCTGAACATGTTACATGCATCAAGGTTTCGACAATCATGCTTTAATGAGTGTGAGCATGTGGATTATCAAATTTTCATCCACCTTACAAGACATGTTTTCACCTAGAAACATTTACTCACATTTCGCAGAATTTTCCTAACGTCAGTTTCGAAAATTAGGCAGTTTTCGAAGAAAAATCCTCTTGTTGCATGTTCCATCCTATAGACATCTCATTTTCATAGATACCATCACCGTAACATTCCGTGTTCCTAAAAAATGGTTCATGCACCAAGGATTCAACAAATATCACTGCTGAGTTGTTAGCATGTGAATTACCGATCTTTAATAAACCATTGAAGACATATTGTCACCTTAAAGCATTTAATATGATTTCACAGCCTTTTCATAAAACCAGTCTCGAAACTGAGTCAGATTTTTCAGTAAAACTCTCCTGGAGAGGGTTCTAACCAATATATATGTAATTAACTTTGCTTCCCTCACCGAGAAATACCTTGTTCCAAACAGGCTACATACATCAAGGATTTGAGAAACATTTTTAATGAGTTATGTACATGTGTATTACAGAACTTTCATCCAACATTCAAGGCATATTGACACATAGAAGTATTAACTGTGAGTTCGCAGCTTTTTCCTAATAGCAGTTTCGAAATTCAGGCAGTTTTCAAAGGAAAAAACTGTTGGAGCGTGTTCTACCCAATAGGTACGTAAATTACATAGATTCCCCAGCTGTGAAATTCCGTGTTTCGAACACACTACATGCAGAAAAGTTTCGACAAAAATAAACTATAGAGTTGTTTGCATGAGGATGACAGGACTTTCATCACAATAGAAGGCATATTGATACTTAGAAGCATTTTCTCTGATTTCACAGAGCTTTCCAAACGCCAGTTTTGAAAATGAGGCAGATTTCACGGCAAAAAACTCTTGGAGCAGGTTCTAACCTATAGACATGTAATTTACATGGATTCGCTCACCGTGAAATTCCATGTTCTGAACACGCTACATGCATCTCGGATTCGACAAATATTCACTACATAGTTGTTAGCATGTGGATTACAGCACTTTCATACACCATACAAGGCTTACTGACACTTTGAAGAAGTTTCTCAGATTTCACAGTTTAGTTTTAACGCCAGTTTGGAAAATGAGGCAGATTTGGCAGAAAAATTCTCTGGAGCGAGTTATACACAAATGATATGTACTTTACCTAGTATTACTCACCGTGATATTCCGTGTTCAGAACACACTTCATGCATCATGGATTCGACAAACATTCACTACAGAGTTGGTAACATAACGATTACGGAACATTCATCCACCATAAATGCCATATTGACACTTTGAAGCACTTTCCCATATTTCAAAAGATTTTCCTAATGCCAGTTTTGAAAATGAGGCAGATTCGCAAAAAATTCTCGTGGAGCAAGTACTTCCCAATAGAAATGTAATTTACATAGTTTCCCTCACAGTGACATTCCAATTTCCGAACACGCTACATACATCACGGGTTTGACAAACATTTTTATGAGTTATGTACATGTGTATTACAGAACTTTCATCCACCATACAAGGAGTATTTAAACCTAGAAACATTAACTCTGAATTTGCAGCCTATTCCTAATGCCAGTTTCTCGAAAATCAGGCCGTATTCTCCGGAAAAAATTTTTGGAGCGAGTTCTACCCAATAGACATGAAATTTTCATAGATTCCATCTCCGGAAATTTCTGTCATACGATCACGCTACATGTATAGGCTTTCTACAATTATTCACATCAGGTTTGTTTGCATGTGGCTTTATGAACTTCCATCACAATAAAAGACATATTGACAGTTTGAAGTATTTTCTCTGATTTTGAAGGAATTTCCAAATGCCAGTTTCGAAAATGAGGCAAATTTCACAGAGAAAAACTCTTGGAGTGAGTTCTACCCAAGACACATTTATTTTACATAGATTCGCTCACCGTGATATTCTATTTTCTGAACACTCTTCATGTATCTCGGATTCGACATATATTCTCTACAGAGTTGTTAGTATGCGGATAGCCGGACTTTCATCCACCATACAAGGCATATTTACACCTACAATTGATTAATCATAGTTCGCAGCTTATTCCTAATGCCAGTTTCAAAAATCAGGCTGTTATCTCAGGAAAAAACTCTTGGAGAGATTTCTAACCTAGGGAAATGTAATTTACATAAATTTCCTCGCCGAGACATTCCATGTTCCGAACATGCTACATGCATAACGGATTCGACAAATATTCACTACAGATTTGTTAGCATGTGGATTACCGAACTTTCATCACAAAACATTGAATATTGATACTTAGAAGTATTTTCTCAGATTTTGCAGCATTTTCCAAGGGCTAGTTTCAAAAATGATGCAGTTTTCGCAGAAAAATTCTCTTGGAGTTTGTTCTACCTAATAGGCAAGTAGTTTACATTATTTCAAACACCGTGAAATTCCACGTTCCGAACATGTTATATGCATCACGGATAAAAAAAAAGATTCTTTAATATGTTGTGAAAATATGGATTACTGAACTTTCTCCGAACATAAAGACATCTTTACACCTACAAATATTATCTCTCATTTCGCAGCTTTATGCAAACATCCCATTCGAGAATCAAGCAATTTTCGCAGAAATATTCTCTTCTAGCTAGTTCTACCCAATAGAATTCTAATTTACATAGTTTCATTACCGTGAAATTCTGTTTTCCGTACGCGCTACATGAATCACGGTTTGAAAAATATTTACTACACTCTTGTTAACATGTGGATTACCGGACTTTCATCCACCAATCAAGTCATATTGACACTTAGAAGCATTTTCTCATATTTCGAAGATTTTTCCTAACGCCAGATTTGAAAAAGAGGCAGATTCTGCAGAAAAATGCTCTTGGAGCGAGTTCTACCCAATAGACATGTAATTTACATAGATGTGCTCATCATGATACTTTGTGTTCTGAACACATTTCATGTATCTCGGATTCGACAAATATTAACTACAGAGATGTTAGCATTTGGATTACCAATCTTACATCCACCATACAAGGCATATTTACACCTACAAGTATTTACTCTCTTTTCGCAGTTTTATGCAATCGTCAAATTCGATATTCATGCAATTTGCGCATAAAAATTCTATTCAAGCTAGTTTTACCCAATAGAATTTTAATTTACATAGTTTCATTACCGTGAATTTCCGTGTTCCAAACACGCTAAATAAGTCACGGATTCGAAAAGAAATCCCTTCATAGTTGGTTACGTGGATTACCAGAGTTAAATTCCCCATTCAAGGCATATTCACACTTAGAAGCATTTTCTCAGATTTCTCAGGTTTTTCCTAACGCCTTTCTAGGAAAATGCGGCTGATTTCACAGAAAATGTTCTTGGAGCTAGTTCTACCAAAAAGATATATAATTTAAGTATTTCTCTCACCATGACATTCCGTGTTCTGAACATGTTACATGCATCAAGGTTTCGACAATCATGCTTTAATGAGTGTGAGCATGTGGATTATCAAATTTTCATCCACCTTACAAGACATGTTTTCACCTAGAAACATTTACTCACATTTCGCAGAATTTTCCTAACGTCAGTTTCGAAAATTAGGAAGTTTTCGAAGAAAAATCCTCTTGTTGCATGTTCCATCCTATAGACATCTCATTTTCATAGATACCATCACCGTAACATTCCGTGTTCCTAAAAAATGGTTCATGCACCAAGGATTCAACAAATATCACTGCTGAGTTGTTAGCATGTGAATTACCGATCTTTAATAAACCATTGAAGACATATTGTCACCTTAAAGCATTTAATATGATTTCACAGCCTTTTCATAAAACCAGTCTCGAAACTGAGTCAGATTTTTCAGTAAAACTCTCCTGGAGAGGGTTCTAACCAATATATATGTAATTAACTTTGCTTCCCTCACCGAGAAATACCTTGTTCCAAACAGGCTACATACATCAAGGATTTGAGAAACATTTTTAATGAGTTATGTACATGTGTATTACAGAACTTTCATCCAACATTCAAGGCATATTGACACATAGAAGTATTAACTGTGAGTTCGCAGCTTTTTCCTAATAGCAGTTTCGAAATTCAGGCAGTTTTCAAAGGAAAAAACTGTTGGAGCGTGTTCTACCCAATAGGTACGTAAATTACATAGATTCCCCAGCTGTGAAATTCCGTGTTTCGAACACACTACATGCAGAAAAGTTTCGACAAAAATAAACTATAGAGTTGTTTGCATGAGGATGACAGGACTTTCATCACAATAGAAGGCATATTGATACTTAGAAGCATTTTCTCTGATTTCACAGAGCTTTCCAAACGCCAGTTTTGAAAATGAGGCAGATTTCACGGCAAAAAACTCTTGGAGCAGGTTCTAACCTATAGACATGTAATTTACATGGATTCGCTCACCGTGAAATTCCATGTTCTGAACACGCTACATGCATCTCAGATTCGACAAATATTCACTACATAGTTGTTAGCATGTGGATTACAGCACTTTCATACACCATACAAGGCTTACTGACACTTTGAAGAAGTTTCTCAGATTTCACAGTTTAGTTTTAATGCCAGTTTGGAAAATGAGGCAGATTTGGCAGAAAAATTCTCTGGAGCGAGTTATACACAAATGATATGTACTTTACCTAGTATTACTCACCGTGATATTCCGTGTTCAGAACACATTTCATGCATCATGGATTCGACAAACATTCACTACAGAGTTGGTAACATAACGATTACGGAACATTCATCCACCATAAATGCCATATTGACACTTTGAAGCACTTTCCCATATTTCAAAAGATTTTCCTAATGCCAGTTTTGAAAATGAGGCAGATTCGCAAAAAATTCTCGTGGAGCAAGTACTTCCCAATAGAAATGTAATTTACATAGTTTCCCTCACAGTGACATTCCAATTTCCGAACACGCTACATACATCACGGGTTTGACAAACATTTTTATGAGTTATGTACATGTGTATTACAGAACTTTCATCCACCATACAAGGAGTATTTAAACCTAGAAACATTAACTCTGAATTGCAGCCTATTCCTAATGCCAGTTTCTCGAAAATCAGGCCGTATTCTCCGGAAAAAATTTTTGGAGCGAGTTCTACCCAATAGACATGAAATTTTCATAGATTCCATCTCCGGAAATTTCTGTCATACGATCACGCTACATGCATAGGCTTTCTACAATTATTCACATCAGGTTTGTTTGCATGTGGCTTTATGAACTTCCATCACAATAAAAGACATATTGACAGTTTGAAGTATTTTCTCTGATTTTGAAGGAATTTCCAAATGCCAGTTTCGAAAATGAGGCAAATTTCACAGAGAAAAACTCTTGGAGTGAGTTCTACCCAAGACACATTTATTTTACATAGATTCGCTCACCGTGATATTCTATTTTCTGAACACTCTTCATGTATCTCGGATTCGACATATATTCTCTACAGAGTTGTTAGTATGCGGATAGCCGGACTTTCATCCACCATACAAGGCATATTTACACCTACAATTGATTAATCATAGTTCGCAGCTTATTCCTAATGCCAGTTTCAAAAATCAGGCTGTTATCTCAGGAAAAAACTCTTGGAGAGATTTCTAACCTAGGGAAATGTAATTTACATAAATTTCCTCGCCGAGACATTCCATGTTCTGAACATGCTACATGCATAACGGATTCGACAAATATTCACTACAGATTTGTTAGCATGTGGATTACCGAACTTTCATCACAAAACATTGAATATTGATACTTAGAAGTATTTTCTCAGATTTTGCAGCATTTTCCAAGGGCTAGTTTCAAAAATGATGCAGTTTTCGCAGAAAAATTCTCTTGGAGTTTGTTCTACCTAATAGGCAAGTAGTTTACATTATTTCAAACACCGTGAAATTCCACGTTCCGAACATGTTATATGCATCACGGATAAAAAAAAAGATTCTTTAATATGTTGTGAAAATATGGATTACTGAACTTTCTCCGAACATAAAGACATCTTTACACCTACAAATATTATCTCTCATTTCGCAGCTTTATGCAAACATCCCATTCGAGAATCAAGCAATTTTCGCAGAAATATTCTCTTCTAGCTAGTTCTACCCAATAGAATTCTAATTTACATAGTTTCATTACCGTGAAATTCTGTTTTCCGTACGCGCTACATGAATCACGGTTTGAAAAATATTTACTACACTCTTGTTAACATGTGGATTACCGGACTTTCATCCACCAATCAAGTCATATTGACACTTAGAAGCATTTTCTCATATTTCGAAGATTTTTCCTAACGCCAGATTTGAAAAAGAGGCAGATTCTGCAGAAAAATGCTCTTGGAGCGAGTTCTACCCAATAGACATGTAATTTACATAGATGTGCTCATCATGATACTTTGTGTTCTGAACACATTTCATGTATCTCGGATTCGACAAATATTAACTACAGAGATGTTAGCATTTGGATTACCAATCTTACATCCACCATACAAGGCATATTTACACCTACAAGTATTTACTCTCTTTTCGCAGTTTTATGCAATCGTCAAATTCGATATTCATGCAATTTGCGCATAAAAATTCTATTCAAGCTAGTTTTACCCAATAGAATTTTAATTTACATAGTTTCATTACCGTGAATTTCCGTGTTCCAAACACGCTAAATAAGTCACGGATTCGAAAAGAAATCCCTTCATAGTTGGTTACGTGGATTACCAGAGTTAAATTCCCCATTCAAGGCATATTCACACTTAGAAGCATTTTCTCAGATTTCTCAGGTTTTTCCTAACGCCTTTCTAGGAAAATGCAGCTGATTTCACAGAAAATGTTCTTGGAGCTAGTTCTACCAAAAAGATATATAATTTAAGTATTTCTCTCACCGTGACATTCCGTGTTCTGAACATGTTACATGCATCAAGGTTTCGACAATCATGCTTTAATGAGTGTGAGCATGTGGATTATCAAATTTTCATCCACCTTACAAGACATGTTTTCACCTAGAAACATTTACTCACATTTCGCAGAATTTTCCTAACGTCAGTTTCGAAAATTAGGCAGTTTTTGAAGAAAAATCCTCCTGTTGCATGTTCCATCCTATAGACATCTCATTTTCATAGATACCATCACCGTAACATTCCGTGTTCCTAAAAAATGGTTCATGCACCAAGGATTCAACAAATATCACTGCTGAGTTGTTAGCATGTGAATTACCGATCTTTAATAAACCATTGAAGACATATTGTCACCTTAAAGCATTTAATATGATTTCACAGCCTTTTCATAAAACCAGTCTCGAAACTGAGTCAGATTTTTCAGTAAAACTCTCCTGGAGAGGGTTCTAACCAATATATATGTAATTAACTTTGCTTCCCTCACCGAGAAATACCTTGTTCCGAACAGGCTACATACATCAAGGATTTGAGAAACATTTTTAATGAGTTATGTACATGTGTATTACAGAACTTTCATCCAACATTCAAGGCATATTGACACATAGAAGTATTAACTGTGAGTTCGCAGCTATTTCCTAATAGCAGTTTCGAAATTCAGGCAGTTTTCAAAGGAAAAAACTGTTGGAGCGTGTTCTACCCAATAGGTACGTAAATTACATAGATTCCCCAGCTGTGAAATTCCATGTTTCGAACACACTACATGCAGAAAAGTTTCGACAAAAATAAACTATAGAGTTGTTTGCATGAGGATGACAGGACTTTCATCACAATAGAAGGCATATTGATACTTAGAAGCATTTTCTCTGATTTCACAGAGCTTTCCAAACGCCAGTTTTGAAAATGAGGCAGATTTCACGGCAAAAAACTCTTGGAGCAGGTTCTAACCTATAGACATGTAATTTACATGGATTCGCTCACCGTGAAATTCCATGTTCTGAACACGCTACATGCATCTCGGATTCGACAAATATTCACTACATAGTTGTTAGCACGTGGATTACAGCACTTTCATACACCATACAAGGCTTACTGACACTTTGAAGAAGTTTCTCAGATTTCACAGTTTAGTTTTAATGCCAGTTTGGAAAATGAGGCAGATTTGGCAGAAAAATTCTCTGGAGCGAGTTATACACAAATGATATGTACTTTACCTAGTATTACTCACCGTGATATTCCGTGTTCAGAACACATTTCATGCATCATGGATTCGACAAACATTCACTACAGAGTTGGTAACATAACGATTACGGAACATTCATCCACCATAAATGCCATATTGACACTTTGAAGCACTTTCCCATATTTCAAAAGATTTTCCTAATGCCAGTTTTGAAAATGAGGCAGATTCGCAAAAAATTCTCGTGGAGCAAGTACTTCCCAATAGAAATGTAATTTACATAGTTTCCCTCACAGTGACATTCCAATTTCCGAACACGCTACATGCATCACGGGTTTGACAAACATTTTTATGAGTTATGTACATGTGTATTACAGAACTTTCATCCACCATACAAGGAGTATTTAAACCTAGAAACATTAACTCTGAATTTGCAGCCTATTCCTAATGCCAGTTTCTCGAAAATCAGGCCGTATTCTCCGGAAAAAATTTTTGGAGCGAGTTCTACCCAATAGACATGAAATTTTCATAGATTCCATCTCCGGAAATTTCTGTCATACGATCACGCTACATGCATAGGCTTTCTACAATTATTCACATCAGGTTTGTTTGCATGTGGCTTTATGAACTTCCATCACAATAAAAGACATATTGACAGTTTGAAGTATTTTCTCTGATTTTGAAGGAATTTCCAAATGCCAGTTTCGAAAATGAGGCAAATTTCACAGAGAAAAACTCTTGGAGTGAGTTCTACCCAAGACACATTTATTTTACATAGATTCGCTCACCGTGATATTCTATTTTCTGAACACTCTTCATGTATCTCGGATTCGACATATATTCTCTACAGAGTTGTTAGTATGCGGATAGCCGGACTTTCATCCACCATACAAGGCATATTTACACCTACAATTGATTAATCATAGTTCGCAGCTTATTCCTAATGCCAGTTTCAAAAATCAGGCTGTTATCTCAGGAAAAAACTCTTGGAGAGATTTCTAACCTAGGGAAATGTAATTTACATAAATTTCCTCGCCGAGACATTCCATGTTCCGAACATGCTACATGCATAACGGATTCGACAAATATTCACTACAGATTTGTTAGCATGTGGATTACCGAACTTTCATCACAAAACATTGAATATTGATACTTAGAAGTATTTTCTCAGATTTTGCAGCATTTTCCAAGGGCTAGTTTCAAAAATGATGCAGTTTTCGCAGAAAAATTCTCTTGGAGTTTGTTCTACCTAATAGGCAAGTAGTTTACATTATTTCAAACACCGTGAAATTCCACGTTCCGAACATGTTATATGCATCACGGATAAAAAAAAAGATTCTTTAATATGTTGTGAAAATATGGATTACTGAACTTTCTCCGAACATAAAGACATCTTTACACCTACAAATATTATCTCTCATTTCGCAGCTTTATGCAAACATCCCATTCGAGAATCAAGCAATTTTCGCAGAAATATTCTCTTCTAGCTAGTTCTACCCAATAGAATTCTAATTTACATAGTTTCATTACCGTGAAATTCTGTTTTCCGTACGCGCTACATGAATCACGGTTTGAAAAATATTTACTACACTCTTGTTAACATGTGGATTACCGGACTTTCATCCACCAATCAAGTCATATTGACACTTAGAAGCATTTTCTCATATTTCGAAGATTTTTCCTAACGCCAGATTTGAAAAAGAGGCAGATTCTGCAGAAAAATGCTCTTGGAGCGAGTTCTACCCAATAGACATGTAATTTACATAGATGTGCTCATCATGATACTTTGTGTTCTGAACACATTTCATGTATCTCGGATTCGACAAATATTAACTACAGAGATGTTAGCATTTGGATTACCAATCTTACATCCACCATACAAGGCATATTTACACCTACAAGTATTTACTCTCTTTTCGCAGTTTTATGCAATCGTCAAATTCGATATTCATGCAATTTGCGCATAAAAATTCTATTCAAGCTAGTTTTACCCAATAGAATTTTAATTTACATAGTTTCATTACCGTGAATTTCCGTGTTCCAAACACGCTAAATAAGTCACGGATTCGAAAAGAAATCCCTTCATAGTTGGTTACGTGGATTACCAGAGTTAAATTCCCCATTCAAGGCATATTCACACTTAGAAGCATTTTCTCAGATTTCTCAGGTTTTTCCTAACGCCTTTCTAGGAAAATGCGGCTGATTTCACAGAAAATGTTCTTGGAGCTAGTTCTACCAAAAAGATATATAATTTAAGTATTTCTCTCACCGTGACATTCCGTGTTCTGAACATGTTACATGCATCAAGGTTTCGACAATCATGCTTTAATGAGTGTGAGCATGTGGATTATCAAATTTTCATCCACCTTACAAGACATGTTTTCACCTAGAAACATTTACTCACATTTCGCAGAATTTTCCTAACGTCAGTTTCGAAAATTAGGCAGTTTTCGAAGAAAAATCCTCTTGTTGCATGTTCCATCCTATAGACATCTCATTTTCATAGATACCATCACCGTAACATTCCGTGTTCCTAAAAAATGGTTCATGCACCAAGGATTCAACAAATATCACTGCTGAGTTGTTAGCATGTGAATTACCGATCTTTAATAAACCATTGAAGACATATTGTCACCTTAAAGCATTTAATATGATTTCACAGCCTTTTCATAAAACCAGTCTCGAAACTGAGTCAGATTTTTCAGTAAAACTCTCCTGGAGAGGGTTCTAACCAATATATATGTAATTAACTTTGCTTCCCTCACCGAGAAATACCTTGTTCCAAACAGGCTACATACATCAAGGATTTGAGAAACATTTTTAATGAGTTATGTACATGTGTATTACAGAACTTTCATCCAACATTCAAGGCATATTGACACATAGAAGTATTAACTGTGAGTTCGCAGCTTTTTCCTAATAGCAGTTTCGAAATTCAGGCAGTTTTCAAAGGAAAAAACTGTTGGAGCGTGTTCTACCCAATAGGTACGTAAATTACATAGATTCCCCAGCTGTGAAATTCCGTGTTTCGAACACACTACATGCAGAAAAGTTTCGACAAAAATAAACTTTAGAGTTGTTTGCATGAGGATGACAGGACTTTCATCACAATAGAAAGCATATTGATACTTAGAAGCATTTTCTCTGATTTCACAGAGCTTTCCAAACGCCAGTTTTGAAAATGAGGCAGATTTCACGGCAAAAAACTCTTGGAGCAGGTTCTAACCTATAGACATGTAATTTACATGGATTCGCTCACCGTGAAATTCCATGTTCTGAACACGCTACATGCATCTCGGATTCGACAAATATTCACTACATAGTTGTTAGCATGTGGATTACAGCACTTTCATACACCATACAAGGATTACTGACACTTTGAAGAAGTTTCTCAGATTTCACAGTTTAGTTTTAACGCCAGTTTGGAAAATGAGGCAGATTTGGCAGAAAAATTCTCTGGAGCGAGTTATACACAAAAGATATGTACTTTACCTAGTATTACTCACCGTGATATTCCGTGTTCAGAACACATTTCATGCATCATGGATTCGACAAACATTCACTACAGAGTTGGTAACATAAGGATTACGGAACATTCATCCACCATAAATGCCATATTGACACTTTGAAGCACTTTCCCATATTTCAAAAGATTTTCCTAATGCCAGTTTTGAAAATGAGGCAGATTCGCAAAAAATTCTCGTGGAGCAAGTACTTCCCAATAGAAATGTAATTTACATAGTTTCCCTCACAGTGACATTCCAATTTCCGAACACGCTACATACTTCACGGATTTGACAAACATTTTTATGAGCTATGTACATGTGTATTACAGAACTTTCATCCACCATACAAGGAATATTTAAACCTAGAAACATTAACTCTGAATTTGCAGCCTATTCCTAATGCCAGTTTTTCGAAAATCAGGCCGTGTTCTCCGGAAAAAATTTTTGGAGCGAGATCTACCCAATAGACATGAAATTTACATAGATTCCATCTCCGGAAATTTCCGTCATACGATCACGCTACATGCATAGGCTTTCTACAATTATTCACATCAGGTTTGTTTGCATGTGGCTTTAAGAACTTCCATCCCAATACAAGACATATTGACAGTTTGAAGCATTTTCCCTGATTTGGCAGAAATTTCCAAATGCCAGTTTCGTAAATGAGGCAGATTTCGCAGAGAAAACCTCTTGGAGTGAGTTATACCCAAGACACATTTATTTTACATAGATTCGCTCACCGTGATATTCTATTTTCTGAACACTCTTCATGTATCTCGGATTCGACATATATTCTCTACAGAGTTGTTAGTATGGGGATAGCCGAACTTTCATCCACCATGCAAGGCATATTTACACCTACAATTGATTAATCTGAGTTTGCAGCATATTCCTAACGCCAGTTTCAAAAATCAGGCTGTTATCTCAGGAAAAAACTCTTGGAGAGATTTCTAACCTAGGGAAATGTAATTTACATAAATTTCCTCGCCGTGAAATTCCATGTTCCGAACATGCTTCATGCATAACGGATTCGACAAATATTCACTACAGATTTGTTAGCATGTGGATTACCGAACTTTCATCACAAAACATTGAATATTGATACTTAGAAGTATTTTCTCAGATTTTGCAGCGTTTTCCAAGGGCTAGTCTCAAAAATGATGCAGTTTTCGCAGAAAAATTCTCTTGGAGTTTGTTCTACCTAATAGGCAAGTAGTTTACATTGTTTCAATCACCGTGAAATTCCACGTTCCGAACATGTTATATGCATCACGGATAAAAATAAAGATTCTTTAATATGTTGTGAAAATATGGATTACTGAACTTTCTTCCAACATAAAGACATCTTTACACCTACAAATATTATCTCTCATTTCACAGCTTTATCCAAACATCCCATTCGAGAATCAAGCAATTTTCACAGAAATATTCTATTCTAGCTAGTTCTACCCAATAGAACTCTAATTTACATAGTTTCATTACCGTGAAATTTTGTTTTCTGTACGCGCTACATGAATCACGGTTTGAAAAATATTTACTACACTCTTGTTAACATGTGGATTACCGGACTTTCATCCACCAATAAACTCATATTGACACTTAGAAGCATTTTCTCATATTTCGAAGATTTTTCCTAACGCCAGATTTGAAAAAGGGGCAGATTTTGCAGAAAAATGCTCTTGGAGCGAGTTCTACCCAATAGACATGTAATTTACATAGATGTGCTCATCATGATACTTTGTGTTCTGAACACATTTCATGTATCTCGGATTCGACAAATATTAACTACAGAGATGTTAGCATTTGGATTACCAATCCTACATCCACCATACAAGGCATATATACACCTACAAGTATTTACTCTCATTTCACAGTTTTATCCAAACGTCAAATTCGAAAATCATGAATTTTGCACAGAAAAATTCTATTCAAGCTAGTTCTACCCAATAGAATTTTAATTTACATAGTTACATTGCCGTGAATTTCCGTGTTCCAAACACGCTAAATAAGTCACGGGTTCGAAAAGTATTCCCTTCATAGTTGGTTACGTGGATTACCGGACTTAAATTCCCCATTCAAGGCATATTCACACTTAGAAGCATTTTCTCAGATTTCTCAGGTTTTTCCTAACGCCAGTTTGGAAAATGAGGCTGATTTCACAGAAAATGTTCTTGGAGCCAGATCTAACCAAAAGATATGTAATATACTAGTTCACTCACCGTGACATTCCGTGTTCTGAACATGTTAAATGCATCAAGGATTCGACAGTCATTCTTTAATGAGTGTGAGCATGTGGATTATCAAATTTTGATCCACCTTACAAGACATGTTTTCACCTAGAAACATTTACTCACATTTCGCAGAATTTTCCTAACGTCAGTTTTGAAAATCAGGCAGTTTTCGCAGAAAAATCCTATTGTTGCAGGTTCCATCCAATAGACATCTCATTTTCATAGATACCATCACCGTAACATTCCGTGTTCCTAAAAAACGGTTCATGCACCAAGGATTCAACAAATATTCACTGCTGAGTTGTTAGCATGTGAATTACCAATCTTTAATAAACCATTGAAGACATATTGTCACCTTAAAGCATTTACTCTGATTTCACAGTGTTTTCATAACACCAGTTTCGAAACTGAGGGAGATTTTTCAGTAAAACTCTCCTGGAGAGGGTTCTAACCAATAGATATGTAATTTACATAGCTTCCCTCACCGAGAAATACCGTGTTCCGAACAGGCTACATACATCAAGGATTTGAGAAACATTTTTAATGAGTTATGTACATGTGTATTACAGAACTTTCATCCAACATACAAGGCATATTGACACATAGAAACATTAACTGTGAGTTCGCAGCTTTTTCCTAATAGCAGTTTCGAAATTCAGGCAGTTTTCAAAGGAAAAAACTGTTGGAGCGTGTTCTACCCAATAGATACGAAAATTACATAGATTCCCCCGCTGTGAAATTCCGTGTTTCGAACACACTACATGCAGAAAAGTTTTGACAAAAATAAACTATAGAGTTGTTTGCATGAGGATGACAGGACTTTCATCACAATAGAAGGCATATTGATACTTAGAAGCATTTACTCTGATTTCACAGAGCTTTCCAAACGCCAGTTTTGAAAATGAGGCAGATTTCACGGCAAAAACCTCTTGGAGCAGGTACTAACCTATAGATATGTAATTTACATGGATTCGCTCACCGTGAAATTCCGTGTTCTGAACACGCTACATGCATCTCGGATTCGACAAATATTCACTTCATAGTTGTTAGCATGTGGATTACAGCACTTTCATACACCATACAAGGCCTACTGACACTTTGAAGAAGTTTCTCAGATTTCACAGTTTAGTTTTAACGCCAGTTTGGAAAATGAGGCAGATTTGGCAGAAAAATTCTCTGGAGCGAGTTATACACAAAAGATATGTACTTTACCTAGTTTTACTCACCGTGATATTCCGTGTTCTGAACACGTTTCATGCATCATGGATTCGACAAACATTCACTACAGAGTTGGTAACATAACGATTACGGAACATTCATCCACCATAAATGCCATATTGACACTTTGAAGCACTTTCCCATATTTCAAAAGATTTTCCTAATGCCAGTTTTGAAAATGAGGCAGATTCGCAAAAAATTCTCGTGGAGCAAGTACTTCCCAATAGAAATGTAATTTACATAGTTTCCCTCACAGTGACATTCCAATTTCCGAACACGCTACATACTTCACGGATTTGACAAACATTTTTATGAGCTATGTACATGTGTATTACAGAACTTTCATCCACCATACAAGGAATATTTAAACCTAGAAACATTAACTCTGAATTTGCAGCCTATTCCTAATGCCAGTTTTTCGAAAATCAGGCCGTGTTCTCCGGAACAAATTTTTGGAGCGAGATCTACCCAATAGACATGAAATTTACATAGATTCCATCTCCGGAAATTTCCGTCATACGATCACGCTACATGCATAGGCTTTCTACAATTATTCACATCAGGTTTGTTTGCATGTGGCTTTAAGAACTTCCATCCCAATACAAGACATATTGACAGTTTGAAGCATTTTCTCTGATTTGGCAGAAATTTCCAAATGCCAGTATCGTAAATGAGGCAGATTTCGCAGAGAAAACCTCTTGGAGTGAGTTATACCCAAGACACATTTATTTTACATAGATTCGCTCACCGTGATATTCTATTTTCTGAAAACTCTTCATGTATCTCGGATTCGACATATATTCTCTACAGAGTTGTTAGTATGGGGATAGCCGAACTTTCATCCACCATACAAGGCATATTTACACCTACAATTGATTAATCTGAGTTTGCAGCATATTCCTAACGCCAGTTTCAAAAATCAGGCTGTTATCTCAGGAAAAAACTCTTGGAGAGATTTCTAACCTAGGGAAATGTAATTTACATAAATTTCCTCGCCGTGAAATTCCATGTTCCGAACATGCTACATGCATAACGGATTCGACAAATATTCACTACAGATTTGTTAGCATGTGGATTACCGAACTTTCATCACAAAACATTGAATATTGATACTTAGAAGTATTTTCTCAGATTTTGCAGCGTTTTCCAAGGGCTAGTCTCAAAAATGATGCAGTTTTCGCAGAAAAATTCTCTTGGAGTTTGTTCTACCTAATAGGCAAGTAGTTTACATTGTTTCAATCACCGTGAAATTCCACGTTCCGAACATGTTATATGCATCACGGATAAAAATAAAGATTCTTTAATATGTTGTGAAAATATGGATTACTGAACTTTCTTCCAACATAAAGACATCTTTACACCTACAAATATTATCTCTCATTTCGCAGCTTTATCCAAACATCCCATTCGAGAATCAAGCAATTTTCGCAGAAATATTCTATTCTAGCTAGTTCTACCCAATAGAACTCTAATTTACATAGTTTCATTACCGTGAAATTTTGTTTTCTGTACGCGCTACATGAATCACGGTTTGAAAAATATTTACTACACTCTTGTTAACATGTGGATTACCGGACTTTCATCCACCAATAAACTCATATTGACACTTAGAAGCATTTTCTCATATTTCGAAGATTTTTCCTAACGCCAGATTTGAAAAAGGGGCAGATTTTGCAGAAAAATGCTCTTGGAGCGAGTTCTACCCAATAGACATGTAATTTACATAGATGTGCTCATCATGATACTTTGTGTTCTGAACACATTTCATGTATCTCGGATTCGACAAATATTAACTACAGAGATGTTAGCATTTGGATTACCAATCCTACATCCACCATACAAGGCATATATACACCTACAAGTATTTACTCTCATTTCACAGTTTTATCCAAACGTCAAATTCGAAAATCATGAATTTTGCACAGAAAAATTCTATTCAAGCTAGTTCTACCCAATAGAATTTTAATTTACATAGTTACATTGCCGTGAATTTCCGTGTTCCAAACACGCTAAATAAGTCACGGGTTCGAAAAGTATTCCCTTCATAGTTGGTTACGTGGATTACCGGACTTAAATTCCCCATTCAAGGCATATTCACACTTAGAAGCATTTTCTCAGATTTCTCAGGTTTTTCCTAACGCCAGTTTGGAAAATGAGGCTGATTTCACAGAAAATGTTCTTGGAGCCAGATCTAACCAAAAGATATGTAATATACTAGTTCACTCACCGTGACATTCCGTGTTCTGAACATGTTAAATGCATCAAGGATTCGACAGTCATTCTTTAATGAGTGTGAGCATGTGGATTATCAAATTTTGATCCACCTTACAAGACATGTTTTCACCTAGAAACATTTACTCACATTTCGCAGAATTTTCCTAACGTCAGTTTTGAAAATCAGGCAGTTTTCGCAGAAAAATCCTATTGTTGCAGGTTCCATCCAATAGACATCTCATTTTCATAGATACCATCACCGTAACATTCCGTGTTCCTAAAAAACGGTTCATGCACCAAGGATTCAACAAATATCCACTGCTGAGTTGTTAGCATGTGAATTACCAATCTTTAATATACCATTGAAGACATATTGTCACCTTAAAGCATTTACTCTGATTTCACAGTGTTTTCATAACACCAGTTTCGAAACTGAGGGAGATTTTTCAGTAAAACTCTCCTGGAGAGGGTTCTAACCAATAGATATGTAATTTACATAGCTTCCCTCACCGAGAAAGACCGTGTTCCGAACAGGCTACATACATCAAGGATTTGAGAAACATTTTTAATGAGTTATGTACATGTGTATTACAGAACTTTCATCCAACATACAAGGCATATTGACACATAGAAACATTAACTGTGAGTTCGCAGCTTTTTCCTAATAGCAGTTTCGAAATTCAGGCAGTTTTCAAAGGAAAAAACTGTTGGAGCGTGTTCTACCCAATAGATACGTAAATTACATAGATTCCCCCGCTGTGAAATTCCGTGTTTCGAACACACTACATGCAGAAAAGTTTTGACAAAAATAAACTATAGAGTTGTTTGCATGAGGATGACAGGACTTTCATCACAATAGAAGGCATATTGATACTTAGAAGCATTTACTCTGATTTCACAGAGCTTTCCAAACGCCAGTTTTGAAAATGAGGCAGATTTCACGGCAAAAACCTCTTGGAGCAGGTACTAACCTATAGATATGTAATTTACATGGATTCGCTCACCGTGAAATTCCGTGTTCTGAACACGCTACATGCATCTCGGATTCGACAAATATTCACTTCATAGTTGTTAGCATGTGGATTACAGCACTTTCATACACCATACAAGGCCTACTGACACTTTGAAGAAGTTTCTCAGATTTCACAGTTTAGTTTTAACGCCAGTTTGGAAAATGAGGCAGATTTGGCAGAAAAATTCTCTGGAGCGAGTTATACACAAAAGATATGTACTTTACCTAGTTTTACTCACCGTGATATTCCGTGTTCTGAACACGTTTCATGCATCATGGATTCGACAAACATTCACTACAGAGTTGGTAACATAACGATTACGGAACATTCATCCACCATAAATGCCATATTGACACTTTGAAGCACTTTCCCATATTTCAAAAGATTTTCCTAATGCCAGTTTTGAAAATGAGGCAGATTCGCAAAAAATTCTCGTGGAGCAAGTACTTCCCAATAGAAATGTAATTTACATAGTTTCCCTCACAGTGACATTCCAATTTCCGAACACGCTACATACTTCACGGATTTGACAAACATTTTTATGAGCTATGTACATGTGTATTACAGAACTTTCATCCACCATACAAGGAATATTTAAACCTAGAAACATTAACTCTGAATTTGCAGCCTATTCCTAATGCCAGTTTTTCGAAAATCAGGCCGTGTTCTCCGGAAAAAATTTTTGGAGCGAGATCTACCCAATAGACATGAAATTTACATAGATTCCATCTCCGGAAATTTCCGTCATACGATCACGCTACATGCATAGGCTTTCTACAATTATTCACATCAGGTTTGTTTGCATGTGGCTTTAAGAACTTCCATCCCAATACAAGACATATTGACAGTTTGAAGCATTTTCTCTGATTTGGCAGAAATCCCAAATGCCAGTATCGTAAATGAGGCAGATTTCGCAGAGAAAACCTCTTGGAGTGAGTTATACCCAAGACACATTTATTTTACATAGATTCGCTCACCGTGATATTCTATTTTCTGAAAACTCTTCATGTATCTCGGATTCGACATATATTCTCTACAGAGTTGTTAGTATGGGGATAGCCGAACTTTCATCCACCATACAAGGCATATTTACACCTACAATTGATTAATCTGAGTTTGCAGCATATTCCTAACGCCAGTTTCAAAAATCAGGCTGTTATCTCAGGAAAAAACTCTTGGAGAGATTTCTAACCTAGGGAAATGTAATTTACATAAATTTCCTCGCCGTGAAATTCCATGTTCCGAACATGCTACATGCATAACGGATTCGACAAATATTCACTACAGATTTGTTAGCATGTGGATTACCGAACTTTCATCACAAAACATTGAATATTGATACTTAGAAGTATTTTCTCAGATTTTGCAGCGTTTTCCAAGGGCTAGTCTCAAAAATGATGCAGTTTTCGCAGAAAAATTCTCTTGGAGTTTGTTCTACCTAATAGGCAAGTAGTTTACATTGTTTCAATCACCGTGAAATTCCACGTTCCGAACATGTTATATGCATCACGGATAAAAATAAAGATTCTTTAATATGTTGTGAAAATATGGATTACTGAACTTTCTTCCAACATAAAGACATCTTTACACCTACAAATATTATCTCTCATTTCGCAGCTTTATCCAAACATCCCATTCGAGAATCAAGCAATTTTCGCAGAAATATTCTATTTTAGCTAGTTCTACCCAATAGAACTCTAATTTACATAGTTTCATTACCGTGAAATTTTGTTTTCTGTACGCGCTACATGAATCACGGTTTGAAAAATATTTACTACACTCTTGTTAACATGTGGATTACCGGACTTTCATCCACCAATAAACTCATATTGACACTTAGAAGCATTTTCTCATATTTCGAAGATTTTTCCTAACGCCAGATTTGAAAAAGGGGCAGATTTTGCAGAAAAATGCTCTTGGAGCGAGTTCTACCCAATAGACATGTAATTTACATAGATGTGCTCATCATGATACTTTGTGTTCTGAACACATTTCATGTATCTCGGATTCGACAAATATTAACTACAGAGATGTTAGCATTTGGATTACCAATCCTACATCCACCATACAAGGCATATATACACCTACAAGTATTTACTCTCATTTCACAGTTTTATCCAAACGTCAAATTCGAAAATCATGAATTTTGCACAGAAAAATTCTATTCAAGCTAGTTCTACCCAATAGAATTTTAATTTACATAGTTACATTGCCGTGAATTTCCGTGTTCCAAACACGCTAAATAAGTCACGGGTTCGAAAAGTATTCCCTTCATAGTTGGTTACGTGGATTACCGGACTTAAATTCCCCATTCAAGGCATATTCACACTTAGAAGCATTTTCTCAGATTTCTCAGGTTTTTCCTAACGCCAGTTTGGAAAATGAGGCTGATTTCACAGAAAATGTTCTTGGAGCCAGATCTAACCAAAAGATATGTAATATACTAGTTCACTCACTGTGACATTCCGTGTTCTGAACATGTTAAATGCATCAAGGATTCGACAGTCATTCTTTAATGAGTGTGAGCATGTGGATTATCAAATTTTGATCCACCTTACAAGACATGTTTTCACCTAGAAACATTTACTCACATTTCGCAGAATTTTCCTAATGTCAGTTTTGAAAATCAGGCAGTTTTCGCAGAGAAATCCTATTGTTGCAGGTTCCATCCAATAGACATCTCATTTTCATAGATACCATCACCGTAACATTCCGTGTTCCTAAAAAACGGTTCATGCACCAAGGATTCAACAAATATTCACTGCTGAGTTGTTAGCATGTGAATTACCAATCTTTAATAAACCATTGAAGACATATTGTCACCTTAAAGCATTTACTCTGATTTCACAGTGTTTTCATAACACCAGTTTCGAAACTGAGGGAGATTTTTCAGTAAAACTCTCCTGGAGAGGGTTCTAACCAATAGATATGTAATTTACATAGCTTCCCTCACCGAGAAAGACCGTGTTCCGAACAGGCTACATACATCAAGGATTTGAGAAACATTTTTAATGAGTTATGTACATGTGTATTACAGAACTTTCATCCAACATACAAGGCATATTGACACATAGAAACATTAACTGTGAGTTCGCAGCTTTTTCCTAATAGCAGTTTCGAAATTCAGGCAGTTTTCAAAGGAAAAAACTGTTGGAGCGTGTTCTACCCAATAGATACGTAAATTACATAGATTCCCCCGCTGTGAAATTACGTGTTTCGAACACACTACATGCAGAAAAGTTTCGACAAAAATAAACTATAGTGTTGTTTGCATGAGGATGACAGGACTTTCATCACAATAGAAGGCATTTTGATACTTAGAAGCATTTACTCTGATTTCACAGAGCTTTCCAAACTCCAGTTTTGAAAATGAGGCAGATTTCACGGCAAAAACCTCTTGGAACAGGTACTAACCTATAGATATGTAATTTACATGGATTCGCTCACCGTGAAATTCCGTGTTCTGAACACGCTACATGCATCTCGGATTCGACAATATTCAGTACATAGTTGTTAGCATGTGGATTACAGCACTTTCATACACCATACAAGGCTTACTGACACTTTGAAGAAGTTTCTCAGATTTCACAGTTTAGTTTTAACGCCAGTTTGGAAAATGAGGCAGATTTGGCAGAAAAATTCTCTGGAGCGAGTTATACACAAAAGATATGTACTTTACCTAGTTTAACTCACCGTGATATTCCGTGTTCTGAACACGTTTCATGCATCATGGATTCGACCAACATTCACTACAGAGTTGGTAACATAACGATTACGGAACATTCATCCACCATAAATGCCATATTGACACTTTGAAGCACTTTCCCATATTTCAAAAGATTTTCCTAATGCCAGTTTTGAAAATGAGGCAGATTCGCAAAAAATTCTCGTGGAGCAAGTACTTCCCAATAGAAATGTAATTTACATAGTTTCCCTCACAGTGACATTCCAATTTCCGAACACGCTACATACTTCACGGATTTGACAAACATTTTTATGAGCTATGTACATGTGTATTACAGAACTTTCATCCACCATACAAGGAATATTTAAACCTAGAAACATTAACTCTGAATTTGCAGCCTATTCCTAATGCCAGTTTTTCGAAAATCAGGCCGTGTTCTCCGGAAAAAATTTTTGGAGCGAGATCTACCCAATAGACATGAAATTTACATAGATTCCATCTCCGGAAATTTCCGTCATACGATCACGCTACATGCATAGGCTTTCTACAATTATTCACATCAGGTTTGTTTGCATGTGGCTTTAAGAACTTCCATCCCAATACAAGACATATTGACAGTTTGAAGCATTTTCTCTGATTTGGCAGAAATTTCCAAATGCCAGTATCGTAAATGAGGCAGATTTCGCAGAGAAAACCTCTTGGAGTGAGTTATACCCAAGACACATTTATTTTACATAGATTCGCTCACCGTGATATTCTATTTTCTGAAAACTCTTCATGTATCTCGGATTCGACATATATTCTCTACAGAGTTGTTAGTATGGGGATAGCCGAACTTTCATCCACCATACAAGGCATATTTACACCTACAATTGATTAATCTGAGTTTGCAGCATATTCCTAACGCCAGTTTCAAAAATCAGGCTGTTATCTCAGGAAAAAACTCTTGGAGAGATTTCTAACCTAGGGAAATGTAATTTACATAAATTTCCTCGCCGTGAAATTCCATGTTCCGAACATGCTACATGCATAACGGATTCGACAAATATTCACTACAGATTTGTTAGCATGTGGATTACCGAACTTTCATCACAAAACATTGAATATTGATACTTAGAAGTATTTTCTCAGATTTTGCAGCGTTTTCCAAGGGCTAGTCTCAAAAATGATGCAGTTTTCGCAGAAAAATTCTCTTGGAGTTTGTTCTACCTAATAGGCAAGTAGTTTACATTGTTTCAATCACCGTGAAATTCCACGTTCCGAACATGTTATATGCATCACGGATAAAAATAAAGATTCTTTAATATGTTGTGAAAATATGGATTACTGAACTTTCTTCCAACATAAAGACATCTTTACACCTACAAATATTATCTCTCATTTCGCAGCTTTATCCAAACATCCCATTCGAGAATCAAGCAATTTTCGCAGAAATATTCTATTCTAGCTAGTTCTACCCAATAGAACTCTAATTTACATAGTTTCATTACCGTGAAATTTTGTTTTCTGTACGCGCTACATGAATCACGGTTTGAAAAATATTTACTACACTCTTGTTAACATGTGGATTACCGGACTTTCATCCACCAATAAACTCATATTGACACTTAGAAGCATTTTCTCATATTTCGAAGATTTTTCCTAACGCCAGATTTGAAAAAGGGGCAGATTTTGCAGAAAAATGCTCTTGGAGCGAGTTCTACCCAATAGACATGTAATTTACATAGATGTGCTCATCATGATACTTTGTGTTCTGAACACATTTCATGTATCTTGGATTCGACAAATATTAACTACAGAGATGTTAGCATTTGGATTACCAATCCTACATCCACCATACAAGGCATATATACACCTACAAGTATTTACTCTCATTTCACAGTTTTATCCAAACGTCAAATTCGAAAATCATGAATTTTGCACAGAAAAATTCTATTCAAGCTAGTTCTACCCAATAGAATTTTAATTTACATAGTTACATTGCCGTGAATTTCCGTGTTCCAAACACGCTAAATAAGTCACGGGTTCGAAAAGTATTCCCTTCATAGTTGGTTACGTGGATTACCGGACTTAAATTCCCCATTCAAGGCATATTCACACTTAGAAGCATTTTCTCAGATTTCTCAGGTTTTTCCTAACGCCAGTTTGGAAAATGAGGCTGATTTCACAGAAAATGTTCTTGGAGCCAGATCTAACCAAAAGATATGTAATATACTAGTTCACTCACTGTGACATTCCGTGTTCTGAACATGTTAAATGCATCAAGGATTCGACAGTCATTCTTTAATGAGTGTGAGCATGTGGATTATCAAATTTTGATCCACCTTACAAGACATGTTTTCACCTAGAAACATTTACTCACATTTCGCAGAATTTTCCTAATGTCAGTTTTGAAAATCAGGCAGTTTTCGCAGAGAAATCCTATTGTTGCAGGTTCCATCCAATAGACATCTCATTTTCATAGATACCATCACCGTAACATTCCGTGTTCCTAAAAAACGGTTCATGCACCAAGGATTCAACAAATATTCACTGCTGAGTTGTTAGCATGTGAATTACCAATCTTTAATAAACCATTGAAGACATATTGTCACCTTAAAGCATTTACTCTGATTTCACAGTGTTTTCATAACACCAGTTTCGAAACTGAGGGTGATTTTTCAGTAAAACTCTCCTGGAGAGGGTTCTAACCAATAGATATGTAATTTACATAGCTTCCCTCACCGAGAAAGACCGTGTTCCGAACAGGCTACATACATCAAGGATTTGAGAAACATTTTTAATGAGTTATGTACATGTGTATTACAGAACTTTCATCCAACATACAAGGCATATTGACACATAGAAACATTAACTGTGAGTTCGCAGCTTTTTCCTAATAGCAGTTTCGAAATTCAGGCAGTTTTCAAAGGAAAAAACTGTTGGAGCGTGTTCTACCCAATAGATACGTAAATTACATAGATTCCCCCGATGTGAAATTACGTGTTTCGAACACACTACATGCAGAAAAGTTTCGACAAAAATAAACTATACTGTTGTTTGCATGAGGATGACAGGACTTTCATCACAATAGAAGGCATTTTGATACTTAGAAGCATTTACTCTGATTTCACAGAGCTTTCCAAACGCCAGTTTTGAAAATGAGGCAGATTTCACGGCAAAAACCTCTTGGAACAGGTACTAACCTATAGATATGTAATTTACATGGATTCGCTCACCGTGAAATTCCGTGTTCTGAACACGCTACATGCATCTCGGATTCGACAATATTCAGTACATAGTTGTTAGCATGTGGATTACAGCACTTTCATACACCATACAAGGCTTACTGACACTTTGAAGAAGTTTCTCAGATTTCACAGTTTAGTTTTAACGCCAGTTTGGAAAATGAGGCAGATTTGGCAGAAAAATTCTCTGGAGCGAGTTATACACAAAAGATATGTACTTTACCTAGTTTAACTCACCGTGATATTCCGTGTTCTGAACACGTTTCATGCATCATGGATTCGACCAACATTCACTACAGAGTTGGTAACATAACGATTACGGAACATTCATCCACCATAAATGCCATATTGACACTTTGAAGCACTTTCCCATATTTCAAAAGATTTTCCTAATGCCAGTTTTGAAAATGAGGCAGATTCGCAAAAAATTCTCGTGGAGCAAGTACTTCCCAATAGAAATGTAATTTACATAGTTTCCCTCACAGTGACATTCCAATTTCCGAACACGCTACATACTTCACGGATTTGACAAACATTTTTATGAGCTATGTACATGTGTATTACAGAACTTTCATCCACCATACAAGGAATATTTAAACCTAGAAACATTAACTCTGAATTTGCAGCCTATTCCTAATGCCAGTTTTTCGAAAATCAGGCCGTGTTCTCCGGAAAATATTTTTGGAGCGAGATCTACCCAATAGACATGAAATTTACATAGATTCCATCTCCGGAAATTTCCGTCATACGATCACGCTACATGCATAGGCTTTCTACAATTATTCACATCAGGTTTGTTTGCATGTGGCTTTAAGAACTTCCATCCCAATACAAGACATATTGACAGTTTGAAGCATTTTCTCTGATTTGGCAGAAATTTCCAAATGCCAGTTTCGTAAATGAGGCAGATTTCGCAGAGAAAACCTCTTGGAGTGAGTTATACCCAAGACACATTTATTTTACATAGATTCGCTCACCGTGATATTCTATTTTCTGAACACTCTTCATGTATCTCGGATTCAACATATATTCTCTACAGAGTTATTAGTATGGGGATAGCCGAACTTTCATCCACCATACAAGGCATATTTACACCTACAATTGATTAATCTGAGTTTGCAGCATATTCCTAACGCCAGTTTCAAAAATCAGGCTGTTATCTCAGGAAAAAACTCTTGGAGAGATTTCTAACCTAGGGAAATGTAATTTACATAAATTTCCTCGCCGTGAAATTCCATGTTCCGAACATGCTACATGCATAACGGATTCGACAAATATTCACTACAGATTTGCTAGCATGTGGATTACTGAACTTTCATCACAAAACATTGAATATTGATACTTAGAAGTATTTTCTCAGATTTTGCAGCGTTTTCCAAGGGCTAGTTTCAAAAATGATGCAGTTTTCGCAGAAAAATTCTCTTGGAGTTTCTTCTACCTAATAGGCAAGTAGTTTACATTGTTTCAATCACCGTGAAATTCCACGTTCCGAACATGGTACATGCATCACGGATAAAAAAAGATTCTTTAATATGTTGTGAAAATATGGATTACTGATCTTTCTTCCAACATAAAGGCATCTTTACACCTACAAATATTATCTCTCATTTCGCAGCTTTATCCAAACATCCCATTCGAGATTGAAGCAATTTTCGCAGAAATATACTATTCTAGCTAGTTCTACCCAATAGAATTCTAATTTACATAGATTCATTACCGTGAAATTCTGTTTTCTGTACGCGCTAAATGAATCACGGTTTGAAAAATATTTACTACACTCTTGTTAACATGTGGATTACCGGACTTTCATCCACCAATCAAGTCATATTGACACTTAGAAGCATTTTCTCATATTTCGAAGATTTTTCCTAACGCCAGATTTGAAAAAGAGGCAGATTTTGCAGAAAAATGCTCTTGGAGCGAGTTCTACCCAATAGACATGTAATTTACATAGATGAGCTCATCATGATACTTTGTGTTCTGAACACATTTCATGTATCTCGGATTCGACAAATATTAACTACAGAGATGTTAGCATTTGGATTACCAATCCTACATCCACCATACAAGGCATATATACACCTACAAGTATTTACTCTCATTTCACAGTTTTATCCAAACGTCAAATTCAAAAATCATGAATTTTGTACAGAGAAATTCTATTCAAGCTAGTTCTACCCAATAGAATTTTAATTTACATAGTTACATTGCCGTGAATTTCCGTGTTCCAAACACGCTAAATAAGTCACGGGTAAGAAAAGTATTCCCTTCTTAGTTGGTTACGTGGATTACCGGACTTAAATTCCCCATTCAAGGCATATTCACACTTAGAAGCATTTTCTCAGATTTCTCAGGTTTTTCCTAACGCCAGTTTGGAAATGAGGCTGATTTCACAGAAAATGTTCTTGGAGCCAGATCTAACCAAAAAATATGTAATTTACTAGTTCACTCACCGTGACTTTCCGTGTTCTGAACATGTTAAATGCATCAAGGATTTGACAGTCATTCTTTAATGAGTGTGTGCATGTGGATTATCAAATTTTGATCCACCTTACAAGACATGTTTTCACCTAGAAACATTTACTCACATTTCGCAGAATTTTCCTAATGTCAGTTTTGAAAATCAGGCAGTTTTCGCAGAAAAATCCTATTGTTGCATGTTCCATCCAATAGACATCTCATTTTCATAGATACCATCACCGTAACATTCCGTGTTCCTAAAAAACGGTTCTTGCACCAAGGATTCAACAAATATTCACTGCTGAGTTGTTAGCATGTGAATTACCAATCTTTAATAAACCATTGAATACATATTGTCACCTTAAAGCATTTACTCTGATTTCACAGTGTTTTCATAACACCAGTTTCGAAACTGAGGGAGATTTTTCAGTAAAACTTTCCTGGAGAGGGTTCTAACCAATAGATATGTAATTTACATAGCTTCCATCACCGAGAAATACCGTGTTCCGAACAAGCTACATACATCAAGGATTTGAGAAACATTTTTAATGAGTTATGTACATGTGTATTACAGAACTTTCATCCAACATACAAGGCATATTGACACATAGAAACATTAACTGTGAGTTCGCAGCTTTTTCCTTATAGCAGTTTTGAAATTCAGGCAGTTTTCAAAGGAAAAAACTGTTGGAGCGTGTTCTACCCAATAGATACGTAAATTACATAGATTCCCCCGCTGTGAAATTCCGTGTTTCGAACACACTACATGCAGAAAAGTTTTGACAAAAATAAACTATAGAGTTGTTTGCATGAGGATGACAGGACTTTCATCACAATAGAAGGCATATTGATACTTAGAAGCATTTACTCTGATTTCACAGAGCTTTCCAAACGCCAGTTTTGAAAATGAGGCAGATTTCACGGCAAAAACCTCTTGGAGCAGGTACTAACCTATAGATATGTAATTTACATGGATTCGCTCACCGTGAAATTCCGTGTTCTGAACAAGCTACATGCATCTCGGATTCGACAAATATTCACTACATAGTTGTTAGCATGTGGATTACAGCACTTTCATACACCATACAAGGCTTACTGACACTTTGAAGAAGTTTCTCAGATTTCACAGTTTAGTTTTAACGCCAGTTTGGAAAATGAGGCAGATTTGGCAGAAAAATTCTCTGGAGCGAGTTATACACAAAAGATATGTACTTTACCTAGTTTTACTCACCGTGATATTCCGTGTTCTGAACACGTTTCATGCATCATGGATTCGACCAACATTCACTACAGAGTTGGTAACATAACGATTACGGAACATTCATCCACCATAAATGCCATATTGACACTTTGAAGCACTTTCCCATATTTCAAAAGATTTTCCTAATGCCAGTTTTGAAAATGAGGCAGATTCGCAAAAAATTCTCGTGGAGCAAGTACTTCCCAATAGAAATGTAATTTACATAGTTTCCCTCACAGTGACATTCCAATTTCCGAACACTCTACATACTTCACGGATTTGACAAACATTTTTATGAGCTATGTACATGTGTATTACAGAACTTTCATCCACCATACAAGGAATATTTAAACCTAGAAACATTAACTCTGAATTTGCAGCCTATTCCTAATGCCAGTTTTTCGAAAGTCAGGCCGTGTTCTCCGGAAAAAATTTTTGGAGCGAGATCTACCCAATAGACATGAAATTTACATAGATTCCATCTCCGGAAATTTCCGTCATACGATCACGCTACATGCATAGGCTTTCTACAATTATTCACATCAGGTTTGTTTGCATGTGGCTTTAAGAACTTCCATCCCAATACAAGACATATTGACAGTTTGAAGCATTTTCTCTGATTTGGCAGAAATTTCCAAATGCCAGTTTCGTAAATGAGGCAGATTTCGCAGAGAAAACCTCTTGGAGTGAGTTATACCCAAGACAAATTTATTTTACATAGATTCGCTCACCGTGATATTCTATTTTCTGAACACTCTTCATGTATCTTGGATTCGACATATATTCTCTACAGAGTTATTAGTATGGGGATAGCCGAACTTTCATCCACCATACAAGGCATATTTACACCTACAATTGACTAAACTGAGTTCGCAGCATATTCCTAACGCCAGTTTCAAAAATCAGGCTGTTATCTCAGGAAAAAACTCTTGGAGAGATTTCTAACCTAGGGAAATGTAATTTACATAAATTTCCTCGCCGTGAAATTCCATGTTCCGAACATGCTACATGCATAACGGATTCGACAAATATTCACTACAGATTTGTTAGCATGTGGATTACCGAACTTTCATCACAAAACATTGAATATTGATACTTAGAAGTATTTTCTCAGATTTTGCAGCGTTTTCCAAGGGCTAGTCTCAAAAATGATGCAGTTTTCGCAGAAAAATTCTCTTGGAGTTTGTTCTACCTAATAGGCAAGTAGTTTACATTGTTTCAATCACTGTGAAATTCCACGTTCCGAACATTGTACATGCATCACGGATAAAAAAAAGATTCTTTAATATGTTGTGAAAATATGGATTACTGAACTTTCTTCCAACATAAAGGCATCTTTACACCTACAAATATTATCTCTCATTTCTCAGCTTTATCCAAACATCCCATTCGAGAATCAAGCAATTTTCGCAGAAATATACTATTCTAGCTAGTTCTACCCAATAGAATTCTAATTTACATAGTTTCATTACCGTGAAATTTTGTTTTCCGTACGCGCTACATGAATCACGGTTTGAAAAATATTTACTACACTCTTGTTAACATGTGGATTACCGGACTTTCATCCACCAATCAAGTCATATTGACACTTAGAAGCATTTTCTATTATTTCGAAGATTTTTCCTAACGCCAGATTTGAAAAAGGGGCAGATTTTGCAGAAAAATGCTCTTGGAGCGAGTTCTACCCAATAGACATGTAATTTACATAGATGTGCTCATCATGATACTTTGTGTTCTGAACACATTTCATGTATCTCGGATTCGACAAATATTAACTACAGAGATGTTAGCATTTGGATTACCAATCCTACATCCACCATACAAGGCATATATACACCTACAAGTATTTACTCTCATTTCACAGTTTTATCCAAACTTCAAATTCGAAAATCATGAATTTTGCACAGAAAAATTCTATTCAAGCTAGTTCTACCCAATAGAATTTTAATTTACATAGTTACATTGCCGTGAATTTCCGTGTTCCAAACACGCTAAATAAGTCACGGGTTCAAAAAGTATTACATTCATACTTGGTTACGTGTATTACTGGACTTAAATTCCCCATTCAAGGCATATTCACACTTAGAAGCATTTTCTCAGATTTCTCAGGTTTTTCCTAATGCCAGTTTGGAAAATGAGGCTGAATTCACAGAAAATGTTCTTGGAGCCAGATCTACCCAAAAGCTATGTAATTTACTAGTTCACTCACCGTGACTTTCCGTGTTCTGAACATGTTAAATGCATCAAGGATTCGACAGTCATTCTTTAATGAGTGTGAGCATGTGGATTATCAAATTTTGATCCACCTTACAAGACATGTTTTCACCTAGAAACATTTACTCACATTTCGCTGAATTTTCCTAACGTCAGGTTCGAAAATCAGGCAGTTTTCGCAGAAAAATCCTCTTGTTGCATGTTCCATCCAATAGACATCTCATTTTCATAGATACCATCACCGTAACATTCCGTGTTCCTAAAAAACGGTTCATGCACCAAGGATTCAACAAATATTCACTGCTGAGTTGTTAGCATGTGAATTACCAATCTTTAATAAACCATTGAAGACATATTGTCACCTTAAAGCATTTACTCTGATTTCACAGTGTTTTCATAACACCAGTTTCGAAACTGAGGGAGATTTTTCAGTAAAACTCTCCTGGAGAGGGTTCTAACCAATAGATATGTAATTTACATAGCTTCCCTCACCGAGAAAGACCGTGTTCCGAACAGGCTACATACATCAAGGTTTTGAGAAACATTTTTAATGGGTTATGTACATGTGTATTACAGAACTTTCATCCAACATACAAGGCATATTGACACATAGAAACATTAACTGTGAGTTCGCAGCTTTTTCCTAATAGCAGTTTCGAAATTCAGGCAGATTTCAAAGGAAAAAACTGTTGGAGCGTGTTCTACCCAATAGATACGTAAATTACATAGATTCCCCCGCTGTGAAATTACGTGTTTCGAACACACTACATGCACAAAATTTTCGACAAAAGTAAACTATAGAGTTGTTTCCATGAGGATGACAGGACTTTCATCACAATAGAAGGCATATTGATACTTAGAAGCATTTACTCTGATTTCACAGATCTTTCCAAACGCCAGTTTTGAAAATGAGGCCGATTTCACGGCAAAAATCTCTTGGAGCAGGTACTAACCTATAGATATGTAATTTACATGGATTCGCTCACCGTGAAATTCCATGTTCTGAACACGCTACATGCATCTCGGATTCGACAAATATTCACTACATAGTTGTTAGCATGTGGATTACAGCACTTTCATACACCATACAAGGCTTACTGACACTTTGAAGAAGTTTCTCAGATTTCACAGTTTAGTTTTAACGCCAGTTTGGAAAATGAGGCAGATTTGGCAGAAACATTCTCTGGAGCGAGTTATACTCAAAAGATATGTACTTTACCTAGTTTTACTCACCGTGATATTCCGTGTTCTGAACACGTTTAATCATCATGGATTCGACAAACATTCACTACAGAGTTGGTAACATAACGATTACGGAACATTCATCCACCATAAATGCCATATTGACACTTTGAAGCACTTTCCCATATTTCAAAAGATTTTCCTAATGCCAGTTTTGAAAATGAGGCAGATTCGCAAAAAATTCTCGTGGAGCAAGTACTTCCCAATAGAAATGTAATTTACATAGTTTCCCTCACAGTGACATTCCAATTTCCGAACACGCTACATACTTCACGGATTTGACAAACATTTTTATGAGCTATGTACATGTGTATTACAGAACTTTCATCCACCATACAAGGAATATTTAAACCTAGAAACATTAACTCTGAATCTGCAGCCTATTCCTAATGCCAGTTTTTCGAAAATCAGGCCGTTTTCTCCGGAAAAAATTTTTGGTGCGAGTTCTACCCAATAGAAATGAACTTTCCATATATTCCATCTCCGGAAATTTCCGTCATACGATCTCGCTACATGCATAGGCTTTCTACAATTATTCACATCAGGTTTGTTTGCATGTGGCTTTATGAACTTCCATCACAATAAAAGACATATTGACAGTTTGAAGTATTTTCTCTGATTTTGAAGGAATTTCCAAATGCCAGTTTCCAAAATGAGGCAAATTTCGCAGAGAAAAACTCTTGGAGTTAGTTATACCCAAGACACATTTATTTTACATAGATTCGCTCACCGTGATATTCTATTTTCTGAACACTCTTCATGTATCTCGGATTCGACATATATTCTCTACAGAGTTGTTAGTATGCGGATAGCCGGACTTTCATCCACCATACAAGGCATATTTACACCTACAATTGATTAATCTTAGTTCGCAGCTTATTCCTAATGCCAGTTTCAAAAATCAGGCTGTTATCTCAGGAAAAAACCCTTGGAGAGATTTCTAACCTAGGGAAATGTAATTTACATAAATTTCCTCGCCGAGACATTCCATGTTCCGGACATGCTACATGCATAACGGATTCGACAAATATTCACAACAGATTTGTTAGCATGTGGATTACCGAACTTTCATCACAAAACATTGAATATTGATACTTAGAAGTATTTTCTCAGATTTTGCAGCATTTTCCAAGGGCTAGTTTCAAAAATGATGCAGTTTTCGCAGAAAAATTCTCTTGGAGTTTGTTCTACCTAATAGGCAAGTAGTTTACATTATTTCAAACACCGTGAAACTCCACGTTCCGAACATGGTACATGCATCACGGATAAAAAAAAAGATTCTTTAATATGTTGTGAAAATATGGATTACTGAATTTTCTTCCAACATAAAGGCATCTTTACACCTACAAATATTATCTCTCATTTCGCAGCTTTATCCAAACATCCCATTCGAGAATCAAGCAATTTTCGCAGAAATATTCTATTCTAGCTAGTTGTACCCAATAGAATTCTAATTTACATAGTTTCATTACCGTGAAAATCTGTTTTCCGTACGCGCTACATGAATCACGGTTTGAAAAATATTTACTACACTCTTGTTAACCTGTGGATTACCGGACTTTCATCCACCAATCAAGTCATTTTGACACTTAGAAGCATTTTCTCATATTTCGAAGATTTTTCCTAACGCCAGATTTGAAAAAGAGGCAGATTTTGCAGAAAAATGCTCTTGGAGCGAATTCTACCCAATAGACATGTAATTTACATAGATGTGCTCATCATGATACTTTGTGTTCTGAACACATTTCATGTATCTCGGATTCGACAAATATTAACTACAGAGATGTTAGCATCTGGATTACCAATCCTACATCAACCATACAAGGCATATATACACCTACAAGTATTTACTCTCATTTCACAGTTTTATCCAAACGTCAAATTCGAAAATCATGAATTTTGCGCATAAAAATTGTATTCAATCTAGTTCTACCCAATAGAATTTTAATTTACATAGTTACATTGCCGTGAATTTCCGTGTTCCAAACACGCTAAATAAGTCACGGGTTCAAAAACTATTCCCTTCATAGTTGGTTACGTGGATTACCGGAATTAAATTCCCCATTCAAGGCATATTCACACTTAAAAGCATTTTCTCAGATTTCTCAGGTTTTTCCTAATGCCAGTTTGGAAAATTAGGCTGAATTCACAGAAAATGTTCTTGGAGCCAGATCTACCCAAAAGATATGTAATTTACTAGTTCACTCACCGTGACTTTCCGTGTTCTGAACATGTTAAATGCATCAAGGATTCGACAGTCATTCTTTAATGAGTGTGAGCATGTGGATTATCAAATTTTGATCCACCTTACAAGACATGTTTTCACCTAGAAACATTTACTCACATTTCGCTGAATTTTCCTAACGTCAGTTTCGAAAATCAGGCAGTTTTCGCAGAAAAATCCTCTTGTTGCAGGTTCCATCCAATAGACATCTCATTTTCATAGATACCATCACCGTAACATTCCGTGTTCCTAAAAAACGGTTCATGCACCAAGGATTCAACAAATATTCACTGCTGAGTTGTTAGCATGTGAATTACCAATCTTTAATAAACCATTGAAGACATATTGTCACCTTAAAGCATTTACTCTGATTTCACAGTGTTTTCATAACACCAGTTTCGAAACTGAGGGAGATTTTTCAGTAAAACTCTCCTGGAGAGGGTTCTAACCAATAGATATGTAATTTACATAGCTTCCCTCACCGAGAAAGACCGTGTTCCGAACAGGCTACATACATCAAGGTTTTGAGAAACATTTTTAATGAGTTATGTACATGTGTATTACAGAACTTTCATCCAACATACAAGGCATATTGACACATAGAAACATTAACTGTGAGTTCGCAGCTTTTTCCTAATAGCAGTTTCGAAATTCAGGCAGTTTTCAAAGGAAAAAACTGTTGGAGCGTGTTCTACCCAATAGATACGTAAATTACATAGATTCCCCCGCTGTGAAATTACGTGTTTCGAACACACTACATGCACAAAATTTTCGACAAAAGTAAACTATAGAGTTGTTTCCATGAGGATGACAGGACTTTCATCACAATAGAAGGCATATTGATACTTAGAAGCATTTACTCTGATTTCACAGATCTTTCCAAACGCCAGTTTTGAAAATGAGGCAGATTTCACGGCAAAAACCTCTTGGAGCAGGTACTAACCTATAGATATGTAATTTACATGGATTCGCTCACCGTGAAATTCCATGTTCTGAACACGCTACATGCATCTCGGATTCGACAAATATTCACTACATAGTTGTTAGCATGTGGATTACAGCACTTTCATACACCATACAAGGCTTACTGACACTTTGAAGAAGTTTCTCAGATTTCACAGTTTAGTTTTAACGCCAGTTTGGAAAATGAGGCAGATTTGGCAGAAAAATTCTCTGGAGCGAGTTATACTCAAAAGATATGTACTTTACCTAGTTTTACTCACCGTGATATTCCGTGTTCTGAACACGTTTCATGCATCATGGATTCGACAAACATTCACTACAGAGTTGGTAACATAACGATTACGGAACATATATCCACCATAAATGCCATATTGACACTTTGAAGCACTTTCCCATATTTCAAAAGATTTTCCTAATGCCAGTTTTGAAAATGAGGCAGATTCGCAAAAAATTCTCGTGGAGCAAGTACTTCCCAATAGAAATGTAATTTACATAGTTTCCCTCACAGTGACATTCCAATTTCCGAACACGCTACATACTTCACGGATTTGACAAACATTTTTATGAGCTATGTACATGTGTATTACAGAACTTTCATCCACCATACAAGGAATATTTAAACCTAGAAACATTAACTCTGAATCTGCAGCCTATTCCTAATGCCAGTTTCTCGAAAATCAGGCCGTTTTCTCCGGAAAAAATTTTTGGTGCGAGTTCTACCCAATAGAAATGAACTTTCCATATATTCCATCTCCGGAAATTTCCGTCATACGATCTCGCTACATGCATAGGCTTTCTACAATTATTCACATCAGGTTTGTTTGCATGTGGCTTTATGAACTTCCATCACAATAAAAGACATATTGACAGTTTGAAGTATTTTCTCTGATTTTGAAGGAATTTCCAAATGCCAGTTTCCAAAATGAGGCAAATTTCGCAGAGAAAAACTCTTGGAGTTAGTTATACCCAAGACACATTTATTTTACATAGATTCGCTCACCGTGATATTCTATTTTCTGAACACTCTTCATGTATCTCGGATTCGACATATATTCTCTACAGAGTTGTTAGTATGCGGATAGCCGGACTTTCATCCACCATACAAGGCATATTTACACCTACAATTGATTAATCTTAGTTCGCAGCTTATTCCTAACGCCAGTTTCAAAAATCAGGCTGTTATCTCAGGAAAAAACCCTTGGAGAGATTTCTAACCTAGGGAAATGTAATTTACATAAATTTCCTCGCCGTGAAATTCCATGTTCCGGACATGCTACATGCATAACGGATTCGACAAATATTCACTACAGATTTGTTAGCATGTGGATTACCGAACTTTCATCACAAAACATTGAATATTGATACTTAGAAGTATTTTCTCAGATTTTGCAGCATTTTCCAAGGGCTAGTTTCAAAAATGATGCAGTTTTCGCAGAAAAATTCTCTTGGAGTTTGTTCTACCTAATAGGCAAGTAGTTTACATTATTTCAAACACCGTGAAACTCCACGTTCCGAACATGGTACATGCATCACGGATAAAAAAAAAGATTCTTTAATATGTTGTGAAAATATGGATTACTGAATTTTCTTCCAACATAAAGGCATCTTTACACCTACAAATATTATCTCTCATTTCGCAGCTTTATCCAAACATCCCATTCGAGAATCAAGCAATTTTCGCAGAAATATTCTATTCTAGCTAGTTGTACCCAATAGAATTCTAATTTACATAGTTTCATTACCGTGAAAATCTGTTTTCCGTACGCGCTACATGAATCACGGTTTGAAAAATATTTACTACACTCTTGTTAACCTGTGGATTACCGGAATTTCATCCACCAATCAAGTCATTTTGACACTTAGAAGCATTTTCTCATATTTCGAAGATTTTTCCTAACGCCAGATTTGAAAAAGAGGCAGATTTTGCAGAAAAATTCTCTTGGAGCGAATTCTACCCAATAGACATGTAATTTACATAGATGTGCTCATCATGATACTTTGTGTTCTGAACACATTTCATGTATCTCGGATTCGACAAATATTAACTACAGAGATGTTAGCATCTGGATTACCAATCCTACATCCACCATACAAGGCATATATACACCTACAAGTATTTACTCTCATTTCACAGTTTTATCCAAACGTCAAATTCGAAAATCATGAATTTTGCACAGAAAAATTCTATTCAAGCTAGTTCTACCCAATAGAATTTTAATTTACATAGTTACATTGCCGTGAATTTCCGTGTTCCAAACACGCTAAATAAGTCACGGGTTCGAAAAGTATTCCCTTCATAGTTGGTTACGTGGATTACCGGACTTAAATTCCCCATTCAAGGCATATTCACACTTAGAAGCATTTTCTCAGATTTCTCAGGTTTTTCCTAACGCCAGTTTGGAAAATGAGGCTGATTTCACAGAAAATGTTCTTGGAGCCAGATCTAACCAAAAGATATGTAATTTACTAGGTCACTCACTGTGACTTTCCGTGTTCTGAACATGTTAAATGCATCAAGGATTCGACAGTCATACTTTAATGAGTGTGAGCATGTGGATTGTCAAATTTTGATCCACCTTACAAGACATGTTTTCACCTAGAAACATTTACTCACATTTCGCAGAATTTTCCTAACGTCAGTTTCGAAAATCAGGCAGTTTTCGCAGAAAAATCCTATTGTTTCATGTTCCATCCAATAGACATCTCATTTTCATAGATACCATCACCGTAACATTCCGTGTTCCTAAAAAACGGTTCATGCACCAAGGATTCAACAAATATTCACTGCTGAGTTGTTAGCATGTGAATTACCAATCTTTAATAAACCATTGAAGACATATTGTCACCTTAAAGCATTTACTCTGATTTCACAGTGTTTTCATACCACCAGTTTCGAAACTGAGGCAGATTTTTCAGTAAAACTCTCCTGGAGAGGGTTCTAACCAATAGATATGTAATTTACATAGCTTCCCTCACCGAGAAATACCGTGTTCCGAACAGGCTACATACATCAAGGATTTGAGAAACATTTTTAATGAGTTATGTACATGTGTATTACAGAACTTTCATCCAACATACAAGGCATATTGACACATAGAAACATTAACTGTGAGTTCGCAGCTTTTGCCTAATAGCAGTTTCGAAATTCAGGCAGTTTTCAAAGGAAAAAACTGTTGGAGCGTGTTCTACCCAATAGATAGGTAAATTAAATAGATTCCCCCACTGTGAAATTACGTGTTTCGAACACAATACATGCACAAAAGTTTTGACAAAAATAAACTATAGAGTTGTTTGCATGAGGATGACAGGACTTTCATCACAATAGAAGGCATTTTGATACTTAGAAGCATTTACTCTGATTTCACAGAGCTTTCCAAACGCCAGTTTTAGAAATGAGGCAGATTTCACGGCAAAAACCTCTTGGAGCAGGTACTAACCTATAGATATGTAACTTACATGGATTCGCTCACCGTGAAATTCCGTGTTCTGAACACGCTACATGCATCTCGGATTCGACAAATATTCACTACATAGTTGTTAGCATGTGGATTACAGCACTTTCATACACCATACAAGGCTTACTGACACTTTGAAGAAGTTTCTCAGATTTCACAGTTTAGTTTTAACGCCAGTTTGGAAAATGAGGCAGATTTGGCAGAAACATTCTCTGGAGCGAGTTATACTCAAAAGATATGTACTTTACCTAGTTTTACTCACCGTGATATTCCGTGTTCTGAACACGTTTCATGCATCATGGATTCGACAAACATTCACTACAGAGTTGGTAACATAACGATTACGGAACATTCATCCACCATAAATGCCATATTGACACTTTGAAGCACTTTCCCATATTTCAAAAGATTTTCCTAATGCCAGTTTTGAAAATGAGGCAGATTCGCAAAAAATTCTCATGGAGCAAGTACTTCCCAATAGAAATGTAATTTACATAGTTTCCCTCACAGTGACATTCCAATTTCCGAACACGCTACATACTTCACGGATTTGACAAACATTTTTATGAGTTATGTACATGTGTATTACAGAAATTTCATCCACCATACAAGGAATATTTAAACCTAGAAACATTAACTCTGAATCTGCAGCCTATTCCTTATGCCAGTTTTTCGAAAATCAGGCCGTGTTCTCCGGAAAAAATTTTTGGAGCGAGATCTACCCAATAGATATGAAATTTACATAGATTCCATCTCCGGAATTTTCCGTCATACGATCACGCTACATGCATAGGCTTTCTACAATTATTCACATCAGGTTTGTTTGCATGTGGCTTTAAGAACTTCCATCCCAATACAAGACATATTGACAGTTTGAAGCATTTTCTCTGATTTGGCAGAAATTTCCAAATGCCAGTTTCGTAAATGAGGCAGATTTCGCAGAGAAAACCTCTTGGAGTGAGTTATACCCAAGACACATTTATTTTACATAGATTCGCTCACCGTGATATTCTATTTTCTGAAAACTCTTCATGTATCTCGGATTCGACATATATTCTCTACAGAGTTATTAGTATGGGGATAGCCGAACTTTCATCCACCATACAAGGCATATTTACACCTACAATTGATTAATCTGAGTTTGCAGCATATTCCTAACGGCAGTTTCAAAAATCAGGCTGTTATCTCAGGAAAAAACTCTTGGAGAGATTTCTAACCTAGGGAAATGTAATTTACATAAATTTCCTCGCCGTGAAATTCCATGTTCCGAACATGCTACATGCATAACGGATTCGACAAATATTCACTACAGATTTCTTAGCATGTGGATTACCGAACTTTCATCACAAAACATTGAATATTGATACTTAGAAGTATTTTCACAGATTTTGCAGCGTTTTCCAAGGGCTAGTTTCAAAAATGATGCAGTTTTCGCAGAAAAATTCTCTTGGA
Organism: Camelus bactrianus; assembly: GCF_048773025.1. Lineage (NCBI taxonomy): Eukaryota > Metazoa > Chordata > Mammalia > Artiodactyla > Camelidae > Camelus > Camelus bactrianus. The sequence goes on along the minus strand of NC_133539.1, from coordinate 140,101,312 downwards.
GTTTGTTCTACCTAATAGGCAAGTAGTTTACATTGTTTCAATCACCGTGAAATTCCACGTTCCGAACATGGTACATGCATCACGGATAAAAAAAAGATTCTTTAATATGTTGTGAAAATATGGATTACTGAACTTTCTTCCAACATAAAGGCATCTTTACACCTACAAATGTTATCTCTCATTTCGCAGCTTTATCCAAACATCCCATTCGAGGATCAAGCAATTTTCGCAGAAATATACTATTCCAGCTAGTTCTACCCAATAGAATTCTAATTTACATAGTTTCATTACCGTGAAATTCTGTTTTCCGTACGCGCTACATGAATCACGGTTTGAAAAATATTTACTACACTCTTGTTAACATGTGGATTACCGGACTTTCATCCACCAATCAAGTCATATTGACACTTAGAAGCATTTTCTCATATTTCGAAGATTTTTCCTAACACCAGATTTGAAAAAGAGGCAGATTTTGCAGAAAAATGCTCTTGGAGCGAGTTCTACCCAATAGACATGTAATTTACATAGATGTGCTCATCATGATACTTTGTGTTCTGAACACATTTCATGTATCTCGGATTCGACAAATATTAACTACAGAGATGTTAGCATTTGGATTACCAATCCTACATCCACCATACAAGGCATATATACACCTACAAGTATTTACTCTCATTTCACAGTTTTATCCAAACGTCAAATTCGAAAATCATGAATTTTGCACAGAAAAATTCTATTCAAGCTAGTTCTACCCAATAGAATTTTAATTTACATAGTTACATTGCCGTGAATTTCCGTGTTCCAAACACGCTAAATAAGTCACGGGTTCGAAAAGTATTCCCTTCATAGTTGGTTACGTGGATTACCGGACTTAAATTCCCCATTCAAGGCATATTCACACTTAGAAGCATTTTCTCAGATTTCTCAGGTTTTTCCTAACGCCAGTTTGGAAAATGAGGCTGATTTCACAGAAAATGTTCTTGGAGCCAGATCTAACCAAAAGATATGTAATTTAATAGGTCACTCACTGTGACTTTCCGTGTTCTGAACATGTTAAATGCATCAAGGATTCGACAGTCATATTTTAATGAGTGTGAGCATGTGGATTATCAAATTTTGATCCACCTTACAAGACATGTTTTCACCTAGAAACATTTACTCACATTTCGCAGAATTTTCCTAACGTCAGTTTCGAAAATCAGGCAGTTTTCGCAGAAAAATCCTATTGTTTCATGTTCCATCCAATAGACATCTCATTTTCATAGATACCATCACCGTAACATTCCGTGTTCCTAAAAAACGGTTCATGCACCAAGGATTCAACAAATATTCACTGCTGAGTTGTTAGCATGTGAATTACCAATCTTTAATAAACCATTGAAGACATATTGTCACCTTAAAGCATTTACTCTGATTTCACAGTGTTTTCATACCACCAGTTTCGAAACTGAGGCAGATTTTTCAGTAAAACTCTCCTGGAGAGGGTTCTAACCAATAGATATGTAATTTACATAGCTTCCCTCACCGAGAAATACCGTGTTCCGAACAGGCTACATACATCAAGGATTTGAGAAACATTTTTAATGAGTTATGTACATGTGTATTACAGAACTTTCATCCAACATACAAGGCATATTGACACATAGAAACATTAACTGTGAGTTCGCAGCTTTTTCCTAATAGCAGTTTCGAAATTCAGGCAGTTTTCAAAGGAAAAAACTGTTGGAGCGTGTTCTACCCAATAGATAGGTAAATTAAATAGATTCCCCCACTGTGAAATTACGTGTTTCGAACACAATACATGCACAAAAGTTTTGACAAAAATAAACTATAGAGTTGTTTGCATGAGGATGACAGGACTTTCATCACAATAGAAGGCATATTGATACTTAGAAGCATTTACTCTGATTTCACAGAGCTTTCCAAACGCCAGTTTTAGAAATGAGGCAGATTTCACGGCAAAAACCTCTTGGAGCAGGTACTAACCTATAGATATGTAACTTACATGGATTCGCTCACCGTGAAATTCCGTGTTCTGAACACGCTACATGCATCTCGGATTCGACAAATATTCACTACATAGTTGTTAGCATGTGGATTACAGCACTTTCATACACCATACAAGGCTTACTGACACTTTGAAGAAGTTTCTCAGATTTCACAGTTTAGTTTTAACGCCAGTTTGGAAAATGAGGCAGATTTGGCAGAAAAATTCTCTGGAGCGAGTTATACACAAAAGATATGTACTTTACCTAGTTTTACTCACCGTGATATTCCGTGTTCTGAACACGTTTCATGCATCATGGATTCGACAAACATTCACTACAGAGTTGGTAACATAACGATTACGGAACATTCATCCACCATAAATGCCATATTGACAATTTGGAGCACTTTCCCATATTTCAAAAGATTTTCCTAATGCCAGTTTTGAAAATGAGGCAGATTCGCAAAAAATTCTCATGGAGCAAGTACTTCCCAATAGAAATGTAATTTACATAGTTTCCCTCACAGTGACATTCCAATTTCCGAACACGCTACATACTTCACGGATTTGACAAACATTTTTATGAGTTATGTACATGTGTATTACAGAAATTTCATCCACCATACAAGGAATATTTAAACCTAGAAACATTAACTCTGAATCTGCAGCCTATTCCTTATGCCAGTTTTTCGAAAATCAGGCCGTGTTCTCCGGAAAAAATTTTTGGAGCGAGATCTACCCAATAGACATGAAATTTACATAGATTCCATCTCCGGAATTTTCCGTCATACGATCACGCTACATGCATAGGCTTTCTACAATTATTCACATCAGGTTTGTTTGCATGTGGCTTTAAGAACTTCCATCCCAATACAAGACATATTGACAGTTTGAAGCATTTTCTCTGATTTGGCAGAAATTTCCAAATGCCAGTTTCGTAAATGAGGCAGATTTCGCAGAGAAAACCTCTTGGAGTGAGTTATACCCAAGACACATTTATTTTACATAGATTCGCTCACCGTGATATTCTATTTTCTGAACACTCTTCATGTATCTCGGATTCGACATATATTCTCTACAGAGTTGTTAGTATGCGGATAGCCGTTCTTTCATCCACCATACAAGGCATATTTACACCTACAATTGATTAATCTGAGTTTGCAGCATATTCCTAACGCCAGTTTCAAAAATCAGGCTGTTATCTCAGGAAAAAACTCTTGGAGAGATTTCTAACCTAGGGAAATGTAATTTACATAAATTTCCTCGCCGTGAAATTCCATGTTCCGAACATGCTACATGCATAACGGATTCGACAAATATTCACTACAGATTTGTTAGCATGTGGATTACCGAACTTTCATCACAAAACATTGAATATTGATACTTAGAAGTATTTTCTCAGATTTTGCAGCGTTTTCCAAGGGCTAGTCTCAAAAATGATGCAGTTTTCGCAGAAAAATTCTCTTGGAGTTTGTTCTACCTAATAGGCAAGTAGTTTACATTGTTTCAATCACCGTGAAATTCCACGTTCCGAACATGTTATATGCATCACGGATAAAAATAAAGATTCTTTAATATGTTGTGAAAATATGGATTACTGAACTTTCTTCCAACATAAAGACATCTTTACACCTACAAATATTATCTCTCATTTCGCAGCTTTATCCAAACATCCCATTCGAGAATCAAGCAATTTTCGCAGAAATATTCTATTCTAGCTAGTTCTACCCAATAGAACTCTAATTTACATAGTTTCATTACCGTGAAATTTTGTTTTCTGTACGCGCAACATGAATCACGGTTTGAAAAATATTTACTACACTCTTGTTAACATGTGGATTACCGGACTTTCATCCACCAATAAACTCATATTGACACTTAGAAGCATTTTCTCATATTTCGAAGATTTTTCCTAACGCCAGATTTGAAAAAGGGGCAGATTTTGCAGAAAAATGCTCTTGGAGCGAGTTCTACCCAATAGACATGTAATTTACATAGATGTGCTCATCATGATACTTTGTGTTCTGAACACATTTCATGTATCTCGGATTCGACAAATATTAACTACAGAGATGTTAGCATTTGGATTACCAATCCTACATCCACCATACAAGGCATATATACACCTACAAGTATTTACTCTCATTTCACAGTTTTATCCAAACGTCAAATTCGAAAATCATGAATTTTGCACAGAAAAATTCTATTCAAGCTAGTTCTACCCAATAGAATTTTAATTTACATAGTTACATTGCCGTGAATTTCCGTGTTCCAAACACGCTAAATAAGTCACAGGTTCGAAAAGTATTCCCTTCATAGTTGGTTACGTGGATTACCGGACTTAAATTCCCCATTCAAGGCATATTCACACTTAGAAGCATTTTCTCAGATTTCTCAGGTTTTTCCTAACGCCAGTTTGGAAAATGAGGCTGATTTCACAGAAAATGTTCTTGGAGCCAGATCTAACCAAAAGATATGTAATATACTAGTTCACTCACCGTGACATTCCGTGTTCTGAACATGTTAAATGCATCAAGGATTCGACAGTCATTCTTTAATGAGTGTGAGCATGTGGATTATCAAATTTTGATCCACCTTACAAGACATGTTTTCACCTAGAAACATTTACTCACATTTCGCAGAATTTTCCTAACGTCAGTTTTGAAAATCAGGCAGTTTTCGCAGAAAAATCCTATTGTTGCAGGTTCCATCCAATAGACATCTCATTTTCATAGATACCATCACCGTAACATTCCGTGTTCCTAAAAAACGGTTCATGCACCAAGGATTCAACAAATATCCACTGCTGAGTTGTTAGCATGTGAATTACCAATCTTTAATATACCATTGAAGACATATTGTCACCTTAAAGCATTTACTCTGATTTCACAGTGTTTTCATAACACCAGTTTCGAAACTGAGGGAGATTTTTCAGTAAAACTCTCCTGGAGAGGGTTCTAACCAATAGATATGTAATTTACATAGCTTCCCTCACCGAGAAATACCGTGTTCCGAACAGGCTACATACATCAAGGATTTGAGAAACATTTTTAATGAGTTATGTACATGTGTATTACAGAACTTTCATCCAACATACAAGGCATATTGACACATAGAAACATTAACTGTGAGTTCGCAGCTTTTTCCTAATAGCAGTTTCGAAATTCAGGCAGTTTTCAAAGGAAAAAACTGTTGGAGCGTGTTCTACCCAATAGATACGTAAATTACATAGATTCCCCCGCTGTGAAATTCCGCGATTCGAACACACTACATGCAGAAAAGTTTTGACAAAAATAAACTATAGAGTTGTTTGCATGAGGATGACAGGACTTTCATCACAATAGAAGGCATATTGATACTTAGAAGCATTTACTCTGATTTCACAGAGCTTTCCAAACGCCAGTTTTGAAAATGAGGCAGATTTCACGGCAAAAACCTCTTGGAGCAGGTACTAACCTATAGATATGTAATTTACATGGATTCGCTCACCGTGAAATTCCGTGTTCTGAACACGCTACATGCATCTCGGATTCGACAAATATTCACTACATAGTTGTTAGCATGTGGATTACAGCACTTTCATACACCATACAAGGCTTACTGACACTTTGAAGAAGTTTCTCAGATTTCACAGTTTAGTTTTAACGCCAGTTTGGAAAATGAGGCAGATTTGGCAGAAAAATTCTCTGGAGCGAGTTATACACAAATGATATGTACTTTACCTAGTTTTACTCACCGTGATATTCCGTGTTCTGAACACGTTTCATGCATCATGGATTCGACCAACATTCACTACAGAGTTGGTAACATAACGATTACGGAACATTCATCCACCATAAATGCCATATTGACACTTTGAAGCACTTTCCCATATTTCAAAAGATTTTCCTAATGCCAGTTTTGAAAATGAGGCAGATTCGCAAAAAATTCTCGTGGAGCAAGTACTTCCCAATAGAAATGTAATTTACATAGTTTCCCTCACAGTGACATTCCAATTTCCGAACACGCTACATACTTCACGGATTTGACAAACATTTTTATGAGCTATGTACATGTGTATTACAGAACTTTCATCCACCATACAAGGAATATTTAAACCTAGAAACATTAACTCTGAATTTGCAGCCTATTCCTAATGCCAGTTTTTCGAAAATCAGGCCGTGTTCTCCGGAAAAAATTTTTGGAGCGAGATCTACCCAATAGACATGAAATTTACATAGATTCCATCTCCGGAAATTTCCGTCATACGATCACGCTACATGCATAGGCTTTCTACAATTATTCACATCAGGTTTGTTTGCATGTGGCTTTAAGAACTTCCATCCCAATACAAGACATATTGACAGTTTGAAGCATTTTCTCTGATTTGGCAGAAATTTCCAAATGCCAGTTTCGTAAATGAGGCAGATTTCGAAGAGAAAACCTCTTGGAGTGAGTTATACCCAAGACACATTTATTTTACATAGATTCGCTCACCGTGATATTCTATTTTCTGAACACTCTTCATGTATCTCGGATTCGACATATATTCTCTACAGAGTTGTTAGTATGCGGATAGCCGAACTTTCATCCACCATACAAGGCATATTTACACCTACAATTGATTAATCTGAGTTTGCAGCATATTCCTAACGCCAGTTTCAAAAATCAGGCTGTTATCTCAGGAAAAAACTCTTGGAGAGATTTCTAACCTAGGGAAATGTAATTTACATAAATTTCCTCGCCGTGAAATTCCATGTTCCGAACATGCTACATGCATAACGGATTCGACAAATATTCACTACAGATTTGTTAGCATGTGGATTACCGAACTTTCATCACAAAACATTGAATATTGATACTTAGAAGTATTTTCTCAGATTTTGCAGCGTTTTCCAAGGGCTAGTCTCAAAAATGATGCAGTTTTCGCAGAAAAATTCTCTTGGAGTTTGTTCTACCTAATAGGCAAGTAGTTTACATTGTTTCAATCACCGTGAAATTCCACGTTCCGAACATGTTATATGCATCACGGATAAAAATAAAGATTCTTTAATATGTTGTGAAAATATGGATTACTGAACTTTCTTCCAACATAAAGACATCTTTACACCTACAAATATTATCTCTCATTTCGCAGCTTTATCCAAACATCCCATTCGAGAATCAAGCAATTTTCGCAGAAATATTCTATTCTAGCTAGTTCTACCCAATAGAACTCTAATTTACATAGTTTCATTACCGTGAAGTTTTGTTTTCTGTACGCGCAACATGAATCACGGTTGGAAAAATATTTACTACACTCTTGTTAACATGTGGATTACCGGACTTTCATCCACCAATAAACTCATATTTACACTTAGAAGCATTTTCTCATATTTCGAAGATTTTTCCTAACGCCAGATTTGAAAAAGGGGCAGATTTTGCAGAAAAATGCTCTTGGAGCGAGTTCTACCCAATAGACATGTAATTTACATAGATGTGCTCATCATGATACTTTGTGTTCTGAACACATTTCATGTATCTCGGATTCGACAAATATTAACTACAGAGATGTTAGCATTTGGATTACCAATCCTACATCCACCATACAAGGCATATATACACCTACAAGTATTTACTCTCATTTCACAGTTTTATCCAAACGTCAAATTCGAAAATCATGAATTTTGCACAGAAAAATTCTATTCAAGCTAGTTCTACCCAATAGAATTTTAATTTACATAGTTACATTGCTGTGAATTTCCGTGTTCCAATCACGCTAAATAAGTCACGGGTTCGAAAAGTATTCCCTTCATAGTTGGTTACGTGGATTACCGGACTTAAATTCCCCATTCAAGGCATATTCACACTTAGAAGCATTTTCTCAGATTTCTCAGGTTTTTCCTAACGCCAGTTTGGAAAATGAGGCTGATTTCACAGAAAATGTTCTTGGAGCCAGATCTAACCAAAAGATATGTAATATACTAGTTCACTCACCGTGACATTCCGTGTTCTGAACATGTTAAATGCATCAAGGATTCGACAGTCATTCTTTAATGAGTGTGAGCATGTGGATTATCAAATTTTGATCCACCTTACAAGACATGTTTTCACCTAGAAACATTTACTCACATTTCGCAGAATTTTCCTAACGTCAGTTTTGAAAATCAGGCAGTTTTCGCAGAAAAATCCTATTGTTGCAGGTTCCATCCAATAGACATCTCATTTTCATAGATACCATCACCGTAACATTCCGTGTTCCTAAAAAACGGTTCATGCACCAAGGATTCAACAAATATCCACTGCTGAGTTGTTAGCATGTGAATTACCAATCTTTAATATACCATTGAAGACATATTGTCACCTTAAAGCATTTACTCTGATTTCACAGTGTTTTCATAACACCAGTTTCGAAACTGAGGGAGATTTTTCAGTAAAACTCTCCTGGAGAGGGTTCTAACCAATAGATATGTAATTTACATAGCTTCCCTCACCGAGAAATACCGTGTTCCGAACAGGCTACATACATCAAGGATTTGAGAAACATTTTTAATGAGTTATGTACATGTGTATTACAGAACTTTCATCCAACATACAAGGCATATTGACACATAGAAACATTAACTGTGAGTTCGCAGCTTTTTCCTAATAGCAGTTTCGAAATTCAGGCAGTTTTCAAAGGAAAAAACTGTTGGAGCGTGTTCTACCCAATAGATACGTAAATTACATAGATTCCCCCGCTGTGAAATTCCGTGTTTCGAACACACTACATGCAGAAAAGTTTTGACAAAAATAAACTATAGAGTTGTTTGCATGAGGATGACAGGACTTTCATCACAATAGAAGGCATATTGATACTTAGAAGCATTTACTCTGATTTCACAGAGCTTTCCAAACGCCAGTTTTGAAAATGAGGCAGATTTCACGGCAAAAACCTCTTGGAGCAGGTACTAACCTATAGATATGTAATTTACATGGATTCGCTCACCGTGAAATTCCGTGTTCTGAACACGCTACATGCATCTCGGATTCGACAAATATTCACTACATAGTTGTTAGCATGTGGATTACAGCACTTTCATACACCATACAAGGCTTACTGACACTTTGAAGAAGTTTCTCAGATTTCACAGTTTAGTTTTAACGCCAGTTTGGAAAATGAGGCAGATTTGGCAGAAAAATTCTCTGGAGCGAGTTATACACAAAAGATATGTACTTTACCTAGTTTTACTCACCGTGATATTCCGTGTTCTGAACACGTTTCATGCATCATGGATTCGACCAACATTCACTACAGAGTTGGTAACATAACGATTACGGAACATTCATCCACCATAAATGCCATATTGACACTTTGAAGCACTTTCCCATATTTCAAAAGATTTTCCTAATGCCAGTTTTGAAAATGAGGCAGATTCGCAAAAAATTCTCATGGAGCAAGTACTTCCCAATAGAAATGTAATTTACATAGTTTCCCTCACAGTGACATTCCAATTTCCGAACACGCTACATACTTCACGGATTTGACAAACATTTTTATGAGCTATGTACATGTGTATTACAGAACTTTCATCCACCATACAAGGAATATTTAAACCTAGAAACATTAACTCTGAATTTGCAGCCTATTCCTAATGCCAGTTTTTCAAAAATCAGGCCGTGTTCTCCGGAAAAAATTTTTGGAGCGAGATCTACCCAATAGACATGAAATTTACATAGATTCCATCTCCGGAAATTTCCGTCATACGATCACGCTACATGCATAGGCTTTCTACAATTATTCACATCAGGTTTGTTTGCATGTGGCTTTAAGAACTTCCATCCCAATACAAGACATATTGACAGTTTGAAGCATTTTCTCTGATTTGGCAGAAATTTCCAAATGCCAGTTTCGTAAATGAGGCAGATTTCGCAGAGAAAACCTCTTGGAGTGAGTTATACCCAAGACACATTTATTTTACATAGATTCGCTCACCGTGATATTCTATTTTCTGAACACTCTTCATGTATCTCGGATTCGACATATATTCTCTACAGAGTTGTTAGTATGGGGATAGCCGAACTTTCATCCACCATACAAGGCATATTTACACCTACAATTGATTAATCTGAGTTTGCAGCATATTCCTAATGCCAGTTTCAAAAATCAGGCTGTTATCTCAGGAAAAAACTCTTGGAGAGATTTCTAACCTAGGGAAATGTAATTTACATAAATTTCCTCGCCGTGAAATTCCATGTTCCGAACATGCTACATGCATAACGGATTCGACAAATATTCACTACAGATTTGTTAGCATGTGGATTACCGAACTTTCATCACAAAACATTGAATATTGATACTTAGAAGTATTTTCTCAGATTTTGCAGCGTTTTCCAAGGGCTAGTTTCAAAAATGATGCAGTTTTCGCAGAAAAATTCTCTTGGAGTTTGTTCTACCTAATAGGCAAGTAGTTTACATTGTTTCAATCACCGTGAAATTCCACGTTCCGAACATGTTATATGCATCACGGATAAAAATAAAGATTCTTTAATATGTTGTGAAAATATGGATTACTGAACTTTCTTCCAACATAAAGACATCTTTACACCTACAAATATTATCTCTCATTTCGCAGCTTTATCCAAACATCCCATTCGAGAATCAAGCAATTTTCGCAGAAATATTCTCTTCTAGCTAGTTTTACCCAATAGAACTCTAATTTACATAGTTTCATTACCGTGAAATTTTGTTTTCTGTACGCGCTACATGAATCACGGTTTGAAAAATATTTACTACACTCTTGTTAACATGTGGATTACCGGACTTTCATCCACCAATCAAGTCATATTGACACTTAGAAGCATTTTCTCATATTTCGAAGATTTTTCCTAACGCCAGATTTGAAAAAGGGGCAGATTTTGCAGAAAAATGCTCTTGGAGCGAGTTCTACCCAATAGACATGTAATTTACATAGATGTGCTCATCATGATACTTTGTGTTCTGAACACATTTCATGTATCTCGGATTCGACAAATATTAACTACAGAGATGTTAGCATTTGGATTACCAATCCTACATCCACCATACAAGGCATATATACACCTACAAGTATTTACTCTCATTTCACAGTTTTATCCAAACGTCAAATTCGAAAATCATGAATTTTGCACAGAAAAATTCTATTCAAGCTAGTTCTACCCAATAGAATTTTAATTTACATAGTTACATTGCCATGAATTTCCGTGTTCCAAACACGCTAAATAAGTCACGGGTTCGAAAAGTATTCCCTTCATAGTTGGTTACGTGGATTACCGGACTTAAATTCCCCATTCAAGGCATATTCACACTTAGAAGCATTTTCTCAGATTTCTCAGGTTTTTCCTAACGCCAGTTTGGAAAATGAGGCTGATTTCACAGAAAATGTTCTTGGAGCCAGATCTAACCAAAAGATATGTAATATACTAGTTCACTCACCGTGACATTCCGTGTTCTGAACATGTTAAATGCATCAAGGATTCGACAGTCATTCTTTAATGAGTGTGAGCATGTGGATTATCAAATTTTGATCCACCTTACAAGACATGTTTTCACCTAGAAACATTTACTCACATTTCGCAGAATTTTCCTAACGTCAGTTTTGAAAATCAGGCAGTTTTCGCAGAAAAATCCTATTGTTGCAGGTTCCATCCAATAGACATCTCATTTTCATAGATACCATCACCGTAACATTCCGTGTTCCTAAAAAACGGTTCATGCACCAAGGATTCAACAAATATCCACTGCTGAGTTGTTAGCATGTGAATTACCAATCTTTAATATACCATTGAAGACATATTGTCACCTTAAAGCATTTACTCTGATTTCACAGTGTTTTCATAACACCAGTTTCGAAACTGAGGGAGATTTTTCAGTAAAACTCTCCTGGAGAGGGTTCTAACCAATAGATATGTAATTTACATAGCTTCCCTCACCGAGAAATACCGTGTTCCGAACAGGCTACATACATCAAGGATTTGAGAAACATTTTTAATGAGTTATGTACATGTGTATTACAGAACTTTCATCCAACATACAAGGCATATTGACACATAGAAACATTAACTGTGAGTTCGCAGCTTTTTCCTAATAGCAGTTTCGAAATTCAGGCAGTTTTCAAAGGAAAAAACTGTTGGAGCGTGTTCTACCCAATAGATACGTAAATTACATAGATTCCCCCGCTGTGAAATTCCGTGTTTCGAACACACTACATGCAGAAAAGTTTTGACAAAAATAAACTATAGAGTTGTTTGCATGAGGATGACAGGACTTTCATCACAATAGAAGGCATATTGATACTTAGAAGCATTTACTCTGATTTCACAGAGCTTTCCAAACGCCAGTTTTGAAAATGAGGCAGATTTCACGGCAAAAACCTCTTGGAGCAGGTACTAACCTATAGATATGTAATTTACATGGATTCGCTCACCGTGAAATTCCGTGTTCTGAACACGCTACATGCATCTCGGATTCGACAAATATTCACTACATAGTTGTTAGCATGTGGATTACAGCACTTTCATACACCATACAAGGCCTACTGACACTTTGAAGAAGTTTCTCAGATTTCACAGTTTAGTTTTAACGCCAGTTTGGAAAATGAGGCAGATTTGGCAGAAAAATTCTCTGGAGCGAGTTATACACAAATGATATGTACTTTACCTAGTTTTACTCACCGTGATATTCCGTGTTCTGAACACGTTTCATGCATCATGGATTCGACCAACATTCACTACAGAGTTGGTAACATAACGATTACGGAACATTCATCCACCATAAATGCCATATTGACACTTTGAAGCACATTCCCATAATTCAAAAGATTTTCCTAATGCCAGTATTGAAAATGAGGCAGATTCGCAAAAAATTCTCGTGGAGCAAGTACTTCCCAATAGAAATGTAATTTACATAGTTTCCCTCACAGTGACATTCCAATTTCCGAACACGCTACATACTTCACGGATTTGACAAACATTTTTATGAGCTATGTACATGTGTATTACAGAACTTTCATCCACCATACAAGGAATATTTAAACCTAGAAACATTAACTCTGAATTTGCAGCCTATTCCTAATGCCAGTTTTTCGAAAATCAGGCCGTGTTCTCCGGAAAAAATTTTTGGAGCGAGATCTACCCAATAGACATGAAATTTACATAGATTCCATCTCCGGAAATTTCCGTCATACGATCACGCTACATGCATAGGCTTTCTACAATTATTCACATCAGGTTTGTTTGCATGTGGCTTTAAGAACTTCCATCCCAATACAAGACATATTGACAGTTTGAAGCATTTTCTCTGATTTGGCAGAAATTTCCAAATGCCAGTTTCGTAAATGAGGCAGATTTCGCAGAGAAAACCTCTTGGAGTGAGTTATACCCAAGACAAATTTATTTTACATAGATTCGCTCACCGTGATATTCTATTTTCTGAACACTCTTCATGTATCTCGGATTCGACATATATTCTCTACAGAGTTGTTAGTATGGGGATAGCCGAACTTTCATCCACCATACAAGGCATATTTACACCTACAATTGATTAATCTGAGTTTGCAGCATATTCCTAACGCCAGTTTCAAAAATCAGGCTGTTATCTCAGGAAAAAACTCTTGGAGAGATTTCTAACCTAGGGAAATGTAATTTACATAAATTTCCTCGCCGTGAAATTCCATGTTCCGAACATGCTACATGCATAACGGATTCGACAAATATTCACTACAGATTTGTTAGCATGTGGATTACCGAACTTTCATCACAAAACATTGAATATTGATACTTAGAAGTATTTTCTCAGATTTTGCAGCGTTTTCCAAGGGCTAGTCTCAAAAATGATGCAGTTTTCGCAGAAAAATTCTCTTGGAGTTTGTTCTACCTAATAGGCAAGTAGTTTACATTGTTTCAATCACCGTGAAATTCCACGTTCCGAACATGTTATATGCATCACGGATAAAAATAAAGATTCTTTAATATGTTGTGAAAATATGGATTACTGAACTTTCTTCCAACATAAAGACATCTTTACACCTACAAATATTATCTCTCATTTCGCAGCTTTATCCAAACATCCCATTCGAGAATCAAGCAATTTTTGCAGAAATATTCTATTCTAGCTAGTTCTACCCAATAGAACTCTAATTTACATAGTTTCATTACCGTGAAATTTTGTTTTCTGTACGCGCTACATGAATCACGGTTTGAAAAATATTTACTACACTCTTGTTAACATGTGGATTACCGGACTTTCATCCACCAATAAACTCATATTGACACTTAGATGCATTTTCTCATATTTCGAAGATTTTTCCTAACGCCAGATTTGAAAAAGGGGCAGATTTTGCAGAAAAATGCTCTTGGAGCGAGTTCTACCCAATAGACATGTAATTTACATAGATGTGCTCATCATGATACTTTGTGTTCTGAACACATTTCATGTATCTCGGATTCAACAAATATTAACTACAGAGATGTTAGCATTTGGATTACCAATCCTACATCCACCATACAAGGCATATATACACCTACAAGTATTTACTCTCATTTCACAGTTTTATCCAAACGTCAAATTCGAAAATCATGAATTTTGCACAGAAAAATTCTATTCAAGCTAGTTCTACCCAATAGAATTTTAATTTACGTAGTTACATTGCCGTGAATTTCCGTGTTCCAAACACGCTAAATAAGTCACGGGTTCGAAAAGTATTCCCTTCATAGTTGGTTACGTGGATTACCGGACTTAAATTCCCCATTCAAGGCATATTCACACTTAGAAGCATTTTCTCAGATTTCTCAGGTTTTTCCTAACGCCAGTTTGGAAAATGAGGCTGATTTCACAGAAAATGTTCTTGGAGCCAGATCTAACCAAAAGATATGTAATATACTAGTTCACTCACCGTGACATTCCGTGTTCTGAACATGTTAAATGCATCAAGGATTCGACAGTCATTCTTTAATGAGTGTGAGCATGTGGATTATCAAATTTTGATCCACCTTACAAGACATGTTTTCACCTAGAAACATTTACTCACATTTCGCAGAATTTTCCTAACGTCAGTTTTGAAAATCAGGCAGTTTTCGCAGAAAAATCCTATTGTTGCAGGTTCCATCCAATAGACATCTCATTTTCATAGATACCATCACCGTAACATTCCGTGTTCCTAAAAAACGGTTCATGCACCAAGGATTCAACAAATATCCACTGCTGAGTTGTTAGCATGTGAATTACCAATCTTTAATATACCATTGAAGACATATTGTCACCTTAAAGCATTTACTCTGATTTCACAGTGTTTTCATAACACCAGTTTCGAAACTGAGGGAGATTTTTCAGTAAAACTCTCCTGGAGAGGGTTCTAACCAATAGATATGTAATTTACATAGCTTCCCTCACCGAGAAATACCGTGTTCCGAACAGGCTACATACATCAAGGATTTGAGAAACATTTTTAATGAGTTATGTACATGTGTATTACAGAACTTTCATCCAACATACAAGGCATATTGACACATAGAAACATTAACTGTGAGTTCGCAGCTTTTTCCTAATAGCAGTTTCGAAATTCAGGCAGTTTTCAAAGGAAAAAACTGTTGGAGCGTGTTCTACCCAATAGATACGAAAATTACATAGATTCCCCCGCTGTGAAATTCCGTGTTTCGAACACACTACATGCAGAAAAGTTTTGACAAAAATAAACTATAGAGTTGTTTGCATGAGGATGACAGGACTTTCATCACAATAGAAGGCATATTGATACTTAGAAGCATTTACTCTGATTTCACAGAGCTTTCCAAACGCCAGTTTTGAAAATGAGGCAGATTTCACGGCAAAAACCTCTTGGAGCAGGTACTAACCTATAGATATGTAATTTACATGGATTCGCTCACCGTGAAATTCCGTGTTCTGAACACGCTACATGCATCTCGGATTCGACAAATATTCACTTCATAGTTGTTAGCATGTGGATTACAGCACTTTCATACACCATACAAGGCCTACTGACACTTTGAAGAAGTTTCTCAGATTTCACAGTTTAGTTTTAACGCCAGTTTGGAAAATGAGGCAGATTTGGCAGAAAAATTCTCTGGAGCGAGTTATACACAAAAGATATGTACTTTACCTAGTTTTACTCACCGTGATATTCCGTGTTCTGAACACGTTTCATGCATCATGGATTCGACCAACATTCACTACAGAGTTGGTAACATAACGATTACGGAACATTCATCCACCATAAATGCCATATTGACACTTTGAAGCACTTTCCCATATTTCAAAAGATTTTCCTAATGCCAGTTTTGAAAATGAGGCAGATTCGCAAAAAATTCTCGTGGAGCAAGTACTTCCCAATAGAAATGTAATTTACATAGTTTCCCTCACAGTGACATTCCAATTTCCGAACACGCTACATACTTCACGGATTTGACAAACATTTTTATGAGCTATGTACATGTGTATTACAGAACTTTCATCCACCATACAAGGAATATTTAAACCTAGAAACATTAACTCTGAATTTGCAGCCTATTCCTAATGCCAGTTTTTCGAAAATCAGGCCGTGTTCTCCGGAAAAAATTTTTGGAGCAAGATCTACCCAATAGACATGAAATTTACATAGATTCCATCTCCGGAAATTTCCGTCATACGATCACGCTACATGCATAGGCTTTCTACAATTATTCACATCAGGTTTGTTTGCATGTGGCTTTAAGAACTTCCATCCCAATACAAGACATATTGACAGTTTGAAGCATTTTCTCTGATTTGGCAGAAATTTCCAAATGCCAGTATCGTAAATGAGGCAGATTTCGCAGAGAAAACCTCTTGGAGTGAGTTATACCCAAGACACATTTATTTTACATAGATTCGCTCACCGTGATATTCTATTTTCTGAAAACTCTTCATGTATCTCGGATTCGACATATATTCTCTACAGAGTTGTTAGTATGGGGATAGCCGAACTTTCATCCACCATACAAGGCATATTTACACCTACAATTGATTAATCTGAGTTTGCAGCATATTCCTAACGCCAGTTTCAAAAATCAGGCTGTTATCTCAGGAAAAAACTCTTGGAGAGATTTCTAACCTAGGGAAATGTAATTTACATAAATTTCCTCGCCGTGAAATTCCATGTTCCGAACATGCTACATGCATAACGGATTCGACAAATATTCACTACAGATTTGTTAGCATGTGGATTACCGAACTTTCATCACAAAATATTGAATATTGATACTTAGAAGTATTTTCTCAGATTTTGCAGCGTTTTCCAACGGCTAGTCTCAAAAATGATGCAGTTTTCGCAGAAAAATTCTCTTGGAGTTTGTTCTACCTAATAGGCAAGTAGTTTACATTGTTTCAATCACCGTGAAATTCCACGTTCCGAACATGTTATATGCATCACGGATAAAAATAAAGATTCTTTAATATGTTGTGAAAATATGGATTACTGAACTTTCTTCCAACATAAAGACATCTTTACACCTACAAATATTATCTCTCATTTCGCAGCTTTATCCAAACATCCCATTCGAGAATCAAGCAATTTTCGCAGAAATATTCTATTCTAGCTAGTTCTACCCAATAGAACTCTAATTTACATAGTTTCATTACCGTGAAATTTTGTTTTCTGTACGCGCTACATGAATCACGGTTTGAAAAATATTTACTACACTCTTGTTAACATGTGGATTACCGGACTTTCATCCACCAATAAACTCATATTGACACTTAGAAGCATTTTCTCATATTTCGAAGATTTTTCCTAACGCCAGATTTGAAAAAGGGGCAGATTTTGCAGAAAAATGCTCTTGGAGCGAGTTCTACCCAATAGACATGTAATTTACATAGATGTGCTCATCATGATACTTTGTGTTCTGAACACATTTCATGTATCTCGGATTCGACAAATATTAACTACAGAGATGTTAGCATTTGGATTACCAATCCTACATCCACCATACAAGGCATATATACACCTACAAGTATTTACTCTCATTTCACAGTTTTATCCAAACGTCAAATTCGAAAATCATGAATTTTGCACAGAAAAATTCTATTCAAGCTAGTTCTACCCAATAGAATTTTAATTTACATAGTTACATTGCCGTGAATTTCCGTGTTCCAAACACGCTAAATAAGTCACGGGTTCGAAAAGTATTCCCTTCATAGTTGGTTACGTGGATTACCGGACTTAAATTCCCCATTCAAGGCATATTCACACTTAGAAGCATTTTCTCAGATTTCTCAGGTTTTTCCTAACGCCAGTTTGGAAAATGAGGCTGATTTCACAGAAAATGTTCTTGGAGCCAGATCTAACCAAAAGATATGTAATATACTAGTTCACTCACCGTGACATTCCGTGTTCTGAACATGTTAAATGCATCAAGGATTCGACAGTCATTCTTTAATGAGTGTGAGCATGTGGATTATCAAATTTTGATCCACCTTACAAGACATGTTTTCACCTAGAAACATTTACTCACATTTCGCAGAATTTTCCTAACGTCAGTTTTGAAAATCAGGCAGTTTTCGCAGAAAAATCCTATTGTTGCAGGTTCCATCCAATAGACATCTCATTTTCATAGATACCATCACCGTAACATTCCGTGTTCCTAAAAAACGGTTCATGCACCAAGGATTCAACAAATATCCACTGCTGAGTTGTTAGCATGTGAATTACCAATCTTTAATATACCATTGAAGACATATTGTCACCTTAAAGCATTTACTCTGATTTCACAGTGTTTTCATAACACCAGTTTTGAAACTGAGGGAGATTTTTCAGTAAAACTCTCCTGGAGAGGGTTCTAACCAATAGATATGTAATTTACATAGCTTCCCTCACCGAGAAATACCGTGTTCCGAACAGGCTACATACATCAAGGATTTGAGAAACATTTTTAATGAGTTATGTACATGTGTATTACAGAACTTTCATCCAACATACAAGGCATATTGACACATAGAAACATTAACTGTGAGTTCGCAGCTTTTTCCTAATAGCAGTTTCGAAATTCAGGCAGTTTTCAAAGGAAAAAACTGTTGGAGCGTGTTCTACCCAATAGATACGTAAATTACATAGATTCCCCCGCTGTGAAATTCCGTGTTTCGAACACACTACATGCAGAAAAGTTTTGACAAAAATAAACTATAGAGTTGTTTGCATGAGGATGACAGGACTTTCATCACAATAGAAGGCATATTGATACTTAGAAGCATTTACTCTGATTTCACAGAGCTTTCCAAACGCCAGTTTTGAAAATGAGGCAGATTTCACGGCAAAAACCTCTTGGAACAGGTACTAACCTATAGATATGTAATTTACATGGATTCGCTCACCGTGAAATTCCGTGTTCTGAACACGCTACATGCATCTCGGATTCGACAAATATTCACTTCATAGTTGTTAGCATGTGGATTACAGCACTTTCATACACCATACAAGGCCTACTGACACTTTGAAGAAGTTTCTCAGATTTCACAGTTTAGTTTTAACGCCAGTTTGGAAAATGAGGCAGATTTGGCAGAAAAATTCTCTGGAGCGAGTTATACACAAAAGATATGTACTTTACCTAGTTTTACTCACCGTGATATTCCGTGTTCTGAACACGTTTCATGCATCATGGATTCGACCAACATTCACTACAGAGTTGGTAACATAACGATTACGGAACATTCATCCACCATAAATGCCATATTGACACTTTGAAGCACTTTCCCATATTTCAAAAGATTTTCCTAATGCCAGTTTTGAAAATGAGGCAGATTCGCAAAAAATTCTCGTGGAGCAAGTATTTCCCAATAGAAATGTAATTTACATAGTTTCCCTCACAGTGACATTCCAATTTCCGAACACGCTACATACTTCACGGATTTGACAAACATTTTTATGAGCTATGTACATGTGTATTACAGAACTTTCATCCACCATACAAGGAATATTTAAACCTAGAAACATTAACTCTGAATTTGCAGCCTATTCCTAATGCCAGTTTTTCGAAAATCAGGCCGTGTTCTCCGGAAAAAATTTTTGGAGCGAGATCTACCCAATAGACATGAAATTTACATAGATTCCATCTCCGGAAATTTCCGTCATACGATCACGCTACATGCATAGGCTTTCTACAATTATTCACATCAGGTTTGTTTGCATGTGGCTTTAAGAACTTCCATCCCAATACAAGACATATTGACAGTTTGAAGCATTTTCTCTGATTTGGCAGAAATTTCCAAATGCCAGTATCGTAAATGAGGCAGATTTCGCAGAGAAAACCTCTTGGAGTGAGTTATACCCAAGACACATTTATTTTACATAGATTCGCTCACCGTGATATTCTATTTTCTGAAAACTCTTCATGTATCTCGGATTCGACATATATTCTCTACAGAGTTGTTAGTATGGGGATAGCCGAACTTTCATCCACCATACAAGGCATATTTACACCTACAATTGATTAATCTGAGTTTGCAGCATATTCCTAACGCCAGTTTCAAAAATCAGGCTGTTATCTCAGGAAAAAACTCTTGGAGAGATTTCTAACCTAGGGAAATGTAATTTACATAAATTTCCTCGCCGTGAAATTCCATGTTCCGAACATGCTACATGCATAACGGATTCGACAAATATTCACTACAGATTTGTTAGCATGTGGATTACCGAACTTTCATCACAAAACATTGAATATTGATACTTAGAAGTATTTTCTCAGATTTTGCAGCGTTTTCCAAGGGCTAGTCTCAAAAATGATGCAGTTTTTGCAGAAAAATTCTCTTGGAGTTTGTTCTACCTAATAGGCAAGTAGTTTACATTGTTTCAATCACCGTGAAATTCCACGTTCCGAACATGTTATATGCATCACGGATAAAAATAAAGATTCTTTAATATGTTGTGAAAATATGGATTACTGAACTTTCTTCCAACATAAAGACATCTTTACACCTACAAATATTATCTCTCATTTCGCAGCTTTATCCAAACATCCCATTCGAGAATCAAGCAATTTTCGCAGAAATATTCTATTCTAGCTAGTTCTACCCAATAGAACTCTAATTTACATAGTTTCATTACCGTGAAATTTTGTTTTCTGTACGCGCTACATGAATCACGGTTTGAAAAATATTTACTACACTCTTGTTAACATGTGGATTACCGGACTTTCATCCACCAATAAACTCATATTGACACTTAGAAGCATTTTCTCATATTTCGAAGATTTTTCCTAACGCCAGATTTGAAAAAGGGGCAGATTTTGCAGAAAAATGCTCTTGGAGCGAGTTCTACCCAATAGACATGTAATTTACATAGATGTGCTCATCATGATACTTTGTGTTCTGAACACATTTCATGTATCTCGGATTCGACAAATATTAACTACAGAGATGTTAGCATTTGGATTACCAATCCTACATCCACCATACAAGGCATATATACACCTACAAGTATTTACTCTCATTTCACAGTTTTATCCAAACGTCAAATTCGAAAATCATGAATTTTGCACAGAAAAATTCTATTCAAGCTAGTTCTACCCAATAGAATTTTAATTTACATAGTTACATTGCCGTGAATTTCCGTGTTCCAAACACGCTAAATAAGTCACGGGTTCGAAAAGTATTCCCTTCATAGTTGGTTACGTGGATTACCGGACTTAAATTCCCCATTCAAGGCATATTCACACTTAGAAGCATTTTCTCAGATTTCTCAGGTTTTTCCTAACGCCAGTTTGGAAAATGAGGCTGATTTCACAGAAAATGTTCTTGGAGCCAGATCTAACCAAAAGATATGTAATATACTAGTTCACTCACCGTGACATTCCGTGTTCTGAACATGTTAAATGCATCAAGGATTCGACAGTCATTCTTTAATGAGTGTGAGCATGTGGATTATCAAATTTTGATCCACCTTACAAGACATGTTTTCACCTAGAAACATTTACTCACATTTCGCAGAATTTTCCTAACGTCAGTTTTGAAAATCAGGCAGTTTTCGCAGAAAAATCCTATTGTTGCAGGTTCCATCCAATAGACATCTCATTTTCATAGATACCATCACCGTAACATTCCGTGTTCCTAAAAAACGGTTCATGCACCAAGGATTCAACAAATATCCACTGCTGAGTTGTTAGCATGTGAATTACCAATCTTTAATATACCATTGAAGACATATTGTCACCTTAAAGCATTTACTCTGATTTCACAGTGTTTTCATAACACCAGTTTCGAAACTGAGGGAGATTTTTCAGTAAAACTCTCCTGGAGAGGGTTCTAACCAATAGATATGTAATTTACATAGCTTCCCTCACCGAGAAATACCGTGTTCCGAACAGGCTACATACATCAAGGATTTGAGAAACATTTTTAATGAGTTATGTACATGTGTATTACAGAACTTTCATCCAACATACAAGGCATATTGACACATAGAAACATTAACTGTGAGTTCGCAGCTTTTTCCTAATAGCAGTTTCGAAATTCAGGCAGTTTTCAAAGGAAAAAACTGTTGGAGCGTGTTCTACCCAATAGATACGTAAATTACATAGATTCCCCCGCTGTGAAATTCCGTGTTTCGAACACACTACATGCAGAAAAGTTTTGACAAAAATAAACTATAGAGTTGTTTGCATGAGGATGACAGGACTTTCATCACAATAGAAGGCATATTGATACTTAGAAGCATTTACTCTGATTTCACAGAGCTTTCCAAACGCCAGTTTTGAAAATGAGGCAGATTTCACGGCAAAAACCTCTTGGAGCAGGTACTAACCTATAGATATGTAATTTACATGGATTCGCTCACCGTGAAATTCCGTGTTCTGAACACGCTACATGCATCTCGGATTCGACAAATATTCACTTCATAGTTGTTAGCATGTGGATTACAGCACTTTCATACACCATACAAGGCCTACTGACACTTTGAAGAAGTTTCTCAGATTTCACAGTTTAGTTTTAACGCCAGTTTGGAAAATGAGGCAGATTTGGCAGAAAAATTCTCTGGAGCGAGTTATACACAAAAGATATGTACTTTACCTAGTTTTACTCACCGTGATATTCCGTGTTCTGAACACGTTTCATGCATCATGGATTCGACCAACATTCACTACAGAGTTGGTAACATAACGATTACGGAACATTCATCCACCATAAATGCCATATTGACACTTTGAAGCACTTTCCCATATTTCAAAAGATTTTCCTAATGCCAGTTTTGAAAATGAGGCAGATTCGCAAAAAATTCTCGTGGAGCAAGTACTTCCCAATAGAAATGTAATTTACATAGTTTCCCTCACAGTGACATTCCAATTTCCGAACACGCTACATACTTCACGGATTTGACAAACATTTTTATGAGCTATGTACATGTGTATTACAGAACTTTCATCCACCATACAAGGAATATTTAAACCTAGAAACATTAACTCTGAATTTGCAGCCTATTCCTAATGCCAGTTTTTCGAAAATCAGGCCGTGTTCTCCGGAAAAAATTTTTGGAGCGAGATCTACCCAATAGACATGAAATTTACATAGATTCCATCTCCGGAAATTTCCGTCATACGATCACGCTACATGCATAGGCTTTCTACAATTATTCACATCAGGTTTGTTTGCATGTGGCTTTAAGAACTTCCATCCCAATACAAGACATATTGACAGTTTGAAGCATTTTCTCTGATTTGGCAGAAATTTCCAAATGCCAGTATCGTAAATGAGGCAGATTTCGCAGAGAAAACCTCTTGGAGTGAGTTATACCCAAGACACATTTATTTTACATAGATTCGCTCACCGTGATATTCTATTTTCTGAAAACTCTTCATGTATCTCGGATTCGACATATATTCTCTACAGAGTTGTTAGTATGGTGATAGCCGAACTTTCATCCACCATACAAGGCATATTTACACCTACAATTGATTAATCTGAGTTTGCAGCATATTCCTAACGCCAGTTTCAAAAATCAGGCTGTTATCTCAGGAAAAAACTCTTGGAGAGATTTCTAACCTAGGGAAATGTAATTTACATAAATTTCCTCGCCGTGAAATTCCATGTTCCGAACATGCTACATGCATAACGGATTCGACAAATATTCACTACAGATTTGTTAGCATGTGGATTACCGAACTTTCATCACAAAATATTGAATATTGATACTTAGAAGTATTTTCTCAGATTTTGCAGCGTTTTCCAAGGGCTAGTCTCAAAAATGATGCAGTTTTCGCAGAAAAATTCTCTTGGAGTTTCTTCTACCTAATAGGCAAGTAGTTTACATTGTTTCAATCACCGTGAAATTCCACGTTCCGAACATGTTATATGCATCACGGATAAAAATAAAGATTCTTTAATATGTTGTGAAAATATGGATTACTGAACTTTCTTCCAACATAAAGACATCTTTACACCTACAAATATTATCTCTCATTTCGCAGCTTTATCCAAACATCCCATTCGAGAATCAAGCAATTTTCGCAGAAATATTCTATTCTAGCTAGTTCTACCCAATAGAACTCTAATTTACATAGTTTCATTACCGTGAAATTTTGTTTTCTGTACGCGCTACATGAATCACGGTTTGAAAAATATTTACTACACTCTTGTTAACATGTGGATTACCGGACTTTCATCCACCAATAAACTCATATTGACACTTAGAAGCATTTTCTCATATTTCGAAGATTTTTCCTAACGCCAGATTTGAAAAAGGGGCAGATTTTGCAGAAAAATGCTCTTGGAGCGAGTTCTACCCAATAGACATGTAATTTACATAGATGTGCTCATCATGATACTTTGTGTTCTGAACACATTTCATGTATCTCGGATTCGACAAATATTAACTACAGAGATGTTAGCATTTGGATTACCAATCCTACATCCACCATACAAGGCATATATACACCTACAAGTATTTACTCTCATTTCACAGTTTTATCCAAACGTCAAATTCGAAAATCATGAATTTTGCACATAAAAATTCTATTCAAGCTAGTTTTACCCAATAGAATTTTAATTTACATAGTTACATTGCCGTGAATTTCCGTGTTCCAAACACGCTAAATAAGTCACGGGTTCGAAAAGTATTCCCTTCATAGTTGGTTACATGGATTACCGGACTTAAATTCCCCATTCAAGGCATATTCACACTTAGAAGCATTTTCTCAGATTTCTCAGGTTTTTCCTAACGCCAGTTTGGAAAATGAGGCTGATTTCACAGAAAATGTTCTTGGAGCCAGATCTAACCAAAAGATATGTAATATACTAGTTCACTCACTGTGACATTCCGTGTTCTGAACATGTTAAATGCATCAAGGATTCGACAGTCATTCTTTAATGAGTGTGAGCATGTGGATTATCAAATTTTGATCCACCTTACAAGACATGTTTTCACCTAGAAACATTTACTCACATTTCGCAGAATTTTCCTAATGTCAGTTTTGAAAATCAGGCAGTTTTCGCAGAGAAATCCTATTGTTGCAGGTTCCATCCAATAGACATCTCATTTTCATAGATACCATCACCGTAACATTCCGTGTTCCTAAAAAACGGTTCATGCACCAAGGATTCAACAAATATTCACTGCTGAGTTGTTAGCATGTGAATTACCAATCTTTAATAAACCATTGAA
This sequence comes from Camelus bactrianus, assembly GCF_048773025.1. Classification (NCBI taxonomy): domain Eukaryota; kingdom Metazoa; phylum Chordata; class Mammalia; order Artiodactyla; family Camelidae; genus Camelus; species Camelus bactrianus. The sequence continues at coordinate 140,075,731 of NC_133539.1, read as the reverse complement.
GACATATTGTCACCTTAAAGCATTTACTCTGATTTCACAGTGTTTTCATAACACCAGTTTCGAAACTGAGGGTGATTTTTCAGTAAAACTCTCCTGGAGAGGGTTCTAACCAATAGATATGTAATTTACATAGCTTCCCTCACCGAGAAAGACCGTGTTCCGAACAGGCTACATACATCAAGGATTTGAGAAACATTTTTAATGAGTTATGTACATGTGTATTACAGAACTTTCATCCAACATACAAGGCATATTGACACATAGAAACATTAACTGTGAGTTCGCAGCTTTTTCCTAATAGCAGTTTCGAAATTCAGGCAGTTTTCAAAGGAAAAAACTGTTGGAGCGTGTTCTACCCAATAGATACGTAAATTACATAGATTCCCCCGCTGTGAAATTACGTGTTTCGAACACACTACATGCAGAAAAGTTTCGACAAAAATAAACTATAGTGTTGTTTGCATGAGGATGACAGGACTTTCATCACAATAGAAGGCATTTTGATACTTAGAAGCATTTACTCTGATTTCACAGAGCTTTCCAAACGCCAGTTTTGAAAATGAGGCAGATTTCACGGCAAAAACCTCTTGGAACAGGTACTAACCTATAGATATGTAATTTACATGGATTCGCTCACCGTGAAATTCCGTGTTCTGAACACGCTACATGCATCTCGGATTCGACAATATTCAGTACATAGTTGTTAGCATGTGGATTACAGCACTTTCATACACCATACAAGGCTTACTGACACTTTGAAGAAGTTTCTCAGATTTCACAGTTTAGTTTTAACGCCAGTTTGGAAAATGAGGCAGATTTGGCAGAAAAATTCTCTGGAGCGAGTTATACACAAAAGATATGTACTTTACCTAGTTTAACTCACCGTGATATTCCGTGTTCTGAACACGTTTCATGCATCATGGATTCGACCAACATTCACTACAGAGTTGGTAACATAACGATTACGGAACATTCATCCACCATAAATGCCATATTGACACTTTGAAGCACTTTCCCATATTTCAAAAGATTTTCCTAATGCCAGTTTTGAAAATGAGGCAGATTCGCAAAAAATTCTCGTGGAGCAAGTACTTCCCAATAGAAATGTAATTTACATAGTTTCCCTCACAGTGACATTCCAATTTCCGAACACGCTACATACTTCACGGATTTGACAAACATTTTTATGAGCTATGTACATGTGTATTACAGAACTTTCATCCACCATACAAGGAATATTTAAACCTAGAAACATTAACTCTGAATTTGCAGCCTATTCCTAATGCCAGTTTTTCGAAAATCAGGCCGTGTTCTCCGGAAAAAATTTTTGGAGCGAGATCTACCCAATAGACATGAAATTTACATAGATTCCATCTCCGGAAATTTCCGTCATACGATCACGCTACATGCATAGGCTTTCTACAATTATTCACATCAGGTTTGTTTGCATGTGGCTTTAAGAACTTCCATCCCAATACAAGACATATTGACAGTTTGAAGCATTTTCTCTGATTTGGCAGAAATTTCCAAATGCCAGTATCGTAAATGAGGCAGATTTCGCAGAGAAAACCTCTTGGAGTGAGTTATACCCAAGACACATTTATTTTACATAGATTCGCTCACCGTGATATTCTATTTTCTGAACACTCTTCATGTATCTCGGATTCAACATATATTCTCTACAGAGTTATTAGTATGGGGATAGCCGAACTTTCATCCACCATACAAGGCATATTTACACCTACAATTGATTAATCTGAGTTTGCAGCATATTCCTAACGCCAGTTTCAAAAATCAGGCTGTTATCTCAGGAAAAAACTCTTGGAGAGATTTCTAACCTAGGGAAATGTAATTTACATAAATTTCCTCGCCGTGAAATTCCATGTTCCGAACATGCTACATGCATAACGGATTCGACAAATATTCACTACAGATTTGCTAGCATGTGGATTACTGAACTTTCATCACAAAACATTGAATATTGATACTTAGAAGTATTTTCTCAGATTTTGCAGCGTTTTCCAAGGGCTAGTTTCAAAAATGATGCAGTTTTCGCAGAAAAATTCTCTTGGAGTTTCTTCTACCTAATAGGCAAGTAGTTTACATTGTTTCAATCACCGTGAAATTCCACGTTCCGAACATGGTACATGCATCATGGATAAAAAAAGATTCTTTAATATGTTGTGAAAATATGGATTACTGAACTTTCTTCCAACATAAAGGCATCTTTACACCTACAAATATTATCTCTCATTTCGCAGCTTTATCCAAACATCCCATTCGAGATTGAAGCAATTTTCGCAGAAATATACTATTCTAGCTAGTTCTACCCAATAGAATTCTAATTTACATAGATTCATTACCGTGAAATTCTGTTTTCTGTACGCGCTAAATGAATCACGGTTTGAAAAATATTTACTACACTCTTGTTAACATGTGGATTACCGGACTTTCATCCACCAATCAAGTCATATTGACACTTAGAAGCATTTTCTCATATTTCGAAGATTTTTCCTAACGCCAGATTTGAAAAAGAGGCAGATTTTGCAGAAAAATGCTCTTGGAGCGAGTTCTACCCAATAGACATGTAGTTTACATAGATGAGCTCATCATGATACTTTGTGTTCTGAACACATTTCATGTATCTCGGATTCGACAAATATTAACTACAGAGATGTTAGCATTTGGATTACCAATCCTACATCCACCATACAAGGCATATATACACCTACAAGTATTTACTCTCATTTCACAGTTTTATCCAAACGTCAAATTCGAAAATCATGAATTTTGTACAGAGAAATTCTATTCAAGCTAGTTCTACCCAATAGAATTTTAATTTACATAGTTACATTGCCGTGAATTTCCGTGTTCCAAACACGCTAAATAAGTCACGGGTAAGAAAAGTATTCCCTTCTTAGTTGGTTACGTGGATTACCGGACTTAAATTCCCCATTCAAGGCATATTCACACTTAGAAGCATTTTCTCAGATTTCTCAGGTTTTTCCTAACGCCAGTTTGGAAATGAGGCTGATTTCACAGAAAATGTTCTTGGAGCCAGATCTAACCAAAAAATATGTAATTTACTAGTTCACTCACCGTGACTTTCCGTGTTCTGAACATGTTAAATGCATCAAGGATTCGACAGTCATTCTTTAATGAGTGTGTGCATGTGGATTATCAAATTTTGATCCACCTTACAATACATGTTTTCACCTAGAAACATTTACTCACATTTCGCAGAATTTTCCTAATGTCAGTTTTGAAAATCAGGCAGTTTTCGCAGAAAAATCCTATTGTTGCATGTTCCATCCAATAGACATCTCATTTTCATAGATACCATCACCGTAACATTCCGTGTTCCTAAAAAACGGTTCTTGCACCAAGGATTCAACAAATATTCACTGCTGAGTTGTTAGCATGTGAATTAACAATCTTTAATAAACCATTGAATACATATTGTCACCTTAAAGCATTTACTCTGATTTCACAGTGTTTTCATAACACCAGTTTCGAAACTGAGGGAGATTTTTCAGTAAAACTTTCCTGGAGAGGGTTCTAACCAATAGATATGTAATTTACATAGCTTCCATCACCGAGAAATACCGTGTTCCGAACAAGCTACATACATCAAGGATTTGAGAAACATTTTTAATGAGTTATGTACATGTGTATTACAGAACTTTCATCCAACATACAAGGCATATTGACACATAGAAACATTAACTGTGAGTTCGCAGCTTTTTCCTTATAGCAGTTTTGAAATTCAGGCAGTTTTCAAAGGAAAAAACTGTTGGAGCGTGTTCTACCCAATAGATACGTAAATTACATAGATTCCCCCGCTGTGAAATTCCGTGTTTCGAACACACTACATGCAGAAAAGTTTTGACAAAAATAAACTATAGAGTTGTTTGCATGAGGATGACAGGACTTTCATCACAATAGAAGGCATATTGATACTTAGAAGCATTTACTCTGATTTCACAGAGCTTTCCAAACGCCAGTTTTGAAAATGAGGCAGATTTCACGGCAAAAACCTCTTGGAGCAGGTACTAACCTATAGATATGTAATTTACATGGATTCGCTCACCGTGAAATTCCGTGTTCTGAACACGCTACATGCATCTCGGATTCGACAATATTCAGTACATAGTTGTTAGCATGTGTATTACAGCACTTTCATACACCATACAAGGCTTACTGACACTTTGAAGAAGTTTCTCAGATTTCACAGTTTAGTTTTAACGCCAGTTTGGAAAATGAGGCAGATTTGGCAGAAAAATTCTCTGGAGCGAGTTATACACAAAAGATATGTACTTTACCTAGTTTAACTCACCGTGATATTCCGTGTTCTGAACACGTTTCATGCATCATGGATTCGACAAACATTCACTACAGAGTTGGTAACATAACGATTACGGAACATTCATCCACCATAAATGCCATATTGACACTTTGAAGCACTTTCCCATATTTCAAAAGATTTTCCTAATGCCAGTTTTGAAAATGAGGCAGATTCGCAAAAAATTCTCGTGGAGCAAGTACTTCCCAATAGAAATGTAATTTACATAGTTTCCCTCACAGTGACATTCCAATTTCCGAAAACGCTACATTCTTCACGGATTTGACAAACATTTTTATGAGCTATGTACATGTGTATTACAGAACTTTCATCCACCATACAAGGAATATTTAAACCTAGAAACATTAACTCTGAATTTGCAGCCTATTCCTAATGCCAGTTTTTCGAAAGTCAGGCCGTGTTCTCCGGAAAAAATTTTTGGAGCGAGATCTACCCAATAGACATGAAATTTACATAGATTCCATCTCCGGAAATTTCCGTCATACGATCACGCTACATGCATAGGCTTTCTACAATTATTCACATCAGGTTTGTTTGCATGTGGCTTTAAGAACTTCCATCCCAATACAAGACATATTGACAGTTTGAAGCATTTTCTCTGATTTGGCAGAAATTTCCAAATGCCAGTTTCGTAAATGAGGCAGATTTCGCAGAGAAAACCTCTTGGAGTGAGTTATACCCAAGACACATTTATTTTACATAGATTCGCTCACCGTGATATTCTATTTTCTGAACACTCTTCATGTATCTCGGATTCAACATATATTCTCTACAGAGTTATTAGTATGGGGATAGCCGAACTTTCATCCACCATACAAGGCATATTTACACCTACAATTGATTAATCTGAGTTTGCAGCATATTCCTAACGCCAGTTTCAAAAATCAGGCTGTTATCTCAGGAAAAAACTCTTGGAGAGATTTCTAACCTAGGGAAATGTAATTTACATAAATTTCCTCGCCGTGAAATTCCATGTTCCGAACATGCTACATGCATAACGGATTCGACAAATATTCACTACAGATTTGCTAGCATGTGGATTACTGAACTTTCATCACAAAACATTGAATATTGATACTTAGAAGTATTTTCTCAGATTTTGCAGCGTTTTCCAAGGGCTAGTTTCAAAAATGATGCAGTTTTCGCAGAAAAATTCTCTTGGAGTTTCTTCTACCTAATAGGCAAGTAGTTTACATTGTTTCAATCACCGTGAAATTCCACGTTCCGAACATGGTACATGCATCACGGATAAAAAAAGATTCTTTAATATGTTGTGAAAATATGGATTACTGAACTTTCTTCCAACATAAAGGCATCTTTACACCTACAAATATTATCTCTCATTTCGCAGCTTTATCCAAACATCCCATTCGAGAATCAAGCAATTTTCGCAGAAATATACTATTCTAGCTAGTTCTACCCAATAGAATTCTAATTTACATAGTTTCATTACCGTGAAATTCTGTTTTCCGTACGCGCTACATGAATCACGGTTTGAAAAATATTTACTACACTCTTGTTAACATGTGGATTACCGGACTTTCATCCACCAATCAAGTCATATTGACACTTAGAAGCATTTTCTCATATTTCGAAGATTTTTCCTAACGCCAGATTTGAAAAAGGGGCAGATTTTGCAGAAAAATGCTCTTGGAGCGAGTTCTACCCAATAGACATGTAATTTACATAGATGTGCTCATCATGATACTTTGTGTTCTGAACACATTTCATGTATCTCGGATTCGACAAATATTAACTACAGAGATGTTAGCATTTGGATTACCAATCCTACATCCACCATACAAGGCATATATACACCTACAAGTATTTACTCTCATTTCACAGTTTTATCCAAACTTCAAATTCGAAAATCATGAATTTTGCACAGAAAAATTCTATTCAAGCTAGTTCTACCCAATAGAATTTTAATTTACATAGTTACATTGCCGTGAATTTCCGTGTTCCAAACACGCTAAATAAGTCACGGGTTCAAAAAGTATTACATTCATACTTGGTTACGTGTATTACTGGACTTAAATTCCCCATTCAAGGCATATTCACACTTAGAAGCATTTTCTCAGATTTCTCAGGTTTTTCCTAATGCCAGTTTGGAAAATGAGGCTGAATTCACAGAAAATGTTCTTGGAGCCAGATCTACCCAAAAGCTATGTAATTTACTAGTTCACTCACCGTGACTTTCCGTGTTCTGAACATGTTAAATGCATCAAGGATTCGACAGTCATTCTTTAATGAGTGTGAGCATGTGGATTATCAAATTTTGATCCACCTTACAAGACATGTTTTCACCTAGAAACATTTACTCACATTTCGCTGAATTTTCCTAACGTCAGTTTCGAAAATCAGGCAGTTTTCGCAGAAAAATCCTCTTGTTGCATGTTCCATCCAATAGACATCTCATTTTCATAGATACCATCACCGTAACATTCCGTGTTCCTAAAAAACGGTTCATGCACCAAGGATTCAACAAATATTCACTGCTGAGTTGTTAGCATGTGAATTACCAATCTTTAATAAACCATTGAAGACATATTGTCACCTTAAAGCATTTACTCTGATTTCACAGTGTTTTCATAACACCAGTTTCGAAACTGAGGGAGATTTTTCAGTAAAACTCTCCTGGAGAGGGTTCTAACCAATAGATATGTAATTTACATAGCTTCCCTCACCGAGAAAGACCGTGTTCCGAACAGGCTACATACATCAAGGTTTTGAGAAACATTTTTAATGAGTTATGTACATGTGTATTACAGAACTTTCATCCAACATACAAGGCATATTGACACATAGAAACATTAACTGTGAGTTCGCAGCTTTTTCCTAATAGCAGTTTCGAAATTCAGGCAGTTTTCAAAGGAAAAAACTGTTGGAGCGTGTTCTACCCAATAGATACGTAAATTACATAGATTCCCCCGCTGTGAAATTACGTGTTTCGAACACACTACATGCACAAAATTTTCGACAAAAGTAAACTATAGAGTTGTTTCCATGAGGATGACAGGACTTTCATCACAATAGAAGGCATATTGATACTTAGAAGCATTTACTCTGATTTCACAGATCTTTCCAAACGCCAGTTTTGAAAATGAGGCAGATTTCACGGCAAAAACCTCTTGGAGCAGGTACTAACCTATAGATATGTAATTTACATGGATTCGCTCACCGTGAAATTCCATGTTCTGAACACGCTACATGCATCTCGGATTCGACAAATATTCACTACATAGTTGTTAGCATGTGGATTACAGCACTTTCATACACCATACAAGGCTTACTGACACTTTGAAGAAGTTTCTCAGATTTCACAGTTTAGTTTTAACGCCAGTTTGGAAAATGAGGCAGATTTGGCAGAAACATTCTCTGGAGCGAGTTATACTCAAAAGATATGTACTTTACCTAGTTTTACTCACCGTGATTTTCCGTGTTCTGAACACGTTTCATGCATCATGGATTCGACAAACATTCACTACAGAGTTGGTAACATAACGATTACGGAACATTCATCCACCATAAATGCCATATTGACACTTTGAAGCACTTTCCCATATTTCAAAAGATTTTCCTAATGCCAGTTTTGAAAATGAGGCAGATTCGCAAAAAATTCTCGTGGAGCAAGTACTTCCCAATAGAAATGTAATTTACATAGTTTCCCTCACATTGACATTCCAATTTCCGAACACGCTACATACTTCACGGATTTGACAAACATTTTTATGAGCTATGTACATGTGTATTACAGAACTTTCATCCACCATACAAGGAATATTTAAACTTAGAAACATTAACTCTGAATCTGCAGCCTATTCCTAATGCCAGTTTTTCGAAAATCAGGCCGTTTTCTCCGGAAAAAATTTTTGGTGCGAGTTCTACCCAATAGAAATGAACTTTCCATATATTCCATCTCCGGAAATTTCCGTCATACGATCTCGCTACATGCATAGGCTTTCTACAATTATTCACATCAGGTTTGTTTGCATGTGGCTTTATGAACTTCCATCACAATAAAAGACATATTGACAGTTTGAAGTATTTTCTCTGATTTTGAAGGAATTTCCAAATGCCAGTTTCGAAAATGAGGCAAATTTCGCAGAGAAAAACTCTTGGAGTTAGTTATACCCAAGACACATTTATTTTACATAGATTCGCTCACCGTGATATTCTATTTTCTGAACACTCTTCATGTATCTCGGATTCGACATATATTCTCTACAGAGTTGTTAGTATGCGGATAGCCGGACTTTCATCCACCATACAAGGCATATTTACACCTACAATTGATTAATCTTAGTTCGCAGCTTATTCCTAATGCCAGTTTCAAAAATCAGGCTGTTATCTCAGGAAAAAACCCTTGGAGAGATTTCTAACCTAGGGAAATGTAATTTACATAAATTTCCTCGCCGAGACATTCCATGTTCCGGACATGCTACATGCATAACGGATTCGACAAATATTCACAACAGATTTGTTAGCATGTGGATTACCGAACTTTCATCACAAAACATTGAATATTGATACTTAGAAGTATTTTCTCAGATTTTGCAGCATTTTCCAAGGGCTAGTTTCAAAAATGATGCAGTTTTCGCAGAAAAATTCTCTTGGAGTTTGTTCTACCTAATAGGCAAGTAGTTTACATTATTTCAAACACCGTGAAACTCCACGTTCCGAACATGGTACATGCATCACGGATAAAAAAAAAGATTCTTTAATATGTTGTGAAAATATGGATTACTGAATTTTCTTCCAACATAAAGGCATCTTTACACCTACAAATATTATCTCTCATTTCGCAGCTTTATCCAAACATCCCATTCGAGAATCAAGCAATTTTCGCAGAAATATTCTATTCTAGCTAGTTGTACCCAATAGAATTCTAATTTACATAGTTTCATTACCGTGAAAATCTGTTTTCCGTACGCGCTACATGAATCACGGTTTGAAAAATATTTACTACACTCTTGTTAACCTGTGGATTACCGGAATTTCATCCACCAATCAAGTCATTTTGACACTTAGAAGCATTTTCTCATATTTCGAAGATTTTTCCTAACGCCAGATTTGAAAAAGAGGCAGATTTTGCAGAAAAATGCTCTTGGAGCGAATTCTACCCAATAGACATGTAATTTACATAGATGTGCTCATCATGATACTTTGTGTTCTGAACACATTTCATGTATCTCGGATTCGACAAATATTAACTACAGAGATGTTAGCATCTGGATTACCAATCCTACATCAACCATACAAGGCATATATACACCTACAAGTATTTACTCTCATTTCACAGTTTTATCCAAACGTCAAATTCGAAAATCATGAATTTTGCGCATAAAAATTGTATTCAATCTAGTTCTACCCAATAGAATTTTAATTTACATAGTTACATTGCCGTGAATTTCCGTGTTCCAAACACGCTAAATAAGTCACGGGTTCAAAAACTATTCCCTTCATAGTTGGTTACGTGGATTACCGGAATTAAATTCCCCATTCAAGGCATATTCACACTTAAAAGCATTTTCTCAGATTTCTCAGGTTTTTCCTAATGCCAGTTTGGAAAATGAGGCTGAATTCACAGAAAATATTCTTGGAGCCAGATCTACCCAAAAGATATGTAATTTACTAGTTCACTCACCGTGACTTTCCGTGTTCTGAACATGTTAAATGCATCAAGGATTCGACAGTCATTCTTTAATGAGTGTGAGCATGTGGATTATCAAATTTTGATCCACCTTACAAGACATGTTTTCACCTAGAAACATTTACTCACATTTCGCTGAATTTTCCTAACGTCAGTTTCGAAAATCAGGCAGTTTTCGCAGAAAAATCCTCTTGTTGCATGTTCCATCCAATAGACATCTCATTTTCATAGATACCATCACCGTAACATTCCGTGTTCCTAAAAAACGGTTCATGCACCAAGGATTCAACAAATATTCACTGCTGAGTTGTTAGCATGTGAATTACCAATCTTTAATAAACCATTGAAGACATATTGTCACCTTAAAGCATTTACTCTGATTTCACAGTGTTTTCATAACACCAGTTTCGAAACTGAGGGAGATTTTTCAGTAAAACTCTCCTGGAGAGGGTTCTAACCAATAGATATGTAATTTACATAGCTTCCCTCACCGAGAAAGACCGTGTTCCGAACAGGCTACATACATCAAGGATTTGAGAAACATTTTTAATGAGTTATGTACATGTGTATTACAGAACTTTCATCCAACATACAAGGCATATTGACACATAGAAACATTAACTGTGAGTTCGCAGCTTTTTCCTAATAGCAGTTTCGAAATTCAGGCAGTTTTCAAAGGAAAAAACTGTTGGAGCGTGTTCTACCCAATAGATACGTAAATTACATAGATTCCCCCGCTGTGAAATTACGTGTTTCGAACACACTACATGCACAAAATTTTCGACAAAAGTAAACTATAGAGTTGTTTCCATGAGGATGACAGGACTTTCATCACAATAGAAGGCATATTGATACTTAGAAGCATTTACTCTGATTTCACAGATCTTTCCAAACGCCAGTTTTGAAAATGAGGCAGATTTCACGGCAAAAACCTCTTGGAGCAGGTACTAACCTATAGATATGTAATTTACATGGATTCGCTCACCGTGAAATTCCATGTTCTGAACACGCTACATGCATCTCGGATTCGACAAATATTCACTACATTGTTGTTAGCATGTGGATTACAGCACTTTCATACACCATACAAGGCTTACTGACACTTTGAAGAAGTTTCTCAGATTTCACAGTTTAGTTTTAACGCCAGTTTGGAAAATGAGGCAGATTTGGCAGAAAAATTCTCTGGAGCGAGTTATACTCAAAAGATATGTACTTTACCTAGTTTTACTCACCGTGATATTCCGTGTTCTGAACACGTTTCATGCATCATGGATTCGACAAACATTCACTACAGAGTTGGTAACATAACGATTACGGAACATTCATCCACCATAAATGCCATATTGACACTTTGAAGCACTTTCCCATATTTCAAAAGATTTTCCTAATGCCAGTTTTGAAAATGAGGCAGATTCGCAAAAAATTCTCGTGGAGCAAGTACTTCCCAATAGAAATGTAATTTACATAGTTTCCCTCACAGTGACATTCCAATTTCCGAACACGCTACATACTTCACGGATTTGACAAACATTTTTATGAGCTATGTACATGTGTATTACAGAACTTTCATCCACCATACAAGGAATATTTAAACCTAGAAACATTAACTCTGAATCTGCAGCCTATTCCTAATGCCAGTTTTTCGAAAATCAGGCCGTTTTCTCCGGAAAAAATTTTTGGTGCGAGTTCTACCCAATAGAAATGAACTTTCCATATATTCCATCTCCGGAAATTTCCGTCATACGATCTCGCTACATGCATAGGCTTTCTACAATTATTCACATCAGGTTTGTTTGCATGTGGCTTTATGAACTTCCATCACAATAAAAGACATATTGACAGTTTGAAGTATTTTCTCTGATTTTGAAGGAATTTCCAAATGCCAGTTTCCAAAATGAGGCAAATTTCGCAGAGAAAAACTCTTGGAGTTAGTTATACCCAAGACACATTTATTTTACATAGATTCGCTCACCGTGATATTCTATTTTCTGAACACTCTTCATGTATCTCGGATTCAACATATATTCTCTACAGAGTTGTTAGTATGCGGATAGCCGGACTTTCATCCACCATACAAGGCATATTTACACCTACAATTGATTAATCTTAGTTCGCAGCTTATTCCTAACGCCAGTTTCAAAAATCAGGCTGTTATCTCAGGAAAAAACCCTTGGAGAGATTTCTAACCTAGGGAAATGTAATTTACATAAATTTCCTCGCCGTGAAATTCCATGTTCCGGACATGCTACATGCATAACGGATTCGACAAATATTCACAACAGATTTGTTAGCATGTGGATTACCGAACTTTCATCACAAAACATTGAATATTGATACTTAGAAGTATTTTCTCAGATTTTGCAGCATTTTCCAAGGGCTAGTTTCAAAAATGATGCAGTTTTCGCAGAAAAATTCTCTTGGAGTTTGTTCTACCTAATAGGCAAGTAGTTTACATTATTTCAAACACCGTGAAACTCCACGTTCCGAACATGGTACATGCATCACGGATAAAAAAAAAGATTCTTTAATATGTTGTGAAAATATGGATTACTGAATTTTCTTCCAACATAAAGGCATCTTTACACCTACAAATATTATCTCTCATTTCGCAGCTTTATCCAAACATCCCATTCGAGAATCAAGCAATTTTCGCAGAAATATTCTATTCTAGCTAGTTGTACCCAATAGAATTCTAATTTACATAGTTTCATTACCGTGAAAATCTGTTTTCCGTACGCGCTACATGAATCACGGTTTGAAAAATATTTACTACACTCTTGTTAACCTGTGGATTACCGGAATTTCATCCACCAATCAAGTCATTTTGACACTTAGAAGCATTTTCTCATATTTCGAAGATTTTTCCTAACGCCAGATTTGAAAAAGAGGCAGATTTTGCAGAAAAATGCTCTTGGAGCGAATTCTACCCAATAGACATGTAATTTACATAGATGTGCTCATCATGATACTTTGTGTTCTGAACACATTTCATGTATCTCGGATTCGACAAATATTAACTACAGAGATGTTAGCATCTGGATTACCAATCCTACATCAACCATACAAGGCATATATACACCTACAAGTATTTACTCTCATTTCACAGTTTTATCCAAACGTCAAATTCGAAAATCATGAATTTTGCGCATAAAAATTGTATTCAATCTAGTTCTACCCAATAGAATTTTAATTTACATAGTTACATTGCCGTGAATTTCCGTGTTCCAAACACGCTAAATAAGTCACGGGTTCAAAAACTATTCCCTTCATAGTTGGTTACGTGGATTACCGGAATTAAATTCCCCATTCAAGGCATATTCACACTTAAAAGCATTTTCTCAGATTTCTCAGGTTTTTCCTAACGCCTTTCTAGGAAAATGCGGCTGATTTCACAGAAAATGTTCTTGGAGCTAGTTCTACCAAAAAGATATATAATTTAAGTATTTCTCTCACCGTGACATTCCGTGTTCTGAACATGTTACATGCATCAAGGTTTCGACAATCATGCTTTAATGAGTGTGAGCATGTGGATTATCAAATTTTCATCCACCTTACAAGACATGTTTTCACCTAGAAACATTTACTCACATTTCGCAGAATTTTCCTAACGTCAGTTTCGAAAATTAGGCAGTTTTCGAAGAAAAATCCTCTTGTTGCATGTTCCATCCAATAGACATCTCATTTTCATAGATACCATCACCGTAACATTCCGTGTTCCTAAAAAATGGTTCATGCACCAAGGATTCAACAAATATCACTGCTGAGTTGTTAGCATGTGAATTACCGATCTTTAATAAACCATTGAAGACATATTGTCACCTTAAAGCATTTAATATGATTTCACAGCCTTTTCATAAAACCAGTCTCGAAACTGAGTCAGATTTTTCAGTAAAACTCTCCTGGAGAGGGTTCTAACCAATATATATGTAATTAACTTTGCTTCCCTCACCGAGAAATACCTTGTTCCAAACAGGCTACATACATCAAGGATTTGAGAAACATTTTTAATGAGTTATGTACATGTGTATTACAGAACTTTCATCCAACATTCAAGGCATATTGACACATAGAAGTATTAACTGTGAGTTCGCAGCTTTTTCCTAATAGCAGTTTCGAAATTCAGGCAGTTTTCAAAGGAAAAAACTGTTGGAGCGTGTTCTACCCAATAGGTACGTAAATTACATAGATTCCCCAGCTGTGAAATTCCGTGTTTCGAACACACTACATGCAGAAAAGTTTCGACAAAAATAAACTTTAGAGTTGTTTGCATGAGGATGACAGGACTTTCATCACAATAGAAAGCATATTGATACTTAGAAGCATTTTCTCTGATTTCACAGAGCTTTCCAAACGCCAGTTTTGAAAATGAGGCAGATTTCACGGCAAAAAACTCTTGGAGCAGGTTCTAACCTATAGACATGTAATTTACATGGATTCGCTCACCGTGAAATTCCATGTTCTGAACACGCTACATGCATCTCGGATTCGACAAATATTCAGTACATAGTTGTTAGCATGTGGATTACAGCACTTTCATACACCATACAAGGCTTACTGACACTTTGAAGAAGTTTCTCAGATTTCACAGTTTAGTTTTAACGCCAGTTTGGAAAATGAGGCAGATTTGGCAGAAAAATTCTCTGGAGCGAGTTATACACAAATGATATGTACTTTACCTAGTATTACTCACCGTGATATTCCGTGTTCAGAACACATTTCATGCATCATGGATTCGACAAACATTCACTACAGAGTTGGTAACATAACGATTACGGAACATTCATCCACCATAAATGCCATATTGACACTTTGAAGCACTTTCCCATATTTCAAAAGATTTTCCTAATGCCAGTTTTGAAAATGAGGCAGATTCGCAAAAAATTCTCGTGGAGCAAGTACTTCCCAATAGAAATGTAATTTACATAGTTTCCCTCACAGTGACATTCCAATTTCCGAACACGCTACATACATCACGGGTTTGACAAACATTTTTATGAGTTATGTACATGTGTATTACAGAACTTTCATCCACCATACAAGGAGTATTTAAACCTAGAAACATTAACTCTGAATTTGCAGCCTATTCCTAATGCCAGTTTCTCGAAAATCAGGCCGTATTCTCCGGAAAAAATTTTTGGAGCGAGTTCTACCCAATAGACATGAAATTTTCATAGATTCCATCTCCGGAAATTTCTGTCATACGATCACGCTACATGCATAGGCTTTCTACAATTATTCACATCAGGTTTGTTTGCATGTGGCTTTATGAACTTCCATCACAATAAAAGACATATTGACAGTTTGAAGTATTTTCTCTGATTTTGAAGGAATTTCCAAATGCCAGTTTCGAAAATGAGGCAAATTTCACAGAGAAAAACTCTTGGAGTGAGTTCTACCCAAGACACATTTATTTTACATAGATTCGCTCACCGTGATATTCTATTTTCTGAACACTCTTCATGTATCTCGGATTCGACATATATTCTCTACAGAGTTGTTAGTATGCGGATAGCCGGACTTTCATCCACCATACAAGGCATATTTACACCTACAATTGATTAATCATAGTTCGCAGCTTATTCCTAATGCCAGTTTCAAAAATCAGGCTGTTATCTCAGGAAAAAACTCTTGGAGAGATTTCTAACCTAGGGAAATGTAATTTACATAAATTTCCTCGCCGTGAAATTCCATGTTCCGAACATGCTACATGCATAACGGATTCGACAAATATTCACTACAGATTTGTTAACATGTGGATTACCGAACTTTCATCACAAAACATTGAATATTGATACTTAGAAGTATTTTCTCAGATTTTGCAGCATTTTCCAAGGGCTAGTTTCAAAAATGATGCAGTTTTCGCAGAAAAATTCTCTTGGAGTTTGTTCTACCTAATAGGCAAGTAGTTTACATTATTTCAAACACCGTGAAATTCCACGTTCCGAACATGTTATATGCATCACGGATAAAAAAAAAGATTCTTTAATATGTTGTGAAAATATGGATTACTGAACTTTCTCCGAACATAAAGACATCTTTACACCTACAAATATTATCTCTCATTTCGCAGCTTTATGCAAACATCCCATTCGAGAATCAAGCAATTTTCGCAGAAATATTCTATTCTAGCTAGTTGTACCCAATAGAATTCTAATTTACATAGTTTCATTACCGTGAAAATCTGTTTTCCGTACGCGCTACATGAATCACGGTTTGAAAAATATTTACTACACTCTTGTTAACCTGTGGATTACCGGAATTTCATCCACCAATCAAGTCATTTTGACACTTAGAAGCATTTTCTCATATTTCGAAGATTTTTCCTAACGCCAGATTTGAAAAAGAGGCAGATTTTGCAGAAAAATGCTCTTGGAGCGAATTCTACCCAATAGACATGTAATTTACATAGATGTGCTCATCATGATACTTTGTGTTCTGAACACATTTCATGTATCTCGGATTCGACAAATATTAACTACAGAGATGTTAGCATCTGGATTACCAATCCTACATCAACCATACAAGGCATATATACACCTACAAGTATTTACTCTCATTTCACAGTTTTATCCAAACGTCAAATTCGAAAATCATGAATTTTGCGCATAAAAATTGTATTCAATCTAGTTCTACCCAATAGAATTTTAATTTACATAGTTACATTGCCGTGAATTTCCGTGTTCCAAACACGCTAAATAAGTCACGGGTTCAAAAACTATTCCCTTCATAGTTGGTTACGTGGATTACCGGAATTAAATTCCCCATTCAAGGCATATTCACACTTAAAAGCATTTTCTCAGATTTCTCAGGTTTTTCCTAACGCCTTTCTAGGAAAATGCGGCTGATTTCACAGAAAATGTTCTTGGAGCTAGTTCTACCAAAAAGATATATAATTTAAGTATTTCTCTCACCGTGACATTCCGTGTTCTGAACATGTTACATGCATCAAGGTTTCGACAATCATGCTTTAATGAGTGTGAGCATGTGGATTATCAAATTTTCATCCACCTTACAAGACATGTTTTCACCTAGAAACATTTACTCACATTTCGCAGAATTTTCCTAACGTCAGTTTCGAAAATTAGGCAGTTTTCGAAGAAAAATCCTCTTGTTGCATGTTCCATCCAATAGACATCTCATTTTCATAGATACCATCACCGTAACATTCCGTGTTCCTAAAAAATGGTTCATGCACCAAGGATTCAACAAATATCACTGCTGAGTTGTTAGCATGTGAATTACCGATCTTTAATAAACCATTGAAGACATATT
Source organism: Camelus bactrianus (assembly GCF_048773025.1). Classification (NCBI taxonomy): domain Eukaryota; kingdom Metazoa; phylum Chordata; class Mammalia; order Artiodactyla; family Camelidae; genus Camelus; species Camelus bactrianus. Next base: position 140,058,443 of record NC_133539.1, on the reverse strand, counting down.
GTCACCTTAAAGCATTTAATATGATTTCACAGCCTTTTCATAAAACCAGTCTCGAAACTGAGTCAGATTTTTCAGTAAAACTCTCCTGGAGAGGGTTCTAACCAATATATATGTAATTAACTTTGCTTCCCTCACCGAGAAATACCTTGTTCCAAACAGGCTACATACATCAAGGATTTGAGAAACATTTTTAATGAGTTATGTACATGTGTATTACAGAACTTTCATCCAACATTCAAGGCATATTGACACATAGAAGTATTAACTGTGAGTTCGCAGCTTTTTCCTAATAGCAGTTTCGAAATTCAGGCAGTTTTCAAAGGAAAAAACTGTTGGAGCGTGTTCTACCCAATAGGTACGTAAATTACATAGATTCCCCAGCTGTGAAATTCCGTGTTTCGAACACACTACATGCAGAAAAGTTTCGACAAAAATAAACTTTAGAGTTGTTTGCATGAGGATGACAGGACTTTCATCACAATAGAAAGCATATTGATACTTAGAAGCATTTTCTCTGATTTCACAGAGCTTTCCAAACGCCAGTTTTGAAAATGAGGCAGATTTCACGGCAAAAAACTCTTGGAGCAGGTTCTAACCTATAGACATGTAATTTACATGGATTCGCTCACCGTGAAATTCCATGTTCTGAACACGCTACATGCATCTCGGATTCGACAAATATTCACTACATAGTTGTTAGCATGTGGATTACAGCACTTTCATACACCATACAAGGCTTACTGACACTTTGAAGAAGTTTCTCAGATTTCACAGTTTAGTTTTAACGCCAGTTTGGAAAATGAGGCAGATTTGGCAGAAAAATTCTCTGGAGCGAGTTATACACAAATGATATGTACTTTACCTAGTATTACTCACCGTGATATTCCGTGTTCAGAACACATTTCATGCATCATGGATTCGACAAACATTCACTACAGAGTTGGTAACATAACGATTACGGAACATTCATCCACCATAAATGCCATATTGACACTTTGAAGCACTTTCCCATATTTCAAAAGATTTTCCTAATGCCAGTTTTGAAAATGAGGCAGATTCGCAAAAAATTCTCGTGGAGCAAGTACTTCCCAATAGAAATGTAATTTACATAGTTTCCCTCACAGTGACATTCCAATTTCCGAACACGCTACATACATCACGGGTTTGACAAACATTTTTATGAGTTATGTACATGTGTATTACAGAACTTTCATCCACCATACAAGGAGTATTTAAACCTAGAAACATTAACTCTGAATTTGCAGCCTATTCCTAATGCCAGTTTCTCGAAAATCAGGCCGTATTCTCCGGAAAAAATTTTTGGAGCGAGTTCTACCCAATAGACATGAAATTTTCATAGATTCCATCTCCGGAAATTTCTGTCATACGATCACGCTACATGCATAGGCTTTCTACAATTATTCACATCAGGTTTGTTTGCATGTGGCTTTATGAACTTCCATCACAATAAAAGACATATTGACAGTTTGAAGTATTTTCTCTGATTTTGAAGGAATTTCCAAATGCCAGTTTCGAAAATGAGGCAAATTTCACAGAGAAAAACTCTTGGAGTGAGTTCTACCCAAGACACATTTATTTTACATAGATTCGCTCACCGTGATATTCTATTTTCTGAACACTCTTCATGTATCTCGGATTCGACATATATTCTCTACAGAGTTGTTAGTATGCGGATAGCCGGACTTTCATCCACCATACAAGGCATATTTACACCTACAATTGATTAATCATAGTTCGCAGCTTATTCCTAATGCCAGTTTCAAAAATCAGGCTGTTATCTCAGGAAAAAACTCTTGGAGAGATTTCTAACCTAGGGAAATGTAATTTACATAAATTTCCTCGCCGTGAAATTCCATGTTCCGAACATGCTACATGCATAACGGATTCGACAAATATTCACTACAGATTTGTTAGCATGTGGATTACCGAACTTTCATCACAAAACATTGAATATTGATACTTAGAAGTATTTTCTCAGATTTTGCAGCATTTTCCAAGGGCTAGTTTCAAAAATGATGCAGTTTTCGCAGAAAAATTCTCTTGGAGTTTGTTCTACCTAATAGGCAAGTAGTTTACATTATTTCAAACACCGTGAAATTCCACGTTCCGAACATGTTATATGCATCACGGATAAAAAAAAAGATTCTTTAATATGTTGTGAAAATATGGATTACTGAACTTTCTCCGAACATAAAGACATCTTTACACCTACAAATATTATCTCTCATTTCGCAGCTTTATGCAAACATCCCATTCGAGAATCAAGCAATTTTCGCAGAAATATTCTCTTCTAGCTAGTTCTACCCAATAGAATTCTAATTTACATAGTTTCATTACCGTGAAATTCTGTTTTCCGTACGCGCTACATGAATCACGGTTTGAAAAATATTTACTACACTCTTGTTAACATGTGGATTACCGGACTTTCATCCACCAATCAAGTCATATTGACACTTAGAAGCATTTTCTCATATTTCGAAGATTTTTCCTAACGCCAGATTTGAAAAAGAGGCAGATTCTGCAGAAAAATGCTCTTGGAGCGAGTTCTACCCAATAGACATGTAATTTACATAGATGTGCTCATCATGATACTTTGTGTTCTGAACACATTTCATGTATCTCGGATTCGACAAATATTAACTACAGAGATGTTAGCATTTGGATTACCAATCTTACATCCACCATACAAGGCATATTTACACCTACAAGTATTTACTCTCTTTTCGCAGTTTTATGCAAACGTCAAATTCGATATTCATGCAATTTGCGCATAAAAATTCTATTCAAGCTAGTTCTACCCAATAGAATTTTAATTTACATAGTTTCATTACCGTGAATTTCTGTGTTCCTAACATGCTAAATAAGTCACGGATTCGAAAAGAAATCCCTTCTTAGTTGGTTACGTGGATTACCAGGGTTAAATTCCCCATTTAAGGCATATTCACACTTAGAAGCATTTTCTCAGATTTCTCAGGTTTTTCCTAACGCCTTTCTAGGAAAATGCGGCTGATTTCACAGAAAATGTTCTTGGAGCTAGTTCTACCAAAAAGATATATAATTTAAGTATTTCTCTCACCGTGACATTCCGTGTTCTGAACATGTTACATGCATCAAGGTTTCGACAATCATGCTTTAATGAGTGTGAGCATGTTGATTATCAAATTTTCATCCACCTTACAAGACATGTTTTCACCTAGAAACATTTACTCACATTTCGCAGAATTTTCCTAACGTCAGTTTCGAAAATTAGGCAGTTTTCGAAGAAAAATCCTCTTGTTGCATGTTCCATCCAATAGACATCTCATTTTCATAGATACCATCACCGTAACATTCCGTGTTCCTAAAAAATGGTTCATGCACCAAGGATTCAACAAATATCACTGCTGAGTTGTTAGCATGTGAATTACCGATCTTTAATAAACCATTGAAGACATATTGTCACCTTAAAGCATTTAATATGATTTCACAGCCTTTTCATAAAACCAGTCTCGAAACTGAGTCAGATTTTTCAGTAAAACTCTCCTGGAGAGGGTTCTAACCAATATATATGTAATTAACTTTGCTTCCCTCACCGAGAAATACCTTGTTCCAAACAGGCTACATACATCAAGGATTTGAGAAACATTTTTAATGAGTTATGTACATGTGTATTACAGAACTTTCATCCAACATTCAAGGCATATTGACACATAGAAGTATTAACTGTGAGTTCGCAGCTTTTTCCTAATAGCAGTTTCGAAATTCAGGCAGTTTTCAAAGGAAAAAACTGTTGGAGCGTGTTCTACCCAATAGGTACGTAAATTACATAGATTCCCCAGCTGTGAAATTCCGTGTTTCGAACACACTACATGCAGAAAAGTTTCGACAAAAATAAACTTTAGAGTTGTTTGCATGAGGATGACAGGACTTTCATCACAATAGAAAGCATATTGATACTTAGAAGCATTTTCTCTGATTTCACAGAGCTTTCCAAACGCCAGTTTTGAAAATGAGGCAGATTTCACGGCAAAAAACTCTTGGAGCAGGTTCTAACCTATAGACATGTAATTTACATGGATTCGCTCACCGTGAAATTCCATGTTCTGAACACGCTACATGCATCTCGGATTCGACAAATATTCACTACATAGTTGTTAGCATGTGGATTACAGCACTTTCATACACCATACAAGGCTTACTGACACTTTGAAGAAGTTTCTCAGATTTCACAGTTTAGTTTTAACGCCAGTTTGGAAAATGAGGCAGATTTGGCAGAAAAATTCTCTGGAGCGAGTTATACACAAATGATATGTACTTTACCTAGTATTACTCACCGTGATATTCCGTGTTCAGAACACATTTCATGCATCATGGATTCGACAAACATTCACTACAGAGTTGGTAACATAACGATTACGGAACATTCATCCACCATAAATGCCATATTGACACTTTGAAGCACTTTCCCATATTTCAAAAGATTTTCCTAATGCCAGTTTTGAAAATGAGGCAGATTCGCAAAAAATTCTCGTGGAGCAAGTACTTCCCAATAGAAATGTAATTTACATAGTTTCCCTCACAGTGACATTCCAATTTCCGAACACGCTACATACATCACGGGTTTGACAAACATTTTTATGAGTTATGTACATGTGTATTACAGAACTTTCATCCACCATACAAGGAGTATTTAAACCTAGAAACATTAACTCTGAATTTGCAGCCTATTCCTAATGCCAGTTTCTCGAAAATCAGGCCGTATTCTCCGGAAAAAATTTTTGGAGCGAGTTCTACCCAATAGACATGAAATTTTCATAGATTCCATCTCCGGAAATTTCTGTCATACGATCACGCTACATGCATAGGCTTTCTACAATTATTCACATCAGGTTTGTTTGCATGTGGCTTTATGAACTTCCATCACAATAAAAGACATATTGACAGTTTGAAGTATTTTCTCTGATTTTGAAGGAATTTCCAAATGCCAGTTTCGAAAATGAGGCAAATTTCACAGAGAAAAACTCTTGGAGTGAGTTCTACCCAAGACACATTTATTTTACATAGATTCGCTCACCGTGATATTCTATTTTCTGAACACTCTTCATGTATCTCGGATTCGACATATATTCTCTACAGAGTTGTTAGTATGCGGATAGCCGGACTTTCATCCACCATACAAGGCATATTTACACCTACAATTGATTAATCATAGTTCGCAGCTTATTCCTAATGCCAGTTTCAAAAATCAGGCTGTTATCTCAGGAAAAAACTCTTGGAGAGATTTCTAACCTAGGGAAATGTAATTTACATAAATTTCCTCGCCGTGAAATTCCATGTTCCGAACATGCTACATGCATAACGGATTCGACAAATATTCACTACAGATTTGTTAACATGTGGATTACCGAACTTTCATCACAAAACATTGAATATTGATACTTAGAAGTATTTTCTCAGATTTTGCAGCATTTTCCAAGCGTCAGTTTCAAAAATGAAGCAATTTTCGCAGAAATATTCTTTTGTAGTTTGTTGTACCTAATAGGCAAGTAGTTTACATTATTTCAAACACCGTGAAATTCCACGTTCCGAACATGGAACATGCATCACGGATAAAAAAAAAGATTCTTTAATATGTTGTGAAAATATGGATTACTGAAATTTCTTCCAAAATTAAGGCATCTTTACACCTACAAATATTATCTCTCATTTCGCAGCTTTATCCAAACATCCCATTTGAGAATCAAGCAATTTTCTCTGAAATATTCTATTCTAGCTAGTTCTACCCAATAGAATTCTAATTTACATAGTTTCATTACCGTGAAATTCTGTTTTCCGTACGCGCTACATGATTCACGGTTTGAAAAATATTTACTACACTCTTGTTAACATGTGGATTACCGGACTTTCATCCACCAATCAAGTCATATTGACACTTAGAAGCATTTTCTCATATTTCGAAGATTTTTCCTAACGCCAGATTTGAAAAAGAGGCAGATTCTGCAGAAAAATGCTCTTGGAGCGAGTTCTACCCAATAGACATGTAATTTACATAGATGTGCTCATCATGATACTTTGTGTTCTGAACACATTTCATGTATCTCGGATTCGACAAATATTAACTACAGAGATGTTAGCATTTGGATTACCAATCTTACATCCACCATACAAGGCATATTTACACCTACAAGTATTTACTCACTTTTCGCAGTTTTATGCAAACTTCAAATTCGATATTCATGCAATTTGCGCATAAAAATTCTATTCAAGCTAGTTCTACCCAATAGAATTTTAATTTACATAGTTTCATTATCGTGAATTTCCGTGTTCCTAACACGCTAAATAAGTCACGGATTCGAAAAGAAATCCCTTCTTAGTTGGTTACGTGGATTACCAGGGTTAAATTCCCCATTCAAGGCATATTCACACTTAGAAGCATTTTCTCAGATTTCTCAGGTTTTTCCTAACGCCTTTCTAGGAAAATGCGGCTGATTTCACAGAAAATGTTCTTGGAGCTAGTTCTACCAAAAAGATATATAATTTAAGTATTTCTCTCACCGTGACATTCCGTGTTCTGAACATGTTACATGCATCAAGGTTTCGACAATCATGCTTTAATGAGTGTGAGCATGTGGATTATCAAATTTTCAACCACCTTACAAGACATGTTTTCACCTAGAAACATTTACTCACATTTCGCAGAATTTTCCTAACGTCAGTTTCGAAAATTAGGCAGTTTTCGAAGAAAAATCCTCCTGTTGCATGTTCCATCCTATAGACATCTCATTTTCATAGATACCATCACCGTAACATTCCGTGTTCCTAAAAAATGGTTCATGCACCAAGGATTCAACAAATATCACTGCTGAGTTGTTAGCATGTGAATTACCGATCTTTAATAAACCATTGAAGACATATTGTCACCTTAAAGCATTTAATATGATTTCACAGCCTTTTCATAAAACCAGTCTCGAAACTGAGGGAGATTTTTCAGTAAAACTCTCCTGGAGAGGGTTCTAACCAATATATATGTAATTAACTTTGCTTCCCTCACCGAGAAATACCTTGTTCCAAACAGGCTACATACATCAAGGATTTGAGAAACATTTTTAATGAGTTATGTACATGTGTATTACAGAACTTTCATCCAACATTCAAGGCATATTGACACATAGAAGTATTAACTGTGAGTTCGCAGCTTTTTCCTAATAGCAGTTTCGAAATTCAGGCAGTTTTCAAAGGAAAAAACTGTTGGAGCGTGTTCTACCCAATAGGTACGTAAATTACATAGATTCCCCAGCTGTGAAATTCCGTGTTTCGAACACACTACATGCAGAAAAGTTTCGACAAAAATAAACTTTAGAGTTGTTTGCATGAGGATGACAGGACTTTCATCACAATAGAAAGCATATTGATACTTAGAAGCATTTTCTCTGATTTCACAGAGCTTTCCAAACGCCAGTTTTGAAAATGAGGCAGATTTCACGGCAAAAAACTCTTGGAGCAGGTTCTAACCTATAGACATGTAATTTACATGGATTCGCTCACCGTGAAATTCCATGTTCTGAACACGCTACATGCATCTCGGATTCGACAAATATTCACTACATAGTTGTTAGCATGTGGATTACAGCACTTTCATACACCATACAAGGCTTACTGACACTTTGAAGAAGTTTCTCAGATTTCACAGTTTAGTTTTAACGCCAGTTTGGAAAATGAGGCAGATTTGGCAGAAAAATTCTCTGGAGCGAGTTATACACAAATGATATGTACTTTACCTAGTATTACTCACCGTGATATTCCGTGTTCAGAACACATTTCATGCATCATGGATTCGACAAACATTCACTACAGAGTTGGTAACATAACGATTACGGAACATTCATCCACCATAAATGCCATATTGACACTTTGAAGCACTTTCCCATATTTCAAAAGATTTTCCTAATGCCAGTTTTGAAAATGAGGCAGATTCGCAAAAAATTCTCGTGGAGCAAGTACTTCCCAATAGAAATGTAATTTACATAGTTTCCCTCACAGTGACATTCCAATTTCCGAACACGCTACATACATCACGGGTTTGACAAACATTTTTATGAGTTATGTACATGTGTATTACAGAACTTTCATCCACCATACAAGGAGTATTTAAACCTAGAAACATTAACTCTGAATTTGCAGCCTATTCCTAATGCCAGTTTCTCGAAAATCAGGCCGTATTCTCCGGAAAAAATTTTTGGAGCGAGTTCTACCCAATAGACATGAAATTTTCATAGATTCCATCTCCGGAAATTTCTGTCATACGATCACGCTACATGCATAGGCTTTCTACAATTATTCACATCAGGTTTGTTTGCATGTGGCTTTATGAACTTCCATCACAATAAAAGACATATTGACAGTTTGAAGTATTTTCTCTGATTTTGAAGGAATTTCCAAATGCCAGTTTCGAAAATGAGGCAAATTTCACAGAGAAAAACTCTTGGAGTGAGTTCTACCCAAGACACATTTATTTTACATAGATTCGCTCACCGTGATATTCTATTTTCTGAACACTCTTCATGTATCTCGGATTCGACATATATTCTCTACAGAGTTGTTAGTATGCGGATAGCCGGACTTTCATCCACCATACAAGGCATATTTACACCTACAATTGATTAATCATAGTTCGCAGCTTATTCCTAATGCCAGTTTCAAAAATCAGGCTGTTATCTCAGGAAAAAACTCTTGGAGAGATTTCTAACCTAGGGAAATGTAATTTACATAAATTTCCTCGCCGTGAAATTCCATGTTTCGAACATGCTACATGCATAACGGATTCGACAAATATTCACTACAGATTTGTTAACATGTGGATTACCGAACTTTCATCACAAAACATTGAATATTGATACTTAGAAGTATTTTCTCAGATTTTGCAGCATTTTCCAAGGGCTAGTTTCAAAAATGATGCAGTTTTCGCAGAAAAATTCCCTTGGAGTTTGTTCTACCTAATAGGCAAGTAGTTTACATTATTTCAAACACCGTGAAATTCCACGTTCCGAACATGTTATATGCATCACGGATAAAAAAAAAGATTCTTTAATATGTTGTGAAAATATGGATTACTGAACTTTCTCTGAACATAAAGACATCTTTACACCTACAAATATTATCTCTCATTTCGCAGCTTTATGCAAACATCCCTTTCGAGAATCAAGCAATTTTCGCAGAAATATTCTCTTCTAGCTAGTTCTACCCAATAGAATTCTAATTTACATAGTTTCATTACCGTGAAATTCTGTTTTCCGTACGCGCTACATGAATCACGGTTTGAAAAATATTTACTACACTCTTGTTAACATGTGGATTACCGGACTTTCATCCACCAATCAAGTCATATTGACACTTAGAAGCATTTTCTCATATTTCGAAGATTTTTCCTAACGCCAGATTTGAAAAAGAGGCAGATTCTGCAGAAAAATGCTCTTGGAGCGAGTTCTACCCAATAGACATGTAATTTACATAGATGTGCTCATCATGATACTTTGTGTTCTGAACACATTTCATGTATCTCGGATTCGACAAATATTAACTACAGAGATGTTAGCATTTGGATTACCAATCTTACATCCACCATACAAGGCATATTTACACCTACAAGTATTTACTCTCTTTTCGCAGTTTTATGCAAACGTCAAATTCGATATTCATGCAATTTGCGCATAAAAATTCTATTCAAGCTAGTTCTACCCAATAGAATTTTAATTTACATAGTTTCATTACCGTGAATTTCCGTGTTCCTAACATGCTAAATAAGTCACGGATTCGAAAAGAAATCCCTTCTTAGTTGGTTACGTGGATTACCAGGGTTAAATTCCCCATTTAAGGCATATTCACACTTAGAAGCATTTTCTCAGATTTCTCAGGTTTTTCCTAACGCCTTTCTAGGAAAATGCGGCTGATTTCACAGAAAATGTTCTTGGAGCTAGTTCTACCAAAAAGATATATAATTTAAGTATTTCTCTCACCGTGACATTCCGTGTTCTGAACATGTTACATGCATCAAGGCTTCGACAATCATGCTTTAATGAGTGTGAGCATGTGGATTATCAAATTTTCAACCACCTTACAAGACATGTTTTCACCTAGAAACATTTACTCACATTTCGCAGAATTTTCCTAACGTCAGTTTTGAAAATTAGGCAGTTTTCGAAGAAAAATCCTCCTGTTGCATGTTCCATCCTATAGACATCTCATTTTCATAGATACCATCACCGTAACATTCCGTGTTCCTAAAAAATTGTTCATGCAACAAGGATTCAACAAATATCACTGCTGAGTTGTTAGCATGTGAATTACCGATCTTTAATAAACCATTGAAGACATATTGTCACCTTAAAGCATTTAATATGATTTCACAGCCTTTTCATAAAACCAGTCTCGAAACTGAGTCAGATTTTTCAGTAAAACTCTCCTGGAGAGGGTTCTAACCAATATATATGTAATTAACTTTGCTTCCCTCACCGAGAAATACCTTGTTCCAAACAGGCTACATACATCAAGGATTTGAGAAACATTTTTAATGAGTTATGTACATGTGTATTACAGAACTTTCATCCAACATTCAAGGCATATTGACACATAGAAGTATTAACTGTGAGTTCGCAGCTTTTTCCTAATAGCAGTTTCGAAATTCAGGCAGTTTTCAAAGGAAAAAACTGTTGGAGCGTGTTCTACCCAATAGGTACGTAAATTACATAGATTCCCCAGCTGTGAAATTCCGTGTTTCGAACACACTACATGCAGAAAAGTTTCGACAAAAATAAACTTTAGAGTTGTTTGCATGAGGATGACAGGACTTTCATCACAATAGAAGGCATATTGATACTTAGAAGCATTTTCTCTGATTTCACAGAGCTTTCCAAACGCCTGTTTTGAAAATGAGGCAGATTTCACGGCAAAAAACTCTTGGAGCAGGTTCTAACCTATAGACATGTAATTTACATGGATTCGCTCACCGTGAAATTCCATGTTCTGAACACGCTACATGCATCTCGGATTCGACAAATATTCACTACATAGTTGTTAGCATGTGGATTACAGCACTTTCATACACCATACAAGGCTTACTGACACTTTGAAGAAGTTTCTCAGATTTCACAGTTTAGTTTTAACGCCAGTTTGGAAAATGAGGCAGATTTGGCAGAAAAATTCTCTGGAGCGAGTTATACACAAATGATATGTACTTTACCTAGTATTACTCACCGTGATATTCCGTGTTCAGAACACATTTCATGCATCATGGATTCGACAAACATTCACTACAGAGTTGGTAACATAACGATTACGGAACATTCATCCACCATAAATGCCATATTGACACTTTGAAGCACTTTCCCATATTTCAAAAGATTTTCCTAATGCCAGTTTTGAAAATGAGGCAGATTCGCAAAAAATTCTCGTGGAGCAAGTACTTCCCAATAGAAATGTAATTTACATAGTTTCCCTCACAGTGACATTCCAATTTCCGAACACGCTACATACATCACGGGTTTGACAAACATTTTTATGAGTTATGTACATGTGTATTACAGAACTTTCATCCACCATACAAGGAGTATTTAAACCTAGAAACATTAACTCTGAATTTGCAGCCTATTCCTAATGCCAGTTTCTCGAAAATCAGGCCGTATTCTCCGGAAAAAATTTTTGGAGCGAGTTCTACCCAATAGACATGAAATTTTCATAGATTCCATCTCCGGAAATTTCTGTCATACGATCACGCTACATGCATAGGCTTTCTACAATTATTCACATCAGGTTTGTTTGCATGTGGCTTTATGAACTTCCATCACAATAAAAGACATATTGACAGTTTGAAGTATTTTCTCTGATTTTGAAGGAATTTCCAAATGCCAGTTTCGAAAATGAGGCAAATTTCACAGAGAAAAACTCTTGGAGTGAGTTCTACCCAAGACACATTTATTTTACATAGATTCGCTCACCGTGATATTCTATTTTCTGAACACTCTTCATGTATCTCGGATTCGACATATATTCTCTACAGAGTTGTTAGTATGCGGATAGCCGGACTTTCATCCACCATACAAGGCATATTTACACCTACAATTGATTAATCATAGTTCGCAGCTTATTCCTAATGCCAGTTTCAAAAATCAGGCTGTTATCTCAGGAAAAAACTCTTGGAGAGATTTCTAACCTAGGGAAATGTAATTTACATAAATTTCCTCGCCGTGAAATTCCATGTTTCGAACATGCTACATGCATAACGGATTCGACAAATATTCACTACAGATTTGTTAACATGTGGATTACCGAACTTTCATCACAAAACATTGAATATTGATACTTAGAAGTATTTTCTCAGATTTTGCAGCATTTTCCAAGGGCTAGTTTCAAAAATGATGCAGTTTTCGCAGAAAAATTCCCTTGGAGTTTGTTCTACCTAATAGGCAAGTAGTTTACATTATTTCAAACACCGTGAAATTCCACGTTCCGAACATGTTATATGCATCACGGATAAAAAAAAAGATTCTTTAATATGTTGTGAAAATATGGATTACTGAACTTTCTCTGAACATAAAGACATCTTTACACCTACAAATATTATCTCTCATTTCGCAGCTTTATGCAAACATCCCTTTCGAGAATCAAGCAATTTTCGCAGAAATATTCTCTTCTAGCTAGTTCTACCCAATAGAATTCTAATTTACATAGTTTCATTACCGTGAAATTCTGTTTTCCGTACGCGCTACATGAATCACGGTTTGAAAAATATTTACTACACTCTTGTTAACATGTGGATTACCGGACTTTCATCCACCAATCAAGTCATATTGACACTTAGAAGCATTTTCTCATATTTCGAAGATTTTTCCTAACGCCAGATTTGAAAAAGAGGCAGATTCTGCAGAAAAATGCTCTTGGAGCGAGTTCTACCCAATAGACATGTAATTTACATAGATGTGCTCATCATGATACTTTGTGTTCTGAACACATTTCATGTATCTCGGATTCGACAAATATTAACTACAGAGATGTTAGCATTTGGATTACCAATCTTACATCCACCATACAAGGCATATTTACACCTACAAGTATTTACTCTCTTTTCGCAGTTTTATGCAAACGTCAAATTCGATATTCATGCAATTTGCGCATAAAAATTCTATTCAAGCTAGTTCTACCCAATAGAATTTTAATTTACATAGTTTCATTACCGTGAATTTCCGTGTTCCTAACATGCTAAATAAGTCACGGATTCGAAAAGAAATCCCTTCTTAGTTGGTTACGTGGATTACCAGGGTTAAATTCCCCATTTAAGGCATATTCACACTTAGAAGCATTTTCTCAGATTTCTCAGGTTTTTCCTAACGCCTTTCTAGGAAAATGCGGCTGATTTCACAGAAAATGTTCTTGGAGCTAGTTCTACCAAAAAGATATATAATTTAAGTATTTCTCTCACCGTGACATTCCGTGTTCTGAACATGTTACATGCATCAAGGCTTCGACAATCATGCTTTAATGAGTGTGAGCATGTGGATTATCAAATTTTCAACCACCTTACAAGACATGTTTTCACCTAGAAACATTTACTCACATTTCGCAGAATTTTCCTAACGTCAGTTTTGAAAATTAGGCAGTTTTCGAAGAAAAATCCTCCTGTTGCATGTTCCATCCTATAGACATCTCATTTTCATAGATACCATCACCGTAACATTCCGTGTTCCTAAAAAATTGTTCATGCAACAAGGATTCAACAAATATCACTGCTGAGTTGTTAGCATGTGAATTACCGATCTTTAATAAACCATTGAAGACATATTGTCACCTTAAAGCATTTAATATGATTTCACAGCCTTTTCATAAAACCAGTCTCGAAACTGAGTCAGATTTTTCAGTAAAACTCTCCTGGAGAGGGTTCTAACCAATATATATGTAATTAACTTTGCTTCCCTCACCGAGAAATACCTTGTTCCAAACAGGCTACATACATCAAGGATTTGAGAAACATTTTTAATGAGTTATGTACATGTGTATTACAGAACTTTCATCCAACATTCAAGGCATATTGACACATAGAAGTATTAACTGTGAGTTCGCAGCTTTTTCCTAATAGCAGTTTCGAAATTCAGGCAGTTTTCAAAGGAAAAAACTGTTGGAGCGTGTTCTACCCAATAGGTACGTAAATTACATAGATTCCCCAGCTGTGAAATTCCGTGTTTCGAACACACTACATGCAGAAAAGTTTCGACAAAAATAAACTTTAGAGTTGTTTGCATGAGGATGACAGGACTTTCATCACAATAGAAGGCATATTGATACTTAGAAGCATTTTCTCTGATTTCACAGAGCTTTCCAAACGCCTGTTTTGAAAATGAGGCAGATTTCACGGCAAAAAACTCTTGGAGCAGGTTCTAACCTATAGACATGTAATTTACATGGATTCGCTCACCGTGAAATTCCATGTTCTGAACACGCTACATGCATCTCGGATTCGACAAATATTCACTACATAGTTGTTAGCATGTGGATTACAGCACTTTCATACACCATACAAGGCTTACTGACACTTTGAAGAAGTTTCTCAGATTTCACAGTTTAGTTTTAACGCCAGTTTGGAAAATGAGGCAGATTTGGCAGAAAAATTCTCTGGAGCGAGTTATACACAAATGATATGTACTTTACCTAGTATTACTCACCGTGATATTCCGTGTTCAGAACACATTTCATGCATCATGGATTCGACAAACATTCACTACAGAGTTGGTAACATAACGATTACGGAACATTCATCCACCATAAATGCCATATTGACACTTTGAAGCACTTTCCCATATTTCAAAAGATTTTCCTAATGCCAGTTTTGAAAATGAGGCAGATTCGCAAAAAATTCTCGTGGAGCAAGTACTTCCCAATAGAAATGTAATTTACATAGTTTCCCTCACAGTGACATTCCAATTTCCGAACACGCTACATACATCACGGGTTTGACAAACATTTTTATGAGTTATGTACATGTGTATTACAGAACTTTCATCCACCATACAAGGAGTATTTAAACCTAGAAACATTAACTCTGAATTTGCAGCCTATTCCTAATGCCAGTTTCTCGAAAATCAGGCCGTGTTCTCCGGAAAAAATTTTTGGAGCGAGTTCTACCCAATAGACATGAAATTTTCATAGATTCCATCTCCGGAATTTTCTGTCATACGATCACGCTACATGCATAGGCTTTCTACAATTATTCACATCAGGTTTGTTTGCATGTGGCTTTATGAACTTCCATCACAATAAAAGACATATTGACAGTTTGAAGTATTTTCTCTGATTTTGAAGGAATTTCCAAATGCCAGTTTCGAAAATGAGGCAAATTTCACAGAGAAAAACTCTTGGAGTGAGTTCTACCCAAGACACATTTATTTTACATAGATTCGCTCACCGTGATATTCTATTTTCTGAACACTCTTCATGTATCTCGGATTCGACATATATTCTCTACAGAGTTGTTAGTATGCGGATAGCCGGACTTTCATCCACCATACAAGGCATATTTACACCTACAATTGATTAATCATAGTTCGCAGCTTATTCCTAATGCCAGTTTCAAAAATCAGGCTGTTATCTCAGGAAAAAACTCTTGGAGAGATTTCTAACCTAGGGAAATGTAATTTACATAAATTTCCTCGCCGTGAAATTCCATGTTTCGAACATGCTACATGCATAACGGATTCGACAAATATTCACTACAGTTTTGTTAAAATGTGGATTACCGAACTTTCATCACAAAACATTGAATATTGATACTTAGAAGTATTTTCTCAGATTTTGCAGCATTTTCCAAGGGCTAGTTTCAAAAATGATGCAGTTTTCGCAGAAAAATTCCCTTGGAGTTTGTTCTACCTAATAGGCAAGTAGTTTACATTATTTCAAACACCGTGAAATTCCACGTTCCGAACATGTTATATGCATCACGGATAAAAAAAAAGATTCTTTAATATGTTGTGAAAATATGGATTACTGAACTTTCTCCGAACATAAAGACATCTTTACACCTACAAATATTATCTCTCATTTCGCAGCTTTATGCAAACATCCCTTTCGAGAATCAAGCAATTTTCGCAGAAATATTCTCTTCTAGCTAGTTCTACCCAATAGAATTCTAATTTACATAGTTTCATTACCGTGAAATTCTGTTTTCCGTACGCGCTACATGAATCACGGTTTGAAAAATATTTACTACACTCTTGTTAACATGTGGATTACCGGACTTTCATCCACCAATCAAGTCATATTGACACTTAGAAGCATTTTCTCATATTTCGAAGATTTTTCCTAACGCCAGATTTGAAAAAGAGGCAGATTCTGCAGAAAAATGCTCTTGGAGCGAGTTCTACCCAATAGACATGTAATTTACATAGATGTGCTCATCATGATACTTTGTGTTCTGAACACATTTCATGTATCTCGGATTCGACAAATATTAACTACAGAGATGTTAGCATTTGGATTACCAATCTTACATCCACCATACAAGGCATATTTACACCTACAAGTATTTACTCTCTTTTCGCAGTTTTATGCAAACGTCAAATTCGATATACATGCAATTTGCGCATAAAAATTCTATTCAAGCTAGTTCTACCCAATAGAATTTTAATTTACATAGTTTCATTACCGTGAATTTCCGTGTTCCTAACATGCTAAATAAGTCACGGATTCGAAAAGAAATCCCTTCTTAGTTGGTTACGTGGATTACCAGGGTTAAATTCCCCATTCAAGGCATATTCACACTTAGAAGCATTTTCTCAGATTTCTCAGGTTTTTCCTAACGCCTTTCTAGGAAAATGCGGCTGATTTCACAGAAAATGTTCTTGGAGCTAGTTCTACCAAAAAGATATATAATTTAAGTATTTCTCTCACCGTGACATTCCGTGTTCTGAACATGTTACATGCATCAAGGCTTCGACAATCATGCTTTAATGAGTGTGAGCATGTGGATTATCAAATTTTCAACCACCTTACAAGACATGTTTTCACCTAGAAACATTTACTCACATTTCACAGAATTTTCCTAACGTCAGTTTCGAAAATTAGGCAGTTTTCGAAGAAAAATCCTCCTGTTGCATGTTCCATCCAATAGACATCTCATTTTCATAGATACCATCACCGTAACATTCCGTGTTCCTAAAAAATGGTTCATGCACCAAGGATTCAACAAATATTCACTGCTGAGTTGTTAGCATGTGAATTACCGATCTTTAATAAACCATTGAAGACATATTGTCACCTTAAAGCATTTAATATGATTTCACAGCCTTTTCATAAAACCAGTCTCGAAACTGAGTCAGATTTTTCAGTAAAACTCTCCTGGAGAGGGTTCTAACCAATATATATGTAATTAACTTTGCTTCCCTCACCGAGAAATACCTTGTTCCAAACAGGCTACATACATCAAGGATTTGAGAAACATTTTTAATGAGTTATGTACATGTGTATTACAGAACTTTCATCCAACATTCAAGGCATATTGACACATAGAATTATTAACTGTGAGTTCGCAGCTTTTTCCTAATAGCAGTTTCGAAATTCAGGCAGTTTTCAAAGGAAAAAACTGTTGGAGCGTGTTCTACCCAATAGGTACGTAAATTACATAGATTCCCCAGCTGTGAAATTCCGTGTTTCGAACACACTACATGCAGAAAAGTTTCGACAAAAATAAACTATAGAGTTGTTTGCATGAGGATGACAGGACTTTCATCACAATAGAAGGCATATTGATACTTAGAAGCATTTTCTCTGATTTCACAGAGCTTTCCAAACGCCTGTTATGAAAATGAGGCAGATTTCACGGCAAAAAACTCTTGGAGCAGGTTCTAACCTATAGACATGTAATTTACATGGATTCGCTCACCGTGAAATTCCATGTTCTGAACACGCTACATGCATCTCGGATTCGACAAATATTCACTACATAGTTGTTAGCATGTGGATTACAGCACTTTCATACACCATACAATGCTTACTGACACTTTGAAGAAGTTTCTCATATTTCACAGTTTAGTTTTAACGCCAGTTTGGAAAATGAGGCAGATTTGGCAGAAAAATTCTCTGGAGCGAGTTATACACAAAAGATATGTACTTTACCTAGTTTTACTCACCGTGATATTCCGTGTTCAGAACACATTTCATGCATCATGGATTCGAAAAACATTCACTACAGAGTTGGTAACATAACGATTACGGAACATTCATCCAAAATAAATGCCATATTGACACTTTGAAGCACTTTCCCATATTTCAAAAGATTTTCCTAATGCCAGTTTTGAAAATGAGGCAGATTCGCAAAAAATTCTCGTGGAGCAAGTACTTCCCAATAGAAATGTAATTTACATAGTTTCCCTCACAGTGACATTCCAATTTCCGAACACGCTACATACATCACGGGTTTGACAAACATTTTTATGAGTTATGTACATGTGTATTACAGAACTTTCATCCACCATACAAGGAGTATTTAAACCTAGAAACATTAGCTCTGAATTTGCAGCCTATTCCTAATGCCAGTTTCTCGAAAATCAGGCCGTATTCTCCGGAAAAAATTTTTGGAGCGAGTTCTACCCAATAGACATGAAATTTTCATAGATTCCATCTCCGGAAATTTCTGTCATACGATCACGCTACATGCATAGGCTTTCTACAATTATTCACATCAGGTTTGTTTGCATGTGGCTTTATGAACTTCCATTACAATAAAAGACATATTGACAGTTTGAAGTATTTTCTCTGATTTTGAAGGAATTTCCAAATGCCAGTTTCGAAAATGAGGCAAATTTCACAGAGAAAAACTCTTGGAGTGAGTTCTACCCAAGACATATTTATTTTACATAGATTCGCTCACCGTGATATTCTATTTTCTGAACACTCTTCATGTATCTCGGATTCGACATATATTCTCTACAGAGTTGTTAGTATGCGGATAGCTGGACTTTCATCCACCATACAAGGCATATTTACACCTACAATTGATTAATCATAGTTCGCAGCTTATTCCTAATGCCAGTTTCAAAAATCAGGCTGTTATCTCAGGAAAAAACTCTTGGAGAGATTTCTAACCTAGGGAAATGTAATTTACATAAATTTCCTCGCCGAGACATTCCATGTTCCGAACATGCTACATGCATAACGGATTCGACAAATATTCACTACAGATTTGTTAGCATGTGGATTACCGAACTTTCATCACAAAACATTGAATATTGATACTTAGAAGTATTTTCTCAGATTTTGCAGCATTTTCCAAGGGCTAGTTTCAAAAATGATGCAGTTTTCGCAGAAAAATTCCCTTGGAGTTTGTTCTACCTAATAGGCAAGTAGTTTACATTATTTCAAACACCGTGAAATTCCACGTTCCGAACATGTTATATGCATCACGGATAAAAAAAAAGATTCTTTAATATGTTGTGAAAATATGGATTACTGAACTTTCTCCGAACATAAAGACATCTTTACACCTACAAATATTATCTCTCATTTCGCAGCTTTATGCAAACATCCCATTCGAGAATCAAGCAATTTTCGCAGAAATATTCTCTTCTAGCTAGTTCTACCCAATAGAATTCTAATTTACATAGTTTCATTACCGTGAAATTCTGTTTTCCGTACGCGCTACATGAATCACGGTTTGAAAAATATTTACTACACTCTTGTTAACATGTGGATTACCGGACTTTCATCCACCAATCAAGTCATATTGACACTTAGAAGCATTTTCTCATATTTCGAAGATTTTTCCTAACGCCAGATTTGAAAAAGAGGCAGATTCTGCAGAAAAATGCTCTTGGAGCGAGTTCTACCCAATAGACATGTAATTTACATAGATGTGCTCATCATGATACTTTGTGTTCTGAACACATTTCATGTATCTCGGATTCGACAAATATTAACTACAGAGATGTTAGCATTTGGATTACCAATCTTACATCCACCATACAAGGCATATTTACACCTACAAGTATTTACTCTCTTTTCGCAGTTTTATGCAAACGTCAAATTCGATATTCATGCAATTTGCGCATAAAAATTCTATTCAAGCTAGTTTTACCCAATAGAATTTTAATTTACATAGTTTCATTACCGTGAATTTCCGTGTTCCAAACACGCTAAATAAGTCACGGATTCGAAAAGAAATCCCTTCATAGTTGGTTACGTGGATTACCAGAGTTAAATTCCCCATTCAAGGCATATTCACACTTAGAAGCATTTTCTCAGATTTCTCAGGTTTTTCCTAACGCCTTTCTAGGAAAATGCGGCTGATTTCACAGAAAATGTTCTTGGAGCTAGTTCTACCAAAAAGATATATAATTTAAGTATTTCTCTCACCGTGACATTCCGTGTTCTGAACATGTTACATGCATCAAGGTTTCGACAATCATGCTTTAATGAGTGTGAGCATGTGGATTATCAAATTTTCATCCACCTTACAAGACATGTTTTCACCTAGAAACATTTACTCACATTTCACAGAATTTTCCTAACGTCAGTTTCGAAAATTAGGCAGTTTTCGAAGAAAAATCCTCCTGTTGCATGTTCCATCCAATAGACATCTCATTTTCATAGATACCATCACCGTAACATTCCGTGTTCCTAAAAAATGGTTCATGCACCAAGGATTCAACAAATATCACTGCTGAGTTGTTAGCATGTGAATTACCGATCTTTAATAAACCATTGAAGACATATTGTCACCTTAAAGCATTTAATATGATTTCACAGCCTTTTCATAAAACCAGTCTCGAAACTGAGTCAGATTTTTCAGTAAAACTCTCCTGGAGAGGGTTCTAACCAATATATATGTAATTAACTTTGCTTCCCTCACCGAGAAATACCTTGTTCCAAACAGGCTACATACATCAAGGATTTGAGAAACATTTTTAATGAGTTATGTACATGTGTATTACAGAACTTTCATCCAACATTCAAGGCATATTGACACATAGAAGTATTAACTGTGAGTTCGCAGCTTTTTCCTAATAGCAGTTTCGAAATTCAGGCAGTTTTCAAAGGAAAAAACTGTTGGAGCGTGTTCTACCCAATAGGTACGTAAATTACATAGATTCCCCAGCTGTGAATTTACGTGTTTCGAACACACTACATGCAGAAAAGTTTCGACAAAAATAAACTATAGAGTTGTTTGCATGAGGATGACAGGACTTTCATCACAATAGAAAGCATATTGATACTTAGAAGCATTTTCTCTGATTTCACAGAGCTTTCCAAACGCCAGTTTTGAAAATGAGGCAGATTTCACGGCAAAAAACTCTTGGAGCAGGTTCTAACCTATAGACATGTAATTTACATGGATTCGCTCACCGTGAAATTCCATGTTCTGAACACGCTACATGCATCTCGGATTCGACAAATATTCACTACATAGTTGTTAGCATGTGGATTACAGCACTTTCATACACCATACAAGGCTTTCTGACACTTTGAAGAAGTTTCTCAGATTTCACAGTTTAGTTTTAACGCCAGTTTGGAAAATGAGGCAGATTTGGCAGAAAAATTCTCTGGAGCGAGTTATACACAAATGATATGTACTTTACCTAGTATTACTCACCGTGATATTCCGTGTTCAGAACACATTTCATGCATCATGGATTCGACAAACATTCACTACAGAGTTGGTAACATAACGGTTACGGAACATTCATCCACCATAAATGCCATATTGACACTTTGAAGCACTTTCCCATATTTCAAAAGATTTTCCTAATGCCAGTTTTGAAAATGAGGCAGATTCGCAAAAAATTCTCGTGGAGCAAGTACTTCCCAATAGAAATGTAATTTACATAGTTTCCCTCACAGTGACATTCCAATTTCCGAACACGCTACATACATCACGGGTTTGACAAACATTTTTATGAGTTATGTACATGTGTATTACAGAACTTTCATCCACCATACAAGGAGTATTTAAACCTAGAAACATTAACTCTGAATTTGCAGCCTATTCCTAATGCCAGTTTCTCGAAAATCAGGCCGTATTCTCCGGAAAAAATTTTTGGAGCGAGTTCTACCCAATAGACATGAAATTTTCATAGATTCCATCTCCGGAAATTTCTGTCATACGATCACGCTACATGCATAGGCTTTCTACAATTATTCACATCAGGTTTGTTTGCATGTGGCTTTATGAACTTCCATCACAATAAAAGACATATTGACAGTTTGAAGTATTTTCTCTGATTTTGAAGGAATTTCCAAATGCCAGTTTCGAAAATGAGGCAAATTTCACAGAGAAAAACTCTTGGAGTGAGTTCTACCCAAGACACATTTATTTTACATAGATTCGCTCACCGTGATATTCTATTTTCTGAACACTCTTCATGTATCTCGGATTCGACATATATTCTCTACAGAGTTGTTAGTATGCGGATAGCCGGACTTTCATCCACCATACAAGGCATATTTACACCTACAATTGATTAATCATAGTTCGCAGCTTATTCCTAATGCCAGTTTCAAAAATCAGGCTGTTATCTCAGGAAAAAACTCTTGGAGAGATTTCTAACCTAGGGAAATGTAATTTACATAAATTTCCTCGCCGAGACATTCCATGTTCCGAACATGCTACATGCATAACGGATTCGACAAATATTCACTACAGATTTGTTAGCATGTGGATTACCGAACTTTCATCACAAAACATTGAATATTGATACTTAGAAGTATTTTCTCAGATTTTGCAGCATTTTCCAAGGGCTAGTTTCAAAAATGATGCAGTTTTCGCAGAAAAATTCTCTTGGAGTTTGTTCTACCTAATAGGCAAGTAGTTTACATTATTTCAAACACCGTGAAATTCCACGTTCCGAACATGTTATATGCATCACGGATAAAAAAAAAGATTCTTTAATATGTTGTGAAAATATGGATTACTGAACTTTCTCCGAACATAAAGACATCTTTACACCTACAAATATTATCTCTCATTTCGCAGCTTTATGCAAACATCCCATTCGAGAATCAAGCAATTTTCGCAGAAATATTCTCTTCTAGCTAGTTCTACCCAATAGAATTCTAATTTACATAGTTTCATTACCGTGAAATTCTGTTTTCCGTACGCGCTACATGAATCACGGTTTGAAAAATATTTACTACACTCTTGTTAACATGTGGATTACCGGACTTTCATCCACCAATCAAGTCATATTGACACTTAGAAGCATTTTCTCATATTTCGAAGATTTTTCCTAACGCCAGATTTGAAAAAGAGGCAGATTCTGCAGAAAAATGCTCTTGGAGCGAGTTCTACCCAATAGACATGTAATTTACATAGATGTGCTCATCATGATACTTTGTGTTCTGAACACATTTCATGTATCTCGGATTCGACAAATATTAACTACAGAGATGTTAGCATTTGGATTACCAATCTTACATCCACCATACAAGGCATATTTACACCTACAAGTATTTACTCTCTTTTCGCAGTTTTATGCAATCGTCAAATTCGATATTCATGCAATTTGCGCATAAAAATTCTATTCAAGCTAGTTCTACCCAATAGAATTTTAATTTACATAGTTTCATTACCGTGAATTTCCGTGTTCCAAACACGCTAAATAAGTCACGGATTCGAAAAGAAATCCCTTCATAGTTGGTTACGTGGATTACCAGAGTTAAATTCCCCATTCAAGGCATATTCACACTTAGAAGCATTTTCTCAGATTTCTCAGGTTTTTCCTAACGCCTTTCTAGGAAAATGCGGCTGATTTCACAGAAAATGTTCTTGGAGCTAGTTCTACCAAAAAGATATATAATTTAAGTATTTCTCTCACCGTGACATTCCATTTTCTGAACATGTTACATGCATCAAGGTTTCGACAATCATGCTTTAATGAGTGTGAGCATGTGGATTATCAAATTTTCATCCACCTTACAAGACATGTTTTCACCTAGAAACATTTACTCACATTTCGCAGAATTTTCCTAACGTCAGTTTCGAAAATTAGGCAGTTTTCGAAGAAAAATCCTCCTGTTGCATGTTCCATCCTATAGACATCTCATTTTCATAGATACCATCACCGTAACATTCCGTGTTCCTAAAAAATGGTTCATGCACCAAGGATTCAACAAATATCACTGCTGAGTTGTTAGCATGTGAATTACCGATCTTTAATAAACCATTGAAGACATATTGTCACCTTAAAGCATTTAATATGATTTCACAGCCTTTTCATAAAACCAGTCTCGAAACTGAGTCAGATTTTTCAGTAAAACTCTCCTGGAGAGGGTTCTAACCAATATATATGTAATTAACTTTGCTTCCCTCACCGAGAAATACCTTGTTCCAAACAGGCTACATACATCAAGGATTTGAGAAACATTTTTAATGAGTTATGTACATGTGTATTACAGAACTTTCATCCAACATTCAAGGCATATTGACACATAGAAGTATTAACTGTGAGTTCGCAGCTTTTTCCTAATAGCAGTTTCGAAATTCAGGCAGTTTTCAAAGGAAAAAACTGTTGGAGCGTGTTCTACCCAATAGGTACGTAAATTACATAGATTCCCCAGCTGTGAAATTCCGTGTTTCGAACACACTACATGCAGAAAAGTTTCGACAAAAATAAACTTTAGAGTTGTTTGCATGAGGATGACAGGACTTTCATCACAATAGAAAGCATATTGATACTTAGAAGCATTTTCTCTGATTTCACAGAGCTTTCCAAACGCCAGTTTTGAAAATGAGGCAGATTTCACGGCAAAAAACTCTTGGAGCAGGTTCTAACCTATAGACATGTAATTTACATGGATTCGCTCACCGTGAAATTCCATGTTCTGAACACGCTACATGCATCTCGGATTCGACAAATATTCACTACATAGTTGTTAGCATGTGGATTACAGCACTTTCATACACCATACAAGGCTTACTGACACTTTGAAGAAATTTCTCAGATTTCACAGTTTAGTTTTAACGCCAGTTTGGAAAATGAGGCAGATTTGGCAGAAAAATTCTCTGGAGCGAGTTATACACAAATGATATGTACTTTACCTAGTATTACTCACCGTGATATTCCGTGTTCAGAACACATTTCATGCATCATGGATTCGACAAACATTCACTACAGAGTTGGTAACATAACGGTTACGGAACATTCATCCACCATAAATGCCATATTGACACTTTGAAGCACTTTCCCATATTTCAAAAGATTTTCCTAATGCCAGTTTTGAAAATGAGGCAGATTCGCAAAAAATTCTCGTGGAGCAAGTACTTCCCAATAGAAATGTAATTTACATAGTTTCCCTCACAGTGACATTCCAATTTCCGAACACGCTACATACATCACGGGTTTGACAAACATTTTTATGAGTTATGTACATGTGTATTACAGAACTTTCATCCACCATACAAGGAGTATTTAAACCTAGAAACATTAACTCTGAATTTGCAGCCTATTCCTAATGCCAGTTTCTCGAAAATCAGGCCGTATTCTCCGGAAAAAATTTTTGGAGCGAGTTCTACCCAATAGACATGAAATTTTCATAGATTCCATCTCCGGAAATTTCTGTCATACGATCACGCTACATGCATAGGCTTTCTACAATTATTCACATCAGGTTTGTTTGCATGTGGCTTTATGAACTTCCATCACAATAAAAGACATATTGACAGTTTGAAGTATTTTCTCTGATTTTGAAGGAATTTCCAAATGCCAGTTTCGAAAATGAGGCAAATTTCACAGAGAAAAACTCTTGGAGTGAGTTCTACCCAAGACACATTTATTTTACATAGATTCGCTCACCGTGATATTCTATTTTCTGAACACTCTTCATGTATCTCGGATTCGACATATATTCTCTACAGAGTTGTTAGTATGCGGATAGCCGGACTTTCATCCACCATACAAGGCATATTTACACCTACAATTGATTAATCATAGTTCGCAGCTTATTCCTAATGCCAGTTTCAAAAATCAGGCTGTTATCTCAGGAAAAAACTCTTGGAGAGATTTCTAACCTAGGGAAATGTAATTTACATAAATTTCCTCGCCGAGACATTCCATGTTCCGAACATGCTACATGCATAACGGATTCGACAAATATTCACTACAGATTTGTTAGCATGTGGATTACCGAACTTTCATCACAAAACATTGAATATTGATACTTAGAAGTATTTTCTCAGATTTTGCAGCATTTTCCAAGGGCTAGTTTCAAAAATGATGCAGTTTTCGCAGAAAAATTCTCTTGGAGTTTGTTCTACCTAATAGGCAAGTAGTTTACATTATTTCAAACACCGTGAAATTCCACGTTCCGAACATGTTATATGCATCACGGATAAAAAAAAAAGATTCTTTAATATGTTGTGAAAATATGGATTACTGAACTTTCTCCGAACATAAAGACATCTTTACACCTACAAATATTATCTCTCATTTCGCAGCTTTATGCAAACATCCCATTCGAGAATCAAGCAATTTTCGCAGAAATATTCTCTTCTAGCTAGTTCTACCCAATAGAATTCTAATTTACATAGTTTCATTACCGTGAAATTCTGTTTTCCGTACGCGCTACATGAATCACGGTTTGAAAAATATTTACTACACTCTTGTTAACATGTGGATTACCGGACTTTCATCCACCAATCAAGTCATATTGACACTTAGAAGCATTTTCTCATATTTCGAAGATTTTTCCTAACGCCAGATTTGAAAAAGAGGCAGATTCTGCAGAAAAATGCTCTTGGAGCGAGTTCTACCCAATAGACATGTAATTTACATAGATGTGCTCATCATGATACTTTGTGTTCTGAACACATTTCATGTATCTCGGATTCGACAAATATTAACTACAGAGATGTTAGCATTTGGATTACCAATCTTACATCCACCATACAAGGCATATTTACACCTACAAGTATTTACTCTCTTTTCGCAGTTTTATGCAATCGTCAAATTCGATATTCATGCAATTTGCGCATAAAAATTCTATTCAAGCTAGTTTTACCCAATAGAATTTTAATTTACATAGTTTCATTACCGTGAATTTCCGTGTTCCAAACACGCTAAATAAGTCACGGATTCGAAAAGAAATCCCTTCATAGTTGGTTACGTGGATTACCAGAGTTAAATTCCCCATTCAAGGCATATTCACACTTAGAAGCATTTTCTCAGATTTCTCAGGTTTTTCCTAACGCCTTTCTAGGAAAATGCGGCTGATTTCACAGAAAATGTTCTTGGAGCTAGTTCTACCAAAAAGATATATAATTTAAGTATTTCTCTCACCGTGACATTCCGTGTTCTGAACATGTTACATGCATCAAGGTTTCGACAATCATGCTTTAATGAGTGTGAGCATGTGGATTATCAAATTTTCATCCACCTTACAAGACATGTTTTCACCTAGAAACATTTACTCACATTTCGCAGAATTTTCCTAACGTCAGTTTCGAAAATTAGGCAGTTTTCGAAGAAAAATCCTCTTGTTGCATGTTCCATCCAATAGACATCTCATTTTCATAGATACCATCACCGTAACATTCCGTGTTCCTAAAAAATGGTTCATGCACCAAGGATTCAACAAATATCACTGCTGAGTTGTTAGCATGTGAATTACCGATCTTTAATAAACCATTGAAGACATATTGTCACCTTAAAGCATTTAATATGATTTCACAGCCTTTTCATAAAACCAGTCTCGAAACTGAGTCAGATTTTTCAGTAAAACTCTCCTGGAGAGGGTTCTAACCAATATATATGTAATTAACTTTGCTTCCCTCACCGAGAAATACCTTGTTCCAAACAGGCTACATACATCAAGGATTTGAGAAACATTTTTAATGAGTTATGTACATGTGTATTACAGAACTTTCATCCAACATTCAAGGCATATTGACACATAGAAGTATTAACTGTGAGTTCGCAGCTTTTTCCTAATAGCAGTTTCGAAATTCAGGCAGTTTTCAAAGGAAAAAACTGTTGGAGCGTGTTCTACCCAAAAGGTACGTAAATTACATAGATTCCCCAGCTGTGAAATTCCGTGTTTCGAACACACTACATGCAGAAAAGTTTCGACAAAAATAAACTATAGAGTTGTTTGCATGAGGATGACAGGACTTTCATCACAATAGAAGGCATATTGATACTTAGAAGCATTTTCTCTGATTTCACAGAGCTTTCCAAACGCCAGTTTTGAAAATGAGGCAGATTTCACGGCAAAAAACTCTTGGAGCAGGTTCTAACCTATAGACATGTGATTTACATGGATTCGCTCACCGTGAAATTCCATGTTCTGAACACGCTACATGCATCTCGGATTCGACAAATATTCACTACATAGTTGTTAGCATGTGGATTACAGCACTTTCATACACCATACAAGGCTTACTGACACTTTGAAGAAGTTTCTCAGATTTCACAGTTTAGTTTTAACGCCAGTTTGGAAAATGAGGCAGATTTGGCAGAAAAATTCTCTGGAGCGAGTTATACACAAATGATATGTACTTTACCTAGTATTACTCACCGTGATATTCCGTGTTCAGAACACATTTCATGCATCATGGATTCGACAAACATTCACTACAGAGTTGGTAACATAACGATTACGGAACATTCATCCACCATAAATGCCATATTGACACTTTGAAGCACTTTCCCATATTTCAAAAGATTTTCCTAATGCCAGTTTTGAAAATGAGGCAGATTCGCAAAAAATTCTCGTGGAGCAAGTACTTCCCAATAGAAATGTAATTTACATAGTTTCCCTCACAGTGACATTCCAATTTCCGAACACGCTACATACATCACGGGTTTGACAAACATTTTTATGAGTTATGTACATGTGTATTACAGAACTTTCATCCACCATACAAGGAGTATTTAAACCTAGAAACATTAACTCTGAATTTGCAGCCTATTCCTAATGCCAGTTTCTCGAAAATCAGGCCGTATTCTCCGGAAAAAATTTTTGGAGCGAGTTCTACCCAATAGACATGAAATTTTCATAGATTCCATCTCCGGAAATTTCTGTCATACGATCACGCTACATGCATAGGCTTTCTACAATTATTCACATCAGGTTTGTTTGCATGTGGCTTTATGAACTTCCATCACAATAAAAGACATATTGACAGTTTGAAGTATTTTCTCTGATTTTGAAGGAATTTCCAAATGCCAGTTTCGAAAATGAGGCAAATTTCACAGAGAAAAACTCTTGGAGTGAGTTCTACCCAAGACACATTTATTTTACATAGATTCGCTCACCGTGATATTCTATTTTCTGAACACTCTTCATGTATCTCGGATTCGACATATATTCTCTACAGAGTTGTTAGTATGCGGATAGCCGGACTTTCATCCACCATACAAGGCATATTTACACCTACAATTGATTAATCATAGTTCGCAGCTTATTCCTAATTCCAGTTTCAAAAATCAGGCTGTTATCTCAGGAAAAAACTCTTGGAGAGATTTCTAACCTAGGGAAATGTAATTTACATAAATTTCCTCGCCGAGACATTCCATGTTCCGAACATGCTACATGCATAACGGATTCGACAAATATTCACTACAGATTTGTTAGCATGTGGATTACCGAACTTTCATCACAAAACATTGAATATTGATACTTAGAAGTATTTTCTCAGATTTTGCAGCATTTTCCAAGGGCTAGTTTCAAAAATGATGCAGTTTTCGCAGAAAAATTCTCTTGGAGTTTGTTCTACCTAATAGGCTAGTAGTTTACATTATTTCAAACACCGTGAAATTCCACGTTCCGAACATGTTATATGCATCACGGATAAAAAAAAAGATTCTTTAATATGTTGTGAAAATATGGATTACTGAACTTTCTCCGAACATAAAGACATCTTTACACCTACAAATATTATCTCTCATTTCGCAGCTTTATGCAAACATCCCATTCGAGAATCAAGCAATTTTCGCAGAAATATTCTCTTCTAGCTAGTTCTACCCAATA
This sequence comes from Camelus bactrianus, assembly GCF_048773025.1. Taxonomy (NCBI): domain Eukaryota; kingdom Metazoa; phylum Chordata; class Mammalia; order Artiodactyla; family Camelidae; genus Camelus; species Camelus bactrianus. The sequence continues at coordinate 140,028,446 of NC_133539.1, read as the reverse complement.
GAATTCTAATTTACATAGTTTCATTACCGTGAAATTCTGTTTTCCGTACGCGCTACATGAATCACGGTTTGAAAAATATTTACTACACTCTTGTTAACATGTGGATTACCGGACTTTCATCCACCAATCAAGTCATATTGACACTTAGAAGCATTTTCTCATATTTCGAAGATTTTTCCTAACGCCAGATTTGAAAAAGAGGCAGATTCTGCAGAAAAATGCTCTTGGAGCGAGTTCTACCCAATAGACATGTAATTTACATAGATGTGCTCATCATGATACTTTGTGTTCTGAACACATTTCATGTATCTCGGATTTGACAAATATTAACTACAGAGATGTTAGCATTTGGATTACCAATCTTACATCCACCATACAAGGCATATTTACACCTACAAGTATTTACTCTCTTTTCGCAGTTTTATGCAAACGTCAAATTCGATATTCATGCAATTTGCGCATAAAAATTCTATTCAAGCTTGTTTTACCCAATAGAATTTTAATTTACATAGTTTCATTACCGTGAATTTCCGTGTTCCAAACACGCTAAATAAGTCACGGATTCGAAAAGAAATCCCTTCATAGTTGGTTACGTGGATTACCAGAGTTAAATTCCCCATTTAAGGCATATTCACACTTAGAAGCATTTTCTCAGATTTCTCAGGTTTTTCCTAACGCCTTTCTAGGAAAATGCGGCTGATTTCACAGAAAATGTTCTTGGAGCTAGTTCTACCAAAAAGATATATAATTTAAGTATTTCTCTCACCGTGACATTCCGTGTTCTGAACATGTTACATGCATCAAGGTTTCGACAATCATGCTTTAATGAGTGTGAGCATGTGGATTATCAAATTTTCATCCACCTTACAAGACATGTTTTCACCTAGAAACATTTACTCACATTTCGCAGAATTTTCCTAACGTCAGTTTCGAAAATTAGGCAGTTTTCGAAGAAAAATCCTCCTGTTGCATGTTCCATCCAATAGACATCTCATTTTCATAGATACCATCACCGTAACATTCCGTGTTCCTAAAAAATGGTTCATGCACCAAGGATTCAACAAATATCACTGCTGAGTTGTTAGCATGTGAATTACCGATCTTTAATAAACCATTGAAGACATATTGTCACCTTAAAGCATTTAATATGATTTCACAGCCTTTTCATAAAACCAGTCTCGAAACTGAGTCAGATTTTTCAGTAAAACTCTCCTGGAGAGGGTTCTAACCAATATATATGTAATTAACTTTGCTTCCCTCACCGAGAAATACCTTGTTCCAAACAGGCTACATACATCAAGGATTTGAGAAACATTTTTAATGAGTTATGTACATGTGTATTACAGAACTTTCATCCAACATTCAAGGCATATTGACACATAGAAGTATTAACTGTGAGTTCGCAGCTTTTTCCTAATAGCAGTTTCGAAATTCAGGCAGTTTTCAAAGGAAAAAACTGTTGGAGCGTGTTCTACCCAATAGGTACGTAAATTACATAGATTCCCCAGCTGTGAAATTCCGTGTTTCGAACACACTACATGCAGAAAAGTTTCGACAAAAATAAACTATAGAGTTGTTTGCATGAGGATGACAGGACTTTCATCACAATAGAAGGCATATTGATACTTAGAAGCATTTTCTCTGATTTCACAGAGCTTTCCAAACGCCAGTTTTGAAAATGAGGCAGATTTCACGGCAAAAAACTCTTGGAGCAGGTTCTAACCTATAGACATGTAATTTACATGGATTCGCTCACCGTGAAATTCCATGTTCTGAACACGCTACATGCATCTCGGATTCGACAAATATTCACTACATAGTTGTTAGCATGTGGATTACAGCACTTTCATACACCATACAAGGCTTACTGACACTTTGAAGAAGTTTCTCAGATTTCACAGTTTAGTTTTAACGCCAGTTTGGAAAATGAGGCAGATTTGGCAGAAAAATTCTCTGGAGCGAGTTATACACAAATGATATGTACTTTACCTAGTATTACTCACCGTGATATTCCGTGTTCAGAACACATTTCATGCATCATGGATTCGACAAACATTCACTACAGAGTTGGTAACATAACGATTACGGAACATTCATCCACCATAAATGCCATATTGACACTTTGAAGCACTTTCCCATATTTCAAAAGATTTTCCTAATGCCAGTTTTGAAAATGAGGCAGATTCGCAAAAAATTCTCATGGAGCAAGTACTTCCCAATAGAAATGTAATTTACATAGTTTCCCTCACAGTGACATTCCAATTTCCGAACACGCTACATACATCACGGGTTTGACAAACATTTTTATGAGTTATGTACATGTGTATTACAGAACTTTCATCCACCATACAAGGAGTATTTAAACCTAGAAACATTAACTCTGAATTTGCAGCCTATTCCTAATGCCAGTTTCTCGAAAATCAGGCCGTGTTCTCCGGAAAAAATTTTTGGAGCGAGTTCTACCCAATAGACATGAAATTTTCATAGATTCCATCTCCGGAAATTTCTGTCATACGATCACGCTACATGCATAGGCTTTCTACAATTATTCACATCAGGTTTGTTTGCATGTGGCTTTATGAACTTCCATCACAATAAAAGACATATTGACAGTTTGAAGTATTTTCTCTGATTTTGAAGGAATTTCCAAATGCCAGTTTCGAAAATGAGGCAAATTTCGCAGAGAAAAACTCTTGGAGTGAGTTCTACCCAAGACACATTTATTTTACATAGATTCGCTCACCGTGATATTCTATTTTCTGAACACTCTTCATGTATCTCGGATTCGACATATATTCTCTACAGAGTTGTTAGTATGCGGATAGCCGGACTTTCATCCACCATACAAGGCATATTTACACCTACAATTGATTAATCATAGTTCGCAGCTTATTCCTAATGCCAGTTTCAAAAATCAGGCTGTTATCTCAGGAAAAAACTCTTGGAGAGATTTCTAACCTAGGGAAATGTAATTTACATAAATTTCCTCGCCGAGACATTCCATGTTCCGAACATGCTACATGCATAACGGATTCGACAAATATTCACTACAGATTTGTTAGCATGTGGATTACCGAACTTTCATCACAAAACATTGAATATTGATACTTAGAAGTATTTTCTCAGATTTTGCAGCATTTTCCAAGGGCTAGTTTCAAAAATGATGCAGTTTTCGCAGAAAAATTCTCTTGGAGTTTGTTCTACCTAATAGGCAAGTAGTTTACATTATTTCAAACACCGTGAAATTCCACGTTCCGAACATGTTATATGCATCACGGATAAAAAAAAAGATTCTTTAATATGTTGTGAAAATATGGATTACTGAACTTTCTCCGAACATAAAGACATCTTTACACCTACAAATATTATCTCTCATTTCGCAGCTTTATGCAAACATCCCATTCGAGAATCAAGCAATTTTCGCAGAAATATTCTCTTCTAGCTAGTTCTACCCAATAGAATTCTAATTTACATAGTTTCATTACCGTGAAATTCTGTTTTCCGTACGCGCTACATGAATCACGGTTTGAAAAATATTTACTACACTCTTGTTAACATGTGGATTACCGGACTTTCATCCACCAATCAAGTCATATTGACACTTAGAAGCATTTTCTCATATTTCGAAGATTTTTCCTAACGCCAGATTTGAAAAAGAGGCAGATTCTGCAGAAAAATGCTCTTGGAGCGAGTTCTACCCAATAGACATGTAATTTACATAGATGTGCTCATCATGATACTTTGTGTTCTGAACACATTTCATGTATCTCGGATTCGACAAATATTAACTACAGAGATGTTAGCATTTGGATTACCAATCTTACATCCACCATACAAGGCATATTTACACCTACAAGTATTTACTCTCTTTTCGCAGTTTTATGCAATCGTCAAATTCGATATTCATGCAATTTGCGCATAAAAATTCTATTCAAGCTAGTTTTACCCAATAGAATTTTAATTTACATAGTTTCATTACCGTGAATTTCCGTGTTCCAAACACGCTAAATAAGTCACGGATTCGAAAAGAAATCCCTTCATAGTTGGTTACGTGGATTACCAGAGTTAAATTCCCCATTCAAGGCATATTCACACTTAGAAGCATTTTCTCAGATTTCTCAGGTTTTTCCTAACGCCTTTCTAGGAAAATGCGGCTGATTTCACAGAAAATGTTCTTGGAGCTAGTTCTACCAAAAAGATATATAATTTAAGTATTTCTCTCACCGTGACATTCCATTTTCTGAACATGTTACATGCATCAAGGTTTCGACAATCATGCTTTAATGAGTGTGAGCATGTGGATTATCAAATTTTCATCCACCTTACAAGACATGTTTTCACCTAGAAACATTTACTCACATTTCGCAGAATTTTCCTAACGTCAGTTTCGAAAATTAGGCAGTTTTCGAAGAAAAATCCTCCTGTTGCATGTTCCATCCTATAGACATCTCATTTTCATAGATACCATCACCGTAACATTCCGTGTTCCTAAAAAATGGTTCATGCACCAAGGATTCAACAAATATCACTGCTGAGTTGTTAGCATGTGAATTACCGATCTTTAATAAACCATTGAAGACATATTGTCACCTTAAAGCATTTAATATGATTTCACAGCCTTTTCATAAAACCAGTCTCGAAACTGAGTCAGATTTTTCAGTAAAACTCTCCTGGAGAGGGTTCTAACCAATATATATGTAATTAACTTTGCTTCCCTCACCGAGAAATACCTTGTTCCAAACAGGCTACATACATCAAGGATTTGAGAAACATTTTTAATGAGTTATGTACATGTGTATTACAGAACTTTCATCCAACATTCAAGGCATATTGACACATAGAAGTATTAACTGTGAGTTCGCAGCTTTTTCCTAATAGCAGTTTCGAAATTCAGGCAGTTTTCAAAGGAAAAAACTGTTGGAGCGTGTTCTACCCAATAGGTACGTAAATTACATAGATTCCCCAGCTGTGAAATTCCGTGTTTCGAACACACTACATGCAGAAAAGTTTCGACAAAAATAAACTTTAGAGTTGTTTGCATGAGGATGACAGGACTTTCATCACAATAGAAAGCATATTGATACTTAGAAGCATTTTCTCTGATTTCACAGAGCTTTCCAAACGCCAGTTTTGAAAATGAGGCAGATTTCACGGCAAAAAACTCTTGGAGCAGGTTCTAACCTATAGACATGTAATTTACATGGATTCGCTCACCGTGAAATTCCATGTTCTGAACACGCTACATGCATCTCGGATTCGACAAATATTCACTACATAGTTGTTAGCATGTGGATTACAGCACTTTCATACACCATACAAGGCTTACTGACACTTTGAAGAAGTTTCTCAGATTTCACAGTTTAGTTTTAACGCCAGTTTGGAAAATGAGGCAGATTTGGCAGAAAAATTCTCTGGAGCGAGTTATACACAAATGATATGTACTTTACCTAGTATTACTCACCGTGATATTCCGTGTTCTGAACACGTTTCATGCATCATGGATTCGACCAACATTCACTACAGAGTTGGTAACATAACGATTACGGAACATTCATCCACCATAAATGCCATATTGACACTTTGAAGCACTTTCCCATATTTCAAAAGATTTTCCTAATGCCAGTTTTGAAAATGAGGCAGATTCGCAAAAAATTCTCGTGGAGCAAGTACTTCCCAATAGAAATGTAATTTACATAGTTTCCCTCACAGTGACATTCCAATTTCCGAACACGCTACATACATCACGGGTTTGACAAACATTTTTATGAGTTATGTACATGTGTATTACAGAACTTTCATCCACCATACAAGGAGTATTTAAACCTAGAAACATTAACTCTGAATTTGCAGCCTATTCCTAATGCCAGTTTCTCGAAAATCAGGCCGTATTCTCCGGAAAAAATTTTTGGAGCGAGTTCTACCCAATAGACATGAAATTTTCATAGATTCCATCTCCGGAAATTTCTGTCATACGATCACGCTACATGCATAGGCTTTCTACAATTATTCACATCAGGTTTGTTTGCATGTGGCTTTATGAACTTCCATCACAATAAAAGACATATTGACAGTTTGAAGTATTTTCTCTGATTTTGAAGGAATTTCCAAATGCCAGTTTCGAAAATGAGGCAAATTTCACAGAGAAAAACTCTTGGAGTGAGTTCTACCCAAGACACATTTATTTTACATAGATTCGCTCACCGTGATATTCTATTTTCTGAACACTCTTCATGTATCTCGGATTCGACATATATTCTCTACAGAGTTGTTAGTATGCGGATAGCCGGACTTTCATCCACCATACAAGGCATATTTACACCTACAATTGATTAATCATAGTTCGCAGCTTATTCCTAATGCCAGTTTCAAAAATCAGGCTGTTATCTCAGGAAAAAACTCTTGGAGAGATTTCTAACCTAGGGAAATGTAATTTACATAAATTTCCTCGCCGAGACATTCCATGTTCCGAACATGCTACATGCATAACGGATTCGACAAATATTCACTACAGATTTGTTAGCATGTGGATTACCGAACTTTCATCACAAAACATTGAATATTGATACTTAGAAGTATTTTCTCAGATTTTGCAGCATTTTCCAAGGGCTAGTTTCAAAAATGATGCAGTTTTCGCAGAAAAATTCTCTTGGAGTTTGTTCTACCTAATAGGCAAGTAGTTTACATTATTTCAAACACCGTGAAATTCCACGTTCCGAACATGTTATATGCATCACGGATAAAAAAAAAAGATTCTTTAATATGTTGTGAAAATATGGATTACTGAACTTTCTCCGAACATAAAGACATCTTTACACCTACAAATATTATCTCTCATTTCGCAGCTTTATGCAAACATACCATTCGAGAATCAAGCAATTTTCGCAGAAATATTCTCTTCTAGCTAGTTCTACCCAATAGAATTCTAATTTACATAGTTTCATTACCGTGAAATTCTGTTTTCCGTACGCGCTACATGAATCACGGTTTGAAAAATATTTACTACACTCTTGTTAACATGTGGATTACCGGACTTTCATCCACCAATCAAGTCATATTGACACTTAGAAGCATTTTCTCATATTTCGAAGATTTTTCCTAACGCCAGATTTGAAAAAGAGGCAGATTCTGCAGAAAAATGCTCTTGGAGCGAGTTCTACCCAATAGACATGTAATTTACATAGATGTGCTCATCATGATACTTTGTGTTCTGAACACATTTCATGTATCTCGGATTCGACAAATATTAACTACAGAGATGTTAGCATTTGGATTACCAATCTTACATCCACCATACAAGGCATATTTACACCTACAAGTATTTACTCTCTTTTCGCAGTTTTATGCAATCGTCAAATTCGATATTCATGCAATTTGCGCATAAAAATTCTATTCAAGCTAGTTTTACCCAATAGAATTTTAATTTACATAGTTTCATTACCGTGAATTTCCGTGTTCCAAACACGCTAAATAAGTCACGGATTCGAAAAGAAATCCCTTCATAGTTGGTTACGTGGATTACCAGAGTTAAATTCCCCATTCAAGGCATATTCACACTTAGAAGCATTTTCTCAGATTTCTCAGGTTTTTCCTAACGCCTTTCTAGGAAAATGCGGCTGATTTCACAGAAAATGTTCTTGGAGCTAGTTCTACCAAAAAGATATATAATTTAAGTATTTCTCTCACCGTGACATTCCGTGTTCTGAACATGTTACATGCATCAAGGTTTCGACAATCATGCTTTAATGAGTGTGAGCATGTGGATTATCAAATTTTCATCCACCTTACAAGACATGTTTTCACCTAGAAACATTTACTCACATTTCGCAGAATTTTCCTAACGTCAGTTTCGAAAATTAGGCAGTTTTCGAAGAAAAATCCTCTTGTTGCATGTTCCATCCAATAGACATCTCATTTTCATAGATACCATCACCGTAACATTCCGTGTTCCTAAAAAATGGTTCATGCACCAAGGATTCAACAAATATCACTGCTGAGTTGTTAGCATGTGAATTACCGATCTTTAATAAACCATTGAAGACATATTGTCACCTTAAAGCATTTAATATGATTTCACAGCCTTTTCATAAAACCAGTCTCGAAACTGAGTCAGATTTTTCAGTAAAACTCTCCTGGAGAGGGTTCTAACCAATATATATGTAATTAACTTTGCTTCCCTCACCGAGAAATAACTTGTTCCAAACAGGCTACATACATCAAGGATTTGAGAAACATTTTTAATGAGTTATGTACATGTGTATTACAGAACTTTCATCCAACATTCAAGGCATATTGACACATAGAAGTATTAACTGTGAGTTCGCAGCTTTTTCCTAATAGCAGTTTCGAAATTCAGGCAGTTTTCAAAGGAAAAAACTGTTGGAGCGTGTTCTACCCAAAAGGTACGTAAATTACATAGATTCCCCAGCTGTGAAATTCCGTGTTTCGAACACACTACATGCAGAAAAGTTTCGACAAAAATAAACTATAGATTTGTTTGCATGAGGATGACAGGACTTTCATCACAATAGAAGGCATATTGATACTTAGAAGCATTTTCTCTGATTTCACAGAGCTTTCCAAACGCCAGTTTTGAAAATGAGGCAGATTTCACGGCAAAAAACTCTTGGAGCAGGTTCTAACCTATAGACATGTGATTTACATGGATTCGCTCACCGTGAAATTCCATGTTCTGAACACGCTACATGCATCTCGGATTCGACAAATATTCACTACATAGTTGTTAGCATGTGGATTACAGCACTTTCATACACCATACAAGGCTTACTGACACTTTGAAGAAGTTTCTCAGATTTCACAGTTTAGTTTTAACGCCAGTTTGGAAAATGAGGCAGATTTGGCAGAAAAATTCTCTGGAGCGAGTTATACACAAATGATATGTACTTTACCTAGTATTACTCACCGTGATATTCCGTGTTCAGAACACATTTCATGCATCATGGATTCGACAAACATTCACTACAGAGTTGGTAACATAACGATTACGGAACATTCATCCACCATAAATGCCATATTGACACTTTGAAGCACTTTCCCATATTTCAAAAGATTTTCCTAATGCCAGTTTTGAAAATGAGGCAGATTCGCAAAAAATTCTCGTGGAGCAAGTACTTCCCAATAGAAATGTAATTTACATAGTTTCCCTCACAGTGACATTCCAATTTCCGAACACGCTACATACATCACGGGTTTGACAAACATTTTTATGAGTTATGTACATGTGTATTACAGAACTTTCATCCACCATACAAGGAGTATTTAAACCTAGAAACATTAACTCTGAATTTGCAGCCTATTCCTAATGCCAGTTTCTCGAAAATCAGGCCGTATTCTCCGGAAAAAATTTTTGGAGCGAGTTCTACCCAATAGACATGAAATTTTCATAGATTCCATCTCCGGAAATTTCTGTCATACGATCACGCTACATGCATAGGCTTTCTACAATTATTCACATCAGGTTTGTTTGCATGTGGCTTTATGAACTTCCATCACAATAAAAGACATATTGACAGTTTGAAGTATTTTCTCTGATTTTGAAGGAATTTCCAAATGCCAGTTTCGAAAATGAGGCAAATTTCACAGAGAAAAACTCTTGGAGTGAGTTCTACCCAAGACACATTTATTTTACATAGATTCGCTCACCGTGATATTCTATTTTCTGAACACTCTTCATGTATCTCGGATTCGACATATATTCTCTACAGAGTTGTTAGTATGCGGATAGCCGGACTTTCATCCACCATACAAGGCATATTTACACCTACAATTGATTAATCATAGTTCGCAGCTTATTCCTAATTCCAGTTTCAAAAATCAGGCTGTTATCTCAGGAAAAAACTCTTGGAGAGATTTCTAACCTAGGGAAATGTAATTTACATAAATTTCCTCGCCGAGACATTCCATGTTCCGAACATGCTACATGCATAACGGATTCGACAAATATTCACTACAGATTTGTTAGCATGTGGATTACCGAACTTTCATCACAAAACATTGAATATTGATACTTAGAAGTATTTTCTCAGATTTTGCAGCATTTTCCAAGGGCTAGTTTCAAAAATGATGCAGTTTTCGCAGAAAAATTCTCTTGGAGTTTGTTCTACCTAATAGGCTAGTAGTTTACATTATTTCAAACACCGTGAAATTCCACGTTCCGAACATGTTATTTGCATCACGGATAAAAAAAAAGATTCTTTAATATGTTGTGAAAATATGGATTACTGAACTTTCTCCGAACATAAAGACATCTTTACACCTACAAATATTATCTCTCATTTCGCAGCTTTATGCAAACATCCCATTCGAGAATCAAGCAATTTTCGCAGAAATATTCTCTTCTAGCTAGTTCTACCCAATAGAATTCTAATTTACATAGTTTCATTACCGTGAAATTCTGTTTTCCGTACGCGCTACATGAATCACGGTTTGAAAAATATTTACTACACTCTTGTTAACATGTGGATTACCGGACTTTCATCCACCAATCAAGTCATATTGACACTTAGAAGCATTTTCTCATATTTCGAAGATTTTTCCTAACGCCAGATTTGAAAAAGAGGCAGATTCTGCAGAAAAATGCTCTTGGAGCGAGTTCTACCCAATAGACATGTAATTTACATAGATGTGCTCATCATGATACTTTGTGTTCTGAACACATTTCATGTATCTCGGATTCGACAAATATTAACTACAGAGATGTTAGCATTTGGATTACCAATCTTACATCCACCATACAAGGCATATTTACACCTACAAGTATTTACTCTCTTTTCGCAGTTTTATGCAAACGTCAAATTCGATATTCATGCAATTTGCGCATAAAAATTCTATTCAAGCTTGTTTTACCCAATAGAATTTTAATTTACATAGTTTCATTACCGTGAATTTCCGTGTTCCAAACACGCTAAATAAGTCACGGATTCGAAAAGAAATCCCTTCATAGTTGGTTACGTGGATTACCAGAGTTAAATTCCCCATTTAAGGCATATTCACACTTAGAAGCATTTTCTCAGATTTCTCAGGTTTTTCCTAACGCCTTTCTAGGAAAATGCGGCTGATTTCACAGAAAATGTTCTTGGAGCTAGTTCTACCAAAAAGATATATAATTTAAGTATTTCTCTCACCGTGACATTCCGTGTTCTGAACATGTTACATGCATCAAGGTTTCGACAATCATGCTTTAATGAGTGTGAGCATGTGGATTATCAAATTTTCATCCACCTTACAAGACATGTTTTCACCTAGAAACATTTACTCACATTTCGCAGAATTTTCCTAACGTCAGTTTCGAAAATTAGGCAGTTTTCGAAGAAAAATCCTCCTGTTGCATGTTCCATCCAATAGACATCTCATTTTCATAGATACCATCACCGTAACATTCCGTGTTCCTAAAAAATGGTTCATGCACCAAGGATTCAACAAATATCACTGCTGAGTTGTTAGCATGTGAATTACCGATCTTTAATAAACCATTGAAGACATATTGTCACCTTAAAGCTTTTAATATGATTTCACAGCCTTTTCATAAAACCAGTCTCGAAACTGAGTCAGATTTTTCAGTAAAACTCTCCTGGAGAGGGTTCTAACCAATATATATGTAATTAACTTTGCTTCCCTCACCGAGAAATACCTTGTTCCAAACAGGCTACATACATCAAGGATTTGAGAAACATTTTTAATGAGTTATGTACATGTGTATTACAGAACTTTCATCCAACATTCAAGGCATATTGACACATAGAAGTATTAACTGTGAGTTCGCAGCTTTTTCCTAATAGCAGTTTCGAAATTCAGGCAGTTTTCAAAGGAAAAAACTGTTGGAGCGTGTTCTACCCAATAGGTACGTAAATTACATAGATTCCCCAGCTGTGAAATTCCGTGTTTCGAACACACTACATGCAGAAAAGTTTCGACAAAAATAAACTATAGAGTTGTTTGCATGAGGATGACAGGACTTTCATCACAATAGAAGGCATATTGATACTTAGAAGCATTTTCTCTGATTTCACAGAGCTTTCCAAACGCCAGTTTTGAAAATGAGGCAGATTTCACGGCAAAAAACTCTTGGAGCAGGTTCTAACCTATAGACATGTAATTTACATGGATTCGCTCACCGTGAAATTCCATGTTCTGAACACGCTACATGCATCTCGGATTCGACAAATATTCACTACATAGTTGTTAGCATGTGGATTACAGCACTTTCATACACCATACAAGGCTTACTGACACTTTGAAGAAGTTTCTCAGATTTCACAGTTTAGTTTTAACGCCAGTTTGGAAAATGAGGCAGATTTGGCAGAAAAATTCTCTGGAGCGAGTTATACACAAATGATATGTACTTTACCTAGTATTACTCACCGTGATATTCCGTGTTCAGAACACATTTCATGCATCATGGATTCGACAAACATTCACTACAGAGTTGGTAACATAACGATTACGGAACATTCATCCACCATAAATGCCATATTGACACTTTGAAGCACTTTCCCATATTTCAAAAGATTTTCCTAATGCCAGTTTTGAAAATGAGGCAGATTCGCAAAAAATTCTCATGGAGCAAGTACTTCCCAATAGAAATGTAATTTACATGGTTTCCCTCACAGTGACATTCCAATTTCCGAACACGCTACATACATCACGGGTTTGACAAACATTTTTATGAGTTATGTACATGTGTATTACAGAACTTTCATCCACCATACAAGGAGTATTTAAACCTAGAAACATTAACTCTGAATTTGCAGCCTATTCCTAATGCCAGTTTCTCGAAAATCAGGCCGTGTTCTCCGGAAAAAATTTTTGGAGCGAGTTCTACCCAATAGACATGAAATTTTCATAGATTCCATCTCCGGAAATTTCTGTCATACGATCACGCTACATGCATAGGCTTTCTACAATTATTCACATCAGGTTTGTTTGCATGTGGCTTTATGAACTTCCATCACAATAAAAGACATATTGACAGTTTGAAGTATTTTCTCTGATTTTGAAGGAATTTCCAAATGCCAGTTTCGAAAATGAGGCAAATTTCGCAGAGAAAAACTCTTGGAGTGAGTTCTACCCAAGACACATTTATTTTACATAGATTCGCTCACCGTGATATTCTATTTTCTGAACACTCTTCATGTATCTCGGATTCGACATATATTCTCTACAGAGTTGTTAGTATGCGGATAGCCGGACTTTCATCCACCATACAAGGCATATTTACACCTACAATTGATTAATCATAGTTCGCAGCTTATTCCTAATGCCAGTTTCAAAAATCAGGCTGTTATCTCAGGAAAAAACTCTTGGAGAGATTTCTAACCTAGGGAAATGTAATTTACATAAATTTCCTCGCCGAGACATTCCATGTTCCGAACATGCTACATGCATAACGGATTCGACAAATATTCACTACAGATTTGTTAGCATGTGGATTACCGAACTTTCATCACAAAACATTGAATATTGATACTTAGAAGTATTTTCTCAGATTTTGCAGCATTTTCCAAGGGCTAGTTTCAAAAATGATGCAGTTTTCGCAGAAAAATTCTCTTGGAGTTTGTTCTACCTAATAGGCAAGTAGTTTACATTATTTCAAACACCGTGAAATTCCACGTTCCGAACATGTTATATGCATCACGGATAAAAAAAAAGATTCTTTAATATGTTGTGAAAATATGGATTACTGAACTTTCTCCGAACATAAAGACATCTTTACACCTACAAATATTATCTCTCATTTCGCAGCTTTATGCAAACATCCCATTCGAGAATCAAGCAATTTTCGCAGAAATATTCTCTTCTAGCTAGTTCTACCCAATAGAATTCTAATTTACATAGTTTCATTACCGTGAAATTCTGTTTTCCGTACGCGCTACGTGAATCACGGTTTGAAAAATATTTACTACACTCTTGTTAACATGTGGATTACCGGACTTTCATCCACCAATCAAGTCATATTGACACTTAGAAGCATTTTCTCATATTTCGAAGATTTTTCCTAACGCCAGATTTGAAAAAGAGGCAGATTCTGCAGAAAAATGCTCTTGGAGCGAGTTCTACCCAATAGACATGTAATTTACATAGATGTGCTCATCATGATACTTTGTGTTCTGAACACATTTCATGTATCTCGGATTCGACAAATATTAACTACAGAGATGTTAGCATTTGGATTACCAATCTTACATCCACCATACAAGGCATATTTACACCTACAAGTATTTACTCTCTTTTCGCAGTTTTATGCAATCGTCAAATTCGATATTCATGCAATTTGCGCATAAAAATTCTATTCAAGCTAGTTTTACCCAATAGAATTTTAATTTACATAGTTTCATTACCGTGAATTTCCGTGTTCCAAACACGCTAAATAAGTCACGGATTCGAAAAGAAATCCCTTCATAGTTGGTTACGTGGATTACCAGAGTTAAATTCCCCATTCAAGGCATATTCACACTTAGAAGCATTTTCTCAGATTTCTCAGGTTTTTCCTAACGCCTTTCTAGGAAAATGCGGCTGATTTCACAGAAAATGTTCTTGGAGCTAGTTCTACCAAAAAGATATATAATTTAAGTATTTCTCTCACCGTGACATTCCGTGTTCTGAACATGTTACATGCATCAAGGTTTCGACAATCATGCTTTAATGAGTGTGAGCATGTGGATTATCAAATTTTCATCCACCTTACAAGACATGTTTTCACCTAGAAACATTTACTCACATTTCGCAGAATTTTCCTAACGTCAGTTTCGAAAATTAGGCAGTTTTCGAAGAAAAATCCTCCTGTTGCATGTTCCATCCAATAGACATCTCATTTTCATAGATACCATCACCGTAACATTCCGTGTTCCTAAAAAATGGTTCATGCACCAAGGATTCAACAAATATCACTGCTGAGTTGTTAGCATGTGAATTACCGATCTTTAATAAACCATTGAAGACATATTGTCACCTTAAAGCATTTAATATGATTTCACAGCCTTTTCATAAAACCAGTCTCGAAACTGAGTCAGATTTTTCAGTAAAACTCTCCTGGAGAGGGTTCTAACCAATATATATGTAATTAACTTTGCTTCCCTCACCGAGAAATACCTTGTTCCAAACAGGCTACATACATCAAGGATTTGAGAAACATTTTTAATGAGTTATGTACATGTGTATTACAGAACTTTCATCCAACATTCAAGGCATATTGACACATAGAAGTATTAACTGTGAGTTCGCAGCTTTTTCCTAATAGCAGTTTCGAAATTCAGGCAGTTTTCAAAGGAAAAAACTGTTGGAGCGTGTTCTACCCAATAGGTACGTAAATTACATAGATTCCCCAGCTGTGAAATTCCGTGTTTCGAACACACTACATGCAGAAAAGTTTCGACAAAAATAAACTTTAGAGTTGTTTGCATGAGGATGACAGGACTTTCATCACAATAGAAAGCATATTGATACTTAGAAGCATTTTCTCTGATTTCACAGAGCTTTCCAAACGCCAGTTTTGAAAATGAGGCAGATTTCACGGCAAAAAACTCTTGGAGCAGGTTCTAACCTATAGACATGTAATTTACATGGATTCGCTCACCGTGAAATTCCATGTTCTGAACACGCTACATGCATCTCGGATTCGACAAATATTCACTACATAGTTGTTAGCATGTGGATTACAGCACTTTCATACACCATACAAGGCTTACTGACACTTTGAAGAAGTTTCTCAGATTTCACAGTTTAGTTTTAACGCCAGTTTGGAAAATGAGGCAGATTTGGCAGAAAAATTCTCTGGAGCGAGTTATACACAAATGATATGTACTTTACCTAGTATTACTCACCGTGATATTCCGTGTTCAGAACACATTTCATGCATCATGGATTCGACAAACATTCACTACAGAGTTGGTAACATAACGATTACGGAACATTCATCCACCATAAATGCCATATTGACACTTTGAAGCACTTTCCCATATTTCAAAAGATTTTCCTAATGCCAGTTTTGAAAATGAGGCAGATTCGCAAAAAATTCTCGTGGAGCAAGTACTTCCCAATAGAAATGTAATTTACATAGTTTCCCTCACAGTGACATTCCAATTTCCGAACACGCTACATACATCACGGGTTTGACAAACATTTTTATGAGTTATGTACATGTGTATTACAGAACTTTCATCCACCATACAAGGAGTATTTAAACCTAGAAACATTAACTCTGAATTTGCAGCCTATTCCTAATGCCAGTTTCTCGAAAATCAGGCCGTATTCTCCGGAAAAAATTTTTGGAGCGAGTTCTACCCAATAGACATGAAATTTTCATAGATTCCATCTCCGGAAATTTCTGTCATACGATCACGCTACATGCATAGGCTTTCTACAATTATTCACATCAGGTTTGTTTGCATGTGGCTTTATGAACTTCCATCACAATAAAAGACATATTGACAGTTTGAAGTATTTTCTCTGATTTTGAAGGAATTTCCAAATGCCAGTTTCGAAAATGAGGCAAATTTCACAGAGAAAAACTCTTGGAGTGAGTTCTACCCAAGACACATTTATTTTACATAGATTCGCTCACCGTGATATTCTATTTTCTGAACACTCTTCATGTATCTCGGATTCGACATATATTCTCTACAGAGTTGTTAGTATGCGGATAGCCGGACTTTCATCCACCATACAAGGCATATTTACACCTACAATTGATTAATCATAGTTCGCAGCTTATTCCTAATGCCAGTTTCAAAAATCAGGCTGTTATCTCAGGAAAAAACTCTTGGAGAGATTTCTAACCTAGGGAAATGTAATTTACATAAATTTCCTCGCCGAGACATTCCATGTTCCGAACATGCTACATGCATAACGGATTCGACAAATATTCACTACAGATTTGTTAGCATGTGGATTACCGAACTTTCATCACAAAACATTGAATATTGATACTTAGAAGTATTTTCTCAGATTTTGCAGCATTTTCCAAGGGCTAGTTTCAAAAATGATGCAGTTTTCGCAGAAAAATTCTCTTGGAGTTTGTTCTACCTAATAGGCAAGTAGTTTACATTATTTCAAACACCGTGAAATTCCACGTTCCGAACATGTTATATGCATCACGGATAAAAAAAAAGATTCTTTAATATGTTGTGAAAATATGGATTACTGAACTTTCTCCGAACATAAAGACATCTTTACACCTACAAATATTATCTCTCATTTCGCAGCTTTATGCAAACATCCCATTCGAGAATCAAGCAATTTTCGCAGAAATATTCTCTTCTAGCTAGTTCTACCCAATAGAATTCTAATTTACATAGTTTCATTACCGTGAAATTCTGTTTTCCGTACGCGCTACATGAATCACGGTTTGAAAAATATTTACTACACTCTTGTTAACATGTGGATTACCGGACTTTCATCCACCAATCAAGTCATATTGACACTTAGAAGCATTTTCTCATATTTCGAAGATTTTTCCTAACGCCAGATTTGAAAAAGAGGCAGATTCTGCAGAAAAATGCTCTTGGAGCGAGTTCTACCCAATAGACATGTAATTTACATAGATGTGCTCATCATGATACTTTGTGTTCTGAACACATTTCATGTATCTCGGATTCGACAAATATTAACTACAGAGATGTTAGCATTTGGATTACCAATCTTACATCCACCATACAAGGCATATTTACACCTACAAGTATTTACTCTCTTTTCGCAGTTTTATGCAATCGTCAAATTCGATATTCATGCAATTTGCGCATAAAAATTCTATTCAAGCTAGTTTTACCCAATAGAATTTTAATTTACATAGTTTCATTACCGTGAATTTCCGTGTTCCAAACACGCTAAATAAGTCACGGATTCGAAAAGAAATCCCTTCATAGTTGGTTACGTGGATTACCAGAGTTAAATTCCCCATTCAAGGCATATTCACACTTAGAAGCATTTTCTCAGATTTCTCAGGTTTTTCCTAACGCCTTTCTAGGAAAATGCGGCTGATTTCACAGAAAATGTTCTTGGAGCTAGTTCTACCAAAAAGATATATAATTTAAGTATTTCTCTCACCGTGACATTCCGTGTTCTGAACATGTTACATGCATCAAGGTTTCGACAATCATGCTTTAATGAGTGTGAGCATGTGGATTATCAAATTTTCATCCACCTTACAAGACATGTTTTCACCTAGAAACATTTACTCACATTTCGCAGAATTTTCCTAACGTCAGTTTCGAAAATTAGGCAGTTTTCGAAGAAAAATCCTCCTGTTGCATGTTCCATCCAATAGACATCTCATTTTCATAGATACCATCACCGTAACATTCCGTGTTCCTAAAAAATGGTTCATGCACCAAGGATTCAACAAATATCACTGCTGAGTTGTTAGCATGTGAATTACCGATCTTTAATAAACCATTGAAGACATATTGTCACCTTAAAGCATTTAATATGATTTCACAGCCTTTTCATAAAACCAGTCTCGAAACTGAGGGAGATTTTTCAGTAAAACTCTCCTGGAGAGGGTTCTAACCAATATATATGTAATTAACTTTGCTTCCCTCACCGAGAAATACCTTGTTCCAAACAGGCTACATACATCAAGGATTTGAGAAACATTTTTAATGAGTTATGTACATGTGTATTACAGAACTTTCATCCAACATTCAAGGCATATTGACACATAGAAGTATTAACTGTGAGTTCGCAGCTTTTTCCTAATAGCAGTTTCGAAATTCAGGCAGTTTTCAAAGGAAAAAACTGTTGGAGCGTGTTCTACCCAATAGGTACGTAAATTACATAGATTCCCCAGCTGTGAAATTCCGTGTTTCGAACACACTACATGCAGAAAAGTTTCGACAAAAATAAACTTTAGAGTTGTTTGCATGAGGATGACAGGACTTTCATCACAATAGAAAGCATATTGATACTTAGAAGCATTTTCTCTGATTTCACAGAGCTTTCCAAACGCCAGTTTTGAAAATGAGGCAGATTTCACGGCAAAAAACTCTTGGAGCAGGTTCTAACCTATAGACATGTAATTTACATGGATTCGCTCACCGTGAAATTCCATGTTCTGAACACGCTACATGCATCTCGGATTCGACAAATATTCACTACATAGTTGTTAGCATGTGGATTACAGCACTTTCATACACCATACAAGGCTTACTGACACTTTGAAGAAGTTTCTCAGATTTCACAGTTTAGTTTTAACGCCAGTTTGGAAAATGAGGCAGATTTGGCAGAAAAATTCTCTGGAGCGAGTTATACACAAATGATATGTACTTTACCTAGTATTACTCACCGTGATATTCCGTGTTCAGAACACATTTCATGCATCATGGATTCGACAAACATTCACTACAGAGTTGGTAACATAACGATTACGGAACATTCATCCACCATAAATGCCATATTGACACTTTGAAGCACTTTCCCATATTTCAAAAGATTTTCCTAATGCCAGTTTTGAAAATGAGGCAGATTCGCAAAAAATTCTCGTGGAGCAAGTACTTCCCAATAGAAATGTAATTTACATAGTTTCCCTCACAGTGACATTCCAATTTCCGAACACGCTACATACATCACGGGTTTGACAAACATTTTTATGAGTTATGTACATGTGTATTACAGAACTTTCATCCACCATACAAGGAGTATTTAAACCTAGAAACATTAACTCTGAATTTGCAGCCTATTCCTAATGCCAGTTTCTCGAAAATCAGGCCGTATTCTCCGGAAAAAATTTTTGGAGCGAGTTCTACCCAATAGACATGAAATTTTCATAGATTCCATCTCCGGAAATTTCTGTCATACGATCACGCTACATGCATAGGCTTTCTACAATTATTCACATCAGGTTTGTTTGCATGTGGCTTTATGAACTTCCATCACAATAAAAGACATATTGACAGTTTGAAGTATTTTCTCTGATTTTGAAGGAATTTCCAAATGCCAGTTTCGAAAATGAGGCAAATTTCACAGAGAAAAACTCTTGGAGTGAGTTCTACCCAAGACACATTTATTTTACATAGATTCGCTCACCGTGATATTCTATTTTCTGAACACTCTTCATGTATCTCGGATTCGACATATATTCTCTACAGAGTTGTTAGTATGCGGATAGCCGGACTTTCATCCACCATACAAGGCATATTTACACCTACAATTGATTAATCATAGTTCGCAGCTTATTCCTAATGCCAGTTTCAAAAATCAGGCTGTTATCTCAGGAAAAAACTCTTGGAGAGATTTCTAACCTAGGGAAATGTAATTTACATAAATTTCCTCGCCGAGACATTCCATGTTCCGAACATGCTACATGCATAACGGATTCGACAAATATTCACTACAGATTTGTTAGCATGTGGATTACCGAACTTTCATCACAAAACATTGAATATTGATACTTAGAAGTATTTTCTCAGATTTTGCAGCATTTTCCAAGGGCTAGTTTCAAAAATGATGCAGTTTTCGCAGAAAAATTCTCTTGGAGTTTGTTCTACCTAATAGGCAAGTAGTTTACATTATTTCAAACACCGTGAAATTCCACGTTCCGAACATGTTATATGCATCACGGATAAAAAAAAAGATTCTTTAATATGTTGTGAAAATATGGATTACTGAACTTTCTCCGAACATAAAGACATCTTTACACCTACAAATATTATCTCTCATTTCGCAGCTTTATGCAAACATCCCATTCGAGAATCAAGCAATTTTCGCAGAAATATTCTCTTCTAGCTAGTTCTACCCAATAGAATTCTAATTTACATAGTTTCATTACCGTGAAATTCTGTTTTCCGTACGCGCTACATGAATCACGGTTTGAAAAATATTTACTACACTCTTGTTAACATGTGGATTACCGGACTTTCATCCACCAATCAAGTCATATTGACACTTAGAAGCATTTTCTCATATTTCGAAGATTTTTCCTAACGCCAGATTTGAAAAAGAGGCAGATTCTGCAGAAAAATGCTCTTGGAGCGAGTTCTACCCAATAGACATGTAATTTACATAGATGTGCTCATCATGATGCTTTGTGTTCTGAACACATTTCATGTATCTCGGATTCGACAAATATTAACTACAGAGATGTTAGCATTTGGATTACCAATCTTACATCCACCATACAAGGCATATTTACACCTACAAGTATTTACTCTCTTTTCGCAGTTTTATGCAATCGTCAAATTCGATATTCATGCAATTTGCGCATAAAAATTCTATTCAAGCTAGTTTTACCCAATAGAATTTTAATTTACATAGTTTCATTACCGTGAATTTCCGTGTTCCAAACACGCTAAATAAGTCACGGATTCGAAAAGAAATCCCTTCATAGTTGGTTACGTGGATTACCAGAGTTAAATTCCCCATTCAAGGCATATTCACACTTAGAAGCATTTTCTCAGATTTCTCAGGTTTTTCCTAACGCCTTTCTAGGAAAATGCGGCTGATTTCACAGAAAATGTTCTTGGAGCTAGTTCTACCAAAAAGATATATAATTTAAGTATTTCTCTCACCGTGACATTCCGTGTTCTGAACATGTTACATGCATCAAGGTTTCGACAATCATGCTTTAATGAGTGTGAGCATGTGGATTATCAAATTTTCATCCACCTTACAAGACATGTTTTCACCTAGAAACATTTACTCACATTTCGCAGAATTTTCCTAACGTCAGTTTCGAAAATTAGGCAGTTTTCGAAGAAAAATCCTCCTGTTGCATGTTCCATCCAATAGACATCTCATTTTCATAGATACCATCACCGTAACATTCCGTGTTCCTAAAAAATGGTTCATGCACCAAGGATTCAACAAATATCACTGCTGAGTTGTTAGCATGTGAATTACCGATCTTTAATAAACCATTGAAGACATATTGTCACCTTAAAGCATTTAATATGATTTCACAGCCTTTTCATAAAACCAGTCTCGAAACTGAGGGAGATTTTTCAGTAAAACTCTCCTGGAGAGGGTTCTAACCAATATATATGTAATTAACTTTGCTTCCCTCACCGAGAAATACCTTGTTCCAAACAGGCTACATACATCAAGGATTTGAGAAACATTTTTAATGAGTTATGTACATGTGTATTACAGAACTTTCATCCAACATTCAAGGCATATTGACACATAGAAGTATTAACTGTGAGTTCGCAGCTTTTTCCTAATAGCAGTTTCGAAATTCAGGCAGTTTTCAAAGGAAAAAACTGTTGGAGCGTGTTCTACCCAATAGGTACGTAAATTACATAGATTCCCCAGCTGTGAAATTCCGTGTTTCGAACACACTACATGCAGAAAAGTTTCGACAAAAATAAACTTTAGAGTTGTTTGCATGAGGATGACAGGACTTTCATCACAATAGAAAGCATATTGATACTTAGAAGCATTTTCTCTGATTTCACAGAGCTTTCCAAACGCCAGTTTTGAAAATGAGGCAGATTTCACGGCAAAAAACTCTTGGAGCAGGTTCTAACCTATAGACATGTAATTTACATGGATTCGCTCACCGTGAAATTCCATGTTCTGAACACGCTACATGCATCTCGGATTCGACAAATATTCACTACATAGTTGTTAGCATGTGGATTACAGCACTTTCATACACCATACAAGGCTTACTGACACTTTGAAGAAGTTTCTCAGATTTCACAGTTTAGTTTTAACGCCAGTTTGGAAAATGAGGCAGATTTGGCAGAAAAATTCTCTGGAGCGAGTTATACACAAATGATATGTACTTTACCTAGTATTACTCACCGTGATATTCCGTGTTCAGAACACATTTCATGCATCATGGATTCGACAAACATTCACTACAGAGTTGGTAACATAACGATTACGGAACATTCATCCACCATAAATGCCATATTGACACTTTGAAGCACTTTCCCATATTTCAAAAGATTTTCCTAATGCCAGTTTTGAAAATGAGGCAGATTCGCAAAAAATTCTCGTGGAGCAAGTACTTCCCAATAGAAATGTAATTTACATAGTTTCCCTCACAGTGACATTCCAATTTCCGAACACGCTACATACATCACGGGTTTGACAAACATTTTTATGAGTTATGTACATGTGTATTACAGAACTTTCATCCACCATACAAGGAGTATTTAAACCTAGAAACATTAACTCTGAATTTGCAGCCTATTCCTAATGCCAGTTTCTCGAAAATCAGGCCGTATTCTCCGGAAAAAATTTTTGGAGCGAGTTCTACCCAATAGACATGAAATTTTCATAGATTCCATCTCCGGAAATTTCTGTCATACGATCACGCTACATGCATAGGCTTTCTACAATTATTCACATCAGGTTTGTTTGCATGTGGCTTTATGAACTTCCATCACAATAAAAGACATATTGACAGTTTGAAGTATTTTCTCTGATTTTGAAGGAATTTCCAAATGCCAGTTTCGAAAATGAGGCAAATTTCACAGAGAAAAACTCTTGGAGTGAGTTCTACCCAAGACACATTTATTTTACATAGATTCGCTCACCGTGATATTCTATTTTCTGAACACTCTTCATGTATCTCGGATTCGACATATATTCTCTACAGAGTTGTTAGTATGCGGATAGCCGGACTTTCATCCACCATACAAGGCATATTTACACCTACAATTGATTAATCATAGTTCGCAGCTTATTCCTAATGCCAGTTTCAAAAATCAGGCTGTTATCTCAGGAAAAAACTCTTGGAGAGATTTCTAACCTAGGGAAATGTAATTTACATAAATTTCCTCGCCGAGACATTCCATGTTCCGAACATGCTACATGCATAACGGATTCGACAAATATTCACTACAGATTTGTTAGCATGTGGATTACCGAACTTTCATCACAAAACATTGAATATTGATACTTAGAAGTATTTTCTCAGATTTTGCAGCATTTTCCAAGGGCTAGTTTCAAAAATGATGCAGTTTTCGCAGAAAAATTCTCTTGGAGTTTGTTCTACCTAATAGGCAAGTAGTTTACATTATTTCAAACACCGTGAAATTCCACGTTCCGAACATGTTATATGCATCACGGATAAAAAAAAAGATTCTTTAATATGTTGTGAAAATATGGATTACTGAACTTTCTCCGAACATAAAGACATCTTTACACCTACAAATATTATCTCTCATTTCGCAGCTTTATGCAAACATCCCATTCGAGAATCAAGCAATTTTCGCAGAAATATTCTCTTCTAGCTAGTTCTACCCAATAGAATTCTAATTTACATAGTTTCATTACCGTGAAATTCTGTTTTCCGTACGCGCTACATGAATCACGGTTTGAAAAATATTTACTACACTCTTGTTAACATGTGGATTACCGGACTTTCATCCACCAATCAAGTCATATTGACACTTAGAAGCATTTTCTCATATTTCGAAGATTTTTCCTAACGCCAGATTTGAAAAAGAGGCAGATTCTGCAGAAAAATGCTCTTGGAGCGAGTTCTACCCAATAGACATGTAATTTACATAGATGTGCTCATCATGATGCTTTGTGTTCTGAACACATTTCATGTATCTCGGATTCGACAAATATTAACTACAGAGATGTTAGCATTTGGATTACCAATCTTACATCCACCATACAAGGCATATTTACACCTACAAGTATTTACTCTCTTTTCGCAGTTTTATGCAATCGTCAAATTCGATATTCATGCAATTTGCGCATAAAAATTCTATTCAAGCTAGTTTTACCCAATAGAATTTTAATTTACATAGTTTCATTACCGTGAATTTCCGTGTTCCAAACACGCTAAATAAGTCACGGATTCGAAAAGAAATCCCTTCATAGTTGGTTACGTGGATTACCAGAGTTAAATTCCCCATTCAAGGCATATTCACACTTAGAAGCATTTTCTCAGATTTCTCAGGTTTTTCCTAACGCCTTTCTAGGAAAATGCGGCTGATTTCACAGAAAATGTTCTTGGAGCTAGTTCTACCAAAAAGATATATAATTTAAGTATTTCTCTCACCGTGACATTCCGTGTTCTGAACATGTTACATGCATCAAGGTTTCGACAATCATGCTTTAATGAGTGTGAGCATGTGGATTATCAAATTTTCATCCACCTTACAAGACATGTTTTCACCTAGAAACATTTACTCACATTTCGCAGAATTTTCCTAACGTCAGTTTCGAAAATTAGGCAGTTTTCGAAGAAAAATCCTCCTGTTGCATGTTCCATCCAATAGACATCTCATTTTCATAGATACCATCACCGTAACATTCCGTGTTCCTAAAAAATGGTTCATGCACCAAGGATTCAACAAATATCACTGCTGAGTTGTTAGCATGTGAATTACCGATCTTTAATAAACCATTGAAGACATATTGTCACCTTAAAGCATTTAATATGATTTCACAGCCTTTTCATAAAACCAGTCTCGAAACTGAGGGAGATTTTTCAGTAAAACTCTCCTGGAGAGGGTTCTAACCAATATATATGTAATTAACTTTGCTTCCCTCACCGAGAAATACCTTGTTCCAAACAGGCTACATACATCAAGGATTTGAGAAACATTTTTAATGAGTTATGTACATGTGTATTACAGAACTTTCATCCAACATTCAAGGCATATTGACACATAGAAGTATTAACTGTGAGTTCGCAGCTTTTTCCTAATAGCAGTTTCGAAATTCAGGCAGTTTTCAAAGGAAAAAACTGTTGGAGCGTGTTCTACCCAATAGGTACGTAAATTACATAGATTCCCCAGCTGTGAAATTCCGTGTTTCGAACACACTACATGCAGAAAAGTTTCGACAAAAATAAACTTTAGAGTTGTTTGCATGAGGATGACAGGACTTTCATCACAATAGAAAGCATATTGATACTTAGAAGCATTTTCTCTGATTTCACAGAGCTTTCCAAACGCCAGTTTTGAAAATGAGGCAGATTTCACGGCAAAAAACTCTTGGAGCAGGTTCTAACCTATAGACATGTAATTTACATGGATTCGCTCACCGTGAAATTCCATGTTCTGAACACGCTACATGCATCTCGGATTCGACAAATATTCACTACATAGTTGTTAGCATGTGGATTACAGCACTTTCATACACCATACAAGGCTTACTGACACTTTGAAGAAGTTTCTCAGATTTCACAGTTTAGTTTTAACGCCAGTTTGGAAAATGAGGCAGATTTGGCAGAAAAATTCTCTGGAGCGAGTTATACACAAATGATATGTACTTTACCTAGTATTACTCACCGTGATATTCCGTGTTCAGAACACATTTCATGCATCATGGATTCGACAAACATTCACTACAGAGTTGGTAACATAACGATTACGGAACATTCATCCACCATAAATGCCATATTGACACTTTGAAGCACTTTCCCATATTTCAAAAGATTTTCCTAATGCCAGTTTTGAAAATGAGGCAGATTCGCAAAAAATTCTCGTGGAGCAAGTACTTCCCAATAGAAATGTAATTTACATAGTTTCCCTCACAGTGACATTCCAATTTCCGAACACGCTACATACATCACGGGTTTGACAAACATTTTTATGAGTTATGTACATGTGTATTACAGAACTTTCATCCACCATACAAGGAGTATTTAAACCTAGAAACATTAACTCTGAATTTGCAGCCTATTCCTAATGCCAGTTTCTCGAAAATCAGGCCGTATTCTCCGGAAAAAATTTTTGGAGCGAGTTCTACCCAATAGACATGAAATTTTCATAGATTCCATCTCCGGAAATTTCTGTCATACGATCACGCTACATGCATAGGCTTTCTACAATTATTCACATCAGGTTTGTTTGCATGTGGCTTTATGAACTTCCATCACAATAAAAGACATATTGACAGTTTGAAGTATTTTCTCTGATTTTGAAGGAATTTCCAAATGCCAGTTTCGAAAATGAGGCAAATTTCACAGAGAAAAACTCTTGGAGTGAGTTCTACCCAAGACACATTTATTTTACATAGATTCGCTCACCGTGATATTCTATTTTCTGAACACTCTTCATGTATCTCGGATTCGACATATATTCTCTACAGAGTTGTTAGTATGCGGATAGCCGGACTTTCATCCACCATACAAGGCATATTTACACCTACAATTGATTAATCATAGTTCGCAGCTTATTCCTAATGCCAGTTTCAAAAATCAGGCTGTTATCTCAGGAAAAAACTCTTGGAGAGATTTCTAACCTAGGGAAATGTAATTTACATAAATTTCCTCGCCGAGACATTCCATGTTCCGAACATGCTACATGCATAACGGATTCGACAAATATTCACTACAGATTTGTTAGCATGTGGATTACCGAACTTTCATCACAAAACATTGAATATTGATACTTAGAAGTATTTTCTCAGATTTTGCAGCATTTTCCAAGGGCTAGTTTCAAAAATGATGCAGTTTTCGCAGAAAAATTCTCTTGGAGTTTGTTCTACCTAATAGGCAAGTAGTTTACATTATTTCAAACACCGTGAAATTCCACGTTCCGAACATGTTATATGCATCACGGATAAAAAAAAAGATTCTTTAATATGTTGTGAAAATATGGATTACTGAACTTTCTCCGAACATAAAGACATCTTTACACCTACAAATATTATCTCTCATTTCGCAGCTTTATGCAAACATCCCATTCGAGAATCAAGCAATTTTCGCAGAAATATTCTCTTCTAGCTAGTTCTACCCAATAGAATTCTAATTTACATAGTTTCATTACCGTGAAATTCTGTTTTCCGTACGCGCTACATGAATCACGGTTTGAAAAATATTTACTACACTCTTGTTAACATGTGGATTACCGGACTTTCATCCACCAATCAAGTCATATTGACACTTAGAAGCATTTTCTCATATTTCGAAGATTTTTCCTAACGCCAGATTTGAAAAAGAGGCAGATTCTGCAGAAAAATGCTCTTGGAGCGAGTTCTACCCAATAGACATGTAATTTACATAGATGTGCTCATCATGATGCTTTGTGTTCTGAACACATTTCATGTATCTCGGATTCGACAAATATTAACTACAGAGATGTTAGCATTTGGATTACCAATCTTACATCCACCATACAAGGCATATTTACACCTACAAGTATTTACTCTCTTTTCGCAGTTTTATGCAATCGTCAAATTCGATATTCATGCAATTTGCGCATAAAAATTCTATTCAAGCTAGTTTTACCCAATAGAATTTTAATTTACATAGTTTCATTACCGTGAATTTCCGTGTTCCAAACACGCTAAATAAGTCACGGATTCGAAAAGAAATCCCTTCATAGTTGGTTACGTGGATTACCAGAGTTAAATTCCCCATTCAAGGCATATTCACACTTAGAAGCATTTTCTCAGATTTCTCAGGTTTTTCCTAACGCCTTTCTAGGAAAATGCGGCTGATTTCACAGAAAATGTTCTTGGAGCTAGTTCTACCAAAAAGATATATAATTTAAGTATTTCTCTCACCGTGACATTCCGTGTTCTGAACATGTTACATGCATCAAGGTTTCGACAATCATGCTTTAATGAGTGTGAGCATGTGGATTATCAAATTTTCATCCACCTTACAAGACATGTTTTCACCTAGAAACATTTACTCACATTTCGCAGAATTTTCCTAACGTCAGTTTCGAAAATTAGGCAGTTTTCGAAGAAAAATCCTCCTGTTGCATGTTCCATCCAATAGACATCTCATTTTCATAGATACCATCACCGTAACATTCCGTGTTCCTAAAAAATGGTTCATGCACCAAGGATTCAACAAATATCACTGCTGAGTTGTTAGCATGTGAATTACCGATCTTTAATAAACCATTGAAGACATATTGTCACCTTAAAGCATTTAATATGATTTCACAGCCTTTTCATAAAACCAGTCTCGAAACTGAGGGAGATTTTTCAGTAAAACTCTCCTGGAGAGGGTTCTAACCAATATATATGTAATTAACTTTGCTTCCCTCACCGAGAAATACCTTGTTCCAAACAGGCTACATACATCAAGGATTTGAGAAACATTTTTAATGAGTTATGTACATGTGTATTACAGAACTTTCATCCAACATTCAAGGCATATTGACACATAGAAGTATTAACTGTGAGTTCGCAGCTTTTTCCTAATAGCAGTTTCGAAATTCAGGCAGTTTTCAAAGGAAAAAACTGTTGGAGCGTGTTCTACCCAATAGGTACGTAAATTACATAGATTCCCCAGCTGTGAAATTCCGTGTTTCGAACACACTACATGCAGAAAAGTTTCGACAAAAATAAACTTTAGAGTTGTTTGCATGAGGATGACAGGACTTTCATCACAATAGAAAGCATATTGATACTTAGAAGCATTTTCTCTGATTTCACAGAGCTTTCCAAACGCCAGTTTTGAAAATGAGGCAGATTTCACGGCAAAAAACTCTTGGAGCAGGTTCTAACCTATAGACATGTAATTTACATGGATTCGCTCACCGTGAAATTCCATGTTCTGAACACGCTACATGCATCTCGGATTCGACAAATATTCACTACATAGTTGTTAGCATGTGGATTACAGCACTTTCATACACCATACAAGGCTTACTGACACTTTGAAGAAGTTTCTCAGATTTCACAGTTTAGTTTTAACGCCAGTTTGGAAAATGAGGCAGATTTGGCAGAAAAATTCTCTGGAGCGAGTTATACACAAATGATATGTACTTTACCTAGTATTACTCACCGTGATATTCCGTGTTCAGAACACATTTCATGCATCATGGATTCGACAAACATTCACTACAGAGTTGGTAACATAACGATTACGGAACATTCATCCACCATAAATGCCATATTGACACTTTGAAGCACTTTCCCATATTTCAAAAGATTTTCCTAATGCCAGTTTTGAAAATGAGGCAGATTCGCAAAAAATTCTCGTGGAGCAAGTACTTCCCAATAGAAATGTAATTTACATAGTTTCCCTCACAGTGACATTCCAATTTCCGAACACGCTACATACATCACGGGTTTGACAAACATTTTTATGAGTTATGTACATGTGTATTACAGAACTTTCATCCACCATACAAGGAGTATTTAAACCTAGAAACATTAACTCTGAATTTGCAGCCTATTCCTAATGCCAGTTTCTCGAAAATCAGGCCGTATTCTCCGGAAAAAATTTTTGGAGCGAGTTCTACCCAATAGACATGAAATTTTCATAGATTCCATCTCCGGAAATTTCTGTCATACGATCACGCTACATGCATAGGCTTTCTACAATTATTCACATCAGGTTTGTTTGCATGTGGCTTTATGAACTTCCATCACAATAAAAGACATATTGACAGTTTGAAGTATTTTCTCTGATTTTGAAGGAATTTCCAAATGCCAGTTTCGAAAATGAGGCAAATTTCACAGAGAAAAACTCTTGGAGTGAGTTCTACCCAAGACACATTTATTTTACATAGATTCGCTCACCGTGATATTCTATTTTCTGAACACTCTTCATGTATCTCGGATTCGACATATATTCTCTACAGAGTTGTTAGTATGCGGATAGCCGGACTTTCATCCACCATACAAGGCATATTTACACCTACAATTGATTAATCATAGTTCGCAGCTTATTCCTAATGCCAGTTTCAAAAATCAGGCTGTTATCTCAGGAAAAAACTCTTGGAGAGATTTCTAACCTAGGGAAATGTAATTTACATAAATTTCCTCGCCGAGACATTCCATGTTCCGAACATGCTACATGCATAACGGATTCGACAAATATTCACTACAGATTTGTTAGCATGTGGATTACCGAACTTTCATCACAAAACATTGAATATTGATACTTAGAAGTATTTTCTCAGATTTTGCAGCATTTTCCAAGGGCTAGTTTCAAAAATGATGCAGTTTTCGCAGAAAAATTCTCTTGGAGTTTGTTCTACCTAATAGGCAAGTAGTTTACATTATTTCAAACACCGTGAAATTCCACGTTCCGAACATGTTATATGCATCACGGATAAAAAAAAAGATTCTTTAATATGTTGTGAAAATATGGATTACTGAACTTTCTCCGAACATAAAGACATCTTTACACCTACAAATATTATCTCTCATTTCGCAGCTTTATGCAAACATCCCATTCGAGAATCAAGCAATTTTCGCAGAAATATTCTCTTCTAGCTAGTTCTACCCAATAGAATTCTAATTTACATAGTTTCATTACCGTGAAATTCTGTTTTCCGTACGCGCTACATGAATCACGGTTTGAAAAATATTTACTACACTCTTGTTAACATGTGGATTACCGGACTTTCATCCACCAATCAAGTCATATTGACACTTAGAAGCATTTTCTCATATTTCGAAGATTTTTCCTAACGCCAGATTTGAAAAAGAGGCAGATTCTGCAGAAAAATGCTCTTGGAGCGAGTTCTACCCAATAGACATGTAATTTACATAGATGTGCTCATCATGATACTTTGTGTTCTGAACACATTTCATGTATCTCGGATTCGACAAATATTAACTACAGAGATGTTAGCATTTGGATTACCAATCTTACATCCACCATACAAGGCATATTTACACCTACAAGTATTTACTCTCTTTTCGCAGTTTTATGCAATCGTCAAATTCGATATTCATGCAATTTGCGCATAAAAATTCTATTCAAGCTAGTTTTACCCAATAGAATTTTAATTTACATAGTTTCATTACCGTGAATTTCCGTGTTCCAAACACGCTAAATAAGTCACGGATTCGAAAAGAAATCCCTTCATAGTTGGTTACGTGGATTACCAGAGTTAAATTCCCCATTCAAGGCATATTCACACTTAGAAGCATTTTCTCAGATTTCTCAGGTTTTTCCTAACGCCTTTCTAGGAAAATGCGGCTGATTTCACAGAAAATGTTCTTGGAGCTAGTTCTACCAAAAAGATATATAATTTAAGTATTTCTCTCACCGTGACATTCCGTGTTCTGAACATGTTACATGCATCAAGGTTTCGACAATCATGCTTTAATGAGTGTGAGCATGTGGATTATCAAATTTTCATCCACCTTACAAGACATGTTTTCACCTAGAAACATTTACTCACATTTCGCAGAATTTTCCTAACGTCAGTTTCGAAAATTAGGCAGTTTTCGAAGAAAAATCCTCCTGTTGCATGTTCCATCCAATAGACATCTCATTTTCATAGATACCATCACCGTAACATTCCGTGTTCCTAAAAAATGGTTCATGCACCAAGGATTCAACAAATATCACTGCTGAGTTGTTAGCATGTGAATTACCGATCTTTAATAAACCATTGAAGACATATTGTCACCTTAAAGCATTTAATATGATTTCACAGCCTTTTCATAAAACCAGTCTCGAAACTGAGGGAGATTTTTCAGTAAAACTCTCCTGGAGAGGGTTCTAACCAATATATATGTAATTAACTTTGCTTCCCTCACCGAGAAATACCTTGTTCCAAACAGGCTACATACATCAAGGATTTGAGAAACATTTTTAATGAGTTATGTACATGTGTATTACAGAACTTTCATCCAACATTCAAGGCATATTGACACATAGAAGTATTAACTGTGAGTTCGCAGCTTTTTCCTAATAGCAGTTTCGAAATTCAGGCAGTTTTCAAAGGAAAAAACTGTTGGAGCGTGTTCTACCCAATAGGTACGTAAATTACATAGATTCCCCAGCTGTGAAATTCCGTGTTTCGAACACACTACATGCAGAAAAGTTTCGACAAAAATAAACTTTAGAGTTGTTTGCATGAGGATGACAGGACTTTCATCACAATAGAAAGCATATTGATACTTAGAAGCATTTTCTCTGATTTCACAGAGCTTTCCAAACGCCAGTTTTGAAAATGAGGCAGATTTCACGGCAAAAAACTCTTGGAGCAGGTTCTAACCTATAGACATGTAATTTACATGGATTCGCTCACCGTGAAATTCCATGTTCTGAACACGCTACATGCATCTCGGATTCGACAAATATTCACTACATAGTTGTTAGCATGTGGATTACAGCACTTTCATACACCATACAAGGCTTACTGACACTTTGAAGAAGTTTCTCAGATTTCACAGTTTAGTTTTAACGCCAGTTTGGAAAATGAGGCAGATTTGGCAGAAAAATTCTCTGGAGCGAGTTATACACAAATGATATGTACTTTACCTAGTATTACTCACCGTGATATTCCGTGTTCAGAACACATTTCATGCATCATGGATTCGACAAACATTCACTACAGAGTTGGTAACATAACGATTACGGAACATTCATCCACCATAAATGCCATATTGACACTTTGAAGCACTTTCCCATATTTCAAAAGATTTTCCTAATGCCAGTTTTGAAAATGAGGCAGATTCGCAAAAAATTCTCGTGGAGCAAGTACTTCCCAATAGAAATGTAATTTACATAGTTTCCCTCACAGTGACATTCCAATTTCCGAACACGCTACATACATCACGGGTTTGACAAACATTTTTATGAGTTATGTACATGTGTATTACAGAACTTTCATCCACCATACAAGGAGTATTTAAACCTAGAAACATTAACTCTGAATTTGCAGCCTATTCCTAATGCCAGTTTCTCGAAAATCAGGCCGTATTCTCCGGAAAAAATTTTTGGAGCGAGTTCTACCCAATAGACATGAAATTTTCATAGATTCCATCTCCGGAAATTTCTGTCATACGATCACGCTACATGCATAGGCTTTCTACAATTATTCACATCAGGTTTGTTTGCATGTGGCTTTATGAACTTCCATCACAATAAAAGACATATTGACAGTTTGAAGTATTTTCTCTGATTTTGAAGGAATTTCCAAATGCCAGTTTCGAAAATGAGGCAAATTTCACAGAGAAAAACTCTTGGAGTGAGTTCTACCCAAGACACATTTATTTTACATAGATTCGCTCACCGTGATATTCTATTTTCTGAACACTCTTCATGTATCTCGGATTCGACATATATTCTCTACAGAGTTGTTAGTATGCGGATAGCCGGACTTTCATCCACCATACAAGGCATATTTACACCTACAATTGATTAATCATAGTTCGCAGCTTATTCCTAATGCCAGTTTCAAAAATCAGGCTGTTATCTCAGGAAAAAACTCTTGGAGAGATTTCTAACCTAGGGAAATGTAATTTACATAAATTTCCTCGCCGAGACATTCCATGTTCCGAACATGCTACATGCATAACGGATTCGACAAATATTCACTACAGATTTGTTAGCATGTGGATTACCGAACTTTCATCACAAAACATTGAATATTGATACTTAGAAGTATTTTCTCAGATTTTGCAGCATTTTCCAAGGGCTAGTTTCAAAAATGATGCAGTTTTCGCAGAAAAATTCTCTTGGAGTTTGTTCTACCTAATAGGCAAGTAGTTTACATTATTTCAAACACCGTGAAATTCCACGTTCCGAACATGTTATATGCATCACGGATAAAAAAAAAAGATTCTTTAATATGTTGTGAAAATATGGATTACTGAACTTTCTCCGAACATAAAGACATCTTTACACCTACAAATATTATCTCTCATTTCGCAGCTTTATGCAAACATACCATTCGAGAATCAAGCAATTTTCGCAGAAATATTCTCTTCTAGCTAGTTCTACCCAATAGAATTCTAATTTACATAGTTTCATTACCGTGAAATTCTGTTTTCCGTACGCGCTACATGAATCACGGTTTGAAAAATATTTACTACACTCTTGTTAACATGTGGATTACCGGACTTTCATCCACCAATCAAGTCATATTGACACTTAGAAGCATTTTCTCATATTTCGAAGATTTTTCCTAACGCCAGATTTGAAAAAGAGGCAGATTCTGCAGAAAAATGCTCTTGGAGCGAGTTCTACCCAATAGACATGTAATTTACATAGATGTGCTCATCATGATGCTTTGTGTTCTGAACACATTTCATGTATCTCGGATTCGACAAATATTAACTACAGAGATGTTAGCATTTGGATTACCAATCTTACATCCACCATACAAGGCATATTTACACCTACAAGTATTTACTCTCTTTTCGCAGTTTTATGCAATCGTCAAATTCGATATTCATGCAATTTGCGCATAAAAATTCTATTCAAGCTAGTTTTACCCAATAGAATTTTAATTTACATAGTTTCATTACCGTGAATTTCCGTGTTCCAAACACGCTAAATAAGTCACGGATTCGAAAAGAAATCCCTTCATAGTTGGTTACGTGGATTACCAGAGTTAAATTCCCCATTCAAGGCATATTCACACTTAGAAGCATTTTCTCAGATTTCTCAGGTTTTTCCTAACGCCTTTCTAGGAAAATGCGGCTGATTTCACAGAAAATGTTCTTGGAGCTAGTTCTACCAAAAAGATATATAATTTAAGTATTTCTCTCACCGTGACATTCCGTGTTCTGAACATGTTACATGCATCAAGGTTTCGACAATCATGCTTTAATGAGTGTGAGCATGTGGATTATCAAATTTTCATCCACCTTACAAGACATGTTTTCACCTAGAAACATTTACTCACATTTCGCAGAATTTTCCTAACGTCAGTTTCGAAAATTAGGCAGTTTTCGAAGAAAAATCCTCCTGTTGCATGTTCCATCCAATAGACATCTCATTTTCATAGATACCATCACCGTAACATTCCGTGTTCCTAAAAAATGGTTCATGCACCAAGGATTCAACAAATATCACTGCTGAGTTGTTAGCATGTGAATTACCGATCTTTAATAAACCATTGAAGACATATTGTCACCTTAAATCATTTAATATGATTTCACAGCCTTTTCATAAAACCAGTCTCGAAACTGAGGGAGATTTTTCAGTAAAACTCTCCTGGAGAGGGTTCTAACCAATATATATGTAATTAACTTTGCTTCCCTCACCGAGAAATACCTTGTTCCAAACAGGCTACATACATCAAGGATTTGAGAAACATTTTTAATGAGTTATGTACATGTGTATTACAGAACTTTCATCCAACATTCAAGGCATATTGACACATAGAAGTATTAACTGTGAGTTCGCAGCTTTTTCCTAATAGCAGTTTCGAAATTCAGGCAGTTTTCAAAGGAAAAAACTGTTGGAGCGTGTTCTACCCAATAGGTACGTAAATTACATAGATTCCCCAGCTGTGAAATTCCGTGTTTCGAACACACTACATGCAGAAAAGTTTCGACAAAAATAAACTTTAGAGTTGTTTGCATGAGGATGACAGGACTTTCATCACAATAGAAAGCATATTGATACTTAGAAGCATTTTCTCTGATTTCACAGAGCTTTCCAAACGCCAGTTTTGAAAATGAGGCAGATTTCACGGCAAAAAACTCTTGGAGCAGGTTCTAACCTATAGACATGTAATTTACATGGATTCGCTCACCGTGAAATTCCATGTTCTGAACACGCTACATGCATCTCGGATTCGACAAATATTCACTACATAGTTGTTAGCATGTGGATTACAGCACTTTCATACACCATACAAGGCTTACTGACACTTTGAAGAAGTTTCTCAGATTTCACAGTTTAGTTTTAACGCCAGTTTGGAAAATGAGGCAGATTTGGCAGAAAAATTCTCTGGAGCGAGTTATACACAAATGATATGTACTTTACCTAGTATTACTCACCGTGATATTCCGTGTTCAGAACACATTTCATGCATCATGGATTCGACAAACATTCACTACAGAGTTGGTAACATAACGATTACGGAACATTCATCCACCATAAATGCCATATTGACACTTTGAAGCACTTTCCCATATTTCAAAAGATTTTCCTAATGCCAGTTTTGAAAATGAGGCAGATTCGCAAAAAATTCTCGTGGAGCAAGTACTTCCCAATAGAAATGTAATTTACATAGTTTCCCTCACAGTGACATTCCAATTTCCGAACACGCTACATACATCACGGGTTTGACAAACATTTTTATGAGTTATGTACATGTGTATTACAGAACTTTCATCCACCATACAAGGAGTATTTAAACCTAGAAACATTAACTCTGAATTTGCAGCCTATTCCTAATGCCAGTTTCTCGAAAATCAGGCCGTATTCTCCGGAAAAAATTTTTGGAGCGAGTTCTACCCAATAGACATGAAATTTTCATAGATTCCATCTCCGGAAATTTCTGTCATACGATCACGCTACATGCATAGGCTTTCTACAATTATTCACATCAGGTTTGTTTGCATGTGGCTTTATGAACTTCCATCACAATAAAAGACATATTGACAGTTTGAAGTATTTTCTCTGATTTTGAAGGAATTTCCAAATGCCAGTTTCGAAAATGAGGCAAATTTCACAGAGAAAAACTCTTGGAGTGAGTTCTACCCAAGACACATTTATTTTACATAGATTCGCTCACCGTGATATTCTATTTTCTGAACACTCTTCATGTATCTCGGATTCGACATATATTCTCTACAGAGTTGTTAGTATGCGGATAGCCGGACTTTCATCCACCATACAAGGCATATTTACACCTACAATTGATTAATCATAGTTCGCAGCTTATTCCTAATGCCAGTTTCAAAAATCAGGCTGTTATCTCAGGAAAAAACTCTTGGAGAGATTTCTAACCTAGGGAAATGTAATTTACATAAATTTCCTCGCCGAGACATTCCATGTTCCGAACATGCTACATGCATAACGGATTCGACAAATATTCACTACAGATTTGTTAGCATGTGGATTACCGAACTTTCATCACAAAACATTGAATATTGATACTTAGAAGTATTTTCTCAGATTTTGCAGCATTTTCCAAGGGCTAGTTTCAAAAATGATGCAGTTTTCGCAGAAAAATTCTCTTGGAGTTTGTTCTACCTAATAGGCAAGTAGTTTACATTATTTCAAACACCGTGAAATTCCACGTTCCGAACATGTTATATGCATCACGGATAAAAAAAAAGATTCTTTAATATGTTGTGAAAATATGGATTACTGAACTTTCTCCGAACATAAAGACATCTTTACACCTACAAATATTATCTCTCATTTCGCAGCTTTATGCAAACATCCCATTCGAGAATCAAGCAATTTTCGCAGAAATATTCTCTTCTAGCTAGTTCTACCCAATAGAATTCTAATTTACATAGTTTCATTACCGTGAAATTCTGTTTTCCGTACGCGCTACATGAATCACGGTTTGAAAAATATTTACTACACTCTTGTTAACATGTGGATTACCGGACTTTCATCCACCAATCAAGTCATATTGACACTTAGAAGCATTTTCTCATATTTCGAAGATTTTTCCTAACGCCAGATTTGAAAAAGAGGCAGATTCTGCAGAAAAATGCTCTTGGAGCGAGTTCTACCCAATAGACATGTAATTTACATAGATGTGCTCATCATGATGCTTTGTGTTCTGAACACATTTCATGTATCTCGGATTCGACAAATATTAACTACAGAGATGTTAGCATTTGGATTACCAATCTTACATCCACCATACAAGGCATATTTACACCTACAAGTATTTACTCTCTTTTCGCAGTTTTATGCAATCGTCAAATTCGATATTCATGCAATTTGCGCATAAAAATTCTATTCAAGCTAGTTTTACCCAATAGAATTTTAATTTACATAGTTTCATTACCGTGAATTTCCGTGTTCCAAACACGCTAAATAAGTCACGGATTCGAAAAGAAATCCCTTCATAGTTGGTTACGTGGATTACCAGAGTTAAATTCCCCATTCAAGGCATATTCACACTTAGAAGCATTTTCTCAGATTTCTCAGGTTTTTCCTAACGCCTTTCTAGGAAAATGCGGCTGATTTCACAGAAAATGTTCTTGGAGCTAGTTCTACCAAAAAGATATATAATTTAAGTATTTCTCTCACCGTGACATTCCGTGTTCTGAACATGTTACATGCATCAAGGTTTCGACAATCATGCTTTAATGAGTGTGAGCATGTGGATTATCAAATTTTCATCCACCTTACAAGACATGTTTTCACCTAGAAACATTTACTCACATTTCGCAGAATTTTCCTAACGTCAGTTTCGAAAATTAGGCAGTTTTCGAAGAAAAATCCTCCTGTTGCATGTTCCATCCAATAGACATCTCATTTTCATAGATACCATCACCGTAACATTCCGTGTTCCTAAAAAATGGTTCATGCACCAAGGATTCAACAAATATCACTGCTGAGTTGTTAGCATGTGAATTACCGATCTTTAATAAACCATTGAAGACATATTGTCACCTTAAAGCATTTAATATGATTTCACAGCCTTTTCATAAAACCAGTCTCGAAACTGAGGGAGATTTTTCAGTAAAACTCTCCTGGAGAGGGTTCTAACCAATATATATGTAATTAACTTTGCTTCCCTCACCGAGAAATACCTTGTTCCAAACAGGCTACATACATCAAGGATTTGAGAAACATTTTTAATGAGTTATGTACATGTGTATTACAGAACTTTCATCCAACATTCAAGGCATATTGACACATAGAAGTATTAACTGTGAGTTCGCAGCTTTTTCCTAATAGCAGTTTCGAAATTCAGGCAGTTTTCAAAGGAAAAAACTGTTGGAGCGTGTTCTACCCAATAGGTACGTAAATTACATAGATTCCCCAGCTGTGAAATTCCGTGTTTCGAACACACTACATGCAGAAAAGTTTCGACAAAAATAAACTTTAGAGTTGTTTGCATGAGGATGACAGGACTTTCATCACAATAGAAAGCATATTGATACTTAGAAGCATTTTCTCTGATTTCACAGAGCTTTCCAAACGCCAGTTTTGAAAATGAGGCAGATTTCACGGCAAAAATCTCTTGGAGCAGGTTCTAACCTATAGACATGTAATTTACATGGATTCGCTCACCGTGAAATTCCATGTTCTGAACACGCTACATGCATCTCGGATTCGACAAATATTCACTACATAGTTGTTAGCATGTGGATTACAGCACTTTCATACACCATACAAGGCTTACTGACACTTTGAAGAAGTTTCTCAGATTTCACAGTTTAGTTTTAACGCCAGTTTGGAAAATGAGGCAGATTTGGCAGAAAAATTCTCTGGAGCGAGTTATACACAAATGATATGTACTTTACCTAGTATTACTCACCGTGATATTCCGTGTTCAGAACACATTTCATGCATCATGGATTCGACAAACATTCACTACAGAGTTGGTAACATAACGATTACGGAACATTCATCCACCATAAATGCCATATTGACACTTTGAAGCACTTTCCCATATTTCAAAAGATTTTCCTAATGCCAGTTTTGAAAATGAGGCAGATTCGCAAAAAATTCTCGTGGAGCAAGTACTTCCCAATAGAAATGTAATTTACATAGTTTCCCTCACAGTGACATTCCAATTTCCGAACACGCTACATACATCACGGGTTTGACAAACATTTTTATGAGTTATGTACATGTGTATTACAGAACTTTCATCCACCATACAAGGAGTATTTAAACCTAGAAACATTAACTCTGAATTTGCAGCCTATTCCTAATGCCAGTTTCTCGAAAATCAGGCCGTATTCTCCGGAAAAAATTTTTGGAGCGAGTTCTACCCAATAGACATGAAATTTTCATAGATTCCATCTCCGGAAATTTCTGTCATACGATCACGCTACATGCATAGGCTTTCTACAATTATTCACATCAGGTTTGTTTGCATGTGGCTTTATGAACTTCCATCACAATAAAAGACATATTGACAGTTTGAAGTATTTTCTCTGATTTTGAAGGAATTTCCAAATGCCAGTTTCGAAAATGAGGCAAATTTCACAGAGAAAAACTCTTGGAGTGAGTTCTACCCAAGACACATTTATTTTACATAGATTCGCTCACCGTGATATTCTATTTTCTGAACACTCTTCATGTATCTCGGATTCGACATATATTCTCTACAGAGTTGTTAGTATGCGGATAGCCGGACTTTCATCCACCATACAAGGCATATTTACACCTACAATTGATTAATCATAGTTCGCAGCTTATTCCTAATGCCAGTTTCAAAAATCAGGCTGTTATCTCAGGAAAAAACTCTTGGAGAGATTTCTAACCTAGGGAAATGTAATTTACATAAATTTCCTCGCCGAGACATTCCATGTTCCGAACATGCTACATGCATAACGGATTCGACAAATATTCACTACAGATTTGTTAGCATGTGGATTACCGAACTTTCATCACAAAACATTGAATATTGATACTTAGAAGTATTTTCTCAGATTTTGCAGCATTTTCCAAGGGCTAGTTTCAAAAATGATGCAGTTTTCGCAGAAAAATTCTCTTGGAGTTTGTTCTACCTAATAGGCAAGTAGTTTACATTATTTCAAACACCGTGAAATTCCACGTTCCGAACATGTTATATGCATCACGGATAAAAAAAAAGATTCTTTAATATGTTGTGAAAATATGGATTACTGAACTTTCTCCGAACATAAAGACATCTTTACACCTACAAATATTATCTCTCATTTCGCAGCTTTATGCAAACATCCCATTCGAGAATCAAGCAATTTTCGCAGAAATATTCTCTTCTAGCTAGTTCTACCCAATAGAATTCTAATTTACATAGTTTCATTACCGTGAAATTCTGTTTTCCGTACGCGCTACATGAATCACGGTTTGAAAAATATTTACTACACTCTTGTTAACATGTGGATTACCGGACTTTCATCCACCAATCAAGTCATATTGACACTTAGAAGCATTTTCTCATATTTCGAAGATTTTTCCTAACGCCAGATTTGAAAAAGAGGCAGATTCTGCAGAAAAATGCTCTTGGAGCGAGTTCTACCCAATAGACATGTA
Source organism: Camelus bactrianus (assembly GCF_048773025.1). Classification (NCBI taxonomy): domain Eukaryota; kingdom Metazoa; phylum Chordata; class Mammalia; order Artiodactyla; family Camelidae; genus Camelus; species Camelus bactrianus. The sequence goes on along the minus strand of NC_133539.1, from coordinate 139,986,694 downwards.
ATTTACATAGATGTGCTCATCATGATACTTTGTGTTCTGAACACATTTCATGTATCTCGGATTCGACAAATATTAACTACAGAGATGTTAGCATTTGGATTACCAATCTTACATCCACCATACAAGGCATATTTACACCTACAAGTATTTACTCTCTTTTCGCAGTTTTATGCAATCGTCAAATTCGATATTCATGCAATTTGCGCATAAAAATTCTATTCAAGCTAGTTTTACCCAATAGAATTTTAATTTACATAGTTTCATTACCGTGAATTTCCGTGTTCCAAACACGCTAAATAAGTCACGGATTCGAAAAGAAATCCCTTCATAGTTGGTTACGTGGATTACCAGAGTTAAATTCCCCATTCAAGGCATATTCACACTTAGAAGCATTTTCTCAGATTTCTCAGGTTTTTCCTAACGCCTTTCTAGGAAAATGCGGCTGATTTCACAGAAAATGTTCTTGGAGCTAGTTCTACCAAAAAGATATATAATTTAAGTATTTCTCTCACCGTGACATTCCGTGTTCTGAACATGTTACATGCATCAAGGTTTCGACAATCATGCTTTAATGAGTGTGAGCATGTGGATTATCAAATTTTCATCCACCTTACAAGACATGTTTTCACCTAGAAACATTTACTCACATTTCGCAGAATTTTCCTAACGTCAGTTTCGAAAATTAGGCAGTTTTCGAAGAAAAATCCTCCTGTTGCATGTTCCATCCAATAGACATCTCATTTTCATAGATACCATCACCGTAACATTCCGTGTTCCTAAAAAATGGTTCATGCACCAAGGATTCAACAAATATCACTGCTGAGTTGTTAGCATGTGAATTACCGATCTTTAATAAACCATTGAAGACATATTGTCACCTTAAAGCATTTAATATGATTTCACAGCCTTTTCATAAAACCAGTCTCGAAACTGAGGGAGATTTTTCAGTAAAACTCTCCTGGAGAGGGTTCTAACCAATATATATGTAATTAACTTTGCTTCCCTCACCGAGAAATACCTTGTTCCAAACAGGCTACATACATCAAGGATTTGAGAAACATTTTTAATGAGTTATGTACATGTGTATTACAGAACTTTCATCCAACATTCAAGGCATATTGACACATAGAAGTATTAACTGTGAGTTCGCAGCTTTTTCCTAATAGCAGTTTCGAAATTCAGGCAGTTTTCAAAGGAAAAAACTGTTGGAGCGTGTTCTACCCAATAGGTACGTAAATTACATAGATTCCCCAGCTGTGAAATTCCGTGTTTCGAACACACTACATGCAGAAAAGTTTCGACAAAAATAAACTTTAGAGTTGTTTGCATGAGGATGACAGGACTTTCATCACAATAGAAAGCATATTGATACTTAGAAGCATTTTCTCTGATTTCACAGAGCTTTCCAAACGCCAGTTTTGAAAATGAGGCAGATTTCACGGCAAAAAACTCTTGGAGCAGGTTCTAACCTATAGACATGTAATTTACATGGATTCGCTCACCGTGAAATTCCATGTTCTGAACACGCTACATGCATCTCGGATTCGACAAATATTCACTACATAGTTGTTAGCATGTGGATTACAGCACTTTCATACACCATACAAGGCTTACTGACACTTTGAAGAAGTTTCTCAGATTTCACAGTTTAGTTTTAACGCCAGTTTGGAAAATGAGGCAGATTTGGCAGAAAAATTCTCTGGAGCGAGTTATACACAAATGATATGTACTTTACCTAGTATTACTCACCGTGATATTCCGTGTTCAGAACACATTTCATGCATCATGGATTCGACAAACATTCACTACAGAGTTGGTAACATAACGATTACGGAACATTCATCCACCATAAATGCCATATTGACACTTTGAAGCACTTTCCCATATTTCAAAAGATTTTCCTAATGCCAGTTTTGAAAATGAGGCAGATTCGCAAAAAATTCTCGTGGAGCAAGTACTTCCCAATAGAAATGTAATTTACATAGTTTCCCTCACAGTGACATTCCAATTTCCGAACACGCTACATACATCACGGGTTTGACAAACATTTTTATGAGTTATGTACATGTGTATTACAGAACTTTCATCCACCATACAAGGAGTATTTAAACCTAGAAACATTAACTCTGAATTTGCAGCCTATTCCTAATGCCAGTTTCTCGAAAATCAGGCCGTATTCTCCGGAAAAAATTTTTGGAGCGAGTTCTACCCAATAGACATGAAATTTTCATAGATTCCATCTCCGGAAATTTCTGTCATACGATCACGCTACATGCATAGGCTTTCTACAATTATTCACATCAGGTTTGTTTGCATGTGGCTTTATGAACTTCCATCACAATAAAAGACATATTGACAGTTTGAAGTATTTTCTCTGATTTTGAAGGAATTTCCAAATGCCAGTTTCGAAAATGAGGCAAATTTCACAGAGAAAAACTCTTGGAGTGAGTTCTACCCAAGACACATTTATTTTACATAGATTCGCTCACCGTGATATTCTATTTTCTGAACACTCTTCATGTATCTCGGATTCGACATATATTCTCTACAGAGTTGTTAGTATGCGGATAGCCGGACTTTCATCCACCATACAAGGCATATTTACACCTACAATTGATTAATCATAGTTCGCAGCTTATTCCTAATGCCAGTTTCAAAAATCAGGCTGTTATCTCAGGAAAAAACTCTTGGAGAGATTTCTAACCTAGGGAAATGTAATTTACATAAATTTCCTCGCCGAGACATTCCATGTTCCGAACATGCTACATGCATAACGGATTCGACAAATATTCACTACAGATTTGTTAGCATGTGGATTACCGAACTTTCATCACAAAACATTGAATATTGATACTTAGAAGTATTTTCTCAGATTTTGCAGCATTTTCCAAGGGCTAGTTTCAAAAATGATGCAGTTTTCGCAGAAAAATTCTCTTGGAGTTTGTTCTACCTAATAGGCAAGTAGTTTACATTATTTCAAACACCGTGAAATTCCACGTTCCGAACATGTTATATGCATCACGGATAAAAAAAAAGATTCTTTAATATGTTGTGAAAATATGGATTACTGAACTTTCTCCGAACATAAAGACATCTTTACACCTACAAATATTATCTCTCATTTCGCAGCTTTATGCAAACATCCCATTCGAGAATCAAGCAATTTTCGCAGAAATATTCTCTTCTAGCTAGTTCTACCCAATAGAATTCTAATTTACATAGTTTCATTACCGTGAAATTCTGTTTTCCGTACGCGCTACATGAATCACGGTTTGAAAAATATTTACTACACTCTTGTTAACATGTGGATTACCGGACTTTCATCCACCAATCAAGTCATATTGACACTTAGAAGCATTTTCTCATATTTCGAAGATTTTTCCTAACGCCAGATTTGAAAAAGAGGCAGATTCTGCAGAAAAATGCTCTTGGAGCGAGTTCTACCCAATAGACATGTAATTTACATAGATGTGCTCATCATGATACTTTGTGTTCTGAACACATTTCATGTATCTCGGATTCGACAAATATTAACTACAGAGATGTTAGCATTTGGATTACCAATCTTACATCCACCATACAAGGCATATTTACACCTACAAGTATTTACTCTCTTTTCGCAGTTTTATGCAATCGTCAAATTCGATATTCATGCAATTTGCGCATAAAAATTCTATTCAAGCTAGTTTTACCCAATAGAATTTTAATTTACATAGTTTCATTACCGTGAATTTCCGTGTTCCAAACACGCTAAATAAGTCACGGATTCGAAAAGAAATCCCTTCATAGTTGGTTACGTGGATTACCAGAGTTAAATTCCCCATTCAAGGCATATTCACACTTAGAAGCATTTTCTCAGATTTCTCAGGTTTTTCCTAACGCCTTTCTAGGAAAATGCGGCTGATTTCACAGAAAATGTTCTTGGAGCTAGTTCTACCAAAAAGATATATAATTTAAGTATTTCTCTCACCGTGACATTCCATGTTCTGAACATGTTACATGCATCAAGGTTTCGACAATCATGCTTTAATGAGTGTGAGCATGTGGATTATCAAATTTTCATCCACCTTACAAGACATGTTTTCACCTAGAAACATTTACTCACATTTCGCAGAATTTTCCTAACGTCAGTTTCGAAAATTAGGCAGTTTTCGAAGAAAAATCCTCCTGTTGCATGTTCCATCCAATAGACATCTCATTTTCATAGATACCATCACCGTAACATTCCGTGTTCCTAAAAAATGGTTCATGCACCAAGGATTCAACAAATATCACTGCTGAGTTGTTAGCATGTGAATTACCGATCTTTAATAAACCATTGAAGACATATTGTCACCTTAAAGCATTTAATATGATTTCACAGCCTTTTCATAAAACCAGTCTCGAAACTGAGGGAGATTTTTCAGTAAAACTCTCCTGGAGAGGGTTCTAACCAATATATATGTAATTAACTTTGCTTCCCTCACCGAGAAATACCGTGTTCCAAACAGGCTACATACATCAAGGATTTGAGAAACATTTTTAATGAGTTATGTACATGTGTATTACAGAACTTTCATCCAACATTCAAGGCATATTGACACATAGAAGTATTAACTGTGAGTTCGCAGCTTTTTCCTAATAGCAGTTTCGAAATTCAGGCAGTTTTCAAAGGAAAAAACTGTTGGAGCGTGTTCTACCCAATAGGTACGTAAATTACATAGATTCCCCCGCTGTGAAATTCCGTGTTTCGAACACACTACATGCAGAAAAGTTTCGACAAAAATAAACTTTAGAGTTGTTTGCATGAGGATGACAGGACTTTCATCACAATAGAAAGCATATTGATACTTAGAAGCATTTACTCTGATTTCACAGAGCTTTCCAAACGCCAGTTTTGAAAATGAGGCAGATTTCACGGCAAAAAACTCTTGGAGCAGGTTCTAACCTATAGACATGTAATTTACATGGATTCGCTCACCGTGAAATTCCATGTTCTGAACACGCTACATGCATCTCGGATTCGACAAATATTCACTACATAGTTGTTAGCATGTGGATTACAGCACTTTCATACACCATACAAGGCTTACTGACACTTTGAAGAAGTTTCTCAGATTTCACAGTTTAGTTTTAACGCCAGTTTGGAAAATGAGGCAGATTTGGCAGAAAAATTCTCTGGAGCGAGTTATACACAAATGATATGTACTTTACCTAGTATTACTCACCGTGATATTCCGTGTTCAGAACACATTTCATGCATCATGGATTCGACAAACATTCACTACAGAGTTGGTAACATAACGATTACGGAACATTCATCCACCATAAATGCCATATTGACACTTTGAAGCACTTTCCCATATTTCAAAAGATTTTCCTAATGCCAGTTTTGAAAATGAGGCAGATTCGCAAAAAATTCTCGTGGAGCAAGTACTTCCCAATAGAAATGTAATTTACATAGTTTCCCTCACAGTGACATTCCAATTTCCGAACACGCTACATACATCACGGGTTTGACAAACATTTTTATGAGTTATGTACATGTGTATTACAGAACTTTCATCCACCATACAAGGAGTATTTAAACCTAGAAACATTAACTCTGAATTTGCAGCCTATTCCTAATGCCAGTTTCTCGAAAATCAGGCCGTATTCTCCGGAAAAAATTTTTGGAGCGAGTTCTACCCAATAGACATGAAATTTTCATAGATTCCATCTCCGGAAATTTCTGTCATACGATCACGCTACATGCATAGGCTTTCTACAATTATTCACATCAGGTTTGTTTGCATGTGGCTTTATGAACTTCCATCACAATAAAAGACATATTGACAGTTTGAAGTATTTTCTCTGATTTTGAAGGAATTTCCAAATGCCAGTTTCGAAAATGAGGCAAATTTCACAGAGAAAAACTCTTGGAGTGAGTTCTACCCAAGACACATTTATTTTACATAGATTCGCTCACCGTGATATTCTATTTTCTGAACACTCTTCATGTATCTCGGATTCGACATATATTCTCTACAGAGTTGTTAGTATGCGGATAGCCGGACTTTCATCCACCATACAAGGCATATTTACACCTACAATTGATTAATCATAGTTCGCAGCTTATTCCTAATGCCAGTTTCAAAAATCAGGCTGTTATCTCAGGAAAAAACTCTTGGAGAGATTTCTAACCTAGGGAAATGTAATTTACATAAATTTCCTCGCCGAGACATTCCATGTTCCGAACATGCTACATGCATAACGGATTCGACAAATATTCACTACAGATTTGTTAGCATGTGGATTACCGAACTTTCATCACAAAACATTGAATATTGATACTTAGAAGTATTTTCTCAGATTTTGCAGCATTTTCCAAGGGCTAGTTTCAAAAATGATGCAGTTTTCGCAGAAAAATTCTCTTGGAGTTTGTTCTACCTAATAGGCAAGTAGTTTACATTATTTCAAACACCGTGAAATTCCACGTTCCGAACATGTTATATGCATCACGGATAAAAAAAAAGATTCTTTAATATGTTGTGAAAATATGGATTACTGAACTTTCTCCGAACATAAAGACATCTTTACACCTACAAATATTATCTCTCATTTCGCAGCTTTATGCAAACATCCCATTCGAGAATCAAGCAATTTTCGCAGAAATATTCTCTTCTAGCTAGTTCTACCCAATAGAATTCTAATTTACATAGTTTCATTACCGTGAAATTCTGTTTTCCGTACGCGCTACATGAATCACGGTTTGAAAAATATTTACTACACTCTTGTTAACATGTGGATTACCGGACTTTCATCCACCAATCAAGTCATATTGACACTTAGAAGCATTTTCTCATATTTCGAAGATTTTTCCTAACGCCAGATTTGAAAAAGAGGCAGATTCTGCAGAAAAATGCTCTTGGAGCGAGTTCTACCCAATAGACATGTAATTTACATAGATGTGCTCATCATGATACTTTGTGTTCTGAACACATTTCATGTATCTCGGATTCGACAAATATTAACTACAGAGATGTTAGCATTTGGATTACCAATCTTACATCCACCATACAAGGCATATTTACACCTACAAGTATTTACTCTCTTTTCGCAGTTTTATGCAATCGTCAAATTTGATATTCATGCAATTTGCGCATAAAAATTCTATTCAAGCTAGTTTTACCCAATAGAATTTTAATTTACATAGTTTCATTACCGTGAATTTCCGTGTTCCAAACACGCTAAATAAGTCACGGATTCGAAAAGAAATCCCTTCATAGTTGGTTACGTGGATTACCAGAGTTAAATTCCCCATTCAAGGCATATTCACACTTAGAAGCATTTTCTCAGATTTCTCAGGTTTTTCCTAACGCCTTTCTAGGAAAATGCGGCTGATTTCACAGAAAATGTTCTTGGAGCTAGTTCTACCAAAAAGATATATAATTTAAGTATTTCTCTCACCGTGACATTCCATGTTCTGAACATGTTACATGCATCAAGGTTTCGACAATCATGCTTTAATGAGTGTGAGCATGTGGATTATCAAATTTTCATCCACCTTACAAGACATGTTTTCACCTAGAAACATTTACTCACATTTCGCAGAATTTTCCTAACGTCAGTTTCGAAAATTAGGCAGTTTTCGAAGAAAAATCCTCCTGTTGCATGTTCCATCCAATAGACATCTCATTTTCATAGATACCATCACCGTAACATTCCGTGTTCCTAAAAAATGGTTCATGCACCAAGGATTCAACAAATATCACTGCTGAGTTGTTAGCATGTGAATTACCGATCTTTAATAAACCATTGAAGACATATTGTCACCTTAAAGCATTTAATATGATTTCACAGCCTTTTCATAAAACCAGTCTCGAAACTGAGGGAGATTTTTCAGTAAAACTCTCCTGGAGAGGGTTCTAACCAATATATATGTAATTAACTTTGCTTCCCTCACCGAGAAATACCTTGTTCCAAACAGGCTACATACATCAAGGATTTGAGAAACATTTTTAATGAGTTATGTACATGTGTATTACAGAACTTTCATCCAACATTCAAGGCATATTGACACATAGAAGTATTAACTGTGAGTTCGCAGCTTTTTCCTAATAGCAGTTTCGAAATTCAGGCAGTTTTCAAAGGAAAAAACTGTTGGAGCGTGTTCTACCCAATAGGTACGTAAATTACATAGATTCCCCAGCTGTGAAATTCCGTGTTTCGAACACACTACATGCAGAAAAGTTTCGACAAAAATAAACTTTAGAGTTGTTTGCATGAGGATGACAGGACTTTCATCACAATAGAAAGCATATTGATACTTAGAAGCATTTTCTCTGATTTCACAGAGCTTTCCAAACGCCAGTTTTGAAAATGAGGCAGATTTCACGGCAAAAAACTCTTGGAGCAGGTTCTAACCTATAGACATGTAATTTACATGGATTCGCTCACCGTGAAATTCCATGTTCTGAACACGCTACATGCATCTCGGATTCGACAAATATTCACTACATAGTTGTTAGCATGTGGATTACAGCACTTTCATACACCATACAAGGCTTACTGACACTTTGAAGAAGTTTCTCAGATTTCACAGTTTAGTTTTAACGCCAGTTTGGAAAATGAGGCAGATTTGGCAGAAAAATTCTCTGGAGCGAGTTATACACAAATGATATGTACTTTACCTAGTATTACTCACCGTGATATTCCGTGTTCAGAACACATTTCATGCATCATGGATTCGACAAACATTCACTACAGAGTTGGTAACATAACGATTACGGAACATTCATCCACCATAAATGCCATATTGACACTTTGAAGCACTTTCCCATATTTCAAAAGATTTTCCTAATGCCAGTTTTGAAAATGAGGCAGATTCGCAAAAAATTCTCGTGGAGCAAGTACTTCCCAATAGAAATGTAATTTACATAGTTTCCCTCACAGTGACATTCCAATTTCCGAACACGCTACATACATCACGGGTTTGACAAACATTTTTATGAGTTATGTACATGTGTATTACAGAACTTTCATCCACCATACAAGGAGTATTTAAACCTAGAAACATTAACTCTGAATTTGCAGCCTATTCCTAATGCCAGTTTCTCGAAAATCAGGCCGTATTCTCCGGAAAAAATTTTTGGAGCGAGTTCTACCCAATAGACATGAAATTTTCATAGATTCCATCTCCGGAAATTTCTGTCATACGATCACGCTACATGCATAGGCTTTCTACAATTATTCACATCAGGTTTGTTTGCATGTGGCTTTATGAACTTCCATCACAATAAAAGACATATTGACAGTTTGAAGTATTTTCTCTGATTTTGAAGGAATTTCCAAATGCCAGTTTCGAAAATGAGGCAAATTTCACAGAGAAAAACTCTTGGAGTGAGTTCTACCCAAGACACATTTATTTTACATAGATTCGCTCACCGTGATATTCTATTTTCTGAACACTCTTCATGTATCTCGGATTCGACATATATTCTCTACAGAGTTGTTAGTATGCGGATAGCCGGACTTTCATCCACCATACAAGGCATATTTACACCTACAATTGATTAATCATAGTTCGCAGCTTATTCCTAATGCCAGTTTCAAAAATCAGGCTGTTATCTCAGGAAAAAACTCTTGGAGAGATTTCTAACCTAGGGAAATGTAATTTACATAAATTTCCTCGCCGAGACATTCCATGTTCCGAACATGCTACATGCATAACGGATTCGACAAATATTCACTACAGATTTGTTAGCATGTGGATTACCGAACTTTCATCACAAAACATTGAATATTGATACTTAGAAGTATTTTCTCAGATTTTGCAGCATTTTCCAAGGGCTAGTTTCAAAAATGATGCAGTTTTCGCAGAAAAATTCTCTTGGAGTTTGTTCTACCTAATAGGCAAGTAGTTTACATTATTTCAAACACCGTGAAATTCCACGTTCCGAACATGTTATATGCATCACGGATAAAAAAAAAGATTCTTTAATATGTTGTGAAAATATGGATTACTGAACTTTCTCCGAACATAAAGACATCTTTACACCTACAAATATTATCTCTCATTTCGCAGCTTTATGCAAACATCCCATTCGAGAATCAAGCAATTTTCGCAGAAATATTCTCTTCTAGCTAGTTCTACCCAATAGAATTCTAATTTACATAGTTTCATTACCGTGAAATTCTGTTTTCCGTACGCGCTACATGAATCACGGTTTGAAAAATATTTACTACACTCTTGTTAACATGTGGATTACCGGACTTTCATCCACCAATCAAGTCATATTGACACTTAGAAGCATTTTCTCATATTTCGAAGATTTTTCCTAACGCCAGATTTGAAAAAGAGGCAGATTCTGCAGAAAAATGCTCTTGGAGCGAGTTCTACCCAATAGACATGTAATTTACATAGATGTGCTCATCATGATACTTTGTGTTCTGAACACATTTCATGTATCTCGGATTCGACAAATATTAACTACAGAGATGTTAGCATTTGGATTACCAATCTTACATCCACCATACAAGGCATATTTACACCTACAAGTATTTACTCTCTTTTCGCAGTTTTATGCAATCGTCAAATTCGATATTCATGCAATTTGCGCATAAAAATTCTATTCAAGCTAGTTTTACCCAATAGAATTTTAATTTACATAGTTTCATTACCGTGAATTTCCGTGTTCCAAACACGCTAAATAAGTCACGGATTCGAAAAGAAATCCCTTCATAGTTGGTTACGTGGATTACCAGAGTTAAATTCCCCATTCAAGGCATATTCACACTTAGAAGCATTTTCTCAGATTTCTCAGGTTTTTCCTAACGCCTTTCTAGGAAAATGCGGCTGATTTCACAGAAAATGTTCTTGGAGCTAGTTCTACCAAAAAGATATATAATTTAAGTATTTCTCTCACCGTGACATTCCGTGTTCTGAACATGTTACATGCATCAAGGTTTCGACAATCATGCTTTAATGAGTGTGAGCATGTGGATTATCAAATTTTCATCCACCTTACAAGACATGTTTTCACCTAGAAACATTTACTCACATTTCGCAGAATTTTCCTAACGTCAGTTTCGAAAATTAGGCAGTTTTCGAAGAAAAATCCTCCTGTTGCATGTTCCATCCAATAGACATCTCATTTTCATAGATACCATCACCGTAACATTCCGTGTTCCTAAAAAATGGTTCATGCACCAAGGATTCAACAAATATCACTGCTGAGTTGTTAGCATGTGAATTACCGATCTTTAATAAACCATTGAAGACATATTGTCACCTTAAAGCATTTAATATGATTTCACAGCCTTTTCATAAAACCAGTCTCGAAACTGAGGGAGATTTTTCAGTAAAACTCTCCTGGAGAGGGTTCTAACCAATATATATGTAATTAACTTTGCTTCCCTCACCGAGAAATACCTTGTTCCAAACAGGCTACATACATCAAGGATTTGAGAAACATTTTTAATGAGTTATGTACATGTGTATTACAGAACTTTCATCCAACATTCAAGGCATATTGACACATAGAAGTATTAACTGTGAGTTCGCAGCTTTTTCCTAATAGCAGTTTCGAAATTCAGGCAGTTTTCAAAGGAAAAAACTGTTGGAGCGTGTTCTACCCAATAGGTACGTAAATTACATAGATTCCCCAGCTGTGAAATTCCGTGTTTCGAACACACTACATGCAGAAAAGTTTCGACAAAAATAAACTTTAGAGTTGTTTGCATGAGGATGACAGGACTTTCATCACAATAGAAGGCATTTTGATACTTAGAAGCATTTTCTCTGATTTCACAGAGCTTTCCAAACGCCAGTTTTGAAAATGAGGCAGATTTCACGGCAAAAAACTCTTGGAGCAGGTTCTAACCTATAGACATGTAATTTACATGGATTCGCTCACCGTGAAATTCCATGTTCTGAACACGCTACATGCATCTCGGATTCGACAAATATTCACTACATAGTTGTTAGCATGTGGATTACAGCACTTTCATACACCATACAAGGCTTACTGACACTTTGAAGAAGTTTCTCAGATTTCACAGTTTAGTTTTAACGCCAGTTTGGAAAATGAGGCAGATTTGGCAGAAAAATTCTCTGGAGCGAGTTATACACAAATGATATGTACTTTACCTAGTATTACTCACCGTGATATTCCGTGTTCAGAACACATTTCATGCATCATGGATTCGACAAACATTCACTACAGAGTTGGTAACATAACGATTACGGAACATTCATCCACCATAAATGCCATATTGACACTTTGAAGCACTTTCCCATATTTCAAAAGATTTTCCTAATGCCAGTTTTGAAAATGAGGCAGATTCGCAAAAAATTCTCGTGGAGCAAGTACTTCCCAATAGAAATGTAATTTACATAGTTTCCCTCACAGTGACATTCCAATTTCCGAACACGCTACATACATCACGGGTTTGACAAACATTTTTATGAGTTATGTACATGTGTATTACAGAACTTTCATCCACCATACAAGGAGTATTTAAACCTAGAAACATTAACTCTGAATTGCAGCCTATTCCTAATGCCAGTTTCTCGAAAATCAGGCCGTATTCTCCGGAAAAAATTTTTGGAGCGAGTTCTACCCAATAGACATGAAATTTTCATAGATTCCATCTCCGGAAATTTCTGTCATACGATCACGCTACATGCATAGGCTTTCTACAATTATTCACATCAGGTTTGTTTGCATGTGGCTTTATGAACTTCCATCACAATAAAAGACATATTGACAGTTTGAAGTATTTTCTCTGATTTTGAAGGAATTTCCAAATGCCAGTTTCGAAAATGAGGCAAATTTCACAGAGAAAAACTCTTGGAGTGAGTTCTACCCAAGACACATTTATTTTACATAGATTCGCTCACCGTGATATTCTATTTTCTGAACACTCTTCATGTATCTCGGATTCGACATATATTCTCTACAGAGTTGTTAGTATGCGGATAGCCGGACTTTCATCCACCATACAAGGCATATTTACACCTACAATTGATTAATCATAGTTCGCAGCTTATTCCTAATGCCAGTTTCAAAAATCAGGCTGTTATCTCAGGAAAAAACTCTTGGAGAGATTTCTAACCTAGGGAAATGTAATTTACATAAATTTCCTCGCCGAGACATTCCATGTTCCGAACATGCTACATGCATAACGGATTCGACAAATATTCACTACAGATTTGTTAGCATGTGGATTACCGAACTTTCATCACAAAACATTGAATATTGATACTTAGAAGTATTTTCTCAGATTTTGCAGCATTTTCCAAGGGCTAGTTTCAAAAATGATGCAGTTTTCGCAGAAAAATTCTCTTGGAGTTTGTTCTACCTAATAGGCAAGTAGTTTACATTATTTCAAACACCGTGAAATTCCACGTTCCGAACATGTTATATGCATCACGGATAAAAAAAAAGATTCTTTAATATGTTGTGAAAATATGGATTACTGAACTTTCTCCGAACATAAAGACATCTTTACACCTACAAATATTATCTCTCATTTCGCAGCTTTATGCAAACATCCCATTCGAGAATCAAGCAATTTTCGCAGAAATATTCTCTTCTAGCTAGTTCTACCCAATAGAATTCTAATTTACATAGTTTCATTACCGTGAAATTCTGTTTTCCGTACGCGCTACATGAATCACGGTTTGAAAAATATTTACTACACTCTTGTTAACATGTGGATTACCGGACTTTCATCCACCAATCAAGTCATATTGACACTTAGAAGCATTTTCTCATATTTCAAAGATTTTTCCTAACGCCAGATTTGAAAAAGAGGCAGATTATGCAGAAAAATGCTCTTGGAGCGAGTTCTACCCAATAGACATGTAATTTACATAGATGTGCTCATCATGATACTTTGTGTTCTGAACACATTTCATGTATCTCGGATTCGACAAATATTAACTACAGAGATGTTAGCATTTGGATTACCAATCTTACATCCACCATACAAGGCATATTTACACCTACAAGTATTTACTCTCTTTTCGCAGTTTTATGCAATCGTCAAATTCGATATTCATGCAATTTGCGCATAAAAATTCTATTCAAGCTAGTTTTACCCAATAGAATTTTAATTTACATAGTTTCATTACCGTGAATTTCCGTGTTCCAAACACGCTAAATAAGTCACGGATTCGAAAAGAAATCCCTTCATAGTTGGTTACGTGGATTACCAGAGTTAAATTCCCCATTCAAGGCATATTCACACTTAGAAGCATTTTCTCAGATTTCTCAGGTTTTTCCTAACGCCTTTCTAGGAAAATGCGGCTGATTTCACAGAAAATGTTCTTGGAGCTAGTTCTACCAAAAAGATATATAATTTAAGTATTTCTCTCACCGTGACATTCCGTGTTCTGAACATGTTACATGCATCAAGGTTTCGACAATCATGCTTTAATGAGTGTGAGCATGTGGATTATCAAATTTTCATCCACCTTACAAGACATGTTTTCACCTAGAAACATTTACTCACATTTCGCAGAATTTTCCTAACGTCAGTTTCGAAAATTAGGCAGTTTTCGAAGAAAAATCCTCCTGTTGCATGTTCCATCCAATAGACATCTCATTTTCATAGATACCATCACCGTAACATTCCGTGTTCCTAAAAAATGGTTCATGCACCAAGGATTCAACAAATATCACTGCTGAGTTGTTAGCATGTGAATTACCGATCTTTAATAAACCATTGAAGACATATTGTCACCTTAAAGCATTTAATATGATTTCACAGCCTTTTCATAAAACCAGTCTCGAAACTGAGGGAGATTTTTCAGTAAAACTCTCCTGGAGAGGGTTCTAACCAATATATATGTAATTAACTTTGCTTCCCTCACCGAGAAATACCTTGTTCCAAACAGGCTACATACATCAAGGATTTGAGAAACATTTTTAATGAGTTATGTACATGTGTATTACAGAACTTTCATCCAACATTCAAGGCATATTGACACATAGAAGTATTAACTGTGAGTTCGCAGCTTTTTCCTAATAGCAGTTTCGAAATTCAGGCAGTTTTCAAAGGAAAAAACTGTTGGAGCGTGTTCTACCCAATAGGTACGTAAATTACATAGATTCCCCAGCTGTGAAATTCCGTGTTTCGAACACACTACATGCAGAAAAGTTTCGACAAAAATAAACTATAGAGTTGTTTGCATGAGGATGACAGGACTTTCATCACAATAGAAGGCATTTTGATACTTAGAAGCATTTTCTCTGATTTCACAGAGCTTTCCAAACGCCAGTTTTGAAAATGAGGCAGATTTCACGGCAAAAAACTCTTGGAGCAGGTTCTAACCTATAGACATGTAATTTACATGGATTCGCTCACCGTGAAATTCCATGTTCTGAACACGCTACATGCATCTCGGATTCGACAAATATTCACTACATAGTTGTTAGCATGTGGATTACAGCACTTTCATACACCATACAAGGCTTACTGACACTTTGAAGAAGTTTCTCAGATTTCACAGTTTAGTTTTAACGCCAGTTTGGAAAATGAGGCAGATTTGGCAGAAAAATTCTCTGGAGCGAGTTATACACAAATGATATGTACTTTACCTAGTATTACTCACCGTGATATTCCGTGTTCAGAACACATTTCATGCATCATGGATTCGACAAACATTCACTACAGAGTTGGTAACATAACGATTACGGAACATTCATCCACCATAAATGCCATATTGACACTTTGAAGCACTTTCCCATATTTCAAAAGATTTTCCTAATGCCAGTTTTGAAAATGAGGCAGATTCGCAAAAAATTCTCGTGGAGCAAGTACTTCCCAATAGAAATGTAATTTACATAGTTTCCCTCACAGTGACATTCCAATTTCCGAACACGCTACATACATCACGGGTTTGACAAACATTTTTATGAGTTATGTACATGTGTATTACAGAACTTTCATCCACCATACAAGGAGTATTTAAACCTAGAAACATTAACTCTGAATTTGCAGCCTATTCCTAATGCCAGTTTCTCGAAAATCAGGCCGTATTCTCCGGAAAAAATTTTTGGAGCGAGTTCTACCCAATAGACATGAAATTTTCATAGATTCCATCTCCGGAAATTTCTGTCATACGATCACGCTACATGCATAGGCTTTCTACAATTATTCACATCAGGTTTGTTTGCATGTGGCTTTATGAACTTCCATCACAATAAAAGACATATTGACAGTTTGAAGTATTTTCTCTGATTTTGAAGGAATTTCCAAATGCCAGTTTCGAAAATGAGGCAAATTTCACAGAGAAAAACTCTTGGAGTGAGTTCTACCCAAGACACATTTATTTTACATAGATTCGCTCACCGTGATATTCTATTTTCTGAACACTCTTCATGTATCTCGGATTCGACATATATTCTCTACAGAGTTGTTAGTATGCGGATAGCCGGACTTTCATCCACCATACAAGGCATATTTACACCTACAATTGATTAATCATAGTTCGCAGCTTATTCCTAATGCCAGTTTCAAAAATCAGGCTGTTATCTCAGGAAAAAACTCTTGGAGAGATTTCTAACCTAGGGAAATGTAATTTACATAAATTTCCTCGCCGAGACATTCCATGTTCCGAACATGCTACATGCATAACGGATTCGACAAATATTCACTACAGATTTGTTAGCATGTGGATTACCGAACTTTCATCACAAAACATTGAATATTGATACTTAGAAGTATTTTCTCAGATTTTGCAGCATTTTCCAAGGGCTAGTTTCAAAAATGATGCAGTTTTCGCAGAAAAATTCTCTTGGAGTTTGTTCTACCTAATAGGCAAGTAGTTTACATTATTTCAAACACCGTGAAATTCCACGTTCCGAACATGTTATATGCATCACGGATAAAAAAAAAGATTCTTTAATATGTTGTGAAAATATGGATTACTGAACTTTCTCCGAACATAAAGACATCTTTACACCTACAAATATTATCTCTCATTTCGCAGCTTTATGCAAACATCCCATTCGAGAATCAAGCAATTTTCGCAGAAATATTCTCTTCTAGCTAGTTCTACCCAATAGAATTCTAATTTACATAGTTTCATTACCGTGAAATTCTGTTTTCCGTACGCGCTACATGAATCACGGTTTGAAAAATATTTACTACACTCTTGTTAACATGTGGATTACCGGACTTTCATCCACCAATCAAGTCATATTGACACTTAGAAGCATTTTCTCATATTTCGAAGATTTTTCCTAACGCCAGATTTGAAAAAGAGGCAGATTCTGCAGAAAAATGCTCTTGGAGCGAGTTCTACCCAATAGACATGTAATTTACATAGATGTGCTCATCATGATGCTTTGTGTTCTGAACACATTTCATGTATCTCGGATTCGACAAATATTAACTACAGAGATGTTAGCATTTGGATTACCAATCTTACATCCACCATACAAGGCATATTTACACCTACAAGTATTTACTCTCTTTTCGCAGTTTTATGCAATCGTCAAATTCGATATTCATGCAATTTGCGCATAAAAATTCTATTCAAGCTAGTTTTACCCAATAGAATTTTAATTTACATAGTTTCATTACCGTGAATTTCCGTGTTCCAAACACGCTAAATAAGTCACGGATTCGAAAAGAAATCCCTTCATAGTTGGTTACGTGGATTACCAGAGTTAAATTCCCCATTCAAGGCATATTCACACTTAGAAGCATTTTCTCAGATTTCTCAGGTTTTTCCTAACGCCTTTCTAGGAAAATGCGGCTGATTTCACAGAAAATGTTCTTGGAGCTAGTTCTACCAAAAAGATATATAATTTAAGTATTTCTCTCACCGTGACATTCCGTGTTCTGAACATGTTACATGCATCAAGGTTTCGACAATCATGCTTTAATGAGTGTGAGCATGTGGATTATCAAATTTTCATCCACCTTACAAGACATGTTTTCACCTAGAAACATTTACTCACATTTCGCAGAATTTTCCTAACGTCAGTTTCGAAAATTAGGCAGTTTTCGAAGAAAAATCCTCCTGTTGCATGTTCCATCCAATAGACATCTCATTTTCATAGATACCATCACCGTAACATTCCGTGTTCCTAAAAAATGGTTCATGCACCAAGGATTCAACAAATATCACTGCTGAGTTGTTAGCATGTGAATTACCGATCTTTAATAAACCATTGAAGACATATTGTCACCTTAAAGCATTTAATATGATTTCACAGCCTTTTCATAAAACCAGTCTCGAAACTGAGGGAGATTTTTCAGTAAAACTCTCCTGGAGAGGGTTCTAACCAATATATATGTAATTAACTTTGCTTCCCTCACCGAGAAATACCTTGTTCCAAACAGGCTACATACATCAAGGATTTGAGAAACATTTTTAATGAGTTATGTACATGTGTATTACAGAACTTTCATCCAACATTCAAGGCATATTGACACATAGAAGTATTAACTGTGAGTTCGCAGCTTTTTCCTAATAGCAGTTTCGAAATTCAGGCAGTTTTCAAAGGAAAAAACTGTTGGAGCGTGTTCTACCCAATAGGTACGTAAATTACATAGATTCCCCAGCTGTGAAATTCCGTGTTTCGAACACACTACATGCAGAAAAGTTTCGACAAAAATAAACTTTAGAGTTGTTTGCATGAGGATGACAGGACTTTCATCACAATAGAAAGCATATTGATACTTAGAAGCATTTTCTCTGATTTCACAGAGCTTTCCAAACGCCAGTTTTGAAAATGAGGCAGATTTCACGGCAAAAAACTCTTGGAGCAGGTTCTAACCTATAGACATGTAATTTACATGGATTCGCTCACCGTGAAATTCCATGTTCTGAACACGCTACATGCATCTCGGATTCGACAAATATTCACTACATAGTTGTTAGCATGTGGATTACAGCACTTTCATACACCATACAAGGCTTACTGACACTTTGAAGAAGTTTCTCAGATTTCACAGTTTAGTTTTAACGCCAGTTTGGAAAATGAGGCAGATTTGGCAGAAAAATTCTCTGGAGCGAGTTATACACAAATGATATGTACTTTACCTAGTATTACTCACCGTGATATTCCGTGTTCAGAACACATTTCATGCATCATGGATTCGACAAACATTCACTACAGAGTTGGTAACATAACGATTACGGAACATTCATCCACCATAAATGCCATATTGACACTTTGAAGCACTTTCCCATATTTCAAAAGATTTTCCTAATGCCAGTTTTGAAAATGAGGCAGATTCGCAAAAAATTCTCGTGGAGCAAGTACTTCCCAATAGAAATGTAATTTACATAGTTTCCCTCACAGTGACATTCCAATTTCCGAACACGCTACATACATCACGGGTTTGACAAACATTTTTATGAGTTATGTACATGTGTATTACAGAACTTTCATCCACCATACAAGGAGTATTTAAACCTAGAAACATTAACTCTGAATTTGCAGCCTATTCCTAATGCCAGTTTCTCGAAAATCAGGCCGTATTCTCCGGAAAAAATTTTTGGAGCGAGTTCTACCCAATAGACATGAAATTTTCATAGATTCCATCTCCGGAAATTTCTGTCATACGATCACGCTACATGCATAGGCTTTCTACAATTATTCACATCAGGTTTGTTTGCATGTGGCTTTATGAACTTCCATCACAATAAAAGACATATTGACAGTTTGAAGTATTTTCTCTGATTTTGAAGGAATTTCCAAATGCCAGTTTCGAAAATGAGGCAAATTTCACAGAGAAAAACTCTTGGAGTGAGTTCTACCCAAGACACATTTATTTTACATAGATTCGCTCACCGTGATATTCTATTTTCTGAACACTCTTCATGTATCTCGGATTCGACATATATTCTCTACAGAGTTGTTAGTATGCGGATAGCCGGACTTTCATCCACCATACAAGGCATATTTACACCTACAATTGATTAATCATAGTTCGCAGCTTATTCCTAATGCCAGTTTCAAAAATCAGGCTGTTATCTCAGGAAAAAACTCTTGGAGAGATTTCTAACCTAGGGAAATGTAATTTACATAAATTTCCTCGCCAAGACATTCCATGTTCCGAACATGCTACATGCATAACGGATTCGACAAATATTCACTACAGATTTGTTAGCATGTGGATTACCGAACTTTCATCAGAAAACATTGAATATTGATACTTAGAAGTATTTTCTCAGATTTTGCAGCATTTTCCAAGGGCTAGTTTCAAAAATGATGCAGTTTTCGCAGAAAAATTCTCTTGGAGTTTGTTCTACCTAATAGGCAAGTAGTTTACATTATTTCAAACACCGTGAAATTCCACGTTCCGAACATGTTATATGCATCACGGATAAAAAAAAAGATTCTTTAATATGTTGTGAAAATATGGATTACTGAACTTTCTCCGAACATAAAGACATCTTTACACCTACAAATATTATCTCTCATTTCGCAGCTTTATGCAAACATCCCATTCGAGAATCAAGCAATTTTCGCAGAAATATTCTCTTCTAGCTAGTTCTACCCAATAGAATTCTAATTTACATAGTTTCATTACCGTGAAATTCTGTTTTCCGTACGCGCTACATGAATCACGGTTTGAAAAATATTTACTACACTCTTGTTAACATGTGGATTACCGGACTTTCATCCACCAATCAAGTCATATTGACACTTAGAAGCATTTTCTCATATTTCGAAGATTTTTCCTAACGCCAGATTTGAAAAAGAGGCAGATTCTGCAGAAAAATGCTCTTGGAGCGAGTTCTACCCAATAGACATGTAATTTACATACATGTGCTCATCATGATACTTTGTGTTCTGAACACATTTCATGTATCTCGGATTCGACAAATATTAACTACAGAGATGTTAGCATTTGGATTACCAATCTTACATCCACCATACAAGGCATATTTACACCTACAAGTATTTACTCTCTTTTCGCAGTTTTATGCAATCGTCAAATTCGATATTCATGCAATTTGCGCATAAAAATTCTATTCAAGCTAGTTTTACCCAATAGAATTTTAATTTACATAGTTTCATTACCGTGAATTTCCGTGTTCCAAACACGCTAAATAAGTCACGGATTCGAAAAGAAATCCCTTCATAGTTGGTTACGTGGATTACCAGAGTTAAATTCCCCATTCAAGGCATATTCACACTTAGAAGCATTTTCTCAGATTTCTCAGGTTTTTCCTAACGCCTTTCTAGGAAAATGCGGCTGATTTCACAGAAAATGTTCTTGGAGCTAGTTCTACCAAAAAGATATATAATTTAAGTATTTCTCTCACCGTGACATTCCGTGTTCTGAACATGTTACATGCATCAAGGTTTCGACAATCATGCTTTAATGAGTGTGAGCATGTGGATTATCAAATTTTCATCCACCTTACAAGACATGTTTTCACCTAGAAACATTTACTCACATTTCGCAGAATTTTCCTAACGTCAGTTTCGAAAATTAGGCAGTTTTCGAAGAAAAATCCTCCTGTTGCATGTTCCATCCAATAGACATCTCATTTTCATAGATACCATCACCGTAACATTCCGTGTTCCTAAAAAATGGTTCATGCACCAAGGATTCAACAAATATCACTGCTGAGTTGTTAGCATGTGAATTACCGATCTTTAATAAACCATTGAAGACATATTGTCACCTTAAAGCATTTAATATGATTTCACAGCCTTTTCATAAAACCAGTCTCGAAACTGAGGGAGATTTTTCAGTAAAACTCTCCTGGAGAGGGTTCTAACCAATATATATGTAATTAACTTTGCTTCCCTCACCGAGAAATACCTTGTTCCAAACAGGCTACATACATCAAGGATTTGAGAAACATTTTTAATGAGTTATGTACATGTGTATTACAGAACTTTCATCCAACATTCAAGGCATATTGACACATAGAAGTATTAACTGTGAGTTCGCAGCTTTTTCCTAATAGCAGTTTCGAAATTCAGGCAGTTTTCAAAGGAAAAAACTGTTGGAGCGTGTTCTACCCAATAGGTACGTAAATTACATAGATTCCCCAGCTGTGAAATTCCGTGTTTCGAACACACTACATGCAGAAAAGTTTCGACAAAAATAAACTATAGAGTTGTTTGCATGAGGATGACAGGACTTTCATCACAATAGAAAGCATATTGATACTTAGAAGCATTTTCTCTGATTTCACAGAGCTTTCCAAACGCCAGTTTTGAAAATGAGGCAGATTTCACGGCAAAAAACTCTTGGAGCAGGTTCTAACCTATAGACATGTAATTTACATGGATTCGCTCACCGTGAAATTCCATGTTCTGAACACGCTACATGCATCTCGGATTCGACAAATATTCACTACATAGTTGTTAGCATGTGGATTACAGCACTTTCATACACCATACAAGGCTTACTGACACTTTGAAGAAGTTTCTCAGATTTCACAGTTTAGTTTTAACACCAGTTTGGAAAATGAGGCAGATTTGGCAGAAAAATTCTCTGGAGCGAGTTATACACAAATGATATGTACTTTACCTAGTATTACTCACCGTGATATTCCGTGTTCAGAACACATTTCATGCATCATGGATTCGACAAACATTCACTACAGAGTTGGTAACATAACGATTACAGAACATTCATCCACCATAAATGCCATATTGACACTTTGAAGCACTTTCCCATATTTCAAAAGATTTTCCTAATGCCAGTTTTGAAAATGAGGCAGATTCGCAAAAAATTCTCGTGGAGCAAGTACTTCCCAATAGAAATGTAATTTACATAGTTTCCCTCACAGTGACATTCCAATTTCCGAACACGCTACATACATCACGGGTTTGACAAACATTTTTATGAGTTATGTACATGTGTATTACAGAACTTTCATCCACCATACAAGGAGTATTTAAACCTAGAAACATTAACTCTGAATTTGCAGCCTATTCCTAATGCCAGTTTCTCGAAAATCAGGCCGTATTCTCCGGAAAAAATTTTTGGAGCGAGTTCTACCCAATAGACATGAAATTTTCATAGATTCCATCTCCGGAAATTTCTGTCATACGATCACGCTACATGCATAGGCTTTCTACAATTATTCACATCAGGTTTGTTTGCATGTGGCTTTATGAACTTCCATCACAATAAAAGACATATTGACAGTTTGAAGTATTTTCTCTGATTTTGAAGGAATTTCCAAATGCCAGTTTCGAAAATGAGGCAAATTTCACAGAGAAAAACTCTTGGAGTGAGTTCTACCCAAGACAAATTTATTTTACATAGATTCGTTCACCGTGATGTTCTATTTTCTGAACACTCTTCATGTATCTCGGATTCGACATATATTCTCTACAGAGTTGTTAGTATGCGGATAGCCGGACTTTCATCCACCATACAAGGCATATTTACACCTACAATTGATTAATCATAGTTCGCAGCTTATTCCTAATGCCAGTTTCAAAAATCAGGCTGTTATCTCAGGAAAAAACTCTTGGAGAGATTTCTAACCTAGGGAAATGTAATTTACATAAATTTCCTCGCCGAGACATTCCATGTTCCGAACATGCTACATGCATAACGGATTCGACAAATATTCACTACAGATTTGTTAGCATGTGGATTACCGAACTTTCATCACAAAACATTGAATATTGATACTTAGAAGTATTTTCTCAGATTTTGCAGCATTTTCCAAGGGCTAGTTTCAAAAATGATGCAGTTTTCGCAGAAAAATTCTCTTGGAGTTTGTTCTACCTAATAGGCAAGTAGTTTACATTATTTCAAACACCGTGAAATTCCACGTTCCGAACATGTTATATGCATCACGGATAAAAAAAAAGATTCTTTAATATGTTGTGAAAATATGGATTACTGAACTTTCTCCGAACATAAAGACATCTTTACACCTACAAATATTATCTCTCATTTCGCAGCTTTATGCAAACATCCCATTCGAGAATCAAGCAATTTTCGCAGAAATATTCTCTTCTAGCTAGTTCTACCCAATAGAATTCTAATTTACATAGTTTCATTACCGTGAAATTCTGTTTTCCGTACGCGCTACATGAATCACGGTTTGAAAAATATTTACTACACTCTTGTTAACATGTGGATTACCGGACTTTCATCCACCAATCAAGTCATATTGACACTTAGAAGCATTTTCTCATATTTCGAAGATTTTTCCTAACGCCAGATTTGAAAAAGAGGCAGATTCTGCAGAAAAATGCTCTTGGAGCGAGTTCTACCCAATAGACATGTAATTTACATACATGTGCTCATCATGATACTTTGTGTTCTGAACACATTTCATGTATCTCGGATTCGACAAATATTAACTACAGAGATGTTAGCATTTGGATTACCAATCTTACATCCACCATACAAGGCATATTTACACCTACAAGTATTTACTCTCTTTTCGCAGTTTTATGCAATCGTCAAATTCGATATTCATGCAATTTGCGCATAAAAATTCTATTCAAGCTAGTTTTACCCAATAGAATTTTAATTTACATAGTTTCATTACCGTGAATTTCCGTGTTCCAAACACGCTAAATAAGTCACGGATTCGAAAAGAAATCCCTTCATAGTTGGTTACGTGGATTACCAGAGTTAAATTCCCCATTCAAGGCATATTCACACTTAGAAGCATTTTCTCAGATTTCTCAGGTTTTTCCTAACGCCTTTCTAGGAAAATGCGGCTGATTTCACAGAAAATGTTCTTGGAGCTAGTTCTACCAAAAAGATATATAATTTAAGTATTTCTCTCACCGTGACATTCCGTGTTCTGAACATGTTACATGCATCAAGGTTTCGACAATCATGCTTTAATGAGTGTGAGCATGTGGATTATCAAATTTTCATCCACCTTACAAGACATGTTTTCACCTAGAAACATTTACTCACATTTCGCAGAATTTTCCTAACGTCAGTTTCGAAAATTAGGCAGTTTTCGAAGAAAAATCCTCCTGTTGCATGTTCCATCCAATAGACATCTCATTTTCATAGATACCATCACCGTAACATTCCGTGTTCCTAAAAAATGGTTCATGCACCAAGGATTCAACAAATATCACTGCTGAGTTGTTAGCATGTGAATTACCGATCTTTAATAAACCATTGAAGACATATTGTCACCTTAAAGCATTTAATATGATTTCACAGCCTTTTCATAAAACCAGTCTCGAAACTGAGGGAGATTTTTCAGTAAAACTCTCCTGGAGAGGGTTCTAACCAATATATATGTAATTAACTTTGCTTCCCTCACCGAGAAATACCTTGTTCCAAACAGGCTACATACATCAAGGATTTGAGAAACATTTTTAATGAGTTATGTACATGTGTATTACAGAACTTTCATCCAACATTCAAGGCATATTGACACATAGAAGTATTAACTGTGAGTTCGCAGCTTTTTCCTAATAGCAGTTTCGAAATTCAGGCAGTTTTCAAAGGAAAAAACTGTTGGAGCGTGTTCTACCCAATAGGTACGTAAATTACATAGATTCCCCAGCTGTGAAATTCCGTGTTTCGAACACACTACATGCAGAAAAGTTTCGACAAAAATAAACTTTAGAGTTGTTTGCATGAGGATGACAGGACTTTCATCACAATAGAAAGCATATTGATACTTAGAAGCATTTTCTCTGATTTCACAGAGCTTTCCAAACGCCAGTTTTGAAAATGAGGCAGATTTCACGGCAAAAAACTCTTGGAGCAGGTTCTAACCTATAGACATGTAATTTACATGGATTCGCTCACCGTGAAATTCCATGTTCTGAACACGCTACATGCATCTCGGATTCGACAAATATTCACTACATAGTTGTTAGCATGTGGATTACAGCACTTTCATACACCATACAAGGCTTACTGACACTTTGAAGAAGTTTCTCAGATTTCACAGTTTAGTTTTAACGCCAGTTTGGAAAATGAGGCAGATTTGGCAGAAAAATTCTCTGGAGCGAGTTATACACAAATGATATGTACTTTACCTAGTATTACTCACCGTGATATTCCGTGTTCAGAACACATTTCATGCATCATGGATTCGACAAACATTCACTACAGAGTTGGTAACATAACGATTACGGAACATTCATCCACCATAAATGCCATATTGACACTTTGAAGCACTTTCCCATATTTCAAAAGATTTTCCTAATGCCAGTTTTGAAAATGAGGCAGATTCGCAAAAAATTCTCGTGGAGCAAGTACTTCCCAATAGAAATGTAATTTACATAGTTTCCCTCACAGTGACATTCCAATTTCCGAACACGCTACATACATCACGGGTTTGACAAACATTTTTATGAGTTATGTACATGTGTATTACAGAACTTTCATCCACCATACAAGGAGTATTTAAACCTAGAAACATTAACTCTGAATTTGCAGCCTATTCCTAATGCCAGTTTCTCGAAAATCAGGCCGTATTCTCCGGAAAAAATTTTTGGAGCGAGTTCTACCCAATAGACATGAAATTTTCATAGATTCCATCTCCGGAAATTTCTGTCATACGATCACGCTACATGCATAGGCTTTCTACAATTATTCACATCAGGTTTGTTTGCATGTGGCTTTATGAACTTCCATCACAATAAAAGACATATTGACAGTTTGAAGTATTTTCTCTGATTTTGAAGGAATTTCCAAATGCCAGTTTCGAAAATGAGGCAAATTTCACAGAGAAAAACTCTTGGAGTGAGTTCTACCCAAGACACATTTATTTTACATAGATTCGCTCACCGTGATATTCTATTTTCTGAACACTCTTCATGTATCTCGGATTCGACATATATTCTCTACAGAGTTGTTAGTATGCGGATAGCCGGACTTTCATCCACCATACAAGGCATATTTACACCTACAATTGATTAATCATAGTTCGCAGCTTATTCCTAATGCCAGTTTCAAAAATCAGGCTGTTATCTCAGGAAAAAACTCTTGGAGAGATTTCTAACCTAGGGAAATGTAATTTACATAAATTTCCTCGCCGAGACATTCCATGTTCCGAACATGCTACATGCATAACGGATTCGACAAATATTCACTACAGATTTGTTAGCATGTGGATTACCGAACTTTCATCACAAAACATTGAATATTGATACTTAGAAGTATTTTCTCAGATTTTGCAGCATTTTCCAAGGGCTAGTTTCAAAAATGATGCAGTTTTCGCAGAAAAATTCTCTTGGAGTTTGTTCTACCTAATAGGCAAGTAGTTTACATTATTTCAAACACCGTGAAATTCCACGTTCCGAACATGTTATATGCATCACGGATAAAAAAAAAGATTCTTTAATATGTTGTGAAAATATGGATTACTGAACTTTCTCCGAACATAAAGACATCTTTACACCTACAAATATTATCTCTCATTTCGCAGCTTTATGCAAACATCCCATTCGAGAATCAAGCAATTTTCGCAGAAATATTCTCTTCTAGCTAGTTCTACCCAATAGAATTCTAATTTACATAGTTTCATTACCGTGAAATTCTGTTTTCCGTACGCGCTACATGAATCACGGTTTGAAAAATATTTACTACACTCTTGTTAACATGTGGATTACCGGACTTTCATCCACCAATCAAGTCATATTGACACTTAGAAGCATTTTCTCATATTTCGAAGATTTTTCCTAACGCCAGATTTGAAAAAGAGGCAGATTCTGCAGAAAAATGCTCTTGGAGCGAGTTCTACCCAATAGACATGTAATTTACATAGATGTGCTCATCATGATACTTTGTGTTCTGAACACATTTCATGTATCTCGGATTCGACAAATATTAACTACAGAGATGTTAGCATTTGGATTACCAATCTTACATCCACCATACAAGGCATATTTACACCTACAAGTATTTACTCTCTTTTCGCAGTTTTATGCAATCGTCAAATTCGATATTCATGCAATTTGCGCATAAAAATTCTATTCAAGCTAGTTCTACCCAATAGAATTTTAATTTACATAGTTTCATTACCGTGAATTTCCGTGTTCCAAACACGCTAAATAAGTCACGGATTCGAAAAGAAATCCCTTCATAGTTGGTTACGTGGATTACCAGAGTTAAATTCCCCATTCAAGGCATATTCACACTTAGAAGCATTTTCTCAGATTTCTCAGGTTTTTCCTAACGCCTTTCTAGGAAAATGCAGCTGATTTCACAGAAAATGTTCTTGGAGCTAGTTCTACCAAAAAGATATATAATTTAAGTATTTCTCTCACCGTGACATTCCGTGTTCTGAACATGTTACATGCATCAAGGTTTCGACAATCATGCTTTAATGAGTGTGAGCATGTGGATTATCAAATTTTCATCCACCTTACAAGACATGTTTTCACCTAGAAACATTTACTCACATTTCGCAGAATTTTCCTAACGTCAGTTTCGAAAATTAGGCAGTTTTCGAAGAAAAATCCTCTTGTTGCATGTTCCATCCTATAGACATCTCATTTTCATAGATACCATCACCGTAACATTCCGTGTTCCTAAAAAATGGTTCATGCACCAAGGATTCAACAAATATCACTGCTGAGTTGTTAGCATGTGAATTACCGATCTTTAATAAACCATTGAAGACATATTGTCACCTTAAAGCATTTAATATGATTTCACAGCCTTTTCATAAAACCAGTCTCGAAACTGAGGGAGATTTTTCAGTAAAACTCTCCTGGAGAGGGTTCTAACCAATATATATGTAATTAACTTTGCTTCCCTCACCGAGAAATACCTTGTTCCAAACAGGCTACATACATCAAGGATTTGAGAAACATTTTTAATGAGTTATGTACATGTGTATTACAGAACTTTCATCCAACATTCAAGGCATATTGACACATAGAAGTATTAACTGTGAGTTCGCAGCTTTTTCCTAATAGCAGTTTCGAAATTCAGGCAGTTTTCAAAGGAAAAAACTGTTGGAGCGTGTTCTACCCAATAGGTACGTAAATTACATAGATTCCCCCGCTGTGAAATTCCGTGTTTCGAACACACTACATGCAGAAAAGTTTCGACAAAAATAAACTTTAGAGTTGTTTGCATGAGGATGACAGGACTTTCATCACAATAGAAAGCATATTGATACTTAGAAGCATTTTCTCTGATTTCACAGAGCTTTCCAAACGCCAGTTTTGAAAATGAGGCAGATTTCACGGCAAAAAACTCTTGGAGCAGGTTCTAACCTATAGACATGTAATTTACATGGATTCGCTCACCGTGAAATTCCATGTTCTGAACACGCTACATGCATCTCGGATTCGACAAATATTCACTACATAGTTGTTAGCATGTGGATTACAGCACTTTCATACACCATACAAGGCTTACTGACACTTTGAAGAAGTTTCTCAGATTTCACAGTTTAGTTTTAACGCCAGTTTGGAAAATGAGGCAGATTTGGCAGAAAAATTCTCTGGAGCGAGTTATACACAAATGATATGTACTTTACCTAGTATTACTCACCGTGATATTCCGTGTTCAGAACACATTTCATGCATCATGGATTCGACAAACATTCACTACAGAGTTGGTAACATAACGATTACGGAACATTCATCCACCATAAATGCCATATTGACACTTTGAAGCACTTTCCCATATTTCAAAAGATTTTCCTAATGCCAGTTTTGAAAATGAGGCAGATTCGCAAAAAATTCTCGTGGAGCAAGTACTTCCCAATAGAAATGTAATTTACATAGTTTCCCTCACAGTGACATTCCAATTTCCGAACACGCTACATACATCACGGGTTTGACAAACATTTTTATGAGTTATGTACATGTGTATTACAGAACTTTCATCCACCATACAAGGAGTATTTAAACCTAGAAACATTAACTCTGAATTTGCAGCCTATTCCTAATGCCAGTTTCTCGAAAATCAGGCCGTATTCTCCGGAAAAAATTTTTGGAGCGAGTTCTACCCAATAGACATGAAATTTTCATAGATTCCATCTCCGGAAATTTCTGTCATACGATCACGCTACATGCATAGGCTTTCTACAATTATTCACATCAGGTTTGTTTGCATGTGGCTTTATGAACTTCCATCACAATAAAAGACATATTGACAGTTTGAAGTATTTTCTCTGATTTTGAAGGAATTTCCAAATGCCAGTTTCGAAAATGAGGCAAATTTCACAGAGAAAAACTCTTGGAGTGAGTTCTACCCAAGACACATTTATTTTACATAGATTCGCTCACCGTGATATTCTATTTTCTGAACACTCTTCATGTATCTCGGATTCGACATATATTCTCTACAGAGTTGTTAGTATGCGGATAGCCGGACTTTCATCCACCATACAAGGCATATTTACACCTACAATTGATTAATCATAGTTCGCAGCTTATTCCTAATGCCAGTTTCAAAAATCAGGCTGTTATCTCAGGAAAAAACTCTTGGAGAGATTTCTAACCTAGGGAAATGTAATTTACATAAATTTCCTCGCCGAGACATTCCATGTTCCGAACATGCTACATGCATAACGGATTCGACAAATATTCACTACAGATTTGTTAGCATGTGGATTACCGAACTTTCATCACAAAACATTGAATATTGATACTTAGAAGTATTTTCTCAGATTTTGCAGCATTTTCCAAGGGCTAGTTTCAAAAATGATGCAGTTTTCGCAGAAAAATTCTCTTGGAGTTTGTTCTACCTAATAGGCAAGTAGTTTACATTATTTCAAACACCGTGAAATTCCACGTTCCGAACATGTTATATGCATCACGGATAAAAAAAAAGATTCTTTAATATGTTGTGAAAATATGGATTACTGAACTTTCTCCGAACATAAAGACATCTTTACACCTACAAATATTATCTCTCATTTCGCAGCTTTATGCAAACATCCCATTCGAGAATCAAGCAATTTTCGCAGAAATATTCTCTTCTAGCTAGTTCTACCCAATAGAATTCTAATTTACATAGTTTCATTACCGTGAAATTCTGTTTTCCGTATGCGCTACATGAATCACGGTTTGAAAAATATTTACTACACTCTTGTTAACATGTGGATTACCGGACTTTCATCCACCAATCAAGTCATATTGACACTTAGAAGCATTTTCTCATATTTCGAAGATTTTTCCTAACGCCAGATTTGAAAAAGAGGCAGATTCTGCAGAAAAATGCTCTTGGAGCGAGTTCTACCCAATAGACATGTAATTTACATAGATGTGCTCATCATGATACTTTGTGTTCTGAACACATTTCATGTATCTCGGATTCGACAAATATTAACTACAGAGATGTTAGCATTTGGATTACCAATCTTACATCCACCATACAAGGCATATTTACACCTACAAGTATTTACTCTCTTTTCGCAGTTTTATGCAATCGTCAAATTCGATATTCATGCAATTTGCGCATAAAAATTCTATTCAAGCTAGTTTTACCCAATAGAATTTTAATTTACATAGTTTCATTACCGTGAATTTCCGTGTTCCAAACACGCTAAATAAGTCACGGATTCGAAAAGAAATCCCTTCATAGTTGGTTACGTGGATTACCAGAGTTAAATTCCCCATTCAAGGCATATTCACACTTAGAAGCATTTTCTCAGATTTCTCAGGTTTTTCCTAACGCCTTTCTAGGAAAATGCGGCTGATTTCACAGAAAATGTTCTTGGAGCTAGTTCTACCAAAAAGATATATAATTTAAGTATTTCTCTCACCGTGACATTCCGTGTTCTGAACATGTTACATGCATCAAGGTTTTGACAATCATGCTTTAATGAGAGTGAGCATGTGGATTATCAAATTTTCATCCACCTTACAAGACATGTTTTCACCTAGAAATATTTACTCACATTTCGCAGAATTTTCCTAATGTCAGTTTCGAAAATTAGGCAGTTTTCGAAGAAAAATCCTCTTGTTGCATGTTCCATCCTATAGACATCTCATTTTCATAGATACCATCACCGTAACATTCCGTGTTCCTAAAAAATGGTTCATGCACCAAGGATTCAACAAATATCACTGCTGAGTTGTTAGCATGTGAATTACCGATCTTTAATAAACCATTGAAGACATATTGTCACCTTAAATCATTTAATATGATTTCACAGCCTTTTCATAAAACCAGTCTCGAAACTGAGTCAGATTTTTCAGTAAAACTCTCCTGGAGAGGGTTCTAACCAATATATATGTAATTAACTTTGCTTCCCTCACCGAGAAATACCTTGTTCCAAACAGGCTACATACATCAAGGATTTGAGAAACATTTTTAATGAGTTATGTACATGTGTATTACAGAACTTTCATCCAACATTCAAGGCATATTGACACATAGAAGTATTAACTGTGAGTTCGCAGCTTTTTCCTAATAGCAGTTTCGAAATTCAGGCAGTTTTCAAAGGAAAAAACTGTTGGAGCGTGTTCTACCCAATAGGTACGTAAATTACATAGATTCCCCCGCTGTGAAATTCCGTGTTTCAAACACACTACATGCAGAAAAGTTTCGACAAAAATAAACTTTAGAGTTGTTTGCATGAGGATGACAGGACTTTCATCACAATAGAAAGCATATTGATACTTAGAAGCATTTTCTCTGATTTCACAGAGCTTTCCAAACGCCAGTTTTGAAAATGAGGCAGATTTCACGGCAAAAAACTCTTGGAGCAGGTTCTAACCTATAGACATGTAATTTACATGGATTCGCTCACCGTGAAATTCCATGTTCTGAACACGCTACATGCATCTCGGATTCGACAAATATTCACTACATAGTTGTTAGCATGTGGATTACAGCACTTTCATACACCATACAAGGCTTACTGACACTTTGAAGAAGTTTCTCAGATTTCACAGTTTAGTTTTAACGCCAGTTTGGAAAATGAGGCAGATTTGGCAGAAAAATTCTCTGGAGCGAGTTATACACAAATGATATGTACTTTACCTAGTATTACTCACCGTGATATTCCGTGTTCAGAACACATTTCATGCATCATGGATTCGACAAACATTCACTACAGAGTTGGTAACATAACGATTACGGAACATTCATCCACCATAAATGCCATATTGACACTTTGAAGCACTTTCCCATATTTCAAAAGATTTTCCTAATGCCAGTTTTGAAAATGAGGCAGATTCGCAAAAAATTCTCGTGGAGCAAGTACTTCCCAATAGAAATGTAATTTACATAGTTTCCCTCACAGTGACATTCCAATTTCCGAACACGCTACATACATCACGGGTTTGACAAACATTTTTATGAGTTATGTACATGTGTATTACAGAACTTTCATCCACCATACAAGGAGTATTTAAACCTAGAAACATTAACTCTGAATTTGCAGCCTATTCCTAATGCCAGTTTCTCGAAAATCAGGCCGTATTCTCCGGAAAAAATTTTTGGAGCGAGTTCTACCCAATAGACATGAAATTTTCATAGATTCCATCTCCGGAAATTTCTGTCATACGATCACGCTACATGCATAGGCTTTCTACAATTATTCACATCAGGTTTGTTTGCATGTGGCTTTATGAACTTCCATCACAATAAAAGACATATTGACAGTTTGAAGTATTTTCTCTGATTTTGAAGGAATTTCCAAATGCCAGTTTCGAAAATGAGGCAAATTTCACAGAGAAAAACTCTTGGAGTGAGTTCTACCCAAGACACATTTATTTTACATAGATTCGCTCACCGTGATATTCTATTTTCTGAACACTCTTCATGTATCTCAGATTCGACATATATTCTCTACAGAGTTGTTAGTATGCGGATAGCCGGACTTTCATCCACCATACAAGGCATATTTACACCTACAATTGATTAATCATAGTTCGCAGCTTATTCCTAATGCCAGTTTCAAAAATCAGGCTGTTATCTCAGGAAAAAACTCTTGGAGAGATTTCTAACCTAGGGAAATGTAATTTACATAAATTTCCTCGCCGAGACATTCCATGTTCCGAACATGCTACATGCATAACGGATTCGACAAATATTCACTACAGATTTGTTAGCATGTGGATTACCGAACTTTCATCACAAAACATTGAATATTGATACTTAGAAGTATTTTCTCAGATTTTGCAGCATTTTCCAAGGGCTAGTTTCAAAAATGATGCAGTTTTCGCAGAAAAATTCTCTTGGAGTTTGTTCTACCTAATAGGCAAGTAGTTTACATTATTTCAAACACCGTGAAATTCCACGTTCCGAACATGTTATATGCATCACGGATAAAAAAAAAGATTCTTTAATATGTTGTGAAAATATGGATTACTGAACTTTCTCCGAACATAAAGACATCTTTACACCTACAAATATTATCTCTCATTTCGCAGCTTTATGCAAACATCCCATTCGAGAATCAAGCAATTTTCGCAGAAATATTCTCTTCTAGCTAGTTCTACCCAATAGAATTCTAATTTACATAGTTTCATTACCGTGAAATTCTGTTTTCCGTATGCGCTACATGAATCACGGTTTGAAAAATATTTACTACACTCTTGTTAACATGTGGATTACCGGACTTTCATCCACCAATCAAGTCATATTGACACTTAGAAGCATTTTCTCATATTTCGAAGATTTTTCCTAACGCCAGATTTGAAAAAGAGGCAGATTCTGCAGAAAAATGCTCTTGGAGCGAGTTCTACCCAATAGACATGTAATTTACATAGATGTGCTCATCATGATACTTTGTGTTCTGAACACATTTCATGTATCTCGGATTCGACAAATATTAACTACAGAGATGTTAGCATTTGGATTACCAATCTTACATCCACCATACAAGGCATATTTACACCTACAAGTATTTACTCTCTTTTCGCAGTTTTATGCAATCGTCAAATTCGATATTCATGCAATTTGCGCATAAAAATTCTATTCAAGCTAGTTTTACCCAATAGAATTTTAATTTACATAGTTTCATTACCGTGAATTTCCGTGTTCCAAACACGCTAAATAAGTCACGGATTCGAAAAGAAATCCCTTCATAGTTGGTTACGTGGATTACCAGAGTTAAATTCCCCATTCAAGGCATATTCACACTTAGAAGCATTTTCTCAGATTTCTCAGGTTTTTCCTAACGCCTTTCTAGGAAAATGCGGCTGATTTCACAGAAAATGTTCTTGGAGCTAGTTCTACCAAAAAGATATATAATTTAAGTATTTCTCTCACCGTGACATTCCGTGTTCTGAACATGTTACATGCATCAAGGTTTTGACAATCATGCTTTAATGAGAGTGAGCATGTGGATTATCAAATTTTCATCCACCTTACAAGACATGTTTTCACCTAGAAATATTTACTCACATTTCGCAGAATTTTCCTAATGTCAGTTTCGAAAATTAGGCAGTTTTCGAAGAAAAATCCTCTTGTTGCATGTTCCATCCTATAGACATCTCATTTTCATAGATACCATCACCGTAACATTCCGTGTTCCTAAAAAATGGTTCATGCACCAAGGATTCAACAAATATCACTGCTGAGTTGTTAGCATGTGAATTACCGATCTTTAATAAACCATTGAAGACATATTGTCACCTTAAATCATTTAATATGATTTCACAGCCTTTTCATAAAACCAGTCTCGAAACTGAGTCAGATTTTTCAGTAAAACTCTCCTGGAGAGGGTTCTAACCAATATATATGTAATTAACTTTGCTTCCCTCACCGAGAAATACCTTGTTCCAAACAGGCTACATACATCAAGGATTTGAGAAACATTTTTAATGAGTTATGTACATGTGTATTACAGAACTTTCATCCAACATTCAAGGCATATTGACACATAGAAGTATTAACTGTGAGTTCGCAGCTTTTTCCTAATAGCAGTTTCGAAATTCAGGCAGTTTTCAAAGGAAAAAACTGTTGGAGCGTGTTCTACCCAATAGGTACGTAAATTACATAGATTCCCCCGCTGTGAAATTCCGTGTTTCGAACACACTACATGCAGAAAAGTTTCGACAAAAATAAACTTTAGAGTTGTTTGCATGAGGATGACAGGACTTTCATCACAATAGAAAGCATATTGATACTTAGAAGCATTTTCTCTGATTTCACAGAGCTTTCCAAACGCCAGTTTTGAAAATGAGGCAGATTTCACGGCAAAAAACTCTTGGAGCAGGTTCTAACCTATAGACATGTAATTTACATGGATTCGCTCACCGTGAAATTCCATGTTCTGAACACGCTACATGCATCTCGGATTCGACAAATATTCACTACATAGTTGTTAGCATGTGGATTACAGCACTTTCATACACCATACAAGGCTTACTGACACTTTGAAGAAGTTTCTCAGATTTCACAGTTTAGTTTTAACGCCAGTTTGGAAAATGAGGCAGATTTGGCAGAAAAATTCTCTGGAGCGAGTTATACACAAATGATATGTACTTTACCTAGTATTACTCACCGTGATATTCCGTGTTCAGAACACATTTCATGCATCATGGATTCGACAAACATTCACTACAGAGTTGGTAACATAACGATTACGGAACATTCATCCACCATAAATGCCATATTGACACTTTGAAGCACTTTCCCATATTTCAAAAGATTTTCCTAATGCCAGTTTTGAAAATGAGGCAGATTCGCAAAAAATTCTCGTGGAGCAAGTACTTCCCAATAGAAATGTAATTTACATAGTTTCCCTCACAGTGACATTCCAATTTCCGAACACGCTACATACATCACGGGTTTGACAAACATTTTTATGAGTTATGTACATGTGTATTACAGAACTTTCATCCACCATACAAGGAGTATTTAAACCTAGAAACATTAACTCTGAATTTGCAGCCTATTCCTAATGCCAGTTTCTCGAAAATCAGGCCGTATTCTCCGGAAAAAATTTTTGGAGCGAGTTCTACCCAATAGACATGAAATTTTCATAGATTCCATCTCCGGAAATTTCTGTCATACGATCACGCTACATGCATAGGCTTTCTACAATTATTCACATCAGGTTTGTTTGCATGTGGCTTTATGAACTTCCATCACAATAAAAGACATATTGACAGTTTGAAGTATTTTCTCTGATTTTGAAGGAATTTCCAAATGCCAGTTTCGAAAATGAGGCAAATTTCACAGAGAAAAACTCTTGGAGTGAGTTCTACCCAAGACACATTTATTTTACATAGATTCGCTCACCGTGATATTCTATTTTCTGAACACTCTTCATGTATCTCGGATTCGACATATATTCTCTACAGAGTTGTTAGTATGCGGATAGCCGGACTTTCATCCACCATACAAGGCATATTTACACCTACAATTGATTAATCATAGTTCGCAGCTTATTCCTAATGCCAGTTTCAAAAATCAGGCTGTTATCTCAGGAAAAAACTCTTGGAGAGATTTCTAACCTAGGGAAATGTAATTTACATAAATTTCCTCGCCGAGACATTCCATGTTCCGAACATGCTACATGCATAACGGATTCGACAAATATTCACTACAGATTTGTTAGCATGTGGATTACCGAACTTTCATCACAAAACATTGAATATTGATACTTAGAAGTATTTTCTCAGATTTTGCAGCATTTTCCAAGGGCTAGTTTCAAAAATGATGCAGTTTTCGCAGAAAAATTCTCTTGGAGTTTGTTCTACCTAATAGGCAAGTAGTTTACATTATTTCAAACACCGTGAAATTCCACGTTCCGAACATGTTATATGCATCACGGATAAAAAAAAAGATTCTTTAATATGTTGTGAAAATATGGATTACTGAACTTTCTCCGAACATAAAGACATCTTTACACCTACAAATATTATCTCTCATTTCGCAGCTTTATGCAAACATCCCATTCGAGAATCAAGCAATTTTCGCAGAAATATTCTCTTCTAGCTAGTTCTACCCAATAGAATTCTAATTTACATAGTTTCATTACCGTGAAATTCTGTTTTCCGTACGCGCTACATGAATCACGGTTTGAAAAATATTTACTACACTCTTGTTAACATGTGGATTACCGGACTTTCATCCACCAATCAAGTCATATTGACACTTAGAAGCATTTTCTCATATTTCGAAGATTTTTCCTAACGCCAGATTTGAAAAAGAGGCAGATTCTGCAGAAAAATGCTCTTGGAGCGAGTTCTACCCAATAGACATGTAATTTACATAGATGTGCTCATCATGATACTTTGTGTTCTGAACACATTTCATGTATCTCGGATTCGACAAATATTAACTACAGAGATGTTAGCATTTGGATTACCAATCTTACATCCACCATACAAGGCATATTTACACCTACAAGTATTTACTCTCTTTTCGCAGTTTTATGCAATCGTCAAATTCGATATTCATGCAATTTGCGCATAAAAATTCTATTCAAGCTAGTTCTACCCAATAGAATTTTAATTTACATAGTTTCATTACCGTGAATTTCCGTGTTCCAAACACGCTAAATAAGTCACGGATTCGAAAAGAAATCCCTTCATAGTTGGTTACGTGGATTACCAGAGTTAAATTCCCCATTCAAGGCATATTCACACTTAGAAGCATTTTCTCAGATTTCTCAGGTTTTTCCTAACGCCTTTCTAGGAAAATGCGGCTGATTTCACAGAAAATGTTCTTGGAGCTAGTTCTACCAAAAAGATATATAATTTAAGTATTTCTCTCACCGTGACATTCCGTGTTCTGAACATGTTACATGCATCAAGGTTTCGACAATCATGCTTTAATGAGTGTGAGCATGTGGATTATCAAATTTTCATCCACCTTACAAGACATGTTTTCACCTAGAAATATTTACTCACATTTCGCAGAATTTTCCTAACGTCAGTTTCGAAAATTAGGCAGTTTTCGAAGAAAAATCCTCTTGTTGCATGTTCCATCCTATAGACATCTCATTTTCATAGATACCATCACCGTAACATTCCGTGTTCCTAAAAAATGGTTCATGCACCAAGGATTCAACAAATATCACTGCTGAGTTGTTAGCATGTGAATTACCGATCTTTAATAAACCATTGAAGACATATTGTCACCTTAAATCATTTAATATGATTTCACAGCCTTTTCATAAAACCAGTCTCGAAACTGAGTCAGATTTTTCAGTAAAACTCTCCTGGAGAGGGTTCTAACCAATATATATGTAATTAACTTTGCTTCCCTCACCGAGAAATACCTTGTTCCAAACAGGCTACATACATCAAGGATTTGAGAAACATTTTTAATGAGTTATGTACATGTGTATTACAGAACTTTCATCCACCATACAAGGAGTATTAAAACCTAGAAACATTAACTCTGAATTGCAGCCTATTCCTAATGCCAGTTTCTCGAAAATCAGGCCGTATTCTCCGGAAAAATTTTTGGAGCGAGTTCTACCCAATAGACATGAAATTTTCATAGATTCCATCTCCGGAAATTTCTGTCATACGATCACGCTACATGCATAGGCTTTCTACAATTATTCACATCAGGTTTGTTTGCATGTGGCTTTATGAACTTCCATCACAATAAAAGACATATTGACAGTTTGAAGTATTTTCTCTGATTTTGAAGGAATTTCCAAATGCCAGTTTCGAAAATGAGGCAAATTTCACAGAGAAAAACTCTTGGAGTGAGTTCTACCCAAGACACATTTATTTTACATAGATTCGCTCACCGTGATATTCTATTTTCTGAACACTCTTCATGTATCTCGGATTCGACATATATTCTCTACAGAGTTGTTAGTATGCGGATAGCCGGACTTTCATCCACCATACAAGGCATATTTACACCTACAATTGATTAATCATAGTTCGCAGCTTATTCCTAATGCCAGTTTCAAAAATCAGGCTGTTATCTCAGGAAAAAACTCTTGGAGAGATTTCTAACCTAGGGAAATGTAATTTACATAAATTTCCTCGCCGAGACATTCCATGTTCCGAACATGCTACATGCATAACGGATTCGACAAATATTCACTACAGATTTGTTAGCATGTGGATTACCGAACTTTCATCACAAAACATTGAATATTGATACTTAGAAGTATTTTCTCAGATTTTGCAGCATTTTCCAAGGGCTAGTTTCAAAAATGATGCAGTTTTCGCAGAAAAATTCTCTTGGAGTTTGTTCTACCTAATAGGCAAGTAGTTTACATTATTTCAAACACCGTGAAATTCCACGTTCCGAACATGTTATATGCATCACGGATAAAAAAAAAGATTCTTTAATATGTTGTGAAAATATGGATTACTGAACTTTCTCCGAACATAAAGACATCTTTACACCTACAAATATTATCTCTCATTTCGCAGCTTTATGCAAACATCCCATTCGAGAATCAAGCAATTTTCGCAGAAATATTCTCTTCTAGCTAGTTCTACCCAATAGAATTCTAATTTACATAGTTTCATTACCGTGAAATTCTGTTTTCCGTACGCGCTACATGAATCACGGTTTGAAAAATATTTACTACACTCTTGTTAACATGTGGATTACCGGACTTTCATCCACCAATCAAGTCATATTGACACTTAGAAGCATTTTCTCATATTTCGAAGATTTTTCCTAACGCCAGATTTGAAAAAGAGGCAGATTCTGCAGAAAAATGCTCTTGGAGCGAGTTCTACCCAATAGACATGTAATTTACATAGATGTGCTCATCATGATACTTTGTGTTCTGAACACATTTCATGTATCTCGGATTCGACAAATATTAACTACAGAGATGTTAGCATTTGGATTACCAATCTTACATCCACCATACAAGGCATATTTACACCTACAAGTATTTACTCTCTTTTCGCAGTTTTATGCAATCGTCAAATTCGATATTCATGCAATTTGCGCATAAAAATTCTATTCAAGCTAGTTTTACCCAATAGAATTTTAATTTACATAGTTTCATTACCGTGAATTTCCGTGTTCCAAACACGCTAAATAAGTCACGGATTCGAAAAGAAATCCCTTCATAGTTGGTTACGTGGATTACCAGAGTTAAATTCCCCATTCAAGGCATATTCACACTTAGAAGCATTTTCTCAGATTTCTCAGGTTTTTCCTAACGCCTTTCTAGGAAAATGCGGCTGATTTCACAGAAAATGTTCTTGGAGCTAGTTCTACCAAAAAGATATATAATTTAAGTATTTCTCTCACCGTGACATTCCGTGTTCTGAACATGTTACATGCATCAAGGTTTCGACAATCATGCTTTAATGAGTGTGAGCATGTGGATTATCAAATTTTCATCCACCTTACAAGACATGTTTTCACCTAGAAACATTTACTCACATTTCGCAGAATTTTCCTAACGTCAGTTTCGAAAATTAGGCAGTTTTCGAAGAAAAATCCTCTTGTTGCATGTTCCATCCTATAGACATCTCATTTTCATAGATACCATCACCGTAACATTCCGTGTTCCTAAAAAATGGTTCATGCACCAAGGATTCAACAAATATCACTGCTGAGTTGTTAGCATGTGAATTACCGATCTTTAATAAACCATTGAAGACATATTGTCACCTTAAAGCATTTAATATGATTTCACAGCCTTTTCATAAAACCAGTCTCGAAACTGAGTCAGATTTTTTAGTAAAACTCTCCTGGAGAGGGTTCTAACCAATATATATGTAATTAACTTTGCTTCCCTCACCGAGAAATACCTTGTTCCAAACAGGCTACATACATCAAGGATTTGAGAAACATTTTTAATGAGTTATGTACATGTGTATTACAGAACTTTCATCCAACATTCAAGGCATATTGACACATAGAAGTATTAACTGTGAGTTCGCAGCTTTTTCCTAATAGCAGTTTCGAAATTCAGGCAGTTTTCAAAGGAAAAAACTGTTGGAGCGTGTTCTACCCAATAGGTACGTAAATTACATAGATTCCCCAGCTGTGAAATTCCGTGTTTCGAACACACTACATGCAGAAAAGTTTCGACAAAAATAAACTTTAGAGTTGTTTGCATGAGGATGACAGGACTTTCATCACAATAGAAAGCATATTGATACTTAGAAGCATTTTCTCTGATTTCACAGAGCTTTCCAAACGCCAGTTTTGAAAATGAGGCAGATTTCACGGCAAAAAACTCTTGGAGCAGGTTCTAACCTATAGACATGTAATTTACATGGATTCGCTCACCGTGAAATTCCATGTTCTGAACACGCTACATGCATCTCGGATTCGACAAATATTCACTACATAGTTGTTAGCATGTGGATTACAGCACTTTCATACACCATACAAGGCTTACTGACACTTTGAAGAAGTTTCTCAGATTTCACAGTTTAGTTTTAACACCAGTTTGGAAAATGAGGCAGATTTGGCAGAAAAATTCTCTGGAGCGAGTTATACACAAATGATATGTACTTTACCTAGTATTACTCACCGTGATATTCCGTGTTCAGAACACATTTCATGCATCATGGATTCGACAA
This sequence comes from Camelus bactrianus, assembly GCF_048773025.1. Lineage (NCBI taxonomy): Eukaryota > Metazoa > Chordata > Mammalia > Artiodactyla > Camelidae > Camelus > Camelus bactrianus. The sequence continues at coordinate 139,944,389 of NC_133539.1, read as the reverse complement.
ACATTCACTACAGAGTTGGTAACATAACGATTACGGAACATTCACCCACCATAAATGCCATATTGACACTTTGAAGCACTTTCCCATATTTCAAAAGATTTTCCTAATGCCAGTTTTGAAAATGAGGCAGATTCGCAAAAATTTCTCGTGGAGCAAGTACTTCCCAATAGAAATGTAATTTACATAGTTTCCCTCACAGTGACATTCCAATTTCCGAACACGCTACATACATCACGGGTTTGACAAACATTTTTATGAGTTATGTACATGTGTATTACAGAACTTTCATCCACCATACAAGGAGTATTTAAACCTAGAAACATTAACTCTGAATTGCAGCCTATTCCTAATGCCAGTTTCTCGAAAATCAGGCCGTATTCTCCGGAAAAAATTTTTGGAGCGAGTTCTACCCAATAGACATGAAATTTTCATAGATTCCATCTCCGGAAATTTCTGTCATACGATCACGCTACATGCATAGGCTTTCTACAATTATTCACATCAGGTTTGTTTGCATGTGGCTTTATGAACTTCCATCACAATAAAAGACATATTGACAGTTTGAAGTATTTTCTCTGATTTTGAAGGAATTTCCAAATGCCAGTTTCGAAAATGAGGCAAATTTCACAGAGAAAAACTCTTGGAGTGAGTTCTACCCAAGACACATTTATTTTACATAGATTCGCTCACCGTGATATTCTATTTTCTGAACACTCTTCATGTATCTCGGATTCGACATATATTCTCTACAGAGTTGTTAGTATGCGGATAGCCGGACTTTCATCCACCATACAAGGCATATTTACACCTACAATTGATTAATCATAGTTCGCAGCTTATTCCTAATGCCAGTTTCAAAAATCAGGCTGTTATCTCAGGAAAAAACTCTTGGAGAGATTTCTAACCTAGGGAAATGTAATTTACATAAATTTCCTCGCCGAGACATTCCATGTTCCGAACATGCTACATGCATAACGGATTCGACAAATATTCACTACAGATTTGTTAGCATGTGGATTACCGAACTTTCATCACAAAACATTGAATATTGATACTTAGAAGTATTTTCTCAGATTTTGCAGCATTTTCCAAGGGCTAGTTTCAAAAATGATGCAGTTTTCGCAGAAAAATTCTCTTGGAGTTTGTTCTACCTAATAGGCAAGTAGTTTACATTATTTCAAACACCGTGAAATTCCACGTTCCGAACATGTTATATGCATCACGGATAAAAAAAAAGATTCTTTAATATGTTGTGAAAATATGGATTACTGAACTTTCTCCGAACATAAAGACATCTTTACACCTACAAATATTATCTCTCATTTCGCAGCTTTATGCAAACATCCCATTCGAGAATCAAGCAATTTTCGCAGAAATATTCTCTTCTAGCTAGTTCTACCCAATAGAATTCTAATTTACATAGTTTCATTACCGTGAAATTCTGTTTTCCGTAGGCGCTACATGAATCACGGTTTGAAAAATATTTACTACACTCTTGTTAACATGTGGATTACCGGACTTTCATCCACCAATCAAGTCATATTGACACTTAGAAGCATTTTCTCATATTTCGAAGATTTTTCCTAACGCCAGATTTGAAAAAGAGGCAGATTCTGCAGAAAAATGCTCTTGGAGCGAGTTCTACCCAATAGACATGTAATTTACATAGATGTGCTCATCATGATACTTTGTGTTCTGAACACATTTCATGTATCTCGGATTCGACAAATATTAACTACAGAGATGTTAGCATTTGGATTACCAATCTTACATCCACCATACAAGGCATATTTACACCTACAAGTATTTACTCTCTTTTCGCAGTTTTATGCAATCGTCAAATTCGATATTCATGCAATTTGCGCATAAAAATTCTATTCAAGCTAGTTCTACCCAATAGAATTTTAATTTACATAGTTTCATTACCGTGAATTTCCGTGTTCCAAACACGCTAAATAAGTCACGGATTCGAAAAGAAATCCCTTCATAGTTGGTTACGTGGATTACCAGAGTTAAATTCCCCATTCAAGGCATATTCACACTTAGAAGCATTTTCTCAGATTTCTCAGGTTTTTCCTAACGCCTTTCTAGGAAAATGCAGCTGATTTCACAGAAAATGTTCTTGGAGCTAGTTCTACCAAAAAGATATATAATTTAAGTATTTCTCTCACCGTGACATTCCGTGTTCTGAACATGTTACATGCATCAAGGTTTCGACAATCATGCTTTAATGAGTGTGAGCATGTGGATTATCAAATTTTCATCCACCTTACAAGACATGTTTTCACCTAGAAACATTTACTCACATTTCGCAGAATTTTCCTAACGTCAGTTTCGAAAATTAGGCAGTTTTCGAAGAAAAATCCTCTTGTTGCATGTTCCATCCTATAGACATCTCATTTTCATAGATACCATCACCGTAACATTCCGTGTTCCTAAAAAATGGTTCATGCACCAAGGATTCAACAAATATCACTGCTGAGTTGTTAGCATGTGAATTACCGATCTTTAATAAACCATTGAAGACATATTGTCACCTTAAAGCATTTAATATGATTTCACAGCCTTTTCATAAAACCAGTCTCGAAACTGAGTCAGATTTTTCAGTAAAACTCTCCTGGAGAGGGTTCTAACCAATATATATGTAATTAACTTTGCTTCCCTCACCGAGAAATACCTTGTTCCAAACAGGCTACATACATCAAGGATTTGAGAAACATTTTTAATGAGTTATGTACATGTGTATTACAGAACTTTCATCCAACATTCAAGGCATATTGACACATAGAAGTATTAACTGTGAGTTCGCAGCTTTTTCCTAATAGCAGTTTCGAAATTCAGGCAGTTTTCAAAGGAAAAAACTGTTGGAGCGTGTTCTACCCAATAGGTACGTAAATTACATAGATTCCCCAGCTGTGAAATTCCGTGTTTCGAACACACTACATGCAGAAAAGTTTCGACAAAAATAAACTTTAGAGTTGTTTGCATGAGGATGACAGGACTTTCATCACAATAGAAAGCATATTGATACTTAGAAGCATTTTCTCTGATTTCACAGAGCTTTCCAAACGCCAGTTTTGAAAATGAGGCAGATTTCACGGCAAAAAACTCTTGGAGCAGGTTCTAACCTATAGACATGTAATTTACATGGATTCGCTCACCGTGAAATTCCATGTTCTGAACACGCTACATGCATCTCGGATTCGACAAATATTCACTACATAGTTGTTAGCATGTGGATTACAGCACTTTCATACACCATACAAGGCTTACTGACACTTTGAAGAAGTTTCTCAGATTTCACAGTTTAGTTTTAACGCCAGTTTGGAAAATGAGGCAGATTTGGCAGAAAAATTCTCTGGAGCGAGTTATACACAAATGATATGTACTTTACCTAGTATTACTCACCGTGATATTCCGTGTTCAGAACACATTTCATGCATCATGGATTCGACAAACATTCACTACAGAGTTGGTAACATAACGGTTACGGAACATTCATCCACCATAAATGCCATATTGACACTTTGAAGCACTTTCCCATATTTCAAAAGATTTTCCTAATGCCAGTTTTGAAAATGAGGCAGATTCGCAAAAAATTCTCGTGGAGCAAGTACTTCCCAATAGAAATGTAATTTACATAGTTTCCCTCACAGTGACATTCCAATTTCCGAACACGCTACATACATCACGGGTTTGACAAACATTTTTATGAGTTATGTACATGTGTATTACAGAACTTTCATCCACCATACAAGGAGTATTTAAACCTAGAAACATTAACTCTGAATTTGCAGCCTATTCCTAATGCCAGTTTCTCGAAAATCAGGCCGTATTCTCCGGAAAAAATTTTTGGAGCGAGTTCTACCCAATAGACATGAAATTTTCATAGATTCCATCTCCGGAAATTTCTGTCATACGATCACGCTACATGCATAGGCTTTCTACAATTATTCACATCAGGTTTGTTTGCATGTGGCTTTATGAACTTCCATCACAATAAAAGACATATTGACAGTTTGAAGTATTTTCTCTGATTTTGAAGGAATTTCCAAATGCCAGTTTCGAAAATGAGGCAAATTTCACAGAGAAAAACTCTTGGAGTGAGTTCTACCCAAGACACATTTATTTTACATAGATTCGCTCACCGTGATATTCTATTTTCTGAACACTCTTCATGTATCTCGGATTCGACATATATTCTCTACAGAGTTGTTAGTATGCGGATAGCCGGACTTTCATCCACCATACAAGGCATATTTACACCTACAATTGATTAATCATAGTTCGCAGCTTATTCCTAATGCCAGTTTCAAAAATCAGGCTGTTATCTCAGGAAAAAACTCTTGGAGAGATTTCTAACCTAGGGAAATGTAATTTACATAAATTTCCTCGCCGAGACATTCCATGTTCCGAACATGCTACATGCATAACGGATTCGACAAATATTCACTACAGATTTGTTAGCATGTGGATTACCGAACTTTCATCACAAAACATTGAATATTGATACTTAGAAGTATTTTCTCAGATTTTGCAGCATTTTCCAAGGGCTAGTTTCAAAAATGATGCAGTTTTCGCAGAAAAATTCTCTTGGAGTTTGTTCTACCTAATAGGCAAGTAGTTTACATTATTTCAAACACCGTGAAATTCCACGTTCCGAACATGTTATATGCATCACGGATAAAAAAAAAGATTCTTTAATATGTTGTGAAAATATGGATTACTGAACTTTCTCCGAACATAAAGACATCTTTACACCTACAAATATTATCTCTCATTTCGCAGCTTTATGCAAACATCCCATTCGAGAATCAAGCAATTTTCGCAGAAATATTCTCTTCTAGCTAGTTCTACCCAATAGAATTCTAATTTACATAGTTTCATTACCGTGAAATTCTGTTTTCCGTACGCGCTACATGAATCACGGTTTGAAAAATATTTACTACACTCTTGTTAACATGTGGATTACCGGACTTTCATCCACCAATCAAGTCATATTGACACTTAGAAGCATTTTCTCATATTTCGAAGATTTTTCCTAACGCCAGATTTGAAAAAGAGGCAGATTCTGCAGAAAAATGCTCTTGGAGCGAGTTCTACCCAATAGACATGTAATTTACATAGATGTGCTCATCATGATACTTTGTGTTCTGAACACATTTCATGTATCTCGGATTCGACAAATATTAACTACAGAGATGTTAGCATTTGGATTACCAATCTTACATCCACCATACAAGGCATATTTACACCTACAAGTATTTACTCTCTTTTCGCAGTTTTATGCAATCGTCAAATTCGATATTCATGCAATTTGCGCATAAAAATTCTATTCAAGCTAGTTCTACCCAATAGAATTTTAATTTACATAGTTTCATTACCGTGAATTTCCGTGTTCCAAACACGCTAAATAAGTCACGGATTCGAAAAGAAATCCCTTCATAGTTGGTTACGTGGATTACCAGAGTTAAATTCCCCATTCAAGGCATATTCACACTTAGAAGCATTTTCTCAGATTTCTCAGGTTTTTCCTAACGCCTTTCTAGGAAAATGCAGCTGATTTCACAGAAAATGTTCTTGGAGCTAGTTCTACCAAAAAGATATATAATTTAAGTATTTCTCTCACCGTGACATTCCGTGTTCTGAACATGTTACATGCATCAAGGTTTCGACAATCATGCTTTAATGAGTGTGAGCATGTGGATTATCAAATTTTCATCCACCTTACAAGACATGTTTTCACCTAGAAACATTTACTCACATTTCGCAGAATTTTCCTAACGTCAGTTTCGAAAATTAGGCAGTTTTCGAAGAAAAATCCTCTTGTTGCATGTTCCATCCTATAGACATCTCATTTTCATAGATACCATCACCGTAACATTCCGTGTTCCTAAAAAATGGTTCATGCACCAAGGATTCAACAAATATCACTGCTGAGTTGTTAGCATGTGAATTACCGATCTTTAATAAACCATTGAAGACATATTGTCACCTTAAAGCATTTAATATGATTTCACAGCCTTTTCATAAAACCAGTCTCGAAACTGAGTCAGATTTTTCAGTAAAACTCTCCTGGAGAGGGTTCTAACCAATATATATGTAATTAACTTTGCTTCCCTCACCGAGAAATACCTTGTTCCAAACAGGCTACATACATCAAGGATTTGAGAAACATTTTTAATGAGTTATGTACATGTGTATTACAGAACTTTCATCCAACATTCAAGGCATATTGACACATAGAAGTATTAACTGTGAGTTCGCAGCTTTTTCCTAATAGCAGTTTCGAAATTCAGGCAGTTTTCAAAGGAAAAAACTGTTGGAGCGTGTTCTACCCAATAGGTACGTAAATTACATAGATTCCCCAGCTGTGAAATTCCGTGTTTCGAACACACTACATGCAGAAAAGTTTCGACAAAAATAAACTTTAGAGTTGTTTGCATGAGGATGACAGGACTTTCATCACAATAGAAAGCATATTGATACTTAGAAGCATTTTCTCTGATTTCACAGAGCTTTCCAAACGCCAGTTTTGAAAATGAGGCAGATTTCACGGCAAAAAACTCTTGGAGCAGGTTCTAACCTATAGACATGTAATTTACATGGATTCGCTCACCGTGAAATTCCATGTTCTGAACACGCTACATGCATCTCGGATTCGACAAATATTCACTACATAGTTGTTAGCATGTGGATTACAGCACTTTCATACACCATACAAGGCTTACTGACACTTTGAAGAAGTTTCTCAGATTTCACAGTTTAGTTTTAACGCCAGTTTGGAAAATGAGGCAGATTTGGCAGAAAAATTCTCTGGAGCGAGTTATACACAAATGATATGTACTTTACCTAGTATTACTCACCGTGATATTCCGTGTTCAGAACACATTTCATGCATCATGGATTCGACAAACATTCACTACAGAGTTGGTAACATAACGGTTACGGAACATTCATCCACCATAAATGCCATATTGACACTTTGAAGCACTTTCCCATATTTCAAAAGATTTTCCTAATGCCAGTTTTGAAAATGAGGCAGATTCGCAAAAAATTCTCGTGGAGCAAGTACTTCCCAATAGAAATGTAATTTACATAGTTTCCCTCACAGTGACATTCCAATTTCCGAACACGCTACATACATCACGGGTTTGACAAACATTTTTATGAGTTATGTACATGTGTATTACAGAACTTTCATCCACCATACAAGGAGTATTTAAACCTAGAAACATTAACTCTGAATTTGCAGCCTATTCCTAATGCCAGTTTCTCGAAAATCAGGCCGTATTCTCCGGAAAAAATTTTTGGAGCGAGTTCTACCCAATAGACATGAAATTTTCATAGATTCCATCTCCGGAAATTTCTGTCATACGATCACGCTACATGCATAGGCTTTCTACAATTATTCACATCAGGTTTGTTTGCATGTGGCTTTATGAACTTCCATCACAATAAAAGACATATTGACAGTTTGAAGTATTTTCTCTGATTTTGAAGGAATTTCCAAATGCCAGTTTCGAAAATGAGGCAAATTTCACAGAGAAAAACTCTTGGAGTGAGTTCTACCCAAGACACATTTATTTTACATAGATTCGCTCACCGTGATATTCTATTTTCTGAACACTCTTCATGTATCTCGGATTCGACATATATTCTCTACAGAGTTGTTAGTATGCGGATAGCCGGACTTTCATCCACCATACAAGGCATATTTACACCTACAATTGATTAATCATAGTTCGCAGCTTATTCCTAATGCCAGTTTCAAAAATCAGGCTGTTATCTCAGGAAAAAACTCTTGGAGAGATTTCTAACCTAGGGAAATGTAATTTACATAAATTTCCTCGCCGAGACATTCCATGTTCCGAACATGCTACATGCATAACGGATTCGACAAATATTCACTACAGATTTGTTAGCATGTGGATTACCGAACTTTCATCACAAAACATTGAATATTGATACTTAGAAGTATTTTCTCAGATTTTGCAGCATTTTCCAAGGGCTAGTTTCAAAAATGATGCAGTTTTCGCAGAAAAATTCTCTTGGAGTTTGTTCTACCTAATAGGCAAGTAGTTTACATTATTTCAAACACCGTGAAATTCCACGTTCCGAACATGTTATATGCATCACGGATAAAAAAAAAGATTCTTTAATATGTTGTGAAAATATGGATTACTGAACTTTCTCCGAACATAAAGACATCTTTACACCTACAAATATTATCTCTCATTTCGCAGCTTTATGCAAACATCCCATTCGAGAATCAAGCAATTTTCGCAGAAATATTCTCTTCTAGCTAGTTCTACCCAATAGAATTCTAATTTACATAGTTTCATTACCGTGAAATTCTGTTTTCCGTACGCGCTACATGAATCACGGTTTGAAAAATATTTACTACACTCTTGTTAACATGTGGATTACCGGACTTTCATCCACCAATCAAGTCATATTGACACTTAGAAGCATTTTCTCATATTTCGAAGATTTTTCCTAACGCCAGATTTGAAAAAGAGGCAGATTCTGCAGAAAAATGCTCTTGGAGCGAGTTCTACCCAATAGACATGTAATTTACATAGATGTGCTCATCATGATACTTTGTGTTCTGAACACATTTCATGTATCTCGGATTCGACAAATATTAACTACAGAGATGTTAGCATTTGGATTACCAATCTTACATCCACCATACAAGGCATATTTACACCTACAAGTATTTACTCTCTTTTCGCAGTTTTATGCAATCGTCAAATTCGATATTCATGCAATTTGCGCATAAAAATTCTATTCAAGCTAGTTCTACCCAATAGAATTTTAATTTACATAGTTTCATTACCGTGAATTTCCGTGTTCCAAACACGCTAAATAAGTCACGGATTCGAAAAGAAATCCCTTCATAGTTGGTTACGTGGATTACCAGAGTTAAATTCCCCATTCAAGGCATATTCACACTTAGAAGCATTTTCTCAGATTTCTCAGGTTTTTCCTAACGCCTTTCTAGGAAAATGCAGCTGATTTCACAGAAAATGTTCTTGGAGCTAGTTCTACCAAAAAGATATATAATTTAAGTATTTCTCTCACCGTGACATTCCGTGTTCTGAACATGTTACATGCATCAAGGTTTCGACAATCATGCTTTAATGAGTGTGAGCATGTGGATTATCAAATTTTCATCCACCTTACAAGACATGTTTTCACCTAGAAACATTTACTCACATTTCGCAGAATTTTCCTAACGTCAGTTTCGAAAATTAGGCAGTTTTCGAAGAAAAATCCTCTTGTTGCATGTTCCATCCTATAGACATCTCATTTTCATAGATACCATCACCGTAACATTCCGTGTTCCTAAAAAATGGTTCATGCACCAAGGATTCAACAAATATCACTGCTGAGTTGTTAGCATGTGAATTACCGATCTTTAATAAACCATTGAAGACATATTGTCACCTTAAAGCATTTAATATGATTTCACAGCCTTTTCATAAAACCAGTCTCGAAACTGAGGGAGATTTTTCAGTAAAACTCTCCTGGAGAGGGTTCTAACCAATATATATGTAATTAACTTTGCTTCCCTCACCGAGAAATACCTTGTTCCAAACAGGCTACATACATCAAGGATTTGAGAAACATTTTTAATGAGTTATGTACATGTGTATTACAGAACTTTCATCCAACATTCAAGGCATATTGACACATAGAAGTATTAACTGTGAGTTCGCAGCTTTTTCCTAATAGCAGTTTCGAAATTCAGGCAGTTTTCAAAGGAAAAAACTGTTGGAGCGTGTTCTACCCAATAGGTACGTAAATTACATAGATTCCCCAGCTGTGAAATTCCGTGTTTCGAACACACTACATGCAGAAAAGTTTCGACAAAAATAAACTTTAGAGTTGTTTGCATGAGGATGACAGGACTTTCATCACAATAGAAAGCATATTGATACTTAGAAGCATTTTCTCTGATTTCACAGAGCTTTCCAAACGCCAGTTTTGAAAATGAGGCAGATTTCACGGCAAAAAACTCTTGGAGCAGGTTCTAACCTATAGACATGTAATTTACATGGATTCGCTCACCGTGAAATTCCATGTTCTGAACACGCTACATGCATCTCGGATTCGACAAATATTCACTACATAGTTGTTAGCATGTGGATTACAGCACTTTCATACACCATACAAGGCTTACTGACACTTTGAAGAAGTTTCTCAGATTTCACAGTTTAGTTTTAATGCCAGTTTGGAAAATGAGGCAGATTTGGCAGAAAAATTCTCTGGAGCGAGTTATACACAAATGATATGTACTTTACCTAGTATTACTCACCGTGATATTCCGTGTTCAGAACACATTTCATGCATCATGGATTCGACAAACATTCACTACAGAGTTGGTAACATAACGATTACGGAACATTCATCCACCATAAATGCCATATTGACACTTTGAAGCACTTTCCCATATTTCAAAAGATTTTCCTAATGCCAGTTTTGAAAATGAGGCAGATTCGCAAAAAATTCTCGTGGAGCAAGTACTTCCCAATAGAAATGTAATTTACATAGTTTCCCTCACAGTGACATTCCAATTTCCGAACACGCTACATACATCACGGGTTTGACAAACATTTTTATGAGTTATGTACATGTGTATTACAGAACTTTCATCCACCATACAAGGAGTATTTAAACCTAGAAACATTAACTCTGAATTGCAGCCTATTCCTAATGCCAGTTTCTCGAAAATCAGGCCGTATTCTCCGGAAAAAATTTTTGGAGCGAGTTCTACCCAATAGACATGAAATTTTCATAGATTCCATCTCCGGAAATTTCTGTCATACGATCACGCTACATGCATAGGCTTTCTACAATTATTCACATCAGGTTTGTTTGCATGTGGCTTTATGAACTTCCATCACAATAAAAGACATATTGACAGTTTGAAGTATTTTCTCTGATTTTGAAGGAATTTCCAAATGCCAGTTTCGAAAATGAGGCAAATTTCACAGAGAAAAACTCTTGGAGTGAGTTCTACCCAAGACACATTTATTTTACATAGATTCGCTCACCGTGATATTCTATTTTCTGAACACTCTTCATGTATCTCGGATTCGACATATATTCTCTACAGAGTTGTTAGTATGCGGATAGCCGGACTTTCATCCACCATACAAGGCATATTTACACCTACAATTGATTAATCATAGTTCGCAGCTTATTCCTAATGCCAGTTTCAAAAATCAGGCTGTTATCTCAGGAAAAAACTCTTGGAGAGATTTCTAACCTAGGGAAATGTAATTTACATAAATTTCCTCGCCGAGACATTCCATGTTCCGAACATGCTACATGCATAACGGATTCGACAAATATTCACTACAGATTTGTTAGCATGTGGATTACCGAACTTTCATCACAAAACATTGAATATTGATACTTAGAAGTATTTTCTCAGATTTTGCAGCATTTTCCAAGGGCTAGTTTCAAAAATGATGCAGTTTTCGCAGAAAAATTCTCTTGGAGTTTGTTCTACCTAATAGGCAAGTAGTTTACATTATTTCAAACACCGTGAAATTCCACGTTCCGAACATGTTATATGCATCACGGATAAAAAAAAAGATTCTTTAATATGTTGTGAAAATATGGATTACTGAACTTTCTCCGAACATAAAGACATCTTTACACCTACAAATATTATCTCTCATTTCGCAGCTTTATGCAAACATCCCATTCGAGAATCAAGCAATTTTCGCAGAAATATTCTCTTCTAGCTAGTTCTACCCAATAGAATTCTAATTTACATAGTTTCATTACCGTGAAATTCTGTTTTCCGTACGCGCTACATGAATCACGGTTTGAAAAATATTTACTACACTCTTGTTAACATGTGGATTACCGGACTTTCATCCACCAATCAAGTCATATTGACACTTAGAAGCATTTTCTCATATTTCGAAGATTTTTCCTAACGCCAGATTTGAAAAAGAGGCAGATTCTGCAGAAAAATGCTCTTGGAGCGAGTTCTACCCAATAGACATGTAATTTACATAGATGTGCTCATCATGATACTTTGTGTTCTGAACACATTTCATGTATCTCGGATTCGACAAATATTAACTACAGAGATGTTAGCATTTGGATTACCAATCTTACATCCACCATACAAGGCATATTTACACCTACAAGTATTTACTCTCTTTTCGCAGTTTTATGCAATCGTCAAATTCGATATTCATGCAATTTGCGCATAAAAATTCTATTCAAGCTAGTTCTACCCAATAGAATTTTAATTTACATAGTTTCATTACCGTGAATTTCCGTGTTCCAAACACGCTAAATAAGTCACGGATTCGAAAAGAAATCCCTTCATAGTTGGTTACGTGGATTACCAGAGTTAAATTCCCCATTCAAGGCATATTCACACTTAGAAGCATTTTCTCAGATTTCTCAGGTTTTTCCTAACGCCTTTCTAGGAAAATGCAGCTGATTTCACAGAAAATGTTCTTGGAGCTAGTTCTACCAAAAAGATATATAATTTAAGTATTTCTCTCACCGTGACATTCCGTGTTCTGAACATGTTACATGCATCAAGGTTTCGACAATCATGCTTTAATGAGTGTGAGCATGTGGATTATCAAATTTTCATCCACCTTACAAGACATGTTTTCACCTAGAAACATTTACTCACATTTCGCAGAATTTTCCTAACGTCAGTTTCGAAAATTAGGCAGTTTTCGAAGAAAAATCCTCTTGTTGCATGTTCCATCCTATAGACATCTCATTTTCATAGATACCATCACCGTAACATTCCGTGTTCCTAAAAAATGGTTCATGCACCAAGGATTCAACAAATATCACTGCTGAGTTGTTAGCATGTGAATTACCGATCTTTAATAAACCATTGAAGACATATTGTCACCTTAAAGCATTTAATATGATTTCACAGCCTTTTCATAAAACCAGTCTCGAAACTGAGGGAGATTTTTCAGTAAAACTCTCCTGGAGAGGGTTCTAACCAATATATATGTAATTAACTTTGCTTCCCTCACCGAGAAATACCTTGTTCCAAACAGGCTACATACATCAAGGATTTGAGAAACATTTTTAATGAGTTATGTACATGTGTATTACAGAACTTTCATCCAACATTCAAGGCATATTGACACATAGAAGTATTAACTGTGAGTTCGCAGCTTTTTCCTAATAGCAGTTTCGAAATTCAGGCAGTTTTCAAAGGAAAAAACTGTTGGAGCGTGTTCTACCCAATAGGTACGTAAATTACATAGATTCCCCAGCTGTGAAATTCCGTGTTTCGAACACACTACATGCAGAAAAGTTTCGACAAAAATAAACTATAGGGTTGTTTGCATGAGGATGACAGGACTTTCATCAAAATAGAAGGCATATTGATACTTAGAAGCATTTACTCTGATTTCACAGAGCTTTCCAAACGCCAGTTTTGAAAATGTGGCAGATTTCACGGCAAAAACCTCTTGGAGCAGGTACTAACCTATAGATATGTAATTTACATGGATTCGCTCACCGTGAAATTCCGTGTTCTGAACACGCTACATGCATCTCGGATTCGACAAATATTCAGTACATAGTTGTTAGCATGTGGATTACAGCATTTTCATACACCATACAAGGCTTACTGACACTTTGAAGAAGTTTCTCAGATTTCACAGTTTAGTTTTAACGCCAGTTTGGAAAATGAGGCAGATTTGGCAGAAAAATTCTCTGGAGCGAGTTATACACAAATGATATGTACTTTACCTAGTTTTACTCACCGTGATATTCCGTGTTCAGAACACAATTCATGCATCATGGTTTCGACAAACATTCACTACAGAGTTGGTAACATAATGATTACGGAACATTCATCCACCATAAATGCCATATTGACACTTTGAAGCACTTTCCCATATTTCAAAAGATTTTCCTAATGCCAGTTTTGAAAATGAGGCAGATTCGCAAAAAATTCTCGTGGAGCAAGTACTTCCCAATAGAAATGTAATTTACATAGTTTCCCTCACAGTGACATTCCAATTTCCGAACACGCTACATACATCACGGGTTTGACAAACATTTTTTGAGTTATGTACATGTGTATTACAGAACTTTCATCCACCATACAAGGAGTATTTAAACCTAGAAACATTAACTCTGAATTTGCAGCCTATTCCTAATGCCAGTTTCTCGAAAATCAGGCCGTTTTCTCCGGAAAAATTATTTGGAGCGAGATCTACCCAATAGACATGAAATTTTCATAGATTCCATCTCCGGAAATTTCTGTCATACGATCACGCTACATGCATAGGCTTTCTACAATTATTCACATCAGGTTTGTTTGCATGTGGCTTTATGAACTTCCATCACAATAAAAGACATATTGACAGTTTGAAGTATTTTCTCTGATTTTGAAGGAATTTCCAAATGCCAGTTTCGAAAATGAGGCAAATTTCGCAGAGAAAAACTCTTGGAGTGAGTTATACCCAAGACACATTTATTTTACATAGATTCGCTCACCGTGATATTCTATTTTCTGAACACTCTTCATGTATCTTGGATTCGACATATATTCTCTACAGAGTTGTTAGTATGCGGATAGCCGGGCTTTCATCCACCATACAAGGCATATTTACACCTACAATTAATTAATCTTAGTTCGCAGCTTATTCCTAATGCCAGTTTCAAAAATCAGGCTGTTATCTCAGGAAAAAACTCTTGGAGAAATTTCTAACCTAGGGAATTGTAATTTACATAAATTTCCTCGCCGTGAAATTCCATGTTCCGAACATGCTACATGCATAACGGATTCGACAAATATTCACTACAGATTTGTTAACATGTGGATTACCAAACTTTCATCACAAAACATTGAATATTGATACTTAGAAGTATTTTCTCAGATTTTGCAGCATTTTCCAAGGGCTAGTTTCAAAAATGATGCAGTTTTCGCAGAAAAATTCTCTTGGAGTTTGTTCTACCTAATAGTCAATTAGTTTACATTAATTCAAACACCGTGAAATTCCACGTTCCGAAAATTTTATATGCATCACCGATAAGAAATAAGATTCTTTAATATGTTGTAAAAATATGGATTACTGAACTTTCTCCGAACATAAAGACATCTTTACACCTACAAATATTATCTCTCATTTCGCAGCTTTATCCAAACATCCCATTCGAGAATCAAGCAATTTTCGCAGAAATATTCTCTTCTAGGTAGTTCTACCCAATAGAATTCTAATTTACATAGTTTCATTACCGTGAAATTCTGTTTTCCGTACGCGCTACATGAATCACGGTTTGAAAAATATTTACTACACTCTTGTTAACATGTGGATTACCGGACTTTCATCCACCAATCAAGTCATATTGACACTTAGAAGCATTTTCTCATATTTCGAAGATTTTTCCTAATGCCAGATTTGAAAAAGAGGCAGATTCTGCAGAAAAATGCTCTTGGAGCGAGTTCTACCCAATAGACATGTAATTTACATAGATGTGCTCATCATGATACTTTGTGTTCTGAACACATTTCATGTATCTCGGATTCGACAAATATTAACTACAGAGATGTTAGCATTTGGATTACCAATCTTACATCCACCATACAAGGCATATTTACACCTACAAGTATTTACTCTCTTTTCGCAGTTTTATGCAATCGTCAAATTCGATATTCATGCAATTTGCGCATAAAAATTCTATTCAAGCTAGTTCTACCCAATAGAATTTTAATTTACATAGTTTCATTACCGTGAATTTCCGTGTTCCAAACACGATAAATAAGTCACGGATTCGAAAAGAAATCCCTTCATAGTTAGTTACGTGGATTACCAGAGTTAAATTCCCCATTTAAGGCATATTCACACTTAGAAGCATTTTCTCAGATTTCTCAGGTTTTTCCTAACGCCTTTCTAGGAAAATGCGGCTGATTTCACAGAAAATGTTCTTGGAGCTAGTTCTACCAAAAAGATATATAATTTAAATATTTCTCTCACCGTGACATTCCGTGTTCTGAACATGTTACATGCATCAAGGTTTCGACAATCATGCTTTAATGAGTGTGAGCATGTGGATTATCAAATTTTCATCCACCTTACAAGACATGTTTTCACCTAGAAACATTTACTCACATTTCGCAGAATTTTCCTAATGTCAGTTTCGACAATTAGGCAGTTTTCGAAGAAAAATCCTCTTGTTGCTTGTTCCATCCAATAGACATCTCATTTTCATAGATACCATCACCGTAAAATTCCGTGTTCCTAAAAAATGGTTCATGCACCAAGGATTCAACAAATATCACTGCTGAGTTGTTAGCATGTGAATTACCGATCTTTAATAAACCATTGAAGACATATTGTCACCTTAAAGCATTTAATCTGATTTCACAGCCTTTTCATAACACCAGTCTCGAAACTGAGTCAGATTTTTCAGTAAAACTTTCCTGGAGAGGGTTCTAACCAATATATATGTAATTAACTTTGCTTCCCTCACCGAGAAATACCTTGTTCCGAACAGGCTACATACATCAAGGATTTGAGAAACATTTTTAATAAGATATGTACATGTGTATTACAGAACTTACATCCAACATTCAAGGCATATTGACACATAGAAGTATTAACTGTGAGTTCGCAGCTTTTTCCTAATAGCAGTTTCGAAATTCAGGCAGTTTTCAAAGGAAAAAACTGTTGGAGCGTGTTCTACCCAATAGGTACGTAAATTACATAGATTCCCCAGCTGTGAAATTCCGTGTTTCGAACACACTACATGCAGAAAAGTTTCGACAAAAATAAACTATAGAGTTGTTTGCATGAGGATGACAGGACTTTCATCACAATAGAAGGCATATTGATACTTAGAAGCATTTACTCTGATTTCACAGAGCTTTCCAAACGCCAGTTTTGGAAATGAGGCAGAATTCATGGCAAAAAACTCTTGGAGCAGGTTCTAACCTATAGACATGTAATTTACATGGATTCGCTCACCGTGAAATTCCGTGTTCTGAACACGCTACATGCATCTCGGATTCGACAAATATTCACTACATAGTTGTTAGCATGTGGATTACAGCACTTTCATACACCATACAAGGCTTACTGACACTTTGAAGAAGTTTCTCAGATTTCACAGTTTAGTTTTAACGCCAGTTTGGAAAATGAGGCAGATTTGGCAGAAAAATTCTCTGGAGCGAGTTATACACAAATGATATGTACTTTACCTAGTTTTACTCACCGTGATATTCCGTGTTCAGAACACATTTCATGCATCATGGTTTCGACAAACATTCACTACAGAGTTGGTAACATAATGATTACGGAACATTCATCCACCATAAATGCCATATTGACACTTTGAAGCACTTTCCCATATTTCAAAAGATTTTCCTAATGCCAGTTTTGAAAATGAGGCAGATTCGCAAAAAATTCTCGTGGAGCAAGTACTTCCCAATAGAAATGTAATTTATATAGTTTCCCTCACAGTGACATTCCAATTTCCGAACACGCTACATACTTCACGGATTTGACAAACATTTTTTGAGCTATGTACATGTGTATTACAGAACTTTCATCCACCATACAAGGAGTATTTAAACCTAGAAACATTAGCTCTGATTTTGCAGCCTATTCCTAATGCCAGTTTTTCGAAAATCAGGCCGTTTTCTCCGGAAAAAATTTTTGGAGCGAGTTCTACCCAATAGACATGAAATTTTCATAGATTCCATCTCCGGAAATTTCCGTCATACGATCACGCTACATGCATAGGCTTTCTACAATTATTCACATCAGGTTTGTTTGCATGTGGCTTTATGAACTTCCATCACAATAAAAGACATATTGACAGTTTGAAGTATTTTCTCTGATTTGGCAGAAATTTCCAAATGCCAGTTTCGAAAATGAGGCAAATTTCACAGAGAAAAACTCTTGGAGTGAGTTATACCCAAGACACATTTATTTTACATAGATTCGCTCACCATGATATTCTATTTTCTGATCATATTTCATGTATCTCGGATTCGACATATGTTCTCTACACAGTTGTTAGTATGCGGATAGCCGGACTTTCATCCACCATACAAGGCATATTTACACCTACAATTGATTAATCTGAGTTCGCAGCTTATTCCTAACGCCAGATTCAAAAATCAGGCTGTTATCTCAGGAAAAAACTCTTGGAGAGATTTCTAACCTAGGGAAATGTAATTTACATAAATTTCCTCGCCGAGACATTCCATGTTCCGAACATGCTACATGCATAACGGATTCGACAAATATTCACTACAGATTTGTTAACATGTGGATTACCGAACTTTCATCACAAAACATTGAATATTGTTACTTAGAAGTATTTTCTCAGATTTTGCAGCATTTTCCAAGGGCTAGTTTCAAAAATGATGCAGTTTTCGCAGAAAAATTCTCTTGGAGTTTGTTCTACCTAATAGGCAAGTAGTTTACATTATTTCAAACACCGTGAAATTCCACGTTCCGAACATGTTATATGCATCACGGATAAAAAAAATTCTTTAATATGTTGTGAAAATATGGATTACTGAACTTTCTTCCAACATAAAGGCATCTTTACACCTACAAATATTATCTCTCATTTCGCAGCTTTATCCAAACATCCCATTCGAGAATCAAGCAATTTTCGCAGAAATATTCTATTCTAGCTAGTTCTACCCAATAGAATTCTAATTTACATAGTTTCATTACCGTGAAATTCTGTTTTCCGTACGCGCTACATGAATCACGGTTTGAAAAATATTTACTACACTCTTGTTAACATGTGGATTACCAGACTTTCATCCACCAATCAAGTCATATTGACACTTAGAAGCATTTTCTCATATTTCGAAGACTTTTCCTAATGCCAGATTTGAAAAAGAGGCAGATTTTGCAGAAAAATGCTCTTGGAGTGAGTTCTACCCAATAGACATGTAATTTACATAGATGTGCTCATCATGATACTTTGTGTTCAGAACACATTTCATGTATCTCGGATTCGACAAATATTAACTACAGAGATGTTAGCATTTGGATTACCAATCCTACATCCACCATACAAGGCATATATACACCTACAAGTATTTACTCTCATTTCACAGTTTTATCCAAACGTCAAATTCGAAAATCATGCAATTTTGCACAGAAAAATTCTATTCAAGCAAGTTCTACCCAATAGAATTTTAATTTACATAGTTACATTGCCGTGAATTTCCGTGTTCCAAACACGCTAAATAATTCAAGGGTTCGAAAAGTATTCCCTTCATACTTGGTTACGTGGATTACCGGACTTAAATTCCCCATTCAAGGCATATTCACACTTAGAAGCATTTTCTCAGATTTCTCAGTTTTTTCCTAACGCCAGTTTGGAAAATGAGGCTGATTTCTCAGAAAATGTTCTTGGAGCCAGATCTACCCAAAAGATATGTAATTTACTAGTTCACTCACCGTGACTTTCCGTGTTCTGAACATGTTAAATGCATCAAGGTTTCGACAGTCATTCTTTAATGAGTGTGAGCATGTGGATTATCAAATTTTGATCCACCTTACAAGACATGTTTTCACCTAGAAACATTTACTCACATTTCGCAGAATTTTCCTAACGTCAGTTTCAAAAATCAGGCAGTTTTCGCAGAAAAATCCTATTGTTGCATGTTCCATCCAATAGACATCTCATTTTCATAGATACCATCACCTTAACATTCCGTGTTCCTAAAAAACGGTTCATGCACCAAGGATTCAACAAATATTCACTGCTGAGTTGTTAGCATGTGAATTACCAATCTTTAATAAACCATTGAAGACATATTGTCACCTTAAAGCATTTACTCTGATTTCACAGTGTTTTCATAACACCAGTTTCGAAACTGAGGGAGATTTTTCAGTAAAACTCTCCTGGAGAGGGTTCTAACCAATAGATATGTAATTTACATAGCTTCCCTCACCGAGAAATACCGTGTTCCGAACAGGCTACATACATCAAGGATTTGAGAAACATTTTTAATGAGTTATGTACATGTGTATTACAGAACTTTCATCCAACATACAAGGCATATTGACACATAGAAACATTAACTGTGAGTTCGCAGCTTTTTCCTAATAGCAGTTCTGAAATTCAGGCAGTTTTCAAAGGAAAAAACTGTTGGAGCGTGTTCTACCCAATAGATACGTAAATTACATAGATTCCCCCGCTGTGAAATTACGTGTTTCGAACACACTACATGCAGAAAAGTTTCGACAAAAATAAACTATAGGGTTGTTTGCATGAGGATGACAGGACTTTCATCACAATAGAAGGCATATTGATACTTAGAAGCATTTACTCTGATTTCACAGAGCTTTCCAAACGCCAGTTTTGGAAATGAGGCAGATTTCACGGCAAAAACCTCTTGGAGCAGGTACTAACCTATAGATATGTAATTTACATGGATTCGCTCACCGTGAAATTCCGTGTTCTGAACACGCTACATGCATCTCAGATTCGACAAATATTCAGTACATAGTTGTTGGCATGTGGATTACAGCACTTTCATACACCATACAAGGCTTACTGACACTTTGAAGAAGTTTCTCAGATTTCACAGTTTAGTTTTAATGCCAGTTTGGAAAATGAGGCAGATTTGGCAGAAAAATTCTCTGGAGCGAGTTATACACAAAAGATATGTACTTTACCTAGTTTCACTCACCGTGATATTCCGTATTCTGAACATGTTTCATGCATCATGGATTCGACAAATATTCACTACAGAATTGGTAACATAAAGATTACGGAATATTCATCCACCATAAATGCCATATTGACACGTTTTGAAGCACTTTCCCATATTTCAAAAGATTTTCCTAATGCCAGTTTTGAAAATGAGGCAGATTCGCAAAAAATTCTCGTGGAGCAAGTACTTCCCAATAGAAATGTAATTTACATAGTTTCCCTCACAGTGACATTCCAATTTCCGAACACGCTACATACATCACGGGTTTGACAAACATTTTTTGAGTTATGTACATGTGTATTACAGAACTTTCATCCACCATACAAGGAGTATTTAAACCTAGAAACATTAACTCTGAATTTGCAGCCTATTCCTAATGCCAGTTTCTCGAAAATCAGGCCGTTTTCTCCGGAAAAAGTTTTTGGAGCGAGTTCTACCCAATACACATGAAATTTTCATAGATTCCATCTCCGGAAATTTCCGTCATACGATCACGCTACATGCATAGTCTTTCTACAATTATTCACATCAGGTTTGTTTGCATGTGGCTTTATGAACTTCCATCACAATAAAAGACATATTGACAGTTTGAAGTATTTTCTCTGATTTTGAAGGAATTTCCAAATGCCAGTTTCGAAAATGAGGCAAATTTCGCAGAGAAAACCTCTTGGAGTGAGTTATACCCAAGACACATTTATTTTACATAGATTCGCTCACCGTGATATTCTATTTTCTGAACACTCTTCATGTATCTCGGATTCGACATATATTCTCTTCAGAGTTGTTAGTATGCGGATAGCCGGACTTTCATCCACCATACAAGGCATATTTACACCTACAATTGATTAATAATAGTTCGCAGCTTATTCCTAACGCCAGTTTCAAAAATCAGGCTGTTATCTCAGGAAAAAACTCTTGGAGAGATTTCTAACCTAGGGAAATGTAATTTACATAAATTTCCTCGCCGTGAAATTCCATGTTCTGAACATGCTACATGCATAACGGATTCGACAAATATTCACTACAGATTTGTTAACATGTGGATTACCGAACTTTCATCACAGAACTTTGAATATTAATACTTAGAAATATTTTCTCAGATTTTGCAGCATTTTCCAAGGGCTAGTTTCAAAAATGATGCAGTTTTCGCAGAAAAATTCTCTTGGAGTTTGTTCTACCTAATAGGCAAGTAGTTTACATTATTTCAAACACCGTGAAATTCCACGTTCCGAACATGTTATATGCATCACGGATAAAAAAAAAGATTCTTTAATATGTTGTGAAAATATGGATTACTGAACTTTCTTCCAACATAAAGGCATCTTTACACCTACAAATATTATCTCTCATTTCGCAGCTTTATCCAAACATCCCATTCGAGAATCAAGCAATTTTCGCAGAAATATTCTATTCTAGCTAGTTCTACCCAATAGAATTCTAATTTACATAGTTTCATTACCGTGAAATTCTGTTTTCCGTACGCGCTACATGAATCACGGTTTGAAAAATATTTACTACACTCTTGTTAACATGTGGATTACCAGACTTTCATCCACCAATCAAGTCATATTGACACTTAGAAGCATTTTCTCATATTTCGAAGACTTTTCCTAACGCCAGATTTGAAAAAGAGGCAGATTTTGCAGAAAAATGCTCTTGGAGTGAGTTCTACCCAATAGACATGTAATTTACATAGATGTGCTCATCATGATACTTTGTGTTCAGAACACATTTCATGTATCTCGGATTCGACAAATATTAACTACAGAGATGTTAGCATTTGGATTACCAATCCTACATCCACCATACAAGGCATATATACACCTACAAGTATTTACTCTCATTTCACAGTTTTATCCAAACGTCAAATTCGAAAATCATGCAATTTTGCACAGAAAAATTCTATTCAAGCAAGTTCTACCCAATAGAATTTTAATTTACATAGTTACATTGCCGTGAATTTCCTTGTTCCAAACACGCTAAATAATTCAAGGGTTCGAAAAGTATTCCCTTCATACTTGGTTACGTGGATTACCGGACTTAAATTCCCCATTCAAGGCATATTCACACTTAGAAGCATTTTCTCAGATTTCTCAGTATTTTCCTAACGCCAGTTTGGAAAATGAGGCTGATTTCACAGAAAATGTCCTTGGAGCCAGATCTACCCAAAAGATATGTAATTTACTAGTTCACTCACCGTGATTTTCCGTGTTCTGAACATGTTAAATGCATCAAGGATTCGACAGTCATTCTTTAATGAGTGTGAGCATGTGGATTATCAAATTTTGATCCACCTTACAAGACATGTTTTCACCTAGAAACATTTACTCACATTTCGCAGAATTTTCCTAACGTCAGTTTCGAAAATCAGGCAGTTTTCGCAGAAAAATCCTATTGTTGCATGTTCCATCCAATAGACATCTCATTTTCATAGATACCATCACCTTAACATTCCGTGTTCCTAAAAAACGGTTCATGCACCAAGGATTCAACAACTATTCACTGCTGAGTTGTTAGCATGTGAATTACCAATCTTTAATAAACCATTGAAGACATATTGTCACCTTAAAGCATTTACTCTGATTTCACAGTGTTTTCATAACACCAGTTTCGAAACTGAGGGAGATTTTTCAGTAAAACTCTCCTGGAGAGGGTTCTAACCAATAGATATGTAATTTACATAGCTTCCCTCACCGAGAAATACCGTGTTCCGAACAGGCTACATACATCAAGGATTTGAGAAACATTTTTAATGAGTTATGTACATGTGTATTACAGAACTTTCATCCAACATACAAGGCATATTGACACATAGAAACATTAACTGTGAGTTCGCAGCTTTTTCCTAATAGCAGTTCTGAAATTCAGGCAGTTTTCAAAGGAAAAAACTGTTGGAGCGTGTTCTACCCAATAGATACGTAAATTACATAGATTCCCCCGCTGTGAAATTACGTGTTTCGAACACACTACATGCAGAAAAGTTTCGACAAAAATAAACTATAGGGTTGTTTGCATGAGGATGACAGGACTTTCATCACAATAGAAGGCATATTGATACTTAGAAGCATTTACTCTGATTTCACAGAGCTTTCCAAACGCCAGTTTTGAAAATGAGGCAGATTTCACGGCAAAAACCTCTTGGAGCAGGTACTAACCTATAGATATGTAATTTACATGGATTCGCTCACCGTGAAATTCCGTGTTCTGAACACGCTACATGCATCTCGGATTCGACAAATATTCAGTACATAGTTGTTAGCATGTGGATTACAGCACTTTCATACACCATACAAGGCTTACTGACACTTTGAAGAAGTTTCTCAGATTTCACAGTTTAGTTTTAATGCCAGTTTGGAAAATGAGGCAGATTTGGCAGAAAAATTCTCTGGAGCGAGTTATACACAAAAGATATGTACTTTACCTAGTTTCACTCACCGTGATATTCCGTGTTCTGAACATGTTTCATGCATCATGGATTCGACAAATATTCACTACAGAATTGGTAACATAAAGATTACGGAATATTCATCCACCATAAATGCCATATTGACACGTTTTGAAGCACTTTCCCATATTTCAAAAGATTTTCCTAATGCCAGTTTTGAAAATGAGGCAGATTCGCAAAAAATTCTCGTGGAGCAAGTACTTCCCAATAGAAATGTAATTTACATAGTTTCCCTCACAGTGACATTCCAATTTCCGAACACGCTACATACATCACGGGTTTGACAAACATTTTTTGAGTTATGTACATGTGTATTACAGAACTTTCATCCACCATACAAGGAGTATTTAAACCTAGAAACATTAACTCTGAATTTGCAGCCTATTCCTAATGCCAGTTTCTCGAAAATCAGGCCGTTTTCTCCGGAAAAAGTTTTTGGAGCGAGTTCTACCCAATACACATGAAATTTTCATAGATTCCATCTCCGGAAATTTCCGTCATACGATCACACTACATGCATAGTCTTTCTACAATTATTCACATCAGGTTTGTTTGCATGTGGCTTTATGAACTTCCATCACAATAAAAGACATATTGACAGTTTGAAGTATTTTCTCTGATTTTGAAGGAATTTCCAAATGCCAGTTTCGAAAATGAGGCAAATTTCGCAGAGAAAACCTCTTGGAGTGAGTTATACCCAAGACACATTTATTTTACATAGATTCGCTCACCGTGATATTCTATTTTCTGAACACTCTTCATGTATCTCGGATTCGACATATATTCTCTTCAGAGTTGTTAGTATGCGGATAGCCGGACTTTCATCCACCATACAAGGCATATTTACACCTACAATTGATTAATAATAGTTCGCAGCTTATTCCTAACGCCAGTTTCAAAAATCAGGCTGTTATCTCAGGAAAAAACTCTTGGAGAGATTTCTAACCTAGGGAAATGTAATTTACATAAATTTCCTCGCCGTGAAATTCCATGTTCTGAACATGCTACATGCATAACGGATTCGACAAATATTCACTACAGATTTGTTAACATGTGGATTACCGAACTTTCATCACAGAACTTTGAATATTAATACTTAGAAATATTTTCTCAGATTTTGCAGCATTTTCCAAGGGCTAGTTTCAAAAATGATGCAGTTTTCGCAGAAAAATTCTCTTGGAGTTTGTTCTACCTAATAGGCAAGTAGTTTACATTATTTCAAACACCGTGAAATTCCACGTTCCGAACATGTTATATGCATCACGGATAAAAAAAAAGATTCTTTAATATGTTGTGAAAATATGGATTACTGAACTTTCTTCCAACATAAAGGCATCTTTACACCTACAAATATTATCTCTCATTTCGCAGCTTTATCCAAACATCCCATTCGAGAATCAAGCAATTTTCGCAGAAATATTCTATTCTAGCTAGTTCTACCCAATAGAATTCTAATTTACATAGTTTCATTACCGTGAAATTCTGTTTTCCGTACGCGCTACATGAATCACGGTTTGAAAAATATTTACTACACTCTTGTTAACATGTGGATTACCAGACTTTCATCCACCAATCAAGTCATATTGACACTTAGAAGCATTTTCTCATATTTCGAAGACTTTTCCTAAGGCCAGATTTGAAAAAGAGGCAGATTTTGCAGAAAAATGCTCTTGGAGCGAGTTCTACCCAATAGATATGTAATTTACATAGATGTGCTCATCATGATACTTTGTGTTCAGAACACATTTCATGTATCTCGGATTCGACAAATATTAACTACAGAGATGTTAGCATTTGGATTACCAATCCTACATCCACCATACAAGGAATATATACACCTACAAGTATTTACTCTCATTTCACAGTTTTATCCAAACGTCAAATTCGAAAATCATGAATTTTGCACAGAAAAATTCTATTCAAGCTAGTTCTACCCAATAGAATTTTAATTTACATAGTTACATTGCCGTGAATTTCCGTGTTCCAAACACGCTAAATAAGTGACGGGTTCGAAAAGTATCCCCTTCATACTTGGTTACGTGGATTACCGGACTTAAATTCCCCATTCAAGGCATATTCACACTTAGAAGCATTTTCTCAGATTTCTCAGTATTTTCCTAACGCCAGTTTGGAAAATGAGGCTGATTTCACAGAAAATGTCCTTGGAGCCAGATCTACCCAAAAGATATGTAATTTACTAGTTCACTCACCGTGACTTTCCGTGTTCTGAACATGTTAAATGCATCAAGGATTCGACAGTCATTCTTTAATGAGTGTGAGCATGTGGATTATCAAATTTTGATCCACCTTACAAGACATGTTTTCACCTAGAAACATTTACTCACATTTCGCAGAATTTTCCTAACGTCAGTTTCGAAAATCAGGCAGTTTTCGCAGAAAAATCCTATTGTTGCATGTTCCATCCAATAGACATCTCATTTTCATAGATACCATCACCTTAACATTCCGTGTTCCTAAAAAACGGTTCATGCACCAAGGATTCAACAAATATTCACTGCTGAGTTGTTAGCATGTGAATTACCAATCTTTAATAAACCATTGAAGACATATTGTCACCTTAAAGCATTTACTCTGATTTCACAGTGTTTTCATAACACCAGTTTCGAAACTGAGGGAGATTTTTCAGTAAAACTCTCCTGGAGAGGGTTCTAACCAATAGATATGTAATTTACATAGCTTCCCTCACCGAGAAATACCGTGTTCCGAACAGGCTACATACATCAAGGATTTGAGAAACATTTTTAATGAGTTATGTACATGTGTATTACAGAACTTTCATCCAACATACAAGGCATATTGACACATAGAAACATTAACTGTGAGTTCGCAGCTTTTTCCTAATAGCAGTTCTGAAATTCAGGCAGTTTTCAAAGGAAAAAACTGTTGGAGCGTGTTCTACCCAATAGATACGTAAATTACATAGATTCCCCCGCTGTGAAATTACGTGTTTCGAACACACTACATGCAGAAAAGTTTCGACAAAAATAAACTATAGGGTTGTTTGCATGAGGATGACAGGACTTTCATCACAATAGAAGGCATATTATACTTAGAAGCATTTACTCTGATTTCACAGAGATTTCCAAACGCCAGTTTTGAAAATGAGGCAGATTTCACGGCAAAAACCTCTTGGAGCAGGTACTAACCTATAGATATGTAATTTACATGGATTCGCTCACCGTGAAATTCCGTGTTCTGAACACGCTACATGCATCTCGGATTCGACAAATATTCAGTACATAGTTGTTAGCATGTGGATTACAGCACTTTCATACACCATACAAGGCTTACTGACACTTTGAAGAAGTTTCTCAGATTTCACAGTTTAGTTTTAATGCCAGTTTGGAAAATGAGGCAGATTTGGCAGAAAAATTCTCTGGAGCGAGTTATACACAAAAGATATGTACTTTACCTAGTTTCACTCACCGTGATATTCCGTGTTCTGAACATGTTTCATGCATCATGGATTCGACAAATATTCACTACAGAATTGGTAACATAAAGATTACGGAATATTCATCCACCATAAATGCCATATTGACACGTTTTGAAGCACTTTCCCATATTTCAAAAGATTTTCCTAATGCCAGTTTTGAAAATGAGGCAGATTCGCAAAAAATTCTCGTGGAGCAAGTACTTCCCAATAGAAATGTAATTTACATAGTTTCCCTCACAGTGACATTCCAATTTCCGAACACGCTACATACATCACGGGTTTGACAAACATTTTTTGAGTTATGTACATCTGTATTACAGAACTTTCATCCACCATACAAGGAGTATTTAAACCTAGAAACATTAACTCTGAATTTGCAGCCTATTCCTAATGCCAGTTTCTCGAAAATCAGGCCGTTTTCTCCGGAAAAAGTTTTTGGAGCGAGTTCTACCCAATACACATGAAATTTTCATAGATTCCATCTCCGGAAATTTCCGTCATACGATCACACTACATGCATAGTCTTTCTACAATTATTCACATCAGGTTTGTTTGCATGTGGCTTTATGAACTTCCATCACAATAAAAGACATATTGACAGTTTGAAGTATTTTCTCTGATTTTGAAGGAATTTCCAAATGCCAGTTTCGAAAATGAGGCAAATTTCGCAGAGAAAACCTCTTGGAGTGAGTTATACCCAAGACACATTTATTTTACATAGATTCGCTCACCGTGATATTCTATTTTCTGAACACTCTTCATGTATCTCGGATTCGACATATATTCTCTTCAGAGTTGTTAGTATGCGGATAGCCGGACTTTCATCCACCATACAAGGCATATTTACACCTACAATTGATTAATAATAGTTCGCAGCTTATTCCTAACGCCAGTTTCAAAAATCAGGCTGTTATCTCAGGAAAAAACTCTTGGAGAGATTTCTAACCTAGGGAAATGTAATTTACATAAATTTCCTCGCCGTGAAATTCCATGTTCTGAACATGCTACATGCATAACGGATTCGAAAAATATTCACTACAGATTTGTTAACATGTGGATTACCGAACTTTCATCACAGAACTTTGAATATTAATACTTAGAAATATTTTCTCAGATTTTGCAGCATTTTCCAAGGGCTAGTTTCAAAAATGATGCAGTTTTCGCAGAAAAATTCTCTTGGAGTTTGTTCTACCTAATAGGCAAGTAGTTTACATTATTTCAAACACCGTGAAATTCCACGTTCCGAACATGTTATATGCATCACGGATAAAAAAAAAGATTCTTTAATATGTTGTGAAAATATGGATTACTGAACTTTCTTCCAACATAAAGGCATCTTTACACCTACAAATATTATCTCTCATTTCGCAGCTTTATCCAAACATCCCATTCGAGAATCAAGCAATTTTCGCAGAAATATTCTATTCTAGCTAGTTCTACCCAATAGAATTCTAATTTACATAGTTTCATTACCGTGAAATTCTGTTTTCCGTACGCGCTACATGAATCACGGTTTGAAAAATATTTACTACACTCTTGTTAACATGTGGATTACCAGACTTTCATCCACCAATCAAGTCATATTGACACTTAGAAGCATTTTCTCATATTTCGAAGACTTTTCCTAAGGCCAGATTTGAAAAAGAGGCAGATTTTGCAGAAAAATGCTCTTGGAGCGAGTTCTACCCAATAGATATGTAATTTACATAGATGTGTTCATCATGATACTTTGTGTTCAGAACACATTTCATGTATCTCGGATTCGACAAATATTAACTACAGAGATGTTAGCATTTGGATTACCAATCCTACATCCACCATACAAGGAATATATACACCTACAAGTATTTACTCTCATTTCACAGTTTTATCCAAACGTCAAATTCGAAAATCATGAATTTTGCACAGAAAAATTCTATTCAAGCTAGTTCTACCCAATAGAATTTTAATTTACATAGTTACATTGCCGTGAATTTCCGTGTTCCAAACACGCTAAATAAGTGACGGGTTCGAAAAGTATCCCCTTCATACTTGGTTACGTGGATTACCGGACTTAAATTCCCCATTCAAGGCATATTCACACTTAGAAGCATTTTCTCAGATTTCTCAGTATTTTCCTAACGCCAGTTTGGAAAATGAGGCTGATTTCACAGAAAATGTCCTTGGAGCCAGATCTACCCAAAAGATATGTAATTTACTAGTTCACTCACCGTGACTTTCCGTGTTCTGAACATGTTAAATGCATCAAGGATTCGACAGTCATTCTTTAATGAGTGTGAGCATGTGGATTATCAAATTTTGATCCACCTTACAAGACATGTTTTCACCTAGAAACATTTACTCACATTTCGCAGAATTTTCCTAACGTCAGTTTCGAAAATCAGGCAGTTTTCGCAGAAAAATCCTATTGTTGCATGTTCCATCCAATAGACATCTCATTTTCATAGATACCATCACCTTAACATTCCGTGTTCCTAAAAAACGGTTCATGCACCAAGGATTCAACAAATATTCACTGCTGAGTTGTTAGCATGTGAATTACCAATCTTTAATAAACCATTGAAGACATATTGTCACCTTAAAGCATTTACTCTGATTTCACAGTGTTTTCATAACACCAGTTTCGAAACTGAGGGAGATTTTTCAGTAAAACTCTCCTGGAGAGGGTTCTAACCAATAGATATGTAATTTACATAGCTTCCCTCACCGAGAAAGACCGTGTTCCGAACAGGCTACATACATCAAGGATTTGAGAAACATTTTTAATGAGTTATGTACATGTGTATTACAGAACTTTCATCCAACATACAAGGCATATTGACACATAGAAACATTAACTGTGAGTTCGCAGCTTTTTCCTAATAGCAGTTTCGAAATTCAGGCAGTTTTCAAAGGAAAAAACTGTTGGAGCGTGTTCTACCCAATAGGTACGTAAATTACATAGATTCCCCCGCTGTGAAATTACGTGTTTCGAACACACTACATGCAGAAAAGTTTCGACAAAAATAAACTATAGGGTTGTTTGCATGAGGATGACAGGACTTTCATCACAATAGAAGGCATATTGATACTTAGAAGCATTTACTCTGATTTCACAGAGCTTTCCAAACGCCAGTTTTGAAAATGAGGCAGATTTCACGGCAAAAACCTCTTGGAGCAGGTACTAACCTATAGATATGTAATTTACATGGATTCGCTCACTGTGAAATTCCGTGTTCTGAACACGCTACATGCATCTCGGATTCGACAAATATTCAGTACATAGTTGTTAGCATGTGGATTACAGCACTTTCATACACCATACAAGGCTTACTGACACTTTGAAGAAGTTTCTCAGATTTCACAGTTTAGTTTTAATGCCAGTTTGGAAAATGAGGCAGATTTGGCAGAAAAATTCTCTGGAGCGAGTTATACACAAAAGATATGTACTTTACCTAGTTTTACTCACCGTGATATTCCGTGTTCTGAACATGTTTCATGCATCATGGATTCGACAAATATTCACTACAGAATTGGTAACATAAAGATTACGGAATATTCATCCACCATAAATGCCATATTGACACTTTGAAGCACTTTCCCATATTTCAAAAGATTTTCCTAATGCCAGTTTTGAAAATGAGGCAGATTCGCAAAAAATCCTCGTGGAGCAAGTACTTCCCAATAGAAATGTAATTTACATAGTTTCCCTCACAGTGACATTCCAATTTCCGAACACGCTACATACTTCACGGATTTGACAAACATTTTTATGAGCTATGTACATGTGTATTACAGAACTTTCATCCACCATACAAGGAATATTTAAACCTAGAAACATTAACTCTGAATTTGCAGCCTATTCCTAATGCCAGTTTTTCGAAAATCAGGCCGTTTTCTCCGGAAAAAATTTTTGGAGCGAGTTCTACCCAATACACATGAAATTTTCATAGATTCCATCTCCGGAAATTTCTGTCATACGATCACGCTACATGCATAGGCTTTCTACAATTATTCACATCAGGTTTGTTTGCATGTGGCTTTATGAACTTCCATCACAATAAAAGACATATTGACAGTTTGAAGTATTTTCTCTGATTTTGAAGGAATTTCCAAATGCCAGTTTCGAAAATGAGGCAAATTTCACAGAGAAAAACTCTTGGAGTTAGTTATACCCAAGACACATTTATTTTACATAGATTCGCTCACCGTGATATTCTATTTTCTGATCATATTTCATGTATCTCGGATTCGACATATATTCCCTACAGAGTTGTTAGTATGCGGATTGCCGGACTTTCATCCACCATACAAGGCATATTTACACCTACAATTGATTAATCTGAGTTCGCAGCTTATTCCTAACGCCAGATTCAAAAATCAGGCTGTTATCTCAGGAAAAAACTCTTGGAGAGATTTCTAACCTAGGGAAATGTAATTTACATAAATTTCCTCGCCGAGACATTCCATGTTCCGAACATGCTACATGCATAACGGATTCGACAAATATTCACTACAGATTTGTTAACATGCGGATTACCGAACTTTCATCACAAAACATTGAATATTGTTACTTAGAAGTATTTTCTCAGATTTTGCAGCATTTTCCACGGGCTAGTTTCAAAAATGATGCAGTTTTCGCAGAAAAATTCTCTTGGAGTTTGTTCTACCTAATAGGCAAGTAGTTTACATTATTTCAAACACCGTGAAATTCCACGTTCCGAACATGTTATATGCATCACGGATAAAAAAAAAGATTCTTTAATATGTTGTGAAAATATGGATTACTGAACTTTCTTCCAACATAAAGGCATCTTTACACCTACAAATATTATCTCTAATTTCGCAGCTTTATGCAAAAATCCCATTCGAGAATCAAGCAATTTTCGCAGAAATATTCTATTCTAGCTAGTTCTACCCAATAGAATTCTAATTTACATAGTTTCATTACCGTGAAATTCTGTTTTCCGTACGCGCTACATGAATCACGGTTTGAAAAATATTTACTACACTCTTGTTAACATGTGGATTACCAGACTTTCATCCACCAATCAAGTCATATTGACACTTAGAAGCATTTTCTCATATTTCGAAGACTTTTCCTAAGGCCAGATTTGAAAAAGAGGCAGATTTTGCAGAAAAATGCTCTTGGAGCGAGTTCTACCCAATAGACAGGTAATTTACATAGATGTGCTCATCATGATACTTTGTGTTCAGAACACAATTCATGTATCTCGGATTCGACAAATATTAACTACAGAGATGTTAGCATTTGGATTACCAATCCTACATCCACCATACAAGGCATATATACACCTACAAGTATTTACTCTCATTTCACAGTTTTATCCAAACGTCAAATTCGAAAATCATGAATTTTGCACAGAAAAATTCTATTCAAGCTAGTTCTACCCAATAGAATTTTAATTTACATAGTTACATTGCCGTGAATTTCCGTGTTCCAAACACGCTAAATAAGTGACGGGTTCGAAAAGTATACCCTTCATACTTGGTTACGTGGATTACCGGACTTAAATTCCCCATTCAAGGCATATTCACACTTAGAAGCATTTTCTCAGATTTCTCAGTTTTTTCCTAACGCCAGTTTGGAAAATGAGGCTGATTTCACAGAAAATGTTCTTGGAGCCAGATCTCCCCAAAAGATATGTAATTTACTAGTTCACTCACCGTGACTTTCCGTGTTCTGAACATGTTAAATGCATCAAGGATTCGACAGTCATTCTTTAATGAGTGTGAGCATGTGGATTATCAAATTTTGATCCACCTTACAAGACATGTTTTCACCTAGAAACATTTACTCACATTTCGCAGAATTTTCCTAACGTCAGTTTCGAAAATCAGGCAGTTTTCGCAGAAAAATCCTATTGTTGCAGGTTCCATCCAATAGACATCTCATTTTCATAGATACCATCACCGTAACATTCCGTGTTCCTAAAAAACGGTTCATGCACCAAGGATTCAACAAATATTCACTGCTGAGTTGTTAGCATGTGAATTACCAATCTTTAATAAACCATTGAAGACATATTGTCACCTTAAAGCATTTACTCTGATTTCACAGTGTTTTCATAACACCAGTTTCGAAACTGAGGGAGATTTTTCAGTAAAACTCTCCTGGAGAGGGTTCTAACCAATAGATATGTAATTTACATAGCTTCCCTCACCGAGAAAGACCGTGTTCCGAACAGGCTACATACATCAAGGATTTGAGAAACATTTTTAATGAGTTATGTACATGTGTATTACAGAACTTTCATCCAACATACAAGGCATATTGACACATAGAAACATTAACTGTGAGTTCGCAGCTTTTTCCTAATAGCAGTTTCGAAATTCAGGCAGTTTTCAAAGGAAAAATCTGTTGGAGCGTGTTCTACCCAATAGATACGTAAATTACATAGATTCCCCCGCTGTGAAATTCCGTGTTTCGAACACACTACATGCAGAAAAGTTTCGACAAAAATAAACTATAGAGTTGTTTGCATGAGGATGACAGGACTTTCATCACAATAGAAGGCATATTGATACTTAGAAGCATTTACTCTGATTTCACAGAGCTTTCCAAACGCCAGTTTCGAAAATGAGGCAGATTTCACGGCAAAAACCTCTTGGAGCAGGTACTAACCTATAGATATGTAATTTACATGGATTCGCTCACCGTGAAATTCCGTGTTCTGAACACGCTACATGCATCTCGGATTCGACAAATATTCACTACATAGTTGTTAGCATGTGGATTACAGCACTTTCATACACCATACAAGGCTTACTGACACTTTGAAGAAGTTTCTCAGATTTCACAGTTTAGTTTTAACGCCAGTTTGGAAAATGAGGCAGATTTGGCAGAAAAATTCTCTGGAGCGAGTTATACACAAAAGATATGTACTTTACATAGTTTTACTCACCGTGATATTCCGTGTTCTGAACATGTTTCATGCATCATGGATTCGACAAATATTCACTACAGAATTGGTAACATAACGATTACGGAATATTCATCCACCATAAATGCCATATTGACACTTTGAAGCACTTTCCCATATTTCAAAAGATTTTCCTAATGCCAGTTTTGAAAATGAGGCAGATTCACAAAAAATTCTCGTGGAGCAAGTACTTCCCAATAGAAATGTAATTTACATAGTTTCCCTCACAGTGACATTCCAAATTCCGAACACGCTACATACTTCACGGATTTGACAAACATTTTTATGAGCTATGTACATGTGTATTACAGAACTTTCATCCACCATACAAGGAATATTTAAACCTAGAAACTTTAACTCTGAATTTGCAGCCTATTCCTAATGCCAGTTTTTCGAAAATCAGGCCGTTTTCTCCGGAAAAAATTTTTGGAACGAGATCTACCCAATAGACATGAAATTTTCATAGATTCCATCTCCGGAAATTTCCGTCATACGATCACGCTACATGCATAGGCTTTCTACAATTATTCACATCAGGTTTGTTTGCATGTGGCTTTATGAACTTCCATCACAATAAAAGACATATTGACAGTTTGAAGTATTTTCTCTGATTTTGAAGGAATTTCCAAATGCCAGTTTCGAAAATGAGGCAAATTTCGCAGAGAAAAACTCTTGGAGTGAGTTATACCCAAGACACATTTATTTTACATAGATTCGCTCACCGTGATATTCTATTTTCTGATCATATTTCATGTATCTCGGATTCGACATATATTCCCTACAGAGTTGTTAGTATGCGGATTGCCGAACTTTCATCCACCATACAAGGCATAATTACACCTACAATTGATTAATCTGAGTTCGCAGCATATTCCTAACGCCAGTTTCAAAAATCAGGCTGTTATCTCAGGAAAAAACTCTTGGAGAGATTTCTAACCTAGGGAAATGTAATTTACATAAATTTCCTCGCCGAGACATTCCATGTTCCGAACATGCTACATGCATAACAGATTCGACAAATATTCACTACAGATTTGTTAACATGTGGATTACCGAACTTTCATCACAAAACATTGAATATTGATACTTAGAAGTATTTTCTCAGATTTTGCAGCATTTTCCAAGGGCTAGTTTCAAAAATGATGCAGTTTTCGCAGAAAAATTCTCTTGGAGTTTGTTCTACCTAATAGGCAAGTAGTTTACATTATTTCAAACACCGTGAAATTCCACGTTCCGAACATGTTATATGCATCACGGATAAAAAAAAAGATTCTTTAATATGTTGTGAAAATATGGATTACTGAACTTTCTTCCAACATAAAGGCATCTTTACACCTACAAATATTATCTCTCATTTCGCAGCTTTATCCAAACAACCCATTCGAGAATCAAGCAATTTTCGCAGAAATATTCTATTCTAGCTAGTTCTACCCAATAGAATTCTAATTTACATAGTTTCATTACCGTGAAATTCTGTTTTCCGTACGCGCTACATGAATCACGGTTTGAAAAATATTTACTACACTCTTGTTAACATGTGGATTACCGGACTTTCATCCACCAATCAAATCATATTGACACTTAGAAGCATTTTCTCATATTTCGAAGACTTTTCCTAACGCCAGATTTGAAAAAGAGGCAGATTTTGCAGAAAAATGCTCTTGGAGCGAGTTCTACCCAATAGACATGTAATTTACATAGATGTGCTCATCATGATACTTTGTGTTCTGAACACATTTCATGTATCTCGGATTCGACAAATATTAACTACAGAGATGTTAGCATTTGGATTACCAATCCTACATCCACCATACAAGGCATATATACACCTACAAGTATTTACTCTCATTTCACAGTTTTATCCAAACGTCAAATTCGAAAATCATGAATTTTGCACAGAAAAATTCTATTCAAGCTAGTTCTACCCAATAGAATTTTAATTTACATAGTTACATTGCCGTGAATTTCCGTGTTCCAAACACGCTAAATAAGTGACGGGTTCGAAAAGTATTCCCTTCATACTTGGTTACGTGGATTACCGGACTTAAATTCCCCATTCAAGGCATATTCACACTTAGAAGCATTTTCTCAGATTTCTCAGTTTTCTCCTAACGCCAGTTTGGAAAATGAGGCTGATTTCACAGAAAATGTTCTTGGAGCCAGATCTACCCAAAAGATATGTAATTTACTAGTTCACTCACCGTGACTTTCCGTGTTCTGAACATGTTAAATGCATCAAGGATTCGACAGTCATTCTTTAATGAGTGTGAGCATGTGGATTATCAAATTTTGATCCACCTTGCAAGACATGTTTTCACCTAGAAACATTTACTCACATTTCGCAGAATTTTCCTTACGTCAGTTTCGAAAATCAGGCAGTTTTCGCAGAAAAATCCTATTGTTGCAGGTTCCATCCAATAGACATCTCATTTTCATAGATACCATCACCGTAACATTCCGTGTTCCTAAAAAACGGTTCATGCACCAAGGATTCAACAAATATTCACTGCTGAGTTGTTAGCATGTGAATTACCAATCTTTAATAAACCATTGAAGACATATTGTCACCTTAAAACATTTACTCTGATTTCACAGTGTTTTCATAACACCAGTTTCGAAACTGAGGGAGATTTTTCAGTAAAACTCTCCTGGAGAGGGTTCTAACCAATAGATATGTAATTTACATAGCTTCCCTCACCGAGAAATACCGTGTTCCGAACAGGCTACATACATCAAGGATTTGAGAAACATTTTTAATGAGTTATGTACATGTGTATTACAGAACTTTCATCCAACATACAAGGCATATTGACACATAGAAACATTAACTGTGAGTTCGCAGCTTTTTCCTAATAGCAGTTTCGAAATTCAGGCAGTTTTCAAAGGAAAAAACTGTTGGAGCGTGTTCTACCCAATAGGTACGTAAATTACATAGATTCCCCCGCTGTGAAATTCCGTGTTTCGAACACACTACATGCAGAAAAGTTTCGACAAAAATAAACTATAGAGTTGTTTGCATGAGGATGACAGGACTTTCATCACAATAGAAGGCATATTGATACTTAGAAGCATTTACTCTGATTTCACAGAGATTTCCAAACGCCAGTTTCGAAAATGAGGCAGATTTCACGGCAAAAACCTCTTGGAGCAGGTACTAACCTATAGATATGTAATTTACATGGATTCGCTCACCGTGAAATTCCGTGTTCTGAACATGCTACATGCATCTCGGATTCGACAAATATTCAGTACATAGTTGTTAGCATGTGGATTACAGCACTTTCATACACCATACAAGGCTTACTGACACTTTGAAGAAGTTTCTCAGATTTCACAGTTTAGTTTTAATGCCAGTTTGGAAAATGAGGCAGATTTGGCAGAAAAATTCTCTGGAGCGAGTTATACACAAAAGATATGTACTTTACCTAGTTTTACTCACCGTGATATTCCGTGTTCTGAACATGTTTCATGCATCATGGATTCGACAAATATTCACTACAGAATTGGTAACATAACGATTACGGAATATTCATCCACCATAAATGCCATATTGACACTTTGAAGCACTTTCCCATATTTCAAAAGATTTTCCTAATGCCAGTTTTGAAAATGAGGCAGATTCGCAAAAAATTCTCGTGGAGCAAGTACTTCCCAATAGAAATGTAATTTACATAGTTTCCCTCACAGTGACATTCCAATTTCCGAACACGCTACATACTTCACGGATTTGACAAACATTTTTATGAGCTATGTACATGTGTATTACAGAACTTTCATCCACCATACAAGGAATATTTAAACCTAGAAACATTAACTCTGAATTTGCAGCCTATTCCTAATGCCAGTTTTTCGAAAATCAGGCCGTTTTCTCCGGAAAAAATTTTTGGAGCGAGTTCTACCCAATAGACATGAAATTTTCATAGATTCCATCTCCGGAAATTTCCGTCATACGATCACGCTACATGCATAGGCTTTCTACAATTATTCACATCAGGTTTGTTTGCATGTGGCTTTATGAACTTCCATCACAATAAAAGACATATTGACAGTTTGAAGTATTTTCTCTGATTTTGAAGGAATTTCCAAATGCCAGTTTCGAAAATGAGGCAAATTTCGCAGAGAAAAACTCTTGGAGTGATTTATACCCAAGACACATTTATTTTACATAGATTCGCTCACCGTGATATTCTATTTTCTGATCATATTTCATGTATCTCGGATTCGACATATATTCTCTACAGAGTTGTTAGTATGCGGATAGCCGGACTTTCATCCACCATACAAGGCATATTTACACCTACAATTGATTAATCTGAGTTCGCAGCTTATTCCTAACGCCAGATTCAAAAATCAGGCTGTTATCTCAGGAAAAAACTCTTGGAGAGATTTCTAACCTAGAGAAATGTAATTTACATAAATTTCCTCGCCGAGACATTCCATGTTCCGAACATGCTACATGCATAACGGATTCAACAAATATTCACTACAGATTTGTTTACATGTGGATTACCGAACTTTCATCACAAAACATTGAATATTGTTACTTAGAAGTATTTTCTCAGATTTTGCAGCATTTTCCAAGGGCTAGTTTCAAAAATGATGCAGTTTTCGCAGAAAAATTCTCTTGGAGTTTGTTCTACCTAATAGGCAAGTAGTTTACATTATTTCAAACACCGTGAAATTCCACGTTCCGAACATGTTATATGCATCACGGATAAAAAAAAGATTCTTTAATATGTTGTGAAAATATGGATTACTGAACTTTCTTCCAACATAAAGGCATCTTTACACCTACAAATATTATCTCTCATTTCGCAGCTTTATCCAAACATCCCATTCGAGAATCAAGCAATTTTCGCAGAAATATTCTATTCTAGCTAGTTCTACCCAATAGAATTCTAATTTACATAGTTTCATTACCGTGAAATTCTGTTTTCCGTACGCGCTACATGAATCACGGTTTGAAAAATATTTACTACACTCTTGTTAACATGTGGATTACCGGACTTTCATCCACCAATCAAGTCATATTGACACTTAGAAGCATTTTCTCATATTTCGAAGACTTTTCCTAAGGCCAGATTTGAAAAAGAGGCAGATTTTGCAGAAAAATGCTCTTGGAGCGAGTTCTACCCAATAGACATGTAATTTACATAGATGTGCTCATCATGATACTTTGTGTTCAGAACACAATTCATGTATCTCGGATTCGACAAATATTAACTACAGAGATGTTAGCATTTGGATTACCAATCCTACATCCACCATACAAGGCATATATACACCTACAAGTATTTACTCTCATTTCACAGTTTTATCCAAACGTCAAATTCGAAAATCATGAATTTTGCACAGAAAAATTCTATTCAAGCTAGTTCTACCCAATAGAATTTTAATTTACATAGTTACATTGCCGTGAATTTCCGTGTTCCAAACACGCTAAATAAGTGACGGGTTCGAAAAGTATTCCCTTCATACTTGGTTACGTGGATTACCGGACTTAAATTCCCCATTCAAGGCATATTCACACTTAGAAGCATTTTCTCAGATTTCTCAGTTTTCTCCTAACGCCAGTTTGGAAAATGAGGCTGATTTCACAGAAAATGTTCTTGGAGCCAGATCTCCCCAAAAGATATGTAATTTACTAGTTCACTCACCGTGACTTTCCGTGTTCTGAACATGTTAAATGCATCAAGGATTCGACAGTCATTCTTTAATGAGTGTGAGCATGTGGATTATCAAATTTTGATCCACCTTACAAGACATGTTTTCACCTAGAAACATTTACTCACATTTCGCAGAATTTTCCTTACGTCAGTTTCGAAAATCAGGCAGTTTTCGCAGAAAAATCCTATTGTTGCAGGTTCCATCCAATAGACATCTCATTTTCATAGATACCATCACCGTAACATTCTGTGTTCCTAAAAAATGGTTCATGCACCAAGGATTCAACAAATATTCACTGCTGAGTTGTTAGCATGTGAATTACCAATCTTTAATAAACCATTGAAGACATATTGTCACCTTAAAGCATTTACTCTGATTTCACAGTGTTTTCATAACACCAGTTTCGAAACTGAGGGAGATTTTTCAGTAAAACTCTCCTGGAGAGGGTTCTAACCAATAGATATGTAATTTACATAGCTTCCCTCACCGAGAAAGACCGTGTTCCGAACAGGCTACATACATCAAGGATTTGAGAAACATTTTTAATGAGTTATGTACATGTGTATTACAGAACTTTCATCCAACATACAAGGCATATTGACACATAGAAACATTAACTGTGAGTTCGCAGCTTTTTCCTAATAGCAGTTTCGAAATTCAGGCAGTTTTCAAAGGAAAAATCTGTTGGAGCGTGTTCTACCCAATAGATACGTAAATTACATAGATTCCCCCGCTGTGAAATTCCGTGTTTCGAACACACTACATGCAGAAAAGTTTCGACAAAAATAAACTATAGAGTTGTTTGCATGAGGATGACAGGACTTTCATCACAATAGAAGGCATATTGATACTTAGAAGCATTTACTCTGATTTCACAGAGATTTCCAAACGCCAGTTTCGAAAATGAGGCAGATTTCACGGCAAAAACCTCTTGGAGCAGGTACTAACCTATAGATATGTAATTTACATGGATTCGCTCACCGTGAAATTCCGTGTTCTGAACACGCTACATGCATCTCGGATTCGACAAATATTCAGTACATAGTTGTTAGCATGTGGATTACAGCACTTTCATACACCATACAAGGATTACTGACACTTTGAAGAAGTTTCTCAGATTTCACAGTTTAGTTTTAATGCCAGTTTGGAAAATGAGGCAGATTTGGCAGAAAAATTCTCTGGAGCGAGTTATACACAAAAGATATGTACTTTACCTAGTTTTACTCACCGTGATATTCCGTGTTCTGAACATGTTTCATGCATCATGGATTCGACAAATATTCACTACAGAATTGGTAACATAACGATTACGGAATATTCATCCACCATAAATGCCATATTGACACTTTGAAGCACTTTCCCATATTTCAAAAGATTTTCCTAATGCCAGTTTTGAAAATGAGGCAGATTCGCAAAAAATCCTCGTGGAGCAAGTACTTCCCAATAGAAATGTAATTTACATAGTTTCCCTCACAGTGACATTCCAATTTCCGAACACGCTACATACTTCACGGATTTGACAAACATTTTTATGAGCTATGTACATGTGTATTACAGAACTTTCATCCACCATACAAGGAATATTTAAACCTAGAAACTTTAACTCTGAATTTGCAGCCTATTCCTAATGCCAGTTTTTCGAAAATCAGGCCGTTTTCTCCGGAAAAAATTTTTGGAGCGAGATCTACCCAATAGACATGAAATTTTCATAGATTCCATCTCCGGAAATTTCCGTCATACGATCACGCTACATGCATAGGCTTTCTACAATTATTCACATCAGGTTTGTTTGCATGTGGCT
The DNA here is from genome assembly GCF_048773025.1 of Camelus bactrianus. Taxonomy (NCBI): domain Eukaryota; kingdom Metazoa; phylum Chordata; class Mammalia; order Artiodactyla; family Camelidae; genus Camelus; species Camelus bactrianus. The sequence continues at coordinate 139,902,380 of NC_133539.1, read as the reverse complement.
TTATGAACTTCCATCACAATAAAAGACATATTGACAGTTTGAAGTATTTTCTCTGATTTTGAAAGAATTTCCAAATGCCAGTTTCGAAAATGAGGCAAATTTCGCAGAGAAAAACTCTTGGAGTGAGTTATACCCAAGACACATTTATTTTACATAGATTCGCTCACCGTGATATTCTATTTTCTGATCATATTTCATGTATCTCGGATTCGACATATATTCCCTACAGAGTTGTTAGTATGCGGATTGCCGAACTTTCATCCACCATACAAGGCATATTTACACCTACAATTGATTAATCTGAGTTCGCAGCATATTCCTAACGCCAGTTTCAAAAATCAGGCTGTTATCTCAGGAAAAAACTCTTGGAGAGATTTCTAACCTAGGGAAATGTAATTTACATAAATTTCCTCGCCGAGACATTCCATGTTCCGAACATGCTACATGCATAACGGATTCGACAAATATTCACTACAGATTTGTTAACATGTGGATTACCGAACTTTCATCACAAAACATTGAATATTGATACTTAGAAGTATTTTCTCAGATTTTGCAGCATTTTCCAAGGGCTAGTTTCAAAAATGATGCAGTTTTCGCAGAAAAATTCTCTTGGAGTTTGTTCTACCTAATAGGCAAGTAGTTTACATTATTTCAAACACCGTGAAATTCCACGTTCCGAACATGTTATATGCATCACGGATAAAAAAAAAGATTCTTTAATATGTTGTGAAAATATGGATTACTGAACTTTCTTCCAACATAAAGGCATCTTTACACCTACAAATATTATCTCTCATTTCGCAGCTTTATCCAAACATCCCATTCGAGAATCAAGCAATTTTCGCAGAAATATTCTATTCTAGCTAGTTCTACCCAATAGAATTCTAATTTACATAGTTTCATTACCGTGAAATTCTGTTTTCCGTAGGCGCTACATGAATCACGGTTTGAAAAATATTTACTACACTCTTGTTAACATGTGGATTACCGGACTTTCATCCACCAATCAAGTCATATTGACACTTAGAAGCATTTTCTCATATTTCGAAGAATTTTCCTAACGCCAGATTTGAAAAAGAGGCAGATTTTGCAGAAAAATGCTCTTGGAGCGAGTTCTACCCAATAGACATGTAATTTACATAGATGTGCTCATCATGATACTTTGTGTTCTGAACACATTTCATGTATCTCAGATTCGACAAATATTAACTACAGAGATGTTAGCATTTGGATTACCAATCCTACATCCACCATACAAGGCATATATACACCTACAAGTATTTACTCTCATTTCACAGTTTTATCCAAATGTCAAATTCGATAATCATGAATTTTGCACAGAAAAATTCTATTCAAGCTAGTTCTACCCAATAGAATTTTAATTTACATAGTTACATTGCCGTGAATTTCCGTGTTCCAAACACGCTAAATAAGTGACGGGTTCGAAAAGTATTCCCTTCATACTTGGTTACGTGGATTACCGGACTTAAATTCCCCATTCAAGGCATATTCACACTTAGAAGCATTTTCTCAGATTTCTCAGTTTTTTCCTAACGCCAGTTTGGAAAATGAGGCTGATTTCACAGAAAATGTTCTTGGAGCCAGATCTCCCCAAAAGATATGTAATTTACTAGTTCACTCACCGTGACTTTCCGTGTTCTGAACATGTTAAATGCATCAAGGATTCGACAGTCATTCTTTAATGAGTGTGAGCATGTGGATTATCAAATTTTGATCCACCTTACAAGACATGTTTTCACCTAGAAACATTTACTCACATTTCGCAGAATTTTCCTTACGTCAGTTTCGAAAATCAGGCAGTTTTCGCAGAAAAATCCTATTGTTGCAGGTTCCATCCAATAGACATCTCATTTTCATAGATACCATCACCGTAACATTCCGTGTTCCTAAAAAACGGTTCATGCACCAAGGATTCAACAAATATTCACTGCTGAGTTGTTAGCATGTGAATTACCAATCTTTAATAAACCATTGAAGACATATTGTCACCTTAAAGCATTTACTCTGATTTCACAGTGTTTTCATAACACCAGTTTCGAAACTGAGGGAGATTTTTCAGTAAAATTCTCCTGGAGAGGGTTCTAACCAATAGATATGTAATTTACATAGCTTCCCTCACCGAGAAATACCGTGTTCCGAACAGGCTACATACATCAAGGATTTGAGAAACATTTTTAATGAGTTATGTACATGTGTATTACAGAACTTTCATCCAACATACAAGGCATATTGACACATAGAAACATTAACTGTGAGTTCGCAGCTTTTTCCTAATAGCAGTTTCGAAATTCAGGCAGTTTTCAAAGGAAAAAACTGTTGGAGCGTGTTCTACCCAATAGGTACGTAAATTACATAGATTCCCCCGCTGTGAAATTACGTGTTTCGAACACACTACATGCAGAAATTTTCGACAAAAATAAACTATAGAGTTGTTTGCATGAGGATGACAGGACTTTCATCACAATAGAAGGCATATTGATACTTAGAAGCATTTACTCTGATTTCACAGAGATTTCCAAACGCCAGTTTCGAAAATGAGGCAGATTTCACGGCAAAAACCTCTTGGAGCAGGTACTAACCTATAGATATGTAATTTACATGTTTTCGCTCACCGTGAAATTCCGTGTTCTGAACACGCTACATGCATCTCGGATTCGACAAATATTCAGTACATAGTTGTTAGCATGTGGATTACAGCACTTTCATACACCATACAAGGCTTACTGACACTTTGAAGAAGTTTCTCAGATTTCACAGTTTAGTTTTAATGCCAGTTTGGAAAATGAGGCAGATTTGGCAGAAAAATTCTCTGGAGCGAGTTATACACAAAAGATATGTACTTTACCTAGTTTTACTCACCGTGATATTCCGTGTTCTGAACATGTTTCATGCATCATGGATTCGACAAATATTCACTACAGAATTGGTAACATAACGATTACGGAATATTCATCCACCATAAATGCCATATTGACACTTTGAAGCACTTTCCCATATTTCAAAAGATTTTCCTAATGCCAGTTTTGAAAATGAGGCAGATTCGCAAAAAATCCTCGTGGAGCAAGTACTTCCCAATAGAAATGTAATTTACATAGTTTCCCTCACAGTGACATTCCAAATTCCGAACACGCTACATACTTCACGGATTTGACAAACATTTTTATGAGCTATGTACATGTGTATTACAGAACTTTCATCCACCATACAAGGAATATTTAAACCTAGAAACTTTAACTCTGAATTTGCAGCCTATTCCTAATGCCAGTTTTTCGAAAATCAGGCCGTTTTCTCCGGAAAAAATTTTTGGAGCGAGATCTACCCAATAGACATGAAATTTTCATAGATTCCATCTCCGGAAATTTCCGTCATACGATCACGCTACATGCATAGGCTTTCTACAATTATTCACATCAGGTTTGTTTGCATGTGGCTTTATGAACTTCCATCACAATAAAAGACATATTGACAGTTTGAAGTATTTTCTCTGATTTTGAAGGAATTTCCAAATGCCAGTTTCGAAAATGAGGCAAATTTCGCAGAGAAAAACTCTTGGTGTGAGTTATACCCAAGACACATTTATTTTACATAGATTCGCTCACCGTGATATTCTATTTTCTGATCATATTTCATGTATCTCGGATTCGACATATATTCCCTACAGAGTTGTTAGTATGCGGATTGCCGAACTTTCATCCACCATACAAGGCATAATTACACCTACAATTGATTAATCTGAGTTCGCAGCATATTCCTAACGCCAGTTTCAAAAATCAGGCTGTTATCTCAGGAAAAAACTCTTGGAGAGATTTCTAACCTAGGGAAATGTAATTTACATAAATTTCCTCGCCGAGACATTCCATGTTCCGAACATGCTACATGCATAACAGATTCGACAAATATTCACTACAGATTTGTTAACATGTGGATTACAGAACTTTCATCACAAAACATTGAATATTGATACTTAGAAGTATTTTCTCAGATTTTGCAGCATTTTCCAAGGGCTAGTTTCAAAAATGATGCAGTTTTCGCAGAAAAATTCTCTTGGAGTTTGTTCTACCTAATAGGCAAGTAGTTTACATTATTTCAAACACCGTGAAATTCCACGTTCCGAACATGTTATATGCATCACGGATAAAAAAAAAGATACTTTAATATGTTGTGAAAATATGGATTACTGAACTTTCTTCCAACATAAAGGCATCTTTACACCTACAAATATTATCTCTCATTTCGCAGCTTTATCCAAACATCCCATTCGAGGATCAAGCAATTTTCGCAGAAATATTCTATTCTAGCTAGTTCTACCCAATAGAATTCTAATTTACATAGTTTCATTACCGTGAAATTCTGTTTTCCGTACGCGCTACATGAATCACGGTTTGAAAAATATTTACTACACTCTTGTTAACATGTGGATTACCGGACTTTCATCCACCAATCAAGTCATATTGACACTTAGAAGCATTTTCTCATATTTCGAAGACTTTTCCTAACGCCAGATTTGAAAAAGAGGCAGATTTTGCAGAAAAATGCTCTTGGAGCGAGTTCTACCCAATAGACATGTAATTTACATAGATGTGCTCATCATGATACTTTGTGTTCTGAACACATTTCATGTATCTCGGATTCGACAAATATTAACTACAGAGATGTTAGCATTTGGATTACCAATCCTACATCCACCATACAAGGCATATATACACCTACAAGTATTTACTCTCATTTCACAGTTTTATCCAAACGTCAAATTCGAAAATCATGAATTTTGCGCATAAAAATTGTATTCAATCTAGTTCTACCCAATAGAATTTTAATTTACATAGTTACTTTGCCGTGAATTTCCGTGTTCCAAACACGCTAAATAAGTGACGGGTTCGAAAAGTATTCCCTTCATACTTGGTTACGTGGATTACCGGACTTAAATTCCCCATTCAAGGCATATTCACACTTAGAAGCATTTTCTCAGATTTCTCAGATTTTTCCTAACGCCAGTTTGGAAAATGAGGCTGATTTCACAGAAAATGTTCTTGGAGCCAGATCTACCCAAAAGATATGTAATTTACTAGTTCACTCACCGTGACTTTCCGTGTTCTGAACATGTTAAATGCATCAAGGATTCGACAGTCATTCTTTAATGAGTGTGAGCATGTGGATTATCAAATTTTGATCCACCTTGCAAGACATGTTTTCACCTAGAAACATTTACTCACATTTCGCAGAATTTTCCTTACGTCAGTTTCGAAAATCAGGCAGTTTTCGCAGAAAAATCCTATTGTTGCAGGTTCCATCCAATAGACATCTCATTTTCATAGATACCATCACCGTAACATTCCGTGTTCCTAAAAAACGGTTCATGCACCAAGGATTCAACAAATATTCACTGCTGAGTTGTTAGCATGTGAATTACCAATCTTTAATAAACCATTGAAGACATATTGTCACCTTAAAGCATTTACTCTGATTTCACAGTGTTTTCATAACACCAGTTTCGAAACTGAGGGAGATTTTTCAGTAAAACTCTCCTGGAGAGGGTTCTAACCAATAGATATGTAATTTACATAGCTTCCCTCACCGAGAAATACCGTGTTCCGAACAGGCTACATACATCAAGGATTTGAGAAACATTTTTAATGAGTTATGTACATGTGTATTACAGAACTTTCATCCAACATACAAGGCATATTGACACATAGAAACATTAACTGTGAGTTCGCAGCTTTTTCCTAATAGCAGTTTCGAAATTCAGGCAGTTTTCAAAGGAAAAAACTGTTGGAGCGTGTTCTACCCAATAGGTACGTAAATTACATAGATTCCCCAGCTGTGAAATTCCGTGTTTCGAACACACTACATGCAGAAAAGTATCGACAAAAATAAACTATAGAGTTGTTTGCATGAGGATGACAGGACTTTCATCACAATAGAAGGCATATTGATACTTAGAAGCATTTACTCTGATTACACAGAGATTTCCAAACGCCAGTTTCGAAAATGAGGCAGATTTCACGGCAAAAACCTCTTGGAGCAGGTACTAACCTATAGATATGTAATTTACATGGATTCGCTCACCGTGAAATTCCGTGTTCTGAACACGCTACATGCATCTCGGATTCGACAAATATTCACTACATAGTTGTTAGCATGTGGATTACAGCACTTTCATACACCATACAAGGCTTACTGACACTTTGAAGAAGTTTCTCAGATTTCACAGTTTAGTTTTAATGCCAGTTTGGAAAATGAGGCAGATTTGGCAGAAAAATTCTCTGGAGCGAGTTATACACAAAAGATATGTACTTTACCTAGTTTTACTCACCGTGATATTCCGTGTTCTGAACATGTTTCATGCATCATGGATTCGACAAATATTCACTACAGAATTGGTAACATAACGATTACGGAATATTCATCCACCATAAATGCCATATTGACACTTTGAAGCACTTTCCCATATTTCAAAAGATTTTCCTAATGCCAGTTTTGAAAATGAGGCAGATTCGCAAAAAATCCTCGTGGAGCAAGTACTTCCCAATAGAAATGTAATTTACATAGTTTCCCTCACAGTGACATTCCAAATTCCGAACACGCTACATACTTCACGGATTTGACAAACATTTTTATGAGCTATGTACATGTGTATTACAGAACTTTCATCCACCATACAAGGAATATTTAAACCTAGAAACTTTAACTCTGAATTTGCAGCCTATTCCTAATGCCAGTTTTTCGAAAATCAGGCCGTTTTCTCCGGAAAAAATTTTTGGAGCGAGATCTACCCAATAGACATGAAATTTTCATAGATTCCATCTCCGGAAATTTCCGTCATACGATCACGCTACATGCATAGGCTTTCTACAATTATTCACATCAGGTTTGTTTGCATGTGGCTTTATGAACTTCCATCACAATAAAAGACATATTGACAGTTTGAAGTATTTTCTCTGATTTTGAAGGAATTTCCAAATGCCAGTTTCGAAAATGAGGCAAATTTCGCAGAGAAAATCTCTTGGAGTGAGTTATACCCAAGACACATTTATTTTACATAGATTCGCTCACCGTGATATTCTATTTTCTGATCATATTTCATGTATCTCGGATTCGACATATATTCCCTACAGAGTTGTTAGTATGCGGATTGCCGAACTTTCATCCACCATACAAGGCATAATTACACCTACAATTGATTAATCTGAGTTCGCAGCATATTCCTAACGCCAGTTTCAAAAATCAGGCTGTTATCTCAGGAAAAAACTCTTGGAGAGATTTCTAACCTAGGGAAATGTAATTTACATAAATTTCCTCGCCGAGACATTCCATGTTCCGAACATGCTACATGCATAACAGATTCGACAAATATTCACTACAGATTTGTTAACATGTGGATTACAGAACTTTCATCACAAAACATTGAATATTGATACTTAGAAGTATTTTCTCAGATTTTGCAGCATTTTCCAAGGGCTAGTTTCAAAAATGATGCAGTTTTCGCAGAAAAATTCTCTTGGAGTTTGTTCTACCTAATAGGCAAGTAGTTTACATTATTTCAAACACCGTGAAATTCCACGTTCCGAACATGTTATATGCATCACGGATAAAAAAAAAGATACTTTAATATGTTGTGAAAATATGGATTACTGAACTTTCTTCCAACATAAAGGCATCTTTACACCTACAAATATTATCTCTCATTTCGCAGCTTTATCCAAACATCCCATTCGAGAATCAAGCAATTTTCGCAGAAATATTCTATTCTAGCTAGTTCTACCCAATAGAATTCTAATTTACATAGTTTCATTACCGTGAAATTCTGTTTTCCGTACGCGCTACATGAATCACGGTTTGAAAAATATTTACTACACTCTTGTTAACATGTGGATTACCGGACTTTCATCCACCAATCAAGTCATATTGACACTTAGAAGCATTTTCTCATATTTCGAAGACTTTTCCTAACGCCAGATTTGAAAAAGAGGCAGATTTTGCAGAAAAATGCTCTTGGAGCGAGTTCTACCCAATAGACATGTAATTTACATAGATGTGCTCATCATGATACTTTGTGTTCTGAACACATTTCATGTATCTCGGATTCGACAAATATTAACTACAGAGATGTTAGCATTTGGATTACCAATCCTACATCCACCATACAAGGCATATATACACCTACAAGTATTTACTCTCATTTCACAGTTTTATCCAAACGTCAAATTCGAAAATCATGAATTTTGCACAGAAAAATTCTATTCAAGCTAGTTCTACCCAATAGAATTTTAATTTACATAGTTACTTTGCCGTGAATTTCCGTGTTCCAAACACGCTAAATAAGTGACGGGTTCGAAAAGTATTCCCTTCATACTTGGTTACGTGGATTACCGGACTTAAATTCCCCATTCAAGGCATATTCACACTTAGAAGCATTTTCTCAGATTTCTCAGATTTTTCCTAACGCCAGTTTGGAAAATGAGGCTGATTTCACAGAAAATGTTCTTGGAGCCAGATCTACCCAAAAGATATGTAATTTACTAGTTCACTCACCGTGACTTTCCGTGTTCTGAACATGTTAAATGCATCAAGGATTCGACAGTCATTCTTTAATGAGTGTGAGCATGTGGATTATCAAATTTTGATCCACCTTGCAAGACATGTTTTCACCTAGAAACATTTACTCACATTTCGCAGAATTTTCCTTACGTCAGTTTCGAAAATCAGGCAGTTTTCGCAGAAAAATCCTATTGTTGCAGGTTCCATCCAATAGACATCTCATTTTCATAGATACCATCACCGTAACATTCCGTGTTCCTAAAAAACGGTTCATGCACCAAGGATTCAACAAATATTCACTGCTGAGTTGTTAGCATGTGAATTACCAATCTTTAATAAACCATTGAAGACATATTGTCACCTTAAAGCATTTACTCTGATTTCACAGTGTTTTCATAACACCAGTTTCGAAACTGAGGGAGATTTTTCAGTAAAACTCTCCTGGAGAGGGTTCTAACCAATAGATATGTAATTTACATAGCTTCCCTCACCGAGAAATACCGTGTTCCGAACAGGCTACATACATCAAGGATTTGAGAAACATTTTTAATGAGTTATGTACATGTGTATTACAGAACTTTCATCCAACATACAAGGCATATTGACACATAGAAACATTAACTGTGAGTTCGCAGCTTTTTCCTAATAGCAGTTTCGAAATTCAGGCAGTTTTCAAAGGAAAAAACTGTTGGAGCGTGTTCTACCCAATAGGTACGTAAATTACATAGATTCCCCAGCTGTGAAATTCCGTGTTTCGAACACACTACATGCAGAAAAGTATCGACAAAAATAAACTATAGAGTTGTTTGCATGAGGATGACAGGACTTTCATCACAATAGAAGGCATATTGATACTTAGAAGCATTTACTCTGATTACACAGAGATTTCCAAACGCCAGTTTCGAAAATGAGGCAGATTTCACGGCAAAAACCTCTTGGAGCAGGTACTAACCTATAGATATGTAATTTACATGGATTCGCTCACCGTGAAATTCCGTGATCTGAACACGCTACATGCATCTCGGATTCGACAAATATTCACTACATAGTTGTTAGCATGTGGATTACAGCACTTTCATACACCATACAAGGCTTACTGACACTTTGAAGAAGTTTCTCAGATTTCACAGTTTAGTTTTAATGCCAGTTTGGAAAATGAGGCAGATTTGGCAGAAAAATTCTCTGGAGCGAGTTATACACAAAAGATATGTACTTTACCTAGTTTTACTCACCGTGATATTCCGTGTTCTGAACATGTTTCATGCATCATGGATTCGACAAATATTCACTACAGAATTGGTAACATAACGATTACGGAATATTCATCCACCATAAATGCCATATTGACACTTTGAAGCACTTTCCCATATTTCAAAAGATTTTCCTAATGCCAGTTTTGAAAATGAGGCAGATTCGCAAAAAATCCTCGTGGAGCAAGTACTTCCCAATAGAAATGTAATTTACATAGTTTCCCTCACAGTGACATTCCAATTTCCGAACACGCTACATACTTCACGGATTTGACAAACATTTTTATGAGCTATGTACATGTGTATTACAGAACTTTCATCCACCATACAAGGAATATTTAAACCTAGAAACTTTAACTCTGAATTTGCAGCCTATTCCTAATGCCAGTTTTTCGAAAATCAGGCCGTTTTCTCCGGAAAAAATTTTTGGAGCGAGATCTACCCAATAGACATGAAATTTTCATAGATTCCATCTCCGGAAATTTCCGTCATACGATCACGCTACATGCATAGGCTTTCTACAATTATTCACATCAGGTTTGTTTGCATGTGGCTTTATGAACTTCCATCACAATAAAAGACATATTGACAGTTTGAAGTATTTTCTCTGATTTTGAAGGAATTTCCAAATGCCAGTTTCGAAAATGAGGCAAATTTCGCAGAGAAAATCTCTTGGAGTGAGTTATACCCAAGACACATTTATTTTACATAGATTCGCTCACCGTGATATTCTATTTTCTGATCATATTTCATGTATCTCGGATTCGACATATATTCCCTACAGAGTTGTTAGTATGGTGATTGCCGAACTTTCATCCACCATACAAGGCATATTTATACCTACAATTGATTAATCTGAGTTCGCAGCATATTCCTAACGCCAGTTTCAAAAATCAGGCTGTTATCTCAGGAAAAAACTCTTGGAGAGATTTCTAACCTAGGGAAATGTAATTTACATAAATTTCCTCGCCGAGACATTCCATGTTCCGAACATGCTACATGCATAACGGATTCGACAAATATTCACTACAGATTTGTTAACATGTGGATTACCGAACTTTCATCACAAAACATTGAATATTGTTACTTAGAAGTATTTTCTCAGATTTTGCAGCATTTTCCAAGGGCTAGTTTCAAAAATGATGCAGTTTTCGCAGAAAAATTCTCTTGGAGTTTGTTCTACCTAATAGGCAAGTAGTTTACATTATTTCAAACACCGTGAAATTCCACGTTCCGAACATGTTATATGCATCACGGATAAAAAAAAAGATTCTTTAATATGTTGTGAAAATATGGATTACTGAACTTTCTTCCAACATAAAGGCATCTTTACACCTACAAATATTATCTCTCATTTCGCAGCTTTATCCAAACATCCCATTCGAGAATCAAGCAATTTTCGCAGAAATATTCTATTCTAGCTAGTTCTACCCAATAGAATTCTAATTTACATAGTTTCATTACCGTGAAATTCTGTTTTCCGTACGCGCTACATGAATCACGGTTTGAAAAATATTTACTACACTCTTGTTAACATGTGGATTACCGGACTTTCATCCACCAATCAAGTCATATTGACACTTAGAAGCATTTTCTCATATTTCGAAGACTTTTCCTAACGCCAGATTTGAAAAAGAGGCAGATTTTGCAGAAAAATGCTCTTGGAGCGAGTTCTACCCAATAGACATGTAATTTACATAGATGTGCTCATCATGATACTTTGTGTTCTGAACACATTTCATGTATCTCGGATTCGACAAATATTAACTACAGAGATGTTAGCATTTGGATTACCAATCCTACATCCACCATACAAGGCATATATACACCTACAAGTATTTACTCTCATTTCACAGTTTTATCCAAACGTCAAATTCGAAAATCATGAATTTTGCACAGAAAAATTCTATTCAAACTAGTTCTACCCAATAGAATTTTAATTTACATAGTTACTGTGCCGTGAATTTCCGTGTTCCAAACACGCTAAATAAGTGACGGGTTCGAAAAGTATTCCCTTCATACTTGGTTACGTGGATTACCGGACTTAAATTCCCCATTCAAGGCATATTCACACTTAGAAGCATTTTCTCAGATTTCTCAGTTTTTTCCTAACGCCAGTTTGGAAAATGAGGCTGATTTCACAGAAAATGTTCTTGGAGCCAGATCTACCCAAAAGATATGTAATTTACTAGTTCACTCACCGTGACTTTCCGTGTTCTGAACATGTTAAATGCATCAAGGATTCGACAGTCATTCTTTAATGAGTGTGAGCATGTGGATTATCAAATTTTGATCCACCTTGCAAGACATGTTTTCACCTAGAAACATTTACTCACATTTCGCAGAATTTTCCTTACGTCAGTTTCGAAAATCAGGCAGTTTTCGCAGAAAAATCCTATTGTTGCAGGTTCCATCCAATAGACATCTCATTTTCATAGATACCATCACCGTAACATTCCGTGTTCCTAAAAAACGGTTCATGCACCAAGGATTCAACAAATATTCACTGCTGAGTTGTTAGCATGTGAATTACCAATCTTTAATAAACCATTGAAGACATATTGTCACCTTAAAACATTTACTCTGATTTCACAGTGTTTTCATAACACCAGTTTCGAAACTGAGGGAGATTTTTCAGTAAAACTCTCCTGGAGAGGGTTCTAACCAATAGATATGTAATTTACATAGCTTCCCTCACCGAGAAATACCGTGTTCCGAACAGGCTACATACATCAAGGATTTGAGAAACATTTTTAATGAGTTATGTACATGTGTATTACAGAACTTTCATCCAACATACAAGGCATATTGACACATAGAAACATTAACTGTGAGTTCGCAGCTTTTTCCTAATAGCAGTTTCGAAATTCAGGCAGTTTTCAAAGGAAAAAACTGTTGGAGCGTGTTCCACCCAATAGTTACGTAAATTACATAGATTCCCCAGCTGTGAAATTCCGTGTTTCGAACACACTACATGCAGAAAAGTATCGACAAAAATAAACTATAGAGTTGTTTGCATGAGGATGACAGGACTTTCATCACAATAGAAGGCATATTGATACTTAGAAGCATTTACTCTGATTTCACAGAGATTTCCAAACGCCAGTTTCGAAAATGAGGCAGATTTCACGGCAAAAACCTCTTGGAGCAGGTACTAACCTATAGATATGTAATTTACATGGATTCGCTCACCGTGAAATTCCGTGTTCTGAACACGCTACATGCATCTCGGATTCGACAAATATTCAGTACATAGTTGTTAGCATGTGGATTACAGCACTTTCATACACCATACAAGGCTTACTGACACTTTGAAGAAGTTTCTCAGATTTCACAGTTTAGTTTTAATGCCAGTTTGGAAAATGAGGCAGATTTGGCAGAAAAATTCTCTGGAGCGAGTTATACACAAAAGATATGTACTTTACCTAGTTTTACTCACCGTGATATTCCGTGTTCTGAACATGTTTCATGCATCATGGATTCGACAAATATTCACTACAGAATTGGTAACATAACGATTACGGAATATTCATCCACCATAAATGCCATATTGACACTTTGAAGCACTTTCCCATATTTCAAAAGATTTTCCTAATGCCAGTTTTGAAAATGAGGCAGATTCGCAAAAAATTCTCGTGGAGCAAGTACTTCCCAATAGAAATGTAATTTACATAGTTTCCCTCACAGTGACATTCCAATTTCCGAACACGCTACATACTTCACGGATTTGACAAACATTTTTATGAACTATGTACATGTGTATTACAGAACTTTCATCCACCATACAAGGAATATTTAAACCTAGAAACTTTAACTCTGAATTTGCAGCCTATTCCTAATGCCAGTTTTTCGAAAATCAGGCCGTTTTCTCCGGAAAAAATTTTTGGAGCGAGATCTACCCAATAGACATGAAATTTTCATTGATTCCATCTCCGGAAATTTCCGTCATACGATCACGCTACATGCATAGGCTTTCTACAATTATTCACATCAGGTTTGTTTGCATGTGGCTTTATGAACTTCCATCACAATAAAAGACATATTGACAGTTTGAAGTATTTTCTCTGATTTTGAAGGAATTTCCAAATGCCAGTTTCGAAAATGAGGCAAATTTCGCAGAGAAAAACTCTTGGAGTGAGTTATACCCAAGACACATTTATTTTACATAGATTCGCTCACCGTGATATTCTATTTTCTGATCATATTTCATGTATCTCGGATTCGACATATATTCCCTACAGAGTTGTTAGTATGCGGATTGCCGAACTTTCATCCACCATACAAGGCATATTTATACCTACAATTGATTAATCTGAGTTCGCAGCATATTCCTAACGCCAGTTTCAAAAATCAGGCTGTTATCTCAGGAAAAAACTCTTGGAGAGATTTCTAACCTAGGGAAATGTAATTTACATAAATTTCCTCGCCGAGACATTCCATGTTCCGAACATGCTACATGCATAACAGATTCGACAAATATTCACTACAGATTTGTTAACATGTGGATTACCGAACTTTCATCACAAAACATTGAATATTGTTACTTAGAAGTATTTTCTCAGATTTTGCAGCATTTTCCAAGGGCTAGTTTCAAAAATGATGCAGTTTTCGCAGAAAAATTCTCTTGGAGTTTGTTCTACCTAATAGGCAAGTAGTTTACATTATTTCAATCACCGTGAAATTCCACGTTCCGAACATGTTATATGCATCACGGATAAAAAAAAGATTCTTTAATATGTTGTGAAAATATGAATTACTGAACTTTCTTCCAACATAAAGGCATCTTTACACCTACAAATATTATCTCTAATTTCGCAGCTTTATGCAAAAATCCCATTCGAGAATCAAGCAATTTTCGCAGAAATATTCTATTTTAGCTAGTTCTACCCAATAGAATTCTAATTTACATAGTTTCATTACCGTGAAATTCTGTTTTCCGTATGTGCTACATGAATCACGGTTTGAAAAATATTTACTACACACTTGATAACATTTGGATTACCGGACTTTCATCCACCAATCAAGTCATATTGACACTTAGAAGCATTTTCTCATATTTCAAAGATTTTTCCTATCGCCAGATTTGAAAAAGAGGAAGATTTTGCAGAAAAATGCTCTTGGAGCGAGTTCTACCCAATAGACATGTAATTTACATAGATGTGCTCATCATGATACTTTGTGTTCTGAACACATTTCATGTATCTCGGATTCGACAAATATTAACTACAGAGATGTTAGCATTTGGATTACCAATCCTACATCCACCATACAAGGCATATATACACCTACAAGTATTTACTCTCATTTCACAGTTTTATCCAAACGTCAAATTCGAAAATCATGAATTTTGCACAGAAAAATTCTATTCAAACTAGTTCTACCCAATAGAATTTTAATTTACATAGTTACTGTGCCGTGAATTTCCGTGTTCCAAACACGCTAAATAAGTGACGGGTTCGAAAAGTATTCCCTTCATACTTGGTTACGTGGATTACCGGACTTAAATTCCCCATTCAAGGCATATTCACACTTAGAAGCATTTTCTCAGATTTCTCAGGTTTTTCCTAACGCCAGTTTGGAAATGAGGCTGATTTCACAGAAAATGTTCTTGGAGCCAGATGTAACCAAAAGATATGTAATTTACTAGTTCACTCACCGTGACTTTCCGTGTTCTGAACATGTTAAATGCATCAAGGATTCGACAGTCATTCTTTAATGAGTGTGAGCATGTGGATTATCAAATTTTGATCCACCTTACAAGACATGTTTTCACCTAGAAACATTTACTCACATTTCGCAGAATTTTCCTAACGTCAGTTTCGAAAATCAGGCAGTTTTCGCAGAAAAATCCTCTTGTTGCATGTTCCATCCAATAGACATCTCATTTTCATAGATACCATCACCGTAACATTCCGTGTTCCTAAAAAACGGTTCATGCACCAAGGATTCAACAAATATTCACTGCTGAGTTGTTAGCATGTGAATTACAAATCTTTAATAAACCATTGAAGACATATTGTCACCTTAAAACATTTACTCTGATTTCACAGTGTTTTCATAACACCAGTTTCGAAACTGAGGGAGATTTTTCAGTAAAAGTCTCCTGGAGAGGGTTCTAACCAATAGATATGTAATTTACATAGCTTCCCTCACCGAGAAATACCGTGTTCCGAACAGGCTACATACATCAAGGATTTGAGAAACATTTTTAATGAGTTATGTACATGTGTATTACAGAACTTTCATCCAACATACAAGGCATATTGACACATAGAAACATTAACTGTGAGTTCGCAGCTTTTTCCTAATAGCAGTTTCGAAATTCAGGCAGTTTTCAAAGGAAAAAAATGTTGGAGCGTGTTCTACCCAATAGATACGTAAATTACATAGATTCCCCCGCTGTGAAATTACGTGTTTCGAACACACTACATGCAGAAAAGTTTCGACAAAAATAAACTTTAGAGTTGTTTTCATGAGGATGACAGGACTTTCATCACAATAGAAGGCATTTTGATACTTAGAAGCATTTACTCTGATTTCACAGAGCTTTCCAAACGCCAGTTTTGAAAATGAGGCAGATTTCACGGCAAAAACCTCTTGGAGCAGGTACTAACCTATAGATATGTAATTTACATGGATTCGCTCACCGTGAAATTCCATGTTCTGAACACGCTACATGCATCTCGGATTCGACAAATATTCACTACATAGTTGTTAGCATGTGGATTACAGCACTTTCATACACCATACAAGGCTTACTGACACTTTGAAGAAGTTTCTCAGATTTCACAGTTTAGTTTTAACGCCAGTTTGGAAAATGAGGCAGATTTGGCAGAAAAATTCTCTGGAGCGAGTTATACACAAAAGATATGTACTTTACCTAGTTTTACTCACCGTGATATTCCGTGTTCTGAACATGTTTCATGCATCATGAATTCGACAAACATTCACTACAGAGTTGGTAACATAACGATTACAGAACATTCATCCACCATAAATGCCATATTGACACTTTGAAGCACTTTCCCATATTTCAAAAGATTTTCCTAATGCCAGTTTTGAAAATGAGGCAGATTCGCAAAAAATTCTCGTGGAGCAAGTACTTCCCAATAGAAATGTAATTTACATAGTTTCCCTCACAGTGACATTCCAATTTCCGAACACGCTACATACTTCACGGATTTGACAAACATTTTTATGAGCTATGTATATGTGTATTACAGAACTTTCATCCACCATACAAGGAATATTTAAACCTAGAAACATTAACTCTGAATTTGCAGCCTATTCCTAATGCCAGTTTATTCAAAAATCAGGCCGTTTTCTCCGGAAAAAATTTTTGGAGCGAGATCTACACAATAGACATGAAATTTACATAGATTCCATCTCCGGAAATTTCCGTCATACGATCACGCTACATGCATAGGCTTTCTACAATTATTCACATCAGGTTTGTTTGCATGTGGCTTTAAGAACTTCCATCCCAATACAAGACATATTGACAGTTTGAAGCATTTTCTCTGATTTGGCAGAAATTTCCAAATGCCAGTTTCGTAAATGAGGCAGATTTCGCAGAGAAAACCTCTTGGAGTGAGTTATACCCAAGACACATTTATTTTACATAGATTCGCTCACCGTGATATCCTATTTTCTGAAAACTCTTCATGTAACTCGGATTCGACATATATTCTCTACAGAGTTGTTAGTATGGGGATAGACGACCTTTCATCCACCATACAAGGCATATTTACACCTACAATTGATTAATCTGAGTTCGCAGCATATTCCTAACGCCAGTTTCAAAAATCAGGCTGTATCTCAGGAAAATACTTGGAGAGATTTCTAACCTAGGGAAATGTAATTTACATAAAATTCCTCGCCGTGAAATTCCATGTTCCGAACATGCTACATGCATAACGGTTTCGACAAATATTCACTACAGATTTGTTAGCATGTGGATTACCGATCTTTCATCACAAAACATTGAATATTGATACTTAGAAGTATTTTCTCAGATTTTTCACCGTTTTCCAAGGGCTAGTTTCAAAAAAGATGCAGTTTTAGCAGAAAAATTCACTTGGAGTTTGTTCTACATAATAGGCAAGTAGTTTACATTGTTCCAATCTCCGTGAAATTCCACGTTCTGAACATGGTACATGCAACACGGATAAAAAAAAAGATTCTTTAATATGTTGTGAAAATATGGATTACTGAACTTTCTTCCAACATAAAGGCATCTTTACACCTACAAATATTATCTCTCATTTCGCAGCTTTATGCAAACATCCCATTCGAGAATCAAGCAATTTTCGCAGAAATATACTATTCTAGCTAGTTCTACCCAATAGAATTCTAATTTACATAGTTTCATTACCGTGAAATTCTGTTTTCCGTACACGCTACATGAATCACGATTTGAAAAATATTTACTACACTTTTGTAAACATGTGGATTACCAGACTTTCATCCACCAATCAAGTCATATTGACACTTAGAAGCATTTTCTCATATTTCGAAGACTTTTCCTAACGCCAGATTTGAAAAAGAGGCAGATTTTGCAGAAAAATGCTCTTGGAGCGAGTTCTACCCAATAGACATGTAATTTACATAGATGTGCTCATCATGATACTTTGTGTTCTGAACACATTTCATGTATCTCGGATTCGACAAATATTAACTACAGAGATGTTAGCATTTGGATTACCAATCCTACATCCACCATACAAGGCATATATACACCTACAAGTATTTACTCTCATTTCACAGTTTTATCCAAATGTCAAATTCGAAAATCATGAATTTTGCACAGAAAAATTCTATTCAAGCTAGTTCTACCCAATAGAATTTTAATTTACATAGTTACATTGCCGTGAATTTCCGTGTTCCAAACACGCTAAATAAGTCACGCGTTCGAAAAGTATTCCCTTCATAGTTGGTTACGTGGATTACCGGACTTAAATTCCCCATTCAAGGCATATTCACACTTAGAAGCATTTTCTCAGATTTCTCAGGTTTTTCCTAACGCCAGTTTGGAAAATGAGGCTGATTTCACAGAAAATGTTCTTGGAGCCAGATCTAACGAAAAGATATGTAATATACTAGTTCACTCACCGTGACTTTCCGTGTTCTGAACATGTTAAATGCATCAAGGATTCGACAGTCATTCTTTAATGAGTGTGAGCATGTGGATTATCAAATTTTGATCCACCTTACAAGACATGTTTTCACCTAGAAACATTTACTCACATTTCGCAGAATTTTCCTAACGTCAGTTTCCAAAATCAGGCAGTTTTCGCAGAAAAATCCTATTGTTGCATGTTCCATCCAATAGACATCTCATTTTCATAGATACCATCACCGTAACATTCCGTGTTCCTAAAAAACGATTCATGCACCAAGGATTCAACAAATATTCACTGCTGAGTTGTTAGCATGTGAATTACCAATCTTTAATAAACCATTGAAGACATATTGTCACCTTAAAGCATTTATTCTGATTTCACAGTGTTTTCATAACACCAGTTTCGAAACTGAGGGAGATTTTTCAGTAAAACTCTCCTGGAGAGGGTTCTAACCAATAGATATGTAATTTACATAGCTTCCTTCACCGAGAAATACCGTGTTCCAAACAGGCTACATACATCAAGGATTTGAGAAACATTTTTAATGAGTTATGTACATGTGTATTACAGAACTTTCATCCAACATACAAGGCATATTGACACATAGAAACATTAACTGTGAGTTCGCAGCTTTTTCCTAATAGCAGTTTCGAAATTCAGGCAGTTTTCAAAGGAAAAAACTGTTGGAGCGTGTTCTACCCAATAGATACGTAAATTACATAGATTCCCCCGCTGTGAAATTACGTGTTTCGAACACACTACATGCAGAAAAGTTTCGACAAAAATAAACTATAGAGTTGTTTGCATGAGGATGACAGGACTTTCATCACAATAGAAGGCATATTGATACTTAGAAGCATTTACTCTGATTTCACAGAGCTTTCCAAACGCCAGTTTTGGAAATGAGGCAGATTTCACGGCAAAAACCTCTTGGAGCAGGTACTAACCTATAGATATGTAATTTACATGGATTCGCTCACCGTGAAATTCCGTGTTCTGAACACACTACATGCATCTCGGATTCGACAAATATTCAGTACATAGTTGTTAGCATGTGGATTACAGCACTTTCATACACCATACAAGGCTTACTGACACTTTGAAGAAGTTTCTCAGATTTCACAGTTTGGTTTTAACGCCAGTTTGGAAAATGAGGCAGATTTGGCAGAAAAATTCTCTGGAGCGAGTTATACACAAAAGATATGTACTTTACCTAGTTTTACTCACCGTGATATTCCGTGTTCTGAACACGTTTCATGCATCATGGATTCGACCAACATTCACTACAGAGTTGGTAACATAACGATTACGGAACATTCATCCACCATAAATGCCATATTGACACTTTGAAGCACTTTCCCATATTTCAAAAGATTTTCCTAATGCCAGTTTTGAAAATGAGGCAGATTCGCAAAAAATTCTCGTGGAGCAAGTACTTCCCAATAGAAATGTAATTTACATAGTTTCCCTCACAGTGACATTCCAATTTCCGAACACGCTACATACTTCACGGATTTGACAAACATTTTTATGAGCTATGTACATGTGTATTACAGAGCTTTCATCCACCATACAAGGAATATTTAAACCTAGATATATTAACTCTGAATTTGCAGCCTATACCTAATGCCAGTTTTTTGAAAATCAGGCCGTGTCCTCCGGAAAAAACTTTTGGAGCGAGATCTACCCAATAGACATGAAATGTACATAGATTCCATCTCCGGAAATTTCCGTCATATGATCACGCTACATGCATAGGCTTTCTACAATTATTCACATCAGGTTTGTTTGCATGTGGCTTTAAGAACTTCCATCCCAATACAAGACATATTGACAGTTTGAAGCATTTTCTCTGATTTGGCAGAAATTTCCAAATGCCAGTTTCGTAAATGAGGCAGATTTCGCAGAGAAAACCTCTTGGAGTGAGTTATACCCAAGACACATTTATTTTATATAGATTCACTCACCGTGATATTCTATTTTCTGAACACTCTTCATGTATCTTGGATTCGACATATATTCTCTACAGAGTTGTTAGTATGGGGATAGCCGAACTTTCATCCACCATACAAGGCATATTTACACCTACAATTGATTAATCTGAGTTCGCAGCATATTCCTAACGCCAGTTTCAAAAATCAGGCTGTTATCTCAGGAAAAAACTCTTGGAGAGATTTCTAACCTAGGGAAATGTAATTTACACAAAATTCCTCGCCGTGAAATTCCATGTTCCGAACATGCTACATGCATAACGATTGCGACAAATATTCACTACAGATTTGTTAGCATGTGGATTACCGATCTTTCATCACAAAACATTGAATATTGATACTTAGAAGTATTTTCTCAGATTTTGCACCATTTTCCAAGGGCTAGTTTCAAAAAAGATGCAGTTTTAGCAGAAAAATTCACTTGGAGTTTGTTCTACATAATAGGCAAGTAGTTTACATTGTTCCAATCTCCGTGAAATTCCACGTTCTGAACATGTTACATGCATCACGGATAAAAAAAAAGATTCTTTAATATGTTGTCAAAATATGGATTACTGAACTTTCTTCCAACATAAAGGCATCTTTACACCTACAAATATTATCTCTCATTTCGCAGCTTTATCCAAACATCCCATTCGAGAATCAAGCAATTTTTGCAGAAATATACTATTCTAGCTAGTTCTACCCAATAGAATTCTAATTTACATATTTTCATTACCGTGAAATTCTGTTTTCCGTACGCGCTACATGAATCACGGTTTGAAAAATATTTACTACACTCTTGTTAACATGTGGATTACCAGACTTTCATCCACCAATCAAGTCATATTGACACTTAGAAGCATTTTCTCATATTTCGAAGATTTTTCCTAACGCCAGATTTGAAAAAGGGGCAGATTTTGCAGAAAATGCTCTTGGCGCGAGTTCTACCCAATAGATATGTAATTTACATAGATGTGCTCATCATGATACTTTGTGTTCTGAACACATTTCATGTATCTCGGATTCGACAAATATTAACTACAGAGATGTTAGCATTTGGATTACCAATCCTACATCCACCATACAAGGCATATATACACCTACAAGTATTTACTCTCATTTCACAGTTTTATCCAAATGTCAAATTCGAAAATCATGAATTTTGCACAGAAAAATTCTATTCAAGCTAGTTCTACCCAATAGAATTTTAATTTACATAGTTACATTGCCGTGAATTTCCGTGTTCCAAACACGCTAAATAAGTCACGCGTTCGAAAAGTATTCCCTTCATAGTTGGTTACGTGGATTACCGGACTTAAATTCCCCATTCAAGGCATATTCACACTTAGAAGCATTTTCTCAGATTTCTCAGGTTTTTCCTAACGCCAGTTTGGAAAATGAGGCTGATTTCACAGAAAATGTTCTTGGAACCAGATCTAACCAAAAGATATGTAATTTACTAGTTCACTCACCGTGACTTTCCGTGTTCTGAACATGTTAAATGCATCAAGGATTCGACAGTCATTCTTTAATGAGTGTGAGCATGTGGATTATCAAATTTTGATCCACCTTACAAGACATGTTTTCACCTAGAAACTATTACTCACATTTCGCAGAATTTTCCTAACGTCAGTTTCGAAAATCAGGCAGTTTTCGCAGAAAAATCCTATTGTTGCATGTTCCAACCAATAGACATCTCATTTTCATAGATACCATCACCGTAACATTCCGTGTTCCTAAAAAACGGTTCATGCACCAAGGATTCAACAAATATTCACTGCTGAGTTGTTAGCATGTGAATTACCAATCTTTAATAAACCATTGAAGACATATTGTCACCTTAAAGCATTTACTCTGATTTCACAGTGTTTTCATACCACCAGTTTCGAAACTGAGGCAGATTTTTCAGTAAAACTCTCCTGGAGAGGGTTCTAACCAATAGATATGTAATTTACATAGCTTCCCTCACCGAGAAATACCGTGTTCCGAACAGGCTACATACATCAAGGATTTGAGAAACATTTTTAATGAGTTATGTACATGTGTATTACAGAACTTTCATCCAACATACAAGGCATATTGACACATAGAAACATTAACTGTGAGTTCGCAGCTTTTTCCTAATAGCAGTTTCGAAATTCAGGCAGTTTTCAAAGGAAAAAACTGTTGGAGCGTGTTCTACCCAATAGATACGTAAATTACATAGATTCCCCCGCTGTGAAATTACGTGTTTCGAACACACTACATGCAGAAAAGTTTCGACAAAAATAAACTATAGAGTTGTTTGCATGAGGATGACAGGACTTTCATCACAATAGAAGGCATTTTGATACTTAGAAGCATTTACTCTGATTTCACAGAGCTTTCCAAACGCCAGTTTTGAAAATGAGGCAGATTTCACGGCAAAAACCTCTTGGAGCAGGTACTAACCTATAGATATGTAATTTACATGGATTCGCTCACCGTGAAATTCCGTGTTCTGAACACGCTACATGCATCTCGGATTCGACAAATATTCAGTACATAGTTGTTAGCATGTGGATTACAGCACTTTCATACACCATACAAGGCTTACTGACACTTTGAAGAAGTTTCTCAGATTTCACAGTTTGGTTTTAACGCCAGTTTGGAAAATGAGGCAGATTTGGCAGAAAAATTCTCTGGAGCGAGTTATACACAAAAGATATGTACTTTACCTAGTTTTACTCACCGTGATATTCCGTGTTCTGAACACGTTTCATGCATCATGGATTCGACCAACATTCACTACAGAGTTGGTAACATAACGATTACGGAACATTCATCCACCATAAATGCCATATTGACACTTTGAAGCACTTTCCCATATTTCAAAAGATTTTCCTAATGCCAGTTTTGAAAATGAGGCAGATTCGCAAAAAATTCTCGTGGAGCAAGTACTTCCCAATAGAAATGTAATTTACATAGTTTCCCTCACAGTGACATTCCAATTTCCGAACACGCTACATACTTCACGGATTTGACAAACATTTTTATGAGCTATGTACATGTGTATTACAGAACTTTCATCCACCATACAAGGAATATTTAAACATATAAATATTAACTCTGAATTTGCAGCCTATACCTAATGCCAGTTTTTCGAAAATCAGGCCGTGTTCTCCGGAAAAAACTTTTGGAGCGAGATCTACCCAATAGACATGAAATTTACATAGATTCCATCTCCGGAAATTTCCGTCATACGATCACGCTACATGCATAGGCTTTCTACAATTATTCACATCAGGTTTGTTTGCATGTGGCTTTAAGAACTTCCATCCCAATACAAGACATATTGACAGTTTGAAGCATTTTCTCTGATTTGGCAGAAATTTCCAAATGCCAGTTTCGTAAATGAGGCAGATTTCGCAGAGAAAACCTCTTGGAGTGAGTTATACCCAAGACACATTTATTTTACATAGATTCGCTCACCGTGATATTCTATTTTCTGAACACTCTTCATGTATCTCGGATTCGACATATATTCTCTACAGAGTTGTTAGTATGGGGATAGCTGAACTTTCATCCACCATACAAGGCATATTTACACCTACAATTGATTAATCTGAGTTCGCAGCATATTCCTAACGCCAGTTTCAAAAATCAGGCTGTTATCTCAGGAAAAAACTCTTGGAGAGATTTCTAACCTAGGGAAATGTAATTTACATAAAATTCCTCGCCGTGAAATTCCATGTTCCGAACATGCTACATGCATAACGGTTTCGACAAATATTCACTACAGATTTGTTAGCATGTGGATTACCGATCTTTCATCACAAAACATTGAATATTGATACTTAGAAGTATTTTCTCAGATTTTTCACCGTTTTCCAAGGGCTAGTTTCAAAAAAGATGCAGTTTTAGCAGAAAAATTCACTTGGAGTTTGTTCTACATAATATTCAAGTAGTTTACATTGTTCCAATCTCCGTGAAATTCCACGTTCTGAACATGGTACATGCATCACGGATAAAAAAAAGATTCTTTAATATGTTGTGAAAATATGGATTAATGAACTTTCTTCCAACATAAAGGCATCTTTACACCTACAAATATTATCTCTCATTTCGCAGCTATATCCAAACATCCCATTCGAGAATCAAGCAATTTTCACAGAAATATACTATTCTAGCTATTTCTACCCAATAGAATTCTAATTTACATAGTTTCATTACCGTGAAATTCTGTTTTCCGTACGCGCTACATGAATCACGGTTTGAAAAATATTTACTACACTCTTGTTAACATGTGGATTACCGGACTTTCATCCACCAATCAAGTCATATTGACACTTAGAAGCATTTTCTCATATTTCGAAGATTTTTCCTAACGCCAGATTTGAAAAAGGGGCAGATTTTGCAGAAAAATGCTCTTGGAGCGAGTTCTACCCAATAGACATGTAATTTACATAGATGTGCTCATCATGATACTTTGTGTTCTGAACACATTTCATGTATCTCGGATTCGACAAATATTAACTACAGAGATGTTAGCATTTGGATTACCAATCCTACATCCACCATACAAGGCATATATACACCTACAAGTATTTACTCTCATTTCACAGTTTTATCCAAACGTCAAATTCGAAAATCATGAATTTTGCACAGAAAAATTCTATTCAAGCTAGTTCTACCCAATAGAATTTTAATTTACATAGTTACATTGCCGTGAATTTCCGTGTTCCAAACACGCTAAATAAGTCACGCGTTCGAAAAGTATTCCCTTCATAGTTGGTTACGTGGATTACCGGACTTAAATTCCCCATTCAAGGCATATTCACACTTAGAAGCATTTTCTCAGATTTCTCAGGTTTTTCCTAACGCCAGTTTGGAAAATGAGGCTGATTTCACAGAAAATGTTCTTGGAGCCAGATCTAACCAAAAGATATGTAATATACTAGTTCACTCACTGTGACATTCCGTGTTCTGAACATGTTAAATGCATCAAGGATTCGACAGTCATTCTTTAATGAGTGTGAGCATGTGGATTATCAAATTTTGATCCACCTTACAAGACATGTTTTCACCTAGAAACATTTACTCACATTTCGCAGAATTTTCCTTACGTCAGTTTCGAAAATCTGGCAGTTTACGAGGAAAAATCCTATTGTTGCATGTTCCATCCAATAGACATCTCATTTTCATAGATACCATCACCGTAACATTCCGTGTTCCTAAAAAACGGTTCATGCACCAAGGATTCAACAAATATTCACTGCTGAGTTGTTAGCATGTGAATTACCAATCTTTAATAAACCATTGAAGACATATTGTCACCTTAAAGCATTTACTCTGATTTCACAGTGTTTTCATAACACCAGTTTCAAAACTGAGGGAGATTTTTCAGTAAAACTCTCCTGGAGAGGGTTCTAAACAATAGATATGTAATTTACATAGCTTCCCTCACCGAGAAAGACCGTGTTCCGAACAGGCTACATACATCAAGGATTTGAGAAACATTTTTAATGAGTTATGTACATGTGTATTACAGAACTTTCATCCAACATACAAGGCATATTGACACATAGAAACATTAACTGTGAGTTCGCAGCTTTTTCCTAATAGCAGTTTCGAAATTCAGGCAGTTTTCAAAGGAAAAAACTGTTGGAGCGTGTTCTACCCAATAGATACGTAAATTACATAGATTCCCCCGCTGTGAAATTCCGTGTTTCGAACACACTACATGCAGAAAAGTTTCGACAAAAATAAACTATAGAGTTGTTTGCATGAGGATGACAGGACTTTCATCACAATAGAAGGCATATTGATACTTAGAAGCATTTACTCTGATTTCACAGAGATTTCCAAAAGCCAGTTTTGAAAATGAGGCAGATTTCACGGCAAAAACCTCTTGGAGCAGGTACTAACCTATAGATATGTAATTTACATGGATTCGCTCACCGTGAAATTCCGTGTTCTGAACACGCTACATGCATCTCGGATTCGACAAATATTCACTACATAGTTGTTAGCATGTGGATTACAGCACTTTCATACACCATACAAGGCTTACTGACACTTTGAAGAAGTTTCTCAGATTTCACAGTTTAGTTTTAACGCCAGTTTGGAAAATGAGGCAGATTTGGCAGAAAAATTCTCTGGAGCGTGTTATATACAAAAGATATGTACTTTACCTAGTTTTACTCACCGTGATATTCCGTGTTCTGAACACGTTTCATGCATCTTGGATTTGACAAACATTCACTACAGAGTTGGTAACATAACGATTACGGAACATTCATCCACCATAAATGCCATATTGACACTTTGAAGCACTTTCCCATATTTCAAAAGATTTTCCTAATGCCAGTTTTGAAAATGAGGCAGATTCGCAAAAAATTCTCGTGGAGCAAGTACTTCCCAATAGAAATATAATTTACATAGTTTCCCTCACAGTGACATTCCAATTTCCGAACACGCTACATACTTCACGGATTTGACAAACATTTTTATGAGTTATGTACATGTGTATTACAGAACTTTCATCCACCATACAAGGAATATTTAAACCTAGAAACATTAACTCTGAATCTGCAGCCTATTCCTAATGCCAGTTTTTCGAAAATCAGGCCGTGTTCTCCGGAAAAAATTTTTGGAGCGAGATCTACCCAATAGACATGAAATTTACATAGATTCCATCTCCGGAAATTTCCGTCATACGATCACGCTACATGCATAGGCTTTCTACAATTATTCACATCAGGTTTGTTTGCATGTGGCTTTAAGAACTTCCATCCCAATACAAGACATATTGACTGTTTGAAGCATTTTCTCTGATTTGGCATAAATTTCCAAATGCCAGTTTCTTAAATGAGGCAGATTTCGCAGAGAAAACCTCTTGGAGTGAGTTATACCCAAGACACATTTATTTTACATAGATTCGCTCACCGTGATATTCTATTTTCTGAACACTTTTCATGTATCTCGGATTCGACATATATTCTCTACAGAGTTATTAGTATGGGGATAGCCGAACTTTCATCCACCATACAAGGCATATTTACACCTACAATTGATTAATCTGAGTTCGCAGCATATTCCTAACGCCAGTTTCAAAAATCAGGCTGTTATCTCAGGAAAAAACTCTTGGAGAGTTTTCTAACCTAGGGAAATGTAATTTACATAAATTTCCTCGCCGTGAAATTCCATGTTCCGAACATGCTACATGCATAACGGATTCGACAAATATTCACTACAGATTTGTTAGCATGTGGATTACCGAACTTTCATCACAAAATATTGAATATTGATACTTAGAAGTATTTTCTCAGATTTTGCAGCGTTTTCCAAGGGCTAGTTTCAAAAATGATGCAGTTTTCGCAGAAAAATTCTCTTGGAGTTTGTTCTACCTAATAGGCAAGTAGTTTACATTGTTTCAATCACCGTGAAATTCCACGTTCCGAACATGGTACATCCATCACGGATAAAAAAAAGATTCTTTAATATGTTGTGAAAATATGGATTACTGAACTTTCTTCCAACATAAAGGCATCTTTACACCTACAAATATTATCTCTCATTTCGCAGCTTTATCCAAACATCCCATTCGAGAATCAAGCAATTTTCACTGAAATATTCTATTCTAGCTAGTTCTACCCAATAGAATTCTAATTTACATAGTTTCATTACCGTGAAATTCTGTTTTCCGTACGTGCTACATGAATCACGGTTTGAAAAATATTTACTACACTCTTGTTAACATGTGGATTACCGGACTTTCATCCACCAATCAAGTCATATTGACACTTAGAAGCATTTTCTCATATTTCGAAGATTTTTCCTAACGCCAGAATTGAAAAAGAGGCAGATTTTGCAGAAAAATGCTCTTGGAGCGAGGTCTACCCAATAGACATGTAATTTACATAGATGAGCTCATCATGATACTTTGTGTTCTGAACACATTTCATGTATCTCGGATTCGACAAATATTAACTACAGAGATGTTAGCATTTTAATTACCAATCCTACATCCACCATACAAGGCATATATACACCTACAAGTATTTACTCTCATTTCACAGTTTTATCCAAACGTCAAATTCGAAAATCATGAATTTTGCACAGAAAAATTCTATTCAAGCTAGTTCTACCCAATAGAATTTTAATTTACATAGTTACATTGCCGTGAATTTCCGTGTTCCAAACACGCTAAATAAGTCACGGGTTCGAAAAGTATTCCCTTCATAGTTGGTTACGTGGATTACCGGACTTAAATTCCCCATTCAAGGCATATTCACACTTAGAAGCATTTTCTCAGATTTCTCAGGTTTTTCCTAACGCCAGTTTGGAAAATGAGGCTGATATCACAGAAAATGTTCTTGGAGCCAGATCTAACCAAAAGATATGTAATTTACTAGTTGACTCACCGTGACTTTCCGTTTTCTGAACATGTTAAATGCATCAAGGATTCGACAGTCATTCTTTAATGAGTGTGAGCATGTGGATTATCAAATTTTGATCCACCTTACAAGACATGTTTTCACCTAGAAACATTTACTCACATTTCGCAGAATTTTCCTAAAGTCAGTTTCGAAAATCAGGCAGTTTTCGCAGAAAAATTCTATTGTTGCATGTTCCATCCAATAGACATCTCATTTTCATAGATACCATCACTGTAACATTCCGTGTTCCTAAAAAACAGTTCATGCACCAAGGATTCAACAAATATTCACTGCTGAGTTGTTAGCATGTGAATTACCAATCTTTAATAAACCATTGAAGACATATTGTCACCTTAAAGCATTTACTCTGATTTCACAGTGTTTTCATAACACCAGTTTCGAAACTGAGGGAGATTTTTCAGTAAAACTCTCCTGGAGAGGGTTCTAACCAATAGATATGTAATTTACATAGCTTCCCTCACCGAGAAATACCGTGTTCCGAACAGGCTACATACATCAAGGATTTGAGAAACATTTTTAATGAGTTATGTACATGTGTATTACAGAACTTTCATCCAACATACAAGGCATATTGACACATAGAAACATTAACTGTGAGTTCGCAGCTTTTTCCTAATAGCAGTTTCGAAATTCAGGCAGTTTTCAAAGGAAAAAACTGTTGGAGCGTGTTCTACCCAATAGATACGTAAATTACATAGATTCCCCCGCTGTGAAATTACGTGTTTCGAACACACTACATGCAGAAAAGTTTTGACAAAAATAAACTATAGAGTTGTTTGCATGAGGATGACAGGACTTTCATCACAATAGAAGGCATATTGATACTTAGAAGCATTTACTCTGATTTCACAGAGCTTTCCAAACGCCAGTTTTGAAAATGAGGCAGATTTCACGGCAAAAACCTCTTGGAGCAGGTACTAACCTATAGATATGTAATTTACATGGATTCGCTCACCGTGAAATTCCGTGTTCTGAACAAGCTACATGCATCTCGGATTCGACAAATATTCACTACATAGTTGTTAGCATGTGGATTACAGCACTTTCATACACCATACAAGGCTTACTGACACTTTGAAGAAGTTTCTCAGATTTCACAGTTTAGTTTTAACGCCAGTTTGGAAAATGAGGCAGATTTGGCAGAAAAATTCTCTGGAGCGAGTTATACACAAAAGATATGTACTTTACCTAGTTTTACTCACCGTGATATTCCGTGTTCTGAACACGTTTCATGCATCATGGATTCGACAAACATTCACTACAGAGTTGGTAACATAACGATTACGGAACATTCATCCACCATAAATGCCATATTGACACTTTGAAGCACTTTCCCATATTTCAAAAGATTTTCCTAATGCCAGTTTTGAAAATGAGGCAGATTCGCAAAAAATTCTCGTGGAGCAAATACTTCCCAATAGAAATGTAATTTACATAGTTTCCCTCACAGTGACATTCCAATTTCCG
The DNA here is from genome assembly GCF_048773025.1 of Camelus bactrianus. Lineage (NCBI taxonomy): Eukaryota > Metazoa > Chordata > Mammalia > Artiodactyla > Camelidae > Camelus > Camelus bactrianus. Next base: position 139,871,583 of record NC_133539.1, on the reverse strand, counting down.
AACACGCTACATACTTCACGGATTTGACAAACATTTTTATGAGCTATGTACATGTGTATTACAGAACTTTCATCCACCATACAAGGAATATTTAAACCTAGAAACATTAACTCTGAATTTGCAGCCTATTCCTAATGCCAGTTTTTCGAAAATCAGGCCGTGTTCTCCGGAAAAAATTTTTGGAGCGAGATCTACCCAATAGACATGAAATTTACATAGATTCCATCTCCGGAAATTTCCGTCATACGATCACGCTACATGCATAGGCTTTCTACAATTATTCACATCAGGTTTGTTTGCATGTGGCTTTAAGAACTTCCATCCCAATACAAGACATATTGACAGTTTGAAGCATTTTCTCTGATTTGGCAGAAATTTCCAAATGCCAGTTTCGTAAATGAGGCAGATTTCGCAGAGAAAACCTCTTGGAGTGAGTTATACCCAAGACACATTTATTTTACATAGATTCGCTCACCGTGATATTCTATTTTCTGAACACTCTTCATGTATCTCGGATTCGACATATATTCTCTACAGAGTTGTTAGTATGGGGATAGCCGAACTTTCATCCACCATACAAGGCATATTTATACCTACAATTGATTAATCTGAGTTTGCAGCATATTCCTAACGCCAGTTTCAAAAATCAGGCTGTTATCTCAGGAAAAAACTCTTGGAGAGATTTCTAACCTAGGGAAATGTAACTTACATAAATTTCCTCGCCGTGAAATTCCATGTTCCGAACATGCTACATGCATAACGGATTCGACAAATATTCACTACAGATTTGTTAGCATGTGGATTACCGAACTTTCATCACAAAACATTGAATATTGATACTTAGAAGTATTTTCTCAGATTTTGCAGCGTTTTCCAAGGGCTAGTTTCAAAAATGATGCAGTTTTCGCAGAAAAATTCTCTTGGAGTTTGTTCTACCTAATAGGCAAGTAGTTTACATTGTTTCAATCACCGTGAAATTCCACGTTCTGAATATGTTATATGCATCACGGATAAAAATAAAGATTCTTTAATATGTTGTGAAAATATGGATTACTGAACTTTCTTCCAACATAAAGGCATCTTTACACCTACAAATATTATCTCTCATTTCGCAGCTTTATCCAAACATCCCATTCGAGAATCAAGCAATTTTCGCAGAAATATTCTATTCTAGCTAGTTCTACCCAATAGAACTCTAATTTACATAGTTTCATTACCGTGAAATTTTGTTTTCTGTACGCGCTACATGAATCACGGTTTGAAAAATATTTACTACACTCTTGTTAACATGTGTATTACCGGACTTTCATCCACCAATCAAGTCATATTGACACTTAGAAGCATTTTCTCATATTTCGAAGATTTTTCCTAACGCCAGATTTGAAAAAGGGGCAGATTTTGCAGAAAAATGCTCTTGGAGCGTGTTCTACCCAATAGACATGTAATTTACATAGATGTGCTCATCATGATACTTTGTGTTCTGAACACATTTCATGTATCTCGGATTCGACAAATATTAACTACAGAGATGTTAGCATTTGTATTACCAATCCTACATCCACCATACAAGGCATATATACACCTACAAGTATTTACTCTCATTTCACAGTTTTATCCAAACTTCAAATTCGAAAATCATGAATTTTGCACAGAAAAATTCTATTCAAGCTAGTTCTACCCAATAGAATTTTAATTTACATAGTTACATTGCCGTGAATTTCCGTGTTCCAAACACGCTAAATAAGTCACGGGTTCGAAAAGTATTCCCTTCATAGTTGGTTACGTGGATTACCGGACTTAAATTCCCCATTCAAGGCATATTCACACTTAGAAGCATTTTCTCAGATTTCTCAGGTTTTTCCTAACGCCAGTTTGGAAAATGAGGCTGATTTCACAGAAAATGTTCTTGGAGCCAGATCTAACCAAAAGATATGTAATATACTAGTTCACTCACTGTGACATTCCGTGTTCTGAACATGTTAAATGCATCAAGGATTCGACAGTCATTCTTTAATGAGTGTGAGCATGTGGATTATCAAATTTTGATCCACCTTACAAGACATGTTTTCACCTAGAAACATTTACTCACATTTCGCAGAATTTTCTTAATGTCAGTTTTGAAAATCAGGCAGTTTTCGCAGAAAAATCCTATTGTTGCAGGTTCCATCCAATAGACATCTCATTTTCATAGATACCATCACCGTAACATTCCGTGTTCCTAAAAAACGTTTCATGCACCAATGATTCAACAAATATTCACTGCTGAGTTCTTAGCATGTGAATTACCAATCTTTAATAAACCATTGAAGACATATTGTCACCTTAAAGCATTTACTCTGATTTCACAGTGTTTTCATAACACCAGTTTCGAAACTGAGGGAGATTTTTCAGTAAAACTCTCCTGGAGAGGGTTCTAACCAATAGATATGTAATTTACATAGCTTCCCTCACCGAGAAATACCGTGTTCCGAACAGGCTACATACATCAAGGATTTGAGAAACATTTTTAATGAGTTATGTACATGTGTATTACAGAACTTTCATCCAACATACAAGGCATATTGACACATAGAAACATTAACTGTGAGTTCGCAGCTTTTTCCTAATAGCAGTTTCGAAATTCAGGCAGTTTTCAAAGGAAAAAACTGTTGGAGCGTGTTCTACCCAATAGATACGTAAATTACATAGATTCCCCCGCTGTGAAATTACGTGTTTCGAACACACTACATGCAGAAAAGTTTTGACAAAAATAAACTATAGAGTTGTTTGCATGAGGATGACAGGACTTTCATCACAATAGAAGGCATATTGATACTTAGAAGCATTTACTCTGATTTCACAGAGCTTTCCAAACGCCAGTTTTGAAAATGAGGCAGATTTCACGGCAAAAACCTCTTGGAGCAGGTACTAACCTATAGATATGTAATTTACATGGATTCGCTCACCGTGAAATTCCGTGTTCTGAACACGCTACATGCATCTCGGATTCGACAAATATTCACTACATAGTTGTTAGCATGTGGATTACAGCACTTTCATACACCATACAAGGCTTACTGACACTTTGAAGAAGTTTCTCAGATTTCACAGTTTAGTTTTAACGCCAGTTTGGAAAATGAGGCAGATTTGGCAGAAAAATTCTCTGGAGCGAGTTATACACAAAAGATATGTACTTTACCTAGTTTTACTCACCGTGATATTCCGTGTTCTGAACACGTTTCATGCATCATGGTTTCGACCAACATTCACTACAGAGTTGGTAACATAACGATTACGGAACATTCATCCACCATAAATGCCATATTGACACTTTGAAGCACTTTCCCATATTTCAAAAGATTTTCCTAATGCCAGTTTTGAAAATGAGGCAGATTCGCAAAAAATTCTCGTGGAGCAAGTACTTCCCAATAGAAATGTAATTTACATAGTTTCCCTCACAGTGACATTCCAATTTCCGAACACGCTACATACTTCACGGATTTGACAAACATTTTTATGAGCTATGTACATGTGTATTACAGAACTTTCATCCACCATACAAGGAATATTTAAACCTAGAAACATTAACTCTGAATTTGCAGCCTATTCCTAATGCCAGTTTTTCGAAAATCAGGCCGTGTTCTCCGGAAAAAATTTTTGGAGCGAGATCTACCCAATAGACATGAAATTTACATAGATTCCATCTCCGGAAATTTCCGTCATACGATCACGCTACATGCATAGGCTTTCTACAAGTATTCACATCAGGTTTGTTTGCATGTGGCTTTAAGAACTTCCATCCCAATACAAGACATATTGACAGTTTGAAGCATTTTCTCTGATTTGGCAGAAATTTCCAAATGCCAGTTTCGTAAATGAGGCAGATTTCGCAGAGAAAACCTCTTGGAGTGAGTTATACCCAAGACACATTTATTTTACATAGATTCGCTCACCGTGATATTCTATTTTCTGAACACTCTTCATGTATCTCGGATTCGACATATATTCTCTACAGAGTTGTTAGTATGGGGATAGCCAAACTTTCATCCACCATACAAGGCATATTTACACCTACAATTGATTAATCTGAGTTTGCAGCATATTCCAAACGCCAGTTTCAAAAATCAGGCTGTTATCTCAGGAAAAAACTCTTGGAGAGATTTCTAACCTAGGGAAATGTAATTTACATAAATTTCCTCGCCGTGAAATTCCATGTTCCGAACATGCTACATGCATAACGGATTCGACAAATATTCACTACAGATTTGTTAGCATGTGGATTACCGAACTTTCATCACAAAACATTGAATATTGATACTTAGAAGTATTTTCTCAGATTTTGCAGCGTTTTCCAAGGGCTAGTCTCAAAAATGATGCAGTTTTCGCAGAAAAATTCTCTTGGAGTTTGTTCTACCTAATAGGCAAGTAGTTTACATTATTTCAATCACCGTGAAATTCCACGTTCCGAACATGTTATATGCATCATGGATAAAAATAAAGATTCTTTAATATGTTGTGAAAATATGGATTACTGAACTTTCTTCCAACATAAAGGCATCTTTACACCTACAAATATTATCTCTCATTTCGCAGCTATATCCAAACATCCCATTCGAGAATCAAGCAATTTTCACAAAAATATACTATTCTAGCTATTTCTACCCAATAGAATTCTAATTTACATAGTTTCATTACCGTGAAATTCTGTTTTCCGTACGCGCTACATGAATCACGGTTTGAAAAATATTTACTACACTCTTGTTAACATGTGGATTACCGGACTTTCATCCACCAATCAAGTCATATTGACACTTAGAAGCATTTTCTCATATTTCGAAGATTTTTCCTAACGCCAGATTTGAAAAAGAGGCAGATTTTGCAGAAAAATGCTCTTGGAGCGAGTTCTACCCAATAGACATGTAATTTACATAGATGTGCTCATCATGATACTTTGTGTTCTGAACACATTTCATGTATCTCGGATTCGACAAATATTAACTACAGAGATGTTAGCATTTGGATTACCAATCCTACATCCACCATACAAGGCATATATACACCTACAAGTATTTACTCTCATTTCACAGTTTTATCCAAACGTCAAATTTGAAAATCATGAATTTTGCACAGAAAAATTCTATTCAAGCTAGTTCTACCCAATAGAATTTTAATTTACATAGTTACATTGCCGTGAATTTCCGTGTTCCAAACACGCTAAATAAGTCACGGGTTCGAAAAGTATTCCCTTCATAGTTGGTTACGTGGATTACCGGACTTAAATTCCCCATTCAAGGCATATTCACACTTAGAAGCATTTTCTCAGATTTCTCAGGTTTTTCCTAACGCCAGTTTGGAAAATGAGGCTGATTTCACAGAAAATGTTCTTGGAGCCAGATCTAACCAAAAGATATGTAATATACTAGTTCACTCACTGTGACATTCCGTGTTCTGAACATGTTAAATGCATCAAGGATTCGACAGTCATTCTTTAATGAGTGTGAGCATGTGGATTATCAAATTTTGATCCACCTTACAAGACATGTTTTCACCTAGAAACATTTACTCACATTTCGCAGAATTTTCCTAATGTCAGTTTTGAAAATCAGGCAGTTTTCGCAGAAAAATCCTATTGTTGCAGGTTCCATCCAATAGACATCTCATTTTCATAGATACCATCACCGTAACATTCCGTGTTCCTAAAAAATGGTTCATGCACCAAGGATTCAACAAATATTCACTGCTGAGTTGTTAGCATGTGAATTACCAATCTTTAATAAACCATTGAAGACATATTGTCACCTTAAAGCATTTACTCTGATTTCACAGTGTTTTCATAACACCAGTTTCGAAACTGAGGGAGATTTTTCAGTAAAACTCTCCTGGAGAGGGTTCTAACCAATAGATATGTAATTTACATAGCTTCCCTCACCGAGAAATACCGTGTTCCGAACAGGCTACATACATCAAGGATTTGAGAAACATTTTTAATGAGTTATGTACATGTGTATTACAGAACTTTCATCCAACATACAAGGCATATTGACACATAGAAACATTAACTGTGAGTTCGCAGCTTTTTCCTAATAGCAGTTTCGAAATTCAGGCAGTTTTCAAAGGAAAAAACTGTTGGAGCGTGTTCTACCCAATAGATACGTAAATTACATAGATTCCCCCGCTGTGAAATTACGTGTTACGAACACACTACATGCAGAAAAGTTTTGACAAAAATAAACTATAGAGTTGTTTGCATGAGGATGACAGGACTTTCATCACAATAGAAGGCATATTGATACTTAGAAGCATTTACTCTGATTTCACAGAGCTTTCCAAACGCCAGTTTTGAAAATGAGGCAGATTTCACGGCAAAAACCTCTTGGAGCAGGTACTAACCTATAGATATGTAATTTACATGGATTCGCTCACCGTGAAATTCCGTGTTCTGAACACGCTACATGCATCTCGGATTCGACAAATATTCACTACATAGTTGTTAGCATGTGGATTACAGCACTTTCATACACCATACAAGGCTTACTGACACTTTGAAGAAGTTTCTCAGATTTCACAGTTTAGTTTTAACGCCAGTTTGGAAAATGAGGCAGATTTGGCAGAAAAATTCTCTGGAGCGAGTTATACACAAAAGATATGTACTTTACCTAGTTTTACTCACCGTGATATTCCGTGTTCTGAACACGTTTCATGCATCATGGTTTCGACCAACATTCACTACAGAGTTGGTAACATAACGATTACGGAACATTCATCCACCATAAATGCCATATTGACACTTTGAAGCACTTTCCCATATTTCAAAAGATTTTCCTAATGCCAGTTTTGAAAATGAGGCAGATTCGCAAAAAATTCTCGTGGAGCAAGTACTTCCCAATAGAAATGTAATTTACATAGTTTCCCTCACAGTGACATTCCAATTTCCGAACACGCTACATACTTCACGGATTTGACAAACATTTTTATGAGCTATGTACATGTGTATTACAGAACTTTCATCCACCATACAAGGAATATTTAAACCTAGAAACATTAACTCTGAATTTGCAGCCTATTCCTAATGCCAGTTTTTCGAAAATCAGGCCGTGTTCTCCGGAAAAAATTTTTGGAGCAAGATCTACCCAATAGACATGAAATTTACATAGATTCCATCTCCGGAAATTTCCGTCATACGATCACGCTACATGCATAGGCTTTCTACAAGTATTCACATCAGGTTTGTTTGCATGTGGCTTTAAGAACTTCCATCCCAATACAAGACATATTGACAGTTTGAAGCATTTTCTCTGATTTGGCAGAAATTTCCAAATGCCAGTTTCGTAAATGAGGCAGATTTCGCAGAGAAAACCTCTTGGAGTGAGTTATACCCAAGACACATTTATTTTACATAGATTCGCTCACCGTGATATTCTATTTTCTGAACACTCTTCATGTATCTCGGATTCGACATATATTCTCTACAGAGTTGTTAGTATGGGGATAGCCGAACTTTCATCCACCATACAAGGCATATTTACACCTACAATTGATTAATCTGAGTTTGCAGCATATTCCAAACGCCAGTTTCAAAAATCAGGCTGTTATCTCAGGAAAAAACTCTTGGAGAGATTTCTAACCTAGGGAAATGTAATTTACATAAATTTCCTCGCCGTGAAATTCCATGTTCCGAACATGCTACATGCATAACGGATTCGACAAATATTCACTACAGATTTGTTAGCATGTGGATTACCGAACTTTCATCACAAAACATTGAATATTGATACTTAGAAGTATTTTCTCAGATTTTGCAGCGTTTTCCAAGGGCTAGTCTCAAAAATGATGCAGTTTTCGCAGAAAAATTCTCTTGGAGTTTGTTCTACCTAATAGGCAAGTAGTTTACATTGTTTCAATCACCGTGAAATTCCACGTTCCGAACATGTTATATGCATCATGGATAAAAATAAAGATTCTTTAATATGTTGTGAAAATATGGATTACTGAACTTTCTTCCAACATAAAGGCATCTTTACACCTACAAATATTATCTCTCATTTCGCAGCTATATCCAAACATCCCATTCGAGAATCAAGCAATTTTCACAGAAATATACTATTCTAGCTATTTCTACCCAATAGAATTCTAATTTACATAGTTTCATTACCGTGAAATTCTGTTTTCCGTACGCGCTACATGAATCACGGTTTGAAAAATATTTACTACACTCTTGTTAACATGTGGATTACCGGACTTTCATCCACCAATCAAGTCATATTGACACTTAGAAGCATTTTCTCATATTTCGAAGATTTTTCCTAACGCCAGATTTGAAAAAGAGGCAGATTTTGCAGAAAAATGCTCTTGGAGCGAGTTCTACCCAATAGACATGTAATTTACATAGATGTGCTCATCATGATACTTTGTGTTCTGAACACATTTCATGTATCTCGGATTCGACAAATATTAACTACAGAGATGTTAGCATTTGGATTACCAATCCTACATCCACCATACAAGGCATATATACACCTACAAGTATTTACTCTCATTTCACAGTTTTATCCAAACGTCAAATTCGAAAATCATGAATTTTGCACAGAAAAATTCTATTCAAGCTAGTTCTACCCAATAGAATTTTAATTTACATAGTTACATTGCCGTGAATTTCCGTGTTCCAAACACGCTAAATAAGTCACGGGTTCGAAAAGTATTCCCTTCATAGTTGGTTACGTGGATTACCGGACTTAAATTCCCCATTCAAGGCATATTCACACTTAGAAGCATTTTCTCAGATTTCTCAGGTTTTTCCTAACGCCAGTTTGGAAAATGAGGCTGATTTCACAGAAAATGTTCTTGGAGCCAGATCTAACCAAAAGATATGTAATTTACTAGTTCACTCACCGTGACTTTCCGTGTTCTGAACATGTTAAATGCATCAAGGATTCGACAGTCATTCTTTAATGAGTGTGAGCATGTGGATTATCAAATTTTGATCCACCTTACAAGACATGTTTTCACCTAGAAACATTTACTCACATTTCGCAGAATTTTCCTAACGTCAGTTTCGAAAATCTGGCAGTTTACGAGGAAAAATCCTATTGTTGCATGTTCCATCCAATAGACATCTTATTTTCATAGATACCATCACCGTAACATTCCGTGTTCCTAAAAAACGGTTCATGCACCAAGGATTCAACAAATATTCACTGCTGAGTTGTTAGCATGTGAATTACCAATCTTTAATAAACCATTGAAGACATATTGTCACCTTAAAGCATTTACTCTGATTTCACAGTGTTTTCATAACACCAGTTTCAAAACTGAGGGAGATTTTTCAGTAAAACTCTCCTGGAGAGGGTTCTAACCAATAGATATGTAATTTACATAGCTTCCCTCACCGAGAAATACCGTGTTCCGAACAGGCTACATACATCAAGGATTTGAGAAACATTTTTAATGAGTTATGTACATGTGTATTACAGAACTTTCATCCAACATACAAGGCATATTGACACATAGAAACATTAACTGTGAGTTCGCAGCTTTTTCCTAATAGCAGTTTCGAAATTCAGGCAGTTTTCAAAGGAAAAAACTGTTGGAGCGTGTTCTACCCAATAGATACGTAAATTACATAGATTCCCCCGCTGTGAAATTACGTGTTTCGAACACACTACATGCAGAAAAGTTTCGACAAAAATAAACTATAGAGTTGTTTGCATGAGGATGACAGGACTTTCATCACAATAGAAGGCATATTGATACTTAGAAGCATTTACTCTGATTTCACAGAGCTTTCCAAACGCCAGTTTTGAAAATGAGGCAGATTTCACGGCAAAAACCTCTTGGAGCAGGTACTAACCTATAGATATGTAGTTTACATGGATTCGCTCACCGTGAAATTCCGTGTTCTGAACACGCTACATGCATCTCGGATTCGACAAATATTCACTACATAGTTGTTAGCATGTGGATTACAGCACTTTCATACACCATACAAGGCTTACTGACACTTTGAAGAAGTTTCTCAGATTTCACAGTTTAGTTTTAACGCCAGTTTGGAAAATGAGGCAGATTTGGCAGAAAAATTCTCTGGAGCGTGTTATATACAAAAGATATGTACTTTACCTAGTTTTACTCACCGTGATATTCCGTGTTCTGAACACGTTTCATGCATCTTGGATTTGACAAACATTCACTACAGAGTTGGTAACATAACGATTACGGAACATTCATCCACCATAAATGCCATATTGACACTTTGAAGCACTTTCCCATATTTCAAAAGATTTTCCTAATGCCAGTTTTGAAAATGAGGCAGATTCGCAAAAAATTCTCGTGGAGCAAGTACTTCCCAATAGAAATGTAATTTACATAGTTTCCCTCACAGTGACATTCCAATTTCCGAACACGCTACATACTTCACGGATTTGACAAACATTTTTATGAGTTATGTACATGTGTATTACAGAACTTTCATCCACCAAACAAGGAATATTTAAACCTAGAAACATTAACTCTGAATCTGCAGCCTATTCCTAATGCCAGTTTTTCGAAAATCAGGCCGTGTTCTCCGGAAAAAATTTTTGGAGCGAGATCTACCCAATAGACATGAAATTTACATAGATTCCATCTCCGGAAATTTCCGTCATACGATCACGCTACATGCATAGGCTTTCTACAATTATTCACATCAGGTTTGTTTGCATGTGGCTTTAAGAACTTCCATCCCAATACAAGACATATTGACAGTTTGAAGCATTTTCTCTGATTTGGCAGAAATTTCCAAATGCCAGTTTCGTAAATGAGGCAGATTTCGCAGAGAAAACCTCTTGGAGTGAGTTATACCCAAGACACATTTATTTTACATAGATTCGCTCACCGTGATATTCTATTTTCTGAACACTCTTCATGTATCTCGGATTCGACATATATTCTCTACAGAGTTATTAGTATGGGGATAGCCGAACTTTCATCCACCATACAAGGCATATTTACACCTACAATTGATTAATCTGAGTTCGCAGCATATTCCTAACGCCAGTTTCAAAAATCAGGCTGTTATCTCAGGAAAAACCTCTTGGAGAGATTTCTAACCTAGGGAAATGTAATTTACATAAATTTCCTCGCCGTGAAATTCCATGTTCCGAACATGCTACATGCATAACGGATTCGACAAATATTCACTACAGATTTGTTAGCATGTGGATTACCGAACTTTCATCACAAAATATTGAATATTGATACTTAGAAGTATTTTCTCAGATTTTGCAGCGTTTTCCAAGGGCTAGTTTCAAAAATGATGCAGTTTTCGCAGAAAAATTCTCTTGGAGTTTGTTCTACCTAATAGGCAATTAGTTTACATTGTTTCAATCACCGTGAAATTCCACGTTCCGAACATGGTACATCCATCACGGATAAAAAAAAGATTCTTTAATATGTTGTGAAAATATGGATTACTGAACTTTCTTCCAACATAAAGGCATCTTTACACCTACAAATATTATCTCTCATTTCGCAGCTTTATCCAAACATCCCATTCGAGAATCAAGCAATTTTCACTGAAATATTCTATTCTAGCTAGTTCTACCCAATAGAATTCTAATTTACATAGTTTCATTACCGTGAAATTCTGTTTTCCGTACGTGCTACATGAATCACGGTTTGAAAAATATTTACTACACTCTTGTTAACATGTGGATTACTGGACTTTCATCCACCAATCAAGTCATATTGACACTTAGAAGCATTTTCTCATATTTCGAAGATTTTTCCTAACGCCAGATTTGAAAAAGAGGCAGATTTTGCAGAAAAATGCTCTTGGAGCGAGTTCTACCCAATAGACATGTAATTTACATAGATGTGCTCATCATGATACTTTGTGTTCTGAACACATTTCATGTATCTCGGATTCGACAAATATTAACTACAGAGATGTTAGCATTTTAATTACCAATCCTACATCCACCATACAAGGCATATATACACCTACAAGTATTTACTCTCATTTCACAGTTTTATCCAAACGTCAAATTCGAAAATCATGAATTTTGCACAGAAAAATTCTATTCAAGCTAGTTCTACCCAATAGAATTTTAATTTACATAGTTACATTGCCGTGAATTTCCGTGTTCCAAACACGCTAAATAAGTCACGGGTTCGAAAAGTATTCCCTTCATAGTTGGTTACGTGGATTACCGGACTTAAATTCCCCATTCAAGGCATATTCACACTTAGAAGCATTTTCTCAGATTTCTCAGGTTTTTCCTAACGCCAGTTTGGAAAATGAGGCTGATATGACAGAAAATGTTCTTGGAGCCAGATCTAACCAAAAGATATGTAATTTACTAGTTGACTCACCGTGACTTTCCGTTTTCTGAACATGTTAAATGCATCAAGGATTCGACAGTCATTCTTTAATGAGTGTGAGCATGTGGATTATCAAATTTTGATCCACCTTACAAGACATGTTTTCACCTAGAAACATTTACTCACATTTCGCAGAATTTTCCTAAAGTCAGTTTCGAAAATCAGGCAGTTTTCGCAGAAAAATTCTATTGTTGCATGTTCCATCCAATAGACATCTCATTTTCATAGATACCATCACCGTAACATTCCGTGTTCCTAAAAAACGGTTCATGCACCAAGGATTCAACAAATATTCACTGCTGAGTTCTTAGCATGTGAATTACCAATCTTTAATAAACCATTGAAGACATATTGTCACCTTAAAGCATTTACTCTGATTTCACAGTGTTTTCATAACACCAGTTTCGAAACTGAGGGAGATTTTTCAGTAAAACTCTCCTGGAGAGGGTTCTAACCAATAGATATGTAATTTACATAGCTTCCCTCACCGAGAAATACCGTGTTCCGAACAGGCTACATACATCAAGGATTTGAGAAACATTTTTAATGAGTTATGTACATGTGTATTACAGAACTTTCATCCAACATACAAGGCATATTGACACATAGAAACATTAACTGTGAGTTCGCAGCTTTTTCCTAATAGCAGTTTCGAAATTCAGGCAGTTTTCAAAGGAAAAAACTGTTGGAGCGTGTTCTACCCAATAGATACGTAAATTACATAGATTCCCCCGCTGTGAAATTACGTGTTTCGAACACACTACATGCAGAAAAGTTTTGACAAAAATAAACTATAGAGTTGTTTGCATGAGGATGACAGGACTTTCATCACAATAGAAGGCATATTGATACTTAGAAGCATTTACTCTGATTTCACAGAGCTTTCCAAACGCCAGTTTAGAAAATGAGGCAGATTTCACGGCAAAAACCTCTTGGAGCAGGTACTAACCTATAGATATGTAATTTACATGGATTCGCTCACCGTGAAATTCCGTGTTCTGAACAAGCTACATGCATCTCGGATTCGACAAATATTCACTACATAGTTGTTAGCATGTGGATTACAGCACTTTCATACACCATACAAGGCTTACTGACACTTTGAAGAAGTTTCTCAGATTTCACAGTTTAGTTTTAACGCCAGTTTGGAAAATGAGGCAGATTTGGCAGAAAAATTCTCTGGAGCGAGTTATACACAAAAGATATGTACTTTACCTAGTTTTACTCACCGTGATATTCCGTGTTCTGAACACGTTTCATGCATCATGGATTCGACAAACATTCACTACAGAGTTGGTAACATAACGATTACGGAACATTCATCCACCATAAATGCCATATTGACACTTTGAAGCACTTTCCCATATTTCAAAAGATTTTCCTAATGCCAGTTTTGAAAATGAGGCAGATTCGCAAAAAATTCTCGTGGAGCAAGTACTTCCCAATAGAAATGTAATTTACATAGTTTCCCTCACAGTGACATTCCAATTTCCGAACACGCTACATACTTCACGGATTTGACAAACATTTTTATGAGCTATGTACATGTGTATTACAGAACTTTCATCCACCATACAAGGAATATTTAAACCTAGAAACATTAACTCTGAATTTGCAGCCTATTCCTAATGCCAGTTTTTCGAAAATCAGGCCGTGTTCTCCGGAAAAAATTTTTGGAGCGAGATCTACCCAATAGACATGAAATTTACATAGATTCCATCTCCGGAAATTTCCGTCATACGATCACGCTACATGCATAGGCTTTCTACAATTATTCACATCAGGTTTGTTTGCATGTGGCTTTAAGAACTTCCATCCCAATACAAGACATATTGACAGTTTGAAGCATTTTCTCTGATTTGGCAGAAATTTCCAAATGCCAGTTTCGTAAATGAGGCAGATTTCGCAGAGAAAACCTCTTGGAGTGAGTTATACCCAAGACACATTTATTTTACATAGATTCGCTCACCGTGATATTCTATTTTCTGAACACTCTTCATGTATCTCGGATTCGACATATATTCTCTACAGAGTTGTTAGTATGGGGATAGCCGAACTTTCATCCACCATACAAGGCATATTTATACCTACAATTGATTAATCTGAGTTTGCAGCATATTCCTAACGCCAGTTTCAAAAATCAGGCTGTTATCTCAGGAAAAAACTCTTGGAGAGATTTCTAACCTAGGGAAATGTAATTTACATAAATTTCCTCGCCGTGAAATTCCATGTTCCGAACATGCTACATGCATAACGGATTCGACAAATATTCACTACAGATTTGTTAGCATGTGGATTACCGAACTTTCATCACAAAACATTGAATATTGATACTTAGAAGTATTTTCTCAGATTTTGCAGCGTTTTCCAAGGGCTAGTTTCAAAAATGATGCAGTTTTCGCAGAAAAATTCTCTTGGAGTTTGTTCTACCTAATAGGCAAGTAGTTTACATTGTTTCAATCACCGTGAAATTCCACGTTCTGAACATGTTATATGCATCACGGATAAAAATAAAGATTCTTTAATATGTTGTGAAAATATGGATTACTGAACTTTCTTCCAACATAAAGGCATCTTTACACCTACAAATATTATCTCTCATTTCGCAGCTTTATCCAAACATCCCATTCAAGAATCAAGCAATTTTCGCAGAAATATTCTATTCTAGCTAGTTCTACCCAATAGAATTCTAATTTACATAGTTTCATTACCATGAAATTTTGTTTTCTGTACGCGCTACATGAATCACGGTTTGAAAAATATTTACTACACCCTTGTTAACATGTGGATTACCGGACTTTCATCCACCAATCAAGTCATATTGACACTTAGAAGCATTTTCTCATATTTCGAAGATTTTTCCTAACGCCAGATTTGAAAAAGGGGCAGATTTTGCAGAAAAATGCTCTTGGAGCGAGTTCTACCCAATAGACATGTAATTTACATAGATGTGCTCATCATGATACTTTGTGTTCTGAACACATTTCATGTATCTCGGATTCGACAAATATTAACTACAGAGATGTTAGCATTTGTATTACCAATCCTACATCCACCATACAAGGCATATATACACCTACAAGTATTTACTCTCATTTCACAGTTTTATCCAAACGTCAAATTCGAAAATCATGAATTTTGCACAGAAAAATTCTATTCAAGCTAGTTCTACCCAATAGAATTTTAATTTACATAGTTACATTGCCATGAATTTCCGTGTTCCAAACACGCTAAATAAGTCACGGGTTCGAAAAGTATTCCCTTCATAGTTGGTTACGTGGATTACCGGACTTAAATTCCCCATTCAAGGCATATTCACACTTAGAAGCATTTTCTCAGATTTCTCAGGTTTTTCCTAACGCCAGTTTGGAAAATGAGGCTGATTTCACAGAAAATGTTCTTGGAGCCAGATCTAACCAAAAGATATGTAATATACTAGTTCACTCACTGTGACATTCCGTGTTCTGAACATGTTAAATGCATCAAGGATTCGACAGTCATTCTTTAATGAGTGTGAGCATGTGGATTATCAAATTTTGATCCACCTTACAAGACATGTTTTCACCTAGAAACATTTACTCACATTTCGCAGAATTTTCCTAATGTCAGTTTTGAAAATCAGGCAGTTTTCGCAGAAAAATCCTATTGTTGCAGGTTCCATCCAATAGACATCTCATTTTCATAGATACCATCACCGTAACATTCCGTGTTCCTAAAAAACGGTTCATGCACCAAGGATTCAACAAATATTCACTGCTGAGTTGTTAGCATGTGAATTACCAATCTTTAATAAACCATTGAAGACATATTGTCACCTTAAAGCATTTACTCTGATTTCACAGTGTTTTCATAACACCAGTTTCGAAACTGAGGGAGATTTTTCAGTAAAACTCTCCTGGAGAGGGTTCTAACCAATAGATATGTAATTTACATAGCTTCCCTCACCGAGAAATACCGTGTTCCGAACAGGCTACATACATCAAGGATTTGAGAAACATTTTTAATGAGTTATGTACATGTGTATTACAGAACTTTCATCCAACATACAAGGCATATTGACACATAGAAACATTAACTGTGAGTTCGCAGCTTTTTCCTAATAGCAGTTTCGAAATTCAGGCAGTTTTCAAAGGAAAAAACTGTTGGAGCGTGTTCTACCCAATAGATACGTAAATTACATAGATTCCCCCGCTGTGAAATTACGTGTTTCGAACACACTACATGCAGAAAAGTTTTGACAAAAATAAACTATAGAGTTGTTTGCATGAGGATGACAGGACTTTCATCACAATAGAAGGCATATTGATACTTAGAAGCATTTACTCTGATTTCACAGAGCTTTCCAAACGCCAGTTTTGAAAATGAGGCAGATTTCACGGCAAAAACCTCTTGGAACAGGTACTAACCTATAGATATGTAATTTACATGGATTCGCTCACCGTGAAATTCCGTGTTCTGAACACGCTACATGCATCTCGGATTCGACAAATATTCACTACATAGTTGTTAGCATGTGGATTACAGCACTTTCATACACCATACAAGGCTTACTGACACTTTGAAGAAGTTTCTCAGATTTCACAGTTTAGTTTTAACGCCAGTTTGGAAAATGAGGCAGATTTGGCAGAAAAATTCTCTGGAGCGAGTTATACACAAAAGATATGTACTTTACCTAGTTTTACTCACCGTGATATTCCGTGTTCTGAACACGTTTCATGCATCATGGTTTCGACCAACATTCACTACAGAGTTGGTAACATAACGATTACGGAACATTCATCCACCATAAATGCCATATTGACACTTTGAAGCACTTTCCCATATTTCAAAAGATTTTCCTAATGCCAGTTTTGAAAATGAGGCAGATTCGCAAAAAATTCTCGTGGAGCAAGTACTTCCCAATAGAAATGTAATTTACATAGTTTCCCTCACAGTGACATTCCAATTTCCGAACACGCTACATACTTCACGGATTTGACAAACATTTTTATGAGCTATGTACATGTGTATTACAGAACTTTCATCCACCATACAAGGAATATTTAAACCTAGAAACATTAACTCTGAATTTGCAGCCTATTCCTAATGCCAGTTTTTCGAAAATCAGGCCGTGTTCTCCGGAAAAAATTTTTGGAGCGAGATCTACCCAATAGACATGAAATTTACATAGATTCCATCTCCTGAAATTTCCGTCATACGATCACGCTACATGCATAGGCTTTCTACAATTATTCACATCAGGTTTGTTTGCATGTGGCTTTAAGAACTTCCATCCCAATACAAGACATATTGACAGTTTGAAGCATTTTCTCTGATTTGGCAGAAATTTCCAAATGCCAGTTTCGTAAATGAGGCAGATTTCGCAGAGAAAACCTCTTGGAGTGAGTTATACCCAAGACACATTTATTTTACATAGATTCGCTCACCGTGATATTCTATTTTCTGAACACTCTTCATGTATCTCGGATTCGACATATATTCTCTACAGAGTTATTAGTATGGGGATAGCCGAACTTTCATCCACCATACAAGGCATATTTACACCTACAATTGATTAATCTGAGTTCGCAGCATATTCCTAACGCCAGTTTCAAAAATCAGGCTGTTATCTCAGGAAAAACCTCTTGGAGAGATTTCTAACCTAGGGAAATGTAATTTACATAAATTTCCTCGCCGTGAAATTCCATGTTCCGAACATGCTACATGCATAACGGATTCGACAAATATTCACTACAGATTTGTTAGCATGTGGATTACCGAACTTTCATCACAAAATATTGAATATTGATACTTAGAAGTATTTTCTCAGATTTTGCAGCGTTTTCCAAGGGCTAGTTTCAAAAATGATGCAGTTTTCGCAGAAAAATTCTCTTGGAGTTTGTTCTACCTAATAGGCAATTAGTTTACATTGTTTCAATCACCGTGAAATTCCACGTTCCGAACATGGTACATCCATCACGGATAAAAAAAAGATTCTTTAATATGTTGTGAAAATATGGATTACTGAACTTTCTTCCAACATAAAGGCATCTTTACACCTACA
This sequence comes from Camelus bactrianus, assembly GCF_048773025.1. Taxonomy (NCBI): domain Eukaryota; kingdom Metazoa; phylum Chordata; class Mammalia; order Artiodactyla; family Camelidae; genus Camelus; species Camelus bactrianus. Next base: position 139,853,207 of record NC_133539.1, on the reverse strand, counting down.
AATATTATCTCTCATTTCGCAGCTTTATCCAAACATCCCATTCGAGAATCAAGCAATTTTCACTGAAATATTCTATTCTAGCTAGTTCTACCCAATAGAATTCTAATTTACATAGTTTCATTACCGTGAAATTCTGTTTTCCGTACGTGCTACATGAATCACGGTTTGAAAAATATTTACTACACTCTTGTTAACATGTGGATTACTGGACTTTCATCCACCAATCAAGTCATATTGACACTTAGAAGCATTTTCTCATATTTCGAAGATTTTTCCTAACGCCAGATTTGAAAAAGAGGCAGATTTTGCAGAAAAATGCTCTTGGAGCGAGTTCTACCCAATAGACATGTAATTTACATAGATGTGCTCATCATGATACTTTGTGTTCTGAACACATTTCATGTATCTCGGATTCGACAAATATTAACTACAGAGATGTTAGCATTTTAATTACCAATCCTACATCCACCATACAAGGCATATATACACCTACAAGTATTTACTCTCATTTCACAGTTTTATCCAAACGTCAAATTCGAAAATCATGAATTTTGCACAGAAAAATTCTATTCAAGCTAGTTCTACCCAATAGAATTTTAATTTACATAGTTACATTGCCGTGAATTTCCGTGTTCCAAACACGCTAAATAAGTCACGGGTTCGAAAAGTATTCCCTTCATAATTGGTTACGTGGATTACCGGACTTAAATTCCCCATTCAAGGCATATTCACACTTAGAAGCATTTTCTCAGATTTCTCAGGTTTTTCCTAACGCCAGTTTGGAAAATGAGGCTGATATGACAGAAAATGTTCTTGGAGCCAGATCTAACCAAAAGATATGTAATTTACTAGTTGACTCACCGTGACTTTCCGTTTTCTGAACATGTTAAATGCATCAAGGATTCGACAGTCATTCTTTAATGAGTGTGAGCATGTGGATTATCAAATTTTGATCCACCTTACAAGACATGTTTTCACCTAGAAACATTTACTCACATTTCGCAGAATTTTCCTAAAGTCAGTTTCGAAAATCAGGCAGTTTTCACAGAAAAATTCTATTGTTGCATGTTCCATCCAATAGACATCTCATTTTCATAGATACCATCACCGTAACATTCCGTGTTCCTAAAAAACGGTTCATGCACCAAGGATTCAACAAATATTCACTGCTGAGTTCTTAGCATGTGAATTACCAATCTTTAATAAACCATTGAAGACATATTGTCACCTTAAAGCATTTACTCTGATTTCACAGTGTTTTCATAACACCAGTTTCGAAACTGAGGGAGATTTTTCAGTAAAACTCTCCTGGAGAGGGTTCTAACCAATAGATATGTAATTTACATAGCTTCCCTCACCGAGAAATACCGTGTTCCGAACAGGCTACATACATCAAGGATTTGAGAAACATTTTTAATGAGTTATGTACATGTGTATTACAGAACTTTCATCCAACATACAAGGCATATTGACACATAGAAACATTAACTGTGAGTTCGCAGCTTTTTCCTAATAGCAGTTTCGAAATTCAGGCAGTTTTCAAAGGAAAAAACTGTTGGAGCGTGTTCTACCCAATAGATACGTAAATTACATAGATTCCCCCGCTGTGAAATTACGTGTTTCGAACACATTACATGCAGAAAAGTTTTGACAAAAATAAACTATAGAGTTGTTTGCATGAGGATGACAGGACTTTCATCACAATAGAAGGCATATTGATACTTAGAAGCATTTACTCTGATTTCACAGAGCTTTCCAAACGCCAGTTTAGAAAATGAGGCAGATTTCACGGCAAAAACCTCTTGGAGCAGGTACTAACCTATAGATATGTAATTTACATGGATTCGCTCACCGTGAAATTCCGTGTTCTGAACAAGCTACATGCATCTCGGATTCGACAAATATTCACTACATAGTTGTTAGCATGTGGATTACAGCACTTTCATACACCATACAAGGCTTACTGACACTTTGAAGAAGTTTCTCCGATTTCACAGTTTAGTTTTAACGCCAGTTTGGAAAATGAGGCAGATTTGGCAGAAAAATTCTCTGGAGCGAGTTATACACAAAAGATATGTACTTTACCTAGTTTTACTCACCGTGATATTCCGTGTTCTGAACACGTTTCATGCATCATGGATTCGACAAACATTCACTACAGAGTTGGTAACATAACGATTACGGAACATTCATCCACCATAAATGCCATATTGACACTTTGAAGCACTTTCCCATATTTCAAAAGATTTTCCTAATGCCAGTTTTGAAAATGAGGCAGATTCGCAAAAAATTCTCGTGGAGCAAGTACTTCCCAATAGAAATGTAATTTACATAGTTTCCCTCACAGTGACATTCCAATTTCCGAACACGCTACATACTTCACGGATTTGACAAACATTTTTATGAGCTATGTACATGTGTATTACAGAACTTTCATCCACCATACAAGGAATATTTAAACCTAGAAACATTAACTCTGAATTTGCAGCCTATTCCTAATGCCAGTTTTTCGAAAATCAGGCCGTGTTCTCCGGAAAAAATTTTTGGAGCGAGATCTACCCAATAGACATGAAATTTACATAGATTCCATCTCCGGAAATTTCCGTCATACGATCACGCTACATGCATAGGCTTTCTACAATTATTCACATCAGGTTTGTTTGCATGTGGCTTTAAGAACTTCCATCCCAATACAAGACATATTGACAGTTTGAAGCATTTTCTCTGATTTGGCAGAAATTTCCAAATGCCAGTTTCGTAAATGAGGCAGATTTCGCAGAGAAAACCTCTTGGAGTGAGTTATACCCAAGACACATTTATTTTACATAGATTCGCTCACCGTGATATTCTATTTTCTGAACACTCTTCATGTATCTCGGATTCGACATATATTCTCTACAGAGTTGTTAGTATGGGGATAGCCGAACTTTCATCCACCATACAAGGCATATTTATACCTACAATTGATTAATCTGAGTTTGCAGCATATTCCTAACGCCAGTTTCAAAAATCAGGCTGTTATCTCAGGAAAAAACTCTTGGAGAGATTTCTAACCTAGGGAAATGTAATTTACATAAATTTCCTCGCCGTGAAATTCCATGTTCCGAACATGCTACATGCATAACGGATTCGACAAATATTCACTACAGATTTGTTAGCATGTGGATTACCGAACTTTCATCACAAAACATTGAATATTGATACTTAGAAGTATTTTCTCAGATTTTGCAGCGTTTTCCAAGGGCTAGTTTCAAAAATGATGCAGTTTTCGCAGAAAAATTCTCTTGGAGTTTGTTCTACCTAATAGGCAAGTAGTTTACATTGTTTCAATCACCGTGAAATTCCACGTTCTGAACATGTTATATGCATCACGGATAAAAATAAAGATTCTTTAATATGTTGTGAAAATATGGATTACTGAACTTTCTTCCAACATAAAGGCATCTTTACACCTACAAATATTATCTCTCATTTCGCAGCTTTATCCAAACATCCCATTCAAGAATCAAGCAATTTTCGCAGAAATATTCTATTCTAGCTAGTTCTACCCAATAGAATTCTAATTTACATAGTTTCATTACCATGAAATTTTGTTTTCTGTACGCGCTACATGAATCACGGTTTGAAAAATATTTACTACACCCTTGTTAACATGTGGATTACCGGACTTTCATCCACCAATCAAGTCATATTGACACTTAGAAGCATTTTCTCATATTTCGAAGATTTTTCCTAACGCCAGATTTGAAAAAGGGGCAGATTTTGCAGAAAAATGCTCTTGGAGCGAGTTCTACCCAATAGACATGTAATTTACATAGATGTGCTCATCATGATACTTTGTGTTCTGAACACATTTCATGTATCTCGGATTCGACAAATATTAACTACAGAGATGTTAGCATTTGTATTACCAATCCTACATCCACCATACAAGGCATATATACACCTACAAGTATTTACTCTCATTTCACAGTTTTATCCAAACGTCAAATTCGAAAATCATGAATTTTGCACAGAAAAATTCTATTCAAGCTAGTTCTACCCAATAGAATTTTAATTTACATAGTTACATTGCCATGAATTTCCGTGTTCCAAACACGCTAAATAAGTCACGGGTTCGAAAAGTATTCCCTTCATAGTTGGTTACGTGGATTACCGGACTTAAATTCCCCATTCAAGGCATATTCACACTTAGAAGCATTTTCTCAGATTTCTCAGGTTTTTCCTAACGCCAGTTTGGAAAATGAGGCTGATTTCACAGAAAATGTTCTTGGAGCCAGATCTAACCAAAAGATATGTAATATACTAGTTCACTCACTGTGACATTCCGTGTTCTGAACATGTTAAATGCATCAAGGATTCGACAGTCATTCTTTAATGAGTGTGAGCATGTGGATTATCAAATTTTGATCCACCTTACAAGACATGTTTTCACCTAGAAACATTTACTCACATTTCGCAGAATTTTCCTAATGTCAGTTTTGAAAATCAGGCAGTTTTCGCAGAAAAATCCTATTGTTGCAGGTTCCATCCAATAGACATCTCATTTTCATAGATACCATCACCGTAACATTCCGTGTTCCTAAAAAACGGTTCATGCACCAAGGATTCAACAAATATTCACTGCTGAGTTGTTAGCATGTGAATTACCAATCTTTAATAAACCATTGAAGACATATTGTCACCTTAAAGCATTTACTCTGATTTCACAGTGTTTTCATAACACCAGTTTCGAAACTGAGGGAGATTTTTCAGTAAAACTCTCCTGGAGAGGGTTCTAACCAATAGATATGTAATTTACATAGCTTCCCTCACCGAGAAATACCGTGTTCCGAACAGGCTACATACATCAAGGATTTGAGAAACATTTTTAATGAGTTATGTACATGTGTATTACAGAACTTTCATCCAACATACAAGGCATATTGACACATAGAAACATTAACTGTGAGTTCGCAGCTTTTTCCTAATAGCAGTTTCGAAATTCAGGCAGTTTTCAAAGGAAAAAACTGTTGGAGCGTGTTCTACCCAATAGATACGTAAATTACATAGATTCCCCCGCTGTGAAATTACGTGTTTCGAACACATTACATGCAGAAAAGTTTTGACAAAAATAAACTATAGAGTTGTTTGCATGAGGATGACAGGACTTTCATCACAATAGAAGGCATATTGATACTTAGAAGCATTTACTCTGATTTCACAGAGCTTTCCAAACGCCAGTTTAGAAAATGAGGCAGATTTCACGGCAAAAACCTCTTGGAGCAGGTACTAACCTATAGATATGTAATTTACATGGATTCGCTCACCGTGAAATTCCGTGTTCTGAACAAGCTACATGCATCTCGGATTCGACAAATATTCACTACATAGTTGTTAGCATGTGGATTACAGCACTTTCATACACCATACAAGGCTTACTGACACTTTGAAGAAGTTTCTCCGATTTCACAGTTTAGTTTTAACGCCAGTTTGGAAAATGAGGCAGATTTGGCAGAAAAATTCTCTGGAGCGAGTTATACACAAAAGATATGTACTTTACCTAGTTTTACTCACCGTGATATTCCGTGTTCTGAACACGTTTCATGCATCATGGATTCGACAAACATTCACTACAGAGTTGGTAACATAACGATTACGGAACATTCATCCACCATAAATGCCATATTGACACTTTGAAGCACTTTCCCATATTTCAAAAGATTTTCCTAATGCCAGTTTTGAAAATGAGGCAGATTCGCAAAAAATTCTCGTGGAGCAAGTACTTCCCAATAGAAATGTAATTTACATAGTTTCCCTCACAGTGACATTCCAATTTCCGAACACGCTACATACTTCACGGATTTGACAAACATTTTTATGAGCTATGTACATGTGTATTACAGAACTTTCATCCACCATACAAGGAATATTTAAACCTAGAAACATTAACTCTGAATTTGCAGCCTATTCCTAATGCCAGTTTTTCGAAAATCAGGCCGTGTTCTCCGGAAAAAATTTTTGGAGCGAGATCTACCCAATAGACATGAAATTTACATAGATTCCATCTCCGGAAATTTCCGTCATACGATCACGCTACATGCATAGGCTTTCTACAATTATTCACATCAGGTTTGTTTGCATGTGGCTTTAAGAACTTCCATCCCAATACAAGACATATTGACAGTTTGAAGCATTTTCTCTGATTTGGCAGAAATTTCCAAATGCCAGTTTCGTAAATGAGGCAGATTTCGCAGAGAAAACCTCTTGGAGTGAGTTATACCCAAGACACATTTATTTTACATAGATTCGCTCACCGTGATATTCTATTTTCTGAACACTCTTCATGTATCTCGGATTCGACATATATTCTCTACAGAGTTGTTAGTATGGGGATAGCCGAACTTTCATCCACCATACAAGGCATATTTATACCTACAATTGATTAATCTGAGTTTGCAGCATATTCCTAACGCCAGTTTCAAAAATCAGGCTGTTATCTCAGGAAAAAACTCTTGGAGAGATTTCTAACCTAGGGAAATGTAATTTACATAAATTTCCTCGCCGTGAAATTCCATGTTCCGAACATGCTACATGCATAACGGATTCGACAAATATTCACTACAGATTTGTTAGCATGTGGATTACCGAACTTTCATCACAAAACATTGAATATTGATACTTAGAAGTATTTTCTCAGATTTTGCAGCGTTTTCCAAGGGCTAGTTTCAAAAATGATGCAGTTTTCGCAGAAAAATTCTCTTGGAGTTTGTTCTACCTAATAGGCAAGTAGTTTACATTGTTTCAATCACCGTGAAATTCCACGTTCTGAACATGTTATATGCATCACGGATAAAAATAAAGATTCTTTAATATGTTGTGAAAATATGGATTACTGAACTTTCTTCCAACATAAAGGCATCTTTACACCTACAAATATTATCTCTCATTTCGCAGCTTTATCCAAACATCCCATTCAAGAATCAAGCAATTTTCGCAGAAATATTCTATTCTAGCTAGTTCTACCCAATAGAATTCTAATTTACATAGTTTCATTACCATGAAATTTTGTTTTCTGTACGCGCTACATGAATCACGGTTTGAAAAATATTTACTACACCCTTGTTAACATGTGGATTACCGGACTTTCATCCACCAATCAAGTCATATTGACACTTAGAAGCATTTTCTCATATTTCGAAGATTTTTCCTAACGCCAGATTTGAAAAAGGGGCAGATTTTGCAGAAAAATGCTCTTGGAGCGAGTTCTACCCAATAGACATGTAATTTACATAGATGTGCTCATCATGATACTTTGTGTTCTGAACACATTTCATGTATCTCGGATTCGACAAATATTAACTACAGAGATGTTAGCATTTGTATTACCAATCCTACATCCACCATACAAGGCATATATACACCTACAAGTATTTACTCTCATTTCACAGTTTTATCCAAACGTCAAATTCGAAAATCATGAATTTTGCACAGAAAAATTCTATTCAAGCTAGTTCTACCCAATAGAATTTTAATTTACATAGTTACATTGCCATGAATTTCCGTGTTCCAAACACGCTAAATAAGTCACGGGTTCGAAAAGTATTCCCTTCATAGTTGGTTACGTGGATTACCGGACTTAAATTCCCCATTCAAGGCATATTCACACTTAGAAGCATTTTCTCAGATTTCTCAGGTTTTTCCTAACGCCAGTTTGGAAAATGAGGCTGATTTCACAGAAAATGTTCTTGGAGCCAGATCTAACCAAAAGATATGTAATATACTAGTTCACTCACTGTGACATTCCGTGTTCTGAACATGTTAAATGCATCAAGGATTCGACAGTCATTCTTTAATGAGTGTGAGCATGTGGATTATCAAATTTTGATCCACCTTACAAGACATGTTTTCACCTAGAAACATTTACTCACATTTCGCAGAATTTTCCTAATGTCAGTTTTGAAAATCAGGCAGTTTTCGCAGAAAAATCCTATTGTTGCAGGTTCCATCCAATAGACATCTCATTTTCATAGATACCATCACCGTAACATTCCGTGTTCCTAAAAAACGGTTCATGCACCAAGGATTCAACAAATATTCACTGCTGAGTTGTTAGCATGTGAATTACCAATCTTTAATAAACCATTGAAGACATATTGTCACCTTAAAGCATTTACTCTGATTTCACAGTGTTTTCATAACACCAGTTTCGAAACTGAGGGAGATTTTTCAGTAAAACTCTCCTGGAGAGGGTTCTAACCAATAGATATGTAATTTACATAGCTTCCCTCACCGAGAAATACCGTGTTCCGAACAGGCTACATACATCAAGGATTTGAGAAACATTTTTAATGAGTTATGTACATGTGTATTACAGAACTTTCATCCAACATACAAGGCATATTGACACATAGAAACATTAACTGTGAGTTCGCAGCTTTTTCCTAATAGCAGTTTCGAAATTCAGGCAGTTTTCAAAGGAAAAAACTGTTGGAGCGTGTTCTACCCAATAGATACGTAAATTACATAGATTCCCCCGCTGTGAAATTACGTGTTTCGAACACACTACATGCAGAAAAGTTTTGACAAAAATAAACTATAGAGTTGTTTGCATGAGGATGACAGGACTTTCATCACAATAGAAGGCATATTGATACTTAGAAGCATTTACTCTGATTTCACAGAGCTTTCCAAACGCCAGTTTTGAAAATGAGGCAGATTTCACGGCAAAAACCTCTTGGAACAGGTACTAACCTATAGATATGTAATTTACATGGATTCGCTCACCGTGAAATTCCGTGTTCTGAACACGCTCCATGCATCTCGGATTCGACAAATATTCACTACATAGTTGTTAGCATGTGGATTACAGCACTTTCATACACCATACAAGGCTTACTGACACTTTGAAGAAGTTTCTCAGATTTCACAGTTTAGTTTTAACGCCAGTTTGGAAAATGAGGCAGATTTGGCAGAAAAATTCTCTGGAGCGAGTTATACACAAAAGATATGTACTTTACCTAGTTTTACTCACCGTGATATTCCGTGTTCTGAACACGTTTCATGCATCATGGTTTCGACCAACATTCACTACAGAGTTGGTAACATAACGATTACGGAACATTCATCCACCATAAATGCCATATTGACACTTTGAAGCACTTTCCCATATTTCAAAAGATTTTCCTAATGCCAGTTTTGAAAATGAGGCAGATTCGCAAAAAATTCTCGTGGAGCAAGTACTTCCCAATAGAAATGTAATTTACATAGTTTCCCTCACAGTGACATTCCAATTTCCGAACACGCTACATACTTCACGGATTTGACAAACATTTTTATGAGCTATGTACATGTGTATTACAGAACTTTCATCCACCATACAAGGAATATTTAAACCTAGAAACATTAACTCTGAATTTGCAGCCTATTCCTAATGCCAGTTTTTCGAAAATCAGGCCGTGTTCTCCGGAAAAAATTTTTGGAGCGAGATCTACCCAATAGACATGAAATTTACATAGATTCCATCTCCTGAAATTTCCGTCATACGATCACGCTACATGCATAGGCTTTCTACAATTATTCACATCAGGTTTGTTTGCATGTGGCTTTAAGAACTTCCATCCCAATACAAGACATATTGACAGTTTGAAGCATTTTCTCTGATTTGGCAGAAATTTCCAAATGCCAGTTTCGTAAATGAGGCAGATTTCGCAGAGAAAACCTCTTGGAGTGAGTTATACCCAAGACACATTTATTTTACATAGATTCGCTCACCGTGATATTCTATTTTCTGAACACTCTTCATGTATCTCGGATTCGACATATATTCTCTACAGAGTTGTTAGTATGCGGATAGCCGAACTTTCATCCACCATACAAGGCATATTTACACCTACAATTGATTAATCTGAGTTTGCAGCATATTCCAAACGCCAGTTTCAAAAATCAGGCTGTTATCTCAGGAAAAAACTCTTGGAGAGATTTCTAACCTAGGGAAATGTAATTAACATAAATTTCCTCGCCGAGACATTCCATGTTCCGAACATGCTACATGCATAACGGATTCGACAAATATTCACTACAGATTTGTTAGCATGTGGATTACTGAACTTTCATCACAAAACATTGAATATTGATACTTAGAAGTATTTTCTCAGATTTTGCAGCGTTTTCCAAGGGCTAGTTTCAAAAATGATGCAGTTTTCGCAGAAAAATTCTCTTGGAGTTTGTTCTACCTAATAGGCAAGTAGTTTACATTGTTTCAATCACCGTGAAATTCCACGTTCTGAACATGTTATATGCATCACGGATAAAAATAAAGATTCTTTAATATGTTGTGAAAATATGGATTACTGAACTTTCTTCCAACATAAAGGCATCTTTACACCTACAAATATTATCTCTCATTTCGCAGCTTTATCCAAACATCCCATTCAAGAATCAAGCAATTTTCGCAGAAATATTCTATTCTAGCTAGTTCTACCCAATAGAATTCTAATTTACATAGTTTCATTACCATGAAATTTTGTTTTCTGTACGCGCTACATGAATCACGGTTTGAAAAATATTTACTACACCCTTGTTAACATGTGGATTACCGGACTTTCATCCACCAATCAAGTCATATTGACACTTAGAAGCATTTTCTCATATTTCGAAGATTTTTCCTAACGCCAGATTTGAAAAAGGGGCAGATTTTGCAGAAAAATGCTCTTGGAGCGAGTTCTACCCAATAGACATGTAATTTACATAGATGTGCTCATCATGATACTTTGTGTTCTGAACACATTTCATGTATCTCGGATTCGACAAATATTAACTACAGAGATGTTAGCATTTGTATTACCAATCCTACATCCACCATACAAGGCATATATACACCTACAAGTATTTACTCTCATTTCACAGTTTTATCCAAACGTCAAATTCGAAAATCATGAATTTTGCACAGAAAAATTCTATTCAAGCTAGTTCTACCCAATAGAATTTTAATTTACATAGTTACATTGCCATGAATTTCCGTGTTCCAAACACGCTAAATAAGTCACGGGTTCGAAAAGTATTCCCTTCATAGTTGGTTACGTGGATTACCGGACTTAAATTCCCCATTCAAGGCATATTCACACTTAGAAGCATTTTCTCAGATTTCTCAGGTTTTTCCTAACGCCAGTTTGGAAAATGAGGCTGATTTCACAGAAAATTTTCTTGGAGCCAGATCTAACCAAAAGATATGTAATATACTAGTTCACTCACTGTGACATTCCGTGTTCTGAACATGTTAAATGCATCAAGGATTCGACAGTCATTCTTTAATGAGTGTGAGCATGTGGATTATCAAATTTTGATCCACCTTACAAGACATGTTTTCACCTAGAAACATTTACTCACATTTCGCAGAATTTTCCTAATGTCAGTTTTGAAAATCAGGCAGTTTTCGCAGAAAAATCCTATTGTTGCAGGTTCCATCCAATAGACATCTCATTTTCATAGATACCATCACCGTAACATTCCGTGTTCCTAAAAAACGGTTCATGCACCAAGGATTCAACAAATATTCACTGCTGAGTTGTTAGCATGTGAATTACCAATCTTTAATAAACCATTGAAGACATATTGTCACCTTAAAGCATTTACTCTGATTTCACAGTGTTTTCATAACACCAGTTTCGAAACTGAGGGAGATTTTTCAGTAAAACTCTCCTGGAGAGGGTTCTAACCAATAGATATGTAATTTACATAGCTTCCCTCACCGAGAAATACCGTGTTCCGAACAGGCTACATACATCAAGGATTTGAGAAACATTTTTAATGAGTTATGTACATGTGTATTACAGAACTTTCATCCAACATACAAGGCATATTGACACATAGAAACATTAACTGTGAGTTCGCAGCTTTTTCCTAATAGCAGTTTCGAAATTCAGGCAGTTTTCAAAGGAAAAAACTGTTGGAGCGTGTTCTACCCAATAGATACGTAAATTACATAGATTCCCCCGCTGTGAAATTACGTGTTTCGAACACACTACATGCAGAAAAGTTTTGACAAAAATAAACTATAGAGTTGTTTGCATGAGGATGACAGGACTTTCATCACAATAGAAGGCATATTGATACTTAGAAGCATTTACTCTGATTTCACAGAGCTTTCCAAACGCCAGTTTTGAAAATGAGGCAGATTTCACGGCAAAAACCTCTTGGAACAGGTACTAACCTATAGATATGTAATTTACATGGATTCGCTCACCGTGAAATTCCGTGTTCTGAACACGCTACATGCATCTCGGATTCGACAAATATTCACTACATAGTTGTTAGCATGTGGATTACAGCACTTTCATACACCATACAAGGCTTACTGACACTTTGAAGAAGTTTCTCAGATTTCACAGTTTAGTTTTAACGCCAGTTTGGAAAATGAGGCAGATTTGGCAGAAAAATTCTCTGGAGCGAGTTATACACAAAAGATATGTACTTTACCTAGTTTTACTCACCGTGATATTCCGTGTTCTGAACACGTTTCATGCATCATGGTTTCGACCAACATTCACTACAGAGTTGGTAACATAACGATTACGGAACATTCATCCACCATAAATGCCATATTGACACTTTGAAGCACTTTCCCATATTTCAAAAGATTTTCCTAATGCCAGTTTTGAAAATGAGGCAGATTCGCAAAAAATTCTCGTGGAGCAAGTACTTCCCAATAGAAATGTAATTTACATAGTTTCCCTCACAGTGACATTCCAATTTCCGAACACGCTACATACTTCACGGATTTGACAAACATTTTTATGAGCTATGTACATGTGTATTACAGAACTTTCATCCACCATACAAGGAATATTTAAACCTAGAAACATTAACTCTGAATTTGCAGCCTATTCCTAATGCCAGTTTTTCGAAAATCAGGCCGTGTTCTCCGGAAAAAATTTTTGGAGCGAGATCTACCCAATAGACATGAAATTTACATAGATTCCATCTCCTGAAATTTCCGTCATACGATCACGCTACATGCATAGGCTTTCTACAATTATTCACATCAGGTTTGTTTGCATGTGGCTTTAAGAACTTCCATCCCAATACAAGACATATTGACAGTTTGAAGCATTTTCTCTGATTTGGCAGAAATTTCCAAATGCCAGTTTCGTAAATGAGGCAGATTTCGCAGAGAAAACCTCTTGGAGTGAGTTATACCCAAGACACATTTATTTTACATAGATTCGCTCACCGTGATATTCTATTTTCTGAACACTCTTCATGTATCTCGGATTCGACATATATTCTCTACAGAGTTGTTAGTATGCGGATAGCCGAACTTTCATCCACCATACAAGGCATATTTACACCTACAATTGATTAATCTGAGTTTGCAGCATATTCCAAACGCCAGTTTCAAAAATCAGGCTGTTATCTCAGGAAAAAACTCTTGGAGAGATTTCTAACCTAGGGAAATGTAATTAACATAAATTTCCTCGCCGAGACATTCCATGTTCCGAACATGCTACATGCATAACGGATTCGACAAATATTCACTACAGATTTGTTAGCATGTGGATTACTGAACTTTCATCACAAAACATTGAATATTGATACTTAGAAGTATTTTCTCAGATTTTGCAGCGTTTTCCAAGGGCTAGTTTCAAAAATGATGCAGTTTTCGCAGAAAAATTCTCTTGGAGTTTGTTCTACCTAATAGGCAAGTAGTTTACATTGTTTCAATCACCGTGAAATTCCACGTTCTGAACATGTTATATGCATCACGGATAAAAATAAAGATTCTTTAATATGTTGTGAAAATATGGATTACTGAACTTTCTTCCAACATAAAGGCATCTTTACACCTACAAATATTATCTCTCATTTCGCAGCTTTATCCAAACATCCCATTCAAGAATCAAGCAATTTTCGCAGAAATATTCTATTCTAGCTAGTTCTACCCAATAGAATTCTAATTTACATAGTTTCATTACCATGAAATTTTGTTTTCTGTACGCGCTACATGAATCACGGTTTGAAAAATATTTACTACACCCTTGTTAACATGTGGATTACCGGACTTTCATCCACCAATCAAGTCATATTGACACTTAGAAGCATTTTCTCATATTTCGAAGATTTTTCCTAACGCCAGATTTGAAAAAGGGGCAGATTTTGCAGAAAAATGCTCTTGGAGCGAGTTCTACCCAATAGACATGTAATTTACATAGATGTGCTCATCATGATACTTTGTGTTCTGAACACATTTCATGTATCTCGGATTCGACAAATATTAACTACAGAGATGTTAGCATTTGTATTACCAATCCTACATCCACCATACAAGGCATATATACACCTACAAGTATTTACTCTCATTTCACAGTTTTATCCAAACGTCAAATTCGAAAATCATGAATTTTGCACAGAAAAATTCTATTCAAGCTAGTTCTACCCAATAGAATTTTAATTTACATAGTTACATTGCCATGAATTTCCGTGTTCCAAACACGCTAAATAAGTCACGGGTTCGAAAAGTATTCCCTTCATAGTTGGTTACGTGGATTACCGGACTTAAATTCCCCATTCAAGGCATATTCACACTTAGAAGCATTTTCTCAGATTTCTCAGGTTTTTCCTAACGCCAGTTTGGAAAATGAGGCTGATTTCACAGAAAATGTTCTTGGAGCCAGATCTAACCAAAAGATATGTAATATACTAGTTCACTCACTGTGACATTCCGTGTTCTGAACATGTTAAATGCATCAAGGATTCGACAGTCATTCTTTAATGAGTGTGAGCATGTGGATTATCAAATTTTGATCCACCTTACAAGACATGTTTTCACCTAGAAACATTTACTCACATTTCGCAGAATTTTCCTAATGTCAGTTTTGAAAATCAGGCAGTTTTCGCAGAAAAATCCTATTGTTGCAGGTTCCATCCAATAGACATCTCATTTTCATAGATACCATCACCGTAACATTCCGTGTTCCTAAAAAACGGTTCATGCACCAAGGATTCAACAAATATTCACTGCTGAGTTGTTAGCATGTGAATTACCAATCTTTAATAAACCATTGAAGACATATTGTCACCTTAAAGCATTTACTCTGATTTCACAGTGTTTTCATAACACCAGTTTCGAAACTGAGGGAGATTTTTCAGTAAAACTCTCCTGGAGAGGGTTCTAACCAATAGATATGTAATTTACATAGCTTCCCTCACCGAGAAATACCGTGTTCCGAACAGGCTACATACATCAAGGATTTGAGAAACATTTTTAATGAGTTATGTACATGTGTATTACAGAACTTTCATCCAACATACAAGGCATATTGACACATAGAAACATTAACTGTGAGTTCGCAGCTTTTTCCTAATAGCAGTTTCGAAATTCAGGCAGTTTTCAAAGGAAAAAACTGTTGGAGCGTGTTCTACCCAATAGATACGTAAATTACATAGATTCCCCCGCTGTGAAATTCCGTGTTTCGAACACACTACATGCAGAAAAGTTTTGACAAAAATAAACTATAGAGTTGTTTGCATGAGGATGACAGGACTTTCATCACAATAGAAGGCATATTGATACTTAGAAGCATTTACTCTGATTTCACAGAGCTTTCCAAACGCCAGTTTTGAAAATGAGGCAGATTTCACGGCAAAAACCTCTTGGAACAGGTACTAACCTATAGATATGTAATTTACATGGATTCGCTCACCGTGAAATTCCGTGTTCTGAACACGCTACATGCATCTCGGATTCGACAAATATTCACTACATAGTTGTTAGCATGTGGATTACAGCACTTTCATACACCATACAAGGCTTACTGACACTTTGAAGAAGTTTCTCAGATTTCACAGTTTAGTTTTAACGCCAGTTTGGAAAATGAGGCAGATTTGGCAGAAAAATTCTCTGGAGCGAGTTATACACAAAAGATATGTACTTTACCTAGTTTTACTCACCGTGATATTCCGTGTTCTGAACACGTTTCATGCATCATGGTTTCGACCAACATTCACTACAGAGTTGGTAACATAACGATTACGGAACATTCATCCACCATAAATGCCATATTGACACTTTGAAGCACTTTCCCATATTTCAAAAGATTTTCCTAATGCCAGTTTTGAAAATGAGGCAGATTCGCAAAAAATTCTCGTGGAGCAAGTACTTCCCAATAGAAATGTAATTTACATAGTTTCCCTCACAGTGACATTCCAATTTCCGAACACGCTACATACTTCACGGATTTGACAAACATTTTTATGAGCTATGTACATGTGTATTACAGAACTTTCATCCACCATACAAGGAATATTTAAACCTAGAAACATTAACTCTGAATTTGCAGCCTATTCCTAATGCCAGTTTTTCGAAAATCAGGCCGTGTTCTCCGGAAAAAATTTTTGGAGCGAGATCTACCCAATAGACATGAAATTTACATAGATTCCATCTCCTGAAATTTCCGTCATACGATCACGCTACATGCATAGGCTTTCTACAATTATTCACATCAGGTTTGTTTGCATGTGGCTTTAAGAACTTCCATCCCAATACAAGACATATTGACAGTTTGAAGCATTTTCTCTGATTTGGCAGAAATTTCCAAATGCCAGTTTCGTAAATGAGGCAGATTTCGCAGAGAAAACCTCTTGGAGTGAGTTATACCCAAGACACATTTATTTTACATAGATTCGCTCACCGTGATATTCTATTTTCTGAACACTCTTCATGTATCTCGGATTCGACATATATTCTCTACAGAGTTGTTAGTATGGGGATAGCCGAACTTTCATCCACCATACAAGGCATATTTACACCTACAATTGATTAATCTGAGTTTGCAGCATATTCCAAACGCCAGTTTCAAAAATCAGGCTGTTATCTCAGGAAAAAACTCTTGGAGAGATTTCTAACCTAGGGAAATGTAATTAACATAAATTTCCTCGCCGAGACATTCCATGTTCCGAACATGCTACATGCATAACGGATTCGACAAATATTCACTACAGATTTGTTAGCATGTGGATTACCGAACTTTCATCACAAAACATTGAATATTGATACTTAGAAGTATTTTCTCAGATTTTGCAGCGTTTTCCAAGGGCTAGTCTCAAAAATGATGCAGTTTTCGCAGAAAAATTCTCTTGGAGTTTGTTCTACCTAATAGGCAAGTAGTTTACATTGTTTCAATCACCGTGAAATTCCACGTTCAGAACATGTTATATGCATCATGGATAAAAATAAAGATTCTTTAATATGTTGTGAAAATATGGATTACTGAACTTTCTTCCAACATAAAGACATCTTTACACCTACAAATATTATCTCTCATTTCGCAGCTTTATCCAAACATCCCATTCGAGAATCAAGCAATTTTCGCAGAAATATTCTATTCTAGCTAGTTCTACCCAATAGAACTCTAATTTACATAGTTTCATTACCGTGAAATTTTGTTTTCTGTACGCGCTACATGAATCACGGTTTGAAAAATATTTACTACACTCTTGTTAACATGTGTATTACCGGACTTTCATTCACCAATCAAGTCATATTGACACTTAGAAGCATTTTCTCATATTTCGAAGATTTTTCCTAACGCCAGATTTGAAAAAGGGGCAGATTTTGCAGAAAAATGCTCTTGGAGCGAGTTCTACCCAATAGACATGTAATTTACATAGATGTGCTCATCATGATACTTTGTGTTCTGAACACATTTCATGTATCTCGGATTCGACAAATATTAACTACAGAGATGTTAGCATTTGGATTACCAATCCTACATACACCATACAAGGCATATATACACCTACAAGTATTTACTCTCATTTCACAGTTTTATCCAAACGTCAAATTCGAAAATCATGAATTTTGCACAGAAAAATTCTATTCAAGCTAGTTCTACCCAATAGAATTTTAATTTACATAGTTACATTGCCGTGAATTTCCGTGTTCCAAACACGCTAAATAAGTCACGGGTTCGAAAAGTATTCCCTTCATAGTTGGTTACGTGGATTACCGGACTTAAATTCCCCATTCAAGGCATATTCACACTTAGAAGCATTTTCTCAGATTTCTCAGGTTTTTCCTAACGCCAGTTTGGAAAATGAGGCTGATTTCACAGAAAATGTTCTTGGAGCCAGATCTAACCAAAAGATATGTAATATACTAGTTCACTCACTGTGACATTCCGTGTTCTGAACATGTTAAATGCATCAAGGATTCGACAGTCATTCTTTAATGAGTGTGAGCATGTGGATTATCAAATTTTGATCCACCTTACAAGACATGTTTTCACCTAGAAACATTTACTCACATTTCGCAGAATTTTCCTAATGTCAGTTTTGAAAATCAGGCAGTTTTCGCAGAAAAATCCTATTGTTGCAGGTTCCATCCAATAGACATCTCATTTTCATAGATACCATCACCGTAACATTCCGTGTTCCTAAAAAACGGTTCATGCACCAAGGATTCAACAAATATTCACTGCTGAGTTGTTAGCATGTGAATTACCAATCTTTAATAAACCATTGAAGACATATTGTCACCTTAAAGCATTTACTCTGATTTCACAGTGTTTTCATAACACCAGTTTCGAAACTGAGGGAGATATTTCAGTAAAACTCTCCTGGAGAGGGTTCTAACCAATAGATATGTAATTTACATAGCTTCCCTCACCGAGAAATACCGTGTTCCGAACAGGCTACATACATCAAGGATTTGAGAAACATTTTTAATGAGTTATGTACATGTGTATTACAGAACTTTCATCCAACATACAAGGCATATTGACACATAGAAACATTAACTGTGAGTTCGCAGCTTTTTCCTAATAGCAGTTTCGAAATTCAGGCAGTTTTCAAAGGAAAAAACTGTTGGAGCGTGTTCTACCCAATAGATACGTAAATTACATAGATTCCCCCGCTGTGAAATTACGTGTTTCGAACACACTACATGCAGAAAAGTTTCGACAAAAATAAACTATAGACTTGTTTGCATGAGGATGACAGGACTTTCATCACAATAGAAGGCATATTGATACTTAGAAGCATTTACTCTGATTTCACAGAGCTTTCCAAACGCCAGTTTTGAAAATGAGGCAGATTTCACGGCAAAAACCTCTTGGAGCAGGTACTAACCTATAGATATGTAATTTACATGGATTCGCTCACCGTGAAATTCCGTGTTCTGAACACGCTCCATGCATCTCGGATTCGACAAATATTCACTACATAGTTGTTAGCATGTGGATTACAGCACTTTCATACACCATACAAGGCTTACTGACACTTTGAAGAAGTTTCTCAGATTTCACAGTTTAGTTTTAACGCCAGTTTGGAAAATGAGGCAGATTTGGCAGAAAAATTCTCTGGAGCGAGTTATACACAAAAGATATGTACTTTACCTAGTTTTACTCACCGTGATATTCCGTGTTCTGAACACGTTTCATGCATCATGGATTCGACCAACATTCACTACAGAGTTGGTAACATAACGATTACGGAACATTCATCCACCATAAATGCCATATTGACACTTTGAAGCACTTTCCCATATTTCAAAAGATTTTCCTAATGCCAGTTTTGAAAATGAGGCAGATTCGCAAAAAATTCTCGTGGAGCAAGTACTTCCCAATAGAAATGTAATTTACATAGTTTCCCTCACAGTGACATTCCAATTTCCGAACACGCTACATACTTCACGGATTTGACAAACATTTTTATGAGCTATGTACATGTGTATTACAGAACTTTCATCCACCATACAAGGAATATTTAAAACTAGAAACATTAACTCTGAATCTGCAGCCTATTCCTAATGCCAGTTTTTCGAAAATCAGGCCGTTTTCTCTGGAAAATATTTTTGGAGCGAGATCTACCCAATAGACATGAAATTTACATAGATTCCATCTCCGGAAATTTCCGTCATACGATCACGCTACATGCATAGGCTTTCTACAATTATTCACATCAGGTTTGTTTGCATGTGGCTTTAAGAACTTCCATCCCAATACAAGAAATATTGACAGTTTGAAGCATTTTCTCTGATTTTGCAGAAATTTCAAAATGCCAGTTTCGTAAATGAGGCAGATTTCGCAGAGAAAATCTCTTGGAGTCAGTTATACCCAAGACACATTTATTTTACATAGATTCGCTCACCGAGATATTCTATTTTTTGAACACTCTTCATGTATCTCGGATTCGACATATATTCTCTACAGAGTTGTTAGTATGTGGATAGCCGAACTTTCATCCACCATACAAGGCATATTTACACCTACAATTGATTAATCTGAGTTCGCAGCATATTCCTAACGCCAGTTTCAAAAATCAGGCTGTTATCTCAGGAAAAAACTCTTGGAGAGATTTCTAACCTAGGGAAATGTAATTAACATAAATTTCCTCGCCGTGAAATTCCATGTTCCGAACATGCTACATGCATAACGGATTCGACAAATATTCACTACAGATTTGTTAGCATGTGGATTACCGAACTTTCATCACAAAACATTGAATATTGATACTTAGAAGTATTTTCTCAGATTTTGCAGCGTTTTCCAAGGGCTAGTCTCAAAAATGATGCAGTTTTCGCAGAAAAATTCTCTTGGAGTTTGTTCTACCTAATAGGCAAGTAGTTTACATTGTTTCAATCACCGTGAAATTCCACGTTCCGAAAATGGTACATGCATCACGGATAAAAAAAAAAGATTCTTTAATATGTTGTGAAAATATGGATTACTGAACTTTCTTCCAACATAAAGGCATCTTTACACCTACAAATATTATCTCTCATTTCGCAGCTTTATCCAAACATCCCATTCGAGAATCAAGCAATTTTCGCAGAAATATACTATTCTAGCTAGTTCTACCCTATAGAATTCTAATTTACATAGTTTCATTACCGTGAAATTCTGTTTTCCGTACGTGCTACATGAATCACGGTTTGAAAAATATTTACTACACCCTTGTTAACATGTGGATTACCGGACTTTCATCCACCAATCAAGTCATATTGACACTTAGAAGCATTTTCTCATATTTCGAAGGTTTTTCCTAACGCCAGATTTGAAAAAGAGGCAGATTTTGCAGAAAAATGCTCTTGGAGCGAGTTCTACCCAATAGACATGTAATTTACATAGATGTGCTCATCATGATACTTTGTGTTCTGAACACATTTCATGTATCTCGGATTCGTCAAATATTAACTACAGAGATGTTAGCATTTTAATTACCAATCCTACATCCACCATACAAGGCATATATACACCTACAAGTATTTACTCTCATTTCACAGTTTTATCCAAACGTCAAATTCGAAAATCATGAATTTTGCACAGAAAAATTCTATTCAAGCTAGTTCTACCCAATAGAATTTTAATTTACATAGTTACATTGCCGTGAATTTCCGTGTTCCAAACACGCTAAATAAGTCACGGGTTCGATAAATATTCCCTTCATAGTTGGTTACGTGGATTACCGGACTTAAATTCCCCATTCAAGGCATATTCACACTTAGAAGCATTTTCTCAGATTTCTCAGGTTTTTCCTAACGCCAGTTTGGAAAATGAGGCTGATATCACAGAAAATGTTCTTGGAGCCAGTTCTAACCAAAAGATATGTAATTTACTAGTTGACTCACCGTGACTTTCCGTTTTCTGAACATGTTAAATGCATCAAGGATTCGACAGTCATTCTTTAATGAGTGTGAGCATGTGGATTATCAAATTTTGATCCACCTTACAAGACATGTTTTCACCTAGAAACATTTACTCACATTTCGCAGAATTTTCTTAATGTCAGTTTCGAAAATCAGGCAGTTTTCGCAGAAAAATCCTATTGTTGCATG
Organism: Camelus bactrianus; assembly: GCF_048773025.1. Taxonomy (NCBI): domain Eukaryota; kingdom Metazoa; phylum Chordata; class Mammalia; order Artiodactyla; family Camelidae; genus Camelus; species Camelus bactrianus. The sequence continues at coordinate 139,831,396 of NC_133539.1, read as the reverse complement.
TTCCATCCAATAGACATCTCATTTTCATAGATACCATCACCGTAACATTCCGTGTTCCTAAAAAACGGTTCATGCACCAAGGATTCAACAAATATTCACTGCTGAGTTGTTAGCATGTGAATTACCAATCTTTAATAAACCATTGAAGACATATTGTCACCTTAAAGCATTTACTCTGATTTCACAGTGTTTTCATAACACCAGTTTCGAAACTGAGGGAGATTTTTCAGTAAAACTCTCCTGGAGAGGATTCTAACCAATAGATATGTAATTTACATAGCTTCCCTCACCGAGAAATACCGTGTTCCGAACAGGCTACATACATCAAGGATTTGAGAAACATTTTTAATGAGTTATGTACATGTGTATTACAGAACTTTCATCCAACATACAAGGCATATTGACACATAGAAACATTAACTGTGAGTTCGCAGCTTTTTCCTTATAGCAGTTTTGAAATTCAGGCAGTTTTCAAAGGAAAAAACTGTTGGAGCGTGTTCTACCCAATAGATAGGTAAATTACATAGATTCCCCCGCTGTGAAATTCCGTGTTTCGAACACACTACATGCAGAAAAGTTTCGACAAAAATAAACTATAGAGTTGTTTGCATGAGGATGACAGGACTTTCATCACAATAGAAGGCATATTGATACTTAGAAGCATTTACTCTGATTTCACAGAGCTTTCCAAACGCTAGTTTTGAAAATGAGGCAGATTTCACGGCAAAAACCTCTTGGAGCAGGTACTAACCTATAGATATGTAATTTACATGGATTCGCTCACCGTGAAATTCCGTGTTCTGAACACGCTACATGCATCTCGGATTCGACAAATATTCACTACATAGTTGTTAGCATGTGGATTACAGCACTTTCATACACCATACAAGGCTTACTGACACTTTGAAGAAGTTTCTCAGATTTCACAGTTTAGTTTTAACGCCAGTTTGGAAAATGAGGCAGATTTGGCAGAAAAATTCTCTGGAGCGAGTTATACACAAAAGATATGTACTTTACCTAGTTTTACTCACCGTGATATTCCGTGTTCTGAACACGTTTCATGCATCATGGATTCGACCAACATTCACTACAGAGTTGGTAACATAACGATTACGGAACATTCATCCACCATAAATGCCATATTGACACTTTGAAGCACTTTCCCATATTTCAAAAGATTTTCCTAATGCCAGTTTTGAAAATGAGGCAGATTCGCAAAAAATTCTCGTGGAGCAAGTACTTCCCAATAGAAATGTAATTTACATAGTTTCCCTCACAGTGACATTCCAATTTCCGAACACGCTACATACTTCACGGATTTGACAAACATTTTTATGAGCTATGTACATGTGTATTACAGAACTTTCATCCACCATACAAGGAATATTTAAACCTAGAAACATTAACTCTGAATTTGCAGCCTATTCCTAATGCCAGTTTTTCGAAAATCAGGCCGTGTTCTCCGGAAAAAATTTTTGGAGCGAGATCTACCCAATAGACATGAAATTTACATAGATTCCATCTCCGGAAATTTCCGTCATACGATCACGCTACATGCATAGGCTTTCTACAATTATTCACATCAGGTTTGTTTGCATGTGGCTTTAAGAACTTCCATCCCAATACAAGACATATTGACAGTTTGAAGCATTTTCTCTGATTTGGCAGAAATTTCCAAATGCCAGTTTCGTAAATGAGGCAGATTTCGCAGAGAAAACCTCTTGGAGTGAGTTATACCCAAGACACATTTATTTTACATAGATTCGCTCACCGTGATATTCTATTTTCTGAACACTCTTCATGTATCTCGGATTCGACATATATTCTCTACAGAGTTGTTAGTATGGGGATAGCCGAACTTTCATCCACCATACAAGGCATATTTATACCTACAATTGATTAATCTGAGTTTGCAGCATATTCCTAACGCCAGTTTCAAAAATCAGGCTGTTATCTCAGGAAAAAACTCTTGGAGAGATTTCTAACCTAGGGAAATGTAATTTACATAAATTTCCTCGCCGTGAAATTCCATGTTCCGAACATGCTACATGCATAACGGATTCGACAAATATTCACTACAGATTTGTTAGCATGTGGATTACCGAACTTTCATCACAAAACATTGAATATTGATACTTAGAAGTATTTTCTCAGATTTTGCAGCGTTTTCCAAGGGCTAGTTTCAAAAATGATGCAGTTTTCGCAGAAAAATTCTCTTGGAGTTTGTTCTACCTAATAGGCAAGTAGTTTACATTGTTTCAATCACCGTGAAATTCCACGTTCTGAACATGTTATATGCATCACGGATAAAAATAAAGATTCTTTAATATGTTGTGAAAATATGGATTACTGAACTTTCTTCCAACATAAAGGCATCTTTACACCTACAAATATTATCTCTCATTTCGCAGCTTTATCCAAACATCCCATTCAAGAATCAAGCAATTTTCGCAGAAATATTCTATTCTAGCTAGTTCTACCCAATAGAATTCTAATTTACATAGTTTCATTACCATGAAATTTTGTTTTCTGTACGCGCTACATGAATCACGGTTTGAAAAATATTTACTACACCCTTGTTAACATGTGGATTACCGGACTTTCATCCACCAATCAAGTCATATTGACACTTAGAAGCATTTTCTCATATTTCGAAGATTTTTCCTAACGCCAGATTTGAAAAAGGGGCAGATTTTGCAGAAAAATGCTCTTGGAGCGAGTTCTACCCAATAGACATGTAATTTACATAGATGTGCTCATCATGATACTTTGTGTTCTGAACACATTTCATGTATCTCGGATTCGACAAATATTAACTACAGAGATGTTAGCATTTGTATTACCAATCCTACATCCACCATACAAGGCATATATACACCTACAAGTATTTACTCTCATTTCACAGTTTTATCCAAACGTCAAATTCGAAAATCATGAATTTTGCACAGAAAAATTCTATTCAAGCTAGTTCTACCCAATAGAATTTTAATTTACATAGTTACATTGCCATGAATTTCCGTGTTCCAAACACGCTAAATAAGTCACGGGTTCGAAAAGTATTCCCTTCATAGTTGGTTACGTGGATTACCGGACTTAAATTCCCCATTCAAGGCATATTCACACTTAGAAGCATTTTCTCAGATTTCTCAGGTTTTTCCTAACGCCAGTTTGGAAAATGAGGCTGATTTCACAGAAAATGTTCTTGGAGCCAGATCTAACCAAAAGATATGTAATATACTAGTTCACTCACTGTGACATTCCGTGTTCTGAACATGTTAAATGCATCAAGGATTCGACAGTCATTCTTTAATGAGTGTGAGCATGTGGATTATCAAATTTTGATCCACCTTACAAGACATGTTTTCACCTAGAAACATTTACTCACATTTCGCAGAATTTTCCTAATGTCAGTTTTGAAAATCAGGCAGTTTTCGCAGAAAAATCCTATTGTTGCAGGTTCCATCCAATAGACATCTCATTTTCATAGATACCATCACCGTAACATTCCGTGTTCCTAAAAAACGGTTCATGCACCAAGGATTCAACAAATATTCACTGCTGAGTTGTTAGCATGTGAATTACCAATCTTTAATAAACCATTGAAGACATATTGTCACCTTAAAGCATTTACTCTGATTTCACAGTGTTTTCATAACACCAGTTTCGAAACTGAGGGAGATTTTTCAGTAAAACTCTCCTGGAGAGGGTTCTAACCAATAGATATGTAATTTACATAGCTTCCCTCACCGAGAAATACCGTGTTCCGAACAGGCTACATACATCAAGGATTTGAGAAACATTTTTAATGAGTTATGTACATGTGTATTACAGAACTTTCATCCAACATACAAGGCATATTGACACATAGAAACATTAACTGTGAGTTCGCAGCTTTTTCCTAATAGCAGTTTCGAAATTCAGGCAGTTTTCAAAGGAAAAAACTGTTGGAGCGTGTTCTACCCAATAGATACGTAAATTACATAGATTCCCCCGCTGTGAAATTACGTGTTTCGAACACACTACATGCAGAAAAGTTTTGACAAAAATAAACTATAGAGTTGTTTGCATGAGGATGACAGGACTTTCATCACAATAGAAGGCATATTGATACTTAGAAGCATTTACTCTGATTTCACAGAGCTTTCCAAACGCCAGTTTTGAAAATGAGGCAGATTTCACGGCAAAAACCTCTTGGAACAGGTACTAACCTATAGATATGTAATTTACATGGATTCGCTCACCGTGAAATTCCGTGTTCTGAACACGCTACATGCATCTCGGATTCGACAAATATTCACTACATAGTTGTTAGCATGTGGATTACAGCACTTTCATACACCATACAAGGCTTACTGACACTTTGAAGAAGTTTCTCAGATTTCACAGTTTAGTTTTAACGCCAGTTTGGAAAATGAGGCAGATTTGGCAGAAAAATTCTCTGGAGCGAGTTATACACAAAAGATATGTACTTTACCTAGTTTTACTCACCGTGATATTCCGTGTTCTGAACACGTTTCATGCATCATGGTTTCGACCAACATTCACTACAGAGTTGGTAACATAACGATTACGGAACATTCATCCACCATAAATGCCATATTGACACTTTGAAGCACTTTCCCATATTTCAAAAGATTTTCCTAATGCCAGTTTTGAAAATGAGGCAGATTCGCAAAAAATTCTCGTGGAGCAAGTACTTCCCAATAGAAATGTAATTTACATAGTTTCCCTCACAGTGACATTCCAATTTCCGAACACGCTACATACTTCACGGATTTGACAAACATTTTTATGAGCTATGTACATGTGTATTACAGAACTTTCATCCACCATACAAGGAATATTTAAACCTAGAAACATTAACTCTGAATTTGCAGCCTATTCCTAATGCCAGTTTTTCGAAAATCAGGCCGTGTTCTCCGGAAAAAATTTTTGGAGCGAGATCTACCCAATAGACATGAAATTTACATAGATTCCATCTCCTGAAATTTCCGTCATACGATCACGCTACATGCATAGGCTTTCTACAATTATTCACATCAGGTTTGTTTGCATGTGGCTTTAAGAACTTCCATCCCAATACAAGACATATTGACAGTTTGAAGCATTTTCTCTGATTTGGCAGAAATTTCCAAATGCCAGTTTCGTAAATGAGGCAGATTTCGCAGAGAAAACCTCTTGGAGTGAGTTATACCCAAGACACATTTATTTTACATAGATTCGCTCACCGTGATATTCTATTTTCTGAACACTCTTCATGTATCTCGGATTCGACATATATTCTCTACAGAGTTGTTAGTATGGGGATAGCCGAACTTTCATCCACCATACAAGGCATATTTACACCTACAATTGATTAATCTGAGTTTGCAGCATATTCCAAACGCCAGTTTCAAAAATCAGGCTGTTATCTCAGGAAAAAACTCTTGGAGAGATTTCTAACCTAGGGAAATGTAATTAACATAAATTTCCTCGCCGAGACATTCCATGTTCCGAACATGCTACATGCATAACGGATTCGACAAATATTCACTACAGATTTGTTAGCATGTGGATTACCGAACTTTCATCACAAAACATTGAATATTGATACTTAGAAGTATTTTCTCAGATTTTGCAGCGTTTTCCAAGGGCTAGTCTCAAAAATGATGCAGTTTTCGCAGAAAAATTCTCTTGGAGTTTGTTCTACCTAATAGGCAAGTAGTTTACATTGTTTCAATCACCGTGAAATTCCACGTTCAGAACATGTTATATGCATCATGGATAAAAATAAAGATTCTTTAATATGTTGTGAAAATATGGATTACTGAACTTTCTTCCAACATAAAGACATCTTTACACCTACAAATATTATCTCTCATTTCGCAGCTTTATCCAAACATCCCATTCGAGAATCAAGCAATTTTCGCAGAAATATTCTATTCTAGTTAGTTCTACCCAATAGAACTCTAATTTACATAGTTTCATTACCGTGAAATTTTGTTTTCTGTACGCGCTACATGAATCACGGTTTGAAAAATATTTACTACACTCTTGTTAACATGTGTATTACCGGACTTTCATTCACCAATCAAGTCATATTGACACTTAGAAGCATTTTCTCATATTTCGAAGATTTTTCCTAACGCCAGATTTGAAAAAGGGGCAGATTTTGCAGAAAAATGCTCTTGGAGCGAGTTCTACCCAATAGACATGTAATTTACATAGATGTGCTCATCATGATACTTTGTGTTCTGAACACATTTCATGTATCTCGGATTCGACAAATATTAACTACAGAGATGTTAGCATTTGGATTACCAATCCTACATACACCATACAAGGCATATATACACCTACAAGTATTTACTCTCATTTCACAGTTTTATCCAAACGTCAAATTCGAAAATCATGAATTTTGCACAGAAAAATTCTATTCAAGCTAGTTCTACCCAATAGAATTTTAATTTACATAGTTACATTGCCGTGAATTTCCGTGTTCCAAACACGCTAAATAAGTCACGGGTTCGAAAAGTATTCCCTTCATAGTTGGTTACGTGGATTACCGGACTTAAATTCCCCATTCAAGGCATATTCACACTTAGAAGCATTTTCTCAGATTTCTCAGGTTTTTCCTAACGCCAGTTTGGAAAATGAGGCTGATTTCACAGAAAATGTTCTTGGAGCCAGATCTAACCAAAAGATATGTAATATACTAGTTCACTCACTGTGACATTCCGTGTTCTGAACATGTTAAATGCATCAAGGATTCGACAGTCATTCTTTAATGAGTGTGAGCATGTGGATTATCAAATTTTGATCCACCTTACAAGACATGTTTTCACCTAGAAACATTTACTCACATTTCGCAGAATTTTCCTAATGTCAGTTTTGAAAATCAGGCAGTTTTCGCAGAAAAATCCTATTGTTGCAGGTTCCATCCAATAGACATCTCATTTTCATAGATACCATCACCGTAACATTCCGTGTTCCTAAAAAACGGTTCATGCACCAAGGATTCAACAAATATTCACTGCTGAGTTGTTAGCATGTGAATTACCAATCTTTAATAAACCATTGAAGACATATTGTCACCTTAAAGCATTTACTCTGATTTCACAGTGTTTTCATAACACCAGTTTCAAAACTGAGGGAGATTTTTCAGTAAAACTCTCCTGGAGAGGGTTCTAACCAATAGATATGTAATTTACATAGCTTCCCTCACCGAGAAATACCGTGTTCCGAACAGGCTACATACATCAAGGATTTGAGAAACATTTTTAATGAGTTATGTACATGTGTATTACAGAACTTTCATCCAACATACAAGGCATATTGACACATAGAAACATTAACTGTGAGTTCGCAGCTTTTTCCTAATAGCAGTTTCGAAATTCAGGCAGTTTTCAAAGGAAAAAACTGTTGGAGCGTGTTCTACCCAATAGATACGTAAATTACATAGATTCCCCCGCTGTGAAATTACGTGTTTCGAACACACTACATGCAGAAAAGTTTCGACAAAAATAAACTATAGACTTGTTTGCATGAGGATGACAGGACTTTCATCACAATAGAAGGCATATTGATACTTAGAAGCATTTACTCTGATTTCACAGAGCTTTCCAAACGCCAGTTTTGAAAATGAGGCAGATTTCACGGCAAAAACCTCTTGGAGCAGGTACTAACCTATAGATATGTAATTTACATGGATTCGCTCACCGTGAAATTCCGTGTTCTGAACACGCTCCATGCATCTCGGATTCGACAAATATTCACTACATAGTTGTTAGCATGTGGATTACAGCACTTTCATACACCATACAAGGCTTACTGACACTTTGAAGAAGTTTCTCAGATTTCACAGTTTAGTTTTAACGCCAGTTTGGAAAATGAGGCAGATTTGGCAGAAAAATTCTCTGGAGCGAGTTATACACAAAAGATATGTACTTTACCTAGTTTTACTCACCGTGATATTCCGTGTTCTGAACACGTTTCATGCATCATGGATTCGACCAACATTCACTACAGAGTTGGTAACATAACGATTACGGAACATTCATCCACCATAAATGCCATATTGACACTTTGAAGCACTTTCCCATATTTCAAAAGATTTTCCTAATGCCAGTTTTGAAAATGAGGCAGATTCGCAAAAAATTCTCGTGGAGCAAGTACTTCCCAATAGAAATGTAATTTACATAGTTTCCCTCACAGTGACATTCCAATTTCCGAACACGCTACATACTTCACGGATTTGACAAACATTTTTATGAGCTATGTACATGTGTATTACAGAACTTTCATCCACCATACAAGGAATATTTAAAACTAGAAACATTAACTCTGAATCTGCAGCCTATTCCTAATGCCAGTTTTTCGAAAATCAGGCCGTTTTCTCTGGAAAATATTTTTGGAGCGAGATCTACCCAATAGACATGAAATTTACATAGATTCCATCTCCGGAAATTTCCGTCATACGATCACGCTACATGCATAGGCTTTCTACAATTATTCACATCAGGTTTGTTTGCATGTGGCTTTAAGAACTTCCATCCCAATACAAGAAATATTGACAGTTTGAAGCATTTTCTCTGATTTTGCAGAAATTTCAAAATGCCAGTTTCGTAAATGAGGCAGATTTCGCAGAGAAAATCTCTTGGAGTCAGTTATACCCAAGACACATTTATTTTACATAGATTCGCTCACCGAGATATTCTATTTTTTGAACACTCTTCATGTATCTCGGATTCGACATATATTCTCTACAGAGTTGTTAGTATGTGGATAGCCGAACTTTCATCCACCATACAAGGCATATTTACACCTACAATTGATTAATCTGAGTTCGCAGCATATTCCTAACGCCAGTTTCAAAAATCAGGCTGTTATCTCAGGAAAAAACTCTTGGAGAGATTTCTAACCTAGGGAAATGTAATTAACATAAATTTCCTCGCCGTGAAATTCCATGTTCCGAACATGCTACATGCATAACGGATTCGACAAATATTCACTACAGATTTGTTAGCATGTGGATTACCGAACTTTCATCACAAAACATTGAATATTGATACTTAGAAGTATTTTCTCAGATTTTGCAGCGTTTTCCAAGGGCTAGTCTCAAAAATGATGCAGTTTTCGCAGAAAAATTCTCTTGGAGTTTGTTCTACCTAATAGGCAAGTAGTTTACATTGTTTCAATCACCGTGAAATTCCACGTTCCGAAAATGGTACATGCATCATGGATAAAAATAAAGATTCTTTAATATGTTGTGAAAATATGGATTACTGAACTTTCTTCCAACATAAAGACATCTTTACACCTACAAATATTATCTCTCATTTCGCAGCTTTATCCAAACATCCCATTCGAGAATCAAGCAATTTTCGCAGAAATATTCTATTCTAGTTAGTTCTACCCAATAGAACTCTAATTTACATAGTTTCATTACCGTGAAATTTTGTTTTCTGTACGCGCTACATGAATCACGGTTTGAAAAATATTTACTACACTCTTGTTAACATGTGTATTACCGGACTTTCATTCACCAATCAAGTCATATTGACACTTAGAAGCATTTTCTCATATTTCGAAGATTTTTCCTAACGCCAGATTTGAAAAAGGGGCAGATTTTGCAGAAAAATGCTCTTGGAGCGAGTTCTACCCAATAGACATGTAATTTACATAGATGTGCTCATCATGATACTTTGTGTTCTGAACACATTTCATGTATCTCGGATTCGACAAATATTAACTACAGAGATGTTAGCATTTGGATTACCAATCCTACATACACCATACAAGGCATATATACACCTACAAGTATTTACTCTCATTTCACAGTTTTATCCAAACGTCAAATTCGAAAATCATGAATTTTGCACAGAAAAATTCTATTCAAGCTAGTTCTACCCAATAGAATTTTAATTTACATAGTTACATTGCCGTGAATTTCCGTGTTCCAAACACGCTAAATAAGTCACGGGTTCGAAAAGTATTCCCTTCATAGTTGGTTACGTGGATTACCGGACTTAAATTCCCCATTCAAGGCATATTCACACTTAGAAGCATTTTCTCAGATTTCTCAGGTTTTTCCTAACGCCAGTTTGGAAAATGAGGCTGATTTCACAGAAAATGTTCTTGGAGCCAGATCTAACCAAAAGATATGTAATATACTAGTTCACTCACTGTGACATTCCGTGTTCTGAACATGTTAAATGCATCAAGGATTCGACAGTCATTCTTTAATGAGTGTGAGCATGTGGATTATCAAATTTTGATCCACCTTACAAGACATGTTTTCACCTAGAAACATTTACTCACATTTCGCAGAATTTTCCTAATGTCAGTTTTGAAAATCAGGCAGTTTTCGCAGAAAAATCCTATTGTTGCAGGTTCCATCCAATAGACATCTCATTTTCATAGATACCATCACCGTAACATTCCGTGTTCCTAAAAAACGGTTCATGCACCAAGGATTCAACAAATATTCACTGCTGAGTTGTTAGCATGTGAATTACCAATCTTTAATAAACCATTGAAGACATATTGTCACCTTAAAGCATTTACTCTGATTTCACAGTGTTTTCATAACACCAGTTTCAAAACTGAGGGAGATTTTTCAGTAAAACTCTCCTGGAGAGGGTTCTAACCAATAGATATGTAATTTACATAGCTTCCCTCACCGAGAAATACCGTGTTCCGAACAGGCTACATACATCAAGGATTTGAGAAACATTTTTAATGAGTTATGTACATGTGTATTACAGAACTTTCATCCAACATACAAGGCATATTGACACATAGAAACATTAACTGTGAGTTCGCAGCTTTTTCCTAATAGCAGTTTCGAAATTCAGGCAGTTTTCAAAGGAAAAAACTGTTGGAGCGTGTTCTACCCAATAGATACGTAAATTACATAGATTCCCCCGCTGTGAAATTACGTGTTTCGAACACACTACATGCAGAAAAGTTTCGACAAAAATAAACTATAGACTTGTTTGCATGAGGATGACAGGACTTTCATCACAATAGAAGGCATATTGATACTTAGAAGCATTTACTCTGATTTCACAGAGCTTTCCAAACGCCAGTTTTGAAAATGAGGCAGATTTCACGGCAAAAACCTCTTGGAGCAGGTACTAACCTATAGATATGTAATTTACATGGATTCGCTCACCGTGAAATTCCGTGTTCTGAACACGCTCCATGCATCTCGGATTCGACAAATATTCACTACATAGTTGTTAGCATGTGGATTACAGCACTTTCATACACCATACAAGGCTTACTGACACTTTGAAGAAGTTTCTCAGATTTCACAGTTTAGTTTTAACGCCAGTTTGGAAAATGAGGCAGATTTGGCAGAAAAATTCTCTGGAGCGAGTTATACACAAAAGATATGTACTTTACCTAGTTTTACTCACCGTGATATTCCGTGTTCTGAACACGTTTCATGCATCATGGATTCGACCAACATTCACTACAGAGTTGGTAACATAACGATTACGGAACATTCATCCACCATAAATGCCATATTGACACTTTGAAGCACTTTCCCATATTTCAAAAGATTTTCCTAATGCCAGTTTTGAAAATGAGGCAGATTCGCAAAAAATTCTCGTGGAGCAAGTACTTCCCAATAGAAATGTAATTTACATAGTTTCCCTCACAGTGACATTCCAATTTCCGAACACGCTACATACTTCACGGATTTGACAAACATTTTTATGAGCTATGTACATGTGTATTACAGAACTTTCATCCACCATACAAGGAATATTTAAAACTAGAAACATTAACTCTGAATCTGCAGCCTATTCCTAATGCCAGTTTTTCGAAAATCAGGCCGTTTTCTCTGGAAAATATTTTTGGAGCGAGATCTACCCAATAGACATGAAATTTACATAGATTCCATCTCCGGAAATTTCCGTCATACGATCACGCTACATGCATAGGCTTTCTACAATTATTCACATCAGGTTTGTTTGCATGTGGCTTTAAGAACTTCCATCCCAATACAAGAAATATTGACAGTTTGAAGCATTTTCTCTGATTTTGCAGAAATTTCAAAATGCCAGTTTCGTAAATGAGGCAGATTTCGCAGAGAAAATCTCTTGGAGTCAGTTATACCCAAGACACATTTATTTTACATAGATTCGCTCACCGAGATATTCTATTTTTTGAACACTCTTCATGTATCTCGGATTCGACATATATTCTCTACAGAGTTGTTAGTATGTGGATAGCCGAACTTTCATCCACCATACAAGGCATATTTACACCTACAATTGATTAATCTGAGTTCGCAGCATATTCCTAACGCCAGTTTCAAAAATCAGGCTGTTATCTCAGGAAAAAACTCTTGGAGAGATTTCTAACCTAGGGAAATGTAATTAACATAAATTTCCTCGCCGTGAAATTCCATGTTCCGAACATGCTACATGCATAACGGATTCGACAAATATTCACTACAGATTTGTTAGCATGTGGATTACCGAACTTTCATCACAAAACATTGAATATTGATACTTAGAAGTATTTTCTCAGATTTTGCAGCGTTTTCCAAGGGCTAGTCTCAAAAATGATGCAGTTTTCGCAGAAAAATTCTCTTGGAGTTTGTTCTACCTAATAGGCAAGTAGTTTACATTGTTTCAATCACCGTGAAATTCCACGTTCCGAAAATGGTACATGCATCACGGATAAAAAAAAAAGATTCTTTAATATGTTGTGAAAATATGGATTACTGAACTTTCTTCCAACATAAAGGCATCTTTACACCTACAAATATTATCTCTCATTTCGCAGCTTTATCCAAACATCCCATTCGAGAATCAAGCAATTTTCGCAGAAATATACTATTCTAGCTAGTTCTACCCTATAGAATTCTAATTTACATAGTTTCATTACCGTGAAATTCTGTTTTCCGTACGTGCTACATGAATCACGGTTTGAAAAATATTTACTACACCCTTGTTAACATGTGGATTACCGGACTTTCATCCACCAATCAAGTCATATTGACACTTAGAAGCATTTTCTCATATTTCGAAGGTTTTTCCTAACGCCAGATTTGAAAAAGAGGCAGATTTTGCAGAAAAATGCTCTTGGAGCGAGTTCTACCCAATAGACATGTAATTTACATAGATGTGCTCATCATGATACTTTGTGTTCTGAACACATTTCATGTATCTCGGATTCGTCAAATATTAACTACAGAGATGTTAGCATTTTAATTACCAATCCTACATCCACCATACAAGGCATATATACACCTACAAGTATTTACTCTCATTTCACAGTTTTATCCAAACGTCAAATTCGAAAATCATGAATTTTGCACAGAAAAATTCTATTCAAGCTAGTTCTACCCAATAGAATTTTAATTTACATAGTTACATTGCCGTGAATTTCCGTGTTCCAAACACGCTAAATAAGTCACGGGTTCGATAAATATTCCCTTCATAGTTGGTTACGTGGATTACCGGACTTAAATTCCCCATTCAAGGCATATTCACACTTAGAAGCATTTTCTCAGATTTCTCAGGTTTTTCCTAACGCCAGTTTGGAAAATGAGGCTGATATCACAGAAAATGTTCTTGGAGCCAGATCTAACCAAAAGATATGTAATTTACTAGTTGACTCACCGTGACTTTCCATTTTCTGAACATGTTAAATGCATCAAGGATTCGACAGTCATTCTTTAATGAGTGTGAGCATGTGGATTATCAAATTTTGATCCACCTTACAAGACATGTTTTCACCTAGAGACATTTACTCACATTTCGCAGAATTTTCTTAATGTCAGTTTCGAAAATCAGGCAGTTTTCGCAGAAAAATCCTATTGTTGCATGTTCCATCCAATAGACATCTCATTTTCATAGATACCATCACCGTAACATTCCGTGTTCCTAAAAAACGGTTCATGCACCAAGGATTCAACAAATATTCACTGCTGAGTTGTTAGCATGTGAATTACCAATCTTTAATAAACCATTGAAGACATATTGTCACCTTAAAGCATTTACTCTGATTTCACAGTGTTTTCATAACACCAGTTTCGAAACTGAGGGAGATTTTTCAGTAAAACTCTCCTGGAGAGGATTCTAACCAATAGATATGTAATTTACATAGCTTCCCTCACCGAGAAATACCGTGTTCCGAACAGGCTACATACATCAAGGATTTGAGAAACATTTTTAATGAGTTATGTACATGTGTATTACAGAACTTTCATCCAACATACAAGGCATATTGACACATAGAAACATTAACTGTGAGTTCGCAGCTTTTTCCTTATAGCAGTTTTGAAATTCAGGCAGTTTTCAAAGGAAAAAACTGTTGGAGCGTGTTCTACCCAATAGATAGGTAAATTACATAGATTCCCCCGCTGTGAAATTCCGTGTTTCGAACACACTACATGCAGAAAAGTTTCGACAAAAATAAACTATAGAGTTGTTTGCATGAGGATGACAGGACTTTCATCACAATAGAAGGCATATTGATACTTAGAAGCATTTACTCTGATTTCACAGAGCTTTCCAAACGCTAGTTTTGAAAATGAGGCAGATTTCACGGCAAAAACCTCTTGGAGCAGGTACTAACCTATAGATATGTAATTTACATGGATTCGCTCACCGTGAAATTCCGTGTTCTGAACACGCTACATGCATCTCGGATTCGACAAATATTCACTACATAGTTGTTAGCATGTGGATTACAGCACTTTCATACACCATACAAGGCTTACTGACACTTTGAAGAAGTTTCTCAGATTTCACAGTTTAGTTTTAACGCCAGTTTGGAAAATGAGGCAGATTTGGCAGAAAAATTCTCTGGAGCGAGTTATACACAAAAGATATGTACTTTACCTAGTTTTACTCACCGTGATATTCCGTGTTCTGAACACGTTTCATGCATCATGGATTCGACCAACATTCACTACAGAGTTGGTAACATAACGATTACGGAACATTCATCCACCATAAATGCCATATTGACACTTTGAAGCACTTTCCCATATTTCAAAAGATTTTCCTAATGCCAGTTTTGAAAATGAGGCAGATTCGCAAAAAATTCTCGTGGAGCAAGTACTTCCCAATAGAAATGTAATTTACATAGTTTCCCTCACAGTGACATTCCAATTTCCGAACACGCTACATACTTCACGGATTTGACAAACATTTTTATGAGCTATGTACATGTGTATTACAGAACTTTCATCCACCATACAAGGAATATTTAAACCTAGAAACATTAACTCTGAATTTGCAGCCTATTCCTAATGCCAGTTTTTCGAAAATCAGGCCGTGTTCTCCGGAAAAAATTTTTGGAGCGAGATCTACCCAATAGACATGAAATTTACATAGATTCCATCTCCGGAAATTTCCGTCATACGATCACGCTACATGCATAGGCTTTCTACAATTATTCACATCAGGTTTGTTTGCATGTGGCTTTAAGAACTTCCATCCCAATACAAGACATATTGACAGTTTGAAGCATTTTCTCTGATTTGGCAGAAATTTCCAAATGCCAGTTTCGTAAATGAGGCAGATTTCGCAGAGAAAACCTCTTGGAGTGAGTTATACCCAAGACACATTTATTTTACATAGATTCGCTCACCGTGATATTCTATTTTCTGAACACTCTTCATGTATCTCGGATTCGACATATATTCTCTACAGAGTTGTTAGTATGGGGATAGCCGAACTTTCATCCACCATACAAGGCATATTTATACCTACAATTGATTAATCTGAGTTTGCAGCATATTCCTAATGCCAGTTTCAAAAATCAGGCTGTTATCTCAGGAAAAAACTCTTGGAGAGATTTCTAACCTAGGGAAATGTAATTTACATAAATTTCCTCGCCGTGAAATTCCATGTTCCGAACATGCTACATGCATAACGGATTCGACAAATATTCACTACAGATTTGTTAGCATGTGGATTACCGAACTTTCATCACAAAACATTGAATATTGATACTTAGAAGTATTTTCTCAGATTTTGCAGCGTTTTCCAAGGGCTAGTTTCAAAAATGATGCAGTTTTCGCAGAAAAATTCTCTTGGAGTTTGTTCTACCTAATAGGCAAGTAGTTTACATTGTTTCAATCACCGTGAAATTCCACGTTCTGAACATGTTATATGCATCACGGATAAAAATAAAGATTCTTTAATATGTTGTGAAAATATGGATTACTGAACTTTCTTCCAACATAAAGGCATCTTTACACCTACAAATATTATCTCTCATTTCGCAGCTTTATCCAAACATCCCATTCAAGAATCAAGCAATTTTCGCAGAAATATTCTATTCTAGCTAGTTGTACCCAATAGAATTCTAATTTACATAGTTTCATTACCATGAAATTTTGTTTTCTGTACGCGCTACATGAATCACGGTTTGAAAAATATTTACTACACCCTTGTTAACATGTGGATTACCGGACTTTCATCCACCAATCAAGTCATATTGACACTTAGAAGCATTTTCTCATATTTCGAAGATTTTTCCTAACGCCAGATTTGAAAAAGGGGCAGATTTTGCAGAAAAATGCTCTTGGAGCGAGTTCTACCCAATAGACATGTAATTTACATAGATGTGCTCATCATGATACTTTGTGTTCTGAACACATTTCATGTATCTCGGATTCGACAAATATTAACTACAGAGATGTTAGCATTTGTATTACCAATCCTACATCCACCATACAAGGCATATATACACCTACAAGTATTTACTCTCATTTCACAGTTTTATCCAAACGTCAAATTCGAAAATCATGAATTTTGCACAGAAAAATTCTATTCAAGCTAGTTCTACCCAATAGAATTTTAATTTACATAGTTACATTGCCGTGAATTTCCGTGTTCCAAACACGCTAAATAAGTCACGGGTTCGAAAAGTATTCCCTTCATAGTTGGTTACGTGGATTACCGGACTTAAATTCCCCATTCAAGGCATATTCACACTTAGAAGCATTTTCTCAGATTTCTCAGGTTTTTCCTAACGCCAGTTTGGAAAATGAGGCTGATTTCACAGAAAATGTTCTTGGAGCCAGATCTAACCAAAAGATATGTAATATACTAGTTCACTCACTGTGACATTCCGTGTTCTGAACATGTTAAATGCATCAAGGATTCGACAGTCATTCTTTAATGAGTGTGAGCATGTGGATTATCAAATTTTGATCCACCTTACAAGACATGTTTTCACCTAGAAACATTTACTCACATTTCGCAGAATTTTCTTAATGTCAGTTTCGAAAATCAGGCAGTTTTCGCAGAAAAATTCTATTGTTGCATGTTCCATCCAATAGACATCTCATTTTCATAGATACCATCACCGTAACATTCCGTGTTCCTAAAAAACGGTTCATGCACCAAGGATTCAACAAATATTCACTGCTGAGTTGTTAGCATGTGAATTACCAATCTTTAATAAACCATTGAAGACATATTGTCACCTTAAAGCATTTACTCTGATTTCACAGTGTTTTCATAACACCAGTTTCGAAACTGAGGGAGATTTTTCAGTAAAACTCTCCTGGAGAGGATTCTAACCAATAGATATGTAATTTACATAGCTTCCCTCACCGAGAAATACCGTGTTCCGAACAGGCTACATACATCAAGGATTTGAGAAACATTTTTAATGAGTTATGTACATGTGTATTACAGAACTTTCATCCAACATACAAGGCATATTGACACATAGAAACATTAACTGTGAGTTCGCAGCTTTTTCCTTATAGCAGTTTTGAAATTCAGGCAGTTTTCAAAGGAAAAAACTGTTGGAGCGTGTTCTACCCAATAGATAGGTAAATTACATAGATTCCCCCGCTGTGAAATTCCGTGTTTCGAACACACTACATGCAGAAAAGTTTCGACAAAAATAAACTATAGAGTTGTTTGCATGAGGATGACAGGACTTTCATCACAATAGAAGGCATATTGATACTTAGAAGCATTTACTCTGATTTCACAGAGCTTTCCAAACGCTAGTTTTGAAAATGAGGCAGATTTCACGGCAAAAACCTCTTGGAGCAGGTACTAACCTATAGATATGTAATTTACATGGATTCGCTCACCGTGAAATTCCGTGTTCTGAACAAGCTACATGCATCTCGGATTCGACAAATATTCACTACATAGTTGTTAGCATGTGTATTACAGCACTTTCATACACCATACAAGGCTTACTGACACTTTGAAGAAGTTTCTCAGATTTCACAGTTTAGTTTTAACGCCAGTTTGGAAAATGAGGCAGATTTGGCAGAAAAATTCTCTGGAGCGAGTTATACACAAAAGATATGTACTTTACCTAGTTTTACTCACCGTGATATTCCGTGTTCTGAACACGTTTCATGCATCATGGATTCGACCAACATTCACTACAGAGTTGGTAACATAACGATTACGGAACATTCATCCACCATAAATGCCATATTGACACTTTGAAGCACTTTCCCATATTTCAAAAGATTTTCCTAATGCCAGTTTTGAAAATGAGGCAGATTCGCAAAAAATTCTCGTGGAGCAAGTACTTCCCAATAGAAATGTAATTTACATAGTTTCCCTCACAGTGACATTCCAATTTCCGAACACGCTACATACTTCACGGATTTGACAAACATTTTTATGAGCTATGTACATGTGTATTACAGAACTTTCATCCACCATACAAGGAATATTTAAACCTAGAAACATTAACTCTGAATTTGCAGCCTATTCCTAATGCCAGTTTTTCGAAAATCAGGCCGTGTTCTCCGGAAAAAATTTTTGGAGCGAGATTTACCCAATAGACATGAAATTTACATAGATTCCATCTCCGGAAATTTCCGTCATACGATCACGCTACATGCATAGGCTTTCTACAATTATTCACATCAGGTTTGTTTGCATGTGGCTTTAAGAACTTCCATCCCAATACAAGACATATTGACAGTTTGAAGCATTTTCTCTGATTTGGCAGAAATTTCCAAATGCCAGTTTCGTAAATGAGGCAGATTTCGCAGAGAAAACCTCTTGGAGTGAGTTATACCCAAGACACATTTATTTTACATAGATTCGCTCACCGTGATATTCTATTTTCTGAACACTCTTCATGTATCTCGGATTCGACATATATTCTCTACAGAGTTGTTAGTATGGGGATAGCCGAACTTTCATCCACCATACAAGGCATATTTATACCTACAATTGATTAATCTGAGTTTGCAGCATATTCCTAATGCCAGTTTCAAAAATCAGGCTGTTATCTCAGGAAAAAACTCTTGGAGAGATTTCTAACCTAGGGAAATGTAATTTACATAAATTTCCTCGCCGTGAAATTCCATGTTCCGAACATGCTACATGCATAACGGATTCGACAAATATTCACTACAGATTTGTTAGCATGTGGATTACCGAACTTTCATCACAAAACATTGAATATTGATACTTAGAAGTATTTTCTCAGATTTTGCAGCGTTTTCCAAGGGCTAGTTTCAAAAATGATGCAGTTTTCGCAGAAAAATTCTCTTGGAGTTTGTTCTACCTAATAGGCAAGTAGTTTACATTGTTTCAATCACCGTGAAATTCCACGTTCTGAACATGTTATATGCATCACGGATAAAAATAAAGATTCTTTAATATGTTGTGAAAATATGGATTACTGAACTTTCTTCCAACATAAAGGCATCTTTACACCTACAAATATTATCTCTCATTTCGCAGCTTTATCCAAACATCCCATTCAAGAATCAAGCAATTTTCGCAGAAATATTCTATTCTAGCTAGTTGTACCCAATAGAATTCTAATTTACATAGTTTCATTACCATGAAATTTTGTTTTCTGTACGCGCTACATGAATCACGGTTTGAAAAATATTTACTACACCCTTGTTAACATGTGGATTACCGGACTTTCATCCACCAATCAAGTCATATTGACACTTAGAAGCATTTTCTCATATTTCGAAGATTTTTCCTAACGCCAGATTTGAAAAAGGGGCAGATTTTGCAGAAAAATGCTCTTGGAGCGAGTTCTACCCAATAGACATGTAATTTACATAGATGTGCTCATCATGATACTTTGTGTTCTGAACACATTTCATGTATCTCGGATTCGACAAATATTAACTACAGAGATGTTAGCATTTGTATTACCAATCCTACATCCACCATACAAGGCATATATACACCTACAAGTATTTACTCTCATTTCACAGTTTTATCCAAACGTCAAATTCGAAAATCATGAATTTTGCACAGAAAAATTCTATTCAAGCTAGTTCTACCCAATAGAATTTTAATTTACATAGTTACATTGCCGTGAATTTCCGTGTTCCAAACACGCTAAATAAGTCACGGGTTCGAAAAGTATTCCCTTCATAGTTGGTTACGTGGATTACCGGACTTAAATTCCCCATTCAAGGCATATTCACACTTAGAAGCATTTTCTCAGATTTCTCAGGTTTTTCCTAACGCCAGTTTGGAAAATGAGGCTGATTTCACAGAAAATGTTCTTGGAGCCAGATCTAACCAAAAGATATGTAATATACTAGTTCACTCACTGTGACATTCCGTGTTCTGAACATGTTAAATGCATCAAGGATTCGACAGTCATTCTTTAATGAGTGTGAGCATGTGGATTATCAAATTTTGATCCACCTTACAAGACATGTTTTCACCTAGAAACATTTACTCACATTTCGCAGAATTTTCTTAATGTCAGTTTTGAAAATCAGGCAGTTTTCGCAGAAAAATCCTATTGTTGCAGGTTCCATCCAATAGACATCTCATTTTCATAGATACCATCACCGTAACATTCCGTGTTCCTAAAAAACGGTTCATGCACCAAGGATTCAACAAATATTCACTGCTGAGTTGTTAGCATGTGAATTACCAATCTTTAATAAACCATTGAAGACATATTGTCACCTTAAAGCATTTACTCTGATTTCACAGTGTTTTCATAACACCAGTTTCGAAACTGAGGGAGATTTTTCAGTAAAACTCTCCTGGAGAGGGTTCTAACCAATAGATATGTAATTTACATAGCTTCCCTCACCGAGAAATACCGTGTTCCGAACAGGCTACATACATCAAGGATTTGAGAAACATTTTTAATGAGTTATGTACATGTGTATTACAGAACTTTCATCCAACATACAAGGCATATTGACACATAGAAACATTAACTGTGAGTTCGCAGCTTTTTCCTTATAGCAGTTTTGAAATTCAGGCAGTTTTCAAAGGAAAAAACTGTTGGAGCGTGTTCTACCCAATAGATAGGTAAATTACATAGATTCCCCCGCTGTGAAATTCCGTGTTTCGAACACACTACATGCAGAAAAGTTTCGAGAAAAATAAACTATAGAGTTGTTTGCATGAGGATGACAGGACTTTCATCACAATAGAAGGCATATTGATACTTAGAAGCATTTACTCTGATTTCACAGAGCTTTCCAAACGCCAGTTTTGAAAATGAGGCAGATTTCACGGCAAAAACCTCTTGGAGCAGGTACTAACCTATAGATATGTAATTTACATGGATTCGCTCACCGTGAAATTCCGTGTTCTGAACAAGCTACATGCATCTCGGATTCGACAAATATTCACTACATAGTTGTTAGCATGTGTATTACAGCACTTTCATACACCATACAAGGCTTACTGACACTTTGAAGAAGTTTCTCAGATTTCACAGTTTAGTTTTAACGCCAGTTTGGAAAATGAGGCAGATTTGGCAGAAAAATTCTCTGGAGCGAGTTATACACAAAAGATATGTACTTTACCTAGTTTTACTCACCGTGATATTCCGTGTTCTGAACACGTTTCATGCATCATGGATTCGACCAACATTCACTACAGAGTTGGTAACATAACGATTACGGAACATTCATCCACCATAAATGCCATATTGACACTTTGAAGCACTTTCCCATATTTCAAAAGATTTTCCTAATGCCAGTTTTGAAAATGAGGCAGATTCGCAAAAAATTCTCGTGGAGCAAGTACTTCCCAATAGAAATGTAATTTACATAGTTTCCCTCACAGTGACATTCCAATTTCCGAACACGCTACATACTTCACGGATTTGACAAACATTTTTATGAGCTATGTACATGTGTATTACAGAACTTTCATCCACCATACAAGGAATATTTAAACCTAGAAACATTAACTCTGAATTTGCAGCCTATTCCTAATGCCAGTTTTTCGAAAATCAGGCCGTGTTCTCCGGAAAAAATTTTTGGAGCGAGATCTACCCAATAGACATGAAATTTACATAGATTCCATCTCCGGAAATTTCCGTCATACGATCACGCTACATGCATAGGCTTTCTACAATTATTCACATCAGGTTTGTTTGCATGTGGCTTTAAGAACTTCCATCCCAATACAAGACATATTGACAGTTTGAAGCATTTTCTCTGATTTGGCAGAAATTTCCAAATGCCAGTTTCGTAAATGAGGCAAATTTCGCAGAGAAAACCTCTTGGAGTGAGTTATACCCAAGACACATTTATTTTACATAGATTCGCTCACCGTGATATTCTATTTTCTGAACACTCTTCATGTATCTCGGATTCGACATATATTCTCTACAGAGTTGTTAGTATGGGGATAGCCGAACTTTCATCCACCATACAAGGCATATTTATACCTACAATTGATTAATCTGAGTTTGCAGCATATTCCTAATGCCAGTTTCAAAAATCAGGCTGTTATCTCAGGAAAAAACTCTTGGAGAGATTTCTAACCTAGGGAAATGTAATTTACATAAATTTCCTCGCCGTGAAATTCCATGTTCCGAACATGCTACATGCATAACGGATTCGACAAATATTCACTACAGATTTGTTAGCATGTGGATTACCGAACTTTCATCACAAAACATTGAATATTGATACTTAGAAGTATTTTCTCAGATTTTGCAGCGTTTTCCAAGGGCTAGTTTCAAAAATGATGCAGTTTTCGCAGAAAAATTCTCTTGGAGTTTGTTCTACCTAATAGGCAAGTAGTTTACATTGTTTCAATCACCGTGAAATTCCACGTTCTGAACATGTTATATGCATCACGGATAAAAATAAAGATTCTTTAATATGTTGTGAAAATATGGATTACTGAACTTTCTTCCAACATAAAGGCATCTTTACACCTACAAATATTATCTCTCATTTCGCAGCTTTATCCAAACATCCCATTCAAGAATCAAGCAATTTTCGCAGAAATATTCTATTCTAGCTAGTTGTACCCAATAGAATTCTAATTTACATAGTTTCATTACCATGAAATTTTGTTTTCTGTACGCGCTACATGAATCACGGTTTGAAAAATATTTACTACACCCTTGTTAACATGTGGATTACCGGACTTTCATCCACCAATCAAGTCATATTGACACTTAGAAGCATTTTCTCATATTTCGAAGATTTTTCCTAACGCCAGATTTGAAAAAGGGGCAGATTTTGCAGAAAAATGCTCTTGGAGCGAGTTCTACCCAATAGACATGTAATTTACATAGATGTGCTCATCATGATACTTTGTGTTCTGAACACATTTCATGTATCTCGGATTCGACAAATATTAACTACAGAGATGTTAGCATTTGTATTACCAATCCTACATCCACCATACAAGGCATATATACACCTACAAGTATTTACTCTCATTTCACAGTTTTATCCAAACGTCAAATTCGAAAATCATGAATTTTGCACAGAAAAATTCTATTCAAGCTAGTTCTACCCAATAGAATTTTAATTTACATAGTTACATTGCCGTGAATTTCCGTGTTCCAAACACGCTAAATAAGTCACGGGTTCGAAAAGTATTCCCTTCATAGTTGGTTACGTGGATTACCGGACTTAAATTCCCCATTCAAGGCATATTCACACTTAGAAGCATTTTCTCAGATTTCTCAGGTTTTTCCTAACGCCAGTTTGGAAAATGAGGCTGATTTCACAGAAAATGTTCTTGGAGCCAGATCTAACCAAAAGATATGTAATATACTAGTTCACTCACTGTGACATTCCGTGTTCTGAACATGTTAAATGCATCAAGGATTCGACAGTCATTCTTTAATGAGTGTGAGCATGTGGATTATCAAATTTTGATCCACCTTACAAGACATGTTTTCACCTAGAAACATTTACTCACATTTCGCAGAATTTTCTTAATGTCAGTTTTGAAAATCAGGCAGTTTTCGCAGAAAAATCCTATTGTTGCAGGTTCCATCCAATAGACATCTCATTTTCATAGATACCATCACCGTAACATTCCGTGTTCCTAAAAAACGGTTCATGCACCAAGGATTCAACAAATATTCACTGCTGAGTTGTTAGCATGTGAATTACCAATCTTTAATAAACCATTGAAGACATATTGTCACCTTAAAGCATTTACTCTGATTTCACAGTGTTTTCATAACACCAGTTTCGAAACTGAGGGAGATTTTTCAGTAAAACTCTCCTGGAGAGGGTTCTAACCAATAGATATGTAATTTAGATAGCTTCCCTCACCGAGAAATACCGTGTTCCGAACAGGCTACATACATCAAGGATTTGAGAAACATTTTTAATGAGTTATGTACATGTGTATTACAGAACTTTCATCCAACATACAAGGCATATTGACACATAGAAACATTAACTGTGAGTTCGCAGCTTTTTCCTAATAGCAGTTTCGAAATTCAGGCAGTTTTCAAAGGAAAAAACTGTTGGAGCGTGTTCTACCCAATAGATACGTAAATTACATAGATTCCCCCGCTGTGAAATTACGTGTTTCGAACACACTACATGCAGAAAAGTTTCGACAAAAATAAACTATAGACTTGTTTGCATGAGGATGACAGGACTTTCATCACAATAGAAGGCATATTGATACTTAGAAGCATTTACTCTGATTTCACAGAGCTTTCCAAACGCCAGTTTTGAAAATGAGGCAGATTTCACGGCAAAAACCTCTTGGAGCAGGTACTAACCTATAGATATGTAATTTACATGGATTCGCTCACCGTGAAATTCCGTGTTCTGAACAAGCTCCATGCATCTCGGATTCGACAAATATTCACTACATAGTTGTTAGCATGTGGATTACAGCACTTTCATACACCATACAAGGCTTACTGACACTTTGAAGAAGTTTCTCAGATTTCACAGTTTAGTTTTAACGCCAGTTTGGAAAATGAGGCAGATTTGGCAGAAAAATTCTCTGGAGCGAGTTATACACAAAAGATATGTACTTTACCTAGTTTTACTCACCGTGATATTCCGTGTTCTGAACACGTTTCATGCATCATGGATTCGACCAACATTCACTACAGAGTTGGTAACATAACGATTACGGAACATTCATCCACCATAAATGCCATATTGACACTTTGAAGCACTTTCCCATATTTCAAAAGATTTTCCTAATGCCAGTTTTGAAAATGAGGCAGATTCGCAAAAAATTCTCATGGAGCAAGTACTTCCCAATAGAAATGTAATTTACATAGTTTCCCTCACAGTGACATTCCAATTTCCGAACACGCTACATACTTCACGGATTTGACAAACATTTTTATGAGCTATGTACATGTGTATTACAGAACTTTCATCCACCATACAAGGAATATTTAAACCTAGAAACATTAACTCTGAATTTGCAGCCTATTCCTAATGCCAGTTTTTCGAAAATCAGGCCGTGTTCTCCGGAAAAAATTTTTGGAGCGAGATCTACCCAATAGACATGAAATTTACATAGATTCCATCTCCGGAAATTTCCGTCATACGATCACGCTACATGCATAGGCTTTCTACAATTATTCACATCAGGTTTGTTTGCATGTGGCTTTAAGAACTTCCATCCCAATACAAGACATATTGACAGTTTGAAGCATTTTCTCTGATTTGGCAGAAATTTCCAAATGCCAGTATCGTAAATGAGGCAGATTTCGCAGAGAAAATCTCTTGGAGTGAGTTATACCCAAGACACATTTATTTTACATAGATTCGCTCACCGTGATATTCTATTTTCTGAACACTCTTCATGTATCTCGGATTCGACATATATTCTCTTCAGAGTTGTTAGTATGCGGATAGCCGGACTTTCATCCACCATACAAGGCATATTTACACCTACAATTGATTAATAATAGTTCGCAGCTTATTCCTAACGCCAGTTTCAAAAATCAGGCTGTTATCTCAGGAAAAAACTCTTGGAGAGATTTCTAACCTAGGGAAATGTAATTTACATAAATTTCCTCGCCGTGAAATTCCATGTTCTGAACATGCTACATGCATAACGGATTCGAAAAATATTCACTACAGATTTGTTAACATGTGGATTACCGAACTTTCATCACAGAACTTTGAATATTAATACTTAGAAATATTTTCTCAGATTTTGCAGCATTTTCCAAGGGCTAGTTTCAAAAATGATGCAGTTTTCGCAGAAAAATTCTCTTGGAGTTTGTTCTACCTAATAGGCAAGTAGTTTACATTATTTCAAACACCGTGAAATTCCACGTTCCGAACATGTTATATGCATCACGGATAAAAAAAAAGATTCTTTAATATGTTGTGAAAATATGGATTACTGAACTTTCTTCCAACATAAAGGCATCTTTACACCTACAAATATTATCTCTCATTTCGCAGCTTTATCCAAACATCCCATTCGAGAATCAAGCAATTTTCGCAGAAATATTCTATTCTAGCTAGTTCTACCCAATAGAATTCTAATTTACATAGTTTCATTACCGTGAAATTCTGTTTTCCGTACGCGCTACATGAATCACGGTTTGAAAAATATTTACTACACTCTTGTTAACATGTGGATTACCAGACTTTCATCCACCAATCAAGTCATATTGACACTTAGAAGCATTTTCTCATATTTCGAAGACTTTTCCTAAGGCCAGATTTGAAAAAGAGGCAGATTTTGCAGAAAAATGCTCTTGGAGCGAGTTCTACCCAATAGATATGTAATTTACATAGATGTGCTCATCATGATACTTTGTGTTCAGAACACATTTCATGTATCTCGGATTCGACAAATATTAACTACAGAGATGTTAGCATTTGGATTACCAATCCTACATCCACCATACAAGGAATATATACACCTACAAGTATTTACTCTCATTTCACAGTTTTATCCAAACGTCAAATTCGAAAATCATGAATTTTGCACAGAAAAATTCTATTCAAGCTAGTTCTACCCAATAGAATTTTAATTTACATAGTTACATTGCCGTGAATTTCCGTGTTCCAAACACGCTAAATAAGTGACGGGTTCGAAAAGTATCCCCTTCATACTTGGTTACGTGGATTACCGGACTTAAATTCCCCATTCAAGGCATATTCACACTTAGAAGCATTTTCTCAGATTTCTCAGTATTTTCCTAACGCCAGTTTGGAAAATGAGGCTGATTTCACAGAAAATGTCCTTGGAGCCAGATCTACCCAAAAGATATGTAATTTACTAGTTCACTCACCGTGACTTTCCGTGTTCTGAACATGTTAAATGCATCAAGGATTCGACAGTCATTCTTTAATGAGTGTGAGCATGTGGATTATCAAATTTTGATCCACCTTACAAGACATGTTTTCACCTAGAAACATTTACTCACATTTCGCAGAATTTTCCTAACGTCAGTTTCGAAAATCAGGCAGTTTTCGCAGAAAAATCCTATTGTTGCATGTTCCATCCAATAGACATCTCATTTTCATAGATACCATCACCTTAACATTCCGTGTTCCTAAAAAACGGTTCATGCACCAAGGATTCAACAAATATTCACTGCTGAGTTGTTAGCATGTGAATTACCAATCTTTAATAAACCATTGAAGACATATTGTCACCTTAAAGCATTTACTCTGATTTCACAGTGTTTTCATAACACCAGTTTCGAAACTGAGGGAGATTTTTCAGTAAAACTCTCCTGGAGAGGGTTCTAACCAATAGATATGTAATTTACATAGCTTCCCTCACCGAGAAATACCGTGTTCCGAACAGGCTACATACATCAAGGATTTGAGAAACATTTTTAATGAGTTATGTACATGTGTATTACAGAACTTTCATCCAACATACAAGGCATATTGACACATAGAAACATTAACTGTGAGTTCGCAGCTTTTTCCTAATAGCAGTTCTGAAATTCAGGCAGTTTTCAAAGGAAAAAACTGTTGGAGCGTGTTCTACCCAATAGATACGTAAATTACATAGATTCCCCCGCTGTGAAATTACGTGTTTCGAACACACTACATGCAGAAAAGTTTCGACAAAAATAAACTATAGGGTTGTTTGCATGAGGATGACAGGACTTTCATCACAATAGAAGGCATATTATACTTAGAAGCATTTACTCTGATTTCACAGAGATTTCCAAACGCCAGTTTTGAAAATGAGGCAGATTTCACGGCAAAAACCTCTTGGAGCAGGTACTAACCTATAGATATGTAATTTACATGGATTCGCTCACCGTGAAATTCCGTGTTCTGAACACGCTACATGCATCTCGGATTCGACAAATATTCAGTACATAGTTGTTAGCATGTGGATTACAGCACTTTCATACACCATACAAGGCTTACTGACACTTTGAAGAAGTTTCTCAGATTTCACAGTTTAGTTTTAATGCCAGTTTGGAAAATGAGGCAGATTTGGCAGAAAAATTCTCTGGAGCGAGTTATACACAAAAGATATGTACTTTACCTAGTTTCACTCACCGTGATATTCCGTGTTCTGAACATGTTTCATGCATCATGGATTCGACAAATATTCACTACAGAATTGGTAACATAAAGATTACGGAATATTCATCCACCATAAATGCCATATTGACACGTTTTGAAGCACTTTCCCATATTTCAAAAGATTTTCCTAATGCCAGTTTTGAAAATGAGGCAGATTCGCAAAAAATTCTCGTGGAGCAAGTACTTCCCAATAGAAATGTAATTTACATAGTTTCCCTCACAGTGACATTCCAATTTCCGAACACGCTACATACATCACGGGTTTGACAAACATTTTTTGAGTTATGTACATCTGTATTACAGAACTTTCATCCACCATACAAGGAGTATTTAAACCTAGAAACATTAACTCTGAATTTGCAGCCTATTCCTAATGCCAGTTTCTCGAAAATCAGGCCGTTTTCTCCGGAAAAAGTTTTTGGAGCGAGTTCTACCCAATACACATGAAATTTTCATAGATTCCATCTCCGGAAATTTCCGTCATACGATCACACTACATGCATAGTCTTTCTACAATTATTCACATCAGGTTTGTTTGCATGTGGCTTTATGAACTTCCATCACAATAAAAGACATATTGACAGTTTGAAGTATTTTCTCTGATTTTGAAGGAATTTCCAAATGCCAGTTTCGAAAATGAGGCAAATTTCGCAGAGAAAACCTCTTGGAGTGAGTTATACCCAAGACACATTTATTTTACATAGATTCGCTCACCGTGATATTCTATTTTCTGAACACTCTTCATGTATCTCGGATTCGACATATATTCTCTTCAGAGTTGTTAGTATGCGGATAGCCGGACTTTCATCCACCATACAAGGCATATTTACACCTACAATTGATTAATAATAGTTCGCAGCTTATTCCTAACGCCAGTTTCAAAAATCAGGCTGTTATCTCAGGAAAAAACTCTTGGAGAGATTTCTAACCTAGGGAAATGTAATTTACATAAATTTCCTCGCCGTGAAATTCCATGTTCTGAACATGCTACATGCATAACGGATTCGAAAAATATTCACTACAGATTTGTTAACATGTGGATTACCGAACTTTCATCACAGAACTTTGAATATTAATACTTAGAAATATTTTCTCAGATTTTGCAGCATTTTCCAAGGGCTAGTTTCAAAAATGATGCAGTTTTCGCAGAAAAATTCTCTTGGAGTTTGTTCTACCTAATAGGCAAGTAGTTTACATTATTTCAAACACCGTGAAATTCCACGTTCCGAACATGTTATATGCATCACGGATAAAAAAAAAGATTCTTTAATATGTTGTGAAAATATGGATTACTGAACTTTCTTCCAACATAAAGGCATCTTTACACCTACAAATATTATCTCTCATTTCGCAGCTTTATCCAAACATCCCATTCGAGAATCAAGCAATTTTCGCAGAAATATTCTATTCTAGCTAGTTCTACCCAATAGAATTCTAATTTACATAGTTTCATTACCATGAAATTCTGTTTTCCGTACGCGCTACATGAATCACGGTTTGAAAAATATTTACTACACTCTTGTTAACATGTGGATTACCAGACTTTCATCCACCAATCAAGTCATATTGACACTTAGAAGCATTTTCTCATATTTCGAAGACTTTTCCTAAGGCCAGATTTGAAAAAGAGGCAGATTTTGCAGAAAAATGCTCTTGGAGCGAGTTCTACCCAATAGATATGTAATTTACATAGATGTGCTCATCATGATACTTTGTGTTCAGAACACATTTCATGTATCTCGGATTCGACAAATATTAACTACAGAGATGTTAGCATTTGGATTACCAATCCTACATCCACCATACAAGGAATATATACACCTACAAGTATTTACTCTCATTTCACAGTTTTATCCAAACGTCAAATTCGAAAATCATGAATTTTGCACAGAAAAATTCTATTCAAGCTAGTTCTACCCAATAGAATTTTAATTTACATAGTTACATTGCCGTGAATTTCCGTGTTCCAAACACGCTAAATAAGTGACGGGTTCGAAAAGTATCCCCTTCATACTTGGTTACGTGGATTACCGGACTTAAATTCCCCATTCAAGGCATATTCACACTTAGAAGCATTTTCTCAGATTTCTCAGTATTTTCCTAACGCCAGTTTGGAAAATGAGGCTGATTTCACAGAAAATGTCCTTGGAGCCAGATCTACCCAAAAGATATGTAATTTACTAGTTCACTCACCGTGACTTTCCGTGTTCTGAACATGTTAAATGCATCAAGGATTCGACAGTCATTCTTTAATGAGTGTGAGCATGTGGATTATCAAATTTTGATCCACCTTACAAGACATGTTTTCACCTAGAAACATTTACTCACATTTCGCAGAATTTTCCTAACGTCAGTTTCGAAAATCAGGCAGTTTTCGCAGAAAAATCCTATTGTTGCATGTTCCATCCAATAGACATCTCATTTTCATAGATACCATCACCTTAACATTCCGTGTTCCTAAAAAACGGTTCATGCACCAAGGATTCAACAAATATTCACTGCTGAGTTGTTAGCATGTGAATTACCAATCTTTAATAAACCATTGAAGACATATTGTCACCTTAAAGCATTTACTCTGATTTCACAGTGTTTTCATAACACCAGTTTCGAAACTGAGGGAGATTTTTCAGTAAAACTCTCCTGGAGAGGGTTCTAACCAATAGATATGTAATTTACATAGCTTCCCTCACCGAGAAAGACCGTGTTCCGAACAGGCTACATACATCAAGGATTTGAGAAACATTTTTAATGAGTTATGTACATGTGTATTACAGAACTTTCATCCAACATACAAGGCATATTGACACATAGAAGTATTAACTGTGAGTTCGCAGCTTTTTCCTAATAGCAGTTTCGAAATTCAGGCAGTTTTCAAAGGAAAAAACTGTTGGAGCGTGTTCTACCCAATAGGTACGTAAATTACATAGATTCCCCCGCTGTGAAATTACGTGTTTCGAACACACTACATGCAGAAAAGTTTCGACAAAAATAAACTATAGGGTTGTTTGCATGAGGATGACAGGACTTTCATCACAATAGAAGGCATATTGATACTTAGAAGCATTTACTCTGATTTCACAGAGCTTTCCAAACGCCAGTTTTGAAAATGAGGCAGATTTCACGGCAAAAACCTCTTGGAGCAGGTACTAACCTATAGATATGTAATTTACATGGATTCGCTCACTGTGAAATTCCGTGTTCTGAACACGCTACATGCATCTCGGATTCGACAAATATTCAGTACATAGTTGTTAGCATGTGGATTACAGCACTTTCATACACCATACAAGGCTTACTGACACTTTGAAGAAGTTTCTCAGATTTCACAGTTTAGTTTTAATGCCAGTTTGGAAAATGAGGCAGATTTGGCAGAAAAATTCTCTGGAGCGAGTTATACACAAAAGATATGTACTTTACCTAGTTTTACTCACCGTGATATTCCGTGTTCTGAACATGTTTCATGCATCATGGATTCGACAAATATTCACTACAGAATTGGTAACATAAAGATTACGGAATATTCATCCACCATAAATGCCATATTGACACTTTGAAGCACTTTCCCATATTTCAAAAGATTTTCCTAATGCCAGTTTTGAAAATGAGGCAGATTCGCAAAAAATCCTCGTGGAGCAAGTACTTCCCAATAGAAATGTAATTTACATAGTTTCCCTCACAGTGACATTCCAATTTCCGAACACGCTACATACTTCACGGATTTGACAAACATTTTTATGAGCTATGTACATGTGTATTACAGAACTTTCATCCACCATACAAGGAATATTTAAACCTAGAAACATTAACTCTGAATTTGCAGCCTATTCCTAATGCCAGTTTTTCGAAAATCAGGCCGTTTTCTCCGGAAAAAATTTTTGGAGCGAGTTCTACCCAATACACATGAAATTTTCATAGATTCCATCTCCGGAAATTTCTGTCATACGATCACGCTACATGCATAGGCTTTCTACAATTATTCACATCAGGTTTGTTTGCATGTGGCTTTATGAACTTCCATCACAATAAAAGACATATTGACAGTTTGAAGTATTTTCTCTGATTTTGAAGGAATTTCCAAATGCCAGTTTCGAAAATGAGGCAAATTTCACAGAGAAAAACTCTTGGAGTTAGTTATACCCAAGACACATTTATTTTACATAGATTCGCTCACCGTGATATTCTATTTTCTGATCATATTTCATGTATCTCGGATTCGACATATATTCCCTACAGAGTTGTTAGTATGCGGATTGCCGGACTTTCATCCACCATACAAGGCATATTTACACCTACAATTGATTAATCTGAGTTCGCAGCTTATTCCTAACGCCAGATTCAAAAATCAGGCTGTTATCTCAGGAAAAAACTCTTGGAGAGATTTCTAACCTAGGGAAATGTAATTTACATAAATTTCCTCGCCGAGACATTCCATGTTCCGAACATGCTACATGCATAACGGATTCGACAAATATTCACTACAGATTTGTTAACATGCGGATTACCGAACTTTCATCACAAAACATTGAATATTGTTACTTAGAAGTATTTTCTCAGATTTTGCAGCATTTTCCACGGGCTAGTTTCAAAAATGATGCAGTTTTCGCAGAAAAATTCTCTTGGAGTTTGTTCTACCTAATAGGCAAGTAGTTTACATTATTTCAAACACCGTGAAATTCCACGTTCCGAACATGTTATATGCATCACGGATAAAAAAAAAGATTCTTTAATATGTTGTGAAAATATGGATTACTGAACTTTCTTCCAACATAAAGGCATCTTTACACCTACAAATATTATCTCTAATTTCGCAGCTTTATGCAAAAATCCCATTCGAGAATCAAGCAATTTTCGCAGAAATATTCTATTCTAGCTAGTTCTACCCAATAGAATTCTAATTTACATAGTTTCATTACCGTGAAATTCTGTTTTCCGTACGCGCTACATGAATCACGGTTTGAAAAATATTTACTACACTCTTGTTAACATGTGGATTACCAGACTTTCATCCACCAATCAAGTCATATTGACACTTAGAAGCATTTTCTCATATTTCGAAGACTTTTCCTAAGGCCAGATTTGAAAAAGAGGCAGATTTTGCAGAAAAATGCTCTTGGAGCGAGTTCTACCCAATAGACAGGTAATTTACATAGATGTGCTCATCATGATACTTTGTGTTCAGAACACAATTCATGTATCTCGGATTCGACAAATATTAACTACAGAGATGTTAGCATTTGGATTACCAATCCTACATCCACCATACAAGGCATATATACACCTACAAGTATTTACTCTCATTTCACAGTTTTATCCAAACGTCAAATTCGAAAATCATGAATTTTGCACAGAAAAATTCTATTCAAGCTAGTTCTACCCAATAGAATTTTAATTTACATAGTTACATTGCCGTGAATTTCCGTGTTCCAAACACGCTAAATAAGTGACGGGTTCGAAAAGTATACCCTTCATACTTGGTTACGTGGATTACCGGACTTAAATTCCCCATTCAAGGCATATTCACACTTAGAAGCATTTTCTCAGATTTCTCAGTTTTTTCCTAACGCCAGTTTGGAAAATGAGGCTGATTTCACAGAAAATGTTCTTGGAGCCAGATCTCCCCAAAAGATATGTAATTTACTAGTTCACTCACCGTGACTTTCCGTGTTCTGAACATGTTAAATGCATCAAGGATTCGACAGTCATTCTTTAATGAGTGTGAGCATGTGGATTATCAAATTTTGATCCACCTTACAAGACATGTTTTCACCTAGAAACATTTACTCACATTTCGCAGAATTTTCCTAACGTCAGTTTCGAAAATCAGGCAGTTTTCGCAGAAAAATCCTATTGTTGCAGGTTCCATCCAATAGACATCTCATTTTCATAGATACCATCACCGTAACATTCCGTGTTCCTAAAAAACGGTTCATGCACCAAGGATTCAACAAATATTCACTGCTGAGTTGTTAGCATGTGAATTACCAATCTTTAATAAACCATTGAAGACATATTGTCACCTTAAAGCATTTACTCTGATTTCACAGTGTTTTCATAACACCAGTTTCGAAACTGAGGGAGATTTTTCAGTAAAACTCTCCTGGAGAGGGTTCTAACCAATAGATATGTAATTTACATAGCTTCCCTCACCGAGAAAGACCGTGTTCCGAACAGGCTACATACATCAAGGATTTGAGAAACATTTTTAATGAGTTATGTACATGTGTATTACAGAACTTTCATCCAACATACAAGGCATATTGACACATAGAAACATTAACTGTGAGTTCGCAGCTTTTTCCTAATAGCAGTTTCGAAATTCAGGCAGTTTTCAAAGGAAAAATCTGTTGGAGCGTGTTCTACCCAATAGATACGTAAATTACATAGATTCCCCCGCTGTGAAATTCCGTGTTTCGAACACACTACATGCAGAAAAGTTTCGACAAAAATAAACTATAGAGTTGTTTGCATGAGGATGACAGGACTTTCATCACAATAGAAGGCATATTGATACTTAGAAGCATTTACTCTGATTTCACAGAGCTTTCCAAACGCCAGTTTCGAAAATGAGGCAGATTTCACGGCAAAAACCTCTTGGAGCAGGTACTAACCTATAGATATGTAATTTACATGGATTCGCTCACCGTGAAATTCCGTGTTCTGAACACGCTACATGCATCTCGGATTCGACAAATATTCACTACATAGTTGTTAGCATGTGGATTACAGCACTTTCATACACCATACAAGGCTTACTGACACTTTGAAGAAGTTTCTCAGATTTCACAGTTTAGTTTTAACGCCAGTTTGGAAAATGAGGCAGATTTGGCAGAAAAATTCTCTGGAGCGAGTTATACACAAAAGATATGTACTTTACATAGTTTTACTCACCGTG
The DNA here is from genome assembly GCF_048773025.1 of Camelus bactrianus. Classification (NCBI taxonomy): domain Eukaryota; kingdom Metazoa; phylum Chordata; class Mammalia; order Artiodactyla; family Camelidae; genus Camelus; species Camelus bactrianus. The sequence continues at coordinate 139,795,790 of NC_133539.1, read as the reverse complement.
ATATTCCGTGTTCTGAACATGTTTCATGCATCATGGATTCGACAAATATTCACTACAGAATTGGTAACATAACGATTACGGAATATTCATCCACCATAAATGCCATATTGACACTTTGAAGCACTTTCCCATATTTCAAAAGATTTTCCTAATGCCAGTTTTGAAAATGAGGCAGATTCACAAAAAATTCTCGTGGAGCAAGTACTTCCCAATAGAAATGTAATTTACATAGTTTCCCTCACAGTGACATTCCAAATTCCGAACACGCTACATACTTCACGGATTTGACAAACATTTTTATGAGCTATGTACATGTGTATTACAGAACTTTCATCCACCATACAAGGAATATTTAAACCTAGAAACTTTAACTCTGAATTTGCAGCCTATTCCTAATGCCAGTTTTTCGAAAATCAGGCCGTTTTCTCCGGAAAAAATTTTTGGAGCGAGTTCTACCCAATAGACATGAAATTTTCATAGATTCCATCTCCGGAAATTTCCGTCATACGATCACGCTACATGCATAGGCTTTCTACAATTATTCACATCAGGTTTGTTTGCATGTGGCTTTATGAACTTCCATCACAATAAAAGACATATTGACAGTTTGAAGTATTTTCTCTGATTTTGAAGGAATTTCCAAATGCCAGTTTCGAAAATGAGGCAAATTTCGCAGAGAAAAACTCTTGGAGTGATTTATACCCAAGACACATTTATTTTACATAGATTCGCTCACCGTGATATTCTATTTTCTGATCATATTTCATGTATCTCGGATTCGACATATATTCTCTACAGAGTTGTTAGTATGCGGATAGCCGGACTTTCATCCACCATACAAGGCATATTTACACCTACAATTGATTAATCTGAGTTCGCAGCTTATTCCTAACGCCAGATTCAAAAATCAGGCTGTTATCTCAGGAAAAACTCTTGGAGAGATTTCTAACCTAGAGAAATGTAATTTACATAAATTTCCTCGCCGAGACATTCCATGTTCCGAACATGCTACATGCATAACGGATTCAACAAATATTCACTACAGATTTGTTTACATGTGGATTACCGAACTTTCATCACAAAACATTGAATATTGTTACTTAGAAGTATTTTCTCAGATTTTGCAGCATTTTCCAAGGGCTAGTTTCAAAAATGATGCAGTTTTCGCAGAAAAATTCTCTTGGAGTTTGTTCTACCTAATAGGCAAGTAGTTTACATTATTTCAAACACCGTGAAATTCCACGTTCCGAACATGTTATATGCATCACGGATAAAAAAAAGATTCTTTAATATGTTGTGAAAATATGGATTACTGAACTTTCTTCCAACATAAAGGCATCTTTACACCTACAAATATTATCTCTCATTTCGCAGCTTTATCCAAACATCCCATTCGAGAATCAAGCAATTTTCGCAGAAATATTCTATTCTAGCTAGTTCTACCCAATAGAATTCTAATTTACATAGTTTCATTACCGTGAAATTCTGTTTTCCGTACGCGCTACATGAATCACGGTTTGAAAAATATTTACTACACTCTTGTTAACATGTGGATTACCGGACTTTCATCCACCAATCAAGTCATATTGACACTTAGAAGCATTTTCTCATATTTCGAAGACTTTTCCTAAGGCCAGATTTGAAAAAGAGGCAGATTTTGCAGAAAAATGCTCTTGGAGCGAGTTCTACCCAATAGACATGTAATTTACATAGATGTGCTCATCATGATACTTTGTGTTCAGAACACAATTCATGTATCTCGGATTCGACAAATATTAACTACAGAGATGTTAGCATTTGGATTACCAATCCTACATCCACCATACAAGGCATATATACACCTACAAGTATTTACTCTCATTTCACAGTTTTATCCAAACGTCAAATTCGAAAATCATGAATTTTGCACAGAAAAATTCTATTCAAGCTAGTTCTACCCAATAGAATTTTAATTTACATAGTTACATTGCCGTGAATTTCCGTGTTCCAAACACGCTAAATAAGTGACGGGTTCGAAAAGTATTCCCTTCATACTTGGTTACGTGGATTACCGGACTTAAATTCCCCATTCAAGGCATATTCACACTTAGAAGCATTTTCTCAGATTTCTCAGTTTTCTCCTAACGCCAGTTTGGAAAATGAGGCTGATTTCACAGAAAATGTTCTTGGAGCCAGATCTCCCCAAAAGATATGTAATTTACTAGTTCACTCACCGTGACTTTCCGTGTTCTGAACATGTTAAATGCATCAAGGATTCGACAGTCATTCTTTAATGAGTGTGAGCATGTGGATTATCAAATTTTGATCCACCTTACAAGACATGTTTTCACCTAGAAACATTTACTCACATTTCGCAGAATTTTCCTTACGTCAGTTTCGAAAATCAGGCAGTTTTCGCAGAAAAATCCTATTGTTGCAGGTTCCATCCAATAGACATCTCATTTTCATAGATACCATCACCGTAACATTCTGTGTTCCTAAAAAATGGTTCATGCACCAAGGATTCAACAAATATTCACTGCTGAGTTGTTAGCATGTGAATTACCAATCTTTAATAAACCATTGAAGACATATTGTCACCTTAAAGCATTTACTCTGATTTCACAGTGTTTTCATAACACCAGTTTCGAAACTGAGGGAGATTTTTCAGTAAAACTCTCCTGGAGAGGGTTCTAACCAATAGATATGTAATTTACATAGCTTCCCTCACCGAGAAAGACCGTGTTCCGAACAGGCTACATACATCAAGGATTTGAGAAACATTTTTAATGAGTTATGTACATGTGTATTACAGAACTTTCATCCAACATACAAGGCATATTGACACATAGAAACATTAACTGTGAGTTCGCAGCTTTTTCCTAATAGCAGTTTCGAAATTCAGGCAGTTTTCAAAGGAAAAATCTGTTGGAGCGTGTTCTACCCAATAGATACGTAAATTACATAGATTCCCCCGCTGTGAAATTCCGTGTTTCGAACACACTACATGCAGAAAAGTTTCGACAAAAATAAACTATAGAGTTGTTTGCATGAGGATGACAGGACTTTCATCACAATAGAAGGCATATTGATACTTAGAAGCATTTACTCTGATTTCACAGAGATTTCCAAACGCCAGTTTCGAAAATGAGGCAGATTTCACGGCAAAAACCTCTTGGAGCAGGTACTAACCTATAGATATGTAATTTACATGGATTCGCTCACCGTGAAATTCCGTGTTCTGAACACGCTACATGCATCTCGGATTCGACAAATATTCACTACATAGTTGTTAGCATGTGGATTACAGCACTTTCATACACCATACAAGGATTACTGACACTTTGAAGAAGTTTCTCAGATTTCACAGTTTAGTTTTAATGCCAGTTTGGAAAATGAGGCAGATTTGGCAGAAAAATTCTCTGGAGCGAGTTATACACAAAAGATATGTACTTTACCTAGTTTTACTCACCGTGATATTCCGTGTTCTGAACATGTTTCATGCATCATGGATTCGACAAATATTCACTACAGAATTGGTAACATAACGATTACGGAATATTCATCCACCATAAATGCCATATTGACACTTTGAAGCACTTTCCCATATTTCAAAAGATTTTCCTAATGCCAGTTTTGAAAATGAGGCAGATTCGCAAAAAATCCTCGTGGAGCAAGTACTTCCCAATAGAAATGTAATTTACATAGTTTCCCTCACAGTGACATTCCAATTTCCGAACACGCTACATACTTCACGGATTTGACAAACATTTTTATGAGCTATGTACATGTGTATTACAGAACTTTCATCCACCATACAAGGAATATTTAAACCTAGAAACTTTAACTCTGAATTTGCAGCCTATTCCTAATGCCAGTTTTTCGAAAATCAGGCCGTTTTCTCCGGAAAAAATTTTTGGAGCGAGATCTACCCAATAGACATGAAATTTTCATAGATTCCATCTCCGGAAATTTCCGTCATACGATCACGCTACATGCATAGGCTTTCTACAATTATTCACATCAAGTTTGTTTGCATGTGGCTTTATGAACTTCCATCACAATAAAAGACATATTGACAGTTTGAAGTATTTTCTCTGATTTTGAAAGAATTTCCAAATGCCAGTTTCGAAAATGAGGCAAATTTCGCAGAGAAAAACTCTTGGAGTGAGTTATACCCAAGACACATTTATTTTACATAGATTCGCTCACCGTGATATTCTATTTTCTGATCATATTTCATGTATCTCGGATTCGACATATATTCCCTACAGAGTTGTTAGTATGCGGATTGCCGAACTTTCATCCACCATACAAGGCATATTTACACCTACAATTGATTAATCTGAGTTCGCAGCATATTCCTAACGCCAGTTTCAAAAATCAGGCTGTTATCTCAGGAAAAAACTCTTGGAGAGATTTCTAACCTAGGGAAATGTAATTTACATAAATTTCCTCGCCGAGACATTCCATGTTCCGAACATGCTACATGCATAACGGATTCGACAAATATTCACTACAGATTTGTTAACATGTGGATTACCGAACTTTCATCACAAAACATTGAATATTGATACTTAGAAGTATTTTCTCAGATTTTGCAGCATTTTCCAAGGGCTAGTTTCAAAAATGATGCAGTTTTCGCAGAAAAATTCTCTTGGAGTTTGTTCTACCTAATAGGCAAGTAGTTTACATTATTTCAAACACCGTGAAATTCCACGTTCCGAACATGTTATATGCATCACGGATAAAAAAAAAGATTCTTTAATATGTTGTGAAAATATGGATTACTGAACTTTCTTCCAACATAAAGGCATCTTTACACCTACAAATATTATCTCTCATTTCGCAGCTTTATCCAAACATCCCATTCGAGAATCAAGCAATTTTCGCAGAAATATTCTATTCTAGCTAGTTCTACCCAATAGAATTCTAATTTACATAGTTTCATTACCGTGAAATTCTGTTTTCCGTACGCGCTACATGAATCACGGTTTGAAAAATATTTACTACACTCTTGTTAACATGTGGATTACCGGACTTTCATCCACCAATCAAGTCATATTGACACTTAGAAGCATTTTCTCATATTTCGAAGAATTTTCCTAACGCCAGATTTGAAAAAGAGGCAGATTTTGCAGAAAAATGCTCTTGGAGCGAGTTCTACCCAATAGACATGTAATTTACATAGATGTGCTCATCATGATACTTTGTGTTCTGAACACATTTCATGTATCTCAGATTCGACAAATATTAACTACAGAGATGTTAGCATTTGGATTACCAATCCTACATCCACCATACAAGGCATATATACACCTACAAGTATTTACTCTCATTTCACAGTTTTATCCAAATGTCAAATTCGATAATCATGAATTTTGCACAGAAAAATTCTATTCAAGCTAGTTCTACCCAATAGAATTTTAATTTACATAGTTACATTGCCGTGAATTTCCGTGTTCCAAACACGCTAAATAAGTGACGGGTTCGAAAAGTATTCCCTTCATACTTGGTTACGTGGATTACCGGACTTAAATTCCCCATTCAAGGCATATTCACACTTAGAAGCATTTTCTCAGATTTCTCAGTTTTTTCCTAACGCCAGTTTGGAAAATGAGGCTGATTTCACAGAAAATGTTCTTGGAGCCAGATCTCCCCAAAAGATATGTAATTTACTAGTTCACTCACCGTGACTTTCCGTGTTCTGAACATGTTAAATGCATCAAGGATTCGACAGTCATTCTTTAATGAGTGTGAGCATGTGGATTATCAAATTTTGATCCACCTTACAAGACATGTTTTCACCTAGAAACATTTACTCACATTTCGCAGAATTTTCCTTACGTCAGTTTCGAAAATCAGGCAGTTTTCGCAGAAAAATCCTATTGTTGCAGGTTCCATCCAATAGACATCTCATTTTCATAGATACCATCACCGTAACATTCCGTGTTCCTAAAAAACGGTTCATGCACCAAGGATTCAACAAATATTCACTGCTGAGTTGTTAGCATGTGAATTACCAATCTTTAATAAACCATTGAAGACATATTGTCACCTTAAAGCATTTACTCTGATTTCACAGTGTTTTCATAACACCAGTTTCGAAACTGAGGGAGATTTTTCAGTAAAATTCTCCTGGAGAGGGTTCTAACCAATAGATATGTAATTTACATAGCTTCCCTCACCGAGAAAGACCGTGTTCCGAACAGGCTACATACATCAAGGATTTGAGAAACATTTTTAATGAGTTATGTACATGTGTATTACAGAACTTTCATCCAACATACAAGGCATATTGACACATAGAAACATTAACTGTGAGTTCGCAGCTTTTTCCTAATAGCAGTTTCGAAATTCAGGCAGTTTTCAAAGGAAAAAACTGTTGGAGCGTGTTCTACCCAATAGGTACGTAAATTACATAGATTCCCCCGCTGTGAAATTACATGTTTCGAACACACTACATGCAGAAATTTTCGACAAAAATAAACTATAGAGTTGTTTGCATGAGGATGACAGGACTTTCATCACAATAGAAGGCATATTGATACTTAGAAGCATTTACTCTGATTTCACAGAGATTTCCAAACGCCAGTTTCGAAAATGAGGCAGATTTCACGGCAAAAACCTCTTGGAGCAGGTACTAACCTATAGATATGTAATTTACATGTTTTCGCTCACCGTGAAATTCCGTGTTCTGAACACGCTACATGCATCTCGGATTCGACAAATATTCACTACATAGTTGTTAGCATGTGGATTACAGCACTTTCATACACCATACAAGGCTTACTGACACTTTGAAGAAGTTTCTCAGATTTCACAGTTTAGTTTTAATGCCAGTTTGGAAAATGAGGCAGATTTGGCAGAAAAATTCTCTGGAGCGAGTTATACACAAAAGATATGTACTTTACCTAGTTTTACTCACCGTGATATTCCGTGTTCTGAACATGTTTCATGCATCATGGATTCGACAAATATTCACTACAGAATTGGTAACATAACGATTACGGAATATTCATCCACCATAAATGCCATATTGACACTTTGAAGCACTTTCCCATATTTCAAAAGATTTTCCTAATGCCAGTTTTGAAAATGAGGCAGATTCGCAAAAAATCCTCGTGGAGCAAGTACTTCCCAATAGAAATGTAATTTACATAGTTTCCCTCACAGTGACATTCCAAATTCCGAACACGCTACATACTTCACGGATTTGACAAACATTTTTATGAGCTATGTACATGTGTATTACAGAACTTTCATCCACCATACAAGGAATATTTAAACCTAGAAACTTTAACTCTGAATTTGCAGCCTATTCCTAATGCCAGTTTTTCGAAAATCAGGCCGTTTTCTCCGGAAAAAATTTTTGGAGCGAGATCTACCCAATAGACATGAAATTTTCATAGATTCCATCTCCGGAAATTTCCGTCATACGATCACGCTACATGCATAGGCTTTCTACAATTATTCACATCAGGTTTGTTTGCATGTGGCTTTATGAACTTCCATCACAATAAAAGACATATTGACAGTTTGAAGTATTTTCTCTGATTTTGAAGGAATTTCCAAATGCCAGTTTCGAAAATGAGGCAAATTTCGCAGAGAAAAACTCTTGGTGTGAGTTATACCCAAGACACATTTATTTTACATAGATTCGCTCACCGTGATATTCTATTTTCTGATCATATTTCATGTATCTCGGATTCGACATATATTCCCTACAGAGTTGTTAGTATGCGGATTGCCGAACTTTCATCCACCATACAAGGCATAATTACACCTACAATTGATTAATCTGAGTTCGCAGCATATTCCTAACGCCAGTTTCAAAAATCAGGCTGTTATCTCAGGAAAAAACTCTTGGAGAGATTTCTAACCTAGGGAAATGTAATTTACATAAATTTCCTCGCCGAGACATTCCATGTTCCGAACATGCTACATGCATAACAGATTCGACAAATATTCACTACAGATTTGTTAACATGTGGATTACAGAACTTTCATCACAAAACATTGAATATTGATACTTAGAAGTATTTTCTCAGATTTTGCAGCATTTTCCAAGGGCTAGTTTCAAAAATGATGCAGTTTTCGCAGAAAAATTCTCTTGGAGTTTGTTCTACCTAATAGGCAAGTAGTTTACATTATTTCAAACACCGTGAAATTCCACGTTCCGAACATGTTATATGCATCACGGATAAAAAAAAAGATACTTTAATATGTTGTGAAAATATGGATTACTGAACTTTCTTCCAACATAAAGGCATCTTTACACCTACAAATATTATCTCTCATTTCGCAGCTTTATCCAAACATCCCATTCGAGAATCAAGCAATTTTCGCAGAAATATTCTATTCTAGCTAGTTCTACCCAATAGAATTCTAATTTACATAGTTTCATTACCGTGAAATTCTGTTTTCCGTACGCGCTACATGAATCACGGTTTGAAAAATATTTACTACACTCTTGTTAACATGTGGATTACCGGACTTTCATCCACCAATCAAGTCATATTGACACTTAGAAGCATTTTCTCATATTTCGAAGACTTTTCCTAACGCCAGATTTGAAAAAGAGGCAGATTTTGCAGAAAAATGCTCTTGGAGCGAGTTCTACCCAATAGACATGTAATTTACATAGATGTGCTCATCATGATACTTTGTGTTCTGAACACATTTCATGTATCTCGGATTCGACAAATATTAACTACAGAGATGTTAGCATTTGGATTACCAATCCTACATCCACCATACAAGGCATATATACACCTACAAGTATTTACTCTCATTTCACAGTTTTATCCAAACGTCAAATTCGAAAATCATGAATTTTGCACAGAAAAATTCTATTCAAGCTAGTTCTACCCAATAGAATTTTAATTTACATAGTTACTTTGCCGTGAATTTCCGTGTTCCAAACACGCTAAATAAGTGACGGGTTCGAAAAGTATTCCCTTCATACTTGGTTACGTGGATTACCGGACTTAAATTCCCCATTCAAGGCATATTCACACTTAGAAGCATTTTCTCAGATTTCTCAGATTTTTCCTAACGCCAGTTTGGAAAATGAGGCTGATTTCACAGAAAATGTTCTTGGAGCCAGATCTACCCAAAAGATATGTAATTTACTAGTTCACTCACCGTGACTTTCCGTGTTCTGAACATGTTAAATGCATCAAGGATTCGACAGTCATTCTTTAATGAGTGTGAGCATGTGGATTATCAAATTTTGATCCACCTTGCAAGACATGTTTTCACCTAGAAACATTTACTCACATTTCGCAGAATTTTCCTTACGTCAGTTTCGAAAATCAGGCAGTTTTCGCAGAAAAATCCTATTGTTGCAGGTTCCATCCAATAGACATCTCATTTTCATAGATACCATCACCGTAACATTCCGTGTTCCTAAAAAACGGTTCATGCACCAAGGATTCAACAAATATTCACTGCTGAGTTGTTAGCATGTGAATTACCAATCTTTAATAAACCATTGAAGACATATTGTCACCTTAAAGCATTTACTCTGATTTCACAGTGTTTTCATAACACCAGTTTCGAAACTGAGGGAGATTTTTCAGTAAAACTCTCCTGGAGAGGGTTCTAACCAATAGATATGTAATTTACATAGCTTCCCTCACCGAGAAATACCGTGTTCCGAACAGGCTACATACATCAAGGATTTGAGAAACATTTTTAATGAGTTATGTACATGTGTATTACAGAACTTTCATCCAACATACAAGGCATATTGACACATAGAAACATTAACTGTGAGTTCGCAGCTTTTTCCTAATAGCAGTTTCGAAATTCAGGCAGTTTTCAAAGGAAAAAACTGTTGGAGCGTGTTCTACCCAATAGGTACGTAAATTACATAGATTCCCCAGCTGTGAAATTCCGTGTTTCGAACACACTACATGCAGAAAAGTATCGACAAAAATAAACTATAGAGTTGTTTGCATGAGGATGACAGGACTTTCATCACAATAGAAGGCATATTGATACTTAGAAGCATTTACTCTGATTACACAGAGATTTCCAAACGCCAGTTTCGAAAATGAGGCAGATTTCACGGCAAAAACCTCTTGGAGCAGGTACTAACCTATAGATATGTAATTTACATGGATTCGCTCACCGTGAAATTCCGTGTTCTGAACACGCTACATGCATCTCGGATTCGACAAATATTCACTACATAGTTGTTAGCATGTGGATTACAGCACTTTCATACACCATACAAGGCTTACTGACACTTTGAAGAAGTTTCTCAGATTTCACAGTTTAGTTTTAATGCCAGTTTGGAAAATGAGGCAGATTTGGCAGAAAAATTCTCTGGAGCGAGTTATACACAAAAGATATGTACTTTACCTAGTTTTACTCACCGTGATATTCCGTGTTCTGAACATGTTTCATGCATCATGGATTCGACAAATATTCACTACAGAATTGGTAACATAACGATTACGGAATATTCATCCACCATAAATGCCATATTGACACTTTGAAGCACTTTCCCATATTTCAAAAGATTTTCCTAATGCCAGTTTTGAAAATGAGGCAGATTCGCAAAAAATCCTCGTGGAGCAAGTACTTCCCAATAGAAATGTAATTTACATAGTTTCCCTCACAGTGACATTCCAAATTCCGAACACGCTACATACTTCACGGATTTGACAAACATTTTTATGAGCTATGTACATGTGTATTACAGAACTTTCATCCACCATACAAGGAATATTTAAACCTAGAAACTTTAACTCTGAATTTGCAGCCTATTCCTAATGCCAGTTTTTCGAAAATCAGGCCGTTTTCTCCGGAAAAAATTTTTGGAGCGAGATCTACCCAATAGACATGAAATTTTCATAGATTCCATCTCCGGAAATTTCCGTCATACGATCACGCTACATGCATAGGCTTTCTACAATTATTCACATCAGGTTTGTTTGCATGTGGCTTTATGAACTTCCATCACAATAAAAGACATATTGACAGTTTGAAGTATTTTCTCTGATTTTGAAGGAATTTCCAAATGCCAGTTTCGAAAATGAGGCAAATTTCGCAGAGAAAATCTCTTGGAGTGAGTTATACCCAAGACACATTTATTTTACATAGATTCGCTCACCGTGATATTCTATTTTCTGATCATATTTCATGTATCTCGGATTCGACATATATTCCCTACAGAGTTGTTAGTATGCGGATTGCCGAACTTTCATCCACCATACAAGGCATAATTACACCTACAATTGATTAATCTGAGTTCGCAGCATATTCCTAACGCCAGTTTCAAAAATCAGGCTGTTATCTCAGGAAAAAACTCTTGGAGAGATTTCTAACCTAGGGAAATGTAATTTACATAAATTTCCTCGCCGAGACATTCCATGTTCCGAACATGCTACATGCATAACAGATTCGACAAATATTCACTACAGATTTGTTAACATGTGGATTACAGAACTTTCATCACAAAACATTGAATATTGATACTTAGAAGTATTTTCTCAGATTTTGCAGCATTTTCCAAGGGCTAGTTTCAAAAATGATGCAGTTTTCGCAGAAAAATTCTCTTGGAGTTTGTTCTACCTAATAGGCAAGTAGTTTACATTATTTCAAACACCGTGAAATTCCACGTTCCGAACATGTTATATGCATCACGGATAAAAAAAAAGATACTTTAATATGTTGTGAAAATATGGATTACTGAACTTTCTTCCAACATAAAGGCATCTTTACACCTACAAATATTATCTCTCATTTCGCAGCTTTATCCAAACATCCCATTCGAGAATCAAGCAATTTTCGCAGAAATATTCTATTCTAGCTAGTTCTACCCAATAGAATTCTAATTTACATAGTTTCATTACCGTGAAATTCTGTTTTCCGTACGCGCTACATGAATCACGGTTTGAAAAATATTTACTACACTCTTGTTAACATGTGGATTACCGGACTTTCATCCACCAATCAAGTCATATTGACACTTAGAAGCATTTTCTCATATTTCGAAGACTTTTCCTAACGCCAGATTTGAAAAAGAGGCAGATTTTGCAGAAAAATGCTCTTGGAGCGAGTTCTACCCAATAGACATGTAATTTACATAGATGTGCTCATCATGATACTTTGTGTTCTGAACACATTTCATGTATCTCGGATTCGACAAATATTAACTACAGAGATGTTAGCATTTGGATTACCAATCCTACATCCACCATACAAGGCATATATACACCTACAAGTATTTACTCTCATTTCACAGTTTTATCCAAACGTCAAATTCGAAAATCATGAATTTTGCACAGAAAAATTCTATTCAAGCTAGTTCTACCCAATAGAATTTTAATTTACATAGTTACTTTGCCGTGAATTTCCGTGTTCCAAACACGCTAAATAAGTGACGGGTTCGAAAAGTATTCCCTTCATACTTGGTTACGTGGATTACCGGACTTAAATTCCCCATTCAAGGCATATTCACACTTAGAAGCATTTTCTCAGATTTCTCAGATTTTTCCTAACGCCAGTTTGGAAAATGAGGCTGATTTCACAGAAAATGTTCTTGGAGCCAGATCTACCCAAAAGATATGTAATTTACTAGTTCACTCACCGTGACTTTCCGTGTTCTGAACATGTTAAATGCATCAAGGATTCGACAGTCATTCTTTAATGAGTGTGAGCATGTGGATTATCAAATTTTGATCCACCTTGCAAGACATGTTTTCACCTAGAAACATTTACTCACATTTCGCAGAATTTTCCTTACGTCAGTTTCGAAAATCAGGCAGTTTTCGCAGAAAAATCCTATTGTTGCAGGTTCCATCCAATAGACATCTCATTTTCATAGATACCATCACCGTAACATTCCGTGTTCCTAAAAAACGGTTCATGCACCAAGGATTCAACAAATATTCACTGCTGAGTTGTTAGCATGTGAATTACCAATCTTTAATAAACCATTGAAGACATATTGTCACCTTAAAGCATTTACTCTGATTTCACAGTGTTTTCATAACACCAGTTTCGAAACTGAGGGAGATTTTTCAGTAAAACTCTCCTGGAGAGGGTTCTAACCAATAGATATGTAATTTACATAGCTTCCCTCACCGAGAAATACCGTGTTCCGAACAGGCTACATACATCAAGGATTTGAGAAACATTTTTAATGAGTTATGTACATGTGTATTACAGAACTTTCATCCAACATACAAGGCATATTGACACATAGAAACATTAACTGTGAGTTCGCAGCTTTTTCCTAATAGCAGTTTCGAAATTCAGGCAGTTTTCAAAGGAAAAAACTGTTGGAGCGTGTTCTACCCAATAGGTACGTAAATTACATAGATTCCCCAGCTGTGAAATTCCGTGTTTCGAACACACTACATGCAGAAAAGTATCGACAAAAATAAACTATAGAGTTGTTTGCATGAGGATGACAGGACTTTCATCACAATAGAAGGCATATTGATACTTAGAAGCATTTACTCTGATTACACAGAGATTTCCAAACGCCAGTTTCGAAAATGAGGCAGATTTCACGGCAAAAACCTCTTGGAGCAGGTACTAACCTATAGATATGTAATTTACATGGATTCGCTCACCGTGAAATTCCGTGTTCTGAACACGCTACATGCATCTCGGATTCGACAAATATTCACTACATAGTTGTTAGCATGTGGATTACAGCACTTTCATACACCATACAAGGCTTACTGACACTTTGAAGAAGTTTCTCAGATTTCACAGTTTAGTTTTAATGCCAGTTTGGAAAATGAGGCAGATTTGGCAGAAAAATTCTCTGGAGCGAGTTATACACAAAAGATATGTACTTTACCTAGTTTTACTCACCGTGATATTCCGTGTTCTGAACATGTTTCATGCATCATGGATTCGACAAATATTCACTACAGAATTGGTAACATAACGATTACGGAATATTCATCCACCATAAATGCCATATTGACACTTTGAAGCACTTTCCCATATTTCAAAAGATTTTCCTAATGCCAGTTTTGAAAATGAGGCAGATTCGCAAAAAATCCTCGTGGAGCAAGTACTTCCCAATAGAAATGTAATTTACATAGTTTCCCTCACAGTGACATTCCAATTTCCGAACACGCTACATACTTCACGGATTTGACAAACATTTTTATGAGCTATGTACATGTGTATTACAGAACTTTCATCCACCATACAAGGAATATTTAAACCTAGAAACTTTAACTCTGAATTTGCAGCCTATTCCTAATGCCAGTTTTTCGAAAATCAGGCCGTTTTCTCCGGAAAAAATTTTTGGAGCGAGATCTACCCAATAGACATGAAATTTTCATAGATTCCATCTCCGGAAATTTCCGTCATACGATCACGCTACATGCATAGGCTTTCTACAATTATTCACATCAGGTTTGTTTGCATGTGGCTTTATGAACTTCCATCACAATAAAAGACATATTGACAGTTTGAAGTATTTTCTCTGATTTTGAAGGAATTTCCAAATGCCAGTTTCGAAAATGAGGCAAATTTCGCAGAGAAAATCTCTTGGAGTGAGTTATACCCAAGACACATTTATTTTACATAGATTCGCTCACCGTGATATTCTATTTTCTGATCATATTTCATGTATCTCGGATTCGACATATATTCCCTACAGAGTTGTTAGTATGCGGATTGCCGAACTTTCATCCACCATACAAGGCATATTTATACCTACAATTGATTAATGTGAGTTCGCAGCATATTCCTAACGCCAGTTTCAAAAATCAGGCTGTTATCTCAGGAAAAAACTCTTGGAGAGATTTCTAACCTAGGGAAATGTAATTTACATAAATTTCCTCGCCGAGACATTCCATGTTCCGAACATGCTACATGCATAACGGATTCGACAAATATTCACTACAGATTTGTTAACATGTGGATTACCGAACTTTCATCACAAAACATTGAATATTGTTACTTAGAAGTATTTTCTCAGATTTTGCAGCATTTTCCAAGGGCTAGTTTCAAAAATGATGCAGTTTTCGCAGAAAAATTCTCTTGGAGTTTGTTCTACCTAATAGGCAAGTAGTTTACATTATTTCAAACACCGTGAAATTCCACGTTCCGAACATGTTATATGCATCACGGATAAAAAAAAAGATTCTTTAATATGTTGTGAAAATATGGATTACTGAACTTTCTTCCAACATAAAGGCATCTTTACACCTACAAATATTATCTCTCATTTCGCAGCTTTATCCAAACATCCCATTCGAGAATCAAGCAATTTTCGCAGAAATATTCTATTCTAGCTAGTTCTACCCAATAGAATTCTAATTTACATAGTTTCATTACCGTGAAATTCTGTTTTCCGTACGCGCTACATGAATCACGGTTTGAAAAATATTTACTACACTCTTGTTAACATGTGGATTACCGGACTTTCATCCACCAATCAAGTCATATTGACACTTAGAAGCATTTTCTCATATTTCGAAGACTTTTCCTAACGCCAGATTTGAAAAAGAGGCAGATTTTGCAGAAAAATGCTCTTGGAGCGAGTTCTACCCAATAGACATGTAATTTACATAGATGTGCTCATCATGATACTTTGTGTTCTGAACACATTTCATGTATCTCGGATTCGACAAATATTAACTACAGAGATGTTAGCATTTGGATTACCAATCCTACATCCACCATACAAGGCATATATACACCTACAAGTATTTACTCTCATTTCACAGTTTTATCCAAACGTCAAATTCGAAAATCATGAATTTTGCACAGAAAAATTCTATTCAAACTAGTTCTACCCAATAGAATTTTAATTTACATAGTTACTGTGCCGTGAATTTCCGTGTTCCAAACACGCTAAATAAGTGACGGGTTCGAAAAGTATTCCCTTCATACTTGGTTACGTGGATTACCGGACTTAAATTCCCCATTCAAGGCATATTCACACTTAGAAGCATTTTCTCAGATTTCTCAGTTTTTTCCTAACGCCAGTTTGGAAAATGAGGCTGATTTCACAGAAAATGTTCTTGGAGCCAGATCTACCCAAAAGATATGTAATTTACTAGTTCACTCACCGTGACTTTCCGTGTTCTGAACATGTTAAATGCATCAAGGATTCGACAGTCATTCTTTAATGAGTGTGAGCATGTGGATTATCAAATTTTGATCCACCTTGCAAGACATGTTTTCACCTAGAAACATTTACTCACATTTCGCAGAATTTTCCTTACGTCAGTTTCGAAAATCAGGCAGTTTTCGCAGAAAAATCCTATTGTTGCAGGTTCCATCCAATAGACATCTCATTTTCATAGATACCATCACCGTAACATTCCGTGTTCCTAAAAAACGGTTCATGCACCAAGGATTCAACAAATATTCACTGCTGAGTTGTTAGCATGTGAATTACCAATCTTTAATAAACCATTGAAGACATATTGTCACCTTAAAACATTTACTCTGATTTCACAGTGTTTTCATAACACCAGTTTCGAAACTGAGGGAGATTTTTCAGTAAAACTCTCCTGGAGAGGGTTCTAACCAATAGATATGTAATTTACATAGCTTCCCTCACCGAGAAATACCGTGTTCCGAACAGGCTACATACATCAAGGATTTGAGAAACATTTTTAATGAGTTATGTACATGTGTATTACAGAACTTTCATCCAACATACAAGGCATATTGACACATAGAAACATTAACTGTGAGTTCGCAGCTTTTTCCTAATAGCAGTTTCGAAATTCAGGCAGTTTTCAAAGGAAAAAACTGTTGGAGCGTGTTCCACCCAATAGTTACGTAAATTACATAGATTCCCCAGCTGTGAAATTCCGTGTTTCGAACACACTACATGCAGAAAAGTATCGACAAAAATAAACTATAGAGTTGTTTGCATGAGGATGACAGGACTTTCATCACAATAGAAGGCATATTGATACTTAGAAGCATTTACTCTGATTTCACAGAGATTTCCAAACGCCAGTTTCGAAAATGAGGCAGATTTCACGGCAAAAACCTCTTGGAGCAGGTACTAACCTATAGATATGTAATTTACATGGATTCGCTCACCGTGAAATTCCGTGTTCTGAACACGCTACATGCATCTCGGATTC
Organism: Camelus bactrianus; assembly: GCF_048773025.1. Lineage (NCBI taxonomy): Eukaryota > Metazoa > Chordata > Mammalia > Artiodactyla > Camelidae > Camelus > Camelus bactrianus. The sequence goes on along the minus strand of NC_133539.1, from coordinate 139,778,715 downwards.
GACAAATATTCAGTACATAGTTGTTAGCATGTGGATTACAGCACTTTCATACACCATACAAGGCTTACTGACACTTTGAAGAAGTTTCTCAGATTTCACAGTTTAGTTTTAATGCCAGTTTGGAAAATGAGGCAGATTTGGCAGAAAAATTCTCTGGAGCGAGTTATACACAAAAGATATGTACTTTACCTAGTTTTACTCACCGTGATATTCCGTGTTCTGAACATGTTTCATGCATCATGGATTCGACAAATATTCACTACAGAATTGGTAACATAACGATTACGGAATATTCATCCACCATAAATGCCATATTGACACTTTGAAGCACTTTCCCATATTTCAAAAGATTTTCCTAATGCCAGTTTTGAAAATGAGGCAGATTCGCAAAAAATTCTCGTGGAGCAAGTACTTCCCAATAGAAATGTAATTTACATAGTTTCCCTCACAGTGACATTCCAATTTCCGAACACGCTACATACTTCACGGATTTGACAAACATTTTTATGAACTATGTACATGTGTATTACAGAACTTTCATCCACCATACAAGGAATATTTAAACCTAGAAACTTTAACTCTGAATTTGCAGCCTATTCCTAATGCCAGTTTTTCGAAAATCAGGCCGTTTTCTCCGGAAAAAATTTTTGGAGCGAGATCTACCCAATAGACATGAAATTTTCATTGATTCCATCTCCGGAAATTTCCGTCATACGATCACGCTACATGCATAGGCTTTCTACAATTATTCACATCAGGTTTGTTTGCATGTGGCTTTATGAACTTCCATCACAATAAAAGACATATTGACAGTTTGAAGTATTTTCTCTGATTTTGAAGGAATTTCCAAATGCCAGTTTCGAAAATGAGGCAAATTTCGCAGAGAAAAACTCTTGGAGTGAGTTATACCCAAGACACATTTATTTTACATAGATTCGCTCACCGTGATATTCTATTTTCTGATCATATTTCATGTATCTCGGATTCGACATATATTCCCTACAGAGTTGTTAGTATGCGGATTGCCGAACTTTCATCCACCATACAAGGCATATTTATACCTACAATTGATTAATCTGAGTTCGCAGCATATTCCTAACGCCAGTTTCAAAAATCAGGCTGTTATCTCAGGAAAAAACTCTTGGAGAGATTTCTAACCTAGGGAAATGTAATTTACATAAATTTCCTCGCCGAGACATTCCATGTTCCGAACATGCTACATGCATAACAGATTCGACAAATATTCACTACAGATTTGTTAACATGTGGATTACCGAACTTTCATCACAAAACATTGAATATTGTTACTTAGAAGTATTTTCTCAGATTTTGCAGCATTTTCCAAGGGCTAGTTTCAAAAATGATGCAGTTTTCGCAGAAAAATTCTCTTGGAGTTTGTTCTACCTAATAGGCAAGTAGTTTACATTATTTCAATCACCGTGAAATTCCACGTTCCGAACATGTTATATGCATCACGGATAAAAAAAAGATTCTTTAATATGTTGTGAAAATATGAATTACTGAACTTTCTTCCAACATAAAGGCATCTTTACACCTACAAATATTATCTCTAATTTCGCAGCTTTATGCAAAAATCCCATTCGAGAATCAAGCAATTTTCGCAGAAATATTCTATTTTAGCTAGTTCTACCCAATAGAATTCTAATTTACATAGTTTCATTACCGTGAAATTCTGTTTTCCGTATGTGCTACATGAATCACGGTTTGAAAAATATTTACTACACACTTGATAACATTTGGATTACCGGACTTTCATCCACCAATCAAGTCATATTGACACTTAGAAGCATTTTCTCATATTTCAAAGATTTTTCCTATCGCCAGATTTGAAAAAGAGGAAGATTTTGCAGAAAAATGCTCTTGGAGCGAGTTCTACCCAATAGACATGTAATTTACATAGATGTGCTCATCATGATACTTTGTGTTCTGAACACATTTCATGTATCTCGGATTCGACAAATATTAACTACAGAGATGTTAGCATTTGGATTACCAATCCTACATCCACCATACAAGGCATATATACACCTACAAGTATTTACTCTCATTTCACAGTTTTATCCAAACGTCAAATTCGAAAATCATGAATTTTGCACAGAAAAATTCTATTCAAGCTAGTTCTACCCAATAGAATTTTAATTTACATAGTTACATTGCCGTGAATTTCCGTGTTCCAAACACGCTAAATAAGTCACGGGTAAGAAAAGTATTCCCTTCTTAGTTGGTTACGTGGATTACCGGACTTAAATTCCCCATTCAAGGCATATTCACACTTAGAAGCATTTTCTCAGATTTCTCAGGTTTTTCCTAACGCCAGTTTGGAAATGAGGCTGATTTCACAGAAAATGTTCTTGGAGCCAGATGTAACCAAAAGATATGTAATTTACTACTTCACTCACCGTGACTTTCCGTGTTCTGAACATGTTAAATGCATCAAGGATTCGACAGTCATTCTTTAATGAGTGTGAGCATGTGGATTATCAAATTTTGATCCACCTTACAAGACATGTTTTCACCTAGAAACATTTACTCACATTTCGCAGAATTTTCCTAACGTCAGTTTCGAAAATCAGGCAGTTTTCGCAGAAAAATCCTCTTGTTGCATGTTCCATCCAATAGACATCTCATTTTCATAGATACCATCACCGTAACATTCCGTGTTCCTAAAAAACGGTTCATGCACCAAGGATTCAACAAATATTCACTGCTGAGTTGTTAGCATGTGAATTACAAATCTTTAATAAACCATTGAAGACATATTGTCACCTTAAAGCATTTACTCTGATTTCACAGTGTTTTCATAACACCAGTTTCGAAACTGAGGGAGATTTTTCAGTAAAACTCTCCTGGAGAGGGTTCTAACCAATAGATATGTAATTTACATAGCTTCCCTCACCGAGAAATACCGTGTTCCGAACAGGCTACATACATCAAGGATTTGAGAAACATTTTTAATGAGTTATGTACATGTGTATTACAGAACTTTCATCCAACATACAAGGCATATTGACACATAGAAACATTAACTGTGAGTTCGCAGCTTTTTCCTAATAGCAGTTTCGAAATTCAGGCAGTTTTCAAAGGAAAAAAATGTTGGAGCGTGTTCTACCCAATAGATACGTAAATTACATAGATTCCCCCGCTGTGAAATTACGTGTTTCGAACACACTACATGCAGAAAAGTTTCGACAAAAATAAACTTTAGAGTTGTTTTCATGAGGATGACAGGACTTTCATCACAATAGAAGGCATTTTGATACTTAGAAGCATTTACTCTGATTTCACAGAGCTTTCCAAACGCCAGTTTTGAAAATGAGGCAGATTTCACGGCAAAAACCTCTTGGAGCAGGTACTAACCTATAGATATGTAATTTACATGGATTCGCTCACCGTGAAATTCCATGTTCTGAACACGCTACATGCATCTCGGATTCGACAAATATTCACTACATAGTTGTTAGCATGTGGATTACAGCACTTTCATACACCATACAAGGCTTACTGACACTTTGAAGAAGTTTCTCAGATTTCACAGTTTAGTTTTAACGCCAGTTTGGAAAATGAGGCAGATTTGGCAGAAAAATTCTCTGGAGCGAGTTATACACAAAAGATATGTACTTTACCTAGTTTTACTCACCGTGATATTCCGTGTTCTGAACATGTTTCATGCATCATGAATTCGACAAACATTCACTACAGAGTTGGTAACATAACGATTACAGAACATTCATCCACCATAAATGCCATATTGACACTTTGAAGCACTTTCCCATATTTCAAAAGATTTTCCTAATGCCAGTTTTGAAAATGAGGCAGATTCGCAAAAAATTCTCGTGGAGCAAGTACTTCCCAATAGAAATGTAATTTACATAGTTTCCCTCACAGTGACATTCCAATTTCCGAACACGCTACATACTTCACGGATTTGACAAACATTTTTATGAGCTATGTATATGTGTATTACAGAACTTTCATCCACCATACAAGGAATATTTAAACCTAGAAACATTAACTCTGAATTTGCAGCCTATTCCTAATGCCAGTTTATTCAAAAATCAGGCCGTTTTCTCCGGAAAAAATTTTTGGAGCGAGATCTACACAATAGACATGAAATTTACATAGATTCCATCTCCGGAAATTTCCGTCATACGATCACGCTACATGCATAGGCTTTCTACAATTATTCACATCAGGTTTGTTTGCATGTGGCTTTAAGAACTTCCATCCCAATACAAGACATATTGACAGTTTGAAGCATTTTCTCTGATTTGGCAGAAATTTCCAAATGCCAGTTTCGTAAATGAGGCAGATTTCGCAGAGAAAACCTCTTGGAGTGAGTTATACCCAAGACACATTTATTTTACATAGATTCGCTCACCGTGATATCCTATTTTCTGAAAACTCTTCATGTAACTCGGATTCGACATATATTCTCTACAGAGTTGTTAGTATGGGGATAGACGACCTTTCATCCACCATACAAGGCATATTTACACCTACAATTGATTAATCTGAGTTCGCAGCATATTCCTAACGCCAGTTTCAAAAATCAGGCTGTATCTCAGGAAAATACTTGGAGAGATTTCTAACCTAGGGAAATGTAATTTACATAAAATTCCTCGCCGTGAAATTCCATGTTCCGAACATGCTACATGCATAACGGTTTCGACAAATATTCACTACAGATTTGTTAGCATGTGGATTACCGATCTTTCATCACAAAACATTGAATATTGATACTTAGAAGTATTTTCTCAGATTTTTCACCGTTTTCCAAGGGCTAGTTTCAAAAAAGATGCAGTTTTAGCAGAAAAATTCACTTGGAGTTTGTTCTACATAATAGGCAAGTAGTTTACATTGTTCCAATCTCCGTGAAATTCCACGTTCTGAACATGGTACATGCAACACGGATAAAAAAAAAGATTCTTTAATATGTTGTGAAAATATGGATTACTGAACTTTCTTCCAACATAAAGGCATCTTTACACCTACAAATATTATCTCTCATTTCGCAGCTTTATGCAAACATCCCATTCGAGAATCAAGCAATTTTCGCAGAAATATACTATTCTAGCTAGTTCTACCCAATAGAATTCTAATTTACATAGTTTCATTACCGTGAAATTCTGTTTTCCGTACACGCTACATGAATCACGATTTGAAAAATATTTACTACACTTTTGTAAACATGTGGATTACCAGACTTTCATCCACCAATCAAGTCATATTGACACTTAGAAGCATTTTCTCATATTTCGAAGACTTTTCCTAACGCCAGATTTGAAAAAGAGGCAGATTTTGCAGAAAAATGCTCTTGGAGCGAGTTCTACCCAATAGACATGTAATTTACATAGATGTGCTCATCATGATACTTTGTGTTCTGAACACATTTCATGTATCTCGGATTCGACAAATATTAACTACAGAGATGTTAGCATTTGGATTACCAATCCTACATCCACCATACAAGGCATATATACACCTACAAGTATTTACTCTCATTTCACAGTTTTATCCAAACGTCAAATTCGAAAATCATGAATTTTGCACAGAAAAATTCTATTCAAGCTAGTTCTACCCAATAGAATTTTAATTTACATAGTTACATTGCCGTGAATTTCCGTGTTCCAAACACGCTAAATAAGTCACGCGTTCGAAAAGTATTCCCTTCATAGTTGGTTACGTGGATTACCGGACTTAAATTCCCCATTCAAGGCATATTCACACTTAGAAGCATTTTCTCAGATTTCTCAGGTTTTTCCTAACGCCAGTTTGGAAAATGAGGCTGATTTCACAGAAAATGTTCTTGGAGCCAGATCTAACGAAAAGATATGTAATATACTAGTTCACTCACCGTGACTTTCCGTGTTCTGAACATGTTAAATGCATCAAGGATTCGACAGTCATTCTTTAATGAGTGTGAGCATGTGGATTATCAAATTTTGATCCACCTTACAAGACATGTTTTCACCTAGAAACATTTACTCACATTTCGCAGAATTTTCCTAACGTCAGTTTCCAAAATCAGGCAGTTTTCGCAGAAAAATCCTATTGTTGCATGTTCCATCCAATAGACATCTCATTTTCATAGATACCATCACCGTAACATTCCGTGTTCCTAAAAAACGATTCATGCACCAAGGATTCAACAAATATTCACTGCTGAGTTGTTAGCATGTGAATTACCAATCTTTAATAAACCATTGAAGACATATTGTCACCTTAAAGCATTTATTCTGATTTCACAGTGTTTTCATAACACCAGTTTCGAAACTGAGGGAGATTTTTCAGTAAAACTCTCCTGGAGAGGGTTCTAACCAATAGATATGTAATTTACATAGCTTCCTTCACCGAGAAATACCGTGTTCCAAACAGGCTACATACATCAAGGATTTGAGAAACATTTTTAATGAGTTATGTACATGTGTATTACAGAACTTTCATCCAACATACAAGGCATATTGACACATAGAAACATTAACTGTGAGTTCGCAGCTTTTTCCTAATAGCAGTTTCGAAATTCAGGCAGTTTTCAAAGGAAAAAACTGTTGGAGCGTGTTCTACCCAATAGATACGTAAATTACATAGATTCCCCCGCTGTGAAATTACGTGTTTCGAACACACTACATGCAGAAAAGTTTCGACAAAAATAAACTATAGAGTTGTTTGCATGAGGATGACAGGACTTTCATCACAATAGAAGGCATATTGATACTTAGAAGCATTTACTCTGATTTCACAGAGCTTTCCAAACGCCAGTTTTGGAAATGAGGCAGATTTCACGGCAAAAACCTCTTGGAGCAGGTACTAACCTATAGATATGTAATTTACATGGATTCGCTCACCGTGAAATTCCGTGTTCTGAACACACTACATGCATCTCGGATTCGACAAATATTCAGTACATAGTTGTTAGCATGTGGATTACAGCACTTTCATACACCATACAAGGCTTACTGACACTTTGAAGAAGTTTCTCAGATTTCACAGTTTGGTTTTAACGCCAGTTTGGAAAATGAGGCAGATTTGGCAGAAAAATTCTCTGGAGCGAGTTATACACAAAAGATATGTACTTTACCTAGTTTTACTCACCGTGATATTCCGTGTTCTGAACACGTTTCATGCATCATGGATTCGACCAACATTCACTACAGAGTTGGTAACATAACGATTACGGAACATTCATCCACCATAAATGCCATATTGACACTTTGAAGCACTTTCCCATATTTCAAAAGATTTTCCTAATGCCAGTTTTGAAAATGAGGCAGATTCGCAAAAAATTCTCGTGGAGCAAGTACTTCCCAATAGAAATGTAATTTACATAGTTTCCCTCACAGTGACATTCCAATTTCCGAACACGCTACATACTTCACGGATTTGACAAACATTTTTATGAGCTATGTACATGTGTATTACAGAGCTTTCATCCACCATACAAGGAATATTTAAACCTAGATATATTAACTCTGAATTTGCAGCCTATACCTAATGCCAGTTTTTTGAAAATCAGGCCGTGTCCTCCGGAAAAAACTTTTGGAGCGAGATCTACCCAATAGACATGAAATGTACATAGATTCCATCTCCGGAAATTTCCGTCATATGATCACGCTACATGCATAGGCTTTCTACAATTATTCACATCAGGTTTGTTTGCATGTGGCTTTAAGAACTTCCATCCCAATACAAGACATATTGACAGTTTGAAGCATTTTCTCTGATTTGGCAGAAATTTCCAAATGCCAGTTTCGTAAATGAGGCAGATTTCGCAGAGAAAACCTCTTGGAGTGAGTTATACCCAAGACACATTTATTTTATATAGATTCACTCACCGTGATATTCTATTTTCTGAACACTCTTCATGTATCTTGGATTCGACATATATTCTCTACAGAGTTGTTAGTATGGGGATAGCCGAACTTTCATCCACCATACAAGGCATATTTACACCTACAATTGATTAATCTGAGTTCGCAGCATATTCCTAACGCCAGTTTCAAAAATCAGGCTGTTATCTCAGGAAAAAACTCTTGGAGAGATTTCTAACCTAGGGAAATGTAATTTACACAAAATTCCTCGCCGTGAAATTCCATGTTCCGAACATGCTACATGCATAACGATTGCGACAAATATTCACTACAGATTTGTTAGCATGTGGATTACCGATCTTTCATCACAAAACATTGAATATTGATACTTAGAAGTATTTTCTCAGATTTTGCACCATTTTCCAAGGGCTAGTTTCAAAAAAGATGCAGTTTTAGCAGAAAAATTCACTTGGAGTTTGTTCTACATAATAGGCAAGTAGTTTACATTGTTCCAATCTCCGTGAAATTCCACGTTCTGAACATGTTACATGCATCACGGATAAAAAAAAAGATTCTTTAATATGTTGTCAAAATATGGATTACTGAACTTTCTTCCAACATAAAGGCATCTTTACACCTACAAATATTATCTCTCATTTCGCAGCTTTATCCAAACATCCCATTCGAGAATCAAGCAATTTTTGCAGAAATATACTATTCTAGCTAGTTCTACCCAATAGAATTCTAATTTACATATTTTCATTACCGTGAAATTCTGTTTTCCGTACGCGCTACATGAATCACGGTTTGAAAAATATTTACTACACTCTTGTTAACATGTGGATTACCAGACTTTCATCCACCAATCAAGTCATATTGACACTTAGAAGCATTTTCTCATATTTCGAAGATTTTTCCTAACGCCAGATTTGAAAAAGGGGCAGATTTTGCAGAAAATGCTCTTGGAGCGAGTTCTACCCAATAGATATGTAATTTACATAGATGTGCTCATCATGATACTTTGTGTTCTGAACACATTTCATGTATCTCGGATTCGACAAATATTAACTACAGAGATGTTAGCATTTGGATTACCAATCCTACATCCACCATACAAGGCATATATACACCTACAAGTATTTACTCTCATTTCACAGTTTTATCCAAATGTCAAATTCGAAAATCATGAATTTTGCACAGAAAAATTCTATTCAAGCTAGTTCTACCCAATAGAATTTTAATTTACATAGTTACATTGCCGTGAATTTCCGTGTTCCAAACACGCTAAATAAGTCACGCGTTCGAAAAGTATTCCCTTCATAGTTGGTTACGTGGATTACCGGACTTAAATTCCCCATTCAAGGCATATTCACACTTAGAAGCATTTTCTCAGATTTCTCAGGTTTTTCCTAACGCCAGTTTGGAAAATGAGGCTGATTTCACAGAAAATGTTCTTGGAACCAGATCTAACCAAAAGATATGTAATTTACTAGTTCACTCACCGTGACTTTCCGTGTTCTGAACATGTTAAATGCATCAAGGATTCGACAGTCATTCTTTAATGAGTGTGAGCATGTGGATTATCAAATTTTGATCCACCTTACAAGACATGTTTTCACCTAGAAACTATTACTCACATTTCGCAGAATTTTCCTAACGTCAGTTTCGAAAATCAGGCAGTTTTCGCAGAAAAATCCTATTGTTGCATGTTCCAACCAATAGACATCTCATTTTCATAGATACCATCACCGTAACATTCCGTGTTCCTAAAAAACGGTTCATGCACCAAGGATTCAACAAATATTCACTGCTGAGTTGTTAGCATGTGAATTACCAATCTTTAATAAACCATTGAAGACATATTGTCACCTTAAAGCATTTACTCTGATTTCACAGTGTTTTCATACCACCAGTTTCGAAACTGAGGCAGATTTTTCAGTAAAACTCTCCTGGAGAGGGTTCTAACCAATAGATATGTAATTTACATAGCTTCCCTCACCGAGAAATACCGTGTTCCGAACAGGCTACATACATCAAGGATTTGAGAAACATTTTTAATGAGTTATGTACATGTGTATTACAGAACTTTCATCCAACATACAAGGCATATTGACACATAGAAACATTAACTGTGAGTTCGCAGCTTTTTCCTAATAGCAGTTTCGAAATTCAGGCAGTTTTCAAAGGAAAAAACTGTTGGAGCGTGTTCTACCCAATAGATACGTAAATTACATAGATTCCCCCGCTGTGAAATTACGTGTTTCGAACACACTACATGCAGAAAAGTTTCGACAAAAATAAACTATAGAGTTGTTTGCATGAGGATGACAGGACTTTCATCACAATAGAAGGCATTTTGATACTTAGAAGCATTTACTCTGATTTCACAGAGCTTTCCAAACGCCAGTTTTGAAAATGAGGCAGATTTCACGGCAAAAACCTCTTGGAGCAGGTACTAACCTATAGATATGTAATTTACATGGATTCGCTCACCGTGAAATTCCGTGTTCTGAACACGCTACATGCATCTCGGATTCGACAAATATTCAGTACATAGTTGTTAGCATGTGGATTACAGCACTTTCATACACCATACAAGGCTTACTGACACTTTGAAGAAGTTTCTCAGATTTCACAGTTTGGTTTTAACGCCAGTTTGGAAAATGAGGCAGATTTGGCAGAAAAATTCTCTGGAGCGAGTTATACACAAAAGATATGTACTTTACCTAGTTTTACTCACCGTGATATTCCGTGTTCTGAACACGTTTCATGCATCATGGATTCGACCAACATTCACTACAGAGTTGGTAACATAACGATTACGGAACATTCATCCACCATAAATGCCATATTGACACTTTGAAGCACTTTCCCATATTTCAAAAGATTTTCCTAATGCCAGTTTTGAAAATGAGGCAGATTCGCAAAAAATTCTCGTGGAGCAAGTACTTCCCAATAGAAATTTAATTTACATAGTTTCCCTCACAGTGACATTCCAATTTCCGAACACGCTACATACTTCACGGATTTGACAAACATTTTTATGAGCTATGTACATGTGTATTACAGAACTTTCATCCACCATACAAGGAATATTTAAACATATAAATATTAACTCTGAATTTGCAGCCTATACCTAATGCCAGTTTTTCGAAAATCAGGCCGTGTTCTCCGGAAAAAACTTTTGGAGCGAGATCTACCCAATAGACATGAAATTTACATAGATTCCATCTCCGGAAATTTCCGTCATACGATCACGCTACATGCATAGGCTTTCTACAATTATTCACATCAGGTTTGTTTGCATGTGGCTTTAAGAACTTCCATCCCAATACAAGACATATTGACAGTTTGAAGCATTTTCTCTGATTTGGCAGAAATTTCCAAATGCCAGTTTCGTAAATGAGGCAGATTTCGCAGAGAAAACCTCTTGGAGTGAGTTATACCCAAGACACATTTATTTTACATAGATTCGCTCACCGTGATATTCTATTTTCTGAACACTCTTCATGTATCTCGGATTCGACATATATTCTCTACAGAGTTGTTAGTATGGGGATAGCTGAACTTTCATCCACCATACAAGGCATATTTACACCTACAATTGATTAATCTGAGTTCGCAGCATATTCCTAACGCCAGTTTCAAAAATCAGGCTGTTATCTCAGGAAAAAACTCTTGGAGAGATTTCTAACCTAGGGAAATGTAATTTACATAAAATTCCTCGCCGTGAAATTCCATGTTCCGAACATGCTACATGCATAACGGTTTCGACAAATATTCACTACAGATTTGTTAGCATGTGGATTACCGATCTTTCATCACAAAACATTGAATATTGATACTTAGAAGTATTTTCTCAGATTTTTCACCGTTTTCCAAGGGCTAGTTTCAAAAAAGATGCAGTTTTAGCAGAAAAATTCACTTGGAGTTTGTTCTACATAATATTCAAGTAGTTTACATTGTTCCAATCTCCGTGAAATTCCACGTTCTGAACATGGTACATGCATCACGGATAAAAAAAAGATTCTTTAATATGTTGTGAAAATATGGATTAATGAACTTTCTTCCAACATAAAGGCATCTTTACACCTACAAATATTATCTCTCATTTCGCAGCTATATCCAAACATCCCATTCGAGAATCAAGCAATTTTTGCAGAAATATACTATTCTAGCTATTTCTACCCAATAGAATTCTAATTTACATAGTTTCATTACCGTGAAATTCTGTTTTCCGTACGCGCTACATGAATCACGGTTTGAAAAATATTTACTACACTCTTGTTAACATGTGGATTACCGGACTTTCATCCACCAATCAAGTCATATTGACACTTAGAAGCATTTTCTCATATTTCGAAGATTTTTCCTAACGCCAGATTTGAAAAAGGGGCAGATTTTGCAGAAAAATGCTCTTGGAGCGAGTTCTACCCAATAGACATGTAATTTACATAGATGTGCTCATCATGATACTTTGTGTTCTGAACACATTTCATGTATCTCGGATTCGACAAATATTAACTACAGAGATGTTAGCATTTGGATTACCAATCCTACATCCACCATACAAGGCATATATACACCTACAAGTATTTACTCTCATTTCACAGTTTTATCCAAACGTCAAATTCGAAAATCATGAATTTTGCACAGAAAAATTCTATTCAAGCTAGTTCTACCCAATAGAATTTTAATTTACATAGTTACATTGCCGTGAATTTCCGTGTTCCAAACACGCTAAATAAGTCACGCGTTCGAAAAGTATTCCCTTCATAGTTGGTTACGTGGATTACCGGACTTAAATTCCCCATTCAAGGCATATTCACACTTAGAAGCATTTTCTCAGATTTCTCAGGTTTTTCCTAACGCCAGTTTGGAAAATGAGGCTGATTTCACAGAAAATGTTCTTGGAGCCAGATCTAACCAAAAGATATGTAATATACTAGTTCACTCACTGTGACATTCCGTGTTCTGAACATGTTAAATGCATCAAGGATTCGACAGTCATTCTTTAATGAGTGTGAGCATGTGGATTATCAAATTTTGATCCACCTTACAAGACATGTTTTCACCTAGAAACATTTACTCACATTTCGCAGAATTTTCCTAATGTCAGTTTTGAAAATCAGGCAGTTTTCGCAGAAAAATCCTATTGTTGCAGGTTCCATCCAATAGACATCTCATTTTCATAGATACCATCACCGTAACATTCCGTGTTCCTAAAAAACGGTTCATGCACCAAGGATTCAACAAATATTCACTGCTGAGTTGTTAGCATGTGAATTACCAATCTTTAATAAACCATTGAAGACATATTGTCACCTTAAAGCATTTACTCTGATTTCACAGTGTTTTCATAACACCAGTTTCGAAACTGAGGGAGATTTTTCAGTAAAACTCTCCTGGAGAGGGTTCTAACCAATAGATATGTAATTTACATAGCTTCCCTCACCGAGAAATACCGTGTTCCGAACAGGCTACATACATCAAGGATTTGAGAAACATTTTTAATGAGTTATGTACATGTGTATTACAGAACTTTCATCCAACATACAAGGCATATTGACACATAGAAACATTAACTGTGAGTTCGCAGCTTTTTCCTAATAGCAGTTTCGAAATTCAGGCAGTTTTCAAAGGAAAAAACTGTTGGAGCGTGTTCTACCCAATAGATACGTAAATTACATAGATTCCCCCGCTGTGAAATTACGTGTTTCGAACACACTACATGCAGAAAAGTTTCGACAAAAATAAACTATAGAGTTGTTTGCATGAGGATGACAGGACTTTCATCACAATAGAAGGCATATTGATACTTAGAAGCATTTACTCTGATTTCACAGAGCTTTCCAAACGCCAGTTTTGAAAATGAGGCAGATTTCACGGCAAAAACCTCTTGGAGCAGGTACTAACCTATAGATATGTAATTTACATGGATTCGCTCACCGTGAAATTCCGTGTTCTGAACACGCTCCATGCATCTCGGATTCGACAAATATTCACTACATAGTTGTTAGCATGTGGATTACAGCACTTTCATACACCATACAAGGCTTACTGACACTTTGAAGAAGTTTCTCAGATTTCACAGTTTAGTTTTAACGCCAGTTTGGAAAATGAGGCAGATTTGGCAGAAAAATTCTCTGGAGCGAGTTATACACAAAAGATATGTACTTTACCTAGTTTTACTCACCGTGATATTCCGTGTTCTGAACACGTTTCATGCATCATGGATTCGACCAACATTCACTACAGAGTTGGTAACATAACGATTACGGAACATTCATCCACCATAAATGCCATATTGACACTTTGAAGCACTTTCCCATATTTCAAAAGATTTTCCTAATGCCAGTTTTGAAAATGAGGCAGATTCGCAAAAAATTCTCGTGGAGCAAGTACTTCCCAATAGAAATGTAATTTACATAGTTTCCCTCACAGTGACATTCCAATTTCCGAACACGCTACATACTTCACGGATTTGACAAACATTTTTATGAGCTATGTACATGTGTATTACAGAACTTTCATCCACCATACAAGGAATATTTAAAACTAGAAACATTAACTCTGAATCTGCAGCCTATTCCTAATGCCAGTTTTTCGAAAATCAGGCCGTTTTCTCTGGAAAATATTTTTGGAGCGAGATCTACCCAATAGACATGAAATTTACATAGATTCCATCTCCGGAAATTTCCGTCATACGATCACGCTACATGCATAGGCTTTCTACAATTATTCACATCAGGTTTGTTTGCATGTGGCTTTAAGAACTTCCATCCCAATACAAGAAATATTGACAGTTTGAAGCATTTTCTCTGATTTTGCAGAAATTTCAAAATGCCAGTTTTGTAAATGAGGCAGATTTCGCAGAGAAAATCTCTTGGAGTCAGTTATACCCAAACACATTTATTTTACATAGATTCGCTCACCGAGATATTCTATTTTTTGAACACTCTTCATGTATCTCGGATTCGACATATATTCTCTACAGAGTTGTTAGTATGTGGATAGCCGAACTTTCATCCACCATACAAGGCATATTTACACCTACAATTGATTAATCTGAGTTCGCAGCATATTCCTAACGCCAGTTTCAAAAATCAGGCTGTTATCTCAGGAAAAACCTCTTGGAGAGATTTCTAACCTAGGGAAATGTAATTTACATAAATTTCCTCGCCGTGAAATTCCATGTTCCGAACATGCTACATGCATAACGGATTCGACAAATATTCACTACAGATTTGTTAGCATGTGGATTACCGAACTTTCATCACAAAACATTGAATATTGATACTTAGAAGTATTTTCTCAGATTTTGCAGCGTTTTCCAAGGGCTAGTCTCAAAAATGATGCAGTTTTCGCAGAAAAATTCTCTTGGAGTTTGTTCTACCTAATAGGCAAGTAGTTTACATTGTTTCAATCACCGTGAAATTCCACGTTCCGAAAATGGTACATGCATCACGGATAAAAAAAAAAGATTCTTTAATATGTTGTGAAAATATGGATTACTGAACTTTCTTCCAACATAAAGGCATCTTTACACCTACAAATATTATCTCTCATTTCGCAGCTTTATCCAAACATCCCATTCGAGAATCAAGCAATTTTCACTGAAATATTCTATTCTAGCTAGTTCTACCCAATAGAATTCTAATTTACATAGTTTCATTACCGTGAAATTCTGTTTTCCGTACGCGCTACATGAATCACTGTTTGAAAAATATTTACTACACTCTTGTTAACATGTGGATTACCGGACTTTCATCCACCAATCAAGTCATATTGACACTTAGAAGCATTTTCTCATATTTCGAAGACTTTTCCTAACGCCAGATTTTAAAAAAGGGGCAGATTTTGCAGAAAAATGCTCTTGGAGCGAGTTCTACCCAATAGACATGTAATTTACATAGATGTGCTCATCAGATACTTTGTGTTCTGAACACATATCATGTATCTCGGATTCGACAAATATTAACTACAGAGATGTTAGCATTTGGATTACCAATCCTACATCCACCATACAAGGCATATATACACCTACAAGTATTTACTCTCATTTCACAGTTTTATCCAAACGTCAAATTCGAAAATCATGAATTTTGCACAGAAAAATTCTATTCAAGCTAGTTCTACCCAATAGAATTTTAATTTACATAGTTACATTGCCGTGAATTTCCGTGTTCCAAACACGCTAAATAAGTCACGGGTTCAAAAACTATTCCCTTCATAGTTGGTTACGTGGATTACCGGAATTAAATTCCCCATTCAAGGCATATTCACACTTAGAAGCATTTTCTCAGATTTCTCAGGTTTTTCCTAACGCCAGTTTGGAAAATTAGGCTGATTTCACAGAAAATGTTCTTGGAGCCAGATCTACCCAAAAGATATGTAATTTACTAGTTCACTCACCGTGACTTTCCGTGTTCTGAACATGTTAAATGCATCAAGGATTCGACAGTCATTCTTTAATGAGTGTGTGCATGTGGATTATCAAATTTTGATCCACCTTACAAGACATGTTTTCACCTAGAAACATTTACTCACATTTCGCAGAATTTTCCTTACGTCAGTTTCGAAAATCTGGCAGTTTACGAGGAAAAATCCTATTGTTGCATGTTCCATCCAATAGACATCTCATTTTCATAGATACCATCACCGTAACATTCCGTGTTCCTAAAAAACGGTTCATGCACCAAGGATTCAACAAATATTCACTGCTGAGTTGTTAGCATGTGAATTACCAATCTTTAATAAACCATTGAAGACATATTGTCACCTTAAAGCATTTACTCTGATTTCACAGTGTTTTCATAACACCAGTTTCAAAACTGAGGGAGATTTTTCAGTAAAACTCTCCTGGAGAGGGTTCTAAACAATAGATATGTAATTTACATAGCTTCCCTCACCGAGAAAGACCGTGTTCCGAACAGGCTACATACATCAAGGATTTGAGAAACATTTTTAATGAGTTATGTACATGTGTATTACAGAACTTTCATCCAACATACAAGGCATATTGACACATAGAAACATTAACTGTGAGTTCGCAGCTTTTTCCTAATAGCAGTTTCGAAATTCAGGCAGTTTTCAAAGGAAAAAACTGTTGGAGCGTGTTCTACCCAATAGATACGTAAATTACATAGATTCCCCCGCTGTGAAATTCCGTGTTTCGAACACACTACATGCAGAAAAGTTTCGACAAAAATAAACTATAGAGTTGTTTGCATGAGGATGACAGGACTTTCATCACAATAGAAGGCATATTGATACTTAGAAGCATTTACTCTGATTTCACAGAGATTTCCAAAATCCAGTTTTGAAAATGAGGCAGATTTCACGGCAAAAACCTATTGGAGCAGGTACTAACCTATAGATATGTAATTTACATGGATTCGCTCACCGTGAAATTCCGTGTTCTGAACACGCTACATGCATCTCGGATTCGACAAATATTCAGTACATAGTTGTTAGCATGTGGATTACAGCACTTTCATACACCATACAAGGCTTACTGACACTTTGAAGAAGTTTCTCAGATTTCACAGTTTAGTTTTAACGCCAGTTTGGAAAATGAGGCAGATTTGGCAGAAAAATTCTCTGGAGCGTGTTATATACAAAAGATATGTACTTTACCTAGTTTTACTCACCGTGATATTCCGTGTTCTGAACACGTTTCATGCATCATGGATTTGACAAACATTCACTACAGAGTTGGTAACATAACGATTACGGAACATTCATCCACCATAAATGCCATATTGACACTTTGAAGCACTTTCCCATATTTCAAAAGATTTTCCTAATGCCAGTTTTGAAAATGAGGCAGATTCGCAAAAAATTCTCGTGGAGCAAGTACTTCCCAATAGAAATATAATTTACATAGTTTCCCTCACAGTGACATTCCAATTTCCGAACACGCTACATACTTCACGGATTTGACAAACATTTTTATGAGTTATGTACATGTGTATTACAGAACTTTCATCCACCATACAAGGAATATTTAAACCTAGAAACATTAACTCTGAATCTGCAGCCTATTCCTAATGCCAGTTTTTCGAAAATCAGGCCGTGTTCTCCGGAAAAAATTTTTGGAGCGAGATCTACCCAATAGACATGAAATTTACATAGATTCCATCTCCGGAAATTTCCGTCATACGATCACGCTACATGCATAGGCTTTCTACAATTATTCACATCAGGTTTGTTTGCATGTGGCTTTAAGAACTTCCATCCCAATACAAGACATATTGACTGTTTGAAGCATTTTCTCTGATTTGGCATAAATTTCCAAATGCCAGTTTCGTAAATGAGGCAGATTTCGCAGAGAAAACCTCTTGGAGTGAGTTATACCCAAGACACATTTATTTTACATAGATTCGCTCACCGTGATATTCTATTTTCTGAACACTTTTCATGTATCTCGGATTCGACATATATTCTCTACAGAGTTATTAGTATGGGGATAGCCGAACTTTCATCCACCATACAAGGCATATTTACACCTACAATTGATTAATCTGAGTTCGCAGCATATTCCTAACGCCAGTTTCAAAAATCAGGCTGTTATCTCAGGAAAAAACTCTTGGAGAGTTTTCTAACCTAGGGAAATGTAATTTACATAAATTTCCTCGCCGTGAAATTCCATGTTCCGAACATGCTACATGCATAACGGATTCGACAAATATTCACTACAGATTTGTTAGCATGTGGATTACCGAACTTTCATCACAAAATATTGAATATTGATACTTAGAAGTATTTTCTCAGATTTTGCAGCGTTTTCCAAGGGCTAGTTTCAAAAATGATGCAGTTTTCGCAGAAAAATTCTCTTGGAGTTTGTTCTACCTAATAGGCAAGTAGTTTACATTGTTTCAATCACCGTGAAATTCCACGTTCCGAACATGGTACATCCATCACGGATAAAAAAAAGATTCTTTAATATGTTGTGAAAATATGGATTACTGAACTTTCTTCCAACATAAAGGCATCTTTACACCTACAAATATTATCTCTCATTTCGCAGCTTTATCCAAACATCCCATTCGAGAATCAAGCAATTTTCACTGAAATATTCTATTCTAGCTAGTTCTACCCAATAGAATTCTAATTTACATAGTTTCATTACCGTGAAATTCTGTTTTCCGTACGTGCTACATGAATCACGGTTTGAAAAATATTTACTACACTCTTGTTAACATGTGGATTACCGGACTTTCATCCACCAATCAAGTCATATTGACACTTAGAAGCATTTTCTCATATTTCGAAGATTTTTCCTAACGCCAGAATTGAAAAAGAGGCAGATTTTGCAGAAAAATGCTCTTGGAGCGAGGTCTACCCAATAGACATGTAATTTACATAGATGAGCTCATCATGATACTTTGTGTTCTGAACACATTTCATGTATCTCGGATTCGACAAATATTAACTACAGAGATGTTAGCATTTTAATTACCAATCCTACATCCACCATACAAGGCATATATACACCTACAAGTATTTACTCTCATTTCACAGTTTTATCCAAACGTCAAATTCGAAAATCATGAATTTTGCACAGAAAAATTCTATTCAAGCTAGTTCTACCCAATAGAATTTTAATTTACATAGTTACATTGCCGTGAATTTCCGTGTTCCAAACACGCTAAATAAGTCACGGGTTCGAAAAGTATTCCCTTCATAGTTGGTTACGTGGATTACCGGACTTAAATTCCCCATTCAAGGCATATTCACACTTAGAAGCATTTTCTCAGATTTCTCAGGTTTTTCCTAACGCCAGTTTGGAAAATGAGGCTGATATCACAGAAAATGTTCTTGGAGCCAGATCTAACCAAAAGATATGTAATTTACTAGTTGACTCACCGTGACTTTCCGTTTTCTGAACATGTTAAATGCATCAAGGATTCGACAGTCATTCTTTAATGAGTGTGAGCATGTGGATTATCAAATTTTGATCCACCTTACAAGACATGTTTTCACCTAGAAACATTTACTCACATTTCGCAGAATTTTCCTAAAGTCAGTTTCGAAAATCAGGCAGTTTTCGCAGAAAAATTCTATTGTTGCATGTTCCATCCAATAGACATCTCATTTTCATAGATACCATCACTGTAACATTCCGTGTTCCTAAAAAACAGTTCATGCACCAAGGATTCAACAAATATTCACTGCTGAGTTGTTAGCATGTGAATTACCAATCTTTAATAAACCATTGAAGACATATTGTCACCTTAAAGCATTTACTCTGATTTCACAGTGTTTTCATAACACCAGTTTCGAAACTGAGGGAGATTTTTCAGTAAAACTCTCCTGGAGAGGGTTCTAACCAATAGATATGTAATTTACATAGCTTCCCTCACCGAGAAATACCGTGTTCCGAACAGGCTACATACATCAAGGATTTGAGAAACATTTTTAATGAGTTATGTACATGTGTATTACAGAACTTTCATCCAACATACAAGGCATATTGACACATAGAAACATTAACTGTGAGTTCGCAGCTTTTTCCTAATAGCAGTTTCGAAATTCAGGCAGTTTTCAAAGGAAAAAACTGTTGGAGCGTGTTCTACCCAATAGATACGTAAATTACATAGATTCCCCCGCTGTGAAATTACGTGTTTCGAACACACTACATGCAGAAAAGTTTTGACAAAAATAAACTATAGAGTTGTTTGCATGAGGATGACAGGACTTTCATCACAATAGAAGGCATATTGATACTTAGAAGCATTTACTCTGATTTCACAGAGCTTTCCAAACGCCAGTTTTGAAAATGAGGCAGATTTCACGGCAAAAACCTCTTGGAGCAGGTACTAACCTATAGATATGTAATTTACATGGATTCGCTCACCGTGAAATTCCGTGTTCTGAACAAGCTACATGCATCTCGGATTCGACAAATATTCACTACATAGTTGTTAGCATGTGGATTACAGCACTTTCATACACCATACAAGGCTTACTGACACTTTGAAGAAGTTTCTCAGATTTCACAGTTTAGTTTTAACGCCAGTTTGGAAAATGAGGCAGATTTGGCAGAAAAATTCTCTGGAGCGAGTTATACACAAAAGATATGTACTTTACCTAGTTTTACTCACCGTGATATTCCGTGTTCTGAACACGTTTCATGCATCATGGATTCGACAAACATTCACTACAGAGTTGGTAACATAACGATTACGGAACATTCATCCACCATAAATGCCATATTGACACTTTGAAGCACTTTCCCATATTTCAAAAGATTTTCCTAATGCCAGTTTTGAAAATGAGGCAGATTCGCAAAAAATTCTCGTGGAGCAAATACTTCCCAATAGAAATGTAATTTACATAGTTTCCCTCACAGTGACATTCCAATTTCCGAACACGCTACATACTTCACGGATTTGACAAACATTTTTATGAGCTATGTACATGTGTATTACAGAACTTTCATCCACCATACAAGGAATATTTAAACCTAGAAACATTAACTCTGAATTTGCAGCCTATTCCTAATGCCAGTTTTTCGAAAATCAGGCCGTGTTCTCCGGAAAAAATTTTTGGAGCGAGATCTACCCAATAGACATGAAATTTACATAGATTCCATCTCCGGAAATTTCCGTCATACGATCACGCTACATGCATAGGCTTTCTACAATTATTCACATCAGGTTTGTTTGCATGTGGCTTTAAGAACTTCCATCCCAATACAAGACATATTGACAGTTTGAAGCATTTTCTCTGATTTGGCAGAAATTTCCAAATGCCAGTTTCGTAAATGAGGCAGATTTCGCAGAGAAAACCTCTTGGAGTGAGTTATACCCAAGACACATTTATTTTACATAGATTCGCTCACCGTGATATTCTATTTTCTGAACACTCTTCATGTATCTCGGATTCGACATATATTCTCTACAGAGTTGTTAGTATGGGGATAGCCGAACTTTCATCCACCATACAAGGCATATTTATACCTACAATTGATTAATCTGAGTTTGCAGCATATTCCTAACGCCAGTTTCAAAAATCAGGCTGTTATCTCAGGAAAAAACTCTTGGAGAGATTTCTAACCTAGGGAAATGTAACTTACATAAATTTCCTCGCCGTGAAATTCCATGTTCCGAACATGCTACATGCATAACGGATTCGACAAATATTCACTACAGATTTGTTAGCATGTGGATTACCGAACTTTCATCACAAAACATTGAATATTGATACTTAGAAGTATTTTCTCAGATTTTGCAGCGTTTTCCAAGGGCTAGTTTCAAAAATGATGCAGTTTTCGCAGAAAAATTCTCTTGGAGTTTGTTCTACCTAATAGGCAAGTAGTTTACATTGTTTCAATCACCGTGAAATTCCACGTTCTGAACATGTTATATGCATCACGGATAAAAATAAAGATTCTTTAATATGTTGTGAAAATATGGATTACTGAACTTTCTTCCAACATAAAGGCATCTTTACACCTACAAATATTATCTCTCATTTCGCAGCTTTATCCAAACATCCCATTCGAGAATCAAGCAATTTTCGCAGAAATATTCTATTCTAGCTAGTTCTACCCAATAGAACTCTAATTTACATAGTTTCATTACCGTGAAATTTTGTTTTCTGTACGCGCTACATGAATCACGGTTTGAAAAATATTTACTACACTCTTGTTAACATGTGTATTACCGGACTTTCATCCACCAATCAAGTCATATTGACACTTAGAAGCATTTTCTCATATTTCGAAGATTTTTCCTAACGCCAGATTTGAAAAAGGGGCAGATTTTGCAGAAAAATGCTCTTGGAGCGAGTTCTACCCAATAGACATGTAATTTACATAGATGTGCTCATCATGATACTTTGTGTTCTGAACACATTTCATGTATCTCGGATTCGACAAATATTAACTACAGAGATGTTAGCATTTGTATTACCAATCCTACATCCACCATACAAGGCATATATACACCTACAAGTATTTACTCTCATTTCACAGTTTTATCCAAACTTCAAATTCGAAAATCATGAATTTTGCACAGAAAAATTCTATTCAAGCTAGTTCTACCCAATAGAATTTTAATTTACATAGTTACATTGCCGTGAATTTCCGTGTTCCAAACACGCTAAATAAGTCACGGGTTCGAAAAGTATTCCCTTCATAGTTGGTTACGTGGATTACCGGACTTAAATTCCCCATTCAAGGCATATTCACACTTAGAAGCATTTTCTCAGATTTCTCAGGTTTTTCCTAACGCCAGTTTGGAAAATGAGGCTGATTTCACAGAAAATGTTCTTGGAGCCAGATCTAACCAAAAGATATGTAATATACTAGTTCACTCACTGTGACATTCCGTGTTCTGAACATGTTAAATGCATCAAGGATTCGACAGTCATTCTTTAATGAGTGTGAGCATGTGGATTATCAAATTTTGATCCACCTTACAAGACATGTTTTCACCTAGAAACATTTACTCACATTTCGCAGAATTTTCTTAATGTCAGTTTTGAAAATCAGGCAGTTTTCGCAGAAAAATCCTATTGTTGCAGGTTCCATCCAATAGACATCTCATTTTCATAGATACCATCACCGTAACATTCCGTGTTCCTAAAAAACGTTTCATGCACCAATGATTCAACAAATATTCACTGCTGAGTTCTTAGCATGTGAATTACCAATCTTTAATAAACCATTGAAGACATATTGTCACCTTAAAGCATTTACTCTGATTTCACAGTGTTTTCATAACACCAGTTTCGAAACTGAGGGAGATTTTTCAGTAAAACTCTCCTGGAGAGGGTTCTAACCAATAGATTTGTAATTTACATAGCTTCCCTCACCGAGAAATACCGTGTTCCGAACAGGCTACATACATCAAGGATTTGAGAAACATTTTTAATGAGTTATGTACATGTGTATTACAGAACTTTCATCCAACATACAAGGCATATTGACACATAGAAACATTAACTGTGAGTTCGCAGCTTTTTCCTAATAGCAGTTTCGAAATTCAGGCAGTTTTCAAAGGAAAAAACTGTTGGAGCGTGTTCTACCCAATAGATACGTAAATTACATAGATTCCCCCGCTGTGAAATTACGTGTTTCGAACACACTACATGCAGAAAAGTTTTGACAAAAATAAACTATAGAGTTGTTTGCATGAGGATGACAGGACTTTCATCACAATAGAAGGCATATTGATACTTAGAAGCATTTACTCTGATTTCACAGAGCTTTCCAAACGCCAGTTTTGAAAATGAGGCAGATTTCACGGCAAAAACCTCTTGGAGCAGGTACTAACCTATAGATATGTAATTTACATGGATTCGCTCACCGTGAAATTCCGTGTTCTGAACACGCTACATGCATCTCGGATTCGACAAATATTCACTACATAGTTGTTAGCATGTGGATTACAGCACTTTCATACACCATACAAGGCTTACTGACACTTTGAAGAAGTTTCTCAGATTTCACAGTTTAGTTTTAACGCCAGTTTGGAAAATGAGGCAGATTTGGCAGAAAAATTCTCTGGAGCGAGTTATACACAAAAGATATGTACTTTACCTAGTTTTACTCACCGTGATATTCCGTGTTCTGAACACGTTTCATGCATCATGGTTTCGACCAACATTCACTACAGAGTTGGTAACATAACGATTACGGAACATTCATCCACCATAAATGCCATATTGACACTTTGAAGCACTTTCCCATATTTCAAAAGATTTTCCTAATGCCAGTTTTGAAAATGAGGCAGATTCGCAAAAAATTCTCGTGGAGCAAGTACTTCCCAATAGAAATGTAATTTACATAGTTTCCCTCACAGTGACATTCCAATTTCCGAACACGCTACATACTTCACGGATTTGACAAACATTTTTATGAGCTATGTACATGTGTATTACAGAACTTTCATCCACCATACAAGGAATATTTAAACCTAGAAACATTAACTCTGAATTTGCAGCCTATTCCTAATGCCAGTTTTTCGAAAATCAGGCCGTGTTCTCCGGAAAAAATTTTTGGAGCGAGATCTACCCAATAGACATGAAATTTACATAGATTCCATCTCCGGAAATTTCCGTCATACGATCACGCTACATGCATAGGCTTTCTACAAGTATTCACATCAGGTTTGTTTGCATGTGGCTTTAAGAACTTCCATCCCAATACAAGACATATTGACAGTTTGAAGCATTTTCTCTGATTTGGCAGAAATTTCCAAATGCCAGTTTCGTAAATGAGGCAGATTTCGCAGAGAAAACCTCTTGGAGTGAGTTATACCCAAGACACATTTATTTTACATAGATTCGCTCACCGTGATATTCTATTTTCTGAACACTCTTCATGTATCTCGGATTCGACATATATTCTCTACAGAGTTGTTAGTATGGGGATAGCCAAACTTTCATCCACCATACAAGGCATATTTACACCTACAATTGATTAATCTGAGTTTGCAGCATATTCCAAACGCCAGTTTCAAAAATCAGGCTGTTATCTCAGGAAAAAACTCTTGTAGAGATTTCTAACCTAGGGAAATGTAATTTACATAAATTTCCTCGCCGTGAAATTCCATGTTCCGAACATGCTACATGCATAACGGATTCGACAAATATTCACTACAGATTTGTTAGCATGTGGATTACCGAACTTTCATCACAAAACATTGAATATTGATACTTAGAAGTATTTTCTCAGATTTTGCAGCGTTTTCCAAGGGCTAGTCTCAAAAATGATGCAGTTTTCGCAGAAAAATTCTCTTGGAGTTTGTTCTACCTAATAGGCAAGTAGTTTACATTATTTCAATCACCGTGAAATTCCACGTTCCGAACATGTTATATGCATCATGGATAAAAATAAAGATTCTTTAATATGTTGTGAAAATATGGATTACTGAACTTTCTTCCAACATAAAGGCATCTTTACACCTACAAATATTATCTCTCATTTCGCAGCTATATCCAAACATCCCATTCGAGAATCAAGCAATTTTCACAAAAATATACTATTCTAGCTATTTCTACCCAATAGAATTCTAATTTACATAGTTTCATTACCGTGAAATTCTGTTTTCCGTACGCGCTACATGAATCACGGTTTGAAAAATATTTACTACACTCTTGTTAACATGTGGATTACCGGACTTTCATCCACCAATCAAGTCATATTGACACTTAGAAGCATTTTCTCATATTTCGAAGATTTTTCCTAACGCCAGATTTGAAAAAGAGGCAGATTTTGCAGAAAAATGCTCTTGGAGCGAGTTCTACCCAATAGACATGTAATTTACATAGATGTGCTCATCATGATACTTTGTGTTCTGAACACATTTCATGTATCTCGGATTCGACAAATATTAACTACAGAGATGTTAGCATTTGGATTACCAATCCTACATCCACCATACAAGGCATATATACACCTACAAGTATTTACTCTCATTTCACAGTTTTATCCAAACGTCAAATTTGAAAATCATGAATTTTGCACAGAAAAATTCTATTCAAGCTAGTTCTACCCAATAGAATTTTAATTTACATAGTTACATTGCCGTGAATTTCCGTGTTCCAAACACGCTAAATAAGTCACGGGTTCGAAAAGTATTCCCTTCATAGTTGGTTACGTGGATTACCGGACTTAAATTCCCCATTCAAGGCATATTCACACTTAGAAGCATTTTCTCAGATTTCTCAGGTTTTTCCTAACGCCAGTTTGGAAAATGAGGCTGATTTCACAGAAAATGTTCTTGGAGCCAGATCTAACCAAAAGATATGTAATATACTAGTTCACTCACTGTGACATTCCGTGTTCTGAACATGTTAAATGCATCAAGGATTCGACAGTCATTCTTTAATGAGTGTGAGCATGTGGATTATCAAATTTTGATCCACCTTACAAGACATGTTTTCACCTAGAAACATTTACTCACATTTCGCAGAATTTTCCTAATGTCAGTTTTGAAAATCAGGCAGTTTTCGCAGAAAAATCCTATTGTTGCAGGTTCCATCCAATAGACATCTCATTTTCATAGATACCATCACCGTAACATTCCGTGTTCCTAAAAAATGGTTCATGCACCAAGGATTCAACAAATATTCACTGCTGAGTTGTTAGCATGTGAATTACCAATCTTTAATAAACCATTGAAGACATATTGTCACCTTAAAGCATTTACTCTGATTTCACAGTGTTTTCATAACACCAGTTTCGAAACTGAGGGAGATTTTTCAGTAAAACTCTCCTGGAGAGGGTTCTAACCAATAGATATGTAATTTACATAGCTTCCCTCACCGAGAAATACCGTGTTCCGAACAGGCTACATACATCAAGGATTTGAGAAACATTTTTAATGAGTTATGTACATGTGTATTACAGAACTTTCATCCAACATACAAGGCATATTGACACATAGAAACATTAACTGTGAGTTCGCAGCTTTTTCCTAATAGCAGTTTCGAAATTCAGGCAGTTTTCAAAGGAAAAAACTGTTGGAGCGTGTTCTACCCAATAGATACGTAAATTACATAGATTCCCCCGCTGTGAAATTACGTGTTACGAACACACTACATGCAGAAAAGTTTTGACAAAAATAAACTATAGAGTTGTTTGCATGAGGATGACAGGACTTTCATCACAATAGAAGGCATATTGATACTTAGAAGCATTTACTCTGATTTCACAGAGCTTTCCAAACGCCAGTTTTGAAAATGAGGCAGATTTCACGGCAAAAACCTCTTGGAGCAGGTACTAACCTATAGATATGTAATTTACATGGATTCGCTCACCGTGAAATTCCGTGTTCTGAACACGCTACATGCATCTCGGATTCGACAAATATTCACTACATAGTTGTTAGCATGTGGATTACAGCACTTTCATACACCATACAAGGCTTACTGACACTTTGAAGAAGTTTCTCAGATTTCACAGTTTAGTTTTAACGCCAGTTTGGAAAATGAGGCAGATTTGGCAGAAAAATTCTCTGGAGCGAGTTATACACAAAAGATATGTACTTTACCTAGTTTTACTCACCGTGATATTCCGTGTTCTGAACACGTTTCATGCATCATGGTTTCGACCAACATTCACTACAGAGTTGGTAACATAACGATTACGGAACATTCATCCACCATAAATGCCATATTGACACTTTGAAGCACTTTCCCATATTTCAAAAGATTTTCCTAATGCCAGTTTTGAAAATGAGGCAGATTCGCAAAAAATTCTCGTGGAGCAAGTACTTCCCAATAGAAATGTAATTTACATAGTTTCCCTCACAGTGACATTCCAATTTCCGAACACGCTACATACTTCACGGATTTGACAAACATTTTTATGAGCTATGTACATGTGTATTACAGAACTTTCATCCACCATACAAGGAATATTTAAACCTAGAAACATTAACTCTGAATTTGCAGCCTATTCCTAATGCCAGTTTTTCGAAAATCAGGCCGTGTTCTCCGGAAAAAATTTTTGGAGCAAGATCTACCCAATAGACATGAAATTTACATAGATTCCATCTCCGGAAATTTCCGTCATACGATCACGCTACATGCATAGGCTTTCTACAAGTATTCACATCAGGTTTGTTTGCATGTGGCTTTAAGAACTTCCATCCCAATACAAGACATATTGACAGTTTGAAGCATTTTCTCTGATTTGGCAGAAATTTCCAAATGCCAGTTTCGTAAATGAGGCAGATTTCGCAGAGAAAACCTCTTGGAGTGAGTTATACCCAAGACACATTTATTTTACATAGATTCGCTCACCGTGATATTCTATTTTCTGAACACTCTTCATGTATCTCGGATTCGACATATATTCTCTACAGAGTTGTTAGTATGGGGATAGCCGAACTTTCATCCACCATACAAGGCATATTTACACCTACAATTGATTAATCTGAGTTTGCAGCATATTCCAAACGCCAGTTTCAAAAATCAGGCTGTTATCTCAGGAAAAAACTCTTGGAGAGATTTCTAACCTAGGGAAATGTAATTTACATAAATTTCCTCGCCGTGAAATTCCATGTTCCGAACATGCTACATGCATAACGGATTCGACAAATATTCACTACAGATTTGTTAGCATGTGGATTACCGAACTTTCATCACAAAACATTGAATATTGATACTTAGAAGTATTTTCTCAGATTTTGCAGCGTTTTCCAAGGGCTAGTCTCAAAAATGATGCAGTTTTCGCAGAAAAATTCTCTTGGAGTTTGTTCTACCTAATAGGCAAGTAGTTTACATTGTTTCAATCACCGTGAAATTCCACGTTCCGAACATGTTATATGCATCATGGATAAAAATAAAGATTCTTTAATATGTTGTGAAAATATGGATTACTGAACTTTCTTCCAACATAAAGGCATCTTTACACCTACAAATATTATCTCTCATTTCGCAGCTATATCCAAACATCCCATTCGAGAATCAAGCAATTTTCACAGAAATATACTATTCTAGCTATTTCTACCCAATAGAATTCTAATTTACATAGTTTCATTACCGTGAAATTCTGTTTTCCGTACGCGCTACATGAATCACGGTTTGAAAAATATTTACTACACTCTTGTTAACATGTGGATTACCGGACTTTCATCCACCAATCAAGTCATATTGACACTTAGAAGCATTTTCTCATATTTCGAAGTTTTTTCCTAACGCCAGATTTGAAAAAGAGGCAGATTTTGCAGAAAAATGCTCTTGGAGCGAGTTCTACCCAATAGACATGTAATTTACATAGATGTGCTCATCATGATACTTTGTGTTCTGAACACATTTCATGTATCTCGGATTCGACAAATATTAACTACAGAGATGTTAGCATTTGGATTACCAATCCTACATCCACCATACAAGGCATATATACACCTACAAGTATTTACTCTCATTTCACAGTTTTATCCAAACGTCAAATTCGAAAATCATGAATTTTGCACAGAAAAATTCTATTCAAGCTAGTTCTACCCAATAGAATTTTAATTTACATAGTTACATTGCCGTGAATTTCCGTGTTCCAAACACGCTAAATAAGTCACGGGTTCGAAAAGTATTCCCTTCATAGTTGGTTACGTGGATTACCGGACTTAAATTCCCCATTCAAGGCATATTCACACTTAGAAGCATTTTCTCAGATTTCTCAGGTTTTTCCTAACGCCAGTTTGGAAAATGAGGCTGATTTCACAGAAAATGTTCTTGGAGCCAGATCTAACCAAAAGATATGTAATTTACTAGTTCACTCACCGTGACTTTCCGTGTTCTGAACATGTTAAATGCATCAAGGATTCGACAGTCATTCTTTAATGAGTGTGAGCATGTGGATTATCAAATTTTGATCCACCTTACAAGACATGTTTTCACCTAGAAACATTTACTCACATTTCGCAGAATTTTCCTAACGTCAGTTTCGAAAATCTGGCAGTTTACGAGGAAAAATCCTATTGTTGCATGTTCCATCCAATAGACATCTTATTTTCATAGATACCATCACCGTAACATTCCGTGTTCCTAAAAAACGGTTCATGCACCAAGGATTCAACAAATATTCACTGCTGAGTTGTTAGCATGTGAATTACCAATCTTTAATAAACCATTGAAGACATATTGTCACCTTAAAGCATTTACTCTGATTTCACAGTGTTTTCATAACACCAGTTTCAAAACTGAGGGAGATTTTTCAGTAAAACTCTCCTGGAGAGGGTTCTAACCAATAGATATGTAATTTACATAGCTTCCCTCACCGAGAAATACCGTGTTCCGAACAGGCTACATACATCAAGGATTTGAGAAACATTTTTAATGAGTTATGTACATGTGTATTACAGAACTTTCATCCAACATACAAGGCATATTGACACATAGAAACATTAACTGTGAGTTCGCAGCTTTTTCCTAATAGCAGTTTCGAAATTCAGGCAGTTTTCAAAGGAAAAAACTGTTGGAGCGTGTTCTACCCAATAGATACGTAAATTACATAGATTCCCCCGCTGTGAAATTACGTGTTTCGAACACACTACATGCAGAAAAGTTTCGACAAAAATAAACTATAGAGTTGTTTGCATGAGGATGACAGGACTTTCATCACAATAGAAGGCATATTGATACTTAGAAGCATTTACTCTGATTTCACAGAGCTTTCCAAACGCCAGTTTTGAAAATGAGGCAGATTTCACGGCAAAAACCTCTTGGAGCAGGTACTAACCTATAGATATGTAGTTTACATGGATTCGCTCACCGTGAAATTCCGTGTTCTGAACACGCTACATGCATCTCGGATTCGACAAATATTCACTACATAGTTGTTAGCATGTGGATTACAGCACTTTCATACACCATACAAGGCTTACTGACACTTTGAAGAAGTTTCTCAGATTTCACAGTTTAGTTTTAACGCCAGTTTGGAAAATGAGGCAGATTTGGCAGAAAAATTCTCTGGAGCGTGTTATATACAAAAGATATGTACTTTACCTAGTTTTACTCACCGTGATATTCCGTGTTCTGAACACGTTTCATGCATCTTGGATTTGACAAACATTCACTACAGAGTTGGTAACATAACGATTACGGAACATTCATCCACCATAAATGCCATATTGACACTTTGAAGCACTTTCCCATATTTCAAAAGATTTTCCTAATGCCAGTTTTGAAAATGAGGCAGATTCGCAAAAAATTCTCGTGGAGCAAGTACTTCCCAATAGAAATGTAATTTACATAGTTTCCCTCACAGTGACATTCCAATTTCCGAACACGCTACATACTTCACGGATTTGACAAACATTTTTATGAGTTATGTACATGTGTATTACAGAACTTTCATCCACCAAACAAGGAATATTTAAACCTAGAAACATTAACTCTGAATCTGCAGCCTATTCCTAATGCCAGTTTTTCGAAAATCAGGCCGTGTTCTCCGGAAAAAATTTTTGGAGCGAGATCTACCCAATAGACATGAAATTTACATAGATTCCATCTCCGGAAATTTCCGTCATACGATCACGCTACATGCATAGGCTTTCTACAATTATTCACATCAGGTTTGTTTGCATGTGGCTTTAAGAACTTCCATCCCAATACAAGACATATTGACAGTTTGAAGCATTTTCTCTGATTTGGCAGAAATTTCCAAATGCCAGTTTCGTAAATGAGGCAGATTTCGCAGAGAAAACCTCTTGGAGTGAGTTATACCCAAGACACATTTATTTTACATAGATTCGCTCACCGTGATATTCTATTTTCTGAACACTCTTCATGTATCTCGGATTCGACATATATTCTCTACAGAGTTGTTAGTATGGGGATAGCCGAACTTTCATCCACCATACAAGGCATATTTACACCTACAATTGATTAATCTGAGTTTGCAGCATATTCCAAACGCCAGTTTCAAAAATCAGGCTGTTATCTCAGGAAAAAACTCTTGGAGAGATTTCTAACCTAGGGAAATGTAATTTACATAAATTTCCTCGCCGTGAAATTCCATGTTCCGAACATGCTACATGCATAACGGATTCGACAAATATTCACTACAGATTTGTTAGCATGTGGATTACCGAACTTTCATCACAAAACATTGAATATTGATACTTAGAAGTATTTTCTCAGATTTTGCAGCGTTTTCCAAGGGCTAGTCTCAAAAATGATGCAGTTTTCGCAGAAAAATTCTCTTGGAGTTTGTTCTACCTAATAGGCAAGTAGTTTACATTGTTTCAATCACCGTGAAATTCCACGTTCCGAACATGTTATATGCATCATGGATAAAAATAAAGATTCTTTAATATGTTGTGAAAATATGGATTACTGAACTTTCTTCCAACATAAAGGCATCTTTACACCTACAAATATTATCTCTCATTTCGCAGCTATATCCAAACATCCCATTCGAGAATCAAGCAATTTTCACAGAAATATACTATTCTAGCTATTTCTACCCAATAGAATTCTAATTTACATAGTTTCATTACCGTGAAATTCTGTTTTCCGTACGCGCTACATGAATCACGGTTTGAAAAATATTTACTACACTCTTGTTAACATGTGGATTACCGGACTTTCATCCACCAATCAAGTCATATTGACACTTAGAAGCATTTTCTCATATTTCGAAGTTTTTTCCTAACGCCAGATTTGAAAAAGAGGCAGATTTTGCAGAAAAATGCTCTTGGAGCGAGTTCTACCCAATAGACATGTAATTTACATAGATGTGCTCATCATGATACTTTGTGTTCTGAACACATTTCATGTATCTCGGATTCGACAAATATTAACTACAGAGATGTTAGCATTTGGATTACCAATCCTACATCCACCATACAAGGCATATATACACCTACAAGTATTTACTCTCATTTCACAGTTTTATCCAAACGTCAAATTCGAAAATCATGAATTTTGCACAGAAAAATTCTATTCAAGCTAGTTCTACCCAATAGAATTTTAATTTACATAGTTACATTGCCGTGAATTTCCGTGTTCCAAACACGCTAAATAAGTCACGGGTTCGAAAAGTATTCCCTTCATAGTTGGTTACGTGGATTACCGGACTTAAATTCCCCATTCAAGGCATATTCACACTTAGAAGCATTTTCTCAGATTTCTCAGGTTTTTCCTAACGCCAGTTTGGAAAATGAGGCTGATTTCACAGAAAATGTTCTTGGAGCCAGATCTAACCAAAAGATATGTAATTTACTAGTTCACTCACCGTGACTTTCCGTGTTCTGAACATGTTAAATGCATCAAGGATTCGACAGTCATTCTTTAATGAGTGTGAGCATGTGGATTATCAAATTTTGATCCACCTTACAAGACATGTTTTCACCTAGAAACATTTACTCACATTTCGCAGAATTTTCCTAACGTCAGTTTCGAAAATCTGGCAGTTTACGAGGAAAAATCCTATTGTTGCATGTTCCATCCAATAGACATCTTATTTTCATAGATACCATCACCGTAACATTCCGTGTTCCTAAAAAACGGTTCATGCACCAAGGATTCAACAAATATTCACTGCTGAGTTGTTAGCATGTGAATTACCAATCTTTAATAAACCATTGAAGACATATTGTCACCTTAAAGCATTTACTCTGATTTCACAGTGTTTTCATAACACCAGTTTCAAAACTGAGGGAGATTTTTCAGTAAAACTCTCCTGGAGAGGGTTCTAACCAATAGATATGTAATTTACATAGCTTCCCTCACCGAGAAATACCGTGTTCCGAACAGGCTACATACATCAAGGATTTGAGAAACATTTTTAATGAGTTATGTACATGTGTATTACAGAACTTTCATCCAACATACAAGGCATATTGACACATAGAAACATTAACTGTGAGTTCGCAGCTTTTTCCTAATAGCAGTTTCGAAATTCAGGCAGTTTTCAAAGGAAAAAACTGTTGGAGCGTGTTCTACCCAATAGATACGTAAATTACATAGATTCCCCCGCTGTGAAATTACGTGTTTCGAACACACTACATGCAGAAAAGTTTCGACAAAAATAAACTATAGAGTTGTTTGCATGAGGATGACAGGACTTTCATCACAATAGAAGGCATATTGATACTTAGAAGCATTTACTCTGATTTCACAGAGCTTTCCAAACGCCAGTTTTGAAAATGAGGCAGATTTCACGGCAAAAACCTCTTGGAGCAGGTACTAACCTATAGATATGTAGTTTACATGGATTCGCTCACCGTGAAATTCCGTGTTCTGAACACGCTACATGCATCTCGGATTCGACAAATATTCACTACATAGTTGTTAGCATGTGGATTACAGCACTTTCATACACCATACAAGGCTTACTGACACTTTGAAGAAGTTTCTCAGATTTCACAGTTTAGTTTTAACGCCAGTTTGGAAAATGAGGCAGATTTGGCAGAAAAATTCTCTGGAGCGTGTTATATACAAAAGATATGTACTTTACCTAGTTTTACTCACCGTGATATTCCGTGTTCTGAACACGTTTCATGCATCTTGGATTTGACAAACATTCACTACAGAGTTGGTAACATAACGATTACGGAACATTCATCCACCATAAATGCCATATTGACACTTTGAAGCACTTTCCCATATTTCAAAAGATTTTCCTAATGCCAGTTTTGAAAATGAGGCAGATTCGCAAAAAATTCTCGTGGAGCAAGTACTTCCCAATAGAAATGTAATTTACATAGTTTCCCTCACAGTGACATTCCAATTTCCGAACACGCTACATACTTCACGGATTTGACAAACATTTTTATGAGTTATGTACATGTGTATTACAGAACTTTCATCCACCAAACAAGGAATATTTAAACCTAGAAACATTAACTCTGAATCTGCAGCCTATTCCTAATGCCAGTTTTTCGAAAATCAGGCCGTGTTCTCCGGAAAAAATTTTTGGAGCGAGATCTACCCAATAGACATGAAATTTACATAGATTCCATCTCCGGAAATTTCCGTCATACGATCACGCTACATGCATAGGCTTTCTACA
Organism: Camelus bactrianus; assembly: GCF_048773025.1. Lineage (NCBI taxonomy): Eukaryota > Metazoa > Chordata > Mammalia > Artiodactyla > Camelidae > Camelus > Camelus bactrianus. Next base: position 139,743,408 of record NC_133539.1, on the reverse strand, counting down.
ATTATTCACATCAGGTTTGTTTGCATGTGGCTTTAAGAACTTCCATCCCAATACAAGACATATTGACAGTTTGAAGCATTTTCTCTGATTTGGCAGAAATTTCCAAATGCCAGTTTCGTAAATGAGGCAGATTTCGCAGAGAAAACCTCTTGGAGTGAGTTATACCCAAGACACATTTATTTTACATAGATTCGCTCACCGTGATATTCTATTTTCTGAACACTCTTCATGTATCTCGGATTCGACATATATTCTCTACAGAGTTATTAGTATGGGGATAGCCGAACTTTCATCCACCATACAAGGCATATTTACACCTACAATTGATTAATCTGAGTTCGCAGCATATTCCTAACGCCAGTTTCAAAAATCAGGCTGTTATCTCAGGAAAAACCTCTTGGAGAGATTTCTAACCTAGGGAAATGTAATTTACATAAATTTCCTCGCCGTGAAATTCCATGTTCCGAACATGCTACATGCATAACGGATTCGACAAATATTCACTACAGATTTGTTAGCATGTGGATTACCGAACTTTCATCACAAAATATTGAATATTGATACTTAGAAGTATTTTCTCAGATTTTGCAGCGTTTTCCAAGGGCTAGTTTCAAAAATGATGCAGTTTTCGCAGAAAAATTCTCTTGGAGTTTGTTCTACCTAATAGGCAATTAGTTTACATTGTTTCAATCACCGTGAAATTCCACGTTCCGAACATGGTACATCCATCACGGATAAAAAAAAGATTCTTTAATATGTTGTGAAAATATGGATTACTGAACTTTCTTCCAACATAAAGGCATCTTTACACCTACAAATATTATCTCTCATTTCGCAGCTTTATCCAAACATCCCATTCGAGAATCAAGCAATTTTCACTGAAATATTCTATTCTAGCTAGTTCTACCCAATAGAATTCTAATTTACATAGTTTCATTACCGTGAAATTCTGTTTTCCGTACGTGCTACATGAATCACGGTTTGAAAAATATTTACTACACTCTTGTTAACATGTGGATTACTGGACTTTCATCCACCAATCAAGTCATATTGACACTTAGAAGCATTTTCTCATATTTCGAAGATTTTTCCTAACGCCAGATTTGAAAAAGAGGCAGATTTTGCAGAAAAATGCTCTTGGAGCGAGTTCTACCCAATAGACATGTAATTTACATAGATGTGCTCATCATGATACTTTGTGTTCTGAACACATTTCATGTATCTCGGATTCGACAAATATTAACTACAGAGATGTTAGCATTTTAATTACCAATCCTACATCCACCATACAAGGCATATATACACCTACAAGTATTTACTCTCATTTCACAGTTTTATCCAAACGTCAAATTCGAAAATCATGAATTTTGCACAGAAAAATTCTATTCAAGCTAGTTCTACCCAATAGAATTTTAATTTACATAGTTACATTGCCGTGAATTTCCGTGTTCCAAACACGCTAAATAAGTCACGGGTTCGAAAAGTATTCCCTTCATAGTTGGTTACGTGGATTACCGGACTTAAATTCCCCATTCAAGGCATATTCACACTTAGAAGCATTTTCTCAGATTTCTCAGGTTTTTCCTAACGCCAGTTTGGAAAATGAGGCTGATATGACAGAAAATGTTCTTGGAGCCAGATCTAACCAAAAGATATGTAATTTACTAGTTGACTCACCGTGACTTTCCGTTTTCTGAACATGTTAAATGCATCAAGGATTCGACAGTCATTCTTTAATGAGTGTGAGCATGTGGATTATCAAATTTTGATCCACCTTACAAGACATGTTTTCACCTAGAAACATTTACTCACATTTCGCAGAATTTTCCTAAAGTCAGTTTCGAAAATCAGGCAGTTTTCGCAGAAAAATTCTATTGTTGCATGTTCCATCCAATAGACATCTCATTTTCATAGATACCATCACCGTAACATTCCGTGTTCCTAAAAAACGGTTCATGCACCAAGGATTCAACAAATATTCACTGCTGAGTTCTTAGCATGTGAATTACCAATCTTTAATAAACCATTGAAGACATATTGTCACCTTAAAGCATTTACTCTGATTTCACAGTGTTTTCATAACACCAGTTTCGAAACTGAGGGAGATTTTTCAGTAAAACTCTCCTGGAGAGGGTTCTAACCAATAGATATGTAATTTACATAGCTTCCCTCACCGAGAAATACCGTGTTCCGAACAGGCTACATACATCAAGGATTTGAGAAACATTTTTAATGAGTTATGTACATGTGTATTACAGAACTTTCATCCAACATACAAGGCATATTGACACATAGAAACATTAACTGTGAGTTCGCAGCTTTTTCCTAATAGCAGTTTCGAAATTCAGGCAGTTTTCAAAGGAAAAAAATGTTGGAGCGTGTTCTACCCAATAGATACGTAAATTACATAGATTCCCCCGCTGTGAAATTACGTGTTTCGAACACACTACATGCAGAAAAGTTTTGACAAAAATAAACTATAGAGTTGTTTGCATGAGGATGACAGGACTTTCATCACAATAGAAGGCATATTGATACTTAGAAGCATTTACTCTGATTTCACAGAGCTTTCCAAACGCCAGTTTAGAAAATGAGGCAGATTTCACGGCAAAAACCTCTTGGAGCAGGTACTAACCTATAGATATGTAATTTACATGGATTCGCTCACCGTGAAATTCCGTGTTCTGAACAAGCTACATGCATCTCGGATTCGACAAATATTCACTACATAGTTGTTAGCATGTGGATTACAGCACTTTCATACACCATACAAGGCTTACTGACACTTTGAAGAAGTTTCTCCGATTTCACAGTTTAGTTTTAACGCCAGTTTGGAAAATGAGGCAGATTTGGCAGAAAAATTCTCTGGAGCGAGTTATACACAAAAGATATGTACTTTACCTAGTTTTACTCACCGTGATATTCCGTGTTCTGAACACGTTTCATGCATCATGGATTCGACAAACATTCACTACAGAGTTGGTAACATAACGATTACGGAACATTCATCCACCATAAATGCCATATTGACACTTTGAAGCACTTTCCCATATTTCAAAAGATTTTCCTAATGCCAGTTTTGAAAATGAGGCAGATTCGCAAAAAATTCTCGTGGAGCAAGTACTTCCCAATAGAAATGTAATTTACATAGTTTCCCTCACAGTGACATTCCAATTTCCGAACACGCTACATACTTCACGGATTTGACAAACATTTTTATGAGCTATGTACATGTGTATTACAGAACTTTCATCCACCATACAAGGAATATTTAAACCTAGAAACATTAACTCTGAATTTGCAGCCTATTCCTAATGCCAGTTTTTCGAAAATCAGGCCGTGTTCTCCGGAAAAAATTTTTGGAGCGAGATCTACCCAATAGACATGAAATTTACATAGATTCCATCTCCGGAAATTTCCGTCATACGATCACGCTACATGCATAGGCTTTCTACAATTATTCACATCAGGTTTGTTTGCATGTGGCTTTAAGAACTTCCATCCCAATACAAGACATATTGACAGTTTGAAGCATTTTCTCTGATTTGGCAGAAATTTCCAAATGCCAGTTTCGTAAATGAGGCAGATTTCGCAGAGAAAACCTCTTGGAGTGAGTTATACCCAAGACACATTTATTTTACATAGATTCGCTCACCGTGATATTCTATTTTCTGAACACTCTTCATGTATCTCGGATTCGACATATATTCTCTACAGAGTTGTTAGTATGGGGATAGCCGAACTTTCATCCACCATACAAGGCATATTTATACCTACAATTGATTAATCTGAGTTTGCAGCATATTCCTAACGCCAGTTTCAAAAATCAGGCTGTTATCTCAGGAAAAAACTCTTGGAGAGATTTCTAACCTAGGGAAATGTAATTTACATAAATTTCCTCGCCGTGAAATTCCATGTTCCGAACATGCTACATGCATAACGGATTCGACAAATATTCACTACAGATTTGTTAGCATGTGGATTACCGAACTTTCATCACAAAACATTGAATATTGATACTTAGAAGTATTTTCTCAGATTTTGCAGCGTTTTCCAAGGGCTAGTTTCAAAAATGATGCAGTTTTCGCAGAAAAATTCTCTTGGAGTTTGTTCTACCTAATAGGCAAGTAGTTTACATTGTTTCAATCACCGTGAAATTCCACGTTCTGAACATGTTATATGCATCACGGATAAAAATAAAGATTCTTTAATATGTTGTGAAAATATGGATTACTGAACTTTCTTCCAACATAAAGGCATCTTTACACCTACAAATATTATCTCTCATTTCGCAGCTTTATCCAAACATCCCATTCAAGAATCAAGCAATTTTCGCAGAAATATTCTATTCTAGCTAGTTCTACCCAATAGAATTCTAATTTACATAGTTTCATTACCATGAAATTTTGTTTTCTGTACGCGCTACATGAATCACGGTTTGAAAAATATTTACTACACCCTTGTTAACATGTGGATTACCGGACTTTCATCCACCAATCAAGTCATATTGACACTTAGAAGCATTTTCTCATATTTCGAAGATTTTTCCTAACGCCAGATTTGAAAAAGGGGCAGATTTTGCAGAAAAATGCTCTTGGAGCGAGTTCTACCCAATAGACATGTAATTTACATAGATGTGCTCATCATGATACTTTGTGTTCTGAACACATTTCATGTATCTCGGATTCGACAAATATTAACTACAGAGATGTTAGCATTTGTATTACCAATCCTACATCCACCATACAAGGCATATATACACCTACAAGTATTTACTCTCATTTCACAGTTTTATCCAAACGTCAAATTCGAAAATCATGAATTTTGCACAGAAAAATTCTATTCAAGCTAGTTCTACCCAATAGAATTTTAATTTACATAGTTACATTGCCATGAATTTCCGTGTTCCAAACACGCTAAATAAGTCACGGGTTCGAAAAGTATTCCCTTCATAGTTGGTTACGTGGATTACCGGACTTAAATTCCCCATTCAAGGCATATTCACACTTAGAAGCATTTTCTCAGATTTCTCAGGTTTTTCCTAACGCCAGTTTGGAAAATGAGGCTGATTTCACAGAAAATGTTCTTGGAGCCAGATCTAACCAAAAGATATGTAATATACTAGTTCACTCACTGTGACATTCCGTGTTCTGAACATGTTAAATGCATCAAGGATTCGACAGTCATTCTTTAATGAGTGTGAGCATGTGGATTATCAAATTTTGATCCACCTTACAAGACATGTTTTCACCTAGAAACATTTACTCACATTTCGCAGAATTTTCCTAATGTCAGTTTTGAAAATCAGGCAGTTTTCGCAGAAAAATCCTATTGTTGCAGGTTCCATCCAATAGACATCTCATTTTCATAGATACCATCACCGTAACATTCCGTGTTCCTAAAAAACGGTTCATGCACCAAGGATTCAACAAATATTCACTGCTGAGTTGTTAGCATGTGAATTACCAATCTTTAATAAACCATTGAAGACATATTGTCACCTTAAAGCATTTACTCTGATTTCACAGTGTTTTCATAACACCAGTTTCGAAACTGAGGGAGATTTTTCAGTAAAACTCTCCTGGAGAGGGTTCTAACCAATAGATATGTAATTTACATAGCTTCCCTCACCGAGAAATACCGTGTTCCGAACAGGCTACATACATCAAGGATTTGAGAAACATTTTTAATGAGTTATGTACATGTGTATTACAGAACTTTCATCCAACATACAAGGCATATTGACACATAGAAACATTAACTGTGAGTTCGCAGCTTTTTCCTAATAGCAGTTTCGAAATTCAGGCAGTTTTCAAAGGAAAAAACTGTTGGAGCGTGTTCTACCCAATAGATACGTAAATTACATAGATTCCCCCGCTGTGAAATTACGTGTTTCGAACACACTACATGCAGAAAAGTTTTGACAAAAATAAACTATAGAGTTGTTTGCATGAGGATGACAGGACTTTCATCACAATAGAAGGCATATTGATACTTAGAAGCATTTACTCTGATTTCACAGAGCTTTCCAAACGCCAGTTTTGAAAATGAGGCAGATTTCACGGCAAAAACCTCTTGGAACAGGTACTAACCTATAGATATGTAATTTACATGGATTCGCTCACCGTGAAATTCCGTGTTCTGAACACGCTACATGCATCTCGGATTCGACAAATATTCACTACATAGTTGTTAGCATGTGGATTACAGCACTTTCATACACCATACAAGGCTTACTGACACTTTGAAGAAGTTTCTCAGATTTCACAGTTTAGTTTTAACGCCAGTTTGGAAAATGAGGCAGATTTGGCAGAAAAATTCTCTGGAGCGAGTTATACACAAAAGATATGTACTTTACCTAGTTTTACTCACCGTGATATTCCGTGTTCTGAACACGTTTCATGCATCATGGTTTCGACCAACATTCACTACAGAGTTGGTAACATAACGATTACGGAACATTCATCCACCATAAATGCCATATTGACACTTTGAAGCACTTTCCCATATTTCAAAAGATTTTCCTAATGCCAGTTTTGAAAATGAGGCAGATTCGCAAAAAATTCTCGTGGAGCAAGTACTTCCCAATAGAAATGTAATTTACATAGTTTCCCTCACAGTGACATTCCAATTTCCGAACACGCTACATACTTCACGGATTTGACAAACATTTTTATGAGCTATGTACATGTGTATTACAGAACTTTCATCCACCATACAAGGAATATTTAAACCTAGAAACATTAACTCTGAATTTGCAGCCTATTCCTAATGCCAGTTTTTCGAAAATCAGGCCGTGTTCTCCGGAAAAAATTTTTGGAGCGAGATCTACCCAATAGACATGAAATTTACATAGATTCCATCTCCTGAAATTTCCGTCATACGATCACGCTACATGCATAGGCTTTCTACAATTATTCACATCAGGTTTGTTTGCATGTGGCTTTAAGAACTTCCATCCCAATACAAGACATATTGACAGTTTGAAGCATTTTCTCTGATTTGGCAGAAATTTCCAAATGCCAGTTTCGTAAATGAGGCAGATTTCGCAGAGAAAACCTCTTGGAGTGAGTTATACCCAAGACACATTTATTTTACATAGATTCGCTCACCGTGATATTCTATTTTCTGAACACTCTTCATGTATCTCGGATTCGACATATATTCTCTACAGAGTTATTAGTATGGGGATAGCCGAACTTTCATCCACCATACAAGGCATATTTACACCTACAATTGATTAATCTGAGTTCGCAGCATATTCCTAATGCCAGTTTCAAAAATCAGGCTGTTATCTCAGGAAAAACCTCTTGGAGAGATTTCTAACCTAGGGAAATGTAATTTACATAAATTTCCTCGCCGTGAAATTCCATGTTCCGAACATGCTACATGCATAACGGATTCGACAAATATTCACTACAGATTTGTTAGCATGTGGATTACCGAACTTTCATCACAAAATATTGAATATTGATACTTAGAAGTATTTTCTCAGATTTTGCAGCGTTTTCCAAGGGCTAGTTTCAAAAATGATGCAGTTTTCGCAGAAAAATTCTCTTGGAGTTTGTTCTACCTAATAGGCAATTAGTTTACATTGTTTCAATCACCGTGAAATTCCACGTTCCGAACATGGTACATCCATCACGGATAAAAAAAAGATTCTTTAATATGTTGTGAAAATATGGATTACTGAACTTTCTTCCAACATAAAGGCATCTTTACACCTACAAATATTATCTCTCATTTCGCAGCTTTATCCAAACATCCCATTCGAGAATCAAGCAATTTTCACTGAAATATTCTATTCTAGCTAGTTCTACCCAATAGAATTCTAATTTACATAGTTTCATTACCGTGAAATTCTGTTTTCCGTACGTGCTACATGAATCACGGTTTGAAAAATATTTACTACACTCTTGTTAACATGTGGATTACTGGACTTTCATCCACCAATCAAGTCATATTGACACTTAGAAGCATTTTCTCATATTTCGAAGATTTTTCCTAACGCCAGATTTGAAAAAGAGGCAGATTTTGCAGAAAAATGCTCTTGGAGCGAGTTCTACCCAATAGACATGTAATTTACATAGATGTGCTCATCATGATACTTTGTGTTCTGAACACATTTCATGTATCTCGGATTCGACAAATATTAACTACAGAGATGTTAGCATTTTAATTACCAATCCTACATCCACCATACAAGGCATATATACACCTACAAGTATTTACTCTCATTTCACAGTTTTATCCAAACGTCAAATTCGAAAATCATGAATTTTGCACAGAAAAATTCTATTCAAGCTAGTTCTACCCAATAGAATTTTAATTTACATAGTTACATTGCCGTGAATTTCCGTGTTCCAAACACGCTAAATAAGTCACGGGTTCGAAAAGTATTCCCTTCATAGTTGGTTACGTGGATTACCGGACTTAAATTCCCCATTCAAGGCATATTCACACTTAGAAGCATTTTCTCAGATTTCTCAGGTTTTTCCTAACGCCAGTTTGGAAAATGAGGCTGATATGACAGAAAATGTTCTTGGAGCCAGATCTAACCAAAAGATATGTAATTTACTAATTGACTCACCGTGACTTTCCGTTTTCTGAACATGTTAAATGCATCAAGGATTCGACAGTCATTCTTTAATGAGTGTGAGCATGTGGATTATCAAATTTTGATCCACCTTACAAGACATGTTTTCACCTAGAAATATTTACTCACATTTCGCAGAATTTTCCTAAAGTCAGTTTCGAAAATCAGGCAGTTTTCGCAGAAAAATTCTATTGTTGCATGTTCCATCCAATAGACATCTCATTTTCATAGATACCATCACCGTAACATTCCGTGTTCCTAAAAAACGGTTCATGCACCAAGGATTCAACAAATATTCACTGCTGAGTTCTTAGCATGTGAATTACCAATCTTTAATAAACCATTGAAGACATATTGTCACCTTAAAGCATTTACTCTGATTTCACAGTGTTTTCATAACACCAGTTTCGAAACTGAGGGAGATTTTACAGTAAAACTCTCCTGGAGAGGGTTCTAACCAATAGATATGTAATTTACATAGCTTCCCTCACCGAGAAATACCGTGTTCCGAACAGGCTACATACATCAAGGATTTGAGAAACATTTTTAATGAGTTATGTACATGTGTATTACAGAACTTTCATCCAACATACAAGGCATATTGACACATAGAAACATTAACTGTGAGTTCGCAGCTTTTTCCTAATAGCAGTTTCGAAATTCAGGCAGTTTTCAAAGGAAAAAACTGTTGGAGCGTGTTCTACCCAATAGATACGTAAATTACATAGATTCCCCCGCTGTGAAATTACGTGTTTCGAACACACTACATGCAGAAAAGTTTTGACAAAAATAAACTATAGAGTTGTTTGCATGAGGATGACAGGACTTTCATCACAATAGAAGGCATATTGATACTTAGAAGCATTTACTCTGATTTCACAGAGCTTTCCAAACGCCAGTTTAGAAAATGAGGCAGATTTCACGGCAAAAACCTCTTGGAGCAGGTACTAACCTATAGATATGTAATTTACATGGATTCGCTCACCGTGAAATTCCGTGTTCTGAACAAGCTACATGCATCTCGGATTCGACAAATATTCACTACATAGTTGTTAGCATGTGGATTACAGCACTTTCATACACCATACAAGGCTTACTGACACTTTGAAGAAGTTTCTCCGATTTCACAGTTTAGTTTTAACGCCAGTTTGGAAAATGAGGCAGATTTGGCAGAAAAATTCTCTGGAGCGAGTTATACACAAAAGATATGTACTTTACCTAGTTTTACTCACCGTGATATTCCGTGTTCTGAACACGTTTCATGCATCATGGATTCGACAAACATTCACTACAGAGTTGGTAACATAACGATTACGGAACATTCATCCACCATAAATGCCATATTGACACTTTGAAGCACTTTCCCATATTTCAAAAGATTTTCCTAATGCCAGTTTTGAAAATGAGGCAGATTCGCAAAAAATTCTCGTGGAGCAAGTACTTCCCAATAGAAATGTAATTTACATAGTTTCCCTCACAGTGACATTCCAATTTCCGAACACGCTACATACTTCACGGATTTGACAAACATTTTTATGAGCTATGTACATGTGTATTACAGAACTTTCATCCACCATACAAGGAATATTTAAACCTAGAAACATTAACTCTGAATCTGCAGCCTATTCCTAATGCCAGTTTTTCGAAAATCAGGCCGTTTTCTCTGGAAAAAATTTTTGGAGCGAGATCTACCCAATAGACATGAAATTTACATAGATTCCATCTCCGGAAATTTCCGTCATACGATCACGCTACATGCATAGGCTTTCTACAATTATTCACATCAGGTTTGTTTGCATGTGGCTTTAAGAACTTCCATCCCAATACAAGACATATTGACAGTTTGAAGCATTTTCTCTGATTTGGCAGAAATTTCCAAATGCCAGTTTCGTAAATGAGGCAGATTTCGCAGAGAAAACCTCTTGGAGTGAGTTATACCCAAGACACATTTATTTTACATAGATTCGCTCACCGTGATATTCTATTTTCTGAACACTCTTCATGTATCTCGGATTCGACATATATTCTCTACAGAGTTGTTAGTATGGGGATAGCCGAACTTTCATCCACCATACAAGGCATATTTATACCTACAATTGATTAATCTGAGTTTGCAGCATATTCCTAACGCCAGTTTCAAAAATCAGGCTGTTATCTCAGGAAAAAACTCTTGGAGAGATTTCTAACCTAGGGAAATGTAATTTACATAAATTTCCTCGCCGTGAAATTCCATGTTCCGAACATGCTACATGCATAACGGATTCGACAAATATTCACTACAGATTTGTTAGCATGTGGATTACCGAACTTTCATCACAAAACATTGAATATTGATACTTAGAAGTATTTTCTCAGATTTTGCAGCGTTTTCCAAGGGCTAGTTTCAAAAATGATGCAGTTTTCGCAGAAAAATTCTCTTGGAGTTTGTTCTACCTAATAGGCAAGTAGTTTACATTGTTTCAATCACCGTGAAATTCCACGTTCTGAACATGTTATATGCATCACGGATAAAAATAAAGATTCTTTAATATGTTGTGAAAATATGGATTACTGAACTTTCTTCCAACATAAAGGCATCTTTACACCTACAAATATTATCTCTCATTTCGCAGCTTTATCCAAACATCCCATTCAAGAATCAAGCAATTTTCGCAGAAATATTCTATTCTAGCTAGTTGTACCCAATAGAATTCTAATTTACATAGTTTCATTACCATGAAATTTTGTTTTCTGTACGCGCTACATGAATCACGGTTTGAAAAATATTTACTACACCCTTGTTAACATGTGGATTACCGGACTTTCATCCACCAATCAAGTCATATTGACACTTAGAAGCATTTTCTCATATTTCGAAGATTTTTCCTAACGCCAGATTTGAAAAAGGGGCAGATTTTGCAGAAAAATGCTCTTGGAGCGAGTTCTACCCAATAGACATGTAATTTACATAGATGTGCTCATCATGATACTTTGTGTTCTGAACACATTTCATGTATCTCGGATTCGACAAATATTAACTACAGAGATGTTAGCATTTGTATTACCAATCCTACATCCACCATACAAGGCATATATACACCTACAAGTATTTACTCTCATTTCACAGTTTTATCCAAACGTCAAATTCGAAAATCATGAATTTTGCACAGAAAAATTCTATTCAAGCTAGTTCTACCCAATAGAATTTTAATTTACATAGTTACATTGCCATGAATTTCCGTGTTCCAAACACGCTAAATAAGTCACGGGTTCGAAAAGTATTCCCTTCATAGTTGGTTACGTGGATTACCGGACTTAAATTCCCCATTCAAGGCATATTCACACTTAGAAGCATTTTCTCAGATTTCTCAGGTTTTTCCTAACGCCAGTTTGGAAAATGAGGCTGATTTCACAGAAAATGTTCTTGGAGCCAGATCTAACCAAAAGATATGTAATATACTAGTTCACTCACTGTGACATTCCGTGTTCTGAACATGTTAAATGCATCAAGGATTCGACAGTCATTCTTTAATGAGTGTGAGCATGTGGATTATCAAATTTTGATCCACCTTACAAGACATGTTTTCACCTAGAAACATTTACTCACATTTCGCAGAATTTTCCTAATGTCAGTTTTGAAAATCAGGCAGTTTTCGCAGAAAAATCCTATTGTTGCAGGTTCCATCCAATAGACATCTCATTTTCATAGATACCATCACCGTAACATTCCGTGTTCCTAAAAAACGGTTCATGCACCAAGGATTCAACAAATATTCACTGCTGAGTTGTTAGCATGTGAATTACCAATCTTTAATAAACCATTGAAGACATATTGTCACCTTAAAGCATTTACTCTGATTTCACAGTGTTTTCATAACACCAGTTTCGAAACTGAGGGAGATTTTTCAGTAAAACTCTCCTGGAGAGGGTTCTAACCAATAGATATGTAATTTACATAGCTTCCCTCACCGAGAAATACCGTGTTCCGAACAGGCTACATACATCAAGGATTTGAGAAACATTTTTAATGAGTTATGTACATGTGTATTACAGAACTTTCATCCAACATACAAGGCATATTGACACATAGAAACATTAACTGTGAGTTCGCAGCTTTTTCCTAATAGCAGTTTCGAAATTCAGGCAGTTTTCAAAGGAAAAAACTGTTGGAGCGTGTTCTACCCAATAGATACGTAAATTACATAGATTCCCCCGCTGTGAAATTACGTGTTTCGAACACACTACATGCAGAAAAGTTTTGACAAAAATAAACTATAGAGTTGTTTGCATGAGGATGACAGGACTTTCATCACAATAGAAGGCATATTGATACTTAGAAGCATTTACTCTGATTTCACAGAGCTTTCCAAACGCCAGTTTTGAAAATGAGGCAGATTTCACGGCAAAAACCTCTTGGAACAGGTACTAACCTATAGATATGTAATTTACATGGATTCGCTCACCGTGAAATTCCGTGTTCTGAACACGCTACATGCATCTCGGATTCGACAAATATTCACTACATAGTTGTTAGCATGTGGATTACAGCACTTTCATACACCATACAAGGCTTACTGACACTTTGAAGAAGTTTCTCAGATTTCACAGTTTAGTTTTAACGCCAGTTTGGAAAATGAGGCAGATTTGGCAGAAAAATTCTCTGGAGCGAGTTATACACAAAAGATATGTACTTTACCTAGTTTTACTCACCGTGATATTCCGTGTTCTGAACACGTTTCATGCATCATGGTTTCGACCAACATTCACTACAGAGTTGGTAACATAACGATTACGGAACATTCATCCACCATAAATGCCATATTGACACTTTGAAGCACTTTCCCATATTTCAAAAGATTTTCCTAATGCCAGTTTTGAAAATGAGGCAGATTCGCAAAAAATTCTCGTGGAGCAAGTACTTCCCAATAGAAATGTAATTTACATAGTTTCCCTCACAGTGACATTCCAATTTCCGAACACGCTACATACTTCACGGATTTGACAAACATTTTTATGAGCTATGTACATGTGTATTACAGAACTTTCATCCACCATACAAGGAATATTTAAACCTAGAAACATTAACTCTGAATTTGCAGCCTATTCCTAATGCCAGTTTTTCGAAAATCAGGCCGTGTTCTCCGGAAAAAATTTTTGGAGCGAGATCTACCCAATAGACATGAAATTTACATAGATTCCATCTCCTGAAATTTCCGTCATACGATCACGCTACATGCATAGGCTTTCTACAATTATTCACATCAGGTTTGTTTGCATGTGGCTTTAAGAACTTCCATCCCAATACAAGACATATTGACAGTTTGAAGCATTTTCTCTGATTTGGCAGAAATTTCCAAATGCCAGTTTCGTAAATGAGGCAGATTTCGCAGAGAAAACCTCTTGGAGTGAGTTATACCCAAGACACATTTATTTTACATAGATTCGCTCACCGTGATATTCTATTTTCTGAACACTCTTCATGTATCTCGGATTCGACATATATTCTCTACAGAGTTGTTAGTATGCGGATAGCCGAACTTTCATCCACCATACAAGGCATATTTACACCTACAATTGATTAATCTGAGTTTGCAGCATATTCCAAACGCCAGTTTCAAAAATCAGGCTGTTATCTCAGGAAAAAACTCTTGGAGAGATTTCTAACCTAGGGAAATGTAATTAACATAAATTTCCTCGCCGAGACATTCCATGTTCCGAACATGCTACATGCATAACGGATTCGACAAATATTCACTACAGATTTGTTAGCATGTGGATTACTGAACTTTCATCACAAAACATTGAATATTGATACTTAGAAGTATTTTCTCAGATTTTACAGCGTTTTCCAAGGGCTAGTTTCAAAAATGATGCAGTTTTCGCAGAAAAATTCTCTTGGAGTTTGTTCTACCTAATAGGCAAGTAGTTTACATTGTTTCAATCACCGTGAAATTCCACGTTCTGAACATGTTATATGCATCACGGATAAAAATAAAGATTCTTTAATATGTTGTGAAAATATGGATTACTGAACTTTCTTCCAACATAAAGGCATCTTTACACCTACAAATATTATCTCTCATTTCGCAGCTTTATCCAAACATCCCATTCAAGAATCAAGCAATTTTCGCAGAAATATTCTATTCTAGCTAGTTCTACCCAATAGAATTCTAATTTACATAGTTTCATTACCATGAAATTTTGTTTTCTGTACGCGCTACATGAATCACGGTTTGAAAAATATTTACTACACCCTTGTTAACATGTGGATTACCGGACTTTCATCCACCAATCAAGTCATATTGACACTTAGAAGCATTTTCTCATATTTCGAAGATTTTTCCTAACGCCAGATTTGAAAAAGGGGCAGATTTTGCAGAAAAATGCTCTTGGAGCGAGTTCTACCCAATAGACATGTAATTTACATAGATGTGCTCATCATGATACTTTGTGTTCTGAACACATTTCATGTATCTCGGATTCGACAAATATTAACTACAGAGATGTTAGCATTTGGATTACCAATCCTACATCCACCATACAAGGCATATATACACCTACAAGTATTTACTCTCATTTCACAGTTTTATCCAAACGTCAAATTCGAAAATCATGAATTTTGCACAGAAAAATTCTATTCAAGCTAGTTCTACCCAATAGAATTTTAATTTACATAGTTACATTGCCATGAATTTCCGTGTTCCAAACACGCTAAATAAGTCACGGGTTCGAAAAGTATTCCCTTCATAGTTGGTTACGTGGATTACCGGACTTAAATTCCCCATTCAAGGCATATTCACACTTAGAAGCATTTTCTCAGATTTCTCAGGTTTTTCCTAACGCCAGTTTGGAAAATGAGGCTGATTTCACAGAAAATGTTCTTGGAGCCAGATCTAACCAAAAGATATGTAATATACTAGTTCACTCACTGTGACATTCCGTGTTCTGAACATGTTAAATGCATCAAGGATTCGACAGTCATTCTTTAATGAGTGTGAGCATGTGGATTATCAAATTTTGATCCACCTTACAAGACATGTTTTCACCTAGAAACATTTACTCACATTTCGCAGAATTTTCCTAATGTCAGTTTTGAAAATCAGGCAGTTTTCGCAGAAAAATCCTATTGTTGCAGGTTCCATCCAATAGACATCTCATTTTCATAGATACCATCACCGTAACATTCCGTGTTCCTAAAAAACGGTTCATGCACCAAGGATTCAACAAATATTCACTGCTGAGTTGTTAGCATGTGAATTACCAATCTTTAATAAACCATTGAAGACATATTGTCACCTTAAAGCATTTACTCTGATTTCACAGTGTTTTCATAACACCAGTTTCGAAACTGAGGGAGATTTTTCAGTAAAACTCTCCTGGAGAGGGTTCTAACCAATAGATATGTAATTTACATAGCTTCCCTCACCGAGAAATACCGTGTTCCGAACAGGCTACATACATCAAGGATTTGAGAAACATTTTTAATGAGTTATGTACATGTGTATTACAGAACTTTCATCCAACATACAAGGCATATTGACACATAGAAACATTAACTGTGAGTTCGCAGCTTTTTCCTAATAGCAGTTTCGAAATTCAGGCAGTTTTCAAAGGAAAAAACTGTTGGAGCGTGTTCTACCCAATAGATACGTAAATTACATAGATTCCCCCGCTGTGAAATTACGTGTTTCGAACACACTACATGCAGAAAAGTTTTGACAAAAATAAACTATAGAGTTGTTTGCATGAGGATGACAGGACTTTCATCACAATAGAAGGCATATTGATACTTAGAAGCATTTACTCTGATTTCACAGAGCTTTCCAAACGCCAGTTTTGAAAATGAGGCAGATTTCACGGCAAAAACCTCTTGGAACAGGTACTAACCTATAGATATGTAATTTACATGGATTCGCTCACCGTGAAATTCCGTGTTCTGAACACGCTACATGCATCTCGGATTCGACAAATATTCACTACATAGTTGTTAGCATGTGGATTACAGCACTTTCATACACCATACAAGGCTTACTGACACTTTGAAGAAGTTTCTCAGATTTCACAGTTTAGTTTTAACGCCAGTTTGGAAAATGAGGCAGATTTGGCAGAAAAATTCTCTGGAGCGAGTTATACACAAAAGATATGTACTTTACCTAGTTTTACTCACCGTGATATTCCGTGTTCTGAACACGTTTCATGCATCATGGTTTCGACCAACATTCACTACAGAGTTGGTAACATAACGATTACGGAACATTCATCCACCATAAATGCCATATTGACACTTTGAAGCACTTTCCCATATTTCAAAAGATTTTCCTAATGCCAGTTTTGAAAATGAGGCAGATTCGCAAAAAATTCTCGTGGAGCAAGTACTTCCCAATAGAAATGTAATTTACATAGTTTCCCTCACAGTGACATTCCAATTTCCGAACACGCTACATACTTCACGGATTTGACAAACATTTTTATGAGCTATGTACATGTGTATTACAGAACTTTCATCCACCATACAAGGAATATTTAAACCTAGAAACATTAACTCTGAATTTGCAGCCTATTCCTAATGCCAGTTTTTCGAAAATCAGGCCGTGTTCTCCGGAAAAAATTTTTGGAGCGAGATCTACCCAATAGACATGAAATTTACATAGATTCCATCTCCGGAAATTTCCGTCATACGATCACGCTACATGCATAGGCTTTCTACAATTATTCACATCAGGTTTGTTTGCATGTGGCTTTAAGAACTTCCATCCCAATACAAGACATATTGACAGTTTGAAGCATTTTCTCTGATTTGGCAGAAATTTCCAAATGCCAGTTTCGTAAATGAGGCAGATTTCGCAGAGAAAACCTCTTGGAGTGAGTTATACCCAAGACAAATTTATTTTACATAGATTCGCTCACCGTGATATTCTATTTTCTGAACACTCTTCATGTATCTCGGATTCGACATATATTCTCTACAGAGTTGTTAGTATGGGGATAGCCGAACTTTCATCCACCATACAAGGCATATTTACACCTACAATTGATTAATCTGAGTTTGCAGCATATTCCAAACGCCAGTTTCAAAAATCAGGCTGTTATCTCAGGAAAAAACTCTTGGAGAGATTTCTAACCTAGGGAAATGTAATTAACATAAATTTCCTCGCCGAGACATTCCATGTTCCGAACAT
This sequence comes from Camelus bactrianus, assembly GCF_048773025.1. Taxonomy (NCBI): domain Eukaryota; kingdom Metazoa; phylum Chordata; class Mammalia; order Artiodactyla; family Camelidae; genus Camelus; species Camelus bactrianus. Next base: position 139,725,654 of record NC_133539.1, on the reverse strand, counting down.
GCTACATGCATAACGGATTCGACAAATATTCACTACAGATTTGTTAGCATGTGGATTACCGAACTTTCATCACAAAACATTGAATATTGATACTTAGAAGTATTTTCTCAGATTTTGCAGCGTTTTCCAAGGGCTAGTCTCAAAAATGATGCAGTTTTCGCAGAAAAATTCTCTTGGAGTTTGTTCTACCTAATAGGCAAGTAGTTTACATTGTTTCAATCACCGTGAAATTCCACGTTCAGAACATGTTATATGCATCATGGATAAAAATAAAGATTCTTTAATATGTTGTGAAAATATGGATTACTGAACTTTCTTCCAACATAAAGACATCTTTACACCTACAAATATTATCTCTCATTTCGCAGCTTTATCCAAACATCCCATTCGAGAATCAAGCAATTTTCGCAGAAATATTCTATTCTAGCTAGTTCTACCCAATAGAACTCTAATTTACATAGTTTCATTACCGTGAAATTTTGTTTTCTGTACGCGCTACATGAATCACGGTTTGAAAAATATTTACTACACTCTTGTTAACATGTGTATTACCGGACTTTCATTCACCAATCAAGTCATATTGACACTTAGAAGCATTTTCTCATATTTCGAAGATTTTTCCTAACGCCAGATTTGAAAAAGGGGCAGATTTTGCAGAAAAATGCTCTTGGAGCGAGTTCTACCCAATAGACATGTAATTTACATAGATGTGCTCATCATGATACTTTGTGTTCTGAACACATTTCATGTATCTCGGATTCGACAAATATTAACTACAGAGATGTTAGCATTTGGATTACCAATCCTACATACACCATACAAGGCATATATACACCTACAAGTATTTACTCTCATTTCACAGTTTTATCCAAACGTCAAATTCGAAAATCATGAATTTTGCACAGAAAAATTCTATTCAAGCTAGTTCTACCCAATAGAATTTTAATTTACATAGTTACATTGCCGTGAATTTCCGTGTTCCAAACACGCTAAATAAGTCACGGGTTCGAAAAGTATTCCCTTCATAGTTGGTTACGTGGATTACCGGACTTAAATTCCCCATTCAAGGCATATTCACACTTAGAAGCATTTTCTCAGATTTCTCAGGTTTTTCCTAACGCCAGTTTGGAAAATGAGGCTGATTTCACAGAAAATGTTCTTGGAGCCAGATCTAACCAAAAGATATGTAATATACTAGTTCACTCACTGTGACATTCCGTGTTCTGAACATGTTAAATGCATCAAGGATTCGACAGTCATTCTTTAATGAGTGTGAGCATGTGGATTATCAAATTTTGATCCACCTTACAAGACATGTTTTCACCTAGAAACATTTACTCACATTTCGCAGAATTTTCCTAATGTCAGTTTTGAAAATCAGGCAGTTTTCGCAGAAAAATCCTATTGTTGCAGGTTCCATCCAATAGACATCTCATTTTCATAGATACCATCACCGTAACATTCCGTGTTCCTAAAAAACGGTTCATGCACCAAGGATTCAACAAATATTCACTGCTGAGTTGTTAGCATGTGAATTACCAATCTTTAATAAACCATTGAAGACATATTGTCACCTTAAAGCATTTACTCTGATTTCACAGTGTTTTCATAACACCAGTTTCAAAACTGAGGGAGATTTTTCAGTAAAACTCTCCTGGAGAGGGTTCTAACCAATAGATATGTAATTTACATAGCTTCCCTCACCGAGAAATACCGTGTTCCGAACAGGCTACATACATCAAGGATTTGAGAAACATTTTTAATGAGTTATGTACATGTGTATTACAGAACTTTCATCCAACATACAAGGCATATTGACACATAGAAACATTAACTGTGAGTTCGCAGCTTTTTCCTAATAGCAGTTTCGAAATTCAGGCAGTTTTCAAAGGAAAAAACTGTTGGAGCGTGTTCTACCCAATAGATACGTAAATTACATAGATTCCCCCGCTGTGAAATTACGTGTTTCGAACACACTACATGCAGAAAAGTTTCGACAAAAATAAACTATAGACTTGTTTGCATGAGGATGACAGGACTTTCATCACAATAGAAGGCATATTGATACTTAGAAGCATTTACTCTGATTTCACAGAGCTTTCCAAACGCCAGTTTTGAAAATGAGGCAGATTTCACGGCAAAAACCTCTTGGAGCAGGTACTAACCTATAGATATGTAATTTACATGGATTCGCTCACCGTGAAATTCCGTGTTCTGAACACGCTCCATGCATCTCGGATTCGACAAATATTCACTACATAGTTGTTAGCATGTGGATTACAGCACTTTCATACACCATACAAGGCTTACTGACACTTTGAAGAAGTTTCTCAGATTTCACAGTTTAGTTTTAACGCCAGTTTGGAAAATGAGGCAGATTTGGCAGAAAAATTCTCTGGAGCGAGTTATACACAAAAGATATGTACTTTACCTAGTTTTACTCACCGTGATATTCCGTGTTCTGAACACGTTTCATGCATCATGGATTCGACCAACATTCACTACAGAGTTGGTAACATAACGATTACGGAACATTCATCCACCATAAATGCCATATTGACACTTTGAAGCACTTTCCCATATTTCAAAAGATTTTCCTAATGCCAGTTTTGAAAATGAGGCAGATTCGCAAAAAATTCTCGTGGAGCAAGTACTTCCCAATAGAAATGTAATTTACATAGTTTCCCTCACAGTGACATTCCAATTTCCGAACACGCTACATACTTCACGGATTTGACAAACATTTTTATGAGCTATGTACATGTGTATTACAGAACTTTCATCCACCATACAAGGAATATTTAAAACTAGAAACATTAACTCTGAATCTGCAGCCTATTCCTAATGCCAGTTTTTCGAAAATCAGGCCGTTTTCTCTGGAAAATATTTTTGGAGCGAGATCTACCCAATAGACATGAAATTTACATAGATTCCATCTCCGGAAATTTCCGTCATACGATCACGCTACATGCATAGGCTTTCTACAATTATTCACATCAGGTTTGTTTGCATGTGGCTTTAAGAACTTCCATCCCAATACAAGAAATATTGACAGTTTGAAGCATTTTCTCTGATTTTGCAGAAATTTCAAAATGCCAGTTTCGTAAATGAGGCAGATTTCGCAGAGAAAATCTCTTGGAGTCAGTTATACCCAAGACACATTTATTTTACATAGATTCGCTCACCGAGATATTCTATTTTTTGAACACTCTTCATGTATCTCGGATTCGACATATATTCTCTACAGAGTTGTTAGTATGTGGATAGCCGAACTTTCATCCACCATACAAGGCATATTTACACCTACAATTGATTAATCTGAGTTCGCAGCATATTCCTAACGCCAGTTTCAAAAATCAGGCTGTTATCTCAGGAAAAAACTCTTGGAGAGATTTCTAACCTAGGGAAATGTAATTAACATAAATTTCCTCGCCGTGAAATTCCATGTTCCGAACATGCTACATGCATAACGGATTCGACAAATATTCACTACAGATTTGTTAGCATGTGGATTACCGAACTTTCATCACAAAACATTGAATATTGATACTTAGAAGTATTTTCTCAGATTTTGCAGCGTTTTCCAAGGGCTAGTCTCAAAAATGATGCAGTTTTCGCAGAAAAATTCTCTTGGAGTTTGTTCTACCTAATAGGCAAGTAGTTTACATTGTTTCAATCACCGTGAAATTCCACGTTCCGAAAATGGTACATGCATCACGGATAAAAAAAAAAGATTCTTTAATATGTTGTGAAAATATGGATTACTGAACTTTCTTCCAACATAAAGGCATCTTTACACCTACAAATATTATCTCTCATTTCGCAGCTTTATCCAAACATCCCATTCGAGAATCAAGCAATTTTCGCAGAAATATACTATTCTAGCTAGTTCTACCCTATAGAATTCTAATTTACATAGTTTCATTACCGTGAAATTCTGTTTTCCGTACGTGCTACATGAATCACGGTTTGAAAAATATTTACTACACCCTTGTTAACATGTGGATTACCGGACTTTCATCCACCAATCAAGTCATATTGACACTTAGAAGCATTTTCTCATATTTCGAAGGTTTTTCCTAACGCCAGATTTGAAAAAGAGGCAGATTTTGCAGAAAAATGCTCTTGGAGCGAGTTCTACCCAATAGACATGTAATTTACATAGATGTGCTCATCATGATACTTTGTGTTCTGAACACATTTCATGTATCTCGGATTCGTCAAATATTAACTACAGAGATGTTAGCATTTTAATTACCAATCCTACATCCACCATACAAGGCATATATACACCTACAAGTATTTACTCTCATTTCACAGTTTTATCCAAACGTCAAATTCGAAAATCATGAATTTTGCACAGAAAAATTCTATTCAAGCTAGTTCTACCCAATAGAATTTTAATTTACATAGTTACATTGCCGTGAATTTCCGTGTTCCAAACACGCTAAATAAGTCACGGGTTCGATAAATATTCCCTTCATAGTTGGTTACGTGGATTACCGGACTTAAATTCCCCATTCAAGGCATATTCACACTTAGAAGCATTTTCTCAGATTTCTCAGGTTTTTCCTAACGCCAGTTTGGAAAATGAGGCTGATATCACAGAAAATGTTCTTGGAGCCAGATCTAACCAAAAGATATGTAATTTACTAGTTGACTCACCGTGACTTTCCGTTTTCTGAACATGTTAAATGCATCAAGGATTCGACAGTCATTCTTTAATGAGTGTGAGCATGTGGATTATCAAATTTTGATCCACCTTACAAGACATGTTTTCACCTAGAAACATTTACTCACATTTCGCAGAATTTTCTTAATGTCAGTTTCGAAAATCAGGCAGTTTTCGCAGAAAAATCCTATTGTTGCATGTTCCATCCAATAGACATCTCATTTTCATAGATACCATCACCGTAACATTCCGTGTTCCTAAAAAACGGTTCATGCACCAAGGATTCAACAAATATTCACTGCTGAGTTGTTAGCATGTGAATTACCAATCTTTAATAAACCATTGAAGACATATTGTCACCTTAAAGCATTTACTCTGATTTCACAGTGTTTTCATAACACCAGTTTCGAAACTGAGGGAGATTTTTCAGTAAAACTCTCCTGGAGAGGATTCTAACCAATAGATATGTAATTTACATAGCTTCCCTCACCGAGAAATACCGTGTTCCGAACAGGCTACATACATCAAGGATTTGAGAAACATTTTTAATGAGTTATGTACATGTGTATTACAGAACTTTCATCCAACATACAAGGCATATTGACACATAGAAACATTAACTGTGAGTTCGCAGCTTTTTCCTTATAGCAGTTTTGAAATTCAGGCAGTTTTCAAAGGAAAAAACTGTTGGAGCGTGTTCTACCCAATAGATAGGTAAATTACATAGATTCCCCCGCTGTGAAATTCCGTGTTTCGAACACACTACATGCAGAAAAGTTTCGACAAAAATAAACTATAGAGTTGTTTGCATGAGGATGACAGGACTTTCATCACAATAGAAGGCATATTGATACTTAGAAGCATTTACTCTGATTTCACAGAGCTTTCCAAACGCTAGTTTTGAAAATGAGGCAGATTTCACGGCAAAAACCTCTTGGAGCAGGTACTAACCTATAGATATGTAATTTACATGGATTCGCTCACCGTGAAATTCCGTGTTCTGAACACGCTACATGCATCTCGGATTCGACAAATATTCACTACATAGTTGTTAGCATGTGTATTACAGCACTTTCATACACCATACAAGGCTTACTGACACTTTGAAGAAGTTTCTCAGATTTCACAGTTTAGTTTTAACGCCAGTTTGGAAAATGAGGCAGATTTGGCAGAAAAATTCTCTGGAGCGAGTTATACACAAAAGATATGTACTTTACCTAGTTTTACTCACCGTGATATTCCGTGTTCTGAACACGTTTCATGCATCATGGATTCGACCAACATTCACTACAGAGTTGGTAACATAACGATTACGGAACATTCATCCACCATAAATGCCATATTGACACTTTGAAGCACTTTCCCATATTTCAAAAGATTTTCCTAATGCCAGTTTTGAAAATGAGGCAGATTCGCAAAAAATTCTCGTGGAGCAAGTACTTCCCAATAGAAATGTAATTTACATAGTTTCCCTCACAGTGACATTCCAATTTCCGAACACGCTACATACTTCACGGATTTGACAAACATTTTTATGAGCTATGTACATGTGTATTACAGAACTTTCATCCACCATACAAGGAATATTTAAACCTAGAAACATTAACTCTGAATTTGCAGCCTATTCCTAATGCCAGTTTTTCGAAAATCAGGCCGTGTTCTCCGGAAAAAATTTTTGGAGCGAGATCTACCCAATAGACATGAAATTTACATAGATTCCATCTCCGGAAATTTCCGTCATACGATCACGCTACATGCATAGGCTTTCTACAATTATTCACATCAGGTTTGTTTGCATGTGGCTTTAAGAACTTCCATCCCAATACAAGACATATTGACAGTTTGAAGCATTTTCTCTGATTTGGCAGAAATTTCCAAATGCCAGTTTCGTAAATGAGGCAGATTTCGCAGAGAAAACCTCTTGGAGTGAGTTATACCCAAGACACATTTATTTTACATAGATTCGCTCACCGTGATATTCTATTTTCTGAACACTCTTCATGTATCTCGGATTCGACATATATTCTCTACAGAGTTGTTAGTATGGGGATAGCCGAACTTTCATCCACCATACAAGGCATATTTATACCTACAATTGATTAATCTGAGTTTGCAGCATATTCCTAATGCCAGTTTCAAAAATCAGGCTGTTATCTCAGGAAAAAACTCTTGGAGAGATTTCTAACCTAGGGAAATGTAATTTACATAAATTTCCTCGCCGTGAAATTCCATGTTCCGAACATGCTACATGCATAACGGATTCGACAAATATTCACTACAGATTTGTTAGCATGTGGATTACCGAACTTTCATCACAAAACATTGAATATTGATACTTAGAAGTATTTTCTCAGATTTTGCAGCGTTTTCCAAGGGCTAGTTTCAAAAATGATGCAGTTTTCGCAGAAAAATTCTCTTGGAGTTTGTTCTACCTAATAGGCAAGTAGTTTACATTGTTTCAATCACCGTGAAATTCCACGTTCTGAACATGTTATATGCATCACGGATAAAAATAAAGATTCTTTAATATGTTGTGAAAATATGGATTACTGAACTTTCTTCCAACATAAAGGCATCTTTACACCTACAAATATTATCTCTCATTTCGCAGCTTTATCCAAACATCCCATTCAAGAATCAAGCAATTTTCGCAGAAATATTCTATTCTAGCTAGTTGTACCCAATAGAATTCTAATTTACATAGTTTCATTACCATGAAATTTTGTTTTCTGTACGCGCTACATGAATCACGGTTTGAAAAATATTTACTACACCCTTGTTAACATGTGGATTACCGGACTTTCATCCACCAATCAAGTCATATTGACACTTAGAAGCATTTTCTCATATTTCGAAGATTTTTCCTAACGCCAGATTTGAAAAAGGGGCAGATTTTGCAGAAAAATGCTCTTGGAGCGAGTTCTACCCAATAGACATGTAATTTACATAGATGTGCTCATCATGATACTTTGTGTTCTGAACACATTTCATGTATCTCGGATTCGACAAATATTAACTACAGAGATGTTAGCATTTGTATTACCAATCCTACATCCACCATACAAGGCATATATACACCTACAAGTATTTACTCTCATTTCACAGTTTTATCCAAACGTCAAATTCGAAAATCATGAATTTTGCACAGAAAAATTCTATTCAAGCTAGTTCTACCCAATAGAATTTTAATTTACATAGTTACATTGCCGTGAATTTCCGTGTTCCAAACACGCTAAATAAGTCACGGGTTCGAAAAGTATTCCCTTCATAGTTGGTTACGTGGATTACGGGACTTAAATTCCCCATTCAAGGCATATTCACACTTAGAAGCATTTTCTCAGATTTCTCAGGTTTTTCCTAACGCCAGTTTGGAAAATGAGGCTGATTTCACAGAAAATGTTCTTGGAGCCAGATCTAACCAAAAGATATGTAATATACTAGTTCACTCACTGTGACATTCCGTGTTCTGAACATGTTAAATGCATCAAGGATTCGACAGTCATTCTTTAATGAGTGTGAGCATGTGGATTATCAAATTTTGATCCACCTTACAAGACATGTTTTCACCTAGAAACATTTACTCACATTTCGCAGAATTTTCTTAATGTCAGTTTCGAAAATCAGGCAGTTTTCGCAGAAAAATTCTATTGTTGCATGTTCCATCCAATAGACATCTCATTTTCATAGATACCATCACCGTAACATTCCGTGTTCCTAAAAAACGGTTCATGCACCAAGGATTCAACAAATATTCACTGCTGAGTTGTTAGCATGTGAATTACCAATCTTTAATAAACCATTGAAGACATATTGTCACCTTAAAGCATTTACTCTGATTTCACAGTGTTTTCATAACACCAGTTTCGAAACTGAGGGAGATTTTTCAGTAAAACTCTCCTGGAGAGGATTCTAACCAATAGATATGTAATTTACATAGCTTCCCTCACCGAGAAATACCGTGTTCCGAACAGGCTACATACATCAAGGATTTGAGAAACATTTTTAATGAGTTATGTACATGTGTATTACAGAACTTTCATCCAACATACAAGGCATATTGACACATAGAAACATTAACTGTGAGTTCGCAGCTTTTTCCTTATAGCAGTTTTGAAATTCAGGCAGTTTTCAAAGGAAAAAACTGTTGGAGCGTGTTCTACCCAATAGATAGGTAAATTACATAGATTCCCCCGCTGTGAAATTCCGTGTTTCGAACACACTACATGCAGAAAAGTTTCGACAAAAATAAACTATAGAGTTGTTTGCATGAGGATGACAGGACTTTCATCACAATAGAAGGCATATTGATACTTAGAAGCATTTACTCTGATTTCACAGAGCTTTCCAAACGCTAGTTTTGAAAATGAGGCAGATTTCACGGCAAAAACCTCTTGGAGCAGGTACTAACCTATAGATATGTAATTTACATGGATTCGCTCACCGTGAAATTCCGTGTTCTGAACAAGCTACATGCATCTCGGATTCGACAAATATTCACTACATAGTTGTTAGCATGTGTATTACAGCACTTTCATACACCATACAAGGCTTACTGACACTTTGAAGAAGTTTCTCAGATTTCACAGTTTAGTTTTAACGCCAGTTTGGAAAATGAGGCAGATTTGGCAGAAAAATTCTCTGGAGCGAGTTATACACAAAAGATATGTACTTTACCTAGTTTTACTCACCGTGATATTCCGTGTTCTGAACACGTTTCATGCATCATGGATTCGACCAACATTCACTACAGAGTTGGTAACATAACGATTACGGAACATTCATCCACCATAAATGCCATATTGACACTTTGAAGCACTTTCCCATATTTCAAAAGATTTTCCTAATGCCAGTTTTGAAAATGAGGCAGATTCGCAAAAAATTCTCGTGGAGCAAGTACTTCCCAATAGAAATGTAATTTACATAGTTTCCCTCACAGTGACATTCCAATTTCCGAACACGCTACATACTTCACGGATTTGACAAACATTTTTATGAGCTATGTACATGTGTATTACAGAACTTTCATCCACCATACAAGGAATATTTAAACCTAGAAACATTAACTCTGAATTTGCAGCCTATTCCTAATGCCAGTTTTTCGAAAATCAGGCCGTGTTCTCCGGAAAAAATTTTTGGAGCGAGATCTACCCAATAGACATGAAATTTACATAGATTCCATCTCCTGAAATTTCCGTCATACGATCACGCTACATGCATAGGCTTTCTACAATTATTCACATCAGGTTTGTTTGCATGTGGCTTTAAGAACTTCCATCCCAATACAAGACATATTGACAGTTTGAAGCATTTTCTCTGATTTGGCAGAAATTTCCAAATGCCAGTTTCGTAAATGAGGCAGATTTCGCAGAGAAAACCTCTTGGAGTGAGTTATACCCAAGACACATTTATTTTACATAGATTCGCTCACCGTGATATTCTATTTTCTGAACACTCTTCATGTATCTCGGATTCGACATATATTCTCTACAGAGTTGTTAGTATGGGGATAGCCGAACTTTCATCCACCATACAAGGCATATTTATACCTACAATTGATTAATCTGAGTTTGCAGCATATTCCTAATGCCAGTTTCAAAAATCAGGCTGTTATCTCAGGAAAAAACTCTTGGAGAGATTTCTAACCTAGGGAAATGTAATTTACATAAATTTCCTCGCCGTGAAATTCCATGTTCCGAACATGCTACATGCATAACGGATTCGACAAATATTCACTACAGATTTGTTAGCATGTGGATTACCGAACTTTCATCACAAAACATTGAATATTGATACTTAGAAGTATTTTCTCAGATTTTGCAGCGTTTTCCAAGGGCTAGTTTCAAAAATGATGCAGTTTTCGCAGAAAAATTCTCTTGGAGTTTGTTCTACCTAATAGGCAAGTAGTTTACATTGTTTCAATCACCGTGAAATTCCACGTTCTGAACATGTTATATGCATCACGGATAAAAATAAAGATTCTTTAATATGTTGTGAAAATATGGATTACTGAACTTTCTTCCAACATAAAGGCATCTTTACACCTACAAATATTATCTCTCATTTCGCAGCTTTATCCAAACATCCCATTCAAGAATCAAGCAATTTTCGCAGAAATATTCTATTCTAGCTAGTTGTACCCAATAGAATTCTAATTTACATAGTTTCATTACCATGAAATTTTGTTTTCTGTACGCGCTACATGAATCACGGTTTGAAAAATATTTACTACACCCTTGTTAACATGTGGATTACCGGACTTTCATCCACCAATCAAGTCATATTGACACTTAGAAGCATTTTCTCATATTTCGAAGATTTTTCCTAACGCCAGATTTGAAAAAGGGGCAGATTTTGCAGAAAAATGCTCTTGGAGCGAGTTCTACCCAATAGACATGTAATTTACATAGATGTGCTCATCATGATACTTTGTGTTCTGAACACATTTCATGTATCTCGGATTCGACAAATATTAACTACAGAGATGTTAGCATTTGTATTACCAATCCTACATCCACCATACAAGGCATATATACACCTACAAGTATTTACTCTCATTTCACAGTTTTATCCAAACGTCAAATTCGAAAATCATGAATTTTGCACAGAAAAATTCTATTCAAGCTAGTTCTACCCAATAGAATTTTAATTTACATAGTTACATTGCCGTGAATTTCCGTGTTCCAAACACGCTAAATAAGTCACGGGTTCGAAAAGTATTCCCTTCATAGTTGGTTACGTGGATTACCGGACTTAAATTCCCCATTCAAGGCATATTCACACTTAGAAGCATTTTCTCAGATTTCTCAGGTTTTTCCTAACGCCAGTTTGGAAAATGAGGCTGATTTCACAGAAAATGTTCTTGGAGCCAGATCTAACCAAAAGATATGTAATATACTAGTTCACTCACTGTGACATTCCGTGTTCTGAACATGTTAAATGCATCAAGGATTCGACAGTCATTCTTTAATGAGTGTGAGCATGTGGATTATCAAATTTTGATCCACCTTACAAGACATGTTTTCACCTAGAAACATTTACTCACATTTCGCAGAATTTTCTTAATGTCAGTTTTGAAAATCAGGCAGTTTTCGCAGAAAAATCCTATTGTTGCAGGTTCCATCCAATAGACATCTCATTTTCATAGATACCATCACCGTAACATTCCGTGTTCCTAAAAAACGGTTCATGCACCAAGGATTCAACAAATATTCACTGCTGAGTTGTTAGCATGTGAATTACCAATCTTTAATAAACCATTGAAGACATATTGTCACCTTAAAGCATTTACTCTGATTTCACAGTGTTTTCATAACACCAGTTTCGAAACTGAGGGAGATTTTTCAGTAAAACTCTCCTGGAGAGGGTTCTAACCAATAGATATGTAATTTACATAGCTTCCCTCACCGAGAAATACCGTGTTCCGAACAGGCTACATACATCAAGGATTTGAGAAACATTTTTAATGAGTTATGTACATGTGTATTACAGAACTTTCATCCAACATACAAGGCATATTGACACATAGAAACATTAACTGTGAGTTCGCAGCTTTTTCCTTATAGCAGTTTTGAAATTCAGGCAGTTTTCAAAGGAAAAAACTGTTGGAGCGTGTTCTACCCAATAGATAGGTAAATTACATAGATTCCCCCGCTGTGAAATTCCGTGTTTCGAACACACTACATGCAGAAAAGTTTCGACAAAAATAAACTATAGAGTTGTTTGCATGAGGATGACAGGACTTTCATCACAATAGAAGGCATATTGATACTTAGAAGCATTTACTCTGATTTCACAGAGCTTTCCAAACGCCAGTTTTGAAAATGAGGCAGATTTCACGGCAAAAACCTCTTGGAGCAGGTACTAACCTATAGATATGTAATTTACATGGATTCGCTCACCGTGAAATTCCGTGTTCTGAACAAGCTACATGCATCTCGGATTCGACAAATATTCACTACATAGTTGTTAGCATGTGTATTACAGCACTTTCATACACCATACAAGGCTTACTGACACTTTGAAGAAGTTTCTCAGATTTCACAGTTTAGTTTTAACGCCAGTTTGGAAAATGAGGCAGATTTGGCAGAAAAATTCTCTGGAGCGAGTTATACACAAAAGATATGTACTTTACCTAGTTTTACTCACCGTGATATTCCGTGTTCTGAACACGTTTCATGCATCATGGATTCGACCAACATTCACTACAGAGTTGGTAACATAACGATTACGGAACATTCATCCACCATAAATGCCATATTGACACTTTGAAGCACTTTCCCATATTTCAAAAGATTTTCCTAATGCCAGTTTTGAAAATGAGGCAGATTCGCAAAAAATTCTCGTGGAGCAAGTACTTCCCAATAGAAATGTAATTTACATAGTTTCCCTCACAGTGACATTCCAATTTCCGAACACGCTACATACTTCACGGATTTGACAAACATTTTTATGAGCTATGTACATGTGTATTACAGAACTTTCATCCACCATACAAGGAATATTTAAACCTAGAAACATTAACTCTGAATTTGCAGCCTATTCCTAATGCCAGTTTTTCGAAAATCAGGCCGTGTTCTCCGGAAAAAATTTTTGGAGCGAGATCTACCCAATAGACATGAAATTTACATAGATTCCATCTCCGGAAATTTCCGTCATACGATCACGCTACATGCATAGGCTTTCTACAATTATTCACATCAGGTTTGTTTGCATGTGGCTTTAAGAACTTCCATCCCAATACAAGACATATTGACAGTTTGAAGCATTTTCTCTGATTTGGCAGAAATTTCCAAATGCCAGTTTCGTAAATGAGGCAGATTTCGCAGAGAAAACCTCTTGGAGTGAGTTATACCCAAGACACATTTATTTTACATAGATTCGCTCACCGTGATATTCTATTTTCTGAACACTCTTCATGTATCTCGGATTCGACATATATTCTCTACAGAGTTGTTAGTATGGGGATAGCCGAACTTTCATCCACCATACAAGGCATATTTATACCTACAATTGATTAATCTGAGTTTGCAGCATATTCCTAATGCCAGTTTCAAAAATCAGGCTGTTATCTCAGGAAAAAACTCTTGGAGAGATTTCTAACCTAGGGAAATGTAATTTACATAAATTTCCTCGCCGTGAAATTCCATGTTCCGAACATGCTACATGCATAACGGATTCGACAAATATTCACTACAGATTTGTTAGCATGTGGATTACCGAACTTTCATCACAAAACATTGAATATTGATACTTAGAAGTATTTTCTCAGATTTTGCAGCGTTTTCCAAGGGCTAGTTTCAAAAATGATGCAGTTTTCGCAGAAAAATTCTCTTGGAGTTTGTTCTACCTAATAGGCAAGTAGTTTACATTGTTTCAATCACCGTGAAATTCCACGTTCTGAACATGTTATATGCATCACGGATAAAAATAAAGATTCTTTAATATGTTGTGAAAATATGGATTACTGAACTTTCTTCCAACATAAAGGCATCTTTACACCTACAAATATTATCTCTCATTTCGCAGCTTTATCCAAACATCCCATTCGAGATTGAAGCAATTTTCGCAGAAATATTCTATTCTAGCTAGTTGTACCCAATAGAATTCTAATTTACATAGTTTCATTACCATGAAATTTTGTTTTCTGTACGCGCTACATGAATCACGGTTTGAAAAATATTTACTACACTCTTGTTAACATGTGGATTACCGGACTTTCATCCACCAATCAAGTCATATTGACACTTAGAAGCATTTTCTCATATTTCGAAGATTTTTCCTAACGCCAGATTTGAAAAAGGGGCAGATTTTGCAGAAAAATGCTCTTGGAGCGAGTTCTACCCAATAGACATGTAATTTACATAGATGTGCTCATCATGATACTTTGTGTTCTGAACACATTTCATGTATCTCGGATTCGACAAATATTAACTACAGAGATGTTAGCATTTGTATTACCAATCCTACATCCACCATACAAGGCATATATACACCTACAAGTATTTACTCTCATTTCACAGTTTTATCCAAACGTCAAATTCGAAAATCATGAATTTTGCACAGAAAAATTCTATTCAAGCTAGTTCTACCCAATAGAATTTTAATTTACATAGTTACATTGCCGTGAATTTCCGTGTTCCAAACACGCTAAATAAGTCACGGGTTCGAAAAGTATTCCCTTCATAGTTGGTTACGTGGATTACCGGACTTAAATTCCCCATTCAAGGCATATTCACACTTAGAAGCATTTTCTCAGATTTCTCAGGTTTTTCCTAACGCCAGTTTGGAAAATGAGGCTGATTTCACAGAAAATGTTCTTGGAGCCAGATCTAACCAAAAGATATGTAATATACTAGTTCACTCACTGTGACATTCCGTGTTCTGAACATGTTAAATGCATCAAGGATTCGACAGTCATTCTTTAATGAGTGTGAGCATGTGGATTATCAAATTTTGATCCACCTTACAAGACATGTTTTCACCTAGAAACATTTACTCACATTTCGCAGAATTTTCTTAATGTCAGTTTTGAAAATCAGGCAGTTTTCGCAGAAAAATCCTATTGTTGCAGGTTCCATCCAATAGACATCTCATTTTCATAGATACCATCACCGTAACATTCCGTGTTCCTAAAAAACGGTTCATGCACCAAGGATTCAACAAATATTCACTGCTGAGTTGTTAGCATGTGAATTACCAATCTTTAATAAACCATTGAAGACATATTGTCACCTTAAAGCATTTACTCTGATTTCACAGTGTTTTCATAACACCAGTTTCGAAACTGAGGGAGATTTTTCAGTAAAACTCTCCTGGAGAGGGTTCTAACCAATAGATATGTAATTTACATAGCTTCCCTCACCGAGAAATACCGTGTTCCGAACAGGCTACATACATCAAGGATTTGAGAAACATTTTTAATGAGTTATGTACATGTGTATTACAGAACTTTCATCCAACATACAAGGCATATTGACACATAGAAACATTAACTGTGAGTTCGCAGCTTTTTCCTAATAGCAGTTTCGAAATTCAGGCAGTTTTCAAAGGAAAAAACTGTTGGAGCGTGTTCTACCCAATAGATACGTAAATTACATAGATTCCCCCGCTGTGAAATTACGTGTTTCGAACACACTACATGCAGAAAAGTTTCGACAAAAATAAACTATAGACTTGTTTGCATGAGGATGACAGGACTTTCATCACAATAGAAGGCATATTGATACTTAGAAGCATTTACTCTGATTTCACAGAGCTTTCCAAACGCCAGTTTTGAAAATGAGGCAGATTTCACGGCAAAAACCTCTTGGAGCAGGTACTAACCTATAGATATGTAATTTACATGGATTCGCTCACCGTGAAATTCCGTGTTCTGAACAAGCTCCATGCATCTCGGATTCGACAAATATTCACTACATAGTTGTTAGCATGTGGATTACAGCACTTTCATACACCATACAAGGCTTACTGACACTTTGAAGAAGTTTCTCAGATTTCACAGTTTAGTTTTAACGCCAGTTTGGAAAATGAGGCAGATTTGGCAGAAAAATTCTCTGGAGCGAGTTATACACAAAAGATATGTACTTTACCTAGTTTTACTCACCGTGATATTCCGTGTTCTGAACACGTTTCATGCATCATGGATTCGACCAACATTCACTACAGAGTTGGTAACATAACGATTACGGAACATTCATCCACCATAAATGCCATATTGACACTTTGAAGCACTTTCCCATATTTCAAAAGATTTTCCTAATGCCAGTTTTGAAAATGAGGCAGATTCGCAAAAAATTCTCATGGAGCAAGTACTTCCCAATAGAAATGTAATTTACATAGTTTCCCTCACAGTGACATTCCAATTTCCGAACACGCTACATACTTCACGGATTTGACAAACATTTTTATGAGCTATGTACATGTGTATTACAGAACTTTCATCCACCATACAAGGAATATTTAAACCTAGAAACATTAACTCTGAATTTGCAGCCTATTCCTAATGCCAGTTTTTCGAAAATCAATCCGTGTTCTCCGGAAAAAATTTTTGGAGCGAGATCTACCCAATAGACATGAAATTTACATAGATTCCATCTCCGGAAATTTCCGTCATACGATCACGCTACATGCATAGGCTTTCTACAATTATTCACATCAGGTTTGTTTGCATGTGGCTTTAAGAACTTCCATCCCAATACAAGACATATTGACAGTTTGAAGCATTTTCTCTGATTTGGCAGAAATTTCCAAATGCCAGTATCGTAAATGAGGCAGATTTCGCAGAGAAAATCTCTTGGAGTGAGTTATACCCAAGACACATTTATTTTACATAGATTCGCTCACCGTGATATTCTATTTTCTGAACACTATTCATGTATCTCGGATTTGACATATATTCTCTACAGAGTTATTAGTATGGGGATAGCCGAACTTTCATCCACCATACAAGGCATATTTACACCTACAATTGATTAATCTGAGTTCGCAGCATATTCCTAACGCCAGTTTCAAAAATCAGGCTGTTATCTCAGGAAAAAACTCTTGGAGAGATTTCTAACCTAGGGAAATGTAATTTACATAAATTTCCTCGCCGTGAAATTCCATGTTCCGAACATGCTACATGCATAACGGATTCGACAAATATTCACTACAGATTTGTTAGCATGTGGATTACCGAACTTTCATCACAAAACATTGAATATTGATACTTAGAAGTATTTTCTCAGATTTTGCAGCGTTTTCCAAGGGCTAGTTTCAAAAATCATGCAGTTTTCGCAGAAAAATTCTCTTGGAGTTTGTTCTACCTAATAGGCAAGTAGTTTAAATTGTTTCAATCACCGTGAAATTCCACGTTCCGAACATGGTACATGCATCACGGATAAAAAAAAGATTCTTTAATATGTTGTGAAAATATGGATTACTGAACTTTCTTCCAACATAAAGGCATCTTTACACCTACAAATATTATCTCTCATTTCGCAGCTTTATCCAAACATCCCATTCGAGATTGAAGCAATTTTCGCAGAAATATACTATTCTAGCTAGTTCTACCCAATAGAATTCTAATTTACATAGATTCATTACCGTGAAATTCTGTTTCCGTACGCGCTAAATGAATCACGGTTTGAAAAATATTTACTACACTCTTGTTAACATGTGGATTACCGGACTTTCATCCACCAATCAAGTCATATTGACACTTAGAAGCATTTTCTCATATTTCGAAGATTTTTCCTAACGCCAGATTTGAAAAAGAGGCAGATTTTGCAGAAAAATGCTCTTGGAGCGAGTTCTACCCAATAGACATGTAATTTACATAGATGTGCTCATCATGATACTTTGTGTTCTGAACACATTTCATGTATCTCGGATTCGACAAATATTAACTACAGAGATGTTAGCATTTGGATTACCAATCCTACATCCACCATACAAGGCATATATACACCTACAAGTATTTACTCTCATTTCACAGTTTTATCCAAACGTCAAATTCGAAAATCATGAATATTGTACAGAAAAATTCTATTCAAGCTAGTTCTACCCAATAGAATTTTAATTTATATAGTTACATTGCCGTGAATTTCCGTGTTCCAAACACGCTAAATAAGTCACGGGTAAGAAAAGTATTCCCTTCTTAGTTGGTTACGTGGATTACCGGACTTAAATTCCCCATTCAAGGCATATTCACACTTAGAAGCATTTTCTCAGATTTCTCAGGTTTTTCCTAACGCCAGTTTGGAAATGAGGCTGATTTCACAGAAAATGTTCTTGGAGCCAGATCTAACCAAAAGATATGTAATTTACTAGTTCACTCACCGTGACTTTCCGTGTTCTGAACATGTTAAATGCATCAAGGATTCGACAGTCATTCTTTAATGAGTGTGTGCATGTGGATTATCAAATTTTGATCCACCTTACAAGACATGTTTTCACCTAGAAACATTTACTCACATTTCGCAGAATTTTCCTAATGTCAGTTTTGAAAATCAGGCAGTTTTCGCAGAAAAATCCTATTGTTGCATGTTCCATCCAATAGACATCTCATTTTCATAGATACCATCACCGTAACATTCCGTGTTCCTAAAAAACGGTTCTTGCACCAAGGATTCAACAAATATTCACTGCTGAGTTGTTAGCATGTGAATTACCAATCTTTAATAAACCATTGAAGACATATTGTCACCTTAAAGCATTTACTCTGATTTCACAGTGTTTTCATAACACCAGTTTCGAAACTGAGGGAGATTTTTCAGTAAAACTCTCCTGGAGAGGGTTCTAACCAATAGATTTGTAATTTACATAGCTTCCCTCACCGAGAAATACCGTGTTCCGAACAGGCTACATACATCAAGGATTTGAGAAACATTTTTAATGAGTTATGTACATGTGTATTACAGAACTTTCATCCAACATACAAGGCATATTGACACATAGAAACATTAACTGTGAGTTCGCAGCTTTTTCCTAATAGCAGTTTCGAAATTCAGGCAGTTTTCAAAGGAAAAAACTGTTGGAGCGTGTTCTACCCAATAGATACGTAAATTACATAGATTCCCCCGCTGTGAAATTACGTGTTTCGAACACACTACATGCAGAAAAGTTTCGACAAAAATAAACTATAGAGTTGTTTGCATGAGGATGACAGGACTTTCATCACAATAGAAGGCATATTGATACTTAGAAGCATTTACTCTGATTTCACAGAGCTTTCCAAACGCCAGTTTTGAAAATGAGGCAGATTTCACGGCAAAAACCTCTTGGAGCAGGTACTAACCTATAGATATGTAATTTACATGGATTCGCTCACCGTGAAATTCCGTGTTCTGAACACGCTACATGCATCTCGGATTCGACAAATATTCACTACATAGTTGTTAGCATGTGGATTACAGCACTTTCATACACCATACAAGGCTTACTGACCCTTTGAATAAGTTTCTCATATTTCACAGTTTAGTTTTAACGCCAGTTTGGAAAATGAGGCAGATTTGGCAGAAAAATTCTCTGGAGCGAGTTATACACAAAAGATATGTACTTTACCTAGTTCTACTCACCGTGATATTCCGTGTTCTGAACACGTTTCATGCATCATGGATTCGACAAACATTCACTACAGAGTTCGTAACATAACGATTACGGAACTTTCATCCACCATAAATGCCAAATTGACACTTTGAAGCACTTTCCCATATTTCAAAAGATTTTCCTGATGCCAGTTTTGAAAATGAGGCAGATTCGTAAAAAATTCTCGTGGAGCAAGTACTTCCCAATAGAAATGTAATTTACATAGTTTCCCTCACAGTGACATTCCAATTTCCGAACACGCTACATACTTCACGGATTTGACAAACATTTTTATGTGCTATGTACATGTGTATTACAGAACTTTCATCCACCATACAAGGAATATTTAAACCTAGAAACATTAACTCTGAATCTGCAGCCTATTCCTAATGCCAGTTTTTCGAAAATCAGGCCGTTTTCTCTGGAAAATATTTTTGGAGCGAGATCTACCGAATAGACATGAAATTTACATAGATTCCATCTCCGGAAATTTCCGTCATACGATCACGCTACATGCATAGGCTTTCTACAATTATTCACATCAGGTTTGTTTGCATGTGGCTTTAAGAACTTCCATCCCAATACAAGACATATTGACAGTTTGAAGCATTTTCTCTGATTTTGCAGAAATTTCAAAATGCCAGTTTCGTAAATGAGGCAGATTTCGCAGAGAAAATCTCTTGGAGTCAGTTATACCCAAGACACATTTATTTTACATAGATTCGCTCACCGAGATATTCTATTTTTTGAACACTCTTCATGTATCTCGGATTCGACATATATTCTCTACAGAGTTGTTAGTATGTGGATAGCCGAACTTTCATCCACCATACAAGGCATATTTACACCTACAATTGATTAATCTGAGTTCGCAGCATATTCCTAACGCCAGTTTCAAAAATCAGGCTGTTATCTCAAGAAAAACCTCTTGGAGAGATTTCTAACCTAGGGAAATGTAATTTACATAAATTTCCTCGCCGTGAAATTCCATGTTCCGAACATGCTACATGCATAACGGATTCGACAAATATTCACTACAGATTTGTTAGCATGTGGATTACCGAACTTTCATCACAAAACATTGAATATTGATACTTAGAAGTATTTTCTCAGATTTTGCAGCGTTTTCCAAGGGCTAGTCTCAAAAATGATGCAGTTTTCGCAGAAAAATTCTCTTGGAGTTTGTTCTACCTAATAGGCAAGTAGTTTACATTGTTTCAATCACCGTGAAATTCCACGTTCCGAAAATGGTACATGCATCACGGATAAAAAAAAAAGATTCTTTAATATGTTGTGAAAATATGGATTACTGAACTTTCTTCCAACATAAAGGCATCTTTACACCTACAAATATTATCTCTCATTTCGCAGCTTTATCCAAACATCCCATTCGAGAATCAAGCAATTTTCGCAGAAATATTCTCTTCTAGCTAGTTCTACCAAATAGAATTCTAATTTACATAGATTCATTACCGTGAAATTCTGTTTTCCGTACGCGCTACATGAATCACGGTTTGAAAAATATTTACTACACTCTTGTTAACATGTGGATTACCGGACTTTCATCCACCAATCAAGTCATATTGACACTTAGAAGCATTTTCTCATATTTCGAAGACTTTTCCTAACGCCAGATTTTAAAAAAGGGGCAGATTTTGCAGAAAAATGCTCTTGGAGCGAGTTCTACCCAATAGACATGTAATTTACATAGATGTGCTCATCAGATACTTTGTGTTCTGAACACATATCATGTATCTCGGATTCGACAAATATTAACTACAGAGATGTTAGCATTTGGATTACCAATCCTACATCCACCATACAAGGCATATATACACCTACAAGTATTTACTCTCATTTCACAGTTTTATCCAAACGTCAAATTCGAAAATCATGAATTTTGCACAGAAAAATTCTATTCAAGCTAGTTCTACCCAATAGAATTTTAATTTACATAGTTACATTGCCGTGAATTTCCGTGTTCCAAACACGCTAAATAAGTCACGCGTTCGAAAAGTATTCCCTTCATAGTTGGTTACGTGCATTACCGGACTTAAATTCCCCATTCAAGGCATATTCACACTTAGAAGCATTTTCTCAGATTTCTCAGGTTTTTCCTAACGCCAGTTTGGAAAATGAGGCTGATATCAAAGAAAATGTTCTTGGAGCCAGATCTAACCAAAAGATATGTAATTTACTAGTTCACTCACCGTGACTTTCCGTGTTCTGAACATGTTAAATGCATCAAGGATTCGACAGTCATTCTTTAATGAGTGTGTGCATGTGGATTATCAAATTTTGATCCACCTTACAAGACATGTTTTCACCTAGAAACATTTACTCACATTTCGCAGAATTTTCCTAATGTCAGTTTTGAAAATCAGGCAGTTTTCGCAGAAAAATCCTATTGTTGCATGTTCCATCCAATAGACATCTCATTTTCATAGATACCATCACCGTAACATTCCGTGTTCCTAAAAAACGGTTCTTGCACCAAGGATTCAACAAATATTCACTGCTGAGTTGTTAGCATGTGAATTACCAATCTTTAATAAACCATTGAAGACATATTGTCACCTTAAAGCATTTACTCTGATTTCACAGTGTTTTCATAACACCAGTTTCGAAACTGAGGGAGATATTTCAGTAAAACTCTCCTGGAGAGGGTTCTAACCAATAGATATGTAATTTACATAGCTTCCCTCACCGAGAAAGACCGTGTTCCGAACAGGCTACATACATCAAGGATTTGAGAAACATTTTTAATGAGTTATGTACATGTGTATTACAGAACTTTCATCCAACATACAAGGCATATTGACACATAGAAACATTAACTGTGAGTTCGCAGCTTTTTCCTAATAGCAGTTTCGAAATTCAGGCAGTTTTCAAAGGAAAAAACTGTTGGAGCGTGTTCTACCCAATAGATACGTAAATTACATAGATTCCCCCGCTGTGAAATTATGTGTTTCGAACACACTACATGCAGAAAAGTTTCGACAAAAATAAACTATAGAGTTGTTTGCATGAGGATGACAGGACTTTCATCACAATAGAAGGCATATTGATACTTAGAAGCATTTACTCTGATTTCACAGAGCTTTCCAAACGCCAGTTTTGAAAATGAGGCAGATTTCACGGCAAAAACCTCTTGGAGCAGGTACTAACCTATAGATATGTAATTTACATGGATTCGCTCACCGTGAAATTCCGTGTTCTGAACACGCTCCATGCATCTCGGATTCGACAAATATTCACTACATAGTTGTTAGCATGTGGATTACAGCACTTTCATACACCATACAAGGCTTACTGACACTTTGAATAAGTTTCTCATATTTCACAGTTTAGTTTTAACGCCAGTTTGGAAAATGAGGCAGATTTGGCAGAAAAATTCTCTGGAGCGAGTTATACACAAAAGATATGTACTTTACCTTGTTTTACTCACCGTGATATTCCGTGTTCTGAACACGTTTCATGCATCATGGATTCGACAAACATTCACTACAGAGTTCGTAACATAACGATTACGGAACTTTCATCCACCATAAATGCCATATTGACACTTTGAAGCACTTTCCCATATTTCAAAAGATTTTCCTAATGCCAGTTGTGAAAATGAGGCAGATTCGTAAAAAATTCTCGTGGAGCAAGTACTTCCCAATAGAAATGTAATTTACATAGTTTCCCTCACAGTGACATTCCAATTTCCGAACACGCTACATACTTCACGGATTTGACAAACATTTTTATGAGCTATGTACATGTGTATTACAGAACTTTCATCCACCATACAAGGAATATTTAAAACTAGAAACATTAACTCTGAATCTGCAGCCTATTCCTAATGCCAGTTTTTCGAAAATCAGGCCGTTTTCTCTGGAAAATATTTTTGGAGCGAGATCTACCCAATAGACATGAAATTTACATAGATTCCATCTCCGGAAATTTCCGTCATACGATCACGCTACATGCATAGGCTTTCTACAATTATTCACATCAGGTTTGTTTGCATGTGGCTTTAAGAACTTCCATCCCAATACAAGGAATATTGACAGTTTGAAGCATTTTCTCTGATTTTGCAGAAATTTCAAAATGCCAGTTTCGTAAATGAGGCAGATTTCGCAGAGAAAATCTCTTGGAGTCAGTTATACCCAAGACACATTTATTTTACATAGATTCGCTCACCGAGATATTCTATTTTTTGAACACTCTTCATGTATCTCGGATTCGACATATATTCTCTACAGAGTTGTTAGTATGTGGATAGCCGAACTTTCATCCACCATACAAGGCATATTTACACCTACAATTGATTAATCTGAGTTCGCAGCATATTCCTAACGCCAGTTTCAAAAATCAGGCTGTTATCTCAGGAAAAAACTCTTGGAGAGATTTCTAACCTAGGGAAATGTAATTTACATAAATTTCCTCGCCGTGAAATTCCATGTTCCGAACATGCTACATGCATAACGGATTCGACAAATATTCACTACAGATTTGTTAGCATGTGGATTACCGAACTTTCATCACAAAACATTGAATATTGATACTTAGAAGTATTTTCTCAGATTTTGCAGCGTTTTCCAAGGGCTAGTCTCAAAAATGATGCAGTTTTCGCAGAAAAATTCTCTTGGAGTTTGTTCTACCTAATAGGCAAGTAGTTTACATTGTTTCAATCACCGTGAAATTCCACGTTCCGAAAATGGTACATGCATCACGGATAAAAAAAAAAGATTCTTTAATATGTTGTGAAAATATGGATGACTGAACTTTCTTCCAACATAAAGGCATCTTTACACCTACAAATATTATCTCTCATTTCGCAGCTTTATAAAAACATCCCATTCGAGAATCAAGCAATTTTCGCAGAAATATACTATTCTAGCTAGTTCTACCCAATAGAATTCTAATTTACATAGTTTCATTACCGTGAAATTCTGTTTTCCGTACGCGCTACATGAATCACGGTTTGAAAAATATTTACTACACTCTTGTTAACATGTGGATTACCGGACTTTCATCCACCAATCAAGTCATATTGACACTTAGAAGCATTTTCTCATATTTCGAAGACTTTTCCTAACGCCAGATTTTAAAAAAGGGGCAGATTTTGCAGAAAAATGCTCTTGGAGCGAGTTCTACCCAATAGACATGTAATTTACATAGATGTGCTCATCAGATACTTTGTGTTCTGAACACATATCATGTATCTCGGATTCGACAAATATTAACTACAGAGATGTTAGCATTTGGATTACCAATCCTACATCCACCATACAAGGCATATATACACCTACAAGTATTTACTCTCATTTCACAGTTTTATCCAAACGTCAAATTCGAAAATCATGAATTTTGCACAGAAAAATTCTATTCAAGCTAGTTCTACCCA
Organism: Camelus bactrianus; assembly: GCF_048773025.1. NCBI lineage: Eukaryota > Metazoa > Chordata > Mammalia > Artiodactyla > Camelidae > Camelus > Camelus bactrianus. Next base: position 139,700,521 of record NC_133539.1, on the reverse strand, counting down.
ATAGAATTTTAATTTACATAGTTACATTGCCGTGAATTTCCGTGTTCCAAACACGCTAAATAAGTCACGCGTTCGAAAAGTATTCCCTTCATAGTTGGTTACGTGGATTACCGGACTTAAATTCCCCATTCAAGGCATATTCACACTTAGAAGCATTTTCTCAGATTTCTCAGGTTTTTCCTAACGCCAGTTTGGAAAATGAGGCTGATTTCACAGAAAATGTTCTTGGAGCCAGATCTAACCAAAAGATATGTAATTTACTAGTTCACTCACCGTGACTTTCCGTGTTCTGAACATGTTAAATGCATCAAGGATTCGACAGTCATTCTTTAATGAGTGTGAGCATGTGGATTATCAAATTTTGATCCACCTTACAAGACATGTTTTCACCTAGAAACATTTACTCACATTTCGCAGAATTTTCCTAACGTCAGTTTCGAAAATCTGGCAGTTTACGAGGAAAAATCCTATTGTTGCATGTTCCAACCAATAGACATCTCATTTTCATAGATACCATCACCGTAACATTCCGTGTTCCTAAAAAACGGTTCATGCACCAAGGATTCAACAAATATTCACTGCTGAGTTGTTAGCATGTGAATTACCAATCTTTAATAAACCATTGAAGACATATTGTCACCTTAAAGCATTTACTCTGATTTCACAGTGTTTTCATAACACCAGTTTCAAAACTGAGGGAGATTTTTCAGTAAAACTCTCCTGGAGAGGGTTCTAACCAATAGATATGTAATTTACATAGCTTCCCTCACCGAGAAATACCGTGTTCCGAACAGGCTACATACATCAAGGATTTGAGAAACATTTTTAATGAGTTATGTACATGTGTATTACAGAACTTTCATCCAACATACAAGGCATATTGACACATAGAAACATTAACTGTGAGTTCGCAGCTTTTTCCTAATAGCAGTTTCGAAATTCAGGCAGTTTTCAAAGGAAAAAACTGTTGGAGCGTGTTCTACCCAATAGATACGTAAATTACATAGATTCCCCCGCTGTGAAATTACGTGTTTCGAACACACTACATGCAGAAAAGTTTCGACAAAAATAAACTATAGACTTGTTTGCATGAGGATGACAGGACTTTCATCACAATAGAAGGCATATTGATACTTAGAAGCATTTACTCTGATTTCACAGAGCTTTCCAAACGCCAGTTTTGAAAATGAGGCAGATTTCACGGCAAAAACCTCTTGGAGCAGGTACTAACCTATAGATATGTAATTTACATGGATTCGCTCACTGTGAAATTCCGTGTTCTGAACACGCTACATGCATCTCGGATTCGACAAATATTCAGTACATAGTTGTTAGCATGTGGATTACAGCACTTTCATACACCATACAAGGCTTACTGACACTTTGAAGAAGTTTCTCCGATTTCACAGTTTAGTTTTAACGCCAGTTTGGAAAATGAGGCAGATTTGGCAGAAAAATTCTCTGGAGCGAGTTATACACAAAAGATATGTACTTTACCTAGTTTTACTCACCGTGATATTCCGTGTTCTGAACACGTTTCATGCATCATGGATTCGACAAACATTCACTACAGAGTTGGTAACATAACGATTACGGAACATTCATCCACCATAAATGCCATATTGACACTTTGAAGCACTTTCCCATATTTCAAAAGATTTTCCTAATGCCAGTTTTGAAAATGAGGCAGATTCGCAAAAAATTCTCGTGGAGCAAGTACTTCCCAATAGAAATGTAATTTACATAGTTTCCCTCACAGTGACATTCCAATTTCCGAAAACGCTACATACTTCACGGATTTGACAAACATTTTTATGAGCTATGTACATGTGTATTACAGAACTTTCATCCACCATACAAGGCATATTTACACCTACAATTGACTAATCTGAGTTCGCAGCATATTCCTAACGCCAGTTTCAAAAATCAGGCTGTTATCTCAGGAAAAAACTCTTGGAGAGATTTCTAACCTAGGGAAATGTAATTTACATAAATTTCCTCGCCGTGAAATTCCATGTTCCGAACATGCTACATGCATAACGGATTCGACAAATATTCACTACAGATTTGTTAGCATGTGGATTACCGAACTTTCATCACAAAACATTGAATATTGATACTTAGAAGTATTTTCTCAGATTTTGCAGCGTTTTCCAAGGGCTAGTTTCAAAAATGATGCAGTTTTCGCAGAAAAATTCTCTTGGAGTTTGTTCTACCTAATAGGCAAGTAGTTTACATTGTTTCAATCACCGTGAAATTCCACGTTCCGAACATGGTACATGCATCACGGATAAAGAAAAGATTCTTTAATATGTTGTGAAAATATGGATTACTGAACTTTCTTCCAACATAAAGGCATCTTTACACCTACAAATATTATCTCTCATTTCGCAGCTTTATCCAAACATCCCATTCGAGAATCAAGCAATTTTCGCAGAAATATACTATTCTAGCTAGTTCTACCCAATAGAATTCTAATTTACATAGTTTCATTACCGTGAAATTCTGTTTTCCGTACGCGCTACATGAATCACGGTTTGAATAATATTTACTACACTCTTGTTAACATGTGGATTACCGGACTTTCATCTACCAATCAAGTCATATTGACACTTAGAAGCATTTTCTCATATTTCGAAAATTTTTCCTAATGCCAGATTAGAAAAAGGGGCAGATTTTGCAGAAAAATGCTCTTGGAGCGAGTTCTACCCAATAGTCATGTAATTTACATAGATGTGCTCATCATGATACTTTGTGTTCTGAACACATTTCATGTATCTCGGATTCGACATATATTAACTACAGAGATGTTAGCATTTGGATTACCAATCCTACATCCACCATACAAGGCATATATACACCTACAAGTATTTACTCTCATTTCACAGTTTTATCCAAACGTCAAATTCGAAAATCATGAATTTTGCACAGAAAAATTCTATTCAAGCTAGTTCTACCCAATAGAATTTTAATTTACATAGTTAAATTGCCGTGAATTTCCGTGTTCCAAACACGCTAAATAAGTCACGGGTTCGAAAAGTATTCCCTTCATAGTTGGTTACGTGGATTACTGGACTTAAATTCCCCATTCAAGGCATATTCTCACTTAGAAGCATTTTCTCAGATTTCTCAGGTTTTTCCTAACCCCAGTTTGGAAAATGAGTTTGATTTCACAGAAAATGTTCTTGGAGCCAGATCTAACCAAAATATATGTAATTTACTAGTTCACTCACCGTGACTTTCCGTGTTCTGAACATGTTAAATGCATCAAGGATTCGACAGTCATTCTTTAATGAGTGTGAGCATGTGGATTATCAAATTTTTATCCACCTTACAAGACATGTTTTCACCTAGAAACATTTACTCACATTTCGCAGAATTTTCCTTACGTCAGTTTTGAAAATCAGGCAGTTTTCGCAGAAAAATCCTATTGTTGCAGGTTCCATCCAATAGACATCTCATTTTCATAGATACCATCACCGTAACATTCCGTGTTCCTAAAAAACGGTTCATGCACCAAGGATTCAACAAATATTCACTGCTGAGTTGTTAGCATGTGAATTACCAATCTTTAATAAACCATTGAAGACATATTGTCACCTTAAAGCATTTATTCTGATTTCACAGTGTTTTCATAACACCAGTTTCGAAACTGAGGGAGATTTTCAGTAAAACTCTCCTGGAGAGGGTTCTAACCAATAGATATGTAATTTACATAGCTTCCCTCACCGAGAAAGACCATGTTCCGAACAGGCTACATACATCCAGGATTTGAGAAACATTTTTAATGAGTTATGTACATGTGTATTACAGAACTTTCATCCAACATACAAGGCATATTGACACATAGAAACATTAACTGTGAGTTCGCAGCTTTTTCCTAATAGCAGTTTCGAAATTCAGGCAGTTTTCAAAGGAAAAAACTGTTGGAGCGTGTTCTACCCAATAGATACGTAAATTACATAGATTCCCCCGCTGTGAAATTACGTGTTTCGAACACACTACATGCAGAAAAGTTTCGACAAAAATAAACTATAGAGTTGTTTGCATGAGGATGACAGGACTTCATCACAATAGAAGGCATATTGATACTTAGAAGCATTTACTCTGATTTCACAGATCTTTCCAAACGCCAGTTTTGAAAATGAGGCAGATTTCACGGCAAAAACCTCTTGGAGCAGGTACTAACCTATAGATATGTAATTTACATGGATTCGCTCACCGTGAAATTCCGTGTTCTGAACACGCTACATGCATCTCGGATTCGACAAATATTCACTACATAGTTGTTAGCATGTGTATTACAGCACTTTCATACACCATACAAGGCTTACTGACACTTTGAAGAAGTTTCTCAAATTTCACAGTTTAGTTTTAACGCCAGTTTGGAAAATGAGGCAGATTTGGCAGAAAAATTCTCTGGAGCGAGTTATACACAAAAGATATGGACTTTACCTAGTTTTACTCACCGTGATATTCCATGTTCTGAACACGTTTCATGCATCATGGATTCGACAAACATTCACTACAGAGTTGGTAACATAACGATTACGGAACATTCATCCACCATAAATGCCATATTGACACTTTGAAGCACTTTCCCATATTTCAAAAGATTTTCCTAATGCCAGTTTTGAAAATGAGGCAGATTCGCAAAAAATTCTCGTGGAGCAAGTACTTCCCAATAGAAATGTAAGTTACATAGTTTCCCTCACAGTGACATTCCAATTTCCGAACACGCTACATACTTCACGGATTTGACAAACATTTTTATGAGCTATGAACATGTGTATTACAGAACTTTCATCCACCATACAAGGAATATTTAAACCTAGAAACATTAACTCTGAATCTGCAGCCTATTCCTAATGCCAGATTTTCGAAAATCAGGTCGTTTTCTCCGGAAAAAATTTTTGGAGCGAGATCTACCCAATAGACATGAAATTTACATAGATTCCATCTCCGGAAATTTCCGTCATACGATCACGCTACATGCATAGGCTTTCTACAATTATTCACATCAGGTTTGTTTGCATGTGGCTTTAAGAACTTCCATCCCAATACAAGACATATTGACAGTTTGAAGCATTTTCTCTGATTTGGCAGAAATTTCCAAATGCCAGTTTCGTAAATGAGGCAGATTTCGCAGAGAAAACCTCTTGGAGTGAGTTATACCCAAGACACATTTATTTTACATAGATTCGCTCACCGTGATATTCTATTTTCTGAACACTCTTCATGTATCTCGGATTCGACATATATTCTCTACAGAGTTATTAGTATGGGGATAGTCGAACTTTCATCCACCATACAAGGCATATTTACACCTACAATTGATTAATCTCAGTTTGCAGCATATTCCAAACGCCAGTTTCAAATATCAGGCTGTTATCTCAAAAAAAACTCTTGGAGAGATTTCTAACATAGGGAAATGTAATTTACATAAATTTCCTCGCCGTGAAATTCCATGTTCCGAACATGCTACATGCATAACGGATTCGACAAATATTCACTACAGATTTGTTAGCATGTGGATTACCGAACTTTCATCACAAAACATTGAATATTGATACTTAGAAGTATTTTCTCAGATTTTGCAGCGTTTTCCAAGGGCTAGTTTCAAAAATGATGCAGTTTTCGCAGAAAAATTCTCTTGGAGTTTGTTCTACCTAATAGGCAAGTAGTTTACATTGTTTCAATCACCGTGAAATTCCACGTTCCGAACATGGTACATGCATCACGGATAAAAAAAAAGATTCTTTAATATGTTGTGAAAATATGGATTACTGAACTTTCTTCCAACATAAAGGCATCTTTACACCTACAAATATTATCTCTCATTTCGCAGCTTTATCCAAACATCCCATTCGAGAATCAAGCAATTTTCGCAGAAATATACTATTCTAGCTAGTTCTACCCAATAGAATTCTAATTTACATAGTTTCATTACCGTGAAATTCTGTTTTCCGTTCGCGCTACATGAATCACGGTTTGAAAAATATTTACTACACTCTTGTTAACATGTGGATTACCGGACTTTTATCCACCAATCAAGTCATATTGACACTTAGAAGCATTTTCTCATATTTCGAAGATTTTTCCTAATGCCAGATTTGAAAATGAGGCAGATTTTGCAGAAAAATGCTCTTGGAGCGAGTTCTACCCAATAGACATGTAATTTACATAGATGTGCTCATCATGATACTTTGTGTTCTGAACACATTTCATGTATCTCGGATTCGACAAATATTAACTACAGAGATGTTAGCATTTGGATTACCAATCCTACATCCACCATACAAGGCATATATACACCTACAAGTATTTACTCTCATTTCACAGTTTTATCCAAACTTCAAATTTGAAAATCATGAATTTTGCACAGAAAAATTCTATTCAAGCTAGTTCTACCCAATAGAATTTTAATTTACATAGTTACATTGCCGTGAATTTCCGTGTTCCAAACACGCTAAATAAGTCACGGGTTCGAAAAGTATTCCCTTCATAGTTGGTTACGTGGATTACCGGACTTAAATTCCCCATTCAAGGCATATTCACACTTAGAAGCATTTTCTCAGATTTCTCAGGTTTTTCCTAACGCCAGTTTGGAAAATGAGGCTGATTTCACAGAAAATGTTCTTGGAGCCAGATCTACCCAAAAGATATGTAATTTACTATTTCACTCACCGTGACTTTCCGTGTTCTGAACATGTTAAATGCATCAAGGATTCGACAGTCATTCTTTAATGAGTGTGAGCATGTGGATTATCAAATTTTGATCCACCTTACAAGACATGTTTTCACCTAGAAACATTTACTCACATTTCGCAGAATTTTCCTAACGTCAGTTTCGAAAATCAGGCAGTTTTCGCAGAAAATTCCTATTGTTGCAGGTTCCATCCAATAGACATCTCATTTTCATAGATACCATCACCGTAACATTCCGTGTTCCTAAAAAACGGTTCATGCACCAAGGATTCAACAAATATTCACTGCTGAGTTGTTAGCATGTGAATTACCAATCTTTAATAAACCATTGAAGACATATTGTCACCTTAAAGCATTTACTCTGATTTCACAGTGTTTTCATAACACCAGTTTCGAAACTGAGGGAGATTTTTCAGTAAAACTCTCCTGGAGAGTGTTCTAACCAATAGATATGTAATTTACATAGCTTACCTCACCGAGAAATACCGTGTTCCGAACAGGCTACATACATCAAGGATTTGAGAAACATTTTTAATGAGTTATGTACATGTGTATTACAGAACTTTCATCCAACATACAAGGCATATTGACACATAGAAACATTAACTGTGAGTTCGCAGCATTTTCCTAATAGCAGTTTCGAAATTCAGGCAGTTTTCAAAGGAAAAAACTGTTGGAGCGTGTTCTACCCATTAGATACGTAAATAACATAGATTCCCCCGCTGTGAAATTACGTGTTTCGAACACACTACATGCAGAAAAGTTTCGACAAAAATAAACTATAGAGTTGTTTGCATGAGGATGACAGGACTTTCATCACAATAGAAGGCATATTGATACTTAGAAGCATTTACTCTGATTTCACTGAGCTTTCCAAATGCCAGTTTTGGAAATGAGGCAGATTTCACGGCAAAAACCTCTTGGTGCAGGTACTAACCTATAGATATGTAATTTACATGGATTCGCTCACCGTGAAATTCCGTGTTCTGAACACGCTACATGCATCTCGGATTCGACAAATTTCACTACATAGTTGTTAGCATGTGGATTACAGCACTTTCATACACCATACAAGGCTTACTGACACTTTGAAGAAGTTTCTCAGATTTCACAGTTTAGTTTTAACGCCAGTTTGGAAAATGAGGCAGATTTGGCAGAAAAATTCTCTGGAGCGAGTTATACACAAAAGATATGTACTTTACCTAATTTTACTCACCGTGATATTCCGTGTTCTGAATACGTTTCATGCATCATGGATTCGACAAACATTCAATACAGAGTTGGTAACATAACGATTACGGAACATTCATCCACCATAAATGCCATATTGACACTTTGAAGCACTTTCCCATATTTTAAAGTTTTTCCTAATGCCAGTATTGAAAATGAGGCAGATTCGCAAAAAATTCTCGTGGAGCAAGTACTTCCCAATAGAAATGTAATTTACATAGTTTCCCTCACAGTGACATTCCAATTTCCGAACACGCTACATACTTCACGGATTTGACAAACATTTTTATGAGTTATGAACATGTGTATTACAGAACTTTCATCCACCATACAAAGAATATTAAACCTAGAAACATTAACTCTGAATTTGCAGCCTATTCCTAATGCCAGTTTTTCGAAAATCAGGCCGTTTTCTCCAGAAAAATTTTTGGAGCGAGATCTACCCAATAGACATGAAATTTACATAGATTCCATCTCCGGAAATTTCCGTCATACGATCACGCTACATGCATAGGCTTTCTACAATTATTCTCATCAGGTTTGTTTGCATGTGGCTTTAAGGACTTCCATCCCAATACAAGACATATTGACAGTTTGAAGCATTTTCTCTGAATTTGCAGAAATTTCCAAATGCCAGTTTCGTAAATGAGGCAGATTTCGCAGAGAAAACCTCTTGGAGTCAGTTATACCCAAGACACATTTATTTTACATAGATTCGCTCACCGTGATATTCTGTTTTCTGAAAACTCTTCATGTATCTCGGATTCGACATATATTCTCTACAGAGTTGTTAGTATGGGGAGAGCCGAACTTTCATCCACCATACAAGGCATATTTACACCTACAATTGATTAATCTGGGTTCGCAGCTTATTCCTAACGCCAAATTCAAAAATCAGGCTGTTATCTCAGGAAAAAAATCTTGGAGAGATTTCTAACCTAGGGAAATGTAATTTACATAAATTTCCTCGCCGTGAAATTCCATGTTCCGAACATGCTACATGCATAACGGATTCGACAAATATTCACTACAGATTTGTTAGCATGTGGATTACCGAACTTTCATCACAAAACATTGAATATTGATACTTAGAAGTATTTTCTCAGATTTTGCAGCGTTTTCCAAGGGCTAGTTTCAAAAATGATGCAGTTTTCGCAGAAAAATTCTCTTGAAGTTTGTTCTACCTAATAGGCAAGTAGTTTATATTGTTCCAAACACCGTGAAATTCCACGTTCCGAACATGCTACATGTATCACGGATAAAAAAAAGATTCTTTAATATGTTGTGAAAATATGGATTACTGAACTTTCTTCCAACATAAAGGCATCTTTACACCTACAAATATTATCTCTCATTTCGCAGCTTTATCCAAACATCCCATTCGAGAATCAAGCAATTTTCACAGAAATATTCTATTCTAGCTAGTTCTACCCAATAGAATTCTAATTTACATAGTTTCATTACCGTGAAATTCTGTTTTATGTACGCGCTACATGAATCATGGTTTGAAAAATATTTACTACACTCTTGTTAACATGTGGATTACCGGACTTTCATCAACCAATCAAGTCATATTGACACTTAGAAGCATTTTCTCATATTTCGAAGATTTTTCCTAACGCCAGATTTGAAAAAGAGGCAGATTTTGCAGAAAAATGCTCTTGGAGCGAGTTCTACCCAATAGACATGTAATTTACATAGATGTGCTCATCATGATACTTTGTGTTCTGAACACATTTCATGTATCTCGGATTCGACAAATATTAACTACAGAGATATTAGCATTTGGATTACCAATCCTACATCCACCATACAAGGCATATAAACACCTACAAGTATTTACTCTCATTTCACAGTTTTATCCAAATGTCAAATTCGAAAATCATGAATTTTGCACAGAAAAATTCTATTCAAGCTAGTTCTACCCAATAGAATTTTAATTTACATAGTTACATTGCCGTGAATTTCCGTGTTCCAAACACGCTAAATAAGTCACGGGTTCGAAAAATATTCCCTTCATAGTTGGTTACGTGGATTACCGGACTTAAATTCCCCATTCAAGGCATATTCACACTTAGAAGCATTTTCTCAGATTTCTCAGGTATTTCCTAACCCCAGTTTGGAAAATGAGGCTGATTTCACAGAAAATGTTCTTGGAGCCAGATCTAACCAAAAGATATGTAATTTACTAGTTCACTCACTGTGACTTTCCGTGTTCTGAACATGTTAAATGCATCAAGGATTCGACAGTCATTCTTTAATGAGTGTGAGCATGTGGATTATCAAATTTTGATCCACCTTACAAGACATGTTTTCACCTAGAAACATTTACTCACATTTCGCAGAATTTTCCTAACGTCAGTTTTGAAAATCAGGCAGTTTTCGCAGAAAAATCCTATTGTTGCAGGTTCCATCCAATAGACATCTCATTTTCATAGATACCATCACCGTAACATTCCGTGTTCCTAAAAAACGGTTCATGCACCAAGGATTCAACAAATATTCACTGCTGAGTTGTTAGCATGTGAATTACCAATCTTTAATAAACCATTGAAGACATATTGTCACCTTAAAGCATTTACTCTGATTTCACAGTGTTTTCATAACACCAGTTTCGAAACTGAGGGAGATTTTTCAGTAAAACTCTCCTGGAGAGGGTTCTAACCAATAGATATGTAATTTACATAGCTTCCCTCACCGAGAAAGACCGTGTTCCGAACAGGCTACATACATCAAGGATTTGAGAAACATTTTTAATGAGTTATGTACATGTGTATTACAGAACTTTCATCCAACATACAAGGCATATTGACACATAGAAACATTAACTGTGAGTTCGCAGCTTTTTCCTAATAGCAGTTTCGAAATTCAGGCAGTTTTCAAAGGAAAAAACTGTTGGAGCGTGTTCTACCCATTAGATACGTAAATAACATAGATTCCCCCGCTGTGAAATTACGTGTTTCGAACACACTACATGCAGAAAAGTTTCGACAAAAATAAACTATAGAGTTGTTTGCATGAGGATGACAGGACTTTCATCACAATAGAATGCATATTGATACTTAGAAGCATTTACTCTGATTTCACTGAGCTTTCCAAATGCCAGTTTTGGAAATGAGGCAGATTTCACGGCAAAAAACTCTTGGTGCAGGTACTAACCTATAGATATGTAATTTACATGGATTCGCTCACCGTGAAATTCCGTGTTCTGAACACGCTACATGCATCTCGGATTCGACAAATATTCACTACATAGTTGTTAGCATGTGGATTACAGCACTTTCATACACCATACAAGGCTTACTGACACTTTGAAGAAGTTTCTCAGATTTCACAGTTTAGTTTTAACGCCAGTTTGGAAAATGAGGCAGATTTGGCAGAAAAATTCTCTGGAGCGAGTTATACACAAAAGATATGTACTTTACCTAATTTTACTCACCGTGATATTCCGTGTTCTGAACACGTTTCATGCATCATGGATTCGACAAACATTCAATACAGAGTTGGTAACATAACGATTACGGAACATTCATCCACCATAAATGCCATATTGACACTTTGAAGCACTTTCCCATATTTCAAAAGATTTTCCTAATGCCAGTATTGAAAATGAGGCAGATTCGTAAAAAATTCTTGTGGAGCAAGTACTTCCCAATAGAAATGTAATTTACATAGTTTCCCTCACAGTGACATTCCAATTTCCGAACACGCTACATACTTCACGGATTTGACAAACATTTTTATGAGCTATGTACATGTGTATTACAGAACTTTCATCCACCATACAAGGAATATTTAAACCTAGAAACATGAACTCTGAATCTGCAGCCTATTCCTAATGCCAGTTTTTCGAAAATCAGGCCGTGTTCTCCGGAAAAAATTTTTGGAGCGAGATATCCCCAATAGACATGAAATTTTCATAGATTCCATCTCCGGAAATTTCCGTCATACGATCACGCTACATGCATAGGCTTTCTACAATTATTCACATCAGGTTTGTTTGCATGTGGCTTTAAGAACTTCCATCCCAATACAAGAAATATTGACAGTTTGAAGCATTTTCTCTGATTTTGCAGAAATTTCCAAATGCCAGTTTCGTAAATGAGGCAGATTTCGCAGAGAAAACCTCTTGGAGTCAGTTATACCCAAGACACATTTATTTTACATAGATTCGCTCACCGTGATATTCTATTTTCTGAACACTCTTCATGTATCTCGGATTCGACATATATTCTCTACAGAGTTGTTAGTATGGGGATAGCCGAACTTTCATCCACCATACAAGGCATATTTACACCTACAATTGATTAATCTCAGTTTGCAGCATATTCCAAACGCCAGTTTCAAATATCAGGCTGTTATCTCAAAAAAAACTCTTGGAGAGATTTCTAACATAGGGAAATGTAATTTACATAAATTTCCTCGCCGTGAAATTCCATGTTCCGAACATGCTACATGCATAACGGATTCGACAAATATTCACTACAGATTTGTTAGCATGTGGATTACCAAACTTTCATCACAAAACTTTGAATATTGATACTTAGAAGTATTTTCTCAGATTTTGCAGCGTTTTCCAAGGGCTAGTTTCAAAAATGATGCAGTTTTCGCAGAAAAATTCTCTTGGAGTTTGTTCTACCTAATAGGCAAGTAGTTTACATTGTTTCAATCACCGTGAAATTCCACGTTCCGAACATGGTACATGCATCACGGATAAAAAAATATTCTTTAATATGTTGTGAAAATATGGATTACTGAACTTTCTTCCAACATAAAGGCATCTTTACACCTACAAATATTATCTCTCATTTCGCAGCTTTATCCAAACATCCCATTCGAGAATCAAGCAATTTTCGCTGAAATATACTATTCTAGCTAGTTCTACCCAATAGAATTCTAATTTACATAGTTTCATTACCGTAAAATTCTGTTTTCCGTACGCGCTACATGAATCACGGTTTGAAAAATATTTACTACACTCTTGTTAACATGTGGATTACCGGACTTTCATCCACCAATCAAGTCATATTGACACTTAGAAGCATTTTCTCATATTTCGAAGATTTTTCCTAACGCCAGATTTGAAAAAGAGGCAGATTTTGCAGAAAAATGCTCTTGGAGCGAGTTCTACCCAATAGACATGTAATTTACATAGATGTGCTCATCATGATACTTTGTGTTCTGAACACATTTCATGTATCTCGGATTCGACAAATATTAACTACAGAGATGTTAGCATTTGGATTACCAATCCTACATCCACCATACAAGGCATATAAACACCTACAAGTATATACTCTCATTTCACCGTTTTATCCAAATGTCAAATTCGAAAATCATGAATTTTTCACAGAAAAATTCTATTCAAGCTAGTTCTACCCAATAGAATTTTAATTTACATAGTTACATTGCCGTGAATTTCCGTGTTCCAAACACGCTTAATAAGTCACGGGTTCGAAAAATATTCCCTTCATAGTTGGTTACGTGGATTACCGGACTTAAATTCCCCATTCAAGGCATATTCACACTTAGAAGCATTTTCTCAGATTTCTCAGGTTTTTCCTAACGCCAGTTTGGAAAATGAGGCTGATTTCACAGAAAATGTTCTTGGAGCCAGATCTAACCAAAAGATATGTAATTTACTAGTTCACTCACCGTGACTTTCCGTGTTCTGAACATGTTAAATGCATCAAGGATTCGACAGTCATTCTTTAATGAGTGTGAGCATGTGGATTATCAAATTTTGATCCACCTTACCAGACATGTTTTCACCTAGAAACATTTACTCACATTTCGCAGAATTTTCCTAACGTCAGTTTCGAAAATCAGGCAGTTTTCGCAGAAAATTCCTATTGTTGCAGGTTCCATCCAATAGACATCTCATTTTCATAGATACCATCACCGTAACATTCCGTGTTCCTAAAAAACGGTTCATGCACCAAGGATTCAACAAATATTCACTGCTGAGTTGTTAGCATGTGAATTACCAATCTTTAATAAACCATTGAAGACATATTGTCACCTTAAAGCATTTACTCTGATTTCACAGTGTTTTCATAACACCAGTTTCGAAACTGAGGGAGATTTTTCAGTAAAACTCTCCTGGAGAGGGTTCTAACCAATAGATATGTAATTTACATAGCTTCCCTCACCGAGAAAGACCGTGTTCCGAACAGGCTACATACATCAAGGATTTGAGAAACATTTTTAATGAGTTATGTACATGTGTATTACAGAACTTTCATCCAACATACAAGGCATATTGACACATAGAAACATTAACTGTGAGTTCGCAGCTTTTTCCTAATAGCAGTTTCGAAATTCAGGCAGTTTTCAAAGGAAAAAACTGTTGGAGCGTGTTCTACCCATTAGATACGTAAATAACATAGATTCCCCCGCTGTGAAATTACGTGTTTCGAACACACTACATGCAGAAAAGTTTCGACAAAAATAAACTATAGAGTTGTTTGCATGAGGATGACAGGACTTTCATCACAATAGAAGGCATATTGATACTTAGAAGCATTTACTCTGATTTCACTGAGCTTTCCAAATGCCAGTTTTGGAAATGAGGCAAATTTCACGGCAAAAAACTCTTGGAGCAGGTACTAACCTATAGATATGTAATTTACATGGATTCGCTCACCGTGAAATTCCGTGTTCTGAACACGCTACATGCATCTCGGATTCGACAAATATTCACTACATAGTTGTTAGCATGTGGATTACAGCACTTTCATACACCATACAAGGCTTACTGACACTTTGAAGAAGTTTCTCAGATTTCACAGTTTAGTTTTAACGCCAGTTTGGAAAATGAGGCAGATTTGGCAGAAAAATTCTCTGGAGCGAGTTATACACAAAAGATATGTACTTTACCTAATTTTACTCACCGTGATATTCCGTGTTCTGAACACGTTTCATGCATCATGGATTCGACAAACATTCAATACTGAGCTGGTAACATAACGATTACGGAACATTCATCCACCATAAATGCCATATTGACACTTTGAAGCACTTTCCCATATTTCAAAAGATTTTCCTAATGCCAGTTTTGAAAATGAGGCAGATTCGCAAAAAATTCTCGTGGAGCAAGTACTTCCCAATAGAAATGTAATTTACATAGTTTCCCTCACAGTGACATTCCAATTTCCGAACACGCTACATACTTCACGGATTTGACAAACATTTTTTTGAGTTATGTACATGTGTATTACAGAACTTTCATCCACCATACAAGGAATATTTAAACCTAGAAACATTAACTCTGAATCTGCAGCCTATTCCTAATGCCAGTTTTTCGAAAATCAGGCCATTTTCTCCGGAAAAAATTTTTGGAGCGAGATCTACCCAATAGACATGAAATTTACATAGATTCCATCTCCGGAAATTTCCGTCATACGATCACGCTACATGCATAGGCTTTCTACAATTATACACATCAGGTTTGTTTGCATGTGGCTTTAAGAACTTCCATCCCAATACAAGACATATTGACAGTTTGAAGCATTTTCTCTGAATTTGCAGAAATTTCCAAATGCCAGTTTCGTAAATGAGGCAGATTTCGCAGAGAAAACCTCTTAGAGTGAGTTATACAAAAGACACATTTATTTTACATAGATTCACTCACCGTGATATTCTATTTTCTAAACACTCTTCATGTATCTCGGATTCGACATATATTCTCTACAGAGTTGTTATTATGGGGAGAGCCGAACTTTCATCCACCATACAAGGCATATTTACACCTACAATTGATTAATCTGAATTCGCAGCATATTCCTAACGCCAGTTTCAAAAATCAGGCTGTTATCTCAGGAAAAACTCTTGGAGAGACTTCTAACCAAAGGAAATGTGATTTACATAAATTTCCTCGCCGTGAAATTCCATGTTCCGAACATGCTACATGCATAACGGATTCGACAAATATTCACTACAGATTTGTTAGCATGTGGATTACCGAACTTTCATCACAAAACATTGAATATTGATACTTAGAAGTATTTTCTCAGATTTTGCAGCGTTTTCCAAGGGCTAGTTTAAAAAATGTTGCAGTTTTCGCAGAAAAATTCCCTTGGAGTTTGTTCTACCTAATAGGCAAGTAGTTTACATTGTTCCAATCACCGTGAAATTCCACGTTCCGAACATGCTACATGTATCACGGATAAAAAAAAGATTCTTTGATATGTTGTGAAAATATGGATTACTGAACTTTCTTCCAACATAAAGGCATCTTTACACCTACAAATATTATCTCTCATTTCGCAGCTTTATCCAAATATCCTATTCGAGAATCAAGCAATTTTCGCAGAAATATTCTATTCTAGCTAGTTCTACCCAATAGAATTCTAATTTACATAGTTTCATTACCGTGAAATTCTGTTTTCCGTACGCGCTACATTAATCACGGTTTGAAAAATATTTACTACACCCTTGTTAACATGTGGATTACCGGACTTTCATCCACCAATCAAGTCATATTGACACTTAGAAGCATTTTCTCATATTTCAAAGATTTTTCCTAACGCCAGATTTGAAAAAGAGGCAGATTTTGCAGAAAAATGCTCTTGGAGCGAGTTCTACCCAATAGACATGTAATTTACATAGATGTGCTCATCATGATACTTTGTGTTCTGAACACATTTCATGTATCTCGGATTCGACAAATATTAACTACAGAGATGTTAGCATTTGGATTACCAATCCTACATCCACCATACAAGGCATATAAACACCTACAAGTATATACTCTCATTTCACCGTTTTATCCAAATGTCAAATTCGAAAATCATGAATTTTTCACAGAAAAATTCTATTCAAGCTAGTTCTACCCAATAGAATTTTAATTTACATAGTTACATTGCCGTGAATTTCCGTGTTCCAAACACGCTTAATAAGTCACGGGTTCGAAAAATATTCCCTTCATAGTTGGTTACGTGGATTACCGGACTTAAATTCCCCATTCAAGGCATATTCACACTTAGAAGCATTTTCTCAGATTTCTCAGGTTTTTCCTAACGCCAGTTTGGAAAATGAGGCTGATTTCACAGAAAATGTTCTTGGAGCCAGATCTAACCAAAAGATATGTAATTTACTAGTTCACTCACCGTGACTTTCCGTGTTCTGAACATGTTAAATGCATCAAGGATTCGACAGTCATTCTTTAATGAGTGTGAGCATGTGGATTATCAAATTTTGATCCACCTTACCAGACATGTTTTCACCTAGAAACATTTACTCACATTTCGCAGAATTTTCCTTACGTCAGTTTCGAAAATCAGGCAGTTTTCGCAGAAAAATCCTATTGTTGCATGTTCCATCCAATAGACATCTCATTTTCATAGATACCATCACTGTAACATTCCGTGTTCCTAAAAAACGGTTCATGCACGAAGGATTCAACAAATATTCACTACTGAGTTGTTAGCATGTGAATTACCAATCTTTAATAAATCAATGAAGACATATTGTCACCTTAAAGCATTTACTCTGATTTCACAGTGTTTTCATAACACCAGTTTCGAAACTGAGGAAGATTTTTCAGTAAAACTCTCCTGGAGAGGGTTCTAACCAATAGATATGTAATTTACATAGCTTCCCTCACCGAGAAATACCGTGTTCCGAACAGGCTACATACATCAAGGATTTGAGATACATTTTTAATGAGTTATGTACATGTGTATTACAGAACTTTCATCCAACATACAAGGCATATTGACACATAGAAACATTAACTGTGAGTTCGCAGCTTTTTCCTAATAGCAGTTTCAAAATTCAGGCAGTTTTCAAAGGAAAAAACTGTTGGAGCGTGTTCTACCCAATAGATACGTAAATTACATAGATTCCCCCGCTGTGAAATTCCGTGTTTCGAACACACTACATGCAGAAAAGTTTCGACAAAAATAAACTATAGAGTTGTTTGCATGAGGATGACAGGACTTTCATCACAATAGAAGGCATATTGATACTTAGAAGCATTTACTCTGATTTCACAGAGCTTCCCAAACGCCAGTTTTGAAAATGAGGCAGATTTCACGGCAAAAACCTCTAGGAGCAGGTACTAACCTATAGATATGTAATTTACATGGATTCGCTCACCGTGAAATTCCGTGTTCTGAACACGCTACATGCATCTCGGATTCGACAAATATTCACTACATAGTTGTTAGCATGTGGATTACAGCACTTTCATACACCATACAAGGCTTACTGACACTTTGAAGAAGTTTCTCAGATTTCACAGTTTAGTTTTAACGCCAGTTTGGAAAATGAGGCAGATTTGGCAGAAAAATTCTCTGGAGCGAGTTATACACAAAAGATATGTACTTTACCTAATTTTACTCACCGTGATATTCCGTGTTCTGAACACGTTTCATGCATCATGGATTCGACAAACATTCAATACAGAGTTGGTAACATAACGATTACGGAACATTCATCCACCATAAATGCCATATTGACACTTTGAAGCACTTTCCCATATTTTAAAGATTTTCCTAATGCCAGTATTGAAAATGAGGCAGATTCGCAAAAAATTCTCGTGGAGCAAGTACTTCCCAATAGAAATGTAATTTACATAGTTTCCCTCACAGTGACATTCCAATTTCCGAACACGCTACATACTTCACGGATTTGACAAACATTTTTATGAGTTATGAACATGTGTATTACAGAACTTTCATCCACCATACAAGGAATATTAAACCTAGAAACATTAACTCTGAATTTCCAGCCTTTTCCTAATGCCAGTTTTTCGAAAATCAGGCCGTTTTCTCCAGAAAAATTTTTGGAGCGAGATCTACCCAATAGACATGAAATTTACATAGATTCCATCTCCGGAAATTTCCGTCATACGATCACGCTACATGCATAGGCTTTCTACAATTATTCTCATCAGGTTTGTTTGCATGTGGCTTGAAGGACTTCCATCCCAATACAAGACATATTGACAGTTTGAAGCATTTTCTCTGAATTTGCAGAAATTTCCAAATGCCAGTTTCGTAAATGAGGCAGATTTCGCAGAGAAAACCTCTTGGAGTCAGTTATACCCAAGACACATTTATTTTACATAGATTCGCTCACCGTGATATTCTATTTTCTGAAAACTCTTCATGTATCTCGGATTCGACATATATTCTCTACAGAGTTGTTAGTATGGGGAGAGCCGAACTTTCATCCACCATACAAGGCATATTTACACCTACAATTGATTAATCTGGTTTCGCAGCTTATTCCTAATGCCAAATTCAAAAATCAGGCTGTTATCTCAGGAAAAAAATCTTGGAGAGATTTCTAACCTAGGGAAATATAATTTACATAAATTTCCTCGCCGTGAAATTCCATGTTCCGAACATGCTACATGCATAACGGATTCGACAAATATTCACTACAGATTTGTTAGCATGTGGATTACCGAACTTTCATCACAAAACATTGAATAGTGATACTTAGAAGTATTTTCTCAGATTTTGCAGCGTTTTCCAAGGGCTAGTTTCAAAAATGATGCAGTTTTCGCAGAAAAATTCTCTTGGAGTTTGTTCTACCTAATAGGCAAGTAGTTTATATTGTTCCAAACACCGTGAAATTCCACGTTCCGAACATGCTACATGTATCACGGATAAAAAAAAAGATTCTTTAATATGTTGTGAAAATATGGATTACTGAACTTTCTTCCAACATAAAGGCATCTTTACACCTACAAATATTATCTCTCATTTCGCAGCTTTATCCAAACATCCCATTCGAGAATCAAGCAATTTTCACAGAAATATTCTATTCTAGCTAGTTCTACCCAATAGAATTCTAATTTACATAGTTTCATTACCGTGAAATTCTGTTTTCCGTACGCGCTACATTAATCACGGTTTGAAAAATATTTACTACACCCTTGTTAACATGTGGATTACCGGACTTTCATCCACCAATCAAGTCATATTGACACTTAGAAGCATTTTCTCATATTTCAAAGATTTTTCCTAACGCCAGATTTGAAAAAGAGGCAGATTTTGCAGAAAAATGCTCTTGGAGCGAGTTCTACCCAATAGACATGTAATTTACATAGATGTGCTCATCATGATACTTTGTGTTCTGAACACATTTCATGTATCTCGGATTCGACAAATATTAACTACAGAGATGTTAGCATTTGGATTACCAATCCTACATCCACCATACAAGGCATATAAACACCTACAAGTATATACTCTCATTTCACCGTTTTATCCAAATGTCAAATTCGAAAATCATGAATTTTTCACAGAAAAATTCTATTCAAGCTAGTTCTACCCAATAGAATTTTAATTTACATAGTTACATTGCCGTGAATTTCCGTGTTCCAAACACGCTTAATAAGTCACGGGTTCGAAAAATATTCCCTTCATAGTTGGTTACGTGGATTACCGGACTTAAATTCCCCATTCAAGGCATATTCACACTTAGAAGCATTTTCTCAGATTTCTCAGGTTTTTCCTAACGCCAGTTTGGAAAATGAGGCTGATTTCACAGAAAATGTTCTTGGAGCCAGATCTAACCAAAAGATATGTAATTTACTAGTTCACTCACCGTGACTTTCCGTGTTCTGAACATGTTAAATGCATCAAGGATTCGACAGTCATTCTTTAATGAGTGTGAGCATGTGGATTATCAAATTTTGATCCACCTTACCAGACATGTTTTCACCTAGAAACATTTACTCACATTTCGCAGAATTTTCCTTACGTCAGTTTCGAAAATCAGGCAGTTTTCGCAGAAAAATCCTATTGTTGCATGTTCCATCCAATAGACATCTCATTTTCATAGATACCATCACTGTAACATTCCGTGTTCCTAAAAAACGGTTCATGCACGAAGGATTCAACAAATATTCACTACTGAGTTGTTAGCATGTGAATTACCAATCTTTAATAAATCAATGAAGACATATTGTCACCTTAAAGCATTTACTCTGATTTCACAGTGTTTTCATAACACCAGTTTCGAAACTGAGGAAGATTTTTCAGTAAAACTCTCCTGGAGAGGGTTCTAACCAATAGATATGTAATTTACATAGCTTCCCTCACCGAGAAATACCGTGTTCCGAACAGGCTACATACATCAAGGATTTGAGATACATTTTTAATGAGTTATGTACATGTGTATTACAGAACTTTCATCCAACATACAAGGCATATTGACACATAGAAACATTAACTGTGAGTTCGCAGCTTTTTCCTAATAGCAGTTTCAAAATTCAGGCAGTTTTCAAAGGAAAAAACTGTTGGAGCGTGTTCTACCCAATAGATACGTAAATTACATAGATTCCCCCGCTGTGAAATTCCGTGTTTCGAACACACTACATGCAGAAAAGTTTCGACAAAAATAAACTATAGAGTTGTTTGCATGAGGATGACAGGACTTTCATCACAATAGAAGGCATATTGATACTTAGAAGCATTTACTCTGATTTCACAGAGCTTCCCAAACGCCAGTTTTGAAAATGAGGCAGATTTCACGGCAAAAACCTCTAGGAGCAGGTACTAACCTATAGATATGTAATTTACATGGATTCGCTCACCGTGAAATTCCGTGTTCTGAACACGCTACATGCATCTCGGATTCGACAAATATTCACTACATAGTTGTTAGCATGTGGATTACAGCACTTTCATACACCATACAAGGCTTACTGACACTTTGAAGAAGTTTCTCAGATTTCACAGTTTAGTTTTAACGCCAGTTTGGAAAATGAGGCAGATTTGGCAGAAAAATTCTCTGGAGCGAGTTATACACAAAAGATATGTACTTTACCTAATTTTACTCACCGTGATATTCCGTGTTCTGAACACGTTTCATGCATCATGGATTCGACAAACATTCAATACAGAGTTGGTAACATAACGATTACGGAACATTCATCCACCATAAATGCCATATTGACACTTTGAAGCACTTTCCCATATTTTAAAGATTTTCCTAATGCCAGTATTGAAAATGAGGCAGATTCGCAAAAAATTCTCGTGGAGCAAGTACTTCCCAATAGAAATGTAATTTACATAGTTTCCCTCACAGTGACATTCCAATTTCCGAACACGCTACATACTTCACGGATTTGACAAACATTTTTATGAGTTATGAACATGTGTATTACAGAACTTTCATCCACCATACAAGGAATATTAAACCTAGAAACATTAACTCTGAATTTCCAGCCTTTTCCTAATGCCAGTTTTTCGAAAATCAGGCCGTTTTCTCCAGAAAAATTTTTGGAGCGAGATCTACCCAATAGACATGAAATTTACATAGATTCCATCTCCGGAAATTTCCGTCATACGATCACGCTACATGCATAGGCTTTCTACAATTATTCTCATCAGGTTTGTTTGCATGTGGCTTGAAGGACTTCCATCCCAATACAAGACATATTGACAGTTTGAAGCATTTTCTCTGAATTTGCAGAAATTTCCAAATGCCAGTTTCGTAAATGAGGCAGATTTCGCAGAGAAAACCTCTTGGAGTCAGTTATACCCAAGACACATTTATTTTACATAGATTCGCTCACCGTGATATTCTATTTTCTGAAAACTCTTCATGTATCTCGGATTCGACATATATTCTCTACAGAGTTGTTAGTATGGGGAGAGCCGAACTTTCATCCACCATACAAGGCATATTTACACCTACAATTGATTAATCTGGTTTCGCAGCTTATTCCTAATGCCAAATTCAAAAATCAGGCTGTTATCTCAGGAAAAAAATCTTGGAGAGATTTCTAACCTAGGGAAATATAATTTACATAAATTTCCTCGCCGTGAAATTCCATGTTCCGAACATGCTACATGCATAACGGATTCGACAAATATTCACTACAGATTTGTTAGCATGTGGATTACCGAACTTTCATCACAAAACATTGAATAGTGATACTTAGAAGTATTTTCTCAGATTTTGCAGCGTTTTCCAAGGGCTAGTTTCAAAAATGATGCAGTTTTCGCAGAAAAATTCTCTTGGAGTTTGTTCTACCTAATAGGCAAGTAGTTTATATTGTTCCAAACACCGTGAAATTCCACGTTCCGAACATGCTACATGTATCACGGATAAAAAAAAAGATTCTTTAATATGTTGTGAAAATATGGATTACTGAACTTTCTTCCAACATAAAGGCATCTTTACACCTACAAATATTATCTCTCATTTCGCAGCTTTATCCAAACATCCCATTCGAGAATCAAGCAATTTTCACAGAAATATTCTATTCTAGCTAGTTCTACCCAATAGAATTCTAATTTACATAGTTTCATTACCGTGAAATTCTGTTTTATGTACGCGCTACATGAATCATGGTTTGAAAAATATTTACTACACTCTTGTTAACATGTGGATTACCGGACTTTCATCCACCAATCAAGTCATATTGACACTTAGAAGCATTTTCTCATATTTCGAAGATTTTTCCTAACGCCAGATTTGAAAAAGAGGCAGATTTTGCAGAAAAATGCTCTTGGAGCGAGTTCTACCCAATAGACATGTAATTTACATAGATGTGCTCATCATGATACTTTGTGTTCAGAACACAATTCATGTATCTCGGATTCGACAAATATTAACTACAGAGATGTTAGCATTTGGATTACCAATCCTACATCCACCATACAAGGCATATATACACCTACAAGTATTTACTCTCATTTCACAGTTTTATCCAAACGTCAAATTCGAAAATCATGAATTTTGCACAGAAAAATTCTATTCAAGCTAGTTCTACCCAATAGAATTTTAATTTACATAGTTACATTGCCGTGAATTTCCGTGTTCCAAACACGCTAAATAAGTGACGGGTTCGAAAAGTATTCCCTTCATACTTGGTTACGTGGATTACCGGACTTAAATTCCCCATTCAAGGCATATTCACACTTAGAAGCATTTTCTCAGATTTCTCAGTTTTCTCCTAACGCCAGTTTGGAAAATGAGGCTGATTTCACAGAAAATGTTCTTGGAGCCAGATCTCCCCAAAAGATATGTAATTTACTAGTTCACTCACCGTGACTTTCCGTGTTCTGAACATGTTAAATGCATCAAGGATTCGACAGTCATTCTTTAATGAGTGTGAGCATGTGGATTATCAAATTTTGATCCACCTTACAAGACATGTTTTCACCTAGAAACATTTACTCACATTTCGCAGAATTTTCCTTACGTCAGTTTCGAAAATCAGGCAGTTTTCGCAGAAAAATCCTATTGTTGCAGGTTCCATCCAATAGACATCTCATTTTCATAGATACCATCACCGTAACGTTCTGTGTTCCTAAAAAACTGTTCATGCACGAAGGATTCAACAAATATTCACTACTGAGTTGTTAGCATGTGAATTACCAATCTTTAATAAACCAATGAAGACATATTGTCACCTTAAAGCATTTACTCTGATTTCACAGTGTTTTCATAACACCAGTTTCGAAACTGAGGGAGATTTTTCAGTAAAACTCTCCTGGAGAGGGTTCTAACCAATAGATATGTAATTTACATAGCTTCCCTCACCGAGAAAGACCATGTTCCGAACAGGCTACATACATCAAGGATTTGAGAAACATTTTTAATGAGTTATGTACATGTGTATTACAGAACTTTCATCCAACATACAAGGCATATTGACACATAGAAACATTAACTGTGAGTTCGCAGCTTTTTCCTAATAGCAGTTTCAAAATTCAGGCAGTTTTCAAAGGAAAAAACTGTTGGAGCGTGTTCTACCCAATAGATACGTAAATTACATAGATTCCCCCGCTGTGAAATTCCGTGTTTCGAACACACTACATGCAGAAAAGTTTCGACAAAAATAAACTATAGAGTTGTTTGCATGAGGATGACAGGACTTTCATCACAATAGAAGGCATATTGATACTTAGAAGCATTTACTCTGATTTCACAGAGCTTTCCAAACGCCAGTTTTGGAAATGAGGCAGATTTCACGGCAAAATCCTCTTTGAGCAAGTACTAACCTATAGATATGTAATTTACATGGATTCGCTCACCGTGAAATTCCGTGTTCTGAACACGCTACATGCATCTCGGATTCGACAAATATTCACTACATAGTTGTTAGCATGTGGATTACAGCACTTTCATACACCATACAAGGCTTACTGACACTTTGAAGAAGTTTCTCAGATTTCACAGTTTAGTTTTAACGCCAGTTTGGAAAATGAGGCAGATTTGGCAGAAAAATTCTCTGGAGCGAGTTATACACAAAAGATATGTACTTTACCTAATTTTACTCACCGTGATATTCCGTGTTCTGAACACGTTTCATGCATCATGGATTCGACAAACATTCAATACAGAGTTGGTAACATAACGATTACGGAACATTCATCCAGCATAAATGCCATATTGACACTTTGAAGCACTTTCCCATATTTCAAAAAATTTTCCTAATGCCAGTTTTGAAAATGAGGCAGATTCGCAAAAAATTCTCGTGGAGCAAGTACTTCCCAATAGAAATGTAATTTACATAGTTTCCCTCACAGTGACATTCCAATTTCCGAACACGCTACATACTTCACGGATTTGACAAACATTTTTATGAGTTATGTACATGTGTATTACAGAACTTTCATCCACCATACAAGGAATATTTAAACCTAGAAACATTAACTCTGAATCTGCAGCTTATTCCTAATGCCAGTTTTTCGAAAATCAGGCCTATTTCTCCGGAAAAAATTTTTGGAGCGAGATCTACCCAATAGACATGAAATTTACATAGATTCCATCTCCGGAAATTTCCGTCATACGATCACGCTACTTGCATAGGCTTTCTACAATTATACACATCAGGTTTGTTTGCATGTGGCTTTAAGAACTTCCATCCCAATACAAGACATATTGACAGTTTGAAGAATTTTCTCTGAATTTGCAGAAATTTCCAAATGCCAGTTTCGTAAATGAGGCAGATTTCGCAGAGAAAACCTCTTAGAGTGAGTTATACCCAAGACACATTTATTTTACATAGATTCACTCACCGTGATATTCTATTTTCTAAACACTCTTCATGTATCTCGGATTCGACATATATTCTCTACAGAGTTGTTATTATGGGGAGAGCCGAACTTTCATCCACCATACAAGGCATATTTACACCTACAATTGATTAATCTGAGTTCGCAGCATATTCCTAACGCCAGTTTCAAAAATCAGGCTGTTATCTCAGGAAAAACTCTTGGAGAGACTTCTAACCTAAGGAAATGTGATTTACATAAATTTCCTCGCCGTGAAATTCCATGTTCCGAACATGCTACATGCATAACGGATTCGACAAATATTCACTACAGATTTGTTAGCATGTGGATTACCGAACTTTCATCACAAAACATTGAATATTGATACTTAGAAGTATTTTCTCAGATTTTGCAGCGTTTTCCAAGGGCTAGTTTAAAAAATGTTGCAGTTTTCGCAGAAAAATTCCCTTGGAGTTTGTTCTACCTAATAGGCAAGTAGTTTACATTGTTCCAATCACCGTGAAATTCCACGTTCCGAACATGCTACATGTATCACGGATAAAAAAAAGATTCTTTAATATGTTGTGAAAATATGGATTACTGAACTTTCTTCCAACATAAAGGCATCTTTACACCTACAAATATTATCTCTCATTTCGCAGCTTTATCCAAATATCCTATTCGAGAATCAAGCAATTTTCGCAGAAATATTCTATTCTAGCTAGTTCTACCCAATAGAATTCTAATTTACATAGTTTCATTACCGTGAAATTCTGTTTTCCGTACGCGTTACATTAATCACAGTTTGAAAAATATTTACTACACTCTTGTTAACATGTGGACTACCGGACTTTCATCCACCAATCAAGTCATATTGACACTTAGAAGCATTTTCTCATATTTCAAAGATGTTTCCTAACGCCAGATTTGAAAAAGAGGCAGATTTTGCAGAAAAATGCTCTTGGAGCGAGTTCTACCCAATAGACATGTAATTTACATAGATGTGCTCATCATGATACTTTGTGTTCTGAACACATTTCATGTATCTCGGATTCGACAAATATTAACTACAGAGATGTTAGCATTTGGATTACCAATCCTACATCCACCATACAAGGCATATAAACACCTACAAGTATTTACTCTCATTTCACCGTTTTATCCAAGTGTCAAATTCGAAAATCATGAATTTTGCACAGAAAAATTCTATTCAAGCTAGTTCTACCCAATAGAATTTTAATTTACATAGTTACATTGCCGTGAATTTCCGTGTTCCAAACACGCTAAATAAGTCACGGTTTCGAAAAATATTCCCTTCATAGTTGGTTACGTGGATTACCGGACTTAAATTCCCCATTCAAGGCATATTCACACTTAGAAGCATTTTCTCAGATTTCTCAGGTATTTCCTAACCCCAGTTTGGAAAATGAGGCTGATTTCACAGAAAATGTTCTTGGAGCCAGATCTAACCAAAAGATATGTAATTTACTAGTTCACTCACCGTGACTTTCCGTGTTCTGAACATGTTAAATGCATCAAGGATTCGACAGTCATTCTTTAATGAGTGTGAGCATGTGGATTATCAAATTTTGATCCACCTTACAAGACATGTTTTCACCTAGAAACATTTACTCACATTTCGCAGAATTTTCCTAACGTCAGTTTCGAAAATCAGGCAGTTTTCGCAGAAAAATTCTATTGTTGCTGGTTCCATCCAATAGACATCTCATTTTCATAGATACCATCACCGTAACGTTCTGTGTTCCTAAAAAACTGTTCATGCACGAAGGATTCAACAAATATTCACTACTGAGTTGTTAGCATGTGAATTACCAATCTTTAATAAACCAATGAAGACATATTGTCACCTTAAAGCATTTACTCTGATTTCACAGTGTTTTCATAACACCAGTTTCGAAACTGAGGGAGATTTTTCAGTAAAACTCTCCTGGAGAGGGTTCTAACCAATAGATATGTAATTTACATAGCTTCCCTCACCGAGAAAGACCATGTTCCGAACAGGCTACATACATCAAGGATTTGAGAAACATTTTTAATGAGTTATGTACATGTGTATTACAGAACTTTCATCCAACATACAAGGCATATTGACACATAGAAACATTAACTGTGAGTTCGCAGCATTTTCCTAATAGCAGTTTCGAAATTCAGGCAGTTTTCAAAGGAAAAAACTGTTGGAGCGTGTTCTACCCAATAGATACGTAAATTACATAGATTCCCCCGCTGTGAAATTCCGTGTTTCGAACACACTACATGCAGAAAAGTTTCGACAAAAATAAACTATAGAGTTGTTTGCATGAGGATGACAGGACTTTCATCACAATAGAAGGCATATTGATACTTAGAAGCATTTACTCTGATTTCACAGAGCTTCCCAAACGCCAGTTTTGAAAATGAGGCAGATTTCACGGCAAAAACCTCTTGGAGCAGGTACTAACCTATAGATATGTAATTTACATGGATTCGCTCACCGTGAAATTCCGTGTTCTGAACACGCTACATGCATCTCGGATTCGACAAATATTCACTACATAGTTGTTAGCATGTGGATTACAGCACTTTCATACACCATACAAGGCTTACTGACACTTTGAAGAAGTTTCTCAGATTTCACAGTTTAGTTTTAACGCCAGTTTGGAAAATGAGGCAGATTTGGCAGAAAAATTCTCTGGAGCGAGTTGTACACAAAAGATATGTAGTTTACCTAGTTCTACTCACCGTGATATTCCGTGATCTGATCACGTTTCATGCATCATGGATTCGACAAACATTCACTACAGATTTGGTAACATAACGATTACGGAACATTCATCCACCATAAATGCCATATTGACACTTTGAAGCACTTTCCCATATTTCAAAAGATTTTCCTAATGCCAGTTTTGAAAATGAGGCAGATTCGCAAAAAATTCTCGTGGAGCAAGTACTTCCCAATAGAAATGTAGTTTACATAGTTTCCCTCACAGTGACATTCCAATTTCCGAACACGCTACATACTTCACGGATTTGACAAACATTTTTATGAGTTATGTACATGTGTATTACAGAACTTTCATCCACCATACAAGGAATATTTAAACCTAGAAACATTAACTCTGAATCTGCAGCCTATTCCTAATGCCAGTTTTTCGAAAATCAGGCCGTTTTCTCCAGAAAAAATTTTTGGAGCGAGTTCTACCCAATAGACATGAAATTTTCATAGATTCCATCTCCGGAAATTTCCGTCATACGATCACGCTACATGCATAGGCTTTCTACAATTATTCACATCAGGTTTGTTTGCATGTGGCTGTAAGAACTTCCATCACAATAAAAGACATATTGACAGTTTGAAGCATTTTCTCTGATTTGGCAGAAATTTCCAAATGCCAGTTTCGTAAATGAGGCAGATTTCGCAGAGAAAACCTCTTGGAGTGAGTTATACCCAAGACACATTTATTTTACATAGATTCGCTCACCGTGATATTCTATTTTCTGAACACTCTTCATGTATCTCGGATTCGACATATATTCTCTACAGAGTTGTTAGTATGGGGATAGCCGAACTTTCTTCCACCATACAAGGCATATTTACAACTACAAATGATTAATCTGAGTTCGCAGCTTATTCCTAAAGCCAGTTTCAAAAATCAGGCTGTTATCTCAGGAAAAAAATCTTGGAGAGATTTCTAACCTAGGGAAATGTAATTTACATAAATTTCCTCGCCGTGAAATTCCATGTTCCGAACATGCTACATGCATAACGGATTTGACAAATATTCACTACAGATTTGTTAGCATGTGGATTACCGAACTTTCATCACAAAACATTGAATATTGATACTTAGAAGTATTTTCTCAGATTTTACAGCGTTTTCCAAGGGCTAGTTTCAAAAATGATGCAGTTTTCGCAGAAAAATTCTCTTGGAGTTTGTTCTACCTTATAGGCAAGTAGTTTACATTGTTTCAATCACCGTGAAATTCCACGTTCCGAACATGGTACATGCATCACGGATAAAAAAAAAGATTCTTTAATATGTTGTGAAAATATGGATTACTGAACTTTCTTCCAACATAAAGGCATCTTTACACCTACAAATATTATCTCTCATTTCGCAGCTTTATCCAAACATCCCATTCGAGAATCAAGCAATTTTCGCAGAAATATACTATTCTAGCTAGTTCTACCCAATAGAATTCTAATTTACATAGTTTCATTACCGTGAAATTCTGTTTTCCGTACGCGCTACATGAATCACGGTTTGAAAAATATTTACTACACTCTTGTTAACATGTGGATTACCGGACTTTCATCCACCAATCAAGTCATATTGACACTTAGAAGCATTTTCTCATATTTTGAAGATTTTTCCTAACGCCAGATTTGAAAAAGGGGCAGATTTTGCAGAAAAATGCTCTTGGAGCGAGTTCTACCCAATAGACATGTAATTTACATAGATGTGCTCATCATGATACTTTGTGTTCTGAACACATTTCATGTATCTCGGATTCGACATATATTAACTACAGAGATGTTAGCATTTGGATTACCAATCCTACATCCACCATACAAGGCATATATACACCTACACGTATTTGCACTCACTTCACAGTTTTATCCAAATGTCAATTTCGAAAATCATGAATTTTGCACAGAAATATTCTATTCAAGCTAGTTCTACCCAATAGAATTTTAATTTACATAGTTACATTGCCGTGAATTTCACTGTTCCATACACGCTAAATAAGTCACGGGTTCAAAAAGAAATCCCTTCATAGTTGATTACGTGGATTACCAGACTTAAATTCCCCATTCAAGGCATATTCACACTTAGAAGCATTTTCTCAGATTTCTCAGGTATTTCCTAACGCCAGTTTGGAAAATGAGGCTGATTTCAAAGAAAATGTTCTTGGAGCCAGATCTAACCAAAAGATATGTAATTTACTAGTTCACTCACCGTGACTTTCCGTGTTCTGAACATGTTAAATGCATCAAGGATTCGACAGTCATTCTTTAATGAGTGTGAGCATGTGGATTATCAAATTTTGATCCACCTTGCAAGACATGTTTTCACCTAGAAACATTTACTCACATTTCGCAGAATTTTCCTTACGTCAGTTTCGAAAATCAGGCAGTTTTCGCAGAAAAATCCTATTGTTGCAGGTTCCATCCAATAGACATCTCATTTTCATAGATACCATCACCGTAACATTCCGTGTTCCTAAAAAACGGTTCATGCACCAAGGATTCAACAAATATTCACTGCTGAGTTGTTAGCATGTGAATTACCAATCTTTAATAAACCAATGAAGACATATTGTCACCTTAAAGCATTTACTCTGATTTCACAGTGTTTTCATAACACCAGTTTCGAAACTGAGGGAGATTTTTCAGTAAAACTCTCCTGGAGAGGGTTCTAACCAATAGATATGTAATTTACATAGCTTCCCTCACCGAGAAATACCGTGTTCCGAACAGGCTACATACATCAAGGATTTGAGATACATTTTTAATGAGTTATGTACATGTGTATTACAGAACTTTCATCCAACATACAAGGCATATTGACACATAGAAACATTAACTGTGAGTTCGCAGCTTTTTCCTAATAGCAGTTTCGTAATTCAGGCAGTTTTCAAAGGAAAAAACTGTTGGAGCGTGTTCTACCCAATAGATACGTAAATTACATAGATTCCCCCGCTGTGAAATTCCGTGTTTCGAACACACTACATGCAGAAAAGTTTCGACAAAAATAAACTATAGGGTTGTTTGCATGAGGATGACAGGACTTTCATCACAATAGAAGGCATATTGATACTTAGAAGCATTTACTCTGATTTCACAGAGCTTCCCAAACGCCAGTTTTGAAAATGAGGCAGATTTCACGGCAAAAACCTCTTGGAGCAGGTACTAACCTATAGATATGTAATTTACATGGATTCGCTCACCGTGAAATTCCGTGTTCTGAACACGCTACATGCATCTCGGATTCGACAAATATTCACTACATAGTTGTTAGCATGTGGATTACAGCACTTTCATACACCATACAAGGCTTACTGACACTTTGAAGAAGTTTCTCAGATTTCACAGTTTAGTTTTAATGCCAGTTTGGAAAATGAGGCAGATTTGGCAGAAAAATTCTCTGGAGCGAGTTATACACAAAAGATATGTACTTTACCTAGTTCTACTCACCGTGATATTCCGTGATCTGAACACGTTTCATGCATCATGGATTCGACAAACATTCACTACAGAGTTGGTAACATAACGATTATGGAACATTCATCCACCATAAATGCCATATTGACACTTTGAAGCACTTTCCCATATTTCAAAAGATTTTCCTAATGCCAGTTTTGAAAATGAGGCAGATTCGCAAAAAATTCTCGTGGAGCAAGTACTTCCCAATAGAAATGTAGTTTACATAGTTTCCCTCACAGTGACATTCCAATTTCCGAACACGCTACATACTTCACGGATTTGACAAACATTTTTATGAGTTATGTACATGTGTATTACAGAACTTTCATCCACCATACAAGGAATATTTAAACCTAGAAACATTAACTCTGAATCTGCAGCCTATTCCTAATGCCAGTTTTTCGAAAATCAGGCCGTTTTCTCCGGAAAAAATTTTTGGAGCGAGATCTACCCAATAGACATGAAATTTACATAGATTCCATCTCCGGAAATTTCCGTCATACGATCACGCTACATGCATAGGCTTTCTACAATTATTCACATCAGGTTTGTTTGCATGTGGCTTTAAGAACTTCCATCACAATAAAAGACATATTGACAGTTTGAAGCATTTTCTCTGATTTGGCAGAAATTTCCAAATGCCAGTTTCGTAAATGAGGCAGATTTCGCAGAGAAAACCTCTTGGAGTGAGTTATACCCAAGACACATTTATTTTACATAGATTCGCTCACCGTGATATTCTATTTTCTGAACACTCTTCATGTATCTCGGATTCGACATATATTCTCTACAGAGATGTTAGTATGGGGATAGCCGAACTTTCATCCACCATACAAGGCATATTTACACCTACAAATGATTAATCTGAGTTCGCAGCTTATTCCTAAAGCCAGTTTCAAAATTCAGGCTGTTATCTCAGGAAAAAACTCTTGGAGAGATTTCTAACCTAGGGAAATGTAATTTACATAAATTTCCTCGCCGTGAAATTCCATGTTCCGAACATGCTACATGCATAACGGATTTGACAAATATTCACTACAGATTTGTTAGCATGTGGATTACCGAACTTTCATCACAAAACATTGAATATTGATACTTAGAAGTATTTTCTCAGATTTTACAGCGTTTTCCAAGGGCTAGTTTCAAAAATGATGCAGTTTTCGCAGAAAAATTCTCTTGGAGTTTGTTCTACCTTATAGGCAAGTAGTTTACATTGTTTCAATCACCGTGAAATTCCACGTTCCGAACATGGTACATGCATCACGGAAAAAAAAAAGATTCTTTAATATGTTGTGAAAATATGGATTACTGAACTTTCTTCCAACATAAAGGCATCTTTACACCTACAAATATTATCTCTCATTTCGCAGCTTTATCCAAACATCCCATTCGAGAATCAAGCAATTTTTGCAGAAATATTCTATTCTAGCTAGTTCTACCCAATAGAATTCTAATTTACATAGTTTCATTACCGTGAAATTCTGTTTTCCGTACACGCTACATGAATCACGGTTTGAAAAATATTTACTACACTCTTGTTAACATGTGGATTACCGGACTTTCATCCACCAATCAAGTCATATTGACACTTAGAAGCATTTTCTCATATTTTGAAGATTTTTCCTAACGCCAGATTTGAAAAAGGGGCAGATTTTGCAGAAAAATGCTCTTGGAGCGAGTTCTACCCAATAGACATGTAATTTACATAGATGTGCTCATCATGATACTTTGTGTTCTGAACACATTTCATGTATCTCGGATTCGACATATATTAACTACAGAGATGTTAGCATTTGGATTACCAATCCTACATTCACCATACAAGGCATATATACACCTACAAGTATTTACTCTCATTTCACAGTTTTATCCAAATGTCAAATTCGAAAACCATGCAATTTGTTCAGAAAAATTCTTTTCAAGCTAGTTCTACCCAATAGAATTTTAATTTACATAGTTACATTGCCGTGAATTTCCCTGTTCCATACACGCTAAATAAGTCACGGGTTCGAAAAGAAATCCCTTCATAGTTGATTACGTGGATTACCAGACTTAAATTCCCCATTCAAGGCATATTCACACTTAGAAGCATTTTCTCAGATTTCTCAGGTTTTTCCTAACGCCAGTTTGGAAAATGAGGCTGATTTCACAGAAAATGTTCTTGGAGCCAGATCTAACCAAAAGATATGTAATTTACTAGTTCACTCACCGTGACTTTCCGTGTTCTGAACATGTTAAATGCATCAAGGATTCGACAGTCATTCTTTAATGAGTGTGAGCATGTGGATTATCAAATTTTGATCCACCTTACCAGACATGTTTTCACCTAGAAACATTTACTCACATTTCGCAGAATTTTCCTTACGTCAGTTTCGAAAATCAGGCAGTTTTCGCAGAAAAATCCTATTGTTGCATGTTCCATCCAATAGACATCTCATTTTCATAGATACCATCACTGTAACATTCCGTGTTCCTAAAAAACGGTTCATGCACGAAGGATTCAACAAATATTCACTACTGAGTTGTTAGCATGTGAATTACCAATCTTTAATAAATCAATGAAGACATATTGTCACCTTAAAGCATTTACTCTGATTTCACAGTGTTTTCATAACACCAGTTTCGAAACTGAGGAAGATTTTTCAGTAAAACTCTCCTGGAGAGGGTTCTAACCAATAGATATGTAATTTACATAGCTTCCCTCACCGAGAAATACCGTGTTCCGAACAGGCTACATACATCAAGGATTTGAGATACATTTTTAATGAGTTATGTACATGTGTATTACAGAACTTTCATCCAACATACAAGGCATATTGACACATAGAAACATTAACTGTGAGTTCGCAGCTTTTTCCTAATAGCAGTTTCAAAATTCAGGCAGTTTTCAAAGGAAAAAACTGTTGGAGCGTGTTCTACCCAATAGATACGTAAATTACATAGATTCCCCCGCTGTGAAATTCCGTGTTTCGAACACACTACATGCAGAAAAGTTTCGACAAAAATAAACTATAGAGTTGTTTGCATGAGGATGACAGGACTTTCATCACAATAGAAGGCATATTGATACTTAGAAGCATTTACTCTGATTTCACAGAGCTTCCCAAACGCCAGTTTTGAAAATGAGGCAGATTTCACGGCAAAAACCTCTAGGAGCAGGTACTAACCTATAGATATGTAATTTACATGGATTCGCTCACCGTGAAATTCCGTGTTCTGAACACGCTACATGCATCTCGGATTCGAAAAATATTCACTACATAGTTGTTAGCATGTGGATTACAGCACTTTCATACACCATACAAGGCTTACTGACACTTTGAAGAAGTTTCTCAGATTTCACAGTTTAGTTTTAACGCCAGTTTGGAAAATGAGGCAGATTTGGCAGAAAAATTCTCTGGAGCGAGTTATACACAAAAGATATGTACTTTACCTAATTTTACTCACCGTGATATTCCGTGTTCTGAACACGTTTCATGCATCATGGATTCGACAAACATTCAATACAGAGTTGGTAACATAACGATTACGGAACATTCATCCACCATAAATGCCATATTGACACTTTGAAGCACTTTCCCATATTTTAAAGATTTTCCTAATGCCAGTATTGAAAATGAGGCAGATTCGCAAAAAATCCTCGTGGAGCAAGTACTTCCCAATAGAAATGTAATTTACATAGTTTCCCTCACAGTGACATTCCAATTTCCGAACACGCTACATACTTCACGGATTTGACAAACATTTTTATGAGTTATGAACATGTGTATTACAGAACTTTCATCCACCATACAAGGAATATTAAACCTAGAAACATTAACTCTGAATTTCCAGCCTTTTCCTAATGCCAGTTTTTCGAAAATCAGGCCGTTTTCTCCAGAAAAATTTTTGGAGCGAGATCTACCCAATAGACATGAAATTTACATAGATTCCATCTCCGGAAATTTCCGTCATACGATCACGCTACATGCATAGGCTTTCTACAATTATTCTCATCAGGTTTGTTTGCATGTGGCTTGAAGGACTTCCATCCCAATACAAGACATATTGACAGTTTGAAGCATTTTCTCTGAATTTGCAGAAATTTCCAAATGCCAGTTTCGTAAATGAGGCAGATTTCGCAGAGAAAACCTCTTGGAGTCAGTTATACCCAAGACACATTTATTTTACATAGATTCGCTCACCGTGATATTCTATTTTCTGAAAACTCTTCATGTATCTCGGATTCGACATATATTCTCTACAGAGTTGTTAGTATGGGGAGAGCCGAACTTTCATCCACCATACAAGGCATATTTACACCTACAATTGATTAATCTGGTTTCGCAGCTTATTCCTAATGCCAAATTCAAAAATCAGGCTGTTATCTCAGGAAAAAAATCTTGGAGAGATTTCTAACCTAGGGAAATATAATTTACATAAATTTCCTCGCCGTGAAATTCCATGTTCCGAACATGCTACATGCATAACGGATTCGACAAATATTCACTACAGATTTGTTAGCATGTGGATTACCGAACTTTCATCACAAAACATTGAATAGTGATACTTAGAAGTATTTTCTCAGATTTTGCAGCGTTTTCCAAGGGCTAGTTTCAAAAATGATGCAGTTTTCGCAGAAAAATTCTCTTGGAGTTTGTTCTACCTAATAGGCAAGTAGTTTATATTGTTCCAAACACCGTGAAATTCCACGTTCCGAACATGCTACATGTATCACGGATAAAAAAAAAGATTCTTTAATATGTTGTGAAAATATGGATTACTGAACTTTCTTCCAACATAAAGGCATCTTTACACCTACAAATATTATCTCTCATTTCGCAGCTTTATCCAAACATCCCATTCGAGAATCAAGCAATTTTCACAGAAATATTCTATTCTAGCTAGTTCTACCCAATAGAATTCTAATTTACATAGTTTCATTACCGTGAAATTCTGTTTTATGTACGCGCTACATGAATCATGGTTTGAAAAATATTTACTACACTCTTGTTAACATGTGGATTACCGGACTTTCATCCACCAATCAAGTCATATTGACACTTAGAAGCATTTTCTCATATTTCGAAGATTTTTCCTAACGCCAGATTTGAAAACGAGGCAGATTTTGCAGAAAAATGCTCTTGGAGCGAGTTCTACCCAATAGACATGTAATTTACATAGATGTGCTCATCATGATACTTTGTGTTCAGAACACAATTCATGTATCTCGGATTCGACAAATATTAACTACAGAGATGTTAGCATTTGGATTACCAATCCTACATCCACCATACAAGGCATATATACACCTACAAGTATTTACTCTCATTTCACAGTTTTATCCAAACGTCAAATTCGAAAATCATGAATTTTGCACAGAAAAATTCTATTCAAGCTAGTTCTACCCAATAGAATTTTAATTTACATAGTTACATTGCCGTGAATTTCCGTGTTCCAAACACGCTAAATAAGTGACGGGTTCGAAAAGTATTCCCTTCATACTTGGTTACGTGGATTACCGGACTTAAATTCCCCATTCAAGGCATATTCACACTTAGAAGCATTTTCTCAGATTTCTCAGTTTTCTCCTAACGCCAGTTTGGAAAATGAGGCTGATTTCACAGAAAATGTTCTTGGAGCCAGATCTCCCCAAAAGATATGTAATTTACTAGTTCACTCACCGTGACTTTCCGTGTTCTGAACATGTTAAATGCATCAAGGATTCGACAGTCATTCTTTAATGAGTGTGAGCATGTGGATTATCAAATTTTGATCCACCTTACAAGACATGTTTTCACCTAGAAACATTTACTCACATTTCGCAGAATTTTCCTTACGTCAGTTTCGAAAATCAGGCAGTTTTCGCAGAAAAATCCTATTGTTGCAGGTTCCATCCAATAGACATCTCATTTTCATAGATACCATCACCGTAACGTTCTGTGTTCCTAAAAAACTGTTCATGCACGAAGGATTCAACAAATATTCACTACTGAGTTGTTAGCATGTGAATTACCAATCTTTAATAAACCAATGAAGACATATTGTCACCTTAAAGCATTTACTCTGATTTCACAGTGTTTTCATAACACCAGTTTCGAAACTGAGGGAGATTTTTCAGTAAAACTCTCCTGGAGAGGGTTCTAACCAATAGATATGTAATTTACATAGCTTCCCTCACCGAGAAAGACCATGTTCCGAACAGGCTACATACATCAAGGATTTGAGAAACATTTTTAATGAGTTATGTACATGTGTATTACAGAACTTTCATCCAACATACAAGGCATATTGACACATAGAAACATTAACTGTGAGTTCGCAGCTTTTTCCTAATAGCAGTTTCAAAATTCAGGCAGTTTTCAAAGGAAAAAACTGTTGGAGCGTGTTCTACCCAATAGATACGTAAATTACATAGATTCCCCCGCTGTGA
Source organism: Camelus bactrianus (assembly GCF_048773025.1). Classification (NCBI taxonomy): domain Eukaryota; kingdom Metazoa; phylum Chordata; class Mammalia; order Artiodactyla; family Camelidae; genus Camelus; species Camelus bactrianus. The sequence goes on along the minus strand of NC_133539.1, from coordinate 139,661,994 downwards.
AATTCCGTGTTTCGAACACACTACATGCAGAAAAGTTTCGACAAAAATAAACTATAGAGTTGTTTGCATGAGGATGACAGGACTTTCATCACAATAGAAGGCATATTGATACTTAGAAGCATTTACTCTGATTTCACAGAGCTTTCCAAACGCCAGTTTTGGAAATGAGGCAGATTTCACGGCAAAATCCTCTTTGAGCAAGTACTAACCTATAGATATGTAATTTACATGGATTCGCTCACCGTGAAATTCCGTGTTCTGAACACGCTACATGCATCTCGGATTCGACAAATATTCACTACATAGTTGTTAGCATGTGGATTACAGCACTTTCATACACCATACAAGGCTTACTGACACTTTGAAGAAGTTTCTCAGATTTCACAGTTTAGTTTTAACGCCAGTTTGGAAAATGAGGCAGATTTGGCAGAAAAATTCTCTGGAGCGAGTTATACACAAAAGATATGTACTTTACCTAATTTTACTCACCGTGATATTCCGTGTTCTGAACACGTTTCATGCATCATGGATTCGACAAACATTCAATACAGAGTTGGTAACATAACGATTACGGAACATTCATCCAGCATAAATGCCATATTGACACTTTGAAGCACTTTCCCATATTTCAAAAGATTTTCCTAATGCCAGTTTTGAAAATGAGGCAGATTCGCAAAAAATTCTCGTGGAGCAAGTACTTCCCAATAGAAATGTAATTTACATAGTTTCCCTCACAATGACATTCCAATTTCCGAACACGCTACATACTTCACGGATTTGACAAACATTTTTATGAGTTATGTACATGTGTATTACAGAACTTTCATCCACCATACAAGGAATATTTAAACCTAGAAACATTAACTCTGAATCTGCAGCTTATTCCTAATGCCAGTTTTTCGAAAATCAGGCCTATTTCTCCGGAAAAAATTTTTGGAGCGAGATCTACCCAATAGACATGAAATTTACATAGATTCCATCTCCGGAAATTTCCGTCATACGATCACGCTACTTGCATAGGCTTTCTACAATTATACACATCAGGTTTGTTTGCATGTGGCTTTAAGAACTTCCATCCCAATACAAGACATATTGACAGTTTGAAGAATTTTCTCTGAATTTGCAGAAATTTCCAAATGCCAGTTTCGTAAATGAGGCAGATTTCGCAGAGAAAACCTCTTAGAGTGAGTTATACCCAAGACACATTTATTTTACATAGATTCACTCACCGTGATATTCTATTTTCTAAACACTCTTCATGTATCTCGGATTCGACATATATTCTCTACAGAGTTGTTATTATGGGGAGAGCCGAACTTTCATCCACCATACAAGGCATATTTACACCTACAATTGATTAATCTGAGTTCGCAGCATATTCCTAACGCCAGTTTCAAAAATCAGGCTGTTATCTCAGGAAAAACTCTTGGAGAGACTTCTAACCTAAGGAAATGTGATTTACATAAATTTCCTCGCCGTGAAATTCCATGTTCCGAACATGCTACATGCATAACGGATTCGACAAATATTCACTACAGATTTGTTAGCATGTGGATTACCGAACTTTCATCACAAAACATTGAATATTGATACTTAGAAGTATTTTCTCAGATTTTGCAGCGTTTTCCAAGGGCTAGTTTAAAAAATGTTGCAGTTTTCGCAGAAAAATTCCCTTGGAGTTTGTTCTACCTAATAGGCAAGTAGTTTACATTGTTCCAATCACCGTGAAATTCCACGTTCCGAACATGCTACATGTATCACGGATAAAAAAAAGATTCTTTAATATGTTGTGAAAATATGGATTACTGAACTTTCTTCCAACATAAAGGCATCTTTACACCTACAAATATTATCTCTCATTTCGCAGCTTTATCCAAATATCCTATTCGAGAATCAAGCAATTTTCGCAGAAATATTCTATTCTAGCTAGTTCTACCCAATAGAATTCTAATTTACATAGTTTCATTACCGTGAAATTCTGTTTTCCGTACGCGTTACATTAATCACAGTTTGAAAAATATTTACTACACTCTTGTTAACATGTGGACTACCGGACTTTCATCCACCAATCAAGTCATATTGACACTTAGAAGCATTTTCTCATATTTCAAAGATGTTTCCTAACGCCAGATTTGAAAAAGAGGCAGATTTTGCAGAAAAATGCTCTTGGAGCGAGTTCTACCCAATAGACATGTAATTTACATAGATGTGCTCATCATGATACTTTGTGTTCTGAACACATTTCATGTATCTCGGATTCGACAAATATTAACTACAGAGATGTTAGCATTTGGATTACCAATCCTACATCCACCATACAAGGCATATAAACACCTACAAGTATTTACTCTCATTTCACCGTTTTATCCAAGTGTCAAATTCGAAAATCATGAATTTTGCACAGAAAAATTCTATTCAAGCTAGTTCTACCCAATAGAATTTTAATTTACATAGTTACATTGCCGTGAATTTCCGTGTTCCAAACACGCTAAATAAGTCACGGTTTCGAAAAATATTCCCTTCATAGTTGGTTACGTGGATTACCGGACTTAAATTCCCCATTCAAGGCATATTCACACTTAGAAGCATTTTCTCAGATTTCTCAGGTATTTCCTAACCCCAGTTTGGAAAATGAGGCTGATTTCACAGAAAATGTTCTTGGAGCCAGATCTAACCAAAAGATATGTAATTTACTAGTTCACTCACCGTGACTTTCCGTGTTCTGAACATGTTAAATGCATCAAGGATTCGACAGTCATTCTTTAATGAGTGTGAGCATGTGGATTATCAAATTTTGATCCACCTTACAAGACATGTTTTCACCTAGAAACATTTACTCACATTTCGCAGAATTTTCCTAACGTCAGTTTCGAAAATCAGGCAGTTTTCGCAGAAAAATTCTATTGTTGCAGGTTCCATCCAATAGACATCTCATTTTCATAGATACCATCACCGTAACGTTCTGTGTTCCTAAAAAACTGTTCATGCACGAAGGATTCAACAAATATTCACTACTGAGTTGTTAGCATGTGAATTACCAATCTTTAATAAACCAATGAAGACATATTGTCACCTTAAAGCATTTACTCTGATTTCACAGTGTTTTCATAACACCAGTTTCGAAACTGAGGGAGATTTTTCAGTAAAACTCTCCTGGAGAGGGTTCTAACCAATAGATATGTAATTTACATAGCTTCCCTCACCGAGAAAGACCATGTTCCGAACAGGCTACATACATCAAGGATTTGAGAAACATTTTTAATGAGTTATGTACATGTGTATTACAGAACTTTCATCCAACATACAAGGCATATTGACACATAGAAACATTAACTGTGAGTTCGCAGCATTTTCCTAATAGCAGTTTCGAAATTCAGGCAGTTTTCAAAGGAAAAAACTGTTGGAGCGTGTTCTACCCAATAGATACGTAAATTACATAGATTCCCCCGCTGTGAAATTCCGTGTTTCGAACACACTACATGCAGAAAAGTTTCGACAAAAATAAACTATAGAGTTGTTTGCATGAGGATGACAGGACTTTCATCACAATAGAAGGCATATTGATACTTAGAAGCATTTACTCTGATTTCACAGAGCTTCCCAAACGCCAGTTTTGAAAATGAGGCAGATTTCACGGCAAAAACCTCTTGGAGCAGGTACTAACCTATAGATATGTAATTTACATGGATTCGCTCACCGTGAAATTCCGTGTTCTGAACACGCTACATGCATCTCGGATTCGACAAATATTCACTACATAGTTGTTAGCATGTGGATTACAGCACTTTCATACACCATACAAGGCTTACTGACACTTTGAAGAAGTTTCTCAGATTTCACAGTTTAGTTTTAACGCCAGTTTGGAAAATGAGGCAGATTTGGCAGAAAAATTCTCTGGAGCGAGTTGTACACAAAAGATATGTAGTTTACCTAGTTCTACTCACCGTGATATTCCGTGATCTGATCACGTTTCATGCATCATGGATTCGACAAACATTCACTACAGATTTGGTAACATAACGATTACGGAACATTCATCCACCATAAATGCCATATTGACACTTTGAAGCACTTTCCCATATTTCAAAAGATTTTCCTAATGCCAGTTTTGAAAATGAGGCAGATTCGCAAAAAATTCTCGTGGAGCAAGTACTTCCCAATAGAAATGTAGTTTACATAGTTTCCCTCACAGTGACATTCCAATTTCCGAACACGCTACATACTTCACGGATTTGACAAACATTTTTATGAGTTATGTACATGTGTATTACAGAACTTTCATCCACCATACAAGGAATATTTAAACCTAGAAACATTAACTCTGAATCTGCAGCCTATTCCTAATGCCAGTTTTTCGAAAATCAGGCCGTTTTCTCCAGAAAAAATTTTTGGAGCGAGTTCTACCCAATAGACATGAAATTTTCATAGATTCCATCTCCGGAAATTTCCGTCATACGATCACGCTACATGCATAGGCTTTCTACAATTATTCACATCAGGTTTGTTTGCATGTGGCTGTAAGAACTTCCATCACAATAAAAGACATATTGACAGTTTGAAGCATTTTCTCTGATTTGGCAGAAATTTCCAAATGCCAGTTTCGTAAATGAGGCAGATTTCGCAGAGAAAACCTCTTGGAGTGAGTTATACCCAAGACACATTTATTTTACATAGATTCGCTCACCGTGATATTCTATTTTCTGAACACTCTTCATGTATCTCGGATTCGACATATATTCTCTACAGAGTTGTTAGTATGGGGATAGCCGAACTTTCTTCCACCATACAAGGCATATTTACAACTACAAATGATTAATCTGAGTTCGCAGCTTATTCCTAAAGCCAGTTTCAAAAATCAGGCTGTTATCTCAGGAAAAAAATCTTGGAGAGATTTCTAACCTAGGGAAATGTAATTTACATAAATTTCCTCGCCGTGAAATTCCATGTTCCGAACATGCTACATGCATAACGGATTTGACAAATATTCACTACAGATTTGTTAGCATGTGGATTACCGAACTTTCATCACAAAACATTGAATATTGATACTTAGAAGTATTTTCTCAGATTTTACAGCGTTTTCCAAGGGCTAGTTTCAAAAATGATGCAGTTTTCGCAGAAAAATTCTCTTGGAGTTTGTTCTACCTTATAGGCAAGTAGTTTACATTGTTTCAATCACCGTGAAATTCCACGTTCCGAACATGGTACATGCATCACGGATAAAAAAAAAGATTCTTTAATATGTTGTGAAAATATGGATTACTGAACTTTCTTCCAACATAAAGGCATCTTTACACCTACAAATATTATCTCTCATTTCGCAGCTTTATCCAAACATCCCATTCGAGAATCAAGCAATTTTCGCAGAAATATACTATTCTAGCTAGTTCTACCCAATAGAATTCTAATTTACATAGTTTCATTACCGTGAAATTCTGTTTTCCGTACGCGCTACATGAATCACGGTTTGAAAAATATTTACTACACTCTTGTTAACATGTGGATTACCGGACTTTCATCCACCAATCAAGTCATATTGACACTTAGAAGCATTTTCTCATATTTTGAAGATTTTTCCTAACGCCAGATTTGAAAAAGGGGCAGATTTTGCAGAAAAATGCTCTTGGAGCGAGTTCTACCCAATAGACATGTAATTTACATAGATGTGCTCATCATGATACTTTGTGTTCTGAACACATTTCATGTATCTCGGATTCGACATATATTAACTACAGAGATGTTAGCATTTGGATTACCAATCCTACATCCACCATACAAGGCATATATACACCTACACGTATTTGCACTCACTTCACAGTTTTATCCAAATGTCAATTTCGAAAATCATGAATTTTGCACAGAAATATTCTATTCAAGCTAGTTCTACCCAATAGAATTTTAATTTACATAGTTACATTGCCGTGAATTTCACTGTTCCATACACGCTAAATAAGTCACGGGTTCAAAAAGAAATCCCTTCATAGTTGATTACGTGGATTACCAGACTTAAATTCCCCATTCAAGGCATATTCACACTTAGAAGCATTTTCTCAGATTTCTCAGGTATTTCCTAACGCCAGTTTGGAAAATGAGGCTGATTTCAAAGAAAATGTTCTTGGAGCCAGATCTAACCAAAAGATATGTAATTTACTAGTTCACTCACCGTGACTTTCCGTGTTCTGAACATGTTAAATGCATCAAGGATTCGACAGTCATTCTTTAATGAGTGTGAGCATGTGGATTATCAAATTTTGATCCACCTTGCAAGACATGTTTTCACCTAGAAACATTTACTCACATTTCGCAGAATTTTCCTTACGTCAGTTTCGAAAATCAGGCAGTTTTCGCAGAAAAATCCTATTGTTGCAGGTTCCATCCAATAGACATCTCATTTTCATAGATACCATCACCGTAACATTCCGTGTTCCTAAAAAACGGTTCATGCACCAAGGATTCAACAAATATTCACTGCTGAGTTGTTAGCATGTGAATTACCAATCTTTAATAAACCAATGAAGACATATTGTCACCTTAAAGCATTTACTCTGATTTCACAGTGTTTTCATAACACCAGTTTCGAAACTGAGGGAGATTTTTCAGTAAAACTCTCCTGGAGAGGGTTCTAACCAATAGATATGTAATTTACATAGCTTCCCTCACCGAGAAATACCGTGTTCCGAACAGGCTACATACATCAAGGATTTGAGATACATTTTTAATGAGTTATGTACATGTGTATTACAGAACTTTCATCCAACATACAAGGCATATTGACACATAGAAACATTAACTGTGAGTTCGCAGCTTTTTCCTAAAAGCAGTTTCGTAATTCAGGCAGTTTTCAAAGGAAAAAACTGTTGGAGCGTGTTCTACCCAATAGATACGTAAATTACATAGATTCCCCCGCTGTGAAATTCCGTGTTTCGAACACACTACATGCAGAAAAGTTTCGACAAAAATAAACTATAGGGTTGTTTGCATGAGGATGACAGGACTTTCATCACAATAGAAGGCATATTGATACTTAGAAGCATTTACTCTGATTTCACAGAGCTTCCCAAACGCCAGTTTTGAAAATGAGGCAGATTTCACGGCAAAAACCTCTTGGAGCAGGTACTAACCTATAGATATGTAATTTACATGGATTCGCTCACCGTGAAATTCCGTGTTCTGAACACGCTACATGCATCTCGGATTCGACAAATATTCACTACATAGTTGTTAGCATGTGGATTACAGCACTTTCATACACCATACAAGGCTTACTGACACTTTGAAGAAGTTTCTCAGATTTCACAGTTTAGTTTTAATGCCAGTTTGGAAAATGAGGCAGATTTGGCAGAAAAATTCTCTGGAGCGAGTTATACACAAAAGATATGTACTTTACCTAGTTCTACTCACCGTGATATTCCGTGATCTGAACACGTTTCATGCATCATGGATTCGACAAACATTCACTACAGAGTTGGTAACATAACGATTATGGAACATTCATCCACCATAAATGCCATATTGACACTTTGAAGCACTTTCCCATATTTCAAAAGATTTTCCTAATGCCAGTTTTGAAAATGAGGCAGATTCGCAAAAAATTCTCGTGGAGCAAGTACTTCCCAATAGAAATGTAGTTTACATAGTTTCCCTCACAGTGACATTCCAATTTCCGAACACGCTACATACTTCACGGATTTGACAAACATTTTTATGAGTTATGTACATGTGTATTACAGAACTTTCATCCACCATACAAGGAATATTTAAACCTAGAAACATTAACTCTGAATCTGCAGCCTATTCCTAATGCCAGTTTTTCGAAAATCAGGCCGTTTTCTCCGGAAAAAATTTTTGGAGCGAGATCTACCCAATAGACATGAAATTTACATAGATTCCATCTCCGGAAATTTCCGTCATACGATCACGCTACATGCATAGGCTTTCTACAATTATTCACATCAGGTTTGTTTGCATGTGGCTTTAAGAACTTCCATCACAATAAAAGACATATTGACAGTTTGAAGCATTTTCTCTGATTTGGCAGAAATTTCCAAATGCCAGTTTCGTAAATGAGGCAGATTTCGCAGAGAAAACCTCTTGGAGTGAGTTATACCCAAGACACATTTATTTTACATAGATTCGCTCACCGTGATATTCTATTTTCTGAACACTCTTCATGTATCTCGGATTCGACATATATTCTCTACAGAGATGTTAGTATGGGGATAGCCGAACTTTCATCCACCATACAAGGCATATTTACACCTACAAATGATTAATCTGAGTTCGCAGCTTATTCCTAAAGCCAGTTTCAAAATTCAGGCTGTTATCTCAGGAAAAAACTCTTGGAGAGATTTCTAACCTAGGGAAATGTAATTTACATAAATTTCCTCGCCGTGAAATTCCATGTTCCGAACATGCTACATGCATAACGGATTTGACAAATATTCACTACAGATTTGTTAGCATGTGGATTACCGAACTTTCATCACAAAACATTGAATATTGATACTTAGAAGTATTTTCTCAGATTTTACAGCGTTTTCCAAGGGCTAGTTTCAAAAATGATGCAGTTTTCGCAGAAAAATTCTCTTGGAGTTTGTTCTACCTTATAGGCAAGTAGTTTACATTGTTTCAATCACCGTGAAATTCCACGTTCCGAACATGGTACATGCATCACGGAAAAAAAAAAGATTCTTTAATATGTTGTGAAAATATGGATTACTGAACTTTCTTCCAACATAAAGGCATCTTTACACCTACAAATATTATCTCTCATTTCGCAGCTTTATCCAAACATCCCATTCGAGAATCAAGCAATTTTTGCAGAAATATTCTATTCTAGCTAGTTCTACCCAATAGAATTCTAATTTACATAGTTTCATTACCGTGAAATTCTGTTTTCCGTACACGCTACATGAATCACGGTTTGAAAAATATTTACTACACTCTTGTTAACATGTGGATTACCGGACTTTCATCCACCAATCAAGTCATATTGACACTTAGAAGCATTTTCTCATATTTTGAAGATTTTTCCTAACGCCAGATTTGAAAAAGGGGCAGATTTTGCAGAAAAATGCTCTTGGAGCGAGTTCTACCCAATAGACATGTAATTTACATAGATGTGCTCATCATGATACTTTGTGTTCTGAACACATTTCATGTATCTCGGATTCGACATATATTAACTACAGAGATGTTAGCATTTGGATTACCAATCCTACATTCACCATACAAGGCATATATACACCTACAAGTATTTACTCTCATTTCACAGTTTTATCCAAATGTCAAATTCGAAAACCATGCAATTTGTTCAGAAAAATTCTTTTCAAGCTAGTTCTACCCAATAGAATTTTAATTTACATAGTTACATTGCCGTGAATTTCCCTGTTCCATACACGCTAAATAAGTCACGGGTTCGAAAAGAAATCCCTTCATAGTTGATTACGTGGATTACCAGACTTAAATTCCCCATTCAAGGCATATTCACACTTAGAAGCATTTTCTCAGATTTCTCAGGTTTTTCCTAACGCCAGTTTGGAAAATGAGGCTGATTTCAAAGAAAATGTTCTTGGAGCCAGATCTAACCAAAAGATATGTAATTTACTAGTTCACTCACCGTGACTTTCCGTGTTCTGAACATGTTAAATGCATCAAGGATTCGACAGTCATTCTTTAATGAGTGTGAGCATGTGGATTATCAAATTTTGATCCACCTTGCAAGACATGTTTTCACCTAGAAACATTTACTCACATTTCGCAGAATTTTCCTTACGTCAGTTTCGAAAATCAGGCAGTTTTCGCAGAAAAATCCTATTGTTGCAGGTTCCATCCAGTAGACATCTCATTTTCATAGATACCATCACCGTAACATTCCGTGTTCCTAAAAAACGGTTCATGCACCAAGGATTCAACAAATATTCACTGCTGAGTTGTTAGCATGTGAATTACCAATCTTTAATAAACCAATGAAGACATATTGTCACCTTAAAGCATTTACTCTGATTTCACAGTGTTTTCATAACACCAGTTTCGAAACTGAGGGAGATTTTTCAGTAAAACTCTCCTGGAGAGGGTTCTAACCAATAGATATGTAATTTACATAGCTTCCCTCACCGAGAAATACCGTGTTCCGAACAGGCTACATACATCAAGGATTTGAGATACATTTTTAATGAGTTATGTACATGTGTATTACAGAACTTTCATCCAACATACAAGGCATATTGACACATAGAAACATTAACTGTGAGTTCGCAGCTTTTTCCTAATAGCAGTTTCGTAATTCAGGCAGTTTTCAAAGGAAAAAACTGTTGGAGTGTGTTCTACCCAATAGATACGTAAATTACATAGATTCCCCCGCTGTGAAATTCCGTGTTTCGAACACACTACATGCAGAAAAGTTTCGACAAAAATAAACTATAGAGTTGTTTGCATGAGGATGACAGGACTTTCATCACAATAGAAGGCATATTGATACTTAGAAGCATTTACTCTGATTTCACAGAGCTTCCCAAACGCCAGTTTTGAAAATGAGGCAGATTTCACGGCAAAAACCTCTTGGAGCAGGTACTAACCTATAGATATGTAATTTACATGGATTCGCTCACCGTGAAATTCCGTGTTCTGAACACGCTACATGCATCTCGGATTCGACAAATATTCACTACATAGTTGTTAGCATGTGGATTACAGCACTTTCATACACCATACAAGGCTTACTGACACTTTGAAGAAGTTTCTCAGATTTCACAGTTTAGTTTTAACGCCAGTTTGGAAAATGAGGCAGATTTGGCAGAAAAATTCTCTGTAGCGGGTTATACACAAAAGATATGTACTTTACCTAGTTCTACTCACCGTGATATTCCGTGATCTGAACACGTTTCATGCATCATGGATTCGACAAACATTCACTACAGAGTTGGTAACATAACGATTATGGAACATTCATCCACCATAAATGCCATATTGACACTTTGAAGCACTTTCCCATATTTCAAAAGATTTTCCTAATGCCAGTTTTGAAAATGAGGCAGATTCGCAAAAAATTCTCGTGGAGCAAGTACTTCCCAATAGAAATGTAGTTTACATAGTTTCCCTCACAGTGACATTCCAATTTCCGAACACGCTACATACTTCACGGATTTGACAAACATTTTTATGAGTTATGTACATGTGTATTACAGAACTTTCATCCACCATACAAGGAATATTTAAACCTAGAAACATTAACTCTGAATCTGCAGCCTATTCCTAATGCCAGTTTTTCGAAAATCAGGCCGTTTTCTCCGGAAAAAATTTTTGGAGCGAGATCTACCCAATAGACATGAAATTTACATAGATTCCATCTCCGGAAATTTCCGTCATACGATCACGCTACATGCATAGGCTTTCTACAATTATTCACATCAGGTTTGTTTGCATGTGGCTTTAAGAACTTCCATCACAATAAAAGACATATTGACAGTTTGAAGCATTTTCTCTGATTTGGCAGAAATTTCCAAATGCCAGTTTCGTAAATGAGGCAGATTTCGCAGAGAAAACCTCTTGGAGTGAGTTATACCCAAGACACATTTATTTTACATAGATTCGCTCACCGTGATATTCTATTTTCTGAACACTCTTCATGTATCTCGGATTCGACATATATTCTCTACAGAGATGTTAGTATGGGGATAGCCGAACTTTCATCCACCATACAAGGCATATTTACACCTACAAATGATTAATCTGAGTTCGCAGCTTATTCCTAAAGCCAGTTTCAAAATTCAGGCTGTTATCTCAGGAAAAAACTCTTGGAGAGATTTCTAACCTAGGGAAATGTAATTTACATAAATTTCCTCGCCGTGAAATTCCATGTTCCGAACATGCTACATGCATAACGGATTTGACAAATATTCACTACAGATTTGTTAGCATGTGGATTACCGAACTTTCATCACAAAACATTGAATATTGATACTTAGAAGTATTTTCTCAGATTTTACAGCGTTTTCCAAGGGCTAGTTTCAAAAATGATGCAGTTTTCGCAGAAAAATTCTCTTGGAGTTTGTTCTACCTTATAGGCAAGTAGTTTACATTGTTTCAATCACCGTGAAATTCCACGTTCCGAACATGGTACATGCATCACGGAAAAAAAAAAGATTCTTTAATATGTTGTGAAAATATGGATTACTGAACTTTCTTCCAACATAAAGGCATCTTTACACCTACAAATATTATCTCTCATTTCGCAGCTTTATCCAAACATCCCATTCGAGAATCAAGCAATTTTTGCAGAAATATTCTATTCTAGCTAGTTCTACCCAATAGAATTCTAATTTACATAGTTTCATTACCGTGAAATTCTGTTTTCCGTACGCGCTACATGAATCACGGTTTGAAAAATATTTACTACACTCTTGTTAACATGTGGATTACCGGACTTTCATCCACCAATCAAGTCATATTGACACTTAGAAGCATTTTCTCATATTTTGAAGATTTTTCCTAACGCCAGATTTGAAAAAGGGGCAGATTTTGCAGAAAAATGCTCTTGGAGCGAGTTCTACCCAATAGACATGTAATTTACATAGATGTGCTCATCATGATACTTTGTGTTCTGAACACATTTCATGTATCTCGGATTCGACATATATTAACTACAGAGATGTTAGCATTTGGATTACCAATCCTACATCCACCATACAAGGCATATATACACCTACAAGTATTTACTCTCATTTCACAGTTTTATCCAAATGTCAAATTCGAAAATCATGCAATTTGTTCAGAAAAATTCTTTTCAAGCTAGTTCTACCCAATAGAATTTTAATTTACATAGTTACATTGCCGTGAATTTCACTGTTCCATACACGCTAAATAAGTCACGGGTTCGAAAAAAAATCCCTTCATAGTTGATTACGTGGATTACCAGACTTAAATTCCCCATTCAAGGCATATTCACACTTAGAAGCATTTTCTCAGATTTCTCAGGTATTTCCTAACGCCAGTTTGGAAAATGAGGCTGATTTCAAAGAAAATGTTCTTGGAGCCAGATCTAACCAAAAGATATGTAATTTACTAGTTCACTCACCGTGACTTTCCGTGTTCTGAACATGTTAAATGCATCAAGGATTCGACAGTCATTCTTTAATGAGTGTGAGCATGTGGATTATCAAATTTTGATCCACCTTGCAAGACATGTTTTCACCTAGAAACATTTACTCACATTTCGCAGAATTTTCCTTACGTCAGTTTCGAAAATCAGGCAGTTTTCGCAGAAAAATCCTATTGTTGCAGGTTCCATCCAGTAGACATCTCATTTTCATAGATACCATCACCGTAACATTCCGTGTTCCTAAAAAACGGTTCATGCACCAAGGATTCAACAAATATTCACTGCTGAGTTGTTAGCATGTGAATTACCAATCTTTAATAAACCAATGAAGACATATTGTCACCTTAAAGCATTTACTCTGATTTCACAGTGTTTTCATAACACCAGTTTCGAAACTGAGGGAGATTTTTCAGTAAAACTCTCCTGGAGAGGGTTCTAACCAATAGATATGTAATTTACATAGCTTCCCTCACCGAGAAATACCGTGTTCCGAACAGGCTACATACATCAAGGATTTGAGATACATTTTTAATGAGTTATGTACATGTGTATTACAGAACTTTCATCCAACATACAAGGCATATTGACACATAGAAACATTAACTGTGAGTTCGCAGCTTTTTCCTAATAGCAGTTTCGTAATTCAGGCAGTTTTCAAAGGAAAAAACTGTTGGAGTGTGTTCTACCCAATAGATACGTAAATTACATAGATTCCCCCGCTGTGAAATTCCGTGTTTCGAACACACTACATGCAGAAAAGTTTCGACAAAAATAAACTATAGAGTTGTTTGCATGAGGATGACAGGACTTTCATCACAATAGAAGGCATATTGATACTTAGAAGCATTTACTCTGATTTCACAGAGCTTCCCAAACGCCAGTTTTGAAAATGAGGCAGATTTCACGGCAAAAACCTCTTGGAGCAGGTACTAACCTATAGATATGTAATTTACATGGATTCGCTCACCGTGAAATTCCGTGTTCTGAACACGCTACATGCATCTCGGATTCGACAAATATTCACTACATAGTTGTTAGCATGTGGATTACAGCACTTTCATACACCATACAAGGCTTACTGACACTTTGAAGAAGTTTCTCAGATTTCACAGTTTAGTTTTAACGCCAGTTTGGAAAATGAGGCAGATTTGGCAGAAAAATTCTCTGGAGCGGGTTATACACAAAAGATATGTACTTTACCTAGTTCTACTCACCGTGATATTCCGTGATCTGAACACGTTTCATGCATCATGGATTCGACAAACATTCACTACAGAGTTGGTAACATAACGATTATGGAACATTCATCCACCATAAATGCCATATTGACACTTTGAAGCACTTTCCCATATTTCAAAAGATTTTCCTAATGCCAGTTTTGAAAATGAGGCAGATTCGCAAAAAATTCTCGTGGAGCAAGTACTTCCCAATAGAAATGTAGTTTACATAGTTTCCCTCACAGTGACATTCCAATTTCCGAACACGCTACATACTTCACGGATTTGACAAACATTTTTATGAGTTATGTACATGTGTATTACAGAACTTTCATCCACCATACAAGGAATATTTAAACCTAGAAACATTAACTCTGAATCTGCAGCCTATTCCTAATGCCAGTTTTTCGAAAATCAGGCCGTTTTCTCCGGAAAAAATTTTTGGAGCGAGATCTACCCAATAGACATGAAATTTACATAGATTCCATCTCCGGAAATTTCCGTCATACGATCACGCTACATGCATAGGCTTTCTACAATTATTCACATCAGGTTTGTTTGCATGTGGCTTTAAGAACTTCCATCACAATAAAAGACATATTGACAGTTTGAAGCATTTTCTCTGATTTGGCAGAAATTTCCAAATGCCAGTTTCGTAAATGAGGCAGATTTCGCAGAGAAAACCTCTTGGAGTGAGTTATACCCAAGACACATTTATTTTACATAGATTCGCTCACCGTGATATTCTATTTTCTGAACACTCTTCATGTATCTCGGATTCGACATATATTCTCTACAGAGATGTTAGTATGGGGATAGCCGAACTTTCATCCACCATACAAGGCATATTTACACCTACAAATGATTAATCTGAGTTCGCAGCTTATTCCTAAAGCCAGTTTCAAAATTCAGGCTGTTATCTCAGGAAAAAACTCTTGGAGAGATTTCTAACCTAGGGAAATGTAATTTACATAAATTTCCTCGCCGTGAAATTCCATGTTCCGAACATGCTACATGCATAACGGATTTGACAAATATTCACTACAGATTTGTTAGCATGTGGATTACCGAACTTTCATCACAAAACATTGAATATTGATACTTAGAAGTATTTTCTCAGATTTTACAGCGTTTTCCAAGGGCTAGTTTCAAAAATGATGCAGTTTTCACAGAAAAATTCTCTTGGAGTTTGTTCTACCTTATAGGCAAGTAGTTTACATTGTTTCAATCACCGTGAAATTCCACGTTCCGAACATGGTACATGCATCACGGATAAAAAAAAAGATTCTTTAATATGTTGTGAAAATATGGATTACTGAACTTTCTTCCAACATAAAGGCATCTTTACACCTACAAATATTATCTCTCATTTCGCAGCTTTATCCAAACATCCCATTCGAGATCAAGCAATTTTTGCAGAAATATTCTATTCTAGCTAGTTCTACCGAATAGAATTCTAATTTACATAGTTTCATTACCGTGAAATTCTGTTTTCCGTACGCGCTACATGAATCACGGTTTGAAAAATATTTACTACACTCTTGTTAACATGTGGATTACCGGACTTTCATCCACCAATCAAGTCATATTGACACTTAGAAGCATTTTCTCATATTTTGAAGATTTTTCCTAACGCCAGATTTGAAAAAGGGGCAGATTTTGCAGAAAAATGCTCTTGGAGCGAGTTCTACCCAATAGACATGTAATTTACATAGATGTGCTCATCATGATACTTTGTGTTCTGAACACATTTCATGTATCTCGGATTCGACAAATATTAACTACAGAGATGTTAGCATTTGGATTACCAATCCTACATCCACCATACAAGGCATATATACACCTACACGTATTTGCACTCACTTCACAGTTTTATCCAAATGTCAAATTCGAAAATCATGAATTTTGCACAGAAATATTCTATTCAAGCTAGTTCTACCCAATAGAATTTTAATTTACATAGTTACATTGCCGTGAATTTCACTGTTCCATACACGCTAAATAAGTCACGGGTTCAAAAAGAAATCCCTTCATAGTTGATTACGTGGATTACCAGACTTAAATTCCCCATTCAAGGCATATTCACACTTAGAAGCATTTTCTCAGATTTCTCAGGTATTTCCTAACGCCAGTTTGGAAAATGAGGCTGATTTCAAAGAAAATGTTCTTGGAGCCAGATCTAACCAAAAGATATGTAATTTACTAGTTCACTCACCGTGACTTTCCGTGTTCTGAACATGTTAAATGCATCAAGGATTCGACAGTCATTCTTTAATGAGTGTGAGCATGTGGATTATCAAATTTTGATCCACCTTGCAAGACATGTTTTCACCTAGAAACATTTACTCACATTTCGCAGAATTTTCCTTACGTCAGTTTCGAAAATCAGGCAGTTTTCGCAGAAAAATCCTATTGTTGCAGGTTCCATCCAATAGACATCTCATTTTCATAGATACCATCACCGTAACATTCCGTGTTCCTAAAAAACGGTTCATGCACCAAGGATTCAACAAATATTCACTGCTGAGTTGTTAGCATGTGA
Source organism: Camelus bactrianus (assembly GCF_048773025.1). Taxonomy (NCBI): domain Eukaryota; kingdom Metazoa; phylum Chordata; class Mammalia; order Artiodactyla; family Camelidae; genus Camelus; species Camelus bactrianus. The sequence goes on along the minus strand of NC_133539.1, from coordinate 139,645,136 downwards.
ATTACCAATCTTTAATAAACCAATGAAGACATATTGTCACCTTAAAGCATTTACTCTGATTTCACAGTGTTTTCATAACACCAGTTTCGAAACTGAGGGAGATTTTTCAGTAAAACTCTCCTGGAGAGGGTTCTAACCAATAGATATGTAATTTACATAGCTTCCCTCACCGAGAAATACCGTGTTCCGAACAGGCTACATACATCAAGGATTTGAGATACATTTTTAATGAGTTATGTACATGTGTATTACAGAACTTTCATCCAACATACAAGGCATATTGACACATAGAAACATTAACTGTGAGTTCGCAGCTTTTTCCTAATAGCAGTTTCGTAATTCAGGCAGTTTTCAAAGGAAAAAACTGTTGGAGCGTGTTCTACCCAATAGATACGTAAATTACATAGATTCCCCCGCTGTGAAATTCCGTGTTTCGAACACACTACATGCAGAAAAGTTTCGACAAAAATAAACTATAGGGTTGTTTGCATGAGGATGACAGGACTTTCATCACAATAGAAGGCATATTGATACTTAGAAGCATTTACTCTGATTTCACAGAGCTTCCCAAACGCCAGTTTTGAAAATGAGGCAGATTTCACGGCAAAAACCTCTTGGAGCAGGTACTAACCTATAGATATGTAATTTACATGGATTCGCTCACCGTGAAATTCCGTGTTCTGAACACGCTACATGCATCTCGGATTCGACAAATATTCACTACATAGTTGTTAGCATGTGGATTACAGCACTTTCATACACCATACAAGGCTTACTGACACTTTGAAGAAGTTTCTCAGATTTCACAGTTTAGTTTTAACGCCAGTTTGGAAAATGAGGCAGATTTGGCAGAAAAATTCTCTGGAGCGAGTTATACACAAAAGATATGTACTTTACCTAGTTCTACTCACCGTGATATTCCGTGATCTGAACACGTTTCATGCATCATGGATTCGACAAACATTCACTACAGAGTTGGTAACATAACGATTATGGAACATTCATCCACCATAAATGCCATATTGACACTTTGAAGCACTTTCCCATATTTCAAAAGATTTTCCTAATGCCAGTTTTGAAAATGAGGCAGATTCGCAAAAAATTCTCGTGGAGCAAGTACTTCCCAATAGAAATGTAGTTTACATAGTTTCCCTCACAGTGACATTCCAATTTCCGAACACGCTACATACTTCACGGATTTGACAAACATTATTATGAGTTATGTACATGTGTATTACAGAACTTTCATCCACCATACAAGGAATATTTAAACCTAGAAACATTAACTCTGAATCTGCAGCCTATTCCTAATGCCAGTTTTTCGAAATTCAGGCCGTTTTCTCCGGAAAAAATTTTTGGAGCGAGATCTACCCAATAGACATGAAATTTACATAGATTCCATCTCCGGAAATTTCCGTCATACGATCACGCTACATGCATAGGCTTTCTACAATTATTCACATCAGGTTTGTTTGCATGTGGCTTTAAGAACTTCCATCACAATAAAAGACATATTGACAGTTTGAAGCATTTTCTCTGATTTGGCAGAAATTTCCAAATGCCAGTTTCGTAAATGAGGCAGATTTCGCAGAGAAAACCTCTTGGAGTGAGTTATACCCAAGACACATTTATTTTACATAGATTCGCTCACCGTGATATTCTATTTTCTGAACACTCTTCATGTATCTCGGATTCGACATATATTCTCTACAGAGATGTTAGTATGGGGATAGCCGAACTTTCATCCACCATACAAGGCATATTTACACCTACAAATGATTAATCTGAGTTCGCAGCTTATTCCTAAAGCCAGTTTCAAAATTCAGGCTGTTATCTCAGGAAAAAACTCTTGGAGAGATTTCTAACCTAGGGAAATGTAATTTACATAAATTTCCTCGCCGTGAAATTCCATGTTCCGAACATGCTACATGCATAACGGATTTGACAAATATTCACTACAGATTTGTTAGCATGTGGATTACCGAACTTTCATCACAAAACATTGAATATTGATACTTAGAAGTATTTTCTCAGATTTTACAGAGTTTTCCAAGGGCTAGTTTCAAAAATGATGCAGTTTTCACAGAAAAATTCTCTTGGAGTTTGTTCTACCTTATAGGCAAGTAGTTTACATTGTTTCAATCACCGTGAAATTCCACGTTCCGAACATGGTACATGCATCACGGATAAAAAAAAAGATTCTTTAATATGTTGTGAAAATATGGATTACTGAACTTTCTTCCAACATAAAGGCATCTTTACACCTACAAATATTATCTCTCATTTCGCAGCTTTATCCAAACATCCCATTCGAGATCAAGCAATTTTTGCAGAAATATTCTATTCTAGCTAGTTCTACCGAATAGAATTCTAATTTACATAGTTTCATTACCGTGAAATTCTGTTTTCCGTACGCGCTACATGAATCACGGTTTGAAAAATATTTACTACACTCTTGTTAACATGTGGATTACCGGACTTTCATCCACCAATCAAGTCATATTGACACTTAGAAGCATTTTCTCATATTTTGAAGATTTTTCCTAACGCCAGATTTGAAAAAGGGGCAGATTTTGCAGAAAAATGCTCTTGGAGCGAGTTCTACCCAATAGACATGTAATTTACATAGATGTGCTCATCATGATACTTTGTGTTCTGAACACATTTCATGTATCTCGGATTCGACAAATATTAACTACAGAGATGTTAGCATTTGGATTACCAATCCTACATCCACCATACAAGGCATATATACACCTACACGTATTTGCACTCACTTCACAGTTTTATCCAAATGTCAAATTCGAAAATCATGAATTTTGCACAGAAATATTCTATTCAAGCTAGTTCTACCCAATAGAATTTTAATTTACATAGTTACATTGCCATGAATTTCCGTGTTCCATACACGCTAAATAAGTCACGGGTTCGAAAAGTATTCCCTTCATAGTTGGTTACGTGGATTACCGGACTTAAATTCCCCATTCAAGGCATATTCACACTTAGAAGCATTTTCTCAGATTTCTCAGGTTTTTCCTAACGCCAGTTTGGAAAATGAGGCTGATTTCAAAGAAAATGTCCTTGGAGCCAGATCTAACCAAAAGATATGTAATTTACTAGTTCACTCACCGTGACTTTCCGTGTTCTGAACATGTTAAATGCATCAAGGATTCGACAGTCATTCTTTAATGAGTGTGAGCATGTGGATTATCAAATTTTGATCCACCTTGCAAGACATGTTTTCACCTAGAAACATTTACTCACATTTCGCAGAATTTTCCTTACGTCAGTTTCGAAAATCAGGCAGTTTTCGCAGAAAAATCCTATTGTTGCAGGTTCCATCCAATAGACATCTCATTTTCATAGATACCATCACCGTAACATTCCGTGTTCCTAAAAAACGGTTCATGCACCAAGGATTCAACAAATATTCACTGCTGAGTTGTTAGCATGTGAATTACCAATCTTTAATAAACCATTGAAGACATATTGTCACCTTAAAGCATTTACTCTGATTTCACAGTGTTTTCATAACACCAGTTTCGAAACTGAGGGAGATTTTTCAGTAAAACTCTCCTGGAGAGGGTTCTAACCAATAGATATGTAATTTACATAGCTTCCCTCACCGAGAAATACCGTGTTCCGAACAGGCTACATACATCAAGGATTGGAGAAACATTTTTAATGAGTTATGTACATGTGTATTACAGAACTTTCATCCAACATACAAGGCATATTGACACATAGAAACATTAACTGTGAGTTCGCAGCTTTTTCCTAATAGCAGTTTCGTAATTCAGGCAGTTTTCAAAGGAAAAAACTGTTGGAGCGTGTTCTACCCAATAGATACGTAAATTACATAGATTCCCCCGCTGTGAAATTCCGTGTTTCGAACACACTACATGCAGAAAAGTTTCGACAAAAATAAACTATAGAGTGGTTTGCATGAGGATGACAGGACTTTCATCACAATAGAAGGCATATTAATACTTAGAAGCATTTACTCTGATTTCACAGAGCTTCCCAAACGCCAGTTTGAAAATGAGGCAGATTTCACGGCAAAAACCTCTTGGAGCAGGTACTAACCTATAGATATGTAATTTACATGGATTCGCTCACCGTGAATTTCCGTGTTCTGAACACGCTACATGCATCTCGGATTCGACAAATATTCACTACATAGTTGTTAGCATGTGGATTACAGCACTTTCATACACCATACAAGGCTTACTGACACTTTGAAGAAGTTTCTCAGATTTCACAGTTTAGTTTTAACGCCAGTTTGGAAAATGAGGCAGATTTGGCAGAAAAATTCTCTGGAGCGAGTTATACACAAAAGATATGTACTTTACCTAGTTTTACTCACCGTGATATTCCGTGATCTGAACACGTTTCATGCATCATGGATTCGACAAACATTCACTACAGAGTTGGTAACATAACGATTACGGAACATTCATCCACCATAAATGCCATATTGACACTTTGAAGCACTTTCCCATATTTCAAAAGATTTTCCTAATGCCAGTTTTGAAAATGAGGAAGATTCGCAAAAAATTCTCGTGGAGCAAGTACTTCCCAATAGAAATGTAATTTACATAGTTTCCCTCACAGTGACATTCCAATTTCCGAACACGCTACATACTTCACGGATTTGACAAACATTTTTATGAGTTATGTACATGTGTATTACAGAACTTTCACCCACCATACAAGGCATATTTAAACCTAGAAACATTAACTCTGAATCTGCAGCCTATTCCTAATGCCAGTTTTTCGAAAATCAGGTCGTTTTCTCCGGAAAAAATTTTTGGAGCGAGATCTACCCAATAGACATGAAATTTACATAGATTCCATCTCCGGAAATTTCCGTCATACGATCACGCTACATGCATAGGCTTTCTACAATTATTCACATCAGGTTTGTTTGCATGTGGCTTTAAGAACTTCCATCACAATAAAAGACATATTGACAGTGTGAAGCATTTTCTCTGATTTTGAAATAATTTCCAAATGCCAGTTTCGAAAATGAGGCAGATTTCACAGAGAAAACCTCTTGGTGTGAGTTCTACCCAAGACACATTTATTTACATTGATTTGCTCACCGTGATATTCTGTTTTCTGAACACTCTTCATGTATCTCGGTTTCGACAAATATTCTCTACAGAGATGTGAGTAAACTGATTGCCGATCTTTCATCCACCGTACAAGGCATATTTACACCTACATATGTTAATCTGATTTCACAGCATATTCCTTACGCCAGTTTCAAAAATCATGCTGTTATCTCAGGAAAAATCTCTTGGAGCGATTTCTAACCTAGGGAAATGTAATTTACATAAATTTCTCCTCCGTGACATTCCATGTTCCAAACATTCTACATGCATAACAGATTTGACAAATATACACTACAGATTTGTTAGCATGTGGATTACCGAACTTTCATCACAAAACATTGAATATTGTTACTTAGAAGTATTTTCTCAGATTTTGCAGCGTTTTCCAAGCGCCAGTTTCAAAAATGAAGCAGTTTTAACAGAAAAATCCCCTTGAAGTGAGTTCTACCGAATAGAAAAGTAGTTTTCATTGTTTCAATCACCGTGAAATTCCACGTTCCGATCACGGTACATGCATCACGTATTAGAAAAAAGATTCTTTAATATGTTGTGAAAATATGGATTACCGAACTTTCTTCCAAAATAAAGGCATCTTTACAGCTACAAATATTTTCTCCCTTTTCGCAGCTTCATCCAAACATCACATTCGAGAATTAAGGAATTTTTGCTGAAATATTCTATTCTAGCTAGTTCTACCCAATAGAATTCTAATTTACATAGTTTCATTACTGTGAAATTCTGTTTCTTGAACGCGCTACATGAATCACGGTTTGAAAAATATTTACTACACTCTTGTTAACATGTGGATTACCGGACTTTCATCCACCAATCAAGACATATTGACACTTAGAAGCATTTTCTCATATTTCGAAGATTTTTCCTAATGCTAGATTTGAAAATGAGGCAGATTTTGCAGAAAAATGCTCTTGGAGAGAGTTCTACCCAATAGACAGGTAATTTACATAGATGTGCTCATCATGATACTTTGTGGTCCGAACACATTTCATGTATCTCTGATTCGTCAAATATACACTACAGAGATGTTAGCATTTGAATTACCAGTCCTACATTCACCATACAAGGCATATATACACCTACAAGTATTTACTCTCATTTCACAGTTTTATCCAAACGTCAACTTCTAAAATCATGCATTTTGCACAGAAAAATTCTATTCAAGCTAGTTCTACCCAATAGAATTTTAATTTACATAGTTACATTGCCGTGAATTTCCGTGTTCCAAACACGCTAAATAAGTCACGGTTTCGAAAAGTATTCCCTTCATAGTTGGTTACGTGGTTTAACACACTTAAATTCCCCATTCAAGGCATATTCACACTTAGAAGCATTTTCTCAGATTTCTCAGGCTTTCCTAACGCCAGTTTGAAAAATGAGGCTGATTTCACAGAAAAATGCTCTTGGAGCGAGTTCTACCTAAAAGATATGTAATTTAAGTAGTTCACACACCGTGACATTCCGTGTTCTGAACATCTTACATGCATCAAGGTTTCGACAATCATTCTTTAATGAGTGTGAGCATGTGGATTATCAAATTTCATCCACCTTACAAGACATGATTTCACCTAGAAACATTTACTCACATTTCGCAGAATTTTCCTATCTTCAGTTTCGTAAAAAGGCAGTTTTCCCAGAAAAATCCTCTTGTTGCATGTTCCATCCAATAGACATCTCATTTTCATAGATACCATCACCGTAACATTCCGTGTTCCTAAAAAACGGTTCATGCACCAAGGATTCAACAAATATTAACTGCTGAGATCTTAGCATGTGAATTATCGATCTTTAAAAATCCATTGAAGACATATTGTCATCTTATAGAATATACTCTGATTTCACAGTGTTTTCATAACACCAGTTTCGAAACTGAGGCAGATTTTTCAGTAAAACCCTCCTGGAGAGTGTTCTAACCAATAGATTTTTAATATACATAGCTTCCCTCACCGAGAAAGACCGAGTTCTGAACAGGCTACATACATCAAGTATTTGATAAACATATTTAATGAGTTATGTACATGTGTATTACAGATCATTCATCCACCATACAAGGCATATTGACACATAGAAACATTAACTCTGATTTCGCAGCTTTTTTCTAATAGCAGTTTCGAAAATCAGGCAGTTATCAAAGAAAAAAACTGTTGGAGCGTGTTCTACCCAATAGGTACGTAAATTACATAGATTCCCCCGCTGTGAAATTACGTGTTTCGAACATACTGCATGCAGAAATGTTTCGACAAAAATAAACTATATATTTGCTTGCATGAGGATGACAGGACTTTCATCACAATACAAGGGATATTGATGCTTAGAAGAATTTTCTCTGATTTCACAGAGCTTTCCAAACACCAGTTTGGAAAATGAGGCAGATTTCATGGCAAAAACTTCTTGGAGCTGGTTGTAACCTATAGACATGTAATTAAAATGGATTCACTCACCGTGAAATTCCGTGTTCTGAACATGCTACATGCATCTCAGTTTCGAAAAATATTCACAACATAGTTGTTAGCATGTGGATTACAGCACTTTCATCCACCATACAAGGCTTTCTGACACTTTGAATAATTTTCTCAAATTTCACAGATTAGGTTTAATGCCAGTTTAGAAAATGAGGCAGATTTGGCCGAAAAATGCTTTTGGAGTGAGTTATACACAAAAGATATGTAATTTACCTAGTTTGACTCACCGTGACATTCCGTGCTCTGAACAAGTTACATGCATCACGGATTCGACAAACATTCACTACAGAGTTGGTAGCATAACGATTACTGAACATTCATCCACCATAAATGCCATATTGACACTTTGAAGCACTTTCCCATATTTCAAAAAATTTTCCTAATGCCAGTTTTGAAAATGAGGCAGATTCGCAAAAAATTCTCGTGGAGCAAGTACTTCCCAATAGAAATGTAATTTACATAGTTTCCCTCACAGTGACATTCCAATTTCCGAACACGCTACATACTTCACGGATTTGACAAACATTTTTATGAGCTATGTACATGTGTATTACAGAACTTTCATCCACCATACAAGGAGTATTTAAACCTAGAAACATTAACTCTGAATCTGCAGCCTATTCCTAATGCCAGTTTTTCGAAAATCAGGCCTTTTCCTCTGGAAAAAATTTTTGGAGCGAGATCTACCCAATAGACATGAAATTTACATAGATTCCATCTCCGGAAATTTCCGTCATACGATCACGCTACATGCATAGGCTTTCTACAATTATTCATATCAGGTTTGTTTGCATGTGGCTTTAAGAACTTCCATCCCAATACAAGACATATTGACAGTTTGAAGCATTTTCTCTGATTTTGCAGAAATTTCCAAATGCCAGTTTCGTAAATGAGGCAGATTTCGCAGAGAAAACCTCTTGGAGTGAGTTATACCCAAGACACATTTATTTTACATAGATTCGCTCACCGAGATATTCTATTTTCTGAACACTCTTCATGTATCTCGGATTCGACATATATTCTCTACAGATTTATTAGTATGGGGATAGCCAAACTTTCATCCACCATACAAGGCATATTTACACCTACAATTGATTAATCTGAGTTCGCAGCATATTCCTAACGCCAGTTTCAAAAATCAGGCTGTTATCTCAGGAAAAAACTCTTGGAGAGATTTCTAACGTAGGGAAATGTAATTTACATAAATTTCCTCGCCGTGAAATTCCATGTTCCGAACATGCTACATGCATAACGGATTCGACAAATATTCACTACAGATTTGTTAGCAAGTGGATTACCGAACTTTCATCACAAAACTTTGAATATTGATACTTAGAAGTATTTTCTCAGATTTTGCAGCGTTTTCCAAGGGCTAGTTTCAAAAATGATGCAGTTTTCGCAGAAAAATTCTCTTGGAGTTTGTTCTACCTAATAGGCAAGTAGTTAACATTGTTTCAATCACCGTGAAATTCCACGTTCCGAACATGGTACATGCATCACGGATAAAAAAAAATTCTTTAATATGTTGTGAAAATATGGATTACTGAACTTTCTTCCAACATAAAGGCATCTTTACACCTACAAATATTATCTCTCATTTCGCAGCTTTATGCAAATATCCCATTCGAGAATCAAGCAATTTTCACAGAAATATTCTATTCTAGCTAGTTCTACCCAATAGAATTCTAATTTACATAGTTTCATTACCGTGAAATTCTGTTTTCCGTACGCGCTACATGAATCACGGTTTGAAAAATATTTACTACACTCTTGTTAACATGTGGATTACCGGACTTTCATCCACCAATCAAGTCATATTGACACTTAGAAGCATTTTCTCATATTTCGAAGATTTTTCCTAACGCCAGATTTGAAAAAGAGGCAGATTTTGCAGAAAAATGCTCTTGGAGCGAGTTCTACCCAATAGACATGTAATTTACATAGATGAGCTCATCATGATACTTTGTGTTCTGAACACATTTCATGTATCTCGGATTCGACAAATATTAACTACAGAGATGTTAGCATTTGGATTACCAATCCTACATCCACCATACAAGGCATATATACACCTACAAGTATTTACTCTCATTTCACAGTTTTATCCAAACGTCAAAATCGAAAATCATGAATTTTGCACAGAAAAATTCTATTCAAGCTAGTTCTACCCAATAGAATTTTAATTTACATAGTTACATTGCCGTGAATTTCTGTGTTCCAAACACGCTAAATAAGTCACGGGTTCGAAAAGTATTCCCTTCATAGTTGGTTACGTGGATTACCGGACTTAAATTCCCCATTCAAGGCATATTCACACTTAGAAGCATTTTCTCAGATTTCTCAGGTTTTTCCTAACGCCAGTTTGGAAAATGAGGCTGATTTCACAGAAAATGTTCTTGGAGCCAGATCTAACCAAAAGATATGTAATTTACTAGTTCACTCACCGTGACTTTCCGTGTTCTGAACATGTTAAATGCATCAAGGATTCGACAGTCATTCTTTAATGAGTGTGAGCATGTGGAATATCAAATTTTGATCCACCTTACAGGACATGTTTTCACCTAGAAACATTTACTCACATTTTGCAGAATTTTCCTAACGTCAGTTTTGAAAATCAGGCAGTTTTCGCAGAAAAATCCTATTGTTGCAGGTTCCATCCAATAGACATCTCATTTTCATAGATACCATCACCGTAACATTCCGTGTTCCTAAAAAACGGTTCATGCACCAAGGATTCAACAAATATTCACTGCTGAGTTGTTAGCATGTGAATTACCAATCTTTAATAAACCATTGAAGACATATTGTCACCTTAAAGCATTTACTCTGATTTCACAGTGTTTTCATAACACCAGTTTCGAAACTGAGGGAGATTTTTCAGTAAAACTCTCCTGGAGAGGGTTCTAACCAATAGATATGTAATTTACATAGCTTCCCTCACCGAGAAAGACCGTGTTCCGAACAGGCTACATACATCAAGGATTTGAGAAACATTTTTAATGAGTTATGTACATGTGTATTACAGAACTTTCATCCAACATACAAGGCATATTGACACATAGAAACATTAACTGTGAGTTCGCAGCTTTTTCCTAATAGCAGTTTTGAAATTCAGGCAGTTTTCAAAGGAAAAAACTGTTGGAGCGTGTTCTACCCAATAGATACGTAAATTACATAGATTCCCCCGCTGTGAAATTTCGTGTTTCGAACACACTACATGCAGAAAAGTTTCGACAAAAATAAACTATAGGGTTGTTTGCATGAGGATGACAGGACTTTCATCACAATAGAAGGCATATTGATACTTAGAAGCATTTACTCTGATTTCACAGAGCTTTCCAAACGCCAGTTTTGGAAATGAGGCAGATTTCACGGCAAAAACCTCTTGGAGCAGGTACTAACCTATAGATATGTAATTTACATGGATTCGCTCACCGTGAAATTCCGTGTTCTGAACACGCTACATGCATCTCGGATTCGACAAATATTCAGTACATAGTTGTTAGCATGTGGATTACAGCACTTTCATACACCATACAAGGCTTACTGACACTTTGAAGAAGTTTCTCAGATTTCACAGTTTAGTTTTAACGCCAGTTTGGAAAATGAGGCAGATTTGGCAGAAAAATTCTCTGGAGCGAGTTATACACAAAAGATATGTACTTTACCTAGTTTTACTCACCGTGATATTTCGTGTTCTGAACACGTTTCATGCATCATGGATTCGACAAACATTCACTACAGAGTTGGTAACATAACGATTAAGGAACATTCATCCACCATAAATGCCATATTGACACTTTGAAGCACTTTCCCATATTTCAAAAGATTTTCCTAATGCCAGTTTTGACAATGAGGCAGATTCGCAAAAAATTCTCATGGAGCAAGTACTTCCCAATAGAAATGTAATTTACATAGTTTCCCTCACAGTGACATTCCAATTTCCGAACACGCTACATACTTCACGGATTTGACAAACATTTTTATGAGCTATGTACATGTGTATTACAGAACTTTCATCCACCATGCATGGAATATTTAAACCTAGAAACATTAACTCTGAATCTGCAGCCTATTCCTAATGCCAGTTTTTCGAAAATCAGGCCGTTTTCTCTGGAAAAAATTTTTGGAGCGAGATCTACCCAATAGACATGAAATTTACATAGATTCCATCTCCGGAAATTTCCGTCATACGATCACGCTACATGCATAGGCTTTCTACAATTATTCACATCAGGTTTGTTTGCATGTGGCTTTAAGAACTTCCATCCCAATACAAGACATATTGACAGTTTGAAGCATTTTCTCTGATTTTGCAGAAATTTCCAAATGCCAGTTTCGTAAATGAGGCAGATTTCACAGAGAAAACCTCTTGGAGTGAGTTATACCCAAGACACATTTATTTTACATATATTCGCTCACCGTGATATTCTATTTTCTGAACACTCTTCATGTATCTCAGATTCGACATGTATTCTCTACAGAGGTGTTAGTATGGGGATAGCCGAACTTTCATCCACCATACAAGGCATATTTACACCTACAATTCATTAATCTGAGTTCGCAGCATATTCCTAACGCCAGTTTCAAAAATCAGGCTGTTATCTCAGGAAAAAACTCTTGGAGAGATTTCTAACATAGGGAAATGTAATTTACATAAATTTCCTCGCCGTGAAATTCCATGTTCCGAACATGCTACATGCATAACGGATTCGACAAATATTCACTACAGATTTGTTAGCAAGTGGATTACCGAACTTTCATCACAAAACTTTGAATATTGATACTTAGAAGTATTTTCTCAGATTTTGCAGCGTTTTCCAAGGGCTAGTTTCAAAAATGATGCAGTTTTCGCAGAAAAATTCTCTTGGAGTTTGTTCTACCTAATAGGCAAGTAGTTTACATTGTTTCAATCACCGTGAAATTCCACGTTCCGAACATGGTACATGCATCACGGATAAAAAAAAATTCTTTAATATGTTGTGAAAATATGGATTACTGAACTTTCTTCCAACATAAAGGCATCTTTACACCTACAAATATTATCTCTAATTTCACAGCTTTATGCAAACATCCCATTCGTGAATCAAGCAATTTTCGCAGAAATATTCTATTCTAGCTAGTTCTACCCAATAGAATTCTAATTTACATAGTTTCATTACCGTGAAATTCTGTTTTCTGTACGCGCTACATGAATCAAGGTTTGAAAAATATTTACTACACTCTTGTTAACATGTGGATTACCGGACTTTCATCCACCAATCAAGTCATATTGACACTTAGAAGCATTTTCTCATATTTCGAAGATTTTTCCTAACGCCAGATTTGAAAAAGGGGCAGATTTTGCAGAAAAATACTCTTGGAGCGAGTTCTACCCAATAGACATGTAATTTACATAGATGTGCTCATCATGATACTTTGTGTTCTGAACACATTTCATGTATCTCGGATTCGACAAATATTACCTACAGAGATGTTAGCATTTGGATTACCAATCCTACATCCACCATACAAGGCATATATACACCTACACGTATTTACTCTCATTTCACAGTTTTATCCAAATGTCAAATTCGAAAATCATGAATTTTGCACAGAAAAATTCTATTCAAGCTAGTTCTACCCAATAGAATTTTAATTTACATAGTTACATTGCCGTGAATTTCCGTGTTCCAAACACCCTAAATAAGTCACGGTTTCGAAAAGTATTCCCTTCATAGTTGGTTACGTGGATTACCGGACTTAAATTCCCCATTCAAGGCATATTCACACTTAGAAGCATTTTCTCAGATTTCTCAGGTTTTTCCTAACGCCAGTTTGGAAAATGAGGCTGATTTCACAGAAAATGTTCTTGGAGCCAGATCTAACCAAAAGATATGTAATTTACTAGTTGACTCACCGTGACTTTCTGTGTTCTGAACATGTTAAATGCATCAAGGATTCGACAGTCATTCTTTAATGAGTGTGAGCATGTGGAATATCAAATTTTGATCCACCTTACAAGACATGTTTTCACCTAGAAACATTTACTCACATTTTGCAGAATTTTCCTAACGTCAGTTTCGAAAATCAGGCAGTTTTCGCAGAAAAATCCTATTGTTGCAGGTTCCATCCAATAGACATCTCATTTTCATAGATACCATCACCGTAACATTCCGTGTTCCTAAAAAACGGTTCATGCACCAAGGATTCAACAAATATTCACTGCTGAGTTGTTAGCATGTGAATTACCAATCTTTAATAAACCATTGAAGACATATTGTCACCTTAAAGCATTTACTCTGATTTCACAGTGTTTTCATAACACCAGTTTCGAAACTGAGGGAGATTTTTCAGTAAAACTCTCCTGGAGAGGGTTCTAACCAATAGATATGTAATTTACATAGCTTCCCTCACCGAGAAAGACCGTGTTCCGAACAGGCTACATACATCAAGGATTTGAGAAACATTTTTAATGAGTTATGTACATGTGTATTACAGAACTTTCATCCAACATACAAGGCATATTGACACATAGAAACATTAACTGTGAGTTCGCAGCTTTTTCCTAATAGCAGTTTCGAAATTCAGGCAGTTTTCAAAGGAAAAAACTGTTGGAGCGTGTTCTACCCAATAGATACGTAAATTACATAGATTCCCCCACTGTGAAATTACGTGTTTCGAACAAACTACATGCAGAAAAGTTTCGACAAAAATAAACTATAGAGTTGTTTGCATGAGGATGACAGGACTTTCATCACAATAGAAGGCATATTGATACTTAGAAGCATTTACTCTGATTTCACAGAGCTTTCCAAACGCCAGTTTTGGAAATGAGGCAGATTTCACGGCAAAATTCTCTTGGAGCAGGTACTAACCTATAGATATGTAATTTACATGGATTCGCTCACCGTGAAATTCCGTGTTCTGAACACGCTACATGCATCTCGGATTCGACAAATATTCACTACATAGTTGTTAGCATGTGGATTACAGCACTTTCATACACCATACAAGGCTTACTGACACTTTGAAGAAGTTTCTCAGATTTCACAGTTTAGTTTTAACGCCAGTTTGGAAAATGAGGCAGATTTGGCAGAAAAATTCTCTGGAGCGAGTTATACACAAAAGATATGTACTTTACCTAGTTTTACTCACCGTGATATTCCGTGTTCTGAACACGTTTCATGCATCATGGATTCGACAAACATTCACTACAGAGTTGGTAACATAACGATTAAGGAACATTCATCCACCATAAATGCCATATTGACACTTTGAAGCACTTTCCCATATTTCAAAAGATTTTCCTAATGCCAGTTTTGAAAATGAGGCAGATTCGCAAAAAATTCTCATGGAGCAAGTACTTCCCAATAGAAATGTAATTTACATAGTTTCCCTCACAGTGACATTCCAATTTCCGAACACGCTACATACTTCACGGATTTGACAAACATTTTTATGAGCTATGTACATGTGTATTACAGAACTTTCATCCACCATACAAGGAATATTTAAACCTAGAAACATTAACTCTGAATCTGCAGCCTATTCCTAATGCCAGTTTTTCGAAAATCAGGCCTTTTTCTCTGGAAAAAATTTTTGGAGCGAGATCTACCCAATAGACATGAAATTTACATAGATTCCATCTCCGGAAATTTCCATCATACGATCACGCTACATGCATAGGCTTTCTACAATTATTCACATCAGGTTTGTTTGCATGTGGCTTTAAGAACTTCCATCCCAATACAAGACATATTGACAGTTTGAAGCATTTTCTCTGATTTTGCAGAAATTTCAAAATGCCAGTTTCGTAAATGAGGCAGATTTCGCAGAGAAAACCTCTTGGAGTGATTTATACCCAAGACACATTTATTTTACATATATTCGCTCACCGTGATATTCTATTTTCTGAACACTCTTCATGTATCTCAGATTCGACATGTATTCTCTACAGAGGTGTTAGTATGGGGATAGCCGAACTTTCATCCACCATACAAGGCATATTTACACCTACAATTGATTAATCTGAGTTCGCAGCATATTCCTAACGCCAGTTTCAAAAATCAGGCTGTTATCTCAGGAAAAAACTCTTGGAGAGATTTCTAACATAGGGAAATGTAATTTACATAAATTTCCTCGCCGTGAAATTCCATGTTCCGAACATGCTACATGCATAACGGATTCGACAAATATTCACTACAGATTTGTTAGCAAGTGGATTACCGAACTTTCATCACAAAACTTTGAATATTGATACTTAGAAGTATTTTCTCAGATTTTGCAGCGTTTTCCAAGGGCTAGTTTCAAAAATGATGCAGTTTTCGCAGAAAAATTCTCTTGGAGTTTGTTCTACCTAATAGGCAAGTAGTTAACATTGTTTCAATCACCGTGAAATTCCACTTTCCGAACATGGTACATGCATCACGGATAAAAAAAAATTCTTTAATATGTTGTGAAAATATGGATTACTGAACTTTCTTCCAACATAAAGGCATCTTTACACCTACAAATATTATCTCTCATTTCGCAGCTTTATGCAAATATCCCATTCGAGAATCAAGCAATTTTCGCAGAAATATTCTATTCTAGCTAGTTCTACCCAATAGAATTCTAATTTACATAGTTTCATTACCGTGAAATTCTGTTTTCCGTACGCGCTACATGAATCACGGTTTGAAAAATATTTACTACACTCTTGTTAACATGTGGATTACCGGACTTTCATCCACCAATCAAGTCATATTGACACTTAGAAGCATTTTCTCATATTTCGAAGATTTTTCCTAACGCCAGATTTGAAAAAGAGGCAGATTTTGCAGAAAAATGCTCTTGGAGCGAGTTCTACCCAATAGACATGTAATTTACATAGATGAGCTCATCATGATACTTTGTGTTCTGAACACATTTCATGTATCTCGGATTCGACAAATATTAACTACAGAGATGTTAGCATTTGGATTACCAATCCTACATCCACCATACAAGGCATATATACACCTACAAGTATTTACTCTCATTTCACAGTTTTATCCAAACGTCAAAATCGAAAATCATGAATTTTGCACAGAAAAATTCTATTCAAGCTAGTTCTACCCAATAGAATTTTAATTTACATAGTTACATTGCCGTGAATTTCTGTGTTCCAAACACGCTAAATAAGTCACGGGTTCGAAAAGTATTCCCTTCATAGTTGGTTACGTGGATTACCGGACTTAAATTCCCCATTCAAGGCATATTCACACTTAGAAGCATTTTCTCAGATTTCTCAGGTTTTTCCTAACGCCAGTTTGGAAAATGAGGCTGATTTCACAGAAAATGTTCTTGGAGCCAGATCTAACCAAAAGATATGTAATTTACTAGTTCACTCACCGTGACTTTCCGTGTTCTGAACATGTTAAATGCATCAAGGATTCGACAGTCATTTTTAATGAGTGTGAGCATGTGGAATATCAAATTTTGATCCACCTTACAGGACATGTTTTCACCTAGAAACATTTACTCACATTTTGCAGAATTTTCCTAACGTCAGTTTTGAAAATCAGGCAGTTTTCGCAGAAAAATCCTATTGTTGCAGGTTCCATCCAATAGACATCTCATTTTCATAGATACCGTCACCGTAACATTCCGTGTTCCTAAAAAACGGTTCATGCACCAAGGATTCAACAAATATTCACTGCTGAGTTGTTAGCATGTGAATTACCAATCTTTAATAAACCATTGAAGACATATTGTCACCTTAAAGCATTTACTCTGATTTCACAGTGTTTTCATAACACCAGTTTCGAAACTGAGGGAGATTTTTCAGTAAAACTCTCCTGGAGAGGGTTCTAACCAATAGATATGTAATTTACATAGCTTCCCTCACCGAGAAAGACCGTGTTCCGAACAGGCTACATACATCAAGGATTTGAGAAACATTTTTAATGAGTTATGTACATGTGTATTACAGAACTTTCATCCAACATACAAGGCATATTGACACATAGAAACATTAACTGTGAGTTCGCAGCTTTTTCCTAATAGCAGTTTCGAAATTCAGGCAGTTTTCAAAGGAAAAAACTGTTGGAGCGTGTTCTACCCAATAGATACGTAAATTACATAGATTCCCCCGCTGTGAAATTACGTGTTTCGAACACACTACATGCAGAAAAGTTTCGACAAAAATAAACTATAGGGTTGTTTGCATGAGGATGACAGGACTTTCATCACAATAGAAGGCATATTGATACTTAGAAGCATTTACTCTGATTTCACAGAGTTTTCCAAACGCCAGTTTTGGAAATGAGGCAGATTTCACGGCAAAAACCTCTTGGAGCAGGTACTAACCTATAGATATGTAATTTACATGGATTCGCTCACCGTGAAATTCCGTGTTCTGAACACGCTACATGCATCTCGGATTCGACAAATATTCACTACATAGTTGTTAGCATGTGGATTACAGCACTTTCATACACCATACAAGGCTTACTGACACTTTGAAGAAGTTTCTCAGATTTCACAGTTTAGTTTTAACGCCAGTTTGGAAAATGAGGCAGATTTGGCAGAAAAATTCTCTGGAGCGAGTTATACACAAAAGATATGTACTTTACCTAGTTTTACTCACCGTGATATTTCGTGTTCTGAACACGTTTCATGCATCATGGATTCGACAAACATTCACTACAGAGTTGGTAACATAACGATTAAGGAACATTCATCCACCATAAATGCCATATTGACACTTTGAAGCACTTTCCCATATTTCAAAAGATTTTCCTAATGCCAGTTTTGACAATGAGGCAGATTCGCAAAAAATTCTCATGGAGCAAGTACTTCCCAATAGAAATGTAATTTACATAGTTTCCCTCACAGTGACATTCCAATTTCCGAACACGCTACATACTTCACGGATTTGACAAACATTTTTATGAGCTATGTACATGTGTATTACAGAACTTTCATCCACCATGCATGGAATATTTAAACCTAGAAACATTAACTCTGAATCTGCAGCCTATTCCTAATGCCAGTTTTCCGAAAATCAGGCCGTTTTCTCTGGAAAAAATTTTTGGAGCGAGATCTACCCAATAGACATGAAATTTACATAGATCCCATCTCCGGAAATTTCCATCATACGATCACGCTACATGCATAGGCTTTCTACAATTATTCACATCAGGTTTGTTTGCATGTGGCTTTAAGAACTTCCATCCCAATACAAGACATATTGACAGTTTGAAGCATTTTCTCTGATTTGGCAGAAATTTCCAAATGCCAGTTTCGTAAATGAGGCAGATTTCACAGAGAAAACCTCTTGGAGTGAGTTATACCCAAGACACATTTATTTTACATATATTCGCTCACCGTGATATTCTATTTTCTGAACACTCTTCATGTATCTCAGATTCGACATGTATTCTCTACAGAGGTGTTAGTATGGGGATAGCCGAACTTTCATCCACCATACAAGGCATATTTACACCTACAATTCATTAATCTGAGTTCGCAGCATATTCCTAACGCCAGTTTCAAAAATCAGGCTGTTATCTCAGGAAAAAACTCTTGGAGAGATTTCTAACATAGGGAAATGTAATTTACATAAATTTCCTCGCCGTGAAATTCCATGTTCCGAACATGCTACATGCATAACGGATTCGACAAATATTCACTACAGATTTGTTAGCAAGTGGATTACCGAACTTTCATCACAAAACTTTGAATATTGATACTTAGAAGTATTTTCTCAGATTTTGCAGCGTTTTCCAAGGGCTAGTTTCAAAAATGATGCAGTTTTCGCAGAAAAATTCTCTTGGAGTTTGTTCTACCTAATAGGCAAGTAGTTTACATTGTTTCAATCACCGTGAAATTCCACGTTCCGAACATGGTACATGCATCACGGATAAAAATAAAGATTCTTTAATATGTTGTGAAAATATGGATTACTGAACTTTCTTCCAACATAAAGGCATCTTTACACCTACAAATATTATCTCTCATTTCGCAGCTTTATGCAAACATCCCATTCGAGAATCAAGCAATTTTCGCAGAAATATTCTATTCTAGCTAGTTCTACCCAATAGAATTCTAATTTACATAGTTTCATTACCGTGAAATTCTGTTTTCCGTACGCGCTACATGAATCAAGGTTTGAAAAATATTTACTACACTCTTGTTAACATGTGGATTACAGGACTTTCATCCACCAATCAAGTCATAATGACACTTAGAAGCATTTTCTTATATTTCGAAGATTTTTCCTAACGCCAGATTTGAAAAAGAGGCAGATTTTGCAGAAAAATGCTCTTGGAGCGAGTTCTACCCAATAGACATGTAATTTACATAGATGAGCTCATCATGATACTTTGTGTTCTGAACACATTTCATGTATCTCGGATTCGACAAATATTAACTACAGAGATGTTAGCATTTGGATTACCAATCCTACATCCACCATACAAGGCATATATACACCTACAAGTATTTACTCTCATTTCACAGTTTTATCCAAATGTCAAAATCGAAAATCATGAATTTTGCACAGAAAAATTCTACTCAAGCTAGTTCTACCCAATAGAATTTTAATTTACATAGTTACATTGCCGTGAATTTCTGTGTTTCAAACACGCTAAATAAGTCACGGGTTCGAAAAGTATTCCCTTCATAGTTGGTTACGTGGATTACCGGACTTAAATTCCCCATTCAAGGCATATTCACACTTAGAAGCATTTTCTCAGATTTCTCAGGTTTTTCCTAACGCCAGTTTGGAAAATGAGGCTGATTTCACAGAAAATGTTCTTGGAGCCAGATCTAACCAAAAGATATGTAATTTACTAGTTGACTCACCGTGACTTTCCGTGTTCTGAACATGTTAAATGCATCAAGGATTCGACAGTCATTCTTTAATGAGTGTGAGCATGTGGATTATCAAATTTTGATCCACCTTACAAGACATGTTTTCACCTAGAAACATTTACTCACATTTCGCAGAATTTTCCTAACGTCAGTTTCGAAAATCAGGCAGTTTTCGCAGAAAAATCCTATTGTTGCAGGTTCCATCCAATAGACATCTCATTTTCATAGATACCATCACCGTAACATTCCGTGTTCCTAAAAAACGGTTCATGCACCAAGGATTCAACAAATATTCACTGCTGAGTTGTTAGCATGTGAATTACCAATCTTTAATAAACCATTGAAGACATATTGTCACCTTAAAGCATTTACTCTGATTTCACAGTGTTTTCATAACACCAGTTTCGAAACTGAGGGAGATTTTTCAGTAAAACTCTCCTGGAGAGGGTTCTAACCAATAGATATGTAATTTACATAGCTTCCCTCACCGAGAAAGACCGTGTTCCGAACAGGCTACATACATCAAGGATTTGAGAAACATTTTTAATGAGTTATGTACATGTGTATTACAGAACTTTCATCCAACATACAAGGCATATTGACACATAGAAACATTAACTGTGAGTTCGCAGCTTTTTCCTAATAGCAGTTTCGAAATTCAGGCAGTTTTCAAAGGAAAAAACTGTTGGAGCGTGTTCTACCCAATAGATACGTAAATTACATAGATTCCCCCGCTGTGAAATTACGTGATTCGAACACACTACATGCAGAAAAGTTTCGACAAAAATAAACTATAGGGTTGTTTGCATGAGGATGACAGGACTTTCATCACAATAGAAGGCATATTGATACTTAGAAGCATTTACTCTGATTTCACAGAGCTTTCCAAACGCCAGTTTTGAAAATGAGGCAGATTTCACGGCAAAAACCTCTTGGAGCAGGTACTAACCTATAGATATGTAATTTACATGGATTCGCTCACCGTGAAATTCCGTGTTCTGAACACGCTACATGCATCTCGGATTCGACAAATATTCACTACATAGTTGTTAGCATGTGGATTACAGCACTTTCATACACCATACAAGGCTTACTGACACTTTGAAGAAGTTTCTCAGATTTCACAGTTTAGTTTTAACGCCAGTTTGGAAAATGAGGCAGATTTGGCAGAAAAATTCTCTGGAGCGAGTTATACACAAAAGATATGTACTTTACCTAGTTTTACTCACCGTGATATTCCGTGTTCTGAACACGTTTCATGCATCATGGATTCGACCAACATTCACTACAGAGTTGGTAACATAACGATTAAGGAACATTCATCCACCATAAATGCCATATTGACACTTTGAAGCACTTTCCCATATTTCAAAAGATTTTCCTAATGCCAGTTTTGAAAATGAGGCAGATTCGCAAAAAATTCTCATGGAGCAAGTACTTCCCAATAGAAATGTAATTTACATAGTTTCCCTCACAGTGACATTCCAATTTCCGAACACGCTACATACTTCACGGATTTGACAAACATTTTTATGAGCTATGTACATGTGTATTACAGAACTTTCATCCACCATGCATGGAATATTTAAACCTAGAAACATTAACTCTGAATCTGCAGCCTATTCCTAATGCCAGTTTTTCGAAAATCAGGCCGTTTTCTCTGGAAAAAATTTTTGGAGCGAGATCTACCCAATAGACATGAAATTTACATAGATTCCATCTCCGGAAATTTCCGTCATACGATCACGCTACATGCATAGGCTTTCTACAATTATTCACATCAGGTTTGTTTGCATGTGGCTTTAAGAACTTCCATCCCAATACAAGACATATTGACAGTTTGAAGCATTTTCTCTGATTTTGCAGAAATTTCCAAATGCCAGTTTCGTAAATGAGGCAGATTTCACAGAGAAAACCTCTTGGAGTGAGTTATACCCAAGACACATTTATTTTACATATATTCGCTCACCGTGATATTCTATTTTCTGAACACTCTTCATGTATCTCAGATTCGAAATGTATTCTCTACAGAGGTGTTAGTATGGGGATAGCCGAACTTTCATCCACCATACAAGGCATATTTACACCTACAATTCATTAATCTGAGTTCGCAGCATATTCCTAACGCCAGTTTCAAAAATCAGGCTGTTATCTCAGGAAAAAACTCTTGGAGAGATTTCTAACATAGGGAAATGTAATTTACATAAATTTCCTCGCCGTGAAATTCCATGTTCTGAACATGCTACATGCATAACGGATTCGACAAATATTCACTACAGATTTGTTAGCAAGTGGATTACCGAACTTTCATCACAAAACTTTGAATATTGATACCTAGAAGTATTTTCTCAGATTTTGCAGCGTTTTCCAAGGGCTAGTTTATAAAAATGATGCAGTTTTCGCAGAAAAATTCTCTTGGAGTTTGTTCTACCTAATAGGCAAGTAGTTTACATTGTTTCAATCACCGTGAAATTCCACGTTCCGAACATGGTACATGCATCACGGATAAAAAAAAGATTCTTTAATATGTTGTGAAAATATGGATTACTGAACTTTCTTCCAACATAAAGGCATCTTTACACCTACAAATATTATCTCTCATTTCGCAGCTTTATCCAAACATCCCATTCGAGAATCAAGCAATTTTCGCAGAAATATTCTATTCTAGCTAGTTCTACCCAATAGAATTCTAATTTACATAGTTTCATTACCGTGAAATTCTGTTTTCCTTACGCGCTACATGAATCACGGTTTGAAAAATATTTACTACACTCTTGTTAACATGTGGATTACAGGACTTTCATCCACCAATCAAGTCATATTGACACTTAGAAGCATTTTCTCATATTTCGAAGATTTTTCCTAACGCCAGATTTGAAAAAGAGGCAGATTTTGCAGAAAAATGCTCTTGGAGCGAGTTCTACCCAATAGACATGTAATTTACATAGATGAGCTCATCATGATACTTTGTGTTCTGAACACTTTTCATGTATCTCGGATTTGACAAATATTAACTACAGAGATGTTAGCATTTGGATTACCAATCCTACATCCACCATATGATGCATATATACACCTACAAGTATTTACTCTCATTTCACAGATTTATCCAAATGTCAAAATCGAAAATCATGAATTTTGCACAGAAAAATTCTATTCAAGCTAGTTCTACCCAATAGAATTTTAATTTACATAGTTACATTGCCGTGAATTTCTGTGTTCCAAACACGCTAAATAAGTCACGGGTTCGAAAAGTATTCCCTTCATAGTTGGTTACGTGGATTACCGGACTTAAATTCCCCATTCAAGGCATATTCACACTTAGAAGCATTTTCTCAGATTTCTCAGGTTTTTCCTAACGCCAGTTTGGAAAATGAGGCTGATTTCACAGAAAATGTTCTTGGAGCCAGATCTAACCAAAAGATATGTAATTTACTAGTTCACTCACCGTGACTTTCCGTGTTCTGAACATGTTAAATGCATCAAGGATTCGACAGTCATTCTTTAATGAGTGTGAGCATGTGGAATATCAAATTTTGATCCACCTTACAGGACATGTTTTCACCTAGAAACATTTACTCACATTTTGCAGAATTTTCCTAACGTCAGTTTTGAAAATCAGGCAGTTTTCGCAGAAAAATCCTATTGTTGCAGGTTCCATCCAATAGACATCTCATTTTCATAGATACCATCACCGTAACATTCCGTGTTCCTAAAAAACGGTTCATGCACCAAGGATTCAACAAATATTCACTGCTGAGTTGTTAGCATGTGAATTACCAATCTTTAATAAACCATTGAAGACATATTGTCACCTTAAAGCATTTACTCTGATTTCACAGTGTTTTCATAACACCAGTTTCGAAACTGAGGGAGATTTTTCAGTAAAACTCTCCTGGAGAGGGTTCTAACCAATAGATATGTAATTTACATAGCTTCCCTCACCGAGAAAGACCGTGTTCCGAACAGGCTACATACATCAAGGATTTGAGAAACATTTTTAATGAGTTATGTACATGTGTATTACAGAACTTTCATCCAACATACAAGGCATATTGACACATAGAAACATTAACTGTGAGTTCGCAGCTTTTTCCTAATAGCAGTTTCGAAATTCAGGCAGTTTTCAAAGGAAAAAACTGTTGGAGCGTGTTCTACCCAATAGATACGTAAATTACATAGATTCCCCCACTGTGAAATTACGTGTTTCGAACAAACTACATGCAGAAAAGTTTCGACAAAAATAAACTATAGAGTTGTTTGCATGAGGATGACAGGACTTTCATCACAATAGAAGGCATATTGATACTTAGAAGCATTTACTCTGATTTCACAGAGCTTTCCAAACGCCAGTTTTGGAAATGAGGCAGATTTCACGGCAAAATTCTCTTGGAGCAGGTACTAACCTATAGATATGTAATTTACATGGATTCGCTCACCGTGAAATTCCGTGTTCTGAACACGCTACATGCATCTCGGATTCGACAAATATTCACTACATAGTTGTTAGCATGTGGATTACAGCACTTTCATACACCATACAAGGCTTACTGACACTTTGAAGAAGTTTCTCAGATTTCACAGTTTAGTTTTAACGCCAGTTTGGAAAATGAGGCAGATTTGGCAGAAAAATTCTCTGGAGCGAGTTATACACAAAAGATATGTACTTTACCTAGTTTTACTCACCGTGATATTCCGTGTTCTGAACACGTTTCATGCATCATGGATTCGACAAACATTCACTACAGAGTTGGTAAAATAACGATTAAGGAACATTCATCCACCATAAATGCCATATTGACACTTTGAAGCACTTTCCCATATTTCAAAAGATTTTCCTAATGCCAGTTTTGAAAATGAGGCAGATTCGCAAAAAATTCTCATGGAGCAAGTACTTCCCAATAGAAATGTAATTTACATAGTTTCCCTCACAGTGACATTCCAATTTCCGAACACGCTACATACTTCACGGATTTGACAAACATTTTTATGAGCTATGTACATGTGTATTACAGAACTTTCATCCACCATACAAGGAATATTTAAACCTAGAAACATTAACTCTGAATCTGCAGCCTATTCCTAATGCCAGTTTTTCGAAAATCAGGCCTTTTTCTCTGGAAAAAATTTTTGGAGCGATATCTACCCAATAGACATGAAATTTACATAGATTCCATCTCCGGAAATTTCCATCATACGATCACGCTACATGCATAGGCTTTCTACAATTATTCACATCAGGTTTGTTTGCATGTGGCTTTAAGAACTTCCATCCCAATACAAGACATATTGACAGTTTGAAGCATTTTCTCTGATTTTGCAGAAATTTCCAAATGCCAGTTTCGTAAATGAGGCAGATTTCGCAGAGAAAACCTCTTGGAGTGAGTTATACCCAAGACACATTTATTTTACATATATTCGCTCACCGTGATATTCTATTTTCTGAACACTCTTCATTTATCTCAGATTCGACATGTATTCTCTACAGAGGTGTTAGTACGGGGATAGCCGAACTTTCATCCACCATACAAGGCATATTTACACCTACAATTCATTAATCTGAGTTCGCAGCATATTCCTAACGCCAGTTTCAAAAATCAGGCTGTTATCTCAGGAAAAAACTCTTGGAGAGATTTCTAACATAGGGAAATGTAATTTACATAAATTTCCTCGCCGTGAAATTCCATGTTCCGAACATGCTACATGCATAACGAATTCGACAAATATTCACTACAGATTTGTTAGCAAGTGGATTACCGAACTTTCATCACAAAACTTTGAATATTGATACTTAGAAGTATTTTCTCAGATTTTGCAGCGTTTTCCAAGGGCTAGTTTCAAAAATGATGCAGTTTTCGCAGAAAAATTCTCTTGGAGTTTGTTCTACCTAATAGGCAAGTAGTTTACATTGTTTCAATCACCGTGAAATTCCACGTTCCGAACATGGTACATGCATCACGGATAAAAAAAGATTCTTTAATATGTTGTGAAAATATGGATTACTGAACTTTCTTCCAACATAAAGGCATCTTTACACCTACAAATATTATCTCTCATTTCGCAGCTTTATCCAAACATCCCATTCGAGAATCAAGCAATTTTCGCAGAAATATTCTATTCTAGCTAGTTCTACCCAATAGAATTCTAATTTACATAGTTTCATTACCGTGAAATTCTGTTTTCCGTACGCGCTACATGAATCACGGTTTGAAAAATATTTACTACACTCTTGTTAACATGTGGATTACCGGACTTTCATCCACCAATCAAGTCATATTGACACTTAGAAGCATTTTCTCATATTTCGAAGATTTTTCCTAACGCCAGATTTGAAAAAGAGGCAGATTTTGCAGAAAAATGCTCTTGGAGCGAGTTCTACCCAATAGACATGTAATTTACATAGATGAGCTCATCATGATACTTTGTGTTCTGAACACATTTCATGTATCTCGGATTCGACAAATATTAACTACAGAGATGTTAGCATTTGGATTACCAATCCTACATCCACCATACAAGGCATATATACACCTACAAGTATTTACTCTCATTTCACAGTTTTATCCAAACGTCAAAATCGAAAATCATGAATTTTGCACAGAAAAATTCTATTCAAGCTAGTTCTACCCAATAGAATTTTAATTTACATAGTTACATTGCCGTGAATTTCTGTGTTCCAAACACGCTAAATAAGTCACGGGTTCGAAAAGTATTCCCTTCATAGTTGGTTACGTGGATTACCGGACTTAAATTCCCCATTCAAGGCATATTCACACTTAGAAGCATTTTCTCAGATTTCTCAGGTTTTTCCTAACGCCAGTTTGGAAAATGAGGCTGATTTCAAAGAAAATGTTCTTGGAGCCAGATCTAACCAAAAGATATGTAATTTACTAGTTCACTCACCGTGACTTTCCGTGTTCTGAACATGTTAAATGCATCAAGGATTCGACAGTCATTCTTTAATGAGTGTGAGCATGTGGATTATCAAATTTTGATCCACCTTACAAGACATGTTTTCACCTAGAAACATTTACTCACATTTCGCAGAATTTTCCTAACGTCAGTTTCGAAAATCAGGCAGTTTTCACAGAAAAATCCTATTGTTGCAGGTTCCATCCAATAGACATCTCATTTTCATAGATACCATCACCGTAACATTCCGTGTTCCTAAAAAACGGTTCATGCACCAAGGATTCAACAAATATTCACTGCTGAGTTGTTAGCATGTGAATTACCAATCTTTAATAAACCATTGAAGACATATTTTCACCTTAAAGCATTTACTCTGATTTCACAGTGTTTTCATAACACCAGTTTCGAAACTGAGGGAGATTTTTCAGTAAAACTCTCCTGGAGAGGGTTCTAACCAATAGATATGTAATTTACATAGCTTCCCTCACCGAGAAATACCGTGTTCCGAACAGGCTACATACATCAAGGATTTGAGAAACATTTTTAATGAGTTATGTACATGTGTATTACAGAACTTTCATCCAACATACAAGGCATATTGACACATAGAAACATTAACTGTGAGTTCGCAGCTTTTTCCTAATAGCAGTTTCGAAATTCAGGCAGTTTTCAAAGGAAAAAACTGTTGGAGCGTGTTCTACCCATTAGATACGTAAATAACATAGATTCCCCCGCTGTGAAATTACGTGTTTTGAACACACTACATGCAGAAAAGTTTCGACAAAAATAAACTATAGGGTTGTTTGCATGAGGATGACAGGACTTTCATCACAATAGAAGGCATATTGATACTTAGAAGCATTTACTCTGATTTCACAGAGCTTTCCAAACGCCAGTTTTGGAAATGAGGCAGATTTCACGGCAAAAACCTCTTGGAGCAGGTACTAACCTATAGATATGTAATTTACATGGATTCGCTCACCGTGAAATTCCGTGTTCTGAACACGCTACATGCATCTCGGATTCGACAAATATTCACTACATAGTTGTTAGCATGTGGATTACAGCACTTTCATACACCATACAAGGCTTACTGACACTTTGAAGAAGTTTCTCAGATTTCACAGTTTAGTTTTAACGCCAGTTTGGAAAATGAGGCAGATTTGGCAGAAAAATTCTCTGGAGCGAGTTATACACAAAAGATATGTACTTTACCTAGTTTTACTCACCATGATATTTCGTGTTCTGAACACGTTTCATGCATCATGGATTCGACAAACATTCACTACAGAGTTGGTAACATAACGATTAAGGAACATTCATCCACCATAAATGCCATATTGACACTTTGAAGCACTTTCCCATATTTCAAAAGATTTTCCTAATGCCAGTTTTGACAATGAGGCAGATTCGCAAAAAATTCTCATGGAGCAAGTACTTCCCAATAGAAATGTAATTTACATAGTTTCCCTCACAGTGACATTCCAATTTCCGAACACGCTACATACTTCACGGATTTGACAAACATTTTTATGAGCTATGTACATGTGTATTACAGAACTTTCATCCATCATGCATGGAATATTTAAACCTAGAAACATTAACTCTGAATCTGCAGCCTATTCCTAATGCCAGTTTTTCGAAAATCAGGCCGTTTTCTCTGGAAAAAATTTTTGGAGCGAGATCTACCCAATAGACATGAAATTTACATAGATTCCATCTCCGGAAATTTCCGTCATACGATCACGCTACATGCATAGGCTTTCTACAATTATTCACATCAGGTTTGTTTGCATGTGGCTTTAAGAACTTCCATCCCAATACAAGACATATTGACAGTTTGAAGCATTTTCTCTTATTTTGCAGAAATTTCCAAATGCCAGTTTCGTAAATGAGGCAGATTTCGCAGAGAAAACCTCTTGGTGTGAGTTATACCCAAGACACATTTATTTTACATATATTCGCTCACCGTGATATTCTATTTTCTGAACACTCTTCATGTATCTCAGATTCGACATGTATTCTCTACAGAGGTGTTAGTATGGGGATAGCCGAACTTTCATCCACCATACAAGGCATATTTACACCTACAATTGATTAATCTGAGTTCGCAGCATATTCCTAACGCCAGTTTCAAAAATCAGGCTGTTATCTCAGGAAAAAACTCTTGGAGAGATTTCTAACATAGGGAAATGTAATTTACATAAATTTCCTCGCCGTGAAATTCCATGTTCCGAACATGCTACATGCATAACGGATTCGACAAATATTCACTACAGATTTGTTAGCAAGTGGATTACCGAACTTTCATCACAAAACTTTGAATATTGATACTTAGAAGTATTTTCTCAGATTTTGCAGCGTTTTCCAAGGGCTAGTTTCAAAAATGATGCAGTTTTCGCAGAAAAATTCTCTTGGAGTTTGTTCTACCTAATAGGCAAGTAGTTTACATTGTTTCAATCACCGTGAAATTCCACGTTCCGAACATGGTACATGCATCACGGATAAAAAAAAGATTCTTTAATATGTTGTGAAAATATGGATTACTGAACTTTCTTCCAACATAAAGGCATCTTTACACCTACAAATATTATCTCTAATTTCACAGCTTTATGCAAACATCCCATTCGTGAATCAAGCAATTTTCGCAGAAATATTCTATTCTAGCTAGTTCTACCCAATAGAATTCTAATTTACATAGTTTCATTACCGTGAAATTCTGTTTTCCGTACGCGCTACATGAATCAAGGTTTGAAAAATATTTACTACACTCTTGTTAACATGTGGATTACCGGACTTTCATCCACCAATCAAGTCATATTGACACTTAGAAGCATTTTCTCATATTTCGAAGATTTTTCCTAACGCCAGATTTGAAAAAGAGGCAGATTTTGCAGAAAAATGCTCTTGGAGCGAGTTCTACCCAATAGACATGTAATTTACATAGATGAGCTCATCATGATACTTTGTGTTCTGAACACATTTCATGTATCTCGGATTCGACAAATATTAACTACAGAGATGTTAGCATTTGGATTACCAATCCTACATCCACCATACAAGGCATATATACACCTACAAGTATTTACTCTCATTTCACAGTTTTATCCAAACGTCAAAATCGAAAATCATGAATTTTGCACAGAAAAATTCTATTCAAGCTAGTTCTACCCAATAGAATTTTAATTTACATAGTTACATTGCCGTGAATTTCTGTGTTCCAAACACGCTAAATAAGTCACGGGTTCGAAAAGTATTCCCTTCATAGTTGGTTACGTGGATTACCGGACTTAAATTCCCCATTCAAGGCATATTCACACTTAGAAGCATTTTCTCAGATTTCTCAGGTTTTTCCTAACGCCAGTTTGGAAAATGAGGCTGATTTCACAGAAAATGTTCTTGGAGCCAGATCTAACCAAAAGATATGTAATTTACTAGTTCACTCACCGTGACTTTCCGTGTTCTGAACATGTTAAATGCATCAAGGATTCGACAGTCATTCTTTAATGAGTGTGAGCATGTGGAATATCAAATTTTGATCCACCTTACAAGACATGTTTTCACCTAGAAACTTTTACTCACATTTCGCAGAATTTTCCTAACGTCAGTTTCGAAAATCAGGCAGTTTTCGCAGAAAAATCCTATTGTTGCAGGTTCCATCCAATAGACATCTCATTTTCATAGATACCATCACCGTAACATTCCGTGTTCCTAAAAAACGGTTCATGCACCAAGGATTCAACAAATATTCACTGCTGAGTTGTTAGCATGTGAATTACCAATCTTTAATAAACCATTGAAGACATATTGTCACCTTAAAGCATTTACTCTGATTTCACAGTGTTTTCATAACACCAGTTTCGAAACTGAGGGAGATTTTTCAGTAAAACTCTCCTGGAGAGGGTTCTAACCAATAGATATGTAATTTACATAGCTTCCCTCACCGAGAAAGACCGTGTTCCGAACAGGCTACATACATCAAGGATTTGAGAAACATTTTTAATGAGTTATGTACATGTGTATTACAGAACTTTCATCCAACATACAAGGCATATTGACACATAGAAACATTAACTGTGAGTTCGCAGCTTTTTCCTAATAGCAGTTTCGAAATTCAGGCAGTTTTCAAAGGAAAAAACTGTTGGAGCGTGTTCTACCCAATAGATACGTAAATTACATAGATTCCCCCGCTGTGAAATTACGTGTTTCGAACACACTACATGCAGAAAAGTTTCGACAAAAATAAACTATAGGGTTGTTTGCATGAGGATGACAGGACTTTCATCACAATAGAAGGCATATTGATACTTAGAAGCATTTACTCTGATTTCACAGAGCTTTCCAAACGCCAGTTTTGGAAATGAGGCAGATTTCACGGCAAAAACCTCTTGGAGCAGGTACTAACCTATAGATATGTAATTTACATGGATTCGCTCACCGTGAAATTCCGTGTTCTGAACACGCTACATGCATCTCGGATTCGACAAATATTCACTACATAGTTGTTAGCATGTGGATTACAGCACTTTCATACACCATACAAGGCTTACTGACACTTTGAAGAAGTTTCTCCGATTTCACAGTTTAGTTTTAACGCCAGTTTGGAAAATGAGGCAGATTTGGCAGAAAAATTCTCTGGAGCGAGTTATACACAAAAGATATGTACTTTACCTAGTTTTACTCACCGTGATATTTCGTGTTCTGAACACGTTTCATGCATCATGGATTCGACAAACATTCACTACAGAGTTGGTAACATAACGATTAAGGAACATTCATCCACCATAAATGCCATATTGACACTTTGAAGCACTTTCCCATATTTCAAAAGATTTTCCTAATGCCAGTTTTGACAATGAGGCAGATTCGCAAAAAATTCTCATGGAGCAAGTACTTCCCAATAGAAATGTAATTTACATAGTTTCCCTCACAGTGACATTCCAATTTCCGAACACGCTACATACTTCACGGATTTGACAAACATTTTTATGAGCTATGTACATGTGTATTACAGAACTTTCATCCATCATGCATGGAATATTTAAACCTAGAAACATTAACTCTGAATCTGCAGCCTATTCCTAATGCCAGTTTTTCGAAAATCAGGCCGTTTTCTCTGGAAAAAATTTTTGGAGCGAGATCTACCCAATAGACATGAAATTTACATAGATTCCATCTCCGGAAATTTCCGTCATACGATCACGCTACATGCATAGGCTTTCTACAATTATTCACATCAGGTTTGTTTGCATGTGGCTTTAAGAACTTCCATCCCAATACAAGACATATTGACAGTTTGAAGCATTTTCTCTGATTTTGCAGAAATTTCCAAATGCCAGTTTCGTAAATGAGGCAGATTTCGCAGTGAAAACCTCTTGGAGTGAGTTATACCCAAGACACATTTATTTTACATATATTCGCTCACCGTGATATTCTATTTTCTGAAAACTCTTCATGTATCTCAGATTCGACATGTATTCTCTACAGAGGTGTTAGTATGGGGATAGCCGAACTTTCATCCACCATACAAGGCATATTTACACCTACAATTGATTAATCTGAGTTCGCAGCATATTCCTAACGCCAGTTTCAAAAATCAGGCTGTTATCTCAGGAAAAAACTCTTGGAGAGATTTCTAACATAGGGAAATGTAATTTACATAAATTTCCTCGCCGTGAAATTCCATGTTCCGAACATGCTACATGCATAACGGATTCGACAAATATTCACTACAGATTTGTTAGCAAGTGGATTACCGAACTTTCATCACAAAACTTTGAATATTGATACTTAGAAGTATTTTCTCAGATTTTGCAGCGTTTTCCAAGGGCTAGTTTCAAAAATGATGCAGTTTTCGCAGAAAAATTCTCTTGGAGTTTGTTCTACCTAATAGGCAAGTAGTTTACATTGTTTCAATCACCGTGAAATTCCACGTTCCGAACATGGTACATGCATCACGGATAAAAAAAAGATTCTTTAATATGTTGTGAAAATATGGATTACTGAACTTTCTTCCAACATAAAGGCATCTTTACACCTACAAATATTATCTCTAATTTCACAGCTTTATGCAAACATCCCATTCGTGAATCAAGCAATTTTCGCAGAAATATTCTATTCTAGCTAGTTCTACCCAATAGAATTCTAATTTACATAGTTTCATTACCGTGAAATTCTGTTTTCCGTACGCGCTACATGAATCAAGGTTTGAAAAATATTTACTACACTCTTGTTAACATGTGGATTACCGGACTTTCATCCACCAATCAAGTCATATTGACACTTAGAAGCATTTTCTCATATTTCGAAGATTTTTCCTAACGCCAGATTTGAAAAAGGGGCAGATTTTGCAGAAAAATACTCTTGGAGCGAGTTCTACCCAATAGACATGTAATTTACATAGATGTGCTCATCATGATACTTTGTGTTCTGAACACATTTCATGTATCTCGGATTCGACAAATATTACCTACAGAGATGTTAGCATTTGGATTACCAATCCTACATCCACCATACAAGGCATATATACACCTACAAGTATTTACTCTCATTTCACAGTTTTATCCAAATGTCAAATTCGAAAATCATGAATTTTGCACAGAAAAATTCTATTCAAGCTAGTTCTACCCAATAGAATTTTAATTTACATAGTTACATTGCCGTGAATTTCCGTGTTCCAAACACGCTAAATAAGTCACGGTTTCGAAAAGTATTCCCTTCATAGTTGGTTACGTGGATTACCGGACTTAAATTCCCCATTCAAGGCATATTCACACTTAGAAGCATTTTCTCAGATTTCTCAGGTTTTTCCTAACGCCAGTTTGGAAAATGAGGCTGATTTCACAGAAAATGTTCTTGGAGCCAGATCTAACCAAAAGATATGTAATTTACTAGTTGACTCACCGTGACTTTCTGTGTTCTGAACATGTTAAATGCATCAAGGATTCGACAGTCATTCTTTAATGAGTGTGAGCATGTGGAATATCAAATTTTGAGCCACCTTACAAGACATGTTTTCACCTAGAAACATTTACTCACATTTTGCAGAATTTTCCTAACGTCAGTTTCGAAAATCAGGCAGTTTTCGCAGAAAAATCCTATTGTTGCAGGTTCCATCCAATAGACATCTCATTTTCATAGATACCATCACCGTAACATTCCGTGTTCCTAAAAAACGGTTCATGCACCAAGGATTCAACAAATATTCACTGCTGAGTTGTTAGCATGTGAATTACCAATCTTTAATAAACCATTGAAGACATATTGTCACCTTAAAGCATTTACTCTGATTTCACAGTGTTTTCATAACACCAGTTTCGAAACTGAGGGAGATTTTTCAGTAAAACTCTCCTGGAGAGGGTTCTAACCAATAGATATGTAATTTACATAGCTTCCCTCACCGAGAAAGACCGTGTTCCGAACAGGCTACATACATCAAGGATTTGAGAAACATTTTTAATGAGTTATGTACATGTGTATTACAGAACTTTCATCCAACATACAAGGCATATTGACACATAGAAACATTAACTGTGAGTTCGCAGCTTTTTCCTAATAGCAGTTTCGAAATTCAGGCAGTTTTCAAAGGAAAAAACTGTTGGAGCGTGTTCTACCCAATAGATACGTAAATTACATAGATTCCCCCACTGTGAAATTACGTGTTTCGAACAAACTACATGCAGAAAAGTTTCGACAAAAATAAACTATAGAGTTGTTTGCATGAGGATGACAGGACTTTCATCACAATAGAAGGCATATTGATACTTAGAAGCATTTACTCTGATTTCACAGAGCTTTCCAAACGCCAGTTTTGGAAATGAGGCAGATTTCACGGCAAAATTCTCTTGGAGCAGGTACTAACCTATAGATATGTAATTTACATGGATTCGCTCACCGTGAAATTCCGTGTTCTGAACACGCTACATGCATCTCGGATTCGACAAATATTCACTACATAGTTGTTAGCATGTGGATTACAGCACTTTCATACACCATACAAGGCTTACTGACACTTTGAAGAAGTTTCTCAGATTTCACAGTTTAGTTTTAACGCCAGTTTGGAAAATGAGGCAGATTTGGCAGAAAAATTCTCTGGAGCGAGTTATACACAAAAGATATGTACTTTACCTAGTTTTACTCACCGTGATATTCCGTGTTCTGAACACGTTTCATGCATCATGGATTCGACAAACATTCACTACAGAGTTGGTAACATAACGATTAAGGAACATTCATCCACC
Source organism: Camelus bactrianus (assembly GCF_048773025.1). Taxonomy (NCBI): domain Eukaryota; kingdom Metazoa; phylum Chordata; class Mammalia; order Artiodactyla; family Camelidae; genus Camelus; species Camelus bactrianus. Next base: position 139,609,571 of record NC_133539.1, on the reverse strand, counting down.
ATAAATGCCATATTGACACTTTGAAGCACTTTCCCATATTTCAAAAGATTTTCCTAATGCCAGTTTTGAAAATGAGGCAGATTCGCAAAAAATTCTCATGGAGCAAGTACTTCCCAATAGAAATGTAATTTACATAGTTTCCCTCACAGTGACATTCCAATTTCCGAACACGCTACATACTTCACGGATTTGACAAACATTTTTATGAGCTATGTACATGTGTATTACAGAACTTTCATCCACCATACAAGGAATATTTAAACCTAGAAACATTAACTCTGAATCTGCAGCCTATTCCTAATGCCAGTTTTTCGAAAATCAGGCCTTTTTCTCTGGAAAAAATTTTTGGAGTGAGATCTACCCAATAGACATGAAATTTACATAGATTCCATCTCCGGAAATTTCCATCATACGATCACGCTACATGCATAGGCTTTCTACAATTATTCACATCAGGTTTGTTTGCATGTGGCTTTAAGAACTTCCATCCCAATACAAGACATATTGACAGTTTGAAGCATTTTCTCTGATTTTGCAGAAATTTCCAAATGCCAGTTTCGTAAATGAGGCAGATTTCGCAGAGAAAACCTCTTGGAGTGAGTTATACCCAAGACACATTTATTTTACATAGATTCGCTCACCGTGATATTCTATTTTCTGAACACTCTTCATGTATCTCAGATTCGACATGTATTCTCTACAGAGGTGTTAGTATGGGGATAGCCGAACTTTCATCCACCATACAAGGCATATTTACACCTACAATTCATTAATCTGAGTTCGCAGCATATTCCTAACGCCAGTTTCAAAAATCAGGCTGTTATCTCAGGAAAAAACTCTTGGAGAGATTTCTAACATAGGGAAATGTAATTTACATAAATTTCCTCGCCGTGAAATTCCATGTTCCGAACATGCTACATGCATAACGGATTCGACAAATATTCACTACAGATTTGTTAGCAAGTGGATTACCGAACTTTCATCACAAAACTTTGAATATTGATACTTAGAAGTATTTTCTCAGATTTTGCAGCGTTTTCCAAGGGCTAGTTTCAAAAATGATGCAGTTTTCGCAGAAAAATTCTCTTGGAGTTTGTTCTACCTAATAGGCAAGTAGTTAACATTGTTTCAATCACCGTGAAATTCCACGTTCCGAACATGGTACATGCATCACGGATAAAAAAAAATTCTTTAATATGTTGTGAAAATATGGATTACTGAACTTTCTTCCAACATAAAGGCATCTTTACACCTACAAATATTATCTCTCATTTCGCAGCTTTATGCAAATATCCCATTCGAGAATCAAGCAATTTTCGCAGAAATATTCTATTCTAGCTAGTTCTACCCAATAGAATTCTAATTTACATAGTTTCATTACCGTGAAATTCTGTTTTCCGTACGCGCTACATGAATCACGGTTTGAAAAATATTTACTACACTCTTGTTAACATGTGGATTACCGGACTTTCATCCACCAATCAAGTCATATTGACACTTAGAAGCATTTTCTCATATTTCGAAGATTTTTCCTAACGCCAGATTTGAAAAAGAGGCAGATTTTGCAGAAAAATGCTCTTGGAGCGAGTTCTACCCAATAGACATGTAATTTACATAGATGAGCTCATCATGATACTTTGTGTTCTGAACACATTTCATGTATCTCGGATTCGACAAATATTAACTACAGAGATGTTAGCATTTGGATTACCAATCCTACATCCACCATACAAGGCATATATACACCTACAAGTATTTACTCTCATTTCACAGTTTTATCCAAACGTCAAAATCGAAAATCATGAATTTTGCACAGAAAAATTCTATTCAAGCTAGTTCTACCCAATAGAATTTTAATTTACATAGTTACATTGCCGTGAATTTCTGTGTTCCAAACACGCTAAATAAGTCACGGGTTCGAAAAGTATTCCCTTCATAGTTGGTTACGTGGATTACCGGACTTAAATTCCCCATTCAAGGCATATTCACACTTAGAAGCATTTTCTCAGATTTCTCAGGTTTTTCCTAACGCCAGTTTGGAAAATGAGGCTGATTTCACAGAAAATGTTCTTGGAGCCAGATCTAACCAAAAGATATGTAATTTACTAGTTCACTCACCGTGACTTTCCGTGTTCTGAACATGTTAAATGCATCAAGGATTCGACAGTCATTCTTTAATGAGTGTGAGCATGTGGAATATCAAATTTTGATCCACCTTACAGGACATGTTTTCACCTAGAAACATTTACTCACATTTCGCAGAATTTTCCTAACGTCAGTTTCGAAAATCAGGCAGTTTTCGCAGAAAAATCCTATTGTTGCAGGTTCCATCCAATAGACATCTCATTTTCATAGATACCATCACCGTAACATTCCGTGTTCCTAAAAAACGGTTCATGCACCAAGGATTCAACAAATATTCACTGCTGAGTTGTTAGCATGTGAATTACCAATCTTTAATAAACCATTGAAGACATATTGTCACCTTAAAGCATTTACTCTGATTTCACAGTGTTTTCATAACACCAGTTTCGAAACTGAGGGAGATTTTTCAGTAAAACTCTCCTGGAGAGGGTTCTAACCAATAGATATGTAATTTACATAGCTTCCCTCACCGAGAAAGACCGTGTTCCGAACAGGCTACATACATCAAGGATTTGAGAAACATTTTTAATGAGTTATGTACATGTGTATTACAGAACTTTCATCCAACATACAAGGCATATTGACACATAGAAACATTAACTGTGAGTTCGCAGCTTTTTCCTAATAGCAGTTTCGAAATTCAGGCAGTTTTCAAAGGAAAAAACTGTTGGAGCGTGTTCTACCCAATAGATACGTAAATTACATAGATTCCCCCGCTGTGAAATTCCGTGTTTCGAACACACTACATGCAGAAAAGTTTCGACAAAAATAAACTATAGGGTTGTTTGCATGAGGATGACAGGACTTTCATCACAATAGAAGGCATATTGATACTTAGAAGCATTTACTCTGATTTCACAGAGCTTTCCAAACGCCAGTTTTGGAAATGAGGCAGATTTCACGGCAAAAACCTCTTGGAGCAGGTACTAACCTATAGATATGTAATTTACATGGATTCGCTCACCGTGAAATTCCGTGTTCTGAACACGCTACATGCATCTCGGATTCGACAAATATTCACTACATAGTTGTTAGCATGTGGATTACAGCACTTTCATACACCATACAAGGCTTACTGACACTTTGAAGAAGTTTCTCAGATTTCACAGTTTAGTTTTAACGCCAGTTTGGAAAATGAGGCAGATTTGGCAGAAAAATTCTCTGGAGCGAGTTATACACAAAAGATATGTACTTTACCTAGTTTTACTCACCGTGATATTCCGTGTTCTGAACACGTTTCATGCATCATGGATTCGACAAACATTCACTACAGAGTTGGTAACATAACGATTAAGGAACATTCATCCACCATAAATGCCATATTGACACTTTGAAGCACTTTCCCATATTTCAAAAGATTTTCCTAATGCCAGTTTTGACAATGAGGCAGATTCGCAAAAAATTCTCATGGAGCAAGTACTTCCCAATAGAAATGTAATTTACATAGTTTCCCTCACAGTGACATTCCAATTTCCGAACACGCTACATACTTCACGGATTTGACAAACATTTTTATGAGCTATGTACATGTGTATTACAGAACTTTCATCCACCATGCATGGAATATTTAAACCTAGAAACATTAACTCTGAATCTGCAGCCTATTCCTAATGCCAGTTTTTTGAAAATCAGGCCGTTTTCTCTGGAAAAAATTTTTGGAGCGAGATCTACCCAATAGACATGAAATTTACATAGATTCCATCTCCGGAAATTTCCGTCATACGATCACGCTACATGCATAGGCTTTCTACAATTATTCACATCAGGTTTGTTTGCATGTGGCTTTAAGAACTTCCATCCCAATACAAGACATATTGACAGTTTGAAGCATTTTCTCTGATTTTGCAGAAATTTCCAAATGCCAGTTTCGTAAATGAGGCAGATTTCGCAGAGAAAACCTCTTGGAGTGAGTTATACCCAAGACACATTTATTTTACATATATTCGCTCACCGTGATATTCTATTTTCTGAACACTCTTCATGTATCTCAGATTCGACATGTATTCTCTACAGAGGTGTTAGTATGGGGATAGCCGAACTTTCATCCACCATACAAGGCATATTTACACCTACAATTGATTAATCTGAGTTCGCAGCATATTCCTAACGCCAGTTTCAAAAATCAGGCTGTTATCTCAGGAAAAAACTCTTGGAGAGATTTCTAACATAGGGAAATGTAATTTACATAAATTTCCTCGCCGTGAAATTCCATGTTCCGAACATGCTACATGCATAACGGATTCGACAAATATTCACTACAGATTTGTTAGCAAGTGGATTACCGAACTTTCATCACAAAACTTTGAATATTGATACTTAGAAGTATTTTCTCAGATTTTGCAGCGTTTTCCAAGGGCTAGTTTATAAAAATGATGCAGTTTTCGCAGAAAAATTCTCTTGGAGTTTGTTCTACCTAATAGGCAAGTAGTTTACATTGTTTCAATCACCGTGAAATTCCACGTTCCGAACATGGTACATGCATCACGGATAAAAAAAAGATTCTTTAATATGTTGTGAAAATATGGATTACTGAACTTTCTTCCAACATAAAGGCATCTTTACACCTACAAATATTATCTCTCATTTTGCAGCTTTATGCAAACATCCCATTCGAGATTCAAGCAATTTTCGCAGAAATATTCTATTCTAGCTAGTTCTACCCAATAGAATTCTAATTTACATAGTTTCATTACCGTGAAATTCTGTTTTCCGTACGCGCTACATGAATCAAGGTTTGAAAAATATTTACTACACTCTTGTTAACATGTGGATTACCGGACTTTCATCCACCAATCAAGTCATATTGACACTTAGAAGCATTTTCTCATATTTCGAAGATTTTTCCTAACGCCAGATTTGAAAAAGGGGCAGATTTTGCAGAAAAATACTCTTGGAGCGAGTTCTACCCAATAGACATGTAATTTACATAGATGTGCTCATCATGATACTTTGTGTTCTGAACACATTTCATGTATCTCGGATTCGACAAATATTACCTACAGAGATGTTAGCATTTGGATTACCAATCCTACATCCACCATACAAGGCATATATACACCTACAAGTATTTACTCTCATTTCACAGTTTTATCCAAATGTCAAATTCGAAAATCATGAATTTTGCACAGAAAAATTCTATTCAAGCTAGTTCTACCCAATAGAATTTTAATTTACATAGTTACATTGCCGTGAATTTCCGTGTTCCAAACACGCTAAATAAGTCACGGTTTCGAAAAGTATTCCCTTCATAGTTGGTTACGTGGATTACCGGACTTAAATTCCCCATTCAAGGCATATTCACACTTAGAAGCATTTTCTCAGATTTCTCAGGTTTTTCCTAACGCCAGTTTGGAAAATGAGGCTGATTTCACAGAAAATGTTCTTGGAGCCAGATCTAACCAAAAGATATGTAATTTACTAGTTGACTCACCGTGACTTTCTGTGTTCTGAACATGTTAAATGCATCAAGGATTCGACAGTCATTCTTTAATGAGTGTGAGCATGTGGAATATCAAATTTTGAGCCACCTTACAAGACATGTTTTCACCTAGAAACATTTACTCACATTTTGCAGAATTTTCCTAACGTCAGTTTCGAAAATCAGGCAGTTTTCGCAGAAAAATCCTATTGTTGCAGGTTCCATCCAATAGACATCTCATTTTCATAGATACCATCACCGTAACATTCCGTGTTCCTAAAAAACGGTTCATGCACCAAGGATTCAACAAATATTCACTGCTGAGTTGTTAGCATGTGAATTACCAATCTTTAATAAACCATTGAAGACATATTGTCACCTTAAAGCATTTACTCTGATTTCACAGTGTTTTCATAACACCAGTTTCGAAACTGAGGGAGATTTTTCAGTAAAACTCTCCTGGAGAGGGTTCTAACCAATAGATATGTAATTTACATAGCTTCCCTCACCGAGAAAGACCGTGTTCCGAACAGGCTACATACATCAAGGATTTGAGAAACATTTTTAATGAGTTATGTACATGTGTATTACAGAACTTTCATCCAACATACAAGGCATATTGACACATAGAAACATTAACTGTGAGTTCGCAGCTTTTTCCTAATAGCAGTTTCGAAATTCAGGCAGTTTTCAAAGGAAAAAACTGTTGGAGCGTGTTCTACCCAATAGATACGTAAATTACATAGATTCCCCCACTGTGAAATTACGTGTTTCGAACAAACTACATGCAGAAAAGTTTCGACAAAAATAAACTATAGAGTTGTTTGCATGAGGATGACAGGACTTTCATCACAATAGAAGGCATATTGATACTTAGAAGCATTTACTCTGATTTCACAGAGCTTTCCAAACGCCAGTTTTGGAAATGAGGCAGATTTCACGGCAAAATTCTCTTGGAGCAGGTACTAACCTATAGATATGTAATTTACATGGATTCGCTCACCGTGAAATTCCGTGTTCTGAACACGCTACATGCATCTCGGATTCGACAAATATTCACTACATAGTTGTTAGCATGTGGATTACAGCACTTTCATACACCATACAAGGCTTACTGACACTTTGAAGAAGTTTCTCAGATTTCACAGTTTAGTTTTAACGCCAGTTTGGAAAATGAGGCAGATTTGGCAGAAAAATTCTCTGGAGCGAGTTATACACAAAAGATATGTACTTTACCTAGTTTTACTCACCGTGATATTCCGTGTTCTGAACACGTTTCATGCATCATGGATTCGACAAACATTCACTACAGAGTTGGTAACATAACGATTAAGGAACATTCATCCACCATAAATGCCATATTGACACTTTGAAGCACTTTCCCATATTTCAAAAGATTTTCCTAATGCCAGTTTTGAAAATGAGGCAGATTCGCAAAAAATTCTCATGGAGCAAGTACTTCCCAATAGAAATGTAATTTACATAGTTTCCCTCACAGTGACATTCCAATTTCCGAACACGCTACATACTTCACGGATTTGACAAACATTTTTATGAGCTATGTACATGTGTATTACAGAACTTTCATCCACCATACAAGGAATATTTAAACCTAGAAACATTAACTCTGAATCTGCAGCCTATTCCTAATGCCAGTTTTTCGAAAATCAGGCCTTTTTCTCTGGAAAAAATTTTTGGAGTGAGATCTACCCAATAGACATGAAATTTACATAGATTCCATCTCCGGAAATTTCCATCATACGATCACGCTACATGCATAGGCTTTCTACAATTATTCACATCAGGTTTGTTTGCATGTGGCTTTAAGAACTTCCATCCCAATACAAGACATATTGACAGTTTGAAGCATTTTCTCTGATTTTGCAGAAATTTCCAAATGCCAGTTTCGTAAATGAGGCAGATTTCGCAGAGAAAACCTCTTGGAGTGAGTTATACCCAAGACACATTTATTTTACATAGATTCGCTCACCGTGATATTCTATTTTCTGAACACTCTTCATGTATCTCAGATTCGACATGTATTCTCTACAGAGGTGTTAGTATGGGGATAGCCGAACTTTCATCCACCATACAAGGCATATTTACACCTACAATTCATTAATCTGAGTTCGCAGCATATTCCTAACGCCAGTTTCAAAAATCAGGCTGTTATCTCAGGAAAAAACTCTTGGAGAGATTTCTAACATAGGGAAATGTAATTTACATAAATTTCCTCGCCGTGAAATTCCATGTTCCGAACATGCTACATGCATAACGGATTCGACAAATATTCACTACAGATTTGTTAGCAAGTGGATTACCGAACTTTCATCACAAAACTTTGAATATTGATACTTAGAAGTATTTTCTCAGATTTTGCAGCGTTTTCCAAGGGCTAGTTTCAAAAATGATGCAGTTTTCGCAGAAAAATTCTCTTGGAGTTTGTTCTACCTAATAGGCAAGTAGTTAACATTGTTTCAATCACCGTGAAATTCCACGTTCCGAACATGGTACATGCATCACGGATAAAAAAAAATTCTTTAATATGTTGTGAAAATATGGATTACTGAACTTTCTTCCAACATAAAGGCATCTTTACACCTACAAATATTATCTCTCATTTCGCAGCTTTATGCAAATATCCCATTCGAGAATCAAGCAATTTTCGCAGAAATATTCTATTCTAGCTAGTTCTACCCAATAGAATTCTAATTTACATAGTTTCATTACCGTGAAATTCTGTTTTCCGTACGCGCTACATGAATCACGGTTTGAAAAATATTTACTACACTCTTGTTAACATGTGGATTACCGGACTTTCATCCACCAATCAAGTCATATTGACACTTAGAAGCATTTTCTCATATTTCGAAGATTTTTCCTAACGCCAGATTTGAAAAAGAGGCAGATTTTGCAGAAAAATGCTCTTGGAGCGAGTTCTACCCAATAGACATGTAATTTACATAGATGAGCTCATCATGATACTTTGTGTTCTGAACACATTTCATGTATCTCGGATTCGACAAATATTAACTACAGAGATGTTAGCATTTGGATTACCAATCCTACATCCACCATACAAGGCATATATACACCTACAAGTATTTACTCTCATTTCACAGTTTTATCCAAACGTCAAAATCGAAAATCATGAATTTTGCACAGAAAAATTCTATTCAAGCTAGTTCTACCCAATAGAATTTTAATTTACATAGTTACATTGCCGTGAATTTCTGTGTTCCAAACACGCTAAATAAGTCACGGGTTCGAAAAGTATTCCCTTCATAGTTGGTTACGTGGATTACCGGACTTAAATTCCCCATTCAAGGCATATTCACACTTAGAAGCATTTTCTCAGATTTCTCAGGTTTTTCCTAACGCCAGTTTGGAAAATGAGGCTGATTTCACAGAAAATGTTCTTGGAGCCAGATCTAACCAAAAGATATGTAATTTACTAGTTCACTCACCGTGACTTTCCGTGTTCTGAACATGTTAAATGCATCAAGGATTCGACAGTCATTCTTTAATGAGTGTGAGCATGTGGAATATCAAATTTTGATCCACCTTACAGGACATGTTTTCACCTAGAAACATTTACTCACATTTCGCAGAATTTTCCTAACGTCAGTTTCGAAAATCAGGCAGTTTTCGCAGAAAAATCCTATTGTTGCAGGTTCCATCCAATAGACATCTCATTTTCATAGATACCATCACCGTAACATTCCGTGTTCCTAAAAAACGGTTCATGCACCAAGGATTCAACAAATATTCACTGCTGAGTTGTTAGCATGTGAATTACCAATCTTTAATAAACCATTGAAGACATATTGTCACCTTAAAGCATTTACTCTGATTTCACAGTGTTTTCATAACACCAGTTTCGAAACTGAGGGAGATTTTTCAGTAAAACTCTCCTGGAGAGGGTTCTAACCAATAGATATGTAATTTACATAGCTTCCCTCACCGAGAAAGACCGTGTTCCGAACAGGCTACATACATCAAGGATTTGAGAAACATTTTTAATGAGTTATGTACATGTGTATTACAGAACTTTCATCCAACATACAAGGCATATTGACACATAGAAACATTAACTGTGAGTTCGCAGCTTTTTCCTAATAGCAGTTTCGAAATTCAGGCAGTTTTCAAAGGAAAAAACTGTTGGAGCGTGTTCTACCCAATAGATACGTAAATTACATAGATTCCCCCGCTGTGAAATTCCGTGTTTCGAACACACTACATGCAGAAAAGTTTCGACAAAAATAAACTATAGGGTTGTTTGCATGAGGATGACAGGACTTTCATCACAATAGAAGGCATATTGATACTTAGAAGCATTTACTCTGATTTCACAGAGCTTTCCAAACGCCAGTTTTGGAAATGAGGCAGATTTCACGGCAAAAACCTCTTGGAGCAGGTACTAACCTATAGATATGTAATTTACATGGATTCGCTCACCGTGAAATTCCGTGTTCTGAACACGCTACATGCATCTCGGATTCGACAAATATTCACTACATAGTTGTTAGCATGTGGATTACAGCACTTTCATACACCATACAAGGCTTACTGACACTTTGAAGAAGTTTCTCAGATTTCACAGTTTAGTTTTAACGCCAGTTTGGAAAATGAGGCAGATTTGGCAGAAAAATTCTCTGGAGCGAGTTATACACAAAAGATATGTACTTTACCTAGTTTTACTCACCGTGATATTCCGTGTTCTGAACACGTTTCATGCATCATGGATTCGACAAACATTCACTACAGAGTTGGTAACATAACGATTAAGGAACATTCATCCACCATAAATGCCATATTGACACTTTGAAGCACTTTCCCATATTTCAAAAGATTTTCCTAATGCCAGTTTTGACAATGAGGCAGATTCGCAAAAAATTCTCATGGAGCAAGTACTTCCCAATAGAAATGTAATTTACATAGTTTCCCTCACAGTGACATTCCAATTTCCGAACACGCTACATACTTCACGGATTTGACAAACATTTTTATGAGCTATGTACATGTGTATTACAGAACTTTCATCCACCATGCATGGAATATTTAAACCTAGAAACATTAACTCTGAATCTGCAGCCTATTCCTAATGCCAGTTTTTTGAAAATCAGGCCGTTTTCTCTGGAAAAAATTTTTGGAGCGAGATCTACCCAATAGACATGAAATTTACATAGATTCCATCTCCGGAAATTTCCGTCATACGATCACGCTACATGCATAGGCTTTCTACAATTATTCACATCAGGTTTGTTTGCATGTGGCTTTAAGAACTTCCATCCCAATACAAGACATATTGACAGTTTGAAGCATTTTCTCTGATTTTGCAGAAATTTCCAAATGCCAGTTTCGTAAATGAGGCAGATTTCGCAGAGAAAACCTCTTGGAGTGAGTTATACCCAAGACACATTTATTTTACATATATTCGCTCACCGTGATATTCTATTTTCTGAACACTCTTCATGTATCTCAGATTCGACATGTATTCTCTACAGAGGTGTTAGTATGGGGATAGCCGAACTTTCATCCACCATACAAGGCATATTTACACCTACAATTGATTAATCTGAGTTCGCAGCATATTCCTAACGCCAGTTTCAAAAATCAGGCTGTTATCTCAGGAAAAAACTCTTGGAGAGATTTCTAACCTAGGGAAATGTAATTTACATAAATTTCCTCGCCGTGAAATTCCATGTTCCGAACATGCTACATGCATAACGGATTCGACAAATATTCACTACAGATTTGTTAGCAAGTGGATTACCGAACTTTCATCACAAAACTTTGAATATTGATACTTAGAAGTATTTTCTCAGATTTTGCAGCGTTTTCCAAGGGCTAGTTTATAAAAATGATGCAGTTTTCGCAGAAAAATTCTCTTGGAGTTTGTTCTACCTAATAGGCAAGTAGTTTACATTGTTTCAATCACCGTGAAATTCCACGTTCCGAACATGGTACATGCATCACGGATAAAAAAAAGATTCTTTAATATGTTGTGAAAATATGGATTACTGAACTTTCTTCCAACATAAAGGCATCTTTACACCTACAAATATTATCTCTCATTTTGCAGCTTTATGCAAACATCCCATTCGAGATTCAAGCAATTTTCGCAGAAATATTCTATTCTAGCTAGTTCTACCCAATAGAATTCTAATTTACATAGTTTCATTACCGTGAAATTCTGTTTTCCTTACGCGCTACATGAATCACGGTTTGAAAAATATTTACTACACTCTTGTTAACATGTGGATTACCGGACTTTCATCCACCAATCAAGTCATATTGACACTTAGAAGCATTTTCTCATATTTCGAAGATTTTTCCTAACGCCAGATTTGAAAAAGAGGCAGATTTTGCAGAAAAATGCTCTTGGAGCGAGTTCTACCCAATAGACATGTAATTTACATAGATGAGCTCATCATGATACTTTGTGCTCTGAACACTTTTCATGTATCTCGGATTCGACAAATATTAACTACAGAGATGTTAGCATTTGGATTACCAATCCTACATCCACCATATGATGCATATATACACCTACAAGTATTTACTCTCATTTCACAGATTTATCCAAATGTCAAAATCGAAAATCATGAATTTTGCACAGAAAAATTCTATTCAAGCTAGTTCTACCCAATAGAATTTTAATTTACATAGTTACATTGCCGTGAATTTCTGTGTTCCAAACACGCTAAATAAGTCACGGGTTCGAAAAGTATTCCCTTCATAGTTGGTTACGTGGATTACCGGACTTAAATTCCCCATTCAAGGCATATTCACACTTAGAAGCATTTTCTCAGATTTCTCAGGTTTTTCCTAACGCCAGTTTGGAAAATGAGGCTGATTTCACAGAAAATGTTCTTGGAGCCAGATCTAACCAAAAGATATGTAATTTACTAGTTCACTCACCGTGACTTTCCGTGTTCTGAACATGTTAAATGCATCAAGGATTCGACAGTCATTCTTTAATGAGTGTGAGCATGTGGATTATCAAATTTTGATCCACCTTACAAGACATGTTTTCACCTAGAAACATTTACTCACATTTCGCAGAATTTTCCTAACGTCAGTTTCGAAAATCAGGCAGTTTTCGCAGAAAAATCCTATTGTTGCAGGTTCCATCCAATAGACATCTCTTTTTCATAGATACCATCACCGTAACATTCCGTGTTCCTAAAAAACGGTTCATGCACCAAGGATTCAACAAATATTCACTGCTGAGTTGTTAGCATGTGAATTACCAATCTTTAATAAACCATTGAAGACATATTGTCACCTTAAAGCATTTACTCTGATTTCACAGTGTTTTCATAACACCAGTTTCGAAACTGAGGGAGATTTTTCAGTAAAACTCTCCTGGAGAGGGTTCTAACCAATAGATATGTAATTTACATAGCTTCCCTCACCGAGAAAGACCGTGTTCCGAACAGGCTACATACATCAAGGATTTGAGAAACATTTTTAATGAGTTATGTACATGTGTATTACAGAACTTTCATCCAACATACAAGGCATATTGACACATAGAAACATTAACTGTGAGTTCGCAGCTTTTTCCTAATAGCAGTTTCGAAATTCAGGCAGTTTTCTAAGGAAAAATCTTTTGGAGCGTGTTCTACCCAAAAGGTACGTAAATTACATAGATTCCCCCTCTGTGAAATTACGTGTACCAAACACACCACATGCAGAAAATATTCGACAAAAATAAACTATAGAGTTATTTGCATGAGGATGACAGGACTTTCATCACAATAAAAGGCATATTGATGCTTAGAAGCTTTTTCTCTGATTTCACAGAGCTTTCCAAACGCCAGTTTCGAAAATGAGGCAGATTTCACGGCAAAAAATCTTGGAGCAGGTTCTAACCTATAGACATGTAATTTACCTGGATTCGCTCACCATGAAATTCCGTGTTCTGAACACGCTACATGCATCTCAGATTCGACAAATATTCACTACATAGTTGTTAGCAAGTGGATTACAGCACTTTCATCCACCATACAAGGCTTACTGGCACTTTGAAAAATTTTCTCAGATTTCACAGTTTAGTTTTAACGCCAGTTTAGAAAATGAGGCAGATTTGGCAGAAAAATGCTTTTGGAGCGAGTTATACACAAATGATATGTAATTTACCTAGTTTTACTCACCGTGACATTCCGTGTTCTGAACACGTTACATGCATCTTGGATTCGACAAACATTCACTACAGAGTTGGTAACATAACGATTACGGAACATTCATCCACCATAAATGCCATATTGACACTTTGAAGCACTTTCCCATATTTCAAAAGGTTTTCCTAATGCCAGTTTTGAAAATGAGGCAGATTCGCAAAAAATTCTCGTGGAGCAAGTACTTCCCAATAGAAATGTAATTTACATAGTTTCCCTCACAGTGACAATCCAATTTCCGAACACGCTACATACTTCACGGATTTGACAAACATTTTTATCAGTTATGTACATGTGTATTACAGAACTTTCACCCACCATAAAAGGCATATTAAAACCTAGAAACATTAACTCTTAATTTGCAGCCTTTTCCTAATGCCAGTTTTTCGAAAATCAGGCCGTTTTATCCGGAAAAAATTTGGAGCTAGTTCTACCCAATAGACATGAAAATTACATAGATTCCATCTCTGGAAATTTCCGTCATACGATCACGCTACATGCATAGGCTTTCTACAATTATTCACATCATGTTTGTTTGCATGTGGCTTTACAAACTTCCATCACAATAAAAGACATATTGACAGTTTGAAGCATTTTCTCTGATTTTGAAATAATTTCCAAATGCCAGTTTCGAAAATGAGGCAGATATCGCAGAGAAAATCTCTTGGAGTGAGTTCTACCCAAGAGACATTTAATTTACATAGATTCGCTCACCGTGATATTCTATTTTCTGAACACTCTTCATGTATATCGGATTCGACATATATTCTCTACAGAGTTGTTAGTATTGGGATAGCCGAACTTTCATCCACCATACAAGGCATATTTAAACCTACAATTGATTAATCTGAGTTCGCAGCTTATTCCTAATGCCAGTTTCAAAAATCAGGCTGTTATCTCAGGAAAAAACTCTTGGAGAGATTTCTAACCTAGGGAAATGTAATTTACATAAATTTCCTCGCCGTGAAATTCCATGTTCCGAACATGCTACATGCATAACGGATTTGACAAATATTTACTACAGATTTGTTAGCATGTGGATTACAGAACTTTCATCACAAAACATTGAATATTGATACTTAGATGTATTTTTTCAGATTTTGCTGCATTTTCCAAGGGCTAGTTTCAAAAATTATGCAGTTTTCGCAGAAAAATTCCCTTGGAATTTGTTCTACCTAATAGGCAAGTAGTTTACATTGTTTCAATCACCGTGAAATTCCACGTTCCAAACATGGTACATGCATCACGGATAAAAAAAAAGATTCTTTAATATGTTGTGAAAATATGGATTACTGAACTTTCTTCCAACATAAAGGCATCTTTACACCTACAAATATTATCTCTCATTTCGCAGCTTTATCCAAACATCCCATTCGAGAATCAAGCAATTTTCGCAGAAATATTCTATTCTAGCTAGTTCTACCCAATAGAATTCTAATTTACATAGTTTCATTACCGTGAAATTCTGTTTTCCGTACGCGCTACATGAATCACGGTTTGAAAAATATTTACTACACTCATGTTAACATGTGGATTACCGGACTTTCATCCACCAATCAAGTCATATTGACACTTAGAAGCATTTTCTCATATTTCGAAGATTTTTCCTAACGCCAGATTTGAAAAAGAGACAGATTTTGCAGAAAAATGCTCTTGGAGCGAGTTCTACCCAATAGACATGTAATTTACATAGATGAGCTCATCATGATACTTTGTGTTCTGAACACATTTCATGTATCTCGGATTCGACAAATATTAACTACAGAGATGTTAGCATTTGGATTACCAATCCTACATCCACCATACAAGGCATATATACACCTACACGTATTTACACTCACTTCACAGTTTTATCCAAATGTCAAATTCGAAAATCATGAATTTTGCACAGAAATATTCTATTCAAGCTAGTTCTACCCAATAGAATTTTAATTTACATAGTTACATTGCCATGAATTTCCGTGTTCCAAACACGCTAAATAAGTCACGGGTTCGAAAAGTATTCCCTTCATAGTTGGTTACGTGGATTACCGGACTTAAATTCCCCATTCAAGGCATATTCACACTTAGAAGCATTTTCTCAGATTTCTCAGGTTTTTCCTAACGCCAGTTTGGATAATGAGGCTGATTTCACAGAAAATGTTCTTGGAGCCAGATCTAACCAAAAGATATGTAATTTACTAGTTCACTCACCGTGACTTTCCGTGTTCTGAACATGTTAAATGCATCAAGGATTCGACAGTCATTCTTTAATGAGTGTGAGCATGTGGATTATCAAATTTTGATCCACCTTACAAGACATGTTTTCACCTAGAAACATTTACTCACATTTCGCAGAATTTCCTAACGTCAGTTTCGAAAATCAGGCAGTTTTCGCAGAAAATTCCTATTGTTGCAGGTTCCATCCAATAGACATCTCATTTTCATAGATACCATCACCGTAACATTCCGTGTTCCTAAAAAACGGTTCATGCACCAAGGATTCAACAAATATTCACTGCTGAGTTGTTAGCATGTGAATTACCAATCTTTAATAAACCATTGAAGACATATTGTCACCTTAAAGCATTTACTCTGATTTCACAGTGTTTTCATAACACCAGTTTCGAAACTGAGGGAGATTTTTCAGTAAAACTCTCCTGGAGAGTATTCTAACCAATAGATATGTAATTTACATAGCTTCCCTCACCGAGAAAGACCGTGTTCCAAACAGGCTACATACATCAAGGATTGGAGAAACATTTTTAATGAGTTATGTACATGTGTATTACAGAACTTTCATCCAACATACAAGGCATATTGACACATAGAAACATTAACTGTGATTTTGCAGCTTTTTCTTAATAGCAGTTTCGAAATTCAGGCAGTTTTCTAAGGAAAAATCTTTTGGAGCGTGTTCTACCCAATAGGTACGTAAATTACATAGATTGCCCCTCTGTGAAATTACGTGTACCAAACAAACCACATGCAGAAAATATTCGACAAAAATAAACTTTAGAGTTATTTGCATGAGGATGACAGGACTTTCATCACAATAAAAGGCATATTGATGCTTAGAAGCTTTTTCTCTGATTTCACAGAGCTTTCCAAACGCCAGTTTCGAAAATGAGGCAGATTTCACGGCAAAAATCTCTTGGAGCAGGTTCTAACCTATACACATGTAATTTACCTGGATTCGCACACCGTGGAATTCCGTGTTCTGAACACGCTACATGCATCTCAGATTCGACAAATATTCACTACATAGTTGTTAGCATGTGGATTACAGCACTTTCATCCACCATACAATGCTTACTGGCACTTTGAAGAATTTTCTCAGATTTCACAGTTTAGTTTTAACGCCACTTTAGAAAATGAGGCAGATTTGGCAGAAAAATGCTGTTGGAGCGAGTTATACACAAATGATATGTAATTTACCTAGTTTTACTCACCGTGACATTCCGTGTTCTGAACACGTTACATGCATCATGGATTCGACAAACATTCACTACAGAGTTGGTAACATAACGATTACGGAACATTCATCCACCATAAATGCCATATTGACACTTTGAAGCACTTTCCCATATTTCAAAAGGTTTTCCTAATGCCAGATTTGAAAATGAGGCAGATTCGCAAAAAATTCTCGTGGAGCAAGTACTTCCCAATAGAAATGTAATTTACATAGTTTCCCTCACAGTGACATTCCAATTTCCGAACACGCTACATACTTCACGGATTTGACAAACATTTTTATGAGTTATGTACATGTGTATTACAGAACTTTCACCCACCATAAAAGGCATATTAAAACCTAGAAACATTAACTCTTAATTTGCAGCCTTTTCCTAATGCCAGTTTTTCGAAAATCAGGCTGTTTTATCCGGAAAAAATTTGGAGCTAGTTCTACCCGATAGACATGAAAATTACATAGATTCCATCTCTGGAAATTTCCGTCATACGATCACGCTACATGCATAGGCTTTCTACAATTATTCACATCATGTTTGTTTGCATGTGGCTTTATGAACTTCCATCACAATAAAAGACATATTGACAGTTAGAAGCATTTTCTCTGATTTTGAAATAATTTCCAAATGCCAGTTTCAAAAATGAGGCAGATTTCGCAGAGAAAATCTCTTGGAGTGAGTTCTACCCAAGAGACATTTAATTTACATAGATTCGCTCACCGTGATATTCTATGTTCTGAACACTCTTTATGTATCTCGGATTCGACAAATATTCTCTACAGAGTTGTTAGTATGCGGATTGCCGAACTTTCATCCACAATACAAGGCATATTTACACCTACAATTAATTAATCTGTGTTCGCAGCTTATTCCTAACGCCAGTTTCAAAAATCAGGCTGTTATCTCAGGAAAAACATCTTTTAGAGATTTCTAACCTAGGGAAATATAATTTACAAAAATTTGATCGCCGTGATATTCCGTGGTCTGAACATTCTACATGCAAAACTGATCCGACAAATATTCACTACAGATTTTTTAGAATGTGGATTACCGAACTTTCAACACAATATATTGAATACTGATACTTAGAAGTATTTTCTCAAATTTTGCAGCATTTTCATAAAGCCAGTTTCAAAAATGAAGCAGTTTTCACAGGAAAATTCACTTGGAGTTTTCAACCTAATAGGCAAGTAGTTTACATTGTTTCAATCACCATGAAATTCCACGTTCCGAACATGGTACATGCATCATGGATTAGAAAATAGATTCTTTAATATGTTGTGAAAATTTGGATTACTGAACTTTCTTACAAAATAAAGGCATCTATACACATACAAATTTTTTCTCTCATTAGGCAGATTTATCCAAACATCACATTCGATTATCAAGCAATTTTCGCCGAAAAATTCTAATCTAGCTAGTTCTACCCAATAGAATTCTAATTTACATAGTTTCATTACCGTGAAATTCTGTTTTCCGAACGCGCTACTTGAATCACAGTTTGAAAAATATTACTACACTCTTGTTAACATGTGGATTACCGGACTTTCATCCACCAATGCAGTCATATTGACACTTAGAAGCATTTTCTCATATTTCGAAGATGTTTCCTAACGCCAGATTTAAAAATGAGGCAGATTTTGCAGAAAAATGCTCTTGGAGCGAGTTCTACCCAATAGATAGGTAATTTACATAGATGTGCTCATCATGATATTTTGTGTTCCAAACACATTTCATGTATCTCGAATTCGACAAATATTCACCTCAGAGATGTTAGCATTTGAATTACCAATCTTACATCCACCATACAAGGCATATTTACACCTACAAGTATTTACTGTCATTTCACAGTTTTATCCAAAATTCAAATTCGAAAATCATGCAATTTGCGCAGAAAAATACTATTCAAGCTAGTTCTACCCAATAGAATTTTAATTTACATAGTTTCATTACTGTGAATTTCCGTGTTCCAAACACGCTAAATAAGTCACGGATCCGAAAACTATTCCCTTCATAGTTGGTTACGTGTATTACCGGACTTAAATTCCCCATTCAAGGCATATTCACATTTAGAAGCATTTTCTCAGATTTCTCAGGTTTTTCCTAATGCCAGTTTGGAAAATGAGGCTGATTTCACAGAAAATGTTCTTGGAGCCAGATCTACACGAAAAATATTTAATTAACTAGTTCAATCACCGTGACTTTCTGTGTTCTGAAAATGATGAATGCATCATGGTTTCGACAATCATTCTTTAATGAGTGTGAGCATGTGGATTATCAAATTTTCATCCACCTTACAAGACATGTTTTCACCTAGAAACTTTTACTCACATTTTGCAGAATTTTCCTAACGTCAGTTTTGAAAATCAGGCAGTTTTCCCAGAAAAATCCTCTTGTTGCATGTTCCATCCAATAGACAACTCATTTTCATAGATACCGTCACCGTAACATTCCGTGTTCCTGAAAAACGGTTCATGCACCAAGGATTCAACAAATATTCACTGCTGAGTTGTTAGCATGTGAATTAGCAATCTTTAATAAACCACTGAAGTCATATTGTCACCTTAAAGCATTTACTCTGATTTCACAGCGTTTTCATAACACCAGTTTTGAAAATGAAGCAGATTTTTCAGTAAAAATCTCCTGGAGAGGGTTCTAACCTATAGATATGTAATTTACATAGCTTCCCACACCGAGAAAGACCGTGTTCCGAACAGGCTACATACATCAAGGATTTGAGAAACATTTTTAATGAGTTTTGTACATGTGTATTACAGGCCTTTCATCCACCATAAAAGGCATATTGACACATAGAAACATTAACTCTGAGTTCCCAGCTTTTTCCTAAAAGCATTTTCGAAATCAGGCAGTTTTCTAAGGAAAAATCTTTTGGAGCGTGTTCTACCCAATAGGTACGTAAATTTCATCGATTACACCGCTGTGATATTACGTGATTCAAACAAACTTCATGCAGAAAAGATTCGACAAAAATAAACTATAGAGTTGTTTGCATGATGATGACAGGACTTTCATCACAATACAAGGCATATTGATGCTTAGAAGCTTTTTCTCTGATTTCACAGAGCTTTCAAAATGCCAGTTTCGAAAATGAGGCAGATTCCACGGCAAAAAACTCTTGGAGCAGGTTCTAACCTATAGACATGAAATTAACATAGATTCGGTCACCGTGAAATTCCGTGTTCTGAACACGCTACATGCATCTCAGATTCGACAAATATTCACTACATAGTTGTTAGCATGTGGATTACAGCACTTTCATCCACCAAACAAGGCTTACTGACACTTTCAAAAATTTTCTCAGATTTCACAGGTTAGTTTTAACGCCAGTTTAGAAAATGAGGCAAATTTGGCAGAAAAATGCTCTGGGAGCGAGTTATACACAAAAGATATGTAATTAACCTAGTTTTACTCACCATGACATTACGTGTTCTGAACACGTTACATGCATCACGGATTTGACAAACATACTTTAATGAGTTGTGAACATTTGTATTAACGAACTTTAATTTCCTTACAATGTATATTTATACATAGAAAGTTTTATTCTGATTTAGTAGATTTCTCCTAATCTCAGTTTCTAAAATCATGCAATTTTCACAGGGAAATCCTCTTGGAGCGAGTTCTATCCAATAGGCATGCAATTTTCATAGAATTCATCATCGTGAAATTCCGTGCTCCAAAATAGTTACACGCATCACGGATTCGACAAATATTGACTACAGAGTTGGTAGCATAAGGATTACCGAACATTCATCCACCATAAATGCCATATTGACACTTTGAAGCACTTTCACATATTTCAAAATATTTTCCTAATGCCAGTTTTGAAAATGAGGCAGATTCAAAAAAAATTTTCGTGGAGCTAGTACTTCCCTAATAGAAATAGAATTTACATAGTTTCCCTCACAGTGACATTCCAATTTCTGAACACACTAAATATTTCACGGATTTGACACACATTTTTATGAGTTATGTACATGTGTATTACAGAACTTTCATCCACCATACAAGTCATATTTCAAACTAGAAATATTAACTCTGAATTTGCAGCCTTTTCCTAACGCCAGTTTTTCCAAAATGAGGCCGTTACCTCCGGAAAAAAATTTGGAGTGAGTTCTACCCAATAGACATGAAATTTACATAGATTCCATCTCCCGAAATTTCTGTCATACGATCACGCTACATGCATAGGCTTTCTACAATTATTATCATCAGGTTTGTTTGCATGTGGCTTTATGAGCTTCCATCACAATAAAAGACATATTGACAGTTTCAAGCATTTTCTCTGATTTTGAAGGAATATCCAAATGCCAGATTCGAAAATGAGGCAGATTTCGCAGAGAAAAACTCTTGGAGTGAGTTCTACCCAAGAGATATTTATTTTACATAGATTCGCTCACCGTGAAATTCTATGATCTGAACACTCTTCATGTATCTCGGATTCGACAAATATTCTCTACAGAGTTGTTAGTATGCGTATTGCCGAACTTTCATCCACCATACAAGGCATAATTACACCTACAATTGATTAATCTGTGTTCGCAGCTTATACCTAACGCCAGTTTCAAAATTCAGGCTGTTATCTCAGGAAAAATTTCTTGGAGGGATTTCTAACCTAGGGAAATGTAATTTCATAAATTTCCTCGCCGTAACATTCCGTGTTCCGAACATTCTACATCCATAACGGATTCGACAAATATTCACTACAGATTTGTTAGCATGTGGGTTACCGAACTTTCATCACAAAACATTGAATATTGATACTTAGAAGTATTTTCTCAGATTTTGCAGCGTTTTCCAAACGCCAGTTACAAAAATGAAGCAATTTTCGCAGAAAAATTCCCTTGGAGTGTGTTCTACCTAATAGGCAAGTAGTTTAAATTATTTCAAACACTGTGAAATTCCACATTCCGAACATGGTACGTGCATCACGGATTAGATAAAAGATTCTTTAATATGTTGTGAAAATATGGATTACTGAACTTTCTTCCAACATAAAGGCATCTTTACACCTACAAATATTATCTCTCATTTCGCAGCTTTATCGAAACATCCCATTCGTAAATCAAGCAATTTTCGCTGAAATATTCTATTCTAGCCAGTTCTACCCAATAGAATTCTAATTTACATAGTTTCATTACCATGAAATTCTTTTTTCCGTACGCGCTACATGAGTCACGGTTTGAAAAATATTTACTACACTCTTGTTAACATGTGGATTACCGGACATTAATCCACCACTGCTGTCATATTGACACTTAGAAGCATTTTCTCATATTTTGAAGATTTTTCCTAATGCCAGATTTGAAAATGAGGCAGATATTTCAGAAAAATGCTCTTGGAGCGAGTTCTACGCAATAGACAGGTAATTAAATAGATGTGCTCATCATGACATTTTGTGTTCCGAACACATTTCATGTATCTCTGATTCGACAAATATTCACTACATAGTTGTTAGCATGTGGATTACAGCACTTCCATCCACCATACAAGGCTTACTGACACTTTGAAGAATTTCCTCAGATTTCACAGGTTAGTTTTAACGTCAGTTTAGAAAATGAGGAAGTTTTCGCAGAAAAATGTTCTTGGAGCGAGTTATACACAAAGGATATGTAATTTACCTAGTTTTACACACCGTGACATTCCGTGTTCTGAACACGTTACATGCATGACGGATTTGACAAACTTTATTTAATGAGTTGTGAACATTTGTATTATCGAACTTTCATCTTCCTTACAATGTATATTTATACATAGAAAGTTTTATTCTGATTTAGTAGATTCCTCCTAATCTCAGTTTCTAAAATCATGCAGTTTACACAGAGAAATCCTCTTGTAGCGAGTTCTATCCAATAGACATTCATTTACATAGAACCCGTCATCGTGAAATTCCGTGTTCCAAAATAGCTACATTCATCACGGATTTGACAAATATTCACTACAGATTTGGTAGCATAAGTATTACCGAACATTCATCCACCATAAATGCCATAATGACACTTTGAAGCACTTTCCCATATTTCAAAATATTTTCCTAATGTCAGTATTGAAAATGAGGCAGATTCACAAAATTTTCTCGTGGAGCAAGTTCTTCCCAATAGAAATGTAATTTACATAGTTTCCCTCACAGTGACATTCCAATTTCCGAACACGCTACATACTTCACGGATTTGACAAACATTTTTAATGAGTTATGTACATGTGTATTACAGAACTTTCATCCACCATAAAAGGCATATTTAAACCTAGAAATATTAACTCTGAATTTGCAGACTTTTTCTAATGCCAGTTTCGAATATCAGGCCGTTTTCTCCAGAAAAAAATTTTGGAGCTTTATATACCCAATAGACATGAAATTTTCATAGATTCCATCTCCGGAAATTTCCGTCATACAATCACGCTACATGCATAGGCTTTCTACAATTATTCACATCAGGTTTGTTTGCATGTGGCTATAAGTACTTCCATCACAATACAAGGCATATTGACACTTTGAAGCATTTTCTCAGATTTTGAAGGAATTTCCAAATGCCAGTTTCGAAAATGAGGCAGATTTCACAGAAAAAAACTCTTGGAGTGAGTTCTACCCGAGAGACATGTATTTTAACTAGATT
Source organism: Camelus bactrianus (assembly GCF_048773025.1). Lineage (NCBI taxonomy): Eukaryota > Metazoa > Chordata > Mammalia > Artiodactyla > Camelidae > Camelus > Camelus bactrianus. Next base: position 139,585,738 of record NC_133539.1, on the reverse strand, counting down.
CGCTCACCGTGATATTCTGTGTTACGAAAACTCTTCATGGACCTCGGATTCAAATAATATTCTCTACAGAGTTGTTAGTATGTGGATTGCCGAACTTTCATCCACCGTACAAGGCATATTTACACCTACAATTGTTCAATATGAATTCCTAGCATATTCCAAAAGCCAGTTTGAAAAATCAGGCTGTTATCTCAGGAAATAACTCTTGGAGCGATTTCTAACCTTGGGAAATGTAATTTACCTCAATTTCCTAACCGTGACATTCCTTGTTCCGAACATTCTACATGCATAATGGATTCGAAAATATTCATTACAGATTTGTTACCATGCGGATTACCGAACTTTATTCACAAAATATTGAATATTAATACTTAGATGTATTTTCTCAGATTTTGCAGTGTTTTCCAAGGGCCAGTTTCAGAAATGAAGCAGTTTTCACCGAAAAATTCTCTTGAAGTGAGTTCTACCAAATAGACAAGTAGTTTACATTGTTTCTATCACCGTGAATTTCCACTTTCCGAACATGGTACATGCATCATGGATTAGAAAAAAGATTCTTTAATATGTTGTGAAAATGTAGATTACTGAACTTTCTTCCAACATAAAGGCATCTTTACACCTACAAATATTTTCTCTCATTTCTCAGCTTTATCAAAATATCCCATTAGAGAATCAAGCATTTTTTGCCAAAATATTCTATTCTAGCTAGTTCTACCCAATAGAATTCTCATTTACATAGTTTCATTACCATGAAATAATGTTTTTCGAACGCGCTACATGAATCACGGTTTGAAAATATTTACTAAACTCTTGTTAACTTGTGGATTACCGGACTTCCATCCACCAATCAAGTCATATTGACACTTAGAAGCATTTTCTCATATTTCGAAGATTTTTCCTAATGCCAGATTTGAAAATGAGGCAGATTTTCAGAAAAATGCTCTTGGAGCGAGTTCTATCCAATAGACAGATAATTAACATAGATGTGCTCATCATGACATTTTGTGTTCCGAACACATTTCATGTATCTCGGATTTGACAAATATTCACTACAGAGATGTTAGCATTTGAATCACCATTCTTACATCCACCATAAAAGGCATATTTACACCTACAAGTGTTTACTCTCATTTCACAGTTTTATCAAAACGTTAAATTCCAAAATCATGCAATTTGCGCCGAAAAATTGTATTCAAGCTAGTTCTACCCAATAGAATTTTAATTTACATAGTTTCATTACCGTGAATTTCCGAGTTCCAAACATGCTTAATATGTCACGGATTCGAAAACTAATCCCTTCATAGTTTGTTACGTGTATTACCGGACTTAAATTACCCATTCAAGGCATATTCACACTTAGAAGCATTTTCTCAGATTTCTCAGGTTTTTCAAAACGTCAGTTTGGAAAATGATGCTGATTTCACAGAAAATGTTCTTGGAGACAGTTCTACCCAAAAGATATATATATTAAGTCGTTCACTCACCGTGACATTCCGTCTTCTGAACATGTTACATGCATCAAGGATTCGACAATCATTCTTTAATGAGTGTGAGCATGTGGATTATCAAATTTTCATCCACCTTACAAGACATGTTTTCACCTAGAAACATTTACTCACATTTCGCAGAATTTTCCTAAAGTGAATTTCGAAAATCAGGCAGTTTTACCAGAAAAATCCTCTTGTTGCATTTTCCATCCAATAGATATCTCATTTTCATAGATACCATCACCGTAACATTCCGTGTTCCTAAAAAACGGTTCATGCACCAAGGATTCAACAAATATTCACTGCTGAGTTGTTAGCATGTGAATTAGAGATCTTTATTATACCACTGAAGACTTATTGTCACCTTAAAGCATTTACTCTGAAATCACAGCGTTTTCATAACACCAGTTTTGAAACTGAGGCAGATATTTCAGTAAAATTCTCCTGGAGAGGGTTCTAACCAGTAGATATGTAATATACGTAGCTTCCCTCACCGAGAAAGACCGTGTTCCGAACAGGCTACATACATCAAGGATTTGAGAAACATTTTTAATGAGTTATGTACATGTGTATTACAGATCTTTCATCCAACATACAAAGCATATTGACACATAGAAACATTAACTCTGATTTCGCAGCTTTTTCCTAATAGCAGTTTCGAAAATCAGGCAGTTTTCAAAGGAAAAAACTTTTGGAGCGTGTTCTACCCAATAGGTACATAAATTACATAGATTCCCCCGCTGTGAAATTACGTGTACCGAGCACAACACATGCAGAAAATATTCGACAAAAATAAACTATAGGGTTATTTGCATGAGGATGACAGGACTTTCATCACAATAAAAGGCATATTAATGCTTAGAAGCTTTTTCTCTGATTTCACAGAGCTTTCAAAACGCCAGTTTCGAAAATGAGGCAGATTTCACTGCAAAAACCTCTTGGAGCAGGTACTAACCTATAGACTTGTAATTTACCTGGATTCGCTCACCGTGAAATTCCGTGTTCTGAACACGCTACATGCATCTCAGATTCGACAAATATTCACTACATAGTTGTTAGCATGTGGATTACAGCACTTTCATACACCATACAAGGCTTACTGGCACTTTGAAGAATTTTCTCAGATTTCACAGGTTAGTTTTAACGCCAGTTTAGAAAATGAGGCAGATTTGGCAGAAAAATGCTGTTGGAGCGAGTTATACACAATTGATATGTAATTTACCTAGTTTTACTCACCGTGACATTCCATGTTCAGAACACGTTTCATGCATCATGTATTCGACAAACATTCACTACAGAGTTGGTAGCATAACGATTACCGAACATTCATCCACCATAAATGCCATATTGACACTTTGAAGCACTTTCCCATATTTCAAAAGGTTTTCCTAATGCCAGTTTTGAAAATGAGGCAGATTCGCAAAAAATTCTCGTGGAGCAAGTACTTCCATATAGAAATGTAATTTACATAGTTTCCCTCACAGTGACATTCCAATTTCCGAACACGCTACATACTTCACGGATTTGACAAACATTATTAATGAGTTATGTTCATGTGTATTACAGAACTTTCACCCACCATAAAAGGCATGTTTAAACCTAGAAACATTAACTCTGAATTTGCAGCTTTTCCTAATGCCAGGTTTTCGAAAATCAGGCCGTTTTATCCGGAAAAAATTTGGAGCGAGTTCTACCCAATAGACATGAAAATTACATAGATTCCATCTCTGGAAATTTCCATCATACGATCACGCTACATGCATAGGCTTTCTACAATTATTCACATCACTTTTGTTTGCATGTGGCTTTATGAACTTCCATCACAATAAAAGACATATTGACAGTTTGAAGCATTTTCTCTGATTTTGAAATAATTTCCAAATGCCAGTTTCGAAAATGAGGCAGATTTCGCAGAGAAAATCTCTTGGAGTGAGTTCTACCCAAGAGACATTTAATTTACATAGATTCGCTCACCGTGATATTCTATGTTCTGAACACTCTTTATGTATCTCGGCTTCGACAAATATTCTCTACAGGGTTGTTAGTATGCGGATTGCCGAACTTTCATCCACAATACAAGGCATATTTTCACCTACAATTAATTAATCTGTGTTCGCAGCTTATTCCTAACGCCAGTTTCAAAAATCAGGCTGTTATCTCAGGAAAAATCTCTTTTAGAGATTTCTAACCTAGGGAAATATAATTTACAAAAATTTGATCGCCGTGATATTCCGTGTTCCGAACATTCTACATGCAAAACTGATTCGAAATATATTCACTACAGATTTTTTAGAATGTGGATTACCGAACTTTCAACACAATACATTGAATACTGATACTTAGAAGTATTTTCTCATATTTTGCAGCATTTTCATAACGACAGTTTCAAAAATGAAGCAGTTTTCACAGGAAAATTTACTTGGAGTGTGTTCAATCTAATAGGCAAGTAGTTTACATTGTTTCAATCACCATGAAATTCCACGTTCCGAACATGGTACATGCATCATGGATTAGAAAATAGATACTTTAATATGTTGTGAAAATTTGGATTACTGAACTTTCTTACAACATAAAGGCATCTATACACATACAAATTTTTTCTCTCATTAGGCAGATTTATCCAAATATCACATTCGAGTATCAAGCAATTTTCGCCGAAAAATTCTAATCTAGCTAGTTCTACCCAATAGAATTCTAATTTACATACTTTCATTACCATGAAATTCTGTTTTCCGAACGCGCTACTTGAATCACAGTTTGAAAAATATTACTACACTCTTTTTAACATGTGGATTACCGGACTTTCTTCCACCAATGCAGTCATATTGACACTTAGAAGCATTTTCTCATATTTCGAAGATTTTTCCTAACGCCAGATTTAAAAATGAGGCAGATTTTGCAGAAAAATGCTCTTGGAGCGAGTTCAACCCAATAGACAGGTAATATACATAGATGTGCTCATCATGACATTTTGTGTTGCAAACAAATTTCATGTATCTCGAATTCGACAAATATTCACCTCAGAGATGTTAGCATTTGGATTACCAATCTTACATCCACCATACAAGGCATATTTACACCTACAAGTATTTACTGTCATTTCACAGTTTTATCCAAGCTTCAAATTCGAAAATCATGCAATTTGCGCAGAAAAATTCTATTCAAGCTAGTTCTACCCAATAGAATTTTAATTTACATAGTTTCATTACCGTGAATTTCCGTGTTCCAAACACGCTAAATAAGTCACGGATCCGAAAACTATTCCCTTCATAGTTGGTTATGTGGTTTACCGGAATTAAACTCCCCATTCAAGGCATATTCACATTTAGAAGCATTTTCTCAGATTTCTCAGGTTTTTCCTAATGCCAGTTTGGAAAATGAGGCTGATTTCACAGAAAATGTTCTTGGAGCCAGATCTACACGAAATATATTTAATTAACTAGTTCAATCACCGTGACTTTCTATGTTCTGAAAATGATGAATGCATCATGGTTTCGACAATCATTCTTTAATGAGTGTGAGCATGTGGATTATCAAATTTTCATCCACCTTACAAGACATGTTTTCACCTAGAAACATTTACTCACATTTCGCAGAATTTTCCTAACATCAGTTTCGAAAATCAGGCAGTTTTCCCAGAAAAATCCTCTTGTTGCATGTTCCATCCAATAGACATCTCATTTTCATAGATACCGTCACCGTAACATTCCGTGTTCCTGAAAAACGGTTCATGCACCAAGGATTCAACAAATATTCACTGCTGAGTTGTTAGCATGTGAATTAGCGATCTTTAATAAACCACTGAAGACATATTGTCACCTTAAAGCATTTACTCTGATTTCACAGCGTTTTCATAACACCAGTTTTGAAACTGAAGCAGATTTTTCAGTAAAACTCTCATGGAGAGTGTTCTAACCAATAGATATGTAATTTACATAGCTTCCCACACCGAGAAATACCGTGTTCCAAACAGGCTACATACATCAAGGATTTGAGAAACATTTTAATGACTTTTGTACATGTGTATTACAGGCCTTTCATCCACCATACAAGGCATATTGACACATAGAAACATTATCTCTGAGTTCCCAGCATTTTCCTAAAAGCAGTTTCGAAAATCAGGCAGTTTTCTAAGGAAAAACCTTTTGGAGCATGTTCTACCCAATAGGTACGTAAATTACATAGATTCCCCCGCTGTGAAATTATGTGTTTTGAACACACCACATGCAGAAAAGATTCGACAAAAATAAATTATATAGTTGTTTGCATGAGGATGACAGGACTTTCATCCCAATACAAGGCATATTGATGCTTAGAAGCATTTTCTCTGATTTCACTGAATTTTCAAAATGCCAGTTTCGAAAATGAGGCAGATTCCATGGCAAAAAAATCTTGGAGCAGGTTCTAACCTATAGACATGAAATTTACATGGATTTGGTCACCGTGAAATTCCGTGTTCTGAACACGCTACATGCATCTCAGATTCGACAAATATTCACTACATAATTTTTAGCATGTGGATTACAGCACTTTCATCCACCAAACAAGGCTTACTGACACTTTGAAGAATTTTCTCAGATTTCACAGGTTAGTTTTAAAGCCAGTTTAGAAAATGAGGCAGATTTGGCAGAAAAATGCTCTTGGAGCGAGTTATACACAAAAGTTATGTAATTTACCTAGTTTTACTCTCCGTGACATTCCGTGTTCTGAACACGTTACATGCATCACGGATTTGACAAACACTTTTATGAGTTGTTTACATTTGTATTATCGAACTTTCATCTTCCTTACAATGTATATTTATACATAGAAATTTTATTCTGATTTAGTAGATTACTCCTAATCTCAGTTTCTAAAATCATGCAGTTTTCACAGAGAAATCCTCTTGGAGCGAGTTCTATCCAATAGACATGCAATTTTTATAGAATCCATCATTGTGAAATTCCGTGCTCCAAAATAGCTACACGCATCACGGATTCGACAAATATTCACTACAGAGATGGTAGCATAAGGATTACCGAATATTCATCCACCATAAATGCCATATTGACACTTTGAAGCACTTTCCCATATTTCAAAATATGTTCCTAATGCCAGTTTTGAAAATAAGGCAGATTCACAAAAAATTCTCGTGGAGCAAGTACTTCTCAATAGATATGTAATTTACACAGTTTCCCTCAGAGTGACATTCCAATTTCCGAACACACTACATACTTCACGGATTTGACAAACAATGTTATGAGTTATGTACATGTGTATTACAGAACTTTCATCCACCATACAAGGCATATTTCAAACTAGAAACATTAACTCCGAATTTGTAGCGTTTACCTAATGCCAGTTTTTCAAAAATCAGGCCGTTACCTCCGGAAAAATATTTGGAGTGAGTTCTACCCAATAGACATGAAATTTACATAGATTCCATCTCCGGAAATTTCTGTCATACGATCACGCTACATGCATAGGCTTTCTACAATTATTATCATCAGGTTTGTTTCCATGTGGCTTTATTAGCTTCCATCACAATAAAAGACATATTGACAGTTTCAAGCATTTTCTCTGATTTTGAAGGAATGTCCAAATGCCAGATTCGAAAATGAGGCTGATTTCGCAGAGAAAACCTCTTGGAGTGAGTTCTACCCAGGAGATATTTATTTTTCATAGATTCGCTCACCGTCATATTTTATGATCTGAACACTATTCATGTATCTCGGATTCAACAAATATTCTCTACAGAGTTGTTAGTATGCGGATTGCCGATCTTTCATCCACCATACAAGGCATATTTACACCTACAATTAATTAATCTGTGTTCGCACCTTATTCCTAATGCCAGATTCAAAAATCAGGCTGTTATCTCAGGAAAAAACTCTTGGAGCGATTTCTAACCTAGGGAAATGTAATTTACATAAATTTCCTCGCCGTGACATTCCGTGTTCCGAACATTCTACATGCATAACGGATTCGACAAATATTCACTACAGAATTGTTAGCATGTGGATTACCGAACTTTCATCACAAAACATTGAATATTGATACTTAGACGTATTTTCTCAGATTTTGCAGCGTTTTCCAAGCGCCAGTTTCAAAAATGAAGCAGTTTTCGCAGAAAAATTCCCTTGGAGTGTGTTCTACCTAATAGGCAAGTAGTTTAAATTATTTCAAACACCGTAAAATTCCACATTCCCAACATGGTACGTGCATCACGGATAAGAAAAAAGATTCTTTAATATGTTGTGAAATTATGCATTACTGTACTTTCTTCCAACATAAAGGCATCTATACACCTACAAATATTATCTCTCATTTCGCAGCTTTATCGAAACATCCCATTCGAGAATCAAGCAATTTTCGCTGAAATATCCTATTCTAGCTAGTTTTACCCAATAGAATTCTAATTTACATAGTTTCATTACCGTGAAATTCTGTTTTCCGTACGCTCTACATGAATCACGGTTTGAAAATATTTACTACACTCTTGTTAACATGTGAATTACCGGACTTTCATCCACCAATGCAGTCATATTGACACTTAGAAGCATTTTCTCATATTTCGAAAATTTTTCCTAACGCCAGATTTGAAAATGAGGCAGATTTTTCAGAAAAATGCTCTTGGAGCGAGTTCTACGCAATAGACAGGTAATTAAATAGATGTGCTCATCATGACATTTTGTGTTCCGAACACATTTCATGTATCTCTGATTCGACAAATATTCACTACATAGTTGTTAGCATGTGGATTACAGCACTTCCATCCACCATACAAGGCTTACTGACACTTTGAAGAATTTTCTCAGATTTCACAGTTTAGTTTTAACGCCAGTTTAGGAAATGAGGAAGTTTTGGCAGAAAAATGTTCTTGGAGCGAGTTATACACAAAGGATATGTAATTTACCTAGTTTTACACACCGTGACATTCTGTGTTCTGAACACGTTACATGCATGACGGATTTGACAAACTTTCTTTAATGAGTTGTGAACATTTGTATTATCGAACTTTCATCTTCCTTACAATGTATATTTATACATAGAAAGTTTTATTCTGATTTAGAAGATTTCTCCTAATCTCAGTTTCTAAAATCATGCAGTTTACACAGAGAAATCCTCTTGTAGCGAGTTCTATGCAATAGACATTCATTTACATAGAACCCGTTATCGTGAAATTCCGTGTTCCAAAATAGCTACATTCATCACGGATTTGACAAATATTCACTACAGATTTGGTAGCATAAGGATTACCGAACATTCATCCACCATAAATGCCATAATGACACTTTGAAGCACTTTCCCATATTTCAAAATATTTTCCTAATGTCAGTATTGAAAATGAGGCAGATTCACAAAATTTTCTCGTGGAGCAAGTTCTTCCCAATAGAAATGTAATTTACATAGTTTCCCTCACAGTGACATTCCAATTTCCGAACACGCTACATACTTCACGGATTTGACAAACATTATTAATGACTTATGTACATGTCTATTACAGAACTTTCATCCACCATAAAAGGCATATTTAAACCTAGAAATATTAACTCTGAATTTGCAGACTTTTTCTAATGCCAGTTTCGAATATCAGGCCGTTTTCTCCAGAAAAAAATTTTGGAGCTTTATATACCCAATAGACATGAAATTTTCATAGATTCCATCTCCGGAAATTTCCGTCATACAATCACGCTACATGCATAGGCTTTCTACAATTATTCACATCAGGTTTGATGCATGTGGCTATAAGTACTTCCATCACAATACAAGGCATATTGACACTTTGAAGCATTTTCTCAGATTTTGAAGGAATTTCCAAATGCCAGTTTCGAAAATGAGGCAGATTTCACAGAAAAAAACTCTTGGAGTGAGTTCTACCCGAGAGACATGTATTTTAACTAGATTCGCTCACCGTGATATTCTGTGTTACGAACACTCTTCATGGACCTCGGATTCAAAAAATATTCTCTACAGAGTTGTTAGTATGTGGATTGCCGAACTTTCATCCACCGTACAAGGCATATTTACACCTACAATTGTTCAATATGAATTCCTAGCATATTCCAAAAGCCAGTTTGAAAAATCAGGCTGTTATCTCAGGAAATAACTCTTGGAGCGATTTCTAACCTTGGGAAATGTAATTTACCTCAATTTCCTAACCGTGACATTCCTTGTTCCGAACATTCTACATGCATAATGGATTCGAAAATATTCATTACAGATTTGTTACCATGCGGATTACCGAACTTTATTCACAAAATATTGAATATTAATACTTAGATGTATTTTCTCAGATTTTGCAGTGTTTTCCAAAGGCCAGTTTCAGAAATGAAGCAGTTTTCACCGAAAAATCCTCTTGAAGTTAGTTCTACCAAATAGACAAGTAGTTTACATTGTTTCTATCACCGTGAAATTCCACATACCGAACATGGTACATGCATCATGGATTAGAAAAAAGATTCTTTAATATGTTGTGAAAATGTAGATTACTGAACTTTCTTCCAACATAAAGGCATCTTTACACCTACAAATATTTTCTCTCATTTCTCAGCTTTATCAAAATATCCCATTAGAGAATCAAGCATTTTTTGCCAAAATATTCTATTCTAGCTAGTTCTACCCAATAGAATTCTCATTTACATAGTTTCATTACCATGAAATAATGTTTTTCGAACGCGCTACGTGAATCACGGTTTGAAAATATTTACTAAACTCTTGTTAACTTGTGGATTACCGGACTTCCATCCACCAATCAAGTCATATTGACACTTAGAAGCATTTTCTCATATTTCGAAGATTTTTCCTAATGCCAGATTTGAAAATGAGTCAGATTTTGCAGAAAAATGCTCTTGGAGCGAGTTCTACCCAATAGACAGTTAATTAACATAGATGTGCTCATCATGACATTTTGTGTTCCGAACACATTTCATGTATCTCGGATTTGACAAATATTCACTACAGAGATGTTAGCATTTGAATCACCATTCTTACATCCACCATAAAAGGCATATTTACACCTACAAGTGTTTACTCTCATTTCACAGTTTTATCAAAACGTCAAATTCCAAAATCATGCAATTTGCGCCGAAAAATTCTATTCAAGCTAGTTCTACCCAATAGAATTTTAATTTACATAGTTTCATTACCGTGAATTTCCGAGTTCCAAACATGCTTAATATGTCACGGATTCGAAAACTAATCCCTTCATAGTTTGTTACGTGTATTACCGGACTTAAATTCCCCATTCAAGGCATATTCACACTTAGAAGCATTTTCTCAGATTTCTCAGGTTTTTCAAAACGTCAGTTTGTAAAATGATGCTGATTTCACAGAAAATGTTCTTGGAGACAGTTCTACCCAAAAGATATATATATTAAGTCGTTCACTCACCGTGACATTCCGTCTTCTGAACATGTTACATGCATCAAGGATTCGACAATCATTCTTTAATGAGTGTGAGCATGTGGATTATCAAATTTTCATCCACCTTACAAGACATGTTTTCACCTAGAAACATTTACTCACATTTCGCAGAATTTTCCTAAAGTGAATTTCGAAAATCAGGCAGTTTTACCGGAAAAAACCTCTTGTTGCATTTTCCATCCAATAGACATCTCATTTTCATAGATACCATCACCGTAACATTCCGTGTTCCTAAAAAACGGTTCATGCACCAAGGATTCAACAAATATTCACTGCTGAGTTGTTAGCATGTGAATTAGAGATCTTTATTATACCACTGAAGACATATTGTCACCTTAAAGCATTTACTCTGAAATCACAGCGTTTTCATAACACCAGTTTTGAAACTGAGGCAGATATTTCAGTAAAATTCTCCTGGAGAGGGTTCTAACCAGTAGATATGTAATATACGTAGCTTCCCTCACCGAGAAAGACCATGTTCCGAACAGGCTACATACATCAAGGATTTGAGAAACATTTTTAATGAGTTATGTACATGTGTATTACAGATCTTTCATCCAACATACAAAGAATATTGACACATAGAAACATTAACTCTGAGTTCGCAGCTTTTTCCTAATAGCAGTTTCGAAAATCAGGCAGTTTTCAAAGGAAAAAACTTTTGGAGCGTGTTCTACCCAATAGGTACATAAATTACATAGATTCCCCCGCTGTGAAATTACGTGTACCGAGCACACCACATGCAGAAAATATTCGACAAAAATAAACTATAGGGTTATTTGCATGAGGATGACAGGACTTTCATCACAATACAAGGCAAATTGATGCTTAGAAGCTTTTTCTCTGATTTCACAGAGCTTTCAAAACGCCAGTTTCGAAAACGAGGCAGATTCCATGGCAAAAAATCTCTTGTAGTAGTTTCTAACCTATAGAAATGAAATTTACATGGATTAGGTCACCGTGAAATTCCGTGTTCTGAACACGCTACATGCATCTCAGATTCGACAAATATTCACTACATAGTTGTTAGCATGTGGATTACAGCACTTTCATCCACCATACAAGGTTTACTGACACTTTGAAGAATTTTCTCAGATTTCACAGGTTAGTTTTAACGCCAGTTTAGAAAATGAGGCAGATTTGGCAGAAAAATGCTCTGGGAGCGAGTTATACACAAAAGATATGTAATTAACCTAGTTTTACTCTCCGTGACATTCCGTGTTCTGAACACGTTACATGCATGACGGATTTGAAAAACTTCATTTAATGAGTTGTGAACATTTGTATTATCAAACTTTCATCTTCCTTACAATGTATATTTATACATAGAAAGTTTTATTCTGATTTAGTAGATTTCTCCTAATCTCAGTTTCTAAAATCATGCAGTTTTCACAGGGAAATCCTCTTGGAGCGAGTTCTATCCAATAGACATGCAATTTTCATAGAATCCATCATCGTGAAATTCCGTGCTCCAAAATAGCTACACGCATCACGGATTCGACAAATATTCACTACAGAGTTGGTAGCATAAGGATTACCGAACATTCATCCACCATAAATGCCATATTGACACTTTGAAGCACTTTCCCATATTTCAAAATATGTTCCTAATGCCAGTTTTGAAAATAAGGCAGATTCACAAAAAATTCTCGTGGAGCAAGTACTTCCCAATAGAAATGTAATTTACATAGTTTCCCTCACAGTGACATTCCAATTACCGAACACGCTATATTCTTCACGGATTTGACAAACATATTTATGAGTTATGTTCATGTGTATTACAGAACTTTCATTCTTCATACAAGGCATATTTCAACCTAGAAACATTAACTCTGAATTTGCAGCCTTTTCCTAATGCCAGTTTTTTGAAAATCAGGCCGTTACCTCTGGAAAAATATTTGGAGTGAGTTCTACCCAATAGACATGAAATTTACATAGATTCCATCTCCGGAAATTTCCGTCATACGATCACGCTACATGCATAGGCTTTCTACAATTATTCACATCAGGTTTGTTTGCATGTGGCTTTATGAGCTTCCATCACAATAAAAGACATATTGACAGTTTCAAGCATTTTCTCTGATTTTGAAGGAATGTCCAAATGCCAGATTCAAAAATGAGGCAGATTTCGCAGAGAAAACCTCTTGGAGTGAGTTCTACCCAAGAGATATTTATTTTTCATAGATTCGCTCACCGTGATATTCTATGATCTGAACACTATTCATGTATCTCAGATTCGACAAATATTCTCTACAGTGTTGTTAGTATGCGGATTGCCGAACTTTCATCCACCATACAAGGCATATTTACACCTACAATTAATTAATCTGTGTTCGCACCTTATTACTAATGCCAGTTTCAAAAATCAGGCAGTTATTTCAGGAAAAAACTCTTGGAGCGATTTCTAACCTAGGGAAATGTAATTTACATAAATTTCCTCGCCGTGACATTCCGTGTTCCGAACATTCTACATGCATAGCTGATTCGACAAATATTCACTACAGATTTGTTAGCATGTGGATTACCGAACTTTCATCAGAAAACATTAAATATTGATACTTAGAAGTATTTTCTCAGATTTTGCAGCGTTTTCCAAGCGCCAGTTTCAAAAATGAAGCAGTTTTCGCAGAAAAATTCCCTTGGAGTGTGTTCTACCTAATAGGCAAGTAGTTTAAATTATTTCAAACACCGTGAAATTCCACGTTCCGAACATGGTACGTGCATCACGGATTAGAATAAAGATTCTTTAATATGTTGTGAAAATATGGATTACTGAACTTTCTTCCAACATAAAGGCATCTTTACACCTACAAATATTATCTCTCATTTCGCAGCTTTATTGAAACATCCCATTCGAGAATCAAGCAATTTTCGCTGAAATATTCTATTCTAGCTAGTTCTACCCAATAGAATTCTAATTTACATAGTTTCATTACCGTGAAATTCTGTTTTCCGTACGCTCTACATGAATCACGGTTTGAAAATATTTACTACACTGTTGTTAACATGTGGATTACCGGACATTCATCCATCAATCAAGTCATATTGACACTTAGAAGCATTTTCACATATTTCGAAGAATTTTCCTAACGCCAGATTTGAAAATGAGGCAGATTTTTCAGAAAAATGCTCTTGGAGCGAGTTCTACCCTATAGACAGGTAATTTAAATAGATGAGCTCATCATGACATTTTGTGTTCTGAACACATTTCATGTATCTCTGATTCGACAAATATTCACTACATAGTTGTTATCATGTGGATTACAGCACTTTCATCCACCATACAAGGCTTACTGACACTTTGAAGAATTTTCTCAGATTTCACAGGTTAGTTTTAACGCCAGTTTAGGAAATGAGGAAGTTTTGGCAGAAAAATGTTCTTGGAGTGATTTATACACAAAGGATATGTAATTTACCTAGTTTTACACACCGTGACATTCCGTGTTCTGAACACGTTACATGCATGACGGATTTGACAAACTTTCTTTAATGAGTTGTGAACATTTGTATTATCGAACTTTCATCTTCCTTACAATGTAGATTTATACATAAAAAGTTTTATTGTGATTTAGTAGATTTCCCCTAATCTCAGTTTCTAAAATCATGCAGTTTACATAGAGAAATCCTCTTGGAGCGAGTTCTATCCAATAGACATTCATTTACATAGAACCCGTCATTGTGAAATTCCGTGTTCCAAAATAGCTACATTCATCACGGATTTGACAAATATTCACTACAGATTTGGTAGCATAAGGTTTACCGAACATTCATCCACCATAAATGCCATAATGACACTTTGAAGCACTTTCCCATATATTAAAAGATTTTCCTAATGCCAGTTTTGAAAATGAGGCAGATTCACAAAATTTTCTCGTGGAGCAAGTACTTCCCATTAGAAATGTAATTTACATAGTTTCCCTCACAGTGACATTCCAATTTCCGAACACGCTACATACTTCACGGATTTGACAAACATTTTTAATGACTTATGTACATGTCTATTACAGAACTTTCATCCACCATACAAGGCATATTTAAACCTAGAAATATTAACTCTGAATTTGCAGACTTTTTTTAATGCCAGTTTCGTAAATCAGGCCGTTTTCTCCAGAAAAAATTTTTGGAGCTTTATCTACCCAATAGAGAAGAAATTTACATAGATTCCATCTCCGGAAATTTCCGTCATACAATCACGCTACATGCATAGGCTTTCTACAATTATTATCATCAGGTTTGTTTGCATGTGGCTATAAGTACTTCCATCACAATACAAGGCATATTGACACTTTGAAGCATTTTCTCAGATTTTGAAGGAATTTCCAAATGCCAGAATCGAAAATGAGGCAGATTTCGCAGAGAAAACCTCTTGGAGTGAATTCTACCCGAGAGACATGTATTTTAACTAGATTCGCTCACCGTGATATTCTGTGTTACGAACACTCTTCATGGACCTTGGATTCAAAAAATATTCTCTACAGAGTTGTTAGTATGTGGATTGCCGAACTTTCATCCACCGTACAAGGCATATTTACACCTACAATTGTTTAATCTGATTTCCTAGCATATTCCAAAAGCCAGTTTCAAAAATCAGGCTGTTATCTCAGGAAATAACTCTTGGAGCGATTTCTAACCTTGGGAAATGTAATTTACCTAAATTTCCTCACCGTGACATTCCGTGTTCTGAACATTCTACATGCATAACGGATTCGACAAATATTCATTACAGATTTGTTACCATGCGGATTAGCGAATTTTCATCACAAAATATTGAATATTAATACTTAGAAGTATTTTCTCAGATTTTGCAGTGTTTTCCAAGGGCCAGTTTCAGAAATGAAGCAGTTTTCACAGAAAAATTCTCTTGAAGTTAGTTCTACCAAATAGACAAGTAGTTTACATTGTTTCAATCACCGTGAAATTCCACATTCCGAACATGGTACATGCATCACGGATTAGAAAATAGATAGTTTAATATGTTGTGAAAATGTAGATTACTGAACTTTCTACCAACATACAGGCATCTTTACACCTACAAATATTTTCTCTCATTTCGCAGCTTTATCCAAATATCCCATTAGAGGATCAAGCAATTTTTGCCAAAATATTATATTCTAGCTAGTTCTACCCAATGGAATTCTCATTTACATAGTTTCATTACCGTGAAATACTGTTTTTCGAACGCGCTTCATGAATCACGGTTTGAAAATATTTACTATACCCTTGTTAACTTGTGGATTACCGGACTTTCATCCACCAATCAAGTCATATTGACACTTAGAAGCATTTTCTCATATTTCGAAGATTTTTCCTAACACCAGATTTGAAAATGAGGCAGATTTTTCAGAAAAATGCTCTTGGAGCGAGTTCTACCCAATAGACAGGTAATTTACATAGATGTGCTCATCATGACATTTTGTGTTCCGAACACATTTCATGTATCTCGGATTCGACAAATATTCACTACAGAGATGTTAGCATTTGAATTACCAATCTTACATCCACCATAAAAGGCATATTTACACCTACAAATAATTACTCTCATTTCGCAGTTTTATACAAACGTCAAATTCCAAAACCATGCAATTTGCGCAGAAAAATTCTATTCAAGCTAGCTCTACCCAATAGAATTTTAATTTACATAGTTTCATTACTGTGATTTTCCGTGTTCCAAACACGCTAAATATGTCACGGATACGAAAACTATTCCCTTCATAGTTGGTTATGTGTATTACTGGTCTTAAATTATCCATTCAAGGCATATTCACACTTAGAAGCATTTTCTCATATTTCTCAGGTTTTTCCTAACGTCAGGTTGGAAAATGATGCTGATTTCACAGAAAATGTTCTTGGAGACAGTTCTACCCAAAAGATATATATTTTAAGTCGTTCACTCACCATGACATTCCGTCTTCTGAACATGTTACATGCATCAAGGATTCGACAATCATTCTTTAATGAGTGTGAGCATGTGGATTATCAAATTTTCATCCACCTTACAAGACATGTTTTCACCTAGAAACATTTACTCACATTTCGCAGAATTTTCCTTACGTCAATTTCGAAAATCAGGCAGTTTTACCAGAAAAATCCTCTTGTTGCCTTTTCCATCAAATAGACATCTCATTTTCATAGATACCATCACTGTAACATTCCGTGTTCCTAAAAAACTGTTCATGCACCAAGGATTCAACAAATATTCACTGCTGAGTTGTTAACATGTGAATTACCGATCTTTAATAAATCATTGAAGACATATTGTCACCTTAAAACATTTACTCTGAAATCACAGCGTTTTCATAACACCAGTTTCGAAACTGAGGCAGATTTTTCAGTAAAACTCTCCTGGAGAAGGTTCTACCAGAAGATATGTAATAAACGTAGCTTCCCTCACCGAGAAAGACCGTGTTTCGAACAGGCTACATACATCAAGGATTGGAGAAACATTTTTAATGAGTTATTTACATGAGTATTACCGATCTTTCATCCACCATACAAAGCATTTTGACACATAGAAACATTAACTCTGAGTTCGCAGCTTTTTCCTAATAGCAGTTTCGAAAATCATGCAGTTTTCAAATGAAAAAGCTGTTGGAGCGTGTTCTACCCAATAGGTACGTAAATTACATAGATTCCCCCTCTGTGAAATTACGTGTACCTAACACACCACATGAAGAAAAGATTCGACAAAAATAAACTATAGGGTTGTTTGCATGAGAATGACAGTATTTCATCACAATACAAGGCATATTGATGCTTAGAAGCATTTTCTTTGATTTCACACAGCTTTCAAAATGCCAGTTTCGAAAATGAGGCAGATTCCATGGCAAAAAACTCTTGGAGCAGGTTCTAACCTATAGACCTGAAATTTACATGGATTTGGTCACCGTGAAATTCCGTGTTCTGAACACGCTACATGCATCTCAGATTCGACAAATATTCACTATATAGGTGTTAGCATGTGGATTACAGCACTTTCACCACCAAACCAGGCTTACTGACACTTTGAAGAATTTTCTCAGATTTCACAGTTTAGTTTTAACGCCAGTTTAGAAAATGAGGCAGATTTGGCAGAAAAATGCTCTTGAAGCGAGTTATACACAAAAGATATGTAATTAACCTAGTTTTACTCACCGTGACATTCCGTGTTCTGAACACGTTACATGCATGACGGTTTTGACAAACTTTCTTTAATGAGTTGTGAACATTTGTATTATCGAACTTTCATATACCTTACAATGTATATTTATACATAGAAAGTTTTATTCTGATTTAGTAGATTTCTCCTAATCTCAGTTTCTAAAATCATGCAGTTTTCACAGGGAAATCCTCTTGGAGCGAGTTCTATCCAATAGACATGCAATTTTCATAGAATCCATCTTCGTGAAATTCGGTGCTCCAAAATAGCTACACGCATCACGGATTCGACAAATATTCACTACAGAGTTGGTAGCATAAGGATTACCGAACATTCATCCATCATAAATGCCATATTGACACTTTGAAGCACTTTCCCATATTTCAAAATATTTTCCAAATGCCAGTTTTGAAAATGAGGCAGATTCACAAAAAATTCTCGTGGAGCAAGTACTTCAAAATAGAAATGTAATTTACATAGTTTCCCTCACAGTGACATTCCAAACTCCGAACACGCTACATACTTCACGGATTTGACAAACATTTTTATGAGTTATGTACATGAGTATTACAGAACTTTCATCCACCATACAAGGCATATTTCAACCTAGAAACATTAACTCTGAATTTGCAGCCTTTTCCTAATGCCAGTTTTTTGAAAATCAGGCCGTTATTTCCGGAAAAAAATTTGGAGCGAGTTCTACCCAATAGACATGAAATTAACATAGATTACATCTCCGGAAATTTCTGTCATACGATCACGCTACATGCATAGGCTTTCTACAATTATTCACATCAGGTTTGTTTGCATGTGGCTTTATGAACTTCCATCACAATAAAAGACATATTGACAGTTTCAAGCATTTTCTCTGATTTTGAAGGAATGTCCAAATGCCAGATTCGAAAATGAGGCAGATTTCGCAGAGAAAACCTCTTGGAGTGAGTTCTACCCAAGAGATATTTATTTTACATAGATTCGCTCACCGTGATATTCTATGATCTGAACACTATTCATGTATCTCGGATTCGACAAATATTCTCTACAGAGTTGTTAGTATGCGGATTGCCGAACTTTCATCCACCATACAAGGCATATTTACACCTACAATTGATTAATCTGTGTTCGCACTTTATTCCTAAAGCCAGTTTCAAAAATCAGGCTCTTATCTCAGGAAAAATCTCTTGGAGCGATTTCTAACCTAGGGAAATGTAATTTACATAAATTTCCTCGCCGTGACATTCCGTGTTCCGAACATTCTACATGCATAATGGATTCGACAAATATTCTCTACAGATTTGTTAGCATGTGGATTACCGAACTTTCATCACAAAACATTGAATATTGATACTTAGAAGTATTTTCTCAGATTTTGCAGCGTTTTCCAAGCTCCAGTTTCAAAAATGAAGCAGTTTTCGCAGAAAAATTCCCTTGGAGTGTGTTCTACCTAATAGGCAAGTAGTTTAAATTATTTCAAACACCGTAAAATTCCACGTTCCGAACATGGTACGTGCATCACGGATTAGAAAAAAGATTCTTTAATATGTTGTGAAATTATGGATTACTGAACTTTCTTCCAACATAAAGGCATCTTTACACCTACAAATATTATCTCTCATTTCGCAGCTTTATCGAAAAATCCCATTCGAGAATCAAGCAATTTTCGCTGAAATATTCTATTCTAGCTAGTTCTACCCAATAGAATTCTAATTTACATAGTTTCATTACCGTGAAATTCTGTTTTTCGTACGCGCTTCATGAATCACGGTTTGCAAAATATTTACTACACACTTGTTAACATGTTGTTTACCGGACTTTCATCCACCAATCCAGTCATATTGACACTTAGAAGCATTTTCTCATATTTTGAAGATTTTTCCTAACGCCAGATTTGAAAATGAGGCAGATTTTTCAGAAAAATGCTCTTGGAGCGAGTTCTACCCAATAGACAGGTAATTTAAATAGATGTGCTCATCATGACATTTTGTGTTCCGAACACATTTCATGTATCTCTGATTCGACAAATATTCACTACATAGTTGTTAGCATGTGGATTACAGCACTTTCATCCACCATACAAGGCTTACTGACACTTTGAAGAATTTTCTCATATTTCACAGTTAAGTTTTAACGCCAGTTTAGAAAATGAGGCAGTTTTGGCAGAAAAAATTTCTTGGAGTGATTTATACACAAAAGATATGTAATTTACCTAGTTTTACACACCGTGACATTCCGTGTTCTGAACACGTTACATGCATGACGGAATTGACAAACTTTCTTTAATGAGTTGTGAACATTTGTATTATCGAACTTTCATATACCTTACAATGTATATTTATACATAGAAAGTTTTATTCTGATTTAGTAGATTTCTCCTAATCTCAGTTTCTAAAATCATGCAGTTTACACAGGCAAATCCTCTTGGAGCGAGTTCTATCCAATAGACATTCATTTACATAGAACCCGTCATCGTGAAATTCCGTGTTCCAATATACCTACATTCATCACGGATGTAACAAATATTCACTACAGTTTTGGTAGCATAAGGATTACCGAACATTCATCCACCATAAATGCCATAATGACACTTTGAAGCACTTTCCCAAATTTCAAAAGATTTTCCTAATGCCAGTTTTGAAAATGAGGCAGATTCACAAAGTTTTCTCGTGGAGCAAGTAATTCTCAATAGAAATGTAATTTACATAGTTTCCCTCACAGTGACATTCCAATTTCCGAACACGCTACATACATCACGGATTTGACAAACATTTTTAATGAGTTATGTACATGTGTATTACACAACTTTCATCCACCATAAAAGGCATATTTAAACCTAGAAACATTAAATCTGAATTTGCAGCCTTTTCCTAATGCCAGTTTTTCGAATATCAGGCCGTTTTATCCGGAAAAATTTTGGAGCTATTTCTACCCAATAGACATGAAATTTACATAGATTCCATCTCCGGATATTTCTGTCTTACTATCACGCTACATGCATATGCTTTCTACAATTATTCACATCAGGTTTGTTTGCATGTGGCTTTATGAACTTCCATCACAATACAAGACATATTGACAGTTTGAAGCATTTTCTCTGATTTTGAAGAAATTTCCAAATGCCAGTTTCAAAAATAATGCAGATTTCGCAGAAAATACCCTTGGATTGAGTTCTAACCAAGAGACTTTTATTTTACATAGATTCGCTCACCGTGATATTCTAAGTTCTGAACACTCTTCATGTATCTTGGATTCGACAAATATTCTCTACAGAGTTGTTAGTATGAGGATTGCCGTACTTTCATCCACCATACAAGGCATATTTACACCTACAATTGATTAATCTGAGTTCGCAGCTTATTCTTAATGCCAGTTTCAAAAATCAGGCTGTTATCTCAGGAATAAACTCTTGGAGAGATTTCTAACCTAGGGGAATATAATTTACATAAATTTCCTCGCCATGACATTCCGTGTTCCAAACATTCTACATGCATAACGGATTCGACAAATATTCACTACAGATTTGTTAGCATGTGGATTACCGAACTTTCATCACAAAACTTTGAATATTGAAACTTAGAAGTATTTTCTCAGATTTTGCAGTGTTTTCCAAGGGCCAGTTTCAAAATGAAGCAATTTTCACAGAAAAATTCTCTTGAAGTGAGTTCTACCGAATAGACAAGTAGTTTACATTGTTTCAATCTCCGTGAAATTCCACGTCCCGAACATGTTACATGCATCATTTATTAGAATAAAGATACTTTAATATATTGTGAAAATGTGGATTACTGAACTTTCTTCCAACATAAAGGCATCTTTACACCTACAAATATTTTCTCTCATTTCACAGCTTTATCTAAATATCCCATTCGAGAATCAAGCAATTTTCGCTCAAATATTCTATTCTAGCTTGTTCTACCCAATAGAATTCTCATTTACATAGTTTCATTACCGTGAAATTCTGTTTTTCGAACGCACTACAAGAATCACGGTTTGAAAAATATTTACTACACTCTTGTTAACATGTGGATTACCGGACTTTCATCCACCAATCAAGTCATATTGACACTTAGAAGCATTTTCTCTTATTTCGAAGATTTTTCCTAACGCCAGATTTGAAAAAGAGGCAGATTTTGCAGAAAAATGCTCTTGGAGCGTGTTCTACCCAATAGACAGGTAATTAACATAGATGTGCTCATCATGATCCTTTGTGGTCCGAACACATTTCATGTATCTCGGATTCGACAAATATTCACTACAGAGATGTTAGCATTTGGATTACCAATCCTACATCCACCATACAAGGCATATATACACCTACAAGTATTTACTCTCATTTCACAGTTTTATCCAAATGTCAAATTCGAAAATCATGCAATTTGTTCAGAAAAATTCTATTCAAGCTAGTTCTACCCAATAGAATTTTAATTTACATAGTTTCATTGCCGTGAATTTCCGTGTTCCAAACACGCTAAATAAGTCACGGTTTCGAAAAGTATTCCCTTCATAGTTGGTTAGTGGTTTAACACACTTAAATTCCCCTTTCAAGGCATATTCACACTTAGAAGCATTTTCTCAGATTTCTCAGGTTTTCCTAACGCCAGTTTGGAAAATGAGGCTTATTTCACAGAAAAATGCTCTTGGAGCGAGTTCTACCCAAAAGATATGTAATTTAAGTAGTTCACTCACCGTGACATTCCGTGTTCTGAACATTTTACATGCATCAAGCTTTCGACAATCATTCTTTAATGAGTGTGAGCATGTGGATTATCAAATTTCATCCACCTTACAAGTCATGTTTTCACCTAGAAACATTTACTCACATTTCGCAGAATTTTCCTAAGGTCAGTTTCGAAAATCAGGCAGTTTTCCCAGAAAAATCCTCTTGTTGCATGTTCCATCCAATAGACATCTCATTTTCATAGATACCATCACCGTAACATTCCGTGTACCTAAAAAACGGTTCATGCAACAAGGATTCAACATATATTCACTGCTGAGTTGTTAGCATGTTTATTACCGATCTTTAATAAACCATTGAAGACATATTGTCACCTTAAAGAATTTACTCTGATTTCACAGCGTTTTCATAGCACCAGTTTCGAATCTGAGGCAGATTTTTCAGTAAAACTCTCCTGGAGAGTGTTCTAACCAATAGATATGTAATTTACATAGCTTCCCTCACCGAGAAAGACCGTGTTCAGAACAGGCTACATACATCAAGGATTGGAGAAACATTTTTAATGAGTTATGTACATGTGTATTACAGATCTTTCATCCACCATACAAGGCATATTGACACATAGAAATATTAAATCTGAGTTCACAGCTTTTTCCTAATAGCAGTTTCGAATTTCAGGCAGTTTTCAAAGGAAAAAACTGTTGGAGCGTGTTCTACCCAATAGGTACGTAAATTACATAGATTCCCCCGCTGTGAAATTACGTGTACCGAACACACCACATGCAGAAAAGATTCGACAAATATAAACTATAGAGTTGTTTGCATGACGATGACAGGTCTTTCATTACAATAAAAGGCATATTGATGCTTAGAAGCTTTTTCTCTGATTTCACAGAGCTTTCAAAACGCCAATTTCGAAAATGAGGCAGATTTCACGGCAAAAACCTCTAGGAGCAGGTTCTAACCTATAGACATATAATTTACATGGATTCGCTCACCGTGAAATTCCGTGTTCTGAACACGCTACATGCATCTCAGATTCGACAAATATTCACTACATAGTTGTTTGCATGTGGAATAAAGCACTTTCATCCACCATACAAGGCTTACTGGCACTTTGAAGTATTTTCTCAGATTTCACAGTTTAGTTTTAACGCCAGTTTACAAAATGAGGCAGATTTGGCAGAAAAATGCTTTTGGAGCGAGTTATACACAAATGATATGTAATTTACCTAGTTTTACTCTCCGTGACATTCCGTGTTCTGAACACGTTACATGCATCATGGATTTGACAAACATACTTTAATGAGTTGTGAACATTTGTATTATCGAACTTGCATGTTCCTTACAATGTATATTTATACATAGAAAGTTTTATTCAGATTTAGTAGATTTCTCCTAATCTCAGTTTCTAACATCATGCAGTTTTCACAGGGAAATCCTCTTGGAGCGAGTTCTATCCAATAGACATGCAATTTTCATAGAATCCATCATCGTGAAATTCCGTGCTCCAAAATAGCTACACGCATCATGGATTCGAAAAATATTCACTACAGATTTGGTAGCATAACGATTACCGAACATTCATCCTCCATAAATGCCATATTGACACTTTGAAACACTTTCACATATTTCAAAATATTTTCCTTATGCCAGTTTTGAAAATGAGGCAGATTCACAAAAAATTCTCGTGGAGGAAGTACTTCCCAACAGAAATGTAATTTACATAGTTTCCCTCACAGTGACATTCCAATTTCCGAACACGCTACATACTTCACGGATTTGACAAACATTTTTCTGAGTTATGTACATGTGTATTACAGAACTTTCATCCACCATACAAGGCATATTTAAACCTAGAAACATTAACTCGGAATTTGCAGCCTTTTCCTAATGCCAGTTTCAAAAATCATGCTGTTGTCTCAGGAAAAATCTCTTGGAGCGATTTCTAACCTAGGGAAATGTAATTTACATAAATTTCCTCGCCGTTACATTCCATGTTCTGAACATTCTACATGCATAACAGATTCGACAAAAATTCACTACAGATTTTTTAGCATGTGGATTACCGAACTTTCATCACAAAACATTGAATATTGATACTTATAAGTATTTTCTCAGATTTTGCAGCGTTTTCCAAGCGCCGGTTTCAAAAATGAAGCAGTTTTCCCAGAAAAATCCTCTTGAAGTTAGTTCTACCGAATAGACAAGTAGTTTACATTGTTTCAATCACCGTGAAATTCCACGTTCCGATCATCGTACATGCATCACGGATTAGAAAAAAAATTCTTTAATATGTTGTGAAAATATGGATTACCGAACTTTCTTCCAAAATAAAGGCATCTTTACAGCTACAACTATTTTCTCCCTTTTCGCAGCATATCCAAACATCACATTCAAGAATTAAGCAATTTTCACTGAAATATACTATACTAGCTAATTCTACCAAATAGAATTCTCATTTACATTGTTTCATTACCGTGAAATTTTGTTTTTCGATCGCACTACATGAATCACGGTTTGAAAAATATTTACTACACTCTTGTTAACATGTGGATTACCAGACTTTCATCCACCAATCAAGTCATATTGACACTTAGAAGCATTTTCTCATATTTCGAAGATTTTTCCTAATGCCAGATTTGAAAATGAGGCAGATTTTGCAGAAAAATGCTCTTGGAGCGAGTTCTACCCAAAAGACAAGTAATTTACATAGATGTGCTCATCAAGATCCTTTGTGGTCCGAACACATTTCATGTATCTCTGATTCGTTAAATATACACTACAGAGATGTTAGCATTTGGATTACCAATCCTACATCCACCATACAAGGCATATATACACCTACAAGTATTTACTCTCATTTCACAGTTTTATCAAAACGTCAAATTCGAAAATCATGCATTTTGCACAGAAAAATTCTATTCAAGCTAATTCTACCCAATAGAATTTTAATTTACATAGTTTCATTGCCGTGAATTTCCGTGTTCCAAACACGCTAAATAAGTCACGGTTTCGAAAAGTATTCCCTTCATAGTTGGTTAGTGGTTTAACACACTTAAATTCCCCTTTCAAGGCATATTCACACTTAGAAGCATTTTCTCAGATTTCTCAGGTTTTCCTAACGCCAGTTTGGAAAATGAGGCTTATTTCACAGAAAAATGCTCTTGGAGCGAGTTCTACCCAAAAGATATGTAATTTAAGTAGTTCACTCACCGTGACATTCCGTGTTCTGAACATTTTACATGCATCAAGCTTTCGACAATCATTCTTTAATGAGTGTGAGCATGTGGATTATCAAATTTCATCCACCTTACAAGTCATGTTTTCACCTAGAAACATTTACTCACATTTCGCAGAATTTTCCTAAGGTCAGTTTCGAAAATCAGGCAGTTTTCCCAGAAAAATCCTCTTGTTGCATGTTCCATCCAATAGACATCTCATTTTCATAGATACCATCACCGTAACATTCCGTGTTCCTAAAAAACGGTTCATGCAACAAGGATTCAACATATATTCACTTCTGAGTTGTTAGCATGTTTATTACCGATCTTTAATAAACCATTGAAGACATATTGTCACCTTAAAGAATTTACTCTGATTTCACAGCGTTTTCATAGCACCAGTTTCGAATCTGAGGCAGATTTTTCAGTAAAACTCTCCTGGAGAGTGTTCTAACCAATAGATATGTAATTTACATAGCTTCCCTCACCGAGAAAGACCGTGTTCAGAACAGGCTACATACATCAATGATTGGAGAAACATTTTTAATGAGTTATGTACATGTGTATTACAGATCTTTCATCCACCATACAAGGCATATTGACACATAGAAATATTAAATCTGAGTTCACAGCTTTTTCCTAATAGCAGTTTCGAATTTCAGGCAGTTTTCAAAGGAAAAAACTTTTGGAGCGTGTTCTACCCAATAGGTACGTAAATTACATAGATTCCCCCGCTGTGAAATTACGTGTACCGAACACACCACATGCAGAAAAGTTTCGACAAAAATAAACTATAGAGTTGTTTGCATGAGGATGACAGGACTTTCATCACAATAAAAGGCATATTGATGCTTAGAAGCTTTTTCTCTGATTTCACAGAGCTTTCAAAACGCCAGTTTCGAAAATGAGGCAGATTTCACGGCAAAAACCTCTTGAAGCAGGTTCTAACCTATAGACATGTAATTTACCTGGATTCGCTCACCGTGAAATTCCGTGTTCTGAACACGCTATATGCATCTCAGATTCGACAATTATTCACTACATAGTTGTTTGCATGTGGATTACAGCACTTTCATCCACCATACCATGCTTACTGGCACTTTGAAGTATTTTCTCAGATTTCACAGTTTTGTTTTAACGCCAGTTTAGAAAATGAGGCAGATTTGGCAGAAAAATGCTCTGGGAGCGAGTTATACACAAAAGATATGTAATTTACCTAGTTTTACTCTCCGTGACATTCCGTGTTCTGAACACGTTACATGCATCTCGGATTTCACAAACATACTTTAATGAGTTGTGAACATTTGTATTATCGAACTTTCATCTTCCTTACAATGTATATTTATTCATAGAAAATTTTATTCAGATTTAGTAGATTTCTCCTAATCTCAGATTCTAAAATCATGCAGTTTTCACAGGGAAATTCTCTTGGAGCGAGTTCTATCCAATAGAAATGCAATTTTCATAGAATCCATCATCGTGAAATTCCGTGCTCCAAAATAAATACACGCATCACGGATTCGAAAAATATTCACTACAAAGTTGGTAGCATAACGATTACCGAACATTCGTCCACCATATATGCCATATTGACACTTTGAAGCACTTTCCCGTATTTCAAAAGACTTTCCTAATGCCAGATTTTAAAATGAGGCAGATTCGAAGAAATTCTCGTGGAGCAAGTACTTCCCAATAGAAATGCAATTTACATAGTTTCCCTCACAGTGACATTCCAATTTACGTACATGGTACATACTTCACGGATTTGACAAACATTTTTAATGAGTTATGTACATGTGTATTACAGAACTTTCATCCACCCTACAAGGCATATTTCAACGTAGAAACATTAACTCGGAATTTGCAGCCTTTTCTTAATGCCAGTTTCAAAAATCAGGCTGTTATCTCAGGAAAAATCTCTTGGAGCAATTTCTAAACCACGGAAATGTAATTTACATAAATTTCTTCTCCATGACATTCCGTGTTCCAAACATTCTACATGCATAACGGATTCGACAAATATTCACTACAGATTTGTTAGCATGTGGATTACCAATCTTTCATCACAAAACTTTGAATATTGATACTTAGAAGTATTTTCTCAGATTTTGCAGTGTTTTCCAAGCGCCAGTTTCAAAAAAGATGCAGTTTTCACACAAAAGTCTTCTTGAAGTGATTTCTACCGAATAGACAAGTAGTTTATATTGTTTCAATCACCGTGAAATTCCACGTTCCGATCATCGTACATGCATCACGGATTAGAAAAAATATTCTTTAATATGTTGTGAAAATATGGATTACCGAACTTTCTTCCAAAATAAAGGCATCTTTACAGCTACAAATATTTTCTCCCTTTTCGCAGCTTTATCCAAACATCACATTCAAGAATTAAGCAATTTTCGCTGAAATATTCTATTCTAGCTAGTTCTACTCAATAGAATTCTCATTTACATAGTTTTATTACCGTGAAATTCTGTTTTTCGAACGCACTACATGAATCACGGTTTGAAAAATATTTACTACACTCTTGTTAACTTGTGGATTACCGGACTTTCATCCACCAATCAAGTCATATTGACACTTAGAAGCATTTTCTCATATTTCGAAGATTTTTCCTAATGCCAGATTTGAAAATGAGGCAGATTTTGCAGAAAAATGCTCTTGGAGCGAATTCTACCCAAAAGACAAGTAATTTACATAGATGTGCTCATCAAGATCCTTTGTGGTCCGAACACATTTCATGTATCTCTGATTCGTTAAATATACACTACAGAGATGTTAGCATTTGGATTACCAATCTTACATCCACCATACAAGGCATATATACACCTACAAGTATTTACTCTCATTTCACAGTTTTATCCAAACGTCAAATTCGAAAATCATGCATTTTGCACAGAAAAATTCTATTCAAGCTAGTTCTACCCAATAGAATTTTAATTTACATAGTTTCATTACCGTGAATTTCCGTGTTCCAATCACACTAAATAAGTCACGGTTTCGAAAAGAATTCCCTTCATAGTTGGTTACGTGGTTTAACACACTTAAATTCCCCTTTCAAGGCATATTCACACTTAGAAGCATTTTCTCAGATTTCTCAGGTTTTCCTAACTCCAGTTTGGAAAATGAGGCTGATTTCACAGAAAAATGCTCTTGGAGCGAGTTCTACCCAAAAGATATGTAATTTAAGTAGTTCACTCACCGTGACATTCCGTGTTCTGAACATTTTACATGCATCAAGTTCTCGACAATCATTCTTTAATGAGTGTGAGCATGTGGATTATCAAATTTCATCCACCTTACAAGACTTGTTTTCACCTAGAAACATTTACTCACATTTCGCAGAATTTTCCTAAGGTCAGTTTCGAAAATCAGGCAGTTTTCCCAGAAAAATCCTCTTGTTGCATGTTCCATCCTATAGATATCTCATTTTCATAGATACCATCACCGTAACATTTTGTGTTCCTAAAAATCGGTTCATGCAACAAGGATTCAACAAATATTAACTGCTGAGTTGTTAGCATGTTTATTACCGATCTTTAATAAACCATTGAAGACATATTGTCACCTTAAAGAATTTACTCTGCTTTCACAGCGTTTTCATAACACCAGTTTCGAATCTGAGGCAGATTTTTCAGTAAAACTCTCCTGGAGAGTGTTCTAACCAATAGATATGTAATTTACATAGCTTCCCTCACCGAGAAAGACCGTGTTCAGAACAGGCTACATACATCAAGGATTGGAGAAACATTTTTAATGAGTTATGTACATGTGTATTACAGATCTTTCATCCACCATACAAGGCATATTGACACATAGAAATATTAAATCTGAGTTCACAGATTTTCCTAATAGCAGTTTCAAAAATCAGGCAGTTTTTAAAGGAAAAAACTTTTGGACCGTGTTCTACCCAATAGGTACGTAAATTACATAGATTCCCCCTCTGTGAAATTACGTGTTACGAACACACCACATGCAGAAAAGATTCGACAAAAATAAACTATAGAGTTGTTTGCATGAGGATGACAGGACTTTCATCACAGTACAAGGCATATTGATGTTTAGAAGCATTTTCTCTGATTTCACAGAGCTTTCCAAATGCCAGTTTCGAAACTGAGGCAGATTTCACGGCAAAAAACTCTTGGAGCAGGTTCTAACCTATAGAAATGTAATAAACATGGATTCGATCACCGTGAAATTCCGTGTTCTGAACACACTACATGTATCTCGTATTCGACAAATATTCACTATATAGTTGTTTGCATGTGGATTACAGAACTTTCATCCACCATACAAGGCTTACTGTCACTTTGAAGAATTTTCTCAGATTTCAAAGGGTTCATTTTAACGCCAGTTTAGAAAATGAGGCAGATTTGGCCGAAAAATGTTCTTGGAGCGAGTTATACACAAAAGTTATGTAATTTACCTAGTTTTACTCACCATGACATTCCGTGTTCTGAACACGTTACATGCATGACGGTTTTGACAAACTTTCTTTAATGAGTTGTGAACATTTGTATTATCGAACTTTCATATACCTTACAATGTATATTTATACATAGAAAGTTTTATTCTGATTTAGTAGATTTCTCCTAATCTCAGTTTCTAAAATCATGCAGTTTTCACAGGGAAATCCTCTTGGAGCGAGTTCTATCCAATAGACATGCAATTTTCATAGAATCCATCTTCGTGAAATTCGGTGCTCCAAAATAGCTACACGCATCACGGATTCGACAAATATTCACTACAGAGTTGGTAGCATAAGGATTACCGAACATTCATCCATCATAAATGCCATATTGACACTTTGAAGCACTTTCCCATATTTCAAAATATTTTCCAAATGCCAGTTTTGAAAATGAGGCAGATTCACAAAAAATTCTCGTGGAGCAAGTACTTCAAAATAGAAATGTAATTTACATAGTTTCCCTCACAGTGACATTCCAAACTCCGAACACGCTACATACTTCACGGATTTGACAAACATTTTTATGAGTTATGTACATGAGTATTACAGAACTTTCATCCACCATACAAGGCATATTTCAACCTAGAATCATTAACTCTGAATTTGCAGCCTTTTCCTAATGCCAGTTTTTTGAAAATCAGGCCGTTATTTCCGGAAAAAAATTTGGAGCGAGTTCTACCCAATAGACATGAAATTAACATAGATTACATCTCCGGAAATTTCTGTCATACGATCACGCTACATGCATAGGCTTTCTACAATTATTCACATCAGGTTTGTTTGCATGTGGCTTTATGAACTTCCATCACAATAAAAGACATATTGACAGTTTCAAGCATTTTCTCTGATTTTGAAAGAATGTCCAAATGCCAGATTCGAAAATGAGGCAGATTTCGCAGAGAAAACCTCTTGGAGTGAGTTCTACCCAAGAGATATTTATTTTACATAGATTCGCTCACCGTGATATTCTATGATCTGAACACTATTCATGTATCTCGGATTCGACAAATATTCTCTACAGAGTTGTTAGTATGCGGATTGCCGAACTTTCATCCACCATACAAGGCATATTTACACCTACAATTGATTAATCTGTGTTCGCACTTTATTCCTAAAGCCAGTTTCAAAAATCAGGCTCTTATCTCAGGAAAAAACTCTTGGAGCGATTTCTAACCTAGGGAAATGTAATTTACATAAATTTCCTCGCCGTGACATTCCGTGTTCCGAACATTCTACATGCATAATGGATTCGACAAATATTCTCTACAGATTTGTTAGCATGTGGATTACCGAACTTTCATCACAAAACATTGAATATTGATACTTAGAAGTATTTTCTCAGATTTTGCAGCATTTTCCAAGCGCCAGTTTCAAAAATGAAGCAGTTTTCGCAGAAAAATTCCCTTGGAGTGTGTTCTACCTAATAGGTAACTAGTTTAAATTATTTCAAACACCGTAAAATTCCACATTCCGAACATGATACGTGCATCACGGATTAGAAAAAAGATTCTTTAATATGTTGTGAAATTATGGATTACTGAACTTTCTTCCAACATAAAGGCATCTTTACACCTACAAATATTATCTCTCATTTCGCAGCTTTATCGAAAGATCCCATTCGAGAATCAAGCAATTTTCGCTGAAATATTCTATTCTAGCTAGTTCTACCCAATAGAATTCTAATTTACATAGTTTCATTACCGTGAAATTGTTTTCCGTACGCGCTTCATGAATCACGGTTTGAAAAATATTTACTACACACTTGTTAACATGTTGTTTACCGGACTTTCATCCACCAATCCAGTCATATTGACACTTAGAAGCATTTTCTCATATTTCGAAGATTTTTCCTAACGCCAGATTTGAAAATGAGGCAGATTTTTCAGAAAAATTATCTTGGAGTGAGTTCTACCCAATAGACAGGTAATTTAAATAGATGTGCTCATCATGACATTTTGTGTTCCGAACACATTTCATGTATCTCTGATTCGACAAATATTCACTACATAGTTGTTAGCATGTGGATTACAGCACTTTCATCCACCATACAAGGCTTACTGACACTTTGAAGAATTTTCTCATATTTCACAGTTTAGTTTTAACGCCAGTTTAGAAAATGAGGCAGTTTTGGCAGAAAAAATTTCTTGGAGTGATTTATACACAAAAGATATGTAATTTACCTACTTTTACACACTGTGACATTCCGTGTTCTGAACACGTTACATGCATGACGGAATTGACAAACTTTCTTTAATGAGTTGTGAACATTTGTATTATCGTACTTTCATCTTCCTTACAATGTATATTTATACATAGAAAGTTTTATTCTGATTTAGTAGATTTCTCCTAATCTCAGTTTCTAAAATCATGCAGTTTACACAGAGAAATCCTCTTGGAGCGAGTTCTATCCAATAGACATTCATTTACATAGAACCCGTCATCGTGAAATTCCGTGTTCCAATATAGCTACATTCATCACGGATGTGACAAATATTCACTACAGTTTTGGTAGCATAAGGATTACCGAACATTCATCCACCATAAATGCCATAATGACACTTTGAAGCACTTTCCCAAATTTCAAAAGATTTTCCTAATGCCAGTTTTGAAAATGAGGCAGATTCACAAAGTTTTCTCGTGGAGCAAGTAATTCTCAATAGAAATGTAA
The DNA here is from genome assembly GCF_048773025.1 of Camelus bactrianus. Lineage (NCBI taxonomy): Eukaryota > Metazoa > Chordata > Mammalia > Artiodactyla > Camelidae > Camelus > Camelus bactrianus. The sequence goes on along the minus strand of NC_133539.1, from coordinate 139,552,676 downwards.
TTTACATAGTTTCCCTCACAGTGACATTCCAATTTCCGAACACGCTACATACATCACGGATTTGACAAACATTTTTAATGAGTTATGTACATGTGTATTACAGAACTTTCATCCACCATAAAAGGCATATTTAAACCTAGAAACATTAAATCTTAATTTGCAGCCTTTTCCTAATGCCAGTTTTTCGAAAATCAGGCCGTTTTATCCGGAAAAATTTTGGAGCTATTTCTACCCAATAGACATGAAATTTACATAGATTCCATCTCCGGATATTTCTGTCTTACTATCACGCTACATGCATATGCTTTCTACAATTATTCACATCAGGTTTGTTTGCATGTGGCTTTATGAACTTCCATCACAATACAAGACATATTGACAGTTTGAAGCATTTTCTCTGATTTTGAAGAAATTTCCAAATGCCAGTTTCAAAAATAATGCAGATTTCGCAGAAAATACCCTTGGATTGAGTTCTAACCAAGAGACTTTTATTTTACATAGATTTGCTCACCGTGATATTCTAAGATCTGAACACTCTTCATGTATCTTGGATTCGACAAATATTCTCTACAGAGTTGTTAGTATGAGGATTGCCGTACTTTCATCCACCATACAAGGCATATTTACACCTACAATTGATTAATCTGAGTTCGCAGCTTATTCTTAATGCCAGTTTCAAAAATCAGGCTGTTATCTCAGGAATAAACTCTTGGAGAGATTTCTAACCTAGGGGAATATAATTTACATAAATTTCCTCGCCATGACATTCCGTGTTCCAAACATTCTACATGCATAACGGATTCGACAAATATTCACTACAGATTTGTTAGCATGTGGATTACCGAACTTTCATCACAAAATTTTGAATATTGAAACTTAGAAGTATTTTCTCAGATTTTGCAGTGTTTTCCAAGGGCCAGTTTCAAAATGAAGCAATATTCACAGAAAAATTCTCTTGAAGTGAGTTCTACCGAATAGACAAGTAGTTTACATTGTTTCAATCTCCGTGAAATTCCACGTCCCGAACATGTTACATGCATCATTTATTAGAATAAAGATACTTTAATATATTGTGAAAATGTGGATTACTGAACTTTCTTCCAACATAAAGGCATCTTTACACCTACAAATATTTTCTCTCATTTCACAGCTTTATCTAAATATCCCATTCGAGAATCAAGCAATTTTCGCTCAAATATTCTATTCTAGCTTGTTCTACCCAATAGAATTCTCATTTACATAGTTTCATTACCGTGAAATTCTGTTTTTCGAACGCACTACAATAATCACGGTTTGAAAAATATTTACTACACTCTTGTTAACATGTAGATTACCGGACTTTCATCCACCAATCAAGTCATATTGACACTTAGAAGCATTTTTTCTTATTTCGAAGATTTTTCCTAACGCCAGATTTGAAAAAGAGGCAGATTTTGCAGAAAAATGCTCTTGGTGCGTGTTCTACCCAATAGACAGGTAATTAACATAGATGTGCTCATCATGATCCTTTGTGGTCCGAACACATTTCATGTATCTCGGATTCGACAAATATTCACTACAGAGATGTTAGCATTTGGATTACCAATCCTACATCCACCATACAAGGCATATATACACCTACAAGTATTTACTCTCATTTCATAGTTTTATCCAAATGTCAAATTCGAAAATCATGCAATTTGTTCAGAAAAATTCTATTCAAGCTAGTTCTACCCAATAGAATTTTAATTTACATAGTTTCATTGCCGTGAATTTCCGTGTTCCAAACACGCTAAATAAGTCACGGTTTCGAAAAGTATTCCCTTCATAGTTGGTTAGTGGTTTAACACACTTAAATTCCCCTTTCAAGGCATATTCACACTTAGAAGCATTTTCTCAGATTTCTCAGGTTTTCCTAACGCCAGTTTGGAAAATGAGGCTTATTTCACAGAAAAATGCTCTTGGAGCGAGTTCTACCCAAAAGATATGTAATTTAAGTAGTTCACTCACCGTGACATTCCGTGTTCTGAACATTTTACATGCATCAAGCTTTTGACAATCATTCTTTAATGAGTGTGAGCATGTGGATTATCAAATTTCATCCACCTTACAAGGCATGTTTTCACCTAGAATCATTTACTCACATTTCGCAGAATTTTCCTAAGGTCAGTTTCGAAAATCAGGCAGTTTTCCCAGAAAAATCCTCTTGTTGCATGTTCCATCCAATAGACATCTCATTTTCATAGATACCATCACCGTAACATTCCGTGTTCCTAAAAAACGGTTCATGCAACAAGGATTCAACATATATTAACTGCTGAGTTGTTAGCATGTTTATTACCGATCTTTAATAAACCATTGAAGACATATTGTCACCTTAAAGAATTTACTCTGATTTCACAGCGTTTTCATAACACCAGTTTCGAATCTGAGGCAGATTTTTCAGTAAAACTCTCCTGGAGAGTGTTCTAACCAATAGATATGTAATTTACATAGCTTCCCTCACCGAGAAAGACCGTGTTCAGAACAGGCTACATACATCAAGGATTGGAGAAACATTTTTAATGAGTTATGTACATGTGTATTACAGATCTTTCATCCACCATACAAGGCATATTGACACATAGAAATATTAAATCTGAGTTCACAGCTTTTTCCTAATAGCAGTTTCGAATTTCAGGCAGTTTTCAAAGGAAAAAACTGTTGGAGCGTGTTCTACCCAATAGGTACGTAAATTACATAGATTCCCCCGCTGTGAAATTACGTGTACCGAACACACCACATGCAGAAAAGTTTCGACAAAAATAAACTATAGAGTTGTTTGCATGAGGATGACAGGACTTTCATCACAATAAAAGGCATATTGATGCTTAGAAGCTTTTTCTCTGATTTCACAGAGCTTTCAAAACGCCAGTTTCGAAAATGAGGCAGATTTCACGGCAAAAACCTCTAGGAGCAGGTTCTAACCTATAGACATGTAATTTTCCTGGATTCGCTCACCGTGAAATTCCATGTTCTGAACACGCTACATGCATCTCAGATTCGACAAATATTCACTACATAGTTGTTTGCATGTGGATTACAGCACTTTCATCCACCATACAAGGCTTACTGGCACTTTGAAGTATTTTCTCAGGTTTCACAGTTTAGTTTTAACGCCAGTTTAGAAAATGAGGCAGATTTGGCAGAAAAATGCTTTTGGAGCGAGTTATACACAAATGATATGTAATTTACCTAGTTTTACTCACCGTGACATTCCGTGTTCTGAACACGTTACATGCATCATGGATTTGACAAACATACTTTAATGAGTTGTGAACATTTGTATTATCGAACTTGCATGTTCCTTACAATGTATATTTATACATAGAAAGTTTTATTCAGATTTAGTAGATTTCTCCTAATCTCAGTTTCTAAAATCATGCAGTTTTCACAGGGAAATCCTCTTGGAGCAAGTTCTATCCAATAGACATGCAATTTTCATAGAATCCATCATCGTGAAATTCCGTGCTCCAAAATAGCTACACGCATCATGGATTCGAAAAATATTCACTACAGATTTGGTAGCATAACGATTACCGAACATTCATCCACCATAAATGCCATATTGACACTTTGAATCACTTTCACATATTTCAAAATATTTTCCTAATGCCAGTTTTGAAAATGAGGCAGATTCACAAAAAATTCTCGTGGAGCAAGTACTTCCCAACAGAAATGTAATTTACATAGTTTCCCTCACAGTGACATTCCAATTTCCGAACACGCTACATACTTCACGGATTTGACACACATTTTTCTCAGTTATGTACATGTGTATTACAGAACTTTCATCCACCATACAAGGCATATTTAAACCTAGAATCATTAACTCGGAATTTGCAGCCTTTTCCTAATGCCAGTTTCAAAAATCATGCTGTTGTCTCAGGAAAAATCTCTTGGAGCGATTTCTAACCTAGGGAAATGTAATTTACATAAATTTCCTCGCTGTGACATTCCATGTTCTGAACATTCTACATGCATAACAGATTCGACAAAAATTCACTACAGATTTTTTAGCATGTGGATTACCGAACTTTCATCACAAAACATTGAATATTGATACTTATAAGTATTTTCTCAGATTTTGCAGCGTTTTCCAAGCGCCGGTTTCAAAAATGGAGCAGTTTTCCCAGAAAAATCCTCTTGAAGTTAGTTCTACCGAATAGACAAGTAGTTTACATTCTTTCAATCACCGTGAAATTCCACGTTCCGATCATCGTACATGCATCACGGATTAGAAAAAAAATTCTTTAATATGTTGTGAAAATATGGATTACCGAACTTTCTTCCAAAATAAAGGCATCTTTACAGCTACAACTATTTTCTCCCTTTTCGCAGCTTTATCCAAATATCACATTCAAGAATTAAGCAATTTTCGCTTAAATATACTATTCTAGCTAATTCTACCCAATAGAATTCTCATTTACATTGTTTCATTACCGTGAAATTTTGTTTTTCGAACGCACTACATGAATCACGGTTTGAAAAATATTTACTACACTCTTGTTAACGTGTGGATTACCGGACTTTCATCCACCAATCCAGTCATATTGACACTTAGAAGCATTTTCTCATATTTCGAAGATTTTTCCTAATGCCAGATTTGAAAATGAGGCAGATTTTGCAGAAAAATGCTCTTGGAGCGAGTTCTACCCAATAGACAGGTAATTAACATAAATGTGCTCATCATGATCCTTTGTGGTCCGAACACATTTCATGTATCTCTGATTCGTTAAATATACACTACAGAGATGTTAGCATTTGGATTACCAATCCTACATCCACCATACAAGGCATATATACACCTACAAGTATTTACTCTCATTTCACAGTTTTATCAAAACGTCAAATTCGAAAATCATGCAATTTGTTCAGAAAAATTCTATTCAAGCTAATTCTACCCAATAGAATTTTAATTTACATAGTTTCATTGCCGTGAATTTCCGTGTTCCAAACACGCTAAATAAGTCACGGTTTCGAAAAGTATTCCCTTCATAGTTGGTTACGTGGTTTAACACACTTAAATTCCCCTTTCAAGGCATATTCACACTTAGAAGCATTTTCTCAGATTTCTCAGGTTTTCCTAACGCCAGTTTGGAAAATGAGGCTGATTTCACAGAAAAATGCTCTTGGAGCGAGTTCTACCCAAAAGATATGTAATTTAAGTAGTTCACTCACCGTGACATTCCGTGTTCTGAACATTTTACATGCATCAAGGTTTCGACAATCATTCTTTAATGAGTGTGAGCATGTGGTTTATCAAATTTCATCCACCTTACAAGGCATGTTTTCACCTAGAAACATTTACTCACATTTCGCAGAATATTCCTAAGGTCAGTTTCGAAAATCAGGCAGTTTTCCCAGAAAAATCCTCTTGTTGCATGTTCCATCCAATAGACATCTCATTTTCATAGATACCATCACCGTAACATTCCGTGTTCCTAAAAAACGGTTCATGCAACAAGGATTCAACATATATTAACTGCTGAGTTGTTAGCATGTTTATTACCGATCTTTAATAAACCATTGAAGACATATTGTCACCTTAAAGAATTTACTCTGATTTCACAGCGTTTTCATAACACCAGTTTCGAATCTGAGGCAGATTTTTCAGTAAAACTCTCCTGGAGAGTGTTCTAACCAATAGATATGTAATTTACATAGCTTCCCTCACCGAGAAAGACCGTGTTCCAAACAGGCTACATACATCAAGGATTGGAGAAACATTTTTAATGAGTTATGTACATGTGTATTACAGATCTTTCATCCACCATACAAGGCATATTGACACATAGAAATATTAAATCTGAGTTCACAGCTTTTTCCTAATAGCAGTTTCGAATTTCAGGCAGTTTTCAAAGGAAAAAACTGTTGGAGCGTGTTCTACCCAATAGGTACGTAAATTACATAGATTCCCCCGCTGTGAAATTACGTGTACCGAACACACCACATGCAGAAAAGTTTCGACAAAAATAAACTATAGAGTTGTTTGCATGAGGATGACAGGACTTTCATCACAATAAAAGGCATATTGATGCTTAGAAGCTTTTTCTCTGATTTCACAGAGCTTTCAAAACGCCAGTTTCGAAAATGAGGCAGATTTCACGGCAAAAACCTCTAGGAGCAGGTTCTAACCTATAGACATGTAATTTTCCTGGATTCGCTCACCGTGAAATTCCATGTTCTGAACACGCTACATGCATCTCAGATTCGACAAATATTCACTACATAGTTGTTTGCATGTGGATTACAGCACTTTCATCCACCATACAAGGCTTACTGGCACTTTGAAGTATTTTCTCAGGTTTCACAGTTTAGTTTTAACGCCAGTTTAGAAAATGAGGCAGATTTGGCAGAAAAATGCTTTTGGAGCGAGTTATACACAAATGATATGTAATTTACCTAGTTTTACTCACCGTGACATTCCGTGTTCTGAACACGTTACATGCATCATGGATTTGACAAACATACTTTAATGAGTTGTGAACATTTGTATTATCGAACTTGCATGTTCCTTACAATGTATATTTATACATAGAAAGTTTTATTCAGATTTAGTAGATTTCTCCTAATCTCAGTTTCTAAAATCATGCAGTTTTCACAGGGAAATCCTCTTGGAGCAAGTTCTATCCAATAGACATGCAATTTTCATAGAATCCATCATCGTGAAATTCCGTGCTCCAAAATAGCTACACGCATCATGGATTCGAAAAATATTCACTACAGATTTGGTAGCATAACGATTACCGAACATTCATCCACCATAAATGCCATATTGACACTTTGAATCACTTTCACATATTTCAAAATATTTTCCTAATGCCAGTTTTGAAAATGAGGCAGATTCACAAAAAATTCTCGTGGAGCAAGTACTTCCCAACAGAAATGTAATTTACATAGTTTCCCTCACAGTGACATTCCAATTTCCGAACACGCTACATACTTCACGGATTTGACACACATTTTTCTCAGTTATGTACATGTGTATTACAGAACTTTCATCCACCATACAAGGCATATTTAAACCTAGAATCATTAACTCGGAATTTGCAGCCTTTTCCTAATGCCAGTTTCAAAAATCATGCTGTTGTCTCAGGAAAAATCTCTTGGAGCGATTTCTAACCTAGGGAAATGTAATTTACATAAATTTCCTCGCTGTGACATTCCATGTTCTGAACATTCTACATGCATAACAGATTCGACAAAAATTCACTACAGATTTTTTAGCATGTGGATTACCGAACTTTCATCACAAAACATTGAATATTGATACTTATAAGTATTTTCTCAGATTTTGCAGCGTTTTCCAAGCGCCGGTTTCAAAAATGGAGCAGTTTTCCCAGAAAAATCCTCTTGAAGTTAGTTCTACCGAATAGACAAGTAGTTTACATTCTTTCAATCACCGTGAAATTCCACGTTCCGATCATCGTACATGCATCACGGATTAGAAAAAAAATTCTTTAATATGTTGTGAAAATATGGATTACCGAACTTTCTTCCAAAATAAAGGCATCTTTACAGCTACAACTATTTTCTCCCTTTTCGCAGCTTTATCCAAATATCACATTCAAGAATTAAGCAATTTTCGCTTAAATATACTATTCTAGCTAATTCTACCCAATAGAATTCTCATTTACATTGTTTCATTACCGTGAAATTTTGTTTTTCGAACGCACTACATGAATCACGGTTTGAAAAATATTTACTACACTCTTGTTAACGTGTGGATTACCGGACTTTCATCCACCAATCCAGTCATATTGACACTTAGAAGCATTTTCTCATATTTCGAAGATTTTTCCTAATGCCAGATTTGAAAATGAGGCAGATTTTGCAGAAAAATGCTCTTGGAGCGAGTTCTACCCAATAGACAGGTAATTAACATAAATGTGCTCATCATGATCCTTTGTGGTCCGAACACATTTCATGTATCTCTGATTCGTTAAATATACACTACAGAGATGTTAGCATTTGGATTACCAATCCTACATCCACCATACAAGGCATATATACACCTACAAGTATTTACTCTCATTTCACAGTTTTATCAAAACGTCAAATTCGAAAATCATGCAATTTGTTCAGAAAAATTCTATTCAAGCTAATTCTACCCAATAGAATTTTAATTTACATAGTTTCATTGCCGTGAATTTCCGTGTTCCAAACACGCTAAATAAGTCACGGTTTCGAAAAGTATTCCCTTCATAGTTGGTTACGTGGTTTAACACACTTAAATTCCCCTTTCAAGGCATATTCACACTTAGAAGCATTTTCTCAGATTTCTCAGGTTTTCCTAACGCCAGTTTGGAAAATGAGGCTGATTTCACAGAAAAATGCTCTTGGAGCGAGTTCTACCCAAAAGATATGTAATTTAAGTAGTTCACTCACCGTGACATTCCGTGTTCTGAACATTTTACATGCATCAAGGTTTCGACAATCATTCTTTAATGAGTGTGAGCATGTGGTTTATCAAATTTCATCCACCTTACAAGGCATGTTTTCACCTAGAAACATTTACTCACATTTCGCAGAATATTCCTAAGGTCAGTTTCGAAAATCAGGCAGTTTTCCCAGAAAAATCCTCTTGTTGCATGTTCCATCCAATAGACATCTCATTTTCATAGATACCATCACCGTAACATTCCGTGTTCCTAAAAAACGGTTCATGCAACAAGGATTCAACATATATTAACTGCTGAGTTGTTAGCATGTTTATTACCGATCTTTAATAAACCATTGAAGACATATTGTCACCTTAAAGAATTTACTCTGATTTCACAGCGTTTTCATAACACCAGTTTCGAATCTGAGGCAGATTTTTCAGTAAAACTCTCCTGGAGAGTGTTCTAACCAATAGATATGTAATTTACATAGCTTCCCTCACCGAGAAAGACCGTGTTCCAAACAGGCTACATACATCAAGGATTGGAGAAACATTTTTAATGAGTTATGTACATGTGTATTACAGATCTTTCATCCACCATACAAGGCATATTGACACATAGAAATATTAAATCTGAGTTCACAGCTTTTTCCTAATAGCAGTTTCGAATTTCAGGCAGTTTTCAAAGGAAAAAACTGTTGGAGCGTGTTCTACCCAATAGGTACGTAAATTACATAGATTCCCCCGCTGTGAAATTACGTGTACCGAACACACCACATGCAGAAAAGTTTCGACAAAAATAAACTATAGAGTTGTTTGCATGAGGATGACAGGACTTTCATCACAATAAAAGGCATATTGATGCTTAGAAGCTTTTTCTCTGATTTCACAGAGCTTTCAAAACGCCAGTTTCGAAAATGAGGCAGATTTCACGGCAAAAACCTCTAGGAGCAGGTTCTAACCTATAGACATGTAATTTTCCTGGATTCGCTCACCGTGAAATTCCATGTTCTGAACACGCTACATGCATCTCAGATTCGACAAATATTCACTACATAGTTGTTTGCATGTGGATTACAGCACTTTCATCCACCATACAAGGCTTACTGGCACTTTGAAGTATTTTCTCAGGTTTCACAGTTTAGTTTTAACGCCAGTTTAGAAAATGAGGCAGATTTGGCAGAAAAATGCTTTTGGAGCGAGTTATACACAAATGATATGTAATTTACCTAGTTTTACTCACCGTGACATTCCGTGTTCTGAACACGTTACATGCATCATGGATTTGACAAACATACTTTAATGAGTTGTGAACATTTGTATTATCGAACTTGCATGTTCCTTACAATGTATATTTATACATAGAAAGTTTTATTCAGATTTAGTAGATTTCTCCTAATCTCAGTTTCTAAAATCATGCAGTTTTCACAGGGAAATCCTCTTGGAGCGAGTTCTATCCAATAGACATGCAATTTTCATAGAATCCATCATCGTGAAATTCCGTGCTCCAAAATAGCTACACGCATCATGGATTCGAAAAATATTCACTACAGATTTGGTAGCATAACGATTACCGAACATTCATCCACCATAAATGCCATATTGACACTTTGAATCACTTTCACATATTTCAAAATATTTTCCTAATGCCAGTTTTGAAAATGAGGCAGATTCACAAAAAATTCTCGTGGAGCAAGTACTTCCCAACAGAAATGTAATTTACATAGTTTCCCTCACAGTGACATTCCAATTTCCGAACACGCTACATACTTCACGGATTTGACACACATTTTTCTCAGTTATGTACATGTGTATTACAGAACTTTCATCCACCATACAAGGCATATTTAAACCTAGAAACATTAACTCGGAATTTGCAGCCTTTTCCTAATGCCAGTTTCAAAAATCATGCTGTTGTCTCAGGAAAAATCTCTTGGAGCGATTTCTAACCTAGGGAAATGTAATTTACATAAATTTCCTCGCTGTGACATTCCATGTTCTGAACATTCTACATGCATAACAGATTCGACAAAAATTCACTACAGATTTTTTAGCATGTGGATTACCGAACTTTCATCACAAAACATTGAATATTGATACTTATAAGAATTTTCTCAGATTTTGCAGCGTTTTCCAAGCGCCGGTTTCAAAAATGAAGCAGTTTTCCCAGAAAAATACTCTTGAAGTTAGTTCTACCGAATAGACAAGTAGTTTACTTTCTTTCAATCACCGTGAAATTCCACGTTCCGATCATCGTACATGCATCACGGATTAGAAAAAATATTCTTTAATATGTTGTGAAAATATGGATTACCGAACTTTCTTCCAAAATAAAGGCATCTTTACAGCTACAACTATTTTCTCCCTTTTCGCAGCTTTATCCAAATATCACATTCAAGAATTAAGCAATTTTCGCTTAAATATACTATTCTAGCTAATTCTACCCAATAGAATTCTCATTTACATTGTTTCATTACCGTGAAATTTTGTTTTTCGAACGCACTACATGAATCACGGTTTGAAAAATATTTACTACACTCTTGTTAACATGTGGATTACCGGACTTTCATCCACCAATAAAGTCATATTGACACTTAGAAGCATTTTCTCATATTTCGAAGATTTTTCCTAATGCCAGATTTGAAAATGAGGCAGATTTTGCAGAAAAATGCTCTTGGAGCGAGTTCTACCCAATAGACAGGTAATTAACATAAATGTGCTCATCATGATCCTTTGTGGTCCGAACACATTTCATGTATCTCTGATTCGTTAAATATACACTACAGAGATGTTAGCATTTGGATTACCAATCCTACATCTACCATACAAGGCATATATACACCTACAAGTATTTACTCTCATTTCACAGTTTTATCAAAACGTCAAATTCGAAAATCATGCAATTTGTTCAGAAAAATTCTATTCAAGCTAATTCTACCCAATAGAATTTTAATTTACATAGTTTCATTGCCGTGAATTTCCGTGTTCCAAACACGCTAAATAAGTCACGGTTTCGAAAAGTATTCCCTTCATAGTTGGTTACGTGGTTTAACACACTTAAATTCCCCTTTCAAGGCATATTCACACTTAGAAGCATTTTCTCAGATTTCTCAGGTTTTCCTAACGCCAGTTTGGAAAATGAGGCTGATTTCACAGAAAAATGCTCTTGGAGCGAGTTCTACCCAAAAGATATGTAATTTAAGTAGTTCACTCACCGTGACATTCCGTGTTCTGAACATTTTACATGCATCAAGGTTTCGACAATCATTCTTTAATGAGTGTGAGCATGTGGTTTATCAAATTTCATCCACCTTACAAGGCATGTTTTCACCTAGAAACATTTACTCACATTTCGCAGAATATTCCTAAGGTCAGTTTCGAAAATCAGGCAGTTTTCCCAGAAAAATCCTCTTGTTGCATGTTCCATCCAATAGACATCTCATTTTCATAGATACCATCACCGTAACATTCCGTGTTCCTAAAAAACGGTTCATGCAACAAGGATTCAACATATATTAACTGCTGAGTTGTTAGCATGTTTATTACCGATCTTTAATAAACCATTGAAGACATATTGTCACCTTAAAGAATTTACTCTGATTTCACAGCGTTTTCATAACACCAGTTTCGAATCTGAGGCAGATTTTTCAGTAAAACTCTCCTGGAGAGTGTTCTAACCAATAGATATGTAATTTACATAGCTTCCCTCACCGAGAAAGACCGTGTTCAGAACAGGCTACATACATCAAGGATTGGAGAAACATTTTTAATGAGTTATGTACATGTGTATTACAGATCTTTCATCCACCATACAAGGCATATTGACACATAGAAATATTAAATCTGAGTTCACAGCTTTTTCCTAATAGCAGTTTCGAATTTCAGGCAGTTTTCAAAGGAAAAAACTGTTGGAGCGTGTTCTACCCAATAGGTATGTAAATTACATAGATTCCCCCGCTGTGAAATTACGTGTACCGAACAAACCACATGCAGAAAATATTCGACAAAAATAAACTATAGAGTTGATTGTATGAGGATGACAGGACTTTCATCACAATAAAAGGCATATTGATGCTTAGAAGCTTTTTCTCTGATTTCACAGAGCTTTCAAAACGCCGGTTTCGAAAATGAGGCAGATTTCACGGCAAAAACCTCTTGGAGCAGGTTCTAACCTATAGACATGTAATTTACCTGGATTCGCTCACCGTGAAATTCCGTGTTCTGAACACACTACATGCATCTCAGATTCGACAAATATTCACTACATAGTTGTTAGCATGTGGATTACAGCACTTTCATCCACCATACCATGCTTACTGGCACTTTGAAGTATTTTCTCAGATTTCACAGTTTTGTTTTAACGCCAGTTTAGAAAATGAGGCAGATTTGGCAGAAAAATGCTCTGGGAGCGAGTTATACACAAAAGATATGTAATTTACCTAGTTTTACTCTCCGTGACATTCCGTGTTCTGAACACGTTACATGCATCTCGGATTTCACAAACATACTTTAATGAGTTGTGAACATTTGTATTATCGAACTTTCATCTTCCTTACAATGTATATTTATATATAGAAAATTTTATTCAGATTTAGTAGATTTCTCCTAATCTCAGATTCTAAAATCATGCAGTTTTCACAGGGAAATCATCTTGGAGCGAGTTCTATCCAATAGACAAGCAATTTTCATAGAATCCATCATCGTGAAATTCCGTGCTCCAAAATAGCTACACGCATCACGGATTCGAAAAATATTCACTACAGAGTTGGTAGCATAACGATTACCGAACATTCGTCCACCATATATGCCATATTGACACTTTGAAGCACTTTCCCGTATTTCAAAAGATTTTCCTAATGCCAGATTTTAAAATGAGGCAGATTCGAAGAAATTCTCGTGGAGCAACTACTTCCCAATAGAAATGCAATTTACATAGTTTCCCTCACAGTGACATTCCAATTTACGTACATGGTACATAATTCACGGATTTGACAAACATTTTTAATGAGTTATGTACATGTGTATTACAGAACTTTCATCCACCCTACAAGGCATATTTCAACCTAGAAACATTAACTCGGAATTTGCAGCCTTTTCTTAATGCCAGTTTCAAAAATCAGGCTGTTATCTCAGGAAAAATCTCTTGGAGCAATTTCTAAACCAGGGAAATGTAATTTACATAAATTTCTTCTCCATGACATTCCGTGTTCCAAACATTCTACATGCATAACGGATTCGACAAATATTCACTACAGATTTGTTAGCATGTGGATTACCAATCTTTCATCACAAAACTTTGAATATTGATACTTAGAAGTATTTTCTCAGATTTTGCAGTGTTTTCCAAGCGCCAGTTTCAAAAAAGATGCAGTTTTCACAGAAAAGTCTTCTTGAAGTGATTTCTACCGAATAGACAAGTAGTTTATATTGTTTCAATCACCGTGAAATTCCACGTTCCGATCATCGTACATGCATCACGGATTAGAAAAAATATTCTTTAATATGTTGTGAAAATATGGATTACCGAACTTTCTTCCAAAATAAAGGCATCTTTACAGCTACAAATATTTTCTCCCTTTTCGCAGCTTTATCCAAACATCACATTCAAGAATTAAGCAATTTTCGCTGAAATATTTTATTCTAGCTAGTTCTACCCAATAGAATTCTCATTTACATAGTTTTATTACCGTGAAATTCTGTTTTTCGAACGCACTACATGAATCACGGTTTGAAAAATATTTACTACACTCTTGTTAACTTGTGGATTACCAGACTTTCATCCACCAATCAAGTCATATTGACACTTAGAAGAATTTTCTCATATTTCGAAGATTTTTCCTAATGCCAGATTTGAAAAAGAGGCAGATTTTGCAGAAAAATGCTCTTGGAGCGAATTCTACCCAAAAGACAAGTAATTTACATAGATGTGCTCATCAAGATCCTTTGTGGTCCGAACACATTTCATGTATCTCTGATTCGTTAAATATACACTACAGAGATGTTAGCATTTGGATTACCAATCTTACATCCACCATACAAGGCATCTATACACCTACAAGTATTTACTCTCACTTCACAGTTTTATCCAAACGTCAAATTCGAAAATCATGCATTTTGCACAGAAAAATTCTATTCAAGCTAGTTCTACCCAATAGAATTTTAATTTACATAGTTTCATTACCGTGAATTTCCGTGTTCCAATCACACTAAATAAGTCACGGTTTCGAAAAGTATTCCCTTCATAGTTGGTTACGTGGTTTAACACACTTAAATTCCCCTTTCAAGGCATATTCACACTTAGAAGCATTTTCTCAGATTTCTCAGGTTTTCCTAACGCCAGTTTGGAAAATGAGGCTGATTTCACAGAAAAATGCTCTTGGAGCGAGTTCTACCCAAAAGATATGTAATTTAAGTAGTTCACTCACCGTGACATTCCGTGTTCTGAACATTTTACATGCATCAAGTTCTCGACAATCATTCTTTAATGAGTGTGAGCATGTGGATTATCAAATTTCATCCACCTTACAAGACTTGTTTTCACCTAGAAACATTTACTCACATTTCGCAGAATTTTCCTAAGGTCAGTTTCGAAAATCAGGCAGTTTTCCCAGAAAAATCCTCTTGTTGCATGTTCCATCCAATAGATATCTCATTTTCATAGATACCATCACCGTAACATTTTGTGTTCCTAAAAATCGGTTCATGCAACAAGGATTCAACAAATATTAACTGCTGAGTTGTGAGCATGTTTATTACCGATCTTTAATAAACCATTGAAGACATATTGTCACCTTAAAGAATTTACTCTGATTTCACAGCGTTTTCATAACACCAGTTTCGAATCTGAGGCAGATTTTTCAGTAAAACTCTCCTGGAGAGTGTTCTAACCAATAGATATGTAATTTACATAGCTTCCCTCACCGAGAAAGACCGTGTTCCAAACAGGCTACATACATCAAGGATTGGAGAAACATTTTTAATGAGTTATGTACATGTGTATTACAGATCTTTCATCCACCATACAAGGCATATTGACACATAGAAATATTAAATCTGAGTTCACAGATTTTCCTAATAGCAGTTTCAAAAATCAGGCAGTATTTAAATGAAAAAACTTTTGGACCGTGTTCTACCCAATAGGTACGTAAATTACATAGATTCCCCCTCTGTGAAATTACGTGTTACGAACACACCACATGCAGAAAAGATTCGACAAAAATAAACTATAGAGTTGTTTGCATGAGGATGACAGGACTTTCATCACAGTACAAGGCATATTGATGTTTAGAAGCATTTTCTCTGATTTCACAGAGCTTTCCAAATGCCAGTTTCGAAACTGAGGCAGATTTCACGGCAAAAAACTCTTGGAGCAGGTTCTAACCTATAGAAATGTAATAAAAAAGATTCGATCACCGTGAAATTCCGTGTTCTGAACACACTACATGTATCTCGTATTCGACAAATATTCACTACACAGTTGTTTGCATGTGGATTACAGAACTTTCATCCACCATACAAGGCTTACTGTCACTTTGAAGAATTTTCTCAGATTTCAAAGGGTTCATTTTAACGCCAGTTTAGAAAATGAGGCCGATTTGGCCGAAAAATGTTCTTGGAGCGAATTATACACAAAAGTTATGTAATTTACCTAGTTTTACTCACCATGACATTCCGTGTTCTGAACACGTTACATGCATCACGGATTTGACAAACATTCACTACAGAGTTGGTAGCATAAAGATTACCGAATATTCATCCACCATAAATGCCATATTGATACTTCGAAGCACTTTCCCATATTTCAAAAGATTGTACTAATGCCAATTTTGAAAATGAGGCAGATTCACAAAATTTTCTCGTGGAGCAAGTACTTCCCAATAGAAATGAAATTTACATAGTTTCCCTCACAGTGACATTTCAATTTCCGAACACGCTACATACTTCACGGATTTGACAAACATTTTTAATGAGTTATATACATGTGTATTACAGAATTTTCACCCACCATAGAAGGCATATTTAAATCTAGAAACATTAACTCTTAATTTGCAGCCTTTTCCTAATGCCAGTTTTTCGAAAATCAGGCCGTTTTATCCGGAAAAATTTGGAGGGATTTCTACCCAATAGACATGAAAATTACATAGATTCCATCTCTGGAATTTTCCGTCATACGATCACGCTACATGCATAGGCTTTCTACAATTATTCACATCAGGTTTGTTTGCATGTGGCTTTATGAACTTCCAACAGAATAAAAGACATATTGACAGTTTGAAGCATTTTCTCTGATTTTGAAATAATTTCCAAATGCCAGTTTCGAAAATGAGGCAGATTTCACAGAGAAAATCTCTTGGAGTGAGTTCTACCCAAGAGACATTTAATTTACATAGATTCGCTCACCTTGATATTCTATGTTCTGAACATTGTTTATGTATCTCGGATTCGACAAATATTCTCTACAGAGTTGTTAGTATGCGGATTGCCGAACTTTCATCCACAATACAAGGCATATTTACACCTACAATTAATTAATCTGTGTTCGCAGCTTATTCCTAACGCCAGTTTCAAAAATCAGGCTGTTATCTCAGGAAAAACCTCTTTTAGAGATTTCTAACCTAGGGAAATACAATTTACAAAAATTTGATCGCCGTGATATTCCGTGTTCCGAACATTCTACATGCAAAACTGATTCGACAAATAATCTCTACAGATTTATTAGAATGTGGATTACCGAACTTTCAACAAAATACATTGAATACTGATACTTAGAAGTATTTTCTCAGATTTTGCAGCATTTTCATAACGCCAGTTTCAAAAATGAAGCAGTTTTCACAGGAAAATTCACTTGGAGTGTGTTCAACCTAATAGGCAAGTAGTTTACATTGTTTCAATCACCATGAAATTCCACGTTCCGAACATGGTACATGCATCATGGATTAGAAAATAGATTCTTTAATATGTTGTGAAAATTTGGATTACTGAACTTTCTTACAACATAAAGGCATCTATACACATACAAATTTTTTCTCTCATTAGGCAGATTTATCCAAACATCACATTCGAGTATCAAGCAATTTTCACCGAAAAATTCTATTCTAGCTAGTTCTACCCAATAGAATTCTCATTTACATTGTTTCATTAAAGTGAAATTCTGTTTTCCGAACGCGCTACTTGAATCAAAGTTTGAAAAATATTACTATACTCTTGTTAACATGTGGATTACCGGACTTTCATCCACCAATTAAGTCATATTGACACTTAGAAGCATTTTCTCATATTTCGAAGATTTTTCCTAACGCCAGATTTGAAAATGAGGCAGATATTGCAGAAAAATGCTCTTGGAGCGAGTTCTACCCAATAGACAGGTAATTTACATAGATGTGCTCATCATGACATTTTGTGTTCCAAACACATTTCATGTATCTCGAATTCGACAAATATTCACCTCAGAGATGTTAGCATTTGGATTACCAATCTTACATCCACCATACAAGGCATATTTAAACCTACAAGTATTTACTGTCATTTCACAGTTTTATCCAAACTTCAAATTCGAAAATCATGCAATTTGTTCAGAAAAATTCTATTCAAGCTAGTTCTACCCAATAGAATTTTAATTTACATAGTTTCATTACCGTGAATTTCCGTGTAACAAACACGCTAAATAAGTCACGGATTCGAAAACTATTCCCTTCATAGTTGGTTATGTGGATTACCAGACTTAAATTCCCCATTCAAGGCATATTCACATTTAGAAGCATTTTCTCAGATTTCTCAGGTTTTTCCTAATGCCAGTTTGGAAAATGAGGCTGATTTCACAGAAAATGTTCTTGGAGCCAGATCTACACGAAAGATATTTAATTTAACTAGTTCACTCACCGTTATATTCTGTGTTCTGGACATGTTGCATGCATCATGGTTTCGACAATCATACTTTAATGAGTGTGAGCATGTGGATTATCAAATTTTCATCCACCTTACAAGACATGTTTTCACCTAGAAACATTTACTCACATTTCGCAGAATTTTCCTAACGTCAGTTTCGAAAATCAGGCAGTTTTCCCAGAAAAATCCTCTTGTTGCATATTCCATCCAATAGATATCTCATTTTCATAGATACAGTCACCGTAATATTCCGTGTTCCTAAAAAACGGTTCATGCACCAAGGATTAAACAAATGTTCACTGCTGAGTTGTTAGCATGTGAATTACCAATCTTTAATAAACCACTGAAGACATATTGTCACCTTAAAGCATTTACTCTGATTTCACAGCGTTTTCATAACACCAGTTTCGAAACTGAAGCAGATTTTTCAGTAAAACTCTCCTGGAGAGTGTTCTAACCAATGGATATGTAATTTACATAGCTTCCCACAACGAGAAAAACCGTGTTCCGAACAGGCTACATACATCAAGGATTTGAGAAACATTTTTAATGAGTTTTGTACATGTGTATTACAGGCCTTTCATCCACCATACAAGGCATATTGACACATAGAAACATTAACTCTGAGTTCCCAGCTTTTTCCAAAAAGCAGTTTCGAAAGTCAGGCAGTTTTCAAAGGAAAAAACTGTTGGAGCGTGTTCTACCCAATAGATACGTAAATTACATAGATTCCCCCACTGTGAAATAACGTGTTTCGAACACACCACATGCAGAAAAGTTTCGACAAATATAAATTATATAGTTGTTTGCATGAGGATGACAGGACTTTCAACACAATACAATGGATATTGATGCTTAGAAGAATTTTCTCTGATTTCACAGAGCTTTCAAAATGCCAGTTTCGAAAATGAGGCAGATTCCACGGCAAAAAACTCTTGGAGCAGGTTCTAACCTATAGAAATGAAATTTACATGGATTCGGTCACCGTGAAATTCCGTGTTCTGAACACGCTACATGCATCTCAGATTCGACAAATATTCACTACATAATTGTTAGCATGTGGATTACAGCACTTTCATCCACCAAACATAGCTTACTGACACTTTGAAGAATTTTCTCAGATTTCACAGTTTAGTTTTAACGCCACTTTAGAAAATGAGGCAGATTTGGCAGAAAAATGCTCTGGGAGCGAATTATACACAAAAGATATGTAATTAACCTAGTTTTACTCACCGTGACATTCCGTGTTCTGAATACATTACATGCATCACGGATTTGACAAACATACTTTTATGAGTTGTTTACATTTGTATTATGGAACTTTCATCTTCCTTACAATGTATATTTATACATAGAAATTTTATTCTGATTTAATAGATTTCTCCTAATCTCAGTTTCTAAAATCATGCAGTTTTCACAGAGAAATCCTCTTGGAGCGAGTTCTATCCAATAGACATGCAATTTTCATAGAATCCATCATCGTGAAATTCCGTGCTCCAAAATAGCTACACGCATCACGGATTCGACAAATATTCACTACAGAGTTGGTAGCATAAGGATTACCGAAATTTCATCCACCATAAATGCCATATTGACACTTTGAAGCACTTTCCCATATTTCAAAATATGTTCCTAATGCCAGTTTTGAAAATAAGGCAGATTCACAAAAAATTCTCGTGGAGCAAGTACTTCTCAATAGAAATGTAATTTACATAGTTTCCCTCACAGTGACTTTCCAATTTCCAAAAACGCTACATACTTCACGGATTTGACAAACATTTTTATGAGTTATGTACATGTGTATTACAGAACTTTCATCCACCATACAAGGCATATTTCAACCTAGAAACATTAACTCTGAATTTGCAGCCTTTTCCAAATGCCAGTTTTTCGAAAAATAGGCCGTTACATCCGGAAAAAAATTTGGAGTGAGTTCTACCCAATAGACATGAAAATTACATAGATTCCATCTCCGGAAATTTCTGTCTTACGATCACACTACATGCATAGGCTTTCTACAATTATTATCATCAGGTTTGTTTGCATGTGGCTTTATGAGCTTCCATCACAATAAAAGACATATTGACAGTTTCAAGCATTTTCTCTGATTTTGAAGGAATTTCCAAATGCAAGATTCGAAAATGAGGCAGATTTCGCACAGAAAACCTCTTGGAGTGAGTTCTACCCAAGAGATATTTATTTTACATAGATTCGCTCACCGTGATATTCTATGATCTGAACACTATTCATGTATCTCGGATTCGACAAATATTCTCTACAGAGTTGTTAGTATGCGGATTGCCGAACTTTCATCCACCATACAAGGCATATTTACACCTACAATTGATTAATCTGTGTTCGCAGCTTATTCCTAATGCCAGTTTCAAAAATCAGGCTGTTATCTCAGGAAAAAACTCTTGGAGCGATTTCTAACCTAGGGAAATGTAATTTACATAAATTTCCTCGCCGTGACATTCAATGTTCTGAAC
Organism: Camelus bactrianus; assembly: GCF_048773025.1. Lineage (NCBI taxonomy): Eukaryota > Metazoa > Chordata > Mammalia > Artiodactyla > Camelidae > Camelus > Camelus bactrianus. The sequence goes on along the minus strand of NC_133539.1, from coordinate 139,531,898 downwards.
ATTCTACATGCATAACTGATTCGACAAATATTCACTACAGAATTGTTAGCATGTGGATTACCGAACTTTCATCAGAAAACATTAAATATTGATACTTAGAAGTATTTTCTCAGATTTTGCAGCGTTTTCCAAGCGCCAGTTTCAAAAATGAAGCAGTTTTCGCAGAAAAATTCCCTTGGAGTGTGTTCTACCTAATAGGCAAGTAGTTTAAATTATTTCAAACACCGTGAAATTCCACGTTCCGAACATGGTACGTGCATCACGGATTAGAAAAAAGATTCTTTAATATGTTGTGAAAATATGGATTACTGAACTTTCTTCCAACATAAAGGCATCTTTACACCTACAAATATTATGTCTCATTTCGCAGCTTTATTGAAACATCCCATTCGAGAATCAAGGAATTTTCGCTGAAATATTCTATTCTAGCTAGTTCTACCCAATAGAATTCTAATTTACATAGTTTTATTACCGTGAAATTCTGTTTTCCGTACGCTCTACATGAATCACGGTTTGAAAATATTTACTACACTGTTGTTAACATGTGGATTACCGGACATTCATCCACCAATGCAGTCATATTGACACTTAGAAGCATTTTCTCATATTTCGAAGATTTTTCCTAACGCCAGATTTGAAAATGAGGCAGATTTTTCAGAAAAATGCTCTTGGAGCGAGTTCTACCCAATAGACAGGTAATTTAAATAGATGTGCTAATCATGACATTTTGTGTTCTGAACACATTTCATGTATCTCTGATTCGACAAATATTCACTACATAGTTGTTATCATGTGGATTACAGCACTTTCATCCTCCATACAAGGCTTACTGACACTTTGAAGAATTTTCTCAGATTTCACAGTTTAGTTTTAACGCCAGTTTAGAAAATGAGGAAGTTTTGGCAGAAAAATGTTCTTGGAGCAAGTTATACACAAAGGATATGTAATTTACCTAGTTTTATACACCGTGACATTCCGTGTTCTGAACACGTTACATGCATGACGGATTTGACAAACTTTCTTTAATGAGTTGTGAACATTTGTATTATCGAACTTTCATCTTCCTTACAATGTAGATTTATACATAGAAAGTTTTATTCTGATTTAGTAGATTTCTCCTAATCTCAGTTTCTAAAATCATGCAGTTTACACAGAGAAATACTCTTGGAGGGTGTTCTATCCAATAGACATTCATTTACATAGAACCCGTCATTGTGAAATTCCGTGTTCCAAAATAGCTACATTCATCACGGATTTGACAAATATTCACTACAGATTTGGTAGCATAAGGTTTACTAAACATTCATCCACCATAAATGCCATAATGACACTTTGAAGCACTTTCCCATATATTAAAAGATTTTCCTAATGCCAGTTTTGAAAATGAGGCAGATTCACAAAATTTTCTCGTGGAGCAAGTACTTCCCAATAGAAATATAATTTACATAGTTTCCCTCACAGTGACATTCCAATTTCCGAACACGCTACATACTTCTCGGATTTGACAAACATTTTTAATGACTTATGTACATGTCTATTACAGAACTTTCACCCAGCATAAAAGGCACATTTAAACCTAGAAACATTAACTATTAATTTGCAGCCTTTTCCTAATGCCAGTTTTTCGAAAATCAGGCCGTTTTATCTGGAAAAATTTGGAGCGATTTCTACCCAATAGACATGAAAATTACATAGATTCCATCTCAGGAAATTTCCGTCATACGATCACGCTACATGCATAGGCTTTCTACAATTATTCACATCAGGTTTGTTTGCATGTGGCTTTATGAACTTCCATCACAATAAAAGACATATTGACAGTTTGAAGCATTTTCTCTGATTTTGAATTAATTTCCAAATGCCAGTTTCGAAAATGAGGCAGATTTCGCAGAGAAAAACTCTTGGAGTGAGTACTACCCAAGAGATATTTAATTTACATAGATTCGCTCACCATGATATTCTATGTTCTGAACACTCTTTATGTATCTCGGATTCGACAAATATTCTCTACAGGGTTGTTAGTATGCGGATTGCCGAACTTTCATCCACAATACAAGGCATATTTACACCTACAATTAATTAATCTGTGTTCGCAGCTTATTCCTAACGCCAGTTTCAAAAATCAGGCTGTTATCTCAGGAAAAACCTCTTTTAGAGATTTCTAACCTAGGGAAATACAATTTACAAAAATTTGATCGCCGTGATATTCCGTGTTCCGAACATTCTACATGCAAAACTGATTCGACAAATAATCTCTACAGATTTATTAGAATGTGGATTACCGAACTTTCAACAAAATACATTGAATACTGATACTTAGAAGTATTTTCTCAGATTTTGCAGCATTTTCATAACGCCAGTTTCAAAAATGAAGCAGTTTTCACAGGAAAATTCACTTGGAGTGTGTTCAACCTAATAGGCAAGTAGTTTACATTGTTTCAATCACCATGAAATTCCACGTTCCGAACATGGTACATGCATCATGGATTAGAAAATAGATTCTTTAATATGTTGTGAAAATTTGGATTACTGAACTTTCTTACAACATAAAGGCATCTATACACATACAAATTTTTTCTCTCATTAGGCAGATTTATCCAAACATCACATTCGAGTATCAAGCAATTTTCGCCGAAAAATTCTAATCTAGCTAGTTCTACCCAATAGAATTCTAATTTACATAGTTTCATTACCGTGAAATTCTGTTTTCCGAACGCGCTACTTGAATCATAGTTTGAAAAATATTACTACACTCTTGTTAACATGTGGATTACCGGACTTTCATCCACCAATAAAGTCATATTGACACTTAGAAGCATTTTCTCATATTTCGAAGATTTTTCCTAACGCCAGATTTGAAAATGAGGCAGATATTGCAGAAAAATGCTCTTGGAGCGAGTTCTACCCAATAGACAGGTAATTTACATAGATGTGCTCATCATGACATTTTGTGTTCCAAACACATTTCATATATCTCGAATTCGACAAATAATCACCTCAGAGATGTTAGCATTTGGATTACCAATCTTACATCCACCATACAAGGCATATTTACACCTATAAGTATTTACTGTCATTTCACAGTTTTATCCAAACTTCAAATTCGAAAATCATGCAATTTGTTCAGAAAAATTCTATTCAAGCTACTTCTACCCAATAGAATTTTAATTTACATAGTTTCATTGCCGTGAATTTCCGTGTTCCAAACACGCTAAATAAGTCACGGATTCGAAAACTATTCCCTTCATAGTTGGTTATGTGGATTACCAGACTTAAATTCCCCATTCAAGGCATATTCACATTTAGAAGCATTTTCTCAGATTTCTCAGGTTTTTCCTAATGCCAGTTTGGAAAATGAGGCTGATTTCACAGAAAATGTTCTTGGAGCCAGATCTACACGAAAGATATTTAATTTAACTAGTTCACTCACCGTTATATTCTGTGTTCTGAACATGTTGCATGCATCATGGTTTCGACAATCATTCTTTAATGAGTGTGAGCATGTGGATTATCAAATTTTCATCCACCTTACAAGACATGTTTTCACCTAGAAACATTTACTCACATTTCGCAGAATTTTCCTAACGTCAGTTTCAAAAATCAGGCAGTTTTCCCAGAAAAATCCTCTTGTTGCATGTTCCATCCAATAGATATCTCATTTTCATCGATACCGTCACCGTAACATTCCGTGTTCCTAAAAAACGGTTCATGCACCAAGGATTCAACAAATATTCACTGCTGAGTTGTTAGCATGTGAATTACCGATCTTTAATAAACCATTGAAGACATATTGTCACCTTAAAGCATTTACTCTGATTTCACAGCGTTTTCATAACACCAGTTTCGAAACTGAAACAGATTTTTCAGTAAAACTCTCCTGGATAGTGTTCTAACTAATGGATATGTAATTTACATAGCTTCCCACACCGAGAAAAACCGTGTTCCGAACAGGCTATATACATCAAGGATTTGAGAAACATTTTTAATGAGTTTTGTACATGTGTATTACAGGCCTTTCATCCACCATACAAGGCATATTGACACATAGAAACATTAACTCTGAGTTCCCAGCTTTTTCCTAAAAGCAGTTTCGAAAGTCAGGCAGTTTTCAAAGGAAAAAACTGTTGGAGCGTGTTCTACCCAATAGATACGTAAATTACATAGATTCCCCCGCTGTGTAATAACGTGTTTCGAACACACCACATGCAGAAAATGTTCGACAAAAATAAATTATATAGTTGTTTGCATGAGGATGACAGGACTTTCAACACAATACAAGGCATATTGATGCTTAGAAGAATTTTCTCTGATTTCACAGAGCTTTCAAAATGCCAGTTTCGAAAATGAGGCAGATTCCACGGCAAAAAACTCTTGGAGCAGGTTCTAACCTATAGAAATGAAATTTACATGGATTCGGTCACCGCGAAATTCCGTGTTCTGAACACGCTACATGCATCTCAGATTCGACAAATATTCACTACATAGTTGTTAGCATGTGGATTACAGCACTTTCATCCACCAAACATGGCTTACTGACACTGTGAAGAATTTTCTCAGATTTCACAGTTTAGTTCTAACGCCACTTTAGAAAATGAGGCAGATTTGGCAGAAAAATGCTCTGGGAGTGAGTTATACACAAAAGATATGTAATTAACCTAGTTTTACTCACCGTGACATTCCGTGTTCTGAACACATTACATGCATCACGGATTTGACAAACATACTTTTATGAGTTGTTTACATTTGTATTATGGAACTTTCATCTTCCTTACGATGTATATTTATACATAGAAATTTTATTCTGATTTAGTAGATTTCTCCTAAACTCAGTTTCTAAAATCATGCAGTTTTCACAGAGAAATCCTCTTGGAGCGAGTTCTATCCAATAGACATGCAATTTTCATAGAATCCATCATCGTGAAATTCCGTGCTCCAAAATAGCTACACGCATCACGGATTCGACAAATATTCACTACAGAGTTGGTAGCATAAGGATTACCGAACATTCATCCACCATAAATGCCATATTGACACTTTGAAGCACTTTCCCATATTTCAAAATATGTTCCTAATGCCAGTTTTGAAAATAAGGCAGATTCACAAAAAATTCTCGTGGAGCAAGTATTTCTCAATAGAAATGTAATTTACATAGTTTCCCTCACAGTGACATTCCAATTTCCAAAAACGCTACATACTTCACGGATTTGACAAACATTTTTATGAGTTATGTACATGTGTATTACAGAACTTTCATCCACCATACAAGGCATATTTCAACCTAGAAACATTAACTCTGAATTTGCAGCCTTTTCCTAATTCCAGTTTTTCGAATATCAGGCCGTTACCTCCAGAAAAAAATTTGGAGTGAGTTCTACCCAATAGACATGAAATTTACATAGATTCCATCTCCGGAAATTTCTGTCTTACGATCACGCTACATGCATAGGCTTTCTACAATTATTATCATCAGGTATGTTTGCATGTGGCTTTATGAGCTTCCATCACAATAAAAGACATATTGACAGTTTCAAGCATTTTCTCTGATTTTGAAGGAATTTCCAAATGCAAGATTCGAAAATGAGGCAGATTTCGCACAGAAAACCTCTTGGAGTGAGTTCTACCCAAGAGATATTTATTTTACATAGATTCGCTCACCGTGATATTCTATGAAATGAACACTATTCATGTATCTCGGATTCGACAAATATTCTCTACAGAGTTGTTAGTATGCGGATTGCCGAACTTTCATCCACCATACAAGGCATATTTACACCTACAATTGATTAATCTGTGTTCGCAGCTTATTCCTAATGCCAGTTTCAAAAATCAGGCTGTTATCTCAGGAAAAAACTCTTGGAGCGATTTCTAACCAGGGGAAATGTAATTTACATAAATTTCCTCGCCGTGACATTCAATGTTCTGAACATTCTACATGCATAACTGATTCGACAAATATTCACTACAGATTTGTTAGCATGTGGATTACCGAACTTTCATCAGAAAACATTAAATATTGATACTTAGAAGTATTTTCTCAGATTTTGCAGCGTTTTCCAAGCGCCAGTTTCAAAAATGAAGCAGTTTTCGCAGAAAAATTCCCTTGGAGTGTGTTCTACCTAATAGGCAAGTAGTTTAAATTATTTCAAACACCGTGAAATTCCACGTTCCGAACATGGTACGTGCATCACGGATTAGAATAAAGATTCTTTAATATGTTGTGAAAATATGGATTACTGAACTTTCTTCCAACATAAAGGCATCTTTACACCTACAAATATTATCTCTCATTTCGCAGCTTTATTGAAACATCCCATTCGAGAATCAAGCAATTTTCGCTGAAATATTCTATTCTAGCTAGTTCTACCCAATAGAATTCTAATTTACATAGTTTCATTACCGTGAAATTCTGTTTTCCGTACGCTCTACATGAATCACGGTTTGAAAATATTTACTACACTGTTGTTAACATGTGGATTACCGGACATTCATCCACCAATCAAGTCATATTGACACTTAGAAGCATTTTCACATATTTCGAAGAATTTTCCTAACGCCAGATTTGAAAATGAGGCAGATTTTTCAGAAAAATGCTCTTGGAGCGAGTTCTACCCTATAGACAGGTAATTTAAATAGATGAGCTCATCATGACATTTTGTGTTCTGAACACATTTCATGTATCTCTGATTCGACAAATATTCACTACATAGTTGTTATCATGTGGATTACAGCACTTTCATCCACCATACAAGGCTTACTGACACTTTGAAGAATTTTCTCAGATTTCACAGGTTAGTTTTAACGCCAGTTTAGGAAATGAGGAAGTTTTGGCAGAAAAATGTTCTTGGAGTGATTTATACACAAAGGATATGTAATTTACCTAGTTTTACACACCGTGACATTCCGTGTTCTGAACACGTTACATGCATGACGGATTTGACAAACTTTCTTTAATGAGTTGTGAACATTTGTATTATCGAACTTTCATCTTCCTTACAATGTAGATTTATACATAAAAAGTTTTATTGTGATTTAGTAGATTTCCCCTAATCTCAGTTTCTAAAATCATGCAGTTTACATAGAGAAATCCTCTTGGAGCGAGTTCTATCCAATAGACATTCATTTACATAGAACCCGTCATTGTGAAATTCCGTGTTCCAAAATAGCTACATTCATCACGGATTTGACAAATATTCACTACAGATTTGGTAGCATAAGGTTTACCGAACATTCATCCACCATAAATGCCATAATGACACTTTGAAGCACTTTCCCATATATTAAAAGATTTTCCTAATGCCAGTTTTGAAAATGAGGCAGATTCACAAAATTTTCTCGTGGAGCAAGTACTTCCCATTAGAAATGTAATTTACATAGTTTCCCTCACAGTGACATTCCAATTTCCGAACACGCTACATACTTCACGGATTTGACAAACATTTTTAATGACTTATGTACATGTCTATTACAGAACTTTCATCCACCATACAAGGCATATTTAAACCTAGAAATATTAACTCTGAATTTGCAGACTTTTTTTAATGCCAGTTTCGTAAATCAGGCCGTTTTCTCCAGAAAAAATTTTTGGAGCTTTATCTACCCAATAGAGAAGAAATTTACATAGATTCCATCTCCGGAAATTTCCGTCATACAATCACGCTACATGCATAGGCTTTCTACAATTATTATCATCAGGTTTGTTTGCATGTGGCTATAAGTACTTCCATCACAATACAAGGCATATTGACACTTTGAAGCATTTTCTCAGATTTTGAAGGAATTTCCAAATGCCAGAATCGAAAATGAGGCAGATTTCGCAGAGAAAACCTCTTGGAGTGAATTCTACCCGAGAGACATGTATTTTAACTAGATTCGCTCACCGTGATATTCTGTGTTACGAACACTCTTCATGGACCTTGGATTCAAAAAATATTCTCTACAGAGTTGTTAGTATGTGGATTGCCGAACTTTCATCCACCGTACAAGGCATATTTACACCTACAATTGTTTAATCTGATTTCCTAGCATATTCCAAAAGCCAGTTTCAAAAATCAGGCTGTAATCTCAGGAAATAACTCTTGGAGCGATTTCTAACCTTGGGAAATGTAATTTACCTAAATTTCCTCACCGTGACATTCCGTGTTCTGAACATTCTACATGCATAACGGATTCGACAAATATTCATTACAGATTTGTTACCATGCGGATTAGCGAATTTTCATCACAAAATATTGAATATTAATACTTAGAAGTATTTTCTCAGATTTTGCAGTGTTTTCCAAGGGCCAGTTTCAGAAATGAAGCAGTTTTCACAGAAAAATTCTCTTGAAGTTAGTTCTACCAAATAGACAAGTAGTTTACATTGTTTCAATCACCGTGAAATTCCACATTCCGAACATGGTACATGCATCACGGATTAGAAAATAGATAGTTTAATATGTTGTGAAAATGTAGATTACTGAACTTTCTAACAACATACAGGCATCTTTACACCTACAAATATTTTCTCTCATTTCGCAGCTTTATCCAAATATCCCATTAGAGGATCAAGCAATTTTTGCCAAAATATTATATTCTAGCTAGTTCTACCCAATGGAATTCTCATTTACATAGTTTCATTACCGTGAAATACTGTTTTTCGAACGCGCTTCATGAATCACGGTTTGAAAATATTTACTACACCCTTGTTAACTTGTGGATTACCGGACTTTCATCCACCAATCAAGTCATATTGACACTTAGAAGCATTTTCTCATATTTCGAAGATTATTCCTATCACCAGATTTGAAAATGAGGCAGATTTTTCAGAAAAATGCTCTTGGAGCGAGTTCTACCCAATAGACAGGTAATTTACATAGATGTGCTCATCATGACATTTTGTGTTCCGAACACATTTCATGTACCTCGGATTTGACAAATATTCACTACAGAGATGTTAGCATTTGAATTACCAATCTTACATCCACCATAAAAGGCATATTTACACCTACAAATAATTACTCTCATTTCGCAGTTTTATACAAACGTCAAATTCCAAAACCATGCAATTTGCGCAGAAAAATTCTATTCAAGCTAGTTCTACCCAATAGAATTTTAATTTACATAGTTTCATTACTGTGATTTTCCGTGTTCCAAACACGCTAAATATGTCACGGATACGAAAACTATTCCCTTCATAGTTGGTTATGTGTATTACTGGTCTTAAATTATCCATTCAAGGCATATTCACACTTAGAAGCATTTTCTCATATTTCTCAGGTTTTTCCTAACGTCAGGTTGGAAAATGATGCTGATTTCACAGAAAATGTTCTTGGAGACAGTTCTACCCAAAAGATATATATTTTAAGTCGTTCACTCACCGTGACATTCCGTCTTCTGAACATGTTACATGCATCAAGGATTCGACAATCATTCTTTAATGAGTGTGAGCATGTGGATTATCAAATTTTCATCCACCTTACAAGACATGTTTTCACCTAGAAACATTTACTCACATTTCGCAGAATTTTCCTTACGTCAATTTCGAAAATCAGGCAGTTTTACCAGAAAAATCCTCTTGTTGCCTTTTCCATCAAATAGACATCTCATTTTCATAGATACCATCACTGTAACATTCCGTGTTCCTAAAAAACGGTTCATGCACCAAGAATTCAACAAATATTCACTGCTGAGTTGTTAACATGTGAATTACCGATCTTTAATAAATCATTGAAGACATATTGTCACCTTAAAATATTTACTCTGAAATCACAGCGTTTTCATAACACCAGTTTCGAAACTGAGGCAGATTTTTCAGTAAAACTCTCCTGGAGAAGGTTCTACCAGAAGATATGTAATAAACGTAGCTTCCCTCACCGAGAAAGACCGTGTTTCGAACAGGCTACATACATCAAGGTTTGGAGAAACATTTTTAATGAGTTATTTACATGAGTATTACCGATCTTTCATCCACCATACAAAGCATATTGACACATAGAAACATTAACTCTGAGTTCGCAGCTTTTTCCTAATAGCAGTTTTGAAAATCATGCAGTTTTCAAACGAAAAAGCTGTTGGAGCGTGTTCTACCCAATAGGTACGTAAATTACATAGATTCCCCCGCTGTGAAATTACGTGTACCTAACAGACCACATGTAGAAAAGATTCGACAAAAATAAACTATAGGGTTGTTTGCATGAGAATGACAGTATTTCATCACAATACAAGGCATATTGATGTTTAGAAGCATTTTCTTTGATTTCACAGAGCTTTCAAAATGCCAGTTTCGAAAATGAGGCAGATTCCATGGCAAAAAACTCTTGGAGCAGGTTCTAACCTATAGACATGAAATTTACATGGATTTGGTCACCGTGAAATTCCGTGTTCTGAACACGCTACATTCATCTAAGATTCGACAAATATTCACTATATAGGTGTTAGCATGTGGATTACAGCACTTTCATCCACCAAACCAGGCTTACTGACACTTTGAAGAATTTTCTCAGATTTCACAGTTTAGTTTTAACGCCAGTTTAGAAAATGAGGCAGATTTGGCAGAAAAATGCTCTTGAAGCGAGTTATACACAAAAGATATGTAATTAACCTAGTTTTACTCACCGTGACATTCCATGTTCTGAACACGTTACATGCATGACGGTTTTGACAAACTTTCTTTAATGAGTTGTGAACATTTGTATTATCGAACTTTCATATACCTTACAATGTATATTTATACATAGAAAGTTTTATTCTGATTTAGTAGATTTCTCCTAATCTCAGTTTCTAAAATCATGCAGTTTTCACAGGGAAATCCTCTTGGAGCGAGTTCTATCCAATAGACATGCAATTTTCATAGAATCCATCTTCGTGAAATTCGGTGCTCCAAAATAGCTACACGCATCACGGATTCGACAAATATTCACTACAGAGTTGGTAGCATAAGGATTACCGAACATTCATCCATCATAAATGCCATATTGACACTTTGAAGCACTTTCACATATTTCAAAATATTTTCCAAATGCCAGTTTTGAAAATGAGGAAGATTCACAAAAAATTCTCGTGGAGCAAGTACTTCAAAATAGAAATGTAATTTACATAGTTTCCCTCACAGTGACATTCCAAACTCCGAACACGCTACATACTTCACGGATTTGACAAACATTTTTATGAGTTATGTACATGAGTATTACAGAACTTTCATCCACCATACAAGGCATATTTCAACCTAGAATCATTAACTCTGAATTTGCAGCCTTTTCCTAATGCCAGTTTTTTGAAAATCAGGCCGTTATTTCCGGAAAAAAATTTGGAGCGAGTTCTACCCAATAGACATGAAATTAACATAGATTACATCTCCGGAAATTTCTGTCATACGATCACGCTACATGCATAGGCTTTCTACAATTATTCACATCAGGTTTGTTTGCATGTGGCTTTATGAACTTCCATCACAATAAAAGACATATTGACAGTTTCAAGCATTTTCTCTGATTTTGAAGGAATGTCCAAATGCCAGATTCGAAAATGAGGCAGATTTCGCAGAGAAAACCTCTTGGAGTGAGTTCTACCCAAGAGATATTTATTTTACATAGATTCACTCACCGTGATATTCTATGATCTGAACACTATTCATGTATCTCGGATTCGACAAATATTCTCTACAGAGTTGTTAGTATGCGGATTGCCGAACTTTCATCCACCATACAAGGCATATTTACACCTACAATTGATTAATCTGTGTTCGCACTTTATTCCTAAAGCCAGTTTCAAAAATCAGGCTCTTATCTCAGGAAAAAACTCTTGGAGCGATTTCTAACCTAGGGAAATGTAATTTACATAAATTTCCTCGCCGTGACATTCCGTGTTCCGAACATTCTACATGCATAATGGATTCGACAAATATTCACTACAGATTTGTTAGCATGTGGATTACCGAACTTTCATCACAAAACATTGAATATTGATACTTAGAAGTATTTTCTCAGATTTTGCAGCGTTTTCCAAGCGCCAGTTTCAAAAATGAAGCAGTTTTCGCAGAAAAATTCCCTTGGAGTGTGTTCTACCTAATAGGCAAGTAGTTTAAATTATTTCAAACACCGTAAAATTCCACGTTCCGAACATGGTACGTGCATCACGGATTAGAAAAAAGATTCTTTAATATGTTGTGATAATATGGATTACTGTACTTTCTTCCAACATAAAGTCATCTTTACACCTACAAATATTATCTCTCATTTCGCAGCTTTATCGAAATATCCCATTCGAGGTTCAAGAAATTTTCGCTGAAATATTCTATTCTAGCTAGTTCTACCCAATAGAATTCTAATTTACATAGTTTCATTACCATGAAATTCTGTTTTCCGTACGTGCTTCATGAATCACGGTTTGAAAAATATTTACTACACTCTTGTTAACATGTGGATTACCGGACATTCATCCACCAATCAAGTCATATTGACACTTAGAAGCATTTTCTCATATTTCGAAGAATTTTCCTAACTCCAGATTTGAAAATGAGGCAGATTTTGCAGAAAAATGCTCTTGGAACGAGTTCTACCCAATAGACACGTAATTTAAATAGATGTGCTCATCATGACATTTTGTGTTCCGAACACATTTCATGTATCTCTGATTCGACAAATATTCACTACATAGTTGTTAGCATGTGGATTACAGCTCTTTCATCCACCATACAAGGCTTAATGAAACTTTGAAGTATTTTCTCAGATTTCACAGGTTAGTTTTAACGCCAGTTTAGAAAATGAGGCAGTTTTGGCAGAAAAATGTTCTTGGAGTGATTTATACACAAAGGATATGTAATTTACCTAGTTTTACACACCGTGACATTCCGTGTTCTGAACACATTTCATGCATGACGGATCTGACAAACTTTCTTTAATGAGTTGTGAACATTTGTATTATCGAACTTTCATCTTCCTTACAATGTAGATTTATACATAGAAAGTTTTATTCTGATTTAGTAGATATCTCCTAATCTCAGTTTCTAAAATCATGCAGTTTACCCAGAGAAATCCTCTTGGAGCGAGTTCTATCCAATAGACATTCATTTACATAGAACCCGTCATCGTGAAATTCCGTGTTCCAAAATAGCTACATTCATCACGGATTTGACAAATATTCACTACAGATTTGGTAGCATAAGGTTTACCGAACATTCATCCACCATAAATGCCATAATGACACTTTGAAGCACTTTCCCATATTTCAAAAGATTTTCCTAATGCCAGTTTCTAAAATGAGGCAGATTCGAAAAAATTCTCGTGGAGCAAGTACTTCCCAATAGAAATGTAATTTACATAGTTTCCCTCACAGTGACATTCCAATTTCCGTACATGCTACATACTTCACGGATTTGACAAACATTTTTAATGAGTTATGTACATGTGTATTACAGAACTTTCATCCACCCTACAAGGCATATTTCAACCTAGAAACATTAACTCGGAATTTGCAGCCTTTTCTTAATGCCAGTTTCAAAAATCAGGCTGTTATCTCAGGAAAAATCTCTTGGAGCGATTTCTAAACCAGGGAAATGTAATTTACATAAATTTCTTCTCCGTGACATTCCGTGTTCCAAACATTCTACATGCATAACGGATTCGACAAATATTCACTACAGATTTGTTAGCATGTGGATTACCAAACTTTCATCACAAAACTTTGAATATTGATACTTAGAAGTATTTTCTCAGATTTTGCAGCGTTTTCCAAGCGCCAGTTTCAAAAATGATGCAGTTTTCACAGAAAAATCCTCTTGAAGTGATTTCTACCGAATAGACAAGTAGTTTACATTGTTTCAACCACCGTGAAATTCCACGTTCCGATCATCGTACATGCATCACGGATTAGAATAAAGATTCTTTAATATGTTGTGAAAATATGGATTACCGAACTTTCTTCCAAAATAAAGGCATCTTTACAGCTACAACTATTTTCTCCCTTTTCGCAGCTTTATCCAAACATCACATTCGAGAATTAAGCAATTTTCGCTGAAATATTCTATTCCAGCTAGTTCTACCCAATAGAATTCTCATTTACATTGTTTCATTACCGTGAAATTCTGTTTTTCGAACGCGCTACATGAATCACGGTTTGAAAAATATTTACTACACTCTTGTTAACGTGTGGATTACCGGACTTTCATCCACCAATCAAGTCATATTGACACTTAGAAGCATTTTCTCATATTTCGAAGATTTTTCCTAATGCCAGATTTGAAAATGAGGCAGATTTTGCCGAAAAATGCTCTTGGAGCGAGTTCTACCCAATAGACAGGTAATTTATATAGATGTGCTCATCATGATCTTTGGGGTCCGAACACATTTCATGTATCTCTGATTCGTCAAATATACACTACATAGATGTTAGCATTTGGATTACCAATCCTACATCCACCATACAAGGCATATATACACCTACAAGTGTTTACTCTCATTTCACAGTTTTATCAAAACGTCAAATTCGAAAATCATGCATTTTGCACAGAAAAATTCTATTCAAGCTAGTTCTACCCAATAGAATTTTAATTTACATAGTTTCATTGCCGTGAATTTCCGTGTTCCAAACACGCTAAATAAGTCACGGTTTCGAAAATTATTCCCTTCATAGTTGGTTACGTGGTTTAACACACTTAAATTCCCCATTCAAGGCATATTCACACTTAGAAGCATTTTCTCAGATTTCTCAGGTTTTCCTAACTCCAGTTTGGAAAATGAGGCTGATTTTACAGAAAAATGCTCTTGGAGCGAGTTCTACCCAAAAGATATGTAATTTAAGTAGTTCACTCACCGTGACATTCCGTGTTCTGAACATTTTACATGCATCAAGCTTTCGACAATCATTCTTTAATGAGTGTGAGCATGTGGATTATCAAATTTCATCCACCTTACAAGACATGTTTTCACCTAGAAACATTTACTCACATTTCGCAGAATTTTCCTAAGGTCAGTTTCGAAAATCAGGCAGTTTTCCCAGAAAAATCCTCTTGTTGCATGTTCCATCCAATAGACATCTCATTTTCATAGATACCATCACCGTAACATTCCGTGTTCCTAAAAAACGGTTCATGAAACAAGGATTCAACAAATATAAACTGCTGAGATGTTAGCATGTTTATTACCGATCTTTAATAAACCATTGAAGACATATTGTCACCTTAAAGAATTTACTCTGATTTCACAGCGTTTTCATAACACCAGTTTCGAATCTGAGGCAGATTTTTCAGTAAAACTCTCCTGGAGAGTGTTCTAACCAATAGATATGTAATTTACATAGCTTCCCTCACCGAGAAAGACCGTGTTCCAAACAGGCTACATACATCAAGGATTGGAGAAACATTTTTAATGAGTTATGTACATGTGTATTACAGATCTTTCATCCACCATACAAGGCATATTGACACACAGAAATATTAAATCTGAGTTCACAGCTTTTTCCTAATAGCAGTTTCAAAAATCAGGCAGTTTTTAAAGGAAAAAACTTTTGGAGCGTGTTCTACCCAATAGGTACGTAAATTACATAGATTCCCCCGCTGTGAAATTACGTGTACCGAACACACCACATGCAGAAAATATTCGACAAAAATAAACTTTAGAGTTGTTTGCATGAGGATGACAGGACTTTCATCACAATAAAAGGCATATTGATGCTTAGAAGCTTTTTCTCTGATTTCACAGAGCTTTCAAAACGCCAGTTTCGAAAATGAGGCAGATTTCACGGCAAAAACCTCTTGGAGCAGGTTCTAACCTATAGACTTGTAATTTACCTGGATTCGCTCACCGTGAAATTCCGTGTTCTGAACACGCTACATGCATCTCAGATTCGACAAATATTCACTACATAGTTGTTAGCATGTGGATTACAGCACTTTCATCCACCATACAAGGCTTACTGGCACTTTGAAGAATTTTCTCAGATTTCACAGGTTAGTTTTAATGCCAGTTTAGAAAATGAGGCAGATTTGGCCGAAAAATGCTTTTGGAGTGAGTTATACACAAAAGATATGTAATTTACCTAGTTTTAATCACCGTGACATTCCGTGCTCTGAACACGTTACATGCATCACGGATTCAACAAACATTCACTACAGAGTTGGTAGCATAAAGATTACCGAACATTCATCCATCATAAATGCCATATTGACACTTTGAAGCACTTTCCCATATTTCAAAAGATTTTCCTAATGCCAGTTTTTAAAATGAGGCAGATTCGAAAAAATTCTCGTGGAGCAAGTACTTCCCAATAGAAATGTAATTTACATAGTTTCCCTCACAGTGACATTCCAATTTCCGTACATGCTACATACTTCACGGATTTGACAAACATTTTTAATGAGTTATGTACATGAGTATTACAGAACTTTCATCCACCATACAAGGCATATTTCAACCTAGAATCATTAACTCTGAATTTGCAGCCTTTTCCTAATGCCAGTTTTTTGAAAATCAGGCCGTTATTTCCGGAAAAAAAATTGGAGCGAGTTCTACCCAATAGACATGAAATTAACATAGATTACATCTCCGGAAATTTCTGTCATACGATCACGCTACATGCATAGGCTTTCTACAATTATTCACATCAGGTTTGTTTGCATGTGGCTTTATGAACTTCCATCACAATAAAAGACATATTGACAGTTTCAAGCATTTTCTCTGATTTTGAAGGAATGTCCAAATGCCAGATTCGAAAATGAGGCAGATTTCACAGAGAAAACCTCTTGGAGTGAGTTCTACCCAAGAGATATTTATTTTACATAGATTCGCTCACCGTGATATTCTATGATCTGAACACTATTCATGTATCTCGGATTCGACAAATATTCTCTACAGAGTTGTTAGTATGCGGATTGCCGAACTTTCATCCACCATACAAGGCATATTTACACCTACAATTGATTAATCTGTGTTCGCACTTTATTCCTAAAGCCAGTTTCAAAAATCAGGCTCTTATCTCAGGAAAAAACTCTTGGAGCGATTTCTAACCTAGGGAAATGTAATTTACATAAATTTCCTCGCCGTGACATTCCGTGTTCCGAACATTCTACATGCATAATGGATTCGACAAATATTCACTACAGATTTGTTAGCATGTGGATTACCGAACTTTCATCACAAAACATTGAATATTGATACTTAGAAGTATTTTCTCAGATTTTGCAGCGTTTTCCAAGCGCCAGTTTCAAAAATGAAGCAGTTTTCGCAGAAAAATTCCCTTGGAGTGTGTTCTACCTAATAGGCAAGTAGTTTAAATTATTTCAAACACCGTAAAATTCCACGTTCCGAACATGGTACGTGCATCACGGATTAGAAAAAAGATTCTTTAATATGTTGTGATAATATGGATTACTGTACTTTCTTCCAACATAAAGTCATCTTTACACCTACAAATATTATCTCTCATTTCGCAGCTTTATCGAAATATCCCATTCGAGGATCAAGAAATTTTCGCAGAAATATTCTCTTCTAGCTAGTTCTACCCAATAGAATTCTAATTTACATAGTTTCATTACCATGAAATTCTGTTTTCCGTACGTGCTTCATGAATCACGGTTTGAAAAATATTTACTACACTCTTGTTAACATGTGGATTACCGGACATTCATCCACCAATCAAGTCATATTGACACTTAGAAGCATTTTCACATATTTCGAAGAATTTTCCTAACTCCAGATTTGAAAATGAGGCAGATTTTGCAGAAAAATGCTCTTGGAGCGAGTTCTACCCAATAGACAGGTAATTTAAATAGATGTGCTCATCATGACATTTTGTGTTCCGAACACATTTCATGTATCTCTGATTCGACAAATATTCACTACATAGTTGTTAGCATGTGGATTACAGCACTTTCATCCACCATACAAGGCTTAATGAAACTTTGAAGTATTTTCTCAGATTTCACAGGTTAGTTTTAACGCCAGTTTAGAAAATGAGGCAGTTTTGGCAGAAAAATGTTCTTGGAGTGATTTATACACAAAGGATATGTAATTTACCTAGTTTTACACACCGTGACATTCCGTGTTCTGAACACATTTCATGCATGACGGATCTGACAAACTTTCTTTAATGAGTTGTGAACATTTGTATTATCGAACTTTCATCTTCCTTACAATGTAGATTTATACATAGAAAGTTTTATTCTGATTTAGTAGATATCTCCTAATCTCAGTTTCTAAAATCATGCAGTTTACCCAGAGAAATCCTCTTGGAGCGAGTTCTATCCAATAGACATTCATTTACATAGAACCCGTCATCGTGAAATTCCGTGTTCCAAAATAGCTACATTCATCACGGATTTGACAAATATTCACTACAGATTTGGTAGCATAAGGTTTACCGAACATTCATCCACCATAAATGCCATAATGACACTTTGAAGCACTTTCCCATATATCAAAAGATTTTCCTAATGCCAGTTTTGAAAATGAGGCAGATTCACAAAATTTTCTCGTGGAGCAAGTACTTCCCAATAGAAAAATAATTTACATAGTTTCCCTCACAGTGACATTCCAATTTCCGAACACGCTACATACTTCACGGATTTGACAAAAATTTTTAATGACTTATGTACATGTCTATTACAGAACTTTCATCCACAATAGAAGGCATATTTAAACCTAGAAATATTAACTCTGAATTTGAAGACTTTTGCTAATGCCAGTTTCGAAAATCAGGCCGTTTTCTCCAGAAAAATATTTTGGAGCTTTTTCTACCCAATAGACATGAAATTTTCATAGATTCCATCTCCGGAAATTTCTGTCATAAGATCACGCTACATGCATAGGCTTTCTACAATTATACACATCAGGTTTGTTTGCATGTGGCTATAAGTACTTCCATCACAATACAAGGCATATTGACACTTTGAAGCATTTTCTCAGATTTTGAAGGAATTTCCAAATGCCAGTTTCGAAAATGAGGCAGATTTCGCAGAAAACACCTCTTGGAGTGAGTTCTACCCAAGAGACATATATTTTAAATAGATTCACTCACCGTGATATTCTGTGTTACGAACACTCTTCATGGACCTCGGATTCAAAAAATATTCTCTACAAAGTTGTTAGTATGTGGATTGCCGAACTTTCATCCACCGTACAAGGCATATTTACACCTACAATTGTTTAATCTGAGTTCCAAGCATATTCCAAAAGCCAGTTTCAAAAATCAGGCTGTTATCTCAGGAAAAAACTCTTGGAGCGATTTCTAACCTTGGGAAATGTAATTTACCTAAATTTCCTCACCGTGACATTCCGTGTTCCGAACATTCTACATGCATAACTGATTCGACAAATATTCATTACAGATTTGTTACCATGCGGATTACCGAACTTTCATCACAAAACATTGAATATTGATACTTAGAAGTATTTTCTCAGATTTTGCAGTGTTTTCCAAGGGCCAGTTTCAGAAATGAAGAAGTTTTCACAGAAAAATTCTCTTGAAGTGAGTTCTACCAAATAGACAAGTAGTTTACATTGTTTCAATCACCGTGAAATTCCACGTTCCGAACATGGTACATGCATCACGGATTAGAAAAAAGATTCTTTAATATGTTGTGAAAATTTAGATTAGTGAACTTTCTTCCAACATAAAGGCATCTTTACACCTACAAATATTTTCTCTCATTTCTCAGCTTTATCCAAATATCCCATTAGAGAATCAAGCAATTTTTGCCAAAATATTCTATTTTAGCTAGTTCTACCCAATAGAATTCGCATTTACATAGTTTCATTACCGAGAAATAATGTTTTTCGAACGCGCTACATGAATCACGGTTTGAGAATATTTACTACACTCTTGTTAACGTGTGGATTACCGGACTTTCATCCACCAATCAAGTCATATTGACACTTAGAAGCATTTTCTCATATTTTGAAGATTTTTCTTAACGCCAGATTTGAAAATGAGGCAGATTTTGCCGAAAAATGCTCTTGGAGCGAGTTCTATCCAATAGACAGATAATTTACATAGATGTGCTCATCATGATCTTTGGGGTCCGAACACATTTCATGTATCTCTGATTCGTCAAATATACACTACAGAGATGTTAGCATTTGGATTACCAATCCTACATCCACCATACAAGGCATATATACACCTACAAGTGTTTACTCTCATTTCACAGTTTTATCAAAACGTCAAATTCGAAAATCATGCATTTTGCACAGAAAAATTCTATTCAAGCTAGTTCTACCCAATAGAATTTTAATTTACATAGTTTCATTGCCGTGAATTTCCGTGTTCCAAACACGCTAAATAAGTCACGGTTTCGAAAAGTATTCCCTTCATAGTTGGTTACGTGGTTTAACACACTTAAATTCCCCATTCAAGGCATATTCACACTTAGAAGCATTTTCTCAGATTTCTCAGGTTTTCCTAACTCCAGTTTGGAAAATGAGGCTGATTTTACAGAAAAATGCTCTTGGAGCGAGTTCTACCCAAAAGATATGTAATTTAAGTAGTTCACTCACCGTGACATTCCGTGTTCTGAACATTTTACATGCATCAAGCTTTCGACAATCATTCTTTAATGAGTGTGAGCATGTGGATTATCAAATTTCATCCACCTTACAAGACATGTTTTCACCTAGAAACATTTACTCACATTTCGCAGAATTTTCCTAAGGTCAGTTTCGAAAATCAGGCATTTTTCCCAGAAAAATCCTCTTGTTGCATGTTCCATCCAATAGACATCTCATTTTCATAGATACCATCACCGTAACATTCCGTGTTCCTAAAAAACGGTTCATGAAACAAGGATTCAACAAATATAAACTGCTGAGATGTTAGCATGTTTATTACCGATCTTTAATAAACCATTGAAGACATATTGTCACCTTAAAGAATTTACTCTGATTTCACAGCGTTTTCATAACACCAGTTTCGAATCTGAGGCAGATTTTTCAGTAAAACTCTCCTGGAGAGTGTTCTAACCAATAGATATGTAATTTACATAGCTTCCCTCACCGAGAAAGACCGTGTTCCAAACAGGCTACATACATCAAGGATTGGAGAAACATTTTTAATGAGTTTTGTACATGTGTATTACAGGCCTTTCATCCACCATACAAGGCATATTGACACATAGAAACATTAAATCTGAGTTCACAGCTTTTTCCTAATAGCAGTTTCAAAAATCAGGCAGTTTTTAAAGGAAAAAACTTTTGGAGCGTGTTCTACCCAATAGGTACGTAAATTACATAGATTCCCCCGCTGTGAAATTACGTGTACCGAACACACCACATGCAGAAAATATTCGACAAAAATAAACTATAGAGTTGTTTGCATGAGGATGACAGGACTTTCATCACAATAAAAGGCATATTGTTGCTTAGAAGCTTTTTCTCTGATTTCACAGAGCTTTCAAAACGCCAGTTTCGAAAATGAGGCAGATTTCACGGCAAAAACCTCTTGGAGCAGGTTCTAACCTATAGACTTGTAATTTACCTGGATTCGCTCACCGTGAAATTCCGTGTTCTGAACACGCTACATGCATCTCAGATTCGACAAATATTCACTACATAGTTGTTAGCATGTGGATTACAGCACTTTCATCCACCATACAAGGCTTACTGGCACTTTGAAGAATTTTCTCAGATTTCACAGGTTAGTTTTAATGCCAGTTTAGAAAATGAGGCAGATTTGGCCGAAAAATGCTTTTGGAGTGAGTTATACACAAAAGATATGTAATTTACCTAGTTTTAATCACCGTGACATTCCGTGCTCTGAACACGTTACATGCATCACGGATTCGACAAACATTCACTACAGAGTTGGTAGCATAACGATTACCGAACATTCATCCACCATAAATGCCATATTGACACTTTGAAGCACTTTCCCATATTTCAAAAGATTTTCCTAATGCCAGTTTTTAAAATGAGGCAGATTCGAAAAAATTCTCGTGGAGCAAGTACTTCCCAATAGAAATGTAATTTACATAGTTTCCCTCACAGTGACATTCCAATTTCCGTACATGCTACATACTTCACGGATTTGACAAACATTTTTAATGAGTTATGTACATGAGTATTACAGAACTTTCATCCACCATACAAGGCATATTTCAACCTAGAATCATTAACTCTGAATTTGCAGCCTTTTCCTAATGCCAGTTTTTTGAAAATCAGGCCGTTATTTCCGGAAAAAAATTTGGAGCGAGTTCTACCCAATAGACATGAAATTAACATAGATTACATCTCCGGAAATTTCTGTCATACGATCACGCTACATGCATAGGCTTTCTACAATTATTCACATCAGGTTTGTTTGCATGTGGCTTTATGAACTTCCATCACAATAAAAGACATATTGACAGTTTCAAGCATTTTCTCTGATTTTGAAGGAATGTCCAAATGCCAGATTCGAAAATGAGGCAGATTTCGCAGAGAAAACCTCTTGGAGTGAGTTCTACCCAAGAGATATTTATTTTACATAGATTCGCTCACCGTGATATTCTATGATCTGAACACTATTCATGTATCTCGGATTCGACAAATATTCTCTACAGAGTTGTTAGTATGCGGATTGCCGAACTTTCATCCACCATACAAGGCATATTTACACCTACAATTGATTAATCTGTGTTCGCACTTTATTCCTAAAGCCAGTTTCAAAAATCAGGCTCTTATCTCAGGAAAAAACTCTTGGAGCGATTTCTAACCTAGGGAAATGTAATTTACATAAATTTCCTCGCCGTGACATTCCGTGTTCCGAACATTCTACATGCATAATGGATTCGACAAATATTCACTACAGATTTGTTAGCATGTGGATTACCGAACTTTCATCACAAAACATTGAATATTGATACTTAGAAGTATTTTCTCAGATTTTGCAGCGTTTTCCAAGCGCCAGTTTCAAAAATGAAGCAGTTTTCGCAGAAAAATTCCCTTGGAGTGTGTTCTACCTAATAGGCAAGTAGTTTAAATTATTTCAAACACCGTAAAATTCCACGTTCCGAACATGGTACGTGCATCACGGATTAGAAAAAAGATTCTTTAATATGTTGTGATAATATGGATTACTGTACTTTCTTCCAACATAAAGTCATCTTTACACCTACAAATATTATCTCTCATTTCACAGCTTTATCGAAATATCCCATTCGAGGATCAAGAAATTTTCGCTGAAATATTCTATTCTAGCTAGTTCTACCCAATAGAATTCTAATTTACATAGTTTCATTACCATGAAATTCTGTTTTCCGTACGTGCTTCATGAATCACGGTTTGAAAAATATTTACTACACTCTTGTTAACATGTGGATTACCGGACATTCATCCACCAATCAAGTCATATTGACACTTAGAAGCATTTTCACATATTTCGAAGAATTTTCCTAACTCCAGATTTGAAAATGAGGCAGATTTTGCAGAAAAATGCTCTTGGAGCGAGTTCTACCCAATAGACAGGTAATTTAAATAGATGTGCTCATCATGACATTTTGTGTTCCGAACACATTTCATGTATCTCTGATTCGACAAATATTCACTACATAGTTGTTAGCATGTGGATTACAGCACTTTCATCCACCATACAAGGCTTAATGAAACTTTGAAGTATTTTCTCAGATTTCACAGGTTAGTTTTAACGCCAGTTTAGAAAATGAGGCAGTTTTGGCAGAAAAATGTTCTTGGAGTGATTTATACACAAAGGATATGTAATTTACCTAGTTTTACACACCGTGACATTCCGTGTTCTGAACACATTTCATGCATGACGGATCTGACAAACTTTCTTTAATGAGTTGTGAACATTTGTATTATCGAACTTTCATCTTCCTTACAATGTAGATTTATACATAGAAAGTTTTATTCTGATTTAGTAGATATCTCCTAATCTCAGTTTCTAAAATCATGCAGTTTACCCAGAGAAATCCTCTTGGAGCGAGTTCTATCCAATAGACATTCATTTACATAGAACCCGTCATCGTGAAATTCCGTGTTCCAAAATAGCTACATTCATCACGGATTTGACAAATATTCACTACAGATTTGGTAGCATAAGGTTTACCGAACATTCATCCACCATAAATGCCATAATGACACTTTGAAGCACTTTCCCATATATCAAAAGATTTTCCTAATGCCAGTTTTGAAAATGATGCAGATTCACAAAATTTTCTCGTGGAGCAAGTACTTCCCAATAGAAAAATAATTTACATAGTTTCCCTCACAGTGACATTCCAATTTCCGAACACGCTACATACTTCACGGATTTGACAAAAATTTTTAATGACTTATGTACATGTCTATTACAGAACTTTCATCCACAATAGAAGGCATATTTAAACCTAGAAATATTAACTCTGAATTTGAAGACTTTTGCTAATGCCAGTTTCGAAAATCAGGCCGTTTTCTCCAGAAAAATATTTTGGAGCTTTTTCTACCCAATAGACATGAAATTTTCATAGATTCCATCTCCGGAAATTTCTGTCATAAGATCACGCTACATGCATAGGCTTTCTACAATTATACACATCAGGTTTGTTTGCATGTGGCTATAAGTACTTCCATCACAATACAAGGCATATTGACACTTTGAAGCATTTTCTCAGATTTTGAAGGAATTTCCAAATGCCAGTTTCGAAAATGAGGCAGATTTCGCAGAAAACACCTCTTGGAGTGAGTTCTACCCAAGAGACATATATTTTAAATAGATTCACTCACCGTGATATTCTGTGTTACGAACACTCTTCATGGACCTCGGATTCAAAAAATATTCTCTACAAAGTTGTTAGTATGTGGATTGCCGAACTTTCATCCACCGTACAAGGCATATTTACACCTACAATTGTTTAATCTGAGTTCCAAGCATATTCCAAAAGCCAGTTTCAAAAATCAGGCTGTTATCTCAGGAAAAAACTCTTGGAGCGATTTCTAACCTTGGGAAATGTAATTTACCTAAATTTCCTCACCGTGACATTCCGTGTTCCGAACATTCTACATGCATAACTGATTCGACAAATATTCATTACAGATTTGTTACCATGCGGATTACCGAACTTTCATCACAAAACATTGAATATTGATACTTAGAAGTATTTTCTCAGATTTTGCAGTGTTTTCCAAGGGCCAGTTTCAGAAATGAAGAAGTTTTCACAGAAAAATTCTCTTGAAGTGAGTTCTACCAAATAGACAAGTAGTTTACATTGTTTCAATCACCGTGAAATTCCACGTTCCGAACATGGTACATGCATCACGGATTAGAAAAAAGATTCTTTAATATGTTGTGAAAATTTAGATTAGTGAACTTTCTTCCAACATAAAGGCATCTTTACACCTACAAATATTTTCTCTCATTTCTCAGCTTTATCCAAATATCCCATTAGAGAATCAAGCAATTTTTGCCAAAATATTCTATTTTAGCTAGTTCTACCCAATAGAATTCGCATTTACATAGTTTCATTACCGAGAAATAATGTTTTTCGAACGCGCTACATGAATCACGGTTTGAGAATATTTACTACACTCTTGTTAACGTGTGGATTACCGGACTTTCATCCACCAATCAAGTCATATTGACACTTAGAAGCATTTTCTCATATTTTGAAGATTTTTCTTAATGCCAGATTTGAAAATGAGGCAGATTTTGCCGAAAAATGCTCTTGGAGCGAGTTCTATCCAATAGACAGATAATTTACATAGATGTGCTCATCATGATCTTTGGGGTCCGAACACATTTCATGTATCTCTGATTCGTCAAATATACACTACAGAGATGTTAGCATTTGGATTACCAATCCTACATCCACCATACAAGGCATATATACACCTACAAGTGTTTACTCTCATTTCACAGTTTTATCAAAACGTCAAATTCGAAAATCATGCATTTTGCACAGAAAAATTCTATTCAAGCTAGTTCTACCCAATAGAATTTTAATT
Source organism: Camelus bactrianus (assembly GCF_048773025.1). NCBI lineage: Eukaryota > Metazoa > Chordata > Mammalia > Artiodactyla > Camelidae > Camelus > Camelus bactrianus. The sequence continues at coordinate 139,506,015 of NC_133539.1, read as the reverse complement.
TACATAGTTTCATTGCCGTGAATTTCCGTGTTCCAAACACGCTAAATAAGTCACGGTTTCGAAAAGTATTCCCTTCATAGTTGGTTACGTGGTTTAACACACTTAAATTCCCCATTCAAGGCATATTCACACTTAGAAGCATTTTCTCAGATTTCTCAGGTTTTCCTAACTCCAGTTTGGAAAATGAGGCTGATTTTACAGAAAAATGCTCTTGGAGCGAGTTCTACCCAAAAGATATGTAATTTAAGTAGTTCACTCACCGTGACATTCCGTGTTCTGAACATTTTACATGCATCAAGCTTTCGACAATCATTCTTTAATGAGTGTGAGCATGTGGATTATCAAATTTCATCCACCTTACAAGACATGTTTTCACCTAGAAACATTTACTCACATTTCGCAGAATTTTCCTAAGGTCAGTTTCGAAAATCAGGCAGTTTTCCCAGAAAAATCCTCTTGTTGCATGTTCCATCCAATAGACATCTCATTTTCATAGATACCATCACCGTAACATTCCGTGTTCCTAAAAAACGGTTCATGAAACAAGGATTCAACAAATATAAACTGCTGAGATGTTAGCATGTTTATTACCGATCTTTAATAAACCATTGAAGACATATTGTCACCTTAAAGAATTTACTCTGATTTCACAGCGTTTTCATAACACCAGTTTCGAATCTGAGGCAGATTTTTCAGTAAAACTCTCCTGGAGAGTGTTCTAACCAATAGATATGTAATTTACATAGCTTCCCTCACCGAGAAAGACCGTGTTCCAAACAGGCTACATACATCAAGGATTGGAGAAACATTTTTAATGAGTTTTGTACATGTGTATTACAGGCCTTTCATCCACCATACAAGGCATATTGACACATAGAAACATTAAATCTGAGTTCACAGCTTTTTCCTAATAGCAGTTTCAAAAATCAGGCAGTTTTTAAAGGAAAAAACTTTTGGAGCGTGTTCTACCCAATAGGTACGTAAATTACATAGATTCCCCCGCTGTGAAATTACGTGTACCGAACACACCACATGCAGAAAATATTCGACAAAAATAAACTATAGAGTTGTTTGCATGAGGATGACAGGACTTTCATCACAATAAAAGGCATATTGTTGCTTAGAAGCTTTTTCTCTGATTTCACAGAGCTTTCAAAACGCCAGTTTCGAAAATGAGGCAGATTTCACGGCAAAAACCTCTTGGAGCAGGTTCTAACCTATAGACTTGTAATTTACCTGGATTCGCTCACCGTGAAATTCCGTGTTCTGAACACGCTACATGCATCTCAGATTCGACAAATATTCACTACATAGTTGTTAGCATGTGGATTACAGCACTTTCATCCACCATACAAGGCTTACTGGCACTTTGAAGAATTTTCTCAGATTTCACAGGTTAGTTTTAATGCCAGTTTAGAAAATGAGGCAGATTTGGCCGAAAAATGCTTTTGGAGTGAGTTATACACAAAAGATATGTAATTTACCTAGTTTTAATCACCGTGACATTCCGTGCTCTGAACACGTTACATGCATCACGGATTCGACAAACATTCACTACAGAGTTGGTACCATAACGATTACCGAACATTCATCCACCATAAATGCCATATTGACACTTTGAAGCACTTTCCCATATTTCAAAAGATTTTCCTAATGCCAGTTTTTAAAATGAGGCAGATTCGAAAAAATTCTCGTGGAGCAAGTACTTCCCAATAGAAATGTAATTTACATAGTTTCCCTCACAGTGACATTCCAATTTCCGTACATGCTACATACTTCACGGATTTGACAAACATTTTTAATGAGTTATGTACATGAGTATTACAGAACTTTCATCCACCATACAAGGCATATTTCAACCTAGAATCATTAACTCTGAATTTGCAGCCTTTTCCTAATGCCAGTTTTTTGAAAATCAGGCCGTTATTTCCGGAAAAAAATTTGGAGCGAGTTCTACCCAATAGACATGAAATTAACATAGATTACATCTCCGGAAATTTCTGTCATACGATCACGCTACATGCATAGGCTTTCTACAATTATTCACATCAGGTTTGTTTGCATGTGGCTTTATGAACTTCCATCACAATAAAAGACATATTGACAGTTTCAAGCATTTTCTCTGATTTTGAAGGAATGTCCAAATGCCAGATTCGAAAATGAGGCAGATTTCACAGAGAAAACCTCTTGGAGTGAGTTCTACCCAAGAGATATTTATTTTACATAGATTCGCTCACCGTGATATTCTATGATCTGAACACTATTCATGTATCTCGGATTCGACAAATATTCTCTACAGAGTTGTTAGTATGCGGATTGCCGAACTTTCATCCACCATACAAGGCATATTTACACCTACAATTGATTAATCTGTGTTCGCACTTTATTCCTAAAGCCAGTTTCAAAAATCAGGCTCTTATCTCAGGAAAAAACTCTTGGAGCGATTTCTAACCTAGGGAAATGTAATTTACATAAATTTCCTCGCCGTGACATTCCGTGTTCCGAACATTCTACATGCATAATGGATTCGACAAATATTCACTACAGATTTGTTAGCATGTGGATTACCGAACTTTCATCACAAAACATTGAATATTGATACTTAGAAGTATTTTCTCAGATTTTGCAGCGTTTTCCAAGCGCCAGTTTCAAAAATGAAGCAGTTTTCGCAGAAAAATTCCCTTGGAGTGTGTTCTACCTAATAGGCAAGTAGTTTAAATTATTTCAAACACCGTAAAATTCCACGTTCCGAACATGGTACGTGCATCACGGATTAGAAAAAAGATTCTTTAATATGTTGTGATAATATGGATTACTGTACTTTCTTCCAACATAAAGTCATCTTTACACCTACAAATATTATCTCTCATTTCACAGCTTTATCGAAATATCCCATTCGAGGATCAAGAAATTTTCGCTGAAATATTCTATTCTAGCTAGTTCTACCCAATAGAATTCTAATTTACATAGTTTCATTACCATGAAATTCTGTTTTCCGTACGTGCTTCATGAATCACGGTTTGAAAAATATTTACTACACTCTTGTTAACATGTGGATTACCGGACATTCATCCACCAATCAAGTCATATTGACACTTAGAAGCATTTTCACATATTTCGAAGAATTTTCCTAACTCCAGATTTGAAAATGAGGCAGATTTTGCAGAAAAATGCTCTTGGAGCGAGTTCTACCCAATAGACAGGTAATTTAAATAGATGTGCTCATCATGACATTTTGTGTTCCGAACACATTTCATGTATCTCTGATTCGACAAATATTCACTACATAGTTGTTAGCATGTGGATTACAGCACTTTCATCCACCATACAAGGCTTAATGAAACTTTGAAGTATTTTCTCAGATTTCACAGGTTAGTTTTAACGCCAGTTTAGAAAATGAGGCAGTTTTGGCAGAAAAATGTTCTTGGAGTGATTTATACACAAAGGATATGTAATTTACCTAGTTTTACACACCGTGACATTCCGTGTTCTGAACACATTTCATGCATGACGGATCTGACAAACTTTCTTTAATGAGTTGTGAACATTTGTATTATCGAACTTTCATCTTCCTTACAATGTAGATTTATACATAGAAAGTTTTATTCTGATTTAGTAGATATCTCCTAATCTCAGTTTCTAAAATCATGCAGTTTACCCAGAGAAATCCTCTTGGAGCGAGTTCTATCCAATAGACATTCATTTACATAGAACCCGTCATCGTGAAATTCCGTGTTCCAAAATAGCTACATTCATCACGGATTTGACAAATATTCACTACAGATTTGGTAGCATAAGGTTTACCGAACATTCATCCACCATAAATGCCATAATGACACTTTGAAGCACTTTCCCATATATCAAAAGATTTTCCTAATGCCAGTTTTGAAAATGATGCAGATTCACAAAATTTTCTCGTGGAGCAAGTACTTCCCAATAGAAAAATAATTTACATAGTTTCCCTCACAGTGACATTCCAATTTCCGAACACGCTACATACTTCACGGATTTGACAAAAATTTTTAATGACTTATGTACATGTCTATTACAGAACTTTCATCCACAATAGAAGGCATATTTAAACCTAGAAATATTAACTCTGAATTTGAAGACTTTTGCTAATGCCAGTTTCGAAAATCAGGCCGTTTTCTCCAGAAAAATTTTTGGAGCTTTTTCTACCCAATAGACATGAAATTTTCATAGATTCCATCTCCGGAAATTTCTGTCATAAGATCACGCTACATGCATAGGCTTTCTACAATTATACACATCAGGTTTGTTTGCATGTGGCTATAAGTACTTCCATCACAATACAAGGCATATTGACACTTTGAAGCATTTTCTCAGATTTTGAAGGAATTTCCAAATGCCAGTTTCGAAAATGAGGCAGATTTCGCAGAAAACACCTCTTGGAGTGAGTTCTACCCAAGAGACATATATTTTAAATAGATTCACTCACCGTGATATTCTGTGTTACGAACACTCTTCATGGACCTCGGATTCAAAAAATATTCTCTACAAAGTTGTTAGTATGTGGATTGCCGAACTTTCATCCACCGTACAAGGCATATTTACACCTACAATTGTTTAATCTGAGTTCCAAGCATATTCCAAAAGCCAGTTTCAAAAATCAGGCTGTTATCTCAGGAAAAAACTCTTGGAGCGATTTCTAACCTTGGGAAATGTAATTTACCTAAATTTCCTCACCGTGACATTCCATGTTCCGAACATTCTACATGCATAACTGATTCGACAAATATTCTCTACAGATTTGTTAGCATGCGGATTACCGAACTTTCATCACAAAACATTGAATATTGATACTTAGAAGTATTTTCTCAGATTTTGCATTGTTTTCCAAGGGCCAGTTTCAGAAATGAAGAAGTTTTCACAGAAAAATTCTCTTGAAGTGAGTTCTACCAAATAGACAAGTAGTTTACATTGTTTCAATCACCGTGAAATTCCACGTTCCGAACATGGTACATGAATCACGGATTAGAAAAAAGATTCTTTAATATGTTGTGAAAATTTAGATTAGTGAACTTTCTTCCAACATAAAGGCATCTTTACACCTACAAATATTTTCTCTCATTTCTCAGCTTTATCCAAATATCCCATTAGAGAATCAAGCAATTTTTGCCAAAATATTCTATTCTAGCTAGTTCTACCCAATAGAATTCGCATTTACATAGTTTCATTACCGAGAAATAATGTTTTTCGAAAGCGCTACATGAATCACGGTTTGAGAATATTTACTACACTCTTGTTAACGTGTGGATTACCGGACTTTCATCCACCTATCAAATCATATTGACACTTAGAAGCATTTTCTCATATTTTGAAGATTTTTCTTAACGCCAGATTTGAAAATGAGGCAGATTTTGCCGAAAAATGCTCTTGGAGCGAGTTCTATCCAATAGACAGGTAATTTACATAGATGTGCTCATCATGATCTTTGGGGTCCGAACACATTTCATGTATCTCTGATTCGTCAAATATACACTACAGAGATGTTAGCATTTGGATTACCAATCCTACATCCACCATACAAGGCATATATACACCTACAAGTGTTTACTCTCATTTCACAGTTTTATCAAAACGTCAAATTCGAAAATCATGCATTTTGCACAGAAAAATTCTATTCAAGCTAGTTCTACCCAATAGAATTTTAATTTACATAGTTTCATTGCCGTGAATTTCCGTGTTCCAAACACGCTAAATAAGTCACGGTTTCGAAAAGTATTCCCTTCATAGTTGGTTACGTGGTTTAACACACTTAAATTCCCCATTCAAGGCATATTCACACTTAGAAGCATTTTCTCAGATTTCTCAGGTTTTCCTAACTCCAGTTTGGAAAATGAGGCTGATTTTACAGAAAAATGCTCTTGGAGCGAGTTCTACCCAAAAGATATGTAATTTAAGTAGTTCACTCACCGTGACATTCCGTGTTCTGAACATTTTACATGCATCAAGCTTTCGACAATCATTCTTTAATGAGTGTGAGCATGTGGATTATCAAATTTCATCCACCTTACAAGACATGTTTTCACCTAGAAACATTTACTCACATTTCACAGAATTTTCCTAAGGTCAGTTTCGAAAATCAGGCAGTTTTCCCAGAAAAATCCTCTTGTTGCATGTTCCATCCAATAGACATCTCATTTTCATAGATACCATCACCGTAACATTCCGTGTTCCTAAAAAACGGTTCATGAAACAAGGATTCAACAAATATAAACTGCTGAGATGTTAGCATGTTTATTACCGATCTTTAATAAACCATTGAAGACATATTGTCACCTTAAAGAATTTACTCTGATTTCACAGCGTTTTCATAACACCAGTTTCGAATCTGAGGCAGATTTTTCAGTAAAACTCTCCTGGAGAGTGTTCTAACCAATAGATATGTAATTTACATAGCTTCCCTCACCGAGAAAGACCGTGTTCCAAACAGGCTACATACATCAAGGATTGGAGAAACATTTTTAATGAGTTTTGTACATGTGTATTACAGGCCTTTCATCCACCATACAAGGCATATTGACACACAGAAATATTAAATCTGAGTTCACAGCTTTTTCCTAATAGCAGTTTCAAAAATCAGGCAGTTTTTAAAGGAAAAAACTTTTGGAGCGTGTTCTACCCAATAGGTACGTAAATTACATAGATTCCCCTGCTGTGAAATTACGTGTACCGAACACACCACATGCAGAAAATATTCGACAAAAATAAACTTTAGAGTTGTTTGCATGAGGATGACAGGACTTTCATCACAATAAAAGGCATATTGTTGCTTAGAAGCTTTTTCTCTGATTTCACAGAGCTTTCAAAACGCCAGTTTCGAAAATGAGGCAGATTTCACGGCAAAAACCTCTTGGAGCAGGTTCTAACCTATAGACATGTAATTTACCTGGATTCGCTCACCGTGAAATTCCGTGTTCTGAACACGCTACATGCATCTCAGATTCGACAAATATTCACTACATAGTTGTTAGCATGTGGATTACAGCACTTTCATCCACCATACAAGGCTTACTGGCACTTTGAAGAATTTTCTCAGATTTCACAGGTTAGTTTTAACGCCAGTTTACAAAATGAGGCAGATTTGGCCGAAAAATGCTTTTGGAGTGAGTTATACACAAAAGATATGTAATTTACCTAGTTTTAATCACCGTGACATTCCGTGCTCTGAACACGTTACATGCATCACGGATTCGACAAACATTCACTACAGAGTTGGTAGCATAACGATTACCGAACATTCATCCACCATAAATGCCATATGGACACTTTGAAGCACTTTCCCATATTTCAAAAGATTTTCCTAATGCCAGTTTTTAAAATGAGGCAGATTCGAAAAAATTCTCGTGGAGCAAGTACTTCCCAATAGAAATGTAATTTACATAGTTTCCCTCACAGTGACATTCCAATTTCCGTACATGCTACATACTTACGGATTTGACAAACATTTTTAATGAGTTATGTACATGTGTATTACAGAACTTTCATCCACCCTACAAGGCATATTTCAACCTAGAAACATTAACTCGGAATTTGCAGCCTTTTCTTAATGCCAGTTTCAAAAATCAGGCTGTTATCTCAGGAAAAATCTCTTGGAGCGATTTCTAAACCAGGGAAATGTAATTTACATAAATTTCTTCTCCGTGACATTCCGTGTTCCAAACATTCTACATGCATAACGGATTCGACAAATATTCACTACAGATTTGTTAGCATGTGGATTACCAAACTTTCATCAGAAAACATTGAATATTGATACTTAGAAGTATTTTCTCAGATTTTGCAGCGTTTTCCAAGCGCCAGTTTCAAAAATGATGCAGTTTTCACAGAAAAATCCTCTTGAAGTGATTTCTACCGAATAGACAAGTAGTTTACATTGTTTCAACCACCGTGAAATTCCACGTTCCGATCATCGTACATGCATCACGGATTAGAATAAAGATTCTTTAATATGTTGTGAAAATATGGATTACCGAACTTTCTTCCAAAATAAAGGCATCTTTACAGCTACAACTATTTTCTCCCTTTTCGCAGCTTTATCCAAACATCACATTCGAGAATTAAGAAATTTTCGCTGAAATATTCTATTCCAGCTAGTTCTACCCAATAGAATTCTCATTTACATTGTTTCATTACCGTGAAATTCTGTTTTTCGAACGCGCTACATGAATCACGGTTTGAAAAATATTTACTACACTCTTGTTAACGTGTGGATTACCGGACTTTCATCCACCAATCAAGTCATATTGACACTTAGAAGCATTTTCTCATATTTCGAAGATTTTTCCTAATGCCAGATTTGAAAAAGAGGCAGATTTTGCAGAAAAATGCTCTTGGAGCGAGTTCTACCCAATAGACAGGTAATTTACATAGATGTGCTCATCATGATCTTTGGGGTCCGAACACATTTCATGTATCTCTGATTCGTCAAATATACACTACAGAGATGTTAGCATTTGGATTACCAATCCTACATCCACCATACAAGGCATATATACACCTACAAGTGTTTACTCTCATTTCACAGTTTTATCAAAACGTCAAATTCGAAAATCATGCATTTTGCACAGAAAAATTCTATTCAAGCTAGTTCTACCCAATAGAATTTTAATTTACATAGTTTCATTGCCGTGAATTTCCGTGTTCCAAACACGCTAAATAAGTCACGGTTTCGAAAAGTATTCCCTTCATAGTTGGTTACGTGGTTTAACACACTTAAATTCCCCATTCAAGGCATATTCACACTTAGAAGCATTTTCTCAGATTTCTCAGGTTTTCCTAACTCCAGTTTGGAAAATGAGGCTGATTTTACAGAAAAATGCTCTTGGAGCGAGTTCTACCCAAAAGATATGTAATTTAAGTAGTTCACTCACCGTGACATTCCGTGTTCTGAACATTTTACATGCATCAAGCTTTCGACAATCATTCTTTAATGAGTGTGAGCATGTGGATTATCAAATTTCATCCACCTTACAAGACATGTTTTCACCTAGAAACATTTACTCACATTTCGCAGAATTTTCCTAAGGTCAGTTTCGAAAATCAGGCAGTTTTCCCAGAAAAATCCTCTTGTTGCATGTTCCATCCAATAGACATCTCATTTTCATAGATACCATCACCGTAATATTCCGTGTTCCTAAAAAACGGTTCATGAAACAAGGATTCAACAAATATAAACTGCTGAGTTGTTAGCATGTTTATTACCGATCTTTAATAAACCATTGAAGACATATTGTCACCTTAAAGAATTTACTCTGATTTCACAGCGTTTTCATAACACCAGTTTCGAATCTGAGGCAGATTTTTCAGTAAAACTCTCCTGGAGAGTGTTCTAACCAATAGATATGTAATTTACATAGCTTCCCTCACCGAGAAAGACCGTGTTCCAAACAGGCTACATACATCAAGGATTGGAGAAACATTTTTAATGAGTTTTGTACATGTGTATTACAGGCCTTTCATCCACAATACAAGGCATATTGACACATAGAAACATTAAATCTGAGTTCACAGCTTTTTCCTAATAGCAGTTTCAAAAATCAGGCAGTTTTTAAAGGAAAAAACTTTTGGAGCGTGTTCTACCCAATAGGTACGTAAATTACATAGATTCCCCCGCTGTGAAATTACGTGTACCGAACACACCACATGCAGAAAATATTCGACAAAAATAAACTATAGAGTTGTTTGCATGAGGATGACAGGACTTTCATCACAATAAAAGGCATATTGTTGCTTAGAAGCTTTTTCTCTGATTTCACAGAGCTTTCAAAACGCCGGTTTCAAAAATGAGGCAGATATCACGGCAAAAACCTCTTGGAGCAGGTTCTAACCTATAGACATGTAATTTACCTGGATTCGCTCACCGTGAAATTCCGTGTTCTGAACACGCTACATGCATCTCAGATTCGACAAATATTCACTACATAGTTGTTAGCATGTGGATTACAGCACTTTCATCCACCATACAAGGCTTACTGGCACTTTGAAGAATTTTCTCAGATTTCACAGGTTAGTTTTAACGCCAGTTTACAAAATGAGGCAGATTTGGCCGAAAAATGCTTTTGGAGTGAGTTATACACAAAAGATATGTAATTTACCTAGTTTTAATCACCGTGACATTCCGTGCTCTGAACACGTTACATGCATCACGGATTCGACAAACATTCACTACAGAGTTGGTAGCATAACGATTACCGAACATTCATCCACCATAAATGCCATATTGACACTTTGAAGCACTTTCCCATATTTCAAAAGATTTTCCTAATGCCAGTTTCTAAAATGAGGCAGATTCGAAAAAATTCTCGTGGAGCAAGTACTTCCCAATAGAAATGTAATTTACATAGTTTCCCTCACAGTGACATTCCAATTTCCGTACATGCTACATACTTCACGGATTTGACAAACATTTTTAATGAGTTATGTACATGTGTATTACAGAACTTTCATCCACCCTACAAGGCATATTTCAACCTAGAAACATTAACTCGGAATTTGCAGCCTTTTCTTAATGCCAGTTTCAAAAATCAGGCTGTTATCTCAGGAAAAATCTCTTGGAGCGATTTCTAAACCAGGGAAATGTAATTTACATAAATTTCTTCTCCGTGACATTCCGTGTTCCAAACATTCTACATGCATAACGGATTCGACAAATATTCACTACAGATTTGTTAGCATGTGGATTACCAAACTTTCATCACAAAACTTTGAATATTGATACTTAGAAGTATTTTCTCAGATTTTGCAGCGTTTTCCAAGCGCCAGTTTCAAAAATGATGCAGTTTTCACAGAAAAATCCTCTTGAAGTGATTTCTACCGAATAGACAAGTAGTTTACATTGTTTCAACCACCGTGAAATTCCACGTTCCGATCATCGTATATGCATCACGGATTAGAAAAAAGATTCTTTAATATGTTGTGAAAATATGGATTACCGAACTTTCTTCCAAAATAAAGGCATCTTTACAGCTACAACTATTTTCTCCCTTTTCGCAGCTTTATCCAAACATCACATTCGAGAATTAAGCAATTTTCGCTGAAATATTCTATTCCAGCTAGTTCTACCCAATAGAATTCTCATTTACATTGTTTCATTACTGTGAAATTCTGTTTTTCGAACGCGCTACATGAATCACGGTTTGAAAAATATTTACTACACTCTTGTTAACGTGTGGATTACCGGACTTTCATCCACCAATCAAGTCATATTGACACTTAGAAGCATTTTCTCATATTTTGAAGATTTTTCCTAATGCCAGATTTGAAAATGAGGCAGATTTTGCAGAAAAATGCTCTTGGAGCGAGTTCTACCCAATAGACAGGTAATTTATATAGATGTGCTCATCATGATCTTTGGGGTCCGAACACATTTCATGTATCTCTGATTCGTCAAATATACACTACATAGATGTTAGCATTTGGATTACCAATCCTACATCCACCATACAAGGCATATATACACCTACAAGTGTTTACTCTCATTTCACAGTTTTATCAAAACGTCAAATTCGAAAATCATGCATTTTGCACAGAAAAATTCTATTCAAGCTAGTTCTACCCAATAGAATTTTAATTTACATAGTTTCATTGCCGTGAATTTCCGTGTTCCAAACACGCTAAATAAGTCACGGTTTCGAAAAGTATTCCCTTCATAGTTGGTTACGTGGTTTAACACACTTAAATTCCCCATTCAAGGCATATTCACACTTAGAAGCATTTTCTCAGATTTCTCAGGTTTTCCTAACTCCAGTTTGGAAAATGAGGCTGATTTTACAGAAAAATGCTCTTGGAGCGAGTTCTACCCAAAAGATATGTAATTTAAGTAGTTCACTCACCGTGACATTCCGTGTTCTGAACATTTTACATGCATCAAGCTTTCGACAATCATTCTTTAATGAGTGTGAGCATGTGGATTATCAAATTTCATCCACCTTACAAGACATGTTTTCACCTAGAAACATTTACTCACATTTCGCAGAATTTTCCTAAGGTCAGTTTCAAAAATCAGGCAGTTTCCCCAGAAAAATCCTCTTGTTGCATGTTCCATCCAATAGACATCTCATTTTCATAGATACCATCACCGTAACATTCCGTGTTCCTAAAAAACGGTTCATGCAACAAGGATTCAACAAATATTAACTGCTGAGTTGTTAGCATGTTTATTACCGATCTTTAATAAACCATTGAAGACATATTGTCACCTTAAAGAATTTACTCTGATTTCACAGCGTTTTCATAACACCAGTTTCGAATCTGAGGCAGATTTTTCAGTAAAACTCTCCTGGAGAGTGTTCTAACCAATAGATATGTAATTTACATAGCTTCCCTCACCGAGAAAGACCGTGTTCCAAACAGGCTACATACATCAAGGATTGGAGAAACATTTTTAATGAGTTATGTACATGTGTATTACAGATCTTTCATCCACCATACAAGGCATATTGACACACAGAAATATTAAATCTGAGTTCACAGCTTTTTCCTAATAGCAGTTTCAAAAATCAGGCAGTTTTTAAAGGAAAAAACTTTTGGAGCGTGTTCTACCCAATAGGTACGTAAATTACATAGATTCCCCCGCTGTGAAATTACGTGTACCGAACACACCACATGCAGAAAATATTCGACAAAAATAAACTTTAGAGTTGTTTGCATGAGGATGACAGGACTTTCATCACAATAAAAGGCATATTGATGCTTAGAAGCTTTTTCTCTGATTTCACAGAGCTTTCAAAACGCCAGTTTCGAAAATGAGGCAGATTTCACGGCAAAAACCTCTTGGAGCAGGTTCTAACCTATAGACTTGTAATTTACCTGGATTCGCTCACCGTGAAATTCCGTGTTCTGAACACGCTACATGCATCTCAGATTCGACAAATATTCACTACATAGTTGTTAGCATGTGGATTACAGCACTTTCATCCACCATACAAGGCTTACTGGCACTTTGAAGAATTTTCTCAGATTTCACAGGTTAGTTTTAATGCCAGTTTAGAAAATGAGGCAGATTTGGCCGAAAAATGCTTTTGGAGTGAGTTATACACAAAAGATATGTAATTTACCTAGTTTTAATCACCGTGACATTCCGTGCTCTGAACACGTTACATGCATCACGGATTCAACAAACATTCACTACAGAGTTGGTAGCATAACGATTACCGAACATTCATCCACCATAAATGCCATATTGACACTTTGAAGCACTTTCCCATATTTCAAAAGATTTTCCTAATGCCAGTTTTTAAAATGAGGCAGATTCGAAAAAATTCTCGTGGAGCAAGTACTTCCCAATAGAAATGTAATTTACATAGTTTCCCTCACAGTGACATTCCAATTTCCGTACATGCTACATACTTCACGGATTTGACAAACATTTTTAATGAGTTATGTACATGAGTATTACAGAACTTTCATCCACCATACAAGGCATATTTCAACCTAGAATCATTAACTCTGAATTTGCAGCCTTTTCCTAATGCCAGTTTTTTGAAAATCAGGCCGTTATTTCCGGAAAAAAATTTGGAGCGAGTTCTACCCAATAGACATGAAATTAACATAGATTACATCTCCGGAAATTTCTGTCATACGATCACGCTACATGCATAGGCTTTCTACAATTATTCACATCAGGTTTGTTTGCATGTGGCTTTATGAACTTCCATCACAATAAAAGACATATTGACAGTTTCAAGCATTTTCTCTGATTTTGAAGGAATGTCCAAATGCCAGATTCGAAAATGAGGCAGATTTCGCAGAGAAAACCTCTTGGAGTGAGTTCTACCCAAGAGATATTTATTTTACATAGATTCGCTCACCGTGATATTCTATGATCTGAACACTATTCATGTATCTCAGATTCGACAAATATTCTCTACAGAGTTGTTAGTATGCGGATTGCCGAACTTTCATCCACCATACAAGGCATATTTACACCTACAATTGATTAATCTGTGTTTGCACTTTATTCCTAAAGCCAGTTTCAAAAATCAGGCTCTTATCTCAGGAAAATCTCTTGGAGCGATTTCTAACCTAGGGAAATGTAATTTACATAAATTTCCTCGCCGTGACATTCCGTGTTCCGAACATTCTACATGCATAACGGATTCGACAAATATTCACTACAGATTTGTTAGCATGTGGATTACGGAACTTTCATCACAAAACATTGAATATTGATACTTAGAAGTATTTTCTCAGATTTTGCAGCGTTTTCCAAGCGCCAGTTTCAAAAATGAAGCAGTTTTCGCAGAAAAATTCCCTTGGAGTGTGTTCTACCTAATAGGCAAGTAGTTTAAATTATTTCAAACACCGTAAAATTCCACGTTCCGAACATGGTACGTGCATCACGGATTAGAAAAAAGATTCTTTAATATGTTGTGATAATATGGATTACTGTACTTTCTTCCAACATAAAGTCATCTTTACACCTACAAATATTATCTCTCATTTCGCAGCTTTATCGAAATATCCCATTCGAGGATCAAGAAATTTTCGCTGAAATATTCTATTCTAGCTAGTTCTACCCAATAGAATTCTAATTTACATAGTTTCATTACCATGAAATTCTGTTTTCCGTACGTGCTTCATGAATCTCGGTTTGAAAAATATTTACTACACTCTTGTTAACATGTGGATTACCGGACATTCATCCACCAATCAAGTCATATTGACACTTAGAAGCATTTTCACATATTTCGAAGAATTTTCCTAACTCCAGATTTGAAAATGAGGCAGATTTTGCAGAAAAATGCTCTTGGAGCGAGTTCTACCCAATAGACAGGTAATTTAAATAGATGTGCTCATCATGACATTTTGTGTTCCGAACACATTTCATGTATCTCTGATTCGACAAATATTCACTACATAGTTGTTAGCATGTGGATTACAGCACTTTCATCCACCATACAAGGCGTAATGAAACTTTGAAGTATTTTCTCAGATTTCACAGGTTAGTTTTAACGCCAGTTTAGAAAATGAGGCAGTTTTGGCAGAAAAATGTTCTTGGAGTGATTTATACACAAAGGATATGTAATTTACCTAGTTTTACACACCGTGACATTCCGTGTTCTGAACACATTTCATGCATGACGGATCTGACAAACTTTCTTTAATGAGTTGTGAACATTTGTATTATCGAACTTTCATCTTCCTTACAATGTAGATTTATACATAGAAAGTTTTATTCTGATTTAGTAGATATCTCCTAATCTCAGTTTCTAAAATCATGCAGTTTACCCAGAGAAATCCTCTTGGAGCGAGTTCTATCCAATAGACATTCATTTACATAGAACCCGTCATCGTGAAATTCCGTGTTCCAAAATAGCTACATTCATCACGGATTTGACAAATATTCACTACAGATTTGGTAGCATAAGGTTTACCGAACATTCATCCACCATAAATGCCATAATGACACTTTGAAGCACTTTCCCATATATCAAAAGATTTTCCTAATGCCAGTTTTGAAAATGAGGCAGATTCACAAAATTTTCTCGTGGAGCAAGTACTTCCCAATAGAAAAATAATTTACATAGTTTCCCTCACAGTGACATTCCAATTTCCGAACACGCTACATACTTCACGGATTTGACAAAAATTTTTAATGACTTATGTACATGTCTATTACAGAACTTTCATCCACAATAGAAGGCATATTTAAACCTAGAAATATTAACTCTGAATTTGAAGACTTTTGCTAATGCCAGTTTCGAAAATCAGGCCGTTTTCTCCAGAAAAATATTTTGGAGCTTTTTCTACCCAATAGACATGAAATTTTCATAGATTCCATCTCCGGAAATTTCTGTCATAAGATCACGCTACATGCATAGGCTTTCTACAATTATACACATCAGGTTTGTTTGCATGTGGCTATAAGTACTTCCATCACAATACAAGGCATATTGACACTTTGAAGCATTTTCTCAGATTTTGAAGGAATTTCCAAATGCCAGTTTCGAAAATGAGGCAGATTTCGCAGAAAACACCTCTTGGAGTGAGTTCTACCCAAGAGACATATATTTTAAATAGATTCACTCACCGTGATATTCTGTGTTACGAACACTCTTCATGGACCTCGGATTCAAAAAATATTCTCTACAAAGTTGTTAGTATGTGGATTGCCGAACTTTCATCCACCGTACAAGGCATATTTACACCTACAATTGTTTAATCTGAGTTCCAAGCATATTCCAAAAGCCAGTTTCAAAAATCAGGCTGTTATCTCAGGAAAAAACTCTTGGAGCGATTTCTAACCTTGGGAAATGTAATTTACCTAAATTTCCTCACCGTGACATTCCGTGTTCCGAACATTCTACATGCATAACTGATTCGACAAATATTCATTACAGATTTGTTACCATGCGGATTACCGAACTTTCATCACAAAACATTGAATATTGATACTTAGAAGTATTTTCTCAGATTTTGCAGTGTTTTCCAAGGGCCAGTTTCAGAAATGAAGAAGTTTTCACAGAAAAATTCTCTTGAAGTGAGTTCTACCAAATAGACAAGTAGTTTACATTGTTTCAATCACCGTGAAATTCCACGTTCCGAACATGGTACATGCATCACGGATTAGAAAAAAGATTCTTTAATATGTTGTGAAAATTTAGATTAGTGAACTTTCTTCCAACATAAAGGCATCTTTACACCTACAAATATTTTCTCTCATTTCTCAGCTTTATCCAAATATCCCATTAGAGAATCAAGCAATTTTTGCCAAAATATTCTATTTTAGCTAGTTCTACCCAATAGAATTCGCATTTACATAGTTTCATTACCGAGAAATAATGTTTTTCGAACGCGCTACATGAATCACGGTTTGAAAAATATTTACTACACTCTTGTTAACGTGTGGATTACCGGACTTTCATCCACCAATCAAGTCATATTGACACTTAGAAGCATTTTCTCATATTTCGAAGATTTTTCCTAATGCCAGATTTGAAAATGAGGCAGATTTTGCAGAAAAATGCTCTTGGAGCGAGTTCTACCCAATAGACAGGTAATTTACATAGATGTGCTCATCATGATCTTTGGGGTCCGAACACATTTCATGTATCTCTGATTCGTCAAATATACACTACAGAGATGTTAGCATTTGGATTACCAATCCTACATCCACCATACAAGGCATATATACACCTACAAGTGTTTACTCTCATTTCACAGTTTTATCAAAACGTCAAATTCGAAAATCATGCATTTTGCACAGAAAAATTCTATTCAAGCTAGTTCTACCCAATAGAATTTTAATTTACATAGTTTCATTGCCGTGAATTTCCGTGTTCCAAACACGCTAAATAAGTCACGGTTTCGAAAAGTATTCCCTTCATAGTTGGTTACGTGGTTTAACACACTTAAATTCCCCATTCAAGGCATATTCACACTTAGAAGCATTTTCTCAGATTTCTCAGGTTTTCCTAACTCCAGTTTGGAAAATGAGGCTGATTTTACAGAAAAATGCTCTTGGAGCGAGTTCTACCCAAAAGATATGTAATTTAAGTAGTTCACTCACCGTGACATTCCGTGTTCTGAACATTTTACATGCATCAAGCTTTCGACAATCATTCTTTAATGAGTGTGAGCATGTGGATTATCAAATTTCATCCACCTTACAAGACATGTTTTCACCTAGAAACATTTACTCACATTTCGCAGAATTTTCCTAAGGTCAGTTTCGAAAATCAGGCAGTTTTCCCAGAAAAATCCTCTTGTTGCATGTTCCATCCAATAGACATCTCATTTTCATAGATACCATCACCGTAACATTCCGTGTTCCTAAAAAACGGTTCATGAAACAAGGATTCAACAAATATAAACTGCTGAGTTGTTAGCATGTTTATTACCGATCTTTAATAAACCATTGAAGACATATTGTCACCTTAAAGAATTTACTCTGATTTCACAGCGTTTTCATAACACCAGTTTCGAATCTGAGGCAGATTTTTCAGTAAAACTCTCCTGGAGAGTGTTCTAACCAATAGATATGTAATTTACATAGCTTCCCTCACCGAGAAAGACCGTGTTCCAAACAGGCTACATACATCAAGGATTGGAGAAACATTTTTAATGAGTTTTGTACATGTGTATTACAGGCCTTTCATCCACAATACAAGGCATATTGACACATAGAAACATTAAATCTGAGTTCACAGCTTTTTCCTAATAGCAGTTTCAAAAATCAGGCAGTTTTTAAAGGAAAAAACTTTTGGAGCGTGTTCTACCCAATAGGTACGTAAATTACATAGATTCCCCCGCTGTGAAATTACGTGTACCGAACACACCACATGCAGAAAATATTCGACAAAAATAAACTATAGAGTTGTTTGCATGAGGATGACAGGACTTTCATCACAATAAAAGGCATATTGTTGCTTAGAAGCTTTTTCTCTGATTTCACAGAGCTTTCAAAACGCCGGTTTCAAAAATGAGGCAGATATCACGGCAAAAACCTCTTGGAGCAGGTTCTAACCTATAGACATGTAATTTACCTGGATTCGCTCACCGTGAAATTCCGTGTTCTGAACACGCTACATGCATCTCAGATTCGACAAATATTCACTACATAGTTGTTAGCATGTGGATTACAGCACTTTCATCCACCATACAAGGCTTACTGGCACTTTGAAGAATTTTCTCAGATTTCACAGGTTAGTTTTAACGCCAGTTTTCAAAATGAGGCAGATTTGGCCGAAAAATGCTTTTGGAGTGAGTTATACACAAAAGATATGTAATTTACCTAGTTTTAATCACCGTGACATTCCGTGCTCTGAACACGTTACATGCATCACGGATTCGACAAACATTCACTACAGAGTTGGTAGCATAACGATTACCGAACATTCATCCACCATAAATGCCATATTGACACTTTGAAGCACTTTCCCATATTTCAAAAGATTTTCCTAATGCCAGTTTCTAAAATGAGGCAGATTCGAAAAAATTCTCGTGGAGCAAGTACTTCCCAATAGAAATGTAATTTACATAGTTTCCCTCACAGTGACATTCCAATTTCCGTACATGCTACATACTTCACGGATTTGACAAACATTTTTAATGAGTTATGTACATGTGTATTACAGAACTTTCATCCACCCTACAAGGCATATTTCAACCTAGAAACATTAACTCGGAATTTGCAGCCTTTTCTTAATGCCAGTTTCAAAAATCAGGCTGTTATCTCAGGAAAAATCTCTTGGAGCGATTTCTAAACCAGGGAAATGTAATTTACATAAATTTCTTCTCCGTGACATTCCGTGTTCCAAACATTCTACATGCATAACGGATTCGACAAATATTCACTACAGATTTGTTAGCATGTGGATTACCAAACTTTCATCACAAAACTTTGAATATTGATACTTAGAAGTATTTTCTCAGATTTTGCAGCGTTTTCCAAGCGCCAGTTTCAAAAATGATGCAGTTTTCACAGAAAAATCCTCTTGAAGTGATTTCTACCGAATAGACAAGTAGTTTACATTGTTTCAACCACCGTGAAATTCCACGTTCCGATCATCGTATATGCATCACGGATTAGAAAAAAGATTCTTTAATATGTTGTGAAAATATGGATTACCGAACTTTCTTCCAAAATAAAGGCATCTTTACAGCTACAACTATTTTCTCGCTTTTCGCAGCTTTATCCAAACATCACATTCGAGAATTAAGCAATTTTCGCTGAAATATTCTATTCCAGCTAGTTCTACCCAATAGAATTCTCATTTACATTGTTTCATTACTGTGAAATTCTGTTTTTCGAACGCGCTACATGAATCACGGTTTGAAAAATATTTACTACACTCTTGTTAACGTGTGGATTACCGGACTTTCATCCACCAATCAAGTCATATTGACACTTAGAAGCATTTTCTCATATTTTGAAGATTTTTCCTAATGCCAGATTTGAAAATGAGGCAGATTTTGCAGAAAAATGCTCTTGGAGCGAGTTCTACCCAATAGACAGGTAATTTATATAGATGTGCTCATCATGATCTTTGGGGTCCGAACACATTTCATGTATCTCTGATTCGTCAAATATACACTACATAGATGTTAGCATTTGGATTACCAATCCTACATCCACCATACAAGGCATATATACACCTACAAGTGTTTACTCTCATTTCACAGTTTTATCAAAACGTCAAATTCGAAAATCATGCATTTTGCACAGAAAAATTCTATTCAAGCTAGTTCTACCCAATAGAATTTTAATTTACATAGTTTCATTGCCGTGAATTTCCGTGTTCCAAACACGCTAAATAAGTCACGGTTTCGAAAAGTATTCCCTTCATAGTTGGTTACGTGGTTTAACACACTTAAATTCCCCATTCAAGGCATATTCACACTTAGAAGCATTTTCTCAGATTTCTCAGGTTTTCCTAACTCCAGTTTGGAAAATGAGGCTGATTTTACAGAAAAATGCTCTTGGAGCGAGTTCTACCCAAAAGATATGTAATTTAAGTAGTTCACTCACCGTGACATTCCGTGTTCTGAACATTTTACATGCATCAAGCTTTCGACAATCATTCTTTAATGAGTGTGAGCATGTGGATTATCAAATTTCATCCACCTTACAAGACATGTTTTCACCTAGAAACATTTACTCACATTTCGCAGAATTTTCCTAAGGTCAGTTTCAAAAATCAGGCAGTTTCCCCAGAAAAATCCTCTTGTTGCATGTTCCATCCAATAGACATCTCATTTTCATAGATACCATCACCGTAACATTCCGTGTTCCTAAAAAACGGTTCATGCAACAAGGATTCAACAAATATTAACTGCTGAGTTGTTAGCATGTTTATTACCGATCTTTAATAAACCATTGAAGACATATTGTCACCTTAAAGAATTTACTCTGATTTCACAGCGTTTTCATAACACCAGTTTCGAATCTGAGGCAGATTTTTCAGTAAAACTCTCCTGGAGAGTGTTCTAACCAATAGATATGTAATTTACATAGCTTCCCTCACCGAGAAAGACCGTGTTCCAAACAGGCTACATACATCAAGGATTGGAGAAACATTTTTAATGAGTTATGTACATGTGTATTACAGATCTTTCATCCACCATACAAGGCATATTGACACACAGAAATATTAAATCTGAGTTCACAGCTTTTTCCTAATAGCAGTTTCAAAAATCAGGCAGTTTTTAAAGGAAAAAACTTTTGGAGCGTGTTCTACCCAATAGGTACGTAAATTACATAGATTCCCCCGCTGTGAAATTACGTGTACCGAACACACCACATGCAGAAAATATTCGACAAAAATAAACTTTAGAGTTGTTTGCATGAGGATGACAGGACTTTCATCACAATAAAAGGCATATTGATGCTTAGAAGCTTTTTCTCTGATTTCACAGAGCTTTCAAAACGCCAGTTTCGAAAATGAGGCAGATTTCACGGCAAAAACCTCTTGGAGCAGGTTCTAACCTATAGACTTGTAATTTACCTGGATTCGCTCACCGTGAAATTCCGTGTTCTGAACACGCTACATGCATCTCAGATTCGACAAATATTCACTACATAGTTGTTAGCATGTGGATTACAGCACTTTCATCCACCATACAAGGGTTACTGGCACTTTGAAGAATTTTCTCAGATTTCACAGGTTAGTTTTAATGCCAGTTTAGAAAATGAGGCAGATTTGGCCGAAAAATGCTTTTGGAGTGAGTTATACACAAAAGATATGTAATTTACCTAGTTTTAATCACCGTGACATTCCGTGCTCTGAACACGTTACATGCATCACGGATTCAACAAACATTCACTACAGAGTTGGTAGCATAACGATTACCGAACATTCATCCACCATAAATGCCATATTGACACTTTGAAGCACTTTCCCATATTTCAAAAGATTTTCCTAATGCCAGTTTTTAAAATGAGGCAGATTCGAAAAAATTCTCGTGGAGCAAGTACTTCCCAATAGAAATGTAATTTACATAGTTTCCCTCACAGTGACATTCCAATTTCCGTACATGCTACATACTTCACGGATTTGACAAACATTTTTAATGAGTTATGTACATGAGTATTACAGAACTTTCATCCACCATACAAGGCATATTTCAACCTAGAATCATTAACTCTGAATTTGCAGCCTTTTCCTAATGCCAGTTTTTTGAAAATCAGGCCGTTATTTCCGGAAAAAAATTTGGAGCGAGTTCTACCCAATAGACATGAAATTAACATAGATTACATCTCCGGAAATTTCTGTCATACGATCACGCTACATGCATAGGCTTTCTACAATTATTCACATCAGGTTTGTTTGCATGTGGCTTTATGAACTTCCATCACAATAAAAGACATATTGACAGTTTCAAGCATTTTCTCTGATTTTGAAGGAATGTCCAAATGCCAGATTCGAAAATGAGGCAGATTTCGCAGAGAAAACCTCTTGGAGTGAGTTCTACCCAAGAGATATTTATTTTACATAGATTCGCTCACCGTGATATTCTATGATCTGAACACTATTCATGTATCTCAGATTCGACAAATATTCTCTACAGAGTTGTTAGTATGCGGATTGCCGAACTTTCATCCACCATACAAGGCATATTTACACCTACAATTGATTAATCTGTGTTCGCACTTTATTCCTAAAGCCAGTTTCAAAAATCAGGCTCTTATCTCAGGAAAAAACTCTTGGAGCGATTTCTAACCTAGGGAAATGTAATTTACATAAATTTCCTCGCCGTGACATTCCGTGTTCCGAACATTCTACATGCATAACGGATTCGACAAATATTCACTACAGATTTGTTAGCATGTGGATTACGGAACTTTCATCACAAAACATTGAATATTGATACTTAGAAGTATTTTCTCAGATTTTGCAGCGTTTTCCAAGCGCCAGTTTCAAAAATGAAGCAGTTTTCGCAGAAAAATTCCCTTGGAGTGTGTTCTACCTAATAGGCAAGTAGTTTAAATTATTTCAAACACCGTAAAATTCCACGTTCCGAACATGGTACGTGCATCACGGATTAGAAAAAAGATTCTTTAATATGTTGTGATAATATGGATTACTGTACTTTCTTCCAACATAAAGTCATCTTTACACCTACAAATATTATCTCTCATTTCGCAGCTTTATCGAAATATCCCATTCGAGGATCAAGAAATTTTCACTGAAATATTCTATTCTAGCTAGTTCTACCCAATAGAATTCTAATTTACATAGTTTCATTACCATGAAATTCTGTTTTCCGTACGTGCTTCATGAATCACGGTTTGAAAAATATTTACTACACTCTTGTTAACATGTGGATTACCGGACATTCATCCACCAATCAAGTCATATTGACACTTAGAAGCATTTTCACATATTTCGAAGAATTTTCCTAACTCCAGATTTGAAAATGAGGCAGATTTTGCAGAAAAATGCTCTTGGAGCGAGTTCTACCCAATAGACAGGTAATTTAAATAGATGTGCTCATCATGACATTTTGTGTTCCGAACACATTTCATGTATCTCTGATTCGACAAATATTCACTACATAGTTGTTAGCATGTGGATTACAGCACTTTCATCCACCATACAAGGCGTAATGAAACTTTGAAGTATTTTCTCAGATTTCACAGGTTAGTTTTAACGCCAGTTTAGAAAATGAGGCAGTTTTGGCAGAAAAATGTTCTTGGAGTGATTTATACACAAAGGATATGTAATTTACCTAGTTTTACACACCGTGACATTCCGTGTTCTGAACACATTTCATGCATGACGGATCTGACAAACTTTCTTTAATGAGTTGTGAACATTTGTATTATCGAACTTTCATCTTCCTTACAATGTAGATTTATACATAGAAAGTTTTATTCTGATTTAGTAGATATCTCCTAATCTCAGTTTCTAAAATCATGCAGTTTACCCAGAGAAATCCTCTTGGAGCGAGTTCTATCCAATAGACATTCATTTACATAGAACCCGTCATCGTGAAATTCCGTGTTCCAAAATAGCTACATTCATCACGGATTTGACAAATATTCACTACAGATTTGGTAGCATAAGGTTTACCGAACATTCATCCACCATAAATGCCATAATGACACTTTGAAGCACTTTCCCATATATCAAAAGATTTTCCTAATGCCAGTTTTGAAAATGAGGCAGATTCACAAAATTTTCTCGTGGAGCAAGTACTTCCCAATAGAAAAATAATTTACATAGTTTCCCTCACAGTGACATTCCAATTTCCGAACACGCTACATACTTCACGGATTTGACAAAAATTTTTAATGACTTATGTACATGTCTATTACAGAACTTTCATCCACAATAGAAGGCATATTTAAACCTAGAAATATTAACTCTGAATTTGAAGACTTTTGCTAATGCCAGTTTCGAAAATCAGGCCGTTTTCTCCAGAAAAATATTTTGGAGCTTTTTCTACCCAATAGACATGAAATTTTCATAGATTCCATCTCCGGAAATTTCTGTCATAAGATCACGCTACATGCATAGGCTTTCTACAATTATACACATCAGGTTTGTTTGCATGTGGCTATAAGTACTTCCATCACAATACAAGGCATATTGACACTTTGAAGCATTTTCTCAGATTTTGAAGGAATTTCCAAATGCCAGTTTCGAAAATGAGGCAGATTTCGCAGAAAACACCTCTTGGAGTGAGTTCTACCCAAGAGACATATATTTTAAATAGATTCACTCACCGTGATATTCTGTGTTACGAACACTCTTCATGGACCTCGGATTCAAAAAATATTCTCTACAAAGTTGTTAGTATGTGGATTGCCGAACTTTCATCCACCGTACAAGGCATATTTACACCTACAATTGTTTAATCTGAGTTCCAAGCATATTCCAAAAGCCAGTTTCAAAAATCAGGCTGTTATCTCAGGAAAAAACTCTTGGAGCGATTTCTAACCTTGGGAAATGTAATTTACCTAAATTTCCTCACCGTGACATTCCGTGTTCCGAACATTCTACATGCATAACTGATTCGACAAATATTCATTACAGATTTGTTACCATGCGGATTACCGAACTTTCATCACAAAACATTGAATATTGATACTTAGAAGTATTTTCTCAGATTTTGCAGTGTTTTCCAAGGGCCAGTTTCAGAAATGAAGAAGTTTTCACAGAAAAATTCTCTTGAAGTGAGTTCTACCAAATAGACAAGTAGTTTACATTGTTTCAATCACCGTGAAATTCCACGTTCCGAACATGGTACATGCATCACGGATTAGAAAAAAGATTCTTTAATATGTTGTGAAAATTTAGATTAGTGAACTTTCTTCCAACATAAAGGCATCTTTACACCTACAAATATTTTCTCTCATTTCTCAGCTTTATCCAAATATCCCATTAGAGAATCAAGCAATTTTTGCCAAAATATTCTATTTTAGCTAGTTCTACCCAATAGAATTCGCATTTACATAGTTTCATTACCGAGAAATAATGTTTTTCGAACGCGCTACATGAATCACGGTTTGAAAAATATTTACTACACTCTTGTTAACGTGTGGATTACCGGACTTTCATCCACCAATCAAGTCATATTGACACTTAGAAGCATTTTCTCATATTTTGAAGATTTTTCTTAACGCCAGATTTGAAAATGAGGCAGATTTTGCCGAAAAATGCTCTTGGAGCGAGTTCTATCCAATAGACTGATAATTTACATAGATGTGCTCATCATGATCTTTGGGGTCCGAACACATTTCATGTATCTCTGATTCGTCAAATATACACTACAGAGATGTTAGCATTTGGATTACCAATCCTACATCCACCATACAAGGAATATATATACACCTACAAGTGTTTACTCTCATTTCACAGTTTTATCAAAACGTCAAATTCGAAAATCATGCATTTTGCACAGAAAAATTCTATTCAAGCTAGTTCTACCCAATAGAATTTTAATTTACATAGTTTCATTGCCGTGAATTTCCGTGTTCCAAACACGCTAAATAAGTCACGGTTTCGAAAAGTATTCCCTTCATAGTTGGTTACGTGGTTTAACACACTTAAATTCCCCATTCAAGGCATATTCACACTTAGAAGCATTTTCTCAGATTTCTCAGGTTTTCCTAACTCCAGTTTGGAAAATGAGGCTGATTTTACAGAAAAATGCTCTTGGAGCGAGTTCTACCCAAAAGATATGTAATTTAAGTAGTTCACTCACCGTGACATTCCGTGTTCTGAACATTTTACATGCATCAAGCTTTCGACAATCATTCTTTAATGAGTGTGAGCATGTGGATTATCAAATTTCATCCACCTTACAAGACATGTTTTCACCTAGAAACATTTACTCACATTTCGCAGAATTTTCCTAAGGTCAGTTTCGAAAATCAGGCAGTTTTCCCAGAAAAATCCTCTTGTTGCATGTTCCATCCAATAGACATCTCATTTTCATAGATACCATCACTGTAACATTCCGTGTTCCTAAAAAACGGTTCATGAAACAAGGATTCAACAAATATAAACTGCTGAGATGTTAGCATGTTTATTACCGATCTTTAATAAACCATTGAAGACATATTGTCACCTTAAAGAATTTACTCTGATTTCACAGCGTTTTCATAACACCAGTTTCGAATCTGAGGCAGATTTTTCAGTAAAACTCTCCTGGAGAGTGTTCTAACCAATAGATATGTAATTTACATAGCTTCCCTCACCGAGAAAGACCGTGTTCCAAACAGGCTACATACATCAAGGATTGGAGAAACATTTTTAATGAGTTTTGTACATGTGTATTACAGATCTTTCATCCACCATACAAGGCATATTGACACATAGAAACATTAAATCTGAGTTCACAGCTTTTTCCTAATAGCAGTTTCAAAAATCAGGCAGTTTTTAAAGGAAAAAACTTTTGGAGCGTGTTCTACCCAATAGGTACGTAAATTACATAGATTCCCCCGCTGTGAAATTACGTGTACCGAACACACCACATGCAGAAAATATTCGACAAAAATAAACTATAGAGTTGTTTGCATGAGGATGACAGGACTTTCATCACAATAAAAGGCATATTGTTGCTTAGAAGCTTTTTCTCTGATTTCACAGAGCTTTCAAAACGCCAGTTTCGAAAATGAGGCAGATTTCACGGCAAAAACCTCTTGGAGCAGGTTCTAACCTATAGACTTGTAATTTACCTGGATTCGCTCACCGTGAAATTCCGTGTTCTGAACACGCTACATGCATCTCAGATTCGACAAATATTCACTACATACTTGTTAGCATGTGGATTACAGCACTTTCATCCACCATACAAGGCTTACTGGCACTTTGAAGAATTTTCTCAGATTTCACAGGTTAGTTTTAATGCCAGTTTAGAAAATGAGGCAGATTTGGCCGAAAAATGCTTTTGGAGTGAGTTATACACAAAAGATATGTAATTTACCTAGTTTTAATCACCGTGACATTCCGTGCTCTGAACACGTTACATGCATCACGGATTCGACAAACATTCACTACAGAGTTGGTAGCATAAAGATTACCGAACATTCATCCATCATAAATGCCATATTGACACTTTGAAGCACTTTCCCATATTTCAAAAGATTTTCCTAATGCCAGTTTTTAAAATGAGGCAGATTCGAAAAAATTCTCGTGGAGCAAGTACTTCCCAATAGAAATGTAATTTACATAGTTTCCCTCACAGTGACATTCCAATTTCCGTACATGCTACATACTTCACGGATTTGACAAACATTTTTAATGAGTTATGTACATGAGTATTACAGAACTTTCATCCACCATACAAGGCATATTTCAACCTAGAATCATTAACTCTGAATTTGCAGCCTTTTCCTAATGCCAGTTTTTTGAAAATCAGGCCGTTATTTCTGGAAAAAAATTTGGAGCGAGTTCTACCCAATAGACATGAAATTAACATAGATTACATCTCCGGAAATTTCTGTCATACGATCACGCTACATGCATAGGCTTTCTACAATTATTCACATCAGGTTTGTTTGCATGTGGCTTTATGAACTTCCATCACAATAAAAGACATATTGACAGTTTCAAGCATTTTCTCTGATTTTGAAGGAATGTCCAAATGCCAGATTCGAAAATGAGGCAGATTTCACAGAGAAAACCTCTTGGAGTGAGTTCTACCCAAGAGATATTTATTTTACATAGATTCGCTCACCGTGATATTCTATGATCTGAACACTATTCATGTATCTCGGATTCGACAAATATTCTCTACAGAGTTGTTAGTATGCGGATTGCCGAACTTTCATCCACCATACAAGGCATATTTACACCTACAATTGATTAATCTGTGTTCGCACTTTATTCCTAAAGCCAGTTTCAAAAATCAGGCTCTTATCTCAGGAAAAAACTCTTGGAGCGATTTCTAACCTAGGGAAATGTAATTTACATAAATTTCCTCGCCGTGACATTCCGTGTTCCGAACATTCTACATGCATAATGGATTCGACAAATATTCACTACAGATTTGTTAGCATGTGGATTACCGAACTTTCATCACAAAACATTGAATATTGATACTTAGAAGTATTTTCTCAGATTTTGCAGCGTTTTCCAAGCGCCAGTTTCAAAAATGAAGCAGTTTTCGCAGAAAAATTCCCTTGGAGTGTGTTCTACCTAATAGGCAAGTAGTTTAAATTATTTCAAACACCGTAAAATTCCACGTTCCGAACATGGTACGTGCATCACGGATTAGAAAAAAGATTCTTTAATATGTTGTGATAATATGGATTACTGTACTTTCTTCCAACATAAAGTCATCTTTACACCTACAAATATTATCTCTCATTTCGCAGCTTTATCGAAATATCCCATTCGAGGATCAAGAAATTTTCGCTGAAATATTCTATTCTAGCTAGTTCTACCCAATAGAATTCTAATTTACATAGTTTCATTACCATGAAATTCTGTTTTCCGTACGTGCTTCATGAATCACGGTTTGAAAAATATTTACTACACTCTTGTTAACATGTGGATTACCGGACATTCATCCACCAATCAAGTCATATTGACACTTAGAAGCATTTTCACATATTTCGAAGAATTTTCCTAACTCCAGATTTGAAAATGAGGCAGATTTTGCAGAAAAATGCTCTTGGAGCGAGTTCTACCCAATAGACAGGTAATTTAAATAGATGTGCTCATCATGACATTTTGTGTTCCGAACACATTTCATGTATCTCTTATTCGACAAATATTCACTACATAGTTGTTAGCATGTGGTTTACAGCACTTTCATCCACCATACAAGGCTTAATGAAACTTTGAAGTATTTTCTCAGATTTCACAGGTTAGTTTTAACGCCAGTTTAGAAAATGAGGCAGTTTTGGCAGAAAAATGTTCTTGGAGTGATTTATACACAAAGGATATGTAATTTACCTAGTTTTACACACCGTGACATTCCGTGTTCTGAACACATTTCATGCATGACGGATCTGACAAACTTTCTTTAATGAGTTGTGAACATTTGTATTATCGAACTTTCATCTTCCTTACAATGTAGATTTATACATAGAAAGTTTTATTCTGATTTAGTAGATATCTCCTAATCTCAGTTTCTAAAATCATGCAGTTTACCCAGAGAAATCCTCTTGGAGCGAGTTCTATCCAATAGACATTCATTTACATAGAACCCGTCATCGTGAAATTCCGTGTTCCAAAATAGCTACATTCATCACGGATTTGACAAATATTCACTACAGATTTGGTAGCATAAGGTTTACCGAACATTCATCCACCATAAATGCCATAATGACACTTTGAAGCACTTTCCCATATATCAAAAGATTTTCCTAATGCCAGTTTTGAAAATGAGGCAGATTCACAAAATTTTCTCGTGGAGCAAGTACTTCCCAATAGAAAAATAATTTACATAGTTTCCCTCACAGTGACATTCCAATTTCCGAACACGCTACATACTTCACGGATTTGACAAAAATTTTTAATGACTTATGTACATGTCTATTACAGAACTTTCATCCACAATAGAAGGCATATTTAAACCTAGAAATATTAACTCTGAATTTGAAGACTTTTGCTAATGCCAGTTTCGAAAATCAGGCCGTTTTCTCCAGAAAAATTTTTGGAGCTTTTTCTACCCAATAGACATGAAATTTTCATAGATTCCATCTCCGGAAATTTCTGTCATAAGATCACGCTACATGCATAGGCTTTCTACAATTATACACATCAGGTTTGTTTGCATGTGGCTATAAGTACTTCCATCACAATACAAGGCATATTGACACTTTGAAGCATTTTCTCAGATTTTGAAGGAATTTCCAAATGCCAGTTTCGAAAATGAGGCAGATTTCGCAGAAAACACCTCTTGGAGTGAGTTCTACCCAAGAGACATATATTTTAAATAGATTCACTCACCGTGATATTCTGTGTTACGAACACTCTTCATGGACCTCGGATTCAAAAAATATTCTCTACAAAGTTGTTAGTATGTGGATTGCCGAACTTTCATCCACCGTACAAGGCATATTTACACCTACAATTGTTTAATCTGAGTTCCAAGCATATTCCAAAAGCCAGTTTCAAAAATCAGGCTGTTATCTCAGGAAAAAACTCTTGGAGCGATTTCTAACCTTGGGAAATGTAATTTACCTAAATTTCCTCACCGTGACATTCCGTGTTCCGAACATTCTACATGCATAACTGATTCGACAAATATTCTCTACAGATTTGTTAGCATGTGGATTACCGAACTTTCATCACAAAACATTGAATATTGATACTTAGAAGTATTTTCTCAGATTTTGCAGTGTTTTCCAAGGGCCAGTTTCAGAAATGAAGAAGTTTTCACAGAAAAATTCTCTTGAAGTGAGTTCTACCAAATAGACAAGTAGTTTACATTGTTTCAATCACCGTGAAATTCCACGTTCCGAACATGGTACATGCATCACGGATTAGAAAAAAGATTCTTTAATATGTTGTGAAAATTTAGATTAGTGAACTTTCTTCCAACATAAAGGCATCTTTACACCTACAAATATTTTCTCTCATTTCTCAGCTTTATCCAAATATCCCATTAGAGAATCAAGCAATTTTTGCCAAAATATTCTATTCTAGCTAGTTCTACCCAATAGAATTCGCATTTACTTAGTTTCATTACCGAGAAATAATGTTTTTCGAAAGCGCTACATGAATCACGGTTTGAGAATATTTACTACACTCTTGTTAACGTGTGGATTACCGGACTTTCATCCACCTATCAAATCATATTGACACTTAGAAGCATTTTCTCATATTTTGAAGATTTTTCTTAACGCCAGATTTGAAAATGAGGCAGATTTTGCCGAAAAATGCTCTTGGAGCGAGTTCTATCCAATAGACAGGTAATTTACATAGATGTGCTCATCATGATCTTTGGGGTCCGAACACATTTCATGTATCTCTGATTCGTCAAATATACACTACAGAGATGTTAGCATTTGGATTACCAATCCTACATCCACCATACAAGGCATATATACACCTACAAGTGTTTACTCTCATTTCACAGTTTTATCAAAACGTCAAATTCGAAAATCATGCATTTTGCACAGAAAAATTCTATTCAAGCTAGTTCTACCCAATAGAATTTTAATTTACATAGTTTCATTGCCGTGAATTTCCGTGTTCCAAACACGCTAAATAAGTCACGGTTTCGAAAAGTATTCCCTTCATAGTTGGTTACGTGGTTTAACACACTTAAATTCCCCATTCAAGGCATATTCACACTTAGAAGCATTTTCTCAGATTTCTCAGGTTTTCCTAACTCCAGTTTGGAAAATGAGGCTGATTTTACAGAAAAATGCTCTTGGAGCGAGTTCTACCCAAAAGATATGTAATTTAAGTAGTTCACTCACCGTGACATTCCGTGTTCTGAACATTTTACATGCATCAAGCTTTCGACAATCATTCTTTAATGAGTGTGAGCATGTGGATTATCAAATTTCATCCACCTTACAAGACATGTTTTCACCTAGAAACATTTACTCACATTTCGCAGAATTTTCCTAAGGTCAGTTTCGAAAATCAGGCAGTTTTCCCAGAAAAATCCTCTTGTTGCATGTTCCATCCAATAGACATCTCATTTTCATAGATACCATCACCGTAACATTCCGTGTTCCTAAAAAACGGTTCATGAAACAAGGATTCAACAAATATAAACTGCTGAGATGTTAGCATGTTTATTACCGATCTTTAATAAACCATTGAAGACATATTGTCACCTTAAAGAATTTACTCTGATTTCACAGCGTTTTCATAACACCAGTTTCGAATCTGAGGCAGATTTTTCAGTAAAACTCTCCTGGAGAGTGTTCTAACCAATAGATATGTAATTTACATAGCTTCCCTCACCGAGAAAGACCGTGTTCCAAACAGGCTACATACATCAAGGATTGGAGAAACATTTTTAATGAGTTTTGTACATGTGTATTACAGGCCTTTCATCCACCATACAAGGCATATTGACACATAGAAACATTAAATCTGAGTTCACAGCTTTTTCCTAATAGCAGTTTCAAAAATCAGGCAGTTTTTAAAGGAAAAAACTTTTGGAGCGTGTTCTACCCAATAGGTACGTAAATTACATAGATTCCCCTGCTGTGAAATTACGTGTACCGAACACACCACATGCAGAAAATATTCGACAAAAATAAACTTTAGAGTTGTTTGCATGAGGATGACAGGACTTTCATCACAATAAAAGGCATATTGTTGCTTAGAAGCTTTTTCTCTGATTTCACAGAGCTTTCAAAACGCCAGTTTCGAAAATGAGGCAGATTTCACGGCAAAAACCTCTTGGAGCAGGTTCTAACCTATAGACATGTAATTTACCTGGATTCGCTCACCGTGAAATTCCGTGTTCTGAACACGCTACATGCATCTCAGATTCGACAAATATTCACTACATAGTTGTTAGCATGTGGATTACAGCACTTTCATCCACCATATAAGGCTTACTGGCACTTTGAAGAATTTTCTCAGATTTCACAGGTTAGTTTTAACGCCAGTTTAGAAAATGAGGCAGATTTGGCCGAAAAATGCTTTTGGAGTGAGTTATACACAAAAGATATGTAATTTACCTAGTTTTAATCACCGTGACATTCCGTGCTCTGAACACGTTACATGCATCACGGATTCGACAAACATTCACTACAGAGTTGGTAGCATAACGATTACCGAACATTCATCCACCATAAATGCCATATGGACACTTTGAAGCACTTTCCCATATTTCAAAAGATTTTCCTAATGCCAGTTTTTAAAATGAGGCAGATTCGAAAAAATTCTCGTGGAGCAAGTACTTCCCAATAGAAATGTAATTTACATAGTTTCCCTCACAGTGA
The DNA here is from genome assembly GCF_048773025.1 of Camelus bactrianus. Classification (NCBI taxonomy): domain Eukaryota; kingdom Metazoa; phylum Chordata; class Mammalia; order Artiodactyla; family Camelidae; genus Camelus; species Camelus bactrianus. Next base: position 139,472,672 of record NC_133539.1, on the reverse strand, counting down.
CATTCCAATTTCCGTACATGCTACATACTTACGGATTTGACAAACATTTTTAATGAGTTATGTACATGTGTATTACAGAACTTTCATCCACCCTACAAGGCATATTTCAACCTAGAAACATTAACTCGGAATTTGCAGCCTTTTCTTAATGCCAGTTTCAAAAATCAGGCTGTTATCTCAGGAAAAATCTCTTGGAGCGATTTCTAAACCAGGGAAATGTAATTTACATAAATTTCTTCTCCGTGACATTCCGTGTTCCAAACATTCTACATGCATAACGGATTCGACAAATATTCACTACAGATTTGTTAGCATGTGGATTACCAAACTTTCATCAGAAAACATTGAATATTGATACTTAGAAGTATTTTCTCAGTTTTTGCAGCGTTTTCCAAGCGCCAGTTTCAAAAATGATGCAGTTTTCACAGAAAAATCCTCTTGAAGTGATTTCTACCGAATAGACAAGTAGTTTATATTGTTTCAATCACCGTGAAATTCCACGTTCCGATCATCGTACATGCATCACGGATTAGAATAAAGATTCTTTAATATGTTGTGAAAATATGGATTACCGAACTTTCTTCCAAAATAAAGGCATCTTTACAGCTACAACTATTTTCTCCCTTTTCGCAGCTTTATCCAAACATCACATTCGAGAATTAAGCAATTTTCGCTGAAATATTCTATTCTAGCTAGTTCTACCCAATAGAATTCTAATTTACATTGTTTCATTACCGTGAAATTCTGTTTTTCGAACGCGCTACATGAATCACGGTTTGAAAAATATTTACTACACTCTTGTTAACGTGTGGATTACCGGACTTTCATCCACCAATCAAGTCATATTGACACTTAGAAGCATTTTCTCATATTTCGAAGATTTTTCCTAATGCCAGATTTGAAAATGAGGCAGATTTTGCAGAAAAATGCTCTTGGAGCGAGTTCTATCCAATAGACAGGTAATTTACATAGATGTGCTCATCATGATCTTTGGGGTCCGAACACATTTCATGTATCTCTGATTCGTCAAATATACACTACAGAGATGTTAGCATTTGGATTACCAATCCTACATCCACCATACAAGGCATATATACACCTACAAGTGTTTACTCTCATTTCACAGTTTTATCAAAACGTCAAATTCGAAAATCATGCATTTTGCACAGAAAAATTCTATTCAAGCTAGTTCTACCCAATAGAATTTTAATTTACATAGTTTCATTGCCGTGAATTTCCGTGTTCCAAACACGCTAAATAAGTCACGGTTTCGAAAAGTATTCCCTTCATAGTTGGTTACGTGGTTTAACACACTTAAATTCCCCATTCAAGGCATATTCACACTTAGAAGCATTTTCTCAGATTTCTCAGGTTTTCCTAACTCCAGTTTGGAAAATGAGGCTGATTTTACAGAAAAATGCTCTTGGAGCGAGTTCTACCCAAAAGATATGTAATTTAAGTAGTTCACTCACCGTGACATTCCGTGTTCTGAACATTTTACATGCATCAAGCTTTCGACAATCATTCTTTAATGAGTGTGAGCATGTGGATTATCAAATTTCATCCACCTTACAAGACATGTTTTCACCTAGAAACATTTACTTACATTTCACAGAATTTTCCTAAGGTCAGTTTCGAAAATCAGGCAGTTTTCCCAGAAAAATCCTCTTGTTGCATGTTCCATCCAATAGACATCTCATTTTCATAGATACCATCACCGTAACATTCCGTGTTCCTAAAAAACGGTTCATGAAACAAGGATTCAACAAATATAAACTGCTGAGATGTTAGCATGTTTATTACCGATCTTTAATAAACCATTGAAGACATATTGTCACCTTAAAGAATTTACTCTGATTTCACAGCGTTTTCATAACACCAGTTTCGAATCTGAGGCAGATTTTTCAGTAAAACTCTCCTGGAGAGTGTTCTAACCAATAGATATGTAATTTACATAGCTTCCCTCACCGAGAAAGACCGTGTTCCAAACAGGCTACATACATCAAGGATTGGAGAAACATTTTTAATGAGTTTTGTACATGTGTATTACAGATCTTTCATCCACCATACAAGGCATATTGACACATAGAAACATTAAATCTGAGTTCACAGCTTTTTCCTAATAGCAGTTTCAAAAATCAGGCAGTTTTTAAAGGAAAAAACTTTTGGAGCGTGTTCTACCCAATAGGTACGTAAATTACATAGATTCCCCCGCTGTGAAATTACGTGTACCGAACACACCACATGCAGAAAATATTCGACAAAAATAAACTTTAGAGTTGTTTGCATGAGGATGACAGGACTTTCATCACAATAAAAGGCATATTGTTGCTTAGAAGCTTTTTCTCTGATTTCACAGAGCTTTCAAAACGCCAGGTTCGAAAATGAGGCAGATTTCACGGCAAAAACCTCTTGGAGCAGGTTCTAACCTATAGACTTGTAATTTACCTGGATTCGCTCACCGTGAAATTCCGTGTTCTGAACACGCTACATGCATCTCAGATTCGACAAATATTCACTACATAGTTGTTAGCATGTGGATTACAGCACTTTCATCCACCATACAAGGCTTACTGGCACTTTGAAGAATTTTCTCAGATTTCACAGGTTAGTTTTAACGCCAGTTTAGAAAATGAGGCAGATTTGGCCGAAAAATGCTTTTGGAGTGAGTTATACACAAAAGATATGTAATTTACCTAGTTTTAATCACCGTGACATTCCGTGCTCTGAACACGTTACATGCATCACGGATTCGACAAACATTCACTACAGAGTTGGTAGCATAACGATTACCGAACATTCATCCACCATAAATGCCATATGGACACTTTGAAGCACTTTCCCATATTTCAAAAGATTTTCCTAATGCCAGTTTTTAAAATGAGGCAGATTCGAAAAAATTCTCGTGGAGCAAGTACTTCCCAATAGAAATGTAATTTACATAGTTTCCCTCACAGTGACATTCCAATTTCCGTACATGCTACATACTTCACGGATTTGACAAACATTTTTAATGAGTTATGTACATGTGTATTACAGAACTTTCATCCACCCTACAAGGCATATTTCAACCTAGAAACATTAACTCGGAATTTGCAGCCTTTTCTTAATGCCAGTTTCAAAAATCAGGCTGTTATCTCAGGAAAAATCTCTTGGAGCGATTTCTAAACCAGGGAAATGTAATTTACATAAATTTCTTCTCCGTGACATTCCGTGTTCCAAACATTCTACATGCATAACGGATTCGACAAATATTCACTACAGATTTGTTAGCATGTGGATTACCAAACTTTCATCACAAAACTTTGAATATTGATACTTAGAAGTATTTTCTCAGATTTTGCAGCGTTTTCCAAGCGCCAGTTTCAAAAATGATGCAGTTTTCACAGAAAAATCCTCTTGAAGTGATTTCTACTGAATAGACAAGTAGTTTACATTGTTTCAATCACCGTGAAATTCCACGTTCCGATCATCGTACATGCATCACGGATTAGAATAAAGATTCTTTAATATGTTGTGAAAATATGGATTACCGAACTTTCTTCCAAAATAAAGGCACCTTTACAGCTACAATTATTTTCTCCCTTTTCGCAGCTTTATCCAAACATCACATTCGAGAATTAAGCAATTTTCGCTGAAATATTCTATTCTAGCTAGTTCTACCCAATAGAATTCTCATTTACATTGTTTCATTACCGTGAAATTCTGTTTTTCGAACGCGCTACATGAATCACGGTTTGAAAAATATTTACTACACTCTTGTTAACGTGTGGATTACCGGACTTTCATCCACCAATCAAGTCATATTGACACTTAGAAGCATTTTCTCATATTTCGAAGATTTTTCCTAATGCCAGATTTGAAAATGAGGCAGATTTTGCAGAAAAATGCTCTTGGAGCGAGTTCTACCCAATAGACAGGTAATTTACACAGATGTGCTCATCATGATCTTTGGGGTCCGAACACATTTCATGTATCTCTGATTCGTCAAATATACACTACAGAGATGTTAGCATTTGGATTACCAATCCTACATCCACCATACAAGGCATATATACACCTACAAGTATTTACTCTCATTTCACAGTTTTATCAAAACGTCAAATTCGAAAATCATGCATTTTGCACAGAAAAATTCTATTCAAGCTAGTTCTACCCAATAGAATTTTAATTTACATAGTTTCATTGCCGTGAATTTCCGTGTTCCAAACACGCTAAATAAGTCACGGTTTCGAAAAGTATTCCCTTCATAGTTGGTTACGTGGTTTAACACACTTAAATTCCCCATTCAAGGCATATTCACACTTAGAAGAATTTTCTCAGATTTCTCAGGTTTTCCTAACTCCAGTTTGGAAAATGAGGCTGATTTTACAGAAAAATGCTCTTGGAGCGAGTTCTACCCAAAAGATATGTAATTTAAGTAGTTCACTCACCGTGACATTCCGTGTTCTGAACATTTTACATGCATCAAGCTTTCGACAATCATTCTTTAATGAGTGTGAGCATGTGGATTATCAAATTTCATCCACCTTACAAGACATGTTTTCACCTAGAAACATTTACTCACATTTCGCAGAATTTTCCTAAGGTCAGTTTCGAAAATCAGGCAGTTTCCCCAGAAAAATCCTCTTGTTGCATGTTCCATCCAATAGACATCTCATTTTCATAGATACCATCACCGTAACATTCCGTGTTCCTAAAAAACGGTTCATGCAACAAGGATTCAACAAATATTAACTGCTGAGTTGTGAGCATGTTTATTACCGATCTTTAATAAACCATTGAAGACATATTGTCACCTTAAAGAATTTACTCTGATTTCACAGCGTTTTCATAACACCAGTTTCGAATCTGAGGCAGATTTTTCAGTAAAACTCTCCTGGAGAGTGTTCTAACCAATAGATATGTAATTTACATAGCTTCCCTCACCGAGAAAGACCGTGTTCCAAACAGGCTACATACATCAAGGATTGGAGAAACATTTTTAATGAGTTATGTACATGTGTATTACAGATCTTTCATCCACCATACAAGGCATATGGACACATAGAAATATTAAATCTGAGTTCACAGCTTTTTCCTAATAGCAGTTTCAAAAATCAGGCAGTTTTTAAAGGAAAAAACTTTTGGAGCGTGTTCTACCCAATAGGTACGTAAATTACATAGATTCCCCCGCTGTGAAATTACGTGTACCGAACACACCACATGCAGAAAATATTCGACAAAAATAAACTTTAGAGTTGTTTGCATGAGGATGACAGGACTTTCATCACAATAAAAGGCATATTGATGCTTAGAAGCTTTTTCTCTGATTTCACAGAGCTTTCAAAACGCCAGTTTCGAAAATGAGGCAGATTTCACGGCAAAAACCTCTTGGAGCAGGTTCTAACCTATAGACATGTAATTTACCTGGATTCGCTCACCGTGAAATTCCGTGTTCTGAACACGCTACATGCATCTCAGATTCGACAAATATTCACTACATAGTTGTTAGCATGTGGATTACAGCACTTTCATCCACCATACAAGGCTTACTGGCACTTTGAAGAATTTTCTCAGATTTCACAGTTTAGTTTTAACGCCAGTTTAGAAAATGAGGCAGATTTGGCCGAAAAATGCTTTTGGAGTGAGTTATACACAAAAGATATGTAATTTACCTAGTTTTAATCACCGTGACATTCCGTGCTCTGAACACGTTACATGCATCACGGATTCGACAAACATTCACTACAGAGTTGGTAGCATAACGATTACCGAACATTCATCCACCATAAATGCCATATTGACACTTTGAAGCACTTTCCCATATTTCAAAAGATTTTCCTAATGCCAGTTTTTAAAATGAGGCAGATTCGAAAAAATTCTCGTGGAGCAAGTACTTCCCAATAGAAATGTAATTTACATAGTTTCCCTCACAGTGACATTCCAATTTCCGTACAAGCTACATACTTCACGGATTTGACAAACATTTTTAATGAGTTATGTACATGTGTATTACAGAACTTTCATCCACCCTACAAGGCATATTTCAACCTAGAAACATTAACTCGGAATTTGCAGCCTTTTCTTAATGCCAGTTTCAAAAATCAGGCTGTTATCTCAGGAAAAATCTCTTGGAGCGATTTCTAAACCAGGGAAATGTAATTTACATAAATTTCTTCTCCGTGACATTCCGTGTTCCAAACATTCTACATGCATAACGGATTCGACAAATATTCACTACAGATTTGTTAGCATGTGGATTACCAAACTTTCATCACAAAACTTTGAATATTGATACTTAGAAGTATTTTCTCAGATTTTGCAGCGTTTTCCAAGCGCCAGTTTCAAAAATGATGCAGTTTTCACAGAAAAATCCTCTTGAAGTGATTTCTACCGAATAGACAAGTAGTTTACATTGTTTCAATCACCGTGAAATTCCACGTTCCGATCATCGTACATGCATCACGGATTAGAATAAAGATTCTTTAATATGTTGTGAAAATATGGATTACCGAACTTTCTTCCAAAATAAAGGCACCTTTACAGCTACAAATATTTTCTCCCTTTTCGCAGCTTTATCCAAACATCACATTCGAGAATTAAGCAATTTTCGCTGAAATATTCTATTCTAGCTAGTTCTACCCAATAGAATTCTCATTTACATTGTTTCATTACCGTGAAATTCTGTTTTTCGAACGCGCTTCATGAATCACGGTTTGAAAAATATTTACTACACTCTTGTTAACGTGTGGATTACCGGACTTTCATCCACCAATCAAGTCATATTGACACTTAGAAGCATTTTCTCATATTTCGAAGATTTTTCCTAATGCCAGATTTGAAAATGAGGCAGATTTTGCAGAAAAATGCTCTTGGAGCGAGTTCTACCCAATAGACAGGTAATTTACACAGATGTGCTCATCATGATCTTTGGGGTCCGAACACATTTCATGTATCTCTGATTCGTCAAATATACACTACAGAGATGTTAGCATTTGGATTACCAATCCTACATCCACCATACAAGGCATATATACACCTACAAGTATTTACTCTCATTTCACAGTTTTATCAAAACGTCAAATTCGAAAATCATGCATTTTGCACAGAAAAATTCTATTCAAGCTAGTTCTACCCAATAGAATTTTAATTTACATAGTTTCATTGCCGTGAATTTCCGTGTTCCAAACACGCTAAATAACTCACGGTTTCGAAAAGTATTCCCTTCATAGTTGGTTACGTGGTTTAACACACTTAAATTCCCCATTCAAGGCATATTCACACTTAGAAGCATTTTCTCAGATTTCTCAGGTTTTCCTAACTCCAGTTTGGAAAATGAGGCTGATTTTACAGAAAAATGCTCTTGGAGCGAGTTCTACCCAAAAGATATGTAATTTAAGTAGTTCACTCACCGTGACATTCCGTGTTCTGAACATTTTACATGCATCAAGCTTTCGACAATCATTCTTTAATGAGTGTGAGCATGTGGATTATCAAATTTCATCCACCTTACAAGACATGTTTTCACCTAGAAACATTTACTCACATTTCGCAGAATTTTCCTAAGGTCAGTTTCGAAAATCAGGCAGTTTCCCCAGAAAAATCCTCTTGTTGCATGTTCCATCCAATAGACATCTCATTTTCATAGATACCATCACCGTAACATTCCGTGTTCCTAAAAAACGGTTCATGCAACAAGGATTCAACAAATATTAACTGCTGAGTTGTGAGCATGTTTATTACCGATCTTTAATAAACCATTGAAGACATATTGTCACCTTAAAGAATTTACTCTGATTTCACAGCGTTTTCATAACACCAGTTTCGAATCTGAGGCAGATTTTTCAGTAAAACTCTCCTGGAGAGTGTTCTAACCAATAGATATGTAATTTACATAGCTTCCCTCACCGAGAAAGACCGTGTTCCAAACAGGCTACATACATCAAGGATTGGAGAAACATTTTTAATGAGTTATGTACATGTGTATTACAGATCTTTCATCCACCATACAAGGCATATTGACACATAGAAATATTAAATCTGAGTTCACAGCTTTTTCCTAATAGCAGTTTCAAAAATCAGGCAGTTTTTAAAGGAAAAAACTTTTGGAGCGTGTTCTACCCAATAGGTACGTAAATTACATAGATTCCCCCGCTGTGAAATTACGTGTACCGAACACACCACATGCAGAAAATATTCGACAAAAATAAACTTTAGAGTTGTTTGCATGAGGATGACAGGACTTTCATCACAATAAAAGGCATATTGATGCTTAGAAGCTTTTTCTCTGATTTCACAGAGCTTTCAAAACGCCAGTTTCGAAAATGAGGCAGATTTCACGGCAAAAACCTCTTGGAGCAGGTTCTAACCTATAGACATGTAATTTACCTGGATTCGCTCACCGTGAAATTCCGTGTTCTGAACACGCTACATGCATCTCAGATTCGACAAATATTCACTACATAGTTGTTAGCATGTGGATTACAGCACTTTCATCCACCATACAAGGCTTGCTGGCACTTTGAAGAATTTTCTCAGATTTCACAGGTTAGTTTTAACGCCAGTTTAGAAAATGAGGCAGATTTGGCCGAAAAATGCTTTTGGAGTGAGTTATACACAAAAGATATGTAATTTACCTAGTTTTAATCACCGTGACATTCCGTGCTCTGAACACGTTACATGCATCACGGATTCGACAAACATTCACTACAGAGTTGGTAGCATAACGATTACCGAACATTCATCCACCATAAATGCCATATTGACACTTTGAAGCACTTTCCCATATTTCAAAAGATTTTCCTAATGCCAGTTTTTAAAATGAGGCAGATTCGAAAAAATTCTCGTGGAGCAAGTACTTCCCAATAGAAATGTAATTTACATAGTTTCCCTCACAGTGACATTCCAATTTCCGTACATGCTACATACTTCACGGATTTGACAAACATTTTTAATGAGTTATGTACATGTGTATTACAGAACTTTCATCCACCCTACAAGGCATATTTCAACCTAGAAACATTAACTCGGAATTTGCAGCCTTTTCTTAATGCCAGTTTCAAAAATCAGGCTGTTATCTCAGGAAAAATCTCTTGGAGCGATTTCTAAACCAGGGAAATGTAATTTACATAAATTTCTTCTCCGTGACATTCCGTGTTCCAAACATTCTACATGCATAACGGATTCGACAAATATTCACTACAGATTTGTTAGCATGTGGATTACCAAACTTTCATCACAAAACTTTGAATATTGATACTTAGAAGTATTTTCTCAGATTTTGCAGCGTTTTCCAAGCGCCAGTTTCAAAAATGATGCAGTTTTCACAGAAAAATCCTCTTGAAGTGATTTCTACCGAATAGACAAGTAGTTTACATTGTTTCAATCACCGTGAAATTCCACGTTCCGATCATCGTACATGCATCACGGATTAGAATAAAGATTCTTTAATATGTTGTGAAAATATGGATTACCGAACTTTCTTCCAAAATAAAGGCATCTTTACAGCTACAACTATTTTCTCCCTTTTCGCAGCTTTATCCAAACATCACATTCGAGAATTAAGCAATTTTCGCTGAAATATTCTATTCTAGCTAGTTCTACCCAATAGAATTCTCATTTACATTGTTTCATTACCGTGAAATTCTGTTTTTCGAACGCGCTACATGAATCACGGTTTGAAAAATATTTACTACACTCTTGTTAACGTGTGGATTACCAGACTTTCATCCACCAATCAAGTCATATTGACACTTAGAAGCATTTTCTCATATTTCGAAGATTTTTCCTAATGCCAGATTTGAAAATGAGGCAGATTTTGCAGAAAAATGCTCTTGGAGCGAGTTCTACCCAATAGACAGGTAATTTACACAGATGTGCTCATCATGATCTTTGGGGTCCGAACACATTTCATGTATCTCTGATTCGTCAAATATACACTACAGAGATGTTAGCATTTGGATTACCAATCCTACATCCACCATACAAGGCATATATACACCTACAAGTATTTACTCTCATTTCACAGTTTTATCAAAACGTCAAATTCGAAAATCATGCATTTTGCACAGAAAAATTCTATTCAAGCTAGTTCTACCCAATAGAATTTTAATTTACATAGTTTCATTGCCGTGAATTTCCGTGTTCCAAACACGCTAAATAAGTCACGGTTTCGAAAAGTATTCCCTTCATAGTTGGTTACGTGGTTTAACAGCCTTAAATTCCCCTTTCAAGGCATATTCACACTTAGAAGCATTTTCTCAGATTTCTCAGGTTTTCCTAACTCCAGTTTGGAAAATGAGGCTGATTTTAAAGAAAAATGCTCTTGGAGCGAGTTCTACCCAAAAGATATGTAATTTAAGTAGTTCACTCACCGTGACATTCCGTGTTCTGAACATTTTACATGCATCAAGCTTTCGACAATCATTCTTTAATGAGTGTGAGCATGTGGATTATCAAATTTCATCCACCTTACAAGACATGTTTTCACCTAGAAACATTTACTCACATTTCGCAGAATTTTCCTAAGGTCAGTTTCGAAAATCAGGCAGTTTCCCCAGAAAAATCCTCCTGTTGCATGTTCCATCCAATAGACATCTCATTTTCATAGATACCATCACCGTAACATTCCGTGTTCCTAAAAAACGGTTCATGCAACAAGGATTCAACAAATATTAACTGCTGAGTTGTTAGCATGTTTATTACCGATCTTTAATAAACCATTGAAGACATATTGTCACCTTAAAGAATTTACTCTGTTTTCACAGCGTTTTCATAACACCAGTTTCGAATCTGAGGCAGATTTTTCAGTAAAACTCTCCTGGAGAGTGTTCTAACCAATAGATATGTAATTTACATAGCTTCCCTCACCGAGAAAGACCGTGTTCCAAACAGGCTACATACATCAAGGATTGGAGAAACATTTTTAATGAGTTATGTACATGTGTATTACAGATCTTTCATCCACCATACAAGGCATATTGACACATAGAAATATTAAATCTGAGTTCACAGCTTTTTCCTAATAGCAGTTTCAAAAATCAGGCAGTTTTTAAAGGAAAAAACTTTTGGAGCGTGTTCTACCCAATAGGTACGTAAATTACATAGATTCCCCCGCTGTGAAATTACGTGTACCAAACACACCACATGCAGAAAATATTCGACAAAAATAAACTTTAGAGTTGTTTGCATGAGGATGACAGGACTTTCATCACAATAAAAGGCATATTGATGCTTAGAAGCTTTTTCTCTGATTTCACAGAGCTTTCAAAACGCCAGTTTCGAAAATGAGGCAGATTTCACGGCAAAAACCTCTTGGAGCAGGTTCTAACCTATAGACTTGTAATTTACCTGGATTCGCTCACCGTGAAATTCCGTGTTCTGAACACGCTACATGCATCTCAGATTCGACAAATATTCACTACATACTTGTTAGCATGTGGATTACAGCACTTTCATCCACCATACAAGGCTTACTGGCACTTTGAAGAATTTTCTCAGATTTCACAGGTTAGTTTTAACGCCAGTTTAGAAAATGAGGCAGATTTGGCCGAAAAATGCTTTTGGAGTGAGTTATACACAAAAGATATGTAATTTACCTAGTTTTAATCACCGTGACATTCCGTGCTCTGAACACGTTACATGCATCACGGATTCGACAAACATTCACTACAGAGTTGGTAGCATAACGATTACCGAACATTCATCCACCATAAATGCCATATTGACACTTTGAAGCACTTTCCCATATTTCAAAAGATTTTCCTAATGCCAGTTTTTAAAATGAGGCAGATTCGAAAAAATTCTCGTGGAGCAAGTACTTCCCAATAGAAATGTAATTTACATAGTTTCCCTCACAGTGACATTCCAATTTCCGTACATGCTACATACTTCACGGATTTGACAAACATTTTTAATGAGTTATGTACATGTGTATTACAGAACTTTCATCCACCCTACAAGGCATATTTCAACCTAGAAACATTAACTCGGAATTTGCAGCCTTTTCTTAATGCCAGTTTCAAAAATCAGGCTGTTATCTCAGGAAAAATCTCTTGGAGCGATTTCTAAACCAGGGAAATGTAATTTACATAAATTTCTTCTCCGTGACATTCCGTGTTCCAAACATTCTACATGCATAACGGATTCGACAAATATTCACTACAGATTTGTTAGCATGTGGATTACCAAACTTTCATCACAAAACTTTGAATATTGATACTTAGAAGTATTTTCTCAGATTTTGCAGCGTTTTCCAAGCGCCAGTTTCAAAAATGATGCAGTTTTCACAGAAAAATCCTCTTGAAGTGATTTCTACCGAATAGACAAGTAGTTTACATTGTTTCAATCACCGTGAAATTCCACGTTCCGATCATCGTACATGCATCACGGATTAGAATAAAGATTCTTTAATATGTTGTGAAAATATGGATTACCGAACTTTCTTCCAAAATAAAGGCATCTTTACAGCTACAACTATTTTCTCCCTTTTCGCAGCTTTATCCAAACATCACATTCGAGAATTAAGCAATTTTCGCTGAAATATTCTATTCTAGCTAGTTCTACCCAATAGAATTCTCATTTACATTGTTTCATTACCGTGAAATTCTGTTTTTCGAACGCGCTTCATGAATCACGGTTTGAAAAATATTTACTACACTCTTGTTAACGTGTGGATTACCGGACTTTCATCCACCAATCAAGTCATATTGACACTTAGAAGCATTTTCTCATATTTCGAAGATTTTTCCTAATGCCAGATTTGAAAATGAGGCAGATTTTGCAGAAAAATGCTCTTGGAGCGAGTTCTACCCAATAGACAGGTAATTTACACAGATGTGCTCATCATGATCTTTGGGGTCCGAACACATTTCATGTATCTCTGATTCGTCAAATATACACTACAGAGATGTTAGCATTTGGATTACCAATCCTACATCCACCATACAAGGCATATATACACCTACAAGTATTTACTCTCATTTCACAGTTTTATCAAAACGTCAAATTCGAAAATCATGCATTTTGCACAGAAAAATTCTATTCAAGCTAGTTCTACCCAATAGAATTTTAATTTACATAGTTTCATTGCCGTGAATTTCCGTGTTCCAAACACGCTAAATAAGTCACGGTTTCGAAAAGTATTCCCTTCATAGTTGGTTACGTGGTTTAACAGCCTTAAATTCCCCTTTCAAGGCATATTCACACTTAGAAGCATTTTCTCAGATTTCTCAGGTTTTCCTAACTCCAGTTTGGAAAATGAGGCTGATTTTACAGAAAAATGCTCTTGGAGCGAGTTCTACCCAAAAGATATGTAATTTAAGTAGTTTACTCACCGTGACATTCCATGTTCTGAACATGTTACATGCATCAAGCTTTCGACAATCATTCTTTAATGAGTGTGAGCATGTGGATTATCAAATTTCATCCACCTTACAAGACATGTTTTCACCTAGAAACATTTACTCACATTTCGCAGAATTTTCCTAAGGTCAGTTTCGAAAATCAGGCAGTTTCCCCAGAAAAATCCTCTTGTTGCATGTTCCATCCAATAGACATCTCATTTTCATAGATACCATCACCGTAACATTCCGTGTTCCTAAAAAACGGTTCATGCAACAAGGATTCAACAAATATTAACTGCTGAGTTGTGAGCATGTTTATTACCGATCTTTAATAAACCATTGAAGACATATTGTCACCTTAAAGAATTTACTCTGATTTCACAGCGTTTTCATAACACCAGTTTCAAATCTGAGGCAGATTTTTCAGTAAAACTCTCCTGGAGAGTGTTCTAACCAATAGATATGTAATTTACATAGCTTCCCTCACCGAGAAAGACCGTGTTCCAAACAGGCTACATACATCAAGGATTGGAGAAACATTTTTAATGAGTTATGTACATGTGTATTACAGATCTTTCATCCACCATACAAGGCATATTGACACATAGAAATATTAAATCTGAGTTCACAGCTTTTTCCTAATAGCAGTTTCAAAAATCAGGCAGTTTTTAAAGGAAAAAACTTTTGGAGCGTGTTCTACCCAATAGGTACGTAAATTACATAGATTCCCCCGCTGTGAAATTACGTGTACCGAACACACCACATGCAGAAAATATTCGACAAAAATAAACTTTAGAGTTGTTTGCATGAGGATGACAGGACTTTCATCACAATAAAAGGCATATTGATGCTTAGAAGCTTTTTCTCTGATTTCACAGAGCTTTCAAAACGCCAGTTTCGAAAATGAGGCAGATTTCACGGCAAAAACCTCTTGGAGCAGGTTCTAACCTATAGACATGTAATTTACCTGGATTCGCTCACCGTGAAATTCCGTGTTCTGAACACGCTACATGCATCTCAGATTCGACAAATATTCACTACATAGTTGTTAGCATGTGGATTACAGCACTTTCATCCACCATACAAGGCTTACTGACACTTTGAAGAATTTTCTCAGATTTCACAGGTTAGTTTTAACGCCAGTTTAGAAAATGAGGCAGATTTGGCCGAAAAATGCTTTTGGAGTGAGTTATACACAAAAGATATGTAATTTACCTAGTTTTAATCACCGTGACATTCCGTGCTCTGAACACGTTACATGCATCACGGATTCGACAAACATTCACTACAGAGTTGGTAGCATAACGATTACCGAACATTCATCCACCATAAATGCCATATTGACACTTTGAAGCACTTTCCCATATTTCAAAAGATTTTCCTAATGCCAGTTTTTAAAATGAGGCAGATTCGAAAAAATTCTCGTGGAGCAAGTACTTCCCAATAGAAATGTAATTTACATAGTTTCCCTCACAGTGACATTCCAATTTCCGTACATGCTACATACTTCACGGATTTGACAAACATTTTTAATGAGTTATGTACATGTGTATTACAGAACTTTCATCCACCCTACAAGGCATATTTCAACCTAGAAACATTAACTCGGAATTTGCAGCCTTTTCTTAATGCCAGTTTCAAAAATCAGGCTGTTATCTCAGGAAAAATCTCTTGGAGCGATTTCTAAACCAGGGAAATGTAATTTACATAAATTTCTTCTCCGTGACATTCCGTGTTCCAAACATTCTACATGCATAACGGATTCGACAAATATTCACTACAGATTTGTTAGCATGTGGATTACCAAACTTTCATCACAAAACTTTGAATATTGATACTTAGAAGTATTTTCTCAGATTTTGCAGCGTTTTCCAAGCGCCAGTTTCAAAAATGATGCAGTTTTCACAGAAAAATCCTCTTGAAGTGATTTCTACCGAATAGACAAGCAGTTTACATTGTTTCAATCACCGTGAAATTCCACGTTCCGATCATCGTACATGCATCACGGATTAGAATAAAGATTCTTTAATATGTTGTGAAAATATGGATTACCGAACTTTCTTCCAAAATAAAGGCATCTTTACAGCTACAACTATTTTCTCCCTTTTCGCAGCTTTATCCAAACATCACATTCGAGAATTAAGCAATTTTCGCTGAAATATTCTATTCTAGCTAGTTCTACCCAATAGAATTCTCATTTACATTGTTTCATTACCGTGAAATTCTGTTTTTCGAACGCGCTACATGAATCACGGTTTGAAAAATATTTACTACACTCTTGTTAACGTGTGGATTACCGGACTTTCATCCACCAATCAAGTCATATTGACACTTAGAAGCATTTTCTCATATTTCAAAGATTTTTCCTAATGCCAGATTTGAAAATGAGGCAGATTTTGCAGAAAAATGCTCTTGGAGCGAGTTCTACCCAATAGACAGGTAATTTACATAGATGTGCTCATCATGATCTTTGGGGTCCGAACACATTTCATGTATCTCTGATTCGTCAAATATACACTACAGAGATGTTAGCATTTGGATTACCAATCCTACATCCACCATACAAGGCATATATACACCTACAAGTATTTACTCTCATTTCACAGTTTTATCAAAACGTCAAATTCGAAAATCATGCATTTTGCACAGAAAAATTCTATTCAAGCTAGTTCTACCCAATAGAATTTTAATTTACATAGTTTCATTGCCGTGAATTTCCGTGTTCCAAACACGCTAAATAAGTCACGGTTTCGAAAATTATTCCCTTCATAGTTGGTTACGTGGTTTAACAGCCTTAAATTCCCCTTTCAAGGCATATTCACACTTAGAAGCATTTTCTCAGATTTCTCAGGTTTTCCTAACTCCAGTTTGGAAAATGAGGCTGATTTTAAAGAAAAATGCTCTTGGAGCGAGTTCTACCCAAAAGATATGTAATTTAAGTAGTTCACTCACCGTGACATTCCGTGTTCTGAACATTTTACATGCATCAAGCTTTCGACAATCATTCTTTAATGAGTGTGAGCATGTGGATTATCAAATTTCATCCACCTTACAAGACATGTTTTCACCTAGAAACATTTACTCACATTTCGCAGAATTTTCCTAAGGTCAGTTTCGAAAATCAGGCAGTTTCCCCAGAAAAATCCTCTTGTTGCATGTTCCATCCAATAGACATCTCATTTTCATAGATACCATCACCGTAACATTCCGTGTTCCTAAAAAACGGTTCATGCAACAAGGATTCAACAAATATTAACTGCTGAGTTGTGAGCATGTTTATTACCGATCTTTAATAAACCATTGAAGACATATTGTCACCTTAAAGAATTTACTCTGATTTCACAGCGTTTTCATAACACCAGTTTCGAATCTGAGGCAGATTTTTCAGTAAAACTCTCCTGGAGAGTGTTCTAACCAATAGATATGTAATTTACATAGCTTCCCTCACCGAGAAAGACCGTGTTCCAAACAGGCTACATACATCAAGGATTGGAGAAACATTTTTAATGAGTTATGTACATGTGTATTACAGATCTTTCATCCACCATACAAGGCATATTGACACATAGAAATATTAAATCTGAGTTCACAGCTTTTTCCTAATAGCAGTTTCAAAAATCAGGCAGTTTTTAAAGGAAAAAACTTTTGGAGCGTGTTCTACCCAATAGGTACGTAAATTACATAGATTCCCCCGCTGTGAAATTACGTGTACCGAACACACCACATGCAGAAAATATTCGACAAAAATAAACTTTAGAGTTGTTTGCATGAGGATGACAGGACTTTCATCACAATAAAAGGCATATTGATGCTTAGAAGCTTTTTCTCTGATTTCACAGAGCTTTCAAAACGCCAGTTTCGAAAATGAGGCAGATTTCACGGCAAAAACCTCTTGGAGCAGGTTCTAACCTATAGACATGTAATTTACCTGGATTCGCTCACCGTGAAATTCCGTGTTCTGAACACGCTACATGCATCTCAGATTCGACAAATATTCACTACATAGTTGTTAGCATGTGGATTACAGCACTTTCATCCACCATACAAGGCTTACTGGCACTTTGAAGAATTTTCTCAGATTTCACAGGTTAGTTTTAACGCCAGTTTAGAAAATGAGGCAGATTTGGCCGAAAAATGCTTTTGGAGTGAGTTATACACAAAAGATATGTAATTTACCTAGTTTTAATCACCGTGACATTCCGTGCTCTGAACACGTTACATGCATCACGGATTCGACAAACATTCACTACAGAGTTGGTAGCATAACGATTACCGAACATTCATCCACCATAAATGCCATATTGACACTTTGAAGCACTTTCCCATATTTCAAAAGATTTTCCTAATGCCAGTTTTTAAAATGAGGCAGATTCGAAAAAATTCTCGTGGAGCAAGTACTTCCCAATAGAAATGTAATTTACATAGTTTCCCTCACAGTGACATTCCAATTTCCGTACATGCTACATACTTCACGGATTTGACAAACATTTTTAATGAGTTATGTACATGTGTATTACAGAACTTTCATCCACCCTACAAGGCATATTTCAACCTAGAAACATTAACTCGGAATTTGCAGCCTTTTCTTAATGCCAGTTTCAAAAATCAGGCTGTTATCTCAGGAAAAATCTCTTGGAGCGATTTCTAAACCAGGGAAATGTAATTTACATAAATTTCTTCTCCGTGACATTCCGTGTTCCAAACATTCTACATGCATAACGGATTCGACAAATATTCACTACAGATTTGTTAGCATGTGGATTACCAAACTTTCATCACAAAACTTTGAATATTGATACTTAGAAGTATTTTCTCAGATTTTGCAGCGTTTTCCAAGCGCCAGTTTCAAAAATGATGCAGTTTTCACAGAAAAATCCTCTTGAAGTGATTTCTACCGAATAGACAAGTAGTTTACATTGTTTCAATCACCGTGAAATTCCACGTTCCGATCATCGTACATGCATCACGGATTAGAATAAAGATTCTTTAATATGTTGTGAAAATATGGATTACCGAACTTTCTTCCAAAATAAAGGCATCTTTACAGCTACAACTATTTTCTCCCTTTTCGCAGCTTTATCCAAACATCACATTCGAGAATTAAGCAATTTTCGCTGAAATATTCTATTCTAGCTAGTTCTACCCAATAGAATTCTCATTTACATTGTTTCATTACCGTGAAATTCTGTTTTTCGAACGCGCTACATGAATCACGGTTTGAAAAATATTTACTACACTCTTGTTAACGTGTGGATTACCGGACTTTCATCCACCAATCAAGTCATATTGACACTTAGAAGCATTTTCTCATATTTCGAAGATTTTTCCTAATGCCAGATTTGAAAATGAGGCAGATTTTGCAGAAAAATGCTCTTGGAGCGAGTTCTACCCAATAGACAGGTAATTTACACAGATGTGCTCATCATGATCTTTGGGGTCCGAACACATTTCATGTATCTCTGATTCGTCAAATATACACTACAGAGATGTTAGCATTTGGATTACCAATCCTACATCCACCATACAAGGCATATATACACCTACAAGTATTTACTCTCATTTCACAGTTTTATCAAAACGTCAAATTCGAAAATCATGCATTTTGCACAGAAAAATTCTATTCAAGCTAGTTCTACCCAATAGAATTTTAATTTACATAGTTTCATTGCCGTGAATTTCCGTGTTCCAAACACGCTAAATAAGTCACGGTTTCGAAAAGTATTCCCTTCATAGTTGGTTACGTGGTTTAACAGCCTTAAATTCCCCTTTCAAGGCATATTCACACTTAGAAGCATTTTCTCAGATTTCTCAGGTTTTCCTAACTCCAGTTTGGAAAATGAGGCTGATTTTAAAGAAAAATGCTCTTGGAGCGAGTTCTACCCAAAAGATATGTAATTTAAGTAGTTCACTCACCGTGACATTCCGTGTTCTGAACATTTTACATGCATCAAGCTTTCGACAATCATTCTTTAATGAGTGTGAGCATGTGGATTATCAAATTTCATCCACCTTACAAGACATGTTTTCACCTAGAAACATTTACTCACATTTCGCAGAATTTTCCTAAGGTCAGTTTCGAAAATCAGGCAGTTTCCCCAGAAAAATCCTCCTGTTGCATGTTCCATCCAATAGACATCTCATTTTCATAGATACCATCACCGTAACATTCCGTGTTCCTAAAAAACGGTTCATGCAACAAGGATTCAACAAATATTAACTGCTGAGTTGTTAGCATGTTTATTACCGATCTTTAATAAACCATTGAAGACATATTGTCACCTTAAAGAATTTACTCTGTTTTCACAGCGTTTTCATAACACCAGTTTCGAATCTGAGGCAGATTTTTCAGTAAAACTCTCCTGGAGAGTGTTCTAACCAATAGATATGTAATTTACATAGCTTCCCTCACCGAGAAAGACCGTGTTCCAAACAGGCTACATACATCAAGGATTGGAGAAACATTTTTAATGAGTTATGTACATGTGTATTACAGATCTTTCATCCACCATACAAGGCATATTGACACATAGAAATATTAAATCTGAGTTCACAGCTTTTTCCTAATAGCAGTTTCAAAAATCAGGCAGTTTTTAAAGGAAAAAACTTTTGGAGCGTGTTCTACCCAATAGGTACGTAAATTACATAGATTCCCCCGCTGTGAAATTACGTGTACCGAACACACCACATGCAGAAAATATTCGACAAAAATAAACTTTAGAGTTGTTTGCATGAGGATGACAGGACTTTCATCACAATAAAAGGCATATTGATGCTTAGAAGCTTTTTCTCTGATTTCACAGAGCTTTCAAAACGCCAGTTTCGAAAATGAGGCAGATTTCACGGCAAAAACCTCTTGGAGCAGGTTCTAACCTATAGACATGTAATTTACCTGGATTCGCTCACCGTGAAATTCCGTGTTCTGAACACGCTACATGCATCTCAGATTCGACAAATATTCACTACATACTTGTTAGCATGTGGATTACAGCACTTTCATCCACCATACAAGGCTTACTGGCACTTTGAAGAATTTTCTCAGATTTCACAGGTTAGTTTTAACGCCAGTTTAGAAAATGAGGCAGATTTGGCCGAAAAATGCTTTTGGAGTGAGTTATACACAAAAGATATGTAATTTACCTAGTTTTAATCACCGTGACATTCCGTGCTCTGAACACGTTACATGCATCACGGATTCGACAAACATTCACTACAGAGTTGGTAGCATAACGATTACCGAACATTCATCCACCATAAATGCCATATTGACACTTTGAAGCACTTTCCCATATTTCAAAAGATTTTCCTAATGCCAGTTTTTAAAATGAGGCAGATTCGAAAAAATTCTCGTGGAGCAAGTACTTCCCAATAGAAATGTAATTTACATAGTTTCCCTCACAGTGACATTCCAATTTCCGTACATGCTACATACTTCACGGATTTGACAAACATTTTTAATGAGTTATGTACATGTGTATTACAGAACTTTCATCCACCCTACAAGGCATATTTCAACCTAGAAACATTAACTCGGAATTTGCAGCCTTTTCTTAATGCCAGTTTCAAAAATCAGGCTGTTATCTCAGGAAAAATCTCTTGGAGCGATTTCTAAACCAGGGAAATGTAATTTACATAAATTTCTTCTCCGTGACATTCCGTGTTCCAAACATTCTACATGCATAACGGATTCGACAAATATTCACTACAGATTTGTTAGCATGTGGATTACCAAACTTTCATCACAAAACTTTGAATATTGATACTTAGAAGTATTTTCTCAGATTTTGCAGCGTTTTCCAAGCGCCAGTTTCAAAAATGATGCAGTTTTCACAGAAAAATCCTCTTGAAGTGATTTCTACCGAATAGACAAGTAGTTTACATTGTTTCAATCACCGTGAAATTCCACGTTCCGATCATCGTACATGCATCACGGATTAGAATAAAGATTCTTTAATATGTTGTGAAAATATGGATTACCGAACTTTCTTCCAAAATAAAGGCATCTTTACAGCTACAACTATTTTCTCCCTTTTCGCAGCTTTATCCAAACATCACATTCGAGAATTAAGCAATTTTCGCTGAAATATTCTATTCTAGCTAGTTCTACCCAATAGAATTCTCATTTACATTGTTTCATTACCGTGAAATTCTGTTTTTCGAACGCGCTTCATGAATCACGGTTTGAAAAATATTTACTACACTCTTGTTAACGTGTGGATTACCGGACTTTCATCCACCAATCAAGTCATATTGACACTTAGAAGCATTTTCTCATATTTCGAAGATTTTTCCTAATGCCAGATTTGAAAATGAGGCAGATTTTGCAGAAAAATGCTCTTGGAGCGAGTTCTACCCAATAGACAGGTAATTTACATAGATGTGCTCATCATGATCTTTGGGGTCCGAACACATTTCATGTATCTCTGATTCGTCAAATATACACTACAGAGATGTTAGCATTTGGATTACCAATCCTACATCCACCATACAAGGCATATATACACCTACAAGTATTTACTCTCATTTCACAGTTTTATCAAAACGTCAAATTCGAAAATCATGCATTTTGCACAGAAAAATTCTATTCAAGCTAGTTCTACCCAATAGAATTTTAATTTACATAGTTTCATTGCCGTGAATTTCCGTGTTCCAAACACGCTAAATAAGTCACGGTTTCGAAAAGTATTCCCTTCATAGTTGGTTACGTGGTTTAACAGCCTTAAATTCCCCTTTCAAGGCATATTCACACTTAGAAGCATTTTCTCAGATTTCTCAGGTTTTCCTAACTCCAGTTTGGAAAATGAGGCTGATTTTACAGAAAAATGCTCTTGGAGCGAGTTCTACCCAAAAGATATGTAATTTAAGTAGTTTACTCACCGTGACATTCCATGTTCTGAACATGTTACATGCATCAAGCTTTCGACAATCATTCTTTAATGAGTGTGAGCATGTGGATTATCAAATTTCATCCACCTTACAAGACATGTTTTCACCTAGAAACATTTACTCACATTTCGCAGAATTTTCCTAAGGTCAGTTTCGAAAATCAGGCAGTTTCCCCAGAAAAATCCTCTTGTTGCATGTTCCATCCAATAGACATCTCATTTTCATAGATACCATCACCGTAACATTCCGTGTTCCTAAAAAACGGTTCATGCAACAAGGATTCAACAAATATTAACTGCTGAGTTGTGAGCATGTTTATTACCGATCTTTAATAAACCATTGAAGACATATTGTCACCTTAAAGAATTTACTCTGATTTCACAGCGTTTTCATAACACCAGTTTCAAATCTGAGGCAGATTTTTCAGTAAAACTCTCCTGGAGAGTGTTCTAACCAATAGATATGTAATTTACATAGCTTCCCTCACCGAGAAAGACCGTGTTCCAAACAGGCTACATACATCAAGGATTGGAGAAACATTTTTAATGAGTTATGTACATGTGTATTACAGATCTTTCATCCACCATACAAGGCATATTGACACATAGAAATATTAAATCTGAGTTCACAGCTTTTTCCTAATAGCAGTTTCAAAAATCAGGCAGTTTTTAAAGGAAAAAACTTTTGGAGCGTGTTCTACCCAATAGGTACGTAAATTACATAGATTCCCCCGCTGTGAAATTACGTGTACCGAACACACCACATGCAGAAAATATTCGACAAAAATAAACTTTAGAGTTGTTTGCATGAGGATGACAGGACTTTCATCACAATAAAAGGCATATTGATGCTTAGAAGCTTTTTCTCTGATTTCACAGAGCTTTCAAAACGCCAGTTTCGAAAATGAGGCAGATTTCACGGCAAAAACCTCTTGGAGCAGGTTCTAACCTATAGACATGTAATTTACCTGGATTCGCTCACCGTGAAATTCCGTGTTCTGAACACGCTACATGCATCTCAGATTCGACAAATATTCACTACATAGTTGTTAGCATGTGGATTACAGCACTTTCATCCACCATACAAGGCTTACTGACACTTTGAAGAATTTTCTCAGATTTCACAGGTTAGTTTTAACGCCAGTTTAGAAAATGAGGCAGATTTGGCCGAAAAATGCTTTTGGAGTGAGTTATACACAAAAGATATGTAATTTACCTAGTTTTAATCACCGTGACATTCCGTGCTCTGAACACGTTACATGCATCACGGATTCGACAAACATTCACTACAGAGTTGGTAGCATAACGATTACCGAACATTCATCCACCATAAATGCCATATTGACACTTTGAAGCACTTTCCCATATTTCAAAAGATTTTCCTAATGCCAGTTTTTAAAATGAGGCAGATTCGAAAAAATTCTCGTGGAGCAAGTACTTCCCAATAGAAATGTAATTTACATAGTTTCCCTCACAGTGACATTCCAATTTCCGTACATGCTACATACTTCACGGATTTGACAAACATTTTTAATGAGTTATGTACATGTGTATTACAGAACTTTCATCCACCCTACAAGGCATATTTCAACCTAGAAACATTAACTCGGAATTTGCAGCCTTTTCTTAATGCCAGTTTCAAAAATCAGGCTGTTATCTCAGGAAAAATCTCTTGGAGCGATTTCTAAACCAGGGAAATGTAATTTACATAAATTTCTTCTCCGTGACATTCCGTGTTCCAAACATTCTACATGCATAACGGATTCGACAAATATTCACTACAGATTTGTTAGCATGTGGATTACCAAACTTTCATCACAAAACTTTGAATATTGATACTTAGAAGTATTTTCTCAGATTTTGCAGCGTTTTCCAAGCGCCAGTTTCAAAAATGATGCAGTTTTCACAGAAAAATCCTCTTGAAGTGATTTCTACCGAATAGACAAGCAGTTTACATTGTTTCAATCACCGTGAAATTCCACGTTCCGATCATCGTACATGCATCACGGATTAGAATAAAGATTCTTTAATATGTTGTGAAAATATGGATTACCGAACTTTCTTCCAAAATAAAGGCATCTTTACAGCTACAACTATTTTCTCCCTTTTCGCAGCTTTATCCAAACATCACATTCGAGAATTAAGCAATTTTCGCTGAAATATTCTATTCTAGCTAGTTCTACCCAATAGAATTCTCATTTACATTGTTTCATTACCGTGAAATTCTGTTTTTCGAACGCGCTACATGAATCACGGTTTGAAAAATATTTACTACACTCTTGTTAACGTGTGGATTACCGGACTTTCATCCACCAATCAAGTCATATTGACACTTAGAAGCATTTTCTCATATTTCGAAGATTTTTCCTAATGCCAGATTTGAAAATGAGGCAGATTTTGCAGAAAAATGCTCTTGGAGCGAGTTCTACCCAATAGACAGGTAATTTACATAGATGTGCTCATCATGATCTTTGGGGTCCGAACACATTTCATGTATCTCTGATTCGTCAAATATACACTACAGAGATGTTAGCATTTGGATTACCAATCCTACATCCACCATACAAGGCATATATACACCTACAAGTATTTACTCTCATTTCACAGTTTTATCAAAACGTCAAATTCGAAAATCATGCATTTTGCACAGAAAAATTCTATTCAAGCTAGTTCTACCCAATAGAATTTTAATTTACATAGTTTCATTGCCGTGAATTTCCGTGTTCCAAACACGCTAAATAAGTCACGGTTTCGAAAATTATTCCCTTCATAGTTGGTTACGTGGTTTAACAGCCTTAAATTCCCCTTTCAAGGCATATTCACACTTAGAAGCATTTTCTCAGATTTCTCAGGTTTTCCTAACTCCAGTTTGGAAAATGAGGCTGATTTTAAAGAAAAATGCTCTTGGAGCGAGTTCTACCCAAAAGATATGTAATTTAAGTAGTTCACTCACCGTGACATTCCGTGTTCTGAACATTTTACATGCATCAAGCTTTCGACAATCATTCTTTAATGAGTGTGAGCATGTGGATTATCAAATTTCATCCACCTTACAAGACATGTTTTCACCTAGAAACATTTACTCACATTTCGCAGAATTTTCCTAAGGTCAGTTTCGAAAATCAGGCAGTTTCCCCAGAAAAATCCTCTTGTTGCATGTTCCATCCAATAGACATCTCATTTTCATAGATACCATCACCGTAACATTCCGTGTTCCTAAAAAACGGTTCATGCAACAAGGATTCAACAAATATTAACTGCTGAGTTGTGAGCATGTTTATTACCCATCTTTAATAAACCATTGAAGACATATTGTCACCTTAAAGAATTTACTCTGATTTCACAGCGTTTTCATAACACCAGTTTCGAATCTGAGGCAGATTTTTCAGTAAAACTCTCCTGGAGAGTGTTCTAACCAATAGATATGTAATTTACATAGCTTCCCTCACCGAGAAAGACCGTGTTCCAAACAGGCTACATACATCAAGGATTGGAGAAACATTTTTAATGAGTTATGTACATGTGTATTACAGATCTTTCATCCACCATACAAGGCATATTGACACATAGAAATATTAAATCTGAGTTCACAGCTTTTTCCTAATAGCAGTTTCAAAAATCAGGCAGTTTTTAAAGGAAAAAACTTTTGGAGCGTGTTCTACCCAATAGGTACGTAAATTACATAGATTCCCCCGCTGTGAAATTACGTGTACCGAACACACCACATGCAGAAAATATTCGACAAAAATAAACTTTAGAGTTGTTTGCATGAGGATGACAGGACTTTCATCACAATAAAAGGCATATTGATGCTTAGAAGCTTTTTCTCTGATTTCACAGAGCTTTCAAAACGCCAGTTTCGAAAATGAGGCAGATTTCACGGCAAAAACCTCTTGGAGCAGGTTCTAACCTATAGACATGTAATTTACCTGGATTCGCTCACCGTGAAATTCCGTGTTCTGAACACGCTACATGCATCTCAGATTCGACAAATATTCACTACATAGTTGTTAGCATGTGGATTACAGCACTTTCATCCACCATACAAGGCTTACTGGCACTTTGAAGAATTTTCTCAGATTTCACAGGTTAGTTTTAACACCAGTTTAGAAAATGAGGCAGATTTGGCCGAAAAATACTTTTGGAGTGAGTTATACACAAAAGATATGTAATTTACCTAGTTTTAATCACCGTGACATTCCGTGCTCTGAACACGTTACATGCATCACGGATTCGACAAACATTCACTACAGAGTTGGTAGCATAACGATTACCGAACATTCATCCACCATAAATGCCATATTGACACTTTGAAGCACTTTCCCATATTTCAAAAGATTTTCCTAATGCCAGTTTTTAAAATGAGGCAGATTCGAAAAAATTCTCGTGGAGCAAGTACTTCCCAATAGAAATGTAATTTACATAGTTTCCCTCACAGTGACATTCCAATTTCCGTACATGCTACATACTTCACGGATTTGACAAACATTTTTAATGAGTTATGTACATGTGTATTACAGAACTTTCATCCACCCTACAAGGCATATTTCAACCTAGAAACATTAACTCGGAATTTGCAGCCTTTTCTTAATGCCAGTTTCAAAAATCAGGCTGTTATCTCAGGAAAAATCTCTTGGAGCGATTTCTAAACCAGGGAAATGTAATTTACATAAATTTCTTCTCCGTGACATTCCGTGTTCCAAACAGTCTACATGCATAACGGATTCGACAAATATTCACTACAGATTTGTTAGCATGTGGATTACCAAACTTTCATCACAAAACTTTGAATATTGATACTTAGAAGTATTTTCTCAGATTTTGCAGCGTTTTCCAAGCACCAGTTTCAAAAATGATGCAGTTTTCACAGAAAAATCCTCTTGAAGTGATTTCTACCGAATAGACAAGTAGTTTACATTGTTTCAATCACCGTGAAATTCCACGTTCCGATCATCGTACATGCATCACGGATTAGAATAAAGATTCTTTAATATGTTGTGAAAATATGGATTACCGAACTTTCTTCCAAAATAAAGGCATCTTTACAGCTACAACTATTTTCTCCCTTTTCGCAGCTTTATCCAAACATCACATTCGAGAATTAAGCAATTTTCGCTGAAATATTCTATTCTAGCTAGTTCTACCCAATAGAATTCTCATTTACATTGTTTCATTACCGTGAAATTCTGTTTTTCGAACGCGCTACATGAATCACGGTTTGAAAAATATTTACTACACTCTTGTTAACGTGTGGATTACCGGACTTTCATCCACCAATCAAGTCATATTGACACT
Organism: Camelus bactrianus; assembly: GCF_048773025.1. Taxonomy (NCBI): domain Eukaryota; kingdom Metazoa; phylum Chordata; class Mammalia; order Artiodactyla; family Camelidae; genus Camelus; species Camelus bactrianus. The sequence continues at coordinate 139,445,170 of NC_133539.1, read as the reverse complement.
TAGAAGCATTTTCTCATATTTCGAAGATTTTTCCTAATGCCAGATTTGAAAATGAGGCAGATTTTGCAGAAAAATGCTCTTGGAGCGAGTTCTACCCAATAGACAGGTAATTTACACAGATGTGCTCATCATGATCTTTGGGGTCCGAACACATTTCATGTATCTCTGATTCGTCAAATATACACTACAGAGATGTTAGCATTTGGATTACCAATCCTACATCCACCATACAAGGCATATATACACCTACAAGTATTTACTCTCATTTCACAGTTTTATCAAAACGTCAAATTCGAAAATCATGCATTTTGCACAGAAAAATTCTATTCAAGCTAGTTCTACCCAATAGAATTTTAATTTACATAGTTTCATTGCCGTGAATTTCCGTGTTCCAAACACGCTAAATAAGTCACGGTTTCGAAAATTATTCCCTTCATAGTTGGTTACGTGGTTTAACAGCCTTAAATTCCCCTTTCAAGGCATATTCACACTTAGAAGCATTTTCTCAGATTTCTCAGGTTTTCCTAACTCCAGTTTGGAAAATGAGGCTGATTTTAAAGAAAAATGCTCTTGGAGCGAGTTCTACCCAAAAGATATGTAATTTAAGTAGTTCACTCACCGTGACATTCCGTGTTCTGAACATTTTACATGCATCAAGCTTTCGACAATCATTCTTTAATGAGTGTGAGCATGTGGATTATCAAATTTCATCCACCTTACAAGACATGTTTTCACCTAGAAACATTTACTCACATTTCGCAGAATTTTCCTAAGGTCAGTTTCGAAAATCAGGCAGTTTCCCCAGAAAAATCCTCTTGTTGCATGTTCCATCCAATAGACATCTCATTTTCATAGATACCATCACCGTAACATTCCGTGTTCCTAAAAAACGGTTCATGCAACAAGGATTCAACAAATATTAACTGCTGAGTTGTGAGCATGTTTATTACCCATCTTTAATAAACCATTGAAGACATATTGTCACCTTAAAGAATTTACTCTGATTTCACAGCGTTTTCATAACACCAGTTTCGAATCTGAGGCAGATTTTTCAGTAAAACTCTCCTGGAGAGTGTTCTAACCAATAGATATGTAATTTACATAGCTTCCCTCACCGAGAAAGACCGTGTTCCAAACAGGCTACATACATCAAGGATTGGAGAAACATTTTTAATGAGTTATGTACATGTGTATTACAGATCTTTCATCCACCATACAAGGCATATTGACACATAGAAATATTAAATCTGAGTTCACAGCTTTTTCCTAATAGCAGTTTCAAAAATCAGGCAGTTTTTAAAGGAAAAAACTTTTGGAGCGTGTTCTACCCAATAGGTACGTAAATTACATAGATTCCCCCGCTGTGAAATTACGTGTACCGAACACACCACATGCAGAAAATATTCGACAAAAATAAACTTTAGAGTTGTTTGCATGAGGATGACAGGACTTTCATCACAATAAAAGGCATATTGATGCTTAGAAGCTTTTTCTCTGATTTCACAGAGCTTTCAAAACGCCAGTTTCGAAAATGAGGCAGATTTCATGGCAAAAACCTCTTGGAGCAGGTTCTAACCTATAGACATGTAATTTACCTGGATTCGCTCACCGTGAAATTCCGTGTTCTGAACACGCTACATGCATCTCAGATTCGACAAATATTCACTACATAGTTGTTAGCATGTGGATTACAGCACTTTCATCCACCATACAAGGCTTACTGGCACTTTGAAGAATTTTCTCAGATTTCACAGGTTAGTTTTAACACCAGTTTAGAAAATGAGGCAGATTTGGCCGAAAAATACTTTTGGAGTGAGTTATACACAAAAGATATGTAATTTACCTAGTTTTAATCACCGTGACATTCCGTGCTCTGAACACGTTACATGCATCACGGATTCGACAAACATTCACTACAGAGTTGGTAGCATAACGATTACCGAACATTCATCCACCATAAATGCCATATTGACACTTTGAAGCACTTTCCCATATTTCAAAAGATTTTCCTAATGCCAGTTTTTAAAATGAGGCAGATTCGAAAAAATTCTCGTGGAGCAAGTACTTCCCAATAGAAATGTAATTTACATAGTTTCCCTCACAGTGACATTCCAATTTCCGTACATGCTACATACTTCACGGATTTGACAAACATTTTTAATGAGTTATGTACATGTGTATTACAGAACTTTCATCCACCCTACAAGGCATATTTCAACCTAGAAACATTAACTCGGAATTTGCAGCCTTTTCTTAATGCCAGTTTCAAAAATCAGGCTGTTATCTCAGGAAAAATCTCTTGGAGCGATTTCTAAACCAGGGAAATGTAATTTACATAAATTTCTTCTCCGTGACATTCCGTGTTCCAAACAGTCTACATGCATAACGGATTCGACAAATATTCACTACAGATTTGTTAGCATGTGGATTACCAAACTTTCATCACAAAACTTTGAATATTGATACTTAGAAGTATTTTCTCAGATTTTGCAGCGTTTTCCAAGCACCAGTTTCAAAAATGATGCAGTTTTCACAGAAAAATCCTCTTGAAGTGATTTCTACCGAATAGACAAGTAGTTTACATTGTTTCAATCACCGTGAAATTCCACGTTCCGATCATCGTACATGCATCACGGATTAGAATAAAGATTCTTTAATATGTTGTGAAAATATGGATTACCGAACTTTCTTCCAAAATAAAGGCATCTTTACAGCTACAACTATTTTCTCCCTTTTCGCAGCTTTATCCAAACATCACATTCGAGAATTAAGCAATTTTCGCTGAAATATTCTATTCTAGCTAGTTCTACCCAATAGAATTCTCATTTACATTGTTTCATTACCGTGAAATTCTGTTTTTCGAACGCGCTACATGAATCACGGTTTGAAAAATATTTACTACACTCTTGTTAACGTGTGGATTACCGGACTTTCATCCACCAATCAAGTCATATTGACACTTAGAAGCATTTTCTCATATTTCGAAGATTTTTCCTAATGCCAGATTTGAAAATGAGGCAGATTTTGCAGAAAAATGCTCTTGGAGCGAGTTCTACCCAATAGACAGGTAATTTACACAGATGTGCTCATCATGATCTTTGGGGTCCGAACACATTTCATGTATCTCTGATTCGTCAAATATACACTACAGAGATGTTAGCATTTGGATTACCAATCCTACATCCACCATACAAGGCATATATACACCTACAAGTATTTACTCTCATTTCACAGTTTTATCAAAACGTCAAATTCGAAAATCATGCATTTTGCACAGAAAAATTCTATTCAAGCTAGTTCTACCCAATAGAATTTTAATTTACATAGTTTCATTGCCGTGAATTTCCGTGTTCCAAACACGCTAAATAAGTCACGGTTTCGAAAAGTATTCCCTTCATAGTTGGTTACGTGGTTTAACAGCCTTAAATTCCCCTTTCAAGGCATATTCACACTTAGAAGCATTTTCTCAGATTTCTCAGGTTTTCCTAACTCCAGTTTGGAAAATGAGGCTGATTTTACAGAAAAATGCTCTTGGAGCGAGTTCTACCCAAAAGATATGTAATTTAAGTAGTTCACTCACCGTGACATTCCGTGTTCTGAACATTTTACATGCATCAAGCTTTCGACAATCATTCTTTAATGAGTGTGAGCATGTGGATTATCAAATTTCATCCACCTTACAAGACATGTTTTCACCTAGAAACATTTACTCACATTTCGCAGAATTTTCCTAAGGTCAGTTTCGAAAATCAGGCAGTTTCCCCAGAAAAATCCTCTTGTTGCATGTTCCATCCAATAGACATCTCATTTTCATAGATACCATCACCGTAACATTCCGTGTTCCTAAAAAACGGTTCATGCAACAAGGATTCAACAAATATTAACTGCTGAGTTGTTAGCATGTTTATTACCGATCTTTAATAAACCATTGAAGACATATTGTCACCTTAAAGAATTTACTCTGATTTCACAGCGTTTTCATAACACCAGTTTCGAATCTGAGGCAGATTTTTCAGTAAAACTCTCCTGGAGAGTGTTCTAACCAATAGATATGTAATTTACATAGCTTCCCTCACCGAGAAAGACCGTGTTCCAAACAGGCTACATACATCAAGGATTGGAGAAACATTTTTAATGAGTTATGTACATGTGTATTACAGATCTTTCATCCACCATACAAGGCATATTGACACATAGAAATATTAAATCTGAGTTCACAGCTTTTTCCTAATAGCAGTTTCAAAAATCAGGCAGTTTTTAAAGGAAAAAACTTTTGGAGCGTGTTCTACCCAATAGGTACGTAAATTACATAGATTCCCCCGCTGTGAAATTACGTGTACCGAACACACCACATGCAGAAAATATTCGACAAAAATAAACTTTAGAGTTGTTTGCATGAGGATGACAGGACTTTCATCACAATAAAAGGCATATTGATGCTTAGAAGCTTTTTCTCTGATTTCACAGAGCTTTCAAAACGCCAGTTTCGAAAATGAGGCAGATTTCACGGCAAAAACCTCTTGGAGCAGGTTCTAACCTATAGACATGTAATTTACCTGGATTCGCTCACCGTGAAATTCCGTGTTCTGAACACGCTACATGCATCTCAGATTCGACAAATATTCACTACATAGTTGTTAGCATGTGGATTACAGCACTTTCATCCACCATACAAGGCTTACTGGCACTTTGAAGAATTTTCTCAGATTTCACAGGTTAGTTTTAACGCCAGTTTAGAAAATGAGGCAGATTTGGCCGAAAAATGCTTTTGGAGTGAGTTATACACAAAAGATATGTAATTTACCTAGTTTTAATCACCGTGACATTCCGTGCTCTGAACACGTTACATGCATCACGGATTCGACAAACATTCACTACAGAGTTGGTAGCATAACGATTACCGAACATTCATCCACCATAAATGCCATATTGACACTTTGAAGCACTTTCCCATATTTCAAAAGATTTTCCTAATGCCAGTTTTTAAAATGAGGCAGATTCGAAAAAATTCTCGTGGAGCAAGTACTTCCCAATAGAAATGTAATTTACATAGTTTCCCTCACAGTGACATTCCAATTTCCGTACATGCTACATACTTCACGGATTTGACAAACATTTTTAATGAGTTATGTACATGTGTATTACAGAACTTTCATCCACCCTACAAGGCATATTTCAACCTAGAAACATTAACTCGGAATTTGCAGCCTTTTCTTAATGCCAGTTTCAAAAATCAGGCTGTTATCTCAGGAAAAATCTCTTGGAGCGATTTCTAAACCAGGGAAATGTAATTTACATAAATTTCTTCTCCGTGACATTCCGTGTTCCAAACATTCTACATGCATAACGGATTCGACAAATATTCACTACAGATTTGTTAGCATGTGGATTACCAAACTTTCATCACAAAACTTTGAATATTGATACTTAGAAGTATTTTCTCAGATTTTGCAGCGTTTTCCAAGCGCCAGTTTCAAAAATGATGCAGTTTTCACAGAAAAATCCTCTTGAAGTGATTTCTACCGAATAGACAAGTAGTTTACATTGTTTCAATCACCGTGAAATTCCACGTTCCGATCATCGTACATGCATCACGGATTAGAATAAAGATTCTTTAATATGTTGTGAAAATATGGATTACCGAACTTTCTTCCAAAATAAAGGCATCTTTACAGCTACAACTATTTTCTCCCTTTTTGCAGCTTTATCCAAACATCACATTCGAGAATTAAGCAATTTTCGCTGAAATATTCTATTCTAGCTAGTTCTACCCAATAGAATTCTCATTTACATTGTTTCATTACCGTGAAATTCTGTTTTTCGAACGCGCTACATGAATCACGGTTTGAAAAATATTTACTACACTCTTGTTAACGTGTGGATTACCGGACTTTCATCCACCAATCAAGTCATATTGACACTTAGAAGCATTTTCTCATATTTCGAAGATTTTTCCTAATGCCAGATTTGAAAATGAGGCAGATTTTGCAGAAAAATGCTCTTGGAGCGACTTCTACCCAATAGACAGGTAATTTACACAGATGTGCTCATCATGATCTTTGGGGTCCGAACACATTTCATGTATCTCTGATTCGTCAAATATACACTACATAGATGTTAGCATTTGGATTACCAATCCTACATCCACCATACAAGGCATATATACACCTACAAGTATTTACTCTCATTTCACAGTTTTATCAAAACGTCAAATTCGAAAATCATGCATTTTGCACAGAAAAATTCTATTCAAGCTAGTTCTACCCAATAGAATTTTAATTTACATAGTTTCATTGCCGTGAATTTCCGTGTTCCAAACACGCTAAATAAGTCACGGTTTCGAAAAGTATTCCCTTCATAGTTGGTTACGTGGTTTAACAGCCTTAAATTCCCCTTTCAAGGCATATTCACACTTAGAAGCATTTTCTCAGATTTCTCAGGTTTTCCTAACTCCAGTTTGGAAAATGAGGCTGATTTTACAGAAAAATGCTCTTGGAGCGAGTTCTACCCAAAAGATATGTAATTTAAGTAGTTCACTCACCGTGACATTCCGTGTTCTGAACATTTTACATGCATCAAGCTTTCGACAATCATTCTTTAATGAGTGTGAGCATGTGGATTATCAAATTTCATCCACCTTACAAGACATGTTTTCACCTAGAAACATTTACTCACATTTCGCAGAATTTTCCTAAGGTCAGTTTCGAAAATCAGGCAGTTTCCCCAGAAAAATCCTCTTGTTGCATGTTCCATCCAATAGACATCTCATTTTCATAGATACCATCACCGTAACATTCCGTGTTCCTAAAAAACGGTTCATGCAACAAGGATTCAACAAATATTAACTGCTGAGTTGTTAGCATGTTTATTACCGATCTTTAATAAACCATTGAAGACATATTGTCACCTTAAAGAATTTACTCTGATTTCACAGCGTTTTCATAACACCAGTTTCGAATCTGAGGCAGATTTTTCAGTAAAACTCTCCTGGAGATTGTTCTAACCAATAGATATGTAATTTACATAGCTTCCCTCACCGAGAAAGACCGTGTTCCAAACAGGCTACATACATCAAGGATTGGAGAAACATTTTTAATGAGTTATGTACATGTGTATTACAGATCTTTCATCCACCATACAAGGCATATTGACACATAGAAATATTAAATCTGAGTTCACAGCTTTTTCCTAATAGCAGTTTCAAAAATCAGGCAGTTTTTAAAGGAAAAAACTTTTGGAGCGTGTTCTACCCAATAGGTACGTAAATTACATAGATTCCCCCGCTGTGAAATTACGTGTACCGAACACACCACATGCAGAAAATATTCGACAAAAATAAACTTTAGAGTTGTTTGCATGAGGATGACAGGACTTTCATCACAATAAAAGGCATATTGATGCTTAGAAGCTTTTTCTCTGATTTCACAGAGCTTTCAAAACGCCAGTTTCGAAAATGAGGCAGATTTCACGGCAAAAACCTCTTGGAGCAGGTTCTAACCTATAGACATGTAATTTACCTGGATTCGCTCACCGTGAAATTCCGTGTTCTGAACACGCTACATGCATCTCAGATTCGACAAATATTCACTACATACTTGTTAGCATGTGGATTACAGCACTTTCATCCACCATACAAGGCTTACTGGCACTTTGAAGAATTTTCTCAGATTTCACAGGTTAGTTTTAACGCCAGTTTAGAAAATGAGGCAGATTTGGCCGAAAAATGCTTTTGGAGTGAGTTATACACAAAAGATATGTAATTTACCTAGTTTTAATCACCGTGACATTCCGTGCTCTGAACACGTTACATGCATCACGGATTCGACAAACATTCACTACAGAGTTGGTAGCATAACGATTACCGAACATTCATCCACCATAAATGCCATATTGACACTTTGAAGCACTTTCCCATATTTCAAAAGATTTTCCTAATGCCAGTTTTTAAAATGAGGCAGATTCGAAAAAATTCTCGTGGAGCAAGTACTTCCCAATAGAAATGTAATTTACATAGTTTCCCTCACAGTGACATTCCAATTTCCGTACATGCTACATACTTCACGGATTTGACAAACATTTTTAATGAGTTATGTACATGTGTATTACAGAACTTTCATCCACCCTACAAGGCATATTTCAACCTAGAAACATTAACTCGGAATTTGCAGCCTTTTCTTAATGCCAGTTTCAAAAATCAGGCTGTTATCTCAGGAAAAATCTCTTGGAGCGATTTCTAAACCAGGGAAATGTAATTTACATAAATTTCTTCTCCGTGACATTCCGTGTTCCAAACATTCTACATGCATAACGGATTCGACAAATATTCACTACAGATTTGTTAGCATGTGGATTACCAAACTTTCATCACAAAACTTTGAATATTGATACTTAGAAGTATTTTCTCAGATTTTGCAGCGTTTTCCAAGCGCCAGTTTCAAAAATGATGCAGTTTTCACAGAAAAATCCTCTTGAAGTGATTTCTACCGAATAGACAAGTAGTTTACATTGTTTCAATCACCGTGAAATTCCACGTTCCGATCATCGTACATGCATCACGGATTAGAATAAAGATTCTTTAATATGTTGTGAAAATATGGATTACCGAACTTTCTTCCAAAATAAAGGCATCTTTACAGCTACAACTATTTTCTCCCTTTTCGCAGCTTTATCCAAACATCACATTCGAGAATTAAGCAATTTTCTCTGAAATATTCTATTCTAGCTAGTTCTACCCAATAGAATTCTCATTTACATTGTTTCATTACCGTGAAATTCTGTTTTTCGAACGCGCTACATGAATCACGGTTTGAAAAATATTTACTACACTCTTGTTAACGTGTGGATTACCGGACTTTCATCCACCAATCAAGTCATATTGACACTTAGAAGCATTTTCTCATATTTCGAAGATTTTTCCTAATGCCAGATTTGAAAATGAGGCAGATTTTGCAGAAAAATGCTCTTGGAGCGAGTTCTACCCAATAGACAGGTAATTTACATAGATGTGCTCATCATGATCTTTGGGGTCCGAACACATTTCATGTATCTCTGATTCGTCAAATATACACTACAGAGATGTTAGCATTTGGATTACCAATCCTACATCCACCATACAAGGCATATATACACCTACAAGTATTTACTCTCATTTCACAGTTTTATCAAAACGTCAAATTCGAAAATCATGCATTTTGCACAGAAAAATTCTATTCAAGCTAGTTCTACCCAATAGAATTTTAATTTACATAGTTTCATTGCCGTGAATTTCCGTGTTCCAAACACGCTAAATAAGTCACGGTTTCGAAAAGTATTCCCTTCATAGTTGGTTACGTGGTTTAACACACTTAAATTCCCCTTTCAAGGCATATTCACACTTAGAAGCATTTTCTCAGATTTCTCAGGTTTTCCTAACTCCAGTTTGGAAAATGAGGCTGATTTTACAGAAAAATGCTCTTGGAGCGAGTTCTACCCAAAAGATATGTAATTTAAGTAGTTCACTCACCGTGACATTCCGTGTTCTGAACATTTTACATGCATCAAGCTTTCGACAATCATTCTTTAATGAGTGTGAGCATGTGGATTATCAAATTTCATCCACCTTACAAGACATGTTTTCACCTAGAAACATTTACTCACATTTCGCAGAATTTTCCTAAGGTCAGTTTCGAAAATCAGGCAGTTTCCCCAGAAAAATCCTCTTGTTGCATGTTCCATCCAATAGACATCTCATTTTCATAGATACCATCACCGTAACATTCCGTGTTCCTAAAAAACGGTTCATGCAACAAGGATTCAACAAATATTAACTGCTGAGTTGTGAGCATGTTTATTACCGATCTTTAATAAACCATTGAAGACATATTGTCACCTTAAAGAATTTACTCTGATTTCACAGCGTTTTCATAACACCAGTTTCGAATCTGAGGCAGATTTTTCAGTAAAACTCTCCTGGAGAGTGTTCTAACCAATAGATATGTAATTTACATAGCTTCCCTCACCGAGAAAGACCGTGTTCCAAACAGGCTACATACATCAAGGATTGGAGAAACATTTTTAATGAGTTATGTACATGTGTATTACAGATCTTTCATCCACCATACAAGGCATATTGACACATAGAAATATTAAATCTGAGTTCACAGCTTTTTCCTAATAGCAGTTTCAAAAATCAGGCAGTTTTTAAAGGAAAAAACTTTTGGAGCGTGTTCTACCCAATAGGTACGTAAATTACATAGATTCCCCCGCTGTGAAATTACGTGTACCGAACACACCACATGCAGAAAATATTCGACAAAAATAAACTTTAGAGTTGTTTGCATGAGGATGACAGGACTTTCATCACAATAAAAGGCATATTGATGCTTAGAAGCTTTTTCTCTGATTTCACAGAGCTTTCAAAACGCCAGTTTCGAAAATGAGGCAGATTTCACGGCAAAAACCTCTTGGAGCAGGTTCTAACCTATAGACATGTAATTTACCTGGATTCGCTCACCGTGAAATTCCGTGTTCTGAACACGCTACATGCATCTCAGATTCGACAAATATTCACTACATAGTTGTTAGCATGTGGATTACAGCACTTTCATCCACCATACAAGGCTTACTGGCACTTTGAAGAATTTTCTCAGATTTCACAGGTTAGTTTTAACGCCAGTTTAGAAAATGAGGCAGATTTGGCCGAAAAATGCTTTTGGAGTGAGTTATACACAAAAGATATGTAATTTACCTAGTTTTAATCACCGTGACATTCCGTGCTCTGAACACGTTACATGCATCACGGATTCGACAAACATTCACTACAGAGTTGGTAGCATAACGATTACCGAACATTCATCCACCATAAATGCCATATTGACACTTTGAAGCACTTTCCCATATTTCAAAAGATTTTCCTAATGCCAGTTTTTAAAATGAGGCAGATTCGAAAAAATTCTCGTGGAGCAAGTACTTCCCAATAGAAATGTAATTTACATAGTTTCCCTCACAGTGACATTCCAATTTCCGTACATGCTACATACTTCACGGATTTGACAAACATTTTTAATGAGTTATGTACATGTGTATTACAGAACTTTCATCCACCCTACAAGGCATATTTCAACCTAGAAACATTAACTCGGAATTTGCAGCCTTTTCTTAATGCCAGTTTCAAAAATCAGGCTGTTATCTCAGGAAAAATCTCTTGGAGCGATTTCTAAACCAGGGAAATGTAATTTACATAAATTTCTTCTCCGTGACATTCCGTGTTCCAAACATTCTACATGCATAACGGATTCGACAAATATTCACTACAGATTTGTTAGCATGTGGATTACCAAACTTTCATCACAAAACTTTGAATATTGATACTTAGAAGTATTTTCTCAGATTTTGCAGCGTTTTCCAAGCGCCAGTTTCAAAAATGATGCAGTTTTCACAGAAAAATCCTCTTGAAGTGATTTCTACCGAATAGACAAGTAGTTTACATTGTTTCAATCACCGTGAAATTCCACGTTCCGATCATCGTACATGCATCACGGATTAGAATAAAGATTCTTTAATATGTTGTGAAAATATGGATTACCGAACTTTCTTCCAAAATAAAGGCATCTTTACAGCTACAACTATTTTCTCCCTTTTCGCAGCTTTATCCAAACATCACATTCGAGAATTAAGCAATTTTCGCTGAAATATTCTATTCTAGCTAGTTCTACCCAATAGAATTCTCATTTACATTGTTTCATTACCGTGAAATTCTGTTTTTCGAACACGCTACATGAATCACGGTTTGAAAAATATTTACTACACTCTTGTTAACGTGTGGATTACCGGACTTTCATCCACCAATCAAGTCATATTGACACTTAGAAGCATTTTCTCATATTTCGAAGATTTTTCCTAATGCCAGATTTGAAAATGAGGCAGATTTTGCAGAAAAATGCTCTTGGAGCGAGTTCTACCCAATAGACAGGTAATTTACATAGATGTGCTCATCATGATCTTTGGGGTCCGAACACATTTCATGTATCTCTGATTCGTCAAATATACACTACAGAGATGTTAGCATTTGGATTACCAATCCTACATCCACCATACAAGGCATATATACACCTACAAGTATTTACTCTCATTTCACAGTTTTATCAAAACGTCAAATTCGAAAATCATGCATTTTGCACAGAAAAATTCTATTCAAGCTAGTTCTACCCAATAGAATTTTAATTTACATAGTTTCATTGCCGTGAATTTCCGTGTTCCAAACACGCTAAATAAGTCACGGTTTCGAAAAGTATTCCCTTCATAGTTGGTTACGTGGTTTAACAGCCTTAAATTCCCCTTTCAAGGCATATTCACACTTAGAAGCATTTTCTCAGATTTCTCAGGTTTTCCTAACTCCAGTTTGGAAAATGAGGCTGATTTTACAGAAAAATGCTCTTGGAGCGAGTTCTACCCAAAAGATATGTAATTTAAGTAGTTCACTCACCGTGACATTCCGTGTTCTGAACATTTTACATGCATCAAGCTTTCGACAATCATTCTTTAATGAGTGTGAGCATGTGGATTATCAAATTTCATCCACCTTACAAGACATGTTTTCACCTAGAAACATTTACTCACATTTCGCAGAATTTTCCTAAGGTCAGTTTCGAAAATCAGGCAGTTTCCCCAGAAAAATCCTCTTGTTGCATGTTCCATCCAATAGACATCTCATTTTCATAGATACCATCACCGTAACATTCCGTGTTCCTAAAAAACGGTTCATGCAACAAGGATTCAACAAATATTAACTGCTGAGTTGTGAGCATGTTTATTACCGATCTTTAATAAACCATTGAAGACATATTGTCACCTTAAAGAATTTACTCTGATTTCACAGCGTTTTCATAACACCAGTTTCGAATCTGAGGCAGATTTTTCAGTAAAACTCTCCTGGAGAGTGTTCTAACCAATAGATATGTAATTTACATAGCTTCCCTCACCGAGAAAGACCGTGTTCCAAACAGGCTACATACATCAAGGATTGGAGAAACATTTTTAATGAGTTATGTACATGTGTATTACAGATCTTTCATCCACCATACAAGGCATATTGACACATAGAAATATTAAATCTGAGTTCACAGCTTTTTCCTAATAGCAGTTTCAAAAATCAGGCAGTTTTTAAAGGAAAAAACTTTTGGAGCGTGTTCTACCCAATAGGTACGTAAATTACATAGATTCCCCCGCTGTGAAATTACGTGTACCGAACACACCACATGCAGAAAATATTCGACAAAAATAAACTTTAGAGTTGTTTGCATGAGGATGACAGGACTTTCATCACAATAAAAGGCATATTGATGCTTAGAAGCTTTTTCTCTGATTTCACAGAGCTTTCAAAACGCCAGTTTCGAAAATGAGGCAGATTTCACGGCAAAAACCTCTTGGAGCAGGTTCTAACCTATAGACATGTAATTTACCTGGATTCGCTCACCGTGAAATTCCGTGTTCTGAACACGCTACATGCATCTCAGATTCGACAAATATTCACTACATACTTGTTAGCATGTGGATTACAGCACTTTCATCCACCATACAAGGCTTACTGGCACTTTGAAGAATTTTCTCAGATTTCACAGGTTAGTTTTAACGCCAGTTTAGAAAATGAGGCAGATTTGGCCGAAAAATGCTTTTGGAGTGAGTTATACACAAAAGATATGTAATTTACCTAGTTTTAATCACCGTGACATTCCGTGCTCTGAACACGTTACATGCATCACGGATTCGACAAACATTCACTACAGAGTTGGTAGCATAACGATTACCGAACATTCATCCACCATAAATGCCATATTGACACTTTGAAGCACTTTCCCATATTTCAAAAGATTTTCCTAATGCCAGTTTTTAAAATGAGGCAGATTCGAAAAAATTCTCGTGGAGCAAGTACTTCCCAATAGAAATGTAATTTACATAGTTTCCCTCACAGTGACATTCCAATTTCCGTACATGCTACATACTTCACGGATTTGACAAACATTTTTAATGAGTTATGTACATGTGTATTACAGAACTTTCATCCACCCTACAAGGCATATTTCAACCTAGAAACATTAACTCGGAATTTGCAGCCTTTTCTTAATGCCAGTTTCAAAAATCAGGCTGTTATCTCAGGAAAAATCTCTTGGAGCGATTTCTAAACCAGGGAAATGTAATTTACATAAATTTCTTCTCCGTGACATTCCGTGTTCCAAACATTCTACATGCATAACGGATTCGACAAATATTCACTACAGATTTGTTAGCATGTGGATTACCAAACTTTCATCACAAAACTTTGAATATTGATACTTAGAAGTATTTTCTCAGATTTTGCAGCATTTTCCAAGCGCCAGTTTCAAAAATGATGCAGTTTTCACAGAAAAATCCTCTTGAAGTGATTTCTACCGAATAGACAAGTAGTTTACATTGTTTCAATCACCGTGAAATTCCACGTTCCGATCATCGTACATGCATCACGGATTAGAATAAAGATTCTTTAATATGTTGTGAAAATATGGATTACCGAACTTTCTTCCAAAATAAAGGCATCTTTACAGCTACAAATATTTTCTCCCTTTTCGCAGCTTTATCCAAACATCACATTCGAGAATTAAGCAATTTTCGCTGAAATATTCTATTCTAGCTAGTTCTACCCAATAGAATTCTCATTTACATTGTTTCATTACCGTGAAATTCTGTTTTTCGAACGCGCTACATGAATCACGGTTTGAAAAATATTTACTACACTCTTGTTAACGTGTGGATTACCGGACTTTCATCCACCAATCAAGTCATATTGACACTTAGAAGCATTTTCTCATATTTCGAAGATTTTTCCTAATGCCAGATTTGAAAATGAGGCAGATTTTGCAGAAAAATGCTCTTGGAGCGAGTTCTACCCAATAGACAGGTAATTTACATAGATGTGCTCATCATGATCTTTGGGGTCCGAACACATTTCATGTATCTCTGATTCGTCAAATATACACTACAGAGATGTTAGCATTTGGATTACCAATCCTACATCCACCATACAAGGCATATATACACCTACAAGTATTTACTCTCATTTCACAGTTTTATCAAAACGTCAAATTCGAAAATCATGCATTTTGCACAGAAAAATTCTATTCAAGCTAGTTCTACCCAATAGAATTTTAATTTACATAGTTTCATTGCCGTGAATTTCCGTGTTCCAAACACGCTAAATAAGTCACGGTTTCGAAAAGTATTCCCTTCATAGTTGGTTACGTGGTTTAACACACTTAAATTCCCCATTCAAGGCATATTCACACTTAGAAGCATTTTCTCAGATTTCTCAGGTTTTCCTAACTCCAGTTTGGAAAATGAGGCTGATTTTACAGAAAAATGCTCTTGGAGCGAGTTCTACCCAAAAGATATGTAATTTAAGTAGTTCACTCACCGTGACATTCCGTGTTCTGAACATTTTACATGCATCAAGCTTTCGACAATCATTCTTTAATGAGTGTGAGCATGTGGATTATCAAATTTCATCCACCTTACAAGACATGTTTTCACCTAGAAACATTTACTCACATTTCGCAGAATTTTCCTAAGGTCAGTTTCGAAAATCAGGCAGTTTCCCCAGAAAAATCCTCTTGTTGCATGTTCCATCCAATAGACATCTCATTTTCATAGATACCATCACCGTAACATTCCGTGTTCCTAAAAAACGGTTCATGCAACAAGGATTCAACAAATATTAACTGCTGAGTTGTTAGCATGTTTATTACCGATCTTTAATAAACCATTGAAGACATATTGTCACCTTAAAGAATTTACTCTGATTTCACAGCGTTTTCATAACACCAGTTTCGAATCTGAGGCAGATTTTTCAGTAAAACTCTCCTGGAGAGTGTTCTAACCAATAGATATGTAATTTACATAGCTTCCCTCACCGAGAAAGACCGTGTTCCAAACAGGCTACATACATCAAGGATTGGAGAAACATTTTTAATGAGTTATGTACATGTGTATTACAGATCTTTCATCCACCATACAAGGCATATTGACACATAGAAATATTAAATCTGAGTTCACAGCTTTTTCCTAATAGCAGTTTCAAAAATCAGGCAGTTTTTAAAGGAAAAAACTTTTGGAGCGTGTTCTACCCAATAGGTACGTAAATTACATAGATTCCCCCGCTGTGAAATTACGTGTACCGAACACACCACATGCAGAAAATATTCGACAAAAATAAACTTTAGAGTTGTTTGCATGAGGATGACAGGACTTTCATCACAATAAAAGGCATATTGATGCTTAGAAGCTTTTTCTCTGATTTCACAGAGCTTTCAAAACGCCAGTTTCGAAAATGAGGCAGATTTCACGGCAAAAACCTCTTGGAGCAGGTTCTAACCTATAGACATGTAATTTACCTGGATTCGCTCACCGTGAAATTCCGTGTTCTGAACACGCTACATGCATTTCAGATTCGACAAATATTCACTACATACTTGTTAGCATGTGGATTACAGCACTTTCATCCACCATACAAGGCTTACTGGCACTTTGAAGAATTTTCTCAGATTTCACAGGTTAGTTTTAACGCCAGTTTAGAAAATGAGGCAGATTTGGCCGAAAAATGCTTTTGGAGTGAGTTATACACAAAAGATATGTAATTTACCTAGTTTTAATCACCGTGACATTCCGTGCTCTGAACACGTTACATGCATCACGGATTCGACAAACATTCACTACAGAGTTGGTAGCATAACGATTACCGAACATTCATCCACCATAAATGCCATATGGACACTTTGAAGCACTTTCCCATATTTCAAAAGATTTTCCTAATGCCAGTTTTTAAAATGAGGCAGATTCGAAAAAATTCTCGTGGAGCAAGTACTTCCCAATAGAAATGTAATTTACATAGTTTCCCTCACAGTGACATTCCAATTTCCGTACATGCTACATACTTCACGGATTTGACAAACATTTTTAATGAGTTATGTACATGTGTATTACAGAACTTTCATCCACCCTACAAGGCATATTTCAACCTAGAAACATTAACTCGGAATTTGCAGCCTTTTCTTAATGCCAGTTTCAAAAATCAGGCTGTTATCTCAGGAAAAATCTCTTGGAGCGATTTCTAAACCAGGGAAATGTAATTTACATAAATTTCTTCTCCGTGACATTCCGTGTTCCAAACATTCTACATGCATAACGGATTCGACAAATATTCACTACAGATTTGTTAGCATGTGGATTACCAAACTTTCATCACAAAACTTTGAATATTGATACTTAGAAGTATTTTCTCAGATTTTGCAGCGTTTTCCAAGCGCCAGTTTCAAAAATGATGCAGTTTTCACAGAAAAATCCTCTTGAAGTGATTTCTACCGAATAGACAAGTAGTTTACATTGTTTCAATCACCGTGAAATTCCACGTTCCGATCATCGTACATGCATCACGGATTAGAATAAAGATTCTTTAATATGTTGTGAAAATATGGATTACCGAACTTTCTTCCAAAATAAAGGCATCTTTACAGCTACAACTATTTTCTCCCTTTTCGCAGCTTTATCCAAACATCACATTCGAGAATTAAGCAATTTTCGCTGAAATATTCTATTCTAGCTAGTTCTACCCAATAGAATTCTCATTTACATTGTTTCATTACCGTGAAATTCTGTTTTTCGAACGCGCTACATGAATCACGGTTTGAAAAATATTTACTACACTCTTGTTAACGTGTGGATTACCGGACTTTCATCCACCAATCAAGTCATATTGACACTTAGAAGCATTTTCTCATATTTCGAAGATTTTTCCTAATGCCAGATTTGAAAATGAGGCAGATTTTGCAGAAAAATGCTCTTGGAGCGAGTTCTACCCAATAGACAGGTAATTTACATAGATGTGCTCATCATGATCTTTGGGGTCCGAACACATTTCATGTATCTCTGATTCGTCAAATATACACTACAGAGATGTTAGCATTTGGATTACCAATCCTACATCCACCATACAAGGCATATATACACCTACAAGTATTTACTCTCATTTCACAGTTTTATCAAAACGTCAAATTCGAAAATCATGCATTTTGCACAGAAAAATTCTATTCAAGCTAGTTCTACCCAATAGAATTTTAATTTACATAGTTTCATTGCCGTGAATTTCCGTGTTCCAAACACGCTAAATAAGTCACGGTTTCGAAAAGTATTCCCTTCATAGTTGGTTACGTGGTTTAACACACTTAAATTCCCCATTCAAGGCATATTCACACTTAGAAGCATTTTCTCAGATTTCTCAGGTTTTCCTAACTCCAGTTTGGAAAATGAGGCTGATTTTACAGAAAAATGCTCTTGGAGCGAGTTCTACCCAAAAGATATGTAATTTAAGTAGTTCACTCACCGTGACATTCCGTGTTCTGAACATTTTACATGCATCAAGCTTTCGACAATCATTCTTTAATGAGTGTGAGCATGTGGATTATCAAATTTCATCCACCTTACAAGACATGTTTTCACCTAGAAACATTTACTCACATTTCGCAGAATTTTCCTAAGGTCAGTTTCGAAAATCAGGCAGTTTCCCCAGAAAAATCCTCTTGTTGCATGTTCCATCCAATAGACATCTCATTTTCATAGATACCATCACCGTAACATTCCGTGTTCCTAAAAAACGGTTCATGCAACAAGGATTCAACAAATATTAACTGCTGAGTTGTGAGCATGTTTATTACCGATCTTTAATAAACCATTGAAGACATATTGTCACCTTAAAGAATTTACTCTGATTTCACAGCGTTTTCATAACACCAGTTTCGAATCTGAGGCAGATTTTTCAGTAAAACTCTCCTGGAGAGTGTTCTAACCAATAGATATGTAATTTACATAGCTTCCCTCACCGAGAAAGACCGTGTTCCAAACAGGCTACATACATCAAGGATTGGAGAAACATTTTTAATGAGTTATGTACATGTGTATTACAGATCTTTCATCCACCATACAAGGCATATTGACACATAGAAATATTAAATCTGAGTTCACAGCTTTTTCCTAATAGCAGTTTCAAAAATCAGGCAGTTTTTAAAGGAAAAAACTTTTGGAGCGTGTTCTACCCAATAGGTACGTAAATTACATAGATTCCCCCGCTGTGAAATTACGTGTACCGAACACACCACATGCAGAAAATATTCGACAAAAATAAACTTTAGAGTTGTTTGCATGAGGATGACAGGACTTTCATCACAATAAAAGGCATATTGATGCTTAGAAGCTTTTTCTCTGATTTCACAGAGCTTTCAAAACGCCAGTTTCGAAAATGAGGCAGATTTCACGGCAAAAACCTCTTGGAGCAGGTTCTAACCTATAGACATGTAATTTACCTGGATTCGCTCACCGTGAAATTCCGTGTTCTGAACACGCTACATGCATCTCAGATTCGACAAATATTCACTACATAGTTGTTAGCATGTGGATTACAGCACTTTCATCCACCATACAAGGCTTACTGGCACTTTGAAGAATTTTCTCAGATTTCACAGGTTAGTTTTAACGCCAGTTTAGAAAATGAGGCAGATTTGGCCGAAAAATGCTTTTGGAGTGAGTTATACACAAAAGATATGTAATTTACCTAGTTTTAATCACCGTGACATTCCGTGCTCTGAACACGTTACATGCATCACGGATTCGACAAACATTCACTACAGAGTTGGTAGCATAACGATTACCGAACATTCATCCACCATAAATGCCATATTGACACTTTGAAGCACTTTCCCATATTTCAAAAGATTTTCCTAATGCCAGTTTTTAAAATGAGGCAGATTCGAAAAAATTCTCGTGGAGCAAGTACTTCCCAATAGAAATGTAATTTACATAGTTTCCCTCACAGTGACATTCCAATTTCCGTACATGCTACATACTTCACGGATTTGACAAACATTTTTAATGAGTTATGTACATGTGTATTACAGAACTTTCATCCACCCTACAAGGCATATTTCAACCTAGAAACATTAACTCGGAATTTGCAGCCTTTTCTTAATGCCAGTTTCAAAAATCAGGCTGTTATCTCAGGAAAAATCTCTTGGAGCGATTTTTAAAACCAGGGAAATGTAATTTACATAAATTTCTTCTCCGTGACATTCCGTGTTCCAAACATTCTACATGCATAACGGATTCGACAAATATTCACTACAGATTTGTTAGCATGTGGATTACCAAACTTTCATCACAAAACTTTGAATATTGATACTTAGAAGTATTTTCTCAGATTTTGCAGCGTTTTCCAAGCGCCAGTTTCAAAAATGATGCAGTTTTCACAGAAAAATCCTCTTGAAGTGATTTCTACCGAATAGACAAGTAGTTTACATTGTTTCAATCACCGTGAAATTCCACGTTCCGATCATCGTACATGCATCACGGATTAGAATAAAGATTCTTTAATATGTTGTGAAAATATGGATTACCGAACTTTCTTCCAAAATAAAGGCATCTTTACAGCTACAACTATTTTCTCCCTTTTCGCAGCTTTATCCAAACATCACATTCGAGAATTAAGCAATTTTCGCTGAAATATTCTATTCTAGCTAGTTCTACCCAATAGAATTCTCATTTACATTGTTTCATTACCGTGAAATTCTGTTTTTCGAACGCGCTACATGAATCACGGTTTGAAAAATATTTACTACACTCTTGTTAACGTGTGGATTACCGGACTTTCATCCACCAATCAAGTCATATTGACACTTAGAAGCATTTTCTCATATTTCGAAGATTTTTCCTAATGCCAGATTTGAAAATGAGGCAGATTTTGCAGAAAAATGCTCTTGGAGCGAGTTCTACCCAATAGACAGGTAATTTACATAGATGTGCTCATCATGATCTTTGGGGTCCGAACACATTTCATGTATCTCTGATTCGTCAAATATACACTACAGAGATGTTAGCATTTGGATTACCAATCCTACATCCACCATACAAGGCATATATACACCTACAAGTATTTACTCTCATTTCACAGTTTTATCAAAACGTCAAATTCGAAAATCATGCATTTTGCACAGAAAAATTCTATTCAAGCTAGTTCTACCCAATAGAATTTTAATTTACATAGTTTCATTGCCGTGAATTTCCGTGTTCCAAACACGCTAAATAAGTCACGGTTTCGAAAAGTATTCCCTTCATAGTTGGTTACGTGGTTTAACACACTTAAATTCCCCATTCAAGGCATATTCACACTTAGAAGCATTTTCTCAGATTTCTCAGGTTTTCCTAACTCCAGTTTGGAAAATGAGGCTGATTTTACAGAAAAATGCTCTTGGAGCGAGTTCTACCCAAAAGATATGTAATTTAAGTAGTTCACTCACCGTGACATTCCGTGTTCTGAACATTTTACATGCATCAAGCTTTCGACAATCATTCTTTAATGAGTGTGAGCATGTGGATTATCAAATTTCATCCACCTTACAAGACATGTTTTCACCTAGAAACATTTACTCACATTTCGCAGAATTTTCCTAAGGTCAGTTTCGAAAATCAGGCAGTTTCCCCAGAAAAATCCTCTTGTTGCATGTTCCATCCAATAGACATCTCATTTTCATAGATACCATCACCGTAACATTCCGTGTTCCTAAAAAACGGTTCATGCAACAAGGATTCAACAAATATTAACTGCTGAGTTGTGAGCATGTTTATTACCGATCTTTAATAAACCATTGAAGACATATTGTCACCTTAAAGAATTTACTCTGATTTCACAGCGTTTTCATAACACCAGTTTCGAATCTGAGGCAGATTTTTCAGTAAAACTCTCCTGGAGAGTGTTCTAACCAATAGATATGTAATTTACATAGCTTCCCTCACCGAGAAAGACCGTGTTCCAAACAGGCTACATACATCAAGGATTGGAGAAACATTTTTAATGAGTTATGTACATGTGTATTACAGATCTTTCATCCACCATACAAGGCATATTGACACATAGAAATATTAAATCTGAGTTCACAGCTTTTTCCTAATAGCAGTTTCAAAAATCAGGCAGTTTTTAAAGGAAAAAACTTTTGGAGCGTGTTCTACCCAATAGGTACGTAAATTACATAGATTCCCCCGCTGTGAAATTACGTGTACCGAACACACCACATGCAGAAAATATTCGACAAAAATAAACTTTAGAGTTGTTTGCATGAGGATGACAGGACTTTCATCACAATAAAAGGCATATTGATGCTTAGAAGCTTTTTCTCTGATTTCACAGAGCTTTCAAAACGCCAGTTTCGAAAATGAGGCAGATTTCACGGCAAAAACCTCTTGGAGCAGGTTCTAACCTATAGACATGTAATTTACCTGGATTCGCTCACCGTGAAATTCCGTGTTCTGAACACGCTACATGCATCTCAGATTCGACAAATATTCACTACATAGTTGTTAGCATGTGGATTACAGCACTTTCATCCACCATACAAGGCTTACTGGCACTTTGAAGAATTTTCTCAGATTTCACAGGTTAGTTTTAACGCCAGTTTAGAAAATGAGGCAGATTTGGCCGAAAAATGCTTTTGGAGTGAGTTATACACAAAAGATATGTAATTTACCTAGTTTTAATCACCGTGACATTCCGTGCTCTGAACACGTTACATGCATCACGGATTCGACAAACATTCACTACAGAGTTGGTAGCATAACGATTACCGAACATTCATCCACCATAAATGCCATATTGACACTTTGAAGCACTTTCCCATATTTCAAAAGATTTTCCTAATGCCAGTTTTTAAAATGAGGCAGATTCGAAAAAATTCTCGTGGAGCAAGTACTTCCCAATAGAAATGTAATTTACATAGTTTCCCTCACAGTGACATTCCAATTTCCGTACATGCTACATACTTCACGGATTTGACAAACATTTTTAATGAGTTATGTACATGTGTATTACAGAACTTTCATCCACCCTACAAGGCATATTTCAACCTAGAAACATTAACTCGGAATTTGCAGCCTTTTCTTAATGCCAGTTTCAAAAATCAGGCTGTTATCTCAGGAAAAATCTCTTGGAGCGATTTCTAAACCAGGGAAATGTAATTTACATAAATTTCTTCTCCGTGACATTCCGTGTTCCAAACATTCTACATGCATAACGGATTCGACAAATATTCACTACAGATTTGTTAGCATGTGGATTACCAAACTTTCATCACAAAACTTTGAATATTGATACTTAGAAGTATTTTCTCAGATTTTGCAGCGTTTTCCAAGCGCCAGTTTCAAAAATGATGCAGTTTTCACAGAAAAATCCTCTTGAAGTGATTTCTACCGAATAGACAAGTAGTTTACATTGTTTCAATCACCGTGAAATTCCACGTTCCGATCATCGTACATGCATCACGGATTAGAATAAAGATTCTTTAATATGTTGTGAAAATATGGATTACCGAACTTTCTTCCAAAATAAAGGCATCTTTACAGCTACAACTATTTTCTCCCTTTTCGCAGCTTTATCCAAACATCACATTCGAGAATTAAGCAATTTTCGCTGAAATATTCTATTCTAGCTAGTTCTACCCAATAGAATTCTCATTTACATTGTTTCATTACCGTGAAATTCTGTTTTTCGAACGCGCTACATGAATCACGGTTTGAAAAATATTTACTACACTCTTGTTAACGTGTGGATTACCGGACTTTCATCCACCAATCAAGTCATATTGACACTTAGAAGCATTTTCTCATATTTCGAAGATTTTTCCTAATGCCAGATTTGAAAATGAGGCAGATTTTGCAGAAAAATGCTCTTGGAGCGAGTTCTACCCAATAGACAGGTAATTTACATAGATGTGCTCATCATGATCTTTGGGGTCCGAACACATTTCATGTATCTCTGATTCGTCAAATATACACTACAGAGATGTTAGCATTTGGATTACCAATCCTACATCCACCATACAAGGCATATATACACCTACAAGTATTTACTCTCATTTCACAGTTTTATCAAAACGTCAAATTCGAAAATCATGCATTTTGCACAGAAAAATTCTATTCAAGCTAGTTCTACCCAATAGAATTTTAATTTACATAGTTTCATTGCCGTGAATTTCCGTGTTCCAAACACGCTAAATAAGTCACGGTTTCGAAAAGTATTCCCTTCATAGTTGGTTACGTGGTTTAACACACTTAAATTCCCCATTCAAGGCATATTCACACTTAGAAGCATTTTCTCAGATTTCTCAGGTTTTCCTAACTCCAGTTTGGAAAATGAGGCTGATTTTACAGAAAAATGCTCTTGGAGCGAGTTCTACCCAAAAGATATGTAATTTAAGTAGTTCACTCACCGTGACATTCCGTGTTCTGAACATTTTACATGCATCAAGCTTTCGACAATCATTCTTTAATGAGTGTGAGCATGTGGATTATCAAATTTCATCCACCTTACAAGACATGTTTTCACCTAGAAACATTTACTCACATTTCGCAGAATTTTCCTAAGGTCAGTTTCGAAAATCAGGCAGTTTCCCCAGAAAAATCCTCTTGTTGCATGTTCCATCCAATAGACATCTCATTTTCATAGATACCATCACCGTAACATTCCGTGTTCCTAAAAAACGGTTCATGCAACAAGGATTCAACAAATATTAACTGCTGAGTTGTTAGCATGTTTATTACCGATCTTTAATAAACCATTGAAGACATATTGTCACCTTAAAGAATTTACTCTGATTTCACAGCGTTTTCATAACACCAGTTTCGAATCTGAGGCAGATTTTTCAGTAAAACTCTCCTGGAGAGTGTTCTAACCAATAGATATGTAATTTACATAGCTTCCCTCACCGAGAAAGACCGTGTTCCAAACAGGCTACATACATCAAGGATTGGAGAAACATTTTTAATGAGTTATGTACATGTGTATTACAGATCTTTCATCCACCATACAAGGCATATTGACACATAGAAATATTAAATCTGAGTTCACAGCTTTTTCCTAATAGCAGTTTCAAAAATCAGGCAGTTTTTAAAGGAAAAAACTTTTGGAGCGTGTTCTACCCAATAGGTACGTAAATTACATAGATTCCCCCGCTGTGAAATTACGTGTACCGAACACACCACATGCAGAAAATATTCGACAAAAATAAACTTTAGAGTTGTTTGCATGAGGATGACAGGACTTTCATCACAATAAAAGGCATATTGATGCTTAGAAGCTTTTTCTCTGATTTCACAGAGCTTTCAAAACGCCAGTTTCGAAAATGAGGCAGATTTCACGGCAAAAACCTCTTGGAGCAGGTTCTAACCTATAGACATGTAATTTACCTGGATTCGCTCACCGTGAAATTCCGTGTTCTGAACACGCTACATGCATCTCAGATTCGACAAATATTCACTACATACTTGTTAGCATGTGGATTACAGCACTTTCATCCACCATACAAGGCTTACTGGCACTTTGAAGAATTTTCTCAGATTTCACAGGTTAGTTTTAACGCCAGTTTAGAAAATGAGGCAGATTTGGCCGAAAAATGCTTTTGGAGTGAGTTATACACAAAAGATATGTAATTTACCTAGTTTTAATCACCGTGACATTCCGTGCTCTGAACACGTTACATGCATCACGGATTCGACAAACATTCACTACAGAGTTGGTAGCATAACGATTACCGAACATTCATCCACCATAAATGCCATATGGACACTTTGAAGCACTTTCCCATATTTCAAAAGATTTTCCTAATGCCAGTTTTTAAAATGAGGCAGATTCGAAAAAATTCTCGTGGAGCAAGTACTTCCCAATAGAAATGTAATTTACATAGTTTCCCTCACAGTGACATTCCAATTTCCGTACATGCTACATACTTCACGGATTTGACAAACATTTTTAATGAGTTATGTACATGTGTATTACAGAACTTTCATCCACCCTACAAGGCATATTTCAACCTAGAAACATTAACTCGGAATTTGCAGCCTTTTCTTAATGCCAGTTTCAAAAATCAGGCTGTTATCTCAGGAAAAATCTCTTGGAGCGATTTCTAAACCAGGGAAATGTAATTTACATAAATTTCTTCTCCGTGACATTCCGTGTTCCAAACATTCTACATGCATAACGGATTCGACAAATATTCACTACAGATTTGTTAGCATGTGGATTACCAAACTTTCATCACAAAACTTTGAATATTGATACTTAGAAGTATTTTCTCAGATTTTGCAGCGTTTTCCAAGCGCCAGTTTCAAAAATGATGCAGTTTTCACAGAAAAATCCTCTTGAAGTGATTTCTACCGAATAGACAAGTAGTTTACATTGTTTCAATCACCGTGAAATTCCACGTTCCGATCATCGTACATGCATCACGGATTAGAATAAAGATTCTTTAATATGTTGTGAAAATATGGATTACCGAACTTTCTTCCAAAATAAAGGCATCTTTACAGCTACAACTATTTTCTCCCTTTTCGCAGCTTTATCCAAACATCACATTCGAGAATTAAGCAATTTTCGCTGAAATATTCTATTCTAGCTAGTTCTACCCAATAGAATTCTCATTTACATTGTTTCATTACCGTGAAATTCTGTTTTTCGAACGCGCTACATGAATCACGGTTTGAAAAATATTTACTACACTCTTGTTAACGTGTGGATTACCGGACTTTCATCCACCAATCAAGTCATATTGACACTTAGAAGCATTTTCTCATATTTCGAAGATTTTTCCTAATGCCAGATTTGAAAATGAGGCAGATTTTGCAGAAAAATGCTCTTGGAGCGAGTTCTACCCAATAGACAGGTAATTTACATAGATGTGCTCATCATGATCTTTGGGGTCCGAACACATTTCATGTATCTCTGATTCGTCAAATATACACTACAGAGATGTTAGCATTTGGATTACCAATCCTACATCCACCATACAAGGCATATATACACCTACAAGTATTTACTCTCATTTCACAGTTTTATCAAAACGTCAAATTCGAAAATCATGCATTTTGCACAGAAAAATTCTATTCAAGCTAGTTCTACCCAATAGAATTTTAATTTACATAGTTTCATTGCCGTGAATTTCCGTGTTCCAAACACGCTAAATAAGTCACGGTTTCGAAAAGTATTCCCTTCATAGTTGGTTACGTGGTTTAACACACTTAAATTCCCCATTCAAGGCATATTCACACTTAGAAGCATTTTCTCAGATTTCTCAGGTTTTCCTAACTCCAGTTTGGAAAATGAGGCTGATTTTACAGAAAAATGCTCTTGGAGCGAGTTCTACCCAAAAGATATGTAATTTAAGTAGTTCACTCACCGTGACATTCCGTGTTCTGAACATTTTACATGCATCAAGCTTTCGACAATCATTCTTTAATGAGTGTGAGCATGTGGATTATCAAATTTCATCCACCTTACAAGACATGTTTTCACCTAGAAACATTTACTCACATTTCGCAGAATTTTCCTAAGGTCAGTTTCGAAAATCAGGCAGTTTCCCCAGAAAAATCCTCTTGTTGCATGTTCCATCCAATAGACATCTCATTTTCATAGATACCATCACCGTAACATTCCGTGTTCCTAAAAAACGGTTCATGCAACAAGGATTCAACAAATATTAACTGCTGAGTTGTTAGCATGTTTATTACCGATCTTTAATAAACCATTGAAGACATATTGTCACCTTAAAGAATTTACTCTGATTTCACAGCGTTTTCATAACACCAGTTTCGAATCTGAGGCAGATTTTTCAGTAAAACTCTCCTGGAGAGTGTTCTAACCAATAGATATGTAATTTACATAGCTTCCCTCACCGAGAAAGACCGTGTTCCAAACAGGCTACATACATCAAGGATTGGAGAAACATTTTTAATGAGTTATGTACATGTGTATTACAGATCTTTCATCCACCATACAAGGCATATTGACACATAGAAATATTAAATCTGAGTTCACAGCTTTTTCCTAATAGCAGTTTCAAAAATCAGGCAGTTTTTAAAGGAAAAAACTTTTGGAGCGTGTTCTACCCAATAGGTACGTAAATTACATAGATTCCCCCGCTGTGAAATTACGTGTACCGAACACACCACATGCAGAAAATATTCGACAAAAATAAACTTTAGAGTTGTTTGCATGAGGATGACAGGACTTTCATCACAATAAAAGGCATATTGATGCTTAGAAGCTTTTTCTCTGATTTCACAGAGCTTTCAAAACGCCAGTTTCGAAAATGAGGCAGATTTCACGGCAAAAACCTCTTGGAGCAGGTTCTAACCTATAGACATGTAATTTACCTGGATTCGCTCACCGTGAAATTCCGTGTTCTGAACACGCTACATGCATCTCAGATTCGACAAATATTCACTACATAGTTGTTTGCATGTGGATTACAGCACTTTCATCCACCATACAAGGCTTACTGGCACTTTGAAGAATTTTCTCAGATTTCACAGGTTAGTTTTAACGCCAGTTTAGAAAATGAGGCAGATTTGGCCGAAAAATGCTTTTGGAGTGAGTTATACACAAAAGATATGTAATTTACCTAGTTTTAATCACCGTGACATTCCGTGCTCTGAACACGTTACATGCATCACGGATTCGACAAACATTCACTACAGAGTTGGTAGCATAACGATTACCGAACATTCATCCACCATAAATGCCATATGGACACTTTGAAGCACTTTCCCATATTTCAAAAGATTTTCCTAATGCCAGTTTTTAAAATGAGGCAGATTCGAAAAAATTCTCGTGGAGCAAGTACTTCCCAATAGAAATGTAATTTACATAGTTTCCCTCACAGTGACATTCCAATTTCCGTACATGCTACATACTTCACGGATTTGACAAACATTTTTAATGAGTTATGTACATGTGTATTACAGAACTTTCATCCACCCTACAAGGCATATTTCAACCTAGAAACATTAACTCGGAATTTGCAGCCTTTTCTTAATGCCAGTTTCAAAAATCAGGCTGTTATCTCAGGAAAAATCTCTTGGAGCGATTTCTAAACCAGGGAAATGTAATTTACATAAATTTCTTCTCCGTGACATTCCGTGTTCCAAACATTCTACATGCATAACGGATTCGACAAATATTCACTACAGATTTGTTAGCATGTGGATTACCAAACTTTCATCACAAAACTTTGAATATTGATACTTAGAAGTATTTTCTCAGATTTTGCAGCGTTTTCCAAGCGCCAGTTTCAAAAATGATGCAGTTTTCACAGAAAAATCCTCTTGAAGTGATTTCTACCGAATAGACAAGTAGTTTACATTGTTTCAATCACCGTGAAATTCCACGTTCCGATCATCGTACATGCATCACGGATTAGAATAAAGATTCTTTAATATGTTGTGAAAATATGGATTACCGAACTTTCTTCCAAAATAAAGGCATCTTTACAGCTACAACTATTTTCTCCCTTTTCGCAGCTTTATCCAAACATCACATTCGAGAATTAAGCAATTTTCGCTGAAATATTCTATTCTAGCTAGTTCTACCCAATAGAATTCTCATTTACATAGTTTCATTACCGTGAAATTCTGTTTTTTGAACGCGCTACATGAATCACGGTTTGAAAAATATTTACTACACTCTTGTTAACGTGTGGATTACCGGACTTTCATCCACCAATCAAGTCATATTGACACTTAGAAGCATTTTCTCATATTTCGAAGATTTTTCCTAATGCCAGATTTGAAAATGAGGCAGATTTTGCAGAAAAATGCTCTTGGAGCGAGTTCTACCCAATAGACAGGTAATTTACATAGATGTGCTCATCATGATCTTTGGGGTCCGAACACATTTCATGTATCTCTGATTCGTCAAATATACACTACAGAGATGTTAGCATTTGGATTACCAATCCTACATCCACCATACAAGGCATATATACACCTACAAGTATTTACTCTCATTTCACAGTTTTATCAAAACGTCAAATTCGAAAATCATGCATTTTGCACAGAAAAATTCTATTCAAGCTAGTTCTACCCAATAGAATTTTAATTTACATAGTTTCATTGCCGTGAATTTCCGTGTTCCAAACACGCTAAATAAGTCACGGTTTCGAAAAGTATTCCCTTCATAGTTGGTTACGTGGTTTAACAGCCTTAAATTCCCCTTTCAAGGCATATTCACACTTAGAAGCATTTTCTCAGATTTCTCAGGTTTTCCTAACTCCAGTTTGGAAAATGAGGCTGATTTTACAGAAAAATGCTCTTGGAGCGAGTTCTACCCAAAAGATATGTAATTTAAGTAGTTCACTCACCGTGACATTCCGTGTTCTGAACATTTTACATGCATCAAGCTTTCGACAATCATTCTTTAATGAGTGTGAGCATGTGGATTATCAAATTTCATCCACCTTACAAGACATGTTTTCACCTAGAAACATTTACTCACATTTCGCAGAATTTTCCTAAGGTCAGTTTCGAAAATCAGGCAGTTTCCCCAGAAAAATCCTCTTGTTGCATGTTCCATCCAATAGACATCTCATTTTCATAGATACCATCACCGTAACATTCCGTGTTCCTAAAAAACGGTTCATGCAACAAGGATTCAACAAATATTAACTGCTGAGTTGTGAGCATGTTTATTACCGATCTTTAATAAACCATTGAAGACATATTGTCACCTTAAAGAATTTACTCTGATTTCACAGCGTTTTCATAACACCAGTTTCGAATCTGAGGCAGATTTTTCAGTAAAACTCTCCTGGAGAGTGTTCTAACCAATAGATATGTAATTTACATAGCTTCCCTCACCGAGAAAGACCGTGTTCCAAACAGGCTACATACATCAAGGATTGGAGAAACATTTTTAATGAGTTATGTACATGTGTATTACAGATCTTTCATCCACCATACAAGGCATATTGACACATAGAAATATTAAATCTGAGTTCACAGCTTTTTCCTAATAGCAGTTTCAAAAATCAGGCAGTTTTTAAAGGAAAAAACTTTTGGAGCGTGTTCTACCCAATAGGTACGTAAATTACATAGATTCCCCCGCTGTGAAATTACGTGTACCGAACACACCACATGCAGAAAATATTCGACAAAAATAAACTTTAGAGTTGTTTGCATGAGGATGACAGGACTTTCATCACAATAAAAGGCATATTGATGCTTAGAAGCTTTTTCTCTGATTTCACAGAGCTTTCAAAACGCCAGTTTCGAAAATGAGGCAGATTTCACGGCAAAAACCTCTTGGAGCAGGTTCTAACCTATAGACATGTAATTTACCTGGATTCGCTCACCGTGAAATTCCGTGTTCTGAACACGCTACATGCATCTCAGATTCGACAAATATTCACTACATAGTTGTTTGCATGTGGATTACAGCACTTTCATCCACCATACAAGGCTTACTGGCACTTTGAAGAATTTTCTCAGATTTCACAGGTTAGTTTTAACGCCAGTTTAGAAAATGAGGCAGATTTGGCCGAAAAATGCTTTTGGAGTGAGTTATACACAAAAGATATGTAATTTACCTAGTTTTAATCACCGTGACATTCCGTGCTCTGAACACGTTACATGCATCACGGATTCGACAAACATTCACTACAGAGTTGGTAGCATAACGATTACCGAACATTCATCCACCATAAATGCCATATGGACACTTTGAAGCACTTTCCCATATTTCAAAAGATTTTCCTAATGCCAGTTTTTAAAATGAGGCAGATTCGAAAAAATTCTCGTGGAGCAAGTACTTCCCAATAGAAATGTAATTTACATAGTTTCCCTCACAGTGACATTCCAATTTCCGTACATGCTACATACTTCACGGATTTGACAAACATTTTTAATGAGTTATGTACATGTGTATTACAGAACTTTCATCCACCCTACAAGGCATATTTCAACCTAGAAACATTAACTCGGAATTTGCAGCCTTTTCTTAATGCCAGTTTCAAAAATCAGGCTGTTATCTCAGGAAAAATCTCTTGGAGCGATTTCTAAACCAGGGAAATGTAATTTACATAAATTTCTTCTCCGTGACATTCCGTGTTCCAAACATTCTACATGCATAACGGATTCGACAAATATTCACTACAGATTTGTTAGCATGTGGATTACCAAACTTTCATCACAAAACTTTGAATATTGATACTTAGAAGTATTTTCTCAGATTTTGCAGCGTTTTCCAAGCGCCAGTTTCAAAAATGATGCAGTTTTCACAGAAAAATCCTCTTGAAGTGATTTCTACCGAATAGACAAGTAGTTTACATTGTTTCAATCACCGTGAAATTCCACGTTCCGATCATCGTACATGCATCACGGATTAGAATAAAGATTCTTTAATATGTTGTGAAAATATGGATTACCGAACTTTCTTCCAAAATAAAGGCATCTTTACAGCTACAACTATTTTCTCCCTTTTTGCAGCTTTATCCAAACATCACATTCGAGAATTAAGCAATTTTCGCTGAAATATTCTATTCTAGCTAGTTCTACCCAATAGAATTCTCATTTACATTGTTTCATTACCGTGAAATTCTGTTTTTCGAACGCGCTACATGAATCACGGTTTGAAAAATATTTACTACACTCTTGTTAACGTGTGGATTACCGGACTTTCATCCACCAATCAAGTCATATTGACACTTAGAAGCATTTTCTCATATTTCGAAGATTTTTCCTAATGCCAGATTTGAAAATGAGGCAGATTTTGCAGAAAAATGCTCTTGGAGCGAGTTCTACCCAATAGACAGGTAATTTACATAGATGTGCTCATCATGATCTTTGGGGTCCGAACACATTTCATGTATCTCTGATTCGTCAAATATACACTACAGAGATGTTAGCATTTGGATTACCAATCCTACATCCACCATACAAGGCATATATACACCTACAAGTATTTACTCTCATTTCACAGTTTTATCAAAACGTCAAATTCGAAAATCATGCATTTTGCACAGAAAAATTCTATTCAAGCTAGTTCTACCCAATAGAATTTTAATTTACATAGTTTCATTGCCGTGAATTTCCGTGTTCCAAACACGCTAAATAAGTCACGGTTTCGAAAAGTATTCCCTTCATAGTTGGTTACGTGGTTTAACAGCCTTAAATTCCCCTTTCAAGGCATATTCACACTTAGAAGCATTTTCTCAGATTTCTCAGGTTTTCCTAACTCCAGTTTGGAAAATGAGGCTGATTTTACAGAAAAATGCTCTTGGAGCGAGTTCTACCCAAAAGATATGTAATTTAAGTAGTTCACTCACCGTGACATTCCGTGTTCTGAACATTTTACATGCATCAAGCTTTCGACAATCATTCTTTAATGAGTGTGAGCATGTGGATTATCAAATTTCATCCACCTTACAAGACATGTTTTCACCTAGAAACATTTACTCACATTTCGCAGAATTTTCCTAAGGTCAGTTTCGAAAATCAGGCAGTTTCCCCAGAAAAATCCTCTTGTTGCATGTTCCATCCAATAGACATCTCATTTTCATAGATACCATCACCGTAACATTCCGTGTTCCTAAAAAACGGTTCATGCAACAAGGATTCAACAAATATTAACTGCTGAGTTGTGAGCATGTTTATTACCGATCTTTAATAAACCATTGAAGACATATTGTCACCTTAAAGAATTTACTCTGATTTCACAGCGTTTTCATAACACCAGTTTCGAATCTGAGGCAGATTTTTCAGTAAAACTCTCCTGGAGAGTGTTCTAACCAATAGATATGTAATTTACATAGCTTCCCTCACCGAGAAAGACCGTGTTCCAAACAGGCTACATACATCAAGGATTGGAGAAACATTTTTAATGAGTTATGTACATGTGTATTACAGATCTTTCATCCACCATACAAGGCATATTGACACATAGAAATATTAAATCTGAGTTCACAGCTTTTTCCTAATAGCAGTTTCAAAAATCAGGCAGTTTTTAAAGGAAAAAACTTTTGGAGCGTGTTCTACCCAATAGGTACGTAAATTACATAGATTCCCCCGCTGTGAAATTACGTGTACCGAACACACCACATGCAGAAAATATTCGACAAAAATAAACTTTAGAGTTGTTTGCATGAGGATGACAGGACTTTCATCACAATAAAAGGCATATTGATGCTTAGAAGCTTTTTCTCTGATTTCACAGAGCTTTCAAAACGCCAGTTTCGAAAATGAGGCAGATTTCACGGCAAAAACCTCTTGGAGCAGGTTCTAACCTATAGACATGTAATTTACCTGGATTCGCTCACCGTGAAATTCCGTGTTCTGAACACGCTACATGCATCTCAGATTCGACAAATATTCACTACATACTTGTTAGCATGTGGATTACAGCACTTTCATCCACCATACAAGGCTTACTGGCACTTTGAAGAATTTTCTCAGATTTCACAGGTTAGTTTTAACGCCAGTTTAGAAAATGAGGCAGATTTGGCCGAAAAATGCTTTTGGAGTGAGTTATACACAAAAGATATGTAATTTACCTAGTTTTAATCACCGTGACATTCCGTGCTCTGAACACGTTACATGCATCACGGATTCGACAAACATTCACTACAGAGTTGGTAGCATAACGATTACCGAACATTCATCCACCATAAATGCCATATGGACACTTTGAAGCACTTTCCCATATTTCAAAAGATTTTCCTAATGCCAGTTTTTAAAATGAGGCAGATTCGAAAAAATTCTCGTGGAGCAAGTACTTCCCAATAGAAATGTAATTTACATAGTTTCCCTCACAGTGACATTCCAATTTCCGTACATGCTACATACTTCACGGATTTGACAAACATTTTTAATGAGTTATGTACATGTGTATTACAGAACTTTCATCCACCCTACAAGGCATATTTCAACCTAGAAACATTAACTCGGAATTTGCAGCCTTTTCTTAATGCCAGTTTCAAAAATCAGGCTGTTATCTCAGGAAAAATCTCTTGGAGCGATTTCTAAACCAGGGAAATGTAATTTACATAAATTTCTTCTCCGTGACATTCCGTGTTCCAAACATTCTACATGCATAACGGATTCGACAAATATTCACTACAGATTTGTTAGCATGTGGATTACCAAACTTTCATCACAAAACTTTGAATATTGATACTTAGAAGTATTTTCTCAGATTTTGCAGCGTTTTCCAAGCGCCAGTTTCAAAAATGATGCAGTTTTCACAGAAAAATCCTCTTGAAGTGATTTCTACCGAATAGACAAGTAGTTTACATTGTTTCAATCACCGTGAAATTCCACGTTCCGATCATCGTACATGCATCACGGATTAGAATAAAGATTCTTTAATATGTTGTGAAAATATGGATTACCGAACTTTCTTCCAAAATAAAGGCATCTTTACAGCTACAACTATTTTCTCCCTTTTCGCAGCTTTATCCAAACATCACATTCGAGAATTAAGCAATTTTCGCTGAAATATTCTATTCTAGCTAGTTCTACCCAATAGAATTCTCATTTACATTGTTTCATTACCGTGAAATTCTGTTTTTCGAACGCGCTACATGAATCACGGTTTGAAAAATATTTACTACACTCTTGTTAACGTGTGGATTACCGGACTTTCATCCACCAATCAAGTCATATTGACACTTAGAAGCATTTTCTCATATTTCGAAGATTTTTCCTAATGCCAGATTTGAAAATGAGGCAGATTTTGCAGAAAAATGCTCTTGGAGCGAGTTCTACCCAATAGACAGGTAATTTACACAGATGTGCTCATCATGATCTTTGGGGTCCGAACACATTTCATGTATCTCTGATTCGTCAAATATACACTACAGAGATGTTAGCATTTGGATTACCAATCCTACATCCACCATACAAGGCATATATACACCTACAAGTATTTACTCTCATTTCACAGTTTTATCAAAACGTCAAATTCGAAAATCATGCATTTTGCACAGAAAAATTCTATTCAAGCTAGTTCTACCCAATAGAATTTTAATTTACATAGTTTCATTGCCGTGAATTTCCGTGTTCCAAACACGCTAAATAAGTCACGGTTTCGAAAAGTATTCCCTTCATAGTTGGTTACGTGGTTTAACAGCCTTAAATTCCCCTTTCAAGGCATATTCACACTTAGAAGCATTTTCTCAGATTTCTCAGGTTTTCCTAACTCCAGTTTGGAAAATGAGGCTGATTTTACAGAAAAATGCTCTTGGAGCGAGTTCTACCCAAAAGATATGTAATTTAAGTAGTTCACTCACCGTGACATTCCGTGTTCTGAACATTTTACATGCATCAAGCTTTCGACAATCATTCTTTAATGAGTGTGAGCATGTGGATTATCAAATTTCATCCACCTTACAAGACATGTTTTCACCTAGAAACATTTACTCACATTTCGCAGAATTTTCCTAAGGTCAGTTTCGAAAATCAGGCAGTTTCCCCAGAAAAATCCTCTTGTTGCATGTTCCATCCAATAGACATCTCATTTTCATAGATACCATCACCGTAACATTCCGTGTTCCTAAAAAACGGTTCATGCAACAAGGATTCAACAAATATTAACTGCTGAGTTGTGAGCATGTTTATTACCGATCTTTAATAAACCATTGAAGACATATTGTCACCTTAAAGAATTTACTCTGATTTCACAGCGTTTACATAACACCAGTTTCGAATCTGAGGCAGATTTTTCAGTAAAACTCTCCTGGAGAGTGTTCTAACCAATAGATATGTAATTTACATAGCTTCCCTCACCGAGAAAGACCGTGTTCCAAACAGGCTACATACATCAAGGATTGGAGAAACATTTTTAATGAGTTATGTACATGTGTATTACAGATCTTTCATCCACCATACAAGGCATATTGACACATAGAAATATTAAATCTGAGTTCACAGCTTTTTCCTAATAGCAGTTTCAAAAATCAGGCAGTTTTTAAAGGAAAAAACTTTTGGAGCGTGTTCTACCCAATAGGTACGTAAATTACATAGATTCCCCCGCTGTGAAATTACGTGTACCGAACACACCACATGCAGAAAATATTCGACAAAAATAAACTTTAGAGTTGTTTGCATGAGGATGACAGGACTTTCATCACAATAAAAGGCATATTGATGCTTAGAAGCTTTTTCTCTGATTTCACAGAGCTTTCAAAATGCCAGTTTCGAAAATGAGGCAGATTTCACGGCAAAAACCTCTTGGAGCAGGTTCTAACCTATAGACATGTAATTTACCTGGATTCGCTCACCGTGAAATTCCGTGTTCTGAACACGCTACATGCATCTCAGATTCGACAAATATTCACTACATACTTGTTAGCATGTGGATTACAGCACTTTCATCCACCATACAAGGCTTACTGGCACTTTGAAGAATTTTCTCAGATTTCACAGGTTAGTTTTAACGCCAGTTTAGAAAATGAGGCAGATTTGGCCGAAAAATGCTTTTGGAGTGAGTTATACACAAAAGATATGTAATTTACCTAGTTTTAATCACCGTGACATTCCGTGCTCTGAACACGTTACATGCATCACGGATTCGACAAACATTCACTACAGAGTTGGTAGCATAACGATTACCGAACATTCATCCACCATAAATGCCATATGGACACTTTGAAGCACTTTCCCATATTTCAAAAGATTTTCCTAATGCCAGTTTTTAAAATGAGGCAGATTCGAAAAAATTCTCGTGGAGCAAGTACTTCCCAATAGAAATGTAATTTACATAGTTTCCCTCACAGTGACATTCCAATTTCCGTACATGCTACATACTTCACGGATTTGACAAACATTTTTAATGAGTTATGTACATGTGTATTACAGAACTTTCATCCACCCTACAAGGCATATTTCAACCTAGAAACATTAACTCGGAATTTGCAGCCTTTTCTTAATGCCAGTTTCAAAAATCAGGCTGTTATCTCAGGAAAAATCTCTTGGAGCGATTTCTAAACCAGGGAAATGTAATTTACATAAATTTCTTCTCCGTGACATTCCGTGTTCCAAACATTCTACATGCATAACGGATTCGACAAATATTCACTACAGATTTGTTAGCATGTGGATTACCAAACTTTCATCACAAAACTTTGAATATTGATACTTAGAAGTATTTTCTCAGATTTTGCAGCGTTTTCCAAGCGCCAGTTTCAAAAATGATGCAGTTTTCACAGAAAAATCCTCTTGAAGTGATTTCTACCGAATAGACAAGTAGTTTACATTGTTTCAATCACCGTGAAATTCCACGTTCCGATCATCGTACATGCATCACGGATTAGAATAAAGATTCTTTAATATGTTGTGAAAATATGGATTACCGAACTTTCTTCCAAAATAAAGGCATCTTTACAGCTACAACTATTTTCTCCCTTTTCGCAGCTTTATCCAAACATCACATTCGAGAATTAAGCAATTTTCGCTGAAATATTCTATTCTAGCTAGTTCTACCCAATAGAATTCTCATTTACATTGTTTCATTACCGTGAAATTCTGTTTTTCGAACGCGCTACATGAATCACGGTTTGAAAAATATTTACTACACTCTTGTTAACGTGTGGATTACCGGACTTTCATCCACCAATCAAGTCATATTGACACTTAGAAGCATTTTCTCATATTTCGAAGATTTTTCCTAATGCCAGATTTGAAAATGAGGCAGATTTTGCAGAAAAATGCTCTTGGAGCGAGTTCTACCCAATAGACAGGTAATTTACACAGATGTGCTCATCATGATCTTTGGGGTCCGAACACATTTCATGTATCTCTGATTCGTCAAATATACACTACAGAGATGTTAGCATTTGGATTACCAATCCTACATCCACCATACAAGGCATATATACACCTACAAGTATTTACTCTCATTTCACAGTTTTATCAAAACGTCAAATTCGAAAATCATGCATTTTGCACAGAAAAATTCTATTCAAGCTAGTTCTACCCAATAGAATTTTAATTTACATAGTTTCATTGCCGTGAATTTCCGTGTTCCAAACACGCTAAATAAGTCACGGTTTCGAAAAGTATTCCCTTCATAGTTGGTTACGTGGTTTAACAGCCTTAAATTCCCCTTTCAAGGCATATTCACACTTAGAAGCATTTTCTCAGATTTCTCAGGTTTTCCTAACTCCAGTTTGGAAAATGAGGCTGATTTTACAGAAAAATGCTCTTGGAGCGAGTTCTACCCAAAAGATATGTAATTTAAGTAGTTCACTCACCGTGACATTCCGTGTTCTGAACATTTTACATGCATCAAGCTTTCGACAATCATTCTTTAATGAGTGTGAGCATGTGGATTATCAAATTTCATCCACCTTACAAGACATGTTTTCACCTAGAAACATTTACTCACATTTCGCAGAATTTTCCTAAGGTCAGTTTCGAAAATCAGGCAGTTTCCCCAGAAAAATCCTCTTGTTGCATGTTCCATCCAATAGACATCTCATTTTCATAGATACCATCACCGTAACATTCCGTGTTCCTAAAAAACGGTTCATGCAACAAGGATTCAACAAATATTAACTGCTGAGTTGTGAGCATGTTTATTACCGATCTTTAATAAACCATTGAAGACATATTGTC
Organism: Camelus bactrianus; assembly: GCF_048773025.1. NCBI lineage: Eukaryota > Metazoa > Chordata > Mammalia > Artiodactyla > Camelidae > Camelus > Camelus bactrianus. The sequence goes on along the minus strand of NC_133539.1, from coordinate 139,405,693 downwards.
ACCTTAAAGAATTTACTCTGATTTCACAGCGTTTTCATAACACCAGTTTCGAATCTGAGGCAGATTTTTCAGTAAAACTCTCCTGGAGAGTGTTCTAACCAATAGATATGTAATTTACATAGCTTCCCTCACCGAGAAAGACCGTGTTCCAAACAGGCTACATACATCAAGGATTGGAGAAACATTTTTAATGAGTTATGTACATGTGTATTACAGATCTTTCATCCACCATACAAGGCATATTGACACATAGAAATATTAAATCTGAGTTCACAGCTTTTTCCTAATAGCAGTTTCAAAAATCAGGCAGTTTTTAAAGGAAAAAACTTTTGGAGCGTGTTCTACCCAATAGGTACGTAAATTACATAGATTCCCCCGCTGTGAAATTACGTGTACCGAACACACCACATGCAGAAAATATTCGACAAAAATAAACTTTAGAGTTGTTTGCATGAGGATGACAGGACTTTCATCACAATAAAAGGCATATTGATGCTTAGAAGCTTTTTCTCTGATTTCACAGAGCTTTCAAAACGCCAGTTTCGAAAATGAGGCAGATTTCACGGCAAAAACCTCTTGGAGCAGGTTCTAACCTATAGACATGTAATTTACCTGGATTCGCTCACCGTGAAATTCCGTGTTCTGAACACGCTACATGCATCTCAGATTCGACAAATATTCACTACATACTTGTTAGCATGTGGATTACAGCACTTTCATCCACCATACAAGGCTTACTGGCACTTTGAAGAATTTTCTCAGATTTCACAGGTTAGTTTTAACGCCAGTTTAGAAAATGAGGCAGATTTGGCCGAAAAATGCTTTTGGAGTGAGTTATACACAAAAGATATGTAATTTACCTAGTTTTAATCACCGTGACATTCCGTGCTCTGAACACGTTACATGCATCACGGATTCGACAAACATTCACTACAGAGTTGGTAGCATAACGATTACCGAACATTCATCCACCATAAATGCCATATGGACACTTTGAAGCACTTTCCCATATTTCAAAAGATTTTCCTAATGCCAGTTTTTAAAATGAGGCAGATTCGAAAAAATTCTCGTGGAGCAAGTACTTCCCAATAGAAATGTAATTTACATAGTTTCCCTCACAGTGACATTCCAATTTCCGTACATGCTACATACTTCACGGATTTGACAAACATTTTTAATGAGTTATGTACATGTGTATTACAGAACTTTCATCCACCCTACAAGGCATATTTCAACCTAGAAACATTAACTCGGAATTTGCAGCCTTTTCTTAATGCCAGTTTCAAAAATCAGGCTGTTATCTCAGGAAAAATCTCTTGGAGCGATTTCTAAACCAGGGAAATGTAATTTACATAAATTTCTTCTCCGTGACATTCCGTGTTCCAAACATTCTACATGCATAACGGATTCGACAAATATTCACTACAGATTTGTTAGCATGTGGATTACCAAACTTTCATCACAAAACTTTGAATATTGATACTTAGAAGTATTTTCTCAGATTTTGCAGCGTTTTCCAAGCGCCAGTTTCAAAAATGATGCAGTTTTCACAGAAAAATCCTCTTGAAGTGATTTCTACCGAATAGACAAGTAGTTTACATTGTTTCAATCACCGTGAAATTCCACGTTCCGATCATCGTACATGCATCACGGATTAGAATAAAGATTCTTTAATATGTTGTGAAAATATGGATTACCGAACTTTCTTCCAAAATAAAGGCATCTTTACAGCTACAACTATTTTCTCCCTTTTCGCAGCTTTATCCAAACATCACATTCGAGAATTAAGCAATTTTCGCTGAAATATTCTATTCTAGCTAGTTCTACCCAATAGAATTCTCATTTACATTGTTTCATTACCGTGAAATTCTGTTTTTCGAACGCGCTACATGAATCACGGTTTGAAAAATATTTACTACACTCTTGTTAACGTGTGGATTACCGGACTTTCATCCACCAATCAAGTCATATTGACACTTAGAAGCATTTTCTCATATTTCGAAGATTTTTCCTAATGCCAGATTTGAAAATGAGGCAGATTTTGCAGAAAAATGCTCTTGGAGCGAGTTCTACCCAATAGACAGGTAATTTACACAGATGTGCTCATCATGATCTTTGGGGTCCGAACACATTTCATGTATCTCTGATTCGTCAAATATACACTACAGAGATGTTAGCATTTGGATTACCAATCCTACATCCACCATACAAGGCATATATACACCTACAAGTATTTACTCTCATTTCACAGTTTTATCAAAACGTCAAATTCGAAAATCATGCATTTTGCACAGAAAAATTCTATTCAAGCTAGTTCTACCCAATAGAATTTTAATTTACATAGTTTCATTGCCGTGAATTTCCGTGTTCCAAACACGCTAAATAAGTCACGGTTTCGAAAAGTATTCCCTTCATAGTTGGTTACGTGGTTTAACACACTTAAATTCCCCATTCAAGGCATATTCACACTTAGAAGCATTTTCTCAGATTTCTCAGGTTTTCCTAACTCCAGTTTGGAAAATGAGGCTGATTTTAAAGAAAAATGCTCTTGGAGCGAGTTCTACCCAAAAGATATGTAATTTAAGTAGTTCACTCACCGTGACATTCCGTGTTCTGAACATTTTACATGCATCAAGCTTTCGACAATCATTCTTTAATGAGTGTGAGCATGTGGATTATCAAATTTCATCCACCTTACAAGACATGTTTTCACCTAGAAACATTTACTCACATTTCGCAGAATTTTCCTAAGGTCAGTTTCGAAAATCAGGCAGTTTCCCCAGAAAAATCCTCTTGTTGCATGTTCCATCCAATAGACATCTCATTTTCATAGATACCATCACCGTAACATTCCGTGTTCCTAAAAAACGGTTCATGCAACAAGGATTCAACAAATATTAACTGCTGAGTTGTTAGCATGTTTATTACCGATCTTTAATAAACCATTGAAGACATATTGTCACCTTAAAGAATTTACTCTGATTTCACAGCGTTTTCATAACACCAGTTTCGAATCTGAGGCAGATTTTTCAGTAAAACTCTCCTGGAGAGTGTTCTAACCAATAGATATGTAATTTACATAGCTTCCCTCACCGAGAAAGACCGTGTTCCAAACAGGCTACATACATCAAGGATTGGAGAAACATTTTTAATGAGTTATGTACATGTGTATTACAGATCTTTCATCCACCATACAAGGCATATTGACACATAGAAATATTAAATCTGAGTTCACAGCTTTTTCCTAATAGCAGTTTCAAAAATCAGGCAGTTTTTAAAGGAAAAAACTTTTGGAGCGTGTTCTACCCAATAGGTACGTAAATTACATAGATTCCCCCGCTGTGAAATTACGTGTACCGAACACACCACATGCAGAAAATATTCGACAAAAATAAACTTTAGAGTTGTTTGCATGAGGATGACAGGACTTTCATCACAATAAAAGGCATATTGATGCTTAGAAGCTTTTTCTCTGATTTCACAGAGCTTTCAAAACGCCAGTTTCGAAAATGAGGCAGATTTCACGGCAAAAACCTCTTGGAGCAGGTTCTAACCTATAGACATGTAATTTACCTGGATTCGCTCACCGTGAAATTCCGTGTTCTGAACACGCTACATGCATCTCAGATTCGACAAATATTCACTACATACTTGTTAGCATGTGGATTACAGCACTTTCATCCACCATACAAGGCTTACTGGCACTTTGAAGAATTTTCTCAGATTTCACAGGTTAGTTTTAACGCCAGTTTAGAAAATGAGGCAGATTTGGCCGAAAAATGCTTTTGGAGTGAGTTATACACAAAAGATATGTAATTTACCTAGTTTTAATCACCGTGACATTCTGTGCTCTGAACACGTTACATGCATCACGGATTCGACAAACATTCACTACAGAGTTGGTAGCATAACGATTACCGAACATTCATCCACCATAAATGCCATATTGACACTTTGAAGCACTTTCCCATATTTCAAAAGATTTTCCTAATGCCAGTTTTTAAAATGAGGCAGATTCGAAAAAATTCTCGTGGAGCAAGTACTTCCCAATAGAAATGTAATTTACATAGTTTCCCTCACAGTGACATTCCAATTTCCGTACATGCTACATACTTCACGGATTTGACAAACATTTTTAATGAGTTATGTACATGTGTATTACAGAACTTTCATCCACCCTACAAGGCATATTTCAACCTAGAAACATTAACTCGGAATTTGCAGCCTTTTCTTAATGCCAGTTTCAAAAATCAGGCTGTTATCTCAGGAAAAATCTCTTGGAGTGATTTCTAAACCAGGGAAATGTAATTTACATAAATTTTTTCTCCGTGACATTCCGTGTTCCAAACATTCTACATGCATAACGGATTCGACAAATATTCACTACAGATTTGTTAGCATGTGGATTACCAAACTTTCATCACAAAACTTTGAATATTGATACTTAGAAGTATTTTCTCAGATTTTGCAGCGTTTTCCAAGCGCCAGTTTCAAAAATGATGCAGTTTTCACAGAAAAATCCTCTTGAAGTGATTTCTACCGAATAGACAAGTAGTTTACATTGTTTCAATCACCGTGAAATTCCACGTTCCGATCATCATACATGCATCACGGATTAGAATAAAGATTCTTTAATATGTTGTGAAAATATGGATTACCGAACTTTCTTCCAAAATAAAGGCATCTTTACAGCTACAACTATTTTCTCCCTTTTCGCAGCTTTATCCAAACATCACATTCGAGAATTAAGCAATTTTCGCTGAAATATTCTATTCTAGCTAGTTCTACCCAATAGAATTCTCATTTACATTGTTTCATTACCGTGAAATTCTGTTTTTCGAACGCGCTACATGAATCACGGTTTGAAAAATATTTACTACACTCTTGTTAACGTGTGGATTACCGGACTTTCATCCACCAATCAAGTCATATTGACACTTAGAAGCATTTTCTCATATTTCGAAGATTTTTCCTAATGCCAGATTTGAAAATGAGGCAGATTTTGCAGAAAAACGCTCTTGGAGCGAGTTCTACCCAATAGACAGGTAATTTACATAGATGTGCTCATCATGATCTTTGGGGTCCGAACACATTTCATGTATCTCTGATTCGTCAAATATACACTACAGAGATGTTAGCATTTGGATTACCAATCCTACATCCACCATACAAGGCATATATACACCTACAAGTATTTACTCTCATTTCACAGTTTTATCAAAACGTCAAATTCGAAAATCATGCATTTTGCACAGAAAAATTCTATTCAAGCTAGTTCTACCCAATAGAATTTTAATTTACATAGTTTCATTGCCGTGAATTTCCGTGTTCCAAACACGCTAAATAAGTCACGGTTTCGAAAAGTATTCCCTTCATAGTTGGTTACGTGGTTTAACAGCCTTAAATTCCCCTTTCAAGGCATATTCACACTTAGAAGCATTTTCTCAGATTTCTCAGGTTTTCCTAACTCCAGTTTGGAAAATGAGGCTGATTTTACAGAAAAATGCTCTTGGAGCGAGTTCTACCCAAAAGATATGTAATTTAAGTAGTTCACTCACCGTGACATTCCGTGTTCTGAATATTTTACATGCATCAAGCTTTCGACAATCATTCTTTAATGAGTGTGAGCATGTGGATTATCAAATTTCATCCACCTTACAAGACATGTTTTCACCTAGAAACATTTACTCACATTTCGCAGAATTTTCCTAAGGTCAGTTTCGAAAATCAGGCAGTTTCCCCAGAAAAATCCTCTTGTTGCATGTTCCATCCAATAGACATCTCATTTTCATAGATACCATCACCGTAACATTCCGTGTTCCTAAAAAACGGTTCATGCAACAAGGATTCAACAAATATTAACTGCTGAGTTGTTAGCATGTTTATTACCGATCTTTAATAAACCATTGAAGACATATTGTCACCTTAAAGAATTTACTCTGATTTCACAGCGTTTTCATAACACCAGTTTCGAATCTGAGGCAGATTTTTCAGTAAAACTCTCCTGGAGAGTGTTCTAACCAATAGATATGTAATTTACATAGCTTCCCTCACCGAGAAAGACCGTGTTCCAAACAGGCTACATACATCAAGGATTGGAGAAACATTTTTAATGAGTTATGTACATGTGTATTACAGATCTTTCATCCACCATACAAGGCATATTGACACATAGAAATATTAAATCTGAGTTCACAGCTTTTTCCTAATAGCAGTTTCAAAAATCAGGCAGTTTTTAAAGGAAAAAACTTTTGGAGCGTGTTCTACCCAATAGGTACGTAAATTACATAGATTCCCCCGCTGTGAAATTACGTGTACCGAACACACCACATGCAGAAAATATTCGACAAAAATAAACTTTAGAGTTGTTTGCATGAGGATGACAGGACTTTCATCACAATAAAAGGCATATTGATGCTTAGAAGCTTTTTCTCTGATTTCACAGAGCTTTCAAAACGCCAGTTTCGAAAATGAGGCAGATTTCACGGCAAAAACCTCTTGGAGCAGGTTCTAACCTATAGACATGTAATTTACCTGGATTCGCTCACCGTGAAATTCCGTGTTCTGAACACGCTACATGCATCTCAGATTCGACAAATATTCACTACATACTTGTTAGCATGTGGATTACAGCACTTTCATCCACCATACAAGGCTTACTGGCACTTTGAAGAATTTTCTCAGATTTCACAGGTTAGTTTTAACGCCAGTTTAGAAAATGAGGCAGATTTGGCCGAAAAATGCTTTTGGAGTGAGTTATACACAAAAGATATGTAATTTACCTAGTTTTAATCACCGTGACATTCCGTGCTCTGAACACGTTACATGCATCACGGATTCGACAAACATTCACTACAGAGTTGGTAGCATAACGATTACCGAACATTCATCCACCATAAATGCCATATGGACACTTTGAAGCACTTTCCCATATTTCAAAAGATTTTCCTAATGCCAGTTTTTAAAATGAGGCAGATTCGAAAAAATTCTCGTGGAGCAAGTACTTCCCAATAGAAATGTAATTTACATAGTTTCCCTCACAGTGACATTCCAATTTCCGTACATGCTACATACTTCACGGATTTGACAAACATTTTTAATGAGTTATGTACATGTGTATTACAGAACTTTCATCCACCCTACAAGGCATATTTCAACCTAGAAACATTAACTCGGAATTTGCAGCCTTTTCTTAATGCCAGTTTCAAAAATCAGGCTGTTATCTCAGGAAAAATCTCTTGGAGCGATTTCTAAACCAGGGAAATGTAATTTACATAAATTTCTTCTCCGTGACATTCCGTGTTCCAAACATTCTACATGCATAACGGATTCGACAAATATTCACTACAGATTTGTTAGCATGTGGATTACCAAACTTTCATCACAAAACTTTGAATATTGATACTTAGAAGTATTTTCTCAGATTTTGCAGCGTTTTCCAAGCGCCAGTTTCAAAAATGATGCAGTTTTCACAGAAAAATCCTCTTGAAGTGATTTCTACCGAATAGACAAGTAGTTTACATTGTTTCAATCACCGTGAAATTCCACGTTCCGATCATCGTACATGCATCACGGATTAGAATAAAGATTCTTTAATATGTTGTGAAAATATGGATTACCGAACTTTCTTCCAAAATAAAGGCATCTTTACAGCTACAACTATTTTCTCCCTTTTCGCAGCTTTATCCAAACATCACATTCGAGAATTAAGCAATTTTCGCTGAAATATTCTATTCTAGCTAGTTCTACCCAATAGAATTCTCATTTACATTGTTTCATTACCGTGAAATTCTGTTTTTCGAACGCGCTACATGAATCACGGTTTGAAAAATATTTACTACACTCTTGTTAACGTGTGGATTACCGGACTTTCATCCACCAATCAAGTCATATTGACACTTAGAAGCATTTTCTCATATTTCGAAGATTTTTCCTAATGCCAGATTTGAAAATGAGGCAGATTTTGCAGAAAAACGCTCTTGGAGCGAGTTCTACCCAATAGACAGGTAATTTACATAGATGTGCTCATCATGATCTTTGGGGTCCGAACACATTTCATGTATCTCTGATTCGTCAAATATACACTACAGAGATGTTAGCATTTGGATTACCAATCCTACATCCACCATACAAGGCATATATACACCTACAAGTATTTACTCTCATTTCACAGTTTTATCAAAACGTCAAATTCGAAAATCATGCATTTTGCACAGAAAAATTCTATTCAAGCTAGTTCTACCCAATAGAATTTTAATTTACATAGTTTCATTGCCGTGAATTTCCGTGTTCCAAACACGCTAAATAAGTCACGGTTTCGAAAAGTATTCCCTTCATAGTTGGTTACGTGGTTTAACAGCCTTAAATTCCCCTTTCAAGGCATATTCACACTTAGAAACATTTTCTCAGATTTCTCAGGTTTTCCTAACTCCAGTTTGGAAAATGAGGCTGATTTTACAGAAAAATGCTCTTGGAGCGAGTTCTACCCAAAAGATATGTAATTTAAGTAGTTCACTCACCGTGACATTCCGTGTTCTGAACATTTTACATGCATCAAGCTTTCGACAATCATTCTTTAATGAGTGTGAGCATGTGGATTATCAAATTTCATCCACCTTACAAGACATGTTTTCACCTAGAAACATTTACTCACATTTCGCAGAATTTTCCTAAGGTCAGTTTCGAAAATCAGGCAGTTTCCCCAGAAAAATCCTCTTGTTGCATGTTCCATCCAATAGACATCTCATTTTCATAGATACCATCACCGTAACATTCCGTGTTCCTAAAAAACGGTTCATGCAACAAGGATTCAACAAATATTAACTGCTGAGTTGTTAGCATGTTTATTACCGATCTTTAATAAACCATTGAAGACATATTGTCACCTTAAAGAATTTACTCTGATTTCACAGCGTTTTCATAACACCAGTTTCGAATCTGAGGCAGATTTTTCAGTAAAACTCTCCTGGAGAGTGTTCTAACCAATAGATATGTAATTTACATAGCTTCCCTCACCGAGAAAGACCGTGTTCCAAACAGGCTACATACATCAAGGATTGGAGAAACATTTTTAATGAGTTATGTACATGTGTATTACAGATCTTTCATCCACCATACAAGGCATATTGACACATAGAAATATTAAATCTGAGTTCACAGCTTTTTCCTAATAGCAGTTTCAAAAATCAGGCAGTTTTTAAAGGAAAAAACTTTTGGAGCGTGTTCTACCCAATAGGTACGTAAATTACATAGATTCCCCCGCTGTGAAATTACGTGTACCGAACACACCACATGCAGAAAATATTCGACAAAAATAAACTTTAGAGTTGTTTGCATGAGGATGACAGGACTTTCATCACAATAAAAGGCATATTGATGCTTAGAAGCTTTTTCTCTGATTTCACAGAGCTTTCAAAACGCCAGTTTCGAAAATGAGGCAGATTTCACGGCAAAAACCTCTTGGAGCAGGTTCTAACCTATAGACATGTAATTTACCTGGATTCGCTCACCGTGAAATTCCGTGTTCTGAACACGCTACATGCATCTCAGATTCGACAAATATTCACTACATACTTGTTAGCATGTGGATTACAGCACTTTCATCCACCATACAAGGCTTACTGGCACTTTGAAGAATTTTCTCAGATTTCACAGGTTAGTTTTAACGCCAGTTTAGAAAATGAGGCAGATTTGGCCGAAAAATGCTTTTGGAGTGAGTTATACACAAAAGATATGTAATTTACCTAGTTTTAATCACCGTGACATTCCGTGCTCTGAACACGTTACATGCATCACGGATTCGACAAACATTCACTACAGAGTTGGTAGCATAACGATTACCGAACATTCATCCACCATAAATGCCATATTGACACTTTGAAGCACTTTCCCATATTTCAAAAGATTTTCCTAATGCCAGTTTTTAAAATGAGGCAGATTCGAAAAAATTCTCGTGGAGCAAGTACTTCCCAATAGAAATGTAATTTACATAGTTTCCCTCACAGTGACATTCCAATTTCCGTACATGCTACATACTTCACGGATTTGACAAACATTTTTAATGAGTTATGTACATGTGTATTACAGAACTTTCATCCACCCTACAAGGCATATTTCAACCTAGAAACATTAACTCGGAATTTGCAGCCTTTTCTTAATGCCAGTTTCAAAAATCAGGCTGTTATCTCAGGAAAAATCTCTTGGAGCGATTTCTAAACCAGGGAAATGTAATTTACATAAATTTCTTCTCCGTGACATTCCGTGTTCCAAACATTCTACATGCATAACGGATTCGACAAATATTCACTACAGATTTGTTAGCATGTGGATTACCAAACTTTCATCACAAAACTTTGAATATTGATACTTAGAAGTATTTTCTCAGATTTTGCAGCGTTTTCCAAGCGCCAGTTTCAAAAATGATGCAGTTTTCACAGAAAAATCCTCTTGAAGTGATTTCTACCGAATAGACAAGTAGTTTACATTGTTTCAATCACCGTGAAATTCCACGTTCCGATCATCGTACATGCATCACGGATTAGAATAAAGATTCTTTAATATGTTGTGAAAATATGGATTACCGAACTTTCTTCCAAAATAAAGGCATCTTTACAGCTACAACTATTTTCTCCCTTTTCGCAGCTTTATCCAAACATCACATTCGAGAATTAAGCAATTTTCGCTGAAATATTCTATTCTAGCTAGTTCTACCCAATAGAATTCTCATTTACATTGTTTCATTACCGTGAAATTCTGTTTTTCGAACGCGCTACATGAATCACGGTTTGAAAAATATTTACTACACTCTTGTTAACGTGTGGATTACCGGACTTTCATCCACCAATCAAGTCATATTGACACTTAGAAGCATTTTCTCATATTTCGAAGATTTTTCCTAATGCCAGATTTGAAAATGAGGCAGATTTTGCAGAAAAACGCTCTTGGAGCGAGTTCTACCCAATAGACAGGTAATTTACATAGATGTGCTCATCATGATCTTTGGGGTCCGAACACATTTCATGTATCTCTGATTCGTCAAATATACACTACAGAGATGTTAGCATTTGGATTACCAATCCTACATCCACCATACAAGGCATATATACACCTACAAGTATTTACTCTCATTTCACAGTTTTATCAAAACGTCAAATTCGAAAATCATGCATTTTGCACAGAAAAATTCTATTCAAGCTAGTTCTACCCAATAGAATTTTAATTTACATAGTTTCATTGCCGTGAATTTCCGTGTTCCAAACACGCTAAATAAGTCACGGTTTCGAAAAGTATTCCCTTCATAGTTGGTTACGTGGTTTAACAGCCTTAAATTCCCCTTTCAAGGCATATTCACACTTAGAAACATTTTCTCAGATTTCTCAGGTTTTCCTAACTCCAGTTTGGAAAATGAGGCTGATTTTACAGAAAAATGCTCTTGGAGCGAGTTCTACCCAAAAGATATGTAATTTAAGTAGTTCACTCACCGTGACATTCCGTGTTCTGAACATTTTACATGCATCAAGCTTTCGACAATCATTCTTTAATGAGTGTGAGCATGTGGATTATCAAATTTCATCCACCTTACAAGACATGTTTTCACCTAGAAACATTTACTCACATTTCGCAGAATTTTCCTAAGGTCAGTTTCGAAAATCAGGCAGTTTCCCCAGAAAAATCCTCTTGTTGCATGTTCCATCCAATAGACATCTCATTTTCATAGATACCATCACCGTAACATTCCGTGTTCCTAAAAAACGGTTCATGCAACAAGGATTCAACAAATATTAACTGCTGAGTTGTGAGCATGTTTATTACCGATCTTTAATAAACCATTGAAGACATATTGTCACCTTAAAGAATTTACTCTGATTTCACAGCGTTTTCATAACACCAGTTTCGAATCTGAGGCAGATTTTTCAGTAAAACTCTCCTGGAGAGTGTTCTAACCAATAGATATGTAATTTACATAGCTTCCCTCACCGAGAAAGACCGTGTTCCAAACAGGCTACATACATCAAGGATTGGAGAAACATTTTTAATGAGTTATGTACATGTGTATTACAGATCTTTCATCCACCATACAAGGCATATTGACACATAGAAATATTAAATCTGAGTTCACAGCTTTTTCCTAATAGCAGTTTCAAAAATCAGGCAGTTTTTAAAGGAAAAAACTTTTGGAGCGTGTTCTACCCAATAGGTACGTAAATTACATAGATTCCCCCGCTGTGAAATTACGTGTACCGAACACACCACATGCAGAAAATATTCGACAAAAATAAACTTTAGAGTTGTTTGCATGAGGATGACAGGACTTTCATCACAATAAAAGGCATATTGATGCTTAGAAGCTTTTTCTCTGATTTCACAGAGCTTTCAAAACGCCAGTTTCGAAAATGAGGCAGATTTCACGGCAAAAACCTCTTGGAGCAGGTTCTAACCTATAGACATGTAATTTACCTGGATTCGCTCACCGTGAAATTCCGTGTTCTGAACACGCTACATGCATCTCAGATTCGACAAATATTCACTACATACTTGTTAGCATGTGGATTACAGCACTTTCATCCACCATACAAGGCTTACTGGCACTTTGAAGAATTTTCTCAGATTTCACAGGTTAGTTTTAACGCCAGTTTAGAAAATGAGGCAGATTTGGCCGAAAAATGCTTTTGGAGTGAGTTATACACAAAAGATATGTAATTTACCTAGTTTTAATCACCGTGACATTCCGTGCTCTGAACACGTTACATGCATCACGGATTCGACAAACATTCACTACAGAGTTGGTAGCATAACGATTACCGAACATTCATCCACCATAAATGCCATATTGACACTTTGAAGCACTTTCCCATATTTCAAAAGATTTTCCTAATGCCAGTTTTTAAAATGAGGCAGATTCGAAAAAATTCTCGTGGAGCAAGTACTTCCCAATAGAAATGTAATTTACATAGTTTCCCTCACAGTGACATTCCAATTTCCGTACATGCTACATACTTCACGGATTTGACAAACATTTTTAATGAGTTATGTACATGTGTATTACAGAACTTTCATCCACCCTACAAGGCATATTTCAACCTAGAAACATTAACTCGGAATTTGCAGCCTTTTCTTAATGCCAGTTTCAAAAATCAGGCTTTTATCTCAGGAAAAATCTCTTGGAGCGATTTCTAAACCAGGGAAATGTAATTTACATAAATTTCTTCTCCGTGACATTCCGTGTTCCAAACATTCTACATGCATAACGGATTCGACAAATATTCACTACAGATTTGTTAGCATGTGGATTACCAAACTTTCATCACAAAACTTTGAATATTGATACTTAGAAGTATTTTCTCAGATTTTGCAGCGTTTTCCAAGCGCCAGTTTCAAAAATGATGCAGTTTTCACAGAAAAATCCTCTTGAAGTGATTTCTACCGAATAGACAAGTAGTTTACATTGTTTCAATCACCGTGAAATTCCACGTTCCGATCATCGTACATGCATCACGGATTAGAATAAAGATTCTTTAATATGTTGTGAAAATATGGATTACCGAACTTTCTTCCAAAATAAAGGCATCTTTACAGCTACAACTATTTTCTCCCTTTTCGCAGCTTTATCCAAACATCACATTCGAGAATTAAGCAATTTTCGCTGAAATATTCAATTCTAGCTAGTTCTACCCAATAGAATTCTCATTTACATTGTTTCATTACCGTGAAATTCTGTTTTTCGAACGCGCTACATGAATCACGGTTTGAAAAATATTTACTACACTCTTGTTAACGTGTGGATTACCGGACTTTCATCCACCAATCAAGTCATATTGACACTTAGAAGCATTTTCTCATATTTCGAAGATTTTTCCTAATGCCAGATTTGAAAATGAAGCAGATTTTGCAGAAAAATGCTCTTGGAGCGAGTTCTACCCAATAGACAGGTAATTTACACAGATGTGCTCATCATGATCTTTGGGGTCCGAACACATTTCATGTATCTCTGATTCGTCAAATATACACTACAGAGATGTTAGCATTTGGATTACCAATCCTACATCCACCATACAAGGCATATATACACCTACAAGTATTTACTCTCATTTCACAGTTTTATCAAAACGTCAAATTCGAAAATCATCCATTTTGCACAGAAAAATTCTATTCAAGCTAGTTCTACCCAATAGAATTTTAATTTACATAGTTTCATTGCCGTGAATTTCCGTGTTCCAAACACGCTAAATAAGTCACGGTTTCGAAAAGTATTCCCTTCATAGTTGGTTACGTGGTTTAACACACTTAAATTCCCCATTCAAGGCATATTCACACTTAGAAGCATTTTCTCAGATTTCTCAGGTTTTCCTAACTCCAGTTTGGAAAATGAGGCTGATTTTACAGAAAAATGCTCTTGGAGCGAGTTCTACCCAAAAGATATGTAATTTAAGTAGTTCACTCACCGTGACATTCCATGTTCTGAACATTTTACATGCATCAAGCTTTCGACAATCATTCTTTAATGAGTGTGAGCATGTGGATTATCAAATTTCATCCACCTTACAAGACATGTTTTCACCTAGAAACATTTACTCACATTTCGCAGAATTTTCCTAAGGTCAGTTTCGAAAATCAGGCAGTTTCCCCAGAAAAATCCTCTTGTTGCATGTTCCATCCAATAGACATCTCATTTTCATAGATACCATCACCGTAACATTCCGTGTTCCTAAAAAACGGTTCATGCAACAAGGATTCAACAAATATTAACTGCTGAGTTGTTAGCATGTTTATTACCGATCTTTAATAAACCATTGAAGACATATTGTCACCTTAAAGAATTTACTCTGATTTCACAGCGTTTTCATAACACCAGTTTCGAATCTGAGGCAGATTTTTCAGTAAAACTCTCCTGGTGAGTGTTCTAACCAATAGATATGTAATTTACATAGCTTCCCTCACCGAGAAAGACCGTGTTCCAAACAGGCTACATACATCAAGGATTGGAGAAACATTTTTAATGAGTTATGTACATGTGTATTACAGATCTTTCATCCACCATACAAGGCATATTGACACATAGAAATATTAAATCTGAGTTCACAGCTTTTTCCTAATAGCAGTTTCAAAAATCAGGCAGTTTTTAAAGGAAAAAACTTTTGGAGCGTGTTCTACCCAATAGGTACGTAAATTACATAGATTCCCCCGCTGTGAAATTACGTGTACCGAACACACCACATGCAGAAAATATTCGACAAAAATAATCTTTAGAGTTGTTTGCATGAGGATGACAGGACTTTCATCACAATAAAAGGCATATTGATGCTTAGAAGCTTTTTCTCTGATTTCACAGAGCTTTCAAAACGCCAGTTTCGAAAATGAGGCAGATTTCACGGCAAAAACCTCTTGGAGCAGGTTCTAACCTATAGACATGTAATTTACCTGGATTCGCTCACCGTGAAATTCCGTGTTCTGAACACGCTACATGCATCTCAGATTCGACAAATATTCACTACATACTTGTTAGCATGTGGATTACAGCACTTTCATCCACCATACAAGGCTTACTGGCACTTTGAAGAATTTTCTCAGATTTCACAGGTTAGTTTTAACGCCAGTTTAGAAAATGAGGCAGATTTGGCCGAAAAATGCTTTTGGAGTGAGTTATACACAAAAGATATGTAATTTACCTAGTTTTAATCACCGTGACATTCCGTGCTCTGAACACGTTACATGCATCACGGATTCGACAAACATTCACTACAGAGTTGGTAGCATAACGATTACCGAACATTCATCCACCATAAATGCCATATGGACACTTTGAAGCACTTTCCCATGTTTCAAAAGATTTTCCTAATGCCAGTTTTTAAAATGAGGCAGATTCGAAAAAATTCTCGTGGAGCAAGTACTTCCCAATAGAAATGTAATTTACATAGTTTCCCTCACAGTGACATTCCAATTTCCGTACATGCTACATACTTCACGGATTTGACAAACATTTTTAATGAGTTATGTACATGTGTATTACAGAACTTTCATCCACCCTACAAGGCATATTTCAACCTAGAAACATTAACTCGGAATTTGCAGCCTTTTCTTAATGCCAGTTTCAAAAATCAGGCTGTTATCTCAGGAAAAATCTCTTGGAGCGATTTCTAAACCAGGGAAATGTAATTTACATAAATTTCTTCTCCGTGACATTCCGTGTTCCAAACATTCTACATGCATAACGGATTCGACAAATATTCACTACAGATTTGTTAGCATGTGGATTACCAAACTTTCATCACAAAACTTTGAATATTGATACTTAGAAGTATTTTCTCAGATTTTGCAGCGTTTTCCAAGCGCCAGTTTCAAAAATGATGCAGTTTTCACAGAAAAATCCTCTTGAAGTGATTTCTACCGAATAGACAAGTAGTTTACATTGTTTCAATCACCGTGAAATTCCACGTTCCGATCATCGTACATGCATCACGGATTAGAATAAAGATTCTTTAATATGTTGTGAAAATATGGATTACCGAACTTTCTTCCAAAATAAAGGCATCTTTACAGCTACAACTATTTTCTCCCTTTTCGCAGCTTTATCCAAACATCACATTCGAGAATTAAGCAATTTTCGCTGAAATATTCTATTCTAGCTAGTTCTACCCAATAGAATTCTCATTTACATTGTTTCATTACCGTGAAATTCTGTTTTTCGAACGCGCTACATGAATCACGGTTTGAAAAATATTTACTACACTCTTGTTAACGTGTGGATTACCGGACTTTCATCCACCAATCAAGTCATATTGACACTTAGAAGCATTTTCTCATATTTCGAAGATTTTTCCTAATGCCAGATATGAAAATGAGGCAGATTTTGCAGAAAAATGCTCTTGGAGCGAGTTCTACCCAATAGACAGGTAATTTACATAGATGTGCTCATCATGATCTTTGGGGTCCGAACACATTTCATGTATCTCTGATTCGTCAAATATACACTACAGAGATGTTAGCATTTGGATTACCAATCCTACATCCACCATACAAGGCATATATACACCTACAAGTGTTTACTCTTATTTCACAGTTTTATCAAAACGTCAAATTCGAAAATCATGCATTTTGCACAGAAAAATTCTATTCAAGCTAGTTCTACCCAATAGAATTTTAATTTACATAGTTTCATTGCCGTGAATTTCCGTGTTCCAAACACGCTAAATAAGTCACGGTTTCGAAAAGTATTCCCTTCATAGTTGGTTACGTGGTTTAACACACTTAAATTCCCCATTCAAGGCATATTCACACTTAGAAGCATTTTCTCAGATTTCTCAGGTTTTCCTAACTCCAGTTTGGAAAATGAGGCTGATTTTACAGAAAAATGCTCTTGGAGCGAGTTCTACCCAATAGACAGGTAACTTACATAGATGTGCTCATCATGATATTTTGTGTTAGGAACACATTTCATGTATCTCAGATTTGACAAATATTCACTACAGAGATGTTAGCATTTGAATTACCAATCTTACATCCACCATAAAATGCATATTTACACCTACAAATATTTACTCTCATTTCGCAGTTTTATCCAAACGTCAAATTCCTAAATCATGCAATTAGCGCCGAAAAATTCTATTCAAGCTTATTCTACCCAATAGAATTTTAATTTACATAGTTTCATTACCATGAATTTCCGAGTTCCAAACACGCTGAATATGTCACGGATACGAAAACTATTCCCTTTATAGTTGGTTACGTGTATTACCGGACTTAAATTCCCCATTCAAGGCATATTCACAGTTAGAAGCATTTTCTCCGATTTCTCAGGTTTTTCCTAACGTCAGTTTGGAAAATGATGCTGATTTCACAGAAAATATTCTTGGAGACAGTTCTACCCAAAAGATATACATTTTAAGTAGTTCACTCACCGTGACATTCCGTATTCTGAACATGTTACATGCATCAAGGATTCAAGAATCGTTCTTTAATGAGTGTGAGCATGTGGATTATCAAATTTTCATCCACCTTACAAGACATGTTTTCACCTAGAAACATTTAGTCACATTTTGCAGAATTTTACTAACGTCAATTTCGAAAATCAGGCAGTTTTACCAGAAAAATTCTCTTGTTGCATTTTCCATCCAATAGACATCTCATTTTCATAGATACCATCACCGTAACATTCCGTGTTCCTAAAAAACGATTCATGCACCTAGGATTCAACAAATATTCACTGCTGAGTTGTTAGCATGTGAATTACCGATCTTTAATAAATCATTGAAGACATATTGTCACCTTAAAGCATTTACTCTGAAATCACAGCTATTTCATAACACCAGTTTGGAAACTGAGGAAGATTTTTCAGTAAAATTCTCCTGCAGAGGGTTCTAACCAGTAGATATGTAATATACATAGCTTCCCTCACCGAGAAAGACCGTGTTCTAAACAGGCTACATAAATCAAGGATTTGAGAAACATTTTTAATGAGTTATGTACATGTGTATTACAGAACTTTCATCCAACATACAAAGCATATTGACATATAGAAATATTAACTCTGAGTTTGCAGCTTTTTCCTAATAGCAGTTTCGAAAATCAGGCAGTTTTCAAAGGAAAAAACTGTTGGAGAGTGTTCTACCCAATAGGTACGTAAATTACATAGATTCCCCCGCTGTGAAATTACGTGTACCGAACACACCACATGCAGAAAATATTCGACAAATATAACCTATAGGGTTGTTTGCATGAGGATGACAGGACTTTCATCACAATAAAAGGCATATTGATGCTTAGAAGCTTTTTCTCTGTTTTCACAGAGCTTTCCTAACGCCAGTTTCGAAAATGAGGCAGATTTCACGGCAAAAACCTCTTGGAGCAGGTTCTAACCTATAGACTTGTAATTTACCTGGATTCGCTCACCGTGAAATTCCGTGTTCTGAACACGCTACATGCATCTCAGATTCGACAAATATTCACTACATAGTTGTTAGCATGTGGATTACAGCACTTTCATACACCATTCAAGGCTTACTGGCACTTTGAAGTATTTTCTCAGATTTCACAGTTTAGTTTTAACGCCAGTTTAGAAAATGAGGCAGATTTGGCAGAAAAATGCTCTTGGAGCGAGTTATACACAAATGATATGTAATTTACCTAGTTTTACTCACCGTGACATTCCGTGTTCTGAACACGTTACATACATCACGGATTCGACAAACATTCACTACAGAGTTGGTAGCAATACGATTACCGAACATTCATCCACCATAAATGCCATATTGACACTTTGAAGCACTTTCCCATATTTCAAAAGATTTTCCTAATGCCAGTTTTGAAAATGAGGCAGATTCGCAAAAAATCCTCGTGGAGCAAGTACTTCCATATAGAAATGAAATTTACATAGTTTCCCTCACAGTGACATTCCAATTTCCGAACACGCTACATACTTCACGGATTTGACAAACATTTTTAATGAGTTATGTACATGTGTATTACAGAGCTTTCACCCACCATAAAAGGCATATTTAAACCTAGAAACATTAACTCTTAATTTGCAGCCTTTTCCTAATGCCAGTTTTTCGAATATCAGGCCGTTTTATCCGGAAAAAATTTGGAGCTAGTTCTACCCAATAGACATGAAAATTACATAGTTTCCATCTCTGGATAATTCCGTCATATGATCACGCTACATGCATAGGCTTTCTACAATTATTCACATCAGGTCTGTTTGCATGTGTCTTTAAGAACTTCCATCACAATAAAAGACATATTGACAGTTTGAAGCATTTTCTCTGATTTTGAAATAATTTCCAAATGCCAGTTTCGAAAATGAGGCAGATTTCGCAGAGAAAAACTCTTGGAGTGAGTTCTACCGAAGAGACATTTAATTTACATAGATTCGCTCACCGTGATATTCTATGTTCTGAACATTGTTTATGTATCTCGGATTCGACAAATATTCTCTACAGAGTTGTTTGTATTCGGATTGCCGAACTTTCATCCACAATACAAGGCATATTTTCACCTACAATTAATTAATCTGTGTTCGCAGCTTATTCCTAACGCCAGTTTCAAAAATCAGGGTGTTATCTCAGGAAAAACCTCTTTTAGAGATTTCTAACCTAGGGAAATATAATTTACAAAAATTTGATCGCCGTGATATTCCGTGTTCTGAACATTCTACATGCAAAACTGATTCGAAAAATATTCACTACAGATATTTTAGAATGGGTATTACCGAACTTTCAACACAATACATTGAATACTGATACTTAGATGTATTTTCTCAGATTTTGCAGCATTTTCATAACGCCAGTTTCAAAAATGAAGCAGTTTTCACAGGAAAATTCACTTGGTGTGTGTTCAACCTAATAGGCAAGTAGTTTATATTGTTTCAATCACCGTGAAATTCCACGTTCCATACATGGTTCATGCATCACGGATTAGAAAAAAGATATTTTAATATGTTGTGAAAATGTAGATTAGTGAATTTCTTCCAACATAAAGGCATCTTTACACCTACAAATATTTTCTCTCATTTCGCAGCTTTATCCAAATATCCCATTAGAGAATCAAGCAATTTTTGCCAAAATATTCTATTCTAGGTAATTCTACCCAGTAGAATTCGCATTTACATCGATTCATTACCGTGAAATACTTTTTTCTGAACGCGCTACATGAATCACGGTTTGAAAAATATTACTACACTCTTGTTAACTTGTGGATTACCGGACTTTCATCCACCAATGAAGTCATATAGACAATTAGAAGCATTTTCTCATTTGTCGAAGATTTTTCCTAACGCCAGATTTGAAAATGAGGCAGATTTTGCAGAAAAATTCTCTTGAATGAGTTCTACCCAATAGACAGGTAATTTACATAGATGTGCTCATCATGACATTTTGTGTTCCAAACACATTACATGTATCTCGAATTCGACAAATATTCACCTCAGAGATGTTAGCATTTGGATTACCAATCTTACATGCACCATACAAGGCATATTTACACCTACAAGTATTTCCTGTCATTTCACAGTTTTATCCAAACTTCAAATTCTAAAATCATGCAATTTGTTCAGAAAAATTCTATTCAAGCTAGTTCTACCCAATAGAATTTTAATTTACATAGATTCATTACCGTGAATTTGCGAGAACCAAACACGCTTAATATGTCACGGGTTCGAAAAGTATTCCCTTCATAGTTGGTTACGTGTATTACCGGACTAAAATTCCCCACTCAATGCATATTCATACTTAGAAGCATTTTCTCAGATTTCTCAGGTTTTCCTAACGCCAGTTTGGAAAATGAGGTTGATTTTACAGAAAAATGCTCTTGGAGCGAGTTCTATCCAAAAGATATGTAATTAAATAGTTCACTCACCGTGACATTCCGTGTTCTGAACATGTTGCATGCATCATGGTTTCGACAATCATTCTTTAATGAGTGTGAGCATGTGGATTATCAAATTTTCATCCACCTTACAAGACATAATTTCACGTAGAAACATTTACTCACATTTCCCAGAATTTTCCTAACGTCAGTTTCGAAAATCAGGCAGTTTTCCCAGAAAAATCCTCTTGTTGCATGTTTCATCCAATAGATAACTCATTTTCATAGATACCGTCACCGTAACATACCGTGTTCCTAAAAAATGGTTTATGCACCAAGGATTCAACAAATATTCACTGCTGATTTGTTAGCATGTGAATTACCGATCTTTAATAAACCACTGAAGATATATTGTCACCTTAAATCATTTACTCTGATTTCACAGCGTTTTCATAACACCAGTTTCGAAACTGAAGCAGATTTTTCAGTAAAACTCTCTTGGAGAGGGTTCTAACCAATAGATATGTAATTTACATAGCTTCCCACACCGAGAAAGACCGTGTTCTGAACAGGCTACATTCATCAAGGATTTGAGAAACATTTTTAATGAGTTTTGTACATGTGTATTACAGGCCTTTCATCCACCATACAAGGCATATTGACACATAGAAACATTAACTCTGACTTCCCAGCATTTTCCTAAAAGCAGTTTCATAAATCAGGCAGTTTCTAAGGAAAAAACTTTTGTAGCGTGTTCTACCCAATAGATATGTAAATTACATAGATTCTCCCGCTGTGAAAGTACGTGTTTCGAACACACCACATGCAGGAAAGTTTCGAAAAAATAAATTATATAGTTGTTTGCATGAGGATGACAGGACTTTCATCACAATACAAGGCATATTGATGCTTAGAAGCATTTTCTCTGATTTCACAGATCTTTCAAAATGCCAGTTTTGAAAATGAGGCAGATTCCACGGCAAAAAGCTCTTGGAGCAGGTTCTAACCTATAGACATTAAATTTACATGGATTCGGTCACCGTGAATTTCCATGTTCTGAACACGCTACATGCATCTAAGATTCGACAAATATTCAGTACATAGTTGTTAGCATGTGGATTACAGCACTTTCATCCACCAAACATGGCTTCATGACACTTTGAAGAATTTTCTCAGATTTCACAGGTTAGTTTTAACACCAGATTAGAAAATGAGGCAGATTTGGCAGAAAAATGCTCTTGGAGCGAGTTATACACAAAAGTTATGTAATTTACCTAGTTTTACTCACCGTGACATTCCGTGTTCTGAACACGTTACATGCATCACGGATTTGACAAACATAATTTAATGAGTTGTGAACATTTGTATTATCGAACTTTCATCTTCCTTACAATGTATATTTACACATAGAAAGTTTATTCTGATTTAGTAGATTTCTCCTAATCTCAGGTTCTAAAATCATGCAGTTTTCACAGAGAAATCCTCTTGGAGCGAGTTCTATCCAATAGACATGCAATTTTTATAGAATCCATCATCGTGAAATTCCGTGCTCCAAAATAGCTACACGCAACCCGGATTCGACAAATATTCACTGCAGAATTGGTAGCATAAGAATTACCTAACATTCATCCACCATAAATGCCATATTGACACTTTGAAGTACTTTCCCATATTTCAAAAGATTTTCCTAATGCCAGTTTTGAAAATGAGGCAGATTCGCATAAAATCCTTGTGGAGCAAATACATCCATATAGAAATGTAATTTACATAGTTTCCCTCACAGTGACATTCCAATTTCCGAACACGCTACATACTTCACGGATTTGACAAACATTTTTAATGAGTTATGTACATGTCTATTACAGAAATTTCACCCAACATAAATGGCATATTTAAACCTAGAAATATTAACTCTGAATTTGCAGCCTTTTCCTAATGCCAGTTTTTCGAAAATCAGGCCGTTAATTCCGGAAAAATATTTGGAGCGAGTTCTACCCAATAGATATGAAATTTACATAGATTCCATCTCCGGAAATTTCTGTCATACGATCAGGCTACATGCATAGGCTTTGTACAATTATTATCATCCGGTTTGTTTGCATGTGGCTTTATGAGCTTCCATCACAATAAAAGACATATTGACAGTTTCAAGCATTTTCTCTGATTTTGAAGGAATGTCCAAATGCCAGATTCGAAAATGAGGCAGATTTCGCAGAGAAAATATCTTGGAGTGAGTTCTACCCAAGAGATATTTATTTTACATAGATTCGCTCACCGTGATATTCTATGATCTGAACACTATTCATGTATCTCGGATTCGACAAATATTCTCTACAGAGTTGTTAATATGCGGATTGCCGAACTTTCATCCACCATACAAAGCATATTTAAACCTACAAATGATTAATCTGTGTTCGCTCCTTATTCCTAATGCCAGTTTCAAAAATCAGGCTGTTATCTCAGGAAAAAACTCTTGGAGCGATTTGTAACCTAGGGAAATGTAATTTACATAAATTTCCTCGCCGTGACATTCCGTGTTCCGAACATTCTACATGCATAACGGATTCGACAAATATTCACTACAGATATGTTAGCATGTGGATTACCGAACTTTCATCACAAAATATTGAATATTAATACTTAGAAGTATTTTCTCAGATTTTGCAGTGTTTTCCAAGGGCCAGTTTCAGAAATGAAGCAGTTTTCACAGAAAAATTCTCTTGATGTGTGTTCTACCTAATAGACAAATAGATTGCATTCTTTCAATCACCGTGAAATTCCACGTTCGGAACATGGTACATGCATCACGGATTAGAAAATAGATTCTTTAATATGTTGTGAAAATGTAGATTACTGAACTTTCTTCCAACATAAAGGCATCTATACACCTACAAATATTTTCTCTCATTTCGCAACTTTATCGAAATATCCCATTAGAGTATCAAGCAATTTTTGCCAAATTATTCTATTCTAGCTAGTTCTAACCAATAGAATTCTCATTTACATAGTTTCATTACCGTGAAATAATGTTTTTCGAACGCGCTACATGAATCACGGTTTGAAAATATTTACTACACTCTTGTTAACTTGTGGATTACCGGACTTTCATCCACCAATCAAGTCATATTGGCACTTAGAAGCATTTTCTCATATTTCGAAGATTTTTCCTAACGCCAGATTTGAAAATGAGGCAGATTTTGCAGAAAAATGCTCTTGGAGCGAGTTCTACCCAATAGACAGGTAATTTACATAGATGTGCTCATCATGACATTTTGTGTTACGAACACATTTCATGTATCTCGGATTCGACAAATATTCACTACAGAGATGTTAGCATTTGAATTACCAATCTTACATCCACCATAAAAGGCATATATACACCTACAAATATTTACTCTCATTTCGCACTTTTATCCAAACGTCAAATTCCAAAATCATGCAATTTGCACCGAAAAATTCTATTCAAGCTAGTTCTACCCAATAGAATTTTAATTTACTTAGTTTCATTACCGTGAATTTCCGAGTTCCAAACATGCTAATTATGTCACGAATACGAAAACTATCCCCTTCATAGTTGGTTACGTGTATTACCGGGCTAAAATTCCCCATTTAAGGCATATTCACAGTTAGAAGCATTTTCCCAGATTTCTCAGGTTTTTCCTAACGTCAGTTTGGAAAATGATGCTGATTTCACAGAAAAAGTTCTTGGAGCCAGTTCTACCCAAAAGATATATATTTTAAGTAGTTCACTCACCGTGATATTCTGTCTTCTGATCATGTTACATGCATCAAGGTTTCGACAATCATTCTTTAATGAGTGTGAGCACGTGGATTATCAAATTTTCATCCACCTTACAAGACATGTTTTCACCTAGAAACATTTACTGACATTTCGCAGAATTTTCCTAAAGTCAATTTCGAAAATCAGGCAGTTTTACCAGAAAAATCCTCTTGTTGCATTTTCCATCAAATAGACACCTCATTTCCATAGATACCATCACCGTAACATTCCGTGTTCCTAAAAAACGGTTCATGCACCAAGGATTCAACAAATATTCACTGCTGAATTGTTAGCATGTGAATTACCGATCTTTAATAAATCATTGAAGACATATTGTCACCTTAAAGCATTTACTCTGAAATCACAGCGTTTTCATAACACCAGTTTCGAAACGGAGGCAGATTTTTGAGTAAAATTCACCTGGAGAGGGTTCTAACCATTAGATATGTATTATACATAGCTTCCCTCACCGAGAAAGACCGTGTTCCGAACAGGCTACATACATCAAGGATTTGAGAAATATTTTTAATGAGTTATGTACATGTGTATTACATATCTTTCATCCACCATACAAGGCATATTGACACATAGAAACATTAACTCTGAGTTCGCAGCTTTTTCCTAATAGCAGTTTCAAAAATCAGGCAGTTTTCAAAGGAAAAAACTGTTGGAGCGTTTTGTACCCAATAGGTACGTAAATTACATAGATTCCCCCGCTGTGAAATTACGTGTTTCGTACACACTACATGCAGAAAATATTCGACAAAAATAAACTATAGAGTTGTTTGCATGAGGATGATAGGACTTTCATCACAATAAAATGCATATTGATGTTTAGAAGATTTTTCTCTGATTTCACAGATATTTCCAAATGCCAGTTTCGAAAATGAGGCAGATTTCATGGCAAAAACCTCTTGGAGCAAGTTCTAACCTATAGACATGTAATTTACCTGGATTCGCTCACCGTGAATTCCGTGTTCTGAACACGCTACATGCATCTCAGATTCGACAAATATTCACTACATAGTTGTTAGCATGTGGATTACAGCACTTTCATCCACCATACAAGGCTTACAGGCACTTTGAAAATTTCCTCAGATTTTACAGGTTAGTTTTAAAGCCAGGTTAGAAAATGAGGCAGATTTGGCAGAAAAATGCTCTTGGAACGAGTTATACACAAATGATATGTAATTTACCTAGTTTTACTCACCGTGACATTCCATGAACTGAACACGTTACATGCATCACGGATTCGACAAACATTCACTACAGAGTTGGTAGCATAACGATTACCGAACATTCATTCACCATAAATGCCATATTGACACTTTGAAGCACTTTCCCATATTTCAAAAGATTTTCCCAATGACAGAATTGAAAATGAGGCAGATTCGCAAAAAATACTCGTGGAGCAAGTACTTCCCAATAGAAATAGAATTTACATAGTTTCCCTCACAGTGACATTCCAATTTCCGAACACGCTACATACTTCACGGATTTGACAAACATTTTTAATGAGTTATTTACATGTGTATTACAGAACTTTCATCCACCATACAAGGCATATTTAAACCTAGAAAAATTAACTCTGAACTTGCAGCCTTTTCCTAATGCCAGTTTTTCGAAAATCAGTCCGATTTCTGGGGTTAAATTTTTGGAGAGTGTTCTACCGAACGGACATGAAATTTACATAGATTCCATCTCCGGAATTTTCCGTCATACTATCACGCTACATGCATAGGCTTTCTACAATTATTCACATCAGGTTTGTTTGCATGTGGCTTTATGTACTTCCATCACAATACAAGACATATTGACAGTTTAAAACATTTTCTCTGATTTTGAATTAATTTCCAAATGCCAGTTTCGAAAATGAAGAATATTTCGCAGAAAAAACCCTTGGAGTGAGTTCTACCCAAGAGATATTTAATCTACATAGATTCGCTCACCGTGATATTCTATGTTCTGAAAACTCTTTATGTATCTCGGATTTGACAAATATTCTCTACAGAGTTTTTAGTATTTGGATTGCCGAACTTTCATCCACCAAACAAGACATATTTACACCTACAATTGATTAATCTGAGTTCGCATCTTATTCCTAAAGCCAGTTTCTAAAATCAGGCTGTTATCTCAGGAAAAACCTCTTGGAGCGATTTCTAACCTAGGGAAATGTAATTTACATAAATTTCCTCACCGTGATATTCCATATTCCGAAATTTCTACATGCATAACGGATTCGATAAATATTCACTACAGATTTGTTAGCATGTGGATTACCAAACTTTCATCACCAAACATTGAATATAGATACTTAGAAGTATTTTCTCAGTTTTTGCAGCATTTCCCAAGCGCCTGTTTCAAAAATGAATTAGTTTTAACAGAAAAATACACTTGAAGTGAGTTCTACCGAATAGACAAGTAGTTTAAATTGTTTATTCACCGTGAAATTCCACGTTCCGTACATGGTACATGCAACACGTATTAGAAAAAAGATTCTTTAATATGTTGTGAAAATGAGGATTAGTGAACTTTCTTCCAACATAAAGGCATCTTTACACCTACAAATATTGTCTCTCATTTCGCAGCTTTATCCAAATATCACATTCGAGAAACAAGCAATTTTCGCTGAAATATACTATTCTAGCTAGTTCTACCCAATAGAATTCTAATTTACATAGTTTCATTACCGTGAAATTCTGTTTGTCGAACGCACTTCATGAATCACGGCTTGAAAAATATTTACTACACTCTTGTTAACATGTGGATTACTGGACTTTCATCCACCAATCAAGTCATATTGACACTTAGAAGCATTTTCTCATATTTCGAAGATTTTTCCTAATGCCAGATTTCAAAATGAGGCAGATTTGCAGAAAAATGCTCTTGGAGCGAGTTCTACCCAATAGACAGGTAATTAACATAGTTGTGCTCATCATGACATTTTGTGTTCTGAACACATTTCATGTATCTCGGATTCGACAAATATTCACTACAGAGATCTTAGAATTTGGATTACCAATCTTACATCAACCATACAAGGCATTTTTACACCTACAAGTACTTACACTCATTTCGCAGTTTTATCCCAACGTCAAATTCGAAAATCATGCAATTTGCACAGAAAAATTCTATTCAACCTAGTTCTATCCAATAGAATTTTAATTTACATAGTTTCATTACCGTGAATTTCCGTGTTCCAAACACGGTAAATTAGTCACGGATTCGAAAAGTATTCCCTTCATAGTTGGTTACGTGGATTACCGGACTTAAATTCCCCATTCAAGGCATATTCACACTTAGAAGCATTTTCTCAGATTTCTCAGGATTTTCCTAACGCCAGTTTGGAAAATGAGGCTGATTTCACAGAAAATGTTTTTGGAGCCGGTACTACCCAAAAAATATGTAATTTAAGTAGTACACTCACCATGACATTCCATGTTCTGAACATGTTACATGCATCAAGGATTCGAAAATCACACTTTAATGAGTGTGAGCATGTGGATTATCAAATTTTCATCCACCTTATCAGACATGTTTTCACCTAGAAACATTTACTCACATTTCACAGAATTTTCCTAACGTCAGTTTCGAAAATCAAGCAGTTTCCCCAGAAAAATCCTCTTGTTGCATGTTCCATCCAATAGACATCTCATTTTCATAGATATCGTCACCGTTACATTTCGTGTTCCCATAAAACCGTTCATAAACCAAGGATTCAAAAAATGTTCACTGCTGAGTTGTTAGCATGTGAATTACCGATCTTTAAAAAACCGTTGAATACATATTGTCTCCTTAAATCATTTATTCTGATTTCACAGCGTTTTCATAACACCAGTTTTGAAACTGAGGATGAATTTTCAGTAAAACTCTCCTGGAGAAGGTTCTAACCTATAGATATGTAATTTACATAGCTTCCCTCACCGAGAAAGGACGTGTTCCGAACAGGCTATATACATCAAGGATTTGAGAAACATTTTTAATGAGTTATGTAAATGTGTATTACAGATCTTTCATCCACCATACAAGGCATATTGACACACAGAAACATTAACTCTGAGTTCGCAGCATTTTCCTAATAGCAGTTTCGAAAATAAGGCAGTTTTCAAAGGAAAATACTGTTGGAACGTGTTCTACCTAATAGGTACGTAAATTACATAGATTCCACCGCTGTGAAATTATGTGTTTCGAACACACTACATGCAGAAAAGTTTCGACAAAAATAAACTATAGAGTTGTATCCATGAGAATGACAGTACTTTCATCACAATATAAGGCATATTGATGTTTAGAAGCATTTTCTCTGATTTCACAGAGATTTCCAAACGCCAGTTTCGAAAATGAGGCAGATTTCTCGGCAAAAACCTCTTGGAGCAGGTTCTAACCTATAGACATGTAATTTACATGGATTCGCTCACCGTGAAATTCCGTGTTCTGAACACATTACATGCATCTCGGATTCGACAAATATTCACTTCATAGTTGTTAGCATGTGGATTACAGCACTTTCATCCACCATACAAGGCTTACTGACACTTTGAAGAATTTTCTCAGATTTCACAGGTTAGTTTTAACACCAGTTTCGAAAAGGAGGCAGATTTGGCAGAAAAATGCTCTTGGAGCGAGTTATACTCAAAAGATATGTAATTTACCTAGTTTTAATCACCGGGACATTCGGTGTTCTGAACATGTTACATGCATCACGGATTCGACAAACATTCACTACAGAGTTGGTAGCATAACGATTACCGAACATTCATCCACCATAAATGCCATATTGACACTTTGAAGCACTTTCCCATATTTCAAAAGATTTTCCTAATGCCCGTTTTGAAAATGAGGCAGATTTCGCAGAAAAAACCTCTTGGAGTGAGTTCTACCCAAGAGTCATGTATTTTAATTAGATTCGCTGACCGTGATATTCTATGGTCTGAACACTCTTCATGTATCTCGGATACGACAATATTCTCTAAAGAGTTTTTAGTATGCGGATTGCCGAACTTTCATCCACCATACAAGGCATATTTACACCAACAAATTATTAATATGTGTTCGCAGCTTATTCTTAACTCTAGTTTCAAAAATCATTCTGTTATCTCAGAAAAAAAACTCTTGGAGCGATTTCTAAACTAGGGAAATGTAATTTACATAAATTTCCTCGCCGTGACATACCATATTCCGAAAATTCTTCATGCATAACGGATTCGGTAAATATTCACTACAGATTTGTTAGCATGTGGATTACCGAACTTTCATCACCAAACATTGAATATTGATACTTAGAAGTATTTTCTCAGATTTTGCAGCATTTCCCAAGCGCCTGTTTCAAAAATGATGTAGTTTTAACAGAAAAATACTCTTGAAGTGTGTTCTACCGAATAGACAAATAGTTTAAATTGTTTCAATCACCGTGAAATTCCACGTTCCGTACATTGTTCATGCATCACGGATTAGAAAAAAGAGACTTTAACATGTTGTGAAAATGTGGATTCGTGAACTTTCTTACAACATAAAGGCATCTTTACACTTACAAATATTTTCTCTCATTTCGCAGCTTTATCCAATCATCACATTCGAGAATCAAGCAATTTTCATTGAAATATTCTATTCTAGCTAGTTCTACCCAATAGAATTCTAATATACATAGTTTAATTTCCGTGAAATTCTGTATTTCGAACGCACTACATGAATCACGGCTTGAAAAATATTTGCTACACTCTTGTTAACATGAGGATTACCGGACTTTCATCCACCAATTAATTCATATTGACAATTAGAAGCATTTTCTCATATTTCGAAGATTTTTCCTAATTCCAGATTTGAAAATGAGGCAGATTCGCAAAAAATTCTCGTGGAGCAAGTACTTCCCAATAGAAATGTAATTTACATAGTTTCCCTCACAGTGACATTCCAATTTCCGAACACGCTACATACTTCACGGATTTGACAAACATTTTTAATGAGTTATTTACATGTGTATTACAGAACTTTCATCCACCATACAAGGCATATTTAAACCTAGAAAGATTAACTCTGAACTTGCAGCCTTTTCCTAATGCCAGTTTTTCGAAAATCAGTCCGTTTTCTCCGGAAAAAATTTTTGGATGGTTTTCTACCCAATGGACATGAAATTTACATAGATTCCATCTCCGGAAATTTCCGACATACGATCACGCTACATGCATAGGCTTTCTACAATTATTCACATCAGGTTTGTTTGCATGTGGCTTTAAGAACTTCCATCACAATACAAGACATATTGACAGTTTGAAGCATTTTCTTTGATTTTGCAGAAATTTCCAAATGCCAGTTTCGTAAATGAGGCAGATTTCGCAGAGAAAACCACTTGGAGTGAGTTCTACCCCAGAGACATATATTTTACATAGATTCGCTCACCGTGATATTCTATGTTCTGAACACTCTTCATGTATCTCGAATTCGACAAATATTCTCTACAGAGTTGTTAGTATGGGGATTGCCGAACTTTCATTCACCATACAAGGCATATTTACACCTACAATTGATTAATCTGAGTTCGCAGCTTATTCCTAATGCCAGTTTCAAAAATTAGTCTGTTATCTCAGGAAAAATTTCTTGGAGCGATTTCTAACCTAGGGAAATATAATTTACATAAATTTCCTCGCCGTAACATTACGTGTTCCAAACATCCTACAAGCATAACGGATTCGACAAATATTCACTACAGATTTGTTAGCATGTGGATTACCGAACTTTCATCACCAAACATTGAATATTGATACTTAGAAGTATTTTCTCAGATATTGCAGCATTTTCCAAGCGCCAGTTTCAAAAATGAAGTAGTTTTAACAGAAAAATTCACTTAAAGTTAGTTCTACCGAATTGACAGGTAGTTTATATTGTATCAATCACCGTGAAATTCCACGTTCCGAACATGGTACATGCATCACGGATTAGATAAAAGATTCTTTAATATGTTGTGAAAATATGGATTACTGAACTTTCTCCCAAAATAAAGGCATCTTTACACATACAAATATTTTCTCTCATTTCGCAGCTTTATCCAAACATCACATTCAAGAATCAAGCAATTTTCGCTGAAATATTCTATTCTAGCTAGTTCTACCCAATATAATTCTAATTTACATAGTTTCATTACCGTGAAATTCTGTTTTCCGAACGCGCTACATGAATCATTGTTTGACAAATAATTACTTCACACTTGTTAACATGTGGATTACTGGACTTTCATCCACCAATTGAGTCATATTGACACTTAGAAGCATTTTTCATATTTCAAAGAATTTTCCTAATGCCAGATTTGAAAATGAGGCAGATTTTGCAGAAAAATGCTCTTGGAGCGAGTTCTACACAATAGACAGGTAATTTACATAGATGTGCTCATCATGAGATTTTCTGTTCTGAACAAATTTCATGTATCTCGGATTCGACAAATATTAACTACAGAGATGTTAGCATTTGGATTACCAATCTTACATCCACCATACAAGACATAATTATACCTACAAGTATTTACTCTCATTTCAAAGTTTTATCCAAACTTCAAACTCGAAAATCATGCAATTTGTTCAGAAAAATTCTATTCAAGCTAGTTCTACCCAATAGAATTTTAATTTACATAGTTTCATTGCCGTGAATTTCCGTGTTCCAAACACGCTAAATAAGTCACGGTTTCGAAAAATATTCCCTTCAAAGTTGGTTACGTGTATTACCAGACTTAAATTACCCATTCAACGCATATTCACACTTAGAAGCATTTTCTCAGATTTCTCATGTTTTTCCTAATGCCAGTTTGTAAAATGAGGCTGATTTCACAGAAAATGTTCTTGGATCCAGTTCCACCAAAAGATATGTAATTAAGGTAGTTCACTCTCCGTGACATTCCGTGTTCTGAACATGTTACATGCATCAAGGATTCGAGAATAATTCTTTAATGAGTGTGAGCATGTGGATTATCAAATTTTCATCCACCTTAGAAGACATGTTTTCACCTAGAAATATTTTCTCACATTTCACAGAATTTTCCTAACGTCAGTTTTGAAAATCAGGAAGTATTCCCAGAAAAATCCTCTTGTTGCATGTTCCATCCAATAGACATCTCATTTTCATAGATACCATCACCATAACATTCCGTGTTCCTAAAAAACGCTTCATGCAACAAGGATTAAAGAAATATTCACTGCTGAGTTGTTAGCATGTGAATTACCGATCTTTAATAAACCATTGAAGTCATATTGTCATCTTAAAATATTTACTCTGATTTCACAGCGTTTTCACAACACCAGTTTCGAAACTGAGGCAGATTTTTCAGTAAAACTCTCCTGGAGAGGGTTCTAACCAATAGATATGTAATTTACATAGCTTCCCTCACCGAGAAAGACCATGTTCCGAACAGGCTACAAACATCAAGGATTAGACAAACATTTTTAATGAGTTATGTAAATGTGTATTACAGATCTTTCATCCACCATACAAGGCATATTGACACATAGAAACATTAACTCTGATTTCGCTGCTTTTTCCTATTAGTAGTTTCTAAAATCAGGCAGATTTCAAAGGAAAAAACTGTTGGAGCATGTTCTACCCAATAGGTACGTAAATTACATAGATTCCCCCACTGTGTAATTACGTGTTTCGAACAAACCACATGCAGAAAAGATTCGACAAAAATAAACTATAGAGATTTTCCATGAGGATGACAGGACTTTCATCACAATACAAGGCATATTGATGCTTCGAAGCATTTTCTCTGATTTCACAAAGGTTTCCAAACGCCAGTTTCGAAAATGAGGCAGATTTCTCGGCAAAAACCTCTTGGAGCAGGTTCTAACCTATAGACATGTAATTTACATGGATTCGCTCACCGTGAAATTCCGTGTTCTGAACACATTACATGCATCTCGGATTCGACAAATATTCACTACATAGTTGTTAGCATGTGTATTACAGCACTTTCGTCCACCGTAAAAGGCTTTCTGACACTTTGAAGAATTTTCTCAGATTTCACAGTTTAGTTTTAACGCCAGTTCTGAAAAGGAGGCAGATTTGGCAGAAAAATGCTCTTGGAGCGAGTTATACACAAAAGATATGTAATTTACCTAGTTTTACTCACCGTGATATTCCGTGTTCTGAACACATTACATGCATCACGGATTCGACAAACATTCACTACAGAGTTGGTAGCATAACGATTACCGAACATTCATCCACCATAAATGACATATTGACACTTTGAAGCACTTTCCCGTATTTCAAAAGATTTTCCTAATGACAGTTTTGAAAATGAGGCAGATTCGCAAAAAATTCTCGTGGAGCAAGTACTTCCCAATAGAAATATAATTTACATAGTTTCCCTCACAGTGACATTCCAATTTCCGAACACGCTACATACTTCACGGATTTGACAAACATTTTTAATGAGTTATGTACATGTGTACTACAGAACTTTCATCCACCATACAAGGCATATTTAAACCTAGAAAAATTAACTCTAAACTTGAAGCCTTTTCCTAATGCCAGTTTTTTGAAAATCAGTCCGTTTTCTCCGGAAAAATTTTTGGATGGAGTTCTACCCAATGGACATGAAATTTACATAGATTCCATCTCTGGAAATTTGAGTCATACTATCACGCTACATGCATAGGCTTTCTACAATTATTCACATCAGGTTTGTTTGCATGTGGCTTTATGTACTTCCATCACAATACAAGACATATTGACAGTTTCAAGCATTTTCTCTGATTGTGAAGAAATTTCCAAATGCCAGTTTCGAAAATGAGGAAGATTTCACAGAAAAAAACACTTGGAGTGAGTTCTACCCAAGAGAAATATATTTTACATACATTCGCTCACCGTGATATTCTCTGTTCTGAACATTCTTCATGTATCGCGGATACGAAAAATATTCTCTACAGAGTTTTTAGTATGCGGATTGCCGAACTTTCATCCACCATACAAGGCATATTTACACCTACAAATGATTAATCTGAGTTCGCAGCTTATTCCTAACGCTAGTTTCAAAAATCATTCTGTTATCTCAGGAAAAAACTCTTGGAGCGATTTCTAACCTAGGGAAATGTAATTTACATAAATTTCCTCGCCGTGACTTTCCATATTCCGAAAATTCTACATGCATAACGGATTCGACAAATATTCACTACAGATTTGTTAGCATGTGGATTACCGAACTTTCATCACAAAACATTGAATATTGATACATAGAAGTATTTTCTCAGATTTTGCAGCATTTCCCAAGCGCCAGTTTCAAAAATGAAGTAGTTTTATCAGAAAAATACTCTTGAATTTAGTTCTACCGAATAGACAAGTAGTTTAAATTGTTTCAATCACCGTGAAATTCCATGTTCCATACTTTGTACATGCATCACGGATTTGAAAATAGATTCTTTAATATGTTGTAAAAATGTGGATTAGTGAAATTTCTTCCAACATAAAGGCATCTTTACACCTACAAATATTGTCTCTCATTTCGCAGCTTTATCCAAACATTACATTCGAGAATCAAGCAATTTTCACTGAAATATACTATTCTAGCTATTTCTACCCAATAGAATTCTAATTTACATAGCTTCATTACCGTGAAATTCTGTTTTTCGAAAGCACTACATGAATCACGGCTTGAAAAATATTTACTACACTCTTGTTTACATGCGGATTACTGGACTTTCATCCACAAATCCAGTCATATTGACACTTAGAAGCATTTTCTCATATTTCGAAGATTTTTCCTAATGCCAGATTTGAAAATGAGGCCGATTTTGCAGAAAAATGCTCTTGGAGCGAGTTCTATCCTATAGACAGATAATTTACATAGATGTGTTCATCATGAGATTTTGTGTTCCGAACACATCGCATGTATCTCGGATTCGACAAATATTCACTACAGAGATGTTAGCATTTGGATTACCAATCTTACATCCACCATACAAGGCATATTTACACCTACAATTTTTTGCTCTCATTTCGCAGTTTTATCCCAACTTCAAATTCGAAAACCATGCAATTTGCACAGAAAAATTCTATTCAACCTAGTTCTATCCAATAGAATTTTAATTTACATAGTTTCATTACCGTGAATTTCCGTGTTCCAAACACGCTAAATAAGTCACGGATTCGAAAAGTATTCCCTTCATAGTTGGTTATGTGGATTACCGGACTTAAATTCCCCATTCAAGGCATATTCACACTTAGAAGCATTTTCGCAGATTTCTCAGGTTTTTCCTAAAGCCAGTATGGAAAATGAGACTGATTTCACAGAAAATGTTCTTGGAGCCAGTTCTACCCAAAAGATATGTAATTTAAGTAGTTCACTCACCGTGACATTCCGTGTTATGAACATTTTACATGCATCAAAGTTTCGACAATCATCCTTTAATGAGTGTGAGCATGTGGATTATCAAATTTTCATCCACCTTACAAGACATGTTTTCACCTAGAAACATTTACTCACATTTCGCAGAATTTTCCTAAGGTCAGTTTCGAAAATCAGGCAGTTTTCCCAGAAAAATCCTCTTGTTGCATGTTCCATTAAATAGACAACTCATTTTCATAGATACCATCACTGTAACATTCTGTGTTCCTAAAAAATGGTTCATGCAACAAGGATTAAAGAAATATTCACTGCTGAGTTGTTAGCATGTGAATTACCGATCTTTAATAAACCATTGAAGTCATTTTGTCATCTTAAAACATTTACTCTGTTTTCACAGCGTTTTCACAACACCAGTTTCGAAACTGAGGCAGATTTTTCAGTAAAACTCTCCTGGAGAGGGTTCTAACCAATAGATATGTAATTTACATAGCTTCCCTCACCGAGAAAGACCATGTTCCGAACAGGCTACAAATATCAAGGATTAGACAAACATTTATAATGAGTTATGTAAATGTGTATTACAGTTTTTTCATCCACCATACAAGGCATATTGACACATAGAAACATTAACTCTGAGTTCGCTGCTTTTTCCTATTAGCAGTTTCTAAAATCAGGCAGATTTCAAAGGAAAAAACTGTTGGAGCGTGTTCTACCCAATAGGTACGTAAATTACATAGATTCCCCCACTGTGTAATTACGTGTTTCGAACAAACCACATGCAGAAAAGATTCGACAAAAATAAACTATAGAGATTTTCCATGAGGATGACAGGACTTTCATCACAATACAAGGCATATTGATGCTTCGAAGCATTTTCTCTGATTTCACAAAGGTTTCCAAACGCCAGTTTCGAAAATGAGGCAGATTTCTCGGCAAAAACCTCTTGGAGCAAGTTCTAACCTATAGACATGTAATTTACATGGATTCGCTCACCGTGAAATTCCGTGTTCTGAACACATTACATGCATCTCGGATTCGACAAATATTCACTACATAGTTGTTAGCATGTGTATTACAGCACTTTCATCCACCATAAAAGGCTTTCTGACACTTTGAAGTATTTTCTCAGATTTCACAGTTTAGTTTTAACGCCAGTTCTGAAAAGGAGGCAGATTTGGCAGAAAAATGCTCTTGGAGCGAGTTATACACAAAAGATATGTAATTTACCTAGTTTTACTCACCGTGATATTCCGTGTTCTGAACACATTACATGCATCACGGATTCGACAAACATTCACTACAGAGTTGGTAGCATAACGATTACCGAACATTCATCCAACATAAATGACATATTGACACTTTGAAACACTTTCCCGTATTTCAAAATATATACCTAATGACAGTTTTGAAAATGAGGCAGATTCGCAAAAAATTCTCGTGGAGCAAGTACTTCCCAATAGAAATGTAATTTACATAGTTTCCCTCACAGTGACATTCCAATTTCCGAACACGCTACATACTTCACGGATTTGACAAACATTTTTAATGAGTTATGTACATGTGTATTACAGAACTTTCATCCACCATACAAGGCATATTTAAACCTAGAAATATTAACCCTAAACTTGCAGCCTTTTCCTAATGCCAGGTTTTCGAAAATCAGTCCGTTTTCTCCGGAAAAAATTTTTGGATGGAGTTCTACCCAATGGACATGAAATTTACATAGATTCCATCTCCGGAAATTTCTGTCATATGATCACACTACATGCATAGGCTTTCTACAATTATTCACATCAGGTTTGTTTGCATGTGGCTTTATGTACTTCCATCACAATACAAGGCATATTGTCAGTTTGAAGAATTTTCTCTGATTTTGAAGGAATTTCCAAATGCCAGTTTCGAAAATGAGGCAGATTTCACAGAAAAAAACACTTGGTGTGAGTTCTACCCAAGAGAAATGTATTTTACATACATTCGCTCACCGTGATATTCTATCTTCTGAACACTATTCATGTATCTCTGATTCGACTAATAATCTCTACAGAGATGATAGTATGCGGATTGCCGAACTTTCAACCACCAAACAAGACATATTTACACCTACAATTGATTAATCTGAGTTCGCAGCTTATTCCTAACGCATTTCAAAAATCAGGCTGTTATCACAGGAAAATACTCTTGGATCGATTTGTAACCTAGGGAAATGTAATTTACATAAATTTCCTCGCCGTGTCATTCCATATTCCGAACAGTCTACATTCATAACGAATTCGACAAATATTCACTACAGAGTTGTTAGCATGTGGATTACGGAACTTTCATCACAAAACATTGAATATTGATACTTAGAAGTATTTTCTCACATTTTGCAGCGTTTCCCAAGCGCCAGTTTCAAAAATGAAGCAGTTTTCACAGAAAAATTCTCTTGATGTGAGTTCTACCTAATAGAGAATTAGTTTACATTGTTTCAATCACCGTGAAATTCCACGTTCTGTACATGGTACATGCATCACGGATTAGAAAAAAGATTCTTTAATATGTTGTGAAAATTTGGATTAGTGAACTTTCTTCCAAAATAAAGGCATCTTTATACCTACAAATATTGTCTCTCATTTCGCAGCTTTATCCAAACATCACATTCGAGAATTAAGCAATTTTCGCTAAAATATTCTATTCTAGCTAGTTCTACCCAATACAATTCTAATTTACATAGTTTTATCACGGTGAAATTCTGTTTTTCGAAAGCACTACATGAATCACGGCTTGAAAAATATTTACTACACTATTGTTAACATGTGGATTACCGGACTTTCATCAACCAATCAAGTCATATTGACACTTAGAAGCATTTTCTCATATTTCGAAGATATTTCCTATCGCCAGATTTGAAAATGAGGCCGATTTTGCAGAAAAATGCTCTTGGAGCGAGTTCTACCCAATAGACATGTAATTTACATAGATGTGCTCATCATGATATTTTGTGTTCCGAACACATTTCATGTATTTCGGATTCGACAAATATTCACTCCAGAGATGTTAGCATTTGGATTACCAATCTTACATCCACCATACAAGGCATATTTACACCTACAAGTATTTACTCTCATTTCGCAGTTTTATCTCAAGGTCAAATTTGAAAATCATGCAATTTGCACAGAAAAATTCTATTCAAGCTAGTTCTATCCAATAGAATTTTAATTTACATTGTTTCATTACCATGAATTACTGTGTTCCAAACACGCTAAATAAGTCACGGATTCGAAAATTATTCCCATCATAGTTGGTTACGTGGATTACCGGACTTAAATTTCCCATTCAAGGCATATTCACACTTAGAAGCATTTTCTCAGATTTCTCAGGTTATTCCTAAAGCTAGTTTGGAAAATGAGGCTGATTTCACAGAAAATGTTCTTGGAGCCAGTTCTACCCAAAAGATACGTAATTTAACTAGTTCACTCACCGTGACATTCCGTGTTCTGAATATGTTACATGCATCAAGGATTCGACAATCATTCTTTAATGAGTGTGAGCATGTGGATTATCAAATTTTCAACCAACTTATAAGACATGATTTACCCTAGAAACATTTACTCACATTTCACAGAATTTTCCTAACGTCAGTTTTGAAAATCAGGCAGTTTTCCCAGAAAAATCCTCTTGTTGCATGTTCCATCCAATAGACAACTCATTATCATAGATATCGTCACCGTAACATTCCGTGATCCCAAAAAACGGTTCATGAACCAACGATTCAACAAATATTCACTGCTGAGTTGTTAGCATGTGAATTACCGATCTTTAATAAACCATTGAAGACATATTGTCACCTTAAAGAATTTACTCTGATTTCACAGCATTTTCATAAAATCAGTTTCAAAACTGAGGCAGATTTTTCAGTAAAACTCTCCTGGAGAGGGTTCTAACCAATAGATATGTAATTTACATAGCTTCCCTCACCGAGAAAGACCGTGTTCCGAACAGGCTACATACATCAAGGATATGTGAAACATTTTATTGAGTTATGTAAATGTGTATTACAGATCTTTCATCCACCATACAAGGCAAATTGACACATAGAAGCATTAACTCTGAGTTCGCAGCTTTTTCCTAAGAGCAGTTTCGAAAATCAGGCAGTTTTCAAAGGAAAAAACTTTTGGAGCGTGTTCTACCCAATAGGTACGTAAATTACATTGATTCCCCCACTGTGAAATTACGTGATTCGAACAAAATACATGCAGAAATGTTTCGACAAAAATAATCTATAGAGTTGTTTCCATGAGGATGACAGGACTTTCATCACAGTACAAGGCATATTGATGCTTAGAAGCATTTTCTCTGATTTAACAGAGCTTTCCAAATGCCAGTTTCGAAAATGAGGCAGATTTCACGGCAAAAAGCTCTTGGAGCATGTTCTAACCTATAGACATGTAATTTACATGGATTAGCTCACCGTGAAATTCCGTGTTCTGAACACACTACATGCATCTCGGATTCGACAAATATTCACTTCATAGTTGTTAGCATGTGGATTACTGCACTTTAATCCACCATACAAGGCTGACTGACACTTTGAAAGATTTTCTCAGATTTCACAGGTTAGTTTTAACGCCAGTTCTGAAAAGGAGGCAGATTTGGTGGAAAAAAGTTTTTGGAGCGAGTTATACACAAAATATATGTAATTTACCTAGTTTTACTCACCGTGATATTCCGTGTTCAGAACACATTACATGCATAACGGATTCGACAAACATTCACTACAGAGTTGGTAGCATAACGATTACCGAACATTCATCCAACATAAATGACATATTGACACTTTGAAGCACTTTCCCGTATTTCAAAATATATACCTAATGACAGTTTTGAAAATGAGGCAGATTCGCAAAAAATTCTCGTGGAGCAAGTACTTCCCAATAGAAATGTAATTTACATAGTTTCCCTCACAGTGACATTCCAAATTCCGAACACGCTACAAACTTCACGGATTTGACAAACATTTTTAATGAGTTATGTACATGTGTATTACAGAACTTTCATCCACAATACAAGGCATATTTAAACCTAGAAAAATTAACTCTGAACTTGCAGCCTTTTCCAAATGCCAGTTTCGAAAATCATGCTTTTTTCTCCAGAAAAAATTTTTGGAGCGAGTTCTACCAAATAGACATGAAATTTACATAGATTCCGTCTCCGGAAATTTCCGTCATAAGCTCAAGCTACATGCATAGGCTTTCTACAATTATTCACATCAGGTTTGTTTGCATGTGGCTTTATGTACTTCCATCACAATACAATTCATACTGTCAGTTTGAAGCATTTTCTCTGATTTTGAAGGAATTTCCGAATGCCAGTTTCGAAAATGAGGCAGATTTCGTAGAAAAAAACTCTTGGAGTGAGTTCTAACCAAGAGACATGTATTTTACCTAGATTCGCTCACCGTGATATTCTGTGTTCCGAACACTCTTCATGTATCTCGGATTCGACAAATATTCTCTACAGAGTTGTTATTATGCGGATTGCCAAACTTTCATCCACGATACAAGGCATATTTACACCTACAATTGATTAATCTGAGTTCGCAGCTTATTCCTAACGCATTTCAAAAATCAGGCTGTTATCTCAGGAAAAAACTCTTGGAGCGATTTCTAACCTAGGGAAATGTAATTTACATAAATTTCCTCACTGTGACATTCCGTGTTCCGATCATTCTACATGCATAACGGATTCGACAAATATTCACTACAGATTTGTTAGCATGTGGATTACGGAACTTTCATCACAAAACATTGAATATTTATATTTAGAAGTATTTTCTCAGATTTTGCAGCGTTTTCCAAGCGCCAGTTTCAAAAATGAAGCAGGTGTCACAGAAAAATCCTCTTGAAGTGAGTTCTACCTAATCAACAACTAGTTTACATTGTTTCAATCACCGTGAAATTCCACGTACCTAACATGGAACATGCATCACGGATTAGAAAAAAGATTCTTTAACATGTTGTGAAAATGTGGATTACTGAACTTTCTTCCAACATAAAGGCATCTTTACACCTACAAATATTTTCTCTCATTTCGCAGCTTTATCCAAACATCCCATTCGAGAATCAAGGAATTTTTCCCAAAAAATGCTATTCTAGCTAGTTCTACCCAATAGAATTGTAATTTACATAGTTTCATTAACGTGAAATTCTGTTTTCCGAACGTGCTAAATAAGTGATGGATTCGAAAAGTATTCCCTTCATAGTTGGTTACGGGGATTACTTGAATTAAATTCCCCATTCAAGGCATCATCACTCTTAGAAGCATTTTCTCCGATTTCTCAGGTTTTTCCTAACACCAGTTTGGAATATGATGCTGATTTCACAGGAAATGTTCTTGGAGCCAGTTCTACCCAAAAGATACGTAATTTAACTAGTTCACTCACCGTGATATTCCGTGTTCTGAACATATTCCATGCATCAAGGATTCGACAATCATTCTTTAATGAGTGTGAGCATGTGGATTATCAAATTTTCATCCACCTTACAAGACATGTTTTCACCTAGAAACATTTACTCACATTTCGCAGAATTTTCCTAACGTCAGTTTTGAAAATCAGGCAGTTTTCCCAGAAAATTCCTCTTGTTGTATGTTCCATCCAATAGACAATTCATTTTCATAGATACCATCACTGTAACATTCCGTGTTCCTAAAAAACGGTTCATGCACCAAGGATTCAACAAATATTCACTGCTGAGTTGTTAGCATGTGAATTACCGATCTTTAATAAGCCATTGAAGACATATTGTCACCTTAAAACATTTACTCAGATTTCACAGCGTTTTCATAACACCAGTTTCGAAACTGAGGCAGATTTTTCAGTAAAACTCTCCTGGAGATGGTTCTAACCAATAGATATGTAATTTACATAGCTTCCGTCACCGAGAAAGACCGTGTTCCGAACAGGCTACATACATCAAGGATTTGAGAAACATTTTTAATGAGTTATGTACACGTGTATTACAGATCTTTCATCCACCATACAAGGCATATTGTCACATAGATACATTAACTCTGAGTTCGCAGCTTTT
This sequence comes from Camelus bactrianus, assembly GCF_048773025.1. Classification (NCBI taxonomy): domain Eukaryota; kingdom Metazoa; phylum Chordata; class Mammalia; order Artiodactyla; family Camelidae; genus Camelus; species Camelus bactrianus. The sequence continues at coordinate 139,362,219 of NC_133539.1, read as the reverse complement.
CCTAATAGCAGTTTCGAAAATCAGGCAGTTTTCAAAGGAAATAAATGTTGGAGCGTGTTCTACCCAATAGATACGTAAATTACATAGATTCCCCTGCTGTGATATTACGTGTTTCAAACACACTACATGCAGAAAAGATTCGACAAAAATAAACTATAGAGTTGTTTGCATGAGGATGAAAGGACTTTCATCACAATAGAAGGCATATTGATGTTTAGAAGCATTTTCTCTGATTTCACTGAGCTTTCCAAATGCCAGTTTCGAAACTGAGGCAGATTTCACGGCAAAAACCTCTTGGAGCAGGTTCTAACCTATAGAAATGTAATAAACATGGATTCGATCACCGTGAAATTCCGTGTTCTGAACACACTACATGTATCTCAGATTTGACAAATATTCACTACATAGTTGTTTGCATGTGGATTACAGCACTTTCATCCACCATACAAGGCTTACTGACACTTTGAAGAATTTTATCAGATTTCAAAGTGTTAATTTTAATGCCAGTTTAGAAAATGAGGCATATTTGGCGGAAAAATGTTCTTGGAGCGAGTTATACACAAAAGTTATGTAATTTACCTAGTTTTACTCACCGTGACATTCCGTGTTCTGAACACGTTATATGCATCACGGATTTGACAAACATACTTTAATGAGTTGTGAAGATTTTATTATCGAACTTTCATCTGCCTTACAATGTATATTTACACATAGAAAGTTTTATTCTGATTTAGTAGATTTCTCCTAATCTCAGTATCTAAAATCATGCAGTTTTCACAGAGAAATCCTCTTGGATCGAGTTCTATCCAATAGACATGCAATTTACATAGAACCCATCAGCATGAAATTCCGTGTTCAAAATACCTACACGCATGAAGGATTCGACAAATATTCACTACAGAATTGGTAGCATAAGAATTACCTAACATTCATCCACCATAAATGCCATATTGACACTTTGAAGCACTTTCCCATATTTCAAAAGATTTTCCTAATGCCAGTTTTGAAAATGAGGCAGATTCACAAAAAATTCTCGTGGAGCAAGAACTTCCCAATAGAAATGTAATTTACATAGTTTCCCTCACAGTGACATTCCAATTCCAGAAAACGCTACATAATTCTCGGATTTGACAAACATTTTTAATGAGTTATGTACATGTGTATTACAGAACTTTCGTCCGCCATACAAGGCATATTTAAACCTAGAAACATTAACTCTGAATTTGCAGGCTTTACTTAATTCCAGTTTCGAAAATCAGGCCATTTTCTCCGGAAAAAATTTTTGGAGCGAGTTCTAACCAATAGACATGAAATTTACATAGATTCCATCTCCGGAAATTTCCGTCATACGATCACGCTACATGCATAGGCTTTCTACAATTATTCACATCATGTTTGTTTGCATGTGGCTTTAAGAACTTCCATCACAATACAAGGCATATTGTCAGTTTGAAGCAGTTTCTCTGATTTTGAAGGAATTTCCGAAAGCCAGTTTCGAAAATGAGGCAGATTTCTCAGAAAAAACCTCTTGGAGTGAGTTCTAACCAAGAGACATTTAATTTACCTAGATTAGCTCACGGTGATATTCTGTGTTCCAAACACTCTTCATGTATCTCGGATTCGACAAATATTCTCTACAGAGTTGTTAGTATGCGGATTGCCGAACTTTCATCCACCATACAAGGCATATTTACACCTACAATTGATTAATCTGAGTTCGCAGTTTATTCCTAACGCATTTCAAAAATCAGGCTGTTATCTCAGGAAAAATCTCTTGCAGCGATTTCTAACCTATGGAAATTTAATTTACATAAAATTCTTCACTGTGACATTCCGTGTTCCAAACATTCTACATGCATAACGGATTCGACAAATATTCACTACAGATTTGTTAGCATGTGGATTACCGAAAATTCATCACAAAACATTGAATATTGATACTTAGAACTATTTTCTCAGATTTTGCAGTGTTTTCCAAGCGCCAGTTTCAAAAATGAAGCAGTTTTCAGAGAAAAATTCCCTTGAAGTGAGTTCTATAGAATCGACAAGTAGTTTACATTGTTTCAATCACCATGAAATTCCACGTTCCGAACATGGAACATGCATCACGGATTAGAAAAAAGATTCTGTAACATGTTGTGAAAATATGAATTACCGAACTTTCTTCCAACATAAAGGCATCTTTACACCTACAAGTATTTTCTCTCATTTCGCAGCTTTATCCAAACATCCCATTCGAGAATCAAGCAAGTTTTGCCAAAAAATTCTATTCTAGCTAGTTCTACCCAATAGAATTCTAATTTACATAGTTTCATTACCGTGAAATTCTTTATTCCGAACGTGCTAAATAAGTGACTGATTCGAATAGTATTCCCTTCTTAGTTGGTTACGTGGATTACCGGACATAAATTCCCCATTCAAGGCATCTTCACTCTTAGAAGCATTTTCTCCGATTTCTCATGGTTTCCTAACACCAGTTTGGAAAACGATGCTGATTTCACAGTAAATGTTCTTGGAGCCAGTTCTTCCCAAAAGATATGTAATTTAACTAGTTCACTCACCGTGATATTCCGTGTTCTGAACATATTCCATGCATCAAGGATTCGACAATCATTCTTTAATGAGTGTGAGCATGTGGATTATCAAATTTTCATCCACCTTACAAGACATGTTTTCACCTAGAAACATTTACTCACATTTCGCAGAAATTTCCTTACGTCAGTTTTGAAAATCAGGCAGTTTTCCCAGAAAAATCCTCTTGTTGCATGTTCCATCCAATAGACAACTCATTTTCATAGATACCATCACTGTAACATTCCGTGTTCCTAAAAAACGGTTCATGCACCAAGGATTCAACAAATATTCACTGCTGAGTTGTTAGCATGTGAATTACCGATCTTTAATAAACCATTGAAGACATATTGTCACCTTAAAACATTTACTCAGATTTCACAGCGTTTTCATACCACCAGTTTCGAAACTGAGGCAGATTTTTCAGTAAAACTCTCCTGGAGATGGTTCTAACCAATAGATATGTAATTTACATAGCTTCCCTCACCGAGAAAGACCGTGTTCCGAACAGGCTACATACATCAAGGATTTGAGAAACATTTTTAATGAGTTATGTACATGTGTATTACAGATCTTTCATCCACCATACAAGGCATATTGACACATAGATACATTAACTCTGAGTTCGCAGCTTTTCCTAATAGCAGTTTCGAAAATCAGGCAGTTTTCAAAGGAAATAAATGTTGGGGCGTGTTCTACCCAATAGATACGTAAATTACATAGATTCCCCCGCTGTGATATTACGGGTTTCGAACACACTACATGCAGAAACGATTCGACAAAAATAAACTATAGAGTTGTTTGCATGAGGATGACAGGACTTTCATCACAGTACAAGGCATATTGATGTTTAGAAGCATTTTCTCTGATTTCACAGAGCTTTCCAAATGCCAGTTTCGAAACTGAGGCAGATTTCACGGCAAAAACCTCTTGGAGCAGGTTCTAACCTACAGAAATGTAATAAACATGGATTCGATCACCGTGAAATTCCGTGTTCTGAACACACTACATGTATCTCGGATTCCACAAATATTCACTACATAGTTGTTTGCATGTGGATTACAGAACTTTCATCCACCATACAAGGCTTACTGGCACTTTGAAGAATTTTCTCAGATTTCAAAGAGTTCCTTTTAACGCCAGTTTAGAAAATGAGGCAGATTTGGCCAAAAAATGTTCTTGGAGCGAGTTATACACAAAAGTTATGTAATTTACCTAGTTTTACGCACCGTGACATTCCGTGTTCTGAACACGTTACATGCATCACGGATTTGACAAACATACTTTAATGAGTTGTGAAGATTTGTATTATCGAACTTTCATCTTCCTTACAATGTATATTTACACATAGAAAGTTTTATTCTGATTTAGTAGATTTCTCCTTATCTCAGTTTCTAAAATCATGCATTTTTCACAGAGAAATCCTCTTGGATCGAGTTCTATCCAATAGACATGCAATTTACATAGAACCCATCAGCGTGAAATTCCATGTTCCAAAATACCTACACGCATGAAGGATTCGACAAATATTCACTACAGTATTGGTAGCATAAGAATTACCTAACATTCATCCAACATAAATGCCATATTGACACTTTGAAGCACTTTCCCATATTTCAAAAGATTTTCCTAATGCCAGTTTTGAAAATGAGGCAAATTCACAAAAAATTCTCGTGGAGCAAGTACTTCCCAATAGAAATGTAATTTACATATTTTCCCTCACAGTGATATTCCAATTCCCGAAAACGCTACATACATCTCGGATTTGACAAACATTTTTAATGAGTTATGTACATGTGTATTACAGAACTTTCATCCACCATACAAGGCATATTTAAACCTAGAAACATTAACTCTGAATTTGCAGGCTTTTCCTAATGCCAGTTTCGAAAATCAGGCCATTTTCTCCGGAGAAAATTTTTGGAGCGCGTTCTAACAAATAGACATGAAATTTACATAGATTCCATCTCCGGAAATTTCCGTCATACGATCAAACTACATGCATAGGCTTTCTACATTTATTCACATCATGTTTGTTTGCATGTGGCTTTATGAACTTCCATCACAATACAAGGCATATTGTCAGTTTGAAGCATTTTCTCTGATTTTGAAGTAATTTCCGAATGCCAGTATAGAAAATGAGGCAGATTTCACAGAAAAAACCTCTTGGATTGAGTTCTAACCAAGAGACATTTAATTTACCTAGATTAGCTCACCGTGATATTCTGTGTTCCAAACACTCTTCATGTATCTCGGATTCGACAAATATTCTCTACAGAGTTGTTAGTATGCGGATTGCCGAACTTTCATCCACCATACAAGGCATATTTACACCTACAATTGATTAATCTGAGTTCGCAGCTTATTCCTAACGCATTTCAAAAATCAGGCTGTTATCTCAGGAAAAAACTCTTGGAGCGATTTCTAACCTATGGAAAGTTAATTTACATAAAATTCCTCACTGTGACATTCCGTGTTCCAAACATTCTACATGCATAACGGATTCGACAAATATTCACTACACATCTGTTAGCATGTGGATTACCAAACTTTCATCACAAAACATTGAATATTGATACTTAGAACTATTTTCTCAGATTTTGCAGCATTTTCCAAGCGCCAGTTTCAAAAATGAAGCAGTTTTCAGAGAAAAATTCCCTTGAAGTGAGTTCTATAGAATCGACAAGTAGTTTACATTGTTTCAATCACCATGAAATTCCACGTTCCAAACATGGAACATGCATCACGGATTAGAAAAAAGATTCTGTAACATGTTGTGAAAATGTGAATTACCGAACTTTCTTCCAACATAAAGGCATCTTTACACCTACAAGTATTTTCTCTCGTTTCGCAGCTTTATCCAAACATCCCATTCGAGAATCAAGCAAGTTTTGCCAAAAAATTCTATTCTAGCTAGTTCTACCCAATAGAATTCTAATTTACATAGTTTCATTACCGTGAAATTCTTTATTCCGAACGTGCTAAATAAGTGACTGATTCGAATAGTATTCCCTTCTTAGTTGGTTACGTGGATTACCGGACATAAATTCCCCATTCAAGGCATCTTCACTCTTAGAAGCATTTTCTCCGATTTCTCATGGTTTCCTAACACCAGTTTGGAAAACGATGCTGATTTCACAGAAAATGTTCTTGGAGCCATTTCTTCCCAAAAGATATGTAATTTAACTAGTTCACTCACCGTGATATTCCGTGTTCTGAACATATTCCATGCATCAAGGATTCGACAATCATCCTTTAATGAGTGTGAGCATGTGGATTATCAAATTTTCATCCACCTTACAAGACATGTTTTCACCTAGAAACATTTACTCACATTTCGCAGAAATTTCCTAACGTCAGTTTTGAAAATCAGGCAGTTTTCCCAGAAAAATACTCTTGTTGCATGTTCCATCCAATAGACAACTCATTTTCATAGATACCATCACTGTAACATTCCGTGTTCCTAAAAAACGGTTCATGCACCAAGGATTCAACAAATATTCACTGCTGAGTTGTTAGCATGTGAATTACCGATCTTTAATAAACCATTGAAGACATATTGTCACCTTAAAACATTTACTCAGATTTCACAGCGTTTTCATACCACCAGTTTCGAAACTGAGGCAGATTTTTCAGTAAAACTCTCCTGGAGATGGTTCTAACCAATAGATATGTAATTTACATAGCTTCCCTCACCGAGAAAGACCGTGTTCCGAACAGGCTACATACATCAAGGATTGGAGAAACATTTTTAATGAGTTATGTACATGTGTATTACAGATCTTTCATCCACCATACAAGGCATATTGACACATAGATACATTAACTCTGAGTTCGCAGCTTTTCCTAATAGCAGTTTCGAAAATCAGGCAGTTTTCAAAGGAAATAAATGATGGAGCGTGTTCTACCCAATAGATACGTAAATTACATAGATTCCCCCGCTGTGATATTACGTGTTTCGAACACACTACATACAGAAACGATTCGACAAAAATAAACTATAGAGTTGTTTGCATGAGGATGACAGGACTTTCATCACAGTACAAGGCATATTGATGTTTAGAAGCATTTTCTCTGATTTCACAGAGCTTTCCAAATGCCAGTTTCGAAACTGAGGCAGATTTCACGGCAAAAACCTCTTGGAGCAGGTTCTAACCTACAGAAATGTAATAAACATGGATTCGATCACCGTGAAATTCCGTGTTCTGAACACACTACATGTATCTCGGATTCCACAAATATTCACTACATAGTTGTTTGCATGTGGATTACAGAACTTTCATCCACCATACAAGGCTTACTGGCACTTTGAAGAATTTTCTCAGATTTCAAAGCGTTACTTTTAACGCCAGTTTAGAAAATGAGGCAGATTTGGCCGAAAAATGTTCTTGGAGCGAGTTATACACAAAAGTTATGTAATTTACCTAGTTTTACTCACCGTGACATTCCGTGTTCTGAACACGTTACATGCATCACGGATTTGACAAACATACTTTAATGAGTTGTGAACATTTGTATTATCGAACTTTCATCTTCCTTACAATGTATATTTACACATAGAAAGTTTTATTCTGATTTAGTAGATTTCTCCTTATGTCAGTTTCTAAAATCATGCATTTTTCACAGAGAAATCCTCTTGGATCGAGTTCTATCCAATAGACATGCAATTTACATAGAACCCATCAGCATGAAATTCCGTGTTCAAAATACCTACACGCATGAAGGATTCGACAAATATTCACTACAGAATTGGTAGCATAAGAATTACCTAACATTCATCCACCATAAATGCCATATTGACACTTTGAATCACTTTCCCATATTTCAAAAGATTTTCCTAATGCCAGTTTTGAAAATGAGGCAGATTCACAAAAAATTCTCGTGGAGCAAGAACTTCCCAATAGAAATGTAATTTACATAGTTTCCCTCACAGTGACATTCCAATTCCAGAAAACGCTACATAATTCTCGGATTTGACAAACATTTTTAATGAGTTATGTACATGTGTATTACAGAACTTTCATCCACCATACAAGGCATATTTAAACCTAGAAACATTAACTCTGAATTTGCAGGCTTTTCCTAATGCCAGTTTCGAAAATCAGGCCATTTTCTCCGGAAAAAATTTTTGGAGCGAGTTCTAACCAATAGACATGAAATTTACATAGATTCCATCTCCGGAAATTTCCGTCATAAGCTCAAGCTACATGCATAGGCTTTCTACAATTATTCACATCATGTTTGTTTGCATGTGGCTTTATGAACTTCCATCACAATAAAAGGCATATTGTCAGTTTGAAGCATTTTCTCTGATTTTGAAGGAATTTCTGAATGCCAGTTTCGAAAATGAGGCAGATTTTGCAGAAAAAACCTCTTGGAGTGAGTTCTAACCAAGAGACATTTAATTTACCTAGATTAGCTCACCGTGATATTCTGTGTTCCAAACACTCTTCATGTATCTCGGATTCGACAAATATTCTCTACAGAGTTGTTAGTATGCGGATTGCCGAACTTTCATCCACCATACAAGGCATATTTACACCTACAATTGATTAATCTGAGTTCGCAGCTTATTCCTAACGCATTTCAAAAATCAGGCTGTTATCTCAGGAAAAAACTCTTGGAGCGATTTCTAACCTATGGAAAGTTAATTTACATAAATTTCCTCACTGTGACATTCCGTGTTCCAAACATTCTACATGCATAACGGATCCGACAAATATTCACTACAGATCTGTTAGCATGTGGATTACCAAACTTTCATCACAAAACATTGAATATTGATACTTAGAACTATTTTCTCAGATTTTGCAGCATTTTCCAAGCGCCAGTTTCAAAAATGAAGCAGTTTTCAGAGAAAAATTCCCTTGAAGTGAGTTCTATAGAATCGACAAGTAGTTTACATTGTTTCAATCACCATGAAATTCCACGTTCCGAACATGGAACATGCATCACGGATTAGAAAAAAGATTCTGTAACATGTTGTGAAAATGTGAATTACCGAACTTTCTTCCAACATAAAGGCATCTTTACACCTACAAGTATTTTCTCTCATTTCGCAGCTTTATCCAAACATCCCATTTGAGAATCAAGCAAGTTTTGCCAAAAAATTCTATTCTAGCTAGTTCTACCCAATAGAATTCTAATTTACATAGTTTCATTACCGTGAAATTCTTTATTCCGAACGTGCTAAATAAGTGACTGATTCGAATAGTATTCCCTTCTTAGTTGGTTACGTGGATTACCGGACATAAATTCCCCATTCAAGGCATCTTCACTCTTAGAAGCATTTTCTCCGATTTCTCATGGTTTCCTAACACCAGTTTGGAAAACGATGCTGATTTCACAGAAAATGTTCTTGGAGCCAGTTCTTCCCAAAAGATATGTAATTTAACTAGTTCACTCACCGTGATATTCCGTGTTCTGAACATATTCCATGCATCAAGGATTCGACAATCATTTTTAATGAGTGTGAGCATGTGGATTATCAAATTTTCATCCACCTTACAAGACATGTTTTCACCTAGAAACATTTACTCACATTTCGCAGAAATTTCCTAACGTCAGTTTTGAAAATCAGGCCGTTTTCCCAGAAAAATCCTCTTGTTGCATGTTCAATCCAATAGACAACTCATTTTCATAGATACCATCACTGTAACATTCCGTGTTCCTAAATAACGGTTCATGCACCAAGGATTCAACAAATATTCACTGCTGAGTTGTTAGCATGTGAATTACCGATCTTTAATAAACCATTGAAGACATATTGTCACCTTAAAACATTTACTCAGATTTCACAGCGTTTTCATACCACCAGTTTCGAAACTGAGGCAGATTTTTCAGTAAAACTCTCCTGGAGATGGTTCTAACCAATAGATATGTAATTTACATAGCTTCCCTCACCGAGAAAGACCGTGTTCCGAACAGGCTACATACATCAAGGATTTGAGAAACATTTTTAATGAGTTATGTACATGTGTATTACAGATCTTTCATCCACCATACAAGGCATATTGACACATAGATACATTAACTCTGAGTTCGCAGCTTTTCCTAATAGCAGTTTCGAAAATCAGGCAGTTTTCAAAGGAAATAAATGATGGAGCGTGTTCTACCCAATAGATACGTAAATTACATAGATTCCCCCGCTGTGATATTACGGGTTTCGAACACACTACATGCAGAAACGATTCGACAAAAATAAACTATAGAGTTGTTTGCATGAGGATGACAGGACTTTCATCACAGTACAAGGCATATTGATGTTTAGAAGCATTTTCTCTGATTTCACAGAGCTTTCCAAATGCCAGTTTCGAAACTGAGGCAGATTTCACGGCAAAAACCTCTTGGAGCAGGTTCTAACCTACAGAAATGTAATAAACATGGATTCGATCACCGTGAAATTCCGTGTTCTGAACACACTACATGTATCTCGGATTCCACAAATATTCACTACATAGTTGTTTGCATGTGGATTACAGAACTTTCATCCACCATACAAGGCTTACTGGCACTTTGAAGAATTTTCTCAGATTTCAAAGGGTTCCTTTTAACGCCAGTTTAGAAAATGAGGCAGATTTGGCCGAAAAATGTTCTTGGAGCGAGTTATACACAAAAGTTATGTAATTTACCTAGTTTTACTCACCGTGACATTCCGTGTTCTGAACACGTTACATGCATCACGGATTTGACAAACATACTTTAATGAGTTGTGAACATTTGTATTATCGAACTTTCATCTTCCTTACAATGTATATTTACACATAGAAAGTTTTATTCTGATTTAGTAGATTTCTCCTTATGTCAGTTTCTAAAATCATGCATTTTTCACAGAGAAATCCTCTTGGATCGAGTTCTATCCAATAGACATGCAATTTACATAGAACCCATCAGCATGAAATTCCGTGTTCAAAATACCTACACGCATGACGGATTCGACAAATATTCACTACAGAATTGGTAGCATAAGAATTACCTAACATTCATCCACCATAAATTCCATATTGACACTTTGAAGCACTTTCCCATATTTCAAAAGATTTTCCTAATGCCAGTTTTGAAAATGAGGCAGATTCACAAAAAATTCTCGTGGAGCAAGTACTTCCCAAAAGAAATGTAATTTACATAGTTTCCCTCACAGTGACATTCCAATTCCAGAAAACGCTACATAATTCTCGGATTTGACAAACATTTTTAATGAGTTATGTACATGTGTATTACAGAACTTTCATCCACCATACAAGGCATATTTAAACCTAGAAACATTAACTCTGAATTTGCAGGCTTTTCCTAATGCCAGTTTCGAAAATCAGGCCATTTTCTCCGGAAAAAATTTTTGGAGCGAGTTCTAACCAATAGACATGAAATGTACATAGATTCCATCTCCGGAAATTTCCGTCATACGATCACGCTACATGCATAGGCTTTCTACAATTATTCACATCATGTTTGTTTGCATGTGGCTTTATGAACTTCCATCACAATAAAAGGCATATTGTCAGTTTGAAGCATTTTCTCTGATTTTGAAGGAATTTCTGAATGCCAGTTTCGAAAATGAGGCAGATTTCGCAGAAAAAACCTCTTGGAGTGAGTTCTAACCAAGAGACATTTAATTTACCTAGATTAGCTCACCGTGATATTCTGTGTTCCAAACACTCTTCATGTATCTCGGATTCGACAAATATTCTCTACAGAGTTGTTAGTATGCGGATTGCCGAACTTTCATCCACCATACAAGGCATATTTACACCTACAATTGATTAATCTGAGTTCGCAGCTTATTCCTAACGCATTTCAAAAATCAGGCTCTTATCTCAGGAAAAAAATCTTGGAGCGATTTCTAACCTATGGAAAGTTAATTTACATAAAATTCCTCACTGTGACATTCCGTGTTCCAAACATTCTACATGCATAACGGATTCGACAAATATTCACTACAGATCTGTTAGCATGTGGATTACAGAACATTCATCACAAAACATTGAATATTGATACTTAGAACTATTTTCTCAGATTTTGCAGCGTTTTCCAAGCGCCAGTTTCAAAAATGAAGCAGTTTTCAGAGAAAAATTCCCTTGAAGTGAGTTCTATAGAATCGACAAGTAGTTTACATTGTTTCAATCACCATGAAATTCCACGTTCCAAACATGGAACATGCATCACGGATTAGAAAAAAGATTCTGTAACATGTTGTGAAAATGTGAATTACCGAACTTTCTTCCAACATAAAGGCATCTTTACACCTACAAGTATTTTCTCTCATTTCGCAGCTTTATCCAAACATCCCATTCGAGAATCAAGCAAGTTTTGCCAAAAAATTCTATTCTAGCTAGTTCTACCCAATAGAATTCTAATTTACATAGTTTCATTACCGTGAAATTCTTTATTCCGAACGTGCTAAATAAGTGACTGATTCGAATAGTATTCCCTTCTTAGGTGGTTACGTGGATTACCGGACTTAAATTCCCCATTCAAGGCATCTTCACTCTTAGAAGCATTTTCTCCGATTTCTCATGGTTTCCTAACACCAGTTTGGAAAACGATGCTGATTTCATAGAAAATGTTCTTGGAGCCATTTCTTCCCAAAAGATATGTAATTTAACTAGTTCACTCACCGTGATATTCCGTGTTCTGAACATATTCCATGCATCAAGGATTCGACAATCATTCTTTAATGAGTGTGAGCATGTGGATTATCAAATTTTCATCCACCTTACAAGACATGTTTTCACCTAGAAACATTTACTCACATTTCGCAGAAATTTCCTAACGTCAGTTTTGAAAATCAGGCAGTTTTCCCAGAAAAATCCTCTTGTTGCATGTTCCATCCTATAGACAACTCATTTTCATAGATACCATCACTGTAACATTCCGTGTTCCTAAAAAACGGTTCATGCACCAAGGATTCAACAAATATTCACTGCTGAGTTGTTAGCATGTGAATTACCGATCTTTAATAAACCATTGAAGACATATTGTCACCTTAAAACATTTACTCAGATTTCACAGCGTTTTCATACCACCAGTTTCGAAACTGAGGCAGATTTTTCAGTAAAACTCTCCTGGAGATGGTTCTAACCAATAGATATGTAATTTACATAGCTTCCCTCACCGAGAAAGACCGTGTTCCGAACAGGCTACATACATCAAGGATTTGAGAAACATTTTTAATGAGTTATGTACATGTGTATTACAGATCTTTCATCCACCATACAAGGCATATTGACACATAGATACATTAATTCTGAGTTCGCAGCTTTTCCTAATAGCAGTTTCGAAAATCAGGCAGTTTTCAAAGGAAATAAATGTTGGAGCGTGTTCTACCCAATAGATACGTAAATTACATAGATTCCCCCGCTGTGATATTACGTGTTTCGAACACACTACATGCAGAAACGATTCGACAAAAATAAACTATAGAGTTGTTTGCATGAGGATGACAGGACTTTCATCACAGTACAAGGCATATTGATGTTTAGAAGCATTTTCTCTGATTTCACAGAGCTTTCCAAATGCCAGTTTCGAAACTGAGGCAGATTTCACGGCAAAAACCTCTTGGAGCAGGTTCTAACCTATAGAAATGTAATAAACATGGATTCGATCACCGTGAAATTCCGTGTTCTGAACACACTACATGTATCTCGGATTCGACAAATATTCACTACATAGTTGTTTGCATGTGGATTACAGAACTTTCATCCACCATACAAGGCTTACTGGCACTTTGAAGAATTTTCTCAGATTTCAAAGGGTTCCTTTTAACGCCAGTTTAGAAAATGAGGCAGATTTGGCCGAAAAATGTTCTTGGAGCGAGTTATACACAAAAGTTATGTAATTTACCTAGTTTTACTCACCGTGACATTCCGTGTTCTGAACACGTTACATGCATCACGGATTTGACAAACATACTTTAATGAGTTGTGAAGATTTGTATTATCGAACTTTCATCTTCCTTACAATGTATATTTACACATAGAAAGTTTTATTCTGATTTAGTAGATTTCTCCTTATGTCAGTTTCTAAAATCATGCATTTTTCACAGAGAAATCCTCTTGGATCGAGTTCTATCCAATAGACATGCAATTTACATAGAACCCATCAGCATGAAATTCCGTGTTCAAAATACCTACACGCATGAAGGATTCGACAAATATTCACTACAGAATTGGTAGCATAAGAATTACCTAACATTCATCCACCATAAATGCCATATTGACACTTAGAAGCACTTTCCCATATTTCAAAAGATTTTCCTAATGCCAGTATTGAAAATGAGGCAGATTCACAAAAAATTCTCGTGGAGCAAGTACTTCCCAAAAAAAATGTAATTTACATAGTTTCCCTCACAGTGACATTCCAATTCCAGAAAACGCTACATAATTCTCGGATTTGACAAACATTTTTAATGAGTTATGTACATGTGTATTACAGAACTTTCATCCACCATACAAGGCATATTTAAACCTAGAAACATTAACTCTGAATTTGCAGGATTTTCCTAATGCCAGTTTCGAAAATCAGGCCATTTTCTCCGGAAAAAATTTTTGGAGCGAGTTCTAACCAATAGACATGAAATTTACATAGATTCCATCTCCGGAAATTTCCGTCATACGATCAAACTACATGCATAGGCTTTCTACAATTATTCACATCATGTTTGTTTGCATGTGGCTTTATGAACTTCCATCACAATAAAAGGCATATTGTCAGTTTGAAGCATTTTCTCTGATTTTGAAGGAATTTCTGAATGCCAGTTTCGAAAATGAGGCAGATTTCGCAGAAAAAACCTCTTGGAGTGAGTTCTAACCAAGAGACATTTAATTTACCTAGATTAGCTCACCGTGATATTCTGTTTTCCAAACACTCTTCATGTATCTCGGATTCGACAAATATTCTCTACAGAGTTGTTAGTATGCGGATTGCCGAACTTTCATCCACCATACAAGGCATATTTACACCTACAATTGATTAATCTGAGTTCGCAGCTTATTCCTAACGCATTTCAAAAATCAGGCTCTTATCTCAGGAAAAAAATCTTGGAGCGATTTCTAACCTATGGAAAGTTAATTTACATAAAATTCCTCACTGTGACATTCCGTGTTCCAAACATTCTACATGCATAACGGATCCGACAAATATTCACTACAGATCTGTTAGCATGTGGATTACCAAACTTTCATCACAAAACATTGAATATTGATACTTAGAACTATTTTCTCAGATTTTGCAGCATTTTCCAAGCGCCAGTTTCAAAAATGAAGCAGTTTTCAGAGAAAAATTCCCTTGAAGTGAGTTCTATAGAATCGACAAGTAGTTTACATTGTTTCAATCACCATGAAATTCCACGTTCCGAACATGGAACATGCATCACGGATTAGAAAAAAGATTCTGTAACATGTTGTGAAAATGTGAATTACCGAACTTTCTTCCAACATAAAGGCATCTTTACACCTACAAGTATTTTCTCTCATTTCGCAGCTTTATCCAAACATCCCATTCGAGAATCAAGCAAATTTTGCCAAAAAATTCTATTCTAGCTAGTTCTACCCAATAGAATTCTAATTTACATAGTTTCATTACCGTGAAATTCTTTATTCCGAACGTGCTAAATAAGTGACTGATTCGAATAGTATTCCCTTCTTAGTTGGTTACGTGGATTACCGGACATAAATTCCCCATTCAAGGCATCTTCACTCTTAGAAGCATTTTCTCCGATTTCTCATGGTTTCCTAACACCAGTTTGGAAAACGATGCTGATTTCACAGAAAATGTTCTTGGAGCCATTTCTTCCCAAAAGATATGTAATTTAACTAGTTCACTCACCGTGATATTCCGTGTTCTGAACATATTCCATGCATCAAGGATTCGACAATCATTCTTTAATGAGTGTGAGCATGTGGATTATCAAATTTTCATCCACCTTACAAGACATGTTTTCACCTAGAAACATTTACTCACATTTCGCAGAAATTTCCTTACGTCAGTTTTGAAAATCAGGCAGTTTTCCCAGAAAAATCCTCTTGTTGCATGTTCCATCCAATAGACAACTCATTTTCATAGATACCATCACTGTAACATTCCGTGTTCCTAAAAAACGGTTCATGCACCAAGGATTCAACAAATATTCACTGCTGAGTTGTTAGCATGTGAATTACCGATCTTTAATAAACCATTGAAGACATATTGTCACCTTAAAACATTTACTCAGATTTCACAGCGTTTTCATACCACCAGTTTCGAAACTGAGGCAGATTTTTCAGTAAAACTCTCCTGGAGATGGTTCTAACCAATAGATATGTAATTTACATAGCTTCCCTCACCGAGAAGGACCGTGTTCCGAACAGGCTACATACATCAAGGATTTGAGAAACATTTTTAATGAGTTATGTACATGTGTATTACAGATCTTTCATCCACCATACAAGGCATATTGACACATAGATACATTAACTCTGAGTTCGCAGCTTTTCCTAATAGCAGTTTCGAAAATCAGGCAGTTTTCAAAGGAAATAAATGTTGGAGCGTGTTCTACCCAATAGATACGTAAATTACATAGATTCCCCCGCTGTGATATTACGGGTTTCGAACACACTACATGCAGAAACGATTCGACAAAAATAAACTATAGAGTTGTTTGCATGAGGATGACAGGACTTTCATCACAGTACAAGGCATATTGATGTTTAGAAGCATTTTCTCTGATTTCACAGAGCTTTCCAAATGCCAGTTTCGAAACTGAGGCAGATTTCACGGCAAAAACCTCTTGGAGCAGGTTCTAACCTACAGAAATGTAATAAACATGGATTCGATCACCGTGAAATTCCGTGTTCTGAACACACTACATGTATCTCGGATTCCACAAATATTCACTACATAGTTGTTTGCATGTGGATTACAGAACTTTCATCCACCATACAAGGCTTACTGGCACTTTGAAGAATTTTCTCAGATTTCAAAGGGTTCCTTTTAACGCCAGTTTAGAAAATGAGGCAGATTTGGCCGAAAAATGTTCTTGGAGCGAGTTATACACAAAAGTTATGTAATTTACCTAGTTTTACTCACCGTGACATTCCGTGTTCTGAACACGTTACATGCATCACGGATTTGACAAACATACTTTAATGAGTTGTGAACATTTGTATTATCGAACTTTCATCTTCCTTACAATGTATATTTACACATAGAAAGTTTTATTCTGATTTAGTAGATTTCTCCTTATCTCAGTTTCTAAAATCATGCATTTTTCACAGAGAAATCCTCTTGGATCGAGTTCTATCCAATAGACATGCAATTTACATAGAACCCATCAGCGTGAAATTCCATGTTCCAAAATACCTACACGCATGAAGGATTCGACAAATATTCACTACAGAATTGGTAGCATAAGAATTACCTAACATTCATCCAACATAAATGCCATATTGACACTTTGAAGCACTTTCCCATATTTCAAAAGATTTTCCTAATGCCAGTTTTGAAAATGAGGCAAATTCACAAAAAATTCTCGTGGAGCAAGTACTTCCCAATAGAAATGTAATTTACATAGTTTCCCTCACAGTGACATTCCAATTCCCGAAAACGCTACATACATCTCGGATTTGACAAACATTTTTAATGAGTTATGTACATGTGTATTACAGAACTTTCATCCACCATACAAGGCATATTTAAACCTAGAAACATTAACTCTGAATTTGCAGGCTTTTCCTAATGCCAGTTTCGAAAATCAGGCCATTTTCTCCGGAGAAAACTTTTGGAGCGCGTTCTAACAAATAGACATGAAATTTACATAGATTCCATCTCCGGAAATTTCCGTCATACGATCAAACTACATGCATAGGCTTTCTACATTTATTCACATCATGTTTGTTTGCATGTGGCTTTATGAACTTCCATCACAATACAAGGCATATTGTCAGTTTGAAGCATTTTCTCTGATTTTGAAGTAATTTCCGAATGCCAGTTTAGAAAATGAGGCAGATTTCACAGAAAAAACCTCTTGTATTGAGTTCTAACCAAGAGACATTTAATTTACCTAGATTAGCTCACCGTGATATTCTGTGTTCCAAACACTCTTCATGTATCTCGGATTCGACAAATATTCTCTACAGAGTTGTTAGTATGCGGATTGCCGAACTTTCATCCACCATACAAGGCATATTTACACCTACAATTGATTAATCTGAGTTCGCAGCTTATTCCTAACGCATTTCAAAAATCAGGCTGTTATCTCAGGAAAAAACTCTTGGAGCGATTTCTAACCTATGGAAAGTTAATTTACATAAATATCCTCACTGTGACATTCCGTGTTCCAAACATTCTACATGCATAACGGATTCGACAAATATTCACTACACATCTGTTAGCATGTGGATTACCAAACTTTCATCACAAAACATTGAATATTGTTACTTAGAACTATTTTCTCAGATTTTGCAGCATTTTCCAAGCGCCAGTTTCAAAAATGAAGCAGTTTTCAGAGAAAAATTCCCTTGAAGTGAGTTCTATAGAATCGACAAGTAGTTTACATTGTTTCAATCACCATGAAATTCCACGTTCCGAACATGGAACATGCATCACGGATTAGAAAAAAGATTCTGTAACATGTTGTGAAAATGTGAATTACCGAACTTTCTTCCAACATAAAGGCATCTTTACACCTACAAGTATTTTCTCTCATTTCGCAGCTTTATCCAAACATCCCATTCGAGAATCAAGCAAGTTTTGCCAAAAAATTCTATTCTAGCTAGTTCTACCCAATAGAAATCTAATTTACATAGTTTCATTACCGTGAAATTCTTTATTCCGAACGTGCTAAATAAGTGACTGATTCGAATAGTATTCCCTTCTTAGTTGGTTACGTGGATTACCGGACATAAATTCCCCATTCAAGGCATCTTCACTCTTAGAAGCATTTTCTCCGATTTCTCATGGTTTCCTAACACCAGTTTCGAAAACGATGCTGATTTCACAGAAAATGTTCTTGGAGCCAGTTCTTCCCAAAAGATATGTAATTTAACTAGTTCACTCACCGTGATATTCCGTGTTCTGAACATATTCCATGCATCAAGGATTCGACAATCATTCTTTAATGAGTGTGAGCATGTGGATTATCAAATTTTCATCCACCTTACAAGACATGTTTTCACCTAGAAACATTTACTCACATTTCGCAGAAATTTCCTAACGTCAGTTTTGAAAATCAGGCAGTTTTCCCAGAAAAATACTCTTGTTGCATGTTCCATCCAATAGACAACTCATTTTCATAGATACCATCACTGTAACATTCTGTGTTCCTAAAAAACGGTTCATGCACCAAGGATTCAACAAATATTCACTGCTGAGTTGTTAGCATGTGAATTACCGATCTTTAATAAACCATTGAAGACATATTGTCACCTTAAAACATTTACTCAGATTTCACAGCGTTTTCATACCACCAGTTTCGAAACTGAGGCAGATTTTTCAGTAAAACTCTCCTGGAGATGGTTCTAACCAATAGATATGTAATTTGCATAGCTTCCCTCACCGAGAAAGACCGTGTTCCGAACAGGCTACATACATCAAGGATTGGAGAAACATTTTTAATGAGTTATGTACATGTGTATTACAGATCTTTCATCCACCATACAAGGCATATTGACACATAGATACATTAACTCTGAGTTCGCAGCTTTTCCTAATAGCAGTTTCGAAAATCAGGCAGTTTTCAAAGGAAATAAATGATGGAGCGTGTTCTACCCAATAGATACGTAAATTACATAGATTCCCCCGCTGTGATATTATGTGTTTCGAACACACTACATACAGAAACGATTCGACAAAAATAAACTATAGAGTTGTTTGCATGAGGATGACAGGACTTTCATCACAGTACAAGGCATATTGATGTTTAGAAGCATTTTCTCTGATTTCACAGAGCTTTCCAAATGCCAGTTTCGAAACTGAGGCAGATTTCACGGCAAAAACCTCTTGGAGCAGGTTCTAACCTACAGAAATGTAATAAACATGGATTCGATCACCGTGAAATTCCGTGTTCTGAACACACTACATGTATCTCGGATTCCACAAATATTCACTACATAGTTGTTTGCATGTGGATTACAGAACTTTCATCCACCATACAAGGCTTACTGGCACTTTGAAGAATTTTCTCAGATTTCAAAGGGTTCCTTTTAACGCCAGTTTAGAAAATGAGGCAGATTTGGCCGAAAAATGTTCTTGGAGCGAGTTATACACAAAAGTTATGTAATTTACCTAGTTTTACTCACCGTGACATTCCGTGTTCTGAACACGTTACATGCATCACGGATTTGACAAACATACTTTAATGAGTTGTGAACATTTGTATTATCGAACTTTCATCTTCCTTACAATGTATATTTACACATAGAAAGTTTTATTCTGATTTAGTAGATTTCTCCTTATCTCAGTTTCTAAAATCATGCATTTTTCACAGAGAAATCCTCTTGGATCGAGTTCTATCCAATAGACATGCAATTTACATAGAACCCATCAGCATGAAATTCCGTGTTCAAAATACCTACATGCATGAAGGATTCGACAAATATTCACTACAGAATTGGTAGCATAAGAATTACCTAACATTCATCCACCATAAATGCCATATTGACACTTTGAATCAGTTTCCCATATTTCAAAAGATTTTCCTAATGCCAGTTTTGAAAATGAGGCAGATTCACAAAAAATTCTCGTGGAGCAAGAACTTCCCAATAGAAATGTAATTTACATAGTTTCCCTCACAGTGACATTCCAATTCCAGAAAACGCTACATAATTCTCGGATTTGACAAACATTTTTAATGAGTTATGTACATGTGTATTACAGAACTTTCATCCACCATACAAGGCGTATTTAAACCTAGAAACATTAACTCTGAATTTGCAGGCTTTTCCTAATGCCAGTTTCGAAAATCAGGCCATTTTCTCCGGAGAAAATTTTTGGAGCGCGTTCTAACAAATAGACATGAAATTTACATAGATTCCATCTCCGGAAATTTCCGTCATACGATCAAACTACATGCATAGGCTTTCTACATTTATTCACATCATGTTTGTTTGCATGTGGCTTTATGAACTTCCATCACAATACAAGGCATATTGTCAGTTTGAAGCATTTTCTCTGATTTTGAAGTAATTTCCGAATGCCAGTTTAGAAAATGAGGCAGATTTCACAGAAAAAACCTCTTGTATTGAGTTCTAACCAAGAGACATTTAATTTACCTAGATTAGCTCACCGTGATATTCTGTGTTCCAAACACTCTTCATGTATCTCGGATTCGACAAATATTCTCTACAGAGTTGTTAGTATGCGGATTGCCGAACTTTCATCCACCATACAAGGCATATTTACACCTACAATTGATTAATCTGAGTTCGCAGCTTATTCCTAACGCATTTCAAAAATCAGGCTGTTATCTCAGGAAAAAACTCTTGGAGCGATTTCTAACCTATGGAAAGTTAATTTACATAAATATCCTCACTGTGACATTCCGTGTTCCAAACATTCTACATGCATAACGGATTCGACAAATATTCACTACACATCTGTTAGCATGTGGATTACCAAACTTTCATCACAAAACATTGAATATTGTTACTTAGAACTATTTTCTCAGATTTTGCAGCATTTTCCAAGCGCCAGTTTCAAAAATGAAGCAGTTTTCAGAGAAAAATTCCCTTGAAGTGAGTTCTATAGAATCGACAAGTAGTTTACATTGTTTCAATCACCATGAAATTCCACGTTCCGAACATGGAACATGCATCACGGATTAGAAAAAAGATTCTGTAACATGTTGTGAAAATGTGAATTACCGAACTTTCTTCCAACATAAAGGCATCTTTACACCTACAAGTATTTTCTCTCATTTCGCAGCTTTATCCAAACATCCCATTCGAGAATCAAGCAAGTTTTGCCAAAAAATTCTATTCTAGCTAGTTCTACCCAATAGAAATCTAATTTACATAGTTTCATTACCGTGAAATTCTTTATTCCGAACGTGCTAAATAAGTGACTGATTCGAATAGTATTCCCTTCTTAGTTGGTTACGTGGATTACCGGACATAAATTCCCCATTCAAGGCATCTTCACTCTTAGAAGCATTTTCTCCGATTTCTCATGGTTTCCTAACACCAGTTTCGAAAACGATGCTGATTTCACAGAAAATGTTCTTGGAGCCAGTTCTTCCCAAAAGATATGTAATTTAACTAGTTCACTCACCGTGATATTCCGTGTTCTGAACATATTCCATGCATCAAGGATTCGACAATCATTCTTTAATGAGTGTGAGCATGTGGATTATCAAATTTTCATCCACCTTACAAGACATGTTTTCACCTAGAAACATTTACTCACATTTCGCAGAAATTTCCTAACGTCAGTTTTGAAAATCAGGCAGTTTTCCCAGAAAAATACTCTTGTTGCATGTTCCATCCAATAGACAACTCATTTTCATAGATACCATCACTGTAACATTCTGTGTTCCTAAAAAACGGTTCATGCACCAAGGATTCAACAAATATTCACTGCTGAGTTGTTAGCATGTGAATTACCGATCTTTAATAAACCATTGAAGACATATTGTCACCTTAAAACATTTACTCAGATTTCACAGCGTTTTCATACCACCAGTTTCGAAACTGAGGCAGATTTTTCAGTAAAACTCTCCTGGAGATGGTTCTAACCAATAGATATGTAATTTGCATAGCTTCCCTCACCGAGAAAGACCGTGTTCCGAACAGGCTACATACATCAAGGATTGGAGAAACATTTTTAATGAGTTATGTACATGTGTATTACAGATCTTTCATCCACCATACAAGGCATATTGACACATAGATACATTAACTCTGAGTTCGCAGCTTTTCCTAATAGCAGTTTCGAAAATCAGGCAGTTTTCAAAGGAAATAAATGATGGAGCGTGTTCTACCCAATAGATACGTAAATTACATAGATTCCCCCGCTGTGATATTATGTGTTTCGAACACACTACATACAGAAACGATTCGACAAAAATAAACTATAGAGTTGTTTGCATGAGGATGACAGGACTTTCATCACAGTACAAGGCATATTGATGTTTAGAAGCATTTTCTCTGATTTCACAGAGCTTTCCAAATGCCAGTTTCGAAACTGAGGCAGATTTCACGGCAAAAACCTCTTGGAGCAGGTTCTAACCTACAGAAATGTAATAAACATGGATTCGATCACCGTGAAATTCCGTGTTCTGAACACACTACATGTATCTCGGATTCCACAAATATTCACTACATAGTTGTTTGCATGTGGATTACAGAACTTTCATCCACCATACAAGGCTTACTGGCACTTTGAAGAATTTTCTCAGATTTCAAAGGGTTCCTTTTAACGCCAGTTTAGAAAATGAGGCAGATTTGGCCGAAAAATGTTCTTGGAGCGAGTTATACACAAAAGTTATGTAATTTACCTAGTTTTACTCACCGTGACATTCCGTGTTCTGAACACGTTACATGCATCACGGATTTGACAAACATACTTTAATGAGTTGTGAACATTTGTATTATCGAACTTTCATCTTCCTTACAATGTATATTTACACATAGAAAGTTTTATTCTGATTTAGTAGATTTCTCCTTATCTCAGTTTCTAAAATCATGCATTTTTCACAGAGAAATCCTCTTGGATCGAGTTCTATCCAATAGACATGCAATTTACATAGAACCCATCAGCATGAAATTCCGTGTTCAAAATACCTACATGCATGAAGGATTCGACAAATATTCACTACAGAATTGGTAGCATAAGAATTACCTAACATTCATCCACCATAAATGCCATATTGACACTTTGAATCAGTTTCCCATATTTCAAAAGATTTTCCTAATGCCAGTTTTGAAAATGAGGCAGATTCACAAAAAATTCTCGTGGAGCAAGAACTTCCCAATAGAAATGTAATTTACATAGTTTCCCTCACAGTGACATTCCAATTCCAGAAAACGCTACATAATTCTCGGATTTGACAAACATTTTTAATGAGTTATGTACATGTGTATTACAGAACTTTCATCCACCATACAAGGCGTATTTAAACCTAGAAACATTAACTCTGAATTTGCAGGCTTTTCCTAATGCCAGTTTCGAAAATCAGGCCATTTTCTCCGGAAAAAATTTTTGGTGCGAGATCTACCCAATAGACATGAAATTTACATAGATTCCATCTCCGGAAATTTCCGTCATACGATCACGCTACATGCATAGGCTTTCTACAATTATTCACATCATGTTTGTTTGCATGTGGCTTTATGAACTTCCATCACAATAAAAGGCATATTGTCAGTTTGAAGCATTTTCTCTGATTTTGAA
Organism: Camelus bactrianus; assembly: GCF_048773025.1. Lineage (NCBI taxonomy): Eukaryota > Metazoa > Chordata > Mammalia > Artiodactyla > Camelidae > Camelus > Camelus bactrianus. The sequence goes on along the minus strand of NC_133539.1, from coordinate 139,338,288 downwards.
GGAATTTCTGAATGCCAGTTTCGAAAATGAGGCAGATTTCGCAGAAAAAACCTCTTGGAGTGAGTTCTAACCAAGAGACATTTAATTTACCTAGATTAGCTCACCGTGATATTCTGTTTTCCAAACACTCTTCATGTATCTCGGATTCGACAAATATTCTCTACAGAGTTGTTAGTATGCGGATTGCCGAACTTTCATCCACCATACAAGGCATATTTACACCTACAATTGATTAATCTGAGTTCGCAGCTTATTCCTAACGCATTTCAAAAATCAGGCTGTTATCTCAGGAAAAAACTCTTGGAGCGATTTCTAACCTATGGAAAGTTAATTTACATAAATTTCCTCACTGTGACATTCCGTGTTCCAAACATTCTACATGCATAACGGATCCGACAAATATTCACTACAGATCTGTTAGCATGTGGATTACCAAACTTTCATCACAAAACATTGAATATTGATACTTAGAACTATTTTCTCAGATTTTGCAGCATTTTCCAAGCGCCAGTTTCAAAAATGAAGCAGTTTTCAGAGAAAAATTCCCTTGAAGTGAGTTCTATAGAATCGACAAGTAGTTTACATTGTTTCAATCACCATGAAATTCCACGTTCCGAACATGGAACATGCATCACGGATTAGAAAAAAGATTCTGTAACATGTTGTGAAAATGTGAATTACCGAACTTTCTTCCAACATAAAGGCATCTTTACACCTACAAGTATTTTCTCTCATTTCGCAGCTTTATCCAAACATCCCATTCGAGAATCAAGCAAATTTTGCCAAAAAATTCTATTCTAGCTAGTTCTACCCAATAGAATTCTAATTTACATAGTTTCATTACCGTGAAATTCTTTATTCCGAACGTGCTAAATAAGTGACTGATTCGAATAGTATTCCCTTCTTAGTTGGTTACGTGGATTACCGGACATAAATTCCCCATTCAAGGCATCTTCACTCTTAGAAGCATTTTCTCCGATTTCTCATGGTTTCCTAACACCAGTTTGGAAAACGATGCTGATTTCACAGAAAATGTTCTTGGAGCCATTTCTTCCCAAAAGATATGTAATTTAACTAGTTCACTCACCGTGATATTCCGTGTTCTGAACATATTCCATGCATCAAGGATTCGACAATCATTCTTTAATGAGTGTGAGCATGTGGATTATCAAATTTTCATCCACCTTACAAGACATGTTTTCACCTAGAAACATTTACTCACATTTCGCAGAAATTTCCTTACGTCAGTTTTGAAAATCAGGCAGTTTTCCCAGAAAAATCCTCTTGTTGCATGTTCCATCCAATAGACAACTCATTTTCATAGATACCATCACTGTAACATTCCGTGTTCCTAAAAAACGGTTCATGCACCAAGGATTCAACAAATATTCACTGCTGAGTTGTTAGCATGTGAATTACCGATCTTTAATAAACCATTGAAGACATATTGTCACCTTAAAACATTTACTCAGATTTCACAGCGTTTTCATACCACCAGTTTCGAAACTGAGGCAGATTTTTCAGTAAAACTCTCCTGGAGATGGTTCTAACCAATAGATATGTAATTTACATAGCTTCCCTCACCGAGAAGGACCGTGTTCCGAACAGGCTACATACATCAAGGATTTGAGAAACATTTTTAATGAGTTATGTACATGTGTATTACAGATCTTTCATCCACCATACAAGGCATATTGACACATAGATACATTAACTCTGAGTTCGCAGCTTTTCCTAATAGCAGTTTCGAAAATCAGGCAGTTTTCAAAGGAAATAAATGTTGGAGCGTGTTCTACCCAATAGATACGTAAATTACATAGATTCCCCCGCTGTGATATTACGGGTTTCGAACACACTACATGCAGAAACGATTCGACAAAAATAAACTATAGAGTTGTTTGCATGAGGATGACAGGACTTTCATCACAGTACAAGGCATATTGATGTTTAGAAGCTTTTTCTCTGATTTCACAGAGCTTTCCAAATGCCAGTTTTGAAACTGAGGCAGATTTCACGGCAAAAACCTCTTGGAGCAGGTTCTAACCTACAGAAATGTAATAAACATGGATTCGATCACCGTGAAATTCCGTGTTCTGAACACACTACATGTATCTCGGATTCCACAAATATTCACTACATAGTTGTTTGCATGTGGATTACAGAACTTTCATCCACCATACAAGGCTTACTGGCACTTTGAAGAATTTTCTCAGATTTCAAAGGGTTCCTTTTAACGCCAGTTTAGAAAATGAGGCAGATTTGGCCGAAAAATGTTCTTGGAGCGAGTTATACACAAAAGTTATGTAATTTACCTAGTTTTACTCACCGTGACATTCCGTGTTCTGAACACGTTACATGCATCACGGATTTGACAAACATACTTTAATGAGTTGTGAACATTTGTATTATCGAACTTTCATCTTCCTTACAATGTATATTTACACATAGAAAGTTTTATTCTGATTTAGTAGATTTCTCCTTATCTCAGTTTCTAAAATCATGCATTTTTCACAGAGAAATCCTCTTGGATCGAGTTCTATCCAATAGACATGCAATTTACATAGAACCCATCAGCGTGAAATTCCATGTTCCAAAATACCTACACGCATGAAGGATTCGACAAATATTCACTACAGTATTGGTAGCATAAGAATTACCTAACATTCATCCAACATAAATGCCATATTGACACTTTGAAGCACTTTCCCATATTTCAAAAGATTTTCCTAATGCCAGTTTTGAAAATGAGGCAGATTCACAAAAAATTCTCGTGGAGCAAGAACTTCCCAATAGAAATGTAATTTACATATTTTCCCTCACAGTGATATTCCAATTCCCGAAAACGCTACATACATCTCGGATTTGACAAACATTTTTAATGAGTTATGTACATGTGTATTACAGAACTTTCATCCACCATACAAGGCATATTTAAACCTAGAAACATTAACTCTGAATTTGCAGGCTTTTCCTAATGCCAGTTTCGAAAATCAGGCCATTTTCTCCGGAGAAAATTTTTGGAGCGCGTTCTAACAAATAGACATGAAATTTACATAGATTCCATCTCCGGAAATTTCCGTCATACGATCAAACTACATGCATAGGCTTTCTACATTTATTCACATCATGTTTGTTTGCATGTGGCTTTATGAACTTCCATCACAATACAAGGCATATTGTCAGTTTGAAGCATTTTCTCTGATTTTGAAGTAATTTCCGAATGCCAGTTTAGAAAATGAGGCAGATTTCACAGAAAAAACCTCTTGGATTGAGTTCTAACCAAGAGACATTTAATTTACCTAGATTAGCTCACCGTGATATTCTGTGTTCCAAACACTCTTCATGTATCTCGGATTCGACAAATATTCTCTACAGAGTTGTTAGTATGCGGATTGCCGAACTTTCATCCACCATACAAGGCATATTTACACCTACAATTGATTAATCTGAGTTCGCAGCTTATTCCTAACGCATTTCAAAAATCAGGCTGTTATCTCAGGAAAAAACTCTTGGAGCGATTTCTAACCTATGGAAAGTTAATTTACATAAATTTCCTCACTGTGACATTCCGTATTCCAAACATTCTACATGCATAACTGATCCGACAAATATTCACTACAGATCTGTTAGCATGTGGATTACCAAACTTTCATCACAAAACATTGAATATTGATACTTAGAACTATTTTCTCAGATTTTGCAGCATTTTCCAAGCGCCAGTTTCAAAAATGAAGCAGTTTTCAGAGAAAAATTCCCTTGAAGTGAGTTCTATAGAATCGACAAGTAGTTTACATTGTTTCAATCACCATGAAATTCCACGTTCCGAACATGGAACATGCATCACGGATTAGAAAAAAGATTCTGTAACATGTTGTGAAAATGTGAATTACCGAACTTTCTTCCAACATAAAGGCATCTTTACACCTACAAGTATTTTCTCTCATTTCGCAGCTTTATCCAAACATCCCATTCGAGAATCAAGCAAGTTTTGCCAAAAAATTCTATTCTAGCTAGTTCTACCCAATAGAATTCTAATTTACATAGTTTCATTACCATGAAATTCTTTATTCCGAACGTGCTAAATAAGTGACTGATTCGAATAGTATTCCCTTCTTAGTTGGTTACGTGGATTACCGGACATAAATTCCCCATTCAAGGCATCTTCACTCTTAGAAGCATTTTCTCCGATTTCTCATGGTTTCCTAACACCAGTTTGGAAAACGATGCTGATTTCACAGAAAATGTTCTTGGAGCCATTTCTTCCCAAAAGATATGTAATTTAACTAGTTCACTCACCGTGATATTCCATGTTCTGAACATATTCCATGCATCAAGGATTCGACAATCATTCTTTAATGAGTGTGAGCATGTGGATTATCAAATTTTCATCCACCTTACAAGACATGTTTTCACCTAGAAACATTTACTCACATTTCGCAGAAATTTCCTAACGTCAGTTTTGAAAATCAGGCAGTTTTCCCAGAAAAATACTCTTGTTGCATGTTCCATCCAATAGACAACTCATTTTCATAGATACCATCACTGTAACATTCCGTGTTCCTAAAAAACGGTTCATGCACCAAGGATTCAACAAATATTCACTGCTGAGTTGTTAGCATGTGAATTACCGATCTTTAATAAACCATTGAAGACATATTGTCACCTTAAAACATTTACTCAGATTTCACAGCGTTTTCATACCACCAGTTTCGAAACTGAGGCAGATTTTTCAGTAAAACTCTCCTGGAGATGGTTCTAACCAATAGATATGTAATTTGCATAGCTTCCCTCACCGAGAAAGACCGTGTTCCGAACAGGCTACATACATCAAGGATTGGAGAAACATTTTTAATGAGTTATGTACATGTGTATTACAGATCTTTCATCCACCATACAAGGCATATTGACACATAGATACATTAACTCTGAGTTCGCAGCTTTTCCTAATAGCAGTTTCGAAAATCAGGCAGTTTTCAAAGGAAATAAATGATGGAGCATGTTCTACCCAATAGATACGTAAATTACATAGATTCCCCCGCTGTGATATTACGGGTTTCGAACACACTACATACAGAAACGATTCGACAAAAATAAACTATAGAGTTGTTTGCATGAGGATGACAGGACTTTCATCACAGTACAAGGCATATTGATGTTTAGAAGCATTTTCTCTGATTTCACAGAGCTTTCCAAATGCCAGTTTCGAAACTGAGGCAGATTTCACGGCAAAAACCTCTTGGAGCAGGTTCTAACCTACAGAAATGTAATAAACATGGATTCGATCACCGTGAAATTCCGTGTTCTGAACACACTACATGTATCTCGGATTCCACAAATATTCACTACATAGTTGTTTGCATGTGGATTACAGAACTTTCATCCACCATACAAGGCTTACTGGCACTTTGAAGAATTTTCTCAGATTTCAAAGGGTTCCTTTTAACGCCAGTTTAGAAAATGAGGCAGATTTGGCCGAAAAATGTTCTTGGAGCGAGTTATACACAAAAGTTATGTAATTTACCTAGTTTTACTCACCGTGACATTCCGTGTTCTGAACACGTTACATGCATCACGGATTTGACAAACATACTTTAATGAGTTGTGAACATTTGTATTATCGAACTTTCATCTTCCTTACAATGTATATTTACACATAGAAAGTTTTATTCTGATTTAGTAGATTTCTCCTTATCTCAGTTTCTAAAATCATGCATTTTTCACAGAGAAATCCTCTTGGATCGAGTTCTATCCAATAGACATGCAATTTACATAGAACCCATCAGCGTGAAATTCCATGTTCCAAAATACCTACACGCATGAAGGATTCGACAAATATTCACTACAGTATTGGTAGCATAAGAATTACCTAACATTCATCCAACATAAATGCCATATTGACACTTTGAAGCACTTTCCCATATTTCAAAAGATTTTCCTAATGCCAGTTTTGAAAATGAGGCAGATTCACAAAAAATTCTCGTGGAGCAAGAACTTCCCAATAGAAATGTAATTTACATATTTTCCCTCACAGTGATATTCCAATTCCCGAAAACGCTACATACATCTCGGATTTGACAAACATTTTTAATGAGTTATGTACATGTGTATTACAGAACTTTCATCCACCATACAAGGCATATTTAAACCTAGAAACATTAACTCTGAATTTGCAGGCTTTTCCTAATGCCAGTTTCGAAAATCAGGCCATTTTCTCCGGAGAAAACTTTTGGAGCGCGTTCTAACAAATAGACATGAAATTTACATAGATTCCATCTCCGGAAATTTCCGTCATACGATCAAACTACATGCATAGGCTTTCTACATTTATTCACATCATGTTTGTTTGCATGTGGCTTTATGAACTTCCATCACAATACAAGGCATATTGTCAGTTTGAAGCATTTTCTCTGATTTTGAAGTAATTTCCGAATGCCAGTTTAGAAAATGAGGCAGATTTCACAGAAAAAACCTCTTGGATTGAGTTCTAACCAAGAGATATTTAATTTACCTAGATTAGCTCACCGTGATATTCTGTGTTCCAAACACTCTTCATGTATCTCGGATTCGACAAATATTCTCTACAGAGTTGTTAGTATGCGGATTGCCGAACTTTCATCCACCATACAAGGCATATTTACACCTACAATTGATTAATCTGAGTTCGCAGCTTATTCCTAACGCATTTCAAAAATCAGGCTGTTATCTCAGGAAAAAACTCTTGGAGCGATTTCTAACCTATGGAAAGTTAATTTACATAAATTTCCTCACTGTGACATTCCGTGTTCCAAACATTCTACATGCATAACGAATTCGACAAATATTCACTACAGATCTGTTAGCATGTGGATTACCAAACTTTCATCACAAAACATTGAATATTGATACTTAGAACTATTTTCTCAGATTTTGCAGCATTTTCCAAGCGCCAGTTTCAAAAATGAACAAGTTTTCACAGAAAAATTAACTTGAAGTGAGTTCTATAGAATCGACAAGTAGTTTACATTGTTTCAATCACCATGAAATTCCACGTTCCGAACATGGAACATGCATCACGGATTAGAAAAAAGATTCTGTAACATGTTGTGAAAATGTGAATTACCGAACTTTCTTCCAACATAAAGGCATCTTTACACCTACGAGTATTTTCTCTCATTTCGCAGCTTTATCCAAACATCCCATTCGAGAATCAAGCAAGTTTTGCCAAAAAATTCTATTCTAGCTAGTTCTACCCAATAGAATTCTAATTTACATAGTTTCATTACCGTGAAATTCTTTATTCCGAACGTGCTAAATAAGTGACTGATTCGAATAGTATTCCCTTCTTAGTTGGTTACGTGGATTACCGGACATAAATACCCCATTCAAGGCATCTTCACTCTTAGAAGCATTTTCTCCGATTTCTCATGGTTTCCTAACACCAGTTTGGAAAACGATGCTGATTTCACAGAAAATGTTCTTGGAGCCATTTCTTCCCAAAAGATATGTAATTTAACTAGTTCACTCACCGTGATATTCCGTGTTCTGAACATATTCCATGCATCAAGGATTCGACAATCATTCTTTAATGAGTGTGAGCATGTGGATTATCAAATTTTCATCCACCTTACAAGACATGTTTTCACCTAGAAACATTTACTCACATTTCGCAGAAATTTCCTAACGTCAGTTTTGAAAATCAGGCAGTTTTCCCAGAAAAATCCTCTTGTTGCATGTTCCATCCAATAGACAACTCATTTTCATAGATACCATCACTGTAACATTCCGTGTTCCTAAAAAACGGTTCATGCACCAAGGATTCAACAAATATTCACTGCTGAGTTGTTAGCATGTGAATTACCGATCTTTAATAAACCATTGAAGACATATTGTCACCTTAAAACATTTACTCAGATTTCACAGCGTTTTCATACCACCAGTTTCGAAACTGAGGCAGATTTTTCAGTAAAACTCTCCTGGAGATGGTTCTAACCAATAGATATGTAATTTGCATAGCTTCCCTCACCGAGAAAGACCGTGTTCCGAACAGGCTACATACATCAAGGATTGGAGAAACATTTTTAATGAGTTATGTACATGTGTATTACAGATCTTTCATCCACCATACAAGGCATATTGACACATAGATACATTAACTCTGAGTTCGCAGCTTTTCCTAATAGCAGTTTCGAAAATCAGGCAGTTTTCAAAGGAAATAAATGTTGGAGCGTGTTCTACCCAATAGATACGTAAATTACATAGATTCCCCCGCTGTGATATTACGGGTTTCGAACACACTACATGCAGAAACGATTCGACAAAAATAAACTATAGAGTTGTTTGCATGAGGATGACAGGACTTTCATCACAGTACAAGGCATATTGATGTTTAGAAGCTTTTTCTCTGATTTCACAGAGCTTTCCAAATGCCAGTTTCGAAACTGAGGCAGATTTCACGGCAAAAACCTCTTGGAGCAGGTTCTAACCTATAGAAATGTAATAAACATGGATTTGATCACCGTGAAATTCCGTGTTCTGAACACACTACATGTATCTCGGATTCCACAAATATTCACTACATAGTTGTTTGCATGTGGATTACAGAACTTTCATCCACCATACAAGGCTTACTGGCACTTTGAAGAATTTTCTCAGATTTCAAAGGGTTCCTTTTAACGCCAGTTTAGAAAATGAGGCAGATTTGGCCGAAAAATGTTCTTGGAGCGAGTTATACACAAAAGTTATGTAATTTACCTAGTTTTACACACCGTGACATTCCGTGTTCTGAACACGTTACATGCATCACGGATTTGACAAACATACTTTAATGAGTTGTGAAGATTTGTATTATCGAACTTTCATCTGCCTTACAATGTATATTTACACATAGAAAGTTTTATTCTGATTTAGTAGATTTCTCCTTATGTCAGTTTCTAAAATCATGCATTTTTCACAGAGAAATCCTCTTGGATCGAGTTCTATCCAATAGACATGCAATTTACATAGAACCCATCAGCATGAAATTCCGTGTTCAAAATACCTACACGCATGAAGGATTCGACAAATATTCACTACAGAATTGGTAGCATAAGAATTACCTAACATTCATCCACCATAAATGCCATATTGACACTTTGAAGCACTTTCCCATATTTCAAAAGATTTTCCTAATGCCAGTATTGAAAATGAGGCAGATTCACAAAAAATTCTCGTGGAGCAAGAACTTCCCAATAGAAATGTAATTTACATAGTTTCCCTCACAGTGACATTCCAATTCCAGAAAACGCTACATAATTCTCGGATTTGACAAACATTTTTAATGAGTTATGTACATGTGTATTACAGAACTTTCATCCACCATGCAAGGCATATTTAAACCTAGAAACATTAACTCTGAATTTGCAGGCTTTTCCTAATGCCAGTTTCGAAAATCAGGCCATTTTCTCCGGAAAAAATTTTTGGAGCGAGTTCTAACCAATAGACATGAAATTTACATAGATTCCATCTCCAGAAATTTCCGTCATACGATCACGCTACATGCATAGGCTTTCTACAATTATTCACATCATGTTTGTTTGCATGTGGCTTTATGAACTTCCATCACAATAAAAGGCATATTGTCAGTTTGAAGCATTTTCTCTGATTTTGAAGGAATTTCTGAATGCCAGTTTCGAAAATGAGGCAGATTTTGCAGAAAAAACCTCTTGGAGTGAGTTCTAACCAAGAGACATTTAATTTACCTAGATTAGCTCACCGTGATATTCTGTTTTCCAAACACTCTTCATGTATCTCGGATTCGACAAATATTCTCTACAGAGTTGTTAGTATGCGGATTGCCGAACTTTCATCCACCATACAAGGCATATTTACACCTACAATTGATTAATCTGAGTTCGCAGCTTATTCCTAACGCATTTCAAAAATCAGGCTGTTATCTCAGGAAAAAACTCTTGGAGCGATTTCTAACCTATGGAAAGTTAATTTACATAAATTTCCTCACTGTGACATTCCGTGTTCCAAACATTCTACATGCATAACGGATTCGACAAATATTCACTACAGATCTGTTAGCATGTGGATTACCGAACATTCATCACAAAACATTGAATATTGATACTTAGAACTATTTTCTCAGATTTTGCAGCATTTTCCAATCGCCAGTTTCAAAAATGAAGCAGTTTTCAGAGAAAAATTCCCTTGAAGTGAGTTCTATAGAATCGACAAGTAGTTTACATTGCTTCAATCACCATGAAATTCCACGTTCCGAACATGGAACATGCATCACGGATTAGAAAAAAGATTCTGTAACATGTTGTGAAAATGTGAATTACCGAACTTTCTTCCAACATAAAGGCATCTTTACACCTACAAGTATTTTCTCTCGTTTCGCAGCTTTATCCAAACATCCCATTCGAGAATCAAGCAAGTTTTGCCAAAAAATTCTATTCTAGCTAGTTCTACCCAATAGAATTCTAATTTACATAGTTTCATTACCGTGAAATACTTTATTCCGAACGTGCTAAATAAGTGACTGATTCGAATAGTATTACCTTCTTAGTTGGTTACGTGGATTACCGGACATAAATTCCCCATTCAAGGCATCTTCACTCTTAGAAGCATTTTCTCCGATTTCTCATGGTTTCCTAACACCAGTTTGGAAAACGATGCTGATTTCACAGAAAATGTTCTTGGAGCCATTTCTTCCCAAAAGATATGTAATTTAACTAGTTCACTCACCGTGATATTCCGTGTTCTGAACATATTTCATGCATCAAGGATTCGACAATCATTCTTTAATGAGTGTGAGCATGTGGATTATCAAATTTTCATCCACCTTACAAGACATGTTTTCACCTAGAAACATTTACTCACATTTCGCAGAAATTTCCTAACGTCAGTTTTGAAAATCAGGCAGTTTTCCCAGAAAAATCCTCTTGTTGCATGTTCCATCCAATAGACAACTCATTTTCATAGATACCATCACTGTAACATTCCGTGTTCCTAAAAAACGGTTCATGCACCAAGGATTCAACAAATATTCACTGCTGAGTTGTTAGCATGTGAATTACCGATCTTTAATAAACCATTGAAGACATATTGTCACCTTAAAACATTTACTCAGATTTCACAGCATTTTCATACCACCAGTTTCGAAACTGAGGCAGATTTTTCAGTAAAACTCTCCTGGAGATGGTTCTAACCAATAGATATGTAATTTACATAGCTTCCCTCACCGAGAAAGACCGTGTTCCGAACAGGCTACATACATCAAGGATTTGAGAAACATTTTTAATGAGTTATGTACATGTGTATTACAGATCTTTCATCCACCATACAAGGCATATTGACACATAGATACATTAACTCTGAGTTCGCAGCTTTTCCTAATAGCAGTTTCGAAAATCAGGCAGTTTTCAAAGGAAATAAATGTTGGAGCGTGTTCTACCCAATAGATACGTAAATTACATAGATTCCCCCGCTGTGATATTACGTGTTTCGAACACACTACATGCAGAAACGATTCGACAAAAATAAACTATAGAGTTGTTTCCATGAGGATGACAGGACTTTCATCACAGTACAAGGCATATTGATGTTTAGAAGCATTTTCTCTGATTTCACAGAGCTTTCCAAATGCCAGTTTCGAAACTGAGGCAGATTTCACGGCAAAAAACTCTTGGAGCAGGTTCTAACCTATAGAAATGTAATAAACATGGATTCGATCACCGTGAAATTCCGTGTTCTGAACACACTACATGTATCTCGTATTCGACAAATATTCACTTCATAGTTGTTTGCATGTGGATTACAGAACTTTCATCCACCATACAAGGCTTACTGGCACTTTGAAGAATTTTCTCAGATTTCAAAGGGTTCCTTTTAACGCCAGTTTAGAAAATGAGGCAGATTTGGCCGAAAAATGTTCTTGGAGCGAGTTATACACAAAAGTTATGTAATTTACCTAGTTTTACTCACCGTGACATTCTGTGTTCTGAACACGTTACATGCATCACGGATTTGACAAACATACTTTAATGAGTTGTGAAGATTTGTATTATCGAACTTTCATCTGCCTTACAATGTATATTTACACATAGAAAGTTTTATTCTGATTTAGTAGATTTCTCCTTATCTCAGTTTCTAAAATCATGCATTTTTCACAGAGAAATCCTCTTGGATCGAGTTCTATCCAATAGACATGCAATTTACATAGAACCCATCAGCATGAAATTCCGTGTTCAAAATACCTACACGCATGAAGGATTCGACAAATATTCACTACAGAATTGGTAGCATAAGAATTACCTAACATTCATCCACCATAAATGCCATATTGACACTTTGAAGCACTTTCCCATATTTCAAAAGATTTTCCTAATGCCAGTTTTGAAAATGAGGCAGATTCACAAAAAATTCTCGTGGAGCAAGAACTTCAAAATAGAAATATAATTTACATAGTTTCCCTCACAGTGACATTCCAATTCCAGAAAACGCTACATAATTCTCGGATTTGACAAACATTTTTAATGAGTTATGTACATGTGTATTACAGAACTTTCATCCACCATAAAAGGCATATTTAAACCTAGAAATATTAACTCTGAATTTGCAGGCTTTTCCTAATGCCAGTTTCGAAAATCAGGCCATTTACTCCGGAAAAAATTTTTGGAGCGAGTTCTAACCAATAGACATGAAATTTACATAGATTCCATCTCCGGAAATTTCCGTCATACGATCACGCTACATGCATAGGCTTTCTACAATTATTCACATCATGTTTGTTTGCATGTGGCTTTATGAACTTCCATCACAATAAAAGGCATATTGTCAGTTTGAAGCATTTTCTCTGATTTTGAAGGAATTTCTGAATGCCAGTTTCGAAAATGAGGCAGATTTCGCAGAAAAAACCTCTTGGAGTGAGTTCTAACCAAGAGACATTTAATTTACCTAGATTAGCTCACCGTGATATTCTGTGTTCCAAACACTCTTCATGTATCTCGCTTTCGACAAATATTCTCTACAGAGTTGTTAGTATGCGGATTGCCGAACTTTCATCCAACATACAAGGCATATTTACACCTACAATTGATTAATCTGAGTTCGCAGCTTATTCCTAACGCATTTCAAAAATCAGGCTGTTATCTCAGGAAAAAACTCTTGGAGCGATTTCTAACCTATGGAAAGTTAATTTACATAAATTTCCTCACTGTGACATTCTGTGTTCCAAACATTCTACATGCATAACGGATTCGACAAATATTCACTACAGATTTGTTAACATGTGGATTACCAAACTTTCATCACAAAACGTTGAATATTGATACTTAGAACTATTTTCTCAGATTTTGCAGCGTTTTCCAAGCGCCAGTTTCAAAAATGAAGCAGTTTTCAGAGAAAAATTCCCTTGAAGTGAGTTCTATAGAATCGACAATTAGTTTACATTGTTTCAATCACCATGAAATTCCACGTTCCGTACATGGAACATGCATCACGTATTAGAAAAAAGATTCTGTAACATGTTGTGAAAATATGAATTACCGAACTTTCTTCCAACATAAAGGCATCTTTACACCTACAAGTATTTTCTCTCATTTCGCAGCTTTATCCAAACATCCCATTCGAGAATCAAGCAAGTTTTGCCAAAAAATTCTATTCTAGCTAGTTCTACCCAATAGAATTCTAATTTACATAGTTTCATTACCGTGAAATTCTTTATTCCGAACGTGCTAAATAAGTGACTGATTCGAATAGTATTCCCTTCTTAGGTGGTTACGTGGATTACCGGACATAAATTCCCCATTCAAGGCATCTTCACTCTTAGAAGCATTTTCTCCGATTTCTCATGGTTTCCTAACACCAGTTTGGAAAACGATGCTGATTTCATAGAAAATGTTCTTGGAGCCATTTCTTCCCAAAAGATATGTAATTTAACTAGTTCACTCACCGTGATATTCCGTGTTCTGAACATATTCCATGCATCAAGGATTCGACAATCATTCTTTAATGAGTGTGAGCATGTGGATTATCAAATTTTCATCCACCTTACAAGACATGTTTTCACCTAGAAACATTTACTCACATTTCGCAGAAATTTCCTAACGTCAGTTTTGAAAATCAGGCAGTTTTCCCAGAAAAATCCTCTTGTTGCATGTTCCATCCAATAGACAACTCATTTTCATAGATACCATCGCTGTAACATTCCGTGTTCCTAAAAAACGGTTCATGCACCAAGGATTCAACAAATATTCACTGCTGAGTTGTTAGCATGTGAATTACCGATCTTTAATAAACCATTGAAGACATATTGTCACCTTAAAACATTTACTCAGATTTCACAGCGTTTTCATACCACCAGTTTCGAAACTGAGGCAGATTTTTCAGTAAAACTCTCCTGGAGATGGTTCTAACCAATAGATATGTAATTTACATAGCTTCCCTCACCGAGAAAGACCGTGTTCCGAACAGGCTACATACATCAAGGATTGGAGAAACATTTTTAATGAGTTATGTACATGTGTATTACAGATCTTTCATCCACCGTACAAGGCATATTGACACATAGATACATTAACTCTGAGTTCGCAGCTTTTCCTAATAGCAGTTTCGAAAATCAGGCAGTTTTCAAAGGAAATAAATGATGGAGCGTGTTCTACCCAATAGATACGTAAATTACATAGATTCCCCCGCTGTGATATTACGTGTTTCGAACACACTACATGCAGAAACGATTCGACAAAAATAAACTATAGAGTTGTTTCCATGAGGATGACAGGACTTTCATCACAGTACAAGGCATATTGATGTTTAGAAGCATTTTCTCTGATTTCACAGAGCTTTCCAAATGCCAGTTTCGAAACTGAGGCAGATTTCACGGCAAAAACCTCTTGGAGCAGGTTCTAACCTATAGAAATGTAATAAACATGGATTCGATCACCGTGAAATTCCGTGTTCTGAACACACTACATGTATCTCGTATTCGACAAATATTCACTACATAGTTGTTTGCATGTGGATTACAGAACTTTCATCCACCATACAAGGCTTACTGACACTTTGAAGAATTTTCTCAGATTTCAAAGGGTTCCTTTTAACGCCAGTTTAGAAAATGAGGCAGATTTGGCCGAAAAATTTTCTTGGAGCGAGTTATACACAAAAGTTATGTAATTTACCTAGTTTTACTCACCGTGACATTCCGTGTTCTGAACACGTTACATGCATCACGGATTTGACAAACATACTTTAATGAGTTGTGAACATTTGTATTATCGAACTTTCATCTTCCTTACAATGTATATTTACACATAGAAAGTTTTATTCTGATTTAGTAGATTTCTCCTTATCTCAGTTTCTAAAATCATGCATTTTTCACAGAGAAATCCTCTTGGATCGAGTTGTATACAATAGACATGCAATTTACATAGAACCCATCAGCGTGAAATTCCATGTTCCAAAATACCTACACGCATGAAGGATTCGACAAATATTCACTACAGAATTGGTAGCATAAGAATTACCTAACATTCATCCAACATAAATGCGATATTGACACTTTGAAGCACTTTCCCATATTTCAAAAGATTTTCCTAATGCCAGATTTGAAAATGAGGCAGATTCACAAAAAATTCTCGTGGAGCAAGTACTTCCCAATAGAAATGTAATTTACATAGTTTCCCTCACAGTGACATTCCAATTCCCGAAAACGCTACATACATCTCGGATTTGACAAACATTTTTAATGAGTTATGTACATGTGTATTACAGAACTTTCATCCACCATACAAGGCATATTTAAACCTAGAAACATTAACTCTGAATTTGCAGGCTTTTCCTAATGCCAGTTTCGAAAATCAGGCCATTTTCTCCGGAGAAAATTTTTGGAGCACGTTCTAACCAATAGACATGAAATTTTCATAGATTCCATCTCCGGAAATTTCCGTCATACGATCAAACTACATGCATAGGCTTTCTACATTTATTCACATCATGTTTGTTTGCATGTGGCTTTATGAACTTCCATCACAATACAAGGCATATTGTCAGTTTGAAGCATTTTCTCTGATTTTGAAGGAATTTCCGAATGCCAGTTTAGAAAATGAGGCAGATTTCACAGAAAAAACCTCTTGGATTGAGTTCTAACCAAGAGACATTTAATTTACCTAGATTAGCTCACCGTGATATTGTGTTCCAAACACTCTTCATGTATCTCGGATTCGACAAATATTCTCTACAGAGTTGTTAGTATGCGGATTGCCGAACTTTCATCCACCATACAAGGCATATTTACACCTACAATTGATTAATCTGAGTTCGCAGCTTATTCCTAACGCATTTCAAAAATCAGGCTGTTATCTCAGGAAAAAACTCTTGGAGCGATTTCTAACCTATGGAAAATTAATTTACATAAATTTCTTCACTGTGACATTCCGTGTTCCAAAAATTCTACATGCATAACGGATTCGACAAATATTCACTACAGATTTGTTAGCATGTGGATTACCGAACTTTCATCACAAAACATTGAGTATTGATACTTAGAAGTACTTTCTCAGATTTTGCAGCGTTTTCCAAGCGCCAGTTTCAAAAATGAACAAGTTTTCACAGAAAAATTAACTTGAAGTGAGTTCTACCGAATCGACAAGTAGTTTACATTTTTTCAATCACCGTGAAATTCCACGTTCCGAATATGGAACATGCATCACGGATTAGAAAAAAGATTCTTTAACATGTTGTGAAAATATGGATTACCGAACTTTCTTCCAACATAAAGGCTTCTTTACACCTACAAATATTTTCTCTCATTTGGCAGCTTTATCCAAACATCCCATTCAAGTATCAAGCAATTTTTGCCAAAAAATTCTATTCTAGCTAGTTCTACCCAATAGAATTCTAATTTACATTGTTTCATTACCGTGAAATTCTTTTTTCCGAACGTGCTAAATAAGAGACGGATTTGAAAAGTATTCCCTTCATAGTTGGTTACGTGGATTACCAGACTTAAATTCCCCATTCAAGGCATCTTAACTCTTAGAAGCATTTTCTCCGATTTCTCATGGTTATCTAACCCCAGTTTGGAAAAAGATGCTGATTTCTAAGAAAATGTTCTTGGAGCCAATTCTTCCCAAAAGATATGTAATGTAAATAGTTCACTCACCGAGATATTCCGTGTTCTGAACATATTCCATGCATCAAGGATTCGACAATCATTCTTTAATGAGTGTGAGCATGTGGATTATCAAATTTTCATCCACCTTACAAGGCATGTTTTCACCTAGAAACATTTACTCACATTTTGCAGAAATTTCCTAACGTCAGTTTTGAAAATCAGGCAGTTTTCCCAGAAAAATCCTCTTGTTGCATGTTCCATCCAATAGACAACTCATTTTCATAGATACCATCACTGTAACATTCCGTGTTCCTAAAAAACGGTTCATGCACCAAGGATTCAACAAATATACACTGCTGAGTTGTTATCATGTGAATTACCGATCTTTAATAAACCATTGAAAACATATTGTCACCTTAAAACATTTACTCAGATTTCACAGCGTTTTCATAACACCAGTTTCGAAACTGAGGCAGATTTTTCAGTAAAACTCTCCTGGAGATGGTTCTAACCAATAGATATGTAATTTACATAGCTTCCCACACCGAGAAAGACCGTGTTCCGAACAGGCTACATACATCAAGGATTTGAGAAACATTTTTAATGAGTTATGTACATGTGTATTACAGATCTTTCATCCACCATACAAGGCATATTGACACATAGATACACTAACTCTGAGTTCGCAGCTTTTTCCTAATAGCAGTTTCGAAAATCAGGCAGTTTTCAAAGGAAATAAATGTTGGAGCGTGTTCTACCCAATAGATACGTAAATTACATAGATTCCCCCGCTGTGATATTACGTGTTTCGAACACACTACATGCAGAAACGATTCGACAAAAATAAACTATAGAGTTGTTTGCATGAGGATGACAGGACTTTCATCACAGTACAAGGCATATTGATGTTTAGAAGCATTTTCTCTGATTTCACAGAGCTTTCCAAATGCCAGTTTCGAAACTGAGGCAGATTTCACGGCAAAAACCTCTTGGAGCAGGTTCTAACCTATAGAAATGTAATAAACATGGATTCGATCACCGTGAAATTCCGTGTTCTGAACACACTACATGTATCTCGGATTCCACAAATATTCACTACATAGTTGTTTGCATGTGGATTACAGCACTTTCATCCACCATACAAGGCTTAATGGCACTTTGAAGAATTTTCTCAGATCAAAGTGTTAATTTTAACGCCAGTTTAGAAAATGAGGCAGATTTGGCCGAAAAATGTTCTTAGAGCGAGTTATACACAAAAGTTATGTAATTTACCTAGTTTTACTCACCGTGACATTCCGTGTTCTGAACACGTTACATGTATCACGGATTTGACAAACATACTTTAATGAGTTGTGAACATTTGTATTATCGAACTTTCATCTTCCTTACAATGTATATTTACACATAGAAAGTTTTATTCTGATTTAGTAGATTTCTCCTAAACTCAGTTTCTAAAATCATGCAGTTTTCACAGAGAAATCCTCTTGGATCGAGTTCTATCCAATAGACATGCAATTTACATAGAACCCATCAGCGTGAAATTCCGTGTTCCAAAATACCTACACGCATGACGGATTCGACAAATATTCACTACAGAATTGGTAGCATAAGAATAACCTAACATTCATCCACCATAAATGCCATATTGACACTTTGAATCACTTTCCCATATTTCAAAAGTTTTTCCTAATGCCAGTTTTGAAAATGAGGCAGATTCACAAAAAATTCTCGTGGAGCAAGTACTTCCCAATAGAAATGTAATTTACATAGTTTCCCTCACAGTGACATTCCAATTCCCGAAAACGCTACATACTTCTCGGATTTGACAAACATTTTTAAAAGTTATGTACATGTGTATTACAGAACTTTCATCCACCATACAAGGCATATTTACACCTACAATTGATTAATCTCAGTTCAAAGCTTATTCCTAACACATTTCAAAAATCAGGCTGTTATCTCAGGAAAAAACTCTTGGAGCGATTTCTAACCTATGGAAATTTAATTTACATAAATTTTCTCACTGTGACTTTCCGTGTTCCGAACATTCTACATGAATAACTGATTCGACAAATATTCACTACAGATTTGTTAGCATGTGGATTACCGAACTTTCATCACAAAACATTGAATATTGATACTTAGAGGTATTTTCTCAGATTTTGCAGCGTTTGCCAAGCGCCAGTTTCAAAAATGAAGCAGTTTTCACAGAAAAATTCCCTTGAAGTGACTTCTACCGAATAGATAAGTAGTTTACATTGTTTCAATCAACATGAATTTCCACATTCAGAACATGGTACATGCATCACGGATTCGAAAAAAGATTCTTTAATATGTTGTGAAAATGTGGATTACTGAACTTTCTTTCAACATAAAGGCATTTTTACACCTACAAATATTTTCTCTCATTTCGCAGCTTTATCCAAAAATAACATTCGACAATCAAGCAATTTTCGCTGAAATATTTTAGTCTAGCCAGTTCTACCCAATAGAATTCTAATTTACATACTTTCATTACCGTTAAATTCTTTTTTTGAATGCGCTACATGAATCACGGTTTGAAAAATATTTACTACACTCTTGTTAACAAGTGGATTACCGGACTTTCATCCACCAATCATGTCATATTGACACTTAGAAGCATTTTCTCATATTTCGAAGATTTTTCCTTATACCAGATTTGAAAAAGAGGCAGATTTTGCAGAAAAACGCTCTTGGAACGAGTTCTACCCAATAGAGAGGTAATTTACATAGATGTGCTCATCATGACATTTTGTGTTCCGAACACGTTTCATGTAACTCTGATTCGACAAATATTCACTACAGAGATGTTAGCATTTGGATTACCAATCTTACATCCACCATACCAGGCATATTTACATCTACAAATATTTACTCTCATTTCGCAGTTTTATCCAAACCTCAAATTCGAAAATCATGCAATTTGCCCAGAAAAATTCTATTCAAGCTAGTTCTACCCAATAGAATTTTAATTTACATAGTTTCATTACCGTGAATTTCCGTGTTCCAAACACGTTAAATAATTCACGGTTTCGAAAAGTATTCCCTTCAAAGTTGGTTATGTGGATTATCGGACTTAAATTCCCCATTTAAGGCATATTCACACTTAGAAACTTTTTCTCAGATTTCTCAGGTTTTTCCTAACGCCAGTTTGGAAAATGAAGCTGATTTCACAGAAAATGTTCTTGGAGCCAGTTCTTCCCAAAAGATATTTAATTTAAGTAGTTCACTCACCGAAACATTCCGTGTTCTGAACATTTTACTTGCATCAAGGATTCGACAATCATTCTTTAATGAGTGGGAGCATGTGGATTATCAAATTTTCATCCACCTTACAAGACATGTTTTCACCTAGAAATATTTACTCACATTTCCCAGAATTTTCGTAAGGTCAGTTTCGATAATCAGGCAGTTTTCCCAGAAAAATCCTCTTGTTGCATGTTCCATCCAATAGACAACTCATTTTCATAGATACCATCACCGTAACATTCCGTGTTCCTAAAAAACGGTTCATGCAACAAGGATTCAACAAATATTCACTGCTGAGTTGTTAGCATGTGAATTAACGATCTTTAATAAACCAATGATGACATATTGTCAACTTAAACCATTTAGTCTGATTTCACAGAGATTTTATAATACCAGTTTCGAAACTGAGGCAGATTTTTCCGAAAAACTCTCCTGGAGAGTATTCTAACCAATAGATATGTAATTTACATAGCTTCCTTCACCGAGAAAGACCGTGTTCCGAACAGGCTACATACATCAAGGTTTTGAGAAACGTTTTTAATGAGATATGTACATGTGTATTACAGATCTTTCATCCACCATACAAGGCATATTGTCACATAGATACATTAACTCTGAGTTCGCAGCTTTTCCTAATAGCAGTTTCGAAAATCAGGCAGTTTTCAAAGGAAATAAATGATGGAGCGTGTTCTACCCAATAGATACGTAAATTACATAGATTCCCCCGCTGTGATATTACGGGTTTCGAACACACTACATGCAGAAACGATTCGACAAAAATAAACTATAGAGTTGTTTGCATGAGGATGACAGGACTTTCATCACAGTACAAGGCATATTGATGTTTAGAAGCTTTTTCTCTGATTTCACAGAGCTTTCCAAATGCCAGTTTCGAAACTGAGGCAGATTTCACGGCAAAAACCTCTTGGAGCAGGTTCTAACCTATAGAAATGTAATAAACATGGATTCGATCACCGTGAAATTCCGTGTTCTGAACACACTACATGTATCTCGGATTCGACAAATATTCACTACATAGTTGTTTGCATGTGGATTACAGAACTTTCATCCACCATACAAGGCTTACTGGCACTTTGAAGAATTTTCTCAGATTTCAAAGAGTTCCTTTTAACGCCAGTTTAGAAAATGAGGCAGATTTGGCCGAAAAATGTTCTTGGAGCGAGTTATACACAAAAGATATGTAATTTACCTAGTTTTACTCACCGTGACATTCCGTGTTCTGAACACGTTACATGCATCTCGGATTTGACAAACATACTTTAATGAGTTGTGAAGATTTGTATTATCGAACTTTCATCTTCCTTACAATGTATATTTACACATAGAAAGTTTTATTCTGATTTAGTAGATTTCTCCTTATCTCAGTTTCTAAAATCATGCATTTTTCACAGAGAAATCCTCTTGGATCGAGTTCTATACAATAGACATGCAATTTACATAGAACCCATCAGCGTGAAATTCCATGTTCCAAAATACCTACACGCATGAAGGATTCGACAAATATTCACTACAGAATTGGTAGCATAAGAATTACCTAACATTCATCCAACATAAATGCCATATTGACACTTTGAAGCACTTTCCCTTATTTCAAAAGATTTTCCTAATGCCAGTTTTGAAAATGAGGCAGATTCACAAAAAATTCTCGTGGAGCAAGTACTTCCCAATAGAAATGTAATTTACATAGTTTCCCTCACAGTGACATTCCAATTCCCGAAAACGCTACATACATCTCGGATTTGACAAACATTTTTAATGAGTTATGTACATGTGTATTACAGAACTTTCATCCACCATACAAGGCATATTTAAACCTAGAAACATTAACTCTGAATTTGCAGGCTTTTCCTAGTGCCAGTTTCGAAAATCAGGCCATTTTCTCCGGAGAAAATTTTTGGAGCACGTTCTAACCAATAGACATGAAATTTTCATAGATTCCATCTCCGGAAATTTCCGTCATACGATCAAACTACATGCATAGGCTTTCTACATTTATTCACATCATGTTTGTTTGCATGTGGCTTTATGAACTTCCATCACAATACAAGGCATATTGTCAGTTTGAAGCATTTTCTCTGATTTTGAAGGAATTTCCGAATGCCAGTTTAGAAAATGAGGCAGATTTCACAGAAAAAACCTCTTGGATTGAGTTCTAACCAAGAGACATTTAATTTACCTAGATTAGATCACCGTGATATTCTGTGTTCCAAAAACTCTTCACGTATCTCGGATTCGACAAATATTCTCTACAGAGTTGTTAGTATGCGGATTGCCGAACTTTCATCCAACATACAAGGCATATTTACACCTACAATTGATTAATCTGAGTTCGCAGCTTATTCCTAACGCATTTCAAAAATCAGGCTGTTATATCAGGAAAAAACTCTTGGAGCGATTTCTAACCTATGGAAAATTAATTTACATAAATTTCTTCACTGTGACATTCCGTGTTCCAAACATTCTACATGCATAACGGATTCGACAAATATTCACTACAGATTTGTTAGCATGTGGATTACCGAACTTTCATCACAAAACATTGAGTATTGATACTTAGAAGTACTTTCTCAGATTTTGCAGCGTTTTCCAAGCGCCAGTTTCAAAAATGAACAAGTTTTCACAGAAAAATTAACTTGAAGTGAGTTCTACCGAATCGACAAGTAGTTTACATTTTTTCAATCACCGTGAAATTCCACGTTCCGAATATGGAACATGCATCACGGATTAGAAAAAAGATTCTTTAACATGTTGTGAAAATATGGATTACCGAACTTTCTTCCAACATAAAGGCTTCTTTACACTTACAAATATTTTCTCTCATTTCACACCTTTATCCAAACATCCCATTCAAGTATGAAGCAATTTTTGCCAAAAAATTCTATTCTAGCTAGTTCTACCCAATAGAATTCTAATTTACATTGTTTCATTACCGTGAAATTCTTTTTTCCGAACGTGCTAAATAAGAGACGGATTTGAAAAGTATTCCCTTCATAGTTGGTTACGTGGATTACCAGACTTAAATTCCCCATTCAAGGCATCTTAACTCTTAGAAGCATTTTCTCCGATTTCTCATGGTTATCTAACCCCAGTTTGGAAAAAGATGCTGATTTCAAAGAAAATGTTCTTGGAGCCAATTCTTCCCAAAAGATATGTAATGTAAATAGTTCACTCACCGAGATATTCCGTGTTCTGAACATATTCCATGCATCAAGGATTCGACAATCATTCTTTAATGAGTGTGAGCATGTGGATTATCAAATTTTCATCCACCTTACAAGGCATGTTTTCACCTAGAAACATTTACTCACATTTCGCAGAAATTTCCTAACGTCAGTTTTGAAAATCAGGCAGTTTTCCCAGAAAAATACTCTGGTTGCATGTTCCATCCAATAGACAACTCATTTTCATAGATACCATCACTGTAACATTCCGTGTTCCTAAAAAACGGTTCATGCACCAAGGATTCAACAAATATTCACTGCTGAGTTGTTAGCATGTGAATTACCGATCTTTAATAAACCATTGAAGACATAATGTCACCTTAAAATATTTACTCAGATTTCACAGCGTTTTCATAACACCAGTTTCGAAACTGAGGCAGATTTTTCAGTAAAACTCTCCTGGAGATGGTTCTAACCAATAGATATGTAATTTACATAGCTCCCTCACCGAGAAAGACCGTGTTCCGAACAGGCTACATACATCAAGGATTTGAGAAACATTTTTAATGAGTTATGTACATGTGTATTACAGATCTTTCATCCACCATACAAGGCATATTGACACATAGATACATTAACTCTGAGTTCGCAGCTTTTTCCTAATAGCAGTTTCGAAAATCAGGCTGTTTTCAAAGGAAATAAATGTTGGAGCGTGTTCTACCCAATAGATACGTAAATTACATAGATTCCCCCGCTGTGATATTACGGGTTTCGAACACACTACATGCAGAAACGATTCGACAAAAATAAACTATAGAGTTGTTTGCATGAGGATGACAGGACTTTCATCACAGTACAAGGCATATTGATGTTTAGAAGCATTTTCTCTGATTTCACAGAGCTTTCCAAATGCCAGTTTCGAAACTGAGGCAGATTTCACGGCAAAAACCTCTTGGAGCAGGTTCTAACCTATAGAAATGTAATAAACATGGATTCGATCACCGTGAAATTCCGTGTTCTGAACACACTACATGTATCTCGGATTCCACAAATATTCACTACATAGTTGTTTGCATGTGGATTTCAGCACTTTCATCCACCATACAAGGCTTAATGGCACTTTGAAGAATTTTCTCAGATCAAAGTGTTAATTTTAAAGCCAGTTTAGAAAATGAGGCAGATTTGGCCGAAAAATGTTCTTAGAGCGAGTTATACACAAAAGTTATGTAATTTACCTAGTTTTACTCACCGTGACATTCCGTGTTCTGAACACGTTACATGCATCACGGATTTGACAAACATACTTTAATGAGTTGTGAACATTTGTATTATTGAACTTTCATCTTCCTTACAATGTATATTTACACATAGAATGCTTTATTCTGATTTAGTAGATTTCTCCTAAACTCAGTTTCTAAAATCATGCAGTTTTCACAGAGAAATCCTCTTGGATCGAGTTCTATCCAATAGACATGCAATTTACATAGAACCCATCAGCGTGAAATTCCGTGTTCCAAAATACCTACACGCATGACGGATTCGACAAATATTCACTACAGAATTGGTAGCATAAGAATTACCTAACATTCATCCACCATAAATGCCATATTGACACTTTGAATCACTTTCCCATATTTCAAAAGATTTTCCTAATGCCAGTATTGAAAATGAGGCAGATTCACAAAAAATTCTCGTGGAGCAAGTACTTCCCAATAGAAATGTAATTTACATAGTTTCCCTCACAGTGACATTCCAATTCCCGAAAACGCTACATACATCTCGGATTTGACAAACATTTTAATGAGTTATGTACATGTGTATTACAGAACTTTCATCCACCATACAAGGCATATTTAAACCTAGAAACATTAACTCTGAATTTGCAGGCTTTTCCTAGTGCCAGTTTCGAAAATCAGGCCATTTTCTCCGGAGAAAATTTTTGGAGCGCGTTCTAACCAATAGACATGAAATTTTCATAGATTCCATCTCCGGAAATTTCCGTCATACGATCAAACTACATGCATAGGCTTTCTACATTTATTCACATCATGTTTGTTTGCATGTGGCTTTATGAACTTCCATCACAATACAAGGCATATTGTCAGTTTGAAGCATTTTCTCTGATTTTGAAGGAATTTCCGAATGCCAGTTTAGAAAATGAGGCAGATTTCACAGAAAAAACCTCTTGGATTGAGTTCTAACCAAGAGACATTTAATTTACCTAGATTAGATCACCGTGATATTCTGTGTTCCAAAAACTCTTCACGTATCTCGGATTCGACAAATATTCTCTACAGAGTTGTTAGTATGCGGATTGCCGAACTTTCATCCAACATACAAGGCATATTTACACCTACAATTGATTAATCTGAGTTCGCAGCTTATTCCTAACGCATTTCAAAAATCAGGCTGTTATATCAGGAAAAAACTCTTGGAGCGATTTCTAACCTATGGAAAATTAATTTACATAAATTTCTTCACTGTGACATTCCGTGTTCCAAACATTCTACATGCATAACGGATTCGACAAATATTCACTACAGATTTGTTAGCATGTGGATTACCGAACTTTCATCACAAAACATTGAGTATTGATACTTAGAAGTACTTTCTCAGATTTTGCAGCGTTTTCCAAGCGCCAGTTTCAAAAATGAACAAGTTTTCACAGAAAAATTAACTTGAAGTGAGTTCTACCGAATCGACAAGTAGTTTACATTTTTTCAATCACCGTGAAATTCCACGTTCCGAATATGGAACATGCATCACGGATTAGAAAAAAGATTCTTTAACATGTTGTGAAAATATGGATTACCGAACTTTCTTCCAACATAAAGGCTTCTTTACACTTACAAATATTTTCTCTCATTTCACACCTTTATCCAAACATCCCATTCAAGTATGAAGCAATTTTTGCCAAAAAATTCTATTCTAGCTAGTTCTACCCAATAGAATTCTAATTTACATTGTTTCATTACCGTGAAATTCTTTTTTCCGAACGTGCTAAATAAGAGACGGATTTGAAAAGTATTCCCTTCATAGTTGGTTACGTGGATTACCAGACTTAAATTCCCCATTCAAGGCATCTTAACTCTTAGAAGCATTTTCTCCGATTTCTCATGGTTATCTAACCCCAGTTTGGAAAAAGATGCTGATTTCAAAGAAAATGTTCTTGGAGCCAATTCTTCCCAAAAGATATGTAATGTAAATAGTTCACTCACCGAGATATTCCGTGTTCTGAACATATTCCATGCATCAAGGATTCGACAATCATTCTTTAATTAGTGTGAGCATGTGGATTATCAAATTTTCATCCACCTTACAAGGCATGTTTTCACCTAGAAACATTTACTCACATTTCGCAGAAATTTCCTAACGTCAGTTTTGAAAATCAGGCAGTTTTCCCAGAAAAATACTCTTGTTGCATGTTCCATCCAATAGACAACTCATTTTCATAGATACCATCACTGTAACATTCCGTGTTCCTAAAAAACGGTTCATGCACCAAGGATTCAACAAATATTCACTGCTGAGTTGTTAGCATGTGAATTACCGATCTTTAATAAACCATTGAAGACATAATGTCACCTTAAAATATTTACTCAGATTTCACAGCGTTTTCATAACACCAGTTTCGAAACTGAGGCAGATTTTTCAGTAAAACTCTCCTGGAGATGGTTCTAACCAATAGATATGTAATTTACATAGCTTCCCTCACCGAGAAAGACCGTGTTCCGAACAGGCTACATACATCAAGGATTTGAGAAACATTTTTAATGAGTTATGTACATGTGTATTACAGATCTTTCATCCACCATACAAGGCATATTGACACATAGATACATTAACTCTGAGTTCGCAGCTTTTTCCTAATAGCAGTTTCGAAAATCAGGCTGTTTTCAAAGGAAATAAATGTTGGAGCGTGTTCTACCCAATAGATACGTAAATTACATAGATTCCCCCGCTGTGATATTACGGGTTTCGAACACACTACATGCAGAAACGATTCGACAAAAATAAACTATAGAGTTGTTTGCATGAGGATGACAGGACTTTCATCACAGTACAAGGCATATTGATGTTTAGAAGCATTTTCTCTGATTTCACAGAGCTTTCCAAATGCCAGTTTCGAAACTGAGGCAGATTTCACGGCAAAAACCTCTTGGAGCAGGTTCTAACCTATAGAAATGTAATAAACATGGATTCGATCACCGTGAAATTCCGTGTTCTGAACACACTACATGTATCTCGGATTCCACAAATATTCACTACATAGTTGTTTGCATGTGGATTTCAGCACTTTCATCCACCATACAAGGCTTAATGGCACTTTGAAGAATTTTCTCAGATCAAAGTGTTAATTTTAAAGCCAGTTTAGAAAATGAGGCAGATTTGGCCGAAAAATGTTCTTAGAGCGAGTTATACACAAAAGTTATGTAATTTACCTAGTTTTACTCACCGTGACATTCCGTGTTCTGAACACGTTACATGCATCACGGATTTGACAAACATACTTTAATGAGTTGTGAACATTTGTATTATCGAACTTTCATCTTCCTTACAATGTATATTTACACATAGAATGCTTTATTCTGATTTAGTAGATTTCTCCTAAACTCAGTTTCTAAAATCATGCAGTTTTCACAGAGAAATCCTCTTGGATCGAGTTCTATCCAATAGACATGCAATTTACATAGAACCCATCAGCGTGAAATTCCGTGTTCCAAAATACCTACACGCATGACGGATTCGACAAATATTCACTACAGAATTGGTAGCATAAGAATTACCTAACATTCATCCACCATAAATGCCATATTGACACTTTGAATCACTTTCCCATATTTCAAAAGATTTTCCTAATGCCAGTATTGAAAATGAGGCAGATTCACAAAAAATTCTCGTGGAGCAAGTACTTCCCAATAGAAATGTAATTTACATAGTTTCCCTCACAGTGACATTCCAATTCCCGAAAACGCTACATACATCTCGGATTTGACAAACATTTTAATGAGTTATGTACATGTGTATTACAGAACTTTCATCCACCATACAAGGCATATTTAAACCTAGAAACATTAACTCTGAATTTGCAGGCTTTTCCTAGTGCCAGTTTCGAAAATCAGGCCATTTTCTCCGGAGAAAATTTTTGGAGCGCGTTCTAACCAATAGACATGAAATTTTCATAGATTCCATCTCCGGAAATTTCCGTCATACGATCAAACTACATGCATAGGCTTTCTACATTTATTCACATCATGTTTGTTTGCATGTGGCTTTATGAACTTCCATCACAATACAAGGCATATTGTCAGTTTGAAGCATTTTCTCTGATTTTGAAGGAATTTCCGAATGCCAGTTTAGAAAATGAGGCAGATTTCACAGAAAAAACCTCTTGGATTGAGTTCTAACCAAGAGACATTTAATTTACCTAGATTAGATCACCGTGATATTCTGTGTTCCAAAAACTCTTCACGTATCTCGGATTCGACAAATATTCTCTACAGAGTTGTTAGTATGCGGATTGCCGAACTTTCATCCAACATACAAGGCATATTTACACCTACAATTGATTAATCTGAGTTCGCAGCTTATTCCTAACGCATTTCAAAAATCAGGCTGTTATATCAGGAAAAAACTCTTGGAGCGATTTCTAACCTATGGAAAATTAATTTACATAAATTTCCTCACTGTGACATTCCGTGTTCCAAACATTCTACATGCATAACGGATTCGACAAATATTCACTACAGATTTGTTAGCATGTGGATTACCGAACTTTCATCACAAAACTTTGAGTATTGATACTTAGAAGTACTTTCTCAGATTTTGCAGCGTTTTCCAAGCGCCAGTTTCAAAAATGAACAAGTTTTCACAGAAAAATTAACTTGAAGTGAGTTCTACCGAATCGACAAGTAGTTTACATTTTTTCAATCACCGTGAAATTCCACGTTCCGAATATGGAACATGCATCACGGATTAGAAAAAAGATTCTTTAACATGTTGTGAAAATATGGATTACCGAACTTTCTTCCAACATAAAGGCTTCTTTACACTTACAAATATTTTCTCTCATTTCACACCTTTATCCAAACATCCCATTCAAGTATGAAGCAATTTTTGCCAAAAAATTCTATTCTAGCTAGTTCTACCCAATAGAATTCTAATTTACATTGTTTCATTACCGTGAAATTCTTTTTTCCGAACGTGCTAAATAAGAGACGGATTTGAAAAGTATTCCCTTCATAGTTGGTTACGTGGATTACCAGACTTAAATTCCCCATTCAAGGCATCTTAACTCTTAGAAGCATTTTCTCCGATTTCTCATGGTTATCTAACCCCAGTTTGGAAAAAGATGCTGATTTCAAAGAAAATGTTCTTGGAGCCAATTCTTCCCAAAAGATATGTAATGTAAATAGTTCACTCACCGAGATATTCCGTGTTCTGAACATATTCCATGCATCAAGGATTCGACAATCATTCTTTAATGAGTGTGAGCATGTGGATTATCAAATTTTCATCCACCTTACAAGGCATGTTTTCACCTAGAAACATTTACTCACATTTCGCAGAAATTTCCTAACGTCAGTTTTGAAAATCAGGCAGTTTTCCCAGAAAAATACTCTGGTTGCATGTTCCATCCAATAGACAACTCATTTTCATAGATACCATCACTGTAACATTCCGTGTTCCTAAAAAACGGTTCATGCACCAAGGATTCAACAAATATTCACTGCTGAGTTGTTAGCATGTGAATTACCGATCTTTAATAAACCATTGAAGACATAATGTCACCTTAAAATATTTACTCAGATTTCACAGCGTTTTCATAACACCAGTTTCGAAACTGAGGCAGATTTTTCAGTAAAACTCTCCTGGAGATGGTTCTAACCAATAGATATGTAATTTACATAGCTCCCTCACCGAGAAAGACCGTGTTCCGAACAGGCTACATACATCAAGGATTTGAGAAACATTTTTAATGAGTTATGTACATGTGTATTACAGATCTTTCATCCACCATACAAGGCATATTGACACATAGATACATTAACTCTGAGTTCGCAGCTTTTTCCTAATAGCAGTTTCGAAAATCAGGCTGTTTTCAAAGGAAATAAATGTTGGAGCGTGTTCTACCCAATAGATACGTAAATTACATAGATTCCCCCGCTGTGATATTACGGGTTTCGAACACACTACATGCAGAAACGATTCGACAAAAATAAACTATAGAGTTGTTTGCATGAGGATGACAGGACTTTCATCACAGTACAAGGCATATTGATGTTTAGAAGCATTTTCTCTGATTTCACAGAGCTTTCCAAATGCCAGTTTCGAAACTGAGGCAGATTTCACGGCAAAAACCTCTTGGAGCAGGTTCTAACCTATAGAAATGTAATAAACATGGATTCGATCACCGTGAAATTCCGTGTTCTGAACACACTACATGTATCTCGGATTCCACAAATATTCACTACATAGTTGTTTGCATGTGGATTACAGAACTTTCATCCACCATACAAGGCTTACTGGCACTTTGAAGAATTTTCTCAGATTTCAAAGGGTTCCTTTTAACGCCAGTTTAGAAAATGAGGCAGATTTGGCCGAAAAATGTTCTTGGAGCGAGTTATACACAAAAGTTATGTAATTTACCTAGTTTTACTCACCGTGACATTCCGTGTTCTGAACACGTTACATGCATCACGGATTTGACAAACATACTTTAATGAGTTGTGAACATTTGTATTATCGAACTTTCATCTTCCTTACAATGTATATTTACACATAGAAAGTTTTATTCTGATTTAGTAGATTTCTCCTAAACTCAGTTTCTAAAATCATGCAGTTTTCACAGAGAAATCCTCTTGGATCGAGTTCTATCCAATAGACATGCAATTTACATAGAACCCATCAGCGTGAAATTCCGTGTTCCAAAATACCTACACGCATGACGGATTCGACAAATATTCACTACAGAATTGGTAGCATAAGAATTACCTAACATTCATCCACCATAAATGCCATATTGACACTTTGAATCACTTTCCCATATTTCAAAAGATTTTCCTAATGCCAGTTTTGAAAATGAGGCAGATTCACAAAAAATTCTCGTGGAGCAAGTACTTCCCAATAGAAATGTAATTTACATAGTTTCCCTCACAGTGACATTCCAATTCCCGAAAACGCTACATACTTCTCGGATTTGACAAACATTTTTAAAAGTTATGTACATGTGTATTACAGAACTTTCATCCACCATACAAGGCATATTTACACCTACAATTGATTAATCTCAGTTCAAAGCTTATTCCTAACACATTTCAAAAATCAGGCTGTTATCTCAGGAAAAAACTCTTGGAGCGATTTCTAACCTATGGAAAGTTAATTTACATAAATTTTCTCACTGTGACTTTCCGTGTTCCGAACATTCTACATGAATAACTGATTCGACAAATATTCACTACAGATTTGTTAGCATGTGGATTACCGAACTTTCATCACAAAACATTGAATATTGATACTTAGAAGTATTTTCTCAGATTTTGCAGCGTTTGCCAAGCGCCAGTTTCAAAAATGAAGCAGTTTTCACAGAAAAATTCCCTTGAAGTGACTTCTACCGAATAGATAAGTAGTTTACATTGTTTCAATCAACATGAATTTCCACATTCAGAACATGGTACATGCATCATGGATTCGAAAAAAGATTCTTTAATATGTTGTGAAAATGTGGATTACTGAACTTTCTTTCAACATAAAGGCATTTTTACACCTACAAATATTTTCTCTCATTTCGCAGCTTTATCCAAACATAACATTCGACAATCAAGCAATTTTCGCTGAAATATTTTAGTCTAGCCAGTTCTACCCAATAGAATTCTAATTTACATACTTTCATTACCGTTAAATTCTTTTTTTGAATGCGCTACATGAATCACGGTTTGAAAAATATTTACTACACTCTTGTTAACAAGTGGATTACCGGACTTTCATCCACCAATCATGTCATATTGACACTTAGAAGCATTTTCTCATATTTCGAAGATTTTTCCTTATACCAGATTTGAAAAAGAGGCAGATTTTGCAGAAAAACGCACTTGGAACGAGTTCTACCCAATAGAGAGGTAATTTACATAGATGTGCTCATCATGACATTTTGTGTTCCGAACACGTTTCATGTAACTCTGATTCGACAAATATTCACTACAGAGATGTTAGCATTTGGATTACCAATCTTACATCCACCATACCAGGCATATTTACATCTACAAATATTTACTCTCATTTCGCAGTTTTATCCAAACCTCAAATTCGAAAATCATGCAATTTGCCCAGAAAAATTCTATTCAAGCTAGTTCTACCCAATAGAATTTTAATTTACATAGTTTCATTACCGTGAATTTCCGTGTTCCAAACACGTTAAATAATTCACGGTTTCGAAAAGTATTCCCTTCAAAGTTGGTTATGTGGATTATCGGACTTAAATTCCCCATTTAAGGCATATTCACACTTAGAAACTTTTTCTCAGATTTCTCAGGTTTTTCCTAACGCCAGTTTGGAAAATGAGGCTGATTTCACAGAAAATGTTCTTGGAGCCAGTTCTTCCCAAAAGATATTTAATTTAAGTAGTCCACTCACCGAAACATTCCATGTTCTGAACATTTTACTTGCATCAAGGATTCGACAATCATTTTTTAATGAGTGGGAGCATGTGGATTATCAAATTTTCATCCACCTTACAAGACATGTTTTCACCTAGAAATATTTACTCACATTTCCCAGAATTTTCGTAAGGTCAGTTTCGAAAATCAGGCAGTTTTCCCAGAAAAATCCTCTTGTTGCATGTTCCATCCAATAGACAACTCATTTTCATAGATACCATCACCGTAACATTCCGTGTTCCTAAAAAACGGTTCATGCACCAAGGATTCAACAAATATTCACTGCTGAGTTGTTAGCATGTGAATTAACGATCTTTAATAAACCAATGATGACATATTGTCAACTTAAACCATTTAGTCTGATTTCACAGAGATTTTATAATACCAGTTTCGAAACTGAGGCAGATTTTTCCGAAAAACTCTCCTGGAGAGTATTCTAACCAATAGATTTGTAATTTACATAGCTTCCTTCACCGAGAAAGACCGTGTTCCGAACAGGCTACATACATCAAGGTTTTGAGAAACGTTTTTAATGAGATATGTACATGTGTATTACAGATCTTTCATCCACCATACAAGGCATATTGTCACATAGATACATTAACTCTGAGTTCGCAGCTTTTCCTAATAGCAGTTTCGAAAGTCAGGCAGTTTTCAAAGGAAATAAATGATGGAGCGTGTTCTACCCAATAGATACGTAAATTACATAGATTCCCCCGCTGTGATATTACGTGTTTCGAACACACTACATGCAGAAACGATTCGACAAAAATAAACTATAGAGTTGTTTGCATGAGGATGACAGGACTTTCATCACAGTACAAGGCATATTGATGTTTAGAAGCTTTTTCTCTGATTTCACAGAGCTTTCCAAATGCCAGTTTCGAAACTGAGGCAGATTTCACGGCAAAAACCTCTTGGAGCAGGTTCTAACCTATAGAAATGTAATAAACATGGATTCGATCACCGTGAAATTCCGTGTTCTGAACACACTACATGTATCTCGGATTCCACAAATATTCACTACATAGTTGTTTGCATGTGGATTACAGAACTTTCATCCACCATACAAGGCTTACTGGCACTTTGAAGAATTTTCTCAGATTTCAAAGGGTTCCTTTTAACGCCAGTTTAGAAAATGAGGCAGATTTGGCCGAAAAATGTTCTTGGAGCGAGTTATACACAAAAGTTATGTAATTTACCTAGTTTTACTCACCGTGACATTCCGTGTTCTGAACACGTTACATGCATCACGGATTTGACAAACATACTTTAATGAGTTGTGAACATTTGTATTATCGAACTTTCATCTTCCTTACAATGTATATTTACACATAGAAAGTTTTATTCTGATTTAGTAGATTTCTCCTAAACTCAGTTTCTAAAATCATGCAGTTTTCACAGAGAAATCCTCTTGGATCGAGTTCTATCCAATAGACATGCAATTTACATAGAACCCATCAGCGTGAAATTCCGTGTTCCAAAATACCTACACGCATGATGGATTCGACAAATATTCACTACAGAATTGGTAGCATAAGAATTACCTAACATTCATCCACCATAAATGCCATATTGACACTTTGAATCACTTTCCCATATTTCAAAAGATTTTCCTAATGCCAGTTTTGAAAATGATGCAGATTCACAAAAAATTCTCGTGGAGCAAGTACTTCCCAATAGAAATGTAATTTACATAGTTTCCCTCACAGTGACATTCCAATTCCCGAAAACGCTACATACTTCTCGGATTTGACAAACATTTTTAAAAGTTATGTACATGTGTATTACAGAACTTTCATCCACCATACAAGGCATATTTACACCTACAATTGATTAATCTCAGTTCAAAGCTTATTCCTAACACATTTCAAAAATCAGGCTGTTATCTCAGGAAAAAACTCTTGGAGCGATTTCTAACCTATGGAAAGTTAATTTACATAAATTTTCTCACTGTGACTTTCCGTGTTCCGAACATTCTACATGAATAACTGATTCGACAAATATTCACTACAGATTTGTTAGCATGTGGATTACCGAACTTTCATCACAAAACATTGAATATTGATACTTAGAAGTATTTTCTCAGATTTTGCAGCGTTTGCCAAGCGCCAGTTTCAAAAATGAAGCAGTTTTCACAGAAAAATTCCCTTGAAGTGACTTCTACCGAATAGATAAGTAGTTTACATTGTTTCAATCAACATGAATTTCCACATTCAGAACATGGTACATGCATCATGGATTCGAAAAAAGATTCTTTAATATGTTGTGAAAATGTGGATTACTGAACTTTCTTTCAACATAAAGGCATTTTTACACCTACAAATATTTTCTCTCATTTCGCAGCTTTATCCAAACATAACATTCGACAATCAAGCAATTTTCGCTGAAATATTTTAGTCTAGCCAGTTCTACCCAATAGAATTCTAATTTACATACTTTCATTACCGTTAAATTCTTTTTTTGAATGCGCTACATGAATCACGGTTTGAAAAATATTTACTACACTCTTGTTAACAAGTGGATTACCGGACTTTCATCCACCAATCATGTCATATTGACACTTAGAAGCATTTTCTCATATTTCGAAGATTTTTCCTTATACCAGATTTGAAAAAGAGGCAGATTTTGCAGAAAAACGCACTTGGAACGAGTTCTACCCAATAGAGAGGTAATTTACATAGATGTGCTCATCATGACATTTTGTGTTCCGAACACGTTTCATGTAACTCTGATTCGACAAATATTCACTACAGAGATGTTAGCATTTGGATTACCAATCTTACATCCACCATACCAGGCATATTTACATCTACAAATATTTACTCTCATTTCGCAGTTTTATCCAAACCTCAAATTCGAAAATCATGCAATTTGCCCAGAAAAATTCTATTCAAGCTAGTTCTACCCAATAGAATTTTAATTTACATAGTTTCATTACCGTGAATTTCCGTGTTCCAAACACGTTAAATAATTCACGGTTTCGAAAAGTATTCCCTTCAAAGTTGGTTATGTGGATTATCGGACTTAAATTCCCCATTTAAGGCATATTCACACTTAGAAACTTTTTCTCAGATTTCTCAGGTTTTTCCTAACGCCAGTTTGGAAAATGAGGCTGATTTCACAGAAAATGTTCTTGGAGCCAGTTCTTCCCAAAAGATATTTAATTTAAGTAGTCCACTCACCGAAACATTCCATGTTCTGAACATTTTACTTGCATCAAGGATTCGACAATCATTTTTTAATGAGTGGGAGCATGTGGATTATCAAATTTTCATCCACCTTACAAGACATGTTTTCACCTAGAAATATTTACTCACATTTCCCAGAATTTTCGTAAGGTCAGTTTCGAAAATCAGGCAGTTTTCCCAGAAAAATCCTCTTGTTGCATGTTCCATCCAATAGACAACTCATTTTCATAGATACCATCACCGTAACATTCCGTGTTCCTAAAAAACGGTTCATGCACCAAGGATTCAACAAATATTCACTGCTGAGTTGTTAGCATGTGAATTAACGATCTTTAATAAACCAATGATGACATATTGTCAACTTAAACCATTTAGTCTGATTTCACAGAGATTTTATAATACCAGTTTCGAAACTGAGGCAGATTTTTCCGAAAAACTCTCCTGGAGAGTATTCTAACCAATAGATTTGTAATTTACATAGCTTCCTTCACCGAGAAAGACCGTGTTCCGAACAGGCTACATACATCAAGGTTTTGAGAAACGTTTTTAATGAGATATGTACATGTGTATTACAGATCTTTCATCCACCATACAAGGCATATTGTCACATAGATACATTAACTCTGAGTTCGCAGCTTTTCCTAATAGCAGTTTCGAAAATCAGGCAGTTTTCAAAGGAAATAAATGATGGAGCGTGTTCTACCCAATAGATACGTAAATTACATAGATTCCCCCGCTGTGATATTACGTGTTTCGAACACACTACATGCAGAAACGATTCGACAAAAATAAACTATAGAGTTGTTTGCATGAGGATGACAGGACTTTCATCACAGTACAAGGCATATTGATGTTTAGAAGCTTTTTCTCTGATTTCACAGAGCTTTCCAAATGCCAGTTTCGAAACTGAGGCAGATTTCACGGCAAAAACCTCTTGGAGCAGGTTCTAACCTATAGAAATGTAATAAACATGGATTCGATCACCGTGAAATTCCGTGTTCTGAACACACTACATGTATCTCGGATTCGACAAATATTCACTACATAGTTGTTTGCATGTGGATTACAGAACTTTCATCCACCATACAAGGCTTACTGGCACTTTGAAGAATTTTCTCAGATTTCAAAGGGTTCCTTTTAACGCCAGTTTAGAAAATGAGGCAGATTTGGCCGAAAAATGTTCTTGGAGCGAGTTATACACAAAAGATATGTAATTTACCTAGTTTTACTCACCGTGACATTCCGTGTTCTGAACACGTTACATGCATCACGGATTTGACAAACATACTTTAATGAGTTGTGAACATTTGTATTATCGAACTTTCATCTTCCTTACAATGTATATTTACACATAGAAAGTTTTATTCTGATTTAGTAGATTTCTCCTTATCTCAGTTTCTAAAATCATGCATTTTTCACAGAGAAATCCTCTTGGATCGAGTTCTATACAATAGACATGCAATTTACATAGAACCCATCAGCGTGAAATTCCATGTTCCAAAATACCTACACGCATGAAGGATTCGACAAATATTCACTACAGAATTGGTAGCATAAGAATTACCTAACATTCATCCAACATAAATGCCATATTGACACTTTGAAGCACTTTCCCATATTTCAAAAGATTTTCCTAATGCCAGTTTTGAAAATGAGGCAGATTCACAAAAAATTCTCGTGGAGCAAGTACTTCCCAATAGAAATGTAATTTACATAGTTTCCCTCACAGTGACATTCCAATTCCAGAAAACGCTACATACATCTCGGATTAGACAAACATTTTTAATGAGTTATGTACATGTGTATTACAGAACTTTCATCCACCATACAAGGCATATTTAAACCTAGAAACATTAACTCTGAATTTGCAGGCTTTTCCTAATGCCAGTTTCGAAAATCAGGCCATTTTCCCCGGAGAAAATTTTTGGAGCACGTTCTAACCAATAGACATGAAATTTACATAGATTCCATCTCCGGAAATTTCCGTCATACGATCAAACTACATGCATAGGCTTTCTACATTTATTCACATCATGTTTGTTGGCATGTGGCTTTATGAACTTCCATCACAATACAAGGCATATTGTCAGTTTGAAGCATTTTCTCTGATTTTGAAGGAATTTCCGAATGCCAGTTTAGAAAATGAGGCAGATTTCACAGAAAAAACCTCTTGGATTGAGTTCTAACCAAGAGACATTTAATTTACCTAGATTAGCTCACCGTGATATTCTGTGTTCCAAAAACTCTTCACGTATCTCGGATTCGACAAATATTCTCTACAGAGTTGTTAGTATGCGGATTGCCGAACTTTCATCCAACATACAAGGCATATTTACACCTACAATTGATTAATCTGAGTTCACATCTTATTCCTAACGCATTTCAAAAATCAGGCTGTTATATCAGGAAAAAACTCTTGGAGCGATTTCTAACCTATGGAAAATTAATTTACATAAATTTCTTCACTGTGACATTCCGTGTTCCAAACATTCTACATGCATAACGGATTCGACAAATATTCACTACAGATTTGTTAGCATGTGGATTACCGAACTTTCATCACAAAACATTGAGTATTGATACTTAGAAGTACTTTCTCAGATTTTGCAGCGTTTTCCAAGCGCCAGTTTCAAAAATGAACAAGTTTTCACAGAAAAATTAACTTGAAGTGAGTTCTACCGAATCGACAAGTAGTTTACATTTTTTCAATCACCGTGAAATTCCACGTTCCGAATATGGAACATGCATCACGGATTAGAAAAAAGATTCTTTAACATGTTGTGAAAATATGGATTACCGAACTTTCTTCCAACATAAAGGCTTCTTTACACCTACAAATATTTTCTCTCATTTCACAGCTTTATCCAAACATCCCATTCAAGTATCAAGCAATTTTTGCCAAAAAATTCTATTCTAGCTAGTTCTACCCAATAGAATTCTAATTTACATTGTTTCATTACCGTGAAATTCTGTTTTCCGAACGTGCTAAATAAGAGACGGATTTGAAAAGTATTCCCTTCATAGTTGGTTACGTGGATTACCAGACTTAAATTCCCCATTCAAGGCATCTTAACTCTTAGAAGCATTTTCTCCGATTTCTCATGGTTTCCTAACCCCAGTTTGGAAAAAGATGCTGATTTCAAAGAAAATGTTCTTGGAGCCAATTCTTCCCAAAAGATATGTAATGTAAATAGTTCACTCACCGAGATATTCCGTGTTCTGAACATATTCCATGCATCAAGGATTCGACAATCATTCTTTAATGAGTGTGAGCATGTGGATTATCAAATTTTCATCCACCTTACAAGGCATGTTTTCACCTAGAAACATTTACTCACATTTCGCA
This sequence comes from Camelus bactrianus, assembly GCF_048773025.1. Classification (NCBI taxonomy): domain Eukaryota; kingdom Metazoa; phylum Chordata; class Mammalia; order Artiodactyla; family Camelidae; genus Camelus; species Camelus bactrianus. Next base: position 139,298,563 of record NC_133539.1, on the reverse strand, counting down.
GAAATTTCCTAACGTCAGTTTTGAAAATCAGGCAGTTTTCCCAGAAAAATCCTCTTGTTGCATGTTCCATCCAATAGACAACTCATTTTCATAGATACCATCACTGTAACATTCCGTGTTCCTAAAAAACGGTTCATGCACCAAGGATTCAACAAATATTCACTGCTGAGTTGTTAGCATGTGAATTACCGATCTTTAATAAACCATTGAAGACATAATGTCACCTTAAACCATTTACTCAGATTTCACAGCGATTTCATAACACCAGTTTCGAAACTGAGGCAGATTTTTCAGTAAAACTCTCCTGGAGATGGTTCTAACCAATAGATATGTAATTTACATAGCTTCCCACACCGAGAAAGACCGTGTTCCGAACAGGCTACATACATCAAGGATTTGAGAAACATTTTTAATGAGTTATGTACATGTGTATTACAGATCTTTCATCCACCATACAAGGCATATTGACACATAGATATATTAACTCTGAGTTCGCAGCTTTTTCCTAATAGCAGTTTCGAAAATCAGGCAGTTTTCAAAGGAAATAAATGTTGGAGCGTGTTCTACCCAATAGATACGTAAATTACATAGATTCCCCCGCTGTAATATTACGTGTTTCGAACACACTACATGCAGAAACGATTCGACAAAAATAAACTATAGAGTTGTTTGCATGAGGATGACAGGACTTTCATCACAGTACAAGGCATATTGATGTTTAGAAGCATTTTCTCTGATTTCACAGAGCTTTCCAAATGCCAGTTTCGAAACTGAGGCAGATTGCACGGCAAAAACCTCTTGGAGCAGGTTCTAACCTATAGAAATGTAGTAAACATGGATTCGATCACCGTGAAATTCCGTGTTCTGAACACACTACATGTATCTCGGATTCCACAAATATTCACTACATAGTTGTTTGCATGTGGATTTCAGCACTTTCATCCACCATACAAGGCTTACTGGCACTTTGAAGAATTTTCTCAGATTTCAAAGTGTTAATTTTAACGCCAGTTTAGAAAATGAGGCAGATTTGGCCGAAAAATGTTCTTAGAGCGAGTTATACACAAAAGTTATGTAATTTACCTTGTTTTACTCACCGTGACATTCCGTGATCTGAACATGTTACATTCATCACAGATTTGACAAACATACTTTAATGAGTTGTGAACATTTGTATTATCGAACGTTTATCTTCCTTACAATGTATATTTACACATAGAATGCTTTATTCTGATTTAGTAGATTTCTCCTTAACTCAGTTTCTAAAATCATGCAGTTTTCACAGAGAAATCCTCTTGGATCGAGTTCTATCCAATAGACATGCAATTTACATAGAACCCATCAGCGTGAAATTCTGTGTTCCAAAATACCTACACGCATGACGGATTCGACAAATATTCACTACAGAATTGGTAGCATAAGAATTACCTAACATTCATCCACCATAAATGCCATATTGACACTTTGAAGCAATTTCCCATATTTCAAAAGATTTTCCTAATGCCAGTTTTGAAAATGAGGTAGATTCACAAAAAATTCTCGTGGAGCAAGTACTTCTCAATAGAAATGTAATTTACATAGTTTCCTCACAGTGATATTCCAATTCCCGAACACGCTACATACTTCTGGATTTGAGAAACATTTTTCATGAGTTATGTACATGTGTATTACAGAACTTTCATCCAGCATACAAGGCATATATAAACCTAGAAACATTAACTCTTAATTTGTAGCTTTTTCCAAATGCCAGGTTCGAAAATCATGCTGTTTTCTCCAGAAAAAAGTTTTGGAGCGAGTTCTACCAAATAGAAATGAAATTTACATAGATTCCATCTCCGGAAATTTCCCTCATACGCTCAAGCAACATGCATAGGCTTTCTACAATTAGTCAAATCATGTTAGTTTGCTTGTGGCTTTATGAACTTCCATCACAATACAAGGCATATTGTCAGTTTGAAGCATTTTCTCTGATTATGAAGTAATTTCCAAATGCCAGTTTCGAAAATGAGGCAGATTACACAGAAAAAAACTCTTGGATTGATTTGTAACCAAGAGACATGTATTTTACCTAGATTCGCTCACCGTGATATTCTGTGTTCCGAACACTCTTCATGTATCTCGGATTCGACAAATATTCTCTACAGAGTTGTTAGTATGCGGATTGCCGAACTTTCATCCACCATACAAGGCATATTTACACCTACAATTGATTAATCTGAGTTCGCAGCTTATTCCTAACGCCAGTTTCAAAAATCAGGCTGTTATCTCAGGTAAAAACTCTTGGAGCGATTTCTAACCCAGGGAAATGTAATTTACATAAATTTCCTCACTGTGACATTCCGTGTTCCGATCATTCTACATGCATAACGGATTCGACAAATATTCACTACAGATTTGTTAGCATGTGGATTACCGAACTTTCATCACAAATCATTGAATATTGTTACTTAGAAGGATTTTCTCAGATTTTGCAGCGTTTTCCAAGCGCCAGTTTCAAAAATGAAGCAGTTTTCAGAGAAAAATACTCTTGAATTGAGTTCTACCGTATCGACAAGTAGTTTACATTGTTTCAATCACCGTGAAATTCCACATTCCGAACATGGTACATGCATCACGGATTAGAAAAAAGCGTCTTTAACATGTTGTGAAAATTTGGTTTACAGTACTTTCTTCCAAAATAAAGGCATCTTTACACCTACAAATAATTTCTCTCTTTTCGCAGCTTTATCCAAACATCACATTCGAGAATCAAGCAATTTTTGCTGAAATATTCTTGTCTAGCTAGTTCTACCCAATAGAATTCTAATTTACATAGTTTCATTACTGTGAAATTCTTTTTCTCGAACCCGCTACATGAATCACGGTTTGAAAAATATTTACTACACTCTTGTTAACATGTGGATTATCGGACTTTCATCCACCAATCAAGTCATATTGACACTTAGAAGCATTTTCTCATATTTCGAAGATTTTTCCTTATACCAGATTTGAAAATGAGGCAGATTTTGCAGAAAAACGCTCTTGGAACGAGTTCTACCCAATAGAGAGGTAATTTACATAGATGTGCTCATCATGACATTTTGTGTTCCGAACATGTTTCATGTAACTCTGATTCGACAAATATTCACTACAGAGATGTTAGCATTTGGATTACCAATCTTACATCCACCATACCAGGCATATTTACATCTACAAATATTTACTCTCATTTCGCAGTTTTATCCAAACCTCAAATTCGAAAATCATGCAATTTGCCCAGAAAAATTCTATTCAAGCTAGTTCTACCCAATAGAATTTTAATTTACATAGTTTCATTACCGTGAATTTCCGTGTTCCAAACACGTTAAATAATTCACGGTTTCGAAAATTATTCCCTTCAAAGTTGGTTACGTGGATTATCGGACTTAAATTCCCCATTTAAGGCATATTCACACTTAGAATCATTTTCTCAGATTTCTCAGGTTTTTCCTAACGCCAGTTTGGAAAATGAAGCTGATTTCACAGAAAATGTTCTTGGAGCCAGTTCTACCCAAAAGATATATAATTTAAGTAGTTCACTCACCGAAACATTCCGTGTTCTGAACATTTTACTTGCATCAAGGATTCGACAATCACTCTTTAATGAGTGGGAGCATGTGGATTATCAAATTTTCATCCACCTTACAAGACATGTTTTCACCTAGAAATATTTACTCACATTTACCAGAATTTTCGTAAGGTCAGTTTCGAAAATCAGGCAGTTTTCCCAGAAAAATCCTCTTGTTGCATGTTCCATCCAATAGACAACTCATTTTCATAGATACCATCACCGTAACATTCCGTGTTCCTAAAAAACGGTTCATGCACCAAGGATTCAAAAATATTCACTGCTGAGTTGTTAGCATGTGAATTAACGATCTTTAATAAACCATTGATGACATATTGTCAACTTAAACCATTTAGTCTGATTTCACAGAGTTTTTATAATACCAGTTTCGAAACTGAGGCAGATTTTTCCGAAAAACTCTCCTGGAGAGTTTTCTAGCCAATAGATATGTAATTTACATAGCTTCCCTCACCGAGAAAGACCGTGTTCCGAACAGGCTACATACATCAAGGTTTTGAGAAACGTTTTTAATGAGATATGTACATGTGTATTACAGATCTTTCATCCACCATACAAGGCATATTGACACATAGATACATTAACTCTGAGTTCGCAGCTTTTTCCTAATAGCAGTTTCGAAAATCAGGCAGTTTTCAAAGGAAATAAATGTTGGAGCGTGTTCTACCCAATAGATACGTAAATTACATAGATTCCCCCACTGTGAAATTAAGTGTTTCGAACACACTACATGCAGAAAAGTTTCGACAAAGATAAACTATTGAGTTCTTTGCATGAGGATGAGAGGACTTTCATCACAATAAAAGGCATATTGAATTTTAGAAGCATTTTCTCTAATTTCACAAAGTTTTCCAAAAGGCAGTTTCGAAACTGAGGCAGATTACACGGCAAAAAACTCTTGGAGCAGGTTCTAACCTATAGAAATGTAATAAACATGGATTCGTTCACCATGAAATTCTGTGTTCTGAACACACTACATGTATCTTGGATTCGAAAAATATTCACTACATAGTTGTTAGTATGTGGATTACAGCACTTTCATCCACCATACAAGGCTTACTGACACTTTGAAAAATTTTCTCAGATTTCAAAGTGTTAATTTTAACGCCAGTTTAATAAATGAGGCAGATTTGGCGAAAAAATATTCTTGGAGCGAGTTATACACAAAAGATATGTAATTTACCTAGTTTTACTCACCGTGACATTCCGTGTTCTGAACACGTTACATGCATCACGGATTTGACAAACATACATTAATGAGTTGTGAACTTTTGTATTATCGAACTTTCATCTTCCTTACAATGTATATTTACACATAGAATGCTTTATTCTGATTTAGTAGATTTCTCCTTAACTCAGTTTCTAAAATCATGCATTTTTCACAGAGAAATCCTCTTGGATCGAGTTCTATCCAATAGACATGCAATTTACATAGAACCCATCAGCGTGAAATTCTGTGTTCCAAAATACCTACACGCATGACGGATTCGACAAATATTCACTACAGAATTGGTAGCATAAGAATTACCTAACATTCATCCACCATAAATGCCATATTGACACTTTGAAGCAATTTCCCATATTTCAAAAGATTTTCCTAATGCCAGTTTTGAAAATGAGGTAGATTCACAAAAAATTCTCGTGGAGCAAGTACTTCTCAATAGAAATGTAATTTACATAGTTTCCTCACAGTGATATTCCAATTCCCGAACACGCTACATACTTCTGGATTTGAGAAACATTTTTCATGAGTTATGTACATGTGTATTACAGAACTTTCATCCAGCATACAAGGCATATATAAACCTAGAAACATTAACTCTTAATTTGTAGCTTTTTCCAAATGCCATGTTCGAAAATCATGCTGTTTTCTCCAGAAAAAAGTTTTGGAGCGAGTTCTACCAAATAGAAATGAAATTTACATAGATTCCATCTCCGGAAATTTCCCTCATACGCTAAAGCAACATGCATAGGCTTTCTACAATTAGTCAAATCATGTTAGTTTGCATGTGGCTTTATGAACTTCCATCACAATACAAGGCATATTGTCAGTTTGAAGCATTTTCTCTGATTATGAAGTAATTTCCAAATGCCAGTTTCGAAAATGAGGCAGATTACACAGAAAAAAACTCTTGGATTGATTTGTAACCAAGAGACATGTATTTTACCTAGATTCGCTCACCGTGATATTCTGTGTTCCGAACACTCTTCATGTATCTCGGATTCGACAAATATTCTCTACAGAGTTGTTAGTATGCGGATTGCCGAACTTTCATCCACCATACAAGGCATATTTACACCTACAATTGATTAATCTGAGTTCGCAGCTTATTCCTAACGCCAGTTTCAAAAATCAGGCTGTTATCTCAGGTAAAAACTCTTGGAGCGATTTCTAACCCAGGGAAATGTAATTTACATAAATTTCCTCACTGTGACATTCCGTGTTCCGATCATTCTACATGCATAACGGATTCGACAAATATTCACTACAGATTTGTTAGCATGTGGATTACCGAACTTTCATCACAAATCTTTGAATATTGTTACTTAGAAGGATTTACTCAGATTTTGCAGCGTTTTCCAAGCGCCAGTTTCAAAAATGAAGCAGTTTTCAGAGAAAAATACTCTTGAATTGAGTTCTACCGTATCGACAAGTAGTTTACATTGTTTCAATCACCGTGAAATTCCACGTTCCGAACATGGTACATGCATCACGGATTAGAAAAAAGCGTCTTTAACATGTTGTGAAAATTTGGTTTACAGTACTTTCTTCCAAAATAAAGGCATCTTTACACCTACAAATAATTTCTCTCTTTTCGCAGCTTTATCCAAACATCACATTCGAGAATCAAGCAATTTTTGCTGAAATATTCTTGTCTAGCTAGTTCTACCCAATAGAATTCTAATTTACATAGTTTCATTACTGTGAAATTCTTTTTCTCGAACCCGCTACATGAATCACGGTTTGAAAAATATTTACTACACTCTTGTTAACATGTGGATTATCGGACTTTCATCCACCAATCAAGTCATATTGACACTTAGAAGCATTTTCTCATATTTCGAAGATTTTTCCTTATACCAGATTTGAAAATGAGGCAGATTTTGCAGAAAAACGCTCTTGGAACGAGTTCTACCCAATAGAGAGGTAATTTACATAGATGTGCTCATCATGACATTTTGTGTTCCGAACATGTTTCATGTAACTCTGATTCGACAAATATTCACTACAGAGATGTTAGCATTTGGATTACCAATCTTACATCCACCATACCAGGCATATTTACATCTACAAATATTTACTCTCATTTCGCAGTTTTATCCAAACCTCAAATTCGAAAATCATGCAATTTGCCCAGAAAAATTCTATTCAAGCTAGTTCTACCCAATAGAATTTTAATTTACATAGTTTCATTACCGTGAATTTCCGTGTTCCAAACACGTTAAATAATTCACGGTTTCGAAAAGTATTCCCTTCAAAGTTGGTTACATGGATTATCGGACTTAAATTCCCCATTTAAGGCATATTCACACTTAGAATCATTTTCTCAGATTTCTCAGGTTTTTCCTAACGCCAGTTTGGAAAATGAAGCTGATTTCACAGAAAATGTTCTTGGAGCCAGTTCTACCCAAAAGATATATAATTTAAGTAGTTCACTCACCGAAACATTCCGTGTTCTGAACATTTTACTTGCATCAAGGATTCGACAATCATTCTTTAATGAGTGGGAGCATGTGGATTATCAAATTTTCATCCACCTTACAAGACATGTTTTCACCTAGAAATATTTACTCACATTTACCAGAATTTTCGTAAGGTCAGTTTCGAAAATCAGGCAGTTTTCCCAGAAAAATCCTCTTGTTGCATGTTCCATCCAATAGACAACTCATTTTCATAGATACCATCACCGTAACATTCCGTGTTCCTAAAAAACGGTTCATGCAACAAGGATTCAACAAATATTCACTGCTGAGTTGTTAGCATGTGAATTAACGATCTTTAATAAACCAATGATGACATATTGTCAACTTAAACCATTTAGTCTGATTTCACAGAGTTTTTATAATACCAGTTTCGAAACTGAGGCAGATTTTTCAGTAAAACTCTCCTGGAGAGTATTCTAACCAATAGATATGTAATTTACATAGCTTCCTTCACCGAGAAAGACCGTGTTCCGAACAGGCTACATACATCAAGGTTTTGAGAAACGTTTTTAATGAGATATGTACATGTGTATTACAGATCTTTCATCCACCATACAAGGCATATTGTCACATAGATACATTAACTCTGAGTTCGCAGCTTTTCCTAATAGCAGTTTCGAAAATCAGGCAGTTTTCAAAGGAAATAAATGATGGAGCGTGTTCTACCCAATAGATACGTAAATTACATAGATTCCCCCGCTGTGATATTACGTGTTTCGAACACACTACATGCAGAAACGATTCGACAAAAATAAACTATAGAGTTGTTTGCATGAGGATGACAGGACTTTCATCACAGTACAAGGCATATTGATGTTTAGAAGCTTTTTCTCTGATTTCACAGAGCTTTCCAAATGCCAGTTTCGAAACTGAGGCAGATTTCACGGCAAAAACCTCTTGGAGCAGGTTCTAACCTATAGAAATGTAATAAACATGGATTCGATCACCGTGAAATTCCGTGTTCTGAACACACTACATGTATCTCGGATTCGACAAATATTCACTACATAGTTGTTTGCATGTGGATTACAGAACTTTCATCCACCATACAAGGCTTACTGGCACTTTGAAGAATTTTCTCAGATTTCAAAGTGTTCCTTTTAACGCCAGTTTAGAAAATGAGGCAGATTTGGCCGAAAAATGTTCTTGGAGCGAGTTATACACAAAAGATATGTAATTTACCTAGTTTTACTCACCGTGACATTCCGTGTTCTGAACACGTTACATGCATCACGGATTTGACAAACATACTTTAATGAGTTGTGAAGATTTGTATTATCGAACTTTCATCTTCCTTACAATGTATATTTACACATAGAAAGTTTTATTCTGATTTAGTAGATTTCTCCTTATCTCAGTTTCTAAAATCATGCATTTTTCACAGAGAAATCCTCTTGGATCGAGTTCTATCCAATAGACATGCAATTTACATAGAACCCATCAGCGTGAAATTCTGTGTTCCAAAATACCTACACGCATGACGGATTCGACAAATATTCACTACAGAATTGGTAGCATAAAAATTACCTAACATTCATCCACCATAAATGCCATATTGGCACTTTGAAGCACTTTCCCATATTTCAAAAGATTTTCCTAATGCCAGTTTTGAAAATGAGGCAGATTCACAAAAAATTCTCGTGGAGCAAGTACTTCCCAATAGAAATGTAATTTACATATTTTCCCTCATAGTGACATTCCAAATCCCGAAAACGCTACATACTTCTCGGATTTGACAAACATTCTTAATGAGTTATGTACATGTGTATTACAGAACTTTCATCCACCATACAAGGCATATTTAATCCTAGAAACATTAACTCTGAATTTGCAGGCTTTTCCTAATGCCAGTTTCGAAAATCAGGCCGTTTTCCCCGGAAAAAATTTTTGGAGCTTGTTCTAACCAATACACATAAAATTTACATAGATTCCATCTCCGGAAATTTCCGTCCTTCGATCACGCTACATGCATAGGCTTTCTACAAATATTCACATCATGTTTGTTTGCATGTGGCTTTATGAACTTCCATCACAATACAAGGCATATTGTCAGTTTGAAACATTTTCTCTGATTTTGAAGGAATTTCCGAATGCCAGTTTCGAAAATGAGGCAGATTTCGCAGAAAGTTTTCTTGGAGTGAGTTCTAACCAAGAGACATTTAATTTACCTAGATTAGCTCACCGTGATATTCTGTGTTCCGAACACTCTTCATGTATCTCGGATTCGACAAATATTCTCTACAGAGTTGTTAGTATGCGGATTGCCGAACTTTCATCCACCATACAAGGCATATTTTCACCTACAATTGATTAATATGAGTTCGCAACTTATTCCTAACGCATTTCAAAAATCAGGCTGTTAACTTAGGAAAAAACTCTTGGAGCGATTTCTAACCTATGGAATGTTAATTTACATAAATTTCCTCACTGTGACATTCCATGTTCCGAATAATCTACATGAATAACGGATTCGACAAATATTCACTACAGATTTGTTAGCATGTGGATTACCGAACTTTCATCACAAAACATTGAATATTGATACTTAGAAGTATTTTCTCAAATTTTGCAGCGTTCTCCAAGCGCCAGTTTCAAAAATGAAGCAGTTTTCACAGAAAAATTACCTTGAAGTGAGTTCTACCGAATCGACAAGTAGTTTACATTATTTCAATCACCGTGAAATTCCAAGTTCCGAACATGGAACATACATCACGGATTAGAAAAAAGATTCATTAACATGTTGTGAAAATATGGATTACCGAAATTTCTTACAACATAAAGGCATTTTTATATCTACCAGTATTTTCTCTCAATACGCAGCTTTATCCAAATATCCCATTCAAGTATCAAGCAATTAGTGCCAAAAAATTCTATTCTAGCTAGTTCTACCCAATAGAATTCTAATTTACATACTTTCTTTACCATGAAATTCTGTTTTCCAAACGTGCTAAATAAGTGACGGATTCGAAAAGTATTCCCTTCATAGTTGGTTACGTGGATTACCGGACTTAAATTCCCCATTCAAGGCATCTTCACTCTTAGAAGAATTTTCTCCGATTTCTCAGGATTTTCCTAACACCAGTTTGGAAAATGATGCTGATTTCAAATAAATATTCTTGGAGCCAGTTCTACCCAAAAGATATGTAATTTAACTAGTTCACTCACCGTGATATTCTGTGTTCTGAACATATTCCATGCATCAAGGATTCGACAATCATTCTTTAATGAGTGTGAGCATGTGGATTATCAAATTTTCATCCACCTTAGAAGGCATTTTTTCACCTAGAAACATTTACTCACATTTCCCAGAATTTTCCTAACGTCAGGTTTGAAAATCAGGCAGTTTTCCCAGAAAAATCCTCTTGTTGCATGTTCCATCCAATAGACAACTCATTTTCATAGATACCATCACTGTAACATTCCGTGTTCCTAAAAAACGGTTCATGCACCAAGGATTCAACAAATATTCACTGCTGAGTTGTTATCATTTGAATTACTGATCTTTAATAAACCATTGAAGACATATTGTCACCTTAAAACATTTACTCAGATTTCACAGCGTTTTCATAACACCAGTTTCGAAACTGAGGCAGATTTTTCAGTAAAACTCTCCTGGAGACGGTTCTAACCAATAGATATGTAATTTACATAGCTTCCTTCACCGAGAAAGACCGTGTTCCGAACAGGCTACATACATCAAGGATTTGATAAACATTTTTAATGAGTTATGTACATGTGTATTACAGATCTTTCATCCACCATACAAGGCATATTGACACATAGATTCATTAACCATGAGTTCGCAGCTTTTTCCTAATAGCAGTTTCGAAAATCAGGCAGTTTTCAAAGGAAATAAATTTTGGAGTGTGTTCTACCCAATAGATACGTAAATTACATAGATTCCCCCGCTGTGATATTACGTGTTTCGAACACACTACATGCAGAAAAGATTCGACAAAAATAAACTATAGAGTTGTTTGCATGACGATGAAAGGACTTTCATCTCAATACAAGGCATATAGATGTTTAGAAGAATTTTCTCAGCTTTCACAGAGCTTTCCAAATGCCAGTTTCGAAACTGAGGCAGATTTCACGGCAAGAACCACTTGGAGCAGGTTCTAACCTATAGAAATGTAATAAACATGGATTCGATCACCGTGAAATTCCATGTTCTGAACACACTACATGTATCTCGGATTCCACAAATATTCACTACATAGTTGTTAGCATGTGGATTACAGCACTTTTATCCACCATACAAGTCTTACTGACACTTTGAAGAATTTTCTCAGATTTCAAAGAGTTAATTTTAACGCCAGTTTAGAAAATGAGGCAGATTTGGCCGAAAAATGTTCTTGGAGCGAGTTATACACAAAAGATATGTAATTTACCTAGTTTTACTCACCGTGACATTCCGTGTTCTGAACACGTTATATGCATCACGGATTTGACAAACATACTTTAATGAGTTGTGAACATTTGTATTATCGAACTTTCATCTTCCTTACAATGTATATTTACACATAGAAATTTTTATTCTGATTTAGTAGATTTCTCCTAATCTCAGCTTCTAAAATCATGCATTTTTCACAGAGAAATCCTCTTGGATCGAGATCTATCCAATAGACATGCAATTTACATAGAACCCATCAGAGTGAAATTCCGTGTTCCAAAAGAGCTACATTCATCACGGATTTGACAAATATTCACTTCAGATTTGGTAGCATAAGGATTACCGAACATTCATCCACCATAAATGCCATAATGACACTTTGAAGCACTTTCCCATATTTCAACAGATTTTCCTAATGCCAGTTTTGAAAATGAGGCAGATTCACAAAAAATTCTCGTGGAGCAAGTACTTCCCAATAGAAATATAATTTACATAGTTTCCCTCACAGTGACATTCCAATTCCCGAACACGCTACATACTTCTCATATTTGACAAACATTTTTAATGAGTTATATACATGTCTTTTACAGAACTTTCATCCACCATACAAGGCATATTTAATCCTAGAAACATTAACTCTGAATTTGCAGTCTTTTCCTAATGCCAGTTTCGAAAATCAGTCCGTTTTCACCGGAAAAAATTTTTGGAGCGAGTTCTATCCAATAGACATGAAATTTACATAGATCCCATCTCCGGAAATTTCCGTCATACGATCACGCTACATGCATAGGTTTTTTACAATTATTCACATCATGTTTGTTTGCATGTGGCTTTATGAACTTCCATCACAATAAAAGGCATATTGTCAGTTTGAAGCATTTTCTCTGATTTTGAAGGAATTTCCGAATGCCAGTTTCGAATATGAGGCAGATTTCGCAGAAAAAACTCTTGGATTGATTTCTAACCAACAGACATTTAATTTACCTAGATAAGCTCACCGTGATATTCTGTGTTCCGAACACTATTCATGAATCTCGGATTCGACAAATATTCTCTACAGAGTTGTTAGTATGCGGATTGCCGAACTTTCATCCACCATACAAGTCATAATTACACCTACAATTGATTAATCTGAGTTCGAAGCTTATTCCTAACGCATTTCAAAAATCAGGCTGTTATCTCAGGAAAAAACTCTTGGAGCGATTTCTACCCTATGGAATGTTAATTTACATAAATTTCCTCACTGTGACATTCCGTGTTCCGAACATTCTACATGAATAACGGATTCGTCAAATATTCACTACAGATTTGTTAGCACGTGGATTACCGAACTTTCATCACAAAACATTGAATATTGATAATTAGAAGTATTTTCTCAGATTTGCAGCGTTTTCCATGTGCCAGTTTCAAAAATGAAGCAGTTTTCACAGAAAAATTCTCTTGAAGTCAGTTCTACTGAATCGACAAGTAGTTTACATTGTTTCAATCACCGTGAAATTCCACGTTCTGAACATGGAACATGCATCACGGATTAGAAAAAAGATTCATTAACATATTGTGAAAATGTGGATTACCGAAATTTCTTCCAACATAAAGGCATCTTTACACCTACAAATATTGTCTCTCATTTCGCAGCTTTATCCAAACATCCCATTCGAGAATCAAGCAATTTTTGCCAAAAAATTCTATTCTAGCTAGTTCTACCCAATAGAATTCTAATTTACATACTTTCTTTACCATGAAATTCTGTTTTCCAAACGTGCTAAATAAGTGACGGATTCGAAAAGTATTCCCTTCATAGTTGGTTACGTGGATTACCGGACTTAAATTCCCCATTCAAGGCATCTTCACTCTTAGAAGCATTTTCTCCGATTTCTCAGGTTTTTCCTAACACCAGTTTGGAAAATGATGCTGATTTCAAAGAAAATGTTCTTGGAGCCAGTTCTACCCAAAAGATATGTAATTTAACTAGTTCACTCACCGTGATATTCCGTGTTCTGAACATATTCCATGCATCAAGGATTCGACAATCATTCTTTAATGAGTGTGAGCATGTGGATTATCAAAATTTCATCCACCTTACAAGACATGTTTTCACCTAGAAACGTTTACTCACATTTCCCAGAATTTTCCTAACGTCAATTTTTAAAATCAGGCAGTTTTCCCAGAAAAATCCTCTTGTTGCATGTTCCATCCAATAGACAACTCATTTTCATAGATACCATCACTGTAACATTCCGTGTTCCTAAAAAACGGTTCATGCACCAAGGATTCAACAAATATTCACTGCTGAGTTGTTATCATGTGAATTACCGATCTTTAATAAACCATTGAAGACATATTGTCACCTTAAAACATTTACTCAGATTTCACAGCGTTTTCATAACACCAGTTTCGAAACTGAGGCAGATTTTTCAGTAAAACTCTCCTGGAGGTTGTTCTAACCAATAGATATGTAATTTACATAGCTTCCCTCACCGAGAAAGACCGTGTTCCGAACAGGCTACATACATCAAGGTTTTGAGAAACATTTTTAATGAGTTATGTACATGTGTATTACAGATCTTTCATCCACCATACAAGGCATATTGACACATAGATACATTAACTCTGAGTTCGCAGCTGTTTCCTAATAGCAGATTCGAAAATCAGGCAGTTTTCAAAGGAAAGAAATGTTGGAGCGTTTTCTACCCAATAGATACGTAAATTACATAGATTCCCCCGCTGTGATATTACATGTTTTGAACGCACTACATGCAGAAAATTTTCGACAAAAATAAACTTTTGAGTTGTTTGCATGAGGATGACAGGAATTTCATCACAATACAAGGCATATTGATGTTTAGAAGCATTTTCTCTGATTTCACAGAGCTTTCCAAATGCCAGTATCGAAACTGAGGCAGATTTCACGGCAAAAACCTCTTGGAGCAGGTTCTAACCTATAGAAATGTAATAAACATGGATTCGATCACCGTGAAATTCTGTGTTCTGAACACACTACATGTATCTCGGATTCCAGAAATATTCACTACATAGTTGTTTGCATGTGGATTACAGCACTTTCATCCACCATACAAGGCTTACTGACACTTTGAAGAATTTTATCAGATTTCAAAGTGTTAATTTTAATGCCAGTTTAGAAAATGAGGCATATTTGGCGAAAAATTTTTTTGGAGTGAGTTATTCACAAAAGGTATGTAATTTACCTAGTTTTACTCACCGTGACATTCCGTGTTCTGAACACGTTATATGCATCACGGATTTGACAAACATACTTTAATGAGTTGTGAAGATTTGTATTATCGAACTTTCATCTTCCTTACAATGTATATTTACACATAGAAAGTTTTATTCTGATTTAGTAGATTTCTCCTAATCTCAGTTTCTAAAATCATGCAGTTTTCACAGAGAAATCCTCGTTTATCGAGTTCTATCAAATAGACATGCAATTTACATAGAACCCATCAGCGTGAAATTCTGTGTTCCAAAATACCAACACGCATGACGGATTCGACAAATATTCACTACAGAATTGGTAGCATAAAAATTACCTAACATTCATCCACCATAAATGCCATATTGACACTTTGAAGCACTTTCCCATATTTCAAAAGATTTTCCTAATGCCAGTTTTGAAAATGAGGCAGATTCACAAAAAATTCTCGTGGAGCAAGTACTTCCCAATAGAAATGTAATTTACATATTTTCCCTCATAGTGACATTCCAAATCCCGAAAACGCTACATACTTCTCGGATTTGACAAACATTTTTAATGAGTTATGTACATGTGTATTACAGAACTTTCATCCACCATACAAGGCATATTTAATCCTAGAAACATTAACTCTGAATTTGCAGGCTTTTCCTAATGCAAGTTTCGAAAATCAGGCCGTTTTCTCCAGAAAAAATTTTTGGAGCGTGTTCTAACCAATACACATAAAATTTACATAGATTCCATCTCCGGAAATTTCCGTCATACGATCACGCTACATGCATAGGCTTTCTACAATTATTCACATCATGTTTGTTTGCATGTGGCTTTATGAACTTCCATCACAATACAAGGCATATTGTCAGTTTGAAGCATTTTCTCTGATTTTGAAGGAATTTCCGAATGCCAGTTTCGAAAATGAGGCAGATTTCCCAGAAAAAGCCCTTGGATTGATATCTAACCAAGAGAAATTTAATTTACCTAGATTCGCTCACCGTGATATTCTGTGTTCCGAACACCCTTCATGAATCTCTGATTCGACATATATTCTCTACAGAGTTGTTAGTATGCGGATTGCCGAACTTTCATTCACCCTACAAGGCATATTTACACCTACAATTGATTAATCTGAGTTGGAAGCTTATTCCTAACGCATTTCAAAAATCAGGCTGTTATCTCAGGAAAAAACTCTTGGAGCGATTTCTACCCTATGGAAAATTAATTTACATAAATTTCCTCACTGTGACATTCCGTGTTCCGAACATTCTACATGAATAACGGATTCGACAAATATTCACTACAGATTTGTTAGCATGTGGATTACCGAACTTTCATCACAAAACATTGAATATTGATACTTAGAAGTATTTTCTCAGATTTTGCAGCGTTTTCCATGTGCCAGTTTCAAAAATGAAGCAGTTTTCACAGAAAAATTCCCTTGAAGTGAGTTCTACCGAATCGACAAGTAGTTTACATTGTTTCAATCACCGTGAAATTCCACGTTCCAACATGGAACATGCATCACGGATTAGAAAAAAGATTCATTAACATGTTGTGAAAATGCGGATTACCGAAATTTCTTCCAACATAAAGGCATCCTTACACCTACAAGTATTTTCTCTCATTTCGCAGCTTTATCCAAACATCCCATTCGAGAATAAAGCAATTTTTGCCAAAAAATTCTATTCTAGCTAGTTCTACCCAAAAGAATTCTAATTTACATAGTTTCTTTACCGTGAAATTTTGTTTTCCGAACGTGCTAAATAAGTGACGGATTCGAAAAGTATTCCCTTCATAGTTGGTTACGTGGATTACCGGACTTAAATTCCCCATTCAAGGCATCTTCACTCTTAGAAGCATTTTCTCCGATTTCTCAGGTTTTTCCTAACACCAGTTTGGAAAATGATGCTGATTTCAAAGAAAATGTTCTTGGAGCCAGTTCTACCCAAAAGATATGTAATTTAACTAGTTCACTGACCGTGATATTCCGTGTTCTGAACTTATTCCATGCATCAAGGATTTGACAATCATTCTTTAATGAGTGTGAGCATGTGGATTATCAAATTTTCCACCACCTTACAAGGCATGTTTTCACCTAGAAACATTTACTCATATTTCACAGAATTTTCCTAACGTCAGTTTTGAAAATCAGGTAGTTTTCCCAGAAAAATCCTCTTGTTGCATGTTCCATCCAATAGACAACTCATTTTCATAGATACCATCACTGTAACATTCCGTGTTCCTAAAAAACGGTTCATGCACCAAGGATTCAACAAATATTCACTGCTGAGTTGTTAGCATGTGAATTACCGATCTTTAATAAACCATTGAAGGCATATTGTCACCTTAAAACATTTACTCAGATTTCACAGCGTTTTCATAACACCAGTTTCGAAACTGAGGCAGATTTTTCAGTAAAACTCTCCTGGAGGTTGTTCTAACCAATAGATATGTAATTTACATAGCTTCCTTCACCGAGAAAGACCGTGTTCCGAACAGGCTACATACATCAAGGATTTGAGAAACATTTTTAATGAGTTATGTACATGTGTATTACAGATCTTTCATCCACCATACAAGGCATATTGACACATAGATACATTAACTCTGAGTTCGCAGCTTTTTCCTAATAGCAGTTTCGAAAATCAGGCAGTTTCCAAAGGAAATAAATGTTGGAGCGTGTTCTACCCAATAGATACGTAAATTACATAGATTCCTCCGCTGTGGTATTACGTGTTTCGAACACACTACTTGCAGAAAAGATTCGACAAAAATAAACTATAGAGTTGTTTGCATGAGGATGACAGGACTTTCATCACAATACAAGGCATATTGATGTTTAGAAGCATTTTCTCTGATTTCACAGAGCTTTCCAAATGCCAGTTTCGAAACTGAGGCAGATTTCACAGCAAAAACCTCTTGGAGCAGGTTCTAACGTATAGACATGTAATTTACCTGGATTCGATCACCGTGATATTCCGTGTTCAGAACACGCTACATGTATCTCAGATTCGACAAATATTCACTACATAGTTGTTTGCATGTGGATTACAGCACTTTCATCCACCATACAAGGCTTACTGACACTTTGAAGAATTTTCTCAGATTTCAAAGTGTTAATTTTAATGCCAGTTTAGAAAATGAGGAATATTTGGCGGAAAAATATTCTTGGAGCTGGTTATACACAAAAGTTATGTAATTTACCTAGTTTTACTCACCGTGACATTCCGTGTTCTGAACACGTAACATGCATCACGGATTTGACAAACATACTTTAATGAGTTGTGAACATTTGTATTATCGAACTTTCATATTCCTTATGATGTATATTTACACATAGAAAGTTTTATTCTGATTTAGTAGATTTCTCCTTATCTCAGTTTCTAAAATCATGCAGTTTTCACAGAGAAATCCTATTGGATCGAGTTCTATCCAATAGACATGCAATTTACATAGAAACCATCAGCGTGAAATTCCGTGTTCCAAAATACATACACGCATGACGGATTCGAAAAATATTCACTACAGAATTGGTAGCATAAGAATTACCTAACATTCATCCACCATAAATGCCATATTGACACTTTGAAGAACTTTCCCATATTTCAAAAGATTTTCCTAATGCCAGTTTTGAAAATGAGGCAGATTCACAAAAAATTCTCGTGGAGCAAGTACTTCCCAATAGAAATGTAATTTACATAGTTTCCCTCACAGTGACATTCCAATTCGCGAACACGCTACATACTTCTCGTATTTGACAAACATTTTTAATGAGTTATATACATGTATTTTACAGAAATTTCATTCACCATACAAGGCATATTTAAACCTAGAAACATTAACTCTGAATTTGCAGGCATTTCCTAATGCCAGTTTCGAAAATCAGGCCGTTTTCTCCGGAAAAAATTTTTTGGAGCGAGTTCTAACCAATAGACCTGAAATTTACATAGACTCCATCTCCGGAAATTTCCGTCATACGATCACGCTACATGCATAGGCTTTCTACAATTATACACATCATGTTTGTTAGCATGTGGCTTTATGAACTTCCATCAAAATACAATGCACATTGTCAGTTTGAAGCATTTTCCCTGATTTTGAAGTAATTTCCGAATGCCAGTTTCGAAAATGAGGCAGATTTCGCAGAAAAAACTCTTGGATTGATATCTAACCAAGAGAAATTTAATTTACCTAGATTCGCTCACCGTGATATTCTGTGTTCCGAACACTCTTCATGAATCTCGGATTCGACAAATATTCTCTACAGAGTTGTTAGTATGCGGATTGCCGAACTTTCATCCACCATACAAGGCATATTTACACCTACAATTGTTTAATCTGAGTTGGAAGATTATTCCTAACGCATTTCAAAAATCAGGCTGTTATCTCAGGAAAAATCTCTTGGAGCGATTTCTACCCTATGGAAATTTAATTTACATAAATTTCCTCACTGTGACATTCCGTGTTCCGAACATTCTACATGAATAACGGATTCGACAAATATTCACTACAGAGTTGTTAGCATGTGGATTACCGAACTTTCATCACAAAACATTGAATATTGATACTTAGAAGTACTTTCTCAGATTTTGCAGCGTTTTCCATGAGCCAGTTTCAAAAAAGAAGCAGTTTTCACAGAAAAATTCCCTTGAAGTGAGTTCTACCGTATCGAAAAGTAGGTTACATTGTTTCAATCACCGTGAAATTCCACGTTCCGAACATGGAACATGCATCATGGATTAGAAAAAAGATTCATTAACATGTTGTGAAAATGTGGATTACCGAACTTTCTTCCAACATAAAGGCATCCTTACACCTACAAGTATTTTCTCTCATTTTGCAGCTTTATCCAAATATCCCATTCGAGAATCAAGCAATTTTTGCCAAAAAATTCTATTCTAACTAGTTCTACCCAAAAGAATTCTAATTTACATAGTTTCTTTACCGTGAAATTCTGTTTTCCGAACGTGCTAAATAAGAGACGGATTCGAAAAGTATTCCCTTCATAGTTGGTTACGTGGATTACTGGACTTAAATTCCCCATTCAAGGCATCCTCACTCTTAGAAGCATTTTCTCCGATTTCTCAGGTTTTTCCTAACACCAGTTTGGAAAGTGATGCTGATTTCAAAGAAAATGTTCTTGGAGCCAGTTCTACCGAAAAGATATGTAATTTAACTAGTTCACTCACCGTGATATTCCGTGTTCTGAACATATTCCATGCATCAAGGATTTGACAATCATTCTTTAATGAGTGTGAGCATGTGGATTATCAAATTTTCAACCACCTTACAAGGCATGTTTTCACCTAGAAACATTTACTCATATTTCGTAGAATTTTCCTAACGTCAGTTTTGAAAATCAGGCAGTTTTCCCAGAAAAATCCTCTTGTTGCATGTTCCATCCAATAGACAACTCATTTTCATAGATACCATCACTGTAACATTCTGTGTTCCTAAAAAACGGTTCATGCACCAAGGATTCAACAAATATTCACTGCTGAGTTGTTATCATGTGAATTACCGAACTTTAATAAACCATTGAAGACATATTGTCTCCTTAAAACATTTACTCAGATTTCACAGCGTTTTCATAACACCAGTTTCGAAACTGAGGCAGATTTTTCAGTAAAACTCTCCTGGAGATGTTTCTAACCAATAGATATGTAATTTGCATAGCTTCCCTCACCGAGAAAGACCGTGTTCCAAACAGGCTACATACATCAAGGATTGGAGAAACATTTTTAATGAGTTATGTACATGTGTATTACAGATCTTTCATCCACCATACAAGGCATATTGACACATAGATACATTAACTCTGAGATCGCAGCTTATTCCTAATAGCAGTTTCGAAAATCAGGCAGTTTTCAAAGGAAATAAATGTTGGAGCGTGTTCTACCCAATAGATACGTAAATTACATAGATTCCCCCGCTGTGATATTACGTGTTTTGAACACACTACATGCAGAAATGTTTCGACAAAAATAAACTATAGAGTTGTTTGCAAGGGGATGACAGAACTTTCATAACAATACAAGGCATATTGATGTTTAGAAGCATTTTATCTGATTTCACAGAGTTTTCCAAATGCCAGTATCGAAACTGAGGCAGATTTCACGGCAAAAACCAATTGGAGCAGGTTCTAACCTATAGAAATGTAATAAACATGGATTCGATCACTGTGAAATTCCGTGTTCTGAACACACTACATGTATCTCAGATTCGACAAATATTCACTACATAGTTGTTAGCATGTGGATTACAGCACTTTCATCCACCACACAAGGCTTACTAACAATTTGAAAAATTTTCTCAGATTTCAAAGTGTAAATTTTAATGCCAGTTTAGAAAAAGAGGCATATTTGGCGGTAAAATATTCTTGGAGCGAGTTATACACAAATTTATGTAATTTACCTAGTTTTACTCACCGTAACATTCCGTGTTCTGAACACGTTATATGGATCACGGATTTGACAATCATACTTTAATGAGTTGTGAAGATTTGTATTATCGAACTTTCATCTTCCTTACAACGTATAATTACACATAGAAAGTTTTATTCTGATTTAGTAGATTTCTCCTAATCTCAGTTTCTAAAATCATGCAGTTTTCACAGAGGAATCCTCTTGGATCGAGTTCTATAAAATAGACATGCAATTTACATAGAACCAATCAGCGTGAAATTCCGTGTTCCAAAATACCTACACGCATGTCGGATTTGACAAATATTCACTACAGAATTGGTAGCATAAAAATTACCTAACATTCATCCACCATAAATGCCATATTGACACTTTGAAGCACTTTCCCATATTTCAAAAATTTTCCTAATGCCAGTTTTGAAAATGAGGCAGATTCACAAAAAATTCTCGTGGAGCAAGTACTTCCCAATAGAAATGTAATTTACATAGTTTCCCTCACAGTGACATTCCAATTTCCGAACACGCTACATACTTCACGGATTTGACAAACATTTTTATGAGTTATGTACATGTGTATTACAGAACTTTCATCCACCATACAAGGAATATTTAAACCTAGAAACATTAACTCTGAATCTGCAGCCTATTCCTAATGCCAGATTTTCGAAAATCAGGCCGTTTTTTCTGGAAAATATTTTTGGAGCGAGATCTACCCAATAGACATGAAATTTACATAGATTCCATCTCCGGAAATTTCCGTCATACGATCACGCTACATGCATAGGCTTTCTACAATTATTCACATCATGTTTGTTTGCATGTGGCTTTATGAACTTCCATCACAATACAAGGCATATTGTCAGTTTGAAGCATTTTCTCTGATTTTGAAGGAATTTCCGAATGCCAGTTTCGAAAATGAGGCAGATTTCGCAGAAAAAGCCCTTGGAATGATATCTAACCAAAAGAAATTTAATTTACCTAGATTCGCTCACCGTGATATTCTGTGTTCCGAACACTCTTCATGAATCTCGGATTCGACATATATGCTCTACAGAGTTGTTAGTATGCGGATTGCCGAAATTTCATTCACCATACAAGGCATATTTACACCTACAATTAATTAATCTGAGTTGGAAGCTTATTCCTAACGCATTTCAAAAATCAGGCTGTTATCTCAGGAAAAAACTCTTGGAGCGATTTCTACCCTATGGAAAATTAATTTACATAAATTTCCTCACTGTGACATTCCGTGTTCCGAACATTCTACATGAATAACGGATTCGACAAATATTCACTACAGATTTTTTAGCATGTGGATTACCGAACTTTCATCACAAAACATTGAATATTGATACTTAGAAGTACTTTCTCAGATTTTGCAGGTTTTCCATGTGCCAGTTTGAAAAATGAAGCAGTTTTCACAGAAAAATTCCCTTGAAGTGAGTTCTACCGAATCGACAAGTAGTTTACATTGTTTCAATCACCGTGAAATTCCACGTTCCGAACATGGAACATGCATCACGGATTAGAAAAAAGATTCATTAACATGTTGTGAAAATGCGGATTACCGAACTTTCTTCCAACATAAAGGCATCCTTACACCTACAAGTATTTTCTCTCATTTCGCAGCTTTATCCAAACATCCCATTCGAGAATCAAGCAATTTTTGCCAAAAAATTCTATTCTAGCTAGTTCTACCCAATAGAATTCTAATTTACATAGTTTCTTTACCGTGAAATTCTTTTTTCTGAACGTGCTAAATAAGTGACGGATTCGAAAATTATTCCCTTCATAGTTGGTTACGTGGATTACCAGACTTAAGTTCCCCATTCAAGGCATCTTCACTCTTAGAAGAATTTTCTCCGATTTCTCAGGTTTTTCCTAACACCAGTTTGGAAAATGATGCTGATTTCAAAGAAAATGTTCTTGGAGCCAGTTCTACCCAAAAGATATGTAATTTAACTAGTTCACTCACCGTGATATTCCGTGTTCTGAACATATTGCATGCATCAAGGTTTCGACAATAATTCTTTGTGGATTATCAAATTTTCATCCACCTTACAAGGCATGTTTTCACCTAGAAACATTTACTCACATTTCGCGGTATTTTCCTAAAGTCTGTTTCGAAAATCAGGCAGTTTTCCCAGAAAAGTCCTCTTGTTGCATGTTCCATCCAATAGACAACTCTTTTTAATAGATACCATCACTGTAACATTCCGTGTTCCTAAAAAACGGTTCATGAACCAAGGATTCAACAAATATTCACTGCTGAGTTGTTATCATGTGAATTACCGATCTTTAATAAACCATTGAAGACATATTGTCACCTTAAAACATTTACTCAGATTTCACAGCGTTTTCATAACACCAGTTTCGAAACTGAGGCAGATTTTTCAGTAAAACTCTCCTGGAGATGGTTCTAACCAATAGATATGTAATTTACATAGCTTCCCTCACCGAGAAAGACCGTGTTCCAAACAGGCTACATACATCAAGGATTGGAGAATCATTTTTAATGAGTTATGTACATGTGTATTGCAGATCTTTCATCCACCATACAAGGCATATTGACACATAGATACATTAACACTGAGTTCGCAGATTTTTCCTAATAGCAGTTTCGAAAATCAGGCAGTTTTCAAAGGAAAAACCTTTTGGAGAGTGTTCTACCCAATAGATACATAAATTACATAGATTCCCCCGCTGTGATATTACGTGTTTCGAACACACTACATGCAGAAAAGATTTGACAAAAATAAACTATAGAGTTGTTTGCATGAGGATGACAGGACTTTCATCACAATACAAGGCATATTGATGTTTAGAAGCATTTTCTCTGATTTCACAGAGCTTTCCAAATGCCAGTATCGAAACTGCGGCAGATTTCAAGGCAAAAACTTCTTGGAGCAGGTTCTAATCTATAGAAATGTAATAAACATGGATTCGATCACCGTGAAATTCCGTGTTCAGAACACGCTACATGTATCTCAGATTCGACAAATATTCACTACATAGTTGTTTGCATGTGGATTACAGCACTTTCATCCACCATACAAGGCTTACTGACACTTTGAAGAATTTTCTCAGATTTCAAAGTGTTAATTTTAATGCCAGTTTAGAAAATGAGGCATATTTGGCAGAAAAATATTCTTGGAGCTGGTTATACACAAAAGTTATGTAATTTACCTAGTTTTACTCACCGTGACATTCCGTGTTCTGAACACGTAACATGCATCACGGATTTGACAAACATACTTTAATGAGTTGTGAACATTTGTATTATCGAACTTTCATCTTCCTTACAATGTATATTTACACATAGAAAGTTTTATTCTGATTTAGTAGATTTCTCCTTATCTCAGTTTCTAAAATCATGCAGTTTTCACAGAGAAATCCTCTTGGAGCGAGTTCTATCCAATAGACATGCAATTTACATAGAACCAATCAGCGTGAAATTCCGTGTTCCCAAATACCTACACGCATGACGGATTCGACAAATATTCACTACAGAATTGGTAGCATAAGAATTACCTAACATTCATCCACTATAAATGCCATATTGACACTTTGAAGCACTTTCCCATATTTCAAAAGATTTTCCTAATGCCAGTTTTGAAAATGAGGCAGATTCACAAAAAATTCTCGTGGAGCAAGTACTTCCCAATAGAAATGTAATTTACATAGTTTCCCTCATAGTGACATTCCAATTCCCGAACACGCTACATACATCTCGTATTTGACAAACATATTTAATGAGTTATTTACATGTGTTTTACAGAACTTTCATCCACCATACAAGGCATATATAAACCTAGAAACATTAACTCTGAATTTGCAGGCTTTTCCTAATGCCAGTTTCGAAAATCAGGCCGTTTTCTCCGGAAAAGATTTTTGGAGCGAGTTCTACCCAATAGACTTGAAATTTACATAGATTCCATCTCCGGATATTTCCGTCATACGATCACGCTACATGCATAGGCTTTCTACAATTATCCACATCATGTTTGTTTGCATGTGGCTTTATGATCTTCCATCACAATACAAGGCATATTGTCAGTTTGAAGCATTTTCTGATTTTGAAGGAATTTCCGAATGCCAGTATCAAAAATGAGGCAGATTTCGCAGAAAAAACTCTTGGATTGATTTCTAACCAAGAGATATTTAATTTACCTAGATTCGCTCACCGTGATATTCTGTGTTCCGAACACTCTTCATGTATCTCGGATTCGACAAATATTCTCTACAGAGTTGTTAGTATGCGGATTGCCGAACTTTCATCCACCATACAAGGCATATTTACACCTACAATTGATTAATCTGAGTTCGCAGCTTATTCCTAACGCATTTCAAAAATCAGGCTGTTATCTCAGGAAAAAACTCTTGGAGCGATTTCTAACCTATGGAAAGTTAATTTACATAAATTTCCTCACTGTGACATTCCGTGTTAAGTACATTCTACATGAATAACGGATTCGACAAATATTCACTACAGATTTGTTAGCATGTGGATTACCGAACTTTCATAACAAAACATTGAATATTGATACTTAGAAGTATTTTCTCAGATTTTGCAGCGTTTTCCAAGTGCCAGTTTCAAAAATGAAGCAGTTTTCACAGAAAAATTCCCTTGAAGTGAGTTCTACCGAATCAACAACTTGTTTACATTGTTTCAATCACCGTGAAATTACACGTTCCGAACATGGAACATGCAGCACGGATTAGAAAAAGATTCTTTAACATGTTGTGAAATTGTGGATCACCGAAATTTCTTCCAACATAAAGGCATCTTTACACCTACAAATATTGTCTCTCATTTCGCAGCTTTATCCAAACATCCCATTCGAGAATCAAGCAATTTTTGCCAAAAAATTCTATTGTAGCTGGTTCTACCCAATAGAATTCTAATTTACATAGTTTCATTACCGTGAAATACTGTTTTCCGAACGTGCTAAATAAGTGACGGATTCGAAAAGTATTCCCTTCATAGTTGGTTACGTGGATTACCGGACTTAAATTCCCCATTCAAGGCATCTTCACTCTTAGAAGCATTTTCTCCGATTTCTCAGGTTTTTCCTAACACCATTTTGGAAAATGATGCTGATTTCAAAGAAAATGTTCTTGGAGCCAGTTCTACCCAAAAGATATGTAATTTAACTAGTTCACTCACCGTGATATTCCGTGTTCTGAACATATTCCATGCATTAAGGTTTCAACAATCATTCTTTGTGGATTATCAAATTTTCATCCACCTTACAAGGCATGTTTTCACCTAGAAACATTTACTCACATTTCGCGGAATTTTCCTAAAGTCTGTTTCGAAAATCAGGCAGTTTTCCCAGAAAAGTCCTCTTGTTGCATGTTCCATCCAATAGACAACTCATTTTCATAGATACCATCACTGTAACATTCCGTGTTCCTAAAAAACGGTTCATGCACCAAGGATTCAACAAATATTCACTGCTGAGTTGTTATCATGTGAATTACCGATCTTTAATAAACCATTGAAGACATATTGTCACCTTAAAACATTTAATCAGATTTCACAGCGTTTTCATAACACCAGTTTCGAAACTGAGGCAAATTTTTCAGTAAAACTCTCCTGGAGATGGTTCTAACCAATAGATATGTAATTTACATAGCTTCCCTCACCGAGAAAGACCGTGTTCCGAACAGGCTACATACATCAAGGATTTGAGAAACATATTTAATGAGTTATGTACATGTGTATTACAGATCTTTCATCCACCATACAAGGCATATTGAAACATAGATACATTAACTCTGAGTTCGCAGCTTTTTCCTAATAGCAGTTTCGAAAATCAGGCAGTTTTAAAAGGAAATAAATGTTGGAGCGTGTTCTACAAATAGATACCTAAATTACATAGATTCCCCCGCTGTGATATTACGTGATTCGAACACACTACATGCAGAAAAGATTTGACAAAAATAAACTATAGAGTTGTTTGCATGAGGATGACAGGACTTTCATCACAATACAAGGCATATTGATGTTTAGAAGCATTTTCTCTGATTTCACAGAGCTTTCCAAATGCCAGTATCGAAACTGCGGCAGATTTCACGGCAAAAACTTCTTGGAGCAGTTTCTAACGTATAGAAATGTAATAAACATGGATACGATCATCGTGAAATTCCGTGTTCAGAACACGCTACATGTATCTCAGATTCGACAAATATTCACTACATAGTTGTTTGCATGTGGATTACAGCACTTTCATCCACCACACAAGGCATATTTACACCTACAATTGATTAATCTGAGTTCGCAGCTTATTCCTAACGCATTTCAAAAATCAGGCTGTTATCTCAGGAAAAATCTCTTGGAGCGATTTCTACCCTATGGAATGTTAATTTACATAAATTTCCTCACTGTGACATTCCGTGTTCCGAACATTCTACATGAATAACGGATTCGACAATTATTCACTACAGATTTGTTAGCATGTGGATTACCGAACTTTCATCACAAAACATTGAATATTGATACTTAGAAGTATTTTCTCAGATTTTGCAGGGTTTTCCAAGTGCCAGTTTCAAAAATGAAGCAGTTTTCACAGAAAAATTCCCTTGAAGTGAGTTCTACCGAATCAACAAGTTGTTTACATTGTTTCAATCACCGTGAAATTCCACGTTCCGAACATGGAACATGCATCACGGATTAGAAAAAAGATTCTTTAACATGTTGTGAAAATGTGGATTACCGAACTTTCTTCCAACATAAAGGCATCTTTACACTTACAAGTATTTACTCTCATTTCGCAGCTTTATCCAAACATCCCATTCGAGAATCAAGCAATTTTTGCCAAAAAATTCTATTCTAGCTAGTTCTACCCAATAGAATTCTAATTAACATAGTTTCATTACCGTGAAATTCTTTTTTTCGAACGTGCTACATGAATCACGGTTTGAAAAATATTTACTACACTCTTGTTAACAAGTGGATTACCGGACTTTCATCCACCAATCAAGTCATATTAACACTTAGAAGCATTTTCTCATATTTCGAAGATTTTTCCTAATGCCAGATTTGAAAATGAGGCAGATTTTGCAGAAAAATGCTCTTGGAGCGAGTTCTACCCAATAGACAAGTAATTTACATAGATGTGTTCATCATGAGATTTTGTGTTCCAAACACATTTCATGTATCTCGGATTCGACAAATATTCACTACAGAGATGTTAGCATTTGGATTACCAATCTTACATCCACCATACAAGGCATTTTTACACCTACAAGTATTTACTCTCATTTCACAGTTTTATCCATACGTTAAATTCGAAAATCATGCAATTTGCGCAGAAAAATTCTATTCAAGCTAGTTCTACCCAATAGAATTTTAATTTACACAGTTTCATTACCGTGAATTTCCGTGTTCCAAACATGCTAAATAAGTCACGGATTCGAAAAGTATTCCCTTCAAAGTTGGTTACGTGGATTACCGGACTTAAATTCCCCATTCAAGGCATATTCACACTTAGAAGCATTTTCTCAGATTTCTCAGGTTTTTCCTAACGCCAGTTTGGAAAATGAGGCTGATTTCACAGAAAATGTTCTTGGAGCCAGTTCTACCCAAAAGATATGTAATTTAAGTAGTTCAATCACAGTGACATTCCATGTTATGAAAATTTTACATGCATCAAAGTTTCGACAATCATACTTTAATGAGTGTGAGCATGTGGATTATCAAATTTTCATCCACCTTACAAGACATGTTTTCACCTAGAAATATTTACTCACATTTCGCAGAATTTTCCTAACTTCAGTTTCGAAAATCAGGCAGTTTTCCCAGAAAAATCCTCTTGTTGCATGTTATATCCAAAAAAAATCTCATTTTCATAGATACCATCACCGTAACACTCCGTGTTCCTAAAAAATGTTTCATGCACCAAGGATTCAACAAATATTCAATTCTGAGTTGTTCGCAAGTGAATTATAAATCTTTAATAAACCATTGATGACATATTTTCAACTTAAAGCATTTAATCTGATTTCACAGCGTTTTCATAACACCAGTTTTGAAACTGAGGCAGGTTTTTCAGAAAAATTATCCTGGAGATGTTTCTAACCAATAGATATGTAATTTACATAGCTTCCCTCACCGAGAAAGACCGTGTTCCGAACAGGTTACATACATCAAGGTTTTGGGAAACGTTTTTAATGAGTTATGTACATGTGTATTACAGATCTTTCATCCACCATACAAGGCATATTGACACATAGAAACATTAACTCTGAGTTCACAGCTTTTTCCTATTAGCAGTTTATAAAATCAGGCAGACTTCAAAGGAAAAACTGTTGGAGCGTGTTCTACCCAATAGATATGTAAATTACATAGATTCCCCCGCTGTGAAATTACGTGTTTCCAACACACTACATGCAGAAAAGTTTCGACAAAAATAAACTATAGAGTTCTTTGCATGAGGATGCGAGTGCTTTCATCACAATACAAGTCATATTGATGTTTAGAAGCATTTTCTCTGATTTCACAGAGCTTTCCAAAAGGCAGTATCGAAACTGAGGCAGATTGCACGGCAAAAACCTTTTGGAGCAGGTTCTAACCTATAGACATGTAATAAACATGGATTCGATCACCGTGAAATTCCGTGTTCTGAACACACTACATGTATCTCGGATTCCACAAATATTCACTACATCGTTGTTTGCATGTGGATTACAGCACTTTCATCCACCATTCAAGGCTTACTGACACTTTGAAGAATTTTCTCAGATTTCAAAGTGTTAATTTTAACGCCAGTTTAGAAAATGAGGCAGATTTGGCCGAAAAATGTTCTTAGAGCGAGTTATACACAAAAGTTATGTAATTTACCTAGTTATACTCACCGTGACATTCCGTGTTCTGAACACGTTATATGCATCACGGATTTGACAAACATACTTTAATGAGTTGTGAAGATTTGTATCATCGAACTTTCATCTTCCTTACAATGTATATTTACACATAGAAAGTTTATTCTGATTTAGTAGATTTCTCCTAATCTCAGTTTCTAAAATCATGCAGTTTTCACAGAGAAATCCTATTGGATCGAGTTCTATCCAATAGACATGCAATTTACATAGAACCCATCAGCATGAAATTCCGTGTTCCAAAATACTTACATGCATGACGGATTCGACAAATATTCACTACAGAATTGGTAGCATAAGAATTACCTAACATTCATTCACCATAAATGCCATATTGTCACTTTGAAGCACTTTCCCATATTTCAATAGATTTTCCTAATGCCAGTTTTGAAAATGAGGCAGATTCACAAAAATTCTCGTGGAGCAAGTACTTCCCAATAGAAATGTAATTTACATAGTTTCCCTCACAGTGACATTACAATTCCCGAAAACGCTACATATTTTCGGATATGACAAACATTTTTAATGAGTTATGTACATGTGTATTACAGAACTTTCATCCACCATACAAGGCATATTTAATCCTAGAAACATTAACTCTGAATTTACAGGATTTTCCTAATGCCAGTTTTGAAAATCAGGCCGTTTTCTCCGGAAAAAATTTTTGGAGCGAGTTCTAACCAATAGACATGAAATTTACATAGATTCCATCTCCGGAAATTTCCGTCATACGATCACGCTACATGCATAGGCTTTCTACAATTATTCACATCATGTTTGTTTGCATGTGGCTTTATGAACTTCCATCACAATACAATGCACATTGTCAGTTTGAAGCATTTTCTCTGATTTTGAAGGAATTTCCGAATGCCAGTTTCGAAAATGAGGCAGACTTCGCAGAAAAAACTCTTGGAGTGAGTTCTAACCAAGAGACATTTAACTTACCTAGATTCGCTCACTGTGATATTCTGTGTTCCGAACACCCTTCATGTATCTCGGATTCGACAAATATTCTCTACAGAGTTGTTAGTATGCGGATTGCCGAACTTTCATTCACCATACAAGGCATATTTACACCTACAATTGATTAATCTGAGTTCGCAGCTTATTCCTAACGCATTTCAAAAATCAGGCTGTTATCTCAGGAAAATCTCTTGGAGCGATTTCTACCCTATGGAATGTTAATTTACATAAATTTCCTCACTGTGACATTCCATGTTCCGAACATTCTACATGAATAATGGATTCAACAATTATTCACTACAGATTTGTTAGCATGTGGATTACCGAACTTTCATCACAAAACATTGAATATTGATACTTAGAAGTATTTTCTCAGATTTTGCAGCGTTTTCCAAGTGCCAGTTTCAAAAATGAAGCAGTTTTCACAGAAAAATTCCCTTGAAGTGAGTTCTACCGAATCAACAAGTTGTTTACATTGTTTCAATCACCGTGAAATTCCACGTTCCGAACATGGAACATGCATCACGGATTAGAAAAAAGATTCTTTAACATGTTGTGAAAATGTGGATTACCGAACTTTCTTCCAACATAAAGGCATCTTTACACCTACAAGTATTTACTCTCATTTCGCAGCTTTATCCAAACATCCCATTCGAGAATCAAGCAATTTTTGCCAAAAAATTCTATTCTAGCTAGTTCTACCCAATAGAATTCTAATTAACATAGTTTCATTACCGTGAAATTCTTTTTTTCGAACGTGCTACATGAATCACGGTTTGAAAAATATTTACTACACTCTTGTTAACAAGTGGATTACCGGACTTTCATCCACCAATCAAGTCATATTAACACTTAGAAGCATTTTCTCATATTTCGAAGATTTTTCCTAATGCCAGATTTGAAAATGAGGCAGATTTTGCAGAAAAATGCTCTTGGAGCGAGTTCTACCCAATAGACAAGTAATTTACATAGATGTGTTCATCATGAGATTTTGTGTTCCAAACACATTTCATGTATCTCGGATTCGACAAATATTCACTACAGAGATGTTAGCATTTGGATTACCAATCTTACATCCACCATACAAGGCATTTTTACACCTACAAGTATTTACTCTCATTTCACAGTTTTATCCATACGTTAAATTCGAAAATCATGCAATTTGCGCAGAAAAATTCTATTCAAGCTAGTTCTACCCAATAGAATTTTAATTTACACAGTTTCATTACCGTGAATTTCCGTGTTCCAAACATGCTAAATAAGTCACGGATTCGAAAAGTATTCCCTTCAAAGTTGGTTACGTGGATTACCGGACTTAAATTCCCCATTCAAGGCATATTCACACTTAGAAGCATTTTCTCAGATTTCTCAGGTTTTTCCTAACGCCAGTTTGGAAAATGAGGCTGATTTCACAGAAAATGTTCTTGGAGCCAGTTCTACCCAAAAGATATGTAATTTAAGTAGTTCAATCACAGTGACATTCCATGTTATGAAAATTTTACATGCATCAAAGATTCGACAATCATACTTTAATGAGTGTGAGCATGTGGATTATCAAATTTCCATCCACCTTACAAGACATGTTTTCACCTAGAAATATTTACTCACATTTCGCAGAATTTTCCTAACTTCAGTTTCGAAAATCAGGCAGTTTTCCCAGAAAAATCCTCTTGTTGCATGTTATATCCAAAAAAAATCTCATTTTCATAGATACCATCACCGTAACACTCCGTGTTCCTAAAAAATATTTCATGCACCAAGGATTCAACAAATATTCAATTCTGAGTTGTTAGCAAGTGAATTATAAATCTTTAATAAACCATTGATGACATATTTTCAACTTAAAGCATTTAATCTGATTTCACAGCGTTTTCATAACACCAGTTTTGAAACTGAGGCAGGTTTTTCAGAAAAACTATCCTGGAGATGTTTCTAACCAATAGATATGTAATTTACATAGCTTCCCTCACCGAGAAAGACCGTGTTCCGAACAGGTTACATACATCAAGGTTTTGGGAAACGTTTTTAATGAGTTATGTACATGTGTATTACAGATCTTTCATCCACCATACAAGGCATATTGACACATAGAAACATTAACTCTGAGTTCACAGCTTTTTCCTATTAGCAGTTTATAAAATCAGGCAGACTTCAAAGGAAAAACTGTTGGAGCGTGTTCTACCCAATAGATACGTAAATTACATAGATTCCCCCGCTGTGAAATTACGTGTTTCGAACACACTACATGCAGAAAAGTTTCGACAAAAATAAACTATAGAGTTCTTTGCATGAGGATGCGAGTGCTTTCATCACAATACAAGTCATATTGATGTTTAGATGCATTTTCTCTGATTTCACAGAGCTTTCCAAAAGGCAGTATCGAAACTGAGGCAGATTGCACGGCAAAAACCTTTTGGAGCAGGTTCTAACCTATAGACATGTAATAAACATGGATTCGATCACCGTGAAATTCCGTGTTCTGAACACACTACATGTATCTCGGATTCCACAAATATTCACTACATCGTTGTTTGCATGTGGATTACAGCACTTTCATCCACCATTCAATGCTTACTGACACTTTGAAGAATTTTCTCAGATTTCAAAGTGTTAATTTTAACGCCAGTTTAGAAAATGAGGCAGATTTGGCCGAAAAATGTTCTTAGAGCGAGTTATACACAAAAGTTATGTAATTTACCTAGTTATACTCACCGTGACATTCCGTGTTCTGAACACGTTATATGCATCACGGATTTGACAAACATACTTTAATGAGTTGTGAAGATTTGTATCATCGAACTTTCATCTTCCTTACAATGTATATTTACACATAGAAAGTTTATTCTGATTTAGTAGATTTCTCCTAATCTCAGTTTCTAAAATCATGCAGTTTTCACAGAGAAATCCTATTGGATCGAGTTCTATCCAATAGACATGCAATTTACATAGAACCCATCAGCATGAAATTCCGTGTTCCAAAATACTTACATGCATGACGGATTCGACAAATATTCACTACAGAATTGGTAGCATAAGAATTACCTAACATTCATTCACCATAAATGCCATATTGTCACTTTGAAGCACTTTCCCATATTTCAATAGATTTTCCTAATGCCAGTTTTGAAAATGAGGCAGATTCACAAAAATTCTCGTGGAGCAAGTACTTCCCAATAGAAATGTAATTTACATAGTTTCCCTCACAGTGACATTACAATTCCCGAAAACGCTACATATTTTCGGATATGACAAACATTTTTAATGAGTTATGTACATGTGTATTACAGAACTTTCATCCACCATACAAGGCATATTTAATCCTAGAAACATTAACTCTGAATTTACAGGATTTTCCTAATGCCAGTTTTGAAAATCAGGCCGTTTTCTCCGGAAAAAATTTTTGGAGCGAGTTCTAACCAATATACATGAAATTTACATAGATTCCATCTCCGGAAATTTCCGTCATACGATCACGCTACATGCATAGGCTTTCTACAATTATTCACATCATGTTTGTTTGCATGTGGCTTTATGAACTTCCATCACAATACAATGCACATTGTCAGTTTGAAGCATTTTCTCTGATTTTGAAGGAATTTCCGAATGCCAGTTTCGAAAATGAGGCAGACTTCGCAGAAAAAACTCTTGGAGTGAGTTCTAACCAAGAGACATTTAACTTACCTAGATTCGCTCACTGTGATATTCTGTGTTCCGAACACCCTTCATGTATCTCGGATTCGACAAATATTCTCTACAGAGTTGTTAGTATGCGGATTGCCGAACTTTCATTCACCATACAAGGCATATTTACACCTACAATTGATTAATCTGAGTTCGCAGCTTATTCCTAACGCATTTCAAAAATCAGGCTGTTATCTCAGGAAAATCTCTTGGAGCGATTTCTACCCTATGGAATGTTAATTTACATAAATTTCCTCACTGTGACATTCCATGTTCCGAACATTCTACATGAATAATGGATTCAACAATTATTCACTACAGATTTGTTAGCATGTGGATTACCGAACTTTCATCACAAAACATTGAATATTGATACTTAGAAGTATTTTCTCAGATTTTGCAGCGTTTTCCAAGTGCCAGTTTCAAAAATGAAGCAGTTTTCACAGAAAAATTCCCTTGAAGTGAGTTCTACCGAATCAACAAGTTGTTTACATTGTTTCAATCACCGTGAAATTCCACGTTCCGAACATGGAACATGCATCACGGATTAGAAAAAAGATTCTTTAACATGTTGTGAAAATGTGGATTACCGAACTTTCTTCCAACATAAAGGCATCTTTACACCTACAAGTATTTACTCTCATTTCGCAGCTTTATCCAAACATCCCATTCGAGAATCAAGCAATTTTTGCCAAAAAATTCTATTCTAGCTAGTTCTACCCAATAGAATTCTAATTAACATAGTTTCATTACCGTGAAATTCTTTTTTTCGAACGTGCTACATGAATCACGGTTTGAAAAATATTTACTACACTCTTGTTAACAAGTGGATTACCGGACTTTCATCCACCAATCAAGTCATATTAACACTTAGAAGCATTTTCTCATATTTCGAAGATTTTTCCTAATGCCAGATTTGAAAATGAGGCAGATTTTGCAGAAAAATGCTCTTGGAGCGAGTTCTACCCAATAGACAAGTAATTTACATAGATGTGTTCATCATGAGATTTTGTGTTCCAAACACATTTCATGTATCTCGGATTCGACAAATATTCACTACAGAGATGTTAGCATTTGGATTACCAATCTTACATCCACCATACAAGGCATTTTTACACCTACAAGTATTTACTCTCATTTCACAGTTTTATCCATACGTTAAATTCGAAAATCATGCAATTTGCGCAGAAAAATTCTATTCAAGCTAGTTCTACCCAATAGAATTTTAATTTACACAGTTTCATTACCGTGAATTTCCGTGTTCCAAACATGCTAAATAAGTCACGGATTCGAAAAGTATTCCCTTCAAAGTTGGTTACGTGGATTACCGGACTTAAATTCCCCATTCAAGGCATATTCACACTTAGAAGCATTTTCTCAGATTTCTCAGGTTTTTCCTAACGCCAGTTTGGAAAATGAGGCTGATTTCACAGAAAATGTTCTTGGAGCCAGTTCTACCCAAAAGATATGTAATTTAAGTAGTTCAATCACAGTGACATTCCATGTTATGAAAATTTTACATGCATCAAAGATTCGACAATCATACTTTAATGAGTGTGAGCATGTGGATTATCAAATTTCCATCCACCTTACAAGACATGTTTTCACCTAGAAATATTTACTCACATTTCGCAGAATTTTCCTAACTTCAGTTTCGAAAATCAGGCAGTTTTCCCAGAAAAATCCTCTTGTTGCATGTTATATCCAAAAAAAATCTCATTTTCATAGATACCATCACCGTAACACTCCGTGTTCCTAAAAAATATTTCATGCACCAAGGATTCAACAAATATTCAATTCTGAGTTGTTAGCAAGTGAATTATAAATCTTTAATAAACCATTGATGACATATTTTCAACTTAAAGCATTTAATCTGATTTCACAGCGTTTTCATAACACCAGTTTTGAAACTGAGGCAGGTTTTTCAGAAAAACTATCCTGGAGATGTTTCTAACCAATAGATATGTAATTTACATAGCTTCCCTCACCGAGAAAGACCGTGTTCCGAACAGGTTACATACATCAAGGTTTTGGGAAACGTTTTTAATGAGTTATGTACATGTGTATTACAGATCTTTCATCCACCATACAAGGCATATTGACACATAGAAACATTAACTCTGAGTTCACAGCTTTTTCCTATTAGCAGTTTATAAAATCAGGCAGACTTCAAAGGAAAAACTGTTGGAGCGTGTTCTACCCAATAGATACGTAAATTACATAGATTCCCCCGCTGTGAAATTACGTGTTTCGAACACACTACATGCAGAAAAGTTTCGACAAAAATAAACTATAGAGTTCTTTGCATGAGGATGCGAGTGCTTTCATCACAATACAAGTCATATTGATGTTTAGATGCATTTTCTCTGATTTCACAGAGCTTTCCAAAAGGCAGTATCGAAACTGAGGCAGATTGCACGGCAAAAACCTTTTGGAGCAGGTTCTAACCTATAGACATGTAATAAACATGGATTCGATCACCGTGAAATTCCGTGTTCTGAACACACTACATGTATCTCGGATTCCACAAATATTCACTACATCGTTGTTTGCATGTGGATTACAGCACTTTCATCCACCATTCAATGCTTACTGACACTTTGAAGAATTTTCTCAGATTTCAAAGTGTTAATTTTAACGCCAGTTTAGAAAATGAGGCAGATTTGGCCGAAAAATGTTCTTAGAGCGAGTTATACACAAAAGTTATGTAATTTACCTAGTTATACTCACCGTGACATTCCGTGTTCTGAACACGTTATATGCATCACGGATTTGACAAACATACTTTAATGAGTTGTGAAGATTTGTATCATCGAACTTTCATCTTCCTTACAATGTATATTTACACATAGAAAGTTTATTCTGATTTAGTAGATTTCTCCTAATCTCAGTTTCTAAAATCATGCAGTTTTCACAGAGAAATCCTATTGGATCGAGTTCTATCCAATAGACATGCAATTTACATAGAACCCATCAGCATGAAATTCCGTGTTCCAAAATACTTACATGCATGACGGATTCGACAAATATTCACTACAGAATTGGTAGCATAAGAATTACCTAACATTCATTCACCATAAATGCCATATTGTCACTTTGAAGCACTTTCCCATATTTCAATAGATTTTCCTAATGCCAGTTTTGAAAATGAGGCAGATTCACAAAAATTCTCGTGGAGCAAGTACTTCCCAATAGAAATGTAATTTACATAGTTTCCCTCACAGTGACATTACAATTCCCGAAAACGCTACATATTTTCGGATATGACAAACATTTTTAATGAGTTATGTACATGTGTATTACAGAACTTTCATCCACCATACAAGGCATATTTAATCCTAGAAACATTAACTCTGAATTTACAGGATTTTCCTAATGCCAGTTTTGAAAATCAGGCCGTTTTCTCCGGAAAAAATTTTTGGAGCGAGTTCTAACCAATAGACATGAAATTTACATAGATTCCATCTCCGGAAATTTCCGTCATACGATCACGCTACATGCATAGGCTTTCTACAATTATTCACATCATGTTTGTTTGCATGTGGCTTTATGAACTTCCATCACAATACAATGCACATTGTCAGTTTGAAGCATTTTCTCTGATTTTGAAGGAATTTCCGAATGCCAGTTTCGAAAATGAGGCAGACATCGCAGAAAAAACTCTTGGAGTGAGTTCTAACCAAGAGACATTTAACTTACCTTGATTCGCTCACTGTGATATTCTGTGTTCCGAACACCCTTCATGTATCTCGGATTCGACAAATATTCTCTACAGAGTTGTTAGTATGCGGATTGCCGAACTTTCATTCACCATACAAGGCATATTTACACCTACAATTGATTAATCTGAGTTCGCAGCTTATTCCTAACGCATTTCAAAAATCAGGCTGTTATCTCAGGAAAATCTCTTGGAGCGATTTCTACCCTATGGAATGTTAATTTACATAAATTTCCTCACTGTGACATTCCATGTTCCGAACATTCTACATGAATAATGGATTCAACAATTATTCACTACAGATTTGTTAGCATGTGGATTACCGAACTTTCATCACAAAACATTGAATATTGATACTTAGAAGTATTTTCTCAGATTTTGCAGCGTTTTCCAAGTGCCAGTTTCAAAAATGAAGCAGTTTTCACAGAAAAATTCCCTTGAAGTGAGTTCTACCGAATCAACAAGTTGTTTACATTGTTTCAATCACCGTGAAATTCCACGTTCCGAACATGGAACATGCATCACGGATTAGAAAAAAGATTCTTTAACATGTTGTGAAAATGTGGATTACCGAACTTTCTTCCAACATAAAGGCATCTTTACACCTACAAGTATTTACTCTCATTTCGCAGCTTTATCCAAACATCCCATTCGAGAATCAAGCAATTTTTGCCAAAAAATTCTATTCTAGCTAGTTCTACCCAATAGAATTCTAATTAACATAGTTTCATTACCGTGAAATTCTGTTTTTCGAACGTGCTACATGAATCACGGTTTGAAAAATATTTACTACACTCTTGTTAACAAGTGGATTACCGGACTTTCATCCACCAATCAAGTCATATTAACACTTAGAAGCATTTTCTCATATTTCGAAGATTTTTCCTAATGCCAGATTTGAAAATGAGGCAGATTTTGCAGAAAAATGCTCTTGGAGCGAGTTCTACCCAATAGACAAGTAATTTACATAGATGTGTTCATCATGAGATTTTGTGTTCCAAACACATTTCATGTATCTCGGATTCGACAAATATTCACTACAGAGATGTTAGCATTTGGATTACCAATCTTACATCCACCATACAAGGCATTTTTACACCTACAAGTATTTACTCTCATTTCACAGTTTTATCCATACGTTAAATTCGAAAATCATGCAATTTGCGCAGAAAAATTCTATTCAAGCTAGTTCTACCCAATAGAATTTTAATTTACACAGTTTCATTACCGTGAATTTCCGTGTTCCAAACATGCTAAATAAGTCACGGATTCGAAAAGTATTCCCTTCAAAGTTGGTTACGTGGATTACCGGACTTAAATTCCCCATTCAAGGCATATTCACACTTAGAAGCATTTTCTCAGATTTCTCAGGTTTTTCCTAACGCCAGTTTGGAAAATGAGGCTGATTTCACAGAAAATGTTCTTGGAGCCAGTTCTACCCAAATGATATGTAATTTAAGTAGTTCAATCACAGTGACATTCCATGTTATGAAAATTTTACATGCATCAAAGATTCGACAATCATACTTTAATGAGTGTGAGCATGTGGATTATCAAATTTTCATCCACCTTACAAGACATGTTTTCACCTAGAAATATTTACTCACATTTCGCAGAATTTTCCTAACTTCAGTTTCGAAAATCAGGCAGTTTTCCCAGAAAAATCCTCTTGTTGCATGTTATATCCAAAAAAAATCTCATTTTCATAGATACCATCACCGTAACACTCCGTGTTCCTAAACAATGTTTCATGCACCAAGGATTCAACAAATATTCAATTCTGAGTTGTTAGCAAGTGAATTATAAATCTTTAATAAACCATTGATGACATATTTTCAACTTAAAGCATTTAATCTGATTTCACAGCGTTTTCATAACACCAGTTTTGAAACTGAGGCAGGTTTTTCAGAAAAACTATCCTGGAGATGTTTCTAACCAATAGATATGTAATTTACATAGCTTCCCTCACCGAGAAAGACCGTGTTCCGAACAGGTTACATACATCAAGGTTTTGGGAAACGTTTTTAATGAGTTATGTACATGTGTATTACAGATCTTTCATCCACCATACAAGGCATATTGACACATAGAAACATTAACTCTGAGTTCACAGCTTTTTCCTATTAGCAGTTTATAAAATCAGGCAGACTTCAAAGGAAAAACTGTTGGAGCGTGTTCTACCCAATAGATACGTAAATTACATAGATTCCCCCGCTGTGAAATTACGTGTTTCGAACACACTACATGCAGAAAAGTTTCGACAAAAATAAACTATAGAGTTCTTTGCATGAGGATGCGAGTGCTTTCATCACAATACAAGTCATATTGATGTTTAGAAGCATTTTCTCTGATTTCACAGAGCTTTCCAAAAGGCAGTATCGAAACTGAGGCAGATTGCACGGCAAAAACCTTTTGGAGCAGGTTCTAACCTATAGACATGTAATAAACATGGATTCGATCACCGTGAAATTCCGTGTTCTGAACACACTACATGTATCTCGGATTCCACAAATATTCACTACATAGTTGTTTGCATGTGGATTACAGCACTTTCATCCACCATTCAAGGCTTACTGACACTTTGAAGAATTTTCTCAGATTTCAAAGTGTTAATTTTAACGCCAGTTTAGAAAATGAGGCAGATTTGGCCGAAAAATGTTCTTAGAGCGAGTTATACACAAAAGTTATGTAATTTACCTAGTTATACTCACCGTGACATTCCGTGTTCTGAACACGTTATATGCATCACGGATTTGACAAACATACTTTAATGAGTTGTGAAGATTTGTATCATCGAACTTTCATCTTCCTTACAATGTATATTTACACATAGAAAGTTTATTCTGATTTAGTAGATTTCTCCTAATCTCAGTTTCTAAAATCATGCAGTTTTCACAGAGAAATCCTATTGGATCGAGTTCTATCCAATAGACATGCAATTTACATAGAACCCATCAGCATGAAATTCCGTGTTCCAAAATACTTACATGCATGACGGATTCGACAAATATTCACTACAGAATTGGTAGCATAAGAATTACCTAACATTCATTCACCATAAATGCCATATTGTCACTTTGAAGCACTTTCCCATATTTCAATAGATTTTCCTAATGCCAGTTTTGAAAATGAGGCAGATTCACAAAAATTCTCGTGGAGCAAGTACTTCCCAATAGAAATGTAATTTACATAGTTTCCCTCACAGTGACATTACAATTCCCGAAAACGCTACATATTTTCGGATATGACAAACATTTTTAATGAGTTATGTACATGTGTATTACAGAACTTTCATCCACCATACAAGGCATATTTAATCCTAGAAACATTAACTCTGAATTTAC
Source organism: Camelus bactrianus (assembly GCF_048773025.1). Lineage (NCBI taxonomy): Eukaryota > Metazoa > Chordata > Mammalia > Artiodactyla > Camelidae > Camelus > Camelus bactrianus. The sequence continues at coordinate 139,256,639 of NC_133539.1, read as the reverse complement.
AGGATTTTCCTAATGCCAGTTTTGAAAATCAGGCCGTTTTCTCCGGAAAAAATTTTTGGAGCGAGTTCTAACCAATAGACATGAAATTTACATAGATTCCATCTCCGGAAATTTCCGTCATACGATCACGCTACATGCATAGGCTTTCTACAATTATTCACATCACGTTTGTTTGCATGTGGCTTTATGAACTTCCATCACAATACAATGCACATTGTCAGTTTGAAGCATTTTCTCTGATTTTGAAGGAATTTCCGAATGCCAGTTTCGAAAATGAGGCAGACTTCGCAGAAAAAACTCTTGGAGTGAGTTCTAACCAAGAGACATTTAACTTACCTAGATTCGCTCACTGTGATATTCTGTGTTCCGAACACACTTCATGTATCTCGAATTCAACAAATATTCTCTACAGAGTTGTTAGTATGCGGATTGCCGAACTTTCATCCACCATACAAGGCATATTTACACCTACAATTGATTAATCTGAGTTCGCAGCTTATTCCTAACGCATTTCAAAAATCAGGCTGTTATCTCAGGAAAATCTCTTGGAGCGATTTCTACCCTATGGAATGTTAATTTACATAAATTTCCTCACTGTGACATTCCATGTTCCGAACATTCTACATGAATAATGGATTCAACAATTATTCACTACAGATTTGTTAGCATGTGGATTACCGAACTTTCATCACAAAACATTGAATATTGATACTTAGAAGTATTTTCTCAGATTTTGCAGCGTTTTCCAAGTGCCAGTTTCAAAAATGAAGCAGTTTTCACAGAAAAATTCCCTTGAAGTGAGTTCTACTGAATCAACAAGTTGTTTACATTGTTTCAATCACCGTGAAATTCCACGTTCCGAACATGGAACATGCATCACGGATTAGAAAAAAGATTCTTTAACATGTTGTGAAAATGTGGATTACCGAACTTTCTTCCAACATAAAGGCATCTTTACACTTACAAGTATTTACTCTCATTTCGCAGCTTTATCCAAACATCCCATTCGAGAATCAAGCAATTTTTGCCAAAAAATTCTATTCTAGCTAGTTCTACCCAATAGAATTCTAATTAACATAGTTTCATTACCGTGAAATTCTTTTTTTCGAACGTGCTACATGAATCACGGTTTGAAAAATATTTACTACACTCTTGTTAACAAGTGGATTACCGGACTTTCATCCACCAATCAAGTCATATTAACACTTAGAAGCATTTTCTCATATTTCGAAGATTTTTCCTAATGCCAGATTTGAAAATGAGGCAGATTTTGCAGAAAAATGCTCTTGGAGCGGGTTCTACCCAATAGACAAGTAATTTACATAGATGTGTTCATCATGAGATTTTGTGTTCCAAACACATTTCATGTATCTCGGATTCGACAAATATTCACTACAGAGATGTTAGCATTTGGATTACCAATCTTACATCCACCATACAAGGCATTTTTACACCTACAAGTATTTACTCTCATTTCACAGTTTTATCCATACGTTAAATTCGAAAATCATGCAATTTGCGCAGAAAAATTCTATTCAAGCTAGTTCTACCCAATAGAATTTTAATTTACACAGTTTCATTACCGTGAATTTCCGTGTTCCAAACATGCTAAATAAGTCACGGATTCGAAAAGTATTCCCTTCAAAGTTGGTTACGTGGATTACCGGACTTAAATTCCCCATTCAAGGCATATTCACACTTAGAAGCATTTTCTCAGATTTCTCAGGTTTTTCCTAACGCCAGTTTGGAAAATGAGGCTGATTTCACAGAAAATGTTCTTGGAGCCAGTTCTACCCAAAAGATATGTAATTTAAGTAGTTCAATCACAGTGACATTCCATGTTATGAAAATTTTACATGCATCAAAGTTTCGACAATCATACTTTAATGAGTGTGAGCATGTGGATTATCAAATTTTCATCCACCTTACAAGACATGTTTTCACCTAGAAATATTTACTCACATTTCGCAGAATTTTCCTAACTTCAGTTTCGAAAATCAGGCAGTTTTCCCAGAAAAATCGTCTTGTTGCATGTTATATCCAAAAAAAATCTCATTTTCATAGATACCATCACCGTAACACTCCGTGTTCCTAAAAAATGTTTCATGCACCAAGGATTCAACAAATATTCAATTCTGAGTTGTTCGCAAGTGAATTATAAATCTTTAATAAACCATTGATGACATATTTTCAACTTAAAGCATTTAATCTGATTTCACAGCGTTTTCATAACACCAGTTTTGAAACTGAGGCAGGTTTTTCAGAAAAACTATCCTGGAGATGTTTCTAACCAATAGATATGTAATTTACATAGCTTCCCTCACCGAGAAAGACCGTGTTCCGAACAGGTTACATACATCAAGGTTTTGGGAAACGTTTTTAATGAGTTATGTACATGTGTATTACAGATCTTTCATCCACCATACAAGGCATATTGACACATAGAAACATTAACTCTGAGTTCACAGCTTTTTCCTATTAGCAGTTTATAAAATCAGGCAGACTTCAAAGGAAAAACTGTTGGAGCGTGTTCTACCCAATAGATACGTAAATTACATAGATTCCCCCGCTGTGAAATTACGTGTTTCCAACACACTACATGCAGAAAAGTTTCGACAAAAATAAACTATAGAGTTCTTTGCATGAGGATGCGAGTGCTTTCATCACAATACAAGTCATATTGATGTTTAGAAGCATTTTCTCTGATTTCACAGAGCTTTCCAAAAGGCAGTATCGAAACTGAGGCAGATTGCACGGCAAAAACCTTTTGGAGCAGGTTCTAACCTATAGACATGTAATAAACATGGATTCGATCACCGTGAAATTCCGTGTTCTGAACACACTACATGTATCTCGGATTCCACAAATATTCACTACATCGTTGTTTGCATGTGGATTACAGCACTTTCATCCACCATTCAAGGCTTACTGACACTTTGAAGAATTTTCTCAGATTTCAAAGTGTTAATTTTAACGCCAGTTTAGAAAATGAGGCAGATTTGGCCGAAAAATGTTCTTAGAGCGAGTTATACACAAAAGTTATGTAATTTACCTAGTTATACTCACCGTGACATTCCGTGTTCTGAACACGTTATATGCATCACGGATTTGACAAACATACTTTAATGAGTTGTGAAGATTTGTATCATCGAACTTTCATCTTCCTTACAATGTATATTTACACATAGAAAGTTTATTCTGATTTAGTAGATTTCTCCTAATCTCAGTTTCTAAAATCATGCAGTTTTCACAGAGAAATCCTATTGGATCGAGTTCTATCCAATAGACATGCAATTTACATAGAACCCATCAGCATGAAATTCCGTGTTCCAAAATACTTACATGCATGACGGATTCGACAAATATTCACTACAGAATTGGTAGCATAAGAATTACCTAACATTCATTCACCATAAATGCCATATTGTCACTTTGAAGCACTTTCCCATATTTCAATAGATTTTCCTAATGCCAGTTTTGAAAATGAGGCAGATTCACAAAAATTCTCGTGGAGCAAGTACTTCCCAATAGAAATGTAATTTACATAGTTTCCCTCACAGTGACATTACAATTCCCGAAAACGCTACATATTTTCGGATATGACAAACATTTTTAATGAGTTATGTACATGTGTATTACAGAACTTTCATCCACCATACAAGGCATATTTAATCCTAGAAACATTAACTCTGAATTTACAGGATTTTCCTAATGCCAGTTTTGAAAATCAGGCCGTTTTCTCCGGAAAAAATTTTTGGAGCGAGTTCTAACCAATAGACATGAAATTTACATAGATTCCATCTCCGGAAATTTCCGTCATACGATCACGCTACATGCATAGGCTTTCTACAATTATTCACATCATGTTTGTTTGCATGTGGCTTTATGAACTTCCATCACAATACAATGCACATTGTCAGTTTGAAGCATTTTCTCTGATTTTGAAGGAATTTCCGAATGCCAGTTTCGAAAATGAGGCAGACTTCGCAGAAAATACTCTTGGAGTGAGTTCTAACCAAGAGACATTTAACTTACCTAGATTCGCTCACTGTGATATTCTGTGTTCCGAACACCTTTCATGTATCTCGGATTCAACAAATATTCTCTACAGAGTTGTTAGTATGCGGATTGCCGAACTTTCATCCACCATACAAGGCATATTTACACCTACAATTGATTAATCTGAGTTCGCAGCTTATTCCTAACGCATTTCAAAAATCAGGCTGTTATCTCAGGAAAACCTCTTGGAGCGATTTCTACCCTATGGAATGTTAATTTACATAAATTTCCTCACTGTGACATTCCATGTTCCGAACATTCTACATGAATAATGGATTCAACAATTATTCACTACAGATTTGTTAGCATGTGGATTACCGAACTTTCATCACAAAACATTGAATATTGATACTTAGAAGTATTTTCTCAGATTTTGCAGCGTTTTCCAAGTGCCAGTTTCAAAAATGAAGCAGTTTTCACAGAAAAATTCCCTTGAAGTGAGTTCTACCGAATCAACAAGTTGTTTACATTGTTTCAATCACCGTGAAATTCCACGTTCCGAACATGGAACATGCATCACGGATTAGAAAAAAGATTCTTTAACATGTTGTGAAAATGTGGATTACCGAACTTTCTTCCAACATAAAGGCATCTTTACACCTACAAGTATTTACTCTCATTTCGCAGCTTTATCCAAACATCCCATTCGAGAATCAAGCAATTTTTGCCAAAAAATTCTATTCTAGCTAGTTCTACCCAATAGAATTCTAATTAACATAGTTTCATTACCGTGAAATTCTTTTTTTCGAACGTGCTACATGAATCACGGTTTGATAAATATTTACTACACTCTTGTTAACAAGTGGATTACCGGACTTTCATCCACCAATCAAGTCATATTAACACTTAGAAGCATTTTCTCATATTTCGAAGATTTTTCCTAATGCCAGATTTGAAAATGAGGCAGATTTTGCAGAAAAATGCTCTTGGAGCGAGTTCTACCCAATAGACAAGTAATTTACATAGATGTGTTCATCATGAGATTTTGTGTTCCAAACACATTTCATGTATCTCGGATTCGACAAATATTCACTACAGAGATGTTAGCATTTGGATTACCAATCTTACATCCACCATACAAGGCATTTTTACACCTACAAGTATTTACTCTCATTTCACAGTTTTATCCATACGTTAAATTCGAAAATCATGCAATTTGCGCAGAAAAATTCTATTCAAGCTAGTTCTACCCAATAGAATTTTAATTTACACAGTTTCATTACCGTGAATTTCCGTGTTCCAAACATGCTAAATAAGTCACGGATTCGAAAAGTATTCCCTTCAAAGTTGGTTACGTGGATTACCGGACTTAAATTCCCCATTCAAGGCATATTCACACTTAGAAGCATTTTCTCAGATTTCTCAGATTTTTCCTAACGCCAGTTTGGAAAATGTGGCTGATTTCACAGAAAATGTTCTTGGAGCCAGTTCTACCCAAAAGATATGTAATTTAAGTAGTTCAATCACAGTGACATTCCATGTTATGAAAATTTTACATGCATCAAAGGTTCAACAATCATTCTTTAATGAGTGTGAGCATGTGGATTATCAAATTTTCATCCACCTTACAAGACATGTTTTCACCTAGAAATATTTACTCACATTTCGCAGAATTTTCCTAACTTCAGTTTCGAAAATCAGGCAGTTTTCCCAGAAAAATCGTCTTGTTGCATGTTATATCCAAAAAAAATCTCATTTTCATAGATACCATCACCGTAACACTCCGTGTTCCTAAAAAATGTTTCATGCACCAAGGATTCAACAAATATTCAATTCTGAGTTGTTCGCAAGTGAATTATAAATCTTTAATAAACCATTGATGACATATTTTCAACTTAAAGCATTTAATCTGATTTCACAGCGTTTTCATAACACCAGTTTTGAAACTGAGGCAGGTTTTTCAGAAAAACTATCCTGGAGATGTTTCTAACCAATAGATATGTAATTTACATAGCTTCCCTCACCGAGAAAGACCGTGTTCCGAACAGGTTACATACATCAAGGTTTTGGGAAACGTTTTTAATGAGTTATGTACATGTGTATTACAGATCTTTCATCCACCATACAAGGCATATTGACACATAGAAACATTAACTCTGAGTTCACAGCTTTTTCCTATTAGCAGTTTATAAAATCAGGCAGACTTCAAAGGAAAAACTGTTGGAGCGTGTTCTACCCAATAGATACGTAAATTACATAGATTCCCCCGCTGTGAAATTACGTGTTTCCAACACACTACATGCAGAAAAGTTTCGACAAAAATAAACTATAGAGTTCTTTGCATGAGGATGCGAGTGCTTTCATCACAATACAAGTCATATTGATGTTTAGAAGCATTTTCTCTGATTTCACAGAGCTTTCCAAAAGGCAGTATCGAAACTGAGGCAGATTGCACGGCAAAAACCTTTTGGAGCAGGTTCTAACCTATAGACATGTAATAAACATGGATTCGATCACCGTGAAATTCCGTGTTCTGAACACACTACATGTATCTCGGATTCCACAAATATTCACTACATCGTTGTTTGCATGTGGATTACAGCACTTTCATCCACCATTCAAGGCTTACTGACACTTTGAAGAATTTTCTCAGATTTCAAAGTGTTAATTTTAACGCCAGTTTAGAAAATGAGGCAGATTTGGCCGAAAAATGTTCTTAGAGCGAGTTATACACAAAAGTTATGTAATTTACCTAGTTATACTCACCGTGACATTCCGTGTTCTGAACACGTTATATGCATCACGGATTTGACAAACATACTTTAATGAGTTGTGAAGATTTGTATCATCGAACTTTCATCTTCCTTACAATGTATATTTACACATAGAAAGTTTATTCTGATTTAGTAGATTTCTCCTAATCTCAGTTTCTAAAATCATGCAGTTTTCACAGAGAAATCCTATTGGATCGAGTTCTATCCAATAGACATGCAATTTACATAGAACCCATCAGCATGAAATTCCGTGTTCCAAAATACTTACATGCATGACGGATTCGACAAATATTCACTACAGAATTGGTAGCATAAGAATTACCTAACATTCATTCACCATAAATGCCATATTGTCACTTTGAAGCACTTTCCCATATTTCAATAGATTTTCCTAATGCCAGTTTTGAAAATGAGGCAGATTCACAAAAATTCTCGTGGAGCAAGTACTTCCCAATAGAAATGTAATTTACATAGTTTCCCTCACAGTGACATTACAATTCCCGAAAACGCTACATATTTTCGGATATGACAAACATTTTTAATGAGTTATGTACATGTGTATTACAGAACTTTCATCCACCATACAAGGCATATTTAATCCTAGAAACATTAACTCTGAATTTACAGGATTTTCCTAATGCCAGTTTTGAAAATCAGGCCGTTTTCTCCGGAAAAAATTTTTGGAGCGAGTTCTAACCAATAGACATGAAATTTACATAGATTCCATCTCCGGAAATTTCCGTCATACGATCACGCTACATGCATAGGCTTTCTACAATTATTCACATCATGTTTGTTTGCATGTGGCTTTATGAACTTCCATCACAATACAATGCACATTGTCAGTTTGAAGCATTTTCTCTGATTTTGAAGGAATTTCCGAATGCCAGTTTCGAAAATGAGGCAGACTTCGCAGAAAATACTCTTGGAGTGAGTTCTAACCAAGAGACATTTAACTTACCTAGATTCGCTCACTGTGATATTCTGTGTTCCGAACACCTTTCATGTATCTCGGATTCAACAAATATTCTCTACAGAGTTGTTAGTATGCGGATTGCCGAACTTTCATCCACCATACAAGGCATATTTACACCTACAATTGATTAATCTGAGTTCGCAGCTTATTCCTAACGCATTTCAAAAATCAGGCTGTTATCTCAGGAAAACCTCTTGGAGCGATTTCTACCCTATGGAATGTTAATTTACATAAATTTCCTCACTGTGACATTCCATGTTCCGAACATTCTACATGAATAATGGATTCAACAATTATTCACTACAGATTTGTTAGCATGTGGATTACCGAACTTTCATCACAAAACATTGAATATTGATACTTAGAAGTATTTTCTCAGATTTTGCAGCGTTTTCCAAGTGCCAGTTTCAAAAATGAAGCAGTTTTCACAGAAAAATTCCCTTGAAGTGAGTTCTACCGAATCAACAAGTTGTTTACATTGTTTCAATCACCGTGAAATTCCACGTTCCGAACATGGAACATGCATCACGGATTAGAAAAAAGATTCTTTAACATGTTGTGAAAATGTGGATTACCGAACTTTCTTCCAACATAAAGGCATCTTTACACCTACAAGTATTTACTCTCATTTCGCAGCTTTATCCAAACATCCCATTCGAGAATCAAGCAATTTTTGCCAAAAAATTCTATTCTAGCTAGTTCTACCCAATAGAATTCTAATTAACATAGTTTCATTACCGTGAAATTCTTTTTTTCGAACGTGCTACATGAATCACGGTTTGAAAAATATTTACTACACTCTTGTTAACAAGTGGATTACCGGACTTTCATCCACCAATCAAGTCATATTAACACTTAGAAGCATTTTCTCATATTTCGAAGATTTTTCCTAATGCCAGATTTGAAAATGAGGCAGATTTTGCAGAAAAATGCTCTTGGAGCGAGTTCTACCCAATAGACAAGTAATTTACATAGATGTGTTCATCATGAGATTTTGTGTTCCAAACACATTTCATGTATCTCGGATTCGACAAATATTCACTACAGAGATGTTAGCATTTGGATTACCAATCTTACATCCACCATACAAGGCATTTTTACACCTACAAGTATTTACTCTCATTTCACAGTTTTATCCATACGTTAAATTCGAAAATCATGCAATTTGCGCAGAAAAATTCTATTCAAGCTAGTTCTACCCAATAGAATTTTAATTTACACAGTTTCATTACCGTGAATTTCCGTGTTCCAAACATGCTAAATAAGTCACGGATTCGAAAAGTATTCCCTTCAAAGTTGGTTACGTGGATTACCGGACTTAAATTCCCCATTCAAGGCATATTCACACTTAGAAGCATTTTCTCAGATTTCTCAGATTTTTCCTAACGCCAGTTTGGAAAATGTGGCTGATTTCACAGAAAATGTTCTTGGAGCCAGTTCTACCCAAAAGATATGTAATTTAAGTAGTTCAATCACAGTGACATTCCATGTTATGAAAATTTTACATGCATCAAAGGTTCAACAATCATTCTTTAATGAGTGTGAGCATGTGGATTATCAAATTTTCATCCACCTTACAAGACATGTTTTCACCTAGAAATATTTACTCACATTTCGCAGAATTTTCCTAACTTCAGTTTCGAAAATCAGGCAGTTTTCCCAGAAAAATCGTCTTGTTGCATGTTATATCCAAAAAAAATCTCATTTTCATAGATACCATCACCGTAACACTCCGTGTTCCTAAAAAATGTTTCATGCACCAAGGATTCAACAAATATTCAATTCTGAGTTGTTCGCAAGTGAATTATAAATCTTTAATAAACCATTGATGACATATTTTCAACTTAAAGCATTTAATCTGATTTCACAGCGTTTTCATAACACCAGTTTTGAAACTGAGGCAGGTTTTTCAGAAAAACTATCCTGGAGATGTTTCTAACCAATAGATATGTAATTTACATAGCTTCCCTCACCGAGAAAGACCGTGTTCCGAACAGGTTACATACATCAAGGTTTTGGGAAACGTTTTTAATGAGTTATGTACATGTGTATTACAGATCTTTCATCCACCATACAAGGCATATTGACACATAGAAACATTAACTCTGAGTTCACAGCTTTTTCCTATTAGCAGTTTATAAAATCAGGCAGACTTCAAAGGAAAAACTGTTGGAGCGTGTTCTACCCAATAGATACGTAAATTACATAGATTCCCCCGCTGTGAAATTACGTGTTTCCAACACACTACATGCAGAAAAGTTTCGACAAAAATAAACTATAGAGTTCTTTGCATGAGGATGCGAGTGCTTTCATCACAATACAAGTCATATTGATGTTTAGAAGCATTTTCTCTGATTTCACAGAGCTTTCCAAAAGGCAGTATCGAAACTGAGGCAGATTGCACGGCAAAAACCTTTTGGAGCAGGTTCTAACCTATAGACATGTAATAAACATGGATTCGATCACCGTGAAATTCCGTGTTCTGAACACACTACATGTATCTCGGATTCCACAAATATTCACTACATCGTTGTTTGCATGTGGATTACAGCACTTTCATCCACCATTCAAGGCTTACTGACACTTTGAAGAATTTTCTCAGATTTCAAAGTGTTAATTTTAACGCCAGTTTAGAAAATGAGGCAGATTTGGCCGAAAAATGTTCTTAGAGCGAGTTATACACAAAAGTTATGTAATTTACCTAGTTATACTCACCGTGACATTCCGTGTTCTGAACACGTTATATGCATCACGGATTTGACAAACATACTTTAATGAGTTGTGAAGATTTGTATCATCGAACTTTCATCTTCCTTACAATGTATATTTACACATAGAAAGTTTATTCTGATTTAGTAGATTTCTCCTAATCTCAGTTTCTAAAATCATGCAGTTTTCACAGAGAAATCCTATTGGATCGAGTTCTATCCAATAGACATGCAATTTACATAGAACCCATCAGCATGAAATTCCGTGTTCCAAAATACTTACATGCATGACGGATTCGACAAATATTCACTACAGAATTGGTAGCATAAGAATTACCTAACATTCATTCACCATAAATGCCATATTGTCACTTTGAAGCACTTTCCCATATTTCAATAGATTTTCCTAATGCCAGTTTTGAAAATGAGGCAGATTCACAAAAATTCTCGTGGAGCAAGTACTTCCCAATAGAAATGTAATTTACATAGTTTCCCTCACAGTGACATTACAATTCCCGAAAACGCTACATATTTTCGGATATGACAAACATTTTTAATGAGTTATGTACATGTGTATTACAGAACTTTCATCCACCATACAAGGCATATTTAATCCTAGAAACATTAACTCTGAATTTACAGGATTTTCCTAATGCCAGTTTTGAAAATCAGGCCGTTTTCTCCGGAAAAAATTTTTGGAGCGAGTTCTAACCAATAGACATGAAATTTACATAGATTCCATCTCCGGAAATTTCCGTCATACGATCACGCTACATGCATAGGCTTTCTACAATTATTCACATCATGTTTGTTTGCATGTGGCTTTATGAACTTCCATCACAATACAATGCACATTGTCAGTTTGAAGCATTTTCTCTGATTTTGAAGGAATTTCCGAATGCCAGTTTCGAAAATGAGGCAGACTTCGCAGAAAAAACTCTTGGAGTGAGTTCTAACCAAGAGACATTTAACTTACCTAGATTCGCTCACTGTGATATTCTGTGTTCCGAACACCTTTCATGTATCTCGGATTCAACAAATATTCTCTACAGAGTTGTTAGTATGCGGATTGCCGAACTTTCATCCACCATACAAGGCATATTTACACCTACAATTGATTAATCTGAGTTCGCAGCTTATTCCTAACGCATTTCAAAAATCAGGCTGTTATCTCAGGAAAATCTCTTGGAGCGATTTCTACCCTATGGAATGTTAATTTACATAAATTTCCTCACTGTGACATTCCATGTTCCGAACATTCTACATGAATAATGGATTCAACAATTATTCACTACAGATTTGTTAGCATGTGGATTACCGAACTTTCATCACAAAACATTGAATATTGATACTTAGAAGTATTTTCTCAGATTTTGCAGCGTTTTCCAAGTGCCAGTTTCAAAAATGAAGCAGTTTTCACAGAAAAATTCCCTTGAAGTGAGTTCTACCGAATCAACAAGTTGTTTACATTGTTTCAATCACCGTGAAATTCCACGTTCCGAACATGGAACATGCATCACGGATTAGAAAAAAGATTCTTTAACATGTTGTGAAAATGTGGATTACCGAACTTTCTTCCAACATAAAGGCATCTTTACACCTACAAGTATTTACTCTCATTTCGCAGCTTTATCCAAACATCCCATTCGAGAATCAAGCAATTTTTGCCAAAAAATTCTATTCTAGCTAGTTCTACCCAATAGAATTCTAATTAACATAGTTTCATTACCGTGAAATTCTGTTTTTCGAACGTGCTACATGAATCACGGTTTGAAAAATATTTACTACACTCTTGTTAACAAGTGGATTACCGGACTTTCATCCACCAATCAAGTCATATTAACACTTAGAAGCATTTTCTCATATTTCGAAGATTTTTCCTAATGCCAGATTTGAAAATGAGGCAGATTTTGCAGAAAAATGCTCTTGGAGCGAGTTCTACCCAATAGACAAGTAATGTACATAGATGTGTTCATCATGAGATTTTGTGTTCCAAACACATTTCATGTATCTCGGATTCGACAAATATTCACTACAGAGATGTTAGCATTTGGATTACCAATCTTACATCCACCATACAAGGCATTTTTACACCTACAAGTATTTACTCTCATTTCACAGTTTTATCCATACGTTAAATTCGAAAATCATGCAATTTGCGCAGAAAAATTCTATTCAAGCTAGTTCTACCCAATAGAATTTTAATTTACACAGTTTCATTACCGTGAATTTCCGTGTTCCAAACATGCTAAATAAGTCACGGATTCGAAAAGTATTCCCTTCAAAGTTGGTTACGTGGATTACCGGACTTAAATTCCCCATTCAAGGCATATTCACACTTAGAAGCATTTTCTCAGATTTCTCAGATTTTTCCTAACGCCAGTTTGGAAAATGAGGCTGATTTCACAGAAAATGTTCTTGGAGCCAGTTCTACCCAAAAGATATGTAATTTAAGTAGTTCAATCACAGTGACATTCCATGTTATGAAAATTTTACATGCATCAAAGATTCAACAATCATTCTTTAATGAGTGTGAGCATGTGGATTATCAAATTTTCATCCACCTTACAAGACATGTTTTCACCTAGAAATATTTACTCACATTTCGCAGAATTTTCCTAACTTCAGTTTCGAAAATCAGGCAGTTTTCCCAGAAAAATCGTCTTGTTGCATGTTATATCCAAAAAAAATCTCATTTTCATAGATACCATCACCGTAACACTCCGTGTTCCTAAAAAATGTTTCATGCACCAAGGATTCAACAAATATTCAATTCTGAGTTGTTAGCAAGTGAATTATAAATCTTTAATAAACCATTGATGACATATTTTCAACTTAAAGCATTTAATCTGATTTCACAGCGTTTTCATAACACCAGTTTTGAAACTGAGGCAGGTTTTTCAGAAAAACTATCCTGGAGATGTTTCTAACCAATAGATATGTAATTTACATAGCTTCCCTCACCGAGAAAGACCGTGTTCCGAACAGGTTACATACATCAAGGTTTTGGGAAACGTTTTTAATGAGTTATGTACATGTGTATTACAGATCTTTCATCCACCATACAAGGCATATTGACACATAGAAACATTAACTCTGAGTTCACAGCTTTTTCCTATTAGCAGTTTATAAAATCAGGCAGACTTCAAAGGAAAAACTGTTGGAGCGTGTTCTACCCAATAGATACGTAAATTACATAGATTCCCCCGCTGTGAAATTATGTGTTTCGAACACACTACATGCAGAAAATTTTCGACAAAAATAAACTATAGAGTTCTTTGCATGAGGATGCGAGTGCTTTCATCACAATACAAGTCATATTGATGTTTAGAAGCATTTTCTCTGATTTCACAGAGCTTTCCAAAAGGCAGTATCGAAACTGAGGCAGATTGCACGGCAAAAACCTTTTGGAGCAGGTTCTAACCTATAGACATGTAATAAACATGGATTTGATCACCGTGAAATTCCGTGTTCTGAACACACAACATGTATCTCGGATTCGACAAATATTCACTACATAGTTGTTAGCATGTGGATTACAGCACTTTCATCCACCATACAAGGCTTACTGACACTTTGAAGTATTTTCTCAGATTTCAAAGTGTTAATTTTAACGCCAGATATAAAAAATGAGGGAGATTTGGCGGAAAAATGTTCTTGGAGTGAGTTATACACCAAAGATGTGTAATTTACCTAGTTTTACTCACCGTGACATTCCGTGTTCTGAACACGTTACATGCATCACGGATTTGACAAACATAATTTAATGTGTTGTGAACATTTGTATTATCGAACTTTCATTTTCCTTACAATGTATATTTATACATAGAATGTTTTATTCTGATTTAGTAGATTTCTCCTTATCTCAGTTTCTAAAATAATGCAGTTTTCACAGAGAAAAACTCTTGGAGCGAATTCTATCCAATAGACATGCAATTTACATAGAACCAATCAACGTGAAATTCCGTGTTCCAAAATACCTACACGCATGACGGATTCGACAAATATTCACTACAGAAATGGTAGCATAAGAATTACCTAACATTCATCCACCATAAATGCCATAGTGACACTTTGAAGCACTTTCCCATATTTCAAAAGATATTCCTAATTCCAATTTTTAAAATGAGGCAGATTCACAATAGATTTTCGTGGAGCAAGAACTTCCCAATAAAAATGTAATTTACATAGTTTCCTCACAGTGACATTCCAATTCCCGAACACGCTTCATAATTCTGGATTTGACAAACATTTTTAATGTGTTATGTACATGTGTATTACAGAACTTTCATCCACCATACAAGGCATATTTAAACCGAGAAACATTAACTGTTAATTTGAAGATATTTCCAAATGCCAGTTTCGAAAATAATGCTTTTTTCTCCAGAAAAAAATTTTGGAGCGACTTCTAACCAATAGACATGAAATTTACATAGATTCCATCTCCGGAAATTTCCGTCATACGATCATGCTACATGCATAGGCTTTCTACAATTATCCACATCATGTTTGTTTGCATGTGGCTTTATGAACTTCCATCATAATACAAGGCATATTGTCAGTTTGAAGCATTTTCTCTGATTTTGAAGGAATTTCCGAATGCCAGTATCGAAAATGAGGCAGATTTCGCAGAAAAAACTCTTGGATTGATTTCTAACCAAGAGATATTTAACTTACCTAGATTTGCTCACCGTGATATTCTGTGTTCCGAACACTCTTCATGTATCTCGGATTCGAAAAATATTCTCTACAGAGTTGTTAGTATGTGGATTGCCGAACTTTCATCCACCATACAAGGCATATTTACACCTACAATTGATTAATCTGAGTTCGCAGCTTATTCCTAACGCATTTCAAAAATCAGGCTGTTATCTCTGGAAAAAACTCTTGGAGTGATTTCTACCCTATGGAATGTTAATTTACATAAATTCCCTCACTGTGACATTCCGTGTTCCGAACATTCTACATGAATAACGGATTCGACAAATATTCACTACAGATTTGTTAGCATGTGGATTACCGAACTTTCATCACAAAACATTGAATATTGATACTTAGGAGTATTTTCTCAGATTTTGCAGCGTTTTCCAAGCGCCAGTTTCAAAAATGAAGCAGTTTTCACAGAAAAATTCCCTTGAAGTGAGATCTACCGAATCGACAAGTAGTTTACATTGTTTCAATCACCGTGAAATTCCACGTTCCGAACATGGAACATGCATCATGGATTAGAAAAAAGATTCTTTAACTTGTTGTGAAAATGTGGATTAACGAAATTTCTTCCAACATAAAGGCATCTTTACACCTACAAGTATTTTCTCTCATTTCGCAGCTTTATCCAAACATCCCATTCGAGAATCAAGCAATTTTTGCCAAAAAATTCTATTGTAGCTGGTTCTACCCAATAGAATTCTAATTTACATACTTTCATTACCGTGAAATTCTGTTTTCCGAACTTGCTAAATAATTGACGGTTTCGAA
The DNA here is from genome assembly GCF_048773025.1 of Camelus bactrianus. NCBI lineage: Eukaryota > Metazoa > Chordata > Mammalia > Artiodactyla > Camelidae > Camelus > Camelus bactrianus. The sequence continues at coordinate 139,240,704 of NC_133539.1, read as the reverse complement.
AAGTATTCCCTTCATAGTTGGTTACGTGGATTACCGGACTTAAATTCCCCATTCAAGGCATCTTCACTCTTAGAAGCATTTTCTCCTATTTCTCAGGTTTTTCCTAACACCAGTTTGGAAAATGATGCTGATTTCAAAGAAAATGTTCTTGGAGCCAGTTATACCCAAAAGATATGTAATTTAACTAGTTCACTCACCGTGATATTCCGTGTTCTGAACATATTCCATGCATCAAGGATTCGACAATCATCCTTTAATGAGTGTGAGCATGTTAATTATCAAATTTTCATCCACCTTACAAGACATGTTTTCACCTAGAAACATTTACTCACATTTCCCAGAATTTTCCTAACGTCAGTTTTGAAAATCAGGCATTTTTCCCAGAAAAATCCTCTTGTTGCATGTTCCATCCAATAGAAAACTCATTTTCATAGATACCATCACTGTAACTTTCCGTGTTCCTAAAAAACGATTCATGCACCAAGGATTCAACAAATATACACTTCTGAGTTGTTATCATGTGAATTACCGATCTTTAATAAACCATTGAAGACATATTGTCACCTTAAAATATTTACTCAGATTTCACAGTGTTTTCATAACACCAGTTTCGAAACTGAGGCAGATTTTTCAGTAAAACTCTCCTGGAGAGTGTTCTAACCAATAGATATGTAATTTATATTGCTTCCCTCAACGAGAAAGACCGTGTTCCGAACAGGCTACATACATCAAGGATTTGAGAAACATTTTTAATGAGTTATGTACATGTGTATTACAGATCTTTCATCCACCATACCAGGCATATTGACACATAGAAACATTAACTCTGAGTTCGCAGCTTTTCCCTAATAGCAGTTTCGAAAATCAGGCAGTTTTCAAAGGAAATAAATGTTGGAGCGTGTTCAACCCAATAGATACATAAATTACATAGATTCCCCCACTGTGATATTACGTGTTTCGAACACACTACATGCAGAAAAGTTTCGACAAAAATAAACTATAGAGTTGTTTGCATGAGGATGACAGGACTTTCATCACAATACAAGGCATATTGATGTTTAGAAGCATTTTCTCTGATTTCACAGAGCTTTCCAAATGCCAGTTTCGAAACTGAGGCAGATTTCACGGCAAAAACCTCTTGGAGCATGTTCTAACCTATAGAAATGTAATAAACATGGATTCGATCACCGTGAAATTCCGTGTTCTGAACACACTATATGTATCTCGGATTCCACAAATATTCACTACATAGTTGTTAGCATGTGGATTACAGCACTTTCATCCACCATACAAGGCTTACTGACACTTTGAAGAATTTTCTCAGATTTCAAAGGGTTAATTTTAACGCCAGTTTAGAAAATGAGGCAGATTTGGCCGAAAAATTTTCTTAGAGCGAGTTATACACAAAAGTTATGTAATTTACCTAGTTATACTCACCGTGACATTCCGTGTTCTGAACACGTTATATGCATCACGGATTTGACAAACATACTTTAATGAGTTGTGAAGATTTGTATCATCGAACTTTCATCTTCCTTACAATGTATATTTACACATAGAAAGTTTATTCTGATTTAGTAGATTTCTCCTAATCTCAGTTTCTAAAATCATGCAGTTTTCACAGAGAAATCCTATTGGATCGAGTTCTATCCAATAGACATGCAATTTACATAGAACCCATCAGCATGAAATTCCGTGTTCCAAAATACTTACATGCATGACGGATTCGACAAATATTCACTACAGAATTGGTAGCATAAGAATTACCTAACATTCATTCACCATAAATGCCATATTGTCACTTTGAAGCACTTTCCCATATTTCAATAGATTTTCCTAATGCCAGTTTTGAAAATGAGGCAGATTCACAAAAATTCTCGTGGAGCAAGTACTTCCCAATAGAAATGTAATTTACATAGTTTCCCTCACAGTGACATTACAATTCCCGAAAACGCTACATATTTTCGGATATGACAAACATTTTTAATGAGTTATGTACATGTGTATTACAGAACTTTCATCCACCATACAAGGCATATTTAATCCTAGAAACATTAACTCTGAATTTACAGGATTTTCCTAATGCCAGTTTCGAAAATCAGGCCGTTTTCTCCGGAAAAAAATTTTGGAGCGATTTCTAACCAATAGACATGAAATTTACATAGATTCCATCTCCGGAAATTTCCGTCATACGATCACACTACATGCATAGGCTTTCTACAATTATTCACATCATTTTTGTTTGCATGTGGCTTTATGAACTTCCATCACAATACAATGCACATTGTCAGTTTGAAGCATTTTCTCTGATTTTGAAGGAATTTCCGAATGCCAGTTTCGAAAATGAGGCAGACTTCGCAGAAAAACTTCTTGGAGTGAGTTCTAACCAAGAGACATTTAACTTACCTAGATTCGCTCACTGTGATATTCTGTGTTCCTAACACTGTTCATGTATCTCGGATTCGACAAATATTCTCTACAGAGTTGTTAGTATGCGGATTGCCGAACTTTCATCCACCATACAAGGCATATTTTCACCTACAATTGATTAATCTGAGTTCGCAGCTTATTCCTAACGCACTTCAAAAATCAGGCTGTTATCTCAGGAAAAAACTCTTGGAGCGATTTCTACCCTATGGAATGTTAATTTACATAAATTTCCTCACTGTGACATTCCATGTTCCGAACATTCTACATGAATAATGGATTCAACAATTATTCACTACAGATTTGTTAGCATGTGGATTACCGAACTTTCATCACAAAACATTGAATATTGATACTTAGAAATATTTTCTCAGATTTTGCAGCATTTTCCAAGTGCCAGTTTCAAAAATGAAGCAGTTTTCTCAGAAAAATTCCCTTGAAGTAAGTTCTATAGAATCGACAAGTAGTTTACATTGTTTCAATCACCGTGAAATTCCACGTTCCGAACATGGAACATGCATCACGGATTAGAAAAAAGATTCTTTAACATGTTGTGAAAATGTGAATTACCGAACTTTCTTCCAACATAAAGGTATCTTTACACCTACAAGTATTTACTCTCATTTCGCAGCTTTATCCAAACATCCCATTCGAGAATCAAGCAATTTTTGCCAAAAAATTCTATTCTAGCTAGTTCTACCCAATAGAATTCTAATTAACATAGTTTCATTACCGTGAAATTCTTTTTTTCGAACGTGCTACATGAATCACGGTTTGAAAAATATTTACTACACTCTTGTTAACAAGTGGATTACCGGACTTTCATCCACCAATCAAGTCATATTAACACTTAGAAGCATTTTCTCATATTTCGAAGATTTTTCCTAATGCCAGATTTGAAAATGATGCAGATTTTGCAGAAAAATGCTCTTGGAGCGAGTTCTACCCAATAGACAAGTAATTTACATAGATGTGTTCATCATGAGATTTTGTGTTCCAAACACATTTCATGTATCTCGGATTCGACAAATATTCACTACAGAGATGTTAGCATTTGGATTACCAATCTTACATCCACCATACAAGGCATTTTTACACCTACAAGTATTTACTCTCATTTCACAGTTTTATCCATACGTTAAAATCGAAAATCATGCAATTTGCGCAGAAAAATTCTATTCAAGCTAGTTCTACCCAATAGAATTTTAATTTACACAGTTTCATTACCGTGAATTTCCGTGTTCCAAACATGCTAAATAAGTCACGGATTCGAAAAGTATTCCCTTCAAAGTTGGTTACGTGGATTACCGGACTTAAATTCCCCATTCAAGGCATATTCACACTTAGAAGCATTTTCTCAGATTTCTCAGGTTTTTCCTAACGCCAGTTTGGAAAATGAGGCTGATTTCACAGAAAATGTTCTTGGAGCCAGTTCTACCCAAAAGATATGTAATTTAAGTAGTTCAATCACAGTGACATTCCATGTTATGAAAATTTTACATGCATCAAAGATTCGACAATCATTCTTTAATGAGTGTGAGCATGTGGATTATCAAATTTTCATCCACCTTACAAGACATGTTTTCACCTAGAAATATTTACTCACATTTCGCAGAATTTTCCTAACTTCAGTTTCGAAAATCAGGCAGTTTTCCCAGAAAAATCGTCTTGTTGCATGTTATATCCAAAAAAAATCTCATTTTCATAGATACCATCACCGTAACACTCCGTGTTCCTAAAAAATGTTTCATGCACCAAGGATTCAACAAATATTCAATTCTGAGTTGTTAGCAAGTGAATTATAAACCTTTAATAAACCATTGATGACATATTTTCAACTTAAAGCATTTAATCTGATTTCACAGCGTTTTCATAACACCAGTTTTGAAACTGAGGCAGGTTTTTCAGAAAAACTATCCTGGAGATGTTTCTAACCAATAGATATGTAATTTACATAGCTTCCCTCACCGAGAAAGACCGTGTTCCGAACAGGTTACATACATCAAGGTTTTGGGAAACGTTTTTAATGAGTTATGTACATGTGTATTACAGATCTTTCATCCACCATACAAGGCATATTGACACATAGAAACATTAACTCTGAGTTCACAGCTTTTTCCTATTAGCAGTTTATAAAATCAGGCAGACTTCAAAGGAAAAACTGTTGGAGCGTGTTCTACCCAATAGATACGTAAATTACATAGATTCCCCCGCTGTGAAATTACGTGTTTCCAACACACTACATGCAGAAAAGTTTCGACAAAAATAAACTATAGAGTTCTTTGCATGAGGATGCGAGTGCTTTCATCACAATACAAGTCATATTGATGTTTAGAAGCATTTTCTCTGATTTCACAGAGCTTTCCAAAAGGCAGTATCGAAACTGAGGCAGATTGCACGGCAAAAACCTTTTGGAGCAGGTTCTAACCTATAGACATGTAATAAACATGGATTCGATCACCGTGAAATTCCGTGTTCTGAACACACTACATGTATCTCGGATTCCACAAATATTCACTACATCGTTGTTTGCATGTGGATTACAGCACTTTCATCCACCATTCAAGGCTTACTGACACTTTGAAGAATTTTCTCAGATTTCAAAGTGTTAATTTTAACGCCAGTTTAGAAAATGAGGCAGATTTGGCCGAAAAATGTTCTTAGAGCGAGTTATACACAAAAGTTATGTAATTTACCTAGTTATACTCACCGTGACATTCCGTGTTCTGAACACGTTATATGCATCACGGATTTGACAAACATACTTTAATGAGTTGTGAAGATTTGTATCATCGAACTTTCATCTTCCTTACAATGTATATTTACACATAGAAAGTTTATTCTGATTTAGTAGATTTCTCCTAATCTCAGTTTCTAAAATCATGCAGTTTTCACAGAGAAATCCTATTGGATCGAGTTCTATCCAATAGACATGCAATTTACATAGAACCCATCAGCATGAAATTCCGTGTTCCAAAATACTTACATGCATGACGGATTCGACAAATATTCACTACAGAATTGGTAGCATAAGAATTACCTAACATTCATTCACCATAAATGCCATATTGTCACTTTGAAGCACTTTCCCATATTTCAATAGATTTTCCTAATGCCAGTTTTGAAAATGAGGCAGATTCACAAAAATTCTCGTGGAGCAAGTACTTCCCAATAGAAATGTAATTTACATAGTTTCCCTCACAGTGACATTACAATTCCCGAAAACGCTACATATTTTCGGATATGACAAACATTTTTAATGAGTTATGTACATGTGTATTACAGAACTTTCATCCACCATACAAGGCATATTTAATCCTAGAAACATTAACTCTGAATTTACAGGATTTTCCTAATGCCAGTTTTGAAAATCAGGCCGTTTTCTCCGGAAAAAATTTTTGGAGCGAGTTCTAACCAATAGACATGAAATTTACATAGATTCCATCTCCGGAAATTTCCGTCATACGATCACGCTACATGCATAGGCTTTCTACAATTATTCACATCATGTTTGTTTGCATGTGGCTTTATGAACTTCCATCACAATACAATGCACATTGTCAGTTTGAAGCATTTTCTCTGATTTTGAAGGAATTTCCGAATGCCAGTTTCGAAAATGAGGCAGACTTCGCAGAAAATACTCTTGGAGTGAGTTCTAACCAAGAGACATTTAACTTACCTAGATTCGCTCACTGTGATATTCTGTGTTCCGAACACCTTTCATGTATCTCGGATTCAACAAATATTCTCTACAGAGTTGTTAGTATGCGGATTGCCGAACTTTCATCCACCATACAAGGCATATTTACACCTACAATTGATTAATCTGAGTTCGCAGCTTATTCCTAACGCATTTCAAAAATCAGGCTGTTATCTCAGGAAAACCTCTTGGAGCGATTTCTACCCTATGGAATGTTAATTTACATAAATTTCCTCACTGTGACATTCCATGTTCCGAACATTCTACATGAATAATGGATTCAACAATTATTCACTACAGATTTGTTAGCATGTGGATTACCGAACTTTCATCACAAAACATTGAATATTGATACTTAGAAGTATTTTCTCAGATTTTGCAGCGTTTTCCAAGTGCCAGTTTCAAAAATGAAGCAGTTTTCACAGAAAAATTCCCTTGAAGTGAGTTCTACCGAATCAACAAGTTGTTTACATTGTTTCAATCACCGTGAAATTCCACGTTCCGAACATGGAACATGCATCACGGATTAGAAAAAAGATTCTTTAACATGTTGTGAAAATGTGGATTACCGAACTTTCTTCCAACATAAAGGCATCTTTACACCTACAAGTATTTACTCTCATTTCGCAGCTTTATCCAAACATCCCATTCGAGAATCAAGCAATTTTTGCCAAAAAATTCTATTCTAGCTAGTTCTACCCAATAGAATTCTAATTAACATAGTTTCATTACCGTGAAATTCTGTTTTTCGAACGTGCTACATGAATCACGGTTTGAAAAATATTTACTACACTCTTGTTAACAAGTGGATTACCGGACTTTCATCCACCAATCAAGTCATATTAACACTTAGAAGCATTTTCTCATATTTCGAAGATTTTTCCTAATGCCAGATTTGAAAATGAGGCAGATTTTGCAGAAAAATGCTCTTGGAGCGAGTTCTACCCAATAGACAAGTAATTTACATAGATGTGTTCATCATGAGATTTTGTGTTCCAAACACATTTCATGTATCTCGGATTCGACAAATATTCACTACAGAGATGTTAGCATTTGGATTACCAATCTTACATCCACCATACAAGGCATTTTTACACCTACAAGTATTTACTCTCATTTCACAGTTTTATCCATACGTTAAATTCGAAAATCATGCAATTTGCGCAGAAAAATTCTATTCAAGCTAGTTCTACCCAATAGAATTTTAATTTACACAGTTTCATTACCGTGAATTTCCGTGTTCCAAACATGCTAAATAAGTCACGGATTCGAAAAGTATTCCCTTCAAAGTTGGTTACGTGGATTACCGGACTTAAATTCCCCATTCAAGGCATATTCACACTTAGAAGCATTTTCTCAGATTTCTCAGATTTTTCCTAACGCCAGTTTGGAAAATGTGGCTGATTTCACAGAAAATGTTCTTGGAGCCAGTTCTACCCAAAAGATATGTAATTTAAGTAGTTCAATCACAGTGACATTCCATGTTATGAAAATTTTACATGCATCAAAGGTTCAACAATCATTCTTTAATGAGTGTGAGCATGTGGATTATCAAATTTTCATCCACCTTACAAGACATGTTTTCACCTAGAAATATTTACTCACATTTCGCAGAATTTTCCTAACTTCAGTTTCGAAAATCAGGCAGTTTTCCCAGAAAAATCGTCTTGTTGCATGTTATATCCAAAAAAAATCTCATTTTCATAGATACCATCACCGTAACACTCCGTGTTCCTAAAAAATGTTTCATGCACCAAGGATTCAACAAATATTCAATTCTGAGTTGTTCGCAAGTGAATTATAAATCTTTAATAAACCATTGATGACATATTTTCAACTTAAAGCATTTAATCTGATTTCACAGCGTTTTCATAACACCAGTTTTGAAACTGAGGCAGGTTTTTCAGAAAAACTATCCTGGAGATGTTTCTAACCAATAGATATGTAATTTACATAGCTTCCCTCACCGAGAAAGACCGTGTTCCGAACAGGTTACATACATCAAGGTTTTGGGAAACGTTTTTAATGAGTTATGTACATGTGTATTACAGATCTTTCATCCACCATACAAGGCATATTGACACATAGAAACATTAACTCTGAGTTCACAGCTTTTTCCTATTAGCAGTTTATAAAATCAGGCAGACTTCAAAGGAAAAACTGTTGGAGCGTGTTCTACCCAATAGATACGTAAATTACATAGATTCCCCCGCTGTGAAATTACGTGTTTCGAACACACTACATGCAGAAAAGTTTCGACAAAAATAAACTATAGAGTTCTTTGCATGAGGATGCGAGTGCTTTCATCACAATACAAGTCATATTGATGTTTAGAAGCATTTTCTCTGATTTCACAGAGCTTTCCAAAAGGCAGTATCGAAACTGAGGCAGATTGCACGGCAAAAACCTTTTGGAGCAGGTTCTAACCTATAGACATGTAATAAACATGGATTCGATCACCGTGAAATTCCGTGTTCTGAACACACTACATGTATCTCGGATTCCACAAATATTCACTACATCGTTGTTTGCATGTGGATTACAGCACTTTCATCCACCATTCAAGGCTTACTGACACTTTGAAGAATTTTCTCAGATTTCAAAGTGTTAATTTTAACGCCAGTTTAGAAAATGAGGCAGATTTGGCCGAAAAATGTTCTTAGAGCGAGTTATACACAAAAGTTATGTAATTTACCTAGTTATACTCACCGTGACATTCCGTGTTCTGAACACGTTATATGCATCACGGATTTGACAAACATACTTTAATGAGTTGTGAAGATTTGTATCATCGAACTTTCATCTTCCTTACAATGTATATTTACACATAGAAAGTTTATTCTGATTTAGTAGATTTCTCCTAATCTCAGTTTCTAAAATCATGCAGTTTTCACAGAGAAATCCTATTGGATCGAGTTCTATCCAATAGACATGCAATTTACATAGAACCCATCAGCATGAAATTCCGTGTTCCAAAATACTTACATGCATGACGGATTCGACAAATATTCACTACAGAATTGGTAGCATAAGAATTACCTAACATTCATTCACCATAAATGCCATATTGTCACTTTGAAGCACTTTCCCATATTTCAATAGATTTTCCTAATGCCAGTTTTGAAAATGAGGCAGATTCACAAAAATTCTCGTGGAGCAAGTACTTCCCAATAGAAATGTAATTTACATAGTTTCCCTCACAGTGACATTACAATTCCCGAAAACGCTACATATTTTCGGATATGACAAACATTTTTAATGAGTTATGTACATGTGTATTACAGAACTTTCATCCACCATACAAGGCATATTTAATCCTAGAAACATTAACTCTGAATTTACAGGATTTTCCTAATGCCAGTTTTGAAAATCAGGCCGTTTTCTCCGGAAAAAATTTTTGGAGCGAGTTCTAACCAATAGACATGAAATTTACATAGATTCCATCTCCGGAAATTTCCGTCATACGATCACGCTACATGCATAGGCTTTCTACAATTATTCACATCATGTTTGTTTGCATGTGGCTTTATGAACTTCCATCACAATACAATGCACATTGTCAGTTTGAAGCATTTTCTCTGATTTTGAAGGAATTTCCGAATGCCAGTTTCGAAAATGAGGCAGACTTCGCAGAAAAAACTCTTGGAGTGAGTTCTAACCAAGAGACATTTAACTTACCTAGATTCGCTCACTGTGATATTCTGTGTTCCGAACACCTTTCATGTATCTCGGATTCAACAAATATTCTCTACAGAGTTGTTAGTATGCGGATTGCCGAACTTTCATCCACCATACAAGGCATATTTACACCTACAATTGATTAATCTGAGTTCGCAGCTTATTCCTAACGCATTTCAAAAATCAGGCTGTTATCTCAGGAAAATCTCTTGGAGCGATTTCTACCCTATGGAATGTTAATTTACATAAATTTCCTCACTGTGACATTCCATGTTCCGAACATTCTACATGAATAATGGATTCAACAATTATTCACTACAGATTTGTTAGCATGTGGATTACCGAACTTTCATCACAAAACATTGAATATTGATACTTAGAAGTATTTTCTCAGATTTTGCAGCGTTTTCCAAGTGCCAGTTTCAAAAATGAAGCAGTTTTCACAGAAAAATTCCCTTGAAGTGAGTTCTACCGAATCAACAAGTTGTTTACATTGTTTCAATCACCGTGAAATTCCACGTTCCGAACATGGAACATGCATCACGGATTAGAAAAAAGATTCTTTAACATGTTGTGAAAATGTGGATTACCGAACTTTCTTCCAACATAAAGGCATCTTTACACCTACAAGTATTTACTCTCATTTCGCAGCTTTATCCAAACATCCCATTCGAGAATCAAGCAATTTTTGCCAAAAAATTCTATTCTAGCTAGTTCTACCCAATAGAATTCTAATTAACATAGTTTCATTACCGTGAAATTCTGTTTTTCGAACGTGCTACATGAATCACGGTTTGAAAAATATTTACTACACTCTTGTTAACAAGTGGATTACCGGACTTTCATCCACCAATCAAGTCATATTAACACTTAGAAGCATTTTCTCATATTTCGAAGATTTTTCCTAATGCCAGATTTGAAAATGAGGCAGATTTTGCAGAAAAATGCTCTTGGAGCGAGTTCTACCCAATAGACAAGTAATGTACATAGATGTGTTCATCATGAGATTTTGTGTTCCAAACACATTTCATGTATCTCGGATTCGACAAATATTCACTACAGAGATGTTAGCATTTGGATTACCAATCTTACATCCACCATACAAGGCATTTTTACACCTACAAGTATTTACTCTCATTTCACAGTTTTATCCATACGTTAAATTCGAAAATCATGCAATTTGCGCAGAAAAATTCTATTCAAGCTAGTTCTACCCAATAGAATTTTAATTTACACAGTTTCATTACCGTGAATTTCCGTGTTCCAAACATGCTAAATAAGTCACGGATTCGAAAAGTATTCCCTTCAAAGTTGGTTACGTGGATTACCGGACTTAAATTCCCCATTCAAGGCATATTCACACTTAGAAGCATTTTCTCAGATTTCTCAGATTTTTCCTAACGCCAGTTTGGAAAATGAGGCTGATTTCACAGAAAATGTTCTTGGAGCCAGTTCTACCCAAAAGATATGTAATTTAAGTAGTTCAATCACAGTGACATTCCATGTTATGAAAATTTTACATGCATCAAAGATTCAACAATCATTCTTTAATGAGTGTGAGCATGTGGATTATCAAATTTTCATCCACCTTACAAGACATGTTTTCACCTAGAAATATTTACTCACATTTCGCAGAATTTTCCTAACTTCAGTTTCGAAAATCAGGCAGTTTTCCCAGAAAAATCGTCTTGTTGCATGTTATATCCAAAAAAAATCTCATTTTCATAGATACCATCACCGTAACACTCCGTGTTCCTAAAAAATGTTTCATGCACCAAGGATTCAACAAATATTCAATTCTGAGTTGTTAGCAAGTGAATTATAAATCTTTAATAAACCATTGATGACATATTTTCAACTTAAAGCATTTAATCTGATTTCACAGCGTTTTCATAACACCAGTTTTGAAACTGAGGCAGGTTTTTCAGAAAAACTATCCTGGAGATGTTTCTAACCAATAGATATGTAATTTACATAGCTTCCCTCACCGAGAAAGACCGTGTTCCGAACAGGTTACATACATCAAGGTTTTGGGAAACGTTTTTAATGAGTTATGTACATGTGTATTACAGATCTTTCATCCACCATACAAGGCATATTGACACATAGAAACATTAACTCTGAGTTCACAGCTTTTTCCTATTAGCAGTTTATAAAATCAGGCAGACTTCAAAGGAAAAACTGTTGGAGCGTGTTCTACCCAATAGATACGTAAATTACATAGATTCCCCCGCTGTGAAATTATGTGTTTCGAACACACTACATGCAGAAAATTTTCGACAAAAATAAACTATAGAGTTCTTTGCATGAGGATGCGAGTGCTTTCATCACAATACAAGTCATATTGATGTTTAGAAGCATTTTCTCTGATTTCACAGAGCTTTCCAAAAGGCAGTATCGAAACTGAGGCAGATTGCACGGCAAAAACCTTTTGGAGCAGGTTCTAACCTATAGACATGTAATAAACATGGATTTGATCACCGTGAAATTCCGTGTTCTGAACACACAACATGTATCTCGGATTCGACAAATATTCACTACATAGTTGTTAGCATGTGGATTACAGCACTTTCATCCACCATACAAGGCTTACTGACACTTTGAAGTATTTTCTCAGATTTCAAAGTGTTAATTTTAACGCCAGATATAAAAAATGAGGGAGATTTGGCGGAAAAATGTTCTTGGAGTGAGTTATACACCAAAGATGTGTAATTTACCTAGTTTTACTCACCGTGACATTCCGTGTTCTGAACACGTTACATGCATCACGGATTTGACAAACATAATTTAATGTGTTGTGAACATTTGTATTATCGAACTTTCATTTTCCTTACAATGTATATTTATACATAGAATGTTTTATTCTGATTTAGTAGATTTCTCCTTATCTCAGTTTCTAAAATAATGCAGTTTTCACAGAGAAAAACTCTTGGAGCGAATTCTATCCAATAGACATGCAATTTACATAGAACCAATCAACGTGAAATTCCGTGTTCCAAAATACCTACACGCATGACGGATTCGACAAATATTCACTACAGAAATGGTAGCATAAGAATTACCTAACATTCATCCACCATAAATGCCATAGTGACACTTTGAAGCACTTTCCCATATTTCAAAAGATATTCCTAATTCCAATTTTTAAAATGAGGCAGATTCACAATAGATTTTCGTGGAGCAAGAACTTCCCAATAAAAATGTAATTTACATAGTTTCCTCACAGTGACATTCCAATTCCCGAACACGCTTCATAATTCTGGATTTGACAAACATTTTTAATGTGTTATGTACATGTGTATTACAGAACTTTCATCCACCATACAAGGCATATTTAAACCGAGAAACATTAACTGTTAATTTGAAGATATTTCCAAATGCCAGTTTCGAAAATAATGCTTTTTTCTCCAGAAAAAAATTTTGGAGCGACTTCTAACCAATAGACATGAAATTTACATAGATTCCATCTCCGGAAATTTCCGTCATACGATCATGCTACATGCATAGGCTTTCTACAATTATCCACATCATGTTTGTTTGCATGTGGCTTTATGAACTTCCATCATAATACAAGGCATATTGTCAGTTTGAAGCATTTTCTCTGATTTTGAAGGAATTTCCGAATGCCAGTATCGAAAATGAGGCAGATTTCGCAGAAAAAACTCTTGGATTGATTTCTAACCAAGAGATATTTAACTTACCTAGATTTGCTCACCGTGATATTCTGTGTTCCGAACACTCTTCATGTATCTCGGATTCGAAAAATATTCTCTACAGAGTTGTTAGTATGTGGATTGCCGAACTTTCATCCACCATACAAGGCATATTTACACCTACAATTGATTAATCTGAGTTCGCAGCTTATTCCTAACGCATTTCAAAAATCAGGCTGTTATCTCTGGAAAAAACTCTTGGAGTGATTTCTACCCTATGGAATGTTAATTTACATAAATTCCCTCACTGTGACATTCCGTGTTCCGAACATTCTACATGAATAACGGATTCGACAAATATTCACTACAGATTTGTTAGCATGTGGATTACCGAACTTTCATCACAAAACATTGAATATTGATACTTAGGAGTATTTTCTCAGATTTTGCAGCGTTTTCCAAGCGCCAGTTTCAAAAATGAAGCAGTTTTCACAGAAAAATTCCCTTGAAGTGAGATCTACCGAATCGACAAGTAGTTTACATTGTTTCAATCACCGTGAAATTCCACGTTCCGAACATGGAACATGCATCATGGATTAGAAAAAAGATTCTTTAACTTGTTGTGAAAATGTGGATTAACGAAATTTCTTCCAACATAAAGGCATCTTTACACCTACAAGTATTTTCTCTCATTTCGCAGCTTTATCCAAACATCCCATTCGAGAATCAAGCAATTTTTGCCAAAAAATTCTATTGTAGCTGGTTCTACCCAATAGAATTCTAATTTACATACTTTCATTACCGTGAAATTCTGTTTTCCGAACTTGCTAAATAATTGACGGTTTCGAAAAGTATTCCCTTCATAGTTGGTTACGTGGATTACCGGACTTAAATTCCCCATTCAAGGCATCTTCACTCTTAGAAGCATTTTCTCCTATTTCTCAGGTTTTTCCTAACACCAGTTTGGAAAATGATGCTGATTTCAAAGAAAATGTTCTTGGAGCCAGTTATACCCAAAAGATATGTAATTTAACTAGTTCACTCACCGTGATATTCCGTGTTCTGAACATATTCCATGCATCAAGGATTCGACAATCATCCTTTAATGAGTGTGAGCATGTTAATTATCAAATTTTCATCCACCTTACAAGACATGTTTTCACCTAGAAACATTTACTCACATTTCCCAGAATTTTCCTAACGTCAGTTTTGAAAATCAGGCATTTTTCCCAGAAAAATCCTCTTGTTGCATGTTCCATCCAATAGAAAACTCATTTTCATAGATACCATCACTGTAACTTTCCGTGTTCCTAAAAAACGATTCATGCACCAAGGATTCAACAAATATACACTTCTGAGTTGTTATCATGTGAATTACCGATCTTTAATAAACCATTGAAGACATATTGTCACCTTAAAATATTTACTCAGATTTCACAGTGTTTTCATAACACCAGTTTCGAAACTGAGGCAGATTTTTCAGTAAAACTCTCCTGGAGAGTGTTCTAACCAATAGATATGTAATTTATATTGCTTCCCTCAACGAGAAAGACCGTGTTCCGAACAGGCTACATACATCAAGGATTTGAGAAACATTTTTAATGAGTTATGTACATGTGTATTACAGATCTTTCATCCACCATACCAGGCATATTGACACATAGAAACATTAACTCTGAGTTCGCAGCTTTTCCCTAATAGCAGTTTCGAAAATCAGGCAGTTTTCAAAGGAAATAAATGTTGGAGCGTGTTCAACCCAATAGATACATAAATTACATAGATTCCCCCACTGTGATATTACGTGTTTCGAACACACTACATGCAGAAAAGTTTCGACAAAAATAAACTATAGAGTTGTTTGCATGAGGATGACAGGACTTTCATCACAATACAAGGCATATTGATGTTTAGAAGCATTTTCTCTGATTTCACAGAGCTTTCCAAATGCCAGTTTCGAAACTGAGGCAGATTTCACGGCAAAAACCTCTTGGAGCATGTTCTAACCTATAGAAATGTAATAAACATGGATTCGATCACCGTGAAATTCCGTGTTCTGAACACACTATATGTATCTCGGATTCCACAAATATTCACTACATAGTTGTTAGCATGTGGATTACAGCACTTTCATCCACCATACAAGGCTTACTGACACTTTGAAGAATTTTCTCAGATTTCAAAGGGTTAATTTTAACGCCAGTTTAGAAAATGAGGCAGATTTGGCCGAAAAATTTTCTTAGAGCGAGTTATACACAAAAGTTATGTAATTTACCTAGTTATACTCACCGTGACATTCCGTGTTCTGAACACGTTATATGCATCACGGATTTGACAAACATACTTTAATGAGTTGTGAAGATTTGTATCATCGAACTTTCATCTTCCTTACAATGTATATTTACACATAGAAAGTTTATTCTGATTTAGTAGATTTCTCCTAATCTCAGTTTCTAAAATCATGCAGTTTTCACAGAGAAATCCTATTGGATCGAGTTCTATCCAATAGACATGCAATTTACATAGAACCCATCAGCATGAAATTCCGTGTTCCAAAATACTTACATGCATGACGGATTCGACAAATATTCACTACAGAATTGGTAGCATAAGAATTACCTAACATTCATTCACCATAAATGCCATATTGTCACTTTGAAGCACTTTCCCATATTTCAATAGATTTTCCTAATGCCAGTTTTGAAAATGAGGCAGATTCACAAAAATTCTCGTGGAGCAAGTACTTCCCAATAGAAATGTAATTTACATAGTTTCCCTCACAGTGACATTACAATTCCCGAAAACGCTACATATTTTCGGATATGACAAACATTTTTAATGAGTTATGTACATGTGTATTACAGAACTTTCATCCACCATACAAGGCATATTTAATCCTAGAAACATTAACTCTGAATTTACAGGATTTTCCTAATGCCAGTTTCGAAAATCAGGCCGTTTTCTCCGGAAAAAAATTTTTGGAGCGATTTCTAACCAATAGACATGAAATTTACATAGATTCCATCTCCGGAAATTTCCGTCATACGATCACACTACATGCATAGGCTTTCTACAATTATTCACATCATTTTTGTTTGCATGTGGCTTTATGAACTTCCATCACAATACAATGCACATTGTCAGTTTGAAGCATTTTCTCTGATTTTGAAGGAATTTCCGAATGCCAGTTTCGAAAATGAGGCAGACTTCGCAGAAAAACTTCTTGGAGTGAGTTCTAACCAAGAGACATTTAACTTACCTAGATTCGCTCACTGTGATATTCTGTGTTCCTAACACTGTTCATGTATCTCGGATTCGACAAATATTCTCTACAGAGTTGTTAGTATGCGGATTGCCGAACTTTCATCCACCATACAAGGCATATTTTCACCTACAATTGATTAATCTGAGTTCGCAGCTTATTCCTAACGCACTTCAAAAATCAGGCTGTTATCTCAGGAAAAAACTCTTGGAGCGATTTCTACCCTATGGAATGTTAATTTACATAAATTTCCTCACTGTGACATTCCATGTTCCGAACATTCTACATGAATAATGGATTCAACAATTATTCACTACAGATTTGTTAGCATGTGGATTACCGAACTTTCATCACAAAACATTGAATATTGATACTTAGAAATATTTTCTCAGATTTTGCAGCATTTTCCAAGTGCCAGTTTCAAAAATGAAGCAGTTTTCACAGAAAAATTCCCTTGAAGTGAGTTCTACCGAATCAACAAGTTGTTTACATTGTTTCAATCACCGTGAAATTCCACGTTCCGAACATGGAACATGCATCACGGATTAGAAAAAAGATTCTTTAACATGTTGTGAAAATGTGGATTACCGAACTTTCTTCCAACATAAAGGCATCTTTACACCTACAAGTATTTACTCTCATTTCGCAGCTTTATCCAAACATCCCATTCGAGAATCAAGCAATTTTTGCCAAAAAATTCTATTCTAGCTAGTTCTACCCAATAGAATTCTAATTAACATAGTTTCATTACCGTGAAATTCTGTTTTTCGAACGTGCTACATGAATCACGGTTTGAAAAATATTTACTACACTCTTGTTAACAAGTGGATTACCGGACTTTCATCCACCAATCAAGTCATATTAACACTTAGAAGCATTTTCTCATATTTCGAAGATTTTTCCTAATGCCAGATTTGAAAATGAGGCAGATTTTGCAGAAAAATGCTCTTGGAGCGAGTTCTACCCAATAGACAAGTAATGTACATAGATGTGTTCATCATGAGATTTTGTGTTCCAAACACATTTCATGTATCTCGGATTCGACAAATATTCACTACAGAGATGTTAGCATTTGGATTACCAATCTTACATCCACCATACAAGGCATTTTTACACCTACAAGTATTTACTCTCATTTCACAGTTTTATCCATACGTTAAATTCGAAAATCATGCAATTTGCGCAGAAAAATTCTATTCAAGCTAGTTCTACCCAATAGAATTTTAATTTACACAGTTTCATTACCGTGAATTTCCGTGTTCCAAACATGCTAAATAAGTCACGGATTCGAAAAGTATTCCCTTCAAAGTTGGTTACGTGGATTACCGGACTTAAATTCCCCATTCAAGGCATATTCACACTTAGAAGCATTTTCTCAGATTTCTCAGATTTTTCCTAACGCCAGTTTGGAAAATGAGGCTGATTTCACAGAAAATGTTCTTTGAGCCAGTTCTACCCAAAAGATATGTAATTTAAGTAGTTCAATCACAGTGACATTCCATGTTATGAAAATTTTACATGCATCAAAGATTCAACAATCATTCTTTAATGAGTGTGAGCATGTGGATTATCAAATTTTCATCCACCTTACAAGACATGTTTTCACCTAGAAATATTTACTCACATTTCGCAGAATTTTCCTAACTTCAGTTTCGAAAATCAGGCAGTTTTCCCAGAAAAATCGTCTTGTTGCATGTTATATCCAAAAAAAATCTCATTTTCATAGATACCATCACCGTAACACTCCGTGTTCCTAAAAAATGTTTCATGCACCAAGGATTCAACAAATATTCAATTCTGAGTTGTTAGCAAGTGAATTATAAATCTTTAATAAACCATTGATGACATATTTTCAACTTAAAGCATTTAATCTGATTTCACAGCGTTTTCATAACACCAGTTTTGAAACTGAGGCAGGTTTTTCAGAAAAACTATCCTGGAGATGTTTCTAACCAATAGATATGTAATTTACATAGCTTCCCTCACCGAGAAAGACCGTGTTCCGAACAGGTTACATACATCAAGGTTTTGGGAAACGTTTTTAATGAGTTATGTACATGTGTATTACAGATCTTTCATCCACCATACAAGGCATATTGACACATAGAAACATTAACTCTGAGTTCACAGCTTTTTCCTATTAGCAGTTTATAAAATCAGGCAGACTTCAAAGGAAAAACTGTTGGAGCGTGTTCTACCCAATAGATACGTAAATTACATAGATTCCCCCGCTGTGAAATTATGTGTTTCGAACACACTACATGCAGAAAATTTTCGACAAAAATAAACTATAGAGTTCTTTGCATGAGGATGCGAGTGCTTTCATCACAATACAAGTCATATTGATGTTTAGAAGCATTTTCTCTGATTTCACAGAGCTTTCCAAAAGGCAGTATCGAAACTGAGGCAGATTGCACGGCAAAAACCTTTTGGAGCAGGTTCTAACCTATAGACATGTAATAAACATGGATTTGATCACCGTGAAATTCCGTGTTCTGAACACACAACATGTATCTCGGATTCGACAAATATTCACTACATAGTTGTTAGCATGTGGATTACAGCACTTTCATCCACCATACAAGGCTTACTGACACTTTGAAGTATTTTCTCAGATTTCAAAGTGTTAATTTTAACGCCAGATATAAAAAATGAGGGAGATTTGGCGGAAAAATGTTCTTGGAGTGAGTTATACACCAAAGATGTGTAATTTACCTAGTTTTACTCACCGTGACATTCCGTGTTCTGAACACGTTACATGCATCACGGATTTGACAAACATAATTTAATGTGTTGTGAACATTTGTATTATCGAACTTTCATTTTCCTTACAATGTATATTTATACATAGAATGTTTTATTCTGATTTAGTAGATTTCTCCTTATCTCAGTTTCTAAAATAATGCAGTTTTCACAGAGAAAAACTCTTGGAGCGAATTCTATCCAATAGACATGCAATTTACATAGAACCAATCAACGTGAAATTCCGTGTTCCAAAATACCTACACGCATGACGGATTCGACAAATATTCACTACAGAAATGGTAGCATAAGAATTACCTAACATTCATCCACCATAAATGCCATAGTGACACTTTGAAGCACTTTCCCATATTTCAAAAGATATTCCTAATTCCAATTTTTAAAATGAGGCAGATTCACAATAGATTTTCGTGGAGCAAGAACTTCCCAATAAAAATGTAATTTACATAGTTTCCTCACAGTGACATTCCAATTCCCGAACACGCTTCATAATTCTGGATTTGACAAACATTTTTAATGTGTTATGTACATGTGTATTACAGAACTTTCATCCACCATACAAGGCATATTTAAACCGAGAAACATTAACTGTTAATTTGAAGATATTTCCAAATGCCAGTTTCGAAAATAATGCTTTTTTCTCCAGAAAAAAATTTTGGAGCGACTTCTAACCAATAGACATGAAATTTACATAGATTCCATCTCCGGAAATTTCCGTCATACGATCATGCTACATGCATAGGCTTTCTACAATTATCCACATCATGTTTGTTTGCATGTGGCTTTATGAACTTCCATCATAATACAAGGCATATTGTCAGTTTGAAGCATTTTCTCTGATTTTGAAGGAATTTCCGAATGCCAGTATCGAAAATGAGGCAGATTTCGCAGAAAAAACTCTTGGATTGATTTCTAACCAAGAGATATTTAACTTACCTAGATTTGCTCACCGTGATATTCTGTGTTCCGAACACTCTTCATGTATCTCGGATTCGAAAAATATTCTCTACAGAGTTGTTAGTATGTGGATTGCCGAACTTTCATCCACCATACAAGGCATATTTACACCTACAATTGATTAATCTGAGTTCGCAGCTTATTCCTAACGCATTTCAAAAATCAGGCTGTTATCTCTGGAAAAAACTCTTGGAGTGATTTCTACCCTATGGAATGTTAATTTACATAAATTCCCTCACTGTGACATTCCGTGTTCCGAACATTCTACATGAATAACGGATTCGACAAATATTCACTACAGATTTGTTAGCATGTGGATTACCGAACTTTCATCACAAAACATTGAATATTGATACTTAGGAGTATTTTCTCAGATTTTGCAGCGTTTTCCAAGCGCCAGTTTCAAAAATGAAGCAGTTTTCACAGAAAAATTCCCTTGAAGTGAGATCTACCGAATCGACAAGTAGTTTACATTGTTTCAATCACCGTGAAATTCCACGTTCCGAACATGGAACATGCATCATGGATTAGAAAAAAGATTCTTTAACTTGTTGTGAAAATGTGGATTAACGAAATTTCTTCCAACATAAAGGCATCTTTACACCTACAAGTATTTTCTCTCATTTCGCAGCTTTATCCAAACATCCCATTCGAGAATCAAGCAATTTTTGCCAAAAAATTCTATTGTAGCTGGTTCTACCCAATAGAATTCTAATTTACATACTTTCATTACCGTGAAATTCTGTTTTCCGAACTTGCTAAATAATTGACGGTTTCGAAAAGTATTCCCTTCATAGTTGGTTACGTGGATTACCGGACTTAAATTCCCCATTCAAGGCATCTTCACTCTTAGAAGCATTTTCTCCTATTTCTCAGGTTTTTCCTAACACCAGTTTGGAAAATGATGCTGATTTCAAAGAAAATGTTCTTGGAGCCAGTTATACCCAAAAGATATGTAATTTAACTAGTTCACTCACCGTGATATTCCGTGTTCTGAACATATTCCATGCATCAAGGATTCGACAATCATCCTTTAATGAGTGTGAGCATGTTAATTATCAAATTTTCATCCACCTTACAAGACATGTTTTCACCTAGAAACATTTACTCACATTTCCCAGAATTTTCCTAACGTCAGTTTTGAAAATCAGGCATTTTTCCCAGAAAAATCCTCTTGTTGCATGTTCCATCCAATAGAAAACTCATTTTCATAGATACCATCACTGTAACTTTCCGTGTTCCTAAAAAACGATTCATGCACCAAGGATTCAACAAATATACACTTCTGAGTTGTTATCATGTGAATTACCGATCTTTAATAAACCATTGAAGACATATTGTCACCTTAAAATATTTACTCAGATTTCACAGTGTTTTCATAACACCAGTTTCGAAACTGAGGCAGATTTTTCAGTAAAACTCTCCTGGAGAGTGTTCTAACCAATAGATATGTAATTTATATTGCTTCCCTCAACGAGAAAGACCGTGTTCCGAACAGGCTACATACATCAAGGATTTGAGAAACATTTTTAATGAGTTATGTACATGTGTATTACAGATCTTTCATCCACCATACCAGGCATATTGACACATAGAAACATTAACTCTGAGTTCGCAGCTTTTCCCTAATAGCAGTTTCGAAAATCAGGCAGTTTTCAAAGGAAATAAATGTTGGAGCGTGTTCAACCCAATAGATACATAAATTACATAGATTCCCCCACTGTGATATTACGTGTTTCGAACACACTACATGCAGAAAAGTTTCGACAAAAATAAACTATAGAGTTGTTTGCATGAGGATGACAGGACTTTCATCACAATACAAGGCATATTGATGTTTAGAAGCATTTTCTCTGATTTCACAGAGCTTTCCAAATGCCAGTTTCGAAACTGAGGCAGATTTCACGGCAAAAACCTCTTGGAGCATGTTCTAACCTATAGAAATGTAATAAACATGGATTCGATCACCGTGAAATTCCGTGTTCTGAACACACTATATGTATCTCGGATTCCACAAATATTCACTACATAGTTGTTAGCATGTGGATTACAGCACTTTCATCCACCATACAAGGCTTACTGACACTTTGAAGAATTTTCTCAGATTTCAAAGGGTTAATTTTAACGCCAGTTTAGAAAATGAGGCAGATTTGGCCGAAAAATTTTCTTAGAGCGAGTTATACACAAAAGTTATGTAATTTACCTAGTTATACTCACCGTGACATTCCGTGTTCTGAACACGTTATATGCATCACGGATTTGACAAACATACTTTAATGAGTTGTGAAGATTTGTATCATCGAACTTTCATCTTCCTTACAATGTATATTTACACATAGAAAGTTTATTCTGATTTAGTAGATTTCTCCTAATCTCAGTTTCTAAAATCATGCAGTTTTCACAGAGAAATCCTATTGGATCGAGTTCTATCCAATAGACATGCAATTTACATAGAACCCATCAGCATGAAATTCCGTGTTCCAAAATACTTACATGCATGACGGATTCGACAAATATTCACTACAGAATTGGTAGCATAAGAATTACCTAACATTCATTCACCATAAATGCCATATTGTCACTTTGAAGCACTTTCCCATATTTCAATAGATTTTCCTAATGCCAGTTTTGAAAATGAGGCAGATTCACAAAAATTCTCGTGGAGCAAGTACTTCCCAATAGAAATGTAATTTACATAGTTTCCCTCACAGTGACATTACAATTCCCGAAAACGCTACATATTTTCGGATATGACAAACATTTTTAATGAGTTATGTACATGTGTATTACAGAACTTTCATCCACCATACAAGGCATATTTAATCCTAGAAACATTAACTCTGAATTTACAGGATTTTCCTAATGCCAGTTTCGAAAATCAGGCCGTTTTCTCCGGAAAAAAATTTTGGAGCGATTTCTAACCAATAGACATGAAATTTACATAGATTCCATCTCCGGAAATTTCCGTCATACGATCACACTACATGCATAGGCTTTCTACAATTATTCACATCATTTTTGTTTGCATGTGGCTTTATGAACTTCCATCACAATACAATGCACATTGTCAGTTTGAAGCATTTTCTCTGATTTTGAAGGAATTTCCGAATGCCAGTTTCGAAAATGAGGCAGACTTCGCAGAAAAACTTCTTGGAGTGAGTTCTAACCAAGAGACATTTAACTTACCTAGATTCGCTCACTGTGATATTCTGTGTTCCTAACACTGTTCATGTATCTCGGATTCGACAAATATTCTCTACAGAGTTGTTAGTATGCGGATTGCCGAACTTTCATCCACCATACAAGGCATATTTTCACCTACAATTGATTAATCTGAGTTCGCAGCTTATTCCTAACGCACTTCAAAAATCAGGCTGTTATCTCAGGAAAAAACTCTTGGAGCGATTTCTACCCTATGGAATGTTAATTTACATAAATTTCCTCACTGTGACATTCCATGTTCCGAACATTCTACATGAATAATGGATTCAACAATTATTCACTACAGATTTGTTAGCATGTGGATTACCGAACTTTCATCACAAAACATTGAATATTGATACTTAGAAATATTTTCTCAGATTTTGCAGCATTTTCCAAGTGCCAGTTTCAAAAATGAAGCAGTTTTCTCAGAAAAATTCCCTTGAAGTAAGTTCTATAGAATCGACAAGTAGTTTACATTGTTTCAATCACCGTGAAATTCCACGTTCCGAACATGGAACATGCATCACGGATTAGAAAAAAGATTCTTTAACATGTTGTGAAAATGTGAATTACCGAACTTTCTTCCAACATAAAGGTATCTTTACACCTACAAGTATTTACTCTCATTTCGCAGCTTTATCCAAACATCCCATTCGAGAATCAAGCAATTTTTGCCAAAAAATTCTATTCTAGCTAGTTCTACCCAATAGAATTCTAATTAACATAGTTTCATTACCGTGAAATTCTTTTTTTCGAACGTGCTACATGAATCACGGTTTGAAAAATATTTACTACACTCTTGTTAACAAGTGGATTACCGGACTTTCATCCACCAATCAAGTCATATTAACACTTAGAAGCATTTTCTCATATTTCGAAGATTTTTCCTAATGCCAGATTTGAAAATGATGCAGATTTTGCAGAAAAATGCTCTTGGAGCGAGTTCTACCCAATAGACAAGTAATTTACATAGATGTGTTCATCATGAGATTTTGTGTTCCAAACACATTTCATGTATCTCGGATTCGACAAATATTCACTACAGAGATGTTAGCATTTGGATTACCAATCTTACATCCACCATACAAGGCATTTTTACACCTACAAGTATTTACTCTCATTTCACAGTTTTATCCATACGTTAAAATCGAAAATCATGCAATTTGCGCAGAAAAATTCTATTCAAGCTAGTTCTACCCAATAGAATTTTAATTTACACAGTTTCATTACCGTGAATTTCCGTGTTCCAAACATGCTAAATAAGTCACGGATTCGAAAAGTATTCCCTTCAAAGTTGGTTACGTGGATTACCGGACTTAAATTCCCCATTCAAGGCATATTCACACTTAGAAGCATTTTCTCAGATTTCTCAGGTTTTTCCTAACGCCAGTTTGGAAAATGAGGCTGATTTCACAGAAAATGTTCTTGGAGCCAGTTCTACCCAAAAGATATGTAATTTAAGTAGTTCAATCACAGTGACATTCCATGTTATGAAAATTTTACATGCATCAAAGATTCGACAATCATTCTTTAATGAGTGTGAGCATGTGGATTATCAAATTTTCATCCACCTTACAAGACATGTTTTCACCTAGAAATATTTACTCACATTTCGCAGAATTTTCCTAACTTCAGTTTCGAAAATCAGGCAGTTTTCCCAGAAAAATCGTCTTGTTGCATGTTATATCCAAAAAAAATCTCATTTTCATAGATACCATCACCGTAACACTCCGTGTTCCTAAAAAATGTTTCATGCACCAAGGATTCAACAAATATTCAATTCTGAGTTGTTAGCAAGTGAATTATAAACCTTTAATAAACCATTGATGACATATTTTCAACTTAAAGCATTTAATCTGATTTCACAGCGTTTTCATAACACCAGTTTTGAAACTGAGGCAGGTTTTTCAGAAAAACTATCCTGGAGATGTTTCTAACCAATAGATATGTAATTTACATAGCTTCCCTCACCGAGAAAGACCGTGTTCCGAACAGGTTACATACATCAAGGTTTTGGGAAACGTTTTTAATGAGTTATGTACATGTGTATTACAGATCTTTCATCCACCATACAAGGCATATTGACACATAGAAACATTAACTCTGAGTTCACAGCGTTTTCCTATTACTAGTTTATAAAATCAGGCAGACTTCAAAGGAAAAACTGTTGGAGCGTGTTCTACCCAATAGATACGTAAATTACATAGATTCCCCCGCTGTGAAATTACGTGTTTCGAACACACTACATGCAGAAAACTTTCGACAAAAATAAACTATAGAGTTCTTTGCATGAGGATGCGAGTGCTTTCATCACAATACAAGTCATATTGATGTTTAGAAGCATTTTCTCTGATTTCACAGAGCTTTCCAAAAGGCAGTATCGAAACTGAGGCAGATTGCACGGCAAAAACCTTTTGGAGCAGGTTCTAACCTATAGACATGTAATAAACATGGATTCGCTAACCGTGAAATTCCGTGTTCTGAACACACAACATGTATCTCGGATTCGACAAATATTCACTACATAGTTGTTAGCATGTGGATTACAGCACTTTAATCCACCATACAAGGCTTACTGACACTTTGAAGTATTTTCTCAGATTTCAAAGTGTTAATTTTAATGCCAGTTTAAAAAATGAGGCAGATTTGGCGGAAAAATGTTCTTGGAGTGAGTTATACACAAAAGATATGTAATTTACCTAGTTTTACTCACCGTGACATTCCGTGTTCTGAACACGTTACATGCATCACGGATATGACAAACATAATTTAATGTGTTGTGAACATTTGTATTATCGAACTTTCATCTTCCTTACAATGTATATTTACACATAGAAAGTTTTATTCTGATTTAGTAGATTTCTCCTTATCTCAGTTTCTAAAATCATGCAGTTTTCACAGAGAAAACCTCTTGGAGCGAGTTCTATCAAAAAGACATGCAATTTACATACAACCCATCAGCATGAAATTCCGTGTTCCAAAATACCTACACGCATGATGGATTCGACAAATATTCACTACAGAATTGGTAGCATAAGAATTACCTAACATTCATCCACCATAAATGCCATATTGACACTTTGAAGCACTTTCCCATATTTCAAAAGATTTTCCTAATTCCAGTTTTTAAAATGAGGCAGATTCATAATAGATTCTCGTGGAGCAAGTTCTTCCCAATAAAAATGTAATTTACATAGATTCCTCACAGTGAAATTCCAATTCCCGAACACGCTTCATAATTCTGGATTTGACAAACATTTTTAATGTGTTATGTACATGTGTATTACAGAACTTTCATCCACCATACAAGGCATATTTAAACCGAGAAAAATTAACTGTTTATTTGAAGCTTTTTCCAAATGCCAGTTTCGAAAATAATGCTGTTTTCTCCAGAAAAAATTTTTGGAGCGACTTCTAACCAATAGACATGAAATTTACATAGATTCCTTCTCCGGAAATTTCCGTCATACGATCACGCTACATGCATAGGCTTTCTACAATTATCCACATCATGTTTGTTTGCATCTGGCTTTATGAACTTCCATCACAATACAAGGCATATTGTCAGTTTGAAGCATTTTCTCTGATTTTGAAGGAATTTCCGAATGCCAGTTTCGAAAATGAGGCAGATTTCGCAGAAAAAACTCTTGGATTGATTTTTAACCAAGAGACATTTAATTTACCTAGATTTGCTCACCGTGATATTCTGTGTTCCGAACACTCTTCATGTATCTCAGATTCGACAAATATTCTCTACAGAGTTGTTAGTATGCGGATTGCCGAACTTTCATCCACCATACAAGGCATATTTACACCTACAATTGATTGATCTGAGTTCGCAGCTTATTCCTAACGCATTTCAAAAATCAGGCTGTTATCTCAGGAAAAAACTCTTGGAGTGATTTCTACCCTATGGAATGTTAATTTACATAAATTTCCTCACTGTGTCATTCCGTATTCCGAACATTCTACATGAATAACGGATTCGACAAATATTCACTACAGATTTGTTAGCATGTGGATTACCGAACTTTCATTACAAAACATTGAATATTGATACTTAGAAGTATTTTCTCAGATTTTGCAGCGTTTTCCAAGCGCCAGTTTCAAAAATGAAGCAGTTTTCACAGAAAAATTCCCTTGAAGTGAGATCTACCGAATCGACAAGTAGTTTACATTGTTTCAATCACCGTGAAATTCCACGTTCTGAACATGGAACATGTATCACGGATTAGAAAAAAGATTCTTTAACTTGTTGTGAAAATGTGGATTAACGAAATTTCTTCCAACATAAAGGGATCTTTACACCTACAAGTATTTTCTCTCATTTCACAGCTTTATCCAAACATCCCATTCGAGAATCAAGCAATTTTTGCCAAAAAATTCTATTCTAGCTAGTTCTACCCAATAGAATTCTAATTTACATAGTTTCATTACCGTGAAATTCTGTTTTCCGAACGTGCTAAATAATTGACGGATTCGAAAAGTATTCCCTTCATAGTTAGTTACGTGGATTACCGGAATTAAATTCCCCATTCAAGGCATCTTCACTCTTAGAAGCATTTTCTCCGATTTCTCAGGTTTTTCCTAACACCAGTTTGGAAAATGATGCTGATTTCAAAGAAAATGTTCTTGGAGCCAGTTCTACTCAAAAGATATGTAATTTAACTAGTTCACTCACCGTGATATTCCGTGTTCTGAACATATTCCATGCATCGAGGATTCGACAATCATTCTTTAATGAGTGTGAGCATGTGGATTATCAAATTTTCATCCACATTAAAAGACATGTTTTCACCTAGAAACAATTACTCACATTTCCCAGAATTTTCCTAACGTCAGTTTTGAAAATCAGGCAGTTTTCCCAGAAAAATCCTCTTGTAGCATGTTCCATCCAATAGAAAACTCATTTTCATAGATACCATCACTGTAACATTCCGTGTTCCTGGAAAACGGTTCATGCACCAAGGATTCAACAAATATAAACTTCTGAGTTGTTATCATGTGAATTACCGATCTTTAATAAACCATTGAAGACATATTGTCACCTTAAAATATTTACTCAGATTTCACAGCGTTTTCATAACACCAGTTTCTAAACTGAGGCAGATTTTTCAGTAAAACTCTCCTTGAGAGTGTTCTAACCAATAGATATGCAATTTACATAGCTTCCCTCAACGAGAAAGACCGTGTTCCGAACAGGCTACTTACATCAAGGATTTGAGAAACATTTTTAATGAGTTATGTACATGTGTATTACAGATCTTTCATCCACCATACAAGGCATATTGACACATAGAAACATTAACTCTGAGTTCGCAGCTTTTCCCTAATAGCAGTTTCGAAAATCAGGCAGTTTTCAAAGGAAATAAATGTTGGAGCGTGTTCTACCCAATAGATACGTAAATTACATAGATTCCCCCACTGTGATATTACGTGTTTCGAACACACTACATGCAGAAAAGTTTCGACAAAAATAAACTATAGAGTTGTTTGCATGAGGATGACAGGACTTTCATCACAATACAAGGCATATTGATGTTTAGAAGTATTTTCTCTGATTTCACAGAGCTTTCCAAATGCCAGTTTCGAAACTGAGGCAGATTGCACGGCAAAAACCTCTTGGAGCAGGTTCTAACCTATAGAAATGTAATAAACATGGATTCGATCACCGTGAAATTCCGTGTCCTGAACACACTATATGTATCTCGGATTCCACAAATATTCACTACATAGTTGTTAGCATGTGGATTACAGCACTTTCATCCACCATACAAGGCTTACTGACACTTTGAAGAATTTTCTCAGATTTCAAAGTGTTAATTTTAATGCCAGTTTAGAAAATGAGGCAGATTTGGCCGAAAAATTTTCTTGGAGCGAGTTATACACAAAAGTTATGTAATTTACATAGTTTTACTCACCGTGACATTCCGTGTTTTGAACACGTTATATGCATCACAGATTTGACAAACATACTTTAATGAGTTCTGAACATTTGTATTATCGAACTTTCATATTCCTTACAATGTATATTTACACATAAAAATTTTATTCTGATTTAGTAGATTTCTCCTAATCTCAGTTTCTAAAATCATGCAGTTTTCACAGAGAAATCCTCTTGAATCGAGTTCTATCCAATAGACATGCAATTTACATAGAACCCATCAGCGTGAAATTCCGTGTTCCAAAATACCTACACGCATGACGGATTCGACAAATATTCACTACAGAATTTGTAGCATAAGTATTACCTAACATTCATCCACCATAAATGCTATATTGACACTTTGAAGCACTTTCCCATATTTCAAACTATTTTCCTAATGCCAGTTTTGAAAATGAGGCAGATTCACAAAAATTCTCGTGGAGCAAGTACTTCCCAATAGAAATTTAATTTACATAGTTTCCCTCACAGTGACATTCCAATTCGCGAACACGCTACATACATCTCTTATTTGACAAACATTTTTAATGAGTTATATACATGTATATTACAGAACTTTCATCCACCATACAAGGCATATTTAAACCTAGAAACATTAACTCTGAATTTGCAGGCTTTACTTAATGCCAGTTTCGAAAATCAGGCCGTTTTCTCCGGAAAAAAATTTTATGGAGCGAGTTCTAACCAATAGACTTGAAATTTACATAGATTCCATTACCGGAAATTTCCGTCATACGATCACCCTACATGCATAGGCTTTCTACAATTATCCACATCATGTTTGTTTGCATGTGGCTTTATGAACTTCCATCACAATACAAGGAATTTTGTCAGTTTAAAGCATTTTCTCTGATTTTGAAGGAATTTCCGAATGCCAGTTTCGAAAATGAGGCAGATTTCACAGAAAAAACTCTTGGATTGATTTCTAACCAAGAGATATTTAATTTACCTAGATTCGCTCACCGTGATATTCTGTGTTCCGAACACTCTTCATGTATCTCGGATTCAACAAATATTCTCTACAGAGTTGTTAGTATGCGGATTGCCGAAATTTCATCCACCATACAAGGCATATTTACACCTACAATTGATTAATCTGAGTTCGCAGCATATTCCAAACGCCAGTTTCAAAAATCAGGCTGTTATCTCAGGAAAAAACTCTTGGAGCGATTTCTAACCTAGGGAAATGTAATTTACATAAATTTCCTCACTGTGACATTCCGTGTTCCGAACATTCTACATGAATAACGGATTCGACAAATATTCACTACAGATTTGTTAGCATGTGGATTACCGAACTTTCATCACAAAACTTTGAATATTGATACTTAGAAGTATTTTCTCAGATTTTGCAGCGTTTTCCAAGCGCCAGTTTCAAAAATGAAGCAGTTTTCACAAAAAAATTCCCTTTAAGTGAGTTCTATAGAATCGACAAGTAGTTTACATTGTTTCAATCACCGTGAAATTCCACGTTCCGAACATGGAACATGCGTCACGGATTAGAAAAAAGATTCTTTAATATGTTGTGAAAATGTGGATTACCGAACTTTCTTCCAACATAAAGGCATCTTTACACCTACAAGTATTTACTCTCATTTCGCAGATTTATCCATACATCCCATTCGAGAATCAAGCAATTTTTGCCAAAAAATTCTATTCTAGCTAGTTTTACCCATTAGAATTCTAATTTACATAGTTTCATTACCGTGAAATTCTTTTTTTCGAACGTGCTACATGAATCACGGTTTGAAAAATATTTACTACACTCTTGTTAACAAGTGGATTACCGGACTTTCATCCACCAATCAAGTCATATTGACACTTAGAAGCATTTTCTCATATTTCGAAGATTTTTCCTAACGCCAGATTTGAAAATGAGGCAGATTTTGCAGAAAAATGCTCTTGGAGCGAGTTCTACCCAATAGACAAGTAATTTATATAGATGTGCTCATCATGACATTTTGTGTTCCGAACACGTTTCATGTATCTCTGATTCGACAAATAATCACTACAGAGATGTTAGCATTTGGATTACCAATCTTACATCCACCATACAAGGCATTTTTACACCTACAAGTATTTACTCTCATTTCACAGTTTTATCCATACGTTAAAATCGAAAATCATGCAATTTGTGCAGAAAAATTCTATTCAAGCTAGTTCTACCCAATAGAATTTTAATTTACACAGTTTCATTACCGTGAATTTCCGTGTTCCAAACATGCTAAATAAGTCACGGATTCGAAAAGTATTCCCTTCAAAGTTGGTTACGTGGATTACCGGACTTAAATTCCCCATTCAAGGCATATTCACACTTAGAAGCATTTTCTCAGATTTCTCAGGTTTTTCCTAACGCCAGTTTGGAAAATGAGGCTGATTTCACAGAAAATGTTCTTGGAGCCAGTTCTACCCAAAAGATATGTAATTTAAGTAGTTCAATCACAGTGACATTCCATGTTATGAAAATTTTACATGCATCAAAGATTCGACAATCATTCTTTAATGAGTGTGAGCATGTGGATTATCAAATTTTCATCCACCTTACAAGACATGTTTTCACCTAGAAATATTTACTCACATTTCGCAGAATTTTCCTAACTTCAGTTTCGAAAATCAGGCAGTTTTCCCAGAAAAATCCTCTTGTTGCATGTTATATCCAAAAAAAATCTCATTTTCATAGATACCATCACCGTAACACTCCGTGTTCCTAAAAAATGTTTCATGCACCAAGGATTCAAGAAATATTCAATTCTGAGTTGTTAGCAAGTGAATTATAAACCTTTAATAAACCATTGATGACATATTTTCAACTTAAAGCATTTAATCTGATTTCACAGCGTTTTCATAACACCAGTTTTGAAACTGAGGCAGGTTTTTCAGAAAAACTATCCTGGAGATGTTTCTAACCAATAGATATGTAATTTACATAGCTTCCCTCACCGAGAAAGACCGTGTTCCGAACAGGTTACATACATCAAGGTTTTGGGAAACGTTTTTAATGAGTTATGTACATGTGTATTACAGATCTTTCATCCACCATACAAGGCATATTGACACATAGAAACATTAACTCTGAGTTCACAGCGTTTTCCTATTAGCAGTTTATAAAATCAGGCAGACTTCAAAGGAAAAACTGTTGGAGCGTGTTCTACCCAATAGATACGTAAATTACATAGATTCCCCCGCTGTGAAATTACGTGTTTCGAACACACTACATGCAGAAAACTTTCGACAAAAATAAACTATAGAGTTCTTTGCATGAGGATGCGAGTGCTTTCATCACAATACAAGTCATATTGATGTTTAGAAGCATTTTCTCTGATTTCACAGAGCTTTCCAAAAGGCAGTATCGAAACTGAGGCAGATTGCACGGCAAAAACCTTTTGGAGCAGGTTCTAACCTATAGACATGTAATAAACATGGATTCGCTAACCGTGAAATTCCGTGTTCTGAACACACAACATGTATCTCGGATTCGACAAATATTCACTACATAGTTGTTAGCATGTGGATTACAGCACTTTAATCCACCATACAAGCCTTACTGACACTTTGAAGTATTTTCTCAGATTTCAAAGTGTTAATTTTAATGCCAGTTTAAAAAATGAGGCAGATTTGGCGGAAAAATGTTCTTGGAGTGAGTTATACACAAAAGATATGTAATTTACCTAGTTTTACTCACCGTGACATTCCGTGTTCTGAACACGTTACATGCATCACGGATATGACAAACATAATTTAATGTGTTGTGAACATTTGTATTATCGAACTTTCATCTTCCTTACAATGTATATTTACACATAGAAAGTTTTATTCTGATTTAGTAGATTTCTCCTTATCTCAGTTTCTAAAATCATGCAGTTTTCACAGAGAAAACCTCTTGGAGCGAGTTCTATCAAAAAGACATGCAATTTACATACAACCCATCAGCATGAAATTCCGTGTTCCAAAATACCTACACGCATGATGGATTCGACAAATATTCACTACAGAATTGGTAGCATAAGAATTACCTAACATTCATCCACCATAAATGCCATATTGACACTTTGAAGCACTTTCCCATATTTCAAAAGATTTTCCTAATTCCAGTTTTTAAAATGAGGCAGATTCATAATAGATCCTCGTGGAGCAAGTTCTTCCCAATAAAAATGTAATTTACATAGTTTCCTCACAGTGAAATTCCAATTCCCGAACACGCTTCATAATTCTGGATTTGACAAACATTTTTAATGTGTTATGTACATGTGTATTACAGAACTTTCATCCACCATACAAGGCATATTTAAACCGAGAAAAATTAACTGTTTATTTGAAGCTTTTTCCAAATGCCAGTTTCGAAAATAATGCTGTTTTCTCCAGAAAAAATTTTTGGAGCGACTTCTAACCAATAGACATGAAATTTACATAGATTCCTTCTCCGGAAATTTCCGTCATACGATCACGCTACATGCATAGGCTTTCTACAATTATCCACATCATGTTTGTTTGCATCTGGCTTTATGAACTTCCATCACAATACAAGGCATATTGTCAGTTTGAAGCATTTTCTCTGATTTTGAAGGAATTTCCGAATGCCAGTTTCGAAAATGAGGCAGATTTCGCAGAAAAAACTCTTGGATTGATTTTTAACCAAGAGACATTTAATTTACCTAGATTTGCTCACCGTGATATTCTGTGTTCCGAACACTCTTCATGTATCTCAGATTCGACAAATATTCTCTACAGAGTTGTTAGTATGCGGATTGCCGAACTTTCATCCACCATACAAGGCATATTTACACCTACAATTGATTGATCTGAGTTCGCAGCTTATTCCTAACGCATTTCAAAAATCAGGCTGTTATCTCAGGAAAAAACTCTTGGAGTGATTTCTACCCTATGGAATGTTAATTTACATAAATTTCCTCACTGTGACATTCCGTATTCCGAACATTCTACATGAATAACGGATTCGACAAATATTCACTACAGATTTGTTAGCATGTGGATTACCGAACTTTCATTACAAAACATTGAATATTGATACTTAGAAGTATTTTCTCAGATTTTGCAGCGTTTTCCAAGCGCCAGTTTCAAAAATGAAGCAGTTTTCACAGAAAAATTCCCTTGAAGTGAGATCTACCGAATCGACAAGTAGTTTACATTGTTTCAATCACCGTGAAATTCCACGTTCTGAACATGGAACATGTATCACGGATTAGAAAAAAGATTCTTTAACTTGTTGTGAAAATGTGGATTAACGAAATTTCTTCCAACATAAAGGGATCTTTACACCTACAAGTATTTTCTCTCATTTCACAGCTTTATCCAAACATCCCATTCGAGAATCAAGCAATTTTTGCCAAAAAATTCTATTCTAGCTAGTTCTACCCAATAGAATTCTAATTTACATAGTTTCATTACCGTGAAATTCTGTTTTCCGAACGTGCTAAATAATTGACGGATTCGAAAAGTATTCCCTTCATAGTTAGTTACGTGGATTACCGGAATTAAATTCCCCATTCAAGGCATCTTCACTCTTAGAAGCATTTTCTCCGATTTCTCAGGTTTTTCCTAACACCAGTTTGGAAAATGATGCTGATTTCAAAGAAAATGTTCTTGGAGCCAGTTCTACTCAAAAGATATGTAATTTAACTAGTTCACTCACCGTGATATTCCGTGTTCTGAACATATTCCATGCATCGAGGATTCGACAATCATTCTTTAATGAGTGTGAGCATGTGGATTATCAAATTTTCATCCACATTAAAAGACATGTTTTCACCTAGAAACAATTACTCACATTTCCCAGAATTTTCCTAACGTCAGTTTTGAAAATCAGGCAGTTTTCCCAGAAAAATCCTCTTGTAGCATGTTCCATCCAATAGAAAACTCATTTTCATAGATACCATCACTGTAACATTCCGTGTTCCTGGAAAACGGTTCATGCACCAAGGATTCAACAAATATAAACTTCTGAGTTGTTATCATGTGAATTACCGATCTTTAATAAACCATTGAAGACATATTGTCACCTTAAAATATTTACTCAGATTTCACAGCGTTTTCATAACACCAGTTTCTAAACTGAGGCAGATTTTTCAGTAAAACTCTCCTTGAGAGTGTTCTAACCAATAGATATGCAATTTACATAGCTTCCCTCAACGAGAAAGACCGTGTTCCGAACAGGCTACTTACATCAAGGATTTGAGAAACATTTTTAATGAGTTATGTACATGTGTATTACAGATCTTTCATCCACCATACAAGGCATATTGACACATAGAAACATTAACTCTGAGTTCGCAGCTTTTCCCTAATAGCAGTTTCGAAAATCAGGCAGTTTTCAAAGGAAATAAATGTTGGAGCGTGTTCTACCCAATAGATACGTAAATTACATAGATTCCCCCACTGTGATATTACGTGTTTCGAACACACTACATGCAGAAAAGTTTCGACAAAAATAAACTATAGAGTTGTTTGCATGAGGATGACAGGACTTTCATCACAATACAAGGCATATTGATGTTTAGAAGTATTTTCTCTGATTTCACAGAGCTTTCCAAATCCCAGTTTCGAAACTGAGGCAGATTGCACGGCAAAAACCTCTTGGAGCAGGTTCTAACCTATAGAAATGTAATAAACATGGATTCGATCACCGTGAAATTCCGTGTCCTGAACACACTATATGTATCTCGGATTCCACAAATATTCACTACATAGTTGTTAGCATGTGGATTACAGCACTTTCATCCACCATACAAGGCTTACTGACACTTTGAAGAATTTTCTCAGATTTCAAAGTGTTAATTTTAATGCCAGTTTAGAAAATGAGGCAGATTTGGCCGAAAAATTTTCTTGGAGCGAGTTATACACAAAAGTTATGTAATTTACATAGTTTTACTCACCGTGACATTCCGTGTTTTGAACACGTTATATGCATCACAGATTTGACAAACATACTTTAATGAGTTCTGAACATTTGTATTATCGAACTTTCATATTCCTTACAATGTATATTTACACATAAAAATTTTATTCTGATTTAGTAGATTTCTCCTAATCTCAGTTTCTAAAATCATGCAGTTTTCACAGAGAAATCCTCTTGAATCGAGTTCTATCCAATAGACATGCAATTTACATAGAACCCATCAGCGTGAAATTCCGTGTTCCAAAATACCTACACGCATGACGGATTCGACAAATATTCACTACAGAATTTGTAGCATAAGTATTACCTAACATTCATCCACCATAAATGCTATATTGACACTTTGAAGCACTTTCCCATATTTCAAACTATTTTCCTAATGCCAGTTTTGAAAATGAGGCAGATTCACAACAAATTCTCGTGGAACAAGTACTTCCCAATACTAATGTAATTTACATAGTTTCCCTCACAGTGACATTCCAATTCCTGAACACGCTACATACTTCTCGTATCTTACAAACATTTTTAATGAGTTATAAACATGTTTTTACAGAACTTTCATCCACCATACAAGGCATATTTAAACCTAGAAACATTAAATCTGAATTTGCAGGCTTTTCCTAATGCCAGTTTCTAAAATCAGGCCGTTTCCTCCGGAAAAAATTTTTGGTGCGTGTTCTAACCAATAGACATGAAATTTAAATAGACTCCATCTCCGGAAATTTCCGTAATACGATCACGCTACATGCATAGGCTTTCTACAATTATTCACATCAGGTTTGTTTGCATGTGGCTTTATGAACTTCCATCACAATACAAGGCATATTGTCAGTTTGAAGCATTTTCTCTGATTTTGAAGGAATTTCCGAATGCCAGTTTCGAAAATGAGGCAGATTTCGCAGAAAAAACCCTTGGATTGATATCTAACCAAGAGAAATTTAATTTACCTAGATTCGCTCACCGTGATATTCTGTGTTCCGAACACTCTTCATGTATCTCAGATTCGACAAATATTCTCTACAGAGTTGTTAGTATGCGGATTGCCGAACTTTCATCCACCATACAAGGCATATTTACACCTACAATTGATTAATCTGAGTTCGAAGCTTATTCCTAACGCATTTCAATAATCAGGCTGTTATCTCAGGAAAAAACTCTTGGAGCGATTTCTACCCTATGGAAAGTTAATTTACATAAATTTCCTCACTGTGACATTCCGTGTTCCGAACATTCTACATGAATAACGGATTCGACAAATATTCACTACAGATTTGTAAGCATGTGGATTACCGAACTTTCATAATAAAACATTGAATATTGATACTTAGAAGAATTTTCTCAGATTTTGCAGCGTTTTCCATGTGCCACTTTCAAAAATGAAGCAGTTTTCACAGAAAAATTCCCTTGAAGTGTGTTCTACCGAATCGAAAAGTAGTTTACATTGTTTCAATCACCGTGAAATTCCACGTTCCGAACATGGAACATGCATCACGGATTAGAAAAAAGATTCTTTAACATGTTGTGAAAATATGGATTACCGAACTTTCTTCCAACATAAAGGCATCCTTACACCTACAAGTATTTTCTCTCATTTCACAGCTTTATCCAATCATCCCATTCGAGAATCAAGAAATTTTTGCCAAAAAATTCTATTCTAGCTAGTTCTACCCAATAGAAATCTAATTTACATAGTTTCTTTACCGTTAAATTCTTTTTTCCGAACGTGCTAAATAAGTGACGGATTCGAAAATTTTTCCCTTCATAGTTGGTTACGTGGATTACCGGACTTAAATTCCCCATTCAAGGCATCTTCACTCTTAGAAGCATTTTCTCCGATTTCTCAGGTTTTTCCTAACACCAGTTTTGAAAATGACGCTGATTTCAAAGAAAATATTCTTGGAGCCAGTTCTACCCAAAAGATATGTAATTTAAATAGTTCACTCACCGTGATATTCCGTGTTCTGAACTTATTCCATGCATCAAGGATTCGACAATCATTCTTTAATGAGTGTGAGCATGTGTATTATCAAATTTTCATCCACCTTACAAGGCATGTTTTCACCTAGAAACATTTACTCATATTTTGCAGAATTTTCCTAACTTCACTTTTGAAAATCAGGCAGTTTTCCCAGAAAAATCCTCTTGTTGCATGTTCCATCCAATAGACAACTCATTTTCATAGATACCATCACTGTAACAGTCCGTGTTTCTAAAAAACGGTTCATGCACCAAGGATTCAACAAATATTCACTGCTGAGTTGTTAGCATGTGAATTACCGATCTTTAATAAACCATTGAAGACATATTGTCACCTTAAAATATTTACTCAGATTTCACAGCGTTTTCATAACACCAGTTTCGATACTGAGGCAGATTTTTCAGTAAAACTCTCCTGGAGACTGTTCTAACCAATAGATATGTAATTTACATAGCTTCCTTCACCGAGAAAGACCGTGTTCCGAACAGGCTACATACATCAAGGATTTGAGAAACAATTTTAATGAGTTATGTACATGTGTATTACAGATCTTTCATCCAAAATACAAGGCATATTGACACATAGATACATTAACTCTGAGTTCGCAGCTTTTTCCTAATAGCAGTTTCGAAAATCAGGCAGTTTTCAAAGGAAATAAATGTTGGAGCGTGTTCTACCCAATAGATACGTAAATTACATAGATTCCCCCGCTGTGATATTACGTGTTTCGAACACACTACATGCAGAAAAGTTTCGACAAAAATAAACTATAGAGTTGTTTGCATGAGGATGACAGGACTTTCATCACAATACAAGGCATATTGATGTTTAGAAGCATTTTCTCTGATTTCACAGAACTTTCCAAATGACAGTTTCAAAACTGAGGCAGATTGCACGGCAAAAACCTCTTGGAGCAGGTTCTAACCTATAGAAATGTAATAAACATGGATTCGATCACCGTGAAATTCCGTGTTCTGAACACAATACATGTATCTCGGATTCCACAAATATTCACTACATAGTTTTTTGCATGTGGATTACAGCACTTTCATCCACCATACAAGGCTTACTGACACTTTGAAGAATTTTCTCAGATTTCAAAGGGTTAATTTTAACGCCAGTTTAGAAAATGAGGCAGATTTGGCCGAAAAATGATCTTGGAGCGAGTTATACACAAAAGTTATGTAATTTACGTAGTTTTACTCACCGTGACATTCCGTGTTCTGAACACGATATATGCATCACGGATTTGACAAACATACTTTAATGAGTTGTGAACATTTGTATTATCGAACTTTCATCTTCCTTACAAGGTATATTTACACATAGAAAGTTTTATTGTGATTTAGTAGATTTGTCCTAATCTCAGTTTCTAAAATCATGCATTTTTCACAGGGAAATCCTCTTGAATCGAGTTCTATCCAATAGACATGCAATTTACATAGAACCCATCAGCGTGAAATTCCGTGTTCAAAAATACATACACGCATGACGGATTCGACAAATATTCACTACAGAATTGGTAGCATAAGAATTACCTAACATTCATCCACCATAAATGCCATATTGACACTTTGAAGCACTTTCCCATATTTCAAAAGATTTTCCTAATGCCAGTTTTGAAAATGAGGCAGATTCACAAAAAATTCTCGTGGAGCAAGTACTTCCCAATAGAAATTTAATTTACATAGTTTGCCTCACAGTGACATTCCAATTCCCGAACACGCTACATACGTCTCGTATTTGACAAACATTCTTAATGAGTTATATACATGTCTTTTACAGAACTTTCATCCACCATACAAGGCATATTTAAACCTAGAAACATTAACTCTGAATTTGCAGGCTTTTCCTAATGCCAGTTTTGAAAATCAGGCCGTTTTCTCCGGAAAAAATTTTTGGAGTGAGTTCTAACCAATAGACATGAAATTTACATAGCTTCCATCTCCGGAAATTTCCGTCATACGATCACGCTACATGCATAGGCTTTCTACATTTATCCACATCATGTTTGTTTGCATGTGGCTTTATGAACTTCCATCACAATACAAGGCATATTGTCATTTTGAAGCATTTTCTGATTTTGAAGGAATTTCCGAATGCCAGTTTCGAAAATGAGGCAGATTTCGCAGAAAAAACTCTTGGATTGATTTCTAACCAAGAGACATTTAATTTACCTAGATACGCTCACCGTGATATTCTGTGTTCCGAACACTCTTCATGTATCTCGGATTCGACAAATATTCTCTACAGAGTTGTTAGTATGCGGATTGCCGAACTTTCATCCACCATACAAGGCATATTTACACCTACAATTGATTAATCTGAGTTCGCAGCTTATTCCTAACGCCAGTTTCAAAAATCAGGCTGTTATCTCACGAAAAACCTCTTGGAGCGATTTCTAACCTAGGGAAATGTAATTTACATAAATTTCCTCACTGTGACTTTCCGTGTTCCAATCATTCTACATGCATAACGGATTCGACAAATATTCACTACAGATTTGTTAGCATGTGGATTACCGAACTTTCATCACAAAACATTGAGTATTGATACTTAGAAGTATTTTCTCAGATTTTGCAGCGTTTTAAAAGTGCCAGTTTCAAAAATGAAGCAGTTTTCACAGAAAAATACCCTTGAAGTCTGTTCTACCGAATCGACAAGTAGTTTAGATTGTTTCAATCAACTTGAAATTCCATATTCTGAACATGGTACATGCATCACGGATTAGAAAAAAGATTCTTTAATATGTTGTGAAAATATGGATTACTGAATATTCTTCCAACATAAAGGCATCTTTACACCTACAAATATTTTCTCTCATTTCGCAGCATTATCCAAACATCACATTCGAGAATCAAGCAATTTTCGCTGAAATATTCTATTCTAGCTAGTTCTACCCAATAGAATTCTAATTTACATAGTTCCATTACCATGAAATTCTGTTTTTTGAACACGCTACAAGAATCACGGTTTGAAAAATATTTACTACACTCTTGTAAACATGTGGATTACCGGACTTTCATCCACCAATCAAGTCATATTGACACTTACAAGTATTTTCCAATATTTCGAAGATATTTCCTAATGCCAGATTTGAAAATGAGGCAGATTTTGCAGAAAAATGCTCTTGGAGTGAGTTGTACCAAATAAACAGGTAATTTAAATAGATGTGCTCATCATGACATTTTGTGTTCCGAACACATTTCATGTACCTCGGATTCGACAAATATTCACTACAGAGATGTTAGCATTTGGATTACCAATCTTACATCCACCCTACCAGGCATATTTACACCTACAATTATTTACTCTCATTTCGCAGTTTTATCCAAACTTCAAATTCGAAAATCATGCAATTTGCGCAGAAAAATTCTATTCAAGCTAGTTCTACCCAATAGAATTTTAATTTACATAGATTCATTACCGTGAATTTCCGTGTTCCAAACACGCTAAATAAGTCACGGATTCGAAAAGTATTCCCTTCATAGTTGGTTACGTGGATTACCGGACTTAAATTCCCCATTCAAGGCATATTCACACTTAGAAGCATTTTCTCAGATTTCTCAGGTTTTTCCTAACGCCATTTTGGAAAATGAGGCTTATTTCACAGAAAAAGTTCTTGGAGCCAGTTCTACCCAAAAGATATGTAATTTAAGTAGTTCACTCACCGTGACATTCCGTGTCCTGGAAATGTTACATGCATCAAGGATTCGACAATCATTCTTTCATGAGTGTTAGCACGTGGATTATCAAATTTTCATCCACCTTACAAGACATGTTTTCACCTAGAAACATTTACTCACATTTCGCAGAATTTTCCTAACGTCAGTTTCTAAAATCAGGCAGTTTTCCCAGAAAAATCCTCTTGTTGCATGTTCCATCCAATAGACATCTCATTTTCATAGATTCCATCACCGTAACTTTCTGTGTTACTAAAAAAATGTTCATGCAGCAAGGATTCAACAAATATTCACTGCTGAGTAGATAGCATGTGAATTACCGATCTTTAATAAACCATTGAAGACATATTGTCACCTTAAAACATTTACTCAGATTTCACAGCGTTTTCATAACACCAGTTTCGTAACTGAGGCAGATTTTTCAGTAAAACTCTCCTGGAGAGGGTTCTAACCAATACATATGAAATATACATAGCTTCCCTCACCGAGAAAGACCATGTTCCGAACAGGCTACATACATCAAGGATATGAGAAACATTTTTAATGAGTTATGTACATGTGTATTACAGATATTTCATCCACCATACAAGGCATATTGACACATAGAAACATTAACTCTGAGTTCGCAGCTTTTCCCTTATAGCAGTTTTGAAAATCATGCAGTTTTCAAGGGAAATAAATGTTGGAGTGTGTTCTACCCAATAGATATGTAAATTACATAGATTCCCCCGCTGTGAAATTACGTGTATCGAACATACCACATGCAGAAAATATTCGACAAAAATAAACTATAGAGTTGTTTGCATGAGGAAGACAGGACTTTCATCACAATACA
Organism: Camelus bactrianus; assembly: GCF_048773025.1. Lineage (NCBI taxonomy): Eukaryota > Metazoa > Chordata > Mammalia > Artiodactyla > Camelidae > Camelus > Camelus bactrianus. Next base: position 139,197,710 of record NC_133539.1, on the reverse strand, counting down.
AGGCATAGTGATGTTTAGAAGTATTTTCTCTGATTTCACAGAGCTTTCCAAATGACAGTATCGAAACTGAGGCAGATTTCACAGCAAAAACCTCTTGGAGCAGGTTCTAACCTATAGACATGTAATAAACTTGGATTCGATCACCGTGAAATTCCGTGTTCTGAACACACTACATGTATCTCGGATTCAACAAAAATTCACTACATAGTTGTTAGCATGTGGATTACAGCTCTTTCATCCACCATACAATGCTTACTGACACTTAGAAGAATTTTCTCAGATTTCAAAGTTTAGTTTTAATGCCAGTTTAGAAAATGAGGCAGATTTGGCAGAAAAATATTCTAGGAACGAGTTATACACAAAAGATATGTAATTTACCTAGTTTTACTCACCGTGACATTCCGTGTTCTGAACACGTTACATGCATCATGGATTTGACAAACATTCTTTAATGAGTTGTGAACATTTGTATTATCGAACTTTCATCTTCCTTACAATGTATATTTACACATAGAAAGTTTATTCTGCTTTAGTAGATTTCTCCTAATCTCAGTTTCTTAAATCATGTAGTTTTCACAGAGAAAACCTCTTGGAGCGAGTTCTATCCAATAGACATGCAATTTATATAGAACCCATCAGCGTGAAATTCCGTGTTCCAAAATACCTACACGCATGACGGATTCGACAAATATTCACTACAGAATTGGTAGCATAAAAATTACCTAACATTCATCCACCATAAAAGCCATATAGACACTTTGAAGCACTTTCCCATATTTCAAAAGATTTTCCTAATGCCAGTTTTGAAAATGAGGCAGATTCACAATAGATTCGCTTGGAGCAAGTACTTCGCAATAGAAATGTAATTTACATAGTTTCCTCACAGTGACATTCCAATTCCCGAACACGCTACATACTTCTGGATTTGACAAACAATATTAATGAGTTATGTACATGTGTATTACAGAACTTTCATCCACCATACAAGGCATATTTAAACCTAGAAATATTAACTCTTAATTTGAAGCTTTTTCCAATTGCCAGTTTCGAATATCATGCTGTTTTCTCCAGAAAAAGTTTTTTGGAGCGAGTTCTACCAAATAGACATGAAATTTACATAGATTCCATCTCCGGAAATTTCCGTCATACGATCACGCTACATGCATAGGCTTTCTACAATTATTCACATCAGCTTTGTTTGCATGTGGCTTTATGAACTTCCATCACAATACAAGGCATATTGTCAGTTTCAATCATTTTCTCTGATTTTGAAGGAATTTCCGAATGCCAGTTTCGAAAATGAGGCAGATATCGCAGAAAAACTCTTGGATTGAGTTTTAACCAAGAGACATTTATTTTACCTAGATTCGCTCACCGTGATATTCTGTGTTCAGAACACTCTTCATGTATCTCAGATTCGACAAATATTCTCTACAGAGTTGTTAGTATGCGGATTGCCAAACTTTCATCCACCATACAAGGCATATTTACACCTACAATTGATTAATCTGAGTTCGCAGCTTATTCCTAACGCCAGTTTCAAAAATCAGGCTGTTATCTCAGGAAAAACCTCTTGGAGCGATTTCTAACCTAGGGAAATGTAATTTACATAAATTTCCTCACTGTGACATTCCGTGTTCCAATCATTCTACATGCATAACGGATTCGACAAATATTCACTACAGATTTGTTAGCATGTGGATTACCGAACTTTCATTACAAAACATTGAGTATTGATACTTAGAAGTATTTTCTCAGATTTTCCAGTGTTTTCCAAGCGCCAGTTTCAAAAATGAAGCAGTTTTAACAGGAAAATTCTCTTGAAGTGAGTTCTACCGAATCGACAAGTAGTTTACATTGTTTCAATCAACGTGAAATTCCACATTCCGAACATGGTACATGCATCACGGATTAGAAAAAAGATTCTTTAATATGTTGTGAAAATATGGATTACTGAACTTTCTTCCAACATAAAGGCATCTTTACACCTACAAATATTTTCTCTCATTTCGCAGCTTTATCCAAACATCCCATTCGAGAATCAAGCAATTTTCGCTGAAATATTCTATTCTAGCTAGTTTTACCCAATAGAATTCTAATTTATATAGTTCCATTACCGTGAAATTCTGTTTTTCGAACGCGCTACATAAATCACGGTTTGAAAAATATTTACTAAACTCTTGTTAAAATGTGGATTACCGCACTTTCATCCACCAATCAAGTCATATTGACACTTAGAAGCATTTTCTCATATTTCGAACATTTTTCCTAACGCTAGATTTGAAAATGAGGCAGATTTTGCAGAAAAATGCTCTTGGAGTGAGTTCTACCCAATAGACAGGTAATTTACATAGATGTGCTCATCATGACATTTTGTGTTCCGAACACATTTCATGTACCTCGGATTCGACAAATATTCACTACAGAGATGTTAGCATTTGGATTACCAATCTTACATCCACCCTACCAGGCATATTTACACCTACAAGTATTTACTCTCATTTCGCAGTTTTATCCAAACGTCAAATTCGAAAATCATGCAATTTGCGCAGATAAGTTCTATTCAAGCTAGTTCTACCCAATAGAATTTTAATTTACATAGTTTCATTACCGTGAATTTCCCTGTTCCAAACACGCTAAATAATTCACGGATTCGAAAAGTATTCCCTTCATAGTTGGTTACGTGGATTACCGGACTTAAATTCCCCATTCAAGGCATATTCACACTTAGAAGCATTTTCTCAGATTTCTCATGTTTTTCCTAACGCCAGTTTGGAAAATGAGGCTGATTTCACAGAAAATGTTCTTGGAGCCAGTTCTACCCAAAAGATATGTAATTTAACTAGTTCACTCACCGTGACATTCCGTGTCCTGAAAATGTTACATGCATCAAGGTTTCGACAATCATTCTTTAATGAGTGTGAGCACGTGGATTATCAAATTTTCATCCACCTTACAAGACATGTTTTCACCTAGAAACATTTACTCACATTTCGCAGAAATTTCCTAAAGTCAGTTTCGAAAATCAGGCAGTTTTCCCAGAAAAATCCTCTTGTTGCATGTTCCATTCAATAGACATCTCATTTTCACAGACACCATCACCGTAACATTCATGTTCCTAAAAAAAGTTTCAATCACCAAGGATTCAACAAATATTCACTGCTGAGTTGATAGCATGTGAATTACCGATCTTTAATAAACCATTGAAGTCATATTGTCACCTTAAAATATTTAATCAGATTTCACAGCGTTTTCATAACACCAGTTTCGTAACTGAGGCAGATTTTTCAGTAAAACTCTCCTGGAGAGGGTTCTAACCAATAGATATGTAATATACATAGCTTCCCTCACCGAGAAAGACCGTGTTCGGAACAGGCTACATACATCAAGGATTTGAGAAACATTTTTAATGAGTTATGTACATGTGTATTACAGATCTTTCATCCACCATACAAGGCATATTGACACATAGAAACATTAACTCTGAGTTCGCAGCTTTTCCCTAATAGCAGTTTCGAAAATCAGGCAGTTTTCAAAGGAAATACATGTTGGAGCGTTTTCTACCCAATAGATACGTAAATTACATAGATTCCCCCGCTGTGAAATTACATTTACCGATCACACCACATGCAGAAATGATTCGACAAAAATAAACTATAGAGTTGTTTGCATGAGGATGACAGGGCTTTCATCACAATACAAGGCATATTGATGTTTAGAAGCATTTTCTCTGATTTCACAGAGCTTTCCAAATGCCAGTATCGAAACTGAGGCAGATTTCACGGCAAATCGTCTTGGAGCAGGTTCTAACTTATAGACATGTAATAAACATGGATTCGATCACCGTGAAATTCCGTGTTCTGAACACACTACATGTATCTCGGATTCGACAAATATTCACTACATAGTTGTTAGCATGTGGATTACAGCACTTTCATCCACCCTACAAGGCTTACTGATACTTTGAAGAATTTTCTCAGAATTCAAAGATTAGTTTTAACGCCAGTTTAGAAAATGAGGCAGATTTGGCAGAAAAATATTCTAGGAGCGAGTTATACACAAAAGATATGTAATTTACCATGTTTTACTCACCGTGACATTCCGTGTTCTGAACACGTTACATGAATCACGGATTTGACAAACATACTTTAATGAGTTGTGAACATTTGTATTATCGAACTTTCATCTTCTTTACAATGTATATTTACACATAGAAAGTTTATTCTGATTTAGTAGATTTCTCCTAATCTCAGTTTCTAAAATCATTCAGTTTTCACAGAGATAACCTCTTGGAGCGAGTTCTATCCAATAGAAATGCAATTTACATAGAACCCATCAGCGTGAAATTCCGTGTTCCAAAATACCTGCACGCATGACGGATTCGACAAATATTCACTACAGAATTGGTAGCATAAATATTACCTAACATTCATCCACCATAAATGCCATATTGACACTTTGAAGCACTTTCCCATATTTCAAAAGATTTTCCTAATGCCAGTTTTGAAAATGAGGCAGATTCACAATAGATTCTCTTGGAGCAAGTACTTCCCAATAGAAATGTAATTTACATAGTTTCCTCACAGTGACATTCCAATTCCCGAACATGCTACATACTTCTGGATTTGACAAACATTTTTAATGACTTATGTACATGTGTATTACAGAACTTTCATCCACCATACAAGGCATATATAAACCTAGAAACATTAACTCTTAATTTGAAGCTTTTTCCAAATGCCAGTTTCGAAAATCATGCTGTTTTCTCCAGAAAAAATTTTTGGAGCGAGTTCTACCAAATAGACATGAACTTTACATAGATTCCATCTCCGGAAATTTCCGTCATACGATCACGCTACATGCATAGGCTTTCTACAATTAGTCACATCAGGTTTGTTTGCATGTGGCTTTATGAACTTCCATCACAATAAAAGGCATATTGTCAGTTTCAATCATTTTCTCTGATTTTGAAGGAATTTCCAACTGCCAGTTTCGAAAATGAGGCAGATTTCGCAGAAAAAAATCTTGGATTGGGTTCTAACCAAGAGATATGTATTTTACCTAGATTTGCTCACCGTGATATTCTGTGTTCCGAACACTCTTCATGTATCTCGGATTCGACAAATATTCTCTACAGAGTTGTTAGTATGCGGATTGCCGAACTTTCATCCACCATACAAGGCATATTTACACCTACAATTGATTAATCTGAGTTCGCAGCTTATTCCTAACGCCAGTTTCAAAAATCAGGCTGTTATCTCAGGAAAAACCTCTTGGAGCGATTTCTAACCTAGGGAAATGTAATTTACATAAATTTCCTCACTGTGACATTCCGTGTTCCAATCATTCTACATGCATAACGGATTCGACAAATATTCACTACAGATTTGTTAGCATGTGGATTACCGAACTTTCATCACAAAACATTGAGTATTGATTCTTAGAAGTATTTTCTCAGATTTTGCAGCGTTTTCCAAGCGCCAGTTTAAAAATGAAGCAGTTTTCACAGAAAAATTCTCTTGAAGTGAGTTCTACCGAATCGACAAGTAGTTTAGATTGTTTCAATCAACGTGAAATTCCACATTCTGAACATGGTACATGCATCACGGATTAGAAAAAAGATTCTTTAATATGTTGTGAAAATATGGATTACTGAACTTTCTTCCAACATAAAGGCATCTTTACACCTACAAATATTTTCTCTCATTTCGCAGCTTTATCCAAACATCCCATTCGAGAATCAAGCAATTTTCGCTGAAATATTCTATTCTAGCTAGTTCTACCCAATAGAATTCTAATTTACATAGTTCCATTACCGTGAAATTCTGTTTTTCGAACGCGCTACATGAATCACGGTTTGAAAAATATTTACTACACTCTTGTTAAAATGTGGATTACCGGACTTTCATCCACCAATCAAGTCATATTGACACTTAGAAGCATTTTCTCATATTTCGAAGATATTTCCTAATGCCAGATTTGAAAATGAGGCAGATTTTGCAGAAAAATGCTCTTGGAGTGAGTTCTACCCAATAGACAGGTAATTTACATAGATGTGCTCATCATGACATTTTGTGTTCCGAACACATTTCATGTACCTCGGATTCGACAAATATTCACTACAGAGATGTTAGCATTTGGATTACCAATCTTACATCCACCCTACCAGGCATATTTACACCTACAAGTATTTACTCTCATTTCGCAGTTTTATCCAAACGTCAAATTCGAAAATCATGCAATTTGCGCAGATAAATTCTATTCAAGCTAGTTCTACCCAATAGAATTTTAATTTACATAGTTTCATTACCGTGAATTTCCATGTTCCAAACACGCTAAATAATTCATTTATTCGAAAAGTATTCCCTTCATAGTTGGTTACGTGGATTACCGGACTTAAATTCCCCATTCAATGCATATTCACACTTAGAAGCATTTTCTCAGATTTCTCATATTTTTCCTAACGCCAGTTTGGAAAATGAGGCTGATTTCACAGAAAATGTTCTTGGAGCCAGTTCTACCCAAAAGATATGTAATTTAACTAGTTCACTCACCGTGACATTCCGTGTCCTGAAAATGTTACATGCATCAAGGTTTCGACAATCATTCTTTAATGAGTGTGAGCACGTGGATTATCAAATTTTCATCCACCTTACAAGACATGTTTTCACCTAGAAACATTTACTCACATTTCGCAGAAATTTCCTAAAGTCAGTTTCGAAAATCAGGCAGTTTTCCCAGAAAAATCCTCTTGCTGCATGTTCCATTCAATAGACATCTCATTTTCAAAGATACCATCACCGTAACATTCATGTTCCTAAAAAATGTTTCAATCACCAAGGATTCAACAAATATTCACTGCTGAGTTGATAGCATGTGAATTACCGATCTTTAATAAACCATTGAAGACATATTGTCACCTTAAAATATTTAATCAGATTTCACAGCGTTTTCATAACACCAGTTTCGTAACTGAGGCAGATTTTTCGGTAAAACTCTCCTGGAGAGGGTTCTAACCAATAGATATGTAATATACATAGCTTCCCTCACCGAGAAAGACCGTGTTCGGAACAGGCTACATACATCAAGGATTTGAGAAACATTTTTAATGAGTTATGTACATGTGTATTACAGATCTTTCATCCACCATACAAGGCATATTGACACATAGAAACATTAACTCTGAGTTCGCAGCTTTTCCCTAATAGCAGTTTCGAAAATCATGCAGTTTTCAAAGGAAATACATGTTGGAGCGTTTTCTACCCAATAGATACGTAAATTACATAGATTCCCCCGCTGTGAAATTACATTTACCGATCACACCACATGCAGAAATGATTCGACAAAAATAAACTATAGAGTTGTTTGCATGAGGATGACAGGACTTTCATCACAATACAAGGCATATTGATGTTTAGAAGCATTTTCTCTGATTTCACAAAGCTTTCCAAATGCCAGTATCGAAACTGAGGCAGATTTCACGGCAAATCGTCTTGGAGCAGGTTCTAACTTATAGACATGTAATAAACATGGATTCGATCACCGTGAAATTCCGTGTTCTGAACACACTACATGTATCTCGGATTCGACAAATATTCACTACATAGTTGTTAGCATGTGGATTACAGCACTTTCATCCACCCTACAAGGCTTACTGATACTTTGAAGAATTTTCTCAGAATTCAAAGATTAGTTTTAACGCCAGTTTAGAAAATGAGGCAGATTTGGCAGAAAAATATTCTAGGAGCGAGTTATACACAAAAGATATGTAATTTACCATGTTTTACTCACCGTGACATTCCGTGTTCTGAACACGTTACATGAATCACGGATTTGACAAACATACTTTAATGAGTTGTGAACATTTGTATTATCGAACTTTCATCTTCTTTACAATGTATATTTACACATAGAAAGTTTATTCTGATTTAGTAGATTTCTCCTAATCTCAGTTTCTAAAATCATTCAGTTTTCACAGAGATAACCTCTTGGAGCGAGTTCTATCCAATAGAAATGCAATTTACATAGAACCCATCAGCGTGAAATTCCGTGTTCCAAAATACCTGCACGCATGACGGATTCGACAAATATTCACTACAGAATTGGTAGCATAAATATTACCTAACATTCATCCACCATAAATGCCATATTGACACTTTGAAGCACTTTCCCATATTTCAAAAGATTTTCCTAATGCCAGTTTTGAAAATGAGGCAGATTCACAATAGATTCTCTTGGAGCAAGTACTTCCCAATAGAAATGTAATTTACATAGTTTCCTCACAGTGACATTCCAATTCCCGAACATGCTACATACTTCTGGATTTGACAAACATTTTTAATGACTTATGTACATGTGTATTACAGAACTTTCATCCACCATACAAGGCATATATAAACCTAGAAACATTAACTCTTAATTTGAAGCTTTTTCCAAATGCCAGTTTCGAAAATCATGCTGTTTTCTCCAGAAAAAATTTTTGGAGCGAGTTCTACCAAATAGACATGAACTTTACATAGATTCCATCTCCGGAAATTTCCGTCATACGATCACGCTACATGCATAGGCTTTCTACAATTAGTCACATCAGGTTTGTTTGCATGTGGCTTTATGAACTTCCATCACAATAAAAGGCATATTGTCAGTTTCAATCATTTTCTCTGATTTTGAAGGAATTTCCAACTGCCAGTTTCGAAAATGAGGCAGATTTCGCAGAAAAAAATCTTGGATTGGGTTCTAACCAAGAGATATGTATTTTACCTAGATTCGCTCACCGTGATATTCTGTGTTCCGAACACTCTTCATGTATCTCGGATTCGACAAATATTCTCTACAGAGTTGTTAGTATGCGGATTGCCGAACTTTCATCCACCATACAAGGCATATTTACACCTACAATTGATTAATCTGAGTTCGCAGCTTATTCCTAACGCCAGTTTCAAAAATCAGGCTGTTATCTCAGGAAAAACCTCTTGGAGCGATTTCTAACCTAGGGAAATGTAATTTACATAAATTTCCTCACTGTGACATTCCGTGTTCCAATCATTCTACATGCATAACGGATTCGACAAATATTCACTACAGATTTGTTAGCATGTGGATTACCGAACTTTCATCACAAAACATTGAGTATTGATTCTTAGAAGTATTTTCTCAGATTTTGCAGCGTTTTCCAAGCGCCAGTTTAAAAATGAAGCAGTTTTCAAAGAAAAATTCTCTTGAAGTGAGTTCTACCGAATCGACAAGTAGTTTAGATTGTTTCAATCAACGTGAAATTCCACATTCCGAACATGGTACATGCATCACGGATTAGAAAAAAGATTCTTTAATATGTTGTGAAAATATGGATTACTGAACTTTCTTCCAACATAAAGGCATCTTTACACCTACAAATATTTTCTCTCATTTCGCAGCTTTACCCAAACATCCCATTCGAGAATCAAGCAATTTTCGCTGAAATATTCTATTCTAGCTAGTTCTACCCAATAGAATTCTAATTTACATAGTTCCATTACCGTGAAATTCTGTTTTTCGAACGCGCTACATGAATCACGGTTTGAAAAATATTTACTACACTCTTGTTAAAATGTGGATTACCGGACTTTCATCCACCAATCAAGTCATATTGACACTTAGAAGCATTTTCTCATATTTCGAAGATATTTCCTAATGCCAGATTTGAAAATGAGGCAGATTTTGCAGAAAAATGCTCTTGGAGTGAGTTCTACCCAATAGACAGGTAATTTACATAGATGTGCTCATCATGACATTTTGTGTTCCGAACACATTTCATGTACCTCGGATTCGACAAATATTCACTACAGAGATGTTAGCATTTGGATTACCAATCTTACATCCACCCTACCAGGCATATTTACACCTACAAGTATTTACTCTCATTTCGCAGTTTTATCCAAACGTCAAATTCGAAAATCATGCAATTTGCGCAGATAAATTCTATTCAAGCTAGTTCTACCCAATAGAATTTTAATTTACATAGTTTCATTACCGTGAATTTCCATGTTCCAAACACGCTAAATAATTCATTTATTCGAAAAGTATTCCCTTCATAGTTGGTTACGTGGATTACCGGACTTAAATTCCCCATTCAATGCATATTCACACTTAGAAGCATTTTCTCAGATTTCTCATATTTTTCCTAACGCCAGTTTGGAAAATGAGGCTGATTTCACAGAAAATGTTCTTGGAGCCAGTTCTACCCAAAAGATATGTAATTTAACTAGTTCACTCACCGTGACATTCCGTGTCCTGAAAATGTTACATGCATCAAGGTTTCGACAATCATTCTTTAATGAGTGTGAGCACGTGGATTATCAAATTTTCATCCACCTTACAAGACATGTTTTCACCTAGAAACATTTACTCACATTTCGCAGAAATTTCCTAAAGTCAGTTTCGAAAATCAGGCAGTTTTCCCAGAAAAATCCTCTTGCTGCATGTTCCATTCAATAGACATCTCATTTTCAAAGATACCATCACCGTAACATTCATGTTCCTAAAAAATGTTTCAATCACCAAGGATTCAACAAATATTCACTGCTGAGTTGATAGCATGTGAATTACCGATCTTTAATAAACCATTGAAGACATATTGTCACCTTAAAATATTTAATCAGATTTCACAGCGTTTTCATAACACCAGTTTCGTAACTGAGGCAGATTTTTCGGTAAAACTCTCCTGGAGAGGGTTCTAACCAATAGATATGTAATATACATAGCTTCCCTCACCGAGAAAGACCGTGTTCGGAACAGGCTACATACATCAAGGATTTGAGAAACATTTTTAATGAGTTATGTACATGTGTATTACAGATCTTTCATCCACCATACAAGGCATATTGACACATAGAAACATTAACTCTGAGTTCGCAGCTTTTCCCTAATAGCAGTTTCGAAAATCATGCAGTTTTCAAAGGAAATACATGTTGGAGCGTTTTCTACCCAATAGATACGTAAATTACATAGATTCCCCCGCTGTGAAATTACATTTACCGATCACACCACATGCAGAAATGATTCGACAAAAATAAACTATAGAGTTGTTTGCATGAGGATGACAGGACTTTCATCACAATACAAGGCATATTGATGTTTAGAAGCATTTTCTCTGATTTCACAAAGCTTTCCAAATGCCAGTATCGAAACTGAGGCAGATTTCACGGCAAATCGTCTTGGAGCAGGTTCTAACTTATAGACATGTAATAAACATGGATTCGATCACCGTGAAATTCCGTGTTCTGAACACACTACATGTATCTCGGATTCGACAAATATTCACTACATAGTTGTTAGCATGTGGATTACAGCACTTTCATCCACCCTACAAGGCTTACTGATACTTTGAAGAATTTTCTCAGAATTCAAAGATTAGTTTTAACGCCAGTTTAGAAAATGAGGCAGATTTGGCAGAAAAATATTCTAGGAGCGAGTTATACACAAAAGATATGTAATTTACCATGTTTTACTCACCGTGACATTCCGTGTTCTGAACACGTTACATGAATCACGGATTTGACAAACATACTTTAATGAGTTGTGAACATTTGTATTATCGAACTTTCATCTTCTTTACAATGTATATTTACACATAGAAAGTTTATTCTGATTTAGTAGATTTCTCCTAATCTCAGTTTCTAAAATCATTCAGTTTTCACAGAGATAACCTCTTGGAGCGAGTTCTATCCAATAGAAATGCAATTTACATAGAACCCATCAGCGTGAAATTCCGTGTTCCAAAATACCTGCACGCATGACGGATTCGACAAATATTCACTACAGAATTGGTAGCATAAATATTACCTAACATTCATCCACCATAAATGCCATATTGACACTTTGAAGCACTTTCCCATATTTCAAAAGATTTTCCTAATGCCAGTTTTGAAAATGAGGCAGATTCACAATAGATTCTCTTGGAGCAAGTACTTCCCAATAGAAATGTAATTTACATAGTTTCCTCACAGTGACATTCCAATTCCCGAACATGCTACATACTTCTGGATTTGACAAACATTTTTAATGACTTATGTACATGTGTATTACAGAACTTTCATCCACCATACAAGGCATATATAAACCTAGAAACATTAACTCTTAATTTGAAGCTTTTTCCAAATGCCAGTTTCGAAAATCATGCTGTTTTCTCCAGAAAAAATTTTTGGAGCGAGTTCTACCAAATAGACATGAACTTTACATAGATTCCATCTCCGGAAATTTCCGTCATACGATCACGCTACATGCATAGGCTTTCTACAATTAGTCACATCAGGTTTGTTTGCATGTGGCTTTATGAACTTCCATCACAATAAAAGGCATATTGTCAGTTTCAATCATTTTCTCTGATTTTGAAGGAATTTCCAACTGCCAGTTTCGAAAATGAGGCAGATTTCGCAGAAAAAAATCTTGGATTGGGTTCTAACCAAGAGATATGTATTTTACCTAGATTCGCTCACCGTGATATTCTGTGTTCCGAACACTCTTCATGTATCTCGGATTCGACAAATATTCTCTACAGAGTTGTTAGTATGCGGATTGCCGAACTTTCATCCACCATACAAGGCATATTTACACCTACAATTGATTAATCTGAGTTCGCAGCTTATTCCTAACGCCAGTTTCAAAAATCAGGCTGTTATCTCAGGAAAAACCTCTTGGAGCGATTTCTAACCTAGGGAAATGTAATTTACATAAATTTCCTCACTGTGACATTCCGTGTTCCAATCATTCTACATGCATAACGGATTCGACAAATATTCACTACAGATTTGTTAGCATGTGGATTACCGAACTTTCATCACAAAACATTGAGTATTGATTCTTAGAAGTATTTTCTCAGATTTTGCAGCGTTTTCCAAGCGCCAGTTTAAAAATGAAGCAGTTTTCAAAGAAAAATTCTCTTGAAGTGAGTTCTACCGAATCGACAAGTAGTTTAGATTGTTTCAATCAACGTGAAATTCCACATTCTGAACATGGTACATGCATCACGGATTAGAAAAAAGATTCTTTAATATGTTGTGAAAATATGGATTACTGAACTTTCTTCCAACATAAAGGCATCTTTACACCTACAAATATTTTCTCTCATTTCGCAGCTTTACCCAAACATCCCATTCGAGAATCAAGCAATTTTCGCTGAAATATTCTATTCTAGCTAGTTCTACCCAATAGAATTCTAATTTACATAGTTCCATTACCGTGAAATTCTGTTTTTCGAACGCGCTACATGAATCACGGTTTGAAAAATATTTACTACACTCTTGTTAAAATGTGGATTACCGGACTTTCATCCACCAATCAAGTCATATTGACACTTAGAAGCATTTTCTCATATTTCGAAGATATTTCCTAATGCCAGATTTGAAAATGAGGCAGATTTTGCAGAAAAATGCTCTTGGAGTGAGTTCTACCCAATAGACAGGTAATTTACATAGATGTGCTCATCATGACATTTTGTGTTCCGAACACATTTCATGTACCTCGGATTCGACAAATATTCACTACAGAGATGTTAGCATTTGGATTACCAATCTTACATCCACCCTACCAGGCATATTTACACCTACAAGTATTTACTCTCATTTCGCAGTTTTATCCAAACGTCAAATTCGAAAATCATGCAATTTGCGCAGATAAATTCTATTCAAGCTAGTTCTACCCAATAGAATTTTAATTTACATAGTTTCATTACCGTGAATTTCCATGTTCCAAACACGCTAAATAATTCATTTATTCGAAAAGTATTCCCTTCATAGTTGGTTACGTGGATTACCGGACTTAAATTCCCCATTCAATGCATATTCACACTTAGAAGCATTTTCTCAGATTTCTCATATTTTTCCTAACGCCAGTTTGGAAAATGAGGCTGATTTCACAGAAAATGTTCTTGGAGCCAGTTCTACCCAAAAGATATGTAATTTAACTAGTTCACTCACCGTGACATTCCGTGTCCTGAAAATGTTACATGCATCAAGGTTTCGACAATCATTCTTTAATGAGTGTGAGCACGTGGATTATCAAATTTTCATCCACCTTACAAGACATGTTTTCACCTAGAAACATTTACTCACATTTCGCAGAAATTTCCTAAAGTCAGTTTCGAAAATCAGGCAGTTTTCCCAGAAAAATCCTCTTGCTGCATGTTCCATTCAATAGACATCTCATTTTCAAAGATACCATCACCGTAACATTCATGTTCCTAAAAAATGTTTCAATCACCAAGGATTCAACAAATATTCACTGCTGAGTTGATAGCATGTGAATTACCGATCTTTAATAAACCATTGAAGACATATTGTCACCTTAAAATATTTAATCAGATTTCACAGCGTTTTCATAACACCAGTTTCGTAACTGAGGCAGATTTTTCGGTAAAACTCTCCTGGAGAGGGTTCTAACCAATAGATATGTAATATACATAGCTTCCCTCACCGAGAAAGACCGTGTTCGGAACAGGCTACATACATCAAGGATTTGAGAAACATTTTTAATGAGTTATGTACATGTGTATTACAGATCTTTCATCCACCATACAAGGCATATTGACACATAGAAACATTAACTCTGAGTTCGCAGCTTTTCCCTAATAGCAGTTTCGAAAATCATGCAGTTTTCAAAGGAAATACATGTTGGAGCGTTTTCTACCCAATAGATACGTAAATTACATAGATTCCCCCGCTGTGAAATTACATTTACCGATCACACCACATGCAGAAATGATTCGACAAAAATAAACTATAGAGTTGTTTGCATGAGGATGACAGGACTTTCATCACAATACAAGGCATATTGATGTTTAGAAGCATTTTCTCTGATTTCACAGAGCTTTCCAAATGCCAGTATCGAAACTGAGGCAGATTTCACGGCAAATCGTCTTGGAGCAGGTTCTAACTTATAGACATGTAATAAACATGGATTCGATCACCGTGAAATTCCGTGTTCTGAACACACTACATGTATCTCGGATTCGACAAATATTCACTACATAGTTGTTAGCATGTGGATTACAGCACTTTCATCCACCCTACAAGGCTTACTGATACTTTGAAGAATTTTCTCAGAATTCAAAGATTAGTTTTAACGCCAGTTTAGAAAATGAGGCAGATTTGGCAGAAAAATATTCTAGGAGCGAGTTATACACAAAAGATATGTAATTTACCATGTTTTACTCACCGTGACATTCCGTGTTCTGAACACGTTACATGAATCACGGATTTGACAAACATACTTTAATGAGTTGTGAACATTTGTATTATCGAACTTTCATCTTCTTTACAATGTATATTTACACATAGAAAGTTTATTCTGATTTAGTAGATTTCTCCTAATCTCAGTTTCTAAAATCATTCAGTTTTCACAGAGATAACCTCTTGGAGCGAGTTCTATCCAATAGAAATGCAATTTACATAGAACCCATCAGCGTGAAATTCCGTGTTCCAAAATACCTGCACGCATGACGGATTCGACAAATATTCACTACAGAATTGGTAGCATAAATATTACCTAACATTCATCCACCATAAATGCCATATTGACACTTTGAAGCACTTTCCCATATTTCAAAAGATTTTCCTAATGCCAGTTTTGAAAATGAGGCAGATTCACAATAGATTCTCTTGGAGCAAGTACTTCCCAATAGAAATGTAATTTACATAGTTTCCTCACAGTGACATTCCAATTCCCGAACATGCTACATACTTCTGGATTTGACAAACATTTTTAATGACTTATGTACATGTGTATTACAGAACTTTCATCCACCATACAAGGCATATATAAACCTAGAAACATTAACTCTTAATTTGAAGCTTTTTCCAAATGCCAGTTTCGAAAATCATGCTGTTTTCTCCAGAAAAAATTTTTGGAGCGAGTTCTACCAAATAGACATGAACTTTACATAGATTCCATCTCCGGAAATTTCCGTCATACGATCACGCTACATGCATAGGCTTTCTACAATTAGTCACATCAGGTTTGTTTGCATGTGGCTTTATGAACTTCCATCACAATAAAAGGCATATTGTCAGTTTCAATCATTTTCTCTGATTTTGAAGGAATTTCCAACTGCCAGTTTCGAAAATGAGGCAGATTTCGCAGAAAAAACTCTTGGATTGGGTTCTAACCAAGAGATATGTATTTTACCTAGATTCGCTCACCGTGATATTCTGTGTTCCGAACACTCTTCATGTATCTCGGATTCGACAAATATTCTCTACAGAGTTGTTAGTATGCGGATTGCCGAACTTTCATCCACCATACAAGGCATATTTACACCTACAATTGATTAATCTGAGTTCGCAGCTTATTCCTAACGCCAGTTTCAAAAATCAGGCTGTTATCTCAGGAAAAACCTCTTGGAGCGATTTCTAACCTAGGGAAATGTAATTTACATAAATTTCCTCACTGTGACATTCCGTGTTCCAATCATTCTACATGCATAACGGATTCGACAAATATTCACTACAGATTTGTTAGCATGTGGATTACCGAACTTTCATCACAAAACATTGAGTATTGATTCTTAGAAGTATTTTCTCAGATTTTGCAGCGTTTTCCAAGCGCCAGTTTAAAAATGAAGCAGTTTTCACAGAAAAATTCTCTTGAAGTGAGTTCTACCGAATCGACAAGTAGTTTAGATTGTTTCAATCAACGTGAAATTCCACATTCTGAACATGGTACATGCATCACGGATTAGAAAAAAGATTCTTTAATATGTTGTGAAAATATGGATTACTGAACTTTCTTCCAACATAAAGGCATCTTTACACCTACAAATATTTTCTCTCATTTCGCAGCTTTACCCAAACATCCCATTCGAGAATCAAGCAATTTTCGCTGAAATATTCTATTCTAGCTAGTTCTACCCAATAGAATTCTAATTTACATAGTTCCATTACCGTGAAATTCTGTTTTTCGAACGCGCTACATGAATCACGGTTTGAAAAATATTTACTACACTCTTGTTAAAATGTGGATTACCGGACTTTCATCCACCAATCAAGTCATATTGACACTTAGAAGCATTTTCTCATATTTCGAAGATATTTCCTAATGCCAGATTTGAAAATGAGGCAGATTTTGCAGAAAAATGCTCTTGGAGTGAGTTCTACCCAATAGACAGGTAATTTACATAGATGTGCTCATCATGACATTTTGTGTTCCGAACACATTTCATGTACCTCGGATTCGACAAATATTCACTACAGAGATGTTAGCATTTGGATTACCAATCTTACATCCACCCTACCAGGCATATTTACACCTACAAGTATTTACTCTCATTTCGCAGTTTTATCCAAACGTCAAATTCGAAAATCATGCAATTTGCGCAGATAAATTCTATTCAAGCTAGTTCTACCCAATAGAATTTTAATTTACATAGTTTCATTACCGTGAATTTCCATGTTCGAAACACGCTAAATAATTCATTTATTCGAAAAGTATTCCCTTCATAGTTGGTTACGTGGATTACCGGACTTAAATTCCCCATTCAATGCATATTCACACTTAGAAGCATTTTCTCAGATTTCTCATATTTTTCCTAACGCCAGTTTGGAAAATGAGGCTGATTTCACAGAAAATGTTCTTGGAGCCAGTTCTACCCAAAAGATATGTAATTTAACTAGTTCACTCACCGTGACATTCCGTGTCCTGAAAATGTTACATGCATCAAGGTTTCGACAATCATTCTTTAATGAGTGTGAGCACGTGGATTATCAAATTTTCATCCACCTTACAAGACATGTTTTCACCTAGAAACATTTACTCACATTTCGCAGAAATTTCCTAAAGTCAGTTTCGAAAATCAGGCAGTTTTCCCAGAAAAATCCTCTTGCTGCATGTTCCATTCAATAGACATCTCATTTTCAAAGATACCATCACCGTAACATTCATGTTCCTAAAAAATGTTTCAATCACCAAAGATTCAACAAATATTCACTGCTGAGTTGATAGCATGTGAATTACCGATCTTTAATAAACCATTGAAGACATATTGTCACCTTAAAATATTTAATCAGATTTCACAGCGTTTTCATAACACCAGTTTCGTAACTGAGGCAGATTTTTCAGTAAAACTCTCCTGGAGAGGGTTCTAACCAATAGATATGTAATATACATAGCTTCCCTCACCGAGAAAGACCGTGTTCGGAACAGGCTACATACATCAAGGATTTGAGAAACATTTTTAATGAGTTATGTACATGTGTATTACAGATCTTTCATCCACCATACAAGGCATATTGACACATAGAAACATTAACTCTGAGTTCGCAGCTTTTCCCTAATAGCAGTTTCGAAAATCATGCAGTTTTCAAAGGAAATACATGTTGGAGCGTTTTCTACCCAATAGATACGTAAATTACATAGATTCCCCCGCTGTGAAATTACATTTACCGATCACACCACATGCAGAAATGATTCGACAAAAATAAACTATAGAGTTGTTTGCATGAGGATGACAGGACTTTCATCACAATACAAGGCATATTGATGTTTAGAAGCATTTTCTCTGATTTCACAGAGCTTTCCAAATGCCAGTATCGAAACTGAGGCAGATTTCACGGCAAATCGTCTTGGAGCAGGTTCTAACTTATAGACATGTAATAAACATGGATTCGATCACCGTGAAATTCCGTGTTCTGAACACACTACATGTATCTCGGATTCGACAAATATTCACTACATAGTTGTTAGCATGTGGATTACAGCACTTTCATCCACCCTACAAGGCTTACTGATACTTTGAAGAATTTTCTCAGAATTCAAAGATTAGTTTTAACGCCAGTTTAGAAAATGAGGCAGATTTGGCAGAAAAATATTCTAGGAGCGAGTTATACACAAAAGATATGTAATTTACCATGTTTTACTCACCGTGACATTCCGTGTTCTGAACACGTTACATGAATCACGGATTTGACAAACATACTTTAATGAGTTGTGAACATTTGTATTATCGAACTTTCATCTTCTTTACAATGTATATTTACACATAGAAAGTTTATTCTGATTTAGTAGATTTCTCCTAATCTCAGTTTCTAAAATCATTCAGTTTTCACAGAGATAACCTCTTGGAGCGAGTTCTATCCAATAGAAATGCAATTTACATAGAACCCATCAGCGTGAAATTCCGTGTTCCAAAATAACTACACGCATGACGGATTCGACAAATATTCACTACAGAATTGGTAGCATAAAATTACCTAACATTCATCCACCATAAATGCCATATTGACACTTTGAAGCACTTTCCCATATTTCAAAAGATTTTCCTAATGCCAGTTTTGAAAATGAGGCAGATTCACAATAGATTCTCTTGGAGCAAGTACTTCCCAATAGAAATGTAATTTACATAGTTTCCTCAAAGTGACATTCCAATTCCCGAACACGCTACATACTTCTGGATTTGACAAACATTTTTAATGACTTATGTACATGTGTATTACAGAACTTTCATCCACCATACAAGGCATATATAAACCTAGAAACATTAACTCTTAATTTGAAGCTTTTTCCAAATGCCAGTTTCGAAAATCATGCTGTTTTCTCCAGAAAAAATTTTTGGAGCGAGTTCTAACCAATAGACTTGAAATTTACATAGATTCCTTCTCCGGAAATTTCCGTCATACGATAACGCTACATGCATAGGCTTTCTACAATTATCCACATTAGGTTTGTTTGCATGTGGCTTTATGAACTTCCATCACAATAGAAGGCATATTGTCAGTTTCAATCATTTTCTCTGATTTTGAAGGAATTTCCAAATGCCAGTTTCGAAAATGAGGCAGATTTCGCAGAAAAAACTATTGGATTGAGTTCTAACCAAGAGACATGTATTTTACCTAGATTCGCTCACCGTGATATTCTGTGTTCCGAACACTCTTCATGAATCTCGGATTCGACAAATATTCTCTACAGAGTTGTTAGTATGCGGATTGCCGAACTTTCATCCACCATACAAGGCATATTTACACCTACAATTGATTAATCTGAGTTCGCAGCTTATTCCTAACGCCAGTTTCAAAAATCAGGCTGTTATCTCAGGAAAAACCTCTTGGAGCGATTTCTAACCTAGGGAAATGTAATTTACATAAATTTCCTCACTGTGACATTCCGTGTTCCAATCATTCTACATGCATAACGGATTCGACAAATATTCACTACAGATTTGTTAGCATGTGGATTACCGAACTTTCATCACAAAACATTGAGTATTGATTCTTAGAAGTATTTTCTCAGATTTTGCAGCGTTTTCCAAGCGCCAGTTTAAAAATGAAGCAGTTTTCACAGAAAAATTCTCTTGAAGTGAGTTCTACCGAATCGACAAGTAGTTTAGATTGTTTCAATCAACGTGAAATTCCACATTCCGAACATGGTACATGCATCACGGATTAGAAAAAAGATTCTTTAATATGTTGTGAAAATATGGATTACTGAACTTTCTTCCAACATAAAGGCATCTTTACACCTACAAATATTTTCTCTCATTTCGCAGCTTTATCCAAACATCCCATTCGAGAATCAAGCAATTTTCGCTGAAATATTCTATTCTAGCTAGTTCTACCCAATAGAATTCTAATTTACATAGTTCCATTACCGTGAAATTCTGTTTTTCGAACGCGCTACATGAATCACGGTTTGAAAAATATTTACTACACTCTTGTTAAAATGTGGATTACCGGACTTTCATCCACCAATCAAGTCATATTGACACTTAGAAGCATTTTCTCATATTTCGAAGATATTTCCTAATGCCAGATTTGAAAATGAGGCAGATTTTGCAGAAAAATGCTCTTGGAGTGAGTTCTACCCAATAGACAGGTAATTTACATAGATGTGCTCATCATGACATTTTGTGTTCCGAACACATTTCATGTACCTCGGATTCGACAAATATTCACTACAGAGATGTTAGCATTTGGATTACCAATCTTACATCCACCCTACCAGGCATATTTACACCTACAAGTATTTACTCTCATTTCGCAGTTTTATCCAAACGTCAAATTCGAAAATCATGCAATTTGCGCAGATAAATTCTATTCAAGCTAGTTCTACCCAATAGAATTTTAATTTACATAGTTTCATTACCGTGAATTTCCATGTTCCAAACACGCTAAATAATTCATTTATTCGAAAAGTATTCCCTTCATAGTTGGTTACGTGGATTACCGGACTTAAATTCCCCATTCAATGCATATTCACACTTAGAAGCATTTTCTCAGATTTCTCATATTTTTCCTAACGCCAGTTTGGAAAATGAGGCTGATTTCACAGAAAATGTTCTTGGAGCCAGTTCTACCCAAAAGATATGTAATTTAACTAGTTCACTCACCGTGACATTCCGTGTCCTGAAAATGTTACATGCATCAAGGTTTCGACAATCATTCTTTAATGAGTGTGAGCACGTGGATTATCAAATTTTCATCCACCTTACAAGACATGTTTTCACCTAGAAACATTTACTCACATTTCGCAGAAATTTCCTAAAGTCAGTTTCGAAAATCAGGCAGTTTTCCCAGAAAAATCCTCTTGCTGCATGTTCCATTCAATAGACATCTCATTTTCAAAGATACCATCACCGTAACATTCATGTTCCTAAAAAATGTTTCAATCACCAAGGATTCAACAAATATTCACTGCTGAGTTGATAGCATGTGAATTACCGATCTTTAATAAACCATTGAAGACATATTGTCACCTTAAAATATTTAATCAGATTTCACAGCGTTTTCATAACACCAGTTTCGTAACTGAGGCAGATTTTTCGGTAAAACTCTCCTGGAGAGGGTTCTAACCAATAGATATGTAATATACATAGCTTCCCTCACCGAGAAAGACCGTGTTCGGAACAGGCTACATACATCAAGGATTTGAGAAACATTTTTAATGAGTTATGTACATGTGTATTACAGATCTTTCATCCACCATACAAGGCATATTGACACATAGAAACATTAACTCTGAGTTCGCAGCTTTTCCCTAATAGCAGTTTCGAAAATCATGCAGTTTTCAAAGGAAATACATGTTGGAGCGTTTTCTACCCAATAGATACGTAAATTACATAGATTCCCCCGCTGTGAAATTACATTTACCGATCACACCACATGCAGAAATGATTCGACAAAAATAAACTATAGAGTTGTTTGCATGAGGATGACAGGACTTTCATCACAATACAAGGCATATTGATGTTTAGAAGCATTTTCTCTGATTTCACAGAGCTTTCCAAATGCCAGTATCGAAACTGAGGCAGATTTCACGGCAAATCGTCTTGGAGCAGGTTCTAACTTATAGACATGTAATAAACATGGATTCGATCACCGTGAAATTCCGTGTTCTGAACACACTACATGTATCTCGGATTCGACAAATATTCACTACATAGTTGTTAGCATGTGGATTACAGCACTTTCATCCACCCTACAAGGCTTACTGATACTTTGAAGAATTTTCTCAGAATTCAAAGATTAGTTTTAACGCCAGTTTAGAAAATGAGGCAGATTTGGCAGAAAAATATTCTAGGAGCGAGTTATACACAAAAGATATGTAATTTACCATGTTTTACTCACCGTGACATTCCGTGTTCTGAACACGTTACATGAATCACGGATTTGACAAACATACTTTAATGAGTTGTGAACATTTGTATTATCGAACTTTCATCTTCTTTACAATGTATATTTACACATAGAAAGTTTATTCTGATTTAGTAGATTTCTCCTAATCTCAGTTTCTAAAATCATTCAGTTTTCACAGAGATAACCTCTTGGAGCGAGTTCTATCCAATAGAAATGCAATTTACATAGAACCCATCAGCGTGAAATTCCGTGTTCCAAAATACCTGCACGCATGACGGATTCGACAAATATTCACTACAGAATTGGTAGCATAAATATTACCTAACATTCATCCACCATAAATGCCATATTGACACTTTGAAGCACTTTCCCATATTTCAAAAGATTTTCCTAATGCCAGTTTTGAAAATGAGGCAGATTCACAATAGATTCTCTTGGAGCAAGTACTTCCCAATAGAAATGTAATTTACATAGTTTCCTCACAGTGACATTCCAATTCCCGAACATGCTACATACTTCTGGATTTGACAAACATTTTTAATGACTTATGTACATGTGTATTACAGAACTTTCATCCACCATACAAGGCATATATAAACCTAGAAACATTAACTCTTAATTTGAAGCTTTTTCCAAATGCCAGTTTCGAAAATCATGCTGTTTTCTCCAGAAAAAATTTTTGGAGCGAGTTCTACCAAATAGACATGAACTTTACATAGATTCCATCTCCGGAAATTTCCGTCATACGATCACGCTACATGCATAGGCTTTCTACAATTAGTCACATCAGGTTTGTTTGCATGTGGCTTTATGAACTTCCATCACAATAAAAGGCATATTGTCAGTTTCAATCATTTTCTCTGATTTTGAAGGAATTTCCAACTGCCAGTTTCGAAAATGAGGCAGATTTCGCAGAAAAAAATCTTGGATTGGGTTCTAACCAAGAGATATGTATTTTACCTAGATTCGCTCACCGTGATATTCTGTGTTCCGAACACTCTTCATGTATCTCGGATTCGACAAATATTCTCTACAGAGTTGTTAGTATGCGGATTGCCGAACTTTCATCCACCATACAAGGCATATTTACACCTACAATTGATTAATCTGAGTTCGCAGCTTATTCCTAACGCCAGTTTCAAAAATCAGGCTGTTATCTCAGGAAAAACCTCTTGGAGCGATTTCTAACCTAGGGAAATGTAATTTACATAAATTTCCTCACTGTGACATTCCGTGTTCCAATCATTCTACATGCATAACGGATTCGACAAATATTCACTACAGATTTGTTAGCATGTGGATTACCGAACTTTCATCACAAAACATTGAGTATTGATTCTTAGAAGTATTTTCTCAGATTTTGCAGCGTTTTCCAAGCGCCAGTTTAAAAATGAAGCAGTTTTCACAGAAAAATTCTCTTGAAGTGAGTTCTACCGAATCGACAAGTAGTTTAGATTGTTTCAATCAACGTGAAATTCCACATTCCGAACATGGTACATGCATCACGGATTAGAAAAAAGATTCTTTAATATGTTGTGAAAATATGGATTACTGAACTTTCTTCCAACATAAAGGCATCTTTACACCTACAAATATTTTCTCTCATTTCGCAGCTTTACCCAAACATCCCATTCGAGAATCAAGCAATTTTCGCTGAAATATTCTATTCTAGCTAGTTCTACCCAATAGAATTCTAATTTACATAGTTCCATTACCGTGAAATTCTGTTTTTCGAACGCGCTACATGAATCACGGTTTGAAAAATATTTACTACACTCTTGTTAAAATGTGGATTACCGGACTTTCATCCACCAATCAAGTCATATTGACACTTAGAAGCATTTTCTCATATTTCGAAGATATTTCCTAATGCCAGATTTGAAAATGAGGCAGATTTTGCAGAAAAATGCTCTTGGAGTGAGTTCTACCCAATAGACAGGTAATTTACATAGATGTGCTCATCATGACATTTTGTGTTCCGAACACATTTCATGTACCTCGGATTCGACAAATATTCACTACAGAGATGTTAGCATTTGGATTACCAATCTTACATCCACCCTACCAGGCATATTTACACCTACAAGTATTTACTCTCATTTCGCAGTTTTATCCAAACGTCAAATTCGAAAATCATGCAATTTGCGCAGATAAATTCTATTCAAGCTAGTTCTACCCAATAGAATTTTAATTTACATAGTTTCATTACCGTGAATTTCCATGTTCCAAACACGCTAAATAATTCATTTATTCGAAAAGTATTCCCTTCATAGTTGGTTACGTGGATTACCGGACTTAAATTCCCCATTCAATGCATATTCACACTTAGAAGCATTTTCTCAGATTTCTCATATTTTTCCTAACGCCAGTTTGGAAAATGAGGCTGATTTCACAGAAAATGTTCTTGGAGCCAGTTCTACCCAAAAGATATGTAATTTAACTAGTTCACTCACCGTGACATTCCGTGTCCTGAAAATGTTACATGCATCAAGGTTTCGACAATCATTCTTTAATGAGTGTGAGCACGTGGATTATCAAATTTTCATCCACCTTACAAGACATGTTTTCACCTAGAAACATTTACTCACATTTCGCAGAAATTTCCTAAAGTCAGTTTCGAAAATCAGGCAGTTTTCCCAGAAAAATCCTCTTGCTGCATGTTCCATTCAATAGACATCTCATTTTCAAAGATACCATCACCGTAACATTCATGTTCCTAAAAAATGTTTCAATCACCAAGGATTCAACAAATATTCACTGCTGAGTTGATAGCATGTGAATTACCGATCTTTAATAAACCATTGAAGACATATTGTCACCTTAAAATATTTAATCAGATTTCACAGCGTTTTCATAACACCAGTTTCGTAACTGAGGCAGATTTTTCGGTAAAACTCTCCTGGAGAGGGTTCTAACCAATAGATATGTAATATACATAGCTTCCCTCACCGAGAAAGACCGTGTTCGGAACAGGCTACATACATCAAGGATTTGAGAAACATTTTTAATGAGTTATGTACATGTGTATTACAGATCTTTCATCCACCATACAAGGCATATTGACACATAGAAACATTAACTCTGAGTTCGCAGCTTTTCCCTAATAGCAGTTTCGAAAATCAGGCAGTTTTCAAAGGAAATACATGTTGGAGCGTTTTCTACCCAATAGATACGTAAATTACATA
The DNA here is from genome assembly GCF_048773025.1 of Camelus bactrianus. Taxonomy (NCBI): domain Eukaryota; kingdom Metazoa; phylum Chordata; class Mammalia; order Artiodactyla; family Camelidae; genus Camelus; species Camelus bactrianus. The sequence goes on along the minus strand of NC_133539.1, from coordinate 139,171,930 downwards.
GATTCCCCCGCTGTGAAATTACATTTACCGATCACACCACATGCAGAAATGATTCGACAAAAATAAACTATAGAGTTGTTTGCATGAGGATGACAGGACTTTCATCACAATACAAGGCATATTGATGTTTAGAAGCATTTTCTCTGATTTCACAGAGCTTTCCAAATGCCAGTATCGAAACTGAGGCAGATTTCACGGCAAATCGTCTTGGAGCAGGTTCTAACTTATAGACATGTAATAAACATGGATTCGATCACCGTGAAATTCCGTGTTCTGAACACACTACATGTATCTCGGATTCGACAAATATTCACTACATAGTTGTTAGCATGTGGATTACAGCACTTTCATCCACCCTACAAGGCTTACTGATACTTTGAAGAATTTTCTCAGAATTCAAAGATTAGTTTTAACGCCAGTTTAGAAAATGAGGCAGATTTGGCAGAAAAATATTCTAGGAGCGAGTTATACACAAAAGATATGTAATTTACCATGTTTTACTCACCGTGACATTCCGTGTTCTGAACACGTTACATGAATCACGGATTTGACAAACATACTTTAATGAGTTGTGAACATTTGTATTATCGAACTTTCATCTTCTTTACAATGTATATTTACACATAGAAAGTTTATTCTGATTTAGTAGATTTCTCCTAATCTCAGTTTCTAAAATCATTCAGTTTTCACAGAGATAACCTCTTGGAGCGAGTTCTATCCAATAGAAATGCAATTTACATAGAACCCATCAGCGTGAAATTCCGTGTTCCAAAATACCTGCACGCATGACGGATTCGACAAATATTCACTACAGAATTGGTAGCATAAATATTACCTAACATTCATCCACCATAAATGCCATATTGACACTTTGAAGCACTTTCCCATATTTCAAAAGATTTTCCTAATGCCAGTTTTGAAAATGAGGCAGATTCACAATAGATTCTCTTGGAGCAAGTACTTCCCAATAGAAATGTAATTTACATAGTTTCCTCACAGTGACATTCCAATTCCCGAACATGCTACATACTTTTGGATTTGACAAACATTTTTAATGACTTATGTACATGTGTATTACAGAACTTTCATCCACCATACAAGGCATATATAAACCTAGAAACATTAACTCTTAATTTGAAGCTTTTTCCAAATGCCAGTTTCGAAAATCATGCTGTTTTCTCCAGAAAAAATTTTTGGAGCGAGTTCTACCAAATAGACATGAACTTTACATAGATTCCATCTCCGGAAATTTCCGTCATACGATCACGCTACATGCATAGGCTTTCTACAATTAGTCACATCAGGTTTGTTTGCATGTGGCTTTATGAACTTCCATCACAATAAAAGGCATATTGTCAGTTTCAATCATTTTCTCTGATTTTGAAGGAATTTCCAACTGCCAGTTTCGAAAATGAGGCAGATTTCGCAGAAAAAAATCTTGGATTGGGTTCTAACCAAGAGATATGTATTTTACCTAGATTCGCTCACCGTGATATTCTGTGTTCCGAACACTCTTCATGTATCTCGGATTCGACAAATATTCTCTACAGAGTTGTTAGTATGCGGATTGCCGAACTTTCATCCACCATACAAGGCATATTTACACCTACAATTGATTAATCTGAGTTCGCAGCTTATTCCTAACGCCAGTTTCAAAAATCAGGCTGTTATCTCAGGAAAAACCTCTTGGAGCGATTTCTAACCTAGGGAAATGTAATTTACATAAATTTCCTCACTGTGACATTCCGTGTTCCAATCATTCTACATGCATAACGGATTCGACAAATATTCACTACAGATTTGTTAGCATGTGGATTACCGAACTTTCATCACAAAACATTGAGTATTGATTCTTAGAAGTATTTTCTCAGATTTTGCAGCGTTTTCCAAGCGCCAGTTTAAAAATGAAGCAGTTTTCACAGAAAAATTCTCTTGAAGTGAGTTCTACCGAATCGACAAGTAGTTTAGATTGTTTCAATCAACGTGAAATTCCACATTCTGAACATGGTACATGCATCACGGATTAGAAAAAAGATTCTTTAATATGTTGTGAAAATATGGATTACTGAACTTTCTTCCAACATAAAGGCATCTTTACACCTACAAATATTTTCTCTCATTTCGCAGCTTTACCCAAACATCCCATTCGAGAATCAAGCAATTTTCGCTGAAATATTCTATTCTAGCTAGTTCTACCCAATAGAATTCTAATTTACATAGTTCCATTACCGTGAAATTCTGTTTTTCGAACGCGCTACATGAATCACGGTTTGAAAAATATTTACTACACTCTTGTTAAAATGTGGATTACCGGACTTTCATCCACCAATCAAGTCATATTGACACTTAGAAGCATTTTCTCATATTTCGAAGATATTTCCTAATGCCAGATTTGAAAATGAGGCAGATTTTGCAGAAAAATGCTCTTGGAGTGAGTTCTACCCAATAGACAGGTAATTTACATAGATGTGCTCATCATGACATTTTGTGTTCCGAACACATTTCATGTACCTCGGATTCGACAAATATTCACTACAGAGATGTTAGCATTTGGATTACCAATCTTACATCCACCCTACCAGGCATATTTACACCTACAAGTATTTACTCTCATTTCGCAGTTTTATCCAAACGTCAAATTCGAAAATCATGCAATTTGCGCAGATAAATTCTATTCAAGCTAGTTCTACCCAATAGAATTTTAATTTACATAGTTTCATTACCGTGAATTTCCATGTTCCAAACACGCTAAATAATTCATTTATTCGAAAAGTATTCCCTTCATAGTTGGTTACGTGGATTACCGGACTTAAATTCCCCATTCAATGCATATTCACACTTAGAAGCATTTTCTCAGATTTCTCATATTTTTCCTAACGCCAGTTTGGAAAATGAGGCTGATTTCACAGAAAATGTTCTTGGAGCCAGTTCTACCCAAAAGATATGTAATTTAACTAGTTCACTCACCGTGACATTCCGTGTCCTGAAAATGTTACATGCATCAAGGTTTCGACAATCATTCTTTAATGAGTGTGAGCACGTGGATTATCAAATTTTCATCCACCTTACAAGACATGTTTTCACCTAGAAACATTTACTCACATTTCGCAGAAATTTCCTAAAGTCAGTTTCGAAAATCAGGCAGTTTTCCCAGAAAAATCCTCTTGCTGCATGTTCCATTCAATAGACATCTCATTTTCAAAGATACCATCACCGTAACATTCATGTTCCTAAAAAATGTTTCAATCACCAAGGATTCAACAAATATTCACTGCTGAGTTGATAGCATGTGAATTACCGATCTTTAATAAACCATTGAAGACATATTGTCACCTTAAAATATTTAATCAGATTTCACAGCGTTTTCATAACACCAGTTTCGTAACTGAGGCAGATTTTTCAGTAAAACTCTCCTGGAGAGGGTTCTAACCAATAGATATGTAATATACATAGCTTCCCTCACCGAGAAAGACCGTGTTCGGAACAGGCTACATACATCAAGGATTTGAGAAACATTTTTAATGAGTTATGTACATGTGTATTACAGATCTTTCATCCACCATACAAGGCATATTGACACATAGAAACATTAACTCTGAGTTCGCAGCTTTTCCCTAATAGCAGTTTCGAAAATCATGCAGTTTTCAAAGGAAATACATGTTGGAGCGTTTTCTACCCAATAGATACGTAAATTACATAGATTCCCCCGCTGTGAAATTACATTTACCGATCACACCACATGCAGAAATGATTCGACAAAAATAAACTATAGAGTTGTTTGCATGAGGATGACAGGACTTTCATCACAATACAAGGCATATTGATGTTTAGAAGCATTTTCTCTGATTTCACAGAGCTTTCCAAATGCCAGTATCGAAACTGAGGCAGATTTCACGGCAAATCGTCTTGGAGCAGGTTCTAACTTATAGACATGTAATAAACATGGATTCGATCACCGTGAAATTCCGTGTTCTGAACACACTACATGTATCTCGGATTCGACAAATATTCACTACATAGTTGTTAGCATGTGGATTACAGCACTTTCATCCACCCTACAAGGCTTACTGATACTTTGAAGAATTTTCTCAGAATTCAAAGATTAGTTTTAACGCCAGTTTAGAAAATGAGGCAGATTTGGCAGAAAAATATTCTAGGAGCGAGTTATACACAAAAGATATGTAATTTACCATGTTTTACTCACCGTGACATTCCGTGTTCTGAACACGTTACATGAATCACGGATTTGACAAACATACTTTAATGAGTTGTGAACATTTGTATTATCGAACTTTCATCTTCTTTACAATGTATATTTACACATAGAAAGTTTATTCTGATTTAGTAGATTTCTCCTAATCTCAGTTTCTAAAATCATTCAGTTTTCACAGAGATAACCTCTTGGAGCGAGTTCTATCCAATAGAAATGCAATTTACATAGAACCCATCAGCGTGAAATTCCGTGTTCCAAAATACCTGCACGCATGACGGATTCGACAAATATTCACTACAGAATTGGTAGCATAAATATTACCTAACATTCATCCACCATAAATGCCATATTGACACTTTGAAGCACTTTCCCATATTTCAAAAGATTTTCCTAATGCCAGTTTTGAAAATGAGGCAGATTCACAATAGATTCTCTTGGAGCAAGTACTTCCCAATAGAAATGTAATTTACATAGTTTCCTCAAAGTGACATTCCAATTCCCGAACACGCTACATACTTCTGGATTTGACAAACATTTTTAATGACTTATGTACATGTGTATTACAGAACTTTCATCCACCATACAAGGCATATATAAACCTAGAAACATTAACTCTTAATTTGAAGCTTTTTCCAAATGCCAGTTTCGAAAATCATGCTGTTTTCTCCAGAAAAAATTTTTGGAGCGAGTTCTAACCAATAGACTTGAAATTTACATAGATTCCTTCTCCGGAAATTTCCGTCATACGATAACGCTACATGCATAGGCTTTCTACAATTATCCACATTAGGTTTGTTTGCATGTGGCTTTATGAACTTCCATCACAATAGAAGGCATATTGTCAGTTTCAATCATTTTCTCTGATTTTGAAGGAATTTCCAAATGCCAGTTTCGAAAATGAGGCAGATTTCGCAGAAAAAACTCTTGGATTGGGTTCTAACCAAGAGACATGTATTTACCTAGATTCGCTCACCGTGATATTCTGTGTTCCGAACACTCTTCATGTATCTCGGATTCGACAAATATTCTCTACAGAGTTGTTAGTATGCGGATTGCCGAACTTTCATCCACCATACAAGGCATATTTACACCTACAATTGATTAATCTGAGTTCGCAGCTTATTCCTAACGCCAGTTTCAAAAATCAGGCTGTTATCTCAGGAAAAACCTCTTGGAGCGATTTCTAACCTAGGGAAATGTAATTTACATAAATTTCCTCACTGTGACATTCCGTGTTCCAATCATTCTACATGCATAACGGATTCGACAAATATTCACTACAGATTTGTTAGCATGTGGATTACCGAACTTTCATCACAAAACATTGAGTATTGATTCTTAGAAGTATTTTCTCAGATTTTGCAGCGTTTTCCAAGCGCCAGTTTAAAAATGAAGCAGTTTTCACAGAAAAATTCTCTTGAAGTGAGTTCTACCGAATCGACAAGTAGTTTAGATTGTTTCAATCAACGTGAAATTCCACATTCCGAACATGGTACATGCATCACGGATTAGAAAAAAGATTCTTTAATATGTTGTGAAAATATGGATTACTGAACTTTCTTCCAACATAAAGGCATCTTTACACCTACAAATATTTTCTCTCATTTCGCAGCTTTATCCAAACATCCCATTCGAGAATCAAGCAATTTTCGCTGAAATATTCTATTCTAGCTAGTTCTACCCAATAGAATTCTAATTTACATAGTTCCATTACCGTGAAATTCTGTTTTTCGAACGCGCTACATGAATCACGGTTTGAAAAATATTTACTACACTCTTGTTAAAATGTGGATTACCGGACTTTCATCCACCAATCAAGTCATATTGACACTTAGAAGCATTTTCTCATATTTCGAAGATATTTCCTAATGCCAGATTTGAAAATGAGGCAGATTTTGCAGAAAAATGCTCTTGGAGTGAGTTCTACCCAATAGACAGGTAATTTACATAGATGTGCTCATCATGACATTTTGTGTTCCGAACACATTTCATGTACCTCGGATTCGACAAATATTCACTACAGAGATGTTAGCATTTGGATTACCAATCTTACATCCACCCTACCAGGCATATTTACACCTACAAGTATTTACTCTCATTTCGCAGTTTTATCCAAACGTCAAATTCGAAAATCATGCAATTTGCGCAGATAAATTCTATTCAAGCTAGTTCTACCCAATAGAATTTTAATTTACATAGTTTCATTACCGTGAATTTCCCTGTTCCAAACACGCTAAATAATTCACGGATTCGAAAAGTATTCCCTTCATAGTTGGTTACGTGGATTACCGGACTTAAATTCCCCATTCAAGGCATATTCACACTTAGAAGCATTTTCTCAGATTTCTCATGTTTTTCCTAACGCCAGTTTGGAAAATGAGGCTGATTTCACAGAAAATGTTCTTGGAGCCAGTTCTACCCAAGATATGTAATTTAACTAGTTCACTCACCGTGACATTCCGTGTCCTGAAAATGTTACATGCATCAAGGTTTCGACAATCATTCTTTAATGAGTGTGAGCACGTGGATTATCAAATTTTCATCCACCTTACAAGACATGTTTTCACCTAGAAACATTTACTCACATTTCGCAGAAATTTCCTAAAGTCAGTTTCGAAAATCAGGCAGTTTTCCCAGAAAAATCCTCTTGCTGCATGTTCCATTCAATAGACATCTCATTTTCACAGATACCATCACCGTAACATTCATGTTCCTAAAAAATGTTTCAATCACCAAGGATTCAACAAATATTCACTGCTGAGTTGATAGCATGTGAATTACCGATCTTTAATAAACCATTGAAGACATATTGTCACCTTAAAATATTTACTCAGATTTCACAGCGTTTTCATAACACCAGTTTCGTAACTGAGGCAGATTTTTCAGTAAAACTCTCCTGGAGAGGGTTCTAACCAATAGATATGTAATATACATAGCTTCCCTCACCGAGAAAGACCGTGTTCGGAACAGGCTACATACATCAAGGATTTGAGAAACATTTTTAATGAGTTATGTACATGTGTATTACAGATCTTTCATCCACCATACAAGGCATATTGACACATAGAAACATTAACTCTGAGTTCGCAGCTTTTCCCTAATAGCAGTTTCGAAAATCAGGCAGTTTTCAAAGGAAATACATGTTGGAGCGTTTTCTACCCAATAGATACGTAAATTACATAGATTCCCCCGCTGTGAAATTACATTTACCGATCACACCACATGCAGAAATGATTCGACAAAAATAAACTATAGAGTTGTTTGCATGAGGATGACAGGACTTTCATCACAATACAAGGCATATTGATGTTTAGAAGCATTTTCTCTGATTTCACAGAGCTTTCCAAATGCCAGTATCGAAACTGAGGCAGATTTCACGGCAAATCGTCTTGGAGCAGGTTCTAACTTATAGACATGTAATAAACATGGATTCGATCACCGTGAAATTCCGTGTTCTGAACACACTACATGTATCTCGGATTCGACAAATATTCACTACATAGTTGTTAGCATGTGGATTACAGCACTTTCATCCACCCTACAAGGCTTACTGATACTTTGAAGAATTTTCTCAGAATTCAAAGATTAGTTTTAACGCCAGTTTAGAAAATGAGGCAGATTTGGCAGAAAAATATTCTAGGAGCGAGTTATACACAAAAGATATGTAATTTACCATGTTTTACTCACCGTGACATTCCGTGTTCTGAACACGTTACATGAATCACGGATTTGACAAACATACTTTAATGAGTTGTGAACATTTGTATTATCGAACTTTCATTTCCTTACAATGTATATTTACACATAGAAAGTTTATTCTGATTTAGTAGATTTCTCCTAATCTCAGTTTCTAAAATCATTCAGTTTTCACAGAGATAACCTCTTGGAGCGAGTTCTATCCAATAGACATGCAATTTACATAGAACCCATCAGCGTGAAATTCCGTGTTCCAAAATACCTACACGCATGACGGATTCGACAAATATTCACTACAGAATTGGTAGCATAAATATTACCTAACATTCATCCACCATAAATGCCATATTGACACTTTGAAGCACTTTCCCATATTTCAAAAGATTTTCCTAATGCCAGTTTTGAAAATGAGGCAGATTCACAATAGATTCTCTTGGAGCAAGTACTTCCCAATAGAAATGTAATTTACATAGTTTCCTCAAAGTGACATTCCAATTCCCGAACATGCTACATACTTCTGGATTTGACAAACATTTTAATGACTTATGTACATGTGTATTACAGAACTTTCATCCACCATACAAGGCATATATAAACCTAGAAACATTAACTCTTAATTTGTAGCTTTTCCAAATGCCAGTTTCGAAAATCATGCTGTTTTCTCCAGAAAAAATTTTTGGAGCGAGTTCTACCAAATAGACATGAAATTTACATAGATTCCATCTCCGGAAATTTCCGTCATACGATCACGCTACATGCATAGGCTTTCTACAATTAGTCACATCAGGTTTGTTTGCATGTGGCTTTATGAACTTCCATCACAATACAAGGCATATTGTCAGTTTCAATCATTTTCTCTGATTTTGAAGGAATTTCCAACTGCCAGTATCGAAAATGAGGCAGATTTCGCAGAAAAAACTCTTGGATTGGGTTCTAACCAAGAGATATGTATTTTACCTAGATTCGCTCACCGTGATATTCTGTGTTCCGAACACTCTTCATGTATCTCGGATTCGACAAATATTCTCTACAGAGTTGTTAGTATGCGGATTGCCGAACTTTCATCCACCGTACAAGGCATATTTACACCTACAATTGATTAATCTGAGTTCGCAGCTTATTCCTAACACCAGTTTCAAAAATCAGGCTGTTATCTCAGGAAAAAACTCTTGGAGCGATTTCTAACCTAGGGAAATGTAATTTACATAAATTTCCTCACTGTGACATTCCGTGTTCCAATCATTCTACATGCATAACGGATTCGACAAATATTCACTACAGATTTGTTAGCATGTGGATTACCGAACTTTCATCACAAAACATTGAGTATTGATTCTTAGAAGTATTTTCTCAGATTTTGCAGCGTTTTCCAAGCGCCAGTTTAAAAATGAAGCAGTTTTCACAGAAAAATTCTCTTGAAGTGAGTTCTACCGAATCGACAAGTAGTTTAGATTGTTTCAATCAACGTGAAATTCCACATTCCGAACATGGTACATGCATCACGGATTAGAAAAAAGATTCTTTAATATGTTGTGAAAATATGGATTACTGAACTTTCTTCCAACATAAAGGCATCTTTACACCTACAAATATTTTCTCTCATTTCGCAGCTTTATCCAAACATCACATTCGAGAATCAAGCTATTTTCGCTGAAATATTCTATTCTAGCTACTTCTACCCAATAGAATTCTAATTTACATAGTTCCATTACCGTGAAATTCTGTTTTTCGAACGCGCTACATGAATCACGGTTTGAAAAATATTTACTACACTCTTGTTAAAATGTGGATTACCGGACTTTCATCCACCAATCAAGTCATATTGACACTTAGAAGCATTTTCTCATATTTCGAAGATATTTCCTAATGCCAGATTTGAAAATGAGGCAGATTTTGCAGAAAAATGCTCTTGGAGTGAGTTCTACCCAATAGACAGGTAATTTACATAGATGTGCTCATCATGACATTTTGTGTTCCGAACACATTTCATGTACCTCGGATTCGACAAATATTCACTACAGAGATGTTAGCATTTGGATTACCAATCTTACATCCACCCTACCAGGCATATTTACACCTACAAGTATTTACTCTCATTTCGCAGTTTTATCCAAACGTCAAATTCGAAAATCATGCAATTTGCGCAGATAAATTCTATTCAAGCTAGTTCTACCCAATAGAATTTTAATTTACATAGTTTCATTACCGTGAATTTCCCTGTTCCAAACACGCTAAATAATTCACGGATTCGAAAAGTATTCCCTTCATAGTTGGTTACGTGGATTACCGGACTTAAATTCCCCATTCAAGGCATATTCACACTTAGAAGCATTTTCTCAGATTTCTCATGTTTTTCCTAACGCCAGTTTGGAAAATGAGGCTGATTTCACAGAAAATGTTCTTGGAGCCAGTTCTACCCAAAAGATATGTAATTTAACTAGTTCACTCACCGTGACATTCCGTGTCCTGAAAATGTTACATGTATCAAGGTTTCAACAATCATTCTTTAATGAGTGTGAGCACGTGGATTATCAAATTCTCATCCACCTTACAAGACATGTTTTCACCTAGAAACATTTACTCACATTTCGCAGAAATTTCCTAAAGTCAGTTTCGAAAATCAGGCAGTTTTCCCAGAAAAATCCTCTTGTTGCATGTTCCATTCAATAGACATCTCTTTTTCACAGATACCATCACCGTAACATTCATGTTCCTAAAAAAAGTTTCAATCACCAAGGATTCAACAAATATTCACTGCTGAGTTGTTAGCATGTGAATTACCGATCTTTAATAAACCATTGAAGACATATTGTCACCTTAAAATATTTAATCAGATTTCACAGCGTTTTCATAACACCAGTTTCGTAACTGAGGCAGATTTTTCGGTAAAACTCTCCTGGAGAGGGTTCTAACCAATAGATATGTAATATACATAGCTTCCCTCACCGAGAAAGACCGTGTTCGGAACAGGCTACATACATCAAGGATTTGAGAAACATTTTTAATGAGTTATGTACATGTGTATTACAGATCTTTCATCCACCATACAAGGCATATTGACACATAGAAACATTAACTCTGAGTTCGCAGCTTTTCCCTAATAGCAGTTTCGAAAATCATGCAGTTTTCAAAGGAAATACATGTTGGAGCGTTTTCTACCCAATAGATACGTAAATTACATAGATTCCCCCGCTGTGAAATTACATTTACCGATCACACCACATGCAGAAATGATTCGACAAAAATAAACTATAGAGTTGTTTGCATGAGGATGACAGGACTTTCATCACAATACAAGGCATATTGATGTTTAGAAGCATTTTCTCTGATTTCACAGAGCTTTCCAAATGCCAGTATCGAAACTGAGGCAGATTTCACGGCAAATCGTCTTGGAGCAGGTTCTAACTTATAGACATGTAATAAACATGGATTCGATCACCGTGAAATTCCGTGTTCTGAACACACTACATGTATCTCGGATTCGACAAATATTCACTACATAGTTGTTAGCATGTGGATTACAGCACTTTCATCCACCCTACAAGGCTTACTGATACTTTGAAGAATTTTCTCAGAATTCAAAGATTAGTTTTAATGCCAGTTTAGAAAATGAGGCAGATTTGGCAGAAAAATATTCTAGGAGCGAGTTATACACAAAAGATATGTAATTTACCATGTTTTACTCACCGTGACATTCCGTGTTCTGAACACGTTACATGAATCACGGATTTGACAAACATACTTTAATGAGTTGTGAACATTTGTATTATCGAACTTTCATCTTCCTTACAATGTATATTTACACATAGAAAGTTTATTCTGATTTAGTAGATTTCTCCTAATCTCAGTTTCTAAAATCATTCAGTTTTCACAGAGATAACCTCTTGGAGCGAGTTCTATCCAATAGAAATGCAATTTACATAGAACCCATCAGCGTGAAATTCCGTGTTCCAAAATACCTACACGCATGACGGATTCGACAAATATTCACTACAGAATTGGTAGCATAAAAATTACCTAACATTCATCCACCATAAATGCCATATTGACACTTTGAAGCACTTTCCCATATTTCAAAAGATTTTCCTAATGCCAGTTTTGAAAATGAGGCAGATTCACAATAGATTCTCTTGGAGCAAGTACTTCCCAATAGAAATGTAATTTACATAGTTTCCTCAAAGTGACATTCCAATTCCCGAACATGCTACATACTTCTGGATTTGACAAACATTTTAATGACTTATGTACATGTGTATTACAGAACTTTCATCCACCATACAAGGCATATATAAACCTAGAAACATTAACTCTTAATTTGAAGCTTTTCCAAATGCCAGTTTCGAAAATCATGCTGTTTTCTCCAGAAAAAATTTTTGGAGCGAGTTCTACCAAATAGACATGAAATTTACATAGATTCCATCTCCGGAAATTTCCGTCATACGATCACGCTACATGCATAGGCTTTCTACAATTAGTCACATCAGGTTTGTTTGCATGTGGCTTTATGAACTTCCATCACAATACAAGGCATATTGTCAGTTTCAATCATTTTCTCTGATTTTGAAGGAATTTCCAAATGCCAGTTTCGAAAATGAGGCAGATTTCGCAGAAAAAACTCTTGGATTGGGTTCTAACCAAGACACATATATTTTACCTAGATTCGCTCACCGTGATATTCTGTGTTCCGAACACTCTTCATGTATCTCGGATTCGACAAATATTCTCTACAGAGTTGTTAGTATGCGGATTGCCGAACTTTCATCCACCATACAAGGCATATTTACACCTACAATTGATTAATCTGAGTTCGCAGCTTATTCCTAACGCCAGTTTCAAAAATCAGGCTGTTATCTCAGGAAAAACCTCTTGGAGCGATTTCTAACCTAGGGAAATGTAATTTACATAAATTTCCTCACTGTGACATTCCGTGTTCCAATCATTCTACATGCATAACGGATTCGACAAATATTCACTACAGATTTGTTAGCATGTGGATTACCGAACTTTCATCACAAAACATTGAGTATTGATTCTTAGAAGTATTTTCTCAGATTTTGCAGCGTTTTCCAAGCGCCAGTTTAAAAATGAAGCAGTTTTCACAGAAAAATTCTCTTGAAGTGAGTTCTACCGAATCGACAAGTAGTTTAGATTGTTTCAATCAACGTGAAATTTCACATTCCGAACATGGTACATGCATCACGGATTAGAAAAAAGATTCTTTAATATGTTGTGAAAATATGGATTACTGAACTTTCTTCCAACATAAAGGCATCTTTACACCTACAAATATTTTCTCTCATTTCGCAGCTTTATCCAAACATCACATTCGAGAATCAAGCAATTTTCGCTGAAATATTCTATTCTAGCTAGTTCTACCCAATAGAATTCTAATTTACATAGTTCCATTACCGTGAAATTCTGTTTTTCGAACGCGCTACATGAATCACGGTTTGAAAAATATTTACTACACTCTTGTTAAAATGTGGATTACCGGAATTTCATCCACCAATCAAGTCATATTGACACTTAGAAGCATTTTCTCATATTTCGAAGATATTTCCTAATGCCAGATTTGAAAATGAGGCAGATTTTGCAGAAAAATGCTCTTGGAGTGAGTTCTACCCAATAGACAGGTAATTTACATAGATGTGCTCATCATGACATTTTGTGTTCCGAACACATTTCATGTACCTCGGATTCGACAAATATTCACTACAGAGATGTTAGCATTTGGATTACCAATCTTACATTCACCCTACCAGGCATATTTAAACCTACAAGTATTTACTCTCATTTCGCAGTTTTATCCAAACGTCAAATTCGAAAATCATGCAATTTGCGCAGATAAATTCTATTCAAGCTAGTTCTACCCAATAGAATTTTAATTTACATAGTTTCATTACCGTGAATTTCCCTGTTCCAAACACGCTAAATAATTCACGGATTCGAAAAGTATTCCCTTCATAGTTGGTTACGTGGATTACCGGACTTAAATTCCCCATTCAAGGCATATTCACACTTAGAAGCATTTTCTCAGATTTCTCATGTATTTCCTAACGCCAGTTTGGAAAATGAGGCTGATTTCACAGAAAATGTTCTTGGAGCCAGTTCTACCCAAAAGATATGTAATTTAACTAGTTCACTCACCGTGACATTCCGTGTCCTGAAAATGTTACATGCATCAAGGTTTCGACAATCATTCTTTAATGAGTGTGAGCACGTGGATTATCAAATTTTCATCCACCTTACAAGACATGTTTTCACCTAGAAACATTTACTCACATTTCGCAGAAATTTCCTAAAGTCAGTTTCGAAAATCAGGCAGTTTTCCCAGAAAAATCCTCTTGTTGCATGTTCCATTCAATAGACATCTCATTTTCACAGACACCATCACCGTAACATTCATGTTCCTAAAAAAAGTTTCAATCACCAAGGATTCAACAAATATTCACTGCTGAGTTGATAGCATGTGAATTACCGATCTTTAATAAACCATTGAAGACATATTGTCACCTTAAAATATTTAATCAGATTTCACAGCGTTTTCATAACACCAGTTTCGTAATTGAGGCAGATTTTTCAGTAAAACTCTCCTGGAGAGGGTTCTAACCAATAGATATGTAATATACATAGCTTCCCTCACCGAGAAAGACCGTGTTCGGAACAGGCTACATACATCAAGGATTTGAGAAACATTTTTAATGAGTTATGTACATGTGTATTACAGATCTTTCATCCACCATACAAGGCATATTGACACATAGAAACATTAACTCTTAGTTCGCAGCTTTTCCCTAATAGCAGTTTCGAAAATCAGGCAGTTTTCAAAGGAAATACATGTTGGAGCGTTTTCTACCCAATAGATACATAAATTACATAGATTCCCCCGCTGTGAAATTACATTTACCGATCACACCACATGCAGAAATGATTCGACAAAAATAAACTATAGAGTTGTTTGCATGAGGATGACAGGACTTTCATCACAATACAAGTCATATTGATGTTTAGAAGCATTTTCTCTGATTTCACAGAGCTTTCCAATGCAAGTATCGAAACTGAGGCAGATTTCACGGCAAATCGTCTTGGAGCAGGTTCTAACTTATAGACATGTAATAAACATGGATTCGATCACCGTGAAATTCCGTGTTCTGAACACACTACATGTATCTCGGATTCGACAAATATTCACTACATAGTTGTTAGCATGTGGATTACAGCACTTTCATCCACCCTACAAGGCTTACTGATACTTTGAAGAATTTTCTCAGAATTCAAAGATTAGTTTTAACGCCAGTTTAGAAAATGAGGCAGATTTGGCAGAAAAATATTCTAGGAGCGAGTTATACACAAAAGATATGTAATTTACCATGTTTTACTCACCGTGACATTCCGTGTTCTGAACACGTTACATGAATCACGGATTTGACAAACATACTTTAATGAGTTGTGAACATTTGTATTATCGAACTTTCATCTTCCTTACAATGTATATTTACACATAGAAAGTTTATTCTGATTTAGTAGATTTCTCCTAATCTCAGTTTCTAAAATCATTCAGTTTTCACAGAGATAACCTCTTGGAGTGAGTTCTATCCAATAGAAATGCAATTTACATAGAACCCATCAGCGTGAAATTCCGTGTTCCAAAATACCTACACGCATGACGGATTCGACAAATATTCACTACAGAATTGGTAGCATAAAAATTACCTAACATTCATCCACCATAAA
This sequence comes from Camelus bactrianus, assembly GCF_048773025.1. Lineage (NCBI taxonomy): Eukaryota > Metazoa > Chordata > Mammalia > Artiodactyla > Camelidae > Camelus > Camelus bactrianus. The sequence goes on along the minus strand of NC_133539.1, from coordinate 139,156,287 downwards.
TGCCATATTGACACTTTGAAGCACTTTCCCATATTTCAAAAGATTTTCCTAATGCCAGTTTTGAAAATGAGGCAGATTCACAATAGATTCTCTTGGAGCAAGTACTTCCCAATAGAAATGTAATTTACATAGTTTCCTCAAAGTGACATTCCAATTCCCGAACATGCTACATACTTCTGGATTTGACAAACATTTTTAATGACTTATGTACATGTGTATTACAGAACTTTCATCCACCATACAAGGCATATATAAACCTAGAAACATTAACTCTTAATTTGAAGCTTTTTCCAAATGCCAGTTTCGAAAATCATGCTGTTTTCTCCAGAAAAAATTTTTGGAGCGAGTTCTACCAAATAGACATGAAATTTACATAGATTCCATCTCCGGAAATTTCCGTCATACGATCACGCTACATGCATAGGCTTTCTACAATTAGTCACATCAGGTTTGTTTGCATGTGGCTTTATGAACTTCCATCACAATACAAGGCATATTGTCAGTTTCAATCATTTTCTCTGATTTTGAAGGAATTTCCAAATGCCAGTTTCGAAAATGAGGCAGATTTCGCAGAAAAAACTCTTGGATTGGGTTCTAACCAAGAGACATGTATTTTACCTAGATTCGCTCACCGTGATATTCTGTGTTCCGAACACTCTTCATGTATCTCGGATTCGACAAATATTCTCTACAGAGTTGTTAGTATGCGGATTGCCGAACTTTCATCCACCATACAAGGCATATTTACACCTACAATTGATTAATCTGAGTTCGCAGCTTATTCCTAACGCCAGTTTCAAAAATCAGGCTGTTATCTCAGGAAAAACCTCTTGGAGCGATTTCTAACCTAGGGAAATGTAATTTACATAAATTTCCTCACTGTGACATTCCGTGTTCCAATCATTCTACATGCATAACGGATTCGACAAATATTCACTACAGATTTGTTAGCATGTGGATTACCGAACTTTCATCACAAAACATTGAGTATTGATTCTTAGAAGTAGTTTCTCAGATTTTGCAGCGTTTTCCAAGCGCCAGTTTAAAAATGAAGCAGTTTTCACAGAAAAATTCTCTTGAAGTGAGTTCTACCGAATCGACAAGTAGTTTAGATTGTTTCAATCAACGTGAAATTCCACATTCCGAACATGGTACATGCATCACGGATTAGAAAAAAGATTCTTTAATATGTTGTGAAAATATGGATTACTGAACTTTCTTCCAACATAAAGGCATCTTTACACCTACAAATATTTTCTCTCATTTCGCAGCTTTATCCAAACATCACATTCGAGAATCAAGCAATTTTCGCTGAAATATTCTATTCTAGCTAGTTCTACCCAATAGAATTCTAATTTACATAGTTCCATTACCGTGAAATTCTGTTTTTCGAACGCGCTACATGAATCACGGTTTGAAAAATATTTACTACACTCTTGTTAAAATGTGGATTACCGCACTTTCATCCACCAATCAAGTCATATTGACACCTAGAAGCATTTTCTCATATTTCGAAGATATTTCCTAATGCCAGATTTGAAAATGAGGCAGATTTTGCAGAAAAATGCTCTTGGAGTGAGTTCTACCCAATAGACAGGTAATTTACATAGATGTGCTCATCATGACATTTTGTGTTCCGAACACATTTCATGTACCTCGGATTCGACAAATATTCACTACAGAGATGTTAGCATTTGGATTACCAATCTTACATCCACCCTACCAGGCATATTTAAACCTACAAGTATTTACTCTCATTTCGCAGTTTTATCCAAACGTCAAATTCGAAAATCATGCAATTTGCGCAGATAAATTCTATTCAAGCTAGTTCTACCCAATAGAATTTTAATTTACATAGTTTCATTACCGTGAATTTCCCTGTTCCAAACACGCTAAATAATTCACGGATTCGAAAAGTATTCCCTTCATAGTTGGTTACGTGGATTACCGGACTTAAATTCCCCATTCAAGGCATATTCACACTTAGAAGCATTTTCTCAGATTTCTCATGTTTTTCCTAACGCCAGTTTGGAAAATGAGGCTGATTTCACAGAAAATGTTCTTGGAGCCAGTTCTACCCAAAAGATATGTAATTTAACTAGTTCACTCACCGTGACATTCCGTGTCCTGAAAATGTTACATGCATCAAGGTTTCGACAATCATTCTTTAATGAGTGTGAGCACGTGGATTATCAAATTTTCATCCACCTTACAAGACATGTTTTCACCTAGAAACATTTACTCACATTTCGCAGAAATTTCCTAAAGTCAGTTTCGAAAATCAGGCAGTTTTCCCAGAAAAGTCCTCTTGTTGCATGTTCCATTCAATAGACATCTCATTTTCACAGACACCATCACCGTAACATTCATGTTCCTAAAAAAAGTTTCAATCACCAAGGATTCAACAAATATTCACTGCTGAGTTGATAGCATGTGAATTACCGATCTTTAATAAACCATTGAAGACATATTGTCACCTTAAAATATTTAATCAGATTTCACAGCGTTTTCATAACACCCGTTTCGTAATTGAGGCAGATTTTTCAGTAAAACTCTCCTGGAGAGGGTTCTAACCAATAGATATGTAATATACATAGCTTCCCTCACCGAGAAATACCGTGTTCGGAACAGGCTACATACATCAAGGATTTGAGAAACATTTTTAATGAGTTATGTACATGTGTATTACAGATCTTTCATCCACCATACAAGGCATATTGACACATAGAAACATTAACTCTGAGTTCGCAGCTTTTCCCTAATAGCAGTTTCGAAAATCAGGCAGTTTTCAAAGGAAATATATGTTGGAGCGTTTTCTACCCAATAGATACGTAAATTACATAGATTCCCCCGCTGTGAAATTACATTTACCGATCACACCACATGCAGAAATTATTCGACAAAAATAAACTATAGAGTTGTTTGCATGAGGATGACAGGACTTTCATCACAATACAAGGCATATTGATGTTTAGAAGCATTTTCTCTGATTTCACAGAGCTTTCCAAATGCCAGTATCGAAACTGAGGCAGATTTCACGGCAAATGGTCTTGGAGCAGGTTCTAACTTATAGACATGTAATAAACATGGATTCGATCACCGTGAAATTCCGTGTTCTGAACACACTACATGTATCTCGGATTCGACAAATATTCACTACATAGTTGTTAGCATGTGGATTACAGCACTTTCATCCACCCTACAAGGCTTACTGATACTTTGAAGAATTTTCTCAGAATTCAAAGATTAGTTTTAACGCCAGTTTAGAAAATGAGGCAGATTTGGCAGAAAAATATTCTAGGAGCGAGTTATACACAAAAGATATGTAATTTACCATGTTTTACTCACCGTGACATTCCGTGTTCTGAACACGTTACATGAATCACGGATTTGACAAACATACTTTAATGAGTTGTGAACATTTGTATTATCGAACTTTCATCTTCCTTACAATGTATATTTACACATAGAAAGTTTATTCTGATTTAGTAGATTTCTCCTAATCTCAGTTTCTAAAATCATTCAGTTTTCACAGAGATAACCTCTTGGAGCGAGTTCTATCCAATAGAAATGCAATTTACATAGAACCCATCAGCGTGAAATTCCGTGTTCCAAAATACCTACACGCATGACGGATTCGACAAATATTCACTACAGAATTGGTAGCATAAAAATTACCTAACATTCATCCACCATAAATGCCATATTGACACTTTGAAGCACTTTCCCATATTTCAAAAGATTTTCCTAATGCCAGTTTTGAAAATGAGGCAGATTCACAATAGATTCTCTTGGAGCAAGTACTTCCCAATAGAAATGTAATTTACATAGTTTCCTCAAAGTGACATTCCAATTCCCGAACATGCTACATACTTCTGGATTTGACAAACATTTTTAATGACTTATGTACATGTGTATTACAGAACTTTCATCCACCATACAAGGCATATATAAACCTAGAAACATTAACTCTTAATTTGAAGCTTTTCCAAATGCCAGTTTTGATAATCATGCTGTTTTCTCCAGAAAAAATTTTTGGAGCGAGTTCTACCAAATAGACATGAAATTTACATAGATTCCATCTCCGGAAATTTCCGTCATACGATCACGCTACATGCATAGGCTTTCTACAATTAGTCACATCAGGTTTGTTTGCATGTGGCTTTATGAACTTCCATCACAATACAAGGCATATTGTCAGTTTCAATCATTTTCACTGATTTTGAAGGAATTTCCAAATGCCAGTTTCGAAAATGAGGCAGATTTCGCAGAAAAAACTGTTGGACTGGGTTCTAACCAAGAGATATGTATTTTACCTAGATTCGCTCACCGTGATATTCTGTGTTCCGAACACTCTTCATGTATCTCGGATTCGACAAATATTCTCTACAGAGTTGTTAGTATGCGGATTGCCAAACTTTCATCCACCATACAAGGCATATTTACACCTACAATTGATTAATCTGAGTTCGCAGCTTATTCCTAACGCCAGTTTCAAAAATCAGGCTGTTATCTCAGGAAAAACCTCTTGGAGCGATTTCTAACCTAGGGAAATGTAATTTACATAAATTTCCTCACTGTGACATTCCGTGTTCCAATCATTCTACATGCATAACGGATTCGACAAATATTCACTACAGATTTGTTAGCATGTGGATTACCGAACTTTCATCACAAAACATTGAGTATTGATTCTTAGAAGTAGTTTCTCAGATTTTGCAGCGTTTTCCAAGCGCCAGTTTAAAAATGAAGCAGTTTTCACAGAAAAATTCTCTTGAAGTGAGTTCTACCGAATCGACAAGTAGTTTAGATTGTTTCAATCAACGTGAAATTCCACATTCCGAACATGGTACATGCATCACGGATTAGAAAAAAGATTCTTTAATATGTTGTGAAAATATGGATTACTGAACTTTCTTCCAACATAAAGGCATCTTTACACCTACAAATATTTTCTCTCATTTCGCAGCTTTATCCAAACATCCCATTCGAGAATCAAGCAATTTTCGCTGAAATATTCTATTCTAGCTAGTTCTACCCAATAGAATTCTAATTTACATAGTTCCATTACCGTGAAATTCTGTTTTTCGAACGCGCTACATGAATCACGGTTTGAAAAATATTTACTACACTCTTGTTAAAATGTGGATTACCGCACTTTCATCCACCAATCAAGTCATATTGACACTTAGAAGCATTTTCTCATATTTCGAAGATATTTCCTAATGCCAGATTTGAAAATGAGGCAGATTTTGCAGAAAAATGCTCTTGGAGTGAGTTCTACCCAATAGACAGGTAATTTACATAGATGTGCTCATCATGACATTTTGTGTTCCGAACACATTTCATGTACCTCGGATTCGACAAATATTCACTACAGAGATGTTAGCATTTGGATTACCAATCTTACATCCACCCTACCAGGCATATTTACACCTACAAGTATTTACTCTCATTTCGCAGTTTTATCCAAACGTCAAATTCGAAAATCATGCAATTTGCGCAGATAAATTCTATTCAAGCTAGTTCTACCCAATAGAATTTTAATTTACATAGTTTCATTACCGTGAATTTCCCTGTTCCAAACACGCTAAATAATTCACGGATTCGAAAAGTATTCCCTTCATAGTTGGTTACGTGGATTACCAGACTTAAATTCCCCATTCAAGGCATATTCACACTTAGAAGCATTTTCTCAGATTTCTCATGTTTTTCCTAACGCCAGTTTGGAAAATGAGGCTGATTTCACAGAAAATGTTCTTGGAGCCAGTTCTACCCAAAAGATATGTAATTTAACTAGTTCACTCACCGTGACATTCCGTGTCCTGAAAATGTTACATGCATCAAGGTTTCGACAATCATTCTTTAATGAGTGTGAGCACGTGGATTATCAAATTTTCATCCACCTTACAAGACATGTTTTCACCTAGAAACATTTACTCACATTTCGCAGAAATTTCCTAAAGTCAGTTTCGAAAATCAGGCAGTTTTCCCAGAAAAATCCTCTTGTTGCATGTTCCATTCAATAGACATCTCATTTTCACAGACACCATCACCGTAACATTCATGTTCCTAAAAAAAGTTTCAATCACCAAGGATTCAACAAATATTCACTGCTGAGTTGATAGCATGTGAATTACCGATCTTTAATAAACCATTGAAGACATATTGTCACCTTAAAATATTTAATCAGATTTCACAGCGTTTTCATAACACCAGTTTCGTAATTGAGGCAGATTTTTCAGTAAAACTCTCCTGGAGAGGGTTCTAACCAATAGATATGTAATATACATAGCTTCCCTCACCGAGAAAGACCGTGTTCGGAACAGGCTACATACATCAAGGATTTGAGAAACATTTTTAATGAGTTATGTACATGTGTATTACAGATCTTTCATCCACCATACAAGGCATATTGACACATAGAAACATTAACTCTGAGTTCGCAGCTTTTCCCTAATAGCAGTTTCGAAAATCATGCAGTTTTCAAAGGAAATACATGTTGGAGCGTTTTCTACCCAATAGATATGTAAATTACATAGATTCCCCCGCTGTGAAATTACATTTACCGATCACACCACATGCAGAAATGATTCGACAAAAATAAACTATAGAGTTGTTTGCATGAGGATGACAGGACTTTCATCACAATACAAGGCATATTGATGTTTAGAAGCATTTTCTCTGATTTCACAGAGCTTTCCAAATGCCAGTATCGAAACTGAGGCAGATTTCACGGCAAATCGTCTTGGAGCAGGTTCTAACTTATAGACATGTAATAAACATGGATTCGATCACCGTGAAATTCCGTGTTCTGAACACACTACATGTATCTCGGATTCGACAAATATTCACTACATAGTTGTTAGCATGTGGATTACAGCACTTTCATCCACCCTACAAGGCTTACTGATACTTTGAAGAATTTTCTCAGAATTCAAAGATTAGTTTTAACGCCAGTTTAGAAAATGAGGCAGATTTGCTGGAAAAATATTCTAGAAGCGAGTTATACACAAAAGATATGTAATTTACCATGTTTTACTCACCGTGACATTCCGTGTTCTGAACACGTTACATGAATCACGGATTTGACAAACATACTTTAATGAGTTGTGAACATTTGTATTATCGAACTTTCATCTTCCTTACAATGTATATTTACACATAGAAAGTTTATTCTGATTTAGTAGATTTCTCCTAATCTCAGTTTCTAAAATCATTCAGTTTTCACAGAGATAACCTCTTGGAGCGAGTTCTATCCAATAGAAATGCAATTTACATAGAACCCATCAGCGTGAAATTCCGTGTTCCAAAATACCTACACGCATGACGGATTCGACAAATATTCACTACAGAATTGGTAGCATAAAAATTACCTAACATTCATCCACCATAAATGCCATATTGACACTTTGAAGCACTTTCCCATATTTCAAAAGATTTTCCTAATGCCAGTTTTGAAAATGAGGCAGATTCACAATAGATTCTCTTGGAGCAAGTACTTCCCAATAGAAATGTAATTTACATAGTTTCCTCAAAGTGACATTCCAATTCCCGAACATGCTACATACTTCTGGATTTGACAAACATTTTAATGACTTATGTACATGTGTATTACAGAACTTTCATCCACCATACAAGGCATATATAAACCTAGAAACATTAACTCTTAATTTGAAGCTTTTCCAAATGCCAGTTTCGAAAATCATGCTGTTTTCTCCAGAAAAAATTTTTGGAGCGAGTTCTACCAAATAGACATGAAATTTACATAGATTCCATCTCCGGAAATTTCCGTCATACGATCACGCTACATGCATAGGCTTTCTACAATTAGTCACATCAGGTTTGTTTGCATGTGGCTTTATGAACTTCCATCACAATACAAGGCATATTGTCAGTTTCAATCATTTTCTCTGATTTTGAAGGAATTTCCAAATGCCAGTTTCGAAAATGAGGCAGATTTCGCAGAAAAAAACTCTTGGATTGGGTTCTAACCAAGAGATATGTATTTTACCTAGATTCGCTCACCGTGATATTCTGTGTTCCGAACACTCTTCATGTATCTCGGATTCGACAAATATTCTCTACAGAGTTGTTAGTATGCGGATTGCCGAACTTTCACCCACCATACAAGGCATATTTACACCTACAATTGATTAATCTGAGTTCGCAGCTTATTCCTAACGCCAGTTTCAAAAATCAGGCTGTTATCTCAGGAAAAAACTCTTGGAGCGATTTCTAACCTAGGGAAATGTAATTTACATAAATTTCCTCACTGTGACATTCCGTGTTCCAATCATTCTACATGCATAACGGATTCGACAAATATTCACTACAGATTTGTTAGCATGTGGATTACCGAACTTTCATCACAAAACATTGAGTATTGATTCTTAGAAGTATTTTCTCAGATTTTGCAGCGTTTTCCAAGCGCCAGTTTAAAAATGAAGCAGTTTTCACAGAAAAATTCTCTTGAAGTGTGTTCTACCGAATCGACAAGTAGTTTAGATTGTTTCAATCAACATGAAATTCCACATTGCGAACATGGTACATGCATCACGGATTAGAAAAAAGATTCTTTAATATGTTGTGAAAATATGGATTACTGAACTTTCTTCCAACATAAAGGCATCTTTACACCTACAAATATTTTCTCTCATTTCGCAGCTTTATCCAAACATCCCATTCGAGAATCAAGCAATTTTCGCTGAAATATTCTATTCTAGCTAGTTCTACCCAATAGAATTCTAATTTACATAGTTCCATTACCGTGAAATTCTGTTTTTCGAACGCGCTACATGAATCACGGTTTGAAAAATATTTACTACACTCTTGTTAAAATGTGGATTACCGGACTTTCATCCACCAATCAAGTCATATTGACACTTAGAAGCATTTTCTCATATTTCGAAGATATTTCCTAATGCCAGATTTGAAAATGAGGCAGATTTTGCAGAAAAATGCTCTTGGAGTGAGTTCTACCCAATAGACAGGTAATTTACATAGATGTGCTCATCATGACATTTTGTGTTCCGAACACATTTCATGTACCTCGGATTCGACAAATATTCACTACAGAGATGTTAGCATTTGGATTACCAATCTTACATCCACCCTACCAGGCATATTTACACCTACAAGTATTTACTCTCATTTCGCAGTTTTATCCAAACGTCAAATTCGAAAATCATGCAATTTGCGCAGATAAATTCTATTCAAGCTAGTTCTACCCAATAGAATTTTAATTTACATAGTTTCATTACCGTGAATTTCCCTGTTCCAAACACGCTAAATAATTCACGGATTCGAAAAGTATTCCCTTCATAGTTGGTTACGTGGATTACCGGACTTAAATTCCCCATTCAAGGCATATTCACACTTAGAAGCATTTTCTCAGATTTCTCATGTTTTTCCTAACGCCAGTTTGGAAAATGAGGCTGATTTCACAGAAAATGTTCTTGGAGCCAGTTCTACCCAAAAGATATGTAATTTAACTAGTTCACTCACCGTGACATTCCGTGTCCTGAAAATGTTACATGCATCAAGGTTTCGACAATCATTCTTTAATGAGTGTGAGCACGTGGATTATCAAATTTTCATCCACCTTACAAGACATGTTTTCACCTAGAAACATTTACTCACATTTCGCAGAAATTTCCTAAAGTCAGTTTCGAAAATCAGGCAGTTTTCCCAGAAAAGTCCTCTTGTTGCATGTTCCATTCAATAGACATCTCATTTTCACAGACACCATCACCGTAACATTCATGTTCCTAAAAAAAGTTTCAATCACCAAGGATTCAACAAATATTCACTGCTGAGTTGATAGCATGTGAATTACCGATCTTTAATAAACCATTGAAGACATATTGTCACCTTAAAATATTTAATCAGATTTCACAGCGTTTTCATAACACCAGTTTCGTAACTGAGGCAGATTTTTCAGTAAAACTCTCCTGGAGAGGGTTCTAACCAATAGATATGTAATATACATAGCTTCCTTCACCGAGAAAGACCGTGTTCGGAACAGGCTACATACATCAAGGATTTGAGAAACATTTTTAATGAGTTATGTACATGTGTATTACAGATCTTTCATCCACCATACAAGGCATATTGACACATAGAAACATTAACTCTGAGTTCGCAGCTTTTCCCTAATAGCAGTTTCGAAAATCATGCAGTTTTCAAAGGAAATACATGTTGGAGCGTTTTCTACCCAATAGATACGTAAATTACATAGATTCCCCCGCTGTGAAATTACATTTACCGATCACACCACATGCAGAAATGATTCGACAAAAATAAACTATAGAGTTGTTTGCATGAGGATGACAGGACTTTCATCACAATACAAGGCATATTGATGTTTAGAAGCATTTTCTCTGATTTCACAGAGCTTTCCAAATGCCAGTATCGAAACTGAGGCAGATTTCACGGCAAATGGTCTTGGAGCAGGTTCTAACTTATAGACATGTAATAAACATGGATTCGATCACCGTGAAATTCCGTGTTCTGAACACACTACATGTATCTCGGATTCGACAAATATTCACTACATAGTTGTTAGCATGTGGATTACAGCACTTTCATCCACCCTACAAGGCTTACTGATACTTTGAAGAATTTTCTCAGAATTCAAAGATTAGTTTTAACGCCAGTTTAGAAAATGAGGCAGATTTGGCAGAAAAATATTCTAGGAGCGAGTTATACACAAAAGATATGTAATTTACCATGTTTTACTCACCGTGACATTCCGTGTTCTGAACACGTTACATGAATCACGGATTTGACAAACATACTTTAATGAGTTGTGAACATTTGTATTATCGAACTTTCATCTTCCTTACAATGTATATTTACACATAGAAAGTTTATTCTGATTTAGTAGATTTCTCCTAATCTCAGTTTCTAAAATCATTCAGTTTTCACAGAGATAACCTCTTGGAGCGAGTTCTATCCAATAGAAATGCAATTTACATAGAACCCATCAGCGTGAAATTCCGTGTTCCAAAATACCTACACGCATGACGGATTCGACAAATATTCACTACAGAATTGGTAGCATAAAAATTACCTAACATTCATCCACCATAAATGCCATATTGACACTTTGAAGCACTTTCCCATATTTCAAAAGATTTTCCTAATGCCAGTTTTGAAAATGAGGCAGATTCACAATAGATTCTCTTGGAGCAAGTACTTCCCAATAGAAATGTAATTTACATAGTTTCCTCAAAGTGACATTCCAATTCCCGAACATGCTACATACTTCTGGATTTGACAAACATTTTAATGACTTATGTACATGTGTATTACAGAACTTTCATCCACCATACAAGGCATATATAAACCTAGAAACATTAACTCTTAATTTGAAGCTTTTCCAAATGCCAGTTTCGAAAATCATGCTGTTTTCTCCAGAAAAAATTTTTGGAGCGAGTTCTACCAAATAGACATGAAATTTACATAGATTCCATCTCCGGAAATTTCCGTCATACGATCACGCTACATGCATAGGCTTTCTACAATTAGTCACATCAGGTTTGTTTGCATGTGGCTTTATGAACTTCCATCACAATACAAGGCATATTGTCAGTTTCAATCATTTTCTCTGATTTTGAAGGAATTTCCAAATGCCAGTTTCGAAAATGAGGCAGATTTCGCAGAAAAAAACTCTTGGATTGGGTTCTAACCAAGAGATATGTATTTTATCTAGTTTCGCTCACCGTGATATTCTGTGTTCCGAACACTCTTCATGTATCTCGGATTCGACAAATATTCTCTACAGAGTTGTTAGTATGCGGATTGCCGAACTTTCACCCACCATACAAGGCATATTTACACCTACAATTGATTAATCTGAGTTCGCAGCTTATTCCTAACGCCAGTTTCAAAAATCAGGCTGTTATCTCAGGAAAAAACTCTTGGAGCGATTTCTAACCTAGGGAAATGTAATTTACATAAATTTCCTCACTGTGACATTCCGTGTTCCAATCATTCTACATGCATAACGGATTCGACAAATATTCACTACAGATTTGTTAGCATGTGGATTACCGAACTTTCATCACAAAACATTGAGTATTGATTCTTAGAAGTATTTTCTCAGATTTTGCAGCGTTTTCCAAGCGCCAGTTTAAAAATGAAGCAGTTTTCACAGAAAAATTCTCTTGAAGTGTGTTCTACCGAATCGACAAGTAGTTTAGATTGTTTCAATCAACATGAAATTCCACATTCCGAACATGGTACATGCATCACGGATTAGAAAAAAGATTCTTTAATATGTTGTGAAAATATGGATTACTGAACTTTCTTCCAACATAAAGGCATCTTTACACCTACAAATATTTTCTCTCATTTCGCAGCTTTATCCAAACATCACATTCGAGAATCAAGCAATTTTCGCTGAAATATTCTATTCTAGCTAGTTCTACCCAATAGAATTCTAATTTACATAGTTCCATTACCGTGAAATTCTGTTTTTCGAACGCGCTACATGAATCACGGTTTGAAAAATATTTACTACACTCTTGTTAAAATGTGGATTACCGGACTTTCATCCACCAATCAAGTCATATTGACACTTAGAAGCATTTTCTCATATTTCGAAGATATTTCCTAATGCCAGATTTGAAAATGAGGCAGATTTTGCAGAAAAATGCTCTTGGAGTGAGTTCTACCCAATAGACAGGTAATTTACATAGATGTGCTCATCATGACATTTTGTGTTCCGAACACATTTCATGTACCTCGGATTCGACAAATATTCACTACAGAGATGTTAGCATTTGGATTACCAATCTTACATCCACCCTACCAGGCATATTTACACCTACAAGTATTTACTCTCATTTCGCAGTTTTATCCAAACGTCAAATTCGAAAATCATGCAATTTGCGCAGATAAGTTCTATTCAAGCTAGTTCTACCCAATAGAATTTTAATTTACATAGTTTCATTACCGTGAATTTCCGTGTTCCAAACACGCTAAATAAGTCACGGATTCGAAAAGTATTCCCTTCATAGTTGGTTACGTGGATTACCGGACTTAAATTCCCCATTCAAGGCATATTCACACTTAGAAGCATTTTCTCAGATTTCTCATGTTTTTCCTAACGCCAGTTTGGAAAATGAGGCTGATTTCACAGAAAATGTTCTTGGAGCCAGTTCTACCCAAAAGATATGTAATTTAACTAGTTCACTCACCGTGACATTCCGTGTCCTGAAAATGTTACATGCATCAAGGTTTCGACAATCATTCTTTAATGAGTGTGAGCACGTGGATTATCAAATTTTCATCCACCTTACAAGACATGTTTTCACCTAGAAACATTTACTCACATTTCGCAGAAATTTCCTAAAGTCAGTTTCGAAAATCAGGCAGTTTTCCCAGAAAAGTCCTCTTGTTGCATGTTCCATTCAATAGACATCTCATTTTCACAGACACCATCACCGTAACATTCATGTTCCTAAAAAAAGTTTCAATCACCAAGGATTCAACAAATATTCACTGCTGAGTTGATAGCATGTGAATTACCGATCTTTAATAAACCATTGAAGACATATTGTCACCTTAAAATATTTAATCAGATTTCACAGCATTTTCATAACACCAGTTTCGTAACTGAGGCAGATTTTTCAGTAAAACTCTCCTGGAGAGGGTTCTAACCAATAGATATGTAATATACATAGCTTCCTTCACCGAGAAAGACCGTGTTCGGAACAGGCTACATACATCAAGGATTTGAGAAACATTTTTAATGAGTTATGTACATGTGTATTACAGATCTTTCATCCACCATACAAGGCATATTGACACATAGAAACATTAACTCTGAGTTCGCAGCTTTTCCCTAATAGCAGTTTCGAAAATCATGCAGTTTTCAAAGGAAATACATGTTGGAGCGTTTTCTACCCAATAGATACGTAAATTACATAGATTCCCCCGCTGTGAAATTACATTTACCGATCACACCACATGCAGAAATGATTCGACAAAAATAAACTATAGAGTTGTTTGCATGAGGATGACAGGACTTTCATCACAATACAAGGCATATTGATGTTTAGAAGCATTTTCTCTGATTTCACAGAGCTTTCCAAATGCCAGTATCGAAACTGAGGCAGATTTCACGGCAAATGGTCTTGGAGCAGGTTCTAACTTATAGACATGTAATAAACATGGATTCGATCACCGTGAAATTCCGTGTTCTGAACACACTACATGTATCTCGGATTCGACAAATATTCACTACATAGTTGTTAGCATGTGGATTACAGCACTTTCATCCACCCTACAAGGCTTACTGATACTTTGAAGAATTTTCTCAGAATTCAAAGATTAGTTTTAACGCCAGTTTAGAAAATGAGGCAGATTTGGCAGAAAAATATTCTAGGAGCGAGTTATACACAAAAGATATGTAATTTACCATGTTTTACTCACCGTGACATTCCGTGTTCTGAAAACGTTACATGAATCACGGATTTGACAAACATACTTAATGAGTTGTGAACATTTGTATTATCGAACTTTCATCTTCCTTACAATGTATATTTACACATAGAAAGTTTATTCTGATTTAGTAGATTTCTCCTAATCTCAGTTTCTAAAATCATTCAGTTTTCACAGAGATAACCTCTTGGAGCGAGTTCTATCCAATAGAAATGCAATTTACATAGAACCCATCAGCGTGAAATTCCGTGTTCCAAAATACCTACACGCATGACGGATTCGACAAATATTCACTACAGAATTGGTAGCATAAAATTACCTAACATTCATCCACCATAAATGCCATATTGACACTTTGAAGCACTTTCCCATATTTCAAAAGATTTTCCTAATGCCAGTTTTGAAAATGAGGCAGATTCACAATAGATTCTCTTGGAGCAAGTACTTCCCAATAGAAATGTAATTTACATAGTTTCCTCAAAGTGACATTCCAATTCCCGAACATGCTACATACTTCTGGATTTGACAAACATTTTTAATGACTTATGTACATGTGTATTACAGAACTTTCATCCACCATACAAGGCATATATAAACCTAGAAACATTAACTCTTAATTTGAAGCTTTTTCCAAATGCCAGTTTCGAAAATCATGCTGTTTTCTCCAGAAAAAATTTTTGGAGCGAGTTCTACCAAATAGACATGAAATTTACATAGATTCCATCTCCGGAAATTTCCGTCATACGATCACGCTACATGCATAGGCTTTCTACAATTAGTCACATCAGGTTTGTTTGCATGTGGCTTTATGAACTTCCATCACAATACAAGGCATATTGTCAGTTTCAATCATTTTCACTGATTTTGAAGGAATTTCCAAATGCCAGTTTCGAAAATGAGGCAGATTTCGCAGAAAAAACTCTTGGATTGGGTTCTAACCAAGAGATATGTATTTTACCTAGATTCGCTCACCGTGATATTCTGTGTTCCGAACACTCTTCATGTATCTCGGATTCGACAAATATTCTCTACAGAGTTGTTAGTATGCGGATTGCCAAACTTTCATCCACCATACAAGGCATATTTACACCTACAATTGATTAATCTGAGTTCGCAGCTTATTCCTAACGCCAGTTTCAAAAATCAGGCTGTTATCTCAGGAAAAACCTCTTGGAGCGATTTCTAACCTAGGGAAATGTAATTTACATAAATTTCCTCACTGTGACATTCCGTGTTCCAATCATTCTACATGCATAACGGATTCGACAAATATTCACTACAGATTTGTTAGCATGTGGATTACCGAACTTTCATCACAAAACATTGAGTATTGATTCTTAGAAGTATTTTCTCAGATTTTGCAGCGTTTTCCAAGCGCCAGTTTAAAAATGAAGCAGTTTTCACAGAAAAATTCTCTTGAAGTGAGTTCTACCGAATCGACAAGTAGTTTAGATTGTTTCAATCAACGTGAAATTCCACATTCCGAACATGGTACATGCATCACGGATTAGAAAAAAGATTCTTTAATATGTTGTGAAAATATGGATTACTGAACTTTCTTCCAACATAAAGGCATCTTTACACCTACAAATATTTTCTCTCATTTCGCAGCTTTATCCAAACATCACATTCGTGAATCAAGCAATTTTCGCTGAAATATTCTATTCTAGCTAGTTCTACCCAATAGAATTCTAATTTACATAGTTCCATTACCGTGAAATTCTGTTTTTCGAAAGCGCTACATGAATCACGGTTTGAAAAATATTTACTACACTCTTGTTAAAATGTGGATTACCGGACTTTCATCCACCAATCAAGTCATATTGACACTTAGAAGCATTTTCTCATATTTCGAAGATATTTCCTAATGCCAGATTTGAAAATGAGGCAGATTTTGCAGAAAAATGCTCTTGGAGTGAGTTCTACCCAATAGACAGGTAATTTACATAGATGTGCTCATCATGACATTTTGTGTTCCGAACACATTTCATGTACCTCGGATTCGACAAATATTCACTACAGAGATGTTAGCATTTGGATTACCAATCTTACATCCACCCTACCAGGCATATTTACACCTACAAGTATTTACTCTCATTTCGCAGTTTTATCCAAACGTCAAATTCGAAAATCATGCAATTTGCGCAGATAAATTCTATTCAAGCTAGTTCTACCCAATAGAATTTTAATTTACATAGTTTCATTACCGTGAATTTCCCTGTTCCAAACACGCTAAATAATTCACGGATTCGAAAAGTATTCCCTTCATAGTTGGTTACGTGGATTACCGGACTTAAATTCCCCATTCAAGGCATATTCACACTTAGAAGCATTTTCTCAGATTTCTCATGTTTTTCCTAACGCCAGTTTGGAAAATGAGGCTGATTTCACAGAAAATGTTCTTGGAGCCAGTTCTACCCAAAAGATATGTAATTTAACTAGTTCACTCACCGTGACATTCCGTGTCCTGAAAATGTTACATGCATCAAGGTTTCGACAATCATTCTTTAATGAGTGTGAGCACGTGGATTATCAAATTTTCATCCACCTTACAAGACATGTTTTCACCTAGAAACATTTACTCACATTTCGCAGAAATTTCCTAAAGTCAGTTTCGAAAATCAGGCAGTTTTCCCAGAAAAATCCTCTTGTTGCATGTTCCATTCAATAGACATCTCATTTTCACAGACACCATCACCGTAACATTCATGTTCCTAAAAAAAGTTTCAATCACCAAGGATTCAACAAATATTCACTGCTGAGTTGATAGCATGTGAATTACCGATCTTTAATAAACCATTGAAGACATATTGTCACCTTAAAATATTTAATCAGATTTCACAGCGTTTTCATAACACCAGTTTCGTAACTGAGGCAGATTTTTCAGTAAAACTCTCCTGGAGAGGGTTCTAACCAATAGATATGTAATATACATAGCTTCCCTCACCGAGAAAGACCGTGTTCGGAACAGGCTACATACATCAAGGATTTGAGAAACATTTTTAATGAGTTATGTACATGTGTATTACAGATCTTTCATCCACCATACAAGGCATATTGACACATAGAAACATTAACTCTGAGTTCGCAGCTTTTCCCTAATAGCAGTTTCGAAAATCATGCAGTTTTCAAAGGAAATACATGTTGGAGCGTTTTCTACCCAATAGATACGTAAATTACATAGATTCCCCCGCTGTGAAATTACATTTACCGATCACACCACATGCAGAAATGATTCGACAAAAATAAACTATAGAGTTGTTTGCATGAGGATGACAGGACTTTCATCACAATACAAGGCATATTGATGTTTAGAAGCATTTTCTCTGATTTCACAGAGCTTTCCAAATGCCAGTATCGAAACTGAGGCAGATTTCACGGCAAATGGTCTTGGAGCAGGTTCTAACTTATAGACATGTAATAAACATGGATTCGATCACCGTGAAATTCCGTGTTCTGAACACACTACATGTATCTCGGATTCGACAAATATTCACTACATAGTTGTTAGCATGTGGATTACAGCACTTTCATCCACCCTACAAGGCTTACTGATACTTTGAAGAATTTTCTCAGAATTCAAAGATTAGTTTTAACGCCAGTTTAGAAAATGAGGCAGATTTGGCAGAAAAATATTCTAGGAGCGAGTTATACACAAAAGATATGTAATTTACCATGTTTTACTCACCGTGACATTCCGTGTTCTGAACACGTTACATGAATCACGGATTTGACAAACATACTTTAATGAGTTGTGAACATTTGTATTATCGAACTTTCATCTTCCTTACAATGTATATTTACACATAGAAAGTTTATTCTGATTTAGTAGATTTCTCCTAATCTCAGTTTCTAAAATCATTCAGTTTTCACAGAGATAACCTCTTGGAGCGAGTTCTATCCAATAGAAATGCAATTTACATAGAACCCATCAGCGTGAAATTCCGTGTTCCAAAATACCTACACGCATGACGGATTCGACAAATATTCACTACAGAATTGGTAGCATAAAAATTACCTAACATTCATCCACCATAAATGCCATATTGACACTTTGAAGCACTTTCCCATATTTCAAAAGATTTTCCTAATGCCAGTTTTGAAAATGAGGCAGATTCACAATAGATTCTCTTGGAGCAAGTACTTCCCAATAGAAATGTAATTTACATAGTTTCCTCAAAGTGACATTCCAATTCCCGAACATGCTACATACTTCTGGATTTGACAAACATTTTAATGACTTATGTACATGTGTATTACAGAACTTTCATCCACCATACAAGGCATATATAAACCTAGAAACATTAACTCTTAATTTGAAGCTTTTTCCAAATGCCAGTTTCGAAAATCATGCTGTTTTCTCCAGAAAAAATTTTTGGAGCGAGTTCTACCAAATAGACATGAAATTTACATAGATTCCATCTCCGGAAATTTCCGTCATACGATCACGCTACATGCATAGGCTTTCTACAATTAGTCACATCAGGTTTGTTTGCATGTGGCTTTATGAACTTCCATCACAATACAAGGCATATTGTCAGTTTCAATCATTTTCTCTGATTTTGAAGGAATTTCCAAATGCCAGTTTCGAAAATGAGGCAGATTTCGCAGAAAAAACTCTTGGATTGGGTTCTAACCAAGAGATATGTATTTTACCTAGATTCGCTCACCGTGATATTCTGTGTTCCGAACACTCTTCATGTATCTCGGATTCGACAAATATTCTCTACAGAGTTGTTAGTATGCGGATTGCCAAACTTTCATCCACCATACAAGGCATATTTACACCTACAATTGATTAATCTGAGTTCGCAGCTTATTCCTAACGCCAGTTTCAAAAATCAGGCTGTTATCTCAGGAAAAACCTCTTGGAGCGATTTCTAACCTAGGGAAATGTAATTTACATAAATTTCCTCACTGTGACATTCCGTGTTCCAATCATTCTACATGCATAACGGATTCGACAAATATTCACTACAGATTTGTTAGCATGTGGATTACCGAACTTTCATCACAAAACATTGAGTATTGATTCTTAGAAGTATTTTCTCAGATTTTGCAGCGTTTTCCAAGCGCCAGTTTAAAAATGAAGCAGTTTTCACAGAAAAATTCTCTTGAAGTGAGTTCTACCGAATCGACAAGTAGTTTAGATTGTTTCAATCAACGTGAAATTCCACATTCCGAACATGGTACATGCATCACGGATTAGAAAAAAGATTCTTTAATATGTTGTGAAAATATGGATTACTGAACTTTCTTCCAACATAAAGGCATCTTTACACCTACAAATATTTTCTCTCATTTCGCAGCTTTATCCAAACATCACATTCGTGAATCAAGCAATTTTCGCTGAAATATTCTATTCTAGCTAGTTCTACCCAATAGAATTCTAATTTACATAGTTCCATTACCGTGAAATTCTGTTTTTCGAAAGCGCTACATGAATCACGGTTTGAAAAATATTTACTACACTCTTGTTAAAATGTGGATTACCGGACTTTCATCCACCAATCAAGTCATATTGACATTTAGAAGCATTTTCTCATATTTCGAAGATATTTCCTAATGCCAGATTTGAAAATGAGGCAGATTTTGCAGAAAAATGCTCTTGGAGTGAGTTCTACCCAATAGACAGGTAATTTACATAGATGTGCTCATCATGACATTTTGTGTTCCGAACACATTTCATGTACCTCGGATTCGACAAATATTCACTACAGAGATGTTAGCATTTGGATTACCAATCTTACATCCACCCTACCAGGCATATTTACACCTACAAGTATTTACTCTCATTTCGCAGTTTTATCCAAACGTCAAATTCGAAAATCATGCAATTTGCGCAGATAAATTCTATTCAAGCTAGTTCTACCCAATAGAATTTTAATTTACATAGTTTCATTACCGTGAATTTCCCTGTTCCAAACACGCTAAATAATTCACGGATTCGAAAAGTATTCCCTTCATAGTTGGTTACGTGGATTACCGGACTTAAATTCCCCATTCAAGGCATATTCACACTTAGAAGCATTTTCTCAGATTTCTCATGTTTTTCCTAACGCCAGTTTGGAAAATGAGGCTGATTTCACAGAAAATGTTCTTGGAGCCAGTTCTACCCAAAAGATATGTAATTTAACTAGTTCACTCACCGTGACATTCCGTGTCCTGAAAATGTTACATGCATCAAGGTTTCGACAATCATTCTTTAATGAGTGTGAGCACGTGGATTATCAAATTTTCATCCACCTTACAAGACATGTTTTCACCTAGAAACATTTACTCACATTTCGCAGAAATTTCCTAAAGTCAGTTTCGAAAATCAGGCAGTTTTCCCAGAAAAATCCTCTTGTTGCATGTTCCATTCAATAGACATCTCATTTTCACAGACACCATCACCGTAACATTCATGTTCCTAAAAAAAGTTTCAATCACCAAGGATTCAACAAATATTCACTGCTGAGTTGATAGCATGTGAATTACCGATCTTTAATAAACCATTGAAGACATATTGTCACCTTAAAATATTTAATCAGATTTCACAGCGTTTTCATAACACCAGTTTCGTAACTGAGGCAGATTTTTCAGTAAAACTCTCCTGGAGAGGGTTCTAACCAATAGATATGTAATATACATAGCTTCCCTCACCGAGAAAGACCGTGTTCGGAACAGGCTACATACATCAAGGATTTGAGAAACATTTTTAATGAGTTATGTACATGTGTATTACAGATCTTTCATCCACCATACAAGGCATATTGACACATAGAAACATTAACTCTGAGTTCGCAGCTTTTCCCTAATAGCAGTTTCGAAAATCATGCAGTTTTCAAAGGAAATACATGTTGGAGCGTTTTCTACCCAATAGATACGTAAATTACATAGATTCCCCCGCTGTGAAATTACATTTACCGATCACACCACATGCAGAAATGATTCGACAAAAATAAACTATAGAGTTGTTTGCATGAGGATGACAGGACTTTCATCACAATACAAGGCATATTGATGTTTAGAAGCATTTTCTCTGATTTCACAGAGCTTTCCAAATGCCAGTATCGAAACTGAGGCAGATTTCACGGCAAATGGTCTTGGAGCAGGTTCTAACTTATAGACATGTAATAAACATGGATTCGATCACCGTGAAATTCCGTGTTCTGAACACACTACATGTATCTCGGATTCGACAAATATTCACTACATAGTTGTTAGCATGTGGATTACAGCACTTTCATCCACCCTACAAGGCTTACTGATACTTTGAAGAATTTTCTCAGAATTCAAAGATTAGTTTTAACGCCAGTTTAGAAAATGAGGCAGATTTGGCAGAAAAATATTCTAGGAGCGAGTTATACACAAAAGATATGTAATTTACCATGTTTTACTCACCGTGACATTCCGTGTTCTGAACACGTTACATGAATCACGGATTTGACAAACATACTTTAATGAGTTGTGAACATTTGTATTATCGAACTTTCATCTTCCTTACAATGTATATTTACACATAGAAAGTTTATTCTGATTTAGTAGATTTCTCCTAATCTCAGTTTCTAAAATCATTCAGTTTTCACAGAGATAACCTCTTGGAGCGAGTTCTATCCAATAGAAATGCAATTTACATAGAACCCATCAGCGTGAAATTCCGTGTTCCAAAATACATACACGCATGACGGATTCGACAAATATTCACTACAGAATTGGTAGCATAAAAATTACCTAACATTCATCCACCATAAATGCCATATTGACACTTTGAAGCACTTTCCCATATTTCAAAAGATTTTCCTAATGCCAGTTTTGAAAATGAGGCAGATTCACAATAGATTCTCTTGGAGCAAGTACTTCCCAATAGAAATGTAATTTACATAGTTTCCTCAAAGTGACATTCCAATTCCCGAACATGCTACATACTTCTGGATTTGACAAACATTTTAATGACTTATGTACATGTGTATTACAGAACTTTCATCCACCATACAAGGCATATATAAACCTAGAAACATTAACTCTTAATTTGAAGCTTTTCCAAATGCCAGTTTCGAAAATCATGCTGTTTTATCCAGAAAAAATTTTTGGAGCGAGTTCTACCAAATAGACATGAAATTTACATAGATTCCATCTCCGGAAATTTCCGTCATACGATCACGCTACATGCATAGGCTTTCTACAATTAGTCACATCAGGTTTGTTTGCATGTGGCTTTATGAACTTCCATCACAATACAAGGCATATTGTCAGTTTCAATCATTTTCTCTGATTTTGAAGGAATTTCCAAATGCCAGTTTCGAAAATGAGGCAGATTTCGCAGAAAAAACTGTTGGATTGGGTTCTAACCAAGAGATATGTATTTTACCTAGATTCGCTCACCGTGATATTCTGTGTTCCGAACACTCTTCATGTATCTCGGATTCGACAAATATTCTCTACAGAGTTGTTAGTATGCGGATTGCCGAACTTTCATCCACCATACAAGGCATATTTACACCTACAATTGATTAATCTGAGTTCGCAGCTTATTCCTAACGCCAGTTTCAAAAATCAGGCTGTTATCTCAGGAAAAACCTCTTGGAGCGATTTCTAACCTAGGGAAATGTAATTTACATAAATTTCCTCACTGTGACATTCCGTGTTCCAATCATTCTACATGCATAACGGATTCGACAAATATTCACTACAGATTTGTTAGCATGTGGATTACCGAACTTTCATCACAAAACATTGAGTATTGATTCTTAGAAGTATTTTCTCAGATTTTGCAGAGTTTTCCAAGCGCCAGTTTAAAAATGAAGCAGTTTTCACAGAAAAATTCTCTTGAAGTGAGTTCTACCGAATCGACAAGTAGTTTAGATTGTTTCAATCAACGTGAAATTTCACATTCCGAACATGGTACATGCATCACGGATTAGAAAAAAGATTCTTTAATATGTTGTGAAAATATGGATTACTGAACTTTCTTCCAACATAAAGGCATCTTTACACCTACAAATATTTTCTCTCATTTCGCAGCTTTATCCAAACATCACATTCGAGAATCAAGCAATTTTCGCTGAAATATTCTATTCTAGCTAGTTCTACCCAATAGAATTCTAATTTACATAGTTCCATTACCGTGAAATTCTGTTTTTCGAACGCGCTACATGAATCACGGTTTGAAAAATTTTTACTACACTCTTGTTAAAATGTGGATTACCGGACTTTCATCCACCAATCAAGTCATATTGACACTTAGAAGCATTTTCTCATATTTCGAAGATATTTCCTAATGCCAGATTTGAAAATGAGGCAGATTTTGCAGAAAAATGCTCTTGGAGTGAGTTCTACCCAATAGACAGGTAATTTACATAGATGTGCTCATCATGACATTTTGTGTTCCGAACACATTTCATGTACCTCGGATTCGACAAATATTCACTACAGAGATGTTAGCATTTGGATTACCAATCTTACATTCACCCTACCAGGCATATTTAAACCTACAAGTATTTACTCTCATTTCGCAGTTTTATCCAAACGTCAAATTCGAAAATCATGCAATTTGCGCAGATAAATTCTATTCAAGCTAGTTCTACCCAATAGAATTTTAATTTACATAGTTTCATTACCGTGAATTTCCCTGTTCCAAACACGCTAAATAATTCACGGATTCGAAAAGTATTCCCTTCATAGTTGGTTACGTGGATTACCGGAATTAAATTCCCCATTCAAGGCATATTCACACTTAGAAGCATTTTCTCAGATTTCTCATGTTTTTCCTAACGCCAGTTTGGAAAATGAGGCTGATTTCACAGAAAATGTTCTTGGAGCCAGTTCTACCCAAAAGATATGTAATTTAACTAGTTCACTCACCGTGACATTCCGTGTCCTGAAAATGTTACATGCATCAAGGTTTCGACAATCATTCTTTAATGAGTGTGAGCACGTGGATTATCAAATTTTCATCCACCTTACAAGACATGTTTTCACCTAGAAACATTTACTCACATTTCGCAGAAATTTCCTAAAGTCAGTTTCGAAAATCAGGCAGTTTTCCCAGAAAAATCCTCTTGTTGCATGTTCCATTCAATAGACATCTCATTTTCACAGACACCATCACCGTAACATTCATGTTCCTAAAAAAAGTTTCAATCACCAAGGATTCAACAAATATTCACTGCTGAGTTGATAGCATGTGAATTACCGATCTTTAATAAACCATTGAAGACATATTGTCACCTTAAAATATTTAATCAGATTTCACAGCGTTTTCATAACACCCGTTTCGTAATTGAGGCAGATTTTTCAGTAAAACTCTCCTGGAGAGGGTTCTAACCAATAGATATGTAATATACATAGCTTCCCTCACCGAGAAAGACCGTGTTCGGAACAGGCTACATACATCAAGGATTTGAGAAACATTTTTAATGAGTTATGTACATGTGTATTACAGATCTTTCATCCACCATACAAGGCATATTGACACATAGAAACATTAACTCTGAGTTCGCAGCTTTTCCCTAATAGCAGTTTCGAAAATCAGGCAGTTTTCAAAGGAAATACATGTTGGAGCGTTTTCTACCCAATAGATACATAAATTACATAGATTCCCCCGCTGTGAAATTACATTTACCGATCACACCACATGCAGAAATGATTCGACAAAAATAAACTATAGAGTTGTTTGCATGAGGATGACAGGACTTTCATCACAATACAAGTCATATTGATGTTTAGAAGCATTTTCTCTGATTTCACAGAGCTTTCCAATGCCAGTATCGAAACTGAGGCAGATTTCACGGCAAATCGTCTTGGAGCAGGTTCTAACTTATAGACATGTAATAAACATGGATTCGATCACCGTGAAATTCCGTGTTCTGAACACACTACATGTATCTCGGATTCGACAAATATTCACTACATAGTTGTTAGCATGTGGATTACAGCACTTTCATCCACCCTACAAGGCTTACTGATACTTTGAAGAATTTTCTCAGAATTCAAAGATTAGTTTTAACGCCAGTTTAGAAAATGAGGCAGATTTGGCAGAAAAATATTCTAGGAGCGAGTTATACACAAAAGATATGTAATTTACCATGTTTTACTCACCGTGACATTCCGTGTTCTGAACACGTTACATGAATCACGGATTTGAAAAACATACTTTAATGAGTTGTGAACATTTGTATTATCGAACTTTCATCTTCCTTACAATGTATATTTACACATAGAAAGTTTATTCTGATTTACTAGATTTCTCCTAATCTCAGTTTCTAAAATCATTCAGTTTTCACAGAGATAACCTCTTGGAGTGAGTTCTATCCAATAGAAATGCAATTTACATAGAACCCATCAGCGTGAAATTCCGTGTTCCAAAATACCTACACGCATGACGGATTCGACAAATATTCACTACAGAATTGGTAGCATAAAAATTACCTAACATTCATCCACCATAAATGCCATATTGACACTTTGAAGCACTTTCCCATATTTCAAAAGATTTTCCTAATGCCAGTTTTGAAAATGAGGCAGATTCACAATAGATTCTCTTGGAGCAAGTACTTCCCAATAGAAATGTAATTTACATAGTTTCCTCAAAGTGACATTCCAATTCCCGAACATGCTACATACTTCTGGATTTGACAAACATTTTTAATGACTTATGTACATGTGTATTACAGAACTTTCATCCACCATACAAGGCATATATAAACCTAGAAACATTAACTCTTAATTTGAAGCTTTTTCCAAATGCCAGTTTCGAAAATCATGCTGTTTTCTCCAGAAAAAATTTTTGGAGCGAGTTCTTCCAAATAGACATGAAATTTACATAGATTCCATCTCCGGAAATTTCCGTCATACGATCACGCTACATGCATAGGCTTTCTACAATTAGTCACATCAGGTTTGTTTGCATGTGGCTTTATGAACTTCCATCACAATACAAGGCATATTGTCAGTTTCAATCATTTTCTCTGATTTTGAAGGAATTTCCAAATGCCAGTTTCGAAAATGAGGCAGATTTCGCAGAAAAAACTCTTGGATTGGGTTCTAACCAAGAGACATGTATTTTACCTAGATTCGCTCACCGTGATATTCTGTGTTCCGAACACTCTTCATGTATCTCGGATTCGACAAATATTCTCTACAGAGTTGTTAGTATGCGGATTGCCGAACTTTCATCCACCATACAAGGCATATTTACACCTACAATTGATTAATCTGAGTTCGCAGCTTATTCCTAACGCCAGTTTCAAAAATCAGGCTGTTATCTCAGGAAAAAACTCTTGGAGCGATTTCTAACCTAGGGAAATGTAATTTACATAAATTTCCTCACTGTGACATTCCGTGTTCCAATCATTCTACATGCATAACGGATTCGACAAATATTCACTACAGATTTGTTAGCATGTGGATTACCGAACTTTCATCACAAAACATTGAGTATTGATTCTTAGAAGTATTTTCTCAGATTTTGCAGTGTTTTCCAAGCGCCAGTTTAAAAATGAAGCAGTTTTCACAGAAAAATTCTCTTGAAGTGAGTTCTACCGAATCGACAAGTAGTTTAGATTGTTTCAATCAACGTGAAATTCCACATTGCGAACATGGTACATGCATCACGGATTAGAAAAAAGATTCTTTAATATGTTGTGAAAATATGGATTACTGAACTTTCTTCCAACATAAAGGCATCTTTACACCTACAAATATTTTCTCTCATTTCGCAGCTTTATCCAAACATCCCATTCGAGAATCGAGCAATTTTCGCTGAAATATTCTATTCTAGCTAGTTCTACCCAATAGAATTCTAATTTACATAGTTCCATTACCGTGAAATTCTGTTTTTCGAACGCGCTACATGAATCACGGTTTGAAAAATATTTACTACACTCTTGTTAAAATGTGGATTACCGGACTTTCATCCACCAATCAAGTCATATTGACACTTAGAAGCATTTTCTCATATTTCGAAGATATTTCCTAATGCCAGATTTGAAAATGAGGCAGATTTTGCAGAAAAATGCTCTTGGAGTGAGTTCTACCCAATAGACAGGTAATTTACATAGATGTGCTCATCATGACATTTTGTGTTCCGAACACATTTCATGTACCTCGGATTCGACAAATATTCACTACAGAGATGTTAGCATTTGGATTACCAATCTTACATTCACCCTACCAGGCATATTTAAACCTACAAGTATTTACTCTCATTTCGCATTTTTATCCAAACGTCAAATTCGAAAATCATGCAATTTGCGCAGATAAATTCTATTCAAGCTAGTTCTACCCAATAGAATTTTAATTTACATAGTTTCATTACCGTGAATTTCCCTGTTCCAAACACGCTAAATAATTCACGGATTCGAAAAGTATTCCCTTCATAGTTGGTTACGTGGATTACCGGACTTAAATTCCCCATTCAAGGCATATTCACACTTAGAAGCATTTTCTCAGATTTCTCATGTTTTTCCTAACGCCAGTTTGGAAAATGAGGCTGATTTCACAGAAAATGTTCTTGGAGCCAGTTCTACCCAAAAGATATGTAATTTAACTAGTTCACTCACCGTGACATTCCGTGTCCTGAAAATGTTACATGCATCAAGGTTTCGACAATCATTCTTTAATGAGTGTGAGCACGTGGATTATCAAATTTTCATCCACCTTACAAGACATGTTTTCACCTAGAAACATTTACTCACATTTCGCAGAAATTTCCTAAAGTCAGTTTCGAAAATCAGGCAGTTTTCCCAGAAAAATCCTCTTGTTGCATGTTCCATTCAATAGACATCTCATTTTCACAGACACCATCACCGTAACATTCATGTTCCTAAAAAAAGTTTCAATCACCAAGGATTCAACAAATATTCACTGCTGAGTTGATAGCATGTGAATTACCGATCTTTAATAAACCATTGAAGACATATTGTCACCTTAAAATATTTAATCAGATTTCACAGCGTTTTCATAACACCCGTTTCGTAATTGAGGCAGATTTTTCAGTAAAACTCTCCTGGAGAGGGTTCTAACCAATAGATATGTAATATACATAGCTTCCCTCACCGAGAAAGACCGTGTTCGGAACAGGCTACATACATCAAGGATTTGAGAAACTTTTTTAATGAGTTATGTACATGTGTATTACAGATCTTTCATCCACCATACAAGGCATATTGACACATAGAAACATTAACTCTGAGTTCGCAGCTTTTCCCTAATAGCAGTTTCGAAAATCAGGCAGTTTTCAAAGGAAATACATGTTGGAGCGTTTTCTACCCAATAGATACATAAATTACATAGATTCCCCCGCTGTGAAATTACATTTACCGATCACACCACATGCAGAAATGATTCGACAAAAATAAACTATAGAGTTGTTTGCATGAGGATGACAGGACTTTCATCACAATACAAGGCATATTGATGTTTAGAAGCATTTTCTCTGATTTCACAGAGCTTTCCAAATGCCAGTATCGAAACTGAGGCAGATTTCACGGCAAATCGTCTTGGAGCAGGTTCTAACTTATAGACATGTAATAAACATGGATTCGATCACCGTGAAATTCCGTGTTCTGAACACACTACATGTATCTCGGATTCGACAAATATTCACTACATAGTTGTTAGCATGTGGATTACAGCACTTTCATCCACCCTACAAGGCTTACTGATACTTTGAAGAATTTTCTCAGAATTCAAAGATTAGTTTTAACGCCAGTTTAGAAAATGAGGCAGATTTGGCAGAAAAATATTCTAGGAGCGAGTTATACACAAAAGATATGTAATTTACCATGTTTTACTCACCGTGACATTCCGTGTTCTGAACACGTTACATGAATCACGGATTTGACAAACATACTTTAATGAGTTGTGAACATTTGTATTATCGAACTTTCATCTTCCTTACAATGTATATTTACACATAGAAAGTTTATTCTGATTTAGTAGATTTCTCCTAATCTCAGTTTCTAAAATCATTCAGTTTTCACAGAGATAACCTCTTGGAGCGAGTTCTATCCAATAGAAATGCAATTTACATAGAACCCATCAGCGTGAAATTCCGTGTTCCAAAATACCTACACGCATGACGGATTCGACAAATATTCACTACAGAATTGGTAGCATAAAAATTACCTAACATTCATCCACCATAAATGCCATATTGACACTTTGAAGCACTTTCCCATATTTCAAAAGATTTTCCTAATGCCAGTTTTGAAAATGAGGCAGATTCACAATAGATTCTCTTGGAGCAAGTACTTCCCAATAGAAATGTAATTTACATAGTTTCCTCAAAGTGACATTCCAATTCCCGAACATGCTACATACTTCTGGATTTGACAAACATTTTTAATGACTTATGTACATGTGTATTACAGAACTTTCATCCACCATACAAGGCATATATAAACCTAGAAACATTAACTCTTAATTTGAAGCTTTTCCAAATGCCAGTTTCGAAAATCATGCTGTTTTCTCCAGAAAAAATTTTTGGAGCGAGTTCTACCAAATAGACATGAAATTTACATAGATTCCATCTCCGGAAATTTCCGTCATACGATCACGCTACATGCATAGGCTTTCTACAATTAGTCACATCAGGTTTGTTTGCATGTGGCTTTATGAACTTCCATCACAATACAAGGCATATTGTCAGTTTCAATCATTTTCTCTGATTTTGAAGGAATTTCCAAATGCCAGTTTCGAAAATGAGGCAGATTTCGCAGAAAAAACTCTTGGATTGGGTTCTAACCAAGAGACATGTATTTTACCTAGATTCGCTCACCGTGATATTCTGTGTTCCGAACACTCTTCATGTATCTCGGATTCGACAAATATTCTCTACAGAGTTGTTAGTATGCGGATTGCCGAACTTTCATCCACCATACAAGGCATATTTACACCTACAATTGATTAATCTGAGTTCGCAGCTTATTCCTAACGCCAGTTTCAAAAATCAGGCTGTTATCTCAGGAAAAAACTCTTGGAGCGATTTCTAACCTAGGGAAATGTAATTTACATAAATTTCCTCACTGTGACATTCCGTGTTCCAATCATTCTACATGCATAACGGATTCGACAAATATTCACTACAGATTTGTTAGCATGTGGATTACCGAACTTTCATCACAAAACATTGAGTATTGATTCTTAGAAGTATTTTCTCAGATTTTGCAGCGTTTTCCAAGCGCCAGTTTAAAAATGAAGCAGTTTTCACAGAAAAATTCTCTTGAAGTGAGTTCTACCGAATCGACAAGTAGTTTAGATTGTTTCAATCAACGTGAAATTCCACATTCCGAACATGGTACATGCATCACGGATTAGAAAAAAGATTCTTTAATATGTTGTGAAAATATGGATTACTGAACTTTCTTCCAACATAAAGGCATCTTTACACCTACAAATATTTTCTCTCATTTCGCAGCTTTATCCAAACATCCCATTCGAGAATCAAGCAATTTTCGCTGAAATATTCTATTCTAGCTAGTTCTACCCAATAGAATTCTAATTTACATAGTTCCATTACCGTGAAATTCTGTTTTTCGAACGCGCTACATGAATCACGGTTTGAAAAATATTTACTACACTCTTGTTAAAATGTGGATTACCGGACTTTCATCCACCAATCAAGTCATATTGACACTTAGAAGCATTTTCTCATATTTCGAAGATATTTCCTAATGCCAGATTTGAAAATGAGGCAGATTTTGCAGAAAAATGCTCTTGGAGTGAGTTCTACCCAATAGACAGGTAATTTACATAGATGTGCTCATCATGACATTTTGTGTTCCGAACACATTTCATGTACCTCGGATTCGACAAATATTCACTACAGAGATGTTAGCATTTGGATTACCAATCTTACATCCACCCTACCAGGCATATTTACACCTACAAGTATTTACTCTCATTTCGCAGTTTTATCCAAACGTCAAATTCGAAAATCATGCAATTTGCGCAGATAAGTTCTATTCAAGCTAGTTCTACCCAATAGAATTTTAATTTACATAGTTTCATTACCGTGAATTTCCGTGTTCCAAACACGCTAAATAAGTCACGGATTCGAAAAGTATTCCCTTCATAGTTGGTTACGTGGATTACCGGACTTAAATTCCCCATTCAAGGCATATTCACACTTAGAAGCATTTTCTCAGATTTCTCATGTTTTTCCTAACGCCAGTTTGGAAAATGAGGCTGATTTCACAGAAAATGTTCTTGGAGCCAGTTCTACCCAAAAGATATGTAATTTAACTAGTTCACTCACCGTGACATTCCGTGTCCTGAAAATGTTACATGCATCAAGGTTTCGACAATCATTCTTTAATGAGTGTGAGCACGTGGATTATCAAATTTTCATCCACCTTACAAGACATGTTTTCACCTAGAAACATTTACTCACATTTCGCAGAAATTTCCTAAAGTCAGTTTCGAAAATCAGGCAGTTTTCCCAGAAAAGTCCTCTTGTTGCATTTTCCATTCAATAGACATCTCATTTTCACAGACACCATCACCGTAACATTCATGTTCCTAAAAAAAGTTTCAATCACCAAGGATTCAACAAATATTCACTGCTGAGTTGATAGCATGTGAATTACCGATCTTTAATAAACCATTGAAGACATATTGTCACCTTAAAATATTTAATCAGATTTCACAGCGTTTTCATAACACCAGTTTCGTAACTGAGGCAGATTTTTCAGTAAAACTCTCCTGGAGAGGGTTCTAACCAATAGATATGTAATATACATAGCTTCCCTCACCGAGAAAGACCGTGTTCGGAACAGGCTACATACATCAAGGATTTGAGAAACATTTTTAATGAGTTATGTACATGTGTATTACAGATCTTTCATCCACCATACAAGGCATATTGACACATAGAAACATTAACTCTGAGTTCGCAGCTTTTCCCTAATAGCAGTTTCGAAAATCATGCAGTTTTCAAAGGAAATACATGTTGGAGCGTTTTCTACCCAATAGATACGTAAATTACATAGATTCCCCCGCTGTGAAATTACATTTACCGATCACACCACATGCAGAAATGATTCGACAAAAATAAACTATAGAGTGGTTTGCATGAGGATGACAGGACTTTCATCACAATACAAGGCATATTGATGTTTAGAAGCATTTTCTCTGATTTCACAGAGCTTTCCAAATGCCAGTATCGAAACTGAGGCAGATTTCACGGCAAATCGTCTTGGAGCAGGTTCTAACTTATAGACATGTAATAAACATGGATTCGATCACCGTGAAATTCCGTGTTCTGAACACACTACATGTATCTCGGATTCGACAAATATTCACTACATAGTTGTTAGCATGTGGATTACAGCACTTTCATCCACCCTACAAGGCTTACTGATACTTTGAAGAATTTTCTCAGAATTCAAAGATTAGTTTTAACGCCAGTTTAGAAAATGAGGCAGATTTGGCAGAAAAATATTCTAGGAGCGAGTTATACACAAAAGATATGTAATTTACCATGTTTTACTCACCGTGACATTCCGTGTTCTGAACACGTTACATGAATCACGGATTTGAAAAACATACTTTAATGAGTTGTGAACATTTGTATTATCGAACTTTCATCTTCCTTACAATGTATATTTACACATAGAAAGTTTATTCTGATTTACTAGATTTCTCCTAATCTCAGTTTCTAAAATCATTCAGTTTTCACAGAGATAACCTCTTGGAGTGAGTTCTATCCAATAGAAATGCAATTTACATAGAACCCATCAGCGTGAAATTCCGTGTTCCAAAATACCTACACGCATGACGGATTCGACAAATATTCACTACAGAATTGGTAGCATAAAAATTACCTAACATTCATCCACCATAAATGCCATATTGACACTTTGAAGCACTTTCCCATATTTCAAAAGATTTTCCTAATGCCAGTTTTGAAAATGAGGCAGATTCACAATAGATTCTCTTGGAGCAAGTACTTCCCAATAGAAATGTAATTTACATAGTTTCCTCAAAGTGACATTCCAATTCCCGAACATGCTACATACTTCTGGATTTGACAAACATTTTTAATGACTTATGTACATGTGTATTACAGAACTTTCATCCACCATACAAGGCATATATAAACCTAGAAACATTAACTCTTAATTTGAAGCTTTTTCCAAATGCCAGTTTCGAAAATCATGCTGTTTTCTCCAGAAAAAATTTTTGGAGCGAGTTCTACCAAATAGACATGAAATTTACATAGATTCCATCTCCGGAAATTTCCGTCATACGATCACGCTACATGCATAGGCTTTCTACAATTAGTCACATCAGGTTTGTTTGCATGTGGCTTTATGAACTTCCATCACAATACAAGGCATATTGTCAGTTTCAATCATTTTCTCTGATTTTGAAGGAATTTCCAAATGCCAGTTTCGAAAATGAGGCAGATTTCGCAGAAAAAACTCTTGGATTGGGTTCTAACCAAGAGACATGTATTTTACCTAGATTCGCTCACCGTGATATTCTGTGTTCCGAACACTCTTCATGTATCTCGGATTCGACAAATATTCTCTACAGAGTTGTTAGTATGCGGATTGCCGAACTTTCATCCACCATACAAGGCATATTTACACCTACAATTGATTAATCTGAGTTCGCAGCTTATTCCTAACGCCAGTTTCAAAAATCAGGCTGTTATCTCAGGAAAAACCTCTTGGAGCGATTTCTAACCTAGGGAAATGTAATTTACATAAATTTCCTCACTGTGACATTCCGTGTTCCAATCATTCTACATGCATAACGGATTCGACAAATATTCACTACAGATTTGTTAGCATGTGGATTACCGAACTTTCATCACAAAACATTGAGTATTGATTCTTAGAAGTATTTTCTCAGATTTTGCAGCGTTTTCCAAGCGCCAGTTTAAAAATGAAGCAGTTTTCACAGAAAAATTCTCTTGAAGTGAGTTCTACCGAATCGACAAGTAGTTTAGATTGTTTCAATCAACGTGAAATTCCACATTCCGAACATGGTACATGCATCACGGATTAGAAAAAAGATTCTTTAATATGTTGTGAAAATATGGATTACTGAACTTTCTTCCAACATAAAGGCATCTTTACACCTACAAATATTTTCTCTCATTTCGCAGCTTTATCCAAACATCCCATTCGAGAATCAAGCAATTTTCGCTGAAATATTCTATTCTAGCTAGTTCTACCCAATAGAATTCTAATTTACATAGTTCCATTACCGTGAAATTCTGTTTTTCGAACGCGCTACATGAATCACGGTTTGAAAAATATTTACTACACTCTTGTTAAAATGTGGATTACCGGACTTTCATCCACCAATCAAGTCATATTGACACTTAGAAGCATTTTCTCATATTTCGAAGATATTTCCTAATGCCAGATTTGAAAATGAGGCAGATTTTGCAGAAAAATGCTCTTGGAGTGAGTTCTACCCAATAGACAGGTAATTTACATAGATGTGCTCATCATGACATTTTGTGTTCCGAACACATTTCATGTACCTCGGATTCGACAAATATTCACTACAGAGATGTTAGCATTTGGATTACCAATCTTACATCCACCCTACCAGGCATATTTACACCTACAAGTATTTACTCTCATTTCGCAGTTTTATCCAAACGTCAAATTCGAAAATCATGCAATTTGCGCAGATAAGTTCTATTCAAGCTAGTTCTACCCAATAGAATTTTAATTTACATAGTTTCATTACCGTGAATTTCCGTGTTCCAAACACGCTAAATAAGTCACGGATTCGAAAAGTATTCCCTTCATAGTTGGTTACGTGGATTACCGGACTTAAATTCCCCATTCAAGGCATATTCACACTTAGAAGCATTTTCTCAGATTTCTCATGTTTTTCCTAACGCCAGTTTGGAAAATGAGGCTGATTTCACAGAAAATGTTCTTGGAGCCAGTTCTACCCAAAAGATATGTAATTTAACTAGTTCACTCACCGTGACATTCCGTGTCCTGAAAATGTTACATGCATCAAGGTTTCGACAATCATTCTTTAATGAGTGTGAGCACGTGGATTATCAAATTTTCATCCACCTTACAAGACATGTTTTCACCTAGAAACATTTACTCACATTTCGCAGAAATTTCCTAAAGTCAGTTTCGAAAATCAGGCAGTTTTCCCAGAAAAGTCCTCTTGTTGCATTTTCCATTCAATAGACATCTCATTTTCACAGACACCATCACCGTAACATTCATGTTCCTAAAAAAAGTTTCAATCACCAAGGATTCAACAAATATTCACTGCTGAGTTGATAGCATGTGAATTACCGATCTTTAATAAACCATTGAAGACATATTGTCACCTTAAAATATTTAATCAGATTTCACAGCGTTTTCATAACACCAGTTTCGTAACTGAGGCAGATTTTTCAGTAAAACTCTCCTGGAGAGGGTTCTAACCAATAGATATGTAATATACATAGCTTCCCTCACCGAGAAAGACCGTGTTCGGAACAGGCTACATACATCAAGGATTTGAGAAACATTTTTAATGAGTTATGTACATGTGTATTACAGATCTTTCATCCACCATACAAGGCATATTGACACATAGAAACATTAACTCTGAGTTCGCAGCTTTTCCCTAATAGCAGTTTCGAAAATCATGCAGTTTTCAAAGGAAATACATGTTGGAGCGTTTTCTACCCAATAGATACGTAAATTACATAGATTCCCCCGCTGTGAAATTACATTTACCGATCACACCACATGCAGAAATGATTCGACAAAAATAAACTATAGAGTGGTTTGCATGAGGATGACAGGACTTTCATCACAATACAAGGCATATTGATGTTTAGAAGCATTTTCTCTGATTTCACAGAGCTTTCCAAATGCCAGTATCGAAACTGAGGCAGATTTCACGGCAAATCGTCTTGGAGCAGGTTCTAACT
Source organism: Camelus bactrianus (assembly GCF_048773025.1). Taxonomy (NCBI): domain Eukaryota; kingdom Metazoa; phylum Chordata; class Mammalia; order Artiodactyla; family Camelidae; genus Camelus; species Camelus bactrianus. The sequence continues at coordinate 139,119,938 of NC_133539.1, read as the reverse complement.
TATAGACATGTAATAAACATGGATTCGATCACCGTGAAATTCCGTGTTCTGAACACACTACATGTATCTCGGATTCGACAAATATTCACTACATAGTTGTTAGCATGTGGATTACAGCACTTTCATCCACCCTACAAGGCTTACTGATACTTTGAAGAATTTTCTCAGAATTCAAAGATTAGTTTTAACGCCAGTTTAGAAAATGAGGCAGATTTGGCAGAAAAATATTCTAGGAGCGAGTTATACACAAAAGATATGTAATTTACCATGTTTTACTCACCGTGACATTCCGTGTTCTGAACACGTTACATGAATCACGGATTTGAAAAACATACTTTAATGAGTTGTGAACATTTGTATTATCGAACTTTCATCTTCCTTACAATGTATATTTACACATAGAAAGTTTATTCTGATTTACTAGATTTCTCCTAATCTCAGTTTCTAAAATCATTCAGTTTTCACAGAGATAACCTCTTGGAGTGAGTTCTATCCAATAGAAATGCAATTTACATAGAACCCATCAGCGTGAAATTCCGTGTTCCAAAATACCTACACGCATGACGGATTCGACAAATATTCACTACAGAATTGGTAGCATAAAAATTACCTAACATTCATCCACCATAAATGCCATATTGACACTTTGAAGCACTTTCCCATATTTCAAAAGATTTTCCTAATGCCAGTTTTGAAAATGAGGCAGATTCACAATAGATTCTCTTGGAGCAAGTACTTCCCAATAGAAATGTAATTTACATAGTTTCCTCAAAGTGACATTCCAATTCCCGAACATGCTACATACTTCTGGATTTGACAAACATTTTTAATGACTTATGTACATGTGTATTACAGAACTTTCATCCACCATACAAGGCATATATAAACCTAGAAACATTAACTCTTAATTTGAAGCTTTTTCCAAATGCCAGTTTCGAAAATCATGCTGTTTTCTCCAGAAAAAATTTTTGGAGCGAGTTCTACCAAATAGACATGAAATTTACATAGATTCCATCTCCGGAAATTTCCGTCATACGATCACGCTACATGCATAGGCTTTCTACAATTAGTCACATCAGGTTTGTTTGCATGTGGCTTTATGAACTTCCATCACAATACAAGGCATATTGTCAGTTTCAATCATTTTCTCTGATTTTGAAGGAATTTCCAAATGCCAGTTTCGAAAATGAGGCAGATTTCGCAGAAAAAACTCTTGGATTGGGTTCTAACCAAGAGACATGTATTTTACCTAGATTCGCTCACCGTGATATTCTGTGTTCCGAACACTCTTCATGTATCTCGGATTCGACAAATATTCTCTACAGAGTTGTTAGTATGCGGATTGCCGAACTTTCATCCACCATACAAGGCATATTTACACCTACAATTGATTAATCTGAGTTCGCAGCTTATTCCTAACGCCAGTTTCAAAAATCAGGCTGTTATCTCAGGAAAAACCTCTTGGAGCGATTTCTAACCTAGGGAAATGTAATTTACATAAATTTCCTCACTGTGACATTCCGTGTTCCAATCATTCTACATGCATAACGGATTCGACAAATATTCACTACAGATTTGTTAGCATGTGGATTACCGAACTTTCATCACAAAACATTGAGTATTGATTCTTAGAAGTATTTTCTCAGATTTTGCAGCGTTTTCCAAGCGCCAGTTTAAAAATGAAGCAGTTTTCACAGAAAAATTCTCTTGAAGTGAGTTCTACCGAATCGACAAGTAGTTTAGATTGTTTCAATCAACGTGAAATTCCACATTCCGAACATGGTACATGCATCACGGATTAGAAAAAAGATTCTTTAATATGTTGTGAAAATATGGATTACTGAACTTTCTTCCAACATAAAGGCATCTTTACACCTACAAATATTTTCTCTCATTTCGCAGCTTTATCCAAACATCCCATTCGAGAATCGAGCAATTTTCGCTGAAATATTCTATTCTAGCTAGTTCTACCCAATAGAATTCTAATTTACATAGTTCCATTACCGTGAAATTCTGTTTTTCGAACGCGCTACATGAATCACGGTTTGAAAAATATTTACTACACTCTTGTTAAAATGTGGATTACCGGACTTTCATCCACCAATCAAGTCATATTGACACTTAGAAGCATTTTCTCATATTTCGAAGATATTTCCTAATGCCAGATTTGAAAATGAGGCAGATTTTGCAGAAAAATGCTCTTGGAGTGAGTTCTACCCAATAGACAGGTAATTTACATAGATGTGCTCATCATGACATTTTGTGTTCCGAACACATTTCATGTACCTCGGATTCGACAAATATTCACTACAGAGATGTTAGCATTTGGATTACCAATCTTACATTCACCCTACCAGGCATATTTAAACCTACAAGTATTTACTCTCATTTCGCATTTTTATCCAAACGTCAAATTCGAAAATCATGCAATTTGCGCAGATAAATTCTATTCAAGCTAGTTCTACCCAATAGAATTTTAATTTACATAGTTTCATTACCGTGAATTTCCCTGTTCCAAACACGCTAAATAATTCACGGATTCGAAAAGTATTCCCTTCATAGTTGGTTACGTGGATTACCGGACTTAAATTCCCCATTCAAGGCATATTCACACTTAGAAGCATTTTCTCAGATTTCTCATGTTTTTCCTAACGCCAGTTTGGAAAATGAGGCTGATTTCACAGAAAATGTTCTTGGAGCCAGTTCTACCCAAAAGATATGTAATTTAACTAGTTCACTCACCGTGACATTCCGTGTCCTGAAAATGTTACATGCATCAAGGTTTCGACAATCATTCTTTAATGAGTGTGAGCACGTGGATTATCAAATTTTCATCCACCTTACAAGACATGTTTTCACCTAGAAACATTTACTCACATTTCGCAGAAATTTCCTAAAGTCAGTTTCGAAAATCAGGCAGTTTTCCCAGAAAAATCCTCTTGTTGCATGTTCCATTCAATAGACATCTCATTTTCACAGACACCATCACCGTAACATTCATGTTCCTAAAAAAAGTTTCAATCACCAAGGATTCAACAAATATTCACTGCTGAGTTGATAGCATGTGAATTACCGATCTTTAATAAACCATTGAAGACATATTGTCACCTTAAAATATTTAATCAGATTTCACAGCGTTTTCATAACACCCGTTTCGTAATTGAGGCAGATTTTTCAGTAAAACTCTCCTGGAGAGGGTTCTAACCAATAGATATGTAATATACATAGCTTCCCTCACCGAGAAAGACCGTGTTCGGAACAGGCTACATACATCAAGGATTTGAGAAACTTTTTTAATGAGTTATGTACATGTGTATTACAGATCTTTCATCCACCATACAAGGCATATTGACACATAGAAACATTAACTCTGAGTTCGCAGCTTTTCCCTAATAGCAGTTTCGAAAATCAGGCAGTTTTCAAAGGAAATACATGTTGGAGCGTTTTCTACCCAATAGATACATAAATTACATAGATTCCCCCGCTGTGAAATTACATTTACCGATCACACCACATGCAGAAATGATTCGACAAAAATAAACTATAGAGTTGTTTGCATGAGGATGACAGGACTTTCATCACAATACAAGGCATATTGATGTTTAGAAGCATTTTCTCTGATTTCACAGAGCTTTCCAAATGCCAGTATCGAAACTGAGGCAGATTTCACGGCAAATCGTCTTGGAGCAGGTTCTAACTTATAGACATGTAATAAACATGGATTCGATCACCGTGAAATTCCGTGTTCTGAACACACTACATGTATCTCGGATTCGACAAATATTCACTACATAGTTGTTAGCATGTGGATTACAGCACTTTCATCCACCCTACAAGGCTTACTGATACTTTGAAGAATTTTCTCAGAATTCAAAGATTAGTTTTAACGCCAGTTTAGAAAATGAGGCAGATTTGGCAGAAAAATATTCTAGGAGCGAGTTATACACAAAAGATATGTAATTTACCATGTTTTACTCACCGTGACATTCCGTGTTCTGAACACGTTACATGAATCACGGATTTGACAAACATACTTTAATGAGTTGTGAACATTTGTATTATCGAACTTTCATCTTCCTTACAATGTATATTTACACATAGAAAGTTTATTCTGATTTAGTAGATTTCTCCTAATCTCAGTTTCTAAAATCATTCAGTTTTCACAGAGATAACCTCTTGGAGCGAGTTCTATCCAATAGAAATGCAATTTACATAGAACCCATCAGCGTGAAATTCCGTGTTCCAAAATACCTACACGCATGACGGATTCGACAAATATTCACTACAGAATTGGTAGCATAAAAATTACCTAACATTCATCCACCATAAATGCCATATTGACACTTTGAAGCACTTTCCCATATTTCAAAAGATTTTCCTAATGCCAGTTTTGAAAATGAGGCAGATTCACAATAGATTCTCTTGGAGCAAGTACTTCCCAATAGAAATGTAATTTACATAGTTTCCTCAAAGTGACATTCCAATTCCCGAACATGCTACATACTTCTGGATTTGACAAACATTTTTAATGACTTATGTACATGTGTATTACAGAACTTTCATCCACCATACAAGGCATATATAAACCTAGAAACATTAACTCTTAATTTGAAGCTTTTCCAAATGCCAGTTTCGAAAATCATGCTGTTTTCTCCAGAAAAAATTTTTGGAGCGAGTTCTACCAAATAGACATGAAATTTACATAGATTCCATCTCCGGAAATTTCCGTCATACGATCACGCTACATGCATAGGCTTTCTACAATTAGTCACATCAGGTTTGTTTGCATGTGGCTTTATGAACTTCCATCACAATACAAGGCATATTGTCAGTTTCAATCATTTTCTCTGATTTTGAAGGAATTTCCAAATGCCAGTTTCGAAAATGAGGCAGATTTCGCAGAAAAAACTCTTGGATTGGGTTCTAACCAAGAGACATGTATTTTACCTAGATTCGCTCACCGTGATATTCTGTGTTCCGAACACTCTTCATGTATCTCGGATTCGACAAATATTCTCTACAGAGTTGTTAGTATGCGGATTGCCGAACTTTCATCCACCATACAAGGCATATTTACACCTACAATTGATTAATCTGAGTTCGCAGCTTATTCCTAACGCCAGTTTCAAAAATCAGGCTGTTATCTCAGGAAAAAACTCTTGGAGCGATTTCTAACCTAGGGAAATGTAATTTACATAAATTTCCTCACTGTGACATTCCGTGTTCCAATCATTCTACATGCATAACGGATTCGACAAATATTCACTACAGATTTGTTAGCATGTGGATTACCGAACTTTCATCACAAAACATTGAGTATTGATTCTTAGAAGTATTTTCTCAGATTTTGCAGCGTTTTCCAAGCGCCAGTTTAAAAATGAAGCAGTTTTCACAGAAAAATTCTCTTGAAGTGAGTTCTACCGAATCGACAAGTAGTTTAGATTGTTTCAATCAACGTGAAATTCCACATTCCGAACATGGTACATGCATCACGGATTAGAAAAAAGATTCTTTAATATGTTGTGAAAATATGGATTACTGAACTTTCTTCCAACATAAAGGCATCTTTACACCTACAAATATTTTCTCTCATTTCGCAGCTTTATCCAAACATCCCATTCGAGAATCAAGCAATTTTCGCTGAAATATTCTATTCTAGCTAGTTCTACCCAATAGAATTCTAATTTACATAGTTCCATTACCGTGAAATTCTGTTTTTCGAACGCGCTACATGAATCACGGTTTGAAAAATATTTACTACACTCTTGTTAAAATGTGGATTACCGGACTTTCATCCACCAATCAAGTCATATTGACACTTAGAAGCATTTTCTCATATTTCGAAGATATTTCCTAATGCCAGATTTGAAAATGAGGCAGATTTTGCAGAAAAATGCTCTTGGAGTGAGTTCTACCCAATAGACAGGTAATTTACATAGATGTGCTCATCATGACATTTTGTGTTCCGAACACATTTCATGTACCTCGGATTCGACAAATATTCACTACAGAGATGTTAGCATTTGGATTACCAATCTTACATCCACCCTACCAGGCATATTTACACCTACAAGTATTTACTCTCATTTCGCAGTTTTATCCAAACGTCAAATTCGAAAATCATGCAATTTGCGCAGATAAGTTCTATTCAAGCTAGTTCTACCCAATAGAATTTTAATTTACATAGTTTCATTACCGTGAATTTCCGTGTTCCAAACACGCTAAATAAGTCACGGATTCGAAAAGTATTCCCTTCATAGTTGGTTACGTGGATTACCGGACTTAAATTCCCCATTCAAGGCATATTCACACTTAGAAGCATTTTCTCAGATTTCTCATGTTTTTCCTAACGCCAGTTTGGAAAATGAGGCTGATTTCACAGAAAATGTTCTTGGAGCCAGTTCTACCCAAAAGATATGTAATTTAACTAGTTCACTCACCGTGACATTCCGTGTCCTGAAAATGTTACATGCATCAAGGTTTCGACAATCATTCTTTAATGAGTGTGAGCACGTGGATTATCAAATTTTCATCCACCTTACAAGACATGTTTTCACCTAGAAACATTTACTCACATTTCGCAGAAATTTCCTAAAGTCAGTTTCGAAAATCAGGCAGTTTTCCCAGAAAAGTCCTCTTGTTGCATTTTCCATTCAATAGACATCTCATTTTCACAGACACCATCACCGTAACATTCATGTTCCTAAAAAAAGTTTCAATCACCAAGGATTCAACAAATATTCACTGCTGAGTTGATAGCATGTGAATTACCGATCTTTAATAAACCATTGAAGACATATTGTCACCTTAAAATATTTAATCAGATTTCACAGCGTTTTCATAACACCAGTTTCGTAACTGAGGCAGATTTTTCAGTAAAACTCTCCTGGAGAGGGTTCTAACCAATAGATATGTAATATACATAGCTTCCCTCACCGAGAAAGACCGTGTTCGGAACAGGCTACATACATCAAGGATTTGAGAAACATTTTTAATGAGTTATGTACATGTGTATTACAGATCTTTCATCCACCATACAAGGCATATTGACACATAGAAACATTAACTCTGAGTTCGCAGCTTTTCCCTAATAGCAGTTTCGAAAATCATGCAGTTTTCAAAGGAAATACATGTTGGAGCGTTTTCTACCCAATAGATACGTAAATTACATAGATTCCCCCGCTGTGAAATTACATTTACCGATCACACCACATGCAGAAATGATTCGACAAAAATAAACTATAGAGTTGTTTGCATGAGGATGACAGGACTTTCATCACAATACAAGGCATATTGATGTTTAGAAGCATTTTCTCTGATTTCACAGAGCTTTCCAAATGCCAGTATCGAAACTGAGGCAGATTTCACGGCAAATCGTCTTGGAGCAGGTTCTAACTTATAGACATGTAATAAACATGGATTCGATCACCGTGAAATTCCGTGTTCTGAACACACTACATGTATCTCGGATTCGACAAATATTCACTACATAGTTGTTAGCATGTGGATTACAGCACTTTCATCCACCCTACAAGGCTTACTGATACTTTGAAGAATTTTCTCAGAATTCAAAGATTAGTTTTAACGCCAGTTTAGAAAATGAGGCAGATTTGGCAGAAAAATATTCTAGGAGCGAGTTATACACAAAAGATATGTAATTTACCATGTTTTACTCACCGTGACATTCCGTGTTCTGAACACGTTACATGAATCACGGATTTGACAAACATACTTTAATGAGTTGTGAACATTTGTATTATCGAACTTTCATCTTCCTTACAATGTATATTTACACATAGAAAGTTTATTCTGATTTAGTAGATTTCTCCTAATCTCAGTTTCTAAAATCATTCAGTTTTCACAGAGATAACCTCTTGGAGCGAGTTCTATCCAATAGAAATGCAATTTACATAGAACCCATCAGCGTGAAATTCCGTGTTCCAAAATACCTACACGCATGACGGATTCGACAAATATTCACTACAGAATTGGTAGCATAAAAATTACCTAACATTCATCCACCATAAATGCCATATTGACACTTTGAAGCACTTTCCCATATTTCAAAAGATTTTCCTAATGCCAGTTTTGAAAATGAGGCAGATTCACAATAGATTCTCTTGGAGCAAGTACTTCCCAATAGAAATGTAATTTACATAGTTTCCTCAAAGTGACATTCCAATTCCCGAACATGCTACATACTTCTGGATTTGACAAACATTTTTAATGACTTATGTACATGTGTATTACAGAACTTTCATCCACCATACAAGGCATATATAAACCTAGAAACATTAACTCTTAATTTGAAGCTTTTCCAAATGCCAGTTTCGAAAATCATGCTGTTTTCTCCAGAAAAAATTTTTGGAGCGAGTTCTACCAAATAGACATGAAATTTACATAGATTCCATCTCCGGAAATTTCCGTCATACGATCACGCTACATGCATAGGCTTTCTACAATTAGTCACATCAGGTTTGTTTGCATGTGGCTTTATGAACTTCCATCACAATACAAGGCATATTGTCAGTTTCAATCATTTTCTCTGATTTTGAAGGAATTTCCAAATGCCAGTTTCGAAAATGAGGCAGATTTCGCAGAAAAAACTCTTGGATTGGGTTCTAACCAAGAGACATGTATTTTACCTAGATTCGCTCACCGTGATATTCTGTGTTCCGAACACTCTTCATGTATCTCGGATTCGACAAATATTCTCTACAGAGTTGTTAGTATGCGGATTGCCGAACTTTCATCCACCATACAAGGCATATTTACACCTACAATTGATTAATCTGAGTTCGCAGCTTATTCCTAACGCCAGTTTCAAAAATCAGGCTGTTATCTCAGGAAAAACCTCTTGGAGCGATTTCTAACCTAGGGAAATGTAATTTACATAAATTTCCTCACTGTGACATTCCGTGTTCCAATCATTCTACATGCATAACGGATTCGACAAATATTCACTACAGATTTGTTAGCATGTGGATTACCGAACTTTCATCACAAAACATTGAGTATTGATTCTTAGAAGTATTTTCTCAGATTTTGCAGCGTTTTCCAAGCGCCAGTTTAAAAATGAAGCAGTTTTCACAGAAAAATTCTCTTGAAGTGAGTTCTACCGAATCGACAAGTAGTTTAGATTGTTTCAATCAACGTGAAATTCCACATTCCGAACATGGTACGTGCATCACGGATTAGAAAAAAGATTCTTTAATATGTTGTGAAAATATGGATTACTGAACTTTCTTCCAACATAAAGGCATCTTTACACCTACAAATATTTTCTCTCATTTCGCAGCTTTATCCAAACATCCCATTCGAGAATCAAGCAATTTTCGCTGAAATATTCTATTCTAGCTAGTTCTACCCAATAGAATTCTAATTTACATAGTTCCATTACCGTGAAATTCTGTTTTTCGAACGCGCTACATGAATCACGGTTTGAAAAATATTTACTACATTCTTGTTAAAATGTGGATTACCGGACTTTCATCCACCAATCAAGTCATATTGACACTTAGAAGCATTTTCTCATATTTCGAAGATATTTCCTAATGCCAGATTTGAAAATGAGGCAGATTTTGCAGAAAAATGCTCTTGGAGTGAGTTCTACCCAATAGACAGGTAATTTACATAGATGTGCTCATCATGACATTTTGTGTTCCGAACACATTTCATGTACCTCGGATTCGACAAATATTCACTACAGAGATGTTAGCATTTGGATTACCAATCTTACATCCACCCTACCAGGCATATTTACACCTACAAGTATTTACTCTCATTTCGCAGTTTTATCCAAACGTCAAATTCGAAAATCATGCAATTTGCGCAGATAAGTTCTATTCAAGCTAGTTCTACCCAATAGAATTTTAATTTACATAGTTTCATTACCGTGAATTTCCGTGTTCCAAACACGCTAAATAAGTCACGGATTCGAAAAGTATTCCCTTCATAGTTGGTTACGTGGATTACCGGACTTAAATTCCCCATTCAAGGCATATTCACACTTAGAAGCATTTTCTCAGATTTCTCATGTTTTTCCTAACGCCAGTTTGGAAAATGAGGCTGATTTCACAGAAAATGTTCTTGGAGCCAGTTCTACCCAAAAGATATGTAATTTAACTAGTTCACTCACCGTGACATTCCGTGTCCTGAAAATGTTACATGCATCAAGGTTTCGACAATCATTCTTTAATGAGTGTGAGCACGTGGATTATCAAATTTTCATCCACCTTACAAGACATGTTTTCACCTAGAAACATTTACTCACATTTCGCAGAAATTTCCTAAAGTCAGTTTCGAAAATCAGGCAGTTTTCCCAGAAAAGTCCTCTTGTTGCATTTTCCATTCAATAGACATCTCATTTTCACAGACACCATCACCGTAACATTCATGTTCCTAAAAAAAGTTTCAATCACCAAGGATTCAACAAATATTCACTGCTGAGTTGATAGCATGTGAATTACCGATCTTTAATAAACCATTGAAGACATATTGTCACCTTAAAATATTTAATCAGATTTCACAGCGTTTTCATAACACCAGTTTCGTAACTGAGGCAGATTTTTCAGTAAAACTCTCCTGGAGAGGGTTCTAACCAATAGATATGTAATATACATAGCTTCCCTCACCGAGAAAGACCGTGTTCGGAACAGGCTACATACATCAAGGATTTGAGAAACATTTTTAATGAGTTATGTACATGTGTATTACAGATCTTTCATCCACCATACAAGGCATATTGACACATAGAAACATTAACTCTGAGTTCGCAGCTTTTCCCTAATAGCAGTTTCGAAAATCATGCAGTTTTCAAAGGAAATACATGTTGGAGCGTTTTCTACCCAATAGATACGTAAATTACATAGATTCCCCCGCTGTGAAATTACATTTACCGATCACACCACATGCAGAAATGATTCGACAAAAATAAACTATAGAGTTGTTTGCATGAGGATGACAGGACTTTCATCACAATACAAGGCATATTGATGTTTAGAAGCATTTTCTCTGATTTCACAGAGCTTTCCAAATGCCAGTATCGAAACTGAGGCAGATTTCACGGCAAATGGTCTTGGAGCAGGTTCTAACTTATAGACATGTAATAAACATGGATTCGATCACCGTGAAATTCCGTGTTCTGAACACACTACATGTATCTCGGATTCGACAAATATTCACTACATAGTTGTTAGCATGTGGATTACAGCACTTTCATCCACCCTACAAGGCTTACTGATACTTTGAAGAATTTTCTCAGAATTCAAAGATTAGTTTTAACGCCAGTTTAGAAAATGAGGCAGATTTGGCAGAAAAATATTCTAGGAGCGAGTTATACACAAAAGATATGTAATTTACCATGTTTTACTCACCGTGACATTCCGTGTTCTGAAAACGTTACATGAATCACGGATTTGACAAACATACTTTAATGAGTTGTGAACATTTGTATTATCGAACTTTCATCTTCCTTACAATGTATATTTACACATAGAAAGTTTATTCTGATTTAGTAGATTTCTCCTAATCTCAGTTTCTAAAATCATTCAGTTTTCACAGAGATAACCTCTTGTAGCGAGTTCTATCCAATAGAAATGCAATTTACATAGAACCCATCAGCGTGAAATTCCGTGTTCCAAAATACCTACACGCATGACGGATTCGACAAATATTCACTACAGAATTGGTAGCATAAAATTACCTAACATTCATCCACCATAAATGCCATATTGACACTTTGAAGCACTTTCCCATATTTCAAAAGATTTTCCTAATGCCAGTTTTGAAAATGAGGCAGATTCACAATAGATTCTCTTGGAGCAAGTACTTCCCAATAGAAATGTAATTTACATAGTTTCCTCAAAGTGACATTCCAATTCCCGAACATGCTACATACTTCTGGATTTGACAAACATTTTTAATGACTTATGTACATGTGTATTACAGAACTTTCATCCACCATACAAGGCATATATAAACCTAGAAACATTAACTCTTAATTTGAAGCTTTTTCCAAATGCCAGTTTCGAAAATCATGCTGTTTTCTCCAGAAAAAATTTTTGGAGCGAGTTCTACCAAATAGACATGAAATTTACATAGATTCCATCTCCGGAAATTTCCGTCATACGATCACGCTACATGCATAGGCTTTCTACAATTAGTCACATCAGGTTTGTTTGCATGTGGCTTTATGAACTTCCATCACAATACAAGGCATATTGTCAGTTTCAATCATTTTCACTGATTTTGAAAGAATTTCCAAATGCCAGTTTCGAAAATGAGGCAGATTTCGCAGAAAAAACTCTTGGATTGGGTTCTAACCAAGAGATATGTATTTTACCTAGATTCGCTCACCGTGATATTCTGTGTTCCGAACACTCTTCATGTATCTCGGATTCGACAAATATTCTCTACAGAGTTGTTAGTATGCGGATTGCCAAACTTTCATCCACCATACAAGGCATATTTACACCTACAATTGATTAATCTGAGTTCGCAGCTTATTCCTAACGCCAGTTTCAAAAATCAGGCTGTTATCTCAGGAAAAACCTCTTGGAGCGATTTCTAACCTAGGGAAATGTAATTTACATAAATTTCCTCACTGTGACATTCCGTGTTCCAATCATTCTACATGCATAACGGATTCGACAAATATTCACTACAGATTTGTTAGCATGTGGATTACCGAACTTTCATCACAAAACATTGAGTATTGATTCTTAGAAGTATTTTCTCAGATTTTGCAGCGTTTTCCAAGCGCCAGTTTAAAAATGAAGCAGTTTTCACAGAAAAATTCTCTTGAAGTGAGTTCTACCGAATCGACAAGTAGTTTAGATTGTTTCAATCAACGTGAAATTCCACATTCCGAACATGGTACATGCATCACGGATTAGAAAAAAGATTCTTTAATATGTTGTGAAAATATGGATTACTGAACTTTCTTCCAACATAAAGGCATCTTTACACCTACAAATATTTTCTCTCATTTCGCAGCTTTATCCAAACATCACATTCGTGAATCAAGCAATTTTCGCTGAAATATTCTATTCTAGCTAGTTCTACCCAATAGAATTCTAATTTACATAGTTCCATTACCGTGAAATTCTGTTTTTCGAAAGCGCTACATGAATCACGGTTTGAAAAATATTTACTACACACTTGTTAAAATGTGGATTACCGCACTTTCATCCACCAATCAAGTCATATTGACACTTAGAAGCATTTTCTCATATTTCGAAGATATTTCCTAATGCCAGATTTGAAAATGAGGCAGATTTTGCAGAAAAATGCTCTTGGAGTGAGTTCTACCCAATAGACAGGTAATTTACATAGATGTGCTCATCATGACATTTTGTGTTCCGAACACATTTCATGTACCTCGGATTCGACAAATATTCACTACAGAGATGTTAGCATTTGGATTACCAATCTTACATCCACCCTACCAGGCATATTTACACCTACAAGTATTTACTCTCATTTCGCAGTTTTATCCAAACGTCAAATTCGAAAATCATGCAATTTGCGCAGATAAATTCTATTCAAGCTAGTTCTACCCAATAGAATTTTAATTTACATAGTTTCATTACCGTGAATTTCCCTGTTCCAAACACGCTAAATAATTCACGGATTCGAAAAGTATTCCCTTCATAGTTGGTTACGTGGATTACCGGACTTAAATTCCCCATTCAAGGCATATTCACACTTAGAAGCATTTTCTCAGATTTCTCATGTTTTTCCTAACGCCAGTTTGGAAAATGAGGCTGATTTCACAGAAAATGTTCTTGGAGCCAGTTCTACCCAAAAGATATGTAATTTAACTAGTTCACTCACCGTGACATTCCGTGTCCTGAAAATGTTACATGCATCAAGGTTTCGACAATCATTCTTTAATGAGTGTGAGCACGTGGATTATCAAATTTTCATCCACCTTACAAGACATGTTTTCACCTAGAAACATTTACTCACATTTCGCAGAAATTTCCTAAAGTCAGTTTCGAAAATCAGGCAGTTTTCCCAGAAAAATCCTCTTGTTGCATGTTCCATTCAATAGACATCTCATTTTCACAGACACCATCACCGTAACATTCATGTTCCTAAAAAAAGTTTCAATCACCAAGGATTCAACAAATATTCACTGCTGAGTTGATAGCATGTGAATTACCGATCTTTAATAAACCATTGAAGACATATTGTCACCTTAAAATATTTAATCAGATTTCACAGCGTTTTCATAACACCAGTTTCGTAACTGAGGCAGATTTTTCAGTAAAACTCTCCTGGAGAGGGTTCTAACCAATAGATATGTAATATACATAGCTTCCCTCACCGAGAAAGACCGTGTTCGGAACAGGCTACATACATCAAGGATTTGAGAAACATTTTTAATGAGTTATGTACATGTGTATTACAGATCTTTCATCCACCATACAAGGCATATTGACACATAGAAACATTAACTCTGAGTTCGCAGCTTTTCCCTAATAGCAGTTTCGAAAATCATGCAGTTTTCAAAGGAAATACATGTTGGAGCGTTTTCTACCCAATAGATACGTAAATTACATAGATTCCCCCGCTGTGAAATTACATTTACCGATCACACCACATGCAGAAATGATTCGACAAAAATAAACTATAGAGTTGTTTGCATGAGGATGACAGGACTTTCATCACAATACAAGGCATATTGATGTTTAGAAGCATTTTCTCTGATTTCACAGAGCTTTCCAAATGCCAGTATCGAAACTGAGGCAGATTTCACGGCAAATGGTCTTGGAGCAGGTTCTAACTTATAGACATGTAATAAACATGGATTCGATCACCGTGAAATTCCGTGTTCTGAACACACTACATGTATCTCGGATTCGACAAATATTCACTACATAGTTGTTAGCATGTGGATTACAGCACTTTCATCCACCCTACAAGGCTTACTGATACTTTGAAGAATTTTCTCAGAATTCAAAGATTAGTTTTAACGCCAGTTTAGAAAATGAGGCAGATTTGGCAGAAAAATATTCTAGGAGCGAGTTATACACAAAAGATATGTAATTTACCATGTTTTACTCACCGTGACATTCCGTGTTCTGAAAACGTTACATGAATCACGGATTTGACAAACATACTTTAATGAGTTGTGAACATTTGTATTATCGAACTTTCATTTTCCTTACAATGTATATTTACACATAGAAAGTTTATTCTGATTTAGTAGATTTCTCCTAATCTCAGTTTCTAAAATCATTCAGTTTTCACAGAGATAACCTCTTGGAGCGAGTTCTATCCAATAGAAATGCAATTTACATAGAACCCATCAGCGTGAAATTCCGTGTTCCAAAATACCTACACGCATGACGGATTCGACAAATATTCACTACAGAATTGGTAGCATAAAAATTACCTAACATTCATCCACCATAAATGCCATATTGACACTTTGAAGCACTTTCCCATATTTCAAAAGATTTTCCTAATGCCAGTTTTGAAAATGAGGCAGATTCACAATAGATTCTCTTGGAGCAAGTACTTCCCAATAGAAATGTAATTTACATAGTTTCCTCAAAGTGACATTCCAATTCCCGAACATGCTACATACTTCTGGATTTGACAAACATTTTAATGACTTATGTACATGTGTATTACAGAACTTTCATCCACCATACAAGGCATATATAAACCTAGAAACATTAACTCTTAATTTGAAGCTTTTTCCAAATGCCAGTTTCGAAAATCATGCTGTTTTCTCCAGAAAAAATTTTTGGAGCGAGTTCTACCAAATAGACATGAAATTTACATAGATTCCATCTCCGGAAATTTCCGTCATACGATCACGCTACATGCATAGGCTTTCTACAATTAGTCACATCAGGTTTGTTTGCATGTGGCTTTATGAACTTCCATCACAATACAAGGCATATTGTCAGTTTCAATCATTTTCTCTGATTTTGAAGGAATTTCCAAATGCCAGTTTCGAAAATGAGGCAGATTTCGCAGAAAAAACTCTTGGATTGGGTTCTAACCAAGAGACATGTATTTTACCTAGATTCGCTCACCGTGATATTCTGTGTTCCGAACACTCTTCATGTATCTCGGATTCGACAAATATTCTCTACAGAGTTGTTAGTATGCGGATTGCCGAACTTTCACCCACCATACAAGGCATATTTACACCTACAATTGATTAATCTGAGTTCGCAGCTTATTCCTAACGCCAGTTTCAAAAATCAGGCTGTTATCTCAGGAAAAACCTCTTGGAGCGATTTCTAACCTAGGGAAATGTAATTTACATAAATTTCCTCACTGTGACATTCCGTGTTCCAATCATTCTACATGCATAACGGATTCGACAAATATTCACTACAGATTTGTTAGCATGTGGATTACCGAACTTTCATCACAAAACATTGAGTATTGATTCTTAGAAGTATTTTCTCAGATTTTGCAGCGTTTTCCAAGCGCCAGTTTAAAAATGAAGCAGTTTTCACAGAAAAATTCTCTTGAATTGAGTCCTACCGAATCGACAAGTAGTTTAGATTGTTTCAATCAACGTGAAATTCCACATTCCGAACATGGTACATGCATCACGGATTAGAAAAAAGATTCTTTAATATGTTGTGAAAATATGGATTACTGAACTTTCTTCCAACATAAAGGCATCTTTACACCTACAAATATTTTCTCTCATTTCGCAGCTTTATCCAAACATCCCATTCGAGAATCAAGCAATTTTCGCTGAAATATTCTATTCTAGCTAGTTCTACCCAATAGAATTCTAATTTACATAGTTCCATTACCATGAAATTCTGTTTTTCGAACGCGCTACATGAATCACGGTTTGAAAAATATTTACTACACTCTTGTTAAAATGTGGATTACCGGAATTTCATCCACCAATCAAGTCATATTGACACTTAGAAGCATTTTCTCATATTTCGAAGATATTTCCTAATGCCAGATTTGAAAATGAGGCAGATTTTGCAGAAAAATGCTCTTGGAGTGAGTTCTACCCAATAGACAGGTAATTTACATAGATGTGCTCATCATGACATTTTGTGTTCCGAACACATTTCATGTACCTCGGATTCGACAAATATTCACTACAGAGATGTTAGCATTTGGATTACCAATCTTACATCCACCCTACCAGGCATATTTACACCTACAAGTATTTACTCTCATTTCGCAGTTTTATCCAAACGTCAAATTCGAAAATCATGCAATTTGCGCAGATAAATTCTATTCAAGCTAGTTCTACCCAATAGAATTTTAATTTACATAGTTTCATTACCGTGAATTTCCCTGTTCCAAACACGCTAAATAATTCACGGATTCGAAAAGTATTCCCTTCATAGTTGGTTACGTGGATTACCGGACTTAAATTCCCCATTCAAGGCATATTCACACTTAGAAGCATTTTCTCAGATTTCTCATGTTTTTCCTAACGCCAGTTTGGAAAATGAGGCTGATTTCACAGAAAATGTTCTTGGAGCCAGTTCTACCCAAAAGATATGTAATTTAACTAGTTCACTCACCGTGACATTCCGTGTCCTGAAAATGTTACATGCATCAAGGTTTCGACAATCATTCTTTAATGAGTGTGAGCACGTGGATTATCAAATTTTCATCCACCTTACAAGACATGTTTTCACCTAGAAACATTTACTCACATTTCGCAGAAATTTCCTAAAGTCAGTTTCGAAAATCAGGCAGTTTTCCCAGAAAAATCCTCTTGTTGCATGTTCCATTCAATAGACATCTCATTTTCACAGACACCATCACCGTAACATTCATGTTCCTAAAAAAAGTTTCAATCACCAAGGATTCAACAAATATTCACTGCTGAGTTGATAGCATGTGAATTACCGATCTTTAATAAACCATTGAAGACATATTGTCACCTTAAAATATTTAATCAGATTTCACAGCGTTTTCATAACACCAGTTTCGTAACTGAGGCAGATTTTTCAGTAAAACTCTCCTGGAGAGGGTTCTAACCAATAGATATGTAATATACATAGCTTCCCTCACCGAGAAAGACCGTGTTCGGAACAGGCTACATACATCAAGGATTTGAGAAACATTTTTAATGAGTTATGTACATGTGTATTACAGATCTTTCATCCACCATACAAGGCATATTGACACATAGAAACATTAACTCTGAGTTCGCAGCTTTTCCCTAATAGCAGTTTCGAAAATCATGCAGTTTTCAAAGGAAATACATGTTGGAGCGTTTTCTACCCAATAGATACGTAAATTACATAGATTCCCCCGCTGTGAAATTACATTTACCGATCACACCACATGCAGAAATGATTCGACAAAAATAAACTATAGAGTTGTTTGCATGAGGATGACAGGACTTTCATCACAATACAAGGCATATTGATGTTTAGAAGCATTTTCTCTGATTTCACAGAGCTTTCCAAATGCCAGTATCGAAACTGAGGCAGATTTCACGGCAAATCGTCTTGGAGCAGGTTCTAACTTATAGACATGTAATAAACATGGATTCGATCACCGTGAAATTCCGTGTTCTGAACACACTACATGTATCTCGGATTCGACAAATATTCACTACATAGTTGTTAGCATGTGGATTACAGCACTTTCATCCACCCTACAAGGCTTACTGATACTTTGAAGAATTTTCTCAGAATTCAAAGATTAGTTTTAACGCCAGTTTAGAAAATGAGGCAGATTTGGCAGAAAAATATTCTAGGAGCGAGTTATACACAAAAGATATGTAATTTACCATGTTTTACTCACCGTGACATTCCGTGTTCTGAAAACGTTACATGAATCACGGATTTGACAAACATACTTTAATGAGTTGTGAACATTTGTATTATCGAACTTTCATCTTCCTTACAATGTATATTTACACATAGAAAGTTTATTCTGATTTAGTAGATTTCTCCTAATCTCAGTTTCTAAAATCATTCAGTTTTCACAGAGATAACCTCTTGGAGCGAGTTCTATCCAATAGAAATGCAATTTACATAGAACCCATCAGCGTGAAATTCCGTGTTCCAAAATACCTACACGCATGACGGATTCGACAAATATTCACTACAGAATTGGTAGCATAAAAATTACCTAACATTCATCCACCATAAATGCCATATTGACACTTTGAAGCACTTTCCCATATTTCAAAAGATTTTCCTAATGCCAGTTTTGAAAATGAGGCAGATTCACAATAGATTCTCGTGGAGCAAGTACTTCCCAATAGAAATGTAATTTACATAGTTTCCTCAAAGTGACATTCCAATTCCCGAACATGCTACATACTTCTGGATTTGACAAACATTTTTAATGACTTATGTACATGTGTATTACAGAACTTTCATCCACCATACAAGGCATATATAAACCTAGAAACATTAACTCTTAATTTGAAGCTTTTTCCAAATGCCAGTTTCGAAAATCATGCTGTTTTCTCCAGAAAAAATTTTTGGAGCGAGTTCTACCAAATAGACATGAAATTTACATAGATTCCATCTCCGGAAATTTCCGTCATACGATCACGCTACATGCATAGGCTTTCTACAATTAGTCACATCAGGTTTGTTTGCATGTGGCTTTATGAACTTCCATCACAATACAAGGCATATTGTCAGTTTCAATCATTTTCACTGATTTTGAAGGAATTTCCAAATGCCAGTTTCGAAAATGAGGCAGATTTCGCAGAAAAAACTCTTGGATTGGGTTCTAACCAAGAGATATGTATTTTACCTAGATTCGCTCACCGTGATATTCTGTGTTCCGAACACTCTTCATGTATCTCGGATTCGACAAATATTCTCTACAGAGTTGTTAGTATGCGGATTGCCAAACTTTCATCCACCATACAAGGCATATTTACACCTACAATTGATTAATCTGAGTTCGCAGCTTATTCCTAACGCCAGTTTCAAAAATCAGGCTGTTATCTCAGGAAAAACCTCTTGGAGCGATTTCTAACCTAGGGAAATGTAATTTACATAAATTTCCTCACTGTGACATTCCGTGTTCCAATCATTCTACATGCATAACGGATTCGACAAATATTCACTACAGATTTGTTAGCATGTGGATTACCGAACTTTCATCACAAAACATTGAGTATTGATTCTTAGAAGTATTTTCTCAGATTTTGCAGCGTTTTCCAAGCGCCAGTTTAAAAATGAAGCAGTTTTCACAGAAAAATTCTCTTGAAGTGAGTTCTACCGAATCGACAAGTAGTTTAGATTGTTTCAATCAACGTGAAATTCCACATTCCGAACATGGTACATGCATCACGGATTAGAAAAAAGATTCTTTAATATGTTGTGAAAATATGGATTACTGAACTTTCTTCCAACATAAAGGCATCTTTACACCTACAAATATTTTCTCTCATTTCGCAGCTTTATCCAAACATCCCATTCGAGAATCAAGCAATTTTCGCTGAAATATTCTATTCTAGCTAGTTCTACCCAATAGAATTCTAATTTACATAGTTCCATTACCGTGAAATTCTGTTTTTCGAACGCGCTACATGAATCACGGTTTGAAAAATATTTACTACACTCTTGTTAAAATGTGGATTACCGCACTTTCATCCACCAATCAAGTCATATTGACACTTAGAAGCATTTTCTCATATTTCGAAGATATTTCCTAATGCCAGATTTGAAAATGAGGCAGATTTTGCAGAAAAATGCTCTTGGAGTGAGTTCTACCCAATAGACAGGTAATTTACATAGATGTGCTCATCATGACATTTTGTGTTCCGAACACATTTCATGTACCTCGGATTCGACAAATATTCACTACAGAGATGTTAGCATTTGGATTACCAATCTTACATCCACCCTACCAGGCATATTTACACCTACAAGTATTTACTCTCATTTCGCAGTTTTATCCAAACGTCAAATTCGAAAATCATGCAATTTGCGCAGATAAATTCTATTCAAGCTAGTTCTACCCAATAGAATTTTAATTTACATAGTTTCATTACCGTGAATTTCCCTGTTCCAAACACGCTAAATAATTCACGGATTCGAAAAGTATTCCCTTCATAGTTGGTTACGTGGATTACCGGACTTAAATTCCCCATTCAAGGCATATTCACACTTAGAAGCATTTTCTCAGATTTCTCATGTTTTTCCTAACGCCAGTTTGGAAAATGAGGCTGATTTCACAGAAAATGTTCTTGGAGCCAGTTCTACCCAAAAGATATGTAATTTAACTAGTTCACTCACCGTGACATTCCGTGTCCTGAAAATGTTACATGCATCAAGGTTTCGACAATCATTCTTTAATGAGTGTGAGCACGTGGATTATCAAATTTTCATCCACCTTACAAGACATGTTTTCACCTAGAAACATTTACTCACATTTCGCAGAAATTTCCTAAAGTCAGTTTCGAAAATCAGGCAGTTTTCCCAGAAAAATCCTCTTGTTGCATGTTCCATTCAATAGACATCTCATTTTCACAGACACCATCACCGTAACATTCATGTTCCTAAAAAAAGTTTCAATCACCAAGGATTCAACAAATATTCACTGCTGAGTTGATAGCATGTGAATTACCGATCTTTAATAAACCATTGAAGACATATTGTCACCTTAAAATATTTAATCAGATTTCACAGCGTTTTCATAACACCAGTTTCGTAACTGAGGCAGATTTTTCAGTAAAACTCTCCTGGAGAGGGTTCTAACCAATAGATATGTAATATACATAGCTTCCCTCACCGAGAAAGACCGTGTTCGGAACAGGCTACATACATCAAGGATTTGAGAAACATTTTTAATGAGTTATGTACATGTGTATTACAGATCTTTCATCCACCATACAAGGCATATTGACACATAGAAACATTAACTCTGAGTTCGCAGCTTTTCCCTAATAGCAGTTTCGAAAATCATGCAGTTTTCAAAGGAAATACATGTTGGAGCGTTTTCTACCCAATAGATACGTAAATTACATAGATTCCCCCGCTGTGAAATTACATTTACCGATCACACCACATGCAGAAATGATTCGACAAAAATAAACTATAGAGTTGTTTGCATGAGGATGACAGGACTTTCATCACAATACAAGGCATATTGATGTTTAGAAGCATTTTCTCTGATTTCACAGAGCTTTCCAAATGCCAGTATCGAAACTGAGGCAGATTTCACGGCAAATCGTCTTGGAGCAGGTTCTAACTTATAGACATGTAATAAACATGGATTCGATCACCGTGAAATTCCGTGTTCTGAACACACTACATGTATCTCGGATTCGACAAATATTCACTACATAGTTGTTAGCATGTGGATTACAGCACTTTCATCCACCCTACAAGGCTTACTGATACTTTGAAGAATTTTCTCAGAATTCAAAGATTAGTTTTAACGCCAGTTTAGAAAATGAGGCAGATTTGGCAGAAAAATATTCTAGGAGCGAGTTATACACAAAAGATATGTAATTTACCATGTTTTACTCACCGTGACATTCCGTGTTCTGAACACGTTACATGAATCACGGATTTGACAAACATACTTTAATGAGTTGTGAACATTTGTATTATCGAACTTTCATCTTCCTTACAATGTATATTTACACATAGAAAGTTTATTCTGATTTAGTAGATTTCTCCTAATCTCAGTTTCTAAAATCATTCAGTTTTCACAGAGATAACCTCTTGTAGCGAGTTCTATCCAATAGAAATGCAATTTACATAGAACCCATCAGCGTGAAATTCCGTGTTCCAAAATACCTACACGCATGACGGATTCGACAAATATTCACTACAGAATTGGTAGCATAAAATTACCTAACATTCATCCACCATAAATGCCATATTGACACTTTGAAGCACTTTCCCATATTTCAAAAGATTTTCCTAATGCCAGTTTTGAAAATGAGGCAGATTCACAATAGATTCTCTTGGAGCAAGTACTTCCCAATAGAAATGTAATTTACATAGTTTCCTCAAAGTGACATTCCAATTCCCGAACATGCTACATACTTCTGGATTTGACAAACATTTTTAATGACTTATGTACATGTGTATTACAGAACTTTCATCCACCATACAAGGCATATATAAACCTAGAAACATTAACTCTTAATTTGAAGCTTTTTCCAAATGCCAGTTTCGAAAATCATGCTGTTTTCTCCAGAAAAAATTTTTGGAGCGAGTTCTACCAAATAGACATGAAATTTACATAGATTCCATCTCCGGAAATTTCCGTCATACGATCACGCTACATGCATAGGCTTTCTACAATTAGTCACATCAGGTTTGTTTGCATGTGGCTTTATGAACTTCCATCACAATACAAGGCATATTGTCAGTTTCAATCATTTTCACTGATTTTGAAGGAATTTCCAAATGCCAGTTTCGAAAATGAGGCAGATTTCGCAGAAAAAACTCTTGGATTGGGTTCTAACCAAGAGATATGTATTTTACCTAGATTCGCTCACCGTGATATTCTGTGTTCCGAACACTCTTCATGTATCTCGGATTCGACAAATATTCTCTACAGAGTTGTTAGTATGCGGATTGCCGAACTTTCATCCACCATACAAGGCATATTTACACCTACAATTGATTAATCTGAGTTCGCAGCTTATTCCTAACGCCAGTTTCAAAAATCAGGCTGTTATCTCAGGAAAAACCTCTTGGAGCGATTTCTAACCTAGGGAAATGTAATTTACATAAATTTCCTCACTGTGACATTCCGTGTTCCAATCATTCTACATGCATAACGGATTCGACAAATATTCACTACAGATTTGTTAGCATGTGGATTACCGAACTTTCATCACAAAACATTGAGTATTGATTCTTAGAAGTATTTTCTCAGATTTTGCAGCGTTTTCCAAGCGCCAGTTTAAAAATGAAGCAGTTTTCACAGAAAAATTCTCTTGAAGTGAGTTCTACCGAATCGACAAGTAGTTTAGATTGTTTCAATCAACGTGAAATTCCACATTCCGAACATGGTACATGCATCACGGATTAGAAAAAAGATTCTTTAATATGTTGTGAAAATATGGATTACTGAACTTTCTTCCAACATAAAGGCATCTTTACACCTACAAATATTTTCTCTCATTTCGCAGCTTTATCCAAACATCCCATTCGAGAATCAAGCAATTTTCGCTGAAATATTCTATTCTAGCTAGTTCTACCCAATAGAATTCTAATTTACATAGTTCCATTACCGTGAAATTCTGTTTTTCGAACGCGCTACATGAATCACGGTTTGAAAAATATTTACTACACTCTTGTTAAAATGTGGATTACCGGAATTTCATCCACCAATCAAGTCATATTGACACTTAGAAGCATTTTCTCATATTTCGAAGATATTTCCTAATGCCAGATTTGAAAATGAGGCAGATTTTGCAGAAAAATGCTCTTGGAGTGAGTTCTACCCAATAGACAGGTAATTTACATAGATGTGCTCATCATGACATTTTGTGTTCCGAACACATTTCATGTACCTCGGATTCGACAAATATTCACTACAGAGATGTTAGCATTTGGATTACCAATCTTACATCCACCCTACCAGGCATATTTACACCTACAAGTATTTACTCTCATTTCGCAGTTTTATCCAAACGTCAAATTCGAAAATCATGCAATTTGCGCAGATAAATTCTATTCAAGCTAGTTCTACCCAATAGAATTTTAATTTACATAGTTTCATTACCGTGAATTTCCCTGTTCCAAACACGCTAAATAATTCACGGATTCGAAAAGTATTCCCTTCATAGTTGGTTACGTGGATTACCGGACTTAAATTCCCCATTCAAGGCATATTCACACTTAGAAGCATTTTCTCAGATTTCTCATGTTTTTCCTAACGCCAGTTTGGAAAATGAGGCTGATTTCACAGAAAATGTTCTTGGAGCCAGTTCTACCCAAAAGATATGTAATTTAACTAGTTCACTCACCGTGACATTCCGTGTCCTGAAAATGTTACATGCATCAAGGTTTCGACAATCATTCTTTAATGAGTGTGAGCACGTGGATTATCAAATTTTCATCCACCTTACAAGACATGTTTTCACCTAGAAACATTTACTCACATTTCGCAGAAATTTCCTAAAGTCAGTTTCGAAAATCAGGCAGTTTTCCCAGAAAAATCCTCTTGTTGCATGTTCCATTCAATAGACATCTCATTTTCACAGACACCATCACCGTAACATTCATGTTCCTAAAAAAAGTTTCAATCACCAAGGATTCAACAAATATTCACTGCTGAGTTGATAGCATGTGAATTACCGATCTTTAATAAACCATTGAAGACATATTGTCACCTTAAAATATTTAATCAGATTTCACAGCGTTTTCATAACACCAGTTTCGTAACTGAGGCAGATTTTTCAGTAAAACTCTCCTGGAGAGGGTTCTAACCAATAGATATGTAATATACATAGCTTCCCTCACCGAGAAAGACCGTGTTCGGAACAGGCTACATACATCAAGGATTTGAGAAACATTTTTAATGAGTTATGTACATGTGTATTACAGATCTTTCATCCACCATACAAGGCATATTGACACATAGAAACATTAACTCTGAGTTCGCAGCTTTTCCCTAATAGCAGTTTCGAAAATCATGCAGTTTTCAAAGGAAATACATGTTGGAGCGTTTTCTACCCAATAGATACGTAAATTACATAGATTCCCCCGCTGTGAAATTACATTTACCGATCACACCACATGCAGAAATGATTCGACAAAAATAAACTATAGAGTTGTTTGCATGAGGATGACAGGACTTTCATCACAATACAAGGCATATTGATGTTTAGAAGCATTTTCTCTGATTTCACAGAGCTTTCCAAATGCCAGTATCGAAACTGAGGCAGATTTCACGGCAAATCGTCTTGGAGCAGGTTCTAACTTATAGACATGTAATAAACATGGATTCGATCACCGTGAAATTCCGTGTTCTGAACACACTACATGTATCTCGGATTCGACAAATATTCACTACATAGTTGTTAGCATGTGGATTACAGCACTTTCATCCACCCTACAAGGCTTACTGATACTTTGAAGAATTTTCTCAGAATTCAAAGATTAGTTTTAACGCCAGTTTAGAAAATGAGGCAGATTTGGCAGAAAAATATTCTAGGAGCGAGTTATACACAAAAGATATGTAATTTACCATGTTTTACTCACCGTGACATTCC
Organism: Camelus bactrianus; assembly: GCF_048773025.1. NCBI lineage: Eukaryota > Metazoa > Chordata > Mammalia > Artiodactyla > Camelidae > Camelus > Camelus bactrianus. Next base: position 139,093,759 of record NC_133539.1, on the reverse strand, counting down.
GTGTTCTGAACACGTTACATGAATCACGGATTTGACAAACATACTTTAATGAGTTGTGAACATTTGTATTATCGAACTTTCATCTTCCTTACAATGTATATTTACACATAGAAAGTTTATTCTGATTTAGTAGATTTCTCCTAATCTCAGTTTCTAAAATCATTCAGTTTTCACAGAGATAACCTCTTGTAGCGAGTTCTATCCAATAGAAATGCAATTTACATAGAACCCATCAGCGTGAAATTCCGTGTTCCAAAATACCTACACGCATGACGGATTCGACAAATATTCACTACAGAATTGGTAGCATAAAATTACCTAACATTCATCCACCATAAATGCCATATTGACACTTTGAAGCACTTTCCCATATTTCAAAAGATTTTCCTAATGCCAGTTTTGAAAATGAGGCAGATTCACAATAGATTCTCTTGGAGCAAGTACTTCCCAATAGAAATGTAATTTACATAGTTTCCTCAAAGTGACATTCCAATTCCCGAACATGCTACATACTTCTGGATTTGACAAACATTTTTAATGACTTATGTACATGTGTATTACAGAACTTTCATCCACCATACAAGGCATATATAAACCTAGAAACATTAACTCTTAATTTGAAGCTTTTTCCAAATGCCAGTTTCGAAAATCATGCTGTTTTCTCCAGAAAAAATTTTTGGAGCGAGTTCTACCAAATAGACATGAAATTTACATAGATTCCATCTCCGGAAATTTCCGTCATACGATCACGCTACATGCATAGGCTTTCTACAATTAGTCACATCAGGTTTGTTTGCATGTGGCTTTATGAACTTCCATCACAATACAAGGCATATTGTCAGTTTCAATCATTTTCACTGATTTTGAAGGAATTTCCAAATGCCAGTTTCGAAAATGAGGCAGATTTCGCAGAAAAAACTCTTGGATTGGGTTCTAACCAAGAGATATGTATTTTACCTAGATTCGCTCACCGTGATATTCTGTGTTCCGAACACTCTTCATGTATCTCGGATTCGACAAATATTCTCTACAGAGTTGTTAGTATGCGGATTGCCAAACTTTCATCCACCATACAAGGCATATTTACACCTACAATTGATTAATCTGAGTTCGCAGCTTATTCCTAACGCCAGTTTCAAAAATCAGGCTGTTATCTCAGGAAAAACCTCTTGGAGCGATTTCTAACCTAGGGAAATGTAATTTACATAAATTTCCTCACTGTGACATTCCGTGTTCCAATCATTCTACATGCATAACGGATTCGACAAATATTCACTACAGATTTGTTAGCATGTGGATTACCGAACTTTCATCACAAAACATTGAGTATTGATTCTTAGAAGTATTTTCTCAGATTTTGCAGCGTTTTCCAAGCGCCAGTTTAAAAATGAAGCAGTTTTCACAGAAAAATTCTCTTGAAGTGAGTTCTACCGAATCGACAAGTAGTTTAGATTGTTTCAATCAACGTGAAATTTCACATTCCGAACATGGTACATGCATCACGGATTAGAAAAAAGATTCTTTAATATGTTGTGAAAATATGGATTACTGAACTTTCTTCCAACATAAAGGCATCTTTACACCTACAAATATTTTCTCTCATTTCGCAGCTTTATCCAAACATCCCATTCGAGAATCAAGCAATTTTCGCTGAAATATTCTATTCTAGCTAGTTCTACCCAATAGAATTCTAATTTACATAGTTCCATTACCGTGAAATTCTGTTTTTCGAACGCGCTACATGAATCACGGTTTGAAAAATATTTACTACACTCTTGTTAAAATGTGGATTACCGGACTTTCATCCACCAATCAAGTCATATTGACACTTAGAAGCATTTTCTCATATTTCGAAGATATTTCCTAATGCCAGATTTGAAAATGAGGCAGATTTTGCAGAAAAATGCTCTTGGAGTGAGTTCTACCCAATAGACAGGTAATTTACATAGATGTGCTCATCATGACATTTTGTGTTCCGAACACATTTCATGTACCTCGGATTCGACAAATATTCACTACAGAGATGTTAGCATTTGGATTACCAATCTTACATCCACCCTACCAGGCATATTTACACCTACAAGTATTTACTCTCATTTCGCAGTTTTATCCAAACGTCAAATTCGAAAATCATGCAATTTGCGCAGATAAATTCTATTCAAGCTAGTTCTACCCAATAGAATTTTAATTTACATAGTTTCATTACCGTGAATTTCCCTGTTCCAAACACGCTAAATAATTCACGGATTCGAAAAGTATTCCCTTCATAGTTGGTTACGTGGATTACCGGACTTAAATTCCCCATTCAAGGCATATTCACACTTAGAAGCATTTTCTCAGATTTCTCATGTTTTTCCTAACGCCAGTTTGGAAAATGAGGCTGATTTCACAGAAAATGTTCTTGGAGCCAGTTCTACCCAAAAGATATGTAATTTAACTAGTTCACTCACCGTGACATTCCGTGTCCTGAAAATGTTACATGCATCAAGGTTTCGACAATCATTCTTTAATGAGTGTGAGCACGTGGATTATCAAATTTTCATCCACCTTACAAGACATGTTTTCACCTAGAAACATTTACTCACATTTCGCAGAAATTTCCTAAAGTCAGTTTCGAAAATCAGGCAGTTTTCCCAGAAAAATCCTCTTGTTGCATGTTCCATTCAATAGACATCTCATTTTCACAGACACCATCACCGTAACATTCATGTTCCTAAAAAAAGTTTCAATCACCAAGGATTCAACAAATAGTCACTGCTGAGTTGATAGCATGTGAATTACCGATCTTTAATAAACCATTGAAGACATATTGTCACCTTAAAATATTTAATCAGATTTCACAGCGTTTTCATAACACCAGTTTCGTAACTGAGGCAGATTTTTCAGTAAAACTCTCCTGGAGAGGGTTCTAACCAATAGATATGTAATATACATAGCTTCCCTCACCGAGAAAGACCGTGTTCGGAACAGGCTACATACATCAAGGATTTGAGAAACATTTTTAATGAGTTATGTACATGTGTATTACAGATCTTTCATCCACCATACAAGGCATATTGACACATAGAAACATTAACTCTGAGTTCGCAGCTTTTCCCTAATAGCAGTTTCGAAAATCATGCAGTTTTCAAAGGAAATACATGTTGGAGCATTTTCTACCCAATAGATACGTAAATTACATAGATTCCCCCGCTGTGAAATTACATTTACCGATCACACCACATGCAGAAATGATTCGACAAAAATAAACTATAGAGTTGTTTGCATGAGGATGACAGGACTTTCATCACAATACAAGGCATATTGATGTTTAGAAGCATTTTCTCTGATTTCACAGAGCTTTCCAAATGCCAGTATCGAAACTGAGGCAGATTTCACGGCAAATCGTCTTGGAGCAGGTTCTAACTTATAGACATGTAATAAACATGGATTCGATCACCGTGAAATTCCGTGTTCTGAACACACTACATGTATCTCGGATTCGACAAATATTCACTACATAGTTGTTAGCATGTGGATTACAGCACTTTCATCCACCCTACAAGGCTTACTGATACTTTGAAGAATTTTCTCAGAATTCAAAGATTAGTTTTAACGCCAGTTTAGAAAATGAGGCAGATTTGGCAGAAAAATATTCTAGGAGCGAGTTATACACAAAAGATATGTAATTTACCATGTTTTACTCACCGTGACATTCCGTGTTCTGAACACGTTACATGAATCACGGATTTGACAAACATACTTTAATGAGTTGTGAACATTTGTATTATCGAACTTTCATCTTCCTTACAATGTATATTTACACATAGAAAGTTTATTCTGATTTAGTAGATTTCTCCTAATCTCAGTTTCTAAAATCATTCAGTTTTCACAGAGATAACCTCTTGGAGCGAGTTCTATCCAATAGAAATGCAATTTACATAGAACCCATCAGCGTGAAATTCCGTGTTCCAAAATACCTACACGCATGACGGATTCGACAAATATTCACTACAGAATTGGTAGCATAAAATTACCTAACATTCATCCACCATAAATGCCATATTGACACTTTGAAGCACTTTCCCATATTTCAAAAGATTTTCCTAATGCCAGTTTTGAAAATGAGGCAGATTCACAATAGATTCTCTTGGAGCAAGTACTTCCCAATAGAAATGTAATTTACATAGTTTCCTCAAAGTGACATTCCAATTCCCGAACATGCTACATACTTCTGGATTTGACAAACATTTTTAATGACTTATGTACATGTGTATTACAGAACTTTCATCCACCATACAAGGCATATATAAACCTAGAAACATTAACTCTTAATTTGAAGCTTTTTCCAAATGCCAGTTTCGAAAATCATGCTGTTTTCTCCAGAAAAAATTTTTGGAGCGAGTTCTACCAAATAGACATGAAATTTACATAGATTCCATCTCCGGAAATTTCCGTCATACGATCACGCTACATGCATAGGCTTTCTACAATTAGTCACATCAGGTTTGTTTGCATGTGGCTTTATGAACTTCCATCACAATACAAGGCATATTGTCAGTTTCAATCATTTTCAATGATTTTGAAGGAATTTCCAAATGCCAGTTTCGAAAATGAGGCAGATTTCGCAGAAAAAACTCTTGGATTGGGTTCTAACCAAGAGATATGTATTTTACCTAGATTCGCTCACCGTGATATTCTGTGTTCCGAACACTCTTCATGTATCTCGGATTCGACAAATATTCTCTACAGAGTTGTTAGTATGCGGATTGCCAAACTTTCATCCACCATACAAGGCATATTTACACCTACAATTGATTAATCTGAGTTCGCAGCTTATTCCTAACGCCAGTTTCAAAAATCAGGCTGTTATCTCAGGAAAAAACTCTTGGAGCGATTTCTAACCTAGGGAAATGTAATTTACATAAATTTCCTCACTGTGACATTCCGTGTTCCAATCATTCTACATGCATAACGGATTCGACAAATATTCACTACAGATTTGTTAGCATGTGGATTACCGAACTTTCATCACAAAACATTGAGTATTGATTCTTAGAAGTATTTTCTCAGATTTTGCAGCGTTTTCCAAGCGCCAGTTTAAAAATGAAGCAGTTTTCACAGAAAAATTCTCTTGAAGTGAGTTCTACCGAATCGACAAGTAGTTTAGATTGTTTCAATCAACGTGAAATTCCACATTCCGAACATGGTACATGCATCACGGATTAGAAAAAAGATTCTTTAATATGTTGTGAAAATATGGATTACTGAACTTTCTTCCAACATAAAGGCATCTTTACACCTACAAATATTTTCTCTCATTTCGCAGCTTTATCCAAACATCCCATTCGAGAATCAAGCAATTTTCGCTGAAATATTCTATTCTAGCTAGTTCTACCCAATAGAATTCTAATTTACATAGTTCCATTACCGTGAAATTCTGTTTTTCGAACGCGCTACATGAATCACGGTTTGAAAAATATTTACTACACTCTTGTTAAAATGTGGATTACCGGACTTTCATCCACCAATCAAGTCATATTGACACTTAGAAGCATTTTCTCATATTTCGAAGATATTTCCTAATGCCAGATTTGAAAATGAGGCAGATTTTGCAGAAAAATGCTCTTGGAGTGAGTTCTACCCAATAGACAGGTAATTTACATAGATGTGCTCATCATGACATTTTGTGTTCCGAACACATTTCATGTACCTCGGATTCGACAAATATTCACTACAGAGATGTTAGCATTTGGATTACCAATCTTACATCCACCCTACCAGGCATATTTACACCTACAAGTATTTACTCTCATTTCGCAGTTTTATCCAAACGTCAAATTCGAAAATCATGCAATTTGCGCAGATAAATTCTATTCAAGCTAGTTCTACCCAATAGAATTTTAATTTACATAGTTTCATTACCGTGAATTTCCCTGTTCCAAACACGCTAAATAATTCACGGATTCGAAAAGTATTCCCTTCATAGTTGGTTACGTGGATTACCGGACTTAAATTCCCCATTCAAGGCATATTCACACTTAGAAGCATTTTCTCAGATTTCTCATGTTTTTCCTAACGCCAGTTTGGAAAATGAGGCTGATTTCACAGAAAATGTTCTTGGAGCCAGTTCTACCCAAAAGATATGTAATTTAACTAGTTCACTCACCGTGACATTCCGTGTCCTGAAAATGTTACATGCATCAAGGTTTCGACAATCATTCTTTAATGAGTGTGAGCACGTGGATTATCAAATTTTCATCCACCTTACAAGACATGTTTTCACCTAGAAACATTTACTCACATTTCGCAGAAATTTCCTAAAGTCAGTTTCGAAAATCAGGCAGTTTTCCCAGAAAAATCCTCTTGTTGCATGTTCCATTCAATAGACATCTCATTTTCACAGACACCATCACCGTAACATTCATGTTCCTAAAAAAAGTTTCAATCACCAAGGATTCAACAAATATTCACTGCTGAGTTGATAGCATGTGAATTACCGATCTTTAATAAACCATTGAAGACATATTGTCACCTTAAAATATTTAATCAGATTTCACAGCGTTTTCATAACACCAGTTTCGTAACTGAGGCAGATTTTTCAGTAAAACTCTCCTGGAGAGGGTTCTAACCAATAGATATGTAATATACATAGCTTCCCTCACCGAGAAAGACCGTGTTCGGAACAGGCTACATACATCAAGGATTTGAGAAACATTTTTAATGAGTTATGTACATGTGTATTACAGATCTTTCATCCACCATACAAGGCATATTGACACATAGAAACATTAACTCTGAGTTCGCAGCTTTTCCCTAATAGCAGTTTCGAAAATCATGCAGTTTTCAAAGGAAATACATGTTGGAGCATTTTCTACCCAATAGATACGTAAATTACATAGATTCCCCCGCTGTGAAATTACATTTACCGATCACACCACATGCAGAAATGATTCGACAAAAATAAACTATAGAGTTGTTTGCATGAGGATGACAGGACTTTCATCACAATACAAGGCATATTGATGTTTAGAAGCATTTTCTCTGATTTCACAGAGCTTTCCAAATGCCAGTATCGAAACTGAGGCAGATTTCACGGCAAATGGTCTTGGAGCAGGTTCTAACTTATAGACATGTAATAAACATGGATTCGATCACCGTGAAATTCCGTGTTCTGAACACACTACATGTATCTCGGATTCGACAAATATTCACTACATAGTTGTTAGCATGTGGATTACAGCACTTTCATCCACCCTACAAGGCTTACTGATACTTTGAAGAATTTTCTCAGAATTCAAAGTTTAGTTTTAACGCCAGTTTAGAAAATGAGGCAGATTTGGCAGAAAAATATTCTAGGAGCGAGTTATACACAAAAGATATGTAATTTACCATGTTTTACTCACCGTGACATTCCGTGTTCTGAACACGTTACATGAATCACGGATTTGACAAACATACTTTAATGAGTTGTGAACATTTGTATTATCGAACTTTCATCTTCCTTACAATGTATATTTACACATAGAAAGTTTATTCTGATTTAGTAGATTTCTCCTAATCTCAGTTTCTAAAATCATTCAGTTTTCACAGAGATAACCTCTTGGAGCGAGTTCTATCCAATAGAAATGCAATTTACATAGAACCCATCAGCGTGAAATTCCGTGTTCCAAAATACCTACACGCATGACGGATTCGACAAATATTCACTACAGAATTGGTAGCATAAAATTACCTAACATTCATCCACCATAAATGCCATATTGACACTTTGAAGCACTTTCCCATATTTCAAAAGATTTTCCTAATGCCAGTTTTGAAAATGAGGCAGATTCACAATAGATTCTCTTGGAGCAAGTACTTCCCAATAGAAATGTAATTTACATAGTTTCCTCAAAGTGACATTCCAATTCCCGAACATGCTACATACTTCTGGATTTGACAAACATTTTTAATGACTTATGTACATGTGTATTACAGAACTTTCATCCACCATACAAGGCATATATAAACCTAGAAACATTAACTCTTAATTTGAAGCTTTTTCCAAATGCCAGTTTCGAAAATCATGCTGTTTTCTCCAGAAAAAATTTTTGGAGCGAGTTCTACCAAATAGACATGAAATTTACATAGATTCCATCTCCGGAAATTTCCGTCATACGATCACGCTACATGCATAGGCTTTCTACAATTAGTCACATCAGGTTTGTTTGCATGTGGCTTTATGAACTTCCATCACAATACAAGGCATATTGTCAGTTTCAATCATTTTCACTGATTTTGAAGGAATTTCCAAATGCCAGTTTCGAAAATGAGGCAGATTTCGCAGAAAAAATTCTTGGATTGGGTTCTAACCAAGAGATATGTATTTTACCTAGATTCGCTCACCGTGATATTCTGTGTTCCGAACACTCTTCATGTATCTCGGATTCGACAAATATTCTCTACAGAGTTGTTAGTATGCGGATTGCCAAACTTTCATCCACCATACAAGGCATATTTACACCTACAATTGATTAATCTGAGTTCGCAGCTTATTCCTAACGCCAGTTTCAAAAATCAGGCTGTTATCTCAGGAAAAACCTCTTGGAGCGATTTCTAACCTAGGGAAATGTAATTTACATAAATTTCCTCACTGTGACATTCCGTGTTCCAATCATTCTACATGCATAACGGATTCGACAAATATTCACTACAGATTTGTTAGCATGTGGATTACCGAACTTTCATCACAAAACATTGAGTATTGATTCTTAGAAGTATTTTCTCAGATTTTGCAGCGTTTTCCAAGCGCCAGTTTAAAAATGAAGCAGTTTTCACAGAAAAATTCTCTTGAAGTGAGTTCTACCGAATCGACAAGTAGTTTAGATTGTATCAATCAACGTGAAATTCCACATTCCGAACATGGTACATGCATCACGGATTAGAAAAAAGATTCTTTAATATGTTGTGAAAATATGGATTACTGAACTTTCTTCCAACATAAAGGCATCTTTACACCTACAAATATTTTCTCTCATTTCGCAGCTTTATCCAAACATCCCATTCGAGAATCAAGCAATTTTCGCTGAAATATTCTATTCTAGCTAGTTCTACCCAATAGAATTCTAATTTACATAGTTCCATTACCGTGAAATTCTGTTTTTCGAACGCGCTACATGAATCACGGTTTGAAAAATATTTACTACACTCTTGTTAAAATGTGGATTACCGGAATTTCATCCACCAATCAAGTCATATTGACACTTAGAAGCATTTTCTCATATTTCGAAGATATTTCCTAATGCCAGATTTGAAAATGAGGCAGATTTTGCAGAAAAATGCTCTTGGAGTGAGTTCTACCCAATAGACAGGTAATTTACATAGATGTGCTCATCATGACATTTTGTGTTCCGAACACATTTCATGTACCTCGGATTCGACAAATATTCACTACAGAGATGTTAGCATTTGGATTACCAATCTTACATCCACCCTACCAGGCATATTTACACCTACAAGTATTTACTCTCATTTCGCAGTTTTATCCAAACGTCAAATTCGAAAATCATGCAATTTGCGCAGATAAATTCTATTCAAGCTAGTTCTACCCAATAGAATTTTAATTTACATAGTTTCATTACCGTGAATTTCCCTGTTCCAAACACGCTAAATAATTCACGGATTCGAAAAGTATTCCCTTCATAGTTGGTTACGTGGATTACCGGACTTAAATTCCCCATTCAAGGCATATTCACACTTAGAAGCATTTTCTCAGATTTCTCATGTTTTTCCTAACGCCAGTTTGGAAAATGAGGCTGATTTCACAGAAAATGTTCTTGGAGCCAGTTCTACCCAAAAGATATGTAATTTAACTAGTTCACTCACCGTGACATTCCGTGTCCTGAAAATGTTACATGCATCAAGGTTTCGACAATCATTCTTTAATGAGTGTGAGCACGTGGATTATCAAATTTTCATCCACCTTACAAGACATGTTTTCACCTAGAAACATTTACTCACATTTCGCAGAAATTTCCTAAAGTCAGTTTCGAAAATCAGGCAGTTTTCCCAGAAAAATCCTCTTGTTGCATGTTCCATTCAATAGACATCTCATTTTCACAGACACCATCACCGTAACATTCATGTTCCTAAAAAAAGTTTCAATCACCAAGGATTCAACAAATATTCACTGCTGAGTTGATAGCATGTGAATTACCGATCTTTAATAAACCATTGAAGACATATTGTCACCTTAAAATATTTAATCAGATTTCACAGCGTTTTCATAACACCAGTTTCGTAACTGAGGCAGATTTTTCAGTAAAACTCTCCTGGAGAGGGTTCTAACCAATAGATATGTAATATACATAGCTTCCCTCACCGAGAAAGACCGTGTTCGGAACAGGCTACATACATCAAGGATTTGAGAAACATTTTTAATGAGTTATGTACATGTGTATTACAGATCTTTCATCCACCATACAAGGCATATTGACACATAGAAACATTAACTCTGAGTTCGCAGCTTTTCCCTAATAGCAGTTTCGAAAATCATGCAGTTTTCAAAGGAAATACATGTTGGAGCGTTTTCTACCCAATAGATACGTAAATTACATAGATTCCCCCGCTGTGAAATTACATTTACCGATCACACCACATGCAGAAATGATTCGACAAAAATAAACTATAGAGTTGTTTGCATGAGGATGACAGGACTTTCATCACAATACAAGGCATATTGATGTTTAGAAGCATTTTCTCTGATTTCACAGAGCTTTCCAAATGCCAGTATCGAAACTGAGGCAGATTTCACGGCAAATCGTCTTGGAGCAGGTTCTAACTTATAGACATGTAATAAACATGGATTCGATCACCGTGAAATTCCGTGTTCTGAACACACTGCATGTATCTCGGATTCGACAAATATTCACTACATAGTTGTTAGCATGTGGATTACAGCACTTTCATCCACCCTACAAGGCTTACTGATACTTTGAAGAATTTTCTCAGAATTCAAAGATTAGTTTTAACGCCAGTTTAGAAAATGAGGCAGATTTGGCAGAAAAATATTCTAGGAGCGAGTTATACACAAAAGATATGTAATTTACCATGTTTTACTCACCGTGACATTCCGTGTTCTGAAAACGTTACATGAATCACGGATTTGACAAACATACTTTAATGAGTTGTGAACATTTGTATTATCGAACTTTCATCTTCCTTACAATGTATATTTACACATAGAAAGTTTATTCTGATTTAGTAGATTTCTCCTAATCTCAGTTTCTAAAATCATTCAGTTTTCACAGAGATAAACTCTTGGAGCGAGTTCTATCCAATAGAAATGCAATTTACATAGAACCCATCAGCGTGAAATTCCGTGTTCCAAAATACCTACACGCATGACGGATTCGACAAATATTCACTACAGAATTGGTAGCATAAAATTACCTAACATTCATCCACCATAAATGCCATATTGACACTTTGAAGCACTTTCCCATATTTCAAAAGATTTTCCTAATGCCAGTTTTGAAAATGAGGCAGATTCACAATAGATTCTCTTGGAGCAAGTACTTCCCAATAGAAATGTAATTTACATAGTTTCCTCAAAGTGACATTCCAATTCCCGAACATGCTACATATTTCTGGATTTGACAAACATTTTAATGACTTATGTACATGTGTATTACAGAACTTTCATCCACCATACAAGGCATATATAAACCTAGAAACATTAACTCTTAATTTGAAGCTTTTTCCAAATGCCAGTTTCGAAAATCATGCTGTTTTCTCCAGAAAAAATTTTTGGAGCGAGTTCTACCAAATAGACATGAAATTTACATAGATTCCATCTCCGGAAATTTCCGTCATACGATCACGCTACATGCATAGGCTTTCTACAATTAGTCACATCAGGTTTGTTTGCATGTGGCTTTATGAACTTCCATCACAATACAAGGCATATTGTCAGTTTCAATCATTTTCACTGATTTTGAAGGAATTTCCAAATGCCAATTTCGAAAATGAGGCAGATTTCGCAGAAAAAACTCTTGGATTGGGTTCTAACCAAGAGATATGTATTTTACCTAGATTCGCTCACCGTGATATTCTGTGTTCCGAACACTCTTCATGTATCTCGGATTCGACAAATATTCTCTACAGAGTTGTTAGTATGCGGATTGCCAAACTTTCATCCACCATACAAGGCATATTTACACCTACAATTGATTAATCTGAGTTCGCAGCTTATTCCTAACGCCAGTTTCAAAAATCAGGCTGTTATCTCAGGAAAAACCTCTTGGAGCGATTTCTAACCTAGGGAAATGTAATTTACATAAATTTCCTCACTGTGACATTCCGTGTTCCAATCATTCTACATGCATAACGGATTCGACAAATATTCACTACAGATTTGTTAGCATGTGGATTACCGAACTTTCATCACAAAACATTGAGTATTGATTCTTAGAAGTATTTTCTCAGATTTTGCAGCGTTTTCCAAGCGCCAGTTTAAAAATGAAGCAGTTTTCACAGAAAAATTCTCTTGAAGTGAGTTCTACCGAATCGACAAGTAGTTTAGATTGTTTCAATCAACGTGAAATTCCACATTCCGAACATGGTACATGCATCACGGATTAGAAAAAAGATTCTTTAATATGTTGTGAAAATATGGATTACTGAACTTTCTTCCAACATAAAGGCATCTTTACACCTACAAATATTTTCTCTCATTTCGCAGCTTTATCCAAACATCCCATTCGAGAATCAAGCAATTTTCGCTGAAATATTCTATTCTAGCTAGTTCTACCCAATAGAATTCTAATTTACATAGTTCCATTACCGTGAAATTCTGTTTTTCGAACGCGCTACATGAATCACGGTTTGAAAAATATTTACTACACTCTTGTTAAAATGTGGATTACCGGAATTTCATCCACCAATCAAGTCATATTGACACTTAGAAGCATTTTCTCATATTTCGAAGATATTTCCTAATGCCAGATTTGAAAATGAGGCAGATTTTGCAGAAAAATGCTCTTGGAGTGAGTTCTACCCAATAGACAGGTAATTTACATAGATGTGCTCATCATGACATTTTGTGTTCCGAACACATTTCATGTACCTCGGATTCGACAAATATTCACTACAGAGATGTTAGCATTTGGATTACCAATCTTACATCCACCCTACCAGGCATATTTACACCTACAAGTATTTACTCTCATTTCGCAGTTTTATCCAAACGTCAAATTCGAAAATCATGCAATTTGCGCAGATAAATTCTATTCAAGCTAGTTCTACCCAATAGAATTTTAATTTACATAGTTTCATTACCGTGAATTTCCCTGTTCCAAACACGCTAAATAATTCACGGATTCGAAAAGTATTCCCTTCATAGTTGGTTACGTGGATTACCGGACTTAAATTCCCCATTCAAGGCATATTCACACTTAGAAGCATTTTCTCAGATTTCTCATGTTTTTCCTAACGCCAGTTTGGAAAATGAGGCTGATTTCACAGAAAATGTTCTTGGAGCCAGTTCTACCCAAAAGATATGTAATTTAACTAGTTCACTCACCGTGACATTCCGTGTCCTGAAAATGTTACATGCATCAAGGTTTCGACAATCATTCTTTAATGAGTGTGAGCACGTGGATTATCAAATTTTCATCCACCTTACAAGACATGTTTTCACCTAGAAACATTTACTCACATTTCGCAGAAATTTCCTAAAGTCAGTTTCGAAAATCAGGCAGTTTTCCCAGAAAAATCCTCTTGTTGCATGTTCCATTCAATAGACATCTCATTTTCACAGACACCATCACCGTAACATTCATGTTCCTAAAAAAAGTTTCAATCACCAAGGATTCAACAAATATTCACTGCTGAGTTGATAGCATGTGAATTACCGATCTTTAATAAACCATTGAAGACATATTGTCACCTTAAAATATTTACTCAGATTTCACAGCGTTTTCATAACACCAGTTTCGTAACTGAGGCAGATTTTTCAGTAAAACTCTCCTGGAGAGGGTTCTAACCAATAGATATGTAATATACATAGCTTCCCTCACCGAGAAAGACCGTGTTCGGAACAGGCTACATACATCAAGGATTTGAGAAACATTTTTAATGAGTTATGTACATGTGTATTACAGATCTTTCATCCACCATACAAGGCATATTGACACATAGAAACATTAACTCTGAGTTCGCAGCTTTTCCCTAATAGCAGTTTCGAAAATCATGCAGTTTTCAAAGGAAATACATGTTGGAGCGTTTTCTACCCAATAGATACGTAAATTACATAGATTCCCCCGCTGTGAAATTACATTTACCGATCACACCACATGCAGAAATGATTCGACAAAAATAAACTATAGAGTTGTTTGCATGAGGATGACAGGACTTTCATCACAATACAAGGCATATTGATGTTTAGAAGCATTTTCTCTGATTTCACAGAGCTTTCCAAATGCCAGTATCGAAACTGAGGCAGATTTCACGGCAAATCGTCTTGGAGCAGGTTCTAACTTATAGACATGTAATAAACATGGATTCAATCACCGTGAAATTCCGTGTTCTGAACACACTACATGTATCTCGGATTCGACAAATATTCACTACATAGTTGTTAGCATGTGGATTACAGCACTTTCATCCACCCTACAAGGCTTACTGATACTTTGAAGAATTTTCTCAGAATTCAAAGATTAGTTTTAACGCCAGTTTAGAAAATGAGGCAGATTTGGCAGAAAAATATTCTAGGAGCGAGTTATACACAAAAGATATGTAATTTACCATGTTTTACTCACCGTGACATTCCGTGTTCTGAAAACGTTACATGAATCACGGATTTGACAAACATACTTTAATGAGTTGTGAACATTTGTATTATCGAACTTTCATCTTCCTTACAATGTATATTTACACATAGAAAGTTTATTCTGATTTAGTAGATTTCTCCTAATCTCAGTTTCTAAAATCATTCAGTTTTCACAGAGATAACCTCTTGGAGCGAGTTCTATCCAATAGAAATGCAATTTACATAGAACCCATCAGCGTGAAATTCCGTGTTCCAAAATACCTACACGCATGACGGATTCGACAAATATTCACTACAGAATTGGTAGCATAAAATTACCTAACATTCATCCACCATAAATGCCATATTGACACTTTGAAGCACTTTCCCATATTTCAAAAGATTTTCCTAATGCCAGTTTTGAAAATGAGGCAGATTCACAATAGATTCTCTTGGAGCAAGTACTTCCCAATAGAAATGTAATTTACATAGTTTCCTCAAAGTGACATTCCAATTCCCGAACATGCTACATACTTCTGGATTTGACAAACATTTTTAATGACTTATGTACATGTGTATTACAGAACTTTCATCCACCATACAAGGCATATATAAACCTAGAAACATTAACTCTTAATTTGAAGCTTTTTCCAAATGCCAGTTTCGAAAATCATGCTGTTTTCTCCAGAAAAAATTTTTGGAGCGAGTTCTACCAAATAGACATGAAATTTACATAGATTCCATCTCCGGAAATTTCCGTCATACGATCACGCTACATGCATAGGCTTTCTACAATTAGTCACATCAGGTTTGTTTGCATGTGGCTTTATGAACTTCCATCACAATACAAGGCATATTGTCAGTTTCAATCATTTTCACTGATTTTGAAGGAATTTCCAAATGCCAGTTTCGAAAATGAGGCAGATTTCGCAGAAAAAACTCTTGGATTGGGTTCTAACCAAGAGATATGTATTTTACCTAGATTCGCTCACCGTGATATTCTGTGTTCCGAACACTCTTCATGTATCTCGGATTCGACAAATATTCTCTACAGAGTTGTTAGTATGCGGATTGCCAAACTTTCATCCACCATACAAGGCATATTTACACCTACAATTGATTAATCTGAGTTCGCAGCTTATTCCTAACGCCAGTTTCAAAAATCAGGCTGTTATCTCAGGAAAAACCTCTTGGAGCGATTTCTAACCTAGGGAAATGTAATTTACATAAATTTCCTCACTGTGACATTCCGTGTTCCAATCATTCTACATGCATAACGGATTCGACAAATATTCACTACAGATTTGTTAGCATGTGGATTACCGAACTTTCATCACAAAACATTGAGTATTGATTCTTAGAAGTATTTTCTCAGATTTTGCAGCGTTTTCCAAGCGCCAGTTTAAAAATGAAGCAGTTTTCACAGAAAAATTCTCTTGAAGTGAGTTCTACCGAATCGACAAGTAGTTTAGATTGTTTCAATCAACGTGAAACTCCACATTCCGAACATGGTACATGCATCACGGATTAGAAAAAAGATTCTTTAATATGTTGTGAAAATATGGATTACTGAACTTTCTTCCAACATAAAGGCATCTTTACACCTACAAATATTTTCTCTCATTTCGCAGCTTTATCCAAACATCCCATTCGAGAATCAAGCAATTTTCGCTGAAATATTCTATTCTAGCTAGTTCTACCCAATAGAATTCTAATTTACATAGTTCCATTACCGTGAAATTCTGTTTTTCGAACGCGCTACATGAATCACGGTTTGAAAAATATTTACTACACTCTTGTTAAAATGTGGATTACCGGAATTTCATCCACCAATCAAGTCATATTGACACTTAGAAGCATTTTCTCATATTTCGAAGATATTTCCTAATGCCAGATTTGAAAATGAGGCAGATTTTGCAGAAAAATGCTCTTGGAGTGAGTTCTACCCAATAGACAGGTAATTTACATAGATGTGCTCATCATGACATTTTGTGTTCCGAACACATTTCATGTACCTCGGATTCGACAAATATTCACTACAGAGATGTTAGCATTTGGATTACCAATCTTACATCCACCCTACCAGGCATATTTACACCTACAAGTATTTACTCTCATTTCGCAGTTTTATCCAAACGTCAAATTCGAAAATCATGCAATTTGCGCAGATAAATTCTATTCAAGCTAGTTCTACCCAATAGAATTTTAATTTACATAGTTTCATTACCGTGAATTTCCCTGTTCCAAACACGCTAAATAATTCACGGATTCGAAAAGTATTCCCTTCATAGTTGGTTACGTGGATTACCGGACTTAAATTCCCCATTCAAGGCATATTCACACTTAGAAGCATTTTCTCAGATTTCTCATGTTTTTCCTAACGCCAGTTTGGAAAATGAGGCTGATTTCACAGAAAATGTTCTTGGAGCCAGTTCTACCCAAAAGATATGTAATTTAACTAGTTCACTCACCGTGACATTCCGTGTCCTGAAAATGTTACATGCATCAAGGTTTCGACAATCATTCTTTAATGAGTGTGAGCACGTGGATTATCAAATTTTCATCCACCTTACAAGACATGTTTTCACCTAGAAACATTTACTCACATTTCGCAGAAATTTCCTAAAGTCAGTTTCGAAAATCAGGCAGTTTTCCCAGAAAAATCCTCTTGTTGCATGTTCCATTCAATAGACATCTCATTTTCACAGACACCATCACCGTAACATTCATGTTCCTAAAAAAAGTTTCAATCACCAAGGATTCAACAAATATTCACTGCTGAGTTGATAGCATGTGAATTACCGATCTTTAATAAACCATTGAAGACATATTGTCACCTTAAAATATTTACTCAGATTTCACAGCGTTTTCATAACACCAGTTTCGTAACTGAGGCAGATTTTTCAGTAAAACTCTCCTGGAGAGGGTTCTAACCAATAGATATGTAATATACATAGCTTCCCTCACCGAGAAAGACCGTGTTCGGAACAGGCTACATACATCAAGGATTTGAGAAACATTTTTAATGAGTTATGTACATGTGTATTACAGATCTTTCATCCACCATACAAGGCATATTGACACATAGAAACATTAACTCTGAGTTCGCAGCTTTTCCCTAATAGCAGTTTCGAAAATCATGCAGTTTTCAAAGGAAATACATGTTGGAGCGTTTTCTACCCAATAGATACGTAAATTACATAGATTCCCCCGCTGTGAAATTACATTTACCGATCACACCACATGCAGAAATGATTCGACAAAAATAAACTATAGAGTTGTTTGCATGAGGATGACAGGACTTTCATCACAATACAAGGCATATTGATGTTTAGAAGCATTTTCTCTGATTTCACAGAGCTTTCCAAATGCCAGTATCGAAACTGAGGCAGATTTCACGGCAAATCGTCTTGGAGCAGGTTCTAACTTATAGACATGTAATAAACATGGATTCGATCACCGTGAAATTCCGTGTTCTGAACACACTACATGTATCTCGGATTCGACAAATATTCACTACATAGTTGTTAGCATGTGGATTACAGCACTTTCATCCACCCTACAAGGCTTACTGATACTTTGAAGAATTTTCTCAGAATTCAAAGATTAGTTTTAACGCCAGTTTAGAAAATGAGGCAGATTTGGCAGAAAAATATTCTAGGAGCGAGTTATACACAAAAGATATGTAATTTACCATGTTTTACTCACCGTGACATTCCGTGTTCTGAAAATGTTACATGAATCACGGATTTGACAAACATACTTTAATGAGTTGTGAACATTTGTATTATCGAACTTTCATCTTCCTTACAATGTATATTTACACATAGAAAGTTTATTCTGATTTAGTAGATTTCTCCTAATCTCAGTTTCTAAAATCATTCAGTTTTCACAGAGATAACCTCTTGGAGCGAGTTCTATCCAATAGAAATGCAATTTACATAGAACCCATCAGCGTGAAATTCCGTGTTCCAAAATACCTACACGCATGACGGATTCGACAAATATTCACTACAGAATTGGTAGCATAAAATTACCTAACATTCATCCACCATAAATGCCATATTGACACTTTGAAGCACTTTCCCATATTTCAAAAGATTTTCCTAATGCCAGTTTTGAAAATGAGGCAGATTCACAATAGATTCTCTTGGAGCAAGTACTTCCCAATAGAAATGTAATTTACATAGTTTCCTCAAAGTGACATTCCAATTCCCGAACATGCTACATACTTCTGGATTTGACAAACATTTTTAATGACTTATGTACATGTGTATTACAGAACTTTCATCCACCATACAAGGCATATATAAACCTAGAAACATTAACTCTTAATTTGAAGCTTTTTCCAAATGCCAGTTTCGAAAATCATGCTGTTTTCTCCAGAAAAAATTTTTGGAGCGAGTTCTACCAAATAGACATGAAATTTACATAGATTCCATCTCCGGAAATTTCCGTCATACGATCACGCTACATGCATAGGCTTTCTACAATTAGTCACATCAGGTTTGTTTGCATGTGGCTTTATGAACTTCCATCACAATACAAGGCATATTGTCAGTTTCAATCATTTTCACTGATTTTGAAGGAATTTCCAAATGCCAGTTTCGAAAATGAGGCAGATTTCGCAGAAAAAACTCTTGGATTGGGTTCTAACCAAGAGATATGTATTTTACCTAGATTCGCTCACCGTGATATTCTGTGTTCCGAACACTCTTCATGTATCTCGGATTCGACAAATATTCTCTACAGAGTTGTTAGTATGCGGATTGCCAAACTTTCATCCACCATACAAGGCATATTTACACCTACAATTGATTAATCTGAGT
This sequence comes from Camelus bactrianus, assembly GCF_048773025.1. Lineage (NCBI taxonomy): Eukaryota > Metazoa > Chordata > Mammalia > Artiodactyla > Camelidae > Camelus > Camelus bactrianus. The sequence goes on along the minus strand of NC_133539.1, from coordinate 139,074,160 downwards.
TCGCAGCTTATTCCTAACGCCAGTTTCAAAAATCAGGCTGTTATCTCAGGAAAAACCTCTTGGAGCGATTTCTAACCTAGGGAAATGTAATTTACATAAATTTCCTCACTGTGACATTCCGTGTTCCAATCATTCTACATGCATAACGGATTCGACAAATATTCACTACAGATTTGTTAGCATGTGGATTACCGAACTTTCATCACAAAACATTGAGTATTGATTCTTAGAAGTATTTTCTCAGATTTTGCAGCGTTTTCCAAGCGCCAGTTTAAAAATGAAGCAGTTTTCACAGAAAAATTCTCTTGAAGTGAGTTCTACCGAATCGACAAGTAGTTTAGATTGTTTCAATCAACGTGAAATTCCACATTCCGAACATGGTACATGCATCACGGATTAGAAAAAAGATTCTTTAATATGTTGTGAAAATATGGATTACTGAACTTTCTTCCAACATAAAGGCATCTTTACACCTACAAATATTTTCTCTCATTTCGCAGCTTTATCCAAACATCCCATTCGAGAATCAAGCAATTTTCGCTGAAATATTCTATTCTAGCTAGTTCTACCCAATAGAATTCTAATTTACATAGTTCCATTACCGTGAAATTCTGTTTTTCGAACGCGCTACATGAATCACGGTTTGAAAAATATTTACTACACTCTTGTTAAAATGTGGATTACCGGAATTTCATCCACCAATCAAGTCATATTGACACTTAGAAGCATTTTCTCATATTTCGAAGATATTTCCTAATGCCAGATTTGAAAATGAGGCAGATTTTGCAGAAAAATGCTCTTGGAGTGAGTTCTACCCAATAGACAGGTAATTTACATAGATGTGCTCATCATGACATTTTGTGTTCCGAACACATTTCATGTACCTCGGATTCGACAAATATTCACTACAGAGATGTTAGCATTTGGATTACCAATCTTACATCCACCCTACCAGGCATATTTACACCTACAAGTATTTACTCTCATTTCGCAGTTTTATCCAAACGTCAAATTCGAAAATCATGCAATTTGCGCAGATAAATTCTATTCAAGCTAGTTCTACCCAATAGAATTTTAATTTACATAGTTTCATTACCGTGAATTTCCCTGTTCCAAACACGCTAAATAATTCACGGATTCGAAAAGTATTCCCTTCATAGTTGGTTACGTGGATTACCGGACTTAAATTCCCCATTCAAGGCATATTCACACTTAGAAGCATTTTCTCAGATTTCTCATGTTTTTCCTAACGCCAGTTTGGAAAATGAGGCTGATTTCACAGAAAATGTTCTTGGAGCCAGTTCTACCCAAAAGATATGTAATTTAACTAGTTCACTCACCGTGACATTCCGTGTCCTGAAAATGTTACATGCATCAAGGTTTCGACAATCATTCTTTAATGAGTGTGAGCACGTGGATTATCAAATTTTCATCCACCTTACAAGACATGTTTTCACCTAGAAACATTTACTCACATTTCGCAGAAATTTCCTAAAGTCAGTTTCGAAAATCAGGCAGTTTTCCCAGAAAAATCCTCTTGTTGCATGTTCCATTCAATAGACATCTCATTTTCACAGACACCATCACCGTAACATTCATGTTCCTAAAAAAAGTTTCAATCACCAAGGATTCAACAAATATTCACTGCTGAGTTGATAGCATGTGAATTACCGATCTTTAATAAACCATTGAAGACATATTGTCACCTTAAAATATTTAATCAGATTTCACAGCGTTTTCATAACACCAGTTTCGTAACTGAGGCAGATTTTTCAGTAAAACTCTCCTGGAGAGGGTTCTAACCAATAGATATGTAATATACATAGCTTCCCTCACCGAGAAAGACCGTGTTCGGAACAGGCTACATACATCAAGGATTTGAGAAACATTTTTAATGAGTTATGTACATGTGTATTACAGATCTTTCATCCACCATACAAGGCATATTGACACATAGAAACATTAACTCTGAGTTCGCAGCTTTTCCCTAATAGCAGTTTCGAAAATCATGCAGTTTTCAAAGGAAATACATGTTGGAGCGTTTTCTACCCAATAGATACGTAAATTACATAGATTCCCCCGCTGTGAAATTACATTTACCGATCACACCACATGCAGAAATGATTCGACAAAAATAAACTATAGAGTTGTTTGCATGAGGATGACAGGACTTTCATCACAATACAAGGCATATTGATGTTTAGAAGCATTTTCTCTGATTTCACAGAGCTTTCCAAATGCCAGTATCGAAACTGAGGCAGATTTCACGGCAAATCGTCTTGGAGCAGGTTCTAACTTATAGACATGTAATAAACATGGATTCGATCACCGTGAAATTCCGTGTTCTGAACACACTACATGTATCTCGGATTCGACAAATATTCACTACATAGTTGTTAGCATGTGGATTACAGCACTTTCATCCACCCTACAAGGCTTACTGATACTTTGAAGAATTTTCTCAGAATTCAAAGATTAGTTTTAACGCCAGTTTAGAAAATGAGGCAGATTTGGCAGAAAAATATTCTAGGAGCGAGTTATACACAAAAGATATGTAATTTACCATGTTTTACTCACCGTGACATTCCGTGTTCTGAAAACGTTACATGAATCACGGATTTGACAAACATACTTTAATGAGTTGTGAACATTTGTATTATCGAACTTTCATCTTCCTTACAATGTATATTTACACATAGAAAGTTTATTCTGATTTAGTAGATTTCTCCTAATCTCAGTTTCTAAAATCATTCAGTTTTCACAGAGATAACCTCTTGGAGCGAGTTCTATCCAATAGAAATGCAATTTACATAGAACCCATCAGCGTGAAATTCCGTGTTCCAAAATACCTACACGCATGACGGATTCGACAAATATTCACTACAGAATTGGTAGCATAAAATTACCTAACATTCATCCACCATAAATGCCATATTGACACTTTGAAGCACTTTCCCATATTTCAAAAGATTTTCCTAATGCCAGTTTTGAAAATGAGGCAGATTCACAATAGATTCTCTTGGAGCAAGTACTTCCCAATAGAAATGTAATTTACATAGTTTCCTCAAAGTGACATTCCAATTCCCGAACATGCTACATACTTCTGGATTTGACAAACATTTTTAATGACTTATGTACATGTGTATTACAGAACTTTCATCCACCATACAAGGCATATATAAACCTAGAAACATTAACTCTTAATTTGAAGCTTTTTCCAAATGCCAGTTTCGAAAATCATGCTGTTTTCTCCAGAAAAAATTTTTGGAGCGAGTTCTACCAAATAGACATGAAATTTACATAGATTCCATCTCCGGAAATTTCCGTCATACGATCACGCTACATGCATAGGCTTTCTACAATTAGTCACATCAGGTTTGTTTGCATGTGGCTTTATGAACTTCCATCACAATACAAGGCATATTGTCAGTTTCAATCATTTTCACTGATTTTGAAGGAATTTCCAAATGCCAGTTTCGAAAATGAGGCAGATTTCGCAGAAAAAACTCTTGGATTGGGTTCTAACCAAGAGATATGTATTTTACCTAGATTCGCTCACCGTGATATTCTGTGTTCCGAACACTCTTCATGTATCTCGGATTCGACAAATATTCTCTACAGAGTTGTTAGTATGCGGATTGCCAAACTTTCATCCACCATACAAGGCATATTTACACCTACAATTGATTAATCTGAGTTCGCAGCTTATTCCTAACGCCAGTTTCAAAAATCAGGCTGTTATCTCAGGAAAAACCTCTTGGAGCGATTTCTAACCTAGGGAAATGTAATTTACATAAATTTCCTCACTGTGACATTCCGTGTTCCAATCATTCTACATGCATAACGGATTCGACAAATATTCACTACAGATTTGTTAGCATGTGGATTACCGAACTTTCATCACAAAACATTGAGTATTGATTCTTAGAAGTATTTTCTCAGATTTTGCAGCGTTTTCCAAGCGCCAGTTTAAAAATGAAGCAGTTTTCACAGAAAAATTCTCTTGAAGTGAGTTCTACCGAATCGACAAGTAGTTTAGATTGTTTCAATCAACGTGAAATTCCACATTCCGAACATGGTACATGCATCACGGATTAGAAAAAAGATTCTTTAATATGTTGTGAAAATATGGATTACTGAACTTTCTTCCAACATAAAGGCATCTTTACACCTACAAATATTTTCTCTCATTTCGCAGCTTTATCCAAACATCCCATTCGAGAATCAAGCAATTTTCGCTGAAATATTCTATTCTAGCTAGTTCTACCCAATAGAATTCTAATTTACATAGTTCCATTACCGTGAAATTCTGTTTTTCGAACGCGCTACATGAATCACGGTTTGAAAAATATTTACTACACTCTTGTTAAAATGTGGATTACCGGACTTTCATCCACCAATCAAGTCATATTGACACTTAGAAGCATTTTCTCATATTTCGAAGATATTTCCTAATGCCAGATTTGAAAATGAGGCAGATTTTGCAGAAAAATGCTCTTGGAGTGAGTTCTACCCAATAGACAGGTAATTTACATAGATGTGCTCATCATGACATTTTGTGTTCCGAACACATTTCATGTACCTCGGATTCGACAAATATTCACTACAGAGATGTTAGCATTTGGATTACCAATCTTACATCCACCCTACCAGGCATATTTACACCTACAAGTATTTACTCTCATTTCGCAGTTTTATCCAAACGTCAAATTCGAAAATCATGCAATTTGCGCAGATAAATTCTATTCAAGCTAGTTCTACCCAATAGAATTTTAATTTACATAGTTTCATTACCGTGAATTTCCCTGTTCCAAACACGCTAAATAATTCACGGATTCGAAAAGTATTCCCTTCATAGTTGGTTACGTGGATTACCGGACTTAAATTCCCCATTCAAGGCATATTCACACTTAGAAGCATTTTCTCAGATTTCTCATGTTTTTCCTAACGCCAGTTTGGAAAATGAGGCTGATTTCACAGAAAATGTTCTTGGAGCCAGTTCTACCCAAAAGATATGTAATTTAACTAGTTCACTCACCGTGACATTCCGTGTCCTGAAAATGTTACATGCATCAAGGTTTCGACAATCATTCTTTAATGAGTGTGAGCACGTGGATTATCAAATTTTCATCCACCTTACAAGACATGTTTTCACCTAGAAACATTTACTCACATTTCGCAGAAATTTCCTAAAGTCAGTTTCGAAAATCAGGCAGTTTTCCAAGAAAAATCCTCTTGTTGCATGTTCCATTCAATAGACATCTCATTTTCACAGACACCATCACCGTAACATTCATGTTCCTAAAAAAAGTTTCAATCACCAAGGATTCAACAAATATTCACTGCTGAGTTGATAGCATGTGAATTACCGATCTTTAATAAACCATTGAAGACATATTGTCACCTTAAAATATTTACTCAGATTTCACAGCGTTTTCATAACACCAGTTTCGTAACTGAGGCAGATTTTTCAGTAAAACTCTCCTGGAGAGGGTTCTAACCAATAGATATGTAATATACATAGCTTCCCTCACCGAGAAAGACCGTGTTCGGAACAGGCTACATACATCAAGGATTTGAGAAACATTTTTAATGAGTTATGTACATGTGTATTACAGATCTTTCATCCACCATACAAGGCATATTGACACATAGAAACATTAACTCTGAGTTCGCAGCTTTTCCCTAATAGCAGTTTCGAAAATCATGCAGTTTTCAAAGGAAATACATGTTGGAGCGTTTTCTACCCAATAGATACGTAAATTACATAGATTCCCCCGCTGTGAAATTACATTTACCGATCACACCACATGCAGAAATGATTCGACAAAAATAAACTATAGAGTTGTTTGCATGAGGATGACAGGACTTTCATCACAATACAAGGCATATTGATGTTTAGAAGCATTTTCTCTGATTTCACAGAGCTTTCCAAATGCCAGTATCGAAACTGAGGCAGATTTCATGGCAAATCGTCTTGGAGCAGGTTCTAACTTATAGACATGTAATAAACATGGATTCGATCACCGTGAAATTCCGTGTTCTGAACACACTACATGTATCTCGGATTCGACAAATATTCACTACATAGTTGTTAGCATGTGGATTACAGCACTTTCATCCACCCTACAAGGCTTACTGATACTTTGAAGAATTTTCTCAGAATTCAAAGATTAGTTTTAACGCCAGTTTAGAAAATGAGGCAGATTTGGCAGAAAAATATTCTAGGAGCGAGTTATACACAAAAGATATGTAATTTACCATGTTTTACTCACCGTGACATTCCGTGTTCTGAAAACGTTACATGAATCACGGATTTGACAAACATACTTTAATGAGTTGTGAACATTTGTATTATCGAACTTTCATCTTCCTTACAATGTATATTTACACATAGAAAGTTTATTCTGATTTAGTAGATTTCTCCTAATCTCAGTTTCTAAAATCATTCAGTTTTCACAGAGATAACCTCTTGGAGCGAGTTCTATCCAATAGAAATGCAATTTACATAGAACCCATCAGCGTGAAATTCCGTGTTCCAAAATACCTACACGCATGACGGATTCGACAAATATTCACTACAGAATTGGTAGCATAAAATTACCTAACATTCATCCACCATAAATGCCATATTGACACTTTGAAGCACTTTCCCATATTTCAAAAGATTTTCCTAATGCCAGTTTTGAAAATGAGGCAGATTCACAATAGATTCTCTTGGAGCAAGTACTTCCCAATAGAAATGTAATTTACATAGTTTCCTCAAAGTGACATTCCAATTCCCGAACATGCTACATACTTCTGGATTTGACAAACATTTTTAATGACTTATGTACATGTGTATTACAGAACTTTCATCCACCATACAAGGCATATATAAACCTAGAAACATTAACTCTTAATTTGAAGCTTTTTCCAAATGCCAGTTTCGAAAATCATGCTGTTTTCTCCAGAAAAAATTTTTGGAGCGAGTTCTACCAAATAGACATGAAATTTACATAGATTCCATCTCCGGAAATTTCCGTCATACGATCACGCTACATGCATAGGCTTTCTACAATTAGTCACATCAGGTTTGTTTGCATGTGGCTTTATGAACTTCCATCACAATACAAGGCATATTGTCAGTTTCAATCATTTTCACTGATTTTGAAGGAATTTCCAAATGCCAGTTTCGAAAATGAGGCAGATTTCGCAGAAAAAACTCTTGGATTGGGTTCTAACCAAGAGATATGTATTTTACCTAGATTCGCTCACCGTGATATTCTGTGTTCCGAACACTCTTCATGTATCTCGGATTCGACAAATATTCTCTACAGAGTTGTTAGTATGCGGATTGCCAAACTTTCATCCACCATACAAGGCATATTTACACCTACAATTGATTAATCTGAGTTCGCAGCTTATTCCTAATGCCAGTTTCAAAAATCAGGCTGTTATCTCAGGAAAAACCTCTTGGAGCGATTTCTAACCTAGGGAAATGTAATTTACATAAATTTCCTCACTGTGACATTCCGTGTTCCAATCATTCTACATGCATAACGGATTCGACAAATATTCACTACAGATTTGTTAGCATGTGGATTACCGAACTTTCATCACAAAACATTGAGTATTGATTCTTAGAAGTATTTTCTCAGATTTTGCAGCGTTTTCCAAGCGCCAGTTTAAAAATGAAGCAGTTTTCACAGAAAAATTCTCTTGAAGTGAGTTCTACCGAATCGACAAGTAGTTTAGATTGTTTCAATCAACGTGAAATTCCACATTCCGAACATGGTACATGCATCACGGATTAGAAAAAAGATTCTTTAATATGTTGTGAAAATATGGATTACTGAACTTTCTTCCAACATAAAGGCATCTTTACACCTACAAATATTTTCTCTCATTTCGCAGCTTTATCCAAACATCCCATTCGAGAATCAAGCAATTTTCGCTGAAATATTCTATTCTAGCTAGTTCTACCCAATAGAATTCTAATTTACATAGTTCCATTACCGTGAAATTCTGTTTTTCGAACGCGCTACATGAATCACGGTTTGAAAAATATTTACTACACTCTTGTTAAAATGTGGATTACCGGACTTTCATCCACCAATCAAGTCATATTGACACTTAGAAGCATTTTCTCATATTTCGAAGATATTTCCTAATGCCAGATTTGAAAATGAGGCAGATTTTGCAGAAAAATGCTCTTGGAGTGAGTTCTACCCAATAGACAGGTAATTTACATAGATGTGCTCATCATGACATTTTGTGTTCCGAACACATTTCATGTACCTCGGATTCGACAAATATTCACTACAGAGATGTTAGCATTTGGATTACCAATCTTACATCCACCCTACCAGGCATATTTACACCTACAAGTATTTACTCTCATTTCGCAGTTTTATCCAAACGTCAAATTCGAAAATCATGCAATTTGCGCAGATAAATTCTATTCAAGCTAGTTCTACCCAATAGAATTTTAATTTACATAGTTTCATTACCGTGAATTTCCCTGTTCCAAACACGCTAAATAATTCACGGATTCGAAAAGTATTCCCTTCATAGTTGGTTACGTGGATTACCGGACTTAAATTCCCCATTCAAGGCATATTCACACTTAGAAGCATTTTCTCAGATTTCTCATGTTTTTCCTAACGCCAGTTTGGAAAATGAGGCTGATTTCACAGAAAATGTTCTTGGAGCCAGTTCTACCCAAAAGATATGTAATTTAACTAGTTCACTCACCGTGACATTCCGTGTCCTGAAAATGTTACATGCATCAAGGTTTCGACAATCATTCTTTAATGAGTGTGAGCACGTGGATTATCAAATTTTCATCCACCTTACAAGACATGTTTTCACCTAGAAACATTTACTCACATTTCGCAGAAATTTCCTAAAGTCAGTTTCGAAAATCAGGCAGTTTTCCCAGAAAAATCCTCTTGTTGCATGTTCCATTCAATAGACATCTCATTTTCACAGACACCATCACCGTAACATTCATGTTCCTAAAAAAAGTTTCAATCACCAAGGATTCAACAAATATTCACTGCTGAGTTGATAGCATGTGAATTACCGATCTTTAATAAACCATTGAAGACATATTGTCACCTTAAAATATTTACTCAGATTTCACAGCGTTTTCATAACACCAGTTTCGTAACTGAGGCAGATTTTTCAGTAAAACTCTCCTGGAGAGGGTTCTAACCAATAGATATGTAATATACATAGCTTCCCTCACCGAGAAAGACCGTGTTCGGAACAGGCTACATACATCAAGGATTTGAGAAACATTTTTAATGAGTTATGTACATGTGTATTACAGATCTTTCATCCACCATACAAGGCATATTGACACATAGAAACATTAACTCTGAGTTCGCAGCTTTTCCCTAATAGCAGTTTCGAAAATCATGCAGTTTTCAAAGGAAATACATGTTGGAGCGTTTTCTACCCAATAGATACGTAAATTACATAGATTCCCCCGCTGTGAAATTACATTTACCGATCACACCACATGCAGAAATGATTCGACAAAAATAAACTATAGAGTTGTTTGCATGAGGATGACAGGACTTTCATCACAATACAAGGCATATTGATGTTTAGAAGCATTTTCTCTGATTTCACAGAGCTTTCCAAATGCCAGTATCGAAACTGAGGCAGATTTCACGGCAAATCGTCTTGGAGCAGGTTCTAACTTATAGACATGTAATAAACATGGATTCGATCACCGTGAAATTCCGTGTTCTGAACACACTACATGTATCTCGGATTCGACAAATATTCACTACATAGTTGTTAGCATGTGGATTACAGCACTTTCATCCACCCTACAAGGCTTACTGATACTTTGAAGAATTTTCTCAGAATTCAAAGATTAGTTTTAACGCCAGTTTAGAAAATGAGGCAGATTTGGCAGAAAAATATTCTAGGAGCGAGTTATACACAAAAGATATGTAATTTACCATGTTTTACTCACCGTGACATTCCGTGTTCTGAAAACGTTACATGAATCACGGATTTGACAAACATACTTTAATGAGTTGTGAACATTTGTATTATCGAACTTTCATCTTCCTTACAATGTATATTTACACATAGAAAGTTTATTCTGATTTAGTAGATTTCTCCTAATCTCAGTTTCTAAAATCATTCAGTTTTCACAGAGATAACCTCTTGGAGCGAGTTCTATCCAATAGAAATGCAATTTACATAGAACCCATCAGCGTGAAATTCCGTGTTCCAAAATACCTACACGCATGACGGATTCGACAAATATTCACTACAGAATTGGTAGCATAAAATTACCTAACATTCATCCACCATAAATGCCATATTGACACTTTGAAGCACTTTCCCATATTTCAAAAGATTTTCCTAATGCCAGTTTTGAAAATGAGGCAGATTCACAATAGATTCTCTTGGAGCAAGTACTTCCCAATAGAAATGTAATTTACATAGTTTCCTCAAAGTGACATTCCAATTCCCAAACATGCTACATACTTCTGGATTTGACAAACATTTTTAATGACTTATGTACATGTGTATTACAGAACTTTCATCCACCATACAAGGCATATATAAACCTAGAAACATTAACTCTTAATTTGAAGCTTTTTCCAAATGCCAGTTTCGAAAATCATGCTGTTTTCTCCAGAAAAAATTTTTGGAGCGAGTTCTACCAAATAGACATGAAATTTACATAGATTCCATCTCCGGAAATTTCCGTCATACGATCACGCTACATGCATAGGCTTTCTACAATTAGTCACATCAGGTTTGTTTGCATGTGGCTTTATGAACTTCCATCACAATACAAGGCATATTGTCAGTTTCAATCATTTTCACTGATTTTGAAGGAATTTCCAAATGCCAGTTTCGAAAATGAGGCAGATTTCGCAGAAAAAACTCTTGGATTGGGTTCTAACCAAGAGATATGTATTTTACCTAGATTCGCTCACCGTGATATTCTGTGTTCCGAACACTCTTCATGTATCTCGGATTCGACAAATATTCTCTACAGAGTTGTTAGTATGCGGATTGCCGAACTTTCATCCACCATACAAGGCATATTTACACCTACAATTGATTAATCTGAGTTCGCAGCTTATTCCTAACGCCAGTTTCAAAAATCAGGCTGTTATCTCAGGAAAAACCTCTTGGAGCGATTTCTAACCTAGGGAAATGTAATTTACATAAATTTCCTCACTGTGACATTCCGTGTTCCAATCATTCTACATGCATAACGGATTCGACAAATATTCACTACAGATTTGTTAGCATGTGGATTACCGAACTTTCATCACAAAACATTGAGTATTGATTCTTAGAAGTATTTTCTCAGATTTTGCAGCGTTTTCCAAGCGCCAGTTTAAAAATGAAGCAGTTTTCACAGAAAAATTCTCTTGAAGTGAGTTCTACCGAATCGACAAGTAGTTTAGATTGTTTCAATCAACGTGAAATTTCACATTCCGAACATGGTACATGCATCACGGATTAGAAAAAAGATTCTTTAATATGTTGTGAAAATATGGATTACTGAACTTTCTTCCAACATAAAGGCATCTTTACACCTACAAATATTTTCTCTCATTTCGCAGCTTTATCCAAACATCCCATTCGAGAATCAAGCAATTTTCGCTGAAATATTCTATTCTAGCTAGTTCTACCCAATAGAATTCTAATTTACATAGTTCCATTACCGTGAAATTCTGTTTTTCGAACGCGCTACATGAATCACGGTTTGAAAAATATTTACTACACTCTTGTTAAAATGTGGATTACCGGAATTTCATCCACCAATCAAGTCATATTGACACTTAGAAGCATTTTCTCATATTTCGAAGATATTTCCTAATGCCAGATTTGAAAATGAGGCAGATTTTGCAGAAAAATGCTCTTGGAGTGAGTTCTACCCAATAGACAGGTAATTTACATAGATGTGCTCATCATGACATTTTGTGTTCCGAACACATTTCATGTACCTCGGATTCGACAAATATTCACTACAGAGATGTTAGCATTTGGATTACCAATCTTACATCCACCCTACCAGGCATATTTACACCTACAAGTATTTACTCTCATTTCGCAGTTTTATCCAAACGTCAAATTCGAAAATCATGCAATTTGCGCAGATAAATTCTATTCAAGCTAGTTCTACCCAATAGAATTTTAATTTACATAGTTTCATTACCGTGAATTTCCCTGTTCCAAACACGCTAAATAATTCACGGATTCGAAAAGTATTCCCTTCATAGTTGGTTACGTGGATTACCGGACTTAAATTCCCCATTCAAGGCATATTCACACTTAGAAGCATTTTCTCAGATTTCTCATGTTTTTCCTAACGCCAGTTTGGAAAATGAGGCTGATTTCACAGAAAATGTTCTTGGAGCCAGTTCTACCCAAAAGATATGTAATTTAACTAGTTCACTCACCGTGACATTCCGTGTCCTGAAAATGTTACATGCATCAAGGTTTCGACAATCATTCTTTAATGAGTGTGAGCACGTGGATTATCAAATTTTCATCCACCTTACAAGACATGTTTTCACCTAGAAACATTTACTCACATTTCGCAGAAATTTCCTAAAGTCAGTTTCGAAAATCAGGCAGTTTTCCCAGAAAAATCCTCTTGTTGCATGTTCCATTCAATAGACATCTCATTTTCACAGACACCATCACCGTAACATTCATGTTCCTAAAAAAAGTTTCAATCACCAAGGATTCAACAAATATTCACTGCTGAGTTGATAGCATGTGAATTACCGATCTTTAATAAACCATTGAAGACATATTGTCACCTTAAAATATTTACTCAGATTTCACAGCGTTTTCATAACACCAGTTTCGTAACTGAGGCAGATTTTTCAGTAAAACTCTCCTGGAGAGGGTTCTAACCAATAGATATGTAATATACATAGCTTCCCTCACCGAGAAAGACCGTGTTCGGAACAGGCTACATACATCAAGGATTTGAGAAACATTTTTAATGAGTTATGTACATGTGTATTACAGATCTTTCATCCACCATACAAGGCATATTGACACATAGAAACATTAACTCTGAGTTCGCAGCTTTTCCCTAATAGCAGTTTCGAAAATCATGCAGTTTTCAAAGGAAATACATGTTGGAGCGTTTTCTACCCAATAGATACGTAAATTACATAGATTCCCCCGCTGTGAAATTACATTTACCGATCACACCACATGCAGAAATGATTCGACAAAAATAAACTATAGAGTTGTTTGCATGAGGATGACAGGACTTTCATCACAATACAAGGCATATTGATGTTTAGAAGCATTTTCTCTGATTTCACAGAGCTTTCCAAATGCCAGTATCGAAACTGAGGCAGATTTCACGGCAAATCGTCTTGGAGCAGGTTCTAACTTATAGACATGTAATAAACATGGATTCGATCACCGTGAAATTCCGTGTTCTGAACACACTACATGTATCTCGGATTCGACAAATATTCACTACATAGTTGTTAGCATGTGGATTACAGCACTTTCATCCACCCTACAAGGCTTACTGATACTTTGAAGAATTTTCTCAGAATTCAAAGATTAGTTTTAACGCCAGTTTAGAAAATGAGGCAGATTTGGCAGAAAAATATTCTAGGAGCGAGTTATACACAAAAGATATGTAATTTACCATGTTTTACTCACCGTGACATTCCGTGTTCTGAAAACGTTACATGAATCACGGATTTGACAAACATACTTTAATGAGTTGTGAACATTTGTATTATCGAACTTTCATCTTCCTTACAATGTATATTTACACATAGAAAGTTTATTCTGATTTAGTAGATTTCTCCTAATCTCAGTTTCTAAAATCATTCAGTTTTCACAGAGATAACCTCTTGGAGCGAGTTCTATCCAATAGAAATGCAATTTACATAGAACCCATCAGCGTGAAATTCCGTGTTCCAAAATACCTACACGCATGACGGATTCGACAAATATTCACTACAGAATTGGTAGCATAAAATTACCTAACATTCATCCACCATAAATGCCATATTGACACTTTGAAGCACTTTCCCATATTTCAAAAGATTTTCCTAATGCCAGTTTTGAAAATGAGGCAGATTCACAATAGATTCTCTTGGAGCAAGTACTTCCCAATAGAAATGTAATTTACATAGTTTCCTCAAAGTGACATTCCAATTCCCAAACATGCTACATACTTCTGGATTTGACAAACATTTTTAATGACTTATGTACATGTGTATTACAGAACTTTCATCCACCATACAAGGCATATATAAACCTAGAAACATTAACTCTTAATTTGAAGCTTTTTCCAAATGCCAGTTTCGAAAATCATGCTGTTTTCTCCAGAAAAAATTTTTGGAGCGAGTTCTACCAAATAGACATGAAATTTACATAGATTCCATCTCCGGAAATTTCCGTCATACGATCACGCTACATGCATAGGCTTTCTACAATTAGTCACATCAGGTTTGTTTGCATGTGGCTTTATGAACTTCCATCACAATACAAGGCATATTGTCAGTTTCAATCATTTTCACTGATTTTGAAGGAATTTCCAAATGCCAGTTTCGAAAATGAGGCAGATTTCGCAGAAAAAACTCTTGGATTGGGTTCTAACCAAGAGATATGTATTTTACCTAGATTCGCTCACCGTGATATTCTGTGTTCCGAACACTCTTCATGTATCTCGGATTCGACAAATATTCTCTACAGAGTTGTTAGTATGCGGATTGCCGAACTTTCATCCACCATACAAGGCATATTTACACCTACAATTGATTAATCTGAGTTCGCAGCTTATTCCTAACGCCAGTTTCAAAAATCAGGCTGTTATCTCAGGAAAAAACTCTTGGAGCGATTTCTAACCTAGGGAAATGTAATTTACATAAATTTCCTCACTGTGACATTCCGTGTTCCAATCATTCTACATGCATAACGGATTCGACAAATATTCACTACAGATTTGTTAGCATGTGGATTACCGAACTTTCATCACAAAACATTGAGTATTGATTCTTAGAAGTATTTTCTCAGATTTTGCAGCGTTTTCCAAGCGCCAGTTTAAAAATGAAGCAGTTTTCACAGAAAAATTCTCTTGAAGTGAGTTCTACCGAATCGACAAGTAGTTTAGATTGTTTCAATCAACGTGAAATTTCACATTCCGAACATGGTACATGCATCACGGATTAGAAAAAAGATTCTTTAATATGTTGTGAAAATATGGATTACTGAACTTTCTTCCAACATAAAGGCATCTTTACACCTACAAATATTTTCTCTCATTTCGCAGCTTTATCCAAACATCCCATTCGAGAATCAAGCAATTTTCGCTGAAATATTCTATTCTAGCTAGTTCTACCCAATAGAATTCTAATTTACATAGTTCCATTACCGTGAAATTCTGTTTTTCGAACGCGCTACATGAATCACGGTTTGAAAAATATTTACTACACTCTTGTTAAAATGTGGATTACCGGAATTTCATCCACCAATCAAGTCATATTGACACTTAGAAGCATTTTCTCATATTTCGAAGATATTTCCTAATGCCAGATTTGAAAATGAGGCAGATTTTGCAGAAAAATGCTCTTGGAGTGAGTTCTACCCAATAGACAGGTAATTTACATAGATGTGCTCATCATGACATTTTGTGTTCCGAACACATTTCATGTACCTCGGATTCGACAAATATTCACTACAGAGATGTTAGCATTTGGATTACCAATCTTACATCCACCCTACCAGGCATATTTACACCTACAAGTATTTACTCTCATTTCGCAGTTTTATCCAAACGTCAAATTCGAAAATCATGCAATTTGCGCAGATAAATTCTATTCAAGCTAGTTCTACCCAATAGAATTTTAATTTACATAGTTTCATTACCGTGAATTTCCATGTTCCAAACACGCTAAATAATTCACGGATTCGAAAAGTATTCCCTTCATAGTTGGTTACGTGGATTACCGGACTTAAATTCCCCATTCAAGGCATATTCACACTTAGAAGCATTTTCTCAGATTTCTCATGTTTTTCCTAACGCCAGTTTGGAAAATGAGGCTGATTTCACAGAAAATGTTCTTGGAGCCAGTTCTACCCAAAAGATATGTAATTTAACTAGTTCACTCACCGTGACATTCCGTGTCCTGAAAATGTTACATGCATCAAGGTTTCGACAATCATTCTTTAATGAGTGTGAGCACGTGGATTATCAAATTTTCATCCACCTTACAAGACATGTTTTCACCTAGAAACATTTACTCACATTTCGCAGAAATTTCCTAAAGTCAGTTTCGAAAATCAGGCAGTTTTCCCAGAAAAATCCTCTTGTTGCATGTTCCATTCAATAGACATCTCATTTTCACAGACACCATCACCGTAACATTCATGTTCCTAAAAAAAGTTTCAATCACCAAGGATTCAACAAATATTCACTGCTGAGTTGATAGCATGTGAATTACCGATCTTTAATAAACCATTGAAGACATATTGTCACCTTAAAATATTTAATCAGATTTCACAGCGTTTTCATAACACCAGTTTCGTAACTGAGGCAGATTTTTCAGTAAAACTCTCCTGGAGAGGGTTCTAACCAATAGATATGTAATATACATAGCTTCCCTCACCGAGAAAGACCGTGTTCGGAACAGGCTACATACATCAAGGATTTGAGAAACATTTTTAATGAGTTATGTACATGTGTATTACAGATCTTTCATCCACCATACAAGGCATATTGACACATAGAAACATTAACTCTGAGTTCGCAGCTTTTCCCTAATAGCAGTTTCGAAAATCATGCAGTTTTCAAAGGAAATAAATGTTGGAGCGTTTTCTACCCAATAGATACGTAAATTACATAGATTCCCCCGCTGTGAAATTACATTTACCGATCACACCACATGCAGAAATGATTCGACAAAAATAAACTATAGAGTTGTTTGCATGAGGATGACAGGACTTTCATCACAGTACAAGGCATATTGAGGTTTAGAAGCATTTTCTCTGATTTCACAGAGCTTTCCAAATGCCAGTATCGAAACTGAGGCAGATTTCATGGCAAATCGTCTTGGAGCAGGTTCTAACTTATAGACATGTAATAAACATGGATTCGATCACCGTGAAATTCCGTGTTCTGAACACACTACATGTATCTCGGATTCGACAAATATTCACTACATAGTTGTTAGCATGTGGATTACAGCACTTTCATCCACCCTACAAGGCTTACTGATACTTTGAAGAATTTTCTCAGAATTCAAAGATTAGTTTTAACGCCAGTTTAGAAAATGAGGCAGATTTGGCAGAAAAATATTCTAGGAGCGAGTTATACACAAAAGATATGTAATTTACCATGTTTTACTCACCGTGACATTCCGTGTTCTGAACACGTTACATGAATCACGGATTTGACAAACATACTTTAATGAGTTGTGAACATTTGTATTATCGAACTTTCATCTTCCTTACAATGTATATTTACACATAGAAAGTTTATTCTGATTTAGTAGATTTCTCCTAATCTCAGTTTCTAAAATCATTCAGTTTTCACAGAGATAACCTCTTGGAGCGAGTTCTATCCAATAGAAATGCAATTTACATAGAACCCATCAGCGTGAAATTCCGTGTTCCAAAATACCTACACGCATGACGGATTCGACAAATATTCACTACAGAATTGGTAGCATAAAATTACCTAACATTCATCCACCATAAATGCCATATTGACACTTTGAAGCACTTTCCCATATTTCAAAAGATTTTCCTAATGCCAGTTTTGAAAATGAGGCAGATTCACAATAGATTCTCTTGGAGCAAGTACTTCCCAATAGAAATGTAATTTACATAGTTTCCTCAAAGTGACATTCCAATTCCCGAACACGCTACATACTTCTGGATTTGACAAACATTTTTAATGACTTATGTACATGTGTATTACAGAACTTTCATCCACCATACAAGGCATATATAAACCTAGAAACATTAACTCTTAATTTGAAGCTTTTTCCAAATGCCAGTTTCGAAAATCATGCTGTTTTCTCCAGAAAAAATTTTTGGAGCGAGTTCTACCAAATAGACATGAAATTTACATAGATTCCATCTCCGGAAATTTCCGTCATACGATCACGCTACATGCATAGGCTTTCTACAATTAGTCACATCAGGTTTGTTTGCATGTGGCTTTATGAACTTCCATCACAATACAAGGCATATTGTCAGTTTCAATCATTTTCTCTGATTTTGAAGGAATTTCCAAATGCCAGGTTCGAAAATGAGGCAGATTTCGCAGAAAAAACTCTTGGATTGGGTTCTAACCAAGAGATATGTATTTTACCTAGATTCGCTCACCGTGATATTCTGTGTTCCGAACACTCTTCATGTATCTCGGATTCGACAAATATTCTCTACAGAGTTGTTAGTATGCGGATTGCCGAACTTTCACCCACCATACAAGGCATATTTACACCTACAATTGATTAATCTGAGTTCGCAGCTTATTCCTAACGCCAGTTTCAAAAATCAGGCTGTTATCTCAGGAAAAAACTCTTGGAGCGATTTCTAACCTAGGGAAATGTAATTTACATAAATTTCCTCACTGTGACATTCCGTGTTCCAATCGTTCTACATGCATAACGGATTCGACAAATATTCACTACAGATTTGTTAGCATGTGGATTACCGAACTTTCATCACAAAACATTGAGTATTGATTCTTAGAAGTATTTTCTCAGATTTTGCAGCGTTTTCCAAGCGCCAGTTTAAAAATGAAGCAGTTTTCACAGAAAAATTCTCTTGAAGTGAGTTCTACCGAATCGACAAGTAGTTTAGATTGTTTCAATCAACGTGAAATTCCACATTCCGAACATGGTACATGCATCACGGATTAGAAAAAAGATTCTTTAATATGTTGTGAAAATATGGATTACTGAACTTTCTTCCAACATAAAGGCATCTTTACACCTACAAATATTTTCTCTCATTTCGCAGCTTTATCCAAACATCCCATTCGAGAATCAAGCAATTTTCGCTGAAATATTCTATTCTAGCTAGTTCTACCCAATAGAATTCTAATTTACATAGTTCCATTACCGTGAAATTCTGTTTTTCGAACGCGCTACATGAATCACGGTTTGAAAAATATTTACTACACTCTTGTTAAAATGTGGATTACCGGACTTTCATCCACCAATCAAGTCATATTGACACTTAGAAGCATTTTCTCATATTTCGAAGATATTTCCTAATGCCAGATTTGAAAATGAGGCAGATTTTGCAGAAAAATGCTCTTGGAGTGAGTTCTACCCAATAGACAGGTAATTTACATAGATGTGCTCATCATGACATTTTGTGTTCCGAACACATTTCATGTACCTCGGATTCGACAAATATTCACTACAGAGATGTTAGCATTTGGATTACCAATCTTACATCCACCCTACCAGGCATATTTACACCTACAAGTATTTACTCTCATTTCGCAGTTTTATCCAAACGTCAAATTCGAAAATCATGCAATTTGCGCAGATAAATTCTATTCAAGCTAGTTCTACCCAATAGAATTTTAATTTACATAGTTTCATTACCGTGAATTTCCCTGTTCCAAACACGCTAAATAATTCACGGATTCGAAAAGTATTCCCTTCATAGTTGGTTACGTGGATAACCGGACTTAAATTCCCCATTCAAGGCATATTCACACTTAGAAGCATTTTCTCAGATTTCTCATGTTTTTCCTAACGCCAGTTTGGAAAATGAGGCTGATTTCACAGAAAATGTTCTTGGAGCCAGTTCTACCCAAAAGATATGTAATTTAAATAGTTCACTCACCGTGACATTCCGTGTCCTGAAAATGTTACATGCATCAAGGTTTCGACAATCATTCTTTAATGAGTGTGAGCACGTGGATTATCAAATTTTCATCCACCTTACAAGACATGTTTTCACCTAGAAACATTTACTCACATTTCGCAGAAATTTCCTAAAGTCAGTTTCGAAAATCAGGCAGTTTCCAAGAAAAATCCTCTTGTTGCATGTTCCATTCAATAGACATCTCATTTTCACAGACACCATCACCGTAACATTCATGTTCCTAAAAAAAGTTTCAATCACCAAGGATTCAACAAATATTCACTGCTGAGTTGATAGCATGTGAATTACCGATCTTTAATAAACCATTGAAGACATATTGTCACCTTAAAATATTTAATCAGATTTCACAGCGTTTTCATAACACCAGTTTCGTAACTGAGGCAGATTTTTCAGTAAAACTCTCCTGGAGAGGGTTCTAACCAATAGATATGTAATATACATAGCTTCCCTCACCGAGAAAGACCGTGTTCGGAACAGGCTACATACATCAAGGATTTGAGAAACATTTTTAATGAGTTATGTACATGTGTATTACAGATCTTTCATCCACCATACAAGGCATATTGACACATAGAAACATTAACTCTGAGTTCGCAGCTTTTCCCTAATAGCAGTTTCGAAAATCATGCAGTTTTCAAAGGAAATACATGTTGGAGCGTTTTCTACCCAATAGATACGTAAATTACATAGATTCCCCCGCTGTGAAATTACATTTACCGATCACACCACATGCAGAAATGATTCGACAAAAATAAACTATAGAGTTGTTTGCATGAGGATGACAGGACTTTCATCACAATACAAGGCATATTGATGTTTAGAAGCATTTTCTCTGATTTCACAGAGCTTTCCAAATGCCAGTATCGAAACTGAGGCAGATTTCACGGCAAATCGTCTTGGAGCAGGTTCTAACTTATAGACATGTAATAAACATGGATTCGATCACCGTGAAATTCCGTGTTCTGAACACACTACATGTATCTCGGATTCGACAAATATTCACTACATAGTTGTTAGCATGTGGATTACAGCACTTTCATCCACCCTACAAGGCTTACTGATACTTTGAAGAATTTTCTCAGAATTCAAAGATTAGTTTTAACGCCAGTTTAGAAAATGAGGCAGATTTGGCAGAAAAATATTCTAGGAGCGAGTTATACACAAAAGATATGTAATTTACCATGTTTTACTCACCGTGACATTCCGTGTTCTGAACACGTTACATGAATCACGGATTTGACAAACATACTTTAATGAGTTGTGAACATTTGTATTATCGAACTTTCATCTTCCTTACAATGTATATTTACACATAGAAAGTTTATTTTGATTTAGTAGATTTCTCCTAATCTCAGTTTCTAAAATCATTCAGTTTTCACAGAGATAACCTCTTGGAGCGAGTTCTATCCAATAGAAATGCAATTTACATAGAACCCATCAGCGTGAAATTCCGTGTTCCAAAATACCTACACGCATGACGGATTCGACAAATATTCACTACAGAATTGGTAGCATAAAATTACCTAACATTCATCCACCATAAATGCCATATTGACACTTTGAAGCACTTTCCCATATTTCAAAAGATTTTCCTAATGCCAGTTTTGAAAATGAGGCAGATTCACAATAGATTCTCTTGGAGCAAGTACTTCCCAATAGAAATGTAATATACATAGTTTCCTCAAAGTGACATTCCAATTCCCGAACATGCTACATACTTCTGGATTTGACAAACATTTTTAATGACTTATGTACATGTGTATTACAGAACTTTCATCCACCATACAAGGCATATATAAACCTAGAAACATTAACTCTTAATTTGAAGCTTTTTCCAAATGCCAGTTTCGAAAATCATGCTGTTTTCTCCAGAAAAAATTTTTGGAGCGAGTTCTACCAAATAGACATGAAATTTACATAGATTCCATCTCCAGAAATTTCCGTCATACGATCACGCTACATGCATAGGCTTTCTACAATTAGTCACATCAGGTTTGTTTGCATGTGGCTTTATGAACTTCCATCACAATACAAGGCATATTGTCAGTTTCAATCATTTTCTCTGATTTTGAAGGAATTTCCAACTGCCAGTTTCGAAAATGAGGCAGATTTCGCAGAAAAAACTCTTGGATTGGGTTCTAACCAAGAGATATGTATTTTACCTAGATTCGCTCACCGTGATATTCTGTGTTCCGAACACTCTTCATGTATCTCGGATTCGACAAATATTCTCTACAGAGTTGTTAGTATGTGGATTGCCGAACTTTCATCCACCATACAAGGCATATTTACACCTACAATTGATTAATCTGAGTTCGCAGCTTATTCCTAACGCCAGTTTCAAAAATCAGGCTGTTATCTCAGGAAAAAACTCTTGGAGCGATTTCTAACCTAGGGAAATGTAATTTACATAAATTTCCTCACTGTGACATTCCGTGTTCCAATCATTCTACATGCATAACGGATTCGACAAATATTCACTACAGATTTGTTAGCATGTGGATTACCGAACTTTCATCACAAAACATTGAGTATTGATTCTTAGAAGTATTTTCTCAGATTTTGCAGCGTTTTCCAAGCGCCAGTTTAAAAATGAAGCAGTTTTCACAGAAAAATTCTCTTGAAGTGAGTTCTACCGAATCGACAAGTAGTTTAGATTGTTTCAATCAACGTGAAATTCCACATTCCGAACATGGTACATGCATCACGGATTAGAAAAAAGATTCTTTAATATGTTGTGAAAATATGGATTACTGAACTTTCTTCCAACATAAAGCCATCTTTACACCTACAAATATTTTCTCTCATTTCGCAGCTTTATCCAAACATCACATTCGAGAATCAAGCAATTTTCGCTGAAATATTCTATTCTAGCTAGTTCTACCCAATAGAATTCTAATTTACATAGTTCCATTACCGTGAAATTCTGTTTTTCGAACGCGCTACATGAATCACGGTTTGAAAAATATTTACTACACTCTTGTTAAAATGTGGATTACCGCACTTTCATCCACCAATCAAGTCATATTGACACTTAGAAGCATTTTCTCATATTTCGAAGATATTTCCTAATGCCAGATTTGAAAATGAGGCAGATTTTGCAGAAAAATGCTCTTGGAGTGAGTTCTACCCAATAGACAGGTAATTTACATAGATGTGCTCATCATGACATTTTGTGTTCCGAACACATTTCATGTACCTCGGATTCGACAAATATTCACTACAGAGATGTTAGCATTTGGATTACCAATCTTACATCCACCCTACCAGGCATATTTACACCTACAAGTATTTACTCTCATTTCGCAGTTTTATCCAAACGTCAAATTCGAAAATCATGCAATTTGCGCAGATAAATTCTATTCAAGCTAGTTCTACCCAATAGAATTTTAATTTACATAGTTTCATTACCGTGAATTTCCCTGTTCCAAACACGCTAAATAATTCACGGATTCGAAAAGTATTCCCTTCATAGTTGGTTACGTGGATTACCGGACTTAAATTCCCCATTCAAGGCATATTCACACTTAGAAGCATTTTCTCAGATTTCTCATGTTTTTCCTAACGCCAGTTTGGAAAATGAGGCTGATTTCACAGAAAATGTTCTTGGAGCCAGTTCTACCCAAAAGATATGTAATTTAACTAGTTCACTCACCGTGACATTCCGTGTCCTGAAAATGTTACATGCATCAAGGTTTCGACAATCATTCTTTAATGAGTGTGAGCACGTGGATTATCAAATTTTCATCCACCTTACAAGACATGTTTTCACCTAGAAACATTTACTCACATTTCGCAGAAATTTCCTAAAGTCAGTTTCGAAAATCAGGCAGTTTTCCCAGAAAAATCCTCTTGTTGCATGTTCCATTCAATAGACATCTCATTTTCACAGACACCATCACCGTAACATTCATGTTCCTAAAAAAAGTTTCAATCACCAAGGATTCAACAAATATTCACTGCTGAGTTGATAGCATGTGAATTACCGATCTTTAATAAACCATTGAAGACATATTGTCACCTTAAAATATTTACTCAGATTTCACAGCGTTTTCATAACACCAGTTTCGTAACTGAGGCAGATTTTTCAGTAAAACTCTCCTGGAGAGGGTTCTAACCAATAGATATGTAATATACATAGCTTCCCTCACCGAGAAAGACCGTGTTCGGAACAGGCTACATACATCAAGGATTTGAGAAACATTTTTAATGAGTTATGTACATGTGTATTACAGATCTTTCATCCACCATACAAGGCATATTGACACATAGAAACATTAACTCTGAGTTCGCAGCTTTTCCCTAATAGCAGTTTCGAAAATCATGCAGTTTTCAAAGGAAATACATGTTGGAGCGTTTTCTACCCAATAGATACGTAAATTACATAGATTCCCCCGCTGTGAAATTACATTTACCGATCACACCACATGCAGAAATGATTCGACAAAAATAAACTATAGAGTTGTTTGCATGAGGATGACAGGACTTTCATCACAATACAAGGCATATTGATGTTTAGAAGCATTTTCTCTGATTTCACAGAGCTTTCCAAATGCCAGTATCGAAACTGAGGCAGATTTCACGGCAAATCGTCTTGGAGCAGGTTCTAACTTATAGACATGTAATAAACATGGATTCGATCACCGTGAAATTCCGTGTTCTGAACACACTACATGTATCTCGGATTCGACAAATATTCACTACATAGTTGTTAGCATGTGGATTACAGCACTTTCATCCACCCTACAAGGCTTACTGATACTTTGAAGAATTTTCTCAGAATTCAAAGGTTAGTTTTAACGCCAGTTTAGAAAATGAGGCAGATTTGGCAGAAAAATATTCTAGGAGCGAGTTATACACAAAAGATATGTAATTTACCATGTTTTACTCACCGTGACATTCCGTGTTCTGAACACGTTACATGAATCACGGATTTGACAAACATACTTTAATGAGTTGTGAACATTTGTATTATCGAACTTTCCTCTTCCTTACAATGTATATTTACACATAGAAAGTTTATTCTGATTTAGTAGATTTCTCCTAATCTCAGTTTCTAAAATCATTCAGTTTTCACAGAGATAACCTCTTGGAGCGAGTTCTATCCAATAGAAATGCAATTTACATAGAACCCATCAGCGTGAAATTCCGTGTTCCAAAATACCTACACGCATGACGGATTCGACAAATATTCACTACAGAATTGGTAGCATAAAATTACCTAACATTCATCCACCATAAATGCCATATTGACACTTTGAAGCACTTTCCCATATTTCAAAAGATTTTCCTAATGCCAGTTTTGAAAATGAGGCAGATTCACAATAGATTCTCTTGGAGCAAGTACTTCCCAATAGAAATGTAATTTACATAGTTTCCTCAAAGTGACATTCCAATTCCCGAACATGCTACATACTTCTGGATTTGACAAACATTTTTAATGACTTATGTACATGTGTATTACAGAACTTTCATCCACCATACAAGGCATATATAAACCTAGAAACATTAACTCTTAATTTGAAGCTTTTTCCAAATGCCAGTTTCGAAAATCATGCTGTTTTCTCCAGAAAAAATTTTTGGAGCGAGTTCTACCAAATAGACATGAAATTTACATAGATTCCATCTCCGGAAATTTCCGTCATACGATCACGCTACATGCATAGGCTTTCTACAATTAGTCACATCAGGTTTGTTTGCATGTGGCTTTATGAACTTCCATCACAATACAAGGCATATTGTCAGTTTCAATCATTTTCTCTGATTTTGAAGGAATTTCCAAATGCCAGTTTCGAAAATGAGGCAGATTTCACAGAAAAAACTCTTGGATTGGGTTCTAACCAAGAGATATGTATTTTACCTAGATTCGCTCACCGTGATATTCTGTGTTCCGAACACTCTTCATGTATCTCGGATTCGACAAATATTCTCTACAGAGTTGTTAGTATGCGGATTGCCGAACTTTCACCCACCATACAAGGCATATTTACACCTACAATTGATTAATCTGAGTTCGCAGCTTATTCCTAACGCCAGTTTCAAAAATCAGGCTGTTATCTCAGGAAAAAACTCTTGGAGCGATTTCTAACCTAGGGAAATGTAATTTACATAAATTTCCTCACTGTGACATTCCGTGTTCCAATCATTCTACATGCATAACGGATTCGACAAATATTCACTACAGATTTGTTAGCATGTGGATTACCGAACTTTCATCACAAAACATTGAGTATTGATTCTTAGAAGTATTTTCTCAGATTTTGCAGCGTTTTCCAAGCGCCAGTTTAAAAATGAAGCAGTTTTCACAGAAAAATTCTCTTGAAGTGAGTCCTACCGAATCGACAAGTAGTTTAGATTGTTTCAATCAACGTGAAATTCCACATTCCAAACATGGTACATGCATCACGGATTAGAAAAAAGATTCTTTAATATGTTGTGAAAATATGGATTACTGAACTTTCTTCCAACATAAAGGCATCTTTACACCTACAAATATTTTCTCTCATTTCGCAGCTTTATCCAAACATCCCATTCGAGAATCAAGCAATTTTCGCTGAAATATTCTATTCTAGCTAGTTCTACCCAATAGAATTCTAATTTACATAGTTCCATTACCGTGAAATTCTGTTTTTCGAACGCGCTACATGAATCACGGTTTGAAAAATATTTACTACACTCTTGTTAAAATGTGGATTACCGGACTTTCATCCACCAATCAAGTCATATTGACACTTAGAAGCATTTTCTCATATTTCGAAGATATTTCCTAATGCCAGATTTGAAAATGAGGCAGATTTTGCAGAAAAATGCTCTTGGAGTGAGTTCTACCCAATAGACAGGTAATTTACATAGATGTGCTCATCATGACATTTTGTGTTCCGAACACATTTCATGTACCTCGGATTCGACAAATATTCACTACAGAGATGTTAGCATTTGGATTACCAATCTTACATCCACCCTACCAGGCATATTTACACCTACAAGTATTTACTCTCATTTCGCAGTTTTATCCAAACGTCAAATTCGAAAATCATGCAATTTGCGCAGATAAATTCTATTCAAGCTAGTTCTACCCAATAGAATTTTAATTTACATAGTTTCATTACCGTGAATTTCCCTGTTCCAAACACGCTAAATAATTCACGGATTCGAAAAGTATTCCCTTCATAGTTGGTTACGTGGATTACCGGACTTAAATTCCCCATTCAAGGCATATTCACACTTAGAAGCATTTTCTCAGATTTCTCATGTTTTTCCTAACGCCAGTTTGGAAAATGAGGCTGATTTCACAGAAAATGTTCTTGGAGCCAGTTCTACCCAAAAGATATGTAATTTAACTAGTTCACTCACCGTGACATTCCGTGTCCTGAAAATGTTACATGCATCAAGGTTTCGACAATCATTCTTTAATGAGTGTGAGCACGTGGATTATCAAATTTTCATCCACCTTACAAGACATGTTTTCACCTAGAAACATTTACTCACATTTCGCAGAAATTTCCTAAAGTCAGTTTCGAAAATCAGGCAGTTTTCCCAGAAAAATCCTCTTGTTGCATGTTCCATTCAATAGACATCTCATTTTCACAGACACCATCACCGTAACATTCATGTTCCTAAAAAAAGTTTCAATCACCAAGGATTCAACAAATATTCACTGCTGAGTTGATAGCATGTGAATTACCGATCTTTAATAAACCATTGAAGACATATTGTCACCTTAAAATATTTAATCAGATTTCACAGCGTTTTCATAACACCAGTTTCGTAACTGAGGCAGATTTTTCAGTAAAACTCTCCTGGAGAGGGTTCTAACCAATAGATATGTAATATACATAGCTTCCCTCACCGAGAAAGACCGTGTTCGGAACAGGCTACATACATCAAGGATTTGAGAAACATTTTTAATGAGTTATGTACATGTGTATTACAGATCTTTCATCCACCATACAAGGCATATTGACACATAGAAACATTAACTCTGAGTTCGCAGCTTTTCCCTAATAGCAGTTTCGAAAATCATGCAGTTTTCAAAGGAAATACATGTTGGAGCGTTTTCTACCCAATAGATACGTAAATTACATAGATTCCCCCGCTGTGAAATTACATTTACCGATCACACCACATGCAGAAATGATTCGACAAAAATAAACTATAGAGTTGTTTGCATGAGGATGACAGGACTTTCATCACAATACAAGGCATATTGATGTTTAGAAGCATTTTCTCTGATTTCACAGAGCTTTCCAAATGCCAGTATCGAAACTGAGGCAGATTTCACGGCAAATCGTCTTGGAGCAGGTTCTAACTTATAGACATGTAATAAACATGGATTCGATCACCGTGAAATTCCGTGTTCTGAACACAATACATGTATCTCGGATTCGACAAATATTCACTACATAGTTGTTAGCATGTGGATTACAGCACTTTCATCCACCCTACAAGGCTTACTGATACTTTGAAGAATTTTCTCAGAATTCAAAGATTAGTTTTAACGCCAGTTTAGAAAATGAGGCAGATTTGGCAGAAAAATATTCTAGGAGCGAGTTATACACAAAAGATATGTAATTTACCATGTTTTACTCACCGTGACATTCCGTGTTCTGAACACGTTACATGAATCACGGATTTGACAAACATACTTTAATGAGTTGTGAACATTTGTATTATCGAACTTTCATCTTCCTTACAATGTATATTTACACATAGAAAGTTTATTTTGATTTAGTAGATTTCTCCTAATCTCAGTTTCTAAAATCATTCAGTTTTCACAGAGATAACCTCTTGGAGCGAGTTCTATCCAATAGAAATGCAATTTACATAGAACCCATCAGCGTGAAATTCCGTGTTCCAAAATAACTACACGCATGACGGATTCGACAAATATTCACTACAGAATTGGTAGCATAAAATTACCTAACATTCATCCACCATAAATGCCATATTGACACTTTGAAGCACTTTCCCATATTTCAAAAGATTTTCCTAATGCCAGTTTTGGAAATGAGGCAGATTCACAATAGATTCTCTTGGAGCAAGTACTTCCCAATAGAAATGTAATTTACATAGTTTCCTCAAAGTTACATTCCAATTCCCGAACATGCTACATACTTCTGGATTTGACAAACATTTTTAATGACTTATGTACATGTGTATTACAGAACTTTCATCCACCATACAAGGCATATATAAACCTAGAAACATTAACTCTTAATTTGAAGCTTTTTCCAAATGCCAGTTTCGAAAATCATGCTGTTTTCTCCAGAAAAAATTTTTGGAGCGAGTTCTACCAAATAGACATGAAATTTACATAGATTCCATCTCCAGAAATTTCCGTCATACGATCACGCTACATGCATAGGCTTTCTACAATTAGTCACATCAGGTTTGTTTGCATGTGGCTTTATGAACTTCCATCACAATACAAGGCATATTGTCAGTTTCAATCATTTTCTCTGATTTTGAAGGAATTTCCAACTGCCAGTTTCGAAAATGAGGCAGATTTCGCAGAAAAAACTCTTGGATTGGGTTCTAACCAAGAGATATGTATTTTACCTAGATTCGCTCACCGTGATATTCTGTGTTCCGAACACTCTTCATGTATCTCGGATTCGACAAATATTCTCTACAGAGTTGTTAGTATGCGGATTGCCGAACTTTCACCCACCATACAAGGCATATTTACACCTACAATTGATTAATCTGAGTTCGCAGCTTATTCCTAACGCCAGTTTCAAAAATCAGGCTGTTATCTCAGGAAAAAACTCTTGGAGCGATTTCTAACCTAGGGAAATGTAATTTACATAAATTTCCTCACTGTGACATTCCGTGTTCCAATCATTCTACATGCATAACGGATTCGACAAATATTCACTACAGATTTGTTAGCATGTGGATTACCGAACTTTCATCACAAAACATTGAGTATTGATTCTTAGAAGTATTTTCTCAGATTTTGCAGCGTTTTCCAAGCGCCAGTTTAAAAATGAAGCAGTTTTCACAGAAAAATTCTCTTGAAGTGAGTTCTACCGAATCGACAAGTAGTTTAGATTGTTTCAATCAACGTGAAATTCCACATTCCGAACATGGTACATGCATCACGGATTAGAAAAAAGATTCTTTAATATGTTGTGAAAATATGGATTACTGAACTTTCTTCCAACATAAAGCCATCTTTACACCTACAAATATTTTCTCTCATTTCGCAGCTTTATCCAAACATCACATTCGAGAATCAAGCAATTTTCGCTGAAATATTCTATTCTAGCTAGTTCTACCCAATAGAATTCTAATTTACATAGTTCCATTACCGTGAAATTCTGTTTTTCGAACGCGCTACATGAATCACGGTTTGAAAAATATTTACTACACTCTTGTTAAAATGTGGATTACCGCACTTTCATCCACCAATCAAGTCATATTGACACTTAGAAGCATTTTCTCATATTTCGAAGATATTTCCTAATGCCAGATTTGAAAATGAGGCAGATTTTGCAGAAAAATGCTCTTGGAGTGAGTTCTACCCAATAGACAGGTAATTTACATAGATGTGCTCATCATGACATTTTGTGTTCCGAACACATTTCATGTACCTCGGATTCGACAAATATTCACTACAGAGATGTTAGCATTTGGATTACCAATCTTACATCCACCCTACCAGGCATATTTACACCTACAAGTATTTACTCTCATTTCGCAGTTTTATCCAAACGTCAAATTCGAAAATCATGCAATTTGCGCAGATAAATTCTATTCAAGCTAGTTCTACCCAATAGAATTTTAATTTACATAGTTTCATTACCGTGAATTTCCCTGTTCCAAACACGCTAAATAATTCACGGATTCGAAAAGTATTCCCTTCATAGTTGGTTACGTGGATTACCGGACTTAAATTCCCCATTCAAGGCATATTCACACTTAGAAGCATTTTCTCAGATTTCTCATGTTTTTCCTAACGCCAGTTTGGAAAATGAGGCTGATTTCACAGAAAATGTTCTTGGAGCCAGTTCTACCCAAAAGATATGTAATTTAACTAGTTCACTCACCGTGACATTCCGTGTCCTGAAAATGTTACATGCATCAAGGTTTCGACAATCATTCTTTAATGAGTGTGAGCACGTGGATTATCAAATTTTCATCCACCTTACAAGACATGTTTTCACCTAGAAACATTTACTCACATTTCGCAGAAATTTCCTAAAGTCAGTTTCGAAAATCAGGCAGTTTTCCCAGAAAAATCCTCTTGTTGCATGTTCCATTCAATAGACATCTCATTTTCACAGACACCATCACCGTAACATTCATGTTCCTAAAAAAAGTTTCAATCACCAAGGATTCAACAAATATTCACTGCTGAGTTGATAGCATGTGAATTACCGATCTTTAATAAACCATTGAAGACATATTGTCACCTTAAAATATTTACTCAGATTTCACAGCGTTTTCATAACACCAGTTTCGTAACTGAGGCAGATTTTTCAGTTAAACTCTCCTGGAGAGGGTTCTAACCAATAGATATGTAATATACATAGCTTCCCTCACCGAGAAAGACCGTGTTCGGAACAGGCTACATACATCAAGGATTTGAGAAACATTTTTAATGAGTTATGTACATGTGTATTACAGATCTTTCATCCACCATACAAGGCATATTGACACATAGAAACATTAACTCTGAGTTCGCAGCTTTTCCCTAATAGCAGTTTCGAAAATCATGCAGTTTTCAAAGGAAATACATGTTGGAGCGTTTTCTACCCAATAGATACGTAAATTACATAGATTCCCCCGCTGTGAAATTACATTTACCGATCACACCACATGCAGAAATGATTCGACAAAAATAAACTATAGAGTTGTTTGCATGAGGATGACAGGACTTTCATCACAATACAAGGCATATTGATGTTTAGAAGCATTTTCTCTGATTTCACAGAGCTTTCCAAATGCCAGTATCGAAACTGAGGCAGATTTCACGGCAAATCGTCTTGGAGCAGGTTCTAACTTATAGACATGTAATAAACATGGATTCGATCACCGTGAAATTCCGTGTTCTGAACACACTACATGTATCTCGGATTCGACAAATATTCACTACATAGTTGTTAGCATGTGGATTACAGCACTTTCATCCACCCTACAAGGCTTACTGATACTTTGAAGAATTTTCTCAGAATTCAAAGATTAGTTTTAACGCCAGTTTAGAAAATGAGGCAGATTTGGCAGAAAAATATTCTAGGAGCGAGTTATACACAAAAGATATGTAATTTACCATGTTTTACTCACCGTGACATTCCGTGTTCTGAACACGTTACATGAATCACGGATTTGACAAACATACTTTAATGAGTTGTGAACATTTGTATTATCGAACTTTCATCTTCCTTACAATGTATATTTACACATAGAAAGTTTATTCTGATTTAGTAGATTTCTCCTAATCTCAGTTTCTAAAATCATTCAGTTTTCAAAGAGATAACCTCTTGGAGCGAGTTCTATCCAATAGAAATGCAATTTACATAGAACCCATCAGCGTGAAATTCCGTGTTCCAAAATACCTACACGCATGACGGATTCGACAAATATTCACTACAGAATTGGTAGCATAAAAATTACCTAACATTCATCCACCATAAATGCCATATTGACACTTTGAAGCACTTTCCCATATTTCAAAGATTTTCCTAATGCCAGTTTTGAAAATGAGGCAGATTCACAATAGATTCTCTTGGAGCAAGTACTTCCCAATAGAAATGTAATTTACAGAGTTTCCTCAAAGTGACATTCCAATTCCCGAACATGCTACATACTTCTGGATTTGACAAACATTTTTAATGACTTATGTACATGTGTATTACAGAACTTTCATCCACCATACAAGGCATATATAAACCTAGAAACATTAACTCTTAATTTGAAGCTTTTTCCAAATGCCAGTTTCGAAAATCATGCTGTTTTCTCCAGAAAAAATTTTTGGAGCGAGTTCTAACCAATAGACATGAAATTTACATAGATTCCATCTCCGGAAGTTTCCGTCATACGATCACGCTACATGCATAGGCTTTCTACAATTAGTCACATCAGGTTTGTTTGCATGTGGCTTTATGAACTTCCATCACAATACAAGGCATATTGTCAGTTTCAATCATTTTCACTGATTTTGAAGGAATTTCCAAATGCCAGTTTTGAAAATGAGGCAGATTTCGCAGAAAAAACTCTTGGATTGGGTTCTAACCAAGAGATATGTATTTTACCTAGATTCGCTCACCGTGATATTCTGTGTTCCGAACACTCTTCATGTATCTCGGATTCGACAAATATTCTCTACAGAGTTGTTAGTATGCGTATTGCCGAACTTTCACCCACCATACAAGGCATATTTACACCTACAATTGATTAATCTGAGTTCGCAGCTTATTCCTAACGCCAGTTTCAAAAATCAGGCTGTTATCTCAGGAAAAAACTCTTGGAGCGATTTCTAACCTAGGGAAATGTAATTTACATAAATTTCCTCACTGTGACATTCTGTGTTCCAATCATTCTACATGCATAACGGATTCGACAAATATTCACTACAGATTTGTTAGCATGTGGATTACCGAACTTTCATCACAAAACATTGAGTATTGATTCTTAGAAGTATTTTCTCAGATTTTGCAGCGTTTTCCAAGCGCCAGTTTAAAAATGAAGCAGTTTTCACAGAAAAATTCTCTTGAAGTGAGTTCTACCGAATCGACAAGTAGTTTAGATTGTTTCAATCAACGTGAAATTCCACATTCCGAACATGGTACATGCATCACGGATTAGAAAAAAGATTCTTTAATATGTTGTTAAAATATGGATTATTGAACTTTCTTCCAACATAAAGGCATCTTTACACCTACAAATATTTTCTCTCATTTCGCAGCTTTATCCAAACATCCCATTCGAGAATCAAGCAATTTTCGCTGAAATATTCTATTCTAACTAGTTCTACCCAATAGAATTCTAATTTACATAGTTCCATTACCGTGAAATTCTGTTTTTCGAATGCGCTACATGAATCACGGTTTGAAAAATATTTACTACACTCTTGTTAAAATGTGGATTACCGGACTTTCATCCACCAATCAAGTCATATTGACACTTAGAAGCATTTTCTCATATTTCGAAGATATTTCCTAATGCCAGATTTGAAAATGAGGCAGATTTTGCAGAAAAATGCTCTTGGAGTGAGTTCTACCCAATAGACAGGTAATTTACATAGATGTGCTCATCATGACATTTTGTGTTCCGAACACATTTCATGTACCTCGGATTCGACAAATATTCACTACAGAGATGTTAGCATTTGGATTACCAATCTTACATCCACCCTACCAGGCATATTTACACCTACAAGTATTTACTCTCATTTCGCAGTTTTATCCAAACGTCAAATTCGAAAATCATGCAATTTGCGCAGATAAATTCTATTCAAGCTAGTTCTACCCAATAGAATTTTAATTTACATAGTTTCATTACCGTGAATTTCCATGTTCCAAACACGCTAAATAATTCATGGATTCGAAAAGTATTCCCTTCATAGTTGGTTACGTGGATTACCGGACTTAAATTCCCCATTCAAGGCATATTCACACTTAGAAGCATTTTCTCAGATTTCTCATGTTTTTCCTAACGCCAGTTTGGAAAATGAGGCTGATTTCACAGAAAATGTTCTTGGAGCCAGTTCTACCCAAAAGATATGTAATTTAACTAGTTCACTCACCGTGACATTCCATGTCCTGAAAAAGTTACATGCATCAAGGTTTCGACAATCATTCTTTAATGAGTGTGAGCACGTGGATTATCAAATTTTCATCCACCTTACAAGACATGTTTTCACCTAGAAACATTTACTCACATTTCGCAGAAATTTCCTAAAGTCAGTTTCGAAAATCAGGCAGTTTTCCAAGAAAAATCCTCTTGTTGCATGTTCCATTCAATAGACATCTCATTTTCACAGATACCATCACCGTAACATTCATGTTCCTAAAAAAAGTTTCAATCACCAAGGATTCAACAAATATTCACTGCTGAGTTGATAGCATGTGAATTACCGATCTTTAATAAACCATTGAAGACATATTGTCACCTTAAAATATTTACTCAGATTTCACAGCGTTTTCATAACACCAGTTTCGTAACTGAGGCAGATTTTTCAGTAAAACTCTCCTGGAGAGGGTTCTAACCAATAGATATGTAATATACATAGCTTCCCTCACCGAGAAAGACCGTGTTCGGAACAGGCTACATACATCAAGGATTTGAGAAACATTTTTAATGAGTTATGTACATGTGTATTACAGATCTTTCATCCACCATACAAGGCATATTGACACATAGAAACATTAACTCTGAGTTCGCAGCTTTTCCCTAATAGCAGTTTCGAAAATCATGCAGTTTTCAAAGGAAATACATGTTGGAGCATTTTCTACCCAATAGATACGTAAATTACATAGATTCCCCCGCTGTGAAATTACATTTACCGATCACACCACATGCAGAAATGATTCGACAAAAATAAACTATAGAGTTGTTTGCATGAGGATGACAGGACTTTCATCACAATACAAGGCATATTGATGTTTAGAAGCATTTTCTCTGATTTCACAGAGCTTTCCAAATGCCAGTATCGAAACTGAGGCAGATTTCACGGCAAATCGTCTTGGAGCAGGTTCTAACTTATAGACATGTAATAAACATGGATTCGATCACCGTGAAATTCCGTGTTCTGAACACACTACATGTATCTCGGATTCGACAAATATTCACTACATAGTTGTTAGCATGTGGATTACAGCACTTTCATCCACCCTACAAAGCTTACTGATACTTTGAAGAATTTTCTCAGAATTCAAAGATTAGTTTTAACGCCAGTTTAGAAAATGAGGCAGATTTGGCAGAAAAATATTCTAGGAGCGAGTTATACACAAAAGATATGTAATTTACCATGTTTTACTCACCGTGACATTCCGTGTTCTGAACACGTTACATGAATCACGGATTTGACAAACATACTTTAATGAGTTGTGAACATTTGTATTATCGAACTTTCATCTTCCTTACAATGTATATTTACACATAGAAAGTTTATTCTGATTTAGTAGATTTCTCCTAATCTCAGTTTCTAAAATCATTCAGTTTTCACAGAGAAAACCTCTTGGATCGAGTTCTATCCAATAGAAATGCAATTTACATAGAACCCATCAGCGTGAAATTCCGTGTTCCATAATAACTACACGCATGACGGATTCGACAAATATTCACTACAGAATTGGTAGCATAAAAATTACCTAACATTCATCCACCATAAATGCCATATTGACACTTTGAAGCACTTTCCCATATTTCAAAAGATTTTCCTAATGCCAGTTTTGAAAATGAGGCAGATTCACAATAGATTCTCGTGGAGCAAGTACTTCCCAATAGAAATGTAATTTACATAGTTTCCTCACAGTGACATTCCAATTCCCGAACACGCTACATACTTCTGGATTTGACAAACATTTTTAATGACTTATGTACATGTGGATTACAGAACTTTCATCCACCATACAAGGCATATATAAACCTAGAAACATTAACTCTTAATATGAAGCTTTTTCCAAATGCCAGTTTCGAAAATCATGCTGTTTTCTCTAGAAAAAATTTTTGGAGCGGGTTCTACCAAATAGACATGAAATTTACATAGATTCCATCTCCGGAAATTTCCGTCATACGATCACGCTACATGCATAGGCTTTCTACAATTAGTCACATCAGGTTTGTTTGCATGTGGCTTTATGAACTTCCATCACAATACAAGGCATATTGTCAGTTTCAATCATTTTCTCTGATTTTGAAGGAATTTCCAAATGCCAGTTTCGAAAATGAGGCAGATTTCGCAGAAAAAACTCTTGGATTGAGTTCTAACCAAGAGACATGTATTTTACCTAGATTCGCTCACCGTGATATTCTGTGTTCCGAACACTCTTCATGTATCTCGGATTCGACAAATATTCTCTACAGAGTTGTTAGTATGCGTATTGCCGATCTTTCATCCACCATACAAGGCATATTTACACCTACAATTGTTTAATCATAGTTCGCAGCTTATTCCTAACGCCAGTTTCAAAAATCAGGCTGTTATCTCAGGACAAACCTCTTGGAGCGATTTCTAACCTAGGGAAATGTAATTTACATAAATTTCCTCACTGTGACATTCCGTGTTCCAATCATTCTACATGCATAACGGATTCGACAAATATTCACTACAGATTTGTTAGCATCTGGATTACCGAACTTTCATCACAAAACATTGAGTATTGATTCTTAGAAGTATTTTCTCAGATTTTGCAGCATTTTCCAAGCGCCAGTTTAAAAATGAAGCAGTTTTCACAGAAAAATTCTCTTGAAGTGAGTTCTACCGAATCGACAAGTAGTTTAGATTGTTTCAATCAACGTGAAATTCCACATTCCGAACATGGTACATGCATCACGGATTAGAAAAAAGATTCTTTAATATGTTGTGAAAATATGGATTACTGAACTTTCTTCCAACATAAAGCCATCTTTACACCTACAAATATTTTCTCTCATTTCGCAGCTTTATCCAAACATCCCATTCGAGAATCAAGCAATTTTCGCTGAAATATTCTATTCTAGCTAGTTCTACCCAATAGAATTCTAATTTACATAGTTCCATTACCGTGAAATTCTGTTTTTCGAACGCGCTACATGAATCACGGTTTGAAAAATATTTACTACACTCTTGTTAAAATGTGGATTACCGCACTTTCATCCACCAATCAAATCATATTGACACTTAGAAGCATTTTCTCATATTTCGAAGATATTTCCTAATGCCAGATTTGAAAATGAGGCAGATTTTGCAGAAAAATGCTCTTGGAGTGAGTTCTACCCAATAGACAGGTAATTTACATAGATGTGCTCATCATGACATTTTGTGTTCCGAACACATTTCATGTACCTCGGATTCGACAAATATTCACTACAGAGATGTTAGCATTTGGATTACCAATCTTACATCCACCCTACCAGGCATATTTACACCTACAAGTATTTACTCTCATTTCGCAGTTTTATCCAAACGTCAAATTCGAAAATCATGCAATTTGCGCAGATAAATTCTATTCAAGCTAGTTCTACCCAATAGAATTTTAATTTACATAGTTTCATTACCGTGAATTTCCCTGTTCCAAACACGCTAAATAATTCACGGATTCGAAAAGTATTCCCTTCATAGTTGGTTACGTGGATTACCGGACTTAAATTCCCCATTCAAGGCATATTCACACTTAGAAGCATTTTCTCAGATTTCTCATGTTTTTCCTAACGCCAGTTTGGAAAATGAGGCTGATTTCACAGAAAATGTTCTTGGAGCCAGTTCTACCCAAAAGATATGTAATTTAACTAGTTCACTCACCGTGACATTCCGTGTCCTGAAAATGTTACATGCATCAAGGTTTCGACAATCATTCTTTAATGAGTGTGAGCACGTGGATTATCAAATTTTCATCCACCTTACAAGACATGTTTTCACCTAGAAACATTTACTCACATTTCGCAGAAATTTCCTAAAGTCAGTTTCGAAAATCAGGCAGTTTTCCCAGAAAAATCCTCTTGTTGCATGTTCCATTCAATAGACATCTCATTTTCACAGACACCATCACCGTAACATTCATGTTCCTAAAAAAAGTTTCAATCACCAAGGATTCAACAAATATTCACTGCTGAGTTGATAGCATGTGAATTACCGATCTTTAATAAACCATTGAAGACATATTGTCACCTTAAAATATTTACTCAGATTTCACAGCGTTTTCATAACACCAGTTTCGTAACTGAGGCAGATTTTTCAGTAAAACTCTCCTGGAGAGGGTTCTAACCAATAGATATGTAATATACATAGCTTCCCTCACCGAGAAAGACCGTGTTCGGAACAGGCTACATACATCAAGGATTTGAGAAACATTTTTAATGAGTTATGTACATGTGTATTACAGATCTTTCATCCACCATACAAGGCATATTGACACATAGAAACATTAACTCTGAGTTCGCAGCTTTTCCCTAATAGCAGTTTCGAAAATCATGCAGTTTTCAAAGGAAATACATGTTGGAGCGTTTTCTACCCAATAGATACGTAAATTACATAGATTCCCCCGCTGTGAAATTACATTTACCGATCACACCACATGCAGAAATGATTCGACAAAAATAAACTATAGAGTTGTTTGCATGAGGATGACAGGACTTTCATCACAATACAAGGCATATTGATGTTTAGAAGCATTTTCTCTGATTTCACAGAGCTTTCCAAATGCCAGTATCGAAACTGAGGCAGATTTCACGGCAAATCGTCTTGGAGCAGGTTCTAACTTATAGACATGTAATAAACATGGATTCGATCACCGTGAAATTCCGTGTTCTGAACACACTACATGTATCTCGGATTCGACAAATATTCACTACATAGTTGTTAGCATGTGGATTACAGCACTTTCATCCACCCTACAAGGCTTACTGATACTTTGAAGAATTTTCTCAGAATTCAAAGATTAGTTTTAACGCCAGTTTAGAAAATGAGGCAGATTTGGCAGAAAAATATTCTAGGAGCGAGTTATACACAAAAGATATGTAATTTACCATGTTTTACTCACCGTGACATTCCGTGTTCTGAACACGTTACATGAATCACGGATTTGACAAACATACTTTAATGAGTTGTGAACATTTGTATTATCGAACTTTCATCTTCCTTACAATGTATATTTACACATAGAAAGTTTATTCTGATTTAGTAGATTTCTCCTAATCTCAGTTTCTAAAATCATTCAGTTTTCACAGAGAAAACCTCTTGGATCGAGTTCTATCCAATAGAAATGCAATTTACATAGAACCCATCAGCGTGAAATTCCGTGTTCCAAAATAACTACACGCATGATGGATTCGACAAATATTCACTACAGAATTGGTAGCATAAAAATTACCTAACATTCATCCACCATAAATGCCATATTGACACTTTGAAGCACTTTCCCATATTTCAAAAGATTTTCCTAATGCCAGTTTTGAAAATGAGGCAGATTCACAATAGATTCTCGTGGAGCAAGTACTTCCCAATAGAAATGTAATTTACATAGTTTCCTCACAGTGACATTCCAATTCCCGAACACGCTACATACTTCTGGATTTGACAAACATTTTTAATGACTTATGTACATGTGGATTACAGAACTTTCATCCACCATACAAGGCATATATAAACCTAGAAACATTAACTCTTAATATGAAGCTTTTTCCAAATGCCAGTTTCGAAAATCATGCTGTTTTCTCTAGAAAAAATTTTTGGAGCGGGTTCTACCAAATAGACATGAAATTTACATAGATTCCATCTCCGGAAATTTCCGTCATACGATCATGCTACATGCATAGGCTTTCTACAATTAGTCACATCAGGTTTGTTTGCATGTGGCTTTATGAACTTCCATCACAATACAAGGCATATTGTCAGTTTCAATCATTTTCTCTGATTTTGAAGGAATTTCCAAATGCCAGTTTCGAAAATGAGGCAGATTTCGCAGAAAAAACTCTTGGATTGAGTTCTAACCAAGAGACATGTATTTTACCTAGATTCGCTCACCGTGATATTCTGTGTTCCGAACACTCTTCATGTATCTCGGATTCGACAAATATTCTCTACAGAGTTGTTAGTATGCGTATTACCGATCTTTCATCCACCATACAAGGCATATTTACACCTACAATTGTTTAATCATAGTTCGCAGCTTATTCCTAACGCCAGTTTCAAAAATCAGGCTGTTATCTCAGGACAAACCTCTTGGAGCGATTTCTAACCTAGGGAAATGTAATTTACATAAATTTCCTCACTGTGACATTCCGTGTTCCAATCATTCTACATGCATAACGGATTCGACAAATATTCACTACAGATTTGTTAGCATCTGGATTACCGAACTTTCATCACAAAACATTGAGTATTGATTCTTAGAAGTATTTTCTCAGATTTTGCAGCATTTTCCAAGCGCCAGTTTAAAAATGAAGCAGTTTTCACAGAAAAATTCTCTTGAAGTGAGTTCTACCGAATCGACAAGTAGTTTAGATTGTTTCAATCAACGTGAAATTCCACATTCCGAACATGGTACATGCATCACGGATTAGAAAAAAGATTCTTTAATATGTTGTGTAAATATGGATTACTGTACTTTCTTCCAACATAAAGGCATCTTTACCCCTACAAATATTTTCTCTCATTTTGCAGCTTTATCCAAACATCCCATTCGAGAATCAAGCAATTTTCGCTGAAATATTCTATTCTAGCTAGTTCTACCCAATAGAATTCTAATTTACATAGTTCCATTACCGTGAAATTCTGTTTTTCGAACGCGCTACATGAATCACGGTTTGAAAAATATTTACTACACTCTTGTTAAAATGTGGATTACCGGA
Organism: Camelus bactrianus; assembly: GCF_048773025.1. Taxonomy (NCBI): domain Eukaryota; kingdom Metazoa; phylum Chordata; class Mammalia; order Artiodactyla; family Camelidae; genus Camelus; species Camelus bactrianus. The sequence goes on along the minus strand of NC_133539.1, from coordinate 139,032,793 downwards.
CTTTCATCCACCAATCAAGTCATATTGACACTTAGAAGCATTTTCTCATATTTCGAAGATATTTCCTAATGCCAGATTTGAAAATGAGGCAGATTTTGCAGAAAAATGCTCTTGGAGTGAGTTCTACCCAATAGACAGGTAATTTACATAGATGTGCTCATCATGACATTTTGTGTTCCGAACACATTTCATGTACCTCGGATTCGACAAATATTCACTACAGAGATGTTAGCATTTGGATTACCAATCTTACATCCACCCTACCAGGCATATTTACACCTACAAGTATTTACTCTCATTTCGCAGTTTTATCCAAACGTCAAATTCGAAAATCATGCAATTTGCGCAGATAAATTCTATTCAAGCTAGTTCTACCCAATAGAATTTTAATTTACATAGTTTCATTACCGTGAATTTCCATGTTCCAAACACGCTAAATAATTCATGGATTCGAAAAGTATTCCCTTCATAGTTGGTTACGTGGATTACCGGACTTAAATTCCCCATTCAAGGCATATTCACACTTAGAAGCATTTTCTCAGATTTCTCATGTTTTTCCTAACGCCAGTTTGGAAAATGAGGCTGATTTCACAGAAAATGTTCTTGGAGCCAGTTCTACCCAAAAGATATGTAATTTAACTAGTTCACTCACCGTGACATTCCGTGTCCTGAAAATGTTACATGCATCAAGGTTTCGACAATCATTCTTTAATGAGTGTGAGCACGTGGATTATCAAATTTTCATCCACCTTACAAGACATGTTTTCACCTAGAAACATTTACTCACATTTCGCAGAAATTTCCTAAAGTCAGTTTCGAAAATCAGGCAGTTTTCCCAGAAAAATCCTCTTGTTGCATGTTCCATTCAATAGACATCTCATTTTCACAGATACCATCACCGTAACATTCATGTTCCTAAAAAAAGTTTCAATCACCAAGGATTCAACAAATATTCACTGCTGAGTTGATAGCATGTGAATTACCGATCTTTAATAAACCATTGAAGACATATTGTCACCTTAAAATATTTACTCAGATTTCACAGCGTTTTCATAACACCAGTTTCGTAACTGAGGCAGATTTTTCAGTAAAACTCTCCTGGAGAGGGTTCTAACCAATAGATATGTAATATACATAGCTTCCCTCACCGAGAAAGACCGTGTTCGGAACAGGCTACATACATCAAGGATTTGAGAAACATTTTTAATGAGTTATGTACATGTGTATTACAGATCTTTCATCCACCATACAAGGCATATTGACACATAGAAACATTAACTCTGAGTTCGCAGCTTTTCCCTAATAGCAGTTTCGAAAATCATGCAGTTTTCAAAGGAAATACATGTTGGAGCGTTTTCTACCCAATAGATACGTAAATTACATAGATTCCCCCGCTGTGAAATTACATTTACCGATCACACCACATGCAGAAATGATTCGACAAAAATAAACTATAGAGTTGTTTGCATGAGGATGACAGGACTTTCATCACAATACAAGGCATATTGATGTTTAGAAGCATTTTCTCTGATTTCACAGAGCTTTCCAAATGCCAGTATCGAAACTGAGGCAGATTTCACGGCAAATCGTCTTGGAGCAGGTTCTAACTTATAGACATGTAATAAACATGGATTCGATCACCGTGAAATTCCGTGTTCTGAACACACTACATGTATCTCGGATTCGACAAATATTCACTACATAGTTGTTAGCATGTGGATTACAGCACTTTCATCCACCCTACAAGGCTTACTGATACTTTGAAGAATTTTCTCAGAATTCAAAGATTAGTTTTAACGCCAGTTTAGAAAATGAGGCAGATTTGGCAGAAAAATATTCTAGGAGCGAGTTATACACAAAAGATATGTAATTTACCATGTTTTACTCACCGTGACATTCCGTGTTCTGAACACGTTACATGAATCACGGATTTGACAAACATACTTTAATGAGTTGTGAACATTTGTATTATCGAACTTTCATCTTCCTTACAATGTATATTTACACATAGAAAGTTTATTCTGATTTAGTAGATTTCTCCTAATCTCAGTTTCTAAAATCATTCAGTTTTCACAGAGAAAACCTCTTGGATCGAGTTCTATCCAATAGAAATGCAATTTACATAGAACCCATCAGCGTGAAATTCCGTGTTCCAAAATACCTACACGCATGACGGATTCGACAAATATTCACTACAGAATTGGTAGCATAAAAATTACCTAACATTCATCCACCATAAATGCCATATTGACACTTTGAAGCACTTTCCCATATTTCAAAAGATTTTCCTAATGCCAGTTTTGAAAATGAGGCAGATTCACAATAGATTCTCGTGGAGCAAGTACTTCCCAATAGAAATGTAATTTACATAGTTTCCTCACAGTGACATTCCAATTCCCGAACACGCTACATACTTCTGGATTTGACAAACATTTTTATTGACTTATGTACATGTGGATTACAGAACTTTCATCCACCATACAAGGCATATATAAACCTAGAAACATTAACTCTTAATTTGAAGCTTTTTCCAAATGCCAGTTTCGAAAATCATGCTGTTTTCTCCAGAAAAAATTTTTGGAGCGAGTTCTACCAAATTGACATGAAATTTACATAGATTCCATCTCCGGAAATTTCCGTCATACGATCACGCTACATGCATAGGCTTTCTACAATTAGTCACATCAGGTTTGTTTGCATGTGGCTTTATGAACTTCCATCACAATACGAGGCATATTGTCAGTTTCAATCATTTTCTCTGATTTTGAAGGAATTTCCAAATGCCAGTTTCGAAAATGAGGCAGATTTCGCAGAAAAAACTCTTGGATTGAGTTCTAACCAAGAGACATGTATTTTACCTAGATTCGCTCACCGTGATATTCTGTGTTCCGAACACTCTTCATGTATCTCGGATTCGACAAATATTCCCTACAGAGTTGTTAGTATGCGTATTGCCGATCTTTCATCCACCATACAAGGCATATTTACACCTACAATTGTTTAATCTGAGTTCGCAGCTTATTCCTAACGCCAGTTTCAAAAATCAGGCTATCTCAGGAAAAACCTCTTGGAGCGATTTCTAACCTAGGGAAATGTAATTTACATAAATTTCCTCACTGTGACATTCCGTGTTCCAATCATTCTACATGCATAACGGATTCGACAAATATTCACTACAGATTTGTTAGCATGTGGATTACCGAACTTTCACTACAAAACATTGAGTATTGATACTTAGAAGTATTTTCTCAGATTTTGCAGCGTTTTCCAAGCGCCAGTTTAAAAATGAAGCAGTTTTCACAGAAAAATTCTCTTGAAGTGAGTTCTACCGAATCGACAAGTAGTTTAGATTGTTTCAATCAACGTGAAATTCCACATTGCGAACATGGTACATGCATCACGGATTAGAAAAAAGATTCTTTAATATGTTGTGAAAATATGGATTACTGAACTTTCTTCCAACATAAAGGCATCTTTACACCTACAAATATTTTCTCTCATTTCGCAGCTTTATCCAAACATCCCATTCGAGAATCAAGCAATTTTCGCTGAAATATTCTATTCTAGCTAGTTCTACCCAATAGAATTCTAATTTACATAGTTCCATTACCGTGAAATTCTGTTTTTCGAACGCGCTACATGAATCACGGTTTGAAAAATATTTACTACACTCTTGTTAAAATGTGGATTACCGGACTTTCATCCACCAATCAAGTCATATTGACACTTAGAAGCATTTTCTCATATTTCGAAGATATTTCCTAATGCCAGATTTGAAAATGAGGCAGATTTTGCAGAAAAATGCTCTTGGAGTGAGTTCTACCCAATAGACAGGTAATTTACATAGATGTGCTCATCATGACATTTTGTGTTCCGAACACATTTCATGTACCTCGGATTCGACAAATATTCACTACAGAGATGTTAGCATTTGGATTACCAATCTTACATCCACCCTACCAGGCATATTTACACCTACAAGTATTTACTCTCATTTCGCAGTTTTATCCAAACGTCAAATTCGAAAATCATGCAATTAGCGCAGATAAATTCTATTCAAGCTAGTTCTACCCAATAGAATTTTAATTTACATAGTTTCATTACCGTGAATTTCCCTGTTCCAAACACGCTAAATAATTCATGGATTCGAAAAGTATTCCCTTCATAGTTGGTTACGTGGATTACCGGACTTAAATTCCCCATTCAAGGCATATTCACACTTAGAAGCATTTTCTCAGATTTCTCATGTTTTTCCTAACGCCAGTTTGGAAAATGAGGCTGATTTCACAGAAAATGTTCTTGGAGCCAGTTCTACCCAAAAGATATGTAATTTAACTAGTTCACTCACCGTGACATTCCGTGTCCTGAAAATGTTACATGCATCAAGGTTTCGACAATCATTCTTTAATGAGTGTGAGCACGTGGATTATCAAATTTTCATCCACCTTACAAGACATGTTTTCACCTAGAAACATTTACTCACATTTCGCAGAAATTTCCTAAAGTCAGTTTCGAAAATCAGGCAGTTTTCCCAGAAAAATCCTCTTGTTGCATGTTCCATTCAATAGACATCTCATTTTCACAGATACCATCACCGTAACATTCATGTTCCTAAAAAAAGTTTCAATCACCAAGGATTCAACAAATATTCACTGCTGAGTTGATAGCATGTGAATTACCGATCTTTAATAAACCATTGAAGACATATTGTCACCTTAAAATATTTACTCAGATTTCACAGCGTTTTCATAACACCAGTTTCGTAACTGAGGCAGATTTTTCAGTAAAACTCTCCTGGAGAGGGTTCTAACCAATAGATATGTAATATACATAGCTTCCCTCACCGAGAAAGACCGTGTTCGGAACAGGCTACATACATCAAGGATTTGAGAAACATTTTTAATGAGTTATGTACATGTGTATTACAGATCTTTCATCCACCATACAAGGCATATTGACACATAGAAACATTAACTCTGAGTTCGCAGCTTTTCCCTAATAGCAGTTTCGAAAATCATGCAGTTTTCAAAGGAAATACATGTTGGAGCGTTTTCTACCCAATAGATACGTAAATTACATAGATTCCCCCGCTGTGAAATTACATTTACCGATCACACCACATGCAGAAATGATTCGACAAAAATAAACTATAGAGTTGTTTGCATGAGGATGACAGGACTTTCATCACAATACAAGGCATATTGATGTTTAGAAGCATTTTCTCTGATTTCACAGAGCTTTCCAAATGCCAGTATCGAAACTGAGGCAGATTTCACGGCAAATCGTCTTGGAGCAGGTTCTAACTTATAGACATGTAATAAACATGGATTCGATCACCGTGAAATTCCGTGTTCTGAACACACTACATGTATCTCGGATTCGACAAATATTCACTACATAGTTGTTAGCATGTGGATTACAGCACTTTCATCCACCCTACAAGGCTTACTGATACTTTGAAGAATTTTCTCAGAATTCAAAGATTAGTTTTAACGCCAGTTTAGAAAATGAGGCAGATTTGGCAGAAAAATATTCTAGGAGCGAGTTATACACAAAAGATATGTAATTTACCATGTTTTACTCACCGTGACATTCCGTGTTCTGAACACGTTACATGAATCACGGATTTGACAAACATACTTTAATGAGTTGTGAACATTTGTATTATCGAACTTTCATCTTCCTTACAATGTATATTTACACATAGAAAGTTTATTCTGATTTAGTAGATTTCTCCTAATCTCAGTTTCTAAAATCATTCAGTTTTCACAGAGAAAACCTCTTGGATCGAGTTCTATCCAATAGAAATGCAATTTACATAGAACCCATCAGCGTGAAATTCCGTGTTCCAAAATACCTACACGCATGACGGATTCGACAAATATTCACTACAGAATTGGTAGCATAAAAATTACCTAACATTCATCCACCATAAATGCCATATTGACACTTTGAAGCACTTTCCCATATTTCAAAAGATTTTCCTAATGCCAGTTTTGAAAATGAGGTAGATTCACAATAGATTCTCTTGGAGCAAGTACTTCCCAATAGAAATGTAATTTACATAGTTTCCTCACAGTGACATTCCAATTCCCGAACACGCTACATACTTCTGGATTTGACAAACATTTTTAATGACTTATGAACATGTGGATTACAGAACTTTCATCCACCATACAAGGCATATATAAACCTAGAAACATTAACTCTTAATTTGAAGCTTTTTCCAAATGCCAGTTTCGAAAATCATGCTGTTTTCTCCAGAAAAAATTTTTGGAGCGAGTTCTACCAAATTGACATGAAATTTACATAGATTCCATCTCCGGAAATTTCCGTCATACGATCACGCTACATGCATAGGCTTTCTACAATTAGTCACATCAGGTTTGTTTGCATGTGGCTTTATGAACTTCCATCACAATACGAGGCATATTGTCAGTTTCAATCATTTTCTCTGATTTTGAAGGAATTTCCAAATGCCAGTTTCGAAAATGAGGCAGATTTCGCAGAAAAAACTCTTGGATTGAGTTCTAACCAAGAGACATGTATTTTACCTAGATTCGCTCACCGTGATATTCTGTGTTCCGAACACTCTTCATGTAACTCGGATTCGACAAATATTCCCTACAGAGTTGTTAGTATGCGTATTGCCGATCTTTCATCCACCATACAAGGCATATTTACACCTACAATTGTTTAATCTGAGTTCGCAGCTTATTCCTAACGCCAGTTTCAAAAATCAGGCTATCTCATGAAAAACCTCTTGGAGCGATTTCTAACCTAGGGAAATGTAATTTACATAAATTTCCTCACTGTGACATTCCGTGTTCCAATCATTCTACATGCATAACGGATTCGACAAATATTCACTACAGATTTGTTAGCATGTGGATTACCGAACTTTCACTACAAAACATTGAGTATTGATACTTAGAAGTATTTTCTCAGATTTTGCAGCGTTTTCCAAGCGCCAGTTTAAAAATGAAGCAGTTTTCACAGAAAAATTCTCTTGAAGTGAGTTCTACCGAATCGACAAGTAGTTTAGATTGTTTCAATCAACGTGAAATTCCACATTGCGAACATGGTACATGCATCACGGATTAGAAAAAAGATTCTTTAATATGTTGTGAAAATATGGATTATTGAACTTTCTTCCAACATAAAGGCATCTTTACACCTTCAAATATTTTCTCTCATTTCGCAGCTTTATCCAAACATCCCATTTGAGAATCAAGCAATTTTCGCTGAAATATTCTATTCTAGCTAGTTCTACCCAATAGAATTCTAATTTACATAGTTCCATTACCGTGAAATTCTGTTTTTCAAACGCGCTACATGAATCACGGTTTGAAAAATATTTACTACACTCTTGTTAAAATGTGGATTACCGGACTTTCATCCACCAATCAAGTCATATTGACACTTAGAAGCATTTTCTCATATTTCGAAGATATTTCCTAATGCCAGATTTGAAAATGAGGCAGATTTTGCAGAAAAATGCTCTTGGAGTGAGTTCTACCCAATAGACAGGTAATTTACATAGATGTGCTCATCATGACATTTTGTGTTCCGAACACATTTCATGTACCTCGGATTCGACAAATATTCACTACAGAGATGTTAGCATTTGGATTACCAATCTTACATCCACCCTACCAGGCATATTTACACCTACAAGTATTTACTCTCATTTCGCAGTTTTATCCAAACGTCAAATTCGAAAATCATGCAATTAGCGCAGATAAATTCTATTCAAGCTAGTTCTACCCAATAGAATTTTAATTTACATAGTTTCATTACCGTGAATTTCCATGTTCCAAACACGCTAAATAATTCACGGATTCGAAAAGTATTCCCTTCATAGTTGGTTACGTGGATTACCGGACTTAAATTCCCCATTCAAGGCATATTCACACTTAGAAGCATTTTCTCAGATTTCTCATGTTTTTCCTAACGCCAGTTTGGAAAATGAGGCTGATTTCACAGAAAATGTTCTTGGAGCCAGTTCTACCCAAAAGATATGTAATTTAACTAGTTCACTCACCGTGACATTCCGTGTCCTGAAAATGTTACATGCATCAAGGTTTCGACAATCATTCTTTAATGAGTGTGAGCACGTGGATTATCAAATTTTCATCCACCTTACAAGACATGTTTTCACCTAGAAACATTTACTCACATTTCGCAGAAATTTCCTAAAGTCAGTTTCGAAAATCAGGCAGTTTTCCCAGAAAAATCCTCTTGTTGCATGTTCCATTCAATAGACATCTCATTTTCACAGATACCATCACCGTAACATTCATGTTCCTAAAAAAAGTTTCAATCACCAAGGATTCAACAAATATTCACTGCTGAGTTGATAGCATGTGAATTACCAATCTTTAATAAACCATTGAAGACATATTGTCACCTTAAAATATTTACTCAGATTTCACAGCGTTTTCATAACACCAGTTTCGTAACTGAGGCAGATTTTTCAGTAAAACTCTCCTGGAGAGGGTTCTAACCAATAGATATGTAATATACATAGCTTCCCTCACCGAGAAAGACCGTGTTCGGAACAGGCTACATACATCAAGGATTTGAGAAACATTTTTAATGAGTTATGTACATGTGTATTACAGATCTTTCATCCACCATACAAGGCATATTGACACATAGAAACATTAACTCTGAGTTCGCAGCTTTTCCCTAATAGCAGTTTCGAAAATCATGCAGTTTTCAAAGGAAATACATGTTGGAGCGTTTTCTACCCAATAGATACGTAAATTACATAGATTCCCCCGCTGTGAAATTACATTTACCGATCACACCACATGCAGAAATGATTCGACAAAAATAAACTATAGAGTTGTTTGCATGAGGATGACAGGACTTTCATCACAATACAAGGCATATTGATGTTTAGAAGCATTTTCTCTGATTTCACAGAGCTTTCCAAATGCCAGTATCGAAACTGAGGCAGATTTCACGGCAAATCGTCTTGGAGCAGGTTCTAACTTATAGACATGTAATAAACATGGATTCGATCACCGTGAAATTCCGTGTTCTGAACACACTACATGTATCTCGGATTCGACAAATATTCACTACATAGTTGTTAGCATGTGGATTACAGCACTTTCATCCACCCTACAAGGCTTACTGATACTTTGAAGAATTTTCTCAGAATTCAAAGATTAGTTTTAACGCCAGTTTAGAAAATGAGGCAGATTTGGCAGAAAAATATTCTAGGAGCGAGTTATACACAAAAGATATGTAATTTACCATGTTTTACTCACCGTGACATTCCGTGTTCTGAACACGTTACATGAATCACGGATTTGACAAACATACTTTAATGAGTTGTGAACATTTGTATTATCGAACTTTCATCTTCCTTACAATGTATATTTACACATAGAAAGTTTATTCTGATTTAGTAGATTTCTCCTAATCTCAGTTTCTAAAATCATTCAGTTTTCACAGAGAAAACCTCTTGGATCGAGTTCTATCCAATAGAAATGCAATTTACATAGAACCCATCAGCGTGAAATTCCGTGTTCCAAAATACCTACACGCATGACGGATTCGACAAATATTCACTACAGAATTGGTAGCATAAAAATTACCTAACATTCATCCACCATAAATGCCATATTGACACTTTGAAGCACTTTCCCATATTTCAAAAGATTTTCCTAATGCCAGTTTTGAAAATGAGGCAGATTCACAATAGATTCTCGTGGAGCAAGTACTTCCCAATAGAAATGTAATTTACATAGTTTCCTCACAGTGACATTCCAATTCCCGAACACGCTACATACTTCTGGATTTGACAAACATTTTTAATAACTTATGTACATGTGGATTACAGAACTTTCATCCACCATACAAGGCATATATAAACCTAGAAACATTAACTCTTAATTTGAAGCTTTTTCCAAATGCCAGTTTCGAAAATCATGCTGTTTTCTCCAGAAAAAATTTTTGGAGCGAGTTCTACCAAATTGACATGAAATTTACATAGATTCCATCTCCGGAAATTTCCGTCATACGATCACGCTACATGCATAGGCTTTCTACAATTAGTCACATCAGGTTTGTTTGCATGTGGCTTTATGAACTTCCATCACAATACGAGGCATATTGTCAGTTTCAATCATTTTCTCTGATTTTGAAGGAATTTCCAAATGCCAGTTTCGAAAATGAGGCAGATTTCGCAGAAAAAACTCTTGGATTGAGTTCTAACCAAGAGACATGTATTTTACCTAGATTCGCTCACCGTGATATTCTGTGTTCCGAACACTCTTCATGTATCTCGGATTCGACAAATATTCCCTACAGAGTTGTTAGTATGCGTATTGCCGATCTTTCATCCACCATACAAGGCATATTTACACCTACAATTGTTTAATCTGAGTTCGCAGCTTATTCCTAACGCCAGTTTCAAAAATCAGGCTATCTCAGGAAAAACCTCTTGGAGCGATTTCTAACCTAGGGAAATGTAATTTACATAAATTTCCTCACTGTGACATTCCGTGTTCCAATCATTCTACATGCATAACGGATTCGACAAATATTCACTACAGATTTGTTAGCATGTGGATTACCGAACTTTCACTACAAAACATTGAGTATTGATACTTAGAAGTATTTTCTCAGATTTTGCAGCGTTTTCCAAGCGCCAGTTTAAAAATGAAGCAGTTTTCACAGAAAAATTCTCTTGAAGTGAGTTCTACCGAATCGACAAGTAGTTTAGATTGTTTCAATCAACGTGAAATTCCACATTGCGAACATGGTACATGCATCACGGATTAGAAAAAAGATTCTTTAATATGTTGTGAAAATATGGATTATTGAACTTTCTTCCAACATAAAGGCATCTTTACACCTACAAATATTTTCTCTCATTTCGCAGCTTTATCCAAACATCCCATTCAAGAATCAAGCAATTTTCGCTGAAATATTCTATTCTAGCTAGTTCTACCCAATAGAATTCTAATTTACATAGTTCCATTACCGTGAAATTCTGTTTTTCGAACGCGCTACATGAATCACGGTTTGAAAAATATTTACTACACTCTTGTTAAAATGTGGATTACCGGACTTTCATCCACCAATCAAGTCATATTGACACTTAGAAGCATTTTCTCATATTTCGAAGATATTTCCTAATGCCAGATTTGAAAATGAGGCAGATTTTGCAGAAAAATGCTCTTGGAGTGAGTTCTACCCAATAGACAGGTAATTTACATAGATGTGCTCATCATGACATTTTGTGTTCCGAACACATTTCATGTACCTCGGATTCGACAAATATTCACTACAGAGATGTTAGCATTTGGATTACCAATCTTACATCCACCCTACCAGGCATATTTACACCTACAAGTATTTACTCTCATTTCGCAGTTTTATCCAAACGTCAAATTCGAAAATCATGCAATTAGCGCAGATAAATTCTATTCAAGCTAGTTCTACCCAATAGAATTTTAATTTACATAGTTTCATTACCGTGAATTTCCATGTTCCAAACACGCTAAATAATTCACGGATTCGAAAAGTATTCCCTTCATAGTTGGTTACGTGGATTACTGGACTTAAATTCCCCATTCAAGGCATATTCACACTTAGAAGCATTTTCTCAGATTTCTCATGTTTTTCCTAACGCCAGTTTGGAAAATGAGGCTGATTTCACAGAAAATGTTCTTGGAGCCAGTTCTACCCAAAAGATATGTAATTTAACTAGTTCACTCACCGTGACATTCCGTGTCCTGAAAATGTTACATGCATCAAGGTTTCGACAATCATTCTTTAATGAGTGTGAGCACGTGGATTATCAAATTTTCATCCACCTTACAAGACATGTTTTCACCTAGAAACATTTACTCACATTTCGCAGAAATTTCCTAAAGTCAGTTTCGAAAATCAGGCAGTTTTCCCAGAAAAATCCTCTTGTTGCATGTTCCATTCAATAGACATCTCATTTTCACAGATACCATCACCGTAACATTCATGTTCCTAAAAAAAGTTTCAATCACCAAGGATTCAACAAATATTCACTGCTGAGTTGATAGCATGTGAATTACCGATCTTTAATAAACCATTGAAGACATATTGTCACCTTAAAATATTTACTCAGATTTCACAGCGTTTTCATAACACCAGTTTCGTAACTGAGGCAGATTTTTCAGTAAAACTCTCCTGGAGAGGGTTCTAACCAATAGATATGTAATATACATAGCTTCCCTCACCGAGAAAGACCGTGTTCGGAACAGGCTACATACATCAAGGATTTGAGAAACATTTTTAATGAGTTATGTACATGTGTATTACAGATCTTTCATCCACCATACAAGGCATATTGACACATAGAAACATTAACTCTGAGTTCGCAGCTTTTCCCTAATAGCAGTTTCGAAAATCATGCAGTTTTCAAAGGAAATACATGTTGGAGCGTTTTCTACCCAATAGATACGTAAATTACATAGATTCCCCCGCTGTGAAATTACATTTACCGATCACACCACATGCAGAAATGATTCGACAAAAATAAACTATAGAGTTGTTTGCATGAGGATGACAGGACTTTCATCACAATACAAGGCATATTGATGTTTAGAAGCATTTTCTCTGATTTCACAGAGCTTTCCAAATGCCAGTATCGAAACTGAGGCAGATTTCACGGCAAATCGTCTTGGAGCAGGTTCTAACTTATAGACATGTAATAAACATGGATTCGATCACCGTGAAATTCCGTGTTCTGAACACACTACATGTATCTCGGATTCGACAAATATTCACTACATAGTTGTTAGCATGTGGATTACAGCACTTTCATCCACCCTACAAGGCTTACTGATACTTTGAAGAATTTTCTCAGAATTCAAAGATTAGTTTTAACGCCAGTTTAGAAAATGAGGCAGATTTGGCAGAAAAATATTCTAGGAGCGAGTTATACACAAAAGATATGTAATTTACCATGTTTTACTCACCGTGACATTCCGTGTTCTGAACACGTTACATGAATCACGGATTTGACAAACATACTTTAATGAGTTGTGAACATTTGTATTATCGAACTTTCATCTTCCTTACAATGTATATTTACACATAGAAAGTTTATTCTGATTTAGTAGATTTCTCCTAATCTCAGTTTCTAAAATCATTCAGTTTTCACAGAGAAAACCTCTTGGATCGAGTTCTATCCAATAGAAATGCAATTTACATAGAACCCATCAGCGTGAAATTCCGTGTTCCAAAATACCTACACGCATGACGGATTCGACAAATATTCACTACAGAATTGGTAGCATAAAAATTACCTAACATTCATCCACCATAAATGCCATATTGACACTTTGAAGCACTTTCCCATATTTCAAAAGATTTTCCTAATGCCAGTTTTGAAAATGAGGCAGATTCACAATAGATTCTCTTGGAGCAAGTACTTCCCAATAGAAATGTAATTTACATAGTTTCCTCACAGTGACATTCCAATTCCCGAACACGCTACATACTTCTGGATTTGACAAACATTTTTAATAACTTATGTACATGTGGATTACAGAACTTTCATCCACCATACAAGGCATATATAAACCTAGAAACATTAACTCTTAATTTGAAGCTTTTTCCAAATGCCAGTTTCGAAAATCATGCTGTTTTCTCCAGAAAAAATTTTTGGAGCGAGTTCTACCAAATTGACATGAAATTTACATAGATTCCATCTCCGGAAATTTCCGTCATACGATCACGCTACATGCATAGGCTTTCTACAATTAGTCACATCAGGTTTGTTTGCATGTGGCTTTATGAACTTCCATCACAATACGAGGCATATTGTCAGTTTCAATCATTTTCTCTGATTTTGAAGGAATTTCCAAATGCCAGTTTCGAAAATGAGGCAGATTTCGCAGAAAAAACTCTTGGATTGAGTTCTAACCAAGAGACATGTATTTTACCTAGATTCGCTCACCGTGATATTCTGTGTTCCGAACACTCTTCATGTATCTCGGATTCGACAAATATTCCCTACAGAGTTGTTAGTATGCGTATTGCCGATCTTTCATCCACCATACAAGGCATATTTACACCTACAATTGTTTAATCTGAGTTCGCAGCTTATTCCTAACGCCAGTTTCAAAAATCAGGCTATCTCAGGAAAAACCTCTTGGAGCGATTTCTAACCTAGGGAAATGTAATTTACATAAATTTCCTCACTGTGACATTCCGTGTTCCAATCATTCTACATGCATAACGGATTCGACAAATATTCACTACAGATTTGTTAGCATGTGGATTACCGAACTTTCACTACAAAACATTGAGTATTGATACTTAGAAGTATTTTCTCAGATTTTGCAGCGTTTTCCAAGCGCCAGTTTAAAAATGAAGCAGTTTTCACAGAAAAATTCTCTTGAAGTGAGTTCTACCGAATCGACAAGTAGTTTAGATTGTTTCAATCAACGTGAAATTCCACATTGCGAACATGGTACATGCATCACGGATTAGAAAAAAGATTCTTTAATATGTTGTGAAAATATGGATTATTGAACTTTCTTCCAACATAAAGGCATCTTTACACCTACAAATATTTTCTCTCATTTCGCAGCTTTATCCAAACATCCCATTCGAGAATCAAGCAATTTTCGCTGAAATATTCTATTCTAGCTAGTTCTACCCAATAGAATTCTAATTTACATAGTTCCATTACCATGAAATTCTGTTTTTCGAACGCGCTACATGAATCACGGTTTGAAAAATATTTACTACACTCTTGTTAAAATGTGGATTACCGGACTTTCATCCACCAATCAAGTCATATTGACACTTAGAAGCATTTTCTCATATTTCGAAGATATTTCCTAATGCCAGATTTGAAAATGAGGCAGATTTTGCAGAAAAATGCTCTTGGAGTGAGTTCTACCCAATAGACAGGTAATTTACATAGATGTGCTCATCATGACATTTTGTGTTCCGAACACATTTCATGTACCTCGGATTCGACAAATATTCACTACAGAGATGTTAGCATTTGGATTACCAATCTTACATCCACCCTACCAGGCATATTTACACCTACAAGTATTTACTCTCATTTCGCAGTTTTATCCAAAAGTCAAATTCGAAAATCATGCAATTAGCGCAGATAAATTCTATTCAAGCTAGTTCTACCCAATAGAATTTTAATTTACATAGTTTCATTACCGTGAATTTCCATGTTCCAAACACGCTAAATAATTCACGGATTCGAAAAGTATTCCCTTCATAGTTGGTTACGTGGATAACCGGACTTAAATTCCCCATTCAAGGCATATTCACACTTAGAAGCATTTTCTCAGATTTCTCATGTTTTTCCTAACGCCAGTTTGGAAAATGAGGCTGATTTCACAGAAAATGTTCTTGGAGCCAGTTCTACCCAAAAGATATGTAATTTAACTAGTTCACTCACCGTGACATTCCGTGTCCTGAAAATGTTACATGCATCAAGGTTTCGACAATCATTCTTTAATGAGTGTGAGCACGTGGATTATCAAATTTTCATCCACCTTACAAGACATGTTTTCACCTAGAAACATTTACTCACATTTCGCAGAAATTTCCTAAAGTCAGTTTCGAAAATCAGGCAGTTTTCCCAGAAAAATCCTCTTGTTGCATGTTCCATTCAATAGACATCTCATTTTCACAGATACCATCACCGTAACATTCATGTTCCTAAAAAAAGTTTCAATCACCAAGGATTCAACAAATATTCACTGCTGAGTTGATAGCATGTGAATTACCGATCTTTAATAAACCATTGAAGACATATTGTCACCTTAAAATATTTACTCAGATTTCACAGCGTTTTCATAACACCAGTTTCGTAACTGAGGCAGATTTTTCAGTAAAACTCTCCTGGAGAGGGTTCTAACCAATAGATATGTAATATACATAGCTTCCCTCACCGAGAAAGACCGTGTTCGGAACAGGCTACATACATCAAGGATTTGAGAAACATTTTTAATGAGTTATGTACATGTGTATTACAGATCTTTCATCCACCATACAAGGCATATTGACACATAGAAACATTAACTCTGAGTTCGCAGCTTTTCCCTAATAGCAGTTTCGAAAATCATGCAGTTTTCAAAGGAAATACATGTTGGAGCGTTTTCTACCCAATAGATACGTAAATTACATAGATTCCCCCGCTGTGAAATTACATTTACCGATCACACCACATGCAGAAATGATTCGACAAAAATAAACTATAGAGTTGTTTGCATGAGGATGACAGGACTTTCATCACAATACAAGGCATATTGATGTTTAGAAGCATTTTCTCTGATTTCACAGAGCTTTCCAAATGCCAGTATCGAAACTGAGGCAGATTTCACGGCAAATCGTCTTGGAGCAGGTTCTAACTTATAGACATGTAATAAACATGGATTCGATCACCGTGAAATTCCGTGTTCTGAACACACTACATGTATCTCGGATTCGACAAATATTCACTACATAGTTGTTAGCATGTGGATTACAGCACTTTCATCCACCCTACAAAGCTTACTGATACTTTGAAGAATTTTCTCAGAATTCAAAGATTAGTTTTAACGCCAGTTTAGAAAATGAGGCAGATTTGGCAGAAAAATATTCTAGGAGCGAGTTATACACAAAAGATATGTAATTTACCATGTTTTACTCACCGTGACATTCCGTGTTCTGAACACGTTACATGAATCACGGATTTGACAAACATACTTTAATGAGTTGTGAACATTTGTATTATCGAACTTTCATCTTCCTTACAATGTATATTTACACATAGAAAGTTTATTCTGATTTAGTAGATTTCTCCTAATCTCAGTTTCTAAAATCATTCAGTTTTCACAGAGAAAACCTCTTGGATCGAGTTCTATCCAATAGAAATGCAATTTACATAGAACCCATCAGCGTGAAATTCCGTGTTCCAAAATAACTACACGCATGACGGATTCGACAAATATTCACTACAGAATTGGTAGCATAAAAATTACCTAACATTCATCCACCATAAATGCCATATTGACACTTTGAAGCACTTTCCCATATTTCAAAAGATTTTCCTAATGCCAGTTTTGAAAATGAGGCAGATTCACAATAGATTCTCGTGGAGCAAGTACTTCCCAATAGAAATGTAATTTACATAGTTTCCTCACAGTGACATTCCAATTCCCGAACACGCTACATACTTCTGGATTTGACAAACATTTTTAATGACTTATGTACATGTGGATTACAGAACTTTCATCCACCATACAAGGCATATATAAACCTAGAAACATTAACTCTTAATTTGAAGCTTTTTCCAAATGCCAGTTTCGAAAATCATGCTGTTTTCTCCAGAAAAAATTTTTGGAGCGAGTTCTACCAAATAGACATGAAATTTACATAGATTCCATCTCCGGAAATTTCCGTCATACGATCACGCTACATGCATAGGCTTTCTACAATTAGTCACATCAGGTTTGTTTGCATGTGGCTTTATGAACTTCCATCACAATACGAGGCATATTGTCAGTTTCAATCATTTTCTCTGATTTTGAAGGAATTTCCAAATGCCAGTTTCGAAAATGAGGCAGATTTCGCAGAAAAAACTATTGGATTGAGTTCTAACCAAGAGACATGTATTTTACCTAGATTCGCTCACCGTGATATTCTGTGTTCCGAACACTCTTCATGTATCTCGGATTCGACAAATATTCCCTACAGAGTTGTTAGTATGCGTATTGCCGATCTTTCATCCACCATACAAGGCATATTTACACCTACAATTGTTTAATCTGAGTTCGCAGCTTATTCCTAACGCCAGTTTCAAAAATCAGGCTATCTCAGGAAAAACCTCTTGGAGCGATTTCTAACCTAGGGAAATGTAATTTACATAAATTTCCTCACTGTGACATTCCGTGTTCCAATCATTCTACATGCATAACGGATTAGACAAATATTCACTACAGATTTGTTAGCATGTGGATTACCGAACTTTCACTACAAAACATTGAGTATTGATACTTAGAAGTATTTTCTCAGATTTTGCAGCGTTTTCCAAGCGCCAGTTTAAAAATGAAGCAGTTTTCACAGAAAAATTCTCTTGAAGTGAGTTCTACCGAATCGACAAGTAGTTTAGATTGTTTCAATCAACGTGAAATTCCACATTGCGAACATGGTACATGCATCACGGATTAGAAAAAAGATTCTTTAATATGTTGTGAAAATATGGATTACTGAACTTTCTTCCAACATAAAGGCATCTTTACACCTACAAATATTTTCTCTCATTTCGCAGCTTTATCCAAACATCCCATTCGAGAATCAAGCAATTTTCGCTGAAATATTCTATTCTAGCTAGTTCTACCCAATAGAATTCTAATTTACATAGTTCCATTACCGTGAAATTCTGTTTTTCGAACGCGCTACATGAATCACGGTTTGAAAAATATTTACTACACTCTTGTTAAAATGTGGATTACCGGACTTTCATCCACCAATCAAGTCATATTGACACTTAGAAGCATTTTCTCATATTTCGAAGATATTTCCTAATGCCAGATTTGAAAATGAGGCAGATTTTGCAGAAAAATGCTCTTGGAGTGAGTTCTACCCAATAGACAGGTAATTTACATAGATGTGCTCATCATGACATTTTGTGTTCCGAACACATTTCATGTACCTCGGATTCGACAAATATTCACTACAGAGATGTTAGCATTTGGATTACCAATCTTACATCCACCCTACCAGGCATATTTACACCTACAAGTATTTACTCTCATTTCGCAGTTTTATCCAAACGTCAAATTCGAAAATCATGCAATTAGCGCAGATAAATTCTATTCAAGCTAGTTCTACCCAATAGAATTTTAATTTACATAGTTTCATTACCGTGAATTTCCCTGTTCCAAACACGCTAAATAATTCATGGATTCGAAAAGTATTCCCTTCATAGTTGGTTACGTGGATTACCGGACTTAAATTCCCCATTCAAGGCATATTCACACTTAGAAGCATTTTCTCAGATTTCTCATGTTTTTCCTAACGCCAGTTTGGAAAATGAGGCTGATTTCACAGAAAATGTTCTTGGAGCCAGTTCTACCCAAAAGATATGTAATTTAACTAGTTCACTCACCGTGACATTCCGTGTCCTGAAAATGTTACATGCATCAAGGTTTCGACAATCATTCTTTAATGAGTGTGAGCACGTGGATTATCAAATTTTCATCCACCTTACAAGACATGTTTTCACCTAGAAACATTTACTCACATTTCGCAGAAATTTCCTAAAGTCAGTTTCGAAAATCAGGCAGTTTTCCCAGAAAAATCCTCTTGTTGCATGTTCCATTCAATAGACATCTCATTTTCACAGATACCATCACCGTAACATTCATGTTCCTAAAAAAAGTTTCAATCACCAAGGATTCAACAAATATTCACTGCTGAGTTGATAGCATGTGAATTACCGATCTTTAATAAACCATTGAAGACATATTGTCACCTTAAAATATTTACTCAGATTTCACAGCGTTTTCATAACACCAGTTTCGTAACTGAGGCAGATTTTTCAGTAAAACTCTCCTGGAGAGGGTTCTAACCAATAGATATGTAATATACATAGCTTCCCTCACCGAGAAAGACCGTGTTCGGAACAGGCTACATACATCAAGGATTTGAGAAACATTTTTAATGAGTTATGTACATGTGTATTACAGATCTTTCATCCACCATACAAGGCATATTGACACATAGAAACATTAACTCTGAGTTCGCAGCTTTTCCCTAATAGCAGTTTCGAAAATCATGCAGTTTTCAAAGGAAATACATGTTGGAGCGTTTTCTACCCAATAGATACGTAAATTACATAGATTCCCCCGCTGTGAAATTACATTTACCGATCACACCACATGCAGAAATGATTCGACAAAAATAAACTATAGAGTTGTTTGCATGAGGATGACAGGACTTTCATCACAATACAAGGCATATTGATGTTTAGAAGCATTTTCTCTGATTTCACAGAGCTTTCCAAATGCCAGTATCGAAACTGAGGCAGATTTCACGGCAAATCGTCTTGGAGCAGGTTCTAACTTATAGACATGTAATAAACATGGATTCGATCACCGTGAAATTCCGTGTTCTGAACACACTACATGTATCTCGGATTCGACAAATATTCACTACATAGTTGTTAGCATGTGGATTACAGCACTTTCATCCACCCTACAAGGCTTACTGATACTTTGAAGAATTTTCTCAGAATTCAAAGATTAGTTTTAACGCCAGTTTAGAAAATGAGGCAGATTTGGCAGAAAAATATTCTAGGAGCGAGTTATACACAAAAGATATGTAATTTACCATGTTTTACTCACCGTGACATTCCGTGTTCTGAACACGTTACATGAATCACGGATTTGACAAACATACTTTAATGAGTTGTGAACATTTGTATTATCGAACTTTCATCTTCCTTACAATGTATATTTACACATAGAAAGTTTATTCTGATTTAGTAGATTTCTCCTAATCTCAGTTTCTAAAATCATTCAGTTTTCACAGAGAAAACCTCTTGGATCGAGTTCTATCCAATAGAAATGCAATTTACATAGAACCCATCAGCGTGAAATTCCGTGTTCCAAAATAACTACACGCATGACGGATTCGACAAATATTCACTACAGAATTGGTAGCATAAAAATTACCTAACATTCATCCACCATAAATGCCATATTGACACTTTGAAGCACTTTCCCATATTTCAAAAGATTTTCCTAATGCCAGTTTTGAAAATGAGGCAGATTCACAATAGATTCTCGTGGAGCAAGTACTTCCCAATAGAAATGTAATTTACATAGTTTCCTCACAGTGACATTCCAATTCCCGAACACGCTACATACTTCTGGATTTGACAAACATTTTTAATGACTTATGTACATGTGGATTACAGAACTTTCATCCACCATACAAGGCATATATAAACCTAGAAACATTAACTCTTAATTTGAAGCTTTTTCCAAATGCCAGTTTCGAAAATCATGCTGTTTTCTCTAGAAAAAATTTTTGGAGCGGGTTCTACCAAATAGACATGAAATTTACATAGATTCCATCTCCGGAAATTTCCGTCATACGATCACGCTACATGCATAGGCTTTCTACAATTAGTCACATCAGGTTTGTTTGCATGTGGCTTTATGAACTTCCATCACAATACGAGGCATATTGTCAGTTTCAATCATTTTCTCTGATTTTGAAGGAATTTCCAAATGCCAGTTTCGAAAATGAGGCAGATTTCGCAGAAAAAACTCTTGGATTGAGTTCTAACCAAGAGACATGTATTTTACCTAGATTCGCTCACCGTGATATTCTGTGTTCCGAACACTCTTCATGTATCTCGGATTCGACAAATATTCTCTACAGAGTTGTTAGTATGCGTATTGCCAAACTTTCATCCACCATACAAGGCATATTTACACCTACAATTGTTTAATCATAGTTCGCAGCTTATTCCTAACGCCAGTTTCAAAAACCAGGCTGTTATCTCAGGAAAAACCTCTTGGAGCGATTTCTAACCTAGGGAAATGTAATTTACATAAATTTCCTCACTGTGACATTCCGTGTTCCAATCATTCTACATGCATAACGGATTCGACAAATATTCACTACAGATTTGTTAGCATCTGGATTACCGAACTTTCATCACAAAACATTGAGTATTGATTCTTAGAAGTATTTTCTCAGATTTTGCAGCGTTTTCCAAGTGCCAGTTTAAAAATGAAGCAGTTTTCACAGAAAAATTCTATTGAAGTGAGTCCTACCGAATCGACAAGTAGTTTAGATTGTTTCAATCAACGTGAAATTCCACATTCCGAACATGGTACATGCATCACGGATTAGAAAAAAGATTCTTTAATATGTTGTGAAAATATGGATTACTGAACTTTCTTCCAACATAAAGGCATCTTTACACCTACAAATATTTTCTCTCATTTCGCAGCTTTATCCAAACATCCCATTCGAGAATCAAGCAATTTTCGCTGAAATATTCTATTCTAGCTAGTTCTACCCAATAGAATTCTAATTTACATAGTTCCATTACCGTGAAATTCTGTTTTTCGAACGCGCTACATGAATCACGGTTTGAAAAATATTTACTACACTCTTGTTAAAATGTGGATTACCGGACTTTCATCCACCAATCAAGTCATATTGACACTTAGAAGCATTTTCTCATATTTCGAAGTTATTTCCTAATGCCAGATTTGAAAATGAGGCAGATTTTGCAGAAAAATGCTCTTGGAGTGAGTTCTACCCAATAGACAGGTAATTTACATAGATGTGCTCATCATGACATTTTGTGTTCCGAACACATTTCATGTACCTCGGATTCGACAAATATTCACTACAGAGATGTTAGCATTTGGATTACCAATCTTACATCCACCCTACCAGGCATATTTACACCTACAAGTATTTACTCTCATTTCGCAGTTTTATCCAAACATCAAATTCGAAAATCATGCAATTTGCGCAGATAAATTCTATTCAAGCTAGTTCTACCCAATAGAATTTTAATTTACATAGTTTCATTACCGTGAATTTCCATGTTCCATACACGCTAAATAATTCACGGATTCGAAAAGTATTCCCTTCATAGTTGGTTACGTGGATTACCGGACTTAAATTCCCCATTCAAGGCATATTCACACTTAGAAGCATTTTCTCAGATTTCTCATGTTTTTCCTAACGCCAGTTTGGAAAATGAGGCTGATTTCACAGAAAATGTTCTTGGAGCCAGTTCTACCCAAAAGATATGTAATTTAACTAGTTCACTCACCGTGACATTCCGTGTCCTGAAAATGTTACATGCATCAAGGTTTCGACAATCATTCTTTAATGAGTGTGAGCACGTGGATTATCAAATTTTCATCCACCTTACAAGACATGTTTTCACCTAGAAACATTTACTCACATTTCGCAGAAATTTCCTAAAGTCAGTTTCGAAAATCAGGCAGTTTTCCCAGAAAAATCCTCTTGTTGCATGTTCCATTCAATAGACATCTCATTTTCACAGATACCATCACCGTAACATTCATGTTCCTAAAAAAAGTTTCAATCACCAAGGATTCAACAAATATTCACTGCTGAGTTGATAGCATGTGAATTACCGATCTTTAATAAACCATTGAAGACATATTGTCACCTTAAAATATTTACTCAGATTTCACAGCGTTTTCATAACACCAGTTTCGTAACTGAGGCAGATTTTTCAGTAAAACTCTCCTGGAGAGGGTTCTAACCAATAGATATGTAATATACATAGCTTCCCTCACCGAGAAAGACCGTGTTCGGAACAGGCTACATACATCAAGGATTTGAGAAACATTTTTAATGAGTTATGTACATGTGTATTACAGATCTTTCATCCACCATACAAGGCATATTGACACATAGAAACATTAACTCTGAGTTCGCAGCTTTTCCCTAATAGCAGTTTCGAAAATCATGCAGTTTTCAAAGGAAATACATGTTGGAGCGTTTTCTACCCAATAGATACGTAAATTACATAGATTCCCCCGCTGTGAAATTACATTTACCGATCACACCACATGCAGAAATGATTCGACAAAAATAAACTATAGAGTTGTTTGCATGAGGATGACAGGACTTTCATCACAATACAAGGCATATTGATGTTTAGAAGCATTTTCTCTGATTTCACAGAGCTTTCCAAATGCCAGTATCGAAACTGAGGCAGATTTCACGGCAAATCGTCTTGGAGCAGGTTCTAACTTATAGACATGTAATAAACATGGATTCGATCACCGTGAAATTCCGTGTTCTGAACACACTACATGTATCTCGGATTCGACAAATATTCACTACATAGTTGTTAGCATGTGGATTACAGCACTTTCATCCACCCTACAAGGCTTACTGATACTTTGAAGAATTTTCTCAGAATTCAAAGATTAGTTTTAACGCCAGTTTAGAAAATGAGGCAGATTTGGCAGAAAAATATTCTAGGAGCGAGTTATACACAAAAGATATGTAATTTACCATGTTTTACTCACCGTGACATTCCGTGTTCTGAACACGTTACATGAATCACGGATTTGACAAACATACTTTAATGAGTTGTGAACATTTGTATTATCGAACTTTCATCTTCCTTACAATGTATATTTACACATAGAAAGTTTATTCTGATTTAGTAGATTTCTCCTAATCTCAGTTTCTAAAATCATTCAGTTTTCACAGAGATAACCTCTTGGAGCGAGTTCTATCCAATAGAAATGCAATTTACATAGAACCCATCAGCGTGAAATTCCGTGTTCCAAAATAACTACACGCATGACGGATTCGACAAATGTTCACTACAGAATTGGTAGCATAAAAATTACCTAACATTCATCCACCATAAATGCCATATTGACACTTTGAAGCACTTTCCCATATTTCAAAAGATTTTCCTAATGCCAGTTTTGAAAATGAGGCAGATTCACAATAGATTCTCGTGGAGCAAGTACTTCCCAATAGAAATGTAATTTACATAGTTTCCTCACAGTGACATTCCAATTCCCGAACACGCTACATACTTCTGGATTTGACAAACATTTTTAATGACTTATGTACAAGTGGATTACAGAACTTTCATCCACCATACAAGGCATATATAAACCTAGAAACATTAACTCTTAATTTGAAGCTTTTTCCAAATGCCAGTTTCGAAAATCATGCTGTTTTCTCCAGAAAAAATTTTTGGAGCGAGTTCTACCAAATTGACATGAAATTTACATAGATTCCATCTCCTGAAATTTCCGTCATACGATCACGCTACATGCATAGGCTTTCTACAATTAGTCACATCAGGTTTGTTTGCATGTGGCTTTATGAACTTCCATCACAATACGAGGCATATTGTCAGTTTCAATCATTTTCTCTGATTTTGAAGGAATTTCCAAATGCCAGTTTCGAAAATGAGGCAGATTTCGCAGAAAAAACTATTGGATTGAGTTCTAACCAAGAGACATGTATTTTACCTAGATTCGCTCACCGTGATATTCTGTGTTCCGAACACTCTTCATGTATCTCGGATTCGACAAATATTCCCTACAGAGTTGTTAGTATGCGTATTGCCGATCTTTCATCCACCATACAAGGCATATTTACACCTACAATTGTTTAATCTGAGTTCGCAGCTTATTCCTAACGCCAGTTTCAAAAATCAGGCTATCTCAGGAAAAACCTCTTGGAGCGATTTCTAACCTAGGGAAATGTAATTTACATAAATTTCCTCACTGTGACATTCCGTGTTCCAATCATTCTACATGCATAACGGATTCGACAAATATTCACTACAGATTTGTTAGCATGTGGATTACCGAACTTTCATCACAAAACATTGAGTATTGATACTTAGAAGTATTTTCTCAGATTTTGCAGCGTTTTCCAAGCGCCAGTTTAAAAATGAAGCAGTTTTCACAGAAAAATTCTCTTGAAGTGAGTTCTACCGAATCGACAAGTAGTTTAGATTGTTTCAATCAACGTGAAATTCCACATTGCGAACATGGTACATGCATCACGGATTAGAAAAAAGATTCTTTAATATGTTGTGAAAATATGGATTACTGAACTTTCTTCCAACATAAAGGCATCTTTACACCTACAAATATTTTCTCTCATTTCGCAGCTTTATCCAAACATCCCATTCGAGAATCAAGCAATTTTCGCTGAAATATTCTATTCTAGCTAGTTCTACCCAATAGAATTCTAATTTACATAGTTCCATTACCGTGAAATTCTGTTTTTCGAACGCGCTACATGAATCACGGTTTGAAAAATATTTACTACACTCTTGTTAAAATGTGGATTACCGGACTTTCATCCACCAATCAAGTCATATTGACACTTAGAAGCATTTTCTCATATTTCGAAGATATTTCCTAATGCCAGATTTGAAAATGAGGCAGATTTTGCAGAAAAATGCTCTTGGAGTGAGTTCTACCCAATAGACAGGTAATTTACATAGATGTGCTCATCATGACATTTTGTGTTCCGAACACATTTCATGTACCTCGGATTCGACAAATATTCACTACAGAGATGTTAGCATTTGGATTACCAATCTTACATCCACCCTACCAGGCATATTTACACCTACAAGTATTTACTCTCATTTCGCAGTTTTATCCAAACGTCAAATTCGAAAATCATGCAATTTGCGCAGATAAATTCTATTCAAGCTAGTTCTACCCAATAGAATTTTAATTTACATAGTTTCATTACCGTGAATTTCCATGTTCCAAACACGCTAAATAATTCACGGATTCGAAAAGTATTCCCTTCATAGTTGGTTACGTGGATTACCGGACTTAAATTCCCCATTCAAGGCATATTCACACTTAGAAGCATTTTCTCAGATTTCTCATGTTTTTCCTAACGCCAGTTTGGAAAATGAGGCTGATTTCACAGAAAATGTTCTTGGAGCCAGTTCTACCCAAAAGATATGTAATTTAACTAGTTCACTCACCGTGACATTCCGTGTCCTGAAAATGTTACATGCATCAAGGTTTCGACAATCATTCTTTAATGAGTGTGAGCACGTGGATTATCAAATTTTCATCCACCTTACAAGACATGTTTTCACCTAGAAACATTTACTCACATTTCGCAGAAATTTCCTAAAGTCAGTTTCGAAAATCAGGCAGTTTTCCCAGAAAAATCCTCTTGTTGCATGTTCCATTCAATAGACATCTCATTTTCACAGATACCATCACCGTAACATTCATGTTCCTAAAAAAAGTTTCAATCACCAAGGATTCAACAAATATTCACTGCTGAGTTGATAGCATGTGAATTACCGATCTTTAATAAACCATTGAAGACATATTGTCACCTTAAAATATTTACTCAGATTTCACAGCGTTTTCATAACACCAGTTTCGTAACTGAGGCAGATTTTTCAGTAAAACTCTCCTGGAGAGGGTTCTAACCAATAGATATGTAATATACATAGCTTCCCTCACCGAGAAAGACCGTGTTCGGAACAGGCTACATACATCAAGGATTTGAGAAACATTTTTAATGAGTTATGTACATGTGTATTACAGATCTTTCATCCACCATACAAGGCATATTGACACATAGAAACATTAACTCTGAGTTCGCAGCTTTTCCCTAATAGCAGTTTCGAAAATCATGCAGTTTTCAAAGGAAATACATGTTGGAGCGTTTTCTACCCAATAGATACGTAAATTACATAGATTCCCCCGCTGTGAAATTACATTTACCGATCACACCACATGCAGAAATGATTCGACAAAAATAAACTATAGAGTTGTTTGCATGAGGATGACAGGACTTTCATCACAATACAAGGCATATTGATGTTTAGAAGCATTTTCTCTGATTTCACAGAGCTTTCCAAATGCCAGTATCGAAACTGAGGCAGATTTCACGGCAAATCGTCTTGGAGCAGGTTCTAACTTATAGACATGTAATAAACATGGATTCGATCACCGTGAAATTCCGTGTTCTGAACACACTACATGTATCTCGGATTCGACAAATATTCACTACATAGTTGTTAGCATGTGGATTACAGCACTTTCATCCACCCTACAAGGCTTACTGATACTTTGAAGAATTTTCTCAGAATTCAAAGATTAGTTTTAACGCCAGTTTAGAAAATGAGGCAGATTTGGCAGAAAAATATTCTAGGAGCGAGTTATACACAAAAGATATGTAATTTACCATGTTTTACTCACCGTGACATTCCGTGTTCTGAACACGTTACATGAATCACGGATTTGACAAACATACTTTAATGAGTTGTGAACATTTGTATTATCGAACTTTCATCTTCCTTACAATGTATATTTACACATAGAAAGTTTATTCTGATTTAGTAGATTTCTCCTAATCTCAGTTTCTAAAATCATTCAGTTTTCACAGAGAAAACCTCTTGGATCGAGTTCTATCCAATAGAAATGCAATTTACATAGAACCCATCAGCGTGAAATTCCGTGTTCCAAAATAACTACACGCATGACGGATTCGACAAATGTTCACTACAGAATTGGTAGCATAAAAATTACCTAACATTCATCCACCATAAATGCCATATTGACACTTTGAAGCACTTTCCCATATTTCAAAAGATTTTCCTAATGCCAGTTTTGAAAATGAGGCAGATTCACAATAGATTCTCGTGGAGCAAGTACTTCTCAATAGAAATGTAATTTACATAGTTTCCTCACAGTGACATTCCAATTCCCGAACACGCTACATACTTCTGGATTTGACAAACATTTTTAATGACTTATGTACATGTGGATTACAGAACTTTCATCCACCATACAAGGCATATATAAACCTAGAAACATTAACTCTTAATTTGAAGCTTTTTCCAAATGCCAGTTTCGAAAATCATGCTGTTTTCTCCAGAAAAAATTTTTGGAGCGAGTTCTACCAAATTGACATGAAATTTACATAGATTCCATCTCCGGAAATTTCCGTCATACGATCACGCTACATGCATAGGCTTTCTACAATTAGTCACATCAGGTTTGTTTGCATGTGGCTTTATGAACTTCCATCACAATACGAGGCATATTGTCAGTTTCAATCATTTTCTCTGATTTTGAAGGAATTTCCAAATGCCAGTTTCGAAAATGAGGCAGATTTCGCAGAAAAAACTATTGGATTGGGTTCTAACCAAGAGACATGTATTTTACCTAGATTCGCTCACCGTGATATTCTGTGTTCCGAACACTCTTCATGAATCTCGGATTCGACAAATATTCTCTACAGAGTTGTTAGTATGCGGATTGCCGAACTTTCATCCACCATACAAGGCATATTTACACCTACAATTGTTTAATCATAGTTCGCAGCTTATTCCTAACGCCAGTTTCAAAAATCAGGCTGTTATCTCAGGAAAAACCTCTTGGAGCGATTTCTAACCTAGGGAAATGTAATTTACATAAATTTCCTCACTGTGACATTCCGTGTTCCAATCATTCTACATGCATAACGGATTCGACAAATATTCACTACAGATTTGTTAGCATGTGGATTACCGAACTTTCATCACAAAATATTGAGTATTGATTCTTAGAAGTATTTTCTCAGATTTTGCAGCGTTTTCCAAGCGCCAGTTTAAAAATGAAGCAGTTTTCACAGAAAAATTCTCTTGAAGTGAGTCCTACCGAATCGACAAGTAGTTTAGATTGTTTCAATCAACGTGAAATTCCACATTCCGAACATGGTACATGCATCACGGATTAGAAAAAAGATTCTTTAATATGTTGTGAAAATATGGATTACTGAACTTTCTTCCAACATAAAGGCATCTTTACACCTACAAATATTTTCTCTCATTTCGCAGCTTTATCCAAACATCCCATTCGAGAATCAAGCAATTTTCGCTGAAATATTCTATTCTAGCTAGTTCTACCCAATAGAATTCTAATTTACATAGTTCCATTACCGTGAAATTCTGTTTTTCGAACGCGCTACATGAATCACGGTTTGAAAAATATTTACTACACTCTTGTTAAAATGTGGATTACCGCACTTTCATCCACCAATCAAGTCATATTGACACTTAGAAGCATTTTCTCATATTTCGAAGATATTTCCTAATGCCAGATTTGAAAATGAGGCAGATTTTGCAGAAAAATGCTCTTGGAGTGAGTTCTACCCAATAGACAGGTAATTTACATAGATGTGCTCATCATGACATTTTGTGTTCCGAACACATTTCATGTACCTCGGATTCGACAAATATTCACTACAGAGATGTTAGCATTTGGATTACCAATCTTACATCCACCCTACCAGGCATATTTACACCTACAAGTATTTACTCTCATTTCGCAGTTTTATCCAAACGTCAAATTCGAAAATCATGCAATTTGCGCAGATAAATTCTATTCAAGCTAGTTCTACCCAATAGAATTTTAATTTACATAGTTTCATTACCGTGAATTTCCATGTTCCAAACACGCTAAATAATTCACGGATTCGAAAAGTATTCCCTTCATAGTTGGTTACGTGGATTACCGGACTTAAATTCCCCATTCAAGGCATATTCACACTTAGAAGCATTTTCTCAGATTTCTCATGTTTTTCCTAACGCCAGTTTGGAAAATGAGGCTGATTTCACAGAAAATGTTCTTGGAGCCAGTTCTACCCAAAAGATATGTAATTTAACTAGTTCACTCACCGTGACATTCCATGTCCTGAAAATGTTACATGCATCAAGGTTTCGACAATCATTCTTTAATGAGTGTGAGCACGTGGATTATCAAATTTTCATCCACCTTACAAGACATGTTTTCACCTAGAAACATTTACTCACATTTCGCAGAAATTTCCTAAAGTCAGTTTCGAAAATCAGGCAGTTTTCCCAGAAAAATCCTCTTGTTGCATGTTCCATTCAATAGACATCTCATTTTCACAGATACCATCACCGTAACATTCATGTTCCTAAAAAAAGTTTCAATCACCAAGGATTCAACAAATATTCACTGCTGAGTTGATAGCATGTGAATTACCGATCTTTAATAAACCATTGAAGACATATTGTCACCTTAAAATATTTACTCAGATTTCACAGCGTTTTCATAACACCAGTTTCGTAACTGAGGCAGATTTTTCAGTAAAACTCTCCTGGAGAGGGTTCTAACCAATAGATATGTAATATACATAGCTTCCCTCACCGAGAAAGACCGTGTTCGGAACAGGCTACATACATCAAGGATTTGAGAAACATTTTTAATGAGTTATGTACATGTGTATTACAGATCTTTCATCCACCATACAAGGCATATTGACACATAGAAACATTAACTCTGAGTTCGCAGCTTTTCCCTAATAGCAGTTTCGAAAATCATGCAGTTTTCAAAGGAAATACATGTTGGAGCGTTTTCTACCCAATAGATACGTAAATTACATAGATTCCCCCGCTGTGAAATTACATTTACCGATCACACCACATGCAGAAATGATTCGACAAAAATAAACTATAGAGTTGTTTGCATGAGGATGACAGGACTTTCATCACAATACAAGGCATATTGATGTTTAGAAGCATTTTCTCTGATTTCACAGAGCTTTCCAAATGCCAGTATCGAAACTGAGGCAGATTTCACGGCAAATCGTCTTGGAGCAGGTTCTAACTTATAGACATGTAATAAACATGGATTCGATCACCGTGAAATTCCGTGTTCTGAACACACTACATGTATCTCGGATTCGACAAATATTCACTACATAGTTGTTAGCATGTGGATTACAGCACTTTCATCCACCCTACAAGGCTTACTGATACTTTGAAGAATTTTCTCAGAATTCAAAGATTAGTTTTAACGCCAGTTTAGAAAATGAGGCAGATTTGGCAGAAAAATATTCTAGGAGCGAGTTATACACAAAAGATATGTAATTTACCATGTTTTACTCACCGTGACATTCCGTGTTCTGAACACGTTACATGAATCACGGATTTGACAAACATACTTTAATGAGTTGTGAACATTTGTATTATCGAACTTTCATCTTCCTTACAATGTATATTTACACATAGAAAGTTTATTCTGATTTAGTAGATTTCTCCTAATCTCAGTTTCTAAAATCATTCAGTTTTCACAGAGAAAACCTCTTGGATCGAGTTCTATCCAATAGAAATGCAATTTACATAGAACCCATCAGCGTGAAATTCCGTGTTCCAAAATAACTACACGCATGACGGATTCGACAAATGTTCACTACAGAATTGGTAGCATAAAAATTACCTAACATTCATCCACCATAAATGCCATATTGACACTTTGAAGCACTTTCCCATATTTCAAAAGATTTTCCTAATGCCAGTTTTGAAAATGAGGCAGATTCACAATAGATTCTCGTGGAGCAAGTACTTCCCAATAGAAATGTAATTTACATAGTTTCCTCACAGTGACATTCCAATTCCCGAACACGCTACATACTTCTGGATTTGACAAACATTTTTAATGACTTATGTACATGTGGATTACAGAACTTTCATCCACCATACAAGGCATATATAAACCTAGAAACATTAACTCTTAATTTGAAGCTTTTTCCAAATGCCAGTTTCGAAAATCATGCTGTTTTCTCCAGAAAAAATTTTTGGAGCGAGTTCTACCAAATTGACATGAAATTTACATAGATTCCATCTCCGGAAATTTCCGTCATACGATCACGCTACATGCATAGGCTTTCTACAATTAGTCACATCAGGTTTGTTTGCATGTGGCTTTATGAACTTCCATCACAATACGAGGCATATTGTCAGTTTCAATCATTTTCTCTGATTTTGAAGGAATTTCCAAATGCCAGTTTCCAAAATGAGGCAGATTTCGCAGAAAAAACTATTGGATTGGGTTCTAACCAAGAGACATGTATTTTACCTAGATTCGCTCACCGTGATATTCTGTGTTCCGAACACTCTTCATGAATCTCGGATTCGACAAATATTCTCTACAGAGTTGTTAGTATGCGGATTGCCGAACTTTCATCCACCATACAAGGCATATTTACACCTACAATTGTTTAATCTGAGTTCGCAGCTTATTCCTAACGCCAGTTTCAAAAATCAGGCTGTTATCTCAGGAAAAACCTCTTGGAGCGATTTCTAACCTAGGGAAATGTAATTTACATAAATTTCCTCACTGTGACATTCCGTGTTCCAATCATTCTACATGCATAACGGATTCGACAAATATTCACTACAGATTTGTTAGCATGTGGATTACCGAACTTTCATCACAAAACATTGAGTATTGATTCTTAGAAGTATTTTCTCAGATTTTGCAGCGTTTTCCAAGCGCCAGTTTAAAAATGAAGCAGTTTTCACAGAAAAATTCTCTTGAAGTGAGTCCTACCGAATCGACAAGTAGTTTAGATTGTTTCAATCAACGTGAAATTCCACATTGCGAACATGGTACATGCATCACGGATTAGAAAAAAGATTCTTTAATATGTTGTGAAAATATGGATTATTGAACTTTCTTCCAACATAAAGGCATCTTTACACCTACAAATATTTTCTCTCATTTCGCAGCTTTATCCAAACATCCCATTCGAGAATCAAGCAATTTTCGCTGAAATATTCTATTCTAGCTAGTTCTACCCAATAGAATTCTAATTTACATAGTTCCATTACCGTGAAATTCTGTTTTTCGAACGCGCTACATGAATCACGGTTTGAAAAATATTTACTAAACTCTTGTTAAAATGTGGATTACCGCACTTTCATCCACCAATCAAGTCATATTGACACTTAGAAGCATTTTCTCATATTTCGAAGATATTTCCTAATGCCAGATTTGAAAATGAGGCAGATTTTGCAGAAAAATGCTCTTGGAGTGAGTTCTACCCAATAGACAGGTAATTTACATAGATGTGCTCATCATGACATTTTGTGTTCCGAACACATTTCATGTACCTCGGATTCGACAAATATTCACTACAGAGATGTTAGCATTTGGATTACCAATCTTACATCCACCCTACCAGGCATATTTACACCTACAAGTATTTACTCTCATTTCGCAGTTTTATCCAAACGTCAAATTCGAAAATCATGCAATTTGCGCAGATAAATTCTATTCAAGCTAGTTCTACCCAATAGAATTTTAATTTACATAGTTTCATTACCGTGAATTTCCCTGTTCCAAACACGCTAAATAATTCACGGATTCGAAAAGTATTCCCTTCATAGTTGGTTACGTGGATTACCGGACTTAAATTCCCCATTCAAGGCATATTCACACTTAGAAGCATTTTCTCAGATTTCTCATGTTTTTCCTAACGCCAGTTTGGAAAATGAGGCTGATTTCACAGAAAATGTTCTTGGAGCCAGTTCTACCCAAAAGATATGTAATTTAACTAGTTCACTCACCGTGACATTCCGTGTCCTGAAAATGTTACATGCATCAAGGTTTCGACAATCATTCTTTAATGAGTGTGAGCACGTGGATTATCAAATTTTCATCCACCTTACAAGACATGTTTTCACCTAGAAACATTTACTCACATTTCGCAGAAATTTCCTAAAGTCAGTTTCGAAAATCAGGCAGTTTTCCCAGAAAAATCCTCTTGTTGCATGTTCCATTCAATAGACATCTCATTTTCACAGACACCATCACCGTAACATTCATGTTCCTAAAAAAAGTTTCAATCACCAAGGATTCAACAAATATTCACTGCTGAGTTGATAGCATGTGAATTACCGATCTTTAATAAACCATTGAAGACATATTGTCACCTTAAAATATTTACTCAGATTTCACAGCGTTTTCATAACACCAGTTTCGTAACTGAGGCAGATTTTTCAGTAAAACTCTCCTGGAGAGGGTTCTAACCAATAGATATGTAATATACATAGCTTCCCTCACCGAGAAAGACCGTGTTCGGAACAGGCTACATACATCAAGGATTTGAGAAACATTTTTAATGAGTTATGTACATGTGTATTACAGATCTTTCATCCACCATACAAGGCATATTGACACATAGAAACATTAACTCTGAGTTCGCAGCTTTTCCCTAATAGCAGTTTCGAAAATCATGCAGTTTTCAAAGGAAATACATGTTGGAGCGTTTTCTACCCAATAGATACGTAAATTACATAGATTCCCCCGCTGTGAAATTACATTTACCGATCACACCACATGCAGAAATGATTCGACAAAAATAAACTATAGAGTTGTTTGCATGAGGATGACAGGACTTTCATCACAATACAAGGCATATTGATGTTTAGAAGCATTTTCTCTGATTTCACAGAGCTTTCCAAATGCCAGTATCGAAACTGAGGCAGATTTCACGGCAAATCGTCTTGGAGCAGGTTCTAACTTATAGACATGTAATAAACATGGATTCGATCACCGTGAAATTCCGTGTTCTGAACACACTACATGTATCTCGGATTCGACAAATATTCACTACATAGTTGTTAGCATGTGGATTACAGCACTTTCATCCACCCTACAAGGCTTACTGATACTTTGAAGAATTTTCTCAGAATTCAAAGATTAGTTTTAACGCCAGTTTAGAAAATGAGGCAGATTTGGCAGAAAAATATTCTAGGAGCGAGTTATACACAAAAGATATGTAATTTACCATGTTTTACTCACCGTGACATTCCGTGTTCTGAACACGTTACATGAATCACGGATTTGACAAACATACTTTAATGAGTTGTGAACATTAGTATTATCGAACTTTCATCTTCCTTACAATGTATATTTACACATAGAAAGTTTATTCTGATTTAGTAGATTTCTCCTAATCTCAGTTTCTAAAATCATTCAGTTTTCACAGAGAAAACCTCTTGGATCGAGTTCTATCCAATAGAAATGCAATTTACATAGAACCCATCAGCGTGAAATTCCGTGTTCCAAAATAACTACACGCATGACGGATTCGACAAATGTTCACTACAGAATTGGTAGCATAAAAATTACCTAACATTCATCCACCATAAATGCCATATTGACACTTTGAAGCACTTTCCCATATTTCAAAAGATTTTCCTAATGCCAGTTTTGAAAATGAGGCAGATTCACAATAGATTCTCTTGGAGCAAGTACTTCCCAATAGAAATGTAATTTACATAGTTTCCTCACAGTGACATTCCAATTCCCGAACACGCTACATACTTCTGGATTTGACAAACATTTTTAATGACTTATGTACATGTGGATTACAGAACTTTCATCCACCATACAAGGCATATATAAACCTAGAAACATTAACTCTTAATTTGAAGCTTTTTCCAAATGCCAGTTTCGAAAATCATGCTGTTTTCTCTAGAAAAAATTTTTGGAGCGGGTTCTACCAAATAGACATGAAATTTACATAGATTCCATCTCCGGAAATTTCCGTCATACGATCACGCTACATGCATAGGCTTTCTACAATTAGTCACATCAGGTTTGTTTGCATGTGGCTTTATGAACTTCCATCACAATACAAGGCATATTGTCAGTTTCAATCATTTTCTCTGATTTTGAAGGAATTTCCAAATGCCAGTTTCGAAAATGAGGCAGATTTCGCAGAAAAAACTCTTGGATTGAGTTCTAACCAAGAGACATTTATTTTACCTAGATTCGCTCACCGTGATATTCTGTGTTCCGAACACTCTTCATGTATCTCGGATTCGACAAATATTCTCTACAGAGTTGTTAGTATGCGTATTGCCGATCTTTCATCCACCATACAAGGCATATTTACACCTACAATTGTTTAATCATAGTTCGCAGCTTATTCCTAACGCCAGTTTCAAAAATCAGGCTGTTATCTCAGGACAAACCTCTTGGAGCGATTTCTAACCTAGGGAAATGTAATTTACATAAATTTCCTCACTGTGACATTCCGTGTTCCAATCATTCTACATGCATAACGGATTCGACAAATATTCACTACAGATTTGTTAGCATGTGGATTACCGAACTTTCATCACAAAACATTGAGTATTGATTCTTAGAAGTATTTTCTCAGATTTTGCAGCATTTTCCAAGCGCCAGTTTAAAAATGAAGCAGTTTTCACAGAAAAATTCTCTTGAAGTGAGTTCTACCGAATCGACAAGTAGTTTAGATTGTTTCAATCAACGTGAAATTCCACATTCCGAACATGGTACATGCATCACGGATTAGAAAAAAGATTCTTTAATATGTTGTGAAAATATGGATTACTGAACTTTCTTCCAACATAAAGGCATCTTTACACCTACAAATATTTTCTCTCATTTCGCAGCTTTATCCAAACATCCCATTCGAGAATCAAGCAATTTTCGCTGAAATATTCTATTCTAGCTAGTTCTACCCAATAGAATTCTAATTTACATAGTTCCATTACCGTGAAATTCTGTTTTTCGAACGCGCTACATGAATCACGGTTTGAAAAATATTTACTACACTCTTGTTAAAATGTGGATTACCGGACTTTCATCCACCAATCAAGTCATATTGACACTTAGAAGCATTTTCTCATATTTCGAAGATATTTCCTAATGCCAGATTTGAAAATGAGGCAGATTTTGCAGAAAAATGCTCTTGGAGTGAGTTCTACCCAATAGACAGGTAATTTACATAGATGTGCTCATCATGACATTTTGTGTTCCGAACACATTTCATGTACC
Organism: Camelus bactrianus; assembly: GCF_048773025.1. Taxonomy (NCBI): domain Eukaryota; kingdom Metazoa; phylum Chordata; class Mammalia; order Artiodactyla; family Camelidae; genus Camelus; species Camelus bactrianus. The sequence continues at coordinate 138,995,624 of NC_133539.1, read as the reverse complement.
TCGGATTCGACAAATATTCACTACAGAGATGTTAGCATTTGGATTACCAATCTTACATCCACCCTACCAGGCATATTTACACCTACAAGTATTTACTCTCATTTCGCAGTTTTATCCAAACGTCAAATTCGAAAATCATGCAATTAGCGCAGATAAATTCTATTCAAGCTAGTTCTACCCAATAGAATTTTAATTTACATAGTTTCATTACCGTGAATTTCCCTGTTCCAAACACGCTAAATAATTCACGGATTCGAAAAGTATACCCTTCATAGTTGGTTACGTGGATTACCGGACTTAAATTCCCCATTCAAGGCATATTCACACTTAGAAGCATTTTCTCAGATTTCTCATGTTTTTCCTAACGCCAGTTTGGAAAATGAGGCTGATTTCACAGAAAATGTTCTTGGAGCCAGTTCTACCCAAAAGATATGTAATTTAACTAGTTCACTCACCGTGACATTCCGTGTCCTGAAAATGTTACATGCATCAAGGTTTCGACAATCATTCTTTAATGAGTGTGAGCACGTGGATTATCAAATTTTCATCCACCTTACAAGACATGTTTTCACCTAGAAACATTTACTCACATTTTGCAGAAATTTCCTAAAGTCAGTTTCGAAAATCAGGCAGTTTTCCAAGAAAAATCCTCTTGTTGCATGTTCCATTCAATAGACAACTCATTTTCACAGACACCATCACCGTAACATTCATGTTCCTAAAAAAAGTTTCAATCACCAAGGATTCAACAAATATTCACTGCTGAGTTGATAGCATGTGAATTACCGATCTTTAATAAACCATTGAAGACATATTGTCACCTTAAAATATTTAATCAGATTTCACAGCGTTTTCATAACACCAGTTTCGTAACTGAGGCAGATTTTTCGGTAAAACTCTCCTGGAGAGGGTTCTAACCAATAGATATGTAATTTGCATAGCTTCCCTCACCGAGAAAGACCGTGTTCGGAACAGGCTACATACATCAAGGATTTGAGAAACATTTTTAATGAGTTATGTACATGTGTATTACAGATCTTTCATCCACCATACAAGGCATATTGACACATAGAAACATTAACTCTGAGTTCGCAGCTTTTCCCTAATAGCAGTTTCGAAAATCATGCAGTTTTCAAAGGAAATACATGTTGGAGCGTTTTCTACCCAATAGATACGTAAATTACATAGATTCCCCCGCTGTGAAATTACATTTACCGATCACACCACATGCAGAAATGATTCGACAAAAATAAACTATAGAGTTGTTTGCATGAGGATGACAGGACTTTCATCACAATACAAGGCATATTGATGTTTAGAAGCATTTTCTCTGATTTCACAGAGCTTTCCAAATGCCAGTATCGAAACTGAGGCAGATTTCACGGCAAATCGTCTTGGAGCAGGTTCTAACTTATAGACATGTAATAAACATGGATTCGATCACCGTGAAATTCCGTGTTCTGAACACACTACATGTATCTCGGATTCGACAAATATTCACTACATAGTTGTTAGCATGTGGATTACAGCACTTTCATCCACCCTACAAGGCTTACTGATACTTTGAAGAATTTTCTCAGAATTCAAAGATTAGTTTTAACGCCAGTTTAGAAAATGAGGCAGATTTGGCAGAAAAATATTCTAGGAGCGAGTTATACACAAAAGATATGTAATTTACCATGTTTTACTCACCGTGACATTCCGTGTTCTGAACACGTTACACGAATCACGGATTTGACAAACATACTTTAATGAGTTGTGAACATTTGTATTATCGAACTTTCATCTTCCTTACAATGTATATTTACACATAGAAAGTTTATTCTGATTTAGTAGATTTCTCCTAATCTCAGTTTCTAAAATCATTCAGTTTTCACAGAGATAACCCCTTGGAGCGAGTTCTATCCAATAGAAATGCAATTTACATAGAACCCATCAGCGTGAAATTCCGTGTTTCAAAATAACTACACGCATGACGGATTCGACAAATATTCACTACAGAATTGGTAGCATAAAAATTACCTAACATTCATCCACCATAAATGCCATATTGACACTTTGAAGCACTTTCCCATATTTCAAAAGATTTTCCTAATGCCAGTTTTGAAAATGAGGCAGATTCACAATAGATTCTCGTGGAGCAAGTACTTCCCAATAGAAATGTAATTTACATAGTTTCCTCACAGTGACATTCCAATTCCCGAACACGCTACATACTTCTGGATTTGACAAACATTTTTAATGACTTATGTACATGTGGATTACAGAACTTTCATCCACCATACAAGGCATATATAAACCTAGAAACATTAACTCTTAATTTGAAGATTTTTCCAAATGCCAGTTTCGAAAATCATGCTGTTTTCTCCAGAAAAAATTTTTGGAGCGAGTTCTACCAAATAGACATGAAATTTACATAGATTCCATCTCCGGAAATTTCCGTCATACGATCACGCTACATGCATAGGCTTTCTACAATTATCCACATCAGGTTTGTTTGCATGTGGCTTTATGAACTTCCATCACAATACAAGGCATATTGTCAGTTTCAATCATTTTCTCTGATTTTGAAGGAATTTCCAAATGCCAGTTTCGAAAATGAGGCAGATTTCGCAGAAAAAACTATTGGATTGAGTTCTAACCAAGAGATATGTATTTTACCTAGATTCGCTCACCGTGATATTCTGTGTTCCGAACACTCTTCATGAATCTCGGATTCGACAAATATTCTCTACAGAGTTGTTAGTATGCGGATTGCCGAACTTTCATCCACCATACAAGGCATATTTACACCTACAATTGATTAATCTGAGTTCGCAGCTTATTCCTAACGCCAGTTTCAAAAATCAGGCTGTTATCTCAGGAAAAACCTCTTGGAGCGATTTCTAACCTAGGGAAATGTAATTTACATAAATTTCCTCACTGTGACATTCCGTGTTCCAATCATTCTACATGCATAACGGATTCGACAAATATTCACTACAGATTTGTTAGCATGTGGATTACCGAACTTTCATCACAAAACATTGAGTATTGATTCTTAGAAGTATTTTCTCAGATTTTGCAGCGTTTTCCAAGCGCCAGTTTAAAAATGAAGCAGTTTTCACAGAAAAATTCTCTTGAAGTGAGTCCTACCGAATCGACAAGTAGTTTAGATTGTTTCAATCAACGTGAAATTCCACATTGCGAACATGGTACATGCATCACGGATTAGAAAAAAGATTCTTTAATATGTTGTGAAAATATGGATTATTGAACTTTCTTCCAACATAAAGGCATCTTTACACCTACAAATATTTTCTCTCATTTCGCAGCTTTATCCAAACATCCCATTCGAGAATCAAGCAATTTTCGCTGAAATATTCTATTCTAGCTAGTTCTACCCAATAGAATTCTAATTTACATAGTTCCATTACCGTGAAATTCTGTTTTTCGAACGCGCTACATGAATCACGGTTTGAAAAATATTTACTACACTCTTGTTAAAATGTGGATTACCGCACTTTCATCCACCAATCAAGTCATATTGACACTTAGAAGCATTTTCTCATATTTCGAAGATATTTCCTAATGCCAGATTTGAAAATGAGGCAGATTTTGCAGAAAAATGCTCTTGGAGTGAGTTCTACCCAATAGACAGGTAATTTACATAGATGTGCTCATCATGACATTTTGTGTTCCGAACACATTTCATGTACCTCGGATTCGACAAATATTCACTACAGAGATGTTAGCATTTGGATTACCAATCTTACATCCACCCTACCAGGCATATTTACACCTACAAGTATTTACTCTCATTTTGCAGTTTTATCCAAACGTCAAATTCGAAAATCATGCAATTAGCGCAGATAAATTCTATTCAAGCTAGTTCTACCCAATAGAATTTTAATTTACATAGTTTCATTACCGTGAATTTCCATGTTCCAAAAACGCTAAATAATTCATGGATTCGAAAAGTATTCCCTTCATAGTTGGTTACGTGGATTACCGGACTTAAATTCCCCATTCAAGGCATATTCACACTTAGAAGCATTTTCTCAGATTTCTCATGTTTTTCCTAACGCCAGTTTGGAAAATGAGGCTGATTTCACAGAAAATGTTCTTGGAGCCAGTTCTACCCAAAAGATATGTAATTTAACTAGTTCACTCACCGTGACATTCCGTGTCCTGAATATGTTACATGCATCAAGGTTTCGACAATCATTCTTTAATGAGTGTGAGCACGTGGATTATCAAATTTTCATCCACCTTACAAGACATGTTTTCACCTAGAAACATTTACTCACATTTCGCAGAAATTTCCTAAAGTCAGTTTCGAAAATCAGGCAGTTTTCCCAGAAAAATCCTCTTGTTGCATGTTCCATTCAATAGACATCTCATTTTCACAGACACCATCACCGTAACATTCATGTTCCTAAAAAAAGTTTCAATCACCAAGGATTCAACAAATATTCACTGCTGAGTTGATAGCATGTGAATTACCGATCTTTAATAAACCATTGAAGACATATTGTCACCTTAAAATATTTACTCAGATTTCACAGCGTTTTCATAACACCAGTTTCGTAACTGAGGCAGATTTTTCAGTAAAACTCTCCTGGAGAGGGTTCTAACCAATAGATATGTAATATACATAGCTTCCCTCACCGAGAAAGACCGTGTTCGGAACAGGCTACATACATCAAGGATTTGAGAAACATTTTTAATGAGTTATGTACATGTGTATTACAGATCTTTCATCCACCATACAAGGCATATTGACACATAGAAACATTAACTCTGAGTTCGCAGCTTTTCCCTAATAGCAGTTTCGAAAATCATGCAGTTTTCAAAGGAAATACATGTTGGAGCGTTTTCTACCCAATAGATACGTAAATTACATAGATTCCCCCGCTGTGAAATTACATTTACCGATCACACCACATGCAGAAATGATTCGACAAAAATAAACTATAGAGTTGTTTGCATGAGGATGACAGGACTTTCATCACAATACAAGGCATATTGATGTTTAGAAGCATTTTCTCTGATTTCACAGAGCTTTCCAAATGCCAGTATCGAAACTGAGGCAGATTTCACGGCAAATCGTCTTGGAGCAGGTTCTAACTTATAGACATGTAATAAACATGGATTCGATCACCGTGAAATTCCGTGTTCTGAACACACTACATGTATCTCGGATTCGACAAATATTCACTACATAGTTGTTAGCATGTGGATTACAGCACTTTCATCCACCCTACAAGGCTTACTGATACTTTGAAGAATTTTCTCAGAATTCAAAGATTAGTTTTAACGCCAGTTTAGAAAATGAGGCAGATTTGGCAGAAAAATATTCTAGGAGCGAGTTATACACAAAAGATATGTAATTTACCATGTTTTATTCACCGTGACATTCCGTGTTCTGAACACGTTACATGAATCACGGATTTGACAAACATACTTTAATGAGTTGTGAACATTAGTATTATCGAACTTTCATCTTCCTTACAATGTATATTTACACATAGAAAGTTTATTCTGATTTAGTAGATTTCTCCTAATCTCAGTTTCTAAAATCATTCAGTTTTCACAGAGAAAACCTCTTGGATCGAGTTCTATCCAATAGAAATGCAATTTACATAGAACCCATCAGCGTGAAATTCCGTGTTCCAAAATAACTACACGCATGACGGATTCGACAAATGTTCACTACAGAATTGGTAGCATAAAAATTACCTAACATTCATCCACCATAAATGCCATATTGACACTTTGAAGCACTTTCCCATATTTCAAAAGATTTTCCTAATGCCAGTTTTGAAAATGAGGCAGATTCACAATAGATTCTCGTGGAGCAAGTACTTCCCAATAGAAATGTAATTTACATAGTTTCCTCACAGTGACATTCCAATTCCCGAACACGCTACATACTTCTGGATTTGACAAACATTTTTAATGACTTATGTACATGTGGATTACAGAACTTTCATCCACCATACAAGGCATATATAAACCTAGAAACATTAACTCTTAATTTGAAGCTTTTTCCAAATGCCAGTTTCGAAAATCATGCTGTTTTCTCTAGAAAAAATTTTTGGAGCGGGTTCTACCAAATAGACATGAAATTTACATAGATTCCATCTCCGGAAATTTCCGTCATACGATCACGCTACATGCATAGGCTTTCTACAATTAGTCACATCAGGTTTGTTTGCATGTGGCTTTATGAACTTCCATCACAATACAAGGCATATTGTCAGTTTCAATCATTTTCTCTGATTTTGAAGGAATTTCCAAATGCCAGTTTCGAAAATGAGGCAGATTTCGCAGAAAAAACTCTTGGATTGAGTTCTAACCAAGAGACATTTATTTTACCTAGATTCGCTCACCGTGATATTCTGTGTTCCGAACACTCTTCATGTATCTCGGATTCGACAAATATTCTCTACAGAGTTGTTAGTATGCGTATTGCCGATCTTTCATCCACCATACAAGGCATATTTACACCTACAATTGTTTAATCATAGTTCGCAGCTTATTCCTAACGCCAGTTTCAAAAATCAGGCTGTTATCTCAGGACAAACCTCTTGGAGCGATTTCTAACCTAGGGAAATGTAATTTACATAAATTTCCTCACTGTGACATTCCGTGTTCCAATCATTCTACATGCATAACGGATTCGACAAATATTCACTACAGATTTGTTAGCATGTGGATTACCGAACTTTCATCACAAAACATTGAGTATTGATTCTTAGAAGTATTTTCTCAGATTTTGCAGCATTTTCCAAGCGCCAGTTTAAAAATGAAGCAGTTTTCACAGAAAAATTCTCTTGAAGTGAGTTCTACCGAATCGACAAGTAGTTTAGATTGTTTCAATCAACGTGAAATTCCACATTGCGAACATGGTACATGCATCACGGATTAGAAAAAAGATTCTTTAATATGTTGTGAAAATATGGATTACTGAACTTTCTTCCAACATAAAGGCATCTTTACACCTACAAATATTTTCTCTCATTTCGCAGCTTTATCCAAACATCCCATTCGAGAATCAAGCAATTTTCGCTGAAATATTCTATTCTAGCTAGTTCTACCCAATAGAATTCTAATTTAAATAGTTCCATTACCGTGAAATTCTGTTTTTCGAACGCGCTACATGAATCACGGTTTGAAAAATATTTACTACACTCTTGTTAAAATGTGGATTACCGGACTTTCATCCACCAATCAAGTCATATTGACACTTAGAAGCATTTTCTCATATTTCGAAGATATTTCCTATTGCCAGATTTGAAAATGAGGCAGATTTTGCAGAAAAATGCTCTTGGAGTGAGTTCTACCCAATAGACAGGTAATTTACATAGATGTGCTCATCATGACATTTTGTGTTCCGAACACATTTCATGTACCTCGGATTCGACAAATATTCACTACAGAGATGTTAGCATTTGGATTACCAATCTTACATCCACCCTACCAGGCATATTTACACCTACAAGTATTTACTCTCATTTCGCAGTTTTATCCAAACGTCAAATTCGAAAATCATGCAATTAGCGCAGATAAATTCTATTCAAGCTAGTTCTACCCAATAGAATTTTAATTTACATAGTTTCATTACCGTGAATTTCCCTGTTCCAAACACGCTAAATAATTCACGGATTCGAAAAGTATACCCTTCATAGTTGGTTACGTGGATTACCGGACTTAAATTCCCCATTCAAGGCATATTCACACTTAGAAGCATTTTCTCAGATTTCTCATGTTTTTCCTAACGCCAGTTTGGAAAATGAGGCTGATTTCACAGAAAATGTTCTTGGAGCCAGTTCTACCCAAAAGATATGTAATTTAACTAGTTCACTCACCGTGACATTCCGTGTCCTGAAAATGTTACATGCATCAAGGTTTCGACAATCATTCTTTAATGAGTGTGAGCACGTGGATTATCAAATTTTCATCCACCTTACAAGACATGTTTTCACCTAGAAACATTTACTCACATTTCGCAGAAATTTCCTAAAGTCAGTTTCGAAAATCAGGCAGTTTTCCAAGAAAAATCCTCTTGTTGCATGTTCCATTCAATAGACATCTCATTTTCACAGACACCATCACCGTAACATTCATGTTCCTAAAAAAAGTTTCAATCACCAAGGATTCAACAAATATTCACTGCTGAGTTGATAGCATGTGAATTACCGATCTTTAATAAACCATTGAAGACATATTGTCACCTTAAAATATTTAATCAGATTTCACAGCGTTTTCATAACACCAGTTTCGTAACTGAGGCAGATTTTTCGGTAAAACTCTCCTGGAGAGGGTTCTAACCAATAGATATGTAATATACATAGCTTCCCTCACCGAGAAAGACCGTGTTCGGAACAGGCTACATACATCAAGGATTTGAGAAACATTTTTAATGAGTTATGTACATGTGTATTACAGATCTTTCATCCACCATACAAGGCATATTGACACATAGAAACATTAACTCTGAGTTCGCAGCTTTTCCCTAATAGCAGTTTCGAAAATCATGCAGTTTTCAAAGGAAATACATGTTGGAGCGTTTTCTACCCAATAGATACGTAAATTACATAGATTCCCCCGCTGTGAAATTACATTTACCGATCACACCACATGCAGAAATGATTCGACAAAAATAAACTATAGAGTTGTTTGCATGAGGATGACAGGACTTTCATCACAATACAAGGCATATTGATGTTTAGAAGCATTTTCTCTGATTTCACAGAGCTTTCCAAATGCCAGTATCGAAACTGAGGCAGATTTCACGGCAAATCGTCTTGGAGCAGGTTCTAACTTATAGACATGTAATAAACATGGATTCGATCACCGTGAAATTCCGTGTTCTGAACACACTACATGTATCTCGGATTCGACAAATATTCACTACATAGTTGTTAGCATGTGGATTACAGCACTTTCATCCACCCTACAAGGCTTACTGATACTTTGAAGAATTTTCTCAGAATTCAAAGATTAGTTTTAACGCCAGTTTAGAAAATGAGGCAGATTTGGCAGAAAAATATTCTAGGAGCGAGTTATACACAAAAGATATGTAATTTACCATGTTTTACTCACCGTGACATTCCGTGTTCTGAACACGTTACACGAATCACGGATTTGACAAACATACTTTAATGAGTTGTGAACATTTGTATTATCGAACTTTCATCTTCCTTACAATGTATATTTACACATAGAAAGTTTATTCTGATTTAGTAGATTTCTCCTAATCTCAGTTTCTAAAATCATTCAGTTTTCACAGAGATAACCCCTTGGAGCGAGTTCTATCCAATAGAAATGCAATTTACATAGAACCCATCAGCGTGAAATTCCGTGTTTCAAAATAACTACACGCATGACGGATTCGACAAATATTCACTACAGAATTGGTAGCATAAAAATTACCTAACATTCATCCACCATAAATGCCATATTGACACTTTGAAGCACTTTCCCATATTTCAAAAGATTTTCCTAATGCCAGTTTTGAAAATGAGGCAGATTCACAATAGATTCTCGTGGAGCAAGTACTTCCCAATAGAAATGTAATTTACATAGTTTCCTCACAGTGACATTCCAATTCCCGAACACGCTACATACTTCTGGATTTGACAAACATTTTTAATGACTTATGTACATGTGGATTACAGAACTTTCATCCACCATACAAGGCATATATAAACCTAGAAACATTAACTCTTAATTTGAAGATTTTTCCAAATGCCAGTTTCGAAAATCATGCTGTTTTCTCCAGAAAAAATTTTTGGAGCGAGTTCTACCAAATAGACATGAAATTTACATAGATTCCATCTCCGGAAATTTCCGTCATACGATCACGCTACATGCATAGGCTTTCTACAATTATCCACATCAGGTTTGTTTGCATGTGGCTTTATGAACTTCCATCACAATACAAGGCATATTGTCAGTTTCAATCATTTTCTCTGATTTTGAAGGAATTTCCAAATGCCAGTTTCGAAAATGAGGCAGATTTCGCAGAAAAAACTATTGGATTGAGTTCTAACCAAGAGATATGTATTTTACCTAGATTCGCTCACCGTGATATTCTGTGTTCCGAACACTCTTCATGAATCTCGGATTCGACAAATATTCTCTACAGAGTTGTTAGTATGCGGATTGCCGAACTTTCATCCACCATACAAGGCATATTTACACCTACAATTGATTAATCTGAGTTCGCAGCTTATTCCTAACGCCAGTTTCAAAAATCAGGCTGTTATCTCAGGAAAAACCTCTTGGAGCAATTTCTAACCTAGGGAAATGTAATTTACATAAATTTCCTCACTGTGACATTCCGTGTTCCAATCATTCTACATGCATAACGGATTCGACAAATATTCACTACAGATTTGTTAGCATGTGGATTACCGAACTTTCATCACAAAACATTGAGTATTGATTCTTAGAAGTATTTTCTCAGATTTTGCAGCGTTTTCCAAGCGCCAGTTTAAAAATGAAGCAGTTTTCACAGAAAAATTCTCTTGAAGTGAGTCCTACCGAATCGACAAGTAGTTTAGATTGTTTCAATCAACGTGAAATTCCACATTCCGAACATGGTACATGCATCACGGATTAGAAAAAAGATTCTTTAATATGTTGTGAAAATGTGGATTACTGAACTTTCTTCCAACATAAAGGCATCTTTACACCTACAAATATTTTCTCTCATTTCGCAGCTTTATCCAAACATCCCATTCGAGAATCAAGCAATTCTCGCTGAAATATTCTATTCTAGCTAGTTCTACCCAATAGAATTCTAATTTACATAGTTCCATTACCGTGAAATTCTGTTTTTCGAACGCGCTACATGAATCACGGTTTGAAAAATATTTACTACACTCTTGTTAAAATGTGGATTACCGCACTTTCATCCACCAATCAAGTCATATTGACACTTAGAAGCATTTTCTCATATTTCGAAGATATTTCCTAATGCCAGATTTGAAAATGAGGCAGATTTTGCAGAAAAATGCTCTTGGAGTGAGTTCTACCCAATAGACAGGTAATTTACATAGATGTGCTCATCATGACATTTTGTGTTCCGAACACATTTCATGTACCTCGGATTCGACAAATATTCACTACAGAGATGTTAGCATTTGGATTACCAATCTTACATCCACCCTACCAGGCATATTTACACCTACAAGTATTTACTCTCATTTCGCAGTTTTATCCAAACGTCAAATTCGAAAATCATGCAATTTGCGCAGATAAATTCTATTCAAGCTAGTTCTACCCAATAGAATTTTAATTTACATAGTTTCATTACCGTGAATTTCCCTGTTCCAAACACGCTAAATAATTCACGGATTCGAAAAGTATTCCCTTCATAGTTGGTTACGTGGATTACCGGACTTAAATTCCCCATTCAAGGCATATTCACACTTAGAAGCATTTTCTCAGATTTCTCATGTTTTTCCTAACGCCAGTTTGGAAAATGAGGCTGATTTCACAGAAAATGTTCTTGGAGCCAGTTCTACCCAAAAGATATGTAATTTAACTAGTTCACTCACCGTGACATTCCGTGTCCTGAAAATGTTACATGCATCAAGGTTTCGACAATCATTCTTTAATGAGTGTGAGCACGTGGATTATCAAATTTTCATCCACCTTACAAGACATGTTTTCACCTAGAAACATTTACTCACATTTCGCAGAAATTTCCTAAAGTCAGTTTCGAAAATCAGGCAGTTTTCCCAGAAAAATCCTCTTGTTGCATGTTCCATTCAATAGACATCTCATTTTCACAGACACCATCACCGTAACATTCATGTTCCTAAAAAAAGTTTCAATCACCAAGGATTCAACAAATATTCACTGCTGAGTTGATAGCATGTGAATTACCGATCTTTAATAAACCATTGAAGACATATTGTCACCTTAAAATATTTAATCAGATTTCACAGCGTTTTCATAACACCAGTTTCGTAACTGAGGCAGATTTTTCGGTAAAACTCTCCTGGAGAGGGTTCTAACCAATAGATATGTAATATACATAGCTTCCCTCACCGAGAAAGACCGTGTTCGGAACAGGCTACATACATCAAGGATTTGAGAAACATTTTTAATGAGTTATGTACATGTGTATTACAGATCTTTCATCCACCATACAAGGCATATTGACACATAGAAACATTAACTCTGAGTTCGCAGCTTTTCCCTAATAGCAGTTTCGAAAATCATGCAGTTTTCAAAGGAAATACATGTTGGAGCGTTTTCTACCCAATAGATACGTAAATTACATAGATTCCCCCGCTGTGAAATTACATTTACCGATCACACCACATGCAGAAATGATTCGACAAAAATAAACTATAGAGTTGTTTGCATGAGGATGACAGGACTTTCATCACAATACAAGGCATATTGATGTTTAGAAGCATTTTCTCTGATTTCACAGAGCTTTCCAAATGCCAGTATCGAAACTGAGGCAGATTTCACGGCAAATCGTCTTGGAGCAGGTTCTAACTTATAGACATGTAATAAACATGGATTCGATCACCGTGAAATTCCGTGTTCTGAACACACTACATGTATCTCGGATTCGACAAATATTCACTACATAGTTGTTAGCATGTGGATTACAGCACTTTCATCCACCCTACAAGGCTTACTGATACTTTGAAGAATTTTCTCAGAATTCAAAGATTAGTTTTAACGCCAGTTTAGAAAATGAGGCAGATTTGGCAGAAAAATATTCTAGGAGCGAGTTATACACAAAAGATATGTAATTTACCATGTTTTACTCACCGTGACATTCCGTGTTCTGAACACGTTACACGAATCACGGATTTGACAAACATACTTTAATGAGTTGTGAACATTTGTATTATCGAACTTTCATCTTCCTTACAATGTATATTTACACATAGAAAGTTTATTCTGATTTAGTAGATTTCTCCTAATCTCAGTTTCTAAAATCATTCAGTTTTCACAGAGATAACCCCTTGGAGCGAGTTCTATCCAATAGAAATGCAATTTACATAGAACCCATCAGCGTGAAATTCCGTGTTTCAAAATAACTACACGCATGACGGATTCGACAAATATTCACTACAGAATTGGTAGCATAAAAATTACCTAACATTCATCCACCATAAATGCCATATTGACACTTTGAAGCACTTTCCCATATTTCAAAAGATTTTCCTAATGCCAGTTTTGAAAATGAGGCAGATTCACAATAGATTCTCGTGGAGCAAGTACTTCCCAATAGAAATGTAATTTACATAGTTTCCTCACAGTGACATTCCAATTCCCGAACACGCTACATACTTCTGGATTTGACAAACATTTTTAATGACTTATGTACATGTGGATTACAGAACTTTCATCCACCATACAAGGCATATATAAACCTAGAAACATTAACCCTTAATTTGAAGATTTTTCCAAATGCCAGTTTCGAAAATCATGCTGTTTTCTCCAGAAAAAATTTTTGGAGCGAGTTCTACCAAATAGACATGAAATTTACATAGATTCCATCTCCGGAAATTTCCGTCATACGATCACGCTACATGCATAGGCTTTCTACAATTATCCACATCAGGTTTGTTTGCATGTGGCTTTATGAACTTCCATCACAATACAAGGCATATTGTCAGTTTCAATCATTTTCTCTGATTTTGAAGGAATTTCCAAATGCCAGTTTCGAAAATGAGGCAGATTTCGCAGAAAAAACTATTGGATTGAGATCTAACCAAGAGATATGTATTTTACCTAGATTCGCTCACCGTGATATTCTGTGTTCCGAACACTCTTCATGAATCTCGGATTCGACAAATATTCTCTACAGAGTTGTTAGTATGCGGATTGCCGAACTTTCATCCACCATACAAGGCATATTTACACCTACAATTGATTAATCTGAGTTCGCAGCTTATTCCTAACGCCAGTTTCAAAAATCAGGCTGTTATCTCAGGAAAAACCTCTTGGAGCGATTTCTAACCTAGGGAAATGTAATTTACATAAATTTACTCACTGTGACATTCCGTGTTCCAATCATTCTACATGCATAACGGATTCGACAAATATTCACTACAGATTTGTTAGCATGTGGATTACCGAACTTTCATCACAAAACATTGAGTATTGATTCTTAGAAGTATTTTCTCAGATTTTGCAGCGTTTTCCAAGCGCCAGTTTAAAAATGAAGCAGTTTTCACAGAAAAATTCTCTTGAAGTGAGTCCTACCGAATCGACAAGTAGTTTAGATTGTTTCAATCAATGTGAAATTCCACATTCCGAACATGGTACATGCATCACGGATTAGAAAAAAGATTCTTTAATATGTTGTGAAAATGTGGATTACTGAACTTTCTTCCAACATAAAGGCATCTTTACACCTACAAATATTTTCTCTCATTTCGCAGCTTTATCCAAACATCCCATTCGAGAATCAAGCAATTCTCGCTGAAATATTCTATTCTAGCTAGTTCTACCCAATAGAATTCTAATTTACATAGTTCCATTACCGTGAAATTCTGTTTTTCGAACGCGCTACATGAATCACGGTTTGAAAAATATTTACTACACTCTTGTTAAAATGTGGATTACCGCACTTTCATCCACCAATCAAGTCATATTGACACTTAGAAGCATTTTCTCATATTTCGAAGATATTTCCTAATGCCAGATTTGAAAATGAGGCAGATTTTGCAGAAAAATGCTCTTGGAGTGAGTTCTACCCAATAGACAGGTAATTTACATAGATGTGCTCATCATGACATTTTGTGTTCCGAACACATTTCATGTACCTCGGATTCGACAAATATTCACTACAGAGATGTTAGCATTTGGATTACCAATCTTACATCCACCCTACCAGGCATATTTAAACCTACAAGTATTTACTCTCATTTCGCAGTTTTATCCAAACGTCAAATTCGAAAATCATGCAATTTGCGCAGATAAATTCTATTCAAGCTAGTTCTACCCAATAGAATTTTAATTTACATAGTTTCATTACCGTGAATTTCCCTGTTCCAAACACGCTAAATAATTCACGGATTCGAAAAGTATTCCCTTCATAGTTGGTTACGTGGATTACCGGACTTAAATTCCCCATTCAAGGCATATTCACACTTAGAAGCATTTTCTCAGATTTCTCATGTTTTTCCTAACGCCAGTTTGGAAAATGAGGCTGATTTCACAGAAAATGTTCTTGGAGCCAGTTCTACCCAAAAGATATGTAATTTAACTAGTTCACTCACCGTGACATTCCGTGTCCTGAAAATGTTACATGCATCAAGGTTTCGACAATCATTCTTTAATGAGTGTGAGCACGTGGATTATCAAATTTTCATCCACCTTACAAGACATGTTTTCACCTAGAAACATTTACTCACATTTCGCAGAAATTTCCTAAAGTCAGTTTCGAAAATCAGGCAGTTTTCCCAGAAAAATCCTCTTGTTGCATGTTCCATTCAATAGACATCTCATTTTCACAGACACCATCACCGTAACATTCATGTTCCTAAAAAAAGTTTCAATCACCAAGGATTCAACAAATATTCACTTGTGAGTTGATAGCATGTGAATTACCGATCTTTAATAAACCATTGAAGACATATTGTCACCTTAAAATATTTAATCAGATTTCACAGCGTTTTCATAACACCAGTTTCGTAACTGAGGCAGATTTTTCGGTAAAACTCTCCTGGAGAGGGTTCTAACCAATAGATATGTAATATACATAGCTTCCCTCACCGAGAAAGACCGTGTTCGGAACAGGCTACATACATCAAGGATTTGAGAAACATTTTTAATGAGTTATGTACATGTGTATTACAGATCTTTCATCCACCATACAAGGCATATTGACACATAGAAACATTAACTCTGAGTTCGCAGCTTTTCCCTAATAGCAGTTTCGAAAATCATGCAGTTTTCAAAGGAAATACATGTTGGAGCGTTTTCTACCCAATAGATACGTAAATTACATAGATTCCCCCGCTGTGAAATTACATTTACCGATCACACCACATGCAGAAATGATTCGACAAAAATAAACTATAGAGTTGTTTGCATGAGGATGACAGGACTTTCATCACAATACAAGGCATATTGATGTTTAGAAGCATTTTCTCTGATTTCACAGAGCTTTCCAAATGCCAGTATCGAAACTGAGGCAGATTTCACGGCAAATCGTCTTGGAGCAGGTTCTAACTTATAGACATGTAATAAACATGGATTCGATCACCGTGAAATTCCGTGTTCTGAACACACTACATGTATCTCGGATTCGACAAATATTCACTACATAGTTGTTAGCATGTGGATTACAGCACTTTCATCCACCCTACAAAGCTTACTGATACTTTGAAGAATTTTCTCAGAATTCAATGATTAGTTTTAACGCCAGTTTAGAAAATGAGGCAGATTTGGCAGAAAAATATTCTAGGAGCGAGTTATACACAAAAGATATGTAATTTACCATGTTTTACTCACCGTGACATTCCGTGTTCTGAACACGTTACACGAATCACGGATTTGACAAACATACTTTAATGAGTTGTGAACATTTGTATTATCGAACTTTCATTTTCCTTACAATGTATATTTACACATAGAAAGTTTATTCTGATTTAGTAGATTTCTCCTAATCTCAGTTTCTAAAATCATTCAGTTTTCACAGAGATAACCCCTTGGAGCGAGTTCTATCCAATAGAAATGCAATTTACATAGAACCCATCAGCGTGAAATTCCGTGTTCCAAAATAACTACACGCATGACGGATTCGACAAATATTCACTACAGAATTGGTAGCATAAAAATTACCTAACATTCATCCACCATAAATACCATATTGACACTTTGAAGCACTTTCCCATATTTCAAAAGATTTTCCTAATGCCAGTTTTGAAAATGAGGCAGATTCACAATAGATTCTCGTGGAGCAAGTACTTCCCAATAGAAATGTAATTTACATAGTTTCCTCACAGTGACATTCCAATTCCCGAACACGCTACATACTTCTGGATTTGACAAACATTTTTAATGACTTATGTACATGTGGATTACAGAACTTTCATCCACCATACAAGGCATATATAAACCTAGAAACATTAACTCTTAATTTGAAGCTTTTTCCAAATGCCAGTTTCGAAAATCATGCTGTTTTCTCCAGAAAAAATTTTTGGAGCGAGTTCTACCAAATAGACATGAAATTTACATAGATTCCATCTCCGGAAATTTCCGTCATACGATCACGCTACATGCATAGGCTTTCTACAATTATCCACATCAGGTTTGTTTGCATGTGGCTTTATGAACTTCCATCACAATACAAGGCATATTGTCAGTTTCAATCATTTTCTCTGATTTTGAAGGAATTTCCAAATGCCAGTTTCGAAAATGAGGCAGATTTCGCAGAAAAAACTATTGGATTGAGTTCTAACCAAGAGACATGTATTTTACCTAGATTCGCTCACCGTGATATTCTGTGTTCCGAACACTCTTCATGTATCTCGGATTCGACAAATATTCTCTACAGAGTTGTTAGTATGCGTATTGCCGATCTTTCATCCACCATACAAGGCATATTTACACCTACAATCGATTAATCTGAGTTCGCAGCTTATTCCTAACGCCAGTTTCAAAAATCAGGCTGTTATCTCAGGACAAACCTCTTGGAGCGATTTCTAACCTAGGGAAATGTAATTTACATAAATTTCCTCACTGTGACATTCCGTGTTCCAATCATTCTACATGCATAATGGATTCGACAAATATTCACTACAGATTTGTTAGCATGTGGATTACCGAACTTTCATCACAAAACATTGAGTATGGATTCTTAGAAGTATTTTCTCAGATTTTGCAGCATTTTACAAGCGCCAGTTTAAAAATGAAGCAGTTTTCACAGAAAAATTCTCTTTAATTGAGTTCTACCGAATCGACAAGTAGTTTACATTGCTTCAATCAACGTGAAATTCCACATTGCGAACATGGTACATGCATCACGGATTAGAAAAAAGATTCTTTAATATGTTGTGAAAATATGGATTACTGTACTTTCTTCCAACATAAAGGCATCTTTACACCTACAAATATTTTCTCTCATTTCGCAGCTTTATCCAAACATCACATTCGAGAATCAAGCAATTTTCACTGAAATATTCTATTCTAGCTAGTTCTACCCAATAGAATTCTAATTTACATAGTTCCATTACCGTGAAATTCTGTTTTTCGAACGCGCTACATGAATCACGGTTTGAAAAATATTTACTACACTCTTGTTAAAATGTGGATTACCGCACTTTCATCCACCAATCAAGTCATGTTGACACTTAGAAGCATTTTCTCATATTTCGAAGATATTTCCTAATGCCAGATTTGAAAATGAGGCAGATTTTGCAGAAAAATGCTCTTGGAGTGAGTTCTACCCAATAGACAGGTAATTTACATAGATGTGCTCATCATGACATTTTGTGTTCCGAACACATTTCATGTACCTCGGATTCGACAAATATTCACTACAGAGATGTTAGCATTTGGATTACCAATCTTACATCCACCCTACCAGGCATATTTACACCTACAAGTATTTACTCTCATTTCGCAGTTTTATCCAAACGTCAAATTCGAAAATCATGCAATTTGCGCAGATAAATTCTATTCAAGCTAGTTCTACCCAATAGAATTTTAATTTACATAGTTTCATTACCGTGAATTTCCCTGTTCCAAACACGCTAAATAATTCACGGATTCGAAAAGTATTCCCTTCATAGTTGGTTACGTGGATTACCGGACTTAAATTCCCCATTCAAGGCATATTCACACTTAGAAGCATTTTCTCAGATTTCTCATGTTTTTCCTAACGCCAGTTTGGAAAATGAGGCTGATTTCACAGAAAATGTTCTTGGAGCCAGTTCTACCCAAAAGATATGTAATTTAACTAGTTCACTCACCGTGACATTCCGTGTCCTGAAAATGTTACATGCATCAAGGTTTTGACAATCATTCTTTAATGAGTGTGAGCACGTGGATTATCAAATTTTCATCCACCTTACAAGACATGTTTTCACCTAGAAACATTTACTCACATTTCGCAGAAATTTCCTAAAGTCAGTTTCGAAAATCAGGCAGTTTTCCAAGAAAAATCCTCTTGTTGCATGTTCCATTCAATAGACATCTCATTTTCACAGACACCATCACCGTAACATTCATGTTCCTAAAAAAAGTTTCAATCACCAAGGATTCAACAAATATTCACTGCTGAGTTGATAGCATGTGAATTACCGATCTTTAATAAACCATTGAAGACATATTGTCACCTTAAAATATTTACTCAGATTTCACAGCGTTTTCATAACACCAGTTTCGTAACTGAGGCAGATTTTTCAGTAAAACTCTCCTGGAGAGGGTTCTAACCAATAGATATGTAATATACATAGCTTCCCTCACCGAGAAAGACCGTGTTCGGAACAGGCTACATACATCAAGGATTTGAGAAACATTTTTAATGAGTTATGTACATGTGTATTACAGATCTTTCATCCACCATACAAGGCATATTGACACATAGAAACATTAACTCTGAGTTCGCAGCTTTTCCCTAATAGCAGTTTCGAAAATCATGCAGTTTTCAAAGGAAATACACGTTGGAGCGTTTTCTACCCAATAGATACGTAAATTACATAGATTCCCCCGCTGTGAAATTACATTAACCGATCACACCACATGCAGAAATGATTCGACAAAAATAAACTATAGAGTTGTTTGCATGAGGATGACAGGACTTTCATCACAATACAAGGCATATTGATGTTTAGAAGCATTTTCTCTGATTTCACAGAGCTTTCCAAATGCCAGTATCGAAACTGAGGCAGATTTCACGGCAAATCGTCTTGGAGCAGGTTCTAACTTATAGACATGTAATAAACATGGATTGGATCACCGTGAAATTCCGTGTTCTGAACACACTACATGTATCTCGGATTCGACAAATATTCACTACATAGTTGTTAGCATGTGGATTACAGCACTTTCATCCACCCTACAAGGCTTACTGATACTTTGAAGTATTTTCTCAGAATTCAAAGATTAGTTTTAACGCCAGTTTAGAAAATGAGGCAGATTTGGCAGAAAAATATTCTAGGAGCGAGTTATACACAAAAGGTATGTAATTTACCATGTTTTACTCACCGTGACATTCCGTGTTCTGAACACGTTACATGAATCACGGATTTGACAAACATACTTTAATGAGTTGTGAACATTTGTATTATCGAACTTTCATCTTCCTTACAATGTATATTTACACATAGAAAGTTTATTCTGATTTAGTAGATTTCTCCTAATCTCAGTTTCTAAAATCATTCAGTTTTCACAGAGAAAACCTCTTGGATCGAGTTCTATCCAATAGAAATGCAATTTACATAGAACCCATCAGCGTGAAATTCCGTGTTCCAAAATAACTACACGCATGACGGATTCGACAAATATTCACTACAGAATTGGTAGCATAAAATTTACCTAACATTCATCCACCATAAATGCCATATTGACACTTTGAAGCACTTTCCCATATTTCAAAAGATTTTCCTAATGCCAGTTTTGAAAATGAGGCAGATTCACAATAGATTCTCGTGGAGCAAGTACTTCCCAATAGAAATGTAATTTACATAGTTTCCTCACAGTGACATTCCAATTCCCGAACACGCTACATACTTCTGGATTTGACAAACATTTTTAATGACTTATGTACATGTGTATTACAGAACTTTCATCCACCATACAAGGCATATATAAACCTAGAAACATTAACTCTTAATTTGAAGCTTTTTCCAAATGCCAGTTTCGAAAATCATGCTGTTTTCTCCAGAAAAAATTTTTGGAGCGAGTTCTACCAAATAGACATGAAATTTACATAGATTCCATCTCCGGAAATTTCCGTCATACGATCACGCTACATGCATAGGCTTTCTACAATTAGTCACATCAGGTTTGTTTGCATGTGGCTTTATGAACTTCCATCACAATACAAGGCATATTGTCAGTTTCAATCATTTTCTCTGATTTTGAAGGAATTTCCAAATGCCAGTTTCGAAAATGAGGCAGATTTCACAGAAAAAACTCTTGGATTGAGTTCTAACCAAGAGACATGTATTTTACCTAGATTCGCTCACCGTGATATTCTGTGTTCCGAACACTCTTCATGTATCTCGGATTCGACAAATATTCTCTACAGAGTTGTTAGTATGCGTATTGCCGATCTTTCATCCACCATACAAGGCATATTTACACCTACAATTGTTTAATCTGAGTTCGAAGCTTATTCCTAACGCCAGTTTCAAAAATCAGGCTGTTATCTCAGGACAAACCTCTTGGAGCGATTTCTAACCTAGGGAAATGTAATTTACATAAATTTCCTCACTGTGACATTCCGTGTTCCAATCATTCTACATGCATAACGGATTCGACAAATATTCACTACAGATTTGTTAGCATGTGGATTACCGAACTTTCATCACAAAACATTGAGTATTGATTCTTAGAAGTATTTTCTCAGATTTTGCAGCGTTTTACAAGCGCCAGTTTAAAAATGAAGCAGTTTTCACAGAAAAATTCTCTTGAAGTGAGTTCTACCGAATCGACAAGTAGTTTAGATTGTTTCAATCAACGTGAAATTCCACATTGCGAACATGGTACATGCCTCACGGATTAGAAAAAAGATTCTTTAATATGTTGTGAAAATGTGGATTACTGAACTTTCTTCCAACATAAAGGCATCTTTACACCTACAAATATTTTCTCTCATTTCGCAGCTTTATCCAAACATCCCATTCGAGAATCAAGCAATTTTCGCTGAAATATTCTATTCTAGCTAGTTCTACCCAATAGAATTCTAATTTACATAGTTCCATTACCGTGAAATTCTGTTTTTCGAACGCGCTACATGAATCACGGTTTGAAAAATATTTACTACACTCTTGTTAAAATGTGGATTACCGGACTTTCATCCACCAATCAAGTCATATTGACACTTAGAAGCATTTTCTCATATTTCGAAGATATTTCCTAATGCCAGATTTGAAAATGAGGCAGATTTTGCAGAAAAATGCTCTTGGAGTGAGTTCTACCCAATAGACAGGTAATTTACATAGATGTGCTCATCATGACATTTTGTGTTCCGAACACATTTCATGTACCTCGGATTCGACAAATATTCACTACAGAGATGTTAGCATTTGGATTACCAATCTTACATCCACCCTACCAGGCATATTTACACCTACAAGTATTTACTCTCATTTCGCAGTTTTATCCAAACGTCAAATTCGAAAATCATGCAATTTGCGCAGATAAATTCTATTCAAGCTAGTTCTACCCAATAGAATTTTAATTTACATAGTTTCATTACCGTGAATTTCCCTGTTCCAAACACGCTAAATAATTCACGGATTCGAAAAGTATTCCCTTCATAGTTGGTTACGTGGATTACCGGACTTAAATTCCCCATTCAAGGCATATTCACACTTAGAAGCATTTTCTCAGATTTCTCATGTTTTTCCTAACGCCAGTTTGGAAAATGAGGCTGATTTCACAGAAAATGTTCTTGGAGCCAGTTCTACCCAAGATATGTAATTTAACTAGTTCACTCACCGTGACATTCCGTGTCCTGAAAATGTTACATGCATCAAGGTTTCGACAATCATTCTTTAATGAGTGTGAGCACGTGGATTATCAAATTTTCATCCACCTTACAAGACATGTTTTCACCTAGAAACATTTACTCACATTTCGCAGAAATTTCCTAAAGTCAGTTTCGAAAATCAGGCAGTTTTCCCAGAAAAATCCTCTTGCTGCATGTTCCATTCAATAGACATCTCATTTTCACAGATACCATCACCGTAACATTCATGTTCCTAAAAAATGTTTCAATCACCAAGGATTCAACAAATATTCACTGCTGAGTTGATAGCATGTGAATTACCGATCTTTAATAAACCATTGAAGACATATTGTCACCTTAAAATATTTACTCAGATTTCACAGCGTTTTCATAACACCAGTTTCGTAACTGAGGCAGATTTTTCAGTAAAACTCTCCTGGAGAGGGTTCTAACCAATAGATATGTAATATACATAGCTTCCCTCACCGAGAAAGACCGTGTTCGGAACAGGCTACATACATCAAGGATTTGAGAAATATTTTTAATGAGTTATGTACATGTGTATTACAGATCTTTCATCCACCATACAAGGCATATTGACACATAGAAACGTTAACTCTGAGTTCGCAGCTTTTCCCTAATAGCAGTTTCGAAAATCATGCAGTTTTCAAAGGAAATACATGTTGGAGCGTTTTCTACCCAATAGATACGTAAATTACATAGATTCCCCCGCTGTGAAATTACATTTACCGATCACACCACATGCAGAAATGATTCGACAAAAATAAACTATAGAGTTGTTTGCATGAGGATGACAGGACTTTCATCACAATACAAGGCATATTGATGTTTAGAAGCATTTTCTCTGATTTCACAGAGCTTTCCAAATGCCAGTATCGAAACTGAGGCAGATTTCCCGGCAAATCGTCTTGGAGCAGGTTCTAACTTATAGACATGTAATAAACATGGATTCGATCACCGTGAAATTCCGTGTTCTGAACACACTACATGTATCTAGGATTCGACAAATATTCACTACATAGTTGTTAGCATGTGGATTACAGCACTTTCATCCACCCTACAAGGCTTACTGATACTTTGAAGAATTTTCTCAGAATTCAAAGATTAGTTTTAACGCCAGTTTAGAAAATGAGGCAGATTTGGCAGAAAAATATTCTAGGAGCGAGTTATACACAAAAGATATGTAATTTACCATGTTTTACTCACCGTGACAGTCCGTGTTCTGAACACGTTACATGAATCACGGATTTGACAAACATACTTTAATGAGTTGTGAACATTTGTATTATCGAACTTTCATCTTCCTTACAATGTATATTTACACATAGAAAGTTTATTCTGATTTAGTAGATTTCTCCTAATCTCAGTTTCTAAAATCATTCAGTTTTCACAGAGAAAACCTCTTGGATCGAGTTCTATCCAATAGAAATGCAATTTACATAGAACCCATCAGCGTGAAATTCCGTGTTCCAAAATAACTACACGCATGACGGATTCGACAAATATTCACTACAGAATTGGTAGCATAAAAATTACCTAACATTCATCCACCATAAATGCCATATTGACACTTTGAAGCACTTTCCCATATTTCAAAAGATTTTCCTAATGCCAGTTTTGAAAATGAGGCAGATTCACAATAGATTCTCGTGGAGCAAGTACTTCCCAATAGAAATGTAATTTACATAGTTTCCTCACAGTGACATTCCAATTCCCGAACACGCTACATACTTCTGGATTTGACAAACATTTTTAATGACTTATGTACATGTGTATTACAGAACTTTCATCCACCATACAAGGCATATATAAACCTAGAAACATTAACTCTTAATTTGAAGCTTTTTCCAAATGCCAGTTTCGAAAATCATGCTGTTTTCTCCAGAAAAAATTTTTGGAGCGAGTTCTACCAAATTGACATGAAATTTACATAGATTCCATCTCCGGAAATTTCCGTCATACGATCACGCTACATGCATAGGCTTTCTACAATTAGTCACATCAGGTTTGTTTGCATGTGGCTTTATGAACTTCCATCACAATACAAGGCATATTGTCAGTTTCAATCATTTTCTCTGATTTTGAAGGAATTTCCAAATGCCAGTTTTGAAAATGAGGCAGATTTCGCAGAAAAAACTCTTGGATTGAGTTCTAACCAAGAGACATGTATTTTACCTAGATTCGCTCACCGTGATATTCTGTGTTCCGAACACTCTTCATGAATCTCGGATTCGACAAATATTTTCTACAAAGCTGTTAGTATGCGTATTGCCGATCTTTCATCCACCATACAAGGCATATTTACACCTACATTTGTTTAATCATATTTCGCAGCTTATTCCTAACGCCAGTTTCAAAAATCAGGCTGTTATCTCAGGAAAAACCTCTTGGAGCGATTTCTAACCTAGGGAAATGTAATTTACATAAATTTCCTCACTGTGACATTCCGTGTTCCAATCATTCTACATGCATAACGGATTCGACAAATATTCACTACAGATTTGTTAGCATGTGGATTACCGAACTTTCATCACAAAACATTGAGTATTGATTCTTAGAAGTATTTTCTCAGATTTTGCAGCATTTTACAAGCGCCAGTTTAAAAATGAAGCAGTTTTCACAGAAAAATTCTCTTGAAGTGAGTCCTACCGAATCGACAAGTAGTTTAGATTGTTTCAATCAACGTGAAATTCCACATTGCGAACATGGTACATGCATCACGGATTAGAAAAAAGATTCTTTAATATGTTGTGAAAATATGGATTACTGAACTTTCTTCCTACATAAAGGCATCTTTACACCTACAAATATTTTCTCTCATTTCGCAGCTTTATCCAAACATCCCATTCGAGAATCAAGCAATTTTCGCTGAAATATTCTATTCTAGCTAGTTCTACCCAATAGAATTCTAATTTACATAGTTCCATTACCGTGAAATTCTGTTTTTCGAACGCGCTACATGAATCACGGTTTGAAAAATATTTACTACACTCTTGTTAAAATGTGGATTACCGCACTTTCATCCACCAATCAAGTCATATTGACACTTAGAAGCATTTTCTCATATTTCGAAGATATTTCCTAATGCCAGATTTGAAAATGAGGCAGATTTTGCAGAAAAATGCTCTTGGAGTGAGTTCTACCCAATAGACAGGTAATTTACATAGATGTGCTCATCATGACATTTTGTGTTCCGAACACATTTCATGTACCTCGGATTCGACAAATATTCACTACAGAGATGTTAGCATTTGGATTACCAATCTTACATCCACCCTACCAGGCATATTTACACCTACAAGTATTTACTCTCATTTCGCAGTTTTATCCAAACGTCAAATTCGAAAATCATGCAATTTGCGCAGATAAATTCTATTCAAGCTAGTTCTACCCAATAGAATTTTAATTTACATAGTTTCATTACCGTGAATTTCCCTGTTCCAAACACGCTAAATAATTCACGGATTCGAAAAGTTTTCCCTTCATAGTTGGTTACGTGGATTACCGGGCTTAAATTCCCCATTCAAGGCATATTCACACTTAGAAGCATTTTCTCAGATTTCTCATGTTTTTCCTAACGCCAGTTTGGAAAATGAGGCTGATTTCACAGAAAATGTTCTTGGAGCCAGTTCTACCCAAAAGATATGTAATTTAACTAGTTCACTCACCGTGACATTCCGTGTCCTGAAAATGTTACATGCATCAAGGTTTCGACAATCATTCTTTAATGAGTGTGAGCACGTGGATTATCAAATTTTCATCCACCTTACAAGACATGTTTTCACCTAGAAACATTTACTCACATTTCGCAGAAATTTCCTAAAGTCAGTTTCGAAAATCAGGCAGTTTTCCCAGAAAAATCCTCTTGTTGCATGTTCCATTCAATAGACATCTCATTTTCACAGATACCATCACCGTAACATTCATGTTCCTAAAAAAAGTTTCAATCACCAAGGATTCAACAAATATTCACTGCTGAGTTGATAGCATGTGAATTACCGATCTTTAATAAACCATTGAAGACATATTGTCACCTTAAAATATTTTCTCAGATTTCACAGCGTTTTCATAACACCAGTTTCGTAACTGAGGCAGATTTTTCAGTAAAACTCTCCTGGAGAGGGTTCTAACCAATAGATATGTAATATACATAGCTTCCCTCACCGAGAAAGACCGTGTTCGGAACAGGCTACATACATCAAGGATTTGAGAAACATTTTTAATGAGTTATGTACATGTGTATTACAGATCTTTCATCCACCATACAAGGCATATTGACACATAGAAACATTAACTCTGAGTTCGCAGCTTTTCCCTAATAGCAGTTTCGAAAATCATGCAGTTTTCAAAGGAAATACATGTTGGAGCGTTTTCTACCCAATAGATACGTAAATTACATAGATTCCCCCGCTGTGAAATTACATTTACCGATCACACCACATGCAGAAATGATTCGACAAAAATAAACTATAGAGTTGTTTGCATGAGGATGACAGGACTTTCATCACAATACAAGGCATATTGATGTTTAGAAGCATTTTCTCTGATTTCACAGAGCTTTCCAAATGCCAGTATCGAAACTGAGGCAGATTTCACGGCAAATCGTCTTGGAGCAGGTTCTAACTTATAGACATGTAATAAACATGGATTCGATCACCGTGAAATTCCGTGTTCTGAACACACTACATGTATCTCGGATTCGACAAATATTCACTACATAGTTGTTAGCATGTGGATTACAGCACTTTCATCCACCCTACAAGGCTTACTGATACTTTGAAGAATTTTCTCAGAATTCAAAGATTAGTTTTAACGCCAGTTTAGAAAATGAGGCAGATTTGGCAGAAAAATATTCTAGGAGCGAGTTATACACAAAAGATATGTAATTTACCATGTTTTACTCACCGTGACATTCCGTGTTCTGAACACGTTACATGAATCACGGATTTGACAAACATACTTTAATGAGTTGTGAACATTTGTATTATCGAACTTACATCTTCCTTACAATGTATATTTACACATAGAAAGTTTATTCTGATTTAGTAGATTTCTCCTAATCTCAGTTTCTAAAATCATTCAGTTTTCACAGAGAAAACCTCTTGGATCGAGTTCTATCCAATAGAAATGCAATTTACATAGAACCCATCAGCGTGAAATTCCGTGTTCCAAAATAACTACACGCATGACGGATTCGACAAATATTCACTACAGAATTGGTAGCATAAAAATTACCTAACATTCATCCACCATAAATGCCATATTGACACTTTGAAGCACTTTCCCATATTTCAAAAGATTTTCCTAATGCCAGTTTTGAAAATGAGGCAGATTCACAATAGATTCTCGTGGAGCAAGTACTTCCCAATAGAAATGTAATTTACATAGATTCCTCACAGTGAGATTCCAATTCCCGAACACGCTACATACTTCTGGATTTGACAAACAATTTTAATGACTTATGTACATGTGTATTACAGAACTTTCATCCACCATACAAGTCATATATAAACCTAGAAACTTTAACTCTTAATTTGAAGCTTTTTCCAAATGCCAGTATCGAAAATCATGCTCTTTTCTCCAGAAAAAATTTTTGGAGCGAGTTCTACCAAATAGACATGAAATTTACATAGATTCCATCTCCGGAAATTTCCGTCATACGATCACGCTACATGCATAGGCTTTCTACAATTAGTCACATCATGTTTGTTTGCATGTGGCTTTATGAACTTCCATCACAATACAAGGCATATTGTCAGTTTCAATCATTTTCTCTGATTTTGAAGGAATTTCCAAATGCCAGTTTCGAAAATGAGGCAGATTTCGCAGAAAAAACTCTTGGATTGGGTTCTAACCAAGAGACATGTATTTTACCTAGATTCGCTCACCGTGATATTCTGTGTTCCGAACACTCTTCATGTATCTCGGATTCGACAAATATTCTCTACAGAGTTGTTAGTATGCGGATTGCCGAACTTTCATCCACCATACAAGGCACATTTACACCTACAATTGTTTAATCTGAGTTCGCAGCTTATTCCTAACGCCAGTTTCAAAAATCAGGCTGTTATCTCAGGAAAAACCTCTTGGAGCGATTTCTAACCTAGGGAAATGTAATTTACATAAATTTCCTCACTGTGACATTCCGTGTTCCAATCATTCTACATGCATAACGGATTCGACAAATATTCACTACAGATTTGTTAGCATGTGGATTACCGAACTTTCATCACAAAACATTGAGTATTGATTCTTAGAAGTAGTTTCTCAGATTTTGCAGCGTTTTCCAAGCGCCAGTTTAAAAATGAAGCAGTTTTCACAGAAAAATTCTCTTGAAGTGAGTTCTACCGAATCGACAAGTAGTTTAGATTGTTTCAATCAACGTGAAATTCCACATTGCGAACATGGTACATGCATCACGGATTAGAAAAAAGATTCTTTAATATGTTGTGAAAATATGGATTACTGAACTTTCTTCCAACATAAAGGCATCTTTACACCTACAAATATTTTCTCTCATTTCGCAGCTTTATCCAAACATCCCATTCGAGAATCAAGCAATTTTCGCAGAAATATTCTATTCTAGCTAGTTCTACCCAATAGAATTCTAATTTACATAGTTCCATTACCGTGAAATTCTGTTTTTCGAACGCGCTACATGAATCACGGTTTGAAAAATATTTACTACACTCTTGTTAAAATGTGGATTACCGCACTTTCATCCACCAATCAAGTCATATTGACACTTAGAAGCATTTTCTCATATTTCGAAGATATTTCCTAATGCCAGATTTGAAAATGAGGCAGATTTTGCAGAAAAATGCTCTTGGAGTGAGTTCTACCCAATAGACAGGTAATTTACATAGATGTGCTCATCATGACATTTTGTGTTCCGAACACATTTCATGTACCTCGGATTCGACAAATATTCACTACAGAGATGTTAGCATTTGGATTACCAATCTTACATCCACCCTACCAGGCATATTTACACCTACAAGTATTTACTCTCATTTCGCAGTTTTATCCAAACGTCAAATTCGAAAATCATGCAATTTGCGCAGATAAATTCTATTCAAGCTAGTTCTACCCAATAGAATTTTAATTTACATAGTTTCATTACCGTGAATTTCCCTGTTCCAAACACGCTAAATAATTCACGGATTCGAAAAGTATTCCCTTCATAGTTGGTTACGTGGATTACCGGACTTAAATTCCCCATTCAAGGCATATTCACACTTAGAAGCATTTTCTCAGATTTCTCATGTTTTTCCTAACGCCAGTTTGGAAAATGAGGCTGATTTCACAGAAAATGTTCTTGGAGCCAGTTCTACCCAAAAGATATGTAATTTAACTAGTTCACTCACCGTGACATTCCGTGTCCTGAAAATGTTACATGCATCAAGGTTTCGACAATCATTCTTTAATGAGTGTGAGCACGTGGATTATCAAATTTTCATCCACCTTACAAGACATGTTTTCACCTAGAAATATTTACTCACATTTCGCAGAAATTTCCTAAAGTCAGTTTCGAAAATCAGGCAGTTTTCCCAGAAAAATCCTCTTGTTGCATGTTCCATTCAATAGACAACTCATTTTCACAGATACCATCACCGTAACATTCATGTTCCTAAAAAAAGTTTCAATCACCAAGGATTCAACCAATATTCACTGCTGAGTTGATAGCATGTGAATTACCGATCTTTAATAAACCATTGAAGACATATTGTCACCTTAAAATATTTTCTCAGATTTCACAGCGTTTTCATAACACCAGTTTCGTAACTGAGGCAGATTTTTCAGTAAAACTCTCCTGGAGAGGGTTCTAACCAATAGATATGTAATATACATAGCTTCCCTCACCGAGAAAGACCGTGTTCGGAACAGGCTACATACATCAAGGATTTGAGAAACATTTTTAATGAGTTATGTACATGTGTATTACAGATCTTTCATCCACCATACAAGGCATATTGACACATAGAAACATTAACTCTGAGTTCGCAGCTTTTCCCTAATAGCAGTTTCGAAAATCATGCAGTTTTCAAAGGAAATACATGTTGGAGCATTTTCTACCCAATAGATACGTAAATTACATAGATTCCCCCGCTGTGAAATTACATTTACCGATCACACCACATGCAGAAATGATTCGACAAAAATAAACTATAGAGTTGTTTGCATGAGGATGACAGGACTTTCATCACAATACAAGGCATATTGATGTTTAGAAGCATTTTCTCTGATTTCACAGAGCTTTCCAAATGCCAGTATCAAAACTGAGGCAGATTTCACGGCAAATCGTCTTGGAGCAGGTTCTAACTTATAGACATGTAATAAACATGGATTGGATCACCGTGAAATTCCGTGTTCTGAACACACTACATGTATCTCGGATTCGACAAATATTCACTACATAGTTGTTAGCATGTGGATTACAGCACTTTCATCCACCCTACAAGGCTTACTGATACTTTGAAGAATTTTCTCAGAATTCAAAGATTAGTTTTAACGCCAGTTTAGAAAATGAGGCAGATTTGGCAGAAAAATATTCTAGGAGCGAGTTATACACAAAAGATATGTAATTTACCATGTTTTACTCACCGTGACATTCCGTGTTCTGAACACGTTACATGAATCACGGATTTGACAAACATACTTTAATGAGTTGTGAACATTTGTATTATCGAACTTTCATCTTCCTTACAATGTATATTTACACATAGAAAGTTTA
Organism: Camelus bactrianus; assembly: GCF_048773025.1. Lineage (NCBI taxonomy): Eukaryota > Metazoa > Chordata > Mammalia > Artiodactyla > Camelidae > Camelus > Camelus bactrianus. Next base: position 138,964,212 of record NC_133539.1, on the reverse strand, counting down.
TTCTGATTTAGTAGATTTCTCCTAATCTCAGTTTCTAAAATCATGCAGTTTTCACAGAGAAAACCTCTTAAATCGAGTTCTATCCAATAGAAATGCAACTTACATAGAACCCATCAGCGTGAAATTCCGTGTTCCAAAATAACTACACGCATGACGGATTAGACAAATATTCACTACAGAATTGGTAGCATAAAAATTACCTAACATTCATCCACCATAAATGCCATATTGACACTTTGAAGCACTTTCCCATATTTCAAAAGATTTTCCTAATGCCAGTTTTGAAAATGAGGCAGATTCACAATAGATTCTCGTGGAGCAAGTACTTCCCAATAGAAATGTAATTTACATAGTTTCCTCACAGTGACATTCCAATTCCCGAACACGCTACATACTTCTGGATTTGACAAACAATTTTAATGACTTATGTACATGTGTATTACAGAACTTTCATCCACCATACAAGGCATATATAAACCTAGAAACTTTAACTCTTAATTTGAAGCTTTTTCCAAATGCCAGTATCGAAAATCATGCTCTTTTCTCCAGAAAAAATTTTTGGAGCGAGTTCTACCAAATAGACATGAAATTTACATAGATTCCATCTCCGGAAATTTCCGTCATACGATCACGCTACATGCATAGGCTTTCTACAATTAGTCACATCAGGTTTGTTTGCATGTGGCTTTATGAACTTCCATCACAATACAAGGCATATTGTCAGTTTCAATCATTTTCTCTGATTTTGAAGGAATTTCCAAATGCCAGTTTCGAAAATGAGGCAGATTTCGCAGAAAAAACTCTTGGATTGAGTTCTAACCAAGAGACATGTATTTTACCTAGATTCGCTCACCGTGATATTCTGTGTTCCGAACACTCTTCATGTATCTCGGATTCGACAAATATTCTCTACAGAGTTGTTAGTATGCGGATTGCCGAACTTTCATCCACCATACAAGGCATATTTACACCTACAATTGTTTAATCATAGTTCGCAGCTTATTCCTAACGCCAGTTTCAAAAATCAGGCTGTTATCTCAGGAAAAACCTCTTGGAGCGATTTCTAACCTAGGGAAATGTAATTTACATAAATTTCCTCACTGTGACATTCCGTGTTCCAATCATTCTACATGCATAACGGATTCGACAAATATTCACTACAGATTTGTTAGCATGTGGATTACCGAACTTTCATCACAAAACATTGAGTATTGATTCTTAGAAGTATTTTCTCAGATTTTGCAGCGTTTTCCAAGTGCCAGTTTAAAAATGAAGCAGTTTTCACAGAAAAATTCTCTTGAAGTGAGTTCTACCGAATCGACAAGTAGTTTAGATTGTTTCAATCAACGTGAAATTCCACATTGCGAACATGGTACATGCATCACGGATTAGAAAAAAGATTCTTTAATATGTTGTGAAAATATGGATTACTGAACTTTCTTCCAACATAAAGGCATCTTTACACCTACAAATATTTTCTCTCATTTCGCAGCTTTATCCAAACATCCCATTCGAGAATCAAGCAATTTTCGCAGAAATATTCTATTCTAGCTAGTTCTACCCAATAGAATTCTAATTTACATAGTTCCATTACCGTGAAATTCTGTTTTTCGAACGCGCTACATGAATCACGGTTTGAAAAATATTTACTACACTCTTGTTAAAATGTGGATTACCGCACTTTCATCCACCAATCAAGTCATATTGACACTTAGAAGCATTTTCTCATATTTCGAAGATATTTCCTAATGCCAGATTTGAAAATGAGGCAGATTTTGCAGAAAAATGCTCTTGGAGTGAGTTCTACCCAATAGACAGGTAATTTACATAGATGTGCTCATCATGACATTTTGTGTTCCGAACACATTTCATGTACCTCGGATTCGACAAATATTCACTACAGAGATGTTAGCATTTGGATTACCAATCTTACATCCACCCTTCCAGGCATATTTACACCTACAAGTATTTACTCTCATTTCGCAGTTTTATCCAAACATCAAATTCGAAAATCATGCAATTTGCGCAGATAAATTCTATTCAAGCTAGTTCTACCCAATAGAATTTTAATTTACATAGTTTCATTACCGTGAATTTCCATGTTCCAAACAAGCTAAATAATTCACGGATTCGAAAAGTATTCCCTTCATAGTTGGTTACGTGGATTACCGGACTTAAATTCCCCATTCAAGGCATATTCACACTTAGAAGCATTTTCTCAGATTTCTCATGTTTTTCCTAACGCCAGTTTGGAAAATGAGGCTGATTTCACAGAAAATGTTCTTGGAGCCAGTTCTACCCAAAAGATATGTAATTTAAGTAGTTCACTCACCGTGACATTCCGTGTCCTGAAAATGTTACATGCATCAAGGTTTCGACAATCATTCTTTAATGAGTGTGAGCACGTGGATTATCAAATTTTCATCCACCTTACAAGACATGTTTTCACCTAGAAACTTTTACTCACATTTTGCAGAAATTTCCTAAAGTCAGTTTCGAAAATCAGGCAGTTTTCCCAGAAAAGTCCTCTTGTTGCATGTTCCATTCAATAGACATCTCATTTTCACAGATACCATCACCGTAACATTCCGTGTTCCTAAAAAAAATTTCAATCACCAAGGATTCAACCAATATTCACTGCTGAGTTGATAGCATGTGAATTACCGATCTTTAATAAACCATTGAAGACATATTGTCACCTTAAAATATTTAATCAGATTTCACAGCGTTTTCATAACACCAGTTTCTTAACTGAGGCAGATTTTTCAGTAAAACTCTCCTGGAGAGGGTTCTAACCAATAGATATGTAATATACATAGCTTCCCTCACCGAGAAAGACCGTGTTCGGAACAGGCTACATACATCAAGGATTTGAGAAACATTTTTAATGAGTTATGTACATGTGTATTACAGATCTTTCATCCACCATACAAGGCATATTGACACATAGAAACATTAACTCTGAGTTCGCAGCTTTTCCCTAATAGCAGTTTCGAAAATCATGCAGTTTTCAAAGGAAATAAATGTTGGAGCGTTTTCTACCCAATAGATACGTAAATTACATAGATTCCCCCGCTGTGAAATTACATTTACCGATCACACCACATGCAGAAATGATTCGACAAAAATAAACTATAGAGTTGTTTGCATGAGGATGACAGGGCTTTCATCACAATAAAAAGCATATTGATGTTTAGAAGAATTTTCTCTGATTTCACAGAGCTTTCCAAATGCCAGTATCGAAACTGAGGCAGATTTCACGGCAAAAATCACTTGGAGCATGTTCTAACCTATAGACATGTAATAAACATGGATTCGATCACCGTGAATTTCCGTGTTCTGAACACACTACATGTATCTCGGATTCGACAAATATTCACTACATAGTTGTTAGCATGTGGATTACAGCACTTTCATCCACCCTACAAGGCTTACTGACACTTTGAAGAATTTTCTCAGATTTCAAAGTTTAGTTTTAACGTCAGTTTAGAAAATGAGGCAGATTTGGCAGAAAAATATTCTAGGAGCGAGTTATACACAAAAGGTATGTAATTTACCTAGTTTTACTCACCGTGACATTCCGTGTTCTGAATACGTTACATGCATCACGGATTTGACAAACATACTTTAATGAGTTGTGAAGATTTGTATTATCGAACTTTCATCTTCCTTACAATGTATATTTACACATAGAAAGTTTATTCTGATTTAGTAGATTTCTCCTAATCTCAGTTTCTAAAATCATGCAGTTTTCTCAGAGAAAACCTCTTGGAGCGAGTTCTATCTAATAGACATGCAATTTATATAGAACACATCAGCGTGAAATTCCTTGTTCCAAAATAACTACACGCATGACGGATTCGACAAATATTCACTACAGAATTGGTAGCATAAAAATTACCTAACATTCCTCCACCATAAATTCCATATTGACACTTTGAAGCACTTTCCCATATTTCAAAAGATTTTCCTAATGCCAGTTTTGAAAATGAGGCAGATTCACAATAGATTCTCGTGGAGCAAGTACTTCCCAATAGAAATGTAATTTACATAGTTTCCCTCAGAGTGACATTCCAATTCCCGAAAACGCTACATAATTCTCGGATTTGACAAACATTTTTAATGAGTTATGTACATGTGTATTACAGAACTTTCATCCACCATAAAAGGCATATTTAAACCTAGAAACATTAACTCTGAATTTGCAGGCTTTTCCTAATCCCAGTTTCGAAAATCAGGCCGTTTTCTCCGGAAAAAATTTTCGGAGCGAGTTCTACCCAATAGACGTGAAATTTACATAGATTCCATCTCCGGAAATTTCCGTCATACGATCACGCTACATGCATAGGCTTTCTACAATTAGTCACATCAGGTTTGTTTGCATGTGGCTTTATGAACTTCCATCACAATACAAGGCATATTGTCAGTTTCAATCATTTTCTCTGATTTTGAAGGAATTTCCAAATGCCAGTTTCGAAAATGAGGCAGATATCGCAGAAAAAATTCTTGGATTGAGTTCTAACCAAGAGACATGTATTTAAACCGAGATTCGCTCACCGTGATATTCTGTGTTCCGAACACTCTTCATGTATCTCGGATTCGACAAATATTCTCTACAGAATTGTTAGTATGCGGATTGCCGAACTTTCATCCACCATACAAGGCATATTTACACCTACAATTGATTAATCTGAGTTCGCAGCTTATTTCTAACCCCAGTTTCAAAAATCAGGCTGTTATCTGAGGAAAAACCTCTTGGAGCGATTTCTAACTTATGGAAAGTTAATTTACATAAATTTCCTCACTGTGACATTCCGTGTTCCGAACATTCTACATGAATAATGGTTTCGACAAATATTCACTACAGATTTGTTAGCATGTGGATTACCGAACTTTCATCACAAAACATTGAGTATTGATACTTAGAAATATTTTCTCAGATATTTCAGCGTTTTTCAAGCGCCAGTTTCAAAAATGAAGCAGTTTTCACAGAAAACTTCTCTTGAAGTGAGTTCTACCAACTCGACAATTACTTTACATTTTTTCTATCACCGTGAATTTCCGTGTTCCGAACATGGTACATGCATCACGGATTAGAAAAAAGACTCTTTAACATGTTGTGACAGTGTGGATTACCGAACTTTCTTCCAACATAAAGGGATCTTTACACCTACAAATATTTTCTCTCATTTCGCAGCTTGTCCAAACATCACATTCGGGAATCAAGCAATTTTCGCCAAAAAATTTTATTCTAGCTAATTCTACCCAATAGAATTCTAATTAACATAGATTCATTACCGTGAAATTCTTTTTTCCGAACACGCTAAATAAGTCACAGTTTCGAAAAGTATTCCCTTCATAGTTCGTTACGTGGATTACCGGACTTAAATTCCCCTTTCAAGGCATCTTCACTCGTAGAAGCTTTTTCTCCGATTTCTCAGGTTTTTCCTAATGCCAGTTTGGAAAATGAGGCTGATTTCACAGAAAATGTTCTTGGAGCCAGTTCTACCCAAAAGAGATGTAATTTAAGTAGTTCACTCACCATGACATTCCGTGTTCCGAACATTCTATATGAATAAAAGATTCGTGAAATATTCACTACAGAATTGTATCATGTGGATTACCGAACTTTCATCACAAAACATTGAATATTTATACTTAGAAGTATTTTCTCAGATTTTGCTTCGTTTTTCAAGCGCCAGTTTCAAAAATGAAGCAGTTTTCACAGAAAAATTCTCTTGAAGTGAGTTCTACCGAATCGACAAGTAGTTTACATTGTTTCAATCAACGTGAAATTCCACATTCCGAACATGGTACATGCATCACGGATTAGAAAAAAGATTCTTTAATATGTTGTGAAAATATGGATTACTGAACTTTCTTCCAAAATAAAGGCATCTTTACACCTACAAATATTATCTCTCATTTTGCAGCTTTATCCAAACATCACATTCGAGAATCAAGCAATTTTCGCTGAAATATTCTATTCTAGCTAGTTCTACCCAATACAATTCTAATTTACATAGTTCCATTACCGTGAAATTCTGTTTTTCGAACGCGCTACATGAATCATGGTTTGAAAAATATTTACTACACTCTTGTTAAAATGTGGATTACCGGACTTTCATCCACCAGTCAAGTCATATTGACACTTAGAAGCATTTTCTCAAAATTTGAAGATTTTTCCTAACGCCAGATTTGAAAATGAGGCAGATTTTGCAGAAAAATGCTCTTGGAGCGAGTCCTACCCAATAGACAGGTAATTTACATAGATGAGTTCATCATGATATTTTGTGTTCCGAACACATTTCATGTATCTCGGATTCGACAAATATACACTACAGAGATGTTAGCATTTGGATTACTAATCTTACATCGACCATACCAGGCATATTAACACCTACAAGTTTTTACTCTCATTTCGCAGTTTTATCCAAAAATCAAATTCGAAAATCATGCAACTTGTGCAGAATAATACTATTCAAGCTAGATCTACCCAAAAGGATTTTAATTTACATAGTTTAATTACCATGAATTTCGGTGTTCCAAACACGCTAAATAAATCACGGATTCGAAAAGTATTCCCTTCATAGTTGGTTACGTGGATTTCCGGACTTAAATTCCCCATTCAAGGCATATTCACACTTAGAAGCATTTTCTCTGATTTCTCATGTTTTTCCTAACGCCAGTTTGGAAAATGAGGCTGAGTTCACAGAAAATGTTCTTGGAGTCAGTTCTACCAAAAAGATATGTAATTTAAGTAGTTCACTCACTGTGACAATCCGTGTCCTGAAAATGTTACATGCATCAAGGTTTCGACAATCATTCTTTAATGAGTGTGAGCACGTGGATTATCAAATTTTCATCCACCTTACAAGACATGTTTTCACCTAGAAACTTTTACTCACATTTCGCAGAATTTTCCTAACGTCAGTTTCGAAAATCAGGCAGTTTTCCCAGAAAAATCCTCTTGTTGCATGTTCCATCCAATAGATATCTCATTTTCACAGATACCATCACCGTAACATTCCGTGTTCCTAAAAAAAGTTGCATGCACCAAGGATTCAACAAATATTCACTGCTGAGTTGATAGCATGTGAATTAACCATCTTTAATAAACCATTGAAGACATATTGTCACCTTAAAATATTTACTCAAATTTCACAGCGTTTTCATAACACCAGTTTCGTAACTGAGGCAGATTTTTCAGTAAAACTCTCCTGGAGAGGATTCTAACCAATAGATATGTAATATACATAGCTTCCCTCAACGAAAAAGACCGTGTTCGGAACAGGCTACATACATCAAGGATTTGAGAAACATTTTTAATGAGTTATGTACATGTGTATTACAGATCTTTCATCCACCATTCAAGGCATATTGACACATAGAAACATTAACTCTGAGTTCGCAGCTTTTCCCTAATAGCCGTTTCAAAAATCATGCAGTTTTCAAAGGAAATAAATTTTGGAGCGTGTTCTACCCAATAGATACGTAAATTACATAGATTCCCCCGCTGTGAAATTACGTGTACCGAACACACCACATGCAGAAAAGAATCGACAAAAATAAACTATAGAGTTGTTTGCATGAGGATGACAGGACTTTCATTACAATACAAGGCATATTGATGTTTAGAAGAATTTTCTCTGATTTCACAGAGCTTTCCAAATGCCAGTATCGAAACTGAGGCAGATTTCACGGCAAAAACTTCTTGGAGCAGGTTCTAACCTATAGACATGTAATAAACATGGATTCGATCACTGTGAAATTCCGTGTTCTGAACACACTACATGTATCTCGGATTCGACAAATATTCACTACATAGTTGTTAGCATGTGGATTACAGCACTTTCATCCACCCTACAAGGCTTACTGACACTTTGAAGAATTTTCTCAGATTTCACACATTAGCTTTAACGCCAGTTTAGAAAATGAGGCAGATTTGGTGGAGAAATATTCTTGGAGCGAGTTATACACAAAAGATATTTAATTTACCTAGTTTTACTCACTGTGACATTCCGTGTTCTGAACACGTTACATGAATCACGGATTTGACAAACATACTTTAATGAGTTGTGAAGATTTGTATTATCGTACTTTCATCTTCCTTACAATGTATATTTACACATAGTAAGTTTATTCTGATTTAGTATATTTTCTCCTAATCTCAGTTTCTAAAATCATGCATTTTTCACAGAGAAAACTTCTTGGAACGAGTTCTATCCAATAGAAATGCAATTTACATAGAACCCATCAGCGTGAAATTCCGTGTTCCAGAATACATACACGCATGACGGATTCGACAAATATTCACTATAGATTTGGTAGCATAAGAATTACCTAACATTCATCCACCATAAATGCCATATTGACACTTTGAAGCACTTTCCCATATTTCAAAAGATTTTCCTAATGCCAGTTTTGTAAATGAGGGGGATTCACAAAAAATTCTCGTGGAGCAAGTACTTCCCAATAGAAATTTAATTTACATAGTTTCCCTCACAGTGACATTCCAATTCCCGAAAACGCTACATACTTCTCGGATTTGACAAACATTTTTAATGAGTTATGTACATGTGTATTACAGAACTTTCATCCACCATACAAGGCATATTTAAACCTAGAAACATTAACTCTGAATTTGTAGGCTTTTCCTAATCCCAGTTTCGAAAATCATGCTCTTTTGTCCAGAAAAAATTTTTGGAGCGAGTTCTACCCAATAGACATGAAATTTACATAGATTTCATCTCCGGATATTTCCGTCATACTATCACGCTACATGCTTAGGCTTTCTACAATTAGACACATCAGGTTTGTTTGCATGTGGCTTTATGAACTTCCATCACAATACAAGGCATATTGTCAGTTTGAAGCATTTTCTCTGATTTTGAAGGAATTTCCAAATGCCAGTTTCGAAAATGAAGCAGATTTCGCAGAAAAATCTCTTGGATTGAGTTCTAACCAAGAGACATGTATTTTACGTAGAATTGCTCACCGTGATATTCTGTGTTCCGAACACTATTCATGTATCTCGGATTCGACAAACATTCTCTACAGAGTTGTTAGTATGCGGATTGCCGAACTTTCATCCACCATACAAGGCATATTTACACCTACAATTGTTTAATCTGAGTTCGCAGCTTATTCCTAACTCCAGTTTCAAAAATCAGGCTGTTATCTCAGGAAAAAACTCTTGGAGCGATTTCTAACTTAGGGAAATGTAAATTAAATAAATTTCCTCACTGTGACATTCCGTGTTCTGATCATTCTACATGCAATACGGATTCGACAAATATTCACTACAGATTTGTTAGCATGTGGATTACCGAACTTTCATCACAAAACATTGAATATTGATACTTAGAAGTATTTTCTCAGATTTTGCAGCGTTTTCCAAGCACCAGTTTCAAAAATGAAGCAGTTTTTACAGAAAAAATCTCTTGAAGTGAGTTCTACCAAATCGACAATTAGTTTACATTTTTTCTATCACCGTGAAATTCCGCGTTCCGAACATGGTACATGCATCTCGGATTAGAAAAAAGATTCTTTAACATGTTTTGACAGTGTGGATTACCGTTCTTTCTTCCAACATAAAGGGATCTTTACACCTACAAATATTTTCTCTCATTTCGCAGCTTGTCCAAACTTCACATTCGAGAATCAAGCAATTTTCGCCAAAAAATTTTATTCTAGCTTATTCTACCCAATAGAATTCTAATTAACATATTTTCATTACCGTGAATTTCCGTGTTCCAAACACGCTAAATAAGTCACGGATTCGAAAAGTATTCCCTTCATAGTTGGTTACGTGGATTACCGGACTTAAATTCCCCATTCAAGGCATATTCACACTTAGAAGCATTTTCTCAGATTTCTCATGTTTTTCCTAACGCCAGTTTGGAAAATCAGGCTGATTTCACAGAAAATGTTCTTGGAGCCAGTCTACCCAAAAGATATGTAAATTAAGTTGTTCACTCACCGTGACATTCCGTGTTCCGAACATTCTACATGAATAAAGTATTCGCCAAATATTCACTACAGAATTGTTAGCATGTGGATTACCGAACTTTCATCACAAAACATTGAATATTGATACTTAGAAGTATTTTCTCAGATTTTGCTGCGTTTTCCAAGTGCCAGTTTCAAAAATGAAGCAGTTTTCACAGTAAAATTCTCTTGAAGTGAGTTCAACCGAATCGACAAGTAGTTTACATTGTTTCAATCAACGTGAAATTCCACATTCCGAACATGGTACATGCATCACGGAATAAAAAAAGATTCTTTAATATGTTGTGAAAATGTGGATTACTGTACTTTCTTCCAAGATAAAGGCATCTTTACACCTACAAATATTTTCTCTCATTTCACAGCTTTATCCAAACATCACATTCGAGAATCAAGCAATTTTCGCTGAAATATTCTATTCTAGCTAGTTCTACCCAATACAATTCTAATTTACATAGTTCCATTACCGTGAAATTCTGTTTTTCGAACGCGCTACATGAATCACGGTTTGAAAAATATTTACTACACTCTTGTTAACATGTGGATTACCGGACTTTCATCCACCAATCAAGTCATATTGACACTTAGAAGCATTTTCTCATATTTCGAAGAATTTTCCTAACGCCAGATTTGAAAATGAGGCAGATTTTTCAGAAAAATGCTCTTGGAGCGTGTTCTACCCAATAGAGAGCTAATTTACTTATATGTGCTCATCATGACATTTTGTGTTCCGAACACATTTCATGTATCTCGGATTCGACAAATATTCACTACAGAGAAGTTATCATTTGGATTACTAATCTTACATCCACCATACAAGGCATATATACACCTACAAGTTTTTATTCTCATTTCGCTGTTTTATCCAAACGTCAAATTCGAAAATCATGCAATTTGCGCAGATAAATTCTATTCAAGCTAGATCTACCCAATAGAATTTTAATTTACATAGTTTCATTACCGTGAATTTCCGTGTTCCAAACACGCTAAATAAGTCACGGATTCGAAAAGTATTCCCTTCATAGTTGGTTACGTGGATTACCGGACTTAAATTCCCCATTCAAGGCATATTCACACTTAGAAGCCTTTTCTCAGATTTCTCATGTTTTTCCTAACGCCAGTTTGGAAAATCAGGCTGATTTCACAGAAAATGTTCTTGGAGCCAGTTCTACCCAAAAGATATGTAATTTAAGTAGTTCACTCACCGTGACAATCCGTGTCCTGAAAATGTTACATGCATCAAGGTTTCGACAATCATTCTTTAATGAGTGTGAGCACGTGGATTATCAAATTTTCATCCACCTTACAAGACATGTTTTCACCTAGAAACATTTACTCACATTTCGCAGAATTTTCCTAACGTCAGTTTTGAAAATCAGGCAGTTTTCCCAGAAAAATCCTCTTGTTGCATGTTCCATCCAATAGATATCTCATTTTCACAGATACCATCACCGTAACATTCCGTGTTCCTAAAAAAAGTTTCATGCACCAAGAATTCAACAAATATTCACTGCTGAGTTGATAGAATGTTAATTACCGATCTTTAATAAACCATTGAAGACATATTGTCACCTTAAATTATTTAATCAGATTTCACAGCGTTTTCATAACACCAATTTCGTAACTGAGTCAGATTTTTCAGTAAAACTCTCCTGGAGAGGGTTCTAACCAATAGATATGTAATATACATAGCTTCCCTCACCGAGAAAGACCGTGTTCCGAACAGGCTACATACATCAAGGATTTGAGAAACATTTTTAATGAGTTATGTACATGTGTATTACAGATCTTTCATCCACCATAAAAGGCATATTGACACATAGAAACATTTACTCTGAGTTCGCAGCTTTTCCCTAATAGCAGTTTCGAATATCAGGCAGTTTCCAAAGGAAATAAATGTTGGAGCGTGTTCTACCCAATAGATACGTAAATTACATAGATTCCCCGCTGTGAAATTACGTGTACCGAACACTCCACATGCAGAAAAGATTCGACAAAAATAAACTAGAGAGTTGTTTGCATGAGGATGACAGGACTTTCATCACAATACAAGGCATATTGATGTTTAGAAGCATTTTCTCTGATTTCACAGAGCTTTCCAAATGCCAGTATCGAAACTGAGACCGTTTTCACGGCAAAAACCGCTTGGAGCAGGTTCTAACCTATAGACATGTAATAAACATGGATTCGATCACTGTGAAATTCCGTGTTCTGAACACACTACATGTATCTCAGATTCGACAAATATTCACTACATAGTTGTTAGCATGTGGATTACAGCACTTTCATCCACCATACAAGGCTTACTGACACTTTGAAGAATTTTCTCAGATTTCACAGGTTAGTTTTAACGCCAGTTTAGAAAATGAGGCAGATTTGGCGGAGAAATATTCTTGGAGCGAGTTATACACAAAAGATATGTAATTTACCTAGTTTTACTCCCCGTGACATTCCGTGTTCTGAACACGTTACATGCATCACGGATTTGACAAACATACTTTAATGAGTTGTGAAGATTTGTATTATCGAACTTTCATCTTCCTTACAATGTATATTTACACATAGAAAGTTTATTCTGATTTAGTATATTTCTCCTAATCTCAGTTTCTAAAATCATGCAGTTTTCACAGAGAAAACCTCTTGGAGCGAGTTCTATCTAATAGACATGCAATTTACATAGAACCCATCAGCGTGAAATTCCGTATTCCAAAATACATACACGCATGACGGATTCGACAAATATTCACTACAGAATTGGTAGCATAAGAATTACCTAACATTCATCCACCATAAATGGCATATTGACAATTTGAAACACTTTCACATATTTCAAAAAATTTTCCTAATGCCAGATTTGTAAATGAGGGAGATTCACAAAAAATTCTCGTGGAGCAAGTACTTCCCAATAGAAATTTAATTTACATAGTTTCCCTCACAGTGACATTCCATTTCCCGAAAATGCTACATACTTCTCGGATTTGACAAACATTTTTAATGAGTTATGTACATGTGTACTACAGAACTTTCATCCACCATACAAGGCATATTTAAACCTAGAAACATTAACTCTGAATTTGCAGCCTTTTCCAGATGCCAGTTTCGAAAATCATGCTCTTTTCTCCAGAAAAAATTTTTGGAGCGAGTTCTACCCAATAGACTTGAAATTTACATAGAATCCATCACCGGATATTTCCGTCATACGATCACGCTACATGCATAGGCTTTCTACAATTAGTCACATCATGTTTGTTTGCATGTGTCTTTATGAACTTCCATCACAATACAAGGCATATTGTCAGTTTGAAGCATTTTCTCTGATTATGAAGGAATTTCCAAATGCCAGTTTCAAAAATGAGGCAGATTCCGCAGAAAAATCTCTTGGATTGAGTTCTAACCAAGAGACATGTATTTTACGTAGAATCGCTCACCGTGATATTCTGTGTTCCTAACACTATTCATGTATCTCGGATTCGACAAATATTCTCTACAGAGTTGTTAGTATGCGGATTGCCGAACTTTCATCCACCATACAAGGCATATTTACACCTACAATAGTTTAATCTGAGTTTGCAGCTTATTCCTAACGCCAGTTTCAAAAATCAGGCTGTTATCTCAGGAAAAACCTCTTGGAGCGATTTCTAACCTATGGAAAGTTAATTTACAAAAATTTCCTCACTGTGACATTCCGTGTTCTGAACAATCTACATGAATAACGGATTCGACAAATATTCACTATAGATATGTTAGCATGTCAATTACAGAACTTTCATCACAAAACATTGAATATTGATACTTAGAAGTATTTTCTCAGATTTTGCAGCGTTTTCCAAGCACCAGTTTCAAAAATGAAGCAGTTTTCACAGAAAAATTCTCTTGAAGTGAGTTCTACCAAATCGACAAGTAGTTTACATGTTTTCAATCACCGTGAAATTCCACGTTCCGAACATGATATATGCATAACGGATTAGAAAAAAGTTTCTTTAACATGTTGTGAAAATGTGGATTGCCGAACTTTCTTCCAACATAAAGGCATCTTTACACCTACAAATATTTTCTCTCATTTCGCAGCTTGTCCAAACATCACATTCGAGAATCAAGCAATTTTGGCCGAAAAATTTTATTCTAGCTAATTCTACCCAGTAGAATTCTAATTAACATAGTTTCATTACCGTGAAATTCTGTTTTCCGAACGCGCTAAATAAGTCACGGATTCGAAAAGTATTCCCTTCATAGTTGGTTACGTGGATTACCGGACTTAAATTCCCCATTCAAGGCATATTCACTCTTAGAAGCATTTTCTCCGATTTCTCAGGTTTTTCCTAATGCCAGTTTGGAAAATGAGGCTGATTTCACAGAAAATGTTCTTGGAGCCAGTTCTACCCAAAAGATATGTAATTTAAGTAGTTCACTCACCGTGAAATTCCGTGTTCCGAACATTCTACATGAATAAAGGATTCGCCAAATATTCACTACCCATTTGTTAGCATGTGGATTCCCGAACATTCATCACAAAACATTGAATATTTATATTTCGAAGTATTTTCTCAGATTTTGCTGCGTTTTCCAAGGGCCAGTTTAAAAATGAAGCAGTTTTCACAGAAAAATTCTCTTGAATTGAGTTCTACCGAATCGACAAGTTGTTTACATTGCTTCAATCAACGTGAAATTCCACATTCCGAACATGGTACATGCATCACAGAATAAAAAAAATTCTTTAATATGTTGTGAAAATGTGGATTACTGAACTTTCTTCCAACATAAAGGCATCTATACACCTACAAATATTTTCTCTCATTTTGCAGCTTTATCCAAACATCACATTCGAGAATCAAGCAATTTTCGCTGAAATATTCTATTCTAGCTAGTTCTACCCAATAGAATTCTAATTTACAAAGTTCCATTACCGTGAAATTCTGTTTTCGAACACGCTACATGAATCACGGTTTGAAAAATATTTACTACACACTTGTCAACGTGTGGATTACCGGACTTTCATCCACCAGTCAAGTCATATTGACACTTAGAAGCATTTTCTCGTATTTCGAAGATTTTTCCTAACGCCAGATTTGAAAATGAGGCAGATTTTGCAGAAAAATGCTCTTGGAGCGAGTTCTACCCAATAGAGAGGTAATTTACATAGATGTGCTCATCATGACATTTTGTGTTCCGAACACATTTCATGTATCTCGGATTCGACAAATATTCACTACAGAGATGTTAGCATTTGGATTACTAATCTTACATCCACCATACCAGGCATATTTACACCTACAAGTTTTTACTCTCATTTAGCAGTTTTATCCAAACGTCAAATTCCAAAATCATGCAATTTGCGCAGAAAAATTCTATTCAAGCTTGATCTACCCAATAGAATTTTAATTTACATAGTTTCATTACCGTGAATTTCCGTGTTCCAAACACGCTAAATAAGTCACGGATTCGAAAAGTATTCCCTTCATAGTTGGTTACGTGGATTACCGGACTTAAATTCCCCATTCAAGGCATATTCACACTTAGAAGCATTTTCTCAGATTTCTCATGTTTTTCCTAACGCCAGTTTGGAAAATCAGGCTGATTTCACAGAAAATGTTCTTGGAGCCAGTTCTACCCAAAAGATTTGTAATTTAAGTAGTTCACTCACCGTGACATTCCGTGTCCTGAAAATGTTACATGCATCCAGGATTCGACAATCATTCTTTAATGAGTGTGAGCACGTGGATTATCAAATTTTCATCCACCTTACAAGACATGTTTTCACCTAGAAACATTTACTCACATTTCGCAGAATTTTCCGAACGTCAGTTTCGAAAATCAGGCAGTTTTCCCAGAAAAATCCTCTTGTTGCATGTTCCATCCAATAGACATCTCATTTTCACAGATACCATCACCGTAACATTCTGTGTTCCTAAAAAAATTTGCATGCACCAAGGATTAAACAAATATTCACTTGTGAGTTGATAGCATGTGAATTACCGATCTTTAATAAACCATTGAAGACATATTGTCACCTTAAAATATTTAATCAGATTTCACAGCGTTTTCATAACACCAGTTTCGTAACTGAGGCAGATTTTTCAGTAAAACTCTCCTGGAGAGGGTTGTAACCAAAAGATATGTAATATACAAAACTTCCCTCACCGAGAAAGACCGTGTTCCGAACAGGCTACATACATCAAGGATTTGAGAAACATTTTTAATGAGTTATGTACATGTGTATTACAGATCTTTCATCCACCATACAAGGCATATTGACACATAGAAACATTAACTCTGAGTTCGCAGCTTTTCCCTAATAGCAGTTTCGAATATCAGGCAGTTTCCAAAGGAAATAAATGTTGGAGCGTGTTCTACCCAATAGATACGTAAATTACATAGAATCCCCCGCTGTTAAATTACGTGTACCGAACACACCACATGCAGAAAAGTTTCGACAAAAATAAACTAGAGAGTTGTTTGCATGAGGATGACAGGACTTTCATCACAATACAAGGCATATTGATGTTTAGAAGCATTTTCTCTGATTTCACAGAGCTTTCCAAATGCCAGTATCGAAACTGAGGCAGTTTTCACGGCAAAAACCGCTTGGAGCAGGTTCTAACCTATAGACATGTAATAAACATGGATTCGATCACTGTGAAATTCCGTGTTCTGAACACACTACATGTATCTCAGATTCGACAAATATTCACTACATAGTTGTTAGCATGTTGATTACAGCACTTTCATCCACCATACAAGGCTTACTGACACTTTGAAGAATTTTCTCAGATTTCACAGGTTAGTTTTAACGCCAGTTTAGAATATGAGGCAGATTTGGCGGAGAAATATTCTTGGAGCGAGTTATACACAAAAGATATGTAATTTACCTAGTTTTACTCACCGTGACATTCCGTGTTCTGAACACGTTACATGCATCATGGATTTGACAAACATACTTTAATGAGTTGTGAACATTTGTATTATCGAACTTTCATCTTCCTTACAATGTATATTTACACATAGAAAGTTTATTCTGATTTAGTATATTTCTCCTAATCTCAGTTTCTAAAATCATGCAGTTTTCACAGAGAAAAACTCTTGGAGCGAGTTCTATCTAATAGACATGCAATTTACATAGAACCCATCAGCGTGAAATTCCGTATTCCAAAATACCTACACGCATGACGGATTCGACAAATATTCACTACAGAATTGGTAGCATAAGAATTACCTAACATTCATCCACCATAAATGCCATGTTGACAATTTGAAACATTTTCACATATTTCAAAAAATTTTCCTAATGCCAGTTTTGTAAATGAGGGAGATTCACAAAAAATTCTCGTGGAGCAAGTACTTCCCAATAGAAATTTAATTTACATAGTTTCCCTCACAGTGACATTCCATTTCCCGAAAATGCTACATACTTCTCGGATTTGACAAACATTTTTAATGAGTTATGTACATGTGTACTACAGAACTTTCATCCACCATACAAGGCATATTTAAACCTAGAAACATTAACTCTGAATTTGCAGCCATTTCCAAATGCCAGTTTCAAAAATCATGCTCTTTTCTCCAGAAAAAATTTTTGGAGCGAGTTCTAACCAATAGACTTGAAATTTACATAGATTCCTTCTCCGGATATTTCCGTCATACGATCACGCTACATGCATAGGCTTTCTACAATTAGTCACATCAGGTTTGTTTGCATGTGGCTTTATGAACTTCCATCACAATACAAGGCATATTGTCAGTTTGAAGCATTTTCTCTGATTATGAAGGAATTTCCAAATGCCAGTTTCAAAAATGAGGCAGATTCCGCAGAAAAACCTCTTGGATTGAGTTCTAACCAAGAGACATGTATTTTACGTAGAATCGCTCACCGTGATATTCTGTGTTCCTAACACTATTCATGTATCTCGGATTCGACAAATATTCTCTACAGAGTTGTTAGTATGCGGATTGCCGAACTTTCATCCACCATACAAGGCATATTTACACCTACAATATTTTAATCTGAGTTCGCAGCTTATTCCTAACGCCAGTTTCAAAAATCAGGCTGTTATCTCAGGAAAAACCTCTTGGAGCGATTTCTAACCTAGGGAAATGTAATTTACATAAATTTCCTCACTGTGACATTCCGTGTTCTGATCATTCTACATGCAATACGGATTCGACAAATATTCACTACAGATTTGTTAGCATGTGGATTACCAAACTTTCATCACAAAACATTGAATATTTATACTTAGAAGTATTTTCTCAGATTTTGCAGGGTTTTCCAAGCGCCAGTTTCAAAAATGAAGCAGTTTTTACAGAAAAATTCTCTTGAAGTGAGTTCTACCAAATCGACAAGTAGTTTACATGTTATCAATCACCGTGAAATTCCACGTTCCGAACATGATATATGCATAACGGATTAGAAAAAAGATTCTTTAACATGTTGTGAAAATGTGGATTGCCGAACTTTCTTACAACATAAAGGCATCTTTACACCTACAAATATTTTCTCTCATTTCGCAGCTTGTCCAAACATCACATTCGAGAATCAAGCAATTTTGGCCGAAAAATTTTATTCTAGCTAATTCTACCCAGTAGAATTCTAATTAACATAGTTTCATTACCGTGAAATTCTGTTTTCCGAACGCGCTAAATAAGTCACGGATTCGAAAAGTATTCCCTTCATAGTTGGTTACGTGGATTACCGGACTTAAATTCCCCATTCAAGGCATATTCACTCTTAGAAGCATTTTCTCCGATTTCTCAGGTTTTTCCTACTGCCAGTTTGGAAAATGAGGCTGATTTCACAGAAAATGTTCTTGGAGCCAGTTCTACCCAAAACATATGTAATTTAAGTAGTTCACTCACCGTGACATTCCGTGTTCCGAACATTCTACATGCAATACGGATTCGCCAAATATTCACTACCCATTTGTTAGCATGTGGATTACCAAACATTCATCACAAAACATTGAATATTTATATTTAGAAGTATTTTCTCAGATTTTGCTGCGTTTTCCAAGGGCCAGTTTAAAAATGAAGCAGTTTTCACAGAAAAATTCTCTTGAAGTGAGTTCTACCGAATCGACAAGTTGTTTACATTGCTTCAATCAACGTGAAATTCCACATTCCGAACATGGTACATGCATCACAGAATAAAAAAAGATTCTTTAATATGTTGTGAAAATGTGGATTACTGAACTTTCTTCCAACATAAAGGCATCTTTACACCTACAAATATTTTCTCTCATTTTGCAGCTTTATCCAAACATCACATTCGAGAATCAAGCAATTTTCGCTGAAATATTCTATTCTAGCTAGTTCTACCCAATAGAATTCTAATTTACATAGTTCCATTACCGTGAAATTCTGTTTTCGAACGCGCTACATGAATCACGGTTTGAAAAATATTTACTACACTCTTGTCAACGTGTGGATTACCGGACTTTCATCCACCAGTCAAGTCATATTGACACTTAGAAGCATTTTCTCGTATTTCGAAGATTTTTCCTAACGCCAGATTTGAAAATGAGGCAGATTTTGCAGAAAAATGCTCTTGGAGCGAGTTCTACCCAATAGAGAGGTAATTTACATAGATGTGCTCATCATGACATTTTGTGTTCCGAACACATTTCATGTATCTCGGATTCGACAAATATTCACTACAGAGATGTTAGCATTTGGATTACTAATCTTACATCCACCATACCAGGCATATTTACACCTACAAGTTTTTACTCTCATTTAGCAGTTTTATCCAAACGTCAAATTCCAAAATCATGCAATTTGCGCAGAAAAATTCTATTCAAGCTTGATCTACCCAATAGAATTTTAATTTACATAGTTTCATTACCGTGAATTTCCGTGTTCCAAACACGCTAAATAAGTCACGGATTCGAAAAGTATTCCCTTCATAGTTGGTTACGTGGATTACCGGACTTAAATTCACCATTCAAGGCATATTCACACTTAGAAGCATTTTCTCAGATTTCTCATGTTTTTCCTAACGCCAGTTTGGAAAATCAGGCTGATTTCACAGAAAATGTTCTTGGAGCCAGTTCTACCCAAAAGATTTGTAATTTAAGTAGTTCACTCACCGTGACATTCCGTGTCCTGAAAATGTTACATGCATCCAGGATTCGACAATCATTCTTTAATGAGTGTGAGCACGTGGATTTTCAAATTTTCATCCACCTTACAAGACATGTTTTCACCTAGAAACATTTACTCACATTTCGCAGAATTTTCCTAACGTCAGTTTCGAAAATCAGGCAGTTTTCCCAGAAAAATCCTCTTGTTGCATGTTCCATCCAATAGACATCTCATTTTCACAGATACCATCACCGTTTCATTCCGTGTTCCTAAAAAATGTTGCATGCACCAAGGATTCGACAAATATTCACTGGTGAGTTGATAGCATGTGAATTACCGATCTTTAATAAACCATTGAAGTCATATTGTCACCTTAAAATATTTAATCAGATTTCACAGCGTTTTCATAACACCAGTTTCGTAACTGATGCAGATTTTTCAGTAAAACTCTCCTGGAGAGGGTTGTAACCAAAAGATATGTAATATACATAGCTTCCCTCACCGAGAAAGACCGTGTTCCGAACAGGCTACATACATCAAGGATTTGAGAAACATTTTTAATGAGTTATGTACATGTGTATTACAGATTTTTCATCCACCATACAAGGCATATTGACACATAGAAACATTAACTCTGATTTCGCAGCTTTTCCCTAATAGCAGTTTCGAAAATCAGGCAGTTTTCAAAGGAAATAAATGTTGGAGCGTGTTCTACCCAATAGATACGTAAATTACATAGATTCCCCCGCTGTGATATTACGTGTACCGAACACACCACATGCAGAAAAGATTCGACAAAAATAAACTAGAGAGTTGTTTGCATGAGGATGACAGGACTTTCATCACAATACAAGGCATATTGATGTTTAGAAGCATTTTCTCTGATTTCACAGAGCTTTCCAAATGCCAGTATCGAAACTGAGGCAGATTTCACAGCAAAAAACTCTTGGAGCATGTTCTAACCTATAGACATGTAATAAACATGGATTCGATCACTGTGAAATTCCGTGTTCTGAACACACTACATGTATCTCGGATTCGACAAATATTCACTTCATAGTAGTTAGCATGTGGATTACAGCACTTTCATCCACCATACAAGGCTTACTGACACTTTGAAGAATTTTCTCAGATTTCACAAGTTAGTTTTAACGCCAGTTTAGAAAATGAGGCAGATTTGGCGGAGAAATATTCTTGGAGCGAGTTATACACAAAAGATATGTAATTTACCTAGTTTTACTCACCGTGACATTCCGTGTTCTGAACACGTTACATGCATCACGGATTTGACAAACATAATTTAATGAGTTGTGAACATTTGTATTATCGAACTTTCATCTTCCTTACAATGTATATTTACACATAGAAAGTTTATTCTGATTTAGTATATTTCTCCTAATCTCAGTTTCTAAAATCATGCAGTTTTCACAGAGAAAAACTTTTGGAGCGAGTTCTATCCAATAGACATGCAATTTACATAGAACCCATCAGCGTGAAATTCCGTGTTCCAAAATACATACACGCATGATGGATTCGACAAATATTCACTACAGAATTGGTAGCATAAGAATTACCTAACATTCATCCACCATAAATGCCACATTGACACTTTGAAGCACTTTCCCATATTTCAAAATATTTTCCTAATGCCAGTTTTGTAAATGAGGGAGATTCACAAAAAATTCTCGTGGAGCAAGTACTTCCCAATAGAAATGTAATTTACATAGTTTCCTCACAGTGACATTCCAATTCCCGAAAATGCTACATACTTCTCGCATTTGACAAACATTTTTAATGAGTTATGTACATGTGTACTACAGAACTGTCATCCACCATACAAGGCATATTTAAACCTAGAAACATTAACTCTGAATTTGCAGCCTTTTCCAGATGCCAGTTTCGAAAATCATGCTCTTTTCTCCAGAAAAAATTTTTGGAGCGAGTTCTACCCAATTGACTTGAAATTTAAATAGATTCCATCTCCGGATATTTCCGTCATACGATCACGCTACATGCTTAGGCTTTCTGCAATTAGTCACATCATGTTTGTTTGCATGTGGCTTTATGAACTTCCATGACAATACAAGGCATATTGTCAGTTTGAAGCATTTTCTTTGATTTTGAAGAAATTTCCAAATGCCAGTTTCGAAAATGAGGCTGATTTCGCAGAAAAATCTCTTGGATTGAGTTCTAACCAAGAGAAATGTATTTTACGTAGAATCGCTCACCGTGATATTCTGTGTTCCGAACACTATTCATGTATCTCAGATTCGACAAATATTCTCTGCAGAGTTGTTAGTATGCGGATTGCCGAACTTTCATCCACCATAAAAGGCATATTTACACCTACAATTGTTTAATCTGAGTTCGCAAATTATTCCTAACGCCAGTTTCAAAAATCAGGCTGTTATCTCAGGAAAAAACTCTTCGAGCGACTTCTAACCTATGGAAAGTTAATTTACAAAAATTTCCTCACTGTGACATTCCGTGTTCTGAACAATCTACATGAATAACGGATTCGACAAATATTCACTACAGATATGTTAGCATGTCAATTACAGAACTTTCATCACAAAACATTGAATATTGATACTTAGAAATATTTTCTCAGATTTTGCAGCGTTTTCCAAGCACCAGTTTCAAAAATGAAGCAGTTTTCACAGAAAAATTCTCTTGAAGTGAGTTCTACCAAATCGACAAGTAGTTTAAATTTTTTCAATCACCGTGAAATTCCATGTTCCGAACATGGTACATGCATCACGGATTAGAATAAAGATTCTTTAACATGTTGTGAAAGTGTGGATTACCGAACTTTCTTCCAACATAAAGGCATCTTTACACCTACAAATATTTTCTCTCATTTCGCAGCTTGTCCAAACATCACATTCGAGAATCAAGCAATTTTCTCAGAAAAATTTTATTCTAGCTAATTCTACCCAATAGAATTCTAATTAACATAGTTTCATTACCGTGAAATTCTGTTTTCCGAACGCGCTATATAATTCACGGATTCGAAAAGTATTCCCTTCTTAGTTGGTTACTGGATTACCGTAATTTAAATCCCCATTCAAGGCATCTTCACTCTTAGAAGCATTTTCTCCGATTTTTCAGGTTTTCCTAATGCCATTTTGGAAAATGATGCTGATTTCACAGAAAATGTTCTTGGAGCCAGTTCTACCCAAAAGATATGTATTTAAGTAGTACACTCACCGTGAAATTCCGTGTTCCGAACATTCTACATGAATAAAGGATTCACCAAATATTCACTACATATTTGTTAGCATGTGGATTACCGAACTTTCATCACAAAACATTTAATATTGATACTTAGAAGTATTTTCTCAGATTTTGCTGCGTTTTCCAAGCGCCAGTTTCAAAAATGAAGCAGTTTTCACAGAAAAATTCTCTTGAAGTGAGTTCTACCGAATCGACAAGTAGTTTACATTGTTTCAATCAACGTGAATTTCCACATTCCGAACATGGTACATACATCACAGAATAAAAAAAGATTCTTTAATATGTTGTGAAAATGTGGATTACTGAACTTTCTTCCAACATAAAGGCATCTTTACACCTACAAATATTTTCTCTCATTTTGCAGCTTTATCCAAACATCACATTCGAGAATCAAGCAATTTTCGCTGAAATATTCTATTCTAGCTAGTTCTACCCAATAGAATTCTAATTTACATAGTTCCATTACCGTGAAATTCTGTTTTTCGAACGCGCTACATGAATCACGGTTTGAAAAATATTTACTACACTCTTGTTAACGTGTGGATTACCGGACTTTCATCCACCAGTCAAGTCATATTGACACTTAGAAGCATTTTCTCGTATTTCGAAGATTTTTCCTAACGCCAGATTTGAAAATGAGGCAGATTTTGCAGAAAAATGCTCTTGGAGCGAGTTCTACCCAATAGAGAGGTAATTTACATAGATGTGCTCATCATGACATTTTGCGTTCCGAACACATTTCATGTATTTCGGATTTGACAAATATTCACTACAGAGATGTTAGCATTTGGATTACTAGTCTTACATCCACCATACCAGGCATATTTACACCTACAAGTTTTTACTCTCATTTAGCAGTTTTATCCAAACGTCAAATTCGAAAATCATGCAATTTGCGCCGAAAAAATCTATTCAAGCTAGATCTACCCAATAGAATTTTAATTTACATAGTTTCATTACCGTGAATTTCCGTGTTCCAAACACGCTAAATAAGTCACGGATTCGAAAACTATTCCCTTCATAGTTGGTTACGTGGATTACCGGACTTAAATTCCCCATTCAAGGCATATTCACACTTAGAAGCATTTTCTCAGATTTCTCAGGATTTTCCTAACGCCAGTTTGGAAAATCAGGCTGATTTCACAGAAAAAGTTCTTGGAGCCAGTTCTAACCAAAACATATGTAATTTAACTAGTTCACTCACCGTGACATTCCGTGTCCTGAAAATGTTACATGCATCAAGGACTCGACAATCATTCTTTAATGAGTGTTAGCACGTGGATTATCAAATTTTCATCCACCTTACAAGACATGTTATCACCTAGAAACATTTACTCACATTTCGCAGAATTTTCCTAACGTCAGTTTCGAAAATCAGGCAGTTTACCCAGAAAAATCCTCTTGTTGCATGTTCCATCCAATAGACATCTCATTTTCACAGATAACATCACCGCAACATTCCGTGATCCTAAAAAAACTTTCATGCACCAAGGATTCAACAAATATTCACTGCTGAGTTGATAGCATGTGAATTACCGATCTTTAATAAACCATTGAAGACATATTGTCACGTTAAAATATTTAATCAGATTTCACAGCGTTTTCATAACACCAATTTCGTAACTGAGGCAGATTTTTCAGTAAAATTCTCCTGGAGAGGGTTCTACCCAATAGATTTGTAATATACATAGCTTCCCTCACCGAGAAAGACCGTGTTCCGAACAGGCTACATACATCAAGGATTTGAGAAACATTTTTAATGAGTTATGTACATGTGTATTACAGATCTTTCATCCACCATACAAGGCATATTGACACATAGAAAAATTAACTCTGAGTAAGCAGCTTTTCCCTAATAGCAGTTTCGAATATCAGGCAGTTTCCAAAGGAAATAAATGTTGGAGCGTGTTCTGCCCAATAGATACGTAAATTACATAGATTCCCCTGCTGTGAAATTACGTGTACCGAACACACCACATGCAGAAAAGATTCGACAAAAATAAACTATAGAGTTGTTTGCAAGAGGATGACAGGACTTTCATCACAATACAAGGCATATTGATGTTTAGAATCATTTTCTCTGATTTCACAGAGCTTTCCAAATGCCAGTACCGAAACTGAGGCAGTTTTCACGGCAAAAACCTCTTGGAGCAGGTTCTAACCTATAGACATGTAATAAACATGGATTCGATCACTGTGAAATTCCGTGTTCTGAACACACTACATGTATCTCGGATTCGACAAATATTCACTACATAGTTGTTAGCATGTGGATTACAGCACTTTCATCCACCATACAAGGCTTACTGACACTTTGAAGAATTTTCTCAGATTTCACAGGTTAGTTTTAACGCCAGTTTAGAAAATGAGGCAGATTTGGCGGAGAAATATACTTGGAGCGAGTTATACACAAAAGATATGTAATTTACCTAGTTTTACTCACCGTGACATTCCGTGTTCTGAACACGTTACATGCATCACGGATTTGACAAACATACTTTAATGAGTTGTGAAGATTTGTATTATCGAACTTTCATCTTCCTTACAATGTATATTTACACATAGAAAGTTTATTCTGATTTAGTATATTTCTCCTAATCTCAGTTTCTAAAATCATGCAGTTTTCACAGAGAAAACGTCTTGGAGCGAGTTCTATCTAATAGACATGCAATTTACATAGAAACCAACAGCGTGAAATTCCGTATCCAAAATACATACACGCATGACGGATTCGACAAATATTCACTACAGAATTGGTAGCATAAGAATTACCTTACATTCATCCACCATAAATGCCATATTGACAATTTGAAACACTTTCCCATATTTCAAAAGATTTTCCTAATGCCAGTTTTGTAAATGAGGGAGATTCACAAAAAATTCTCGTGGAGCAAGTACTTCCCAATAGAATTTTAATTTACATAATTTTCCTCAAAGTGACATTCCATTTCCCGAAAATGCTACATACTTCTCGGATTTGACAATCATTTTTAATGAGTTATGTACATGTGTATTACAGAACTTTCATCCACCATACAAGGCATATTTTAACCTAGAAACATTAACTCTGAATTTGCAGGCATTTCCAAATGCCAGTTTCGAAAATCATGCTCTTTTCTCCAGAAAAAATTTTTGGAGTGAGTTCTACCCAATAGACTTGAAATTTACATAGATTCCATCTCCGGATATTTCCGTCATACGATCACGCTACATGCATAGGCTTTCTACAATTAGTCACATCATGTTTGTTTGCATGTGTCTTTATGAACTTCCATCACAATACAAGGCATATTGTCAGTTTGAAGCATTTTCTCTGATTATGAAAGAATTTCCAAATGCCAGTTTCAAAAATGAGGCAGATTTCGCAGAAAAACCTCTTGGATTGAGTTCTAACCAAGAGACATGTATTTTACGTAGAATCGCTCACCGTGATATTCTGTGTTCCGAACACTATTCATGTATCTCGGATTCGACAAATATTCTCTACAGAGTTGTTAGTATGCGGATTGCCGAACTTTCATCCA
Source organism: Camelus bactrianus (assembly GCF_048773025.1). Taxonomy (NCBI): domain Eukaryota; kingdom Metazoa; phylum Chordata; class Mammalia; order Artiodactyla; family Camelidae; genus Camelus; species Camelus bactrianus. Next base: position 138,937,369 of record NC_133539.1, on the reverse strand, counting down.
CCATACAAGGCATATTTACACCTACAATAGTTTAATCTGAGTTTTCAGCTTATTCCTAACGCCAGTTTCAAAAATCAGGCTGTTATCTCAGGAAAAACCTCTTGGAGCGATTTCTAACCTAGGGAAATGTAATTTACATAAATTTCCTCACTGTGACATTCCGTGTTCTGATCATTCTACATGCAATACGGATTCGACAAATATTCACTACAGATTTGTTAGCATGTGGATTACCAAACTTTCATCACAAAACATTGTATATTTATACTTAGAAGTATTTTCTCAGATTTTGCAGGGTTTTACAAGCGCCAGTTTCAAAAATGAAGCAGTTTTTACAGAAAAATTCTCTTGAAGTGAGTTCTACCAAATCGACAAGTAGTTTACATGTTTTCAATCTCCGTGAAATTCCACGTTCCGAACATGGTACATGCATCACGGATTAGAAAAAAGATTCTTTAACATGTTGTGAAAATGTGGATTGCCGAACTTTCTTCCAACATAAAGGCATCTTTACATATACAAATATTTCTCTCATTTCGCAGCTTGTCCAAACATCACATTCGAGAATCAAGCAATTTTGGCCGAAAAATTTTATTCTAGCTAATTCTACCCAGTAGAATTCTAATTAACATAGTTTCATTACCGTGAAATTCTGTTTTCCGAACGCGCTAAATAAGTCACGGATTCGAAAAGTATTCCCTTCATAGTTGGTTACGTGGATTACCGGACTTAAATTCCCCATTCAAGGCATATTCACTCTTAGAAGCATTTTCTCCGATTTCTCAGGTTTTTCCTAATGCCAGTTTGGAAAATGAGGCTGATTTCACAGAAAATGTTCTTGGAGCCAGTTCTACCCAAAAGATAAGTAATTTAAGTAGTTCACTCACCGTGACATTCTGTGTTCCGAACATTCTACATGAATAAAGGATTCGCCAAATATTCACTACCCATTTGTTAGCATGTGGATTACCGAACATTCATCACAAAACATTGAATATTTATATTTAGAAGAATTTTCTCAGATTTTGCTGCGTTTTCCAAGCACCAGTTTCAAAAATGAAGCAGTTTTCACAGAAAAATTCTCTTGAAGTGAGTTCTACCGAATCGACTAGTAGTTTAGATTGCTTCAATCAACGTGAAATTCCACATTCCGAACATGGTACATGCATCACAGAATAAAAAAAGATTCTTTAATATGTTGTGAAAATGTGGATTACTGAACTTTCTTCCAACATAAAGGCATCTTTACACCTACAAATATTTTCTCTCATTTCGCAGCTTTATCCAAACATCACATTCGAGAATCAAGCAATTTTCGCTGAAATATTCTATTCTAGCTAGTTCTACCCAATAGAATTCTAATTTACATAGTTCCATTACCGTGAAATTCTGTTTTTTGAACGCGCTACATGAATCACGGTTTGAAAAATATTTACTACACTCTTGTTAACATGTGGATTACCGGACTTTCATCCACCAGTCAAGTCATATTGACACTTAGAAGCATTTTCTCGTATTTCGAAGATTTTTCCTAACGCCAGATTTGAAAATGAGGCAGATTTTGCAGAAAAATGCTCTTGGAGCGAGTTCTACCCAATAGAGAGGTAATTTACATAGATGTGCTCATCATGACATTTTGTGTTCCGAACACATTTCATGTATCTCGGATTCGACAAATATTCACTACAGAGATGTTAGCATTTGGATTACTAATCTTACATCCACCATACCAGGCATATTTACACCTACAAGTTTTTACTATCATTTAGCAGTTTTATCCAAACGTCAAATTCCAAAATCATGCAATTTGCGCCGAAAAATTCTATTCAAGCTAGATCTACCCAATAGAATTTTAATTTACATAGTTTCATTACCGTGAATTTCCGTGTTCCAAACACGCTAAATAAGTCACGGATTCGAAAAGTATTCCCTTCATAGTTGGTTACGTGGATTACCGGACTTAAATTCCCCATTCAAGGCATATTCACACTTAGAAGCATTTTCCCAGATTTCTCATGTTTTTCCTAACGCCAGTTTGGAAAATCAGGCTGATTTCACAGAAAATGTTCTTGGAGCCAGTTCTACCCAAAAGATTTGTAATTTAAGTAGTTCACTCACCGTGACATTCCGTGTCCTGAAAATGTTACATGCATCCAGGATTAGACAATCATTCTTTAATGAGTGTGAGCACGTGGATTATCAAATTTTCATCCACCTGACAAGACATGTTTTCACCTAGAAACATTTACTCACATTTCACAGAATTTTCCGAACGTCAGTTTCGAAAATCAGGCAGTTTTCCCAGAAAAATCCTCTTGTTGCATGTTCCATCCAATAGACATCTCATTTTCACAGATACCATCACCGTAACATTCCGTGTTCCTAAAAAAAGTTGCATGCACCAAGGATTCAACAAATATTCACTGGTGAGTTGATAGCATGTGAATTACCGATCTTTAATAAACCATTGAAGACATATTGTCACCTTAAAATATTTAATCAGATTTCACAGCGTTTTCATAACACCAGTTTCGTAACTGAGGCAGATTTTTCAGTAAAACTCTCCTGCAGAGGGTTGTAACCAAAAGATATGTAATATACATAGCTTCCCTCACCGAGAAAGACCGTGTTCCGAACAGGCTACATACATCAAGGATTTGAGAAACATTTTTAATGAGTTATGTACATGTGTATTACAGATCTTTCATCCACCATACAAGGCATATTGACACATAGAAACATTAACTCTGAGTTCGCAGCTATTCCCTAACAGCACTTTCGAAAATCAGGCAGTTTTCAAAGGAAATAAATGTTGGAGCGTGTTCTACCCAATAGATACGTAAATTACATAGGTTCCCCCGCAGTGATATTACGTGTACCAAACACACCACATGCAGAAAAGATTCGACAAAAATAAACTATAGAGTTGTTTGCATGAGGATGACAGGACTTTCATCACAATAAAAGGCATATTGATGTTTAGAAATATTTTCTCTGATTTCACAGAGTTTTCCAAATGCCAGTATCGAAACTGAGGCAGATTTCACAGCAAAAACCTCTTGGAGCAGGTTCTAACCTATAGACATGTAATAAACATGGATTCGAACACTGTGAAATTCCGTGTTCTGAACACACTACATATATCTCGGATTCGACAAATATTCACTACATAGTTGTTATCACGTGGATTACAGCACTTTCATCCACCATACAAGGCTTACTGACACTTTGAAGAATTTTCTCAGATTTCACAGGTTAGTTTTAACGCCAGTTTAGAAAATGAGGCAGATTTGGCGGAGAAATATTCTTGGAGCGAGTTATACACAAAAGATATGTAATTTACCTAGTTTTACTCACCGTGACATTCCGTGTTCTGAACACGTTACATGCATCACGGATTTGACAAACATACTTTAATGAGTTGTGAAGATTTGTATTATCGAACTTTCATCTTCCTTACAATGTATATTTGCACATAGAAAGTTTATTCTGATTTAGTATATTTCTCCTAAACTCAGTTTCTAAAATCATGCAGTTTTCACAGAGAAAACCTCTTGGAGCGAGTTCTATCCAATAGACATGCAATTTACATAGAACCCATCAGCGTGAAATTCCGTGTTCCAGAATACATACACGCATGATGGATTCGACAAATATTCACTACAGAATTGGTAGCATAAGAATTACCTAACATTCATCCACCATAAATGCCATATTGACACTTTGAAGCACTTTCCCATATTTCAAAAGATTTTCCTAATGCCAGTTTTGTAAATGAGGGAGATTCACAAAAAATTCTCGTGGAGCAAGTACTTCGCAATAGAAATTTAATTTACATATTTTCCCTCACAGTGACATTCCAATTCCAGAAAACGCTACATAATTCTCGGATTTGACAAACATTTTTAATGAGTTATGTACATGTGTACTACAGAACTTTCATCCACCATACAAGGCATATTAAAACCTAGAAATTTTAACTCTGAATTTGCAGCCTTTTCCAGATGCCAGTTTCGAAAATCATGCTCTTTTCTCCAGAAAAAATTTTTGGAGCGAGTTCTACCCAATAGAATTGAAATTTACATAGATTCCATCTCCGGATATTTCCGTCATACGATCACGCTACATGCTTAGGCTTTCTACAATTAGTCACATCAAGTTTGTTTGCATGTGGCTTTATGAACTTCCATGACAATACAAGGCATATTGTCAGTTTGAAGCATTTTCTTTGATTTTGAAGAAATTTCCAAATGCCAGTTTCGAAAATGAGGCTGATTTCGCAGAAAATTCTCTTGGATTGAGTTCTAACCAAGAGAAAAGTATTTTACGTAGAATCGCTCACCGTGATATTCTGTGTTCCTAACACTATTCATGTATCTCGGATTCGACAAATATTCTCTGCAGAGTAGTTAGTATGCGGATTGCCGAACTTTCATCCTCCATAAAAGGCATATTTACACCTACAATTGTTTAATCTGAGTTCGCAAATTATTCCTAACGCCAGTTTCAAATATCAGGCTGTTATCTCAGGAAAAAACTCTTCGAGCGATTTCTAACCTATGGAAAGTTAATTTACAAAAATTTCCTCACTGTGACATTCCGTGTTCTGAACAATCTACATGAATAACGGATTCGACAAATATTCACTACAGATATGTTAGCATGTCAATTACAGAACTTTCATCACAAAACATTGAATATTGATACTTAGAAGTATTTTCTCAGATTTTGCAGCGTTTTCCAAGCACCAGTTTCAAAAATGAAGCAGTTTTCACAGAAAAATTCTCTTGAAGTGAGTTCTACCAAATCGACAAGTAGTTTACATGTTTTCAATCACCGTGAAATTCCACGTTCCGAACATGATATATGCAAAACGGATTAGAAAAAAGATTCTTTAACATGTTGTGAAAATGTGGATTGCCGAACTTTCTTCCAACATAAAGGCATCTTTACACCTACAAATATTTTCTCTCATTTCGCAGCTTGTCCAAACATCACATTCGAGAATCAAGCAATTTTGGCCGAAAAATTTTATTCTAGCTAATTCTACCCAGTAGAATTCTAATTAACATAGTTTCATTACCGTGAAATTCTGTTTTCCGAACGCGCTAAATAAGTCACGGATTCGAAAAGTATTCCCTTCATAGTTGGTTACGTGGATTACCGGACTTAAATTCCCCATTCAAGGCATATTCACTCTTAGAAGCATTTTCTCCGATTTCTCAGGTTTTTCCTAATGCCAGTTTGGAAAATGAGGCTGATTTCACAGAAAATGTTCTTGGAGCCAGTTCTACCCAAAAGATATGTAATTTAAGTAGTTCACTCACCGTGACATTCCGTGTTCCGAACATTCTACATGAATAAAGGATTCGCCAAATATTCACTACCCATTTGTTAGCATGTGGATTACCGAACATTCATCACAAAACATTGAATATTTATATTTAGAAGTATTTTCTCAGATTTTACTGCGTTTTCCAAGTGCCAGTTTCAAAAATGAAGCAGTTTTCACAGAAAAATTCTCTTGAAGTGAGTTCTATCGAATCGACAAGTAGTTTACATTGTTAAAATCAACGTGAAATTCCACATTCTGAACATGGTACATACATCACAGAATAAAAAAAGATTCTTTAATATGTTGTGAAAATGTGGATTACTGAACTTTCTTCCAACATAAAGGCATCTTTACACCTACAAATATTTTCTCTCATTTTGCAGCTTTATCCAAACATCACATTCGAGAATCAAGCAATTTTCGCTGAAATATTCTATGCTACCTAGTTCTACCCAATAGAATTCTAATTTACATAGTTCCATTACCGTGAAATTCTGTTTTTCGAACGCGCTACATGAATCACGGTTTGAAAAATATTTACTACACTCTTGTTAACGTGTGGATTACCGGACTTTCATCCACCAGTCAAGTCATATTGACACTTAGAAGCATTTTCTCATATTTCGAAGATTTTTCCTAACGCCAGATTTGAAAATGAGGCAGATTTTGCAGAAAAATGCTCTTGGAGTGAGTTCTACCCAATAGACAGGTAATTTACATAGATGTGCTCATCATGACATTTTGCGTTCCGAACACATTTCATGTATCTCGGATTCGACAAATATTCACTACAGAGATGTTAGCATTTGGATTACTAATCTTACATCCACCATACCAGGCATATTTACACCTACAAGTTTTTACTCTCATTTAGCAGTTTTATCCAAACATCAAATTCGAAAATCATGCAATTTGCGCCGAAAAATTCTATTCAAGCTAGATCTACCCAATAGAATTTTAATTTACATAGTTTCATTACCGTGAATTTCCGTGTTCCAAACACGCAAAATAAGTCACGGATTCGAAAAGTATTCCCTTCATAGTTGGTTACGTGGATTACCGGACTTAAATTCCCCATTCAAGGCATATTCACACTTAGAAGCATTTTCTCAGATTTCTCAGGATTTTCCTAACGCCAGTTTGGAAAATGAGGCTGATTTCACAGAAAATGTTCTTGGAGCCAGTTCTACCCAAAAGATATGTAATTTAAGTAGTTCACTCACCGTGACAATCCGTGTCCTGAAAATGTTACATGCATCAAGGTTTCGAGAATCATACTTTAATGAGTGTGAGCACGTGGATTATCAAATTTTCATCCACTTTACAAGACATGTTTTCACCTAGAAACATTTACTAACATTTCGCAGAATTTTCCTAACGTCAGTTTCGGAAATCAGGCAGTTTACACAGAAAAATCCTCTTGTTGCATGTTCCATCCAATAGACATCTCATTTTCACAGATACCATCACCGTAACATTCCGTGTTCCTAAAAAAAGTTTCAATCACCAAGGATTCAACAAATATTCACTGCTGAGTTGATAGCATGTGAATTACCGATCTTTAATAAACCATTGAAGACATATTGTCACGTTAAAATATTTAATCAGATTTCACAGCGTTTTCATAACACCAATTTCGTAACTGAGGCAGATTTTTCGGTAAAACTCTCCTGGAGAGGGTTCTAACCAATAGATATGTAATATACATAGCTTCCCTCACCGAGAAAGACCGTGTTCCGAACAGGCTACATACATCAAGGATTTGAGAAACATTTTTAATGAGTTATGTACATGTGTATTACAGATCTTTCATCCACCATACAAGGCATATTGACACATGGAATAATTAACTCTGAGTTCGCAGCTTTTCCCTAATAGCAGTTTCGAATATCAGGCAGTTTCCAAAGGAAATAAATGTTGGAGCGTGTTCTACCCAATAGATACTTAAATTACATAGATTCCCCCGCTGTGAAATTACGTGTACCGAACACACCACATGCAGAAAGATTCGACAAAAATAAACTATAGAGTTGTTTGCATGAGGATGACAGGACTTTCATCACAAAACAAGGCATATTGATGTTTAGAAGCATTTTCTCTGATTTCACAGAGCTTTCCAAATGCCAGTACAGAAACTGAGGCAGTTTTCACGGCAAAAACCTCTTGGAGCAGGTTCTAACCTATAGACATGTAATAAACATGGATTCGATCACTGTGAAATTCCGTGTTCTGAACACACTACATGTATCTCGGATTCGACAAATATTCACTACATAGTTGTTAGCATGTGGATTACAGCACTTTCATCCACCATACAAGGCTTACTGACACTTTGAAGAATTTTCTCAGATTTCACAGGTTAGTTTTAACGCCAGTTTAGAAAATGAGGCAGATTTGGCGGAGAAATATTCTTGGAGCGAGTTATACACAAAAGATATGTAATTTACCTAGTTTTACTCACCGTGACATTCCGTGTTCTGAACACGTTACATGCATCACGGATTTGACAAACATACTTTAATGAGTTGTGACGATTTGTATTATCGAACTTTCATCTTCCTTACAATGTATATTTACACATAGAAAGTTTATTCTGATTTAGTATATTTCTCCTAATCTCAGTTTCTAAAATCATGCAGTTTTCACAGAGAAAACCTCTTGGAGCGAGTTCTATCTAATAGACATGCAATTTACATAGAAACCATCAGCGTGAAATTCCGTATTCCAAAATATATACACGCATGACGGATTCGACAAATATTCACTACAGAATTGGTAGCATAAGAATTACCTAACATTCATCCACCATAAATGCCATATTGACAATTTGAAACACTTTCACATATTTCAAAAAATTTTCCTAATGCCAGTTTTGTAAATGAGGGAGATTCACAAAAAATTCTCGTGGAGCAAGTACTTCCCAATAGAAATTTAATTTACATAGTTTCCCTCACAGTGACATTCCAATTCCCGAAAATGCTACATACATCTCGGATTTGACAAACATTTTTAATGAGTTATGTACATGTGTATTACAGAACTTTCATCCACCATACAAGGCATATTTAAACCTAGAAACTTTAACTCTGAATTTGCAGCCATTTCCAAATGCCAGTTTCAAAAATCATGCTCTTTTCTCCAGAAAAAATTTTTGGAGCGAGTTCTACAAAATAGACTTGAAATTTACATAGATTCCATCTCCGGATATTTCCGTCATACGATCACGCTACATGCTTAGGCTTTCTACAATTAGTCACATCATGTTTGTTTGCATGTGTCTTTATGAACTTCCATCACAATACAAGGCATATTGTCAGTTTGAAGCATTTTCTCTGATTATGAAAGAATTTCCAAATGCCAGTTTCAAAAATGAGGCAGATTTCGCAGAAAAACATCTTGGATTGAGTTCTAACCAAGAGACATGTATTTTACGTAGAATCGCTCACCGTGATATTCTGTGTTCCTATCACTTTTCATGTATCTCGGATTCGACAAATATTCTCTACAGAGTTGTTAGTATGCGGATTGCCGAACTTTCATCCACCATACAAGGCATATTTACACCTACAATAGTTTAATCTGAGTTTTCAGCTTATTCCTAACGCCAGTTTCAAAAATCAGGCTGTTATCTCAGGAAAAACCTCTTGGAGCGATTTCTAACCTAGGGAAATGTAATTTACATAAATTTCCTCACTGTGACATTCCGTGTTCTGATCATTCTACATGCAATACGGATTCGACAAATATTCACTACAGATTTGTTAGCATGTGGATTACCAAACTTTCATCACAAAACATTGAATATTTATTCTTAGAAGTATTTTCTCAGATTTTGCAGGGTTTTCCAAGCGCCAGTTTCAAAAATGAAGCAGTTTTTACAGAAAAATTCTCTTGAAGTGAGTTCTACCAAATCGACAAGTAGTTTACATGTTTTCAATCACCGTGAAATTCCACGTTCCGAACATGATATATGCATAACTGATTAGAAAAAAGATTCTTTAACATGTTGTGAAAATGTGGATTGCCGAACTTTCTTCCAACATAAAGGCATCTTTACACCTACAAATATTTTCTCTCATTTCGCAGCTTGTCCAAACATCACATTCGAGAATCAAGCAATTTTGGCCGAAAAATTTTATTCTAGCTAATTCTACCCAATAGAATTCTAATTAACATAGTTTCATTACCGTGAAATTCTGTTTTCCGAACGCGCTAAATAAGTCACGGATTGGAAAAGTATTCCCTTCATAGTTGGTTACGTGGATTACCGGACTTAAATTCCCCATTCAAGGCATATTCACTCTTAGAAGCATTTTCTCCGATTTCTCAGGTTTTTCCTAATGCCATTTTGGAAAATTAGGCTGATTTCACAGAAAATGTTCTTGGAGCCAGTTCTACCCAAAAGATAAGTAATTTAAGTAGTTCACTCACCGTGACATTCCGTGTTCCGAACATTCTACATGAATAAAGGATTCGCCAAATATTCACTACCCATTTGTTAGCATGTGGATTACCGAATATTCATCACAAAACATTGAATATTTATATTTAGAAGTATTTTCTCAAATTTTGCTGCGTTTTCCAAGCGCCAGTTTCAAAAATGAAGCAGTTTTCACAGAAAAATTCTCTTGAAGTGAGTTCTACCGAATCGACAAGTAGTTTACATTGCTTCAATCAACGTGAAATTCCACATTCCGAACATGGTACATGCATCACAGAATAAAAAAAGATTCTTTAATATGTTGTGAAAATGTGGATTACTGAACTTTCTTCCAACATAAAGGCATCTTCACACCTACAAATATTTTCTCTCATTTTGCAGCTTTATCCAAACATCACATTTGAGAATCAAGCAATTTTCGCTGAAATATTCTATTCTAGCTAGTTCTACCCAAAAGAATTCTAATTTACATAGTTCCATTACCGTGAAATTCTGTTTTTCGAACGCGCTACATGAATCACGGTTTGAAAAATATTTACTACACTCTTGTTAACGTGTGGATTACCGGACTTTCATCCACCAGTCAAGTCATATTGACACTTAGAAGCATTTTCTCGTATTTCGAAGATTTTTCCTAACGCCAGATTTGAAAATGAGGCAGATTTTGCAGAAAAATGCTCTTGGAGCGAGTTCTACCCAATAGAGAGGTAATTTACGTAGATGTGTTCATCATGACATTTTGTGTTCCGAACACATTTCATGTATCTTGGATTCGACAAATATTCACTACAGAGATGTTAGCATTTGGATTACTAATCTTACATCCACAATACCAGGCATATTTACACCTACAAGTTTTTACTCCCATTTACCAGTTTTATCCAAACGTCAAATTCCAAAATCATGCAATTTGCGCAGAAAAATTCTATTCAAGCTTGATCTACCCAATAGAATTTTAATTTACATAGTTTCATTACCGTGAATTTCCGTGTTCCAAACACGCTAAATAAGTCACGGATTCGAAAAGTATTCCCTTCATAGTTGGTTACGTGGATTAGCGGACTTAAATTCCCCATTCAAGGCATATTCACACTTAGAAGCATTTTCTCAGATTTCTCATGTTTTTCCTAACGCCAGTTTGGAAAATGAGGCTGATTTCACAGAAAATGTTCTTGGAGCCAGTTCTACCCAAAAGATTTGTAATTTAAGTAGTTCACTCACCGTGACATTCCGTGTCCTGAAAATGTTACATGCATCCAGGATTCGACAATCATTCTTTAATGAGTGTGAGCATGTGGATTATCAAATTTTCATCCACCTTACAAGACATGTTTTCACCTAGAAACATTTACTCACATTTCGCAGAATTTTCCGAACGTCAGTTTCGAAAATCAGGCAGTTTTCCCAGAAAAATCCTCTTGTTGCATGTTCCATCCAATAGACATCTCATTTTCACAGATACCATCACCGTAACATTCCGTGTTCCTAAAAAAAGTTGCATGCACCAAGGATTCAACAAATATTCACTGGTGAGTTGATAGCATGTGAATTACCGATCTTTAATAAACCATTGAAGACATATTGTCACCTTAAAATATTTAATCAGATTTCACAGCGTTTTCATAACACCAGTTTCGTAACTGAGGCAGATTTTTCAGTAAAACTCTCCTGGAGAGGGTTCTAACCAAAAGATATGTAATATACATAGCTTCCCTCACCGAGAAAGACCATGTACCGAACAGGCTACATACATCAAGGATTTGAGAAACATTTTTAATGAGTTATGTACATGTGTATTACAGATCTTTCATCCACCATACAAGGCATATTGACACATAGAAACATTAACTCTGAGTTCGCAGCTTTTCCCTAACAGCAGTTTCGAAAATCAGGCAGTTTTCAAAGGAAATAAATGTTGGAGCGTGTTCTACCCAATAGATACGTAAATTACATAGATTCCCCCGCTGTGATATTACGTGTACCGAACACACCACATGCAGAAAAGATTCGACAAAAATAAACTATAGAGTTGTTTGCATGAGGATGACAGGACTTTCATCACAATACAAGGCATATTGATGTTTAGAAGCATTTTCTCTGATTTCACAGAGCTTTCCAAATGCCAGTATCGAAACTGAGGCAGATTTCACAGCAAAAACCTCTTGCAGCAGGTTGTAACCTATAGACATGTAATAAACATGGATTCGATCACTGTGAAATTCCGTGTTCTGAACACACTACATGTATCTCGGATTCGACAAATATTCACTACATAGTTGTTAGCATGTGGATTACAGCACTTTCATCCACCATACAAGGCTTACTGACACTTTGAAAAATTTTCTCAGATTTCACAGGTTAGTTTTAACGCCAGTTTAGAAAATGAGGCAGATTTGGCGGAGAAATATTCTTGGAGTGAGTTATACACAAAAGATATGTAATTTACCTAGTTTTACTCACCGTGACATTCCATGTTCTGAACACGTTACATGCATCACGGATTTGACAAACATACTTTAATGAGTTGTGAAGATTTGTATTATCGAACTTTCATCTTCCTTACAATGTATATTTACACATAGAAAGTTTATTCTGATTTAGTATATTCCTCCTAATCTCAGTTTCTAAAATCATGCAGTTTTCACAGAGAAAACCTCTTGGAGCGAGTTCTATCTAATAGACATGCAATTTACATAGAAACCATCAGCGTGAAATTCCGTATTCCAAAATACATACACGCAAGATGGATTCGACAAATATTCACTACAGAATTGGTAGCATAAGAATTACCTAACATTCATCCACCATAAATGCCATATTGACAATTTGAAACACTTTCACATATTTCAAAAAATTTTCCTAATGCCAGTTTTGTAAATGAGGGAGATTCACAAAAAATTCTCGTGGAGCAAGTACTTCCCAATAGAAATTTAATTTACATAGTTTCCCTCACAGTGACATTCCAATTCCCGAAAATGCTACATACTTCTCGGATTTGACAAACATTTTTAATTAGTTATGTACATGTGTATTACAGAACTTTCATCCACCATACAAGGCATATTTAAACCTAGAAACTTTAACTCTGAATTTGCAGCCATTTCCAAATGCCAGTTTCAAAAATCATGCTCTTTTCTCCAGAAAAAATTTTTGGAGCGAGTTCTACGCAATAGACTTGAAATTTACATAGATTCCATCTCCGGATATTTCCGTCATACGATCACGCTACATGCATAGGCTTTCTACAATTAGTCACATCATGTTTGTTTGCATGTGTCTTTATGAACTTCCATCACAATACAAGGCATATTGTCAGTTTGAAGCATTTTCTCTGATTATGAAGGAATTTCCAAATGCCAGTTTCAAAAATGAGGCAGATTTCGCAGAAAAACCTCTTGGATTGAGTTCTAACCAAGAGACATGTATTTTACGTAGAATCGCTCACCGTGATATTCTGTGTTCCTAACACTATTCATGTATCTCGGATTCGACAAATATTCTCTACAGAGTTGTTAGTATGCGGATTGCCGAACTTTCATCCACCATACAAGGCATATTTACACCTACAATAGTTTAATCTGAGTTCGCAGCTTATTCCTAATGCCAGTTTCAAAAATCAGGCTGTTATCTCAGGAAAAACCTCTTGGAGCGATTTCTAACCTAGGGAAATATAATTTACATAAATTTCCTCACTGTGACATTCCGTGTTCTGATCATTCTACATGCAATACTGATTCGACAAATATTCACTACAGATTTGTTAGCATGTGGATTACCAAACTTTCATCACAAAACATTGAATATTTATACTTAGAAGTATTTTCTCAGATTTTGCAGGGTTTTCCAAGCGCCAGTTTCAAAAATGAAGCAGTTTTTACAGAAAAATTCTCTTGAAGTGAGTTCTACCAAACCGACAAGTAGTTTACATGTTTTCAATCACCGTGAAATTCCACGTTCCGAACATGATATATGCATAACGGATTAGAAAAAAGATTCTTTAACATGTTGTGAAAATGTGGATTACCGAAGTTTCTTCCAACATAAAGGCATCTTTACACCTACAAATATTTTCTCTCATTTCGCATCTTGTCCAAACATCACATTCGAGAATCAAGCAATTTTCTCAGAAAAATTTTATTCTAGCTAAACCTACCCAATAGAATTCTAATTAACATAGTTTCATTACCGTGAATTTCTGTTTTCCGAACGCGCTATATAATTCACGGATTCGAAAAGTATTCCCTTCATAGTTGGTTACGTGGATTACCGTAATTTAATTCCCCATTCAAGGCATCTTCACTCTTAGAAGCATTTTCTCCGATTTCTCAGGTTTTTCCTAATGCCAGTTTGGAAAATGAGGCTGATTTCACAGAAAATGTTCTTGGATCCAGTTCTACCCAAAAGATATGTAATTTAAGTAGTTCACTCACCGTGACATTCCATGTTCCGAACATTCTACATGCATAACGGATTCGACAAATATTCACTACAGAATTGTTAGCATGTGGATTACCGAACATTCATCACAAAACATTGAATATTTATACTTAGAAGTATTTTCTCAGATTTTGCAGCGTTTTCCAAGCGCCAGTTTCAAAAATGAAGCAGTTTTCACAGAAAAATTCTCTTGAAGTGAGTTCTACCGAATCGACAAGTAGTTTACATTGCTTCAATCAACGTGAAATTCCACATTCCGAACATGGTACATGCATCACAGAATAAAAAAACATTCTTTAATATGTTGTGAAAATGTGGATTACTGAACTTTCTTCCAACATAAAGGCATCTTTACACCTACAAATATTTTCTCTCATTTCGTAGCTTTATCCAAACATCCCATTCGAGAATCAAGCAATTTTCACTGAAATATTCTATTCTAGCTAGTTCTACCCAATAGAATTCTAATTTACATAGTTCCATTACCTTGAAATTCTGTTTTTCGAACACGCTACATGAATCACGGTTTGAAAAATATTTACTACACTCTTGTTAAAATGTGGATTACCGGACTTTCATCCACCAATCAAGTCATATTGACACTTAGAAGCATTTTCTCGTTTTTCGAAGATTTTTCCTAACGCCAGATTTGAAAATGAGGCAGATTTTGCAGAAAAATGCTCTTGGAGCGAGTTCTACCCAATAGACAGGTAATTTACATAGATGTGCTCATCATGACATTTTGTGTTCCGAACACATTTCATGTATCTCGGATTCGACAAATATTCACTACAGAGATGTTAGCATTTGGATTACAAATCTTACATACACCATACCAGGCATATTTTCACCTACAAGTTTTTACTCTCATTTAGCAGTTTTATCCAAACGTCAAATTCGAAAATCATGCAATTTGCGCAGATAAATTCAATTCAAGCTAGTTCTACCCAATAGAATTTTAATTTACATAGTTTCATTACCGTGAATTTCCATGTTCCAAACACGCTAAATAATTTACGCATTCGAACAGTATTACCTTCATAGTTGGATACGTGGATTACCGCACTTAAATTCCCCATTCAAGGCATATTCACACTTAGAAGCATTTTCTCAGATTTCTCATGTTTTTCCTAACGCCAGTTTGGAAAATCAGGCTGATTTCACAGAAAATGTTCTTGGAGCCAGTTCTACCCAAAAGATTTGTAATTTAAGTAGTTCACTCACCGTGACATTCCGTGTCCTGAAAATGTTACATGCATCCAGGATTCGACAATCATTCTTTAATGAGTGTGAGCATGTGGATTATCAAATTTTCATCCACCTTACAAGACATGTTTTCACCTAGAAACATTTACTCACATTTCGCAGAATTTTCCGAACGTCAGTTTCGAAAATCAGGCAGTTTTCCCAGAAAAATCCTCTTGTTGCATGTTCCATCCAATAGACATCTCATTTTCACAGACACCATCACCGTAACATTCCGTGTTCCTAAAAAAAGTTGCATGCACCAAGGATTCAACAAATATTCACTGGTGAGTTGATAGCATGTGAATTACCGATCTTTAATAAACCATTGAAGACATATTGTCACCTTAAAATATTTAATCAGATTTCACAGCGTTTTCATAACACCAGTTTCGTAACTGAGGCAGATTTTTCAGTAAAACTCTCCTGGAGAGGGTTGTAACCAAAAGATATGTAATATACATAGCTTCCCTCACCGAGAAAGACCGTGTTCCGAACAGGCTACATACATCAAGGATTTGAGAAACATTTTTAATGAGTTATGTACATGTGTATTACAGATCTTTCATCCACCATACAAGGCATATTGACACATAGAAACATTAACTCTGAGTTCGCAGCTTTTCCCTAACAGCAGTTTCGAAAATCAGGCAGTTTTCAAAGGAAATAAATGTTGGAGCGTGTTCTACCCAATAGATACGTAAATTACATAGATTCCCCCGCTGTGATATTACGTGTACCGAACACACCACATGCAGAAAAGTTTCGACAAAAATAAACTATAGAGTTGTTTGCATGAGGATGACAGGACTTTCATCACAATACAAGGCATATTGATGTTTAGAAGCATTTTCTCTGATTTCACAGAGCTTTCCAAATGCCAGTATCGAAACTGAGGCAGATTTCACAGCAAAAACCTCTTGGAGCAGGTTCTAACCTATAGACATGTAATAAACATGGATTCGATCACTGTGAAATTCCGTGTTCTGAACACACTACATGTATCTCGGATTCGACAAATATTCACTTCATAGTAGTTAGCATGTGGATTACAGCACTTTCATCCACCATACAAGGCTTACTGACACTTTGAAGAATTTTCTCAGATTTCACAATTTAGTTTTAACGCCAGTTTAGAAAATGAGGCAGATTTGGCGGAGAAATATTCTTGGAGCGAGTTATACACAAAAGATATGTAATTTACCTAGTTTTACTCACCGTGACATTCCGTGTTCTGAACACGTTACATGCATCACGGATTTGACAAACATACTTTAATGAGTTGTGAACATTTGTATTATCGAACTTTCATCTTCCTTACAATGTATATTTACACATAGAAAGTTTATTCTGATTTAGTATATTTCTCCTAATCTCAGTTTCTAAAATCATGCAGTTTTCACAGAGAAAAACTTTTGGAGCGAGTTCTATCCAATAGACATGCAATTTACATAGAACCCATCAGCGTGAAATTCCGTGTTCCAAAATACATACACGCATGATGGATTCGACAAATATTCACTACAGAATTGGTAGCATAAGAATTACCTAACATTCATCCACCATAAATGCCACATTGACACTTTGAAGCACTTTCCCATATTTCAAAAGATTTTCCTAATGCCAGTTTTGTAAATGAGGGAGATTCACAAAAAATTCTCCTGGAGCAAGTACTTCCCAATAGAAATTTAATTTACATAGTTTCCCTCACAGTGACATTCCAATTCCCGAAAATGCTACATACTTCTCGGATTTGACAAACATTTTTAATTAGTTATGTACATGTGTATTACAGAACTTTCATCCACCATAGAAGGCATATTTAAACCTAGAAACATTAACTCTGAATTTGCAGCCTTTTCCAGATGCCAGTTTCGAAAATCATGCTCTTTTCTCCAGAAAAAATTTTTGGAGCGAGTTCTACCCAATTGACTTGAAATTTACATAGATTCCATCTCCGGATATTTCCGTCATACGATCACGCTACATGCTTAGGCTTTCTACAATTAGTCACATCATGTTTGTTTGCATGTGGCTTTATGAACTTCCATGACAATACAAGGCATATTTTCAGTTTGAAGCATTTTCTTTGATTTTGAAGAAATTTCCAAATGCCAGTTTCGAAAATGAGGCAGATTTCGCAGAAAAATCTCTTGGATTGAGTTCTAACCAAGAGAAATGTATTTTACGTAGAATCGCTCACCGTGATATTCTGTGTTCCGAACACTATTCATGTATCTCGGATTCGACAAATATTCTCTGCAGAGTTGTTAGTATGCGGATTGCCGAACTTTCATCCACCATAAAAGGCATATTTACACCTACAATTGTTTAATCTGAGTTCGCAAATTATTCCTAACGCCAGTTTCAAAAATCAGGCTGTTATCTGAGGAAAAAACTCTTCGAGTGATTTCTAACCTATGGAAAGTTAATTTACAAAAATTTCCTCACTGTGACATTCCGTGTTCTGAACAATCTACATGAATAACGGATTCGACAAATATTCACTACAGATATGTTAGCATGTCAATTACAGAACTTTCATCACAAAACATTGAATATTGATACTTAGAAGTATTTTCTCAGATTTTGCAGCGTTTTCCAAGCACCAGTTTCAAAAATGAAGCAGTTTTCACAGAAAAATTCTCTTGAAGTGAGTTCTACCAAATCGACAAGTAGTTTACATTTTTTCAATCACCATGAAATTCCACGTTCCGAACATGGTACATGCATCACGGATTAGAATAAAGATTCTTTAACATGTTGTGAAAGTGTGGATTACCGAACTTTCTTCCAACATAAAGGCATCTTTACACCTACAAATATTTTCTCTCATTTCGCAGCTTGTCCAAACATCACATTCGAGAATCAAGCAATTTTCTCAGAAAAATTTTATTCTAGCTAAACCTACCCAATAGAATTCTAATTAACATAGTTTCATTACCGTGAATTTCTGTTTTCCGAACGCGCTATATAATTCACGGATTCGAAAAGTATTCCCTTCATAGTTGGTTACGTGGATTACCGTAATTTAATTCCCCATTCAACGCATCTTCACTCTTAGAAGCATTTTCTCCAATTTTTCAAGTTTTCCTAATGCCATTTTGGAAAATGATGCTGATTTCACAGAAAATGTTCTTCGAGCCAGTTCTACCCAAAAGATATGTAATTTAAGTAGTTCACTCACCGTGACATTCCGTGTTCCGAACATTCTACATGAATAAAGGATTCGCCAAATATTCACTACATAATTGTTAGCATGTGGATTACCGAACTTTCATCACAAAACATTTAATATTGATACTTAGAAGTATTTTCTCAGATTTTGCTGCGTTTTCCAAGCGCCAGTTTCAAAAATGAAGCATTTTTCACAGAAAAATTCTCTTGAAGTGAGTTCTACCGAATCGACAAGTAGTTTACATTGTTTCAATCACCGTGAAATTCCACATTCCGAACATGGTACATACATCACAGAATAAAAAAAGATTCTTTAATATGTTGTGAAAATGTGGATTACTGAACTTTCTTCCAACATAAAGGCATCTTTACACCTAGAAATATTTTCTCTCATTTTGCAGCTTTATCCAAACATCACATTCGAGAATCAAGCATTTTTCGCTGAAATATTCTATTCTACCTAGTTCTACGCAATAGAATTCTAATTTACATAGTTCCATTACCGTGAAATTTTGTTTTTCGAACGCGCTACATGAATCACGGTTTGAAAAATATTTACTACACTCTTGTTAACGTGTGGATTACCAGACTTTCATCCACCAATCAAGTCATATTGACACTTAGAAGCATTTTCTCATATTTCGAAGATTTTTCCTAACGCCAGATTTGAAAATGAGGCAGATTTTGCAGAAAAATGCTCTTGGAGCGAGTTCTACCCAATAGAGAGGTAATTTACATAGATGTGCTCTTCATGACATTTTGCGTTCCGAACACATTTCATGTATCTCGGATTCGACAAATATTCACTACAGAGATGTTAGCATTTGGATTACTAATCTTACATCCACCATACCAGGCATATTTACACCTACAATTTTTACTCTCATTTAGCAGTTTTATCCAAACGTCAAATTCGAAAATCATGCAATTTGCGCCGAAAAATTCTATTCAATCTAGATCTACCCAATAGAATTTTAATTTACATAGTTTCATTACCGTGAATTTCCATGTTCCAAACACGCTAAATAAGTCACGGATTCGAAAAATATTCCCTTCATAGTTGGTTACGTGGATTACCGGACTTAAATTCCCCATTCAAGGCATATTCACACTTAGAAGCATTTTCTCAGATTTCTCATGTTTTTCCTAACGCCAGTTTGGAAAATGAGGCTGATTTCACAGAAAATGTTCTTGGAGCCAGTTCTACCCAAAAGATATGTAATTTAAGTAGTTCACTCACCGTGACATTCCGTGTCCTGAAAATGTTACATGCATCAAGGTTTCGACAATCATTCTTTAATGAGTGTGAGCACGTGGATTATCAAATTTTCATCCACCTTACAAGACATGTTTTCACCTAGAAACATTTACTCACATTTCGCAGAATTTTCCTAACGTCAGTTTTGAAAATCAGGCAGTTTTCCCAGAAAAATCCTCTTGTTGCATGTTCCATCAAATAGACACCTCATTTTCATAGATACCATCACTGTAAGATTCCGTGTTCCTAAAAAACTGTTCATGACCAAGGATTCAACAAATATTCACTGCTGAGTTTTTATAATGTGAATTACCGATCTTTAATAAACCATTGAATACATATTGTCACCTTAAAATATTTACTCAGATTTCACAGCGTTTTCATAACACCAGTTTCGAAACTGAGGCAGATTTTTCAGTAAAACTCTCCTGGAGAGGGTTGTAACCAAAAGATATGTAATATACATAGCTTCCCTCACCGAGAAAGACCGTGTTCCGAACAGGCTACATACATCAAGGATTTGAGAAACATTTTTAATGAGTTATGTACATGTGTATTACAGATCTTTCATCCACCATACAAGGCATATTGACACATAGAAACATTAACTCTGAGTTCGCAGCTTTTCCCTAACAGCAGTTTCGAAAATCAGGCAGTTTTCAAAGGAAATAAATGTTGGAGCGTGTTCTACCCAATAGATACGTAAATTACATAGATTCCCCCGCTGTGATATTACGTGTACCGAACACACCACATGCAGAAAAGTTTCGACAAAAATAAACTATAGAGTTGTTTGCATGAGGATGACAGGACTTTCATCACAATACAAGGCATATTGATGTTTAGAAGCATTTTCTCTGATTTCACAGAGCTTTCCAAATGCCAGTATCGAAACTGAGGCAGATTTCACAGCAAAAAACTCTTGGAGCATGTTCTAACCTATAGACATGTAATAAACATGGATTCGATCACTGTGAAATTCCGTGTTCTGAACACACTACATGTATCTCGGATTCGACAAATATTCACTTCATAGTAGTTAGCATGTGGATTACAGCACTTTCATCCACCATACAAGGCTTACTGACACTTTGAAGAATTTTCTCAGATTTCACAAGTTAGTTTTAACGCCAGTTTAGAAAATGAGGCAGATTTGGCGGAGAAATATTCTTGGAGCGAGTTATACACAAAAGATATGTAATTTACCTAGTTTTACTCACCGTGACATTCCGTGTTCTGAACACGTTACATGCATCACGGATTTGACAAACATACTTTAATGAGTTGTGAACATTTGTATTATCGAACTTTCATCTTCCTTACAATGTATATTTACACATAGAAAGTTTATTCTGATTTAGTATATTTCTCCTAATCTCAGTTTCTAAAATCATGCAGTTTTCACAGAGAAAAACTTTTGGAGCGAGTTCTATCCAATAGACATGCAATTTACATAGAACCCATCAGCGTGAAATTCCGTGTTCCAAAATACCTACACGCATGACGGATTCGACAAATATTCACTACAGAATTGGTAGCATAAGAATTACCTAACATTCATCCACCATAAATGCCACATTGACACTTTGAAGCACTTTTCCATATTTCAAAAGATTTTCCTAATGCCAGTTTTGTAAATGAGGGAGATTCACAAAAAATTCTCCTGGAGCAAGTACTTCCCAATAGAAATTTAATTTACATAGTTTCCCTCACAGTGACATTCCAATTCCCGAAAATGCTACATACTTCTCGGATTTGACAAACATTTTTAATTAGTTATGTACATGTGTATTACAGAACTTTCATCCACCATAGAAGGCATATTTAAACCTAGAAACATTAACTCTGAATTTGCAGCCTTTTCCAGATGCCAGTTTCGAAAATCATGCTCTTTTCTCCAGAAAAAATTTTTGGAGCGAGTTCTACCCAATTGACTTGAAATTTACATAGATTCCATCTCCGGATATTTCCGTCATACGATCACGCTACATGCTTAGGCTTTCTACAATTAGTCACATCATGTTTGTTTGCATGTGGCTTTATGAACTTCCGTGACAATACAAGGCATATTTTCAGTTTGAAGCATTTTCTTTGATTTTGAAGAAATTTCCAAATGCCAGTTTCGAAAATGAGGCAGATTTCGCAGAAAAATCTCTTGGATTGAGTTCTAACCAAGAGAAATGTATTTTACGTAGAATCGCTCACCGTGATATTCTGTGTTCCGAACACTATTCATGTATCTCGGATTCGACAAATATTCTCTGCAGAGTTGTTAGTATGCGGATTGCCGAACTTTCATCCACCATAAAAGGCATATTTACACCTACAATTGTTTAATCTGAGTTCGCAAATTATTCCTAACGCCAGTTTCAAAAATCAGGCTGTTATCTGAGGAAAAAACTCTTCGAGTGATTTCTAACCTATGGAAAGTTAATTTACAAAAATTTCCTCACTGTGACATTCCGTGTTCTGAACAATCTACATGAATAACGGATTCGACAAATATTCACTACAGATATGTTAGCATGTCAATTACAGAACTTTCATCACAAAACATTGAATATTGATACTTAGAAGTATTTTCTCAGATTTTGCAGCGTTTTCCAAGCACCAGTTTCAAAAATGAAGCAGTTTTCACAGAAAAATTCTCTTGAAGTGAGTTCTACCAAATCGACAAGTAGTTTACATTTTTTCAATCACCATGAAATTCCACGTTCCGAACATGGTACATGCATCACGGATTAGAATAAAGATTCTTTAACATGTTGTGAAAGTGTGGATTACCGAACTTTCTTCCAACATAAAGGCATCTTTACACCTACAAATATTTTCTCTCATTTCGCAGCTTGTCCAAACATCACATTCGAGAATCAAGCAATTTTCTCAGAAAAATTTTATTCTAGCTAAACCTACCCAATAGAATTCTAATTAACATAGTTTCATTACCGTGAATTTCTGTTTTCCGAACGCGCTATATAATTCACGGATTCGAAAAGTATTCCCTTCATAGTTGGTTACGTGGATTACCGTAATTTAATTCCCCATTCAACGCATCTTCACTCTTAGAAGCATTTTCTCCAATTTTTCAAGTTTTCCTAATGCCATTTTGGAAAATGATGCTGATTTCACAGAAAATGTTCTTCGAGCCAGTTCTACCCAAAAGATATGTAATTTAAGTAGTTCACTCACCGTGACATTCCGTGTTCCGAACATTCTACATGAATAAAGGATTCGCCAAATATTCACTACATAATTGTTAGCATGTGGATTACCGAACTTTCATCACAAAACATTTAATATTGATACTTAGAAGTATTTTCTCAGATTTTGCTGCGTTTTCCAAGCGCCAGTTTCAAAAATGAAGCAGTTTTCACAGAAAAATTCTCTTGAAGTGAGTTCTACCGAATCGACAAGTAGTTTACATTGTTTCAATCACCGTGAAATTCCACATTCCGAACATGGTACATACATCACAGAATAAAAAAAGATTCTTTAATATGTTGTGAAAATGTGGATTACTGAACTTTCTTCCAACATAAAGGCATCTTTACACCTAGAAATATTTTCTCTCATTTTGCAGCTTTATCCAAACATCACATTCGAGAATCAAGCAATTTTCGCTGAAATATTCTATTCTACCTAGTTCTACGCAATAGAATTCTAATTTACATAGTTCCATTACCGTGAAATTTTGTTTTTCGAACGCGCTACATGAATCACGGTTTGAAAAATATTTACTACACTCTTGTTAACGTGTGGATTACCGGACTTTCATCCACCAATCAAGTCATATTGACACTTAGAAGCATTTTCTCATATTTCGAAGATTTTTCCTAACGCCAGATTTGAAAATGAGGCAGATTTTGCAGAAAAATGCTCTTGGAGCGAGTTCTACCCAATAGAGAGGTAATTTACATAGATGTGCTCTTCATGACATTTTGCGTTCCGAACACATTTCATGTATCTCGGATTCGACAAATATTCACTACAGAGATGTTAGCATTTGGATTACTAATCTTACATCCACCATACCAGGCATATTTACACCTACAATTTTTACTCTCATTTAGCAGTTTTATCCAAACGTCAAATTCGAAAATCATGCAATTTGCGCCGAAAAATTCTATTCAATCTAGATCTACCCAATAGAATTTTAATTTACATAGTTTCATTACCGTGAATTTCCATGTTCCAAACACGCTAAATAATTCACGGATTCGAAAAATATTCCCTTCATAGTTGGTTACGTGGATTACCGGACTTAAATTCCCCATTCAAGGCATATTCACACTTAGAAGCATTTTCTCTGATTTCTCATGTTTTTCCTAACGCCAGTTTGGAAAATGAGGCTGATTTCACAGAAAATGTTCTTGGAGCCAGTTCTACCCAAAAGATATGTAATTTAAGTAGTTCACTCACCGTGACATTCCGTGTCCTGAAAATGTTACATGCATCAAGGTTTCGACAATCATTCTTTAATGAGTGTGAGCACGTGGATTATCAAATTTTCATCCACCTTACAAGACATGTTTTCACCTAGAAACATTTACTCACATTTCGCAGAATTTTCCTAATGTCAGTTTTGAAAATCAGGCAGTTTTCCCAGAAAAATCCTCTTGTTGCATGTTCCATCCAATAGACACCTCATTTTCATAGATACCATCACTGTAAGATTCCGTGTTCCTAAAAAACTGTTCATGCACCAAGGATTCAGCAAATATTCACTGCTGAGTTTTTATAATGTGAATTACCGATCTTTAATAAACCATTGAATACATATTGTCACCTTAAAATATTTACTCAGATTTCACAGCGTTTTCATAACACCAGTTTCGAAACTGAGGCAGATTTTTCAGTAAAACTCTCCTGGAGAGGGTTGTAACCAAAAGATATGTAATATACATAGCTTCCCTCACCGAGAAAGACCGTGTTCCGAACAGGCTACATACATCAAGGATTTGAGAAACATTTTTAATGAGTTATGTACATGTGTATTACAGATCTTTCATCCACCATACAAGGCATATTGACACATAGAAAAATTAACTCTGAGTTCGCAGCATTTCCCTAATAGCAGTTTCGAAAATCAGGCAGTTTTCAAAGGAAATAAATGTTGGAGCGTGTTCTACCCAATAGATACGTAAATTACATAGATTCCCCCACTGTGATATTAAGTGTTTCGAACACACTACATGCAGAAAAGTTTCGACAAAAATAAACTATAGAGTTGTTTGCATGAGGATGACAGGACTTTCATCACAATACAAGGCATATTGATGTTTAGTAGTATTTTCTCTGATTTCACAGAGCTTTCCAAATGCCAGTTTCGAAACTGAGGCAGATTTCACGGCAAAAACCTCTTGGAGCAGGTTCTAACCTATAGAAATGTAATAAACATGGATTCGATCACCGTGAAATTCCGTGTTCTGAACACACTACATGTATCTCGGATTCCACAAATATTCACTACATAGTTGTTTGCATGTGGATTACAGCACTTTCATCCACCATACAAGGCTTACTGACACTTTGAAGAATTTTCTCAGATTTCAAAGGGTTAATTTTAACGCCAGTTTAGAAAATGAGGCAGATTTGGCCGAAAAATGTTCTTAGAGCGAGTTATACACAAAAGTTATGTAATTTACCTAGTTATACTCACCGTGACATTCCGTGTTCTGAACACGATACATGCATCACGGATTTGACAAACATACTTTAATGAGTTGTGAAGATTTGTATCATCGAACTTTCATCTTCCTTACAATGTATATTTACACATAGAAAGTTTATTCTGATTTAGTAGATTTCTCCTAATCTCAGTTTCTAAAATCATGCAGTTTTCACAGAGAAATCCTATTTGATCGAATTCTATTCAATAGATATGCAATTTACATAGAACCCATCAGCATGAAATTCCGTGTTCCAAAATACTTACACGCATGACGGATTCGAAAAATATTCACTACAGAATTGGTAGCATAAGAATTACCTAACATTCATTCACCATAAATGCCATATTGTCCCTTTGAAGCACTTTCCCATATTTCAATAGATTTTCCTAATGCCAGTTTTGAAAATGAGGCAGATTCACAAAAATTCTCGTGGAGCAAGTACTTCACAATAGAAATGTAATTTACATAGTTTCCCTCACAGTGACATTACAATTCCCGAAAACGCTACATATTTTCGGATATGACAAACATTTTTAATGAGTTATATACATGTGTTTTACAGAACTTTCATCCACCATACAAGGCATATTTAATCCTAGAAACATTAACTCTGAATTTACAGGATTTTCCTAATGCCAGTTTCGAAAATCAGGCCGTTTTCTCCGGAAAAAATTTTTGGAGCGAGTTCTAACCAATAGACATGAAATTTACATAGATTCCATCTCCGGAAATTTCCGTCATACGATCACGCTACATGCATAGGCTTTCTACAATTATTCACATCATGTTTGTTTGCATGTGGCTTTATGAACTTCCATCACAATACAATGCACATTGTCAGTTTGAAGCATTTTCTCTGATTTTGAAGGAATTTCCGAATGCCAGTTTCGAAAATGAGGCAGACTTCGCAGAAAAAACTCTTGGAGTGAGTTCTAACCAAGAGACATTTAACTTACCTACATTCGCTCACTGTGATATTCTGTGTTCCGAACACCCTTCATGTATCTCGGATTCGACAAATATTCTCTACAGAGTTGTTAGTATATGGATTGCCGAACTTTCATTCACAATACAAGGCATATTTACACCTACAATTGATTAATCTGAGTTCGCAGCTTATTCCTAACGCATTTCAAAATCAGGCTGTTATCTCAGGAAAAAACTCTTGGAGCGATTTCTACCCTATGGAATGTTAATTTACATAAATGTCCTCACTGTGACATTCCATGTTCCGAACATTCTACATGAATAATGGATTCAACAATTATTCACTACAGATTTGTTAGCATGTGGATTACCGAACTTTCATCACAAAACATTGAATATTGATACTTAGAAGTATTTTCTCAGATTTTGCAGCGTTTTCCAAGTGCCAGTTTCAAAAATGAAGCAGTTTTCTCAGAAAAATTCCCTTGAAGTAAGTTCTATAGAATCGACAAGTAGTTTACATTGTTTCAATCACCGTGAAATTCCACGTTCCGAACATGGAACATGCATCACGAATTAGAAAAAAGATTCTTTAACATGTGAAAATGTGGATTACCGAACTTACTTCCAACATAAAGGCATCTTTACACCTACAAGTATTTATTCTCATATCTCAGCTTTATCCAAACATACTATTCGAGAATCAAGCAATTTTTGCCAAAAAATTCTATTCTAGCTAGTTCTACCCAATAGATTTCTAATTAACATAGTTTCATTACCGTGAAATTCTGTTTTTCGAACGTTCTACATGAATCACGGTTTGAAAAATATTTACTACACTCTTGTTAACAAGTGGATTACCGGACTTTCATCCACCAATCAAATCATATTAACACTTAGAAGCATTTTCTCATATTTCGAAGATTTTTCCTAATGCCAGATTTGAAAATGAGGCAGATTTTGCAGAAAAATGCTCTTGGAGCGAGTTCTACCCAATAGACAAGTAATTTACATAGATGTGTTCATCATGAGATTTTGTGTTTCAAACACATTTCATGTATCTCGGATTCGACAAATATTCACTACAGAGATGTTAGAATTTGGATTACCAATCTTACATCCACCATACAAGGCATTTTTACACCTACAAGTATTTACTCTCATTTCACAGTTTTATCCATACGTTAAATTCGAAAATCATGCAATTTGCGCAGAAAAATTCTATTCAAGCTAGTTCTACCCAATAGAATTTTAATTTACACAGTTTCATTACCGTGAATTTCCATGTTCCAAACATGCTAAATAAGTCACGGATTCGAAAAGTATTCCCTTCAAAGTTGGTTACGTGGATTACCGGACTTAAATTCCCTATTCAAGGCATATTCACACTTAGAAGCATTTTCTCAGATTTCTCAGGTTTTTCCTAACGCCAGTTTGGAAAATGAGGCTGATTTCACAGAAAATGTTCTTGGAGTCAGTTCTACCCAAAAGATATGTAATTTAAGTAGTTCAATCACAGTGACATTCCATGTTATGAAAATTTTACATGCATCAAAGATTCGACAATCATTCTTTAATGAGTGTGAGCATGTGGATTATCAAATTTTCCTCAACCTTGCAAGACATGTTTTCACCTAGAAATATTTACTCACATTTCGCAGAATTTTCCTAACTTCAGTTTGGAAAATCAGGCAGTTTTCCCAGAAAAATCCTCTTGTTGCATGTTATATCCAAAAAAAATCTCATTTTCATAGATACCATCACCGTAACACTCCGTGTTCCTAAAAAATGTTTCATGCACCAAGGATTCAACAAATATTCAATTCTGAGTTGTTAGCAAGTGAATTATAAATCTTTAATAAACCATTGATGACATATTTTCAACTTAAAGCATTTAATCTGATTTCACAGCGTTTTCATAATACCAGTTTTGAAACTGAGGCAGGTTTTTCAGAAAAACTATCCTGGAGATGTTTCTAACCAATAGATATGTAATTTACATAGCTTCCCTCACCGAGAAAGACCGTGTTCTGAACAGGTTACATACATCAATGTTTTGGGAAACGTTTTTAATGAGATATGTACATGTGTATTACAGATCTTTCATCCACCATACAAGGCATATTGACACATAGAAACATTAACTCTGAGTTCACAGCTTTTTCCTATTAGCAGTTTATAAAATCAGGCAGACTTCAAAGGAAAAACTGTTGGAGCGTGTTCTACCCAATAGACACGTAAATTACATAGATACCCCCGCTGTGAAATTACGTGTTTCGAACACACTACAAGCAGAAAAGTTTCGACAAAAATAAACTATAGAGTTCTTTGCATGAGGATGTGAGGGCTTTCATCACAATACAAGTCATATTGATGTTTAGAAGCATTTTCTCTGATTTCACAGAGCTTTCCAAAAGGCAGTATCGAAACTGAGGCAGATTTCACGGCAAAAACCTTTTGGAGCAGGTTCTAACCTATAGACATGTAATAAACATGGATTCGCTAACCGTGAAATTCCGTGTTCTGAACACACAACATGTATCTCGTATTCGACAAATATTCACTACATAGTTGTTAGCATGTGGATTACAGCACTTTCATCCACCATACAAGGCTTACTGACACTTTGAAGTATTTTCTCAGATTTCAAAGTGTTAATTTAAAAGCCAGTTTAAAAAATGAGGCAGATTTGGCGGAAAAATGTTCTTAGAGCGAGTTATACACAAAAGTTATGTAATTTACATAGTTATACTCACCGTGACATTCCGTGTTCTGAACACGTTACATGCATCACGGATTTGACAAACATAATTTAATGTGTTGTGAACATTTGTATTATCGAACTTTCATCTTCCTTACAATGTATATTTATACATAGAAAGTTTTATTCTGATTTAGTAGATTTCTCCTTATCTCAGTTTCTAAAATCATGCAGTTTTCACAGAGAAAACCTCTTGGAGCGAGTTCTATCCAATAGAAATGCAATTTACATAGAACCCATCAGCGTGAAATTCCGTGTTCCAAAATACCTACACGCATGACGGATTCGACAAATATTCACTACAGTATTGGTAGCATAAGAATTACCTAACATTCATCCACCATAAATGCCATATTGACACTTTGAAGCACTTTCCCATATTTCAAAAGATTTTCCTAATTCCAGTTTTTAAGATGAGGCAGATTCACAATAGATTCTCGTGGAGCAAGTACTTCCCAATAAAAATGTAATTTGCATAGTTTCCTCACAGTGACATTCCAATTCCCGAACACGCTTCCTAATTCTGGACTTGACAAACATTTTTAATGTGTCATGTACATGTGTATTACAGAACTTTCATCCACCATACAAGGCATATTTAAACCGAGAAACATTAACTGTTAATTTGAAGCTTTTTCCAAATGCCAGTTTCGAAAATAATTCTGTTTTCTCCAGAAAAAATTTTTGGGGCGAGTTCTAACCAATAGACATGAAATTTACATAGATTCCTTTTCCAGAAATTTCCGTCATACGATCACGCTACATGCATAGGCTTTCTACAATTATCCACATCAGGTTTGTTTGCATGTGGCTTTATGAACTTCCATCACAATACAAGGCATATTGTCAGTTTGAAGCATTTTCTCTGATTTTGAAGGAATTTCCGAATGCCAGTTTCGAAAAAGAGGCAGATTTCGCAGAAAAAACTCTTGGATTGATTTCTAACAAAGAGACATTTAATTTACCTAGATTCGCTCACCGTGATATTCTGTGTTCCGAACACTCTTCATGTATCTCGGATTCGACAAATATTCTCTACAGAGTTGTTAGTATGCGGATTGCCGAACTTTCATCCACCATACAAGGCATATTTACACCTACAATTGATTAATCTGAGTTCACAGCTTATTCCTAACGCCAGTTTCAAAAATCAGGCTGTTATCTCAGGAAAAAACTCTTGGAGTGATTTCTACCCTATGAAATGTTAATTTACATAAATTTCCTCACTGTGACATTCCGTGTTCCAAACATTCTACATGCATTACGGATTCGACAAATATTCTCTACAGATTTGTTAACATGTGGATTACCGAACTTCATCACAAAACATTGAATATTGACACTTAGAAGAATTTTCTCAGATTTTGCAGCGTTTTCCAAGCGCCAGTTTCAAAAATGAAGCAGTTTTCACATAAAAATTCCATTGAAGTGAGATCTACCGAATCGACAAGTAGTTTACATTGTTTCAATCACCGTGAAATTCCACGTTCCGAACATGGAACATGCATCACGGATTAGAAAAAAGATTCTTTAACTTGTTGTGAAAATGTGGATTAACGAAATTTCTTCCAACATAAAGGCATCTTTACACCTACAAGTATTTTCTCTCATTTCACAGCTTTATCCAAACATCCCATTCGAGAAACAAGCAATTTTTGCCAAAAAATTCTATTCTAGCTAGTTCTACCCAATAGAATTCTAATTTACATAGTGTCTTTACCGTGAAATTCTGTTTTCCGAAAGTGCTAAATAATTGACGGATTCGAAAAGAATTCCCTTCATAGTTAGTTACGTGGATTACTGGAATTAAATTCCCCATTCAAGGCATCTTCACTCTTAGAAGCATTTTCTCCGATTTCTCAGGATTTTCCTAACACCAGTTTGGAAAATGATGCTGATTTCAAAGAAAATGTTCTTGGATCCAGTTCTACCCAAAAGATATGTAATTTAACTAGTTCACTCACCGTGATATTCCGTGTTCTGAACATATTCCATGCATCAAGGATTCGACAATCATTCTTTAATGAGTGTGAGCATGTGAATTATCAAATTTTCATCCACATTAAAAGACATGTTTTCACCTAGAAACATTTACTCACATTATGCAGAATTTTCCTAACGTCAGTTTTGAAAATCAGGCATTTTTCCCAGAAAAATCCTCTTGTTGCATGTTTCATCAAATAGAAAACTCATTTTCATAGATACCATCACTGTAACATTCCGTGTTCTTGAAAAATGGTTCATGCACCAAGGATTCAACAAATATACACTTCTGAGTTGTTATCATGCGAATTACCAATCTTTAATAAACCATTGAATACATATTGTCACCTTAAAATATTTACTCAGATTTCACAGCGTTTTCATAACACCAGTTTCGAAACTGAGGCAGATTTTTCAGTAAAACTCTCCTGGAGAGGGTTCTAACCAATAGATATGTAATTTACATAGCTTCCCTCAACGAGAAAGACCGTGTTCCGAACAGGCTACATACATCAAGGATTTGAGAAACATTTTTAATGAGTTATGTACATGTGTATTACAGATCTTTCATCCACCATACAAGGCATATTGACACATACAAACATTAACTCTGAGTTCGCAGCTTTTCCCTAAAAGCAGTTTCGAAAATCAGGCAGTTTTCAAAGGAAATAAATGTTGGAGCGTGTTCTACCCAATAGATACGTAAATTACATAGATTCCCCCGCTGTGATATTACGTGTTTCGAACACATTACATGCAGAAAAGTTTCGACAAAAATAAACTATAGAGTTGTTTGCATGAGGATGACAGGACTTTCATCACAATACAAGGCATATTGATGTTTAGAAGCATTTTCTCTGATTTCACAGAGCTTTCCAAAAGGCAGTATCGAAACTGAGGCAGATTTCATGGCAAAAACCTCTTGGAGCAGGTTGTAACCTATAGAAATATAATAAACATGGATTCGATCACCGTGAAATTCCGTGTTCTGAACACACTATATGTATCTCGGATTCCACAAATATTCACTACATAGTTGTTTGCATGTGGATTACAGCACTTTCATCCACCATACAAGGCTTACTGACACTTTGAAGAATTTTCTCAGATTTCAAAGGGTTAATTTTAACGCCAGTTTAGAAAATGAGGCAGATTTGGCCGAAAAATTTTCTTGGAGCGAGTTATACACAAAAGTTATCTAATTTACGTAGTTTTACTCACCATGACATTCCGTGTTCTGAACACGTTATATGCATCACGGATTTGACAAACATACTTTAATGAGTTGTGAAGATTTGTATTATCGAACTTTCATATTCCTTACAATGTATATTTACACATAGAAAGTTTTATTCTGATTTAGTAGATTTCTCCTTATGTCAGTTTCTAAAATCATGCAGTTTTCACAGAGAAATCCTCTTGAATCGAGTTCTATCCAATAGACATGCAATTTACATAGAACCCATCAGAGTGAAATTCCGTGTTCCAAAATACCTACACGCATGAAGGATTCGACAAATATTCACTACAGAATTGGTAGCATAAGTATTACCTAACATTCATCCACCATAAATGCTATATTGACAATTTGAAGCACTTTCCCATATTTCAAACTATTTTCCTAATGCCAGTTTTGAAAATGAGGCAGATTCACAAAAAATTCTCTTGGAGCAAGTACTTCCCAATAGAAATTTAATTTACATAGTTTCCCTCACAGTGACATTCCAATTCCCGAAAATGCTACATACTTCTCGGATTTGACAAACATTTTTAATGAGTTATGTACATGTGTATTACAGAACTTTCATCCACCATACAAGGCATATTTAAACCTAGAAACTTTAACTCTGAATTTGCAGGCTTTACTTAATGCCAGTTTCGAAAATCAAGCCGTTTTCTCCGGAAAAAATTTTTTGGAGCGAGTTCTAAGAAATAGACATGAAATTTACATAGATTCCATCTCCGGAAATTTCCGTCATACGATCACCCTACATGCATATGCTTTCTACAATTATCCACATCTTGTTTGTTTGCATGTGGCTTTATGAACTTCCATCACAACACAAGGCATATTGTCAGTTTGAAGCATTTTCTCTGATTTTGAAGGAATTTCCGAATGCCAGTTTCGAAAATGAGGCAGATTTCGCAGAAAAAACTCTTGGATTGATTTCTAACCAAGAGACATTTAATTTACCTAGATTCACTCACCGTGATATTCTGTGTTCCGAACACTCTTCATGTATCTCGGATTCAACAAATATTCTCTACAGAGTTGTTAGTATGCGGATTGCCGAACTTTCATCCACCATACAAGGCATATTTTCACCTACAATTGGTTAATCTGAGTTCGCAGCATATTCCTAACGCCAGTTTCAAAAATCAGGCTGTTATCTCAGGAAAAAACTCTTGGAGCGTTTTCTAACCTAGGGAATGTTAATTTACATAAATTTCCTCACTGTGACATTCCGTGTTCCGAACATTCTACATGAATAACGGATTCGACAAATATTCACTACAGATTTGTTAGCATGTGGATTACCGAACTTTCATCACAAAACATTGAATATTGATACTTAGAAGTATTTTCTCAGATTTAACAGCGTTTTCCAAGCGCCAGTTTCAAAAATGAAGCAGTTTTCACAGAAAAATTCCCTTGAAGTGAGTTCTACCGAATCAACAAGTTGTTTACATTGTTTCAATCACCGTGAAATTCCACGTTCCGAACATGGAACATGCATCACGGATTAGAAAAAAGATTCTTTAACTTGTTGTGAAAATGTGGATTACCGAACTTTCTTCCAACATAAAGGCATCTTTACACGTACAAGTATTTTCTCTCATTTCGCAGATTTATTCAAACATCCCATTCGAGAATCAAGCAATTTTTGACAAAAAATTCTATTCTAGCTAGTTCTACCCAATAGAATTCTAATTTACATAGTTTCTTTACCGTGAAATTCTGTTTTCCGAACGTGCTAAATAAGTGACGTATTCGAACAGTATTCCCTTCATAGTTGGTTACGTGGATTACCGGACTTAAATTCCCCATTCAAGGCATTTTCACTCTTAGAAGCATTTTCTCCGATTTCTCAGGATTTTCCTAACACCAGTTTGGAAAATGATGCTGATTTCAAAGAAAATGTTCTTGGAGCCAGTTCTACCCAAAAGATATGTAATTTAACTAGTTCACTCACCGTGATATTCCGTGTTCTGAACATATTCCATGCATCAAGGTTTCGACAATCATACTTTAATGAGTGTGAGCATGTGGATTATCAAATTTTCATCCACCTTAAAAGACATGTTTTCACCTAGAAACATTTACTCACATTATGCAGAATTTTCCTAACGTCAGTTTTGAAAATCAGGCAGTTTTCCCAGAAAAATCCTCTTGTTGCATGTTCCATCCAATAGAAAACTCATTTTCATAGATACCATCACTGTAACATTCCGTGTTCCTGAAAAACGGTTCATGCACCAAGGATTCAACAAATATACACTTCTGAGTTGTTATCATGTGAATTACCGATCTTTAATAAACCATTGAAGACATATTGTCACCTTAAAATATTTACTTAGATTTCACAGCGATTTCATAACACCAGTTTCGAAACTGAGGCAGATTTTTCAGTAAAACTCTCCTGGAGAGTGTTCTAACCAATAGATATGTAATTTACATAGCTTCCCTCAATGAGAAAAACCGTGATCCGAACAGGCTACATACATCAAGGATTTGAGAAACATTTTTAATGAGTTATGTACATGT
This sequence comes from Camelus bactrianus, assembly GCF_048773025.1. Taxonomy (NCBI): domain Eukaryota; kingdom Metazoa; phylum Chordata; class Mammalia; order Artiodactyla; family Camelidae; genus Camelus; species Camelus bactrianus. The sequence continues at coordinate 138,902,367 of NC_133539.1, read as the reverse complement.
GTATTACAGATCTTTCATCCACCATACAAGGCATATTGACACATACAAACATTAACTCTGAGTTCGCAGCTTTTCCCTAAAAGCAGTTTCGAAAATCAGGCAGTTTTCAAAGGAAATAAATGTTGGAGCGTGTTCTACCCAATAGATACGTAAATTACATAGATTCCCCCGCTGTGATATTACGTGTTTTGAACACATTACATGCAGAAAAGTTTCGACAAAAATAAACTATAGAGTTGTTTGCATGAGGATGACAGGACTTTCATCACAATACAAGGCATATTGATGTTTAGAAGCATTTTCTCTGATTTCACAGAGCTTTCCAAAAGGCAGTATCGAAACTGAGGCAGATTTCATGGCAAAAACCTCTTGGAGCAGGTTGTAACCTATAGAAATATAATAAAGATGGATTCGATCACCGTGAAATTCCGTGTTCTGAACACACTATATGTATCTCGGATTCCACAAATATTCACTACATAGTTGTTTGCATGTGGATTACAGCACTTTCATCCACCATACAAGGCTTACTGACACTTTGAAGAATTTTCTCAGATTTCAAAGTGTTAATTTTAACGCCAGTTTAGAAAATGAGGCAGATTTGGCCGAAAAATTTTCTTGGAGCGAGTTATACACAAAAGTTATCTAATTTACGTAGTTTTACTCACCATGACATTCCGTGTTCTGAACACGTTATATGCATCACGGATTTGACAAACATACTTTAATGAGTTGTGAAGATTTGTATTATCGAACTTTCATATTCCTTACAATGTATATTTACACATAGAAAGTTTTATTCTGATTTAGTAGATTTCTCCTTATGTCAGTTTCTAAAATCATGCAGTTTTCACAGAGAAATCCTCTTGAATCGAGTTCTATCCAATAGACATGCAATTTACATAGAACCCATCAGAGTGAAATTCCGTGTTCCAAAATACCTACACGCATGAAGGATTCGACAAATATTCACTACAGAATTGGTAGCATAAGTATTACCTAACATTCATCCACCATAAATGCTATATTGACAATTTGAAGCACTTTCCCATATTTCAAACTATTTTCCTAATGCCAGTTTTGAAAATGAGGCAGATTCACAAAAAATTCTCTTGGAGCAAGTACTTCCCAATAGAAATTTAATTTACATAGTTTCCCTCACAGTGACATTCCAATTCCCGAAAATGCTACATACTTCTCGGATTTGACAAACATTTTTAATGAGTTATGTACATGTGTATTACAGAACTTTCATCCACCATACAAGGCATATTTAAACCTAGAAACTTTAACTCTGAATTTGCAGGCTTTACTTAATGCCAGTTTCGAAAATCAAGCCGTTTTCTCCGGAAAAAATTTTTTGGAGCGAGTTCTAACAAATAGACATGAAATTTACATAGATTCCATCTCCGGAAATTTCCGTCATACGATCACCCTACATGCATATGCTTTCTACAATTATCCACATCTTGTTTGTTTGCATGTGGCTTTATGAACTTCCATCACAATACAAGGCATATTGTCAGTTTGAAGCATTTTCTCTGATTTTGAAGGAATTTCCGAATGCCAGTTTCGAAAATGAGGCAGATTTCGCAGAAAAAACTCTTGGATTGATTTCTAACCAAGAGACATTTAATTTACCTAGATTCACTCACCGTGATATTCTGTGTTCCGAACACTCTTCATGTATCTCGGATTCAACAAATATTCTCTACAGAGTTGTTAGTATGCGGATTGCCGAACTTTCATCCACCATACAAGGCATATTTTCACCTACAATTGGTTAATCTGAGTTCGCAGCATATTCCTAACGCCAGTTTCAAAAATCAGGCTGTTATCTCAGGAAAAAACTCTTGGAGCGTTTTCTAACCTAGGGAATGTTAATTTACATAAATTTCCTCACTGTGACATTCCGTGTTCCGAACATTCTACATGAATAACGGATTCGACAAATATTCACTACAGATTTGTTAGCATGTGGATTACCGAACTTTCATCACAAAACATTGAATATTGATACTTAGAAGTATTTTCTCAGATTTAACAGCGTTTTCCAAGCGCCAGTTTCAAAAATGAAGCAGTTTTCACAGAAAAATTCCCTTGAAGTGAGTTCTACCGAATCAACAAGTTGTTTACATTGTTTCAATCACCGTGAAATTCCACGTTCCGAACATGGAACATGCATCACGGATTAGAAAAAAGATTCTTTAACTTGTTGTGAAAATGTGGATTACCGAACTTTCTTCCAACATAAAGGCATCTTTACACGTACAAGTATTTTCTCTCATTTCGCAGATTTATTCAAACATCCCATTCGAGAATCAAGCAATTTTTGACAAAAAATTCTATTCTAGCTAGTTCTACCCAATAGAATTCTAATTTACATAGTTTCTTTACCGTGAAATTCTGTTTTCCGAACGTGCTAAATAAGTGACGTATTCGAACAGTATTCCCTTCATAGTTGGTTACGTGGATTACCGGACTTAAATTCCCCATTCAAGGCATTTTCACTCTTAGAAGCATTTTCTCCGATTTCTCAGGATTTTCCTAACACCAGTTTGGAAAATGATGCTGATTTCAAAGAAAATGTTCTTGGAGCCAGTTCTACCCAAAAGATATGTAATTTAACTAGTTCACTCACCGTGATATTCCGTGTTCTGAACATATTCCATGCATCAAGGTTTCGACAATCATACTTTAATGAGTGTGAGCATGTGGATTATCAAATTTTCATCCACCTTAAAAGACATGTTTTCACCTAGAAACATTTACTCACATTATGCAGAATTTTCCTAACGTCAGTTTTGAAAATCAGGCAGTTTTCCCAGAAAAATCCTCTTGTTGCATGTTCCATCCAATAGAAAACTCATTTTCATAGATACCATCACTGTAACATTCCGTGTTCCTGAAAAACGGTTCATGCACCAAGGATTCAACAAATATACACTTCTGAGTTGTTATCATGTGAATTACCGATCTTTAATAAACCATTGAAGACATATTGTCACCTTAAAATATTTACTTAGATTTCACAGCGATTTCATAACACCAGTTTCGAAACTGAGGCAGATTTTTCAGTAAAACTCTCCTGGAGAGTGTTCTAACCAATAGATATGTAATTTACATAGCTTCCCTCAATGAGAAAAACCGTGATCCGAACAGGCTACATACATCAAGGATTTGAGAAACATTTTTAATGAGTTATGTACATGTGTATTACAGATCTTTCATCCACCATACCAGGCATATTGACACATAGAAACATTAACTCTGAGTTCGCAGCTTTTCCCTAATAGCAGTTTCGAAAATCAGGCAGTTTTCAAAGGAAATAAATGTTGGAGCGTGTTCTACCCAATAGATACGTAAATTACATAGATTCCCCCGCTGTGATATTACGTGTTTCGAACACACTACATGCAGAAAAGTTTTGACAAAAATAAACTATAGAGTTGTTTGCATGAGGATGACAGAACTTTCATCACAATACAAGGCATATTGATGTTTAGAAGCATTTTCTCTGATTTCACAGAGCTTTCCAAATGCCAGTTTCGTAACTGAGGCAGATTTCACGGCAAAAAACACTTGGAGCAGGTTGTAACCTATAGAAATGTAATAAACATGGATTCGATCACCGTGAAATTCCGTGTTCTGAACACACTATATGTATCTCGGATTCCACAAATATTCACTACATAGTTGTTAGCATGTGGATTACAGCACTTCCATCCACCATACAAGGCTTAATGACACTTTGAAGAATTTTCTCAGATTTCAAAGGGTTAATTTTAACGCCAGTTTAGAAAATGAGGCATATTTGGCAGAAAAATATTCTAGGAGCGAGTTATACACAAAAGATATGTAATTTACCTAGTTTTACTCACCGTGACATTCCGTGTTCTGAACACGTTACATGCATCATGGATTTGAGAAACATTCTTTAATGAGTTGTGAACATTTGTATAATCGAACTTTCATCTTCCTTACAATGTATATTTACACATAGAAATTTTATTCTGATTTAGTAGATTTCTCCTAATCTCAGTTTCTTAAATCATGTAGTTTTCACAGAGAAAACCTCTTGGAGCGAGTTCTATCCAATAGACATGCAATTTACATAGAACCCATCAGCGTGAAATTCCGTGTTCCAAAATACCTACACGCATGACAGATTCGACAAATAGTCACTTCAGAATTGGTAGCATAAAAATTACCTAACATTCATCCACCATAAAAGCCATATAGACACTTTGAAGCACTTTCCCATATTTCAAAAGATTTTCCTAATGCCAGTTTTGAAAATGAGGCAGATTCACAATAGATTCTCGTGGAGCAAGTACTTCCCAATAGAAATGTAATATACATAGTTTCCTCACAGTGACATTCCAATTCCCGAACACGCTACATACTTCTGGATTTGACAAACAATTTTAATGAGTTATGTACATGTGTATTACAGAACTTTCATCCACCATACAAGGCATATTTAAACCTAGAAACATTTACTCTTAATTTGAAGCTTTTTCCAAATGCCAGTTTCGAATATCATGCTGTTTTATCCAGAAAAATTTTTGGAGCGAGTTCTAACAAATAGGCATGAAATTTACATAGATTCCATCTCCGGAAATTTCCGTCATACGATCACGCTACATGCATAGGCTTTCTACAATTATTCACATCAGGTTTGTTTGCATGTGGCTTTATGAACTTCCATCACAATACAAGGCATATTGTCAGTTTGAATCATTTTCTCTGATTTTGAAGGAATTTCCGAATGCCAGTTTCGAAAATGAGGCAGATTTCTCAGAAAAAACACTTGGATTGAGTTCTAACCAAGAGACATGTATTTTACCTAGATTCGCTCACCGTGATATTCTGTGTTCCGAACACTCTTCATGTATCTCGGATTCGACAAATATTCTCTACAGAGTTGTTAGTATGCAGATTGCCGAACTTTCATCCACCATACAAGGCATATTTACACCTACAATTGATTAATCTGAGTTTGCAGCTTATTCCTAACGCCAGTTTCAAAAATCAGGCTGTTATCTCAGGAAAAACCTCTTGGAGCGATTTCTAACCTAGGGAAATGTAATTTACATAAATTTCCTCACTGTGACATTCAGTGTTCTGATCATTCTACATGCATTACGGATTCGACAAATATTCACTACAGATTTGTTAGCATGTGGATTACCGAACTTTCACTACAAAACATTGAGTATTGATACTTAGAAGTATTTTCTCAGATTTTCCAGCATTTTCCAAGCGCCAGTTTCAAAAATGAAGCAGTTTTCACAGGAAAATTCTCTTGAAGTGAGTTCTACCGAATCGACAAGTAGTTTACATTGTTTCAATCAACGTGAAATTCCACATTACGAACATGGTACATGCATCACGGATTAGAAAAAAGATTCTTTAATATGTTGTGAAAATATGGATTACTGAACTTTCTTCCAACATAAAGGCATCTTTACACCTACAAATATTTTCTCTCATTTCGCAGCTTTATCCAAACATCACATTCGAGAATCAAGCAATTTTCGCTGAAATATTCTATTCTAGCTAGTTTTACCCAATAGAATTCTAATTTACATAGTTCCATTACCGTGAAATTCTGTTTTTCGAACGCGCTACATAAATCACGGTTTGAAAAATATTTACTACACTCTTGTTAAAATGTGGATTACCGCACTTTCATCCACCAATCAAGTCATATTGACACTTAGAAGCATTTTCTCATATTTCGAAGATTTTTCCTAAAGCTAGATTTGAAAATGAGGCAGATTTTGCAGAAAAATGCTCTTGGAGTGAGTTCTACCCAATAGAGAGGTAATTTAAATAGATGTGCTCATCATGACATTTTGTGTTCCGAGCACATTTCATGTATCTCGGATTCGACAAATATTCACTACAGAGATGTTAGCATTTGGATTACCAATCTTACATCCACCCTACCAGGCATATTTACACCTACAAGTATTTACTCTCATTTCGCAGTTTTATCCAAACGTCAAATTCGAAAATCATGCAATTAGCGCAGATAAATTCTATTCAAGCTAGTTCTACCCAATAGAATTTTAATTTACATAGTTACATTACCGTGAATTTCCATGATCCAAACACGCTAAATAATTCACGGATTCGAAAAGTATTCCCTTCATAGTTGGTTACGTGGATTACCGGACTTAAATTCCCCATTCAAGGCATATTCACACTTAGAAGCATTTTCTCAGATTTCTCATGTTTTTCCTAACGCCAGTTTGGAAAATGAGGCTGATTTCACAGAAAATGTTCTTGGAGCCAGTTCTACCCAAAAGATATGTAATTTAACTAGTTCACTCACCGTGACATTCCGTGTCCTGAAAATGTTACATGCATCAAGGTTTCGACAATCATTCTTTAATGAGTGTGAGCACGTGGATTATCAAATTTTCATCCACCTTACAAGACATGTTTTCACCTAGAAACATTTACTCACATTTCACAGAAATTTCCTAAAGTCAGTTTCGAAAATCAGGCAGTTTTCCCAGAAAAATCCTCTTGTTGCATGTTCCATTCAATAGACATCTCATTTTCACAGATACCATCACCGTAACATTCATGTTCCTAAAAAAAGTTTCAATCACCAAGGATTCAACAAATATTCACTGCTGAGTTGATAGCATGTGAATTACCGATCTTTAATAAACCATTGAAGACATATTGTCACGTTAAAATATTTAATCAGATTTCACAGCGTTTTTATAACACCAGTTTCGTAACTGAGGCAGATTTTTCAGTAAAACTCTCCTGGAGAGGGTTCTAACCAATAGATATGTAATATACATAGCTTCCCTCACCGAGAAAGACCGTGTTCCGAACAGGCTACATACATCAAGGATTTGAGAAACATTTTTAATGAGTTATGTACATGTGTATTACAGATCTTTCATCCACCATACAAGGCATATTGACACATAGAAACATTAACTCTGAGTTCGCAGCTTTTCCCTAATAGCAGTTTCGAAAATCAGGCAGTTTTCAAAGGAAATACATGTTGGAGCGTTTTCTACCCAATAGATACGTAAATTACATAGATTCCCCCGCTGTGAAATTACATTTACCGATCACACCAAATGCAGAAATGATTCGACAAAAATAAACTATAGAGTTGTTTGCATGAGGATGACAGGACTTTCATCACAATACAAGGCATATTGATGTTTAGAAGCATTTTCTCTGATTTCACAGAGCTTTCCAAATGCCAGTATCGAAACTGAGGCAGATTTCATGGCAAATCGTCTTGGAGCAGGTTCTAACCTATAGACATGTAATAAACATGGATTCGATCACCGTGAAATTCCGTGTTCTGAACACACTACATGTATCTCGGATTCGACAAATATTCACTACATAGTTGTTAGCATGTGGATTACAGCACTTTCATCCACCCTACAAGGCTTACTGATACTTTGAAGAATTTTCTCAGAATTCAAAGATTAGTTTTAACGCCAGTTTAGAAAATGAGGCAGATTTGGCAGAAAAATATTCTAGGAGCGAGTTATACACAAAAGATATGTAATTTACCATGTTTTACTCACCGTGACAGTCCGTGTTCTGAACACGTTACATGAATCACGGATTTGACAAACATACTTTAATGAGTTGTGAACATTTGTATTATCGAACTTTCATCTTCCTTACAATGTATATTTACACATAGAAAGTTTATTCTGATTTAGTAGATTTCTCCTAATCTCAGTTTCTAAAATCATTCAGTTTTCACAGAGATAACCTCTTGGAGCGAGTTCTATCCAATAGAAATGCAATTTACGTAGAACCCATCAGCGTGAAATTCCGTGTTCCAAAATACCTACACGCATGACGGATTCGACAAATATTCACTACAGAATTGGTAGCATAAAAATTACCTAACATTCATCCACCATAAATGCCATATTGACACTTTGAAGCACTTTCCCATATTTCAAAAGATTTTCCTAATGCCAGTTTTGAAAATGAGGCAGATTCACAATAGATTCTCGTGGAGCAAGTACTTCCCAATAGAAATGTAATTTACATAGTTTCCTCAAAGTGACATTCCAATTCCCGAACACACTACATACTTCTGGATTTGACAAACATTTTTAATGACTTATGTACATGTGTATTACAGAACTTTCATCCACCATACAAGGCATATATAAACCTAGAAACATTAACTCTTAATTTGAAGCTTTTTCCAAATGCCAGTTTCGAAAATCATGCTGTTTTCTCCAGAAAAAATTTTTGGAGCGAGTTCTACCAAATAGACATGAAATTTACATAGATTCCATCTCCGGAAATTTCCGTCATACGATCACGCTACATGCATAGGCTTTCTACAATTAGTCACATCAGGTTTGTTTGCATGTGGCTTTATGAACTTCCATCACAATACAAGGCATATTGTCAGTTTCAATCATTTTCTCTGATTTTGAAGGAATTTCCAAATGCCAGTTTCGAAAATGAGGCAGATTTCGCAGAAAAAACTCTTGGATTGAGTTCTAACCAAGAGACATGTATTTTACCTAGATTCGCTCACCGTGATATTCTGTGTTCCGAACACTCTTCATGTATCGCGGATTCGACAAATATTCTCTTCAGAGTTGTTAGTATGCGGATTGCCGAACTTTCATCCATCATACAAGGCATATTTACACCTACAATTGATTAATCTGAGTTCGCAGCTTATTCCTAACGCCAGTTTCAAAAATCAGGCTGTTATCTCAGGAAAAAACTCTTGGAGCGATTTCTAACCTAGGGAAATGTAATTTACATAAATTTCCTCACTGTGACATTCCGTGTTCCAATCATTCTACATGCATAACTGATTCGACAAATATTCACTACAGATTTGTTAGCATGTGGATTACCGAACTTTCACTACAAAACATTGAGTATTGATACTTAGAAGTATTTTCTCAGATTTTCCAGCATTTTCCAAGCGCCAGTTTCAAAAATGAAGCAGTTTTCACAGGAAAATTCTCTTGAAGTGAGTTCTACCGAATCGACAAGTAGTTTACATTGCTTCAATCAACGTGAAATTCCACATTGCGAACATGGTACATGCATCACGGATTAGAAAAAAGATTCTTTAATATGTTGTGAAAATATGGATTACTGTACTTTCTTCCAACATAAAGGCATCTTTACACCTACAAATATTTTCTCTCATTTCGCAGCTTTATCCAAACATCCCATTCGAGAATCAAGCAATTTTCGCTGAAATATTCTATTCTAGCTAGTTCTACCCAATAGAATTCTAATTTACATAGTTCCATTACCGTGAAATTCTGTTTTTCGAACGCGCTACATGAATCACGGTTTGAAAAATATTTACTACACTCTTGTTAAAATGTGGATTACCGCACTTTCATCCACCAATCAACTCATATTGACACTTAGAAGCATTTTCTCATATTTCGAAGATATTTCCTAATGCCAGATTTGAAAATGAGGCAGATTTTGCAGAAAAATGCTCTTGGAGTGAGTTCTACCCAATAGACAGGTAATTTACATAGATGTGCTCATCATGACATTTTGTGTTCCGAACACATTTCATGTATCTCGGATTCGACAAATATTCACTACAGAGATGTTAGCATTTGGATTACCAATCTTACATCCACCCTACCAGGCATATTTACACCTACAAGTATTTACTCTCATTTCGCAGTTTTATCCAAACGTCAAATTCGAAAATCATGCAATTTGCGCAGATAAATTCTATTCAAGCTAGTTCTACCCAATAGAATTTTAATTTACATAGTTTCATTACCGTGAATTTCCCTGTTCCAAACACGCTAAATAATTCACGGATTCGAAAAGTATTCCCTTCATAGTTGGTTACGTGGATTACCGGACTTAAATTCCCCATTCAAGGCATATTCACACTTAGAAGCATTTTCTCAGATTTCTCATGTTTTTCCTAACGCCAGTTTGGAAAATGAGGCTGATTTCACAGAAAATGTTCTTGGAGCCAGTTCTACCCAAAAGATATGTAATTTAACTAGTTCACTCACCGTGACATTCCGTGTCCTGAAAATGTTACATGCATCAAGGTTTCGACAATCATTCTTTAATGAGTGTGAGCACGTGGATTATCAAATTTTCATCCACCTTACAAGACATGTTTTCACCTAGAAACATTTACTCACATTTCACAGAAATTTCCTAAAGTCAGTTTCGAAAATCAGGCAGTTTTCCCAGAAAAATCCTCTTGTTGCATGTTCCATTCAATAGACATCTCATTTTCACAGATACCATCACCGTAACATTCATGTTCCTAAAAAAAGTTTCAATCACCAAGGATTCAACAAATATTCACTGCTGAGTTGATAGCATGTGAATTACCGATCTTTAATAAACCACTGAAGACATATTGTCACCTTAAAATATTTAATCAGATTTCACAGCGTTTTCATAACACCAGTTTCGTAACTGAGGCAGATTTTTCAGTAAAACTCTCCTGGAGAGGGTTCTAACCTATACATATGTAATATACATAGCTTCCCTCACCGAGAAAGACCGTGTTCCGAACAGGCTACATACATCAAGGATTTGAGAAACATTTTTAATGAGTTATGTACATGTGTATTACAGATCTTTCATCCACCATACAAGGCATATTGACACATAGAAACATTAACTCTGAGTTCGCAGCTTTTCCCTAATAGCAGTTTCGAAAATCATGCAGTTTTCAAAGGAAATACATGTTGGAGCGTTTTCTACCCAATAGATACGTAAATTACATAGATTCTCCCGCTGTGAAATTAAATTTACCGATCACACCACATGCAGAAATGATTCGACAAAAATAAACTATAGAGTTGTTTGCATGAGGATGACAGGACTTTCATCACAATACAAGGCATATTGATGTTTAGAAGCATTTTCTCTGATTTCACAGAGCTTTCCAAATGCCAGTATCGAAACTGAGGCAGATTTCACGGCAAATCGTCTTGGAGCAGGTTCTAACCTATAGACATGTAATAAACATGGATTCGATCACCGTGAAATTCCGTGTTCTGAACACACTACATGTATCTCGGATTCGACAAATATTCACTACATAGTTGTTAGCATGTGGATTACAGCACTTTCATCCACCCTACAAGGCTTACTGATACTTTGAAGAATTTTCTCAGAATTCAAAGATTAGTTTTAACGCCAGTTTAGAAAATGAGGCAGATTTGGCAGAAAAATATTCTAGGAGCGAGTTATACACAAAAGATATGTAATTTACCATGTTTTACTCACCGTGACAGTCCGTGTTCTGAACACGTTACATGAATCACGGATTTGACAAACATACTTTAATGAGTTGTGAACATTTGTATTATCGAACTTTCATCTTCCTTACAATGTATATTTACACATAGAAAGTTTATTCTGATTTAGTAGATTTCTCCTAATCTCAGTTTCTAAAATCATTCAGTTTTCACAGAGATAACCTCTTGGAGCGAGTTCTATCCAATAGAAATGCAATTTACATAGAACCCATCAGCGTGAAATTCCGTGTTCCAAAATACCTACACGCATGACGGATTCGACAAATATTCACTACAGAATTGGTAGCATAAAAATTACCTAACATTCATCCACCATAAATGCCATATTGACACTTTGAAGCACTTTCCCATATTTCAAAAGATTTTCCTAATGCCAGTTTTGAAAATGAGGCAGATTCACAATAGATTCTCGTGGAGCAAGTACTTCCCAATAGAAATGTAATTTACATAGTTTCCTCACAGTGACATTCCAATTCCCGAACACGCTACATACTTCTGGATTTGACAAACATTTTTAATGACTTATGTACATGTGGATTACAGAACTTTCATCCACCATACAAGGCATATATAAACCTAGAAACATTAACTCTTAATTTGAAGCTTTTTCCAAATACCAGTTTCGAAAATCATGCTGTTTTCTCCAGAAAAAATTTTTGGAGCGAGTTCTAACAAATAGACATGAAATTTACATAGATTCCATCTCCGGAAATTTCCGTCATACGATCACGCTACATGCATAGGCTTTCTACAATTAGTCACATCAGGTTTGTTTGCATGTGGCTTTATGAACTTCCATCACAATACAAGGCATATTGTCAGTTTCAATCATTTTCTCTGATTTTGAAGGAATTTCCAAATGCCAGTTTCGAAAATGAGGCAGATTTCGCAGAAAAAACTCTTGGATTGAGTTCTAACCAAGAGACATGTATTTTACCTAGATTCGCTCACCGTGATATTCTGTGTTCCGAACACTCTTCATGTATCGCGGATTCGACAAATATTCTCTACAGAGTTGTTAGTATGCGGATTGCCGAACTTTCATCCACCATACAAGGCATATTTACACCTACAATTGATTAATCTGAGTTCGCAGCTTATTCCTAACGCCAGTTTCAAAAATCAGGCTGTTATCTCAGGAAAAACCTCTTGGAGCGATTTCTAACCTAGGGAAATGTAATTTACATAAATTTCCTCACTGTGACATTCCGTGTTCCAATCATTCTACATGCATAACGGATTCGACAAATATTCACTACAGATTTGTTAGCATGTGGATTACCGAACTTTCACTACAAAACATTGAGTATTGATACTTAGAAGTATTTTCTCAGATTTTCCAGCATTTTCCAAGCGCCAGTTTCAAAAATGAAGCAGTTTTCACAGGAAAATTCTCTTGAAGTGAGTTCTACCGAATCGACAAGTAGTTTACATTGTTTCAATCAACGTGAAATTCCACATTCCGAACATGGTACATGCATCACGGATTAGAAAAAAGATTCTTTAATATGTTGTGAAAATATGGATTACTGAACTTTCTTCCAACATAAAGGCATCTTTACACCTACAAATATTTTCTCTCATTTCGCAGCTTTATCCAAACATCACATTCGAGAATCAAGCAATTTTCGCTGAAATAATCTATTCTAGCTTGTTCTACCCAATAGAATTCTAATTTACATAGTTCCATTACTGTGAAATTCTGTTTTTCGAACGCGCTACATAAATCACGGTTTGAAAAATATTTACTACACTCTTGTTAAAATGTGGATTACCGCACTTTCATCCACCAATCAAGTCATATTGACACTTAGAAGCATTTTCTCATATTTCGAAGATTTTTCCTAAAGCTAGATTTGAAAATGAGGCAGATTTTGCAGAAAAATGCTCTTGGAGTGTGTTCTACCCAATAGAGAGGTAATTTACATAGATGTGCTCATCATGACATTTTGTGTTCCGAACACATTTCATGTATCTCGGATTCGACAAATATTCACTACAGAGATGTTAGCATTTGGATTACCAATCTTACATCCACCCTACCAGGCATATTTACACCTACAAGTATTTACTCTCATTTCGCAGTTTTATCCAAACGTCAAATTCGAAAATCATGCAATTAGCGCAGATAAATTCTATTCAAGCTAGTTCTACCCAATAGAATTTTAATTTACATAGTTACATTACCGTGAATTTCCATGTTCCAAACACGCTAAATAATTCACGGATTCGAAAAGTATTCCCTTCATAGTTGGTTACGTGGATTACCGGACTTAAATTCCCCATTCAAGGCATATTCACACTTAGAAGCATTTTCTCAGATTTCTCATGTTTTTCCTAACGCCAGTTTGGAAAATGAGGCTGATTTCACAGAAAATGTTCTTGGAGCCAGTTCTACCCAAAAGATATGTAATTTAACTAGTTCACTCACCGTGACATTCCGTGTCCTGAAAATGTTACATGCATCAAGGATTCGACAATCATTCTTTAATGAGTGTGAGCACGTGGATTATCAAATTTTCATCCACCTTACAAGTCATGTTTTCACCTAGAAACATTTACTCACATTTCACAGAAATTTCCTAAAGTCAGTTTCGAAAATCAGGCAGTTTTCCCAGAAAAATCCTCTTGTTGCATGTTCCATTCAATAGACATCTCATTTTCACAGATACCATCACCGTAACATTCATGTTCCTAAAAAAAGTTTCAATCACCAAGGATTCAACAAATATTCACTGCTGAGTTGATAGCATGTGAATTACCGATCTTTAATAAACCACTGAAGACATATTGTCACCTTAAAATATTTAATCAGATTTCACAGCGTTTTCATAACACCAGTTTCGTAACTGAGGCAGATTTTTCAGTAAAACTCTCCTGGAGAGGGTTCTAACCAATAGATATGGTATTTACATAGCTTCCCTCACCGAGAAAGACCGTGTTCCGAACAGGCTACATACATCAAGGATTTGAGAAACATTTTTAATGAGTTATGTACATGTGTATTACAGATCTTTCATCCACCATACAAGGCATATTGACACATAGAAATATTAACTCTGAGTTCGCAGCTTTTCCCTAATAGCAGTTTCGAAAATCATGCAGTTTTCAAAGGAAATACATGTTGGAGTGTTTTCTACCCAATAGATACGTAAATTACATAGATTCCCCCGCTGTGAAATTACATTTACCGATCACACCACATGCAGAAATGATTCGACAAAAATAAACTATAGAGTTGTTTGCATGAGGATGACAGGACTTTCATCACAATACAAGGCATATTGATGTTTAGAAGCATTTTCTCTGATTTCACAGAGCTTTCCAAATGCAAGTATCGAAACTGAGGCAGATTTCATGGCAAATCGTCTTGGAGCAGGTTCTAACTTATAGACATGTAATAAACATGGATTCGATCACCGTGAAATTCCGTGTTCTGAACACACTACATGTATCTAGGATTCGACAAATATTCACTACATAGTTGTTAGCATGTGGATTACAGCACTTTCATCCACCCTACAAGGCTTACTGATACTTTGAAGAATTTTCTCAGAATTCAAAGATTAGTTTTAACGCCAGTTTAGAAAATGAGGCAGATTTGGCAGAAAAATATTCTAGGAGCGAGTTATACACAAAAGATATGTAATTTACCATGTTTTACTCACCGTGACAGTCCGTGTTCTGAACACGTTACATGAATCACGGATTTGACAAACATACTTTAATGAGTTGTGAACATTTGTATTATCGAACTTTCATCTTCCTTACAATGTATATTTACACATAGAAAGTTTATTCTGATTTAGTAGATTTCTCCTAATCTCAGTTTCTAAAATCATTCAGTTTTCACAGAGAAAACTCTTGGATCGAGTTCTATCCAATAGAAATGCAATTTACATAGAACCCATCAGCGTGAAATTCCGTGTTCCAAAATAACTACACGCATGATGGATTCGACAAATATTCACTACAGAATTGGTAGCATAAAAATTACCTAACATTCATCCACCATAAATGCCATATTGACACTTTGAAGCACTTTCCCATATTTCAAAAGATTTTCCTAATGCCAGTTTTGAAAATGAGGCAGATTCACAATAGATTCTCGTGGAGCAAGTACTTCCCAATAGAAATGTAATTTACATAGTTTCCTCACAGTGACATTCCAATTCCCGAACACGCTACATACTTCTGGATTTGACAAACATTTTTAATGACTTATGTACATGTGGATTACAGAACTTTCATCCACCATACAAGGCATATATAAACCTAGAAACATTAACTCTTAATTTGAAGCTTTTTCCAAATGCCAGTTTCGAAAATCACGCTGTTTTCTCTAGAAAAAATTTTTGGAGCGGGTTCTACCAAATAGACATGAAATTTACATAGATTCCATCTCCGGAAATTTCCGTCATACGATCACGCTACATGCATAGGCTTTCTACAATTAGTCACATCAGGTTTGTTTGCATGTGGCTTTATGAACTTCCATCACAATACGAGGCATATTGTCTGTTTCAATCATTTTCTCTGATTTTGAAGGAATTTCCAAATGCCAGTTTCGAAAATGAGGCAGATTTCGCAGAAAAAACTCTTGGATTGAGTTCTAACCAAGAGACATGTATTTTACCTAGATTCGCTCACCGTGATATTCTGTGTTCCGAACACTCTTCATGTATCTCGGATTCGACAAATATTCTCTACAGAGTTGTTAGTATGCGTATTGCCGATCTTTCATCCACCATACAAGGCATATTTACACCTACAATTGTTTAATCTGAGTTCGCAGCTTATTCCTAACGCCAGTTTCAAAAATCAGGCTGTTATCTCAGGAAAAACCTCTTGGAGCGATTTCTAACCTAGGGAAATGTAATTTACATAAATTTCCTCACTGTGACATTCCGTGTTCCAATCATTCTACATGCATAACGGATTCGACAAATATTCACTACAGATTTGTTAGCATCTGGATTACCGAACTTTCATCACAAAAAATTGAGTATTGATTCTTAGAAGTATTTTCTCAGATTTTGCAGAATTTTACAAGCGCCAGTTTAAAAATGAAGCAGTTTTCACAGAAAAATTCTCTTGAAGTGAGTTCTACCGAATCGACAAGTAGTTTAGATTGTTTCAATCAACGTGAAATTCCACATTGCGAACATGGTACATGCATCACGGATTAGAAAAAAGATTCTTTAATATGTTGTGAATATATGGATTACTGTACTTTCTTCCAACATAAAGGCATCTTTACACCTACAAATATTTTCTCTCATTTCGCAGCTTTATCCAAACATCACATTCGAGAATCAAGCAATTTTCGCTGAAATATTCTATTCTAGCTAGTTCTACCCAATAGAATTCTAATTTACATAGTTCCATTACCGTGAAATTCTGTTTTTCGAACGCGCTACATGAATCACGGTTTGAAAAATATTTACTACACTCTTGTTAAAATGTGGATTACCGCACTTTCATCCACCAATCAAGTCATATTGACACTTAGAAGCATTTTCTCATATTTCGAAGATTTTTCCTAATGCCAGATTTGAAAATGAGGCAGATTTTGCAGAAAAATGCTCTTGGAGTGAGTTCTACCCAATAGACAGGTAATTTACATAGATGTGCTCATCATGACATTTTGTGTTCCGAACACATTTCATGTACCTCGGATTCGACAAATATTCACTACAGAGATGTTAGCATTTGGATTACCAATCTTACATCCACCCTACCAGGCATATTTACACCTACAAGTATTTACTCTCATTTCGCAGTTTTATCCAAACGTCAAATTCGAAAATCATGCAATTTGCGCAGATAAATTCTATTCAAGCTAGTTCTACCCAATAGGATTTTAATTTACATAGTTTCATTACCGTGAATTTCCATGTTCCAAACACGCTAAATAATTCACGGATTCGAAAAGTATTCCCTTCATAGTTGGTTACGTGGATTACCGGACTTAAATTCCCCATTCAAGGCATATTCACACTTAGAAGCATTTTCTCAGATTTCTCATGTTTTTCCTAACGCCAGTTTGGAAAATGAGGCTGATTTCACAGAAAATGTTCTTGGAGCCAGTTCTACCCAAAAGATATGTAATTTAACTAGTTCACTCACCGTGACATTCCGTGTCCTGAAAATGTTACATGCATCAAGGTTTCGACAATCATTCTTTAATGAGTGTGAGCACGTGGATTATCAAATTTTCATCCACCTTACAAGTCATGTTTTCACCTAGAAACATTTACTCACATTTCACAGAAATTTCCTAAAGTCAGTTTCGAAAATCAGGCAGTTTTCCCAGAAAAATCCTCTTGTTGCATGTTCCATTCAATAGACATCTCATTTTCACAGATACCATCACCGTAACATTCATGTTCCTAAAAAAATTTCAATCACCAAGGATTCAACAAATATTCACTGCTGAGTTGATAGCATGTGAATTACCGATCTTTAATAAACCATTGAAGACATATTGTCACCTTAAAATATTTAATCAGATTTCACAGCGTTTTCATAACACCAGTTTCGTAACTGAGGCAGATTTTTCAGTAAAAATCTCCTGGAGAGGGTTCTAACCTATACATATGTAATATACATAGATTCCCTCACCGAGAAAGACCGTGTTCCGAACAGGCTACATACATCAAGGATTTGAGAAACATTTTTAATGAGTTATGTACATGTGTATTACAGATCTTTCATCCACCATACAAGGCATATTGACACATAGAAACATTAACTCTGAGTTCGCAGCTTTTCCCTAATAGCAGTTTTGAAAATCATGCAGTTTTCAAAGGAAATAAATGTTGGAGCGTTTTCTACCCAATAGATACGTAAATTACATAGATTCCCCCGCTGTGAAATTAAATTTACCGATCACACCACATGCAGAAATTATTCGACAAAAATAAACTATAGAGTTGTTTGCATGAGGATGACAGGACTTTCATCACAATACAAGGCATATTGATGTTTAGAAGCATTTTCTCTGATTTCACAGAGCTTTCCAAATGCCAGTATCGAAACTGAGGCAGATTTCACGGCAAATCGTCTTGGAGCATGTTCTAACCTATAGACATGTAATAAACATGGATTCGATCACCGTGAAATTCCGTGTTCTGAACACACTACATGTATCTCGGATTCGACAAATATTCACTACATAGTTGTTAGCATGTGGATTACAGCACTTTCATCCACCCTACAAGGCTTACTGATACTTTGAAGAATTTTCTCAGAATTCAAAGATTAGTTTTAACGCCAGTTTAGAAAATGAGGCAGATTTGGCAGAAAAATATTCTAGGAGCGAGTTATACACAAAAGATATGTAATTTACCATGTTTTACTCACCGTGACAGTCCGTGTTCTGAACACGTTACATGAATCACGGATTTGACAAACATACTTTAATGAGTTGTGAACATTTGTATTATCGAACTTTCATCTTCCTTACAATGTATATTTACACATAGAAAGTTTATTCTGATTTAGTAGATTTCTCCTAATCTCAGTTTCTAAAATCATTCAGTTTTCACAGAGATAACCTCTTGGAGCGAGTTCTATCCAATAGAAATGCAATTTACATAGAACCCATCAGCGTGAAATTCCGTGTTCCAAAATACCTACACGCATGACGGATTCGACAAATATTCACTACAGAATTGGTAGCATAAAAATTACCTAACATTCATCCACCATAAATGCCATATTGACACTTTGAAGCACTTTCCCATATTTCAAAAGATTTTCCTAATGCCAGTTTTGAAAATGAGGCAGATTCACAATAGATTCTCGTGGAGCAAGTACTTCCCAATAGAAATGTAATTTACATAGTTTCCTCACAGTGACATTCCAATTCCCGAACACGCTACATACTTCTGGATTTGACAAACATTTTTAATGACTTATGTACATGTGGATTACAGAACTTTCATCCACCATACAAGGCATATATAAACCTAGAAACATTAACTCTTAATTTGAAGCTTTTTCCAAATGCCAGTTTCGAAAATCATGCTGTTTTCTCTAGAAAAAATTTTTGGAGCGGGTTCTACCAAATAGACATGAAATTTACATAGATTCCATCTCCGGAAATTTCCGTCATACGATCACGCTACATGCATAGGCTTTCTACAATTAGTCACATCAGGTTTGTTTGCATGTGGCTTTATGAACTTCCATCACAATACGAGGCATATTGTCAGTTTGAAGCATTTTCTCTGATTTTGAAGGAATTTCCAAATGCCAGTTTCGAAAATGAGGCAGATTTCGCAGAAAAAACTCTTGGATTGAGTTCTAACCAAGAGACATGTATTTTACCTAGATTCGCTCACCGTGATATTCTGTGTTCCGAACACTCTTCATGTATCTCGGATTCGACAAATATTCTCTACAGAGTTGTTAGTATGCGTATTGCCGATCTTTCATCCACCATACAAGGCATATTTACACCTACAATTGTTTAATCTGAGTTCGCAGCTTATTCCTAACGCCAGTTTCAAAAATCAGGCTGTTATCTCAGGAAAAACCTCTTGGAGCGATTTCTAACCTAGGGAAATGTAATTTACATAAATTTCCTCACTGTGACATTCCGTGTTCCAATCATTCTACATGCATAACGGATTCGACAAATATTCACTACAGATTTGTTAGCATCTGGATTACCGAACTTTCATCACAAAATATTGAGTATTGATTCTTAGAAGTATTTTCTCAGATTTTGCAGAATTTTACAAGCGCCAGTTTAAAAATGAAGCAGTTTTCACAGAAAAATTCTCTTGAAGTGAGTTCTACCGAATCGACAAGTAGTTTAGATTGTTTCAATCAACGTGAAATTCCACATTGCGAACATGGTACATGCATCACGGATTAGAAAAAAGATTCTTTAATATGTTGTGAAAATATGGATTACTGTACTTTCTTCCAACATAAAGGCATCTTTACACCTACAAATATTTTCTCTCATTTCGCAGCTTTATCCAAACATCCCATTCGAGAATCAAGCAATTTTCGCTGAAATATTCTATTCTAGCTAGTTCTACCCAATAGAATTCTAATTTACATAGTTCCATTACCGTGAAATTCTGTTTTTCGAACGCGCTACATGAATCACGGTTTGAAAAATATTTACTACACTCTTGTTAAAATGTGGATTACCGCACTTTCATCCACCAATCAAGTCATATTGACACTTAGAAGCATTTTCTCATATTTCGAAGATTTTTCCTAATGCCAGATTTGAAAATGAGGCAGATTTTGCAGAAAAATGCTCTTGGAGTGAGTTCTACCCAATAGACAGGTAATTTACATAGATGTGCTCATCATGACATTTTGTGTTCCGAACACATTTCATGTACCTCGGATTCGACAAATATTCACTACAGAGATGTTAGCATTTGGATTACCAATCTTACATCCACCCTACCAGGCATATTTACACCTACAAGTATTTACTCTCATTTCGCAGTTTTATCCAAACGTCAAATTCGAAAATCATGCAATTTGCGCAGATAAATTCTATTCAAGCTAGTTCTACCCAATAGAATTTTAATTTACATAGTTTCATTACCGTGAATTTCCATGTTCCAAACACGCTAAATAATTCACGGATTCGAAAAGTATTCCCTTCATAGTTGGTTACGTGGATTACCGGACTTAAATTCCCCATTCAAGGCATATTCACACTTAGAAGCATTTTCTCAGATTTCTCATGTTTTTCCTAACGCCAGTTTGGAAAATGAGGCTGATTTCACAGAAAATGTTCTTGGAGCCAGTTCTACCCAAAAGATATGTAATTTAACTAGTTCACTCACTGTGACATTCCGTGTCCTGAAAATGTTACATGCATCAAGGTTTCGACAATCATTCTTTAATGAGTGTGAGCACGTGGATTATCAAATTTTCATCCACCTTACAAGTCATGTTTTCACCTAGAAACATTTACTCACATTTCACAGAAATTTCCTAAAGTCAGTTTCGAAAATCAGGCAGTTTTCCCAGAAAAATCCTCTTGTTGCATGTTCCATTCAATAGACATCTCATTTTCACAGATACCATCACCGTAACATTCATGTTCCTAAAAAAAGTTTCAATCACCAAGGATTCAACAAATATTCACTGCTGAGTTGATAGCATGTGAATTACCGATCTTTAATAAACCATTGAAGACATATTGTCACCTTAAAATATTTAATCAGATTTCACAGCGTTTTCATAACACCAGTTTCGTAACTGAGGCAGATTTTTCAGTAAAAATCTCCTGGAGAGGGTTCTAACCTATACATATGTAATATACATAGTTTCCCTCACCGAGAAAGACCGTGTTCCGAACAGGCTACATACATCAAGGATTTGAGAAACATTTTTAATGAGTTATGTACATGTGTATTACAGATCTTTCATCCACCATACAAGGCATATTGACACATAGAAACATTAACTCTGAGTTCGCAGCTTTTCCCTAATAGCAGTTTTGAAAATCATGCAGTTTTCAAAGGAAATACATGTTGGAGCGTTTTCTACCCAATAGATACGTAAATTACATAGATTCCCCCGCTGTGAAATTAAATTTACCGATCACACCACATGCAGAAATGATTCGACAAAAATAAACTATAGAGTTGTTTGCATGAGGATGACAGGACTTTCATCACAATACAAGGCATATTGATGTTTAGAAGCATTTTCTCTGATTTCACAGAGCTTTCCAAATGCCAGTATCGAAACTGAGGCAGATTTCACGGCAAATCGTCTTGGAGCAGGTTCTAACCTATAGACATGTAATAAACATGGATTCGATCACCGTGAAATTCCGTGTTCTGAACACACTACATGTATCTCGGATTCGACAAATATTCACTACATAGTTGTTAGCATGTGGATTACAGCACTTTCATCCACCCTACAAGGCTTACTGATACTTTGAAGAATTTTCTCAGAATTCAAAGATTAGTTTTAACGCCAGTTTAGAAAATGAGGCAGATTTGGCAGAAAAATATTCTAGGAGCGAGTTATACACAAAAGATATGTAATTTACCATGTTTTACTCACCGTGACAGTCCGTGTTCTGAACACGTTACATGAATCACGGATTTGACAAACATACTTTAATGAGTTGTGAACATTTGTATTATCGAACTTTCATCTTCCTTACAATGTATATTTACACATAGAAAGTTTATTCTGATTTAGTAGATTTCTCCTAATCTCAGTTTCTAAAATCATTCAGTTTTCACAGAGATAACCTCTTGGAGCGAGTTCTATCCAATAGAAATGCAATTTACATAGAACCCATCAGCGTGAAATTCCGTGTTCCAAAATACCTACACGCATGACGGATTCGACAAATATTCACCACAGAATTGGTAGCATAAAAATTACCTAACATTCATCCACCATAAATGCCATATTGACACTTTGAAGCACTTTCCCATATTTCAAAAGATTTTCCTAATGCCAGTTTTGAAAATGAGGCAGATTCACAATAGATTCTCGTGGAGCAAGTACTTCCCAATAGAAATGTAATTTACATAGTTTCCTCACAGTGACATTCCAATTCCCGAACACGCTACATACTTCTGGATTTGACAAACATTTTTAATGACTTATGTACATGTGTATTACAGAACTTTCATCCACCATACAAGGCATATATAAACCTAGAAACATTAACTCTTAATTTGAAGCTTTTTCCAAATGCCAGTTTCGAAAATCATGCTGTTTTCTCCAGAAAAAATTTTTGGAGCGAGTTCTACCAAATAGACATGAAATTTACATAGATTCCATCTCCGGAAATTTCCGTCATACGATCACGCTACATGCATAGGCTTTCTACAATTAGTCACATCAGGTTTGTTTGCATGCGGCTTTATGAACTTCCATCACAATACAAGGCATATTGTCAGTTTCAAACATTTTCTCTGATTTTGAAGGAATTTCCAAATGCCAGTTTCGAAAATGAGGCAGATTTCGCAGAAAAAACTCTTGGATTGAGTTCTAACCAAGAGACATGTATTTTACCTAGATTCGCTCACCGTGATATTCTGTGTTCCGAACACTCTTCATGTATCGCGGATTCGACAAATATTCTCTACAGAGTTGTTAGAATGCGGATTGCCGAACTTTCATCCATCATACAAGGCATATTTACACCTACAATTGATTAATCTGAGTTCGCAGCTTATTCCTAATTCTAGTTTCAAAAATCAGGCTGTTATCTCAGGAAAAACCTCTTGGAGCGATTTCTAACCTAGGGAAATGTAATTTACATAAATTTCCTCACTGTGACATTCCGTGTTTCAATCATTCTACATGCATAACGGATTCGACAAATATTCACTACAGATTTGTTAGCATGTGGATTACCGAACTTTCAATACAAAACATTGAGTATTGATACTTAGAAGTATTTTCTCAGATTTTCCAGCATTTTCCAAGCGCCAGTTTCAAAAATGAAGCAGTTTTCACAGGAAAATTCTCTTGAAGTGAGTTCTACCGAATCGACAAGTAGTTTACATTGTTTCAATCAACGTGAAATTCCACATTCCGAACATGGTACATGCATCACGGATTAGAAAAAAGATTCTTTAATATGTTGTGAAAATATGGATTACTGAACTTTCTTCCAACATAAAGGCATCTTTACACCTACAAATATTTTCTCTCATTTCGCAGCTTTATCCAAACATCACATTCGAGAATCAAGCAATTTTCGCTGAAATAATCTATTCTAGCTAGTTCTACCCAATAGAATTCTAATTTACATAGTTCCATTACTGTGAAATTCTGTTTTTTGAACGCGCTACATAAATCACGGTTTGAAAAATATTTACTACACTCTTGTTAAAATGTGGTTTACCGCACTTTCATCCACCAATCAAGTCATATTGACACTTAGAAGCATTTTCTCATATTTCGAAGATTTTTCCTAAAGCTAGATTTGAAAATGAGGCAGATTTTGCAGAAAAATGCTCTTGGAGTGAGTTCTACCCAATAGACAGGTAATTTACATAGATGTGCTCATCATGATATTTTGTGTTCTGAACACATTTCATGTATCTTGGATTCGACAAATATTCACTACAGAGATGTTAGCATTTGGATTACCAATCTTACATCCACCCTACCAGGCATATTTACACCTACAAGTATTTACTCTCATTTCGCAGTTTTATCCAAACTACAAATTCGAAAATCATGCAATTTGCGCAGATAAATTCTATTCAAGCTAGTTCTACCCAATAGAATTTTAATTTACATAGTTTCATTACCGTGAATTTCCATGTTCCAAACACGCTAAATAATTCACGGATTCGAAAAGTATTCCCTTCATAGTTGGTTACGTGGATTACCGGACTTAAATTCCCCATTCAAGGCATATTCACACTTAGAAGCATTTTCTCAGATTTCTCAGGTATTTCCTAACGCCAGTTTGGAAAATGAGGCTGATTTCACAGAAAATGTTCTTGGAGCCAGTTCTACCCAAAAGATATGTAATTTAACTAGTTCACTCACCGTGACATTCCGTGTCCTGAAAATGTTACATGCATCAAGGTTTCGACAATCATTCTTTAATGAGTGTGAGCACGTGGATTATCAAATTTTCATCCACCTTACAAGACATGTTTTCACCTAGAAACATTTACTCACATTTCGCAGAAATTTCCTAAAGTCAGTTTCGAAAATCAGGCAGTTTTCCCAGAAAAATCCTCTTGTTGCATGTTCCATTCAATAGAGATCTCATTTTCACAGATACCATCACCGTAACATTCATGTTCCTAAAAAAATTTCAATCACCAAGGATTCAACAAATATTCACTGCTGAGTTGATAGCATGTGAATTACCGATCTTTAATAAACCATTGAAGACATATTGTCACCTTAAAATATTTAATCAGATTTCACAGCGTTTTCATAACACCAGTTTCGTAACTGAGGCAGATTTTTCAGTAAAACTCTCCTGGAGAGGGTTCTAACCAATAGATATGTAATATACATAGCTTCCCTCACCGAGAAAGACCGTGTTCGGAACAGGCTACATACATCAAGGATTTGAGAAACATTTTTAATGAGTTATGTACATGTGTATTACAGATCTTTCATCCACCATACAAGGCATATTGACACATAGAAACATTAACTCTGAGTTCGCAGCTTTTCCCTAATAGCAGTTTTGAAAATCATGCAGTTTTCAAAGGAAATACATGTTGGAGCGTTTTCTACCCAATAGATACGTAAATTACATAGATTCCCCCGCTGTGAAATTACATTTACCGATCACACCACATGCAGAAATGATTCGACAAAAATAAACTATAGAGTTGTTTGCATGAGGATGACAGGACTTTCATCACAATACAAGGCATATTGATGTTTAGAAGCATTTTCTCTGATTTCACAGAGCTTTCCAAATGCCAGTATCGAAACTGAGGCAGATTTCATGGCAAATCGTCTTGGAGCAGGTTCTAACTTATAGACATGTAATAAACATGGATTCGATCACCGTGAAATTCCGTGTTCTGAACACACTACATGTATCTTGGATTCGACAAATATTCACTACATAGTTGTTAGCATGTGGATTACAGCACTTTCATCCACCCTACAAGGCTTACTGATACTTTGAAGAATTTTCTCAGAATTCAAAGTTTAGTTTTAACGCCAGTTTAGAAAATGAGGCAGATTTGGCAGAAAAATATTCTAGGAGCGAGTTATACACAAAAGATATGTAATTTACCATGTTTTACTCACCGTGACAGTCCGTGTTCTGAACACGTTACATGAATCACGGATTTGACAAACATACTTTAATGAGTTGTGAACATTTGTATTATCGAACTTTCATCTTCCTTACAATGTATATTTACACATAGAAAGTTTATTCTGATTTAGTAGATTTCTCCTAATCTCAGTTTCTAAAATCATTCAGTTTTCACAGAGATAACCTCTTGGAGCGAGTTCTATCCAATAGAAATGCAATTTACATAGAACCCATCAGCGTGAAATTCCGTGTTCCAAAATACCTACACGCATGACGGATTCGACAAATATTCACTACAGAATTGGTAGCATAAAAATTACCTAACATTCATCCACCATAAATGCCATATTGACACTTTGAAGCACTTTCCCATATTTCAAAAGATTTTCCTAATGCCAGTTTTGAAAATGAGGCAGATTCACAATAGATTCTCGTGGAGCAAGTACTTCCCAATAGAAATGTAATTTACATAGTTTCCTCACAGTGACATTCCAATTCCCGAACACGCTACATACTTCTGGATTTGACAAACATTTTTAATGACTTATGTACATGTGTATTACAGAACTTTCATCCACCATACAAGGCATATATAAACCTAGAAACATTAAATCTTAATTTGAAGCTTTTTCCAAATGCCAGTTTCGAAAATCATGCTGTTTTCTCCAGAAAAAATTTTTGGAGCGAGTTCTACCAAATAGACATGAAATTTACATAGATTCCATTTCCGGAAATTTCCGTCATACGATCACGCTACATGCATAGGCTTTCTACAATTAGTCACATCAGGTTTGTTTGCATGTGGCTTTATGAACTTCCATCACAATACAAGGCATATTGTCAGTTTCAATCATTTTCTCTGATTTTGAAGGAATTTCCAAATGCCAGTTTCGAAAATGAGGCAGATTTCGCAGAAAAAACTCTTGGATTGAGTTCTAACCAAGAGACATGTATTTTACCTAGATTCGCTCACCGTGATATTCTGTGTTCCGAACACTCTTCATGTATCTCGGATTCGACAAATATTCTCTACAGAGTTGTTAGTATGCGGATTGCCGAACTTTCATCCACCATACAAGGCATATTTACACCTACAATTGATTAATCTGAGTTCACAGCTTATTCCTAACGCCAGTTTCAAAAAACAGGCTGTTATCTCAGGTAAAACCTCTTGGAGCGATTTCTAACCTAGGGAAATGTAATTTACATAAATTTCCTCACTGTGACATTCCGTGTTCCAATCATTCTACATGCATAACGGATTCGACAAATATTCACTACAGATTTGTTAGCATGTGGATTACCGAACTTTCAACACAAAACATTGAGTATTGATTCTTAGAAGTATTTTCTCAGATTTTGCAGCGTTTTCCAAGCGCCAGTTTAAAAATGAAGAAGTTTTCACAGAAAAATTCTCTTGAAGTGAGTTCTACCGAATCGACAAGTAGTTTAGATTGTTTCAATCAACGTGAAATTCCACATTCCGTACATGGTACATGCATCACGGATTAGAAAAAAGATTCTTTAATATGTTGTGAAAATATGGATTACTGAACTTTCTTCCAACATAAAGGCATCTTTACACCTACAAATATTTTCTCTCATTTTGCAGCTTTATCCAAACATCACATTCGAGAATCAAGCAATTTTCGCTGAAATATTCTATTCTAGCTAGTTCTACCCAATAGAATTCTAATTTACATAGTTCCATTACCGTGAAATTCTGTTTTTCGAACGCGCTACATGAATCACGGTTTGAAAAATATTTACTACACTCTTGTTAAAATGTGGATTACCGGACTTTCATCCACCAATCAAGTCATATTGACACTTAGAAGCATTTTCTCATATTTCGAAGATGTTTCCTAATTCCAGATTTGAAAATGAGGCAGATTTTGCAGAAAAATGCTCTTGGAGTGAGTTCTACCCAATAGACAGGTAATTTACATAGATGTGCTCATCATGACATTTTGTGTTCCGAACACATTTCATGTACCTCGGATTCGACAAATATTCACTACAGAGATGTTAGCATTTGGATTACCAATCTTACATCCACCCTACCAGGCATATTTACACCTACAAGTATTTACTCTCATTTCGCAGTTTTATCCAAACGTCAAATTCGAAAATCATGCAATTTGCGCAGATAAATTCTATTCAAGCTAGTTCTACCCAATAGAATTTTAATTTACATAGTTTCATTACCGTGAATTTCCCTGTTCCAAACACGCTAAATAATTCACGGATTCGAAAAGTATTCCCTTCATAGTTGGTTACGTGGATTACCGGACTTAAATTCCCCATTCAAGGCATATTCACACTTAGAAGCATTTTCTCAGATTTCTCATGTTTTTCCTAACGCCAGTTTGGAAAATGAGGCTGATTTCACAGAAAATGTTCTTGGAGCCAGTTCTACCCAAAAGATATGTAATTTAACTAGTTCACTCACTGTGACATTCCGTGTCCTGAAAATGTTACATGCATCAAGGATTCGACAATCATTCTTTAATGAGTGTGAGCACGTGGATTATCAAATTTTCATCCACCTTACAAGACATGTTTTCACCTAGAAACATTTACTCACATTTCGCAGAAATTTCCTAAAGTCAGTTTCGAAAATCAGGCAGTTTTCCCAGAAAAATCCTCTTGTTGCATGTTCCATTCAATAGACATCTCATTTTCACACATACCATCACCGTAACATTCTTGTTCCTAAAAAAAGTTTCAATCACCAAGGATTCAACAAATATTCACTGCTGAGTTGATAGCATGTGAATTACCGATCTTTAATAAACCATTGAAGACATATTGTCACCTTAAAATATTTAATCAGATTTCACAGCGTTTTCATAACACCAGTTTCGTAACTGAGGCAGATTTTTCAGTAAAACTCTCCTGGAGAGGGTTCTAACCAATAGATATGTAATTTACATAGCTTCCCTCACCGAGAAAAACCGTGTTCCGAACAGGCTACATACATCAAGGATTTGAGAAATATTTTTACTGAGTTATGTGCATGTGTATTACAGATCTTTCATCCACCATACAAGGCATATTGACACATAGAAACATTAACTCTGAGTTCGCAGCTTTTCCCTAATAGCAGTTTTGAAAATCATGCAGTTTTCAAAGGAAATACATGTTGGAGCGTTTTCTACCCAATAGATACGTAAATTACATAGATTCCCCCGCTGTGAAATTAAATTTACCGATCACACCACATGCAGAAATGATTCGACAAAAATAAACTATAGAGTTGTTTGCATGAGGATGACAGGACTTTCATCACAATACAAGGCATATTGATGTTTAGAAGCATTTTCTCTGATTTCACAGAGCTTTCCAAATGCCAGTATCGAAACTGAGGCAGATTTCATGGCAAATCGTCTTGGAGCAGGTTCTAACCTATAGACATGTAATAAACATGGATTCGATCACCGTGAAATTCCGTGTTCTGAACACACTACATGTATCTCGGATTCGACAAATATTCACTACATAGTTGTTAGCATGTGGATTACAGCACTTTCATCCACCCTACAAGGCTTACTGATACTTTGAAGAATTTTCTCAGAATTCAAAGATTAGTTTTAACGCCAGTTTAGAAAATGAGGCAGATTTGGCAGAAAAATATTCTAGGAGCGAGTTATACACAAAAGATATGTAATTTACCATGTTTTACTCACCGTGACATTCCGTGTTCTGAACACGTTACATGAATCACGGATTTGACAAACATACTTTAATGAGTTGTGAACATTTGTATTATCGAACTTTCATCTTCCTTACAATGTATATTTACACATAGAAAGTTTATTCTGATTTAGTAGATTTCTCCTAATCTCAGTTTCTAAAATCATTCAGTTTTCACAGAGATAACCTCTTGGAGCGAGTTCTATCCAATAGAAATGCAATTTACATAGAACCCATCAGCGTGAAATTCCGTGTTCCAAAATACCTACACGCATGACGGATTCGACAAATATTCACTACAGAATTGGTAGCATAAAAATTACCTAACATTCATCCACCATAAATGCCATATTGACACTTTGAAGCACTTTCCCATATTTCAAAAGATTTTCCTAATGCCAGTTTTGAAAATGAGGCAGATTCACAATAGATTCTCATGGAGCAAGTACTTCCCAATAGAAATGTAATTTAGATAGTTTCCTCACAGAGACATTCCAATTCCCGAACACGCTACATACTTCTGGATTTGACAAACATTTTTAATGACTTATGTACATGTGTATTACAGAACTTTCATCCACCATACAAGGCATATATAAACCTAGAAACATTAAATCTTAATTTGAAGCTTTTTCCAAATGCCAGTTTCGAAAATCATGCTGTTTTCTCCAGAAAAATTTTTTGGAGCGAGTTCTACCAAATAGACATGAAATTTACATAGATTCCATCTCCGGAAATTTCCGTCATACGATCACGCTACATGCATAGGCTTTCTACAATTAGTCACATCAGGTTTGTTTGCGTGTGGCTTTATGAACTTCCATCACAATACAAGGCATATTGTCAGTTTCAATCATTTTCTCTGATTTTGAAGGAATTTCCAAATGCCAGTTTCGAAAATGAGGCAGATTTAGCAGAAAAAACTCTTGGATTGAGTTCTAACCAAGAGACATGTATTTTACCTAGATTCGCTCACCGTGATATTCTGTGTTCCGAACACTCTTCATGTATCTCGGATTCGACAAATATTCTCTACAGAGTTGTTAGTATGCGGATTGCCGAACTTTCATCCACCATACAAGGCATATTTACACCTACAATTGATTAATCTGAGTTCACAGCTTATTCCTAACGCCAGTTTCAAAAATCAGGCTGTTATCTCAGGTAAAACCTCTTGGAGCGATTTCTAACCTAGGGAAATGTAATTTACATAAATTTCCTCACTGTGACATTCCGTGTTCCAATCATTCTACATGCATAACGGATTCGACAAATATTCACTACAGATTTGTTAGCATGTGGATTACCGAACTTTCAACACAAAACA
Source organism: Camelus bactrianus (assembly GCF_048773025.1). Lineage (NCBI taxonomy): Eukaryota > Metazoa > Chordata > Mammalia > Artiodactyla > Camelidae > Camelus > Camelus bactrianus. Next base: position 138,871,259 of record NC_133539.1, on the reverse strand, counting down.
TTGAGTATTGATTCTTAGAAGTATTTTCTCAGATTTTGCAGCGTTTTCCAAGCGCCAGTTTAAAAATGAAGAAGTTTTCACAGAAAAATTCTCTTGAAGTGAGTTCTACCGAATCGACAAGTAGTTTAGATTGTTTCAATCAACGTGAAATTCCACATTCCGAACATGGTACATGCATCACGGATTAGAAAAAAGATTCTTTAATATGTTGTGAAAATATGGATTACTGAACTTTCTTCCAACATAAAGGCATCTTTACACCTACAAATATTTTCTCTCATTTTGCAGCTTTATCCAAACATCACATTCGAGAATCAAGCAATTTTCGCTGAAATATTCTATTCTAGCTAGTTCTACCCAATAGAATTCTAATTTACATAGTTCCATTACCGTGAAATTCTGTTTTTCGAACGCGCTACATGAATCACGGTTTGAAAAATATTTACTACACTCTTGTTAAAATGTGGATTACCGGACTTTCATCCACCAATCAAGTCATATTGACACTTAGAAGCATTTTCTCATATTTCGAAGATGTTTCCTAATTCCAGATTTGAAAATGAGGCAGATTTTGCAGAAAAATGCTCTTGGAGTGAGTTCTACCCAATAGACAGGTAATTTACATAGATGTGCTCATCATGACATTTTGTGTTCCGAACACATTTCATGTACCTCGGATTCGACAAATATTCACTACAGAGATGTTAGCATTTGGATTACCAATCTTACATCCACCCTACCAGGCATATTTACACCTACAAGTATTTACTCTCATTTCGCAGTTTTATCCAAACGTCAAATTCGAAAATCATGCAATTTGCGCAGATAAATTCTATTCAAGCTAGTTCTACCCAATAGAATTTTAATTTACATAGTTTCATTACCGTGAATTTCCATGTTCCAAACACGCTAAATAATTCACGGATTCGAAAAGTATTCCCTTCATAGTTGGTTACGTGGATTACCGGACTTAAATTCCCCATTCAAGGCATATTCACACTTAGAAGCATTTTCTCAGATTTCTCATGTTTTTCCTAACGCCAGTTTGGAAAATGAGGCTGATTTCACAGAAAATGTTCTTGGAGCCAGTTCTACCCAAAAGATATGTAATTTAACTAGTTCACTCACTGTGACATTCCGTGTCCTGAAAATGTTACATGCATCAAGGATTCGACAATCATTCTTTAATGAGTGTGAGCACGTGGATTATCAAATTTTCATCCACCTTACAAGACATGATTTCACCTAGAAACATTTACTCACATTTCGCAGAAATTTCCTAAAGTCAGTTTCGAAAATCAGGCAGTTTTCCCAGAAAAATCCTCTTGTTGCATGTTCCATTCAATAGACATCTCATTTTCACACATACCATCACCGTAACATTCTTGTTCCTAAAAAAAGTTTCAATCACCAAGGATTCAACAAATATTCACTGCTGAGTTGATAGCATGTGAATTACCGATCTTTAATAAACCATTGAAGACATATTGTCACCTTAAAATATTTAATCAGATTTCACAGCGTTTTCATAACCCCAGTTTCGTAACTGAGGCAGATTTTTCAGTAAAACTCTCCTGGAGAGGGTTCTAACCAATAGATATGTAATTTACATAGCTTCCCTCACCGAGAAAGACCGTGTTCCGAACAGGCTACATACATCAAGGATTTGAGAAATATTTTTAATGAGTTATGTGCATGTGTATTACAGATCTTTCATCCACCATACAAGGCATATTGACACATAGAAACATTAACTCTGAGTTCGCAGCTTTTCCCTAATAGCAGTTTTGAAAATCATGCAGTTTTCAAAGGAAATACATGTTGGAGCGTTTTCTACCCAATAGATACGTAAATTACATAGATTCCCCCGCTGTGAAATTACATTTACCGATCACACCACATGCAGAAATGATTCGACAAAAATAAACTATAGAGTTGTTTGCATGAGGATGACAGGACTTTCATCACAATACAAGGCATATTGATGTTTAGAAGCATTTTCTCTGATTTCACAGAGCTTTCCAAATGCCAGTATCGAAACTGAGGCAGATTTCATGGCAAATCGTCTTGGAGCAGGTTCTAACCTATAGACATGTAATAAACATGGATTCGATCACCGTGAAATTCCGTGTTCTGAACACACTACATGTATCTCGGATTCGACAAATATTCACTACATAGTTGTTAGCATGTGGATTACAGCACTTTCATCCACCCTACAAGGCTTACTGATACTTTGAAGAATTTTCTCAGAATTCAAAGATTAGTTTTAACGCCAGTTTAGAAAATGAGGCAGATTTGGCAGAAAAATATTCTAGGAGCGAGTTATACACAAAAGATATGTAATTTACCATGTTTTACTCACCGTGACATTCCGTGTTCTGAACACGTTACATGAATCACGGATTTGACAAACATACTTTAATGAGTTGTGAACATTTGTATTATCGAACTTTCATCTTCCTTACAATGTATATTTACACATAGAAAGTTTATTCTGATTTAGTAGATTTCTCCTAATCTCAGTTTCTAAAATCATTCAGTTTTCACAGAGATAACCTCTTGGAGCGAGTTCTATCCAATAGAAATGCAATTTACATAGAACCCATCAGCGTGAAATTCCGTGTTCCAAAATACCTACACGCATGACGGATTCGACAAATATTCACTACAGAATTGGTAGCATAAAAATTACCTAACATTCATCCACCATAAATGCCATATTGACACTTTGAAGCACTTTCCCATATTTCAAAAGATTTTCCTAATGCCAGTTTTGAAAATGAGGCAGATTCACAATAGATTCTCGTGGAGCAAGTACTTCCCAATAGAAATGTAATTTAGATAGTTTCCTCACAGAGACATTCCAATTCCCGAACACGCTACATACTTCTGGATTTGACAAACATTTTTAATGACTTATGTACATGTGTATTACAGAACTTTCATCCACCATACAAGGCATATATAAACCTAGAAACATTAAATCTTAATTTGAAGCTTTTTCCAAATGCCAGTTTCGAAAATCATGCTGTTTTCTCCAGAAAAATTTTTTGGAGCGAGTTCTACCAAATAGACATGAAATTTACATAGATTCCATCTCCGGAAATTTCCGTCATACGATCACGCTACATGCATAGGCTTTCTACAATTAGTCACATCAGGTTTGTTTGCGTGTGGCTTTATGAACTTCCATCACAATACAAGGCATATTGTCAGTTTCAATCATTTTCTCTGATTTTGAAGGAATTTCCAAATGCCAGTTTCGAAAATGAGGCAGATTTCGCAGAAAAAACTCTTGGATTGAGTTCTAACCAAGAGACATGTATTTTACCTAGATTCGCTCACCGTGATATTCCGTGTTCCGAACACACTTCATGTATCTCGGATTCGACAAATATTCTCTACAGAGTTGTTAGTATGCGGATTGCCTACCTTTCATCAACCATACAAGGCATATTTACACCTACAATTGTTTAATCTGAGTTCGCAGCTTATTCCTAACGCCAGTTTCAAAAATCAGGCTGTTATCTCAGGAAAAACCTCTTGGAGCGATTTCTAACCTAGGGAAATGTAATTTACATAAATTTCCTCACTGTGACATTCCGTGTTCCAATCATTCTACATGCATAACGGATTCGACAAATATTCACTACAGATTTGTTAGCATGTGGATTACCGAACTTTCACTACAAAACATTGAGTATTGATACTTAGAAGTATTTTCTCAGATTTTCCAGCATTTTCCAAGCGCCAGTTTCAAAAATGAAGCAGTTTTCACAGGAAAATTCTCTTGAAGTGAGTTCTACCGAATCGACAAGTAGTTTACATTGTTTCAATCAACGTGAAATTCCACATTCCGAACATGGTACATGCATCACGGATTAGAAAAAAGATTCTTTAATATGTTGTGAAAATATGGATTACTGAACTTTCTTACAACATAAAGGCATCTTTACACCTACAAATATTTTCTCTCATTTCGCAGCTTTATCCAAACATCACATTCGAGAATCAAGCAATTTTCGCTGAAATAATCTATTCTAGCTAGTTCTACCCAATAGAATTCTAATTTACATAGTTCCATTACCGTGAAATTCTGTTTTTCGAACGCGCTACATAAATCACGGTTTGAAAAATATTTACTACACTCTTGTTAAAATGTGGATTACCGCACTTTCATCCACCAATCAAGTCATATTGACACTTAGAAGCATTTTCTCATATTTCGAAGATTTTTCCTAAAGCTAGATTTGAAAATGAGGCAGATTTTGCAGAAAAATGCTCTTGGAGTGAGTTCTACCCAATAGACAGGTAATTTACATAGATGTGCTCATCATGATATTTTGTGTTCTGAACACATTTCATGTATCTCGGATTCGACAAATATTCACTACAGAGATGTTAGCATTTGGATTACCAATCTTACATCCACCCTACCAGGCATATTTACACCTACAAGTATTTACTCTCATTTCGCAGTTTTATCCAAACTACAAATTCGAAAATCATGCAATTTGCGCAGATAAATTCTATTCAAGCTAGTTCTACCCAATAGAATTTTAATTTACATAGTTTCATTACCGTGAATTTCCATGTTCCAAACACGCTAAATAATTCACGGATTCGAAAAGTATTCCCTTCATAGTTGGTTACGTGGATTACCGGACTTAAATTCCCCATTCAAGGCATATTCACACTTAGAAGCATTTTCTCAGATTTCTCAGGTATTTCCTAACGCCAGTTTGGAAAATGAGGCTGATTTCACAGAAAATGTTCTTGGAGCCAGTTCTACCCAAAAGATATGTAATTTAACTAGTTCACTCACCGTGACATTCCGTGTCCTGAAAATGTTACATGCATCAAGGTTTCGACAATCATTCTTTAATGAGTGTGAGCACGTGGATTATCAAATTTTCATCCACCTTACAAGACATGTTTTCACCTAGAAACATTTACTCACATTTCGCAGAAATTTCCTAAAGTCAGTTTCGAAAATCAGGCAGTTTTCCCAGAAAAATCCTCTTGTTGCATGTTCCATTCAATAGACATCTCATTTTCACAGATACCATCACCGTAACATTCATGTTCCTAAAAAAAGTTTCAATCACCAAGGATTCAACAAATATTCACTGCTGAGTTGATAGCATGTGAATTACCGATCTTTAATAAACCATTGAAGACATATTGTCACCTTAAAATATTTAATCAGATTTCACAGCGTTTTCATAACACCAGTTTCATAACTGAGGCAGATTTTTCAGTAAAACTCTCCTGGAGAGGGTTCTAACCAATAGATATGTAATTTACATAGCTTCCCTCACCGAGAAAGACCGTGTTCGGAACAGGCTACATACATCAAGAATTTGAGAAACATTTTTAATGAGTTATGTACATGTGTATTACAGATCTTTCATCCACCATACAAGGCATATTGACACATAGAAACATTAACTCTGAGTTCGCAGCTTTTCCCTAATAGCAGTTTCGAAAATCATGCAGTTTTCAAAGGAAATACATGTTGGAGCCTTTTCTACCCAATAGATACGTAAATTACATAGATTCCCCCGCTGTGAAATTACATTTACTGATCACACCACATGCAGAAATGATTCGACAAAAATAAACTATAGAGTTGTTTGCATGAGGATGACAGGACTTTCATCACAGTACAAGGCATATTGATGTTTAGAAGCATTTTCTCTGATTTCACAGAGCTTTCCAAATGCCAGTATCGAAACTGAGGCAGATTTCACGGCAAATCGTCTTGGAGCAGGTTCTAACTTATAGACATGTAATAAACATGGATTCGATCACCGTGAAATTCCGTGTTCTGAACACACTACATGTATCTTGGATTCGACAAATATTCACTACATAGATGTTAGCATGTGGATTACAGCACTTTCATCCACCCTACAAGGCTTACTGATACTTTGAAGAATTTTCTCAAAATTCAAAGATTAGTTTTAACGCCAGTTTAGAAAATGAGGCAGATTTGGCAGAAAAATATTCTAGGAGCGAGTTATACACAAAAGATATGTAATTTACCATGTTTTACTCACCGTGACAGTCCGTGTTCTGAACACGTTACATGAATCACGGATTTGACAAACATACTTTAATGAGTTGTGAACATTTGTATTATCGAACTTTCATCTTCCTTACAATGTATATTTACACCTAGAAAGTTTATTCTGATTTAGTAGATTTCTCCTAATCTCAGTTTCTAAAATCATTCAGTTTTCACAGAGATAACCTCTTGGAGCGAGTTCTATCCAATAGAAATGCAATTTACATAGAACCCATCAGCGTGAAATTCCATGTTCCAAAATACCTACACGCATGACGGATTCGACAAATATTCACTACAGAATTGGTAGCATAAAAATTACCTAACATTCATCCACCATAAATGCCATATTGACACTTTGAAGCACTTTCCCATATTTCAAAAGATTTTCCTAATGCCAGTTTTGAAAATGAGGCAGATTCACAATAGATTCTCGTGGAGCAAGTACTTCCCAATAGAAATGTAATTTACATAGTTTCCTCACAGTGACATTCCAATTCCCGAAAACGCTACATACTTCTGGATTTGACAAACATTTTTAATGACTTATGTACATGTGCATTACAGAACTTTCATCCACCATACAAGGCATATATAAACCTAGAAACATTAAATCTTAATTTGAAGCTTTTTCCAAATGCCAGTTTCAAAAATCATGCTGTTTTCTCCAGAAAAAATTTTTGGAGCGAGTTCTAACCAATAGACTTGAAATTTACATAGATTCCTTCTCCGGAAATTTCCGTCATACGATCACGCTACATGCATAGGCTTTCTACAATTAGTCACATCAGGTTTGTTTGCATGTTGCTTTATGAACTTCCATCACAATACAAGGCATATTGTCAGTTTCAATCATTTTCTCTGATTTTGAAGGAATTTCCAAATGCCAGTTTCGAAAATGAGGCAGATTTCGCAGAAAAAACTCTTGGATTGAGTTCTAACCAAGAGACATGTATTTTACCTAGATTCGCTCACCGTGATATTCTGTGTTCCGAACACTCTTCATGTATCTCGGATTCGACAAATATTCTCTACAGAGTTGTTAGTATGCGTATTGCCGATCTTTCATCCACCATACAAGGCATATTTACACCTACAATTGATTAATCTGAGTTCGCAGCTTATTCCTAACGCCAGTTTCAAAAATCAGGCTGTTATCTCAGGAAAAACCTCTTGGAGCGATTTCTAACCTAGGGAAATGTAATTTACATAAATTTCCTCACTGTGACATTCCGTGTTCCAATCATTCTACATGCATAACGGATTCGACAAATATTCACTACAGATTTGTTAGCATGTGGATTACCGAACTTTCATCACAAAACATTGAGTATTGATTCTTAGAAGTATTTTCTCAGATTTTGCAGCGTTTTCCAAGCGCCAGTTTAAAAATGAAGCAGTTTTCACAGAAAAATTCTCTTGAAGTGAGTTCTACCGAATCGACAAGTAGTTTAGATTGTTTCAATCAACGTGAAATTCCACATTCCGAACATGGTACATGCATCACGGATTAGAAAAAAGATTCTTTAATATGTTGTGAAAATATGGATTACTGAACTTTCTTCCAACATAAAGGCATCTTTACACCTACAAATATTTTCTCTCATTTTGCAGCTTTATCCAAACATCACATTCGAGAATCAAGCAATTTTCGCTGAAATATTCTATTCTAGCTAGTTCTACCCAATAGAATTCTAATTTACATAGTTCCATTACCGTGAAATTCTGTTTTTCGAACGCGCTACATGAATCACGGTTTGAAAAATATTTACTACACTCTTGTTAAAATGTGGATTACCGGACTTTCATCCACCAATCAAGTCATATTGACAATTAGAAGCATTTTCTCATATTTCGAAGATATTTCCTAATGCCAGATTTGAAAATGAGGCAGATTTTGCAGAAAAATGCTCTTGGAGTGAGTTCTACCCAATAGACAGGTAATTTACATAGATGTGCTCATCATGATATTTTGTGTTCCGAACACATTTCATGTACCTCGGATTCGACAAATATTCACTACAGAGATGTTAGCATTTGGATTACCAATCTTACATCCACCCTACCAGGCATATTTACACCTACAAATATTTACTCTCATTTCGCAGTTTTATCCAAACGTCAAATTCGAAAATCATGCAATTTGCGCAGATAAATTCTATTCAAGCTAGTTCTACCCAATAGAATTTTAATTTACATAGTTTCATTACCATGAATTTCCCTGTTCCAAACACGCTAAATAATTCACGGATTCGAAAAGTATTCCCTTCATAGTTGGTTACGTGGATTACCGGACTTAAATTCCCCATTCAAGGCATATTCACACTTAGAAGCATTTTCTCAGATTTCTCATGTTTTTCCTAACGCCAGTTTGGAAAATGAGGCTGATTTCACAGAAAATGTTCTTGGAGCCAGTTCTACCCAAAAGATATGTAATTTAAGTAGTTCACTCACCGTGACATTCCGTGTCCTGAAAATGTTACATGCATCAAGGTTTCGACAATCATTCTTTAATGAGTGTGAGCACGTGGATTATCAAATTTTCATCCACCTTACAAGACATGTTTTCACCTAGAAACATTTACTCACATTTCGCAGAAATTTCCTAAAGTCAGTTTCGAAAATCAAGCAGTTTTCCCAGAAAAATCCTCTTGTTGCATGTTCCATTCAATAGAGATCTCATTTTCACAGATACCATCACCGTAACATTCATGATCCTAAAAAAAGTTTCAATCACCAAGGATTCAACAAATATTCACTGCTGAGTTGATAGCATGTGAATTACCGATCTTTAATAAACCATTGAAGACATATTGTCACCTTAAAATATTTAATCAGATTTCACAGCGTTTTCATAACACCAGTTTTGTAACTGAGGCAGATTTTTCAGTAAAACTCTCCTGGAGAGGGTTCTAACCAATAGATATGTAATATACATAGCTTCCCTCACCGAGAAAGACCGTGTTCGGAACAGGCTACATACATCAAGGATTTGAGAAACATTTTTAATGAGTTATGTACATGTGTATTACAGATCTTTCATCCACCATACAAGGCATATTGACACATAGAAATATTAACTCTGAGTTCGCAGCTTTTCCCTAATAGCAGTTTCGAAAATCATGCAGTTTTCAAAGGAAATACATTTTGGAGTGTTTTCTACCCAATAGATACGTAAATTACATAGATTCCCCCGCTGTGAAATTACATTTACTGATCACACCACATGCAGAAATGATTCGACAAAAATAAACTATAGAGTTGTTTGCATGAGGATGACAGGACTTTCATCACAGTACAAGGCATATTGATGTTTAGAAGCATTTTCTCTGATTTCACAGAGCTTTCCAAATGCCAGTATCGAAACTGAGGCAGATTTCACGGCAAATCGTCTTGGAGCAGGTTCTAACTTATAGACATGTAATAAACATGGATTCGATCACCGTGAAATTCCGTGTTCTGAACACACTACATGTATCTTGGATTCGACAAATATTCACTACATAGTTGTTAGCATGTGGATTACAGCACTTTCATCCACCCTACAAGGCTTACTGATACTTTGAAGAATTTTCTCAGAATTCAAAGATTAGTTTTAACGCCAGTTTAGAAAATGAGGCAGATTTGGCAGAAAAATATTCTAGGAGCGAGTTATACACAAAAGATATGTAATTTACCATGTTTTACTCACCGTGACAGTCCGTGTTCTGAACACGTTACATGCATCACGGATTTGACAAACATACTTTAATGAGTTGTGAACATTTGTATTATCGAACTTTCATCTTCCTTACAATGTATATTTACACATAGAAAGTTTATTCTGATTTAGTAGATTTCTCCTAATCTCAGTTTCTAAAATCATTCAGTTTTCACAGAGATAACCTCTTGGAGCGAGTTCTATCCAATAGAAATGCAATTTACATAGAACCCATCAGCGTGAAATTCCGTGTTCCAAAATACCTACACGCATGACGGATTCGACAAATATTCACTACAGAATTGGTAGCATAAAAATTACCTAACATTCATCCACCATAAATGCCATATTGACACTTTGAAGCACTTTCCCATATTTCAAAAGATTTTCCTAATGCCAGTTTTGAAAATGAGGCAGATTCACAATAGATTCTCGTGGAGCAAGTACTTCCCAATAGAAATGTAATTTACATAGTTTCCTCACAGTGACATTCCAATTCCCGAACACGCTACATACTTCTGGATTTGACAAACATTTTTAATGACTTATGTACATGTGTATTACAGAACTTTCATCCACCATACAAGGCATATATAAACCTAGAAACATTAACTCTTAATTTGAAGCTTTTTCCAAATGCCAGTTTCGAAAATCATGCTGTTTTCTCCAGAAAAAATTTTTGGAGCGAGTTCTAACCAATAGACTTGAAATTTACATAGATTCCTTCTCCGGAAATTTCCGTCATACGATCACGCTACATGCATAGGCTTTCTACAATTATCCACATCAGGTTTGTTTGCATGTTGCTTTATGAACTTCCATCACAATACAAGGCATAATGTCAGTTTCAATCATTTTCTCTGATTTTGAAGGAATTTCCAAATGCCAGTTTCGAAAATGAGGCAGATTTCGCAGAAAAAACTCTTGGATTGAGTTCTAACCAAGAGACATGTATTTTACCTAGATTCGCTCACCGAGATATTCTGTGTTCCGAACACTCTTCATGTACCTCGGATTCGACAAATATTCTCTACAGAGTTGTTAGTATGCGGATTGCCGAACTTTCATCCACCATACAAGGCATATTTACACATACAATTGATTAATCTGAGTTCGCAGCTTATTCCTAACGCCAGTTTCAAAAATCAGGCTGTTATCTCAGGAAAAACCTCTTGGAGCGATTTCTAACCTAGGGAAATGTAATTTACATAAATTTCCTCACTGTGACATTCCGTGTTCCAATCATTCTACATGCATAACGGATTCGACAAATATTCACTACAGATTTGTTAGCATGTGGATTACCGAACTTTCATCACAAAACATTGAGTATTGATTCTTAGAAGTATTTTCTCAGATTTTGCAGCGTTTTCCAAGCGCCAGTTTAAAAATGAAGCAGTTTTCACAGAAAAATTCTCTTGAAGTGAGTTCTACCGAATCGACAAGTAGTTTAGATTGTTTCAATCAACGTGAAATTCCACATTCCGAACATGGTACATGCATCACGGATTAGAAAAAAGATTCTTTAATATGTTGTGAAAATATGGATTACTGAACTTTCTTCCAACATAAAGGCATCTTTACACCTACAAATATTTTCTCTCATTTTGCAGCTTTATCCAAACATCACATTCGAGAATCAAGCAATTTTCGCAGAAATATTCTATTCTAGCTAGTTTTACCCAATAGAATTCTAATTTACATAGTTCCATTACCGTGAAATTGTGTTTCTCGAACGCGCTACATGAATCATGGTTTGAAAAATATTTACTACACTCTTGTTAAAATGTGGATTACCGGACTTTCATCCACCAATCAAGTCATATTGACACTTAGAAGCATTTTCTCATATTTCGAAGATATTTCCTAATGCCAGATTTGAAAATGAGGCAGATTTTGCAGAAAAATGCTCTTGGAGTGAGTTCTACCCAATAGACAGGTAATTTACATAGATGTGCTCATCATGACATTTTGTGTTCCGAACACATTTCATGTACCTCGGATTCGACAAATATTCACTACAGAGATGTTAGCATTTGGATTACCAATCTTACATCCACCCTACCAGGCATATTTACACCTACAAGTATTTACTCTCATTTTGCAGTTTTATCCAAACGTCAAATTCGAAAATCATGCAATTTGCGCAGATAAATTCTATTCAAGCTAGTTCTACCCAATAGAATTTTAATTTACATAGTTTCATTACCGTGAATTTCCCTGTTCCAAACACGCTAAATAATTCACGGATTCGAAAAGTATTCCCTTCATAGTTGGTTACGTGGATTACCGGACTTAAATTCCCCATTCAAGGCATATTCACACTTAGAAGCATTTTCTCAGATTTCTCATGTTTTTCCTAACGCCAGTTTGGAAAATGAGGCTGATTTCACAGAAAATGTTCTTGGAGCCAGTTCTACCCAAAAGATATGTAATTTAACTAGTTCACTCACCGTGACATTCCGTGTCCTGAAAATGTTACATGCATCAAGGATTCGACAATCATTCTTTAATGAGTGTGAGCACGTGGATTATCAAATTTTCATCCACCTTACAAGACATGTTTTCACCTAGAAACATTTACTCACATTTCGCAGAAATTTCCTAAAGTCAGTTTCGAAAATCAGGCAGTTTTCCCAGAAAAATCCTCTTGTTGCATGTTCCATCCAATAGACATCTCATTTTCACAGATACCATCACCGTAACATTCATGTTCCTAAAAAAAGTTTCAATCACCAAGGATTCAACAAATATTCACTGCTGAGTTGATAGCATGTGAATTACCGATCTTTAATAAACCATTGAAGACATATTGTCACCTTAAAATATTTAATCAGATTTCACAGCGTTTTCATAACACCAGTTTCATAACTGAGGCAGATTTTTCAGTAAAACTCTCCTGGAGAGGGTTCTAACCAATAGATATGTAATATACATAGCTTCCCTCACCGAGAAAGACCGTGTTCCGAACAGGCTACATACATCAAGGATTTGAGAAACATTTTTAATGAGTTATGTACATGTGTATTACAGATCTTTCATCCACCATACAAGGCATATTGACACATAGAAATATTAACTCTGAGTTCGCAGCTTTTCCCTAATTGCAGTTTCGAAAATCATGCAGTTTTCAAAGGAAATACATGTTGGAGCGTTTTCTACCCAATAGATACGTAAATTACATAGATTCCCCCGCTGTGAAATTAAATTTACCGATCACACCACATGCAGAAATGATTGGACAAAAATAAACTATAGAGTTTTTTGCATGAGGATGACAGGACTTTCATCACAATACAAGGCATATTGATGTTTAGAAGCATTTTCTCTGATTTCACAGAGCTTTCCAAATGCCAGTATCGAAACTGAGGCAGATTTCACGGCAAATCGTCTTGGAGCAGGTTCTAACTTATAGACATGTAATAAACATGGATTCGATCACCGTGAAATTCCGTGTTCTGAACACACTACATGTATCTCGGATTCGACAAATATTCACTACATAGTTGTTAGAATGTGGATTACAGCACTTTCATCCACCCTACAAGGCTTACTGATACTTTGAAGAATTTTCTCAGAATTCAAAGATTAGTTTTAACGCCAGTTTAGAAAATGAGGCAGATTTGGCAGAAAAATATTCTAGGAGCGAGTTATACACAAAAGATATGTAATTTACCATGTTTTACTCACCGTGGCATTCCGTGTTCTGAACACGTTACATGAATCACGGATTTGACAAACATACTTTAATGAGTTGTGAACATTTGTATTATCGAACTTTCATCTTCCTTACAATGTATATTTACACATAGAAAGTTTATTCTGATTTAGTAGATTTCTCCTAATCTCAGTTTCTAAAATCATTCAGTTTTCACAGAGAAAACCTCTTGGATCGAGTTCTATCCAATAGAAATGCAATTTACATAGAACCCATCAGCGTGAAATTCCGTGTTCCAAAATACCTACACGCATGACGGATTCGACAAATATTCACTACAGAATTGGTAGCATAAAAATTACCTAACATTCATCCACCATAAATGCCATATTGACACTTTGAAGCACTTTCCCATATTTCAAAAGATTTTCCTAATGCCAGGTTTGAAAATGAGGCAGATTCACAATAGATTCTCGTGGAGCAAGTACTTCCCAATAGAAATGTAATTTACATAGTTTCCTCACAGTGACATTCCAATTCCCGAACAAGCTACATACTTCTGGATTTGACAAACATTTTTAATGACTTATTTACATGTGTATTACAGAACTTTCATCCACCATACAAGGCATATATAAACCTAGAAACATTAACTCTTAATTTGAAGCTTTTCCCAAATGCCAGTTTCGAAAATCATGCTGTTTTCTCCAGAAAAAATTTTTGGAGCGAGTTCTACCAAATAGACATGAAATTTACATAGATTCCATCTCCGGAAATTTCCGTCATACGATCACGCTACATGCATAGGCTTTCTACAATTAGTCACATCAGGTTTGTTTGCGTGTGGCTTTATGAACTTCCATCACAATACAAGGCATATTGTCAGTTTCAATCATTTTCTCTGATTTTGAAGGAATTTCCAAATGCCAGTTTCGAAAATGAGGCAGATTTCGCAAAAAAAACTCTTGGATTGAGTTCTAGACATGTATTTTACCTAGATTCGCTCACCGTGATATTCTGTGTTCCGAACACTCTTCATGTATCTCGGATTCGACAAATATTCACTACATAGTTTTTAGCATTTGGATTACAGCACTTTCATCCACCATACAAGGCTTACTGACACTTTGAAGAATTTTCTCAGATTTGAAAGTTTAGTTTTAACGCCAGTTTAGAAAATGAGGCAGATTTGGCAGAAAAATATTCTAGGAGCGATTTATACACAAAAGGTATGTAATTTACCTAGTTTTACTCACCGTGACATTCCGTGTTCTGAATACGTTACATGCATCACGGATTTGACAAACATACTTTAATGAGTTGTGAACATTTGTATTATGGAACTTTCATCTTCCTTACAATGTAAATTTACACATAGAAATTTTATTCTGCTTTAGTACATTTCTCCTAATCTCAGTTTCTAAAATCATTCAGTTTTCACAGAGAAATCCTCTTGGATCGAGTTCTATCCAATAGACATGCAATTTATATAGAACCCATCAGCGTGAAATTCCGTGTTCCAAAATACATACACGCATGACAGATTCGACAAATATTCACTACAGAATTTGTAGCATAAATATTACCTAAAATTCATCCACCATAAATGCCATATTGACACTTTGAAGCACTTTCCCATATTTCAAAAGATTTTCCTAATGCTAGTTTTGAAAATGAGGCAGATTCACAATAAATTCTCGTGGAGCAAGTACTTCCCAATAGAAATGTAATTTACATAGTTTCCCTCAGAGTGACATTCCAATTCCCGAAAACGCTACATAATTCTCGGATTTGGCAAACATTTTTAATGAGTTATGTACATGTGTATTACAGAACTATCATCCACCATACAAGGCATATTTAAACCTAGAAACATTAACTCTGAATTTGCAGGCTTTTCCTAATGCCAGTTTCGAAAATCAGGCCATTATCTGCAGAAAAAATTTTTGGAGCAATTTCTACCAAATAGACATGAAATTTAAATAGATTCCATCTCCGGAAATTTCCGTCATACGATCACGCTACATGCATAGGCTTTCTACAATTAGTCACATCAGGTTTGTTTGCATGTGGCTTTATGAACTTCCATCACAATACAAGGCATATTGTCAGTTTGAATCATTTTCTCTGATTTTGAAGGAATTTCCAAATGCCAGTTTCGAAAATGAGGCAGATTTCGCAGAAAAAACTCTTGGATTGAGTTCTAACCAAGAGACATGTATTTTACCTAGATTCGCTCACCGTGATATTCTGTGTTCCGAACACTCTTCATGTATCTCGGATTCGACAAATATTCTCTACAGAGTTGTTAGTATGCGGATTGCCGAACTTTCATCCACCATACAAGGCATATTTACACCTACAATTGATTAATCTGAGTTCGCAGCTTATTCCTAATGCCAGTTTCAAAAATCAGGCTGTTATCTCAGGAATAAACCCTCGTGGAGCGATTTCTAACCTAGGGAAATGTAATTTACATAAGTTTCCTCACTGTGACATTTCGTGTTCCAATCATTCTACATGCATAACGGATTCGACAAATATTCACTACAGATTTGTTAGCATGTGGATTACCGAACTTTCATCACAAAATATTGAGTATTGATTCTTAGAAGTATTTTCTCAGATTTTGCAGCGTTTTCCAAGCGCCAGTTTAAAAATGAAGCAGTTTTCACAGAAAAATTCTCTTGAAGTGAGTTCTACCGAATCGACAAGTAGTTTAGATTGTTTCAATCAACGTGAAATTCCACATTCCGAACATGGTACATGCATCACGGATTAGAAAAAAGATTCTTTAATATGTTGTGAAAATAAGGATTACTGAACTTTCTTCCAACATAAAGGCATCTTTACACCTACAAATATTTTCTCTCATTTCGCAGCTTTATCCAAACATCCCATTCGAGAATCAAGCAATTTTCGCAGAAATATTCTATTCTAGCTAGTTCTACCCAATAGAATTCTAATTTACATAGTTCCATTACCGTGAAATTGTGTTTCTCGAACGCGCTACATGAAACATGGTTTGAAAAATATTTACTACACTCTTGTTAAAATGTGGATTACCGGACTTTCATCCACCAATCAAGTCATATTGACACTTAGAAGCATTTTCTCATATTTCGAAGATATTTAATAATGCCAGATTTGAAAATGAGGCAGATTTTGCAGAAAAATGCTCTTGGAGCGAGTTCTACCCAATAGACAGGTAATTTACATAGATGTGCTCATCATGACATTTTGTGTTCCGAACACATTTCATGTACCTCGGATTCGACAAATATTCACTACAGAGATGTTAGCATTTGGATTACCAATCTTACATCCACCCTACCAGGCATATTTACACCTACAAGTATTTACTCTCATTTCGCAGTTTTATCCAAACGTCAAATTCGAAAATCATGCAATTTGCGCAGATAAATTCTATTCAAGCTAGTTCTACCCAATAGAATTTTAATTTACATAGTTTCATTACCGTGAATTTCGGTGTCCCAAACACGCTAAATATGTCACGGATTCGAAAAGTATTCCCTTCATAGTTGGTTAGGTGGATTACCGGACTTAAATTCCCCATTCAAGCATATTCACACTTAGAAGCATTTTCTCAGATTTCTCATGTTTTTCCTAACGCCAGTTTGGAAAATGAGGCTGATTTCACAGAAAATGTTCTTGGAGCCAGTTCTACCCAAAAGATATGTAATTTAAGTAGTTCACTCACCTTGACATTCCGTGTCCTGAAAATGTTACATGCATCAAGGTTTCGACAATCATTCTTTAATGAGTGTGAGCACGTGGATTATCAAATTTTCATCCACCTTACAAGACATGTTTTCACCTAGAAACATTTACTCACATTTCGCAGAAATTTCCTAAAGTCAGTTTCGAAAATCAGGCAGTTTTCCCAGAAAAGTCCTCTTGTTGCATGTTCCATTCAATAGACATCTCATTTTCACAGATACCATCACCGTAACATTCCGTGTTCCTAAAAAAAGTTTCAATCACCAAGGATTCATCCAATATTCACTGCTGAGTTGATAGCATGTGAATTACCGATCTTTAATAAACCATTGAAAACATATTGTCACCTTAAAATATTTAATCAGATTTCACAGCGTTTTCATAACACCAGTTTCGTAACTGAGGCAGATTTTTCAGTAAAACTCTCCTGGAGAGGGTTCTAACCAATAGATATGTAATATACATAGCTTCCCTCACCGAGAAAGACCGTGTTCGGAACAGGCTACATACATCAAGGATTTGAGAAACATTTTTAATGAGTTATGTACATGTGTATTACAGATCTTTCATCCACCATACAAGGCATATTGACACATAGAAACATTAACTCTGAGTTCGCAGCTTTTCCCTAATTGCAGTTTCGAAAATCATGCAGTTTTCAAAGGAAATACATGTTGGAGCGTGTTCTACCCAATAGATACGTAAATTACATAGATTCCCCCGCTGTCAAATTACGTTTACCGATCACACCACATGCAGAAATGATTCGACAAAAATAAACTATAGAGTTGTTTGCATGAGGATGACAGGACTTTCATCACAATACAAGGCATAATGATGTTTAGAAGCATTTTCTCTGATTTCACAGAGCTTTCCAAATGCCAGTATCGAAACTGAGGCAGATTTCACGGCAAAAACCTCCTGGAGCAGGTTCTAACCTATAGAAATGTAATAAACATGGATTCGATCACCGTGAAATTCCGTGTTCTGAACACACTACATGTATCTCGGATTCGACAAATATTCACTACATAGTTGTTAGCATGTGGATTACAGCACTTTCATCCACCATACAAGGCTTACTGACACTTTGAAGAATTTTCTCAGATTTCAAAGTTTAGTTTTAACGCCAGTTTAGAAAATGAGGCAGATTTGGCAGAAAAATATTCTAGGAGCGAGTTATACACAAAAGGTATGTAATTTACCTAGTTTTACTCACCGTGACATTCCGTGTTCTGAATACGTTACATGCATCACGGATTTGACAAACATACTTTAATGAGTTGTGAAGATTTGTATTATCGAACTTTCATCTTCCTTACAATGTATATTTACACATAGAAAGTTTATTCTGATTTAGTAGATTTCTCCTAATCTCAGTTTCAAAAATCATTCAGTTTTCACAGAGAAAACCTCTTGCATCGAGTTCTATCCAATAGACATGCAATTTATATAGAACCCATCAGCGTGAAATTCCGTGTTCAAAATACATACACGCATGACAGATTCGACAAATATTCACTACAGAATTGGTAGCATAAATATTACCTAACATTCATCCACCATAAATGCCATATTGACACTTTGAAGCACTTTCCCATATTTCAAAAGATTTTCCTAATGCCAGTTTTGTAAATGAGGGAGATTCACAATAGATTCTCGTGGAGCAAGTACTTCCCAATAGAAATGTAATTTACATAGTTTCCCTCAGAGTGACATTCCAATTCCCGAACCCGCTACATACTTCTGGATTTGACAAACATTTTTAATGACATATACATGTGTATTACAGAACTTTCATCCACCATACAAGGCATATATAAACCTAGAAACATTAACTCTGAATTTGCAGGCTTTTCCTAATGCCAGTTTCGAAAATCAGGCCGTTATATATAGAAAAATTTTTTGGAGCGAGTTCTACCCAATAGACGTGAAATTTACATAGATTCCATCTCCGGAAATTTCCGTCATACGATCACGCTACATGCATAGGCTTTCTACAATTAGTCACATCAGGTTTGTTTGCATGTGGCTTTATGAACTTCCATCACAATACAATGCATATTGTCAGTTTGAATCATTTTTTCTGATTTTGAAGGAATTTCCAAATGCCAGTTTCGAAAATGAGGCAGATATCCAGAAAAAAATCTTGGATTGAGTTCTAACCAAGAGACATATATTTAAAACGAGATTCGCTCACCGTGATATTCTGTGTTCCGAACACTCTTCATGTATCTCGGATTCGACAAATATTCTCTACAGAGTTGTTAGTATGCGGATTGCCGAACTTTCATCCACCATACAAGGCATATTTACACCTACAATTGATTAATCTGAGTTCGCAGCTTATTCCTAATGCCAGTTTCAAAAATCAGGCTGTTATCTCAGGAATAAACCCTCGTGGAGCGATTTCTAACCTAGGGAAATGTAATTTACATAAGTTTCCTCACTGTGACATTTCGTGTTCCAATCATTCTACATGCATAACGGATTCGACAAATATTCACTACAGATTTGTTAGCATGTGGATTACCGAACTTTCATCACAAAATATTGAGTATTGATTCTTAGAAGTATTTTCTCAGATTTTGCAGCGTTTTCCAAGCGCCAGTTTAAAAATGAAGCAGTTTTCACAGAAAAATTCTCTTGAAGTGAGTTCTACCGAATCGACAAGTAGTTTAGATTGTTTCAATCAACGTGAAATTCCACATTCCGAACATGGTACATGCATCACGGATTAGAAAAAAGATTCTTTAATATGTTGTGAAAATAAGGATTACTGAACTTTCTTCCAACATAAAGGCATATTTACACCTACAAATATTTTCTCTTATTTCGCAGCTTTATCCAAACATCCCATTCGAGAATCAAGCATTTTTCGCAGAAATATTCTATTCTAGCTAGTTCTACCCAATATAATTCTAATTTACATAGTTCCATTACCGTGAAATTCTGTTTCTCGAACGCGCTACATGAATCATGGTTTGAAAAATATTTACTACACTCTTGTCAAAATGTGGATTATCGGACGTTCATCCACCAATCAAGTCATATTGACACTTAGAAGCATTTTCTCATATTTCGAAGATATTTCCTAATGCCAGATTAGAAAATGAGGCAGATTTTGCAGAAAAATGCTCTTGGAGTGAGTTCTACCCAATAGACAGGTAATTTACATAGATGTGCTCATCATGACATTTTGTGTTCCGAACACATTTCATGTACCTCGGATTCGACAAATATTCACTACAGAGATGTTAGCATTTGGATTACCAATCTTACATCCACCCTACCAGGCATATTTACACCTACAAGTATTTACTCTCATTTTGCAGTTTTATCCAAACGTCAAATTCGAAAATCATGCAATTTGCGCAGATAAATTCTATTCAAGCTAGTTCTACCCAATAGAATTTTAATTTACATAGTTTCAGTACCATGAATTTCCCTGTTCCAAACACGCTAAATAATTCACGGATTCGAAAAGTATTCCCTTCATAGTTGGTTACGTGGATTACCGGACTTAAATTCCCCATTCAAGGCATATTCACACTTAGAAGCATTTTCTCAGATTTCTCATGTTTTTCCTAACGCCAGTTTGGAAAATGAGGCTGATTTCACAGAAAATGTTCTTGGAGCCAGTTCTACCCAAAAGATATGTAATTTAACTAGTTCACTCACCGTGACATTCCGTGTCCTGAAAATGTTACATGCATCAAGGTTTCGACAATCATTCTTTAATGAGTGTGAGCACGTGGATTATCAAATTTTCATCCACCTTACAAGACATGTTTTCACCTAGAAACATTTACTCACATTTCGCAGAAATTTCCTAAAGTCAGTTTCGAAAATCAGGCAGTTTTCCCAGAAAAATCCTCTTGTTGCATGTTCCATCCAATAGACATCTCATTTTCACAGATACCATCACCGTAACATTCATGTTCCTAAAAAAAGTTTCAATCACCAAGGATTCAACAAATATTCACTGCTGAGTTGATAGCATGTGAATTACCTATCTTTAATAAACCATTGAAGACATATTGTCACCTTAAAATATTTAATCAGATTTCACAGCGTTTTCATAACACGTTTCATAACTGAGGCAGATTTTTCAGTAAAACTCTCCTGGAGAGGGTTCTAACCAATAGATATGTAATATACATAGCTTCCCTCACCGAGAAAGACCGTGTTCCGAACAGGCTACATACATCAAGGATTTGAGAAACATTTTTAATGAGTTATGTGCATGTGTATTACAGATCTTTCATCCACCATACAAGGCATATTGACACATAGAAATATTAACTCTGAGTTCGCAGCTTTTCCCTACTAGCAGTTTCGAAAATCATGCAGTTTTCAAAGGAAATACATGTTGGAGCGTTTTCTACCCAATAGATACGTAAATTACATAGATTCCCCCGCTGTGAACTTACATTTACCGATCACACCACATGCAGAAATGATTGGACAAAAATAAACTATAGAGTTGTTTGCATGAGGTTGACAGGACTTTCATCACAATACAAGGCATATTGATGTTTAGAAGCATTTTCTCTGATTTCACAGAGCTTTCCAAATGCCAGTATCGAAACTGAGGCAGATTTCACGGCAAATCGTCTTGGAGCAGGTTCTAACTTATAGACATGTAATAAACATGGATTCGATCACCGTGAAATTCCGTGTTCTGAACACACTACATGTATCTCGGATTCGACAAATATTCACTACATAGTTGTTAGAATGTGGATTACAGCACTTTCATCCACCCTACAAGGCTTACTGATACTTTGAAGAATTTTCTCAGAATTCAAAGATTAGTTTTAACGCCAGTTTAGAAAATGAGGCAGATTTGGCAGAAAAATATTCTAGGAGCGAGTTATACACAAAAGATATGTAATTTACCATGTTTTACTCACCGTGGCATTCCGTGTTCTGAACACGTTACATGAATCATGGATTTGACAAACATAATTTAATGAGTTGTGAACATTTGTATTATCGAACTTTCATCTTCCTTACAATGTATATTTACACATAGAAAGTTTATTCTGATTTAGTAGATTTCTCCTAATCTCAGTTTCTAAAATCATTCAGTTTTCACAGAGAAAACCTCTTGGATCGAGTTCTATCCAATAGAAATGCAATTTACATAGAACCCATCAGCGTGAAATTCCGTGTTCCAAAATAACTACACGCATGACGGATTCGACAAATATTCACTACAGAATTGGTAGCATCAAATTTACCTAACATTCATCCACCATAAATGCCATATTGACACTTTGAAGCACTTTCCCATATTTCAAAAGATTTTCCTAATGCCAGTTTTGAAAATGAGGCAGATTCACAATAGATTCTCGTGGAGCAAGTACTTCCCAAAAGAAATGTAATTTACATAGTTTCCTCACAGTGACATTCCAATTCCCGAACACGCTACATACTTCTGGATTTGACAAACATTTTTAATGACTTATTTACATGTGTATTACAGAACTTTCATCCACCATACAAGGCATATATAAACCTAGAAACATTAACTCTTAATTTGAAGCTTTTCCCAAATGCCAGTTTCGAAAATCATGCTGTTTTCTCCAGAAAAAATTTTTGGAGCGAGTTCTACCAAGTAGACATGAAATTTACATAGATTCCTTCTCCGGAAATTTCCGTCATACGATCACGCTACATGCATAGGCTTTCTACAATTAGTCACATCAGGTTTGTTTGCATGAGGCTTTATGAACTTCCATCACAATACAAGGCATATTGTCAGTTTGAATCATTTTCTCTGATTTTGAAGGAATTTCCAAATGCCAGTTTCGAAAATGAGGCAGATTTCGCAGAAAAAACTCTTGGATTGAGTTCTAACCAAGAGACATGTATTTTACCTAGATTCGCTCACCGTGATATTCTGTGTTCCGAACACTCTTCATGTATCTCGGATTCGACAAATATTCACTACATAGTTGTTAGCATGTGGATTACAGCACTTCCATCCACCATACAAGGCTTACTGACACTTTGAAGAATTTTCTCAGATTTCAAAGTTTAGTTTTAAATGCCAGTTTAGAAAATGAGGCAGATTTGGCAGAAAAATATTCTAGGAGCGAGTTATACACAAAAGGTATGTAATTTACCTAGTTTTACTCACCGTGACATTCCGTGTTCTGAATACGTTACATGCATCACGGATTTGACAAACATACTTTAATGAGTTGTGAAGATTTGTATTATCGAACTTTCATCTTCCTTACAATGTAAATTTACACATAGAAATTTTATTCTGCTTTAGTACATTTCTCCTAATCTCAGTTTCTAAAATCATTCAGTTTTCACAGAGAAATCCTCTTGGATCGAGTTCTATCCAATAGACATGCAATTTATATAGAACCCATCAGCGTGAAATTCCGTGTTCCAAAATACATACACGCATGACAGATTCGACAAATATTCACTACAGAATTGGTAGCATAAATATTACCTAACATTCATCCACCATAAATGCCATATTGACACTTTGAAGCACTTTCCCATATTTCAAAAGATTTTCCTAATGCTAGTTTTGAAAATGAGGCAGATTCACAATAAATTCTCGTGGAGCAAGTACTTCCCAATAGAAATGTAATTTACATAGTTTCCCTCAGAGTGACATTCCAATTCCCGAAAACGCTACATAATTCTCGGATTTGGCAAACATTTTTAATGAGTTATGTACATGTGTATTACAGAACTATCATCCACCATACAAGGCATATTTAAACCTAGAAACATTAACTCTGAATTTGCAGGCTTTTCCTAATGCCAGTTTCGAAAATCAGGCCGTTATCTCCAGAAAAAACTTTTGGAGCAATTTCTACCAAATAGACATGAAATTTACATAGATTCCATCTCCGGAAATTTCCATCATACGATCACGCTACATGCATAGGCTTTCTACAATTAGTCACATCAGGTTTGTTTGCATGTGGCTTTATGAACTTCCATCACAATACAATGCATATTGTCAGTTTGAATCATTTTTTCTGATTTTGAAGGAATTTCCAAATGCCAGTTTCGAAAATGAGGCAGATATCCAGAAAAAAATCTTGGATTGAGTTCTAACCAAGAGACATATATTTAAAACGAGATTCGCTCACCGTGATATTCTGTGTTCCGAACACTCTTCATGTATCTCGGATTCGACAAATATTCTCTACAGAGTTGTTAGTATGCGGATTGCCGAACTTTCATCCACCATACAAGGCATATTTACACCTACAATTGATTAATCTGAGTTTGCAGCTTATTCCTAACGCCAGTTTCAAAAATCAGGCTGTTATCTCAGGAATAAACCCTCGTGGAGCGATTTCTAACCTAGGGAAATGTAATTTACATAAGTTTCCTCACTGTGACATTTCGTGTTCCAATCATTCTACATGCATAACGGATTCGACAAATATTCACTACAGATTTGTTAGCATGTGGATTACCGAACTTTCATCACAAAATATTGAGTATTGATTCTTAGAAGTATTTTCTCAGATTTTGCAGCGTTTTCCAAGCGCCAGTTTAAAAATGAAGCAGTTTTCACAGAAAAATTCTCTTGAAGTGAGTTCTACCGAATCGACAAGTAGTTTAGATTGTTTCAATCAACGTGAAATTCCACATTCCGAACATGGTACATGCATCACGGATTAGAAAAAAGATTCTTTAATATGTTGTGAAAATAAGGATTACTGAACTTTCTTCCAACATAAAGGCATATTTACACCTACAAATATTTTCTCTCATTTCGCAGCTTTATCCAAACATCCCATTCGAGAATCAAGCAATTTTCGCAGAAATATTCTATTCTAGCTAGTTCTACCCAATATAATTCTAATTTACATAGTTCCATTACCGTGAAATTCTGTTTCTCGAACGCGCTACATGAATCATGGTTTGAAAAATATTTACTACACTCTTGTCAAAATGTGGATTATCGGACTTTCATCCACCAATCAAGTCATATTGACACTTAGAAGCATTTTCTCATATTTCGAAGATATTTCCTAATGCCAGATTAGAAAATGAGGCAGATTTTGCAGAAAAATGCTCTTGGAGTGAGTTCTACCCAATAGACAGGTAATTTACATAGATGTGCTCATCATGACATTTTGTGTTCCGAACACATTTCATGTACCTCGGATTCGACAAATATTCACTACAGAGATGTTAGCATTTGGATTACCAATCTTACATCCACCCTACCAGGCATATTTACACCTACAAGTATTTACTCTCATTTCGCAGTTTTATCCAAACGTCAAATTCGAAAATCATGCAATTTGCGCAGATAAATTCTATTCAAGCTAGTTCTACCCAATAGAATTTTAATTTACATAGTTTCAGTACCATGAATTTCCCTGTTCCAAACACGCTAAATAATTCACGGATTCGAAAAGTATTCCCTTCATAGTTGGTTACGTGGATTACCGGACTTAAATTCCCCATTCAAGGCATATTCACACTTAGAAGCATTTTCTCAGATTTCTCATGTTTTTCCTAACGCCAGTTTGGAAAATGAGGCTGATTTCACAGAAAATGTTCTTGGAGCCAGTTCTACCCAAAAGATATGTAATTTAACTAGTTCACTCACCGTGACATTCCGTGTCCTGAAAATGTTACATGCATCAAGGTTTCGACAATCATTCTTTAATGAGTGTGAGCACGTGGATTATCAAATTTTCATCCACCTTACAAGACATGTTTTCACCTAGAAACATTTACTCACATTTCGCAGAAATTTCCTAAAGTCAGTTTCGAAAATCAGGCAGTTTTCCCAGAAAAATCCTCTTGTTGCATGTTCCATCCAATAGACATCTCATTTTCACAGATACCATCACCGTAACATTCATGTTCCTAAAAAAAGTTTCAATCACCAAGGATTCAACAAATATTCACTGCTGAGTTGATAGCATGTGAATTACCGATCTTTAATAAACCATTGAAGACATATTGTCACCTTAAAATATTTAATCAGATTTCACAGCGTTTTCATAACACCAGTTTCATAACTGAGGCAGATTTTTCAGTAAAACTCTCCTGGAGAGGGTTCTAACCAATAGATATGTAATATACATAGCTTCCCTCACCGAGAAAGACCGTGTTCCGAACAGGCTACATACATCAAGGATTTGAGAAACATTTTTAATGAGTTATGTGCATGTGTATTACAGATCTTTCATCCACCATACAAGGCATATTGACACATAGAAATATTAACTCTGAGTTCGCAGCTTTTCCCTACTAGCAGTTTCGAAAATCATGCAGTTTTCAAAGGAAATACATGTTGGAGCGTTTTCTACCCAATAGATACGTAAATTACATAGATTCCCCCGCTGTGAAATTACATTTACCGATCACACCACATGCAGAAATGATTGGACAAAAATAAACTATAGAGTTGTTTGCATGAGGATGACAGGACTTTCATCACAATACAAGGCATATTGATGTTTAGAAGCATTTTCTCTGATTTCACAGAGCTTTCCAAATGCCAGTATCGAAACTGAGGCAGATTTCACGGCAAATCGTCTTGGAGCAGGTTCTAACTTATAGACATATAATAAACATGGATTCGATCACCGTGAAATTCCGTGTTCTGAACACACTACATGTATCTCGGATTCGACAAATATTCACTACATAGTTGTTAGAATGTGGATTACAGCACTTTCATCCACCCTACAAGGCTTACTGATACTTTGAAGAATTTTCTCAGAATTCAAAGATTAGTTTTAACGCCAGTTTAGAAAATGAGGCAGATTTGGCAGAAAAATATTCTAGGAGCGAGTTATACACAAAAGATATGTAATTTACCATGTTTTACTCACCGTGGCATTCCGTGTTCTGAACACGTTACATGAATCATGGATTTGACAAACATAATTTAATGAGTTGTGAACATTTGTATTATCGAACTTTCATCTTCCTTACAATGTATATTTACACATAGAAAGTTTATTCTGATTTAGTAGATTTCTCCTAATCTCAGTTTCTAAAATCATTCAGTTTTCACAGAGAAAACCTCTTGGATCGAGTTCTATCCAATAGAAATGCAATTTACATAGAACCCATCAGCGTGAAATTCCATGTTCCAAAATAACTACACGCATGACGGATTCGACAAATATTCACTA
Source organism: Camelus bactrianus (assembly GCF_048773025.1). NCBI lineage: Eukaryota > Metazoa > Chordata > Mammalia > Artiodactyla > Camelidae > Camelus > Camelus bactrianus. The sequence goes on along the minus strand of NC_133539.1, from coordinate 138,843,930 downwards.
CAGAATTGGTAGCATCAAATTTACCTAACATTCATCCACCATAAATGCCATATTGACACTTTGAAGCACTTTCCCATATTTCAAAAGATTTTCCTAATGCCAGGTTTGAAAATGAGGCAGATTCACAATAGATTCTCGTGGAGCAAGTACTTCCCAATAGAAATGTAATTTACATAGTTTCCTCACAGTGACATTCCAATTCCCGAACACGCTACATACTTCTGGATTTGACAAACATTTTTAATGACTTATTTACATGTGTATTACAGAACTTTCATCCACCATACAAGGCATATATAAACCTAGAAACATTAACTCTTAATTTGAAGCTTTTCCCAAATGCCAGTTTCGAAAATCATGCTGTTTTCTCCAGAAAAAATTTTTGGAGCGAGTTCTACCAAGTAGACATGAAATTTACATAGATTCCTTCTCCGGAAATTTCCGTCATACGATCACGCTACATGCATAGGCTTTCTACAATTAGTCACATCAGGTTTGTTTGCATGAGGCTTTATGAACTTCCATCACAATACAAGGCATATTGTCAGTTTGAATCATTTTCTCTGATTTTGAAGGAATTTCCAAATGCCAGTTTCGAAAATGAGGCAGATTTCGCAGAAAAAACTCTTGGATTGAGTTCTAACCAAGAGACATGTATTTTACCTAGATTCGCTCACCGTGATATTCTGTGTTCCGAACACTCTTCATGTATCTCGGATTCGACAAATATTCACTACATAGTTGTTAGCATGTGGATTACAGCACTTCCATCCACCATACAAGGCTTACTGACACTTTGAAGAATTTTCTCAGATTTCAAAGTTTAGTTTTAAATGCCAGTTTAGAAAATGAGGCAGATTTGGCAGAAAAATATTCTAGGAGCGAGTTATACACAAAAGGTATGTAATTTACCTAGTTTTACTCACCGTGACATTCCGTGTTCTGAATACGTTACATGCATCACGGATTTGACAAACATACTTTAATGAGTTGTGAACATTTGTATTATGGAACTTTCATCTTCCTTACAATGTAAATTTACACATAGAAATTTTATTCTGCTTTAGTACATTTCTCCTAATCTCAGTTTCTAAAATCATTCAGTTTTCACAGAGAAATCCTCTTGGATCGAGTTCTATCCAATAGACATGCAATTTATATAGAACCCATCAGCGTGAAATTCCGTGTTCCAAAATACATACACGCATGACAGATTCGACAAATATTCACTACAGAATTGGTAGCATAAATATTACCTAACATTCATCCACCATAAATGCCATATTGACACTTTGAAGCACTTTCCCATATTTCAAAAGATTTTCCTAATGCTAGTTTTGAAAATGAGGCAGATTCACAATAAATTCTCGTGGAGCAAGTACTTCCCAATAGAAATGTAATTTACATAGTTTCCCTCAGAGTGACATTCCAATTCCCGAAAACGCTACATAATTCTCGGATTTGGCAAACATTTTTAATGAGTTATGTACATGTGTATTACAGAACTATCATCCACCATACAAGGCATATTTAAACCTAGAAACATTAACTCTGAATTTGCAGGCTTTTCCTAATGCCAGTTTCGAAAATCAGGCCGTTATCTCCAGAAAAAACTTTTGGAGCAATTTCTACCAAATAGACATGAAATTTACATAGATTCCATCTCCGGAAATTTCCATCATACAATCACGCTACATGCATAGGCTTTCTACAATTAGTCACATCAGGTTTGTTTGCATGTGGCTTTATGAACTTCCATCACAATACAAGGCATATTGTCAGTTTGAATCATTTTCTCTGATTTTGAAGGAATTTCCAAATGCCAGTTTCGAAAATGAGGCAGATTTCGCAAAAAAAAATTTGGAGTGAGTTCTAACCAAGAGACATTTATTTTACATAGATTCGTTCACCGTGATATTCTGTGTTTGGAACACTCTTCATGTATCTCGGATTCGACAAATATTCTCTACAGAGTTGTTAGTATGCGGATTGCCGAACTTTCATCCACCATACAAGGCATATTTACACCTACAATTGATTAATCTGAGTTCGCAGCTTATTCCTAATGCCAGTTTCAAAAATCAGGCTGTTATCTCAGGAATAAACCCTCGTGGAGTGATTTCTAACCTAGGGAAATGTAATTTACATAAGTTTCCTCACTGTGACATTTCGTGTTCCAATCATTCTACATGCATAACGGATTCGACAAATATTCACTACAGATTTGTTAGCATGTGGATTACCGAACTTTCATCACAAAATATTGAGTATTGATTCTTAGAAGTATTTTCTCAGATTTTGCAGCGTTTTCCAAGCGCCAGTTTAAAAATGAAGCAGTTTTCACAGAAAAATTCTCTTGAAGTGAGTTCTACCGAATCGACAAGTAGTTTAGATTGTTTCAATCAACGTGAAATTCCACATTCCGAACATGGTACATGCATCACGGATTAGAAAAAAGATTCTTCAATATGTTGTGAAAATAAGGATTACTGAACTTTCTACCAACATAAAGGGATCTTTACACCTACAAATATTTTCTCTCATTTCGCAGCTTGTTCAAACTTCACATTCGAGAATCAAGCAATTTTCGCCAAAAAATTTTATTCTAGCTTATTCTACCCAATAGAATTCTAATTAACATATTTCCATTACCGTGAAATTCTGTTTTCCGAACGCGCTAAATAAGTCACGGATACGAAAAGTACTCCCTTCATAGTTGGTTACGTGGATTACCGGACTTTAATTCCCCATTCAAGGCATCTTCACTCTTAGAAGCATTTTCTCCGATTTCTCAGGTTTTTCCTAATGCCAGTTTGGAAAATGAGGCTGATTTCACAGAAAATGTTCTTGGAGCCAGTCTACCCAAAAGATATGTAATTTAAGTTGTTCACTCACCGTGACATTCCGTGTTCCGAACATTCTACATGAATAAAGTATTCGCCAAATATTCACTACAGAATTGTTAGCATTTGGATTACCGAACTTTCATCACAAAACATTGAATATTGATACTTAGAAGTATTTTCTCAGATTTTGCTGCGTTTTCCAAGCGCCAGTTTCAAAAATGAAGCAGTTTTCACAGAAAAATTCTCTTGAAGTGAGTTCTACCGAATCGACAAGTAGTTTACATTGCTTCAATCAACGTGAAATTCCACATTCCGAACATGGTACATGCATCACGGAATAAAAAAAGATTCTTTAATATGTTGTGAAAATGTGGATTACTGAACTTTCTTCCAACATAAAGGCATCTTTACACCTACAAATATTTTCTCTCATTTTGCAGCTTTATCCAACATCACATTCGAGAATCAAGCAATTTTCGCTGAAATATTCTATTCGAGCTAGTTCTACCCAATAGAATTCTAATTTACATAGTTCCATTACCGTGAAATTCTGTTTTTCGAACGTGCTACATGAATCACGGTTTGAAAAATATTTCCTAAACTCTTGTTAACGTGTGGATTACCGGACTTTCATCCACCAATCAAGTCATATTGACACTTAGAAGCATTTTCTCATATTTCGAAGATTTTTCCTAACGCCAGATTTGAAAATGAGGCAGATTTTGCAGAAAAATGCTCTTGGAGCGAGTTCTACCCAATAGAGAGGTAATTTACATAGATGTGCTCATCATGACATTTTGTGTTCCGAACACATTTCATGTATCTCGGATTCGACAAATATTCACTACAGAGATGTTAGCATTTGGATTACTAATCTTACATCCACCATAACAGGCATATTTACACCTACAAGTTTTTACTCTCATTAAGCAGTTTTATCCAAACGTCAAATTCGAAAATCATGCAATTTGCGCAGAAAAATTCTATTCAAGCTAGATCTACCCAATAGAATTTTAATTTACATAGTTTCATTACCGTGAATTTCCGTGTTCCAAACACGCTAAATAAGTCACGGATTCGAAAAGTATTCCCTTCATAGTTGGTTACGTGGATTACCGGACTTAAATTCCCCATTCAAGGCATATTCACACTTAGAAGCATTTTCTCTGATTTCTCATGTTTTTCCTAACGCCAGTTTGGAAAATGAGGCTGATTTCACAGAAAATGTTCTTGGAGCCAGTTCTACCAAAAAGATATGTAATTTAAGTAGGTCACTCACCGTGACATTCCGTGTTCTGAACATGTTACATGCATCAAGTTTTCGACAATCATTCTTTAATGAGTGTGAGCACGTGGATTATCAAATTTTCATCCACCTTACAAGACATGTTTTCACCTAGAAACATTTACTCACATTTCGCAGAATTTTCCTAAAGTCAGTTTCGAAAATCAGGCCGTTTTCCCAGAAAAATCCTCTTGTTGCATGTTCCATCCAATAGACATCTCATTTTCACAGATACCATCACCGTAACATTCCGTGTTCCTAAAAAATGGTTCATGCACCAAGGATTCAACAAATATTCACTGCTGAGTTGATAGCATGTGAATTAACGATCTTTAATAAACCATTGAAGACATATTGTCACCTTAAAATATTTAATCAGATTTCACAGCGTTTTCATAACACCAGTTTCGTAATTGAGGCAGATTTTTCAGTAAAACTCTCCTGGAGAGGGTTCTAACCAATAGATATGTAATATACATAGCTTCCCTCACCGAAAAAGACCGTGTTCGGAACAGGCTACATACATCAAGGATTTGAGAAACATTTTTAATGAGTTATGTACATGTGTATTACAGATCTTTCATCCACCATACAAGGCATATTGACACATAGAAACATTAACTCTGAGTTCGCAGCTTTTCCCTAATAGCAGTTTCAAAAATCATGCAGTTTTCAAAGGAAATAAATGTTGGAGCGTGTTCTACCCAATAGATACGTAAATTACATAGATTCCCCTGCTGTGAATTTACGTGTACCGAACACACTACATGCAGAAAAGATTCGACAAAAATAAACTATAGAGTTGTTTGCATGAGGATGACAGGACTTTCATTACAATACAAGGCATATTGATGTTTAGAAGCATTTTCTCTGATTTCACAGAGCTTTCCAAATGCCAGTATCGAAACTGAGGCAGATTTCACGGCAAAAATCACTTGGAGCAGGTTCTAACCTATAGACATGTAATAAACATGGATTCGATCACTGTGAAATTCCGTGTTCTGAACACACTACATGTATCTCGGATTCGACAAGTATTCACTACATAGTTGTTAGCATGTGGATTAGAGCACTTTCATCCACCATACAAGGCTTACTGACACTTTGAAGAATTTTCTCAGATTTCACACATTAGCTTTAACGCCAGTTTAGAAAATGAGGCAGATTTCGCGGAGAAATATTCTTGGAGCGAGTTATACACAAAAGATATGTAATTTACCTAGTTTTACTCACCGTGACATTCCGTGTTCTGAACACGTTTCATGCATCACGGATTTGACAAACATACTTTAATGAGTTGTGAAGATTTGTATTATCGAACTTTCATTTTCCTTACAATGTATATTTACACATAGAAAGTTTATTCTAATTTAGTATATTTCTCCTAATCTCAGTTTCTAAAATCATGCAGTTTTTACACAGAAAACTTCTTGGAACGAGTTCAATCCAATAGAAATGCAATTTACATAGAACCCATCAGCGTGAAATTCCGTGTTCCAAAATACATACACGCATGATGGATTCGACAAATATTCACTACAGAATTGGTAGCATAAGAATTACCTAACATTCATCCACCATAAATGCCATATTGACACTTTGAAGCACTTTCCCATATTTCAAAAGATTTTCCTAATGCCAGTTTTGTAAATGAGGGAGATTCACAAAAAATTCTCGTGGAGCAAGTACTTCCCAATAGAAATTTAATTTACATAGTTTCCCTCACAGTGACATTCCTATTCCCGAAAACGCTACATACATCTCGGATTTGACAAACATTTTTAATGAGTTATGTACATGTGTATTACAGAACTTTCATCCACCATACAAGGCATATTTAAACCTAGAAACATTAACTCTGAATTTGTAGGCTTTTCCTAATGCCAGTTTCGAAAATCATGCTCTTTTCTCCAGAAAAAATTTTTGGAGCGAGTTCTACCCAATAGAATTGAAATTTACATAGATTCCATCTCCGGATATTTCCGTCATACGATCACGTTACATGCTTAGGCTTTCTACAATTAGACACATCAGGTTTGTTTGCATGTGGCTTTATGAACTTCCATCACAATACAAGGCATATTGTCAGTTTGAAGCATTTTCTCTGACTTTGAAGGAATTTCCAAATGCCAGTTTCGAAAATGAGGCAGATTTCACAGAAAAATCTCTTGGATTGAGTTCTAACCAAGAGACATGTATTTTACTTAGAATTGCTCACCGTGATATTCTGTGTTCCGAACACTATTCATGTATCTCGGATTCGACAAATATTCACTACAGAGTTGTTAGTATGCGGATTGCCGAACTTTCATCCACCATACAAGGCATATTTACACCTACAATTGTTTAATCTGAGTTCGCAGCTTATTCCTAACGCCAGTTTCAAAAATCAGGCTGTTATCTCAGGAAAAAACTCTTGGAGAGATTTCTAACCTAGGGAAATGTAAATTAAATAAATTCCTCACTGTGACATTCCGTGTTCTGATCATTCTACATGCAATACGGATTCGACAAATATTCACTACAGATTTTTTAGCATGTGGATTACCGAACTTTCATCACAAAATTTTGAATATTGATACTTAGAAGTATTTTCTCAGATTTTGCAGCGTTTTCCAAGCGCAAGTTTCAAAAATGAAGCAGTTTTTACAGAAAAATTCTCTTGAAGTGAGTTCTACCAAATCGACAATTAGTTTACATTTTTTCTATCACCATGAAATTCCACGTTCCGAACATGGTACATGCATCACGGAGTAGAAAAAAGATTCTTTAACATGTTGTGACAGTGTGGATTACCAAACTTTCTACCTACATAAAGGGATCTTTACACCTACAAATATTTTCTCTCATTTCGCAGCTTGTTCAAACTTCACATTCGAGAATCAAGCAATTTTCGCCAAAAAATTTTATTCTAGCTTATTCTACCCAATAGAATTCTAATTAACATATTTCCATTACCGTGAAATTTTGTTTTCCGAACGCGCTAAATAAGTCACGGATACGAAAAGTACTCCCTTCATAGTTGGTTACGTGGATTACCGGACTTTAATTCCCCATTCAAGGCATCTTCACTCTTAGAAGCATTTTCTCCGATTTCTCAGGTTTTTCCTAATGCCAGTTTGGAAAATGAGGCTGATTTCACAGAAAATGTTCTTGGAGCCAGTCTACCCAAAAGATATGTAATTTAAGTTGTTCACTCACCGTGACATTCCGTGTTCCGAACATTCTACATGAATAAAGTATTCGCCAAATATTCACTACAGAATTGTTAGCATTTGGATTACCGAACTTTCATCACAAAACATTGAATATTGATACTTAGAAGTATTTTCTCAGATTTTGCTGCGTTTTCCAAGCGCCAGTTTCAAAAATGAAGCAGTTTTCACAGAAAAATTCTCTTGAAGTGAGTTCTACCGAATCGACAAGTAGTTTACATTGCTTCAATCAACGTGAAATTCCACATTCCGAACATGGTACATGCATCACGGAATAAAAAAAGATTCTTTAATATGTTGTGAAAATATGGATTACTGAACTTTCTTCCAACATAAAGGCATCTTTACACCTACAAATATTTTCTCTCATTTTGCAGCTTTATCCAAACATCACATTCGAGAATCAAGCAATTTTCGCTGAAATATTCTATTCGAGCTAGTTCTACCCAATAGAATTCTAATTTACATAGTTCCATTACCGTGAAATTCTGTTTTTCGAACGTGCTACATGAATCACGGTTTGAAAAATATTTCCTAAACTCTTGTTAACGTGTGGATTACCGGACTTTCATCCACCAATCAAGTCATTTGACACTTAGAAGCATTTTCTCATATTTCGAAGATTTTTCCTAACGCCAGATTTGAAAATGAGGCAGATTTTGCAGAAAAATGCTCTTGGAGCGAGTTCTACCCAATAGAGAGGTAATTTACATAGATGTGCTCATCATGACATTTTGTGTTCCGAACACATTTCATGTATCTCGGATTCGACAAATATTCACTACAGAGATGTTAGCATTTGGATTACTAATCTTACATCCACCATAACAGGCATATTTACACCTACAAGTTTTTACTCTCATTAAGCAGTTTTATCCAAACGTCAAATTCGAAAATCATGCAATTTGCGCAGAAAAATTCTATTCAAGCTAGATCTACCCAATAGAATTTTAATTTACATAGTTTCATTACCGTGAATTTCCGTGTTCCAAACACGCTAAATAAGTCACGGATTCGAAAAGTATTCCCTTCATAGTTGGTTACGTGGATTACCGGACTTAAATTCCCCATTCAAGGCATATTCACACTTAGAAGCATTTTCTCTGATTTCTCATGATTTTCCTAACGCCAGTTTGGAAAATGAGGCTGATTTCACAGAAAATGTTCTTGGAGCCAGTTCTACCAAAAAGATATGTAATTTAAGTAGGTCACTCACCGTGACATTCCGTGTTCTGAACATGTTACATGCATCAAGTTTTCGACAATCATTCTTTAATGAGTGTGAACACGTGGATTATCAAATTTTCATCCACCTTACAAGACATGTTTTCACCTAGAAACATTTACTCACATTTCGCAGAATTTTCCTAACGTCAGTTTCGAAAATCAGGCCGTTTTCCCAGAAAAATCCTCTTGTTGCATGTTCCATCCAATAGACATCTCATTTTCACAGATACCATCACCGTAACATTCCGTGTTCCTAAAAAATGGTTCATGCACCAAGGATTCAACAAATATTCACTGCTGAGTTGATAGCATGTGAATTAACGATCTTTAATAAACCATTGAAGACATATTGTCACCTTAAAATATTTAATCAGATTTCACAGCGTTTTCATAACACCAGTTTCGTAATTGAGGCAGATTTTTCAGTAAAACTCTCCTGGAGAGGGTTCTAACCAATAGATATGTAATATACATAGCTTCCCTCACCGAAAAAGACCGTGTTCGGAACAGGCTACATACATCAAGGATTTGAGAAACATTTTTAATGAGTTATGTACATGTGTATTACAGATCTTTCATCCACCATACAAGGCATATTGACACATAGAAACATTAACTCTGAGTTCGCAGCTTTTCCCTAATAGCAGTTTCAAAAATCATGCAGTTTTCAAAGGAAATAAATGTTGGAGCGTGTTCTACCCAATAGATACGTAAATTACATAGATTCCCCTGCTGTGAATTTACGTGTACCGAACACACTACATGCAGAAAAGATTCGACAAAAATAAACTATAGAGTTGTTTGCATGAGGATGACAGGACTTTCATTACAATACAAGGCATATTGATGTTTAGAAGCATTTTCTCTGATTTCACAGAGCTTTCCAAATGCCAGTATCGAAACTGAGGCAGATTTCACGGCAAAAACCTCTTGGAGCAGGTTCTAACCTATAGACATGTAATAAACATGGATTCGATCACTGTGAAATTCCGTGTTCTGAACACACTACATGTATCTCGGATTCGACAAGTATTCACTACATAGTTGTTAGCATGTGGATTAGAGCACTTTCATCCACCATACAAGGCTTACTGACACTTTGAAGAATTTTCTCAGATTTCACACATTAGCTTTAACGCCAGTTTAGAGAATGAGGCAGATTTGGCAGAAAAATATTCTTGGAGCGAGTTATACACAAAAGATATGTAATTTACCTAGTTTTACTCACCATGACATTCCGTGTTCTGAACACGTTTCATGCATCACGGATTTGACAAACATACTTTAATGAGTTGTGAAGATTTGTATTATCGAACTTTCATCTTCCTTACAATGTATATTTACACATAGAAAGTTTATTCTAATTTAGTATATTTCTCCTAATCTCAGTTTCTAAAATCATGCAGTTTTCACACAGAAAACTTCTTGGAACGAGTTCAATCCAATAGAAATGCAATTTACATAGAACCCATCAGCGTGAAATTCCGTGTTCCAAAATACATACACGCATGATGGATTCGACAAATATTCACTACAGAATTGGTAGCATAAGAATTACCTAACATTCATCCACCATAAATGCCATATTGACACTTTGAAGCACTTTCCCATATTTCAAAAGATTTTCCTAATGCCAGTTTTGTAAATGAGGGAGATTCACAAAAAATTCTCGTGGAGCAAGTACTTCCCAATAGAAATTTAATTTACATAGTTTCCCTCACAGTGACATTCCTATTCCCGAAAACGCTACATACATCTCGGATTTGACAAACATTTTTAATGAGTTATGTACATGTGTATTACAGAACTTTCATCCACCATACAAGGCATATTTAAACCTAGAAACATTAACTCTGAATTTGTAGGCTTTTCCTAATGCCAGTTTCGAAAATCATGCTCTTTTCTCCAGAAAAAATTTTTGGAGCGAGTTCTACCCAATAGAATTGAAATTTACATAGATTCCATCTCCGGATATTTCCGTCATACGATCACGTTACATGCTTAGGCTTTCTACAATTAGACACATCAGGTTTGTTTGCATGTGGCTTTATGAACTTCCATCACAATACAAGGCATATTGTCAGTTTGAAGCATTTTCTCTGACTTTGAAGGAATTTCCAAATGCCAGTTTCGAAAATGAGGCAGATTTCACAGAAAAATCTCTTGGATTGAGTTCTAACCAAGAGACATGTATTTTACTTAGAATTGCTCACCGTGATATTCTGTGTTCCGAACACTATTCATGTATCTCGGATTCGACAAATATTCTCTACAGAGTTGTTAGTATGCGGATTGCCGAACTTTCATCCACCATACAAGGCATATTTACACCTACAATTGTTTAATCTGAGTTCGCAGCTTATTCCTAACGCCAGTTTCAAAAATCAGGCTGTTATCTCAGGAAAAAACTCTTGGAGAGATTTCTAACCTAGGGAAATGTAAATTAAATAAATTCCTCACTGTGACATTCCGTGTTCTGATCATTCTACATGCAATACGGATTCGACAAATATTCACTACAGATTTTTTAGCATGTGGATTACCGAACTTTCATCACAAAATTTTGAATATTGATACTTAGAAGTATTTTCTCAGATTTTGCAGCGTTTTCCAAGCGCAAGTTTCAAAAATGAAGCAGTTTTTACAGAAAAATTCTCTTGAAGTGAGTTCTACCAAATCGACAATTAGTTTACATTTTTTCTATCACCGTGAAATTCCACGTTCCGAACATGGTACATGCATCACGGAGTAGAAAAAAGATTCTTTAACATGTTGTGACAGTGTGGATTACCGAACTTTCTACCTACATAAAGGGATCTTTACACCTACAAATATTTTCTCTCATTTCGCAGCTTGTTCAAACTTCACATTCGAGAATCAAGCAATTTTCGCCAAAAAATTTTATTCTAGCTTATTCTACCCAATAGAATTCTAATTAACATATTTCCATTACCGTGAAATTCTGTTTTCCGAACGCGCTAAATAAGTCACGGATACGAAAAGTACTCCCTTCATAGTTGGTTACGTGGATTACCGGACTTTAATTCCCCATTCAAGGCATCTTCACTCTTAGAAGCATTTTCTCCGATTTCTCAGGTTTTTCCTAATGCCAGTTTGGAAAATGAGGCTGATTTCACAGAAAATGTTCTTGGAGCCAGTCTACCCAAAAGATATGTAATTTAAGTTGTTCACTCACCGTGACATTCCGTGTTCCGAACATTCTACATGAATAAAGTATTCGCCAAATATTCACTACAGAATTGTTAGCATTTGGATTACCGAACTTTCATCACAAAACATTGAATATTGATACTTAGAAGTATTTTCTCAGATTTTGCTGCGTTTTCCAAGCGCCAGTTTCAAAAATGAAGCAGTTTTCACAGAAAAATTCTCTTGAAGTGAGTTCTACCGAATCGACAAGTAGTTTACATTGCTTCAATCAACGTGAAATTCCACATTCCGAACATGGTACATGCATCATGGAATAAAAAAAGATTCTTTAATATGTTGTGAAAATGTGGATTACTGAACTTTCTTCCAACATAAAGGCATCTTTAAACCTACAAATATTTTCTCTCATTTTGCAGCTTTATCCAAACATCACATTCGAGAATCAAGCAATTTTCGCTGAAATATTCTATTCGAGCTAGTTCTACCCAATAGAATTCTAATTTACATAGTTCCATTACAGTGAAATTCTGTTTTTCGAACGTGCTACATGAATCACGGTTTGAAAAATATTTACTACACTCTTGTTAACGTGTGGATTACCGGACTTTCATCCACCAATCAAGTCATATTGACACTTAGAAGCATTTTCTCATATTTCGAAGATTTTTCCTAACGCCAGATTTGAAAATGAGGCAGATTTTGCAGAAAAATGCTCTTGGAGCGAGTTCTACCCAATAGAGAGGTAATTTACATAGATGTGCTCATCATGACATTTTGTGTTCCGAACACATTTCATGTATCTCGGATTCGACAAATATTCACTACAGAGATGTTAGCATTTGGATTACTAATCTTACATCCACCATAACAGGCATATTTACACCTACAAGTTTTTACTCTCATTAAGCAGTTTTATCCAAACGTCAAATTCGAAAATCATGCAATTTGCGCCGAAAAATTCTATTCAAGCTAGATCTACCCAATAGAATTTTAATTTACATAGTTTCATTACCGTGAATTTCCCTGTTCCAAACACGCTAAATAATTCACGGATTCGAAAAGTATTCCCTTCATAGTTGGTTACGTGGATTACCGGACTTAAATTCCCCATTCAAGGCATATTCACACTTAGAAGCATATTCTCAGATTTCTCATGTTTTTCCTAATGCCAGTTTGGAAAATCAGGCTGATTTCACAGAAAATGTTCTTGGAGCCAGTTCTACCCAAAAGATTTGTAATTTAAGTAGTTCACTCACCGTGACATTCCGTGTCCTGAAAGTGTTACATGCATCCAGGATTCGACAATCATTCTTTAATGAGTGTGAGCACGTGGATTATCAAATTTTCATCCACCTTACAAGACATGTTTTCACCTAGAAACATTTACTCACATTTCGCAGAAATTTTCCTAACGTCAGTTTCGAAAATCAGGCAGTTTTCCCAGAAAAATCCTCTTGTTGCATGTTCCATCCAATAGACATCTCATTTTCACAGATACCATCACCGTAACATTCCGTGTTCCAAAAAAAGTTGCATGCACCAAGGATTCAACAAATATTCACTGGTGAGTTGATAGCATGTGAATTACTGATCTTTAATAAACCATTGAAGACATATTGTCACCTTAAAATATTTAATCAGATTTCACAGCGTTTTCATAACACCAGTTTCGTAACTGAGGCAGATTTTTCAGTAAAACTCTCCTGGAGAGGGTTGTAACCAAAAGATATGTAAAATACATAGCTTCCCTCACCGAGAAAGACCGTGTTCCGAACAGGCTACATACATCAAGGATTTGAGAAACATTTTTAATGAGTTATGTACATGTGTATTACAGATCTTTCATCCACCATACAAGGCATATTGACACATAGAAACATTAACTCTGAGTTCGCAGCTTTTCCCTAATAGCAGTTTCAAAAATCATGCAGTTTTCAAAGGAAAATAAATTTTGGAGCGTGTTCTACCCAATAGATACGTAAATTACATAGATTCCCCTGCTGTGAATTTACGTGTACCGAACACACTACATGCAGAAAAGATTCGACAAAAATAAACTATAGAGTTGTTTGCATGAGGATGACAGGACTTTCATCACAATACAAGGCATATTGATGTTTAGAAGCATTTTCTCTGATTTCACAGAGCTTTCAAATGCCAGTATCGAAACTGAGGCAGATTTCACAGCAAAAACTTCTTGGAGCAAGTTCTAACCTATAGACATGTAACAAACATGGATTCGATCACTGTGAAATTCCATGTTCTGAACACACTACATGTATCTCGGATTCGACAAATATTCACCACATAGTTGTTAGTATGTGGATTACAGCACTTTCATCCACCATACAAGGCTTACTGACACTTTGAAGAATTTTCTCAGATTTCACAGTTTAGTTTTAACGCCAGTTTAGAAAATGAGGCAGATTTGGCGGAAAAATATTCTTGGAGCGAGTTATACACAAAAGATATGTAATTTACCTAGTTTTACTCACCGTGACATTCCGTGTTCTGAACACGTTACATGCATCACGGATTTGACAAACATTCTTTAATGAGATGTGAAGATTTGTATTATCGAACTTTCATCTTCCTTACAATGTATATTTACACATAGAAAGTTTATTCTGATTTAGTATATTTCTCCTAATCTCAGTTTCTAAAATCATGCAGTTTTCACAGAGAAAACCTCTTGGAGCGAGTTCTATCCAATAGACATGCAATTTACATAGACCCCATCAGCGTGAAATTCCGTGTTCCAAAATACATACACACATGATGGATTCGACAAATATTCACTACAGATTTGGTAGCATAAGAATTACCTAACATTCATCCACCATAAATGCCATACTGACACTTTGAAGCACTTTCCCATATTTCAAAAGATTTTCCTAATGCCAGTTTTGTAAATGAGGCAGATTCACAATAGATTCTCGTGGAGCAAGTACTTCCCAATAGAAATTTAATTTAAATAGTTTCCCTCACAGTGACATTCCAATTCCCGAAAAGGCTACATACTTCTCGGATTTGACAAACATTTTTAATGAGTTATGTACATGTGTATTACAGAACTTTCATCCACCATACAAGGCATATTTAAACCTAGAAACATTAACTCTGAATTTGCAGCCATTTTCCAGATGCCAGTTTCGAAAATCATGCTCTTTTCTCCAGAAAAAATTTTTGGAGCGATTTCTACCCAATAGACTTGTAATTTACATAGATTCCATCTCCGGATTTTTCCGTCATACGATCACGCTACATGCTTAGGCTTTCTACAATTAGTCACATCATGTTTGTTTGCATGTGGCTTTATGAACTTCCATGACAATACAAGGCATATTGTCAGTTTGAAGCATTTTCTTTGATTTTGAAGAAATTTCCAAATGCCAGTTTCGAATATGATGCAGATTTCGCAGAAAAATCTCTTGGATTGAGTTCTAACCAAGAGAAATATATTTTAAGTAGAATCGCTCACCGTGATATTCTGTGTTCCGAACACTATTCATGTATCTCGGATTCGACAAATATTCTCTGCAGAGTTGTTAGTATGCGGATTGCCGAACTTTCATCCACCATAAAAGGCATATTTACACCTACAATAGTTTAAACTGAGTTCTCAAATTATTCCTAACGCCAGTTTCAAAAATCAGGCTGTTATCTCAGGAAAAAACCCTTTGAGCGATTTCTAACCTATGGAAAGTTAATTTACAAAAATTTCCTCACTGTGACATTCCGTGTTCTGAACAATCTACATGAATAATGGATTCGACAAATATTCACTACAGATATGTTAGCATGTCAATTACAGAACTTTCATCACAAAACATTGAATAATGATACTTAGAAGTATTTTCTCAGATTTTGCAGCGTTTTCCAAGCACCAGTTTCAAAAATGAAGCAGTTTTCACAGAAAAATTCTCTTGAAGTGAGTTCTACCATATCGACAAGTAGTTTACATATTTTCAATCACCGTGAAATTCCACGTTCCGAACATGGTACATGCATCACGGATTAGAATAAAGATTCTTAACGTGTAGTGAAAGTGTGGATTACCGAACTTTCTTTCAACATAAAGGCATCTTTACACCTACAAATATTATCTCTTATTTCGCAGTTTGTCCAAACATCACATTCGAGAATCAAGCAATTTTCTCAAAAAAATTTTATTCTAGCAAATTCTACCCAATAGAATTCTAATTAACATAGTTTCATTACCGTGAATTTCTGTTTTCCGAACGCGCTATATAATTCACGGATTCGAAAAGTATTCCCATCATAGTTGGTTACGTGGATTACCGTAATTTAATTCCCCATTCAAGGCATCTTCACTCTTAGAAGTATTTTCTCCGATTTTTCAGGGTTTCCTAATGCCATTTTGGAAAATGATGCTGATTTCACAGAAAATGTTCTTGGAGCCAGTTCTACCCAAAAGATTTGTAATTTAAGTACTACACTCACCGTGACATTATGTGTTCCGAACATTCTACATGAATAAAGGATTCGCCAAATATACACTACATATTTGTTAGAATGTGGATTACCGAACTTTCATCACCAAACATTTAATATTGATACTTAGAAGTATTTTCTCAGATTTTGCTGCGTTTTCCAAGCGCCAGTTTCAAAAATGAAGCAGTTTTCACAGAAAAATTCTCTTGAAGTGAGTTCTACCGAATCGACAATTAGTTTACATTGTTTCAATCAACGTGAAATTCCACATTCCGAACATGGTACATACATCACAGAATAAAAAAAGATTCTTTAATATGTTGTGAAAATGTGGATTACTGAACTTTCTTCCAAAATAAAGGCAACTTTACACCTACAAATATTTTCTCTCATTTCGCAGCTTTATCCAAACATCACATTCGAGCATCAAGCAATTTTCGCTGAAATATTCTATTCTAGCTAGTTCTACCCAATAGAATTCTAATTTAAATAGTTCCATTACCGTGAAATTCTGTTTTTCGAAACCGCTTCATGAATCACGGTTTGAAAAATATTTACTACACTCTTGTTAACGTGTGGATTATCGGACTTTCATACACCAATCAAGTCATATTGACACTTAGAAGCATTTTCTCATATTTCGAAGATTTTTCCTAACGCCAGATTTGAAAAAGAGGCAGATTTTGCAGAAAAATGCTCTTGGAGCGAGTTCTACCCAATAGACAGGTAATTTACATAGATGTGCTCATCATGATATTTTGTGTTCCGAACACATTTCATGTATCTCGGATTCGACAAATATTCACTACAGAGATGTTAGCATTTGGATTACCAATCTTACATCCACCCTACCAGGCATATTTACACCTACAAGTATTTACTCTCATTTCGCAATTTTATCCAAACGTCAAATTCCAAAATCATGCAATTTGCGTGAAAAATTCTCTTCAAGCTAATTCTACCCAATAGAATTTTAATTTACATAGTTTCACTACCGTGAATTTCCGTGTTCCAAACACGCTAAATAAGTCACGGATTCGAAAATTATCCCCTTCATAGTTGGTTACGTGGATTAACGAACTTAAATTCCCCATTCTAGGCATATTCACATTTAGAAGCATTTTCTCTGATTTCTCAGGATTTTCCTAACGCTAATTTGGAAAATGAGGCTGATTTCACAGAAAATGTTCTTGGAGCCAGTTCAACCCAAAAGATATGTAATTTAACTAGTTCACTCACCGTGACATTCCGTGTCCTGAAAATGTTACATGCATCAAGCTTTCGACAATCATTTTTTAATGAGTGTGAGCACTTAGATTATCAAATTTTCATCCACCTTACAAGACATGTTTTCACCTAGAAACATTTACTCACATTTCGCAGAATTTTCCTAACGCCAGTTTCGAAAATCATGCAATTTTCCCAGAAAAATCCTCTTGTTGCTTGTTCCATCCAATAGACATCTCATTTTCACAGATACCATCACTGTAACATTCCGTGTTCCTAAAAAAATTTTCATGAACCAAGGATTCAACATATATTCACTGCTGAGTTGATAGCATGTGAATTACCGATCTTTAATAAGCCATTGAAGGCATATTGTCACCTTAAAACTTTTACTCAGATTTCACAGCGTTTTCATAACACCAGTTTCGTAACTGAGGCAGATTTTTCAGTAAAACTCTACTGGAGAGGGTTCTAACCAATAGAAATGTAATATACATAGCTTCCCTCACCGAGAAAGACCGTGTTCGGAACAGGCTACATACATCAAGGATTTGAGAAACATTTTTAATGAGTTATGTACATGTGTATTACAGATCTTTCATCCACAATACAAGGCATATTGACACATAGAAACATTAACTCTGAGTTCGCAGCATTTCCCTAATAGCAGTTTTGATAATCATGCAGTTTTCAAAGGAAATAAATGTTGGAGCGTGTTCTACCCAATAGATACGTAAATTACATAGATTCCCCCGCTGTGATATTACGTATACCGAACACACCACATGCAGAAAATATTCGAGAAAAATACACTATAGCGTTGTTTGCATGAGGATGACAGGACTTTCATAACAATACAAGGCATATTGATGTTTAGAAGCATTTTCTCTGATTTCACAGAGCTTTCCAAATGCCAGTATCAAAACAGAGGCAGATTTCACGGCAAAAAACTCTTGGAGCAGGTTCTAACCTATAGACATGTAATAAACATGGATTCGATCACTGTGAAATTCCGTGTTCTGAACACATTACATGTATCTCGGATTCGACAAATATTCACTACATAGTTGTTAGCATGTGGATTACAGCACTTTCATCCACCATACAAGGCATATTTAAACCTAGAAACATTAACTCTGAATTTGCAGCCTTTTCCTAATGCCAGTTTCGAAAATCATGCTCTTTTCTCCAGAAAAAATTTTTTGAGCAAGTTCTACCCAATAGACTTGAAATTTACTTAGATTCCATCTCCGGATATTTCCGTCATACGATCACGCTACATGCTTAGGCTTTCTACAATTAGTCACATCATGTTTATTTGCATGTGGCTTTATGAACTTCCATCACAATACAAGGCATATTGTCAGTTTGAAGCATTTTCTATGATTTTGAAGGAATTTCCAAATGCCAGATTCGAAAATGATGCAGATTTTGCAGAAAAATTTCTTGGATTGAGTTGTAACCAAGAGAAATGTATTTTACGTAGAATCGTTCACCGTGATATTCTGTGTTCCGAACACGATTCTTGTATCTCGGATTCGACAAATATTCTCTGCAGAGTTGTTTGTATGTGGATTGCCGAACTTTCATCCACCATAAAAGGCATATTTACACCTACAATTGTTTAATCTGAGTTCGCAGCTTATTCCTAAACCCAGTTTCAAAAATCAGGCTGTTATCTCAGGAAAAAACTCTTGGAGCGATTTCTAACCTAGGGAAAGTTAATTTACATAAATTTCCTCACTGTGACATTCCGTGTTCTGAACATTCTACATGAATAACAGATTCGACAAATATTCACTACAGAATTGGTAGCATAAGAATTACCTAACATTCATCCACCATAAATGCCATATTGACACTTTGAAGCACTTTCCCATATTTCAAAATATTTTCCTAATGCCAGTTTTGAAAATGAGGGAGATTCACAAAAAATTCTCGTGGAGCAAGTACTTCCCAATAGAAATTTAATTTACATAGTTTCCCTCACAGTGACATTCCGATTCCCGAAAACGCTACATACTTCTCGGATTTGACAAACATTTTTAATGAGTTATGTTCATGTGTATTGCAGAAATTTCATCCAACATACAAGGCATATTTAAACGTAGAAACATTAAATCTGAAATTGCAGCCTTTTCCAAATGCCAGTTTCGAAAATCATGCTCTTTTCTCCAGAAAAAATTTTTGGAGCGAGTTCTACCCAATAGACATGAAATTTACATAGATTCCTTCTCCGGAAATTTCCGTCATACGATCACGCTACATGCATAGGCTTTCTACAATTAGTCACATCATGTTTATTTGCATGTGGCTTTATGAACTTCCATCACAATACAAGGCATATTGTCAGTTTGAAGCATTTTCTCTGATTATGAAGAATTTCCAAATGCCAGTTTCGAAAATGAGGCAGATTTCTCAGAAAAATCTCTCGGATGAGTTCTAACCAAGAGAAATGTATTTTACCTAGATTCACTCACCGTGATATTCTGTGTTCCGAACACTCTTCATGTATGTAGGATTCCACAAATATTCTCTACAGAGTTGTTAGTATGCGGATTGCCGAACTTTCATCCACCATACAAGGCATATTTACACCTACAATAGATTAATTTGAGTTCGCAGCTTATTCCTAACGCGTTTCAAAAATCAGGCTGTTATCTCAGGAAAAACTCTTGGAGCGATTCCTAACCTAGGGAAATTTAATTTACATAAATTTCCTCACTATGTCTTTCCATGTTCTGATCAGTCTACATGCATAACAGATTCGACAAATATTCACTACAGATTTTTTAGTATTTGGATTACCGAACTTTCATCACAAAACATTGAATATTGATACTTAGAAGTATTTTCTCATATTTTGCAGCATTTTCAAAGCGCCAGTATCAAAAATGAAGCAGTTTTCACAGAAAAGTTCACTTGAAGTGAGTTCTACCAAATCGACAAATAGTTTACATTGTTTCAATCACCGTGAAATTCCAAGTTCCGAACATGTTACATGCATCACGGATTAGAAAAAAGATTTTTTAACATGTTGTGAAAATGTGAATTACCGAACTTTCATCTCAAAACATTGAATATTGATACTTAGATGTATTTTCTCAGGTTTTGCAGCGTTTTCCAAGCGCCAGTTTCAAAAATGAAGCAGTTTTCTCAGAAAAATTCTCTTGAAGTGAGTTCTACCGAATAGACAAGTAGTTTACATTCTTTCAATCACCTTGAAATTCCACATTCCGAACATGGTACATGCATCACGGAATAAAAAAAGATTCTTTAATATGTTGTGAAAATGTGGATTACTGAACTTTCTTCCAACATAAAGGCATCTTTACACCTACAAATATTTTCTCTCATTTCGCAGCTTTATCCAAACATCCCATTCGAGTATCAAGCAATTTTACCTGAAATATACTATTCTAGCTAGTTCTACCCAATAGAATTCTAATTTACATAGTTCCATTACCGTGAAATTCTGTTTTTCGAACGCGCTACATGAATCACGGTTTGAAAAATATTTACTACACTCTTGTTAACATGTGGATTACCGGACTTTCATCCACCAGTCAAGTCATATTGACACTTAGAAGCATTTTCTCATATTTCGAAGATTTTTCCTAACGCCAGATTTGAAAATGAGGCAGATTTTGCAGAAAAATGCTCTTGGAGCGAGTTCTACCCAATAGAGAGGTAATTTACATAGATGTGCTCATCATGACATTTTGTGATCCGAACACATTTCATGTATCTCGGATTCGACAAATATTCACTACAGAGATGTTAGCATTTGGATTACCAATCTTACATCCACCATACCAGGCATATTTACACCTACAAGTATTTACTCTCATTTCGCAATTTTATCCAAACATCAAATTCCAAAATCATGCAATTTGCGCAAAAAATTCTATTCAAGCTAGTTCTACCCAATAGAATTTTAATTTACATAGTTTCATTACCGTGAATTTCCGTGTTCCAAACACGCTAAATAAGTCACGGATTCGAAAATTATACCCTTCATAGTTTGTTACGTGGATTAACGAACTTAAATTCCCCATTCTAGGCATATTCACACTTAGAAGCATTTACTCTGATTTCTCAGGATTTTCCTAACGCTAATTTGGAAAATCAGGCTGATTTCACAGAAAATGTTCTTGGAGCCAGTTCAACCCAAAAGATATGTAATTTAAGTAGTTCACTCACCGTGACATTCCGTGTCCTGAAAATGTTACATGCATCAAGCTTTCTACAATCATTTTTTAATGAGTGTGAGCACTTAGATTATCAAATTTTCATCCACCTTACAAGACATGTTTTCACCTAGAAACATTTACTCACATTTCGCAGAATTTTCCTAACGCCAGTTTCGAAAATCAAGCAGTTTTCCCAGAAAAATCCTCTTGTTGCTTGTTCCATCCAATAGACATCTCATTTTCACAGATACCATCACTGTAACATTCCGTGTTCCTAAAAAAATTTTCATGCACCAAGGATTCAACAAATATTCACTGCTGAGTTGATAGCATGTGAATTACCGATCTTTAATAAACCATTGAAGACATATTGTCACCTTAAAATATTTAATCAGATTTCACAGCGTTTTCATAACACCAGTTTCGTAACTGAGGCAGATTTTTCAGTAAAACTCTACTGGAGAGGGTTCTAACCAATAGAAATGTAATATACATAGCTTCCCTCACCGAGAAAGACCGTGTTCCGAACAGGCTACATACATCAAGGATTTGAGAAACATTTTTAATGAGTTATGTACATGTGTATTACAGATCTTTCATCCACAATACAAGGCATATTGACACATAGAATCATTAACTCTGAGTTCGCAGCATTTCCCTAATAGCAGTTTTGATAATCAGGCAGTTTTCAAAGGAAATAAATGTTGGAGCGTGTTCTACCCAATAGATATGTAAATTACATAGATTCCCCCGCTGTGATATTACGTATACCGAACACACCACATGCAGAAAATATTCGAGAAAAATACACTATAGCGTTGTTTGCATGAGGATGACAGGACTTTCATAACAATACAAGGCATATTGATGTTTAGAAGCATTTTCTCTGATTTCACAGAGCTTTCCAAATGCCAGTATCAAAACAGAGGCAGATTTCACGGCAAAAAACTCTTGGAGCAGGTTCTAACCTATAGACATGTAATAAACATGGATTCGATCACTGTGAAATTCCGTGTTCTGAACACATTACATGTATCTCGGATTCGACAAATATTCACTACATAGTTGTTAGCATGTGGATTACAGCACTTTCATCCACCATACAAGGCATATTTAAACCTAGAAACATTAACTCTGAATTTGCAGCCTTTTCCTAATGCCAGTTTCGAAAATCATGCTCTTTTCTCCAGAAAAAATTTTTTGAGCAAGTTCTACCCAATAGACTTGAAAATTACATAGATTCCATCTCCGGATATTTCCGTCATACGATCACGCTACATGCTTAGGCTTTCTACAATTAGTCACATCATGTTTATTTGCATGTGGCTTTATGAACTTCCATCACAATACAAGGCATATTGTCAGTTTGAAGCATTTTCTATGATTTTGAAGGAATTTCCAAATGCCAGATTCGAAAATGATGCAGATTTTGCAGAAAAATTTCTTGGATTGAGTTGTAACCAAGAGAAATGTATTTTACGTAGAATCGTTCACCGTGATATTCTGTGTTCCGAACACGATTCTTGTATCTCGGATTCGACAAATATTCTCTGCAGAGTTGTTTGTATGTGGATTGCCGAACTTTCATCCACCATACAAGGCATATTTACACCTACAATTGTTTAATCATAGTTCGCAGCTTATTCCTAACCCCAGTTTCAAAAATCAGGCTGTTATCTCAGGAAAAAACTCTTGGAGCGATTTCTAACCTAGGGAAAGTTAATTTACATAAATTTCCTCACTGTGACATTCCGTGTTCTGAACATTCTACATGAATAACAGATTCGACAAATATACACTACAGATTTGTTAGCATGTCAATTACCGAACTTTCATCACAAAATATTGAATATTGATACTTAGAAATATTTTCTCAGATTTTGCAGCGTTTTCCAAGCGCCAGTTTCAAAAATGAAGCAGTTTTCACAGAAAAATTCTCTTGAAGTGAGTTGTACCATATCGACAAGTAGTGTATATTTTTTCAATCACCGTGAAATTCAACGTTACGAACATGGTACATGCATCACGGATTAGAAAAAAGGTACTTTAACATGTTGTGAAAATGTGGATTACCGAACTTTCTTCCAACATAAAGGCATCTTTACACCTACAAATATTTTCTCTCATTTCGCAGCTTGTCCAAACATCACATTCAAGAATCAAGCAATTTTCTCAGAAAAATTTTATTCTAGCTAATTCTACCCAATAGAATTCTAATTAACATAGTTTCATTACCGTGAAATTCTGTTTTCCGAACGCGCTAAATAAGTCACGGATTCGAAAAGAATTCCCTTCATAGTTGGTTACGTGGATTACCGGACTTAAATTCCCCTTTCAAGGCATCTTCACTCTTAGAAGCATTTTCTCTGATTTCTCAGGATTTTCCTAATGCCAGTTTGGAAAATGAGGCTGATTTCACAGAAAATGTTCTTGGAGCCAGTTCTACCCAAAAGATATGTAATTTAAGTAGTTCACTCACCGTGACATTCCGTGTTCCGAACATTCTACATGAATAAAGAATTCGCCAAATATTCACTACAGATTTGTTAGCATGTGGATTACCGAACTTTCATCACAAAACATTGAATATTGATACTTAGATGTATTTTCTCAGATTTTGCAGCGTTTTCCAAGCGCCAGTTTTAAAAATCAAGCAGTTTTCACAGAAAAATTCTCTTGAAGTGAGTTCTACCGAATAGACAAGTAATTTACATTCTTTCAATCACCTTGAAATTCCACATTCCGAACATAGTACATGCATCACGGAATAAAAAAAGATTCTTTTATATGTTGCGAAAATTTGGATCACTGAACTTTCTTCCAACATAAAGGAAATTTTAAACCTACAAATATTTTCTCTCATTTCGCAGCTTTATGCAAACATCACATTCGAGAATCAAGCAATTTTCGCTGAAATATTCTATTCTAGCTAGTTCTACCCAATAGAATTCTAATTTACATAGTTCCATTACCGTGAAATTCTGTTTTTCGAACGTGCTACATGAATCACGGTTTGAAAAATATTTACTACACTCTTGTTAACGTGTGGATTGCCAGACTTTCATCCACCAATCAAGTCATATTGACACTTAGAAGCATTTTCTCATATTTCGAAGATTTTTCCTAACGCCAGATTTGAAAATGAGGCAGATTTTGCAGAAAAATGCTCTTGAAGCGAGTTCTACCCAATAGACAGGTAATTTACATAGATGTGCTCATCATGATATTTTGTGTTCCGAACACATTTCATGTATCTCGGATTCGACAAATATTTACTACAGAGATGTTAGCATTTGGATTACTAATCTTACATCCACCATACCAGGCATATTTACACCTACAAGTATTTACTCTCATTTCGCAATTTTATCCAAACGTCAAATTCCAAAATCATGCAATTTGCGCAGATAAATTCTATTCAAGCTAGTTCTACCCAATAGAATTTTAATTTACATAGTTTCATTACCGTGAATTTCCGTGTTCCAAAGACGCTAAATAAGTCACGGATTCGAAAAGTATTCCCTTCATAGTTGGTTATGTGGATTAACGGACTTAAATTCCCCATTCTAGGCATATTCACACTTAGAAGCATTTACTCTGATTTCTCAGGTTTTTCCTAACGCCAGTTTGGAAAATGAGGCTGATTTCACAGAAAATGTTCTTGGAGCCAGTTCTACCCAAAAGATATGTAATTTAAGTAATTCACTCACCGTGACATTCCGTGTCCTGAAAATGTTACATGCATCAAGGTTTCGACAATCATTCTTTAATGAGTGTGAGCACGTGGATTATCAAATTTTCATCCACCTTACAAGACATGTTTTCACCTAGAAACTTTTACTCACATTTTCAGAATTTTCCTAATCTAAGTTTCGAAAATCAGGCAGTTTCCCCAGAAAAATCCTCTTGTTGCATGTTCCATCCAATAGACATCTCATTTTCACAGATACCATCACCGTAACATTACGTGTTCCTAAAAAAATTTTCATGCACCAAGGATTCAAAAATATTCACTGCTGAGTTGATAGCATGTGAATTACCGATCTTTAATAATCCATTGAAGACATATTGTCACCTTAAAATATTTAATCAGATTTCACAGCGTTTTCATAACACCAGTTTCGAAACTGAGGCAGATTTTTCAGTAAAACTCTCCTGGAGAGGGTTCTAACCAATAGATATGTAATATACATAGCTTCCCTCACCGAGAAAACCGTGTTCCGAACAGGCTACATACATCAAGGATTTGAGAAACATTTTTAATGAGTTATGTACATGTGTATTACAGATCTTTCATCCACCATACAAGGCATATTGACACATAGAAACATTAACTCTGAGTTCGCAGCATTTCTCTAATAGCAGTTTTGAAAATCAGGCAGTTTTCAAAGGAAATAAACGTTGGAGCGTGTTCTACCCAATAGATACGTAAATTACATAGATTCCCCGCTGTGAAATTACGTGTACCTAACACACCACATGCAGGAAAGATTCGACAAAAATAAACTATAAAGTTGTTTGCATGAGGATGACAGGACTTTCATCACAATACAAGGGATATTGATGCTTAGAATCTTTTTCTCTGATTTCACAGAGCTTTCAAAATGCCAGTTTCGAAACTGAGGCAGATTTCTTGGCAAAAACCTCTTGGAGCATGTTCTAACCTATAGACATGTAATAAACATGGATTCGATCACCGTGAAATTCCGTGTTCTGAAAACACTACATGTATCTCGGATTCGACAAATATTCACTACATAGTTGTTAGCATGTGGATTACAGCAGTTTCATCCACCATACAAGGCTTACTGTCACTTTGAAGAATTTTCTCAGATTTCACAGGTTAGTTTTAACGCCAGTTTAGAAAATGAGGCAGATTTGCTGGAAAAATGTTCTTCGAGTGAGTTATACACAAAAGATATGTAATTTACCTAGTTTTACTCACCGTGACATTCCGTGTTCTGAACACGTTACATGCATCACGGATTTGACAAACATACTTTAATGAGTTGTGAACATTTGTATTATCGAACTTTCATCTACCTTACAATGTATATATATACATAGAATGTTTTATTCTGATTTAGTAGATTTCTCCTAATCTCAGTTTCTAAAATCATGCAGTTTTCACAGAGAAATCCTCTTGGAGCGAGTTCTCTCCAATAGACATGCAATTTACATAGAACCCATCAGCGTGAAATTCCGTGTTCCAAAATACCTACACGCATGTCAGATTTGACAAATATTCACTACAGAATTGGTAGCATAAGTATTCCCTAAAATTCATCCACCATAAATGCCATATTGACACTTTGAAGCACTTTCCCATATTTCAAAAGATTTTCCTAATGCCAGTTTTGAAAATGAGGCAGATTCACAAAAAATTCTCGTGGATCAAGTACTTCCCAATAGAAATGTAATTTACATAGTTTCCCTCACAGTGACATTCCAATTCCCGAAAACGCTACATACTTCTCGGATTTGACAAACATTTTTAATGAGATATGTACATGTGTATTACAGAAATTTCATCCACCATAGAAGGCATATTTAAACGTAGAAACATTAACTCTGAATTTGCAGCATTTTCCAAATGCCAGTTTCGAAAATCATGCTCTTTTCTCCAGAAAAAATTTTTGGAGCGAGTTCTACCCAATAGACATGAAATTTACATAGATTCCATCTCCGGAAATTTCCATCATACGATCACGCTACATGCATAGGCTTTCTACAATCAGTCACATCATGTTTATTTGCATGTGGCTTTATGAACTTCCATCACAATACAAGGCATATTTTCAGTTTGAAGCATTTTCTCTGATTTTGAAGAATTTCCAAATGCCAGTTTCGAAAATGAGGCAGATTTCGCAGAAAAATCTCTCGGATGAGTTCTAACCAAGAGAAATGTATTTTACCTAGATTCACTCACCGTGATATTCTGTGTTACGAACACTCTTCATGTATGTAGGATTCGACAAATATTCTCTACAGAGTTGTTAGTATGCGGATTGCCGAACTTTCATCCACCATACAAGGCATATTTACACCTACAATTGTTTAATCTGAGTTCGCAGCTTATTCCTAACGCCAGTTTCAAAAATCAGGCTGTTATCTCAGGAAAAAACTCTTGGAGCGATTTCTAACCTAGGGAAAGTTAATTTACATAAATTTCCTCACTGTGACATTCCGTGTTCCGAACATTCTACATGAATAACGGATTCGACAAATATTCACTACAAATTTGTTAGCATGTCAATTACCGAACTTTCATCACAAAACATTGAATATTGATACTTAGAAGTATTTTCTCAGATTTTGCAGCGTTTTCCAAGCGCCAGTTTCAAAAATGAAGCAGTTTTCACAGAAAAATTCTCTTGAAGTGAGTTCTACCATATCGACAAGTAGTTTACATTTTTTCAATCACCGTGAAATTCCACGTTCCGAACATGGTACATGCATCACGGATTAGAAAAAAGATTCTTTATCATGTTGTGAAAATATGGATTACCGAACTTTCTTCCAACATAAAGGCATCTTTTCACCTACAAATATTTTCTCTCATTTCGCAGCTTGTCCAAACATCACATTCGAGAAACAAGCAATTTTCTCAGAAAAATTTTATTCTAGCTAATTCTACCCAACAGAATTCTAATTAACATAGTTTCATTACCGTGAAATTCTGTTTTCCGAACGCGCTAAATAAGTCACGGATTCGAAAAGCATTCCCTTCATAGTTGGTTACGTGGATTACCGGAGTTAAATTCCCCTTTCAAGGCATCTTCACTCTTAGAAGCATTTTCTCTGATTTATCAGGATTTTCCTAATGCCAGTTTGGAAAATGAGGCTGATTTCACAGAAAATGTTCTTGGAGCCAGTTCTACCCAAAAGATATGTAATTTAAGTAGTTCACTCACCGTGACATTCCGTGTTCCGAACATTCTACATGAATAAAGGATTCGCCAAATATTCACTACAGATTTGTTAGCATGTGGATTACCGAACTTTCATCACAAAACATTGAATATTGATACTTAGATGTATTTTCTCAGATTTTGCAGCGTTTTCAAAGCGCCAGTTTCAAAAATGAAGCAGTTTTCACAGAAAAGTTCACTTGAAGTGAGTTCTACCAAATCGACAAATAATTTACATTGTTACAATCACCGTGAAATTCCAAGTTCCGAACATGGTACATGCATCACGGATTAGAAAAAAGATTCTTTAACATGTTGTGAAAATGTGGATTACCGAACTTTCATCTCATAACATTGAATATTGATACTTAGATGTATTTTCTCAGATTTTGCAGCGTTTTCCAAGCGCCAGTTTCAAAAATGAAGCAGTTTTCACAGAAAAATTCTCTTGAAGTGAGTTCTACCGAATAGACAAGTAGTTTACATTGTTTCAATCAACGTGAAATTCCACATTCCGAACATGGTACATGCATCACGGAATAAAAAAAGATTCTTTAATATGTTGTGAAAATGTGGATTACTGAACTTTCTTCCAACATAAAGGCATCTTTACACCTACAAATATTTTCTCTCATTTCGCAGCTTTATCCAAACATCACATTCGAGTATCAAGCAATTTTACCTGAAATATTCTATTCTAGCTAGTTCTACCCAATAGAATTCTAATTTACATAGTTCCATTACCGTGAAATTCTGTTTTTCGAACGCGCTACATGAATCACGGTTTGAAAAATATTTACTACACTCTTGTTAACGTGTGGATTGCCGGACTTTCATCCACCAATCAAGTCATATTGAAACTTAGAAGCATTTTCTCATATTTCAAAGATTTTTCCTAATGCCAGATTTGAAAATGAGGCAGATTTGGCAGAAAAATGCTCTTGGAGCGAGTTCTACCCAATAGACAGGTAATTTACATAGATGTGCTCATCATGACATTTTGTGTTCCGAACACATTTCATGTATCTCTGATTCGACAAATATTCACTACAGAGATGTTAGCATTTGGATTACCAATCTTACATCCACCATACCAGGCATATTTACACCTACAAGTATTTACTCTCATTTCGCAATTTTATCCAAACGTCAAATTCCAAAATCATGCAATTTGCGATGAATAATTCTATTCAAGCCAGTTCTAACCAATAGAATTTTAATTTACTTAGTTTCATTACCGTCAATTTCCGTGTTCCAAACACGCTAAATAAGTCACGGATTCGAAAAGTATTCCCTTCATAGTTGGTTATGTGGATTACCGGACTTAAATTCCCCATTCAATGCATATTCACACTTAGAAGCATTTTCTCTGATTTCTGAGGATTTTCCTAACGCCAGTTTGGAAAATGAGGCTGATTTCACAGAAAATGTTCTTGGAGCCAGTTCTACCCAAAAGATTTGTAATTTAAGTAGTTCACTCACCGTGACATTCCGTGTTCTGAACATGTTACATGCATCAAGGTTTCGACAATCATTCTTTAATGAGTGTGAGCATCTGGATTATCAAATTTTCATCCACCTTACAAGACATGTTTTCACCTAGAAACATTTACTCACATTTCGCAGAATTTTCCTAACGTCAGTTTTGAAAATCAGGCAGTTTTCACAGAAAAATCCTCGTGTTGCATGTTCCATCCAATAGACAACTCATTTTCACAGATACCATCACCGTAACATTCCGTGATCCTAAAAAAATTTTCATAAACCAAGGATTCAACAAATATTCACTGCTGAGTTGATAGCATGTGAATTACCGATTTTTAATAAACCATTGAAGGCATATTGTCACCTTAAAATATTTACTCAGATTTCACAGCGTTTTCATAACACCAGTTTCGAAACTGAGGCAGATTTTTCAGTAAAACTCTCCTGGAGAGGGTTCTAACCAATATATATGTAGTTTATATAGCTTCCCTCAGCGAGAAAGTCCATGTTCTGAACAGGCTACATTTATCAAGGAATTGAGAAACATTTTTAATGAGTTATGTACATGTGTATTACAGATCTTTCATCCACCATACAAGGCATATTGACACATAGAAACATTAACTCTGAGTTCGCAGCTTTTCCCTAATAGCAGTTTCGAAAATCAGGCTGTTTTCAAAGGAAATAAATGTTGGAGGGTGTTCTACCCAATAGATACGTAAATTACATAGATTCCTCTGCTGTGAATTTACATGTAGAGAACAAACCACATGCAGAAAATATTCGACAAAAATAAACTATAGAGATGTTTGCATGAGGATGACAGGACTTTCATCACAATACAAGGCATATTGATGTTTAGAAGCATTTTCTCTGATTTCACAGAGCTTTCCAAATGCCAGTTTCGAAACTGAGGCCGATTTCACGGCAAAAATCTCTTGGAGCAGGTTCTAACCTATAGACATGTAATAAAATGGATTCGATCACCGTGAAATTCCGTGTTCTGAACACACTACATGTATCTCGGATTCGACAAATATTCACTACATAGTTGTTAGCATGTGGATTACAGCACTTTCATCCACCATACAAGGCTTACTGGCACTTTGAAGAATTTTCTCAGATTTCACAGGTTAGTTTTAACGCCAGTTTAGAAAATGAGGCAGATTTGCTGGAAAAATGTTCTTCGAGTGAGTTATACACAAAAGATATGTAATTTACCTAGTTTTACTCACCGTGACATTCCGTGTTCTGAACACGTTACATGCATCACGGATTTGACAAACATACTTTAATGAGTTGTGAACATTTGTATTATCGAACTTTCATCTACCTTACAATGTATATATATACATAGACAGTTTTATTCTGATTTAGTAGATTTCTCCTAATCTCAGTTTCTAAAATCATGCAGTATTCACAGAGAAATCCTCTTGGAGCGAGTTCTCTCCAATAGACATGCAATTTACATAGAACCCATCAGCGTGAAATTCCGTGTTCCAAAATACCTA
The DNA here is from genome assembly GCF_048773025.1 of Camelus bactrianus. NCBI lineage: Eukaryota > Metazoa > Chordata > Mammalia > Artiodactyla > Camelidae > Camelus > Camelus bactrianus. The sequence goes on along the minus strand of NC_133539.1, from coordinate 138,812,404 downwards.
CACGCATGTCGGATTCGACAAATATTCACTACAGAATTGGTAGCATAAGTATTACCTAACATTCATCCACCATAAATGCCATATTGACACTTTGAAGCACTTTCCCATATTTCAAAATATTTTCCTAATGCCAGTTTTGAAAATGAGGGAGATTCACAAAAAATTCTCGTGGATCAAGTACTTCCCAATAGAAATGTAATTTACATAGTTTCCCTCACAGTGACATTCCAATTCCCGAAAACGCTACATACTTCTCGGATTTGACAAACATTTTTAATGAGTTATGTTCATGTGTATTACAGAAATTTCATCCACCATACAAGGCATATTTAAACGTAGAAACATTAACTCTGAATTTGCAGCCTTTTCCAAATGCCAGTTTCGAAAATCATGCTCTTTTCTGCAGAAAAAACTTTTGGAGCGATTTCTACCCATTAGACATGAAATTAACATAGATTCCATCTCCGGAAATTTCCGTCATACGATCACGCTACATGCATAGGCTTTCTACAATTAGTCACATCAAGTTTGTTTGCATGTGGTTTTATGAACTTCCATCACAATACAAGGCATATTGTCAGTTTGAAGCATTTTCTCTGATTTTGAAGGAATTTCCAAATGCCAGTTTCGAAAATGAGGCAGATTTCTCAGAAAAATCTCTCGGATGAGTTCTAACCAAGAGAAATGTATTTTACCTAGATTCACTCACCGTGATATTCTGTGTTCCGAACACTCTTCATGTATGTAGGATTCGACAAATATTCTCTACAGAGTTGTTAGTATGCGGATTGCCGAACTTTCATCCACCATACAAGGCATATTTACACCTACAATAGATTAATTTGAGTTCGCAGCTTATTCCTAACGCGTTTCAATAATCAGGCTGTTATCTCAGGAAAAACTCTTGGAGCGTTTCCTAACCTAGGGAATTTTAATTTACATAAATTTCCTCACTATGTCATTCCATGTTCTGATCATTCTACATGCATAACAGATTCGACAAATATTCACTACAGATTTGTTAGCATGTGGATTACCGAACTTTCATCACAAAACATTGAATATTGATACTTAGAAGTATTTTCTCAGATTTTGCAGCGTTTTCAAAGCGCCAGTTTCAAAAATGAAGAAGTTTTCACAGAAAAGTTGACTTGAAGTGAGTTCTACCAAATCGACAAATACTTTACATTGTTTCAATCACCGTGAAATTCCAAGTTCCGAACATGGTACATGCATCACGGATTAGAAAAAAGATTCTTTAACATGTTGTGAAAATGTGGATTATCGAACTTTCATCTCAAAACATTGAATATTGATACTTAGATGTATTTTCTCAGATTTTGCAGCGTTTTCCAAGTGCCAGTTTCAAAAATGAAGCAGTTTTCACAGAAAAATTCTCTTGAAGTGAGTTCTACCGAATAGACAAGTAGTTTACATTCTTTCAATCAACGTGAAATTCCACATTCTGAACATGGTACATGCATCACGGAATAAAAAAGATTCTTTAATATGTTGTGAAAATGTGGATTACTGAACTTTCTTCCAACATAAGGGCATCTTTACACTTACAAATATTTTCTCTAATTTCGCAGCTTTATCCAAACATCACATTCGAGTATCAAGCACTTTTACCTGAAATATTCTATTCTAGCTAGTTCTACCCAATAGAATTCTAATTTACATAGTTCCATTACCGTGAAATTCTGTTTTTCGAACGCGCTACATGAATCACGGTTTGAAAAATATTTACTACACTCTTGTTAACGTGTGGATTGCCGGACTTTCATCCACCAATCAAGTCATATTGACACTTAGAAGCATTTTCTCATATTTCGAAGATTTTTCCTAACGCCAGATTTGAAAATGAGGCAGATTTGGCAGAAAAATGCTCTTGGAGCGAGTTCTACCCAATAGACAGGTAATTTACATAGATGTGCTCATCATGACATTTTGTGTTCCGAACACATTTCATGTATCTCGGATTCGACAAATATTCACTACAGAGATGTTAGCATTTGGATTACCAATCTTACATCCACCATACCAGGCATATTTACACCTACAAGTATTTACTCTCATTTCGCAATTTTATCCAAACGTCAAATTCCAAAATCATGCAATTTGCGCAGAATAATCCTATTCAAGCCAGTTCTAAACAATAGAATTTTAATTTACTTAGTTTCATTACCGTGAATTTCCGTATTCCAAACACGCTAAATAAGTCACGGATTCGAAAACTATTCCCTTCATAGTTGGTTACGTGGATTACCGGACTTAAATTCCCCATTCAATGCATATTCACACTTAGAAGCATTTTCTCTGATTTCTCAGGATTTTCCTAACGCCAGTTTGGAAAATGAGGCTGATTTCACAGAAAATGTTCTTGGAGCCAGTTCTACCCAAAAGATTTGTAATTTAAGTAGTTCACTCACTGTGACATTCCAAGTTCTGAACATGTTACATGCATCAAGGTTTCGACAATCATTCTTTAATGAGTGTGAGCATCTGGATTATCAAATTTTCATCCACCTTACAAGACATGTTTTCACCTAGAAACATTTACTCACATTTCGCAGAATTTTCCTAAAGTCAGTTTTGAAAATCAGGCAGTTTTCACAGAAAAATCCTCTTGTTGCATGTTCCATCCAATAGACATCACATTTTCACAGATACCATCACCGTAACATTCCGTGATCCTAAAAAAATTTTCATGCACCAAGGATTCAACAAATATTCACTGCTGAGTTGATAGCATGTGAATTACCGATCTTTAATAAACCATTGAAGGCATATTGTCACCTTAAAACATTTACTCAGATTTCACAGCGTTTACATAACACCAGTTTCGAAACTGAGGCAGATTTTTCAGTAAAACTCTCCTGGAAAGGGTTCTAACCAGTAGACATGTAATATACATAGCTTCCCTCACCGAGAAAGACCGTGTTCTGAACAGGCTACATTTATCAAGGATTTGAGAAACATTTTTAATGAGTTATGTACATGTGTATTACAGACCTTTCATCCACCATACAAGGCATATTGACACATAGAAACATTAACTCTGAGTTCGCAGCTTTTCCCTAATAACAGTTTCGAAAATCAGGCAGTTTTCAAAGGAAATAAATGTTGGAGCGTGTTCTACCCAATAGATACGTAAATACATAGATTCCTCTGCTGTGAATTTACATGCACAGAACAAACACATGCAGAAAAGATTCGACAAAAATAATCTATAGAGATGTTTGCATGAGGATGACAGGACTTTCATCACAATACAAGGCATATTGATATTTAGAAGCATTTTCTCTGATTTCACAGAGCTTTCCAAATGCCAGTTTCGAAACTGAGGCAGATTTCACGGCAAAAACCTCTTGGAACAGGTTCTAACCTATAGACATGTAATAAACATGGATTCGATCAACGTGAAATTCCGTGATCTGAACACACTACGTGTAACTCGGATTCGACAAATATTCACTACATAGTTGTTAGCATGTGGATTACAGCACTTTCATCCACCATACAAGGCTTACTGACACTTTGAAAATTTTCTCAGATTTCACAGGTTAGTTTTAATGCCTGTATAGAAAATGAGGCCGATTTGTCGGAAAAATGTTCTTGGAGCTAGTTATACACAAAATATATGTAATTTAACTAGTTTTACTCACCGTGACATTCCGTGTTCTGAACAGGTTACATGCATCACGGATTTGACAAACATTCACTACAGAGTTGGTAGCATAATGATTACGGAACATTCATCCACCATAAATGCCATATTAACAGTTTGAATCACTTTCCCATATTTCAAAATATTTTCCTAATGCCAGTTTTGAAAATGAGGCAGATTCGCCAAATATTCTCGTGGAGCAAGAGCTTCCCAGTAGAAATGTAATTTACATAGTTTCCCTCACACTGACATTCCAATTTCCGAACACGCTACATACTTCTCGGATTTGACAAACATAATTTAATGAGTTGTGAACATTTGTATTATCGAACTTTCATCTTCCTTACATTGTATATTTATACATAGAAAGTTTTATTCCGATTTAGTAGATTTCTCCTAATCTCAGTTTCTAAAATCATGCAGTTTTCACACAGAAAACCTCTTGGTGCGAGTTCAAACAAATTGACATGCAATTTACATAGAACCCATCAGCGTGAAATTCCGTGTTCCAAATTACCTACACGAATGACGGTTTCGACAAATATTCACTATAGAATTGGTAGCATAAGAATTACCTAACATTCATCCACCATAAATACCATATTGACACTTTGAAGCACTTTCCCATATTTCAAAAGATTTTCCTAATTCCAGTTTAGAAAATGAGACAGATTCACAAAAATTTCTCGTAGAGCAAGTACTTCCCAATAGAATTGTAATTTACATAGTTTCCCTCAGAATGACATTACAATTCCCGAACACGCTACATACATCTCGTATTTGACAAACATTTTTAATGAGTTATGTACATGTGTATTACAGATCTTTCATCCACCATACAATGCATATTTAAACCTAGAAAAATTAACTCTGAATTTGCAGACTTTTCCTAATGCCAGCTTAGAAAATCATGCTGTTTTCTCCAGAAAAATTTTTGGAGCGTGTTCTACCCAATAGACATGAAATTTACATAGATTCCATCTCCGGAAATTTCCATCATACGATCACGCTACATGCATAGGCTTTCTACAATTATTATCATCAGGTTTGTTTGCATGTGGCTTTATGAGCTTCCATCACAATAAAAGACATATTGACAGTTTCAAGCATTTTCTCTGATTTTGAAGGAATTTCCAAATGCCAGTTTCGATAATGAGGCAGATTTCACAGAAAAAAACTCTTAGTTTGAGTTCTAACCAAGAGACATGTATTTTATATAGATTCGCTCACCGTGATATTCTGTGTTCCGAACACTCTTCATGTATTTCGGATTCCACAAATATTCTCTACAGAGTTGTTCGTATGCGAATTGCCGAACTTTCATCCACCATACAAGGCATATTTACACCTACAATTGATTAATTTGATTTCGCAGCTTATACCTAACGCCAGTTTCAAAAATCAGGCTGTTATTTCAGGAAAAATATCTTGGAGCGATTTCTAACCTATGGAAAGTTAATTTACATAAATTTCCTCACTGTGACATTCCGTGTTCAGAATATTCTACATGCAAAACGGTTTCAAAAAATATTCACTACAGATTTGTTAGCATGTGGATTACCGAACTTTCATCACAAAACATTGAATATTGATACTTAGAAGTATTTTCTCAGATTTTGCAGCGTTTTCCAAGCGCCAGTTTCAAAAATGAATCAGTTTTCACTGAAAAATTCTCTTGAAGTGAGTTCTACCAAATAGACAAGTAGTTTACATTCTTACAATCACCGTGAAATTCCACGTCCCGAACATGGAACATGCATCACGTATTAGAAAAATGATTCGTTAATATGTTGTGAAAATGTGGATTACCGAACTTTCTTCAAACATAAAGGCATCTTTACACCTACAAATATTTTCTCTCATTTCGCAGTTTTATCCAAACTTCACATTCGAGAATCAAGCAGTTTTCGCCAAAAAATCCTATTCTAGCTAGTTCTACCCAATAGAATTCTAATTTACATAGTTTCATTACTGTGAAATTCTGTTTTCCGAACGCGCTAAATAAGTCACGGATTCGAAAAGTATTCCCTTCATAGTTGGTTACGTGGATTACCGGACTTAAATTCCCCATTCAAAGCATATTCACACTTAGAAGCTTTTTCTCAGTTTCTCAGGTTTTTCCTAACGCCAGTTTGTAAAATGAGGCTGATTTCACAGAAAATGTTTTTGGAGCCAGTTCTACCCAAAAATATTTAATTTAAGTAGTTCACTCACCGTGACGTTCCGTGTTCCGAACATTCTACATGAATAAAGGATTCACCAAATATTCTCTACAGATTTGTTAGCATGTGGATTACCGAACTTTCATCACAAAACATTGAATATTGATACTTAGATGTATTTTCTCAGATTTTGCAGCGTTTTCCAAGCGCCAGTTTCAAAAATGAAGCAGTTTTCACAGAAAAATTCTCTTGAAGTGAGTTCTACCGAATAGACAAGTAGTTTATATTCTTTCAATCATTCTTGAAATTCCACATTCCGAACATGGTACAAGCATCACGGAATAAAAAAAGATTCTTTAATATGTTGTGAAAATGTGGATTACTGAACTTTCTTCCAACATAAAGGCATCTTTACACCTACAAATATTTTCTCTCATTTTGCAGCTTTATCCAAACATCACATTCGAGAATCAAGCAATTTTCGCTGAAATAATCTATTCTAGCTAGTTCTACCCAATAGAATTCTAATTTACATAGTTCCATTACCGTGAAATTCTGTTTTTCGAACGCGCTACATGAATCACGGTTTGAAAAATATTTACTACACTCTTGTCAACGTGTGGATTACCGGACTTTCATCCACCAATCAAGTCATATTGACACTTAGAAGCATTTTCTCATATTTCGAAGATTTTTCCTAATGCCAGATTTGAAAATGAGGCAGATTTTGCAGAAAAATGCTCTTGGAGCGAGTTCTACCCAATAGACAGGTAATTTACATAGATGTGCTCATCATGACATTTTGTGTTCCGAACACATTTCATGTACCTCGGATTCGACAAATATTCACTACAGAGATGTTAGCATTTGGATTACCAATCTTACATCCACCATACCAGGCATATATACACCTACAAGTATTTACTCTCATTTCGCAATTTTATCCAAACGTCAAATTCCAAAATCATGCAATTTGCGCAGAAAAATTCTATTCAAGCTAGTACTACCCAATAGAATTTTAATTTACATAGTTTCATTACCGTGATTTTCCGTGTTCCAAACACGCTAAATAAGTCACGGATTCGAAAAGTATTCCCTTCATAGTTGGTTACGTGGATTACCGGACTTAAATTCCCCATTCAAGGCATATTCACACTTAGAAGCATTTTCTCTGATTTCTCAGGATTTTCCTAACGCCTGTTTGGAAAATGAGGCTGATTTCACAGAAAATGTTTTTGGAGCCAGTTCTACCCAAAAGATTTGTAATTTAAGTAGTTCACTCACCGTGACATTCCGTGTTCTGAACATATTACATGCAACAATGGTTCGACAATCATTCTTTAATGAGTGTGAGCATCTGGATTATCAAATTTTCATCCACCTTACAAGACATGTTTTCACCTAGAAACATTTACTCACATTTCGCAGAATTTTCCTAACGTCAGTTTTGAAAATCAGGCAGTTTTCACAGAAAAATCCTCGTGTTGCATGTTCCATCCAATAGACAACTCATTTTCACAGATACCATCACCGTAACATTCCGTGATCCTAAAAAAATTTTCATGAACCAAGGATTCAACAAATATTCACTGCTGAGTTTATAGCATGTGAATTACCGATCTTTAATAAACCATTGAAGGCATATTGTCACCTTAAAACATTTACTCAGATTTCACAGCGTTTTCATAACACCAGTTTCGAAACTGAGGCAGATTTTTCAGTAAAACTCTCCTGGAGAGGGTTCTAACCAATAGATATGTAATATACATAGCTTCCCTCACCGAGAAAGACCGTGTTCCGAACAGGCTACATTCATCAAGGATTTGAGAAACATTTTTAATGAGTTATGTACATGTGTATTACAGATCTTTCATCCACCATACAAGGCATATTGACACATAGAAACATTAACTCTGAGTTCGCAGATTTTCCCTAATAGCAGTTTCGAAAATCAGGCAGTTTTCAAAGGAAATAAATGTTGGAGTATGTTCAACCCAATAGATACGTAAATTATATAGATTCCCCCGCTGTGAAATTACGTGTACCGAACAAAACACATGCAGAAAAGTTTCGACAAAAATAAAATAAAGAGTTGTTTGCATGAAGATGACAGGACTTTCATCACAATAAAAGGCATATTGATGTTTAGAAGCATTTTCTCTGATTTCACAGAGCTTTCCAAATGCCAGTTTCGAAACTGAGGCAGATTTCACAGAAAAAACCTCTTGGAGCAAGTTCTAACCTATAGACATGTAATAAACATGGATTCGATCACCGTGAAATTCCGTGTTCTGAACACACTACATGTATCTCAGATTCGACAAATATTCACTACATAGTTGTAAGCATGTGGATTACAGCACTTTCATCCACCATACAAGGCTTAATGACACTTTGAAGAATTTTCTCAGATTTCACAGTTTAGTTTTAACGCCAGTTTAGAAAATGAGGCAGATTTGGAGGAAAAATTTTCTTGGAGTGAGTTATACACAAAAGATATGTAATTTACCTAGTATTACTCACCGTGACTTTCCGTGTTCTGAACACGTAACATGCATCACGGATTTGACAAACATACTTTAATGAGTTGTGAACATTTGTATTATCGAACTTTCATCTTCCTTACAATGTATATTTATACATAGAAAATTTTATTCTGATTTAGTAGATTTCTCCTAATCTCAGTTTCTAAAACCATGCAGCTTTCACAGAGAAAAACTCTTGGAGCGAGTTCTCCCCAATAGACATGCAATTTACATAGAACCCATCAGCGTGAAATTCCGTGTTCCAAAATAACTACACGCATGATGGATTTGACCAATATTCACTACAGAATTGGTAGCGTAAGAATTCCCTAAAATTCATCCACCTTAAATGCCATATTGACACTTTGAAGCACTTTCCCATATTTCAAAAGATTTTCCTAATGCCAGTTTTGAAAATGAGGCAGATTCACAAAAAATTCTCGTGGATCAAGTACTTCCCAATAGAAATGTAATTTACATAGTTTCCCTCACAGTGACATTCCAATTCCCGAAAACGCTACATACTTCTCGGATTTGACAAACATTTTTAATGAGTTATGTTCATGTGGATTACAGAAATTTCATCCACCCTACAAGGCATATTTAAACGTAGAAACATTAACTCTGATTTTGCAGCCTTTTCCAAATGCCAGTTTCGAAAATCATGCTCTTTTCTCCAGAAAAAATTTGAAGCGAGTTCTACCCAATAGACATGAACTTTACATAGATTCCATCTCCGGAAATTTCCGTCATACGATCACGCTACATGCATAGGCTTTCTACAATTAGTCACATCAAGTTTGTTTGCATGTGGTTTTATGAACTTCCATCACAATACAAGGCATATTGCAGTTTGAAGCATTTTCTCTGATTTTGAAGGAATTTCCAAATGGCAGTTTCGAAAATGAGGCAGATTTCGCAAAAAAATCTCTTGGATTGAGTTCTAACCAAGAGACATGTATTTTACCTAGATTCGCTCACCGTGATATTCTGTGTTCCGAACACTATTCATGTATCTCGGATTCGACAAATATTCTCTACAGAGTTGTTAGTATGCGGATTGCCGAACTTTCATCCATAATACAAGGCATATTTACACCTACAATTGTTAATTTGAGTTCGCAGCTTATTCCTAACGCGTTTCAAAAATCAGGCTGTTGTCTCAGGACAAATCTCTTGGAGCGATTTCTAACCTATGGAAAGTTAATTTACATAAATTTCCTCACTGTTACATTCCGTGTTCCGAACATTCTTCATGAATAACGGATTCGACAAATATTCACTACAGATTTGTTAGCATGTGGATTACCGAACTTTCATCACAAAACATTGAATATTGATACTTAGAAGTATTTTCTCAGATTTTGCAGCGTTTTCCAAGCACCAGTTTCAAAAATGAAGCAGTTTTCACAGAAAAGTACACTTGAAGTGAGTTCTACCAAATCGACAAATAGTTTACATTGTTTCAAACACCGTGAAATTCCAAGTTCCGAAAATGGTACATGCATCACGGATTAGAAAAAAGATTCTTTAACATGTTGTGAAAATGTGGATTACCGAACTTTCTTCCAACATAAAGGCATTTTTACACCTACAAATATTTTCTCTGATTTCGCAGCTTTATCCACACATCACATTCGAGAATCAAGCAGTTTTCGCCGAAAAATTCTATTCTAGCTAGTTCTACCCAATAGAATTCTAATTAACATAGTTTCATTACCGTGAAATTCTGTTTTCCGAACGCGCTAAATAAGTCACGGATTCGAAAAGTATTCCCTTCATAGTTGGTTACGTGGATTACCGGACTTAAATTCCCCATTCAAGGCATCTTCACTCTTAAAATCATTTTCTCTGATTTCTCAGGATTTTCCTAATGCCAGTTTGGAAAATGAGGCTGATTTCAAAGAAAATGTTCTTGGAGCCAGTTCTACCCAAAAGATATTTAATTTAAGTAGTTCACTCACCGTGACATTCCGTGTTCCGAACATTCTACATGAATATAGGATTCGCCAAATATTCCCTACAGATTTGTTAGCATGTGGATTACCGAACTTTCATCACAAAACATTGAATATTGTTACTTAGAAGTATTTTCTCAGATTTTGCAGCGTTTTCCAAGCGCCAGTTTCAAAAATGAAGCAGTTTTCACAGAAAAATTCTCTTGAAGTGTGTTCTACCGAATAGACAAGTAGTTTACATTCTTTCAATCACCTTGAAATTCCACATACCGAACATGGTACATGCATCACGGAATAAAAAAAGATTCTTTAATATGTTGTGAAAATGTGGATTACTGAACTTTCTTCCAACATAAAGGCATCTTTACACCTACAAATATTTTCTCTCATTTCGCAGCTTTATCCAAACATCACATTCAAGAATCAAGCAATTTTCGCTGAAATATTCTATTCTAGCTAGTTCTACCCAATAGAATTCTAATTTACATAGATCCATTACCGTGAAATTCTGTTTTTTGAACGCGCTACATGAATCACGGTTTGAAAAATATTTACTAAACTCTTGTTAACTTGTGGATTGCCGGACTTTCATCCACCAATCAAGTCATATTGACACTTAGAAGCATTTTCTCATATTTCGAAGATTTTTCCTAATGCCAGATTTGAAAATGAGGCAGATTTTGCAGAAAAATGCTCTTGGAGCGAGTTCTACCCAATAGAGAGGTAATTTACATAGATATGCTCATCATGACATTTTGTGTTCCGAACACATTTCATGTATCTCGGATTCGACAAATATTCACTACAGAGATGTTAGCATTTGGATTACCAATCTTACATCCACCATACAAGGCATTTTTACACCTACAAGTATTTACTCTCATTTCACAGTTTTATCCAACCGTCAAATTCCAAAATCATGCAATTTGCGCAGAATAATTCTATTCAAGCTAGTTCTACACAATAGAATTTTAATTTACATAGTTTCATTACCATGAATTTCCATGTTCCAAACACGCTAAATAAGTCACGGATTCGAAAAGTATTCCCTACATAGTTGGTTACGTGGATTACCGGACTTAAATTCCCCATTCAAGGCATATTCACACTTAGAAGCATTTTCTCTGATTTCTCAGGATTTTCCTAACGCCAGTTTGGAAAATGAGGCTGATTTCACAGAAAATGTTCTTGGAGCCAGTTCTACCCAAAAGATTTGTAATTTAAGTAGTTCACTCACCATGATATTCCGTGTTCTGAACATGTTACATGCATCAAGGGTTCGACAATCATTCTTTAATGAGTGTGAGCATGTGGATTATCAAATTTTCATCCACCTTACAAGACATGTTTTCACCTAGAAACTTTTACTCACATTTCGCAGAATTTTCCTAACGTCAGTTTTGAAAATCAGGCATTTTTCCCAGAAAAATCGTCTTGTTGCCTGTTCCAACCAAAAGACATCTCATTTTCACAGATACCATCACCGTAACATTCCGTGATCCTAAAAAACTGTTGATGCACCAAGGATTCAACAAATATTCACTGCTGAGTTGTTAGCATGTGAATTACCGATCTTTAATTATCCATTGAATACATATTGTCACCTTTAAACATTTACTGTGATTTCACAGCGTTTTCATAACACCAGTTTCGAAACTGAGGCAGATTTTTCAGTAAAACTCCCCTGGAGAGGGTTCTAACCAATAGATATGTAATATACATAGCTTCCCTCACTGAGAAAGACCGTGTTCTGAACAGGCTACATACATCAAGGATTAGAGAAACATTTTTGATGAGTTATGTACATGTGTATTACAGAACTTTCATCCACCATACAAGGCATATTGACACATAGAAACATTAACTCTGAGTTCGCAGCTTTTTCCTAATAGCAGTTTCGAAAATCAGGCAGTTTTCAAGGAAAAAACTGTTGGAGCGTGTTCTACCCAATAGGTACGTAAATTACATAGATTCCCACGCTGTGAAATTAAGTGTACCGAACACACCACATGCAGAAAAGATTCGACAAAAATAAACTATGGAGTTGTTTGCATGAGGATGACAGGACTTTCATCACAATACAAGGCATATAGATGCTTAGAAGCATTTTCTCTGATTTCACAGAGATTTCAAAACGCCAGTTTCGAAACTGAGGCAGATTTCACGGCAAAAACCTCCTGGAGCAGGTTCTAACCTAGAGACATGTAATAAACATGGATTCGATCACCGTGAAATTCCGTGTTCTGAACACACTACGTGTATCACGGATTCGACAAATATTCACTACATAGTTGTTAGCATGTGGATTACAGCATTTTCATCCACCACACAAGGCTTACTGACACTTTGAAGAATTTTCTCAGATTTCACAGGTTAGTTTTAACGCCAGTTTAGAAAATGAGGCATATTTGGTGGAAAAATGTTCTTGGAGCGAGTTATACACAAAAGATATGTAATTTACCTAGTTTTACTCACCGTGACATTCCGTATTCTGGACAGGTAACATGCATCACGGATTTGACAAACATACTTTAATGAGTTGTGAACATTTGTATTATCGAACTTTCATCTTCCTTACAATGTATATTTATACATAGAAAGTTTTATTCTGATTTAGTAGATTTCTCCTAATCTCAGTTTCTAAAATCATGCAGTTTTCACAGAGAAAACCTCTTGGAGCGAGTTCTCTCCAATAGACATGCAATTTACGTAGAACTCATCAGCGTGAAATTCCGTGTTCCAAAAAACCTACACGCGTGACGGATTCGACAAATATTCACTACAGAATTGGTAGCATAAGAATTACCTAACATTCACCCACCATAAATGCCATATTGACACTTTGAAGCACTTTCCCATATTTCAAAAGATTTTCCTAATGCCAGTTTTGAAAATGAGGCAGATTCACAAAAAATTCTCGTGGAGCAAGTACTTCCCAATAGAAATGTAATTTACATAGTTTCCCTCACAGTGACATTCCAATTCCCGAAAACGCTACATACTTCTCGGATTTGACAAACATTTTTAATGAGTTATGTACATGTGTATTACAGAAATTTCATCCACCATACAAGGCATATTTAAACGTAGAAACATTAACTCTGAATTTGCAGCCTTTTCCATATGCCAGTTTCGAAAATCATGCTCTTTTCTCCAGAAAAAAATTTGGAGCGAGTTCTACCCAATAGGCATGAAATTTACATAGATTCCATCTCCGGAAATTTCCGTCATACGATCACGCTACATGCATAGGCTTTCTACAATTAGTCACATCAGGTTTGTTTGCATGTGGCTTTATGATCTTCCATCACAATACAAGGCATATTGTCAGTTTCAAGCATTTTCTCTGATTTTGAAGGAATTTCCAAATGCCAGTTTCGAAAATGAGGCAGATTTCGCAAAAAAAACTCTTGGATTGAGTTCTAACCAAGAGACATGTATTTTACCTAGATTCGCTCACCGTGATATTCTGTGTTCCTAACACTATTCATGTATCTCGGATTCGACAAATATTCTCTACAGAGTTGTTAGTATGCGGATTGCCAAACTTTCATCCACCATACAAGGCATATTTACACCTACAATTGATTAATTTGAGTTCGCAGCTTATTCCTAACGCGTTTCAAAAATCAGGCTGTTATCTCAGGAAAAATCTCTTGGAGCGATTTCTAACCTATGGAAAGTTAATTTACATAAATTTCCTCACTGTTACATTCCGTGTTCCGAACATTCTTCATGAATAACGGATTCGACAAATATTCACTACAGATTTGTTAGCATGTGGATTACCGAACTTTCATCACAAAACATTGAATATTGATACTTAGAAGTATTTTCTCAGATTTTGCAGCGTTTTCCAAGCACCAGTTTCAAAAATGAAGCAGTTTTCACAGAAAAGTACACTTGAAGTGAGTTCTACCAAATCGACAAATAGTTTACATTGTTTCAAACACCGTGAAATTCCAAGTTCCGAACATGGTACATGCATCACGGCTTAGAAAAAAGATTCTTTAACATGTTGTGAAAATGTGGATTACCGAACTTTCTTCCAACATAAAGGCATTTTTACACCTACAAATATTTTCTCTCATTTCGCAGCTTTATCCACACATCACATTCGAGAATCAAGCAGTTTTCGCCGAAAAATTCTATTCTAGCTACTTCTACCCAATAGAATTCTAATTAACATAGTTTCATTACCGTGAAATTCTGTTTTCCGAAAGCGCTAAATAAGTCACGGATTCGAAAAGTATTCCCTTCATAGTTGGTTACGTGGATTACCGGACTTAAATTCCCCATTCAAGGCATCTTCACTCTTAAAATCATTTTCTCTGATTTCTCAGGATTTTCCTAATGCCAGTTTGGAAAATGAGGCTGATTTCAAAGTAAATGTTCTTGGAGCCAGTTCTACCCAAAAGATATTTAATTTAAGTAGTTCACTCACCGTGACATTCCGTGTTCCGAACATTCTACATGAATAAAGGATTCGCCAAATATTCCTTACAGATTTGTTAGCATGTGGATTACCGAACTTTCATCACAAAACATTGAATATTGTTACTTAGAAGTATTTTCTCAGATTTTGCAGCGTTTTCCAAGCGCCAGTTTCAAAAATGAAGCAGTTTTCACAGAAAAATTCTCTTGAAGTGAGTTCTACCGAATAGACAAGTAGTTTACATTCTTTCAATCACCTTGAAATTCCACATACCGAACATGGTACATGCATCACGGAATAAAAAAAGATTCTTTAATATGTTGTGAAAATGTGGATTACTGAACTTTCTTCCAACATAAAGGCATCTTTACACCTACAAATATTTTCTCTCATTTCGCAGCTTTATCCAAACATCACATTCGAGAATCAAGCAATTTTCGCTGAAATATTCTATTCTAGCTAGTTCTACCCAATAGAATTCTAATTTACATAGTTCCATTACCATGAAATTCTGTTTTTTGAAAGCGCTACATGAATCACGGTTTGAAAAATATTTACTAAACACTTGTTAACTTGTGGATTGCCGGACTTTCATCCACCAATCAAGTCATATTGACACTTAGAAGCATTTTCTCATATTTCGAAGATTTTTCCTAACGCCAGATTTGAAAATGAGGCAGATTATTCAGAAAAATGCTCTTGGAGCGAGTTCTACCCAATAGACAGGTAATTTATATAGATGTGCTCTTCATGATATTTTGTGTTCCGAACACATTTCATGTATCTCGGATTCGACAAATATTCACTACAGAGATGTTAGCATTTGGATTACCAATCTTACATCCACCATACCAGGCATATTTACACCTACAAGTATTTACTCTCATTTCGCAATTTTATCCAAACGTCAAATTCCAAAATCATGCAATTTGCGCAGAATAATTCTATTCAAGCTAGTTCTACACAATAGAATTTTAATTTACATAGTTTCATTACCGTGAATTTCCGTGTTCCAAACACGCTAAATAAGTCACGGATTCGAAAAGTATTCCCTTCATAGTTGGTTACGTGGATTACCGGACTTAAATTCCCCATTCAAGGCATATTCACACTTAGAAGCATTTTCTCTGATTTCTCAGGATTTTCCTAACGCCAGTTTGGAAAATGAGGCTGATTTCACAGAAAATGTTCTTCGAGCCAGTTCTACCCAAAAGATTTGTAATTTAAGTAGTTCACTCACCGTGACATTCCGTGTTCTGAACATGTTACATGCATCAAGGGTTCGACAATCATTCTTTAATGAGTGTGAGCATGTGGATTATCAAATTTTCATCCACCTTACAAGACATGTTTTCACCTAGAAACTTTTACTCACATTTCGCAGAATTTTCCTAACGTCAGTTTTGAAAATCAGGCAGTTTTCACAGAAAAATCCTCTTGTTGCATGTTCCATCCAATAGACATCTCATTTTCACAGATACCATCACCGTAACATTCCGTGATCCTAAAAAACTGTTGATGCACCAAGGATTCAACAAATATTCACTGCTGAGTTGTTAGCATGTGAATTACCGATCTTTAATTATCCATTGAATACATATTGTCACCTTTAAACATTTACTGTGATTTCACAGCGTTTTCATAACACCAGTTTCGAAACTGAGGCAGATTTTTCAGTAAAACTCCCCTGGAGAGGGTTCTAACCAATAGATATGTAATATACATAGCTTCCCTCACTGAGAAAGACCGTGTTCTGAACAGGCTACATACATCAAGGATTAGAGAAACATTTTTGATGAGTTATGTACATGTGTATTACAGAACTTTCATCCACCATACAAGGCATATTGACACATAGAAACATTAACTCTGAGTTCGCAGCTTTTTCCTAATAGCAGTTTCGAAAATCAGGCAGTTTTCAAAGGAAAAAACTGTTGGAGCGTGTTCTACCCAATAGGTACGTAAATTACATAGATTCCCACGCTGTGAAATTAAGTGTACCGAACACACCACATGCAGAAAAGATTCGACAAAAATAAACTATGGAGTTGTTTGCATGAGGATGACAGGACTTTCATCACAATACAAGGCATATAGATGCTTAGAAGCATTTTCTCTGATTTCACAGAGATTTCAAAACGCCAGTTTCGAAACTGAGGCAGATTTCACGGCAAAAACCTCCTGGAGCAGGTTCTAACCTATAGACATGTAATAAACATGGATTCGATCACCGTGAAATTCCGTGTTCTGAACACACTACATGTATCTCGGATTCGACAAATATTCACTACATAGTTGTTAGCATGTGGATTACAGCACTTTCATCCACCACACAATGCTTACTGACACTTTGAAGAATTTTCTCAGATTTCACAGGTTAGTTTTAACGCCAGTTTAGAAATTGAGGCAGAGTTGGCGGAAAAATGTTCTTGGAGCGAGTTATACACAAAAGATATGTAATTTACCTAGTTTTACTCACCGTGACATTCCGTATTCTGGACAGGTAACATGCATCACGGATTTGACAAACACAATTTAATGAGTTGTGAACATTTGTATTATCGAACTTTCATCTTCCTTACAATGTATATTTATACATAGAAAGTTTTATTCTGATTTAGTAGATTTCTCCTAATCTCAGTTTCTAAAATCATGCAGTTTTCACAGAGAAAACTTCTTGGAGCGAGTTCTCTCCAATAGACATGCAATTTACGTAGAACTCATCAGCGTGAAATTCCGTGTTCCAAAATACCTACACGCATGACGGATTCGACAAATATTCACTACAGAATTGGTACCATAAGAATTACCTAACATTCATCCACCATAAATGCCATATTGACACTTTGAAACACTTTCCCATATTTCAAAAGATTTTCCTAATGCCAGTTTTGAAAATGAGGCAGATTCACAAAAAATTCTCGTGGAGCAAGTACTTCCCAATAGAAATTTAATTTACATAGTTTCCCTCACAGTGACATTCCATTTCCCGAAAACGCTACATACTTCTCGGATTTGACAAACATTTTTAATGAGTTATGTACATGTGTATTACAGAAATTTCATCCACCATACAAGGCATATTTAAACGTAGAAACATTAACTCTTAATTTGCAGACTTTTCCATATGCCAGTTTCGAAAATCATGCTCTTTTCTCCAGAAAAAAATTTGGAGCGAGTTCTACCCAATAGGCATGAAATTTACATAGATTCCATCTCCGGAAATTTCCGTCATACGATCACGCTACACGCATAGGCTTTCTACAATTAGTCACATCAGGTTTGTTTGCATGTGGCTTTATGAATTTCCATCACAATATAAGGCATATTGTCAGTTTCAAGCATTTTCTCTGATTTTGAAGAAATTTCCAAATGCCAGTTTCGAAAATGAGGCAGATTTCGCAAAAAAAACTCTTGGCTTGAGTTCTAACCAAGAGACATGTATTTTACCTAGATTCGCTCACCTTGATATTCTGTGTTCCGAACACTCTTCATGTATCTCGGATTTGACAAATATTCTCTACAGAGTTGTTAGTATGCGGATTGCCGAACTTTCATCCACCATACAAGGCATATTTACACCTACAATTGATTAATTTGAGTTCGCAGCTTATTCCTAACGCGTTTCAAAAATCAGGCTGTTATCTCAGGAAAAAACTCTTGGAGCGATTTCTAACCTATGGAAAGTTAATTTACATAAATTTCCTCACTGTTACATTCCGTGTTCCGAACATTCTTCATGAATAACGGATTCGACAAATATTCACTACATATTTGTTAGCATGTGGTTTAACGAACTTTCATCACAAAACATTGAATATTGATACTTAGCAGTATTTTCTCAGATTTTGCAGCGTTTTCCAAGCACCAGTTTCAAAAATGAAGAAGTTTTCACAGAAAAGTACACTTGAAGTGAGTTCTACCAAATCGACAAATAGTTTACATTGTTTCAAACACCGTGAAATTCCAAGTTCCGAACATGGTACATGCATCACGGATTAGAAAAAAGATTCTTTAACATGTTGTGAAAATGTGGATTACCGAACTTTCTTCCAACATAAAGGCATTTTTACACCTACAAATATTTTCTCTCATTTCGCAGCTTTATCCACACATCACATTCGAGAATCAAGCAGTTTTCGCCGAAAATTCTATTCTAGCTAGTTCTACCCAATAGAATTCTAATTAACATAGTTTCATTACTGTGAAATTCTGTTTTCTGAACGCGCTAAATAAGTCACGGATTCGAAAAGTATTCCCTTCATAGTTGGTTACGTGGATTACCGGACTTAAATTCCCCATTCAAGGCATCTTCACTCTTAAAATCATTTTCTCTGATTTCTCAGGATTTTCCTAATGCCAGTTTGGAAAATGAGGCTGATTTCACAGAAAATGTTCTTGGAGCCAGTTCTACCCAAAAGATATGTAATTTAAGTAGTTCACTCACCGTGACATCCGTGTTCCGAACATTCTACATGAATATAGGATTCTCCAAATATTCCCTACAGATTTGTTAGCATGTGGATTACCGAACTTTCATCACAAAACATTGAATATTGATACTTAGAAGTATTTTCTCAGATTTTGCAGCGTTTTCCAAGCGCCAGTTTCAAAAATGAAGCAGTTTTCACAGAAAATTCCTCTTGAAGTTAGTTCTACCAAATAGACAAGTAGTTTACATTGTTTCAATCACCGTGAAATTCCACATCCCGAACATGATACATGCATCACGGATTAGAAATAAGATTCTTTAATATGTTGTGAAAATATGGATTACCGTACTTTCTTCCAACATAAAGGCATCTTTACACCTACAAATATTTTCTCTCATTTCGCAGCTTTATCCAAACATCACATTCAAGAATCAAGCAATTTTCGCTGAAATATTCTATTCTAGCTAGTTCTACCCAATAGAATTCTAATTTACGTAGTTTCATTACCGTGATATTCTGTTTTTCGAACGCACTACATGAATCACAGTTTCAAAAATATTTACTAAACTCTTGTTAACATGTGGATTACCGGACTTTCATCCACCAATCAAGTCATATTTACACTTAGAAGCATTTTCTCATATTTCGAAGATTTTTCCTAACGCCAGATATGAAAGTGAGGCAGATTTTGCAGAAAAATGCTCTTGGAGCGAGTTCTACCCAATAGACAGGTAATTTACATTGATGTGCTCATCATGACATTTTGTGTTCCAAACACATTTCATGTATCTCGGATTCGACAAATATTCACTACAGAGATGTTAGCATTTGGATTACCAATCTTAAATCCACCATACAAGGCGTATTAACACCTACAAGTATTTACACTCATTACGCAATTTTATCCAAACCTCAAATTCGAAAATCATGCAATTTGCGCAAAAAATTCTATTCAAGCTAGTTCTACCCAAAAGTATTTTAATTTACATAG
This sequence comes from Camelus bactrianus, assembly GCF_048773025.1. Classification (NCBI taxonomy): domain Eukaryota; kingdom Metazoa; phylum Chordata; class Mammalia; order Artiodactyla; family Camelidae; genus Camelus; species Camelus bactrianus. Next base: position 138,792,230 of record NC_133539.1, on the reverse strand, counting down.
TTTCATTACCGTGAATTTCCGTTTTCCAAACACGCTAAATAAGTCACGGATTCGAAAAGTATTCCCTTCATAGTTGGTTACGTGGATTACCGGACTTAAATTCCCCATTCAAGGCATATTCACACTTAGAAGCATTTTCTCTGATTTCTCAGGATTTTCCTAACGCCAGTTTGGAAAATGAGGCTGATTTCTCAGAAAATGTTCTTGGAGCCATTTCTACCCAAAAGGTATGTAATTTAATTAGTTCACTCACCGTGATATTCTGTGTTCTGAAGAATTTAAATGCATCAAGGATTCGACAATCATTCTTTAATGAGTGTGAGCATGTGGATTATCAAATTTTCATCCACCTTACAAGACATATTTTCACCTAGAAACATTTACTCACATTTCGCAGAATTTTCCTAACGTCAGTTTCGAAAATCAGGCAGTTTTCCCAGAAAAATCCTCTTGTTGCATGTTCCATCCAATAGACATCTCATTTTCACAGATAACATCACCGTAACATCCCGTGTTCCAAAAAAAATTTCATGCACCAAGGATTCAACAAATATTCACTGCTGAGTTGATAGCATGTGAATTACCGATCTTTAATAAACCATTGAAGACATATTGTCACCTTAAAATATTTACTCAGATTTCACAGCGTTTTCATAACTCCAGTTTTGAAACTGAGGCAGATTTTTCAGTAAAACTCTCCTGGAGAGGGTTCTAACCAATAGATATGTAATATATATAGCTTCCCTCACCGAGAAAGACCGTGTTCCGAACAGGCTACATACATCAAGGATTTGAGAAACATTTTTAATGAGTTATGTACATGTGTATTACAGATCTTTCTTCCACCATACAAGGCATATTGACACATAGAAACATTAACTCTGAGTTCGCAGCTTTTCCCTAATAGCAGTTTCGAAAATCATGCAGTTTTCAAAGGAAATAAATGTTGGAGCGTGTTCTACCCAATAGATACGTAAATTACATAGATTCCTCCGCTGTGAAATTACATGTACCGAACAATCCACATGCAGAAATGTTTCGACAAAAATAAACTATAGAGATGTTTGCATGAGGATGAAAAGACTTTCATCACAATACAAGGCATATTGATGTTTACAAGCATTTTCTCTGATTTCACAGAGATTTCCAAATGCCAGTTTCGAAACAGATGCAGACTTCACGGCAAAAACCTCTTGGAGCAGGTTCTAACCTATAGACATGTAATAAACATGGATTCGATCACCGTGAAATTCCGTGTTCCGAACACACTACATGTATCTCGGATTCGACAAATATTCACTACATAGTTGTTAGCATGTGGATTACAGCACTTTCATCCACCGTACAAGGCTTACTTTCACTTTGAAGAATTTTCTCAGATTTCACAGTTTAGTTTTAACGCCAGTTTAGAAAATGAGGCAGATTTGGCGGAAAAAAGTTCTTGGAGCGAGTTATACACAAAAGATATATAATTTAACTAGTTTTACTCACCGTGACATTCCGTGTTCTGAACAGGTTACATGCATCACGGATTCGACAAACATTCACTACAGTGTTGGTAGCATAATGATTACGGAACATTCATCCACCGTAAATGCCATATTCACAGTTTGAAGCACTTTCCCATATTTCAAAATATTTTCCTAATGCCAGTTTTGAAAATGAGGCAGATTCACCAAATATTCTCGTGGAGCAAGAGCTTCCCAATAGAAATGTAATTTACATAGTTTCCCTCACACTGACATTCCAATTTCAGAACACGCTACATACTTCACGGATTTGACAAACATAATTTAATGAGTTGTGAACATTTGTATTATCGAACTTTCATCTTCCTTACATTGTATATTTATACATAGAAAGTTTTATTCTGATTTAGTAAATTTCTCCTAATCTCAGTTTCTAAAATCTTGCAGTTTTCACAGAGAATACCTCTTGGTGCGAGTTCTATCAAATTGACATGCAATTTACATAGAACACATCAGCGTGAAATTCCGTGTTCCAAATTAACTACACGCATGACGGTTTCGACAAATATTCACTATAGAATTTGTAGCATAAGAATTACCTAACATTCATCCACCATAAATGCCATATTGACACTTTGAAGCACTTTCCCATATTTCAAAAGATTTTCCTAATGCCAGTTTTGAAAATGAGGCAGATTCACAAAAAATTCTCGTGCAGCAAGTACTTCCCAATAGAAATATATTTTACATAGTTTCCCTCACAGTGACAACCCAATTCCCAAACAAGCTACATACTTCTCGAATTTGACAAACATATTTAATGAGTTATGTACATGTGTATTACAGACCTTTCATCCACCATACAAGGCATATTTAAACCTAGAAACTTTAACTCTGAATTTGCAGCCTTTTCCTAATGCCATTTTCGAAAATCATGCTGTTTTCTCCTGAAAAAATTTTTGGAGCCAGTTCGACCCAATAGACATGAAATTTACATAGATTCCATCTCCGGGAATTTCCGTCATACGATCACGCTACATGCATAGGCTTTCTACAATTATTCACATCAGGTTTGTTTGCATGTGGCTTTATGAACTTCCATCACAATACAAGGCATATTGTCAGTTTCAATCATTTTCTCTGATTTTGAAGGAATTTCCAAATGCCAGTGTCGATAATGAGGCAGATTTCGCAGAAAAAAACTCTTGCATTGAGTTCTAACAAAGAGACATGTATTTTACATAGATTCGCTCTCTGTGATATTCTGTGTTCCGAACACTCTTCATGTATCTCGGATTCGACAAATATTCTCTACAGAGTTGTTAGTATGCGGATTGCCGAACTTTCATCCACCATTCAAGGCATATTTACACCTACAATTGATTAATTTGAGTTCGCAGCTTATTCCTAACACCAGTTTCAAAAATCAGGCTGTTATCTCAGGAAAAAACTCTTGGAGCGATTTCTAACCTATGGAAAGTTAATTTACATAAATTTCCTCACTGTGACCTTCCGTGTTCAGAACTTTCTACATGCAAAACGGATTCGACAAATATTCACTACAGATTTGTTAGCATGTGGGTTACCGAACTTTCATCACAAAACTTTGAATATTGATACTTAGTAGTATTTTCTCACATTTTGCAGCATTTTCCAATCGCCAGCTTCAAAAATGAAGCAGTTTTCACAGAGAAATTAACTTGAAGTGAGTTCTACCGAATAGACAAGTAGTTTATATTGTTTCAATCACCGTGAAATTCCATGTTCCGAACATGGTACATGCATTACGGATTAGAAAAAAAATTCTTTAATATGTTGTGAAAATATGGATTACCGAAATTTCTTCCAACATAAAGGCATCTTTACACCTACAAATATTTTCTCTCATTTCGCAGCTTTATCCAAACATCCCAATCGAGAATCAAGAAATTTTCACAGAAATATTCTATTCTAGCTAGTTCTTCCCAATATAATTCTAATTTACATAGTTTCATTACCGTGAAATTCTGTTTTCCGAACGTGATACATTAATCTCGGTTTGAAAAATATATACTACACATTTGTCAACATGTGGTTTACCGGACTTTCATCAACCAATAAAGTCATATTGACACTTAGAAGCATTATCTCATATTTCGAAGATTTTTCCTAACGCCATATTTGAAAATGAGGCAGATTTTGCATAAAAATTCTCTTGGAGCGAGTTCTACCCAATAGACAGGTAATTTACATAGATGTGCTCATCATGACATTTTGTGTTCCGAACACATTTCATGTATCTCGGATTCGACAAATATTAACTACAGAGATGTTAGCGTTTGGATTACAAATCTTACATCCACCATAATAGGCATATTTACACCTGCAAGTATTTACTCTCATTTCACAGATATATCCACACGTCAAATTCGAAAATCATGCAATTTGCGCAGAAAAATTCTATTCAAGCTAGATCTACCCAATAGAATTTTAATTTACATAGTTTCATTACCGTGAATTTCCGTGTTCCAAACACGCTAAATAAGTCACGGATACGAAAATTATTCCCTTCATAGCTGGTTACGTGGATTAACAGACGTAAATTCCCCATTCAAGGCATATTCACACTTAGAAGCATTTTCTTTGATTTCTCAGGATTTTCCTAACGCCAGTTTGGATAATGAGGCTGATTTCACAGAAAATGTTCTTGGAGCCAGTTCTACCCAAAAGATGTAATTTAACAAGTTCACTCACCGTGACATTCCGTTTTCTGAACATGTTACATGCATCAAGGATTCGACAATCATTCTTTAATGAGTGTGAGCATGTGGATTATCAAATTTTCATCCACCTTACAAGACATGTTTTCAACTAGAAACATTTACTCACATTTCGCAGAATTGTCCTAATATCCGTTTCGAAAATCAGGCAGTTTTCACAGAAAAATCCTCTTCTTGCATGTTCCATCCAATAGACATCTCATTTTCCTAGATACTGTCACTGTAACATTCCGTGTTCCTAAAAAAAATTTCATGCCCCAAGGATTCAACAAATATACTCTGCTGAGTTTTTCGCATGTGAATTAGCGATCTTTAATAAACAATTGAAGACATATTGTCACCTTAAAGCATTTACTCTGATTTCACAGCGTTTTCATAACACCAGTTTCGAAACTGAGGCAGATTTTTCAGTAAAACTCTCCTGGAGAGTGTTCTAACCAATATATATGTAGTTTATATAGCTTCCCTCAGCGAGAAAGTCCATGTTCTGAACAGGCTACATATATCAAGGATTTGGGAAACATTTTTAATGAGTTATGTACATGTGTATTTCAGGTCTTTCATCCACCATATATGTCATATTGACACATAGAAACATTAAATCTGTGTTCGCAGCTATTTCCTAATAGCAGTTTCCAAAATCAGGCCGTTTTCAAAGGAAAAAACTTTTGGAGCGTGTTCTACCCAATAGGTAAGTAAATTACATAGATTCCCCCGCTGTGAAATTACGTGTTTCGAACACACTACATTCAGAAAAGTTTCGACAAAAATAAACTTTCGATTTGTTTGCATGAGGATGACAGGACTTTCATCACAATACAAGGCTTATTGATGCTTAGGAGGATTTTCTCTTATTTCACAGAGCTTTGCAAACACCAGTTTCGAAACTGAGTCAGATTTCAAGGGAAAAATCTCTTGGAGCAGGTTCTAACCTATAGAGATGTAATTTACATGGATACTCTCACCGTGAAATTCCGTGTTCTGAACACGCTACATGCATCTCGGATTCGACAAATATTCACTACATAGTTGTTAGCATGTGGATTAAAGCTCTTTCATCCACCAGACAATGCTTAACGACACTTTGAAGTATTTTCTCAGATTTCATAGTTCAGTTTTAATGCCAGTTTAGATAATGAGGCAGATTTGGCAGAAAAATGCTCTTGGAGCGAGTTATACACAAAAGATATGTAATTTACCTAGTTTTACTCACCGTGACATTCCGTGTTCTGAACACGTTACACCCATCACGGATTTGACAAACAACCTTTAATGAGTTGTGAACATTTGTATTATCGAACTTTCATCTCCCTTGCAATGTATATTTATACATAGAAAGTTTTATTCTGATTTAGAAGATTTCTCCTAATCTCAGTTTCTAAAATCATGCAGTTTTCCCAGAGAAATCTTCTTGGAGCGAGTTCTATCCAATAGACATGCAATTTACATAGAACCCATCAGCGTGAAATTCCGTGTTCCAAAATAGATACACGCATAACTGATTCGATAAATATTCACTACAGAATTGGTAGCTTAAGGTTTCCCGAACATTAATCCACCATAGATGCCATATTGACACTTTGAAGCACTTTCCCATATTTCAAAAGATTTTCCTAATGCCAGTTTTGAAACTGAGGCAGATTCACAAAAATTTCTTGTGGAGCAAGTACTTCCCATAGAAATGTAATTTACATAGATTCCCTCAGAGTGACATTCCAATTCCCAAACAAGCTACATACTTCACGGAGTTGTCAAACATTTTTAATGAGTTATGTACATGTGTATTAGAGAACTTTCATCCACCATACAAGGCATATTTAAACCTTGAAACATTAACTCTGAATTTGCAGCCTTTTCTTAATGCCAGTTTCAAAAATCAGGCCGTTTTCTCCGGAAAAATTTTTTGGAGCGGATTCTACCCAAAAGACATGAAAATTTACGTAGATTCCATCTCCGAAAATTTCCGTCATATGATCACGCTACATGCATAGGCTTTCTACAATAATTCACATCAGGTTTGTTTGCATGTGGCTTTATGAACTTCCATCACAATACAAGGCATATTGAGAGTTTGAAGCATTTTCTCTGATTTTGAAGGAATTTCCAAATGCCAGTTGACATAATGAGGCAGATTTCACAAAAAACAACCCTTGGATTGGGTTCTAACCAAGAGATATGTACTTTAAATAGATTCGCTCACTGTGATATTCTGTGATCCGAACACTCTTCATGTATCTCGGATTCGACAAATATTCTCTACAGAGATGTTAGTATGCGGATTGCCGAACTTTCATCCACCATACAAGGCATATTTACACCTACAATTATTTAATCTGAGTTCACAGCTTATTCCTAATACCAGTTTCAAAAATCAGGCTGTTATCTCAGCAAAAAACTCTTGGAGTGATTTCTAAACTATGGAAAGGTAATTTACTTAAATATCCTCGCCGTGACATTCCGTGTTCCGAACATTCTACATGCAAAACGGATTCGACAAATATTCACTACAGATTTGTTTGGATGTGGATTACCGAACTTTCATCACAAAACTTTGAATATTTATACTTAGAAGTATTTTCTCAGATTTTGCAGCGTTTTCCAAGGGCTAGTTTCAAAAATGAAGCAGTTTTCACAGAAAAAGTCTCTTGAAGTGAGTTCTACTGAATCAACAAGTAGTTTACATTGTTTCAATCACCGTGAAATTTCACGTTCCGAACATGGTACATGCATCACAGATTAGAAAAAAGATTCTTTAATATGTTGTGAAAATATGGATTACCGGACTTTCTTACAACATAAAGGCATCTTTACACCTACAAATATTTTCTCTCATTTCACAGCTTTATCCAAACATCCCATTCGAGAATCAAGCAATTTTCTCCAAAAAATTATATTCTAGCTAGTTCTACCCAAAAGAATTCTAATTTACATAGTTTCATTACCGTGAAATTCAGTTTTCCGAACGCACTAAATAAATAACGGCTTGTAAAATATTTACTACACTCTTGTTAACATGTGGATTACCGGACTTTCATCCACCAATCAAGTCATATTGACACTTACAAGCATTTTCTCATATTTCGAAGATTTTACCTAACGCCAGATTTGAAAATGAGGTAGATTTTGCAGAAAAATGCTCTTGGAGTGACTTCTACCCAAAAGAAAGGTAATTTACATAGATGTGCTCTTCATGACATTTTGTGTTCCGAACACATTTCATGTGTCTCGGATTCGACAAATATTAACTACAGAGATGTTAGCGTTTGGATTACCAATCTTACATCCACCATACAAGGCATATTTACACCTATAAGTATTTACTCTGATTTTGCAGTTTTATCCAAACATCAAATTCAAAAAATCATGCAATTTGCACAGAAAAATTCTATGCAAGCTAGTTCTACCCAATAGAATTTAAATTTACATAGTTTCATTACCGTGAATTTCTGTGTTCCAAACACGATAAATAAGTCACGGATTCGAAATGTATTCCCTTCATAGCTGGTTACGTGGATTACCGGACTTAAATTCCCCATTCAAGGCATATTCACACTTAGAAGCATTTTCTCAGATTTCTCAGCTTTTTCCTAATGCCAGTTTGGAAAAGGAGGCTGACTTCAAAGAAAATGTTCTTGGAGCCATTTCTACCCAAATGATATGTAATTTAACGAGTTCACTCACCGTGACTTTCCGTGTTCTGAACATGTTACATGCATCAAGGTTTCGACAATCATTCTTTAATGAATGTGAGCATGTGGATTATCAAATTTTCATCCACCTTACAAGACATGTATTCACCTAGAAACATTTACCCACATTTTGGAGAATTGTCCTAAAGTCAGTTTTGAAAATCAGGCAGTTATCACAGAAAAATCCTCTTGTTCCATGTTCCATCCAATAGACATCTTATTTTCCTATATAACGTCCCCGTAACATACCTTGTTCCTAAAAAACGGTTCATGCACCAAGGATTAAACAAATATTCACTGCTGAGTTGTTAGCATGTGAATTACCGATCTTTAATAAACCATTGAAGACATAATGTCACCTTAAAGCATTTACTCTGATTTCACCGTGTTTTCATAACACCAGTTTCGAAACTGAGGCAGATTTTTCAGTAAAACTCTCCTGGAGAGGGTTCTAACCAATAGATATGTAATATACATAACTTCCCTCACCGAGAAAGACCATGTTCAGAACAGGCTACATATATCAAGGATTTGAGAAACATTTTTAATGAGTTATGTACATGTGTATTACAGGTCTCTCATCCTCCATACAAGGCATATTGACACGTAGAAACATTTACTCTGAGTTCGCAGCTATTTCCTCATAGCTGTTTTGAAAATCAGGCCGTTTTCAAAGGAAAAGCTTTTGGAGCGTTTTCTACCCAATAGGTACATAAATTACATAGATTCCCCCGTTGTGAAATTACGTGTTTCCAACACACTTCATGCAGAAAAGATTCGACAAAATAAACTATAGTGTTGTTTGCATGAGGATGACAGGACTTTCATCACAATAAAAGGCATATTGATGCTTAGAAGATTTTTCTCTGATTTCACAGAGTTTTCCAAACGCCAGTTTCTAAAATGAGGCAGATTTCACGGCAAAAACCTCTTGGAGCAGGTTCTAACCTATAGACATGTAATTTACATGGATTCGATCACCGTGAAATTCAGTGTTCTGAACACGCTACATGCATCTCGGATTCAACAAATATTCACTACATAGTTGTTAGCATGTGAATTAATGCAATTTCATCCACCATACAAGGCTTACTGACACTTTGAAAAATTTTCTCAGGTTTCACAGTTTAGTTTTAATGCCAGTTAAAAAATGATGCAGATTTGGCTGAAAAATGCTCTTGCAGCGAGTTATACACAAAAGATATGTAATTAACCTAGTTTAACTCACCTTGACATTCCGTGTTCTGAACACGTTACATGCATCACGGATTGGACAAACATAATTTAATGAGTTGTGAACATTTTATTATCGAACTTTCATCTTCTTTACAATGTATATTTATACATAGAAAGTTTTATTCTGATTTAGTAGATTTCTCCTAATCTCAGTTTCTAAAATCATGCAGTTTTCACAGAGAAATCCTCTAGGTGCGAGTTCTATCCAATAGACATGCAATTTACATAGAACCCGTCAGCGTGAAATTCCGTGTTCCAAAATTGCTACACGCATCACAGATTCGACAAATATTCACTACAGAGTTGGTAGCATAAAGATTACCGAACATTCTTCCACCATAAATGCCATATTGACACTTTGAAGCACTTTCCCATATTTCAAAATATTTTCCAAATTCCAGTTTTTAAAATGAGGCAGATTCACAAAAAATTCTCGTGGAGCAAGTACTTCCTAATAGAAATATAATTTACTAGTTTCACTCACAGTGAAATTCCAATTTTCGAACAGACTACATACATCAAGGATTTGAGAAACATTTTTAAGGAGTAATGTACATGTGTATTACAGATCTTTCATCCACCATACAAGGCATATTGACACTTATAAATATTAACTCTGAGTTCGCAGCTTTTTCTTAATAGCAGTTTCGAAAATCAGGCTGTTTTCAAAGGAAAAAACTGTTGGAGTGTGTTCTACCCATTAGATATGTAAATTACATAGATTCCCCCGCTGTGAAATTACGTGTTTTGAACACATTACATGTAGAAAAGATACAAAAAACATAAACTATACAGTTGTTTGCATGAGGATGACAGGACTTTCATCACAATACAAGGCATATTGATGCTTAGAAGGATTTTCTCAGATTTCACAGAGATTTCCAAACGCCACTTTCGAAAATGAGGCACATTTCACGTCAAAAAACTCTTGGAGCAGGTTCTAACTTATAGACATGTAATTTACTTGGATTCGCTTATCTTGATTTTCCATGTTCTGAACACGCTACATGCATCTCGGATTCGACAAATATTCACTACATAGTTGTTAGCATGTGGATTACAGCACTTTCATTCACCATAGTAGGCTACTGACACTTTGAAATATTTTCTCAGTTTTCACATGTTAGTTTTAACGCCAGTTTAAAAATGAGGCAGATTTCGCAGAAAAATGCTCTTGGAGCGATTTATACACAAAAGATATGTAATTTACTGAGTTTTAATCACCGTGACATTCCATGTTCTGAACACATTACATGCATCATGGATTTGACAAACAATCTTTAATGAGTTGTGAACATTTGTATTATCGAACTTTCATCTTCCTTACAATGTATATATATACATAGAAAGTTTTATTCTGATTTAGTAGATTTCTCCTAATCTCAGTTTCTAAAATCATGCAGATTTCCCAGAAAAATTCTCTTGGAGCGAGTTCTATCCAATAGAAATTCAATTTACATAGAACCCGTCAGCGTGAAATTCCGTGTTCCAAAATTGCTACACGCATCACAGATTCGACAAATATTCACTACAGAGTTGGTAGCATAATGATTACCGAACATTCTTCCACCATAAATGCCATATTGACACTTTGAAGCACTTTCCCATATTTCAATATATTTTCCTAATTCCAGTTTTTAAAATGAGGCAGATTCACAAAAAATTCTCGTGGAGCAAGTACTTCCTAATAGAAATATAATTTACTAGTTTCACTCACAGTGAAATTCCAATTTTCGAACAGACTACATACATCAAGGATTTGAGAAACATTTTTAAGGAGTAATGTACATGTGTATTACAGATCTTTCATCCACCATACAAGGCATATTGACACTTATAAATATTAACTCTGAGTTCGCAGCTTTTTCTTAATAGCAGTTTCGAAAATCAGGCTGTTTTCAAAGGAAAAAACTGTTGGAGTGTGTTCTACCCATTAGATACGTAAATTACATAGATTCCCCCGCTGTGAAATTACGTGTTTCGAACACATTACATGTAGAAAAGATACAAAAAACATAAACTATACAGCTGTTTGCATGAGGATGACAGGACTTTCATCACAATACAAGGCATATTGATGCTTAGAAGGATTTTCTCAGATTTCACAGAGATTTCCAAACGCCACTTTCGAAAATGAGGCAGATTTCACGTCAAAAAACTCTTGGAGCAGGTTCTAACTTATAGACATGTAATTTACTTGGATTCGCTTATCTTGATTTTCCATGTTCTGAACACGCTACATGCATCTCGGATTCGACAAATATTCACTACATAGTTGTTAGCATGTGGATTACAGCACTTTCATTCACCATAGTAGGCTACTGACACTTTGAAATATTTTCTCAGTTTTCACATGTTAGTTTTAACGCCAGTTTAAAAATGAGGCAGATTTCGCAGAAAAATGCTCTTGGAGCGATTTATACACAAAAGATATGTAATTTACTGAGTTTTAATCACCGTGACATTCCATGTTCTGAACACATTACATGCATCATGGATTTGACAAACAATCTTTAATGAGTTGTGAACATTTGTATTATCGAACTTTCATCTTCCTTACAATGTATATTTATACATAGAAAGTTTTATTCTGATTTAGTAGATTTCTCCTAATCTCAGTTTCTAAAATCATGCAGATTTCACAGAGAAATACTCTTGGAGCGAGTTCTATCCAATAGAAATTCAATTTACATAGAACACGTCATCGTGAAATTCCGTGATCCAAAATAGCTACATGCATCACAGATTCGAAAAATATTCACTACAGCGTTGGTAGCAAAAGGTTTACCGAACATTCATTCACCACAAATGCCATATTGACACTTTGAAGCACTTTCCCATATTTCAAAATATTTTCCTAATTCCAGTTTTGAAAATGAGGCAGATTCACAAAAATTTCTAGTGGAGCAAGTACTTCCCATAGAAATGTAATTTACATAGTTTCCCTCACAGTGACATTCCAATTTCCGAACACGCTACATACTTCACGGATTTGACAAAAATTTTTATGAGTTATGTACATGTGTATTACAGAACTTTCATCCACCATACAAGGCATATTTAATCCTAGAAACATTAACTCTGAATTTGCCGCCTTTTCCTAATGCCAGTTTCGAAAATCAGGCCATTTTCTCCGGAAAAAATTTTTGGAGCATGTTCTACCCAATAGACATGAAATTTACATAGATTCCATCTCCGGAAATTTCCGTCATACAATCACGCTACATGCATAGGCTTTCTACAATTATTCACATCAGGTTTGTTTGCATGTGGCTTTATGAACTTCCAAGATAATATGAGGCATATTGACAGTTTGAAGCATTTTCTCTGATTTTGAAGAAATTTCCAAATGCCAGTTTCGAAAATGAGGCAGATTTCGCAGAAAAAACCTCTTGGATTGAGTTCTAACCAAGAGACATGTATTTTAACTAGTTCGCTCACTGTGATATTCTGTGTTCTGAACACACTTCATGAATCTCGGATTCGAAAAATATTCTCTACAGAGTTGTTAGTATGCGGATTGCCGAACTTTCATCCACCATACAAGGCATATTTACACCTACAATTTATTAATCTGAGTTCGCAGCTTATTCCTAAAGCCAGTTTCAAAAATCAGGCTGTTATCTCAGGAAAAAACTCTTGGAGCAATTTCTAACCTATGGAAAGATAATTTACATAAATTTCCTCGCCGTGACATTCCGTGTTCCGAACATTCTACATGCATAACGGATTCGACAAATATTCACTACAGATTTGTTAGCATGAGGATTACCGAACTTTCATCACAAAAAATTGAATATTGATACTTAGAAGTATTTTCTCAGATTTTGCAGCGTTTTCCAAGCGCTAGTTTCAAAAATAAAGCATTTTTCACAGAAAAATTCTCTTGAAGTGAGTTCTACCAAATAGACAATAGTTTATATTGTTTCAAACACCGTGAAATTCCACGTTCCAAACATGGTACTTTCATCACGGATTAGAAAAACGATTCTTTAATATGTTGTGAAAATGTGGATTACCGAAGTTTCTTCCAACATAACGGCATCTTTACACCTACAATTATTTTCTCTCATTTCGCAGCTTTACATAAACATCACATTCGAGAAAAAAGCAATTTTCGCCGAAAAATTCTATTCAAGCTAGGTATACCCAATAGAATTTTAATTTACTTAGTTTCATTACCGTGAATTTCCGTGTTCCAAACACTCTAAATAAGTCACGGATCCATAAAGTATTCCCTTCATAGTTGGTTACGTGGATTACCGGACTTAATTTCACCATATAAGGCATAATCACACTTAGAAGCATTTTCTCTGATTTCTCAGGATTTTCCTAATGCCAGTTTGGAAAATGAGGCTGATTTCACAGAAAATGTTCTTGGAGCCAGTTCTACCCAAAAGATATGTAATTTAACTAGTTCACTCACCGTGATGTTCCGTGTTCTGAACAAGTTACATGCATCAAGTATTTGACAAACATACTTTAATGAGTTGTGAACATTTGTATTATCGAACTTTCATCTTCCTTACAATCTATAATTATACATAGAAAGTTTATTCTGATTTAGTAAATTTCTCCTAATCTCAGTTTCTAAAATCATGCAGTTTTCACAGAGAAATACTCTTGGAGCGAGTTCTATCCAATAGATATGGAATTTACATAGAACCAGTCATGGTGAAATTCCGTGTTCCAAAATAGCTACATGCATCACGGTTTCGACAATTATTCACTAAGAGTTGGTAGCATAAGTATTACCGAACATTCATCCACCATAAATGCCATATTGACACTTTGAAGCACTTTCCCATATTTCAAAAGATTTTCCTAATTCCAGTTTTGAAAATGAGGCAGATTCACAAAAATTTCTAGTGGAGCAAGTACTTCCCAATAGAAATGTAATTTACATATTTTCCCTCACAGTGACATTCCAATTCCCGAACACGCTACATACTTCACGGATTTGACAAACATTTTTAATAAGTTATGTACATGTGTATTACAGAACTTTCATCCACCATACAAGGCATATTAAAACCTAGAAACATTAACTCTGAATTTGCAGCCTTTTCCTAATGCCAGTTTCGAAAATCAGGCTGTTTCCTCCGGAAAAAATTTTTGGAGCGCATTCTACCCAATAGAAATGAAATTTACATAGATTCCATCTCCGGAAATTTCCATCATACGATCACGCTACATGCATAGGCTTTCTACAATTATACACATCAGGTTTGTTTGCATGTGGTTTTATGCACTTCCATCTCAATACAAGGCTTATTGACTGTTTGAAGCATTTTCTCTGATTTTGAAGAAATTTCCAAATGCCCGTTGCCATAATGAGGCAGATTTTGCAGAAAAGAACTCTTGGAGTCAGTTCTACCCAAGAGACATGTATTTTACCTGGATTCACTCACCGTGATATTCTGTGTTCCTAACACTATTCATGTATCTCGGATTCGACAAATATTCTCTACAGAGTTGTTAGTATGCGGATTGCCGAACTTTCATCCACCATACAAGGCATATTTACACCTACAATTGATTAATCTGAGTTCGCAGCTTATTCCTAACACCAGTTTCAAAAATCATGCAGTTATCTCAGGAAAAAACCCTTGGAGCGATTTCTAAACTATGGAAAAATAATTTAAATAAATTTCCTCGCCGTGACATTCCATGTTCCAAACATTCTGCATGCATAACGGATTCGACAAATATTCACTACAGATTTGTTAGCATGTGGATTACCGAACTTTCATCACAAAACATTGAATATTGATACTTAGAAGTATTTTCTCAGATTTTGCAGCGTTTTCCAAACGCCAGTTTCAAAAATGAAGCATTTTTCACAGAAAAATTCTCTTGAAGTGAGTTCTACTGAATAGACAAGTAGTTTAAATTGTTTCAATCACCGTGAAAATCCACGTTCCAAAAATGGTACATGCATCACGGATTAGAAAAAAGATTGTTTAATATATTGTGAAAAATTGGATTACCGAACTTTCTTCCAACATAAAGGCATCTTTACACCTACAAATATTTTCTCTCATTTTGCAGCTTTATCCAAATATCCCATTCGAGAATCAAGCAATTTTCGCCTAAAAATTCTATTCTGGCTAGTTCTACCCAAAAGAATTCTAATTTACATAGTTTCATTACCGTGAAATTCTGTTTTCCGAACGTGCTACATGAATCACGGTTTGAAAAATATTTACTACACTCTTGTTAACATGTGGATTACCGGACTTTCATCCACCAATCAAGTCATATTGACACTCAGAAGCATTTTCTCATATTTCAAAGATTTTTCCTAATGCCAGATTTGAAAATGAGGCAGATTTCACGGCAAAAAACTCTTGGAGCAGGTTCTAACCTATACACATGTAATTTACATTGATACGCTCACTGTTAAATTCCGTGTTCTGAACACGCTACATGCATCTCAGATTCGACAAATATTCACTACATAGTTGTTAACATATGGATTACAGCACTTTCATCCACCATACAATGCTTACAGATACTATGAAGAATTTTCTCAGATTTCAAAGGTTAGTTTTAACACCAGTTTTGAAAATGAGGCAGATTTCGCAAAAAAAAATTTGGAGTGAGTTCTAACCAAGAGATATTTATTTTACCTAGATTCGTTCACCGTGATATTCTGTGTTTGGAACACTCTTCATGTATCTCGGATTCGACAAATATTCTCTACAGAGATGTTAGTATGCGGATTGCCGAACTTTCATCCACCATACAAGGCGTATTTACACCTACAATTGATTAATCTGAGTTCGCAGCTTATTCCTAAAGCCAGTTTTAAAAATCAGGCTGTTATCTCAGGAAAAAACTCTTGGAGCGATTTCTAACCTATGGAAAGATAATTTACATAAATTTCCTCGCCGTGACATTCCGTGTTCCGAACATTCTACATGCATAACGGATTCGACAAATATTCACTACAGATTTGTTAGCATGTCAATTACCGAACTTTCATCACAAAACATTGAATATTGATACTTAGAAGTATTTTCTCAGATTTTGCAGCGTTTTCCAAGCGCTAGTTTCAAAAATGAAGCATTTTTCACAGAAAAATTCTCTTGAAGTGAGTTCTACCAAATAGACAATAGTTTATATTGTTTCAAACACCGTGAAATTCCACGTTACAAAAATGGTACATGCATCACGGATTACAAAAAAGATTGTTTAATATGTTGTGAAAATGTGGATTACCGTAATTTCTTCCAACATAAAGGCATCTTTACACCTACAAATATTTTCTCTCATTTCGCAGCTTTATATAAACATCACAGTTGAGAAAAAAGCAATTTTCGCCGAAAAATACTATTCAAGCTATGTATACCCAATAGAATTTTAATTTACATAGTTTCATTACCGTGAATTTCCGTGTTCCAAACACTCTAAATAAGTCACGGATTCATAAAGTATTCCCTTCATAGTTGGTTACGTGGATTACCGGACTTAATTTCACCATACAAGGCATATTCACACTTAGAAGCATTTTCTCAGATTTCTCAGGTTTTCCTTAAAGCCAGTTTGGAAA
This sequence comes from Camelus bactrianus, assembly GCF_048773025.1. Taxonomy (NCBI): domain Eukaryota; kingdom Metazoa; phylum Chordata; class Mammalia; order Artiodactyla; family Camelidae; genus Camelus; species Camelus bactrianus. The sequence continues at coordinate 138,775,522 of NC_133539.1, read as the reverse complement.
ATGAGGCTGATTTCACAGAAAATGTTCTTGGAGCCAGTTCTACCCAAAAGATATGTAATTTAACTAGTTCACTCACCGTGACGTTCCGTGTTCTGAACAAGTTACATGCATCAAGGATTTGACAAACATACTTTAATGAGTTGTGAACATTTGTATTATCGAACTTTCATCTTCCTTACAATCTATATTTATACATAGAAAGTTTATTCTGATTTAGTAAATTTCTCCTAATCTCAGTTTCTAAAATCATGCAGTTTTCACAGAGAAATACTCTTGGAGCGAGTTCTATCCAATAGATATGGAATTTACATAGAACCAGTCATGGTGAAATTCCGTGTTCCAAAATAGCTACATGCATCACGGTTTCGACAATTATTCACTAAGAGTTGGTAGCATAAGTATTACCGAACATTCATCCACCATAAATGCCATATTGACACTTTGAAGCACTTTCCCATATTTCAAAAGATTTTCCTAATTCCAGTTTTGAAAATGAGGCAGATTCACAAAAAATTCTAGTCGAGAAAGTACATCCCAATAGAAATGTAAATTACGTATTTTCCCTCACAGTGACATTCCAATTCCCGAACACGCTACATACTTCACGGATTTGACAAACATTTTTAATAAGTTATGTACATGTGTATTACAGAACTTTCATCCACCATACAAGGCATATTAAAACCTAGAAACATTAACTCTGAATTTGCAGCCTTTTCCTAATGCCAGTTTCAAAAATCAGGCTTTTTTCTCCGGAAAAAATTTTTGGAGCGCATTCTACCCAATAGAAATGAAATTTACATAGATTCCATCTCCGGAAATTTCCGTCATACGATCACGCTACATGCATAGGCTTTCTACAATTATTCACATCAGGTTTGTTTGCATGTGGTTTTATGCACTTCCATCTCAATACAAGGCTTATTGACATTTTGAAGCATTTTCTCTGATTTTGAAGAAATTTCCAAAAGCCAGTTTTCATAATGAGGCAGAATTCACAGAAAAGAACTCTTGGAGTCAGTTCTACCCAAGAGACATGTATTTTACCTGGATTCGCTCACCGTGATATTCTGTGTTCCAAACACTCTTCATGGTTCTCGGATTTGACAAATATTCTCTACAAAGCTGTTAGTATGCAGATTGCCGAACTTTCATCCACCATACAAGGCATATTTACACCTACAATTGATTAATCAGAGTTCGCAGCTTATTCTTAACGCCAGTTTCAAAAATCATTCTGTTATCTCAGGAAAAGACCCTTGGAGCGATTTCTAACCTATGGAAAAATAATTTAAATAAATTTCCTCGCCGTGACATTCCATGTTCCAAACATTCTGCATGCATAACGGATTCGACAAATATTCACTACAGATTTGTTAGCATGTGGATTACCGAACTTTCATCACAAAACATTGAATATTGATACTTAGAAGTATTTTCTCAGATTTTGCAGCGTTTTCCAAGCGCCAGTTTCAAAAATGAAGCATTTTTCACAGAAAAATTCTCTTGAAGTGAGTTCTACCGAATAGACAATAGTTTATATTGTTTCAAACACCGTGAAATTCCACGTTACAAAAATGTTACATGCATCACGGATTAGAAAAAAGATTGTTTAATATGTTGTGAAAAATTGGATTACCGAACTTTCTTCCAACATAAAGGCATCATTACACCTACAAATATTTTCTCTCATTTTGCAGCTTTATCCAAATATCCCATTCGAGAATCAAGCAATTTTCGCCTAAAAATTCTATTCTAGCTAGTTCTACCCAAAAGAATTGTAATTTACATAGTTTCATTACCGTGAAATTCTGTTGTCCGAACGTGCTACATGAATCACGGTTTGAAAAATATTTACTACACTCTTGTTAACATGTGGATTACCGGACTTTCACCCACCAATCAAGTCATATTGACACTCAGAAGCATTTTCTCATATTTCGAAGATTTTTCCTAACGCCAGATTTGAAAATGAGGCAGATTTTGCAGAAAAATGCTCTTGGAGCGAGTTCTACCCAATAGACAGGTAATTTACATAGATGTGCTCATCATGACATTTTGTGTTCTGAACACATTTCATGTATCTCGGATTCGACAAATATTCACTGCAGAGATGTTAGCATTTGGATTACCAATCTTACATCCACCATTCAAGGCATATTTACACCTACAATTATTTACTCTCATTTCGCAGTTTTATCCAAAATTCAAATTCGAAATTCATGCAATTTGCGCAGAAAAATTCTATTCAAGCTAGTTCTACACAATAGAATTTTAATTTACATCGTTTCATTACCGTGAATTTCTGTGTTCCACACACGCTAAATAAGTCACGGATTCGAAAAGTATTCCCTTCATAGTTGGTTACGTGGATTACCGGAATTAAACTCCCCATTCAAGGCATATTCACACTTAGTAGCATTTTCTCAGATTTCTCAGGTTTTTCCTAACGCCAGTTTGGAAAATGAGGCTGATTTCACAGAAAAATGTTCCTGGTGCGAGTTCTACCCAAAAGATATGTAATTTAAGTAGTTCAATCACAGTGACATTCCGTGTTCTGAACATGTTACATGCATCAAGGTTTCGACAATCATTCTTAAATGAGTGTGAGCATGTGGATTATCAAATTTTCATCCACCTTACAAGACATGTTTTCACCTAGAAATATTTACTCACATTTCGCAGAATTTTCCTAACGTCAGTTTTGAAAATCAGGCAGTTTTCCCAGAAAAATCCTCTTGTTGCTTGTTCCATCCAATAGACATCTCATTTTCATAGATTCCATCACCGAAACTTTCCGTGTTACAAAAAAATGGTTCATGCACAAACGATTCAACAAATATTCACTGCTGAGTTGTTAGCATGTGAATTACCAATCTTTAATAAACCATTGAAAACATATTGTCACCTTAAAGCATTTACTCTGATTTCACAGCGTTTTCATAACACCAGTTTCGAAACTGAGGCAGATTTTTCAGTAAAACTCTCCTGGAGAGGGTTCTAACCAATAGATATGTAATTTACATAGCTTCCCTCACCGAGAAAGACCGTGTTCCAAACTTGCTAGTTACATCAAGAATTTGAGAAACATTTTTAATGAGTTACGTACATGTGTATTACAGACCTTTCATCCACCATGCAAGGCATATTGACACATAGAAACATTAACTCTGAGTTCGCAGCTTTTTCCTAATAACAGTTTTGAAAATCAGGCAGATTTCAAAGGAAAAAACTGTTGGAACGTGTTCTACCCAATAGATACATAAATTACATAGATTCCCCCACTGTGAAATTACGTGTTTCGAACACATTACATGCAGAAAAGATTCGACAAATCTGAACTATACAGTTGTTTGCATGAGGATGACAGGACTTTCATCACAATAAAAGGCATATTGATGCTTGGAAGGATTTTCTCTGATTTCACAGAGATTTCCAAATGCCACTTTCGAAAATGAGGCAGATTTCACGGTAAAAACCTCTTGGAGCAGGTTCTAACGTATAGACATGTAATTTTCTTGGATTCGCTTACCGTGAAATTCCGTGTTCTGAACACGCTACATGCATCTCGGATTCGACAAATATTCACTACATAGTTGTTAGCATGTGGATTACAGCACTTTCATTCACCATACTAGGCTACTGACACTTTGAATTATTTTCTCAATTTTCGCATGTTAGTTTTAACGCCACTTTAAAAATGAGGCAGATTTCGCAGAAAAATGCTCTTGGAGCGATTTATACACAAAAGATATGTAATTTACTGAGTTTTAATCACCATGACATTCCATGTTCTGAACACATTACATGCATCATGGATTTGAGAAACAATCTTTAATGAGTTGTGAACATTTGTATTATCGATCTTTCATCTTCCTTACAATGTATATTTATACATAGAAAGTTTTATTCTGATTTAGTAGATTTCTCCTAATCTCAATTTCTAAAATCATGCAGTTTTCACAGAGAAATTCTCTTGGACCGAGTTCTATCCAATAGATATGGAATTTACATAGAACCAGTCATGGTGAAATTCCGTGTTCCAAAATAGCTACATGCATCACGGTTTCGACAATTATTCACTAAGAGTTTGTAGCATAAGAATTACCGAACATTCATCCACCATAAATGCCATATTGACACTTTGAAGCACTTTCCCATATTTCAAAAGATTTTCCTAATTCCAGTTTTGAAAATGAGGCAGATTCACAAAAAATTCTAGTGGAGCAAGTACTTCCCAATAGAAATGTAATTTACATATTTTCCCTCACAGTGACATTCCAATTTCCGAACACGCTACATACTTCACGGATTTGACAAACATTTTTAATAAGTTATGTACATGTGTATTACAGAACTTTCATCCACCATACAAGGCATATTAAAACCTAGAAACATTAACTCTGAATTTGCAGCCTTTTCCTAATGCCAGTTTCGAAAATCAGGCTGTTTTCTCTGGAAAAAATTTTTGGAGCGCATTCTACCCAATAGAAATGAAATTTACATAGATTCCATCTCCGGAAATTTCCGTCATACGATCACACTACATGCATAGGCTTTCTACAATTATTCACATCAGGTTTGTTTGCATGTGGTTTTATGCACTTCCATCTCAATACAAGGCTTATTGAGAGTTTGAAGCATTTTCTCTGATTTTGAAGAAATTTCGAAATGCCAGTTGCCATAATGAGGCAGATTTTGCAGAAAAGAACTCTTGGAGTCAGTTTTACCCAAGAGACATGTATTTTACCTGGATTCGCTCACCGTGGTATTCTGTGTTCCGAACACTCTTCATGATTCTCGGATTCGACAAATATTCTCTACAAAGTTGTTAGTATGCGGATTGCCGAACTTTCATCCACCATACAAGGCATATTTACACCTACAATTGATTAATCTGAGTTCGCAGAAGATTCCTAACGCCAGTTTCAAAAATCATGCTGTTATCTCAGGAAAAAACCCCTGGAGCGATTTCTAACCTATGGAAATATAATTTAAATAAATTTCCTCGCCGTGACATTCCATGTTCCAAACATTCTGCATGCATAACGGATTCGACAAATATTCACTACAGATTTGTTAGCATGTGGATTACCGAACTTTCATCACAAAACATTGAATATTGATACTTAGAAGTATTTTCTCAGATTTTGCAGCGTTTTCCAAGCGCCAGTTTCAAAAATGAAGCATTTTTCACAGAAAAATTCTCTTGAAGTGAGTTCTACCGAATAGACAAGTAGTTTACATTGTTTCAATCACCGTGAAATTCCACGTTCCAAAAATGGTACATGCATCACGGATTAGAAAAAAGATTGTTTAATATGTTGTGAAAAATTGGATTACCGAACTTTCTTCCAACATAAAGGCATCTTTACACCTACAAATATTTTCTCTCATTTTGCAGCTTTATCCAAATATCCCATTCGAGAATCAAGCAATTTTCGCCTAAAAATTCTATTCTGGCTAGTTCTACCCAAAAGAATTCTAATTTACATAGTTTCATTACCGTGAAATTCTGTTTTCCGAACGTGCTACATGAATCACGGTTTGAAAAATATTTACTACACTCTTGTTAACATGTGGGGTACCGGACTTTATCCACCAATCCAGTCATATTTACACTTAGAAACATTTTCTCATATTTCAAAGATTTTTCCAAATGCCAGATTTGAAAATGAGGCAGATTTCATGGCAAAAATCTCTTGGAGCAGGTTCTAACCTATAGACATGTAATTTACATTGATACGCTCACTGTTAAATTCCGTGTTCTGAACACACTACATGCATCTCAGATTCGACAAATATTCACTACATAGTTGTTAACATATGGATTACAGCACTTTCATCCACCATACAATGCTTACAGATACTATGAAGAATTTTCTCAGATTTCACAGGTTAGTTTTAACACCAGTTTTGAAAATGAGGCAGATTTCGCAAAAAAAAATTTGGAGTGAGTTCTAACCAAGAGATATTTATTTTACCTAGATTCGTTCACCGTGATATTCTGTGTTTGGAACACTCTTCATGTATCTCGGATTCGACAAATATTCTCTACAGAGTTGTTAGTATGCGGATTGCCGAACTTTCATCCACCATACAAGGCATATTTACACCTACAATTGATTAATCTGAGTTCGCAGCTTATTCCTAAAGCCAGTTTCAAAAATCAGGCTGTTATCTCAGGAAAAAATTCCTGGAGCGATTTCTAACCTGTGGAAAGATAATTTACATAAATTTCCTCGCCGTGACATTCCGTGTTCCGAACATTCTACATGCATAACGGATTCGACAAATATTCACTACAGATTTGTTAGCATGTGGATTACCGAACTTTCATCACAAAACATTGAATATTGATACTTAGAAGTATTTTCTCAGATTTTGCAGCGTTTTCCAAGTGCCAGTTTCAAAAATGAAGCATTTTTCACAGAAAAATTCTCTTGAAGTGAGTTCTACCGAATAGACAAGTAGTTTACATTCTTTCAATCACCGTGAAATTCCACGTTCCAAAAATGTTACATGCATCACGGATTAGAAAAATGATTGTTTATTATGTTGTGAAAAATTGGATTACCGAACTTTCTTCCAACATAAAGGCATCTTTACACCTACAAATATTTTCTCTCATTTCGCAGCTTTATATAAATATCACATTCGAGAAAAAAGCAATTTTCGCCAAAAAATTCTTTTCAAGCTATGTATACCCAATAGAATTTTAATTTACTTGGTTTCATTACCGTGAATTTCCGTGTTCCAAACACTCTAAATAAGTCAAGGATTCATAAAGTATTCCCTTCATAGTTGGTTACGTGGATTACCGGACTTAATTTCACCATACAAGGCATATTCACACTTAGAAGCATTTTCTCAGATTTCTCAGGTTTTCCTTAATGCCAGTTTGGAAAATGAGGCTGATTTCACAGAAAATGTTCTTGGAGCCAGTTCTACCCAAAAGATATATAATTTAACTAGTTCACTCACCGTGACGTTCCGTGTTCTGAACAAGTTACATGCATCAAGGATTTGACAAACATACTTTAATGAGTTGTGAACATTTGTATTATCGAACTTTCATCTTCCTTACAATCTATATTTATACATAGAAAATTTATTCTGATTTAGTAAATTTCTCCTAATCTCAGTTTCTAAAATCATGCAGTTTTCACAGAGAAATATTCTTGGAGCGAGTTCTATCCAATAGATATGTAATTTACATAGAACCAGTCATGGTGAAATTCCGTGTTCCATAATAGCTACATGCATCACGGTTTCGACAATTATTCACTAAGAGTTGGTAGCATAAGTATTACCGAACATTCATCCACCATAAATGCCATATTGACACTTTGAAGCACTTTCCCATATTTCAAAAGATTTTCCTAATTCCAGTTTTGAAAATGAGGCAGATTCACAAAAAATTCTAGTGGAGCAAGTACTTCCCAATAGAAATGTAATTTACATATTTTCCCTCACAGTGACATTCCAATACCCGAACACGCTACATACTTCACGGATTTGACAAACATTTTTAATAAGTTATGTACATGTGTATTACAGAACTTTCATCCACCATACAAGGCATATTAAAACCTAGAAACATTAACTCTGAATTTGCAGCCTTTTCCTAATGCCAGTTTCGAAAATCAGGCTGTTTTCTCTGGAAAAAATTTTTGGAGCGCATTCTACCCAATAGAAATGAAATTTACATAGATTCCATCTCCGGAAATTTCCGTCATACGATCACGCTACATGCATAGGCTTTCTACAATTATTCACATCAGGTTTGTTTGCATGTGGTTTTATGCACTTCCATCTCAATACAAGGCTTATTGAGAGTTTGAAGCATTTTCTCTGATTTTGAAGAAATTTCGAAATGCCAGTTGCCATAATGAGGCAGATTTTGCAGAAAAGAACTCTTGGAGTCAGTTTTACCCAAGAGACATGTATTTTACCTGGATTCGCTCACCGTGGTATTCTGTGTTCCGAACACTCTTCATGATTCTCGGATTCGACAAATATTCTCTACAAAGTTGTTAGTATGCGGATTGCCGAACTTTCATCCACCATACAAGGCATATTTACACCTACAATTGATTAATCTGAGTTCGCAGAAGATTCCTAACGCCAGTTTCAAAAATCATGCTGTTATCTCAGGAAAAAACCCCTGGAGCGATTTCTAACCTATGGAAATATAATTTAAATAAATTTCCTCGCCGTGACATTCCATGTTCCAAACATTCTGCATGCATAACGGATTCGACAAATATTCACTACAGATTTGTTAGCATGTGGATTACCGAACTTTCATCACAAAACATTGAATATTGATACTTAGAAGTATTTTCTCAGATTTTGCAGCGTTTTCCAAGCGCCAGTTTCAAAAATGAAGCATTTTTCACCGAAAAATTCTCTTGAAGTGAGTTCTACCGAATAGACAAGTAGTTTACATTGTTTCAATCACCGTGAAATTCCACGTTCCAAAAATGGTACATGCATCACGGATTAGAAAAAAGATTGTTTAATATGTTGTGAAAAAGTGGATTACCGAACTTTCTTCCAACATAAAGGCATCTTTACACCTACAAATATTTTCTCTCATTTTGCAGCTTTATCCAAATATCCCATTCGAGAATCAAGCAATTTTCGCCTAAAAATTCTATTCTGGCTAGTTCTACCCAAAAGAATTCTAATTTACATAGTTTCATTACCGTGAAATTCTGTTTTCCGAACGTGCTACATGAATCACGGTTTGAAAAATATTTACTACACTCTTGTTAACATGTGGAGTACCGGACTTTATCCACCAATCCAGTCATATTTACACTTAGAAACATTTTCTCATATTTCAAAGATTTTTCCTAATGCCAGATTTGAAAATGAGGCAGATTTCATGGCAAAAATCTCTTGGAGCAGGTTCTAACCTATAGACATGTAATTTACATTGATACGCTCACTGTTAAATTCCGTGTTCTGAACACACTACATGCATCTCAGATTCGACAAATATTCACTACATAGTTGTTAACATATGGATTACAGCACTTTCATCCACCATACAATGCTTACAGATACTATGAAGAATTTTCTCAGATTTCAAATGTTAGTTTTAACACCAGTTTTGAAAATGAGGCAGATTTCGCAAAAAAAAATTTGGAGTGAGTTCTAACCAAGAGATATTTATTTTACCTAGATTCGTTCACCGTGATATTCTGTGTTTGGAACACTCTTCATGTATCTCGGATTCGACAAATATTCTCTACAGAGTTGTTAGTATGCGGATTGCCGAACTTTCATCCACCATACAAGGCATATTTACACCTACAATTGATTAATCTGAGTTCGCAGCTTATTCCTAAAGCCAGTTTCAAAAATCAGGCTGTTATCTCAGGAAAAAATTCCTGGAGCGATTTCTAACCTGTGGAAAGATAATTTACATAAATTTCCTCGCCGTGACATTCCGTGTTCCGAACATTCTACATGCATAACGGATTCGACAAATATTCACTACAGATTTGTTAGCATGTGGATTACCGAACTTTCATCACAAAACATTGAATATTGATACTTAGAAGTATTTTGTCAGATTTTGCAGCGTTTTCCAAGTGCCAGTTTCAAAAATGAAGCATTTTTCACAGAAAAATTCTCTTGAAGTGAGTTCTACCGAATAGACAAGTAGTTTACATTCTTTCAATCACCGTGAAATTCCACGTTCCAAAAATGTTACATGCATCACGGATTAGAAAAATGATTGTTTAGTATGTTGTGAAAAATTGGATTACCGAACTTTCTTCCAACATAAAGGCATCTTTACACCTACAAATATTTTCTCTCATTTCGCAGCTTTATATAAATATCACATTCGAGAAAAAAGCAATTTTCGCCGAAAAATTCTTTTCAAGCTATGTATACCCAATAGAATTTTAATTTACTTAGTTTCATTACCGTGAATTTCCGTGTTCCAAACACTCTAAATAAGTCACGGATTCATAAAGTATTCACTTCATAGTTGGTTACGTGGATTACCGGACTTAATTTCACCATACAAGGCATATTCACGCTTAGAAGCATTTTCTCAGATTTCTCAGGTTTTCCTTAACGCCAGTTTGGAAAATGAGGCTGATTTCACAGAAAATGTTCTTGGAGCCAGTTCTACCCAAAAGATATATAATTTAACTAGTTCACTCACCGTGACGTTCCGTGTTCTGAACAAGTTACATGCATCAAGGATTTGACAAACATACTTTAATGAGTTGTGAACATTTGTATTATCGAACTTTCATCTTCCTTACAATCTATATTTATACATAGAAAATTTATTCTGATTTAGTAAATTTCTCCTAATCTCAGTTTCTAAAATCATGCAGTTTTCACAGAGAAATATTCTTGGAGCGAGTTCTATCCAATAGATATGTAATTTACATAGAACCAGTCATGGTGAAATTCCGTGTTCCATAATAGCTACATGCATCACGGTTTCGACAATTATTCACTAAGAGTTGGTAGCATAAGTATTACCGAACATTCATCCACCATAAATGCCATATTGACACTTTGAAGCACTTTCCCATATTTCAAAAGATTTTCCTAATTCCAGTTTTGAAAATGAGGCAGATTCACAAAAAATTCTAGTGGAGCAAGTACTTCCCAATAGAAATGTAATTTACATATTTTCCCTCACAGTGACATTCCAATACCCGAACACGCTACATACTTCACGGATTTGACAAACATTTTTAATAAGTTATGTACATGTGTATTACAGAACTTTCATCCACCATACAAGGCATATTAAAACCTAGAAACATTAACTCTGAATTTGCAGCCTTTTCCTAATGCCAGTTTCGAAAATCAGGCTGTTTTCTCTGGAAAAAATTTTTGGAGCGCATTCTACCCAATAGAAATGAAATTTACATAGATTCCATCTCCGGAAATTTCCGTCATACGATCACGCTACATGCATAGGCTTTCTACAATTATTCACATCAGGTTTGTTTGCATGTGGTTTTATGCACTTCCATCTCAATACAAGGCTTATTGAGAGTTTGAAGCATTTTCTCTGATTTTGAAGAAATTTCGAAATGCCAGTTGCCATAATGAGGCAGATTTTGCAGAAAAGAACTCTTGGAGTCAGTTTTACCCAAGAGACATGTATTTTACCTGGATTCGCTCACCGTGGTATTCTGTGTTCCGAACACTCTTCATGATTCTCGGATTCGACAAATATTCTCTACAAAGTTGTTAGTATGCGGATTGCCGAACTTTCATCCACCATACAAGGCATATTTACACCTACAATTGATTAATCTGAGTTCGCAGAAGATTCCTAACGCCAGTTTCAAAAATCATGCTGTTATCTCAGGAAAAAACCCCTGGAGCGATTTCTAACCTATGGAAATATAATTTAAATAAATTTCCTCGCCGTGACATTCCATGTTCCAAACATTCTGCATGCATAACGGATTCGACAAATATTCACTACAGATTTGTTAGCATGTGGATTACCGAACTTTCATCACAAAACATTGAATATTGATACTTAGAAGTATTTTCTCAGATTTTGCAGCGTTTTCCAAGCGCCAGTTTCAAAAATGAAGCATTTTTCACCGAAAAATTCTCTTGAAGTGAGTTCTACCGAATAGACAAGTAGTTTACATTGTTTCAATCACCGTGAAATTCCACGTTCCAAAAATGGTACATGCATCACGGATTAGAAAAAAGATTGTTTAATATGTTGTGAAAAAGTGGATTACCGAACTTTCTTCCAACATAAAGGCATCTTTACACCTACAAATATTTTCTCTCATTTTGCAGCTTTATCCAAATATCCCATTCGAGAATCAAGCAATTTTCGCCTAAAAATTCTATTCTGGCTAGTTCTACCCAAAAGAATTCTAATTTACATAGTTTCATTACCGTGAAATTCTGTTTTCCGAACGTGCTACATGAATCACGGTTTGAAAAATATTTACTACACTCTTGTTAACATGTGGAGTACCGGACTTTATCCACCAATCCAGTCATATTTACACTTAGAAACATTTTCTCATATTTCAAAGATTTTTCCTAATGCCAGATTTGAAAATGAGGCAGATTTCATGGCAAAAATCTCTTGGAGCAGGTTCTAACCTATAGACATGTAATTTACATTGATACGCTCACTGTTAAATTCCGTGTTCTGAACACACTACATGCATCTCAGATTCGACAAATATTCACTACATAGTTGTTAACATATGGATTACAGCACTTTCATCCACCATACAATGCTTACAGATACTATGAAGAATTTTCTCAGATTTCAAAGGTTAGTTTTAACACCAGTTTTGAAAATGAGGCAGATTTCGCAAAAAAAAATTTGGAGTGAGTTCTAACCAAGAGACATTTATTTTACCTAGATTCGTTCACCGTGATATTCTGTGTTTGGAACACTCTTCATGTATCTCGGATTCGACAAATATTCTCTACAGAGTTGTTAGTATGCGGATTGCCGAACTTTCATCCACCATACAAGGCATATTTACACCTACAATTGATTAATCTGAGTTCGCAGCTTATTCCTAAAGCCAGTTTCAAAAATCAGGCTGTTATCTCAGGAAAAAATTCTTGGAGCGATTTCTAACCTGTGGAAAGATAATTTACATAAATTTCCTCGCCGTGACATTCCGTGTTCCGAACATTCTACATGCATAACGGATTCGACAAATATTCACTACAGATTTGTTAGCATGTGGATTACCGAACTTTCATCACAAAACATTGAATATTGATACTTAGAAGTATTTTCTCAGATTTTGCAGCGTTTTCCAAGTGCCAGTTTCAAAAATGAAGCATTTTTCACAGAAAAATTCTCTTGAAGTGAGTTCTACCGAATAGACAAGTAGTTTACATTCTTTCAATCACCGTGAAATTCCACGTTCCAAAAATGTTACATGCATCACGGATTAGAAAAATGATTGTTTAATATGTTGTGAAAAATTGGATTACCGAACTTTCTTCCAACATAAAGGCATCTTTACACCTACAAATATTTTCTCTCATTTCGCAGCTTTATATAAACATCACATTCGAGAAAAAAGCAATTTTCGCCGAAAAATTCTTTTCAAGCTATGTATACCCAATAGAATTTTAATTTACTTAGTTTCATTACCGTGAATTTCCGTGTTCCAAACACTCTAAATAAGTCACGGATTCATAAAGTATTCACTTCATAGTTGGTTACGTGGATTACCGGACTTAATTTCACCATACAAGGCATATTCACGCTTAGAAGCATTTTCTCAGATTTCTCAGGTTTTCCTTAACGCCAGTTTGGAAAATGAGGCTGATTTCACAGAAAATGTTCTTGGAGCCAGTTCTACCCAAAAGATATATAATTTAACTAGTTCACTCACCGTGACGTTCCGTGTTCTGAACAAGTTACATGCATCAAGGCTTTGACAAACATACTTTAATGAGTTGTGAACATTTGTATTATCGAACTTTCATCTTCCTTACAATCTATATTTATACATAGAAAGTTTATTCTGATTTAGTAAATTTCTCCTAATCTCAGTTTCTAAAATCATGCAGTTTTCACAGAGAAATATTCTTGGAGCGAGTTCTATCCAATAGATATGTAATTTACATAGAACCAGTCATGGTGAAATTCCGTGTTCCATAATAGCTACATGCATCACGGTTTCGACAATTATTCACTAAGAGTTGGTAGCATAAGTATTACCGAACATTCATCCACCATAAATGCCATATTGACACTTTGAAGCACTTTCCCATATTTCAAAAGATTTTCCTAATTCCAGTTTTGAAAATGAGGCAGATTCACAAAAAATTCTAGTGGAGCAAGTACTTCCCAATAGAAATGTAATTTACATATTTTCCCTCACAGTGACATTCCAATACCCGAACACGCTACATACTTCACGGATTTGACAAACATTTTTAATAAGTTATGTACATGTGTATTACAGAACTTTCATCCACCATACAAGGCATATTAAAACCTAGAAACATTAACTCTGAATTTGCAGCCTTTTCCTAATGCCAGTTTCGAAAATCAGGCTGTTTTCTCTGGAAAAAATTTTTGGAGCGCATTCTACCCAATAGAAATGAAATTTACATAGATTCCATCTCCGGAAATTTCCGTCATACGATCACGCTACATGCATAGGCTTTCTACAATTATTCACATCAGGTTTGTTTGCATGTGGTTTTATGCACTTCCATCTCAATACAAGGCTTATTGACAGTTTGAAGCATTTTCTCTGATTTTGAAGAAATTTCCAAATACCAGTTGCCATAATGAGGCAGATTTCGCAGAAAAGAACTCTTGGAGTCAGTTCTACCCAAGAGACATGTATTTTACCTGGATTCGCTCACCGTGATATTCTGTGTTCCGAACACTCTTCATGATTCTCGGATTTGACAAATATTCTCTACAGAGTTGTTAGTATGCGGATTGCCGAACTTTCATCCACCATACAAGGCATATTTACACCTACAATTGATTAATCTGAGTTCGCAGAAGATTCCTAACACCAGTTTCAAAAATCATGCTGTTATCTCAGGAAAAAACCCTTGGAGCGATTTCTAAACTATGGAAAAATTATTTAAATAAATTTCCTCGCCGTGACATTCCATGTTCCAAACATTCTGCATGCATAACGGATTCGACAAATATTCACTACAGATTTGTTAGCATGTGGATTACCGAACTTTCATCACAAAACATTGAATATTGATACTTAGAAGTATTTTCTCAGATTTTGCAGCGTTTTCCAAGCGCCAGTTTCAAAAATGAAGCATTTTTCACAGAAAAATTCTCTTGAAGTGAGTTCTACCGAATAGACAAGTAGTTTACATTGTTTCAATCACCGTGAAATTCCACGTTCCAAAAATGGTACATGCATCACGGATTAGAAAAAAGATTGTTTAATATATTGTGAAAAATTGGATTACCGAACTTTCTTCCAACATAAAGGCATCTTTACACCTACAAATATTTTCTCTCATTTTGCAGCTTTATCCAAATATCCCATTCGAGATTCAAGCAATTTTCGCATAAAAATTCTATTCTGGCTAGTTCTACCCAAAAGAATTCTAATTTACATAGTTTCATTACCGTGAAATTCTGTTTTCCGAACGTGCTACATGAATCACGGTTTGAAAAATATTTACTACACTCTTGTTAACATGTGGATTACCGGACTTTCATCCACCAATCAAGTCATATTGACACTCAGAAGCATTTTCTCATATTTCAAAGATTTTTCCTAATGCCAGATTTGAAAATGAGGCAGATTTCACGGCAAAAAACTCTTGGAGCAGGTTCTAACCTATAGACATGTAATTTACATTGATACACTCACTGTTAAATTCCGTGTTCTGAACACGCTACATGCATCTCAGATTCGACAAATATTCACTACATAGTTGTTAACATATGGATTAAAGCACTTTCATCCACCATACAATGCTTACAGATACTATGAAGAATTTTCTCAGATTTCACAGGTTAGTTTTAACACCAGTTTTGAAAATGAGGCAGATTTCGCAAAAAAAAATTTGGAGTGAGTTCTAACCAAGAGATATTTATTTTACCTAGATTCGTTCACCGTGATATTCTGTGTTTGGAACACTCTTCATGTATCTCGGATTCGACAAATATTCTCTACAGAGATGTTAGTATGCGGATTGCCGAACTTTCATCCACCATAAAAGGCGTATTTACACCTACAATTGATTAATCTGAGTTCGCAGCTTATTCCTAAAGCCAGTTTTAAAAATCAGGCTGTTATCTCAGGAAAAAACTCTTGGAGCGATTTCTAACCTATGGAAAGATAATTTACATAAATTTCCTCGCCGTGACATTCCGTGTTCCGAACATTCTACATGCATAACGGATTCGACAAATATTCACTACAGATTTGTTAGCATGTCAATTACCGAACTTTCATCACAAAACATTGAATATTGATACTTAGAAGTATTTTCTCAGATTTTGCAGCGTTTTCCAAGCGCTAGTTTCAAAAATGAAGCATTTTTCACAGAAAAAATCTCTTGAAGTGAGTTCTACCAAATAGAGAATAGTTTATATTGTTTCAAACACCGTGAAATTCCACGTTACAAAAATGGTACATGCATCACGGATTAGAAAAAAGATTGTTTAATATGTTGTGAAAATGTGGATTACCGTAATTTCTTCCAACATAAAGGCATCTTTACACCTACAAATATTTTCTCTCATTTCGCAGCTTTATATAAACATCACATTCGAGAAAAAAGCAATTTTCGCCGAAAAATTCTATTCAAGCTATGTATAACCAATAGAATTTTAATTTACATAGTTTCATTACCGTGAATTTCCGTGTTCCAAACACTCTAAATAAGTCACGGATTCATAAAGTATTCCCTTCATAGTTGGTTACGTGGATTACCGGACTTAATTTCACCATACAAGGCATATTCACGCTTAGAAGCATTTTCTCAGATTTCTCAGGTTTTCCTTAACGCCAGTTTGGAAAATGAGGCTGATTTCACAGAAAATGTTCTTGGAGCCAGTTCTACCCAAAAGATATGTAATTTAACTAGTTCACTCACCGTGACGTTCCGTGTTCTGAACAAGTTACATGCATCAAGGATTTGACAAACATACTTTAATGAGTTGTGAACATTTGTATTATCGAACTTTCATCTTCCTTACAATCTATATTTATACATAGAAAGTTTATTCTGATTTAGTAAATTTCTCCTAATCTCAGTTTCTAAAATCATGCAGTTTTCACAGAGAAATACTCTTGGAGCGAGTTCTATCCAATAGATATGGAATTTACATAGAACCAGTCATGGTGAAATTCCGTGTTCCAAAATAGCTACATGCATCACGGTTTCGACAATTATTCACTAAGAGTTGGTAGCATAAGTATTACCGAACATTCATCCACCATAAATGCCATATTGACACTTTGAAGCACTTTCCCATATTTCAAAAGATTTTCCTAATTCCAGTTTTGAAAATGAGGCAGATTCACAAAAAATTCTAGTGGAGCAAGTACATCCCAATAGAAATGTAAATTACGTATTTTCCCTCACAGTGACATTCCAATTCCCGAACACGCTACATACTTCACGGATTTGACAAACATTTTTAATAAGTTATGTACATGTGTATTACAGAACTTTCATCGACCATACAAGGCATATTAAAACCTAGAAACATTAACTCTGAATTTGCAGCCTTTTCCTAATGCCAGTTTCAAAAATCAGGCTTTTTTCTCCGGAAAAAATTTTTGGAGCGCATTCTACCCAATAGAAATGAAATTTACATAGATTCCATCTCCGGAAATTTCCGTCATACGATCACGCTACATGCATAGGCTTTCTACAATTATTCACATCAAGTTTGTTTGCATGTGGTTTTATGCACTTCCATCTCAATACAAGGCTTATTGACAGTTTGAAGCATTTTCTCTGATTTTGAAGAAATTTCCAAAAGCCAGTTGTCATAATGAGGCAGAATTCACAGAAAAGAACTCTTGGAGTCAGTTCTACCCAAGAGACATGTATTTAACCTGGATTCGCTCACCGTGATATTCTGTGTTCCAAACACTCTTCATGGTTCTCGGATTTGACAAATATTCTCTACAAAGCTGTTAGTATGCAGATTGCCGAACTTTCATCCACCATACAAGGCATATTTACACCTACAATTGATTAATCAGAGTTCGCAGCTTATTCTTAACGCCAGTTTCAAAAATCATTCAGTTATCTCAGGAAAAGACCCTTGGAGCGATTTCTAACCTATGGAAAAATAATTTAAATAAATTTCCTCGCCGTGACATTCCATGTTCCAAACATTCTGCATGCATAACGGATTCGACAAATATTCACTACAGATTTGTTAGCATGTGGATTACCGAACTTTCATCACAAAACATTGAATATTGATACTTAGAAGTATTTTCTCAGATTTTGCAGCGTTTTCCAAGCGCCAGTTTCAAAAATGAAGCATTTTTCACAGAAAAATTCTCTTGAAGTGAGTTCTACCGAATAGAAAAGTAGTTTACATTGTTTCAATCACCGTGAAATTCCACGTTACAAAAATGTTACATGCATCACGGATTAGAAAAAAGATTGTTTAATATGTTGTGAAAAATTGGATTACCGTACTTTCTTCCAACATAAAGGCATCATTACACCTACAAATATTTTCTCTCATTTTGCAGCTTTATCCAAATATCCCATTCGAGAATCAAGCAATTTTCGCCTAAAAATTCTATTCTAGCTAGTTCTACCCAAAAGAATTGTAATTTACATAGTTTCATTACCGTGAAATTCTGTTGTCCGAACGTGCTACATGAATCACGGTTTGAAAAATATTTACTACACTCTTGTTAACATGTGGATTACCGGACTTTCACCCACCAATCAAGTCATATTGACACTCAGAAGCATTTTCTCATATTTCGAAGATTTTTCCTAACGCCAGATTTGAAAATGAGGCAGATTTTGCAGAAAAATGCTCTTGGAGCTAGTTTTACGCAATAGACAGGTAATTTACATAGATGTGCTCATCATGACATTTTGTGTTTTGAACACATTTCATGTATCTCGGATTCGACAAATATTCACTGCAGAGATGTTAGCATTTGGATTACCAATCTTACATCCACCATTCAAGGCATATTTACACCTACAATTATTTACTCTCATTTCGCAGTTTTATCCAAAATTCAAATTCGAAATTCATGCAATTTGCGCAGAAAAATTCTATTCAAGCTAGTTCTACACAATAGAATTTTAATTTACATCGTTTCATTACCGTGAATTTCTGTGTTCCACACACGCTAAATAAGTCACGGATTCGAAAAGTATTCCCTTCATAGTTGGTTACGTGGATTACCGGAATTAAACTCCCCATTCAAGGCATATTCACACTTAGTAGCATTTTCTCAGATTTCTCAGGTTTTTCCTAACGCCAGTTTGGAAAATGAGGCTGATTTCACAGAAAAATGTTCCTGGTGCGAGTTCTACCCAAAAGATATGTAATTTAAGTAGTTCAATCACAGTGACATTCCGTGTTCTGAACATGTTACATGCATCAAGGTTTCGACAATCATTCTTAAATGAGTGTGAGCATGTGGATTATCAAATTTTCATCCACCTTACAAGACATGTTTTCACCTAGAAATATTTACTCACATTTCGCAGAATTTTCCTAACGTCAGTTTCGAAAATCAGGCAGTTTTCCCAGAAAAATCCTCTTGTTGCTTGTTCCATCCAATAGACATCTCATTTTCATAGATTCCA
Organism: Camelus bactrianus; assembly: GCF_048773025.1. Lineage (NCBI taxonomy): Eukaryota > Metazoa > Chordata > Mammalia > Artiodactyla > Camelidae > Camelus > Camelus bactrianus. The sequence continues at coordinate 138,756,214 of NC_133539.1, read as the reverse complement.
TCACCGAAACTTTCCGTGTTACAAAAAAATGGTTCATGCACAAACGATTCAACAAATATTCACTGTTGAGTTGTTAGCATGTGAATTACCAATCTTTAATAAACCATTGAAAACATATTATCACCTAAAAGCATTTACTCTGATTTCACAGCGTTTTCATAACACCAGTTTCGAAACTGAGGGAGATTTTTCAGTAAAACTCTCCTGGAGAGGGATCTAACCAATAGATATGTAATTTACATAGCTTCCCTCAACGAGAAAGACCGTGTTCCAAACATGCTAGTTACATCAAGAATTTGAGAAACATTTTTAATGAGTTACGTACATGTGTATTACAGACCTTTCATCCACCATGCAAGGCATATTGACACATAGAAACATTAACTCTGAGTTCGCAGCTTTTTCCTAATAGCAGTTTTAAAAATCAGGCAGTTTTCAAAGGAAAAAACTGTTGGAACGTGTTCTACCCAATAGATACATAAATTACATAGATTCCCCCGCTGTGAAATTACGTGTTTCGAACACATTACATGCAGAAAAGATTCGACAAATCTGAACTATACAGTTGTTTGCATGAGGATGACAGGACTTTCATCACAATAAAAGGCATATTGATGCTTGGAAGGATTTTCTCTGATTTCACAGAGATTTCCAAATGCCACTTTCGAAAATGAGGCAGATTTCACGGTAAAAACCTCTTGGAGCAGGTTCTAACGTATAGACATGTAATTTTCTTCGATTCGCTTACCGTGAAATTCCGTGTTCTGAACACGCTACATGCATCTCGGATTCGACAAATATTCACTACATAGTTGTTAGCATGTGGATTACAGCACTTTCATTCACCATACTAGGCTACTGACACTTTGAAGTATTTTCTCAATTTTCGCATGTTAGTTTTAACGCCACTTTAAAAATGAGGCAGATTTCGCAGAAAAATGCTCTTGGAGCGATTTATACACAAAAGATATGTAATTTACTGAGTTTTAATCACCATGACATTCCATGTTCTGAACACATTACATGCATCATGGATTTGAGAAACAATCTTTAATGAGTTGTGAACATTTGTATTATCGATCTTTCATCTTCCTTACAATGTATATTTATAAATAGAAAGTTTTATTCTGATTTAGTAGATTTCTCCTAATCTCAGTTTCTAAAATCATGCAGTTTTCACAGAGAAATTCTCTTGGACCGAGTTCTATCCAATAGATATGGAATTTACATAGAACCAGTCATGGTGAAATTCCGTGTTCCAAAATAGCTACATGCATCACGGTTTCGACAATTATTCACTAAGAGTTTGTAGCATAAGAATTACCGAACATTCATCCACCATAAATGCCATATTGACACTTTGAAGCACTTTCCCATATTTCAAAAGATTTTCCTAATTCCAGTTTTGAAAATGAGGCAGATTCACAAAAAATTCTAGTGGAGCAAGTACTTCCCAATAGAAATGTAATTTACATATTTTCCCTCACAGTGACATTCCAATTTCCGAACACGCTACATACTTCACGGATTTGACAAACATTTTTAATAAGTTATGTACATGTGTATTACAGAACTTTCATCCACCATACAAGGCATATTAAAACCTAGAAACATTAACTCTGAATTTGCAGCCTTTTCCTAATGCCAGTTTCGAAAATCAGGCTGTTTTCTCTGGAAAAAATTTTTGGAGCGCATTCTACCCAATAGAAATGAAATTTACATAGATTCCATCTCCGGAAATTTCCGTCATACGATCACACTACATGCATAGGCTTTCTACAATTATTCACATCAGGTTTGTTTGCATGTGGTTTTATGCACTTCCATCTCAATACAAGGCTTATTGAGAGTTTGAAGCATTTTCTCTGATTTTGAAGAAATTTCGAAATGCCAGTTGCCATAATGAGGCAGATTTTGCAGAAAAGAACTCTTGGAGTCAGTTTTACCCAAGAGACATGTATTTTACCTGGATTCGCTCAGCGTGGTATTCTGTGTTCCGAACACTCTTCATGATTCTCGGATTCGACAAATATTCTCTACAAAGTTGTTAGTATGCGGATTGCCGAACTTTCATCCACCATACAAGGCATATTTACACCTACAATTGATTAATCTGAGTTCGCAGAAGATTCCTAACGCCAGTTTCAAAAATCATTCAGTTATCTCAGGAAAAGACCCTTGGAGCGATTTCTAACCTATGGAAAAATAATTTAAATAAATTTCCTCGCCGTGACATTCCATGTTCCAAACATTCTGCATGCATAACGGATTCGACAAATATTCACTACAGATTTGTTAGCATGTGGATTACCGAACTTTCATCACAAAACATTGAATATTGATACTTAGAAGTATTTTCTCAGATTTTGCAGCGTTTTCCAAGCGCCAGTTTCAAAAATGAAGCATTTTTCACAGAAAAATTCTCTTGAAGTGAGTTCTACCGAATAGAAAAGTAGTTTACATTGTTTCAATCACCGTGAAATTCCACGTTACAAAAATGTTACATGCATCACGGATTAGAAAAAAGATTGTTTAATATGTTGTGAAAAATTGGATTACCGTACTTTCTTCCAACATAAAGGCATCATTACACCTACAAATATTTTCTCTCATTTTGCAGCTTTATCCAAATATCCCATTCGAGAATCAAGCAATTTTCGCCTAAAAATTCTATTCTAGCTAGTTCTACCCAAAAGAATTGTAATTTACATAGTTTCATTACCGTGAAATTCTGTTGTCCGAACGTGCTACATGAATCACGGTTTGAAAAATATTTACTACACTCTTGTTAACATGTGGATTACCGGACTTTCACCCACCAATCAAGTCATATTGACACTCAGAAGCATTTTCTCATATTTCGAAGATTTTTCCTAACGCCAGATTTGAAAATGAGGCAGATTTTGCAGAAAAATGCTCTTGGAGCTAGTTTTACGCAATAGACAGGTAATTTACATAGATGTGCTCATCATGACATTTTGTGTTTTGAACACATTTCATGTATCTCGGATTCGACAAATATTCACTGCAGAGATGTTAGCATTTGGATTACCAATCTTACATCCACCATTCAAGGCATATTTACACCTACAATTATTTACTCTCATTTCGCAGTTTTATCCAAAATTCAAATTCGAAATTCATGCAATTTGCGCAGAAAAATTCTATTCAAGCTAGTTCTACACAATAGAATTTTAATTTACATCGTTTCATTACCGTGAATTTCTGTGTTCCACACACGCTAAATAAGTCACGGATTCGAAAAGTATTCCCTTCATAGTTGGTTACGTGGATTACCGGAATTAAACTCCCCATTCAAGGCATATTCACACTTAGTAGCATTTTCTCAGATTTCTCAGGTTTTTCCTAACGCCAGTTTGGAAAATGAGGCTGATTTCACAGAAAAATGTTCCTGGTGCGAGTTCTACCCAAAAGATATGTAATTTAAGTAGTTCAATCACAGTGACATTCCGTGTTCTGAACATGTTACATGCATCAAGGTTTCGACAATCATTCTTAAATGAGTGTGAGCATGTGGATTATCAAATTTTCATCCACCTTACAAGACATGTTTTCACCTAGAAATATTTACTCACATTTCGCAGAATTTTCCTAACGTCAGTTTCGAAAATCAGGCAGTTTTCCCAGAAAAATCCTCTTGTTGCTTGTTCCATCCAATAGACATCTCATTTTCATAGATTCCATCACCGAAACTTTCCGTGTTACAAAAAAATGGTTCATGCACAAACGATTCAACAAATATTCACTGCTGAGTTGTTAGCATGTGAATTACCAATCTTTAATAAACCATTGAAAACATATTATCACCTAAAAGCATTTACTCTGATTTCACAGCGTTTTCATAACACCAGTTTCGAAACTGAGGGAGATTTTTCAGTAAAACTCTCCTGGAGAGGGATCTAACCAATAGATATGTAATTTACATAGCTTCCCTCAACGAGAAAGACCGTGTTCCAAACATGCTAGTTACATCAAGAATTTGAGAAACATTTTTAATGAGTTACGTACATGTGTATTACAGACCTTTCATCCACCATGCAAGGCATATTGACACATAGAAACATTAACTCTGAGTTCGCAGCTTTTTCCTAATAGCAGTTTTAAAAATCAGGCAGTTTTCAAAGGAAAAAACTGTTGGAACGTGTTCTACCCAATAGATACATAAATTACATAGATTCCCCCGCTGTGAAATTACGTGTTTCGAACACATTACATGCAGAAAAGATTCGACAAATCTGAACTATACAGTTGTTTGCATGAGGATGACAGGACTTTCATCACAATAAAAGGCATATTGATGCTTGGAAGGATTTTCTCTGATTTCACAGAGATTTCCAAATGCCACTTTCGAAAATGAGGCAGATTTCACGGTAAAAACCTCTTGGAGCAGGTTCTAACGTATAGACATGTAATTTTCTTCGATTCGCTTACCGTGAAATTCCGTGTTCTGAACACGCTACATGCATCTCGGATTCGACAAATATTCACTACATAGTTGTTAGCATGTGGATTACAGCACTTTCATTCACCATACTAGGCTACTGACACTTTGAAGTATTTTCTCAATTTTCGCATGTTAGTTTTAACGCCACTTTAAAAATGAGGCAGATTTCGCAGAAAAATGCTCTTGGAGCGATTTATACACAAAAGATATGTAATTTACTGAGTTTTAATCACCATGACATTCCATGTTCTGAACACATTACATGCATCATGGATTTGAGAAACAATCTTTAATGAGTTGTGAACATTTGTATTATCGATCTTTCATCTTCCTTACAATGTATATTTATAAATAGAAAGTTTTATTCTGATTTAGTAGATTTCTCCTAATCTCAGTTTCTAAAATCATGCAGTTTTCACAGAGAAATTCTCTTGGACCGAGTTCTATCCAATAGATATGGAATTTACATAGAACCAGTCATGGTGAAATTCCGTGTTCCAAAATAGCTACATGCATCACGGTTTCGACAATTATTCACTAAGAGTTTGTAGCATAAGAATTACCGAACATTCATCCACCATAAATGCCATATTGACACTTTGAAGCACTTTCCCATATTTCAAAAGATTTTCCTAATTCCAGTTTTGAAAATGAGGCAGATTCACAAAAAATTCTAGTGGAGCAAGTACTTCCCAATAGAAATGTAATTTACATATTTTCCCTCACAGTGACATTCCAATTTCCGAACACGCTACATACTTCACGGATTTGACAAACATTTTTAATAAGTTATGTACATGTGTATTACAGAACTTTCATCCACCATACAAGGCATATTAAAACCTAGAAACATTAACTCTGAATTTGCAGCCTTTTCCTAATGCCAGTTTCGAAAATCAGGCTGTTTTCTCTGGAAAAAATTTTTGGAGCGCATTCTACCCAATAGAAATGAAATTTACATAGATTCCATCTCCGGAAATTTCCGTCATACGATCACGCTACATGCATAGGCTTTCTACAATTATTCACATCAGGTTTGTTTGCATGTGGTTTTATGCACTTCCATCTCAATACAAGGCTTATTGAGAGTTTGAAGCATTTTCTCTGATTTTGAAGAAATTTCGAAATGCCAGTTGCCATAATGAGGCAGATTTTGCAGAAAAGAACTCTTGGAGTCAGTTTTACCCAAGAGACATGTATTTTACCTGGATTCGCTCACCGTGGTATTCTGTGTTCCGAACACTCTTCATGATTCTCGGATTCGACAAATATTCTCTACAAAGTTGTTAGTATGCGGATTGCCGAACTTTCATCCACCATACAAGGCATATTTACACCTACAATTGATTAATCTGAGTTCGCAGAAGATTCCTAACGCCAGTTTCAAAAATCATGCTGTTATCTCAGGAAAAAACCCCTGGAGCGATTTCTAACCTATGGAAATATAATTTAAATAAATTTCCTCGCCGTGACATTCCATGTTCCAAACATTCTGCATGCATAACGGATTCGACAAATATTCACTACAGATTTGTTAGCATGTGGATTACCGAACTTTCATCACAAAACATTGAATATTGATACTTAGAAGTATTTTCTCAGATTTTGCAGCGTTTTCCAAGCGCCAGTTTCAAAAATGAAGCATTTTTCACAGAAAAATTCTCTTGAAGTGAGTTCTACCGAATAGACAAGTAGTTTACATTGTTTCAATCACCGTGAAATTCCACGTTCCAAAAATGGTACATGCATCACGGATTAGAAAAAAGATTGTTTAATATGTTGTGAAAAAGTGGATTACCGAACTTTCTTCCAACATAAAGGCATCTTTACACCTACAAATATTTTCTCTCATTTTGCAGCTTTATCCAAATATCCCATTCGAGAATCAAGCAATTTTCGCCTAAAAATTCTATTCTGGCTAGTTCTACCCAAAAGAATTCTAATTTACATAGTTTCATTACCGTGAAATTCTGTTTTCCGAACATGCTACATGAATCACGGTTTGATAAATATTTACTACACTCTTGTTAACATGTGGAGTACCGGACTTTATCCACCAATCCAGTCATATTTACACTTAGAAACATTTTCTCATATTTCAAAGATTTTCCCTAATGCCAGATTTGAAAATGAGGCAGATTTCATGGCAGAAATCTCTTGGAGCAGGTTCTAACCTATAGACATGTAATTTACATTGATACGCTCACTGTTAAATTCCGTGTTCTGAACACACTACATGCATCTCAGATTCGACAAATATTCACTACATAGTTGTTAACATATGGATTACAGCACTTTCATCCACCATACAATGCTTACAGATACTATGAAGAATTTTCTCAGATTTCAAAGGTTAGTTTTAACACCAGTTTTGAAAATGAGGCAGATTTCGCAAAAAAAAATTTGGAGTGAGTTCTAACCAAGAGACATTTATTTTACCTAGATTCGTTCACCGTGATATTCTGTGTTTGGAACACTCTTCATGTATCTCGGATTCGACAAATATTCTCTACAGAGTTGTTAGTATGCGGATTGCCGAACTTTCATCCACCATACAAGGCATATTTACACCTACAATTGATTAATCTGAGTTCGCAGCTTATTCCTAAAGCCAGTTTCAAAAATCAGGCTGTTATCTCAGGAAAAAATTCTTGGAGCGATTTCTAACCTGTGGAAAGATAATTTACATAAATTTCTTCGCCGTGACATTCCATGTTCCGAACATTCTACATGCATAACGGATTCGACAAATATTCACTACAGATTTGTTAGCATGTGGATTACCGAACTTTCATCACAAAACATTGAATATTGATACTTAGAAGTATTTTCTCAGATTTTGCAGCGTTTTCCAAGTGCCAGTTTCAAAAATGAAGCATTTTTCACAGAAAAATTCTCTTGAAGTGAGTTCTACCGAATAGACAAGTAGTTTACATTCTTTCAATCACCGTGAAATTCCACGTTCCAAAAATGTTACATGCATCACGGATTAGAAAAATGATTGTTTAATATGTTGTGAAAAATTGGATTACCGAACTTTCTTCCAACATAAAGGCATCTTTACACCTACAAATATTTTCTCTCATTTCGCAGCTTTATATAAACATCACATTCGAGAAAAAAGCAATTTTCGCCGAAAAATTCTTTTCAAGCTATGTATACCCAATAGAATTTTAATTTACTTAGTTTCATTACCGTGAATTTCCGTGTTCCAAACACTCTAAATAAGTCACGGATTCATAAAGTATTCCCTTCATAGTTGGTTACGTGGATTACCGGACTTAATTTCACCATACAAGGCATATTCACGCTTAGAAGCATTTTCTCAGATTTCTCAGGTTTTCCTTAACGCCAGTTTGGAAAATGAGGCTGATTTCACAGAAAATGTTCTTGGAGCCAGTTCTACCCAAAAGATATATAATTTAACTAGTTCACTCACCGTGACGTTCCGTGTTCTGAACAAGTTACATGCATCAAGGATTTGACAAACATACTTTAATGAGTTGTGAACATTTGTATTATCGAACTTTCATCTTCCTTACAATCTATATTTATACATAGAAAGTTTATTCTGATTTAGTAAATTTCTCCTAATCTCAGTTTCTAAAATCATGCAGTTTTCACAGAGAAATATTCTTGGAGCGAGTTCTATCCAATAGATATGTAATTTACATAGAACCAGTCATGGTGAAATTCCGTGTTCCATAATAGCTACATGCATCACGGTTTCGACAATTATTCACTAAGAGTTGGTAGCATAAGTATTACCGAACATTCATCCACCATAAATGCCATATTGACACTTTGAAGCACTTTCCCATATTTCAAAAGATTTTCCTAATTCCAGTTTTGAAAATGAGGCAGATTCACAAAAAATTCTAGTGGAGCAAGTACTTCCCAATAGAAATGTAATTTACATATTTTCCCTCACAGTGACATTCCAATACCCGAACACGCTACATACTTCACGGATTTGACAAACATTTTTAATAAGTTATGTACATGTGTATTACAGAACTTTCATCCACCATACAAGGCATATTAAAACCTAGAAACATTAACTCTGAATTTGCAGCCTTTTCCTAATGCCAGTTTCGAAAATCAGGCTGTTTTCTCTGGAAAAAATTTTTGGAGCGCATTCTACCCAATAGAAATGAAATTTACATAGATTCCATCTCCGGAAATTTCCGTCATACGATCACGCTACATGCATAGGCTTTCTACAATTATTCACATCAGGTTTGTTTGCATGTGGTTTTATGCACTTCCATCTCAATACAAGGCTTATTGAGAGTTTGAAGCATTTTCTCTGATTTTGAAGAAATTTCGAAATGCCAGTTGCCATAATGAGGCAGATTTTGCAGAAAAGAACTCTTGGAGTCAGTTTTACCCAAGAGACATGTATTTTACCTGGATTCGCTCACCGTGGTATTCTGTGTTCCGAACACTCTTCATGATTCTCGGATTCGACAAATATTCTCTACAAAGTTGTTAGTATGCGGATTGCCGAACTTTCATCCACCATACAAGGCATATTTACACCTACAATTGATTAATCTGAGTTCGCAGAAGATTCCTAACGCCAGTTTCAAAAATCATGCTGTTATCTCAGGAAAAAACCCCTGGAGCGATTTCTAACCTATGGAAATATAATTTAAATAAATTTCCTCGCCGTGACATTCCATGTTCCAAACATTCTGCATGCATAACGGATTCGACAAATATTCACTACAGATTTGTTAGCATGTGGATTACCGAACTTTCATCACAAAACATTGAATATTGATACTTAGAAGTATTTTCTCAGATTTTGCAGCGTTTTCCAAGCGCCAGTTTCAAAAATGAAGCATTTTTCACAGAAAAATTCTCTTGAAGTGAGTTCTACCGAATAGACAAGTAGTTTACATTGTTTCAATCACCGTGAAATTCCACGTTCCAAAAATGGTACATGCATCACGGATTAGAAAAAAGATTGTTTAATATGTTGTGAAAAAGTGGATTACCGAACTTTCTTCCAACATAAAGGCATCTTTACACCTACAAATATTTTCTCTCATTTTGCAGCTTTATCCAAATATCCCATTCGAGAATCAAGCAATTTTTGCCTAAAAATTCTATTCTGGCTAGTTCTACCCAAAAGAATTCTAATTTACATAGTTTCATTACCGTGAAATTCTGTTTTCCGAACGTGCTACATGAATCACGGTTTGAAAAATATTTACTACACTCTTGTTAACATGTGGAGTACCGGACTTTATCCACCAATCCAGTCATATTTACACTTAGAAACATTTTCTCATATTTCAAAGATTTTTCCTAATGCCAGATTTGAAAATGAGGCAGATTTCATGGCAAAAATCTCTTGGAGCAGGTTCTAACCTATAGACATGTAATTTACATTGATACGCTCACTGTTAAATTCCGTGTTCTGAACACACTACATGCATCTCAGATTCGACAAATATTCACTACATAGTTGTTAACATATGGATTACAGCACTTTCATCCACCATACAATGCTTACAGATACTATGAAGAATTTTCTCAGATTTCAAAGGTTAGTTTTAACACCAGTTTTGAAAATGAGGCAGATTTCGCAAAAAAAAATTTGGAGTGAGTTCTAACCAAGAGACATTTATTTTACCTAGATTCGTTCACCGTGATATTCTGTGTTTGGAACACTCTTCATGTATCTCGGATTCGACAAATATTCTCTACAGAGTTGTTAGTATGCGGATTGCCGAACTTTCATCCACCATACAAGGCATATTTACACCTACAATTGATTAATCTGAGTTCGCAGCTTATTCCTAAAGCCAGTTTCAAAAATCAGGCTGTTATCTCAGGAAAAAATTCTTGGAGCGATTTCTAACCTGTGGAAAGATAATTTACATAAATTTCCTCGCCGTGACATTCCGTGTTCCGAACATTCTACATGCATAACGGATTCGACAAATATTCACTACAGATTTGTTAGCATGTGGATTACCGAACTTTCATCACAAAACATTGAATATTGATACTTAGAAGTATTTTGTCAGATTTTGCAGCGTTTTCCAAGTGCCAGTTTCAAAAATGAAGCATTTTTCACAGAAAAATTCTCTTGAAGTGAGTTCTACCGAATAGACAAGTAGTTTACATTCTTTCAATCACCGTGAAATTCCACGTTCCAAAAATGTTACATGCATCACGGATTAGAAAAATGATTGTTTAATATGTTGTGAAAAATTGGATTACCGAACTTTCTTCCAACATAAAGGCATCTTTACACCTACAAATATTTTCTCTCATTTCGCAGCTTTATATAAACATCACATTCGAGAAAAAAGCAATTTTCGCCGAAAAATTCTTTTCAAGCTATGTATACCCAATAGAATTTTAATTTACTTAGTTTCATTACCGTGAATTTCCGTGTTCCAAACACTCTAAATAAGTCACGGATTCATAAAGTATTCCCTTCATAGTTGGTTACGTGGATTACCGGACTTAATTTCACCATACAAGGCATATTCACGCTTAGAAGCATTTTCTCAGATTTCTCAGGTTTTCCTTAACGCCAGTTTGGAAAATGAGGCTGATTTCACAGAAAATGTTCTTGGAGCCAGTTCTACCCAAAAGATATATAATTTAACTAGTTCACTCACCGTGACGTTCCGTGTTCTGAACAAGTTACATGCATCAAGGATTTGACAAACATACTTTAATGAGTTGTGAACATTTGTATTATCGAACTTTCATCTTCCTTACAATCTATATTTATACATAGAAAATTTATTCTGATTTAGTAAATTTCTCCTAATCTCAGTTTCTAAAATCATGCAGTTTTCACAGAGAAATATTCTTGGAGCGAGTTCTATCCAATAGATATGTAATTTACATAGAACCAGTCATGGTGAAATTCCGTGTTCCATAATAGCTACATGCATCACGGTTTCGACAATTATTCACTAAGAGTTGGTAGCATAAGTATTACCGAACATTCATCCACCATAAATGCCATATTGACACTTTGAAGCACTTTCCCATATTTCAAAAGATTTTCCTAATTCCAGTTTTGAAAATGAGGCAGATTCACAAAAAATTCTAGTGGAGCAAGTACTTCCCAATAGAAATGTAATTTACATATTTTCCCTCACAGTGACATTCCAATACCCGAACACGCTACATACTTCACGGATTTGACAAACATTTTTAATAAGTTATGTACATGTGTATTACAGAACTTTCATCCACCATACAAGGCATATTAAAACCTAGAAACATTAACTCTGAATTTGCAGCCTTTTCCTAATGCCAGTTTCGAAAATCAGGCTGTTTTCTCTGGAAAAAATTTTTGGAGCGCATTCTACCCAATAGAAATGAAATTTACATAGATTCCATCTCCGGAAATTTCCGTCATACGATCACGCTACATGCATAGGCTTTCTACAATTATTCACATCAGGTTTGTTTGCATGTGGTTTTATGCACTTCCATCTCAATACAAGGCTTATTGACTGTTTGAAGCATTTTCTCTGATTTTGAAGAAATTTCGAAATGCCAGTTGCCATAATGAGGCAGATTTTGCAGAAAAGAACTCTTGGAGTCAGTTTTACCCAAGAGACATGTATTTTACCTGGATTCGCTCACCGTGGTATTCTGTGTTCCGAACACTCTTCATGATTCTCGGATTCGACAAATATTCTCTACAAAGTTGTTAGTATGCGGATTGCCGAACTTTCATCCACCATACAAGGCATATTTACACCTACAATTGATTAATCTGAGTTCGCAGAAGATTCCTAACGCCAGTTTCAAAAATCATGCTGTTATCTCAGGAAAAAACCCCTGGAGCGATTTCTAACCTATGGAAATATAATTTAAATAAATTTCCTCGCCGTGACATTCCATGTTCCAAACATTCTGCATGCATAACGGATTCGACAAATATTCACTACAGATTTGTTAGCATGTGGATTACCGAACTTTCATCACAAAACATTGAATATTGATACTTAGAAGTATTTTCTCAGATTTTGCAGCGTTTTCCAAGCGCCAGTTTCAAAAATGAAGCATTTTTCACAGAAAAATTCTCTTGAAGTGAGTTCTACCGAATAGACAAGTAGTTTAAATTGTTTCAATCACCGTGAAATTCCACGTTCCAAAAATGGTACATGCATCACGGATTAGAAAAAAGATTGTTTAATATGTTGTGAAAAAGTGGATTACCGAACTTTCTTCCAACATAAAGGCATCTTTACACCTACAAATATTTTCTCTCATTTTGCAGCTTTATCCAAATATCCCATTCGAGAATCAAGCAATTTTCGCCTAAAAATTCTATTCTGGCTAGTTCTACCCAAAAGAATTCTAATTTACATAGTTTCATTACCGTGAAATTCTGTTTTCCGAACGTGCTACATGAATCACGGTTTGAAAAATATTTACTACACTCTTGTTAACATGTGGAGTACCGGACTTTATCCACCAATCCAGTCATATTTACACTTAGAAACATTTTCTCATATTTCAAAGATTTTTCCTAATGCCAGATTTGAAAATGAGGCAGATTTCATGGCAAAAATCTCTTGGAGCAGGTTCTAACCTATAGACATGTAATTTACATTGATACGCTCACTGTTAAATTCCGTGTTCTGAACACACTACATGCATCTCAGATTCGACAAATATTCACTACATAGTTGTTAACATATGGATTACAGCACTTTCATCCACCATACAATGCTTACAGATACTATGAAGAATTTTCTCAGATTTCAAAGGTTAGTTTTAACACCAGTTTTGAAAATGAGGCAGATTTCGCAAAAAAAAATTTGGAGTGAGTTCTAACCAAGAGACATTTATTTTACCTAGATTCGTTCACCGTGATATTCTGTGTTTGGAACACTCTTCATGTATCTCGGATTCGACAAATATTCTCTACAGAGTTGTTAGTATGCGGATTGCCGAACTTTCATCCACCATACAAGGCATATTTACACCTACAATTGATTAATCTGAGTTCGCAGCTTATTCCTAAAGCCAGTTTCAAAAATCAGGCTGTTATCTCAGGAAAAAATTCTTGGAGCGATTTCTAACCTGTGGAAAGATAATTTACATAAATTTCCTCGCCGTGACATTCCGTGTTCCGAACATTCTACATGCATAACGGATTCGACAAATATTCACTACAGATTTGTTAGCATGTGGATTACCGAACTTTCATCACAAAACATTGAATATTGATACTTAGAAGTATTTTCTCAGATTTTGCAGCGTTTTCCAAGTGCCAGTTTCAAAAATGAAGCATTTTTCACAGAAAAATTCTCTTGAAGTGAGTTCTACCGAATAGACAAGTAGTTTACATTCTTTCAATCACCGTGAAATTCCACGTTCCAAAAATGTTACATGCATCACGGATTAGAAAAATGATTGTTTAATATGTTGTGAAAAATTGGATTACCGAACTTTCTTCCAACATAAAGGCATCTTTACACCTACAAATATTTTCTCTCATTTCGCAGCTTTATATAAACATCACATTCGAGAAAAAAGCAATTTTCGCCGAAAAATTCTTTTCAAGCTATGTATACCCAATAGAATTTTAATTTACTTAGTTTCATTACCGTGAATTTCCGTGTTCCAAACACTCTAAATAAGTCACGGATTCATAAAGTATTCCCTTCATAGTTGGTTACGTGGATTACCGGACTTAATTTCACCATACAAGGCATATTCACGCTTAGAAGCATTTTCTCAGATTTCTCAGGTTTTCCTTAACGCCAGTTTGGAAAATGAGGCTGATTTCACAGAAAATGTTCTTGGAGCCAGTTCTACCCAAAAGATATATAATTTAACTAGTTCACTCACCGTGACGTTCCGTGTTCTGAACAAGTTACATGCATCAAGGATTTGACAAACATACTTTAATGAGTTGTGAACATTTGTATTATCGAACTTTCATCTTCCTTACAATCTATATTTATACATAGAAAATTTATTCTGATTTAGTAAATTTCTCCTAATCTCAGTTTCTAAAATCATGCAGTTTTCACAGAGAAATATTCTTGGAGCGAGTTCTATCCAATAGATATGTAATTTACATAGAACCAGTCATGGTGAAATTCCGTGTTCCATAATAGCTACATGCATCACGGTTTCGACAATTATTCACTAAGAGTTGGTAGCATAAGTATTACCGAACATTCATCCACCATAAATGCCATATTGACACTTTGAAGCACTTTCCCATATTTCAAAAGATTTTCCTAATTCCAGTTTTGAAAATGAGGCAGATTCACAAAAAATTCTAGTGGAGCAAGTACTTCCCAATAGAAATGTAATTTACATATTTTCCCTCACAGTGACATTCCAATACCCGAACACGCTACATACTTCACGGATTTGACAAACATTTTTAATAAGTTATGTACATGTGTATTACAGAACTTTCATCCACCATACAAGGCATATTAAAACCTAGAAACATTAACTCTGAATTTGCAGCCTTTTCCTAATGCCAGTTTCGAAAATCAGGCTGTTTTCTCTGGAAAAAATTTTTGGAGCGCATTCTACCCAATAGAAATGAAATTTACATAGATTCCATCTCCGGAAATTTCCGTCATACGATCACGCTACATGCATAGGCTTTCTACAATTATTCACATCAGGTTTGTTTGCATGTGGTTTTATGCACTTCCATCTCAATACAAGGCTTATTGACAGTTTGAAGCATTTTCTCTGATTTTGAAGAAATTTCCAAATACCAGTTGCCATAATGAGGCAGATTTTGCAGAAAAGAACTCTTGGAGTCAGTTCTACCCAAGAGACATGTATTTTACCTGGATTCGCTCACCGTGATATTCTGTGTTCCAAACACTCTTCATGGTTCTCGGATTCGACAAATATTCTCTACAAAGTTGTTAGTATGCGGATTGCCGCACTTTCATCCACCATACAAGTCACATTTACACCTACAGTTGATTAATCTGAGTTCGCAGCTTATTCTTAACGCCAGTTTCAAAAATCATGCTGTTATCTCAGGAAAAAACCCTTGGAGCGTTTTCTAACCTATGGAAAAATAATTTAAATAAATTTCCTCACCGTGACATTCCATGTTCCAAACATTCTGCATGCATAACGGATTCGACAAATATTCACTACAGATTTGTTAGCATGTGGATTACCGAACTTTCATCACAAAACATTGAATATTGATACTTAGAAGTATTTTCTCAGATTTTGCAGCGTTTTCCAAGCGCCAGTTTCAAAAATGAAGCATTTTTCACAGAAAAATTCTCTTGAAGTGAGTTCTACCGAATAGACAAGTAGTTTAAATTGTTTCAATCACCGTGAAATTCCACGTTCCAAAAATGGTACATGCATCACGGATTAGAAAAAAGATTGTTTAATATGTTGTGAAAAAGTGGATTACCGAACTTTCTTCCAACATAAAGGCATCTTTACACCTACAAATATTTTCTCTCATTTTGCAGCTTTATCCAAATATCCCATTCGAGAATCAAGCAATTTTCGCCTAAAAATTCTATTCTGGCTAGTTCTACCCAAAAGAATTCTAATTTACATAGTTTCATTACCGTGAAATTCTGTTTTCCGAACGTGCTACATGAATCACGGTTTGAAAAATATTTACTACACTCTTGTTAACATGTGGAGTACCGGACTTTATCCACCAATCCAGTCATATTTACACTTAGAAACATTTTCTCATATTTCAAAGATTTTTCCTAATGCCAGATTTGAAAATGAGGCAGATTTCATGGCAAAAATCTCTTGGAGCAGGTTCTAACCTATAGACATGTAATTTACATTGATACGCTCACTGTTAAATTCCGTGTTCTGAACACACTACATGCATCTCAGATTCGACAAATATTCACTACATAGTTGTTAACATATGGATTACAGCACTTTCATCCACCATACAATGCTTACAGATACTATGAAGAATTTTCTCAGATTTCAAAGGTTAGTTTTAACACCAGTTTTGAAAATGAGGCAGATTTCGCAAAAAAAAATTTGGAGTGAGTTCTAACCAAGAGACATTTATTTTACCTAGATTCGTTCACCGTGATATTCTGTGTTTGGAACACTCTTCATGTATCTCGGATTCGACAAATATTCTCTACAGAGTTGTTAGTATGCGGATTGCCGAACTTTCATCCACCATACAAGGCATATTTACACCTACAATTGATTAATCTGAGTTCGCAGCTTATTCCTAAAGCCAGTTTCAAAAATCAGGCTGTTATCTCAGGAAAAAATTCTTGGAGCGATTTCTAACCTGTGGAAAGATAATTTACATAAATTTCCTCGCCGTGACATTCCGTGTTCCGAACATTCTACATGCATAACGGATTCGACAAATATTCACTACAGATTTGTTAGCATGTGGATTACCGAACTTTCATCACAAAACATTGAATATTGATACTTAGAAGTATTTTGTCAGATTTTGCAGCGTTTTCCAAGTGCCAGTTTCAAAAATGAAGCATTTTTCACAGAAAAATTCTCTTGAAGTGAGTTCTACCGAATAGACAAGTAGTTTACATTCTTTCAATCACCGTGAAATTCCACGTTCCAAAAATGTTACATGCATCACGGATTAGAAAAATGATTGTTTAATATGTTGTGAAAAATTGGATTACCGAACTTTCTTCCAACATAAAGGCATCTTTACACCTACAAATATTTTCTCTCATTTCGCAGCTTTATATAAACATCACATTCGAGAAAAAAGCAATTTTCGCCGAAAAATTCTTTTCAAGCTATGTATACCCAATAGAATTTTAATTTACTTAGTTTCATTACCGTGAATTTCCGTGTTCCAAACACTCTAAATAAGTCACGGATTCATAAAGTATTCCCTTCATAGTTGGTTACGTGGATTACCGGACTTAATTTCACCATACAAGGCATATTCACGCTTAGAAGCATTTTCTCAGATTTCTCAGGTTTTCCTTAACGCCAGTTTGGAAAATGAGGCTGATTTCACAGAAAATGTTCTTGGAGCCAGTTCTACCCAAAAGATATATAATTTAACTAGTTCACTCACCGTGACGTTCCGTGTTCTGAACAAGTTACATGCATCAAGGATTTGACAAACATACTTTAATGAGTTGTGAACATTTGTATTATCGAACTTTCATCTTCCTTACAATCTATATTTATACATAGAAAATTTATTCTGATTTAGTAAATTTCTCCTAATCTCAGTTTCTAAAATCATGCAGTTTTCACAGAGAAATATTCTTGGAGCGAGTTCTATCCAATAGATATGTAATTTACATAGAACCAGTCATGGTGAAATTCCGTGTTCCATAATAGCTACATGCATCACGGTTTCGACAATTATTCACTAAGAGTTGGTAGCATAAGTATTACCGAACATTCATCCACCATAAATGCCATATTGACACTTTGAAGCACTTTCCCATATTTCAAAAGATTTTCCTAATTCCAGTTTTGAAAATGAGGCAGATTCACAAAAAATTCTAGTGGAGCAAGTACTTCCCAATAGAAATGTAATTTACATATTTTCCCTCACAGTGACATTCCAATACCCGAACACGCTACATACTTCACGGATTTGACAAACATTTTTAATAAGTTATGTACATGTGTATTACAGAACTTTCATCCACCATACAAGGCATATTAAAACCTAGAAACATTAACTCTGAATTTGCAGCCTTTTCCTAATGCCAGTTTCGAAAATCAGGCTGTTTTCTCTGGAAAAAATTTTTGGAGCGCATTCTACCCAATAGAAATGAAATTTACATAGATTCCATCTCCGGAAATATCCGTCATACGATCACGCTACATGCATAGGCTTTCTACAATTATTCACATCAGGTTTGTTTGCATGTGGTTTTATGCACTTCCATCTCAATACAAGGCTTATTGAGAGTTTGAAGCATTTTCTCTGATTTTGAAGAAATTTCGAAATGCCAGTTGCCATAATGAGGCAGATTTTGCAGAAAAGAACTCTTGGAGTCAGTTTTACCCAAGAGACATGTATTTTACCTGGATTCGCTCACCGTGGTATTCTGTGTTCCGAACACTCTTCATGATTCTCGGATTCGACAAATATTCTCTACAAAGTTGTTAGTATGCGGATTGCCGAAATTTCATCCACCATACAAGGCATATTTACACCTACAATTGATTAATCTGAGTTCGCAGAAGATTCCTAACGCCAGTTTCAAAAATCATGCTGTTATCTCAGGAAAAAACCCCTGGAGCGATTTCTAACCTATGGAAATATAATTTAAATAAATTTCCTCGCCGTGACATTCCATGTTCCAAACATTCTGCATGCATAACGGATTCGACAAATATTCACTACAGATTTGTTAGCATGTGGATTACCGAACTTTCATCACAAAACATTGAATATTGATACTTAGAAGTATTTTCTCAGATTTTGCAGCATTTTCCAAGCGCCAGTTTCAAAAATGAAGCATTTTTCACAGAAAAATTCTCTTGAAGTGAGTTCTACCGAATAGACAAGTAGTTTAAATTGTTTCAATCACCGTGAAATTCCACGTTCCAAAAATGGTACATGCATCACGGATTAGAAAAAAGATTGTTTAATATGTTGTGAAAAAGTGGATTACCGAACTTTCTTCCAACATAAAGGCATCTTTACACCTACAAATATTTTCTCTCATTTTGCAGCTTTATCCAAATATCCCATTCGAGAATCAAGCAATTTTCGCCTAAAAATTCTATTCTGGCTAGTTCTACCCAAAAGAATTCTAATTTACATAGTTTCATTACCGTGAAATTCTGTTTTCCGAACGTGCTACATGAATCACGGTTTGAAAAATATTTACTACACTCTTGTTAACATGTGGAGTACCGGACTTTATCCACCAATCCAGTCATATTTACACTTAGAAACATTTTCTCATATTTCAAAGATTTTTCCTAATGCCAGATTTGAAAATGAGGCAGATTTCATGGCAAAAATCTCTTGGAGCAGGTTCTAACCTATAGACATGTAATTTACATTGATACGCTCACTGTTAAATTCCGTGTTCTGAACACACTACATGCATCTCAGATTCGACAAATATTCACTACATAGTTGTTAACATATGGATTACAGCACTTTCATCCACCATACAATGCTTACAGATACTATGAAGAATTTTCTCAGATTTCAAAGGTTAGTTTTAACACCAGTTTTGAAAATGAGGCAGATTTCGCAAAAAAAAATTTGGAGTGAGTTCTAACCAAGAGACATTTATTTTACCTAGATTCGTTCACCGTGATATTCTGTGTTTGGAACACTCTTCATGTATCTCGGATTCGACAAATATTCTCTACAGAGTTGTTAGTATGCGGATTGCCGAACTTTCATCCACCATACAAGGCATATTTACACCTACAATTGATTAATCTGAGTTCGCAGCTTATTCCTAAAGCCAGTTTCAAAAATCAGGCTGTTATCTCAGGAAAAAATTCTTGGAGCGATTTCTAACCTGTGGAAAGATAATTTACATAAATTTCCTCGCCGTGACATTCCGTGTTCCGAACATTCTACATGCATAACGGATTCGACAAATATTCACTACAGATTTGTTAGCATGTGGATTACCGAACTTTCATCACAAAACATTGAATATTGATACTTAGAAGTATTTTCTCAGATTTTGCAGCGTTTTCCAAGTGCCAGTTTCAAAAATGAAGCATTTTTCACAGAAAAATTCTCTTGAAGTGAGTTCTACCGAATAGACAAGTAGTTTACATTCTTTCAATCACCGTGAAATTCCACGTTCCAAAAATGTTACATGCATCACGGATTAGAAAAATGATTGTTTAATATGTTGTGAAAAATTGGATTACCGAACTTTCTTCCAACATAAAGGCATCTTTACACCTACAAATATTTTCTCTCATTTCGCAGCTTTATATAAACATCACATTCGAGAAAAAAGCAATTTTCGCCGAAAAATTCTTTTCAAGCTATGTATACCCAATAGAATTTTAATTTACTTAGTTTCATTACCGTGAATTTCCGTGTTCCAAACACTCTAAATAAGTCACGGATTCATAAAGTATTCCCTTCATAGTTGGTTACGTGGATTACCGGACTTAATTTCACCATACAAGGCATATTCACGCTTAGAAGCATTTTCTCAGATTTCTCAGGTTTTCCTTAACGCCAGTTTGGAAAATGAGGCTGATTTCACAGAAAATGTTCTTGGAGCCAGTTCTACCCAAAAGATATATAATTTAACTAGTTCACTCACCGTGACGTTCCGTGTTCTGAACAAGTTACATGCATCAAGGATTTGACAAACATACTTTAATGAGTTGTGAACATTTGTATTATCGAACTTTCATCTTCCTTACAATCTATATTTATACATAGAAAATTTATTCTGATTTAGTAAATTTCTCCTAATCTCAGTTTCTAAAATCATGCAGTTTTCACAGAGAAATATTCTTGGAGCGAGTTCTATCCAATAGATATGTAATTTACATAGAACCAGTCATGGTGAAATTCCGTGTTCCATAATAGCTACATGCATCACGGTTTCGACAATTATTCACTAAGAGTTGGTAGCATAAGTATTACCGAACATTCATCCACCATAAATGCCATATTGACACTTTGAAGCACTTTCCCATATTTCAAAAGATTTTCCTAATTCCAGTTTTGAAAATGAGGCAGATTCACAAAAAATTCTAGTGGAGCAAGTACTTCCCAATAGAAATGTAATTTACATATTTTCCCTCACAGTGACATTCCAATACCCGAACACGCTACATACTTCACGGATTTGACAAACATTTTTAATAAGTTATGTACATGTGTATTACAGAACTTTCATCCACCATACAAGGCATATTAAAACCTAGAAACATTAACTCTGAATTTGCAGCCTTTTCCTAATGCCAGTTTCGAAAATCAGGCTGTTTTCTCTGGAAAAAATTTTTGGAGCGCATTCTACCCAATAGAAATGAAATTTACATAGATTCCATCTCCGGAAATATCCGTCATACGATCACGCTACATGCATAGGCTTTCTACAATTATTCACATCAGGTTTGTTTGCATGTGGTTTTATGCACTTCCATCTCAATACAAGGCTTATTGAGAGTTTGAAGCATTTTCTCTGATTTTGAAGAAATTTCGAAATGCCAGTTGCCATAATGAGGCAGATTTTGCAGAAAAGAACTCTTGGAGTCAGTTTTACCCAAGAGACATGTATTTTACCTGGATTCGCTCACCGTGGTATTCTGTGTTCCGAACACTCTTCATGATTCTCGGATTCGACAAATATTCTCTACAAAGTTGTTAGTATGCGGATTGCCGAAATTTCATCCACCATACAAGGCATATTTACACCTACAATTGATTAATCTGAGTTCGCAGAAGATTCCTAACGCCAGTTTCAAAAATCATGCTGTTATCTCAGGAAAAAACCCCTGGAGCGATTTCTAACCTATGGAAATATAATTTAAATAAATTTCCTCGCCGTGACATTCCATGTTCCAAACATTCTGCATGCATAACGGATTCGACAAATATTCACTACAGATTTGTTAGCATGTGGATTACCGAACTTTCATCACAAAACATTGAATATTGATACTTAGAAGTATTTTCTCAGATTTTGCAGCATTTTCCAAGCGCCAGTTTCAAAAATGAAGCATTTTTCACAGAAAAATTCTCTTGAAGTGAGTTCTACCGAATAGACAAGTAGTTTAAATTGTTTCAATCACCGTGAAATTCCACGTTCCAAAAATGGTACATGCATCACGGATTAGAAAAAAGATTGTTTAATATGTTGTGAAAAAGTGGATTACCGAACTTTCTTCCAACATAAAGGCATCTTTACACCTACAAATATTTTCTCTCATTTTGCAGCTTTATCCAAATATCCCATTCGAGAATCAAGCAATTTTCGCCTAAAAATTCTATTCTGGCTAGTTCTACCCAAAAGAATTCTAATTTACATAGTTTCATTACCGTGAAATTCTGTTTTCCGAACGTGCTACATGAATCACGGTTTGAAAAATATTTACTACACTCTTGTTAACATGTGGAGTACCGGACTTTATCCACCAATCCAGTCATATTTACACTTAGAAACATTTTCTCATATTTCAAAGATTTTTCCTAATGCCAGATTTGAAAATGAGGCAGATTTCATGGCAAAAATCTCTTGGAGCAGGTTCTAACCTATAGACATGTAATTTACATTGATACGCTCACTGTTAAATTCCGTGTTCTGAACACACTACATGCATCTCAGATTCGACAAATATTCACTACATAGTTGTTAACATATGGATTACAGCACTTTCATCCACCATACAATGCTTACAGATACTATGAAGAATTTTCTCAGATTTCAAAGGTTAGTTTTAACACCAGTTTTGAAAATGAGGCAGATTTCGCAAAAAAAAATTTGGAGTGAGTTCTAACCAAGAGACATTTATTTTACCTAGATTCGTTCACCGTGATATTCTGTGTTTGGAACACTCTTCATGTATCTCGGATTCGACAAATATTCTCTACAGAGTTGTTAGTATGCGGATTGCCGAACTTTCATCCACCATACAAGGCATATTTACACCTACAATTGATTAATCTGAGTTCGCAGCTTATTCCTAAAGCCAGTTTCAAAAATCAGGCTGTTATCTCAGGAAAAAATTCTTGGAGCGATTTCTAACCTGTGGAAAGATAATTTACATAAATTTCCTCGCCGTGACATTCCGTGTTCCGAACATTCTACATGCATAACGGATTCGACAAATATTCACTACAGATTTGTTAGCATGTGGATTACCGAACTTTCATCACAAAACATTGAATATTGATACTTAGAAGTATTTTCTCAGATTTTGCAGCGTTTTCCAAGTGCCAGTTTCAAAAATGAAGCATTTTTCACAGAAAAATTCTCTTGAAGTGAGTTCTACCGAATAGACAAGTAGTTTACATTCTTTCAATCACCGTGAAATTCCACGTTCCAAAAATGTTACATGCATCACGGATTAGAAAAATGATTGTTTAATATGTTGTGAAAAATTGGATTACCGAACTTTCTTCCAACATAAAGGCATCTTTACACCTACAAATATTTTCTCTCATTTCGCAGCTTTATATAAACATCACATTCGAGAAAAAAGCAATTTTCGCCGAAAAATTCTTTTCAAGCTATGTATACCCAATAGAATTTTAATTTACTTAGTTTCATTACCGTGAATTTCCGTGTTCCAAACACTCTAAATAAGTCACGGATTCATAAAGTATTCCCTTCATAGTTGGTTACGTGGATTACCGGACTTAATTTCACCATACAAGGCATATTCACGCTTAGAAGCATTTTCTCAGATTTCTCAGGTTTTCCTTAACGCCAGTTTGGAAAATGAGGCTGATTTCACAGAAAATGTTCTTGGAGCCAGTTCTACCCAAAAGATATATAATTTAACTAGTTCACTCACCGTGACGTTCCGTGTTCTGAACAAGTTACATGCATCAAGGATTTGACAAACATACTTTAATGAGTTGTGAACATTTGTATTATCGAACTTTCATCTTCCTTACAATCTATATTTATACATAGAAAATTTATTCTGATTTAGTAAATTTCTCCTAATCTCAGTTTCTAAAATCATGCAGTTTTCACAGAGAAATATTCTTGGAGCGAGTTCTATCCAATAGATATGTAATTTACATAGAACCAGTCATGGTGAAATTCCGTGTTCCATAATAGCTACATGCATCACGGTTTCGACAATTATTCACTAAGAGTTGGTAGCATAAGTATTACCGAACATTCATCCACCATAAATGCCATATTGACACTTTGAAGCACTTTCCCATATTTCAAAAGATTTTCCTAATTCCAGTTTTGAAAATGAGGCAGATTCACAAAAAATTCTAGTGGAGCAAGTACTTCCCAATAGAAATGTAATTTACATATTTTCCCTCACAGTGACATTCCAATACCCGAACACGCTACATACTTCACGGATTTGACAAACATTTTTAATAAGTTATGTACATGTGTATTACAGAACTTTCATCCACCATACAAGGCATATTAAAACCTAGAAACATTAACTCTGAATTTGCAGCCTTTTCCTAATGCCAGTTTCG
Organism: Camelus bactrianus; assembly: GCF_048773025.1. Taxonomy (NCBI): domain Eukaryota; kingdom Metazoa; phylum Chordata; class Mammalia; order Artiodactyla; family Camelidae; genus Camelus; species Camelus bactrianus. The sequence goes on along the minus strand of NC_133539.1, from coordinate 138,731,627 downwards.
AAAATCAGGCTGTTTTCTCTGGAAAAAATTTTTGGAGCGCATTCTACCCAATAGAAATGAAATTTACATAGATTCCATCTCCGGAAATTTCCGTCATACGATCACGCTACATGCATAGGCTTTCTACAATTATTCACATCAGGTTTGTTTGCATGTGGTTTTATGCACTTCCATCTCAATACAAGGCTTATTGACAGTTTGAAGCATTTTCTCTGATTTTGAAGAAATTTCCAAATACCAGTTGCCATAATGAGGCAGATTTTGCAGAAAAGAACTCTTGGAGTCAGTTCTACCCAAGAGACATGTATTTTACCTGGATTCGCTCACCGTGATATTCTGTGTTCCAAACACTCTTCATGGTTCTCGGATTCGACAAATATTCTCTACAAAGTTGTTAGTATGCGGATTGCCGCACTTTCATCCACCATACAAGTCACATTTACACCTACAGTTGATTAATCTGAGTTCGCAGCTTATTCTTAACGCCAGTTTCAAAAATCATGCTGTTATCTCAGGAAAAAACCCTTGGAGCGTTTTCTAACCTATGGAAAAATAATTTAAATAAATTTCCTCACCGTGACATTCCATGTTCCAAACATTCTGCATGCATAACGGATTCGACAAATATTCACTACAGATTTGTTAGCATGTGGATTACCGAACTTTCATCACAAAACATTGAATATTGATACTTAGAAGTATTTTCTCAGATTTTGCAGCGTTTTCCAAGCGCCAGTTTCAAAAATGAAGCATTTTTCACAGAAAAATTCTCTTGAAGTGAGTTCTACCGAATAGACAAGTAGTTTAAATTGTTTCAATCACCGTGAAATTCCACGTTCCAAAAATGGTACATGCATCACGGATTAGAAAAAAGATTGTTTAATATGTTGTGAAAAAGTGGATTACCGAACTTTCTTCCAACATAAAGGCATCTTTACACCTACAAATATTTTCTCTCATTTTGCAGCTTTATCCAAATATCCCATTCGAGAATCAAGCAATTTTCGCCTAAAAATTCTATTCTGGCTAGTTCTACCCAAAAGAATTCTAATTTACATAGTTTCATTACCGTGAAATTCTGTTTTCCGAACGTGCTACATGAATCACGGTTTGAAAAATATTTACTACACTCTTGTTAACATGTGGAGTACCGGACTTTATCCACCAATCCAGTCATATTTACACTTAGAAACATTTTCTCATATTTCAAAGATTTTTCCTAATGCCAGATTTGAAAATGAGGCAGATTTCATGGCAAAAATCTCTTGGAGCAGGTTCTAACCTATAGACATGTAATTTACATTGATACGCTCACTGTTAAATTCCGTGTTCTGAACACACTACATGCATCTCAGATTCGACAAATATTCACTACATAGTTGTTAACATATGGATTACAGCACTTTCATCCACCATACAATGCTTACAGATACTATGAAGAATTTTCTCAGATTTCAAAGGTTAGTTTTAACACCAGTTTTGAAAATGAGGCAGATTTCGCAAAAAAAAATTTGGAGTGAGTTCTAACCAAGAGACATTTATTTTACCTAGATTCGTTCACCGTGATATTCTGTGTTTGGAACACTCTTCATGTATCTCGGATTCGACAAATATTCTCTACAGAGTTGTTAGTATGCGGATTGCCGAACTTTCATCCACCATACAAGGCATATTTACACCTACAATTGATTAATCTGAGTTCGCAGCTTATTCCTAAAGCCAGTTTCAAAAATCAGGCTGTTATCTCAGGAAAAAATTCTTGGAGCGATTTCTAACCTGTGGAAAGATAATTTACATAAATTTCCTCGCCGTGACATTCCGTGTTCCGAACATTCTACATGCATAACGGATTCGACAAATATTCACTACAGATTTGTTAGCATGTGGATTACCGAACTTTCATCACAAAACATTGAATATTGATACTTAGAAGTATTTTGTCAGATTTTGCAGCGTTTTCCAAGTGCCAGTTTCAAAAATGAAGCATTTTTCACAGAAAAATTCTCTTGAAGTGAGTTCTACCGAATAGACAAGTAGTTTACATTCTTTCAATCACCGTGAAATTCCACGTTCCAAAAATGTTACATGCATCACGGATTAGAAAAATGATTGTTTAATATGTTGTGAAAAATTGGATTACCGAACTTTCTTCCAACATAAAGGCATCTTTACACCTACAAATATTTTCTCTCATTTCGCAGCTTTATATAAACATCACATTCGAGAAAAAAGCAATTTTCGCCGAAAAATTCTTTTCAAGCTATGTATACCCAATAGAATTTTAATTTACTTAGTTTCATTACCGTGAATTTCCGTGTTCCAAACACTCTAAATAAGTCACGGATTCATAAAGTATTCCCTTCATAGTTGGTTACGTGGATTACCGGACTTAATTTCACCATACAAGGCATATTCACGCTTAGAAGCATTTTCTCAGATTTCTCAGGTTTTCCTTAACGCCAGTTTGGAAAATGAGGCTGATTTCACAGAAAATGTTCTTGGAGCCAGTTCTACCCAAAAGATATATAATTTAACTAGTTCACTCACCGTGACGTTCCGTGTTCTGAACAAGTTACATGCATCAAGGATTTGACAAACATACTTTAATGAGTTGTGAACATTTGTATTATCGAACTTTCATCTTCCTTACAATCTATATTTATACATAGAAAATTTATTCTGATTTAGTAAATTTCTCCTAATCTCAGTTTCTAAAATCATGCAGTTTTCACAGAGAAATATTCTTGGAGCGAGTTCTATCCAATAGATATGTAATTTACATAGAACCAGTCATGGTGAAATTCCGTGTTCCATAATAGCTACATGCATCACGGTTTCGACAATTATTCACTAAGAGTTGGTAGCATAAGTATTACCGAACATTCATCCACCATAAATGCCATATTGACACTTTGAAGCACTTTCCCATATTTCAAAAGATTTTCCTAATTCCAGTTTTGAAAATGAGGCAGATTCACAAAAAATTCTAGTGGAGCAAGTACTTCCCAATAGAAATGTAATTTACATATTTTCCCTCACAGTGACATTCCAATACCCGAACACGCTACATACTTCACGGATTTGACAAACATTTTTAATAAGTTATGTACATGTGTATTACAGAACTTTCATCCACCATACAAGGCATATTAAAACCTAGAAACATTAACTCTGAATTTGCAGCCTTTTCCTAATGCCAGTTTCGAAAATCAGGCTGTTTTCTCTGGAAAAAATTTTTGGAGCGCATTCTACCCAATAGAAATGAAATTTACATAGATTCCATCTCCGGAAATATCCGTCATACGATCACGCTACATGCATAGGCTTTCTACAATTATTCACATCAGGTTTGTTTGCATGTGGTTTTATGCACTTCCATCTCAATACAAGGCTTATTGAGAGTTTGAAGCATTTTCTCTGATTTTGAAGAAATTTCGAAATGCCAGTTGCCATAATGAGGCAGATTTTGCAGAAAAGAACTCTTGGAGTCAGTTTTACCCAAGAGACATGTATTTTACCTGGATTCGCTCACCGTGGTATTCTGTGTTCCGAACACTCTTCATGATTCTCGGATTCGACAAATATTCTCTACAAAGTTGTTAGTATGCGGATTGCCGAAATTTCATCCACCATACAAGGCATATTTACACCTACAATTGATTAATCTGAGTTCGCAGAAGATTCCTAACGCCAGTTTCAAAAATCATGCTGTTATCTCAGGAAAAAACCCCTGGAGCGATTTCTAACCTATGGAAATATAATTTAAATAAATTTCCTCGCCGTGACATTCCATGTTCCAAACATTCTGCATGCATAACGGATTCGACAAATATTCACTACAGATTTGTTAGCATGTGGATTACCGAACTTTCATCACAAAACATTGAATATTGATACTTAGAAGTATTTTCTCAGATTTTGCAGCATTTTCCAAGCGCCAGTTTCAAAAATGAAGCATTTTTCACAGAAAAATTCTCTTGAAGTGAGTTCTACCGAATAGACAAGTAGTTTAAATTGTTTCAATCACCGTGAAATTCCACGTTCCAAAAATGGTACATGCATCACGGATTAGAAAAAAGATTGTTTAATATGTTGTGAAAAAGTGGATTACCGAACTTTCTTCCAACATAAAGGCATCTTTACACCTACAAATATTTTCTCTCATTTTGCAGCTTTATCCAAATATCCCATTCGAGAATCAAGCAATTTTCGCCTAAAAATTCTATTCTGGCTAGTTCTACCCAAAAGAATTCTAATTTACATAGTTTCATTACCGTGAAATTCTGTTTTCCGAACGTGCTACATGAATCACGGTTTGAAAAATATTTACTACACTCTTGTTAACATGTGGAGTACCGGACTTTATCCACCAATCCAGTCATATTTACACTTAGAAACATTTTCTCATATTTCAAAGATTTTTCCTAATGCCAGATTTGAAAATGAGGCAGATTTCATGGCAAAAATCTCTTGGAGCAGGTTCTAACCTATAGACATGTAATTTACATTGATACGCTCACTGTTAAATTCCGTGTTCTGAACACACTACATGCATCTCAGATTCGACAAATATTCACTACATAGTTGTTAACATATGGATTACAGCACTTTCATCCACCATACAATGCTTACAGATACTATGAAGAATTTTCTCAGATTTCAAAGGTTAGTTTTAACACCAGTTTTGAAAATGAGGCAGATTTCGCAAAAAAAAATTTGGAGTGAGTTCTAACCAAGAGACATTTATTTTACCTAGATTCGTTCACCGTGATATTCTGTGTTTGGAACACTCTTCATGTATCTCGGATTCGACAAATATTCTCTACAGAGTTGTTAGTATGCGGATTGCCGAACTTTCATCCACCATACAAGGCATATTTACACCTACAATTGATTAATCTGAGTTCGCAGCTTATTCCTAAAGCCAGTTTCAAAAATCAGGCTGTTATCTCAGGAAAAAATTCTTGGAGCGATTTCTAACCTGTGGAAAGATAATTTACATAAATTTCCTCGCCGTGACATTCCGTGTTCCGAACATTCTACATGCATAACGGATTCGACAAATATTCACTACAGATTTGTTAGCATGTGGATTACCGAACTTTCATCACAAAACATTGAATATTGATACTTAGAAGTATTTTCTCAGATTTTGCAGCGTTTTCCAAGTGCCAGTTTCAAAAATGAAGCATTTTTCACAGAAAAATTCTCTTGAAGTGAGTTCTACCGAATAGACAAGTAGTTTACATTCTTTCAATCACCGTGAAATTCCACGTTCCAAAAATGTTACATGCATCACGGATTAGAAAAATGATTGTTTAATATGTTGTGAAAAATTGGATTACCGAACTTTCTTCCAACATAAAGGCATCTTTACACCTACAAATATTTTCTCTCATTTCGCAGCTTTATATAAACATCACATTCGAGAAAAAAGCAATTTTCGCCGAAAAATTCTTTTCAAGCTATGTATACCCAATAGAATTTTAATTTACTTAGTTTCATTACCGTGAATTTCCGTGTTCCAAACACTCTAAATAAGTCACGGATTCATAAAGTATTCCCTTCATAGTTGGTTACGTGGATTACCGGACTTAATTTCACCATACAAGGCATATTCACGCTTAGAAGCATTTTCTCAGATTTCTCAGGTTTTCCTTAACGCCAGTTTGGAAAATGAGGCTGATTTCACAGAAAATGTTCTTGGAGCCAGTTCTACCCAAAAGATATATAATTTAACTAGTTCACTCACCGTGACGTTCCGTGTTCTGAACAAGTTACATGCATCAAGGATTTGACAAACATACTTTAATGAGTTGTGAACATTTGTATTATCGAACTTTCATCTTCCTTACAATCTATATTTATACATAGAAAATTTATTCTGATTTAGTAAATTTCTCCTAATCTCAGTTTCTAAAATCATGCAGTTTTCACAGAGAAATATTCTTGGAGCGAGTTCTATCCAATAGATATGTAATTTACATAGAACCAGTCATGGTGAAATTCCGTGTTCCATAATAGCTACATGCATCACGGTTTCGACAATTATTCACTAAGAGTTGGTAGCATAAGTATTACCGAACATTCATCCACCATAAATGCCATATTGACACTTTGAAGCACTTTCCCATATTTCAAAAGATTTTCCTAATTCCAGTTTTGAAAATGAGGCAGATTCACAAAAAATTCTAGTGGAGCAAGTACTTCCCAATAGAAATGTAATTTACATATTTTCCCTCACAGTGACATTCCAATACCCGAACACGCTACATACTTCACGGATTTGACAAACATTTTTAATAAGTTATGTACATGTGTATTACAGAACTTTCATCCACCATACAAGGCATATTAAAACCTAGAAACATTAACTCTGAATTTGCAGCCTTTTCCTAATGCCAGTTTCGAAAATCAGGCTGTTTTCTCTGGAAAAAATTTTTGGAGCGCATTCTACCCAATAGAAATGAAATTTACATAGATTCCATCTCCGGAAATATCCGTCATACGATCACGCTACATGCATAGGCTTTCTACAATTATTCACATCAGGTTTGTTTGCATGTGGTTTTATGCACTTCCATCTCAATACAAGGCTTATTGAGAGTTTGAAGCATTTTCTCTGATTTTGAAGAAATTTCGAAATGCCAGTTGCCATAATGAGGCAGATTTTGCAGAAAAGAACTCTTGGAGTCAGTTTTACCCAAGAGACATGTATTTTACCTGGATTCGCTCACCGTGGTATTCTGTGTTCCGAACACTCTTCATGATTCTCGGATTCGACAAATATTCTCTACAAAGTTGTTAGTATGCGGATTGCCGAAATTTCATCCACCATACAAGGCATATTTACACCTACAATTGATTAATCTGAGTTCGCAGAAGATTCCTAACGCCAGTTTCAAAAATCATGCTGTTATCTCAGGAAAAAACCCCTGGAGCGATTTCTAACCTATGGAAATATAATTTAAATAAATTTCCTCGCCGTGACATTCCATGTTCCAAACATTCTGCATGCATAACGGATTCGACAAATATTCACTACAGATTTGTTAGCATGTGGATTACCGAACTTTCATCACAAAACATTGAATATTGATACTTAGAAGTATTTTCTCAGATTTTGCAGCATTTTCCAAGCGCCAGTTTCAAAAATGAAGCATTTTTCACAGAAAAATTCTCTTGAAGTGAGTTCTACCGAATAGACAAGTAGTTTAAATTGTTTCAATCACCGTGAAATTCCACGTTCCAAAAATGGTACATGCATCACGGATTAGAAAAAAGATTGTTTAATATGTTGTGAAAAAGTGGATTACCGAACTTTCTTCCAACATAAAGGCATCTTTACACCTACAAATATTTTCTCTCATTTTGCAGCTTTATCCAAATATCCCATTCGAGAATCAAGCAATTTTCGCCTAAAAATTCTATTCTGGCTAGTTCTACCCAAAAGAATTCTAATTTACATAGTTTCATTACCGTGAAATTCTGTTTTCCGAACGTGCTACATGAATCACGGTTTGAAAAATATTTACTACACTCTTGTTAACATGTGGAGTACCGGACTTTATCCACCAATCCAGTCATATTTACACTTAGAAACATTTTCTCATATTTCAAAGATTTTTCCTAATGCCAGATTTGAAAATGAGGCAGATTTCATGGCAAAAATCTCTTGGAGCAGGTTCTAACCTATAGACATGTAATTTACATTGATACGCTCACTGTTAAATTCCGTGTTCTGAACACACTACATGCATCTCAGATTCGACAAATATTCACTACATAGTTGTTAACATATGGATTACAGCACTTTCATCCACCATACAATGCTTACAGATACTATGAAGAATTTTCTCAGATTTCAAAGGTTAGTTTTAACACCAGTTTTGAAAATGAGGCAGATTTCGCAAAAAAAAATTTGGAGTGAGTTCTAACCAAGAGACATTTATTTTACCTAGATTCGTTCACCGTGATATTCTGTGTTTGGAACACTCTTCATGTATCTCGGATTCGACAAATATTCTCTACAGAGTTGTTAGTATGCGGATTGCCGAACTTTCATCCACCATACAAGGCATATTTACACCTACAATTGATTAATCTGAGTTCGCAGCTTATTCCTAAAGCCAGTTTCAAAAATCAGGCTGTTATCTCAGGAAAAAATTCTTGGAGCGATTTCTAACCTGTGGAAAGATAATTTACATAAATTTCCTCGCCGTGACATTCCGTGTTCCGAACATTCTACATGCATAACGGATTCGACAAATATTCACTACAGATTTGTTAGCATGTGGATTACCGAACTTTCATCACAAAACATTGAATATTGATACTTAGAAGTATTTTCTCAGATTTTGCAGCGTTTTCCAAGTGCCAGTTTCAAAAATGAAGCATTTTTCACAGAAAAATTCTCTTGAAGTGAGTTCTACCGAATAGACAAGTAGTTTACATTCTTTCAATCACCGTGAAATTCCACGTTCCAAAAATGTTACATGCATCACGGATTAGAAAAATGATTGTTTAATATGTTGTGAAAAATTGGATTACCGAACTTTCTTCCAACATAAAGGCATCTTTACACCTACAAATATTTTCTCTCATTTCGCAGCTTTATATAAACATCACATTCGAGAAAAAAGCAATTTTCGCCGAAAAATTCTTTTCAAGCTATGTATACCCAATAGAATTTTAATTTACTTAGTTTCATTACCGTGAATTTCCGTGTTCCAAACACTCTAAATAAGTCACGGATTCATAAAGTATTCCCTTCATAGTTGGTTACGTGGATTACCGGACTTAATTTCACCATACAAGGCATATTCACGCTTAGAAGCATTTTCTCAGATTTCTCAGGTTTTCCTTAACGCCAGTTTGGAAAATGAGGCTGATTTCACAGAAAATGTTCTTGGAGCCAGTTCTACCCAAAAGATATATAATTTAACTAGTTCACTCACCGTGACGTTCCGTGTTCTGAACAAGTTACATGCATCAAGGATTTGACAAACATACTTTAATGAGTTGTGAACATTTGTATTATCGAACTTTCATCTTCCTTACAATCTATATTTATACATAGAAAATTTATTCTGATTTAGTAAATTTCTCCTAATCTCAGTTTCTAAAATCATGCAGTTTTCACAGAGAAATATTCTTGGAGCGAGTTCTATCCAATAGATATGTAATTTACATAGAACCAGTCATGGTGAAATTCCGTGTTCCATAATAGCTACATGCATCACGGTTTCGACAATTATTCACTAAGAGTTGGTAGCATAAGTATTACCGAACATTCATCCACCATAAATGCCATATTGACACTTTGAAGCACTTTCCCATATTTCAAAAGATTTTCCTAATTCCAGTTTTGAAAATGAGGCAGATTCACAAAAAATTCTAGTGGAGCAAGTACTTCCCAATAGAAATGTAATTTACATATTTTCCCTCACAGTGACATTCCAATACCCGAACACGCTACATACTTCACGGATTTGACAAACATTTTTAATAAGTTATGTACATGTGTATTACAGAACTTTCATCCACCATACAAGGCATATTAAAACCTAGAAACATTAACTCTGAATTTGCAGCCTTTTCCTAATGCCAGTTTCGAAAATCAGGCTGTTTTCTCTGGAAAAAATTTTTGGAGCGCATTCTACCCAATAGAAATGAAATTTACATAGATTCCATCTCCGGAAATTTCCGTCATACGATCACGCTACATGCATAGGCTTTCTACAATTATTCACATCAGGTTTGTTTTCATGTGGTTTTATGCACTTCCATCTCAATACAAGGCTTAATGAGAGTTTGAAGCATTTTCTCTGATTTTGAAGAAATTTCGAAATGCCAGTTGCCATAATGAGGCAGATTTTGCAGAAAAGAACTCTTGGAGTCAGTTTTACCCAAGAGACATGTATTTTACCTGGATTCGCTCACCGTGGTATTCTGTGTTCCGAACACTCTTCATGATTCTCGGATTCGACAAATATTCTCTACAAAGTTGTTAGTATGCGGATTGCCGAACTTTCATCCACCATACAAGGCATATTTACACCTACAATTGATTAATCTGAGTTCGCAGAAGATTCCTAACGCCAGTTTCAAAAATCATGCTGTTATCTCAGGAAAAAACCCCTGGAGCGATTTCTAACCTATGGAAATATAATTTAAATAAATTTCCTCGCCGTGACATTCCATGTTCCAAACATTCTGCATGCATAACGGATTCGACAAATATTCACTACAGATTTGTTAGCATGTGGATTACCGAACTTTCATCACAAAACATTGAATATTGATACTTAGAAGTATTTTCTCAGATTTTGCAGCGTTTTCCAAGCGCCAGTTTCAAAAATGAAGCATTTTTCACAGAAAAATTCTCTTGAAGTGAGTTCTACCGAATAGACAAGTAGTTTAAATTGTTTCAATCACCGTGAAATTCCACGTTCCAAAAATGGTACATGCATCACGGATTAGAAAAAAGATTGTTTAATATGTTGTGAAAAAGTGGATTACCGAACTTTCTTCCAACATAAAGGCATCTTTACACCTACAAATATTTTCTCTCATTTTGCAGCTTTATCCAAATATCCCATTCGAGAATCAAGCAATTTTCGCCTAAAAATTCTATTCTGGCTAGTTCTACCCAAAAGAATTCTAATTTACATAGTTTCATTACCGTGAAATTCTGTTTTCCGAACGTGCTACATGAATCACGGTTTGAAAAATATTTACTACACTCTTGTTAACATGTGGAGTACCGGACTTTATCCACCAATCCAGTCATATTTACACTTAGAAACATTTTCTCATATTTCAAAGATTTTTCCTAATGCCAGATTTGAAAATGAGGCAGATTTCATGGCAAAAATCTCTTGGAGCAGGTTCTAACCTATAGACATGTAATTTACATTGATACGCTCACTGTTAAATTCCGTGTTCTGAACACACTACATGCATCTCAGATTCGACAAATATTCACTACATAGTTGTTAACATATGGATTACAGCACTTTCATCCACCATACAATGCTTACAGATACTATGAAGAATTTTCTCAGATTTCAAAGGTTAGTTTTAACACCAGTTTTGAAAATGAGGCAGATTTCGCAAAAAAAAATTTGGAGTGAGTTCTAACCAAGAGACATTTATTTTACATAGATTCGTTCACCGTGATATTCTGTGTTTGGAACACTCTTCATGTATCTCGGATTCGACAAATATTCTCTACAGAGTTGTTAGTATGCGGATTGCCGAACTTTCATCCACCATACAAGGCATATTTACACCTACAATTGATTAATCTGAGTTCGCAGCTTATTCCTAAAGCCAGTTTCAAAAATCAGGCTGTTATCTCAGGAAAAAATTCTTGGAGCGATTTCTAACCTGTGGAAAGATAATTTACATAAATTTCCTCGCCGTGACATTCCGTGTTCCGAACATTCTACATGCATAACGGATTCGACAAATATTCACTACAGATTTGTTAGCATGTGGATTACCGAACTTTCATCACAAAACATTGAATATTGATACTTAGAAGTATTTTCTCAGATTTTGCAGCGTTTTCCAAGTGCCAGTTTCAAAAATGAAGCATTTTTCACAGAAAAATTCTCTTGAAGTGAGTTCTACCGAATAGACAAGTAGTTTACATTCTTTCAATCACCGTGAAATTCCACGTTCCAAAAATGTTACATGCATCACGGATTAGAAAAATGATTGTTTAATATGTTGTGAAAAATTGGATTACCGAACTTTCTTCCAACATAAAGGCATCTTTACACCTACAAATATTTTCTCTCATTTCGCAGCTTTATATAAACATCACATTCGAGAAAAAAGCAATTTTCGCCGAAAAATTCTTTTCAAGCTATGTATACCCAATAGAATTTTAATTTACTTAGTTTCATTACCGTGAATTTCCGTGTTCCAAACACTCTAAATAAGTCACGGATTCATAAAGTATTCCCTTCATAGTTGGTTACGTGGATTACCGGACTTAATTTCACCATACAAGGCATATTCACGCTTAGAAGCATTTTCTCAGATTTCTCAGGTTTTCCTTAACGCCAGTTTGGAAAATGAGGCTGATTTCACAGAAAATGTTCTTGGAGCCAGTTCTACCCAAAAGATATATAATTTAACTAGTTCACTCACCGTGACGTTCCGTGTTCTGAACAAGTTACATGCATCAAGGATTTGACAAACATACTTTAATGAGTTGTGAACATTTGTATTATCGAACTTTCATCTTCCTTACAATCTATATTTATACATAGAAAATTTATTCTGATTTAGTAAATTTCTCCTAATCTCAGTTTCTAAAATCATGCAGTTTTCACAGAGAAATATTCTTGGAGCGAGTTCTATCCAATAGATATGTAATTTACATAGAACCAGTCATGGTGAAATTCCGTGTTCCATAATAGCTACATGCATCACGGTTTCGACAATTATTCACTAAGAGTTGGTAGCATAAGTATTACCGAACATTCATCCACCATAAATGCCATATTGACACTTTGAAGCACTTTCCCATATTTCAAAAGATTTTCCTAATTCCAGTTTTGAAAATGAGGCAGATTCACAAAAAATTCTAGTGGAGCAAGTACTTCCCAATAGAAATGTAATTTACATATTTTCCCTCACAGTGACATTCCAATACCCGAACACGCTACATACTTCACGGATTTGACAAACATTTTTAATAAGTTATGTACATGTGTATTACAGAACTTTCATCCACCATACAAGGCATATTAAAACCTAGAAACATTAACTCTGAATTTGCAGCCTTTTCCTAATGCCAGTTTCGAAAATCAGGCTGTTTTCTCTGGAAAAAATTTTTGGAGCGCATTCTACCCAATAGAAATGAAATTTACATAGATTCCATCTCCGGAAATTTCCGTCATACGATCACGCTACATGCATAGGCTTTCTACAATTATTCACATCAGGTTTGTTTGCATGTGGTTTTATGCACTTCCATCTCAATACAAGGCTTAATGAGAGTTTGAAGCATTTTCTCTGATTTTGAAGAAATTTCGAAATGCCAGTTGCCATAATGAGGCAGATTTTGCAGAAAAGAACTCTTGGAGTCAGTTTTACCCAAGAGACATGTATTTTACCTGGATTCGCTCACCGTGGTATTCTGTGTTCCGAACACTCTTCATGATTCTCGGATTCGACAAATATTCTCTACAAAGTTGTTAGTATGCGGATTGCCGAACTTTCATCCACCATACAAGGCATATTTACACCTACAATTGATTAATCTGAGTTCGCAGAAGATTCCTAACGCCAGTTTCAAAAATCATGCTGTTATCTCAGGAAAAAACCCCTGGAGCGATTTCTAACCTATGGAAATATAATTTAAATAAATTTCCTCGCCGTGACATTCCATGTTCCAAACATTCTGCATGCATAACGGATTCGACAAATATTCACTACAGATTTGTTAGAATGTGGATTACCGAACTTTCATCACAAAACATTGAATATTGATACTTAGAAGTATTTTCTCAGATTTTGCAGCGTTTTCCAAGCGCCAGTTTCAAAAATGAAGCATTTTTCACAGAAAAATTCTCTTGAAGTGAGTTCTACCGAATAGACAAGTAGTTTAAATTGTTTCAATCACCGTGAAATTCCACGTTCCAAAAATGGTACATGCATCACGGATTAGAAAAAAGATTGTTTAATATGTTGTGAAAAAGTGGATTACCGAACTTTCTTCCAACATAAAGGCATCTTTACACCTACAAATATTTTCTCTCATTTTGCAGCTTTATCCAAATATCCCATTCGAGAATCAAGCAATTTTCGCCTAAAAATTCTATTCTGGCTAGTTCTACCCAAAAGAATTCTAATTTACATAGTTTCATTACCGTGAAATTCTGTTTTCCGAACGTGCTACATGAATCACGGTTTGAAAAATATTTACTACACTCTTGTTAACATGTGGAGTACCGGACTTTATCCACCAATCCAGTCATATTTACACTTAGAAACATTTTCTCATATTTCAAAGATTTTTCCTAATGCCAGATTTGAAAATGAGGCAGATTTCATGGCAAAAATCTCTTGGAGCAGGTTCTAACCTATAGACATGTAATTTACATTGATACGCTCACTGTTAAATTCCGTGTTCTGAACACACTACATGCATCTCAGATTCGACAAATATTCACTACATAGTTGTTAACATATGGATTACAGCACTTTCATCCACCATACAATGCTTACAGATACTATGAAGAATTTTCTCAGATTTCAAAGGTTAGTTTTAACACCAGTTTTGAAAATGAGGCAGATTTCGCAAAAAAAAATTTGGAGTGAGTTCTAACCAAGAGACATTTATTTTACATAGATTCGTTCACCGTGATATTCTGTGTTTGGAACACTCTTCATGTATCTCGGATTCGACAAATATTCTCTACAGAGTTGTTAGTATGCGGATTGCCGAACTTTCATCCACCATACAAGGCATATTTACACCTACAATTGATTAATCTGAGTTCGCAGCTTATTCCTAAAGCCAGTTTCAAAAATCAGGCTGTTATCTCAGGAAAAAATTCTTGGAGCGATTTCTAACCTGTGGAAAGATAATTTACATAAATTTCCTCGCCGTGACATTCCGTGTTCCGAACATTCTACATGCATAACGGATTCGACAAATATTCACTACAGATTTGTTAGCATGTGGATTACCGAACTTTCATCACAAAACATTGAATATTGATACTTAGAAGTATTTTCTCAGATTTTGCAGCGTTTTCCAAGTGCCAGTTTCAAAAATGAAGCATTTTTCACAGAAAAATTCTCTTGAAGTGAGTTCTACCGAATAGACAAGTAGTTTACATTGTTTCAATCACCGTGAAATTCCACGTTCCAAAAATGTTACATGCATCACGGATTAGAAAAATGATTGTTTAATATGTTGTGAAAAATTGGATTACCGAACTTTCTTCCAACATAAAGGCATCTTTACACCTACAAATATTTTCTCTCATTTCGCAGCTTTATATAAACATCACATTCGAGAAAAAAGCAATTTTCGCCGAAAAATTCTTTTCAAGCTATGTATACCCAATAGAATTTTAATTTACTTAGTTTCATTACCGTGAATTTCCGTGTTCCAAACACTCTAAATAAGTCACGGATTCATAAAGTATTCCCTTCATAGTTGGTTACGTGGATTACCGGACTTAATTTCACCATACAAGGCATATTCACGCTTAGAAGCATTTTCTCAGATTTCTCAGGTTTTCCTTAACGCCAGTTTGGAAAATGAGGCTGATTTCACAGAAAATGTTCTTGGAGCCAGTTCTACCCAAAAGATATATAATTTAACTAGTTCACTCACCGTGACGTTCCGTGTTCTGAACAAGTTACATGCATCAAGGATTTGACAAACATACTTTAATGAGTTGTGAACATTTGTATTATCGAACTTTCATCTTCCTTACAATCTATATTTATACATAGAAAATTTATTCTGATTTAGTAAATTTCTCCTAATCTCAGTTTCTAAAATCATGCAGTTTTCACAGAGAAATATTCTTGGAGCGAGTTCTATCCAATAGATATGTAATTTACATAGAACCAGTCATGGTGAAATTCCGTGTTCCATAATAGCTACATGCATCACGGTTTCGACAATTATTCACTAAGAGTTGGTAGCATAAGTATTACCGAACATTCATCCACCATAAATGCCATATTGACACTTTGAAGCACTTTCCCATATTTCAAAAGATTTTCCTAATTCCAGTTTTGAAAATGAGGCAGATTCACAAAAAATTCTAGTGGAGCAAGTACTTCCCAATAGAAATGTAATTTACATATTTTCCCTCACAGTGACATTCCAATACCCGAACACGCTACATACTTCACGGATTTGACAAACATTTTTAATAAGTTATGTACATGTGTATTACAGAACTTTCATCCACCATACAAGGCATATTAAAACCTAGAAACATTAACTCTGAATTTGCAGCCTTTTCCTAATGCCAGTTTCGAAAATCAGGCTGTTTTCTCTGGAAAAAATTTTTGGAGCGCATTCTACCCAATAGAAATGAAATTTACATAGATTCCATCTCCGGAAATTTCCGTCATACGATCACGCTACATGCATAGGCTTTCTACAATTATTCACATCAGGTTTGTTTGCATGTGGTTTTATGCACTTCCATCTCAATACAAGGCTTAATGAGAGTTTGAAGCATTTTCTCTGATTTTGAAGAAATTTCGAAATGCCAGTTGCCATAATGAGGCAGATTTTGCAGAAAAGAACTCTTGGAGTCAGTTTTACCCAAGAGACATGTATTTTACCTGGATTCGCTCACCGTGGTATTCTGTGTTCCGAACACTCTTCATGATTCTCGGATTCGACAAATATTCTCTACAAAGTTGTTAGTATGCGGATTGCCGAACTTTCATCCACCATACAAGGCATATTTACACCTACAATTGATTAATCTGAGTTCGCAGAAGATTCCTAACGCCAGTTTCAAAAATCATGCTGTTATCTCAGGAAAAAACCCCTGGAGCGATTTCTAACCTATGGAAATATAATTTAAATAAATTTCCTCGCCGTGACATTCCATGTTCCAAACATTCTGCATGCATAACGGATTCGACAAATATTCACTACAGATTTGTTAGCATGTGGATTACCGAACTTTCATCACAAAACATTGAATATTGATACTTAGAAGTATTTTCTCAGATTTTGCAGCGTTTTCCAAGCGCCAGTTTCAAAAATGAAGCATTTTTCACAGAAAAATTCTCTTGAAGTGAGTTCTACCGAATAGACAAGTAGTTTAAATTGTTTCAATCACCGTGAAATTCCACGTTCCAAAAATGGTACATGCATCACGGATTAGAAAAAAGATTGTTTAATATGTTGTGAAAAAGTGGATTACCGAACTTTCTTCCAACATAAAGGCATCTTTACACCTACAAATATTTTCTCTCATTTTGCAGCTTTATCCAAATATCCCATTCGAGAATCAAGCAATTTTCGCCTAAAAATTCTATTCTGGCTAGTTCTACCCAAAAGAATTCTAATTTACATAGTTTCATTACCGTGAAATTCTGTTTTCCGAACGTGCTACATGAATCACGGTTTGAAAAATATTTACTACACTCTTGTTAACATGTGGAGTACCGGACTTTATCCACCAATCCAGTCATATTTACACTTAGAAACATTTTCTCATATTTCAAAGATTTTTCCTAATGCCAGATTTGAAAATGAGGCAGATTTCATGGCAAAAATCTCTTGGAGCAGGTTCTAACCTATAGACATGTAATTTACATTGATACGCTCACTGTTAAATTCCGTGTTCTGAACACACTACATGCATCTCAGATTCGACAAATATTCACTACATAGTTGTTAACATATGGATTACAGCACTTTCATCCACCATACAATGCTTACAGATACTATGAAGAATTTTCTCAGATTTCAAAGGTTAGTTTTAACACCAGTTTTGAAAATGAGGCAGATTTCGCAAAAAAAAATTTGGAGTGAGTTCTAACCAAGAGACATTTATTTTACATAGATTCGTTCACCGTGATATTCTGTGTTTGGAACACTCTTCATGTATCTCGGATTCGACAAATATTCTCTACAGAGTTGTTAGTATGCGGATTGCCGAACTTTCATCCACCATACAAGGCATATTTACACCTACAATTGATTAATCTGAGTTCGCAGCTTATTCCTAAAGCCAGTTTCAAAAATCAGGCTGTTATCTCAGGAAAAAATTCTTGGAGCGATTTCTAACCTGTGGAAAGATAATTTACATAAATTTCCTCGCCGTGACATTCCGTGTTCCGAACATTCTACATGCATAACGGATTCGACAAATATTCACTACAGATTTGTTAGCATGTGGATTACCGAACTTTCATCACAAAACATTGAATATTGATACTTAGAAGTATTTTCTCAGATTTTGCAGCGTTTTCCAAGTGCCAGTTTCAAAAATGAAGCATTTTTCACAGAAAAATTCTCTTGAAGTGAGTTCTACCGAATAGACAAGTAGTTTACATTCTTTCAATCACCGTGAAATTCCACGTTCCAAAAATGTTACATGCATCACGGATTAGAAAAATGATTGTTTAATATGTTGTGAAAAATTGGATTACCGAACTTTCTTCCAACATAAAGGCATCTTTACACCTACAAATATTTTCTCTCATTTCGCAGCTTTATATAAACATCACATTCGAGAAAAAAGCAATTTTCGCCGAAAAATTCTTTTCAAGCTATGTATACCCAATAGAATTTTAATTTACTTAGTTTCATTACCGTGAATTTCCGTGTTCCAAACACTCTAAATAAGTCACGGATTCATAAAGTATTCCCTTCATAGTTGGTTACGTGGATTACCGGACTTAATTTCACCATACAAGGCATATTCACGCTTAGAAGCATTTTCTCAGATTTCTCAGGTTTTCCTTAACGCCAGTTTGGAAAATGAGGCTGATTTCACAGAAAATGTTCTTGGAGCCAGTTCTACCCAAAAGATATATAATTTAACTAGTTCACTCACCGTGACGTTCCGTGTTCTGAACAAGTTACATGCATCAAGGATTTGACAAACATACTTTAATGAGTTGTGAACATTTGTATTATCGAACTTTCATCTTCCTTACAATCTATATTTATACATAGAAAATTTATTCTGATTTAGTAAATTTCTCCTAATCTCAGTTTCTAAAATCATGCAGTTTTCACAGAGAAATATTCTTGGAGCGAGTTCTATCCAATAGATATGTAATTTACATAGAACCAGTCATGGTGAAATTCCGTGTTCCATAATAGCTACATGCATCACGGTTTCGACAATTATTCACTAAGAGTTGGTAGCATAAGTATTACCGAACATTCATCCACCATAAATGCCATATTGACACTTTGAAGCACTTTCCCATATTTCAAAAGATTTTCCTAATTCCAGTTTTGAAAATGAGGCAGATTCACAAAAAATTCTAGTGGAGCAAGTACTTCCCAATAGAAATGTAATTTACATATTTTCCCTCACAGTGACATTCCAATACCCGAACACGCTACATACTTCACGGATTTGACAAACATTTTTAATAAGTTATGTACATGTGTATTACAGAACTTTCATCCACCATACAAGGCATATTAAAACCTAGAAACATTAACTCTGAATTTGCAGCCTTTTCCTAATGCCAGTTTCGAAAATCAGGCTGTTTTCTCTGGAAAAAATTTTTGGAGCGCATTCTACCCAATAGAAATGAAATTTACATAGATTCCATCTCCGGAAATTTCCGTCATACGATCACGCTACATGCATAGGCTTTCTACAATTATTCACATCAGGTTTGTTTGCATGTGGTTTTATGCACTTCCATCTCAATACAAGGCTTAATGAGAGTTTGAAGCATTTTCTCTGATTTTGAAGAAATTTCGAAATGCCAGTTGCCATAATGAGGCAGATTTTGCAGAAAAGAACTCTTGGAGTCAGTTTTACCCAAGAGACATGTATTTTACCTGGATTCGCTCACCGTGGTATTCTGTGTTCCGAACACTCTTCATGATTCTCGGATTCGACAAATATTCTCTACAAAGTTGTTAGTATGCGGATTGCCGAACTTTCATCCACCATACAAGGCATATTTACACCTACAATTGATTAATCTGAGTTCGCAGAAGATTCCTAACGCCAGTTTCAAAAATCATGCTGTTATCTCAGGAAAAAACCCCTGGAGCGATTTCTAACCTATGGAAATATAATTTAAATAAATTTCCTCGCCGTGACATTCCATGTTCCAAACATTCTGCATGCATAACGGATTCGACAAATATTCACTACAGATTTGTTAGCATGTGGATTACCGAACTTTCATCACAAAACATTGAATATTGATACTTAGAAGTATTTTCTCAGATTTTGCAGCGTTTTCCAAGCGCCAGTTTCAAAAATGAAGCATTTTTCACAGAAAAATTCTCTTGAAGTGAGTTCTACCGAATAGACAAGTAGTTTAAATTGTTTCAATCACCGTGAAATTCCACGTTCCAAAAATGGTACATGCATCACGGATTAGAAAAAAGATTGTTTAATATGTTGTGAAAAAGTGGATTACCGAACTTTCTTCCAACATAAAGGCATCTTTACACCTACAAATATTTTCTCTCATTTTGCAGCTTTATCCAAATATCCCATTCGAGAATCAAGCAATTTTCGCCTAAAAATTCTATTCTGGCTAGTTCTACCCAAAAGAATTCTAATTTACATAGTTTCATTACCGTGAAATTCTGTTTTCCGAACGTGCTACATGAATCACGGTTTGAAAAATATTTACTACACTCTTGTTAACATGTGGAGTACCGGACTTTATCCACCAATCCAGTCATATTTACACTTAGAAACATTTTCTCATATTTCAAAGATTTTTCCTAATGCCAGATTTGAAAATGAGGCAGATTTCATGGCAAAAATCTCTTGGAGCAGGTTCTAACCTATAGACATGTAATTTACATTGATACGCTCACTGTTAAATTCCGTGTTCTGAACACACTACATGCATCTCAGATTCGACAAATATTCACTACATAGTTGTTAACATATGGATTACAGCACTTTCATCCACCATACAATGCTTACAGATACTATGAAGAATTTTCTCAGATTTCAAAGGTTAGTTTTAACACCAGTTTTGAAAATGAGGCAGATTTCGCAAAAAAAAATTTGGAGTGAGTTCTAACCAAGAGACATTTATTTTACATAGATTCGTTCACCGTGATATTCTGTGTTTGGAACACTCTTCATGTATCTCGGATTCGACAAATATTCTCTACAGAGTTGTTAGTATGCGGATTGCCGAACTTTCATCCACCATACAAGGCATATTTACACCTACAATTGATTAATCTGAGTTCGCAGCTTATTCCTAAAGCCAGTTTCAAAAATCAGGCTGTTATCTCAGGAAAAAATTCTTGGAGCGATTTCTAACCTGTGGAAAGATAATTTACATAAATTTCCTCGCCGTGACATTCCGTGTTCCGAACATTCTACATGCATAACGGATTCGACAAATATTCACTACAGATTTGTTAGCATGTGGATTACCGAACTTTCATCACAAAACATTGAATATTGATACTTAGAAGTATTTTCTCAGATTTTGCAGCGTTTTCCAAGTGCCAGTTTCAAAAATGAAGCATTTTTCACAGAAAAATTCTCTTGAAGTGAGTTCTACCGAATAGACAAGTAGTTTACATTCTTTCAATCACCGTGAAATTCCACGTTCCAAAAATGTTACATGCATCACGGATTAGAAAAATGATTGTTTAATATGTTGTGAAAAATTGGATTACCGAACTTTCTTCCAACATAAAGGCATCTTTACACCTACAAATATTTTCTCTCATTTCGCAGCTTTATATAAACATCACATTCGAGAAAAAAGCAATTTTCGCCGAAAAATTCTTTTCAAGCTATGTATACCCAATAGAATTTTAATTTACTTAGTTTCATTACCGTGAATTTCCGTGTTCCAAACACTCTAAATAAGTCACGGATTCATAAAGTATTCCCTTCATAGTTGGTTACGTGGATTACCGGACTTAATTTCACCATACAAGGCATATTCACGCTTAGAAGCATTTTCTCAGATTTCTCAGGTTTTCCTTAACGCCAGTTTGGAAAATGAGGCTGATTTCACAGAAAATGTTCTTGGAGCCAGTTCTACCCAAAAGATATATAATTTAACTAGTTCACTCACCGTGACGTTCCGTGTTCTGAACAAGTTACATGCATCAAGGATTTGACAAACATACTTTAATGAGTTGTGAACATTTGTATTATCGAACTTTCATCTTCCTTACAATCTATATTTATACATAGAAAATTTATTCTGATTTAGTAAATTTCTCCTAATCTCAGTTTCTAAAATCATGCAGTTTTCACAGAGAAATATTCTTGGAGCGAGTTCTATCCAATAGATATGTAATTTACATAGAACCAGTCATGGTGAAATTCCGTGTTCCATAATAGCTACATGCATCACGGTTTCGACAATTATTCACTAAGAGTTGGTAGCATAAGTATTACCGAACATTCATCCACCATAAATGCCATATTGACACTTTGAAGCACTTTCCCATATTTCAAAAGATTTTCCTAATTCCAGTTTTGAAAATGAGGCAGATTCACAAAAAATTCTAGTGGAGCAAGTACTTCCCAATAGAAATGTAATTTACATATTTTCCCTCACAGTGACATTCCAATACCCGAACACGCTACATACTTCACGGATTTGACAAACATTTTTAATAAGTTATGTACATGTGTATTACAGAACTTTCATCCACCATACAAGGCATATTAAAACCTAGAAACATTAACTCTGAATTTGCAGCCTTTTCCTAATGCCAGTTTCGAAAATCAGGCTGTTTTCTCTGGAAAAAATTTTTGGAGCGCATTCTACCCAATAGAAATGAAATTTACATAGATTCCATCTCCGGAAATTTCCGTCATACGATCACGCTACATGCATAGGCTTTCTACAATTATTCACATCAGGTTTGTTTGCATGTGGTTTTATGCACTTCCATCTCAATACAAGGCTTATTGACAGTTTGAAGCATTTTCTCTGATTTTGAAGAAATTTCCAAATACCAGTTGCCATAATGAGGCAGATTTTGCAGAAAAGAACTCTTGGAGTCAGTTCTACCCAAGAGACATGTATTTTACCTGGATTCGCTCACCGTGATATTCTGTGTTCCAAACACTCTTCATGGTTCTCGGATTCGACAAATATTCTCTACAAAGTTGTTAGTATGCGGATTGCCGCACTTTCATCCACCATACAAGTCATATTTACACCTACAATTGATTAATCTGAGTTCACAGCTTATTCTTAACGCCAGTTTCAAAAATCATGCTGTTATCTCAGGAAAAAACCCTTGGAGCGTTTTCTAACCTATGGAAAAATAATTTAAATAAATTTCCTCACCGTGACATTCCATGTTCCAAACATTCTGCATGCATAACGGATTCGACAAATATTCACTACAGATTTGTTAGCATGTGGATTACCGAACTTTCATCACAAAATATTGAATATTGATACTTAGAAGTATTTTCTCAGATTTTGCAGCGTTTTCCAAGTGCCAGTTTCAAAAATGAAGCATTTTTCACAGAAAAATTCTCTTGAAGTGAGTTCTACCAAATAGACAAGTAGTTTACATTCTTTCAATCACCGTGAAATTCCACGTTCCAAAAATGTTACATGCATCACGGATTAGAAAAATGATTGTTTAATATGTTGTGAAAATATGGATTACTGAACTTTCTTCCAACATAAAGGCATCTTTACACCTACAAATATTTTCTCTCATTTCGCAGCTTTATATAAACATCACATTCGAGAAAAAAGCAATTTTCGCCGAAAAATTCTTTTCAAGCTATGTATACCCAATAGAATTTTAATTTACTTAGTTTCATTACCGTGAATTTCCGTGTTCCAAACACTCTAAATAAGTCACGGATTCATAAAGTATTCCCTTCATAGTTGGTTACGTGGATTACCGGACTTAATTTCACCATACAAGGCATATTCACGCTTAGAAGCATTTTCTCAGATTTCTCAGGTTTTCCTTAACGCCAGTTTGGAAAATGAGGCTGATTTCACAGAAAATGTTCTTGGAGCCAGTTCTACCCAAAAGATATATAATTTAACTAGTTCACTCACCGTGACGTTCCGTGTTCTGAACAAGTTACATGCATCAAGGATTTGACAAACATACTTTAATGAGTTGTGAACATTTGTATTATCGAACTTTCATCTTCCTTACAATCTATATTTATACATAGAAAGTTTATTCTGATTTAGTAAATTTCTCCTAATCTCAGTTTCTAAAATCATGCAGTTTTCACAGAGAAATACTCTTGGAGCGAGTTCTATCCAATAGATATGGAATTTACATAGAACCAGTCATGGTGAAATTCCGTGTTCCAAAATAGCTACATGCATCACGGTTTCGACAATTATTCACTAAGAGTTGATAGCATAAGTATTACCGAACATTCATCCACCATAAATGCCATATTGACACTTTGAAGCACTTTCCCATATTTCAAAAGATTTTCCTAATTCCAGTTTTGAAAATGAGGCAGATTCACAAAAAATTTTAGTGGAGCAAGTACTTCCCATACAAATGTAATTTACATAGTTTCCCTCACAGTGACATTCCAATACCCGAACACGCTACATACTTCACGGATTTGACAAAAATTTTTATGAGTTATGTACATGTGTATTACAGAACTTTCATCCACCATACAAGGCATATTTAAACCTAGAAACATTAACTCTGAATTTGCAGACATTTCCTAATGCCAGTTTCGAAAATCAGGCCATTTTCTCCGGAAAAAATTTTTGCAGCAGTTTCTACCCAATACACATGAAATTTACATAGATTCCATCTCTGGAAATTTCCGTCATACAATCACGCTACATGCATAGGCTTTCTACAATTATTCACATCAGGTTTGTTTGCATGTGGCTTTATGAACTTCCAACATAATACGAGGCATATTGACAGTTTGAAGTATTTTCTCTGATTTTGAAGAAATTTCCAAATGCCAGTTTCGAAAATGAGGCAGATTTCGCAGAAAAAACCTCTTGGATTGAGTTCTAACCAAGAGACATGTATTTTACCTAGATTCGCTCACTGTGATATTCTGTGTTCCGAACACTCTTCATGTATCACGGATTCGACAAATATTCTCTACAGAGTTGTTAGTATGCAGATTGCCGAACTTTCATCCACCATACAAGGCATATTTACACCTACAATTGATTAATCTGAGTTCGCAGCTTATTCTTAACGCCAGTATCAAAAATCATGCTATTATCTCAGGAAAAAACCCTTGGGGCGATTTCTAACCTATGGAAAAATAATTTAAATAAATTTCCTCGCCGTGACATTCCATGTTCCAAACATTCTGCATGCATAACAGATTCGACAAATATTCACTACAGATTTGTTAGCATGTGGATTACCGAACTTTCATCACAAAACATTGAATATTGATACTTAGAAGTATTTTCTCAGATTTTGCAGCGTTTTCCAAGCGC
This sequence comes from Camelus bactrianus, assembly GCF_048773025.1. NCBI lineage: Eukaryota > Metazoa > Chordata > Mammalia > Artiodactyla > Camelidae > Camelus > Camelus bactrianus. The sequence goes on along the minus strand of NC_133539.1, from coordinate 138,706,490 downwards.
CAGTTTCAAAAATGAAGCATTTTTCACAGAAAAATTCTCTTGAAGTGAGTTCTACCGAATAGACAAGTAGTTTACATTGTTTCAATCACCGTGAAATTCCACGTTCCAAAAATGGTACATGCATCACGGATTAGAAAAAAGATTGTTTAATATGTTGTGAAAAAGTGGATTACCGTACTTTCTTCCAACATAAAGGCATCTTTACACCTACAAATATTTTCTCTCATTTTGCAGCTTTATCCAAATATCCCATTCGAGAATCAAGCATATTTCGCCTAAAAATTCTATTCTAGCTAGTTCTACCCAATAGAATTCTAATTTACATAGTTTCATTACCGTGAAATTCTGTTTTCTGAACGTGCTACATGAATCACGGTTTGTTAAATATTTACTACACTCTTGTTAACATGTGGATTACTGGACTTTATCCACCAATCAAGTCATATTTACACTTAGAAGCATTTTCTCATATTTCAAAGATTTTTCCTAACGCCAGTTTTGAAAATGAGGCAGATTTCACGGCAAAAACTCTTGGAGCAGGTTCTAACCTATAGACATGTAATTTACATTGATACGCTCACTGTTAAATTCCGTGTTCTGAACACGCTACATGCATCTCAGATTCGACAAATATTCACTACATAGTTGTTAACATATGGATTACAGCACTTTCATCCACCATACAATGCTTACAGATACTATGAAGAATTTTCTCAGATTTCACAGGTTAGTTTTAACACCAGTTTAGAAAATGAGGCAGATTTCGCAAAAAAAAATTTGGAGTGAGTTCTAACCAAGAGACATTTATTTTACATAGATTCATTCACCGTGATATTCTGTGTTTGGAACACTCTTCATGTATCTCGGATTCGACAAATATTCTCTACAGAGTTGTTAGTATGCGGATTGCCGAACTTTCATCCACCATACAAGGCATATTTACACCTACAATTGATTAATCTGAGTTCGCAGCTTATTCCTAAAGCCAGTTTCAAAAATCAGGCTGTTATCTCAGGAAAAAACTCTTGGAGCGATTTGTAACCTATGGAAAGATAATTTACATAAATTTCCTCACCGTGACATTCCGTGTTCCGAACATTCTACATGCATAACGGATTCGACAAATATTCACTACAGATTTGTTAGCATGTGGATTACCGAACTTTCATCACAAAATATTGAATATTGATACTTAGAAGTATTTTCTCAGATTTTGCAGCGTTTTCCAAGCGCCAGTTTCAAAAATGAAGTATTTTTCACAGAAAAATTCTCTTGAAGTGAGTTCTACCAAATAGACAATAGTTTATATTGTTTCAAACACCGTGAAATTCCACGTTCCAAACATGGTACTTTCATCACGGATTAGAAAAAAGATTCTTTAATATGTTGGGAAATTTGGATTACCGAAATTTCTTCCAACATAAAGGCATCTTTACACCTACAAATATTTTCTCTCATTTCGCAGCTTTATATAAACATCACATTCGAAAAAAAAGCAATTTTTGCCGAAAAATTCTTTTCAAGCTAGGTATACCCAATAGAATTTTAATTTACTTAGTTTCATTACCGTGAATTTCCGTGTTCCAAACACTCTAAATAAGTCACGGATTCATAAAGTATTCCCTTCATAGTTGGTTACGTGGATTACCGGACTTAATTTCACCATACAAGGCATATTCACACTTAGAAGCATTTTCTCAGATTTCTCAGGTTTTTCCTAACGCCAGTTTGGAAAATGAGGCTGATTTCACAGAAAATGTTCTTGGAGCCAGTTCTACCCAAAAGATATGTAATTTAACTAGTTCACTCACCGTGACGTTCCGTGTTCTGAACAAGATACATGCATCAAGGATTTGACAAACATACTTTAATGAGTTGTGAACATTTGTATTATCGAACTTTCATCTTCCTTACAATCTATATTTATACATAGAAAGTTTATTCTGATTTAGTAAATTTCTCCTAATCTCAGTTTCTAAAATCATGCAGTTTTCACAGAGAAATACTCTTGGAGCGAGTTCTATCCAATAGATATGGAATTTACATAGAACCAGTCATGGTGAAATTCCGTGTTCCAAAATAGCTACATGCATCACGGTTTCGACAATTATTCACTAAGAGTTGATAGCATAAGTATTACCGAACATTCATCCACCATAAATGCCATATTGACACTTTGAAGCACTTTCCCATATTTCAAAAGATTTTCCTAATTCCAGTTTTGAAAATGAGGCAGATTCACAAAAAATTTTAGTGGAGCTAGTACTTCCCATACAAATGTAAATTACATAGTTTCCCTCACAGTGACATTCCAATACCCGAACACGCTACATACTTCACGGATTTGACAAAAATTTTTATGAGTTATGTACATGTGTATTACAGAACTTTCATCCACCATACAAGGCATATTTAAACCTAGAAACATTAACTCTGAATTTGCAGACATTTCCTAATGCCAGTTTCGAAAATCAGGCCATTTTCTCCGGAAAAAATTTTTGCAGCATGTTCTACCCAATACACATGAAATTTACATAGATTCCATCTCCGGAAATTTCCGTCATACAATCACGCTACATGCATAGGCTTTCTACAATTATTCACATCAGGTTTGTTTGCATGTGGCTTTATGAACTTCCAACATAATACGAGGCATATTGACAGTTTGAAGTATTTTCTCTGATTTTGAAGAAATTTCCAAATGCCAGTTTCGAAAATGAGGCAGATTTCGCAGAAAAAACCTCTTGGATTGAGTTCTAACCAAGAGACATGTATTTTACCTAGATTCGCTCACTGTGATATTCTGTGTTCCGAACACTCTTCATGTATCACGGATTCGACAAATATTCTCTACAGAGTTGTTAGTATGCAGATTGCCGAACTTTCATCCACCATACAAGGCATATTTACACCTACAATTGATTAATCTGAGTTCGCAGCTTATTCTTAACGCCAGTATCAAAAATCATGCTATTATCTCAGGAAAAAACCCTTGGGGCGATTTCTAACCTATGGAAAAATAATTTAAATAAATTTCCTCGCCGTGACATTCCATGTTCCAAACATTCTGCATGCATAACAGATTCGACAAATATTCACTACAGATTTGTTAGCATGTGGATTACCGAACTTTCATCACAAAACATTGAATATTGATACTTAGAAGTATTTTCTCAGATTTTGCAGCGTTTTCCAAGCGCCAGTTTCAAAAATGAAGCATTTTTCACAGAAAAATTCCCTTGAAGTGAGTTCTACCGAATAGACAAGTAGTTTACATTGTTTCAATCACCGTGAAATTCCACGTTCCAAAAATGGTACATGCATCACGGATTAGAAAAAAGATTGTTTAATATGTTGTGAAAAAGTGGATTACCGTACTTTCTTCCAACATAAAGGCATCTTTACACCTACAAATATTTTCTCTCATTTTGCAGCTTTATCCAAATATCCCATTCGAGAATCAAGCATATTTCGCCTAAAAATTCTATTCTAGCTAGTTCTACCCAATAGAATTCTAATTTACATAGTTTCATTACCGTGAAATTCTGTTTTCCGAACGTGCTACATGAATCACGGTTTGTTAAATATTTACTACACTCTTGTTAACATGTGGATTACTGGACTTTATCCACCAATCAAGTCATATTTACACTTAGAAGCATTTTCTCATATTTCAAAGATTTTTCCTAACGCCAGTTTTGAAAATGAGGCAGATTTCACGGCAAAAACTCTTGGAGCAGGTTCTAACCTATAGACATGTAATTTACATTGATACGCTCACTGTTAAATTCCGTGTTCTGAACACGCTACATGCATCTCAGATTCGACAAATATTCACTACATAGTTGTTAACATATGGATTACAGCACTTTCATCCACCATACAATGCTTACAGATACTATGAAGAATTTTCTCAGATTTCACAGGTTAGTTTTAACACCAGTTTAGAAAATGAGGCAGATTTCGCAAAAAAAAATTTGGAGTGAGTTCTAACCAAGAGACATTTATTTTACCTAGATTCGTTCACCGTGATATTCTGTGTTTGGAACACTCTTCATGTATCTCGGATTCGACAAGTATTCTCTACAGAGTTGTTAGTATGCGGATTGCCGAACTTTCATCCACCATACAAGGCATATTTACACCTACAATTGATTAATCTGAGTTCGCAGCTTATTCCTAAAGCCAGTTTCAAAAATCAGGCTGTTATCTCAGGAAAAAACTCTTGGAGCGATTTGTAAACTATGGAAAGATAATTTACATAAATTTCCTCGCCGTGACATTCCGTGTTCCGAACATTCTACATGCATAACGGATTCGACAAATATTCACTACAGATTTGTTAGCATGTGGATTACCGAACTTTCATCACAAAACATTGAATATTGATACTTAGAAGTATTTTCTCAGATTTTGCAGCGTTTTCCAAGCGCCAGTTTCAAAAATGAAGCATTTTTCACAGAAAAATTCTCTTGAAGTGAGTTCTACCGAATAGACAAGTAGTTTACATTGTTTCAATCACCGTGAAATTCCACGTTCCAAAAATGGTACATGCATCACGGATTAGAAAAAAGATTGTTTAATATGTTGTGAAAAAGTGGATTACCGAACTTTCTTCCAACATAAAGGCATCTTTACACCTACAAATATTTTCTCTCATTTCGCAGCTTTATATAAACATCACATTCGAAAAAAAAGCAATTTTTGCCGAAAAATTCTTTTCAAGCTAGGTATACCCAATAGAATTTTAATTTACTTAGTTTCATTACCGTGAATTTCCGTGTTCCAAACACTCTAAATAAGTCACGGATTCATAAAGTATTCCCTTCATAGTTGGTTACGTGGATTACCGGACTTAATTTCACCATACAAGGCATATTCACACTTAGAAGCATTTTCTCAGATTTCTCAGGTTTTTCCTAACGCCAGTTTGGAAAATGAGGCTGATTTCACAGAAAATGTTCTTGGAGCCAGTTCTACCCAAAAGATATGTAATTTAACTAGTTCACTCACCGTGACGTTCCGTGTTCTGAACAAGATACATGCATCAAGGATTTGACAAACATACTTTAATGAGTTGTGAACATTTGTATTATCGAACTTTCATCTTCCTTACAATCTATATTTATACATAGAAAGTTTATTCTGATTTAGTAAATTTCTCCTAATCTCAGTTTCTAAAATCATGCAGTTTTCACAGAGAAATACTCTTGGAGCGAGTTCTATCCAATAGATATGGAATTTACATAGAACCAGTCATGGTGAAATTCCGTGTTCCAAAATAGCTACATGCATCACGGTTTCGACAATTATTCACTAAGAGTTGATAGCATAAGTATTACCGAACATTCATCCACCATAAATGCCATATTGACACTTTGAAGCACTTTCCCATATTTCAAAAGATTTTCCTAATTCCAGTTTTGAAAATGAGGCAGATTCACAAAAAATTCTAGTGGAGCAAGTACTTCCCAATAGAAATGTAATTTACAAATTTTCCCTCACAGTGACATTCCAATTCCCGAACACGCTACATACTTCACGGATTTGACAAACATTTTTAATAAGTTATGTACATGTGTATTACAGAACTTTCATCCACCATACAAGGCATATTAAAACCTAGAATCATTAACTCTGAATTTGCAGCCTTTTCCTAATGCCAGTTTCGAAAATCAGGCTGTTTTCTCCGGAAAAAATTTTTGGAGCGCATTCTACCCAATAGAAATGAAATTTACATAGATTCCATCTCCGGAAATTTCCGTCATACGATCACGCTACATGCATAGGCTTTCTACAATTATTCACATCAGGTTTGTTTGCATGTGGTTTTATGCACTTCCATCTCAATACAAGGCTTATTGACAGTTTGAAGCATTTTCTCTGATTTTGAAGAAATTTCCAAATGCCAGTTGCCATAATGAGGCAGATTTCGCAGAAAAGAACTCTTGGAGTCAGTTCTACCCAAGAGACATGTATTTTACCTGGATTCGCTCACCGTGATATTCTGTGTTCCAAACACTCTTCATGGTTCTCGGATTCGACAAATATTCTCTACAAAGTTGTTAGTATGCGGATTGCCGCACTTTCATCCACCATACAAGTCATATTTACACCTACAATTGATTAATCTGAGTTCGCAGCTTATTCTTAACGCCAGTTTCAAAAATCATGCTGTTATCTCAGGAAAAAACCCTTGGAGCGATTTCTAACCTATGGAAAAATAATTTAAATTAATTTCCTCGCCATGACATTTCATGTTCCAAACATTCTGCATGCATAACGGATTCGACAAATATTCACTACAGATTTGTTAGCATGTGGATTACCGAACTTTCATCACAAAACATTGAATATTGATACTTAGAAGTATTTTCTCAGATTTTGCAGCGTTTTCCAAGCGCCAGTTTCAAAAATGAAGCATTTTTCACAGAAAAATTCCCTTGAAGTGAGTTCTACCGAATAGACAAGTAGTTTACATTGTTTCAATCACTGTGAAATTCCACGTTCCAAAAATGGTAGATGCATCACGGATTAGAAAAAAGATTGTTTAATATGTTGTGAAAAATTGGATTACCGAACTTTCTTCCAACATAAAGGCATCTTTACACCTACAAATATTTTCTCTCATTTTGCAGCTTTATCCAAATATCCCATTCGAGAATCAAGCAATTTTCGCCTAAAAATTCTATTCTAGCTAGTTCTATCCAATAGAATTCTAATTTACATAGTTTCATTACCGTGAAATTCTGTTTTCCGAACATGCTACATGAATCACGGTTTGATAAATATTTACTACACTCTTGTTAACATGTGGATTACCGGACTTTATCCACCAATCAAGTCATATTTGCACTTAGAAGCATTTTCTCATATTTCAAAGATTTTTCCTAACGCCAGATTTGAAAATGAGGCAGATTTCACGGCAAAAACTCTTGGAGCAGGTTCTAACCTATAGACATGTAATTTACATTGATACGCTCACTGTTAAATTCCGTGTTCTGAACACGCTACATGCATCTCAGATTCGACAAATATTCACTACATAGTTGTTAACATATGGATTACAGCACTTTCATCCACCATAAAATGCTTACAGATACTATGAAGAATTTTCTCAGATTTCACAGGTTAGTTTTAACACCAGTTTAGAAAATGAGGCAGATTTCGCAAAAAAAATTTGGAGTGAGTTCTAACCAAGAGACATTTATTTTACCTAGATTCGTTCACCGTGATATTCTGGGTTTGGAACACTCTTCATGTATCTCGGATTCGACAAATATTCCCTACAGAGTTGTTAGTATGCGGATTGCCGCACTTTCATCCACCATACAAGGCATATTTACACCTACAATTGATTAATCTGAGTTCGCAGCTTATTCCTAATGCCAGTTTCAAAAATCAGGCTGTTATCTCAGGAAAAAACTCTTGGAGCGATTTCCAAACTATGGAAAGATAATTTACATAAATTTCCTCGCCGTGACATTCCGTGTTCCGAACATTCTGCATGCATAACGGTTTCGACAAATATTCACTACAGATTTGTTAGCATGTGGATTACCGAACTTTCATCACAAAACATTGAATATTGATACTTAGAAGTATTTTCTCAGATTTTGCAGCGTTTTCCAAGCGCCAGTTTCAAAAATGAAGCATTTTTCACAGAAAAATACCCTTGAAGTGAGTTCTACCGAATAGACAAGTAGTTTACTTTGTTTCAATCACCGTGAAATTCCACGTTCCGTACATGGTACATGCATCACGGATTAGAAAAAAGATTGTTTAATATGTTGTGAAAATGTGGATTACCGATCTTTCTTCCAACATAAAGGCATCTTTACACATACAAATATTTTCTCTCATTTCACAGCTTTATCCAAATATCCCATTCGAGAATCATGCAATTTTTGCTTAAACATTCTATTCTAGCTAGTTCTACCCAATAGAATTCTAATTTACATAGTTTCATTACCGTGAAATTCTGTTTTCCGAACGTGCTACATGAATCACGGTTTGAATAATATTTACTACACTCTTGTTAACATGTGGATTACCGGACTTTCATCCACCAATCAAGTCATATTGACACTCAGAAGCATTTTCTCATATTTTGTAGATTTTTCTTAACGTCAGATTTGAAAATGAGGCAGATTTTGCAGAAAAATGCTCTTGGAGCGAGTTCTACCCAATAGAAATGTAATTTACATAGATGTGCTCATCATGACATTTTGTGTTCTGAACACATTTCATGTATCTCGGATTCGACAAATATTCACTGCAGAGATGTTAGCATTTGGATTACCAATCTTACATCCACCATACAAGGCATATTTACACCTACAAGTATTTACTCTCATTTCGCAGTTTTATCCAAATTTCAAATTCGAAAATCATGCAATTTGCACAGAAAAATTCTATTCAAGCTAGTTCTACCCAATAGAATTTTAATTTACATAGTTTCATTACCGTGAATTTCTGTGTTCCAAACACGCTAAATAAGTCACGGATTCGAAAAGTATTCCCTTCAAAGTTGGTTACGTGGATTACCGGAATTAAACTCCCCATTCAAGGCATATTCACACTTAGAAGCATTATCTCAGATTTCTCTGGTATTTCCTAACGCCAGTTTGGAAAATGAGGCTGATTTCACAGAAAAATGTTCCTGGTGCGAGTTCTACCCAAAAGATATGTAATTTAAGTAGTCCAATCACAGTGACATTCCGTGTTCTGAACATGTTACATGCATCAAGGTTTCGACAATCATTCTTTAATGAGTGTGAGCATGTGGATTATCAAATTTTCCTCCACCTTACAAGACATGTTTTCACCTAGAAACATTTACTCACATTTCGCAGAATTTTCCTAACTTCAGTTTCGAAAATCAGGCAGTTTTCCCAGAAAAATCCTCTTGTTGCATGTTCCATCCGATAGACATCTCATTTTCATAGATTCCATCACCGTAACATTCCGTGTGACTAACAAAATGTTCATGCACCAAAGATTCAACAAATATTCACTGCTGAGTTGTTAGCATGTGAATTACCGATCTTTAATAAAGCATTGAAGACATATTGTCACCTTAAAGCATTTACTCTGATTTCACAGCGTTTTCATAACACCAGTTTCGAAACTGAGGCAGATTTTTCAGTAACACTCTCCTGGAGAGGGTTCTAACCAATAGATATGTAATTTACATAGCTTCCCTCACCAAGAAAGACCGTGTCCCAAACAGGCTACATACATCAAGGATTTGAGAAACATTTTTAATGAGTTACGTACATGTGTATTACAGATCTTTCATCCACCATGCAAGGCATATTGACACATAGAAACATTAACTCTGAGTTCGCAGCTTTTTCCTAATAGCAGTTTCGAAAATCAGGCAGTTTTCAAAGGAAAAAAACTTTTGGAGCGTGTTCTACCCAATAGATACGTAAATTACATAAATTCCCCCGCTGTGAAATTACATGTTTCGAACACACTACCTGCAGAAAAGATTCGACAAAACTAAACTATAGAGTTGTTTGCATGAGGATGAGAGAACTTTCATCACAATACAAGGCATATTCTTGCTTAGAAGCATTTTCTCTGATTTCACAGAGCTTTCCAAACGCCAGTTTCGAAAATGAGGCAGATTTCACGGCAAAAACCTCTTGGAGCAGGTTCTAACCTATAGACATGTAATTTACATGGATTCGCTCACCATGAAATTCCATGTTCTGAACACACTACATGCATCTCGGATTCGACAAATATTCACTACATAGTTGTTAGCATGTGGATTACAGCAATTTCATCCACCATACAAGGCTTACTTACACTTTGAAGAATTTTCTCAGATTTCACAGTTTAGTTTTAACGCCAGTTTAGAAAATGAGGCAGATTTCGCAGAAAAATGCTCTTGGAGCGAGTTATACACAAAAGATATGTAATTTACCTAGTTTTACTCACCGTGACATTCCGTGTTCTGATCACATTTCATGCATCACGGATTCGACAAACATTCACTACAGAGTTGGTAGCATAACGATTAAAGAACATTCATCCACCATAAATGCCATATTGGCACTTTGAAACACTTTCCCATATTTCAAAATTTTTCCTAATGCCAGTTTTGAAAATGAGGTCTGATTCGCAAAATATTCTTGTGGAGCAAGTACTTCCCAATAGAAATGTAATTTACATAGTTCCCTCACAGTGACATTCCAATTTCCCAACACGCTACATTCTTCACGGATTTGACAAACATTCTTTAATGAGTTGTGAACATGTGTATTACCGAACTTTCATCCTCCTTACTATGTATATTTATACATAGAAAGTTTCATTCTGATTTATTAGATTTCTCCTAATCTCAGTTTCAAATACCATGCAGTTTTCAAAGAGAAATCCTCTTGGATCGAGTTCTATCCAATTGACATGCAATTTACATAGAACCCGTCATCGTGAAATTCCGTGTTCAGAAATAGCTACATGCATCACGGATTCGACAAATATTCACTACAGGGTTGGTAGCATAAGGATTACCGAACAATCATCCACCATAAATGCCATATTGACACTTTGAAGCACTTTCCCATATTTCAAAAGATTTTCCTAATGCCAGTTTCGAAAATGAGGGAGATTCGCAAAAAATTGTCGTGGAGCAAGAACTTCCCAATAGAAATATAATTTACATAGTTTCCCTCACTGTGACATTCCAATTTCCACACACACTTCAAGGTTTCAACAAACTTTCTCCAATGAGTTGTGAAAATGTAGATTACAGAACTTTCATCCACCATACATGGCATATTTAACCCTAGAAACATTGACTCTGAATTTCCAGATTTTTCCTAATGCCAGTTTCGAAAATCAGGCTGTTTTCTCACGAAAAATTTTTTGGAGTGAGTTCTACCCAATAGATGTTTAATTTACATAGGTCCCTTCGCCGGGAATTTTCGTGATACGATCACACTCCATGCATAACAATTTCTACAAATATTCACCACAGATTTGTTTGCATGTGGCTTTATGAACTTCCATCACAATACAAGGCATATTGACACTTTGAAGCATTTTCTCTGATTTTGCAGAGATTTTCAAACGCCAGTTTCAAAAATGAGGGAGATTTCCCAGAAAAAACTCTTGGAGCGGGTTCTACCCAAGAGACATGTAGTTTACATAGATTCACTCACCGTGATATTCTGTGTTCCAAACACACTTCATGTATCTCCGTTTCAACATATATTAACTATAGAGTTGTTAGCATGCGGATTACCGAACTTTCATCCACCATACAAGGCATGATTACACTGAGAATCTATCAATCTGAGTTCGCAGGGTTTTCCAAACTCCAGTTTCGAAAATCAGGCAGTTTTCTCAGGAAAAATCTCTTGGAGTGATTTCTAACGAAGAGAAATGCAATTTACATAAATTCCCTGGCCGTGAAATTGCATTTTCCGAAATTGCTACATGCATAACTGATTCGACAGAGATTCACTACAGATTTGTTAGCATGTGGATTACCGAACTTTCATCACAATACATTGAATATTGATACTTAGAAGTATTTTCTCAGATTTTGCAGCGTTTTCCAAGCGCCAGTTTCAAAAATGAAGCAGTTTTCACAGAAAAACTCTCTTGGAGCGAGTTCTGCCCAATAGAGAAGTAATTTACATTGTTTCAATCACCGTGAAATTCCACGTTCTGAACATGGTACATGCATCACGGATTAGAAAATGATTCTTTAGTATGTTGTGGAAATGTGGATTACCGAACTTTCTTCCAACATAAAGGCATCTTTACACCTACAAATATTTTCTCTCATTTTGCAGCTTTTTCCAAAATTCAGATTCGATAATCATGCAATTTCCACAGAAAAATTCTCTTCAAGCGGGTTCTACCCAATAGACAAGTATCTTACATTGTTTCCTTCACTATGACATTGTGTACTCCAAACACATTACATTCATCATGAATTCGACAAACATTCTTTAATGAGTGTGAGCATGTGAATTACCGAACTTTCATCCACCATACGAGGAATATTTACACCTAGAAGTACTTATTCTGATTTCGCAGGTTTTTCCTAACATCCAGGTTCAAAAGTCATGAAAATTTCGCAGAAAATTCAATTCAAGTGAGTTCTATCCAGTAGAATTGTTATTTTCATAGTTTCACTCAATGAGACATTCCTGGTTCTGAAAACATTACATTCATCACGGCTTCGACAAACATTATTTAATGACTGTGAGCAAGTGGATTACCGAATTTTCAACCACCATACAAGGCATATTTACACCTAGAAACATTTACTTACATTTCACAGATTTTTCCTAACGTCAGTTTCGAAAATCAGGTAGTGTTCGCAGAAAAATTCTCTTGCTGCAAGTTCGATCCAATAGACATCTCATTTACAAAGATACCATCACCGTAACATTCCGTGTTCTGATCACGGTACATGTACAATGGATTCGAGAAATATTCACTGCTGATTTGTTAGCATGTGAATTACCAAACTTAAATAAACCATTGAAGACATATAGACACCTAAATGCGTTTACTAAGATTTCACAGCGTTTTCATAACGCGTTTCGAAACTGAGGCAGATTTATCAGTAAAATGCTCCTGAAGCAGGATCTAACGAGTAGACATGTAATTTGCATAGATTAGATCACCATGAATTTCCGTGTTTTGTATAAGCTACATACATCACTGATTCGACAAATATTCACTACAGAGTTGTTAGCATGCGGATTGCCGAACTTTCATCCACCATACAAGTCATATTTACACCTACAATTGATTAATCTGAGTTTGCAGCTTATTCCTAATGCCAGTTTCAAAAATCAGGCTGTTATCTCAGGAAAAAACTCTTGGAGCGATTTCCAACCTATGGAAAGATAATTTACATAAATTTCCTCGCCGTGACATTCCGTGTTCCGAACATTCTACATGCATAACGGATTCGACAAATATTCACTACAGATTTGTTAGCATGTGGATTACCGAACTTTCATCACAAAACATTGAATATTGATACTTAGAAATATTTTCTCAGATTTTGCAACGTTTTCCTAGCGCCAGTTTCAAAAATGAAGCAGTTTTCACAGAAAAATTCTCTTGAAGTGAGTTCTACCGAATAGACAAGTAGTTTACATTGTTTCAATCACCGTGAAATTCCACGTTCCGAACATGGTACATGCATCACGGATTAGAAAAAAGATTGTTTAATATGTTGTGAAAATGTGGATTACCGATCTTTCTTCCAACATAAAGGCATCTTTACACATACAAATATTTTCTCTCATTTCACAGCTTTATCCAAATATCCCATTTGAGAATCATGCAATTTTCGCTTAAACATTCTATTCTAGCTAGTTCTACCCAATAGAATTCTAATTTACATAGTTTCATTACCGTGAAATTCTGTTTTCCGAACGTGCTACATGAATCACGGTTTGAAAAATATTTACTACACTCTTGTTAACATGTGGATTACCGGACTTTCATCCACCAATCAAGTCATATTGACACTCAGAAGCATTTTCTCATATTTTGAAGATTTTTCCTAACGTCAGATTTGAAAATGAGGCAGATTTTGCAGAAAAATGCTCTTGGAGCGAGTTCTACCCAATAGAAGGGTAATTTACATAGATGTGCTCATCATGACATTTTATGTTCTGAACACGTTTCATGTATCTCGGATTCGACAAATATTCACTGCAGAGATGTTAGCATTTGGATAACCAATCTTACATCCACCATACAAGGCATATTTACACCTACAAGTATTTACTCTCATTTCGCAGTTTTATCCAAATTTCAAATTCGAAAATCATGCAATTTGCACAGAAAAATTCTATTCAAGCTAGTTCTACCCAATAGAATTTTAATTTACATAGTTTCATTACCGTGAATTTCTGTGTTCCAAACACGCTAAATAAGTCACGGATTTGAAAAGTATTCCCTTCATAGTTGGTTACGTGGATTACCGGAATTAAACTCCCCATTCAAGGCATATTCACACTTAGAAGCATTTTCTCAGATTTCTCTGGTTTTTCCTAACGCCAGATTGGAAAATGAGGCTGATTTCACAGAAAAATGTTCCTGGTGCGAGTTCTACCCAAAAGATATGTAATTTAAGTAGTCCAATCACAGTGACATTCCGTGTTCTGAACATGTTACATGCATCAAGGTTTCGACAATCATTCTTTAATGAGTGTGAGCATGTGGATTATCAAATTTTCCTCCACCTTACAAGACATGTTTTCACCTAGAAACATTTACTCACATTTCGCAGAATTTTCCTAACTTCAGTTTCGAAAATCAGGCAGTTTTCCCAGAAAAATCCTCTTGTTGCATGTTCCATCCGATAGACATCTCATTTTCATAGATTCCATCACCGTAACATTCCGTGTGACTAACAAAATGTTCATGCACCAAAGATTCAACAAATATTCACTGCTGAGTTGTTAGCATGTGAATTACCGATCTTTAATAAAGCATTGAAGACATATTGTCACCTTAAAGCATTTACTCTGATTTCACAGCGTTTTCATAACACCAGTTTCGAAACTGAGGCAGATTTTTCAGTAACACTCTCCTGGAGAGGGTTCTAACCAATAGATATGTAATTTACATAGCTTCCCTCACCGAGAAAGACCGTGTCCCAAACAGGCTACATACATCAAGGATTTGAGAAACATTTTTAATGAGTTACGTACATGTGTATTACAGATCTTTCATCCACCATGCAAGGCATATTGACACATAGAAACATTAACTCTGAGTTCGCAGCTTTTTCCTAATAGCAGTTTCGAAAATCAGGCAGTTTTCAAAGGAAAAAAACTTTTGGAGCGTGTTCTACCCAATAGATACGTAAATTACATAAATTCCCCCGCTGTGAAATTACATGTTTCGAACACACTACCTGCAGAAAAGATTCGACAAAACTAAACTATAGAGTTGTTTGCATGAGGATGAGAGAACTTTCATCACAATACAAGGCATATTCTTGCTTAGAAGCATTTTCTCTGATTTCACAGAGCTTTCCAAACGCCAGTTTCGAAAATGAGGCAGATTTCACGGCAAAAACCTCTTGGAGCAGGTTCTAACCTATAGACATGTAATTTACATGGATTCGCTCACCATGAAATTCCGTGTTCTGAACACACTACATGCATCTCGGATTCGACAAATATTCACTACATAGTTGTTAGCATGTGGATTACAGCAATTTCATCCACCATACAAGGCTTACTTACACTTTGAAGAATTTTCTCAGATTTCACAGTTTAGTTTTAACGCCAGTTTAGAAAATGAGGCAGATTTCGCAGAAAAATGCTCTTGGAGCGAGTTATACACAAAAGATATGTAATTTACCTAGTTTTACTCACCGTGACATTCCGTGTTCTGATCACATTTCATGCATCACGGATTCGACAAACATTCACTACAGAGTTGGTAGCATAACGATTAAAGAACATTCATCCACCATAAATGCCATATTGGCACTTTGAAACACTTTCCCATATTTCAAAATTTTTCCTAATGCCAGTTTTGAAAATGAGGTCTGATTCGCAAAATATTCTTGTGGAGCAAGTACTTCCCAATAGAAATGTAATTTACATAGTTCCCTCACAGTGACATTCCAATTTCCCAACACGCTACATTCTTCACGGATTTGACAAACATTCTTTAATGAGTTGTGAACATGTGTATTACCGAACTTTCATCCTCCTTACTATGTATATTTATACATAGAAAGTTTCATTCTGATTTATTAGATTTCTCCTAATCTCAGTTTCAAATACCATGCAGTTTTCAAAGAGAAATCCTCTTGGATCGAGTTCTATCCAATTGACATGCAATTTACATAGAACCCGTCATCGTGAAATTCCGTGTTCAGAAATAGCTACATGCATCACGGATTCGACAAATATTCACTACAGGGTTGGTAGCATAAGGATTACCGAACAATCATCCACCATAAATGCCATATTGACACTTTGAAGCACTTTCCCATATTTCAAAAGATTTTCCTAATGCCAGTTTCGAAAATGAGGGAGATTCGCAAAAAATTGTCGTGGAGCAAGAACTTCCCAATAGAAATATAATTTACATAGTTTCCCTCACTGTGACATTCCAATTTCCACACACACTTCAAGGTTTCAACAAACTTTCTCCAATGAGTTGTGAAAATGTAGATTACAGAACTTTCATCCACCATACATGGCATATTTAACCCTAGAAACATTGACTCTGAATTTCCAGATTTTTCCTAATGCCAGTTTCGAAAATCAGGCTGTTTTCTCACGAAAAATTTTTTGGAGTGAGTTCTACCCAATAGATGTTTAATTTACATAGGTCCCTTCGCCGGGAATTTTCGTGATACGATCACACTCCATGCATAACAATTTCTACAAATATTCACCACAGATTTGTTTGCATGTGGCTTTATGAACTTCCATCACAATACAAGGCATATTGACACTTTGAAGCATTTTCTCTGATTTTGCAGAGATTTTCAAACGCCAGTTTCAAAAATGAGGGAGATTTCCCAGAAAAAACTCTTGGAGCGGGTTCTACCCAAGAGACATGTAGTTTACATAGATTCACTCACCGTGATATTCTGTGTTCCAAACACACTTCATGTATCTCCGTTTCAACATATATTAACTATAGAGTTGTTAGCATGCGGATTACCGAACTTTCATCCACCATACAAGGCATGATTACACTGAGAATCTATCAATCTGAGTTCGCAGGGTTTTCCAAACTCCAGTTTCGAAAATCAGGCAGTTTTCTCAGGAAAAATCTCTTGGAGTGATTTCTAACGAAGAGAAATGCAATTTACATAAATTCCCTGGCCGTGAAATTGCATTTTCCGAAATTGCTACATGCATAACTGATTCGACAGAGATTCACTACAGATTTGTTAGCATGTGGATTACCGAACTTTCATCACAATACATTGAATATTGATACTTAGAAGTATTTTCTCAGATTTTGCAGCGTTTTCCAAGCGCCAGTTTCAAAAATGAAGCAGTTTTCACAGAAAAACTCTCTTGGAGCGAGTTCTGCCCAATAGAGAAGTAATTTACATTGTTTCAATCACCGTGAAATTCCACGTTCTGAACATGGTACATGCATCACGGATTAGAAAATGATTCTTTAGTATGTTGTGAAAATGTGGATTACCGAACTTTCTTCCAACATAAAGGCATATTTACACCTACAAATATTTACTCTCATTTTGCAGCTTTTTCCAAAATTCAGATTCGATAATCATGCAATTTCCACAGAAAAATTCTCTTCAAGCGGGTTCTACCCAATAGACAAGTATCTTACATTGTTTCCTTCACTATGACATTGTGTACTCCAAACACATTACATTCATCATGAATTCGACAAACATTCTTTAATGAGTGTGAGCATGTGAATTACCGAACTTTCATCCACCATACGAGGAATATTTACACCTAGAAGTACTTATTCTGATTTCGCAGGTTTTTCCTAACATCCAGGTTCAAAAGTCATGAAAATTTCGCAGAAAATTCAATTCAAGTGAGTTCTATCCAGTAGAATTGTTATTTTCATAGTTTCACTCAATGAGACATTCCTGGTTCTGAAAACATTACATTCATCACGGCTTCGACAAACATTATTTAATGACTGTGAGCAAGTGGATTACCGAATTTTCAACCACCATACAAGGCATATTTACACCTAGAAACATTTACTTACATTTCACAGATTTTTCCTAACGTCAGTTTCGAAAATCAGGTAGTGTTCGCAGAAAAATTCTCTTGCTGCAAGTTCGATCCAATAGACATCTCATTTACAAAGATACCATCACCGTAACATTCCGTGTTCTGATCACGGTACATGCACAATGGATTCGAGAAATATTCACTGCTGATTTGTTAGCATGTGAATTACCAAACTTAAATAAACCATTGAAGACATATAGACACCTAAATGCGTTTACTAAGATTTCACAGCGTTTTCATAACGCGTTTCGAAACTGAGGCAGATTTATCAGTAAAATGCTCCTGAAGCAGGATCTAACGAGTAGACATGTAATTTGCATAGATTAGATCACCATGAATTTCCGTGTTTTGTATAAGCTACATACATCACTGATTCGACAAATATTCACTACAGAGTTGTTAGCATGCGGATTGCCGAACTTTCATCCACCATACAAGTCATATTTACACCTACAATTGATTAATCTGAGTTCGCAGCTTATTCCTAATGCCAGTTTCAAAAATCAGGCTGTTATCTCAGGAAAAAACTCTTGGAGCGATTTCCAACCTATGGAAAGATAATTTACATAAATTTCCTCGCCGTGACATTCCGTGTTCCGAACATTCTACATGCATAACGGATTCGACAAATATTCACTACAGATTTGTTAGCATGTGGATTACCGAACTTTCATCACAAAACATTGAATATTGATACTTAGAAATATTTTCTCAGATTTTGCAACGTTTTCCTAGCGCCAGTTTCAAAAATGAAGCAGTTTTCACAGAAAAATTCTCTTGAAGTGAGTTCTACCGAATAGACAAGTAGTTTACATTGTTTCAATCACCGTGAAATTCCACGTTCCGAACATGGTACATGCATCACGGATTAGAAAAAAGATTGTTTAATATGTTGTGAAAATGTGGATTACCGATCTTTCTTCCAACATAAAGGCATCTTTACACATACAAATATTTTCTCTCATTTCACAGCTTTATCCAAATATCCCATTTGAGAATCATGCAATTTTCGCTTAAACATTCTATTCTAGCTAGTTCTACCCAATAGAATTCTAATTTACATAGTTTCATTACCGTGAAATTCTGTTTTCCGAACGTGCTACATGAATCACGGTTTGAAAAATATTTACTACACTCTTGTTAACATGTGGATTACCGGACTTTCATCCACCAATCAAGTCATATTGACACTCAGAAGCATTTTCTCATATTTTGAAGATTTTTCCTAACGTCAGATTTGAAAATGAGGCAGATTTTGCAGAAAAATGCTCTTGGAGCGAGTTCTACCCAATAGAAGGGTAATTTACATAGATGTGCTCATCATGACATTTTATGTTCTGAACACGTTTCATGTATCTCGGATTCGACAAATATTCACTGCAGAGATGTTAGCATTTGGATAACCAATCTTACATCCACCATACAAGGCATATTTACACCTACAAGTATTTACTCTCATTTCGCAGTTTTATCCAAATTTCAAATTCGAAAATCATGCAATTTGCACAGAAAAATTCTATTCAAGCTAGTTCTACCCAATAGAATTTTAATTTACATAGTTTCATTACCGTGAATTTCTGTGTTCCAAACACGCTAAATAAGTCACGGATTTGAAAAGTATTCCCTTCATAGTTGGTTACGTGGATTACCGGAATTAAACTCCCCATTCAAGGCATATTCACACTTAGAAGCATTTTCTCAGATTTCTCTGGTTTTTCCTAACGCCAGATTGGAAAATGAGGCTGATTTCACAGAAAAATGTTCCTGGTGCGAGTTCTACCCAAAAGATATGTAATTTAAGTAGTCCAATCACAGTGACATTCCGTGTTCTGAACATGTTACATGCATCAAGGTTTCGACAATCATTCTTTAATGAGTGTGAGCATGTGGATTATCAAATTTTCCTCCACCTTACAAGACATGTTTTCACCTAGAAACATTTACTCACATTTCGCAGAATTTTCCTAACTTCAGTTTCGAAAATCAGGCAGTTTTCCCAGAAAAATCCTCTTGTTGCATGTTCCATCCGATAGACATCTCATTTTCATAGATTCCATCACCGTAACATTCCGTGTGACTAACAAAATGTTCATGCACCAAAGATTCAACAAATATTCACTGCTGAGTTGTTAGCATGTGAATTACCGATCTTTAATAAAGCATTGAAGACATATTGTCACCTTAAAGCATTTACTCTGATTTCACAGCGTTTTCATAACACCAGTTTCGAAACTGAGGCAGATTTTTCAGTAACACTCTCCTGGAGAGGGTTCTAACCAATAGATATGTAATTTACATAGCTTTCCTCACCGAGAAAGACCGTGTCCCAAACAGGCTACATACATCAAGGATTTGAGAAACATTTTTAATGAGTTACGTACATGTGTATTACAGATCTTTCATCCACCATGCAAGGCATATTGACACATAGAAACATTAACTCTGAGTTCGCAGCTTTTTCCTAATAGCAGTTTCGAAAATCAGGCAGTTTTCAAAGGAAAAAAACTTTTGGAGCGTGTTCTACCCAATAGATACGTAAATTACATAAATTCCCCCGCTGTGAAATTACATGTTTCGAACACACTACCTGCAGAAAAGATTCGACAAAACTAAACTATAGAGTTGTTTGCATGAGGATGAGAGAACTTTCATCACAATACAAGGCATATTCTTGCTTAGAAGCATTTTCTCTGATTTCACAGAGCTTTCCAAACGCCAGTTTCGAAAATGAGGCAGATTTCACGGCAAAAACCTCTTGGAGCAGGTTCTAACCTATAGACATGTAATTTACATGGATTCGCTCACCATGAAATTCCGTGTTCTGAACACACTACATGCATCTCGGATTCGACAAATATTCACTACATAGTTGTTAGCATGTGGATTACAGCAATTTCATCCACCATACAAGGCTTACTTACACTTTGAAGAATTTTCTCAGATTTCACAGTTTAGTTTTAACGCCAGTTTAGAAAATGAGGCAGATTTCGCAGAAAAATGCTCTTGGAGCGAGTTATACACAAAAGATATGTAATTTACCTAGTTTTACTCACCGTGACATTCCGTGTTCTGATCACATTTCATGCATCACGGATTCGACAAACATTCACTACAGAGTTGGTAGCATAACGATTAAAGAACATTCATCCACCATAAATGCCATATTGGCACTTTGAAACACTTTCCCATATTTCAAAATTTTTCCTAATGCCAGTTTTGAAAATGAGGTCTGATTCGCAAAATATTCTTGTGGAGCAAGTACTTCCCAATAGAAATGTAATTTACATAGTTCCCTCACAGTGACATTCCAATTTCCCAACACGCTACATTCTTCACGGATTTGACAAACATTCTTTAATGAGTTGTGAACATGTGTATTACCGAACTTTCATCCTCCTTACTATGTATATTTATACATAGAAAGTTTCATTCTGATTTATTAGATTTCTCCTAATCTCAGTTTCAAATACCATGCAGTTTTCAAAGAGAAATCCTCTTGGATCGAGTTCTATCCAATTGACATGCAATTTACATAGAACCCGTCATCGTGAAATTCCGTGTTCAGAAATAGCTACATGCATCACGGATTCGACAAATATTCACTACAGGGTTGGTAGCATAAGGATTACCGAACAATCATCCACCATAAATGCCATATTGACACTTTGAAGCACTTTCCCATATTTCAAAAGATTTTCCTAATGCCAGTTTCGAAAATGAGGGAGATTCGCAAAAAATTGTCGTGGAGCAAGAACTTCCCAATAGAAATATAATTTACATAGTTTCCCTCACTGTGACATTCCAATTTCCACACACACTTCAAGGTTTCAACAAACTTTCTCCAATGAGTTGTGAAAATGTAGATTACAGAACTTTCATCCACCATACATGGCATATTTAACCCTAGAAACATTGACTCTGAATTTCCAGATTTTTCCTAATGCCAGTTTCGAAAATCAGGCTGTTTTCTCACGAAAAATTTTTTGGAGTGAGTTCTACCCAATAGATGTTTAATTTACATAGGTCCCTTCGCCGGGAATTTTCGTGATACGATCACACTCCATGCATAACAATTTCTACAAATATTCACCACAGATTTGTTTGCATGTGGCTTTATGAACTTCCATCACAATACAAGGCATATTGACACTTTGAAGCATTTTCTCTGATTTTGCAGAGATTTTCAAACGCCAGTTTCAAAAATGAGGGAGATTTCCCAGAAAAAACTCTTGGAGCGGGTTCTACCCAAGAGACATGTAGTTTACATAGATTCACTCACCGTGATATTCTGTGTTCCAAACACACTTCATGCATCTCCGATTCAACATATATTAACTATAGAGTTGTTAGCATGCGGATTACCGAACTTTCATCCACCATACAAGGCATGATTACACTGAGAATCTATCAATCTGAGTTCGCAGGGTTTTCCAAACTCCAGTTTCGAAAATCAGGCAGTTTTCTCAGGAAAAATCTCTTGGAGTGATTTCTAACGAAGAGAAATGCAATTTAAATAAATTCCCTGGCCGTGAAATTGCATTTTCCGAAATTGCTACATGCATAATTGATTCGACAGAGATTCACTACAGATTTGTTAGCATGTGGATTACCGAACTTTCATCACAATACATTGAATATTGATACTTAGAAGTATTTTCTCAGATTTTGCAGCGTTTTCCAAGTGCCAGTTTCAAAAATGAAGCAGTTTTCACAGAAAAACTCTCTTGGAGCGAGTTCTGCCCAATAGAGAAGTAATTTACATTGTTTCAATCACCGTGAAATTCCACGTTCTGAACATGGTACATGCATCACGGATTAGAAAATGATTCTTTAGTATGTTGTGAAAATGTGGATTACCGAACTTTCTTCCAACATAAAGGCATATTTACACCTACAAATATTTACTCTCATTTTGCAGCTTTTTCCAAAATTCAGATTCGATAATCATGCAATTTCCACAGAAAAATTCTCTTCAAGCGGGTTCTACCCAATAGACAAGTATCTTACATTGTTTCCTTCACTATGACATTGTGTACTCCAAACACATTACATTCATCATGAATTCGACAAACATTCTTTAATGAGTGTGAGCATGTGGATTACCGAACTTTCATCCACCATATGAGGAATATATACACCTAGAAGTACTTATTCTGATTTCGCAGGTTTTTCCTAACATCCAGGTTCAAAAGTCATGAAAATTTCGCAGAAAATTCAATTCAAGTGAGTTCTATCCAGTAGAATTGTTATTTTCATAGTTTCACTCAATGAGACATTCCTGGTTCTGAAAACATTTCATTCATCACGGCTTCGACAAACATTATTTAATGACTGTGAGCAAGTGGATTACCGAATTTTCAACCACCATACAAGGCATATTTACACCTAGAAACATTTACTTACATTTCACAGATTTTTCCTAACGTCAGTTTCGAAAATCAGGTAGTGTTCGCAGAAAAATTCTCTTGCTGCATGTTCGATCCAATAGACATCTCATTTACAAAGATACCATCACCGTAACATTCCGTGTTCTGATCACGGTACATGTACAATGGATTCGAGAAATATTCACTGCTGATTTGTTAGCATGTGAATTACCAAACTTAAATAAACCATTGAAGACATATAGACACCTAAATGCGTTTACTAAGATTTCACAGCGTTTTCATAACGCGTTTCGAAACTGAGGCAGATTTATCAGTAAAATGCTCCTGAAGCAGGATCTAACGAGTAGACATGCAATTTGAATATTAGATCACCATGAATTTCCGTGTTTTGTATAAGCTACATACATCACTGATTCGACAAATATTCACTACAGAGTTGTTAGCATGTGGATTACAGCACTTTCATTCACCATACTAGACTACTGACACTTTGAAGTATTTTCTCAGTTTTCACATGTTTGTTTTAACGCCAGTTTAAAAATGAGGCAGATTTCGCAGAAAAATGCTCTTGGAGCGATTTATACACAAAAGATATGTAATTTACTGAGTTTTAATCACCGTGACATTCCATGTTCTGAACACATTACATGCATCATGGATTTGACAAACAATCTTTAATGAGTTGTGAACATTTGTATTATCGATCTTTCATCTTCCTTACAATGTATATTTATACATAGAAAGTTTTATTCTGATTTAGTAGATTTCTCCTAATCTCAATTTCTAAAATCATGCAGATTTCACAGAGAAATTCTCTTGAGGCGAGTTCTATCCAATAGAAATGCAATTTACATAGAACACGTCATCGTGAAATTCCGTGATCGAAAATAGCTACATGCATCACAGATTCGAAAAATATTCACTACAGAGTTGGTAGCAAAAGGTTTACCGAACATTCATTCACCACAAATGCCATATTGACACTTTGAAGCACTTTCCCATATTTCAAAGATTTTCCTAATTCCAGTTTTGAAAATTAGGCAGATTCACAAAAAATTCTAGTGGAGCAAGTACTTCCCATAGAAATGTAATTTACATAGTTTCCCTCACAGTGACATTCCAATTTCCTAACACGCTACATACTTCACGGATTTGACAAAAATTTTTATGAGTTATGTACATGTGTATTACAGAACTTTCATCCACCATACAAGGCATATTAAAACTTAGAAACAATAACTCTGAATTTGCAGCCTTTTCCTAATGCCAGTTTCGAAAATCAGGCCGTTTTCTCCGGAAAAAATTTTTGGAGCGTGTTCTACCCAATAGACATGAAATTTACATAGATTCCATCTCCGGAAATTTCCGTCATACAATCACGCTACATGCATAGGCTTTCTACAATTATTCACATCAGGTTTGTTTGCATGTGGCTTTATGAACTTCCAACATAATACGAGGCATATTGACAGCTTGAAGTATTTTCTCTGATTTTGAAGAAATTTCCGAATGCCTGTTTCGAAAATGAGGCAGATTTCGCAGAAAAAACCTCTTGGATTGAGTTCTAACCAAGAGACATGTATATTAACTAGTTCGCTCACTGTGATATTCTGTGTTCCGAACACTCTTCATGTATCTCGGATTCGACAAATATTCTCTACAGAGTTGTTAGTATGCGGATTGCCGAACTTTCATCCACCATACAAGGCATATTTACACCTACAATTGATTAATCTGAGTTCGCAGCTTATTCCTAAAGCCAGTTTTAAAAATCAGCCTGTTATCTCAGGAAAAAACTCTTGCAGCGATTTCCAACCTATGGAAAGATAATTTACATAAATTTCCTCGCCGTGACATTCCGTGTTCTGAACATTCTACATGCATAACGGATTCGACAAATATTCACTACAGATTTGTTAGCATGTGGATTACCGAACTTTCATCACAAAATTTGAATTTTGATACTTAGAAGAATTTTCTCAGATTTTGCAGCATTTTCTAAGCGCCAGTTTCAAAAATGAAGCACTTTTCACAGAAAAATTCTCTTGAAGTGAGTTCTACCGAATAGACAATTAGTTTACATTGTTACAATCACCGTGAATTTCCACGTTCCGAACATGGTACAAGCATCACTGATTAGAAAATAGATACTTTAATAAGTTGTGAAAATGTGGATTACCGAACTTACTTCCAAAATAAAGGCATCTTGATAACTACAATATTTTCTTTCATTTCACAGCTTTATCCAAACATCCCATTCGATAATCAAGAAATTTTTGCCGAAAAATTCTATTCTAGCTAGTTCTACCCAATAGAATTTTAATTTACATTGTGTCATTACCGTGAATTTCCAGTGTTCCAAACACACTAAATAAGTCATGGTTTCAAAAATTATTCCCTTCATAGTTGGTTACGTGGATTACCGGACTTAAATTCCCCATTCAAGGCATATTCATACTTAGAAGCATTTTCTCAGATTTCTCAAGTTTTTCCTAACGCCAGTTTGGAAAATTAGGCTGATTTCACAGAAAATGTTCTTGGAGCCACTTCTACCCAAAAAAGATGTAATTTAACTAGTTCACTCACCGTGATATTCCGTGTTCTGAACATATTCCATGCATCAAGGACTCGACAATCATACTTTAATTAGTGTGAGCATGTGGATTATCAAATTTTCATCCACCTTACAAGACATGATTTCACCTAGAAACATTTACTCACATTTCGCAGAATTTTCCTAACGTCAGTTTTGAAAAACAGGCAGTTTTCCCAGAAAAATCCTCTTGTTCCATGTTCCATCCTATAGAGATCTCATTTTCATAGATACCATCACCGTAACATTCCATGTTCCGAAAAAACGGTTCATGCACCAAGGATTCAACTAATATTCACTTCTGAGTTGTTAGCATGTGAATTACCGATCTTTAATAAAGCATTGAAGACATATTGTCACCTTAAAGCATTTACTCTGATTTCACAGCGTTTTCATAACACCAGTTTCGAAACTGAGGCAGATTTTTCAGTAAAACTCTCCTGGAGATGGTTCTAACCAATAGATATGTAATTTACATAGCTTCCCTCACCGAGAAAGACCGTGTTCCGAACAGGCTACATACATCAAGGATTTGAGATACATTTTTAAGGAGTTATGTACATGTGTATTACAGACCTTTCATCCACCATACAAGACATAATGACACATAGAATCATTAACTCTGAGTTCGCAGCTATTTCCTAATAGCTGTTTCCAAAATCAGGCCCTTTTCAAAGGAAAAAACTGTTGGAGCGTGTTCTACCCAATAGGTACGTAAATTACATAGATTCCCCCGCTGTGAAATTACATGTTTCGAACACACTACATGCAGAAAACTTTCGACAAACTAAACTATATGGTTGTTTACATGAGGATGACAGGACTTTCATCACAATACAAGGCATATTGATGCTTAGAAGCATTTTCTCTGATTTCACAGAGCTTTCCGAATGCCAGTTTCTAAAATGAGGCAGATTTCACGGCAAAAACCTCTTGGAGCAAGTTCTAACCTATAGACATGTAATTTACATGGATTCACTCACCGTGAAATTCCGTGTTCTGAACACACTACATGCATCTCGGATTCGACAAATATTCACTACATAGTTGTTAGCATGTGGATTACAGCAATTTCATCCACCATACAAGGCTTACTGACACTTTGAAGAATTTTCTCATGTTTCACAGTTTAGTTTTAACGCCAGTTTAGAAAATGATGCAGATTTGGCTGAAAAATGCTCTTGGAGCGAGTTATACACAAAAGATATGTAATTAACCTAGTTTTACTCACCTTGACATTCCGTGTTCTGAACACGTTACATGCATCACGGATTTTACAAACATAATTTAATGAGTTGTGAACATTTTATTATCGAACTTTCATCTTCTTTACAATGTATATTTATACATAGAAAGTTTTATTCTGATTTAGTAGATTTCTCCTAATCTCAGTTTCTAAAATCATGCAGTTTTCACAGAGAAATCCTCTTGGTGCGAGTTCTATCCAATAGACATGCAATTTACATAGAACCCGTCAGCGTGAAATTCCGTGTTCCAAAAATTGCTACACGCATCACAGATTTGACAAATATTCACTACAGTGTTGGTAGCATAGTGATTACCGAACATTCATCCACCATAAATGCCATAATGACACTTTGAAGCACTTTCCTATATTTCAAAAGATTTTCCTAATTCCAGTTTTTAAAATGAGGCAGATTCACAAAAAATTCTCGTGGAGCAAGTACTTCCTAATAGAAATATAATTTACTAGTTTCACTCACAGTGATATTCCAATTTTCGAACAGGCTACATACATCAAGGATTTGAGAAACATTTTTAAGGAATAATATACATGTGTATTACAGATCTTTCATCCTCCATACAAGGCATATTGACACTTATAAATATTAACTCTGAGTTTGCAGCTATTTCCTAATAGCAGTTTCGAAAATCAGGCAGTTTTCAAAGGAAAAAAATGTTGGAGCGTGGTCTACCCATTAGATACGTAAATTATAAAGATTCCCCCGCTGTGAAATTACGTGTTTCGAACACATTACATGCAGAAAAGATTCAAAAAACATAAACTATACAGTTGTTTGCATGAGGATGACAGGACTTTCATCACAATAAAAGGCATATTGATGCTTAGAAGGATTTTCTCTGATTTCACAGAGATTTCCAAACGCCACTTTCGAAAATGAGGCAGATTTCACGGTAAAAAGCTCTTGGAGCAGGTTCTAATGTATAGACATGTAATTTACTTGGATTCGCTTACCGTGAAATTCCGTGTTCTGAACACGCTACATGCAACTCGGATTCGACAAATATTCACTACATAGTTGTTAGCATATGGATTACAGCACTTTCATTCACCATACTAGACTACTGACACTTTGAAGTATTTTCTCAGTTTTCACATGTTTGTTTTAACGCCAGTTTAAAAATGAGGCAGATTTCGCAGAAAAATGCCTTTGGAGCGATTTATACACAAAAGATATGTAATTTACTGAGTTTTAATCACCGTGACATTCCATGTTCTGAACACATTACATGCATCATGGATTTGACAAACAATCTTTAATGAGTTGTGAACATTTGTATTATCGATCTTTCATCTTCCTTACAATGTATATTTATACATAGAAAGTTTTATTCTGATTTAGTAGATTTCTCCTTATCTCAATTTCTAAAATCATGCAGATTTCACAGAGAAATTCTCTTGAGGCGAGTTCTATCCAATAGAAATGCAATTTACATAGAACACGTCATCGTGAAATTCCGTGATCGAAAATAGCTACATGCATCACAGATTCGAAAAATATTCACTACAGAGTTGGTAGCAAAAGGTTTACCGAACATTCATTCACCACAAATGCCATATTGACACTTTGAAGCACTTTCCCATATTTCAAAGATTTTCCTAATTCCAGTTTTGAAAATTAGGCAGATTCACAAAAAATTCTAGTGGAGCAAGTACTTCCCATAGAAATGTAATTTACATAGTTTCCCTCACAGTGACATTCCAATTTCCTAACACGCTACATACTTCACGGATTTGACAAAAATTTTTATGAGTTATGTACATGTGTATTACAGAACTTTCATCCACCATACAAGGCATATTAAAACTTAGAAACAATAACTCTGAATTTGCAGCCTTTTCCTAATGCCAGTTTCGAAAATCAGGCCGTTTTCTCCGGAAAAAATTTTTGGAGCGTGTTCTACCCAATAGACATGAAATTTACATAGATTCCATCTCCGGAAATTTCCGTCATACAATCACGCTACATGCATAGGCTTTCTACAATTATTCACATCAGGTTTGTTTGCATGTGGCTTTATGAACTTCCAACATAATACGAGGCATATTGACAGCTTGAAGTATTTTCTCTGATTTTGAAGAAATTTCCAAATGCCAGTTTCGAAAATGAGGCAGATTTCGCAGAAAAAACCTCTTGGATTGAGTTCTAACCAAGAGACATGTATATTAACTAGTTCGCTCACTGTGATATTCTGTGTTCCGAACACTCTTCATGTATCTCGGATTCGACAAATATTCTCTACAGAGTTGTTAGTATGCGGATTGCCGAACTTTCATCCACCATACAAGGCATATTTACACCTACAATTGATTAATCTGAGTTCACAGCTTATTCCTAAAGCCAGTTTTAAAAATCAGGCTGTTATCTCAGGAAAAAACTCTTGGAGCGATTTCTAACCTATGGAAAGATAATTTACATAAATTTCCTCGCCGTGACATTCCGTGTTCCGAACATTCTACATGCATAACGGATTCGACAAATATTCACTACAGATTTGTTAGCATGTGGATTACCGAACTTTCATCACAATACATTGAATATTGATACTTAGAAGTATTTTCTCAGATTTTGCAGCGTTTTCCAAGCGCTAGTTTCAAAAATGAAGCACTTTTCACAGAAAAATTCTCTTGAAGTGAGTTCTACCGAATAGACAAGTAGTTTACATTGTTTCAATCACCGTGAAATTCCACGTTCCGAACATGGTACATGCATCACGGATTAGAAAAAAAGATTCTTTAATATGTTGTGAAAATGTGGATTACCGATCTTTCTTCCAACATAAAGGCATCTTTACACATCCAAATATTTTCTCTCATTTCACAGCTTTATCCAAATATCCCATTCGAGAATCATGCAATTTTCGCTTAAACATTCTATTCTAGCTAGTTCTACCCAATAGAATTCTAATTTACATAGTTTCATTACCGTGAAATTCTGTTTTCCGAACGTGCTACATGAATCACGGTTTGAAAAATATTTACTACACTCTTGTTAACATGTGGAATACCGGACTTTCATCCACCAATCAAGTCATATTGACACTCAGAAGCATTTTCTCATATTTTGAAGATTTTTCCTAACGCCAGATTTGAAAATGAGACAGATTTTGCAGAAAAAAGCTCTTGGAGCGAGTTCTACCCAATAGAAAAGTAATTTACATAGATGTGCTCTTCATGACATTTTGTGTTCTGAACACGTTTCATGTATCTCGGATTCGACAAATATTCACTGCAGAGATGTTAGCATTTGGATTACCAATCTTACATCCACCATACAAGGCATATTTACACCTACAAGTATTTACTCTCATTTCGCAGTTTTATCCAAATTTCAAATTCGAAAATCATGCAATTTGCACAGAAAAATTCTATTCAAGCTAGTTCTACCCAATAGAATTTTAATTTACATAGTTTCATTACCGTGAATTTCTGTGTTCCAAACACGCTAAATAAATCACGGATTCGAAAAGTATTCCCTTCATAGTTGGTTACGTGGATTATCGGAATTAAACTCCCCATTCAAGGCATATTCACACTTAGAAGCATTTTCTCAGATTTCTCTGGTTTTTCCTAACGCCAGTTTGGAAAATGAGGCTGATTTCACAGAAAAATGTTCCTGGTGCGAGTTCTACCCAAAAGATATGTAATTTAAGTAGTTCAATCACAGTGACATTCCGTGTTCTGAACATGTTACATGCATCAAGGTTTCGACAATCATTCTTTAATGAGTGTGAGCATGTGGATTATCAAATTTTCCTCCACCTTACAAGACATGTTTTCACCTAGAAACATTTACTCACATTTCGCAGAATTTTCCTAACTTCAGTTTCGAAAATCAGGCAGTTTTCCCAGAAAAATCCTCTTGTTGCATGTTCCATCCGATAGACATCTCATTTTCATAGATTCCATCACCGTAACATTCCGTGTGACTAACAAAAGGTTCATGCACCAAAGATTCAACAAATATTCACTGCTGAGTTGTTAGCATGTGAATTACCGATCTTTAATAAAGCATTGAAGACATATTGTCACCTTAAAGCATTTACTCTGATTTCACAGCGTTTTCATAACACCAGTTTCGAAACTGAGGCAGATTTTTCAGTAAAACTCTCCTGGAGAGGGTTCTAACCAATAGATATGTAATTTACATAGCTTCCCTCACCGAGAAAGACCGTGTCCCAAACAGGCTACATACATCAAGGATTTGAGAAACATTTTTAATGAGTTACGTACATGTGTATTACAGATCTTTCATCCACCATGCAAGGCATATTGACACATAGAAACATTAACTCTGAGTTCGCAGCTTTTTCCTAATAGCAGTTTCGAAAATCAGGCAGTTTTCAAAGGAAAAAAACTTTTGGAGCGTGTTCTACCCAATAGATACGTAAATTACATAAATTCCCCCGCTGTGAAATTACATGGTTCGAACACACTACCTGCAGTAAAGATTCGACAAAACTAAACTATAGAGTTGTTTGCATGAGGATGAGAGAACTTTCATCACAATACAAGGCATATTCTTGCTTAGAAGCATTTTCTCTGATTTCACAGAGCTTTCCAAACGCCAGTTTCGAAAATGAGGCAGATTTCACGGCAAAAACCTCTTGGAGCAGGTTCTAACCTATAGACATGTAATTTACATGGATTCGCTCACCATGAAATTCCGTGTTCTGAACACACTACATGCATCTCGGATTCGACAAATATTCACTACATAGTTGTTAGCATGTGGATTACAGCAATTTCATCCACCATACAAGGCTTACTTACACTTTGAAGAATTTTCTCAGATTTCACAGTTTAGTTTTAACGCCAGTTTAGAAAATGAGGCAGATTTCGCAGAAAAATGCTCTTGGAGCGAGTTATACACAAAAGATATGTAATTTACCTAGTTTTACTCACCGTGACATTCCGTGTTCTGATCACATTTCATGCATCACGGATTCGACAAACATTCACTACAGACTTGGTAGCATAACGATTAAAGAACATTCATCCACCATAAATGCCATATTGGCACTTTGAAACACTTTCCCATATTTCAAAATTTTTCCTAATGCCAGTTTTGAAAATGAGGTCTGATTCGCAAAATATTCTTGTGGAGCAAGTACTTCCCAATAGAAATGTAATTTACATAGTTCCCTCACAGTGACATTCCAATTTCCCAACACGCTACATTCTTCACGGATTTGACAAACATTCTTTAATGAGTTGTGAACATGTGTATTACCGAACTTTCATCCTCCTTACTATGTATATTTATACATAGAAAGTTTCATTCTGATTTATTAGATTTCTCCTAATCTCAGTTTGAAATATCATGCAGTTTTCAAAGAGAAATCCTCTTGGATCGAGTTCTATCCAATTGACATGCAATTTACATAGAACCCGTCATCGTGAAATTCCATGTTCAGAAATAGCTACATGCATCACGGATTCGACAAATATTCACTACAGGGTTGGTAGCATAAGGATTACCGGACAATCATCCACCATAAATGCCATATTGACACTTTGAAGCACTTTCCCATATTTCAAAAGATTTTCCTAATGCCAGTTTCGAAAATGAGGGAGATTCGCAAAAAATTGTCGTGGAGCAAGAACTTCCCAATAGAAATATAATTTACATAGTTTCCCTCACTGTGACATTCCAATTTCCACACACACTTCAAGGTTTCAACAAACTTTCTCCAATGAGTTGTGAAAATGTAGATTACAGAACTTTCATCCACCATACATGGCATATTTAACCCTAGAAACATTGACTCTGAATTTCCAGATTTTTCCTAATGCCAGTTTCGAAAATCAGGCTGTTTTCTCACGAAAAATTTTTTGGAGTGAGTTCTACCCAATAGATGTTTAATTTACATAGGTCCCTTCGCCGGGAATTTTCGTGATACGATCACACTCCATGCATAACAATTTCTACAAATATTCACCACAGATTTGTTTGCATGTGGCTTTATGAACTTCCATCACAATACAAGGCATATTGACACTTTGAAGCATTTTCTCTGATTTTGCAGAGATTTTCAAACGCCAGTTTCAAAAATGAGGGAGATTTCCCAGAAAAAACTCTTGGAGCGGGTTCTACCCAAGAGACATGTAGTTTACATAGATTCACTCACCGTGATATTCTGTGTTCCAAACACACTTCATGTATCTCCGATTCAACATATATTAACTATAGAGTTGTTAGCATGCGGATTACCGAACTTTCATCCACCATACAAGGCATGATTACACTGAGAATCTATCAATCTGAGTTCGCAGGGTTTTCCAAACTCCAGTTTCGAAAATCAGGCAGTTTTCTCAGGAAAAATCTCTTGGAGTGATTTCTAACGAAGAGAAATGCAATTTACATAAATTCCCTGGCCGTGAAATTGCATTTTCCGAAATTGCTACATGCATAATTGATTCGACAGAGATTCACTACAGATTTGTTAGCACGTGGATTACCGAACTTTCATCACAATACATTGAATATTGATACTTAGAAGTATTTTCTCAGATTTTGCAGCGTTTTCCAAGCGCCAGTTTCAAAAATGAAGCAGTTTTCACAGAAAAACTCTCTTGGAGCGAGTTCTGCCCAATAGAGAAGTAATTTACATTGTTTCAATCACCGTGAAATTCCACGTTCTGAACATGGTACATGCATCACGGATTAGAAAATGATTCTTTAGTATGTTGTGAAAATGTGGATTACTGAACTTTCTTCCAACATAAAGGCATATTTACACCTACAAATATTTACTCTCATTTTGCAGCTTTTTCCAAAATTCAGATTCGATAATCATGCAATTTCCACAGAAAAATTCTCTTCAAGCGGGTTCTACCAAATAGACAAGTATGTTACATTCTTTACTTCACTATGACATTGTGTACTCCAAACACATTACATTCATCATGAATTCGACAAACATTCTTTAATGAGTGTGAGCATGTGGATTACCGAACTTTCATCCACCATGCGAGGAATATTAACACTTAGAAGTACTTATTCTGATTTCGCAGATTTTTCCTAACATCCAGGTTCAAAAGTCATGAAAATTTCGCAAAAAATTCAATTCAAGTGAGTTCTATCCAGTAGAATTGTTATTTTCATAGTTTCACTCAATGAGACATTCCTGGTTCTGAAAACGTTACATTCATCATGGCTTCGACAAACATTATTTAATGACTGTGAGCAAGTGGATTACCGAATTTTCAACCACCATACAAGGCATATTTACACCTAGAAACATTTACTTACATTTCACAGATTTTTCCTAACGTCAGATTCGAAAATCAGGTAGTGTTCGCAGAAAAATTCTCTTGCTGCATGTTCGATCCAATAGACATCTCATTTACACAGATACCATCACCGTAACATTCCGTGTTTTGATCACGGTACATGTACAACGGATTCGAGAAATATTCACTGCTGATTTGTTAGCATGTGATTTACCAAACTTAAATAATCCATTGAAGACATATAGACACCTAAATGAGTTTACTAAGATTTCACAGCGTTTTCATAATGCCAGTTTCGAAACTGAGGCAGATTTATCAGTAAAATGCTCCTGAAGCAGGATCTAACGAATAGACTTGTAATTTGCATAGATTAGATCACCATGAATTTCCGTGTTTTGTATAAGATACATACATCACTGATTCGACAAATATTCACTACAGAGTTGTTAGCATGTCGATTAACAAACTTTCATCCACCACCCAAGACATATTGACACTTAGAAGCATTTTCTCATATTTTGAAGGTTTTTCCTAACACCAGATTTGAAAATGAGGCAGATTTTTCAGAAAAATGCTCTTGGAATGAGTTCTACCAATTGACATGTAATTTACAGAGATTCGCACACCATGATATTCTGTGTTCTGAACAAGCTTCATGTATCTCTGATTCGACAAATATTCACTACAGAGTTAGCATGTGGATAACCGAAGTTTCATCCACCATATAAGTCATATTTACACCTACAAATATTTACAGTCATTTCGCAGCTTTATCCAAACTTCAAATTCGAAAATCATGCAATTTTCGCAAAAAGTTCTATTCAAGCTAGTTCTACACAATACAATTGAAATTTACATAGTTTCATTACCTTGAAATTCCGTGTCCCGAACAAGATTAATAAATCACGGATTTGAAAAATATTCACTTCATAGTTGTTAACATGTGGATTACCGGACTTTCATTCCCCATTCAATGCATACTGACACTTAGAATCATTTTCTCAGATTTCTCATTGCTTTCCTAACAGCAGTTTTGAAATTGAGGCAGATTTCACAGAAAAAGGCCCTTGGAGTGAGTTCTACCCAAAAGATATGTAATTTAAATAGTATCACTCAGCGTGACATTCCGTGTTCTGAACATGTTACATGCATCACGGATTCGACAAACATTCTTTAATCACTGTGTGCATGTGGATTACGAAACTTTCATCAACCATACAAGGCATATTTTCACCTAGAAATATTTACTAAGATTTTGCAGAAATTTCCTAATGGCAGTTTCGAAAATCAGACAGTTTTCGCATAGAAATTCTCTAGGTGCATATTCTATCCAATAGAAATCTCATTTTCATAGATACCGTCACCGTAACATTCCGTGTTCAGAAAACCTTACATGAAAAACGGATTCAACAAATATTCACTGCTGAGTTGATAGCATGTGAATTATAGATCTTTAATAAACCATTGAGGACATATTGTGACCTTAAAGCATTTACTCAGATTTTGCAGCGTTTTCATAACACCAGTTTCCAATCAGAGGCAGATAGTACAGTAAATGCTCCTGGAATGGGTTCTAACCAATACCTATATAATTTACATAGTTTCCCTCACCGTGACAGTCCGTGTTCTGAACATGCTACATACATCACGGATATGACAAACATTTTTAAATAGCTGTTTACATGATTATTACAGATCTTTCATCCACCATACAAGGCATATTTACACCTAGAAACATTATCTCTGAGTTTGCAGCGTTTTCCTATTAGCAGTTCCGAACATCAGGCAGTTTTCAAAGGAAATAACTGCTGGAGTGTGTTGTACACAATAGATATGTAAATTACATAGATTCCCCCGATGAGAAATTATGTGTTTTGAACACGCTACATTCAGAAAGGTTTCGACAAAAATACACTACAGAGTTCCTTGCATGTGGATTACAGGACTTTCATCAAAATACAAGGCATATTGAAGCTTAGAAGCATTTTCTCTAATTTCACTGTGTTTTACAAAAGCCAGTTTCTAAAATGAGGCAGATTTCACTGCAAAAATCTCTTGGAGCGTGTTCTAACCTATAGACATGTAATTTACATGGATTCGATCACCGTCAAATTCCGTGTTCCGAACACACTGCATGCATCTCGGATTCGACAAGTATTCACTACAGAGTTGTTAGCATGTGGATTACAGCACTTTCATCACCATACAAGGCTTACTGACACTTTGAAAAATTTTCTCAGATTTCACAGTTTAGTTTTAATGCCACTTTAGACAATGAGGCAGATTTGGCAGAAAAATGCCCTTGGAGCAGGTTCTACCCAATAGACAGGTAATTTACATAGATGTGCTCATCATGACATTTTGTGTCCGAACACATTTCACGTATCTCGGATTCGACAAATATACACTACAGAGATGTTAGCATTTGGATTACCAATCTTACATCCACCATACAAGGCATATTTACACCTACAACTATTTACTCTCATTTCACAGATTTATCCAAATGTCTAATTCGAAAATCAGGCAATTTTCACAGAAAAATTCTATTCTAGCTAGTTCTACCCATTAGAATTTTAATTTACATAGTTTCATTACCGTGAATTTCCATGTTCCGAACACGCAAATAAGTCACGGATTTGAAAAGTATTCCCTTCATAGTTGGTTACGTGGATTACCAGACTTAAATTCCCCATTCAAGGCATATTCACACTTAGAGACATTTTCTCAGATTTCTCAGGTTTTTTCTAATGCCAGTATTGAAAAAGAAGCTGATTTCACAGAAAAATGCCCTTGGAGCGAGTTCTACCCAAAAGATATGTAATTTAAGTAGTTCACTCACCGTGACATTCCGAGTTCTGAACATGTTACATGCATCAAGGATTCGACAATCATTCTTTAATGATTGTGAGCATGTGTATTATCGAACTTTCATCCACCATACCAGACATATTTTCACCTAGAAATATTTACTCACATTTCGCAGAATTTTACTAACGTCAGTTTCGAAAATCAGGCAGTTTTGCCAGAAAAATCCTCTTGTTGAATGTTCCATTCAATAGATATCTCATTTTCATTGATACTGTCACCGTAACATTCCGTGTTCCGAAAATGTTTCATGCAGGAATGTTACAACAAATATTCACTTCTGAGTTGTTAGCATGTGAATTACAGATCTTTAATAGACCATTGAAGACATATTGTCACCTTAAAGCATTTACTCTGATTTCACAGCGTTTTCATAACACCAGTTTCGAAACTGAGGCAGATTTTTCAATAAAACTCTCCTGGAGAGGGTTCTAACCAATAGATATGTAATTCACATAGTTTCCCTCTCCGTGACATTCCGTGTTCCGAACATGCTACATTCATCACGGATTTCTCAAACATTTTTAATGATTTATGTACATGTGTATTACAGATCTTTCATCCACCATACAAGGCATATTGACACATAGAAACATTAACTCTGATTTCGCAGCTTCTTCCTAATAGCAGTTTCGACTATCAGGCAGATTTCAAAGGAAAAATCTCTTGGAGCGAGTTCTACCCAATAGATACGTAAATTACATAGATTCCCCCACTGTGAAATTACGTGTTTTGAACACGCTTCATGCAGAAAAGTTTCGATAAAAATAAAGTATAGAGTTGTTTGCATGAGGATGACAGGACTTTCATCACAATACAAGGCATATTCTTGCTTAGAAGCATTTTCTCTGATTTCACAGAGCTTCTCAAATGCCAGTTTCAAAAATGAGTCAGAGTTCACGGCAAAATCCTCTTGGAGCAGGTTCTAACAAATAGACATGTAATTTATGTGGATTCGCTCACCGTGACATTCTGTGTTCTGAACACGTTACATGCATCACGGATTTGACAAACATTCTTTAATGAGTTGTGTACATGTGTATTACTGAACATTCATCCACCTTACAATGCATATTTATACATAGAAAGTTTTATTCTGATTTAGTAGATTTCTCCTAATCTCAGTTTCTAAAATCATGCAGTTTTCCCAGAGAAATCCTCTTGGAGCGAGTTCGATCCAATAGACATGCAATTTACATAGAACCTGTCATCGTGAAATTCCGTGTTCCCAAAAATCTACATGCATCACGTATTCGAAAAATATTCACTACAGAGTTGGTAGCATAATGATTACCAAATATTCATCCACCATATATGCCATATTGACACATTGAAGCACTTTCCCATATTTCAAAAGATTTTCCTAATGCCAGTTTTGAAAATGAGGCAGAATCGCAAAAAATTCTCACGGAGCAAGTACTTCCCAATAGAAATGTAATTTACATAGTTTCCCTCGCAGTGACATTCCAATTTCCGAACAAGCTACATACTTCCCGGATTTGACAAACATTTTTAATGAGTTACGTACATGTGTTTTACAGAACTTTCATCCACCATACAAGGCATATTTAAACCTAGAAACATTAACTCTGAATTTGCAGCCTTTTCTTAATGCCAGTTTCAAAAATCAGGCCGTTTTCTCAGGAAAAAATTTTTGGAGCGTGTTCTACCCAATAGACATGAAATTTACATAGATTCCATCACCTTAAATTTCCAACATACGATAACGCTACATGCATAGGCTTTCTACAATTATTCACATCAGGTTTTTTTGCATGTGGCTTTATGAACTTCCATCACAATACAAGGCATATTGACAGTTTGAAGCATTTTCTCTGATTTTGAAATATTTCCAAATGCCAGTTTCAAAAATGAGGCAGATTTCGCAGAGAAAAAATTCTTGGAGTGAGTTCTACCAAAGAGAAATGTATTTTACGTAGATTCGCTCACTGTGATATTCTGTGTTCCGAACACTCTTCATGTATCTCGGATTCGACAAATATTCACTACAGAGTTGTTAGCATGTCGATTACCAAACTTTCATCCACCACCCAAGATATATTGACACTTAGAAGCATTTTCTCATATTTTGAAGATTTTTCCTAACACCAGATTTGAAAATGAGGCAGATTTTTCAGAAAAATGCTCTTGGAATGAGTTCTACCCAATTGACATGTAATGTACAGAGATTCGCTCACCATGATATTCTGTGTTCTGAACAAGCTTCTTGTATCTCTGATTCGACAAATATTCACTACAGAGTTAGCATGTGGATAACTGAAGTTTCATCCACCATATAAGGCATATTTATACCTACAAATATTTACAGTCATTTCGCAGCTTTATCCAAACATCAAATTCGAAAATCATGCAATTTTCGCAAAAAGTTCTATTCAAGCTTGTTCTACACAATACAATTGAAATTTACATAGTTTCATTACCTTGAAATTCCGTGTCCCGAACAAGCTGAATAAATCACGGATTTGAAAAATATTCACTTCATAGTTGTTAACATGTGGATTACCGGACTTTCATTCCCCATTCAATGCATACTGACACTTAGAATCATTTTCTCAGATTTCTCATTGCTTTCCTAACAGCAGTTTTGAAATTGAGGCAGATTTCACAGAAAAAGGCCCTTGGAGTGAGTTCTACCCAAAAGATATGTAATTTAAATAGTATCACTCAGCGTGACATTCCGTGTTCTGAACATGTTACATGCATCACGGATTCGACAAACATTCTTTAATCACTGTGTGCATGTGGATTACGAAACTTTCATCAACCATACAAGGCATATTTTCACCTAGAAATATTTACTAAGATTTTGCAGAAATTTCCTAATGGCAGTTTCGAAAATCAGACAGTTTTCGCATAGAAATTCTCTAGGTGCATATTCTATCCAATAGAAATCTCATTTTCATAGATACCGTCACCGTAACATTCCGTGTTCAGAAAACCTTACATGAAAAACGGATTCAACAAATATTCACTGCTGAGTTGATAGCATGTGAATTATAGATCTTTAATAAACCATTGAGGACATATTGTGACCTTAAAGCATTTACTCAGATTTTGCAGCGTTTTCATAACACCAGTTTCCAATCAGAGGCAGATAGTACAGTAAATGCTCCTGGAATGGGTTCTAACCAATACCTATATAATTTACATAGTTTCCCTCACCGTGACAGTCCGTGTTCTGAACATGCTACATACATCACGGATATGACAAACATTTTTAAATAGCTGTTTACATGATTATTACAGATCTTTCATCCACCATACAAGGCATATTTACACCTAGAAACATTATCTCTGAGTTTGCAGCGTTTTCCTATTAGCAGTTCCGAACATCAGGCAGTTTTCAAAGGAAATAACTGCTGGAGTGTGTTGTACACAATAGATATGTAAATTACATAGATTCCCCCGATGAGAAATTATGTGTTTTGAACACGCTACATTCAGAAAGGTTTCGACAAAAATACACTACAGAGTTCCTTGCATGTGGATTACAGGACTTTCATCAAAATACAAGGCATATTGAAGCTTAGAAGCATTTTCTCTAATTTCACTGTGTTTTACAAAAGCCAGTTTCTAAAATGAGGCAGATTTCACTGCAAAAATCTCTTGGAGCGTGTTCTAACCTATAGACATGTAATTTACATGGATTCGATCACCGTCAAATTCCGTGTTCCGAACACACTGCATGCATCTCGGATTCGACAAGTATTCACTACAGAGTTGTTAGCATGTGGATTACAGCACTTTCATCACCATACAAGGCTTACTGACACTTTGAAAAATTTTCTCAGATTTCACAGTTTAGTTTTAATGCCACTTTAGACAATGAGGCAGATTTGGCAGAAAAATGCCCTTGGAGCAGGTTCTACCCAATAGACAGGTAATTTACATAGATGTGCTCATCATGACATTTTGTGTCCGAACACATTTCACGTATCTCGGATTCGACAAATATACACTACAGAGATGTTAGCATTTGGATTACCAATCTTACATCCACCATACAAGGCATATTTACACCTACAACTATTTACTCTCATTTCACAGATTTATCCAAATGTCTAATTCGAAAATCAGGCAATTTTCACAGAAAAATTCTATTCTAGCTAGTTCTACCCATTAGAATTTTAATTTACATAGTTTCATTACCGTGAATTTCCATGTTCCGAACACGCAAATAAGTCACGGATTTGAAAAGTATTCCCTTCATAGTTGGTTACGTGGATTACCAGACTTAAATTCCCCATTCAAGGCATATTCACACTTAGAGACATTTTCTCAGATTTCTCAGGTTTTTTCTAATGCCAGTATTGAAAAAGAAGCTGATTTCACAGAAAAATGCCCTTGGAGCGAGTTCTACCCAAAAGATATGTAATTTAAGTAGTTCACTCACCGTGACATTCCGAGTTCTGAACATGTTACATGCATCAAGGATTCGACAATCATTCTTTAATGATTGTGAGCATGTGTATTATCGAACTTTCATCCACCATACAAGACATATTTTCACCTAGAAATATTTACTCACATTTCGCAGAATTTTACTAACGTCAGTTTCGAAAATCAGGCAGTTTTGCCAGAAAAATCCTCTTGTTGAATGTTCCATTCAATAGATATCTCATTTTCATTGATACTGTCACCGTAACATTCCGTGTTCCGAAAATGTTTCATGCAGGAATGTTACAACAAATATTCACTTCTGAGTTGTTAGCATGTGAATTACAGATCTTTAATAGACCATTGAAGACATATTGTCACCTTAAAGCATTTACTCTGATTTCACAGCGTTTTCATAACACCAGTTTCGAAACTGAGGCAGATTTTTCAATAAAACTCTCCTGGAGAGGGTTCTAACCAATAGATATGTAATTCACATAGTTTCCCTCTCCGTGACATTCCGTGTTCCGAACATGCTACATTCATCACGGATTTCTCAAACATTTTTAATGATTTATGTACATGTGTATTACAGATCTTTCATCCACCATACAAGGCATATTGACACATAGAAACATTAACTCTGATTTCGCAGCTTCTTCCTAATAGCAGTTTCGACTATCAGGCAGATTTCAAAGGAAAAATCTCTTGGAGCGAGTTCTACCCAATAGATACGTAAATTACATAGATTCCCCCACTGTGAAATTACGTGTTTTGAACACGCTTCATGCAGAAAAGTTTCGATAAAAATAAAGTATAGAGTTGTTTGCATGAGGATGACAGGACTTTCATCACAATACAAGGCATATTCTTGCTTAGAAGCATTTTCTCTGATTTCACAGAGCTTCTCAAATGCCAGTTTCAAAAATGAGTCAGAGTTCACGGCAAAATCCTCTTGGAGCAGGTTCTAACAAATAGACATGTAATTTATGTGGATTCGCTCACCGTGACATTCTGTGTTCTGAACACGTTACATGCATCACGGATTTGACAAACATTCTTTAATGAGTTGTGTACATGTGTATTACTGAACATTCATCCACCTTACAATGCATATTTATACATAGAAAGTTTTATTCTGATTTAGTAGATTTCTCCTAATCTCAGTTTCTAAAATCATGCAGTTTTCCCAGAGAAATCCTCTTGGAGCGAGTTCGATCCAATAGACATGCAATTTACATAGAACCTGTCATCGTGAAATTCCGTGTTCCCAAAAATCTACATGCATCACGTATTCGAAAAATATTCACTACAGAGTTGGTAGCATAATGATTACCAAATATTCATCCACCATATATGCCATATTGACACATTGAAGCACTTTCCCATATTTCAAAAGATTTTCCTAATGCCAGTTTTGAAAATGAGGCAGAATCGCAAAAAATTCTCACGGAGCAAGTACTTCCCAATAGAAATGTAATTTACATAGTTTCCCTCGCAGTGACATTCCAATTTCCGAACAAGCTACATACTTCCCGGATTTGACAAACATTTTTAATGAGTTATGTACATGTGTTTTACAGAACTTTCATCCACCATACAAGGCATATTTAAACCTAGAAACATTAACTCTGAATTTGCAGCCTTTTCTTAATGCCAGTTTCAAAAATCAGGCCGTTTTCTCAGGAAAAAATTTTTGGAGCGTGTTCTACCCAATAGACATGAAATTTACATAGATTCCATCACCTTAAATTTCCAACATACGATAACGCTACATGCATAGGCTTTCTACAATTATTCACATCAGGTTTTTTTGCATGTGGCTTTATGAACTTCCATCACAATACAAGGCATATTGACAGTTTGAAGCATTTTCTCTGATTTTGAAATATTTCCAAATGCCAGTTTCAAAAATGAGGCAGATTTCGCAGAGAAAAAATTCTTGGAGTGAGTTCTACCAAAGAGAAATGTATTTTACGTAGATTCGCTCACTGTGATATTCTGTGTTCCGAACACTCTTCATGTATCTCGGATTCGACAAATATTCACTACAGAGTTGTTAGCATGTCGATTACCAAACTTTCATCCACCACCCAAGATATATTGACACTTAGAAGCATTTTCTCATATTTTGAAGATTTTTCCTAACACCAGATTTGAAAATGAGGCAGATTTTTCAGAAAAATGCTCTTGGAATGAGTTCTACCCAATTGACATGTAATGTACAGAGATTCGCTCACCATGATATTCTGTGTTCTGAACAAGCTTCTTGTATCTCTGATTCGACAAATATTCACTACAGAGTTAGCATGTGGATAACTGAAGTTTCATCCACCATATAAGGCATATTTATACCTACAAATATTTACAGTCATTTCGCAGCTTTATCCAAACATCAAATTCGAAAATCATGCAATTTTCGCAAAAAGTTCTATTCAAGCTTGTTCTACACAATACAATTGAAATTTACATAGTTTCATTACCTTGAAATTCCGTGTCCCGAACAAGCTGAATAAATCACGGATTTGAAAAATATTCACTTCATAGTTGTTAACATGTGGATTACCGGACTTTCATTCCCCATTC
This sequence comes from Camelus bactrianus, assembly GCF_048773025.1. Classification (NCBI taxonomy): domain Eukaryota; kingdom Metazoa; phylum Chordata; class Mammalia; order Artiodactyla; family Camelidae; genus Camelus; species Camelus bactrianus. The sequence continues at coordinate 138,662,402 of NC_133539.1, read as the reverse complement.
AATGCATACTGACACTTAGAATCATTTTCTCAGATTTCTCATTGCTTTCCTAACAGCAGTTTTGAAATTGAGGCAGATTTCACAGAAAAAGGCCCTTGGAGTGAGTTCTACCCAAAAGATATGTAATTTAAATAGTATCACTCAGCGTGACATTCCGTGTTCTGAACATGTTACATGCATCACGGATTCGACAAACATTCTTTAATCACTGTGTGCATGTGGATTACGAAACTTTCATCAACCATACAAGGCATATTTTCACCTAGAAATATTTACTAAGATTTTGCAGAAATTTCCTAATGGCAGTTTCGAAAATCAGACAGTTTTCGCATAGAAATTCTCTAGGTGCATATTCTATCCAATAGAAATCTCATTTTCATAGATACCGTCACCGTAACATTCCGTGTTCAGAAAACCTTACATGAAAAACGGATTCAACAAATATTCACTGCTGAGTTGATAGCATGTGAATTATAGATCTTTAATAAACCATTGAGGACATATTGTGACCTTAAAGCATTTACTCAGATTTTGCAGCGTTTTCATAACACCAGTTTCCAATCAGAGGCAGATAGTACAGTAAATGCTCCTGGAATGGGTTCTAACCAATACCTATATAATTTACATAGTTTCCCTCACCGTGACAGTCCGTGTTCTGAACATGCTACATACATCACGGATATGACAAACATTTTTAAATAGCTGTTTACATGATTATTACAGATCTTTCATCCACCATACAAGGCATATTTACACCTAGAAACATTATCTCTGAGTTCGCAGCGTTTTCCTATTAGCAGTTCCGAACATCAGGCAGTTTTCAAAGGAAATAACTGCTGGAGTGTGTTGTACACAATAGATATGTAAATTACATAGATTCCCCCGATGAGAAATTATGTGTTTTGAACACGCTACATTCAGAAAGGTTTCGACAAAAATACACTACAGAGTTCCTAGCATGTGGATTACAGGACTTTCATCAAAATACAAGGCATATTGAAGCTTAGAAGCATTTTCTCTAATTTCACTGTGTTTTACAAAAGCCAGTTTCTAAAATGAGGCAGATTTCACTGCAAAAATCTCTTGGAGCGTGTTCTAACCTATAGACATGTAATTTACATGGATTCGATCACCGTCAAATTCCGTGTTCCGAACACACTGCATGCATCTCGGATTCGACAAGTATTCACTACAGAGTTGTTAGCATGTGGATTACAGCACTTTCATCACCATACAAGGCTTACTGACACTTTGAAAAATTTTCTCAGATTTCACAGTTTAGTTTTAATGCCACTTTAGACAATGAGGCAGATTTGGCAGAAAAATGCCCTTGGAGCAGGTTCTACCCAATAGACAGGTAATTTACATAGATGTGCTCATCATGACATTTTGTGTCCGAACACATTTCACGTATCTCGGATTCGACAAATATACACTACAGAGATGTTAGCATTTGGATTACCAATCTTACATCCACCATACAAGGCATATTTACACCTACAACTATTTACTCTCATTTCACAGATTTATCCAAACGTCTAATTCGAAAATCAGGCAATTTTCACAGAAAAATTCTATTCTAGCTAGTTCTACCCATTAGAATTTTAATTTACATAGTTTCATTACCGTGAATTTCCGTGTTCCGAACACGCAAATAAGTCACGGATTTGAAAAGTATTCCCTTCATAGTTGGTTACGTGGATTACCAGACTTAAATTCCCCATTCAAGGCATATTCACACTTAGAGACATTTTCTCAGATTTCTCAGGTTTTTTCTAATGCCAGTATTGAAAAAGAAGCTGATTTCACAGAAAAATGCCCTTGGAGCGAGTTCTACCCAAAAGATATGTAATTTAAGTAGTTCACTCACCGTGACATTCCGAGTTCTGAACATGTTACATGCATCAAGGATTCGACAATCATTCTTTAATGATTGTGAGCATGTGTATTATCGAACTTTCATCCACCATACCAGACATATTTTCACCTAGAAATATTTACTCACATTTCGCAGAATTTTACTAACGTCAGTTTCGAAAATCAGGCAGTTTTGCCAGAAAAATCCTCTTGTTGAATGTTCCATTCAATAGATATCTCATTTTCATTGATACTGTCACCGTAACATTCCGTGTTCCGAAAATGTTTCATGCAGGAATGTTACAACAAATATTCACTTCTGAGTTGTTAGCATGTGAATTACAGATCTTTAATAGACCATTGAAGACATATTATCACCTTAAAGCATTTAATCTGATTTCACAGCGTTTTCATAACACCAGTTTCGAAACTGAGGCAGATTTTTCAATAAAACTCTCCTGGAGAGGGTTCTAACCAATAGATATGTAATTCACATAGTTTCCCTCTCCGTGACATTCCGTGTTCCGAACATGCTACATTCATCACGGATTTCTCAAACATTTTTAATGATTTATGTACATGTGTATTACAGATCTTTCATCCACCATACAAGGCATATTGACACATAGAAACATTAACTCTGATTTCGCAGCTTCTTCCTAATAGCAGTTTCGACTATCAGGCAGATTTCAAAGGAAAAATCTCTTGGAGCGAGTTCTACCCAATAGATACGTAAATTACATAGATTCCCCCACTGTGAAATTACGTGTTTTGAACACGCTTCATGCAGAAAAGTTTCGATAAAAATAAAGTATAGAGTTGTTTGCATGAGGATGACAGGACTTTCATCACAATACAAGGCATATTCTTGCTTAGAAGCATTTTCTCTGATTTCACAGAGCTTCTCAAATGCCAGTTTCAAAAATGAGTCAGAGTTCACGGCAAAATCCTCTTGGAGCAGGTTCTAACAAATAGACATGTAATTTATGTGGATTCGCTCACCGTGACATTCTGTGTTCTGAACACGTTACATGCATCACGGATTTGACAAACATTCTTTAATGAGTTGTGTACATGTGTATTACTGAACATTCATCCACCTTACAATGCATATTTATACATAGAAAGTTTTATTCTGATTTAGTAGATTTCTCCTAATCTCAGTTTCTAAAATCATGCAGTTTTCCCAGAGAAATCCTCTTGGAGCGAGTTCGATCCAATAGACATCCAATTTACATAGAACCCATCATCGTGAAATTCCGTGTTCCCAAAAATCTACATGCATCACGTATTCAACAAATATTCACTACAGAGTTGGTAGCATAATGATTACCAAATATTCATCCACCATATATGCCATATTGACACATTGAAGCACTTTCCCATATTTCAAAAGATTTTCCTAATGCCAGTTTTGAAAATGAGGCAGAGTCGCAAAAAATTCTCACGGAGCAAGTACTTCCCAATAGAAATGTAATTTACATAGTTTCCCTCGCAGTGACTTTCCAATTTCCAAACACGCTACATAATTCACGGATTTGACAAACATATTTAATGAGTTACGTACATGTGTTTTACAGAACTTTCATCCACCATACAAGGCATATTTAAACCTAGAAACATTAACTCTGAATTTGCAGCCTTTTCTTAATGCCAGTTTCGAAAATCAGGCCGTTTTCTCAGGAAAAAATTTTTGGAGATTGTTCTACCCAATAGACATGAAATTTACATAGATTCCATCACCTTACATTTCAAACATACGATCACGCTACATGCATAGGCTTTCTACAATTATTCACATCAGGTTTGTTTGCATGTGGCTTTATGAACTTCCATCACAATACAAGGCATATTGACAGTTTGAAGCAGTTTCTCTGATTTTGAAGAAATTTCCAAATGCCAGTTTCAAAAATGAGGCAGATTTCGCAGAGAAAACCTCTTGGAGTGAGTTCTACCCAAGAGAAATGTATTTTACATAGATTCGCTCACTGTGATATTCTGTGATATGAACACTATTCATGTATCTCGGATTCGACAAATATTCACTACAGAGTTGTTAGCATGTGGATTACCAAACTTTCATCCACCACCCAAGACATATTGAGAGTTAGAAGCTTTTTCTCATATTTTGAAGTTTTTTCCTAACACCAGATTTGAAAATAAGGCAGATTTTTCAGAAAAATGCTCTTGGAATGAGTTCTACCCAATTGACATGTAATGTACAGAGATTCGCTCACCATGATATTCTGTGTTCTGAACAAGCTTCATGTATCTCTGATTCGACAAATATTCACTACAGAGTTAGCATGTGGATAACCGAAGTTTCATCCACCATATAAGGCATATTTACACCTACAAATATTTACTGTCATTTCGCAGCTTTATCCAAACATCAAATTCGAAAATCATGCAATTTTCGCAAAAAATTCTATTCAAGCTAGTTCTACACAATACAATTGAAATTTACATAGTTTCATTACCTTGAAATTCCGTGTCCCGAACAAGCTGAATAAATCACGGATTTGAAAAATATTCACTTCATAGTTGTTAACATGTGGATTACCGGACTTTCATTCCCCATTCAATGCATACTGACACTTAGAAACATTTTCTCAGACTTCTCATTGTTTTCCTAACAGCAGTTTTGAAATTGAGGCAGATTTCACAGAAAAAGTCCCTTGGAGTGAGTTATACCCAAAAGATATGTAATTTAAATAGTATCACTCAGCGTGACATTCCGTGTTCTGAACATGTTACATGCATCACGGATTCGACAAACATTCTTTAATCACTGTGTGCATGTGGATTACGAAACTTTCATCAACCATACAAGGCATATTTTCACCTAGAAACATTTACTAAGATTTTGCAGAAATTTCCTAATGGCAGTTTCGAAAATCAGACAGTTTTCGCATAGAAATTCTCTAGGTGCATGTTCTATCCAATAGAAATCTCATTTTCATAGATACCGTCACCGTAACATTCCGTGTTCAGAAAACCTTACATGAAAAACGGATTCAACAAATATTCACTGCTGAGTTGATAGCATGTGAATTATAGATCTTTAATAAACCATTGAGGACATATTGTGACCTTAAAGCATTTACTCAGATTTTGCAGCGTTTTCATAACACCAGTTTCCAATCAGAGGCAGATAGTACAGTAAATGCTCCTGGAGCGGGTTCTAACCAATACCTATATAATTTACATAGTTTCCCTCACCGTGACAGTCCGTGTTCTGAACATGCTACATACATCACGGATATGACAAACATTTTTAAATAGCTGTTTACATGATTATTACAGATCTTTCATCCACCATACAAGGCATATTTACACCTAGAAACATTATCTCTGAGTTCGCAGCGTTTTCCTATTAGCAGTTCCGAACATCAGGCAGTTTTCAAAGGAAATAACTGCTGGAGTGTGTTGTACACAATAGATATGTAAATTACATAGATTCCCCCGATGAGAAATTATGTGTTTTGAACACGCTACATTCAGAAAGGTTTCGACAAAAATACACTACAGAGTTCCTTGCATGTGGATTACAGGACTTTCACCAAAATACAAGGCATATTGAAGCTTAGAAGCATTTTCTCTAATTTCACTGTGTTTTACAAAAGCCAGTTTCTAAAATGAGGCAGATTTCACTGCAAAAATCTCTTGGAGCGTGTTCTAACCTATAGACATGTAATTTACATGGATTCGATCACCGTCAAATTCCGTGTTCCGAACACACTGCATGCATCTCGGATTCGACAAGTATTCACTACAGTGTTGTTAGCATGTGGATTACAGCACTTTCATCACCATACAAGGCTTACTGACACTTTGAAAAATTTTCTCAGATTTCACAGTTTAGTTTTAATGCCACTTTAGACAATGAGCAGATTTGGCAGAAAAATGCTCTTGGAGCAGGTTCTACCCAATAGACAGGTAATTTACATAGATATGTCATCATGACATTTTGTGTTCCGAACACAATTCATGTATCTCGGATTCGACAAATATACACTACTGAGATGTTAGCATTTGGATTACCAATCTTACATCCACCATACAAGGCATATTTACACCTACAAGTATTTACTCTCATTTCACAGATTTATCCAAACGTCTAATTCGAAAATCAGGCAATTTTCACAGAAAAATTCTATTCAAGCTACTTCTACCCATTAGAATTTTAATTTACATAGTTTCATTACCGTGAATTTCCGTGTTCCGAACACGCAAATAAGTCACGGATTTGAAAAGTATTCCCTTCATAGTTGGTTACGTGGATTACGGGACATAAATTCCCCATTCAAGGCATATTCACACTTAGAGACATTTTCTCAGATTTCTCAGGTATTTCCTAATGCCAGTATTGAAAATGAAGCTGATTTCACAGTAAAATGCTCTTGGAGCGAGTTCTACCCAAAAGATATGTAATTTAAGCAGTTCACTCACCGTGACATTCCGTGTACTGAACATGTTACATGCATCAAGGATTCGACAATCATTCTTTAATGAGTGTGAGCATGTGTATTATCGAACTTTCATCCACCATACAAGACATAATTTCACCTAGAATTATTTACTCACATTTCGCAGAATTTTACTAATGTCAGATTCGAAAATCAGGCAGTTTTGCCAGAAAAATTCTCTTGTTGAATGTTCCATCCAATAGATATCTCATTTTCATAGATAATGTCACCGTAACATTCCGTGTTCCGAAAACGTTTCATGCACCAAACATACAACAAATATTCACTTCTGAGTTGTTAGCATGTGAATTACAGATCTTTAGTAAACCATTGAAGACATATTGTCACCTTAAAGCATTTACTCTGATTTCACAGCGTTTTCATAACACCAGTTTCGAAACTGAGTCAGATTTTTCAGTAAAACTCTCCTGGAGAGGGTTCTAACAAATAGATATGTAATTCACATAGTTTCCCTCTCCGTGACATTATGTGTTCCGAACATGCTACATGCATCACGGATTCCTCAAACATTTTTAATGATTTATGTTCATGTGTATAACAGATCTTTCATCCACCATAAAAGGCATATTGACACATAGAAACATTAACTCCGATTTCGCAGCTTCTTCCTAATAGCAGTTTCAACTATCAGGCAGTTATCAAAGAAAAAACTGTTGGAGCGTGTTCTACCCAATAGATACGTAAATTACATAGATTCCCCCACTGTGAAATTACGTGTTTTGAACACGCTTCATGCAGAAAAGTTTCGATAAAAATAAAGTATAGAGTTGTTTGCATGAGGATGACAGGACTTTCATCACAATACAAGGCATATTCTTGCTTAGAAGCTTTTTCTCTGATTTCACAGAGCTTCTCAAATGCCAGTTTCAAAAATGAGTCAGAGTTCACGGCAAAATCCTCTTGGAGCAGGTTCTAACAAATAGACATGTAATTTATGTGGATTCGCTCACCGTGACATTCTGTGTTCTGAACACGTTACATGCATCACGGATTTGACAAACATTCTTTAATGAGTTGTGTACATGTGTATTACTGAACATTCATCCACCTTACAATGCATATTTATACATAGAAATTTTTATTCTGATTTAGTAGATTTCTCCTAATCTCAGTTTCTAAAATCATGCAGTTTTCCCAGAGAAATCCTCTTGGAGCGAGTTCGATCCAATAGACATGCAATTTACATAGAATCCGTTATCGTGAAATTCCTTATTCCCAAAAATATACATGCATCACGTATTCGACAAATATTCACTACAGATTTGGTTGCATAATGATTACCAAATATTCATCCACCATATATGCCATATTGACACATTGAAGCACTTTCCCACATTTCAAAAGATTTTCCTAATGCCAGTTTTTAAAATGAGGCAGATTCGCAAAAAATCTCGCGGAGCAAGTACTTCCCAATAAAAATGGAATTTACATAGTTTCCCTCGCAGTGACATTCCAATTTCCGAACACGCTACATACTTCCCGGATTTGACAAACATTTTTAATGAGTTATGTACATGTGTTTTACAGAACTTTCATCCACCATACAAGGCATATTTAAACCTAGAAACATTAACTCTGAATTTGCAGCCTTTTCTTAATGCCAGTTTCGAAAATCAGGCCGTTTTCTCAGGAAAAAATTTTTGGAGCGTGTTCTACCCAATAGACATGAAATTTACATAGATTCCATCACCTTACATTTCCATCATACGATCACGCTACATGCATAGGCTTTCTACAATTATTCACATCATGTTTGTTTGCATGTGGCTTTATGAACTTCCATCACAATACAAGGCATATTGACAGTTTGAAGCATTTTCTCTGATTTTGAAGAAATTTCCAAATGCCAGTTTCAAAAATGAGGCAGATTTCGCAGAGAAAACCTCATGGAGTGAGTTCTACCCAAGAGAAATTTATTTTACATAGATTCGCTCACTGTGATATTCTGTGTTCAGAACACTCTTCATGTATCTCGGATTCGACAAATATTCTCTACGGAGTTGTTAGTATGCAGATTGCCGAACTTTCATCCACCATACAAGGCATATTTACACCTAGAATTTATTAATCTGAGTTTGCAGCATATTCCTAATTCTAGTTTCAAAAATCAGGCTGTTATCTCAGGAAAAATCTCTTGGAGCGATTTCTAACCTACGGAAACGTAATTTACCTAAATTTCCTCACTGTGACATTCCGTGTTCCGAACATTCTACATGCATAACGGATTCGACAAATAATCACTACAGATTTGTTAGCATGTGGATTACCGAACTTTCATCACAATACATTGAATATTGATGCTTAGAAGTATTTTCTCAGATTTTGCAGCATTTTCCTAGAGCTAGTTTCAAAAATGAAGCAGTTTTCGCTGAAAAATTCTCTTGGAGTGTGTTCTACCCAATAGAAAAGTAGTTTACATTGTTTCAACCACCGTGAAATTCCACGTTCCGAACATGGTACATGCATCGCGGATAAGAAAAAAGATTCTTTAATAAGTTGTGAAAATGTAGATTACCGAACTTTCTTCCAACATAAAGGCATCTTTACACCTACAAATATTTTCTCTCATTTCGCAGCTTTATCCAAAAGTCCCATTAGAGAATCAAGCAATTTTCGCTGAAAAATTCTATTCTAGCTAGTTCTACCCATTAGAATTTTAATTTACATAGTTTCATTACCGTAAATTTCCGTGTTCCGAACACGCTAAATATGTCACGGATTTAAAAACTATTCCCTTCATAGTTGGTTACGTGGATTACGGGACTTAAATTCCACATTCAAGGCATATTTAAACTTAGAAATATTTTCTCAGGTTTTTGCTAATGCCAGTTTTGAAAATGAGGCTGATTTCACAGAAATATCCTCTTGGTGCGTGTTCTACCCAAAACATATGTAATTTAAGTAGTTCAATCACCGTGACATTCCATGTTCTGAACATGTTACATGCATCAAGGTTTCGACAATCATTCTTTAATGAGTGTGAGCATGTGTATTATCGAACTTTCATCCACCATACAAGACATATTTTCACCTAGAAACATTTACTCACATTTCGCAGAATTTTACTAACGTCAGTTTCGAAAATCAGGCAGTTTTGCCAGAAAAATTCTCTTGTTGAATGTTCCATCCAATAGATATCTCATTTTCATAGATACGGTCACCGTAACATTCCGTGTTCCAAAAAAGTTTCATGCACCAAAGATACAACAAATATTCACTTCTGAGTTGTTAGCATGTGAATTACAGATCTTTAGTAAACCATTGAAGACATATTGTCACCTTAAAGCATTTACTCTGATTTCACAGCGTTTTCATAACACCAGTTTCGAAACTGAGGCAGATTTTTCAGTAAAACTCTCCTGGAGAGGGTTCTAACCAATAGATATGTAATTCACATAGTTTCCCTCTCCGTGACATTCCGTGTTCCGAACATGCTACATACATCACGGATTCCTCAAACATTTTTAATGGTTTATGTACATGTGTATTACAGATCTTTCATCCACCATACAAGGCATATTGACACATAGAAACATTAACTCTGATTTCGCAGCTTCTTCCTAATAGCAGTTTCAACTATTAGGCAGTTTTCAAAGAAAAAACTGTTGGAGCGTGTTCTACCCAATAGATACGTAAATTACATAGATTCCCCCACTGTGAAATTACGTGTTTTGAACACGCTTCATGCAGATAAGTTTCGATAAAAATAAAGTATAGAGTTGTTTGCATGAGGATGACAGGACTTTCATCACAATACAAGGCATATTCTTGCTTAGAAGCATTTTCTCTGATTTCACAGAGCTTCTCAAATGCCAGTTTCAAAAATGAGTCAGAGTTCACGGCAAAATCCTCTTGGAGCAGGTTCTAACAAATAGACATGTAAATTATGTGGATTCGCTCACCGTGACATTCTGTGTTCTGAACACGTTACATGCATCACGGATTTGACAAACATTCTTTAATGAGTTGTGTACATGTGTATTACTGAACATTCATCCACCTTACAATGCATATTTATACATAGAAATTTTTATTCTGATTTAGTAGATTTCTCCTAATCTCAGTTTCTAACATCATGCAGTTTTCCCAGAGAAATCCTCTTGAAGTGAGTTCGATCCAATAGACATGCAATTTACATAGAACCCGTTATCGTGAAATTCCTTGTTCCCAAAAATCTACATGCATCACGTATTCGACAAATATTCACTACAGAGTTGGTAGCATAATGATTACCAAATATTCATCCACCATATATGCCATATTGACACATTGAAGCACTTTCCCATATTTCAAAAGATTTTCCTAATGCCAGTTTTGAAAATGAGGCAGATTCGCAAAAAATTCTCGCGGAGCAAGTACTTCCCAATAGAAATGTAATTTACATAGTTTCCCTCGCAGTGACATTCCAATTTCCGAACACGCTACATACTTCCCGGATTTGACAAACATTTTTAATGAGTTATGTACATGTGTTTTACAGAACTTTCCTCCACCATACAAGGCATATTTAAACCTAGAAACATTAACTCTGAATTTGCAGCCTTTTCCTAATGCCAGTTTCGAAAATCAGGCCGTTTTCTCAGGAAAAAATTTTTGGAGCGTGTTCTACCCAATAGACATGAAATTTACATAGATTCCATCACCTTACATTTCCATCATACGATCACGCTACATGCATAGGCTTTCTACAATTATTCACATCAGGTTTGTTTGCATGTGGCTTTATGAACTTCCATCACAATACAAGGCATATTGACAGTTTGAAGCATTTTCTCTGATTTTGAAGAAATTTCCAAATGCCAGTTTCAAAAATGAGGCAGATTTCGCAGAGAAAACCTCATGGAGTGAGTTCTACCCAAGAGAAATTTATTTTACATAGATTCGCTCACTGTGATATTCTGTGTTCAGAACACTCTTCATGTATCTCGGATTCGACAAATATTCTCTACGGAGTTGTTAGTATGCAGATTGCCGAACTTTCATCCACCATACAAGGCATATTTACACCTAGAATTTATTAATCTGAGTTTGCAGCATATTCCTAATTCTAGTTTCAAAAATCAGGCTGTTATCTCAGGAAAAATCTCTTGGAGCGATTTCTAACCTACGGAAACGTAATTTACCTAAATTTCCTCACTGTGACATTCCGTGTTCCGAACATTCTACATGCATAACGGATTCGACAAATAATCACTACAGATTTGTTAGCATGTGGATTACCGAACTTTCATCACAATACATTGAATATTGATACTTAGAAGTATTTTCTCAGATTTTGCAGCATTTTCCTAGAGCTAGTTTCAAAAATGAAGCAGTTTTCGCTGAAAAATTCTCTTGGAGTGTGTTCTACCCAATAGAAAAGTAGTTTACATTGTTTCAACCACCGTGAAATTCCACGTTCCGAACATGGTACATGCATCACGGATAAGAAAAAAGATTCTTTAATATGTTGTGAAAATGTGGATTACCGAACGTTCTTCCAACATAAAGGCATCTTTACACCTACAAATATTTTCTCTCATTTCGCAGCTTTATCCAAACGTCCCATTCGAGAATCAAGCAATTTTCGCTGAAAAATTCTATTCTAGCTAGTTCTACCCATTAGAATTTTAATTTACATAGTTTCATTACCGTAAATTTCCGTGTTCCAAACACGCTAAATAAGTCACGGATTTGAAAAGTATTCCCTTCATAGTTGGTTACGTGGATTACGGGACTTAAATTCCACATTCAAGGCATATTTAAACTTAGAAATATTTTCTCAGGTTTTTCCTAATGCCAGTTTTGAAAATGAGGCTGATTTCACAGAAATATCCTCTTGGTGCGTGTTCTACCCAAAACATATGTAATTTAAGTAGTTCAATCACCGTGATATTCCATGTTCTGAACATGTTACATGCATCAAGGTTTCGACAATCATTCTTTAATGAGTGTGAGCATGTGTATTATCGAACTTTCATCCACCATACAAGACATATTTTCACCTAGAAACATTTACTCACATTTCGCAGAATTTTACTAACGTCAGTTTCGAAAATCAGGCAGTTTTGCCAGAAAAATTCTCTTGTTGAATGTTCCATCCAATAGATATCTCATTTTCATAGATATGGTCACCGTAACATTCCGTGTTCCAAAAAAGTTTCATGCACCAAAGATACAACAAATATTCACTTCTGAGTTGTTAGCATGTGAATTACAGATCTTTAGTAAACCATTGAAGACATATTGTCACCTTAAAGAATTTACTCTGATTTCACAGCATTTTCATAACACCAGTTTCGAAACTGAGGCAGATTTTTCAGTAAAACTCTCCTGGAGAGGGTTCTAACCAATAGATATGTAATTCACATAGTTTCCCTCTCCGTGACATTCCGTGTTCCTAACATGCTATATGCATCACGGATTCCTCAAACATTTTTAATGGTTTATGTACATGTGTATTACAGATCTTTCATCCACCATACAAGGCATATTGACACATAGAAACATTAACTCTGATTTCGCAGCTTCTTCCTAATAGCAGTTTCAACTATCAGGCAGTTTTCAAAGAAAAAACTGTTGGAGCGTGTTTTACCCAATAGATACGTAAATTACATAGATTCCCCCACTGTGAAATTACGTGTTTTGAACACGCTTCATGCAGAAAATTTTCGATAAAAATAAAGTATAGAGTTGTTTGCATGAGGATGACAGGACTTTCATCACAATACAAGGCATATTCTTGCTTAGAAGCATTTTCTCTGATTTCACAGAGCTTCTCAAATGCCAGTTTCAAAAATGAGTCAGAGTTCACGGCAAAATCCTCTTGGAGCAGGTTCTAACAAATAGACATGTAATTTATGTGGATTCGCTCACCGTGACATTCTGTGTTCTGAACACGTTCCATGCATCACGGATTTGACAAACATTCTTTAATCTGTTGTGTACATGTGTATTACTGAACATTCATCCACCTTACAATGCATATTTATACATAGAAAGTTTTATTCTGATTTAGTAGATTTCTCCTAATCTCAGTTTCTAAAATCATGCAGTTTTCCCAGAGAAATCCTCTTGGAGCGAGTTCGATCCAATAGACATGCAATTTACAAAGAACCCGATATCGTGAAATTCCTTGTTCCCAAAAATCTACATGCATCACGTATTCGACAAATATTCACTACAGAGTTGGTAGCATAATGATTACCAAATATTCATCCACCATATATGCCATATTGACACATTGAAGCACTTTCCCATATTTCAAAAGATTTTCCTAATGCCAGTTTTGAAAATGAGGCAGATTCGCAAAAAATTCTCGCGGAGCAAGTACTTCCCAATAGAAATGTAATTTACATATTTTCCCTCGCAGTGACATTCCAATTTCCGAACACGCTACATACTTCCCGGATTTGACAAACATTTTTAATGAGTTATGTACATGTGTTTTACAGAACTTTCCTCCACCATACAAGGCATATTTAAACCTAGAAACATTAACTCTGAATTTGCAGCCTTTTCCTAATGCCAGTTTCGAAAATCAGGCCGTTTTCTCAGGAAAAAATTTTTGGAGCGTGTTCTACCCAATAGACATGAAATTTACATAGATTCCATCACCTTACATTTCCATCATACGATCACGCTACATGCATAGGCTTTCTACAATTATTCACATCAGGTTTGTTTGCATGTGGCTTTATGAACTTCCATCACAATACAAGGCATATTGACAGTTTGAAGCATTTTCTCTGATTTTGAAGAAATTTCCAAATGTCAGTTTCAAAAATGAGGCAGATTTCGCAGAGAAAACCTCATGGAGTGAGTTCTACCCAAGAGAAATTTATTTTACATAGATTCGCTCACTGTGATATTCTGTGTTCAGAACACTCTTCATGTATCTCGGATTCGACAAATATTCTCTACGGAGTTGTTAGTATGCAGATTGCCGAACTTTCATCCACCATACAAGGCATATTTACACCTAGAATTTATTAATCTGAGTTTGCAGCATATTCCTAATTCTAGTTTCAAAAATCAGGCTGTTATCTCAGGAAAAATCTCTTGGAGCGATTTCTAACCTACGGAAACGTAATTTACCTAAATTTCCTCACTGTGACATTCCGTGTTCCGAACATTCTACATGCATAACGGATTCGACAAATAATCACTACAGATTTGTTAGCATGTGGATTACCGAACTTTCATCACAATACATTGAATATTGATACTTAGAAGTATTTTCTCAGATTTTGCAGCATTTTCCTAGAGCTAGTTTCAAAAATGAAGCAGTTTTCGCTGAAAAATTCTCTTGGAGTGTGTTCTACCCAATAGAAAAGTAGTTTACATTGTTTCAACCACCGTGAAATTCCACGTTCCGAACATGGTACATGCATCACGGATAAGAAAAAAGATTCTTTAATATGTTGTGAAAATGTGGATTACCGAACGTTCTTCCAACATAAAGGCATCTTTACACCTACAAATATTATCTCTCATTTCGCAGCTTTATCCAAACGTCCCATTCGAGAATCAAGCAATTTTCGCTGAAAAATTCTATTCTAGCTAGTTCTACCCATTAGAATTTTAATTTACATAGTTTCATTACCGTAAATTTCCGTGTTCCAAACACGCTAAATAAGTCACGGATTTGAAAAGTATTCCCTTCATAGTTGGTTACGTGGATTACGGGACTTAAATTCCACATTCAAGGCATATTTAAACTTAGAAATATTTTCTCAGGTTTTTCCTAATGCCAGTTTTGAAAATGAGGCTGATTTCACAGTAATATCCTCTTGGTGCGTGTTCTACCCAAAACATATGTAATTTAAGTAGTTCAATCACCGTGACATTCCATGTTCTGAACATGTTACATGCATCAAGGTTTCGACAATCATTCTTTAATGAGTGTGAGCATGTGTATTATCGAACTTTCATCCACCATACAAGACATATTTTCACCTAGAAACATTTACTCACATTTCGCAGAATTTTACTAACGTCAGTTTCGAAAATCAGGCAGTTTTGCCAGAAAAATTCTCTTGTTGAATGTTCCATCCAATAGATATCTCATTTTCATAGATATGGTCACCGTAACATTCCGTGTTCCAAAAAAGTTTCATGCACCAAAGATACAACAAATATTCACTTCTGAGTTGTTAGCATGTGAATTACAGATCTTTAGTAAACCATTGAAGACATATTGTCACCTTAAAGAATTTACTCTGATTTCACAGCATTTTCATAACACCAGTTTCGAAACTGAGGCAGATTTTTCAGTAAAACTCTCCTGGAGAGGGTTCTAACCAATAGATATGTAATTCACATAGTTTCCCTCTCCGTGACATTCCGTGTTCCTAACATGCTATATGCATCACGGATTCCTCAAACATTTTTAATGGTTTATGTACATGTGTATTACAGATCTTTCATCCACCATACAAGGCATATTGACACATAGAAACATTAACTCTGATTTCGCAGCTTCTTCCTAATAGCAGTTTCAACTATCAGGCAGTTTTCAAAGAAAAAACTGTTGGAGCGTGTTTTACCCAATAGATACGTAAATTACATAGATTCCCCCACTGTGAAATTACGTGTTTTGAACACGCTTCATGCAGAAAATTTTCGATAAAAATAAAGTATAGAGTTGTTGGCATGAGGATGACAGGACTTTCATCACAATACAAGGCATATTCTTGCTTAGAAGCATTTTCTCTGATTTCACAGAGCTTCTCAAATGCCAGTTTCAAAAATGAGTCAGAGTTCACGGCAAAATCCTCTTGGAGCAGGTTCTAACAAATAGACATGTAATTTATGTGGATTCGCTCACCGTGACATTCTGTGTTCTGAACACGTTCCATGCATCACGGATTTGACAAACATTCTTTAATCTGTTGTGTACATGTGTATTACTGAACATTCATCCACCTTACAATGCATATTTATACATAGAAAGTTTTATTCTGATTTAGTAGATTTCTCCTAATCTCAGTTTCTAAAATCATGCAGTTTTCCCAGAGAAATCCTCTTGGAGCGAGTTCGATCCAATAGACATGCAATTTACAAAGAACCCGATATCGTGAAATTCCTTGTTCCCAAAAATCTACATGCATCACGTATTCGACAAATATTCACTACAGAGTTGGTAGCATAATGATTACCAAATATTCATCCACCATATATGCCATATTGACACATTGAAGCACTTTCCCATATTTCAAAAGATTTTCCTAATGCCAGTTTTGAAAATGAGGCAGATTCGCAAAAAATTCTCGCGGAGCAAGTACTTCCCAATAGAAATGTAATTTACATAGTTTCCCTCGCAGTGACATTCCAATTTCCGAACACGCTACATACTTCCCGGATTTGACAAACATTTTTAATGAGTTATGTACATGTGTTTTACAGAACTTTCCTCCACCATACAAGGCATATTTAAACCTAGAAACATTAACTCTGAATTTGCAGCCTTTTCTTAATGCCAGTTTCGAAAATCAGGCCGTTTTCTCAGGAAAAAATTTTTGGAGCGTGTTCTACCCAATAGACATAAAATTTACATAGATTCCATCACCTTACATTTCCAACATACGATCACGCTACATGCATAGGCTTTCTACAATTATTCACATCAGGTTTGTTTGCATGTGGCTTTATGAACTTCCATCACAATACAAGGCATATTGACAGTTTGAAGCATTTTCTCTGATTTTGAAGAAATTTCCAAATGCCAGTTTCAAAAATGAGGCAGATTTCGCAGAGAAAACCTCATGGAGTGAGTTCTACCCAAGAGAAATGTATTTTACATAGATTTGCTCACTGTAATATTCTGTGTTCAGAACACTCTTCATGTATCTCGGATTCGACAAATATTCTCTACGGAGTTGTTAGTATGCAGATTGCCGAACTTTCATCCACCATACAAGGCATATTTACACCTAGAATTTATTAATCTGAGTTTGCAGCATATTCCTAATTCTAGTTTCAAAAATCAGGCTGTTATCTCAGGAAAAATCTCTTGGAGCGATTTCTAACCTACGGAAACGTAATTTACCTAAATTTCCTCACTGTGACATTCCGTGTTCCAAACATTCTACATGCATAATGGATTCGACAAATAATCACTACAGATTTGTTAGCATGTGGATTACCGAACTTTCATCACAATACATTGAATATTGATACTTAGAAGTATTTTCTCAGATTTTGCAGCATTTTCCTAGAGCTAGTTTCAAAAATGAAGCAGTTTTGGCAGAAAAATTCTCTTGGAGTGTGTTCTACCCAATAGAAAAGTAGTTTACATTGTTTCAATCACCGTGAAATTCCACGTTCTGAACATGGTACATGCATCACGGATAAGAAAAAAGATTCTTTAATATGTTGTGAAAATGTGGATTACCGAACTTTCTTCCAACATAAAGGCATCTTTACACCTACAAATATTTTCTCTCATTTCGCAGCTTTATCCAAACGTCCCATTCGAGAATCAAGCAATTTTCGCTGAAAAATTCTATTCTAGCTAGTTCTACCCATTAGAATTTTAATTTACATAGTTTCATTACTGTAAATTTCCGTGTTCCAAACACGCTAAATAAGTCACGGATTTGAAAAGTATTCCCTTCATAGTTGGTTACGTGGATAACGGGACTTAAATTCCACATTCAAGGCATATTTAAACTTAGAAATATTTTCTCAGGTTTTTCCTAATGCCAGTTTTGAAAATGAGGCTGATTTCACAGAAATATCCTCTTGGTGCGTGTTCTACCCAAAACATATGTAGTTTAAGTAGTTCAATCACCGTGACATTCCATGTTCTGAACATGTTACATGCATCAAGGTTTCGACAATCATTCTTTAATGAGTGTGAGCATGAGTATTATCGAACTTTCATCCACCATACAAGACATATTTTCACCTAGAAACATTTACTCACATTTCGCAGAATTTTACTAACGTCAGTTTCGAAAATCAGGCAGTTTTGCCAGAAAAATTCTCTTGTTGAATGTTCCATCCAATAGATATCTCATTTTCATAGATACGGTCACCGTAACATTCCGTGTTCCAAAAAAGTTTCATGCACCAAAGATACAACAAATATTCACTTCTGAGTTGTTAGCATGTGAATTACAGATCTTTAGTAAACCATTGAAGACATATTGTCACCTTAAAGCATTTACTCTGATTTCACAGCGTTTTCATAACACCAGTTTCGAAACTGAGGCAGATTTTTCAGTAAAACTCTCCTGGAGAGGGTTCTAACCAATAGATATGTAATTCACATAGTTTCCCTCTCCGTGACATTCCGTGTTCCGAACATGCTACATGCATCACGGATTCCTCAAACATTTTTAATGGTTTATGTACATGTGTATTACAGATCTTTCATCCACCATACAAGGCATATTGACACATAGAAACATTAACTCTGATTTCGCAGCTTCTTCCTAATAGCAGTTTCAACTATCAGGCAGTTTTCAAAGAAAAAACTGTTGGAGCGTGTTCTACCCAATAGATACGTAAATTACATAGATTCCCCCACTGTGAAATTACGTGTTTTGAACACGCTTCATGCAGAAAAGTTTCGATAAAAATAAAGTATAGAGTTGTTTGCATGAGGATGACAGGACTTTCATCACAATACAAGGCATATTCTTGCTTAGAAGCATTTTCTCTGATTTCACAGAGCTTCTCAAATGCCAGTTTCAAAAATGAGTCAGAGTTCACGGCAAAATCCTCTTGGAGCAGGTTCTAACAAATAGACATGTAATTTATGTGGATTCGCTCACCGTGACATTCTGTGTTCTGAACACGTTACATGCATCACGGGTTTGACAAACATTCTTTAATGAGTTGTGTACATGTGTATTACTGAACATTCATCCACCTTACAATGCATATTTATACATAGAAATTTTTATTCTGATTTAGTAGATTTCTCCTAATCTCAGTTTCTAAAATCATGCAGTTTTCCCAGAGAAATCCTCTTGGAGCGAGTTCGATCCAATAGACATGCAATTTACATAGAACCCGTTATCGTGAAATTCCTTGTTCCCAAAAATCTACATGCATCACGTATTCGACAAATATTCACTACAGAGTTGGTAGCATAATGATTACCAAATATTCATCCACCATATATGCCATATTGACACATTGAAGCACTTTCCCATATTTCAAAAGATTTTCCTAATGCCAGTTTTGAAAATGAGGCAGATTCACAAAAAATTCTCGCGGAGCAAGTACTTCCCAATAGAAATGTAATTTACATAGTTTCCCTCGCAGTGACATTCCAATTTCCGAACACGCTACATACTTCCCGGATTTGACAAACATTTTTAATGAGTTACGTACATGTATTTTACAGAACTTTCCTCAACCATACAAGGCATATTTAAACCTAGAAACATTAACTCTGAATTTGCAGCCTTTTCCTAATGCCAGTTTCGAAAATCAGGCCGTTTTCTCAGGAAAAAATTTTTGGAGCCTGTTCTACCCAATAGACATGAAATTTACATAGATTCCATCACCTTACATTTCCAACATACGATCACGCTACATGCATAGGCTTTCTACAATTATTCACATCAGGTTTGTTTGCATGTGGCTTTATGAACTTCCATCACAATACAAGGCATATTGACAGTTTGAAGCATTTTCTCTGATTTTGAAGAAATTTCCAAATGCCAGTTTCAAAAATGAGGCAGATTTCGCAGAGAAAACCTCATGGAGTGAGTTCTACCCAAGAGAAATGTATTTTACATAGATTCGCTCACTGTGATATTCTGTGTTCAGAACACTCTTCATGTATCTCGGATTCGACAAATATTCTCTACGGAGTTGTCAGTATGCAGATTGCCGAACTTTCATCCACCATACAAGGCATATTTACACCTAGAATTTATTAATCTGAGTTTGCAGCATATTCCAAATTCTAGTTTCAAAAATCAGGCTGTTATCTCAGGAAAAATCTCTTGGAGCGATTTCTAACCTACAGAAACGTAATTTACCTAAATTTCCTCACTGTGACATTCCGTGTTCCGAACATTCTACATGCATAACGGATTCGACAAATAATCACTACAGATTTGTTAGCATGTGGATTACCGAACTTTCATCACAATACATTGAATATTGATACTTAGAAGTATTTTCTCAGATTTTGCAGCATTTTCCTAGAGCTAGTTTCAAAAATGAAGCAGTTTTCGCTGAAAAATTCTCTTGGAGTGTGTTCTATCCAATAGAAAAGTAGTTTACATTGTTTCAACCACCGTGAAATTCCACGTTCCGAACATGGTACATGCATCACGGATAAGAAAAAAGATTCTTTAATATGTTGTGAAAATGTGGATTAACGAACTTTCTTCCAACATAAAGGCATCTTTACACCTACAAATATTTTCTCTCATTTCGCAGGTTTGTCCAAAGGTCCCATTCGAGAATCAAGCAATTTTCGCTGAAAAATTCTATTCTAGCTAGTTCTACCCATTAGAATTTTAATTTACATAGTTTCATTACCGTAAATTTCCGTGTTCCAAACACGCTAAATAAGTCACGGATTTGAAAAGTATTCCCTTCATAGTTGGTTACGTGGATTACGGGACTTAAATTCCACATTCAAGGCATATTTAAACTTAGAAATATTTTCTCAGGTTTTTCCTAATGCCAGTTTTGAAAATGAGGCTGATTTCACAGAAATATCCTCTTGGTGCGTGTTCTACCCAAAACATATGTAATTTAAGTAGTTCAATCACCGTGATATTCCATGTTCTGAACATGTTACATGCATCAAGGTTTCGACAATCATTCTTTAATGAGTGTGAGCATGTGTATTATCGAACTTTCATCCACCATACAAGACATATTTTCACCTAGAAACATTTACTCACATTTCGCAGAATTTTACTAACGTCAGTTTCGAAAATCAGGCAGTTTTGCCAGAAAAATTCTCTTGTTGAATGTTCCATCCAATAGATATCTCATTTTCATAGATACGGTCACCGTAACATTCCGTGTTCCAAAAAAGTTTCATGCACCAAAGATACAACAAATATTCACTTCTGAGTTGTTAGCATGTGAATTACAGATCTTTAGTAAACCATTGAAGACATATTGTCACCTTAAAGCATTTACTCTGATTTCACAGCGTTTTCATAACACCAGTTTCGAAACTGAGGCAGATTTTTCAATAAAACTCTCCTGGAGAGGGTTCTAACCAATAGATATATAATTCACATAGTTTCCCTCTCCGTGACATTCCGTGTTCCGAACATGCTACATGCATCACGGATTCCTCAAACATTTTTAATGGTTTATGTACATGTGTATTACAGATCTTTCATCCACCATACAAGGCATATTGACACATAGAAACATTAACTCTGATTTCGCAGCTTCTTCCTAATAGCAGTTTCAACTATCAGGCAGTTTTCAAAGAAAAAACTGTTGGAGCGTGTTCTACCCAATAGATACGTAAATTACATAGATTCCCCCACTGTGAAATTACGTGTTTTGAACACGCTTCATGCAGAAAAGTTTCGATAAAAATAAAGTATAGAGTTGTTTGCATGAGGATGACAGGACTTTCATCACAATACAAGGCATATTCTTGCTTAGAAGCATTTTCTCTGATTTCACAGAGCTTCTCAAATGCCAGTTTCAAAAATGAGTCAGAGTTCACGGCAAAATCCTCTTGGAGCAGGTTCTAACAAATAGACATGTAATTTATGTGGATTCGCTCACCGTGACATTCTGTGTTCTGAACACGTTACATGCATCACGGATTTGACAAACATTCTTTAATGAGTTGTGTACATGTGTATTACTGAACATTCATCCACCTTACAATGCATATTTATACATAGAAAGTTTTATTCTGATTTAGTAGATTTCTCCTAATCTCAGTTTCTAAAATCATGCAGTTTTCCCAGAGAAATCCTCTTGGAGCGAGTTTGATCCAATAGACATGCAATTTACATAGAACCCGTTATCGTGAAATTCCTTGTTCCCAAAAATCTACATGCATCACGTATTCGACAAATATTCACTACAGAGTTGGTAGCATAATGATTACCAAATATTCATCCACCATATATGCCATATTGACACATTGAAGCACTTTCCCATATTTCAAAAGATTTTCCTAATGCCAGTTTTGAAAATGAGGCAGATTCGCAAAAAATTCTCGCGGAGCAAGTACTTCCCAATAGAAATGTAATTTACATAGTTTCCCTCGCAGTGACATTCCAATTTCCGAACACGCTACATACTTCCCGGATTTGACAAACATTTTTAATGAGTTACGTACATGTATTTTACAGAACTTTCCTCCACCATACAAGGCATATTTAAACCTAGAAACATTAACTCTAAATTTGCAGCCTTTTCCTAATGCCAGTTTCGAAAATCAGGCCGTTTTCTCAGGAAAAAATTTTTGGAGCCTGTTCTACCCAATAGACATGAAATTTACATAGATTCCATCACCTTACATTTCCAACATACGATCACGCTACATGCATAGGCTTTCTACAATTATTCACATCAGGTTTGTTTGCATGTGGCTTTATGAACTTCCATCACAATACAATGCATATTGACAGTTTGAAGCATTTTCTCTGATTTTGAAGAAATTTCCAAATGCCAGTTTCAAAAATGAGGCAGATTTCGCAGAGAAAACCTCATGGAGTGAGTTCTACCCAAGAGAAATGTATTTTACATAGATTCGCTCACTGTGATATTCTGTGTTCAGAACACTCTTCATGTATCTCGGATTCGACAAATAGTCTCTACGGAGTTGTTAGTATGCAGATTGCCGAACTTTCATCCACCATACAAGGCATATTTACACCTAGAATTTATTAATCTGAGTTTGCAGCATATTCCTAATTCTAGTTTCAAAAATCAGGCTGTTATCTCAGGAAAAATCTCTTGGAGCGATTTCTAACCTACGGAAATGTAATTTACCTAAATTTCCTCACTGTGACATTCCGTGTTCCGAACATTCTACATGCATAACGGATTCGACAAATAATCACTACAGATTTGTTAGCATGTGGATTACCGAACTTTCATCACAATACATTGAATATTGATACTTAGAAGTATTTTCTCAGATTTTGCAGCATTTTCCTAGAGCTAGTTTCAAAAATGAAGCAGTTTTCGCTGAAAAATTCTCTTGGAGTGTTTTCTACCCAATAGAAAACTAGTTTACATTGTTTCAATCACCGTGAAATTCCACGTTCCGAACATGGTACATGCATCACGGATAAGAAAAAAGATTCTTTAATATGTTGTGAAAATGTGGATTACCGAACGTTCTTCCAACATAAAGGCATCTTTACACCTACAAATATTTTCTCTCATTTCGCAGCTTTATCCAAACGTCCCATTCGAGAATCAAGCAATTTTCGCTGAAAAATTCTATTCTAGCTAGTTCTACCCATTAGAATTTTAATTTACATAGTTTCATTACCGTAAATTTCCGTGTTCCAAACACGCTAAATAAGTCACGGATTTGAAAAGTATTCCCTTCATAGTTGGTTACGTGGATTACGGGACTTAAATTCCACATTCAAGGCATATTTAAACTTAGAAATATTTTCTCAGGTTTTTCCTAATGCCAGTTTTGAAAATGAGGCTGATTTCACAGTAATATCCTCTTGGTGCGTGTTCTACCCAAAACATATGTAATTTAAGTAGTTCAATCACCGTGACATTCCATGTTCTGAACATGTTACATGCATCAAGGTTTCGACAATCATTCTTTAATGAGTGTGAGCATGTGTATTATCGAACTTTCATCCACCATACAAGACATATTTTCACCTAGAAACATTTACTCACATTTCGCAGAATTTTACTAACGTCAGTTTCGAAAATCAGGCAGTTTTGCCAGAAAAATTCTCTTGTTGAATGTTCCATCCAATAGATATCTCATTTTCATAGATACGGTCACCGTAACATTCCGTGTTGCAAAAAAGTTTCATGCACCAAAGATACAACAAATATTCACTTCTGAGTTGTTAGCATGTGAATTACAGATCTTTAGTAAACCATTGAAGACATATTGTCACCTTAAAGCATTTACTCTGATTTCACAGCGTTTTCATAACACCAGTTTCGAAACTGAGGCAGATTTTTCAGTAAAACTCTCCTGGAGAGGGTTCTAACCAATAGATATGTAATTCACATAGTTTCCCTCTCCGTGACATTCCGTGTTCCGAACATGCTACATGCATCACGGATTCCTCAAACATTTTTAATGGTTTATGTACATGTGTATTACAGATCTTTCATCCACCATACAAGGCATATTGACACATAGAAACATTAACTCTGATTTCGCAGCTTCTTCCTAATAGCAGTTTCAACTATCAGGCAGTTTTCAAAGAAAAAACTGTTGGAGCGTGTTCTACCCAATAGATACGTAAATTACATAGATTCCCCCACTGTGAAATTACGTGTTTTGAACACGCTTCATGCAGAAAAGTTTCGATAAAAATAAAGTATAGAGTTGTTTGCATGAGGATGACAGGACTTTCATCACAATACAAGGCATATTCTTGCTTAGAAGCATTTTCTCTGATTTCACAGAGCTTCTCAAATGCCAGTTTCAAAAATGAGTCAGAGTTCACGGCAAAATCCTCTTGGAGCAGGTTCTAACAAATAGACATGTAATTTATGTGGATTCGCTCACCGTGACATTCTGTGTTCTGAACACGTTACATGCATCACGGATTTGACAAACATTCTTTAATGAGTTGTGTACATGTGTATTACTGAACATTCATCCACCTTACAATGCATATTTATTCATAAAAATTTTTATTCTGATTTAGTAGATTTCTCCTTATCTCAGTTTCTAAAATCATGCAGTTTTCCCAGAGAAATCCTCTTGGAGCGAGTTCGATCCAATAGACATGCAATTTACATAGAACCCGTTATCGTGAAATTCCTTGTTCCCAAAAATCTACATGCATCACTTATTCGACAAATATTCACTACAGAGTTGGTAGCATAATGATTACCAAATATTCATCCACCATATATGCCATATTGACACATTGAAGCACTTTCCCATATTTCAAAAGATTTTCCTAATGCCAGTTTTGAAAATGAGGCAGATTCACAAAAAATTCTCGCGGAGCAAGTACTTCCCAATAGAAATGTAATTTACATAGTTTCCCTCGCAGTGACATTCCAATTTCCGAACACGCTACATACTTCCCGGATTTGACAAACATTTTTAATGAGTTACGTACATGTATTTTACAGAACTTTCCTCAACCATACAAGGCATATTTAAACCTAGAAACATTAACTCTGAATTTGCAGCCTTTTCCTAATGCCAGTTTCGAAAATCAGGCCGTTTTCTCAGGAAAAAATTTTTGGAGCCTGTTCTACCCAATAGACATGAAATTTAAATAGATTCCATCACCTTACATTTCCAACATACGATCACGCCACATGCATAGGCTTTCTACAATTATTCACATCAGGTTTGTTTGCATGTGGCTTTATGAACTTCCATCACAATACAAGGCATATTGACAGTTTGAAGCATTTTCCATGATTTTAAGAAATTTCCAAATGCCAGTTTCAAAAATGAGGCAGATTTCGCAGAGAAAACCTCATGGAGTGAGTTCTACCCAAGAGAAATGTATTTTACATAGATTCGCTCACTGTGATATTCTGTGTTCCGAACACTCTTCATGTATCTCGGATTCGACAAATAGTCTCTACGGAGTTGTTAGTATGCAGATTGCCAAACTTTCATCCACCATACAAGGCATATTTACACCTAGAATTTATTAATCTGAGTTTGCAGCATATTCCTAATTCTAGTTTCAAAAATCAGGCTGTTATCTCAGGAAAAATCTCTTGGAGCGATTTCTAACCTACGGAAACGTAATTTACCTAAATTTCCTCACTGTGACATTCCGTGTTCCGAACATTCTACATGCATAACGGATTCGACAAATAATCACTACAGATTTGTTAGCATGTGGATTACCGAACTTTCATCACAATACATTGAATATTGATACTTAGAAGTATTTTCTCAGATTTTGCAGCATTTTCCTAGAGCTAGTTTCAAAAATGAAGCAGTTTTGGCAGAAAAATTCTCTTGGTGTGTGTTCTACCCAATAGAAAAGTAGTTTACATTGTTTCAACCACCGTGAAATTCCACGTTCCGAACATGGTACATGCATCACGGATAAGAAAAAAGATTCTTTAATATGTTGTGAAAATGTGGATTACCGAACGTTCTTCCAACATAAAGGCATCTTTACACCTACAAATATTTTCTCTCATTTCGCAGCTTTATCCAAACGTCCCATTCGAGAATCAAGCAATTTTCGCTGAAAAATTCTATTCTAGCTAGTTCTACCCATTAGAATTTTAATTTACATAGTTTCATTACCGTAAATTTCCGTGTTCCAAACACGCTAAATAAGTCACGGATTTGAAAAGTATTCCCTTCATAGTTGGTTACGTGGATTACGGGACTTAAATTCCACATTCAAGGCATATTTAAACTTAGAAATATTTTCTCAGGTTTTTCCTAATGCCAGTTTTGAAAATGAGGCTGATTTCACAGTAATATCCTCTTGGTGCGTGTTCTACCCAAAACATATGTAATTTAAGTAGTTCAATCACCGTGACATTCCATGTCCTGAACATGTTACATGCATCAAGGTTTCGACAATCATTCTTTAATGAGTGTGAGCATGTGTATTATCGAACTTTCATCCACCATACAAGACATATTTTCACCTAGAAACATTTACTCACATTTCGCAGAATTTTACTAACGTCAGTTTCGAAAATCAGGCAGTTTTGCCAGAAAAATTCTCTTGTTGAATGTTCCATCCAATAGATATCTCATTTTCATAGATACGGTCACCGTAACATTCCGTGTTCCAAAAAAGTTTCATGCACCAAAGATACAACAAATATTCACTTCTGAGTTGTTAGCATGTGAATTACAGATCTTTAGTAAACCATTGAAGACATATTGTCACCTTAAAGCATTTACTCTGATTTCACAGCGTTTTCATAACACCAGTTTCGAAACTGAGGCAGATTTTTCAATAAAACTCTCCTGGAGAGGGTTCTAACCAATAGATATATAATTCACATAGTTTCCCTCTCCGTGACATTCCGTGTTCCGAACATGCTACATGCATCACGGATTCCTCAAACATTTTTAATGGTTTATGTACATGTGTATTACAGATCTTTCATCCACCATACAAGGCATATTGACACATAGAAACATTAACTCTGATTTCGCAGCTTCTTCCTAATAGCAGTTTCAACTATCAGGCAGTTTTCAAAGAAAAAACTGTTGGAGCGTGTTCTACCCAATAGATACGTAAATTACATAGATTCCCCCACTGTGAAATTACGTGTTTTGAACACGCTTCATGCAGATAAGTTTCGATAAAAATAAAGTATAGAGTTGTTTGCATGAGGATGACAGGACTTTCATCACAATACAAGGCATATTCTTGCTTAGAAGCATTTTCTCTGATTTCACAGAGCTTCTCAAATGCCAGTTTCAAAAATGAGTCAGAGTTCACGGCAAAATCCTCTTGGAGCAGGTTCTAACAAATAGACATGTAATTTATGTGGATTCGCTCACCGTGACATTCTGTGTTCTGAACACGTTACATGCATCACGGATTTGACAAACATTCTTTAATGAGTTGTGTACATGTGTATTACTGAACATTCATCCACCTTACAATGCATATTTATACATAGAAATTTTTATTCTGATTTAGTAGTTTTCTCCTAATCTCAGTTTCTAAAATCATGCAGTTTTCCCAGAGAAATCCTCTTGGAGCGAGTTCGATCCAATAGACATGCAATTTACATAGAACCCGTTATCGTGAAATTCCTTGTTCCCAAAAATCTACATGCATCACGTATTCGACAAATATTCACTACAGAGTTGGTAGCATAATGATTACCAAATATTCATCCACCTTATATGCCATATTGACACATTGAAGCACTTTCCCATATTTCAAAAGATTTTCCTAATGCCAGTTTTGAAAATGAGGCAGATTCGCAAAAAATTCTCGCGGAGCAAGTACTTCCCAATAGAAATGTAATTTACATAGTTTCCCTCGCAGTGACATTCCAATTTCCGAACACGCTACATACTTCCCGGATTTGACAAACATTTTTAATGAGTTATGTACATGTGTTTTACAGAACTTTCCTCCACCATACAAGGCATATTTAAACCTAGAAACATTAACTCTGAATTTGCAGCCTTTTCCTAATGCCAGTTTCGAAAATCAGGCCGTTTTCTCAGGAAAAAATTTTTGGAGCCTGTTCTACCCAATAGACATGAAATTTACATAGATTCCATCACCTTACATTTCCAACATACGATCACGCTACATGCATAGGCTTTCTACAATTATTCACATCAGGTTTGTTTGCATGTGGCTTTATGAACTTCCATCACAATACAAGGCATATTGACAGTTTGAAGCATTTTCTCTGATTTTGAAGAAATTTCCAAATGCCAGTTTCAAAAATGAGGCAGATTTCGCAGAGAAAACCTCATGGAGTGAGTTCTACCCAAGAGAAATGTATTTTACATAGATTCGCTCACTGTGATATTCTGTGTTCAGAACACTCTTCATGTATCTCGGATTCGACAAATAGTCTCTACGGAGTTGTCAGTATGCAGATTGCCGAACTTTCATCCACCATACAAGGCATATTTACACCTAGAATTTATTAATCTGAGTTTGCAGCATATTCCTAATTCTAGTTTCAAAAATCAGGCTGTTATCTCAGGAAAAATCTCTTGGAGCGATTTCTAACCTACGGAAACGTAATTTACCTAAATTTCCTCACTGTGACATTCCGTGTTCCGAACATTCTACATGCATAACGGATTCGACAAATAATCACTACAGATTTGTTAGCATGTGGATTACCGAACTTTCATCACAATACATTGAATATTGATACTTAGAAGTATTTTCTCAGATTTTGCAGCATTTTCCTAGAGCTAGTTTCAAAAATGAAGCAGTTTTCGCTGAAAAATTCTCTTGGAGTGTGTTCTACCCAATAGAAAAGTAGTTTACATTGTTTCAACCACCGTGAAATTCCACGTTCCGAACATGGTACATGCATCACGGATAAGAAAAAAGATTCTTTAATATGTTGTGAAAATGTGGATTAACGAACTTTCTTCCAACATAAAGGCATCTTTACACCTACAAATATTTTCTCTCATTTCGCAGCTTTATCCAAACGTCCCATTCGAGAATCAAGCAATTTTCGCTGAAAAATTCTATTCTAGCTAGTTCTACCCATTAGAATTTTAATTTACATAGTTTCATTACCGTAAATTTCCGTGTTCCAAACACGCTAAATAAGTCACGGATTTGAAAAGTATTCCCTTCATAGTTGGTTACGTGGATTACGGGACTTAAATTCCACATTCAAGGCATATTTAAACTTAGAAATATTTTCTCAGGTTTTTCCTAATGCCAGTTTTGAAAATGAGGCTGATTTCACAGAAATATCCTCTTGGTGCGTGTTCTACCCAAAACATATGTAATTTAAGTAGTTCAATCACCGTGATATTCCATGTTCTGAACATGTTACATGCATCAAGGTTTCGACAATCATTCTTTAATGAGTGTGAGCATGTGTATTATCGAACTTTCATCCACCATACAAGACATATTTTCACCTAGAAACATTTACTCACATTTCGCAGAATTTTACTAACGTCAGTTTCGAAAATCAGGCAGTTTTGCCAGAAAAATTCTCTTGTTGAATGTTCCATCCAATAGATATCTCATTTTCATAGATACGGTCACCGTAACATTCCGTGTTCCAAAAAAGTTTCATGCACCAAAGATACAACAAATATTCACTTCTGAGTTGTTAGCATGTGAATTACAGATCTTTAGTAAACCATTGAAGACATATTGTCACCTTAAAGCATTTACTCTGATTTCACAGCGTTTTCATAACACCAGTTTCGAAACTGAGGCAGATTTTTCAATAAAACTCTCCTGGAGAGGGTTCTAACCAATAGATATATAATTCACATAGTTTCCCTCTCCGTGACATTCCGTGTTCCGAACATGCTACATGCATCACGGATTCCTCAAACATTTTTAATGGTTTATGTACATGTGTATTACAGATCTTTCATCCACCATACAAGGCATATTGACACATAGAAACATTAACTCTGATTTCGCAGCTTCTTCCTAATAGCAGTTTCAACTATCAGGCAGTTTTCAAAGAAAAAACTGTTGGAGCGTGTTCTACCCAATAGATACGTAAATTACATAGATTCCCCCACTGTGAAATTACGTGTTTTGAACACGCTTCATGCAGATAAGTTTCGATAAAAATAAAGTATAGAGTTGTTTGCATGAGGATGACAGGACTTTCATCACAATACAAGGCATATTCTTGCTTAGAAGCATTTTCTCTGATTTCACAGAGCTTCTCAAATGCCAGTTTCAAAAATGAGTCAGAGTTCACGGCAAAATCCTCTTGGAGCAGGTTCTAACAAATAGACATGTAATTTATGTGGATTCGCTCACCGTGACATTCTGTGTTCTGAACACGTTACATGCATCACGGATTTGACAAACATTCTTTAATGAGTTGTGTACATGTGTATTACTGAACATTCATCCACCTTACAATGCATATTTATACATAGAAATTTTTATTCTGATTTAGTAGATTTCTCCTAATCTCAGTTTC
This sequence comes from Camelus bactrianus, assembly GCF_048773025.1. Lineage (NCBI taxonomy): Eukaryota > Metazoa > Chordata > Mammalia > Artiodactyla > Camelidae > Camelus > Camelus bactrianus. The sequence goes on along the minus strand of NC_133539.1, from coordinate 138,631,317 downwards.
TAAAATCATGCAGTTTTCCCAGAGAAATCCTCTTGGAGCGAGTTCGATCCAATAGACATGCAATTTACATAGAACCCGTTATCGTGAAATTCCTTGTTCCCAAAAATCTACATGCATCACGTATTCGACAAATATTCACTACAGAGTTGGTAGCATAATGATTACCAAATATTCATCCACCATATATGCCATATTGACACATTGAAGCACTTTCCCATATTTCAAAAGATTTTCCTAATGCCAGTTTTGAAAATGAGGCAGATTCGCAAAAAATTCTCGCGGAGCAAGTACTTCCCAATAGAAATGTAATTTACATAGTTTCCCTCGCAGTGACATTCCAATTTCCGAACACGCTACATACTTCCCGGATTTGACAAACATTTTTAATGAGTTACGTACATGTATTTTACAGAACTTTCCTCCACCATACAAGGCATATTTAAACCTAGAAACATTAACTCTGAATTTGCAGCCTTTTCCTAATGCCAGTTTCGAAAATCAGGCCGTTTTCTCAGGAAAAAATTTTTGGAGCCTGTTCTACCCAATAGACATGAAATTTACATAGATTCCATCACCTTACATTTCCAAAATACGATCACGCTACATGCATAGGCTTTCTACAATTATTCACATCAGGTTTGTTTGCATGTGGCTTTATGAACTTCCATCACAATACAAGGCATATTGACAGTTTGAAGCATTTTCTCTGATTTTGAAGAAATTTCCAAATGCCAGTTTCAAAAATGAGGCAGATTTCGCAGAGAAAACCTCATGGAGTGAGTTCTACCCAAGAGAAATGTATTTTACATAGATTCGCTCACTGTGATATTCTGTGTTCCGAACACTCTTCATGTATCTCGGATTCGACAAATAGTCTCTACGGAGTTGTCAGTATGCAGATTGCCGAACTTTCATCCACCATACAAGGCATATTTACACCTAGAATTTATTAATCTGAGTTTGCAGCATATTCCTAATTCTAGTTTCAAAAATCAGGCTGTTATCTCAGGAAAAATCTCTTGGAGCGATTTCTAACCTACGGAAATGTAATTTACCTAAATTTCCTCACTGTGACATTCCGTGTTCCGAACATTCTACATGCATAACGGATTCGACAAATAATCACTACAGATTTGTTAGCATGTGGATTACCGAACTTTCATCACAATACATTGAATATTGATACTTAGAAGTATTTTCTCAGATTTTGCAGCATTTTCCTAGAGCTAGTTTCAAAAATGAAGCAGTTTTCGCTGAAAAATTCTCTTGGAGTGTTTTCTACCCAATAGAATACTAGTTTACATTGTTTCAATCACCGTGAAATTCCACGTTCCGAACATGGTACATGCATCACGGATAAGAAAAAAGATTCTTTAATATGTTGTGAAAATGTGGATTACCGAACGTTCTTCCAACATAAAGGCATCTTTACACCTACAAATATTTTCTCTCATTTCGCAGCTTTATCCAAACGTCCCATTCGAGAATCAAGCAATTTTCGCTGAAAAATTCTATTCTAGCTAGTTCTACCCATTAGAATTTTAATTTACATAGTTTCATTACCGTAAATTTCCGTGTTCCAAACACGCTAAATAAGTCACGGATTTGAAAAGTATTCCCTTCATAGTTGGTTACGTGGATTACGGGACTTAAATTCCACATTCAAGGCATATTTAAACTTAGAAATATTTTCTCAGGTTTTTCCTAATGCCAGTTTTGAAAATGAGGCTGATTTCACAGTAATATCCTCTTGGTGCGTGTTCTACCCAAAACATATGTAATTTATGTAGTTCAATCACCGTGACATTCCATGTTCTGAACATGTTACATGCATCAAGGTTTCGACAATCATTCTTTAATGAGTGTGAGCATGTGTATTATCGAACTTTCATCCACCATACAAGACATATTTTCACCTAGAAACATTTACTCACATTTCGCAGAATTTTACTAACGTCAGTTTCGAAAATCAGGCAGTTTTGCCAGAAAAATTCTCTTGTTGAATGTTCCATCCAATAGATATCTCATTTTCATAGATACGGTCACCGTAACATTCCGTGTTGCAAAAAAGTTTCATGCACCAAAGATACAACAAATATTCACTTCTGAGTTGTTAGCATGTGAATTACAGATCTTTAGTAAACCATTGAAGACATATTGTCACCTTAAAGCATTTACTCTGATTTCACAGCGTTTTCATAACACCAGTTTCGAAACTGAGGCAGATTTTTCAGTAAAACTCTCCTGGAGAGGGTTCTAACCAATAGATATGTAATTCACATAGTTTCCCTCTCCGTGACATTCCGTGTTCCGAACATGCTACATGCATCACGGATTCCTCAAACATTTATAATGGTTTATGTACATGTGTATTACAGATCTTTCATCCACCATACAAGGCATATTGACACATAGAAACATTAACTCTGATTTCGCAGCTTCTTCCTAATAGCAGTTTCAACTATCAGGCAGTTTTCAAAGAAAAAACTGTTGGAGCGTGTTCTACCCAATAGATACGTAAATTACATAGATTCCCCCACTGTGAAATTACGTGTTTTGAACACGCTTCATGCAGAAAAGTTTCGATAAAAATAAAGTATAGAGTTGTTTGCATGAGGATGACAGGACTTTCATCACAATACAAGGCATATTCTTGCTTAGAAGCATTTTCTCTGATTTCACAGAGCTTCTCAAATGCCAGTTTCAAAAATGAGTCAGAGTTCACGGCAAAATCCTCTTGGAGCAGGTTCTAACAAATAGACATGTAATTTATGTGGATTCGCTCACCGTGACATTCTGTGTTCTGAACACGTTACATGCATCACGGATTTGACAAACATTCTTTAATGAGTTGTGTACATGTGTATTACTGAACATTCATCCACCTTACAATGCATATTTATACATAGAAATTTTTATTCTGATTTAGTAGATTTCTCCTAATCTCAGTTTCTAAAATCATGCAGTTTTCCCAGAGAAATCCTCTTGGAGCGAGTTCGATCCAATAGACATGCAATTTACATAGAACCCGTTATCGTGAAATTCCTTGTTCCCAAAAATCTACATGCATCACGTATTCGACAAATATTCACTACAGAGTTGGTAGCATAATGATTACCAAATATTCATCCACCATATATGCCATATTGACACATTGAAGCACTTTCCCATATTTCAAAAGATTTTCCTAATGCCAGTTTTGAAAATGAGGCAGATTCGCAAAAAATTCTCGCGGAGCAAGTACTTCCCAATAGAAATGTAATTTACATAGTTTCCCTCGCAGTGACATTCCAATTTCCGAACACGCTACATACTTCCCGGATTTGACAAACATTTTTAATGAGTTACGTACATGTGTTTTACAGAACTTTCCTCCACCATACAAGGCATATTTAAACCTAGAAACATTAACTCTGAATTTGCAGCCTTTTCCTAATGCCAGTTTCGAAAATCAGGCCGTTTTCTCAGGAAAAAATTTTTGGAGCCTGTTCTACCCAATAGACATGAAATTTACATAGATTCCATCACCTTACATTTCCAACATACGATCACGCTACATGCATAGGCTTTCTACAATTATTCACATCAGGTTTGTTTGCATGTGGCTTTATGAACTTCCATCACAATACAAGGCATATTGACAGTTTGAAGCATTTTCTCTGATTTTGAAGAAATTTCCAAATGCCAGTTTCAAAAATGAGGCAGATTTCGCAGAGAAAACCTCATGGAGTGAGTTCTACCCAAGAGAAATGTATTTTACATAGATTCGCTCACTGTGATATTCTGTGTTCAGAACACTCTTCATGTATCTCGGATTCGACAAATATTCTCTACGGAGTTGTCAGTATGCAGATTGCCGAACTTTCATCCACCATACAAGGCATATTTACACCTAGAATTTATTAATCTGAGTTTGCAGCATATTTCTAATTCTAGTTTCAAAAATCAGGCTGTTATCTCAGGAAAAATCTCTTGGAGCGATTTCTAACCTACGGAAACGTAATTTACCTAAATTTCCTCACTGTGACATTCCGTGTTCCGAACATTCTACATGCATAACGGATTCGACAAATAATCACTACAGATTTGTTAGCATGTGGATTACTGAACTTTCATCACAATACATTGAATATTGATACTTAGAAGTATTTTCTCAGATTTTGCAGCATTTTCCTAGAGCTAGTTTCAAAAATGAAGCAGTTTTCGCTGAAAAATTCTCTTGGAGTGTGTTCTACCCAATAGAAAAGTAGTTTACATTGTTTCAACCACCGTGAAATTCCACGTTCCGAACATGGTACATGCATCACGGATAAGAAAAAAGATTCTTTAATATGTTGTGAAAATGTGGATTACCGAACGTTCTTCCAACATAAAGGCATCTTTACACCTACAAATATTTTCTCTCATTTCGCAGCTTTATCCAAACGTCCCATTCGAGAATCAAGCAATTTTCGCTGAAAAATTCTATTCTAGCTAGTTCTACCCATTAGAATTTTAATTTACATAGTTTCATTACCGTAAATTTCCGTGTTCCAAACACGCTAAATAAGTCATGGATTTGAAAAGTATTCCCTTCATAGTTGGTTACGTGGATTACGGGACTTAAATTCCACATTCAAGGCATATTTAAACTTAGAAATATTTTCTCAGGTTTTTCCTAATGCCAGTTTTGAAAATGAGGCTGATTTCACAGAAATATCCTCTTGGTGCGTGTTCTACCCAAAACATATGTAATTTAAGTAGTTCAATCACCATGACATTCCATGTTCTGAACATGTTACATGCATCAAGGTTTCGACAATCATTCTTTAATGAGTGTGAGCATGTGTATTATCGAACTTTCATCCACCATACAAGACATATTTTCACCTAGAAACATTTACTCACATTTCGCAGAATTTTACTAACGTCAGTTTCGAAAATCAGGCAGTTTTGCCAGAAAAATTCTCTTGTTGAATGTTCCATCCAATAGATATCTCATTTTCATAGATACGGTCACCGTAACATTCCGTGTTCCAAAAAAGTTTCATGCACCAAAGATACAACAAATATTCACTTCTGAGTTGTTAACATGTGAATTACAGATCTTTAGTAAACCATTGAAGACATATTGTCACCTTAAAGCATTTACTCTGATTTCACAGCGTTTTCATAACACCAGTTTCGAAACTGAGGCAGATTTTTCAGTAAAACTCTCCTGGAGAGGGTTCTAACCAATAGATATGTAATTCACATAGTTTCCCTCTCCGTGACATTCCGTGTTCCGAACATGCTACATGCATCACGGATTCCTCAAACATTTATAATGGTTTATGTACATGTGTATTACAGATCTTTCATCCACCATACAAGGCATATTGACACATAGAAACATTAACTCTGATTTCGCAGCTTCTTCCTAATAGCAGTTTCAACTATCAGGCAGTTTTCAAAGACAAAACTGTTGGAGCGTGTTCTACCCAATAGATACGTAAATTACATAGATTCCCCCACTGTGAAATTACGTGTTTCGAACACACTACATGCAGAAAAGTTTCGAAAAAATAAAGTATAGAGTTGTTTGCATGAGGATGACAGGACTTTCATCACAATACAAGGCATATTCTTGCTTAGAAGTTTTTCTCTTATTTCACAGAGTTTCTCAAATGCCAGTTTCAAAAATGAGTCAGAGTTCACGGCAAAATCCTCTTGGAGCATGTTCTAACAAATAGACATGTAATTTATATGGATTCGCTCACCGTGACATTCTGTGTTCTGAACACGTTACATGCATCACGGATTTGACAAACATTCTTTAATGAGTTGTGTACATGTGTATTACTGAACATTCATCCACCTTACAATGCATATTTATACATAGAAATTTTTATTCTGATTTAGTAGATTTCTCCTAATCTCAGTTTCTAAAATCATGCAGTTTTCCCAGAGAAATCCTCTTGGAGCGAGTTCTATCCAATAGACATGCAATTTACATAGAACCCGTCATCGTGAAATTCCTTGTTCCCAAAAATCTACATGCATCACGTATTCGACAAATATTCACTACAGAGTTGGTAGCATAATGATTACCAAATATTCATCCACCATATATGCCATATTGACACATTGAAGCACTTTCCCATATTTCAAAAGATTTTCCTAATGCCAGTTTTGAAAATGAGGCAGATTCGCAAAAAATTCTCGCGGAGCAAGTACTTCCCAATAGAAATGTAATTTACATAGTTTCCCTCGCAGTGACATTCCAATTTCCGAACACGCTACATACTTCACGGATTTGACAAACATTTTTAATGAGTTATGTACATGTGTTTTACAGAACTTTCCTCCACCATACAAGGCATATTTAAAACTAGAAACATTAACTCTGAATTTGCAGCCTTTTCCTAATGCCAGTTTCGAAAATCAGGCCGTTTTCTCAGGAAAAAATTTTTGGAGCCTGTTCTACCCAATAGACATGAAATTTACATAGATTCCATCACCTTATATTTCCAACATACGATCACGCTACATGCATAGGCTTTCTACAATTATTCACATCAGGTTTGTTTGCATGTGGCTTTATGAACTTCCATCACAATACAAGGCATATTGACATTTTGAAGCATTTTCTCTGATTTTGAAGAAATTTCCAAATGCCAGTTTCAAAAATGAGGCAGATTTCGCAGAGAAAACCTCATGGAGTGAGTTCTACCCAAGAGAAATGTATTTTACATAGATTCGTTCACTGTGATATTCTGTGTTCAGAACACTCTTCATGTATCTCGGATTCGACAAATATTCTCTACGGAGTTGTCAGTATGCAGATTGCCGAACTTTCATCCACCATACAAGGCATATTTACACCTAGAATTTATTAATCTGAGTTTGCAGCATATTCCTAATTCTAGTTTCAAAACTCAGGCTGTTATCTCAGGAAAAATCTCTTGGAGCGATTTCTAACCTACGGAAACGTAATTTACCTAAATTTCCTCACTGTGACATTCCGTGTTCCGAACATTCTACATGCATAACGGATTCGACAAATAATCACTACAGATTTGTTAGCATGTGGATTACCGAACTTTCATCACAATACATTGAATATTGATACTTAGAAGTATTTTCTCAGATTTTGCAGCATTTTCCTAGAGCTAGTTTCAAAAATGAAGCAGTTTTCGCTGAAAAATTCTCTTGGAGTGTGTTCTACCCAATAGAAAAGTAGTTTACATTGTTTCAACCACCGTGAAATTCCACGTTCCGAACATGGTACATGCATCACGGATAAGAAAAAAGATTCTTTAATATGTTGTGAAAATGTGGATTACCGAACGTTCTTCCAACATAAAGGCATCTTTACACCTACAAATATTTTCTCTCATTTCGCAGCTTTATCCAAACGTCCCATTCGAGAATCAAGCAATTTTCGCTGAAAAATTCTATTCTAGCTAGTTCTACCCATTAGAATTTTAATTTACATAGTTTCATTACCGTAAATTTCCGTGTTCCAAACACGCTAAATAAGTCACGGATTTGAAAAGTATTCCCTTCATAGTTGGTTACGTGGATTACGGGACTTAAATTCCACATTCAAGGCATATTTAAACTTAGAAATATTTTCTCAGGTTTTTCCTAATGCCAGTTTTGAAAATGAGGCTGATTTCACAGAAATATCCTCTTGGTGCGTGTTCTACCCAAAACATATGTAATTTAAGTAGTTCAATCACCGTGACATTCCATGTTCTGAACATGTTACATGCATCAAGGTTTCGACAATCATTCTTTAATGAGTGTGAGCATGTGTATTATCGAACTTTCATCCACCATACAAGACATATTTTCACCTGGAAACATTTACTCACATTTCGCAGAATTTTACTAACGTCAGTTTCGAAAATCAGGCAGTTTTGCCAGAAAAATTCTCTTGTTGAATGTTCCATCCAATAGATATCTCATTTTCATAGATACGGTCACCGTAACATTCCGTGTTGCAAAAAAGTTTCATGCACCAAAGATACAACAAATATTCACTTCTGAGTTGTTAGCATGTGAATTACAGATCTTTAGTAAACCATTGAAGACATATTGTCACCTTAAAGCATTTACTCTGATTTCACAGCGTTTTCATAACACCAGTTTCGAAACTGAGGCAGATTTTTCAGTAAAACTCTCCTGGAGAGGGTTCTAACCAATAGATATGTAATTCACATAGTTTCCCTCTCCGTGACATTCCGTGTTCCGAACATGCTACATGCATCACGGATTCCTCAAACATTTTTAATGATTTATGTACATGTGTATTACAGATCTTTCATCCACCATACAAGGCATATTGACACATAGAAACATTAACTCTGATTTCGCAGCTTCTTCCTAATAGCAGTTTCAACTCTCAGGCAGTTTTCAAAGAAAAAACTGTTGGAGCGTGTTCTACCCAATAGATACGTAAATTACATAGATTCCCCCACTGTGAAATTACGTGTTTTGAACACGCTTCATGCAGAAAAGTTTCGATAAAAATAAAGTATAGAGTTGTTTGCATGAGGATGACAGGACTTTCATCACAATACAAGGCATATTCTTGCTTAGAAGCTTTTTCTCTGATTTCACAGAGCTTCTCAAATGCCAGTTTCAAAAATGAGTGAGAGTTCACGGCAAAATCCTCTTGGAGCAGGTTCTAACAAATAGACATGTAATTTATGTGGATTCGCTCACCGTGACATTCTGTGTTCTGAACACGTTACATGCATCACGGATTTGACAAACATTCTTTAATGAGTTGTGTACATGTGTATTACTGAACATTCATCCACCTTACAATGCATATTTATACATAGAAATTTTTATTCTGATTTAGTAGATTTCTCCTAATCTCAGTTTTTTTAATCATGCAGTTTTCCCAGAGAAATCCTCTTGGAGCGAGTTCTATCCAATAGACATGCAATTTACATAGAACCCGTCATCGTGAAATTCCGTGTTCCCAAAAATCTACATGCATCATGTATTCGACAAATATTCACTACAGAGTTGGTAGCATAATGATTACCAAATATTCATCCACCATATATGCCATATTGACACATTGAAGCACTTTCCCATATTTCAAAAGATTTTCCTAATGCCAGTTTTGAAAATGAGGCAGATTCGCAAAAAATTCTCGCGGAGCAAGTACTTCCCAATAGAAATGTAATTTACATAGTTTCCCTCGCAGTGACTTTCCAATTTCCGAACACGCTACATAATTCCCGGATTTGACAAACATTTTTAATGAGTTACGTACATGTGTTTTACAGAACTTTCATCCACCATGCAAGGCATATTTAAACCTAGAAACATTAACTCTGAATTTGCAGCCTTTTCTTAATGCCAGTTTCGAAAATCAGGCCGTTTTCTCAGGAAAAAATTTTTGGAGCGTGTTCTAACCAATAGACATGAAATTTACAGAGACTCCATCACCTTAAATTTCCAACATACGTTCACGCTACATGCATAGGCTTTCTACAATTATTCACATCAGGTTTGTTTGCATGTGGCTTTATGAACTTTCATCACATTACAAGGCATATTGACAGTTTGAAGCATTTTCTCTGATTTTGAAGATATTTCCAAATGCCAGTTTCAAAAATGAGGCAGATTTCGCAGAGAAAACCTCTTGGAGTGAGTTCTACCCAAGAGAAATGTATTTTACATAGATTCGCTCACTGTGATATTCTGTGTTCCGAACACTCTTCATGTATCTCGGATTCGACAAATATTCACTACAGAGTTGTTAGCATGTGGATTACCAAACTTTCATCCACCACCCAAGACATATTGACACTTAGAAGCATTTTCTCATATTTTGAAGTTTTTTCCTAACACCAGATTTGAAAATGAGGCAGATTTTTCAGAAAAATGCTCTTGGAATGAGTTCTACCCAATTGACATGTAATTTACAGAGAGTCGCTCACCATGATATTCTGTGTTCTGAACAAGCTTCATGTATCTCTGATTCGACAAATATTCACTACAGAGTTAGCATGTGGATAACCGAATTTCATCCACCATATAAGGCATATTTACACCTACAAATATTTACTGTCTTTTCGCAGCTTTTTCCAAACATCAAATTCGAAAATCATGCAATTTTCGCAAAAAATTCTATTCAAGCTAGTTCTACACAATACAATTGAAATTTACATAGTTTCATTACCTTGAAATTCCGTGTCCCGAACAAGCTGAATAAATCACGGATTTGAAAAATATTCACTTCATAGTTGTTAACATGTGGATTACCGGACTTTCATTCCCCATTCAATGCATACTGACACTTAGAAACATTTTCTCAGACTTCTCATTGTTTTCCTAACAGCAGTTTTGAAATTGAGGCAGATTTCACAGAAAAGTCCCTTGGAGTGAGTTATACCCAAAAGATATGTAATTTAAATAGTATCACTCAGCGTGACATTCCGTGTTCTGAACATGTTACATGCATCACGGATTCGACAAACATTCTTTAATCACTGTGTGCATGTGGATTACGAAACTTTCATCAACCATACAAGGCATATTTTCACCTAGAAACATTTACTAAGATTTTGCAGAAATTTCCTAATGGCAGTTTCGAAAATCAGACAGTTTTCGCATAGAAATTCTCTAGGTGCATGTTCTATCCAATAGAAATCTCATTTTCATAGATACCGTCACCGTAACATTCCGTGTTCAGAAAACCTTACATGAAAAACGGATTCAACAAATATTCACTGCTGAGTTGATAGCATGTGAATTATAGATCTTTAATAAACCATTGAGGACATATTGTGACCTTAAAGCATTTACTCAGATTTTGCAGCGTTTTCATAACACCAGTTTCCAATCAGAGGCAGATAGTACAGTAAATGCTCCTGGAGCGGGTTCTAACCAATACCTATATAATTTACATAGTTTCCTTCACCGTGACAGTCCGTGTTCTGAACATGCTACATACATCACGGATATGACAAACATTTTTAAATAGCTGTTTACATGATTATTACAGATCTTTCATCCACCATACAAGGCATATTTACACCTAGAAACATTATCTCTGAGTTCACAGCGTTTTCCTATTAGCAGTTCCGAACATCAGGCAGTTTTCAAAGGAAATAACTGCTGGAGTGTGTTGTACACAATAGATATGTAAATTACATAGATTCCCCCAATGAAAAATTATGTGTTTTGAACACGCTACATTCAGAAAGGTTTCGACAAAAATACACTACAGAGTTCCTTGCATGTGGATTACAGGACTTTCATCAAAATACAAGGCATATTGAAGCTTAGAAGCATTTTCTCAAATTTCACTGCGTTTTCCAAAAGCCAGTTTCTAAAATGAGGCAGATTTCACTGCAAAAATCTCTTGGAGCGTGTTCTAACCTATAGACATGTAATTTACATGGATTCGATCACCGTCAAATTCCGTGTTCCGAACACACTGCATGCATCTCGGATTCGACAAGTATTCACTACAGTGTTGTTAGCATGTGGATTACAGCACTTTCATCACCATACAAGGCTTACTGACACTTTGAAAAATTTTCTCAGATTTCACAGTTTAGTTTTAATGCCACTTTAGACAATGAGGCAGATTTGGCAGAAAAATGCTCTTGGAGCAGGTTCTACCCAATAGACAGGTAATTTACATAGATATGTCATCATGACATTTTGTGTACCGAACACAATTCATGTATCTCGGATTCGACAAATATACACTACTGAGATGTTAGCATTTGGATTACCAATCTTACATCCACCATACAAGGCATATTTACACCTACAACTATTTACTCTCATTTCACAGATTTATCCAAACGTCTAATTCGAAAATCAGGCAATTTTCACAGAAAAATTCTATTCAAGCTACTTCTACCCATTAGAATTTTAATTTACATAGTTTCATTACCGTGAATTTCCGTGTTCCGAACACGCAAATAAGTCACGGATTTGAAAAGTATTCCCTTCATAGTTGGTTACGTGGATTATGGGACATAAATTCCCCATTCAAGGCATATTCACACTTAGAGACATTTTCTCAGATTTCTCAGGTATTTCCTAATGCCAGTATTGAAAATGAAGCTGATTTCACAGTAAAATGCTCTTGGAGCGAGTTTTACCCAAAAGATATGTAATTTAAGCAGTTCATTCACCGTGACATTCCGTGTACTGAACATGTTACATGCATCAAGGATTCGACAATCATTCTTTAATGAGTGTGAGCATGTGTATTATCGAACTTTCATCCACCATACAAGACATATTTTCACCTAGAAATATTTACTCACATTTCGCAGAATTTTACTAATGTCAGATTCGAAAATCAGGCAGTTTTGCCAGAAAAATTCTCTTGTTGAATGTTCCATCCAATAGATATCTCATTTTCATAGATAATGTCACCGTAACATTCCGTGTTCCGAAAAAGTTTCATGCACCAAAGATACAACAAATATTCACATCTGAGTTGTTAGCATGTGAATTAGAGATCTTTAGTAAACCATTGAAGACATATTGTCACCTTAAAGCATTTACTCTGATTTCACAGCGTTTTCATAACACCAGTTTCGAAACTGAGGCAGATTTTTCAGTAAAACTCTCCTGGAGAGTGTTCTAACCAATAGATATGTAATTCACATAGTTTCCCTGTCCGTGACATTCCGTGTTCCGAACATGCTAAATACATCACGGATTTCTCAAACATTTTTAATGATTTATGTACATGTGTAATACAGATCTTTCATCCACCATACAAGGCATATTGACACATAGAAATATTAACTCTGATTTCGCAGCTTCTTCCTTATAGCAGTTTCGACTATCAGGCAGTTTTCAAAGGAAAAAATTCTTGGAGCGAGTTCTACCCAATAGATACGTAAATTACATAGATTCCCCCACTGTGAAATTACGTGTTTCGAACACACTACATGCAGAAAAGTTTCGACAAAAATAAAGTATAGAGTTGTTTGCATGAGGATGACAGGACTTTCATCACAATACAAGGCATATTCTTGCTTAGAAGCATTTTCTCTGATTTCACAGAGCTTCTCAAATGCCAGTTTCAAAAATGAGTGAGAGTTCACGGCAAAATCCTCTTGGAGCAGGTTCTAACAAATAGACATGTAATTTATGTGGATTCGCTCACCGTGACATTCTGTGTTCTGAACACGTTACATGCATCACGGATTTGACAAACATTCTTTAATGAGTTGTGTACATGTGTATTACTGAACATTCATCCACCTTACAATGCATATTTATACATAGAAATTTTTATTCTGATTTAGTAGATTTCTCCTAATCTCAGTTTCTAAAATCATGCAGTTTTCCCAGAGAAATCCTCTTGGAGCGAGTTCTATCCAATAGACATGCAATTTACATAGAACCCGTCATCGTGAAATTCCGTGTTCCCAAAAATCTACATGCATCACGTATTCGACAAATATTCACTACAGAGTTGGTAGCATAATGATTACCAAATATTCATCCACCATATATGCCATATTGACACATTGAAGCACTTTCCCATATTTCAAAAGATTTTCCTAATGCCAGTTTTGAAAATGAGGCAGATTCGCAAAAAATTCTCGCGGAGCAAGTACTTCCCAATAGAAATGTAATTTACATAGTTTCCCTCGCAGTGACTTTCCAATTTCCGAACACGCTACATAATTCCCGGATTTGACAAACATTTTTAATGAGTTATGTACATGTGTTTTACAGAACTTTCATCCACCATACAAGGCATATTTAAACCTAGAAACATTAACTCTGAATTTGCAGCCTTTTCTTAATGCCAGTTTCGAAAATCAGGCCGTTTTCTCAGGAAAAAATTTTTGGAGCCTGTTCTACCCAATAGACATGAAATTTACAGAGACTCCATCACCTTAAATTTCCAACATACGATCACGCTACATGCATAGGCTTTCTACAATTATTCACATCAGGTTTGTTTGCATGTGGCTTTATGTACTTCCATCACAATACAAGGCATATTGACAGTTTGAAGCATTTTCTCTGATTTTGAAGAAATTTCCAAATGCCAGTTTCAAAAATGAGGCAGATTTCGCAGAGAAAACCTCATGGAGTGAGTTCTACCCAAGAGAAATGTATTTTACATAGATTCGCTCACTGTGATATTCTGTGTTCAGAACACTCTTCATGTATCTCGGATTCGACAAATATTCTCTACGGAGTTGTTAGTATGCAGATTGCCGAACTTTCATCCACCATACAAGGCATATTTACACCTAGAATTGATTAATCTGAGTTTGCAGCATATTCCTAATTCTAGTTTCAAAAATCAGGCTGTTATCTCAGGAAAAATCTCTTGGAGCGATTTCTAACCTACGGAAACGTAATTTACCTAAATTTCCTCACTGTGACATTCCGTGTTCCGAACATTCTACATGCATAACGGATTTGACAAATAATCACTACAGATTTGTTAGCATGTGGATTACCGAACTTTCATCACAATACATTGAATATTGATACTTAGAAGTATTTTCTCAGATTTTGCAGCATTTTCCTAGAGCTAGTTTCAAAAATGAAGCAGTTTTCGCTGAAAAATTCTCTTGGAGTGTGTTCTACCCAATAGAAAAGTAGTTTACATTGTTTCAACCACCGTGAAATTCCACGTTCCGAACATGGTACATGCATCACGGATAAGAAAAAAGATTCTTTAATATGTTGTGAAAATGTGGATTACCGAACTTTCTTCCAACATAAAGGCATCTTTACACCTACAAATATTTTCTCTCATTTCGCAGGTTTGTCCAAAGGTCCCATTCGAGAATCAAGCAATTTTCGCTGAAAAATTCTATTCTAGCTAGTTCTACCCATTAGAATTTTAATTTACATAGTTTCATTACCGTAAATTTCCGTGTTCAGAACACGCTAAATAAGTCACGGATTTGAAAAGTATTCCCTTCATAGTTGGTTACGTGGATTATGGGACTTAAATTCCACATTCAAGGCATATTTAATCTTAGAAATATTTTCTCAGATTTTTCCTAATGCCAGTTGTGAAAATGAGGCTGATTTCACAGAAATATCCTCTTGGTGCGTGTTCTACCCAAAACATATGTAATTTAAGTAGTTCAATCACCGTGACATTCCATGTTCTGAACATGTTACATGCATCAAGGTTTCGACAATCATTCTTTAATGAGTGTGAGCATGTGTATTATCGAACTTTCATCCACCTTACAAGACATATTTTCACCTAGAAAAATTTACTCACATTTCGCAGAATTTTACTAACTTCAGTTTTGAAAATCAGGCAGTTTTGCCAGAAAAATTCTCTTGTTGAATGTTCCATCCAATAGATATCTCATTTTCATAGATACGGTCACCGTAACTTTCCGTGTTCCAAAAACGTTTCATGCACCAAAGATACAACAAATATTCACTTCTGAGTTGTTAGCATGTGAATTACAGATCTTTAGTAAACCATTGAAGACATATTGTCACCTTAAAGCATTTACTCTGATTTCACAGCGTTTTCATATCACCAGTTTCGAAACTGAGGCAGATTTTTCAGTAAAACTCTCCTGGAGAGGGTTCTAACCAATAGATATGTAATTCACATAGTTTCCCTCTCCGTGACATTCCGTTTTCCGAAAATGTTACATGCATCACGGATTCCTCAAACATTTTTAATGGTTTATGTACATGTGTATTACAGATCTTTCATCCACCATACAAGGCATATTGACACATAGAAACATTAACTCTGATTTCGCAGCTTCTTCCTAATGGCAGTTTCAACTATCAGGCATTTTTCAAAGAAAAAACTGTTGGAGCGTGTTCTACCCAATAGATACGTAAATTACATGGATTCCCCCACTGTGAATTTACGTGTTTTGAACACGCTTCATGCAGAAAAGTTTCGATAAAAATAAAGTATAGAGTTGTTTGCATGAGAATGACAGGACTTTCATCACAATACAAGGCATATTCTTGCTTAGAAGATTTTTCTCTGATTTCACAGAGCTTCTCAAATGCCAGTTTCAAAAATGAGTGAGAGTTCACGGCAAAATCCTCTTGGAGCAGGTTCTAACAAATAGACATGTAATTTATGTGGATTCGCTCACCGTGACATTCTGTGTTCTGAACACGTTACATGCATCACGGATTTGACAAACATTCTTTAATGAGTTGTGTACATGTGTATTACTGAACATTCATCCACCTTACAATGCATATTTATACATAGAAAGTTTTATTCTGATTTAGTAGATTTCTCCTAATCTCAGTTTCTAAAAATAAGCAGTTTTCCCAGAGTAATCCTCTTGGAGCGAGTTCTATCCAATAGACATGCAATTTACATAGAACCCGTCATCGTGAAATTCCGTGTTCCCAAAAATCTACATGCATCACGTATTCGACAAATATTCACTACAGAGTTGGTAGCATAATGATTACCAAATATTCATCCACCATATATCTCATATTGACCCATTGAAGCACTTTCCCATATTTCAAAAGATTTTCCTAATGCCAGTTTTGAAAATGAGGCAGATTCGCAAAAAATTCTCGCGGAGCAAGTACTTCCCAATAGAAATGCAATTTACATAGTTTCCCTCGCAGTGACATTCCAATTTCAGAACACGCTACATACTTCCCGGATTTGACAAACATTTTTAATGAGTTATGTACATGTGTTTTACAGAACTTTCATCCACCATACAAGGCATATTTAAACCTAGAAACATTAACTCTGAATTTGCAGCCTTTTCCTAATGCCAGTTTCGAAAATCAGGCCGTTTTCTCAGGAAAAAATTTTTGGAGCGCGTTCTACCAAATAGACATGAAATTTACATAGATTCCATCACCTTACATTTCCATCATACGATCACGCTACATGCATAGGCTTTCTACAATTATTCACATCAGGTTTGTTTGCATGTGGCTTTATGAACTTCCATCACAATACAAGGCATATTGACAGTTTGAAGCATTTTCTCTGATTTTGAAGAAATTTCCAAATGCCAGTTTCATAAATGAGGCAGATTTCGCAGAAAAAAACTCTTGGAGTGAGTTCTACCCAAGAGAAATGTATTTTACATAGATTCGCTCACCGTGATATTCTGTGTTCCGAACACCCTTCATGTATCTCGGATTCGACAAATATTCTCTACGGAGTTGTTAGTATGCGGATTGCCGAACTTTCATCCACCATACAAGGTATGCTTACACCTAGAATTGATTAATCTGAGTTCACAGCATATTCCTAATTCTAGTTTCAAAAATCTGGCTTTTATCACAGGAAAAATCTCTTGGAGCGATTTCTAACCTATGGAAAAATAATTTACATAAATTTCCTCACCGTGACATTCCGTGTTCCGAACATTCTACATGCATAATGGATTCGACAAATAATCACTACAGATTTGTTAGCATGTGGATTACCGAACTTTCATCACAATACATTGAATATTGATACTTAGAAGTATTTTCTCAGATTTTGCAGCATTTTCCTAACGCTAGTTTCAAAAATGAAGCAGTTTTGGCAGAAAAATTCTCTTGGAGTGTGTTCTACCCAATAGAAAAGTAGTTTACATTGTTTCAACCACCGTGAAATTCCACGTTCCGAACATGGTACATGCATCATGGATAAGAACAAAGATTCTTTAATATTTTGTGAAAATGTGGGTTACCAAACTTTCTTCCAACATAAAGGCATCTTTACACCTACAAATATTTTCTCTCATTTCGCAGCTTTATCCAAACATCCCATTCGAGAATCAAGCAATTTTCGCCGAAAAATTCTATTCTAGCTAGTTCTACCCATTAGAATTTTAATTTACATAGTTTCATTACCGTGAATTTCCGTGTTCCGAACACGCTAAATATGTCACGGCTATGAAAATTATTCCCTTCATATTTGGTTACGTGGATTACCGGACTTAAATTCCCCATTCAAGGCATATTCACACTTAGAAATATTTTCTCAGGTTTTTCCTAATGCCAGTTTTGAAAATGAGGCTGATTTCACAGAAAAAGGCTCTTGGAGCGAGTTCTACCCAAAAGATATGTAATTTAAGCAGTTCATTCACCGTGACATTCCGTGTTCTGAACATGTTTCATGCATCAAGGATTCGACAATCATTCTTTAATGAGTGTGAGCATGTGGATTATCGATCTTTCATCCACCATACTAGACATATTTTCACCTAGAAATATTTACTCACAGTTCGCAGAAATTTATTAACTTCAGTTTCGAAAATCAGGCAGTTTTCCCAGAAAAATTCTCTTGTTGCATGTTCCATCCAATAGACATCTCATTTTCATAGATACCGTCACCGTAACATTCCGTGTTCCAAAAACGGTTCATGCAGCATAGATACAACCAATATTCACTGCTGAGATGTTATCATGTGAATTACCGATCTTTAATAAACCATTGAAGACATATGGTCACCTTAAAGCATTTACTCTGATTTCACAGCTTTTTCATAACACCAGATTCGAAACTGAGGCAGATTTTTCAGTAAAACTCTCCTGGAGAGGGTTCTAACCAATAGATATGTAATTCACATAGTTTCCCTGTCCGTGACATTATGTGTTCCGAACATGCTACATACATCACGGATTTCTCAAACATTTTTAATGATTTATGTACATGTGTATTACAGATCTTTCATCCACCATACAAGGCATATTGACACATAGAAACATTAACTCTGATTTCACAGCTTCTTCCTAATAGCAGTTTCGACTATCAGGCAGTTTTCAAAGGAAAAAACTCTTGGAGCGAGTTCTACCCAATAGATACGTAAATTACATAGATTCCCCCACTGTGAAATTACGTGTTTCGAACACGCTACATGCAGAAAAGTTTCAACAAAAATAAAGTATAGAGTTGTTTGCATGAGGATGACAGGACTTTCATCACAATACAAGGCATATTCTTGCTTAGAAGCATTTTCTCTGATTTCACAGGGCTTCTCAAATGCCAGTTTCAAAAATGAGTCAGAGTTCACGGCAAAATCCTCTTGGAGCAGGTTCTAACAAATAGACATGTAATTTATGTGGATTCGCTCACCGTGACATTCTGTGTTCTGAACACGTTACATGCATCACGGATTTGACAAACATTCTTTAATGAGTTGTGTACATGTGTATTACTGAACATTCATCCACCTTACAATGCATATTTATACATAGAAAGTTTTATTCTGATTTAGTAGATTTCTCCTAATCTCAGTTTCTAAAAAAAAGCAGTTTTCCCAGAGTAATCCTCTTGGAGCGAGTTCTATCCAATAGACATGCAATTTACATAGAACCCGTCATCGTGAAATTCCGTGTTCCCAAAAATCTACATGCATCACGTATTCGACAAATATTCACTACAGAGTTGGTAGCATAATGATTACCAAATATTCATCCACCATATATGCCATATTGACCCATTGAAGCACTTTCCCATATTTCAAAAGATTTTCCTAATGCCAGTTTTGAAAATGAGGCAGATTCGCAAAAAATTCTCGCGGAGCAAGTACTTCCCAATAGAAATGTAATTTACATAGTTTCCCTCGCAGTGATATTCCAATTTCCGAACACGCTACATACTTCCCGGATTTGACAAACATTTTTAATGAGTTATGTACATGTGTTTTACAGAACTTTCATCCACCATACAAGGCATATTTAAACCTAGAAACATTAACTCTGAATTTGCAGCCTTTTCCTAATGCCAGTTTCGAAAATCAGGCCGTTTTCTCAGGAAAAAATTTTTGGAGCGCGTTCTACCAAATAGACATGAAATTTACATAGATTCCATCACCTTACATTTCCATCATACGATCACGCTACATGCATAGGCTTTCTACAATTATTCACATCAGGTTTGTTTGCATGTGGCTTTATGAACTTCCATCACAATACAAGGCATATTGACAGTTTGAAGCATTTTCTCTGATTTTGAAGAAATTTCCAAATGCCAGTTTCATAAATGAGGCAGATTTCGCAGAAAAAAACTCTTGGAGTGAGTTCTACCCAAGAGAAATGTATTTTACATAGATTCGCTCACCGTGATATTCTGTGTTCCGAACACCCTTCATGTATCTCGGATTCGACAAATATTCTCTACGGAGTTGTTAGTATGCGGATTGCCGAACTTTCATCCACCATACAAGGTATACTTACACCTAGAATTGATTAATCTGAGTTCACAGCATATTCCTAATTCTAGTTTCAAAAATCAGGCTTTTATCACAGGAAAAATCTCTTGGAGCGATTTCTAACCTACGGAAAAATAATTTACATAAATTTCCTCACCGTGACATTCCGTGTTCCGAACATTCTACATGCATAACGGATTCGACAAATAATCACTACAGATTTGTTAGCATGTGGATTACCGAACTTTCATCACAATACATTGAATATTGATACTTAGAAGTATTTTCTCAGATTTTGCAGCATTTTCCTAACGCTAGTTTCAAAAATGAAGCAGTTTTGGCAGAAAAATTCTCTTGGAGTGTGTTCTACCCAATAGAAAAGTAGTTTACATTGTTTCAACCACCGTGAAATTCCACGTTCCGAACATGGTTCATGTATCATGGATAAGAGCAAAGATTCTTTAATATTTTGTGAAAATGTGGGTTACCAAACTTTCTTCCAACATAAAGGCATCTTTACACCTACAAATATTTTCTCTCATTTCGCAGCTTTATCCAAACATCCCATTCGAGAATCAAGCAATTTTCGCCGAAAAATTCTATTCTAGCTAGTTCTACCCATTAGAATTTTAATTTACATAGTTTCATTGCCGTGAATTTCCGTGTTCCGAACACGCTAAATATGTCACGGCTATGAAAATTATTCCCTTCATATTTGGTTACGTGGATTACCGGACTTAAATTCCCCATTCAAGGCATATTCACACTTAGAAATATTTTCTCAGGTTTTTCCTAATGCCAGTTTTGAAAATGAGGCTGATTTCACAGAAAAAGGCTCTTGGAGCGAGTTCTACCCAAAAGATATGTAATTTAAGTAGTTCACTCACCGTGACATTCCGTGTTCTGAACATGTTTCATGCATCAAGGATTCGACAATCATTCTTTAATGAGTGTGAGCATGTGGATTTTCGATCTTTCATCCACCATACTAGACATATTTTCACCTAGAAATATTTACTCACAGTTCGCAGAATTTTATTAACGTCAGTTTCGAAAATCAGGCAGTTTTCCCAGAAAAATTCTCTTGTTGCATGTTCCATCCAATAGACATCTCATTTTCATAGATACCGTCACCGTAACATTCCGTGTTCCAAAAACGGTTCATGCAGCATAGATACAACCAATATTCACTGCTGAGATGTTATCATGTGAATTACCGATCTTTAATAAACCATTGAAGACATATGGTCACCTTAAAGCATTTACTCTGATTTCACAGCGTTTTCATAACACCAGTTTCGAAACTGAGGCAGATTTTTCAGTAAAACTCTCCTGGAGAGTGTTCTAACCAATAGATATGTAATTCACATAGTTTCCCTGTCCGTGACATTCCGTGTTCCGAACATGCTATATACATCACGGATTTCTCAAACATTTTTAATGATTTATGTACATGTGTATTACAGATCTTTCATCCACCATACAAGGCATATTGACACATAGAAACATTAACTCTGATTTCACAGCTTCTTCCTAATAGCAGTTTCGACTATCAGGCAGTTTTCAAAGGAAAAAACTCTTGGAGCGAGTTCTACCCAATAGATACGTAAATTACATAGATTCCCCCACTGTGAAATTACGTGTTTCGAACACGCTACATGCAGAAAAGTTTCGACAAAAATAAAGTATAGAGTTGTTTGCATGAGGATGACAGGACTTTCATCACAATACAAGGCATATTCTTGCTTAGAAGCATTTTCTCTGATTTCACAGAGCTTCTCAAATGCCAGTTTCAAAAATGAGTCAGAGTTCATGGCAAAATCCTCTTGGAGCAGGTTCTAACAAATAGACATGTAATTTATGTGGATTTGCTCACCGTGACATTCTGTGTTCTGAACACGTTACATGCATCACGGATTTGACAAACATTCTTTAATGAGTTGTGTACATGTGTATTACTGAACATTCATCCACCTTACAATGCATATTTATACATAGAAAGTTTTATTCTGATTTAGTAGATTTCTACTAATCTCAGTTTCTAAAATCATGCAGTTTTCCCAGAGAAATCCTCTTGGAGCGAGTTCTATCCAATAGACATGCAATTTACATAGAACCCGTCATCGTGAAATTCCGTGTTCCCAAAAATCTACATGCATCACGTATTCGACAAATATTCACTACAGAGTTGGTAGCATAATGATTACCAAATATTCATCCACCATATATGCCATATTGACCCATTGAAGCACTTTCCCATATTTCAAAAGATTTTCCTAATGCCAGTTTTGAAAATGAGGCAGATTCGCAAAAAATTCTCACGGAGCAAGTACTTCCCACTAGAAATATAATTTACATAGTTTCCCTCGCATTGACAGTCCAATTTCAGGACACGCTACATACTTCCCGGATTTGACAAACATTTTTAATGAGTTATGTACATGTGTTTTACAGAACTTTCATCCACCATACAAGGCATATTTAAACCTAGAAACATTAACTCTGAATTTGCAGCCTTTTCCTAATGCCAGTTTCGAAAATCAGGCCATTTTCTCAGGAAAAAATTTTTGGAGCGCGTTCTACCAAATAGACATGAAATTTACATAGATTCCATCACCTTACATTTCCATCATACGATCACGCTACATGCATAGGCTTTCTACAATTATTCACATCAGGTTTGTTTGCATGTGGCTTTATGAACTTCCATCACAATACAAGGCATATTGACAGTTTGAAGCATTTTCTCTGATTTTGAAGAAATTTCCAAATGCCAGTTTCATAAATGAGGCAGATTTCGCAGAAAAAACTCTTGGAGTGAGTTCTACCCAAGGGAAATGTATTTTACATAGATTCGCTCACCGTGATATTCTGTGTTCCGAACACCCTTCATGTATCTCGGATTCGACAAATATTCTCTACGGAGTTGTTAGTATGCGGATTGCCGAACTTTCATCCACCATACAAGGTATACTTACACCTAGAATTGATTAATCTGAGTTCACAGCATATTCCTAATTCTAGTTTCAAAAATCAGGCTTTTATCACAGGAAAAATCTCTTGGAGCGATTTCTAACCTACGGAAAAATAATTTACATAAATTTCCTCACCGTGACATTCCGTGTTCCGAACATTCTACATGCATAACGGATTCGACAATTAATCACTACAGATTTGTTAGCATGTGGATTACCGAACTTTCATCACAATACATTGAATATTGATACTTAGAAGTATTTTCTCAGATTTTGCAGCATTTTCCTAGAGCTAGTTTCAAAAATGAAGCAGTTTTGGCAGAAAAATTCTCTTGGAGTGTGTTCTACCCAATAGAAAAGTAGTTTACATTGTTTCAACCACCGTGAAATTCCACGTTCCGAACATGGTACATGCATCATGGATAAGAACAAAGATACTTTAATATTTTGCGAAAATGTGGGTTACCAAACTTTCTTCCAACATAAAGGCATCTTTACACCTACAAATATTTTCTCTCATTTCGCAGCTTTATCCAAACATCCCATTCGAGAATCAAGCAATTTTCGCCGAAAAATTCTATTCTAGCTAGTTCTACCCATTAGAATTTTAATTTACATAGTTTCATTGCCGTGAATTTCCGTGTTCCGAACACGCTAAATATGTCACGGCTATGAAAATTATTCCCTTCATATTTGGTTACGTGGATTACCGGACTTAAATTCCCCATTCAAGGCATATTCACACTTAGAAATATTTTCTCAGGTTTTTCCTAATGCCAGTTTTGAAAATGAGGCTGATTTCACAGAAAAAGGCTCTTGGAGCGAGTTCTACCCAAAAGATATGTAATTTAAGCAGTTCATTCACCGTGACATTCCGTGTTCTGAACATGTTTCATGCATCAAGGATTCGACAATCATTCTTTAATGAGTGTGAGCATGTGGATTATCGATCTTTCATCCACCATACTAGACATATTTTCACCTAGAAATATTTACTCACAGTTCGCAGAATTTTATTAACGTCAGTTTCGAAAATCAGGCAGTTTTCCCAGAAAAATTCTCTTGTTGCATGTTCCATCCAATAGACATCTCATTTTCATAGATACCGTCACCGTAACATTCCGTGTTCCAAAAACGGTTCATGCAGCATAGATACAACCAATATTCACTGCTGAAATGTTATCATGTGAATTACCGATCTTTAATAAACCATTGAAGACATATGGTCACCTTAAAGCATTTACCCTGATTTCACAGAGTTTTCATAACACCAGTTTCGAAACTGAGGCAGATTTTTCAGTAAAACTCTCCTGGAGAGGGTTCTAACCAATAGATATGTAATTCACATAGTTTCCCTGTCCGTGACATTCCGTGTTCCGAACATGCTACATACATCACGGATTTCTCAAACATTTTTAATGATTTATGTACATGTGTATTACAGATCTTTCATCCACCATACAAGGCATATTGACACATAGAAACATTAACTCTGATTTCGCAGCTTCTTCCTAATAGCAGTTTCGACTATCAGGCAGTTTTCAAAGGAAAAAACTCTTGGAGCGAGTTCTACCCATTAGATACATAAATTACATAGATTCCCCCACTGTGAAATTACGTGTTTTGAACACGCTACATGCAGAAAAGTTTCGACAAAAATAAAGTATAGTGTTGTTTGCATGAGGATGACAGGACTTTCATCACAATACAAGGCATATTCTTGCTTAGAAGCATTTTCTCTGATTTCACAGAGCTTCTCAAATGACGGTTTCAAAAATGAGTCAGAATTCACGGCAAAATTCTCTTGGAGCAGGTTCTAACAAATAGACATGTAATTTATGTGGATTCGCTCACCGTGACATTCTGTGTTCTGAACACGTTACATGCATCACGGATTTGACAAACATTCTTTAATGAGTTGTGTACATGTGTATTACTGAACATTCATCCACCTTACAATGCATATTTATACATAGAAAGTTTTATTCTGATTTAGTAGATTTCTCCTAATCTCAGTTTCTAAAATCATGCAGTTTTCCCAGAGTAATCCTCTTGGAGCGAGTTCTATCCAATAGACATGCAATTTACATAGAACCCGTCATCGTGAAATTCCGTGTTCACAAAAATCTACATGCATCACGTATTCGACAAATATTCACTACAGAGTTGGTAGCATAATGATTACCAAATATTCATCCACCATATATGCCATATTGACCCATTGAAGCACTTTCCCATATTTCAAAAGATTTTCCTAATGCCAGTTTTGAAAATGAGGCAGATTCGCAAAAAATTCTCGCGGAGCAAGTACTTCCCAATAGAAATGTAATTTACATAGTTTCCCTCGCAGTGATATTCCAATTTCCGAACACGCTACATACTTCCCGGATTTGACAAACATTTTTAATGAGTTATGTACATGTGTTTTACAGAACTTTCATCCACCATACAAGGCATATTTAAACCTAGAAACATTAACTCTGAATTTGCAGCCTTTTCCTAATGCCAGTTTCGAAAATCAGGCCGTTTTCTCAGGAAAAAATTTTTGGAGCGCGTTCTACCAAATAGACATGAAATTTACATAGATTCCATCACCTTACATTTCCATCATACGATCACGCTACATGCATAGGCTTTCTACAATTATTCACATCAGGTTTGTTTGCATGTGGCTTTATGAACTTCCATCACAATACAAGGCATATTGACAGTTTGAAGCATTTTCTCTGATTTTGAAGAAATTTCCAAATGCCAGTTTCATAAATGAGGCAGATTTCGCAGAAAAAAACTCTTGGAGTGAGTTCTACCCAAGAGAAATGTATTTTACATAGATTCGCTCACCGTGATATTCTGTGTTCCGAACACCCTTCATGTATCTCGGATTCGACAAATATTCTCTACGGAGTTGTTAGTATGCGGATTGCCGAACTTTCATCCACCATACAAGGTATACTTACACCTAGAATTGATTAATCTGAGTTCACAGCATATTCCTAATTCTAGTTTCAAAAATCAGGCTTTTATCACAGGAAAAATCTCTTGGAGCGATTTCTAACCTACGGAAAAATAATTTACATAAATTTCCTCACCGTGACATTCCGTGTTCCGAACATTCTACATGCATAACGGATTCGACAAATAATCACTACAGATTTGTTAGCATGTGGATTACCGAACTTTCATCACAATACATTGAATATTGATACTTAGAAGTATTTTCTCAGATTTTGCAGCATTTTCCTAACGCTAGTTTCAAAAATGAAGCAGTTTTGGCAGAAAAATTCTCTTGGAGTGTGTTCTACCCAATAGAAAAGTAGTTTACATTGTTTCAACCACCGTGAAATTCCACGTTCCGAACATGGTTCATGTATCATGGATAAGAGCAAAGATTCTTTAATATTTTGTGAAAATGTGGGTTACCAAACTTTCTTCCAACATAAAGGCATCTTTACACCTACAAATATTTTCTCTCATTTCGCAGCTTTATCCAAACATCCCATTCGAGAATCAAGCAATTTTCGCCGAAAAATTCTATTCTAGCTAGTTCTACCCATTAGAATTTTAATTTACATAGTTTCATTACCGTGAATTTCCGTGTTCCGAACACGCTAAATATGTCACGGCTATGAAAATTATTCCCTTCATATTTGGTTACGTGGATTACCGGACTTAAATTCCCCATTCAAGGCATATTCACACTTAGAAATATTTTCTCAGGTTTTTCCTAATGCCAGTTTTGAAAATGAGGCTGATTTCACAGAAAAAGGCTCTTGGAGCGAGTTCTACCCAAAAGATATGTAATTTAAGTAGTTCACTCACCGTGACATTCCGTGTTCTGAACATGTTTCATGCATCAAGGATTCGACAATCATTCTTTAATGAGTGTGAGCATGTGGATTTTCGATCTTTCATCCACCATACTAGACATATTTTCACCTAGAAATATTTACTCACAGTTCGCAGAATTTTATTAACGTCAGTTTCGAAAATCAGGCAGTTTTCCCAGAAAAATTCTCTTGTTGCATGTTCCATCCAATAGACATCTCATTTTCATAGATACCGTCACCGTAACATTCCGTGTTCCAAAAACGGTTCATGCAGCATAGATACAACCAATATTCACTGCTGAGATGTTATCATGTGAATTACCGATCTTTAATAAACCATTGAAGACATATGGTCACCTTAAAGCATTTACTCTGATTTCACAGCGTTTTCATAACACCAGTTTCGAAACTGAGGCAGATTTTTCAGTAAAACTCTCCTGGAGAGGGTTCTAACCAATAGATATGTAATTCACATAGTTTCCCTGTCCGTGACATTCCGTGTTCCGAACATGCTACATACATCACGGATTTCTCAAACATTTTTAATGATTTATGTACATGTGTATTACAGATCTTTCATCCACCATACAAGGCATATTGACACATAGAAACATTAACTCTGATTTCGCAGCTTCTTCCTAATAGCAGTTTCGACTATCAGGCAGTTTTCAAAGGAAAAAACTCTTGGAGCGAGTTCTACCCAATAGATACGTAAATTACATAGATTCCCCCACTGTGAAATTACGTGTTTCGAACACGCTACATGCAGAAAAGTTTCGACAAAAATAAAGTATAGAGTTGTTTGCATGAGGATGACAGGACTTTCATCACAATACAAGGCATATTCTTGCTTAGAAGCATTTTCTCTGATTTCACAGAGCTTCTCAAATGCCAGTTTCAAAAATGAGTCAGAGTTCACGGCAAAATCCTCTTGGAGCAGGTTCTAACAAATAGACATGTAATTTATGTGGATTCGCTCACCGTGACATTCTGTGTTCTGAACACGTTACATGCATCACGGATTTGACAAACATTCTTTAATGAGTTGTGTACATGTGTATTACTGAACATTCATCCACCTTACAATGCATATTTATACATAGAAAGTTTTATTCTGATTTAGTAGATTTCTCCTAATCTCAGTTTCTAAAATCATGCAGTTTTCCCAGAGAAATCCTCTTGGAGCGAGTTCGATCCAATAGACATGCAATTTACATAGAACCCGTCATCGTGAAATTCCGTGTTCCCAAAAATCTACATGCATCACGTATTCGACAAATATTCACTACAGAGTTGGTAGCATAATGATTACCAAATATTCATCCACCATATATGCCATATTGACCCATTGAAGCACTTTCCCATATTTCAAAAGATTTTCCTAATGCCAGTTTTGAAAATGAGGCAGATTCGCAAAAAATTCTCGCGGAGCAAGTACTTCCCAATAGAAATGTAATTTACATAGTTTCCCTCGCAGTGACATTCCAATTTCCGAACACGCTACATACTTCCCGGATTTGACAAACATTTTTAATGAGTTATGTACATGTGTTTTACAGAACTTTCATCCACCATACAAGGCATATTTAAACCTAGAAACATTAACTCTGAATTTGCAGCCTTTTCCTAATGCCAGTTTCGAAAATCAGGCCGTTTTCTCAGGAAAAAATTTTTGGAGCGCGTTCTACCAAATAGACATGAAATTTACATAGATTCCATCACCTTACATTTCCATCATACGATCACGCTACATGCATAGGCTTTCTACAATTATTCACATCAGGTTTGTTTGCATGTGGCTTTATGAACTTCCATCACAATACAAGGCATATTGACAGTTTGAAGCATTTTCTCTGATTTTGAAGAAATTTCCAAATGCCAGTTTCATAAATGAGGCAGATTTCGCAGAAAAAAACTCTTGGAGTGAGTTCTACCCAAGAGAAATGTATTTTACATAGATTCGCTCACCGTGATATTCTGTGTTCCGAACACCCTTCATGTATCTCGGATTCGACAAATATTCTCTACGGAGTTGTTAGTATGCGGATTGCCGAACTTTCATCCACCATACAAGGTATACTTACACCTAGAATTGATTAATCTGAGTTCACAGCATATTCCTAATTCTAGTTTCAAAAATCAGGCTTTTATCACAGGAAAAATCTCTTGGAGCGATTTCTAACCTACGGAAAAATAATTTACATAAATTTCCTCACCGTGACATTCCGTGTTCCGAACATTCTACATGCATAACGGATTCAACAAATAATCACTACAGATTTGTTAGCATGTGGATTACCGAACTTTCATCACAATACATTGAATATTGATACTTAGAAGTATTTTCTCAGATTTTGCAGCATTTTCCTAACGCTAGTTTCAAAAATGAAGCAGTTTTGGCAGAAAAATTCTCTTGGAGTGTGTTCTACCCAATAGAAAAGTAGTTTACATTGTTTCAACCACCGTGAAATTCCACGTTCCGAACATGGTTCATGTATCATGGATAAGAGCAAAGATTCTTTAATATTTTGTGAAAATGTGGGTTACCAAACTTTCTTCCAACATAAAGGCATCTTTACACCTACAAATATTTTCTCTCATTTCGCAGCTTTATCCAAACATCCCATTCGAGAATCAAGCAATTTTCGCCGAAAAATTCTATTCTAGCTAGTTCTACCCATTAGAATTTTAATTTACATAGTTTCATTACCGTGAATTTCCGTGTTCCGAACACGCTAAATATGTCACGGCTATGAAAATTATTCCCTTCATATTTGGTTACGTGGATTACCGGACTTAAATTCCCCATTCAAGGCATATTCACACTTAGAAATATTTTCTCAGGTTTTTCCTAATGCCAGTTTTGAAAATGAGGCTGATTTCACAGAAAAAGGCTCTTGGAGCGAGTTCTACCCAAAAGATATGTAATTTAAGTAGTTCACTCACCGTGACATTCCGTGTTCTGAACATGTTTCATGCATCAAGGATTCGACAATCATTCTTTAATGAGTGTGAGCATGTGGATTTTCGATCTTTCATCCACCATACTAGACATATTTTCACCTAGAAATATTTACTCACAGTTCGCAGAATTTTATTAACGTCAGTTTCGAAAATCAGGCAGTTTTCCCAGAAAAATTCTCTTGTTGCATGTTCCATCCAATAGACATCTCATTTTCATAGATACCGTCACCGTAACATTCCGTGTTCCAAAAACGGTTCATGCAGCATAGATACAACCAATATTCACTGCTGAGATGTTATCATGTGAATTACCGATCTTTAATAAACCATTGAAGACATATTATCACCTTAAAGCATTTAATCTGATTTCACAGCGTTTTCATAATACCAGTTTCGAAACTGAGGCAGATTTTTCAGTAAAACTCTCCTGGAGAGGGTTCTAACCAATAGATATGTAATTCACATAGTTTCCCTGTCCGTGACATTCCGTGTTCCGAACATGCTACATACATCACGGATTTCTCAAACATTTTTAATGATTTATGTACATGTGTATTACAGATCTTTCATCCACCATACAAGGCATATTGACACATAGAAACATTAACTCTGATTTCGCAGCTTCTTCCTAATAGCAGTTTCGACTATCAGGCAGTTTTCAAAGGAAAAAACTCTTGGAGCGAGTTCTACCCAATAGATACGTAAATTACATAGATTCCCCCACTGTGAAATTACGTGTTTCGAACACGCTACATGCAGAAAAGTTTCGACAAAAATAAAGTATAGAGTTGTTTGCATGAGGATGACAGGACTTTCATCACAATACAAGGCATATTCTTGCTTAGAAGCATTTTCTCTGATTTCACAGAGCTTCTCAAATGCCAGTTTCAAAAATGAGTCAGAGTTCACGGCAAAATCCTCTTGGAGCAGGTTCTAACAAATAGACATGTAATTTATGTGGATTCGCTCACCGTGACATTCTGTGTTCTGAACACGTTACATGCATCACGGATTTGACAAACATTCTTTAATGAGTTGTGTACATGTGTATTACTGAACATTCATCCACCTTACAATGCATATTTATACATAGAAAGTTTTATTCTGATTTAGTAGATTTCTCCTAATCTCAGTTTCTAAAATCATGCAGTTTTCCCAGAGAAATCCTCTTGGAGCGAGTTCGATCCAATAGACATGCAATTTACATAGAACCCGTCATCGTGAAATTCCGTGTTCCCAAAAATCTACATGCATCACGTATTCGACAAATATTCACTACAGAGTTGGTAGCATAATGATTACCAAATATTCATCCACCATATATGCCATATTGACCCATTGAAGCACTTTCCCATATTTCAAAAGATTTTCCTAATGCCAGTTTTGAAAATGAGGCAGATTCGCAAAAAATTCTCGCGGAGCAAGTACTTCCCAATAGAAATGTAATTTACATAGTTTCCCTCGCAGTGACATTCCAATTTCCGAACACGCTACATACTTCCCGGATTTGACAAACATTTTTAATGAGTTATGTACATGTGTTTTACAGAACTTTCATCCACCATACAAGGCATATTTAAACCTAGAAACATTAACTCTGAATTTGCAGCCTTTTCCTAATGCCAGTTTCGAAAATCAGGCCGTTTTCTCAGGAAAAAATTTTTGGAGCGCGTTCTACCAAATAGACATGAAATTTACATAGATTCCATCACCTTACATTTCCATCATACGATCACGCTACATGCATAGGCTTTCTACAATTATTCACATCAGGTTTGTTTGCATGTGGCTTTATGAACTTCCATCACAATACAAGGCATATTGACAGTTTGAAGCATTTTCTCTGATTTTGAAGAAATTTCCAAATGCCAGTTTCATAAATGAGGCAGATTTCGCAGAAAAAAACTCTTGGAGTGAGTTCTACCCAAGAGAAATGTATTTTACATAGATTCGCTCACCGTGATATTCTGTGTTCCGAACACCCTTCATGTATCTCGGATTCGACAAATATTCTCTACGGAGTTGTTAGTATGCGGATTGCCGAACTTTCATCCACCATACAAGGTATACTTACACCTAGAATTGATTAATCTGAGTTCACAGCATATTCCTAATTCTAGTTTCAAAAATCAGGCTTTTATCACAGGAAAAATCTCTTGGAGCGATTTCTAACCTACGGAAAAATAATTTACATAAATTTCCTCACCGTGACATTCCGTGTTCCGAACATTCTACATGCATAACGGATTCGACAATTAATCACTACAGATTTGTTAGCATGTGGATTACCGAACTTTCATCACAATACATTGAATATTGATACTTAGAAGTATTTTCTCAGATTTTGCAGCATTTTCCTAACGCTAGTTTCAAAAATGAAGCAGTTTTGGCAGAAAAATTCTCTTGGAGTGTGTTCTACCCAATAGAAAAGTAGTTTACATTGTTTCAACCACCGTGAAATTCCACGTTCCGAACATGGTTCATGTATCATGGATAAGAACAAAGATTCTTTAATATTTTGTGAAAATGTGGGTTACCAAACTTTCTTCCAACATAAAGGCATCTTTACACCTACAAATATTTTCTCTCATTTCGCAGCTTTATCCAAACATCCCATTCGAGAATCAAGCAATTTTCGCCGAAAAATTCTATTCTAGCTAGTTCTACCCATTAGAATTTTAATTTACATAGTTTCATTACCGTGAATTTCCGTGTTCCGAACACGCTTAATATGTCACGGCTATGAAAATTATTCCCTTCATATTTGGTTACGTGGATTACCGGACTTAAATTCCCCATTCAAGGCATATTCACACTTAGAAATATTTTCTCAGGTTTTTCCTAATGCCAGTTTTGAAAATGAGGCTGATTTCACAGAAAAAGGCTCTTGGAGCGAGTTCTACCCAAAAGATATGTAATTTAAGTAGTTCACTCACCGTGACATTCCGTGTTCTGAACATGTTTCATGCATCAAGGATTCGACAATCATTCTTTAATGAGTGTGAGCATGTGGATTTTCGATC
Organism: Camelus bactrianus; assembly: GCF_048773025.1. Lineage (NCBI taxonomy): Eukaryota > Metazoa > Chordata > Mammalia > Artiodactyla > Camelidae > Camelus > Camelus bactrianus. The sequence goes on along the minus strand of NC_133539.1, from coordinate 138,598,414 downwards.
TTTCATCCACCATACTAGACATATTTTCACCTAGAAATATTTACTCACAGTTCGCAGAATTTTATTAACGTCAGTTTCGAAAATCAGGCAGTTTTCCCAGAAAAATTCTCTTGTTGCATGTTCCATCCAATAGACATCTCATTTTCATAGATACCGTCACCGTAACATTCCGTGTTCCAAAAACGGTTCATGCAGCATAGATACAACCAATATTCACTGCTGAGATGTTATCATGTGAATTACCGATCTTTAATAAACCATTGAAGACATATGGTCACCTTAAAGCATTTACTCTGATTTCACAGCGTTTTCATAACACCAGTTTCGAAACTGAGGCAGATTTTTCAGTAAAACTCTCCTGGAGAGGGTTCTAACCAATAGATATGTAATTCACATAGTTTCCCTGTCCGTGACATTCCGTGTTCCGAACATGCTACATACATCACGGATTTCTCAAACATTTTTAATGATTTATGTACATGTGTATTACAGATCTTTCATCCACCATACAAGGCATATTGACACATAGAAACATTAACTCTGATTTCGCAGCTTCTTCCTAATAGCAGTTTCGACTATCAGGCAGTTTTCAAAGGAAAAAACTCTTGGAGCGAGTTCTACCCAATAGATACGTAAATTACATAGATTCCCCCACTGTGAAATTACGTGTTTCGAACACGCTACATGCAGAAAAGTTTCGACAAAAATAAAGTATAGAGTTGTTTGCATGAGGATGACAGGACTTTCATCACAATACAAGGCATATTCTTGCTTAGAAGCATTTTCTCTGATTTCACAGAGCTTCTCAAATGCCAGTTTCAAAAATGAGTCAGAGTTCACGGCAAAATCCTCTTGGAGCAGGTTCTAACAAATAGACATGTAATTTATGTGGATTCGCTCACCGTGACATTCTGTGTTCTGAACACGTTACATGCATCACGGATTTGACAAACATTCTTTAATGAGTTGTGTACATGTGTATTACTGAACATTCATCCACCTTACAATGCATATTTATACATAGAAAGTTTTATTCTGATTTAGTAGATTTCTCCTAATCTCAGTTTCTAAAATCATGCAGTTTTCCCAGAGAAATCCTCTTGGAGCGAGTTCGATCCAATAGACATGCAATTTACATAGAACCCGTCATCGTGAAATTCCGTGTTCCCAAAAATCTACATGCATCACGTATTCGACAAATATTCACTACAGAGTTGGTAGCATAATGATTACCAAATATTCATCCACCATATATGCCATATTGACCCATTGAAGCACTTTCCCATATTTCAAAAGATTTTCCTAATGCCAGTTTTGAAAATGAGGCAGATTCGCAAAAAATTCTCGCGGAGCAAGTACTTCCCAATAGAAATGTAATTTACATAGTTTCCCTCGCAGTGACATTCCAATTTCCGAACACGCTACATACTTCCCGGATTTGACAAACATTTTTAATGAGTTATGTACATGTGTTTTACAGAACTTTCATCCACCATACAAGGCATATTTAAACCTAGAAACATTAACTCTGAATTTGCAGCCTTTTCCTAATGCCAGTTTCGAAAATCAGGCCGTTTTCTCAGGAAAAAATTTTTGGAGCACGTTCTACCAAATAGACATGAAATTTACATAGATTCCATCACCTTACATTTCCATCATACGATCACGCTACATGCATAGGCTTTCTACAATTATTCACATCAGGTTTGTTTGCATGTGGCTTTATGAACTTCCATCACAATACAAGGCATATTGACAGTTTGAAGCATTTTCTCTGATTTTGAAGAAATTTCCAAATGCCAGTTTCATAAATGAGGCAGATTTCGCAGAAAAAAACTCTTGGAGTGAGTTCTACCCAAGAGAAATGTATTTTACATAGATTCACTCACCGTGATATTCTGTGTTCCGAACACCCTTCATGTATCTCGGATTCGACAAATATTCTCTACGGAGTTGTTAGTATGCGGATTGCCGAACTTTCATCCACCATACAAGGTATACTTACACCTAGAATTGATTAATCTGAGTTCACAGCATATTCCTAATTCTAGTTTCAAAAATCAGGCTTTTATCACAGGAAAAATCTCTTGGAGCGATTTCTAACCTACGGAAAAATAATTTACATAAATTTCCTCACCGTGACATTCCGTGTTCCGAACATTCTACATGCATAACGGATTCGACAAATAATCACTACAGATTTGTTAGCATGTGGATTACCGAACTTTCATCACAATACATTGAAGATTGATACTTAGAAGTATTTTCTCAGATTTTGCAGCATTTTCCTAACGCTAGTTTCAAAAATGAAGCAGTTTTGGCAGAAAAATTCTCTTGGAGTGTGTTCTACCCAATAGAAAAGTAGTTTACATTGTTTCAACCACCGTGAAATTCCATGTTCCGAACATGGTACATGCATCATGGATAAGAACAAAGATTCTTTAATATTTTGTGAAAATGTGGGTTACCAAACTTTCTTCCAACATAAAGGCATCTTTACACCTACAAATATTTTCTCTCATTTCGCAGCTTTATCCAAACATCCCATTCGAGAATCAAGCAATTTTCGCCGAAAAATTCTATTCTAGCTAGTTCTACCCATTAGAATTTTAATTTACATAGTTTCATTACCGTGAATTTCCGTGTTCCGAACACGCTAAATATGTCACGGCTATGAAAATTATTCCCTTCATATTTGGTTACGTGGATTACCGGACTTAAATTCCCCATTCAAGGCATATTCACACTTAGAAATATTTTCTCAGGTTTTTCCTAATGCCAGTTTTGTAAATGAGGCTGATTTCACAGAAAAAGGCTCTTGGAGCGAGTTCTACCCAAAAGATATGTAATTTAAGTAGTTCACTCACCGTGACATTCCGTGTTCTGAACATGTTTCATGCATCAAGGATTCGACAATCATTCTTTAATGAGTGTGAGCATGTGGATTTTCGATCTTTCATCCACCATACTAGACATATTTTCACCTAGAAATATTTACTCACATTTCGCAGAATTTTATTAACGTCAGTTTCGAAAATCAGGCAGTTTTCCCAGAAAAATTCTCTTGTTGCATGTTCCATCCAATAGACATCTCATTTTCATAGATACCGTCACCGTAACATTCCGTGTTCCAAAAACGGTTCATGCAGCATAGATACAACCAATATTCACTGCTGAGATGTTATCATGTGAATTACCGATCTTTAATAAACCATTGAAGACATATGGTCACCTTAAAGCATTTACTCTGATTTCACAGCGTTTTCATAACACCAGTTTCGAAACTGAGGCAGATTTTTCAGTAAAACTCTCCTGGAGAGGGTTCTAACCAATAGATATGTAATTCACATAGTTTCCCTGTCCGTGACATTCCGTGTTCCGAACATGCTACATACATCACGGATTTCTCAAACATTTTTAATGATTTATGTACATGTGTATTACAGATCTTTCATCCACCATACAAGGCATATTGACACATAGAAACATTAACTCTGATTTCGCAGCTTCTTCCTAATAGCAGTTTCGACTATCAGGCAGTTTTCAAAGGAAAAAACTCTTGGAGCGAGTTCTACCCAATAGATACGTAAATTACATAGATTCCCCCACTGTGAAATTACGTGTTTCGAACACGCTACATGCAGAAAAGTTTCGACAAAAATAAAGTATAGAGTTGTTTGCATGAGGATGACAGGACTTTCATCACAATACAAGGCATATTCTTGCTTAGAAGCATTTTCTCTGATTTCACAGAGCTTCTCAAATGCCAGTTTCAAAAATGAGTCAGAGTTCACGGCAAAATCCTCTTGGAGCAGGTTCTAACAAATAGACATGTAATTTATGTGGATTCGCTCACCGTGACATTCTGTGTTCTGAACACGTTACATGCATCACGGATTTGACAAACATTCTTTAATGAGTTGTGTACATGTGTATTACTGAACATTCATCCACCTTACAATGCATATTTATACATAGAAAGTTTTATTCTGATTTAGTAGATTTCTCCTAATCTCAGTTTCTAAAATCATGCAGTTTTCCCAGAGAAATCCTCTTGGAGCGAGTTCGATCCAATAGACATGCAATTTACATAGAACCCGTCATCGTGAAATTCCGTGTTCCCAAAAATCTACATGCATCACGTATTCGACAAATATTCACTACAGAGTTGGTATCATAATGATTACCAAATATTCATCCACCATATATGCCATATTGACCCATTGAAGCACTTTCCCATATTTCAAAAGATTTTCCTAATGCCAGTTTTGAAAATGAGGCAGATTCGCAAAAAATTCTCGCGGAGCAAGTACTTCCCAATAGAAATGTAATTTACATAGTTTCCCTCGCAGTGACATTCCAATTTCCGAACACGCTACATACTTCCCGGATTTGACAAACATTTTTAATGAGTTATGTACATGTGTTTTACAGAACTTTCATCCACCATACAAGGCATATTTAAACCTAGAAACATTAACTCTGAATTTGCAGCCTTTTCCTAATGCCAGTTTCGAAAATCAGGCCGTTTTCTCAGGAAAAAATTTTTGGAGCACGTTCTACCAAATAGACATGAAATTTACATAGATTCCATCACCTTACATTTCCATCATACGATCACGCTACATGCATAGGCTTTCTACAATTATTCACATCAGGTTTGTTTGCATGTGGCTTTATGAACTTCCATCACAATACAAGGCATATTGACAGTTTGAAGCATTTTCTCTGATTTTGAAGAAATTTCCAAATGCCAGTTTCATAAATGAGGCAGATTTCACAGAAAAAAACTCTTGGAGTGAGTTCTACCCAAGAGAAATGTATTTTACATAGATTCGCTCACCGTGATATTCTGTGTTCCGAACAACCTTCATGTATCTGGGATTCGACAAATATTCTCTACGGAGTTGTTAGTATGCGGATTGCCGAACTTTCATCCACCATACAAGGTATACTTACACCTAGAATTGATTAATCTGAGTTCACAGCATATTCCTAATTCTAGTTTCAAAAATCAGGCTTTTATCACAGGAAAAATCTCTTGGAGCGATTTCTAACCTACGGAAAAATAATTTACATAAATTTCCTCACCGTGACATTCCGTGTTCCGAACATTCTACATGCATAACGGATTCGACAAATAATCACTACAGATTTGTTAGCATGTGGATTACCGAACTTTCATCACAATACATTGAATATTGATACTTAGAAGTATTTTCTCAGATTTTGCAGCATTTTCCTAACGCTAGTTTCAAAAATGAAGCAGTTTTGGCAGAAAAATTCTCTTGGAGTGTGTTCTACCCAATAGAAAAGTAGTTTACATTGTTTCAACCACCGTGAAATTCCACGTTCCGAACATGGTACATGCATCATGGATAAGAACAAAGATTCTTTAATATTTTGTGAAAATGTGGGTTACCAAACTTTCTTCCAACATAAAGGCATCTTTACACCTACAAATATTTTCTCTCATTTCGCAGCTTTATCCAAACATCCCATTCGAGAATCAAGCAATTTTCGCCGAAAAATTCTATTCTAGCTAGTTCTACCCATTAGAATTTTAATTTACATAGTTTCATTACCGTGAATTTCCGTGTACCGAACACGCTAAATATGTCACGGCTATGAAAATTATTCCCTTCATATTTGGTTACGTGGATTACCGGACTTAAATTCCCCATTCAAGGCATATTCACACTTAGAAATATTTTCTCAGGTTTTTCCTAATGCCAGTTTTGAAAATGAGGCTGATTTCACAGAAAAAGGCTCTTGGAGCGAGTTCTACCCAAAAGATATGTAATTTAAGTAGTTCACTCACCGTGACATTCAGTGTTCTGAACATGTTTCATGCATCAAGGATTCGACAATCATTCTTTAATGAGTGTGAGCATGTGGATTTTCGATCTTTCATCCACCATACTAGACATATTTTCACCTAGAAATATTTACTCACAGTTCGCAGAATTTTATTAACGTCAGTTTCGAAAATCAGGCAGTTTTCCCAGAAAAATTCTCTTGTTGCATGTTCCATCCAATAGACATCTCATTTTCATAGATACCGTCACCGTAACATTCCGTGTTCCAAAAACGGTTCATGCAGCATAGATACAACCAATATTCACTGCTGAGATGTTATCATGTGAATTACCGATCTTTAATAAACCATTGAAGACATATGGTCACCTTAAAGCATTTACTCTGATTTCACAGCGTTTTCATAACACCAGTTTCGAAACTGAGGCAGATTTTTCAGTAAAACTCTCCTGGAGAGGGTTCTAACCAATAGATATGTAATTCACATAGTTTCCCTGTCCGTGACATTCCGTGTTCCGAACATGCTACATACATCACGGATTTCTCAAACATTTTTAATGATTTATGTACATGTGTATTACAGACCTTTCATCCACCATACAAGGCATATTGACACATAGAAACATTAACTCTGATTTCGCAGCTTCTTCCTAATAGCAGTTTCGACTATCAGGCAGTTTTCAAAGGAAAAAACTCTTGGAGCGAGTTCTACCCAATAGATACGTAAATTACATAGATTCCCCCACTGTGAAATTACGTGTTTCGAACACGCTACATGCAGAAAAGTTTCGACAAAAATAAAGTATAGAGTTGTTTGCATGAGGATGACAGGACTTTCATCACAATACAAGGCATATTCTTGCTTAGAAGCATTTTCTCTGATTTCACAGAGCTTCTCAAATGCCAGTTTCAAAAATGAGTCAGAGTTCACGGCAAAATCCTCTTGGAGCAGGTTCTAACAAATAGACATGTAATTTATGTGGATTCGCTCACCGTGACATTCTGTGTTCTGAACACGTTACATGCATCACGGATTTGACAAACATTCTTTAATGAGTTGTGTACATGTGTATTACTGAACATTCATCCACCTTACAATGCATATTTATACATAGAAAGTTTTATTCTGATTTAGTAGATTTCTCCTAATCTCAGTTTCTAAAATCATGCAGTTTTCCCAGAGAAATCCTCTTGGAGCGAGTTCGATCCAATAGACATGCAATTTACATAGAACCCGTCATCGTGAAATTCCGTGTTCCCAAAAATCTACATGCATCACGTATTCGACAAATATTCACTACAGAGTTGGTAGCATAATGATTACCAAATATTCATCCACCATATATGCCATATTGACCCATTGAAGCACTTTCCCATATTTCAAAAGATTTTCCTAATGCCAGTTTTGAAAATGAGGCAGATTCGCAAAAAATTCTCGCGGAGCAAGTACTTCCCAATAGAAATGTAATTTACATAGTTTCCCTCGCAGTGACATTCCAATTTCCGAACACGCTACATACTTCCCGGATTTGACAAACATTTTTAATGAGTTATGTACATGTGTTTTACAGAACTTTCATCCACCATACAAGGCATATTTAAACCTAGAAACATTAACTCTGAATTTGCAGCCTTTTCCTAATGCCAGTTTCGAAAATCAGGCCGTTTTCTCAGGAAAAAATTTTTGGAGCGCGTTCTACCAAATAGACATGAAATTTACATAGATTCCATCACCTTACATTTCCATCATACGATCACGCTACATGCATAGGCTTTCTACAATTATTCACATCAGGTTTGTTTGCATGTGGCTTTATGAACTTCCATCACAATACAAGGCATATTGACAGTTTGAAGCATTTTCTCTGATTTTGAAGAAATTTCCAAATGCCAGTTTCATAAATGAGGCAGATTTCGCAGAAAAAATCTCTTGGAGTGAGTTCTACCCAAGAGAAATGTATTTTACATAGATTCGCTCACCGTGATATTCTGTGTTCCGAACACCCTTCATGTATCTCGGATTCGACAAATATTCTCTACGGAGTTGTTAGTATGCGGATTGCCGAACTTTCATCCACCATACAAGGTATACTTACACCTAGAATTGATTAATCTGAGTTCACATCATATTCCTAATTCTAGTTTCAAAAATCAGGCTTTTATCACAGGAAAAATCTCTTGGAGCGATTTCTAACCTACGGAAAAATAATTTACATAAATTTCCTCACCGTGACATTCCGTGTTCCGAACATTCTACATGCATAACGGATTCGACAAATAATCACTACAGATTTGTTAGCATGTGGATTACCGAACTTTCATCACAATACATTGAAGATTGATACTTAGAAGTATTTTCTCAGATTTTGCAGCATTTTCCTAACGCTAGTTTCAAAAATGAAGCAGTTTTGGCAGAAAAATTCTCTTGGAGTGTGTTCTACCCAATAGAAAAGTAGTTTACATTGTTTCAACCACCGTGAAATTCCACGTTCCGAACATGGTACATGCATCATGGATAAGAACAAAGATTCTTTAATATTTTGTGAAAATGTGGGTTACCAAACTTTCTTCCAACATAAAGGCATCTTTACACCTACAAATATTTTCTCTCATTTCGCAGCTTTATCCAAACATCCCATTCGAGAATCAAGCAATTTTCGCCGAAAAATTCTATTCTAGCTAGTTCTACCCATTAGAATTTTAATTTACATAGTTTCATTACCGTGAATTTCCGTGTTCCGAACACGCTAAATATGTCACGGCTATGAAAATTATTCCCTTCATATTTGGTTACGTGGATTACCGGACTTAAATTCCCCATTCAAGGCATATTCACACTTAGAAATATTTTCTCAGGTTTTTCCTAATGCCAGTTTTGAAAATGAGGCTGATTTCACAGAAAAAGGCTCTTGGAGCGAGTTCTACCCAAAAGATATGTAATTTAAGTAGTTCACTCACCGTGACATTCCGTGTTCTGAACATGTTTCATGCATCAAGGATTCGACAATCATTCTTTAATGAGTGTGAGCATGTGGATTTTCGATCTTTCATCCACCATACTAGACATATTTTCACCTAGAAATATTTACTCACAGTTCGCAGAATTTTATTAACGTCAGTTTCGAAAATCAGGCAGTTTTCCCAGAAAAATTCTCTTGTTGCATGTTCCATCCAATAGACATCTCATTTTCATAGATACCGTCACCGTAACATTCCGTGTTCCAAAAACGGTTCATGCAGCATAGATACAACCAATATTCACTGCTGAGATGTTATCATGTGAATTACCGATCTTTAATAAACCATTGAAGACATATGGTCACCTTAAAGCATTTACTCTGATTTCACAGCGTTTTCATAACACCAGTTTCGAAACTGAGGCAGATTTTTCAGTAAAACTCTCCTGGAGAGGGTTCTAACCAATAGATATGTAATTCACATAGTTTCCCTGTCCGTGACATTCCGTGTTCCGAACATGCTACATACATCACGGATTTCTCAAACATTTTTAATGATTTATGTACATCTGTATTACAGATCTTTCATCCACCATACAAGGCATATTGACACATAGAAACATTAACTCTGATTTCACAGCTTCTTCCTAATAGCAGTTTCGACTATCAGGCAGTTTTCAAAGGAAAAAACTCTTGGAGCGAGTTCTACCCAATAGATACGTAAATTACATAGATTCCCCCACTGTGAAATTACGTGTTTCGAACACGCTACATGCAGAAAAGTTTCGACACAAATAAAGTATAGAGTTGTTTGCATGAGGATGACAGGACTTTCATCACAATACAAGGCATATTCTTGCTTAGAAGCATTTTCTCTGATTTCACAGAGCTTCTCAAATGCCAGTTTCAAAAATGAGTCAGAGTTCACGGCAAAATCCTCTTCGAGCAGGTTCTAACAAATAGACATGTAATTTATGTGGATTCGCTCACCGTGACATTCTGTGTTCTGAACACGTTACATGCATCACGGATTTGACAAATATTCACTACAGATTTGGAAGCATAATGATTACCAAATATTCATCCACCATATATGCCATATTGACCCATTGAAGCACTTTCCCATATTTCAAAAGATTTTCCTAATGCCAGTTTTGAAAATGAGGCAGATTCGCAAAAAATTCTCGCGGAGCAAGTACTTCCCAATAGAAATGTAATTTACATAGTTTCCCTCGCAGTGACATTCCAATTTCCGAACACGCTACATACTTCCCGGATTTGACAAACATTTTTAATGAGTTATGTACATGTGTTTTACAGAACTTTCATCCACCATACAAGGCATATTTAAACCTAGAAACATTAACTCTGAATTTGCAGCCATTTCCTAATGCCAGTTTCGAAAATCAGGCCGTTTTCTCAGGAAAAAATTTTTGGAGCGCGTTCTACCAAATAGACATGAAATTTACATAAATTCCATCACCTTACATTTCCATCATACGATCACGCTACATGCATAGGCTTTCTACAATTATTCACATCAGGTTTATTTGCATGTGGCTTTATGAACTTCCATCACAATACAAGGCATATTGACAGTTTGAAGCATTTTCTCTGATTTTGAAGAAATTTCCAAATGCCAGTTTCATAAATGAGGCAGATTTCACAGAAAAAAACTCTTGGAGTGAGTTCTACCCAAGAGAAATGTATTTTACATAGATTCGCTCACCGTGATATTCTGTGTTCCGAACACCCTTCATGTATCTCGGATTCGACAAATATTCTCTACGGAGTTGTTAGTATGCAGATTGCCGAACTTTCATCCACCATACAAGGTATACTTACACCTAGAATTGATTAATCTGAGTTCACAGCATATTCCTAATTCTAGTTTCAAAAATCAGGCTTTTATCACAGGAAAAATCTCTTGGAGCGATTTCTAACCTACGGAAAAATAATTTACATAAATTTCCTCACCGTGACATTTCGTGATCCGAACATTCTACATGCATAACGGATTCGACAAAAAATCACTACAGATTTGTTAGCATGTGGATTACCGAACTTTCATCACAATACATTGAATATTGATACTTAGAAGTATTTTCTCAGATTTTGCAGCATTTTCCTAACGCTAGTTTCAAAAATGAAGCAGTTTTGGCAGAAAAATTCTCTTGGAGTGTGTTCTACCCAATAGAAAAGTAGTTTACATTGTTTCAACCACCGTGAAATTCCACGTTCCGAACATGGTACATGCATCATGGATAAGAACAAAGATTCTTTAATATTTTGTGAAAATGTGGGTTACCAAACTTTCTTCCAACATAAAGGCATCTTTACACCTACAAATATTTTCTCTCATTTCGCAGCTTTATCCAAACATCCCATTCGAGAATCAAGCAATTTTCGCCGAAAAATTCTATTCTAGCTAGTTCTACCCATTAGAATTTTAATTTACATAGTTTCATTGCCGTGAATTTCCGTGTTCCGAACACGCTAAATATGTCACGGCTATGAAAATTATTCCCTTCATATTTGGTTACGTGGATTACCGGACTTAAATTCCCCATTCAAGGCATATTCACACTTAGAAATATTTTCTCAGGTTTTTCCTAATGCCAGTTTTGAAAATGAGGCTGATTTCACAGAAAAAGGCTCTTGGAGCGAGTTCTACCCAAAAGATATGTAATTTAAGTAGTTCACTCACCGTGACATTCCGTGTTCTGAACATGTTTCATGCATCAAGGATTCGACAATCATTCTTTAATGAGTGTGAGCATGTGGATTTTCGATCTTTCATCCACCATACTAGACATATTTTCACCTAGAAATATTTACTCACAGTTCGCAGAATTTTATTAACGTCAGTTTCGAAAATCAGGCAGTTTTCCCAGAAAAATTCTCTTGTTGCATGTTCCATCCAATAGACATCTCATTTTCATAGATACCGTCACCGTAACATTCCGTGTTCCAAAAATGGTTCATGCAGCATAGATACAACCAATGTTCACTGCTGAGATGTTATCATGTGAATTACCGATCTTTAATAAACCATTGAAGACATATGGTCACCTTAAAGCATTTACTCTGATTTCACAGCGTTTTCATAACACCAGTTTCGAAACTGAGGCAGATTTTTCAGTAAAACTCTCCTGGAGAGGGTTCTAACCAATAGATATGTAATTCACATAGTTTCCCTGTCCGTGACATTCCGTGTTCCGAACATGCTACATACATCACGGATTTCTCAAACATTTTTAATGATTTATGTACATGTGTATTACAGATCTTTCATCCACCATACAAGGCATATTGACACATAGAAACATTAACTCTGATTTCGCAGCTTCTTCCTAATAGCAGTTTCGAGTATCAGGCAGTTTTCAAAGGAAAAAACTCTTGCAGCGAGTTCTACCCAATAGATACGTAAATTACATAGATTCCCCCACTGTGAAATTACGTGTTTCGAACACGCTACATGCAGAAAAGTTTCGACAAAAATAAAGTATAGAGTTGTTTGCATGAGGATGACAGGACTTTCATCACAATACAAGGCATATTCTTGCTTAGAAGCATTTTCTCTGATTTCACAGAGCTTCTCAAATGCCAGTTTCAAAAATGAGTCAGAGTTCACGGCAAAATCCTCTTGGAGCAGGTTCTAACAAATAGACATGTAATTTATGTGGATTCGCTCACCGTGACATTCTGTGTTCTGAACACGTTACATGCATCACGGATTTGACAAACATTCTTTAATGAGTTGTGTACATGTGTATTACTGAACATTCATCCACCTTACAATGCATATTTATACATAGAAAGTTTTATTCTGATTTAGTAGATTTCTCCTAATCTCAGTTTCTAAAATCATGCAGTTTTCCCAGAGAAATCCTCTTGGAGCGAGTTCGATCCAATAGACATGCAATTTACATAGAACCCGTCATCGTGAAATTCCGTGTTCCCAAAAATCTACATGCATCACGTATTCGACAAATATTCACTACAGAGTTGATAGCATAATGATTACCAAATATTCATCCACCATATATGCCATATTGACCCATTGAAGCACTTTCCCATATTTCAAAAGATTTTCCTAATGCCAGTTTTGAAAATGAGGCAGATTCGCAAAAAATTCTCGCGGAGCAAGTACTTCCCAATAGAAATGTAATTTACATAGTTTCCCTCGCAGTGACATTCCAATTTCCGAACACGCTACATACTTCCCGGATTTGACAAACATTTTTAATGAGTTATGTACATGTGTTTTACAGAACTTTCATCCACCATACAAGGCATATTTAAACCTAGAAACATTAACTCTGAATTTGCAGCCTTTTCCTAATGCCAGTTTCGAAAATCAGGCCGTTTTCTCAGGAAAAAATTTTTGGAGCACGTTCTACCAAATAGACATGAAATTTACATAGATTCCATCACCTTACATTTCCATCATACGATCACGCTACATGCATAGGCTTTCTACAATTATTCACATCAGGTTTGTTTGCATGTGGCTTTATGAACTTCCATCACAATACAAGGCATATTGACAGTTTGAAGCATTTTCTCTGATTTTGAAGAAATTTCCAAATGCCAGTTTCATAAATGAGGCAGATTTCGCAGAAAAAAACTCTTGGAGTGAGTTCTACCCAAGAGAAATGTATTTTACATAGATTCGCTCACCGTGATATTCTGTGTTCCGAACACCCTTCATGTATCTCGGATTCGACAAATATTCTCTACGGAGTTGTTAGTATGCGGATTGCCGAACTTTCATCCACCATACAAGGTATACTTACACCTAGAATTGATTAATCTGAGTTCACAGCATATTCCTAATTCTAGTTTCAAAAATCAGGCTTTTATCACAGGAAAAATCTCTTGGAGCGATTTCTAACCTACGGAAAAATAATTTACATAAATTTCCTCACCGTGACATTCCGTGTTCCGAACATTCTACATGCATAACGGATTCGACAATTAATCACTACAGATTTGTTAGCATGTGGATTACCGAACTTTCATCACAATACATTGAAGATTGATACTTAGAAGTATTTTCTCAGATTTTGCAGCATTTTCCTAACGCTAGTTTCAAAAATGAAGCAGTTTTGGCAGAAAAATTCTCTTGGAGTGTGTTCTACCCAATAGAAAAGTAGTTTACATTATTTCAACCACCGTGAAATTCCACGTTCCGAACATGGTACATGCATCATGGATAAGAACAAAGATTCTTTAATATTTTGTGAAAATGTGGGTTACCAAACTTTCTTCCAACATAAAGGCATCTTTACACCTACAAATATTTTCTCTCATTTCGCAGCTTTATCCAAACATCCCATTCGAGAATCAAGCAATTTTCGCCGAAAAATTCTATTCTAGCTAGTTCTACCCATTAGAATTTTAATTTACATAGTTTCATTGCCGTGAATTTCCGTGTTCCGAACACGCTAAATATGTCACGGCTATGAAAATTATTCCCTTCATATTTGGTTACGTGGATTACCGGACTTAAATTCCCCATTCAAGGCATATTCACACTTAGAAATATTTTCTCAGGTTTTTCCTAATGCCAGTTTTGAAAATGAGGCTGATTTCAAAGAAAAAGGCTCTTGGAGCGAGTTCTACCCAAAAGATATGTAATTTAAGTAGTTCACTCACCGTGACATTCCGTGTTCTGAACATGTTTCATGCATCAAGGATTCGACAATCATTCTTTAATGAGTGTGAGCATGTGGATTTTCGATCTTTCATCCACCATACTAGACATATTTTCACCTAGAAATATTTACTCACAGTTCGCAGAATTTTATTAACGTCAGTTTCGAAAATCAGGCAGTTTTCCCAGAAAAATTCTCTTGTTGCATGTTCCATCCAATAGACATCTCATTTTCATAGATACCGTCACCGTAACATTCCGTGTTCCAAAAACGGTTCATGCAGCATAGATACAACCAATATTCACTGCTGAGATGTTATCATGTGAATTACCGATCTTTAATAAACCATTGAAGACATATGGTCACCTTAAAGCATTTACTCTGATTTCACAGCGTTTTCATAACACCAGTTTCGAAACTGAGGCAGATTTTTCAGTAAAACTCTCCTGGAGAGGGTTCTAACCAATAGATATGTAATTCACATAGTTTCCCTGTCCGTGACATTCCGTGTTCCGAACATGCTACATACATCATGGATTTCTCAAATATTTTTAATGATTTATGTACATGTGTATTACAGATCTTTCATCCACCATACAAGGCATATTGACACATAGAAACATTAACTCTGATTTCGCAGCTCCTTCCTAATAGCAGTTTCGACTATCAGGCAGTTTTCAAAGGAAAAAACTCTTGGAGCGAGTTCTACCCAATAGATACGTAAATTACATAGATTCCCCCACTGTGAAATTACGTGTTTCGAACACGCTACATGCAGAAAAGTTTCGACAAAAATAAAGTATAGAGTTGTTTGCATGAGGATGACAGGACTTTCATCACAATACAAGGCATATTCTTGCTTAGAAGCATTTTCTCTGATTTCACAGAGCTTCTCAAATGCCAGTTTCAAAAATGAGTCAGAGTTCACGGCAAAATCCTCTTGGAGCAGGTTCTAACAAATAGACATGTAATTTATGTGGATTCGCTCACCGTGACATTCTGTGTTCTGAACACGTTACATGCATCACGGATTTGACAAACATTCTTTAATGAGTTGTGTACATGTGTATTACTGAACATTCATCCACCTAACAATGCATATTTATACATAGAAAGTTTTATTCTGATTTAGTAGATTTCTCCTAATCTCAGTTTCTAAAATCATGCAGTTTTCCCAGAGAAATACTCTTGGAGCGAGTTATATCCAATAGACATGCAATTTACATAGAACCCATCATCGTGAAATTCCGTGTTCCCAAAAATCTACATGCATCACGTATTCGACAAATATTCACTACAGAGTTGGTAGCATAATGATTACCAAATATTCATCCACCATATATGCCATATTGACCCATTGAAGCACTTTCCCATATTTCAAAAGATTTTCCTAATGCCAGTTTTGAAAATGAGGCAGATTCGCAAAAAATTCTCGCGGAGCAAGTACTTCCCAATAGAAATGTAATTTACATAGTTTCCCTCGCAGTGACATTCCAATTTCCGAACACGCTACATACTTCCCGGATTTGACAAACATTTTTAATGAGTTATGTACATGTGTTTTACAGAACTTTCATCCACCATACAAGGCATATTTAAACCTAGAAACATTAACTCTGAATTTGCAGCCTTTTCCTAATGCCAGTTTCGAAAATCAGGCCGTTTTCTCAGGAAAAAATTTTTGGAGCGCGTTCTACCAAATAGACATGAAATTTACATAGATTCCATCACCTTACATTTCCATCATACGATCACGCTACATGCATAGGCTTTCTACAATTATTCACATCAGGTTTGTTTGCATGTGGCTTTATGAACTTCCATCACAATACAAGGCATATTGACAGTTTGAAGCATTTTCTCTGATTTTGAAGAAATTTCCAAATGCCAGTTTCATAAATGAGGCAGATTTCGCAGAAAAAAACTCTTGGAGTGAGTTCTACCCAAGAGAAATGTATTTTACATAGATTCGCTCACCGTGATATTCTGTGTTCCGAACACCCTTCATGTATCTCGGATTCGACAAATATTCTCTACGGAGTTGTTAGTATGCGGATTGCCGAACTTTCATCCACCATACAAGGTATACTTACACCTAGAATTGATTAATCTGAGTTCACAGCATATTCCTAATTCTAGTTTCAAAAATCAGGCTTTTATCACAGGAAAAATCTCTTGGAGCGATTTCTAACCTACGGAAAAATAATTTACATAAATTTCCTCACCGTGACATTCCGTGTTCCGAACATTCTACATGCATAACGGATTCGACAAATAATCACTACAGATTTGTTAGCATGTGGATTACCGAACTTTCATCACAATACATTGAATATTTATACTTAGAAGTATTTTCTCAGATTTTGCAGCATTTTCCTAATGCTAGTTTCAAAAATGAAGCAGTTTTGGCAGAAAAATTCTCTTGGAGTGTGTTCTACCCAATAGAAAAGTAGTTTACATTGTTTCAACCACCGTGAAATTCCACGTTCCGAACATGGTACATGTATCATGGATAAGAACAAAGATTCTTTAATATTTTGTGAAAATGTTGGTTACCAAACTTTCTTCCAACATAAAGGCATCTTTATACCTACAAATATTTTCTCTCATTTCGCAGCTTTATCCAAACATCCCATTCGAGAATCAAGCAATTTTCGCCGAAAAATTCTATTCTAGCTAGTTCTACCCATTAGAATTTTAATTTACATAGTTCCATTACCGTGAATTTCCGTGTTCCGAACACGCTAAATATGTCACGGCTATGAAAATTATTCCCTTCATATTTGGTTACGTGGATTACCGGACTTAAATTCCCCATTCAAGGCATATTCACACTTAGAAATATTTTCTCAAGTTTTTCCTAATGCCAGTTTTGAAAATGAGGCTGATTTCACAGAAAAAGGCTCTTGGAGCGAGTTCTACCCAAAAGATATGTAATTTAAGTAGTTCACTCACCGTGACATTCCGTGTTCTGAACATGTTTCATGCATCAAGGATTCGACAATCATTCTTTAATGAGTGTGAGCATGTGGATTTTCGATCTTTCATCCACCATACTAGACATATTTTCACCTAGAAATATTTACTCACATTTCACAGAATTTTATTAACGTCAGTTTCGAAAATCAGGCAGTTTTCCCAGAAAAATTCTCTTGTTGCATGTTCCATCCAATAGACATCTCATTTTCATAGATACCGTCACCGTAACATTCCGTGTTCCAAAAACGGTTCATGCAGCATAGATACAACCAATATTCACTGCTGAGATGTTATCATGTGAATTACCGATCTTTAATAAACCATTGAAGACATATGGTCACCTTAAAGCATTTACTCTGATTTCACAGCGTTTTCATAACACCAGTTTCGAAACTGAGGCAGATTTTTCAGTAAAACTCTCCTGGAGAGGGTTCTAACCAATAGATATGTAATTCACATAGTTTCCCTGTCCGTGACATTCCGTGTTCCGAACATGCTACATACATCACGGATTTCTCAAACATTTTTAATGGTTTATGTACATGTGTATTACAGATCTTTCATCCACCATACAAGGCATATTGACACATAGAAACATTAACTCTGATTTCGCAGCTTCTTCCTAATAGCAGTTTCGACTATCAGGCAGTTTTCAAAGGAAAAAACTCTTGGAGCGAGTTCTACCCAATAGATACGTAAATTACATAGATTCCCCCACTGTGAAATTACGTGTTTCGAACACGCTACATGCAGAAAAGTTTCGACAAAAATAAAGTATAGAGTTGTTTGCATGAGGATGACAGGACTTTCATCACAATACAAGGCATATTCTTGCTTAGAAGCATTTTCTCTGATTTCACAGAGCTTCTCAAATGCCAGTTTCAAAAATGAGTCAGAGTTCACGGCAAAATCCTCTTGGAGCAGGTTCTAACAAATAGACATGTAATTTATGTGGATTCGCTCACCGTGACATTCTGTGTTCTGAACACGTTACATGCATCACGGATTTGACAAACATTCTTTAATGAGTTGTGTACATGTGTATTACTGAACATTCATCCACCTTACAATGCATATTTATACATAGAAAGTTTTATTCTGATTTAGTAGATTTCTCCTAATCTCAGTTTCTAAAATCATGCAGTTTTCCCAGAGAAATCCTCTTGGAGCGAGTTCGATCCAATAGACATGCAATTTACATAGAACCCGTCATCGTGAAATTCCGTGTTCCCAAAAATCTACATGCATCACGTATTCGACAAATATTCACTACAGAGTTGGTAGCATAATGATTACCAAATATTCATCCACCATATATGCCATATTGACCCATTGAAGCACTTTCCCATATTTCAAAAGATTTTCCTAATGCCAGTTTTGAAAATGAGGCAGATTCGCAAAAAATTCTCGCGGAGCAAGTACTTCCCAATAGAAATGTAATTTACATAGTTTCCCTCGCAGTGACATTCCAATTTCCGAACACGCTACATACTTCCCGGATTTGACAAACATTTTTAATGAGTTATGTACATGTGTTTTACAGAACTTTCATCCACCATACAAGGCATATTTAAACCTAGAAACATTAACTCTGAATTTGCAGCCTTTTCCTAATGCCAGTTTCGAAAATCAGGCCGTTTTCTCAGGAAAAAATTTTTGGAGCGCGTTCTACCAAATAGACATGAAATTTACATAGATTCCATCACCTTACATTTCCATCATACGATCACGCTACATGCATAGGCTTTCTACAATTATTCACATCAGGTTTGTTTGCATGTGGCTTTATGAACTTCCATCACAATACAAGGCATATTGACAGTTTGAAGCATTTTCTCTGATTTTGAAGAAATTTCCAAATGCCAGTTTCATAAATGAGGCAGATTTCGCAGAAAAAAACTCTTGGAGTGAGTTCTACCCAAGAGAAATGTATTTTACATAGATTCGCTCACCGTGATATTCTGTGTTCCGAACACCCTTCATGTATCTCGGATTCGACAAATATTCTCTACGGAGTTGTTAGTATGCGGATTGCCGAACTTTCATCCACCATACAAGGTATACTTACACCTAGAATTGATTAATCTGAGTTCACAGCATATTCCTAATTCTAGTTTCAAAAATCAGGCTTTTATCACAGGAAAAATCTCTTGGAGCGATTTCTAACCTACGGAAAAATAATTTACATAAATTTCCTCACCGTGACATTCCGTGTTCCGAACATTCTACATGCATAACGGATTCGACAAATAATCACTACAGATTTGTTAGCATGTGGATTACCGAACTTTCATCACAATACATTGAAGATTGATACTTAGAAGTATTTTCTCAGATTTTGCAGCATTTTCCTAACGCTAGTTTCAAAAATGAAGCAGTTTTGGCAGAAAAATTCTCTTGGAGTGTGTTCTACCCAATAGAAAAGTAGTTTACATTGTTTCAACCACCGTGAAATTCCACGTTCCGAACATGGTTCATGTATCATGGATAAGAGCAAAGATTCTTTAATATTTTGTGAAAATGTGGGTTACCAAACTTTCTTCCAACATAAAGGCATCTTTACACCTACAAATATTTTCTCTCATTTCGCAGCTTTATCCAAACATCCCATTCGAGAATCAAGCAATTTTCGCCGAAAAATTCTATTCTAGCTAGTTCTACCCATTAGAATTTTAATTTACATAGTTTCATTACCGTGAATTTCCGTGTTCCGAACACGCTAAATATGTCACGGCTATGAAAATTATTCCCTTCATATTTGGTTACGTGGATTACCGGACTTAAATTCCCCATTCAAGGCATATTCACACTTAGAAATATTTTCTCAGGTTTTTCCTAATGCCAGTTTTGAAAATGAGGCTGATTTCACAGAAAAAGGCTCTTGGAGCGAGTTCTACCCAAAAGATATGTAATTTAAGTAGTTCACTCACCGTGACATTCCGTGTTCTGAACATGTTTCATGCATCAAGGATTCGACAATCATTCTTTAATGAGTGTGAGCATGTGGATTTTCGATCTTTCATCCACCATACTAGACATATTTTCACCTAGAAATATTTACTCACAGTTCGCAGAATTTTATTAACGTCAGTTTCGAAAATCAGGCAGTTTTCCCAGAAAAATTCTCTTGTTGCATGTTCCATCCAATAGACATCTCATTTTCATAGATACCGTCACCGTAACATTCCGTGTTCCAAAAACGGTTCATGCAGCATAGATACAACCAATGTTCACTGCTGAGATGTTATCATGTGAATTACCGATCTTTAATAAACCATTGAAGACATATGGTCACCTTAAAGCATTTACTCTGATTTCACAGCGTTTTCATAACACCAGTTTCGAAACTGAGGCAGATTTTTCAGTAAAACTCTCCTGGAGAGGGTTCTAACCAATAGATATGTAATTCACATAGTTTCCCTGTCCGTGACATTCCGTGTTCCGAACATGCTACATACATCACGGATTTCTCAAACATTTTTAATGATTTATGTACATGTGTATTACAGATCTTTCATCCACCATACAAGGCATATTGACACATAGAAACATTAACTCTGATTTCGCAGCTTCTTCCTAATAGCAGTTTCGAGTATCAGGCAGTTTTCAAAGGAAAAAACTCTTGCAGCGAGTTCTACCCAATAGATACGTAAATTACATAGATTCCCCCACTGTGAAATTACGTGTTTCGAACACGCTACATGCAGAAAAGTTTCGACAAAAATAAAGTATAGAGTTGTTTGCATGAGGATGACAGGACTTTCATCACAATACAAGGCATATTCTTGCTTAGAAGCATTTTCTCTGATTTCACAGAGCTTCTCAAATGCCAGTTTCAAAAATGAGTCAGAGTTCACGGCAAAATCCTCTTGGAGCAGGTTCTAACAAATAGACATGTAATTTATGTGGATTCGCTCACCGTGACATTCTGTGTTCTGAACACGTTACATGCATCACGGATTTGACAAACATTCTTTAATGAGTTGTGTACATGTGTATTACTGAACATTCATCCACCTTACAATGCATATTTATACATAGAAAGTTTTATTCTGATTTAGTAGATTTCTCCTAATCTCAGTTTCTAAAATCATGCAGTTTTCCCAGAGAAATCCTCTTGGAGCGAGTTCGATCCAATAGACATGCAATTTACATAGAACCCGTCATCGTGAAATTCCGTGTTCCCAAAAATCTACATGCATCACGTATTCGACAAATATTCACTACAGAGTTGGTAGCATAATGATTACCAAATATTCATCCACCATATATGCCATATTGACACATTGAAGCACTTTCCCATATTTCAAAAGATTTTCCTAATGCCAGTTTTGAAAATGAGGCAGATTCGCAAAAAATTCTCGCGGAGCAAGTACTTCCCAATAGAAATGTAATTTACATAGTTTCCCTCGCAGTGACATTCCAATTTCCGAACACGCTACATACTTCCCGGATTTGACAAACATTTTTAATGAGTTATGTACATGTGTTTTACAGAACTTTCATCCACCATACAAGGCATATTTAAACCTAGAAACATTAACTCTGAATTTGCAGCCTTTTCCTAATGCCAGTTTCGAAAATCAGGCCGTTTTCTCAGGAAAAAATTTTTGGAGCACGTTCTACCAAATAGACATGAAATTTACATAGATTCCATCACCTTACATTTCCATCATACGATCACGCTACATGCATAGGCTTTCTACAATTATTCACATCAGGTTTGTTTGCATGTGGCTTTATGAACTTCCATCACAATACAAGGCATATTGACAGTTTGAAGCATTTTCTCTGATTTTGAAGAAATTTCCAAATGCCAGTTTCATAAATGAGGCAGATTTCGCAGAAAAAAACTCTTGGAGTGAGTTCTACCCAAGAGAAATGTATTTTACATAGATTCGCTCACCGTGATATTCTGTGTTCCGAACACCCTTCATGTATCTCGGATTCGACAAATATTCTCTACGGAGTTGTTAGTATGCGGATTGCCGAACTTTCATCCACCATACAAGGTATACTTACACCTAGAATTGATTAATCTGAGTTCACAGCATATTCCTAATTCTAGTTTCAAAAATCAGGCTTTTATCACAGGAAAAATCTCTTGGAGCGATTTCTAACCTACGGAAAAATAATTTACATAAATTTCCTCACCGTGACATTCCGTGTTCCGAACATTCTACATGCATAACGGATTCGACAATTAATCACTACAGATTTGTTAGCATGTGGATTACCGAACTTTCATCACAATACATTGAAGATTGATACTTAGAAGTATTTTCTCAGATTTTGCAGCATTTTCCTAACGCTAGTTTCAAAAATGAAGCAGTTTTGGCAGAAAAATTCTCTTGGAGTGTGTTCTACCCAATAGAAAAGTAGTTTACATTGTTTCAACCACCGTGAAATTCCACGTTCCGAACATGGTACATGCATCATGGATAAGAACAAAGATTCTTTAATATTTTGTGAAAATGTGGGTTACCAAACTTTCTTCCAACATAAAGGCATCTTTACACCTACAAATATTTTCTCTCATTTCGCAGCTTTATCCAAACATCCCATTCGAGAATCAAGCAATTTTCGCCGAAAAATTCTATTCTAGCTAGTTCTACCCATTAGAATTTTAATTTACATAGTTTCATTGCCGTGAATTTCCGTGTTCCGAACACGCTAAATATGTCACGGCTATGAAAATTATTCCCTTCATATTTGGTTACGTGGATTACCGGACTTAAATTCCCCATTCAAGGCATATTCACACTTAGAAATATTTTCTCAGGTTTTTCCTAATGCCAGTTTTGAAAATGAGGCTGATTTCAAAGAAAAAGGCTCTTGGAGCGAGTTCTACCCAAAAGATATGTAATTTAAGTAGTTCACTCACCGTGACATTCCGTGTTCTGAACATGTTTCATGCATCAAGGATTCGACAATCATTCTTTAATGAGTGTGAGCATGTGGATTTTCGATCTTTCATCCACCATACTAGACATATTTTCACCTAGAAATATTTACTCACAGTTCGCAGAATTTTATTAACGTCAGTTTCGAAAATCAGGCAGTTTTCCCAGAAAAATTCTCTTGTTGCATGTTCCATCCAATAGACATCTCATTTTCATAGATACCGTCACCGTAACATTCCGTGTTCCAAAAACGGTTCATGCAGCATAGATACAACCAATATTCACTGCTGAGATGTTATCATGTGAATTACCGATCTTTAATAAACCATTGAAGACATATGGTCACCTTAAAGCATTTACTCTGATTTCACAGCGTTTTCATAACACCAGTTTCGAAACTGAGGCAGATTTTTCAGTAAAACTCTCCTGGAGAGGGTTCTAACCAATAGATATGTAATTCACATAGTTTCCCTGTCCGTGACATTCCGTGTTCCGAACATGCTACATACATCATGGATTTCTCAAATATTTTTAATGATTTATGTACATGTGTATTACAGATCTTTCATCCACCATACAAGGCATATTGACACATAGAAACATTAACTCTGATTTCGCAGCTCCTTCCTAATAGCAGTTTCGACTATCAGGCAGTTTTCAAAGGAAAAAACTCTTGGAGCGAGTTCTACCCAATAGATACGTAAATTACATAGATTCCCCCACTGTGAAATTACGTGTTTCGAACACGCTACATGCAGAAAAGTTTCGACAAAAATAAAGTATAGAGTTGTTTGCATGAGGATGACAGGACTTTCATCACAATACAAGGCATATTCTTGCTTAGAAGCATTTTCTCTGATTTCACAGAGCTTCTCAAATGCCAGTTTCAAAAATGAGTCAGAGTTCACGGCAAAATCCTCTTGGAGCAGGTTCTAACAAATAGACATGTAATTTATGTGGATTCGCTCACCGTGACATTCTGTGTTCTGAACACGTTACATGCATCACGGATTTGACAAACATTCTTTAATGAGTTGTGTACATGTGTATTACTGAACATTCATCCACCTTACAATGCATATTTATACATAGAAAGTTTTATTCTGATTTAGTAGATTTCTCCTAATCTCAGTTTCTAAAATCATGCAGTTTTCCCAGAGAAATACTCTTGGAGCGAGTTATATCCAATAGACATGCAATTTACATAGAACCCATCATCGTGAAATTCCGTGTTCCCAAAAATCTACATGCATCACGTATTCGACAAATATTCACTACAGAGTTGGTAGCATAATGATTACCAAATATTCATCCACCATATATGCCATATTGACCCATTGAAGCACTTTCCCATATTTCAAAAGATTTTCCTAATGCCAGTTTTGAAAATGAGGCAGATTCGCAAAAAATTCTCGCGGAGCAAGTACTTCCCAATAGAAATGTAATTTACATAGTTTCCCTCGCAGTGACATTCCAATTTCCGAACACGCTACATACTTCCCGGATTTGACAAACATTTTTAATGAGTTATGTACATGTGTTTTACAGAACTTTCATCCACCATACAAGGCATATTTAAACCTAGAAACATTAACTCTGAATTTGCAGCCTTTTCCTAATGCCAGTTTCGAAAATCAGGCCGTTTTCTCAGGAAAAAATTTTTGGAGCGCGTTCTACCAAATAGACATGAAATTTACATAGATTCCATCACCTTACATTTCCATCATACGATCACGCTACATGCATAGGCTTTCTACAATTATTCACATCAGGTTTGTTTGCATGTGGCTTTATGAACTTCCATCACAATACAAGGCATATTGACAGTTTGAAGCATTTTCTCTGATTTTGAAGAAATTTCCAAATGCCAGTTTCATAAATGAGGCAGATTTCGCAGAAAAAAACTCTTGGAGTGAGTTCTACCCAAGAGAAATGTATTTTACATAGATTCGCTCACCGTGATATTCTGTGTTCCGAACACCCTTCATGTATCTCGGATTCGACAAATATTCTCTACGGAGTTGTTAGTATGCGGATTGCCGAACTTTCATCCACCATACAAGGTATACTTACACCTAGAATTGATTAATCTGAGTTCACAGCATATTCCTAATTCTAGTTTCAAAAATCAGGCTTTTATCACAGGAAAAATCTCTTGGAGCGATTTCTAACCTACGGAAAAATAATTTACATAAATTTCCTCACCGTGACATTCCGTGTTCCGAACATTCTACATGCATAACGGATTCGACAAATAATCACTACAGATTTGTTAGCATGTGGATTACCGAACTTTCATCACAATACATTGAAGATTGATACTTAGAAGTATTTTCTCAGATTTTGCAGCATTTTCCTAACGCTAGTTTCAAAAATGAAGCAGTTTTGGCAGAAAAATTCTCTTGGAGTGTGTTCTACCCAATAGAAAAGTAGTTTACATTGTTTCAACCACCGTGAAATTCCACGTTCCGAACATGGTACATGCATCATGGATAAGAACAAAGATTCTTTAATATTTTGTGAAAATGTGGGTTACCAAACTTTCTTCCAACATAAAGGCATCTTTACACCTACAAATATTTTCTCTCATTTCGCAGCTTTATCCAAACATCCCATTCGAGAATCAAGCAATTTTCGCCGAAAAATTCTATTCTAGCTAGTTCTACCCATTAGAATTTTAATTTACATAGTTTCATTACCGTGAATTTCCGTGTTCCGAACACGCTAAATATGTCACGGCTATGAAAATTATTCCCTTCATATTTGGTTACGTGGATTACCGGACTTAAATTCCCCATTCAAGGCATATTCACACTTAGAAATATTTTCTCAGGTTTTTCCTAATGCCAGTTTTGAAAATGAGGCTGATTTCACAGAAAAAGGCTCTTGGAGCGAGTTCTACCCAAAAGATATGTAATTTAAGTAGTTCACTCACCGTGACATTCCGTGTTCTGAACATGTTTCATGCATCAAGGATTCGACAATCATTCTTTAATGAGTGTGAGCATGTGGATTTTCGATCTTTCATCCACCATACTAGACATATTTTCACCTAGAAATATTTACTCACAGTTCGCAGAATTTTATTAACGTCAGTTTCGAAAATCAGGCAGTTTTCCCAGAAAAATTCTCTTGTTGCATGTTCCATCCAATAGACATCTCATTTTCATAGATACCGTCACCGTAACATTCCGTGTTCCAAAAACGGTTCATGCAGCATAGATACAACCAATATTCACTGCTGAGATGTTATCATGTGAATTACCGATCTTTAATAAACCATTGAAGACATATGGTCACCTTAAAGCATTTACTCTGATTTCACAGCGTTTTCATAACACCAGTTTCGAAACTGAGGCAGATTTTTCAGTAAAACTCTCCTGGAGAGGGTTCTAACCAATAGATATGTAATTCACATAGTTTCCCTGTCCGTGACATTCCGTGTTCCGAACATGCTACATACATCACGGATTTCTCAAACATTTTTAATGGTTTATGTACATGTGTATTACAGATCTTTCATCCACCATACAAGGCATATTGACACATAGAAACATTAACTCTGATTTCGCAGCTTCTTCCTAATAGCAGTTTCGACTATCAGGCAGTTTTCAAAGGAAAAAACTCTTGGAGCGAGTTCTACCCAATAGATACGTAAATTACATAGATTCCCCCACTGTGAAATTACGTGTTTCGAACACGCTACATGCAGAAAAGTTTCGACACAAATAAAGTATAGAGTTGTTTGCATGAGGATGACAGGACTTTCATCACAATACAAGGCATATTCTTGCTTAGAAGCATTTTCTCTGATTTCACAGAGCTTCTCAAATGCCAGTTTCAAAAATGAGTCAGAGTTCACGGCAAAATCCTCTTGGAGCAGGTTCTAACAAATAGACATGTAATTTATGTGGATTCGCTCACCGTGACATTCTGTGTTCTGAACACGTTACATGCATCACGGATTTGACAAACATTCTTTAATGAGTTGTGTACATGTGTATTACTGAACATTCATCCACCTTACAATGCATATTTATACATAGAAAGTTTTATTCTGATTTAGTAGATTTCTCCTAATCTCAGTTTCTAAAATCATGCAGTTTTCCCAGAGAAATCCTCTTGGAGCGAGTTCGATCCAATAGACATGCAATTTACATAGAACCCGTCATCGTGAAATTCCGTGTTCCCAAAAATCTACATGCATCACGTATTCGACAAATATTCACTACAGAGTTGGTAGCATAATGATTACCAAATATTCATCCACCATATATGCCATATTGACCCATTGAAGCACTTTCCCATATTTCAAAAGATTTTCCTAATGCCAGTTTTGAAAATGAGGCAGATTCGCAAAAAATTCTCGCGGAGCAAGTACTTCCCAATAGAAATGTAATTTACATAGTTTCCCTCGCAGTGACATTCCAATTTCCGAACACGCTACATACTTCCCGGATTTGACAAACATTTTTAATGAGTTATGTACATGTGTTTTACAGAACTTTCATCCACCATACAAGGCATATTTAAACCTAGAAACATTAACTCTGAATTTGCAGCCTTTTCCTAATGCCAGTTTCGAAAATCAGGCCGTTTTCTCAGGAAAAAATTTTTGGAGCGCGTTCTACCAAATAGACATGAAATTTACATAGATTCCATCACCTTACATTTCCATCATACGATCACGCTACATGCATAGGCTTTCTACAATTATTCACATCAGGTTTGTTTGCATGTGGCTTTATGAACTTCCATCACAATACAAGGCATATTGACAGTTTGAAGCATTTTCTCTGATTTTGAAGAAATTTCCAAATGCCAGTTTCATAAATGAGGCAGATTTCGCAGAAAAAAACTCTTGGAGTGAGTTCTACCCAAGAGAAATGTATTTTACATAGATTCGCTCACCGTGATATTCTGTGTTCCGAACACCCTTCATGTATCTTGGATTCGACAAATATTCTCTACGGAGTTGTTAGTATGCGGATTGCCGAACTTTCATCCACCATACAAGGTATACTTACACCTAGAATTGATTAATCTGAGTTCACAGCATATTCCTAACTCTAGTTTCAAAAATCAGGCTTTTATCACAGGAAAAATCTCTTGGAGCGATTTCTAACCTACGGAAAAATAATTTACATAAATTTCCTCACCGTGACATTCCGTGTTCCGAACATTCTACATGCATAACGGATTCGACAAATAATCACTACAGATTTGTTAGCATGTGGATTACCGAACTTTCATCACAATACATTGAAGATTGATACTTAGAAGTATTTTCTCAGATTTTGCAGCATTTTCCTAACGCTAGTTTCAAAAATGAAGCAGTTTTGGCAGAAAAATTCTCTTGGAGTGTGTTCTACCCAATAGAAAAGTAGTTTACATTGTTTCAACCACCGTGAAATTCCACGTTCCGAACATGGTTCATGTATCATGGATAAGAGCAAAGATTCTTTAATATTTTGTGAAAATGTGGGTTACCAAACTTTCTTCCAACATAAAGGCATCTTTACACCTACAAATATTTTCTCTCATTTCGCAGCTTTATCCAAACATCCCATTCGAGAATCAAGCAATTTTCGCCGAAAAATTCTATTCTAGCTAGTTCTACCCATTAGAATTTTAATTTACATAGTTTCATTACCGTGAATTTCCGTGTTCCGAACACGCTAAATATGTCACGGCTATGAAAATTATTCCCTTCATATTTGGTTACGTGGATTACCGGACTTAAATTCCCCATTCAAGGCATATTCACACTTAGAAATATTTTCTCAGGTTTTTCCTAATGCCAGTTTTGAAAATGAGGCTGATTTCACAGAAAAAGGCTCTTGGAGCGAGTTCTACCCAAAAGATATGTAATTTAAGTAGTTCACTCACCGTGACATTCCGTGTTCTGAACATGTTTCATGCATCAAGGATTCGACAATCATTCTTTAATGAGTGTGAGCATGTGGATTTTCGATCTTTCATCCACCATACTAGACATATTTTCACCTAGAAATATTTACTCACAGTTCGCAGAATTTTATTAACGTCAGTTTCGAAAATCAGGCAGTTTTCCCAGAAAAATTCTCTTGTTGCATGTTCCATCCAATAGACATCTCATTTTCATAGATACCGTCACCGTAACATTCCGTGTTCCAAAAACGGTTCATGCAGCATAGATACAACCAATATTCACTGCTGAGATGTTATCATGTGAATTACCGATCTTTAATAAACCATTGAAGACATATGGTCACCTTAAAGCATTTACTCTGATTTCACAGCGTTTTCATAACACCAGTTTCGAAACTGAGGCAGATTTTTCAGTAAAACTCTCCTGGAGAGGGTTCTAACCAATAGATATGTAATTCACATAGTTTCCCTGTCCGTGACATTCCGTGTTCCGAACATGCTACATACATCACGGATTTCTCAAACATTTTTAATGGTTTATGTACATGTGTATTACAGATCTTTCATTCACCATACAAGGCATATTGACACATAGAAACATTAACTCTGATTTCGCAGCTTCTTCCTAATAGCAGTTTCGACTATCAGGCAGTTTTCAAAGGAAAAAACTCTTGGAGCGAGTTCTACCCAATAGATACGTAAATTACATAGATTCCCCCACTGTGAAATTACGTGTTTCGAACACGCTACATGCAGAAAAGTTTCGACAAAAATAAAGTATAGAGTTGTTTGCATGAGGATGACAGGACTTTCATCACAATACAAGGCATATTCTTGCTTAGAAGCATTTTCTCTGATTTCACAGAGCTTCTCAAATGCCAGTTTCAAAAATGAGTCAGAGTTCACGGCAAAATCCTCTTGGAGCAGGTTCTAACAAATAGACATGTAATTTATGTGGATTCGCTCACCGTGACATTCTGTGTTCTGAACACGTTACATGCATCACGGATTTGACAAACATTCTTTAATGAGTTGTGTACATGTGTATTACTGAACATTCATCCACCTTACAATGCATATTTATACATAGAAAGTTTTATTCTGATTTAGTAGATTTCTCCTAATCTCAGTTTCTAAAATCATGCAGTTTTCCCAGAGAAATCCTCTTGGAGCGAGTTCGATCCAATAGACATGCAATTTACATAGAACCCGTCATCGTGAAATTCCGTGTTCCCAAAAATCTACATGCATCACGTATTCGACAAATATTCACTACAGAGTTGGTAGCATAATGATTACCAAATATTCATCCACCATATATGCCATATTGACCCATTGAAGCACTTTCCCATATTTCAAAAGATTTTCCTAATGCCAGTTTTGAAAATGAGGCAGATTCGCAAAAAATTCTCGCGGAGCAAGTACTTCCCAATAGAAATGTAATTTACATAGTTTCCCTCGCAGTGACATTCCAATTTCCGAACACGCTACATACTTCCCGGATTTGACAAACATTTTTAATGAGTTATGTACATGTGTTTTACAGAACTTTCATCCACCATACAAGGCATATTTAAACCTAGAAACATTAACTCTGAATTTGCAGCCTTTTCCTAATGCCAGTTTCGAAAATCAGGCCGTTTTCTCAGGAAAAAATTTTTGGAGCGCGTTCTACCAAATAGACATGAAATTTACATAGATTCCATCACCTTACATTTCCATCATACGATCACGCTACATGCATAGGCTTTCTACAATTATTCACATCAGGTTTGTTTGCATGTGGCTTTATGAACTTCCATCACAATACAAGGCATATTGACAGTTTGAAGCATTTTCTCTGATTTTGAAGAAATTTCCAAATGCCAGTTTCATAAATGAGGCAGATTTCGCAGAAAAAAACTCTTGGAGTGAGTTCTACCCAAGAGAAATGTATTTTACATAGATTCGCTCACCGTGATATTCTGTGTTCCGAACACCCTTCATGTATCTCGGATTCGACAAATATTCTCTACGGAGTTGTTAGTATGCGGATTGCCGAACTTTCATCCACCATACAAGGTATACTTACACCTAGAATTGATTAATCTGAGTTCACAGCATATTCCTAATTCTAGTTTCAAAAATCAGGCTTTTATCACAGGAAAAATCTCTTGGAGCGATTTCTAACCTACGGAAAAATAATTTACATAAATTTCCTCACCGTGACATTCCGTGTTCCGAACATTCTACATGCATAACGGATTCGACAAATAATCACTACAGATTTGTTAGCATGTGGATTACCGAACTTTCATCACAATACATTGAAGATTGATACTTAGAAGTATTTTCTCAGATTTTGCAGCATTTTCCTAACGCTAGTTTCAAAAATGAAGCAGTTTTGGCAGAAAAATTCTCTTGGAGTGTGTTCTACCCAATAGAAAAGTAGTTTACATTGTTTCAACCACCGTGAAATTCCACGTTCCGAACATGGTACATGCATCATGGATAAGAACAAAGATTCTTTAATATTTTGTGAAAATGTGGGTTACCAAACTTTCTTCCAACATAAAGGCATCTTTACACCTACAAATATTTTCTCTCATTTCGCAGCTTTATCCAAACATCCCATTCGAGAATCAAGCAATTTTCGCCGAAAAATTCTATTCTAGCTAGTTCTACCCATTAGAATTTTAATTTACATAGTTTCATTACCGTGAATTTCCGTGTTCCGAACACGCTAAATATGTCACGGCTATGAAAATTATTCCCTTCATATTTGGTTACGTGGATTACCGGACTTAAATTCCCCATTCAAGGCATATTCACACTTAGAAATATTTTCTCAGGTTTTTCCTAATGCCAGTTTTGAAAATGAGGCTGATTTCACAGAAAAAGGCTCTTGGAGCGAGTTCTACCCAAAAGATATGTAATTTAAGTAGTTCACTCACCGTGACATTCCGTGTTCTGAACATGTTTCATGCATCAAGGATTCGACAATCATTCTTTAATGAGTGTGAGCATGTGGATTTTCGATCTTTCATCCACCATACTAGACATATTTTCACCTAGAAATATTTACTCACAGTTCGCAGAATTTTATTAACGTCAGTTTCGAAAATCAGGCAGTTTTCCCAGAAAAATTCTCTTGTTGCATGTTCCATCCAATAGACATCTCATTTTCATAGATACCGTCACCGTAACATTCCGTGTTCCAAAAACGGTTCATGCAGCATAGATACAACCAATATTCACTGCTGAGATGTTATCATGTGAATTACCGATCTTTAATAAACCATTGAAGACATATGGTCACCTTAAAGCATTTACTCTGATTTCACAGCGTTTTCATAACACCAGTTTCGAAACTGAGGCAGATTTTTCAGTAAAACTCTCCTGGAGAGGGTTCTAACCAATAGATATGTAATTCACATAGTTTCCCTGTCCGTGACATTCCGTGTTCCGAACATGCTACATACATCACGGATTTCTCAAACATTTTTAATGGTTTATGTACATGTGTATTACAGATCTTTCATCCACCATACAAGGCATATTGACACATAGAAACATTAACTCTGATTTCGCAGCTTCTTCCTAATAGCAGTTTCGACTATCAGGCAGTTTTCAAAGGAAAAAACTCTTGGAGCGAGTTCTACCCAATAGATACGTAAATTACATAGATTCCCCCACTGTGAAATTACGTGTTTCGAACACGCTACATGCAGAAAAGTTTCGACAAAAATAAAGTATAGAGTTGTTTGCATGAGGATGACAGGACTTTCATCACAATACAAGGCATATTCTTGCTTAGAAGCATTTTCTCTGATTTCACAGAGCTTCTCAAATGCCAGTTTCAAAAATGAGTCAGAGTTCACGGCAAAATCCTCTTGGAGCAGGTTCTAACAAATAGACATGTAATTTATGTGGATTCGCTCACCGTGACATTCTGTGTTCTGAACACGTTACATGCATCACGGATTTGACAAACATTCTTTAATGAGTTGTGTACATGTGTATTACTGAACATTCATCCACCTTACAATGCATATTTATACATAGAAAGTTTTATTCTGATTTAGTAGATTTCTCCTAATCTCAGTTTCTAAAATCATGCAGTTTTCCCAGAGAAATCCTCTTGGAGCGAGTTCGATCCAATAGACATGCAATTTACATAGAACCCGTCATCGTGAAATTCCGTGTTCCCAAAAATCTACATGCATCACGTATTCGACAAATATTCACTACAGAGTTGGTAGCATAATGATTACCAAATATTCATCCACCATATATGCCATATTGACACATTGAAGCACTTTCCCATATTTCAAAAGATTTTCCTAATGCCAGTTTTGAAAATGAGGCAGATTCGCAAAAAATTCTCGCGGAGCAAGTACTTCCCAATAGAAATGTAATTTACATAGTTTCCCTCGCAGTGACATTCCAATTTCCGAACACGCTACATACTTCCCGGATTTGACAAACATTTTTAATGAGTTATGTACATGTGTTTTACAGAACTTTCATCCACCATACAAGGCATATTTAAACCTAGAAACATTAACTCTGAATTTGCAGCCTTTTCCTAATGCCAGTTTCGAAAATCAGGCCGTTTTCTCAGGAAAAAATTTTTGGAGCGCGTTCTACCAAATAGACATGAAATTTACATAGATTCCATCACCTTACATTTCCATCATACGATCACGCTACATGCATAGGCTTTCTACAATTATTCACATCAGGTTTGTTTGCATGTGGCTTTATGAACTTCCATCACAATACAAGGCATATTGACAGTTTGAAGCATTTTCTCTGATTTTGAAGAAATTTCCAAATGCCAGTTTCATAAATGATGTAGATTTCGCAGAAAAAAACCCTTGGAGTGAGTTCTACCCAAGAGAAATGTATTTTACATAGATTCGCTCACCGTGATATTCTGTGTTCTGAACAACCTTCATGTATCTCGGATTCGACAAATATTCTCTACGGAGTTGTTAGTATGCGGATTGCCGAACTTTCATCCACCATACAAGGTATACTTACACCTAGAATTGATTAATCTGAGTTCACAGCATATTCCTAATTCTAGTTTCAAAAATCAGGCTTTTATCACAGGAAAAATCTCTTGGAGCGATTTCTAACCTACGGAAAAATAATTTACATAAATTTCCTCACCGTGACATTCCGTGTTCCGAACATTCTACATGCATAACGGATTCGACAAATAATCACTACAGATTTGTTAGCATGTGGATTACCGAACTTTCATCACAATACATTGAATATTTATACTTAGAAGTATTTTCTCAGATTTTGCAGCATTTTCCTAATGCTAGTTTCAAAAATGAAGCAGTTTTGGCAGAAAAATTCTCTTGGAGTGTGTTCTACCCAATAGAAAAGTAGTTTACATTGTTTCAACCACCGTGAAATTCCACGTTCCGAACATGGTTCATGTATCATGGATAAGAACAAAGATTCTTTAATATTTTGTGAAAATATGGGTTACCAAACTTTCTTCCAACATAAAGGCATCTTTACACCTACAAATATTTTCTCTCATTTCGCAGCTTTATCCAAACATCCCATTCGAGAATCAAGCAATTTTCGCCGAAAAATTCTATTCTAGCTAGTTCTACCCATTAGAATTTTAATTTACATAGTTTCATTACCGTGAATTTCCGTGTTCCGAACACGCTAAATATGTCACGGCTATGAAAATTATTCCCTTCATATTTGGTTACGTGGATTACCGGACTTAAATTCCCCATTCAAGGCATATTCACACTTAGAAATATTTTCTCAGGTTTTTCCTAATGCCAGTTTTGAAAATGAGGCTGATTTCACAGAAAAAGGCTCTTGGAGCGAGTTCTACCCAAAAGATATGTAATTTAAGTAGTTCACTCACCGTGACATTCCGTGTTCTGAACATGTTTCATGCATCAAGGATTCGACAATCATTCTTTAATGAGTGTGAGCATGTGGATTTTCGATCTTTCATCCACCATACTAGACATATTTTCACCTAGAAATATTTACTCACAGTTCGCAGAATTTTATTAACGTCAGTTTCGAAAATCAGGCAGTTTTCCCAGAAAAATTCTCTTGTTGCATGTTCCATCCAATAGACATCTCATTTTCATAGATACCGTCACCGTAACATTCCGTGTTCCAAAAACGGTTCATGCAGCATAGATACAACCAATATTCACTGCTGAGATGTTATCATGTGAATTACCGATCTTTAATAAACCATTGAAGACATATGGTCACCTTAAAGCATTTACTCTGATTTCACAGCGTTTTCATAACACCAGTTTCGAAACTGAGGCAGATTTTTCAGTAAAACTCTCCTGGAGAGGGTTCTAACCAATAGATATGTAATTCACATAGTTTCCCTGTCCGTGACATTCCGTGTTCCGAACATGCTACATACATCACGGATTTCTCAAACATTTTTAATGGTTTATGTACATGTGTATTACAGATCTTTCATCCACCATACAAGGCATATTGACACATAGAAACATTAACTCTGATTTCGCAGCTTCTTCCTAATAGCAGTTTCGACTATCAGGCAGTTTTCAAAGGAAAAAACTCTTAGAGCGAGTTCTACCCAATAGATACGTAAATTACATAGATTCCCCCACTGTGAAATTACGTGTTTCGAACACGCTACATGCAGAAAAGTTTCGACACAAATAAAGTATAGAGTTGTTTGCATGAGGATGACAGGACTTTCATCACAATACAAGGCATATTCTTGCTTAGAAGCATTTTCTCTGATTTCACAGAGCTTCTCAAATGCCAGTTTCAAAAATGAGTCAGAGTTCACGGCAAAATCCTCTTGGAGCAGGTTCTAACAAATAGACATGTAATTTATGTGGATTCGCTCACCGTGACATTCTGTGTTCTGAACACGTTACATGCATCACGGATTTGACAAACATTCTTTAATGAGTTGTGTACATGTGTATTACTGAACATTCATCCACCTTACAATGCATATTTATACATAGAAAGTTTTATTCTGATTTAGTAGATTTCTCCTAATCTCAGTTTCTAAAATCATGCAGTTTTCCCAGAGAAATCCTCTTGGAGCGAGTTCGATCCAATAGACATGCAATTTACATAGAACCCGTCATCGTGAAATTCCGTGTTCCCAAAAATCTACATGCATCACGTATTCGACAAATATTCACTACAGAGTTGGTAGCATAATGATTACCAAATATTCATCCACCATATATGCCATATTGACCCATTGAAGCACTTTCCCATATTTCAAAAGATTTTCCTAATGCCAGTTTTGAAAATGAGGCAGATTCGCAAAAAATTCTCGCGGAGCAAGTACTTCCCAATAGAAATGTAATTTACATAGTTTCCCTCGCAGTGACATTCCAATTTCCGAACACGCTACATACTTCCCGGATTTGACAAACATTTTTAATGAGTTATGTACATGTGTTTTACAGAACTTTCATCCACCATACAAGGCATATTTAAACCTAGAAACATTAACTCTGAATTTGCAGCCTTTTCCTAATGCCAGTTTCGAAAATCAGGCCGTTTTCTCAGGAAAAAATTTTTGGAGCGCGTTCTACCAAATAGACATGAAATTTACATAGATTCCATCACCTTACATTTCCATCATACGATCACGCTACATGCATAGGCTTTCTACAATTATTCACATCAGGTTTGTTTGCATGTGGCTTTATGAACTTCCATCACAATACAAGGCATATTGACAGTTTGAAGCATTTTCTCTGATTTTGAAGAAATTTCCAAATGCCAGTTTCATAAATGAGGCAGATTTCGCAGAAAAAAACTCTTGGAGTGAGTTCTACCCAAGAGAAATGTATTTTACATAGATTCGCTCACCGTGATATTCTGTGTTCCGAACACCCTTCATGTATCTCGGATTCGACAAATATTCTCTACGGAGTTGTTAGTATGCGGATTGCCGAACTTTCATCCACCATACAAGGTATACTTACACCTAGAATTGATTAATCTGAGTTCACAGCATATTCCTAATTCTAGTTTCAAAAATCAGGCTTTTATCACAGGAAAAATCTCTTGGAGCGATTTCTAACCTACGGAAAAATAATTTACATAAATTTCCTCACCGTGACATTCCGTGTTCCGAACATTCTACATGCATAACGGATTCGACAAATAATCACTA
Source organism: Camelus bactrianus (assembly GCF_048773025.1). Taxonomy (NCBI): domain Eukaryota; kingdom Metazoa; phylum Chordata; class Mammalia; order Artiodactyla; family Camelidae; genus Camelus; species Camelus bactrianus. The sequence continues at coordinate 138,561,018 of NC_133539.1, read as the reverse complement.
CAGATTTGTTAGCATGTGGATTACCGAACTTTCATCACAATACATTGAAGATTGATACTTAGAAGTATTTTCTCAGATTTTGCAGCATTTTCCTAACGCTAGTTTCAAAAATGAAGCAGTTTTGGCAGAAAAATTCTCTTGGAGTGTGTTCTACCCAATAGAAAAGTAGTTTACATTGTTTCAACCACCGTGAAATTCCACGTTCCGAACATGGTACATGCATCATGGATAAGAACAAAGATTCTTTAATATTTTGTGAAAATGTGGGTTACCAAACTTTCTTCCAACATAAAGGCATCTTTACACCTACAAATATTTTCTCTCATTTCGCAGCTTTATCCAAACATCCCATTCGAGAATCAAGCAATTTTCGCCAAAAAATTCTATTCTAGCTAGTTCTACCCATTAGAATTTTAATTTACATAGTTTCATTACCGTGAATTTCCGTGTTCCGAACACGCTAAATATGTCACGGCTATGAAAATTATTCCCTTCATATTTGGTTACGTGGATTACCGGACTTAAATTCCCCATTCAAGGCATATTCACACTTAGAAATATTTTCTCAGGTTTTTCCTAATGCCAGTTTTGAAAATGAGGCTGATTTCACAGAAAAAGGCTCTTGGAGCGAGTTCTACCCAAAAGATATGTAATTTAAGTAGTTCACTCACCGTGACATTCCGTGTTCTGAACATGTTTCATGCATCAAGGATTCGACAATCATTCTTTAATGAGTGTGAGCATGTGGATTTTCGATCTTTCATCCACCATACTAGACATATTTTCACCTAGAAATATTTACTCACAGTTCGCAGAATTTTATTAACGTCAGTTTCGAAAATCAGGCAGTTTTCCCAGAAAAATTCTCTTGTTGCATGTTCCATCCAATAGACATCTCATTTTCATAGATACCGTCACCGTAACATTCCGTGTTCCAAAAACGGTTCATGCAGCATAGATACAACCAATATTCACTGCTGAGATGTTATCATGTGAATTACCGATCTTTAATAAACCATTGAAGACATATGGTCACCTTAAAGCATTTAGTCTGATTTCACAGCGTTTTCATAACACCAGTTTCGAAACTGAGGCAGATTTTTCAGTAAAACTCTCCTGGAGAGGGTTCTAACCAATAGATATGTAATTCACATAGTTTCCCTGTCCGTGACATTCCGTGTTCCGAACATGCTACATACATCACGGATTTCTCAAACATTTTTAATGGTTTATGTACATGTGTATTACAGATCTTTCATCCACCATACAAGGCATATTGACACATAGAAACATTAACTCTGATTTCGCAGCTTCTTCCTAATAGCAGTTTCGACTATCAGGCAGTTTTCAAAGGAAAAAACTCTTGGAGCGAGTTCTACCCAATAGATACGTAAATTACATAGATTCCCCCACTGTGAAATTACGTGTTTCGAACACGCTACATGCAGAAAAGTTTCGACAAAAATAAAGTATAGAGTTGTTTGCATGAGGATGACAGGACTTTCATCACAATACAAGGCATATTCTTGCTTAGAAGCATTTTCTCTGATTTCACAGAGCTTCTCAAATGCCAGTTTCAAAAATGAGTCAGAGTTCACGGCAAAATCCTCTTGGAGCAGGTTCTAACAAATAGACATGTAATTTATGTGGATTCGCTCACCGTGACATTCTGTGTTCTGAACACGTTACATGCATCACGGATTTGACAAACATTCTTTAATGAGTTGTGTACATGTGTATTACTGAACATTCATCCACCTTACAATGCATATTTATACATAGAAAGTTTTATTCTGATTTAGTAGATTTCTCCTAATCTCAGTTTCTAAAATCATGCAGTTTTCCCAGAGAAATCCTCTTGGAGCGAGTTCGATCCAATAGACATGCAATTTACATAGAACCCGTCATCGTGAAATTCCGTGTTCCCAAAAATCTACATGCATCACGTATTCGACAAATATTCACTACAGAGTTGGTAGCATAATGATTACCAAATATTCATCCACCATATATGCCATATTGACCCATTGAAGCACTTTCCCATATTTCAAAAGATTTTCCTAATGCCAGTTTTGAAAATGAGGCAGATTCGCAAAAAATTCTCGCGGAGCAAGTACTTCCCAATAGAAATGTAATTTACATAGTTTCCCTCGCAGTGACATTCCAATTTCCGAACACGCTACATACTTCCCGGATTTGACAAACATTTTTAATGAGTTATGTACATGTGTTTTACAGAACTTTCATCCACCATACAAGGCATATTTAAACCTAGAAACATTAACTCTGAATTTGCAGCCTTTTCCTAATGCCAGTTTCGAAAATCAGGCCGTTTTCTCAGGAAAAAATTTTTGGAGCGCGTTCTACCAAATAGACATGAAATTTACATAGATTCCATCACCTTACATTTCCATCATACGATCACGCTACATGCATAGGCTTTCTACAATTATTCACATCAGGTTTGTTTGCATGTGGCTTTATGAACTTCCATCACAATACAAGGCATATTGACAGTTTGAAGCATTTTCTCTGATTTTGAAGAAATTTCCAAATGCCAGTTTCATAAATGAGGCAGATTTCGCAGAAAAAAACTCTTGGAGTGAGTTCTACCCAAGAGAAATGTATTTTACATAGATTCGCTCACCGTGATATTCTGTGTTCCGAACACCCTTCATGTATCTCGGATTCGACAAATATTCTCTACGGAGTTGTTAGTATGCGGATTGCCGAACTTTCATCCACCATACAAGGTATACTTACACCTAGAATTGATTAATCTGAGTTCACAGCATATTCCTAATTCTAGTTTCAAAAATCAGGCTTTTATCACAGGAAAAATCTCTTGGAGCGATTTCTAACCTACGGAAAAATAATTTACATAAATTTCCTCACCGTGACATTCCGTGTTCCGAACATTCTACATGCATAACGGATTCGACAAATAATCACTACAGATTTGTTAGCATGTGGATTACCGAACTTTCATCACAATACATTGAAGATTGATACTTAGAAGTATTTTCTCAGATTTTGCAGCATTTTCCTAACGCTAGTTTCAAAAATGAAGCAGTTTTGGCAGAAAAATTCTCTTGGAGTGTGTTCTACCCAATAGAAAAGTAGTTTACATTGTTTCAACCACCGTGAAATTCCACGTTCCGAACATGGTACATGCATCATGGATAAGAACAAAGATTCTTTAATATTTTGTGAAAATGTGGGTTACCAAACTTTCTTCCAACATAAAGGCATCTTTACACCTACAAATATTTTCTCTCATTTCGCAGCTTTATCCAAACATCCCATTCGAGAATCAAGCAATTTTCGCCGAAAAATTCTATTCTAGCTAGTTCTACCCATTAGAATTTTAATTTACATAGTTTCATTACCGTGAATTTCCGTGTTCCGAACACGCTAAATATGTCACGGCTATGAAAATTATTCCCTTCATATTTGGTTACGTGGATTACCGGACTTAAATTCCCCATTCAAGGCATATTCACACTTAGAAATATTTTCTCAGGTTTTTCCTAATGCCAGTTTTGAAAATGAGGCTGATTTCACAGAAAAAGGCTCTTGGAGCGAGTTCTACCCAAAAGATATGTAATTTAAGTAGTTCACTCACCGTGACATTCCGTGTTCTGAACATGTTTCATGCATCAAGGATTCGACAATCATTCTTTAATGAGTGTGAGCATGTGGATTTTCGATCTTTCATCCACCATACTAGACATATTTTCACCTAGAAATATTTACTCACAGTTCGCAGAATTTTATTAACGTCAGTTTCGAAAATCAGGCAGTTTTCCCAGAAAAATTCTCTTGTTGCATGTTCCATCCAATAGACATCTCATTTTCATAGATACCGTCACCGTAACATTCCGTGTTCCAAAAACGGTTCATGCAGCATAGATACAACCAATATTCACTGCTGAGATGTTATCATGTGAATTACCGATCTTTAATAAACCATTGAAGACATATGGTCACCTTAAAGCATTTACTCTGATTTCACAGCGTTTTCATAACACCAGTTTCGAAACTGAGGCAGATTTTTCAGTAAAACTCTCCTGGAGAGGGTTCTAACCAATAGATATGTAATTCACATAGTTTCCCTGTCCGTGACATTCCGTGTTCCGAACATGCTACATACATCACGGATTTCTCAAACATTTTTAATGGTTTATGTACATGTGTATTACAGATCTTTCATCCACCATACAAGGCATATTGACACATAGAAACATTAACTCTGATTTCGCAGCTTCTTCCTAATAGCAGTTTCGACTATCAGGCAGTTTTCAAAGGAAAAAACTCTTGGAGCGAGTTCTACCCAATAGATACGTAAATTACATAGATTCCCCCACTGTGAAATTACGTGTTTCGAACACGCTACATGCAGAAAAGTTTCGACAAAAATAAAGTATAGAGTTGTTTGCATGAGGATGACAGGACTTTCATCACAATACAAGGCATATTCTTGCTTAGAAGCATTTTCTCTGATTTCACAGAGCTTCTCAAATGCCAGTTTCAAAAATGAGTCAGAGTTCACGGCAAAATCCTCTTGGAGCAGGTTCTAACAAATAGACATGTAATTTATGTGGATTCGCTCACCGTGACATTCTGTGTTCTGAACACGTTACATGCATCACGGATTTGACAAACATTCTTTAATGAGTTGTGTACATGTGTATTACTGAACATTCATCCACCTTACAATGCATATTTATACATAGAAAGTTTTATTCTGATTTAGTAGATTTCTCCTAATCTCAGTTTCTAAAATCATGCAGTTTTCCCAGAGAAATCCTCTTGGAGCGAGTTCGATCCAATAGACATGCAATTTACATAGAACCCGTCATCGTGAAATTCCGTGTTCCCAAAAATCTACATGCATCACGTATTCGACAAATATTCACTACAGAGTTGGTAGCATAATGATTACCAAATATTCATCCACCATATATGCCATATTGACCCATTGAAGCACTTTCCCATATTTCAAAAGATTTTCCTAATGCCAGTTTTGAAAATGAGGCAGATTCGCAAAAAATTCTCGCGGAGCAAGTACTTCCCAATAGAAATGTAATTTACATAGTTTCCCTCGCAGTGACATTCCAATTTCCGAACACGCTACATACTTCCCGGATTTGACAAACATTTTTAATGAGTTATGTACATGTGTTTTACAGAACTTTCATCCACCATACAAGGCATATTTAAACCTAGAAACATTAACTCTGAATTTGCAGCCTTTTCCTAATGCCAGTTTCGAAAATCAGGCCGTTTTCTCAGGAAAAAATTTTTGGAGCGCGTTCTACCAAATAGACATGAAATTTACATAGATTCCATCACCTTACATTTCCATCATACGATCACGCTACATGCATAGGCTTTCTACAATTATTCACATCAGGTTTGTTTGCATGAGGCTTTATGAACTTCCATCACAATACAAGGCATATTGACAGTTTGAAGCATTTTCTCTGATTTTGAAGAAATTTCCAAATGCCAGTTTCATAAATGAGGCAGATTTCGCAGAAAAAAACTCTTGGAGTGAGTTCTACCCAAGAGAAATGTATTTTACATAGATTCGCTCACCGTGATATTCTGTGTTCTGAACACCCTTCATGTATCTCGGATTCGACAAATATTCTCTACGGAGTTGTTAGTATGCGGATTGCCGAACTTTCATCCACCATACAAGGTATACTTACACCTAGAATTGATTAATCTGAGTTCACAGCATATTCCTAATTCTAGTTTCAAAAATCAGGCTTTTATCACAGGAAAAATCTCTTGGAGCGATTTCTAACCTACGGAAAAATAATTTACATAAATTTCCTCACCGTGACATTCCGTTTTCCGAACATTCTACATGCATAACGGATTCGACAAATAATCACTACAGATTTGTTAGCATGTGGATTACCGAACTTTCATCACAATACATTGAATATTTATACTTAGAAGTATTTTCTCAGATTTTGCAGCATTTTCCTAATGCTAGTTTCAAAAATGAAGCAGTTTTGGCAGAAAAATTCTCTTGGAGTGTGTTCTACCCAATAGAAAAGTAGTTTACATTGTTTCAACCACCGTGAAATTCCACGTTCCGAACATGGTTCATGTATCATGGATAAGAACAAAGATTCTTTAATATTTTGTGAAAATATGGGTTACCAAACTTTCTTCCAACATAAAGGCATCTTTACACCTACAAATATTTTCTCTCATTTCGCAGCTTTATCCAAACATCCCATTCGAGGATCAAGCAATTTTCGCCGAAAAATTCTATTCTAGCTAGTTCTACCCATTAGAATTTTAATTTACATAGTTTCATTACCGTGAATTTCCGTGTTCCGAACACGCTAAATATGTCACGGCTATGAAAATTATTCCCTTCATATTTGGTTACGTGGATTACCGGACTTAAATTCCCCATTCAAGGCATATTCACACTTAGAAATATTTTCTCAGGTTTTTCCTAATGCCAGTTTTGAAAATGAGGCTGATTTCACAGAAAAAGGCTCTTGGAGCGAGTTCTACCCAAAAGATATGTAATTTAAGTAGTTCACTCACCGTGACATTCCGTGTTCTGAACATGTTTCATGCATCAAGGATTCGACAATCATTCTTTAATGAGTGTGAGCATGTGGATTTTCGATCTTTCATCCACCATACTAGACATATTTTCACCTAGAAATATTTACTCACAGTTCGCAGAATTTTATTAACGTCAGTTTCGAAAATCAGGCAGTTTTCCCAGAAAAATTCTCTTGTTGCATGTTCCATCCAATAGACATCTCATTTTCATAGATACCGTCACCGTAACATTCCGTGTTCCAAAAACGGTTCATGCAGCATAGATACAACCAATATTCACTGCTGAGATGTTATCATGTGAATTACCGATCTTTAATAAACCATTGAAGACATATGGTCACCTTAAAGCATTTACTCTGATTTCACAGCGTTTTCATAACACCAGTTTCGAAACTGAGGCAGATTTTTCAGTAAAACTCTCCTGGAGAGGGTTCTAACCAATAGATATGTAATTCACATAGTTTCCCTGTCTGTGACATTCCGTGTTCCGAACATGCTACATACATCACGGATTTCTCAAACATTTTTAATGATTTATGTACATGTGTATTACAGATCTTTCATCCACCATACAAGGCATATTGACACATAGAAACATTAACTCTGATTTCGCAGCTTCTTCCTAATAGCAGTTTCGACTATCAGGCAGTTTTCAAAGGAAAAAACTCTTGGAGCGAGTTCTACCCAATAGATACGTAAATTACATAGATTCCCCCACTGTGAAATTACGTGTTTCGAACACGCTACATGCAGAAAAGTTTCGACACAAATAAAGTATAGAGTTGTTTGCATGAGGATGACAGGACTTTCATCACAATACAAGGCATATTCTTGCTTAGAAGCATTTTCTCTGATTTCACAGAGCTTCTCAAATGCCAGTTTCAAAAATGAGTCAGAGTTCACGGCAAAATCCTCTTGGAGCAGGTTCTAACAAATAGACATGTAATTTATGTGGATTCGCTCACCGTGACATTCTGTGTTCTGAACACGTTACATGCATCACGGATTTGACAAACATTCTTTAATGAGTTGTGTACATGTGTATTACTGAACATTCATCCACCTTACAATGCATATTTATACATAGAAAGTTTTATTCTGATTTAGTAGATTTCTCCTAATCTCAGTTTCTAAAATCATGCAGTTTTCCCAGAGAAATCCTCTTGGAGCGAGTTCGATCCAATAGACATGCAATTTACATAGAACCCGTCATCGTGAAATTCCGTGTTCCCAAAAATCTACATGCATCACGTATTCGACAAATATTCACTACAGAGTTGGTAGCATAATGATTACCAAATATTCATCCACCATATATGCCATATTGACCCATTGAAGCACTTTCCCATATTTCAAAAGATTTTCCTAATGCCAGTTTTGAAAATGAGGCAGATTCGCAAAAAATTCTCGCGGAGCAAGTACTTCCCAATAGAAATGTAATTTACATAGTTTCCCTCGCAGTGACATTCCAATTTCCGAACACGCTACATACTTCCCGGATTTGACAAACATTTTTAATGAGTTATGTACATGTGTTTTACAGAACTTTCATCCACCATACAAGGCATATTTAAACCTAGAAACATTAACTCTGAATTTGCAGCCTTTTCCTAATGCCAGTTTCGAAAATCAGGCCGTTTTCTCAGGAAAAAATTTTTGGAGCGCGTTCTACCAAATAGACATGAAATTTACATAGATTCCATCACCTTACATTTCCATCATACGATCACGCTACATGCATAGGCTTTCTACAATTATTCACATCAGGTTTGTTTGCATGTGGCTTTATGAACTTCCATCACAATACAAGGCATATTGACAGTTTGAAGCATTTTCTCTGATTTTGAAGAAATTTCCAAATGCCAGTTTCATAAATGAGGCAGATTTCGCAGAAAAAAACTCTTGGAGTGAGTTCTACCCAAGAGAAATGTATTTTACATAGATTCGCTCACCGTGATATTCTGTGTTCCGAACACCCTTCATGTATCTCGGATTCGACAAATATTCTCTACGGAGTTGTTAGTATGCGGATTGCCGAACTTTCATCCACCATACAAGGTATACTTACACCTAGAATTGATTAATCTGAGTTCACAGCATATTCCTAATTCTAGTTTCAAAAATCAGGCTTTTATCACAGGAAAAATCTCTTGGAGCGATTTCTAACCTACGGAAAAATAATTTACATAAATTTCCTCACCGTGACATTCCGTGTTCCGAACATTCTACATGCATAACGGATTCGACAAATAATCACTACAGATTTGTTAGCATGTGGATTACCGAACTTTCATCACAATACATTGAAGATTGATACTTAGAAGTATTTTCTCAGATTTTGCAGCATTTTCCTAACGCTAGTTTCAAAAATGAAGCAGTTTTGGCAGAAAAATTCTCTTGGAGTGTGTTCTACCCAATAGAAAAGTAGTTTACATTGTTTCAACCACCGTGAAATTCCACGTTCCGAACATGGTACATGCATCATGGATAAGAACAAAGATTCTTTAATATTTTGTGAAAATGTGGGTTACCAAACTTTCTTCCAACATAAAGGCATCTTTACACCTACAAATATTTTCTCTCATTTCGCAGCTTTATCCAAACATCCCATTCGAGAATCAAGCAATTTTCGCCGAAAAATTCTATTCTAGCTAGTTCTACCCATTAGAATTTTAATTTACATAGTTTCATTACCGTGAATTTCCGTGTTCCGAACACGCTAAATATGTCACGGCTATGAAAATTATTCCCTTCATATTTGGTTACGTGGATTACCGGACTTAAATTCCCCATTCAAGGCATATTCACACTTAGAAATATTTTCTCAGGTTTTTCCTAATGCCAGTTTTGAAAATGAGGCTGATTTCACAGAAAAAGGCTCTTGGAGCGAGTTCTACCCAAAAGATATGTAATTTAAGTAGTTCACTCACCGTGACATTCCGTGTTCTGAACATGTTTCATGCATCAAGGATTCGACAATCATTCTTTAATGAGTGTGAGCATGTGGATTTTCGATCTTTCATCCACCATACTAGACATATTTTCACCTAGAAATATTTACTCACAGTTCGCAGAATTTTATTAACGTCAGTTTCGAAAATCAGGCAGTTTTCCCAGAAAAATTCTCTTGTTGCATGTTCCATCCAATAGACATCTCATTTTCATAGATACCGTCACCGTAACATTCCGTGTTCCAAAAACGGTTCATGCAGCATAGATACAACCAATATTCACTGCTGAGATGTTATCATGTGAATTACCGATCTTTAATAAACCATTGAAGACATATGGTCACCTTAAAGCATTTACTCTGATTTCACAGCGTTTTCATAACACCAGTTTCGAAACTGAGGCAGATTTTTCAGTAAAACTCTCCTGGAGAGGGTTCTAACCAATAGATATGTAATTCACATAGTTTCCCTGTCCGTGACATTCCGTGTTCCGAACATGCTACATACATCACGGATTTCTCAAACATTTTTAATGGTTTATGTACATGTGTATTACAGATCTTTCATCCACCATACAAGGCATATTGACACATAGAAACATTAACTCTGATTTCGCAGCTTCTTCCTAATAGCAGTTTCGACTATCAGGCAGTTTTCAAAGGAAAAAACTCTTGGAGCGAGTTCTACCCAATAGATACGTAAATTACATAGATTCCCCCACTGTGAAATTACGTGTTTCGAACACGCTACATGCAGAAAAGTTTCGACAAAAATAAAGTATAGAGTTGTTTGCATGAGGATGACAGGACTTTCATCACAATACAAGGCATATTCTTGCTTAGAAGCATTTTCTCTGATTTCACAGAGCTTCTCAAATGCCAGTTTCAAAAATGAGTCAGAGTTCACGGCAAAATCCTCTTGGAGCAGGTTCTAACAAATAGACATGTAATTTATGTGGATTCGCTCACCGTGACATTCTGTGTTCTGAACACGTTACATGCATCACGGATTTGACAAACATTCTTTAATGAGTTGTGTACATGTGTATTACTGAACATTCATCCACCTTACAATGCATATTTATACATAGAAAGTTTTATTCTGATTTAGTAGATTTCTCCTAATCTCAGTTTCTAAAATCATGCAGTTTTCCCAGAGAAATCCTCTTGGAGCGAGTTCGATCCAATAGACATGCAATTTACATAGAACCCGTCATCGTGAAATTCCGTGTTCCCAAAAATCTACATGCATCACGTATTCGACAAATATTCACTACAGAGTTGGTAGCATAATGATTACCAAATATTCATCCACCATATATGCCATATTGACCCATTGAAGCACTTTCCCATATTTCAAAAGATTTTCCTAATGCCAGTTTTGAAAATGAGGCAGATTCGCAAAAAATTCTCGCGGAGCAAGTACTTCCCAATAGAAATGTAATTTACATAGTTTCCCTCGCAGTGACATTCCAATTTCCGAACACGCTACATACTTCCCGGATTTGACAAACATTTTTAATGAGTTATGTACATGTGTTTTACAGAACTTTGATCCACCATACAAGGCATATTTAAACCTAGAAACATTAACTCTGAATTTGCAGCCTTTTCCTAATGCCAGTTTCGAAAATCAGGCCGTTTTCTCAGGAAAAAATTTTTGGAGCGCGTTCTACCAAATAGACATGAAATTTACATAGATTCCATCACCTTACATTTCCATCATACGATCACGCTACATGCATAGGCTTTCTACAATTATTCACATCAGGTTTGTTTGCATGAGGCTTTATGAACTTCCATCACAATACAAGGCATATTGACAGTTTGAAGCATTTTCTCTGATTTTGAAGAAATTTCCAAATGCCAGTTTCATAAATGAGGCAGATTTCGCAGAAAAAAACTCTTGGAGTGAGTTCTACCCAAGAGAAATGTATTTTACATAGATTCGCTCACCGTGATATTCTGTGTTCCGAACACCCTTCATGTATCTCGGATTCGACAAATATTCTCTACGGAGTTGTTAGTATGCGGATTGCCGAACTTTCATCCACCATACAAGGTATACTTACACCTAGAATTGATTAATCTGAGTTCACAGCATATTCCTAATTCTAGTTTCAAAAATCAGGCTTTTATCACAGGAAAAATCTCTTGGAGCGATTTCTAACCTATGGAAAAATAATTTACATAAATTTCCTCACCGTGACATTCCGTGTTCCGAACATTCTACATGCATAACGGATTCGACAAATAATCACTACAGATTTGTTAGCATGTGGATTACCGAACTTTCATCACAATACATTGAAGATTGATACTTAGAAGTATTTTCTCAGATTTTGCAGCATTTTCCTAACGCTAGTTTCAAAAATGAAGCAGTTTTGGCAGAAAAATTCTCTTGGAGTGTGTTCTACCCAATAGAAAAGTAGTTTACATTGTTTCAACCACCGTGAAATTCCACGTTCCGAACATGGTTCATGTATCATGGATAAGAACAAAGATTCTTTAATATTTTGTGAAAATGTGGGTTACCAAACTTTCTTCCAACATAAAGGCATCTTTACACCTACAAATATTTTCTCTCATTTCGCAGCTTTATCCAAACATCCCATTCGAGAATCAAGCAATTTTCGCCGAAAAATTCTATTCTAGCTAGTTCTACCCATTAGAATTTTAATTTACATAGTTTCATTACCGTGAATTTCCGTGTTCCGAACACGCTAAATATGTCACGGCTATGAAAATTATTCCCTTCATATTTGGTTACGTGGATTACCGGACTTAAATTCCCCATTCAAGGCATATTCACACTTAGAAATATTTTCTCAGGTTTTTCCTAATGCCAGTTTTGAAAATGAGGCTGATTTCACAGAAAAAGGCTCTTGGAGCGAGTTCTACCCAAAAGATATGTAATTTAAGTAGTTCACTCACCGTGACATTCCGTGTTCTGAACATGTTTCATGCATCAAGGATTCGACAATCATTCTTTAATGAGTGTGAGCATGTGGATTTTCGATCTTTCATCCACCATACTAGACATATTTTCACCTAGAAATATTTACTCACAGTTCGCAGAATTTTATTAACGTCAGTTTCGAAAATCAGGCAGTTTTCCCAGAAAAATTCTCTTGTTGCATGTTCCATCCAATAGACATCTCATTTTCATAGATACCGTCACCGTAACATTCCGTGTTCCAAAAACGGTTCATGCAGCATAGATACAACCAATATTCACTGCTGAGATGTTATCATGTGAATTACCGATCTTTAATAAACCATTGAAGACATATGGTCACCTTAAAGCATTTACTCTGATTTCACAGCGTTTTCATAACACCAGTTTCGAAACTGAGGCAGATTTTTCAGTAAAACTCTCCTGGAGAGGGTTCTAACCAATAGATATGTAATTCACATAGTTTCCCTGTCCGTGACATTCCGTGTTCCGAACATGCTACATACATCACGGATTTCTCAAACATTTTTAATGGTTTATGTACATGTGTATTACAGATCTTTCATCCACCATACAAGGCATATTGACACATAGAAACATTAACTCTGATTTCGCAGCTTCTTCCTAATAGCAGTTTCGACTATCAGGCAGTTTTCAAAGGAAAAACTCTTGGAGCGAGTTCTACCCAATAGATACGTAAATTACATAGATTCCCCCACTGTGAAATTACGTGTTTCGAACACGCTACATGCAGAAAAGTTTCGACAAAAATAAAGTATAGAGTTGTTTGCATGAGGATGACAGGACTTTCATCACAATACAAGGCATATTCTTGCTTAGAAGCATTTTCTCTGATTTCACAGAGCTTCTCAAATGCCAGTTTCAAAAATGAGTCAGAGTTCACGGCAAAATCCTCTTGGAGCAGGTTCTAACAAATAGACATGTAATTTATGTGGATTCGCTCACCGTGACATTCTGTGTTCTGAACACGTTACATGCATCACGGATTTGACAAACATTCTTTAATGAGTTGTGTACATGTGTATTACTGAACATTCATCCACCTTACAATGCATATTTATACATAGAAAGTTTTATTCTGATTTAGTAGATTTCTCCTAATCTCAGTTTCTAAAATCATGCAGTTTTCCCAGAGAAATCCTCTTGGAGCGAGTTCGATCCAATAGACATGCAATTTACATAGAACCCGTCATCGTGAAATTCCGTGTTCCCAAAAATCTACATGCATCACGTATTCGACAAATATTCACTACAGAGTTGGTAGCATAATGATTACCAAATATTCATCCACCACATATGCCATATTGTCCCATTGAAGCACTTTCCCATATTTCAAAAGATTTTCCTAATGCCAGTTTTGAAAATGAGGCAGATTCGCAAAAAATTCTCGCGGAGCAAGTACTTCCCAATAGAAATGTAATTTACATAGTTTCCCTCGCAGTGACATTCCAATTTCCGAACACGCTACATACTTCCCGGATTTGACAAACATTTTTAATGAGTTATGTACATGTGTTTTACAGAACTTTCATCCACCATACAAGGCATATTTAAACCTAGAAACATTAACTCTGAATTTGCAGCCATTTCCTAATGCCAGTTTCGAAAATCAGGCCGTTTTCTCAGGAAAAAATTTTTGGAGCGCGTTCTACCAAATAGACATGAAATTTACATAGATTCCATCACCTTACATTTCCATCATACGATCACGCTACATGCATAGGCTTTCTACAATTATTCACATCAGGTTTGTTTGCATGAGGCTTTATGAACTTCCATCACAATACAAGGCATATTGACAGTTTGAAGCATTTTCTCTTATTTTGAAGATATATCCAAATGCCAGTTTCATAAATGAGGCAGATTTCACAGAAAAAAACTCTTGGAGTGAGTTCTACCCAAGAGAAATATATTTTACATAGATTCGCTCACTGTGATATTCTGTGTTCCGAACAGCCTTCATGTATCTCGGATTCGACAAATATTCTCTACGGAGTTGTTAGTATGTGGATTGCCGAACTTTCATCCACCATACAAGGTATACTTACACCTAGAATTGATTAATCTGAGTTCACAGCATATTCCTAATTCTAGTTTCAAAAATCAGGCTTTTATCACAGGAAAAATCTCTTGGAGCGATTTCTAACCTACGGAAAAATAATTTACATAAATTTCCTCACCGTGACATTCCGTGTTCCGAACATTCTACATGCATAACGGATTCGACAAATAATCACTACAGATTTGTTAGCATGTGGATTACCGAACTTTCATCACAATACATTGAATATTGATACTTAGAAGTATTTTCTCAGATTTTGCAGCATTTTCCTAACGCTAGTTTCAAAAATGAAGCAGTTTTGGCAGAAAAATTCTCTTGGAGTGTGTTCTACCCAATAGAAAAGTAGTTTACATTGTTTCAACCACCGTGAAATTCCACGTTCCGAACATGGTACATGCATCATGGATAAGAACAAAGATTCTTTAATATTTTGCGAAAATGTGGGTTACCAAACTTTCTTCCAACATAAAGGCATCTTTACACCTACAAATATTTTCTCTCATTTCGCAGCTTTATCCAAACATCCCATTCGAGAGTCAAGCAATTTTCGCCGAAAAATTCTATTCTAGCTAGTTCTACCCATTAGAATTTTAATTTACATAGTTTCATTACCGTGAATTTCCGTGTTCCGAACACGCTAAATATGTCACGGCTATGAAAATTATTCCCTTCATATTTGGTTACGTGGATTACCGGACTTAAATTCCCCATTCAAGGCATATTCACACTTAGAAATATTTTCTCAGGTTTTTCCTAATGCCAGTTTTGAAAATGAGGCTGATTTCACAGAAAAAGGCTCTTGGAGCGAGTTCTACCCAAAAGATATGTAATTTAAGTAGTTCACTCACCGTGACATTCCGTGTTCTGAACATGTTTCATGCATCAAGGATTCGACAATCATTCTTTAATGAGTGTGAGCATGTGGATTTTCGATCTTTCATCCACCATACTAGACATATTTTCACCTAGAAATATTTACTCACAGTTCGCAGAATTTTATTAACGTCAGTTTCGAAAATCAGGCAGTTTTCCCAGAAAAATTCTCTTGTTGCATGTTCCATCCAATAGACATCTCATTTTCATAGATACCGTCACCGTAACATTCCGTGTTCCAAAAACGGTTCATGCAGCATAGATACAACCAATATTCACTGCTGAGATGTTATCATGTGAATTACCGATCTTTAATAAACCATTGAAGACATATGGTCACCTTAAAGCATTTACTCTGATTTCACAGCGTTTTCATAACACCAGTTTCGAAACTGAGGCAGATTTTTCAGTAAAACTCTCCTGGAGAGGGTTCTAACCAATAGATATGTAATTCACATAGTTTCCCTGTCCGTGACATTCCGTGTTCCGAACATGCTACATACATCACGGATTTCTCAAACATTTTTAATGATTTATGTACATGTGTATTACAGATCTTTCATCCACCATACAAGGCATATTGACACATAGAAACATTAACTCTGATTTCGCAGCTTCTTCCTAATAGCAGTTTCGACTATCAGGCAGTTTTCAAAGGAAAAAACTCTTGGAGCGAGTTCTACCCAATAGATACGTAAATTACATAGATTCCCCCACTGTGAAATTACGTGTTTCGAACACGCTACATGCAGAAAAGTTTCGACAAAAATAAAGTATAGAGTTGTTTGCATGAGGATGACAGGACTTTCATCACAATACAAGGCATATTCTTGCTTAGAAGCATTTTCTCTGATTTCACAGAGCTTCTCAAATGCCAGTTTCAAAAATGAGTCAGAGTTCACGGCAAAATCCTCTTGGAGCAGGTTCTAACAAATAGACATGTAATTTATGTGGATTCGCTCACCGTGACATTCTGTGTTCTGAACACGTTACATGCATCACGGATTTGACAAACATTCTTTAATGAGTTGTGTACATGTGTATTACTGAACATTCATCCACCTTACAATGCATATTTATACATAGAAAGTTTTATTCTGATTTAGTAGATTTCTCCTAATCTCAGTTTCTAAAATCATGCAGTTTTCCCAGAGAAATCCTCTTGGAGCGAGTTCGATCCAATAGACATGCAATTTACATAGAACCCGTCATCGTGAAATTCCGTGTTCCCAAAAATCTACATGCATCACGTATTCGACAAATATTCACTACAGAGTTGGTAGCATAATGATTACCAAATATTCATCCACCACATATGCCATATTGTCCCATTGAAGCACTTTCCCATATTTCAAAAGATTTTCCTAATGCCAGTTTTGAAAATGAGGCAGATTCGCAAAAAATTCTCGCGGAGCAAGTACTTCCCAATAGAAATGTAATTTACATAGTTTCCCTCGCAGTGACATTCCAATTTCCGAACACGCTACATACTTCCCGGATTTGACAAACATTTTTAATGAGTTATGTACATGTGTTTTACAGAACTTTCATCCACCATACAAGGCATATTTAAACCTAGAAACATTAACTCTGAATTTGCAGCCATTTCCTAATGCCAGTTTCGAAAATCAGGCCGTTCTCTCAGGAAAAAATTTTTGGAGCGCGTTCTACCAAATAGACATGAAATTTACATAGATTCCATCACCTTACATTTCCATCATACGATCACGCTACATGCATAGGCTTTCTACAATTATTCACATCAGGTTTGTTTGCATGAGGCTTTATGAACTTCCATCACAATACAAGGCATATTGACAGTTTGAAGCATTTTCTCTTATTTTGAAGATATATCCAAATGCCAGTTTCATAAATGAGGCAGATTTCACAGAAAAAAACTCTTGGAGTGAGTTCTACCCAAGAGAAATATATTTTACATAGATTCGCTCACTGTGATATTCTGTGTTCCGAACAGCCTTCATGTATCTCGGATTCGACAAATATTCTCTACGGAGTTGTTAGTATGTGGATTGCCGAACTTTCATCCACCATACAAGGTATACTTACACCTAGAATTGATTAATCTGAGTTCACAGCATATTCCTAATTCTAGTTTCAAAAATCAGGCTTTTATCACAGGAAAAATCTCTTGGAGCGATTTCTAACCTACGGAAAAATAATTTACATAAATTTCCTCACCGTGACATTCCGTGTTCCGAACATTCTACATGCATAACGGATTCGACAAATAATCACTACAGATTTGTTAGCATGTGGATTACCGAACTTTCATCACAATACATTGAATATTGATACTTAGAAGTATTTTCTCAGATTTTGCAGCATTTTCCTAACGCTAGTTTCAAAAATGAAGCAGTTTTGGCAGAAAAATTCTCTTGGAGTGTGTTCTACCCAATAGAAAAGTAGTTTACATTGTTTCAACCACCGTGAAATTCCACGTTCCGAACATGGTACATGCATCATGGATAAGAACAAAGATTCTTTAATATTTTGCGAAAATGTGGGTTACCAAACTTTCTTCCAACATAAAGGCATCTTTACACCTACAAATATTTTCTCTCATTTCGCAGCTTTATCCAAACATCCCATTCGAGAGTCAAGCAATTTTCGCCGAAAAATTCTATTCTAGCTAGTTCTACCCATTAGAATTTTAATTTACATAGTTTCATTACCGTGAATTTCCGTGTTCCGAACACGCTAAATATGTCACGGCTATGAAAATTATTCCCTTCATATTTGGTTACGTGGATTACCGGACTTAAATTCCCCATTCAAGGCATATTCACACTTAGAAATATTTTCTCAGGTTTTTCCTAATGCCAGTTTTGAAAATGAGGCTGATTTCACAGAAAAAGGCTCTTGGAGCGAGTTCTACCCAAAAGATATGTAATTTAAGTAGTTCACTCACCGTGACATTCCGTGTTCTGAACATGTTTCATGCATCAAGGATTCGACAATCATTCTTTAATGAGTGTGAGCATGTGGATTTTCGATCTTTCATCCACCATACTAGACATATTTTCACCTAGAAATATTTACTCACAGTTCGCAGAATTTTATTAACGTCAGTTTCGAAAATCAGGCAGTTTTCCCAGAAAAATTCTCTTGTTGCATGTTCCATCCAATAGACATCTCATTTTCATAGATACCGTCACCGTAACATTCCGTGTTCCAAAAACGGTTCATGCAGCATAGATACAACCAATATTCACTGCTGAGATGTTATCATGTGAATTACCGATCTTTAATAAACCATTGAAGACATATGGTCACCTTAAAGCATTTACTCTGATTTCACAGCGTTTTCATAACACCAGTTTCGAAACTGAGGCAGATTTTTCAGTAAAACTCTCCTGGAGAGGGTTCTAACCAATAGATATGTAATTCACATAGTTTCCCTGTCCGTGACATTCCGTGTTCCGAACATGCTACATACATCACGGATTTCTCAAACATTTTTAATGATTTATGTACATGTGTATTACAGATCTTTCATCCACCATACAAGGCATATTGACACATAGAAACATTAACTCTGATTTCGCAGCTTCTTCCTAATAGCAGTTTCGACTATCAGGCAGTTTTCAAAGGAAAAAACTCTTGGAGCGAGTTCTACCCAATAGATACGTAAATTACATAGATTCCCCCACTGTGAAATTACGTGTTTCGAACACGCTACATGCAGAAAAGTTTCGACAAAAATAAAGTATAGAGTTGTTTGCATGAGGATGACAGGACTTTCATCACAATACAAGGCATATTCTTGCTTAGAAGCATTTTCTCTGATTTCACAGAGCTTCTCAAATGCCAGTTTCAAAAATGAGTCAGAGTTCACGGCAAAATCCTCTTGGAGCAGGTTCTAACAAATAGACATGTAATTTATGTGGATTCGCTCACCGTGACATTCTGTGTTCTGAACACGTTACATGCATCACGGATTTGACAAACATTCTTTAATGAGTTGTGTACATGTGTATTACTGAACATTCATCCACCTTACAATGCATATTTATACATAGAAAGTTTTATTCTGATTTAGTAGATTTCTCCTAATCTCAGTTTCTAAAATCATGCAGTTTTCCCAGAGAAATCCTCTTGGAGCGAGTTCGATCCAATAGACATGCAATTTACATAGAACCCGTCATCGTGAAATTCCGTGTTCCCAAAAATCTACATGCATCACGTATTCGACAAATATTCACTACAGAGTTGGTAGCATAATGATTACCAAATATTCATCCACCACATATGCCATATTGTCCCATTGAAGCACTTTCCCATATTTCAAAAGATTTTCCTAATGCCAGTTTTGAAAATGAGGCAGATTCGCAAAAAATTCTCGCGGAGCAAGTACTTCCCAATAGAAATGTAATTTACATAGTTTCCCTCGCAGTGACATTCCAATTTCCGAACACGCTACATACTTCCCGGATTTGACAAACATTTTTAATGAGTTATGTACATGTGTTTTACAGAACTTTCATCCACCATACAAGGCATATTTAAACCTAGAAACATTAACTCTGAATTTGCAGCCATTTCCTAATGCCAGTTTCGAAAATCAGGCCGTTCTCTCAGGAAAAAATTTTTGGAGCGCGTTCTACCAAATAGACATGAAATTTACATAGATTCCATCACCTTACATTTCCATCATACGATCACGCTACATGCATAGGCTTTCTACAATTATTCACATCAGGTTTGTTTGCATGAGGCTTTATGAACTTCCATCACAATACAAGGCATATTGACAGTTTGAAGCATTTTCTCTTATTTTGAAGATATATCCAAATGCCAGTTTCATAAATGAGGCAGATTTCACAGAAAAAAACTCTTGGAGTGAGTTCTACCCAAGAGAAATATATTTTACATAGATTCGCTCACTGTGATATTCTGTGTTCCGAACAGCCTTCATGTATCTCGGATTCGACAAATATTCTCTACGGAGTTGTTAGTATGTGGATTGCCGAACTTTCATCCACCATACAAGGTATACTTACACCTAGAATTGATTAATCTGAGTTCACAGCATATTCCTAATTCTAGTTTCAAAAATCAGGCTTTTATCACAGGAAAAATCTCTTGGAGCGATTTCTAACCTACGGAAAAATAATTTACATAAATTTCCTCACCGTGACATTCCGTGTTCCGAACATTCTACATGCATAACGGATTCGACAAATAATCACTACAGATTTGTTAGCATGTGGATTACCGAACTTTCATCACAATACATTGAATATTGATACTTAGAAGTATTTTCTCAGATTTTGCAGCATTTTCCTAACGCTAGTTTCAAAAATGAAGCAGTTTTGGCAGAAAAATTCTCTTGGAGTGTGTTCTACCCAATAGAAAAGTAGTTTACATTGTTTCAACCACCGTGAAATTCCACGTTCCGAACATGGTACATGCATCATGGATAAGAACAAAGATTCTTTAATATTTTGTGAAAATGTGGGTTACCAAACTTTCTTCCAACATAAAGGCATCTTTACACCTACAAATATTTTCTCTCATTTCGCAGCTTTATCCAAACATCCCATTCGAGAATCAAGCAATTTTCGCCGAAAAATTCTATTCTAGCTAGTTCTACCCATTAGAATTTTAATTTACATAGTTTCATTACCGTGAATTTCCGTGTTCCGAACACGCTAAATATGTCACGGCTATGAAAATTATTCCCTTCATATTTGGTTACGTGGATTACCGGACTTAAATTCCCCATTCAAGGCATATTCACACTTAGAAATATTTTCTCAGGTTTTTCCTAATGCCAGTTTTGAAAATGAGGCTGATTTCACAGAAAAAGGCTCTTGGAGCGAGTTCTACCCAAAAGATATGTAATTTAAGTAGTTCACTCACCGTGACATTCCGTGTTCTGAACATGTTTCATGCATCAAGGATTCGACAATCATTCTTTAATGAGTGTGAGCATGTGGATTTTCGATCTTTCATCCACCATACTAGACATATTTTCACCTAGAAATATTTACTCACAGTTCGCAGAATTTTATTAACGTCAGTTTCGAAAATCAGGCAGTTTTCCCAGAAAAATTCTCTTGTTGCATGTTCCATCCAATAGACATCTCATTTTCATAGATACCGTCACCGTAACATTCCGTGTTCCAAAAACGGTTCATGCAGCATAGATACAACCAATATTCACTGCTGAGATGTTATCATGTGAATTACCGATCTTTAATAAACCATTGAAGACATATGGTCACCTTAAAGCATTTACTCTGATTTCACAGCGTTTTCATAACACCAGTTTCGAAACTGAGGCAGATTTTTCAGTAAAACTCTCCTGGAGAGGGTTCTAACCAATAGATATGTAATTCACATAGTTTCCCTGTCCGTGACATTCCGTGTTCCGAACATGCTACATACATCACGGATTTCTCAAACATTTTTAATGGTTTATGTACATGTGTATTACAGATCTTTCATCCACCATACAAGGCATATTGACACATAGAAACATTAACTCTGATTTCGCAGCTTCTTCCTAATAGCAGTTTCGACTATCAGGCAGTTTTCAAAGGAAAAAACTCTTGGAGCGAGTTCTACCCAATAGATACGTAAATTACATAGATTCCCCCACTGTGAAATTACGTGTTTCGAACACGCTACATGCAGAAAAGTTTCGACAAAAATAAAGTATAGAGTTGTTTGCATGAGGATGACAGGACTTTCATCACAATACAAGGCATATTCTTGCTTAGAAGCATTTTCTCTGATTTCACAGAGCTTCTCAAATGCCAGTTTCAAAAATGAGTCAGAGTTCACGGCAAAATCCTCTTGGAGCAGGTTCTAACAAATAGACATGTAATTTATGTGGATTCGCTCACCGTGACATTCTGTGTTCTGAACACGTTACATGCATCACGGATTTGACAAACATTCTTTAATGAGTTGTGTACATGTGTATTACTGAACATTCATCCACCTTACAATGCATATTTATACATAGAAAGTTTTATTCTGATTTAGTAGATTTCTCCTAATCTCAGTTTCTAAAATCATGCAGTTTTCCCAGAGAAATCCTCTTGGAGCGAGTTCGATCCAATAGACATGCAATTTACATAGAACCCGTCATCGTGAAATTCCGTGTTCCCAAAAATCTACATGCATCACGTATTCGACAAATATTCACTACAGAGTTGGTAGCATAATGATTACCAAATATTCATCCACCATATATGCCATATTGACCCATTGAAGCACTTTCCCATATTTCAAAAGATTTTCCTAATGCCAGTTTTGAAAATGAGGCAGATTCGCAAAAAATTCTCGCGGAGCAAGTACTTCCCAATAGAAATGTAATTTACATAGTTTCCCTCGCAGTGACATTCCAATTTCCGAACACGCTACATACTTCCCGGATTTGACAAACATTTTTAATGAGTTATGTACATGTGTTTTACAGAACTTTGATCCACCATACAAGGCATATTTAAACCTAGAAACATTAACTCTGAATTTGCAGCCTTTTCCTAATGCCAGTTTCGAAAATCAGGCCGTTTTCTCAGGAAAAAATTTTTGGAGCGCGTTCTACCAAATAGACATGAAATTTACATAGATTCCATCACCTTACATTTCCATCATACGATCACGCTACATGCATAGGCTTTCTACAATTATTCACATCAGGTTTGTTTGCATGAGGCTTTATGAACTTCCATCACAATACAAGGCATATTGACAGTTTGAAGCATTTTCTCTGATTTTGAAGAAATTTCCAAATGCCAGTTTCATAAATGAGGCAGATTTCGCAGAAAAAAACTCTTGGAGTGAGTTCTACCCAAGAGAAATGTATTTTACATAGATTCGCTCACCGTGATATTCTGTGTTCCGAACACCCTTCATGTATCTCGGATTCGACAAATATTCTCTACGGAGTTGTTAGTATGCGGATTGCCGAACTTTCATCCACCATACAAGGTATACTTACACCTAGAATTGATTAATCTGAGTTCACAGCATATTCCTAATTCTAGTTTCAAAAATCAGGCTTTTATCACAGGAAAAATCTCTTGGAGCGATTTCTAACCTATGGAAAAATAATTTACATAAATTTCCTCACCGTGACATTCCGTGTTCCGAACATTCTACATGCATAACGGATTCGACAAATAATCACTACAGATTTGTTAGCATGTGGATTACCGAACTTTCATCACAATACATTGAAGATTGATACTTAGAAGTATTTTCTCAGATTTTGCAGCATTTTCCTAACGCTAGTTTCAAAAATGAAGCAGTTTTGGCAGAAAAATTCTCTTGGAGTGTGTTCTACCCAATAGAAAAGTAGTTTACATTGTTTCAACCACCGTGAAATTCCACGTTCCGAACATGGTTCATGTATCATGGATAAGAACAAAGATTCTTTAATATTTTGTGAAAATGTGGGTTACCAAACTTTCTTCCAACATAAAGGCATCTTTACACCTACAAATATTTTCTCTCATTTCGCAGCTTTATCCAAACATCCCATTCGAGAATCAAGCAATTTTCGCCGAAAAATTCTATTCTAGCTAGTTCTACCCATTAGAATTTTAATTTACATAGTTTCATTACCGTGAATTTCCGTGTTCCGAACACGCTAAATATGTCACGGCTATGAAAATTATTCCCTTCATATTTGGTTACGTGGATTACCGGACTTAAATTCCCCATTCAAGGCATATTCACACTTAGAAATATTTTCTCAGGTTTTTCCTAATGCCAGTTTTGAAAATGAGGCTGATTTCACAGAAAAAGGCTCTTGGAGCGAGTTCTACCCAAAAGATATGTAATTTAAGTAGTTCACTCACCGTGACATTCCGTGTTCTGAACATGTTTCATGCATCAAGGATTCGACAATCATTCTTTAATGAGTGTGAGCATGTGGATTTTCGATCTTTCATCCACCATACTAGACATATTTTCACCTAGAAATATTTACTCACAGTTCGCAGAATTTTATTAACGTCAGTTTCGAAAATCAGGCAGTTTTCCCAGAAAAATTCTCTTGTTGCATGTTCCATCCAATAGACATCTCATTTTCATAGATACCGTCACCGTAACATTCCGTGTTCCAAAAACGGTTCATGCAGCATAGATACAACCAATATTCACTGCTGAGATGTTATCATGTGAATTACCGATCTTTAATAAACCATTGAAGACATATGGTCACCTTAAAGCATTTACTCTGATTTCACAGCGTTTTCATAACACCAGTTTCGAAACTGAGGCAGATTTTTCAGTAAAACTCTCCTGGAGAGGGTTCTAACCAATAGATATGTAATTCACATAGTTTCCCTGTCCGTGACATTCCGTGTTCCGAACATGCTACATACATCACGGATTTCTCAAACATTTTTAATGGTTTATGTACATGTGTATTACAGATCTTTCATCCACCATACAAGGCATATTGACACATAGAAACATTAACTCTGATTTCGCAGCTTCTTCCTAATAGCAGTTTCGACTATCAGGCAGTTTTCAAAGGAAAAACTCTTGGAGCGAGTTCTACCCAATAGATACGTAAATTACATAGATTCCCCCACTGTGAAATTACGTGTTTCGAACACGCTACATGCAGAAAAGTTTCGACAAAAATAAAGTATAGAGTTGTTTGCATGAGGATGACAGGACTTTCATCACAATACAAGGCATATTCTTGCTTAGAAGCATTTTCTCTGATTTCACAGAGCTTCTCAAATGCCAGTTTCAAAAATGAGTCAGAGTTCACGGCAAAATCCTCTTGGAGCAGGTTCTAACAAATAGACATGTAATTTATGTGGATTCGCTCACCGTGACATTCTGTGTTCTGAACACGTTACATGCATCACGGATTTGACAAACATTCTTTAATGAGTTGTGTACATGTGTATTACTGAACATTCATCCACCTTACAATGCATATTTATACATAGAAAGTTTTATTCTGATTTAGTAGATTTCTCCTAATCTCAGTTTCTAAAATCATGCAGTTTTCCCAGAGAAATCCTCTTGGAGCGAGTTCGATCCAATAGACATGCAATTTACATAGAACCCGTCATCGTGAAATTCCGTGTTCCCAAAAATCTACATGCATCACGTATTCGACAAATATTCACTACAGAGTTGGTAGCATAATGATTACCAAATATTCATCCACCACATATGCCATATTGTCCCATTGAAGCACTTTCCCATATTTCAAAAGATTTTCCTAATGCCAGTTTTGAAAATGAGGCAGATTCGCAAAAAATTCTCGCGGAGCAAGTACTTCCCAATAGAAATGTAATTTACATAGTTTCCCTCGCAGTGACATTCCAATTTCCGAACACGCTACATACTTCCCGGATTTGACAAACATTTTTAATGAGTTATGTACATGTGTTTTACAGAACTTTCATCCACCATACAAGGCATATTTAAACCTAGAAACATTAACTCTGAATTTGCAGCCATTTCCTAATGCCAGTTTCGAAAATCAGGCCGTTTTCTCAGGAAAAAATTTTTGGAGCGCGTTCTACCAAATAGACATGAAATTTACATAGATTCCATCACCTTACATTTCCATCATACGATCACGCTACATGCATAGGCTTTCTACAATTATTCACATCAGGTTTGTTTGCATGAGGCTTTATGAACTTCCATCACAATACAAGGCATATTGACAGTTTGAAGCATTTTCTCTTATTTTGAAGATATATCCAAATGCCAGTTTCATAAATGAGGCAGATTTCACAGAAAAAAACTCTTGGAGTGAGTTCTACCCAAGAGAAATATATTTTACATAGATTCGCTCACTGTGATATTCTGTGTTCCGAACAGCCTTCATGTATCTCGGATTCGACAAATATTCTCTACGGAGTTGTTAGTATGTGGATTGCCGAACTTTCATCCACCATACAAGGTATACTTACACCTAGAATTGATTAATCTGAGTTCACAGCATATTCCTAATTCTAGTTTCAAAAATCAGGCTTTTATCACAGGAAAAATCTCTTGGAGCGATTTCTAACCTACGGAAAAATAATTTACATAAATTTCCTCACCGTGACATTCCGTGTTCCGAACATTCTACATGCATAACGGATTCGACAAATAATCACTACAGATTTGTTAGCATGTGGATTACCGAACTTTCATCACAATACATTGAATATTGATACTTAGAAGTATTTTCTCAGATTTTGCAGCATTTTCCTAACGCTAGTTTCAAAAATGAAGCAGTTTTGGCAGAAAAATTCTCTTGGAGTGTGTTCTACCCAATAGAAAAGTAGTTTACATTGTTTCAACCACCGTGAAATTCCACGTTCCGAACATGGTACATGCATCATGGATAAGAACAAAGATTCTTTAATATTTTGCGAAAATGTGGGTTACCAAACTTTCTTCCAACATAAAGGCATCTTTACACCTACAAATATTTTCTCTCATTTCGCAGCTTTATCCAAACATCCCATTCGAGAGTCAAGCAATTTTCGCCGAAAAATTCTATTCTAGCTAGTTCTACCCATTAGAATTTTAATTTACATAGTTTCATTACCGTGAATTTCCGTGTTCCGAACACGCTAAATATGTCACGGCTATGAAAATTATTCCCTTCATATTTGGTTACGTGGATTACCGGACTTAAATTCCCCATTCAAGGCATATTCACACTTAGAAATATTTTCTCAGGTTTTTCCTAATGCCAGTTTTGAAAATGAGGCTGATTTCACAGAAAAAGGCTCTTGGAGCGAGTTCTACCCAAAAGATATGTAATTTAAGTAGTTCACTCACCGTGACATTCCGTGTTCTGAACATGTTTCATGCATCAAGGATTCGACAATCATTCTTTAATGAGTGTGAGCATGTGGATTTTCGATCTTTCATCCACCATACTAGACATATTTTCACCTAGAAATATTTACTCACAGTTCGCAGAATTTTATTAACGTCAGTTTCGAAAATCAGGCAGTTTTCCCAGAAAAATTCTCTTGTTGCATGTTCCATCCAATAGACATCTCATTTTCATAGATACCGTCACCGTAACATTCCGTGTTCCAAAAACGGTTCATGCAGCATAGATACAACCAATATTCACTGCTGAGATGTTATCATGTGAATTACCGATCTTTAATAAACCATTGAAGACATATGGTCACCTTAAAGCATTTACTCTGATTTCACAGCGTTTTCATAACACCAGTTTCGAAACTGAGGCAGATTTTTCAGTAAAACTCTCCTGGAGAGGGTTCTAACCAATAGATATGTAATTCACATAGTTTCCCTGTCCGTGACATTCCGTGTTCCGAACATGCTACATACATCACGGATTTCTCAAACATTTTTAATGATTTATGTACATGTGTATTACAGATCTTTCATCCACCATACAAGGCATATTGACACATAGAAACATTAACTCTGATTTCGCAGCTTCTTCCTAATAGCAGTTTCGACTATCAGGCAGTTTTCAAAGGAAAAAACTCTTGGAGCGAGTTCTACCCAATAGATACGTAAATTACATAGATTCCCCCACTGTGAAATTACGTGTTTCGAACACGCTACATGCAGAAAAGTTTCGACAAAAATAAAGTATAGAGTTGTTTGCATGAGGATGACAGGACTTTCATCACAATACAAGGCATATTCTTGCTTAGAAGCATTTTCTCTGATTTCACAGAGCTTCTCAAATGCCAGTTTCAAAAATGAGTCAGAGTTCACGGCAAAATCCTCTTGGAGCAGGTTCTAACAAATAGACATGTAATTTATGTGGATTCGCTCACCGTGACATTCTGTGTTCTGAACACGTTACATGCATCACGGATTTGACAAACATTCTTTAATGAGTTGTGTACATGTGTATTACTGAACATTCATCCACCTTACAATGCATATTTATACATAGAAAGTTTTATTCTGATTTAGTAGATTTCTCCTAATCTCAGTTTCTAAAATCATGCAGTTTTCCCAGAGAAATCCTCTTGGAGCGAGTTCGATCCAATAGACATGCAATTTACATAGAACCCGTCATCGTGAAATTCCGTGTTCCCAAAAATCTACATGCATCACGTATTCGACAAATATTCACTACAGAGTTGGTAGCATAATGATTACCAAATATTCATCCACCACATATGCCATATTGTCCCATTGAAGCACTTTCCCATATTTCAAAAGATTTTCCTAATGCCAGTTTTGAAAATGAGGCAGATTCGCAAAAAATTCTCGCGGAGCAAGTACTTCCCAATAGAAATGTAATTTACATAGTTTCCCTCGCAGTGACATTCCAATTTCCGAACACGCTACATACTTCCCGGATTTGACAAACATTTTTAATGAGTTATGTACATGTGTTTTACAGAACTTTCATCCACCATACAAGGCATATTTAAACCTAGAAACATTAACTCTGAATTTGCAGCCATTTCCTAATGCCAGTTTCGAAAATCAGGCCGTTCTCTCAGGAAAAAATTTTTGGAGCGCGTTCTACCAAATAGACATGAAATTTACATAGATTCCATCACCTTACATTTCCATCATACGATCACGCTACATGCATAGGCTTTCTACAATTATTCACATCAGGTTTGTTTGCATGAGGCTTTATGAACTTCCATCACAATACAAGGCATATTGACAGTTTGAAGCATTTTCTCTTATTTTGAAGATATATCCAAATGCCAGTTTCATAAATGAGGCAGATTTCACAGAAAAAAACTCTTGGAGTGAGTTCTACCCAAGAGAAATATATTTTACATAGATTCGCTCACTGTGATATTCTGTGTTCCGAACAGCCTTCATGTATCTCGGATTCGACAAATATTCTCTACGGAGTTGTTAGTATGTGGATTGCCGAACTTTCATCCACCATACAAGGTATACTTACACCTAGAATTGATTAATCTGAGTTCACAGCATATTCCTAATTCTAGTTTCAAAAATCAGGCTTTTATCACAGGAAAAATCTCTTGGAGCGATTTCTAACCTACGGAAAAATAATTTACATAAATTTCCTCACCGTGACATTCCGTGTTCCGAACATTCTACATGCATAACGGATTCGACAAATAATCACTACAGATTTGTTAGCATGTGGATTACCGAACTTTCATCACAATACATTGAATATTGATACTTAGAAGTATTTTCTCAGATTTTGCAGCATTTTCCTAACGCTAGTTTCAAAAATGAAGCAGTTTTGGCAGAAAAATTCTCTTGGAGTGTGTTCTACCCAATAGAAAAGTAGTTTACATTGTTTCAACCACCGTGAAATTCCACGTTCCGAACATGGTACATGCATCATGGATAAGAACAAAGATTCTTTAATATTTTGCGAAAATGTGGGTTACCAAACTTTCTTCCAACATAAAGGCATCTTTACACCTACAAATATTTTCTCTCATTTCGCAGCTTTATCCAAACATCCCATTCGAGAGTCAAGCAATTTTCGCCGAAAAATTCTATTCTAGCTAGTTCTACCCATTAGAATTTTAATTTACATAGTTTCATTACCGTGAATTTCCGTGTTCCGAACACGCTAAATATGTCACGGCTATGAAAATTATTCCCTTCATATTTGGTTACGTGGATTACCGGACTTAAATTCCCCATTCAAGGCATATTCACACTTAGAAATATTTTCTCAGGTTTTTCCTAATGCCAGTTTTGAAAATGAGGCTGATTTCACAGAAAAAGGCTCTTGGAGCGAGTTCTACCCAAAAGATATGTAATTTAAGTAGTTCACTCACCGTGACATTCCGTGTTCTGAACATGTTTCATGCATCAAGGATTCGACAATCATTCTTTAATGAGTGTGAGCATG
The DNA here is from genome assembly GCF_048773025.1 of Camelus bactrianus. NCBI lineage: Eukaryota > Metazoa > Chordata > Mammalia > Artiodactyla > Camelidae > Camelus > Camelus bactrianus. The sequence continues at coordinate 138,530,735 of NC_133539.1, read as the reverse complement.
TGGATTTTCGATCTTTCATCCACCATACTAGACATATTTTCACCTAGAAATATTTACTCACAGTTCGCAGAATTTTATTAACGTCAGTTTCGAAAATCAGGCAGTTTTCCCAGAAAAATTCTCTTGTTGCATGTTCCATCCAATAGACATCTCATTTTCATAGATACCGTCACCGTAACATTCCGTGTTCCAAAAACGGTTCATGCAGCATAGATACAACCAATATTCACTGCTGAGATGTTATCATGTGAATTACCGATCTTTAATAAACCATTGAAGACATATGGTCACCTTAAAGCATTTACTCTGATTTCACAGCGTTTTCATAACACCAGTTTCGAAACTGAGGCAGATTTTTCAGTAAAACTCTCCTGGAGAGGGTTCTAACCAATAGATATGTAATTCACATAGTTTCCCTGTCCGTGACATTCCGTGTTCCGAACATGCTACATACATCACGGATTTCTCAAACATTTTTAATGATTTATGTACATGTGTATTACAGATCTTTCATCCACCATACAAGGCATATTGACACATAGAAACATTAACTCTGATTTCGCAGCTTCTTCCTAATAGCAGTTTCGACTATCAGGCAGTTTTCAAAGGAAAAAACTCTTGGAGCGAGTTCTACCCAATAGATACGTAAATTACATAGATTCCCCCACTGTGAAATTACGTGTTTCGAACACGCTACATGCAGAAAAGTTTCGACAAAAATAAAGTATAGAGTTGTTTGCATGAGGATGACAGGACTTTCATCACAATACAAGGCATATTCTTGCTTAGAAGCATTTTCTCTGATTTCACAGAGCTTCTCAAATGCCAGTTTCAAAAATGAGTCAGAGTTCACGGCAAAATCCTCTTGGAGCAGGTTCTAACAAATAGACATGTAATTTATGTGGATTCGCTCACCGTGACATTCTGTGTTCTGAACACGTTACATGCATCACGGATTTGACAAACATTCTTTAATGAGTTGTGTACATGTGTATTACTGAACATTCATCCACCTTACAATGCATATTTATACATAGAAAGTTTTATTCTGATTTAGTAGATTTCTCCTAATCTCAGTTTCTAAAATCATGCAGTTTTCCCAGAGAAATCCTCTTGGAGCGAGTTCGATCCAATAGACATGCAATTTACATAGAACCCGTCATCGTGAAATTCCGTGTTCCCAAAAATCTACATGCATCACGTATTCGACAAATATTCACTACAGAGTTGGTAGCATAATGATTACCAAATATTCATCCACCACATATGCCATATTGTCCCATTGAAGCACTTTCCCATATTTCAAAAGATTTTCCTAATGCCAGTTTTGAAAATGAGGCAGATTCGCAAAAAATTCTCGCGGAGCAAGTACTTCCCAATAGAAATGTAATTTACATAGTTTCCCTCGCAGTGACATTCCAATTTCCGAACACGCTACATACTTCCCGGATTTGACAAACATTTTTAATGAGTTATGTACATGTGTTTTACAGAACTTTCATCCACCATACAAGGCATATTTAAACCTAGAAACATTAACTCTGAATTTGCAGCCATTTCCTAATGCCAGTTTCGAAAATCAGGCCGTTCTCTCAGGAAAAAATTTTTGGAGCGCGTTCTACCAAATAGACATGAAATTTACATAGATTCCATCACCTTACATTTCCATCATACGATCACGCTACATGCATAGGCTTTCTACAATTATTCACATCAGGTTTGTTTGCATGAGGCTTTATGAACTTCCATCACAATACAAGGCATATTGACAGTTTGAAGCATTTTCTCTTATTTTGAAGATATATCCAAATGCCAGTTTCATAAATGAGGCAGATTTCACAGAAAAAAACTCTTGGAGTGAGTTCTACCCAAGAGAAATATATTTTACATAGATTCGCTCACTGTGATATTCTGTGTTCCGAACAGCCTTCATGTATCTCGGATTCGACAAATATTCTCTACGGAGTTGTTAGTATGTGGATTGCCGAACTTTCATCCACCATACAAGGTATACTTACACCTAGAATTGATTAATCTGAGTTCACAGCATATTCCTAATTCTAGTTTCAAAAATCAGGCTTTTATCACAGGAAAAATCTCTTGGAGCGATTTCTAACCTACGGAAAAATAATTTACATAAATTTCCTCACCGTGACATTCCGTGTTCCGAACATTCTACATGCATAACGGATTCGACAAATAATCACTACAGATTTGTTAGCATGTGGATTACCGAACTTTCATCACAATACATTGAATATTGATACTTAGAAGTATTTTCTCAGATTTTGCAGCATTTTCCTAACGCTAGTTTCAAAAATGAAGCAGTTTTGGCAGAAAAATTCTCTTGGAGTGTGTTCTACCCAATAGAAAAGTAGTTTACATTGTTTCAACCACCGTGAAATTCCACGTTCCGAACATGGTACATGCATCATGGATAAGAACAAAGATTCTTTAATATTTTGTGAAAATGTGGGTTACCAAACTTTCTTCCAACATAAAGGCATCTTTACACCTACAAATATTTTCTCTCATTTCGCAGCTTTATCCAAACATCCCATTCGAGAATCAAGCAATTTTCGCCGAAAAATTCTATTCTAGCTAGTTCTACCCATTAGAATTTTAATTTACATAGTTTCATTACCGTGAATTTCCGTGTTCCGAACACGCTAAATATGTCACGGCTATGAAAATTATTCCCTTCATATTTGGTTACGTGGATTACCGGACTTAAATTCCCCATTCAAGGCATATTCACACTTAGAAATATTTTCTCAGGTTTTTCCTAATGCCAGTTTTGAAAATGAGGCTGATTTCACAGAAAAAGGCTCTTGGAGCGAGTTCTACCCAAAAGATATGTAATTTAAGTAGTTCACTCACCGTGACATTCCGTGTTCTGAACATGTTTCATGCATCAAGGATTCGACAATCATTCTTTAATGAGTGTGAGCATGTGGATTTTCGATCTTTCATCCACCATACTAGACATATTTTCACCTAGAAATATTTACTCACAGTTCGCAGAATTTTATTAACGTCAGTTTCGAAAATCAGGCAGTTTTCCCAGAAAAATTCTCTTGTTGCATGTTCCATCCAATAGACATCTCATTTTCATAGATACCGTCACCGTAACATTCCGTGTTCCAAAAACGGTTCATGCAGCATAGATACAACCAATATTCACTGCTGAGATGTTATCATGTGAATTACCGATCTTTAATAAACCATTGAAGACATATGGTCACCTTAAAGCATTTACTCTGATTTCACAGCGTTTTCATAACACCAGTTTCGAAACTGAGGCAGATTTTTCAGTAAAACTCTCCTGGAGAGGGTTCTAACCAATAGATATGTAATTCACATAGTTTCCCTGTCCGTGACATTCCGTGTTCCGAACATGCTACATACATCACGGATTTCTCAAACATTTTTAATGGTTTATGTACATGTGTATTACAGATCTTTCATCCACCATACAAGGCATATTGACACATAGAAACATTAACTCTGATTTCGCAGCTTCTTCCTAATAGCAGTTTCGACTATCAGGCAGTTTTCAAAGGAAAAAACTCTTGGAGCGAGTTCTACCCAATAGATACGTAAATTACATAGATTCCCCCACTGTGAAATTACGTGTTTCGAACACGCTACATGCAGAAAAGTTTCGACAAAAATAAAGTATAGAGTTGTTTGCATGAGGATGACAGGACTTTCATCACAATACAAGGCATATTCTTGCTTAGAAGCATTTTCTCTGATTTCACAGAGCTTCTCAAATGCCAGTTTCAAAAATGAGTCAGAGTTCACGGCAAAATCCTCTTGGAGCAGGTTCTAACAAATAGACATGTAATTTATGTGGATTCGCTCACCGTGACATTCTGTGTTCTGAACACGTTACATGCATCACGGATTTGACAAACATTCTTTAATGAGTTGTGTACATGTGTATTACTGAACATTCATCCACCTTACAATGCATATTTATACATAGAAAGTTTTATTCTGATTTAGTAGATTTCTCCTAATCTCAGTTTCTAAAATCATGCAGTTTTCCCAGAGAAATCCTCTTGGAGCGAGTTCGATCCAATAGACATGCAATTTACATAGAACCCGTCATCGTGAAATTCCGTGTTCCCAAAAATCTACATGCATCACGTATTCGACAAATATTCACTACAGAGTTGGTAGCATAATGATTACCAAATATTCATCCACCACATATGCCATATTGTCCCATTGAAGCACTTTCCCATATTTCAAAAGATTTTCCTAATGCCAGTTTTGAAAATGAGGCAGATTCGCAAAAAATTCTCGCGGAGCAAGTACTTCCCAATAGAAATGTAATTTACATAGTTTCCCTCGCAGTGACATTCCAATTTCCGAACACGCTACATACTTCCCGGATTTGACAAACATTTTTAATGAGTTATGTACATGTGTTTTACAGAACTTTCATCCACCATACAAGGCATATTTAAACCTAGAAACATTAACTCTGAATTTGCAGCCATTTCCTAATGCCAGTTTCGAAAATCAGGCCGTTTTCTCAGGAAAAAATTTTTGGAGCGCGTTCTACCAAATAGACATGAAATTTACATAGATTCCATCACCTTACATTTCCATCATACGATCACGCTACATGCATAGGCTTTCTACAATTATTCACATCAGGTTTGTTTGCATGAGGCTTTATGAACTTCCATCACAATACAAGGCATATTGACAGTTTGAAGCATTTTCTCTTATTTTGAAGATATATCCAAATGCCAGTTTCATAAATGAGGCAGATTTCACAGAAAAAAACTCTTGGAGTGAGTTCTACCCAAGAGAAATATATTTTACATAGATTCGCTCACTGTGATATTCTGTGTTCCGAACAGCCTTCATGTATCTCGGATTCGACAAATATTCTCTACGGAGTTGTTAGTATGTGGATTGCCGAACTTTCATCCACCATACAAGGTATACTTACACCTAGAATTGATTAATCTGAGTTCACAGCATATTCCTAATTCTAGTTTCAAAAATCAGGCTTTTATCACAGGAAAAATCTCTTGGAGCGATTTCTAACCTACGGAAAAATAATTTACATAAATTTCCTCACCGTGACATTCCGTGTTCCGAACATTCTACATGCATAACGGATTCGACAAATAATCACTACAGATTTGTTAGCATGTGGATTACCGAACTTTCATCACAATACATTGAATATTGATACTTAGAAGTATTTTCTCAGATTTTGCAGCATTTTCCTAACGCTAGTTTCAAAAATGAAGCAGTTTTGGCAGAAAAATTCTCTTGGAGTGTGTTCTACCCAATAGAAAAGTAGTTTACATTGTTTCAACCACCGTGAAATTCCACGTTCCGAACATGGTACATGCATCATGGATAAGAACAAAGATTCTTTAATATTTTGCGAAAATGTGGGTTACCAAACTTTCTTCCAACATAAAGGCATCTTTACACCTACAAATATTTTCTCTCATTTCGCAGCTTTATCCAAACATCCCATTCGAGAGTCAAGCAATTTTCGCCGAAAAATTCTATTCTAGCTAGTTCTACCCATTAGAATTTTAATTTACATAGTTTCATTACCGTGAATTTCCGTGTTCCGAACACGCTAAATATGTCACGGCTATGAAAATTATTCCCTTCATATTTGGTTACGTGGATTACCGGACTTAAATTCCCCATTCAAGGCATATTCACACTTAGAAATATTTTCTCAGGTTTTTCCTAATGCCAGTTTTGAAAATGAGGCTGATTTCACAGAAAAAGGCTCTTGGAGCGAGTTCTACCCAAAAGATATGTAATTTAAGTAGTTCACTCACCGTGACATTCCGTGTTCTGAACATGTTTCATGCATCAAGGATTCGACAATCATTCTTTAATGAGTGTGAGCATGTGGATTTTCGATCTTTCATCCACCATACTAGACATATTTTCACCTAGAAATATTTACTCACAGTTCGCAGAATTTTATTAACGTCAGTTTCGAAAATCAGGCAGTTTTCCCAGAAAAATTCTCTTGTTGCATGTTCCATCCAATAGACATCTCATTTTCATAGATACCGTCACCGTAACATTCCGTGTTCCAAAAACGGTTCATGCAGCATAGATACAACCAATATTCACTGCTGAGATGTTATCATGTGAATTACCGATCTTTAATAAACCATTGAAGACATATGGTCACCTTAAAGCATTTACTCTGATTTCACAGCGTTTTCATAACACCAGTTTCGAAACTGAGGCAGATTTTTCAGTAAAACTCTCCTGGAGAGGGTTCTAACCAATAGATATGTAATTCACATAGTTTCCCTGTCCGTGACATTCCGTGTTCCGAACATGCTACATACATCACGGATTTCTCAAACATTTTTAATGATTTATGTACATGTGTATTACAGATCTTTCATCCACCATACAAGGCATATTGACACATAGAAACATTAACTCTGATTTCGCAGCTTCTTCCTAATAGCAGTTTCGACTATCAGGCAGTTTTCAAAGGAAAAAACTCTTGGAGCGAGTTCTACCCAATAGATACGTAAATTACATAGATTCCCCCACTGTGAAATTACGTGTTTCGAACACGCTACATGCAGAAAAGTTTCGACAAAAATAAAGTATAGAGTTGTTTGCATGAGGATGACAGGACTTTCATCACAATACAAGGCATATTCTTGCTTAGAAGCATTTTCTCTGATTTCACAGAGCTTCTCAAATGCCAGTTTCAAAAATGAGTCAGAGTTCACGGCAAAATCCTCTTGGAGCAGGTTCTAACAAATAGACATGTAATTTATGTGGATTCGCTCACCGTGACATTCTGTGTTCTGAACACGTTACATGCATCACGGATTTGACAAACATTCTTTAATGAGTTGTGTACATGTGTATTACTGAACATTCATCCACCTTACAATGCATATTTATACATAGAAAGTTTTATTCTGATTTAGTAGATTTCTCCTAATCTCAGTTTCTAAAATCATGCAGTTTTCCCAGAGAAATCCTCTTGGAGCGAGTTCGATCCAATAGACATGCAATTTACATAGAACCCGTCATCGTGAAATTCCGTGTTCCCAAAAATCTACATGCATCACGTATTCGACAAATATTCACTACAGAGTTGGTAGCATAATGATTACCAAATATTCATCCACCACATATGCCATATTGTCCCATTGAAGCACTTTCCCATATTTCAAAAGATTTTCCTAATGCCAGTTTTGAAAATGAGGCAGATTCGCAAAAAATTCTCGCGGAGCAAGTACTTCCCAATAGAAATGTAATTTACATAGTTTCCCTCGCAGTGACATTCCAATTTCCGAACACGCTACATACTTCCCGGATTTGACAAACATTTTTAATGAGTTATGTACATGTGTTTTACAGAACTTTCATCCACCATACAAGGCATATTTAAACCTAGAAACATTAACTCTGAATTTGCAGCCATTTCCTAATGCCAGTTTCGAAAATCAGGCCGTTTTCTCAGGAAAAAATTTTTGGAGCGCGTTCTACCAAATAGACATGAAATTTACATAGATTCCATCACCTTACATTTCCATCATACGATCACGCTACATGCATAGGCTTTCTACAATTATTCACATCAGGTTTGTTTGCATGAGGCTTTATGAACTTCCATCACAATACAAGGCATATTGACAGTTTGAAGCATTTTCTCTTATTTTGAAGATATATCCAAATGCCAGTTTCATAAATGAGGCAGATTTCACAGAAAAAAACTCTTGGAGTGAGTTCTACCCAAGAGAAATATATTTTACATAGATTCGCTCACTGTGATATTCTGTGTTCCGAACAGCCTTCATGTATCTCGGATTCGACAAATATTCTCTACGGAGTTGTTAGTATGTGGATTGCCGAACTTTCATCCACCATACAAGGTATACTTACACCTAGAATTGATTAATCTGAGTTCACAGCATATTCCTAATTCTAGTTTCAAAAATCAGGCTTTTATCACAGGAAAAATCTCTTGGAGCGATTTCTAACCTACGGAAAAATAATTTACATAAATTTCCTCACCGTGACATTCCGTGTTCCGAACATTCTACATGCATAACGGATTCGACAAATAATCACTACAGATTTGTTAGCATGTGGATTACCGAACTTTCATCACAATACATTGAATATTGATACTTAGAAGTATTTTCTCAGATTTTGCAGCATTTTCCTAACGCTAGTTTCAAAAATGAAGCAGTTTTGGCAGAAAAATTCTCTTGGAGTGTGTTCTACCCAATAGAAAAGTAGTTTACATTGTTTCAACCACCGTGAAATTCCACGTTCCGAACATGGTACATGCATCATGGATAAGAACAAAGATTCTTTAATATTTTGCGAAAATGTGGGTTACCAAACTTTCTTCCAACATAAAGGCATCTTTACACCTACAAATATTTTCTCTCATTTCGCAGCTTTATCCAAACATCCCATTCGAGAATCAAGCAATTTTCGCCGAAAAATTCTATTCTAGCTAGTTCTACCCATTAGAATTTTAATTTACATAGTTTCATTACCGTGAATTTCCGTGTTCCGAACACGCTAAATATGTCACGGCTATGAAAATTATTCCCTTCATATTTGGTTACGTGGATTACCGGACTTAAATTCCCCATTCAAGGCATATTCACACTTAGAAATATTTTCTCAGGTTTTTCCTAATGCCAGTTTTGAAAATGAGGCTGATTTCACAGAAAAAGGCTCTTGGAGCGAGTTCTACCCAAAAGATATGTAATTTAAGTAGTTCACTCACCGTGACATTCCGTGTTCTGAACATGTTTCATGCATCAAGGATTCGACAATCATTCTTTAATGAGTGTGAGCATGTGGATTTTCGATCTTTCATCCACCATACTAGACATATTTTCACCTAGAAATATTTACTCACATTTCGCAGAATTTTATTAACGTCAGTTTCGAAAATCAGGCAGTTTTCCCAGAAAAATTCTCTTGTTGCATGTTCCATCCAATAGACATCTCATTTTCATAGATACCGTCACCGTAACATTCCGTGTTCCAAAAACGGTTCATGCAGCATAGATACAACCAATATTCACTGCTGAGATGTTATCATGTGAATTACCGATCTTTAATAAACCATTGAAGACATATGGTCACCTTAAAGCATTTACTCTGATTTCACAGCGTTTTCATAACACCAGTTTCGAAACTGAGGCAGATTTTTCAGTAAAACTCTCCTGGAGAGGGTTCTAACCAATAGATATGTAATTCACATAGTTTCCCTGTCCGTGACATTCCGTGTTCCGAACATGCTACATACATCACGGATTTCTCAAACATTTTTAATGATTTATGTACATGTGTATTACAGATCTTTCATCCACCATACAAGGCATATTGACACATAGAAACATTAACTCTGATTTCGCAGCTTCTTCCTAATAGCAGTTTCGACTATCAGGCAGTTTTCAAAGGAAAAAACTCTTGGAGCGAGTTCTACCCAATAGATACGTAAATTACATAGATTCCCCCACTGTGAAATTACGTGTTTCGAACACGCTACATGCAGAAAAGTTTCGACACAAATAAAGTATAGAGTTGTTTGCATGAGGATGACAGGACTTTCATCACAATACAAGGCATATTCTTGCTTAGAAGCATTTTCTCTGATTTCACAGATCTTCTCAAATGCCAGTTTCAAAAATGAGTCAGAGTTCACGGCAAAATCCTCTTGGAGCAGGTTCTAACAAATAGACATGTAATTTATGTGGATTCGCTCACCGTGACATTCTGTGTTCTGAACACGTTACATGCATCACGGATTTGACAAACATTCTTTAATGAGTTGTGTACATGTGTATTACTGAACATTCATCCACCTTACAATGCATATTTATACATAGAAAGTTTTATTCTGATTTAGTAGATTTCTCCTAATCTCAGTTTCTAAAATCATGCAGTTTTCCCAGAGAAATCCTCTTGGAGCGAGTTCGATCCAATAGACATGCAATTTACATAGAACCCGTCATCGTGAAATTCCGTGTTCCCAAAAATCTACATGCATCACGTATTCGACAAATATTCACTACAGAGTTGGTAGCATAATGATTACCAAATATTCATCCACCACATATGCCATATTGACCCATTGAAGCACTTTCCCATATTTCAAAAGATTTTCCTAATGCCAGTTTTGAAAATGAGGCAGATTCGCAAAAAATTCTCGCGGAGCAAGTACTTCCCAATAGAAATGTAATTTACATAGTTTCCCTCGCAGTGACATTCCAATTTCCGAACACGCTACATACTTCCCGGATTTGACAAACATTTTTAATGAGTTATGTACATGTGTTTTACAGAACTTTCATCCACCATACAAGGCATATTTAAACCTAGAAACATTAACTCTGAATTTGCAGCCATTTCCTAATGCCAGTTTCGAAAATCAGGCCGTTTTCTCAGGAAAAAATTTTTGGAGCGCGTTCTACCAAATAGACATGAAATTTACATAGATTCCATCACCTTACATTTCCATCATACGATCACGCTACATGCATAGGCTTTCTACAATTATTCACATCAGGTTTGTTTGCATGAGGCTTTATGAACTTCCATCACAATACAAGGCATATTGACAGTTTGAAGCATTTTCTCTTATTTTGAAGATATATCCAAATGCCAGTTTCATAAATGAGGCAGATTTCACAGAAAAAAACTCTTGGAGTGAGTTCTACCCAAGAGAAATATATTTTACATAGATTCGCTCTCTGTGATATTCTGTGTTCCGAACAGCCTTCATGTATCTCGGATTCGACAAATATTCTCTACGGAGTTGTTAGTATGTGGATTGCCGAACTTTCATCCACCATACAAGGTATACTTACACCTAGAATTGATTAATCTGAGTTCACAGCATATTCCTAATTCTAGTTTCAAAAATCAGGCTTTTATCACAGGAAAAATCTCTTGGAGCGATTTCTAACCTACGGAAAAATAATTTACATAAATTTCCTCACCGTGACATTCCGTGTTCCGAACATTCTACATGCATAACGGATTCGACAAATAATCACTACAGATTTGTTAGCATGTGGATTACCGAACTTTCATCACAATACATTGAATATTGATACTTAGAAGTATTTTCTCAGATTTTGCAGCATTTTCCTAACGCTAGTTTCAAAAATGAAGCAGTTTTGGCAGAAAAATTCTCTTGGAGTGTGTTCTACCCAATAGAAAAGTAGTTTACATTGTTTCAACCACCGTGAAATTCCACGTTCCGAACATGGTACATGCATCATGGATAAGAACAAAGATTCTTTAATATTTTGCGAAAATGTGGGTTACCAAACTTTCTTCCAACATAAAGGCATCTTTACACCTACAAATATTTTCTCTCATTTCGCAGCTTTATCCAAACATCCCATTCGAGAATCAAGCAATTTTCGCCGAAAAATTCTATTCTAGCTAGTTCTACCCATTAGAATTTTAATTTACATAGTTTCATTACCGTGAATTTCCGTGTTCCGAACACGCTAAATATGTCACGGCTATGAAAATTATTCCCTTCATATTTGGTTACGTGGATTACCGGACTTAAATTCCCCATTCAAGGCATATTCACACTTAGAAATATTTTCTCAGGTTTTTCCTAATGCCAGTTTTGTAAATGAGGCTGATTTCACAGAAAAAGGCTCTTGGAGCGAGTTCTACCCAAAAGATATGTAATTTAAGTAGTTCACTCACCGTGACATTCCGTGTTCTGAACATGTTTCATGCATCAAGGATTCGACAATCATTCTTTAATGAGTGTGAGCATGTGGATTTTCGATCTTTCATCCACCATACTAGACATATTTTCACCTAGAAATATTTACTCACAGTTCGCAGAATTTTATTAACGTCAGTTTCGAAAATCAGGCAGTTTTCCCAGAAAAATTCTCTTGTTGCATGTTCCATCCAATAGACATCTCATTTTCATAGATACCGTCACCGTAACATTCCGTGTTCCAAAAACGGTTCATGCAGCATAGATACAACCAATATTCACTGCTGAGATGTTATCATGTGAATTACCGATCTTTAATAAACCATTGAAGACATATGGTCACCTTAAAGCATTTACTCTGATTTCACAGCGTTTTCATAACACCAGTTTCGAAACTGAGGCAGATTTTTCAGTAAAACTCTCCTGGAGAGGGTTCTAACCAATAGATATGTAATTCACATAGTTTCCCTGTCCGTGACATTCCGTGTTCCGAACATGCTACATACATCACGGATTTCTCAAACATTTTTAATGATTTATGTACATGTGTATTACAGATCTTTCATCCACCATACAAGGCATATTGACACATAGAAACATTAACTCTGATTTCGCAGCTTCTTCCTAATAGCAGTTTCGACTATCAGGCAGTTTTCAAAGGAAAAAACTCTTGGAGCGAGTTCTACCCAATAGATACGTAAATTACATAGATTCCCCCACTGTGAAATTACGTGTTTCGAACACGCTACATGCAGAAAAGTTTCGACAAAAATAAAGTATAGAGTTGTTTGCATGAGGATGACAGGACTTTCATCACAATACAAGGCATATTCTTGCTTAGAAGCATTTTCTCTGATTTCACAGAGCTTCTCAAATGCCAGTTTCAAAAATGAGTCAGAGTTCACGGCAAAATCCTCTTGGAGCAGGTTCTAACAAATAGACATGTAATTTATGTGGATTCGCTCACCGTGACATTCTGTGTTCTGAACACGTTACATGCATCACGGATTTGACAAACATTCTTTAATGAGTTGTGTACATGTGTATTACTGAACATTCATCCACCTTACAATGCATATTTATACATAGAAAGTTTTATTCTGATTTAGTAGATTTCTCCTAATCTCAGTTTCTAAAATCATGCAGTTTTCCCAGAGAAATCCTCTTGGAGCGAGTTCGATCCAATAGACATGCAATTTACATAGAAACCGTCATCGTGAAATTCCGTGTTCCCAAAAATCTACATGCATCACGTATTCGACAAATATTCACTACAGAGTTGGTAGCATAATGATTACCAAATATTCATCCACCACATATGCCATATTGTCCCATTGAAGCACTTTCCCATATTTCAAAAGATTTTCCTAATGCCAGTTTTGAAAATGAGGCAGATTCGCAAAAAATTCTCGCGGAGCAAGTACTTCCCAATAGAAATGTAATTTACATAGTTTCCCTCGCAGTGACATTCCAATTTCCGAACACGCTACATACTTCCCGGATTTGACAAACATTTTTAATGAGTTATGTACATGTGTTTTACAGAACTTTCATCCACCATACAAGGCATATTTAAACCTAGAAACATTAACTCTGAATTTGCAGCCTTTTCCTAATGCCAGTTTCGAAAATCAGGCTGTTTTCTCAGGAAAAAATTTTTGGAGCGCGTTCTACCAAATAGACATGAAATTTACATAGATTCCATCACCTTACATTTCCATCATACGATCACGCTACATGCATAGGCTTTCTACAATTATTCACATCAGGTTTGTTTGCATGTGGCTTTATGAACTTCCATCACAATACAAGGCATATTGACAGTTTGAAGCATTTTCTCTGATTTTGAAGAAATTTCCAAATGCCAGTTTCATAAATGAGGCAGATTTCGCAGAAAAAAACTCTTGGAGTGAGTTCTACCCAAGAGAAATGTATTTTACATAGATTCGCTCACCGTGATATTCTGTGTTCCGAACACCATTCATGTATCTCGGATTCGACAAATATTCTCTACGGAGTTGTTAGTATGTGGATTGCCGAACTTTCATCCACCATACAAGGTATACTTACACCTAGAATTGATTAATCTGAGTTCACAGCATATTCCTAATTCTAGTTTCAAAAATCAGGCTTTTATCACAGGAAAAATCTCTTGGAGCGATTTCTAACCTACGGAAAAATAATTTACATAAATTTCCTCACCGTGACATTCCGTGTTCCGAACATTCTACATGCATAACGGATTCGACAAATAATCACTACAGATTTGTTAGCATGTGGATTACCGAACTTTCATCACAATACATTGAATATTGATACTTAGAAGTATTTTCTCAGATTTTGCAGCATTTTCCTAACGCTAGTTTCAAAAATGAAGCAGTTTTGGCAGAAAAATTCTCTTGGAGTGTGTTCTACCCAATAGAAAAGTAGTTTACATTGTTTCAACCACCGTGAAATTCCACGTTCCGAACATGGTACATGCATCATGGATAAGAACAAAGATTCTTTAATATTTTGCGAAAATGTGGGTTACCAAACTTTCTTCCAACATAAAGGCATCTTTACACCTACAAATATTTTCTCTCATTTCGCAGCTTTATCCAAACATCCCATTCGAGAATCAAGCAATTTTCGCCGAAAAATTCTATTCTAGCTAGTTCTACCCATTAGAATTTTAATTTACATAGTTTCATTACCGTGAATTTCCGTGTTCCGAACACGCTAAATATGTCACGGCTATGAAAATTATTCCCTTCATATTTGGTTACGTGGATTACCGGACTTAAATTCCCCATTCAAGGCATATTCACACTTAGAAATATTTTCTCAGGTTTTTCCTAATGCCAGTTTTGTAAATGAGGCTGATTTCACAGAAAAAGGCTCTTGGAGCGAGTTCTACCCAAAAGATATGTAATTTAAGTAGTTCACTCACCGTGACATTCCGTGTTCTGAACATGTTTCATGCATCAAGGATTCGACAATCATTCTTTAATGAGTGTGAGCATGTGGATTTTCGATCTTTCATCCACCATACTAGACATATTTTCACCTAGAAATATTTACTCACAGTTCGCAGAATTTTATTAACGTCAGTTTCGAAAATCAGGCAGTTTTCCCAGAAAAATTCTCTTGTTGCATGTTCCATCCAATAGACATCTCATTTTCATAGATACCGTCACCGTAACATTCCGTGTTCCAAAAACGGTTCATGCAGCATAGATACAACCAATATTCACTGCTGAGATGTTATCATGTGAATTACCGATCTTTAATAAACCATTGAAGACATATGGTCACCTTAAAGCATTTACTCTGATTTCACAGCGTTTTCATAACACCAGTTTCGAAACTGAGGCAGATTTTTCAGTAAAACTCTCCTGGAGAGGGTTCTAACCAATAGATATGTAATTCACATAGTTTCCCTGTCCGTGACATTCCGTGTTCCGAACATGCTACATACATCACGGATTTCTCAAACATTTTTAATGATTTATGTACATGTGTATTACAGATCTTTCATCCACCATACAAGGCATATTGACACATAGAAACATTAACTCTGATTTCGCAGCTTCTTCCTAATAGCAGTTTCGACTATCAGGCAGTTTTCAAAGGAAAAAACTCTTGGAGCGAGTTCTACCCAATAGATACGTAAATTACATAGATTCCCCCACTGTGAAATTACGTGTTTCGAACACGCTACATGCAGAAAAGTTTCGACAAAAATAAAGTATAGAGTTGTTTGCATGAGGATGACAGGACTTTCATCACAATACAAGGCATATTCTTGCTTAGAAGCATTTTCTCTGATTTCACAGAGCTTCTCAAATGCCAGTTTCAAAAATGAGTCAGAGTTCACGGCAAAATCCTCTTGGAGCAGGTTCTAACAAATAGACATGTAATTTATGTGGATTCGCTCACCGTGACATTCTGTGTTCTGAACACGTTACATGCATCACGGATTTGACAAACATTCTTTAATGAGTTGTGTACATGTGTATTACTGAACATTCATCCACCTTACAATGCATATTTATACATAGAAAGTTTTATTCTGATTTAGTAGATTTCTCCTAATCTCAGTTTCTAAAATCATGCAGTTTTCCCAGAGAAATCCTCTTGGAGCGAGTTCGATCCAATAGACATGCAATTTACATAGAACCCGTCATCGTGAAATTCCGTGTTCCCAAAAATCTACATGCATCACGTATTCGACAAATATTCACTACAGAGTTGGTAGCATAATGATTACCAAATATTCATCCACCACATATGCCATATTGTCCCATTGAAGCACTTTCCCATATTTCAAAAGATTTTCCTAATGCCAGTTTTGAAAATGAGGCAGATTCGCAAAAAATTCTCGCGGAGCAAGTACTTCCCAATAGAAATGTAATTTACATAGTTTCCCTCGCAGTGACATTCCAATTTCCGAACACGCTACATACTTCCCGGATTTGACAAACATTTTTAATGAGTTATGTACATGTGTTTTACAGAACTTTCATCCACCATACAAGGCATATTTAAACCTAGAAACATTAACTCTGAATTTGCAGCCTTTTCCTAATGCCAGTTTCGAAAATCAGGCTGTTTTCTCAGGAAAAAATTTTTGGAGCGCGTTCTACCAAATAGACATGAAATTTACATAGATTCCATCACCTTACATTTCCATCATACGATCACGCTACATGCATAGGCTTTCTACAATTATTCACATCAGGTTTGTTTGCATGTGGCTTTATGAACTTCCATCACAATACAAGGCATATTGACAGTTTGAAGCATTTTCTCTGATTTTGAAGAAATTTCCAAATGCCAGTTTCATAAATGAGGCATATTTCGCAGAAAAAAACTCTTGGAGTGAGTTCTACCCAAGAGAAATGTATTTTACATAGATTCGCTCACCGTGATATTCTGTGTTCCGAACACCATTCATGTATCTCGGATTCGACAAATATTCTCTACGGAGTTGTTAGTATGTGGATTGCCGAACTTTCATCCACCATACAAGGTATACTTACACCTAGAATTGATTAATCTGAGTTCACAGCATATTCCTAATTCTAGTTTCAAAAATCAGGCTTTTATCACAGGAAAAATCTCTTGGAGCGATTTCTAACCTACGGAAAAATAATTTACATAAATTTCCTCACCGTGACATTCCGTGTTCCGAACATTCTACATGCATAACGGATTCGACAAATAATCACTACAGATTTGTTAGCATGTGGATTACCGAACTTTCATCACAATACATTGAATATTGATACTTAGAAGTATTTTCTCAGATTTTGCAGCATTTTCCTAACGCTAGTTTCAAAAATGAAGCAGTTTTGGCAGAAAAATTCTCTTGGAGTGTGTTCTACCCAATAGAAAAGTAGTTTACATTGTTTCAACCACCGTGAAATTCCACGTTCCGAACATGGTACATGCATCATGGATAAGAACAAAGATTCTTTAATATTTTGCGAAAATGTGGGTTACCAAACTTTCTTCCAACATAAAGGCATCTTTACACCTACAAATATTTTCTCTCATTTCGCAGCTTTATCCAAACATCCCATTCGAGAATCAAGCAATTTTCGCCGAAAAATTCTATTCTAGCTAGTTCTACCCATTAGAATTTTAATTTACATAGTTTCATTACCGTGAATTTCCGTGTTCCGAACACGCTAAATATGTCACGGCTATGAAAATTATTCCCTTCATATTTGGTTACGTGGATTACCGGACTTAAATTCCCCATTCAAGGCATATTCACACTTAGAAATATTTTCTCAGGTTTTTCCTAATGCCAGTTTTGTAAATGAGGCTGATTTCACAGAAAAAGGCTCTTGGAGCGAGTTCTACCCAAAAGATATGTAATTTAAGTAGTTCACTCACCGTGACATTCCGTGTTCTGAACATGTTTCATGCATCAAGGATTCGACAATCATTCTTTAATGAGTGTGAGCATGTGGATTTTCGATCTTTCATCCACCATACTAGACATATTTTCACCTAGAAATATTTACTCACAGTTCGCAGAATTTTATTAACGTCAGTTTCGAAAATCAGGCAGTTTTCCCAGAAAAATTCTCTTGTTGCATGTTCCATCCAATAGACATCTCATTTTCATAGATACCGTCACCGTAACATTCCGTGTTCCAAAAACGGTTCATGCAGCATAGATACAACCAATATTCACTGCTGAGATGTTATCATGTGAATTACCGATCTTTAATAAACCATTGAAGACATATGGTCACCTTAAAGCATTTACTCTGATTTCACAGCGTTTTCATAACACCAGTTTCGAAACTGAGGCAGATTTTTCAGTAAAACTCTCCTGGAGAGGGTTCTAACCAATAGATATGTAATTCACATAGTTTCCCTGTCCGTGACATTCCGTGTTCCGAACATGCTACATACATCACGGATTTCTCAAACATTTTTAATGATTTATGTACATGTGTATTACAGATCTTTCATCCACCATACAAGGCATATTGACACATAGAAACATTAACTCTGATTTCGCAGCTTCTTCCTAATAGCAGTTTCGACTATCAGGCAGTTTTCAAAGGAAAAAACTCTTGGAGCGAGTTCTACCCAATAGATACGTAAATTACATAGATTCCCCCACTGTGAAATTACGTGTTTCGAACACGCTACATGCAGAAAAGTTTCGACAAAAATAAAGTATAGAGTTGTTTGCATGAGGATGACAGGACTTTCATCACAATACAAGGCATATTCTTGCTTAGAAGCATTTTCTCTGATTTCACAGAGCTTCTCAAATGCCAGTTTCAAAAATGAGTCAGAGTTCACGGCAAAATCCTCTTGGAGCAGGTTCTAACAAATAGACATGTAATTTATGTGGATTCGCTCACCGTGACATTCTGTGTTCTGAACACGTTACATGCATCACGGATTTGACAAACATTCTTTAATGAGTTGTGTACATGTGTATTACTGAACATTCATCCACCTTACAATGCATATTTATACATAGAAAGTTTTATTCTGATTTAGTAGATTTCTCCTAATCTCAGTTTCTAAAATCATGCAGTTTTCCCAGAGAAATCCTCTTGGAGCGAGTTCGATCCAATAGACATGCAATTTACATAGAACCCGTCATCGTGAAATTCCGTGTTCCCAAAAATCTACATGCATCACGTATTCGACAAATATTCACTACAGAGTTGGTAGCATAATGATTACCAAATATTCATCCACCACATATGCCATATTGACCCATTGAAGCACTTTCCCATATTTCAAAAGATTTTCCTAATGCCAGTTTTGAAAATGAGGCAGATTCGCAAAAAATTCTCGCGGAGCAAGTACTTCCCAATAGAAATGTAATTTACATAGTTTCCCTCGCAGTGACATTCCAATTTCCGAACACGCTACATACTTCCCGGATTTGACAAACATTTTTAATGAGTTATGTACATGTGTTTTACAGAACTTTCATCCACCATACAAGGCATATTTAAACCTAGAAACATTAACTCTGAATTTGCAGCCTTTTCCTAATGCCAGTTTCGAAAATCAGGCTGTTTTCTCAGGAAAAAATTTTTGGAGCGCGTTCTACCAAATAGACATGAAATTTACATAGATTCCATCACCTTACATTTCCATCATACGATCACGCTACATGCATAGGCTTTCTACAATTATTCACATCAGGTTTGTTTGCATGTGGCTTTATGAACTTCCATCACAATACAAGGCATATTGACAGTTTGAAGCATTTTCTCTGATTTTGAAGAAATTTCCAAATGCCAGTTTCATAAATGAGGCAGATTTCGCAGAAAAAAACTCTTGGAGTGAGTTCTACCCAAGAGAAATGTATTTTACATAGATTCGCTCACCGTGATATTCTGTGTTCCGAACACCCTTCATGTATCTCGGATTCGACAAATATTCTCTACGGAGTTGTTAGTATGTGGATTGCCGAACTTTCATCCACCATACAAGGTATACTTACACCTAGAATTGATTAATCTGAGTTCACAGCATATTCCTAATTCTAGTTTCAAAAATCAGGCTTTTATCACAGGAAAAATCTCTTGGAGCGATTTCTAACCTACGGAAAAATAATTTACATAAATTTCCTCACCGTGACATTCCGTGTTCCGAACATTCTACATGCATAACGGATTCGACAAATAATCACTACAGATTTGTTAGCATGTGGATTACCGAACTTTCATCACAATACATTGAATATTGATACTTAGAAGTATTTTCTCAGATTTTGCAGCATTTTCCTAACGCTAGTTTCAAAAATGAAGCAGTTTTGGCAGAAAAATTCTCTTGGAGTGTGTTCTACCCAATAGAAAAGTAGTTTACATTGTTTCAACCACCGTGAAATTCCACGTTCCGAACATGGTACATGCATCATGGATAAGAACAAAGATTCTTTAATATTTTGTGAAAATGTGGGTTACCAAACTTTCTTCCAACATAAAGGCATCTTTACACCTACAAATATTTTCTCTCATTTCGCAGCTTTATCCAAATATCCCATTCGAGAATCAAGCAATTTTCGCCGAAAAATTCTATTCTAGCTAGTTCTACCCATTAGAATTTTAATTTACATAGTTTCATTACCGTGAATTTCCGTGTTCCGAACACGCTAAATATGTCACGGCTATGAAAATTATTCCCTTCATATTTGGTTACGTGGATTACCGGACTTAAATTCCCCATTCAAGGCATATTCACACTTAGATATATTTTCTCAGGTTTTTCCTAATGCCAGTTTTGTAAATGAGGCTGATTTCACAGAAAAAGGCTCTTGGAGCGAGTTCTACCCAAAAGATATGTAATTTAAGTAGTTCACTCACCGTGACATTCCGTGTTCTGAACATGTTTCATGCATCAAGGATTCGACAATCATTCTTTAATGAGTGTGAGCATGTGGATTTTCGATCTTTCATCCACCATACTAGACATATTTTCACCTAGAAATATTTACTCACAGTTCGCAGAATTTTATTAACGTCAGTTTCGAAAATCAGGCAGTTTTCCCAGAAAAATTCTCTTGTTGCATGTTCCATCCAATAGACATCTCATTTTCATAGATACCGTCACCGTAACATTCCGTGTTCCAAAAACGGTTCATGCAGCATAGATACAACCAATATTCACTGCTGAGATGTTATCATGTGAATTACCGATCTTTAATAAACCATTGAAGACATATGGTCACCTTAAAGCATTTACTCTGATTTCACAGCGTTTTCATAACACCAGTTTCGAAACTGAGGCAGATTTTTCAGTAAAACTCTCCTGGAGAGGGTTCTAACCAATAGATATGTAATTCACATAGTTTCCCTGTCCGTGACATTCCGTGTTCCGAACATGCTACATACATCACGGATTTCTCAAACATTTTTAATGATTTATGTACATGTGTATTACAGATCTTTCATCCACCATACAAGGCATATTGACACATAGAAACATTAACTCTGATTTCGCAGCTTCTTCCTAATAGCAGTTTCGACTATCAGGCAGTTTTCAAAGGAAAAACTCTTGGAGCGAGTTCTACCCAATAGATACGTAAATTACATAGATTCCCCCACTGTGAAATTACGTGTTTCGAACACGCTACATGCAGAAAAGTTTCGACAAAAATAAAGTATAGAGTTGTTTGCATGAGGATGACAGGACTTTCATCACAATACAAGGCATATTCTTGCTTAGAAGCATTTTCTCTGATTTCACAGAGCTTCTCAAATGCCAGTTTCAAAAATGAGTCAGAGTTCACGGCAAAATCCTCTTGGAGCAGGTTCTAACAAATAGACATGTAATTTATGTGGATTCGCTCACCGTGACATTCTGTGTTCTGAACACATTACATGCATCACGGATTTGACAAACATTCTTTAATGAGTTGTGTACATGTGTATTACTGAACATTCATCCACCTTACAATGCATATTTATACATAGAAAGTTTTATTCTGATTTAGTAGATTTCTCCTAATCTCAGTTTCTAAAATCATGCAGTTTTCCCAGAGAAATCCTCTTGGATCGAGTTCGATCCAATAGACATGCAATTTACATAGAACCCGTCATCGTGAAATTCCGTGTTCCCAAAAATCTACATGCATCACGTATTCGACAAATATTCACTACAGAGTTGGTAGCATAATGATTACCAAATATTCATCCACCATATATGCCATATTGACCCATTGAAGCACTTTCCCATATTTCAAAAGATTTTCCTAATGCCAGTTTTGAAAATGAGGCAGATTCGCAAAAAATTCTCACGGAGCAAGTACTTCCCAATAGAAATGTAATTTACATAGTTTCCCTCGCAGTGACATTCCAATTTCCGAACACGCTACATACTTCCCGGATTTGACAAACATTTTTAATGAGTTATGTACATGTGTTTTACAGAACTTTCATCCACCATACAAGGCATATTTAAACCTAGAAACATTAACTCTGAATTTGCAGCCTTTTCCTAATGCCAGTTTCGAAAATCAGGCCGTTTTCTCAGGAAAAAATTTTTGGAGCGCGTTCTACCAAATAGACATGAAATTTACATAGATTCCATCACCTTACATTTCCATCATACGATCACGCTACATGCATAGGCTTTCTACAATTATTCACATCAGGTTTGTTTGCATGTGGCTTTATGAACTTCCATCACAATACAAGGCATATTGACAGTTTGAAGCATTTTCTCTTATTTTGAAGATATATCCAAATGCCAGTTTCATAAATGAGGCAGATTTCACAGAAAAAAACTCTTGGAGTGAGTTCTACCCAAGAGAAATGTATTTTACATAGATTCGCTCACCGTGATATTCTGTGTTCCGAACACCCTTCATGTATCTCGGATTCGACAAATATTCTCTACGGAGTTGTTAGTATGCGGATTGCCGAACTTTCATCCACCATACAAGGTATACTTACACCTAGAATTGATTAATCTGAGTTCACAGCATATTCCTAATTCTAGTTTCAAAAATCAGGCTTTTATCACAGGAAAAATCTCTTGGAGCGATTTCTAACCTACGGAAAAATAATTTACATAAATTTCCTCACCGTGACATTCCGTGTTCCGAACATTCTACATGCATAACGGATTCGACAAATAATCACTACAGATTTGTTAGCATGTGGATTACCGAACTTTCATCACAATACATTGAATATTGATACTTAGAAGTATTTTCTCAGATTTTGCAGCATTTTCCTAACGCTAGTTTCAAAAATGAAGCAGTTTTGGCAGAAAAATTCTCTTGGAGTGTGTTCTACCCAATAGAAAAGTAGTTTACATTGTTTCAACCACCGTGAAATTCCACGTTCCTAACATGGTACATACATCACGGATAAGAAAAAAGATTCTTTAATATGTTGTGAAAATTTGGATTAACGAACTTTCTTCCAACATAAAGGCATCTTTACACCTACAAATATTTTCTCTCATTTTGCAGCTTTATCCAATCATCCCATTCGAGAATTAAGCAATTTTTGTAGAAAATTTCTGTTCTAACAAGTTCTACCCAGTAGATTTGTAATTTACATATTTTCACTACCGTGAAATTTTGTTTTCTGAACGCACTACATGAAGCACTGTTTGAAAAATGTTTACTACACCCTTGTTAACATGTGGATTACCGGACTTTCATCCACCAATAATGTCATATTGACACTTAGAAGCATTTTCTCATATTTTGAAGATTTTTCCTAACGCCAGATTTGAAAATGAGTCAGATTTTGCAGAAACATCCTCTTGGGGCGTGTTCTACCCAATAGAATAGTAATTTACATAGATGTGTTCATCAAGATATTTTGTGTTCCGAACACGTTTCATGTATCTTGGATTCGACAAATATTCACTACAGAGTTGTTAGCATGTGGATTATCAGTCTTACATCAACCATAAAGGAATATTTACACCTACAAGAATTTACTCGCATTTCGCAGTTTTATCCAAACGTCAAATTCGGAAATCATGCAATTTTCGCAAAAAAATTCTATTCAAGCTTGTTCTACCCAATAGAATTTTAATTTATATAGTTTCATTACCGTGAATTTCTGTGTTCCGAACACGCTAAATAAGTCATGGATTCGAAAACTATTCCCTTCATAGTTGGTTACGTGGATTACTGGACTTAAATTCACCATTCAAGTCACATTCACACTTAGAAA
The DNA here is from genome assembly GCF_048773025.1 of Camelus bactrianus. Taxonomy (NCBI): domain Eukaryota; kingdom Metazoa; phylum Chordata; class Mammalia; order Artiodactyla; family Camelidae; genus Camelus; species Camelus bactrianus. The sequence goes on along the minus strand of NC_133539.1, from coordinate 138,506,798 downwards.
CATTTTGTCAGGTTTCTCAGGTTTTTCCTAATGCCAGTTTTGAAAATGAGGCTGATTTCACAGAAAAAGTCTCTTGGAGCGAGTTCTACACAAAAGGTATGTAATTTAAGTAGTTCACTCACCGTGACATTCCGTGTTCTGAACATGTTATATGTATCAAGGATTCGACAATCATTCTTTAATGAGTGTGAGCATGTGGATTACCAAACTTTCATCCACCATACATGAAGTATTTTCACCTAGAAACATTTACTTACATTTCTCAGAATTTTCCTAATGTCAGTTTTGAAAATCAGGCAGTTTTCACTGAAAAATTATCTTATTGCATGTTCCATCCAGTAGACATCTCATTTTCATTGATACCGTCACCGTAACATTCTAACATTCCGTGTTTTAAAAACAGTTCATGCACCAAGGATTCAACAAATATTAACTGCTGTGTTGTTAGGATGTGAATTACCGATCTTTAATAAATCATTGAAGACATATTGTCACCTTAAAGCATTTACTTTGATTTCACAGTGTTTTCATAACACCAGTTTTGAAACTGCGGCAGATTTTTCAGTGAAACTCTCCTGGATAGTGTTCTAACCAATAGATATGTAATTCACATAGTTTCCCTCTCCGTGACATTCTGTGTTCTGAACATGCTACATACATCACGGATTTCTCAAACATTTTTAATGATTTATGTACATGTGTATTACAGATCTTTCATCCACCATACAAGGCATATTGACACATAGAAACATTAACTCTGAGTTTGCAGCATTTTCCTAATAGAAGTTTCGAAAATTAGGCAGATTTCAAAGGAAAAAACTGATGGAGCATGTTCTACCCCATAGATACGTAAATTACATAGATTCCCCCGCTGTGAAATTACGTGTTTTGAACACACTACATGCAGAAAAGTTTCGACAAAAATAAAGTATATAGTTGTTTGCATGAGGATGACAGGACTTTCATCACAATACAAGGCATATTGATGCTTAGAAGCATTTTCTCTGATTTCACAGGGCTTTCCAAACACCAGTTTCAAAAATGAGGCAGATTTCACGGCAAAAACCTCTTGGAGCAGGTTCTAACCTATAGACATGTAATTTACATGGATTCACTCACCGTGAAATTCCATGTTCTGAACACACTACATGCATCTCAGATTCGACAAATATTCACTACATAGTTGTAAGCATGTGGATTACAGCACTTTCATCCACTATAGAAGGCTTACTGACACTTTGAAGAATTTTCTCAGATTTCACAGCCTAGTTTTAACGCCAGTTTAGGTAATGAGACAGAATTGGCAGATAAATGCTCTTGGAGCTAGTTATACCCAAAAGATATGTAATTTACCTTGTTTCACTCACCGTGACATTCCGTGTTCTGAACACGTTACATGCACTACGGATTTGACAGACATTCTTCAATGAGTTGTGAACATGTGTATTACCGAACTTTCATCCTCCATAAAATGTATATTTATACATAGAAAATTTTATTCTGATTTAGTAGATTTCTCCTAATCTCAGTTTGAAAAATCATGCAGTATTCCCATAGAAATCATCTTGGAGCGAGTTCTATCCAATAGATTTTCAATTTACATAGAAATATTCATCGCGATATTCCGTGTTTCAAAATAGCTACATGCATCACGGATTCAACAAATATTCCCTACAGTGTTTGTAGCATAAGGATTAGCGAACATTCATCCACTATAAATGCCATATTGACAGTTTGAAGCACTTTCCCATATTTCAAAATTTTTTCCTAATTCCAGTTAAAAAAGAGGCAGATTCACAAAAATTTCTCGTGGAGAAATTCCTTCCCAATAGACATGTAATTTACATAGTTTCCCTCACTGTGACTTTCCAATTTCCACACACACATCAAGGTTTCAACAAACTTTCTCCAATGAGTTGTGAACATGTAGATTACAGAACTTTCATCCACCATTCATGGCATATTTATACCTAGAAACATTAACTTTGAATTTCCAGATTATTCCTAATGCCAGTTTCGAAAATCAGGCCGTTTTCTCACGAAAAATTTTTGGAGCAAGTTCTACCGAATAGACGTGTAATTTACATAGGTTTCTTCGCCGGTAATTTCCATGATACTATCACGCTACATGCATAACACTTTCTACAAATATACACCACAGATTAATTTGCATGTGGTTTTACGAACTTCCATTACAATACAAGGCATATTGACACTTTGAAGCATTTTCTCTGATTTTGCAGAGATTTTCAAACACCAGTTTCGAAAATGAGGCAGATTTCGCAGAAAAAACTCTTGGAGTGAGTTCTACCCAAGAGACATGTATTTTACATAGATTCGCTCACCGTGATATTCTGTGTTCCGAACACTCTTCATGTATCTGGGATTCGACATATATTCACTACAGAGTTGTTAGCATCCGGATTACTGAACTTTCATCCAGCATACAAGGCATATTTACACCTAGAATTTATTAATCTGAGTTCACAGGGTTTTCCTAACTCCAGTTTCGAAAATCAGGCAGTTTTCTCAGGAAAAATCTCTTGGAGCGATTTCTAACCAAGAGAAATGCAATTTACATAAATTCCCTGGCCGTGAAATTGCATTTTCCGAACATGCTACATGCATAATGGATTCGACAGAAATTCACTACAGATTTGTTAGCATGTGGATTACCGAACTTTCATCACTATACATTGAATATTGATACTTAGAAGTATTTTCTCAGATTTTACAGCGTTTTTCAAATGCCAGTTTCAAAAATGAAGCAGTTTTCACAGAAAAATTCTCTTGGAGCGAGTTCTGCCCAATAGAGTAGTAATTTACATTGTTTCAATCACCGTGAAATTCCACATTCCGAACATGGTACATGCATCACGGATTAGAAAAAGATTCTTTAGTATGTTGTGTAAATGTGGATTACCGAACTAACTTCCAACATAAAGGCATATTTACACCTACAAATATTTACTCTCATTTTGCAGCTTTTTCCAAAGTTCAGATTCGATAATAATGCAATTTCCACAGAAAAAATCTCTTCATGCGTGTTCTACCCAATAGACAAGTAACTTATATTGTTTCCTTCACTAAGACATTGTGTACTCCAAACATATTACATTCATCATGAATTCGACATACATTCTTTAATGAGTATGAGCATGTGGATTACCGAACTTTCATCCACCATGCAAGGAATATTTACACCTAGAAGTACTTATTCTGATTTCGCAGGTTTTTCCTAACATCCAGTTTCAAAAGTCATGAAATTTTCGCAGAAAATTCAATTCAAGTGAGTTCTATCCAGCAGAATTGTTATTTTCAGTGTTTCACTCAACAAGACATTCCTGGTTCCGAAAACGTTACATTCATCATGGCTTTGACAAACTTTATTTAATGACTGTGAGCAAGTGGATTACCGAATTTTCAACCACCATACAAGGCATATTTACACCTAGAAACATTTACTTACATTTCGCAGATTTTTCCTAACGTCAGTTATGAAAATCAGGCAGTTTTCACAGAAAAATTCTCTTCCTGCATGTTCGATCCAATAGACATCTCATTTACATAGATAGCATCACCGTAAAATTCCGTGTTCTGAACACGGTACATGTACAACTGATTTGAGAAATATTCACTGCTGATTTGTTAGCATGTGAATTACCAAACTTAAATAAACCATTGAAGACATATAGACACCTAAATGCGTTTACTAAGATTTCACAGCGTTTTCATAACACCAGTTTCGAAACTGAGGCAGATTTATCAGTAAAATGCTCCTGAAGCAGTATCTAACGAGTAGACATGTAATTTGCATTGATTAGATCACCATGAATTTCCGTGTTTTGTATAAGCTACATACATCACTGATTCGACAAATATTCACTACAGAGTTGTTAGCATGTGGATTACCATATTTTCATCCACCACCCATTACATATTGACACTTAGAATAATTTTCTCATATTTTGAAGATTTTTCCTAACACCAGATTTGAAAATGAGGCAGATTTTTCAGAAAAATGCTCTTGGAATGTGTTCTACCCAATTGACATGTAATTTACAGAGATTCGCTCACCATGATACTCTGGGTTCTGAACACGCTTCATGTATCTCGGATTTGACAAATATTCACTACAGTGTTAGCATGTGGATAACCAAAGTTTCATCCACCACATAAGGCATATTTACACCTACAAATATTTACTGTCTTTTCCCAGCTTTATCCAATGATCAAATTCGAAAATCATGCATTTTTCACAAAAAATTCTATTCAAGCTTGTTCTACCCAATAGAATTGAAATTTACATAGTTTCAATACCGTGAATTTCGGTGTTCCAAACACGCTTAATAAATCAGGGTTTTGAAAAATATTCACTTCATAGTTGTTAACATTTGGATTACCGGACTTTCATTCCCCATTCAAGGCATATTGACACTTAGAATCATTTTCTCAGATTTCTCAGGTTTTTCCTAACAGCAGTTTGAAAATGAGGCAGATTTCACAGAAAAAGGCCCTTGGAGCGAGTTCTACCCAAAAGATATGTAATTTAAATAGTTTCACTCAGTGTGACATTCTGTGTTTTGAACAGGTTACATGCATCACGGATTCGACAAACATTCTTTAATCACTGTGTGCATGTGGATTACCAAACTTTCATCCACCATACAAGGCGTATTTTCACCTAGAAACTTTTACTAAGATTTTGCAGAATTTTCCTAATGGCAGTTTCAAAAATCAGGCAGTTTTCGCATATAAATTCACTAGGTGCATGTTCTATACAAGAGAAATCTCATTTTCATAGATACCGTCACCGTAACATTCCATGTTCCGAAAACGTTACATGCAAAATGGATTCAACAAATATTCACTGCTGAGTTGTTAGCATGTGAATTACAGATCTTTAATAAACCATTGAGGACATATTGTGACCTTAAAGCATTTACTCAGATTTTGCAGCTTTTTCATAACACCAGTTTTCAATCTGAGGCAGATTTTACGGTAAATGCTCCTGGAGCGGGTTCTAACCAATAGATATGTAATTTACATAGTTTCCCTCACCGTGACAGTCCGTTTTCCGAACATGCTACATACATCACGGTTATGACAAACATTTCTAAATAGTTGTTTACATGTGTATTACAGAACTTTCATCCACCATACAAGGCATATTTACACCTAGAAACATTAACTCTGAGTTCGCAGTGCTTTCCTATTAGCAGTTGTGAACATCAGGCAGTTTTCAAAGGAAAAAACTGCTGGAGCGTGTTGTATCCAATAGATATGTAAATTACATAGATTCCCCCGCTGTGAAATTATGTGTTTCGAACATGCTACATGCAGAAAGGTTTCGACAAAAATACACTACAGGGTTCCTTGCATGTGGATTACAGTAGTTTCATCACAATACAAGGAATATTGATACTTAGAAGCATTTTCTCTGATTTCACAGCGCTTTCCAAAAGCCAGTTTTGAAAATGAGGCAGATTTCACGGCAAAAACCTCTTGGAGCGGGTTCTAACCAATAGATATGTAATTTACATTGATTCGATCACCGTGAAATTCCGTGTTCCGAAACACGCTGCATGCACCTCGGATTTGACAAATATTCACTACAGAGTTGTTAGCAAGTGGATTACAGCACTTTCATCCACCATACAAGGCTTACTGACACTTTGAAGAATTTTCTCAGATTTCACAGTTCAGTTTTAACGCCAGTTTAGAAAATGAGGCAGATTTGGCAGAAAAATGCTCTTGGAGCGAGTTCTACCCAAGAGAATTGTAATTTACCTAGTTTTACTCACCGTGACATTCCGTGTTCTGACCACGTTCCATGCATCACGGATTCAACAAACATACTTTAATGAGTTGTGAACATGGGTATTACCGAACTTTCATCCACCTAACAATGCATATTTATACATAGAATATTTTATTTTGATTTAGTAGATTTCTCCTAATGTCAGCTTCTAAATTCATGCAGTTTTCCCAGAAAAATCCTCTTGGAGCGAGTTCTACCCAATAGACATGCAATTTACTTAGAAACCGTCATCGTGAAACTCCGTGTTCCGAAAAAGCTACATGCATCACGGATTCGAAATATATTCACTACAGAGTTGTTAGCATAAGGATTACCGAACTTTCATCCACCATAAAAGCCATATTGACACTTTGAAGCATTTTCTCATATTTCAAAATTTTTTCCTAATGCCAGTTTTGATAATGAGGCAGATTCGCAGAAAAATTCTCGTGGCGCGAGTACTTCCCAATAGAAATGTAATTTACATATTTTCCCTCACTTTGACATTCCAATTTCTGCACACACATCAAGGTTTCAACAAACTTTCTCCAATGAGTTGTGAACATGTATATTACAGAAATTTCATCCACCATACTTGCCATTTTAACACCTAGAAACATTAACTCTGAGTTTCCAGATTTTTGCTAATGCCAGTTCCGAAAATCAGGCCGTTTTCTCACGAAAAATTTTTTGGAGTGAGTTCTACCCAATAGAATTGTAATTTACATAGGTTCCTTCACGGGGAATTTCCGTGATATGATCACGGAACATGCATGACACTTTTTACAAATATTCACCACAGATTTGTTTGCATGTGGTTTTACGTACTTCCATCACAATACAAGGCATATTGACACTTTGAAGCATTTTCTCTGATTTTGCAGAGATTTTCAAACGCCAGTTTCGAAAATGAGGCAGATTTCACAGAAAAATCTTTTGGACCTGGTTCTACCCAAGAGACATGTAGTTTACATAGATTCGCTCACCGTGATATTCTGTGTTCCAAAAAAGCTTCATGTATCTTGGATTCGACAAGTATTCACTACAGAGTTGTTAGCATGCAGATTACCGAACTTTCATCCACCATACAAAGCATATTTACACCGAGAAATTATTAATCTGAGTTCGCAGTGTTTTCCTAACTCCAGTTTCGAAAATCAGGCAGTTTTCTCAGGAAAAATCTCTTGGAGCGATTTCTAACCAAGAGAAATGCAATTTAAATAAATTCCCTTGCCGTGAAATTGCATTTTCCGAACATGCTACATGCATAATGGATTCGACAAAGATTCACTACAGATTTGTTAGCATGTGGATTACCGAACTTTCATCACAATACATTGAATATTGATACTTAGAAGTATTTTCTCAGATTTTGCAGCGTTTTCCAAACGCCAGTTTCAAAAATGAAGCAGTTTTCACAGAAAAATTCTCTTGGAGCGAGTTCTGCCCAATAGAGTAGTAATTTACATTGTTTCAATCACCGTGAAATTCCACAATCCGAACATGGTACATGCATCACGGATTAGAAAAAGATTCTTTTATATGCTGTGAAAATATGGATTACCGAACTTTCTTCCAACATAAAGGCGTATTAACACCTACAAATATTTACTCTCATTTTGCAGCTTTTTCAAAACTTCACGTTCGATAATCATGCAATTTTTGCAGAAAAATTCTATTCTAGCTAGTTGTACCCTATATAATTGTAATTTACATAGTTTCATTACCATGAAATTCCATTTTCCGAAAGCACTACATGAATCACGGTTTGAAAAATAATAACTACACTGTTATTAACATGTGGATTACCGGACTTTCATTCACCATTCAATGCATATTGACACTTAGAAGCATTTTCTCAGATTTCGCAGTATTCTCCTAATGGCAGTTTGAAAATGAGGCACATTTCGCAGAAAAATTCTCTTCAAGCGAGTTCTACCCAACAGATATGTAACTTATATTGTTTCCTTCACTATGACATTCCGTAATCTAAAGACGTTACATGCATCATGAATTCGACAAACATTCTTCAATGTGTGTGAGCATGTGGATTACCGAAATTTCATCCACCATACAAGGAATATTTACACGTAGAAGTTGTTATTTTGATTTTGCAGGTTTTTCCTAACATCCAATTTCGAAAGTCATGAAATTTTCGCAGAAAAATTCAATTCAAGTGAGTTCTATCCAGTAGAAATGTTATTTTCAGAGTTTCACTCACCGAGACATTCCATGTTCCAAAAACGTTACATTCATCATGGCTTCGACAAACATTATTTAATGACTGTCAGCATGTGGATTACTGAATTTTCAACCACAATACAAGGCATATTTATCCCTAGAAACATTTACTTATATTTTGCAGCTTTTTCCTAATTTCAGTTATTAAAATCAGGCATTTTTCACAGAAAAATTCTCTTGCTGCATGTTCGATCCTATAGATATCTAATTTACATAGATACCATCACCGTAACATTCCGTGATCTGAACATGGTACATGTACAACAGATTCGAGAAATATTCACTGCTGATTTGTTAGCATGTGAATTACCCAACTTAAATAAACCATAGAGGACATATTGACACCTAAATGCATTTACTAAAATTTTGCAGTGTTTTCATAACACCTGTTTTGAAACTGAGGCAGAATTATCATTAAAATGCTCCTGGAGCTCGTTCTAACCAATAGACATGTAATTTGCATAGATTAGATCACCATTTAATTCCGTGATTTCTATAAGCTACATGCATCACGAATTCGACAAATATTCACTACAGAGTTGTTAGCAGGTGGATTACAAATCTTTCATCCACCAACCAAGACATATTGACACTTAGAAGCATTTTCTCATATTTTGAAGATTTTACCTAACGCCAGATTTGAAAATGAGGCACATTTTGCAGAAAAATGCTCTTGGAGCGAGTTCTACCCAATAGAAACGTAATTTACATAGATTCGCTCACCATGATATTCTGTGTTCTGAACACGTTTCATGTATCTCGGATTCGACATATATTCACCACAGATTTGTTAGCATGTGGATTACAAATCTTTCATCCACCATACAAGGCATATTTACACCTACAAATATTTACTCTCATTTTGCAGCTTTTTCCAAACTTCACATTCGATAATCAAGCAATTTTCGCAGAAAAATTCTATTCAAACTATTTCTACCCAATAGAATTGTAATTTATATAGTTTCATAACCATGAAATTCCGTGTTCTGAACACGCTAAATTAATCATGGAATCGAAAAATATTCACTTCAGAGTTGTTAACATATGGATTACCGGACTTTCATTCCCCATTCAAGGCATATTGACCCTTAGAAGCATTTTCTCATATTTCGAAAGTTTTTCCTAATGCCACTTTTTAAATTGAGGCAGATTTCACAGAAAAATGCTCTTGGAGCGAGATCTACCGAAATAATATGTAATTTAGATAGTTTCACTCACCGTGACATTCCGTGTTCTGAACATGTTACATGCATCACAGATTCGACAAACATTCTTTAATGAGTGTGAGCATGTGGATTACCGAACTTTCATCCACCATACAAGGCATATTTTCACCTAGAAACATTTACTCAGATTTTCCAGATTTTTCCTAACGTCAGTTTCGAAAATCAGGCAGTTTTCACAGATAAATTTTCTTGTTGCATGTTGTATACAATAGACATCTCTATTTTCATAGATACCTTCACCGTAACATTCCATGTCCCGAACATGCTTCATGCACCACGGATACAACGAATATTCACTGCTCAGTTGTTAGCATGTGAATTAATGATCTTTAAAAACCATTGAAGACATATTGTCACCTTAAAGAATTTACTCATATTTCAAAGCATTTTCAAAACTCCAGTTTTGAAACTGAGGCAGATTTTTCAGTAAAATTCTCCTGGAGAGGATTCTAACCAATAGATATGTAATTTACATAGCTTCCCTCACCGTGAAAGACCGTGTTCCGAACAGGCTACGAAAATCAAGGATTTGAGAAACATTTTTAATGAATTCTGTACATGTGTATTACCGAACTTTCATCAACCATACAAGGCATAATTATCCCTAGAAACATTATCCATGAGTTCGTAGATTTTTCCTAATAGCAGTTTCAAAAATCAGGCAGGTTTCAAAGGAAAAAGCTGTTGGAGCGTGTTCTACCCAATAGAAACATAAATTACATAGATTCCCCCGCTGTGAACTTACGTGTTTTGAACAAACTACATGCAGAAAGGATACGACAAAAATACACTACAGAGTTGTTTGCATGTGGATGAAAGGTTGTTCATCACAATAAAAAGCATATTGATGCTTAGAAGCATTTTCTCTGATTTCACAGAGCTTTCCAAATGCCAGTTTCGGAATTGAGGGAGATTTCACGGCAAAAACCTCTAGCAGCGGGTTCTATCCAATAGACATGGAATTTACATGGATTCGATCACCGTCAAATTCCGGTTTCCGAACATGCTACATGCATCTCGGATTCAAAAAATATTCACTTCAGAGTTGTTAGCATGTGGATTACAGCACTTTCATCCACCATACAAGGCTTACTGACACTTTGAAGAATTTTCTCAGATTTCACAGGTTAGTTTTAATGCCACTTTAGACAATGAGGCAGATTTGGCAGAAAAATGCTCTTGGAGCGAGTTCTACCCAACAGATATGTAATTTACCTAGTTTCACTCACCGTGACATTCCGTTTTATGAACACGTTACATGCATCACGGATTCAACAAACAATCTGTAATGAGTTGTGGACATGTGTATTACCGAACTTTCATCCACCTTACAATGCATATTTATACATAGAAAGTTTTATTCTGATTTAGTAGATTTCTCCTAATCTCAGTTTCTAAAATCATGCAGTTTTCACATAACAATCCTCTTGGAGTGAGTTCTACCCAATAGACATGCAATACACATAGAACCCGTCATCGTGAAATTCCGTGTTCTGAAAAATCTACATGCATCACGGATTCGACAACTATTCACTACAGATTTGTTAGCATAAGGATTACCGAACTTTCATCCACCATAAAAGCCATGTTGACACTTTGAAGCATTTTCTCATATTTCAAAAGATTTTCCTAATGCCAGTTTTGAAAATGTGGAAGATACGCAGAAAAATTCTCGTGGAGCAAGTACTTCCCTTTATAAATGTAATTTAAATATTTTCCATCACAGTGACATTCAAAATTTCCAAACACTGTACATGCATCAAGGTTTCAAAAAACTTTCTCGAATGAGTATTGAACATGTAGATTACAGAACTTTCATCCACCATGCATGGCATATATACACCTAGAATCATTAACTCTGAATTTGCAGAATATTCCTTATGCAAGTTTCAAAAATCAGGCAGTTTTCTCAGTTAAAATATCTTGGAGCGACTTCTAACCAAGAGAAATGTAATTTACATAAATTTCTTTGCCGTGAAATTCCGTTTTCCGAACATGCTACATTCATCAAGGATTTGAGAAATATTCTTAATGAGTTGTGTACATGTGTATTACAGAACTTTCATCAAACATACAAGGCATATTTACACCTAGAAATATTATCTCTGAGTTCGCAGCTTTTTCCTAATAGCAGTTGCTAAAATCAAGCAGGTGTCAAAGGAAAAAGCTGTTGGAGTGTGTTCTACCTTATAGATATGTAATTTGCACAGATTGCCCCGCTGTGAAATTACGTGTTTTGAACACAACATGCAGAAAGGATTCGACAAAAATACACTACAGTGTTCTTTGCATGTGGTCACAGGACTTTCATCACAATACAAGGCATATTGATGCTTAGAAGCATTTTCTCTGATTTCGCAGCTTTTTTCTAACACAACATCTGAAAATGAGGTAGATTTTGAAGAAAAATCCTCTTAGTAGTGATTTCTACCTGAAAGAAATGTAATTTACATAGTTTCCCTCACCGTGACCTTCCGTGGTTTGAACACGCTTCATGCATCTCTGATTTGACAAATATTCATCACTGAGGTGTGGACATGTGGATTACCGAACTTTCATCACCGTACAGGGCATACTTACACATAGAAACATTTACTCAGATTTCACAGATTTTCCAAATGCCAGTATCGAAAATAATGCAGATTTCGCAGAGAAATCTTGTTGGAACGAATTCTACAAAATAGACGATTAGTTGACTTAGATTCTCCCACCGTGACATTCCGTGTTCCGAACATGCTACATGCATCACGGATTCGACAAACATTCATTACTGAGTTGCGTTCGTGTGGATTATCGATCTTTCATCATCATACAGGGCATATTTACACATGGAAACATTTACTCTTTTTTCTCAGCTTTTTCCTATCACCGGTATGGAAAATGAGGGAGATTTTGCAGAAAAATCCTCTTAGAGCGATTTCTACCCAGTAGACTTATAATTTACATAGTTTCCCTCACAGTGACATTCTGTGGTCTGAACACGCTACATGCATCACGGGTTCAATAAACAATCATTACTGAGTTGTTGACATGTGGATTAGCAAACTTTCATCCACCATACAAGGCACATTTCCACCTAGAAACATTTATTCAGAGTTTGAAAGTTTGTACTAACGCCAGATTCCAAAACAGGCAGTATTCACGGAAATATCCTCTTGGAGCGAGTTTACCTAATAAACACGTAATTTACATAGATTTTCTCATCGGGACATTCTGTGTTCCGAACACGCTACATGCATCACGAATTCGACAAACATTCTTTACTGAGTTGTGGACTTGTAAATTACCAAATTTTCATCAGCGTACAGGGTATATTTACTCATATTAGAATTTTCTCTAATTTCATAAATTTTTCTTAACACCACATCCGAAACTGTGGCAGATTTTGCAGAAAAATCCTCTTGGAGCGATTTCCAACCAATAGACTTATAATTTACATAGTTTCCCTCACAGTTACATTCCGTGTTCCGAACACGCTAAATTCATCACGGATTCGACAAACTTTCATTTCTGAGATGTGAGCATGTAGATTACCAATCTTTCATCAACCACACTAGGCATATTTACACCTAGAAATATTTATTCTGTGTTCGCAGGTTTTTCCTAACCCTAGATTCGAAAATCAGGCTGTTTTCTCTGAAAAATCCTCTTGGAGTGAAATTACATGTCTATTGGTTCTACCCAATAGACATGTAATTTCCTTAGTTTCCCTCACCATGACATTCCGTGTTCTGAGCACGCTACATGCATCACGGATTTGACAAACATTCATTACTCAGTTGTGTGCATGTGGGTTACAGTACTTTCATCCACCATACAAGGCATATTTACACCTAGAATCTCCTAATCTGAGTTCTCAGCTTTTTCCTACCCCCAGTTTCTAAAATCAGGCTCTTTTCTCACGAAATATCTCTTGGAGCGATTTCTAAGCAATACAAATGTAATTTACATAAATTCCCTCGCCGTGAAATTCCGTGTTCCGAACATGCTACATGCATAACTGATTCGACATTTATTCACTTCTGAGTTGTTTGCATGTGGATTACCGAAATTTCATCCCAATGCCACGCATATTGATACTTACTAGTATTCTCTCAAATTTTGCAGCATTTTCCAAATGCCAGTTTCAAAAATGAGGCAGTTTCCATAGAAAAGTGCTCTTGGAGCGAGTCCTACAATAGAGATATGTAATATACATTGATGCACTCACCATGATTTTCCGTGTTCTGAACATTCTACATACATCACGGATCAGGCAAAGAATCTTTAATATGTTGTGAAAATGTGGATTACCGAAATTTCATCCATAATAAAGGCATATATACACCTACAAATATTTACTCTCATTTCGAACTTTTTCCAAACTTCAAATTCGAAAATCATGCAATTTTAGCCGAAAAATTCTATTCAAGCTAGTTCTACCGAATAGAATTGTAATTTACATAGTTTCATTACCGTGAAATTCTGTTTTCCAAAAGCGCTACATGAATCAATGTTTGAAAAATATTGACTACACTCTTGTAAACATGTGGATTACCGGACTTTCATTCACCAATCACCTCATATTGACACTTAGAAGCATTTTCTCATATTTTGAAGATTTTTCCTAACGCCAGATTTGAAAATGAGGCAGATTATGCAGAAAAATGCTCTTGGAGCGAGTTCTACCCAATAGACAGGTAATTTAAATAGATGCGCTCACCATGATATTTTGTGTTCCAAACACGTTTCATGTATCTCAGATTCGACAAATATTCACTACAGAGTTGTTAGCATGTTGATTATCAGTCTTACATCCACCATACAAGGCATATTTACACCTACAAGTATTTACTCTCATTTCGCAGTTTTATCCAAACATCAAATTCGAAAATCACGCAATTTTTGCAGAAAAATTCTATTCAAGCTAGTTCTACCCATTAGAATTTTAATTTACATTGTTTCATTACCGTGAAATTCTGTGTTCCGAACACCCTAAATAATTCACGGATTCGAAAAGTATTAACTTTGTATTTGGTTACGTGGATTACCGGACTTAAATTCCCCATTCAAGGCATATTCACACTTAGAAGCATTTTCTCAGATTTCTCAGGTTTTTCCTAAACCCAGTTTTGAAAATGAGGCTGATATCACAGAAAAATGCTCTTGGTACGAGTTCTACCCAAAAGATATGTAATTTAACTAGTTTCACTCACAGTGACATTCCGTGTTATGAACACATTACATGCATCACGGATTTGACAAACATTCTTTAATGAGATCTGAACATGTGTATTACCAAACTTTCATCCACCTTACAATGCATTTTTATACATAGAAAATTTTATTCTGATTTAGTAGATTTCTCCTAATGTCAGTTTCTAAAACCATGCAGTTTTCCCTGAGAAATCCTCTTGGAGCACGTTCTACCCAATAGGCATGAAATTTACATATTTTCCATCGCCAGAAATTTCCATCAAAAGATCACGCTACATGCATAAGGGTTTCTACAATTATTCATATCAGATTTTTTTGCAAGTGGTTTTATGAACTTCCCTCACAATAAAATGCATATTGACTCTTTGAAGAATTTTCTATGATTTTGAAGAAATTTCCAAATGCCAGTTTCGAAAATGAGGCAGATTTTGCAGAAAAAACCTCTTGGACTGAGTTCTACCCAAGAGATATTTATTTTACATAGATTCGCTCACCGTGATATTCTGTGTTCCGAACACTCTTCATGTATCTCGGATTCGACAAATATTCACTACAGAGTTGTTAGTATGCGGATTGCCGAACTTTCATCCACCATACAAGGCATATTTACACCTACAATTGATTAATCTGTGTTCGCAGTATATTCGTATCGCCAGTTGTGAAATTCAGGCTGTTACCTCAGGAAAAATACCTTGGAGCGATTTCTAACGTAGGGAAATGTAATTTACATAAATTTCCTCGCCATGAAATTCCATGTTCCGAACATTCTACATGCATAACCTATTCACTACAGATTTGTTAGCATGGGATTACCGAACTTTCATCACAATACATTGAATATTGATACTTAGAAGTATTATCTCAGATTTTGCAGCGTTTTCCAAGCGCCAGTTTCAAAAATGAAGCAGTTTTCGCAGAAGAATTCTCTTGGAGTTAGTTTTACCCCCTAGAGAAGTAATTTTCATTGTTTCAATCACTGTGGAATTCCACGTTCCGAACATGTTACATGCATCACGGATTAGAAAATGATTCTTTAATATGTTGAGAAAACTTGGATTACCGAAATTTCATCCACCATAAAGTCATATTTACACGTACAAATATTTTCTCTGATTTTTCAGCTTTTTCCAAACTTCAGATTCGATAATCATGCAAATTTTGCCGAAAAATTCTATTCTCACTAGTTCTACCCAGTAGAATTGTAATTTACATAGTTTCATTACCGTGAAATTCTGTTTTCCGAATGCGCTACATGAATCACGAATTGAAAAATATTTACTAAAGTCTTGTTAACATGTGTATTACCAGACTTTCATTCGCCATTCAAGTAATATTGACACTTAGAAGCATTTTCTCAGATTTCACAGGTATTTCCTTACGGCAGTTTTGAAAATGATGCACATTACGCAAAAAAATTCTATTCAAGCGAGTTCTACCCAATAGACATGTAACTTACATTGTTTCCTTCATTATGACTTTCCATATTCTGAACATTTTACATGCATCATGAATTCGACAAATATTTTTTACGAGTGTGAGCATGAGGATTACCGAACTTTCATCCACCATACAAGGCATATTTACACCTAGATGTAGTTATTCTGATTTCGCAGGTTTTTTCCTAACATCCAGTTTCAAAAATCATGAAATTTTCGCAGAAAAATTCAATTCAAGCGAGTTCTAACCAGTAGAATTGTTCTTTTCAGAGTTTCACTCACCGAGACATTCCGTGTTCCGAAAACATTACATTCATGACGTCTTCGACAAACATTATTTAATGACTGTGATCATGTGGATTACCGAATTTTCAACCGCCATACAAGGCCTATTAACACCTAGAAACATTTACTTACATTTCGCAGATTTTTCCTAACGTCAGTTATGACTATCAGGCAGTTTTCGCAGAAAAATTCTCTTGCTGCATGTTCCATCCAATAGACATCTCATTTACATAGATACCATCACCGTAACATTCCGTGTTCTGAACACGTTACATGTACAACGGATTCGAAAAATATTCACTGCTTAGTTGTTAGCATATGAATTACCAAACTTAAATAAACCATAGAAGACATATTGACTCCTAAAAGCATTTACTAAGTTTTCGCAGCGTTTTCATAACACCAGTTTTGAAACTGAGTCAGATATATCAGTAAAATGCTCCTGGAGCTAGTTCTAACCAATAGACATGTAATTTGCATAGATTAGATCCATGAAATTCCGTGTTTTGTATAAGTTACATGCATCATGGATTCGACAAATATTCACTACAGAGGTGTTAGCAGGTGGATTACAAAACTTTCATCCACCACACAAGACATATTGACACTTAGAAGCATTTTCTCATATTTCAAAGATTTTTCCTAACGCCAGATTTGAAAATGAGGCAGATATTTCAGAAAAATGCTCTTGGAGCGAGTTCTACGCAATAGAAATGTAATTTACATAGATGCACTCACCATGATATTCTGTGTTCTGAACACGCTTCATTTATCTCCAATTCGACAAATATTCACTACAGATTTGCTAGCATGTAGATTACCAATCTTTCATCCACCATACAAGGTATATTTACACCTACAATCTACTAATCTGAGTTCTCAGCTTTTCCCTACTGCCAGTATCGAAAATCAGGCACTTTTCTCAGGAAAAATCTCTTGGTGTGATTTCTAACCAATAGAAATGTAATTTACATAAATTCCCTCGCCGTGAATTTCCGTGATCCGAACATGCTATATGCATCACTGATCAGACAAAGATTCTTTAATATGTTGTGAAAATATGGATTACAGAAATTTCTTCCACCATAAAGGCATATTTACACATACAAATATTTACTCTCATTTCGAACTTTATCCAAACTTCGAAATCGAAAATCATGCAATTTTCGTAGAAAAATTCTATTCTAGTAAGTTCTAATCAATAGAGTTGTAATTTACATAGTTTCATTACTGTGAAATTCCATGTTCTGAACACGCTAAATAAATCACGGATTTGAAAAATATTCACTTCTTAGTTGTTAACATGTGGATTGCCGGATTTTCATTCCCCATTCAAGGCATATTGACACTTAGAAGCATTTTCTCAGATTTCTCACCTGTTTCCTCAAGTCAGTTTTGAAAATGAGGCAGACTTCTCAGAAAAAGGCTCTTGGAGCGAGTTCTACCCAAAAGATATGTAATTTAAATACTTCCATTCACCGAGACATTCCGTATTCTGAACATGTTACATGCATCACAGATTCAACAAGCATTATTTAATGTGTGATCATGTGAATTACTGAACTTTCATCCACCATACAAGGCATATTTTCACCTGGAAACATTTACACAGATTTTGCATATTTTCCTAAAGTCAGTTTCGAAAATCAAGCAGTTTTCACAGGAAAATTCCCTTGTTGCATGTTCTATCCAATAGACATCTCATTTTCATACATAACTTCACCGTAAAATTCCGTGTCCTGAAAATGCTACATGCACCACGGATTCAACAAATATTCACTGCTGAGTTGTTAGCATGTGAATTCATGATCTTTAATTAACCATTGAAGACATATTGTCACCTTAAAGCATATACTCATATTTCACAGCGTTTTCAAAACTCCAGTTTCGAAACTGAGTCAGATTTTTCAGTAAAACTCTCCTGGAGCGGGTTCTAACAAATAGATATGTAATTTAAATAGCTTCCCTCACCGTGAAAGACCGTGCTCAGAACAGGCTACATACATCAAGGATTTGAGAAACATTTTTAATGAGTTGTGTTCATGTGTATTACCGAACATTCAGCAACCACACAAGGCATAGTTACACCTAGAAACATTATCCATGAGTTCGTAGCTTTTTCCTAATAGCAGTTTCGAAAATCAGGCAGGTTTCAAAGGAAAAACTGTGGGAGCGTGTTCTACCCAATAGATAAATTACATAGATTCCTCCGCTGTGAAATTACGTGTTGCGAACACACTACATGCAGAAAGAATACGAAAAAATACACTACATAGTTGTTTGCATGTGAATAAAAGGACGTTCATCACAATACAAGGCATATTGATGCTTAGAAGCATTTTCTCTGATTTCACAGAGCTTTCCAAATGCCAGTTTCGGAATTGAGGGAGATTTCACGGCAAAAACCTCTAGCAGCGGGTTCTATCCAATAGACATGGAATTTACATGGATTCGATCACCGTCAAATTCCGGTTTCCGAACATGCTACATGCATCTCGGATTCAAAAAATATTCACTTCAGAGCTGTTAGCATGTGGATTACAGCACTTTCATCCACCATACAAGGCTTACTGACACTTTGAAGAATTTTCTCAGATTTCACAGGTTAGTTTTAATGCCACTTTAGACAATGAGGCAGATTTGGCAGAAAAATGCTCTTGGAGCGAGTTCTACCCAACAGATATGTAATTTACCTAGTTTCACTCACCGTGACATTCCGTTTTATGAACACGTTACATGCATCACGGATTCAACAAACAATCTGTAATGAGTTGTGGACATGTGTATTACCGAACTTTCATCCACCTTACAATGCATATTTATACATAGAAAGTTTTATTCTGATTTAGTAGATTTCTCCTAATGTCAGTTTCTAAAATCATGCAGTTTTCACATAACAATCCTCTTGGAGTGAGTTCTACCCAATAGACATGCAATACACATAGAACCCGTCATCGTGAAATTCCGTGTTCTGAAAAATCTACATGCATCACGGATTCGACAACTATTCACTACAGATTTGTTAGCATAAGGATTACCGAACTTTCATCCACCATAAAAGCCATGTTGACACTTTGAAGCATTTTCTCATATTTCAAAAGATTTTCCTAATGCCAGTTTTGAAAATGTGGAAGATACGCAGAAAAATTCTCGTGGAGCAAGTACTTCCCTTTATAAATGTAATTTAAATATTTTCCATCACAGTGACATTCAAAATTTCCAAACACTGTACATGCATCAAGGTTTCAAAAAACTTTCTCGAATGAGTATTGAACATGTAGATTACAGAACTTTCATCCACCATGCATGGCATATATACACCTAGAATCATTAACTCTGAATTTGCAGAATATTCCTTATGCAAGTTTCAAAAATCAGGCAGTTTTCTCAGTTAAAATATCTTGGAGCGACTTCTAACCAAGAGAAATGTAATTTACATAAATTTCTTTGCCGTGAAATTCCGTTTTCCGAACATGCTACATTCATCAAGGATTTGAGAAATATTCTTAATGAGTTGTGTACATGTGTATTACAGAACTTTCATCAAACATACAAGGCATATTTACACCTAGAAATATTATCTCTGAGTTCGCAGCTTTTTCCTAATAGCAGTTGCTAAAATCAAGCAGGTGTCAAAGGAAAAAGCTGTTGGAGTGTGTTCTACCTTATAGATACGTAATTTGCACAGATTGCCCCGCTGTGAAATTACGTGTTTTGAACACAACATGCAGAAAGGATTCGACGAAAATACACTACAGTGTTCTTTGCATGTGGTCACAGGACTTTCATCACAATACAAGGCATATTGATGCTTAGAAGCATTTTCTCTGATTTCGCAGCTTTTTTCTAACACAACATCTGAAAATGAGGTAGATTTTGAAGAAAAATCCTCTTAGTAGTGATTTCTACCTGAAAGAAATGTAATTTACATAGTTTCCCTCACCGTGACCTTCCGTGGTTTGAACACGCTTCATGCATCTCTGATTTGACAAATATTCATCACTGAGGTGTGGACATGTGGATTACCGAACTTTCATCACCGTACAGGGCATACTTACACATAGAAACATTTACTCAGATTTCACAGATTTTCCAAATGCCAGTATCGAAAATAATGCAGATTTCGCAGAGAAATCTTGTTGGAACGAATTCTACAAAATAGACGATTAGTTGACTTAGATTCTCCCACCGTGACATTCCGTGTTCCGAACATGCTACATGCATCACGGATTCGACAAACATTCATTACTGAGTTGCGTTCGTGTGGATTATCGATCTTTCATCATCATACAGGGCATATTTACACATGGAAACATTTACTCTTTTTTCTCAGCTTTTTCCTATCACCGGTATGGAAAATGAGGGAGATTTTGCAGAAAAATCCTCTTAGAGCGATTTCTACCCAGTAGACTTATAATTTACATAGTTTCCCTCACAGTGACATTCTGTGGTCTGAACACGCTACATGCATCACGGGTTCAATAAACAATCATTACTGAGTTGTTGACATGTGGATTAGCAAACTTTCATCCACCATACAAGGCACATTTCCACCTAGAAACATTTATTCAGAGTTTGAAAGTTTGTACTAACGCCAGATTCCAAAACAGGCAGTATTCACGGAAATATCCTCTTGGAGCGAGTTTACCTAATAAACACGTAATTTACATAGATTTTCTCATCGGGACATTCTGTGTTCCGAACACGCTACATGCATCACGAATTCGACAAACATTCTTTACTGAGTTGTGGACTTGTAAATTACCAAATTTTCATCAGCGTACAGGGTATATTTACTCATATTAGAATTTTCTCTAATTTCATAAATTTTTCTTAACACCACATCCGAAACTGTGGCAGATTTTGCAGAAAAATCCTCTTGGAGTGATTTCCAACCAATAGACTTATAATTTACATAGTTTCCCTCACAGTTACATTCCGTGTTCCGAACACGCTAAATTCATCACGGATTCGACAAACTTTCATTTCTGAGATGTGAGCATGTAGATTACCAATCTTTCATCAACCACACTAGGCATATTTACACCTAGAAATATTTATTCTGTGTTCGCAGGTTTTTCCTAACCCTAGATTCGAAAATCAGGCTGTTTTCTCTGAAAAATCCTCTTGGAGTGAAATTACATGTCTATTGGTTCTACCCAATAGACATGTAATTTCCTTAGTTTCCCTCACCATGACATTCCGTGTTCTGAGCACGCTACATGCATCACGGATTTGACAAACATTCATTACTCAGTTGTGTGCATGTGGGTTACAGTACTTTCATCCACCATACAAGGCATATTTACACCTAGAATCTCCTAATCTGAGTTCTCAGCTTTTTCCTACCCCCAGTTTCTAAAATCAGGCTCTTTTCTCACGAAATATCTCTTGGAGCGATTTCTAAGCAATACAAATGTAATTTACATAAATTCCCTCGCCGTGAAATTCCGTGTTCCGAACATGCTACATGCATAACTGATTCGACATTTATTCACTTCTGAGTTGTTTGCATGTGGATTACCGAAATTTCATCCCAATGCCACGCATATTGATACTTACTAGTATTCTCTCAAATTTTGCAGCATTTTCCAAATGCCAGTTTCAAAAATGAGGCAGTTTCCATAGAAAAGTGCTCTTGGAGCGAGTCCTACAATAGAGATATGTAATATACATTGATGCACTCACCATGATTTTCCGTGTTCTGAACATTCTACATACATCACGGATCAGGCAAAGAATCTTTAATATGTTGTGAAAATGTGGATTACCGAAATTTCATCCATAATAAAGGCATATATACACCTACAAATATTTACTCTCATTTCGAACTTTTTCCAAACTTCAAATTCGAAAATCATGCAATTTTAGCCGAAAAATTCTATTCAAGCTAGTTCTACCGAATAGAATTGTAATTTACATAGTTTCATTACCGTGAAATTCTGTTTTCCAAAAGCGCTACATGAATCAATGTTTGAAAAATATTGACTACACTCTTGTAAACATGTGGATTACCGGACTTTCATTCACCAATCACCTCATATTGACACTTAGAAGCATTTTCTCATATTTTGAAGATTTTTCCTAACGCCAGATTTGAAAATGAGGCAGATTATGCAGAAAAATGCTCTTGGAGCGAGTTCTACCCAATAGACAGGTAATTTAAATAGATGCGCTCACCATGATATTTTGTGTTCCAAACACGTTTCATGTATCTCAGATTCGACAAATATTCACTACAGAGTTGTTAGCATGTTGATTATCAGTCTTACATCCACCATACAAGGCATATTTACACCTACAAGTATTTACTCTCATTTCGCAGTTTTATCCAAACATCAAATTCGAAAATCACGCAATTTTTGCAGAAAAATTCTATTCAAGCTAGTTCTACCCATTAGAATTTTAATTTACATTGTTTCATTACCGTGAAATTCTGTGTTCCGAACACACTAAATAATTCACGGATTCGAAAAGTATTAACTTTGTATTTGGTTATGTGGATTACCGGACTTAAATTCCCCATTCAAGGCATATTCACACTTAGAAGCATTTTCTCAGATTTCTCAGGTTTTTCCTAAACCCAGTTTTGAAAATGAGGCTGATATCACAGAAAAATGCTCTTGGTAAGAGTTCTACCCAAAAGATATGTAATTTAACTAGTTTCACTCACAGTGACATTCCGTGTTATGAACACATTACATGCATCACGGATTTGACAAACATTCTTTAATGAGATCTGAACATGTGTATTACCAAACTTTCATCCACCTTACAATGCATTTTTATACATAGAAAATTTTATTCTGATTTAGTAGATTTCTCCTAATGTCAGTTTCTAAAACCATGCAGTTTTCCCTGAGAAATCCTCTTGGAGCACGTTCTACCCAATAGGCATGAAATTTACATATTTTCCATCGCCAGAAATTTCCATCAAAAGATCACGCTACATGCATAAGGGTTTCTACAATTATTCATATCAGATTTTTTTGCAAGTGGTTTTATGAACTTCCCTCACAATAAAATGCATATTGACTCTTTGAAGAATTTTCTATGATTTTGAAGAAATTTCCAAATGCCAGTTTCGAAAATGAGGCAGATTTTGCAGAAAAAACCTCTTGGACTGAGTTCTACCCAAGAGATATTTATTTTACATAGATTCGCTCACCGTGATATTCTGTGTTCCGAACACTCTTCATGTATCTCGGATTCGACAAATATTCACTACAGAGTTGTTAGTATGCGGATTGCCGAACTTTCATCCACCATACAAGGCATATTTACACCTACAATTGATTAATCTGTGTTCGCAGTATATTCGTATCGCCAGTTGTGAAATTCAGGCTGTTACCTCAGGAAAAATACCTTGGAGCGATTTCTAACGTAGGGAAATGTAATTTACATAAATTTCCTCGCCATGAAATTCCATGTTCCGAACATTCTACATGCATAACCTATTCACTACAGATTTGTTAGCATGGGATTACCGAACTTTCATCACAATACATTGAATATTGATACTTAGAAGTATTATCTCAGATTTTGCAGCGTTTTCCAAGCGCCAGTTTCAAAAATGAAGCAGTTTTCGCAGAAGAATTCTCTTGGAGTTAGTTTTACCCCCTAGAGAAGTAATTTTCATTGTTTCAATCACTGTGGAATTCCACGTTCCGAACATGTTACATGCATCACGGATTAGAAAATGATTCTTTAATATGTTGAGAAAACTTGGATTACCGAAATTTCATCCACCATAAAGTCATATTTACACGTACAAATATTTTCTCTGATTTTTCAGCTTTTTCCAAACTTCAGATTCGATAATCATGCAAATTTTGCCGAAAAATTCTATTCTCACTAGTTCTACCCAGTAGAATTGTAATTTACATAGTTTCATTACCGTGAAATTCTGTTTTCCGAATGCGCTTCATGAATCACGAATTGAAAAATATTTACTAAAGTCTTGTTAACATGTGTATTACCAGACTTTCATTCGCCATTCAAGTAATATTGACACTTAGAAGCATTTTCTCAGATTTCACAGGTATTTCCTTACGGCAGTTTTGAAAATGATGCACATTACGCAAAAAAATTCTATTCAAGCGAGTTCTACCCAATAGACATGTAACTTACATTGTTTCCTTCATTATGACTTTCCATATTCTGAACATTTTACATGCATCATGAATTCGACAAATATTTTTTACGAGTGTGAGCATGAGGATTACCGAACTTTCATCCACCATACAAGGCATATTTACACCTAGATGTAGTTATTCTGATTTCGCAGGTTTTTTCCTAACATCCAGTTTCAAAAATCATGAAATTTTCGCAGAAAAATTCAATTCAAGCGAGTTCTAACCAGTAGAATTGTTCTTTTCAGAGTTTCACTCACCGAGACATTCCGTGTTCCGAAAACATTACATTCATGACGTCTTCGACAAACATTATTTAATGACTGTGATCATGTGGATTACCGAATTTTCAACCGCCATACAAGGCCTATTAACACCTAGAAACATTTACTTACATTTCGCAGATTTTTCCTAACGTCAGTTATGACTATCAGGCAGTTTTCGCAGAAAAATTCTCTTGCTGCATGTTCCATCCAATAGACATCTCATTTACATAGATACCATCACCGTAACATTCCGTGTTCTGAACACGTTACATGTACAACGGATTCGAAAAATATTCACTGCTTAGTTGTTAGCATATGAATTACCAAACTTAAATAAACCATAGAAGACATATTGACTCCTAAAAGCATTTACTAAGTTTTCGCAGCGTTTTCATAACACCAGTTTTGAAACTGAGTCAGATATATCAGTAAAATGCTCCTGGAGCTAGTTCTAACCAATAGACATGTAATTTGCATAGATTAGATCCATGAAATTCCGTGTTTTGTATAAGTTACATGCATCATGGATTCGACAAATATTCACTACAGAGGTGTTAGCAGGTGGATTACAAAACTTTCATCCACCACACAAGACATATTGACACTTAGAAGCATTTTCTCATATTTCAAAGATTTTTCCTAACGCCAGATTTGAAAATGAGGCAGATATTTCAGAAAAATGCTCTTGGAGCGAGTTCTACGCAATAGAAATGTAATTTACATAGATGCACTCACCATGATATTCTGTGTTCTGAACACGCTTCATTTATCTCCAATTCGACAAATATTCACTACAGATTTGCTAGCATGTAGATTACCAATCTTTCATCCACCATACAAGGTATATTTACACCTACAATCTACTAATCTGAGTTCTCAGCTTTTCCCTACTGCCAGTATCGAAAATCAGGCACTTTTCTCAGGAAAAATCTCTTGGTGTGATTTCTAACCAATAGAAATGTAATTTACATAAATTCCCTCGCCGTGAATTTCCGTGATCCGAACATGCTATATGCATCACTGATCAGACAAAGATTCTTTAATATGTTGTGAAAATATGGATTACAGAAATTTCTTCCACCATAAAGGCATATTTACACATACAAATATTTACTCTCATTTCGAACTTTATCCAAACTTCGAAATCGAAAATCATGCAATTTTCGTAGAAAAATTCTATTCTAGTAAGTTCTAATCAATAGAGTTGTAATTTACATAGTTTCATTACTGTGAAATTCCATGTTCTGAACACGCTAAATAAATCACGGATTTGAAAAATATTCACTTCTTAGTTGTTAACATGTGGATTGCCGGATTTTCATTCCCCATTCAAGGCATATTGACACTTAGAAGCATTTTCTCAGATTTCTCACCTGTTTCCTCAAGTCAGTTTTGAAAATGAGGCAGACTTCTCAGAAAAAGGCTCTTGGAGCGAGTTCTACCCAAAAGATATGTAATTTAAATACTTCCATTCACCGAGACATTCCGTATTCTGAACATGTTACATGCATCACAGATTCAACAAGCATTATTTAATGTGTGATCATGTGAATTACTGAACTTTCATCCACCATACAAGGCATATTTTCACCTGGAAACATTTACACAGATTTTGCATATTTTCCTAAAGTCAGTTTCGAAAATCAAGCAGTTTTCACAGGAAAATTCCCTTGTTGCATGTTCTATCCAATAGACATCTCATTTTCATACATAACTTCACCGTAAAATTCCGTGTCCTGAAAATGCTACATGCACCACGGATTCAACAAATATTCACTGCTGAGTTGTTAGCATGTGAATTCATGATCTTTAATTAACCATTGAAGACATATTGTCACCTTAAAGCATATACTCATATTTCACAGCGTTTTCAAAACTCCAGTTTCGAAACTGAGTCAGATTTTTCAGTAAAACTCTCCTGGAGCGGGTTCTAACAAATAGATATGTAATTTAAATAGCTTCCCTCACCGTGAAAGACCGTGCTCAGAACAGGCTACATACATCAAGGATTTGAGAAACATTTTTAATGAGTTGTGTTCATGTGTATTACCGAACATTCAGCAACCACACAAGGCATAGTTACACCTAGAAACATTATCCATGAGTTCGTAGCTTTTTCCTAATAGCAGTTTCGAAAATCAGGCAGGTTTCAAAGGAAAAACTGTGGGAGCGTGTTCTACCCAATAGATAAATTACATAGATTCCTCCGCTGTGAAATTACGTGTTGCGAACACACTACATGCAGAAAGAATACGAAAAAATACACTACATAGTTGTTTGCATGTGAATAAAAGGACGTTCATCACAATACAAGGCATATTGATGCTTAGAAGCATTTTCTCTGATTTCACAGAGCTTTCCAAATGCCAGTTTCGGAATTGAGGGAGATTTCACGGCAAAAACCTCTAGCAGCGGGTTCTATCCAATAGACATGGAATTTACATGGATTCGATCACCGTCAAATTCCGGTTTCCGAACATGCTACATGCATCTCGGATTCAAAAAATATTCACTTCAGAGCTGTTAGCATGTGGATTACAGCACTTTCATCCACCATACAAGGCTTACTGACACTTTGAAGAATTTTCTCAGATTTCACAGGTTAGTTTTAATGCCACTTTAGACAATGAGGCAGATTTGGCAGAAAAATGCTCTTGGAGCGAGTTCTACCCAACAGATATGTAATTTACCTAGTTTCACTCACCGTGACATTCCGTTTTATGAACATGTTACATGCATCACGGATTCAACAAACAATCTGTAATGAGTTGTGGACATGTGTATTACCGAACTTTCATCCACCTTACAATGCATATTTATACATAGAAAGTTTTATTCTGATTTAGTAGATTTCTCCTAATGTCAGTTTCTAAAATCATGCAGTTTTCACATAACAATCCTCTTGGAGTGAGTTCTACCCAATAGACATGCAATACACATAGAACCCGTCATCGTGAAATTCCGTGTTCTGAAAAATCTACATGCATCACGGATTCGACAACTATTCACTACAGATTTGTTAGCATAAGGATTACCGAACTTTCATCCACCATAAAAGCCATGTTGACACTTTGAAGCATTTTCTCATATTTCAAAAGATTTTCCTAATGCCAGTTTTGAAAATGTGGAAGATACGCAGAAAAATTCTCGTGGAGCAAGTACTTCCCTTTATAAATGTAATTTAAATATTTTCCATCACAGTGACATTCAAAATTTCCAAACACTGTACATGCATCAAGGTTTCAAAAAACTTTCTCGAATGAGTATTGAACATGTAGATTACAGAACTTTCATCCACCATGCATGGCATATATACACCTAGAATCATTAACTCTGAATTTGCAGAATATTCCTTATGCAAGTTTCAAAAATCAGGCAGTTTTCTCAGTTAAAATATCTTGGAGCGACTTCTAACCAAGAGAAATGTAATTTACATAAATTTCTTTGCCGTGAAATTCCGTTTTCCGAACATGCTACATTCATCAAGGATTTGAGAAATATTCTTAATGAGTTGTGTACATGTGTATTACAGAACTTTCATCAAACATACAAGGCATATTTACACCTAGAAATATTATCTCTGAGTTCGCAGCTTTTTCCTAATAGCAGTTGCTAAAATCAAGCAGGTGTCAAAGGAAAAAGCTGTTGGAGTGTGTTCTACCTTATAGATACGTAATTTGCACAGATTGCCCCGCTGTGAAATTACGTGTTTTGAACACAACATGCAGAAAGGATTCGACGAAAATACACTACAGTGTTCTTTGCATGTGGTCACAGGACTTTCATCACAATACAAGGCATATTGATGCTTAGAAGCATTTTCTCTGATTTCGCAGCTTTTTTCTAACACAACATCTGAAAATGAGGTAGATTTTGAAGAAAAATCCTCTTAGTAGTGATTTCTACCTGAAAGAAATGTAATTTACATAGTTTCCCTCACCGTGACCTTCCGTGGTTTGAACACGCTTCATGCATCTCTGATTTGACAAATATTCATCACTGAGGTGTGGACATGTGGATTACCGAACTTTCATCACCGTACAGGGCATACTTACACATAGAAACATTTACTCAGATTTCACAGATTTTCCAAATGCCAGTATCGAAAATAATGCAGATTTCGCAGAGAAATCTTGTTGGAACGAATTCTACAAAATAGACGATTAGTTGACTTAGATTCTCCCACCGTGACATTCCGTGTTCCGAACATGCTACATGCATCACGGATTCGACAAACATTCATTACTGAGTTGCGTTCGTGTGGATTATCGATCTTTCATCATCATACAGGGCATATTTACACATGGAAACATTTACTCTTTTTTCTCAGCTTTTTCCTATCACCGGTATGGAAAATGAGGGAGATTTTGCAGAAAAATCCTCTTAGAGCGATTTCTACCCAGTAGACTTATAATTTACATAGTTTCCCTCACAGTGACATTCTGTGGTCTGAACACGCTACATGCATCACGGGTTCAATAAACAATCATTACTGAGTTGTTGACATGTGGATTAGCAAACTTTCATCCACCATACAAGGCACATTTCCACCTAGAAACATTTATTCAGAGTTTGAAAGTTTGTACTAACGCCAGATTCCAAAACAGGCAGTATTCACGGAAATATCCTCTTGGAGCGAGTTTACCTAATAAACACGTAATTTACATAGATTTTCTCATCGGGACATTCTGTGTTCCGAACACGCTACATGCATCACGAATTCGACAAACATTCTTTACTGAGTTGTGGACTTGTAAATTACCAAATTTTCATCAGCGTACAGGGTATATTTACTCATATTAGAATTTTCTCTAATTTCATAAATTTTTCTTAACACCACATCCGAAACTGTGGCAGATTTTGCAGAAAAATCCTCTTGGAGTGATTTCCAACCAATAGACTTATAATTTACATAGTTTCCCTCACAGTTACATTCCGTGTTCCGAACACGCTAAATTCATCACGGATTCGACAAACTTTCATTTCTGAGATGTGAGCATGTAGATTACCAATCTTTCATCAACCACACTAGGCATATTTACACCTAGAAATATTTATTCTGTGTTCGCAGGTTTTTCCTAACCCTAGATTCGAAAATCAGGCTGTTTTCTCTGAAAAATCCTCTTGGAGTGAAATTACATGTCTATTGGTTCTACCCAATAGACATGTAATTTCCTTAGTTTCCCTCACCATGACATTCCGTGTTCTGAGCACGCTACATGCATCACGGACTTGACAAACATTCATTACTCAGTTGTGTGCATGTGGGTTACAGTACTTTCATCCACCATACAAGGCATATTTACACCTAGAATCTCCTAATCTGAGTTCTCAGCTTTTTCCTACCCCCAGTTTCTAAAATCAGGCTCTTTTCTCACGAAATATCTCTTGGAGCGATTTCTAAGCAATACAAATGTAATTTACATAAATTCCCTCGCCGTGAAATTCCGTGTTCCGAACATGCTACATGCATAACTGATTCGACATTTATTCACTTCTGAGTTGTTTGCATGTGGATTACCGAAATTTCATCCCAATGCCACGCATATTGATACTTACTAGTATTCTCTCAAATTTTGCAGCATTTTCCAAATGCCAGTTTCAAAAATGAGGCAGTTTCCATAGAAAAGTGCTCTTGGAGCGAGTCCTACAATAGAGATATGTAATATACATTGATGCACTCACCATGATTTTCCGTGTTCTGAACATTCTACATACATCACGGATCAGGCAAAGAATCTTTAATATGTTGTGAAAATGTGGATTACCGAAATTTCATCCATAATAAAGGCATATATACACCTACAAATATTTACTCTCATTTCGAACTTTTTCCAAACTTCAAATTCGAAAATCATGCAATTTTAGCCGAAAAATTCTATTCAAGCTAGTTCTACCGAATAGAATTGTAATTTACATAGTTTCATTACCGTGAAATTCTGTTTTCCAAAAGCGCTACATGAATCAATGTTTGAAAAATATTGACTACACTCTTGTAAACATGTGGATTACCGGACTTTCATTCACCAATCACCTCATATTGACACTTAGAAGCATTTTCTCATATTTTGAAGATTTTTCCTAACGCCAGATTTGAAAATGAGGCAGATTATGCAGAAAAATGCTCTTGGAGCGAGTTCTACCCAATAGACAGGTAATTTAAATAGATGCGCTCACCATGATATTTTGTGTTCCAAACACGTTTCATGTATCTCAGATTCGACAAATATTCACTACAGAGTTGTTAGCATGTTGATTATCAGTCTTACATCCACCATACAAGGCATATTTACACCTACAAGTATTTACTCTCATTTCGCAGTTTTATCCAAACATCAAATTCGAAAATCACGCAATTTTTGCAGAAAAATTCTATTCAAGCTAGTTCTACCCATTAGAATTTTAATTTACATTGTTTCATTACCGTGAAATTCTGTGTTCCGAACACCCTAAATAATTCACGGATTCGAAAAGTATTAACTTTGTATTTGGTTACGTGGATTACCGGACTTAAATTCCCCATTCAAGGCATATTCACACTTAGAAGCATTTTCTCAGATTTCTCAGGTTTTTCCTAAACCCAGTTTTGAAAATGAGGCTGATATCACAGAAAAATGCTCTTGGTACGAGTTCTACCCAAAAGATATGTAATTTAACTAGTTTCACTCACAGTGACATTCCGTGTTATGAACACATTACATGCATCACGGATTTGACAAACATTCTTTAATGAGATCTGAACATGTGTATTACCAAACTTTCATCCACCTTACAATGCATTTTTATACATAGAAAATTTTATTCTGATTTAGTAGATTTCTCCTAATGTCAGTTTCTAAAACCATGCAGTTTTCCCTGAGAAATCCTCTTGGAGCACGTTCTACCCAATAGGCATGAAATTTACATATTTTCCATCGCCAGAAATTTCCATCAAAAGATCACGCTACATGCATAAGGGTTTCTACAATTATTCATATCAGATTTTTTTGCAAGTGGTTTTATGAACTTCCCTCACAATAAAATGCATATTGACTCTTTGAAGAATTTTCTATGATTTTGAAGAAATTTCCAAATGCCAGTTTCGAAAATGAGGCAGATTTTGCAGAAAAAACCTCTTGGACTGAGTTCTACCCAAGAGATATTTATTTTACATAGATTCGCTCACCGTGATATTCTGTGTTCCGAACACTCTTCATGTATCTCGGATTTGACAAATATTCACTACAGAGTTGTTAGTATGCGGATTGCCGAACTTTCATCCACCATACAAGGCATATTTACACCTACAATTGATTAATCTGTGTTCGCAGTATATTCGTATCGCCAGTTGTGAAATTCAGGCTGTTACCTCAGGAAAAATACCTTGGAGCGATTTCTAACGTAGGGAAATGTAATTTACATAAATTTCCTCGCCATGAAATTCCATGTTCCGAACATTCTACATGCATAACCTATTCACTACAGATTTGTTAGCATGGGATTACCGAACTTTCATCACAATACATTGAATATTGATACTTAGAAGTATTATCTCAGATTTTGCAGCGTTTTCCAAGCGCCAGTTTCAAAAATGAAGCAGTTTTCGCAGAAGAATTCTCTTGGAGTTAGTTTTACCCCCTAGAGAAGTAATTTTCATTGTTTCAATCACTGTGGAATTCCACGTTCCGAACATGTTACATGCATCACGGATTAGAAAATGATTCTTTAATATGTTGAGAAAACTTGGATTACCGAAA
This sequence comes from Camelus bactrianus, assembly GCF_048773025.1. Taxonomy (NCBI): domain Eukaryota; kingdom Metazoa; phylum Chordata; class Mammalia; order Artiodactyla; family Camelidae; genus Camelus; species Camelus bactrianus. The sequence continues at coordinate 138,474,480 of NC_133539.1, read as the reverse complement.
TTTCATCCACCATAAAGTCATATTTACACGTACAAATATTTTCTCTGATTTTTCAGCTTTTTCCAAACTTCAGATTCGATAATCATGCAAATTTTGCCGAAAAATTCTATTCTCACTAGTTCTACCCAGTAGAATTGTAATTTACATAGTTTCATTACCGTGAAATTCTGTTTTCCGAATGCGCTTCATGAATCACGAATTGAAAAATATTTACTAAAGTCTTGTTAACATGTGTATTACCAGACTTTCATTCGCCATTCAAGTAATATTGACACTTAGAAGCATTTTCTCAGATTTCACAGGTATTTCCCTACGGCAGTTTTGAAAATGATGCACATTACGCAAAAAAATTCTATTCAAGCGAGTTCTACCCAATAGACATGTAACTTACATTGTTTCCTTCATTATGACTTTCCATATTCTGAACATTTTACATGCATCATGAATTCGACAAATATTTTTTACGAGTGTGAGCATGAGGATTACCGAACTTTCATCCACCATACAAGGCATATTTACACCTAGATGTAGTTATTCTGATTTCGCAGGTTTTTTCCTAACATCCAGTTTCAAAAATCATGAAATTTTCGCAGAAAAATTCAATTCAAGCGAGTTCTAACCAGTAGAATTGTTCTTTTCAGAGTTTCACTCACCGAGACATTCCGTGTTCCGAAAACATTACATTCATGACGTCTTCGACAAACATTATTTAATGACTGTGATCATGTGGATTACCGAATTTTCAACCGCCATACAAGGCCTATTAACACCTAGAAACATTTACTTACATTTCGCAGATTTTTCCTAACGTCAGTTATGACTATCAGGCAGTTTTCGCAGAAAAATTCTCTTGCTGCATGTTCCATCCAATAGACATCTCATTTACATAGATACCATCACCGTAACATTCCGTGTTCTGAACACGTTACATGTACAACGGATTCGAAAAATATTCACTGCTTAGTTGTTAGCATATGAATTACCAAACTTAAATAAACCATAGAAGACATATTGACTCCTAAAAGCATTTACTAAGTTTTCGCAGCGTTTTCATAACACCAGTTTTGAAACTGAGTCAGATATATCAGTAAAATGCTCCTGGAGCTAGTTCTAACCAATAGACATGTAATTTGCATAGATTAGATCCATGAAATTCCGTGTTTTGTATAAGTTACATGCATCATGGATTCGACAAATATTCACTACAGAGGTGTTAGCAGGTGGATTACAAAACTTTCATCCACCACACAAGACATATTGACACTTAGAAGCATTTTCTCATATTTCAAAGATTTTTCCTAACGCCAGATTTGAAAATGAGGCAGATATTTCAGAAAAATGCTCTTGGAGCGAGTTCTACGCAATAGAAATGTAATTTACATAGATGCACTCACCATGATATTCTGTGTTCTGAACACGCTTCATTTATCTCCAATTCGACAAATATTCACTACAGATTTGCTAGCATGTAGATTACCAATCTTTCATCCACCATACAAGGTATATTTACACCTACAATCTACTAATCTGAGTTCTCAGCTTTTCCCTACTGCCAGTATCGAAAATCAGGCACTTTTCTCAGGAAAAATCTCTTGGTGTGATTTCTAACCAATAGAAATGTAATTTACATAAATTCCCTCGCCGTGAATTTCCGTGATCCGAACATGCTATATGCATCACTGATCAGACAAAGATTCTTTAATATGTTGTGAAAATATGGATTACAGAAATTTCTTCCACCATAAAGGCATATTTACACATACAAATATTTACTCTCATTTCGAACTTTATCCAAACTTCGAAATCGAAAATCATGCAATTTTCGTAGAAAAATTCTATTCTAGTAAGTTCTAATCAATAGAATTGTAATTTACATAGTTTCATTACTGTGAAATTCCATGTTCTGAACACGCTAAATAAATCACGGATTTGAAAAATATTCACTTCTTAGTTGTTAACATGTGGATTGCCGGATTTTCATTCCCCATTCAAGGCATATTGACACTTAGAAGCATTTTCTCAGATTTCTCACCTGTTTCCTCAAGTCAGTTTTGAAAATGAGGCAGACTTCTCAGAAAAAGGCTCTTGGAGCGAGTTCTACCCAAAAGATATGTAATTTAAATACTTCCATTCACCGAGACATTCCGTATTCTGAACATGTTACATGCATCACAGATTCAACAAGCATTATTTAATGTGTGATCATGTGAATTACTGAACTTTCATCCACCATACAAGGCATATTTTCACCTGGAAACATTTACACAGATTTTGCATATTTTCCTAAAGTCAGTTTCGAAAATCAAGCAGTTTTCACAGGAAAATTCCCTTGTTGCATGTTCTATCCAATAGACATCTCATTTTCATACATAACTTCACCGTAAAATTCCGTGTCCTGAAAATGCTACATGCACCACGGATTCAACAAATATTCACTGCTGAGTTGTTAGCATGTGAATTCATGATCTTTAATTAACCATTGAAGACATATTGTCACCTTAAAGCATATACTCATATTTCACAGCGTTTTCAAAACTCCAGTTTCGAAACTGAGTCAGATTTTTCAGTAAAACTCTCCTGGAGCGGGTTCTAACAAATAGATATGTAATTTAAATAGCTTCCCTCACCGTGAAAGACCGTGCTCAGAACAGGCTACATACATCAAGGATTTGAGAAACATTTTTAATGAGTTGTGTTCATGTGTATTACCGAACATTCAGCAACCACACAAGGCATAGTTACACCTAGAAACATTATCCATGAGTTCGTAGCTTTTTCCTAATAGCAGTTTCGAAAATCAGGCAGGTTTCAAAGGAAAAACTGTGGGAGCGTGTTCTACCCAATAGATAAATTACATAGATTCCTCCGCTGTGAAATTACGTGTTGCGAACACACTACATGCAGAAAGAATACGAAAAAATACACTACATAGTTGTTTGCATGTGAATAAAAGGACGTTCATCACAATACAAGGCATATTGATGCTTAGAAGCATTTTCTCTGATTTCACAGAGCTTTCCAAATGCCAGTTTCGGAATTGAGGGAGATTTCACGGCAAAAACCTCTAGCAGCGGGTTCTATCCAATAGACATGGAATTTACATGGATTCGATCACCGTCAAATTCCGGTTTCCGAACATGCTACATGCATCTCGGATTCAAAAAATATTCACTTCAGAGCTGTTAGCATGTGGATTACAGCACTTTCATCCACCATACAAGGCTTACTGACACTTTGAAGAATTTTCTCAGATTTCACAGGTTAGTTTTAATGCCACTTTAGACAATGAGGCAGATTTGGCAGAAAAATGCTCTTGGAGCGAGTTCTACCCAACAGATATGTAATTTACCTAGTTTCACTCACCGTGACATTCCGTTTTATGAACACGTTACATGCATCACGGATTCAACAAACAATCTGTAATGAGTTGTGGACATGTGTATTACCGAACTTTCATCCACCTTACAATGCATATTTATACATAGAAAGTTTTATTCTGATTTAGTAGATTTCTCCTAATGTCAGTTTCTAAAATCATGCAGTTTTCACATAACAATCCTCTTGGAGTGAGTTCTACCCAATAGACATGCAATACACATAGAACCCGTCATCGTGAAATTCCGTGTTCTGAAAAATCTACATGCATCACGGATTCGACAACTATTCACTACAGATTTGTTAGCATAAGGATTACCGAACTTTCATCCACCATAAAAGCCATGTTGACACTTTGAAGCATTTTCTCATATTTCAAAAGATTTTCCTAATGCCAGTTTTGAAAATGTGGAAGATACGCAGAAAAATTCTCGTGGAGCAAGTACTTCCCTTTATAAATGTAATTTAAATATTTTCCATCACAGTGACATTCAAAATTTCCAAACACTGTACATGCATCAAGGTTTCAAAAAACTTTCTCGAATGAGTATTGAACATGTAGATTACAGAACTTTCATCCACCATGCATGGCATATATACACCTAGAATCATTAACTCTGAATTTGCAGAATATTCCTTATGCAAGTTTCAAAAATCAGGCAGTTTTCTCAGTTAAAATATCTTGGAGCGACTTCTAACCAAGAGAAATGTAATTTACATAAATTTCTTTGCCGTGAAATTCCGTTTTCCGAACATGCTACATTCATCAAGGATTTGAGAAATATTCTTAATGAGTTGTGTACATGTGTATTACAGAACTTTCATCAAACATACAAGGCATATTTACACCTAGAAATATTATCTCTGAGTTCGCAGCTTTTTCCTAATAGCAGTTGCTAAAATCAAGCAGGTGTCAAAGGAAAAAGCTGTTGGAGTGTGTTCTACCTTATAGATACGTAATTTGCACAGATTGCCCCGCTGTGAAATTACGTGTTTTGAACACAACATGCAGAAAGGATTCGACGAAAATACACTACAGTGTTCTTTGCATGTGGTCACAGGACTTTCATCACAATACAAGGCATATTGATGCTTAGAAGCATTTTCTCTGATTTCGCAGCTTTTTTCTAACACAACATCTGAAAATGAGGTAGATTTTGAAGAAAAATCCTCTTAGTAGTGATTTCTACCTGAAAGAAATGTAATTTACATAGTTTCCCTCACCGTGACCTTCCGTGGTTTGAACACGCTTCATGCATCTCTGATTTGACAAATATTCATCACTGAGGTGTGGACATGTGGATTACCGAACTTTCATCACCGTACAGGGCATACTTACACATAGAAACATTTACTCAGATTTCACAGATTTTCCAAATGCCAGTATCGAAAATAATGCAGATTTCGCAGAGAAATCTTGTTGGAACGAATTCTACAAAATAGACGATTAGTTGACTTAGATTCTCCCACCGTGACATTCCGTGTTCCGAACATGCTACATGCATCACGGATTCGACAAACATTCATTACTGAGTTGCGTTCGTGTGGATTATCGATCTTTCATCATCATACAGGGCATATTTACACATGGAAACATTTACTCTTTTTTCTCAGCTTTTTCCTATCACCGGTATGGAAAATGAGGGAGATTTTGCAGAAAAATCCTCTTAGAGCGATTTCTACCCAGTAGACTTATAATTTACATAGTTTCCCTCACAGTGACATTCTGTGGTCTGAACACGCTACATGCATCACGGGTTCAATAAACAATCATTACTGAGTTGTTGACATGTGGATTAGCAAACTTTCATCCACCATACAAGGCACATTTCCACCTAGAAACATTTATTCAGAGTTTGAAAGTTTGTACTAACGCCAGATTCCAAAACAGGCAGTATTCACGGAAATATCCTCTTGGAGCGAGTTTACCTAATAAACACGTAATTTACATAGATTTTCTCATCGGGACATTCTGTGTTCCGAACACGCTACATGCATCACGAATTCGACAAACATTCTTTACTGAGTTGTGGACTTGTAAATTACCAAATTTTCATCAGCGTACAGGGTATATTTACTCATATTAGAATTTTCTCTAATTTCATAAATTTTTCTTAACACCACATCCGAAACTGTGGCAGATTTCGCAGAAAAATCCTCTTGGAGCGATTTCCAACCAATAGACTTATAATTTACATAGTTTCCCTCACAGTTACATTCCGTGTTCCGAACACGCTAAATTCATCACGGATTCGACAAACTTTCATTTCTGAGATGTGAGCATGTAGATTACCAATCTTTCATCAACCACACTAGGCATATTTACACCTAGAAATATTTATTCTGTGTTCGCAGGATTTTCCTTACCCCAGATTCGAAAATCAGGCAGTTTTCTCTGAAAAATCCTCTTGGATAGAGTTCTACCCAATAGACATGCAATTTCCTTAGTTTCCCTCACCGTGACATTCCGTGTTCCGAGCATGCTACATGCATCACGGATTTGACAAACATTCATTACTCAGTTGTGTGCATGTGGGTTACAGTACTTTCATCCACCATACAAGGCATATTTACACCTAGAAACCATTATTCTGAGTTTCCAGCATTTTCCTAATGGCAGTTTAGAAAATCAGGCAATTTTCACAGGAAAATTCTCTTGGAGCGTGTTCTATCCAATAGACATGTAATTTACTTAGATTCCATCACCGTGACATTCTGTGTTCCGAACATGATACATGCACCGCAGTTTTGACCAATATTCACTTCTGAGTTGTTAGCATGTGGATTACCGAAATTTCATCCACCATACAAGGCTTATTTACACCTAGAGTCATGTACTCAGAATTTGCAGCTTTTTCCTTATGCCAGTTATGAAAATCAGGCTGTTTTCACAGAAAAATCCTCTTGGAGGGAGTTTTCTCCATTAGAAATGTAATTTACATAGTTTCAGTTACCATGACATTCCTTGTTCCGGACACGCTACATGCATCACGAATTCGAAAAACATTCAATTCTGAGTTCTGAGCATGTGGATTACCGAAATTTCATCCACCATACAAGACATATTGACACCTAAAAGCATTTACTCAAATTTTGTAGCATTTTCCTAGCATCAGTTTCAAAAATCAGGCTGTTTTCTCAAAAAAAATCTTTTGTAGCGATTGCTACCCAAAAGAAATTTAATTTACATGGTTTCTCTCACCATGACTATCCATGTTGTGAGCAAGCTGCATGCATCACAGATTCGACAAAAATTGTTTAATGAGTTCTGATCATGTGGATTACCAATCTTTGAAACTCCATACAAAGAATATTTACACCTAGAAAAATTTACCCTGATTTCGATACTTTTTCCTAACGCCAGTTTCGATAATCATGCAATTTTCCAGAAAAATCCTTTTGCAGCAAGTTCTACCCAGTAGAAATGTAATTTACATACTTTCCTTCACCGTGACATTCCGTGTTCCTAACACACTACGTGCATTAGGAATTCTAAAACCATTCATTACTGAGTTGTGATCGTGTGTATTACGAACTGTCATCCACAATACAAGGCATATTAACAGCTAGAAACATTAACTCTGAGTTTGCAGTTTTTCATAACGGCAGTTTCGATATTCAGGCATGTATTGCAGGAAAATTCTCTTGGAGAGAGTTCTACCCAATAGACATGTAATTAACAGAGACTCCCTTACCGTGAATTTCCGTGTTCCTAACACGCTACATGCATCACGGACTCAACAAGTATTCACTACATAGTTGTTAGCATGTGGATTACTGAACTCCAACAACAACACAATGCATATTGAAACTTAGACGCATTTTCTCAGATTTCACAGCGTTTTCCATATGCCCATTTGAAAAATGAGGCAGAATTCACAGAAAAATCCTCTTGGAGATGGTTCTACCCAATAGACATGTCATTTTCAGTTTCCCTCACCGTGACATTCATTGTTCGAACACGGTACTTTCATCAAGGATTTGATAAACATTCCTTACTGAGTTTTGAGCATGTGGATTAGTGAACTTTCATCCACCATACAAAGCATATTTACACCTAGAAACATTTACTATCAGTTTGCAGCATTTTCCTTATGCCAGTTTCGTAAATCATGAATTTTTCGCAGAAAACCTTCTTGGAGTGAGTTGTACCTAATAGAAATGTAATTTACATAGCTTCCCTCACCATGATATTCCATGTTCCAAACACGCTACATGCATCATGGATGGGACAAACATTCATTACTGAGTTGTGAACATGTAGATTAGCGAACTTTCATCCACCATAGAAGACATATTTACACCTAGAAACATTTACACTGATTTCACAAGTTTTTCTTAATGCCAATTTTGGAAATCAGGCAGTTTTCAAAAAAATCCCCTTTGAGGGAGTTCTACCCTATAGGCATGTAGTTTACATAGTTTCCTTCACCGTGACATTCTGTGTTGCAAACATGCTACTTGCATCAAGGATTCGACAAACATCCATTACTGAGTTGTGAGCATGTGATTACCACACTTTCATCCACCATACAATGCATATATACACCTAGAAGCATTTACTCTTATTTCACAGTTTTCTCCTAACGCCACATCCAAAAATGAGGCGGATTTCACAGTAAAATCCTCTTTGAGTGTTTTCTACCCAATAGACATCTTATTTACATATTTTCCCTCACTGTCACATTCCACGTTCCGAACATGCTACATGCATCACGGATTCTAAAAACATTCAATACTGAGTTGTAAGCATGTGGATTAGTGAATGTTCATCCACCATACAAGGCATATTTACAGCTACAAATATTTACTCTGAGTTCGAAGATTTTACATAACACCAGATTCGAAAAACAGGCAGTATTCACAGAAAAATCCACTTGGAGCGTTTTTACCCAATGGGCATGTAATTTACATTGCTTCCCTCACATTACATTCCATGTTATGAACACGCTGCATGCCTCACGGATACGACAAACATTCATTACTGAGTTCTGAGCATGTGGATTACCGAAATTTCATCACCACATAAGGCATATTTTCACCTACATATATTGAAAGGGATTTTGCAGCTTTTCTTAATGGCAGTTTCGAAAATGAAGCATATTACATGGAACAATTTTCTGGCAGAAAGTTCTACCAAATACACATGTAATTTACATAGTTTTTCTCACCGTAACGTTCTGTATTCTGAACACGCTGCATGCATCACTGATTAGAAAAATATTCTCTTCTGAGGTTTTATATGCGGATTACAGAATTTTCAAAAATCATATAAGGTTTATTGACACTTAGAAGCATTTACTCAGATTTCATAGCTTTTTCCTTACACCAGTCTCGAAAATCAGGCAATTTTCATGGACAAATACCCCTGGAGCGAGTTCTACCCAATATACATGTAATTTACATTGTGTCCCTCACCGTGACATTCCATGTTCCAAACATGCTACATGCATCTCAGATTCGACAAACATTCTTTAATAATTTGTGAGCATGTGGATTAGCAAACTTTCATCCACCATACAAGGCATATTTCCACCTAGAAGCATTTTCTCTGATTTTGCAGCTTTTTTCTAACAAAACATCTGAAAATGAGGTAGACTTTGAAGAAAAATCCTCTTAGTAGTGATTTCTACCCGAAAGAAATGTAATTTACATAGTTTCCCTCACCGTGACCTTCCGTGGTTTGAACACGCTTCATGCATCTCTGATTTGACAAATATTCATCACTGAGGTGTGGACATGTGGATTACCGAACTTTCATCACCGTACAGGGCATACTTACACATAGAAACATTTACTCAGATTTCGCAGATTTTCCAAATGCCAGTATCGAAAATAATGCAGATTTCGCAGAGAAATCCTGTTGGAACGAATTCTACAAAATAGACGATTAGTTGACTTCGATTCTCCCACCGTGACATTCCGTGTTCCGAACATCCTACATGCATCATGGATTCGACAAACATTCATTACTGAGTTGCGTTCGTGTGGATTATCGATCTTTCATCATCATACAGGGCATATGTACACATGGAAACATTTACTCTTTTTTCTCAGCTTTTTCCTATCACTGGTATGGAAAATGAGGGAGATTTTGCAGAAAAATCCTCTTAGAACTATTTCTACCCAATAGAATTATAATTTATATATTTTCCCTCACAGTGACATTCTGTGGTCTGAACATGCTACATGCATCATGGGTTCAATAACCAATCATTACTGAGTTTTTGACAAGTGGATTAGCAAACTTTCATCCACCGTACAAGGCACAATTCCACCTAGAAACATTTATTCAGTGTTCGAAAGTTTGTACTATCGTCAGATTCCAAAACAGGCAGTATTCACGGAAATATCCTCTTGGAGCGAGTTTACCCAATAAACATGTAATTTCCATAGTTTCCCTCACCGTGACATTCTGTGTTCCGAACATGCTATATACATCACGGATTTGACAGACATTCATTACTCAGTTGTTTGCATGTTTGTTACAGTACTTTCATCCACCATACAAGGCATATTTACACCTAGAAACCATTATTCTGAGTTTCCAGCATTTTCCTAATGGCAGTTTAGAAAATCAGGCAATTTTCACAGGAAAATTCGCTTGGAGCGTGTTCTATCCAATAGACATGTAATTTACTTAGATTCCATCACCGTGACATTCTGTGTTCCGAACATGATACATGCACCGCAGTTTTGACCAATATTCACTTCTGAGTTGTTAGCATGTGGATTACCGAAATTTCATCCACCATACAAAGCTTATTTACACCTAGAGTCATGTACTCAGAATTTGCAGCTTTTTCCTTATGCCAGTTATGAAAATCAGGCTGTTTTCACAGAAAAATCCTCTTGGAGGGAGTTTTCTCCATTAGAAATGTAATTTACATAGTTTCAGTTACCATGACATTCCTTTTTCCGGACACGCTACATGCATCACGAATTCGAAAAACATTCAATTCTGAGTTCTGAGCATGTGGATTACCGAAATTTCATCCACCATACAAGACATATTGACACCTAAAAGCATTTACTCAAATTTTGTAGCATTTTCCTAGCATCAGTTTCAAAATTCATGTTGTTTTCTCAAGAAAAATCTCTTGTAGTGAATGCTACCCAAAAGATATTTAATTTAGTTTCCCTCACCGTGACTGTCCATGTTGTGAACTAGCTGCATGCATCACAGATACGACAAAAATTGTTTAATGAGTTCTGATCATGTGGATTACCAAACTTTCAAACTCCATACAAAGAATATTTACACCTAGAAAAATTTACCTTGATTTTGATACTTTTTCCTAATGCCAGTTTCAAAAATCATGCAATTTTCCAGAAAAATTCTTTTGCAGCAAGTTCTACCCAGTAGAAATGTAATTTACATACTTTCCCTCACCGTGACATTCCATGTTCCTAACACACTACGTGCATTAGGAATTCTAAAACCATTCATTACTGAGTTGTGATCGTGTGTATTACGAACTGTCATCCACAATACATGTCATATTTACACCTAGAAACATTTACACTAATTTCACAAATTTTTCCTAATGCCAATTTTGAAAATCTGGGAATTTTCAAAAAAATTCCCTTGCGGCGAGTTCTAACCTATAGGCATGTAATTTACATAGATTCCTTCACTGTAACATTCTGTGTTCCAAACACGCTACTTTCATAAAAGATATGACAAACATCCATTACTGAGTTGTGAGCATGTGATTACCAATCTTTCATCCACCATACAAGGCATATTTACACCTAGAAGCATTTACTCTTATTTCACAGATATTTCCAAACACCATATCCAAAAATGTGATGGATTTCACAGTAAAAATCTTCTTTGAGTGATTTCTACCCAATAGATATCTTATTTACATAGTTTCCATTACCATGACATTCTCTGTTCTGAACACGCTTCATGCATCTAGATTCTAAAAACATTCATTACTGATTTGTGTTCATGTGGATTAACGTACTTTCATCATCATACAGGGCATATTTACACATTATAACGTTAACTATTTTTCTCAGCTTTTTCCTATCACCGGTGTGGAAAATGAGGGAGATTTTGCAGAAAAATCCTCTTAGAGCGATTTCTACCCAATAGATTTATAATTTACTTAGTTTCCCTCACAGTGAATTTCTGTGGTCTGAACACGCTACATGCATCACTGGTTTGATACACAATCATTACTGAGTTGTTGACATGTGAATTACCAAACTTTCATCCACCATATAAGGCACAATTTCACCTAGAAACATTTACTCTGTGTTCACAAGTTTGTCCTAACGCCAGATTCCAAAAACCGTCAGTATTCACGGAAATATTTTCTTGGAGCTGGTTTACTCAATACAGAGGTAATTTACATAGATTTTCTCATCTTGACATTCTGTGTTCCAAACAGACTTCATGCATCACGGATTCGACAAATATTCATTACTCAGTTGTGAGCATTTGGGTTAGTGATCTTTCATCCTCCATTAAGGCATATTTACACCTAGAAGCATTTACTATCAGTCTGCAGAATTTTCCTTATGCCAGTTTCATAAATCAAGAAGATTTCACAGAAAAATCCTCTTGGAGGGAGTTTTAACCAATAGACATGTAATTTACATAGTTTCTGTCACCGTGACATTCCGTGTTCTGAACACGCTACATGCATCACGAATTCGAAAAACATTCAAAAGTGAGTTCTGAGCATGTGGATTACCGAAATTTCATCCACCATACAAGACATATTGACAGCTAAATGCATTTACTCAAATTTTGTAGCTTTTTCCTAGCATCAGTTTCAAAAATCAGGCAGTTTTCTCATGAAAAAACTGCTGTAGCGAGAGCTACCCAAAATAAATTTAATTTAATTAGTTTCCCTCACCGTGACTGTCCATTTTGCGAACACGCTGCATGAATCACAGATTTGACAAACATTGTTTAATGAGTTCTGAACATGTGGATTACCAAACTTTCAACCTCCATACAAGGAATGTTACCACCTAGAAAAATTTACCCTATTTCGCTACGTTTTCCTAACGCCAGTTTCAAAAATCATGCAGTTTTTCAGAAAAATCCTATTGCAGTGAGTTCTACCCAATAGAAATGTAATTTACGTACTTTCCCTCACCGTGATATTCCGTGTTCCGAACACGCTACATGCATCACGGACTCAACAAATATTCACAGCATAGTTGTTAGCATGTGGATTACCGAACTCCAATAACAATAAAATGCTTATTGATACTTAGACGCATTTCGCAGATTTCCCAGCATTTTCCTTATGCCAGTTTGGAAAATGAGGCAGATTTCAGAGAAAAATCCTCTTGGAGCTGTTTCTACCCGATAGACATGTAATTTTCAGTTTCCCCCACCATGACATTCAACATTAGAACAAGATACTTGCATCAAGGATTTCATAAACATTCTTTACTGAGTTGTGAGCACGTGGATTACATAACTTTCATCCACCATACAAGGAATATTTACACCTAGAATTATTTACTCTGAGTTCAAATGTTTTTCCTAATGCCAGATTCGAAAAACATGCAGTATTCACAGAAAACTCCTCTTGGAGCGAATTTTCCCAATAGACATGTAATTTACATTGCTTCCATCACGTGACATTCTGTGTTATGAACACGCTGCATGCATCACAGATTAGAGAAACATTCATTACTGAGTTCCTAGCATGTGGATTAATGAAATTTCATCACCATACAAGGCATATTTACAACTAGATATATTTAATTTGATTTTGCACATTTTCTTAATGGCAGTTTCGGAAATGAAGCCTATTATGCGAAACAATTTTCTTGGCAAATGTTCTACCAAATACACATGTAATTTACATAGTTTGTCTCACTGTAATATTCTGTATTCCGTACATTATACATGCATCACTGATTTGACAAAAATTCACTTCTGAGTTCTTAGAATGTGGATTACAGAATTTTAAACAATCATACAATGGATATTGACACCTACAATCTTTTACTCAGATTTCAAGCTTTTTCCTTACACCAGTTTCGAAAATCAGGCATTTTCCTGGACAAATCCCACTGGAGCAAGTTCTACCCAATATACATGTAATTAACATTGTGTCCCTCACCATGACATTCCATGTTCCAAACACGCTACATGCATCTCAGATTCGACAAACATACTTTAATGATTTGTGAGCATGTGGATTAGCAAACTTTCATCCACCATACAAGGCTTATTTCCACCTAGAAGCATTTTCTCTGATTTTGCAGCTTTTTTCTAACACAACATCTGAAAAAGAGGTAGATTTTGAAGAAAAATCCTCTTAGTAGTGATTTCTACCAGAAAGAAATGTAATTTACATAGTTTCCCTCACCGTGACCTTCCGTGATTTGAACACACTTCATGCATCTCGGATTCGACAAATATTCATTACTGAGTTGTGGACATGTGGATTACCAAACTTTCCTCACCATACAGGGCATAATTACACATAGAAACTTTTACTCATGTTTCGCAGATTTTCCAAACGCCAGTATCGAAAATAATGCAGATTTTGCAGAGAAATCCTGTTGAAACGAGTTCTACAAAATAATCATTTCATTTACACAGATTCTCCCACCGTGACATTCCGTGTTCTGAACATGCTACATGCATCACTGATTCGACAAACATACATTTCTGAGTTGTGTTCATGTGCATTATCGAACTTTCATCATCATACAGGGCATATTTACACATTGAAACATTTATTCTTTTTTCTTAGCTTTCTCATATCACCAGTTTTGAAAATGATGGAGATTATGCAGAAAAATCCTCTTAGAGCGATTTCTACCCAATAGACTTATAATTCACATACTTTCCCTCACAGTGACATTCCATGATCTGAACAAGATACATGCATCAAGGGTTCGATAAACAATCATTACTGAGTTTTTGACATGTGGATTAGCAAACTGTCATCCACCATACAAGGCACATTTCCACCTAGAAACATTTACTGTTAGTTCGCAAGATTGTCCTAATGCCTAATTCCAAAAACAGGCATTATTCACAGAAATAACTTCTTGGAGCGAGTTTACCCAATAAACACATAATTTACATAGATTTTCTCATCATGAAATTCTGTGCTCCGAACACACTACATGCATCACGGATTCGACAAACATTCATTACTGAGTTGTGAGGATGTGTATTACCGATCTTTCATCCACCATACTAGGCATACTTTCAGTGAGAATCATTTACTTTGATTTTGCATCCTTTTGCAAACGCCAGTGTAGAGAATGAGGCAGATTGCCCAGAAAAATCTTCTTGGAGCTTGTTCTAACCAATAGACATGTAACATACATTGTTTCCTCACCATGACATTCCATTTTCCAAACACGCTACATGCATTATGGTTTCGACAAACATTAATTACTGAGTTGTGAGCATGTGGATTAGCGATCTTTCATCCACCATACAAGGCATATTTACACCTAGAAATATTTTCTCACATTTCGCAGGATTTTCCTAACACCAGTTTCGAAAATCAGGTAGTTTTCACAGAAAAATACTTCTGGAGCATTTTCTATTTAATAGACATGTAATTTACATTGTGCCCCTCACCATGACATTCTGTGTTACGAACACGCTGCATGCATCACGGATTCGACAATCTTCCATTACTGAGTTTTGGGCATGTGGATTAAAAACTTTCATCCACCATACAAGGCATATTTACACCTAGGTATATTTATTCTTAGTTCACAGGTTTTTCTAACTCCAGATTCGAAAATCATATAGTTTTCACAGAAAAATACTCTTGGTGTGAGTTCTACCCAATAGACATGTAATTTCCATAGTTTACTCTCCCTTAATATTCCATGATCTGAACACACGACAGGCTTCACTTTTGACAAATATTCACTTCCGAGTTGTTAGTATGAGGTTTACCGAACTTTCATCCCCCATAGAATGTATATGGACACCTAGAAGCATTTAAACAAATTACTCAGTTTTCCTAGTGCCAGTTTCGAAAATCAGGCAGATTTCTCCGAAAGATTCTCTTGGACCTAGCTCTACCCAATAGACATGTAATTTACATAGTTTTCCTCACCGCAAACTTCCTTATTCCAAACACGCTACATGGATCTCAGATTCGACTAACATTCTTTAATAAGTTGTGAGCATGTGGATTAAAAATTTTCATCCACCATAAAAGGTATATTTACACCTAGATGCATTTACTCTGATTTCACAGCTTTTTCTTAAAACCACATCTGAAAATGAGGCAGATTTTGCAGAAAAATGCTCTTGGAGTGATTTCTAACCAATAGATGTTATTTACATAGTCCCCCAACTTGACCTTCTGTGTTCCGAACAGGCTACATGCATCACGGATTCGACAAACATTCATTATGGAGTTGTGAGCATGTGGATTAGCGAACTTTCATCCACCATACAGGGCATATTTACACCTAGAAGCATTTACTATCAGTTTGCAGCATTTTCCTTACGCCAGTTTTGTAAATCATGAATATTTCACAGAAAAATGCTCTTGGAATGAGTTGTACACAAGAGATATGTAATTTACATAGTTAACCTCATGTGACATTCCGTGTTCTGAACATGCTACATACATCACGGATGCAACAAACATTCATTACTGAGTTGTGAACATGTAGATTAGTGAAATTTCATCCACCATAAAAGACATACTTACACCTAGAAACATTTACACTAATTTCACAAGGTTTGCCTAATGCCAGATTCGAAAATCAGGCAGTTTTCAAAATAATTCTCTTGCTGTGAGTTCTACCCAATAGGCATGTAATTTACATAGTATCCTTCACCGTGACATTCCGTGTTCCAAACACGTTACTTTACATCAATGATTCGACAAACATCAATTACTGAGTTGTGAGCATGTGATTACTGAACTTTCACCCACCATACAAGGCATATTTACACCTAGAAGCATTTACTCTTATTTCACAAATTTTTCATAACGCCACATCCAAAAATTTGGCGGATTACACAGTAAAATCCTCTTTGAGTGATTTCTACCCAATAAAAATCATATTTACATAGTTTCCCTCACCGTGACATTCCGTGTTCCAAACACACTACATGCATCACAGATTCTTAAAACATTCAATACTGAGTTGTGAGCATGTGGATTAGCGAATGTTCATCCACTATACAAGGCACAATTACACCTAGAAATATTTACTCAGAGTTAGAAAATTTTTCCTAACACCAGAATCGAAAAACAGACAGTAATCACACAATAATCCTCTTGGAGTGAATTTACCCAATAGACATGTAATTTACATTGCTTCCCTCACGTGACATTCCATGTTATGAACACGCTGCATGCATCACGGATTCGAAAAATATTCATTACTGAGTTCTGAGCATGTGGATTACCGAAATTTCATGACCACACAAGGCATATTTACATCTATGTATATTTAATGTGATTTTGCAGCTTTTCTTAGTGGCAGTTTTGAAAATGAAGCATATTTCGTGGAACAATTATCTTGGAGAATGTTCTACCAAATACACATGTAATTTACATAGTTTTTATCACCTTAAAATTCTGTGTTCCGAACACACTACATGCATCACTGATTTGACAAATATTCACTTCTGAATGTTTAGAATGTGGATTACCATATTTTCAATAATCATACAAGGTATATTGACACCTATAAGTTTTACTCAGATTTCACAGCATTTTCCTTACACCAGTTTTGAAAATCAGGCAATTTTCATGGACAAATCCACCTGAAGCGAGTTCTACCCAATATATATGTATTTTACATTGTGTCCCTCACCGTGACATTCCATGAGCAAACATGCTACATGCATCACAGTTTCAACAAACATTCTTTAATGATTTGTGAGCATGTGGATTATCAAACTTTCATCCACAATACAGCACATACTTACACATAAAAACATTTACTCAGATTTTGCAGATTTTTCCTAACACAACATCTGAAAATCAGGTAGATTTTGCAGAAAATTCCTCTTAGTAGCGATTTCTACCTGAAAGAAATGTAATTTACATAGTTTCCCTCACCATGACCTTCCGTGTTTTGAACATGCTTCGTGCATCTCAGATTCGACAAGTATTCATTACTGAGTTGTGGACATGTGGATTACCAAACTTTCATCACCATACAGGGCATACTTACACATAGAAACTTTTACTCAGATTTAGCCAATATTCCAAATGCCAGTATCGAAAATAATGCAGATTTTGCAGAGAAATCCTGTTGAAACGAGTTCCACAAAATATACTTTCAATTTACATAGATTCTCCCACCGTGACATTCTGTGTTCTGAAAATGCTACATTCATCACATATTCGACAAACATTCATTGCTGAGCTGTTGACATATGGATTAGCAAACTTTAATTCACCATACATGGCACATTTCCAACTAGAAAGGTTTACACTGAGTTCGCAAGTTTGTCCTAAAGCCAGATTCCAGAAACAGGCAGTATTTATGGAAATATCCTCTTGGAGTGAGTTTCTCCAATAAACAGGTAATTTACATAGATTTTCTCATCATGACATTCCGTGTTCCAAACACGCTACATGCATCACAGATTCGACAAACATTCATTACTTAGTTGTGAGGATGTATATTACCGAACTTTCATCCACCATACTAGGCATAATTTCAGTGAGAATCATTTACTCTGATTTTGCAACTTTTTCCAAATGCCAGTTTAGAGAATGAGGCAGATTGCGCAGAAAAATCCCTCTTGGAGCTTGTTCTAACCAATAGACATGTAACTTACATTCTTTCCTCACCGTGATGTTCCATGTTCCAAACACGCTACATGCATTACGGATTCGAACAACATTCATTACAAAGTCGTGTACATCTAAATTACCAAATTTTCATCAGCATACATGGTATATTTACACATAGTAGAATTTATTCTGATTTCACAACTTTTTCTTAACACCACATCCAAAAATGTGGCAGATTTCACAAAAAAAAATCCTCTTGGAGCGATTTCTACCCAAAAGACATATAATTTACATAGTTTCCCTCACAGTTACATTCCGTGTTCCGAACATGCTACATTCATCACGGATTCGACAATCATTCATTTCTGAGATGTGAGCATGTAGATTACCAATCTCTCATCCACCATGCAAGACATATTTTCACCTGGAAGCATTTTCTCTGATTTTTCAGCTTTTTCCTAACGCAACATCTGAAAATGAGGTAGATTTTGAAGGAAAATCCTCTTAGTAGCAATTTCTACCTGAAAGAAAAGTAATTTCCATATTTTTCCTCTCCGTGACCTTCCGTGGTTTGAACACACTTCATGAATCTCGGATTCGACAAATATTCATTACTGAGTTGTGGACATGTGGATTACCGAACTTTCATCACCATACAGGGCATACTTACACATAGAAATATTTACTCAGTTTTTGCAGATTTTCCAAAAGCCAGTATCGAAAATAATGAAGATTTCAAAGAGAAATCCTGTTGGAACGAGTTCTACATAATAGACATTTAATATACATAGATTCTCCCACCATGACATTCTGTGTTCCGAAAATGCTAAATGCATCACGGATTAGACAAACATTCAGTGCTGAGTTGTTGACATGTGGACAAGCAAACTTTCATTCACCATACATTGCACATTTCCACTTAGAAACATTTACTCTGAGTTCTCAAGTTTGTCCTAATGCCAGATTCCAAAAACAGGCAGTATTCAAGGAAGTATCCCCTTGGAGCGATTTATCCAATTAACATTAATTTACATAGATTTTCTCCTGGTGACATTAAGCTTTCCAAACATGCTACATGCATCACGGATTCAACAAACATTCATTACTGAGTTGTGGGAATGTAAATTAACAAATTTCCATCACCATAAAGGGTATATTTACACATAGAAGAATTTACTCTGATTTTGCAAATTTTTCTTAAAACCACATCCGAAAATGTGGCAGATTTCACAGAAAAATCCTCTTGGAGCAATTTCTTCCCAATAGGCATACAATTTACACAGTTTCCCTCACAGTTACATTCCGTGTTCCGAACATGGTAAATTCATCACGGATTAGACAAACATTCATCTCGGAGATGTGAGTATGTAGATTACCAAACTTTCATCAACCTTACAAGGCATATTTACACCTAGAAATATTTATTCTGAGTTCGCAGGTTTTTCCTAAATCCAGATTTGAAAATCAGGCAGTTTTTGCTGAAAAATAATCTTGGAGCAAGTTCTGACCAAAAGACATGAAATTTACATAGTATCCCTCACCATGACATTCTGTGTTCTGAACACTCTATATGCATCACGGATTTGACACACATTCATTACACAGTTGTGTGAAAGTGGGTTACAGAACTTTCATCATCATACAGGGCATATTTACACATTGAAACATTTACTCTTTTTTCTCAGCTTTTTCCTATCACCAGTTTTGAAAATGAGGGAGATTATGCAGACAAATCCTCTTAGAGCGATTTCTACCCAATAGACTTATAATTTACATAGTTTCCCTCACAGGGACATTCCGTGGTCTGAACACGCTACATGCATCACGGGTTCGATAAACAATCATTACTGAGTTGTTGACATGTGGATTAGCAACTTTCATCCACCATACATGGCAAATTTCCACCTAGAAACATTTAATATGAGTTTGCAAGATTATCCTAACGCCAGATTCCAAAAACAGGCAGTATTGACGGTAATATCTTCTTGGAGCGACTATACCCAATAAACACGTAATTTGCATAGATTTCCTATTCGTGACATTCTGTGTTCCAAACATGCTACTTGCATCATGGTTTCGACAAACATTAATTACTCAGTTGTGATGAAGTGTATTACCGAAATTTCATCCACCATACTAGGCATACTTTCAGTGAGAATCATTTATGGTGATTTTGCATCCTTTTCCAAATGCCAGTGTACAGAATGAGGCAGATTGTGCTGAACAATCCTGTTGGAGCTAGTTCTAACCAATAGACATGTAACTTACATTGTTTCCTCACCGTGACTTTCCGTGTTCCAAACACGCTACATGCATTACACATTCGACAAATATTCATTACTGAGTTGTGGACATGTAAATTACCAAATTTTCATCAGTATATAGGGTATATTTGCACCTAGATTAATTTACTCTGATTTCGAAAATTTTCTTAACACCATATTCAAAAATGTGGCAGATTTTGTAGAAAAATCGTCCTGGATCGATTTCTATCCAATAGAGATATAATTTACATAATTTCCCTCACAGTTACATTCTGTGTTCTGAACACGCTACATTCATCCTGGATTCAACAAACATTCATTTCTGAGTTGTGAGCATGTAGATTACCAATCTTTCATCCACCATACAAGGCATATTTACACCTACAAATATTTATTCTGAGTTCGCAGCTTTTTCATAACGGCAGTCTCGATAATCAGGCAGTTTTTGCAGGAAAATTCTGTTGGAGAGAGTTCTACCCCTTAGACATGTAATTAACATATATTCCCTCCCCGTGAAATTCCGTGTTCCGAACACACTACATGCATCATGGACTCGACAAATATTCACTACATAGTTGTTAGCATGTGGATTACCGAACTCCAATCACAATAAAATTCATGTTGAAACTTAGATGCATGTTCTCAGATTTCACAGCGTTTTCCTTATGCCAGTTTGGAAAATGAGTCAGATTTCACAGAAAAATCCCCTTGGAGCTGGTTCTACCCAATAGACATGTTATTTTCAGTTTCCCTCACCGTGACATTCAATGTTCAAACACGGTACTTGCATCAAGGATTCGACAAACATCCATTATTGAGTTGTGAGCATGTGATTACCGAACTTCATCCACCTTACAAGGCATATTTACACCTAGAAGCATTTACTCTTATTTCACAGATTTTTCCTAACGCCACATCCAAAAATGAGGCAGATTTCACAGTAAAGTATTCTTTGAGTGATTTCTACCCAATAGACATGTAATTTTCAGTTTCCCTCACCATGACATTCAATGTTCAAACACGGTACTTGCATCAAGGATTCAACTAACATCCATTACTGAGTTGTGAGCATGTGATTACCAAACTTTCATCATCATACAGGGAGGGCATATTTACACATTGAAACATTTACTCTTTTTTCTCAGCTTTTTCCTCTGACCAGTTTTGAAAATGAGGGAGATTTTGTAGAAAAATCCTCTTAGAGCGATTTCTACCCAATAGACTTATAATTTACAGTTTCCCTCATAGTGACATTCCGTGGTCTGAACACGCTACATGCGTCACGGTTTCGATAAAGAATCATTTGTGAGTTGTTGATATGTGGATTAGCAAACTTTCATCCACCATGCAAGGCACATTTCCACCTAGAAACATTTACTCTGAGTTCCCAAGTTTGTCCTAACACCAGATTCCAAAACAGGCAGTATTCATGGAAATATCCTCTTGGAGGGGGTTTACCCAATAAACAGGTAATTTACATTGATTTTCTCACCGTGACCTTCCGTGTTTTGAACATGCTTCATGCATCTCGGATTCGAGAAATACTCCTTACTAAGTTGTGAACATGTGGATTACCGAACTTTGATCACCATACAAAGTTATATTTACACCTAGATAATTTACCCTAATTTCTCAGGTTTTTCCTTAAGCCAGATTCAAAAATGAGGCATATTGCCCAGAAAAATACTCTTGGAGCCAGTTCTACCCACTAGTCATTTAATTTACATAGTTTCCCTCACCGTGACTTTCCATGTTCCGAAGTCGCTACGTGCATCTCGGATTCGACAAACATTCATTACTGAATAGTGAGCATGAGGATTACCGATCTTTCACCAACCATACAATGCATACTTACACCAAGCAACATTTACTTTGATTTTGCAGCATTTTCCTAATGCCAGTTTCTTAAATGAGAGAGATTTCACTGAAATATCCTCTTGGAGCGAGTCCTACCCAATAGACATTTAATTTACATAGTTTCTCTCACCATGACATTCCGTGTTCTGAACATGCTACATGCATAATTAATGTGACAAATATTCATTACTGAGTTGTGAGCATGTGGATTACCTAACTTTCTTCCACCTTTCAATTCATATTTACACCTAGAAACATTTTCTCTTATTTCGCAGCTTTTTCCTAAGTCCAGTTTTGAAAATGAGGCAGATTGCACGGAAAAATCCTTTTGGAGTGAGTTCTACCCAATAGACATGTAATTTACATGGTTTCCTCACCATGACTCTCCATGTTCTGAATACGCTACATGTATGATGGATTCGAGACACATTCAGTGCTGAGATGCGAGCATGTGGATTGCTGAACTTTCATTAAGCATAAAGGTCCTGTCTACACCTAGAAACACATACTCTGATTTCTCAGCTGGTTCCTAGATGCAGTTTTGATATACAGTCACTTTGTCCAGAAAAATCCTCTTGGAGCAAGTTCTACCAAATAGACTTTTAATATACATAGTTCCCATCACCATGACAATCTGTTCTCCAAATACGCTACATGCATGATTGATTTGACACACATTCTCTTCTTAGATGTGAGCATTTTTAGACACTTTCTTTCATCCAGCCAAAGGGCATAATTACACTTAGGAAAACTTACTGTGATTTCTCAGCTTTTTCCCAGAGAGAATTTCTATATCAAGGCACTTTTCCCAAGAAAAGACTTTTGTAGAGGTTGCTTCCCCATAGACATATAAGTTGCATAGTTTCCCTCACCATGACATTCTGTGTTCCTATCACACTACATGTATGATGGATTCGACACACATTCAGGTCTGAGTTGTGTGCATGTTGAGATCGGTTCTTTCATCCAGCCAAAAGGGCATATTTACACCTAGGAACACTTACTCTGATTTCTCAGCATGGTTCCTAGAGCCAGATTCGAAATCAAGGCAGTTTGTGCCAGAAAAGGCTGTTGGAGCTATTGTGTCCCCATGGACATGGATGTTACATAGTTTCCCTGCCCATGACACTCTGTTCCAAACATGCTACATGCATGACAGATTCGACACACATTTATTTCTGAGATTTGGGTACCCTGAGAGCCATTCCTTAATGAAGCCTAAAGGGCATATTTACACCTAGGAACACTTAATCTGATTTCAAACCATGGTACCTAGATCTAGTTTCAAAATCAGGGCAGTTTGCCCAGGAAAATACTGTTGGAGCAAGTGCTTTCCCATAGATATCTAAGTTAAATAGTTCCCCTCATCATGACATTCTGGGTTCCCAACACGCTACATGCGTGAAAGATTCGATGCATAGTCAGGTCTGAGATGTGGGCATGTGGAGAGCCGATCTTTCATCCAGCCAAAAGGGCATATTTACACCTAGGAACACTTACTCTGATTTCTCAGCATGGTTCCTAGAGCCAGATTCAAAATCAAGGCATTTAGCCCAGGAAAAGCCTGTTGGAACCAGTGATTCCCCATAGACATTTAAGGTACATAGTTCCCCTCACCATGAAATGATGTGTTCCCAACACGTTACATGCCTGAGGGATTTGACACGCATTCAGTTCTGAGATGTGAGCATGTGGAGAACCAATCTTTCATTCAGCTGAAAGGACATATTTACACCTAGGGACATTTATTCTGATTTCTCATCCTTTTTCCTAGAGCCAGTTTTGAAATCAAGGCATTTTGCACAGGATAAGACTTTTAGAGCGAGTGCTTCCCCATCGATTTGTAAGTTACATAGTTCCACTCAGCATGACATTCTGTGTTCCCAACATGCTATATGCATGACGGATTTGACACACATGCAAGTCTGAGATATGGGAATGTGGAGAGCCTATCTTTCATCCAGCCAAAGGGCATATTTACACCTAGGAACACTTACTTTGATTTCTCAGCATGGTTCCTAGAGCCAGTTTTGAAATAAATGCTGTTTGTGCACGAATAGCCTGTTGGAGTGTGTGCTTCCCCATACTTATGTAAGTTACATAGTTCCCATCACAGTGAATTTCTGTGTTCCTTAAACACTATTTGCATGGTTAATTTGACAAACATTCAGATCTGAGATGTGAGCATGTCGAGAGCTATTCTTTCATCCAACATAAAGGGCATATTAACACATAGGAATAGTTACTCTGATTTCTCAACATGGTCCCTAGAGCCTGTTTTAAAATAAAGGCAGTTTGCACAGGAAAAGTCTGTTGTAGCGGGTATTCCCCATAGACATCTATGATACATTGTTCCTCTCACCTTGAATTTCTGTGTTCCCAACATGCTACATGCATGACAGATTCGACACACATTCATGTCTGAGATGAAAACATCTGTAGAGATGTTCTTTTATCCAGCATAAAGGGCATACTTACACTTAGGGAGACTTTGGCTGATTTCTCCTCATCGTTCTTAGAGCCAGTTTCAAAATAGAGGCAGTTGGTTCAGGAGAAGCCAGTTGGAGGTATTGCTTTCCCATTACCATGTAGTTACATAGTTCCCCTCATCTTGAAATTCTGTTTTTCCATCATGTTTCATGCATGACAGATTTGACACACATTCAGATTTGATGTGAGCATTTGGAGAGCGGTTCTTTCATCCAGGATAAAGGCCATATTTACATTTAGGAACACTTATTGTAATTTCTCAGCATGTTTCCTAGAGCCAGTTTTGAAATAAAGGCAGTTTGTGCAGGAAAATCATGTTGGAGCGAGTGCTTCCCTGTAAAACTATGTTACATAGTTCCCCTCACCATGAAATTCTGTGTTCTCATCATGCTACATGCATAACAGATTTGACACTCACTCAGATCTAAGATGTGAGCCTGTGGAGAGCCATTTTTTCATCCAGCTGAAAGGGCATATTTACACCTAGGGAATCTTACTCTGATTTCTCTGCATTTTTCCTAGAGCCAGTTTCACAATATGCACTTTGTGCAGGAAAATCCTGTTCGTGAGAGTGCTTCTCCATAGACATCTAATTTACATAGTTCCACTCACCAATAAATTATGTGTTCCCAACACGCTACATGCATGATGGATTCAACACACATTCAGATCTGAGATGTGAGCATTTGGAGAGCCATTATTTTCATCCAGCATAAAGGGCATATTTCCAAGTAGGAACAATTTCTCTGATTTCTCAGCTCCTAGGGGCAGTTAGAAATAAAGGCAGTTTGTGCTGGAAAACTCAGATGGAGCAAGTGCATTCCCATAGAGTTGAAATTAGCATGGTTATGCTCACCATGAAAATCTGTTTTCCCAACATGCTACAAGCATGACAGCTCCCACACATATTAATATGTCAGATGTCTGCATGTGGAAAGGCGATTTTTCATCCATCATATAGGGCATGGTTAAACCTAGGAAAGCTTATTCTGATTTCTCAGCATCTAACCTAGATCCAGTTTCAAAATAAATCCAGTTTGCACTAGGAAATCCAGTTGGAGTGAGTTCCTCCCCATAGAAATGGAAGAAGTGAATTTCCCCTCAAGAAAAAACTCTTTGCCCCCAACAAGGTACGTTAAGGATGGCCTTAACATATTCAGATCTGAGAAAGAAACAAGTAGAGAAGCGTTATCACGTCTGGCAACAAGGGCTTGAGGACATCTTGAAAAACTAATTTCTCATCATGTTTCCTAATGGGGTTTTCAAGAAAAGGCGGTTTACTCTGGACAACCAAGTTGGAGTGACTGCCTCCACATATATATGAAAGTAGCATAGATCCCCTGAATCAGAAAATCTCTGTTCCCAACAATGTAGGTGAAGGTCAGTTTCCATATGCATTTAAATCTGTGAATGGAAAAAGTAGAGATTAGTTGCTGAATCTAGTTTCAAGGGCTGGGGGACAACTAGAAACACTGACTCTGATTTATCAGCATGTTTCTAGAGCTGGTTTGCAACAAAAGGAAGTTTGTGCTGGAAACCAAGATGGAGCAAGTGACTCCACATAGATATGGAAGTAGCGTAGTTCCCCTTAAGCAGAAACTCTGTGTTCCCAAGAAGGTAGGTGAAGGAAGGCTTCCACACACATTCAGATCAGAGAATGGAACAAGTAGAGAGGTATTGCTGCATCTAGCATCATGGGCTGGAAGACATCTCGATACACTGACTGTGATTTCTCAGCAGGTTTCCTAGAGCTGGTTTGCAAGGAAAGGATGATTGCCCTAGAAAACCAAGTTGGAGCGAGTGCATCTCTATATATTTGTAAGTAGCGTAGATCCCATTAAGCAGAAACTCTGTCTTCCCAACAAGGTAGGTGAAGGAAAGCTTCCACACAGATTCAGAAATGAGAAGGAATAAGTAGAGAGAAGTTGCTACATCTAGTATCAAGGGCTGGGGGAATTCTGGAAACACTGACTATGGTTTCTCATCATGTTTCTAAAAGCCAGTTTTCAACAACAGGCAGTTTTCACTGGAAAACTGAGTTGCAGCCAGTGCCCCCGATAGATATGGAGGTAGAGTAGTTCCCCTCAAGCAGAAACTCTGTGTTCACAACAAGGTAAGGGAAGGATGGCTTTCACACACATTCAGATCTGAGAATGGAACAAGTAGAGAGGAGATGCTTCATCTAGCATCAAGAGCTCAGGGATATCTCGATACACTGACTTGTGATTTCTCAGCTAATTTCCTAGGGGTGGTTTGCAAGAAAAGGAAGTTTGCCTTCAAAAAATAGTTGGAGTGAGAGCCTCTCACTAGATATGTAAGTACCATAGTTCCTATTAAGCAGAAACTCTGTTCCCAACAAGGAAGGTGAAGTACGGCTTCCACACGCCTTCAGATCTCATAATGGAACAAGTAAACAGGCATTGCTGCATCTAGAATTAAGGGCTGGGGGACATCTAGAAACACTGACTGTGATTTCTCAGCATGTATCCTAGAACCGGTTTGCAAGGAATGTGGTTTGAACTCGAGAACCGAGTTGGAGCAAGTGCATCCCTGTGTATATCGAAGTAGCATAGTTCCCCTGAAGAAGAAATTCTGTGTTCCCAACAAGGTAGGTGAAAGACGGCTTCCACATGCCTTCAGATTTTAGAATGAAACAAGTAGAGAGGCGTTTCTGCATTTAGCATCAAGGGCTGGGGGACATCCAGAAACACTGACAGTGATTTCTCAGCATGTTTCTGAGAGCCGGTTTGCAAGGAAAGGAATTTTGCACTGGAAAACTGGTTAAAGTGAGTGCATCCCCATAGATATGTAAGTAACTTAGTTTACCTGTAGCAGAAATTCTGTGTTCCAACAAGGTGGGTGAAGTACTGCTTCCACACTGCTTTAGATCTCAGAATGCAACAAGTATAGAGTCATTGCTGCATCTAGCATTAAGGACTGGGGGACTTCTAGAAACACTGACTGACTTCTCAGCATGTTTCCTAGAGCCTGTTTTCAAGGAAAGGCGGTTTTAGCAGGAAAACCGAGTTGCAGCGAGTTCCTCCCCATGTATATGGAAGTAGTGTAGTTCCCCTGAAGCAGAAATTCTGTTTTCCCAAAAATATAGATAAAGGACAGCTCCCAAAAGCCTTAAAATCTGAGAATTGAAGAAGTAGAGGCACTGCTGCATCTAGTATCTAGGGCTGGGGGACATTTAGAAACACTGTGATTTCTCAGTATGTTTCTGAGAGCCGGTTTATGAGGGAAGGCAGTTTGCGTTGGAAAACTGAGTTGGAGCGAGTGCCTCCCCATAGATATGGAAGTAGTGTAGTTCCCCTCAAACAGAATCTCTGTGTCCCCAACAAGGTAAGTTAAGGATGGCTTCCACACACATTCAGATCTGAGAATGAAACAAGTAGAGAGGCAGTGCTGCATCTAGCATCAAGGGCTGAGGGACATCTAGAAACACTTAGTGTGATTTCACAGCATGTTTCCTTGAGCTGGTTTGCAAGGAAAGGCTGTGTACACTGGAATACCATGTTGAAGCGAGTGCCTAGTTGCCATATAAACATATATATATAAGGGGATACTCTCTTTCCAATTCAGTTTTTAAGTGCAAGCTACCTTTTCCTTGAAATCATCTTTAGGAAACACGCTGAGAAATCAGGGTAAGTTTTTCTAGATATACCCTTAATCTTTGTTCTAGATGAATGTATGCTTCTCCACATATTTCACTATATGTTCCGAATGTATGTGCAAGCTTTCTTCATGTAACATGTGAGGAATACAGCATTACTGGGTTACGGACACTGGATTACCTATATATATTTAAGAAGAGGGACTCACTCCAACTCGGTTTTCCAGCACAAACTGTCTTTACCATGAAATCTGCCATAGGAAATATTTTGAGAAATCAGGGTAAATATTTCTAGATGTACCCTTGACCGTTGTGCTATATCAATGAACCCTTCTCCACATGTTCCATTTTGGGAATCTAATGTGTGTGGAATCAGTCCTTTACCCACGTTATTGGACAAAAAGAGTTTCTGGGTTGGGGCACTGGCCTACCTATATACATATGGGGAGGCACTAGCTCCAATTAGATTTTCCAGTGCAAACTGCCTTTACAATAATACCGGGTCTAGGAAACATACTGAGAAATCAGGGTTAGTGCTTCTAGATTATACACTTGCCTTTTGTGCCAGATGAATGAATGATTGTCCAAATGTTCCATTCAGAGAACTGAATGTGTGTGGAAGTTGTCATTTTACTAACTTGTTGGGAACACAGAGTTTCTGGGTTAGGGTTACTGGCCTACCTAAATATTTATAAGTGGAGGCACTCACTCCAACTCAGTTTTCTAGTGCAAACTGCATCTTATTTGAAAGCTGCTCAAGAAAACATGCTGAAAAATCATGCTAAGTGTTTCTACATGTACCCTTGCCCTTTGTGCTAGATGAATGAATAGTTCACCACATGGTCCATTCTGGGATCTGAAAGTTTGTGGAAGTCGTCCTTCACCTACCTTGTTGGAAATACAGTGTTCCTGTGTTAGGGGCAATTGACTACCTATATATATGAGTGGAGGCACTCGCTCCAATCGATTTCCAAATGACATTTACCATGAAACCAGCCTTAGGAAATATGTTAAGAAGTCAGGGTAAGTGTGTCTAGATTTACACTTGCCCTTTGTGCTACATGAATGAACATTTCTCCACATGTTCCATTCTGGGATCTGAATATGTGTGTAAGCCAATCTTCACCTGTCTTTTTGGGAACACAGAGTTCCTGGCTTAGGGGCACAGTCCTTCCTATATATATAAAGGATGACATTCACTCCAAATCAGTTTTCCTGTGCAAACTTCCTTTGCCTTGAAAGTGGCTCCACGATATATGCTGAGAAATCAGCGTGTTTCTATGTGTACCATTGTCTTTTGTGCTAGATGAATGTACACTTTTCCACACGTTTCATTCTGGGATCCAAATTTGTGTGGAAGCCTTCCCTCACCTGCTTTGTTGGAAACACAGTTTTGGGTTTAGTGGCCCTGGCCTACCTTTACATATAAGGGGATGCACTCACTCAAACTCGGTTTTACAGAGCAATCTGGCTTTATTTTGAAAGAGGCTCTAGGAAACTTTCTGAGAAATCAGGGTAAGTGTTTCTATATGTAACATTACCCTTTGTTCTAGATGAATGAATTCTCCTCCATGTGTTTCTTTCTGGAAACAGAATGTGTCTGGAAGCCATCCTTCACCTACCCTGTTGGGAACACAGAGTTTCTGGGTTAGGGGCACTGGCCTAAATATATATGGGAAGTCATTCACTCCAACACTGTTTTCCAGGGCAAAATGCCTTTACCTTGCAAACAGCTCTAAGACGCTTGCTGAGAAATCAGGGTAAGTGTTTCTACATGTACTCTTGCCCTTTGCTTTAGATCAATGAATGCTTATCTACATGTTCCACACTGGGATCCAAAATTGTGTTGAAGACATCCTTCACCTACCTGGTTGGGAACAGAGAGTTTCTGGGTTAGGGTCACTGGCCTACCTATATATATAAAGGGAGGCACTCACTCCAACAAGATTTTCCAGCAAAAACTGCCTTTACCTTGAAACAGGCCCTACAAAACATGCTATGATATAAGGGTAAGTGTGTCTAGATGTACGTTTTCCCTTTGTGCTAGATGAAAGAACGTTTCTCCACATGTCTCATTCTGGGATCCAAATGTGTGTAGAAGCCGTTCTTCAATTAACTTTTTTGGAACACATAGTTTCTGGGTTAGGGGCACTGGCCCTTCTATATATATAAGTGGAGGCACCCTTTCCAACTCCGTTTTCCAGCACAAAATGCCTTTACCTGCAAACAGACTCTATGAAACATGCTGAGAAATCAGGGTAATTGTTTCTAGATGTACCATTAATCTTTATTCTAGATTAATGTACTCTTCTCCTCATATTCCATTATATGTTCCAAATGTGTGAGCAAGCCTTTCTTCACCTTCCTTGTTGGGAACACAGCATTACTGGGTTATGGACACTGGCCTACCTATATATATAAGGGGACACACACGCTCCAACATGATATTCCATCACAACCTGCCTTTCCCATAAAACTGGCCATAGGAAATATATTGAGATATCAGGGCAAGTGTTTCCAGATGTATCCTTGATCTTCGTTCTAGTTGAATGAATGGTTTTCCACATTTTCAACTGTATGATCAGAATGTGTATGCAAGCCATCCTTCACCTACGTTTTTGGGAACACAGTGTTACTGGGTTATGGGCAGAGGCCTTCCTATATATAAAAGGAGAGACACTCACTCCTCCTCGGTTTTCCAGCACAAACAGCCTTTACCTTGAAACCGACTCTAGGAAACCTGCTGAGAAATCAGAGTATGAGTTCCTAGATTTACCCTTGCCCTTTATTCTACATGAATGAACGCTTATCCATATGTTCGATTCTGGCATGCAAATGTGTGTGGAAGTCGTCCTTCTCCTACCTTGCTGGGAACACAGTTTCTAGGTTAGGGGCACTGGGCTACCTATATATATAAGGGGAGGTAATCACTCCACCCAGGTTTTCCAGCACAAAGTGCTTTTACCTTGAGAGTGGGTCTAGAAAACTTGCTTAGTAATTAGGGTAAGTGTTCCTAGATGTACTCTTGCTTTTGGTGCTAAATCAATGAACACTTCTGCAAGTGTTCCATTCTGTGATCCAAATGTGTGTGGAAATGGTCCCTCACTTACCTTGTAGGGAACAAAGAGTTTCTAGGTTAGGGGCATTACCTACCTATATATATAAGTGAAGGCACTCACTTTAACTCAGTTTTTTAGTGCAAACTTCCATTATCTTGAAGCTGGCATGAGGAAACATGCTGAGAATACAGGGTAAATGTTTCTAGAAGCCGACCTTCCACTACCTTGTTGGGAATACAGAGTTTCTGGTTTAGCGGCACTGGACTGTTTATATATATATGGGGAGACACTCGTTCCAACTCGGTTTTCCAAAGCATTCTGCCTTTGCCTTGAAATCGGCTCTAGGAGACATGCTGAGAAATTGGGGTAAGTGTTGCTAGATTTGCATTACCCTTTGTGCTCAATGAATGAATGTTTCTGCACATTATGCTTTCTGGGATCTGAATGTGTTTGGAAGCAGTTCTTCACCTACCTTGTTGTTAACACAGAGTTTCTAAGATAGGGGACCTGACCAACCTGTATATATAAGGGAAGGCTGTTGATCCATCTCAGTTTTCCAGCACAAACTGTTTTTACATTTAAACTGGCTCTAGGAAACTTTCTGAGAAATCAGGGAAAGTCTTGCTAAATGTGCATTGCTTTTCATGCAGGATGAATGAAATCTTCTCCATATTTTCCATTCTGGGATATGAATTTGTGTGCAAGCCCTCCTATACCTAATTTGTTTGGAACACAAACTTTCTGCACTGGGGCACTGACCTACCTTCATATATAAGTGAAGGCACTCTCTCCAACTCAGTTATTTAGTGCAAACTTCCATTACCTTGAAACCAGCTCTAGGAAACATGCTTAGAAATCAGGCTGTTTCTAGATGTACCCTTATACTTTGTGCTAGATGAATGAATGCTTCTCCAAATGTTCCATTCTGAGTCTGAATGTGTGTATAAGCCACCCTTCACCTACCTTGTTGGGAACACAGAGTTTCTGGGTTAGGGTCAGTGGCCTATCTATATATATAAGGGGAGGCACTAGCTCCAAATCACTTTTCCAGCACAAACTGGCTTTACCTTGCAACTGGTTGCAGGAAACATGCTTAGAAATCAGGCTGTTTCTAGATGTACCCTTGCCGTTTGTACTAAATGAATGAACACTTCTCCAATGTTCAATTCTGGGACTGACAGATTCTGGAAGTTGTCCTTCTCCTACTCTTCTCCTACTTTGTTGGTAGAACAGTGTTACAGGGATAGTGGCCCTGGCCTACCTATATATATAAGGGTTGGCACTAGCTCCATCTCAGTTTTGCAGAGCAAACAGCCTTTACCTTGAAACCGGCTCGATGAAACATGCTGAGAAATCAGGGAAACTATTTCCACGTGTACCCTTGCCCACTCTGCTAGATGAAAGAATGCTTCTGCAGATGTTCCATTCTGTGCTCCTAATGTTTTTGGAAAACCTTGATTCACTTACCTTGATCTGAAAACAGAGATTCTGGTTTAGGGGCACTGGCCTACCTATATATATTAGGGGAGGCATGCACTCCAACTCAGTTTTTTCCCCCAAACTGCCTTTACCTTGGTACCTGCTGTAGGAAACATGCTGAGAAATCAGGGTAAGAGTTTCTAGACCTATCCTTGCCCTTTGTGCTAGATCAATGAAAGCTTTTTCACATGTACCATTCTGGGATCCAAATGTGTATGGAAGCCGACCTTCACCTACCTTGTTGGGAATACAGAGTTTCTGAGTTAGGGGCACTGGCCTACCTGTATACATAAGGGGAGTCACTCACTAAAACTCGGTTTTCCAGCACAAACAGTGATTACTTGGAAACCATCTCCAGGAAAATGCTGAGAAATCATGGTACGTGTTTCCAGGTATATCTTTGCCCATTGTACTATATGAACGAACGCTTCTCTACATGTTCCATTCTTATATCTGAATGTGTGTGGAAGACTCCTTCACTTACCTTGTTGGTAACACCTAGTTTCTGGGTTAGTGGCACTGGCTTACCTATATATATAAGGGGAGGCACTCACTCCAATGTGGTTTTTCAGCACAAACTTCCTTTCCCTTGAAACCAGCTCTTGGAAACTTGCTGAGAATTCACGTTGTTTATACTTGTAACCTTCACTTTCAGTCTAGCTGAATGAAGGCTTCCCCTCATGTTCCATTTTTTGATCCGAATGTGTGTGCAAGCTTTTATTCACCTACCACATTAGGAAAACAGATTTTTTGTTTTATGTTGATAGGCCTTCCTAAATACATAATGAGAGGCACTCTCTCCAACTCGGTTTTCCAGCTCAAGCCTCCTTTACCTTCAAACCATCTCTACAGAACTTGATTTTTATTTCAGGGTAATTGTTTCTAGATGTAACATGGCTATTCTGGTTAGCTGAATGAACGCTTCTCCACATGATCCAATCTGGGATCCAAATGTGTTGGAAGCCATCCTTCAACTACCTTGTTGGGAATACAGATTTTCTGTTAGGATGACAGGCTTACCTATATACATAAGGGTAACAATTACTCCAACTCGATTTTCCAGCACAAACTGCCTTTATTTGAAACTTTCTCTAGGAAACATGCTGAGAAATCATAGTATGTGTTTCTAGATATAACATTGCCATTCATGGTAGCTAAGTGAACACTTCTCCATATGTTCTTTCTTGGATTTGTATATGTGAAAGCCATCCTTCACCAACATTTTTGGGAACACAGAGTTACTGTGTTAGGTTTACAGGCCTAACTATATACATAAGGAGAGGAAATCACTCCAACACGGTTTTCCAGTGCAAATTGCCTTTCCCTTCAAAAAGGCTCTAGGAAACATGCTGAGAATTGATGGTGTTTCTCGATGTACTCTTGCCCTTCAGTCTAGCTGAATGAAAGCTTCCAGACATGTTCCATTTTGGGATCCAAATATGTGTGGAAGCTGTCCTTCTCCTACTTTGTTGGGAACACAGTTTCTGTGTTAGGTTCACAGACCTACCAAAACACATAAGAGGAGGCACTCACTCCAACTTGGTTTTCCAGTGCAAACTGCCTTCGCCTTGAAATTGGTTCCATGAAGCCTGCTGAGAAATCAGGGTATGTCTTTCTAGATGTACCCTTGCCCTTCAGGCTAGTTGAATGAACGCTTCTCCACATGTTCCATTCTGGGATCCAAATGTGTATGGAAGCCTCCCTTCACATAACTTGTTGGAAACACAGTTTCTGGGTTAGGTTGAGAGGCCTACATATATATATAAGGGAAGGCACTTGCTCGAACTTGATTTCCCAGCACAAACTTTCTTTACCTTGAAACCTTCTCTAGGAAACATGCTAGGAACTCAGGGTAAGTGTTTCTAAATGTAGCCTTACCCTTCAGGCTACCTGAATGAACGCTTCTCCACATGTTCCATTCTGGAATCAGAATGTGTGTGGAAGACATCCTTCACTTAGCTTGTTGGGAACCCATAGTTTCTTTGTTAGGTTGACAGGCCTAACCATATACATAAAGGGAGGCACTCACTCCTACTCAGTTTTCCAGTGCAAACTGCCTTTAACTTGAAACTGGTTCTAGGAAACATGT
Organism: Camelus bactrianus; assembly: GCF_048773025.1. Classification (NCBI taxonomy): domain Eukaryota; kingdom Metazoa; phylum Chordata; class Mammalia; order Artiodactyla; family Camelidae; genus Camelus; species Camelus bactrianus. The sequence continues at coordinate 138,439,522 of NC_133539.1, read as the reverse complement.
CTGATAAACCAGGGTGTGTTTCCAGGGAGTGTCTTTATCCAGCCTGATTCACATAAATATTTCCTTTCTGAAATCCATAAGACCAGCACAATTTACTGCAGAGGAATTCAATAACATTATCTTGTGTATCACCTTTCTGTGAGACTTTAAATATATAATTTCCTGATATACCTCCCATGTAATACCTTATTCTCTTAAAGATTTAAAAAAAATTACTTCTTATAAACTTGTCAAGTTTTCTCTTGATATTTATGGCATAAGAAGAGAGTGACTGTGTTACTTAATTCCTAATACCTAACAGATTGCATGAAATGGCTATTTATAAATGTCACTGCACTATCACCTTATTCTTTGAATACCCTAGGTAACTTAGCTTGTGAATAACCTAAGGTCCTTACAAGAAAAATCACCAGTGGGCAATATGTTTACCTAGAAGCCAGTTTGTGACTGTCTGCTTTGTAGCTGTCATACAATTAGAGTAATTAGGCAACTTAGGACCATAAAGAAGTGGAATAAAAATATTGGTCAGGAAAAAGTGTATAAATAAATAAATAAATCAAGAACCATGCTGTATCTGCAGCTAGTGTTCCATGGGACAAAATCTTTCCAGTGTTATTATGTCCCTACTCTTCTTACTTACTTACAGAGTGATGAGAATTCAAATTCTGGAAATAGAAAATTGGATTATTTTCCATTGTATCTTTAGCACAGAGAATCCAGCACATACAGGCACTCAGTGAAGTAGAGAAATAAATTAAAAGTGATTTTTTAGACACACAAACATATGTCACATAAGTGAGATATAGTCACTTTTGTGAAGGACACATCGAGTTTATTGAAGTAAACTTAGAGGTAACTTAGACTACTTAAAACAAAAAAGAAGAAAAGAAAGGAAAGAAAGGCAGAAGGAAAGGAAGGAAGCAAGGAAGGAAAGAAAGAAAGAAAGAAAGAAAGAAAGAAAGAAATAAAGAAAGAAAGAAAGAAAGAAAGAAAGAAAGAAAGAAAGAAAGAAAGAAAGAGAAAGAAAGAAAGAAAGAAAGAAAGAAAGAAAGAAAGAAAGAAAGAAAGAAAGAAAGAAAGAAAGAAAGAAAAAAGAAAGAAAGAAAGAAAGAGAGAGAGAAAAGGAAAGAAAGAAAGAAAGGAAAGAAAGAAAGAAAAGAAAGAAAGGAAAGAAGGAAGGAAGGAAGAAAGAGAGAGAGAGAGAAAGCAAGCAAGCAAGCAAGCAAGCAAGCAAGCAAGCAAGCTCTGAATTTAACAATTGGGTAAATTTGCTTGATTTATGTCCAAAACTCTTAGGCTCCCAAAATGCACATTTCTCGACTCTCATCTGTGGACCTATGATTCTATGGAAAATCATAGCATCTCTCCTTCTTGTGCCACTCTTTACTTCCAACCTTAGAACATTGCTCTGCATTCAGTATTACCTTTTAACTCAATATTTATTGACAGGCAAACTATTCTTAGCCAATTTGAATAGTTCTGTCAACAAAATATTTCTGTGCAGGGCTGCTGACCCGGTTGGCTCCTCCATAAACCTGCCCGGCCAAAAGAGCTGGAAATGTAGTGTCTTGGTGATTTCAGGGAGCCTCACCATCCCTCTAACCGATCACCCTCCTCTCCTTCTGTTGTGAATTCTCTCCCACACTGACCAGCACAGCCGCCTCAGCTGAATTCTGCAACTTATTTGCTCAGTTGCCTCCTGCAGACTTGGACTTTCTTCCATAAATCTTTGTTCAAAAACTTAAGAAAGATTTCCTGTTTCTAGTTCCACATGCAAGGAGACTGGATTTCACTACTTCATTCTAACATTAAGTAAAAAGTTTAATGGATTGAAAAATCAGCAACTCTTCTAGGATCCATGAGAAAAGAGAGGACACATGGCAAGCTGCTACCTCCAAATTTTGAGAGACATACAGGCATATATAAGGAGACATGGCTTAATAGAGCAGAGACTCACCAGCAGAAACTGCCACAGGAACCAGTGCTGGAGCAAGAAAACCTGGGCTGCAATGGATAGATATTAACCCAGCTATATCAGTGATCACTTTGAACATCAATATTCTAAGTGCATAAGTTCAGGGTGGGGGACATAGCTTACTGATTCAGCACATGCTTAGCATGCATGAAGTCCTGGGTTCAATTCCTAGTCCCTCCACTTGAAAAAATAAACAATATTCAAATAATGACTGGAAATATAAATCCATCACTAGGGGCAGTATTGTTTTGTTTTTTAATTTACAAACAACATTCTTCTCAGTCATCTCAGGAGTAAATAAAAGAAGTGTCTTAATGGGGACCCATCCCTATCTTTCACAAATTTCCCTGGCATTGTGTGTTAGATAAGACCAGAGACTGTCCCAAAGACAGTTTCTTATCTACCTAGCACAAAGTTAGAATAAGTTTTGTGATCTTTTTGTGAAGACACTGAGCCCTAGTGGTTATGAATATAATTAAGTGTATTTTCAAAGACTCAGATTTCAAGAACTGAACCCAAGGTAAATTCATTCTTTGGATCATTGTTGAATATTTCCACTAAGTTATTTTCCCAACTCTGTTGTTATGCCCTAAAGAAATAAATGTATATCTGGTGGATGAGACAGTGCATTTGGATTATTTTATTTTATTATTTTTAAGAATTATAATATCTGAATCACATTGTGGACAAGATGTTCGAGTTTAGCTTCATCAATACGTTTTATGTGCTTTTCTTTCTGTACATTTCTAGCAATATTTGAGCCTTCTTAAAATTTTATAAACTTGAAAACTTTCTATAATGTATAATCCACTGATTAAAGGGATTAATTATAAAAAGCAATCATGAATTTCACAGTCATTGTTTCAAATTTAAAAATATGTTCATTGTGCAAATCTCAACATCTGTAAAGTTCAAATAGAAATTTCCCTTTCCTTCTCTCCAATTTTACATGCCAGAGATAACTATGGTTAACATTTTCATATGTATCTTTTCAGATTTTATTTTCCTATTCACATAGAAATATGCATGCACATATATTTTAATTTAGTTTAATATTTATTGTGAAAAATTTCAAAATTGTGGAAATTAGAATATTATAATGAGCCAATGTATACCTTTCACCAAACTTGAACTCTTTCAATTTTTCCTCAGTCTTACTTCATCCACACTCCCACCCACTTTCTTCCATCCCTCACTGGGTTATTTGTTTAAAAAAAAGCATAATATTTTCTTAGTCAATACTTTAGTATTTATTTATCTCTAAAACATGACATTTAAAAACCATTACCATACATAAAATTTTCTAAATAACTTCAATAAAATGAAGTAGTGTTCAAGTATTCTTAATATCTGAAGAAATATATAAACTATATACATATATATAACAGAACTATACTAGACATAATGCTAGTTGATTGCAGAAAAATTTAAACTTTTAAAGTAAATGGTAGATGAAAGAACATTATTGGGATCCATTGGGATCTTTGAGCTTATGTTTTACACTATTAATTTATGAAATTCTATCTGAGGTCAGGCTTAAAGCTCACTTTCTCCATAAATGACTACTAATATCACCTATCTTTTCATGTGTGTATTTTCCAGTGCTATATCTTTAGTGAAAGGCCTTTTGCCCATTTTATGAATTGGGTTGTCTTTGTTTCTTTATTTTACTGTGGAGTTTTGATATGGACTTAAGAGATGAATCCTTGGTCAGATGTGTGCAAATATTTTCTCCCTTGCTCTAGCTTGTCTTTTTATTTTCTCAACAGGTTTTTTTTATATAGCAAACATTTTTCATTTTGATGAAGTCCAACATGCTGATTTTTTTTTCTTTGTATGTCATGCTTCTGGTGTCAAGGCTAAGAAGTCACCACTCAGCATCAGCTCCCCATGGTTTCTCCTATGCTATCATCTAAAAGTTTTATAATGTTTTACATGAAGATTTATTATTCATTTTGAGTTAATTTTTGCATAAGGTGTAAAACTTAGGCCAAGGTTCACTTTTTTCTATGCATAACCAATTGTCCCAGTACCACTGGTTGAAAAGACTTTTCAAAAATTGCTTTTTGTATATTTGTCAAAAATCAGTTGCCTGTTCTTGGGTGGGGGCTATTTCAGGGTTTTCTAGTATGTTCCATTGACTTATGTGTCTACTGACTAACTAAATTTTATGAAATGGTCCTAAATATTTCCTACTATACAATCTAGTCGCCTGTCTACTGTAGTCTCCTGTTCATTGCTGTCCTCAACCAAGGACACTTATCATTATATTCCTGGTGTAAGTTTTTTGTTTTGGGGATGGTACTTTTTGGTCTATAAAAAAGATATAGAGAATCTTGAATATTATTCTATTTAACAGTATTTTGTGAATTTCCTTGTGAAGAATTTAGTCTCTTTATTAAGCTTTCTTAGAGGGAAAGCTCTCAGCCTCACCGTTGAGTATGTTAGCTGTGGGCTTTTCATATGTAGCATTTATTATGTTGAGGTAGTTATATTTTATTCCTAGTTTGTTAAGGGTTTACATCATTAAAAGGTGTTAAATTATGTCAAATGCTCTTTCTGCATAAATTGAGATGATCATTGATTACCTTCACCTTTATTCTGCTACTGTGGTATATTAAATTGATTAATATTTGTATGTTGAACCATTCTTGCATTCCAGGAATAAATTCCACTTGGTCACAGTGTATAATATTTAAAAATGTGCTATTAAATTCTGTCTGCTGATACTTTCTTGAGAATTTTCATTAGGGATATTAGTCTGCAATTTTTATAGGGTCCTTGTCAGGATTTGGTATCAGTGTAATGCTGACACCATAAAATGAGTAGGGAAATGTTCCCTCCTCTTCAATTTTTTGGAAGAGTTTGGGAGAGAATTAGTGTTAATTCTTCTGTAAATGTTTGGTAGACTGCACAAGTGAAGTATTCTGGTCCTGAGCTTTTATTTGTTGGAAGTTGTTTGATGACTGATTCAATCTCCTAACTAGTTTTGGGTGTTTAGATTTTCTATTTCTTTATGGTGCAGTCTTGGTAGGTATTGTGATTCTAGGAATTTGTCCATTTCATCTGAGATATCCAATTTGTTGGTGTACAAGTTTTCATAATGCTCTTATAATACTTTTTATTTCAGTAAAATTTATTGTAATATCCCTTCTTTCATTTATGATTTTAGTTATATGAGTCTGTCTGTTTTTTGCATAGTCAATCTAGCAAAAATTTGTCAAATTTGTTTATGTTTTCAATAAAGCAACTCTTGATTTTATTGGTTTTTCTCTATAGCTTTTCTGTTCTCATTTTGAATATCTCTCCTTGAATCTTTATTATTAATTTCCTGCCACTAGTTTCATATTTAGCTTGTTCTTTTTTAGATCTTTAAGGTGTAAATTGTTGATTTGGGAATTTTTTTTAATATAAGCATTTGCAGGTATAAATTTCCTTCTTAGTACTACTTTTACAGAATCCCTAAATTTTATATGCTAGGTTTTCATTTTCATTTGACTCAGTTTTCCTGAATTTTCTTATGATTCCTTCTCTGACCCATGGGTTGTTTAAGGGTGTTAATTCCTCACATTATTGGATCTTCCCAGTTTTTCTTCTGCTATTGATATCAGTTTCATTCCATTTTGATTTAAAAGATTAATTGTATGATTTCAATCTTTTTAAATTTATTGAGACATTTTTGTGGCCTGACATATAGTGTAACCTGGAGAATATTCCCCATGTACTAGAGAAAAATGTGTTTTGTTGTTGTGAAGTGGAGTTTTCTATATATATATATCTTAGGTTCAACTGATCTATAATGTTGATCAAGCCCCCTATTTCCTTATTGACCTTCTGTCTTGTTGTTCTACTTATTACTGAAAGTGTGTTATTGATGTCTCCTACTATTATTGTAGAGCTGTCTACTTCTGCCTTCAATTTTGTCAATGTTTGCTTCATATATTTAGGAGCTTTGATGTTTGTTACATATATCATTATAAATTATATTTGTATAACAAATCAATTGAAAAATAGGCAGGAGACCTGAATAGACATTTTGCCAGATAAGACATACAGATGTCCAACAAGCACATGAAAAGATGATCAACATCACTAATAATCAGAGAAATGCAAATCAAACCCACAATGAGGCATCACCTCACTCCTGTCAGAATGGTCATCTAAAAGAATACAAATAACAAATGTTGGCAGGGATATGGAGAAAAGGAATCCCTCATATGCTGTTGGTGAGAATGCAAATTGGTGTAGCGACTGTAGAAAACAGTATGGAGGTTCCTCAAAAAGCTAAAAATGGAACTACCATGTGATTCTTGGTGTATACACACACACACATATATATAAATATATACATACATATATACAATGGAAAACTAATCAGCAATAAAAAATAAAAATTTGCCATTTATAACAACATGGATGGACTTACAGGGTATTATGCTTGGTGAAATAAGTCAGACAGAGGAAGACAAATACTGTATGAAATCATTTATACATGGAATCTAAAAAATACAAAAAATTATAAACTAGTGAATGTGACAAAAATAAACAGACTTATAGAGAACAAACTAGTGGTTACCAGGTTACATTTTCTTTGTGTTGATTTGTTAAGTGACTATGCTAGTTTGTCATCATACAGGATCATCAAGGTGTGCTTAAATAACACATTACTCATAACAATTGAATTATCTTACTTTTTGGAACTCTTAAGAGTGTCTTCATTTCTAACATATGAGAGTTTCCTCTTGCACAGTTAAAAAAAGTGACAATATATGTATGTTCGTGTATAACTGAAAAATTGTGTTCTACACTGAAATTTGACACATTGTAAAATGATTATTTCTCAATAAAAAATTTTAAAAAGAGAAAAAGAAGGATAAAAGAAACATTTTTAACACAAAATAAAGCACTCAGATGTAAAACAGAAAAAAAAAAAGAAAGAGTTTTCTCCTGGATCCATCTCCCTGAAATCACTTGAAACTCTCATTTTAAAATGCTGTTTTATGGTTTGGTTTGAAGGTTCTAACCCTAGTCTGTATTAACTTTTATATCTTTTCCTTTTTTAAGTTTAATTGAAAAGAAAACTGGAAAAAAAATAGAAAAAAATACCACCTCTGGCAGCTGTGATACCAAACAGAATTGTATTACAATAAAAGTCCTATAAATGATGAAGTGCATTTTTAAACATCTGTAAACAGAACTTACCTCCATGAGGTATGGTTACGAAGTATAATGTATGTATTTTCCTAGCTTTTGCTTTTGAAGTCCATGATACTCAACGAGCAGAGTATTTTGTTCATGTATCACTCCATGGTGTCATGCAGGTGGTCCCCTTAGGGTGGGACGGAGAAGGACCAGTGATACACCAGGCAGGAATTCGTGTCTGGTGTGAAAGCGATGATCATGGCCTGTGCAGGGAGGAAAAGAGTAAAGGGAGCATTAATTTAGAGACTTTATAGTTACGGTCTGCAGACATGACAGAACTTCATTTTCAGCAGTTGATTTTTTTTTTAAGATTCAGAAAACTTAATTCTTTCCTGTAACTGGATATAGATAGTGAATGCCTTAAAGTCTTTGAGCAACTGCTTTAAAGTAGAATATTTACTTTGCTTTTGTTCTTTAACCTAAGGGAATATCCAGAAGTCCAGTGTCAGTTCAAAAGCAAGGGCCTGAAATTTGCCTATTACATTTTTTAAGTACAGTAAGAATAACAGTAGATTACGGTACTGTGGATAACTCAAGAGCTGCTTGGGTATGTTATATGTAAGTTATATTTTCAAAAATTAGAAATATCATGAAAATCATTCAACATTGGAGATCTATTTGGTATAATTTAATCTTTGATAATGCAGATTTAGATACCCTTTTTGTTTATTTAACACTTATGAAAATAAGTTGGCTTTATATAACTCCTTTGTAGATAAATGATTTAAAAATTGTTTTTTTTATCATTTGCTTCTTAAAAATAGAATATTAATTGCACAAAATATGTTTTCCTTCAAGTTCGTACATTTTTCCGTATACAATCTTGACTTGTTTAGATAAGTTAACCCATAGTCTGATTTATTTTAAACACTCAGTATGTGCTTCTGTCTGTTGCTTTATTAGAGAGCAAGAATTCTTTATTATTTTTAATAAAATATACTAGCAGGAAACTATACTGGGATTCTTTCATTCAGAGAGTCAAGCAATGATACCTGTTTTGTTAGATCAAGTGTCTAAGCCTCTCACCTTCCAAAAGATTACATGGACAAAGTTAAAAACGTCATAAATGATCGACTAATAAAGTTTATGGTGTTCCTTGATGAAAAGTATAAATATGGGTCAGTCTTAAATTCGGATGTAAAGCTCTTATGAATTACATGAGTCTTCTCTAAAATTCTTTAATTTGGGCTTTAAATCCTCCAGTAAAAAACTGGTTTGAAGGAAGAAGAAAATCGAGAATAGATTCAATCCAAATTCTATGGGAATAAACAAAGCTAAATGTTTCAGTCATTTTTTGAAGCAGAACAGATATGTTTTCTGCACCATATGATTTTAATAGTATTCATCTTAACATAAAGTTTAGACACCATGAGACCACAAGCCAACAAACAAGATCTCAGGCAAAGCAAGAAAAACAACTGAGGGGATTTTCTATTGAAAAATTTCCCCTAACTAGAACTGTAATAGAGAACAAATCTGACACCATATTGGATCTGATCCTTTAGTTTGAAGCACTGTGCCCTGTTTTCCAGGCTTAATCTTGCTGGATCTGCACCTTTTGTAAAACAACATTGCCTTTAGCCTGAAACCTACAGGAAAGCTTATTCTCTGGGCTCTGACCTTTAAGGAATTTAGCAATTCTGCACTTATGCAGAGATGGCAAGTTGCAAAATAGAGAATAACCTTTGTTTTGTTGGAGGTTTACAGGGGCACCATAGCCTGAGCCACATGGATGGCAGCAAGAACAAAAAATGCCTGCAGCAAGAAGTCTGCAGAACCAACCACACCTTCTCCCATTTTTAGTTTAAGAGGAGCCTGAATTCTGACTTGGGCAAGATGATTCTTGCCCATCTTTTTGGGCTGCCAGCTTTCTGAATAAAGTTACTGTTCCTTGTCCCAAAACCTCGTCTCCTGATTTATTTATTTATCACTGTTGTGCAGTGAGCAGAACAAGTTTGGCCTCAGTAACAGAACCAGCTTTGTCATTCCCTCTGATGTGAAATCTCTCTGGGTGTACACGTGCTTGCCTGGTGGTGGTGGTGGTGGTGGTGGTGGTGGTAGGCAGAAACATTTCACTTCTCCTAGATTTAAATAGGCTAAAATTTCCTGCTATTTAAGTCAACTCTAGACTTTTATGGAATCATCTGCAGATGTGCTTCTGGAAGCTACAAAAATTCCAACAATGAAAATAATTGTATTGTCTCCTGACAAGATATTTTCCTCAAAATTGAGCAGCTCTGAGACACACTTCAGGAGTACAGATAGATGCAGTGTGCATCATTTCCCATGCTGTTCTGACACTTATATCAAAGTAAATTAAAATCGGTCTTCAATAGCAGATGCTCTGGCATGATACAACATTGTCAATTCCACTTATTTATTGAGCCAGAGCAGCTTTAGAATAAATGATTTTATACCAAACTCCTTCTTGATGTCCTGTCTTCTCCCTGGTGGCTAATTCCTTCTTCTTACTTCCTAAAAGTTCTCCTGTTATGGGAAGATAGCCTTTACTGCACACATTCAATTGGGAAGGCACAAATTAAATATGTGAGGGGATGACATGCATATTTAATTCTTACTTATACATATATACAAGCACACAGGACCTCTGTCTTGGAAGACGTCACTTCCTAATGTGGGCAAGAGGATGGTCTGTAGTTCAATCAATGATCTAAAAGCAGTTTTCTAGGATATAATAAAGCGATGCTTGAGTTGTAAGACAGAACAACTCCTGGATATGAATCAGTGGCACCAATCAGTGGGTGCACATGTGTGCATACACGCCCATGCACATGGAGCAGCCTTGGAGACACTCCATCTGTGCTGATGGAGCAAAGCCATGCCAGGGAGATGAGGAAAAAGTGCCTAATACAATCAAACCAGGACACCTGAGTAATGGGTAATAGGAGTCAATTGAATTTTCTGGTTAGCTGAAGGTTAAACAAAAACACTTTTAGTTTCAAACGTCATTGCTAAAAATTTTCTTAAAGCACAGGGGCCTGTTTTCCTGCCTTGCTTAGTGTCATATGGTATATTAAAAATGACAGATTCATACTTCTCTGACTGTGGAATGGGAAGGGCCTTGCTGTCATATTTCTGAACATTAGTCTATGTTTTGCAGCAGAGTGGATACTGAAAATGGGGCAATTTGAGTGAATGGGAATGACATAACCTAGCAGTCATTGACTGTGTGTGATTTGCCAACTTTCTCCAAAAATTAGGTGTAGCAAGCAAATCAGATAAATTGACGGTTCTTGGGTTGGGGAGTCGGATGGGCTGAAAGTTGAGTGGTGCCATGTAGCTTGTTTTACTATGTAAAATTGTGACTATGATCCAGACAGTGACACATTGTCAAATTCTTGTGCCTGTAGCTTTGATACCTGGCCAAGTCTGTGCAGCCAATTTTATCATGGTGCATAATGAAGATAACTAACATTCCCTGAGGACCAGGTTGCATGACTTCCATGCATTGACTCACTGAATGCCCTAAGCATCCTTTGTGGTACATAACAGTCTTAAAATATGCGGCAGGGAATTATTCTGTTTGCAGATGATAAAATGAAGCTGTGAACTGTTGAAGCCTGGCCCGAAATCATGTAGATGGGAAGACGCCGTGCTGGGAGCAAATTTCAGGCCAGACTACAGAACCTGAAAGGCCCAGCAATTCCCTTCACCCAGGAACCTGGCCCACAGCCAATGCCAGGCCGTGTTCTGTTTCTATGAGTGCTCATGGGAATGTGCCAGGTACTCAGGGTCAATGTGACTTGATTAAGAAATTCAAACTGGGATAGCCTTTTTTTGGGTACTGTAACCTGGGAGTGAAACTGGCAGTGAAGTAAGGGAGGAAACAGCCCTGGTTGTAAGAAAATTTCTAGGGAAGGATGTTCCCTGATGGGCTGGCATGGGAATCGCTGTGTTTGTGAGCCCCTGTTGCCCTGTGGGGGTGTGGACAGGGAAGGAGAGAGACTGTTCAGGCTGGTCATAGTCAATACAGTTTGTAAACAGCTTAATTCTGTTCCCTTACAGCTCAGACAAATGCAGGACATGAGGATTCTTAGCTAATGACCAACAGTGAGTAGCAAAAGCCAAGAGTGCGGTGGGGAGGAGAGATGGGACCACATTCTGGGATAACCTCTGCCCCAGGGGACCAGGAAGGTAATGAATGATTGGGGATGCACAAAGGGTTTCTGTGGCCTCATCAGGTAATTCCTACTTTAAACTGATAGTCTGGAATATATGGCAAAATACGATGGAATGACTGCTCTTATTTTAGGTTCCACAATCTCTTAAACGGATAGATTTCTATCTCCATTATACAAGCACTGCTGGGTAACGTTTTTAGTCACTTGAGGATCAAAAGAGTGAGTACTTATTAATGCTATTACCATGCATCTACTGAATTAACACTTCAGCAACAGTATAACGCCCATGCTTCTTAACAACTGCCTCTGTAAGAGCTCTTGTAAGTCACAGATAATAATTATAAAGAATATATATTAAAAATAATAACAATTACAGTTACAACAACTATGATGTTTATAATGATGATAGTGTTAGTATGTCCCTCTCATATTAAACAATACCCAACACTGGATTCATTAGGAAGCAACGCCAATGCATTTTTGGACTTTTCAAGGTCTTCAGCCCATGGAGCCTTTTTACTCGCATTGGTCCACCACAGCCAGAATTGCTGTTCCTTGCATCTGGGCTGCCACGCTGCGATGTCCTGGGCTTTTTCTGGCACCATGCGTCTATATTGGGTAGTCAAGTTTCCACATACCCACTCTGATTTCCAATATATTGTTCTCCAGAGCCAACAGAGGGGCCACTGGAAAGAGGCCACAAGTAAGGTGGTGAACCCAAACTGAATACCTGTTGATAGAATAAACATACAACATGGAGTGGTGGATGGATGGAAGGACAACAAATATTACTTTACTCCTGTAAAGAGAGAGGGGAAGATGGTGAACTAAATCCTAAAGTAAAAAGACATTCATGGTAATAATAATGTTCAACAGTGAAAGAATCCAAACAAAAGGCAAATATAAAATCTCTGGGAAGAAGACTAATTACAACCTGTTTTTTTTACACATAAACCATTAGTAGGAATAACATACTTTTAAATCTTTAACGAACTATAGTTATTTGCTGTTAATAAACTTGGGAATCTTGAAGCATATTATTCAATCTCAGTGTTGAAATAATACAATCTTGGAAGATGATTTGCAATAGATGATTAAAAAAAGAATATTGTGGATGTATCTAACAAGTTAAATAGAAATAAGAAATGTACCTTTGGGAAAGCTATGCATAGAGAATGTTGGAGGAAATACACTGAAATTAGGCAAGTGAGCAATCTCCCTTGAGTCTGGGAAAGTGAGTGCAGCACATTCAGAGAGTCTATGATGTTATTACAAGTCACAGAAAGCTATGCAATTAAAGTGCCTTCATAAGCAAAATATCCTTCTTCAGGAAATTTTATCTTGATATTTCTATGGTCTGTGTGGTCACAGGAAGTCAAATTTATGGTGGTGGCTTAGAAGTTCTTTTCTCTTTGTCTGTAATTTACAGGGCATTGCTACAGATGGGGTAGAAGAGATCTGTGGTAAGCTGTTCCATGGGGTGGGGGAGTGGTTAGAAATGATAAGGCCAGAGATCTAAAAGACTTTTAGACCCTCCCCTCCTAACTGGCAGACCTTTAAAGTAAACTAGCACAGGTATGTAACTAAGTCAGTGGATGAGAGGCAAATTTATAGTCCCTTTAGTGTTACTGCTCAGTCAAGGTGTAGGGACCGTTCTGGCCAGGAATAGCAAGACCATGGATGGGGTGGATGGGTAGGAGGAGCTGACATTTGCTTCTGAACTGAGAGGCAGGGGTGTGTTGCAGAAAAGCCGACAGTGCTGGAAATATGCAGCTGGTCCACAGCCCAGAAGGAGCTGTCATATTCAGGGAGGTCAGAGAGCAAGAACCAGAGTTAGCGACGCCACAGGGTCAGCAGCATGGCAGCAGTGATGTCAGTATCTGAGTCCATAACCCACCTAACCCTACATGAACTCATCTGCCTACAAGGGGCAGGTAAGAAGCAGAAATGTGTGGAGTGGGTGCAGCCACTGGCAAATTGGCAAGTGGATATCTTAATGAAATGCACTGCTCACAGTCACCATATTGGAAAGAGGGCCCCACACTGTCAGATCTTCTTATTCAAGAGAAGCCAGAAATTAAGAGTTTGTTAGCAATCAACCCAGTTCAAAACCCAGAAAAGGTACCATTTATGACAACAAAGACACAGACTATTCAGAAGTAAACTAATGAAAAATTTTAAGATGATTCTGATAAATGACTTTTAAAAAAAAGAAAAAAATGATGATTGAATGAACAGTAGAATGCACCATACTCTTCATTGGGCAGACTCAATCTTGGGGGACATAGAAAATTTTTTCTCCAAAATAAATTTAGAATCTGAATGCAAATTTAGTTAATAATCCCAAATGGATTTAAGAAAAAAATCTGAAAGGTGATCCTAAAGTTCTTCCAGAAATATACACAGATATACAAATAAATTAACGAGGAGGGATGTTTGAATTTGTAGTATTAGGGACATTCTGTAAAAGGATAAAATAGTACGAACTCTAGGAGTTATTATTCTATGGTCATGGAAACAATATAGAAATAGTACACTAAGAGTATTAATGAAATAAATTACATTTGAAGAATAGAAGTGGATATTTATGAGATTTTAGTAATATTATAAAACTGACACTTCAAATCAGTGGATTCAAGTACTGCAGTAATTAGCTAAATCATTGGAAGACCTGGTACAGTGTCCTCATTTATGACATTAAAATAAATTCCAGATAATTTTTTAATTAAAAAATAAAACACCAGAAATAACCCAACCAGATTTAATCTGTTCAGATATTCAAGTGAGAAGAACTTTCTTTTTTTTTTTAACTTTTTTTTATTGATTTATAATCATTTTACAATGTGTCAAATTCCAGTGTTCAGCACAATTTTTCAGTCATTCATGGACATATACACATTCATTGTCACATTTTTTTCTCTGTGAGTTATCATAACATTTTGTGTATATTTCCCTGTGCTATACAGTGTAATCTTGTTTATCTATTCTACAATTTTGAAATCCCAGGCTATCCCTTCCCACCCTCCACCCCCTGGTAACCACAAGTCTGTATTCTCTGTCTGTGAGTCTATTTCTGTCCTGTATTTATGCTTTTTGTTTGTTTGATTTTGTTTTTGATTTTTAGATTCCACATATGAGCGATCTCATATGGTATTTTTCTTTCTCTTTCTGGCTTACTTCACTTAGAATGACATTCTCCAGGAGCATCCATGTTGCTGCAAATGGCATTATGTTGTCAGTTTTTATGGCTGAGTAGTATTCCATTGTATAAATATACCACCTCTTCTTTATCCAGTCACCTGTTGATGGACATTTAGGCTGTTTCCATGTTTTGGCTATTGTAAATAGTGCTGCTATGAACATTGGGGTGCAGGTGTCATCCTGAAGTAGGGTTCCTTCTGGATACAAGCCCAGGAGTGGGATTCCTGGGTCATTTGGTAAGTCTATTCCTAGTCTTTTGAGGAATCTCCACACTGTTTTCCATAGTGGCTGCACCAAACTGCATTCCCACCAGCAGTGTAGGAGGGTTCCCCTTTCTCCACAGCCTCTACAGCATTTGTCATTTGTGGATTTTTGAATGACTGCCATTCTGACAGGTGTGAGGTGATACCTCATTGTAGCTTTGATTTGCATTTCTCTGATAATTAGTGATATTGAGCATTTTTTCATGTGCTTTTTGATCATTTGTATGTCTTCCTTGGAGAATTGCTTGTTTAGGTCTTCTGCCCACTTTTGGATTGGGTTGTTTATTTTTTCTTCTTGAGTCGTATGAGCTGCTTATATATTCTGGAGATCAAGCCTTTGTCGGTTTCACTTGCAAAAATTTTCTCCCATTCCGTAGGTTTTCCTCTTGTTTTACTTCTGGTTTCCTTTGCTGTGCAGAAGCCTGTAAGTTTCATTAGGTCCCATTTGTTTATTCTTGCTTTTATTTCTTCTAGGAGAACATTTTTGAGATATATGTCAGATAATGTTTTGCCTGTTTTCCTCTAGGAGGTTTACTTTATCTTGTCTTATGTTTAAGTCTTTAATCCATTTTGAGTTGATTTTTGTATATGGTGTAAGGGAGTGTTCTAGCTTCATTGTTTTACATGCTGCTGTCCAGTTTTCCCAACACCATTTGCTGAAGAGACTGTCTTTATTCCATTGTTTATTCTTGCCTCCTTTGTCTAAGATGAGTTGACCAAAGTTTGTGGGTTCATTTCTGGGATCTCTATTCTGTTCCATTGGTCTATATGTCTGTTTTGGTACCAATACCATGCTGTCTTGATGACTGTAGCTCTATAGTATTGTCTGAAGTCTGGGAGAGTTATTCCTCCAGACTCTTTCTTTCTCTTCAGTAATACTTTGGCAATTCTAGGTCTTTGATGGTTCCACATAAATTTTATTATGATTTGTTCTATTTCTGTGAAATATGTCCTGGGTAATTGGATAGGGATTGCATTAAATCTGTAGATTGCCTAGAGCAGTGTGACCATTTTAACAATATTGATTTTCCAATCCAAGAGCATGGAATATCTTTCCATTTTTTAAACTCTTCTTTAATTTCCTTCATCAATGGTTTATAGTTTTCTGTGTATAATTCTTTCACCTCCTTGGTTAGATTTATTCCCAGATATTTTATTACTTTGGGTGCTATTTTAAAGGGGATTGTTTCTTTCCTTTCTTCTTCTGTTGATTTATCATTAGTGTAAAGAAATGCAACTGATTTTTGAGCGTTAATTTTGTAACCTGCTACCTTGCTGAATTCTTCAATCAGCTCTAGTAGCTTTGGGGTGGACCTTTTAGGGTTTTCTATATATAGTAACATATCATCAGCATATAATGACACTTTTACCTCTTCTTTTCAAATTTGGATCCCTTTTATTTCTTTCTCTTGCCTGACTGCTGTGGCTAGGACTTCCAGGACTATGTTGAATAGGAGTGGTGATAGTGGGCATCCTTGTCTTGTCCCAGATTTTAGTGGGAAGCTTTTGAGTTTTTCACCGTTGAGTACTATGCTGGCTGTAGGTTTGTCATATATAGCTTTTATTATGTTGAGATATGTTCCCTCTATACCCACTTTGGTGAGAGTTTTTGTCATAAATGGGTGTTGAATTTTATAAAATGCTTTTTCTGCATCGATGGAGATGATTATGTGGTTTTTGTCCTTTCTCTTGTTGATGTGATGTATTACATTGATTGATTTGCGTATGTTGAACCAGCCTTGTGTCCCTGGGATGAACCCCACTTGGTCATGATGTATAATCTTTTTTATGTGTTGTTCGATTCTATTTGCTAAAATTTTGGTGACGATTTTGGCTTCTATATTCATCAGTGATATTGGCCTATAATTCTCTTTATTTGTAGTGTCTTTGCCTGGTTTTGGTATCAGAGTGATGGTGGCTTCATAGAATGAGCTTGGGAGTATTCCCTCCTTTTCAATCGTCTGGAAGAGTTTGAGAAGGACTGGTATGAGTTCTTCTTTGTATGTTTGGTAGAATTCCCTGGTGAAGTCGTCCGGTCCTGGACTTTTATTTGTAGGGAGGTTTTTAATTGCTATTTCTATTTCCTTCCTAGTGATCGGATTGTTCAAGTGTTCAGATTCTTCTTGATTCAGTTTTGGTGGACAGTATGTTTCCAAAAACTTGTTCATCTCCTCTAGGTTATCCAGTTTGGTTCCATATAGTTTTTCATAATATTCTCATATGATATTCTGTATTTCTATTTTGTTTGTTGTAATTTCTCCATTTTCCTTTCTTATTTTGCTAATTTGTGCTCTCTCTTTTTTCTTCTTTGTGAGTTTGGCCAGAGGTTTGTCGATTTTATTTCCTTTTTAAAAAACCAGCTTTCCGTTTGGTTGACTTTTTCTATGGTCTTGTTAATCTCTATTGTATTTAATTCCCCTCTGATCTTTATTATTTCCTTCCTTCTGCTGCTTTTTGGGGCTTTTTGTTCTTCTTTTTCTAATTCATTCAGCTGGTGGGTTAAATTGTTCATTTGAGATTGTTCTTCTTTTTTGAGGAAGGCCTGTATCGCTATAAATTTCCCTCTTAGCACTGCCTTTGCTGTGTCCCGTAGGTTTTGAGTGGTTGTGCTTTCATTATCATTTGTTTCAAGGTATTTTTTAATTTCAGCTTTGATTTCCTCATTGATCCATTGTTTTTTCAACAACATATTGTTTAATCTCCATGCTTTCCTTTTTTTCTCCTTTTTTTCTTTGTTGTTGATTTCCAGTTTCATGGCATTGTGGTCAGTAAAGATTCTTGAGATAATTTCTAACTTCTTAAAATTGTTGAGGTTTCTTTTGTGCCCAAGTACATGATCGATCCTGGAAAATGTTCCATGTGCACTTGAAAAGAAAGTATATCCTATTTTTGGGGGGTGTAATGCTCTGAAAATATCCCCCAAATCTAGTTTTTCTATTGTAGTATTTAATTTCTCTGTTGCCTTGTTTATTTTCTGTCTGGAAGATCTGTCTAGTGATGTTAATGCAGTGTTAAAATCTCCAACTATGATTGTATTCCCATTAATATCCCCCTTTATCTCTGTTAGTAATTTTGTATGTACTTAGGTGCTCCTATATTGGGTGCATATATATTAAAGAGAGTAATATCCTTATCTTGTATCACTCCTTTAATCATTATAAAATGTCCTTCTTTATCTTTCTTTATGGCCTTTGTTTTAAAGTCTATTTTGTCTGAAATCAGTACTGCAACACCTGCTTTTTTGGCTTTTCCATTTACACGGAATATCCTTTTCCATCCTTTCACTCTCAATCTATATGTGTCCTTCTCCCTAAAGTGGGTCTCTTGTATGCAGCATATTGAAGGTTCTTGCTTTATTATCCAGTCTGCCACTCTGTGTCTTTTGACTGGAGCATTTAGTCCATTAACATTTACAGTAATTAATGATAGATGTGTGTTTATTGCCATTTTGAACTTATCTTTGCAGTTGAATTGGTATATCCTGTTTGTTCCTTTCTTCTTCCTTTTGTGGTTTGGTAATTTTCCTTTGTATTTTCATGGATTTTATTTAATTTTTGTGACTACTTTGTAAATTTTTAGCTTGTGGTTACCTTTTTTGTAAATCTATTAACCCATTACTATAAGTGTTTTTATTAAACAGATAGTAACATGATCTCAAACCCATTCTACTGTTAAAAAATTTTTAAAATGAAAGAAAAAGATATTCTATATTTCCCTGCCTCCATCTCCCACTCTCAGTGATTTGTATGTCTTCTTTTATAATTTCATGTTTACTTTATTTGTAATTCATGAGTTATCACCTTTCCAGTTGTGAGTTTCTCATTTCTGTAGCATCCTGCTGCTTTTCTATTTAGAATAGCCCTTTCAATATTTCTTTTAGCATGGGTTTAGTGTTGCTAAACTCCTGCAGCTTTATTTTGTCTGTGAAACTCTTTATTTCTCCTTCTATCCTCAAGGATAGCCTTGCTGGATAAAGGATCCTAGGGTGCATCTTTTTTTCATTCAGGGCTTTGAATGTATCTTGCCACTCCCTTCTGGCCTGTAGTGTTTGTGTAGAGAAATCAGCTGAGAGCCTTATGGGGGTTCTCTTGTAACTTACTCTTTGCTTTTCTTTTGCTGCCTTTAGAATCCTTTCTTTATCCTTGACTCTAGCCATCTTGATTATGATATTTCTTGGTGTGGGTCTATTTGGGTTCTTCCTGTTTGGGACCCTCTGAGCTTCCTGTGCTTGGATATCTGATTCCTTCTTTATGTTTGGGAAGTCTTCAGTCATGATTTCTTCAAAAACCTTTTCAATCCCCTTTGATCTTTCTTCTCCTTCTGGGACCCCTATTATGCAAAGTTTGGGACTCTTTATGTTATCCCATAGGTCCCTTATGCTATTTTCATTATTTTTTATTTGCTTATCTTGTAGTACTTCTGAATGGGTGCTTTCTATTGTCCTGTCTTCTAGATCACTAATTCGTTCCTCTGCATTATCTAGTCGGCTTTGCACAGCTATTAGATCATTCCTCATCTCTGTCAATGAGTTTACCCATTCTACTTGGCTCTTCCTTATAGCTTCAATTTCATTTTTGACATACTTTATATCTCTAAACACTATCTCTTTTAATTCCTTCAGTAATATGATCACTCCTTTTTTGAAATCTTGATCTAGTAGGCTATCAATGTCTATCTCGTTGATCTTTCTTTCAGGGGATTTCTCTTGTTCTTTTAATTGGGAAAGGTTTTTCTGCTTCTTCATCTTGCTCATACCTCTCTGGCACTGTGGTTTATGAAGTATCAGTTGTTTATTTTGGTCCTTAAGGATTTTATCTATCTAATACTTATTTAGGAATAAAACTTAGGAAAAAAGGGAAAAAATAAGAGAGAGAGAAAGAATTTTAAAAGAAGGGAGAAAGAGGGTTTGAAAACAATGTATAATGAATAATAGAAGAGCGAGTTGAAGCAGAGTATTAATCGGGTTGAGGCGTCCTTTTAAAACCTTTACAAAAAAAAAAGGGGGGGAGATGAATAGATGTATTTGAAACCTGTGTCTAATCAATAACAGGACATCAAAACCCAAGAGAAATAGAAATGAATTAAGAAGTAAAAATTAAGAGAGTAATAGAAAATAGAACAGGTAAAAACAGATTTAAAAAAAAGGGGGGGTTGGATTTGTCCGTGTTCTCCTGGAGTCTGTGTGCTTTTACTGTGAAGTCTTTCTGTCTTCGTCCTGTTTTGGAAGCTCAGCTTGCTGTTTTCAGAGGCCCTCCGTTGGCGCCCTTTTCTGTGCTGCTCCCAGCACCTGTCGGCAAGCAGATCACGCCTCCTCCTAACACTGGGTCAGGTGCAGCTCTCCTCTGCTGTGGGCGGGCGTGTCGCTGCCCCTCCGGATGCCGCAGTCAGATGTTGCAGACTGGCCGGGTAGGAGGGCGGGTCGTGCCCCCTCCCAGCACATCGGTCAGGGGCTGTGTTACTGCCCGAAATGCGGGGGGCCGCTCTCGCTCTACCTGCGCTGCCACCGATAGCTCCGCTGCTCTGTGCGGCTGCGCGCCCCGCCCTGGTCTGTGCTCCGCCCTGGTCGGCGCTCCGCGGGTGGGCTCGGGGAAGACTGAGGGACAGCCTTGTCCCTGCTCCGAGCCAGAACCCAGCTCCTTGTTTGTCTTTGTGGAGCAAGTTCTCTGTGGGACCAGGATGGAAGGATCCTATCTGCCCCGGGCTGCAGGCCAGTCTCAGTCTGGCCTTTGAGGCTGCTAAGCCCTTCGGTGCGGATGCAGGTTTCGCCCCCGCCAACGCCTGAGTGCTCAGCGCGGAGGATATGGCGGCTGTGCCTGCGCCCCGCCTCTCTTCCCCTGAAAAGTTTCCGTGGGTTTTCAGAGATGGGGGTGTGCACCCTTCCCCCGGGAGCACATCAACCTTGCTGTTTTATGGAGAGCCCAGGTTGTTCTGCCCTGTGCACCCACAGCCACCACGTGCCGCCCCTTGTGTTCCCCCGGGACTGCCTCCATGCAGCCGCCCCCATCCTCCACCCGGCTCGTGCAACCTGGCCCTGCCCACCGCTGCTGGCCCACGTCTCAGGCTGGGTGTCGGGGGGACGCTCTGTGCCCGTTTAACTTAGTTCTGTTAGTCAAGGGCTGTTCTGTACAGATCCGAGCCTCGGAGGCTCCCCCTCCGTACCGCTGGCCTCTCAGTTGGAGAGGGGAGACCCAGCGAGCCAGCTCCAGTCCTCCTTTGCCGCTCCCTCCCCGTGGGACCCATCCCGCACTGCTTTGCCTTTTGTTCTTTCTTTTTTCCTTTTCTCCTACCAGATTTTTGCCGTCTTTATCTTTTGAAGAGGGCGATGTTCTGTCGGAGTTCTGCAGGTGCTCTGGTTGGGTGAGTGGGTCTGTAGATGTGGGTCTTGGTGTATATGTGGGAGAGGGTGACCTGCGAACGTCCTTCTACTCCGCCATCTTCTCCGTCTCCCCGAGAAGAACTTTCTAAAAAGCTTTTGGAACAAAGACCAACAACAGCAAAGGCCTAGCAACTCAGCAAGGCCAGAAACGCCCACTATAAAACAAAACTAAACCTTGCCCAACCCTCTCTCACGGCCCTGTATTGTTCTCTGATACTTTCTACACTTTCTTCTTCCCTTTAAAGTCCAGTTTCTTGGAGAAGTACCTGCGCTGAAGACTCCTCCACGGCTCTGAGCCCTGCATACCCCACGGCCCTCACCACAGCACTGAGAAAGGAGTTGCACCGACGGTGGCTGCTTGTTTCAAAACAGTCAAAATTTTCAGCTCCTGTTTATTTGATTACCAGTTAGCTTTTGCCGTGGACAAATATTTTCCTTTCAGTGGAATGTTTTCCCCCCTTAATTTTTGTTTTACTTAAATAAATTTAAAAAGCCGAGGCAGAAAATTGTGTGTGTACATATGCACACACACACAGATACACATAGATCTGTTTTTTAAAGTCTACCTAAGTATAGTCCTCCTCCTCCTTTTCCCCAGTCTTGGCAATTAAATGTGGGTTTTAGCTCTTGCTTTTTTACCCTGCACACCACCCTTTCTCACTATACTCCTTTTAGTCAGTGTTCAAATCCCTTCTTAAGCCAGGTTACAGCCTTCTCTGTGTTGCCTCAACTAGTTTTCTCCCAACTGCTCTGCTATTCTTCTTTCTCCTGGTGGATTTCTCTTCTTCCATTTGCCAGGTGCATGGCCCTTATCCCCAGGGCCTTGTCTTCAGTCCTCCGCTTGTCAGGACCGAATCACCCCCACGGCCTCACTCACAGCTCCTCTGAGCCCCTGACTGGTGAATCCAGCTTAACCACCCCTCAAATCTCCCATAGACACTTCACACTCAAAATGCCACACACAGAGCCATCTCCTCGAAACCAGCTCTTCCCCTTACACTCCCCCTGCAGATCCACTTTCCGGATGGGTCCTTGGAAAGTCACCTCAGCAGCTCTGTGGCCCGTCGCCCCGGCCCTGCTCTCACCTCTGCATCAGTCACCACTTCTGCCACCCATGTCTCTCTAACTCTGCCCAGGGCCTCTCTGCAGGCATGCACCACTTGTCTGGGTTACCTGGGGTGGCCCCTGAAATATCCTTTCCCTCCAAAATATGGGCCTCCTCCCAAAAATAGTATCTTCCTTTCTGCTGCCAGAATAACCAGATCTTCTTCAACATAAACATTATGCAATTCTCCTGCTTAC
Source organism: Camelus bactrianus (assembly GCF_048773025.1). Classification (NCBI taxonomy): domain Eukaryota; kingdom Metazoa; phylum Chordata; class Mammalia; order Artiodactyla; family Camelidae; genus Camelus; species Camelus bactrianus. The sequence goes on along the minus strand of NC_133539.1, from coordinate 138,417,061 downwards.
AAATATTCCAATGTATCCCTGTTTCTTTAAGGATACATTCAAGTCTAAGCACACAAGACCCATTATGACAGAGGCCTTGTGTACCTGATATTCCCACCTATGGATCCTTTGTTCTAGCCCTACTTGTTGTTCTTCAGTCTGGCCAAGCCTCTTAATGCTGTGTACTCTTATATGTCTCTACCTCTCTGCATGAAGTGTCTACTCCCTCTACCACGTTAGAAATCTAACGTCCTTTCATCTTTCAAAATTCAGTTTAAATATTTACAGCTCTAGGAAGCCCAATATGTGTTCACCTGCTTAGCAATCCATCAACTACTCACCAAGCCTCGCCTGGCCTGGGGAGTGCAGACTCCAAGTCTTACCTGTCTTGGTCTCTGCAGTAGTTGATACAGTGTTTGGCATAGCAGGTGCTCAATGTTTGTTGGATGGATAAATGAATGAATGAGTAAAGAGATGAGAGGTCTACAATCCCCCGTTACTCAGCTGCCATTTTGGAAAGTTCATTCTGCAGAGACAAGGAAATGTCAGTGCAGGCGGTGGGCAGACAGAACAGAGGTGAGGGCGTGGGGCAGACAGGCCCGGTCCTGAAGAGCGCAGGAGAGGTGTGGGTGGGATAGCACTGGAGAGAGAGGGAATGAAGGGTGCGGGTTTAAGGAGATGTTGAAAAACAACTGATATTAACTGCAGTAAATTAAATGGCGAACATAATGAATGAAGGGAAGATCAAGTTAACACCACAAGGGTGGAAGAGGCAGTACCAGAGAGGAAGAGCTCTCACTTCATCATTCACTGCATTTCATTTACGGCACCTGCACTCTGGGAAGGCAACGCCAAATTCTTGAGAGACTGTGTTTGTGCTGTTGGTGCTCTAAGTACAAAATGGTATCTTATGGCTTCCAGAATTTAAGACTGATAGGTTATTTCTTTTATGTCCCATATGTGAGTTATCAGATGGCAGGATCATTCACTGTTGGGGGAGAGCTATTTTGGTTAACAACTCAGGGTTGCTCTTATAATCTCAAAGGATGGTGGGGAATTCACTAAAACAAATAAAAGAGAAATTTCACTCAGAAAAAATCATATGCCATATAGAAATTTGTGGGTGCCTTGGAGGCAATGTTACCAAAATCTCATCTAACAGTTGTATGTGAGTGTGTTGAAACTCCAAGCTCTAGTCATTTAAACATGTATGAGAACCAGAGTCCAGGCTGTGGTGCTCCGAACATGGACGGGAAGATGCAAAGCCTGACTGCTGCCTCCGACAGGGTCAGTCAAGCCGGGGAGTACAATGGACACAGACAATATCACACAAAATCAAGACAAGAATCAAGTGCAATTCATGCCTAGAAAGGAGAGCAGAAAATCTCTAAAATGTGGAGGGGTTCCTGCCAAGTCTTGGCAAGAGTCCTTCCAGGCAGAAAAGCAGAGAAAAGTACTTCAGGCGAAGGAGACTAGGGTTGGTGGGTTAGTGGCTGGGTGTGAGTCCTAACGAAGCATGGGTGGAGGCCTCCAGGGTCATGTCAGAAGATGTTCCCCTTCAGCAGCTAAGAGGCGTAAGTAAAAATGCAGGTGGGCTGACATTAATGATCATAGGAAAAACTGGGAGGAGGAAACTGTGGTCAGGAGATCAACTCCAAAGGCACTTTATTTTAGAGGAACAAAAATAATTCAAAAAGCACTTGGAAATTCTATCTCCCATGAACGAAAAGAACACAAACTATGTTTCACTCCAGCGTTGAATACAGAATAACATACTGCCTACTCTCAGAAATGGATCGAATTTTCTAATTCTTTAGGGATTATTTAGATAATAAGAAAATGAATAAATCTGAAAAATCTCTCTAGAATAGTTGTTACTCCATCCTGTTTTGCAGGGTAGGGGGAGGCTGAATTATTTAATTGGTATTTTAATGAGACTATAAACTTCTAAAAGTTCTACCAATTTCTCCCAAAAGCATACAACTTTTCCTTTCAATGCCCTTTATTTGACTTAACTAGAACAATAACTTTTTTCCAAGGCTTTTTATGTGTATTAAAATAACAAATGATATTCTGCCCCCAGAATGTTGTTGTTATTATTAATGCTGATAATAGCCCCAATAAAATTATTTACAATTATGACTCATTTTGGAATAACAGGTCATTGGCTTATAGTCCTTTTGAAAATAAGCAGAATAAACGAACATAACTTCTACACCAGGGACTGCAGCTGCACCCTTAATGGAAACTGGTCATGAAACAAAACAAAAGCAAAAATGAAACTCAAATCAGTCACCAGTCCACAAAGCATCGCTAACTGAAGATGCCACAAGATGACCTTTCATTCACCGAGGGAACCAGATGCATTTCCATGTATAATGTATATTTTTAAAAGCAATTATTTTATATATAGAATGTAATTTAGAAAAAAAAAACTCCCTCTATCTGTAGACTTATAAGCAGGAAGCACAAAGGGGTGCCTTTGCAGACATGAACATGCATGCGTAAATGCAAAGCTTATTGACCAAAATCCTTTCCTGTTTCCTAAGCTTAAAAAAAAAAAAAAAACTAATTCAAGGCAGTGGTAGCTGAAAGGGCTCAGATACAAAACGTGCACATCATCAGCCTTCTAGTACATAAAAGTGTGCCATGCATAATAGAAAAGATGACGTTTCCTATGGAAATCAATTTTGAGATGCAACAATTTAAAGGCAACCGAGAGCTCAAAATCAAGTTCAAACAAAGAGCAACAGAGCCCAAGCAAATGTACAGAAATGGACAAAGACATTGGAGAAGGAGGGGTTTTGTGCTCAACCGATACTCCAGATCAGCAAATTCATCCTGTATTCAAACCTGTGATGTGCAATGAGGTCAGTCAAGGAACCAGACAGAAACCATCGGCCAGAAGAAGTAGGAACAACGTCAAAGGCAGGTGTGAGAAGTGGAAGGGGTGCCCCTGTGACCCTTGCTGCCATGAGGCAGGATTCTCTTGCAGGCTTTCTGCACAGGCTTGCAGGCTCACATGACTCTGTTTAGAAGGATATCAGCCAACAGCTGTGCCACACGGGCTACAGCCCAAGCTGACTCACATCTAGTAACGCTTCTGAGTTCATCCTTACACGACATGACCAGAAGGATCTGAGAATCAATGGTGGAGACGTACCTGAATGTGTATTCCATTTCATTCCTTGGCAGTAAATCTTCAGGTTAGTACAACATAAATATTGACAAAGATACACACAGACACCCTATTTGAAAGCCTGATTGCATAATTGCATCTAATGGAGAAAAGCGGGCTCCATTTCGGTATGCTAGGTCATTGTTTGGCTTGGTAACCGATGCTTCTGAGACCCAAAACATACCCTAGTATAACCAACAGCACAGAAATCTCCACTGACGACTTGCTCATTTCAAGGTATTCATAAAATAAGCCCAGTTTGCCCGTGGGATACAGATGGTTGTCCCTTTCCCATTGTGGGGTGCTCTGTTCTGCTCCCAAAAGTGTGGCACCATTAGTTTCATGACCCAGCTGCCAAACAGATCAAATTATAAGGCAGGATATTATCAGACCAAGGTCATTAAAGTATTACTGATATTTCAAGGTGAAAACATCATCTTCCCAAGAATTTAATTTCTTGTTTTCAGGATAAATTTCCTTTTATTGCTCCCTCCCTACCCCCCAAATATTGTGAAAACTAGTCCTTACTACGTACCTTGGGTTTACCAAAATTGTAACGACTACTACTTTATCTCCTACCTCCTTTTCAGTTGGGCACTTTAGCTTTTAGAAGATACCTTCCCTCATTTGTCTTTTTCCCCCCATTTCTCTCTATTATCCACCGTGGCTTTTCCAGTCTCAAAATCGTCAGAGAAAATAAGTAAAAAAAGAAATACAGGGTATGTGAGCTGGTGATAAGTGCTGTGGGGAAAATAAAGGAGGAAGAGGAATGTGTGGTAGGGAGGAGTGGGGATGGGGCAGTGACCTTTGAATAAGGCAAAGACAGAGGGAAGGGCCGGGCAGAGGAGGGGCAGAGGGAACGGTGATCACAGGCCTGGAGGTCCCTCACGCTGGACAGACAGCATGGAGGCTGGTGTGGGCCAGAGTGCATAGGAAATAAGTGGTGGTTTTGGGGGTGGAGCCTAAGAGACTGCAGTGAGGATGTGGGCATTTTTCCCTCTGAAGGTATTGCGGAGCCATGGAGGTTCACCGAGCAGAGAAGTGATACTCTAACGTTGGATCAAATAGGACCAAGATCCTAATTTAAGCTGAACAAATCAAGGGCCAAAGAAGTGACATGCCGCCTCAAAGTCAGTGCAGAGCTTGAAAGAAACACAGCCTCGTCTCACAGCCCAATGTTCTGCCCCCTCCTGGATGCTGTCCCACAGAGCTGTCTCTAAGGTTATGTTTTTCCCTCACTCAGAGGCTTGTGGGCCAACTGAATGCTTCCCCCTTTTTCAAATGGCAATTTGTCCTGAAAGGAATTCAGAGTTGGCAGTGAAACAAGGCATGAACCTGTAGCCTACAGAGCTGTTGTCCCTGAAAGCAACAGCTGGCGTGTGGTTTACTCATGGAGTTCAGCAGAAGAGACAGAGCAACAACAGACAACTTAGCGTCTGGCTGAGCTTCGGCTGACTGCACTTCACGTTTGGATGGATTTCAAATTTGGACAGTGAGGCGGCTTCACACGAAAGGCAGGTGTATACATCATACATGCCCACACGTCTGTATGCACACACACTTGGACACACACAGATTAAATGATGTGACTTGTAAAGAGCTGTCCCTGCTAGGTTTCCCACTGTCTCTGGTCTCAGCATTAACCTTTCCCTGGCCATGCTCCCAGCTTTGCTACGAGATTTCTTTGCAATGGAATATGCCCTTTGCTTCACAAACTTTCCCCATTTCTTTCAATAACTTTAGGGGAAGAGCAGGGAGCTCTGGGAAGTGGTGGGGATATGGACTCAAGATACCCCTGAATCTGAACCCACACTTCATGACTTATTTGTTATTTAAGTTTATTTACATTCAAAATGCAATTATTGAGGATCTCAGAAGATGATTTACACTCACTGCTATGGCAGAATATCGCGGTTAGTAGACCCACCACTGGATCCTCTTATTCAACACGTTCTTCAAATAATTCAGATATTACTGTATCACAAATGCCCATTTCTATTTCTTGATATTGGCTTTGCATTATAATTATCTTCCTTCTTTATTCTCTAAATCTTATGATTTTAAAACATTTGTCTGAAAAGTGGTCCACAGGCTCTTTACTTATGATAAGTTGATAAAGAGATCCTGGAGATCAAAACCACATTTAAATCCTGAGATAAACACAACTCTGTCATATATATGGCTAGGTTTAGTCTGCAAATACTTTAGTAATTTTTGCATCAAACAACAAGGTCCTACTCTATAGCACAGGGAACTACATTCAGTAACTTTTAATAGCCTATAGTGAAAAAGAATATGACAAGGAATATATATATATATATGTATGTATAACTGAATCACTATGCTGTACACCAAGAATTAACACAATATTGTAAACCAACTATACTTTCAACAAAAAACGTTGAAATAAAATTGGGAGATGAAACTTCCATTGCCCAGGCTGCTGTCAGGATGAAACGATTAAAAGCAGGCCAGATATCAGAAACCCCCCTAACAAATCAAAACCCCATGTGGGATCTTCCTTTTCAGCACCACAGGCTAACTGGCAGTGGTCACCTGGAAATAGGGTTGAAGTCACTAAGTCCCTTGGCTTGGGAACGCCGTGACCACAGGGGTGGGGGTTACTGCAGCACCTACGAGAATGACGGGGACATCCTGCTGCTGAAGCCACTCCCCAGGCCGCAGCCCAGAGCGCTGCAGTCAGGTCTGAGGTCCGGCTGGGAGCGCACAGCTCCACAGCCACTCAGAGCCCTGCGGTGCTGGTGGAGCTGGGACCACGCTCATCCATCACCCTCCCTGGTACCCAGACTCGGGAGTCTCCTGGGGAATTTTTCTCTGCCTCATACTTCATGTCTCAGCCTCCTGTGGAATCTGGTCCATGCCCCAGGGAAGGAGGGCTTTTACCCTCCGGGACCCAAATCCAACACAGTTTGGATACAGGATGAAACTTCATGTTAACTCAACTGGCGCTCCCTTCATGTGCTGAACTGCCCTCCCCTGTCGATGGCATTAGGTCGTATTAGAAGTCCCTACTTGCTTGTCCTTAGCTAAGACTCTGAGCCTCTTGTTCAGTCTTCCTGAGTGGAACCACTCTTCTGTGGCAGAAAAGCTTGGGTTGTCATCTATGCATCATTGTCCTCGGTCTTTTGGGTTTTCTGTTGGGATATGGTTCTTGTGCAGGGATATCAATTTGCACATGAGAAGAACCTGTAGACATTTTAAAAAATACAGACACTGGATACGCCCCCCTCTCCAGTCAAGGCTGGAAGTTTTCTCCCTCTAGCAGGGTTAGACAATCATGTGCTTGGGAATTGACCACACATATTGGCATAATCACAGTAAATTGCCCTTTACTCACTGCTTGCCACGTGGCATTTTCTACTTCATGTTGTCTTTGTACCTTCATTATCACATTTAATCCCTGCAATATATATTATCACCGTTTCTGTTGAGGACATTCCCACTTGCTAATCTTGAATACAAGTATCTTTGATTCTCTGAATCTATTTCATTCCTGAGTTTCCTGTTCCTGAATTTAAAGAGTGAATTATGGATAAATGTATTTAAGATTCTCCTATTATATGTATCTGACTCATCCTCTAACCAAATCATATCTGGTGAAGAGAGATTTTCTCTTTTAAACATTTGCTTTTTCTTACTATATAGTAGTGCATACCCACGGTGGAAAATGTAGAAAACATATAAAGTAAGAAAATTACAGCCATGCATTATCTAAACACCAAAGGACAATGCTATGACATTTTGGGCATTTAACTATTTTTCTTAATATTTTATCATAAAATTTCCCTAGGGAAGTTGCTTAACCCTGGAATTGTACTAGCCTTTTGTCAAGTACAGAATAACATTCCCAGAAATGACCCAAGTATCAAAATAGTATGTGAGGCTGGGAAGGCCACAGGGCTCTCAGCTTATTCTCTGAGTCCTAAAAAGAATGCTGTTAATTCACTGATGTTATGCATTCGATTCCTGTGAGTCACTCACTCACTCAGCTGGCTCAGACTGAGACCTACTATATACCAGGTGCTGATCCAAGTGCTAGGGAGACCCCAGAGGGAGCCTGGATCACGGCATCACTGTCCTTCTTCATTTGATCCAAAATCCTTCTCAAGAACCCCACATTAATTGCGGGTGTGGAGGCAGGTGAGTTATGGTGAAATTCATTTCATTATGTTCCTTTAGACATTTTTAAATAGCATGAAAGTAGTCGCTAACGTTGATAAGTTTTCTTTTCCCTTCCTATGTATTTTTGAGGATGGGTATAGATTTGGTGCAGCAAGAGTAACTGATAAATCTTTGGTATGTTAGGATTTTATATGAAAAAATAAGAAGGAAACAGGCACCTTATACAAGAAGAAGAGGCATTGAGGAAAACACAAGCCACCCTCAAACTTGGCTATCATTCAGCATTCCTGGTTTTCAAACAAGGGAAACATAATTCAAAACATATTCCCTAAATATTTCAGCCCATAGTAGAAATACATGGAGGCAAGTTCAGCTCACTGGAACCTACAATATTGTGCTTACTTAAGCGAAGGTATAAACAGACCACAGATACTATAATGCATCCTTTACTTTAAACTAGTTCATGTGAGCAAGTTTCATTTCACATGAATTGCTCAGTATCAATTTAGGAAATATATCCTTCTCCTTGATTGGTTAAAATAGCACACTGATAATCAGATTCAACAAAATTTAGTGTTAAATAATTAACCTATTTCCTTCAGGAAATGCTTTTGAGTAATCTGAGCTAAATATTTCCTCTATCTGATCTATTTCTTTTCACAGAGGAAAATAGTATTATTTGCACATGAGCTACTTTTACTCCTCTGGAAAAATCTGACTGTGAGCTCAGGGTAAGAGTTGTCTACTGCACAGTAGGGAAAAAAAGATTCATTTCACAGCGAAGATCAGAATCTTTTTTTTTTTTTGAGGGGCATGGTGAGCTGGGGGACAAGGGAAATGCCTTTGTTTAGAGACATACCCCAATAATCCATACTGAAGCTGAAAGATGAAGCTCTTGTGAAGAAATGTGGAAGGGCACACTGACACCCAAAGGTGTTCACTCGGCAAAAACAGAAAGAAAGAAAGAAAAAATAATTTAACTGCCCTATAAAGAGAATGGACAGAAACTAGGTAATAATGGAGAGAGAACGAAGGTTAGGGAAGGGAGGAGAAACAATAAAGGGAACTTGGATGCGGTGGGCAGAATAGCAGGTTTCTGGAGCCTACAATGAAGGATGATAAGAAAAAAAGTAAAGTTTTAAAATAGTAACAAAATTTAAAATAATTTAAAAATTAAAAAATGAAGTTAAAAAAATAAATTTTTTATAGTGGCATGGAAGATTTTAAAATGATAGAGGTTTTTTATTTCAAAATTCAAGATGTTTGAGTTTCTCCTCCCTGCTCCAAACATCAGTAAGGCCTGCTTGTGTAATTGGTTTTGGGGGACACACAGAGAGGGGTGAGATCTGTAGTTAGGTTGGCCAGGAGCAAAATGCTGGTGTGGAAGGCAAGACAGAAGAGAGATCAACAGTTTCATGAGAACAGAAACTCAAACCCAGAAATTATCTTAAAAAGCTTAGTGTGGTAGGCAGAAAAATGATTCCCCTCCCAAGATGTCTATTTCCTAATCCCCAGAACATAGGAAGAGGTCAGGTTCCCTGGCAAAGGGGGCCTATGGTTGCAGAAGTGGTTAAGGTTGCTAACCAGCCGACTCTAAGAGAGACGAGCTGGATTATAGAAGTGGGCCCAGTGTAATCACCAGGGTCGTTAAAGGAGGAAGAGGGAGGCAAAAGAGGGGAGAGAGGAGAGGAGATGTGACCACAGAATCAGAGTCAGAGACACACAACCGTGCTGACCTTGAGAGAGAGAAAAGAAGTCACAGGCCAAGAAACGCAGGTAGCCTCTGGGAGCCAGAAAAGTCAAAGATACATGTTCCCCTGATGCCTTCAGAAACAGCCCTGCCAATACTTTGACTTCAGCAGGCTTCTGACTTCAAGAACGCTACAAGGTTAAATTTGTGTTGTTTAGCGGAGACTTTTTCTTTTTTCTTCCTACTACCATGACGTTTGGGGATACTTGTTACAGCAGCAACAGAAAGTGAATACTGTAAGCTCCTTGAAATGTTCAGAAATTACAGATAACCCTGGACTGTCCACTTTGATATGGGATTGGGCATATTTGAAAATCAAAAGGACAGTGTGACCTTTGCTAACATCTGCTTTTCTCATTTTTAGGAAGAGAACAGTAAGTCAAAACCTCTATAGTTATTCTTTTAGACAAGTGTCTCTTAAAACATTATGTAACCCTGTGCCTTAGGACCACAAGAGAGTCTCTGTTCTTAGAAGAACATGGATTCAGAGAGATAGGGTCTTACATGTGAGTCCCACAGTGGTCTCTTATTGGCAATGAGAGCTTGGGCAAATCATTTACACTCCTTAAGCCACAGGATCTTCATTTGCAAAAGGAAGATAAGAATAAGGATTGTTTGGGTGATTAAATTGTACACACACATGCTCACACACACACACATATGTGTACAACATTTAATACAGTGACTAGCACATACTAGGCACTCAACAAATTCCTGTTATGGATTTTTAAATGCATGTGTAAAAGGAGGAGAAAGTTGTGGGAAGTTGTGGGAAAACTTAGTTCACGGCCCTAAAAAGGGCCATCTCTCAAAGGGCTCTGATCAGTCAGTCCCTAATGATGGGCTCATAAGCAGAAACTATAGCACTTGAGGATTTAAGTTAAACATAAAAAGGAAGGTATCTAAGCATAATTATTAAACAGCAGGTACGTTTACACTGTTGGCTGGATCATCTTATCTGGAGAGCTTTAATAAGCAGAGAGTCTCCCCTGTTGTAGAGATGGGCACGCAGGAAAATGACGTGGATGGGTGGGCCGTTCTCACCCCAAGGTCACATGACTTAGTACTCCCGGAAGTAACACCTCTTGTATGTTATTCCAGATTGACTGTTCTCCCATGATTATTGTCAGCTGTGTCTTCAGTTCAAGAAGACAGCCACCTGGGTCACACTGGAATATTAGAAAGAAAATCTCATTTAAATTTTAGGTAGCTCTAAAATGAAATAAAGTCATTATTTTATGCCTAAAAAAATCTGAGGAACAGAGAGTAAAGACACTCTTCATTGGGCAACTAAGAGAAAACCTGAAACAGGTTAGACTGTCAGAACACAAAGCTGTATTCACACATCTTCATTTCTGTATTTTCACAGCCAATACACCAGATCTCCCGGATAAGTCACAAATCTGCCCTTAAAGAATGTGATGTAGAAACACGAGGAGTACTAGTTGACAAACTGGAAGAAGAACACCTTCATGGCTAGGTTGTTCTCATAGTCAGTCTGGTCCTTGGGAGCTCTGCAGCTAGAATAAAGAAAAGTTAAGTCTGTAAAACTGTGAACAGCCTTGAGACCCTAATCAAAGCCACGGACACATGAGTTAACACGCTAAATATGTATATATATTTATATATATATATATATATATACACAATTCACACTTTTTTCCATATAAGCTGTTTTGAATTCCTTAACATATCTACTATATTAATTCCAACTGTACACACTGTTGTAAGAGTTTCTCCCACTATGAATGCAATATCACACAAGGCAAAAAAAAAAAAAAATGTCACCCGTTCCTTAAAATTTATGAGCACAACAGTATCCAATGGGCAAGAACTGTCCTCTGTCAGGTGTAAGTTGAAAGAAAGCTACTTCTAAACATCCTGCTAAATGAAATTCTCTTGTCTCCCTGAACAGCAGGAAGGTAGGACTATTGAAGAAAACAAACAAAACACGGGGCAACTTGCTAGAAGCATTTGTGGAACATAAAACATCCTCCTAGTTCAAAATTTGAATTGGTCTTAGTGTTTTCAGAAGATGACCACTGAGCAGACAACTGGGAGAATGACCCAGCCACATGCAGTGTGTGGGAAGCAGTTAACTTGGGCCGCTAAGCTGCTGGCTGGGATACAAGCCAGAGAGAAGAAACATTTGTTATAGAAGCCACAGCTGATGAGAATGGAGCTACACTAACAGGAACAGCATGGGGGGAGGACACAAAACAGTGTGATTACTTGTCCTCTCCTTAATGCACAAGCAAATTTGCCACTGGAACCACGAACCTCTTCCACTTATTTGCAATAGAGAGACTATTTACTTTCAACAATAGGGTACATGATCTAATGTAATTGAAATTATTATTAAGCACTGACATATTTACACAGAGCTTGGACATTCTAAAGCTTTCTTTATCCCTTTTACTAATGCAAAGCTGCAGCTAATTCACTTCTCATATAGGCTAGAGAAAATACGTTTACACTTGAAGTTTTCTAAAGACTGTAATGTACTGGAATTGAAGTGCCTAAAAGATAAAGTCTCTGTTTTGACCTGGTTCTAAAACTGGTGTAGAAATGACCTCAGCTGCAGAAGGAGCTTAACAGACTCAGTCATCTTGATTGCCACTTTCTCATATATGGCGTTCAGGGTGACGATGATGATAAAACTGATGAGGGAAGCAGTGATGGGCGTGGCCCACCTGCACAGTCAGGTACTTCTGGATTGGGTCTCTTCCATTCAGGTTCTAGGGAAGTTCTGCTGAAAAAACAATGAACACTGAAAGTCCGTAGACAATGATCCCAATAACTGAAGCAATGGTCAACAAGACCTGACAACCCAAAAACCTAGCAGCATAAGGCTCACTAATGATCGTATTTTTACACAGAAAACCTGCCCCCAATCCACGCTTAAACAGAAAACATGCACGTGCTGTAAACCTCACATAAACGTGAAAAGTGATGTAAATCGCATGTAAATGCCACAAGAGACGTGAATATCAGGCATGCTAAATTTTAGGGGAGGAGGAATGAAGGATGTCAAAAAGAATGAGTGCATCCACTAATATAACATGCTGACAGCAGGAGCAGCTGTGTGCAGGGCATAGGGAATATATGGGAACTCCACTTTCTGTGAATTTTTCTGTAAACCTAAAACTGCACTAAAGAAGGAAGCCCGTTAAGTATATCATTAAATGGCTGTAAATGGAGTAACTGGTGGCATGTTCTTTTGGAGACAATTCTGTGATAGCAGAACCAATGAAAGTATCCCTTCTACATCTATAGAATTACTTATGTTATGAACTAGTTGTAACCCATGAAGGGGATATGCTTCCTTTTAAGGGAGAACCTATCACTGATTCAGGGGTCAGCAGTTGCTAGCTGTCATCTTCATTCTTAACAGGACAAGTGAAGCTGTGGACATGCCCTGAGGGAAATAGTGGAAGTGAGAGCAGGTCTCTGCTGATGAAAGCTTCACATGCTTTTCATACTCCTTGAGATCTTAAAATGGCAGGTATTCCTACTCCCTGCATTTGCACAAGATTCATGTCCCTGATCCATTGTAGTTCTGACTGTGTGGACCCAAGGGCAACAGGGGTGTCTGAAGCATAATTTGCACGTGCCTGATAGGGTTTCAGTTCCTCACTAGGCATGTTTTTTTCTGGCCACTGAAGAATGCACATTAAAGATCCCATTTTTAAACTGTTTTCCTTCCATCTACCTTCTTGGTCATAGTCCAGAAGCATGTACTCAGTGTCCCTGGCCGCTCCTGATGGCTGCCCCAGAGAGAAAGCTACAAAGAACGTGAATTTCAAGACTAAGTGAACCATATCATGTTATTTACAGTAACAGCGGGAGGCTGGCTTGCACCTGCCGGGGAGAGCAGAGGGAGTGATTACAAGCCCCTCCTGGAGCCACACTCCTGCATCTGGATCCCAGCTCCTATGCTAGCTGTGGGGCCTTGTGCAAATTTCTTAACCTCTAGGGGCTTCCATCTCCTCACCCATATAATGGGGGGATAATAATACCAATTTATAGGATTATTGTGATGAGTCAATTATTTACTAATTGTGAAAACAATTAGAACATTAACCACAGGCATGTGAAAAACTCTACCTAAGTATTAGCTAGGAATATGGTGACCAAAGTCTTAAAAAGTTGTTTTTCTTAGTTGTTAAGCCATCATTTTGCAGAGAAAGCATTTTATTTCCTCCTCTATTCTCTTTCATTATCCTTTTCTTCACACTTAAGGCTTCATGCTTGTGAAAAGAGTAACTTTTGGTGTGTGTGTGATTAAATGTGAAAATTAGTTAAGGCTGAGAAAAATGTATTATAGAAGGTATATTAAGCCTTCCTCTCTTGTACAGCACATATAGGCCATTTAAATAGTATGCATTTTTAAAAAGTTTGCATAATAATTTTTTAATTATGTATTAAATAATCATAATAGTTTAGATTCTTTAAATGCTTTCTATTGCTTCAGCACACATCTATTTTTCTAAATCCTCACAATCACCCTGTGGGGAAGGGAATATTATATCTCTTTTATAGATGATGAAATAGAGCCACATGGAGATGATGCAATTTGCCCCAAATGAAGCAACTATTAAGTGAAAGAACTGAAATACTCAAAGAGCCCAAAGACACACTAACTGTAGAGCACTGTCTCCTTCATGGTCTGTGAAATCAATTCTAATTCATTTCAGAACTTTTACAAACTTGACACATTTCCATTTTTCTTCCAAGCACTCAATGGGTTCAGTATTCCTTAAGAAACAGGAAAGCTTTCCATTTCCCTTCCTCAAGTTTCTTACTTATCACCTTTTATGATCATAATTTTAATATTTGCTCATTAAAGAAAATTTGAAAGTACTCAGTAGTGGACAGAACTGCTGTCCTGGATCTGTCCCCAGTCTTAGATGAGGACCCAGATTTTGCTTTAGGATAAATAACCTCCCTTCTGTTTTTAGTCTTGTGATTTAAGCTTGATTGACCCACTCTTTCTGAAGCACCACAGGTATAAGACAAATAATATCCCTCATTCTATTGGCCTCGCACATGATTTGAGAATTGGCAATTAACCCAGTAAGAGCCACTGTTATGTGAGGAGATACATGCTGGTGCCCATGTGAATGATGAGTTTCCACTATCAAGAGAGGAAGCTGCCAAAAGAGACCTCTCTTGGCTTGGATGGATGTGTGATCTGGGATGCTGAGTGCCTAGAAGCAGCATGCTGAGACATTCTTGGACACAGAATGAAGACAGGACAAAACCAGCCCTTGACATCATCTGGGCTACAGTATCTCTCCTTGACTGGAGCCAGACCTCAGACCTGAGATTTTCATTTACAGGAACCAATAAAAGCCCATGCATCCCCATTTTTTGGTTGATGTTTAAACCAATTGGAGACTGATTTTGTCACCTACAATCAAAAGACTCCAACTCTGAAAATGAATAAAAATAAAATAAGGAAAATGTTTCTACCTATAGACATAATTCCTTCAGAACTGTGATTTGTATATTAAAAATCATTTTATATATTAATTTTATTCTGAAGCCTATCATGAGCATGACATTTTGACCCATAAAATATTTTCATGGACACATTTTTCACGGCTGCATAATATTCTACTATGTGAAGGGTTGGAAGAATATTTTAACTGAGATTTTATATATATATATACGTATAAAATTATGTCTGTGACTTGCATCCATACTGACTTTTCCCTGCCATTTTGAAATACTTCCTGATTAAAAGATTTTGAAAGCTGAATTAGTGGATCAAAACATATGAATATTTTTGACACTTGATATGATCTGCCAGACTGCTTTCTAAGAAGGCTGGAGGAGTACACCAGAAATTAACACATGATTGTAAATCAATCATACTTCACAAAAAATATCCAGTAGCCTAGGCATGGGATTGGTGATCACTGGCCCTTCATCCTCATAAACAGAGCTGTGCCACTTGAGAGGTGGAAAACTAATACATTTTAATGTGCACTGACTGAATTACCATTGGAGTGTGACATCTATTTTTTCCTTTGTGAATCTGTGTTTGTATTCTCTGCCTTCAACCCTCCTGAGATTTTTTGGTGTTACCTATGAAGTGATCTGAACTCTCTATGTATTGAAGGAATTAGCCCCTTGTCAGATTTGTAAACAAATAACATCCTCTGGTGTTTTGTTTAAAATTAGGATGCTTCTGATGCATTGAAATCTTTATATATTTTCCTCTGAAACTTACTGTTCATATAGAGGTTTATATTCATCCATATTTATATCTAGTTTTTTCTAATTGTTTTACTTTTTTAAATGTTTCTGGAATTTATCATAATGTATGGTTCACTGTATGATTTCAATCTTTTCTTTTCCCCCCAAGTAGCTAACAAGTGTTCCATTTACTGAATAACCTTTATTTATCTCCCTGATTTGTACTGCCGTCCATCTCTTATATTAAATTATTATTGATATCAGAGCCCATATCTGGACTTCCTGTCCTATTTTCTAATCTGGTTATTGTTGAGATAGTAAAACTCTCATTATCTTATTAATTATTATATTACTAATATGATTTTATTCACAATAAAACCCAAATCAATTTTATAACTTTTGTTATTTTGGAGATATGGTCTTTTAATCTAGAATCATGTGATTAAAGCATCTTTTTTGTCTTTCAGTAGTTTTTATTTATTTATTTTTTTATAGTTCCTAGTCTCCTTTTGTTAGGCTATTCTTACATACTTTACCTTGGTTGTTACTCTTGGAAAATTTTAGAAATCTTAATGCCTCCATCTGGTCTCTTAATCAGACCCTGGAGAATCCTAACCACTGATCTGATTTGAACAAATGAGGTGAAAAGAACTGGGGGAAGCACTGTGAGCAGAAGAGACTGTGGAACCTCTAGAGTGGTGCCCTGCATTGGCTCAGATGTGCTCTGGAAACAGTTTTCTTTATGAGACTACATAGTTCCCAGCTTGACTTTGAGTTTTCTTAGCATTTCACATTAGATTTTAAAAAGTCTGTGGCAGGTTCTTACCCAGAAAAAGAGCACTTGCACAAAGGGCTATATATATACACTTTCCCCAGGTGGTAGATGGAACATGCTTTTCTTCATAATTAAAAAAAGAAAAGAACAAGTTTAGTCCATCAAGGGATTACACCAATGAAATGATTTTTCTCCTAACTGGTCACTAAATCCTAAACATAATTTAAAAAATAATAATAATTTTCAGACATAGCCTCCTTATTCGTAACTGCATGGGTTTCTTTCCCTTTTTTTTTTTTTTCTTTTCTAGTAACGATGTCAAACACCCAACAAAATATATACAGTGTTCACTTTAATACTGTGTTTTGAAAATGCACATGTGAACAGTAAACTGTTTCCCTGCCATGGTCTGAGATTGGGGGTCTGGGTACCTGATGAGGTCAAGCTGTAAAGCTCTATTCCTGAGCTTGCCTTAGATTTCAGAAGTGACGGTAGTGACAGCATAGAGTCCGTGCAGGACAGAAATTTTCACAGGTGTCTGCAGCTAACTGGTCTCCACTGTGTGTTTCTTGGTTGAGCTTTATGTGTTAATTAGCTACAACTATGAAGTTTTAGAATTTCAATTTTTGAGTTTATATTTAGATTTTTTTAGAGATGAAATCAGTAAGACTCAAGATTTACCTGGATTATAAAAGCAGATATAGTATAATAATAGCTGTAACTAAGTACATGGCCCTTTCTCTGTGCCAGACAGTCTTCCAAGTAGATTCTGTACATTAATTCGACCCGTCATTACCACAGTCATGAGGAAGCAACTCTCTTATTCTTATTTTATATGAAACTATGGCACAGAGAAGTTCAGTTGTCCAAGATCATTCAGGAAGCAAGCTGTTGTGTTCAAATATGAATTTAGGCAACTTCATTCCCAAGGTCTCACTACCACAATGCTGGCCTCTCTAAACAATATAACATGCATTCACAATTAAAGTAAAATGCTTCAATTAAAAAAAACTAAACTAAAAATTTAAACAATTTTTTTAAATAAGGAAGAACAAAAAGTGAAATGAGTCTTCATCTTCAATTTTTCAACAAGCATGTTCCAATGGAAATTTAAACTTATTAGTTGGCAAATTTAAATTTAAAATTGGCAGTTTAAATGACCAAAAATCTTTTCTTCAGTATTTTTTGTATGCTGCCAATATGATGGGTTTTTGTTTCTCAGGACTCAAAAACATTATGAACATCTAATTTTGTCTAAGTTTCAGCTTTCATTTCTGAATGTACAGTATTTCACTGACATATGCTTTGACCCCCATCTTCAGTTGTAAACAATGGGAACACTTCATAAAGGATATTAGAAGCTTATTACATTGTAAAAGACAAATGTCACCTTCTATTGATGGCTGAACCTCATTTTTTTCCATCTATAAAAAGTGGAGTTTGATCTGCTCCCTCCAGACCTTTTCAGTGCCAACATTCTGTAAATCTGTGATTCAATTTATAAAGTCTATAGTTGGAGACATTTTCAGATGCTCCTAGTAAAAGCATTTTCTTTCCAAGTGTTATTCATGCTCACAACCTACTGTCCTGCTGCTGCTGACTGCAAGTACCATCAGCTCTAAATTATCTCAGCTGATGGAAAGAAGCAATAATACAGATGACTCAAAAAGTCATCTTTCCATAGCTCTGGAATGTTGATACAAAGATATATAGTTTTATTTTTTTAATTTTGCAGCAGGAGTGGCAGCAATAAATTTACATTTCCAATTATATAAAATGCCTAGCTTAGTGCTCAAACACTGTTGGCACATCAACAAAAGTTTCCCTGCTTCCTCTACCCTTTCTCTGACTTTAGGATGAGAGCCATGCTTCTTTGTGCACATCCCAACCAGAAGGGGGAGCAGTGACTGGGACTTAGTTCAAGACAAAGGGGCACCTAGTCTACGACGAAAAGGAGGCCACATTAATGAAAGCACATGTGAAAAAATGGGAGACAACTATAAAAACCAATGTGTCTTTCCTTCTACATCTATGTCATAGCGGCTATTTTTTTTTCCATTTTTTTATTGGTGCTACAAAAGGATACAAATCAATGCCTCTTTTCTGATACATTTATAATAGTCTTTTTATTTTCCCCCTTTTTACTGTTATTATGAAGGAAGGACCACACTTCTCTTCCATGTCCACCATTCCAGGCAGTGCTCCTTCACCTTGGCTGCACATAAGAATAACAGAGGAGCTTTAAAAACTTCCCTATGCCAGAACACACCCCAGGCCACAAAGTACCATCAGAGTTTGCAGTGATGGAATCCAGGCACCAACATTTAAGGTCCCCTGATGACTCCAACATACAGCCAAGTCTGACAAGTCCAGAAGTAAACAGACTAAAGTGCATCTAAACAGCACCTGCATTTCCTGGGTAATCTCATCTATCTCCACGTGGGGACACTGCACCTCCTATTCTGACCAGACTTGTTCTTCCTGCTCAACCTTGTCCCATTTGTACTAAAGTTCTGCCTGGCGCCGCTTCCAGATCTCCAGAAGTAAGGTGACTAACAGAGAGAGAGAACAGCAGAATGTGGATCTTCAGTGATGACTGATGCTTCAGAAATCTGTACTTAATATTTATTACCCTTAACACTTTGGTTAATGGTTAATAAAATCAGATTTTATTTATAGGCAATACTAAAGAGAAACATGAGTTAATGCCTTTTTTTAAGAAAAAATAAAATGTAGATAATTTATTGAACTTGGGAAAACAGACTATGTAACTCTCTAGCTCAGGGGAAAAAGGTATTAACATGATGGTCAGAGGCAGGCGACTGTGTCTGATGCTAAAGTACCTGCTACCAGCACATTATGCCCACTAAAACACAAATATCGGGGGAAGGGTGGGCATAGCTCAGTGGTAGAGCACATGCTTAGCATGTACAAGGTCCTGGGATCAAGCACCAGTACCTCCATTACAAAAGAAAGTTAAAAAAAAGCACAAGCAACCATCATAATTTAAAAGCAGTGCACGGTCCACCCTCCAAGTCTTCTCCTCACATCTCTCTGTCTCTTCTGTCAGAAGGACCTGAGGGTGGGGAAGGGGATGAGAATGCTTTAGTAGCCCCTGCATTTCTATTTTCCACCACCCCAGTCACACAAAATTAAAATAATATTCTTAAATTTGGAAAATTGCCATATTCCTCAATCTTTTGTAAAGTAATTTTTAGAAATCGTCATTCTGTTTTAAGACTCATAACTTAAAATAATAGACAAAAACAACATGAAATGTTAATTGAAAATGTGTCTTCAGGGTAAATCCCCTAAGCCATTCTTCCAGCCGGACTGATACACCTAGGCCCCAACTATAAAGAAATTCCAGAATAACCACTGTTCCCTCCACCATTATACCTGAGTCTCTACCATGCTCTGAGAATAAAGAGAAAAAAGACACCTTCCCTGCTTCCAGGAGCTCCTAGGTGCACAGGACTCATCATGAAGTGATGACTGAGGAAGCATGTTAAGAGAGCTTGGATAAGAGTTAGGACAGGGTGCTCGGGACAGAGAGCCAGAACTGTAGCGAAGGCTGTCCCAGAGGGGACCACTGTGATGAGTTCTGAGATGCCCTAGAGGTGATCAGGTGAAGGTGTAATATTAAGGCCATTTCTCCCTGGGGAGCTGTACATGCAATGGAGGGAGGCCAAAGAGAGCCAGGTCCCTTCCAGGAACTGCAAATAGTCTAGAAGTGAGCACAGGGTGTGGGAGGCAGGTGAGGCAACCAGGTGGAGAGATCACAGGTGCACATCACACAGGACTCTGTGTGCCTCCAAGGTAGAGGAGACATGCAAAGTGATCTAGAAAGAGACAAGATAGAGGTAGGGAGACTTATTGGCAGGTTCATGTGAAGGCCTGCTGAGGCCCCACCAGGAGGAGAGAGAAGAAAACATTTCAGCAGGTGGACGGATTGGCCACTGGTGTGATGGAAGGGCAGGAAGAGGTCAAAGATGCCGGCCAGCTTTCTGGCTTTGGCAGTGTCCTAAATTATAGTGCCATTCCCTGAAATAAGAATGGCAGGAAAAGGAGCAAGTCATGAGAGGAGACAACTGATTCAGTTCTGGCTGGGTGACTGTGGGCTCCAGGAGAGATGTCCAGTAGGCAAATTAAAGTCTAGAAATCTGGAGAAAGTTCTAGGCTGACATAAGTAGTTTTCCTGTTTCAAGAGGCTAATGTGTGTGAGTGGACAAGCTCACGAGAAGAGGTGTAGAGGGGTAGCTCTCACCCTCCTGCACATGGGAAGCATCTGGGAACCTTTAAAAAATAGTGCACCCCAGCCTGGAGTGGGGCCTTTGTACTGTTTTTTGTTTTTTAAATACTTCTTTCCTTTTTTTTTTTTTTGTTTGGGGGTAGTTAGCTTCATTTATTTTAATGGAGGTACAGGGAATTGAACCCAGGACCTCTTGCATGCTAAGCACGTGCTCTACCACTGAGCCATACCCTCCCCATATTCTATTGTTTTTAGACATTAGCTCTACTGAGCAGTCAGGGTTGAGAATCAACCTGTAGAGAGCAGAGAGCCTTGGGGTAGAGAGCAAGGAGAAGCTGCCTGGAGTCCTGCAGACCCCACCAGTGGCAGCCGAAGATGCAGGGAGACTCTGACGGGCTGTGAGGAAAGTGAACTCAACAGTCCCCAATGGAGAAGATGACAAACATGTTTCAAGCACCCACTTCCCAGCAGTATTTGTTCTGAATTTACTAGTTTTCCAGTAATAGTGACTGAGAGTAGAAATAATCTGGACACAGGGATCAAATACAAATGCTGGCTCTGACCATTCTTAGCTGCGTGATTACTGATTAAAAGGTTACCCGTCTGCCACATGTAAACTGGGGGACCTAAAACCGTGCTCATGGGCTGCTGTGAGTGTAATGAAATGACATCTATAAAGGCCCTCCTGACTCTCAGAGGTAATTGCTAATATTGTCCCCATCTGAGACACCAAGAAACAGGCACAGAAAGCTTCAAACATTTGCCAAGATGAGGGTTGTGGTCAGGAGTCGAGCCAATGCCTTCTTGGTTCCAGAGCCCAGGATCTTCTTACGAATAACACAGCAATGCCCAGGCTCCCTGCTCCAAAACCCGCCTCCATTTGGCACAGTTCCATGGTGCCTGCGCTGCACAGATGTTGTAACTGCCTGCCTGCCCGCCTGGTGTCTGACCCCGGCACTCCTCCCTCCAACATACACACCGTTTCCTTGGGCACACCAACCCTCACGAGGCCATTGTTGTGGCTACTCTGATGTTTACATGGAAACGCAGGTGGCAGCCCAACTTTTTGCTATAGATGCTGCTGTCAGTGGAGGCAAAGAGCTCACAGTTGGTGGCGGAGGCCACTTCTGGTCTCCTCCTTGGCTGCAGAGCTGGATGGAATCCTGTTTCCCTCTGCAACTTAGACATCCAGCATGAGAGATATGTAAGGCCATCTGGCCTCGCAACATAGAAATTATGCCACCGCAGTCATACTTATCATTGTAACCTCCTGGCTCCACCAGGGAGCAGAGGCCATGGCCTGTTGTCCACCAAGTTTTGTTTCCTTGCACAACAGCTACAATGGGGTGAGTTAACACCGGACCAGAAAATCTACAAAGCCCTCGTGTACTATTTCCTGACACTTGCAGGTCACCCAAATACCCCAGATCCTCCAAGTAAACAACTAGTAAGAGGAACGGAGCTGGCTCGTCTGTCAGACCCCTGATGGCAGAATGGATTTGGCCTCTCCTGCTCTCGGGAAGATCCGTTCTCCTTCTGTGTGCCCTTCCCCAAGTGAAGGAGACTGCTCTTTGTTCATGGGCTAGGGAGTATTTGTGGCTGTCTGACCAGAACCTTCAAAGTAGAGCTTTTGGTGAGAATGGAAGCATGGACACACATCTCATGAGCTCAGCTACCCAACAGCCTCATCTAGCCAAGACTGTGGCCAACACCAGGGGTCCATGCTGTTGAGTGTTGGGTCTGGAGAGCAATACCTCCACCACTGAGAAGCTGCCCCACCACTTGTGCCCTTGTCCCCATCCAGGGGGAGGTGATGCATCCATGGGATGAAAGATTTGAGGGCACTAGGTGACTGTGGACCAAGCTGTGACTGGCCGGTCCTGCCCCCCATGTGACCCATGTTAGCCTCACATGCAGAAAATCCGCAAGAGACCCCTGCTTGAGTGAATGGGTCACCTATAAGCCAACTGTCCTCGGGCCGCCTAAGAAGCAACACAGTATACACAGTGAGCCACCCACTCACTAATGTCCCCAAGGCTCACAGCTCCCTAATGGGACACCAGGTACCCCCAGCAAACAGAATACCCTTTCTTTATAATTCACTTGAGAATTCTACTGCCAACACTGCCTTCCACCTTCCACTTATGAAGTTCTTTCCACTCTGTCCCCTGCTCTGCAATTGTGCAATCAGTACAGAGCTCCTTCATGAGACAGAAGGGAAGGGGGCCGGACACAGCCATTAAAGGAATGGCACAGCCATTAGCACCAAGATGGTGGAAAAGTCAACTCCCAGTAGATCTTGAGCTTCAATACACACTCACCAAAATACAGCAGGATGCTAAATGGCACTCCCACAGGTGCCAGGACAGGTTCGAGGCTGACCATAAAAGGTCAAAGGGTGAGTGCTGGCCCAATTTCTGGGAATCTCAGCACCTTCCCCAAAGCTGTTGGAATATTCATCCCACTTGTTAGCCTATGAATATACTGAGTGCATTAAAAGTAACAACCCCACACCTCGTGGATGCTCTCTCTGCTGAGGGAGACAGCTCACACTCTGTCTGTGGAGTGTGTATCTAATTTTACTTTAAACTGGAGCACCCAACCCCCACGCCTCATGGCCTTCCTCTTGCCTTCTGAAACAGCCCACTCTGTCTATGGAGTATGTATCTCTCTGAATAAATCTACATTTACCAAACTGTGGCTTGCTCTTGAATTTGTTCCTGTGCAAACCAAGGACCCACACTTGGCGAGGTGCATCCCAGGGATCCAAATAAGACCTGAGATACGGCCATCCTCTCCCCCACATTTTTGTGTATCATACATTCCTTCCCAAAGGATCTCACCTTGTGCACTCCAAAATAGACAGCACTCATGTGTCCTGACCTAGATCTGCTTCTTTGTGTGTCATTTCTCATGTCCACTAGAATGTCACCTTCATGAGGACAGGGATTTGGTTCTGTTCACAATGGAAGCACCAGCACATCGCAGGTTCTGGAGAAGTATTAGCTGAATGAATGAGCTGTGGGAAGTCCTGGGATTCCACCTGGAACTCCTAGCCACTTGAGTCCCAGCTGACTCCAGTTGCTCCCAGCTACTCATGGCTGACCTCTTGCCACCACTCTCTGCTCTGCCTTCACCTGAGCCGGGATGAGCTGAGATGAGAACATACCCCAGAGAGCATGGCGGCTGGTTCAAGAGATTGCAACACACTTGCCCTTTGACTGCTAGTGGTTACTCAGGACGGACAAACTGAAGGCAGCCCCATGTGCTCCACCCTGCCCCACAACTCACTTGAAGAACCAGGACTGCACACAGGGGAAACGCTGGCCCTTTGCAACCTAAGGAGAGGGACTATGGGTGAGAAGAGGGTCTCTGTCAACTAACAGTCTCTTTAGAAGTCCATTCTTAGAAAAGCTCTTTAAAGACACTTTTGGTATCTTCCTTGTGTTTCTGTAATCCCTCTAGATTTTGTCATTTTAATCTACACATCAGAAATACAGATGCTCTTGAAATTATTGATTTTCAATGAAGAAAATCTTCAATTTCCTTCTCTGGTAAGGAAATTACTGCACTTTATATAAAAAAGCAGCATCCTATCATGAGTTTCTATCTTCAAACACCTAATTTCACAAGAATCACTGAAGCAGGACATGAAAATTGTTCTGTGCTTTATCACCTACTGGTGGGCAGGGATGAAACAAATGAGTACTGATCTCATGAGGAGGGAAGGCTGGGGCTGTCTTATTCCTGCTACAGATGGAAGGGTCCATATCTGTGAGAGGGAGGAAGGGCCAAGGATGAGAAACCAACATTTTCTAACCCACTACTCTTTTTCAGAGTCCCAGACAAAACAGTGTGATTGTATCAACAAAAACAAGAATATATGCACCCTTCTAAATGCACGCTACAACTTTACTACTACACACGGCACTCTATCATTGACCTAAAGGCTGATGACAGCCAAGAAATTTGCAGGGATCTTATTCTGTGCTCATCCCTTTTTGTTTTTGGAACCTCAGGCAATTTGCCTCCTCTCTCTGAGTGTCATTTTCCTCATCCTTCAAATGGAAGTGTAACAGTCATTCATATGCTCAGTGTCTATTCGACAACAGGAGACGGCTTATGAAAACAATAACAATAAAAAGCAAAACGGCAATTCTGATCTGTGCTGTCTTCCTCCTCCTCCCTTACCTTGAACTTACAGGGTAAAATGGCAACTTCCACTAAATCCCGAACTTAAGGACCAGTTCTGATAAGGAAGTCACAGGACTGCCATGTAATCGAGAAATGACTTGGTGAAAAAGAATGAGTTGCCAGCAAATCCTCAAAACCAGTAATGATGCAAACCCTGGGAGCTACAGGCATGGGTGGGAGATCCTTAGTTTCCCATTTCACAAAGCAGAGAACTTTGCAGGGTCCTTGAAAGACACAGATAGTCCAGTATAACCACGCCATATTTTGGAGTACATCAGGGCCACATCGCTGCTGACCTGCAATTCTGTGTGTTCCAGAGCGAAAGCCCTGTGTGGGGGTGACTGTGTTTGAGGCTGGACAAGAACTGTTCTGCCTTTTTTGCTCTCTCTCTTCCTTCAATAAAACAACTGCTAGGATTCTGGTTGGGAGCACTGCACTCACATTCTCTGGCAAATCACACACCAGGCAGCTGTAGCTGATAAGAGATAGAGGACTCTTCTATGAACATATATACACCAAAGTCAGGCAGAAGGCTGCCTGTGACCTTGGGAATCCAAACCAGCTTTCCTGTTAATCAGGATATTAGACATCTAAAGAAAGTATGCACCAGATTAATATGATGCCTTAGACAGCATTGGTGGTTATGTCCAGCAGTATCTAAGGACAAGTCATGCTCTGGTAGATGGGAGCATTTTGGTTGCCTTAAGAGTTTTCTGCTGAAGGGCTGGGACATTTCATTGGGCCTTGAATCTCCAGACCTCTTTACTCACGAAGGCAGACAAGGTAGGTGAGCCAGCTCAGCCTTTATTCCCACTTCCTAACCAAAATGCTATGAGGTTGAAAATATATTTCTCAGACTCTCCTGCAGCAAGGGTTCCAGATGTGGCTTTAAAAATGCCCATCAGAGTTTGAGATTTGCAAATATTTACTACTATATATAAAAATAGATAAAAAACTAAATTTCTTCTGTGTACCTCAGGGAATTATATTTAATACCTTGTAATAAACATTAATGAAAAGAATATGAAAAGGAAGTCATATATATATGTGTGTATATGAATGACTGGAATGTTGTGCTGTACATCACAAATTGACACATTGTAACTGACAATACTTCAATTAAAATATATATGTGTGTATATATATATATACATATGTATATGTATATTTAAAATGCCCATCAGCAGCATCTGTCACTGAAAGCAACAACCCAGATGAATGGAGGCAGAGGTGGGTGGAGGAGCTACGTTATTTTGCTGGGGTGGATGCAACCAGCATGGCAGAGATCTAGAAGGAATGGTCACAACAGCCACTCACTGATCTGCAAGTGAGTTAGGGTAACAGCTTCCTGAAATCCTCCCCACACCACCTGATGAGCCAGGTTTCTGATGTTTCTCTGGAAATCACTGGGCCCAGTCTGGAACTCAGGTAAAAATTAAAAACTGCAGTCAGGCAGTGAAGAGACTGGCAGGACGCTTTGGACAGAAGTAGGTCAGAAACAACAAGGAATGGGGAGGGGATAGAAGGTGTACTGAGGACCCTGACTTCAAGGATTGGTTGTCGATGCTGAGGACTCTGAGTCAGTATGAGTAGATGGATTGGTGTGGACTAAAAGTTTAGCCATTGATTAGATAAGTGTGTGATTTGGCCTATATTTATTAGAAGAGGTTTGTTTTTCTTTCAAAATTGACCATTTCTAGGGAGCAGAAAAATACTCTGCCACATAAAGTCTAAGTGCAAAAGAGATGCTATGGGATGATGGTGGTATGAAAAATTTCAGTTCTGCAGTTCCATGGTTTCCTTAATGAGGTGCACTGCAGTAGGTACTTAAAATAAAATAAGGTACTTAAAATAAAGACATCATCATATGTACATATCCTTAAAGATACACGTACGGTGCTATAAGTTGGCCTGAAAAGTGTTCTGCATTCTAAAATCCGATGAAATAAAATCAGTAGCTCAATATGCCTGTCGGCTCTATAAACATGATGTAGCTAATGATCACAGAAAGCAAGATCAGCTAGGAAATTTGAGATGTGTCTTTTCCAGTGTCAAGGTTATTATGTTTTGCTTAAAAAGCATTTTTTTAATTAGGGCTATCAGCATCCATTGGTATTCGGGGTTCAGTAGATGTGTTCAGATGTTCTAGACAGTGAATCAGAGTAGACTGAGGTTTAGACAGTAGTTAAATGTCTCGCCTGTGTGATCTGCACCCACATATTGATATACTAAAAATCCTTAAAAGTGAGAACTTCATTAAAGCAATTAAAAAAGAGTTTAAAAAAAACAGCCACAGACTAGTGGAAGTTTTGTAACATGTAAAAATGACAAAGGGCTATTCATGAGCGTATTTTTTAAAAACCCCTACACTTTAATAAGAAAAACAACAAACTGACAAAAGGTTACAAACTGCTTCCTGTAGGAGAAGCCATGCAAATGGACTCTTATGTGAATGGGGCTGGAGCTGCAGAATTAGTTATTCTTGCAAATAGCTCAGTTAAAAACAAATGCACATGGGATACACTTCTAGAATATCTGAGTAAAAATCTTGGAAAACTTACTCCTCTGTGAAGCAATGACAATGACAAAATTTGTCAAAATTGACCTCTGCAGAACTCTGGAAATTAAACAAAGGCTTCCAGCAATCTGGGAAGTGTTTATTTGAGAAAAAAACAGCTAAATCTCCATAAAGATAGTGAGTTTTGTGGCATTGTAACTTGATCTACCCCCATCCCCGTAGCCTCACCTAAATGGTGGCCTTTAAAAGCAACAGTCTCACAATCAAGGTAGGGGCAGAAGGGGTTTGAAGTTACCCAAAAAACCCATCCCCAGAGAGCTGTCACTATTTGACCTATCTCAAACTCATGCTGTGCAAATAGCCTATCCCCAGAGTGTTTGTGGAAAACAAGCAACAGTGAGTATTTAACATTACAGCTGCCTGAGTCAGTGGTACCAGTAGAGGCTAACTAGATGCTGAGTAGGAAACTTAGAAGGCAAAATTGAGTAATGAGACGTTCTGGGGGTGAAGCTATGGTTAAAAAGCTCCAAAAAATTCTGAGAATTGTAGAAGGCCGTACACATGTGTGGCACATGGCAAGGAAAGATCTGAGAAAATCTTAAGCCTTCAATTCTGGCTGAACTTGAGGTTCTGCATAAGCAAGAACTAAAGGCTACGGAAGAGCTGCAGACTGCCTGCTGGTGCTGAGGGCATCCCTCAGCACGCAGACACACAGCCACCTGGCAACAGCTCAAACGATTAACTCCAGGCATTGAAAGAAATCACTGTCCAATCATTATTACAGTGATGACAACTAGGCTTTCTGCACACACACTGATCTCATGGCCATGCATGATAAAGAATACAGACTTTACAGAATTTGTTCAGGAAAGTAACTAAATAAATAGCTGCAGCAGCAATGACAATGGAAGCAACAATAAACCCTGGAGATGAGGAAAATCTGGCTTTCAGGTCTGCAACATTGTAATATTTTGTGTCCAGTTTTCAACAGAAAATTACAAGATGCACAAAGAAACAGAAAAGTTTTGCCATAACACAGGGTGAAATGTAGTCAATAGAAACTCCCTGAGGAAGCCCAGACACTGGACTTACTAGAGAAAGACATAAATGAGCAATTATACATATCTTCAAAGAGCTAACAGAAACCAATACTAAAGAACTAAAGTATGTGACTATCTCATTGTACAGAGAATATCAACAGATAAAATTTATATTAAAAACAAATTAGAAATTCTAGAGATATAAATATAATGACTAAAATGAAAAATTCATTAAAGAGGTTTCTCTGTAGATATGAACTGGTTGAAGAAAAAGTCAGTTAACTTAAAACTATTGAGATTACACAGTATGTGGAACAGAAAGAAAAAGGAATGTAAAAAAATGAACACAGTGTCAGAGATAGGTGGGACACCATCAGCAATACCAATACACCCAAAATGGGAGTGCCAGAAGGAAGGAGAGGAAAAAAGAGGCAGAAAGAATAGAAAAGAAATAATGGCTGAAAAACCTCCCAAATTTAATGAAAACATTAATTTGTACTTCCCAGCAGCTCAACAAACTCCACATGGTATAAACTTAGAGACATCTAAACATAGGCAGATCAGACTCAGTGTGTCAAAGGCAAGAATAAAGAACCCTGACAGCAGAAAGAGAAAAGTGGCTCAACATATACAAAGGCTCCTCAGTAAGACAAACAGTTGATTTCTCATCAAAAACCATGGAGACCAGAAGACAGTGGGATGGTATCGTCAAAGTGATAAAAAGAAAAGACTATCGCCACATATTTTATATCCAGCAAAATGATTCTTCAAAAAAATTATTGGAGAAATTAAGACACTCCTACAAAAACAAAATCTGAAAGAATACATTGCTAGCAGGCCTGCCCTACAAGAAATACTAAGGATAGTCCAGCAGGTGTAAATGAAAGGACACTCACCTGAAAAATAAAGAGCAGTAGTTGAGACAACTACATGAGTAAAAAATAAAACAGTATAGAGTATTACATGTAAGTGTTTTCTTCTATTTGATGTAAAAGACAACTGCATAAAATAATACTTATGAAACTGTATAGAAGGGCTTATGAATGCATAAAGATGTAGTTTTTATGACAGTGACAGAATGAGGAGAGGGAGGGAAAAGATTCATACCAAAGCAAAGTTTTTGTGTAGTACTGAAATTAAGTTGGCATTAATGTGAACTAGATTGCTTGAAAACAAGATGTTAATTATAATCTCCAGGGCAACCACTTAAGAAAATACAAAAAAGAAAGAAGAAAGAAGAAGAAAGAAGAAAGAAGGAAGAAAGAAGAAAGAAGGAAGAAAGAAGGAAGAAAGAAGGAAGAAGGAAGAAGAAGGAAGAAGGAAGAAGAAGAAGAAGAAAAAGAAGAAGAAGAAGAAGAAGAAGAAGAAGAAGAAGAAGAAGAAGAAGAAGAAGAAGAAGAAGAAGAAGAAGAAGAAGAAGAAGAAGAAGAAGAAGAAGAAGAAGAAGAAGAAGAAGAAGAAGAAGAAGAAGAAGAAGAAGAAGAAGAAGAAGAAGAAGAAGAAGAAGAAGGAGGAGGAGGAGGAGGAGGAGGAGGAGGAGGAGGAGGAGGAGGAGGAGAAGGAGGAGAAGGAGGAGAAGGAGGAGAAGGAGGAGAAGGAGGAGAAGGAGGAGAAGGAGGAGAAGGAGGAGAAGGAGGAGAAGGAGGAGAAGGAGGAGAAGGAGAAGGAGAAGAAATAAACAACAAAGTAAATGGCACACTAGAAAATAATTACTTTGCACAAAATATGTAGTAATAGAGGAATGGGGAAAAAAGACATATAGAAAGCAGATAGCAGATGTATCTTCAACCTGATAAGAAACTACATTAATGTAAATGAATTAAACATTCCAATCAAAATACAAAAGGCAGACATAAATGGAACAGAGAATAGATGAACAACAGAGAATATTCAACAAAAAGAATAGTTGGTTCTTTGAAAAGTCAACAAAATTGACAAAATTTTTGTTAGTATTGAAGAAAAAAAGAGAGAAGATTCAAATTACTAAAATGAGAAATGAAAGGAAGGATGTCACTACTGCCCTTACAAAAATAACAAGGAATATAAGGGAATACCATGAATAATTATATAGCCAACAAATGAGATAATCTAGATGAAATGGATTAATACCTAGAAGGACATAAGTGACTGAAGCTAATTAAGGAGAAATAGAAAACTCGAATAGTCCTACAATAAGTAGTGACTGAAATAGTAATCCAAAACATTCCCACAAGGAAACGCTAGGCCCGTATGGCTTTGCTGGTGAATTCTATCAACTACTTAAAGGAAAACAAAAACAAAAACAAAAACGAAAACAATGCTTCACAAACTAGTCTAAAAATAAAGACGTGGGAACACTTCCCAATTCATTCAATGAGACTAGTATAATACTGATACCAAAACCAGACAAAGGCATCACAAGAAAACTACAGACTATCGCTTATGAATATAAATGCAAAAATCCTCAACAGTATACAAGCAAATCCAATCCAGTAACATATAAAACAGAACACAATCAAGTGTGATGTATATAGGTATGCAAAGCTTGTTCAACATACAAAAATCAATTCATGTAATATGACATATTAATAGAATAATGGATAAAAACTAGGAATAGAAGAGAACTTCCTCAACTTGACAAAGAACATCTATGAATAACCTAGAGCAAATATACTTAATGGTGAAAGACTGAATTCTTTCCTCCCAAGATCAACATTGTACTAGAGGTTCTATTTAAAGCAACCAGACAAAGAAAATAAATCCTCTAGATTAGAAAGAAAGAAATAAAATTATTTCTATTCCAGATGACATGATATTATATATTAAAACCATAAAGAATCCACCAAAAAAAAAAAAGAATTAAAATAAGCCAGTCCAACCAAAGTTGTAAGACAAAAATCAATATATAAAAAAGTAATTATATTTCTATACAACAGGAGTAAATAATCTAAAAATAAAATGAAGGGAACACTTTAATTTATAATATCATCAAAAAGAATAAAATACTTAGGAATACTAAGAAAAATGTGTGGAATATTGAGAAAAATGTGTGAAACTTGTATACTGAAAACCATAAAATACTATGAATAGAAGTTACAGATGACCTAAAATAAATGGAAAGCTCCTCTGTGTTCATGGATCAGAAGCCTTATTACTGTTAGGATGGCAATCGTCCTCAAAATGACTTATAGATTCAATGCAGTTCTGGCTTTTTTGCAGAAATGAACAAGCTGATCCTAAATTTAATATGGAAATTCAAGATACCCAGAATAGTCAAAATAGTCTTGAAAAAGAACAAAGTTTTGAAGTTTCCAAATTCAAAACTCACTAACAAAACTGTAATCCATACAGTGTGGTACTTGCATAAAGGACAGACAATAGATTGATAGAAAAGAACTGAGAGTCCATATACAAACTCTTACACACAGCCAGTTAATTTTTGACAAAGATGCCAAGACAGTACAATGGGGAAAAAATAATCTTTACAAAAATGATTCTGGGACACCTGAATATACACCTGGAAAGAAAGATAATTGAACCTTTATCTTACACCATTTAAGAAAATTAACTCAAAATAAATCACAGACCTGAAGTTATAAAACTTTTAGAAAATGAACATTGAGAAAATCTTCAGGACTTTTGATTACAAATACTTCTAAGATATGACAGCAAAAGCACAAACAACAAAAGAAAAAAAATGAAGTAATCTGGACTTCAGTAAAATTAAAAACTTCTGTGCTTCAAAGGACTTCATCAAGAAAGTAAGAAGATAATCCACAGAATGGGCGAAAATATTTCCAATATTTTCCCTGATAAGGGACTTTTATCCAGAACAGACAAAGAAGACTTAAAACGTGATAATACAAAGACAAATACAATTAAAATGGGCAAAAAAATTGAATACATGTTTCTCCAAAGAAGAAATACGAATGGCAAATAAGCACATGAAAAGATTTTCAACATCTGTAAACGTTAGGGAAACAGAAATCAAAAGCACAATGACATACTTCATACCAACTATGATGACAAATATATATGATGTATGGTATATAAATATATACCTGGTAATAAAAAGTGTTGATGAGGATGTGGAGAAACTGGACTCGTCACATATTACTAGTGGAAATGTAAAATGGTACAGTCACTTTAAAAAACACTTTAGCAATTCCTCAAAACGTTGAAAGTAGAATGCATCACAGCAACTCCATTTTTTGATATAGTCTCAAGAGAAATGAAAATATGTGTTCACACAAAAACTTGTCCATGAGCATTTGTAGCAGAATTATTCCTCATCAACTGATGGATGGGTAAGCAATGTGGTGTATCTATAACAATGGTGTATTATCTGAACACCAAAAGGAATGGGGTACTTATATATGCTACACCATGGATGAGCCTTGACAATGTCACTCTAAATGAAAGATGACAATCACAAAAGTTAGCATACTGTACTGTTCTAATTATATGAAATGCCCAGAACAGGCAAATCTATAGAGGCAGAAAGCAGAATGGCAGCTGCCAGGGGCTAAGGGTAAGGAAGGTTAGGGAGTGACTTACTAAAGGGTACTGGTTCCTTTTGGGGGTGATGGCTGCACAACCCTGAAATGTACTTAGAACTCCTAATGTACACTTTAAAAGGCTGCATTTTATGGTATGTGAATTGTATCTCCATAAATCTGTTATTGAAGTTGAGCCTGCCTACAGAACACCGGGCACAGCACTGACTGCGGCATCTGGAGGGGGAGTGACCCGCCCGCCCAACACGAGGGAGAGCAGGACCTGACCCAATGTTGGAGGGGCTCTATCTTCTTGCTGACAGGCACTGTGAGCAGCACAGATGAAAATGCCAACAGAGGGCCTCTGGAAACAGCAAGCTGAGTTTGCAAAACAGGGAGACAACAGAAAGACTTCTCAATAAAACAATTAAGAGCACACAGTCTCTAGGAGAACACATCATTTTTTTAAATTTTTTTATATGTTTTATTTTTCATTACCTTTTTAATCTTTACTTTTTAAACAGTTTTATATTTTCACAATTTTAATACCTTTTGAAAAAGCAACCTCATTTCATTTTTAATTCTCTGATTTTGATCTCCTGTTATTGATTATTCGCAGGTTCCAAATATTGTGTGTTGATATTTTCCTCCTTTTTATTAAGGTGTTTAAAAGACATCTAAACGATTGCTATTCTGCTTCAAATTGCTCTTCTATTTTTGATTATACACTGTTTTCAAACCTACACTCACTGGTTGAAATGAGAACTGGTTGAAAGGCTATCCAAAGCATGCTGTATCATACAGAGGAATGAATAAGTGACATAGAAGACAGGACAACAAAAAGCACACAATCAGAAGAGCTACAAGATAAACAAATAAAAAACAAATGAAAATAGCATAAGAGACCTATGGGATAATATAAAATCTGCCAATCTACATAATAGGGGTTCCAGTAGGGGAAGAAAGAACAAAGGGCATTGAAAAGGTATTTGAATAAAGCATGACTGAAAACTTCCCAAACCTAAAGATGGAATCAGATATCCAAGTACAGGAGGATCAGAGGGTTCCAAACAGGAAGAACCCAAACAGACCCACACCAAGACATATCCTAATCAAGATGGCCAGAGTCAAGGATAAAGAAATGATCCTAAATGCCTTTAGGCAAGAGAAAAACAAATAGAGTTACAAAGGAACCCCCATAAGGCTCTCAGCGGATTTCTCTACACAAACACTACAGGCCAGAAGGGAGTGGCAAGATATATTGAAAGTCCTGAATGAAAAAAAAAAATGCAGCCTAGAATACTCTATCCAGCAAAGCTATCCTTTAGAATAGAAGAAGAGATAAAGATCTTCACAGACAAGCAAAAACTAAAAGAGTTTAGAAACACTAAACCCATGCTAAAAAAATACTGTCAAGTGTGCTCTAAATAGAAAAGAAGTAGGATGCTACAAAAATGAGAAACTCATAACCAGAAAGGTGATAACCACCATGCAGTACAAATACATAAAAAACAAAATTGTAAAAGAGGACATCTATATCTTTAAGAGTGGGAAAGGGAAGCAAGAAATTATAAAGTATTTTCTTTTCTTTCATCTTTTTTGTAAAAATTTTTCTTTATTCTCTGTAGGATGGGTTTGAGATTATATTACTATCTGTTTAGTACACACAGTTACAGTAATAGGTTAATAGACTTACAAAAAAGGGTAACCACAAGCCAAACACTTACAAGGGAGTCACAAAAACTAAATACAATCCAAGATATTACAAAGAAAAATTACCAAACCACAAAAGGAAGAAGAAAGGAACAAAGAGGAAATACCAAATCAAATGAAAAACAAGTTCAAAATACCAATAAACACTGATCTATTATTAATTACAGAAATGTTAATGAACTAAATGTTCCAGTCAAAGATGTAGAGTGGCAGACTGGATAATAAAGCAAGAAACTTCAAAATGCTGCATACAAGTGACACAATTTTGGGAGAAGGACACATATAGATTGAGAGTGAAAGGATGTAATAGGGTATTCCATGCAAAAGGAAAAGCTAAAAAAGCAGGTGTAGCAGTACTGATTCCAGACAAAATAGACTTTAAAACAAGGGCCATAAAGAAAGTTAAACAAAGACATTTTATAATGATTAAAGGAGTAATACAAGATGAGGATATTACAATCATCAATATATATGCACCCAACATAGGAGAACCTAAGTACTTAAAAGAACTACTAACAGAGATAAAGGAGGAAATTGATGGGAATATAATCATTGTCAGAGATTTTAACACCGCATTAACATCACTAGAAAGATCTTTCAGACAGAAAATAAATAAGGTAACATAGAAATTAAATCGTACAATAGAAAAATTAGATTTAGTGGATATTTTCAGAGCATTACACCCCCCCAACAATAGGATATATATTCTGTTCAAGTGCGCATGAAACATTTTCTAGGATTGATCATGTACTTGGGCACAAAAGAAGCCTCAAGAATTTTAAGAAGATAGAAGTTATCTCAAACATCTTTACTGACCACAATGCCGTGAAACTATAAGTCAACTACAGAGAAACAAAGAAGGAAAAAAGGAAAGCATGGAGATTAAACAACATGCTATTAAAAAAAAAAGGGGTCAATGAGGAAATCAAAGTTGAAATTAAAAAATACCTTGAGACAAAAGAAAATGAAAACACAACCAGACAAAACTTATGGGATGCAGCAATGCCAGTGCTAAGAGGGAAGTTTAGGGTGATACAGGCCTTCCTCAAAAAAGAATAAACAGTCTAACCTACCAGTTAAAAGAACTAGAAAAAGAAGAGCAAAAACACCTGAAAGTCAGCAGAAGGAAGGGAATAATAAAGATCAGGGAGGAAATAAATAAAATAGATTTAAAAAAAAAGAAAAATCAATCAAACCAAAAGCTGCTTTTTTGAAAGAGTAAATAAAATCGACAAACCTCTGGCCAAAATCACAAAGAAAAAACAAAGCACAAATAAGCAAATTAAGAAAGGAAAGTGGAGAAATTACAACAAATAGCATAGAAATACAGAATAACATGCAAAAATATAATGAAAAACTATATGGAACCAAAATGGATAACATAAAGAAGATGGATAAGTTTCTGGAAACATGCAGTCCACCAAGACTGAATCAACAAGAAACTGACCACTTGAGCAAACAAATCACTAGAAATGAAATCATATTAGTAATAGAAAACTTCCCTACAAATAAATGTCCAGGACCAGAAGGCTTCACCAGGGAATTCTACCACACATACAAAGAAGAATTCATCCCATACCTTCTCAAGCTCTTCCAGAAGATTGAAAAACAGAGAAAACTCCCAAATTCATTCTATGAAGCCACAATTACCCTGATACCAAAACTAGGCAAAGACACCACAAAAAAAGAGAATTATAAACCAGTATCACTGATGAACACAGATGCAAAAATCCTTACCAAAATACTAGCAAATAGAATCCAACAGCACATAAGAAAGATTATACATCATGGTCAAGTGGGGTTCATCCCAGGGACACAAGGATGGTTCAACATATGCAAACCAATAAATATAATACATCATATCAACAAGAGAAAGGACAAAAACCACATGATCATCTCAATAGATGCAGAAAGATCTTATAAAATTCAATACCCACTTATGATAAAAACCCTCACCAAAGTGGGTATAGAAGGAACATATGTCAACATAATAAAAGCTATATATGACAAACCTACAGCCAGCATAGTACTCCATGGTGAAAAACACAAAAGCTTCCCACTAAAATCTGGGACAAGACAAGGATACTCACTATCACCACTCCTATTCAATATAGTCTTGGAAGTCCTGGCCACAGCAATCAGACAAGAGAGAGAAGTAAAAGGAATCCAAATTAGAAAACAATACATAAAAGTGTCACTATATTCCAATGATATGTTACTATATATAGAAAACCCTAAAAGGTCCACACAAAAACTACTAGAGCTGATCAAAGAATTCAGCAAGGTAGCAGGTTACAAGATTAACGTTCAAAAATCAGTTGCATTTCTTTACACTAACGATGAATCAACAGAAAAAGAAACTAAAGAAACAATCCCCTTTAAAATAGCACCCAAAGTAATAAAATATCTGGGAATAAATCTAACCAAGGAGGTGAAAGAGTTATACACATAAATCTATAAACCATTGATAAAGGAAATTAAAAAAGACTTTTAAAAATGGAAAGATATCCCATGCTCTTGGATTGGAAGAATCAATATTGTGAAAATGGTCACACTGCCCAAGGCAATCTACAGATTTAAAGCAATCCCTATCAAATTACCTAGGACATATTTCACAGAACTA
Organism: Camelus bactrianus; assembly: GCF_048773025.1. Taxonomy (NCBI): domain Eukaryota; kingdom Metazoa; phylum Chordata; class Mammalia; order Artiodactyla; family Camelidae; genus Camelus; species Camelus bactrianus. The sequence continues at coordinate 138,380,217 of NC_133539.1, read as the reverse complement.
CAACAAAGCATAATAAAATTTATATGGAACCATCAAAGACCTAGAATTGCCAAAGCATTACTGAAGAGAAAGGAAGAGGCTGGAGGAATAACTCTCCCAGACTTCACACAATACTACAGAGCTGCAGTCATCAAGAAAGCATGGTATTGGTACAAAAACAGACATATAGACCAATGGAACAGAATAGAGAGCCCAGAAATGAACCCACAAACATTTGGTCAACTCATCCTGGACAAAGGAGGCAAGAATATACAATGGAAAATAGACAGCCTCTTCAACAAATGGTGTTGGGAATACTGGACAGCAACATTTAAAGCAATGAAGCTAGAACACTCCCTAACACTATACACAAAAATCAACCCAAAATGGATCAAAGACTTAAACATCAGACAAGATACAATAAACCTCCTAGAGGAAAATATAGGCAAAACATTATCTGACATACATCTCAAAAATTTTCTCCTAGAAGAAATAAAAGCAAGAATAAACAAATTGGACCTAATGAAACTTACAAGCTTCTTCACAGCAAAGGAAACCATAAAAAAAAAAAACAAAAAAAACCCTATGTAATGGGAGAAAATTTTTGCAAAGGAAACTTACAAAGGCTTGATCTCCAGAATATATAAGCAGCTCATACGACTTAATAGGAAACAACCAAACAACCAAATCCAAAGATAGGCAAAAGACCTGAAGAAGCAATTCTCCAAGGAAGACATAGAAATGATCAATAAGCACATGAAAAAATGCTCAATATCACTAATTATCAGAGAAACGCAAATCAAAACTACAATGAGGTATCACCTCACACCAGTTACAATGGCCATCATTCAAAAATCCACAAATGACAAGTGCTGGAGAGGCTGTGGAGAAAAGGGAACCCTCCTACACTGCTGGTGGGAATGCAGTTTGTTGCAGCCACTGTGGAAAACAGTGTGGAGATTCCTCAAAAACTAGGAATGGACAGACTGTATGACCCAGGAATTCTGCTCTTGGGCTTATATCCTGAAGGAACCCTACTTCAGGATGACACCTGCATCCCAATATTCATAGCAGCACTATTTACAATAGCCAAGATATGGAAACAGCCTAAATGTCCATCAACTGATGACTGGATAAAGAAGATGTGGTATATTAATACAATGGAATAATATTCAACCATAAAAACTGACAACATAATGCCATTTGCAGCAACATGGATGCTCCTGGAGAATGTAATTCTAAGTGAAGTAAGCCAGAAAGAGAAAGAAAAATACCATATGAGATTGCTCATATGTGGAATCTAAAACACAAAAATAAAAAAAAGGCATAAATTCAAAACAGAAATAGACTCATAGGCATAGAATACAAACTTGCGGTTGCCAAGCGAGTAGAGGGTGGGAAGGGATAGACTGGATTTTATAATTGTAGAACAGATAAACAAGATTATACTGTAAAGCACAGGGAAATATACACAAGATCTAATGGTAGCTCACAAAGAAAAAAAGGTACAATGAATATATATATGTTCATGTATAACTGAAAAATTGTGCTGAACATTGGAATTTGACACAACATTTTAAAATGTTTATAAATCAATAAAAATGTTAAAAAAAGTGAATGATCGCCTCATACTGTATACCAAAAATTGTAAACTGACTATACTACATTAAAATAATGTTAAAAATGTGAAAAAATAATAAAATAAAATAAAATAAAATGGATAGGTTACAGAGCTGTATCATACAGCACAGGGAATTACAGCCATTATTTTATGGTCACTTTAAGTGGAATATAATATGTAAAAATTTTGAATCTCTTTGTTGTACACCTGAAACTAATATGATAAAAATCAACTATTCGATTACAAAATTTTTAATAAACGTTTTCTTTTCATATTATTTGCAATAAGTTGGAAGCCAGCCCTGTCCAACAGAAACATAATGCAAGTCACAATTTTCCAGTAATTCCATTTAGAAAATAAAAAGAAACAAGTGAATTAAATTCCAGTAATAATTGTATTTATCCCAAAATATCCAGTATACTATCATTTCGAAAGTGTGATTAACACTTTTAAAACTTATTAATAAATATTTTACATTCTTTTTGTTGTACTAAGTCTTGAAAATCCATTATATATTTTCCACTTATAGAACATCTCAATTCACAACAGCCACACGTGGCTGGTGGCTGCCATACTAGACAGAGCAGATTACACCATTCACACTTCTGATAAATTACCTGCTCTCTTACTTACAGAAAAGGCTTTAGATATTCCCTATCTCAAGGAAAGCAACCTTGACGGGTGGGGAGTATCTTCATTACAAAGTGAAAAAGAAAGTTAAGAGAGCCATGGTTACATGTATGTTAATGTAACAATATCTTCTTAATTCATTCAGGACTTTACAATTTTTCTTCATATGCCAAGGATTCACTGTCACGGGGCAATGTTTTTCAGTATTATAATCTTTGGCATTAAGAGGCTTCTGATGACCCTGCTTTGTGCATCTGTACATAAAACAAAGTAACAAAACAGAGAAAGAGACCTTATTAAAAGTAATTTATGGGGGAGGATATAGCGCAAGTCAAAGAGCATATGCTTAGTATGCACAAGGGCCTGGGTTCAATCCCCAGTACTTCCTCTAAAAATAAAATAAATAAATAAAAACCTAATTACTACCCCCCTGCAAAAAAAATAACTAATTAATTAAAATTTTAAAAAAGATAATTTAGTGCAGGCTTATCAGTCTACAAAAGCTACAATGAATTTCCCTCCCGCCCATTCATTTAGAGGAAGTCTCACAGTATTTCCCAACATAAAGTCTAAAATATAATTCAGAACACTTTCTGATGGTTAGCATGATTTTAACAAAAAAGTAGATAATTACCACCCTGGTGTCAAAGCTCTGTCAGAGATGGGCACAGAAAATTTAGTAAAAATGGTTTTGCAACTACCTTCAAAAGAAATGCTGAGAAATGATATTTTCTGCTGGAAATCAACCTGCTTTTACATTCTGCAGTAGGCATATGTATTTACAAACCAGGCAGGAACTGGATCATATTTTACACAAACTTCAGAAACTTAGAAATTATTCGAATTTTGCTCTCTAGTTGCAAGGCTAGTTTTTAGGTAATAACATAAGCTGACCAATGTACTAAATTTTGTTTCCCTGTTTGCTTAATCCTGACAACAACTCTGTAAGCTGCTATTATTACCCCCATATAACAGATGAAAAGCTTGAGGCAGAAAATAATTTGGGTAACTTGGTAAGTGGTGGAGCTGGGTAAGACTGCAGCCAGTCTGACACTCAAGTCCATTCTTCTCACCGATGTCTAATACAACTACCTACATTCAGCAATGACGGTTGATTTCATATTTAAGTGGGCAACTTCTAAAAGTGCAAACCTGTATTAGTTCTGCTGTGTAAATCATTCTTTTGAGATGTAGTTGCTAAAAAACCAAAAACAAACAAAACCAGGGTGCCACTGTGGGGAGGGCTAACTGCATATGGCCGGACACAAGGGGACTTTTTGAGGACACAGTTTCACAACTCTAGAAATAACTAAAATGGCTGACTTGTACAATTATAATGTGTGAATTTTATGGCCTGTAAATTATACCTCAATATAGCTATTAAATTAAGAAACTGGGATACCAAATTAAACCTAAGAATATATATATATATATATATATATATATATATATATATATATATATATATATATATATATATATATATATATATATATATATATATATATATATCACACAAAGAACAGGCAAACATTATTTACTGCACCATTTCCCTTCATGCAGCTTCCTTTCCTTACCTGTTCCTGAAAGGATGATTCATTTTTAAAAGTATTTTAATTTATTCAGCAAATAATTTTTGACAGCCAACTATGTACCCAGGACTAGTCTAGGCACCTTGAATATATCAATAAACTAAATAAAAGTCCTGACCTCAAGGAGCTTGGAGTCTAGCTGGGGCTGTGGGTGGAAATGGCAATTCACACAACAGAGCAGCAGAGGAGGTGGCATGTTAGGAAAGAGAAACCATGGAAAAAAGAAAAACAGGAAAGGTAAAGAAAGTTGAGAGTATGGGATGAGGGTGATGTTGTATTAAATATCAGAGCAGGCCAAACTGAGGGCTGAGTTTAGAACAAGGACTAGGAGTTGAGAAGGCCCAGGCAGATGGAAAAACCAGTGCAGAGGCCAGCATACATCTCGTGTGTTCCATGAAAGGAACAGGGCTGGGGCGGCGGGGAGGGGGCAATGCAGATCCTGTAGGGCCTTGGAGGACTTTGTGAGGACTGTGGCTTTTACCCGGAGTGAAATGGGGAGGCACTGCAGAAGGACGACACAATCTAACTTAGGTTTTCAAAGGCTCACTTGACTGCCGGGTAAGAATAGTCGACGTGGGTCAGAGATAAAAGGAGGGAAGACACTTAGGAGGGCTGCACAGGAGAGGACAGTGGCTCAGGGCATGGAAACAGCAGTGGAGGCAGGAGACATGGTGAGAAGTGTCTGGGTTCTAGATATGTTATAAAGGCAGTGTTAACAAGACCTGTTGACAGAATTCATGTGGTATGTAAGTGAGAGTCAGAATAACTCCAATTTTTTTTACCTGAGCAGCTGGAAGGATTAAGTTTCCACTAACTGAATGGGGGAGGCTGCAGAAGTTTGGGGAATAGGAGGACCAAGAGCTCAGTTTTACACATGCTCATTTTAAGATATCAGAGTTCCAAGTGAAGACGTCAAATCAGCAAAAGATGATGAGTCCAGAGTTGGAGGAAAAAAGTCTAGCGGGAGAGAGAAATGTGGGAATCATGGATCACCCAGGTGGTAAAGGACACCACGAAACCCAGGCACTCAAACACTAAGATAACCTGGCATTAACCATAGAAGTTACCCTTGCTTGTGTCCTGAGTCCCAGAATCAACACTAATTGAGAGACACCTGGTCCCTTGAGGGTCTGACTATTACGTGTGGATATCGGTCCTCTTTCCCGAGCACTCGAGTTTTTAAAGGGAACTTAAAAATGAATTAGTACAAGACACTGCCTCCAGTGGGTGGGTCCAGAGCTGGTGTGGGAGAATGGGATGGTGCATGCTACTCCCTACTGCCATGTGTGTGTGTGTGGGGGGTGTTTGTGTGCGTGTACGTGTGTGTGTGTGTGTGTTCAGGGGGATGAGTTACACCTGACTTAAGAATAAGAGCTACTAAGTCTAGAAGCCGAAAGATGAAAGAACATCCAGATCTGGTAGAGGGAACAGGGGAAACACTGTATAATGTAAGACATATCCCCATAATGCCATTTCCCACCATCCTTTCATCAGGAACACAATTGGAAAAGGGGGATTATGTAGATACATGCAACATACACAAACTTTCTGACCATGTAACACTGAATATCTACATATGTAGCAAGTTAATGATATTTATATCTGCTTCAAGCTTAATAATCTAAGTTCACAATAGAGGGAAAATAAAATATTAAGGAGTGGTAGAACTATCATAGAAGGCCTCTCAATGTTCAGAATGAAAGCAAAAGCAGCTCTGCCCAACAAAAATGTCATTAAGAGTCAAAAATGTCTGTATTTGCTTAAGAAATTGAGAGTTAGAACTTCCTGCCTTAAAGAATTAACTTTAAGACAGATACCATACAACAAGCAACATCTATACTGGTGTTTTCTTAAAGCTATTTTTCAGTTCCCCCTTTTTCTGATGTACTCCAGAAACTCTGCAAAGAAAACCTTCTATTCAAAGGCTTAAAGCAATAAAAAAAGAAATAACACTGTATTCTTTTAAGTGTTCTCTGTACTGAAAGTCACTTGCAAATGCAGCACCCTGCCACAGGTCTACATTTTTAACAATAAAGTCCTTTGCGCAATTTTTCAATTGCTATGTGACTTTGTGTCAGTCTCTCACTCACAAGCAGAATGGAGTACCAGAAAATGACACATCATGTCTAAAACTACAGACGTGGGAGATGAACGTACACCAGGACACAGCTAAGTGGGAGGGTGAGGTTTACCTTTTAAGTTACCGTAAGTGCAGTTACACCTGCTCCCTGCTTCCCCTGTGAAGTGAATAACTAGTCTTTTCCAGAAAAGCTCTCATTCTGAGAACTGTCTTCTTTAAAATATTTGGAGATTCTTTATTAAGGTTCTTTCACTTTTAAGTCTTTCCCCAACTCTACATCCCATAACCAGTATTAAAATTATCCAATAGCCTATTGTTACAGAACATACTCTACAAGAGCTGAGGTTTCCCAGGGTTTGGATCCCAGACCTCTGCTACCAGATAATCCTAAAGCCTTCCATCCATAAATGACTCTTCTGCCAATTCCCAGCTGCAGGCAGGGTCGTCTTCTCAGACCAGGTAACTATCTAACTCTGCCTAGGAACACTCTACTGCCAGTAAAGGAACTCTCAGACAGGAAGCAAATAAAGCCCCTAATGAGGGCTGCCTCAAATCAAGATGCCATCACCAAGCAAATATTTAAGCCTACTGCAAAACTTCTGAAGACAACTTACAAACAATATACTTTCTATAGGTGCATACTATTTGCTGTGGAATAGTGATTTCCAATGGAGGGAACAAAGGACCACATGACCCAAGCAATTTTTTTAAAACTGCACATAACCATCCCTCTTCACTTGAGGATTCAGGCAAGCCCGTCTTACAGGTCTAGGTGTAACAGAATCACAGCACCTCTAGGAGTGGGGTGAAAAGCAGCGAGGTAGACTTTTAGTGAAAGGGGGTGATGTAATAGGCCCTATCGCCCACTTACCTCCCACCACAGGACAATCATCTCAGATGGAGTACAAACATTTTGGGAAACAGAGGTTGTTTAAGTTTTTATCGTTTTCTGGTGGAAATAATGCCCTGAGTCATGTGAAGTTATGGCTGCAATACTGAACAGGGGGCCAGACATTTTCGTATTCAGGACACAAATACTCAGCCCCCAGGTGGCCACCATCTCTGCTCTCCCCTTTGGCTGTTCACCCCAAAAGCTGCAGGACTCTCCTGCTTGCAATGACACACATCACTTCTCACAAGTTCCTGCCAAGTTCATGTCAACAGCTGGTGGTGTCAAAGTCACCATTTGTACTGCTATGAAGTCCCTCCATTACTTTATATCCCTTCTATTTTATCTGATGTCTTCCTTGCTACACTTGCATTCAGAAGCCGGTTACCGCACTAACATTGCCTCTGTAATCAGTCCAGGATATAGGAAGTAGAGATTCAACTGTAACCAGTCCCAGAATACTTGTCATGCCACTCTAGTTTCCCAAAAAAATATTCTGGCATCCCTCATCTCACCCAAAGAACCACCTCATTACTTAGAGGTTGCAAGAGTAGAGGGCTTTCTCCACTGGGAACACTGTGGCTTGTGGTAGAGTTGTGCTTTCAGTTTTTGCAACTAGTAACAGGCAAAAAGACATGTTCTGCAATTTTTCTAGTGTTTGGAATTTAAACTTTTATTAGATACAGAGCCAGTAGACTAACTGTAATCTATGAACATATGGTCATATTGCCAAAAAAAGTTCATGTCTGCCCTACAGACATGTAAGAACTTGAATTACACATACTGCCTGTAGGCCTTTAGAATTGGATGTGAAGCATCCTGTGAGATAAAAAACCTCCTATCCAGTCACAGAACACCTTACAGACAACATCACATTAATGCCACTGAATACATTAGTATAGTCCATGTATGGTTAAGTTCCATCTCCAATTTCTCAGAGCTGGAAAGGAGATGTCTAGAAAAGCTGGAAAAGCCCAATTACCAAAACAGCTCAAAAGTTAAAGCAGACTCCTACACCTCCCAGAGTGGAGGGCGGAGGGGCATTGCCCACCACCCTGTCCTCCCCCAGGACGTGGCGTGTGGGGAAGCAGGCAGGAGTGGGTGGCTGGGACTCGGAGGTGGAGAGGTGATGAAAGCAGGAGTGGAACAGCTCTGGTCCTAGAACAACAGAGCTGTAAAAAGCTCGGCTTCTGTTCAACCCGCTCCCTCTCCCACTTTCCCTCCCACCTACGTGACAAACACAGCACAGTCAGGCACTTTGTGCCCATGATGGTGACTACTAGCAGGAAAGGGACCAGGATAAAAGCATGTCTTATAAAAGATCAGTCTGATTTTAAAGACCATGTTATAAACAATGAACAGCACTATCAGAGTGGGACACCTGTGAGGTGCTCAAATAGGGAGGTGGAGGCTGAGGATCCATTTCCAGCACTTCCATGTCTTTTATCACTCCTATTTCTGACCTTTCCTTTGCCACTTTTTGTAGCACTGCCATCACTGGCAGGTAAAGGGACAGCAATGTGACTTGGCCGTTTGGCTGATGGGGCTACATTTCCCAGCACTGGAATGAAAAGGCACTGGAAGAGGAGCAGCTGGAAGATATGAATCGCAGTCCTGGCCTGTGCCAAACACTAAACAGGTGACCCTGGGTTAGGCTGATAGTCTCTCTGGGCTTCCGGCTGTTTACTTATAAAAGAAGGTTTTGTCATTGCACAAGTATAACCAATATGAATGTAACGCGAAAGTCAAGCATAATGACATCTCACCTGCTTGACTCAGGGAACTGTACAAGCACTGAACACTATGTGAATGTAAACACAGAGTTAAGAAAACGGTTGAGGTAAAGCACTAAACTAACATGGAGTTTTATGGATTTTCTTGGCTTTGTTTTTTAATTGCAAAACTGAATTAATAGTTATTAGCTATAATCCACACCACCACCCCTGTGAATAAATAAAGTAGGTAAGCACTGCCTGGATGCCTGCTATTGCCCGATGCTAAGCAGGGTGAGGGGTATAAAGGAGGCTGAACAAGGGAGTCTTATCCAGTTACCAGCTAAGTGAGGAGACACATTGGAAACCACCCGGGAATGGTACCAAGTCAGTACTCAAAGCCAAGATAACAGGCTATCGATCATAAACAGTGCAGGAATACAAAGAGGAGCTAGAAGTATTTGGAGTAAATAGGGAAGACTCTATGAAGGGGATGGGGCTCCAACTAGTTCTCAGGGCAATTCTAAGCTGTTTTAACTGAGGACTGGATAGGAAAAGGCTGGTGACTCCTGGTTTTTAATAAGGCACAGGTTACCCTAGGAGTCTAAGTCACATAATGATTGGAACACATAAGGTAAGGCCAAAATGATGGATGGTCGAGACTACCTGTCTGAGATCTGGTTGTGGTAAGTCTTTGACTTGACTCTAGATGTTGGAAAGTCAAAATGATAGGTTGACTGAAAAGGGGGGGTGAGAGAATATCCAAGAATTCAACAGAAGGAAAAATTCACGTATCAGGGATGAAAGTTCTTCATCAGAGTATCAGCAATCAGAATAGACACTTGAAACCAAAAACATACAGTTCCAGAAGCTGACAAAATGTGGAGGGTGGTGAGAGAAAGATGAATCAAAGACCATTCCAAGCCTTTGGCTATTCAAGACCAGAAGAATTATTATCCCGCTGAATAAGTGGAGACGCTGCAAGAAAAAAGATTATGAAATCAGCTTTAGACATGTTGAATCTGACATATGAGCTATGAGTAGGTGTTCTCTAAGAAGCTCAAAATTCAAACCTGAAGCACAGATCTAGAGTACAGGCTTAAGCTGCAGATGGACAAGACTTGATAAATCTCCTAAAAGAAAACATAGGCAAAACTTTATCTGACATAAATCTTAGCAAAATTCTCCTAGGGCAATCTACCCAGGCAATGGAAATAAGAGAAAAAAACAAACAAATGAGACGTAATTAAACTCATAATTTTCTTCACAGCAAAGGCAACCATAAGTAAAAGAAAACATCAGCCTACAAATGGGAGAAATTATTTGCAAATGATACGACTAACAAAGGCTTAATTTTCAGAATATATAAACAGCTCATACAACTTAATAACAACAACAAAATATACTCAATCCAAAAATAGGCAGAAGACCTAAACAAGCATTTCTCCAATGAAGACACAAATGGCCAATAGACACATGAAAAAATGCTCAGTATCACTAATAAACTGAGAAATGCAAATCAAAACTACAATGAGGTTTCAGCCCACTCCAGTCAGAATGGCCATCACTCAGAATTTCATGAATGATAAATGCTAGAGAGGAAGAAGAGTGTAGGGTACCCTCTTACACTGCTGGTGGGAATCCAGTTTGGTGTACTCATTATGGAAAGCATGGAAATCCCTCAAAAAACTAAAAGTAGACTTATGCTATGACCCAGCAGTCCCACTTCTGGGTATATAACTGGAAGGAACTCCAATGTGAAAAGATACCTGCACCCCAGTATTCATAGCATCACTGTATACAATAGCTGAGACATGGAGGCAAGGTAATGTAGCAACAGATGACTGGATAAAAAGTTGTGGTATATTTATACACTGGAATACTACTCTACCATGAAAAGGACAAAATAAAACCATCTGCAGCAACATGGATGGAGCTAGAGATCGTCATTCTAAGTGAAACCAGCCAGAAACAGAAAAATACCAAATGATACCACTCAGATGTGCAATCTAAAAAAGGAGAGGAAAAGACACTGTGAACTCATCTACAAAACAGAAACAGACTTGCAGACTTAGTAAACAATCTTAAGGTTACCAGGGAAAGGGGATGGGAAGGGATAAATCTGGGAGATTTACAAATTTTAGCCACTATATATAAAAATAGATTTTAAATAAAGTTTCTTCTGTATAGCACAGAAACCTATGGTCATTATCCATCAATAACCTATAATGAAAAAGCTGATACAGCCACCGACTGAGGAAAAAAGAGAAGAAATGAGAATTAGTTATGCTGGGCTAGAGCCCACTTCTAAAATCCTTCTCAGCCACTGAGGCTGCCCCGAGTAACCTGAGCCCTCCTCCCAGGGACAGGCTGACATGACATGTGTCCGGCAAACCTGGGGCAGCAGAGGCCATACCCAGGTCTGGCCCTGGGGGAGATGGGAGCAAGTCCACCTGCTCCCCCTGGGGCAGCAGCCCTCCCCGCAGCCCCCACCTCCTGACTGCACTGCGCCTGCCTCTCAGGAACCCACTGACTTGAAAACAAGTGATCCACGATCCTGGGGCAGTGGCAGGGAGATGGGCAGCAACCTGGCAAGCTGGTCGATTTGCCCCCATCTCCCCCACGGCCTGTCCAGGGTTTGGCCTCTGCTGCTCCAGGCACGGTCCCCAGGTCAGCCTGCTCCTGGGAGGAGGGCGCTGTGTGGTCGAAGGCAGTGGCTGCTTATGGGGTCCGCCCATGGGTGCCTGTGGATTTGCTTCAAACTCCCCAGCACATGGCCTGAGCTTGGCCTCTGCTGCCCCAGTTTCATGGAACTCAGGTTACAGGTCAGCATGCTCCTGGAAGGCGGGTGCTGTGCTGTCAGGGAATGGCGGCGGCTGCGATGGTTGGATTGGGGCTGCCTTGTGAGAGCGCAGGGGTTGCAACTATTTCCCGCTGCTGCTGCAGCCTTCCCAGCACACTGATCACACCGCGCCCACCTCCTAGGAGCATCCTGACCTGTAACATGAGTCACAAGAACCTGGGAATTTAGAGGCCGCCCCCAAGGTCAGGCCGCGGGGAAGATGGGAGCAAATCCAGGGGCTCACATGGGGCAGCCCCCATTCCATCCGAGTTCCCGCGACCGCACCGCACCCGCCTCCCAGGAGCAGGCCATGGTCTGAGGGCCAGTTGGAGATGCTCCGGAGCCGTCCGGTGCCCTCCCACCTCCCAGGGCTGTGCCTGTTTTCCTAAACACGGACATAAGCGGCGGCAAATATGCGGGGTTCAGGAACTACTAATAGCGGGATTACCACGAACTACAGCGGCGGCTGGGACCCGCCTCAGTGTCCTAACGGGACGCGCGGCCTGGACCTCACCTCTGCACCCCTCAATGTGCGCCTCCCCAGCTGCACAGCCCAGGTGTCACCCACCAGCTCCCTGAGCAGCGCGCCCCCACCAGCGCCCCCTTAACTGCCCGGCAGCCGAACCGAGGGCAAACAGCGGCCCAGACCCCAAGCCGTGTTCCTCTTCCAGGAGCTGGTCCAGGAGCAACCGGGTCCCGCCAGCTTCCACGCATTCTGGGCGGATTCCGGCGTCTGCGCGTCTGTCCGTCTGCAAGTGTGCGCCCCTCCTCCTCCCGCCTGCAGCGTAAACTGCCCGGGTGGGTCTCCTGCTTTACCGGCCCAGGCCACTGAGGCCGGGAGGAATCAGGTGGGGCCCCTCCTGCTCGTCCCGCCAGGTCTCCATCCCCAGAGCCTTCACCCCACCACCGACTGGGTCCTGGCACTGAACTAGAACGACTGCCCTGAGCCAGGCCACACCCCGCCAGCCCCACTTCCCCTGCTCACCTTCCCCTCCCTGTTACTACCCTCCCACCCCTGGCCAGGCCCAGTCTCCCACCAGACCTTGAATACAGGGCTCCTTCTCACACCAAGGTCCCTGCCCTGACACTCCAACCTGCTAGGTCCTAACCTATGGCCCCTACACCCACAAGCTTACCCCTCATGCCTCACCACAGGACGCCCAACATCCTGAAATTGTCCCCCTCACCTCTCAGCCAGGTGAGTTCCACTCTGAGTGGGCCCCACACCCCTCAACCTTTACCCCCTCACCATGGGATCCCCTTCACTCTGAGTGCACCCCTACCCTGAGCTCACTCCCTCACCCCTCACCCTGTGGTTGGGGTGGGGAAATCTGGGCTCCAGTAATGATGACTACTGCCACCAGTGGGGGATCCAGCCTAGTGAGCACCTTCATATTTAATGTCTGAGGCTACAGGGTGAGGCAGGCTGGGGTGAAGGCGGTTCCAATTCCTGCCCTGGCATCCTGATCCCCGCAGCCTGTTCCTCAACTGACCCAATGGGTCAGGGTGATCCCAGGCTGCCAGCCACTGGCCTGTGGGCCTTGGGTTGTTGATTGTCCTGATGGTGGTCTGGACCCTTAGGGTGGAGGCAATGGGCATGCGGACCTTTGGGTTGGGGGAGTTCAGAGGGTGCACTTGAGCCCAGGGGTAGACAGCAGATGGTGGGCTGTGTGCATGGGGCTGTGTGTGTGGCCTGGCCTCAGCCCAGGTGGGTGCAGGGATATTGTTCATTCACACCAGGCCAGAGGGAAGAGGGACGGGAGATTTTAAAGTGTCAAAGTTAGGAAGCCAAGGCTGGAGAGCAAAGTAGGAAGGTGCACTGGCCTGGCCACCATGGAGTCCACAGCAACGCTGGTCCCTTGCATCAGGGGAGACTGGCAATTGACTGGCCAATGAGACATCCCCTGCTGTGGTATAGTTTACAGGCAATTGAAGGGATTTTGACAGGTAATTTTAATCCAAAAATTGTCACTTTCTCTGCGGGAGATCAGGTCCAAAGTCATGGTGAATCTGGCAGGGATCCTGCCTGAACTCCATCCTGGGACAGTAGAGGACCCACCCAGGAATCATCCTCTTAGCTCTCACCCAAAGGCACTGTAATAGGGAAGAACAAATCTGACTCCATATTGGATCTGTGCCTTTTCCTTCAACCCTCTGCCGTGTTTTCTGGGCTTAGTCTTGCTAGCTCTGCACCTTTTGTAAAACAATGTTGCCTTTAGCCTGAAATAAACAGGAGAGCCTATTCTCAAAACTCTGACCTTTAAGGATATTAACACTTTTGCACTCCTATAAAGATAACAAGTTGCAGAATAGAAAAAGTTTGTTTTGTTACAGGTTTTACAGGAACACCATGATCTGACCCACGTGGACAGCTGCAAAGGATTCCAAGAACAAAGAAATCCTACACCAACAAGTTTGCAACAACCAACCACAGCCCCTCCCCTATTTACTAGAAAAGGAGCCTAAAGTCTGACTTGGGGAAGATGATTCTCCAAGATATTAGTCTGCCATTATCTTGGTCTGCAGCTGTCTACATAGACCAGGTCATAGTGCCTCTGTAAAACCTCTAACAAAACAAAAGTTATTTTCTATTCTGCAACTTGTCGTCTTTATATAAGTGCAAAAGTGTTAATATCCTTAAAGATCAGAGCCTTGAAAATAGGCTCTCCTGTATATTTCAGGCTAAAGGCAACATTGTTTTACAAAAGGTGCAGAGCTAGTAAGATTAAGCCTAGAAAAGAGGGCACAGGGTTAAAGCCAAAAGGACAGATCTTCTATGGAGTCAGATTTTTTTCTTTTCTATTATAGCATATTCTATTTTTGTTTTAAGTTTATAAGAATAAAGTTTAGCCTTTTCCCATTTTAAATTGTGCAATTTTAAGGAGCATTAAGTGCATTCACAATGCTGTGAGACCAACACCACTGGTTTAGACAATTGCTTTCCTCAAACTAAAAGCTTGTATACAAAGCGCACCCCACATCCTACCTCCCCTAGCCCATGAGAAGCCCTAATCCCCTTTCTCTCTCTATGTCTTTACCTATCCTGGAGGTTCCCTATCAATGAAATCATATAAAAGCTGGCTTTTTTTTTCTCGCTTCCCACATATCTTAAGTAGGGAAGGGTGAATTTTTTGTTTGTTTGTTTTCACGTGAATTAGCATTTTTGTATTTTGAGAGGGAAATCCAGATGGATTAAAGATGAGACGTACCAAATGAAGCCCTTTTGGTAACTCTGTGCATAATCTCGTGGTAGGCACTGCTGTTCTAAGTGTGAAACCAGAGCCAGAAGGGAGATGCTTAGCTCTTCTTGTGGCAAAATAAAACCAAACTAAAGCAGAAATCAAAGGCCAAGAAAGACAGCTGGAAAGAAAAACCACAGCCTGGAAAAAGCTTTCCTCATGACCCAAGGTCGGAGAAAATCTTCACATCCCTTTGGTCCAATAACCTCTTGAAGCCCAGTATTCTGAAAAGAAACAAAACACACACAGGCAGTTCCAACGAGAGGCAGTGCAGGTGGCCAGTGTGTGCTAGAGATGCTCGACTTGTAAGGTGAGGACATAGGCAGATGGACAGACTGCAGACACAGCATTGACCACCATCACACTGGCAGGTCTTTAGCCCGGTGACAACCAGCCCTGGTGACAACGTGAGCAGGCAGAAGCCTCAGGAGGCCCCCTGGAGGGAAGAGCAAATGGATACTCCTCTCCGGCAGAACAAGTTGCAGGACTCATCAAAGTGCCACAGGTTCATCCCTTCCCCAGCAGTGCTGATCCTTAGAGCAGACCCCACCAAAGTGCTTGCACAATTTTCAAAGATAATTTTTCTTTAGTAACATGAATTCAAAATAATCAATATGCCATCAAGGGATTTTCAGAAGTGACCTGTCCTGGGCCCAAACAATACACACACATAAATACACACATATACACATAAATATATACACACATACATACAGGAAAAGAGACAGACAAACTGAAACACAGAAGCAGGGGAGACAGAGAAACAGAGAGAGAGACAAGACAGAGAGAGAGGCACTGAGAAACAGAGACAAAGAGAAGGAACACTGTAGCTGGGAAGGAGTGGAACTCACGCACATTTTCACAAGTCATTCTGCATGTCAGAACCTGGTGTCAAAGTCCATCCACCCTCCAGGGGAGGGTGTGGGGATCACACAAGTGCGTGGGAACTGAAGGCAAAAAATATGAAGCCATTGTGGGGAAGCCCACCACAGAGGCCGAGATGGGACACTGGGCCTGTATGTCAACATGACAGAATGACCTAGGAGGTTGTATGCCAGAGCGGACGATGTCAGAGTTGTATTTAAATTTATTCACACGACTGGGAGCTGGGAAGCAAGCAATAAGGAAAGTGACTGTCTCCAGACCTCAGGGCAGACCCAGGCCTGTGTGGCATCTGCTCTGCACTCCGCCAGCCCTCTGTGGGGTCCTTCCTTTGCTAAGTCTGTGCACAAGCTCCCTGTGATGCCAGCCCATGGGGGTGACAGATGCAGTAGGTCTTTCTAGGTCTAGAGACAGGATGGCTTCTCTAGGAAGCAGGGGCCAGAATGATCCCCACTGTGCTGATATGAGTTTGGGAAGACCCTGAGAGGCACGTGGCTTTTCCATGGTGATAGCACTGCTGAGTGGGGGGAGCCATGTCTGAGCCCAGCTGTGTCTTCAGTGCTGCATCACTGGCTGCATCCAGGCCTCCCCAGGGCTATGAGGGGGGCTGAGTTGGTGTCCCTGTGTGTGGACATGGCATGGAGTGAGAAATGAGAGATCAGCAGCCCAGAAAGGCCCTTGGGGAGCTGTGTCAGGAGGAAGCTTGTGTAAGTGGACCCCAGGAAGTGATCTCACTTCCCTGGCAATAGAGCCCAGCAGAACTTGGAACCAAAGTCACCAGGCACCCACTCTGTAGAGAAGTCCCTACTCAGCTCACTTGATTGGAGACAGAGGCATGTTCTGATGCATCCCAATATCCCGAGGCTGCAGACCCCAGAAAGCCCGCAGCGAGGGGCTGTGCCAATGCTGCTGGCGCTGGGTCAGGTCTCACCCAAGGCGCCTCTGGACTTTTGGCCAGAGAGACCCAAAGGTAACACAGGGAGGCCCAGTGCAGGCCCGCCCAGGCCGGGCCACCACTCAAATCCCACCCAGGTATCCCCATGGCCCCATCCTGGCTGGTGGAGGTGGAGCAGTCACATTGGGGATGGGTTTCTTCCTCAAGCAAGAGCAGGTCAGAGGCCTTGGGGGCCAGTCACATCCACAGCCCAGGTCAAAGCTGGCTGGCTGGGATGTTGAGAGCCAGGGAAGGTTCCTGCTGCCCGAGGTGGAGCCCATGCATTCTGGGTATGTCTTTTCCCTCCCGGGTGTCTGAGCTGAACAAGGTCTCGGTCTGATCTGGCAGCAGAGGGTCGAGTGGACAGAAGCAGGAGTGTTCCTGGCCAGGCAGGGCTCTGAGACTTCCAGGCCAGGTCAGCTGCTGGTCACTGTCATTGCAGAGCCAGATACCACATACTGAACAGAAGCTGATGAATAAGAACACCAACGCCCCCTCCCCAATTGAAGGGCTGATGTGCCACTCTTCTGAGGGCCAGCGCAGGATCCAGGTGGGTCTGGATATGGCGGGGTCCCCTCCACCATGGCCCAATAATCAGTGGGGCAGGCCTCCGACCCAGACAACACCCAGGGCTCTCCGCAGGTACCTGTCCGGGGATGACGGGTTGCTAAGCACAACCGGCTCTGACATGGAGCACCGTGCCCACCTCGCTGCAAGTCAGGTGGAGGACCAGGAGCCCCAGAAACAGAGCCCGAAGGTCAGGAAGGCAGGGCTGATGCATGTGTGTAGGTGAGGGAGGGGCGAGGGCTGGGCCACACAAGGAGGTGTCCCCAGAGGCTACTGTTGGGACCAGAGCAAAGAATGGCCTCAGACCACCTGTCTGGAAAAATTCAGTCACAGAACACATCCTGTGGGCACTTTCTGGGTGGGAGCTGTTTGGAAAGCTCTGGGAAGTTTTCTGTCCTTGAAGAGGCACATGGAAAGGGAGGCAGGTGGGTAAATTTTTCCTCTCACACAGCATGAGCTCTTCCACAAGACTTAAAACTCTTTCCACATCCAATAGTTACAGAGTAGGCAGGGGCAGGGGAAGATGTCAGAGACCAAAAAAAGGACGATCTGGATCCAGCAGGAGACCCCGAGCTCCCTCCTGCCGCTCCTGCAGCTCCTCCTGAACCTGCATCTGCAGCTGGACTGCTGGACAACGGAGAACCAGTTCAGGCATCACCACCACCTGGGCCAAAGCCCCCTCTGCACCCACCCACACCTTCTTCTCCAAAATGTTCTCCAAAATCCCACTATCAGTCCCCTCCCCCTCCCAAACTTGACTTCCCTTCCTCTGGAGATGTTTTTGTTTGGTTTTCTTTAGTTTCCTTTTTTGTTTCACGTCATTTATGGCATGCTTTATTTTTCTTTTTAGAGTTTCATTAATAAAATATAGACTTTTCCCCTTTTAAATTGTGCAACTGAGGTGCATTAGAGGCATTCACAATGTTGTGCGACCATCACTACCATCTAGTTTCACACTATGTCTTTCCTCAAAGTGAAACCTTGGATCCAGAGTGCGCACTCCCCTCCCTCCTCACCCAGCTCCTGACAACCACAAGTCCTCTTTCTCTCTGCATGTCTTTACCTCTCCTTGGTGTTCCCTGTCAATGAAACTTTAAAAAAGATTTCTTTTGTCCCTGCCCACTTGTTTTCAGCTGGGGCTGGGGAATTTTTTTGTTTTCACTTGAAACAGCATTTTTATCATTTTAAGGGGATATCCAGGGGGATTAAAGATGTGATGTACAAAATGAAGCCCTTTTAGTAACTCTGTGCATATTCTCAGGGTAGACACTACTGTTCCCCCTGTGACACCACAGCCAGAAGACATAAGGGAGATGCTTAGCTCTTCCTGTGGCAAAAACAAAACCAAACAAATCAAAAAAATTAGCAAAAGCCCAGAAAAACTGCTTGAAAGTGAGACCAAAACCTGGAAAAATCATTCCTCATAACCCAAGGTTAGAGAAAGGATTCCCATCCCTGTAGTCCAAAATCCTTTCAAAACGCACTGTTCTAAACAGAAACAGAACAGACATGGGCAGTTCCAACGAGAGGCAATGCAGGTGGCCAGTGTGTGTTAGAGATGCTTGACCTCTCAGGTGAGAACACAGGCAGACGGAAACACTGCAGAGAGAGCACCAGTCACCATCACACTGGCAGGTCTTTAGTCAGGTGACAACCAGCCCTGGTGACAATGTAAGCAGGCAGAG
This sequence comes from Camelus bactrianus, assembly GCF_048773025.1. Classification (NCBI taxonomy): domain Eukaryota; kingdom Metazoa; phylum Chordata; class Mammalia; order Artiodactyla; family Camelidae; genus Camelus; species Camelus bactrianus. The sequence goes on along the minus strand of NC_133539.1, from coordinate 138,361,565 downwards.
GCTCCAGCAGATCCCCTGGAGTGAAGAGTGAAGGGACGCTCCTCTTCAGGAGAACAGGGTGCAGGACGCATCAAAGGGCCACAGACACATCTCTTCCCCAGAAGTTCTGATCCTTACAGTTCATCCTACTAAAATCCTTACACACCTATTCAAAGATGCCTTTTCAAGGGTGATCATCACAGCACTGGTTGAAACAGTCTGAATTAAAGCAATACAAATGTTGATGAAGAGTGTATGGGGTCCATTTGTTCTGGTTCATTTGGATGAATGAATGCCGTGCAGTTGAAAAAGTGGGTGTCTGGTCTCAACCCAATGTCAAGGGAGGCCTCAGGGTGGAAGTATGCAGACCCACTGTCTGCACCCAGGGTCCCATCTGCACGACCACATATGTGTGAAATCAATATAGATGTAAATTGATCTGATTGTGAGTATGTGAGAGACAGAGATGGAGAGAGACATACTGAGAGACACAGAGACTGAGACATAAGCACCAAATCATTCATGACAGTCACCTCTGTGGGTGGGAATTACAAATCTCTTCTCTTTTAGGCAATATTTCAATTTTTTGTACTGAGTCTATATTACTCTACTAATTCTAAAAGGATTAAAATCCTATCTTAATGTGACCCATTCATTACTCATCTATGGAGTAATTAAAGTACTTTAATCCTATTTTTAAAAGAATTTAAAGTCTTCTCAGGATGCAGTTCCATGTCAGATCCGTGGCAGCAGAGTTTCTCCAGGAGGTCGTGTCTCTTCTGAATCAGCATCCAAAAGAGGTGAGGAAGAAGTACCAGACTTGTACACTTAAGACTACAATAGATTAGAGATTCTGTTGAGAGAAACTAAGACCTACATTCACAGAGAATAATCCCATATTCATGGAGCAGAAGGCTTCATTCTACTAAGATGACAATAGTCCACGAATAGACCTAAGGATTCAAAGAATGCCTACCCAAATCCCAGGTGGTGTTTGCAGAAATTGACAATCAATCTAAAATTCACGTGGAAAATCCAGGGGCTCAGAATACATGAGTGAATCTTCAAAAAGAAGAACAAACTTCGAGGAATGGAAAGTCAGATGGAACCCATGGTTAATACAAAAGCACTTAAGCTGAAGACACCTGAGATTCAATAGATGTAGAAGAAAACCTGTCATGGAAGCCAATTCTCTCCTCTCCCTTTGCCCTATTAAGTTAGGTTGATAAAAAAGCCTTTAACTTTCACCATTTAACATGGTACTTACTTTTCTGGTTGGCTCCTGCGTGTGTATAAATAAACCGTTTCTCTCGTTCATCCCCTCTTTACTTCTGCGGGCTCTTTGGGAGGGACTCTGGATGATGGGGACCTGCTCTTTTCTCACCTTCTTTAGTGACATATTTTGTCCATGGTGAAGTGCTTAAAACAAAAAGGCTCATTGGTTTAGGGTCAGATTTGGAACATGTATACCTTTGGAGACCCCCTGGAAGAACAAGGGGGTTCAATACTGCTGGGAGAATTTACTTGTCCAAATACCTAACAAGATGCTATTTGCATAGTTGTTTTGTTTTGTTTTTTTTTAAAGATTCTTACACTAAAACAAATACCCTATCTAAACCTCTTGGATGATCAAATAGAAAGAAAAAAGGAGAATCATGTCTGGCCTAAGAACTCTTCCTTATCCAAAGGGAAGGACAGAATCAGATTCAGAGCAAAAAGTAAAATCCATTTATACCATCAACCCTCCCACTCTTTTGTACACTGTATTCATGTAATCTGCCAGATGGCGCCCTGGAGAAGGCCCTTTGCCCGGAATTCGTGCTAATTTTCAGAGCTCGACCAAGCAGGAGGTTGGTCCCCAGGGCCTGAGAGGGGCTATTTGTGAAATCTTCTCTGCTGAGACCCACTGGACTGAAGGGAACTGTGTGCTCTGAGGGAGAGAGAGCACACCAAGCCTCTATGGAGGCATCTCTGAGATCATTCCAAAGGCACACAGCTCTAACTCTGGGCATGGGAATTTTTGTTTGGCATCTTAGTTGGAAATCTCCTCCTGGATAGAAAGAAGCAGATTCAAGATGTTGCAATTGGATGGGCAGGACGGCCTCTCGAATTTGTCGATGAGAAGGACACGCAATTCACTGCAGAATTAGGAACACCCATCCCTGATCTGCTGACTTCATCTACAGAGAAACAGAGACGCGGCTCTAGGGGGAATTAAACACCCACCAACCCTTCTTACCGATGTCAACGTCCCCACTTTATTCTCCTGTCAGGTCTCTGCACAAAAACTGTGGCTCAGCCCCAAATATCACATACCTATCACCCTGAACCACTGTGTCTGTGTCCAACTCGAGCATTAAGTCCTGTGACCATTACTGTCAAATCGTGTCCCCCTTTCAGCCCGTCTCCCGCCATCATCCCAGCCCAACCTCGGTGTCTGTCTCCAGGTCAGCAGCACTCTCCCCATTGGCTTCCCATCAGCTTACCTTGCCCTGCTTCAATTGCTTTTTCCCCATATATTACCCACAACGGTCTTATTAAAGTATGAATCGGATCAAGTTGTTCCGCTTTGCAAAATACTTTCGTGATTTTCCATTGTATTCAGAAGGATATCCAGAGTCCCTACCAAGGCCCTGTGTGATCCGGTCCCTCACCTGTCTCTGCAGCCTCAGGTCTCACCGCTCTGCTCCAGCCCATCTTCACCGCCCAGATGGTCCCCACTGGGACAGCTGTGTTTGTAACTCCAAGTCTCATACTTACATTTCTCCCGGGCTGGGAGGCTTTTCTTGTCTGTTACCTACATGGCTTATTCTTTTGCTTCATTCAGGACATTGTTCAAATTATTTTACCCTCAGAGAGGACTGATCTGACTACATTATTTAAAATAGCACACACATATTTCTTATTCAAACATTTTCTCTCCTAATAAGTTTTATGTTTCTTTGTGGCAATTATTAGCACCTGGCAGTACATAATATATTTATTTGCTTACTGGCTTATTGTCTATCTTTCTTACTAGACTTATATTCATGGAACCACAAATAACTGTTTTAACCAGTAACTTTCATACCACCTTTAAATGAATTCTTTTATAAGGTGAGAATTTCAGAGGTTTCCATGGGTTGCTTAGGGGAAAAAAGAGAAAGGATCCAGGTTGAACTAGGTTATTAAGGACCTGGGAGTTGGTTATTTATTTTATTCATTGTAGTGTGTATCTGTTAATCCCAAACTCCTAGTCTAGCAAAAGACTGAACTGATTATTATGTAAAAAATTTTTTTCTTTTAAAGTTGGATTGTTTGAGATCTCTTGTCTTCTTTGTTATTTTTCTTTTTTTAAAACAGAATTTTCCTTATTATTTTTTTACATTGAGGTACTGGGAATTGAACCCAGCACGTACTCTACCCCTTGAACTATACCCTCCCCTCCAAAGACAATTATTTTTATACTTTGACAATACCATACTGAATTAAGAATTTTTTACTCCATTTTCCCTTCAGAGAGTTTATAACTTAGGGAGAGAGTCAGAGGAAGCCCTGGGCCATCCCTTCATTCTCAGCGGGGTACTACACAGCATAGGAGCTAGGCTGTCGCCATGCCCAGCTCACCTTTCTGCTCTGAGGGTAGACTCAGGCCACTTCTCTAAACAGAGACGTGTTAGAAGCATCAGAAAGCCAACTAGCGAGCAACAATGACAAAACTGACCCACCAGCAGTTGGACATCATCTGCTCTGAAATGAACCTCTTAAACCTCTTCTTCCTGTTAGTGGATTGTTTTCAAAAATATTCCCAAGGAGATGACTCTCACTCTATTTTTCTGGATTACTTGGGCCTTCTATGACTTTGACTGCAGGCTTGATTTTCTGCACAACGTCTGCAGGGAAGCCAGGCAGAAAACGTGAACAGACCCTGCAGGCCACAGCTGAGGCCTCCCGTCAAAGCATCCTTGTTGTGCAGAGCCTACGTTCATGGGACCATTTTCATTACTGCTGTAATTAGTTCTCATCCAAGTGTCCCACTGAAAATGTTTATAGATGGAAGGTGGTCTGATGCAGGTGAGCAGTGGGGATGTGGGATGAAGATGGCAGACAGACTGGAAGGAGAGACAGGAAATATTTCCTCAGGCTTCAGTTTGGAAGATTTCTGATTTTCATATGGACCTTAAACTGGGTCAGGATGAAGCGCTGTTTACTCTAAGATGGGGTGATGTACACGTATCCCTACAACTTCTAAAAACTATGTTGAAGTTGGACGTGACAGCCTAGGGGACAGACAGCTTAGAGTGACACCTCCGTTCCAGGATGCCTATGATCTTGGGCTCACAAAGAGAAAAAGAATACACATATTTTTCCTGTGTAGCTCTATGTGAAATTATTTTGACCCTTGCCGGATGGTGTAAGATTAGAGATGATGTAGTCTTTCTTACGTCGCAAAGACAACAATTCTTCTTGATGAGTCAGCAGACTGTTTCCGATGGCCCGGGGTCTGTGCCAGACATTAGCTGTCTAGACAAATACCACACAGCCCCCCATCCCTCAAGGAAATCACAGTGTGTCGTGGAAGAGACAAATTTAAATAGGTTTTCAAAACAATGTGTTAAGATTCACTTGGCATCATGTGTACTGTATGTTCAGAGGGGCTCTTGCACTGCCTGGGGCAGGGTTCTAGAAGTTAGGGAAGGTGTCAGAGAGGAAATGCTTTCTGCACTGACATCTGAAGGATTCCAGCAAATCTCTAGGCCAGGAGAGTGCGTGCTGGGCACGGGATTCTCGGCAGCTTGCGTGTCTAGTGCAGAGGTCTGGTCGTGTCTAAGAGCACTTTGCACTTAAGGAAGGAAGGTCAGTGAGGCTAGAGGCTGTGGGGAACTAACGGAAGCTGAGTCTGAAAAAAGCAGCAACTAGGTTATGAGAAGGTGTGACGTTAAATCAGGGAGCTTGGACTTCCTCACATACGCAGTGGGGAATTCTTTGGGGTTTTAAGGAGGAGAGTGACACAGATTAGCCATTAAAAGTGAGCAAAGTGGATTGTTCACTCTAAAGAACAGCACTGGGGAGACTAGCAAGGGGTGGGAATTAATGCAGTGGGGAGTGAGGGGCGGGGACTTAGTTGGGGGATATTAAGGAATAGAATTGTAGTATTGATGGGGGTGAGGGAGTGGAAAAGTAAAGGAAAACTCCCAGATGTATGGCACGGAAAACAGATGGGATAGTGATGCCATTGTTTGAAGAAGTAAACCTACTTGTGAGTGAGTGTAAATTCAAACACACAGAGCTTGAGATTTTTATGGGCTAATCAAGTGGGAATGTCTACTTGTCAATTATAAGTATATTTCTGGGACTGAACTGAGATGTGCTTGCTGGAAAAGATTTGACAGATAATCAGTGGACAGAGAGAAGTTGAAGCCACGGGAATAAATGCCACCCACTGACATTTTATCAAAGAAAAGGGAAGGAGGGCACTTCTGGTTCAGAAAATATGGCAGACTGGAAACTTGAAGACCCACTCACTAAAGACACAAAAAAACGTAGGACACAATGCCGCCAATCTTTTCTTGTTTTTTTTTTTTTTTTTTTTTTTTTTTTTACAGGCACCTTTATTGTGGTATGATTCCTGTATAGTAAATTACACATATTTCACATGTACTATTTGATGAATTTGATAGATGTCTACACCCAGAAAACCATCACCACAATCAAGATAGCTAACTTTTCCATAACTCCCCAAGAGGGACACTTTTCCAATTCCCATATTTATCCCTTCCCATCCCCTTCTCTCCCTGGTAACCGTAAGTTTGTTTCTCTATGTCTGTGGGTCTGTTTCTCTTTTGTAGTTAAGTTCATTTGTGTCTTTTTTGATTCCACATATAAGTGATATCATATGGCATTTTTCTCTTTTTCTGGCTTACTTCACTTAGAATGACTATCTCTACGTCCATCCATGTTGCTGGAAATGGCATTATTTTGTTCTTTTTAATGGCTGAGTAGTATACCTTTGTATAAATATACTACTACATCTTATCCAGTCAGCTGTCGATGGACACTTGGGTTGTTGCCATGTCCTGGCTATTATAAATAGTGCTGCTGTAAGCATTGAGGTGCATGTGAATTTTTGAATTAGAGTTTTCTTCTGACATATGCCCGGGAGTGGGAAAGCTGGATCATGAGTTAAGTCTATTTTCAGCTTTTAAAGGAAATTCCACACTGTCTTCTCTAGTGAAAATGCAGCCCATTTTGTGAAAGCAGAGCCATGCTCAGAAAGTAACGGGTATTTCTAGGGGCCAGACATGAAGCACAGTGAGTGTAGCCTGTTCAAGAATAAGAGGGCAGTCTGCCAGGTCTGGAGGAGAGTGACAAGGGAAGTGTGGTACAGGTAGGATTCAGACCACGTGGGGACCTGACAGGCTGGGATAAGGAGCCTGGACTTCCAGTCATCCCTTGGTAACCATGGGGCACTGTTTCCAGGACTCCCCCCTGACATCAACATCCATGGATGCTGACTCCTCTTGTATAAAATGGCATAGGACTTGCATGGAACTTATGTGCACCCTCCCATGTACATATATATATATATATGTATATATATATATATATACACAAACATTTTTTATTGAGTTATAGTCATTTAACAATGTTGCATCAAATTCCAGCTTAGAGTACAATTTTTCAGTTATACATGAATATACACATACATTCGTTGTCACATTCTCTTTTGCTGTGTCCTCCTGTGCACTTTAAATCATCTCTAGATTACTCATGGTATCTAATACAACATGAATGCTATGTAAGTAGTTGCCAATGTATGGCAAATTCAAGTTTTGTTTTTTCAAACTTTGTGTTTTTTCCCGAGTATTTTCAATCCACAGTTAGTTGAATCTGCTGGATAGGGAGCCCCTAGATACGGAGAACCCCCAAGCTCTTCCTTTCCACCTCCTAAATTTCCACTACAAACACTGAAGGGGTCCAAACATAGAAGAGCACCATCTACCTGCTGGAAACACTGAGGAATTCCTTCAGCTTATGTAGCAGCGCAGGAGAGAAGGTATAGGGACAACCAGTGGGAAAGGAGGGCCTGCCTGGGGAGGAAGGAGGAAGGACTGCATTGGAAGCCGGCTCGCACCCTTACTGGAGCTAGCTGCTATCAGTGAGGGATGCCGAGGAACTGGAGACACGTCACGTGGGGGGCGATCCTGGCCACCATGTGCAGGGTTCGCATAGCTGGGACCCAGTTTGCAAGATTAAAATAACAAGGGGGGAGAGGGGCTGCCTCAGCCCCGGGATCCTGACAACGGCCACAGTGCCGTGACCTCAGCTATTGCTGCTCCCCTAGTAAGCCAGAAAAAGGAAACTCTGAGCAAAGATATTGCAGATTCCACCGAGCCACACGGATAACTAGATCTCTTAGCTGACAAAATGTAACCACTGGAAACAGGAATCTTTCCTTTTCTCTTTATTTGGACCTTTGGACAGGGAGCCACACATCTCGGATGGGAACCATCTTTAATCCAATAGAGAGCTCACTTTTTCAGGAATAAGCATGGAGAAAAATAGTGGGGTGATGGTTTAAAGCGGAAGTCAAAGTGGAAGCCCATCTGAGAAATGGTAAAAACATGCATCACAATGAATCCGAGTTATGGCGAAAAGAAGGGGGAAGGTTAAGGAAACCTCTATCCAGCAGACAAGACTAGCCAGTCATAAAAAGACAGCACTTTAAATCAAGAAAACTGTTTTTGTTTTTTGGTGATGAAAAACAATGCCATATTTTAAAACAAGGCTTGGGCCATCAACAACATGCTGAGAGTTGTTGAGGAGGAGAACATAAAGCAGCATATAGACATGAAAGGTTTCCAAGTCCACTGCTTGGAAAAACTTAGCCAATCATGTGTCCAGTTGATTTGAAAATCCCGATAAGTAAATAACTCAAAAGTGGGAAAGACATTGTATTAAATAGTGATAGTGAGCAATGAAATCCAAGAAGTTTATACCTATATTTTCATTGTTAATATAACAAACTGAAAGCAACTGTCAAAAAATAGTAACTGGAGGACACATACACACACACACACACACACACACACAAACAAACGCACACACACACAATCTGGAACAGCAGAGAGGTAAAATATGCTAAATTTATCATTATTGTGGAACAGGATCTAATAGATTATTTCATTTTTGATAGTGTTATAGGAATACTGGTCCAATTACATAGAAAGTTATGAACTTAGAGATGATTTATAAAAATTTAGAGAGAATTTTCATTAAAAGGCAATATAGCTTCCAAATCATTGAAGAGAAAATTAACAATAAAAAAATTAATCAATCCAGCTTATATGGAGTAACAGAGACCATATTTACCATCCTAAAATAAACCACAAAATTGATACAATATATGAAGCAATGATTTTTAAGAGAGGTGAAAACGATCATCCACTAGGACCCTGTCCTGCCACTCCCATACCAAGGCTGCTAGGCCTCCTACTGCCATCACCAATAATGTCCACCAAGAGGCGACATTTCCTTCCTCTGCTCCTACTGCAGAGCCAGTCCTGAGCAGTCCTTTTCCAGGTTTTGGCAGGCAGCTCCCAGAAGTGCTCTCGTGGGCCTTGGTCCCTTTTGGCCACCAGCAAAGGGATCAAGGATGAGCAGTAAGCCTCCTTACTCATCCAAGACCTAGGAACCTATCTGATTTCTGAGCAGGGCTTCACTCTTGTCTGCTGTCTGGTACTCTCTGCCCGGCTTCCCGAGTCCCCGGATTGGGCAGCCTGCACGCTGGCCGCAGCCATCAAAATCTGTTCCCCTGCCATGAGGCCACGCGTGATCGTGAGCAGGGCTCCAGGCCTCTGGAGCACCGTGGCTTGGACTGCGTCCTGGCCCTGGGCGTGCAAGTTCCATGCCCTTGGTTGAGTCAGTTTACATCTCTAAGCTAAGTTTCCTCATCAGTAAAATGAAGACATATCAATATGGTAAAAAAAAAAAAATCAGAATCGGGGGGGAATAAATTTCTGATGACTGAAGATTTTTTTAATTTTGAATTATACAGCGAAAGACATCATACAGATTTTACTACTTCAGAATTCTAAAGGACAGCTTCTACTGTTAAAACTAATGCATGAACGTACACGCAAACACACGTGCAGACACACTGACTCTGATCCACATATATCCCTACACACACAAGTACATGGACTCATGTACCACACACACACATAGCATGCACACAACCACATACATCAACAGGGGCACGTGCACACAGCCACACACACACAGTCATGTACGACACAATTCCCCAGGTGCGTTCGTGCGCACACACGTCATACACACCTTTGGCATTATTCTAAATCAATTTACAATTGAGGGTCTCAGTGTCCATTGTTTTATCTGCTCAGAAGATCCTGACTTCGGAGAGTGAAGCAGGAGCCCTTCGTCGCTGGAGACGGTCTTTGCCACTTACAGTCTCAGTAGAGCCAACATAAATGCTCTGGACCTTTGGAAGTGCAGTTCCAGAGCATACCTGGGAGCTCACATCCTATATATCTAAACATTTTAAGTGCAGTAGGTTCTAAAGTCCTGCCTTTACAAATATATATTTATTATAAGGGGGAAGGCCAGGTTCAAAATTAGAATTCCCAGACTCAGTGGAGTCCTGCAAAGAAAGTGAGTGTGTGGGGAGACCTGATTCCCAGATTCTGATCACTAGCCTGATCCTTTTCTTCCCAATCCTGGGTCCATCCCTTGCCATAAAGGGCCTTGGATGTGCACAGGGGGACACTCAGATTTCACATCCGGGCTCTGCCTATGACCTCCATGCAAACAGCTGCCCTTTGGTCTCTCTGTGAGTCCTGGGAATCTGAACTCCGGGGAGAGCTGGTGCAGGCACTAGAAATGGGTCAGGGGCTGCTGAGGCAGGGCATTTGGTGTCCTGGGTTCCTAGAGCACGGGGTGGAGCCAATGACCATGTCCCTTTGGCCCTGCTGATGCCACCCAATGGAGGGCGTGGCCAGAGGAAGTGTCAGGGCCAGAGGGACAGTCTGCAGTGCAGGACCGAGGGCAGCATGTCCCCTTGCCAGGGTCTAAGGCGAGAAGCCCTAAGGAAAGGTCTGAGGAGGCTGTAATGTATCATCATTCCCATTAATTAAAAAAAACAAAAGCTTACAACAGGCGTGCGTGGGAAGGGTTTTGTTCAAACAAGGGAATGCGCTTGCCAAGGTCTGGCCATAGAGGGATGGTGGGCTTGCCAGGTTGAAGAGGAACCGAGAGGCTGTTACTCTCCACTGGGTCTAAACACTGCCTGAATTCCTCCAGGTGACACTTAAATGCAAAGAGACATGGAACCCTCTCAAGTTGTTAAAATGTTTATGGTGAGCCATGCAACTCTCTCCTCATTCTTGGCTACGAAAGCAAGATAAACACAGGTGGGAATCTCATCAGCCTGTTGGTTGGTTCACTGTCCATGTGGTGCCCCCTCTTGTAGGAGGCTTTATCACATCACCCAGGGCTGATCCATCTCATGATCACAGCTGATTTTCTGCAGGTGGCATCACTTGCTGGTGACACGAAGGAGACATGTTAGCCACCTCCCAAACACTGAGGCTTCTCCTGGGAGGAGTCTGCAGACCACCAGTCCAGCCTCTGCACAATGATGCTCCTCAGTGTCACTCCCGGCTTGCTGCCCTGGCCTCTAACTCTGGCCAGAACCTCGCTGGATTGTCGATAAATGTCACCCATGCACCACGTCTAAGCTTGGCATCCAGATGTGATCATGGTTCTTTTCTTCCCATCAATGGATTGCTTGATCTTCGTGTAATCGTGTCGGCAGGATGGCCAGTACCGACCTCTTGAGGCCTCTCCGAACCGCCTCTGTCTGTAACTGTCCTAGAGCCCCAGGGGATCGGGTCTGAAGCCTGGCACTCAGACACGAGGATGACAGCTGGAGAGACAGGAATCCACTCCTGCTGTGGCTTCTACTGAGGCTCGATGTGGCCATACAAACAGATCCCACAGGCCCTGACTTCACTTGACTCGCTGCAGGGATGCTCCCAAACTGCCCCATTCCCCCCAGAGACCAAGAGCTTTCTGCTTGTTCCCGAAAGCTCCACCCCCGAGGGGGGACTGGGTCCAGTGGAGCATCCAACCTGGTTCCCCACCAGCCCTTAGGGCTTTGGTGGGGCCTGGAACATCAACTACCCTCCCCTTAGGGGCCCGTTTGTCCTTTCCAGCTAACAGACCTAGGTCATAAGCACTTTAACTCACCTGAGGGTGTTTTCCTCGCTTCAGGGGCAGTGAGGACGGGGCTTCTTCACACTCCAAGCGCCCCAGGTCTGGATGCAGACAGTCTGGCTCTCCCCCCAGTCCTGCAGGTCCTGGCCACACCTGCTGCTGGTCACAGTCTGTGCTGTGTTCTCTTCCAGGACAAGGGGTGCACTCTGACCCCCGCCCCACCCCCACCAGCCATGACAGAGGCGGCAGACAGGCAGGTGAGCTGGGGCCTGAGACCGTGCTCGCAGATCAGTGCCCCAGACACCGCTGGTGACTAGAGGGGCCACGGGGCAGAAGGCAGCAAGGGATGGGAGGAGGAGGAAGGTTCAGGATAAGGAGATGAAAGGGGGAACGGATAGCACTGTGAGGACCTCGGCCATGAAAGGGAAGAGAAAAGACAGTGACAGCTGGAGTGGTGTCGGTGTTAAAAGCTGCGGGCATTTTTTTAAATTTTATTAATTACCAATATATATTGACAGATTTCTTATTTTATTAAAGATTATGTTCCATGTCATATAACAGGATAGAGTGTGTTATTATTTATTAAATAATACATAATAGAATATATACTAGCATATTATCTTCTGTTTATTTATTAGCAGATAGTATATAATACATATGTAGGTGTTTATATACATAATATATAATTCATGCATCTATATAATATATAACCCATAACAAATAATGTAAGATTATGGTTAATATATAATGTAACAAGATTACATAACAATAATGATGTAATATTACCCATTGTATGTCTTGGTTCATGACACATTCTCATCGTAGGTGCCTGTCAGAGGTATTTATTTATTAAAATTAATATTATAAGACACAGTTATGAACATATCACCCAGCATCATAACAGGAATATTGACAGTGACATATTGTGTCCTCTTTCCCTATCCTGCTCTTGGCCTCTTCTCATAGGAAATAACCATCATTCTGAATCCTGGCTTACCTTTCTCGTGTTATTTTCACACACACAATATTTAAGATCAGTTAAAACAAGTGAACTGCAGGTACATTCAATGAAATGGATGAATCATACACTCTATGTTAAATTGAAAATGTAAGCCCTAGAAGGTGGCCTATAGTGTGCTATTCTTTTAACTATGTATATATATGTCAACTAAACTCACTAAATTAAGAACAACTACAGCTAGAATCCAGGTGGGAGAGAGACAGATAAAAGGTGATATGAGCAGATTTGCTGCAGGTGAGCGAGTTCCTTTCCAGTAACATGTCATTCTCTCTGAAGCAGGAGCCAAGGCCATCTGCTGGGAATCAGGGAAGAGACAGAGGGAAGCTTCGAGGTGTGCAGAGAGCAGAGAATGTTAACACCACTGAGTGATAAGTGGGGAAATGTGCTCACTAGGAAAATCCTGGAGGATTGCCTGGCAGCGGCAACATGGTGGGAATTGATTTGTAGTCTTAGAAACCTGTGCTGGGAGAGCCTGCTGCCTGCAGGCTCAGAACAAGTAGAGCTGGGTGAACCGAGATGGAAGTCGGCCTGGTGAGGAGCTGAAAAGTTCAAGGCTCAAGGGGGTTTTGTCTGTCACAAAGAGAGTGCTGACTGTGGATGCAGAGCTGGAAGGTGGGGAAGTGGAAGTAAGAGGAACATGGACAGGCAGGAAAGCAGAGTCAGTGCATGATGCCCCAGTGAGGGTGAAGGAGGGCCAGGGAGGCTGGTGGAGAAGCAGCTGGACGGCTAGAGGTGTTCACTTAAAGGAGAGAGGCTGGAGCTTGGGTGAAGTCATGCCCAGGTATGAACCCGGGGGTAGGGTGAATTGGGGGTGGCTGGCTCAGGCTGACGGAGAAGAAGACCCTAAAATGACCACACTAGGTGGAGGAGGGAGAATGAACTTTGACGTCTTGATGTTAGGAGGTGAGGCAATACAGAGCTCGTGGTCCAGGTGCTCCTGACTGAGGCAGATGATCAGGGAGGCCAGGGTGGCAGGCACTGATAGGAAAGGATCTGGGCTTTCCAGGTGCTCCCACGAGGGGAGGAGCAATCATCTGAAGGTGGAAAGTGAGCACAAGGAGACCAACACAGGCTCCTGGTCAAACTGGGGTTGTGAGGGGGCAAAGTGTCAACTCCAGTGATGGTGGCCCAGGAAGCAGGGACCACGGGTGAAGTGAGGGGGCACTCAGAGAAGAGAGGGAGAAGAGTCTTCTGGGTGTAGGGGGAAGAGAGGCCCCAGGACAAAGGAGCACAGAGGCACAGTGATGAGGATGGACTGGCTCTATGGTGACACTGAAGGGATGGCTGGATCTTTGTCCTGAGGGCTTAGGTTGGGGGGACTACTGGCCTCATGAGGACCCCCCTCTCAGCAGCCTGGACAGATGCTCCCTCTTCAGAGAGCTGTGTGGCCACCACTGTTCCTGGAGGGGCTCTGCCTCCATCTTCTCTTATCAGACGTTCCTGCTCAGCCCCCGACTGCCAGCGAGGGAGCCTGGGCCTCGCAGCTGCTTCCCGTGGAGGGACACAGGCTCCTCGGAGAAGCAGGCTGATCTTACTTTTCTCCGTAACCCAGAGCCTAGCAAAGCGCCAGCCCATTTGTGGGCCATGTATGGGCGCGGATACTTACCAAACTATCTCAAAGCAGTAGAATAGCAGAGCCAGAAGAAGTGATCACTGAGCTCACATAGTTCACTGCCCACACCCCCATTCTACAGATGAGGAATCAGAGACCAAGCGGTGAAGCAGCCTTGGCCAAGGTCACGCTGCTCTTAAATGCTGGCCTGTGTCAGGCATGCCAAGTGATGAGCTGCAGTGAAGGGGCTGAGAGGGGGCTCTGGGGCCAGACATCTTGGGTTCAAGTCTCAGCTCTGCCATTTATTAGCCATGTGATTAATGAATGTCCTTACCTTTAAAGTGGAACTCATACTGGTGCGAACTCATTGGGTTGTCATGAACACAGCATTCATGGAACAGCAGGACAGAGTTCTGTAAGGGTTTGCTATTGCTTTGATTACTATTATTATCACCAAGTGAACCCTGAAATGAAGAACAAAGGCAGCAAGAATTTTTATTTTAAAGGATTTCAAAATCCTCTGATGAATGCTTCATTACATCTATTCAAGTTTGCATTTGACACTTATTAACAACTACACAATGGATGACTTTTGAGGCACTCTTGCTTCATGTCTTTAATTCTCACTAATGACACAGGCTATTTAACTGGCAGCAGTTTCTTTTCCAGGAAGAGGGACAAAATGTTAAAAATGTCTCAGTGCCTCTCGGTCCCCAGTGAGTTGGTTGTGACCTGTCAACCCAGCTTTGGGGAAGTGCCCACTCCCCCTGGGCTCGCTGAGATGCCCCACAGCCTCCAGGGGGCGCCGTACCCCCACACGAATCCAGTCTCTTGGTTCCTATCTTTGCTTCAGATCCCTCAAGGACTGCCCATGCCGCAGGGCCCCATCTGCCCCGCCAGCCTCGCCTGCTGGACTCCAGGACACTATCCTGGGTCTCAACCATCCTCTGTTCATATGACCGCCCCACTACTCTACATTTTGTTCTTCAAGTGTGGGCTCCTGTGGCTCGCCACACAGCAGGGGTCTCCCCGTCCTCCACCTTGGGTAATTGCATTGTCCTGCACAGTGCCTAGTGAACACGTGTGGAGGCAGGAAGAATACAGAACAACAGGTGCTCAGAGAGGCTGCCTTTATCACTGCAGGGGCCCTAGAGAGCTTTCTCCCGGCTGGTTATTCACAGGCGCTGAAGCTGTGGAATCTCGATCTCACCAATTTAAAGGGCACCATCACTAATTACAAAATCAATCATTTCTTCAGTAGCAAAAGGAGAAAAGACTTTGTGTTCCCCACCTCCAACTTTTTTCCTCCACCTTCAGATGTTTCTCATCTCTGGACTAGGGTAGAAATCAACTCACAGAATATTATTTTTCAATGTTTTTTCCCACTCTGAAGATTGCTTTCCCAGAACCGATGAAGGCTAGAATGGACTTAGCTTTCCTGGACTGAGTATTCAGAGGCCTGGGGTGGGAAGGGGGAGGGGGGAGGGGAGATAACTCAGCAATATTGAACCTAACAGAGACATTACAATATTCTATTCTAAATAGAAAGGAAGCAGGGTGCTATAGAAACAGGAAAACCATAGTTGGAAATGCAATAAGGAGTTACAAGGGAATAAACATAAAGATGTAAAAATGAAAAAGGACATCAAAATAAAAAAAGGTGGAAATGGGAGAGAGGAGCAAGAAAATATAGATTTTTTTCTTTCTTTTTTTTCTTCATTATTCTTAGGATGTGTTGGAGCTTTCGTGATTATCAGTCTAAAGAAAATAGATATAGTAATGAGTTGATATATTTGAAGAATAAGGTAACCACAAATCAAAAGCATACAATACAGTCGCAAAAAACCCAAAAAGAAACAAACTCAAAATGGCTTAATGACTTAAATATTAGACAAGACACTATAAACTTCTCACAAGAAAACATAGGCAAAACATTATTTGTCATACATCTCAGCAATGGTTTCCTAGGGCAATCTAAGCAACCCAAGCAACAGAAATAAAAGCCAAAATAAATAAATGAGACCTAATTAAACTTATAAACTTTTGCACAACAATAGAAACCATAAGTAAAACTAAAAGACAACCTATGGAATGGGAGAAAATATTTGCAAAAGATGAGACTGACATTGGCTTAATTTCTAGACTATATAAATAGTTCATACAACTTAATAAGAAAAAAATAAACAACCAAATCCAAAAATGGGCAGAATAACTAAACAAGCAATTCTCCAATGAAGACACACAAATGGCCAATAGGCATATAAAAAAAATGCTCAATATCGCTCAATTATCAGAGAAATGCAGCTCAAAACTACAATGTTATCATCTCACACCTGTCAGAATGGCCATCATTGAAAAGTCCACAAACCATAAATGCCGGAGAGGCTGTGGAGAAAAGGAAACTCTCCTACATTGTTGGTGGGAATGTAGTTTGGTGCAGCCACTGTGGAAAACAGTATGGAGTTTCCTCAAAAGTCAAAAAGAAAAAAAAAAAAAGACTTATCACCTAGTCCAGCAATCCTGCTCCTGGGCATATATCCAGAGGGAACCTTCATTCCAAAAGATACCTTCACCCCAATGTTCACAGGAGCACTCTTTAAAATGGCCAAGACATAGAAGCAAACTAAACGTCCACTGACAGATGACTGGATAAAGATGTGGTATTAGGATATAACAGAATATTACTCAGTCATAACAAAGAAGGAAATAAAGCCATTTACAGCAACTTGGATGGAACTGGAGATTATCTTACTAAGTGAAATAAGTCAGACAAAGACAAGTATCATATGATATCATTTATATGTGGAATTTTTAAAAAATGATACAAATGAACTTATTTATAAAACAAAAACAGACTCACAGACTTATAAAACAAACTTAGGAGTTTGGGATTAACAGATACAAATTACTATATGTAAAAAAGACAAACGACAAGGATTCACTGTAGAACACAGGGAACAGTATTCTGTATCTTGCAACCTATAATGGAAAAGAACCTGAAAAAGAATAGACTATGTATATTTACAACTGTATCACTATGCTGTATACCTGAAACTAACAAAACAGCACAGGGAGTGAGTCCTTCTGGGACAAGGCCTCTGTGGCAGTGGCCTCCTTGCCACCACTCCATCTCACCAGGAGGCCAGGGTTTTCAGAGGTGAGGGAACATAGAGCTCATACACTTCAAATTGATTTCCCGAAAAAACTATGGAAAAACCAAATTCACCTGCAGTGTGGGAAACATGAGCAGGGCCCCTAAGCAGACCGACAAACCCAAAGTAAGATGGCCCGTTGTTCAGATCGGAACGACCTGAACGTTCAGAACAACGACCACCTGGCCCCAGTTAAATGACCACCTCACCTGCAATTAACTGCTCGTACTCAATGTCAGGGATGTATCTGTTGAGACTTGGGAGGTCAAAGGAGTCGGACCAGGGAATCCAGACCTGGTTGATTTTGGGGCTCTGCCAGTTGTACAGGTGGCCCCAAGGGGATAGCACCAGTACCGGCTCCTCCATCTTCAGCAGGGTCTTCAGGAGGAAGGCAATGTGGATTCAGAAGTTCCTACGGAGGCTGAAGCCCTCTGGAGGTTTGAAGTCACACAGAAGGTACCTGGCAGGGAGCAAAGGAGAGCGGATCTTCAGGGCCAGGCCTCTGCACAGGAATCCTGGCTTTGATAGAACAGATACAACGGGAATCCCTGCACAGCCCGTGGACTACAATCCAGACACATTCAGCACCTTCTGGTTTGTAAAGAGGAGGCAGAGTCCACCCATCTCCATGTGGCCAATTACTTCAAGTCCGGGAGCAGTTGCAGAAGACATCTTGGCATCCGTCTAACACCAAGCACCTGACTAGCACCTGAGTACCCGTTCTCCAGGGGCTCTCAAAATTCTTGTTCTACAGAACCCTATACACTCTTAACAATTACTGAGAAATCCAAAAGGCTGCTATTTATGTGAATTAAATCTATCACTATTTCCTGTGTTAGAAGTTAAATAAGAAGTTAGAAAAAGTGTATGAATTCACTTAAAAATATTAACAATCTACTGTATGTTACCATTAATACTCTTAAACAAAATATAATTCTATTTTTCAAAACAAAAATCATTAGTGAGAAGAATAGCAGTGATTTTAATTTCTGCAAATCTCTTTTGGACTGGTGAGAGCTGAATTCTCCTATCTGCATCTGCGTACCCTGTTTTGTGATATTACAGGCCAGGTTTTCCCTGGAAAATCCCACAGGAACTCGGGAGAGCAAGAGTGTGCAAAAGGCAGGTGACATCCCGGCGTTTCTATGAAAATGGTCTTGCACCTCAGGGGCCTTGGATACACCTTGATAACTGCTGCCCTATTCAAGGAGAGACTCTTCTACACAAGAGCCAGGCAAGGGTCCTGGATTCTGTAATGAGTTACCGCCACCACATCCCTCCCTTCTCTGTGTGTTTCTCACAACATCCATTACTGCAGATGAGGATGTAATCCTCAGCTGGGGCCTCTAATCCCAGAAGACTGCTAACTTCAAGAGAGAGGGTCCCATCTACCATCCCTACACCCCGCATAGTTTATTTTGAGTCATGCCCTAGATAACTACTTATCGGCACTGACCCTTGTGTCTTATTCCTGAGGTTGACTGAAGGAACCAACATCTGGATGGAACTGAAATTTCCCTGCAGATAAACAAGGCTGATAAACCACCTCATTCCAACACCTGACTCTGGGGCTCTTCAAAACCCGGGTAAGGACCCGCTTCATCTAAGAGGAGTCATCTGCTTGCCCATCCCGGGGGGTTCTGGGAGGCCGCGGCCACCAAGGGTGACCCAGACTCGCGGCCCCAGCCCCAGGGCCTGAGGGGGAGGAAAGCTTGAGCCTGTGCCCAAGCCCTGCCCCGCCCCGCCCCAACATGCTCCCCGGCACCACAGCCCTCCCCGGCCACCGCCCCAACCCCGATCCCACCCAGGTTATTGTCCACCGGCCCCCCCACGGCACGGACGTACATTTACCATCTGTGAGATGCCACCCCAGACAGGATGTTGGCCGCCTACTGACCAGGCCAGAACTAGTCGCCCGGCCGTGCAAGCCACCATCCCCAGCAGCAAACACCGCCATGGTCCCGGGCAGCTGCACACTTCCGAAGCCCGCTTCCCGCCCCAGAAGCACATGCCGGCCCGCGCGGAGCGAGGCGCCTGTAACCATGGCAAAGCCGCGGGGCTCTCCCCTAGCGCTTGCATCGTGTGTCTTCCCCAGTCTAGATGTGCTAGGGCAGAACTTGCGGAGCCAATGGGAGCCAGGGAGCGGCCAGGACGGGGGTGGGCGGAGGCTTATGGGCAGCTGGGTGGGGCCGGAGCGGGCGGGGCCGCACGGAATTCCTGACCTGCTGATGGCGCTGGCTGGAGGCTGGGGCGGTGCTGCCACCAGTGGGCGGGGCAGTGGGGCAGCGGGGCGGGGGCACCCTCACCTGTCCGTGTGTGGGGATCAGCCTGGGCTCCGTGGCCTCCGCTTGCACCGGACGTGGACCCAGTCTACCGGTGGGCAAGATAGAGGACTGAGCCCAGGCACGCATGGCTGGCCAGGTAGGGCACCTGAAGTGCAGATCTGCCAGGTCCACTGCCGGGCTTGCATACGCGCTGCTAGGCAGTTTCCAAGAAGACGGGATCTGTCATAAGAGGGGAGGTAGGGCTGGGGTGCCAGATGCCAGGTTCAGTGCAGTCTCACAGGAGAGCCACGGTGAGAGGGAGCAGAGCGGCCCCTGTGTTGGCGGGGCTAAGAGTTTGGGGTATAGGGTGGGGGTGGTGTGTGCCTTGCTCTGTGGTCTCCCCAAGAACCCTCACTCCAGAGCAAGGGGCTCTGCTCCCCCCACCACTCACTGCACTCCCTGCCTTCCCCAGCACCACCTGGGGTGTGGTCATGTCTGGGCAGGGAAGGCCCAGGGAAGGGGCTCATTAAGGGGCAGGGGCCACTCTGCAGGGATGCTGGACCTGACAGCGATGTGGTGCTTTGGAACTCCCCTGGGCTGGGTTTCTAACCAGTGGGATGGAAGGGCCTCTTCCTGGGGTGCAGTTGGGGGAACTAGATCCATCATGAATGTCAGCCCTGAAAATGGAGGCTGTGCTACATCCATTCCTGGAAAGAAAAATCAGGCCCCTCCAGCCCAGGTGACTCAGAAAGTCATTCAGCAATGTTCGGGGTCCCAAGTTTAGGCTTTCAACTAGAGCTGAGCGGCTCAGGATGCCAGATCCCTGTCCGTGGCTCCAGGAGTAGGCTTTCTGCTGGGCGACAGGATCCTCACAAACACGTGTGTCTTTGTGGGTCACTCCCCTCTGATAAGCTGGGAGGCAGGGTGCAGTTGTGGGAAATCGGGTTTCCATGAGGAGAGCGCCACCAAGTGGTGGGGGCACAGGAGACAGTGAGAAAGAGTCCCGTAGGCTTTCTGGAATCAAAAACTGGCACATGTGAAAAAGTGCATAATTTGTTTTATTGAACAGGCTGCTTATGTACGTTTGGAGGGCCAGGTTCAAGGACTCTGCATCCCTCCAGGACAATAGCCTCAATAGAAGAACAGACAGAGCAGGAGGAGATATGGGGTTTCTCCCAGGAATGAGGCAGAACAGGGATTTCTGCAGATTTGCAAGGAGACCCCGACCACTGAGCACGGGGTTACAACCCCATGTGACCCCTGTCGTGTTTGGCTTGGGCTCTGGGTCTGGCCTGATCATGTATTCTTCCAGCTGAGTTCCAGAAACTCAGAGGGTAGACTTAGAGAGGCTGCGTTTGGAACCCAGTATGGAGACGGAGGGTCGTTTATCCTGAGTCCCCTCAGCCTAATCACTGTAGCTGAGTTCCAACACCACCCAGGCCCTCAGGGTGGCCGTGGAGGGAGAGAAAGCCTGGCAGGTGACCCAGGGGTCCCACTGCTGTTCCCCTCCCTTATCTTTGTTCCCTTTCATCCCGGAAGGTGTGATTGTCTCATGTCATGGTGACAAGCCATCTCTCCTCTGTCAGGTGCGGTCCCCACCCCCACTCAGCCTTCTCTCTGCATGGATGCTGAAGGACCAGGCTCACTTGAAGTTCTGAGCTTGAGCAGTAAGGTGGAAACAAAGAAACCAATGGAAACAAAGAAACAAGTCATTGTGGCAAAGCTCCCCACCACAGAGAAGCTGCCCTGAGTGGAAGGGAGGGTGTGGGCATGCCCATTTGTTTCGTGTCTCCCAGTGCTCTTCACTTTCTTATTGCAGACCTGCATGGTTACAACAAAATGATCTGCAAAACTGAAAATATTTACTCTCTGGCTTTTACAGAAAAGGCTGACCAGCCTCTGGTTCCCGTACCGGTCAACTGATTGGAGTACCTTTCCAGTTTGGAAACATCTGGGCAGGCCCAGGTTTGCAAAATTCTTTAAGAGTAGTTATGGAGTTTTGCTTCTAAACATTTTTACGGCTGTATACTGAACTGAGGTTGTGCTGTGTAATTCTGAGCCAGGATTTTCTCAGACTGTTTCTCATTTCTTATACCGGACACCCCTAAATTCCAAGGGGAATGGGATGTTAAGGAAGCCATGGAGTTTAGGAAAAAGATACAGATTTCATTTCCATTTAAGCATCGATGTATCTCCATCCTAGGCAGTATCGGTTCTGTGGTATTGATAGGGGAACTAAATAGCAACCAAATTTATAGAAAATAGTTGGTCATTGGGTACACAAGTTCTTCTTTTCAACATTTTTTAATGTTTGCAGTTTAAGATGACCATTCCTGAGAAACAGGCAGCCTCTTAGAATGAAATAGCATTTTCCCTGAACCATACTCAATTTTTATTTTGTACACAGCAGGATGGACAATCACACATCCAACAATTGGGGACCTCAAAGATAAAATGTAACTTTCTGAGAGCACACTCCCCCAACTCCCCCTGCTCTTTTCACTGTCCCATTGTCCCTGAAGGCTCTTTCCTATCTTCTGCTCATGACTCCAGTAACTCTTCCTCCTCGTTCCTCAGCTGGTAAGTTTACTTTTCTACTTTAACCAAGCAAACTGAAGCCAAAAGAAGAGAACTTTCACCAGCAACTCCTAGCACATCCGCTCACCTTCTGATGTCTGTGACCTCACTCTGGGTTCCCCACCTCTTATTACAGGTGACATCAAAAGCCAGATCATCCAAAAGTCACCAGGGGGCCCATCCATCCAATCTTCTCTGGGCTGTCTCTCCCACATCCATCCTCTCTGTCACTACCTCATCTATTTTGTTCTCCTGCTAGTTGGCTCCCATTAGTATATAAAAGTCCATCCTCTTAAAAGAAACAAACAGCATTCATTGACCCTAATTCGCCCCCACCAATTGCCACCCCATGTCTTTGCAGCAAATCTTTAATGAGTAGTTTAAACTCACTGTCTACATATTCTCTTGAGCCATCCCCTTTTGCACCCACTCTGGCTTTTCCCCTGATCCCTCGCTCTATGGAAACTTCTCTGTCAAGGCCATCAGTGACCCCACGTTGCTAAATATAGTGGTCAGTTTTTAGTCTTCATCATGTGTGGCCCTTTGGCAGCATTCGACCCAGCTCTTCCATCCCTCCTCCCCCGTGTTCCTGCTTTACTTGGCCTCCAGCCTATCCCTCTGCTTTTGATCCACTGGCTGGTCTTTTGCCAACGTCTCCTCTTTTTTCCAAACATTTACTGCGAATGTGCCCCGGAGTTGGGTCCTGGGTCTCTCCTCTATCTCTCTGCTATACCTTTGGTGGAAGCAACCAGACTTGGAAATTGACATGCCATCAATTTCTCGAATGTCCAAACTCCCTGATTTGCCCTTTCCATTTGGAACTCTCTCCCTGATACTCATATACTTTTTCTTTCATTCATCTTGCTTTCACATTCATACATATGTTCTACTGTGTAAATTACTTTTCCAAATTTTGAATCAGTCCATACATATCATGTAAAATGCTCAGATCTCTATTATTTCCACTAAGATGCTTATTCTACCTTAGAACCTTTCTGCATTTCTGTATTTATGTCAATAAAGTTAATAGTATTTCTACAAGCCTCATAGTTAAACAGTGTGTTTGTTTGGGGCTATTATGTAACATGAAATAATGATACATCAACATAGTCCTTTTTCATTTAATTTTATGTAACACCAAGATGAGGTTTTTGCATGAAGACTGGTTTTATTGTAATTTTACCTACGTTATGGACAGTCAGTTTATGTGAAAGCCCTCATTTCTCCCCTTTTCTGATATATTTTCCATTTGGCTATTATAACATATACCTTGGCATGAAACAAAGTTCCAAATTCATTCACATAATAAAATCAATACATTTAAATTATATTTTTTAATGTTAATAAGAAAGAAAAAAACCCCAAACTCCTCTACTTATTAGGCATTTCTGTGGCAATATCTAATAGACTCCTTAACCATGACATTGAAGAACTGAGCTGATTCCAGCCCCTTTCCACCTGCTC
The DNA here is from genome assembly GCF_048773025.1 of Camelus bactrianus. Classification (NCBI taxonomy): domain Eukaryota; kingdom Metazoa; phylum Chordata; class Mammalia; order Artiodactyla; family Camelidae; genus Camelus; species Camelus bactrianus. The sequence continues at coordinate 138,338,342 of NC_133539.1, read as the reverse complement.
AGCCCCATCTTGTCCCATCCCCTGTGGATGGAGAGGACATCCATCCCATTTTCCGGGTCCAGATGTTGGAACCATGTTCTTTCTCTCTCTTTCTCTTACACACACACACACACACACACACACACACACACACACACACACACACACACACAGCAAATACAGCTTGTTAGAAAATTCTGGCTACTCTGTCTTCATTAACCACCTACTCCCTGTTCTCCACCCTCCTAGAAGCCACCTTCAGCCCCTTCTTGGACACCAAATAGCCTCCTTCTTCCATCTTTGCTTTTCTACAATCTCATCCACACAGAGTCAGAGGGAGCCTATAAAAGCAGACATTGAGGGGGTGGGTGTAGTTCAGTGATAGGGCACATGCTTAGCATGCATGAGATCCTGGGTTCAAACCACAGCACCTTCACTAAAATAAATAAATTACCCTCCCCCCAAAAAAAACCAAAACAAAAGCATAAATTGGACATCACCCATCCCATCAAAACTCACTAAAATGGTCACCATTCCATTAGGAACCAAAGTCGTCCCAAAGACTTCCAGGACTGGGCATGCTCTGCCTCTCAGCCTACACTCTCCCCATCACTCTGGGGTCCTCTGGATCCGGCTCTTCCTTCTTTCTCCGGATCTATTCTGCTTCAAGTTCATTACTCCATGAGATCTGCCAGGATTGCCTCATTCCCTCCTGCCTGCCTCCCATCCCACCACCATCACCTGAGTTTGCTCATATCACTCATTTTCCCCAAGCTCTTGCTACCCCCAACATGCTGCCTGTTTCCTCTGCTAAAACTCTGAGCCCCCAGTGATGGGGAGTCATGTCTATTTTGTTGACTAATAAAGCCCAAGACCCTTGGGAACGGGTATACTTACTAGATTCCCATGTGTAGTAAGAGCTTATACAGATTTGCTGAATGAATGCAGAGGTCCTGGTCCAATCCAATGGGGCACTTTTGTGTCCTGCTTAAAGAATAACTCTCCTTTCCTCCTGAGAGGGGGTGACCACTTCCTTGGTGATCAAAGGCAAGATCTATTTTCTTTATGCTGTTAACCTTAGGTGGGGGGACTGGGGGATCTTCATTTATATTTTAAAATTTGATTCAGTCTGCAATTTTTCTTCTGTCTATGTATCCTTTTGAGAAACCTTTCATGAGTGATCATTCTTCCATCAGATTGAACAGGATCCAGGAGGAAGTACCAAGCCTGTCCCTTAGGCCATTCTGTGTGTCATGTCCTGTGACCCAGTGGATGCTCAGCACATAATTGAACCGACAGGAGTGAGTGAAGAGATGGGAGCATCTCATTATTGTGGTGGCTGCACTCTGTCCGATGCCTTGAGATTTGGGGAACGGTTTACAAGTGCGGAGTTGTGAGGGCAGGGCCTCTGTGCTCTTCCTGAGTGCTCTGGCCTTACCCATTCCCCCAGCCCCCTCTGGGCAGCCAAGCTCAGGAGCTGGGCCACCGGCGATTGTGCTGATCAATAATCCACCTTCACCCCAAGTCCGGGGGTAGGAGCGGCCAGCACACCTGGTTGTAGACTCTGGAGTCAGGTCCTTGGAGGAATTCCTCACTGAACGATGTTTTGGACCTTTTATTTTTCTCTGCAGCCTCCAGCTGAAGAAACAGATTGCCTTAGATACATGAAAGGTGAGGACACCTACAATCCCCATAGAGCCCAGGTGGGGCTGGGAGTCTGCTGTTTGTACAGCCGGTGGGCTCGTGTTGCTTTGGGCATCCCTGTGCCTGAATTCCTGCAGTACACTCGGTGTTAAGGACAGGGGTGCCTGGCAGGGAGGGAAGCTTGTCGGGAGACTGCACAGCTGGGGAGACGTTAACCTGGGGTGAGCGGGAGCCGGCTGATGCATGGTATCTCGGTGCAGGGAACTCTCCACACTCAGAGAAGTTCCCACTCCCGCAGGGTCCCTTTGATCAGGGTGCTGGGCTGTAAGCAAAGCAGGGTCCCTGTGAGGATCATGGTGCCTTCAGGCAGTGGGAAGTGAGGGGTCCAGTGGCAATTAAATTAACTGTGTACCCGAAGCCATCCCCCGTCTCTTTCAGCCTGTTTCCTAATCTGCAAACCTGGAATCATGTTAACCAGCCCGCAGGTTCGTTGATGGGCTGGGACAAACTAGACAGCCAGGAGCTGGAATTCCTCTGTCCCCTCATTGTTTTCCTTCCTTCCCGCTATTTGCTCTCACAAGTTCAGTCTCTCTGTCTCTCTCATTCACTTGTAACTTTCTCTCCTGCTCTGGTTTCATTTGATTGCTCCCAATCCCCAGATGAGTGAAATTAATTTCTGTGTGTCAGTTCCAAATTCCCGGGAAAGATGCTCTGTCCCCTCTGGATTGGTTGTCCAACCCATCAGTTGCAGCCAGAGGAGTGAGTCCCTCTGTGACCAGAGGAGGGGCTCTGCCCAGCCCCCCAGCCCGCACTGTGGGAACACATAGCTCTCCGAGGAGGAGGTACTGGCTGTGACTTGGTGTCACTAAGTGTGAATTTATCTCTCCTCTTTCCCCACCTTCATCCTCCTAAACAAAGATGAAAATTAAACACTCCCGAGATTTGTGTCATGGAACACTCTGGGTGGGGTCTAAGAGGGCTGGATTCCCTGCTGAGTGTAAGGGGCTACAGTGACTCCCCAACGAGAGCCTGTAAAGGAAACAGCACCGGCCCCACCGGACACTTAGGGTGCTGAGTCTGCATGACATTGAGCCAGGCTTCTGACCACAGCTCAGGGGTCTGGTCCAACCGGTTAGTCTTTGAAGCCAACCAGCTTTGGATTCCTCAATCCCTGAGGATTTACCTGAACCACCAGCTTCTGCATCTCTGAAGACAGATGATGAGAACCCTTCATGTAAGGCATTTGCACAGCCCTGTGCCAGAATTTGTGCTGCACGGTCTGCCCGGCGAGCTGACCAAAGTTGGTATTTTACTGATCTTAGAAATAGTCTGGTTTCCTGATGCACTGTTTCACTGAACAAGCAACAGAAGCCACCTCTGGCTGATAAAAGCAAAAAAGGGACTTAATGAAAAGATACTGGGAGGGTGCATGGAGTGGCCCAGACCAGAGCCGACCCGGGGGCCGTAGGAGATTTTGGGAAGCCCAAGGCACCAGGCTGGGCAGGGTGCTACCTGGGCCCTGCTGCCCCAGCAGGGACCACCCTCCTCCTGACCCTCCACCTCACTGCAGGTTCAAGTCCCGGCAGGGCCAGGTCACACTGAAGCCACCAGCACACACCTCAATGGGGGAGTTTGCCCCGTCTCACCTGGGAGCATGCCTGGTGTGGGGAGAGGCCCATTTAGAGGAAGGCAGTTCCCCTACTGTTCCGAGTTAAGGTGCAAGTCATTGCCTATCACTCAGGAGAGCCAGGCTGTTCTGACCTTATTGTGGTGACTAGGCCATCTGAGTTCACTTATTACTTTTTATGTTGGAAGGCCCAAGAGGGAGAAAAAGTGGAGGTTCTAGTACTTATTTTATATTTCCCATGTACCAGGTGCGGTAAGCAAGCCACTTCAGACAAGGCCCAGAGCAACCACGTTAATAGGCCACGGAGCAAGTCTTGCAGTCAGGCCTCTGCAGCCCCGAAACCCGTGTCCTCATCAGCTCCGTAGTTACCAGTGGATGTTGTAGGGACTTATGGGACTGTGTGCTCCTGTGGGGGCTGGGATGTGTATGTTTAAATCCACATCTTCAGAAACTCGGCTAGAACCACAGCCACTGATTGTCTGCATGGAGGCAGAGGAGGGGAGGCTTCCAGCCTCTGGTCCAGCTCGTGTGGAGCTCAGAAGTTGCTCCTTCTGTCCTGAAAACAACACCAGAGCTGAGGGAGCTGAAAACCCACTGCTCTTCTTAGATCCACAAGAAAACTGAGGGGGAAAGCTGCTCCCAACCCAGAGAGGCAGCTGGGCAGGCTTGGAGAGTCACAGCTCCCAGGGCAGAACCCGCTTTTGCAAGAAACCCGGGGGCAGGCAGATTTAACAGTTCCCTGAGGCCAGCTGGAGGCTCAGCGTGGGGAAGTCTGAGTGAGAACTTCAGGGGCCAGTCAGAGGGGCCCCCTGCTCTTTTTCATGCATTTTACTTCCAGGACCGTACCCTGTTCTCAGAGTGAATATCATAGGAAAACTCCTCATGCTTCCTGCCAGGAAAGGATAAAATAGCTCTATTGAAATACACCCAGAACATTCTCTTCCATTGTGGGGGGTTGTGTGTTTTTTTTTTAATGAGAAATTATTTTACCAGAGCCTAACCAGCCTGGGGGAAGGGAAATCCCTTCTGTGTCACCCAAATTGGGGTGAGGGGAAAGAGACACACTTGTGGAGGTCACAGCTCAGGGCACAGGCTCAATGAGAACTAATCACAGGAGTATATATGCCCTGCTGTGTTCCGCTACCCCAACACCTTACCTCCATGTCAGTAGGGCCTCTGTGTAACAACAGGAATAAAATTAAAAGAAGTAAATGTCTCAGGAGTGTCTAGGGAAAACCCAAAGACAGCGGGGGGATGAAAACAAGGACACACAGGCAGCTTTAGGCTCTCACACCAATGGCTGTAGCAAACTACACACAGCCCATCCCAGTAGATAAACAGAAAACCTCACAGAAAAAAAATATTTATTTTGGTTCTCTTACCCAGTGCATTCCATGGTGCGTCCTCACCTAGAATTGAGTGGAAGCAAGTCCATTTCAGAAGGGACATAACTGAAGAGGAATGGCTTTCCAGACTCTGAAGGGCAGAGAAAGCACCAGCCTGGGTTAGAGAAAGGTGAGGGGTGGCATAGGGAGTGGGCTGCCTTCTTCCCCAAATGAGGAACCTTCCTGAGGCCAGCACCATGGGAGGGAGGGCCATGGGGTGGAAGCAGCCAGACTTCTTCCTGAGAACTGATGGGATGCCTCAAAGGGACCATTCAGGTGCCCATTCATGTGTCTTGACGGTGGGAGCCAGTCGGTCTGCCTCAGAGCCCAGGACTGAGGTGGGCGCACAGCAGGCATGTCTTGGCCGGATCCATTTCACTTCTCCAAAGCCCTGTGTAAAACATGAAGCGTGGACGGCCTGGTGAGCACAGCTCTGCCCTCAAGACCGGTTTTTACTCCTCTCTTCCCAGAGAACAGCATCTCTGAGCCGTTCCTGGGTGACCTCACAGAGATCACCCTAGTGGCCCAGGCTAGTGACCGGGAACATGTACCTTCCTGCAGCCAACCACAGACGTCCACTGATGCATCATATTCTGGCAAATATGTGAGTTCCTGTGCATTGGCCTAACAGCAGAGACTCTGCCACAGGCCAAAGAGGTGGTGTGTGGGACATACAGGGGTGCAGGACTGTATGCAATGCAAAGGTGTAAGTGGTGGCAGGGGTGCAGTGGCTGTGGAGGGTGAAGGCAGTTCAGGGAATGTGTGGGTGCAGGCAGTGAAGAAGTGCAGAGAGTGGCAGTGGTGCAGAGGTACAGGGAGTGTCGGGGTGCAGGGAGGTGCTCAGGCAAGTGCACATCCTCGCAGTCAGCCTGACCACGGGAGGCTAGTGCAATGTTTTGGGGCGGTGGAGGCGGCGGCAGCGGCGGGTGGGAGGCTGCCCGGGCAAGCCGGTCGATTTCTTCTCTTCCCTGCAGCCTGGCCTGGGGGGGCCTTGGCCGCCGGAGATTCACCAGATGTTGGACTCCAAGTAAGCTTGCTCCTGGGAAATGGGGCGGTTAGGTCAGGGGGCGGTGGCAGTGACAGCGGGGCGGAGCGGGGCTGCCCCTGGCGAACTGGTGGAATAGCTGCCTTCTCCCAGCTGCCGGGCCTGGGAGCAGCCTCTGCTGCCCCAGGTCGCCGGACACACCTGTCCCACTCAGCTTGCTGAGTGGTGAGTGGAGGCGGTGCCGTTAAGGTGCGGGGACCACAGGGGTAGGGGGGCTGCCGCGGGGGAGCCGGTCAATTCGCTCCACTCTCCTCCATGGCGGAGCCTGGGGGCGGCCTCCGCTGCCCCAGAGGTGGGACTCCAGTCTCCAGGTGAGCTTGCTCCTGGGAGGCGGGGGCAGCGGCGCCAGGGGGAGGGGGTTCGTTCCAGGGAGCTGCTCCATTTCTTCTCTCCCCCGCAGCCTGGCCTGGGGGCGACCTCTGCCGCCGGAGATTTGTCTGAGGTCCGACTCCAGGTGAGCTTGCTCCTGGGAGATGCGTGTGGTGCGGTCAGGGAGCTGGTAAAGTGGTGGCTGCGGGGATAGGGAGGCTGTCCCGGGGTAGCTTGTGTATTAGCTCCATGTCTGCACCGCATGGCCTGCAGGCAGCCTCTGCTGCCCCAGGTCCCGGGACACCCCTGTCCCACTTAGCTACCTGGGGGTGGGAGGCAGGGTAGTCAGGGTGCAGGGGTGGCGGGGGTCAGGGGCCTGCAGCGGGGAAGCGGGCCCATTTGCTCCCATCTTCCCCGGGGCTTGTCCTGGTGGCGGTCTCTGTTGGCCTGGGTTACGGGACACGTGTATCCTAGTCGGCCTGACCCCGGGATGTGGGCGTGGTACGTTGGGGGTGGTGGCAGCAGTGGCGGGTTTTCCCATGAAGTTGGTCCATTTGCTCCCATTTCCCCTCATGGTTTGCTCTGGGGGCGGTCACTGTTGCCCCAAGTTCGCCGGACGTCCATCTCCAGGTCAGCCTGCTCCCTAGAGGCAGCCACCGTGAGGTCAGGGGGCAGGAGTGGTGGCTGATGCGGGGGGATGGGGATGCCTTGGGGAGTTGGTGGATTGGCTCCCGTCTCCCCGATTGCCTGGTGTGGGAGTCGTCTCTCCTGCCCCAGATCACCAGACACACCTGTCCCATTCAGCCTGCTGGGAAGGGTCGCCCTGGGCGGTGTCTTTAAGGTGCAAGGGTGGCGACGGCGGCGGTAGAGGACCTGCAGCACGGAGCTTATCAATTTGCTCCCCTCTTCCCCGCAGCCAATCCTGGGGGTGTCCTCTGCTGCCCAAGAAGCCGGATGCCCTTCTCCAGGTCAGCTTGCTCCTGGGAGGAGGACGCAATGATGTCGAGGGGCAGGGGCAGCCGGCCGTAACAGCTGCCTAATGGGGCTACTTCTTCTCCTTTCCCCTGACGTGGCCTGGGGATGGCCTCTCCCGCCCAATATTCGTGTGACACACCACACCAGGTCAGGTTGCTCCTGGGAGGTGGGCACTGTGAGATCAGGGGGTGGGGAGGAGAGGGGTGCTGCCTATTGTGAGTTGGAGGATAACCTCCCATCTCTCTGGAGGCCTGACATGGGGGCGGCCTCTGCCACCCCTCGTTCCCAGGTCACACTTCTCAGGGTCATATTGCCCCGGGGGTGCGTTAAGGTGCGGGGGTGGCGGGGTGATGTCGAAGGTATGGAGCCTGCCGCTTGGGAGCTGGTGGTTTAGCTCCCATCTTCCCAGCAGCTTGGCCTGGGGGCAGCCTCTGTTGCCCCAGGTCGCAAAGCACAGTTTCCCTGACAGCTTAGCCACCTGAGGTGGGCAGGATGTGCTGAGGGGGCGGAGGCAGCTGCCAAGGCAGCGACGGAGGGTGCTGTCCCAGGCCAGCTGGTCTACTTGTTCCCATCTCTAACTTTGCTGCCCTAGTTTCGCAGGGCGTCCTCCTCCAGTTTTTCCTTCTCCTGGGAGGTGGGGGCAGTGCATGCAGCCCAAGGTCTGGGCTCTCCCCTGGGGAGGGGAAGAACTCTCTTGTTCTCCTTTGTCTTTATTCTTCAGCGAAGGGGTTACTGGACCCAATTCTTAATCCTGAGAAAGTGTAGCCTGTGTTACAGAAGAGCTGCTGGACAGTGAGTTTTCTGGGTGGGTTTTCACATCAGCTGATGCCCCAGGCAGGCAGGAAAGCTATTACTCAGAGCTCCTTAGTGTGGAGTTGGGGGGTGGCCCTGCTGTCCTCACCATACTTTTTAAAAATGTGTTACTCCCCTTTTTTTCCTAGGTGACATTTTAGGTTATTGGGTCACAGATTCCTGGCACAATCATCCCTGTTCTCAAACATCTTTTAAACTTGGGTGAAGTGATAAGTAGGGGAAGAAGATGATTTGCTGAAAGGTAAGAATACTTAAATTTGCATTAAAGCTACATTCTGTCAATCTTTCTCAAATGATTTTTCTCTGATTCAAAATCCACGACCTAATGAATGTTGTACTCCTTTGTAAATCATTGATCTTCACATCACATTTGTTAAGTGCTCAATGAGATTTGTTAATTAGATTATTTCTGAAAGGAAAAGCTCAGGCTTTTGAGAATTCCTTGTCTGATGTCACCCAGGCAGTCACAGTAGAAGACAGAGCTGATATAAAAATCCCTCAGCTGCCTGAACTGCAAAGCTTCTGGGATTACTGATCCCTGAAATGCAGGTGACTCTTGATGATATTCTGGGGGGTGGTTTACATGATCAGATTCTTCCAGTCCTGTAAATGAGTTCCGTGGCCCCAGTCCCGGGAGAACTGGTCATAAGGGCCATATCATGATGGGTGGGATGGGAAGGCAAGGTGTAAGAGCTGGCATCACTGAGATTCCACACTCGCTAAACACAGACTCCAGAGCTAATTGTTGTCAGGTTCTGTTCTGGATTTGAGAGTGTGTTCAGACATGATTCTTGCCCTTCATGAGTCACTGCCTGGGTGGAAGTAACCTTTACATAGATCTGGGGAGGATGGCAATTAAGTAGATGGGCTGTTATGTTTCTCAGTGTGCCCAGGCTTGCTCTTCCAGGCACTCGTGGGAATAACGAGAGTCATGTTATTCACTCATTCACTGATTTATTACCCTTGAATTGATCATTTGTCCCATAGTAAGTGAAACAAGGGATCAGGAACATGAGTTTTGTCCCCTCTCCCATCACTGATTGTATCTGTCAGTCCGGCGCCCTGCGTATGCATTGTGAAATGGTGGTATTTTTTGCCCAATGGGGCAGCACTGTCATTTCTGAGAATCAGGGGAGTCTCGTGGGTAGGACAGCACCCTGACACACATGGCAACCCACCCACCATGTGAGACAGCATTGTCGATGCTCAGGTGACCCGATGTAGAATGCGGTGCTAAACCTGAGCGTGTTCAGTGATCTCGGCTGCTCTAAAAGTACAGACTACAGGTCCCTACCTCTGGAGACGCTGCGGGTCTACACCCCAGAATTCTGCATTTTAAGAAGCACTTTAACTAATTCTGATGAAGATGATCTGAGTGTCCCAATGAGAAACACTGGTGTGCTATTCAGCAATACCGAGAATTCTTAGGGAACGATGTCTTTTCAGGATGGTCCAAGGTCCCTCACTTGAGACTTTTGCCTTGGGTTTAATTGTATGTGTTCAGAAGTGATGTCTCTCACTTCCAGTGCTTGTCAGCATGCTCTGTGCAGGGACTTGCTCTCAGTAGATGGCAAAAACTATGATTCTTCAGGTCACCGAGCTAGAGTGTGAGCGATCTTTTATTTTGGTTTTCTTTATAGCAATGCAGGGTCTCCCGAGAAGAGATTCAGACTGAACAGCTTTGTGTCAGACTTTGGAAGACCGCTGGTGCCCAAGGTGTTCTCTGACAGGGCAATGACGAACCTAGGTCCCTCTTTCACTGCTACATCAATGAAGTGGGCCACTTGGACAAGGCCAAATCTGCTATCCCAACCATAGCCCTTGACAGGGATGTTCAGCTCCAGGAAGCCATCAGATGCAGCAGGTGGCCAGAGGAGCCGAACGGGCTCATGAAATGTGACACCCCCAGCTTCATCAACACGGACCAGAAATCTTCCTTTGGGGAAGATGATCTCCTGATTTTGGAACCACCAATTGTTCTAGAAGATAAGCCAGTTGCCCAGACCTCACACAAATACTTGAATTGGAAATGTGCTTTGTCAAGTGTTTCTCTGAAGATGTGAAGTCTGTCTTTGTATGGCAGGAAGTCCCTTTTCACATAATTGTATGTGTTTGTGTCTGAGAGAGAGAAATGGAGACAGACAGAAAGACGGAGACAGAAGAGAGCCCCTCAGAAGAGAGCTAGTTAAGGTGAGTTTTGTGCCTTTAAAAAACATTTGGGGTTTTGGGGGGAACAAACTATTTACACTGCCTCATTCTCCTAGTTGGAAACCTTGGCCCCATACTCAGTGTTAGCGGCCTTGAATGGGGATTGGCACGGTGCATTTAATCTGGCGCTGCCACATCAACGCTCTGCCTTTAGCACATTACTTTGCCTCCCAGGGCTGCCACCCTTTAAACTGTAAGGAGAGGAGTCTGGAGTAGGTGATCCATCCCAGCTCTGCTGTTTTGCAAATTTCTGATTTCATATTCGGATGAGGCTGGGATACACCCAGAGCAGTATAAACAAGGCCCTACCTCCTGTCTCTTGCTGGGGCATCCCTCAGGTCTGTGCCTTCTACTCAACCCTTTACTGAGCCCAGCTTTTGTCAGGAGCCCAAGTGCCTACTGAGATGGCAGGGGACGTCTCTCGTGGTCACGGTGGCCATCATTTCTATTGGTTGTGCTGAAACAGCTCTTCTGAGATCCCCAGGCCACCCTTGCTCAAACCTGAGGACAGCCCTACTGTTCCTTTCCTAGGAGGAGGATCAATCCATGGTGCATTTTATGACAATCCTGTCCCCAGGAATGCACGGAAGGTTATCAGCAGAGTAAAGGGAGGTGCCTCTGTGTCCCTGTGTCCCTGTATCTCTGTCTGTTCACAGTGCCCTGCCACCGGCTACTGAGCAAGAAAAGTGCTATTCACCATGATGGGCGTTTTGCAGATGAGTAGGCGATGGTCATGTAGCTCGTGTGTGGGCTTTGAGCTGGGATGGTGAAGGGCATATAAATACCTCATCAACATTTATTCGAGGTGGCCTGGTGCCACACAGACTTGATTCATGAAGGCATCAAGCCTGCACACTGGTTTGGGAACAACTTGGTTTTGATCAGTCACACTGCATGCATGACTCGCTGCTAATCTCTCGGTGGTTTTTTCATTTTAGATTTATTCACCCAGTGTCTTGCTTAAGCTGAAAAATACTTTTATTTCACCAGAATATTCTCTGATTCTTTGTTTTCACACATCCAGTTTTTTAATTCCTTTAAAAATTGTTCTGTGTTTATAATGCCTCCTTATTTCTATCATCTCTAGGTTCCCAGTGGCCTGAGCCATGCACCAGATTTTATGTAGGAACTGTACCACCAAAAGAAATCCCCTCGCCATAATATCTTTTGAGGAAAATATTATTCTTTAAGACTCTAACACTAAATCGTAGAAGAAAGCATGGAATATTTCTTGTAGTTAATACATGTTCATGCAAAAAGAAATTTGATATTTTCATTGAAAAATGTTGATTTTAATAACTTTTACTAATGTGAATATTATTATTCATAATTTAAGTAACCAAATAAAACCAGTTATTTATTATAAAGATTGAAAACTATTTACATAGTCTCTCAATTAGAAGACTGAAGTGTATTTAAAAGATGGAAAATTACCCATGATGACACCATCTTTTTTATTAACTAAATATCAAGAACTGTGCAGGGTTAAGATTTGACCCCCTGCAAGCTGCCAGGTTAGCATGAGGTAGTCTGTGGATTCTGCCAGAAGACAGGACACTCCCCTAGGATCAGAGACAAAGGACTTCCTGCTGGCACAGAAAGCAGCCTGGGGTTCATGTTCATGTTAGCTCCTGAGCTCTTTTCCTATTGCTGTTGTAACAAAGGACCACAGACTCAGTGGCTTAAAGTAACACACATCCATTGTCTCACTGTTCTAGGGTGCAGAAATGCAAAGTCAATGTCAGTGGGCTAAAACCAACGTGTGGCCAAGGCTACGTTCCACACTGAGGCTCTTGGGAGGGATTCATCTTACTACCTTTCCCAGCTTGCAGAGGTGCTCACACTCCTTGGCCCAGGGCCCTGTGTCACTGTGACTTCTGCTGCCACATCACATCTCTGTCTCTGACCAATCTGCCTCTCTCCAAGGACCTCCATGATGACGTTTGCTTTCCCACAGTGATCTGCCATCCCAAGGTCCTTGACAGTCTCACCTGCAGAGTCCCTTTTGTCATGCACACTGACATTTCTAGGTTCTAGGGATCAGACCGTGGACATATTGGGGACCATTATTCTACCGAGTTCTTCCCTTTGGCCCCACTGGTTCTTGTCCATCCCACATGCAAAATGCATCCACCTCATCCCAACACCCTCCAGAGTCTCATTTACTACACCATCAACTCAAAGTCCAACATGTAGTCTAACTATTATCAGCTCAAAAGCCTAAATATTTTCATCCTCATCACCTAAGTCAGGCATGATTGAAACCTTGGGTGTGATCTTCTCTGCTCAAAATCCTGCAATGGCTTCTCATTTCACTCAGTGAAGAAGTGAGAGTCCTTATGGTGACCTTACAGCTTTCCTCCCCCTCCCCAAGCTAAGCTCATCTCCGGTTTTCTCCCTGGCTCACTCCGCTCCAGCCACACTGGCCTCCCTGCTGTCCCTTGGGGACATCAGACATGCACCCACAGGCCTGTTGCCCTGGCCGGTCTCTGTCCAACTCATATGCTGAAGTCCTAAACTCCAGGACTACAGAACATGACCCCATTTGGAAATAGGGTTGTTGCAGATGTCATTGGTTAAGAAGAGGTCATTAGGGTGGGCCCTAATCCAGTATGACTTGTGTCCAGATAAAAAGGGGCAATGTGAACACAGAGACATGCGTACATGGCAGATGACGTGATGAGATGTGGAGAGAAGACGGTCGTCTCCAAGCCAGGGAGAGAGGCCTGGACTAGCCTCTCCCTCCCAGCCCTCAGGAGGAGCCTGCCCTGCTGACACCCTGCCTGCAGACACCCCGCCCCCAGGGCTGTGAGACAGTGAGCCTCAGTGGTTCACGTCACCCAGTGTGCGGTGCTGTGTTAGAGGGAGCTCAGCAACTAGCACCCCGTTCTCAAGGTCCTCAGTGAGCCCAGCTCTGGCCATCTCATTTTAACCTGGAAACTGCCTTCCCCTTGTCTCTGCCCCAGAAACCCCCTCTCCCTGATCATATTATTTCTATCACCTTCTAGAATACCATATATTTCACATGACTGTCAAGACTGTAGTTTATGTTCTGCTCCTCCTCAGTCCTACAGGGACAAGGATCCTTATTTGTTCACTGACGGACCTCAGGTGGCTTGACCTGTACCCGTGGCACAGCAGTCAATACAAATTGGCCGGATGGAAGGAGGGATCGTTCCTTACATTCACAGGTGAGTGAACGAAGATTCCGGGGGACTGAGAGTTTCTCTCAGGCACAGAGCTGGTAAGTGTCAGGCCAAGGTGTGTTTCAGGTACCTATGAACCTGAGGGAGGCTTGAGTGATTCCCTTTCCATTGATTAGTATTTCTCAGGTGTCTCTCTTTCTGGCTCTAACTTTTGACTTCTTTCTGTTATTCTTCTAAGCTTTCAACCAGTTTTAAGTTTTAATTCTGCTTTGTCTCAGGTAAACTAATGAAATCTGTAAATCTTTTTACTCATTATTTATTTCATCTAAATACATTGTGATTAGTGATGATGTTTTATTTCTGGCATCTTGTTTTCTGAATTCTATTTGCTTTGCTCTCCTTTTCTCCTGCCTGTTATATACCTTGCAGTCATGGTTAAGAGCATGGTGTCTAGAGACAGCCTATCCGGGCTTGTTTCCCTCCCTTGCTAACCGTGTAACCAGTATATGTAATCTCTTTGAGACTCACTTTCTTCATGTACAATAAGTGGTACTATCCGCCTCAAAGACTGTGAGCATTAAGTGATAAAATAGATGAAGAACTTAGAATAGTGATTGGCCTATTTTGCGTTCTTCATTTTAACTTCTTTATTTTTATTCTCTTTTTAAACAATTACTTTAGAGATTACTGTTGAATTTTAATGAACACCATAGATATTGAAGATTAAAATGTTACTTAACCCATTCATTGAATTTTATATACCAAATGACATCTGTATTTTGTTTCCATAAGTTCTGTTTGGTTCTTTACAAAATTGATCTGTTTTCTTTTTCATGATGTCCTGATTTTTCATTATGTTATATAAGATTCATTTTATCTTTTAATGATTCAGTCATACTTCTTTTATGCTCTCTCTTAGATTGTTTCATAATTTTAGTCTCTGGAATATTAATCATCTTGTGTTTTATGGTTAGATCATTCTTCCCAGTGGCACTGATTTCCTTCAGTTTTTAGTTGTGTGTCTGTGTGTGTGTAGAGTTGTGGGAGCTTCTCTATAGTGAGTACATTTTTTTTCCTATGATTGTCCCTTACATCTTGGTTTTTAAAGTTTCCCTAGAGAACAATTTTTTGTTGATTATCCTAAGGCTCCAGGTGATATGATCAACCTTGAATTATTATATATTTTGGTTTGGGAATTCTGGAATCTTCAGTGGAGTATCAATTTGGATTCCACATTCATATAAAGCAGGGGCGTGGAGATTAGATTTTTTTAACGCAGACTTTGTTTTTCCCTAGAGAACCGGTTGTTTCACCCCTCTCCTGTGTGCACATGTGGAGAACTTTGAGTCTCCCTTTCAGTGAAGAGGCAAGACTTCCAATACGTCTTATGCAGAGGTTTCTATAAAGGAAGACTCTTCTACATCTGGTATGGACCCTGTTTCCTAAATGGACATTGTATCCCTATTTATGTGCAGATGAAAACCCCTTCCCTCCAGGGTGTGGTGGCATCAGCTCACAAGATTATCATTTTGGCGTTGTGTCCTCTTTGTATTGTCACCTGGGAACTTCTCTCTCCATAGTTAGCTCTGTGTTACTTTTGTTGTATTTTATCCGGCATTACTGAAAGTTTTACTTAAAAGGGATCCTAACTAGCTCTGTTTACCTGTTTCCAGAGCTGAAAGCTTCAGTTCTAGAGTATCTGTTTGATTTTTCTTAAAAATACATTCCAGTATATTTCTCTGTTGAAAGTCTTGACCCTGTAATATATTCTCCCATCATTTCTTTATTTTCTTGAATATATTAAAAGTATTTTATAGCCTTTTATGCCTACATCACCTGGGGTTTGCATCCTTTGTCTAATATTACTTATTCTCATTTTATCCATCATATAGTCTTGACATGTTTCATGTCTAGAAATTCTTTATTACATGGCAGACATTGCAAATGAAAAATCCATATCTTATCTTCCGTAAGAGGTTTTCTACCTTCCCGTTAGGCAGACAGGGTGAGGGACTGATCATCTCACTCCAATCAGGCCCTGAGTTGTGTCAGGACAGAAGTGCCTTTTTTCTTAAGACAGCTTTGAGGTATATTTGGCAAAATAATTTTCACACATTTAAAGTGTACAACTTAATACATTTTGACATAAGTGTATCCCCAAGAAACCATGACCACATTCAAGACAGTGAACATACCCATCACCCACAAAACTCTTCTCCTGAATTTTGTTGTCTCTCCCTCCCTCCCCATCTATTCCCCTGGAAACCATTTATCTGCTTTCTATCACAACATACTGGTTTGCATTTTCATGATCGTTGTATGAATGGATTCATGCAGTATCTACTTTATGTTGTCTGACTTCTTTCATTCAGTGTAATTATTTTCAGAGTCATCTGTGTTCCTGTATTAATAGCTTATTTTTCTTATAGCAGAGTATTGCTTAGTGCTGAGTTTTTCCTGAATAGTTTATTGTGAGCAGTGTTTGGATAGACCATCCTTTGTTTCTTCATTTACTTCTTGATGGATGCATGGGTTGTTTACAACTTGAGCTATTATAAATATTATTGCAGTGAATATTTGGTTACAATTCTTTGTATGGACATATGCTTTTATTTTCTAAAGCATCAGATGAGGAATGTCTGGCTTATATGGCAGATTGGTGTTTACCATTTTTAAAGAAACTGTTAAACAGTTTTCCAAAATGGTTGTGCTATTGTAAATTCCTCGTGGTGTGTATCAGTTCTGGTTGCTCTATTTCCTTGCCAGCAATTTGTAAGGTCAGTTTTTCTAATCGTATACATTCTAGTATGTATGTGTACTACTATCTCACTGTGGTTTTTAAAAGCATTTCTCTAATGACTAATGGCATCTTAAATCAGCATCTTTTCATATACTTATTATCCATCTGGATATCTTTACTGAAGTGTGTTTTCTGGCCTCATTCATTCATTCATTCAGGTGTTTGCATTATTATTGAGTTTTGAAACCTCTTTATTCTGGATCAGACACAAAGAAAGACCTTTACCAGATATATGATTTGCAAATAGCTTCTGTCTATGGCTTGTCTTTTCATTTGCTTTGCAGTGTTTAGAACAGCTTTGAAGAGTCTTCATTTTTGTAAATTTCACTCTATCAGTTACTTTTTTAAAAATAGATTATACTTTTGGTGTCATAGCAAAGAAATATTTGCCAAACCCAAGATCATAAAGCTTAAGCCTGTGCTTTTTCTCCTAGCTGTTTTATAGTTTTAGATTTCCTATTAAGACCTATGATCCACTTAGAGTTAATTTTTGTATATTTTGTGAGGTGTGTATCAAAGTTCATTTTTTTTTTTGCATATCACTATCTAACAATTCCAGCACTACTTGTAGAAAAGATCCTTTTCTCCACTGAATCCTTTTGAGAATCAATTGTCTATATAAGTGTTCGTTTAGTTCTGAACTTTCTATTCTGTTCCATTATTCTATTTCCCTGTTTTACACCAACACCATACTTTCTGATTACTGTAGCTTTATAAAAAAAAGTCTGAAAAACAGATAGTGTAAGTCTTCCAAATTTGTTTTTCTTGTTCAAAGTTGTTTTGGATATTTGGGATCCTTTGAATTTTCATATGAATTTTAGAAACAGTTTTTAAATTCCTTACATCCTCTTCTGCCAAAATTCCACCCATGTCTTTGGCCATCTCCAAAGCCACATTTTCTGAAGAGGTCTCTCTAGATCCCAGGTGAAAGTAATTTCTCTTTCATCTGTGCTCCATTTACATTTCATAATATTCGATTGCATTTATTCATATTTGGCTTTATGCACTTGTCTGACCTTTCCTGCCATATAGTAAACCTCTCAAGATTAGGAATCTTGACTTGTTTCCCTCTGTCTGCTGAGAAAACTAATTCTATGCTTTGCAGGAGTGAGCCCTGCAGTAAGAGGTATCTGCAGCACACATCTATCTCATTGCTTGCATATTGTCAAGGAATCCTGCAGATTTAGAATTGTTTATTGATTGTTGTCTCCAAGACGGCTCAGTCTTTTTTATTTCTATTACTACTGCTGCAGTTTCAAAGAACAATGGGCTAATTATTTTCCAAATATGAAAACATACTGTAATTGAGTTGTGATGCAAATTATGTGCTGCTGTGTCTTAAAAACCTGCTTAGTGTTCACTCTCCTTCACTCATGGAACTTTTGGGAGAATGACATATCCTTAGAGATAGCACTGCTGACTTTGGCGACCTGAGCAGCAGTATCTGAACTCACTCCTGCTGTTTTTCCAGTGTCCCTTCTAGCCCTCCTCCAGCCCTCCATGCCCGAACCTGCAGTTCTGCCCTCGAAAATCCTATTACTTCTCAGGATGACTTCCCTCTGAAACATAATCATATCCTTCTTGTGGGGACATTCAGTCCAGTGACCTGACAGCAGGGGAAAATGTTTAGTCTGCTCTTGGTAGAGCCTAAACCCTTCCAAACTTATTATAAGCAAATCCAATGAGGAAACTGTGTTGGCATCTAACAAATCAGCATAAATGTCTGATGAGGAAGATCAGCTTCCCCTTCCCACTCAGGCGTCATGTTGGTGTGACTCTCACGGTGGTTATCATTTTCTCCTGTGTGCAATTTAAGTTTCAAGACATTATGAATGGCTTTTTGTTTTTCTTCCTTGGTCTTTCCACATTCACTGTGTCTGGTGAGATTATATGAATCCTGCTTATTTTCAGCCCAGCACTTACCCTTTTTAAAGGATCACGTGTTTAAAAGGCTAGTGGACAATTTGTTAGAAGATAGAAATCCTTAGATTTTGGTCCTAGAGTTAAATCTTGGTTAGGGGGTGAATGAAAATTCCCATTAAAATTTTAAATTCAGTGTTACAAAGTTTTAAAATTAGTTAAATATTAGCCAATTCCATTAAACACTTTAGCAGTTATTTACTTTTAAGCCTGTTTCTGGGGCAATTTTGCAATGATTCCCTCCCTTTGTTGATTCCCTCTTTGTCAGAATCCTTGAGAGGCCCCTGTCATCACTGTCAGTATCATCATCATCATCATCATGGAACTGATTCCTCTGGAAAATTCTAGGAAAATAAACAGATGGGCGGGGTTATGTGTAGGTCAATGTGTGCATATACAATAAGAACAGTTATCAGACATTAGATGCAAGATATCCATTTTATTTAGAGAAGAATGTGGTCATGAAATCCTGATGTGGTGAATGAAGGAAGCAGTGGGAACAGGATAGTCAGTGGACAGGAAGAGGAAGTGAGTGAAGTGGGGAGCATAGATCCTTGGTTAGGTGATCAGCACATTGGTGAGAATGAGGGGAGTGTGATGGCAGAATCATGTTCCTCCCCGCCACAGGTTAGCCAACAGTGACATGTTTCTGTACATGGCAAAAGGGATGACAGATATATTAGGAGAAATATCTTAGAGGATTTCTGTATTCTAAATTCTCTATTAGCCTTTTAAGCCCATGATACATTATTAAAGTTTAATGGAGGGCCACAAATAAAAAGGATTCATATAATCTCACCACACATACTGAAGGTAGAAAGACTAAGGAAGAAAAACAAAAAGTCATTCATAAGTGCCTTGAACCTTAAATTGCTCATGGGAGGAAATGTCACACAAGGTGAGTGTCACAGCCACATACATAATTCCTGAATGGGAGGGGAGAAGGGGATCCTGAGATGAGACAATAGGGTGAGTAGCCTGGATTGTCCAGGTGGGCCCAATGTAATCACAGGGGTCTTTAAAATGGAGGACATAGCCCAGCTGAGTTTAAAATCAGAGGGAGGTGTAGCCATGGAGCAGTGTTCAGAAAGGCTGCTGACCATGAAAATGGAGGAAGTCGTGGGACACAAGCTAAGGAAGGTGGGTGACCTCTGGAAACTGGAAAAAAAAACAAAAACGAGGAAACATTCTCTTCTAGGTCCTCTAGAAGGAAGGAACCCTGCTGGCAACTTGAATTTAGCTCAATGAGAACTGTGTTGGATCTCTGACCTCCACAGCCATAAGGTGATAATTCTGTGCTGGTTTAAGCTGTTAAGCTTATGGAAGTTTGTTACAGTGGTAATAGAAAAATAACATTGTGAGCGGTAGTGTAAGGGATTAAAGTTCTAGGCTGGGGTGTGGAGAGGATTCTGACATTTACACCTAAAAAACAACCAGGTGCAGTGGGAAGGTGTTTTAAGGAAGACCTACCTGGCAGGGCTATTGATAGGACTGTTTGTTGTGAGGAGAGCATTGGAGTAGAGGAATCAATTAAATCTCTACCAGAAAAATAAGGAATAAAATATAACTGTTCTTCAGTGTTAGTGGATGCAGGAATGGAAATGGGCAGAGAGATATAAACATTACTTTGAAATTAGCTACAGGTTTGAAGACTGCATGTTGGGGAGAGTTAGCCGATGTGTGGACTGAATGTTTGCATCCCCTCAAAATCCATATGTCAAAACCCCATCTCCCAGGGTGATGGTATTGGGAGGCGAGGCCTTTGGGAAGTGATTACTAGGATAAAATAAGGTCATGAGAGTAGAGCCCTCATGAATGGGATTAGTGCCCTTATAAAGGGCCCCAGATTGCTTGCTTCTCTGGCCCATGAAGATAGTGGGAAGACAGCCATCTTCGAGACATGAAGGCTATCTTCTCCCAGATGCATTGACCTCAGCCTCCAAAACTTAAGGAACATGCTGGTTGTTTCAGCCACCCGGCCCATGGTAATTTGTTACAGCATCCCAGACTGATGAAGACAGTGGAGAATGCTTCTGAGTTTGACACTGATTGCCTGGAGAATGCTGAAACCCAGGGAAGTGGGCAGCACAGACGTTTACTCATTTAATCCTGGCAACACGGTACGAGATAGAGTCTACATATTCCTCGCTATTTAAAAGGGAAGGAAAAAGAGGCACAAATAAAAACAACAACAACAACAACAACAACAACAACAACAATAATTTTTCCAAGATTCACACAGAACCCCCTGGAGGCATAGTGAGAATTTATACTCAGGCAGGCTGACCACAGAGCCCCTGCTCATAACTACTAAGTCAGATCACCTTGCTTATGTGGATCAATTTTTTTCAAGTGTGATATGAGGGTACTGTGTCCAGTAACTTATAGTTTCAAAATAACTCACTGTAAGGGAAACATTAGTCGCAGGCATTGCAAACCACAGAAAGCTACACATACAAAAATAACTTGTTAGGGAAAGATAACAAATAATGTTTTTAAATATTATATTTGCTGTACCTTTGCAATAAAATGTGTATTTATAATTCTGTCTGGCTACAGAATAACTTCATAATCCTGAATGTGGCTGGTGGCTCCCATGGTGGACAGCACGGGCCTAGAGAATTTAAGTGACTTGTCCAGCCTCGCCCAGGAAGCTAGTGGTGGGATCAGAGATATAGGTTGGGACCTTTCCTTCCTATCCAACAAGTCCCTCATGGAGGCTTAGAAGCTTCTCCTTTGGTGCCCAGATGTCTATCTGTACTTATGACATCTTGTCAGGTGTCCCAGCCTGCTCCTGAACATAAGGCAGTAACAACTTCTGCTCTTTTCTGGCCAGGTAATACATTCTAGTAACTTCCATTGACTTCTTGGCGTCAGTTCTTACCTGGAAGGGTAGTGGCTTGAGATGGAAATGTGTCCACATGACAGGGTTTTCATAAACATAGCAGGAGTTGTCAAGAGAAGAAAACGTCAGGAAGACGAGTGGAAGCAGGTCATTTAATATACCAAATGGGTACTTTCACTGTATGTTTGTGTTTCCAAGTCCAGACTTGTTCTGCTCATGCATTACAGGCCAATAAATCGGGAGACCAGGTTTTGGGGCAAGAAATAGCGACTTTAATTTGGAAACCCAGCTGAGAATATGGAAGTCTAATGTCCTGGAGAACCATTCCCCAAAGTCAGAATTCAGGCTCTTTTTATATTAAAAAGGGGAAGCAGGAATGCTTGGTTTTTGCAAACTTGGTTTATGAATTCTTTGTTGTTAGAGTCTTTTGTTCTTACAGCTCTTCGCCCGGGTCACATCCGTGTAAACCTCCAACAAACAAATGTTATTTTCTATTCTGTAACATGTTATCTTTATATGAATGGAAAAGTGTTAATATCCTTCAAAGTCAGAGCCTTGAGAATAGGTTCTACTGTATATTTCAGGCTCTAGGCAACATTGTTTTACAAAACGTGCAGAACCAACAAGACTATACCTAGGAAACAGGGCACAGGGTTAAATTCAAAAGAACAGATCTAACATGGAGTCAGATTTGTTCTTTCCTATTTCAGTAGTGCCATGGAGAAGGCAGTTTGGGCAGCTTGTTGTAGGGTCCTGGTGGCTTTCTCTCTCAGCCTCTGGGCGCCTCTATAGCAAACACTTCATAGCTGTCTGGCCAGCTGGAAAACCACTCCAACTGTTTTGCCCGTAAGATGCATTCTGTTTATAACTCATCTCTACTCCTTGGAAAACAACTCAAGAAAAACTCAGTTGGTTTTCCACCAGCAATGGGCAGGGGTGAGGGATAGCATGTAATTATTTTATAAAATAAAAATAAAAATTAAAATTAAAATTAAAATAATAATAAAAATAATAAAATAAGTATTAAAACAGCACTGAGCACATAGGAGAGAGTCAATAAATATTTCCTGGCTTAAATTAAAAGTGATGGCTCAGTGATTCTATGGCTGCTCTATTTGCTGAGCTTGTTACTCCTTTGCTCCATTACAATTTTTTTAACTGAAAAAGAAATGCATGCATATGGTTAAAAAAATTCAAACAGAGCACAAAAATACACAAGTGAAAGAAGTTTTCCCTCACCCTCTTTTCTTTCAGCCCTCCCTGGAAATGTCACTGTTTATTATCTTTTGTGTGCTTTTCCAGATAGGCTATGCATATTCCCACCTATGTATGTAAATTCCTTTAAACTTTTACTTATTTTTAACTTAAGGGGGTTTAAATCCTCAAGTGTCTTCTGCCCTGGTAATAGAAAAGAACAAATCTGACTCCATACTAGATCTTTTCCTTTGAATTTAAACATGTGCTCTGTCTCCTAGGCTTCATCTTGCTTGTGAAACAGTGTTGCCTAGAGCCTGAAATATACAGGAGAGCCTATTCTGAAGGCTCTGACCTTTAAGGATATTTAACACTTTTCCATTCATATAAAGATAACAAGTTGCAGAAAAGAAAATAACGTTTGTTTTGCTGGAGGATTACAGAGATTTGACTCAGGCAGATAGCTGCAAGAACAAAGGATTCTAACAAAAAAGAATTCCTACACCAAGAAATTTGCTACAACCAAGCACGTAGGAAAGGAGCCTGAATTCTGACTTGGGGAGATGGTTTTCCACGACATTTGTTTGCCATCAAGGTCTACAGAAACTTGCTATTCCATGCCCCAGCACCTGGGCTCTGAAATTATTGGCCTGTCCTGCACTGAGGAGAAAGAATTTGGACTCGGTAACACTCCTATCTACCTAGCAACCTGGGCACTGGAACTGAGGACAGCTCTCCCACACCCAGGGAACTACTGTGAGCCCTTGATGGTTCCAGTAGGGTGGGGTGAGGTTTACTCAGGAGGGATGGGGACTATGTACCAACACTCAGGCAGTCTGCTCTGTCTGGGGCTCTGATCTTGTACCTCCCACTCCCCACCAGCCCAACACCTGGAACAGTGGAGCTAAGACAGAGGTCGTGCCTGCCTGTTTCCCAGCGTGTAAAAGGGGAATATGTACTCTTCCCAAGGTAGTTCTGAGCGGCAACACCCGCGGATGCTTGGTTCCCAGAGCAAAAGGAAACCCAGCTCCGCGTGGGGGCAACGGGTGTGATCCCGTAGGGGTTCTGCAGAGGCCTCAGCTGGAGGGCTGGAACAGGGAGGGAAAATTTGAGCTGCGGGCCTTGAAGTGTTAGAGAAGGGTACAGAGGCAGGACTGACTTCTGTTTCAGGATGCCCCCAGAGGTAAACTTTTTTCTCTCCATCTCTGCTACTCCCGTCCCCTCTCCAGATCCCTCCCTTCTCTCTGCACTTCCTGTCCGTCTGTCTCCCTCCACTTTTCCCCTCCTCCTCTCCTCCTCCCATCTTCTCCCTCCCTCACTTCCGCAGCTTCTTTCACAGAAACCAGAGGATCGCTGGCCCTCCTGCGCATGCGCAGTCAGTGCCAGGTGGACCGAGGGTTGGAAGCTCCAGCTCTGAGCCGGGGATCGGCCCCAAAGTCTTCTCAGCTCTGTCGCCCGGTAAACCTTTAGCTCCTGCCCCGGGGCCGGAGTCTCCAGCTGTGGAAGTGCAAGGTGGGGGGCTCACGGGAAAGGTTCAGGCGGCTGCGGGAGGGTGGTCCAAGTGTCACAGCCCGTGAGGGCACGAGTCAGCGTATGTTCAGCTATATTGATCGGGCCAGGCCCCTCTGCCCGCGACACCTGCCCGGCTCCCCTGCCACACCTGTCCAGGACCAGGTGTGCACGTGCTGCCTCTCGCCCCAGCCGGTCTCCCCTCAGTCTGCAGCTGGAGTCCCCTTCCCCTCTCCCGCCCGTGAGTCCTCTCCTCCCGGGCTTCCTCTCCTCAGCCGCCGGCCCGTCCCCATCCCTGGATGGGCTGTGCCCCGGGACGGCGGGGTCTGCGGACCCGGACGTGGCAGCTGGGGCTGGGGCTGGCCTCCGAGCGGGGCTGCAGCCCGCGTCCCCAATCCCCCACTTTCCCTGCCCCGTGACCCCTGGGCTGCCCTCCTCTCCCTTTCCCGCTCCCTCAGTACCAGCTCAGTGGCGTGGGCGCTGCTCCCCGGGCTGAGAGCCTCCGGCCGTAAAGCCCAGCTTGTCCTGGTGAAGTCTGCAAAAGGGAGTGTCAGTGCTGAGGGAGCTTCCGTCACCTCCCTCAGTGTTTCTGCCCCTGGTAAGTTCCTTGAACACTTTCAGATGTCATGATGGCGGTGCTTGATGATGTCACGTGTTTTTATAGTGAGAGAGATTACAGTGTTGAAAGCAGGACTTGGTTCAGTTAAAAATGAGCTGAAGGCATGAGTTTGTGACATCCTCCAGGTTTCCCTCTCCCACGGTGAAACGTGTGACCGTCGATTTTAGAAAGTTAGTTACAGTCCCTAACTAGCCCAGCCCAGCTTGTGTGTGTTAACAGGAACAGCACCACCAGAGGCTTTGGAGACCTAGGGACATTGCAGTCCTAAAGAGCTCCTGGCACAGTTTGGTTTGTTTTGGTTTTTTCTTTTTCTTAAATTGTGGGGCAGACTAGTTGTATAGAGGGGAAAATAATTGTCAAGAAATTATTTTTCATATAACAGCTTTATTGTGATATTTTTCACACACCATGAAGTCCACCCATTTAAATGGTACAATTCAGCAGCTTTTAGCATATTCACAGTGGTGCAACCATTATTATTCCAGAACAGTTTCGTCACTTCAGAAAGAACAGTGGAAATCAATGACCTATTCACCCTTACCCAGTGGTGGTTCTAAAGAAGTTCCTTGGCTGTTCCTGACCATAAAATAACTTGCTACATTCCATGAAATATCTGGTAGGAATTCTAATCAGAATTGCATTGAATCTGTCTATCAAAAGAGGAAGAATTAATGTCTTTATGGCATAAACTTCTTCTACCCATGAATATATCTGAGACCCTATCTTTTCTTCTGTCCAGAGCCTGGCCCATGGGAAGTCCTCACTAATTTTTGGGCTTGTGAATGATGAGATTCTATACATTGTTAGTTGCAAATGTAGCCTTTCACAGAAGAGAAAAATAACCTCAGTGAAGCTAAGTGATTCTCTGATGGTCAGAAAGGGTGACAGTCAGTGCTGGAGTGATACAGTGGACTTGCTGTTTGCAGCCAGAATTCTCCACCACCTACAGCTACGGGGATTACAGTGTTCTTTTATTTTTTTAAAGACTTGCTTTTATTTTTCTAATTATTTTTTATTGAAGTGTAGTTAACTTACAATGTTAGTTTTAGGTGTACAGCAGAGATTCAGTTATGAACATATGCATATATATATACATACGTTTTAGATTTTTTTAGTACAACTCATTACAAGAACTTGAATATAATTCCCTGTGCTATATAGCAGGTCCTTGTCATTTATTTTATATTTATTAATGTGTATCTGTTAATCCCCCTTTTCCTGCCTGCTAACCACAGTTTGTTTCTATGCCCATGAGTCCATTTCTAGCAGCACCATTTTTCCTAGTTAATATATGCTGGTTGGCTGCTTTCAGTTTCAGTAATTCCATCTTATCTGTGGGCGTTTTTCTTCTGGTGGACTTGTATGTGGTTTGCACACGTGGTAATAGAGATCTGTATTTCGGAGAACTCCAGGCCTCGTGTAGTCCCTGGTAGAGAGCGCCCACTGAGCTGATGCTTGAACTGGGAAAAAAGCATAGTAAATGTTGGAATTTCCAATATGGTTGAGAATTCCAGGTTTCTATAACCTCTCTAGCCAACCTTAATATTGGCTGCACCCATACTGGGTAATTTGGTGGAACTCCATTGTATGGTGATGTAGAGACAGGGCTTTGTATGCTTCTTCTCTTTCCTTTTTCTAACACTCATTCTCCTAGGCCTCCCAGATCCTCCCACAGCAGTGCCCAGGGCTGGCTTGGTGCTGCACTCAGGCAATATTTGGTAATAAGGCCTTTCCTCATCTCTTCTGAGCCTCCGTTTTTTTCTCTGCACAATGAGGGCTTAGACTAGATAAGTCCTTTTCAGTTTCTTTTAAAGCCATGTTTCCTTTGAGAAACAGAAAATGCAAATCTCTCCTCCCATTCCAACCCTTTAGATTTTGATATGTCCTCCAAGGAGTGACATAGGTCTTTGTGGAAAACTGATATGACTGTGATTCCAGGTGGCACAGAAAAGAATCTTCAGAGATTTATTGCAGGGAAAGGGCAGGAAAGGAGCAGTATGTCACACTTTCTAGTGTGAGCAATGGAGCAGGGGATTGGGTTTAAATACGGTGTCTGATGTGGCCTGTCTCTAATCTTTCTCAATGTGATAAACCTCTCTCCCTCAGTTTCTTCATGTATGAAGTTGGGGTGATAGTATTTTAGGGTTTTTGTGAAACATTATACACATAATCCATTTGTGTCTCGGTAGAAATAAGAGCTGCTAGGGAGTCAGAGATTTCTTTAAAAAAAAAAAAATCTTGTCCATAGCACTCTGCCTGTGTGTATTTTGAAGTTCCTGGAGGGTGAGTGTTGAAACTAAAGTCCATCATGGGACAGGTGGCCCATGGTCCTCTGTGCCCCAGATTGCCCCCTCCTCCCCAGTCCTCTTCCTCTCAGTCCAGGATGAAGTTCCCTAGTAGATTTATACAGAGTTCTTGTGGAAATGGCTTTTCATTTTATTGTTTCACCAAGAAGGGCTGCCATCATGATCTCTGTGGTCAGGTTTTGCTGACCTGAAGGCTATGCAATTGGGGGTTTCTATTTAATAAAAAGAAAAAAATTACAAATACAAACTTAGACCTAAGGTGGTGACAGGGGCTCTTGGAAGTGGGGGCCATTAGCTTTGTTAGCTTCAGGTGCAGTGGCCTCTGGCCACGAGGACCCTTCCTTGTGCTCTGAAGTTGGAGGGACCAGTGGGTTCAGTGGGAAATTTAACTGAGTGTATCTCATGTTCTAGGGATTGTCCTATTTGTGCTGTGTGTTCCTTATTTGAGACAGTGAGCTCATTTAACCTCAATAGCCTCTTTAAAAATTAGACTTTTAATTTTGTGATGTAACTTAGATTTCCATGTATTTGTAAGAGATAATATGGAGAGGGCCTATGGACTATTTGCCCAATTTTCCTTAACGGTTCAATCTTGCAAAATTCGGGTACAATTCATTACTGACTCACTAACCCTTTGAGGTTTGTGTTATTGCCCTCATTTCTATTCATGATTAAACTGGGGCTTAGAGAAGCACACAGGCCTGCCCAGGTCACCCACATGGTTAGTGTAGAGTCTGGTGAACGTGGGCTTGGGATTTCCAAGCAGTACCATTATGATGGTCTGTGGCAGGGAGCAGCATTCACTTTGCTTGTTTATTCATTCATTCAACAAACATTTATTGAATAACCTCTGTGTGTCAGATGCTTTAATAGGGTTATCAGATTCTTCAGCAGTACTGAAAATCAGGAAATGTTTTCTGTTTTTTAATCTGAGAAAATTAGCTCTGAGAAGTTATAACCTCCCGAAAGGTAATATAGCTGATAAAGGAGGGATAGTAAATTTGTACCATCCCCCCTTTTTATGCAGGTTGTAACCTAGGCATTTAACATTTGCAAACTTCCATAATCCAGATAATTTCTTGTAAGGCAAGGATTTTTTTTTAATTGAAGTATAGTCAAATTTACAATGTTGTTTCAATTGCAAGCTTTTTTTTGAATTTTGAATTAAAAAATATTTTTTGAGGAGAGTAATTAGGTTTTTTTATTTGTTTCATTTTTTAAAATGAGGTACTGGGGATTAAACACAGGACCTCATACTTGATAAGAACGTGCTCTACCACTGAACTGTACCCTCCTCCCCAAGGCAAGTTTTCTTATCCATTATTCTGCAGCTTAGGAGTTCAAATAAATTGGAGTTGAATTCCAGATGTTTTGATCCCACTGTGGTTCTTTTCTTTATATTCTGCTTAAAGGGGTGTGGAAAGAAGTTCCTTTGTTCATTTCTTTATTCAGCAGTTTTGAACACTGTCTTTGCATCAGGGTTTGGCTAGGTGCTTGGAACAGAAAACAAGAAATGACCCTGCTCTGCAGGGGCAGGAAGCCTAGACCAAAAGCTGGGTAATGTGATCCGACCTACAGTAGCCATGTGCAGACACTGAGGACAAACTGTACCCCCGTCTTTGCTTGGGCTTCCCTTGCCTTCTGGCTGGTACACACCAGGTCACCGCAACCCAGAGGGGCCCACAGCCCACAGCAGAGTAAGTATATCGATCTCCTCTCCCCTCTTGGCAGGGGCTGCAACATGAGCATCCCTGACTACGTGCAGTGCGCTGAGAATGACCAGATTCTCCCCGTGGTGGTCCAAGCCATTGGGATCATCTCAGAGGAGAATTTCTTTTGCATCTATAAGCGAATCTCCTTGGTAAGCCAGATCAGCCCCTGAGGCTCCCATTGGGCCCTCTGTATCCACTACAGGCACCACTATGCACCCGAGAATGGGTGGGGAATCTTCCAGACCCACAGAAAGGTAGTGGGCCTTGTCACCATTGCCGACTGCCTCTCGGCCAAGGCCTTCAAGAAGCTCCACGTGCAGAGGAGCTGTATGGCACATCATTAATGATTCTCAGCTCTTTGTGCTGCATGGGGAGGTAGCCAAGCAGAAGCGCACCGACGTGGCCTTCAATCTACGAGGACTGCAGGCTGGTGGAGAAGAGTATCGAGTACTTCACTGTGTCACTCTTCATCATGCTCAAGTCCAAGTGGCTGGATAGGGCCCCCAACAAGTCTGGGGATAAGATCCCCCTCCTCTGCACCTTGTTTGAGAAGGAGGACTTCATGGGATTGGACACAGACAGCAGGTAAGTCTACCTGGAGGCCCGGCCGCCCTTGCTGTGGGCCAGATTGCTTCCCTATATCCAGGAAGGGATCATCAAGGAAGAGGGCTGTCTTGTAGCCAAGAGTGGATGGAGGTGCAGCCCGCTGGTTTACAGACATTTAAAAGTGAATCCGCCTTTGGTTCAGAGAGATCCTTTTAGGGATATTGTGGAGACTTCCTCCCGCTTTTCAGCCAGGACCCCTGGTGGGACCCCTGTAGTTGCTGTCCAATAGACTAGCCACAGACTCTGATGCTAGGAGTGCTGGGGAGGAGGCTGGTCTGAGCTGACATGTGCTGTAGGTCAAATGTACATCAGATGCTGAGACATCTAATAAAAGGAATGTAATCTACCTTGTTACTTTCTATATTGATTACATGTCAAATGGTTAATATTTTACATACAGTAGAGTAAGTAAGATCTGTTCTTAAAATCACTTTCTAATATTTGTTTTTTGTTTGTTTCTTTGTTTACTTTTTAAATGTGGCAACTGGGAAACTTTCTTTACATGGATCTCATTTCATTTCTGTTGGGCAGCCTGTCCTGGGACAGTCTCATCCCTTTGCTTAGATAAGAGATGCTGAATCCCGAGATGCAGAACGAGGCTCTGGTTGAGCTGGGGGTGGAGCCGGTGTCTCCTGACTCCTAGGCCCAGCACCTGCAAGGCTCAGGCCCTCTCTTCATGCCCGACAGCCACCATGCCAGGTTAGGTCATCAGAAACACTGCCAGGGATTTCCGAATGAAATCCTTACACAGGAAAAGGCGTGTCACGGAGTATGGGACAGAGCAGGGAAAGTTTCATCCTCACTTTGTCCCTGTGATTAGGTCAAAGGCCTCACTTTGCCTCGAAATTGCAGCCGAGCTCTTCTGGGCTGCCTACCCCCCCCCACTTTCTGCTCTGTTTCCCCGTGTGTCCATTGTGCTGTCCCTCGGGCAGAAGACGTTGAGATGCCTTTGCCGAGAGGTGGTCCCCCTTTGCTGGGGAGAGTGAGGGAAGTTATTTACCCCCGGCCTACTGCCTCGGGCATTGAGTCGGGAGAGTGCTCATGGCGGTATCACAGGTGAAGGTCGGAGCTCCTAGCACATGCAGCCGGGTCCACTGTGGAGGCGGTGCTCTGTGATTCTTGAACTTACCCAAGATCAGATCCTACTTTCTGGTTGTTGGTCAGTTGGAGGAGAAGGTGCCAGAGAATTGAAAAAAAGAATGTCCAGACCAGCCCTGTGAGTGAGAGGAACAGGGGACCCGAGTCCCACCTGCGTGTGGTGCCTGAAGAACTCTGCATGAATTTTCAGTTCCTCCCAGGATATTCCTCTATGGCTTAAGGAAGGGGTAAGGCATGTCGTGGCAATGATCTGTACTTGTCCTCACAGGGCCCTGTGATCTACATGTCCGCACTCCACTTCTGCTCCTTGGAGATGAGGTGTCAGGTTTAGGAGCCTGGGCACTGCTGAAGACACAGCTGCCAGCACCGGGCTTCTCCCAGACTGGCTCCGTTCACCTCACTTGTCACCTACTGCTGAGCCCCCAGGCATTATTCCCGGTAGGTGCATCAGTGCAACGTAAGCAGGGACCAACTTCTCCCCCTGGACAGACTGCTGCATGAGCAGTGGAAGCCTGGAGCCATGCCCCAGCCCCATGGCCAGTGCTTCCTCTTTTGTCATAGGAGGCACTGGTGACATTTTTGCTCAGCAACTGCTTGGTTCTGAGTCTGTAGACCCACCAGAGAATGCCAGCTTGTTTTTGCTTTTTCAAGTCTGTCCTTGGGATTTGGCAGAGTAGATGGATGTGTGCTTAGCCCATAGCGGTTGACACTGTCACCATTGTTTACCCAGAATCTCGTGTACCAGGCATGGTTCTCGGCATCAAAATACAGCAGCGCATTAAACCTCCCTCCTGGTGGGTCTGTCTGTTTTGGTACAAAAAGCACCCAGACAGCATCTGAACGTCAGTGAGATAACGTGGCCAGTGAGCTGGGGTCAAGCAAGTTCTTCTCCAGTCACTTTTACTCCATTGTTCCTTTTACTAGTACACAGTCATTAATTTATAAAACAATGCTTTGGTGCAGGAGCAGAAACTAATTCTCTCCTGCTATTCTTGATGGAAGTAAGGAAAACTATTCAGCCTGAAATGCGACCACATTTTGTAGCTCAAAAGCTATCTAGACGCATGTAGGTGGAGTTTTGGTTTGGGGCTCTGACCATGTTGGTGTCCCCCGGCAGTGCCACTCCACACAGGCCCCTGCCTTCCCTGGAGCAGGAGGTGAGGGTGGGTCTCACTGTCCCCACGTCCCCGTCCTCATCACACTCACGTAAGTTCTTGTACAGGCAGTCAAAATCATTTTTGTTCTCGTGTGTTTCTAATTTTCAGTTGTTCCTCTTTTACTTTTTCTTTTTTCCTTTTTCTCTTGTACTGGCCTTTGAGTATGTTGTTGGTCTGAAAAGGTGGGCTGTGCAAACCCTGCATTGGAAATAGCTGGATCGCCCTCCGTGCTGTCTCCATCGCTTTAAAAAGCAAAACCTTAACAGCTGCCTTGATCTATGTATTATCCTAGACATCTTTTAATTTTCTAATTTTTTGGAATATTTGCTTTGTTAGCACATCACCCACTGGTGTTTGATACCTGTTAAAATCCTTGCTTTGTGGAACCTGTTTGGTCCTCCTCATATTTGGTGACAAATGCACCCTTATTAAATTTGTTTTTTTGTTTTGAAGAAGTGAGATGGGAATTGATTTAGGCAGCTGCTGAAGGATTCTTTTCATGGAGTATTTAAACTTCTAAAGTCAAATTCTGCAGCACCTTGCTCGATATCTGCTTTTACACAAAAGTGCTCAGCACGTGGTTCTTGGCTGTCGCTGTGTGACGTGCGTGATAGCCCTTCCTAGCTGGTGGCCACTGGTGAGGAAGTGGCAGGCTCGGGGGTGATCAGCTGCAGGGTGCGCTGTTGGAGGAAGCAGTCACTTTTTTTTTTTTTGCATTCAACTTCCCCTATGCCATTTACTTTACTTTGCCTTCATAAAGGGGCAGTATCGGGTCCAAAATCCATGCCACTCTTTTGTTCCCTGTACGAGGCTGTTTTTTCTGAGTATCAGGACAACATGGCCTTCACCGAAAAGGCTGGCTCACCTGGATCTGGTGGACACAGGGACCACTATTTGGGACCGTATGTTCCACTCTGCTTCATCCAGTGGGCATTCAGAGTCGGGTCTGTGTTTTGCCTCAGCAGCCATGCAGGCCTCCCTGCACTGGCCTTTACTTTTAACCCACGTTGGCAGTAAATGGCTGACTCTGTGTCTGTTGCAGCTGACGTCCACCAATGATGGCCGTGTCGTTACTTTTCGGTAGTGAGATCCCAAAACCCTAGTCAACAGTGAAGGAAGTTGCTTTGGCCGACCAAACCTTGCATTCTCACCCCTACCATGGTTCATCTCACCCAGGGGAAGGGTTTGGCCACCACCATCATGCTGACCATGAGGCTTTATTTCTCCTTTTATGCTCTGGTCCAAATGTCGACACTGCGTTTTTCACTGACTTGGTCTCGCTTGAGACAGGCCAGAATTTATGAAAGAGTCCACCACATTCTGGGTGGGGAACAGAACAGAAATAAGTGTCGCAAATCGAAGGAGTCTAGGCTGTCCGGGTTGGCAAATGCAGGCTTGGATCTGCGATGGCTGGGCTGTGCCCTGAACACAGGCCTTTCCTGTGGCTCCTGAGAGCCCAGGGGTCAGAGTGAGAACAGCCTTGCCTGGGTTCCTCCATTCTCTTCTGCTCACTGGCAGGTGTGTCTTCTAATTAGGAGCTCCCCCAGACCTGGGGTCCTTCAAAGCTCAGACCATAGATGAACCTTGAGTCCCTTCTCCAGGGCCTCCTGTGTGAGAATCCAGTGCCTTCTGAGGTGACCAGGGGCAGGAGATGCCTCCTCCTCCAGGGAGCACCATTCGGAGGACTGTGACTCACTGCACCCTGCTGTGAGCTTATGGGGTGACGGCCATGGTCCCTGCAGAACCAGACTTGAGATGGGCTTAGCAATGGAAATAACAGGACTGATTTCAGGGAAGGGCTGGTGGGAGGGAACAGGGGATATTGAATGTGACCTCAAACACCTAGGTGGGTGATGGTTCTGTTAGTTAAATGGGGACCCTGGGAGGTACCTGCCAGGAATCGAATTCCAGAGTAAATGGTGGACATGAGGCATTTTTAAGATGCCATTTGTCATCCAAGTTAGGACTTCAAAGAGGCACTCGGGTCTATGAGCCTGGGGCTCAGGTGAAGGTGCCGGACTAGAGATACACATTGGGATTTGTCCTTCTTAGCTGGAGTTCACAGCCTTACATGTGGGTTAGCTCTTCTCAAGAGGTGCAGACTGAGGCTGAGGGAGGGCAGGGCTGTGCCTCGGTTGGAGGAAAGCCCAGACAATGCAGCTTTGGTGTGTCAGTCAGTGGCATTTGGGATTTTCAGAGCAATGCCATTTATCCTTAAAGGGGTGGGTGGTGGGCAGGGCCAGCCAGGATGAAATATAAAGGGAGGTTCGTGGCCATGTGTGCATCTTGGGAAGATGCAGAGGCTGCAGGGTCCTGGAGGGGAGACTCCTCAGAAGCTGGAGTTGGAGTGGGGAGTGGGGCGAAGGTAGTCACACTTACCTGTGACAGTGGGAAGGAGTCCTAGTGAGTCCCCACCCTACCGGACTCTCTTTCCCATGAACAGAAGGCAATCAGACAGAGGATCTGAGATGAAAAGGGATGGGTGCTGTGAGGGGAGCCAACCTGGAGAATGGTGCTTGGACAGTTCTGAAATAGTCTTCCTGCAAAATAGAGTTAAAAAAAACACAGAGTCTAAAGATTATTGACAGTAACTGAGGAGGAGGCAGTTTTTCTGGCCTCCTAAGGGTAAGTCATGTATACGGGGATACACAGAAGAATTGTGCAGTCTCTTGCGGGGGCTTGATCCTTACCAGAGGCAACAGTGCAAGTTTAAAGGGGGAGAAGGGCAGCAGAGGGAAACTAGCCAGGCCCCGTGTCAGGTACCAGTTGGCCGCCCTAATTGCATGTTCCATTCACATCCATCCCTCCCATGTGGTCGGTGGCAGCCCACTTTTGCGGATTGGCAAGCCTTCTCAGAGGGGTTAAGTTATTGGTCCATTTAGTGACTAGTAAATGCTGTAGCAGGATTCAAGCTGGGCCTTGTCAGATTTAAGGGCATGTTTTATCTACTAATTCTGGTACCTCCCTGTTGTACCTGAAATGGTGAAGTGGGTCAGTTTTGGAGCCTTACAGAAAAAGTGTGATTTAAGTGCCTCAGGACTGTTTCACAAAGCTCAGTATTCTTTGATGGTTAGGAAGCACCGCAGTGCTTTACGCCCCACAGATGTAAGGTCTTACTCCTTTGACGATGACGTGGTTGCAAATGACATACAGGTGCAAAACAAGACTTAGCAGCTTCTGAAGGGAAACTCTCCAGTTCTTCCTTGATCTGCTGTCTTCTACGGGATGTAACTCTGCTGCAGCGTAAGCCTGAGTTTTCCGTATGGATTGAGGGTTTGATAACCAATGTTAACATAAAACGATCAGGTGGAGAAAATCGACGTTAACAATTTATTTTTGGGTTTCATTAGACAAGATGCACTATCGGTTAATGGCCCATATAACATATGAAATTGAGTACAGAACATTGCATTTCTTACTTTCTACTTAGAACTGTGTTCCATTGTAAGGTTGTCTGCTTTGAAAATTCAGCTCAGCCACTAGGGCGCCTGTCAGTGTGTTGGTGTGATTGCATTTACACAGTGCATGTAATCTGGGCTTCCTCAACCCCAAACACTCCAGTGCAGAATCATGGGCTGTAGCAATCACTTAGTTATACAAATACTTCTGAAACTATATGATTACACAAAAAAAAAAAAAAAAAAAGGTGAGAGAGAGATTGCCTTTATCAAAGTTCCTTTGGAATTAAACTGCAAACTGTTGTTGAGCAGTTCTGGCTTGCTTTATATATGAATATATACATTTCTTTGCATGTAACTTGGTTTTTGGACTAGAACACCAAGCCCTTGTTTTCCATGAGCGAACAAAAATCGTAGCCAAATGACACACGTATGAAATATTTTATTCTTTTTTTCTGAGAAAGGATCCTTAAATTTGGAACTTGGGCTCTGATTTTGCTTTTAGCTCTTCCCTACCCTCTTGTCGTCTCACTCCTAATTCCCATGTGGCCTCCAAGATGTCATGGTCTCAAAGGAGTGGGTGGACAAACACCATTTGGTTGCCATGCAGTGCTTCTCTAGAGGAAGCCCAGCCAAGAACTAAAGGACATTATCAGAGAGGACTTCCTGGAAGAAATGGGCTCTACATTCAGTTCTGAGGACAGAGTAAGAGTCAGCCAGGAGAAGGAGTCAAGAAGGTGGCTCAGGTGGCATGTGAAGCCCGGGCAGAGACATGGAGGCTTGTGGGGTGGGGACACGGGGAAAGTGCCCTCTGTGGTCCAGGGTGAATGGTGCCCCTACTGGGGAGGACACTGGAGAGGACCTGGGAGGAGGGCTTTGGAGGAGCTTGGGTTTTACTAAAACTGACCCAGGAGGCAGTGAAAGGTGTCAGCAGGAAGTGACTCTCAGGAAAGGTACTTCTGGTTTTGCTTCTGATATTCTACAGAAAGAAGGGCAGGGATGGGCGAGAGCAGGTAAGTCTCTCCCTTTGAGACCCATCCCTTCATTCATTTATTCATAACATGCGCACTTCTGAGTGTCTAGGGGAGAGTGGACCCACATTAATAAGCAAAGTTTATTAGCTTCTCGGGAGCTTAGCAGTGTCAGAAGTTGACTTAGCCTAGAATGTTCTAGGAACAGAGGAACAAGGTGTGGAGGTTGGAGGGAGGGAAGGCTTCCTTGAGAAACAGTCAAGATGAGCCTGGAGGCAAGTGGGAAGTAGGAGCAATTCAGGGGTCCCCTGAGGTCACTGAGGACCACGATACTGAGGTGATGCTTAGTGAGCAGGGTCAGGGTCAGGGTCAGGGGTGGGGTTAGAACTCTACCAGGGAGCCTCTGAAGGGTTTGAAGTGGGTTGATGTAATCAAATTTGTGCTTTGGGAAGGCTGCCCTGGCTATGTGTGTGTGTGTGTGTGTAACGGGGAAGAGGGGGAGGTTGCCACCAACTGGGGGGGCATTAGAAAACCATTCACAGGCTGGGAGGTGACCAGTGGGAGAGGGACGTCGGGGTGACTTGGGGATGGCAGGGGCAGTGTGGATGCCGGATTTCCTTTTGGGGAGGGCTTGTTAGCGGGGCCACCCTAGCGGCACCTTGTGGCTGGAAGAAAACAGATGGAGGTCGCCAGGTGGACTTTCCTCTTCTCTCCTTCCCTGCCTTGCCTGATGATCTTAGCTCAGCCAACATTTGGAACAGAAGAGATAAGTACTAGGGTAGCCCAATACTTTGTTGCGCTCGTTCGAGTGAGATCTGATAGGACATAAGTTTGTGTTCAGATCTGCATGTTCACTTAGCTAGAAACGTCCCGTCTTTTGGATTTCCATAGGGGTTTTTATTCTTGATAAAGATTGCTTTCTTGGTGAGAGGAAATTTAATACAGCTGTTGTTTTTCTCAAAAAGAAATCATATCTTTTAAGAAATTTAATATTCAAAAGAATCGGAATATTTAAAAATGATAAAGTAAGGTTTTGGTGTAGTTTCTTTGGTTTCTGAGTTAATGTGGAGTTAGAGCCTTTGCATTACTTAATAGCACATCCTTCTCAGTATTTAAAGAGCAGTTAGTGAGTGCCACAGGCCCCACCTCTCAAAGCATCGTTAAAGTTTGCTCTGAAATAGTGAAGTCATACAGTTCTTGTTTGCAGAAGCCAAACAGTTGGTTTATAATATGCAGCATAGCTCCCTTTATAAAATAAAAATAGAATCAACATTAAGAAAGTGGAAGATAATTGATTTTTTTTAAAGCTGAAACAAAAATTTTCTTGTTCTAATGTTGCAACTGGAAATTTTGAAAAGAAAAATCGTTCTGTAATATCATCTACGTGGAATACATATATACCTTTCACGTTTGAAAAGTAAATGCGCAGTGGTTTTTGAAGTCAGGAGCATTCCACAACAGATACTGGCAGTGATGGTTGCTGCTTTTCAATGGAAGAGCCCAAATTTGCCTTCTTAGCTTTTTTTTTTTTGTAGTGAGCGGGTTGAGTAGTTCTTTGCCAGCATGATTTTGGGGCAATTTGGGGGCAGATGTCGTGCACCAGCAGTGAGATATTTCCATGCATTTTACTTTCTTGACATCAATAGGGCACATGTTGGGTTTATACCTGCAGGCTGGGATGCTGAAATACTCCCTGATCCATCACCATTATGTCCAGGAGCTGCTCCGGTCAGTGAATGATTTTCTGTGGCTTGGATGTAAGGTGGTCTGATGCAGATGATCAGATATATAGTTAAAGTGCTATTACTTGAAATAAGAGAAACCAAGAAACATGGCTCTAAAAATACAGGATGAGGGATGAGAATTGTCTGAGCTGCTTGCAGTGGAGAGTCTTCTCAGGTGACTCCCTCACAATGATTCCTGCCAATATCCGCCCCAGCCCTGCACGGTAATCCTGCTGAAGCAAGCATGCACTTTGCTCAGAAATGCAGTGAATTTCCTTGTGCCTCCATTGGTTGGCTTTTTTTTAAAGCACATCTTGCCCTTTGTTTAAATGCCATCCCTGTTAGTCACCTTCTTCACTCATTCTTCTGGAACTCCTCCATACATAGCTGCTGAATGGATGAACAGAATGTAGTATCTCCATTTAGTGGAACATTATTTAGAAGTAAGAGTGACAAAAAAAGAAAAAATAAAAATAAAAGGGAAGATGAAAAAGGCCTCCTGTTCTGGGAAGTCCACCCTGTCTGCTCAACCCGACCTTTTACCTTTGAAACCCAATCCCTTATATTCCACTATACTCTTTTTGACAGTACTTACCACCTTCCAATAAACTTTAACGTTTTCAAAAAAAAAAAAAAAAAAAGAGGGAGATGCTGATACCACTTCAACATCTACGAGCTTTGATAACAGCATGTTAAGTGAAAGGAACCAGACACAAACGGCCACATATTGTTGATTTCAGTGATCTGAAATGCCCAGAAAAGCACATGCAGAGGCAGAGAGCAGGTGATGGTTGCAAGGGGCTGGGTGGAGGGGGGTTAGGGAGTGACTGCTAGTGACAGGGGTGCTCTTCTGGGGTGATGAAGTGTTCTGGAAATAGATGGTGGTGAGGGCTGCACAGCCGTGAGTGTGCAGAAGACTGCTGAGCGCTGTCTCTGGGAGTGCCTGTGGTTGGGGGCGGCTTTATTTTGGCCTCATCCTGCAATGTGAAGAGTCATCTTCTGCTGAGGCCTTTCTACTCCTGTGAGTGGTGAGGGTCAGAGACTTTGCAGAGTCATGTTTCTTTTTTCCCCCTTGCTAAGTGTAGGCAAAAAAGGTTTAAGCCTGAGAAAGTTCTCCATCTGCAGAAATGTCTTTCAGTTTTGCATGGTGTAAAAATCTTGAGAGCTTTTTAATCATTGAGGACAGTCTGTGGGGGGAACTAACCCGTGAAGCCAGGGTGCGAACTGGAAGAGCCACGCTGCCCTCCCAGACACGGGTGGGGACTTCACCCCCGTTCAGGCAGTGAAGGGCCCAGACCCGTGAGTGGAGTTGACACTCGTGAATATTTACGTTTATCTGCTGCTTTATCTTGGATATTAATTTCAAGCTGAGTCAGTTTGTGGTGGCAGCCTCATCCTACATCAGGAATCTATAGTATCTGCTCTTTGAGGTGAAGACCTGACAGACTTGATTATTTAACAGTCTCTCTTGAATTGATATCTCAGATTCCTTTGTCAAAAGCAAAACAGCAGTAATACAGAAGTCCTTTAATGATGATGTGACCTGGAATGGGTTTAGTCTCAGTGCCTCAGTGGCCTTATCTGCGGGTGGATAACATGATAACAATGCCTCCCTCAGAGGGGCTGGTGAGGGGAGAGTGAGAAGCACAAATGTAGGACTTACATGTAATGCTCATGAATGACCGAATTTAGTGCTCTCAGCCTGGTGAGGCCTCAGGGGCAGAGATGTCAGAACAGAGCAGTCCTAGCCGGAATTCGATCCGTGTTGGCAGCTGTTACGATCACTATCACCACTGTGGGTTATCAGGTAGTTTTAAGACTTGGTAATATGAATTCTTGAGTAATGTTAAAAGACTAGACATCTCAGATCCAGTTTACATAGTTCTCAAGATTTCCTCTGAGAAATGGATGTTTTATTCCCCATCTTAAATCTGAGTTGTGTTTCTAAAAAATTTCTGTATTCCTCCATCATTTTGCTTTAATTCTCCATTTCTTAAAAAAAAATTTTAAATGAAGTTACTGGGTGGGGACTGAACTGAGGGCCTCATGCATGCTAAGCACATACTCTCCCAAATGAGGTATAATCTCCCCCCTTTTTTTAAAAAAATTTACTTTCTTAATATTCAGAGGTTAGAGGTCTCTAATTCTTTTTCTGGAGACTTGTCCATGAACCTGTAAATCTATAATTAATGGACAAAACTTGGTTTATTAAAAAAATCAATAGAATATTCTGCAATCTTTCCAAAAGGAAATGATCATTGACTTAAAATGTTTCTCCTTTATGGTGATTTCTCCTTTTTGGTCTAGCTTAATTTATTAACAGCCATCCTCATCATCATAATGACCAAACTCGCTGTGATTGGACACTTACCTAAGGCTAAAATGCTTTCCTCATGTTTTACTTCATAGCAGGTGTTTAAGGGTAGGTATCAGTGTCTCCTTTTTTGCAGCTGAGTGACTGAGAGATGGGCCAGCTTGTCCCAAATCACACGCAGCTGGTGGTGTCTAGCTCGGTGCTGGAATCCAGGCTGCACAGGATGCAATCTCAATTGCTCCTCTAATCAGCCTCCCATTGAGTGGTTTCCCGAACTCCTCTGAGTCCATAAATGACCGATTTTAGCGATCTCAGCCTAATGAGGTCTTCAAAGGAGAGACACCAGTGAGAATGTGAGACAGAGTGGCATAAATTAAAATTGTACATTTTCATAAATGTTTTATTCTCAGGTAATGACTTAAAAAGTTATTTTTTTTTAATTTTAGTGCTTTGTAAGCACTTAAACCAAAACATTTAAAATAATTATTGTGCAAAAGAGAAGTGGGCTTTGAAAATCCAACCGGTGCTAATGATGTTATTGTTTTTCTCTAGTGGCCATTATTGACAGAAAGATTTACAAAGACTGAATTGGTTCTATGAAGTCTTAGTATTGAAGAAAAGATTGTCAGTGAGTATTGTAAGTAAAATCCTTACTCTTTTCTTTCTTGATGATGAATATGTTAGTTGTTTTCATGGCTTAAATACATTTCGTTATTTGTGAAATTTGAGTAATATCGTTTACCTTGTCTTACTGTGAGAGTTAGACGCCTTGTATACAAAGCACAGTAGAGGTGCTTAATAAAAATGTGCTGTCACAATGACTGATACTTTAGAAGTATCAACTCTGAATACTAAAAAGTGTAGCTTATTTCTGATGCATATTCAGTATGTATATATATGATATATATGAATAGGGCTTCAAATAACAAGGATTCAGTTTTTTATTTCCTTAGTGCAGTATGAAGTTTTAATGAAATCTGTATCATTCTTGTGAGACAAGGAATACTTAAATTGCCTTAAGCAGACGACCTTGAAGATTATTTACACAGAATGTGTAGTGTTAAAGCTCAGAATTCATGTTGCCGTGTAAACATCCACTCAGATATTTAATTCGTGGGATTCTGACCAGAAAAATTAAGTTTAGAAAAATCCGCATTGATCGTTTTCAGGGAATAAGCTTCTATCATTTGTGATTAAAGAAACTTTTGATATTTTTTCTGCACTGTTAACAGGTTTTAAAATATCAACATCTTGATTTGACATATCACATTTTTAATAGAGAGAATAAAGCTCAGGCTGTTTTAATATGTAAATAAATGTTTTTTTATTTCAACAAACTTGTATGATTTCCTGGCTCTTTGAGAAGTATTTTGCAAGATACTTTGATTACCTGCTGTTGGAAAAATACAGACGTGACTATTATGAATATAGGCCTAGTACAGATCTGTTGGTTTTTGCTACATTTCAAGACATGAGGCCTAGGAGAGATTTGCTATGGATTGCCAGGGGGACAGATCCCATGTCTCAGTCTCCCCTCCTGTAAAATGAAGTGGCTGGACTAGATTCTTTCCTCTTCTAAGATGAGTTTCCATAAGCCTGTGTCTTTTGTTTATATTCAGGAGTATTAGCAATATCAGATTAAATACTGAATACCCCTCTCTTCCCCCAAAGCAAAGTGCAGTATATGGTACACAAGCTTTTAGTTACCTGATTCTCCTTTCTGATCCTACAGGCAATTTTTGTGTTGCATGTTTCCCGGGAACCTGGAAGGTATTTTTAGCCATAGGTGGCGCTGTTGCACCTTCTTACACTCTTAATTTTCCTGTTTATAAAAGAAGGCTTACAAAACATGATTTTATTTTGATTTCTTTGCTTAATGCTTCAGAATAGCACAATGTCCATTGTGTCTGTCTACCTGGAAAAATTATTCTGCTTATATCTTAGTTTTATTCTGTCATCTCGCTGTGAACATTTCAGACTTGCTGTGCAAACAATGGCAAAATCGGGCTTTTCTTCCAGTGTTAGAAATCAGTGGGCCGGGATTTTATAAAAGAGCAAGAAGCGGCCTCTGGAGCAACTTAAAGCTAAAAAGTGTGTTGAGTTCCCTGAGAATTGACCCCGCCGATGTGTGTTAATTGGTGGGAGATGATTTGGTACATATACAAAGGGGTGTAGTGTTTTGACTTGGGTTTGTCTGCACGTGCTGCCACTGAACCACGTGAGCCTGAGTCAGTTCGTTCTGAGTTTTTCCCTCGTTTGTGAGATGGGGACGCTCATATCTGCTTTGTAGAATTCTGAGAATTAGAAGTTATGTGAAGTGTTTACCACAGTGGGTATGTCAAGAGGGCTCATAAACTTTAGCTGCTGTTTTGTGTGAAGCCTTCATTTGATGGTCTTTGGCAATTACTAAGAAACAGGAAAATAAGAAAAGCTGGTTTTATGATGAAAGATATTTGAGGAGGTTCCATAGTTCCTATACCCATAATTTAGCATCAGCAGAGTCAGAACTGTTACACAGTCGCCCTGAAACAATGTTAAGCCACAGAATTTTTTGTTACTTCATATATGTTGGGGCCTAAGGGGATACAATATTATACACATGTTGTCTCCAGCAGCCAACTGAGAGATGACACAAAAGACTAGGCATGCGATAAATGTCTTCTTGTTACTGATGAAGCCACTTTCTCCATGAACTTCAGGGCTGTGGGTAAATGAGTGTCATGATACTGTGTCCCAGAAGTAGAGACTTACCCTGTCCCAGGTATCTCTGGGCCACAGTGAGCCTTCCCTTGAGAGGATCTGCCCCATCATGCACAGGGATGTCCTGCCATGGAGCTGAGCATCCCGGGTGCTTCCCAAGGGTGGCCAACCCTGGAGGGAAAGGAAGGGTTTCACATGCCCTGCTTGTCTCCCTGGAATCACACCTCATTTTGTTAGTGTGAGGAGGGCTAGCTGTGGGCCAGGGGTCAGGGGTGTGAAGGGAGAAGCACACTCCATGGCCCAGAGGAATGGGGAGGAGGCATCCCCTCCCTCAGTTTAAAGACGTGGTGGGATGGAACAGAAGGGTGCACCCCAAGAGTTTATAAAAGGAGAAATAAGGATTTCCTTTGGGACATAGTCTAGCCAGGAAACACAGGAGATGATTAGAAAGGAGACTTGTAAACCACTGTAATATTAAGTTAACATTTGTTGAGCACCAAAAATGTGCTACATTCTTTTCTGAGCATTTTACAGAAATGTATCCTTCAATCTTCTCAACAAGCGAGTAAGAAAAGTTTGATTTTTATCCCAGCTTTACAGTGTGGAAATTGAGGAACACAGAGGGTAAGTTGTCCAAGGTCACAGAAATAGTAAGTGGCAGAGCTGGTATTTAAACCCTGGCTGTCTGGCTTTGAGGCTCACAGAGACGGGCTTTGGGTATTTAGATGTATCTGCATCCCTGGATTTCTGTAAATCTGTGTATCAGTTAGCCCAGAAAGGACAGAGAAAGGAGAGTCACACAGGTGCTCACAGTCGTGTCTCGGCCACTGTCCATGAAGTGTGCACCGTAATAAGCGTTAATTGTTTTCCAGGCAGTAGATCTGTTGGTATAACTTAAATTCAGTCCATTGAATTTATCTAGAAATCCTTACTGCTCTGATTCTGTCCACGCTTGCCATGTGACTGCCTGCCAGTGATTGGGCCATGGAGGAGAACATGTACTCTTGGTTGAACTCTGATATTGCAGTCTGGTTCATAGTTTCACATCTTCTGTTACATTAAGAAGTTAAATTTCTGGTTTTCTTGCATCAGTGTCTCATGAATTGGGTTAATTTGAAACCAGTCCATGGGAGCCCAGTGTTAATGACGGTATAATTTCTTAGCACGTTGTGGCACTTCTAGCCGTGCAGACCTGACTGGAGGATGTTCGCCTTCCTCACTGATTTCTCCCAACTGCAGGGTCCTCTCCCATCCCCGGATGTGACGCTGGGAGCTATCTGAGTAGGCCAGTCAGAAGCCAAGTCCACCAATCAGAAGATGATGAAGTACCTGGAAGTGGGTTAAATAGAAGTAAAGGGCTTCCAGGTAGTCCAATGGGCTGTTCGAGTAATTTAGTGAAAAGCTGTGCACTGTCTGTGGTTGAGCTGCTTCTTTGCTGTTGAAAAGTCTGGATTAGATGAAGGGAATTTAACAAGCAGAAAGGAATGATTTCAGGTGGTATATCCACACCGGGGATAAGTGATGGATGACCGCCTGTGTGAGGCATAGACAGAGTCTTACAAACTTAATAAAACAGCTTTAAAAGCTCTGCCATCTGAGTGCACTTCATAAGGGGTCCAGATCATCACTGGTCGTACTGAGAGGGCAAGTAACTGATGATGGCAGAAAGGACACGGAGGCAACTAAAAGGTCTCAGTCACATTCCCTTTTTAAAGAATGTGGCACAGTGTAATATATTTGAGCTGGTTTTCCACTGAAAAATTTTTAGTGTTTGCTGGGACTCCCCAGTTCCCCAAGGTTCCATGCAGCTGGGTGTCCCCTCAGTGCAGCACTGTCAGCGCTTTCCCTGGGCTGACGTGATGTCACAGGGAGCAGGATGGTCAGCGTCCCCGGCTCCTCCGAGCTTCATCTCCTCATCCTCAGTGCCGGGTTTCTCATCAGTGTCTACTTAGTAGGGTTGCTGTGACTCACACGTGATGGTTATCAGGTGTGATTTGTGGTTGTCTCTGTGATTGTCATATAGTCAATATTTGATAGAAACAGTTGTTTTTTTTATTCCAATTGTGGCTCCTAGATTGCAGTGGTTTTTAGTCTGCATTTTTTTATAACTTTACTCATTTTTAAATATGCACTTATTTTTATTTATTTTTTTGGAGTTACTGGGGACTGAAGCCAGGATATTGTGCATGCTAAGCAGGTGGTCTACAACTGAGTAACACCCACCGTCCTTGTCTGCACTTAAAATTAAATATTGCAATGCACAAAAGAGCTCTTAAACACCATCATGTTACCTAGTC
This sequence comes from Camelus bactrianus, assembly GCF_048773025.1. Lineage (NCBI taxonomy): Eukaryota > Metazoa > Chordata > Mammalia > Artiodactyla > Camelidae > Camelus > Camelus bactrianus. The sequence goes on along the minus strand of NC_133539.1, from coordinate 138,294,041 downwards.
TCTGTATAGGCATTTGAACACGTATACTATATCAAAAAGAATAAATGTTGTTGGGACAAACCTTTCTGAATCTATTAATGTGCTTAAAAACGATCATAGCTAGTGATAAACACGAGACTTGGATCCAGTACTTCTTAGGGTCTGTTTTGCCATCATGGGAAATTACATTCTACAGAGAAGGCTAATTCGGTCTCTTTGATAATTGGATGGTTTAGCAGATGATCAAGGCTTTCAAAAGCTGACAGTTTTGTATTTTAAAATAACTACAAAGTTATCTTCTAGAAGTTGGAATTCCTAAGCTTGTGAAGTGTCCAGTAATCCAGGGGGTATGTGTCTGTGTCTGTGTGAACGATTGTGTGTGTGATTTCAGGAAGGTAGAAATAAGTTCCATATGGACTTCTGATACCTTTCTCCTCCAGTTCAAGGTGTAGGCATATATTAACACAAATAAATTGATGTTCTTTTGTCATGTGGCATATTGGGAATAAGAGGTTCTCATACTTGTTTCAGAAGGGTTGGGGAGCATGAGCTTAGAAAACGGGAGGAGAAAGAGGCCGGGAGGCACTTCACACTTTGTGCAGGATTTGAGGAACAGTAGCTTTTCTTTTCTCTTTTCTTCTAAAGCAAACTGACACTGAATTGTAACCTACTATTACTCAGAATTGTTTTTCTGATCAGATACAAGTGCCTCAGAGTTTTCAAGGCAACATGAATGATGAAATGTGTTTTAACATTTATCTTTAAAAGTAGTTTTATTTTTCAAGGGAAAGGCTATAGCCTGTTCTTTCTTCCAGCGGCAAAAGAAATTCTCATTGATCTATGTACATGATCTATGCACTTAGTTTCTTTGTTTTTTTTTTGTTTTTTTTTTTAAGTGCTTGTTTCATTGTGGTGTGAATGAATGTTAAAAAATTTCTGGATTTTGATCTTTAGAACATGCTGATTTATCAGAACTGTTAAAAAATTGATTGTTCTTTGGTCCTTGTTAGGTGGGGCACCCTATTGATTACTGTTGTCTGTTAAAGACAGAAATTCTTCCTCTAGCCTGCAGATCATTAAGTGAATGGTTTGCAGTGTGCCTTTAAATTTCCTTGAATGCATTGAACATAATTGTCCAGTGAATTTTGAATTGACTCATAATAATGATTTTGCTTTGATTCTGTGGCTTTTGCTCCTCTCCACAAGAGTTTGAATTCTCTGTTGCATTTTGTATACGTGTTCTTAACAGGGGAAGATATTTTGAATTTTTTACAGAGGTGGGTTTTCCTAACCCCTCTGAATGCCTTCTGTAATTGATATAACAAAAATCTGTTATTGCACTGCTTCATTATTTCATACACTAGTTATTGTCTTAATCAGAAACAATGACAGAGTGATAATAAAAAATAGGAAAACCTTCCTTCCTTTGAAGAATAGAAATCAGGTGGTCAGGCTCACACATGCTTTACTCTCATGTCATTGTGTATCATGATTCAGATATGGAGTTGCTTCAGGTTTATAGATTTTTGTTTAAACATTTGTGTTGAATTCTTTCTCCAGGCTGATGTATCCTGTTGGGTTTGTTGAAAGTGTAGAAGGGAAACAGATGCTTTTTTTTGGTTTCCGGAGGCCTGAGTTGCTGATGATAAAGAGTTGAGGGTGGGCTGAGGAATAAAGTGACACTCCCTCTACTCCCAGCTGAAACTGATGAACCATGAAATCAATTAAGTGTATCAGTATTTGACCAATAGAATTCAGCGAGACCAAACTGGCTAGTTATGCCCAAAGAAAGTACTAAATTCACCTGCAGAATTAGTTGCTTTACCAAGAAAAAGCAGCTTAGAGCAATCAGAAAAATCAGTCCTATGATGAGATATAAAATGAATATAATATCTTTTATTTCTGAAACTTTTCTACGTTAAGTTGTGTAGAGATAAAATTAAGTTTCAAGCACCAGGAGTTAAGAGTGTGGATGGTTCTGTAGGATCATTATTCAGGGATCTGCCTAGACCCTGCTAGAGTGGCTGAAGGTGGCAAGAAAAGGCCCAGAGCCAGGATTTGTCACCCAAGGGTGTCCTCCATAATGGTTCCATGTGGGAGCCCATGATTGGATTAACAAATTTAAACAGAACCCAGCGGCCTGTCAACTTTAAGAAGAAAAAAAAAAGCTTAGTAACTGCTTTGAAAGCAAGCACCTGTGCATCCTCACTCCTGTCTTCTTACCTTAAAAAGCAGAGACAATGCTTTGCTTGCATAGTTGAGGATTTAGATAGCACTCTGCTCATTTCAAAGCAATGACCCAGGCCCTCAGCTATAAACGCTGGGCTTGTGTGCAGTTAGATAGTCTGTTATCTCCAAAACAAGGACTTAGCTGGTCTGGTGGTCTGCTTTTTAATTCACATATCTAAAGAATGTATCTTAATCCCCTCAACCCATGACTTCCCTAAAGATATACTAAGACTTGTACTCATGGTGGGTTCTACAAACACTTTCTCATCCCTTCTTTCCCCAAGTTCCTGCTTACTATCACACAACTGTTAATGACTTTTTCCTTTGATTATACACAATAAATATGGGAGTATTTGATAGGCTTGTGGAGTTGGCTCCCTACTCCCTATCGATTTCTGGGCTTTTTCCACAGAGTCTTGAGTAATCATTTATTGTAGGTAAGAATTCTGCAAGCCAGAACCCACAGTTCCAGGTGAGAAGGATGCAGGTTTATCTCTCCTACCAGAGGGAGAGAGAGTAGAGATTTGAGATCTGCTACTTCATGGTCCCTTCCTGCCCCAGGGCAACTCCAGTTCACCTGCAGCCTTCTGGCCTCTGCTCACAGGGCCTCTGTCCCAGGACTGACTGCAGCCTTTTCTTCCCTGGTCAACATTTCCTGTGCCATTCAGAAGTTGGTCTCTTCTCTGCAATTGAACCCTGGCAGATGTGATGGTGGTCGGCGTGCTGGTGGGCAGTCACTTTGGGCTCTCAGGAACCATGCTGATTCTCCTGAGTCTCTCATTCGGGGTTACAGAACTGTCGTGCACCGGAGGAAGCCCATTCACGTGAGGTCAACACAGGATTGCATCACTTTCATTTTATATTTGAATTTTCAGTGGAGAAATTATTTGTAGCTAACTGTTCCAGATTTTCGGCCTCCTGCTTTCCTCACCACCATTTCCTTGTTGGCTCTGGTGCTTGTTTTAAGAACCAGGTTTCTTCTCTGGTCATTTTTAGCAGCTGGGCTTGCCGAATCCTTGATCTTTATTTGAAGCAGAATGCTTCTTCGTGATGTCAAACTGATTTTCCTATTTCTGAATATTTCTTGTACACGCAGCCACTGTTTCAAGTGAAATGCTCTTGTCCAATTTCAGTTTACCCACATTTGATGATCTCCTGCTTTCATGCTGAGGGCAGTTTCTTCTTCCTGTAATAAAAGTTAGCAATTTGCATCTACTATTTGAAAGTACTGGCCCTAGGTCCTTTTGTCCTTAACAGTTTGAATACAATTCACCCATTAAAATATACAGCGGTTTTTACTCTATGCCCATAATTGTGCATTGCAGTCAATCTTAGAACATTTTCATCCCACAACAGGAAGACCTGTATGCACAAGCAGTCATTCCCATCTTCCCAATCCTCCCCCAGCCCCAGGCAACCACTGTTCTCTCTGTGGATTTGCCTGTGTTGGACATTTCATGTAAAACACGTCATTTCATGTAAATGGAACCGTCTCTTGTGACTGACTTCTTTCACACTGAGTAACCTTTTAAATGTTTGCCCACGTTGTTGCCTGGGTCAGTAGTCTATGCTTTGCTATTGCTGAATAATATTCCACTGCATGGCTGGGCCCCACTGTTTACCCATTTATTAGGTGATAGTCATTTGTGTTGTTTCTGCTTTTTGGCTGTGATGAGTAATGGTGCCGTGAATATTCCTGTAGGAGTTTTTATGTGGACATTTGTTTTCAGTTCTCTTACGTGTGTGCCCAGAGAGCAGAAAGGCTGGGTCATTCATAAACCAAATGTTCAAATCTCTGAGGACCTGCCAGACTGTTTTCCAAAGTGGCCACACAGCGTTACATCCTCACCAGCAAGGGCTGTGAGCTCCGCTTCCTCTGTGTACTCATTAGAGCTTGTTTCTCTTTTTTTTATTATAACCTAGTGTAGTGAGTGTGAAGCCGTTTCTCCTAGTGGTTTTGACTTGATTTCCATTACAGCTAATGATATGGAACATTGTTTGATTGTGCTTATTGGCCATTTGTATATTTTCTTTGAAAAATACATTTTCAGATCCTTTATTCACTTTTTAATTGAGTTCCCTTTTTATTGTTGAGTTATAGGAGTTTTTTTTTTTTTTTAATTTGAAGATAAAAATTCCTAATCAGATAAATGATTTGAAAAAATTTTCTCCTGTTGCTTTTTCACTTTCTGGATGGTGTCCTTTGAAGAAAAGTTTTACATTTTGATGAATTCCAATTTATCACTGTTTTCTTTGTTCCTTGTGTTTTGGGGTAATATTTATAATCTGAGGTATTTTATTTAAACCTTTATATATAAAATAACTTAATTCTTAGGACCGTTCTAGGAGACGGGTGCTGTTGTTGTCCCCAGTCTATGGATAGGAGACTGAGATGCAGAAAATTTCACTGACATATCAGTGTCAAAGCTACCCAGTGCTGTGGGAGTTCAGACCCTCATGTTTGTCCCCAGCATCTGTGCTCTTCACCAACATGCTCCACTGCTTCCTGGAATCGTTAATGAAAAAGTCTTTCCTTTTTTGGTTTCTTGTTTGTTTGTTTTCTCATTGGGTACCTCAACTCCTCATTTTCCTTGCAGAGGTCAGTGTAGGTTTATTTTAGGTCTCATGTAGGCAGAAGCATTGCTATCAGTTTACTTCTTTATTACTCACTTTCTAGGGATGATTGTTGCTAGTTGAACTAATCAAGTCATGCTTAAGTCTTTCCTGCTCATGACACTAAAAACACAGTCATGACTTACAGAATGCTCAGAGAAGAAAGTACTTGAGTAATTTTATTTTTCTAACAAATCAAACCAATCAAATAAAAACCCCGGTGTTGGAATAGATTATAAGCCCTCCAGAATAGGGTCACTGTCATCCTTGTGTTTCATTTGTTTTGTCACAGTGTCTGGATAGTGCCTTCTTGTCCAGCAGTTTTGTTAGGATACGGTGCTTGTGAATCATTTTAAGGACATAATTTTGACAACAGACACTGTTGTTCATTTCACGAGGGAAAAGATCATATAGAAATACTGCTCAGATCTATTTTAAAATTAAGCTTGGAATTTTGAGAAGAGTTCAAGAAAGCATACAAAGATCTTTTTCACTAATTTTAGATCTATCTTAGACACATTATGTTTACATAGCAGAGTAACTTATCAACTAGATTTGACAAAAGGGTTGTATTATTGATTATTTGTTTTAGTTGAAATATTCTACCTGGGATAAAGTAATCAGTGCCCATAAATGAACATATATGTTTGTATTTCTATGCAACATGGGAGCAGACTTCATACGTTTCTATATAATATATATGACTGTGTGTTTTAATCTGTCTGTCAGTGTTTTTATAGTTTTTCAGCAATGTTGTAGCCTTAGAATTCTTCTAAGAAAATCACCCCCGATTCTAGTGCAGTTTGTACTGTGTATCCTTTCTTATGCATGGGATTCCGCTCTTCCCTTAGTTAGGAATTTCCTCTCCTATTGAGTTAGTAGCAGAGTTAAAGGAACTGTGATTTCTAGGCCTTTGCTCTCCATGTGTTTGCAGTTGGCTATCAATCGCAATTTTCCCTTTCTTGAGTTTTCATTGTTCAATTAGAATTTTTGAAAATAACTATTAATATGTTGCATCAGTCTCCCTAGAAACTAGATGTGTTTGTACATTTCAGTTTTCAATTTATGAAAAATATAAATGCATTCTTGTTTTAAGTAGTCCTTTTTCACTAGATATTTGTTTACCTCTTTATAGTTAAAATATTATTTTCCCAATGAATGAATTGCTGTGCATGTTTTAAAAGATACCTTACTTTTTATTTTTCTTATTGTAATAGTTATTTTCATTGAAGAGAATTTAGAAAATAAGGATAAACACAACAATAACTTAAAAATGGCCTCTAACCTCACCTAGAGATACAGTTGTAAGGTTTGAAATTGAGAATTACAAGTCCTCTCACGTTGTTCTTTTTCAAGCACATTTTGGTTACTGAGACCCTCGAATTCCCATATGAATTGTAGCAGCAGCAAGTCAGTTTCTGCAGTGGAACCCTCTGGGATTGTGATCGAAACCACGTTGTATGTATGGATCGCTCTGGGGTGCACTGCCATTCCAAGAGTGCTGTCTTCTGATCCAGGAATGTGCGTTGTGTGTCTGTCCAGGTATTTAGGTCTTCTTTAATTTTTTTCAACAATGCTTTGAGTTTACAGAGCATTATTTTACTTTTTTTCTTTCCCTTTATACTGAGGACAAGTGTGCCAGGTACCGGGATCAGAAGTGTATTTGAGCCCGGCCAATTTCTGCCACCATGGACGCTGCACTCTTGCTTTGCCCTGTGTAAAATCTTGCACAAAATAGGACCTCAGTAACTCTCTCTTGAATGAATGATAATATGATTGTTGAATGATGCTTGAGAGTCCTTGTAATGATGTATTTTTCCCAGCCTTTCCCCTATTCATAATGATGCCCTTTCCCTTCCTTTCCTCCAGTCTGGTTTTCAGCCTGCCTGTGGCATTGATTTTCCCTGTCTGTAGACTCTTCTTTTCACTGGTTCACGATAATCTTACATGTGAACTGTGGAAACTTGCTAAATGACAAGAAAGAGCAAATCCATTGCATGCTAGTATTTTTAGAGTGTGTTATTCTTTTATCGATTGAAGTTAAATCAGGCTGACCCCCTGAGCCCTCCCATGAGCTTTTTCCGCCTTCCTACAGGTGATACTGCTCTGGTTGCTGCATGTCCCTGCCCCCAGCCTTGGTTTTGGAGTTGAGTAAGTCACCATCAGTGGAGCACTCTCTTTAAAAGTTGAAGACAACATTTGCTCCTTCTCCCTGGTTGGGGAATTGGATGAGATGAGGTACCAGATAAAGAATGGAGCCCCAACTCATTCTGACCCCTGCTCTTTCCGTTCCTTTCTCCAGGGGAAAAGAGTACAATTCAACAGTATAAAGATTGATTGTGAGCTAATGAGATAGACAAGACAACTGAACATTTATTAAATATCCTTTCATGCCAGAAAAAAATGTATTATACACACAAAAAGCACACAGAGCATGTTAGTACCGTGGTTACAAACGTGGGTCCGAGTTCGAGTCCTGCTCTGGAGTGACCAGTCCTGTGAGATGGAGAACTGGTAGGTCAGCTTAGCCTCTCCCAGACTTGTTTCCTGTCCTGCAAAGACGGGCTTGCTAGACGTCCCTCCCCCGTAGAGGTGCTGTGGGGTGTAAATGGCGCACGTGGGCAGCCCGAGCACAGCTGCTCGTTCCTCGTAAGTGCAGGATAGAATGGATTTGTGGAGATGGCTTTATGGCCGTACCGTGTAGACTCTCAGTGCTCCAAAGGGAAGACTTGTGGTTTGGAGATGGGATTCTCCCTTCTGTAAATACCCAATGATTGTGTTATTGGGCTCTTCTGATTTGAATCTATTCTTTGGAAAGTACATATTGTAGATATATTTTTCAAGCATGCATGCTTTTTTCTTTTATTATTTATAATTCTACCCTCTCTCTTGGTGTGACTTTTCATGGAATCCAGGAAACAGCCCTAAGCCACCTGCCTCTTCACTCTTCTCCGTGGTGGTTTTCTTCCCTGACTAGAAGAGGGTTCTGCATAGGAAATTTTCTTTGTTCCCCTTTTCTTGGAGTCTCTCTGTTTGTCTGCCCATCTCTCACCTGTCCATCTGTCCATTTATCTACCCACTCATTCTTCTGACATGTTCCAAGAAGCACTTCAGGCAGCTTACAGAAGAACTGATACCAAATAAACAGGTGAGAAAATGGGGCCAAGTTCAGACAGTGAGGCTAGGAAGCGAACTTGTGTGATGGTTGCAGGCGTGAGACACACGCCTCTGCCCTGTGACTTATAAGATCGACAACAAGAGTGTGCCTGAGGCTCCCAGCAGACACAGGGAAACAGGGTTTGTGGGAGATGCTCACTGGCTGTGAAATAAATAAGTGGCTCAGGAGAAGCCCAGGCTTTCCAGCTACTAAGGCTTAGGAGAATATTTTGAGTGTCTTCCAAAATCAGAGTATTTCATCTTTTATTTTGTCAGAGTTCTACATATTGATGGTTACATTCTATACCTGGAAATTTCTCCAAAACTCCTTCCCACATGAGTCCCATGGCTCAGGAATGGGGTGGTCCTGCTCATTGACGGTGTTTGGACAGAAACAGAAAATGACCGCCTCAAAGGAACCTGGGATTTGTCAGTTATATTTTGTCAGTGCTGTAGATTTCAGAGAATGTTTTCACAGTTTCTCTCCATCTGAGGCGGCAGTGTGCTCTCTTAGCAGCATCAGGAGCTCAGGGCCACTGGATGGTGTGGGCTGACTGCACTGCCGTCAAGACATCTAAGGTAGTCACTGCAGGCGTGGTGCTTTTACATATGGCATTTCATGTTCTTTAATAGAAGGTTTCAACAGGGAGTTAATTGAGTTAATTAACATTTAATAAATATGATACTTTGTTGAAAAGACAGTTATAAGCAGAATATAAGCTGTGAAGATTTTAAGAATGGTTTCATTACTGATATTTCAGTAGGGAAGTTTCACAGTTTACCTTATTTATGCCTCTCTTTTAAAGTAACAAAGAAACAAGACAGAAAAATCAGAGGATGATTTCTGTTCTTCCTCTCAGTTTGCAGGTGCCCTCACCTCCAGTGACATCCATCCAGACACCAGGAGTGACACTGGCCGTGCTCAGAACTGCCTCAGCCCTGAAGACACAACTGACAAATAGAAGGGGGCCGCACCCTGTTACAGCAGGTGCTCTCACTTAGTGGGTCCTTATGTAACTGTGCGGTGTTAATCATGATCGCCCATTCTACATTACATGACGCTGCTGTGGTGTCTTCTAGTTACTTGTTTCTGTATGTACTCATGTATTTTCTCCAATGTGTGGTACTACACATCTTAAAATCCTTTTATCAGATGAAAAATAATGTGTATTTAATGTAATAAGTCTGAAAAAATGGGCAAAAGAGGCTATCCTGATCCCACTACACAGAGATAATAATTAACACTTTAACATCTATTTTCTGTTCTTTTCATCAGTGTGTATCAACTCTCTCATAAAAACCAGTGAGCACTCTGTGCCTGTTTACTGTGTGGAGACCTCCATTTTCCATTCAGCATTTATATGTTTTTCTACAATATTCTAATTCCCCTGGCATGATTTTAATGACCAGTATAGCATTCTGTCTTGTCGAGGCATCGTCCATTTTACTTCGGACTTCAATAAACTTTTAAATTCCAAGTATATTTAACTGAAATACTGAAAAGAGAACTGTGGTGGTACTGAAAGGCCTCTACATCCCTTCCCCTTTTTTCCTGAGGGCAAAACTGTTGACAATGTGGTGTATATATTTCATGACATTTATGCCTATGTATATACACATACATACATAGATACATACACGAATCTGAGAAATCTATGTAATGTGTGTGTATATATGCTTTATTGAAAAATAAGGCCATAATATATGTTTTATGCAGCTCGCTTTATTCACTCAGTGGTATATCATAGACGTCCTCCCACTCCATGCTCACCTGGTCCTTTCAGATAGAGTGTAGGGGTCCCCTGATGTGCAGGTGTGTTCTCTTGTGCAAGGACACCTTTGGTGGGAGAGTGCTGCAGACAAGGCCCTAAACCATGCCGAAACACCGGCCCCATCAGAGCCCACAGCTCGCCGTGATTTACCGCTTCGTTTTCTTGATGTTGGACACTTAAGTTTTCTCCATTTTCCACTGTCAGAAAAGTTGGTTGACTGGCATCCTTCTTCTGTAAATATTCCTGTGATCTCGTATGAGTATTCCTTTAGTTAAGGCTTCTGGAAATTTAGTCCCTGGATGTGACAATTACATTCATCACAGGCTCTTTTCAAGTGACTCTAGAAATTCCTTCTCCAGTGGGGAATGAAAAGATGTAGAATTACTTATGTAACCATTTCTCTATCGCTGGATTTTATTTCACTTCAGTTTTCTTCCCAGCATTGTAAACAGTGCTGTGAAAATATCCTGATAAGTACATCTTTTGAATTGATTTTTTTCTAAATCAAACAATTCCTAGAAGGGGAGTTGAGTCTGTGTGTACACACGTTTTTCAGAGTTTACATATCCATTGACATGTCGTCCTCCAAACACATTGCTCACAGTTTGTTCTCTCACAGATGGACACTAGCTAGAACAACTTTTAAAAATATTTGCCAATATGATGAGCAAAAGTGCTTTTTCATTGTTTTAGTTTGCATTTGATGACCAGTGAGGTATTCAGCATTTTTCAATTAGCCATCTGACTTTTAAAAAGTGAATGATCCCTTTTGTCCTTCACACACAGTTAAGTGAGGGAGCTTCTAGTTGCTTTGTGACAGCTCTTTGTATGTTATGAACATTAACCCCTTGACTTCATCAATATGTATCACGCAGCTTTTTCTTTTCATTTCTTGTCTTTCATTTTGTTCAGTAGGTTTACTTTTGTTGTGGCCCAAAATATACTTAAGATAGTAAATGTCTTCTTTTTGGGTTTTATTTTTGTTATTATTTTAGATATACTTTCTTATAATGGTACAAATCTCTTCTGTAGGTTTTTTAATCTCTAAGATGGAGATGATAATAGTACTTGTTATAGTGAGAGGAAGTTGAATTAATATGAGCAAAGAGTTGTATTTGCTCTTATTAGTACTTTTTAATATTTACATCACTGTCTGCAATTTTTCTTGTGGTCTTTATGACAGGAATATAATTTGTTCTTTCCAGGTGATTCTCTGATTGTCCCAGGACAATTATTGAATTCATACTTTGCTCGTTGATTTGAAATCCCACCTGTACAAAATACTTATGTACACTAAAGTCTCTTTTTGAGCTCATGGTTTATTTCTGTCAATCTTTCTTTATTACTCCAGCACTATAACTTACATATTGTAAAAATTTATTTAATATCTGACAGTGTGATTTTTTTTTGATTCTTTTCTTCTATCCTAATTTTCTTGGCTAGTATTATGACTTTATTATTCCTGAAGAATTCTAAAATACTTTGTTCAAGTTAAAAAAAAAACAGATAAGTGTTTTCATAGGATTTTTTAGTAAGTTTTGAATTATCTTTAACAGAACATTCATCCTTACAAAACTGCTTTCCTCCATGCAATATGTTGATGTCTCTACATTCACATCTCTTATTTTATCCCTCAGTACAGTCCTGTAGTTTTCTCCATGTAGAACATGGGCATTATTTTTGAGTTTAGCCCAGATTATTGTTTATGTTTTAGTTAATTTTGTAAGTGAGAATTTTTTGCTATTATATTTTTTAACTCTTTAAACTGACACCTAGGAAGGCAGATTCGGATTGTCAATACTCACTTTGTAACTTGTCATTTAAATTGTAAGTATTAAATACTTGTTCCAGAATCCTTTCTTTTCTCTTTTTAAAAATTTGTTTCCAAGATTATCAAAATGGTCATAGCTAAGTAGTATATTTGGGGAGACAGATGGAGAGAGGTAGTGTGGCTCATGTACAAACTGTGAGCATTTTCATGGCTGCCTTTAGGCTGGAGAGGCCTCCGAAGAGCCCAGGTAAGACAAGGGATGGCTTTTTATGCACTTGAAAGCCAGCATTCCTGCCTTTATGGAGAAGCCTTTTGGGCGTGACAGGTAGATGATCAAGGTCCCATGGAGGCCATTGGCTGCACAGAGCACTGTGACTGTGAGAACTGGAGACTATCGCCATGGAAAATCCTTGGTGCCAGGAACACTGCAGGGAAGCTGGGAAGCCTGTGTGTTAAGGATTTTCCAGCCCTGGGAGTGGGAAGATCAGACTCTGCATTCAGATCTGAATTTGAATTCATCCTGTCTTGTTTACTGGTCCTCTGACTTTTGTCAAGTTATATACCCGCTTTGAACTCCTGTTTTCTTGTGTCTCAAAATAGGAGAATTACGGTCTGCTGCTAGAGTGTTTGATCAGGGTAAATGATTTGTGTCTATAAGATGCCACGTACTGTCACAAGTTCAGTGAGAAATGGGCTGTTGCCTCTTCTTCTGCAACTCAGTGTTCAACAAGACATCGGGGGAAAGCCAGTCCCTAAATTGTGTGTGATGCAAGTAGGAACAAAATTAATGTCTTGCCTTTCACTAGCAGTATTCTTACTCCTTTGCTTCATTCACTTCTTTCCTTCTTTCATTTCCCCTTTCCCCTCCTCCACCAAAAGAGCCTGAGAATGTCTCAGAACACTAGATTCAAATTACTTTAAAGGTTGTCTCATCCTCCTGAAATGACAGTAAGATAAAAAAATCTGTACACATCCCAGAATTCATTGTATTTGATTTACACACACACATGCGCACACACACACACACACAATCAGGCTACCTCCCACTTACTGAGGAAGAAGAACCACTTATTCTGAGTTTTCATTCACTGACCGTGAGAGCAAAGTGTCTTACGCAGACTTTCACCTGGCTTCATGCATGGTGTTTTTAGTTGGATTTCTGCTTTGTGGCCATAGAATTATTCTCCTAACAGAAGAAACGAAGTGGAGACAGACATTCTGCTCAGATATTGGTGTCATCATATTTGAGTTGGGAAGGACTTAAGACAGCATAGAGTCGTAATTGTTTATGGGTGAGAATCCATGATTGTGTAACTTGGAAAAGAACCTGGATCTTCTGCCATCGTGCCCACATGGGTGAAGAGGTAACTTGGTGGGGGATGGCAGTGATCCTTCTTGCTTGAGTTCCAGGGTCCTGCTAGTTTTCATTGTTCACCTGCCTTTAGTTAAGGTCCATGTGGCCTCTCATGGGAAGGTCACTCTGTTCTGAAAAATAAAGTTACTAATCAGCAAAAAGCTCTGGACCCACTCATATTTCAAAGAGTTTTTCTGCTGACCTGCTGACTCTTTATATAAATGAGACCTAAGAAACTACTGGATATAAAATCCTTTGTGTTATCATTAGCCCTCGAGTTCCATAGGAATGCTGTCTCAGGCTGTCTAAGGCTAGATCTGAATAAAGATAGGGTGATAGGCTTTGCTGCTGGACCCTCCACAGTCAAATGGGATTTCCATCTTAGTGTTTAGAATCAGGCAGATGAGCTCAAATCTTGCCTTTACAAGTTATTAGCTTAGTGACCTTGGGGAATAAACTGTACTTATTTGTGTTCAATTTTCTTTGTTTGTAAGTAAGTACAGTATTTAATTTAAAGTTTTTGTTTTAGAATTGAATGAGCTAATTTCCTCATTTATACCTAAAATACAGATCGCTTGGCTCTATGATGGTGCCTTGGTTGTTGATTACTAAGGCACTTGGCAGGGAGAAAGGGGGTGGGGGACCCCTGGATTCTAGAGCTTATTATATTCCAGGATATGCTTGTAAAAGACTGGATGTGCAGTGGATTTTTAGTAAATATCCATTCCTTTCCTAATCCGCATTGATTGTGTATACATCTTTATATTAATATATGAACAATTTTATAATGCCATTTAAATCTTTCTGTAGAAGTTAAAATATGTTGTTGTAACAAAAATACATGAAATAAAATGATTTCACTTTTATTTTCTTTTCAATAAGTAAAACAAAATAAAATAGAAAAGAAAAAAAGGTTTGAAGGAGTAGAAATAACTTTCTTTCTGTAGAATCAATTTCCTAACATAGGTTTTTTGGTTGTGTTCTTAAACAGCATATAAAATTGATAGGTAGTGACATATTGGAAATGAGGAAACAGTGGAGACATACTACCACCAATGCAGTCATTTTGTTACCAAGTCCAAACTCATTCTGCTTGCTGCATGACAGGCCAATAAATCAGGAGATGAGGTGTTGGAGCAAAGAACAGTGACTTTATTTGAAAAGCTGGCAGACTCAGAAGATGGCATACTGATATCCTGGAGAACCCTCTTCCCCAAGTCAGAATTCAGTCTCCTTTTATACTAAAAAGGGGCGGTGGTGTGGTTGGTTGTTGCAAACTTCTTGCTGTATGAATTGTTTGTCCTTGGAGTCCTTTGTTCTTGCAGCTGTCCATGTGGGACAAATCATGGTGCCCCTCTAAAACCTCCAAACATAAACACAGTTTATTCTGTTTAACTACTTGCCATCTATATATAAGTGCAGAAGAGCTAACATCCTTAAAGATCAGAGCCCGGAGAATAGTCTCTCCTGGATATTTCAGGCTAAAGGCAGCTTTCTTTTACAAAAGCTACAGAGCTAGCAAGTCTGAACCTAGAAAACAGGGCAGAGGTTTAAAGCCAAAGGAACACATCTAATATGGAGTCAAATTTGTTCTTTTCTATTACAATTTCTTTTTCCACCTCATAAATAATTTTATTAAGAAACATGGGCAATTTTTTTTTATTTTTGCTTCTTAATAACGGTTAAGTGGTCCAAATACATTTTTGTGATCAGGGATGCTTTGCGTGCCTTGGGGTCACAGCAAACTCTTGTTGGGGGTGGTTGACCCTGCAACATGCCTGATGACCCATGACCCTTGGTGACAGTCCCCCTAACCAGGGGCTCTCTTCAGGAAACAGCATATGGGCATTGACCTCTGGAGACCTCTTTTTCAGGTGAAGGAAATTTTTTCAGATTCTGTGATTGAAAAATCACTCCAGCTGGGGAAAATTAGGGAATAAAGGAAGAGGAAAGGGGCTTGGAGTAAAGTAGAAGAGAAGGACAGAAGATCAGGGAGCCTGGGGGCTTGGCAGTGGGGCCTCCGGAGAGAGAGAAGCAGGGGTGGGGAGGGACCCGGTTCCAGAACCAGCTCCTGCACCTGTCCCCGTGCCCAAGACACACAGCCTTTAATGACCCAGGACTCTCTGCTGTCTGGGCGTCACACTAGGCAGAACCTTGAGCATCAAAATTAAGGGGTGGGCAGTACTCACCTAGGGGGTCACAGAGGACTTTGTTCAAGTCCACAGTGCCTTTTCTGGTCATGTGTCTTCACTTGTCCTTTATCTTAGGATCTGAGGAACAGGAGCAAGGAACTCAGGGAGAGATCCAGGAAGACATCTGAGTGTGTTAGGGAGGACATTCACAGCGAAACCGGGAGCGAGGACACTTGCAGCAAAGTAAAATCACTTTACAACTATTGCATCAGACCTGCAGGTGTGAGAGAGCCTAAGCCTGTTTCAGAGTGCAGAGGACAAGCGGAAAGGAATGGTAAAATTTCCACCGACAATTGAAATTTTGTTAAATAGCCTGCTACTCTTAATTGTATCACTTGAATGTAGGCAGGTGTATTTCTGTGAGCATTTATAGGTTCACACAAAGCCACCAGCCCCTCTTGCCCCCATCGGGGATGGGCTTTCTCAAGCACAGTGCACCTCCTGCTTGGGTGGGCCATGCTGCGTGTCCCCGCCTGGGGCCGGGCTGCTGCAGGGCACTGAGTCCCCGAGGCACGGGCTGTGAAACATGACAGGAACACCTCTGCTCTTGACTGAGGGCCTCCGTTTCCCCCTGCAGTGTAAGAATGCCGGTAACTCAGTTAGAAGCATGCTTTGAAGCTGTCCGTGTCTGTCATCCAGAAGTGGAGCTTGGGAGCTGCCGAATTTCCCCAGAATGCGGTTTACATACACCTTCGATAGGTGAGTGCATGTTCACTTACAAGTGGAGGAATTACTGCAGTTCTTCTGAAACTTACTTACCACTATTCCATCTGATTTTTCTGTGCTAGGATTCAGTATAGCCTGCTAAAATTTCTGGAGTCAGATCTTGAAACCCTGATGAAGAGGACTATTTATCTTATTTCTTTATATGATAGTATTTTACTTTCAAAATTCAGAGTTTTCGGTTCTTTGAGGAAATTTGGAGGGGGGGTTGGAGAATCAACTTTGCTCTTACCATCTATGTGACCTGTTGCTATATGCCTCTCACCTGTCTTCTGTCACTTGTGAGGCAGTTCCATTTGTGACCCTGTCCGGGTTGTTCATGTTATAAAACATAAAGTCTGTAAAAGTACATTCCCTTTTACTCCGAAGACATTCCACAAGTACTACTTAAATCTGGGTGTGGTTTTTAGAAGACAGAATCATTAGAACATGTACTTGCAGGCTGCTAGTGCAAAATCCCCAAATCAATATTCTAGCTCAACATCTAAAATCTTTCTAATCTACCTTGGTTTTATATGGATAAGTGAAGCAGTTTACTAAGAACACAAGACCAGGTTTAGAATACAGGCTGGTGTAGCTCAGCAGGTCCTCCCATGCTGATGCTCTGCCAGAGGGCAGGGCTGAGGAGAGAGGGCATGTCCTGCCCTCCCTGAGCTGACAGTTTGATGGCAAAGACCTTCATCAGGTGAAGAACTGGGAGTTTCTTCTAAGAAGTGTGGGATTGAAAAGAGTCCTATAAGCGCGGGACTGACAGAATCCCATTTGACTCAAGTAGGGGAGAGTGGTTGTGGGGCCACTTGGGAGTCTTGTGAGTCCAGGTGGGCAGTGTTGGTGGCTTCCACTTGAGTGGTGAGACTGTCAGTGGGTAAAAGCGAACAGATTGAAGACATGTTTAGATGGTAAAAAGAAAGGATGAATGCTGTCTGTGAAGGTAGGATAGAGTAAGGCCCAGCTTTCTGGGTGGATTAATCAGGTAAATGATGGTACTGCTGTGCTTTTAGGAGGGATACTTGCAGAGGGAGTTCGGGGGGAAAACTGATGAGTTCACTTGTGGGTAAAGTGAAAGGCTGCTCGATGTGTGGTCTGGGAACTCAGGTGAGAGCCAGTAGTGAGTAGAGGTAGGGGAGAGAGACTTTCAAATCATTTTGTCTTGTGAACATACAAATAAGCATGAGTAATGACACACAAAACCTCTAAATTCTGGATTTAAAACCCAGTAACATTTTGTCATATTGAGTGCAGAGTTTCTTAATTTTTTTAATAGAAATAAAACAAATAGAAACAAAATAGTGGAGTTAATGAACATCTTAGAGTTGATGTGTGTCCTTGTATATATTTTGATACCTCATCTCTTTATAAGCATAATCTACAAAAGCTTCTTTAGCATAAGAGTTAAAAAGAGGGACAGGGCACACAATGTTGTGGGTTGAGGCTGATCACTTTGGGCAAATTTTGTAGCCTCTCTGTGCCTTAGTTGCATCTTCTGTGACTGCCCCCGGACCCCTCATCACAGCTGATTTCCTAGACTAGATTTTGGGAGGGAGGCTGCTGAAGGGATTTAGAAGTGGCAACTGCTAGGGATACTGAAGAGAGACAAAAAAACAGATTAAAGCCTATAAACTTAGTACAAATACCCTCAAAATTTAAAGAATCCCGCAATGTTTTGAGCCACTTAGCGTAAGGGAAACAAAATCACGTGGACCCAATTCTCTTGAGCATGTGAGTATTGTGGGTGGGAGGATGTCATGAGAAAAGTGTTGAGAAGAGGCCTTTTGGTTTCCCTTGACATTTCCAGTAAGGATGGGGCAGAGGAGCGAAAACCCCTCTTCACAGTGGAAGCTGCTGTTTTGTGTGAAACTGACCAAAGGTTGGAGACCAGTCATCAGCTATGCTGGCAAATGAAGAGAATTCAGGATTGAGTGGGGCACTTGCTGTGACTTCCAGGTGGCCTGCTGGCTGGGGGCTGTGAGGCGGGCAGTAGGTTTGCAGGGTGACCCGGGCATAATCCCCGGCTCTGAGGCTGCTGGTCTGACTAGCAGACCTGGGCACCCGCAGTCCTAATGGGGCAGCTCTTGATGTAGCCTGGGACACCTGCCATTCTGAGGGCGAGAAGAGGGCTCCTCTGAGGGGGTGTCCCTGTGGAGAGTGGAAACTTCCCCTGCAGGGGAGGAAGTGCCTCTGAGCACGGGGCTGGAAATACAGGCAAGACCAGCCTGAGCACGGAGGGTTTGGGAACCCGGAAGTCATACAGTGGCCCGAGCAGCCTTGTTCCTGAGAGACTGGAGGGAAAAGATGCTGAAAAGTCAGGCAAGTGTCTGACCCTGTGGTGCGTTATTAGTGACAAGAAAGGACGGGTCAGGCAGGCACGAGAGAACCCTGTGGCCATCCCAGCTGGGGCATCACGCCGGAGGAAGCAGAGTTATAGACTTTGCCACTTATTAGCTGTGTGACTTTGAGCAATATCACTCCACCTCTCTCTACATATATCTTGATCTGTAAAGTGACAGAGTGACAGGCTCGTGTCATCAGAAGGCTTAGTTTAGCTCTGATCCTTTTGTCCAGTCCTGTCAGTGCTGCCTGCAAGGTTCTGCAGCGGCTGCTCTTACCCTGAGATGGGAGGGCGTAGAGGGACATTGTAGCGCCTGAGGGCAGGAAGAGGTTGCTTTAAAAGCATACATGTAGCCGCCTGCATTTGCAGACTTTCAGGCAGTTTGGTTGAAGTTAGTGGAGAGAACTTTAGAGGCCTTAGTATCGTCATAAAACTTGATTTCCCTTGGGGACTGGATTTACCTTTGCAGATTCATGTTGAAGATTTGGGCTTCTGGCAAAGCAGTTTTCAGAGATGGGTATATACGTAACATATGGTATAAAATAAAATGCTTTTATTTAATGTGTGGGACTTTGCAGGTCTCGAGAACAGCTAAGTTGGCCTGGTCTCCATGGATGACAGTAGGGGTCAGCAGAGCGTGCGGGAGAGCAGGCTGACCGCCTTGCTTCTGCAGGGGGTTCTCCATAGCAAGGCACTCTGTTGAGTTGACTCTTCTCTAAGTTTGGTCTGAGCAGACAGCAAAGTAATGAGTTCTGGTGGGATTGTATAATGACAGGAAGAAAGAGGAACCCTTGGTTTTCGGGACTAGAACACGCTTTTGGTTCCTGATCCAGTGTGTTCCATTACAGAATTGATGAGTTGTGTCTATTCTGGGACTTGATTGAAATAAACATTCAGCCTTAAAGATAAGAGTTATGTATTATTTGGCGGGAGGACTCGAGCCGGGATGACAGACTCTCAGATCTCTCTGAGGGACTGCTCCCAAGAGGTAGGGAAGGAGCTGGGATATATAGGAGCTTTACAACAAAGACCAGGTAGTTGGAACAATAAAAGTTTGTTTGTTATCTAAGAAAGCCAGGTATCTCAATTTCAAGAATTTAGTGCTTTTCTATGTATGGGAGGATGCAAACATTTAGGTCATTGAATTCAATTCTTTGACAAGCACCTGGCTATCTAGGGCCAGTATCCTGTTGTTTCTTACTGTGTGTCCGTTCAGAGGGCACCACTGTGAGTGGCTGAGAGGCTAGGCTGCAGGCTTATACTCACTGGGGAGTGGCAGCAACTGCTGATGACTTGGTTTCAGCATTCTTTGTTTACTGACATGGATGCAGTATTTTCATTCACATTGTAGTATTTTCATTCACAGTGATCCCACTTGCTCCTAAATTCGACCAATATTTTGAGAGACATTTCATGACCAATTTTGTCCCACGGTGCTAGGATGGCTCATTCCTAGTTAAGTTGAAGAATATTCTCAGCTGCCATTCAAGGTGTTAGGTTTTTTATCAGGACCTGTTGATACTAAAATTTCTCTGGATCACCTTTCTTACTAGTCTATTATGATGCAGGAAATGTTTACACTTCGTTGCTCATTCCCATACCTAGAATCACGCTATTACAATTATTTTATACAGGGTTATAAATTTTATCTATTTCTTCAAGATGTTTACCCATCATCAATCTTGTAGGCCTAGTTACACATTGGGAAATGTAACATACAACAATTTTATTATATAGACAGGATATAAGTAATAAAGCTAGTAAATTTAATAAAGTCACAAATAAGAATTTAATAGTCGAGAAGTTATATTTTTGGGTTAAAATTTTCCTTGTGTTTCCGATTGAGTTTGAGTGATCTTATGAGAAATTTCATATTTATGGTCAGGGTCAGAGCAGGTATTAATTAGCCAGGTGAGGTGTCCCACCTTGTAAGATCAACAGTGGCCTAAACAGAACTATAATTTTCTTTTTAGAATAACGTTTCTGAGGGCTATCTAGTTAGAGCCTTGGAGTAGGGAAACCCACCAAGGTAACACAGAAGTACTAGACATAGGTAATTTACCATGAACTTAACAGTTGGAGTAGTTCATAATCAAAGGTAGGAGAAATTATCAAAGTAATTGGCATACAGGCCTGGTTCGGTGTCTTGGGTCAGCTGTCTTACCTCAGATGTCGTTGTCTTCTCATCCTGGCCTGGGTAGATTTTTCTTCATTTGGGCATTGTTTTAAGGTGAGCAGTGCTCTATAGGCCAGTGCACTGCAGGGGATGTTTCTGATAGGAAATGAATCCAAAAGTCCATTTCCTTCAGCTTTGGTATGTACGGTCTAGTTAAGAGTACCTGATAAAGGATCCTTCCATTCAGGTTGGAGACAGTTCTTTAAGTCATGCCTGTTCCAGTATGTATAATCCCCTGGCTGCAGGTCATGGGGCATTGGAAATTTACCCAAGGATAGATTACTGAGCTTCAGAAACAAACCTAGAGTATTCTTTTCATAGTTCAATTAACCTTTACAGCAATGTGGCATAACAGCAAGGAATGATCTGGGAAACGTCTTAGTAAATATAGACCTCAATTAACAAAACTAGAATTTAATATCCACTAAAATATAATCTTTTTTCTCTCTAAAGTTACCCTCATTTTTCTCAAATATAGTCAAATCAAGATTAATTTGTTTACAAGTTAAGTCTGATTATTTGATCATATAGGCTTTTTTAAATTGGCTGTTTTGGAACTTTTAATAAAGAGTCTTAGGGTAGAATGTTAATAAGGTTTTCTAAGGCCAGGAAAGCCACATCAAGTTCTTGTCATTGTTTTCTGCCTTACACATTTAGGTAAATTCTTTTCTCTTTAAAATCCTTAAAATACCTTGAGATTCCTATATCTGTTAGGAGATGATCTTCCTCATTTGTCTGATAGAGCCACTGGGGACCTAAGAGATTTTAGTCTCTTGAGGGATCAGATAGAGAGAAAAGATAACTGTTCCAAGTCTGCTTACATAGGTATAATTTATCAAATTTCTGTGAATCATAAGTAGTTAAGAGTTTCTTTATGTCAGGGAAACAGGTTAAAAGCCAGTAGTATTTCAGACAAAATAAAAAATTATAACCATATTCACCAGTTTACTCAGTCTTATGTAACTAATTTTTTAATCAGTTTTCATTAGACATTTAAAATTTCTTACCGAGTTTAGTTCTGTGCTATAGTTTGAAATTTATTAGAAACCAGTAAATCTCCTTGAAGAGAAAGCATTTTGCAAAATCATCAGAAGAAAACAATTAACTGTCTATAAATGACAAAAATTTAAAAGCATGGTTAAACACCATTACACTATAATCGATAAAGAAACCTGGTCACTATAACCAGAAATATGACTGGTAACATTTTAGATATGCCAGAATTTTAGGGAGTCCATATAATTTCTAGAGTATCTATATTAATAATGTTCTCTCATACAATATAACCTTAGAATATTTATTATTCATTTGGCAATACCATTTATTTAACATGCCAAATAAATTTACTAGTTTAAAATCTCTCTTTGGGATGTTTCAGGGGCCCTCTGTAGCATCCCAAACTTAACTGGAGATTAAAAGAACTTTAATTAGAAATTGATTTTTGGGGAGCTTGTTAAAAGATTTCAAAACACTTGGTCACATAAACATATAGATCACTGTAACGTAGTACTTATTCATTAAGAAAATACGTCAAAGGTAAAGGCAGAACAGATCAGGTAAGTGGTATAAGAAGCTTTACAATTTGTTACTGAAGGTGGATTAACATTTCAAGACAATTTTGTTCTCTTAACAGAGAGTAAACCAAATCTACTCTTGTACCAGTTTATGTCTAAGATTCATTTACTTTGCCCAAGTTGATTCTAAACTTAGCCAATTCCGACCACGTACAAATCCCTTTCTTCAGGGTTCCTCTTCCACAAGCCTTCCACAGCTTTCTATACTTATATTAGTTTGTTCCTTATTTTCTATTCCATTCAGAAGTAACCAGCTTCAGGAGAAAGTCACTATTTTTCATTAACAAAATATAATTCCATTCTTATATCTTCCTTTACACATTTATCTTACTTTCCTAGGATACTGAGATCATTCCCTTAATAATAGAGACTATTTCAGGGTGGCACCAACCATTTATTAATATTTCTAAACACCTTTATTTTCTCTGTAAGAGGAAGTTAAATGTTAAGTAATTCATATTTCAATCTTATTTTATCTGAAAATGTCATAGCTATTTAATAAAATCCTATCATTTAACTTAATGTAGCACAACTCTAGAATTTAAAGATATCAAAAATTTAGAGATTATCTTAAACATACATTTTAAAAATATATTTTAAAAATTTACCCAAAGCTCTCATCTCATTTGCATTTAATTTATTTAAATTTTACCACACCACATTACTATTATTTTTTTTAACATATCTGCACCATATATAACAGGATCTTATTTGACTTTCATTAAACCTAGGTTCAGTAATAGTAGTATACTTAATATTGGTGACTTTAAAGATGTCTATATTAATTAGAACATACTTAAACTAAACAATATCAAATATTATCTTAATATTGAATATTTTCCAGTTCACGTGAAGCTGAAGGTCAATTTGGTCAGTTTTTGTTTTAAAACTACTTAATTTGTAAGCTCTTATTTTTTACGCCAATTAAGCAGAGCTCTTTGACTTTGATTTTTATTTTTTCAGCTGTAGAATTATTTCACATCTACAATGTGTATGCAGGCTTATAAACAGACAAAACCTAGAGATTTCATAGCTTCACTTTAAAACTTACTTATGAGATAAGTATAATAATAGTTGGAGTAAACTGAATTTGCTTGCTCAAGTCACTAAGGCTTACTATTTATGAAACAGACATTTAAGATTTCTTGACAAAATCTTAAGGACCCATCAGGGTTCTGAGTTGTAAAATGGCACAAATTTCTTTGGCCCTGAGTTTTATCTCCTTCAGCTAATTAGGCTCAGTCCTAGCTCACTGTTTGCTGTATTTACATTTCTGATCTGCAAGACAAAGACACACGCTTCCAGTTCCCCAGAGAACTTCTCTGTCACGCAGGCCCAATTGTATCTCCTTAATTTGCTTCTTTGTATCAGTGAGAAGAGCTGTAAACAAAGAATTCCATGTTTAAAACTTTAAGGTTTACTTTATGTTGCCTTTGAAAGCTTGCATAAGGCATTTAGTAAGGTCTCTTTTCCTTGAGTTATAAGTTAAACCCAGGGTAAACCTCTTATTATATTTTTTATTAGCTACTGAATATTAGTTTTTAGTTTTACGTTATATTGGACAGCTCATGTAACTCTATTGGTTTCCTTTACTGTGTTCAATTAATATTTTCTGAGGGACAGATACGTGCCCATCCTTGTAATACCAAGAAGAGGAAGTGTTTTTCCGTTGAAATATATCTATCCCAAAACATAACTAAGCAAGATGTTTATACAAAGCCCATTTAATATACCAATTTTACAAACTTTATCTCAATTTTATTAAATCTTATACCTTTAATTTTTATATTTATTATGTTTAATCAATAATTCTTATTTCTAGAAGGAGTGCCAAAAGCCTTTTTTTTTTTTCGTGCATTGTATCTAATTTTATAGAAAAGCCTCTGGGATCCCAAAGTTTGAGCCAAAGAGCTTAGGCCCTTCTCAATTTTAATTTCATTAATTGGTCTGTTGTCCCAATCATTGATCAAGTATTTCAGTCTATATATATTTATATATATATATGTATATATATATTATATATATATATATTTTAGCCCTATAAATACATATATTTTAAACTGTGGTAAATAAAACGGACTTGTTTGAACTTTAATGTTGGGGGTAGTAGGTGATATCTTTGGCTCTTTTTTTTTTAACTTTACGTAGTGTAGTATCAAAACCTTGTATGTAAATGCAAAAATGTCCATTTTATTTTTCTCATTCAAAATAACCATATAAAAATATTTATCCATTTGGGATAAGCCCCTTATCTTTTTTTTCCTACATCTTTACAATCCTTTTTCCAGTTATTCAACCTAATTAACATTAATTATTCTAAGTTTTTATTAGCATGCCTAAAACCATTGATTGGAAAGGAAAAACACAAATGTAGCTTTTGAAACCAGTTTTTTTTTTTTAACTAAGTTCTTAGGTTAAAAATTAGATATATTTTTCGACCTTTAAACTTGATTTTAATAGGTACCAATAAAACAGATGTTTATAAAGAGAGCTCTTTCAACTTTCACCAATTTAAAAGTTTTTCCAAATTAAAGGATCCAACATATGGCCATCAATTTATATATATTTATTTATATAAAATAAAATATATATATATATATATATTTTAAACCAATAAGATGAAGAGGATTTTCCACATGAGAGTGAGTGTGTTGCCTGAATAAAATTCAAAAGTTTACTCTCCAAAAGCTAAAGGCCTTTGTGGTACATGCTGATGAAACAAAGGGTAAGATGGCAAAATATCTGAAAATTGGTACAATCAAAGGATTGTTGAGAATCCCAATTTATTTGCGTGGCCACCATATGTACACAATATTTCTACCTTTTGTATGGCAGATTCCAAGGTTTCCTTTAAAAAAAAGGAAACATATATATACGTACACAAAAATAAAATACCCAGAGAAAGATAAAACGTTTTCATTTCAAGGACATAGGAAAAAACTTCCAAGTTCCCCCTAAAGGGGATTTTGTTTTATAAGTTCAGAATTCCTAAAAATGTTTTTAACAGTCCTGGTTAGTTACTTTCAGAGTGAGGTTTGTTTTTTTCTTTTTTTGTTTTTTTTTTTTTTTTTTGCAATTAATGTTGTAAGATTTGTACGTATATAAACCTGGCTGTGGTATTATATGGAGGCTGGCAATCTGTCATTTCTTTTTGTTTTCTTCTTTTTTTTTTTTCTTTTCTTGAAAGTTCTATTCCCCATTCTAAGGTCGGGTTCTCAAAATAAAATTGCTAGTAAGTTTTCCCGTAGGGACAACTATATGGCATGAATTATTTGCCTCTACCAATCCTGCAAGTTTCTCTGTCACTGGAGAAAGCTGTTACCAGCCAGAAGGAGGGTCCCATTTTTGGAGTTGAAAGTTTCCTCATAAGAGTTTTACTTTTATCCTGAAAAATTCAGTAGAGGTAACCAAATTGAGGAAAACATTAGACCAGCCTCTTACCTAACCACTCAGTCCTGAACCCAGTGTCTTACAACTTGGACCAACTCAGGACGTCTCCACTGAGTGAATATTTTCCTGGTATGTTTCCACCAGCCCCACTTTGGACGTCTCTTCAAGGTGGGTGTTTCCTGTTATCTTTCAACCAGGCCCCATCCAGCATGTCTCCACTGGGTGGGTAATTCTCCCCCAGTATCTTTCAACTGGAGGGCCAGGTACCTGGATACACTGCCAAATAAAACTCAGGATCATCAACCAATATGGGAGATCCTAGAACAAGGAGAGACTCACCCAAATTCATCTGGACTCCCCGAGGAGGCAGACGGGCACAAAGGGCCACTGCTGGTACCAAGGCTCCAGTTCCTCGGAGAGTTCAGCTGGAGAGAAGTCTGCTCTGGGTCCTTTCATGGTTTCCAAAACTGTTGATTGAAATACATGTGCAGCCTAAAAGTTAAGAGTTATGATTTATTTGGCAGGAGGACTTGAGCTGGGATGATAGCCTCTCAGATAGCTCTGAGGGACTGCTCAGAAGAGGTTGTGGAGGAACTAGGATATATAGGAGCTTTACAACAAAGACAGGGAAGTTGGAACAATAACAGATTGCTTGTTATCTAAAGAAAGCCAGGTATGTCAAGTTCAAGAATTTAGTGCTTTTCTATGTATGGGAGGAAGCAAACATTTGGACTCACTGAATTCATTCTTTAGACAAACACCTAGCTATCTAGGGCCAGTATCCTGTCCTTTCTTATTCTGAGTCTGCTCAGAGGGCACCGTTGTGAGTGGCTGCAGAGGCTGGGCTGCAGGCCTGTCCTTGCTGGGGTGTGTTGGCAGCCGCTGATATCTTGGTTTCAGCATTCTTTGTTTACTGACATGGTTGCAGTATTTTCATTTACATTGTAATAATTTCTTTCACAGACTGACTATGGATAATCTGCAACCTTGGAAAGCAACCGAGATGGAATTACTGCAGGTACCTTCTACTTTAATAAGCCGTGTGCAAACATAAACATGGAGGAAGGATACAAAAGGATTTGGTGGTGTAGGGAAGGCTTTCTGCACATTACAGGAGAAGGCAAGGCAGAATTCCTCTCCTCTGTAGGCAGGGACGTGATTCCACCTTTCTTTTCTGTAGTGGTTTCTGAGAACAATTTATGGTAATTAACCAACATTGACAAAAGTTGGAACACAATGCATTTAAGAGCTGGCCAGCTGGAAATTGTGTATTGGACAAGTGAGTTTCATAGGCAAGTGGTCAGGTGGATGGGAGAGAGATGGAGCCCAAGTCTGGGCCCAGATTCAGGTTTAAATCACCATTTCCTCACCATAGGGCCTTGGAATAGAATGTAACCTCTCTTAACCTGTTGGTGCTTCTGTGAAATGTGCATGATAATATTCGTTTGTTCCTGGGATTGTTGTAAGTTGTAAAGAGTATTATAGCACACATGAAGCACTTAACACACTGGCACTTAGCAGTGTTCACTGTGTGCAGCCGCCCTGCTTCGCGTGTGTCAGAGCCGTAAAGGCAGCATGTGTCTGTTGAGGGCGCACTTCTGGCCCCTTAAATATGTTGTGAATTTGGTGATTTCTATTAATCCTTGTAACTCTGTGTGCCATGGGCAGTTATTTTCATGGACAGATGAGGAATCTCAGGGTAAAGAAGACTGTGTAATTTGCCCAAAGTCAGACCATAATTTTGGGTGCAGGGGCCTCAGTTCAGCATGGGCCCCTGGGCCTTCTGCCCTCTTCATTAAGCACCAGAGACAGATGTGGGGTCGACTGTCACCCAGCACAGAATATCCAGCAGGCAGCAAGACACACCTGGCCCTGTGCTGCTTGAGCAAAACTCCGGAGGGGAGGCAGTTACAAAAGTGATAAACATAAAAACAGATGACTGCAAACTGTGATCAGCTCTGAGAAGGAAAGGAACAGGCCTCGCCGTGCAGTGCTGGGATCTTTCTCGTCGGGGCTGCTCTGGGGACGTCCATCTCAGCTAAACAAGCTCTGCTGCTGCACCAAAGCAGGAAGGCAAGGCGCGTGTGACCAGGTAGACTGGGCCTCGTTGATCATTCTCATTCCCCATTAAGTGGCAGCTCTCACGGTCACTTACCTAGTAAACAGATGTTGGCCATAATCATCATGCATTTTGCTAGGTAGTTTTATTGGCCCCACCTTTGAGTTTAGGTACTTGAAGCTGGGAAGTTTGCTGCATGCCCGTGATCACCATGGAAATAACCCCGCTGGTCTTTCAACTTAGACTGGTGTGGCTGTCATGCCCCAGCCCTGTGAATGGCATCATGTAGCTTGTCCCAAGTGGCCCAAATGACTGACATTGATTTTCTTAATTCATAGGAAATGGTATGTGACAATAGGAGAAAAAGATAGTAAGAAATTTTTTGGAAAAATAGAAAAAAACCCAATTCTTCCCCAGCTGGGGGAGTGTACCCTGTGTCACTCACCCCACTCACTGCCTAGCATCTCCTCCCTTCTGACTCCGTGTTCAGAAGCCACCCTGAGCCTTTGAAAAACATTTTGCCTCGTGACACTGTTGACTAGGACCTGCGACCTCTCTGTCCCTGGTTAACAGTCTATTCAAAGCCATTTAAATTTTATGCAGGCTCCTCTGCTCAGATGTAAGACTAGCCTCTTTAAAACTCTTGATGCAGTTCCTTAATGAAGATCTTGAGAAGGAAACCTAGCCAAAAGCAGGGATGTATGCACATAGTGACTGTAACCTCAGCACTTTGTGAAGTTCAGAATCAGATGTGTTGGAGACTCAGGAAAGACATTTTTAAGGTAGCAAGGGTAAAGGGAAAGGACGCAGTCTGTGTGAGACTGAAACTTCTCAGTCCCAGCCAGCAAGGCACCTGCATTCACGATAGTGTTTGGGGAGTGCAGAGTTCTCACAAAGAAAGAAGTGGTGGGATCGGAGGGAGGACAGTTAGGTTTTTACTGGGGAAGGAAAATGTGGGCTGAACATTTCCTGGTTGAACTAGAGGACTGTGACATGATGTGCTTGTATTTTGGAGAGAAGGGTTTTGTGGGGATAGGCCTAGGGAGAACTCTCTCTGGCTGGGGAGTCAGCACAACATAGAACCACAGAGAACTGAGCAGACCCCAGGCCCCTGCTGGGGGAGAGGGTGCCCGCCAATTCGAGCCCTGGGGGCTGCTTCTGTCCCTTAGCTGGGGCCACAGAGCTCCCTTCAAAATCCAGTCCTGTTGATACAAAAAAAACATGGGGCATGAGAAGGGCTGTGTCCCAGGCTTTGGTTGAGCCCCTGGAATGTGCCCCACCAGATGTGGGTCCTTGGTTTCATGCAGGATAGAATTCAAAAGCAAGCCACTGTTGAGTAAAGGTAGATTTATTCAGATAGATACATTGAAAGGCAAGAGAAACACCACGAGGTTTTGGGGTTTGATGCTCAGATTAAAAGTAAGTACTGGGATATCAATATTGTAGAATAGATAAACAAGATTATACTGTACAGCACAGGGAAATTTACACAAAGTGTTATGGTAACTAACAGAGAAAAAAGTGTGACAATGAGTGTTAATATGTGCATGTATGACTGAAAAATTGTGCTGAATACCGAAATTTGACACAACATTGTGAAATGATTATAAATCAATAAAAAATGTAAAAAAAAAAAAAAAAAAGAATGTGAGGAAGTTTTCAAGTAATGGTTCCAGATATAAAACCCTTTCTGAGCATTTTCTCTATTTTGTGTGAAATGCATTTTTATTTGAAATTTGACTACAGTTGATCTTAATTCTTTCAAATATGGCAGGGTTTTTTATTTTGTTCAATTTCTTCTTTCTCTCTTTTTTTTTTTTTTAACATGAAATCTTTTAGAGCTAGGGCTAAAGCGTAAACAAAGAGTTGCTGAATTTTAAGTGTCATCTGTTGGCTGTAATGCTTAGAAAACGTCTGTATTTTGAAATAAAAACCTTTAATGCTAACTAAAAAAAAAAAGGTAGGTACACACTTCACAGACAGAGTGTGGGCCTTCTCCAAAGAGGGAGAGGGAGGGGTGCCCGTGAGTTGGCGCTGTGTTGCTGGTTTTCATGGGCTTGGTGGTTTCATATGCTAATAAGTAGAAGGACCTGCCTAAGGGCAAGGGGTTGGAATTCCCAGGGAGTTGGCCATTTCCCACCATTTGACCTTTTTTGGCTAGCCTTGGGACTGCCATGATGCCTGGGGTTGTGTTATTCACCATGTTACTATTACATTGTGGGTATAATGATGCTTAAGTTCTGCTAGAACTTAAATCCCTTCATCCTGAGCCTCAAGGCCTACTGGGGGTTGAATGCTTCACCATTTTGATGTTAATTACTGTGGACTTCCTTGAATGGCTGTGCTCTGCTCCCTTCCATCCTGTCTCACTGTGATGACCTAGAGAGAGCAAAGACCAGGCCCTGCCTGTGCTCCTGCATTTAACAGGGGGAGGGGTGATGTGGGCTGAGGATGACTCTGAGTGGTGAGAAGGATGTTTCAGATTTTCAAACGTGGGACGTGGGGACTTGCCACCAGCCACCGCAGATTTATCTCACGGGCATTATCGCTTGTGTCACTCATCTTTTTCTTTTTTTTTTTTTAAGTATTTAATCTAAATTTAATATCAGATTTCTTTCATAAAGAAATTTCTCTTTTCCTTTTCTTTGGGGCTCTTTTTGGGGGTTAGGCCATTAGGTGTATTTATCTGTTAGTGGAGGCCCTGGGGCTTGACCCCAGAACCCAGTGCATGCTAAGCACTCGCTCTACCACTGAGCTCTACCACCACCTCATCATCTTTTTCTTTTTGTTTTAGCTGCCAAGAATCTTACAGCTGAATTTCTAGTCGGCCTTTAACACTTACCTTGACTTCATGGCATCCATTTTTATGACTTTACCTCCCCCTGGTTTCATTTAAGTATTGAATCTCCATTTTCTCTTCACTCTCACTTTTGTCTTTTTGTTGTTATGGTTGTTAAGCTCTGTTTAAAAAATTGTTTAAATTCTCTTTTCGCAGGAAGTTGAAAGTAAATATATATGTAAACAAATTTATCAGTCTTAAATGCTTTTATACTTTCTAAGCTGTTTAGTAGTTACTTAAAAACCAAATGGAATATTAAAGGGATAACATTTTAAAATCACTTTTTTAATTTTTTATAAAAGTATAGCTGATTTACAATATGATATAAGTTTCAGGGTGTTAAATAGATGCACAATTTTTAATGTTATGCTCCTTTTATAGTTTTTGTAAAACATTGGCTATATTACCTGTGTTGCAAGATACATCCCTGTAGTGTGTTTATGTTACATGGAGCAGTTTGTATAAGAAAGCTGGTTATTGCAGAGTCTGGGGCGTGGCTGTGTCTGACCCAGGTTCACGCTCACCCTGCCTGTCAGAGACCAGGCCCTCACTCCTGCCTGCAGGGCAGCGAGTGGTGGCAGGTCTCATCAGCGCTGGCACCACCCCCTGAGTGGCAGTGACAGCAGTGACTGTCTGTGGACATGCAAATTGTTGTTCCAGGAGCTTTACATGCATTCCTGCATTTAATAATTAAAGCCCTCCTGTGAGGAATCGTTTTATGTTTTTAATGAATAATACACTTTATTTTGATTTTGATAGAATTCAAACCTCCGGAAAATTTACAGGAATAGTACAATAAATGCTTAGATACAGTTCACCTAAAAGGGCACAATTAGCCCTTTTGTGTCTGGCTTATTTTAGCATAAAGTTTGAAGGTTCATCCATGTTGTAGCCTGAATCAGTACTTTATTCTTTTGGTTTGATAATATCCTTTTTCTTTTTGTTCGTTTTTGGTCTGTTTAAACATATTTTAATTGAAGTCTAGTCAGTTTATAATGCTGCATCAGTTTCTTGTGTACAACACAACACTTCAGTTATATAGGAACATACCTGTATTCATTTTCACATTCTTTTTAAACATAAGTTACTATAAGATACCAAATATATTTTCCTGTGCTATACAGTATAAATTTGCTGTTTATTCTATACATAGTCGGTATCTGCAAATCTTGAACTCCCAATTTATTCCTTCCCATACCCTCTCCCCTCTGGTAACCATAGTTTGGTTTCTATGTCTCTGTGTCTGTTTCTGTTCTGTAGATAAGTTTATCTTTTTGTTTGTTGGTTGTTTTATTTTTTTTTTAGATTCCACATGTGAGCGATCTCATATGGTATTTTTCTTTCTCTTTCTGGCTTACTTCACTTAGAATGTCATTCCCCAAGTCCATTCATGCTGCTGCAAATGGCATTAATTTATTATTTTTTTATGGATGAATAGTAGTCTAATGTGCAAATATACTACAACCTCTTTATCCAGTCATCTGTCAGTGGACATTTAGGTTATTTCCATGTCTTGCTATTGTAAATAGTGCTGCTCTGAATATTGGGGTGTAGGTGTCTTTTTGAATTAGGGTTACTTCTGGATATAAGCCCAGGATTGGGATTTCTGGGTCATATGGGAGGTCAATTTTTTGTCTTTTGAGAAACATCTATAGTGTTTTCCACAATGGCTCCACCAAACTGCATTCTCACCACACTGTAGGAGCGTTCCCTATTCTCCACAGCCTCTCCAGCATTTATTGTTTGTGAACTTCTGAATGATGGCTATTCTGACTGGTGAGAGGTGATACTTGATTGCAGTTTTGATTTGCATTTCTCTGATAATGATATTGAGCATTTTTTCATGTGCCTATTGGCCATTAGTATGTTTTCATTGGAGAAATGTTTGTTTAGGTCTTCTGCCCATTTCTGGATTGAATTGTTTGTTTTTCTTTATTATCAAGTGTAGAAGGTGTTTACATATTCTGGGAATTAGGCCCTTGTCAGTTTCATTCATTGCAAATATTTTCTTCCATTCCATAAGTTGTCTTTTTGTTTTGCTTTCTGTTTCCTTTGCTGTTCAAAAGCTTGTAAGTTTAATTAGATCCCACTTATATATATTTGCTTGTATTTCTATTGCTTGAGCAGACTGCTCTAGGAGAACATTGCTGAGATGTATGTCAGATGATTTGCCTATCTTTTCGTCTAAGAGGTTTATAGCGTCTTGTCTACATATTTAAGTCTTTAAGCCATTTTGAATTTATTTTTGTGTATGCTGTGAGGGAGTAGTCTAAATTCATTGATTTACATGCAGCTGTCCAGTTTTCCCTACACCATTTGCTGAAGAGGCTGTCTTTATTCTATTGTATGTTCTCACCTCCTTTGTCAAAGAATCAAAGACCAAAACTTTGTGGGACTATGCTTGGTAATTTTGTTTATCCGTTCATTGATGGATGGATATTGTTTGTAACTTTTGGCTACTATGAATATTGATGTACAAGTTTTTTGTGAGAATATGTTTTCATTCTTTTGGCTGTAGAGTTGGCCCAACTTATGTGTAGTTTCCACTTCATGGATCCAGATGGCTGGTTGTAAAGTGACTCGAACATCCTTGGATTATGGTATCCAGGGTGGGGGTTCCAGATATCAACCCCCCAAGGATACTGAGGGATGGCTCAATATGTAGGAGGGGAATTTCTGAGCCATATAACTAACCTTTTGAGGAAACACCAGACTTCTGCAAAGAAGCTGCACCATTGTCCCTTTCCAATGGCCACATATAAGGTATCTCTTCCTCCTGAACGACACTTGTTATTGTCCATGTTTGATTATAACCATCCTATTGGGTATAAAATGAGATCGCATTTTGATACTTAATTGGCTAGTGATGCTGAGAATCTTTTCATATGCTTATTGGACATTTGTGTATCTATTTAAATCCTTGGCAAATTTAAAAATTGGGTCGATTTTCTTTGTCTTGTTCACTTGTAAGCATTTGTTATATATCCTGGATACTAGTCTCTTATTAGATATATGCTTTGCAAAATTTTTCTCCTATTCTGCAGATTGTCATTTCACTTTAGTTTTCTTAAACATTAAAACAATTTCTTTATAGGGGAGGTAATTAGATGTATTGATTTATTTTATTTTTCTTGCTAAGCACGTACTCTATCCCTTAGAAACAACCTTCCCCTGTAATTTCACTTTCTTGATGATGTCCTTTGTAAGAAAAAGGTTTTAATTTTGATGAAGTCCAGTTTATCTGCCTTTATCTTCTGTCACTTCTGCTCTTGGTATTGTATCTAGGAAACCAAAACCTATCCTAGGACCACAAAGATTTATACTGCATCTTCTTTTAGAAAGTTTATAGGTTTAGTTATTATGTTTCTGTCTGTGATCCATTTTGAATTAATTTTTATTTGTTATATACAATATGGGGGTCCAGATTCCAGATTCATTCTTTTGCCTGCAGATACCCAGCTGTCCCTGCACCATTTGTTGAATAGACTATTCTTTCAATGGAGTGTTGTTGGCACTCTTGTGGAAATCTGACTGTAAATGTAAGTTTTTCCCCTCTGGGTTTTATTGTGTCTCATTGATTTATTTATCCAAACTTATGGCAGCACTATACTGACTTGAGTACTATAGCTTTTTAGTAAACTTTAAAGTGAGTCCTCCAACTTTGTTCTTCTTTTTCAAGATTGTTTTGTCTGTCCTGGGCCCCTTGAACTTCCATATGAATTTTGGTATTAGTTTTTCAATTTTTGAAAAGAAGTCAGCTGGAATTTT
This sequence comes from Camelus bactrianus, assembly GCF_048773025.1. Lineage (NCBI taxonomy): Eukaryota > Metazoa > Chordata > Mammalia > Artiodactyla > Camelidae > Camelus > Camelus bactrianus. The sequence goes on along the minus strand of NC_133539.1, from coordinate 138,260,117 downwards.
GATAGCGATTCCACTGAATTTGTAGATCACTTTGGGGAGTCTTAACATTTTTAACAATATTGTCTACCATTCCATGAACATGGGATGCCTTCCATATATGTAAATATTTTAAAGTTTTCTTTGGTGATACTTCAAAATGTTCAATGTACAAATCTTGTAAATTTTTGTTAAATGTATCTCTCATTTTATTTTTAATGCTGTTGTAAATGGAAAGGCTAAGCTTCTTAAGGCTGGGACTATATATCAATTTGTTTATTTCTAGGATTCCTACACAGCAAATACACTAGGTTTAAATTTGCTACATAAATCTATCCACATCTCTTCCCACCCCCCGTGTTATAAGAAACCAAGACCCAAGTTATGCTACCTGAACACCTATGTGGAAGTGAGAAATGAGACCCTTGGGTGGGGCTTTGTGTAGATGATACTGACAGCTTATTCAGGATGGCTTTATCTTAATTTCTTTTAAACAACCCTTTCAGTGTATTTAGTCAGATACATTAAGAACATGCCCTTTTGATGTGCAGAGGAGCTAAGATTACTATTTTCAAATAATTTCTAGTGAGAGTGTTGTACTTGAAACCCAATTTGCATCAATCTTTGAAGATTTATGTTTCAGGAGCTTTGACTAAAGAACACATGTCTTTATTCAATAATGACAACTAAATGCTCAAGCAACATGTAAGAGTTTGAGCAAACTGCCCCCACCCCATAGTGCTGGTTGGCTGCAGCTGTAAATGGAGTCAGCGCTTACCTCTCCCTGTACGCTTGTGCTGATCTGCTCAAAGGGTTTCGTCCAACAGTTTGTCTGTAGTCTGTTGGACAAAGCCATAAAACATTGATTTAAGTTTGCTGGAATGGAATATATTCTTATTAATATTAAGTAAGCACATATTGAGCACTTACTGTATGGTGGAATTGTCCCTCAGCCTCACATGAATATTATTTCTCTTAAAACCTCACATATTTCCTTGTTATTCTCACTTTACAGATAAGGAGACTGAGAATTAGGTCTTCTCTCTTTTGGGGGGAGGTCATTATCAATTACTGGAAGTTGTGAAGAAAAAGATATTGATTCATCCTGAAAAAACATTTTTTTGAGAGTCAGCAATGAAGAGGGTGACCACTGAAGAAGGTGATCATTGTTCGATTGAGATGAGCCCCAGGTTGTAAGGAGTCAGCATTCTTGTCATGGACACGGCCAGTGTAGAGCTGCGTTGTGGGTGAGGCGGCGTGGCTGCGCAGGGAATGAGGATGCCAGGCCATTGGGCTGTTCTCAGGCCTGGTGGGGCTTTCTCTTAAGGGCAGTGGACTGTCATTGACAGATTTTAAGTAGGGGGGTGGGGTGCTCTCATAGATCACTTTTGTATTGTAGAATGCTTGGAAACATTTAGAAGGCTCGGCAGGAGGTGATGTGATGAGTCAGAGTAGGGTGGCTGCGAGGTGTAGCAATGTTCAATTTTCAAGTGGTTTTCAGTCCCATGTTTGTGGCTCAGTAGCCGTTTAACTTTGGATGACGCACTCAAGGAAGTGAAACAATTTATCTAATCAGTTAAAGCAGTGATGTACCGACTTCCCAGGACTGCTGTGGAGATCCAGTGAGATAACGTGTTCACAGTGTGCAGCATGGACCCCAGCACAAAGTCAGTGCTGAGTGAGTGCCTGTGAGTGCCTGGTTGGACAGGTGTGGGTGGTGGGGCCCAGTGACTGAGGAAATCTGAGCCCTGAAGGATGGGTCCAGTCATATCTGTGAGTGATGAGCCCGAGCTGGGGGAGGCAGAGAGACCTTGCCCCCCAACCAGTGGCCCTGGGCAGGACGGCTGTGGGAGGAGCACCGTTAAGTCAGCTCTTTGCAGGTGGAGTTGGAGGTGCCCATGAGACATCTAAGTGCAATGTCACGAGCTCAAAGAGGAGGTCTGGGCTCAGGCTGTGCATTTTCCTATAATCTCAATCCCTGAGGACACCGAGGTATTGATCACTGAACGTGAAGACATACTTTAGAGGACAAGTGAATATTAGTATCATCTCTGTCATCAAAGCTCATGTCTCTGTATTCATCACCCACTTTCCAAATTGGGTACTTACAGGGCGGTTCTTCACCACCCTCCCCTGGGCTCTGGCTCCACATTAAAGAGCTGGTGAGCCTCCCTCTTTTCCAGAAGAAGACACATTTAGCTGGTAGCCTTCTGTACATCGCCAGACATAGAATTTCAGTTTGCTGTTTTAATTCTATTTTCTGTTGGCCATCTCCTGACAGGAGAGAAGTTTTACCTCATGGTCATGTTTCAATTAGCTGTTACTGAGAATTGCTGCTCTGATCCATAATGTATGTATTTTATTAATTTTGTAGAGTATTTCTCATTTTTCTGTCTTTGCCCTTTAATTTTGTATGCCATTTCAAGGTTCTATCCTATTTGGGGCCTTATTTTTTCTAATTAAACAGTATCTGTTAGTTAAGAAAAGAAAAGCAAAGAAAAAATGCACATGATACCTAAATTTAGAAAATATCTTGTGTGTTTCCTGTCTCGGCAATGGAGTGATATAGAAACTCGTTAAAACCTTCATTACATAAGTTCCTTAAAATGCTGATTAAGAAATAAAACCTTCCTTCCTCATCTTTCAAGCTGCACAGCTAATTGCCAAGAAAGTGAGGGGAAATACTCAGAATCCAAGACAAACAAGAAAGGGATTCTGGGAAGTAAGCGAGCCTTAGAAGCACTTGGGGGGCCATTTGGCTCCTGAGCTGGGTTTCAAATGCCCTGACAGGAGGGCAGGAGTTGAGCCCCAAGCCTCTCACAGTGGGAGTTGAGTGGCTGATCTTATGTAAGACCAAGCAGATCCCGAGAAGCCTGGTTTACTAAAGGGTGAACTAAGAAAAAAAAATTCCTCAAGGCAAGAAAGTAAGGAAAGTCAATTTTGTTTGGAGAGGGGAAAAATAACAAATCCAAAGTAGGGGTATAATTTAAAGCTGTTCTGGCATGAGAGTGACCACAAACTCCTGGCCGAAAAACACAGCTACTCCTGGAATGAGAAGTTGTGTTTTGAATGGATCAGTGAACATCCATTCCGAAAAAGGCCTCCAGAGTCTTGTGGATCAAGATACTGGACCGCAAACACCTCTCTTCCAAGGTCTCATTCAAATAACCAGAAAGGTTTTAAAGGAAAGAAGCCATAATCATAGTTCTATTTATTGACATTACTATATGCTAGGAATTCAGAGGTGACTATGGAGTCACCTCTTTTATGGACCTCACTTTCTGTTTGGGGAGACAAACTGACATAGTTGGGGAGCTTGGTGGAGGGAGTTGTTAGTCTGTTGCAATTAGCTAGGAAAGGAGATTAAAAAATCAGTGAAGATTGGGTGAACTTTTTAGCTGAGGAGAGTCTTGTTCAGTTGGCTTTTAATTGCAGGCTCGATGAGTTTTCACTGGAGGGAATAGATATTATGGAGGATGGACTTAGCTCAAGCCTCTTTAGAATGGACAAGTGAACCTGGACAAAGACAGTCAAATCTGTGCAGACATTGAAGTTCACTTGAATGAGCTCCATCCCTGAGCCAAAAATAGGACAAATATGCAGCACTCCTTGAGGACAGAGGAGTGGTTTTTAAGGTTCTCCAAGAATGAATCCCAGGGAACTGTGATGGCCAGTTGTCAAACTGTGACTTTGTACTTTGGACGGTGTACCCACCAAGTGTATTGGAATTTTATAGGTTTCCATTTCTCTTTAATTCATGTCAGGTGATGAGGTCGTAGGCACAAGCATTTGACACCTTGTCGAGGTGACTTTGGGTACCTGCCTAGAAGCGCGGGCACAGCTGAGGTTGCATCATATGTCTTACCTCCCTTCCCGTTCCCTGGAACCGTGATCATGGCAGAGTGGTTCCTTGTTGACCTGTCCGTCTCCTCTGTGACGTCATAACCCATGAAAAGACTGGAGCGTATTAACTTGGCTTTGTTAAAGTCAAAGGAAGAGATCTAAGATGGAGTCAGATTTGTTCTTTCCTAGTTCAGTTGTACCATGAAGAAGGCACTTTGGGCAGCTTTTTATAGGGTCCTGGAGGCTTTCTCTCTCAGCCTCTGGGTGCCTCTATTAAAAACTCTTCATAGATATCTGGCTTGCTGGAAATCACTCCGAATCTTTTGCCCTGAAAATGTTTTCTGTTTATAACTCATCCCTACACCTTGGAAAACAACTCAATAAAAACTCAGTGGGTTTTCCACCAACCAAGGGCAGGGGTGAGGGATAGCATGTTATAATTTTATAAAATAATAATAATAATAATAATAATAATAATAATAATAATAATAATAATAATAATAAAGGAATACTTAAAAGAGCACTGGGCACATAGGAGAGAGTCAATAAATGGTTCCTGGCTTAAATCAAAAGTGATGGTTCAGTGATTCCATGGCTGCTGTATTTGCTGTGCTAGTTACTCCTTTGCTCCATTACAATTTTTTTTACTGAAAAAGAAATACATGCATGTGGTTAAAAAAATTCAAACAGAGCACAAAAATACACAAGTGAAAGAAGTTTTCCCTCATCCTCTCTTCTTTCAGCCCTCCCTGGAGATGTCACGGTTTACAATCCTTTGTGTGTTTTCCAGATATGCTATGCACATTCCGATCTATGTATGGAAATTCCTTTAAAGTATTACTTATTTTTAACTTAAAGGGATTTAAATCCTCAAGTGTCTTCTGCCCTTGTAATAGAAAAGAACAAATCTGACTCCATATTAGATCTGTTCCTTTGACTTTAACACTGTGCTCTGTCTCCTAGGCTTCATCTTGCTTGTAAAACAATGTTGCCTAGAGCCTAAAATATACAGGAGAGCCTATTTTGTAGGCTCTGACCTTTAAGGATATTTAACACTTTTCCATTCATATAAAGATAACAAGTTACATAATAGAAAATAACGTTTGTTTTGTTGGAGGTTTACAGGGATCTGACCCAGGCAGATAGCTGCAAGAACAAAGGATTCTAACAAAAAAGAATTCCTACACCAAGAAGTTTGCTACAACCAAGCACGTAGGAAAGGAGCCTGAATTCTGACTTGGGGAGATGGTTTTCCAGGACATTAGTTTGCCATCTAGGTCTACAGAAACTTGCTATTCCATGCCCCAAAACCTGGTCTCCGAACTTATTGGCCTGTCCTAAACTGAGGAGAATGAATTTGGACTCGGTAACACTTCTATCTACCTAGCAAGCTGGGCACTGGAACTGAGGACAGCTTTCCCACACCCAGGGAACTGCTGTGAGCCCTTGATGGTTCCACTAGGGTGGGGTGTGGTTTAACCAGGAGGGATAGGGACTATGCACCAACACTGAGGCAGTCTGCTCTGTCTGGGGCTCTGATCTACCTCCCGCTCCCCACCAGCCCAACACCTGGGACAGTGGAGCCAAGGCAGAGATCGTGCCTGCCTGTTTCCCAGCGTGTAAAAGCTGAATACGTACTCTTCCCAAGGTAGTTCTGAGCGACAACACCTTCGGGTGCTTGGTTCCCAGAGCAACAGGAAACCCAGCTCTGCGTGGGGACAACGGGTGTGATCACCATAGGGGTTCTGCAGAGGCCTTGGCTGGAGGGCTGGACCAGGGAGGTAAAGCTTGAGCTGTGGGTCTTGAAGTGTTAGAGAAGGTTACAGAGGCAGGACTGCCTCCTCCTTTGTGGTGCCCCCAGAGGTAAAGCTTTTTCTCCCCATCTCCGCTACTCCCCTCCCCTCTCCAGTTCCCTCCCTTCTCTCTGCACCTCCTGTCCATCTGTCTCACTCCACTTTTCCCCTCCTCCCCTCCTTCTCCCATCTTCTCCCTCCATTGCTGCCCCAGCTTTTCTCACAGAACCAAGAGGATCCCTGGCCCTCCTGCGCATGCGCAGTCGGTGCCCGCTGGACCGCCAGGTTGGAAACCCCAGCTCCAAGCCGGGGATCGGCACCAAAGGCTTCTCAACTCTGTCTCCCTGTAGGCTTTGGCTCCTTCCAGAAGCCTGGGCCTCTGGCTGTGGAAGTGCAAATTGGGGTCTCCCGGGAAAGGGGTCAGGCGGCTGCGGGAGGGTGGTCTGCTTGTCACAGCACACGAGGGCATGAGTCAGCGTGTGTTCAGCTGAATTCCTTGGACCAGGCCCCTCTGACTGTGCCACCTGCCCCGGCACCCCGGCCACAGCTGCCCAGTGCCAGGTGTGCACCTGCCACCTCTCGCCCCAGCCTGGCTTCCCTCAGTCCGCGGCTGGCGTCCCCTTCCCCTCTCCCGCTCGCGAGTCCTCTCCTCCCAGGCTTCCTCTCCTCGGCCGCCGGCCCGTCCCTGCCCCTAGGAGGGCTGTGTCCCGGGCCGGCGGGGTCTGTGGACCCGGACGTGAGCGAGCAGCTGGGACTGGGTCTGGCCTCCGAGCGGGGCTGCAGCCCGCGTCCACACACCGCCGCTTTCCCTGCCCCGCGACCCTGGGGATCCCCTCCTCTCCCTTTCCCGCTCCCTGAGGACAAGCTCAGCAGCGTGGGTGCTGCTCCCCGGGCTGAGAGTCTCCAGCTGTAAAGCCAAGCTTCTCCTGTTGGAGTCAGGAAAAGGGAGCGCCAGTGCTGAGCGAGCTTCCTTCTCCTCCCTCAGTGTTTCTGCCCCAGGTAAGTACCTTGAACACTTTCAGTTGTTATGATGGCGGTGCTTGTTCATGTCACGTGTTTTTATAGTGAGAGGGATTACAGTGTTGAAAGCAGGGCTTTGTTCAGTTAGAAATGAACTGAAGGCATGAGGCTGCGACATCCTCCTTCCTTCCTTCTCCCAGAGTGAAACATGTGACCGCTGATTTTAGGAATCCAGTTACAGTCCCTAAGTAGTCCAGCCCAGCTAGTATGTGTTAACAGGAACAGCACCGCCAGAGGCATTGAAGACCTAGGGACATTGCAGTCCTAAAGAGCTCCTGGCACAGTTTGGTTTTTTTTGGTTTTTTCTTTTTCTTAAATTGTGGGGCAGCCTAGTTGTATAGATTGAAAAATAATTGTCAAGAAATATTTTTTCATTTAACAGCTTTATTGTGATATTCTTCACACACTGTGAAGTCCATCCATTTAAATGGTACAATTCAGCAGCGTTTAGCATATTCACAGTGGTGCAACCATTATTATTCCAGAACGTTTTCATCACTTCAGAAAAAACAGTGGAAATTAATGACCTAACTACCCCTCCCCAGTGGTGGTTCTAAAGAAGTTTCTTGGCTGTTCCTGACCCTAAATTAACTTGTTACATTCCATGAAATATCTGGTTGGTATTCTAATCAGAATTGCATTGAATCTGTCTATCAAAACAGAAAGAATTAATGTCTTTATGGCTTAAACTTCTTCTACGCATGAATAAATCTGGGACCCTATCTTTTCATCTGTCCAGAGCCTGGCCCATGGGAAGTCCTCACTAATTTTGGAGCTTGTGAATGATGAGATTCTATACATCATTAGTTGCAACTGTTGCCTTTCACAGGAGAGTAAAATAACCTCAGTGAAGCCAAGTAACTCTCTGATGGTGAGAAAGATTTCAGTCAGTGCTGGAGTGATCCAGTGGACTTGGTGCTTCTAACCAGAATTCTCCACCACCTACAGCTAAGGGGATTACAGTTTTCTTCTATTTTTTTCTTAATGGCGTTGCTTTTATTTTTACTAATTTTTTAAATTATTTTCATTGAAGTGTAGTCAATTTTCAATGTTAGTTTCAGGTGTACAACAGAGATTCAGTTATAAACATATTCATATGTATATATATATGTTTTAGATTGTTTTTAGTACAACTCATTACAAGAAATTGAATATAGTTCCCTGTGCTATATAGTAGGTCCTTGTCATTTATTTTATATTTATTAATGTGTATCTGTTAATCCCCCCTTTCCTGCCTGCTAAACACAGTTTGCTTTCTATGTCCATGAATCCATTTCTGGCAGCACCATTTTTCCTAGTAATATATGCTGGTTGGCTGCTATCAGTTTCAGTAATTCCATCTTATCTGTGGGCATTTTTCTTCTGGTGGGCCTCTATGTGTTTTGCACATGTGGTAATAGAGATCTGTATTTGGGAGAACTCCAGGCCTAGTGTCGTCCCTGGTATGGAGCGCCCACTGAGCTGATGCTTGAACTGGGAAGAAAGCATATTAAATGTTGGAATTTCCACTATGGTTGAGAATTCCAGGTTTCTATAATCTGTTTAGCCCACCTTAATATTGGCTGCACCCATACTGGGTAATTTGGTGGAACTTCATGGTATGGTGTTGTAGATACAGGGACTTGTATGCTTCTTCTCTTTCCTTTTTCTAACACATATTCTCCTGGGCCTCCCAGATCCTCCCCCAGAAGTGCCGAGGGAAGGTTTGATGCTATGCTGAGGCAATATCTGTTCATAAGGCCCTTTCCTCATCTATTCTGAGCCTCCATTTCCTTCTCTGCACAATGAGGGCTTAGACTAGATAGGTCCTTTTCAGTTTCTTTTTAAGCCATATTTCCTTTGAGAAACAGAAAATGCAAATCTCTCCTCCCATCCCAACACTTTAGATTTTGATAAGTCCTCCAAGGAGTGACATAGCTCTTTGTGGAAAATTGATGTGATTGTGATTCCAGGTGTCATAGAAAAGACTCTTCAGTGATTTATTGCAAGGAGAAAGCAGGAAAGGATCAGTATGTCACACTTTCTAGTGTGAGCACTGGAGTAGGGGCTTAGGTTTAAATACGGTGACTGACGTGGCCTCTCTCTAATCTTGCACAATGTGATAAACCTCTCTCCCTCAGTTTCCTAATGTGTGAAGTTGGGGTGATAATATTTTAAGGCTTTTGTGAAACATTATACACATAAACCATTTGTGTCTCTGTAGAAACAAGACCTGCTAAGGAGTCAGGGATTTCTTAAAAAAAAAAAAAAAATCTTGTCCATAGCAATCTGTCTGTGTGTATTTTGAAGTTTCTGGGAAGTGAGGGTTGAGTCTAAAGTCCATCATGGGACAGGTGGCCCATGGGTCTGTGTGCCTCAGATTGCCCCCTCCTCCCCAGTCCTCTTCCTCTCAGTCCAGGATGATGTTCCCTAGTATATTTACACAGAGGCCTTGTGGAAATGGCTTTTCATTTTATTGTTTCACCAAGAAAGGCTGCCATCATGATCTCTGTGGTCAGTTTTTGGTGACCTGAAGGCTATGCAATTGGGGGTTTCTATTTAATAAAAAGAAAAAAATTACGAATACAAAATTAGACCTAGGGTGGTGACAGGGGCTGTTGGAAGTGGGGAACATTAGCTTTGTTAGTTTCAGGTGCAGTGTCCTCTGGCCATGAGGACCCATCCTCGTGCTCTTAAGTTGGAGGGACATGTGGGTTCAGTGGGAAATTGAGTGTATCTCATGGGCTGGGCATTGTTCTATTTATACTGTGTGTTCCTTATTTGAGACAGTGAGCTCATTTAACCTCAATAGCCTCTTTAAAAAATTAGACTTTTTATTTTAAGATGTAATGTAGATTCCCATGTAGTTGTAAGAGATTATATGGAGAGGGCCTATGGTCTTTTGCCTAATTTTCCTTAATGTTCCCACCTTGCAAAGTTGGGATACAATTCATTACTGACTCACTAACCCTTTGAGGTTTGTGTTATTGCCCTCATTTCTATTCATGATTAACCTGGGTCTCAGAGAATAGCACACAGGCGTGCCCAGGTCACCCACATGGTTAATGTAGAGTCAGGTGGAATGTGGGCTTGGAATTTCCAGGCAGTACCATTATGATGGTCTGTGGCAGGCAGCAGCATTCACTTTGCTTGTTTATTCATTCATTCAACAAACTTTTATTGACTAACCTCAGTGGGTCAGATGCTTTCATAGGGTTATCAGATTCTTCAGCAGTACTGATAATCAGGTAATATTTTCTTTTTTAATCTGAGAAAATTAGCTCTGCGAAGTTATAAACCCCCCAAAGGAAATGTAGTTAATAAAGGAGGGATAGTAGATTTGTACATTTCCCGTTTTTTATGCAGGTGTTACCCTAGGCATTTTATATTTTACATATCCATAATCCAGATATATTCTTATAAGGCAAGGATTTGTTTTTAATTGAAGTATACTCAAGTTTACAATGTTGTGTCAATTGCAAGGTGTTTTCTGAATTTTGAATTAAAAATATTTTTTGAGGAGAGTAATTAGATTTATTTGTTTCATTTTTTAAAATGAGGTACTGGGGATTGAACCCAGGACCTTGTACTTGCTAAGCACGTGCTCACCACTGAACTGTACCCTCCTACCCAAGGCAAGTTTTCTTATCCATTATTCTGCAGCTTAGGAGTTCAAATAAATTGGAGTTGAAATCCAGATGTTTTGATCCCACTGTAGTTCTTTTGTTTATATTCTGCTGAAGCGGGTTCGGGAAAGCAGTTCCTTTGTTCATTTCTTTATTCAGCAGTTTTGAGGACTGACTATGCATAAGGGTCTGGCTAGGTGCTTGGTACAGTAAACAATAATTGATCCTTCTCTGCAGGGCCCGGAAGCCTAGACCAAAAGCTGCGTAATGTGATCCGAGCTACGGTAGCCATGTGCAGACTCTGAGGACAAACTGTACCCCCGGCTTTGCTTGGACTTCCCTTGCCTTCTGGCTGGTACACACCAGGTCACCGCAACCCAGAGGGGCCCGCAGCCCGCAGCACAGTATGTACCTCGATCTCCTCTCCCCTCTCTGCAGGGCCTGCAACATGAGCATCCCTGACTATGTTCAGAGTGCTGAGGACTACAAGACTCTCCCCGTGGTGGTCCAAGCCATTGGGATCATCTCAGAGGAGAATTTCTTTTGCATTTATAAGCAAATCTCCTTGGTGAGCCGGATCATCCCCTGCGGCTCCCAGTGGGTACTCTGTGTCTACTATAGGCACCACTATGCGCCCGAGAATGGGTGGAGCGAACTCCAGACCAACCGCAAGGTCGTGGGCCTTGTCACCATTGCGGACTGCCTCTTGGCCAAGGCCTTCTATAAGCTCCATGTGCAGGGGAGCTGTATGGCACCACGCTTAATGACTCTCAGCTCTTTGTCTTTGTGCTGCATGGGGAGGTAGCCGAGCAGACACGCACCGATGTGGCGTTCAATCTACAAGGACTGCAGTGTGGTGAAGAGGATTGAGGGCTTCACTGAGTCACTCTTCATCTTGCTCAAGTCTAAGTGGCTGGATGAGGCCCCCGACAACTCTGGGGACAAGATCCCGCTCCTCTGCATCCTGTTTGAGTAGGAGGACTTCATGGGACTTGACACAGACTGAAGGTAATTTACCTGGCGGCCCGTCCACCCTGGTTCTGTGCCAGGTTGCTTCCCTACATCCAGAAAGGGATCAGCAAGGAAGAGGGCTGTCTAGTAGCCAAGGGTGGAGGGAGGTGCAGCCCGCCGGCTTACAGACATTTAAAAGTGAATCCACCTTTGTTTCAGAGAGATCCTTTTAGGGTTAGTGTGGACACTGCCTCCCACTTTTCAGACAGGAACCCTGGTGGGACCCTTGGAGTTGCTGTCCAATAGGTTAGCCACAGACACTGATGCTAGGAGCTCTGGGGAGGTGGCTGGACTGAGCTGAGAGGTGCTGTAGGTCAAATGCACATCAGATGCTGAGACTTGTCTAGGAAAAAGAATGTAAACTATCTTGTTACTTTCTATATTGATTACATGTCAATATGATAGTATTTTACATACAGTAGAATAAGTAAGATCTGTTCTAAAAATCAGTTTCTAGTATTAGTTTTTGTTTGTTTGTTTAGTTCTTTGTTTAATTTTTTAATGTGGCAACTGGGAAACTTTCTTTACATGGATCTCATTTCATTACTGATGGGCAGCCTGTCCTGGGATAGTCACATCCCTTTGTTTAGATGAGATGCTGAATCTCAAGATGCAGAATGAGGCTCTGGTTGAGGTGGGGGTGGAGCCGGTGTCTCCTGACTCCTAGGCGCAGCACCTGCATGGCTCAGGCCCTCTCTTCATGCCTGACAGTCACCATGCCAGGTTAAGACTTCAGAAACACCACCAGGGACTTCTGAAAGAACTCCTTATGCAGGAAAAGGCTTGTCACGGAGTTTGGGACAGAGCAGGGAAAGGTTCATATTCACTTTGTCCCTGTGATTATGTCAAAGGCCTCACTTTGCCTTGAAAGTGCAGACGAGATCTTCTGGGCTGCCTACTCCCCACCTTCTGCTCTGTTTCCCCGTGTGTCCATCATGCTGTCCCTCGGGCAGGAGAGGTTGAGATGCCTTTGCAGAGAGGTGGTCCCCCTTTGCTGCGGAGAGTGAGGGAATCTGTGTCTCCCCGGCCTACGGCCTTGGGCCTTGAGTCTGGAGAGCGCTCATGGCGGTCTCACAGGTGACGGTCGGAGCTCCTAGAATGTGCAGCTGGGTCCGCTGTGGAGGCGGTGATCTGTGATTCTTGAACTTACCTAAGATCAGATCCTAATTTCTGGTTGTTGGTCAGTTGGAGGAGAAGGTGCCAGAGAATTGATAAAAAGAAAGTCCAGACCAGCCCTGTGAGTAAGAGGCACAGGGGACCCAAGTCCCACCTGCGTGTGTTGCCTGGCAAACTCTGGATGAATTTTCAGTTCCTCCCTGGACATTCTTCTATGGCTTAAGGAAGGGGCAGGTAATGTCGTGGCCATGATCTGTACTTGTCCTCACAGGGCCCTGTGATCTACATGTCCACACTCCCCTTCTGCTCCTTGGAGATGAGGTGTCAGGTTTAGGAGCCTGGGCACTGCTGAATGCACAGCTGCCAGCACAGGGCTTCTCCCAGACTGCCTCCGTTCACCTCACTTGTCACCTCCTGCTGAGCCCCCAGGCGTTAGTCCAGGTAGGTGCATCGGTGCAACGTAAGCAGGGACCAACTTCTCCCCCTGGACAGACTGCTGTGTGAGCAGTGGAAGCCTGGAGCCCTGCCCCAGCCCCATGGCCAGTGCCTCCTCTATTGTCATAGGAGGCACTGGTGACATTTTTGCTCAGCAACTGCTTGGTTCTGAGTCTGTAGACCCACCAGAGAATGCCAGCTTGTTTTTGCCTTTTCAAGTCTGTCCTTGGGAATTCGCAGAGTAGTTGGATGTGTGCTTAGCCCATAGTGTTTGACACTGTCACCATTGTTTACGCAGAACCTCGTGTACCAGGCATGGTTCTCGGCATCAAAATACAGCAGTGCATTAAACCTCCCTCCTGGTGGGTCTGTCTGTTTTGGTACAAAAAGAACCCAGCCAGCATCTGAACGTCAGTGAGATAACGCAGCCAGTGGGCTCGGGTCAAGCACGTTCTTCTCCAGTCACTTTTACTCCATTGTTCCTTTTACTATTCTACAGTCATTAATTTATAAAACAATGCTTTGGTGCAGGAGCAGAGCCTAATCTTCTCCTGCTACTCTTGGTGGGAGTGAGTAAAGCAGTCCAGCCTGAAATGTGACCATAATTTGTAGCTGAAAAACTATCTAGACGCATGTAGGTGGAGTTTTGGTTTGGGGCTCTGACCATGTTGGTGTCCCCCGGCAGCGCCACTCCACACAAGCCCCTGCCTTCCCTGGAGCAGGAGGTGAGGATGGGTCTCACTGTCCCTGCGCCCCTGGCCTCACACGCTCACGTAAATTCTTGTACAGACTGTCAAATTCATTTTTGTTCTTGTGTGTTTCTAATTTTCGCTTGTTCCTCTTTTCCTTTTTCTTTTTCCCTTTTTCTCTTGTACTGGCCTTTGAGTATGTTGTTGCATCTGAAAAGGTGGGCTGTGCACACCCTGCATTGGAAATAGCTGGATCGCCCTCCGTGCTGTCTCCATCACTTTAAAAGGCAAAAACTTAACAGATGCCTTGATCCATGTATTATCCTAGTCATCTTTTTATGTTCTAATTTTTGGAATGTTTGCTTTGTTATCACATCACCCACTGTTGTTTGATACCTGTTAAAATCCTTGCTTTGAGGAACCTGTTTGGACCTCCTTATATTTGGTGACAAATGCGCCCTTATTAAATTTGTTTGAATGTTTTGAAGGAGTGAGATACAAATTGATTTAGACCACTGCTGAGGGATTATTTTCATGGAGTATTTAAACTTGTAAAGTCAAAGTCTGCAGCATCTTGCTCAATTCCTGCTTTTCCACAAACGGACTCGGCACGCGGTTCCTGGCTGTCGCTCTGTGACGTGCATGATGGTGCTGCCTGGCCGGCGGTCACTGGTGAGGAAGTGGCCAGCTCGTGGGTGAGCAGCTGTTGGAGGAAGAAGTCACCGTTTTTTTTTTTTTGCATTCAACTTCCCAGTGCCATTTTCTTTACTTTGCCTTCATAAAGGGGCAGAAGTGGGTCTAAAATCCATGCCACTCTTTTGTTCCCTTAACGAGGCTGTTTTTTTCTGAGTATCAGGAAAACATGGCCTTCTCCTAAGTAGCTGGCTCACCTGGATCTGGTGGACACAGGGTCCGCTAAAGGGGACCGTGGCTTCCTCTCTGCTTCAGCCAGTGGGCATGCAGAGCCAGGTCTGTGGTTTGGCTCAGCAGCCATGCAGTCCTCCCTGCACAGGACTTTACTTTTAACACATGTTTTCAGTAAGTAGCTGACTCTGTGTCTGTTGCAGCTGACGTCCACCACTGACGGCCGTGTTGTTAGTTTGCCAAGTGAGTCTCCAACACCTAAGTCAGCCGTGTAGGAAGAAGCTTTGACCGACCTAGGACCTTGGATTCTCACCCCCACTCTGGTTCATCTCACCTGGGGGAAGTGTTTGGCCACCACCATCATGCTGGCCATGAGGCCTTGTTTCTTCTTTCATGCTCTGGTCCAAATGTCGACACTTCACCCTTCACTGACTTGGTCTCACTTGGGACAGGCCAGGCTTTCTGAAAGAGTCCATCACATTCTCGGGGGGAACAGAACAGATGAAAGTGTAACAAATAGAAGGAGTCTAGGCTGTCCGGGTAGGCAAATGCAGGCTTTTATCTGTGATGGCTGGATTGTGCCCTGGACACAGGCCTTTCCTGTGGCTCCTGAGAGCCCAGGGTTCAGAGTGAGAACAGCCTTGCCTGGGTTCCTCCATCCTCATCTGCTCACTGGCAAGTGTGTCTGCTAATTAGGAGCTTCCACAGACCTCGGGCCCTTCAAAATTCAGACCACGGGAGAACCTTGAGTCCCTTCTCCTGGGCCTCCTTTGTGAGAATCCAGTGCCTACTGAGGTGACCCATGCCAGGAGATGCCTCCCCATCCAGGGAGCACCCTTCAGAAGATTGTGACTCACTGCACCATTCTATGAGCTTGTGGGTTTCCGGCCGTGGTCCCTGCAGAACCAGACTTGAGATGGGCTTAGCAATGGAAATTACAAGACAGATTCCAGGGCAGGGCTAGGGGGAGGGAACAGGGGAAATTTAATGTGACCTCAAACACATAGGTGGGTGCTGGGGCTGTTACTAATATGGGGATCCTGGGAGGTACCTCCAGAAATCGAATTCCAGAGTAAATGGTGGACATGAGGCATTTTTAAGATTCCATTTGTCATCCAAGTTAGGACTTCAATGACGCACCCTGGTCTATGAGCCTGGGGCTCAGGTGAAGGTGCCGGACTAGAGATACACGTTGGGAGTCGTCATTCTTAGCTGGTGTTCACAGCCGTGTAGGTGGATGAGCTCATCTCGAGAGGTGCAGACTGAGGCTGAGGGGGGGGCAGGGCTGTGCCTCGGTTGGAGGAAAGCCCAGACAATGCAGTTTTGGTGTGTCAGTCAGTGGCAGCATTTGCGATTTTCAGAGCAAACCATTTATCCTTAAGGGGCGGGGGAATGGGGAGGGCCACCCAGGAAGAAATCTGATGGGAAGGTTCTGGCCACGTGTGCGCATCTTGGGACGATGCAGAGGCTGCAGGGTCCAGGGTCCGGGAAGGGTGTCTCCTCAGAAGCTAGAGTTGGAGTGGGGAGAAGGTAGTCACACTCATCTGTGAGGGAGAGAGAGAGGCCTAGGAAGTCCTCACCCTACTGGACTCACTTTCCCATGAACAGAAGGCAATCAGACAGGGGATCTGAGGTGAGAAGGGATGGGCACTGGGTGAGGAGCCAACCTGGAGAATGGTGCTTGTACAGTTCTGGAATAGTCTCCCTGCAAAATAGAGTTAAAAATTCTCAGAATGTTAAGAACATTGATGGTGACTGGGGAGGAGACAGTTGTTTTTCTGGCCTCTTAAGGGAAAGTCATGTATCCGGGGACTCACAGAAGAATCAGGCAGTCTGTTCCGGGGTCTTGACCCTTACTGGGGGAAACAGAGCAAGTTTGAAGGGGGAGGAGGGCAGCGGAGGGAAACTAGCCAGGCCCCGTGTCAGGTACCAGTCGGCTGCCCTACTTGCATGTTGCATTCACATCCATGCCTCCCAGGTGGGTGGTGGCAGCCTCCTTTTGCAGACTGGGAAGCCTTCTCAGAGGGGTTAAGGAATTGGTCTGTTTTGCGGCTAGTAAATGCTGTAGCAAGATTCAAGCAGGGCCTTGTCAGATTTCAAGGGCATGTTTTCTCTACTAATTCTGGTACCTCCCTGTTGTACGTGGAATGGTGAAGTGGGTCAGTTTTGGAGCCTTTCAGAAAAAGTGCAACTTATGTGCCTCAGGACTGTTTCACAAATCTCAGTGTTCTTTGATGGTTCGGAAGCACCGCAGTGCTTTTCACCCCACAGAGGTAAGGTCTTATTCCTTTGATGATGAAGTGGTTGCAAATGATGTACAGGTGCAAAACCAGACTTAGCAGCTTCTGAAGGGAAACTCTCTAGTTCTCCCTTGATAGACTTTCTTCCGCGGGATGTAACTGTGCTGCAGCGTAGGCCTGAGCTTTCCGTATGGAGTGAGGGTTTCATATATAAAGTTAGCATAAAATGGTCAGATGAAGAAAATCGACGTTGACAATTTATTTTTGGGTTTCATTAGACAAGATATACTATCATTTCATGGCCCTTATAGCGAATGAATTTGAGTACAGAACATTGCATTTCTTCCTTTCTATTTAGAGTTCTCTTACAGATTAAGGCTGCCTGCTTTGGAACATCAGCTCCACCACCAGGGCGCTCTCTTTGTGTTGGTGTGATTGCATTTACACAGTGCATGTAATCTGGGCTTCCTCAGCCCCAAACACTCCAGTGCAGAATCATGGGCTGTAGCCATCTCTTAGTCACGCAAATACTTCTAAAATTATATGATGCTAGAAAAGAAAAAAAGAGAGAGAGAGAGATAGCCTTTATCAAAGTTCCTTTCAATTCTAACTGCAAACTGTTGTTGAGCAGCTCTGGTTTCCTTTGGATATGAATATATACATTTCTTTGCATGTAACCTGGGTTTTGGACTAGAATACCAAGCTCTTTCTGTCCACAAGCCACAAAAATAGTAACCATATTGCATACGTGTGAAATATTTTATTCTTTTTTTCTGAGAAAGAAACCTTGAATTTGGGACTTGGGCTGTGATTTTTGCTTTTTGCTTCTCCCACCCCTCTTGTAATCTCTCACTCCTTCACACGTGGCCCCCAAGAGTTCGTGGTCTCAAAGGAGCAGGCAAACACCCAGTTGGTCTCCATGCAGTGCTGATGTAAATGGAGCCCAGTCAAGACCTAAAGGACATTATCAAAGAGGACTTCCTGGAAGAAATGGGCTCTACATTCAGTTGTGAGGACATAGTAAGTGTCAGCCAGGAGAAGGCATCAAGAGGATGGCTCACATGGCAGGAGCAGCCCGGCCAGAGGCCTGGAGGCTTGTGGGGTGGAAACTCAGGGAGTGTGCCTTGTGTGGTCCAGGGTGGAGGGTGCCCTGCTGGGGAGGACACTGGAGATGGCCTTGGGTGGAGGGCTTTGGATGAGTTTGGGTTTTACTAGAACTGACACAGGATGCAGTGAAGGGTGTCAGCAGGAAGTGACCCTCAGAAAAGGTACTTCTGGTTTTGCTTCTGATATTCTACAGAAAGAAGGGTCGGGATGGGCGAGAGCAGGTATGTCTGTCCCTTTGAGTCCCACCCCATCATTCATTTATTCATAACACGAGCACTTCTGAGTGGCCAGGGGAGAGAGAGTGGACCCACATTAGTAAGCAAAATGTATTTGCTTCTTGGGATCTTAGCAATGTCAGAAGTTTACTTAGCCTAGTATGTTCTAGGAACAGAGGAACAAAGTGCGGAGGTTGGGGGGAGGGAAGGCTTCCTTGAGAAACAGTCAAAATGAGCCTGGAGGCAAGTGGGAAGTAGCAGCAGTTCAGGGGGCCCCTGAGGTCACTGGGGACCTGGGAAATGTGGTGAGGCTGAGTGAGCAGTGTCGGGGGTGGGGCTAGAACTCCAACAGGGAGCCTCTGAAGGGTTTGAAGTGGGGGTGATGTAATCAAATTTGTGCTTTGGGAAGGCTGCCCTTGCTCTGAGTGTGTGTGTGTGTGTGTGTTTAGTGGGGAAGAGGGGGAGGGTGCCACCAACTGGGGGGGTCATTAGAAGACCATTCACAGGCTGGGAGGTGACCAGTGGGAGAGGGGCGTTGGGGCTGCTTGGGGACGGCAGGGGCAGTGTGGATGACGGATTTTCTTATGGGGAGGGATTGTTAGCGGGGCCACCCTAGCGGCGCCTTTTGGCTGGAAGAAAACAGATGGAGGCTGCCAGGTGGACTTTCCTCTTCTTTCCTTCCCTGCCTTGCCTGATGATCTTAGCTCAGCCAATATTTGGAACAGAAGAGCTAAGTTCCAGGGTAGTCCAGGACTTTGTTGAGCTCGTTCACGTGAGATCTGATAGGATTTAGGTTGTGTTCAGATCTGTATGTACACTTCGGTAGAAATATCCCGTCTTTTGGATTTCCATAGGGGTTTTATTCTTGATAAAAATTGCGTTCTTGGTGAGAGGAAATGTAATACAGCTGTTATCTTTCTCAAAAAAAATCATATCTTTTAAGAACATTAATATTCAAAAGAATAGGAATATATAAAAATGATAAAGTAAGGCTTTGGTGTAGTTTCTTTGGTTTCTGAGTTAATGTGGACTTATAGACTTTACATTACTTAATAGCACATCCTTGTCAGTATTTAAAGAGCTGTTAGGGAGCGCCCCAGGCCCCACCTCTCAAAGCATCATTAAAGTTTGCTCTGAAATAATGAGGTCATAAAGGTCTTGTTTGCAGAAACCAAACAGTTGGTTTATAATATGCAGCATAGCTCCCTTTATAAAATAATAATAGGATCAACATTAAGAATGTGGAAGATAATTGATTTTTTGAAATCTGAAACATAAACTTTCTTGTGCTAATGTTGCAACTGGAAATTTTGAAATGAAAAATCCTACTGTAATATAATCTACGTGGAATATATATGGGCCTTTCACGATTCAAAAGTAACTGCACAGAGGTTTTTGAAGTCAGGAGCATTCCAGCTCAGATACTGACATTGATGGTTGCTGGTTTTCAATGGAAGAGCCTAAATTTGCCTTCTTAGCCGCTTTTTTTTGGTTTTTTTTTTTTTGTTTGTTTGTTTTTTTTTGTAGTGAGAGGGTTGAGTAATGCTTTGCCAGCATGATTTTGGGGAAATTTAGAGTTAGATGTCGTGTACCAGCAGTGAGATATTTCCATGCATTTTATTTTCTGGACATCACCAGGGCACATGTGGGGTTTGTGCCTGCAGGCAGGGATGCTGCATTACTCCCTGATCCATCACCGTTATGTCCTGGAGCTGTTCCGGTCAGTGAATGATTTTCTGTGGCTTGGAGGTAAGGTGGTCTGATGCAGATGATCAGATGTATAGTTAAAGTGCTATTACTTGAAATAAGAGAAACCAAGAAACATGGCTCTAACAATACAGGATGAGGGAGGAGAACTGGCTGAGCTACTTGCAGTGGGGCGTCTTCTCAGGTAACTCCCTCCCCGTGATTCCTGCCAATATCCGCCCCAGCCCTGCATGGTAATGCTGCCAAAGCAAGCATGCACTTTGCTCAGAAACACAGTGAATTTCCTTGTGCCTCCATTGGTTGGCTTTTTTTTAAAGCACAACTTGCCCTTAGTTTAATGCCATCCCTGCTAGTCACCACTTACACTCATTCTTCTGGACCTCGTCCATACATAGCTGCTGAATGGATGAACAGAATGTAGTATCTCCATGTAGTGGAACATTATTCAGACGTAAGAGTGAATAAAAAAGAAAAAAAAATAAAGGGGAAGATGAAAAAGTCCACCTGTTCTGGGAAGTCCACCCTGACTGGTCAACCTGCCCTTTTCCCTTTGAAACCCAATAACTTATGCTCCACTCTACTCTTTTTGATAGTACTTACCACCTTCTAATAAACTTTAACGTTTTCAAAAAAAAAAAAAAAAAAAACAGAGAGAGATGCTGATACCACTTCATCATCTACGAGCCTTGATAACAGCATGTTAAGTGAAAGGAACCAGACACAAAAGGCCACATATTGTTGATTTCAGTGATCTGAAATGCCCAGAATAGGCACATTCAGAGGCAGACAGCAGGTGATGGTTGCAAGGGGCTGGGTGGAGGGGGGATGGGGTGTGACTACTAGTGGACAGGGGGTTTCTTTTGGGATGATGGAGTGTTCTGGAGATAGATGGTGGTGAGGGCTGCACAGCCGTGAGTGTGCAGAAGACTGCTTAGTGCTGTCCCTGGGAGTGCCTGTGGTTGGGGGCGGCTTTATTTTGTTCTCATCCTGCAATATGAAGTGTCATCTTCTGCTGTGAGCTTTCTACTCCTGTGAGTGGTGAGGCTCAAACACTTTGCAGAGTCATGTTTCGTTTTTCCCCTTTGCTAAGTGTAGGTAAAAAGGTTTAAGCCTGAGAAATTGCTCCATCTGCAGAAATGTCTTTCAGTTTTGCTTGGTGTAAAAATCTTGAGAGCTTTTTAATCATTGAGGACAGTCTGTGGGGGGAAACAGCCCGTGAAGCCTGGGTGAGACCTGGAAAAGCCACGCTTCCCTCCCTGACACTGGTGGAGTATTCACCCCCGTTCAGGCAATGAAGGGCCCAGAACCGTGAGCGGAGTTGACACTCGTGAATATTTACGTGTATCCGCTGCTTCATCTTGGATATTAATTTCAAGCTGAGTCAGTTTGTGGCGGCAGCCTCATCCTACATCAGGAATTTATATTATCTGCTCTTTGAGGTGAAGACCAGACAGACTTGATTATTTAACAGTCTCTCTTGAATTGATATATCAGATTCCTTTGTCAAAAGGAAAACAGCAGAAATACAGACGTCCTTTAATGCTGATGTGACCTGGAATGGGTTTAGTCTAAGTGCATCAGTGGCCTTATCTGCAGGTGGGGAAGATGATAACAATGCTTCCCTCAGAGGGGCTGGGGAGGGGGGAGTGAGAAGCACAAATGTAGGAATTACATGTGATGCTCATGAATGACCGAATTTAGTGCTCTCAGCCTGGTGAGGCCTCAGGGGCAGAGATGTCAGAACAGAGCAGTCCTAGCCGTAACTCGATCCGTGTTGGCAGCTGTTATGATCACTATCACCACTGTGGGTTTTCAGGTAGTTTTAAGACTTGGTAATATGAATTCTTGAGTAATGTTAAAAGACTAGACATCTCAGATCCAGTTTACATAGTTCTCAAGATTTCCTCTGAGAAATGGATGTTTTATTCCCCATCTTAAATCTGAGTTGTGTTTCTAAAAAAATTCTGTATTCCTCCATCATTTTGCTTTAATTCTCCATTTCTTAAAAAAAATTTTAAATGAAGTTACTGGGGACTGAACTGAGGACCTCATGCATGCTAAGCACATACTCTCCCAAATGAGGTATAATCTCCCCCCTGTTTTTTTTTTAAACTTTACTTTCTTAATATTCAGAGTTTAGAGGCCTCTAATTCTTTTTCTGGAGACTTATCCATGAACCTGTAAATCTATAATTAATGGACAAAACTTGGTGTATTAAAAAAAATCAATAGAATATTCTGCATTCCATCCAAAAGGAAATGTTCATTGACTTAAAATGTTTCTCCTTTATGGTGATTTCTACTTTTTGGTCTAGCTTAATTTATTAACAACCATCCTCATCATCATAATGACCAAACTCGCTGTGAGTGGACACTTACCTAAGGCTAAAATGCTTTCCTCATGTTTTATTTCATAGCAGGTGTTTGAGGGTAGGTATCAGTGTCTCCTTTTTTGCAGCTGAGGGATTTTTCAGATGGAGCAGCTTGTCCCAAATCATACGCAGCTGGTGGTGGCTACCTCTGTTCTGGAACCCTGGCTGCACAGGATGCATTTTTAATTGCTCCTCTAATCAGCCTTCCATTGAGTGGTTTCCCGAACACCTCTAAGTCCATAAATGGCTGATTTTAGTGATCTCAGCCTGATGAGGCCTTGAAAGGAGAGACACCAGTGAGAATGTGAGACAGAGTGGCATAAATTAAAATTGCACATTTTCAGAAATGTTTTATTCACAGGTAATGACTTAAAAATTTAGTATTTTTTATTTTAGTGCTCTGTAAACATTAAAACAAAACATTTAAAATAATTATTGTGCAAAAGAGAAGTGGGCTTTGAAAGTCCAACCATTGCTTATGATGTTACATGTTTTTCTCTAGTGGCCCTTATTGACAGATATACTTACAAAGACTGAATTGGTTTTATGTAGTTTTAGTATTGAAGAAAAGATTGTCAGTGAATATTGTAACTAAAATCTTTACTCTTTTCTTTCCTGATGATGAATATGTAATTTGTTTTCATGACTTAAGTACATTTCCTCATTTGTGAAATTTGTGTAATATGGTTTAAGTTGTCTGACTGTGAGAGTTAGACGCCTTGTATTCAAAGCACCCAAGATGTGCTTAATAAAAATATGCTGTCACAACGCCAGATAGTTTAGAAGGATCAACTCTGAATACTAAAGAAGGTGGCTTATTTCTGATGCATATTCAATATGTTTATATATGATATATATGAATATGGTTTAAAGTAACAATGATACGTTTTTTGTGTGTGCAGTATGAAGTTTTAATGAAATCTGTATCATTCTAATGAGACAGGGACTAGTTAAATTGCCTTAAGCAGACGACCTTGAAGATTATTTACTCAGAATATGTATTGTTACATCTCAGAATTCATGTTGCCATGTAACCATCCCCTCAGACATTTAAATTCGTCTGATCCTGAACAGATCCATTAAATTTAGAAAAATCCACATTGATCATTTTCAGGGAGTAAGCTTCTCACTTTTGTGATTAAAGAAAATTTTGATTTTTTTTCCTTCACTCTTAACAGGTTTAAAATATCAAAACATTGATTTGATGTGTCAATTTTTAATAGAGAGAATAAAGCTCATGCTGTTTTACTATGTAAATAAATGTTTTTGTATTTCAACAAACTTATATGATTTCTGGCTCTTTGAGAAGTATTTTGCAAGATACTTAGATTATCTGCTTTTGGATAAATACAGACGTGACTTTTATGAATATAGGCCTAGTACAGATCTGTTGGTTTTTGCTACAGTTCAAGACATGAGGCCTAGGGGAACATTGCTCCGGATTGACAGGAGGACAGATCCCAGGTTTCAGTCTCCCGTCCTGTAAAATGAAGTGGTTGGACTGTATTCTTCCCTCTTCTAAGATGATTTTCCATGAGCCTATGTCTTTTGTTTATATTCAGGACTATTAGCAATATCAGATTAAATACTGAATAACCCTCCCTTCCCCTGAAGCAAAGTGCAGTATGTGGTACACAAGCTTTTAGTTACCTGATCCTCGTTTCTCATCCTACAGGCAATTTTTGTGTTGCATGATTCCCGGCAACCTGGAAGGTCTTTTTAGCCATAGGTGGCACTGTTGCACCTTCTTACAGTCTTAATTTTCCTGTTTTTAAAAGAAGGCTTAAACAACGTGATTTTATTTTGATTGCTTTGCTTAATGCTTCAGAATACCACAATGTCCATTGTGTCTGTCTGCCTGGAAAAATTATTCTGCTTATATCTTAGTTTTATTCTGTCATCTCGCTGTGAACTTTTCAGACTTGCTGTGCAAACAATGGCAAAATCGGGCTTTTCTTCCAGTGTTAGAAACCAGTGAACGTGAATTTTATAAAACAGCTCTAAGCAGCCTCTGGAACACCTTAAAGGTGAAAAGTGTATTGAGTTCCCTGAATATTGACCCCGCCGCTGTGTGCTTATTGGTGGGAGATGATTTGGTACATATAAGAAGTGGTGTAGTGTTTTGACTTGGGTTTGTCTGCACGTGCTGCCACTGAGCCAAGTGAGCCTGAGTCAGTTCGTTCTGAGTCTTTCCCTCGTCTGTGAGATGGGGACGCTCATATCTGCTTTGTAGAATTGTGAGAATTAGAAGTTATGTAAAGTGTTTACCACAGTGGGTATGTCAAGAGGGCTCTTAAACTTTTGCTGCTGTTTTGTGTGAAGCCTTCATTTGACGGTCTTTGGCAACTACTAAGAAGCAGGAAAATAAGAAAAGCTGGTTTTATGATGAAAGATATTTGAGGAGGTTCCATAGTTCCTATACCCATAATTTAGCATCAGCAGAGTCAGAACTGTTACACAGTGGCCCTGAAACAATGTTAAGCCACAGAATTTTTTGTTACTTCATATATGTTGGGGCTTAAGGGGATCCAATACTTATACACATGTCTCCAGCAGCCAACTGAGAGATGACACAAAAGAGTAGGCAGGCGATAAATGTCTTCTTGTTACTGATGAAGCCACGTTCTCCATGAACTTCAGTGCTGTGGGTAAATGAGTGTTGTGATACTGTGTCCCAGAAGTAGAGACTTACCCTGTCCCAGGTATCTCTGGGCCAAAGCGAGCCTTCCCTTGAGAGGATCTGCCCCATCATGCACAGGGATGTCCTGCCATGGAGCTGAGCATCCCGGGTGCTTCCCAAGGGTGGGCAACACGGCAGGGAAAGGAAGGGTTTCACATGCCCTGCTTGTCTCCCTGGAATCACACCTCATTCTGTTAGTGTGAGGAGGGCTAGCTGTGGGCAAGGTTTCAGGGGTGTGAAGGGAGATGCACTCTCCATGGCCCAGAGGAGTGGGGAGGAGGCATCCCCTCCCTCAGTTTAAAGACGTGGTGGGATGGAACAGAAGGGTGCACCCCAAGAGTTTATAAAAGGAGAAATAAGGATTTTCTTTGGGACTTAGATGAGCCAGGAAACACAGAAGATTATTAGAAGGGAGACTTGTAAACCACTGTAATATTAAGTTGACATTTGTTGAGCACCAAAAATGTGCTACATTCTTTTCTGAGCATTTTACAGAAATGAATCCTTCAATCTTCTCAACAAGCGAGTAAGGAAGGTTTGATTTTTATCCCAGCTTTACAGTGTGGAAATTGAGGCACACAGAGGGTAAGTTGGCCAAGGTCACAGAACTAGTAAGTGGCAGAGCTGGTATTTAAACCATGGCTGTCTGGTTTTGAGGCTCATGGAGGCGGGCTTTGGGTGTTTAGATGTATCTGCATGCCTTGATCTCTGTAAGTCTGTACATCCGTTAGCCCAGAAAGGACAGGGAAAGGAGAGTCACACAGGTGCTTACAGTCGTGTCTCGGCCACTGTCCATGAAGAGTGCACCGTGATTAGCGTTGTTTTCCAGGCAGTAGATCTGTTGGTATAACAGAAATTTAGTCCATTGAGTTAATCTAGAAACCCTTCCTGCTCTACTTCTGTCCATGCTTGCCATGTGACTGCCTGCCCGTGATTGGGCCATTGAGGAGAAAATGTACTCGTGGTTAAACTCTGATATTTCAGTCTGGTTCATAGTTTCACGTCTTCTGTTACATTAATAAGTTAAGTTTCTGGTTTTCTTGCATCAGTGTCTCATGCGTTTGTTTAATGTAAAATCAGCCCATGGGAGCCCAGGGGTGCTGACTGCATAATTTCTGAGCACGTTGTGGCACTTCTACCCGTGCAGACCTGAATGGATGATGTCCGCCTTCCGCACTTTTTTACCCCAATATCAGGGTCCTATCCCATCCCTGGATGTGAGGCTGGAAGCTTTCTGAGAAGGCCAGTCAGAGGCCAAGTCCACCAATCAGAAAATAATGAAGTACCCAGAGGTGGGTTTAATAGAAGAAAAGGGCTTCCAGGTAATCCGATGGGCTGTTCAAGTCCCTTTGGTGAGAAGCTGTCCACTGTCTGTGGTTGAGCTGCTTCTTTGCTGCTGAAAATTCTGGAGTAGATGAAGGGACTTTAAAAAGCAGAAAGGAGTGATTTCAGGTGGTACGTCCACACCGGGGAGAAGTGATGGATGACCGCCTGTGTGAGACATAGAGTCCTACAAACTTCATAAAACAGCTTCAAATGATCTTCCATCTGAGTGCACTTCATATGGGGTCCAGTTCATCACTGTTCACACTGAGAGGGCAAATATTGATGATGGCAGAAAGGACACAGAGGCATCAAAAAGTTCTCAGTCATGTTCCCTGTTTAAAGGATGTGGTACAGTGTAATATATTTGAGCTGGTTTTTCACTGAACAATTTTTGTGTATTCTGGGACTCCCCAGTGCCCCACGGTTCCATGCAGCTGGGTGTCCCCTCAGTGCAGCTCCGTCAGCGGTTGCCCTGCGCAGACGCGTTGTCATGGGGAGCAGGACGGTCAGCGTCCCCGGCTCCTCTGAGCTCCGTCTCCTCATCCGCAGTGCCGGGTTTCTCATCTGTGTCTACTTAGTACAGTTGCTGAGAATCACACGTGATGGTTATCATGTGTGACTTGTGGTTGTCTCTGTGATTGGCATATAGTCAATATTTGATAGAAACACTTGTTTTTTTTTTATTGTAATTGTGGCTCCTAGATTGCAGTGGTTTTTAGTCTGCATTTTTTTATAACCTTACTCATTTTTAAATATGCACTTATTTTTATTTATTTTTTTTGGAGGTACTGGGGACTGAAGCCAGGATATTTTGCATGCTAAGCAGGTGGCCTACAACTGAGTAACACCCACCCTCCTTGTCTGCACTTAAAAATAAATATTGTAATACACAAAAGAGCTCTTAAAAACCATCATGGGACATAGTCTCTGTATAGGCATTTGAACACGTATACTATATCAAGAAGAATAAATGTTGTTGGGACAAACCTTTCTGAATCTGTTAATGTGCTTAAAAACGATCATAGCTAGTGATAAACACGAGACTTGGATCCAGTACTTCTTAGGGTCTGTTTTGCCATCATGGGAAATTACATTCTACAGAGAAGGCTAATTGGGTCTCTTTGATAATTGGATGGTTTAGCAGATGATCAAGGCTTTCAAAAGCTGACAGTTTTGTATGTTAAACTAACTACAAATTTATCTTCTAGAAGTTGGAAGTCCTAAGCTTGTGATGTGCCCAGTAATCCAGGGGGAATATGTCTGTGTCTGTGTGAACGATTGTGTGTGTGATTTCAGGAATGTAGAAATAAGTTCCATATAGCCTTCTGATACCTTTCTCTTCCAGTTCAAGTTGTAGGCATATATTTACACAAATAAATTGATATTCTTTTGTCATTTGGCATATTGATGGGAATAAGTCGTTCTCATACTTGTTTCAGAAGGGTTGGGGAGCATGAGCTTAGAAAAAGGGAGGAGAAAGAGGCCGGGAGGCACTTCACACTCTGTGCAGGATGAGAAACAGTATCTTTTCTTTTCTCTTTTCTTCTAAAGCAAGCTGGCAGGGAATTGTAACCTACTATTACTCAGAATTGCTTTTCTAATCAGATACAAGTGCCTCAGATTTTTCAAGGCAACATGAATGATGAAATGTGTTTTAACATTTATCTTTAAAAGTAGTTTTATTTTTCAAGGAAAAGGCTATAGCCTGTTCTTTCTTCCAGCAGCAAAAGAAATTCTCATTGATCTATGTACATGATCTATGTGCTTAGTTTCTTTGGGGTTTTTTGGTTTTTTTAAGTGCTTGTTTCATTGTGGTGTGAATGAATGTTTAAAATTTTTGGATTTTCATCTTTAGAACATGCTGATTTATCAGAACTGTTAAAAACTTGATTGTTCTTTGGTCGTTGTTTGGTGGAGCACCCTATTGATTTCTGCTGTGTGTTAAAGAGGGAAATTCTTCCTGTAGCCTGCATATCATTAAGTGAATTGTTTGCAGTGTGCCTTTAAAATTCATTGAATGCATTGAGCATGTTTGTCCAGTGAATTTTGAATTGAATCATAGTATTACTTTTGCTTTGTTTCTTTGGCTTTTGCTCCTCTCCACAAGAATTTGAATTCCCTGTTGCATTTTGTATACGTGTTCTTAACAGGGGAAGATATTTTGAATTTTTTACAGAGGTGGGTTTTCCTATCCCCTCTGAATGCCTTCTGTAATTGATACAACAAAAATCTGTTATTGCAGTGCTAAATAATTTCATAAACTATTTTTTGGCTTAATCAGAAACAATGACAAAGAGTGATAATAAAAAATAGGAAAACCTTCCTTCCTTTGAAAAATATAAATCAGGTAGTTAGGCTGACGCATGCTTTGTGCCTGACACACTTACACTTATGGCATTGTGTATCATGATTCGGAGATGGAGATACTTCAGGTTTATAGATTTTTGTTTTAACATTTGTGTTGAATTCTTTCTTCAGGCTGATGTTTCCTGTTGGTTTTGTGGAATGTGTAGAAGAAGGGAAAAATTTGCTTTTTTTTGTTTGTTTTCAGGAGGCCTGAGTTGCTGATGAGAAAACAGTTGAGGGTGGGCTGAGGAACAGAGTGGCACTCCCTCACCTCCAGGCTGAAATTGATGAACAATAAAATCAATTAAGTGTATCGGTATTTGACCAATTGAAGTTAGTGAGCTCAAACTGGCTAGTTATGTCCAATGGAAAGTATTGAATTCACCAGCAGAGCTAGGTGCTTTACCAAGTAGAAGCAGCTTAGAGCAATCAGAAAAATCAGTCCTATGATGAGCTGTAAAAAGTATATAATACCTTTTATTTCTGAAACTTTTCTAAGTTAAGTTGTGTAGAGCTAAAATTAAGTTTCAAGCACCAGGAGTTATGAGTGTGGGTGGTTCTGTGGGATCGTTATTCAGGGATGTGCATAGACCCTTCTAGAGTGGCTGAAGCTGGTAGGAAAAGACCCAAAACCAGGATTTGTCATCCCAGGGTATTCTCCATAATGGTTCCATGTGGGAGCCCTTGATTGGGTTAACAAATTGTAGCAGACCCAGGCCGCCTGTCAACTTTAAGAAGAAAAATTATGCTTAGTAACTGCTTTGCAAGCAAGCGCCTGTGCATCCTCACTCCTGTCTCCTTGCCTTAAAAAGCAGAGACAATGCTTTGCTTGCATAGTTGAGGTTTTAGATAGCACTCTGCTCATTTCAAAGCAATGACCCAGGCCCTCAGCTATAAACTCTGGGCTTGTGTGCTGTTAGATAGTCTGTTATCCCCAAAACAAGGACCTGGCAGGTCTGGTGGTCTGCTTTGTAATTCACATATCTAAAGAATGTATTTGGTTCCCCTCACCCCATGACTTCCCTAAAGATACACTAAGACTTTGTACTCATGGTGGATTCTATAATCTCTGTCTCATCCACTTTCCCCAAGTTCCTGCTTACTATCACACAACTGTTAATGACTATTTCCTTTGATTATACACAATAAATATGGGAGCATTTGATAGGCTCGTGGAGTTGGCTCCCTACTCCCTATCGATTGCTGGACTTTTTCCAGTCTTGAATAATCATTCCATGTCTGTAAGATTTCTGCCAGCCAGAACCCACAGTTCCAGGTGATTAGGATGCAGGTTTATCTCTCCTACCAGAGGGAGAGAGAGTAGAGAATTGAGATCTGCTTCCTTGTGGTCCCTTCCTGCCCCAGGGCAACTCCAGTTCACCTGCAGCCTTCTGGCCTCTGCTCACAGGGCCTCTGTCCCAGGACTGATTGCAGCCTTTTCTTCCCTGGTCAACATTTCCTGTGCCTTTCAGAAGTTGGTCTCTTCTCTGCAATTGAACCCTGGCAGATGTGATGGTGGTCGGCGTGCTGGTGGGCAGTCACTTGGGGCTCTCAGGAACCATGCTGATTCTCCTGAGTCTCTCATTCGGGGTTACAGAACTGTCATGCACCGGAGGAAGCCCATTCACGTGAGGTCAACACAGGATTGCATCACTTTCATTTTATATTTGAATTTTCAGTGGAGAAATTATTTGTAGCTAACTGTTCCAGATTTTCGGCCTCCTGCTTTCCTCACCACCATTTCCTTGTTGGCTCTGGTGCTTGTTTTAAGAACCAGGTTTCTTCTCTGGTCATTTTTAGCAGCTGGGCTTGCCGAATCCTTGATCTTCATTTGAAGCAGAATGCTTCTTCGTGATGTCAAACTGATTTTTCTATTTCTGAATATTTCTTGTACACGCAGCCACTGTTTCAAGTGAAATGCTCTTGTCCAATTTCAGTGTACCCACATTTGATGATCTCCTGCTTTCATGCTGAGGGCAGTTTCTTCTTCCTGTAATAAAAGTTAGCAATTTGCATTTACTATGGGAAGGTACTGGCCCGAGGTGCTCTCGTTCTTAACAGTTTGAATACAATTCACCCATTAAAATATAAAGCGGTTTTTACTCTATGCCCAGAATTGTGCATTGCAGTCAATCTTAGAAAATTTTCATCCCCCAACAGGAAGCCCCGTATACATAAGAAGTTATTCACATCTTCCCCATCCTCCCCCAGCCCCAAGGAGCCACTCTTCTCTCTATGAGGATTTGCCTGTGCTGGACATTTTCATGTAAATCGAGTCATTTAATGTAAATGAAACCGTCTATTATGACTGACTTCTTTCACACTGAGTAACGTTTTCAATGTTTGTCAAAGTTGTGGCCTGGGTCAGTACTCTATGCTTTGCAATTGCTGAATAATATTCCACTGTATGACTGGGCCCCACTGTTTACCCATTCATCAGGTGATAGACATTTTGTTTGTTTCTGCTTTTTGTCTGTGATGAATAATGGCGCCGTGAACATTCCTGTAGGAGTTTTTATGTGGACACTTGTTTTCAGTTCTCTTACGTGTGTGCCCAGAGAGCAGAAAGGCTGGGTCATTCATAAACCAAATGTTTAACTCTCTGAGGACCTGCCAGGCTGTTTTCCAAAGTGGCCTCCATGTGTTAAGTCCTCACCAGCAAGGGCTGGGATCTCCGCTTCCTCTGTAACCTCATTACTGTTTGTTACTCTCTTTTTGAGTATATCCTATTGTAGTGAGTGGGAAGCAGTTTCTCCTAGTGGTTTTGACTTGATTTCCATTACAGCTAATGATATTGAACATCGTTTCTTTGTGCTTATTGGACATTTGTATATTTTACTTGAAAAATACCTTTTCAGATACATTATTCAATTTTTAATTGAGTTGCCTTTGTATTGTTTAGTTGTAGGAGATTTTTTTTTTTTTTTGGAGATACGAATTCCTAATCAGATAAATGATTTGAAAAAATTTTCTCCTGTGTGTTGTTTTATCACTTTCTGGATTGTGTCTTTTGAAGCAAAGTTTTCACTTTTGATGAACTCCAATTTATCTCTGTTTTCTTTGTTCCTTGTGCTTTTGGGGTAATATTTAAAGTCTGAGGTATATTATTTAAACTTTTATATATAAAATAACTTAATTTAGGACCGTTCTAGGAGACGGGTGCTTTTGTTGTCCCCAGTCTATGGACAGGAGACTGAGATGCAGAAAATTTCACTGACATATCAGTGTCACAGCTACCCAGTGCTGTGGGAGTTCAGTCCCTCATGTTTGTCCCCAACATCTGTGCTTTTCACCAACATGCTCCACTCCTTCCTGGAATCGTTAATGAAGAAGTGTTTCCATTTTTGATTTCTTGTTAGTTTGTTTTCTCTTTGGGGACCTCATCTCCTCATTTTCCTTGCAGAGGTCAGTGTAGGTTTATTTTAGGTCTCATGTAGGCAGAAGCATTGCTATCAGTTAACTTCTTTATTACTCACTCTCCAGTGATGATTGTTGCTAGTTGACCTAATCAAGTCATGCTTAAGTCTTTCCTGCTCATGACACTAAAAACACAGTCATGACTTACAGAATGCTCAGAGAAGAAAGTACTTGAGTGATTTTATTTTGCTACCCAATCAAACCAGTCAAATAAAAACCCCTGTGTTGACACATATATAAGCCCTCCAGAATAGGGTCACTGTCTTCCTTGTGTTTCATTGGTTTGGTCACATTGTCTGGATAGTGCCTTGCTGTCCAGCAGTTTTTTTAGGATACAGTGCTCGTGAACCATTTTAAGGACAGAATTTTGACAACAGACTGTGTTGTTCATTTCACGAGGGAAAAGATCATATAGAAATACTGCTCTGATCTATTTTAAAATTTAGCTTGGAATTTTGAGAAGGGTTCAGGGAACCATAAAAAGATCTTTTTCACTAATTTTAGAACTATCTTAGACACATTATGTTTACATAGCAGAGTAACTTACCAAGTAGATTTAACAAGAGGAGTGTATTATTGATTATTTGTTTTAGTTGAAATATTCTACCTGGGATAAAGTAATCAGTGCCCATAAATGAATAAATATATTTGTATTTCTATGCAACATGGGAGCAGACTTCATATGTTCCTTTATAATATATATGACTGTGTTTTAATCTGTCTGTCAATGTTTTTATAGTTTTTCAGCAATGTTGTAGCCTTAGAGT
Organism: Camelus bactrianus; assembly: GCF_048773025.1. Taxonomy (NCBI): domain Eukaryota; kingdom Metazoa; phylum Chordata; class Mammalia; order Artiodactyla; family Camelidae; genus Camelus; species Camelus bactrianus. The sequence goes on along the minus strand of NC_133539.1, from coordinate 138,227,589 downwards.
TCTTCTAAGAAAATCACCCCTGATTCTAGTGCAGTTTGTACTGTGTATCCTGTCTTATGCATGGGATTCCACTGTCCTCTCAGTGAGGAATTTCCTCTCCTACTGAGGTAGTAGCAAAGTTAAAGGAACTGTGATTTCTAGGCCTTTGCTTTCCATGTGTTTGCAGTTGGCTGTCAACCACGATTTTACCTTTCTTGAGTTTTCATTGTTAAGTTAGAATTTTGGAAATAAATATTAATATGTTGCATCGGTCTCCTTAGAATCTTGATGTGTTTGTGCTTTTCAGATTTCAATCTATGAAAAATGTAAATGCACTCTTGTTTTTAAGTAGTCCTTTTTCACTAGATATTTGTTTACCTCTTTATAGTTAAAATATTTTTTTCCCAATGAATGAATCAGTGTGCATGTTTTAAAAGATACCTTACTTTTTATTTTTCTTATTGTAAAAGATATATTCATTTTAGAGAATTTGGAAAATAAGGATAAACACAATAATAACTTAAAAATGGCCTCTAATATCACTTGGAGATACATTTGTAAGGTTTGAAATTGAGAATTACAAGTCCTCTCATGTTGTTTTTCTTTTTCAAGTACGTTTTGGTTACTTAGACCCTCGAATTCCCATATGAATTTTAGTAGCAGCTAGTCAGATTTTGCAGAGGAGCCTGCTGGGATTGTAATTGAAACCACGTTGTATGTATGGATCGCTCTGGGGAGCACTGCCATTCCAAGAGCGCTGTCTTCTGATCCAGGAATGTGCGTTGTGCGTCTGTCCAGGTATTTAGGACTTCTTTAATTTTTTTCAACAATGCATTGTGTTTACAGAGTATTATTTTACTTTTTTTCTTTGCCTTTATACTGAGTAAAAGTGTGCAAGTTACCAGGATCAGAAGTGTATTTGAGCCCCGCCAATTGCTGCCACCATGTACGCTGTGCTCTTTCTTTGCCCTGTGTAAAATCTTGCACAAAATAGGACCTCAGTAACCCTCTCTTGAATGAATGATTATATGATTGTTGGATGATGCTTGAGAGTCCTTCTGATGATGTCTTTTTCCCAGCCTTTCCCCTCCTCTTAACTATGCCCTTTCTCTTCCTTTCATCCAGTCTGGTTTTCAGCCTGCCTGTGGCATTGATTTTCCCTGTCTGTACACTCTTCCTTTCACTGGTACATGATAATGTTACATGTGGGCTGTGGAAACTTGCTAGATGTCAAGAAAGTGAAAATCCATTGCATGGTAGTATTTTCAGACTGTGGTATTATTTTATCGATTGAAATTAAATCAGGCTGACCCCCTGAGCCCTCCCATGAGCTTTTTCCGCCTTCCTACAGGTGATACTGTTCTGGTTGCTGCCTGTGCCCTTCCCCCAGCCTTGGTTTTGGAGTTGAGTAAGTCACCATCACTGGAGCCCTCTCTTTAAAAGATGAAAACATTTGCTCCTTCTCCCTGGTTGGCGACTTGGATGAGATGAGGTACCAGATAAAGAATGCAGCCCCACTTATTCTGACCCCTGCTCTTTCCATTGTACTCTTTTTGAAATAGTACAGTTCAACAGTATAAAGATTGATTGTGAGCTAATGAGATAGACAAGACAACCGAAAATTTATTAAATATCCTTTCATGCCAGAAACAAATGTATTATAGACACAAAAAGCACATAAAGCACGGTAGTACTGTGGTTACAAACATGGGTTTGAGATCGAGTCCTGCTCTGGAGTGACCAGTCCTGTGAGATGGAGAACTGGTAGATCGGCTTAGCCTCTCCCATACTTGTTTCCTGTCCTGCAGAGACGGGGCTCGCTAGGCGTCCTTCCCCCGTAGAGGTGCTGTGGGGTGTAAATGGTGCGCGTGGACAGCCCGAGCACAGCTGTTCGTTCCTCGTAAGTGCAGGATAGAATGGATTTGTGGAGACAGCTTTATGACCGTCCCGTGTAGACTCTCAGTGAGCCAAAGGGATGTCTTGTGGTTTCAATGTGGGATTCTCACTTCTCTAAATACCCAAGGATTGTGTAATTGGGCCCTGCTGATTTGAATCTATTCTTCAGAAAGTACATATTGTAGATATATTTTTCAAGCATGCATGCTTTTTTCTTTTATTATTTATAGTTCTACCCTCTCATCTCTTGGTGTGACTTTTCATGGAATCCAGGAAAATGTCCTAAGCCACCTGCCTCTTCACTCTTCTCCGTGGTGGTATTCTTCCCTGACTAGAAGAGGGTTCTGCAGAGGAAATTTTCTTTCCCCTTTTCTTTCCCCTTTTCTTGGAGTCTCTCTATTTGTCTGCCCATCTCTCACCTGTCCATCTGTCCATTTATCAACCCACTCATTCTTCTGACTTGTTCCAAGAAGCATATTAGGCAGCTTACAGAAGAACAGATACCAAATAAACAGGTGACAAAATGGGGCCAAGTTCAGACAGTGAGGCTAGGAGGCGAGCTTGTGTGATGGTTGCAGGCAAGAGACATATAAGACTTATAAGAATGCTGTGACTTATAAGATCGACAGCAAGAGTGTGCCTGAGGCTCCCAGCAGACACAGGGAAACAGAGTTTGTGGGAGATTCTCACTGGATGTGAAATAAATAAGTGGATGAGGAGAAGCCCAGCCTTTCCAGCTACTAAGGCTTAGGAGAATATTTTGAATGTCTTCCAAAATCAGAGTATTTCATCTTTTCCTGTGTCAGAGTTCTATGTATAGTTGGTTACATTCTATACATGGAAATTTCTGCAAAACTGCTTCCCACGTGTGTCCCATGGCTCAGAATGGGGTGGTTCTGCTCATTGACGGGTGTTGGCCAGAAACCGAAAATGACATCCTCCAAGAACCCTGAGAATTGTCAGTTATGTTGTCAGTGCTGTTGACTTCAGAAAATGCTTTCACAGTTCCTCTCCATCTGAGGCGGCAGTGTGCTCTCTTAGCAGCATCAGGAGCTCAGGGCCACTGGATGGTGGGGGCTGACTGCACTGCCGTCTAGACAGCTGAGGTAGTCACTGCAGGCGTGGTGCTTTCAAGTAGTGCATTTCATGTTCTTTAATAGGTTTCAACAGGGAGTTAATTGAGTTAATTAACATTTAGTAAATATGATTCTTTGTTGTAAAGACAGTTATAGGCAGAATATAAGCTGTGAAGACTTTAAAAACGGTTTCATTACTTAAATTACAGCAGGGAAGATTTAGTTTATCTTATTTATGCCTCTCTTTTACAGTAACAAAGAAACAAGACAGAAAAAGCAGAGGATGGTTTCTGTTCTTCCTCTCAGCTTGCAGGTGCCCTCACCTCCAGTGGCATCCATCCAGACACCAGCACTGACACTGGCCGTGCTCAGAACTGCCTCAGCCCTGAAGACACAACTGACAAATAGAAGGGGGCTATGCCCTGTTACAGCAGGTGCTCTCACTTTGTGGGTCCTTATGTAACTGTGCGTTGTTATTCAGGATCGCCCGTTCTACATTGTATGACGCTGCTGCGGTGACTCCTAGTTATTTGTTTCTGTAAGTACTGATGTATTTTCTCCAATGCATGTTACTAGACATCTAAAAATGATTTTTTCAGATGAAAAATAATGTGTATTTAATATAATAAGTCTGAAAAAAGGGGCAAAAGAGGGTATCCTTGTCCCACTACTCAGAGACAGTAATTAACACATTAACATCTATTTTCTGTTCTTTTCATCAGTGTGTATCAACTCTCTCATAAAAACCAGTGAGCACTCTGTGCCTGTTTACTGTGTGGAGACCTCCATTTTCCATTTGGCTTTTTATATGTTTTTCTACAATATTCTAATTCCCCTGGCATGATTTTTAATGACTAGTATAGCATTCTGTCTTGTGGAGGCATTGTCCATTTTACTTCGGACTTAAATAAACTTTTAAATACAAGTATACTTAACTGAAATACTGAAAAGAGAACTGTGGTGGTACCGAAAGGCCCCTAACTCCCTTCCCCTTATTTCCTGTGTGTAAAAGCTGTTGACAATGTGGTGCATATATTTCATGACCTTTATGCCTATGACATATATATATATACCCATAAATACATACATACCTACATACATACACGTATATGAGAAATCTATGTATATGTGTGTGTATATATGCTTTATTGAAAAATAAGACCATACTATATGTGTTCTGCAGCTCGCTTTATTCACTCACGGGTATATCATAGACGTCCTCCCACTCCAGACTCACCCGGTCCTTTCAGATAGAGTAGAGGGGTCTCCTGATGTGCAGGTGTGGTCTCTTGTTCAAGGACACCTTTGGTGGGAGAGTGATGTGGACAAGGCCCTGGAGCATGCCGAATAGCCTGCCCCTTCAGAGCCCACATCTTGCCGTGATTTACCGCATCATTTTCTTGATGTTGGACCCTTAAGTTTTCTCCATTTTCCACTGTCAGAAAGGATGTTTGACTGGCATCCCTCTTGTACAAACATACTTGTGATCTTGTATGAGTATTCCTTTAGTTAAGGCTTCTGGAAATTTAGTCCCTGGATGTGACATTTACATTCATCACAGGCTCCTTTCAAGTGACTCTAGAAATTGTTTCTCCAGTGGGGAATGAAAAGCTGTAGAATAATTTATGTAACCAATTCTCTATCACTGGATATGATTTCACTTCAGCTTTTCATCCCACCATTGTAAACAGTGCTGTGTAAATGCTCTGATGAGTACATATTTTGAACTGATTTTTTTCTAAATGAAATGATTCCTAGAAGTTGAGTTGAGTCTGTGTGTACACACGTTTTTCAGAGTTTACATATCCATTGACATGTCGTCCTCCAAAATGTCGCTCACCGTTTGTTCTCTCACAGATGGACACTAGCTAGAATATCTTTTATAAATATTTGCCAATATGATGAGCAAAAGTGCTTTTTCATTGTTTTAGTTTGTATTTGATGACCAGTGAGGTATTGAGCATTTTTCACTCATTAGCCATTTGACTTTTTAAAAGTGAATGATCCCTTTTGTCCTTTGCACACATTTAAGTGAGGGAGCTTCTTGTTGCTTTGTGACAGCTCTTTGTAAGTTATGAACATTAACCCCTTGTCTTCATCAACATGTATCACAGAGCTTTTTCTTGTCATTTCTTTCGTTTCATTTTGTTCAGTAGGTTTTTTATTTTCATTGTGGCCCAAAATATTTTTAAGATTGTAAATGTCTTCCTTTTGGGTTTTATCTTTGTTATTATTCTTAGAAACACTTTCTTATAATGATATAAATCACTTCTGTACGTTTTTTAATCTCTAAGATGGAGATGATAATACTACTTGTTATAGTGAGGAGAAGTTGAATTAATATGAGCAAAGAGTTGCATTTGTTGTTATTAGTATTTTAATATTTACATCACTATCTGTAATTTTTCTTGTGGTCATTAGCACAGGAATAGAATTTGTTCTTTCCAGTTGATTCTCTTATTGTCCCAGGACAATTATTGAATTCATACTTTGCTCTTTGATTTGAAATCCCACCTGTACAATATACTTATGCACACTAGAGTCTCTTTTTGAGCTCATGGTTTATTTCTGTCAATTTTACTTTCTTACTCCAGTGCTATATCTTACATATTGTAAAAATTTATTTAATAACTGAAAGTGTGATTTTTTTTGATTCTTTCCTTCCATCCCAAATTTTCTTGGCTAGTATTATGACTTTATTATTCCTGAAGAATTCTAAAATACATTGTTCAAGTTAAAAAGAACAGATAAGGGTTTTCATGGGATTTTTTAGTAAGTTTTGAATTATCTTTAGGAGAACTTACATCTTTACCAAACTGCTTTCCTCCATGCAATATGTTGATGTCTCTACATTCACACCTCTTACTTTACTCCTCAGTAGATTCCAGTAGTTTTCTCCATGTAGAACATGGGCTTTAATTTTGAGTTTATTCCAGATTATTGTTGATGTCTTTGTTAATTCTGTAAGTGAGAATTTTTTGCTATTATATTTTGTAACTGTTAAAACTGACACCTAGGAAGGCAGATTCGGTTTGTAAATACTCACTTTGTAAATTGTCATTTAAAATTGTAAGTATAAACTACTTGTTCCAGAATCCTTTCTTTTCTGTTTTTAAAAATTTGTTTCCAAGATTATCAAAATGGTCATAGCTAAGTAGTATATTTGGGGAGAGAGATGGAGAGAGGTAGTGTGGCTCATGTACAAACTCTGAGCACTTTCATGGCTGCCTTTAGGCTGGAGAAGCTGCAGAAGAGCACAGGTTAGACTGGGGATGGCTTTGTATGCACTTGAAAGCCAGCTTTCCTGCCTTTATGGTGAAGCATGTTGGGCGTGGCAGGTAGATGATCAAGGTCCGATGGAGGCCATTGGCTGCACAGAGTGCTGTGTCTGTGAGAACTGTAGACCATCGCTATGGGAAATCCTTGGTGCCAGGAACACTGCAGGGGAGCTGGGGAGCCTGTGTGTTAAGGATTTTCCAGCCCTGGGAGTGGGAAGAGCAGACTCTGCATTCAGATCTGAGTTTGAATTCATCCTCTCTTGTTTACTGGTCCTCTGACTTTTGTCAAGTTATACATCCTCTTTGAACCCCTGTTTTCTTGTCTCTCAAAACAGGAGAATTACGGCCTGCTGCTAGAGTGTTTGATCAAGTTAAATGATTTGTGTCTATAAGATGCCACGTACAATCACAAGCTCAGTAAGAAATGGGCTGTCACCTTTCTTCTGCAACTCAGTGCTTGACAAGACATGGGGGAAAGCCAGTCCATAATTTGTGTGTGATGTAATTAGGAACAAAATTAACGTCTTGCCTTTCCCTAGCAGTATTCGTACTCCTTTGCTTCATTTACTTCTTTCCTCCTTTCCTTTCCCCTTTCCCCTCCTCCAACATAAGAGCCTGAGACTCTCTCAGAACACTAGATTCAAATTACTTTAAAGGTTGTCTCATCCTCATGAAATGACAGTAAGATAAAAAAATCTGTAAATATCCCAGAATTCATTGTATTTGATTTACACACACACGCACACACACACACAATCAGGCTACCTCCCACTTGCTGAGGGAGAAGGAACACTTTTTCTGTGTTTCCATTCACTGAGCATGAGAACAAAGTCTCTTATGCAGAATTTCTCCCGGCTTCTTGCATGGTGTTTTTAGTTGGATTTCTGCTTTGTTGCCATAGAAATATTCTCCTAATAGAAGAAAGGAAGTGGAGATATAGACATTTTGCTGAGATATTGGTTTCATCATATTTGAGTTGGAAAGTACTTAAGAGCATAGAGTCGTAACTTTTTATGTGTGAGAATCCATGATGGTGTAACTTGGACAAGAACCTGGGTCTTCTGCCATCGTGTCCATGCGGGTGAAGAGGCAACTGGGCAGGGGATGGCAGGGGTCCTTCTTGCTTGAATTCCAGGATCTTGCTAGTTTTCATTGCTCACCTGCCTTTAGTTTATGTCCATGTGGCCTCTCATGGGAAGGCCACTCTGTCCTGGTAGACTGAGTTTCTAATCAGCAAAAAGCTCTGGATCCACTCATATTTCCCAGAGATTTTCTGCTGACCTGCTGACACTTTATATAAATGAGGCCTAAGAAACTACTGAATATAAAATCCTTATTGATATCACTTGCCCTCGAGTTCCATAGGAATGGGGTGCTGTCTCAGGCTGTCTAAGGCTAGATCTGAACAAAGATATGGTGATAGGATGTGCTGCTGGACCCTCCACAGTCAAATGGGATTTCCACCTAGTTTTTAGAATCAGGCAGATGAGTTCAAATCTTGCATTTACCAGTTATTAGCTTTGTGACCTTGGGGAAGAAACTGTACTTCTTTGTGTCCAATTTTCTTTGTCTGTAAGTAAGTTCAGTAAATATTTTAAGGTTTTTTTTTATAGAATTGAATGAGCTAATTCCCTCATTTATACATAAAATACTGATCATGTGGTTCTATGTTGGTGCCTTGGTAGTTGATTACTAAGGAACTCGGCAGTGAGAATGTGGGTGGTGGACCCCTGGATCATAGAGCTTTTATTCCAGGATATGCTTGTAAAAGACTGGATTTGCAGTGGATTTTTAGTAAATATACATACCTTTCCTAATCCACATTGATTGTTTATATATCTTTACACTAATATATGAACAATTTTTTATTGCAATTTAAATATCTTTTTAGTATTTAAAATATGCAGCTAAAACAAAAATACATGAAATAAATAGATTTGACTTTTATTTTCTTTTCAATAAGCAAAACAAATAAAATAGAAAAGAAAAAAAGTTTTGAAGGAGTAGAAATAATTTTATTTCCATGGAATCAATTCCCTATGTTAGGTTTTTTGGTTGTGTTGCTAAACAGCATATAAAATTTATAGGTTGTGACATATTGAAAATGAGGAAACAGTGGAGACATACTACCTCCAATGAAGTCATTTAGTTACCACGTCAAAGCTAGTTCTGCTTCCTGAATGACAGGCCAGTAAATCGGGAGATGAGGTGTTAGAGCAAGGAATAGTGACTTTATTTGGAAAGCTGGCAGACCCAGAAGATGGCATACTGATATCCGGGAGAACCCTCTTCCCCAAGTCAGAATTCAGTCTCCTTTTTTACTAAAAAGGGGCGGGGGTGTGGTTGGTTGTTGCAAACTTCTTGCTGTACGAATTGATTTCCTTGGAATCCTTTGTTCTTGCAGCTGTCCATGTGGGTCAAATCACGGTGACCCTTTAAAACCTCCAAAAAAAAAAAAACAGGTTATTCTCTATTTTGCAACTTGCCATCTCTACATAAGTGTAGAAGAGCTAACATCCTTAAAGATCAGAGCCCGAAGAATAGGCCCTCCTGGATATTTCAGGCTAAAGGCAACTTTCTTTTACAAAAGGTGCAGAGCTAGCATGTCTGAGCCTAGAAAACAGGGCACAGGTTAAAGCCAAAGGAACACATCTAACATGAAGTCAAATTTTTTCTTTTCTATTACAATTCCTTTTTCCACCTCATAAATAATTTTAGTAAGGAACATGAACAATTTTTAATTTTTCTTCTCAATAATGGATAAATGAGCCAACTACATTTTTGTGAGCAGGGATGCTGTGCGTGCCTTGAGGTCACAGCAAACTCTTGTTGGGAGTGGTCGACCCTGCAACATGTCTGATGCCCTGTGAGTGTTGGTGAGGGTCTCCCTAACCTCGGGCTCTGTTCAAGAACCAGCATATGGGCATTGACCTCTGGAGACCACTTTTTCAGCTACAGGAAATTTTTTCAGATACTGTGTTTGAAAAATCACTCCAGCTGGGGATAATTAGGGAATAAAGGAAGAGGAAAAGGGCTTGGAGTAAAGTAGAAGAGAAGGACAGAAGATTAGGGAGCCTGGGGGCTTGGAAGCGGGGCTTCAGGAGAGAGACGAGCAGAGGTGGGGAGGTGCCCGTCTCTGGAGCCAGCTCCTGCAACTGTCCGTGCACCCAAGCCACACAGCATTTAATTGGCCCAGGACGCTAACCTGTCTGGATGTCACCCTGGGCAGAACCTTGAGAATCGAAGGTAAGGGGTGGGCAGCATTCACCTAGGGGTCACTGAAGGCTTTAGTCAAGTCCACAGTGCCTTTTATAGTCATGTGTCTTCACTTGCCCTTTATCTTAGGATCTGAGAAGCAGGAGCAAGGAACTCAGGGAGAGATCCAGGAAGACATCTGACTCTGTTAAGAGACTACAGTCACAGCGACACGGGGAGCAAAGACACTTGCAGCAAAGCAAAATGACTTCACAACGATTTCATCAGAGCTGCAGGTGTGAGAGAGCCTAAGCCTGTCTCAGAGTGCAGGGGACAAGTGGAAAGGAATGGTAAAATTTCCACTGACAATTGAAATTTTGTTAAATAGCCTGCTACTCTTAATTGTATCACTTCATTGTATGTAGGTGTATTTCTGTGAGCATTTATAGGTTCACACAACCCCACCAGCACCTCTTGCCCCCATTGGGGATGGGCTTTCTCAAGCACAGTGCACCTCATGCTTGGGTGGGCCATGCTGCGGGTCCTCGCCTGGGGCCGGGTTGCTGCAGGGCACTGAGTCCCCAAGGCACGGGCTGTGAGGCACGACAGGAACATCTCAGCTCATGACTGAGGGCCTCCGTTTCCCCCTGCAGTGTAAGAATGCCGGTGACTCAGTTAGAAGCATGCTTCAAAGCTGTCCGTGTACTTGCCATCCAGAAGCAGAGCCAGGGAGCTTCCGAATTTCTCCAGAATGCGGTTTACTTTCACCTTGAGAGGTGAGTGTATGTCCTTTTACAAGTGGAGGAATTACTGCCGTTTCCCTGGAACTTACTCACCACTAGTCTATCTGATTTTCCTGTGCTAGGATTCAGTACAGCCTGCTAAAAATTCTGGAGTCAGATCTTGAAACCCTGATGAAGAGGATTATTTATTTTATTTCTTTATATGATAGTATTTTACTTTCAAAATTCAGAGTTTTCAGTTCATTGAGGAATTTTTTCGGGGGTTGGAGAATCAACGTTGCTCTTACCATCTTTGTGACCTGTTGCTATATGCCTCTCACCTGTCTTCTGTCACTTGTGAGGCAGTTCCATTTGTGACCCTGTGCGGGTTGTTCATGTTATAAAATATAAAGTCTGTAAAAGTACAGTCCCTTTTACTCCGAAGATATTCCACAAGTACTACTTAAATCTGGGTGTGGTTTTTAGAAGACAGAATCATTAGAACATGTACTTGCAGGTTACTAGTGCAAAATCCCCAAATCAATAGTCTAGCTCAACATCTAAAATCTTTCTAATCTACCTTGGATTTGTATGGATAAGTGAAGCAGTTTGCTAAGAAATCAAGACCAGGTTTAGAATACAGGCTGGTGTAGCTCAGCAGGTCCTCCCATGCTGATGCTCTGCCAGAGGGTGGGGCCAAGGGGAGAGGGCGTGTCCTGCCCTCCCTGAGCTGACAGTTTGATGGCAAAGACCTTCACCAGGTGAAGAACTTGGTGTTTCTTCTAAGAAAAGTGGGTTTGAAAAGAGTCCTAAAAGCGTGAGAGTGACCCAATCCCATATGTCTCAAGTAGGGGAGAGCGGCTGTAGGGCCACTTGGGAGACTCGTGATTCCAGGTGTGCAGTGTTGGTGGCTTCCACTTGAGTGTGGGATGGTCAGTGGGTAAAAGCAAACAGATTGAAGACATGTTTCGATGGTAAAAAGGAAAGGATGAATGCTGTCTCTGAAGTTAGAATGGAGTAAGGCCCAGGTTTCGGGGTGGATTAATGAGGTAAATGATAGTCCTGCTGTGCTGTGATGAGGGAAACCTGCAGAGGGAGTTCTGGGGAAAATCTGATGAGTTCAGCTGTGGGTAAAATGAAAGGCTGTTAGATGTGTGGACTGGGAGCTCTGGTGAGAGCCAGTAGTGAGTAGGGTGAGGGGAGAGAGACTTTCAAATCATTTTGTCTTGTGAACATACAAATAAGTATGAGCAATGACACACTTAACACCTCCATATTCTGGATTTAAAACCCAGTAACATTTTGCTTTATTGACTGCAGAGGTTCTTAATTTTTTTAACAGAAATAAAATAAATAGAAACAAAATAGTGGAGTTAATCAACATCTTAGATTTGATGTGTGTCCTTGTATATATTTTGATACCTCATCTGTTTATAACTATAATCTACTAAAGGTTAACTTGCTTAGCATAAGAGTTAAACAGAGGGACATGACACACTCTGTTAGGGGTTGCAGCTGATCACCTTGGGCAAATTATGCCGCCTCTCTGTTCCTTAGTTGCATCTTCTGTGACTGCCCCTGGGCCCCTCTTCACAGCTGATTTCCTAGACTTGATGTTGGGAGGGAGGCTGCTGAAGGGAGTAAGAAGTGGCAACTATGAGGGATACTGAAGAGAGAGACAAAAGCAGATTAAAGCCTATAAACTTAGTACAAATACCCTCAAAAGAGAAAAAATCCCTCAGTGTTTTGAGCCACTTAGCGTAAGGAAAACAAAATCACGTGGACCCAATTCTCTTGAACATTTGAGTATTGTGGATGGGAGGGTGTCATCCAAAAAGTGTCGAGAAAAGGCCTTTTGGTTTCCCTTGACATTTCTAGTAAGGGTGGGTAGCATAAGCAAAACCCCCCCGGTTCACAGTGGAAGATGCCTTTTTGTGCAAAACTGACCAAAGGTTGGAAACCAGTCTTCAGCGGTGCTGGCAAATGAAGAGACTTCTGGATTGGGTGGGGCACTTGCTGTGACTTCCAGGTGACATGCTGACTGGGGACTGTGAGGCGGGCAGTAGGTTTGCAGGGAGACATGGGCATAATGCCTGGCTCTGAGGCTGCTGGTCTGACTAGCAAACCTGGGCACCCGCAGTCCTAATGGGGCAGCTCGGGATGTGGCCTGGGACACCTGCTGTGCTGAGGGCGAGAAGAGGGCTTCCCTGAAGGGGTGTCCCTGCGGAGAGTGGAAACGTCCTCCTGCAGGGGAGGAAGTGCCTCTGAGCAGGGTGCTGGATACACAGGCAAGACCACCATGAGCATGGAGGATTTGGGAAGCCGGAAGTCATACAGTGGCCCGAGCAGCCTTGTTCCTGAGAGGCTGGAGGTAAAAGATGCTGAAAAGGCAGGCTAGGTTCAGAAACTGTGGTGGATTATGTGTGACAGGAAAGGACTGGTCAGGCAGGCACGAGAGAACCCTGTGGGCGTCCCAGCTGGGGCATCACGCCGGAGGGAGGAGCAGAGTTATAGACTTTGCCACTTATTAGCTGTGTGACTTTGAGCAAGATCACCCCAGTTCTCTCTATATATATATTCATCTGTAAAGTGACACAGTGACAAGCTTGTGTCTTCAGAAGTCTTAGTTTAGCTCTGATCCTCTGTGTCCAGTCCTGTCAGTGCTGCCCTGTGAGGTTCTGCAGCGGCTGCTCTTATCCTGAGATGGGAGGTCGTAGAGGGACATTGTAGCACCCGAGGGCAGGATGGGTTTACTTTAAAAGCAGACATGTTGCCGCCTGCAGCTGCAGACCTGCAGGCAGTTTGGTTGATGGTCGTGGAGAGAACTTTGGAGGCCTTAGCGTCGTCTTAAGACTTGTTTTCACTTAGGGACCGGATTTGCCTTTGCAGATTAATGTTGAAGATTTGGGCTTCTGGCAAAGCTGTTTTCAGAGATGGGTATATACGTAACATATATAACATAAAATGATTTTCTTAACGTGTGGGACTTTGCAGCTGTTGGGAACAGCTCTGTTGCCCTGGTCACCATGGAGGACACTAGGTGTCAGCAGAGCGTGCGGGAGGGCAGGCAACCCACAGTGCTTTTGCTGGCTGTTCTCCCCAGTAGGGCAGTCTGCTGAATTGACTCTTCTCTGAGTTTGGTTACCAGATGAGCAGACAGCAAAGTAATGAGTTCTGGTGGGACTGTATAATGACAGGAAGAAAGAGGAACCAGTAGTTTTTCAGGACTAGAACACGCTTTTGGTTCCTGATCCAGTGTATTCCATTAAAGAAGTGATGAGTTGTGTCTATTCTGGGACTTGATTGAATTAAATGTTCAGCCTAAAATTAAGAGTTGTGTTTCATTTGGCGGGAGGACTCGAGCCGGGATGACAGCCTCTCAGATCATTCTGAGGAACTGCTCCCAAGAGGTATGGGAAGAGCTAGGATATACAGGAGCTTTACAACAAAGACCAGGTAGTTGGAACAATAAAAGATTGCTTGTTATCTAAAGAAAGCCAGGTATCTCAAGTTCAAGTATTTAGTGGTTTTCTATGTATGGGAGGAAGCAAACATTTGGACTCACAGAATTCATACTTTAACAAGCACCTAGCTATCTAGGGCAAGTATCCTGTCCTTTCTTATTCTGAGTCTGCTCAGAGGGCACCAATATGAGTGGCTGAGAGGCTGGGCTACAGGCCTGTCCTCGCTGGGGTGTGGCAGTGGCTGCTGATGGCTTGGTTTCAGGATTCTTTGTTTACTGACATGGTTGCAGTATTTTCTTTCACATTGTAGTACTTTCATTCACAGTGCTCCCACTTGGTCCTAAATTCGACCAATATTTTGAGAGACATTTCATGACCAATTTTGTCCCAGGGTGCTAGGATGGCTCATTCCTAGTTCAGGTGAACTATCTTCTGAGCTGCCATTCAAGGTGTTAGTTTTTTATCAGACATTGTTGATACTAAAAGTTCTCTGGATCGCCTGTCTTACAAGTCTATTATGATCCAGGAATTGTTTACCCTTCGTTGCTCATTACCATAACTAGAATCACACTATTACAATTATTTTACACAGAGTTATAAATTTTATCTATTCCTTCAAGATGTTTAGCCATCATCAATTTTGTAGGCCTAGTTACACATTGGGAAATGTAACAGACAACAATTTTATTATATAGACAGGATATAAGTAATTCAGCTAGTAACGTTTATAATGTCATGAGTAAGAATTTAATAGTCGAGAAGTTATATTTTTGGGTTAAAATTTTCCTTGTGTTCCTGATTGAGTTTGAGTGATCTTATGAGAAATTTCATATATATGGTCAGGGTCAGAGCAGGTATTAATTGGCCAAATGAGTTCTCCCAACTTGTAAGATCAATAGTGGCCTAAACAGAACTATAATTTCTTTTTAGAATAACGTTTCTGAGGGCTATCTAGTTAGAGCCTTGGAGTAGGGAAACCCACCAAGGTAACACAGAAGTACTAGACATAGGTAATTTGCCATAAACTTAGCAGTTGGAGTAGTTCATAATCAAAGGTAGGAGAAATTATCAAAGTAATTTTCATACAGGCCTGGTTCTGTGTCTTGGGTCTGCAGTCTTCTTCAGATGTTGTCTTCTTCTCATCCTGACCTGGTAGATTCTTCTCCATTTGGGCATTGTTTTAAGGTGAGCAGTGCTCTATAGGCCAGTGCACTGTAGGGGCTGTTTCTGATAGGAAATGAATCTGAAAGTCCGTTTCCTTCAGCTTTGGTGTGTATGGTATAGTTAAGAGTACCTGATAAAGGGTCCTTCCATTCAGGTTGGAGACAGTTCTTTAAGTCATGCCTGTTCCAGTATGTATAATCCCCTGGCTGCTGGTCATGGGGCATTGGAACTTTACCAAGGATAGATTACTGAGCCTCAGAAACAAACCTAGAGTATTCTTTTCATAATTCAATTAAACTTTACAGCAATGTGACATAACAGCAAGGAATGATCTGGGAAATGTCTAAGTAAATATAGACCTCAATCAACAAAGCTAGAAATTAATAACCACTAAAATATAATCTTTTTTCTCTCTAAAGTTACCCTCAGTTTTCTCAAATATAGTCAAATCAAGATTAATTTATTTACAAGCTAAGTCTGATTATTTGATTATATAGGCTTTTTTTAAATTGGCTGTGTTGGAACTTTTAATAAGGACTCTCAGGTTAGAATGTTAATAAGGTTTTCTTAGGCCCAGAATGCCTCGTCAAGGGCTTGTCATGGATTTCTGCCTTACAGATTTAGGTAAATTCTTTTCTCTCTAAAATCTTTAAAATACTTTGAGATTGCTATATCTGTTAGGAGATGATCTTCCTCATTTGTCTGATAGAGCCACTGGGGACCTTAGAGTTTTTAGTCTCTTGAGGGATCAGATAGAGAGAAAAGATAACTGTTCCAAGTCTGCGTACATAAGTATAATGTATCAAATTTCTGTGAATCATAACTAGCTTAAGGAGAAGAGTTTCTTTATGTCTGGGAAGCAGGTTAAAAGCCAGTAGTATTTCAGACAAAATCAAAAATTATAACCATATTCACCAGTTTACTCAGTCCCATGTAACTAATTCTTTTACTCAGAGTTTTCATTAGACCTTTAAAATTTCTTACCCAGTTTAGTTCAGTGCTATAATTTGAAATTTATTTGAAATCAATAAATCTCCTTGAAGAGAAAGCAATTTGCAAAATCATCAGAAGGAAACAATTAACTGTATATAAATGACAAGTGATTTAAAAGCATGGTTAAACAACGTTACACTATAATCGATAAAGAAAGCTGGTCACTATAACTAGAATTATGACTGGTAACATTTCAGATATACCAGAATTTTAGGGAATCCATATAATTTCTAGAATAACTATATTAATAATATTTTCTCATACAATATAACCTAGGAAGATCTATTATTCATTTGACAATACCATGTTATTTAACATGCCAAATGAAACTTACTAGTTTAAAATCTCTCTTTGGGATGTTTCAGGGGCCCTCTGTAGCATCCCAAACTTAACTGGAGATTAAAAGAACTTTAATTAGAAATTGATATTTGGGGAGCTTTTTAAAAGTTTTCAGAACACTTGGTCAGATAAACATATAGATCACTGTAAAGTAGTTCTTTTTCATTAACAAGAAAATACGTTAAAGTTAAAAGCAGAACAGTTCAGTTATGTGGTATAAGAAGCTTTACAATTTGTTACTGAAAGTGGATTAACATTTTTAGAAAATTTTGTCATCTTAACAGAGAGAAAACCAAATCAAGTCTTGTACCAGATTACTTCTAAGATTCATTTACTTTGCCCAAGTTGATTCTAAACTTAGACAATTCCGACAACGTACAGAACTCTTTCCTCAGGGTTTCTCTTCCACAAGCGTTCCACAGCTTTCTATACTCACATTAGTGTGTCCTTTATTATCTCTTCCATTCAGAAGTAACCAGCTTCAGAAGAAAGTCACTATTTTTTATTAACAAAATATAATTACATTCATATATCTTCCTTTACACATTTATCTTACTTTCCTAGGATACTGAGATTATACCCTTAATAATAGAGATTATTTCAGGGTAGCACCAACCATTTATTAATATTTCTAAACACCTTTAGTTTCCCTGTAAGGGTAAGTTAAATGTTAAATAATTCATATTTCAATCTTATTTTATCTGAAAGTGTCATA
The DNA here is from genome assembly GCF_048773025.1 of Camelus bactrianus. Lineage (NCBI taxonomy): Eukaryota > Metazoa > Chordata > Mammalia > Artiodactyla > Camelidae > Camelus > Camelus bactrianus. The sequence goes on along the minus strand of NC_133539.1, from coordinate 138,210,768 downwards.
GCTATTTAATAAAATCCTATCATTTAACTTAATTTAGCACAACTCTAGAATTTAAAGATAACAAACATTTAGAGAGTATCTTAACCATACATTTTAAAAATATATTTTAAAAATTTACCCAAAGCTCTCATCTCATTTGCATTTAATTTACTTCAAATTTTACTACACCACATTACTATTTTTTTTTGACAATTCTGCAACAGATATAACAGGATCTTATTTGACTTTCATTAAAACTAGGTACAGTAAAAGTATTGTACTTAATATTGATGACTTTAAAGATGTCTATATTAATTAGAACATACTTAAACTAAACAAAACCAAGTGTTATCTTAATATTGATTATTTTCCAGTTCACGTGACGCTGAAAGTCAATTTGGTCAGTTTTTATTTTAAAAATACTTAATTTGTAAGCTCTTATTTTTTTTACGTCAATTAAGCAGAGATCTTTGACTTTGATTTTTTTTTTTCAGCTGTAGAAATATCTCATATCTATAATGTGTACGCAGGCTTATAAACAGACAAAAGCTAAAGATCTCATAGGTTCACTTTAAAACTTACTTATAAGATAGGTATAATAATAGTTGGAGTAAGCTGAATTTGCTTGCTCAAATCACTAAGGCTTACTATTTATGAAACCGACATTTAAGATTTCTTGACAAATGCTGAAGTACGAGTCAGAGTTCTGAGTTCTAAAATGCCAAAAATTTCTTAGCATTAAGTATTATCTCGTTGAGATAATTAGGCTCAGTCCTAGGTCACTGTTTGCTGTATTTATATTTCTGATCTGCAAGACAAAGACAGAAGCTTCCAGTTCCCCAGAGAACTGCTCTGTCACGCAGGTCCGATTGTATCTCCTTAATTGGCTTTTTTGTATCAGTGAGAAGAGCTCTAAACAAAGAATTCCATGTTTTAAAACTTTAAGATTTACTTTAGCATGTCTTCCAAAGCTTGCATAAGGTATTTAGTGAGGTCTCTTTTCCTTGAGTTATAAGTTAAACCCAGGGTAAACCTCTTATTTTATTGTCTATTAGCCACTGAATATTAGTTTTTAATTTTACGTTATATTGGAAGGCTCACAAAACTCTATTGGTTTCCTTTACTTTGTTCAATTAATATTTTCTAAGGGACAGATATGTGCCTAGCCTTATAATACCAAGAAGGGGAAGCGTTTTTCCATTGAAATATATCTATCCCACAATATAATTAAGCAAAAGTTTTATATAAAGCTCATTTAATATACCAATTTTACAAACTTTTATCTCAATTTTATTAAATCTTGTACCTTTAATTTTTATATTTATTAGGTTTAATCAGTAATTCCTATTTCTAGAAGGAGTGTCAGAAGCTTTTTTTTTTTTTTTTTTTTTTTTGTGCATTGTATCTAATTATATAGAAAAGTCTCTGGGATTCCCAAGTTTCAGCCAAAGAGCTTAGGCACTTCTCAATTTTCAATTTGATTAATAGGTCTGTTGTCCCAATCATTGATCAAGTATTTCAGTCTATAAATATGTATTATTTTTAGCTCTATAAATACATATATTTTAAACTGTGCTAAAGCGGACTTGTTTGAACTTTAATGTTGGGGGGCAGTAGGTGATCTCTTTGGCCCTTTTTTTTTTTAACTTTACATAGTGTAGTATCAAAACCTTATATCTAAATCCAAAAATGTCCATTTTATTTATCTCATTCTAAATAACCATATAAAAATATTTATCCATTTGGGATAAGCCCCTTATCTTTTTTTTTTTTTTTGATATTTTTACAATCCTTTATCCAGTTATTCAGCATAATTAACATTAATTATTCTAAGTATTTATTAGCATCTTTAAAACCATTGATCGGAAAGGAAAAACACAAATGTAGGTTTTCAAACCAGTTTTTTTTTTTAACTTATTTCTTAGGTTAACCATTAGATATATTTTTCTACCTTTAAACTTGATTTTAATAGGTACCAATAAAATGGCTGTTTATAATGAGAGCTCTTTCAACTTTCACTAATTTAAAAGTTTTCCCAAATTAAAGGATCCATCATATGGCCATCAATTTATATATATATATAGTGATTTTAAACCAATAAGATGAAGAGGCTTTTCCACATGGGAGTGGGGGTGTTGCTTAAATAAAATTCAAAAGTTTACTTTCCAAAAGCTAAAAGCCTTTGTGGTCCAGGCTGATGCAACAACGGTTAAGATGGCAAAATATCTGAAAATTGGTACAATCAAAGGATTTTTGAGAATCCCAATTTATTTGCGTGGCCACAATATGTACACAATACTTGTACCTTTTGTATGACAGAGTCCAAGGTGTCTTTTAAAAAAAAAGAAACACATATATACATACATACACACACATAAAACACCCAGAGAAAGATAAAACATTTACATTTCAAGGACACAGGAAGAGAAATCCAAGTTCCCCCTAAATGGGATTGTGTTCTTATAAGTTCAGAATTCCAAAAAATATTTTATCAGGCCTGGTTAGTTACTTTCAGGGTGAGTTTTTTTTTTCTAATTCCTAATTAATGTTGTAAGTTTTGTACGTATATAAACCTGGCTAGTGTATTAGTTGGAGGCTGGCAATCTGTCATTTCTTTTTCTTTCTGTTCTGTGTTTTTATTTTTTTTTTTAATTTTTTTTTGAAAGTTCTATTTCCCATTGTAAGTTCGGGTTCTCAGAATAAAATTGCTGGTAAGATTTCCCGCAGGGACAACACTATGACATGAAGTCTTTGCCTCTACAATTCATGAAAGTTTCTCCGTCAACCAAGAAAGCTGTTACCAGCCAGGAGGAGGGTCCCATTTTTGGAGTTGAAAGGTTCCTCATAAGAGTTTTACTTTTATTCCGAAAAATTCAATGGAGGTAACCAAATCGAGGACAACATTAGAACAGCCTCTTACCTAACCACTTAGTCCTGAGCCCAGTGTCTTTCAACTGGGACCCACTCAGGACGTTTTCACTGGGTGAGTATTTTCCTGGTATGTTTCCACCAGCCCCACTTCAGACGTCTCCTCAAGGTGGGTGTTTCCTGTTATCTTACAACCAGGCCCCACCCAGTATGTCTCCACTGGGTGGGTTATTCCCCCCCAGTATCTTTCAACTGGAGGGCCAGGTACCTGGATACACCGCCAAATAAAACTCAGGATCATCAACCAATATGGGAGATCCGAGAACTAGGAGAGACTCACCCAAATTCACCTGGATTCCCCAAGGAGGCAGATGGGCACAAAGTGCCAATGCTGGTACCAAGGCTCCGGTAACTCGGAGAGTTCAGCTGGAGAGAAGTCTGCTCTGGGTCGCTTCCTGGTGTCCAAAACTTTTGACTGAAATACATGTGCAGCCTAAAATTTAAGAGTTATGTTTATTTGGTGGAAGGACTCGAGCCGGGATGACAGCCTCTCAGATCGCTCGGAGGGACTGTTCCCAAGAGGTTGAGGAGGAGCTAGGATATATAGGAGCTTTACAACAAAGACAAGGTTGTTGGAACAATAAAAGATTGCTTGTTATCTAAAGAAAGCCAGGTATCTCAAGTTCAAGAATTTAGTGCTTTTCCATGTATGGGAGGAAGCAAACATTTTGACTCACTGAATTCATTCTTTAGACAAGCACCTAGCTATCTAGGGCAAGTATCCTGTCCTTTCTTATTCTGAGTCTGCTCAGAGGGCACCGTTGTGAGTGGCTGTAGAGGCTGGGCTGCAGGCCTGTCCTCACTGAGGTGTGTTGGCAGCCGCTGATGACTTGGTTTCAGCATTCTTGTTTACTGACATGGTTGCAGTATTTTCATTCACACTGTAGTATTTTCGGTCACAGAATGATTATGGATAATCTGCAAACTTGGAAAGCAACCGAGATGGAATTACTTCAGGTACCTTCTAATTTAATAAGCCGTGTGCAAACATAAACATGGAGGAAGCATACAAAAGGATTTGGTGGTGTAGGGAAGGTATTCTTCACATTACAGGAGAAGGCAGAATTCCTTTTCTTTGTGGGCAGGGACGTAAGCCCACCTTTCTTTTCCGTAGTGGTTTCTGAGAACAGTTTATGGTAATTAATGAACATTGAGAAACGGTGGCAAACATTGCATTCAAGAGCTGGCCGGCTGCAAACATGTGTATTGGACAGGTGGATTTCATAGGCAAGTGGTCAAGTGGATGGGAGAGAGATGGAGCCCAGGCCTGGGCCCAGATTCAGGTTTAAATCGCCATTTCCTCACCATGGGGCCTTGGACTAGAATGTAACCTCTCCTAACCTGTTGGTGAATCTGTGAAATGGGCATGAAAATATTGGTTTCTACCTGGGATTGTTGTAAGTTGTACAGAGTATTATAGCACACATGAAGCACTTAACAAACTGGCACTTAGCAGTGTTCACTCTGTGTGGACGTCCCGCTTCGCGTGTGTCAGAGCCATAAAGGCAGCATTTGTCTGTTGAGGATGCACTGGTAGCCCCTTGAATAGGTTGTGAATTTGGTGATTTCCTTTTATCTTGGTAAATCTGTGTGCCATGGGCAGTTATTTTCATGGACAGATGAGGAATCTCAGGGTAAAGAAGACTGTGTAATTTGCCCAAAGTCAGACCATAATTTTGGGTGCAGGGGCCTCAGTTCAGCATGGGCCCCTGGGCCTTCTGCCCTCTCCTTTCAGCACCTGAGCCAGATGTGTGCTCGGCTGTCTCCCAGCCCAGAATATCCAGCAGGGAGCAAGACATACCTGGCCCTGTGCTGCTTGAGCAAAACTCCGGGGTTGAGGCAGTTACAAAAAGGATAAACATAAAAACAGATGACTGCAAACTGTGATCAGCTCTGAGAAGGAAAGGAACAGGCCTCGCCGTGCAGCGCTGGGAGCTTACCCGTCGGGGCTGCTCTGGGGGCATTCATCTCAGCTAAACAAGCTCTGCTGCTGCACCAAGGCAGGAAGGCAGGGCACGTGTGACCAGGTAGACTGGGCCTCGTTAGTCATAGTCATTCCCCATTAAGCGGCAGCTGTCATGGGCACTTACCTAGTAAACAGATGTTGGCCATAATCATCACGCACTTTGCTTGGTAGTTTTATTGGCCTCACCTTTGAGATAAGGTAATTGAAGCTGGGGAGATTGCTGCATGCCCGTGATCACCTTGGAAATACCCCCACTGGTCTTTCAACCTAGACTGGCGTGGCTGTCATGCCCCAGCCCTGTGAATGGCATCGTGTAGCTTCTCCCAAGTGGCCCAAATGACTGATATTGATTTTCTTAATTCGTAGGAAATGGTATGTGACAGTAGGAGAAAAAGGTAGTAAGAAATTATTTGGAAAACTAGAAAAAAATTCAATTCTTCCCAAGCTGGGGGAGCGTAAGCTCTGTCACACACTCCATTCACTGCCTGTCACCTCCTCCCTGCCGACTCCGTGTTCAGAAGCCACTCTGAGCCTTTGAAGAACATTTTGCCTCATGACACTTTTGACAAGGACCTGCGGCCTCTCTGTCCCTGGTTAACTCTCTCTTCAAAGCCATTTAAATTTTATGCAGGCTCCTCCACTCAGATGTAAGAATAGCCTCTTTAAACTTCTTGATGCAGCTCCTTAATGAGGATCTTGTGAAGGAAACCTAGTCAAAACCTGGGATGTATGCACATAGTGACCGTAAACTCAGCACTTTGTGAAGTTCAGAATCAGATGGGTGGGAGACTCAGGAAAGGCTTTTTAAGGTAGAAAGGGGAAAGTGAAAGACGCAGGCTGTGTAAAACTGAAACATCTCGGTCCCAGCCAGCAAGGCACCTGCGTTCAGGATGGTGGGTGGGGAGTGCAGAGTTGTCACAAAGAAAGAAGTGGTGGGATGGGAGGGAGGACAGTTAGGTACTTTACTGGGGAGGGAAATAGTGGGCTGAACATTTCCTGGTTGAGCAAGAGGACTGTGACATGATGTGCTTGTATTTTGGAGAGAAGGGTTTTGTGGGGACAGGCCTAAGGAGAACGCTCTGTGGCTGGGGATTCAGCACAACAAAGAAATATAGAGAACCGGGCAGACCCCAGGGCCCCTGCTGGGGGAGAGGCTGCCCGCCAATTCGAGCCCTTGGGGCTGCTTCTGTCCTTTAGCCGGGGCCTTAGAGCTCCCCTCACAACCCAGTCCTTTTGATACAAGAAAAAATAAGTGTGGCATGAGAAGGGCTGTGTCCCAGGCTTTGGTTGAGCCCCTTGGATGTGCCCTGCCAGATGTGGGTACTTGGCTTCATGCAGGAAAGTATTCAAGCGCAAGCCACTGTTGAGTAAAGGTAGATTTATTCAGAGAGATTCATTGAAAGGCAAGAGAAATTCCACGATGTGTGGGGGTTTGATGCTCAGATTAAAAGTAGGTACACACTCCACAGAGTGTGGGCCTTCTCTGAAGCGGGAGAGAGAGGTGTGACCCCTAGGTGGTGCTGTGTTGCTTGTATTCATGGGCTTGGTGGTTTCATATGCTAATAAGTAGAAGGACCAGCCTAAGGGCAAGGGGCTGGAATTCACAGGGAGTTGGCCATTTCCCACCCTTTGACCTTTTTTGGCTAGCCTTGGGACTGCCATGGTGCCTGGGGGTGTGTTATTCACCATGTTACTATTACAATGGGTGTGTAATGAAGCTCAAGATCTGCTAGAACTTAAATCTCTTCATCCTGAGCCTCAAGGCCTATTGGGGGTTGAATCCTTCACCATTTTGATGTTAATTGCTGTGGCCTTCCTTGAATGGCTGTGCTCTGCCCCCTTCCATCCTGTCTCACTGTGATGACACAGAGAGAACAAAGGCCCGGCCGTGGCTGTGCTCCTGCATTTAACAGGGGCAGGGGTGGGGTAGGTTGAGGATGACTCTGGGTGGTGTGAAGGATGTTTCAGATTTTCCCACGTGGGACATGGGGACCTGCCAGCTGCCACCGCAGATTTATCTCACGGGCATTATCGCTTGTGTCACTCATTTGTTTCTATTTTTCTTTTTATTTTTTTAAGTATTTAATCTAAATTTAATATCAGGTTTTTTAGGAAACAAATTTCTCTTTTTATTTTCTTTGGGGCTCTTTTTGGGGGGGTAGGTAATTAGGTGTATTTATCTGTTAGTGGATGCCCTGGGGCTTGAACCCAGACCCTGTTTATGCTATACACACGCTCTAACACTGAGCTCTACCACCCACCCCTTCATCTTTTTCTTTTTGCTTTAGCTGCCAAAAATCTTACAGCTGAATTTCTAGTCGGCCTTTAACACTTACCCTGACTTCATGGCATCCATTTTTATGACTTTACCTCCCCCTGGTTTCATTTAAGTATTGAATCTCCATTTTCTTTTCACTCTCACTTTTGTCTTTTTGTTGTTATGGTTGTTAAGCTGTGTTTAAAAAATTGTTTAAATTCTCTTTTAGCAGGAGGCTGAAAGTAAATAAATATGTAAATAAACATCACACTTAAATGCTTTTATACATTCTAAGCTGTTTAGTAGTTACTTAAAAACTGGACTGATATTAAAGTTATAACATTTTTACATTATTTTTTAATTTTTTCTAAAGGTATAGCTGATTTACAATATGATATGTTTCAGGTGTACAATAGTTGCTCCATTTATAGTTATTGTAAAACATTGACTGTATTGCCTATGTTGTAAGATACATCCCTCTAGCGTGTTTACGTTACATGTAGCAGCTTGTATAAGAAAGTTGGGTAACACAGAGTCTGGGGCATTGCTGTGTCTGACTCAGGTTCCAGGTCACCCTGCCTGTCAGACCCCAGGCCCTCACACCTGTCTGCAGGGCAGCGAGTGGAGGCAGCTCTCATCAGCGCTGGTACCAACCTCTGAGTGGCAGTGACAGCAGTGACTCTCTGTGGACGTGCAAAGTGTTGTTCCAGGAGATTTACATGCATTTCTTCATTTATTATTTAAAGCCCTCCTGTGAGGGATCGTTTTATGTTTTTAATGAATAATACACTTTATTTTTAGTTTAATAGACTTCAAACTTCCGGAAAATTTACAGGAGTAGTACAGTGAACACTTAGATACACTTCACCTAAAAGGGCAGTATTTGTCCTTTTGTGTCTGGCTTATTTCAGCATACTATTTTAAGGTTCATCCATGCTGTAGCCTGAAAGAGTAATTTATTCTTTTGGTTTAATAATATCTTTTTTCTTTTTTTTTTTTTTTTGGTCTATTTAAAAATAGTTTCATTGTAGTCTAGTCAGTTTATAACGTTGCATCAGTTTCTTGTTTACAGCACAACACTTCAGTTATATAGGAATATACATGTATTCATTTTCATATTCTTTTTCAACATAAGTTACTATAAGATATTAAACATATTTCCCTGTACTATACAGTATAAACTTGCTGTTTATTCTATACATAATCAGTATCTGCAAACCTTGAACTCGCAAGTTATCCCTTCCCACACCGTCTCCACTCTGGTAACCATAGTTTGGTTTCTATGTCTCTGTGTCTGTTTCTGCTCTGTAGATAAGTTTCTCTTTCTTTGTTTTTTTTTTTTTTTAAGATTCCACATATGAGCGATCTCATATGGTATTTTTCTTTCTCTTTCTGGCTTACTTCTCTTAGAATGACATTCTCCAGGTCCATTCATGTTACTGCAAATGGCATTATTTTATTATTTTTTATGCCTGAGTAGTAGTCTATGGTATAAATATACTGCAACTTCTTTATCCAGTCATCTGTCAGTGGACATTTAGGTTGTTTCCATGTCTTGGCTATTGTAAATAGTGCTGCTGTGAACATTTGGGGGAAGGTGTCTTTTTGAATTAGGGTTACTTCTGGATATATGCCCAGGAGTGGGATTGCTGGGTCATAGGGGAAGTCAATTTTTTGTCTTTTGGTGAATCTCCATACAGTTATCCACAATGGCTCCACCAAACTGCATTCCCAGCACAGTGTAGGACGGTTCCATTTTCTCCACAGCCTCTCCAGCATTTATTGTTTGTGAACTTCTGAATGATGGCTATTCTGACGGGTGTGAGGTGATACTTGATTGTAGTTTTGATTTGCATTTCTCTGATAATGATATTGAGCATTTTTTCATGTGCCTATTGGCCATTTGTATGTTTTCATTGGAGAAAAGTTTCTTTAGCACTTCTGCCCATTTTTGGATTGAATTGTTTATTTTTCTTTCTTATGAAGTGTAAAAGCTGTTTATATATTCTGGGAATTAACCCCTTGACAGTCTCATTTATTGTAAATATTTTCTCCCATTCCATAGGTTGTCTTTTTGTTTTGCTTACTGTTTCCTTTGCTGTGAAAAAGCTTGTAAGTTTAATTAGACCCCACTTGTATATTTTTGCTTGTATTTCTATTGCTTGAGTAGACTGCTCTAGGAGAACATTGCTGAGATGCATGTCAGATGTTTTGCCCACGTTTCCTTCTAAGAGGTTTGTAGTGTCTTGTCTACATGTTTAAGTCTTTAAGCCATTTTGAATTTATTTTTGTGTGTGCTGTGAGGGAGTAGTCTAACTTCATTGATTTACATGCAGCTGTCCAGTTTTCCCTACACCATTTTCTGAAGAGGCTGTCTTTACTCCATTGTATGCTCTCACCTCCTTTGTCAAAGATTCAATGACCAAAAGTTTTTGGGAGTATTTTTGATAATTTTTTTACCCATTCATTGATGGATGGACATTGTTTGTAACTTTTGGCTACTCTGAATGATACTGTCATGAATATTGATGTGCAAATTTTTGTGAGAATATGTTTTCATTCTGTTGGCTGTACAGTTGGCCCGCCATATCTGTAGTTTCCACTTCATGGATCCAGATGGCTGTTTGTAAAGGGACTCGAACATCCTTGGATTATGGAATCCAGGGTGGTGGGTTCCTGAAACCAAACCCCCGAGGATACTGAGGGATGACCCTATATGTAGGAATAGAATTGCTGAGCCATATGATAACACTAAACTTTTGAGGAAACACCAGGCTTTTCCAAAGAAGTTGCACCATTGCCCCTTTCCTATGGCTGCATATTGAGGGTTCCCATTCCTCTGCCTCCTGACCGACACTTGTTATTGGCCGTGTTTTGATTATAACCATCCTAGTGGGTGTAAAATGCGATCTCATTTTGATTTTGATTTGACTAGTGATGCTGAGCATCTTTTCATATGCTTATTGGCCATTTGTGTATCTATTTAATTCCTTGGTAAATTTAAAAATTGGGTCGATTTTCTTTGTATTGGTCAGTTGTAAGCATTTGTTTTATATCCTGGATACTAGTCTCTTATTAGATATATGCTTTGCAAATTTTTTCTACTATTCTGCAGATTGTCATTCCACTTTACTTTTTTTAATCATTAAGACAATTTCTTTATAGGGGAGGTAATTAGGTTTGTTTGTTTGTTTGTTTGTTTGTTTGTTTATTTATTTATTTATTTATTTATTTATTTATTTATTTATTTATTTATTTTTTGCCAAGCATGCACTCTATCACTTGAGCTACCCACTTCCCCTTTCATTTCACTTTCTTGATGATGTCTTTTGTAACAAGTGGTTATAATTTTGATGAAGTCCAGTTTATCTGGTTTTTTTTTATCACTTCTGCTATTGGTATTGTATCTAGGAAACCATAACCTATCCTAGGACCACAAAGATTTATACTATGTCTTCTTTTAGAAAGTTTATAGGTTTAAATTTTACGTTTCTGTCTGTGATCCATTTTCAATTAATTTTTATTTCTTATATACAATAGGGGGTTTCAGATTCTAAATTCATTCTTTTGCCTGCAGATACCCAGCTTTCCCTGCACCATTTGTTGAATATACTATTCTTTCAATGGAGTGTTGTTGGCGCCCTTGTTGAAAACTGACTGTAAATGTAAGTTTCCCCCCTGGAATTTTTACTTTGTCTCATAGATTTATGTATCAAAACTTATGACAGTACCATAATGACTTCATTACTATAGATTTTTAGTAACATTTAAAGTGAGTCCTCCCACTTTGCTCTGCTTCTTCAAGATTGCTTTGGCTGTCATGGGCCCCTTGCACTTCCATATGAATTTTGGGATCAGTTTTTCAATTTTTGCAAAGAAGTCAGCTGGAATTTTGATAGCGATTCCACTGAATTTGTAGATCACTTTGGGGAGTCTTAACATTTTTAACAATATTGTCTACTATTCCATGAACATGGGATGTCTTCCATATATGTAGATCTTCTAAAATTTTTTCAGTGATACTTCAAATTGTTCAATGTACAAATCTTGTAAATTTTTGTTAAATGTATCTCCCATTTTACTTTTAATACTGTTGTAAATGGAAAGGCTGAGCTTCTTAAGGGTTGGACTATATATCAATTTGTTTATTTCTGGGATTCCTACACATCAAATACCCTAGGTTTATATTTGCATCATAAATCTATCCACAACTCTTCCCTCCCCTGTGTTATAAAAAACCAAGACCCAGGTTAAACTACCTCAACACCTATGTGGAAGTGAGAAATGAGACCCTTGGGTGGGGCTTTGTGCAGATGATACTGAGAACTTATTTAGGATGGCTTCATCTTAATTTCTTTTAAACAATCCTTTCAGTGTATATAGTCAGATACATTAAGAACATGCCCTTTTGATGTACAGAGGAGCTAAGACTATCATTTTCAAATAATTTCTAGTGAGAATGTTGTACTTGAAACCTAATTTGTATCTATCTTTGAAGATTTATGTTTCAGGAGCTTTGACTAAAGAACACCTGTCTTTATTCAATAACGACAACTAAATGCTCAAACAACATGTAAGAGTTTGAGCTGTAACTGGAGGCAGCGCTTACCTCTCCCAATACACTTGTGCTGATCTGCTCAAAGGGGTTCGTCCAACTGTTTGTCAGTAGTCTGTTGGACAAAGCCATAAAACATTGATTTAAGGTTGCTGGAATGCAACATATTCTTATTAATACTAAGTAAGCCCATATTGAGTGCTTACTGTATGTTGGGAATTGTCCCTCAGACTCACATGAATTTTATTTCTCTGAAAACCTTACATATTTCTTTGCTATTCCCACTTTACAGATAAGGAGACTGAGGATTAAGTCTTCTCTCTTTTTGGGAGAGCTCATTATCAATGACTGGAAGTTGTAAGGGAAAACATATGGATTCATCCTGAGAAAACATTTTTCTGAGAGTCAGCATTGAAGAGGGTGACCACTGAAGAGGGTGATCATTGTTCGAGTGAGACGAGCCCCGTGTTGTACGGAGTCAGCATCCCAGTCCTGGACACGGCATTGTGCTGTGTGGTGGGTGAGGCGGCGTGGCCGTGCAGGGAATGAGGATGCCGGGCCGTTGGGCTGTGCTCAGGCCTGGTGAGGCTTTCTCTGAAGAGCAGTGGACCGTCATTGACAGATTTTAAGTAGGGGAGTGGGGTGCTCTCTTAGATCACTTTTGTGTTTGTAGAATGCTTGCAAACATTCAGTAGGCTCGGCAGAAAGTGATGTGACGAATCAGAGTAGGGTGGCTGCGAGGTGTAGCAGTGTTCAATTTTCAAGTGGTTTTCAGTCCCATGTTTGTGGCTTAGTAGACGTGTCACTTTGGATGACGCACTCAAGGAAGTGAAACAATTTATCTAATCAATTGAAGCAGTGATGTACCCAATTCCCAGGACTGTTGTGGAGATCCAGTGAGATAACATTCGCACAGTGTGCAGCATGGTCCCCAGCCCAGAGTCAGTGCTGAGGGAGTGCCTGTGAGTACCTGGTAGGTCAGGTGTGGGTGGTGGGGCTCGGTGACTGAGGAAATCTGAGCCCTGAAGGAGGGGTCCAGTCACATCTGTGAGTGATGGGCCTGAGCTGGGAGGGGCAGAGAGACCTTCCCTCCCAACCAGGGGCCCTGGGCAGTACGGCTATGGGAGGAGCACCGTGAAGTCAGCTCTTTGCAGGTGGAGTTGGAGTTGCCCTTGAGACATCTAAGTGCAGTGTCACGAGCTCACAGAGGAGGTCTGGGCCCGGGCTGTGCATTTTCCTATAATCTCAATCCCTGAGGATGCCGAGGTATTGATCACTGAACGTGAAGACATACTTTACAGGACAAGTGAATAGTAGTATCATCTCTGTCATCAAAGCTCACGTCTCTTTATTCATCACCCACTTTGTTAATTGGATACTTACAGGGCGGTTCTTCACCGCCCTCCCCTAGGCTCAGGCTCCACAGTAAAGAGCTGGTGAGCCTCCCTCTTTTCCAGAAGAAGACACATTTAGCTGGTAGCCTTCTATACCTCGCCAGACTTAGAATTTTAATTTGTTGTTTTAATTCTATTATCTGTTGGTCATCTCCTGACAGGAGAGACGTTTTACCTCATGGTCATGTTTCAATTAGCTGTTACTGAGAATTGCTGATCTGATCCATAGTGTATGTATTATATTAACTTTGTAGAGTACTTATCATTTTTCTTTCTTTGCCCTTAAATTTTGTTTGCCCCTTTAAGTTTCTATCCTATTTTGGGCCTTAATTTTTTTAATTAAAAAATGTGTGTTAGTAGTTAAGAAAAAAAAGCAGAGAAACAATGCACATGATACCTCAATTTAGAAAATATCTATTGTGTTTTCTGTCTCGGCAATGGAGGGTTCTAGAAACTCGTGAAAACTTTCATTACACAAGTTCCTTAAAATGCTGATTAAGAAATAAATCCTTCCTTCCTCATCTTTCATGCTGCACAGCTAATTTTCAAGAAAGTGAGGGGAAATCCTCAGAATCCAAGTCATACCAGAAAGCAGGGATTCTGGGAGTTACACGAGCCTTAGAAGCCCTGGGGTGCCGGTTGGCTCCTGAACTGAGTGTTAGTTGCCCTGGCAGGAGGGCGGGATGTGAGCCCCAGGCCTCTCACACTGGGAGTTGGAAGGCTCATCCTATGTAAGGCCAAGCACATCCTGAGAATCCTGTTTAATAAAGGGTGAATTAGAAAGAAAGAAAAATATCAGTTCTCAAGGCAAGAAATTAAGGAAAGTCAATTTTTGGGGAAGCAGGGAAAAATAACAAATCCAAAGTAAGGATTTAGTTTAAAGCTGTTCTGGCATGAGAGTGACCACAATCTCCTGGCAGAAAATCACAGCTCCTCCCGGAATGAGAAGTTGTGTTTTGAATGAATCAGTGAACAGCCATTCCGAAAAAGGCCTCCTGAGTCTTCTGGATCAAGGTACTAGACCCAAACAGCTCTCTTCCAAGGTCTCATTTAAATAACCAGAAAGGTTTTAAAGGAAAGAAGCCATAATCATAGTTCTATTTAGTGACATTAGTATATGCTAGGAATTCAGAGGTGACTATGGAGTTGTCTCCTCTTTTATGGACCTTACTTTCTGTTTGACATATTTGGGGAGCTGGGTGGAGGGAGGTTTTAGTCTGTTGCAATTAGCTAGGAAAGGAAATTAAGAAAGCAGTGAAGGGTGGGTGACATTTTTAGCTGAGGACAGTCCTGTTCAGTTGGCTTTTAATTGCAGGCTCGATGAGTTTTCACTGGAGGGAATTGATCTTACAGAAGATGGACTTAACTCAGGCCTCTTCAGAATGGACAAATGAACCTGGAGAAAGACAGTCAAATCTGTGCAGACATTGAAGTTCACGTGAACGTGCTGTATCCCTGAGCCAAAGATCGGACAAGTAGGCAGCACTTCTTGAGGACAGAGGAGTGGTTTTTAAGGTTCTCCAAGAATGAATCCCAGGGAACCGGGATGGCCAGTTGTCAAACTGTGACTTTGCTCTTTGGACGGTGTGCCCACCAAAGGTATTTTCCGTTTATTAGTTTTCATTTCTCTTAAATACATCTCAGGTGATGAGGACGTGGGCACAAGCATTGGACGCCATGTCGAGGTGACTTTGGATACCTGCCTAGAAGCGCGGGCACAGCTGCGGCTGCGTCATACATCTTGCCGCCCACCCCGTTGCCCGGCTCCGTGATCACGGCAGGGTGGTTCCTTGATGACCTGTCCATCTCCTTTGTGACATTGTAAGCCACCAAAGACCGGAGCGTATTAGCTTGGCTTTGTTCTTTTCCATCCTTCTCTTTGAATGGACTGATAGTGGACCCAGTTATGTTAGCAGATGTTTTACAAGTAGGGCTCTCAGTACAAACCTTGTAATCCCCGCTCTGTGATCTAGAGAAGAAAGTTACATTCTTTCCAAATTGTTTTGATGCACTTATGTGGGAAAATGGTGTACGTTTGAATATGTATTTCCTCTCTGAATCATCATGGCTAGAGATGAATGTGGGCAGACATGGAATGTGTTTTCTGTATTTGAACTGTATGGTCCCCTAAATTCTCCCCAGCTTTTTAAAGTCATCACTGGAGTGCTACCTCCAGAGTGTCCCAAAGCATCCACCACTGCCTGTTCTTCAGACACTGTGAGTTTCCAAGTTGGAGAAGGCTGCTAGCTGGTGAGGCATTCTCTGGCACATCTCTGGCTGGCTGATGTGGGCTTAGCACCCAAGATTTGGCAGACAGTAACTAACCACGATCACTTCCATTTCTGGGACACTCATGAAGGATTTTAGACGTATGCTAGTGGCATACGTTATTTCAATTAGTTTTCCCAACAATCATAATTAGATTTTTTCACCTGTATTAATAAGTAAACTGTCAAAGCGAGTGATGTGCAGACTTTGGACTGGAACACGGGTCTTTCTGATCCCTGTCTCTGTTCCCTCCCCGGCCTATCCTTCCAGATGGCCAGGAGACTCTTCCTCAGTCTTGAGTTTCCTGCTGATATTACCACTCTCTTTGTTTCTAGGAGAGGAAAACAAGTCTAAACTTACTTTCCAGTTGAAAATGGAATGGAGAGTTAACGTTGGAAGCCGGGAGAGTCTCTCCTGTGATGAAGTGGTTTCCAAGCCACTTCCACTGGGATGTCACGTCACTGTCTGGGCCCCTTGCTCAGCCTGTGCACAGGTGACAGCACAGATGTGCCGAGCAGTCCTCCCGGACAGGGCAGTGGGTTGGAAATGAGTTTGGGGATTTGGTTTCATTTGATAGGTTTCTGAGGGCCTTGGCCTGGCACTTCGAGTGGGACCATTCCCTGTCCCACATACTCGTGCTCTGGGCCCATGCAGACCTGACGTGGCCTCAGCCTGAGGCTCAGGGCCCGTGGTGAAGTGGAGAATTTTAGTCCAGTGTCTGTGGAGGCTCTGACAATTCTGGGTCGTGGGACATTGTCCAGGATGATAATAATTCCTCCCCGAGTTTCAGATTTCCTTGCCTGTGAGACGGGGTAGTAATAGTTTCTGAGATGATTGTAATGATTCAGTAAGGGGCGCAACGTGTGCTGGCAGGTAGCTGTTGCTTAAGGAGCAGAAGTCGCAGTCACTCTGTCAGCCTCTCACTGTGTGCTCTGTGCTTTGAGAAGATGTGTGTTTGGTGAAAGTCCTGCCCAAATACTAGGGTCTAGATGAAACGTTGTTCCTTTATTTCCCTTTCTTTTGCTCCTTCCTTTCTCTGCATCTCATGTGTAGGGAGCAGATTCCTCTGTTTCAGGGAATACAGGCCTTTCTAGGAAAAGGACAGGATGAACGTGGATAGGTGGGGCCGGAGGGGGTCTGGAGCATCTGCACAGCGCTGCTTCCCTGCATTTCTGCATCCAGTCCCATCAGTGCACGAAGTCAGTCTTCCTCTTCCTTCCTGTGTCATCAGGTCTCTGTTTTATGGGAAAACCTTTTTTACATGTCTTTTTTCACTTACATGTTTCGTTCAGATGCTTGTTGCTTTTCTCCCTGTGCTTCAGTGTTCCTAGGAGAGAATTCAGCAGTGCAGCATCCTCTCCGAGCTCTATGAGTTGATCGGCTTCCACTGCAATTCCGTTTTCTTCAAGTGGGTGGCCCCCGTGCAGCGCGTGGCCCCCGGCATCCCGGAGCCTGGCGGGAAGGCCTGCTACCGACTCCTTCTGCAGACGCTTCCTGGCTACAGTCTGTCACTGATTCTGCAGGACTTCAACAAAGGTTTTGGAACTAAAACATTGCTTCAGTCCGATTAACCATGCCTTGTTTGGGCCCTGCTCTCCTGTCTCATCAGGGTGAATTGTGATTCGTGTAGAGCAGGACACAGCAGACTTCTTTCTGTCAAGGGCTTGGGAGTCAATATTTCAGGATCTGCAAACCTCCTGATCTCTGGTGCAGCTGCTCAGCTCTGCTGTTCAGACGCCAGAGCAGCCGGACAGTCCACACACCCACAGAGCATTATTCACAGCAGTGGCTGGGGCTGGATTGGGTGTATGAACTGCAGTTTGTCCCCACAACCTCCTCACTATTGACGCCTGTACCTGAGCATGCATTTGCGACAATGGGTGAACCTACACTGACACGTCATCATCACCAAGAGCCCATACTTGACAATAGGATTTACACTTGGTGGTGTGCACTCTGTGGGTTTGGACAGATGTACAATGACACGTTTCTACCATCACAGCATCATACAGAGTAGTCTGTCTTAGTGACCCTAAAAATGCTCCGTGCTGCACCTCATTCATTACTCCTTCCCCTCTAGCCTCTGACAGTAACTGATCTTTTAGTCTCTGTGGTTTTTCCTTTCCAGAACACCATACAGTTGGAATCAGACAGTTGCAGAACCTTCCCAGATTGGCTTCTTTCACTTAGTAATATGCATTTAAGGTTCCTCCATGTCTTTCCATGCCTTGATAACTCATTTCATTTTAACACCATAAATAGTCCATTTTCTGCCTGGACCACAGTTTATTTATCCATTCACCTACTGAAGAACGGCTTAGTTGTTTCTGAGTTCTGGTGATTATGAATAAAGCTGCTATTAACATCTGTATGCAGATTTGTGTGTGGACGTAATTTTCCATTTTGTTCAGTAAACACCAAGGAGCACAGTTGCCAGATCATATGGTAGGAGTACGTTTAGTTTTGTAAAAAATTGCCAGACCGTCTTCCAAAGTATCTGGGCCATTTTTCATTCCCACCAGCAATGCAAGAGAATTCCTGATGCTCCACATCATCACCAGCATTTGGTGCTGTCAGTGTTCTGAGTTTTGGCAGTTCTGACTGGTGTGCAGTGATACCTCGCTGTTTCAGTCTGCAGCCCCTTGATGACAGATGCTGTGGAGCATGTTTCCATAGATTTCTTTGGCATCTAGTTTCCTTCTATGTTGAGGTGTGTGTTGAGGCATTTTGTTCATTTTTTAAGCAGGTTATTCATTCTTCTTGTTGAGTTTAAAGAGATTTTGGTGTATTCTGGATATCAGCCCTTTATCAATGTGTCCCTGCCCTTCACCTGCAGCACCGGAGTTGTCCTTTGGGTCTCAATGGAGTGTCAGCTCTTCAAAGAGGTTCCCTGTCTTCCCTCACCTAAATACTGTCCTTGAATTTTTCACTTTCATTGACTCATTTTGTTCTTTTTAAATAGCATTTCCCATAATTTGTAAGTACATTAAAAAAAGGCAATGATTGAACACTGCCTCCCCCACCAGGCTGTGTGCCCTGTGAGAGCAGAGACCCTGTCCCCACTCACCATGTCCCATGACAGCACATGACACATGTCCATGTAAATGTGTGTAACGTGGGGCCAAACCTGATGAGCAGCTATGACGACATGTGTTGGCTACCATTCATTGAGTAGAGTTTGTTTCTTGATCTTAATTTTAAATCACATGAATGAAACAGGTTTCTTTTGAAAAATAAAACAACAAAGCACACCTCCATGTGATTGGTACTTTCTACTTAGCCTTCTGACCCAGGAGGGGACGTTCACCATCATTTTGTGGAGGAGGTTGGGGAGATAAAGTAGGAGAGTGAGATCAAATAAAGTAAAAATGATAACTATCAGCTGGCTTTATTTTCACTAAGACAAATGTTACTTTAAACCCTATCTCAGCTGTTGTTCTGTTGTTTTAAACACTTCTCATAGAATTAAATGGAAGCCCACTAAACCCTGAAAGGGAAATTATGTGCTCATGTCCTGAAAAGTGTTTATGTCTATTTCTTGAAATGCACATTTTCCCTGCTGGTTACAGAAAGTGATGGCGGGAACACAGCCGTGAGCTGTGTGTGTCTCCCGGCTTCACGGGCTGCTCACTGTCATTTTCATTTTCTTGTGTTGCAGTGTATGAAGGTTTTCCATCAGACTGTTTGCTCAGCCCCTTCCTGAATGAGGGATTGAATTTTCCACAGGAAATCTTATGGAAGAGAGTGACAAGGCATATGGGTTTCCCAAAAAGCAATAGTTGTTGTAATAAACTCTCACATTGGTGAACTTTTTGAATACAAGCGAGTTGAAAATTTTATCACTAGGTCATATGCCACAAATCTGTCTTAAGAATAAAAAGATTCAGATTTTATAGAAGAAGCAGTTTGAATCAAGTATAAATTACAATTTGTACACTAGTTAGTGTTAGAATTTATACTCACTCTTACCATAATTGCCTGTGGTAGGAACTGGATCATTATTTATTTATTTAAAAAAAAATCCTCAAGGTTCTACTTGCCCCATTCTTGATGCGGCAGTGCTGAGGTTAGTTAAGTTGGGACATTTAGAATTCTTGGCTAGGTTTTCAGGACATTGATTTCAGCCTCTTTATCTTTTTTAGAATCTCTTCTTTGTGTCGGTCTTTGGTCTTTTGACAATGTGGAAATACTGCACAGATCTGTCTTTCCCTTTTTTCCTGTCTTTATGGGAAAAGATTTCTGTAAGACACACTACTAGGACATTAAGGATTTTGTGTGGGGTAAGTTTGGTCGGCTCAAAGGATTTAAATTAATACGTATTAATACTTGCTATTCAGCTAATGATAAGAAAATTATAAAATAACTTAAGTATACATCAATAAATATAGTACAATAAGCACATCACCCAGATTAAGGAATTCACAAACATTTCCATATTTCCTTTATTCAGACCTTTGTTCTTTTACTTGTCCTTTGTTGAAGTATTTGACAGCAAATTCAAGAAAACATGTCATTTTACCCTATGTACTCAAGTAGGCATGTCTGAAAAATGAGGGCCATTTCTTTGATCAGGTTTTTCCATTTGACTTATGTGCTCGTTAAGTACCAGCTGTATCAGGCATCTCACTAGGCATTAGGAATCCTTGGGGCAATGAGACAGTCCTGGCTCCCAAGGAAGTTAAGGGCTGATGGAAGAAACCAACACAGGAGCTTAGGTGCCTCACCTAAGGTCCCTGCGGGATGACACCAATTGGAAAAAATTTGTGCACAATACAGTGGGATTCACAGAAGGGACTGGTCAGACTAGTAGGGCAGGCCGTGAGAGAGGCGGTCAGCAGGGCTACAATAGGAGGAATCATTTGATCAGAATCTGAAATCTTTTCTGCCAACCTTCCTACCAAGCCCCTAGGGCCCATCACACACAACCCTGTGCTGTAACTGTTTTTGATTCCTGTTACCACGTCTCCTTCAGGAAGGATTTTAAGGTGGAAAATATTTAAAATCAGTAATTGTTGCCAGAAGGGACATAGAACAAAGAACATGGAAACAACAAATATGTCCATCAGCACATGACTGGATAAAGACAAGGTGATACATATCTACAATGGAATACTACTCAGCCATAACACATGCAATTTGCAGCAACATGGATGGACCTGAAGACTGTCATTCTAAGTGAAGTGGGGTGAAAAGAGAAAGAAAAATGCCATATGACTTCATTTATGAGGAATCTAAAATTAATACAAATAATACTAAAACCACAAATGAACTAATTGTTATTTTGATTTCTTGAATATGCTTAAGCACATATGACTGTCCTTTGTGTTTGGATTACCATATTCTGTTTATTATTCTTTTGTAGTTGGCTTTATTCCTCTGGTAACTATGTAAGTTTAAAAATCTGAAACTCTAATCTGTTCTTAGAAACAATAATTAGTACATATATGTAACTAAAAAATGCAGTATACTCTATAAATGTATTTACATGCAATGTGTATGTGGAGTTGAACTGTAATAATTATACCTAATAATACTGAAAAAGGAAAAAAATAAAATAATATATAAAAAAAACTAATCACCCCTCTTTAAATATTAAAACATTCAGTTCTGAGATTCTGTGAAAGACAGCATGGAAGTAGGTTTTTAAGATTTTCTCCTTGTTCCTCGGTGAGCAGCCTGGGCTGCACAGCTTGGCCGCCACAGGCCCCCAGGACTTGCCGGCTTGCTCCTCACTTGTTGGGAGGAAGATTAGCTGCTTCAGGAATATTTATGCTCTTAGAAGTTGCTGAAAACCCCACAGAGCTTCTGTTTACATGGAGTGTATCTGTCAATATACCCCACTTTAGAAATTTGAACAGAAAATTTAAACCCAAGAACTGACAAGCACACGCTGCCCCAGCACGTGGTCAAAGCAGTGCTGCCACGGTGGCGTGTGTTGGTTCTAGAAAAAATGCACCATACACTCAAGAATGAGGGTGAACCCACAGATCTCATCTCAGCAATGCTATGAAGAGGTGGGACCCAAAGCCCCTAAAACAGTGCTGAAGTCCCCAGATGTCCCAGAACACACAGAGCCATGGGACCAAGAATCCAGTGTCTCATGGATCATCAGCCGTGGAGACCGCGTCCTGGGTCAGGAGAAGCAAAAGTAGGGATACCAGGCACACAGTCCTATTACAGCAAAGCTTTAAAGGTGTTGAATTGACTAAAAGAGTGGCAAAGATTTGCATTTAGAATACTACATTTCCTCTCCTGGAGACGTTAGAAGGATAACACTGATTAACAGAGGATGATTGCAATGGATTAACTATGATACTGATGACATGAGCTGCTCACACTAACCCTGCACTCAATGTAGACTAAGCCTTTTATGCACACACTTCATTAGGTCTCCACATCCCTGCAAGGTGGCATTAAGCACTCATACAACCATGAAATCAGTGACTATAAAACAGTCACAAGGCTTTCTCTGCAGCATGAGGTAGCAAAACCAGAAAGGATTTTCAATGACAAAATCCAAAATCATATATATTTGGGAAAGAAAGCAAACAAAACACAGAAGGACAATAAAACAAAAGAGCAGATGGAATGGAAAATATATTGAAGAAAGCAATGATTGATTCAATTACAACAGGTAATGTCCCTGATATAATTGAACCATCAATCCAAATTTTTGGAATAGTGAGTTGTGAAATTACTGTCTCATTTAATATTGGAATTCCTAGTTGGACCAATTTGATATACATCACTGGTGTGATGTTATCTATTTAGGTAAATAACAATATTCATATTTTTTAAGTTAACAGGAATCATAACACAGGACTCCAGATTTAGTGAGAGAATTCAAACAACTACTATCATACTCCATCCAGTAAGGACAAGTGTCCCTGCGTCACCAAAACAATGAGAATTTGCACACAGAAAACACATTTCTCCAGTTGTGACAAATACAAGACCGTGAACCATGAATTACGAGAAGAAGCAACTGTTAAAATGCCATGGGCAAAATTTTTTATCATCTTGAAAACATCACTGATGCACTAAGTAAGAAAAAAATTGTTTTACTAGCAAATCTAACTGACACAGTGGATTTTCCAAGTGAGAAGGTAATTCCAAAAATTGCAGTAAAATGAGTTATGATGATCTGTGCAGTGACGGAGCTGATATTAGACTGACCAGCATCACGATTTCCGGTTTTACACTTGCTCTCTTCTTGTCACCTCTGACACAAGAATGCATCATATGATTTTTTTCTTTAGGGAAAAAAAGATAAATAAAAACTAACTAGAAGATGTGGTATGGAAAGCAGTAATGAAGTTGTCTAAACTAATAATGCAGCCAGTGTAATGTAGCACTTATTCGGGCACTAGAATTTTTTAAATCATGATTTATTTTATATCCTATTTCTATCCTAAAGGAGGCACTTAAAGTTTTCTACTTTATTCAACATATCTTGTGGGGGTTGTGATATATACTGGTATGGCAGTTTTCAGAGATTCAAAATCGCCTCTGTGGTTGTGGTCAGGAAAGGCAAGGCTCCCTCAGAGCTGAGACGGAGAAGGAATCCCCGGAGTCAGCCCCCGGGCAGCTTCCGAACCGCATCTGCTTGCACTTGGCACAGGACACCATCAGCAAGTGTAACTCTGACAAGGAGATTTCCCCGGGGACCTGGGAGGTGCTCTAACATTCTGAAGCCACTTGTTTCCCAGTTATGTAAGGCTTGGAAAAACAGTTTATTAGAAGTGACTCCCTTTGTATGTGCCTTTTGTCCTGAGAGGTCACTAATTAGCATAAATATAAAATACCACATAATATAAGAATTTAGGTACCCCATTTTTCCATCTACCTGTCTATTTGTTTATCATATTTATACTTAGGTTACACTTTCCATGATGTTCAATTCCGGGCACCAAAAAAGAAAGGTTGCAAAATATTTCTTATAAAAAGCGGGAATGGGTCTAAGGTTTAAAAACCACTACTGCTAACAATAAAAGCCAGAAAATATTTTTAACCTCAATTGCATCAGACCTTCCCGAATTCCTCCCTTAAGTTCACTGTTAAAACAGTAATGGAATCTCTGTCCTTCCAAGACTCGGGCCTGATCGCCACCCATCCAGATATCTTTCTGTGGGTCCCTACTTGTCCTCGAGGCCCACAAACACAACTTACGGGTTGAAATTTCTTCAGTGTTCCTACTGTAGGGGAAACCTGGAAGTCCCAGGCACTGTCCAGGAGTCACACCTACCTGCAAAAATCAAAGTCATGTGACTGAAACGGGACAACCCAGGTTGTGTGGTAGGGCTGAAAGCTTACCAAAAACAGGTTTGGGGGCCTTACCAAAGCCCTCCAGCTCCTAACATGAAGAAGGACAGGGAGGCCAAATTAACCACGAGACTGTGTGGCTTAATTACCCCATGAATAAAGGATTTGTGCCAGTGCCACCTTTACACAGGGAACCCCAGAACCCAGACTTGGAAGCACCCTGTCCCCTACCCTCTGAACAAATATTCTCTCAAGACACATAGTGAGAGATGGGAGCCCCGGTGAGCTCTGGAATAAGATGCGACCTGAAAGACTGCTGGTAACAAATGGTGTGCAGCTTGGGCAGCCCCCAGGACCACCAGCCATTCTGGTACCACTGATGCCCACACTTCCATCCACAACAGTTTCTTCAGGACACTTATGCACATATAACCATCACACAAAAATAATTGCTTAGACATATTTTAAGAGAAATAACATTATGAGAATGCCAAATTCATGACATGTCAGAGTCAAGACCGCAGAGTATTTACTGGATGAGATCTCACGTGTGCCCCGCAGTGAGCTTTAAACCCTTAGGACACAGTCATGGAACAGTAGGCATTTCCTTTCTTTCCTCCAAGTTGGCTTTACTGGAGAACTCCGTAGACACAGGAAGACTCTGTTTCCCACCTCTACTACCTACACAAAGGGCTCATCACGTGGTGAGGGATCAGCGCTTGTGCGACCGGCTCCAATGTGAGCACTCCAGTGCCCAGCTCCTCCAGGAGCAGAGCTCCCCCCACAGGAGCAGAGACCCCCCCAGGAGCAGAGCGCCCCCCACGGGCACTGCAGTGCCTGCAAGAATCAGGAGTCTGATGAGTGAGCCTGGGGCGGGCAAGTCAGGAAGCAAGCATCGCTCCCTCAAGCTCTGCAGGTGATCTCTGTGTCATCTTGAATAAATACAGTCAGCATTAAAGATGTTTGACAAGAGGGTAAAAGGTAAGGCCTCCCCAAATCTCCTCGCATTCCTTTAGTTGGAGACCTGGTAGAACACATGGCGACAAGAGAAGCTGGCTTTTCATGCCCACGTTGGCCTCAGGGCTACAGGGGAGGCCACGGTGCTGCCTCCGCCCCACTTCCTGCCTTCGTCCTGCAGACCTCACAGGGGCAGCTGACTCGTTTCTCTGACTTTCTCTCCTTGGTTGTGCTGCACTTCCAGCTTTTAAAAGCTCACAAACTCCTCACTGGAAAATCTTTAACAATGAACCCAAGTCAAATGAAATCAACCAAAGAGACACACTGCCTTCTTCATTACTTTATATTTTAGGATGAAATTCTTGAAGACGACTCCCTGACCTGAAGGGGTAGATGGAGGAGAAAAGAAAACAAGACAAGCATTTTTGGGCCCATAAAAAATGAGAGGTAACCAGATGGTGTCTAGTCTTCATTGCACCTCTCTGCCTGCCCCAATTTCACATGCCCCTCCCAACTGAACTCATCAGAACTCGACTGAAGGAGACGGCTGTGCAAATTTATTGGAAACCAAATAAGTCACTACGGAAACAGTCTCCCAAATCCAGCGAGAACACTGTAAGCTGACCAGTGCCAGGATCTGAATACGTGCAGATCAAAATTCCGACCCCCTCCCTAATAGGTGTACTTACAGTGGGGGTGTCGCCATGCAGTTTGTCTGCATCCAACATATAAAAATGAAAGGGACTCCAGTTTTCAACATCACAGTCCCTCTGAAACAACTGGTGGTCAATTAGCGTTTGTCTCCAGCAAAACTCGATTTTCTCCCCTGCACGTGGAGGTGAACACACAGAAGAGACTGATGATCCCCGCTGCGAGTGTAGCTAAGTGTGTCTAAGCAAGCTGGCTCCATCAGCATCCTGATGAGCAGGGGAGTGTGTGAGCCGCGGGGCTCTGCAGACTAATGGCCAGGCAAGGAGGGCGCTTTCTTACATTGGGGAGAAAAAGGCTGGAGCAGCACTCGCTGGAAATAAATTCTAATTAAACCTTCAGGTGCGGTTCCTGCAGCAGAACCCACGCCAATAGATGAGGCTCCCTCCGTGCTGTCCAGTCATGTGAACCAGGCTCATTAATATACCTGTGTGTTTGGTTTAGCAAGTGAATCATGTCTGTTTTCTGGAAATTACATGAGGGTGGAAAACCTTCCAAACATGTTCATTTATTTGCTGTGGACTTTGTTTAATCCTCTTAAGAGCATTTAGAATGACAAACTTCTTAAATTAGCATGTTTGCCCGAGTGACCTTTCCAGGCACATGGGCCAAAACCTAGGACAGCCCAGAAGCAAATTCAAAACCGTTCCAGCTGCACAGCACTGCAGAATGTGTCCAGTTTGAGAATAAGGATTTTTTCTCCACACACTTTTCCTCCTCTGCCCAAATTAATCAGCCTCTTCTGCTCTTGTGTAATGAGTATCGTATGACTCATCTTCTCTGCCTGTAAAATGGAAATGGGAAATACTTCTGCCCAATAAAATGACATAGAACTTAGCCCCAAAATTATATATATTTTAAAAAAATAGGGCTTTACGCTGTCCAGGGATATGAATCATTTATTTAATATATCAATTCTTACTAGAATAATCTTTTCAAAATGTAACCCCTCCTCAGAAAACTTCAACTACTATTCGATAAAAATATCACAGAAATTTTCTGAAAAGAATTTAAAGGAAAATCATTTTTAACTGAATCATATTCTAGGCACACTGAATAAATTCTGTTTAGAGAACTACTTGTTTTTAATAAATGACCTATAAAAATACACCCAGCATTAACCAGTAAATCTTCATTCCTTATTTTAAAATTCTTAAGGCATGCTATATTTCTTAAATCAAATGAGGAGATATTTGCAAGCCAATGGACAACGGAATTACCTAAGAAGACATTATAAAGCAGCAAGAGCAACTAGCACTTTGCCAAGCATTCTGCCTGAGAGTCACTCGTATCATCTTATTTTGACCTGACTGCTTAGAGGTGAGCTCCATCAACCCATTTAACACATGAAGAAACTGAGGCTATGTGTGGTCATGTTTCCAGTACATGGTGGAGCCAGGATCCAAACCCGGATCTTTGTCTATAGAGCCTGTGCCTTTACCAGATCACACTAAATTTCTCACTCTTCAAATGCAGTCAGTCCCTGAGGTAAAACACCTTCCTTGCATTTCTAGGAGTTTTAGGAATTACTGAATTACAAGGACTAATCAGACATTTGTGTGAGCTAATTGTATATTTTCTGATTTTCCTGAATCAGTTCAGGCTGAATTCATGCTACTTACGAGAAGTCCTGAGGCAGAGGAGAGAGGGGAATATAAGCCAGACATAAACAATTTCAAGAGATCCACTTCATCAAGGAAGCAAAGTATTAAGTAAGCCATTCTGCAACATGCTTGTCAATAAACCTTGGTGTCTCTGTCTCAGCCTGAAGGAGGGTAAGCCCTCCAGCCCATCTGCCTTCCAGCCACATACCCTGGATGACCTTGGTTCCCTCACCGGTGACACATGTGTTCTCCTGGGACTCTTTGTAGAGATTAAATGATAAAACTGTATGCAAAGGGGCTTCTTCATTGCCAGACAGTAGGCACTAAACAAATAATAAAATTATTTTGTTTTATGAAAATGGGAGGCAAGTCTCCCAATTAAACATTCCTGATAGAATCCCAACAAGCACTTTAATTTGTCTACAAGAAATTGTAAAATAGCATTTCTTTTTTGAAGGTCGTATCCATTCTCCCTACTTTTTACCAATCCTGGCTGTTATCCTGAAAATCTATTCCCAGAACGTGGCATCCATCTCCCATATTTAAATCCTTTAAGTTTGAAATTATGATGAAGCTTGGGCACATAAAGATTCACACCATAATTCACAGAATAAATAAAGACCACAGGAACAGGGCCACCTCCAGACCCCATGTGCTCAGGACAGGCTCCAAACTTCACAAAATCAGAAGCATACTTTTTGAAGAGAAAGATAATTGAATGTGATCAAGGAGGCTGACATAGAGCACTGGCCGGCTCACGAGACGACCCCGTCGCCCCCTCGTCTGACCTAAGTCATCGAACACAGTTATCCATTCATCTCTAACTAAAACTAGAACACGGGTAGGGTTGGAAAGTAACATTTTTTCCTACAATATATACATATTGTCAACTAAAAATTGGCACTTGTCATCTGCCTCTGATTTGGTTAAGTCATGAGCCACTGCAGCTGCTGACTTTCAACACCCTCTGAAAGTAGTTAAGTGTGGAGATCAGGAATGGGGCGCTCTGTGCTCTGGGAAAATGGGCAGAAGAGTCTTCAGATAGTTAGACATTTTCAGGAAATTTTATGCGCCCAAATTCTTACATCCCCTCCTATCTAGAAAAGCGCTAAAATCATTAACAGAGACACCTGCTTCTTGACTAGCAGCAGCCTCTGCCTAAACTTGTATTGGACGGCACGTCCCCCTTCACTGAAATCTTATATAATTCTGAGCTCCCCCTCCTCTTCAGAGCAGTTCCTCCGAGCTCTCTGAGATGCTGTCACCTGGGCTCTGGTCCTTATTTTGCCCCAGATAAACTTTAACTAACAACTCTCACGTTTTGTGGTTTATCGACAGTACCACAAAAATTATGCTTACATACTTGAACTCAGAGTAAACATTCAGTATCAAATATTTCTTGACTTAAATTCCTATTTAAATGTAAATAATTATTCCATTTCTTAAATATAACATCTTTAAATATAAATTAACAGATATTTGTGAATCTTCTAAAAATATAGTCTAGAAAAAAATTTTAGCAATTAAAAAAGCTATTGTGTGGAGATTTAGAATTTCAAAATTGGAAGAGAATAGTATTGTAACTCAAGTTCTTGTTTTAAATGCAGAGATCCTGCGGCCTCAAAAGACATATCAATTTGCCTGATTTTATACACTGTCCTTTAACAGAAAACCTTGAACTAAGTTCCTGGTCTTTGAGAAACCAAGACTTGCTCTGCGGGTGCAGGGCTGAAATTTATGAAAATGGGTCGTGAGAAAGAACCAGAATGTGGGGGCCTGGGCGAGGCAGCGGAGGAAAGGAGGGTTTCACCTAGTCGTGGGTGAGAAATAGGTTCCCGCAGTGCTGGTGTGATGGGCATCCCTCAAGTGCCTGAATACTACTATTTAGCACACCTGCCACCGAAACGCACACAAGCTGTTTAACTAGAAGGCTGACCAGGAGGCTTTCTCAGTGACACAACAAGCTATTTTCAAGTTAACTCTACAACTACAGGAAGAGAAAGAATAGAAAGCTGGTATTAAGTATTAAAAATTTACACCAAGAACCATGGAAATTCCAGGAGAAATATAAAGATGTTGGAAGTTTCATTATGCAAACTTACTGCCAATTCATTTGTCTTAAAAGCTGTGCTATAAAATATATTGTCCTTTGTTGTTCCAAATCACATTTGAAAGAAATAATGTTTCTTAAGGGTGTTTCTGGAAATTTCTTCTATTTCCTAACACCAAATCTCAGACCCTTAAGGAAATGGGGGGTTGGCATTTCGTCCACTCTTCTCTAGGCAATTTGTTTTTCCTTCAAAGAACAAGGGGGGAATCACACAGAAAAGCATTTGAGCATCAGGCTGCTTACATTTCCTCCGGGAGTCTTGGAAAATAAGGTGGAAATGAACAGTAGGACAGAAACATGGCGGGAGAGTCACTGGCTAGAAGGTGAGAACAAATGTGTTCTCCAACGTGCTCTGGTAGCCACTAGTTTAAATGAACCGAGCAATTGTTCAAGCATACACGCACTTCTATGGGAAAATCTCAACCGTTACCAACCGATCAGTGCAGCCCGAAGCAATGGACGGAATGCGGAGGCCCCCGGCGTCTCATCGTGGTGTCTTACACCATGTGCAGGATGAGCAGTGCCTCCCTGCCCCCTCCCTCCCCTCCCCTCGAGGGAGATGGCTGGTCTTGAGCTGAGCTTACCTCATAGCAAGCTGTCTCTCAGCCCTCTGTCTAAAGCAAGGTAAAAGCAGGAAAGCTACCTGGGACTTTACAGAACCAACCCAAAAGTAACTGAAGCACCTTTCTTCCCTCCTTTCTGCTGCCTGGAATGTGGGCCTGATTTTTGACCCTCAGGCAGACACTTTGGGCCATCAAGTTGACGGGCTGAAAATAAGAGGCATCTGGTTCTCTGACCCTGGGACCTTCATGCAAACTAGCCCTGTGGTACCGATTGCTTGACTTCTTTATGTAAGAGGGAAATACAAGTTTAGCATGTGTAAGCTGCTGCTGTTATCTGGGGAAGTAGGTGTTGTACATTGCCACGGTAAGTCCTAATAATAAAGTTAAAGATTCACCAAAAACTATTTACCAAATTGTTAATAAATGATAAAGAGTTCCTGATTTTTGTTTTAATGCTATGAAATGTAAATCAAGTTTCAGCATATGCTAGTAAAACAAGACACTGTGGAGAAAAAGCAAAACAGAGATTATAGAACAGAGACACAAAGCATCCTCTTCTCCAAGGCACAGGAGGACAGCCTTGACTCTACGTGTCAAGGTTGGAGTCTCATGGGCTCCCTGTTTTCCTTGCCTTTGGTTGTCTTTTCTTTCCAGCCTTGGGAAAAATGGATAAGGCTGCTGGTCAAATCATTTCAGGAGCAGCTTCCATCGTGTAGAACCCCTGTCTCTTCCTTTCCTCTGCCTCCTGGAATGTTCTGACACAATTAATCAGTCCAGCCTTCTAAATTGAGCAAATGGAGCTCAATCAATCTGCTTTTAGACAGAGTTAGGAAACAGACATTAAAAAGCATAACTAGGAAATCTTATCTTCCAGAGGTCATTGCACAGATGAAATAGGAGAATATCTGTGAATCACTCTGTAAACACTAAGTACAATACAAACAATATTAGTACTGATTCTATGTCACATTCTTCAAAAAACGAAAACAGAATAGTTTTCTACCAGAAGGAGAAGGTGCTTTGCAATTTTCTATCACTTTAATTCTTCAAAAGTTTCTATAAAATTGATGTCTTTAAAAAAATCAATGCACATTAGGGACTAAACTTAATTCCTTCATCTTCCCCTGTTTAACAGATATCAAGAATGATACCATTTCTAGACATTTTATCTAGGAAAGCCTTTGGTATACATGAGGCACAGAGCATGACAAATTGTCAGTATCACTCAGGATAGGAAACCCATGTTTGATACCCGAACTTGAAGACATGAAGAAGATGCCTGGCATGTCCCACTGAACTTTCAAGCTGTTATTTTTGAAACACTTGTTTCTTCTTGGTCCAGAACAGACCCGCATTTGTTGATGTGAGTCTCTTTAAGTGAAAATGTAAACCCATCATTACACTTTAGAGACTGAAACCTTACCCTCCTCATCCATGTGGACATAGCATTCTTACTGATTCCTAACATGAAAAATGACCACCAATGACATCTCAGGATGCTCCAATGCAGAGGTTCTCTGCTGCAGTGAGGAGGAAAGAGCCGTGTGCTTCAAGATGTACTTACTGTCTGTAGCTCACTTGGCAAGACACGGCAACTTGTCTAAGCTAAAGATTAAAAGTGGAAAATAGAGACAACATCCATGGCAAAGGGCATTCGGAGGCTAATTCCTTGGCCCCACTTCATCGCTTCTCAAGAGCCGTGGGCAATACCTTGAGAAAGGCAGCAATACGTTACCCAACTCATCAAAAAGCTGTGCCTCCAACTAATTGACAGTAAAGCAAGTGTCATCTGGCTCAACAGATCTCCCTGTGTCTCTACAGTGGTCGTCTACTTTTTCTTTATTTTCTCGGTTGGGGGACACTCCTTTTTTGAAAATCCTCCTCCCTGCAGTAGAAGTTCTTATTTTCCCAACCAGAATGCAGGCTTGAAGGGGGGCAACAGAGCTGAGAACACATAAATCAGTATTTATTCCTTGATATATTTTTTACACATGGACTAAAAATCATTGGGTCAGTTGGACATCAATATCATATCTAATTTACACTATTGTCAACTTTCATTTTACTACCAGCTCCTGAAACAGTCACGTGGTCACTAGGTTTTTTTTCCTTCCCTTGACCCATGGGTTCGATGATTTCTAACCAGACACAATAGTTTTTTGAAAAGAAGTCTGTTTCACTTTTTGCTTTTAAACTAAACTTGTGTGCTTGACCCTGATTTCATTCTAACATTCACAAAAATCTATCCAAGGACAACCACATTTAACATCATCTCTAGATGTCTTGAATAAAATGGTGAGTGATTCTTCCAGATCATTAAACTATATATGCACATTATGCTGTGGTCCTCTTCAATTTGTGGTGTTTACAGTAATCGTTACCTCTTTGGATACTTTATTACACATTTAGCATTTCTTTATCCAATTCAGTTACATTAATATATAAGATTTCAAAAGATCTGCTTTCTCAAAATGATGATGTTTAACATCTATAGTCTATTTTAAATCAAGTAATTCAATAAGGTTGTCAAGGACAGCAGTGAAGGTTGTGTGTGGTGATTGCTGCTTCAGAGTCTCCGGTCCTGTCCCTTGATCTTACAGGTGTTTACGCATCCTTGTCAATGTCATCACATCAATCTATTAGGAGCTGAAATTAAACTACCTGGATGCTAATTTTTTTTTTTAAAAACAATATACTCAATTTCCCCTTCTAATACTTTATTGTTTCTCATACTGAGGCTTACCAGTTTTCCTAATATATATATTTGGTGGGGAGGGGGGCACAGCCCTGAATGCCTGCAGACAGCACCAACTCTATAAGATTAACCAGAGGTGGCCGTGGATGTTCTGCGACTTCAGCCACTGAGCACGAGCACCTACTGTCCTTCCAACTGTTCTGCCTCCATTATTGACAGCTCTGAAGGTCACTGCCTCTTGTAAAATTCTACAACATTACAGTTTATATATTTTTAAAAGTTATAAATATGTGAAAGTCGTCCGCTGTTTGTGTAAAAAGAGGGGTACTTCCTTTTGCTCATTTCAGGCTAAACTAAGTCCAGAAGGACACACACACACACACACACACACACAGAGAGACACACGCACTTCTGAGTGCCCCCAAGGAAAAGTTTGAAAAGCTTCGGGACAGTGGTGGCGCTCAAACCTTTGGAATTTTGAGCTCTATGAAAGCATCACTTATTCAGAAATTAAGCATTATAATACTAGACAAAGAGAATCAGAATCACCCACAAGATATTACCAGAATTTTTTTAAAGAAAGTATCTTCCCTAAAATCCAATGATAATTCAAATATCCATGGAAAGAAAATAGATCAGTAATATCAAGCAATAATTTCTACACTATTGCTGATTAGACATCAGCCACAACCAAAGAACATAGAAATAAGATACCTGGAGATAAAGAGATGGAAATGAGGTATTAAAAAGCAAGAATATAAAAGAAGTAGCGGCCTTACGGAAACCTGCTCATTTTCTTTGAAATAACTTCTTGGTTACAGGAACTCACTCGTGAGGATCTGGAAATGCATCAAGAGGAAATCTAGCAGGGAAAAGAAGCAGAAGCAGAAGCAGGTCTCAGTTTTCTCCGAGGCTGATCCTAAATGAAAAAACTTTCCTTGGCTTCCAGAATAGACAACCTGCATGGTTCCCTTAGCAGAAGAGTGAGGAGGAGAGAAAACCGAACGTGTTTGCAAATCATCCTTCACCAACCCTGTTGGAACACAGAATTTTGGTGTTAGGGGCACTGCCCGACCTATAAATATAAGAGAAGGAACAAGCTCTAATAAGGTTTTTGAGCGAAAAATGCTTTTAGCTTTAAACCTACTCTAGAAATCATGCTGAGAAATCATGGTAAGTGCTTGAGGTGTAGCCTTGCTGTTTACGTTACATAAAGGAATGCGTCCCCACATGTACCATTTTGGGAACGGAATATGTGTTGCAGCCTCCTTCACTTAGGTTTTTGGAAACCCAGAGTTTCTGGCCACGGGGAAATAGGCTAGTTACATATCAAAGGGGAGGCAAAAACTCCAGCGCGCTTTTCCATTGCAAACTGATTTTACTAGAGACCGGCTTTAAGAATCATGCTGAGAAAAGGAGTAAGTGTTTCTACATGTCACTCTACCTTTTATGACGGATGTAACAAAGCCTCTCCACATGATCACTTCTGACATCTCAATCTGTGTGGAAGGTGTTGTAAAACTAGATTTTTGGGTACACAGATCTTCTGTCTTAGAGCATCTACACTAATTATATATGTAAAGGGAGGCACAATCTCCAAAACGGTTATCCACAGGAAACGGTTTTAACTTTGAAACCGGCATCAGGAAACATTCTGAGAAATCAGAGAATGTGTCTCTAGAAGTCCCCTTGTATTTTATGCTGGATGACATAATGCCTCTATACATGCTAAATTTTTAGGTCTGTATGCGTATGGAAGCCGCATTTCCACTGGCTTTATGGTAAACCAGAGATTTTGGCCAGGGGAAACTACACTGCTTTCATACATATGGCTATGTATTACGACCAAATCGGTTTTCTAGTGCAAAAAACTTTTCTTGGAAACCGGCTTTGAGAAACAAACAGAGAAAACAGAGTAAGTGTTACTGTATTACTTAACTTAAATACTGGATGATAGAACGACTCAGCACATGGTGAATTCCCACATCAGTATGTGTGTTGGAGAAGTCCATCACATAAATTCTTGGAAAACCAGAGTAACTGGTCTAGAGAAAATACATTACTTACATATCCCAGGGCAAGCACAACTGCAAAAGCATTTTAAAGAGCAAACAAGATTTACATGAAAACCGACAGTTGAATACTTACAGAGAAATCAGTGAAGGTGTTATTAAAATACACTCTACCTATTAACTGGATAAAAGAACGTCCCACCACATGATGAAATATGAAAGAAAGTCTCTCAACATGCTAAGTTCTGAGAGATAAGTGTGTGTGAAAGCCGTCCTTCACCTAGCTTGTTGGGAACACAAAGTTTCCTTTAAGATGTAAACTACACTCCAGAATTATATATGGAGAGCTAATAGCTCCAACTCGGTTTTACAGTGAATAATCCAGGAACTTCAAACCGGCACTAGGAAACAGACTGAGAAACCAGAGTAAAAGTTTCTCCTGCAAACCGTTCCCTTTGTGCTAGATGATGAAAGTCTCTCCACATGCTCATTTCTGAGAGATAAGTGTGTGTGAATGCCGTCTTTCACCTATACTGTTGGGAACACGAAGTTCCTTCTCAGTTGAAAAATACCCTCCATACATATATATGGGGAGTTTCTAGCTAAAACTCGATTTCACACTGAAAACTGCAGGATCTTAAAACCGGCACTAGGAAACACAATGAGAAACCAGAGTAAAAGTTTCCCTTGCAACCCGTTCCATTTTTGTTAGATGAACGAAAGTCTCTCCACATGCTCAGTTCTGAGAGATAAGTGTGTGTGAAAGCCATTCTTCACCTACTTTGTTGGGAACACAAAGTATTTTTCAGTTGCAAACTCCACTCCATACACTTATAAAGGGAGGTACTAACTTCAACTCGGTTTCACAGTGAAAACTGCAGGAACTTCAAACCGGCACTAGGAAACAGACTGAGAGACCAGAGTAAAATTTTCCCCTGCAAACCTTTCACTGTGTGCTAGATTAACGAACGTCTCTCGACATGCTCATTTCTGAGAGAAAATTATGTGTGAAAGCCGTCCTTCACCTAGCTTGTTGGGAACACAAAGTTTCTTTTAGGTTGCAAACTCCACTCCATACATATAAATGGGGAGGTACTAGCTCCAACTCGGTTTTACAGGGAAAACTGCAGGAATTTCAAACCGGCACTAGGAAACAGACTGAGAAACCAGAGTAAAAGTTTCTCATGCAACCCGGTCCATGTTTGCTAGATGAAAGAATGTCTCTCCAAATGCTCACTTCTCAGTCATAAGTGGGTGTGAAACCCGAATTTCAACTAGCTTTTGGGAACACAAGTTTCTTTTCAGTAGCTAACACCACTCCATACATATCTATGGGTATGGGCTAGCTCCAACTCGGTTTTACAGTGAAAACTGCAGGAACTTCAAACCAGCACTAGGAAACAGACTGTGAAACCAGAGTAAAAATTTCTCCTGCAACCCGTTCCATTTGTGCTCGATGAACCAACGTCTCTCCACATGCTCAGTTCTGAGAGATATGTGTGAGTTAAAACATTCCTTCGCCTTGCTTGTTGGGAACACAAAGTTTCTTTTCAGTTGCAAACTCCAATCCATACATATATATGGGGAGGTAATAGCTCCATCTCGGTTTTACAGTGAATAATGCAGGAACTGCAAACCGAAAC
Source organism: Camelus bactrianus (assembly GCF_048773025.1). Classification (NCBI taxonomy): domain Eukaryota; kingdom Metazoa; phylum Chordata; class Mammalia; order Artiodactyla; family Camelidae; genus Camelus; species Camelus bactrianus. The sequence continues at coordinate 138,174,867 of NC_133539.1, read as the reverse complement.
TGGGAAACAGACTGACAAACCAGAGTAAAAGTTTCTCCTGCAACCCGTTCCTTTGTGCTAGATAAACGAACGACTATCCACATGCTCAGTTCTGAGAGATAAGTGTGTGTGAAAGCCGAAATTCACTTAGCTTGTTGGGAACACAAAGTTTCTTTTCAGGTGCAAACTCCACACCATACATATATATAGGGAGGTATTAGCCCAAAAACTTTTTTACAGTGAAAAGTGCAGGAAATTCAAACAAGCACTAGGAAACACACTGAGCAACCAGAATAAAATTTCCTCCTGCAACCAGTTCCCTTTGTGCTAGATGAACGATCGTCTCTCCACGTGCTCTTTTCTGAGAGAAAATTATGTGTAAAAGCCGTCCTTCAACTAGCTTGTTGGGAACACTAATTTTCTTTTAGGTTGCAAACTCCATTCCATACATATATATGGGGAGGTACTAGCTCCAACTCGGTTTTACAGGGAAAACTGAAGGAACTTCTAACCGGCACGAGGAAACAGACTGAGAAACCAGAGTAAAAGTTTCTCCTGCAACCCGTTCCCATTGTGCTAGATGAACCAACGTCTCTCCACATGCTCAGTTCTGAGAGATAATTGTGTGTGAACGCCGTACTTCACCTAACTTCTAGGGAACACAAAGTTTATTTTAAGTTGCAAACTCCACTCCATACATATCTATGGGGAAGTACTAGCTGCAAATCGGTTTCTGTGAAAACTGCAGGAACTTCAAACCGGCACGAGGAAACATACTGAGAAACCGGAGTAAAAGTTTCTCCTGTAAACCGTTCCATTTTTGCTAGATGAACGAACGACTCTCCACATGATCCGTTATGAGACATAAGTGTGTGTGAAAGCCGTCCTTCACCTAGCTTGTTGGGAACACAAAGTTTCTTTTCAGATGCAAACTCCACTCCATACATATCTAAGGGTATGGGGTAGATCGACTCGGTTTTACAGTGAAAACTGCAGGAACTTCAAACCGGCACTAGGAAACAGACTGAGAAACCAGAGTAAAAGTTTCTACTGCAACACGTTCCCTTTCTGCTACATGAACGAACGTCTCTCCACATGCTCAGTTCTGAGTGATAAGTGTGTGTGAAAGCCGTCCTTCAACTAGCTTGTTGGGAACACAAAATTTCTTTTCAGTTGCAAACACCAATCCATATATATCTATGGGTATGGGCTTGCTCCAAAGAGGTTTTACAGTGAAAACTGCAGAAACATCAAACAGGCACTAGGAAATAGACTGAGAAACTGGAGTAAATGTTTCTCCTGCAAACCGTTCCCTTTGTGCTAGATGAACGAACGTCTCTCCACATGCTCAGTTCTGAGATTTTTGTGTGTGAAAGCCGTCCTTCGCCTTGCTTGATGGGAACACAAATTATCTTTTCTTTTGCAAACTCCAATCCATACATATATATGGGGGAGGTAATAGCTCCAACTCAGTTTTACAGTGAATTCTGCAGGAACTGCAAACTGACACTGATAAACAGACTGTGAAACCAGAGTAAAAATTTCTACTGCAACCCATTCCATTTGTGCTAGATGAACGAACGTCTCTCCACATGCTCAGTTCGCAGAGATAATTGTGTGTGAAATCCGTACTTCAACTAGCTTGTTGGGAACACTAAGTTTCTTTCCAGTTGCAAACTCCACTCCACACATATATATGGGTATGGGCAAGCTCCAACTCGGTTTTACAGTGAAAACTTCAGGAACTTCAAACCGGTATGTGGAAACAGACTGAGAAACCAGAGTAAAAGTTTCTCCTGCAACACGTTCCCTTTCTGCTAGATGAACGAACGTCTCTCCACATGCTCAGGTCTGAGAGATAAGTGTGTGTGAAAGCCGTCCTTCAACTAGCTTGTTGGGATAACAAAGTTTCATTTCAGTTGCCAACTCCACTCCATACATATATATGGGGAGGTACTAGCTCCAACCCGGTTTTACAGTGAAAACTGCAGAAACATCATACCGGCACTAGGAAACAGACTGAGAAACCAGAGTAAAAGTTTCCCCTGCAACCCGTTCCATTTGTGCTCGATGAACGTACGTCTCTCCACATGCTCAGTTCTGAGACTTATGTGTGAGTTAAAACATTACTTCGCCTTGCTTGTTGGGAACACAAAGTTTCTTTTCAGTTGCAAACTCCATTCCATACATATATATGGGGAGGTAATAGCTCCATCTCGGTTTTACAGTGAATAATGCAGGAACTGCAAACCGAAACTGGGAAACAGACTGACAAACCAGAGTAAAACTTTCTCCTGCAACCCGTTCCTTTGTGCTAGATAAACGAACGAGTATCCACATGCTCAGTTCTGAGAGATAAGTGTGTGTGAAAGCCGAAATTCACTTAGCTTGTTGGGAACACAAAGTTTCTTTTCAGGTGCAAACTCCACACCATACATATATATAGGGAGGTATTAGCCCCAACACTTTTTTACAGTGAAAAGTGCAGGAAATTCAAACAAGCACTAGGAAACACACTGAGCAACCTGAGTAAAAGTTCCTCCTGCAACCAGTTCCCTTTGTGCTAGATGAACGATCGTCTCTCCACGTGCTCTTTTCTGAGAGAAAATTATGTGTAATAGCCGTCCTTCAACTAGCTTGTTGGGAACACTATATTTCTTTTAGGTTGCAAACTCCATTCCATACAAATATATGGGGAGGTACTAGCTCCAACTCGGTTTTACAGGGAAAACTGCAGGAACTTCTAACCGGCACTAGGAAACAGACTGAGAAACCAGAGTAAAATTTTCTCCTGCAACCCGTTCCCTTTGTGCTAGATGAACCAACGTCTCTCCACATGCTCAGTTCTGAGAGATAATTGTGTGTGAACACCGTACTTCACCTAACTTCTAGGGAACACAAAGTTTATTTTAAGTTGCAAACTCCACTCCATACATATCTATGGGGAAGTACTAGCTGCAAATCGGTTTCTGTGAAAACTGCAGGAACTTCAAACCGGCACCAGGAAACATACTGAGAAACCGGAGTAAAAGTTTCTCCTGTAACCCGTTCATTTTTGCTAGATGAACGAATGACTCTCCACATGATCCGTTCTGAGATATAAGTGTGTGTGAAAGCCGTCCTTCACCTAGCTTGTTGGGAACACAAAGTTTCTTTTAAGATGCAAATTCCACTCCATACATATCTAAGGGTATGGGCTAGATCGACTCGGTTTTACAGTGAAAACTGCAGGAACTTCAAACCGGCACTAGGAAACAGACTGAGAAACCAGAGTAAAAGTTTCTACTGCAACACGTTCCCTTTCTGCTACATGAACGAACGTCTATCCACATGCTCAGTTCTGAGTGATAAGTGTGTGTGAAAGCCGTCCTTCACCTAGCTTGTTGGGAACACAAAGTTTCTTTTCAGTTGCAAACACCAATCAATACATATCTATGGGTATGGGCTTGCTCCAAAGAGGTTTTACAGAGAAAACTGCAGAAACATCAAACAGGCACTAGGAAATAGACTGAGAAACTGGAGTAAATGTTTCTCCTGCAAACCGTTCACTTTGTGCTAGATGAACGAACGTCTCTCCACATGATCAGTTCTGAGATTTATGTGTGTGAAAGCCGTCCTTCGCCTTGCTTGATTGGAACACAAATTATCTTTTCTTTTGCAAACTCCAATCCATACATATATATGGGGGAGGTAATAGCTCCAACTCAGTTTTACAGTGAATTCTGCAGGAACTGCAAACCGACACTGGGAAACAGACTGTGAAACCAGAGTAAAAATTTCTCCTGCAACCCGTTCCATTTGTGCTAGTTAAACGAACGTCTCTCCACATGCTCAGTTCTGAGAGATAAGTGTGTTTGAAAGCCGAAATTCACCTAGCTTGTTGGGAACACAAAGTTTGTTTCAGGTGCAAAATCCACTCGATACTTATATATGGGGATGTACTAGCCCCAACAACTTTTTACAGTGAAAACTGCAGAAAATTCAAACCAGCACTAGGAAACACACAGAGCAACCAAAGTAAAAGTATCTCCTGCAACCGTTCCATTTTTGCTAGATGAACGAACGTCTCTCCATATGCTCAATTCTGAGAGATAAATGTGTGTGAAAGCCGTACTTCACCAAGCTTGTGGGGAACACTAAGTTTCTTTTCAGTTGCAAACTCCACTCCATAAATATATATGGGGAGGTACTAGCTCCAAATCTGTTTTACTGTGAAAACTGCAGGAACTTCAAACCGGCAGTAGGAAACAGACTGAGAAACCAGAGTAAAAGTTTCTCCTACAACCCGTTCAATTTGTGCTAGATGAACCAAAGTCTCTCCACATGCTCATTTCTGAGAGATAATTGTGTGTGAACGCCGTACTTTACCTAACTTGTTGGGAACACAAAGTTTCTTTTCAGAAGCAAATCCATTCTACACATATCTATGGGTATGTGGTAGCTCCAACTCGGTTTTACAGTGAAAACTGCAGGAAATTTAAACCGGCATGAGGAAACAGACTGAGAATCCAGAGTAAAAGTTTCTCCTGCTACCCGTTCCCTTTCTGCTAGATGAACGAACGTCTCTCCACATGCTCAGTTCTGAGAGATAAGTTTGTGTGAAAGCCGTCCTTCACATAGCTTGTTGGGAACACAAAGTTCTTTTCAGTTGCCAAATTCAATCCATACTTATATATGGGGAGGTACTAGCTCCTAAACTGTTTTACAGTGAAAACTGCAGAAACTTCATACCGGCACGAGGAAAAAGACTGAGAAACCAGAGTAGAACTTACACCTGCAACCCGTTCCATTTGTGCTAGATGAACGAACGTCTCTCCACATGCTCAGTTCGCAGAGATAATTGTGTGTGAAAGCCGTACTTCAACTAGCTTGTTGGGAACACTAAGTTTCTTTCCAGTTGCAAACTCCACTCCACACGTATATATGGGTATGGGCAAGCTCCAACTCGGTTTTACAGTGAAAACTTCAGTAACTTCAAACCGGTATGTGGAAACAGACTGAGAAACCAGAGTAAAAGTTTCTCCTGCAACACGTTCCCTTTCTGCTAGATGAACGAACGTCTCTCCACATGCTCAGGTCTGAGAGATAAGTGTGTGTGAAAGCCGTCCTTCACCTAGCTTGTTGGGAAAACAAAGTTTCATTTCAGTTGCCAACTCCACTCCATACATATATATGGGGAGGTACTAGCTCCAACCCTGTTTTACAGTGAAAACTGCAGATACTTCATACCGGCACTAGGAAACAGACTGAGAAACCAGAGTAAAAGTTTCCCCTGCAACCCGTTCCATTTGTGCTCGATGAACGTACGTCTCTCCACATGCTCAGTTCTGAGAGTTATGTGTGAGTTAAAACATTCCTTCACCTTGCTTGTTGGGAACACAAAGTTTCTTTTCAGTTGCAAACTCCATTCCATACATATATATGGGGAGGTAATAGCTCCATCTCGGTTTTACAGTGAATAATGCAGGAACTGCAAACCGAAACTGGGAAACAGACTGACAAACCAGAGTAAAACTTTCTCCTGCAACCCGTTCCTTTGTGCTAGATAAACGAACGACTATCCACATGCTCAGTTCTGAGAGATAAGTGTGTGTGAAAGCCGAAATTCACTTAGCTTGTTGGGAACACAAAGTTTCTTTTCAGGTGCAAACTCCACACCATACATATATATAGGGAGGTATTAGCCCCAACACTTTTTTACAGTGAAAAGTGCAGGAAATTCAAACAAGCACTAGGAAACACACTGAGCAACCAGAGTAAAAGTTCCTCCTGCAACCAGTTCCCTTTGTGCTAGATGAACGATCGTCTCTCCACATGCTCTTTTCTGAGAGAAAATTATGTGCAAAAGCCGTCCTTCAAATAGCTTGTTGGGAACACTAAATTTCTTTTAGGTTGCAAACACCATTCCATACATATATATGGGGAGGTACTAGCTCCAACTCGGTTTTACAGGGAAAACTGAAGGAACTTCTAACCGGCACTAGGAAACAGACTGAGAAACCAGTGTAAAATTTTCTCCTGCAACCCGTTCCCTTTGTGCTAGATGAACCAACGTCTCTCCACATGCTCAGTTCTGAGAGATAAGTGTGTGTGAACGCCGTACTTCAACTAACTTCTTGGGAACACAAAGTTTCTTTTCAGTTGTAAACTCCCCTCCGTACATATCTATGGGTATGGGCAAGCTCCAACTCGGTTTTACAGTGAAAACTGCAGGAACTTCAAACCGGCACGAGGAAACAGACTGAGAAACCAGAGTAAAAGTTTCTCCTGCAAGCTGTTCCCTTTCTGCTAGATGAACGAACGTCTCTCCACATGCTCAGTTCGGAGAGATAAGTGTGTGTGAAAGCCGTAATTCACCTAGTTTGTTCGGAACACAAAGTTTATTTTAAGTTGTAAACTCCACTCCATACATATCTATGGGGAAGTACTAGCTGCAAATCGGTTTCTGTGAAAACTGCAGGAACTTCAAACCGGCACTAGGAAACATACTGAGAAACCGGAATAAAAGTTTCTCCTGTAACCCATTCCATTTTTGCTAGATGAACGAACGACTCTCCACATGATCCGTTCTGAGACATAAGTGTGTGTGAAAGCCGTCCTTCACCTAGCTTGTTGGGAACACAAAGTTTCTTTTCAGATGCAAACTCCACTCCATACATATCTAAGGGTATGGGCTAGATCGACTCGGTTTTACAGTGAAAACTGCAAGAACTTCAAACCGGCACTAGGAAACAGACGGAGAAACCAGAGTAAATGTTTCTACTGCAATACGTTCCCTTTCTGCTACATGAACGAACGTCTCTCCACATGCTCAGTTCTGAGTGATAAGTGTGTGTGAAAGCCGTCCTTCACCTAGCTTGTTGGGAACACAAAGTTTCTTTTCAGTTGCAAACACCAATCCATACATATCTATGGGTATGTGCTTGCTCCAACAAGGTTTTACAGTGAAAACTGCAGAAACATCAAACAAGCACTAGGAAATATACTAAGAAACTGGAGTAAAAGTTTTTCCTGCAAACCGTTCCCTTTGTGCTAGATGAACGAACGTCTCTCCACATGCTCAGTTCTGAGAGTTATGTGTGTGAAAGCCTTCCTTCGCCTTGCTTGATGGGAACACAAATTATCTTTTCTTTTGCAAACTCCAATCCATACATATATATGGGGAGGTAATAGCTCCAACTCAGTTTTACAGTGAATTCTGCAGGAACTGAAAACCGACACTGGGAAACAGACTGTGAAACCAGAGTAAAAATTTTTCCTGCAACCCGTTCAATTTGTGCTAGATAAACTAACGTCTCTCCACATGCTCAGTTCTGAGAGATAAGTGTGTTTGAAAGCCGAAATTCACCTAGCTTGTTGGGAACACAAAGTTTGTTTCAGGTGCAAAATCCACTCGATACTTATATATGGGGATGTACTAGCCCCAACAACTTTTTACAGTGAAAACTGCAGAAAATTCAAACCAGCACTAGGAAACACACAGAGCAACCAAAGTAAAAGTATCTCCTGCAACCGTTCCATTTTTGCTAGATGAACGAACGTCTCTCCATATGCTCAATTCTGAGAGATAAATGTGTGTGAAAGCCGTACTTCACCAAGCTTGTGGGGAACACTAAGTTTCTTTTCAGTTGCAAACTCCACTCCATAAATATATATGGGGAGGTACTAGCTCCAAATCTGTTTTACTGTGAAAACTGCAGGAACTTCAAACCGGCAGTAGGAAACAGACTGAGAAACCAGAGTAAAAGTTTCTCCTACAACCAGTTCAATTTGTGCTAGATGAACCAAAGTCTCTCCACATGCTCATTTCTGAGAGATAATTGTGTGTGAACGCCGTACTTTACCTAACTTGTTGGGAACACAAAGTTTCTTTTCAGTTGCAAATCCATTCTACACATATCTATGGGTATGTGCTAGCTCCAACTCGGTTTTACAGTGAAAACTGCAGGAAATTTAAACCGGCATGAGGAAACAGACTGAGAATCCAGAGTAAAAGTTTCTCCTGCTACCCGTTCCCTTTCTGCTAGATGAACGAACGTCTCTCCACATGCTCAGTTCTGAGAGATAAGTTTGTGTGAAAGCCGTCCTTCACATAGCTTGTTGGGAACACAAAGTTCTTTTCAGTTGCCAAATTCAATCCATACTTATATATGGGGAGGTACTAGCTCCTAAACTGTTTTACAGTGAAAACTGCAGAAACTTCATACCGGCACGAGGAAAAAGACTGAGAAACCAGAGTAGAACTTACACCTGCAACCCGTTCCATTTGTGCTAGATGAACGAACGTCTCTCCACATGCTCAGTTCGCAGAGATAATTGTGTGTGAAAGCCGTACTTCAACTAGCTTGTTGGGAACACTAAGTTTCTTTCCAGTTGCAAACTCCACTCCACACGTATATATGGGTATCGGCAAGCTCCAACTCGGTTTTACAGTGAAAACTTCAGGAACTTCAAACCGGTATGTGGAAACAGACTGAGAAACCAGAGTAAAAGTTTCTCCTGCAACACGTTCCCTTTCTGCTAGATGAACGAACGTCTCTCCACATGCTAAGGTCTGAGAGATAAGTGTGTGTGAAAGCCGTCCTTCACCTAGCTTGTTGGGAAAACAAAGTTTCATTTCAGTTGCCAACTCCACTCCATACATATATATGGGGAGGTACTAGCTCCAACCCTGTTTTACAGTGAAAACTGCAGATACTTCATACCGGCACTAGGAAACAGACTGAGAAACCAGAGTAAAAGTTTCCCCTGCAACCCGTTCCATTTGTGCTCGATGAACGTACGTCTCTCCACATGCTCAGTTCTGAGAGTTATGTGTGAGTTAAAACATTCCTTCACCTTGCTTGTTGGGAACACAAAGTTTCTTTTCAGTTGCAAACTCCATTCCATACATATATATGGGGAGGTAATAGCTCCATCTCGGTTTTACAGTGAATAATGCAGGAACTGCAAACCGAAACTGGGAAACAGACTGACAAACCAGAGTAAAACTTTCTCCTGCAACCCGTTCCTTTGTGCTAGATAAACGAACGACTATCCACATGCTCAGTTCTGAGAGATAAGTGTGTGTGAAAGCCGAAATTCACTTAGCTTGTTGGGAACACAAAGTTTCTTTTCAGGTGCAAACTCCACACCATACATATATATAGGGAGGTATTAGCCCCAACACTTTTTTACAGTGAAAAGTGCAGGAAATTCAAACAAGCACTAGGAAACACACTGAGCAACCAGAGTAAAAGTTCCTCCTGCAACCAGTTCCCTTTGTGCTAGATGAACGATCGTCTCTCCACATGCTCTTTTCTGAGAGAAAATTATGTGCAAAAGCCGTCCTTCAAATAGCTTGTTGGGAACACTAAATTTCTTTTAGGTTGCAAACACCATTCCATACATATATATGGGGAGGTACTAGCTCCAACTCGGTTTTACAGGGAAAACTGAAGGAACTTCTAACCGGCACTAGGAAACAGACAGAAACCAGTGTAAAATTTTCTCCTGCAACCCGTTCCCTTTGTGCTAGATGAACCAACGTCTCTCCACATGCTCAGTTCTGAGAGATAAGTGTGTGTGAACGCCGTACTTCAACTAACTTCTTGGGAACACAAAGTTTCTTTTCAGTTGTAAACTCCCCTCCGTACATATCTATGGGTATGGGCAAGCTCCAACTCGGTTTTACAGTGAAAACTGCAGGAACTTCAAACCGGCACGAGGAAACAGACTGAGAAACCAGAGTAAAAGTTTCTCCTGCAAGCTGTTCCCTTTCTGCTAGATGAACGAACGTCTCTCCACATGCTCAGTTCGGAGAGATAAGTGTGTGTGAAAGCCGTAATTCACCTAGTTTGTTCGGAACACAAAGTTTATTTTAAGTTGTAAACTCCACTCCATACATATCTATGGGGAAGTACTAGCTGCAAATCGGTTTCTGTGAAAACTGCAGGAACTTCAAACCGGCACTAGGAAACATACTGAGAAACCGGAATAAAAGTTTCTCCTGTAACCCATTCCATTTTTGCTAGATGAACGAACGACTCTCCACATGATCCGTTCTGAGACATAAGTGTGTGTGAAAGCCGTCCTTCACCTAGCTTGTTGGGAACACAAAGTTTCTTTTCAGATGCAAACTCCACTCCATACATATCTAAGGGTATGGGCTAGATCGACTCGGTTTTACAGTGAAAACTGCAAGAACTTCAAACCGGCACTAGGAAACAGACGGAGAAACCAGAGTAAATGTTTCTACTGCAATACGTTCCCTTTCTGCTACATGAACGAACGTCTCTCCACATGCTCAGTTCTGAGTGATAAGTGTGTGTGAAAGCCGTCCTTCACCTAGCTTGTTGGGAACACAAAGTTTCTTTTCAGTTGCAAACACCAATCCATACATATCTATGGGTATGTGCTTGCTCCAACAAGGTTTTACAGTGAAAACTGCAGAAACATCAAACAGGCACTAGGAAATATACTAAGAAACTGGAGTAAAAGTTTTTCCTGCAAACCGTTCCCTTTGTGCTAGATGAACGAACGTCTCTCCACATGCTCAGTTCTGAGAGTTATGTGTGTGAAAGCCTTCCTTCGCCTTGCTTGATGGGAACACAAATTATCTTTTCTTTTGCAAACTCCAATCCATACATATATATGGGGAGGTAATAGCTCCAACTCAGTTTTACAGTGAATTCTGCAGGAACTGAAAACCGACACTGGGAAACAGACTGTGAAACCAGAGTAAAAATTTTTCCTGCAACCCGTTCAATTTGTGCTAGATAAACTAACGTCTCTCCACATGCTCAGTTCTGAGAGATAAGTGTGTGTGAAAGCCGAAATTCACCTAGATTGTTGGGAACACAAAGTTTCTTTCAGGTGCAAAATCCACTCGATACTTATATATGGGGATGTACTAGCCCCAACCCCTTTTTACAGTGAAAACTGCAGAAAATTCAAGCCAGCACTAGGAAACACACTGAGCAACCAAAGTAAAAGTTTCTCCTGCAACCCGTTCCATTTGTGCTAGATGAACGAACGTCTCTCCACATGCTCAGTTCACAGAGATAATTGTGTGTGAAAGCCGTACTTCAACTAGCTTGTTGGGAACAGTAAGTTTCTTTTCAGTTGCAAACTCCACTCCATAAATATCTATGGGGAGGTACTAGCTCCAATTCTGTTTTACTGTGAAAACTGCAGGAACTTCAAACCGGCAGTAGGAAACAGACTGAGAAACCAGAGTAAAAGTTTCTCCTGCAACCCGTTCCATTTGTACTCGATGAACGTACGTCTCTCCACATGCTCAGTTCTGAGACATATGTGTGAGTTAAAACAGTCCTTCACCTTGCTTGTTGGGAACACAAAGTTTCTTTTCAGTTGCAAACTCCAATCCATACATATATATGGGGAGATAATAGCTCCATCTCGGTTTTACAGTGAATACTGCAGGAACTGCAAACCGAAACTGGGAAACAGACTGAGAAACCAGAGTAAAAGTTTCTCTTGCAACCCGTTCCTTTGTGCTAGATAAACGAACGTCTCTCCACATGCTAAGTTCTGAGTGATATCTGTGTGTGAAAGCCATCCTTCAACTAGCTTGATGGGAAAACAAAGTTTCTTTTCAGTGGCAAACACCAATCCATACATATCTATGGGTATGTGCTTGCTCCAACTAGGTTTTACAGTAAAAACTGCAGAAACATCAAACAGGCACTAGGAAATTGACTGAGAACCTGGAGTAAATGTTTCTCCTGCAAACCGTTCAATTTGTGCTAGATGAACGAACGTCTCTCCACATGCTCAGTTCTGAGATTTATGTGTGTGAAAGCCGTCCTTCGCCTTGCTTGATGGGAACACAAATTATCTTTTCATTTGCAAACTCCAAACCATACATATATATGGGGGAGGTAATAGCTCCAAATCAGTTTTACAGTGAATTCTGCAATAACTGCAAAACGACACTGGGAAACAGACTGTGAAACCAGAGTAAAAATTTCTCCTGCAACCAGTTCCATTTGTGCTAGATAAACGAACGTCTCTCCACATGCTCAGTTCTGAGAGATAAGTGTGTGTGAAAGCCGTCCTTCACCTAGCTTATTGGGAACACAAAGTTTTTTTCAGGTGCAAAATCCACTCCATACATATATATGGGGATGTACTAGCCCCAACCCCTTCTTACAGTGAAAACTGCAGAAAATTCAAACCAGCACTAGGAAACACACAGAGCAACCAAAGAAAAAGTTTCTCCTGAAACCCGTTCCATTTGTGCTAGATGAACGAACGTCTCTCCACATGCTCAGTTCGCAGAGATATTTGTGTGTGAAAGCCGTAATTCACCTAGCTTGTTGGGAACACTAAGTTTCTTTTCAGTTGCAATCTCCACTCCATAAATATCTATGGGGAGGTTCTAGCTCCAAATCTGTTTTACTGTGAAAACTGCAGGAACTTCAAACCGGCAGTAGGAAACAGACTGAGAAACCAGTGTAAATGTTTCCCTGCAACCCGTTCCATTTGTGCTAGATGAACCAACGTCTCTCCACATGCTCAGTTCTGAGAGATAAGTGTGTGTGAACGCCGTACTTCACCTAACTTCTTGGGATCACAAAGTTTCTTTTCAGTTGCAAACGCCAATCCACACATATATATGGGTATGGGCTAGCTCCAACTCGGTTTTACAGTGAAAACTGCAGGAACTTCAAACCGGCATGAGGAAACAGACTGAGAAACCAGAGTAAAAGTTTCTCCTGCAACCCGTTCCCTTTCTGCTAGATGAACGAAAGTCTCTCCACATGCTCAGGTCTGAGAGATAAGTGTGTGTGAAAACCGTCCTTCACCTAGCTTGTTGGGAAAACAAAGATTCTTTTCAGTTCCAACTCCACTCCATACATATATATGGGGAGGTACTAGCTCCAACTCGGTTTTACAGTGAAAACTGCAGGAACTTCAAACCGGCATGAGGAAACAGACTGAGAAACCAGAGTAAAAGATTCTCCTGCAACCCGTTCCTTTGTGTTAGATAAACGAACGTCTCTCCACAAGCTCAGTTCTGAGAGATAAGTGTGTGTGAAAGCCGAAATTCACCTAGCTTGTTGGGAAAACAAAGTTTTTTTCAGATGCAAACTCCACTCCATACATATCTATGGGTATGGGCTAGATTGACTCGGTTTTAGTGAAAACTGCAGGAACTTCAAACCGGCACTAGGAAACAGACTGAGAAACCAGAGTAAAGTTTCTACTGCAACAATTTCCCTTTCTTCTACATGAACGAACGTCTCTCCACATGCTCAGTTCTGAGTGATAATTCTGTGTGAAAGCCGTCCTTCACCTAGCATGTTGGGAACACAAAGTTTCTTTTCAGTTGCAAACACCAATCCATACATATCTATGGGTATGGGCTTGCTCCAACTAGGTTTTTGAGTGAAAACTGCAGAAACATCAAACAGGCACTAGGAAATAGACTAAGAAAATGGAGTAAAAGTTTCTCCTGCAAACAGTTCCCTTTGTGCTAGATGAACGAACGTCTCTCCACATGCTCAGTTCTTAGAGTTATGTGTGTGAAAGCCGTCCTTCGCCTTGCTTGATGGGAACACAAATTATCTTTTCTTTTGCAAACTCCAATCCATACATATATATGGGGGAGGTAATAGCTCCAACTCAGTTTTACAGTGAATTCTGCAGGAACTGCAAACAGACACTGGGAAACAGACTGTGAAACCAGAGTAAAAATTTTTCCTGCAACCCGTTCCATTTGTGCTAGATAAACGAACGTCTCTCCACATGCTCAGTTCTGAGAGATAAGTGTGTTTGAAAGCCGAAATTCACCTAGCTTGTTGGGAACACAAAGTTTCTTTCAGGTGCAAAATAAACTCGATACTTATATATGGGGATGTACTAGCCCCAACAACTTTTTACAGTGAAAACTGCAGAAAATTCAAACCAGCACTAGGAAACACACAGAGCAACCAAAGTAAAAGTTTCCCTGCAAAAGTTCCCTTTGTGCTAGATGAACGAACGTCTCTCCACATGCTCTGTTCTGAGAGATAAGTGTGTGTGAATGCCGTCCTTCACCTAGCTTGTGGGGAACACAAAGTTTCTTTTCAGTTGCAAACCCCACTCCATACATATCTATGGGGAGGTACTAGCTCCAATTCTGTTTTACTGTGAAAACTGCAGGAACTTCAAACCGGCAGTAGGAAACAGACTGAGAAACCAGAGTAAAAGTTTCTCCTGCAACCCGTTCCATTTGTACTCGATGAACGTACGTCTCTCCACATGCTCAGTTCTGAGACATATGTGTGAGTTAAAACAGTCCTTCACCTTGCTTGTTGGGAACACAAAGTTTCTTTTCAGTTGCAAACTCCAATCCATACATATATATGGGGAGATAATAGCTCCATCTCGGTTTTACAGTGAATACTGCAGGAACTGCAAACCGAAACTGGGAAACAGACTGAGAAACCAGAGTAAAAGTTTCTCTTGCAACCCGTTCCTTTGTGCTAGATAAACGAACGTCTCTCCACATGCTAAGTTCTGAGTGATATCTGTGTGTGAAAGCCATCCTTCAACTAGCTTGATGGGAAAACAAAGTTTCTTTTCAGTGGCAAACACCAATCCATACATATCTATGGGTATGTGCTTGCTCCAACTAGGTTTTACAGTAAAAACTGCAGAAACATCAAACAGGCACTAGGAAATTGACTGAGAACCTGGAGTAAATGTTTCTCCTGCAAACCGTTCAATTTGTGCTAGATGAACGAACGTCTCTCCACATGCTCAGTTCTGAGATTTATGTGTGTGAAAGCCGTCCTTCGCCTTGCTTGATGGGAACACAAATTATCTTTTCATTTGCAAACTCCAAACCATACATATATATGGGGGAGGTAATAGCTCCAAATCAGTTTTACAGTGAATTCTGCAATAACTGCAAAACGACACTGGGAAACAGACTGTGAAACCAGAGTAAAAATTTCTCCTGCAACCAGTTCCATTTGTGCTAGATAAACGAACGTCTCTCCACATGCTCAGTTCTGAGAGATAAGTGTGTGTGAAAGCCGTCCTTCACCTAGCTTATTGGGAACACAAAGTTTTTTTCAGGTGCAAAATCCACTCCATACATATATATGGGGATGTACTAGCCCCAACCCCTTCTTACAGTGAAAACTGCAGAAAATTCAAACCAGCACTAGGAAACACACAGAGCAACCAAAGAAAAAGTTTCTCCTGAAACCCGTTCCATTTGTGCTAGATGAACGAACGTCTCTCCACATGCTCAGTTCGCAGAGATATTTGTGTGTGAAAGCCGTAATTCACCTAGCTTGTTGGGAACACTAAGTTTCTTTTCAGTTGCAATCTCCACTCCATAAATATCTATGGGGAGGTTCTAGCTCCAAATCTGTTTTACTGTGAAAACTGCAGGAACTTCAAACCGGCAGTAGGAAACAGACTGAGAAACCAGTGTAAATGTTTCCCTGCAACCCGTTCCATTTGTGCTAGATGAACCAACGTCTCTCCACATGCTCAGTTCTGAGAGATAAGTGTGTGTGAACGCCGTACTTCACCTAACTTCTTGGGATCACAAAGTTTCTTTTCAGTTGCAAACGCCAATCCACACATATATATGGGTATGGGCTAGCTCCAACTCGGTTTTACAGTGAAAACTGCAGGAACTTCAAACCGGCATGAGGAAACAGACTGAGAAACCAGAGTAAAAGTTTCTCCTGCAACCCGTTCCCTTTCTGCTAGATGAACGAAAGTCTCTCCACATGCTCAGGTCTGAGAGATAAGTGTGTGTGAAAACCGTCCTTCACCTAGCTTGTTGGGAAAACAAAGATTCTTTTCAGTTCCAACTCCACTCCATACATATATATGGGGAGGTACTAGCTCCAACTCGGTTTTACAGTGAAAACTGCAGGAACTTCAAACCGGCATGAGGAAACAGACTGAGAAACCAGAGTAAAAGATTCTCCTGCAACCCGTTCCTTTGTGTTAGATAAACGAACGTCTCTCCACAAGCTCAGTTCTGAGAGATAAGTGTGTGTGAAAGCCGAAATTCACCTAGCTTGTTGGGAAAACAAAGTTTTTTTCAGATGCAAACTCCACTCCATACATATCTATGGGTATGGGCTAGATTGACTCGGTTTTAGTGAAAACTGCAGGAACTTCAAACCGGCACTAGGAAACAGACTGAGAAACCAGAGTAAAGTTTCTACTGCAACAATTTCCCTTTCTTCTACATGAACGAACGTCTCTCCACATGCTCAGTTCTGAGTGATAATTCTGTGTGAAAGCCGTCCTTCACCTAGCATGTTGGGAACACAAAGTTTCTTTTCAGTTGCAAACACCAATCCATACATATCTATGGGTATGGGCTTGCTCCAACTAGGTTTTTGAGTGAAAACTGCAGAAACATCAAACAGGCACTAGGAAATAGACTAAGAAAATGGAGTAAAAGTTTCTCCTGCAAACAGTTCCCTTTGTGCTAGATGAACGAACGTCTCTCCACATGCTCAGTTCTTAGAGTTATGTGTGTGAAAGCCGTCCTTCGCCTTGCTTGATGGGAACACAAATTATCTTTTCTTTTGCAAACTCCAATCCATACATATATATGGGGGAGGTAATAGCTCCAACTCAGTTTTACAGTGAATTCTGCAGGAACTGCAAACAGACACTGGGAAACAGACTGTGAAACCAGAGTAAAAATTTTTCCTGCAACCCGTTCCATTTGTGCTAGATAAACGAACGTCTCTCCACATGCTCAGTTCTGAGAGATAAGTGTGTTTGAAAGCCGAAATTCACCTAGCTTGTTGGGAACACAAAGTTTCTTTCAGGTGCAAAATAAACTCGATACTTATATATGGGGATGTACTAGCCCCAACAACTTTTTACAGTGAAAACTGCAGAAAATTCAAACCAGCACTAGGAAACACACAGAGCAACCAAAGTAAAAGTTTCCCTGCAAAAGTTCCCTTTGTGCTAGATGAACGAACGTCTCTCCACATGCTCTGTTCTGAGAGATAAGTGTGTGTGAATGCCGTCCTTCACCTAGCTTGTGGGGAACACAAAGTTTCTTTTCAGTTGCAAACCCCACTCCATACATATCTATGGGTATGTGCTAGCTCCAACTCGGTTTTACAGTGAAAACTGCAGGAACTTCAAAACGGCACTAGGAAACAGACTGTGAAACCAGAGTAAAGTTTCTCCTGCAAGCCGTTCCCTTTCTGCTAGATGAAAGATTGTCTCTCCACATGCTCAATTCTGAGAGATAAGTGGGTTTGAAAACCGTCCTTCACCTGGGTTGATGGGAACACAAAGTTTCTTTTAAGTTGCAAACTCCACTCCATACATATATATGGGGAGGTACTAGCTCCAAATCGATTTTACAGTGAAAACTGCAGGAACTTCAAAACGGCACTTGGAAACAGACTGAGAATCCAGAGTAAAAGTTTCTCCTGCAACCCAGTCCATGTTTGCTAGATGAAAGAATGTCTCTCCACATGCTCACTTCTGAGTCATAAGTGTGTGTGAAACCCGAATTTCAACTAGCTTTTTGGGAACACAAGTTTCTTTTCAGTAGCTAACTCCACTCCATACATATCTATGGGTATGGGCTAGCTCCAACTCGGTTTTACAGTGAAAACTGCAGGAACTTCAAACCAGCACTAGGAAAGAGACTGAGAAACCAGATTAAAAATTTCTCCTGCAACCCGTTCCCTTTGTGCTAGATGAACGAATGTCTCTCCACACGCTCAGTTCTGAGATAAGTGTGTTTGAAAGCCGAAATTCAACTAGCTTGTAGGGAACACAAAGTTTCTTTTCAGGTGCAAATTCCATTCCATACATATATATGGGGTGGTTCTAGCCCCAACATATATTTACAGTGAAAACTTCAGAAACTTCAAACCAGCACTAGGAAAACACTGAGCAACCAGAGTAAAAGTTTGTCCTGAAACCTGTTCCCTTTTTTGGTAGATGAAGGAACTTCTCTCCACATGCTCATTTCTCAGAGAAAATTAGGTGTAAAATCCGTCCATCCACTAGCTTGTTGGGAACACTAAGTTTCTTTTAAGTTGTAAACTCCACTCCATACTTATATATGTTGAGGTACTAGGTCCAACTCGGTTTTACAGGGAAAACTGCAGGAACATCTAACCGGCACTAGGAAACAGACTGAGAAACCAGAGTAAAAGTTTCCCCTGCAACCCGTTCCCTTTGTGCTAGATGAACGAACGTCTCTCCACATGCTCAGTTCTGAGAGATAAGTGTGCGTGAAAGCCGTCCTTCACCTAGCTTGTTGGGAACACAAAGTTTCTTTTCAGTTGCAAACTCCAATCCATACATATCTATGGGTATGGGCTAGCTCCAACTCGGTGTTACGGTGAAAACTGCAGGAATATCAAATCGGCACTAGGAAACATACTGAGAAAACAGGGTAAAAGTTTCTCCTGCAAACCGTTCCCTTACTGCTAGATGAACGAACGTCTCTCCACATGCCCAATTCTGAGAAATATGTGTGTTTGAACGTCGTCCTTCACATAGATTGTTGTGAACACAAAGTTTCTTTTCTGTTGCAAACTCCACTCCATACATATATATGGGGAGGTACTAGCTCCAAATTTGTTTTACAGTGAAAACTGCAGGAACTTCAAACCGGCACTAGAAAACAGTCTGTGAAACCAGAGTAATAGTTTCTCCTGCAACACATTCACTTTGTGCTAGATGAACGAACGTCTCTCAACATGCTCAATTCTGAGAGATAAGTATGTTTGAATGCCGTACTTCACCTAGCTTGTTGGGAACACAAAGTTTCTTTTCAGTTGCAAACTCCACTCCATAGATATATAAGGGGAGGTACTAGTTCCAACTCGGTTTTAGAGTGAAAACTGCAGGAACTTCAAACCGGCACTAGGAAACAGACTGAGAAACCAGAGTAAAAGTTTCCCCTGCAACCCGTTCCCTTTGTGCTTGATGAACGAACGTCTCTCCACATGTTAAATTGTGAGACATTAGTGTATGTGGAAGCCGTCCTTCAACTAGCTTGTTGGGAACACAACGTTTCTTTTCATTTGCAATCTCCACTCCATATATATTTATGGGTATGGGCTAGCTACAACTCGGTGTTACAGTGAAAACTGCAGGAACTTCAAACCGGCACTAGGAAACAGACTGAGAAACTAGAGTAAAAGTTTCTCCTGCAAACCGTTTCAATTGTGCTAGATGAACGAACGTCTCTCCACATGCTCAGTTCTGAGAGATAAGTGTGTGTGAAAGCCTTCCTTCACCTAGCTTGTTGGGAATACAAAGTTTCTTTTCAGTTGAAATCTCCACTCCATATATATATATGGGGAGGCACTATCTCCAACTCGGTTTTACAGTGAAACCTGAAGGAACATCAAAACGTCACTAGGAAACAGACTGAGATACCAGAGTAAAAGTTTCTCTGCAACACGTTCCCTTTCTGATAGATGAACGAAAGTCTCTCCACATGCTCAGGTCTGAGAAATAAGTGTGTGTGAAAGCCAACCATCTTATAGCATGTTGGGAACACAAAGATACTTTTCAGTTGCAATCTCCACTCCATACATATATATGGGGCGGTACTAGATCCAACTCGGTTTTACACTGAAAACTGAAGGAATTTCAAAACGGCTCTAGGAAACAGACTGAGAAACCAGAGTAAAATTTCTCCTGCAACCCGTTCACTTTTTGCTAGATGAACGAACGTCTCTCCTCATTCTCAGTTCTGAGAGATAATTCTGTGTGAAACCGTCCTTCACCTAGCTTGTTGGGAACACATAGTTTCTATTCATTTGCAAACTCCACTCCATACATATATATGGGCAGTTACTAGCTCCAACTCGGTTTTACTGTGATAACCCAGGAACTTCAAACCGGCACTAGGAAACAGACTTAGAAACCAGAGTAAAAGATTCTCCTGCAAACAGTTCCTTTGTGCTAGGTGAACGAACGTCTCTACTCATGCTCAGTTCTGAGACATATGTGTGTGTGAAAGCCGACCATCACCTAGCTTGTTGGGAACTCAAAATTCCTTTCAATTGCAAAATCCACTCCATAAATATCTATGGTTATGGGCTAGCTTAAACTCTGTTTTACAGTGAAAACTGCAGGAAGTTCAAACCGGCAATAGGAAACAGACTGAAAAACCAGAGTAAAAGTTTTTCCTGCAACAAGTTCCTTTATGCTAGTTGAAGGAACGTCTCTCTACATGCTCAATTCTGAGAGATATGTGTGTTTGAAAGCCGTCCTTCAAATAACTTGTAGGGAACACAATGTTTCTTTTCAGTTGCAAACTCCATTCCATACATTTATACGGGGAGGTACTAGCTCCAAATCAGTTTTACAGTGAAAACTGCAGGAAGATCAATCCGACACTAGGAAACAAACTAAGAAACCAGAGTAAAACTTTCTAATGCAACCCGTTCCAATTTTGCTATATGAACGAACGTCTCTCCTCATGCTAAATTCTGAGTCATATGTGTGTTTGAAACCCGACCTTCACCTAGCTTGTTGGGAACACAAAGATTCTTTTCAGTAGCAAATTCAGCTCCATACATATCTATGGGTATGGGCTAGCTCCAACTATGTTTTACAGTGAAAACTGCAGGAAGTTCAAACCGGCACTAGTAAACAGATTGAGAAACCAGAGTAAAGTTTCCCCTACAACCCGTTCCCTTTGTGCTAGATGAACGAACGTCTCACCACATACTCAGTTCTGAGTGATAAGTGTGTGTGAAAGCCGTAATTCACCTAGCTTGTTGGGAACACAAAGTTTCTTTTCAGTTGCAAAATCCACTGCATATATATATATGGGAGGTACTAGATCCAACTCGGTGTTATAGTGAAATCTGAAGGAATTTCAAACCGGCACTAGGAAACAGACTGAGAAACCAGAGAAAAATTTTCCCCTGCAAGCAGTTCCCTTTCTGCTAGATGAAAGATTGTCTCTCCAAATGCTCAATTCTGAGAGATAAGTGTGTGTGAAAGCCATCGTTCACATAGCTTGTTGGGAACACAAAGTTTTTTCATTAACAAACTCCAGTCCATACATATCTATGGGTAGGGACTAGCTCCAACTCGGTTTTACAGTGAAAACTGCAGGAAATTCAAACCAGCACTAGGAATCACACTGAGAAAAAAGAGTAAAAATTTCTCCTGAAAACCGTTCCCATTGTGCTAGATGAACGAACTTCTCTCCACATACTCAGTTCTGAGATAAGTGTGTGTGAAAGCCGTCCTTCACCTAGCTTGTTGGGAACACAAAGTTTCTTTTCAGTTGCAAACTCCAATCGATACATATCTATGGGTAGGAACAAGCTCCAACTTGATTTTACAGTGAAAACTGCAGGAAATTCAAACCGGCACTAGAAAACTGACTGAGAATCCAGAGTAAAATTTTCCCGGCAACACGTTCCCTTTGTGATAGATGAACGAACGTCTCTCAACATGATCAATTCTGAGAGACATTTTTGTGTGAAAGCCATTCTTCACCTAGCTTGTTGGGAACACAAAGTTTCTTTTCAGTTTCAAACACCACTCCATACATATATATTGGGATGTACTAGATCCAACTCGGTGTTACAGTGAAAACTGCAGGAACTTCAATCCGGCACTAGGAAACATACTGAGAAATCAGAGTAAAGTTTCTCCTGCAACCCGTTCCATTTGTGCTAGATGAACAAACGTCTCTCCCCATGCTAAATTCTGAGAAATAAGTGTGTTTGAAAACCGTCCTTCAATTAGCTTGTTGTGAACACAAAGTTTCTTTTCAGTTGCAAAGTCCACTCCATACATATATATGGGGAGGTACTAGCTCCAATTTGGTTTTACAGTGAAAACTGCAGGAACTTCAAACCGGCACTAAGAAACGGACTGAGTAACCAGAGTAAAAGATTCTCCTGCAATACATTCCCATTTTGCTAGATGAACGAACGTCTCCCCACATGCACAGTTCTGAGATAAGTGTGTGTGAAAGCCGTCCTTCAACAAGCTTGTTGGGAACACAAAGTTACTTTTAAGTTTCAAACTCCAATCCATACATATAGATGGTTACGTCCTAGCTACAACTCGGTTTTACTGTGAAAACTGCAGGAACTTTAAACCGGCACTAGAAAAAAGTCTGAGAAACCAGAGTAATAGTTTCTCCTGCAACACTTTCCCTTTGTAGTAGATGAAAGAACTTCTCTCAACATGCTCAATTCTGAGAGATATTTGTGTGTGAAAGGCATACTTCACGTAGTTTGTTGGGAACACAAAGTTTATTTTCATTTGCAAAATCCATTCCATACATATATATTGGGAGGTACTAACTCCAAATCGGTTTTACAGTGAAAATTGAAGGAGCTTCAAACAGGCATTAGGAAACAGACTGAGAACCAGGGTAAAAGTTTCTCCTGCCACCTGTTGCATTTGTGCTAGATGAACGAACGTCTCTACTCATGCTCAGTTCTGAAACATATTTGTGTGTGAAAGCCGTTCTTCACCTAGCTTGTTGGGAACACTAAGTTTCTTTTAGGATGCAAACTCCAATCCTTACATATATATGGGGAGGTACTAGTTCCAACTTGGTTTTACAGTGAAAACTGCAGGAAATTCAAACCGGCCCGAGGAAACAGAGTGAGAAACCAGAGAAAAGTTTCTAGTGCAAACCGTTCCCTTTGTGCTAGACGAAGGAACGTCTCTCGACATGCTCAGTTCTGAGAGATAATTGTGTGGGAAAGCCGTCCTTCACATAGCTTGTTGGGAACACAAAGTTTCTTTTCCTTAACAAATTTCACTCCATACATATTTATGGGTACGGACTAGCTCCAACTCGGTTTTACAGAGAAAACTGCTGGAACTTCAAACCGGCACTAGGAAACAGACTGAGAAACCAGAGAAAAAGGTTCCCCTGCAACCCGTTCACTTTGTGCTAGATGAACGAACGTCTCTCCACATGCTCAGTTCTGAGATATAAGTTTGTGTGAAAGCCGTCCTTCAACTAGCTTGTTGGGAACACAATGTTTCTTTTCATTTGCAAAGTCCACTCCATACATATCTATGGGTATTGTCAAGCTCCAACTCGGTGTTACAGTGAAAACTGCAGGAAATTCAAACAGGCACTAGGAAACAGACTGAGATACCAGAGTAATAGTTTTTCCTGCAACACATTCACTTTGTGATAGATGAACGAACGTCTTTCCACATGCTCAATTCTGAGAGATAAGTATGTTTGAATGCCGTCATTCACCTAGCTTGTTGGGAAAACAAAGTTCCTTTTAACATGCAAACTCCAATCCATACATATATATGGGGAGGTACTAGATCCAACTCGGTTTTACAGTGAAAACTGCAGGAAATTCAAACCGGCACTAGGAAACAGACTGAGAAATCAGAGTAAAGTTTCACCGGCAACCCGTTCCATTTATGCTAGATGAACGAACGTCTCTCCACATGCTCAGTTCTGAGAGATAAGTGTGTGTGAAAGCCGTCCTTCACCTAGCTTGTTTGGAACACATAGTTTCTATTCATTTGCAAACTCCATTCCATACATATATATGGGCAGGTACTAGCTCCAACTCTGTTTTACAGTGATAACTCAGGAAATTGAAACCGGCACTAGGAAACAGACTGAGAAACCAGAGTAAAAGTTTCTCCTGCAAACAGTTCCCTTTGTGCTAGATGAACGAACGTCTCTCAACATGCTCAGTTCAGAGAGAAATGTCTGTGTGAAAGCCGTCCTTAAGATAGTTTGTTGGGAACACAAACATTCTTTTCATTTGCAAACTCCAATCCATACAAATATATGGGGAGGTAAAAGCTCCAAATCGGTTTTACAGTGATAACTGCAGGAAGTTAAAACCGGCACTAGGAAACAGACTGAGAAACCAGAATAAAAGTTTCTCCTGAAAACCGTTCCCTTTCTGCTAGATGAAGGAACGTCTCTCAACATGCTCAATTCTGAGAGATTTTTGTGTGTGAAAGCCGTCCTTCACCTAGCTTGTTGGGAACACAAAGTTTCTTTTCAGTTGCAAACTCCATTCCATACATTTATATGGGGAGGTACAAGCTCCAAATCAGTTTTACAGTGAAAACTGCAGGAAGTTCAAACCGGCACTAGGAAACAGACTGAGAAACCAGAGTAAAATTTTCTGCTGCAAACCGTTCCAATTTTTTTATATGAACGAACGTCTCTCTTCATGTTCAGTTCTGAGTCATATGTGTGTGTGAAAGCCGACATTCAACTAGCTTGTTGGGATCACAAAGTTTCTTTTCATTAGCAAAATCCACTCCATACATATCTATGGGTAGGTACTAGCTCCAACTCGTTTCCTAGTGAAATCTGCAGGAAATTCAAACAGGCACTAGGAAACAGACTGAGAAACCAGAGAAAAAGTTTCTCTTGCAACCAGTTCACTTTGTGCTATATGAACGAACGTCTCTCCACATCCTCAGTTCTGAGATAAGTGTGTGTGAAAGACGTCCTTCACCTAGCTTGTTGGGAACACAAAGTTTCTTTTCATTAACAAACTCCACTCCATAGATATCTATGGGTAGGTACTATCTCCAACTCGTTTCCTAGTGAAATCTGCAGGAAATTCAAACAGGCACTAGAAAACAGACTTAGAAACCAGAGTAAAAGTTTCTCCTGCAACCCGTTCCCTTTGTGCTAGATGAACGAACGTCACTCCACATGCTCAGTTCTAAGAGATAATTGTGTGTGAAAGCAGTCCTTCAACTAGCTGGTTGAGAACACAAAGTTTCTTTTCAGTTGCAAACACCACACCATACATATCTATGGGTATGGGCAAGCTCCAACTCTGTTTTACAGTGAAAACTGCAGAAAATTCAAACCAGCAGTAGGAAACATACTGAGAAACCAGAGTAAAAGTTTCCCCTGCAACCCGTTCCCTTTCTGCTAGGTGAAAGAACGTCTCTCCACCTGCTCATTTCTGAGAGAAAATTATGTGTGAAAGACGAACTTCACCTAACTTGTTTGGAACACAAAGTTTCTTTTAGGTTGCAAACCCCACTCCATACATATATATGGGGAGGTACTAGCTCCACCTCGGTTTTAAAGGGAAAACTGCAGGAACTTCTAACCGGCACTAGGAAACAGACTGAGAATCCAGAGAAAAAGTTTCTCCTGCAATTCGTTCCCTTTGTGCTAAATGAACGAATGTCTCTCCACATGCTGAGATCGGAGAGATATGTGTGTGTGAAAGCCGTAATTCACCTAGCTTGTTGGGAACCCGAAGTTTCTTTTCAGTTGCCAACTCCACTCCATACATATATATGGGGAGGTACTACCTCCAAATCTGTTTTACAGTGAAAACTGCAGGAACTTCAAACCGGCAGTAGGAAACAGACTGAGAAACCAGAGTAAAAGTTTCACCTGCAACCCGTTCCCTTTGTGCTAAATGAACGAAAATCTCTCCACATGCTCAGTTCTGAGAGATAATTGTGTGTGAAAGCCGTCCTTCACATAGCTTGTTGGGAACACAAAGTTTTTTTTTCTTAACAAATTTCACTCCGTACATATTTATGGTTAGGGACTAGCTCCAACTCGGTTTTACAGAGAAAAGTGCAGGAACTTCAAACCGGCACTAGGAAACAGACTGAGAAACCAGAGTAAAAGTTTCCCCTGCAACCCGTTCCCTTTGTGCTAGATGAACGAACGTTTCTCCACATGCTCAGTTCTGAGACATAAGTGTGTGTGAAAGCCGTCCTTCACCTAGCTTGTTGGGAACACAAAGTTTCTTTTCAGTTGCAAACTCCTATCCATACATATCTGTGGTTATGGAATAGCTCCAACTCGGTTTTACAGTGAAAATTGCAGGAACTTCAAACCGGCACTTGAAAACAGACTGAGAAACCAGAGTAATAGTTTCTCCTGCAACACGTTCCATTTGGGATAGATGAACGAACGTCTCTCAACATGCTCAATTCTGAGAGATATATTTGTGTGAAAGCCATTCTTCACCTAGCTTGTTGGGAACACAAAGTTTCTTTTCAGTTGCAAACTCCATTCCATACATTTATATGGGGAGGTACAAGCTCCAAATCAGTTTTACAGTAAAAACTGCAGGAAGTTCAAACCGGCACTAGGAAACAGACTGAGAATCCAGAGTAAAATTTTCTGCTGCAAACCGTTCCAATTTTTCTATATGAACGAACGTCTCTCTTCATGCTCAGTTCTGAGTCATATGTGTGTGTGAAAGCTGAACTTCACCTAGCTTGTTGGGATCACAAAGTTTCTTTTCAGTAGCAAAATCCACTCCATAGATATCTATGGGTAGGTACTAGCTCCAACTCGTTTCCTAGTGAAATCTGCAGGAAATTCAAACAGGCACTAGTAAACAGACTGAGAAACCAGAGAAAAAGTTTCTCTTGCAACCAGTTCACTTTGTGCTATATGAACGAACGTCTCTCCACATCCTCAGTTCAGAGATAAGGGTGTGTGAAAGACGTCCTTCACCTAGCTTGTTGGGAACACAAAGTTTCTTTTCATTAACAAACTCCACTCCATAGATATCTATGGGTAGGTACTAGCTCCAACTCGTTTCCTAGTGAAATCTGCAGGAAATTCAAACAGGCACTAGGAAACAGACTGAGAAACCAGAGAAAAAGTTTCTCTTGCAACCCGTTCCCTTTCTGCTAGATGAACGAACGTCACTCCACATGCTCAGTTCTAAGAGATAATTGTGTGTGAGAGCCGTCCTTCAACTAGCTTGTTGGGAACACAAAGTTTCTTTTCGGTTGCAAACACCACTCCATACATATCTATGTGTATGGGCAAGCTCCAACTCTGTTTTACAGTGAAAACTGCAGAAACTTCAAACCAGCAGTAGGAAATATACTGAGAAACCAGAGTAAAAGTTTCCCCTGCAACCCGTTCCCTTTCTGCTAGATGAAAGAACGTCTCTCCACCTGCTCATTTCAGAGAGAAAATTATGTGTGAAAGACGAACTTCACCTAACTTGTTTGGAACACAAAGTTTCTTTTAGGTTGCAAACCCCACTCCATACATATATATGGAGAGGTACTAGCTCCACCTCGGTTTTAAAGGGAAAACTGCAGGAACTTCTAACCGGCACTAGGAAACAGACTGAGAATCCAGAGAAAATGTTTCTCCTGCAATTCGTTCCCTTTGTGCTAGATGAACGAACGTCTCTCCACATGCTGAGATCGGAGAGATATGTGTGTGTGAAAGCCGTAATTCACCTAGCTTGTTGGGAACCCGAAGTTTCTTTTCAGTTGCAAACTCCAATCCATACATATATATGGGGAGGTACTACCTCCAAATCTGTTTTACAGTGCAAACTGCAGGAACTTCAAACCGGCAGTAGGAAACAGACTGAGAAACCAGAGTAAAAGTTTCACCTGCAACCCGTTCCCTTTGTGCTAGATGAACGAAAATCTCTCTACATGCTCAGTTCTGAGAGATAATTGTGTGTGAAAGCCGTCCTTCACATAGCTTGTTGGGAACACAAAGTTTTTTTTCTTTAACAAATTTCACTCCGTACATATTTATGGGTAGGGACTAGCTCCAACTCGGTTTTACAGAGAAAAGTGCAGGAATTTCAAACCGGCACTAGGAAACAGACTGAGAAACCAGAGTAAAAGTTTCCCCTGCAACCCGTTCCCTTTGTGCTAGATGAACGAACGTCTCTCCACATGCTCAGTTCTGAGACATAAGTGTGTGTGAAAGCCGTCCTTCACCTAGCTTGTTGGGAACACAAAGTTTCTTTTCAGTTGCAAACTCCAATCCATAAATATCTGTGGTTATGGAATAGCTCCAACTCGGTTTTACAGTGAAAATTGCAGGATCTTCAAACCGGCACTTGAAAACAGACTGAGAAACCAGAGTAATAGTTTCTCCTGCAACACGTTCCATTTGGGATAGATGAACGAACGTCTCTCAACATGCTCAATTCTGAGAGATATGTTTGTGTGAAAGCCATCCTTCACCTAGCTTGTTGGGAACACAAAGTTTCTTTTCAGTTGCAAACTCCACTCCATACATATATATGAGGTGGTACCAGCTCCAACTCGGTTTTACAATGAAAACTGCAGGAACTTCAAACCGGCACTAGGAAACAGACTGAAAAGCCAGAGTAAAAGTTTCTCCTGCAACCCCTTCCCTTTGTGCTAGATGAACGAACGTCTCTCCACATGCTCAGTTCTGAGAGATAAGTGTGTGTGAAAGCCGTCCTTCACATAGCTGGTTGGGAACACAAAGTTTCTTTTCATTAACAAAATTCACTCCATACATATCTATGTGTAGGGACTAGCTCCAACACTGTTTTACAGAGAAAACTGCAGGAAATTCAAACCGGCACTCGGAAACAGACTGAGAAACCAGAGTAAAAGTATCCCCTGCAACCCGTTCCCTTTGGCTAGATGAACGAACGTCTCTCCACATGCTCAGTTCTGAGACATAAGTGTGTGTGAAAGCCGTACTTCAACTAGCTTGTTATGAACACAAAGTTTCTTTTCAGGTGCCAACACCACTCCATACATATATATGGGGAGGTACTAGCCCCAACACCTTTTTCAGTGAAAATTGCAGGAACTTCAAACAGGCACTAGGAAACACACTGAGCATCCAGAATTAAAGTTTCTCCTGCAACACGTTCCCTTTGTGCTAGATGAACGAACTTCTCCCCACATGCCCATTTCTGAGAGAAAATTATGTGTGAAAGCCGTCCTTCACCTAGCTTGTTGGGAACACAAAGTTTCTTTTAGGTACAAACTCCACTCCATACATATATATGGGGCGGTACTATCTCCAACGCGGTGTTACAGGGAAAACTGCAGGAACTTCAAACCGGCAGTAGGAAACAGACTGAGAAACCAGAGTAAAAGTTTCACCTGCAACCCGTTCCCTATGTGCTAGATGAACGAACATCTCTCCACATGCTCAGTTCTGAGATATCAGTGTGTGTGAAAGCCGTCCTTCACCTAGCTTGTTTGGAACACAATGTTTCTTTTCAGTAGCAAACTCCACTCCATACATATCTATGGGTATGGGCAAGCTCAAACTCGGTTTTACAGAGAAAACTGCAGAAACTTCAAACTAGCACTAGGAAACAGACTGAGAAACCAAAGAAAAAGTTTCCCCTGCAACCCGTTCCCTTTCTGCTAGATGAACGAACGTCTCTCCACATGCTCATTTCTGAGAGAAAATTATGTGTGAAAGACGACCTTCACCTAACTAGTTTGGAACTCAAAGTTTCTTTTAAGTTGCAAAATCCACTCCTTACATATATATGGGGAGGTACTAGCTCCAACTCGGTTTTACAGGGAAAATTGCAGGAAGTTCTACCCCGCACTAGGAAACAGACTGAGAAACCAGAGTAAAAGTTTCCCCTGCAATCCATTCCCTTTGTGCTAGATGAACGAAAGTCTCTCCACATGCTAAGTTCGGAGAGATATGTGTGTGTGAAAACCGTAATTAACCTAGCTTGTTGGGAACCCAAAGTTTCTTTTCAGTTGCAAACTCCACTCCATACTTATATATGGGGAGGTACTAGCTCCAAATCTGTTTTACAGTGAAAACTGCAGGAACTTCAAACCGGCAGTAGGAAACAGACTGAGAAAAAAGAGAAAAGTTTCACCTGCACCCCGTTCCCTTTGTGCTAGATGAACGAACATCTCTCCACATGCTCAGTTCTGAGAGATCACTGTGTGTGAAAGCCGTCGTTCACCAAGCTTGTTGGGAACACAAAGTTTCTTTTCAGTTGCAAACTCCACTCCATACATATCTATGGGTATGGGCTAGCTCCAACTCGGTTTTACATTGAAAACTGCAGGAACTTCAAACAGGCACGAGGAAACAGAGTGAGAAACCAGAGAAAAGTTTCTACTGCAACCCGTTCCCTTTGTGCTAGATGAACGAACATCTCTCCACATGCTCAGTTCTTAGAGATAAGTGTGTGTGAAAGCAGAAATTCACCTAGCTTATTGGGAACACAAAATTTCATTTCAGGTGCAAACTCCACTCCATACATATATATGGGGAGGTACTAGCCCCAAAATATTTTTCAGTGAAAATTGCAGGAACTTCAAATCGGCACTAGGAAAAACACTGAGCATCCAGATTTAAAGTTTCTCCTGCAATACGTTCCCTTTGTGCTCGATGAAAGAACGTCTCCCCACATGCTCAGTTCTGAGATATAAGTGTGTGTGAAAGCCGTCCTTCAACTAGCTTGTTGGGAACACAATGTTTCTTTTCATTTGCAAACTCCACTCCATACATATCTATGGGTATTGTCTAGCTCCAACTCGGTGTTACAGTGAAAACTGCAGGAAATTCAAACAGGCACTAGGAAACAGACTGAGATACCAGAGTAATAGTTTCTCCTGCAACAAATTCACTTTGTGATAGATGAACGAACGTCTTTCCACATGCTCAATTCTGAGAGATAAGTATGTTTGAATGCCGTCATTCACCTAGCTTGTTGGGAAAACAAAGTTCCTTTTAACATGCAAACTCCAATCCATACATATATATGGGGAGGTACTAGTTCCAACTCGGTTTTACAGTGAAAACTGCAGGAAATTCAAACCGGCACTAGGAAACAGACTGAGAAACCAGAGTAAAATTTTCTCCTGCAAAAAGTTCCCTTTGTGCTAGATGAACGAATGTCTCTCAACATGCTCAGTTCAGAGAGAAAAGTCTGTGTGATAGCCGTCCTTAAGCTAGCTTGTTGGCAACACAAAGATTCTTTTCATTTGCAAACTCCAATCCATACAAATATATGGGGAGGTAATAGCTCCAAATCGGTTTTACAGTGATAACTGCAGGAACATCAAACCGGCACTAGGAAACAGACTGAGAAACCAGAATAAAAGTTTCTCCTGAAAACCGTTCCCTTTCTGCTAGATGAAGGAACGTCTCCCAACATGCTCAATTCTGAGAGATTTTTGTGTGTGAAAGCCGTCCTTCACCTAGCTTGTTGGGAACACAAAGTTTCTTTTCAGTTGCAAACTCCAATCCATAAATATCTGTGGTTATGGAATAGCTCCAACTCGGTTTTACAGTGAAAATTGCAGGATCTTCAAACCGGCACTTGAAAACAGACTGAGAAACCAGAGTAATAGTTTCTCCTGCAACACGTTCCATTTGGGATAGATGAACGAACGTCTCTCAACATGCTCAATTCTGAGAGATATGTTTGTGTGAAAGCCATTCTTCACCTAGCTTGTTGGGAACACAAAGTTTCTTTTCAGTTGCAAACTCCACTCCATACATATATATGAGGTGGTACCAGCTCCAACTCGGTTTTACAATGAAAACTGCAGGAACTTCAAACCGGCACTAGTAAACAGACTGAGAAGCCAGAGTAAAAGTTTCTCCTGCAACCCCTTCCCTTTGTGCTAGATGAACGAACGTCTCTCCACATGCTCAGTTCTGAGAGATAAGTGTGTGTGAAAGCCGTCCTTCACATAGCTGGTTGGGAACACAAAGTTTCTTTTCATTAACAAAATTCACTCCATACATATCTATGTGTAGGGACTAGCTCCAACACTGTTTTACAGAGAAAACTGCAGGAAATTCAAACCGGCACTTGGAAACAGACTGAGAAACCAGAGTAAAAGTATCCCCTGCAACCCGTTCCCTTTGGCTAGATGAACGAACGTCTCTCCACATGCTCAGTTCTGAGACATAAGTGTGTGTGAAAGCCGTACTTCAACTAGCTTGTTATGAACACAAAGTTTCTTTTCAGGTGCCAACACCACTCCATACATATATATGGGGAGGTACTAGCCCCAACACCTTTTTCAGTGAAAATTGCAGGAACTTCAAACAGGCACTAGGAAACACACTGAGCATCCAGAATTAAAGTTTCTCCTGCAACACGTTCCCTTTGTGCTAGATGAACGAAATTCTCCCCACATGCCCATTTCTGAGAGAAAATTATGTGTGAAAGACGACCTTCACCTAGCTTGTTGGGAACACAAAGTTTCTTTTAGGTACAAACTCCACTCCATACATATATATGGGGCGGTACTATCTCCAACGCGGTGTTACAGGGAAAACTGCAGGAACTTCAAACCGGCAGTAGGAAACAGACTGAGAAACCAGAGTAAAAATTTCACCCGCAACCCGTTCCCTATGTGCTAGATGAACGAACATCTCTCCACATGCTCAGTTCTGAGATATCAGTGTTTGTGAAAGCCGTCCTTCACCTAGCTTGTTTGGAACACAATGTTTCTTTTCAGTAGCAAACTCCACTCCATACATATCTATGGGTATGGGCAAGCTCAAACTCGGTTTTACAGAGAAAACTGCAGAAACTTCAAACTAGCACTAGGAAACAGACTGAGAAAACAAAGTAAAAGTTTCCCCTGCAACCCGTTCCCTTTCTGCTAGATGAACGAACGTCTCTCCACATGCTCATTTCTGAGAGAAAATTATGTGTGAAAGACGACCTTCACCTAACTAGTTTGGAAGTCAAAGTTTCTTTTAAGTTGCAAAATCCACTCCTTACATATATATGGGGAGGTACTAGCTCCAACTCGGTTTTACAGGGAAAATTGCAGGAAGTTCTACCCCGCACTAGGAAACAGACTGAGAAACCAGAGTAAAAGTTTCCCCTGCAATCCATTCCCTTTGTGCTAGATGAACGAAAGTCTCTCCACATGCTAAGTTCGGAGAGATATGTGTGTGTGAAAACCGTAATTAACCTAGCTTGTTGGGAACCCAAAGTTTCTTTTCAGTTGCAAACTCCACTCCATACATATATATGGGGAGGTACTAGCTCCAAATCTGTTTTACAGTGAAAACTGCAGGAACTTCAAACCGGCAGTAGGAAACAGACTGAGAAAAAAGAGAAAAGTTTCACCTGCACCCCGTTCCCTTTGTGCTAGATGAACGAACATCTCTCCACATGCTCAGTTCTGAGAGATCAGTGTGTGTGAAAGCCGTCGTTCACCAAGCTTGTTGGGAACACAAAGTTTCTTTTCAGTTGCAAACTCCACTCCATACATATCTATGGGTATGGGCTAGCTCCAACTCGGTTTTACATTGAAAACTGCAGGAACTTCAAACAGGCACGAGGAAACAGAGTGAGAAACCAGAGAAAAGTTTCTACTGCAACCCGTTCCCTTTGTGCTAGATGAACGAACATCTCTCCACATGCTCAGTTCTTAGAGATAAGTGTGTGTGAAAGCAGAAATTCACCTAGCTTATTGGGAACACAAAATTTCATTTCAGGTGCAAACTCCACTCCATACATATATATGGGGAGGTACTAGCCCCAAAATATTTTTCAGTGAAAATTGCATGAACTTCAAATCGGCACTAGGAAAAACACTGAGCATCCAGATTTAAAGTTTCTCCTGCAATACGTTCCCTTTGTGCTCGATGAAAGAACGTCTCCCCACATGCTCAGTTCTGAGATATAAGTGTGTGTGAAAGCCGTCCTTCAACTAGCTTGTTGGGAACACAATGTTTCTTTTCATTTGCAAACTCCACTCCATACATATCTATGGGTATTGTCTAGCTCCAACTCGGTGTTACAGTGAAAACTGCAGGAAATTCAAACAGGCACTAGGAAACAGACTGAGATACCAGAGTAATAGTTTCCCCTTCAACAAATTCACTTTGTGATAGATGAACGAACGTCTTTCCACATGCTCAATTCTGAGAGATAAGTATGTTTGAATGCCGTCATTCACCTAGCTTGTTGGGAAAACAAAGTTCCTTTTAACATGCAAACTCCAATCCATATATATATATGGGGAGGTACTAGTTCCAACTCGGTTTTACAGTGAAAACTGCAGGAAATTCAAACCGGCACTAGGAAACAGACTGAGAAACCAGAGTAAAAGTTTCTCCTGCAAACAGTTCCCTTTGTGCTAGATGAACGAATGTCTCTCAACATGCTCAGTTCAGAGAGAAAAGTCTGTGTGATAGCCGTACTTAAGCTAGCTAGTTGGGAACACAAAGATTCTTTTCTTTTGCAAACTCCAATCCATACAAATATATGGGGAGGTACAAGCTCCAAATCAGTTTTACAGTGAAAATTGCAGGAAGTTCAAACCGGCACTAGGAAACAGACTGAGAAACCAGAGTAAAAGTTTCTCCTGAAAACCGTTCCCTTTCTGCTAGATGAAGGAACGTCTCCCAACATGCTCAATTCTGAGAGATTTTTGTGTGTGAAAGCCGTCCTTCACCTAGCTTGTTGGGAACACAAAGTTTCTTTTCAGTTGCAAACTCCATTCCATACATTTATATGGGGAGGTACAAGCTCCAAATCAGTTTTACAGTGAAAATTGCAGGAAGTTCAAACCGGCACTAGGAAACAGACTGAGAAACCAGAGTAAAATTTTCTGCTGCAAACCGTTCCAATTTTTGTATATGAACGAACGTCTCTCTTCATGCTCAGTTCTGAGTCATATGTGTGTGTGAAAGCCGACCTTCACCTAGCTTGTTGGGAACACAAAGTTTGTTTTCAGTAGCAAAATCCACTCCATACATATCTATGGGTATGGGATAGATCCAACTCGGATTTACAGTGAAATCTGCAGGAACTTCAAACAGGCACTAGTAAACAGACTGAGAAACCAGAGAAAAAGTTTCTCTTGCAACCAGTTCACTATGTGCTATACGAACGAACATCTCTCCACATCCTCAGTTCTGAGATAAATGTGTGTGAAAGACGTCCTTCACTTAGCTTGTTGGGAACACAAAGTTCCTTTTCACTAACAAACTCCACTCCATAGATATCTATGGGTAGGTACTAGCTCCAACTCGTTTCCTAGTGAAATCTGCAGGAAATTCAAACAGGCACTAGGAAACAGACTGAGAAACCAGAGTAAAAGTTTCCCCTGCAACCCGTTCCCTTTGTGCTAGATGAACGAACGTCTCTCCACATGCTCAGTTCTGAGACATAAGTGTGTGTGAAAGCCGTCCTTCAACTAGCTTGTTGGGAACACAAAGTTTCTTTTCATTTGCAAATTCCACTCCATACATATCTATGGGTATTGTCTAGCTCCAAATCGGTGTTAAAGTGAAAACTGCAGGAAGTTCAAACCAGCACTAAGAAACAGGCTGAGAAACCAGCGTAAAAATTTCTCCTGCAAACCGTTTCCTTTCTGCTAGATGAACGAACGTCTCTCCTCAAGCTCAGTTCTGAGATACGTGTGTGTGAAAGCCGTCTTTCACCTAGCTTGTTGGGAACACAAAAATTCTTTTCAGTTGCAAACTCCAATCCATGAATATCTGTGGTTATGGAATAGCTCCAACTCGGTTTTACAGTGAAAATTGCAGGATCTTCAAACCGGCACTTGAAAAAAGACTGAGAAACCAGAGTAATAGTTTCTCCTGCAACACGTTCCATTTGGGATAGATGAACGAACGTCTCTCAACATGCTCAATTCTGAGAGATATGTTTGTGTGAAAGCCATTCTTCACCTATCTTGTTGGGAACACAAAGTTTCTTTTCAGTTGCAAACTCCACTCCATACATATATATGAGGTGGTACCAGCTCCAACTCGGTTTTACAATGAAAACTGCAGGAACTTCAAACCGGCACTAGGAATCAGACTGAGAAACCAGAGTAAAATTTCTCCTGCAACACGTTCCCTTTGTGCTAGATGAAAGAACATCTCTCCACATGCTCAGTTATGAGAGATAAGTGTGTGTGCAAGCCGTCCTTCGGGTAGCTTGTTGGGAACACAATGTTTCTTTCCAGTTGCCAACTCCACTCCATACATATATATGGGGAGGTACTAGTTCCAACTCGGTTTTACAATGAAAACTGCAGGAACTTCAAACCGGCACTAGGAAACAGACTGAGAAGCCAGACTAAAAGTTTCTCCTGCAACCCGTTCCCTTTGTGCAAGATGAACGAACGTCTCTCCACATGCTCAGTTCTGAGAGATAAGTGTGTGTGAAAGCCGTCCTTCACATAGCTGGTTGGGAACACAAAGATTCTTTTCATTAACAAAATTCACACCATACATATCTATGTGTAGGGACTAGCTCCAACACTGTTTTACAGAGAAAACTGCAGGAAATTCAAACCGGCACTCGGAAACAGACTGAGAAACCAGAGTAAAAGTATCCCCTGCAACCCGTTCCCTTTGGCTAGATGAACGAACATCTCTCCACATGCTCAGTTCTGAGAGATCAGTGTGTGTGAAAGCCGTCCTTCAGGTAGCTTGTTGGGAACACACTGTTTCTTTTCAGTTGCAAACTCCAATCCATACATATCTGTGGTTATGGAATAGCTCCAACTCGGTTTTACAGTGAAAATTGCAGGAACTTCAAACCGGCACTTGAAAACAGACTGAGAAACCAGAGTAAAATTTTCTGCTGCAAACCGTTCCAATTTTTCTATATGAACGAACGTCTCTCTTCATGCTCAGTTCTGAGTCATATGTGTGTGTGAAAGCCGACCTTCACCTAGCTTGTTGGGAACACAAAGTTTCTTTTCAGTTGCAAACACCATTCCATACATTTATATGGGGAAGTACAAGCTCCAAATCAGTTTTACAGTGAAAACTGCAGGAAGTTCAAACCGGCACTAGGAAACAGACTGAGAAACCAGAGTAAAATTTTCTGCTGCAAACCGTTCCAATTTTTCTATATGAACGAACGTCTCTCTTCATGCTCAGTTCTGAGTCATATGTGTGTGTGAAAGCTGAACTTCACCTAGCTTGTTGGGATCACAAAGTTTCTTTTCAGTAGCAAAATCCACTCCATAGTTATCTATGGGTAGGTAGTAGCTCCAACTCGTTTCCTAGTGAAATCTGCAGGAAATTCAAACAGGCACTAGGAAACAGACTGAGAAACTAGAGAAAAAGTTTCTCTTGAAACCAGTTCACTTTGTGCTATATGAACGAACGTCTCTCCACATCCTCAGTTCAGAGATAAGTGTGTGT
Organism: Camelus bactrianus; assembly: GCF_048773025.1. NCBI lineage: Eukaryota > Metazoa > Chordata > Mammalia > Artiodactyla > Camelidae > Camelus > Camelus bactrianus. The sequence continues at coordinate 138,138,023 of NC_133539.1, read as the reverse complement.
GAAAGACGTCCTTCACCTAGCTTGTTGGGAACACAAAGTTTCTTTTCATTAACAAACTCCACTCCATAGATATCTATGGGTAGGTACTAGCTCCAACTCGTTTCCTAGTGAAATCTGCAGGAAATTCAAACAGGCACTAGGAAACAGACTTAGAAACCAGAGTAAAAGTTTCTCCTGCAACCCGTTCCCTTTCTGCTAGATGAACGAACGTCACTCCACATGTTCAGTTCTAAGAGATAATTGTGTGTGAGAGCAGTCCTTCAACTAGCTTGTTGGGAACACAAAGTTTCTTTTCGGTTGCAAACACCACTCCATACATATCTATGTGTATGGGCAAGCTCCAACTCTGTTTTACAGTGAAAACTGCAGAAACTTCAAACCAGCAGTAGGAAATATACTGAGAAACCAGAGTAAAAGTTTCCCCTGCAAACCGTTCCCTTTCTGCTAGATGAAAGAACGTCTCTCCACCTGCTCATTTCAGAGAGAAAATTATGTGTGAAAGACGAACTTCACCTAACTTGTTTGGAACACAAAGTTTCTTTTAGGTTGCAAACCCCACTCCATACATATATATGGGGAGGTACTAGCTCCACCACGGTTTTAAAGGGAAAACTGCAGGAACTTCTAACCGGCACTAGGAAACAGACTGAGAATCCAGAGGAAAAGTTTCTAATGCAATTCGTTCCCTTTGTGCTAGATGAACGAACGTCTCTCCACATGCTGAGATCGGAGAGATATGTGTGTGTGAAAGCCCTAATTCACCTAGCTTGTTGGGAACCCGAAGTTTCTTTTCAGTTGCAAACTCCACTCCATACATATATATGGGGAGGTACTACCTCCAAATCTGTTTTACAGTGAAAACTGCAGGAACTTCAAACCGGCAGTAGGAAACAGACTGAGAAACCAGAGTAAAAGTTTCACCTGCAACCCGTTACCTTTGTGCTAGATGAACGAAAATCTCTCCACATGCTCAGTTCTGAGAGATAATTGTGTGTGAAAGCCGTCCTTCACATAGCTTGTTGGGAACACAAAGTTTTTTTTCCTTAACAAATTTCACTCCGTACATATTTATGGGTAGGGACTAGCTCCAACTCTGTTTTACAGAGAAAAGTGCAGGAACTTCAAACCGGCACTAGGAAACAGACTGAGAAACCAGAGTAAAAGTTTCCCCTGCAACCAGTTCCCTTTGTGCTAGATGAACGAACGTCTCTCCACATGCTCAGTTCTGAGACATAAGTGTGTGTGAAAGCCGTCCTTCACCTAGCTTGTTGGGAACACAAAGTTTCTTTTCAGTTGCAAACTCCAATCCATAAATATCTGTGGTTATGGAATAGCTCCAACTCGGTTTTACAGTGAAAATTGCAGGAACTTCAAACCGGCACTTGAAAACAGACTGAGAAACCAGAGTAATAGTTTCTCCTGCAACACGTTCCATTTGGGATAGATGAACGAACGTCTCTCAACATGCTCAATTCTGAGAGATATGTTTGTGTGAAAGCCATTCTTCACCTAGCTTGTTGGGAACACAAAGTTTCTTTTCAGTTGCAAACTCCACTCCATACATATATATGGGGAGGTACTACCTCCAAATCTGTTTTACAGTGAAAACTGCAGGAACTTCAAACCGGCAGTAGGAAACAGACTGAGAAACCAGAGTAAAAGTTTCACCTGCAACCCGTTCCCTTTGTGCTAGATGAACGAAAATCTCTCCACATGCTCAGTTCTGAGAGATAATTGTGTGTGAAAGCCGTCCTTCACATAGCTTGTTGGGAACACAAAGTTTTTTTTCCTTAACAAATTTCACTCCGTACATATTTATGGGTAGGGACTAGCTCCAACTCTGTTTTACAGAGAAAAGTGCAGGAACTTCAAACCGGCACTAGGAAACAGACTGAGAAACCAGAGTAAAAGTTTCCCCTGCAACCAGTTCCCTTTGTGCTAGATGAACGAACGTCTCTCCACATGCTCAGTTCTGAGACATAAGTGTGTGTGAAAGCCGTCCTTCACCTAGCTTGTTGGGAACACAAAGTTTCTTTTCAGTTGCAAACTCCAATCCATAAATATCTGTGGTTATGGAATAGCTCCAACTCGGTTTTACAGTGAAAATTGCAGGAACTTCAAACCGGCACTAGGAAACAGACTGAGAAGCCAGAGTAAATATTTCCCCTGCAACCCCTTCCCTTTGTGCTAGATGAACGAACGTCTCTCCACATGCTCAGTTCTGAGAGATAAGTGTGTGTGAAAGCCGTCCTTCACATAGCTGGTTGGGAACACAAAGTTTCTTTTCATTAACAAAATTCACTCCATACATATCTGTGTGTAGGGACTAGTTCCAACACTGTTTTACAGAGAAAACTGCAGGAAATTCAAACCGGCACTCGGAAACAGACTGAGAAACCAGAGTAAAAGTATCCCCTGCAACCCGTTCCCTTTGGCTAGATGAACGAACGTCTCTCCACGTGCTCAGTTCTGAGACATAAGTGTGTGTGAAAGCCGTACTTCAACTAGCTTGTTATGAACACAAAGTTTCTTTTCAGGTGCCAACACCACTCCATACATATATATGGGGAGGTACTAGCCCCAACACCTTTTTCAGTGAAAATTGCAGGAACTTCAAACAGGCACTAGGAAACACACTGAGCATCCAGAATTAAAGTTTCTCCTGCAACACGTTCCCTTTGTGCTAGATGAACGAACTTCTCCCCACATGCCCATTTCTGAGAGAAAATTATGTGTGAAAGCCGTCCTTCACCTAGCTTGTTGGGAACACAAAGTTTCTTTTAGGTACAAACTCCACTCCATACATATATATGGGGCGGTACTATCTCCAACGCGGTGTTACAGGGAAAACTGCAGGAACTTCAAACCGGCAGTAGGAAACAGACTGAGAAACCAGAGTAAAAGTTTCACCTGCAACCCGTTCCCTATGTGCTAGATGAACGAACATCTCTCCACATGCTCAGTTCTGAGAGATCAGTGTGTGTGAAAGCCGTCCTTCACCTAGCTTGTTTGGAACACAATGTTTCTTTTCAGTAGCAAACTCCACTCCATACATATCTATGGGTATGGGCAAGCTCAAACTCGGTTTTACAGAGAAAACTGCAGAAACTTCAAACCAGCACTAGGAAACAGACTGAGAAACCAAAGTAAAAGTTTCCCCTGCAACCCGTTCCCTTTCTGCTAGATGAACGAACGTCTCTCCACATGCTCATTTCTGAGAGAAAATTATGTGTGAAAGACGACCTTCACCTAACTAGTTTGGAACTCAAAGTTTCTTTTAGGTTGCAAAATCCACTCCTTACATATATATGGGGAGGTACTAGCTCCAACTCGGTTTTACAGGGAAAATTGCAGGAAGTTCTACCCCGCACTAGGAAACAGACTGAGAAACAAGAGTAAAAGTTTCCCCTGCAATCCATTCCCTTTGTGCTAGATGAACGAAAGTCTCTCCACATGCTAAGTTCGGAGAGATATGTGTGTGTGAAAACCGTAATTAACCTAGCTTGTTGGGAACCCAAAGTTTCTTTTCAGTTGCAAACTCCACTCCATACATATATATGGGGAGGTACTAGCTCCAAATCTGTTTTACAGTGAAAACTGCAGGAACTTCAAACCGGCAGTAGGAAACAGACTGAGAAAAAAGAGAAAAGTTTCACCTGCACCCCGTTCCCTTTGTGCTAGATGAACGAACATCTCTCCACATGCTCAGTTCTGAGAGATCAGTGTGTGTGAAAGCCGTCGTTCACCAAGCTTGTTGGGAACACAAAGTTTCTTTTCAGTTGCAAACTCCACTCCATACATATCTATGGGTATGGGCTAGCTCCAACTCGGTTTTACATTGAATACTGCAGGAACTTCAAACAGGCACGAGGAAACAGAGTGAGAAACCAGAGAAAAGTTTCTACTGCAACCCGTTCCCTTTGTGCTAGATGAACGAACATCTCTCCACATGCTCAGTTCTTAGAGATAAGTGTGTGTGAAAGCAGAAATTCACCTAGCTTATTGGGAACACAAAATTTCATTTCAGGTGCAAACTCCACTCCATAAATATATATGGGGTGGTACTAGCCCCAAAACATTTTTCAGTGAAAATTGCAGGAACTTCAAATCGGCACTAGGAAAAACACTGAGCATCCAGATTTAAAGTTTCTCCTGCAATACGTTCCCTTTGTGCTCGATGAAAGAACGTCTCCCCACATGCTAGGTTCTGAGATATAAGTGTGTGTGAAAGCCGTCCTTCAACTAGCTTGTTGGGAACACAATGTTTCTTTTCATTTGCAAACTCCACTCCATACATATCTATGGGTATTGTCTAGCTCCAACTCGGTGTTACAGTGAAAACTGCAGGAAATTCAAACAGGCACTAGGAAACAGACTGAGATACCAGAGTAATAGTTTCTCCTGCAACAAATTCACTTTGTGATAGATGAACGAACGTCTTTCCACATGCTCAATTCTGAGAGATAAGTATGTTTGAATGCCGTCATTCACCTAGCTTGTTGGGAACACAAAGTTTCTTTTCAGTTGTAAACTCCATTCCATACATTTATATGGGGAGGTAGAAGCTCCAAATCAGTTTTACAGTGAAAACTGCAGGAAGTTCAAACCGGCACTAGGAAACAGACTGAGAAACCAGAGTAAAATTTTCTGCTGCAAACAGTTCCAATTTTTCTATATGAACGAACGTCTCTCTTCATGCTCAGTCCTGAGTCATATGTGTGTGTGAAAGCCGACCTTCACCTAGCTTGTTGGGAAAACAAAGTTTGTTTTCAGTAGCAAAATCCACTCCATACATATCTATGGGTATGGGATAGATCCAACTCGGATTTACAGTGAAATCTGCAGGAACTTCAAACAGGAACTAGTAAACAGACTGAGAAACCAGAGAAAAAGTTTCTCTTGCAACCAGTTCACTTTGTGCTATATGAACGAACGTTTCTCCACATCCTCAGTTCTGAGATAAGTGTGTGTGAAAGACGTCCTTCACTTAGCTTGTTGGGAACACAAAGTTATTTTTCATTAACAAACTCCACTCCATAGATATCTATGGGTAGGTACTAGCTCCAACTAGTTTCCTAGTGAAATATGCAGGAAATTCAAACAGGCACTAGGAAACAGATTTAGAAACCAGAGTAAAAGTTTATCCTGCAACCCGTTCCCTTTGTGCTAGATGAACGAACGTCTCTCCACATGCTCAGTTCTGAGACATAAGTGTGTGTGAAAGCCTTCCTTCACCTAGCTTGTTGGGAACACAAAAATTCTTTTCAGTTGCAAACTCCAATCCATGAATATCTGTGGTTATGGAATAGCTCCAACTCGGTTTTACAGTGAAAATTGCAGGATTTTCAAACCGGAACTTGAAAACAGACTGAGAAACCAGAGTAATAGTTTCTCCTGCAACACGTTCCATTTGGGATAGATGAACGAACGTCTCTCAACATGCTCAATTCTGAGAGATATGTTTGTGTGAAAGCCATTCTTCACCTAGCTTGTTGGGAACACAAAGTATCTTTTCAGTTGCAAACTCCACTCCATACATATATATGAGGTGGTACCAGCTCCAATTCGGTTTTACAATGAAAACTGCAGGAACTTCAAACCGGCACTAGGAAACAGACTGAGAATCCAGAGTAAAAGTTTCTCCTGCAACCCGTTCCCTTTGTGCTAGATGAAAGAACATCTCTCCGCATGCTCAGTTGTGAGAGATAAGTGTGTGTGCAAGCCGTCCTTCGGGTAGCTTGTTGGGAACACAATGTTTCTTTCCAGTTGCCAACTCCACTCCATACATATATATGGGGAGGTACTAGTTCCAACTCGGTTTTACAATGAAAACTGCAGGAACTTCAAAACGGCACTAGGAAACAGACTGAGAAGCCAGACTAAAAGTTTCTCCTGCAAGCCGTTCCCTTTGTGCTAGATGAACGAACGTCTCTCCACATGCTCAGTTCTGAGAGATAAGTGTGTGTGAAAGCCGTCCTTCACATAGCTGGTTGGGAACACAAAGTTTCTTTTCATTAACAAAATTCACTCCATACATATCTATGTGTAGGGAATAGCTCCAACACTGTTTACAGAGAAAACTGCAGGAAATTCAAACTGGCACTCGGAAACAGACTGAGAAACCAGAGTAAAAGTATCCCCTGCAACCCGTTCCCTTTGTGCTAGATGAACGAACGTCTCTCCACATGCTCAGTTCTGAGACATAAGTGTGTGTGAAAGCCGTACTTCAACTAGCTTGTTAGGAACACAAAGATTCTTTTCAGGTGCAAACTCCACTCCATACATATATATGGGGAGGTACTAGCCCCAACACCTGTTTCAGTGAAAATTGCAGGAACTTCAAACCGGCACTAGGAAACACACTGAGCATCCAGATATAAAGTTTCTCCTGCAACAAGTTCCCTTTGTGCTAGATGAACGAACTTCTCCCCACATGCCCATTTCTGAGAGAAAATTATGTGTGAAAGCCGTCCTTCACCTAGCTTGTTGGGAATTCAGAGTTTCTTTTAGGTACAAACTCCTCTCCATACATATATATGAGGAGGTACTATCTCCAACTCGGTATTACAGGGAAAACTGCAGGAACTTCAAACCAGCAGTAGGAAACAGACTGAGAAACCAGAGTAAAAGTTTCACCTGCAAACCGTTCCCTATGTGCTAGATGAACGAACATCTCTCCACATGCTCAGTTCTGAGAGATCAGTGTGTGTGAAAGGCGTCCTTCACCTAGCTTGTTTGGAACACAATGTTTCTTTTCATTTGCAAACTCCACTCCATACATATCTATGGGTATGGGCAAGCTCAAACTCGGTTTTACAGTGAAAACTGCAGAAACTTCAAACCAGCACTAGGAAACAGACTGAGAAACCAGAGTAAAAGTTTCCCCTGCAACCCGTTCCCTTTCTGCTAGATGAACGAACGTCTCTCCACATGCTCATTTCTGAGAGAAATTTATGTGTGAAAGACGACCTTCACCTAACTAGTTTGGAACTCAATGTTTCTTTTAGGTTGCAAAATCCACTCCATACATATATATGGGCAGGTACTAGATCCAACTCTGTTTTACAGGGAAAACTGCAGGAAGTTCTACCCCGCACTAGGAAACAGACTGAGAATCCACAGAAAAGTTTCACCTGCACCCCGTTCCGTTTGTGCTAGATGAACGAACATCTCTCCACATGCTCATTTCTTAGAGATCAGTGTGTGTGAAAGCCATCGTTCACCAAGCTTGTTGGGAACACAAAGTTTCTTTTCAGTTGCAAACTCCACTCCATACATAGCTATGGGTATTGTCTAGCTCCAACTCGGTGTTACAGTGAAAACTGCAGGAAATTCTAACCAGCACTAGGAAACAGACTGAGATACCAGAGTAATTGTTTCTCCTGCAACACATTCACTTTGTGATAGATGAACGAACGTCTTTCCACATGCTCAATTCTGAGAGATAAGTATGTTTGAATGCCGTCATTCACCTAGCTTGTTGGGAAAACAAAGTTCCTTTTAACATGCAAACTCCAATCCATACATATATATGGGGAGGTACTAGTTCCAACTCTGTTTTACAGTGAAAACTGCAGGAAATTCAAACCGGCACTAGGAAACAGACTGAGAAATCAGAGTAAATTTTCTCCTGCAACCCGTTCCATTTATGCTAGATGAACGAACGTCTCTCCACATGCTCAGTTCTGAGAGATAAGTGTGTGTGAAAGCCGTCCTTCACCTAGCTTGTTGGGAACACATAGTTTCTATTCATTTGCAAACTCCACTCCATACATATATATGGGCAGGTACTAGCTCCAACTCTCTTTTACTGTGATAACTCAGGAAATTCAAACCGGCACTAGGAAACAGACTGAGAAACCAGAGTAAAAGTTTCTCCTGCAAACAGTTCCCTTTGTGCTAGATGAACGAACGTCTCTCAACATGCTCAGTTCAGAGAGTAAAGTCTGTGTGAAAGCCGTCCTTAAGCTAGCTTGTTGGGAACACAAAGATTCTTTTCATTTGCAAACTCCAATCCATACAAATATATGGGGACGTAATAGCTCCAAATCGGTTTTAAAGTGATAACTGCAGGAACATCAAACCGGCACTAGGAAACAGACTCAGAAACCAGAATAAAAGTTTCTCCTGAAAACCGTTCCCGTTCTCCTAGATTAAGGAACGTCTCTCAACATGCTCAATTCTGAGAGATTTTTGTGTGTGAAAGCCGTCCTTCACCTAGCTTGTTGGGAACACAAAGTTTCTTTTCAGTTGCAAACCCCATTCCATACATTTATATGGGGAGGTACAAGCTCCAAATCAGTTTTACAGTGAAAACTGCAGGAAGTTCAAACCGGCACTAGGAAACAGACTGAGAAACCAGAGTAAAATTTTCTGCTGCAAACCGTTCCAATTTTTCTATATGAACGAACGTCTCTCTTCATGCTCAGTTCTGAGTCATATGTGTGTGTGAAAGTCGACCTTCACCTAACTTGTTGGGAAAACAAAGTTTCTTTTCAGTAGCAAAATCCACTCCATACATATCTATGGGTATGGGACAGATCCAACTCGGATTTACAGTGAAATCTGCAGGAACTTCAAACAGGCACTAGTAAACAGACTGAGAAACCAGAGAAAAAGTTTCTCTTGCAACCATTTCACTTTGTGCTATATGAACGAACGTCTCTCCACATCCTCAGTTCTGTGATAAGTGTGTGTGAAAGCCGTCCTTCACCTAGCTTGTTGGGAACACAAAGTTTTTTTCAGTTGCAAACACCACTCCCTAAATTTCTATGGGTATAGGCTAGCTCCAACACGGTTTTACAGTGAAAACTGCAGGAACTTCAAACAGGCACTAGGAAACAGACTGAGAAACCTTAGTAAAAGTTTCTACTGCAACCCGTTCCCTTTCTTCTAGATGAACGAACGTCTCTCCACATGCTCATTTCTGAAAGGTAAGTGTGTGTGAATTCCGTCCTTCACCTAGCTTGTTGGGAACACAAAGTTTCTTTTCAGTTGCAAACACCATTCCATACATATATATTGGGAGGTACTAGCTCCAAATCGGTTTTACAGTGAAAACTGCAGGAGCTTCAAACAGGCACTAGGAATCAGACTGAGAACCAGGGAAAAGTTTCTCTTGCAACCCGTTGCATTTGTGCTAGATGAACGAACGTCTCTCCTCATGCTCAGTTCTGAGTCTTATTTGTGAGTGAAAGCCGTCCTTCACCTAGCTTGTTGGGAACACTAAGTTTCTTTTAGGTTGCTAACTCCATTCCTTACATATATATGGGGAGGTACTAGCTCCAACTCGGTTTTACAGGGAAAACTGCAGGAACATCAAACCGGCACTAGGAAACAGACTGAGAAACCAGAGAAAACTTTCCCCTGCAACCCGTTCCCTTTGTGCTAGATGAACGAACGTCTCTCCACATGCTCATTTCGGAGAGATAAATGTGTGTGAAAGCCGTACTTCACCTATCTTGTTGGGAACACAAAGTTTCTTTTCATTTGCAAACACCACTCCATACATATCTTAGGGTATGGGCAAGCTCCAACTCTGTTTTACAGTGAAAACGGCAGAACTTCAAACCAGCAGTAGGAAACATACTGAGAAACCAGAGTAAAAGTTTCCCCTGCAACCCGTTCCCTTTCTGCCAGATGAACGAACGTCTCTCCACATGCTCATTTCTGAGAGAAAATTATGTGTGAAAGACGAACTTCACCTAACTTGTTTGGAACACAAAGTTTCTTTTAGGTTGCAAACCCCACTCCATACATATATATGGGGAGGTACTAGCTCCAACTCGGTTTTAAAGGGAAAACTGCAGGAACTTCTAACCGGCACAAGAAAACAGACTGAGAATCCAGAGAAAAAGTTTCTCCTGCAATTCGTTCCATTTGTGCTAGATGAACGAACGTTTCTCCACATGCTGAGATCGGAGAGATATGTGTGTGTGAAAGCCGTAATTCACGTAGCTTGTTGGGAACCCAAAGTTTCTTTTCAGTTGCAAACTCCACTCCATACATATATATGGGGAGGTACTAGCTCGAAATCTGTTTTACAGTGAAAACTGCAGGAACTTCAAACCGGCAGTAGGAAACAGACTGAGAAACCAGAGAAAAGTTTCACCTGCACACCGTTCCCTTTGTGCTAGATGAACGAACATCTCTCCACATGCATAGTTCTGAGAGATCAGTGTGTGTGAAAGCCGTCGTTCACCAAGCTTGTTGGGAACACAAATTTTCTTTTCAGTTGCAAACTCCACTCCATACATATCTATGGGTATGGGCTAGCTCCAACTCGGTTTTACATTGAAAATTGCAGGAACTTCAAACAGGCATGAGGAAACAGAGTGAGAAACCAGAGAAAAGTTTCTACTGCAACACGTTCCCTTTGTGCTAGATGAACGAACATCTCTCCACATGCTCAGTTCTTAGAGATAAATGTGTGTGAAAGTCGAAATTCAACTAGCTTATTGGGAACACAAAATTTCATTTCAGGTGCAAACTCCACTCCATACATATATATGGGGAGGTACTAGCCCCAACATCATTTTCAGTGAAAATTGCAGGAACTTCAAACCTGCACTAGTAAAAACACTGAGCATCCAGATTTAAAGTTTCTCCTGCAACACGTTCCCTTTTTGCTAGATGAACGAAAGTCTCCCCACATGCTCAGTTCTGAGATATAAGTGTGTGTGAAAGCCGTCCTTCAACTAGCTTGTTGGGAACACAATGTTTCTTTTCATTTGCAAACCCCACTCCATACATATCTATGGGTATTGTCTAGCTCCAACTCGGTGTTACAGAGAAAACTGCAGGAAATTCAAACAGGCACTAGGAAACAGACTGAGATACCAGAGTAATTGTTTCTCCTGCAACACATTCACTTTGAGATAGATGAACGAACGTCTTTCCACATGCTCAATTCTGAGAGATAAGTATGTTTGTATGCCGTCATTCACCTAGCTTGTTGGGAAAACAAAGTTCCTTTTAACATGCAAACTCCAATCCATACATATATATGGGTAGGTACTAGTTCCAACTCGGTTTTACAGTGAAAACTGCAGGAAATTCAAACAGGCACTAGGAAACAGACTGAGAAATCAGAGTAAAGTTTCTCCTGCAACCCGTTCCATTTATGCTAGATGAACGAACGTCTCTCCACATGCTCAGTTCTGAGAGATAAGTGTGTGTGAAAGCCGTCCTTCACCTAGCTTGTTGGGAACACATAGTTTCTATTCATTTGCAAACTCCACTCCATACATATATATGGGCAGGTACTAGCTCCAACTCTCTTTTACTGTGATAACTCAGGAAATTCAAACCGGCACTAGGAAACAGACTGAGAAACCAGAGTAAAAGTTTCTCCTGCAAACAGTTCCCTTTCTGCTAGATGAAGGAACGTCTCTCAACATGCTCAATTCTGAGAGATTTTTGTGTGTGAAAGCCGTCCTTCACCTAGCTTGTTGGGAAAACAAAGTTTCTTTTCAGTTGCAAACTCCATTCCATACATTTATATGGGGAGGTACAAGCTCCAAATCAGTTTTACATTGAAAACTGCAGGAAGTTCAAACCGGCACTAGGAAACAGACTGAGAAACCAGAGTAAAATTTTCTGCCGCAAACCGTTCCAATTTTTCTATATGAACAAACGTCTCTCTTCATGCTCAGTTCTGAGTCATATGTGTGTGTGAAAGCCGACCTTCAAATAGCTTGTTGGGAACACAAAATTTCTTTTCAGTAGCAAAATCCACTCCATACATATCTATGGGTATGGGATAGATCCAACTCGGATTTACAGTGAAATCTGCAGGAACTTCAAACAGGCACTAGTAAACAGACTGAGAAACCAGAGAAAAAGTTTCTCCTGCAACCCGTTCCCTTTGTGCTAGATTAAAGAACATCTCTCCACATGCTCATTTGTGAGAGATAAGTGTGTGTGCAAGCCGTCCTTCAGGTAGCTTGTTGGGAACACTATGTTTCTTTCCAGTTGCCAACTCCACTCCATACATATATATGGGGAGGTACAAGTTCCAACTCGGTTTTACAATGAAAACTGCAGGAACTTCAAACCGGCACTAGGAAACATACTGAGAAGCCAGACTAAATGTTTCTCCTGCAACCCGTTCCCTTTGTGCTAGATGAACGAACGTCTCTCCACATGCTCAATTCTGAGAGATAAGTGTGTGTGAAAGCCGTCCTTCACATAGATGGTTGGGAACACAAAGTTTCTTTTCATTAACAAAATTCAATCCATACATATCTATGTGTAGGGACTAGCTCCAACACTGTTTTACAGAGAAAACTGCAGGATATTCAAACCGGAACTCGGAAACAGACTGAGAAACCAGAGTAAAAGTATCCCCTGCAACCCGTTCCCTTTGTTCTAGATGAACGAACGTCTCTCCACATGCTCAGTTCTGAGACATAATTGTGTGTGGAAGCCGTACTTCAACTAGCTTGTTAGGAACACAAAGTTTCTTTTCAGGTGCAAATTCCACTCCAAACATATATATGGGGAGGTACTAGCCCCAACACCTTTTTCAGTGAAAATTGCAGGAACTTCAAACCGGCACTAGGAAACACACTGAGCATCCAGATTTAAAGTTTCTCCTGCAACACGTTCCCTTTGTGCTAGATGTACGAAATTCTCCCCACATGCCCATTTCTGAGAGAAAATTATGTGTGAAAGCCGTACTTCACCTAGCTTGTTGGGAACACAAAGTTTCTTTTAAGTACAAACTCCACTCCATACATATATATGGGGAGGTACTATCTCCAACTCGGTATTACAGGGAAAACTGCAGGAACTTCAAACCAGCACTAGGAAACAGACTGAGAATCCAGAGTAAAAGTTTCCCCTGCAACCCGTTCCCTTTCTGCTAGATGAACGAACGTCTCTCCACATGCTCATTTCTGAGAGAAAATTATGTGTGAAAGACGACCTTCACCTAACTAGTTTGGAATCAAAGTTTCTTTTATGTTGCAAAATACACTCCAAACATATATATGGGGAGGTACTAGCTCCAACTCGGTTTTACAGGGAAAACTGCAGGAAGTTCTACCCCGCACTAGGAATCAGACTGAAAAACCAGAGTAAAAGTTTCTCCTGCAATCCATTCCCTTTGTGCTAGATGAACGAAAGTCTCTCCACATGCTAAGATCGGAGAGATATGTGTGTGTGAAAACCGTAATTCACCTAGCTTGTTGGGAATCCAAAGTTTCTTTTCAGTTGCAAACTCCACTCCATACATATATATGGGGAGGTACTAGCTCGAAATCTGTTTTACAGTGAAAACTGCAGGAACTTCAAACCGGCAGTAGGAAACAGACTGAGAAACCAGAGAAAAGTTTCACCTGCACCCCGTTCCCTTTGTTCTAGATGAACGAACATCTCTCCACATGCTCAGTTCTGAGAGATCACTGTGTGTGAAAGCCGTCGTTCACCAAGCTTGTTGGGAACACAAAGTTTCTTTTCAGTTGCAAACACCAATCCATACATATCTATGGGTATGGGCTAGCTCCAACTCGGTTTTACATTGAAAACTGCAGGAACTTCAAACAGGCACGAGGAAACAGAGTGAGAAACCAGAGAAAAGTTTCTACTGCAACACGTTCCCTTTGTGCTAGATGAACGAACATCTCTCCACATGCTCAGTTCTTAGAGATAAGTGTGTGTGAAAGCCGAAATTCACCAAGCTTATTGGGAACACAAAAATTCATTTCAGGTGCAAACTCCACTCCATACATATATATGGGGAGGTACTAGCCCCAACACCTTTTTCAGTGAAAATTGCAGGAAATTCAAACCGGCACTAGGAAAAACACTGAGCATCCAGATTTAAAATTTCTCCTGCAGCACGTTCCCTTTGTACTAGATGAACGAACGTCTCCCCACATGCTCAGTTCTGAGATATAAGTGTGTGTAAAAGCCTTTCTTCAACTAGCTTGTTGGGAAAACAATGTTTCTTTTCATTTGCAAACTCCACTCCATACATATCTATGGGTATTGTCTAGCTCCAACTCGGTGTTACAGTGAAAACTGCAGGAAATTCAAACAGGCACTAGGAAACAGACTGAGATACCAGAGTAATAGTTTCTCCTGCAACACATTCACTTTGTGATAGATGAACGAACGTCTTTCCACATGCTCAATTCTGAGAGATAAGTATGTTTGAATGCCGTCATTCACATAGCTTGTTGGGAAAACAAAGTTCCTTTTAACCTGCAAACTCCAATCCATACATATATATGGGGAGGTACTAGTTCGAAATCCGTTTACAGTGAAAACTGCAGGAAATTCAAACCAGCACTAGGAAACAGACTGAGAAATCAGAGTAAATTTTCTCCTGCAACCCGTTCCATTTATGCTAGATGAACAAACGTCTCTCCACATGCTCAGTTCTGAGAGATAAGTGTGTGTGAAAGCCGTCCTTCACCTAGATTGTTGGGAACACATAGTTTCGATTCATTTGCAAACTCCAATCCTTACATATATATGGGCAGGTACTAGCTCCAAAACTGTTTTACTGTGATAACTCAGGAAATTCAAACCGGCACTAGGAAACAGACTGAGAAACCCGAGTAAATGTTTCTCCTACAAACAGTTCCCGTTGTGCTAGATGAACGAACGTCTCTCAACATGCTCAGTTCAGAGAGAAAATCTGTATTAAAGCCGTCCTTAAGATAGCTTGTTGGGAACACAAAGATTCTTTTCATTTGTAAACTCCAATCCATACAAATATATGGGGAGGTAATAGCTCCAAATCGGTTTTACAGTGATAACTGCAGGGACATCAAACCGGCACTAGGAAACAGACTGAGAAACCAGAATAAAAGTTTCTCCTGAAAACCGTTCCCGTTCTCCTAGATTAAGGAACGTCTCTCAACATGCTCAATTCTGAGAGATTTTTGTGTGTGAAAGCCGTCCTTCACCTAGCTTGTTGGGAACACAAAGTTTCTTTTCAGTTGCAAACTCCATTCCATACATTTATATGGGGAGGTACAAGCTCCAAATCAGTTTTACAGTGAAAACTGCAGGAAGTTCAAACCGGCACTAGGAAACAGACTGAGAAACCAGAGTAAAATTTTCTGCTGCAAACCGTTCCAATTTTTCTATATGAACGAACGTCTCTCTTCATGCTCAGTTCTGAGTCATATGTGTGTGTGAAAGCCGACCTTCACCTAGCTTGTTGGGAACACAAAGTTTCTTTTCAGTAGCAAAATCCACTCCATACATATCTATGGGTATGCGATAGATCCAAATCTGATTTACAGTGAAATCTGCAGGAACTTCAAACAGGCACTAGGAAACAGACTGAGAAACCAGAGTAAAAGTTTCCCCTGCAACCCGTTCCCTTTCTGCTAGATGAACGAACGTCTCTCCACATGCTCATTTCTGAGAGAAAATTATGTGTGAAAGACGAGTTTCACCTAACTAGTTTGGAATTCAAAGATTCTTTTAGGTTGCAAAATCCACTCCATACATATATATGGGGATGTACTAGCTCCAAATCGGTTTTACAGGGAAAACTGCAGGAAGTTCTACCCCACACTAGGAAACAGACTGAGAAACCAGAGTAAAAGTTTCTCCTGCCACACGTTCCCTTTGAGCTAGATGAACGAACGTCTCTCCACATGCTCAGTTCTGATAGATATGTGTGTGTTAAAGCAGTCCTTCACATAGCTTGTTGGGAACACAAAGTTTCTTTTCAGTTGCAAACACAAATCCATAAATATATATGGGTATGTTCTAGCTCCAACGCGGTTTTACAGTGAAAACTGCAGGAAATTCAAACCGGCACTAGGAAACAGACTGAGAAACCAGAGTAAAATTTCTCCTGCAACCCGATCCCTTTGTGCTAGATGAACGAACGTCTCTCCACATGCTCATTTCGGAGAGATAAATGTGAGTGAAAGCCGTACTTTACCTATCTTATTGGGAACACAAAGTTTCTTTTCATTAACAAACTCCACTCCATAGATATCTATGGGTAGGTAGTAGCTCCAACTATTTTCCTAGTGAAATCTGCAGGAAATTCAAACAGGCACTAGGAAACAGACTGAGAAACCAGAGAAAAAGTTTCTCTTGCAACCAGTTCACTTTGTGCTATATGAACGAACGTCTCTCCACATCCTCAGTTCTGAGATAAGTGTGTGTGAAAGACGTCCTTCACCTAGCTTGTTGGGAACACAATGTTTCTTTTCATTAACAAACTCCACTCCATAGATATCTATGGGTAGGTACTAGCTCCAACTCGTTTCCTAGTGAAATCTGCAGGAAATTCAAACAGGCACTAGGAAACAGACTTAGAAACCAGAGTAAAAGTTTCTCCTGCAACCCGTTCCCTTTGTGCTAGATGAAAGAACGTCACTCCACATACTCAGTTCTGAGAGATAATTGTGTGTGAAAGCCGTCCTTCAACTAGCTTGTTGGGAACACAAAGTTATTTTCAGTTGCAAACACCACTCCCTAAATTTCTATGGTTATGGGCTAGCTCCAACACGGTTTTACAGTGAAAAATGCAGGAACTTCCAACAGGCACTAGGAAACAGACCTAGAAACCTTAGAAAAAGTTTCTACTGCAACCCGTTCCCTTTCTTCTAGATGAACGAACGTCTCTCCACATGCTCAGTTCTGAAAGGTAAGTGTGTGTGAATTCCGTACTTCACCTAGCTTGTTGGGAACACAAAGTTTCTTTTCAGTTGCAAACACCATTCCATACATATATATTGGGAGGTACTAGATCCAAATCGGTTTTACAGTGAAAACTGCAGGAGCTTCAAACAGGCACTAGGAATCAGACTGAGAACTAGGGTAAAAGTTTCCCCTGTAACCCGTTTCATTTGTGCTAGATGAACGAAAGTCTCTCCTCATGCTCAGTTCTGAGACTTATTTGTGTGTGAAAGCCGTCCTTCACCTAGGTTGTTGGGAACACTAAGGTTCTTTTTGGTTGCTAACTCCATTCCTTACATATATATGGGGAGGTACTAGCTCCAACTCGGTTTTACAGGGAAAACTGCAGGAACATCAAAACGGCAGTAGGAATCAGACTGAGAATCCAGAGTAAAAGTTTCTCCTGCCAAATATTCCCTTTGTGCTAGATGAACGAACGTCTCTCCACATGCTCAGTTCTGATAGATATGTGTGTGTTAAAGCACTCCTTCACCTAGCTTGTTGGGAACACAAAGTTTCTTTTCAGTTGCAAACACAAATCCATAAATATATATGGGTATGGTCTAGCTCCAACGCGGTTTTACAGTGAAAACTGCAGGAAATTCAAAACGGCACTAGGAAACAGACTGAGAAACCAGAGTAAAATTTTTCCTGCAACCCGTTCCCTTTGTGCTAGATGAACGAACGTCTCTCCACATGCTCAGTTCGGAGAGATAAATGTGTGTGAAAGCCGTACTTCACCTTTCTTGTTGGGAACACAAAGTTTCTTTTCATTTGCAAACACCACTCCATACATATCTATGGGTATGGGCAAGCTCCAACTCTGTTTTAATGTGAAAATTGCAGAAACTTCAAACCAGCAGTAGGAAACATACTGAGAAACCAGAGTAAAAGTTTCCCCTGCAACCCGTTCCCTTTCTGCTAGATGAACGAACGTCTCTCCACATGCTCATTTCTGAGAGAAAATTATGTGTGAAAGACGAACTTCACCTAACTTGTTTGGAACACAAAGTTTCTTTTAGGTTGCAAACCCCACTCCATACATATATATGGGGAGGTACTAGCTCCAACTCGGTTTTAAAGGGAAAACTGCAGGAACTTCTAACCGGCACTAGGAAACATACTGAGAATCCAGAGAAAAAGTTTCTCCTGCAATTCGTTCCCTTTGTGCTAGATGAACGAACGTCTCTCCACATGCTGAGATCGGAGAGTTATGTGTGTGTGAAAGCCGTAATTCACCTAGCTTGTTGGGAACACAAAGTTTCTTTTCAGTTGCAAACTCCACTCCATACATATATAATGGGAGGGTACTAGCTCCAAATCTGTTTTACAGTGAAAACTGCAGGAACTTCAAACCGGCAGTAGGAAACAGACTGAGAAACCAGAGTAAAAGTTTCACCTGCAACCCGTTCCCTTTGTGCTAGATGAACGAAAATCTCTCCACATGCTCAGTTCTGAGAGATAATTGTGTGTGAAAGCCTTCCTTCACATAGCTTGTTGGGAACACAAAGTTTTTTTTTCCTTAACAAATTTCACTCCATACATTTTTATGGGTACGGACTAGCTCCAACTCGGTTTTACAGAGAAAAGTGCAGGAACTTCAAACCGGCACTAGGAAACAGACTGAGAAACCAGAGTAAAAGTTTCCCCTGCAACCCGTTCCCTTTGTGCTAGATGAACGAACGTCTCTCAACATGCTCAGTTCAGAGAGAAAAGTCTGTGTGAAAGCCGTCTTTAAGATAGCTTGTTGGGAACACAAAGATTGTTTTCAGTTGCAAACTCCACTCCATACATATATATGAGGTGGTACCAGCTCCAAATCGGTTTTACACTGAAAACTGCAGGAACTTCAAACCGGCACTAGGAATCAGACTGAGAAACCAGAGTAAAATTTCTCCTGCAACCCGTTCCCTTTGTGCTAGATGAAAGAACATCTCTCCACATGCTCAGTTGTGAGTGATAAGTGTGTGTGCAAGCCGTCCTTCAGGTAGCTTGTTGTTAACACAATGTTTCTTTACAGTTGCCAACTCCACTCCATATATATATATGGGGAGGTACTAGTTCCAACTCGGTTTTACAATGAAAACTGCAGGAACTTCAAACCGGCACTAGGAAAAAGACTGAGAAGCCAGAGTAAAAGTTTCTCCTGCAAGCCGTTCCCTTTGTGCTAGATGAACGAACGTCTCTCCACATGCTCAGTTCTGAGAGTTAAGTGTGTGTGAAAGCCGTCCTTCACATAGCTGGTGGGGAACACAAAGTTTCTTTTCATTAACAAAATTCACTCCATACATATCTATGTGTAGGGACTACCTCCAACACTGTTTTACAGAGAAAACTGCAGGAAATTCAAACGGGCACTCGGAAACAGACTGAGAAACCAGAGTAAAAGTATTCCCTGCAACCCGTTCCATTTGTGCTAGATGAACGAATGTCTCTCCACATGATAAGATCGGAGAGATATGTGTGTGTGAAAACCGTAATTCACCTTGCTTGTTGGGAATCCAAAGTTTCTTTTCAGTTGCAAACTCCACTCCATACATATATATGGGGAGGTACTAGCTCGAAATCTGTTTTACAGTGAAAACTGCAGGAACTTCAAACCGGCAGTAGGAAACAGACTGAGAAACCAGAGAAAAGTTTCACCTGCACCCCGTTCCCTTTGTTCTAGATGAACGAACATCTCTCCACATGCTCAGTTCTGAGAGATCACTGTGTGTGAAAGCCGTCGTTCACCAAGCTTGTTGGGAACACAAAGTTTCTTTTCAGTTGCAAACTCCACTCCATACATATCTATGGGTATGGGCTAGCTCCAACTCGGTTTTACATTGAAAACTGCAGGAACTTCAAACAGGCACGAGGAAACAGAGTGAGAAACCAGAGAAAAGTTTCTACTGCAACACGTTCCCTTTGTGCTAGATGAACGAACATCTCTCCACATGCTCAGTTCTTAGAGATAAGTGTGTGTGAAAGCCGAAATTCACCTAGCTTATTGGGAACACAAAAATTCATTTCAGGTGCAAACTCCACTCCATACATATATATGGGGAGGTACTAGCCCCAACACGTTTTTCAGTGAAAATTGCAGGAAATTCAAACCGGCACTAGGAAAAACACTGAGCATCCAGATTTAAAATTTCTCCTGCAGCACGTTCCCTTTGTACTAGATGAACGAACGTCTCCCCACATGCTCAGTTCTGAGATATAAGTGTGTGTAAAAGCCTTTCTTTCACTAGCTTGTTGGGAAAACAATGTTTCTTTTCATTTGCAAACTCCACTCCATACATATCTATGGGTATTGTCTAGCTCCAACTCGGTGTTACAGTGAAAACTGCAGGAAATTCAAACAGGCACTAGGAAACAGACTGAGATACCAGAGTAATAGTTTCTCCTGCAACACATTCACTTTGTGATAGATGAACGAACGTCTTTCCACATGCTCAATTCTGAGAGATAAGTATGTTTGAATGCCGTCATTCACCTAGCTTGTTGGGAAAACAAAGTTCCTTTTAACCTGCAAACTCCAATCCATACATATATATGGGGAGGTACTAGTTCGAAATCCGTTTACAGTGAAAACTGCAGGAAATTCAAACCAGCACTAGGAAACAGACTGAGAAATCAGAGTAAATTTTCTCCTGCAACCCGTTCCATTTATGCTAGATGAACGAACGTCTCTCCACATGCTCAGTTCTGAGAGATAAGTGTGTGTGAAAGCCGTCCTTCACCTAGATTGTTGGGAACACATAGTTTCGATTCATTTGCAAACTCCACTCCATACATATATATGGGCAGGTACTAGCTCCAAAACTGTTTTACTGTGATAACTCAGGAAATTCAAACCGGCACTAGGAAACAGACTGAGAAACCAGAGTAAAAGTTTCTCCTGCAAACAGTTCCCTTTGTGCTAGATGAACGAACGTCTCTCAACATGCTCAGTTCAGAGAGAAAATCTGTATTAAAGCCGTCCTTCAGATAGCTTGTTGGGAACACAAAGATTCTTTTCATTTGTAAACTCCAATCCATACAAATATATGGGGAGGTAATAGCTCCAAATCGGTTTTACAGTGATAACTGCAGGGACATCAAACCGGCACTAGGAAACAGACTGAGAAACCAGAATAAAAGTTTCTCCTGAAAACCGTTCCCGTTCTCCTAGATT
The DNA here is from genome assembly GCF_048773025.1 of Camelus bactrianus. Lineage (NCBI taxonomy): Eukaryota > Metazoa > Chordata > Mammalia > Artiodactyla > Camelidae > Camelus > Camelus bactrianus. Next base: position 138,117,205 of record NC_133539.1, on the reverse strand, counting down.
AAGGAACGTCTCTCAACATGCTCAATTCTGAGAGATTTTTGTGTGTGAAAGCCGTCCTTCACCTAGCTTGTTGGGAACACAAAGTTTCTTTTCAGTTGCAAACTCCATTCCATACATTTATATGGGGAGGTACAAGCTCCAAATCAGTTTTACAGTGAAAACTGCAGGAAGATCAAACCGGCACTAGGAAACAGACTGAGAAACCAGAGTAAAATTTTCTGCTGCAAACCGTTCCAATTTTTCTATATGAACGAACGTCTCTCTTCATGCTCAGTTCTGAGTCATATGTGTGTGTGAAAGCCGACCTTCACCTAGCTTGTTGGGAACACAAAGTTTCTTTTCAGTAGCAAAATCCACTCCATACATATCTATGGGTATGCGATAGATCCAACTCTGATTTACAGTGAAATCTGCAGGAACTTCAAACAGGCACTAGGAAACAGACTGAGAAACCAGAGTAAAAGTTTCCCCTGCAACCCGTTCCCTTTCTGCTAGATGAACGAACGTCTCTCCACATGCTCATTTCTGAGAGAAAATTATGTGTGAAAGACGAGTTTCACCTAACCAGTTTGGAACTCAAAGATTCTTTTAAGTTGCAAAATCCACTCCATACATATATATGGGGATGTACTAGCTCCAACTCGGTTTTACAGGGAAAACTGCAGGAAGTTCTACCCCACACTAGGAAACAGACTGAGAAACCAGAGTAAAAGTTTCTCCTGCCACACGTTCCCTTTGAGCTAGATGAACGAACGTCTCTCCACATGCTCAGTTCTGATAGATATGTGTGTGTTAAAGCAGTCCTTCACATAGCTTGTTGGGAACACAAGGTTTCTTTTCAGTTGCAAACACAAATCCATAAATATATATGGGTATGTTCTAACTCCAACGCGGTTTTACAGTGAAAACTGCAGGAAATTCAAACCGGCACTAGGAAACAGACTGAGAAACCAGAGTAAAATTTCTCCTGCAACCCGATCCCTTTGTGCTAGATGAACGAACGTCTCTCCACATGCTCATTTCGGAGAGATAAATGTGTGTGAAAGCCGTACTTTACTTATCTTGTTGGGAACACAAAGTTTCTTTTCATTAACAAACTCCACTCCATAGATATCTATGGGTAGGTAGTAGCTCCAACTAGTTTCCTAGTGAAATCTGCAGGAAATTCAAACAGGCACTAGGAAACAGACTGAGAAACCAGAGAAAAAGTTTCTCTTGCAACCAGTTCACTTTGTGCTATATGAACGAACGTCTCTCCACATCCTCAGTTCTGAGATAAGTGTGTGTGAAAGACGTCCTTCACCTAGCTTGTTGGGAACACAAAGTTTCTTTTCATTAACAAACTCCACTCCATAGATATCTATGGGTAGGTACTAGCTCCAACTCGTTTCCTAGTGAAATCTGCAGGAAATTCAAACAGGCACTAGGAAACAGACTTAGAAACCAGAGTAAAAGTTTCTCCTGCAACCCGTTCCCTTTGTGCTAGATGAACGAACGTCACTCCACATACTCAGTTCTGAGAGATAATTGTGTGTGAAAGCCGTCCTTCAACTAGCTTGTTGGGAACACAAAGTTATGTTCAGTTGCAAACACCACTCGCTAAATTTCTATGGTTATGGGCTAGCTCCAACACGGTTTTACAGTGAAAAATGCAGGAACTTCCAACAGGCACTAGGAAACAGACCTAGAAACCTTAGTAAAAGTTGCTACTGCAACCCGTTCCCTTTCTTCTAGATGAACGAACGTCTCTCCACATGCTCAGTTCTGAAAGGTAAGTGTGTGTGAATTCCGTACTTCACCTAGCTTGTTGGGAACACAAAGTTTCTTTTCAGTTGCAAACACCATTCCATACATATATATTGGGAGGTACTAGATCCAAATCGGTTTTACAGTGAAAACTGCAGGAGCTTCAAACAGGCACTAGGAATCAGACTGAGAACTAGGGTAAAAGTTTCCCCTGTAACCCGTTTCATTTGTGCTAGATGAACGAAAGTCTCTCCTCATGCTCAGTTCTGAGACTTATTTGTGTGTGAAAGCCGTCCTTCACCTAGGTTGTTGGGAACACTAAGGTTCTTTTTGGTTGCTAACTCCATTCCTTACATATATATGGGGAGGTACTAGCTCCAACTCGGTTTTACAGGGAAAACTGCAGGAACATCAGAACGGCAGTAGGAATCAGACTGAGAATCCAGAGTAAAAGTTTCTCCTGCCACATGTTCCCTTTGTGCTAGATGAACGAACGTCCCTCCACATGCTCAGTTCTGATAGATATGTGTGTGTTAAAGCACTTCTTCACCTAGCTTGTTGGGAACACAAAGTTTCTTTTCAGTTGCAAACACAAATCCATAAATATATATGGGTATGGTCTAGCTCCAACGCGGTTTTACAGTGAAAACTGCAGGAAATTCAAACCGGCACTAGGAAACAGACTGAGAAACCAGAGTAAAATTTCTCCTGCAACCCGTACCCTTTGTGCTAGATGAACGAACGTCTCTCCACATGCTCAGTTGGGAGAGATAAATGTGTGTGAAAGCCGTACTTCACCTTTCTTGTTGGGAACACAAAGTTTCTTTTCAGTTGCAAACACCACTCCATACATATCTATGGGTATGGGCAAGCTCCAACTCTGTTTTAATGTGAAAACTGCAGAAACTTCAAACCAGCAGTAGGAAACATAATGAGAAACCAGAGTAAAAGTTTACCCTGCAACCCGTTCCCTTTCTGCTAGATGAACGAACGTCTCTCCACCTGCTCATTTCTGAGAGAAAATTATGTGTGAAAGACGAACTTCACCTAACTTGTTTGGAACACAAAGTTTCTTTTAGGTTGCAAACCCCACTCCATACATATATATGGGGAGGTACTAGCTCCAACTCGGTTTTAAAGGGAAAACTGCAGGAACTTCTAACCGGCACTAGGAAACAGACTGAGAAACCAGAGTAAAATTTCTCCTGCAACCCGTACCCTTTGTGCTAGATGAACGAACGTCTCTCCACATGCTGAGATCGGAGAGATATGTGTGTGTGAAAGCCGTAATTCACCTAGCTTGTTGGGAACACAAAGTTTCTTTTCAGTTGCAAACTCCACTCCATACATATATATGGGGGGGTACTAGCTCCAAATCTATTTTACAGTGAAAACTGCAGGAACTTCAAACCGGCAGTAGGAAACAGACTGAGAAACCAGAGTAAAAGTTTCACCTGCAACCCGTTCCCTTTGTGCTAGATGAAAGAACATCTCTCCACATGCTCAGTTGTGAGTGATAAGTGTGTGTGCAAGCCGTCCTTCAGGTAGCTTGTTGGGAACACAATGTTTCTTTCCAGTTGCCAACTCCACTCCATATATATATATGGGGAGGTACTAGTTCCAACTCGGTTTTACAATGAAAACTGCAGGAACTTCAAACCGGCACTTGAAAACAGACTGAGAAACCAGAGTAATAGTTTCTCCTGCAACACGTTCCCTTTGTGCTAGATGAACGAACGTCTCTCCACATGCTCAGTTCTGAGAGATAAGTGTGTGTGAAAGCCGTCCTTCACATAGCTGGTGGGGAACACAAAGTTTCTTTTCATTAACAAAATTCACTCCATACATATCTATGTGTAGGGACTACCTCCAACACTGTTTTACAGAGAAAACTGCAGGAAATTCAAACGGGCACTCGGAAACAGACTGAGAAACCAGAGTAAATGTATCCCCTGCAACCCGTTCCCTTTGTGCTAGATGAATGAACGTCTCTCCACATGCTCAGTTCTGAGACATAAGTGTGTGTGAAAGCCGTACTTCAACTAGCTTGTTAGGAACACAAAGTTTCTTTTCAGGTGCAAAATCCACTCCATACTTATATATGGGGTGGTACTATACCCAACAAGTTTTTCAGTGAAAATTTCAGGAACTTCAAACCGGCACTAGGAAACACACTGAGCATCCAGATATAAAGTTTCTCCTGCAACACGTTCCCTTTGTGCTAGATGAACGAACTTCTCCCCACATGACCATTTCTGAGAGAAAACTATGTGTGAAAGCCGTCCTTCACCTAGCTTGTTGGGAACACAAAGTTTCTTTTAGGTACAAACTCCACTCCATACATATATATGGGGAGGTACTATCTCCAACTCGGTATTACAGGGAAAACTGCAGGAACTTCAATCTGGCAGTAGGAAACAGACTGAGAAACCAGAGTAAAAGTTTCACCTGCAACCCGTTCCCTATGTGCTAGATGAACGAACATCTCTCCACATGCTCAGTTCTGAGAGATCAGTGTGTCTGAAAGCCGTCCTTCACCTAGCTTGTTTGGAACACAATGTTTCTTTTCAGTTGCAAACTCCACTCCATACATATCTATGGGTATGGGCAAGCTCAAACTCGGTTTTACAGTGAAAACTGCAGAAACTTCAAACCAGCACTAGGAAACAGACTGAGAAACCAGAGTAAAAATTTCCCCTGCAACCCGTTCCCTTTCTGCTAGATGTACGAACGTCTCTCCACATGCTCATTTCTGAGAGAAAATTATGTGTGAAATACGACTTCAACTAACTAGTTTGGAACTCAAAGTTTCTTTTAGGTTGCAAAATCCACTCCATACTTATATATGGGGAGGTAATAGCTCCAGCTCGGTTTTACAGGGAAAAATGCAGGAAGTTCTACCCCGCACTAGGAAACAGACTGAGAAACCAGAGTAATAGTTTCTCCTGAAATCCATTCCCTTTGTGCTAGATGAACGTACGTCTCTCCAAATGCTCAGTTCTGAGACATATGTGTGAGTTAAAACAGTCCTTCTCCTTGCTTGTTGGGAACACAAAGTTTCTTTTCATTTGCAAACTCCAATCCTTTCATATATATGGGGAGGTAATAGCTCCATCTCGGTTTTACAGTGAATACTTCAGGAACAGCAAACCGAAACTGTGAAACAGACAGAGAAACCAGAGTAAAAGTTTCTCCTGCAACCCATTCCTTTGTGCTAGATAAACGAACGTCCCTCCACATGCTCAGTTCTGAGAGATAAGTGTGTGTGAAAGCCGAATTTCACCTACCTTGTTGGGAACACAAAGTTTCTTTCAGTTGCAAACTCAAATCCATACATATCTATGGGTATGTGCAAGCTCCAACTCGGTTTTACAGTGAAAACTGCAGAAACTTAAAACCAGCACTAGGAAATATACTGAGAAACCAGAGTAAAAGTTTCTCCTGCAACCCATTCCTTTGTGCTAGATAAACGAACGTCTCTCCACATGCTCAGTTCTGAGAGATAATTGTGTGTGAAAGCCGAATTTCACCTAGCTTGTTGGGAACACAAAGTTTCTTTCAGTTGCAAACTCCACTCCATACATATATATGGGGAGGTACTAGCTCCAAATCTCTTTTTACAGTGAAAACTGCAGGAACTTCAAACCGGCAGTAGGAAACAGACTGAGAAACCAGAGTAAAATTTCACCTGCAAACCGTTCCCTTTGTGCTAGGTGAGCGAACGTCTCTTCACATGCTCAGTTCTTAGAGATAAGTGTGTGTGAAAGCCGTCCTTCACCTAGCTTGTTGGAAACACAAAGTTTCTTTTCAGTTGCAAACACAAATCCATACATATATATGGGGAGGTACAAGCCCCAACAACTTTTTCAGTGAAAATTGCAGGAACTTCAAACCGGCACTAGGAAACACAATGAGCATCCAGATTTAAAGTTTCTCCTGCAAAAAGTTCCCTTTGTGCTAGATGAAAGAACGTCTCCCCACATGCTCATTTCTGAGAGAAAATTATGTGTGAAAGCCGTCCTTCACCTAGCTTGTTGGGAACACAAAGTTTCTTTTAGGTATAAACTCCACTCCATACATATATATGGGGAGGTACTATCTCCAACTCAGTTTTACAGGGAAAACTGCAGGAACTTCAATCCGGTACTAGGAATCAGACTGAGAAACCAGAGTAAAAGTTTCCCCTGCCACCCGTTCCATTTGTGCTAGATGAACGATCGTCTCTCCTCATGCTCAGTTCTGAGAGATATGTGTGTGTGAAAGCCGTCCTTCACCTAGCTTGTTGGGAACACAAAGATTCTTTTCAGTTGCAAACACAAATCCATACATATATATGGGTATGGTCTAGCTCCAACGCGGTTTTACAGTGAAAATTTCAGAAACTTCAAACAAGCACTAGGAAACAGGCTGAGAATCCAGAGTAAATGCTTCTCCTGCAACCCGTTCCCTTTGTGCAAGATGAACGATCGTCTCTCCACATGCTCAGTTCTTAGAGATAAGTGTGTGTGAAAGCCGAAATTCACCTAGCTTATTGGGAACACAAAGTTTCTTTTCAGGTGCAAACTCCACTCCATACATATATATGGGGAGGTACTAGCTCCAACTCGGTTTTACAGGGAAAACTGCAGGAACTTCAATCTGGCACTAGGAATCAGACTGAGAAACCAGAGAAAAAGTTTCTCCTGCCACCCGTTCCATTTGTGCTAGATGAACGAACGTCTCTCCACATGCTAAGTTCTGAGAGATATGTGTGTGTGAAAGCCGTCCTTCACCTAGCTTGTTGGGAACACAAAGTTTCTTTTCAGTTGCAAACACAAATCCATACATATATATGGCTATGTTCTAGCTCCAACGCGGTTATACAGTGAAAACTGTAGGAAATTTAAACCGGCACTCGGAAACAGACTGAGAAACCAGAGTAAAAGTTTCTAATGCAACCCGTTCCCTTTCTGCTAGATAAACGAACGTCTCTCCACATGCTGAATTCTGAGAGATAAGTGTGTGTGAATGCCTCCCTTCAGGTAGCTTGCTGGGAACACAAAGTTTCTTTTCATAAACAAACTCCACTCCATACATATCTATGGGTAGGGACTATTTCAAACTCTGTTTTACAGTGGAAACTGCAGGAACTTCAAACCAGCACTAGGAAACAGACTGAGATACCAGAGTAAAATTTCTCCTGCAACCCGTTCCCTTTGTGCTAGATGAACGAAAGTCCCTCCACATGCTCAGTTCGGAGAGATAAATGTGTGTGAAAGCCGTACTTCACCTAGCTTGTTGGGAACACAAAGTTTCTTTTCAGTTGCAAACTCCACTCCATATATACCTATGGATATGCGCAAGCTCCAACTCGGTGTTACAGTGAAAACTGCAGGAAATTCTAACCGGCACTAGGAAACAAACTGAGAAACCAGAGTAAAAGTTTCTCCTGCAAACCGTTCCCGTTTTGCTAGATGAACGAACGTCTCTCCACTTGCTCAGATCGGAGAGATATGTGTGTGTGAAAGCCGTAATTCACCTAGCTTGTTGGGAACCCAAATTTTCTTTTCAGTTGCAAACTCCACTCCTTACATATATATGGGGAGGTACTAGCTCGAACTCGGTATTACACTGAAAACTGCAGGAACTTCAACCAGGCAGTAGGAAACAGACTGTGAAACCAGAGTAAAAGTTTCACCAGCAACCCGTTCCGTTTGTGCTAGATGAACGAACATCTCTCCACATGCTCAGTTCTGAGAGATCAGTGTGTGTGAAAGCCGTCCTTCACCTAGCTTGTTGGGAACACAGAGTTTCTTTTCAGTTGCAAACTCCACTCCATACATATCTATGGGTATGGGCTAGCTCCAACTCGGTTTTACAGTGAAAACTGCAGGAACTTCAAACCGGCACGAGGAAACAGTGTGAGAAACCAGAGAAAAGTTTCTACAGCAAACCGTTCCCTTTTTGCTAGATGAACGAACGTCTCTCCTCATGCTCAATTCTGAGAGATAAGTGTGTGTGAAAGCCGAAATTCACCTAGCTTATTTCGAACACAAAGTTTCTTTTCAGGTGCAAACACCTCTCCATATTTATATACGGGAAGGTACTATCTCCAAATCGGATTTACAGTGAAAACTGCAGAAATTTCATACCGGCACTAGGAAACAGGCTGAGAAACCAGAGAAAAAGTTTCTCTTGCAACCAGTTCACTTTGTGCTATATGAAAGAACGTCTCTCCACATCCTCAGTTCTGAGAAAAGTGTGTGTGAAAGCCGTCCTTCACCTAGCTTGTTGGGAACACAAATTTTCTTTTCAGTTGCAAACTCCATTCCATACATTTATATGGGGAGGTACAAGCTCCAAATCAGTTTTACAGTGAAAACTGCAGGAAGTTCAAACCGGCACTAGGAAACAGACTGAGAAACCAGAGTAAAATTTTCTGCTGCAAACCGTTCCAATTTTTCTATATGAACGAACGTCTCTCTTCATGCTCAGTTCTGAGTCATATGTGTGTGTGAAAGCCGACCTTCACCTAGCTTGTTGGGAACACAAAGTTTCTTTTCAGTAGCAAAATCCACTCCATACATATCTATGGGTATGGGATAGATCCAACTCGGATTTACAGTGAAATCTGCAGGAACTTCAAACAGGCACTATTAAACAGACTGAGAAACCAGAGAAAAAGTTTCTCTTGCAACCAGTTCACTATGTGCTATACGAACGAACATCTCTCCACCACCTCAGTTCTGAGATATGAGTGTGAAAGACGTCCTTCACCTAGCTTGTTGGGAACACCAAGTTTCTTTTCATTAACAAACTCCACTCCATAGATATCTATGGGTAGGTACTAGCTCCAACTCGTTTCCTAGTGAAATCTGCAGGAAATTCAAACAGGCACTAGGAAACAGACTTAGAAACCAGAGTAAAAGTTTCTCCTGCAACCCGTTCCCTTTGTGCTAGATGAACGAACGTCACTCCACATTCTCAGTTCTGAGAGATAATTGTGTGTGAAAGCCGTCCTTCAACTAGCTTGTTGGGAATACAAGGTTTTTTTCAGTTGCAAACACCACTCCCTAAATTTCTATGGGTATGGGCTAGCTCCAACTCGGTTTTACAGTGAAAACTGCAGGAACTTCAAACAGGCACTAGGAAACAGACTGAGAAACCTTAGTAAAAGTTTCTACTGCAACCCGTTCTCTTTCTTCTAGATGAATGAACGTCTCTCCACATGCTCATTTCTGAAGGGTAAGTGTGTGTGAATTCCGTCCTTCACCTAGCTTGTTGGGAACACAAAGTTTCTTTTCAGTTGCAAACACCACTCCATACATATATATTGGGAGGTACTAGCTCCAACTCGGTTTTACAGGGAAAACTGCAGGAACTTCAATCCGGTACTAGGAATCAGACTGAGAAACCAGAGTAAAAGTTTCCCCTGCCACCCGTTCCATTTGTGCTAGATGAACGATCGTCTCTCCTCATGCTCAGTTCTGAGAGATATGTGTGTGTGAAAGCCGTCCTTCACCTAGCTTTTTGGGAACACAAAGATTCTTTTCAGTTGCAAACACAAATCCATACATATATATGGGTATGGTCTAGCTCCAACGCGGTTTTACAGTGAAAACTTCAGAAACTTCAAACAAGCACTAGGAAACAGGCTGAGAATCCAGAGTAAATGTTTCTCCTGCAACCCGTTCCCTTTGTGCAAGATGAACGAACGTCTCTCCACATGCTCAGTTCTTAGAGATAAGTGTGTGTGAAAGCCGAAATTCACCTAGCTTATTGGGAACACAAAGTTTCTTTTCAGGTGCAAACTCCACTCCATACATATATATGGGGAGGTACTAGCTCCAACTCGGTTTTACACGGAAAACTGCAGGAACTTCAATCTGGCACTAGGAATCAGACTGAGAAACCAGAGAAAAAGTTTCTCCTGCCACCCGTTCCATTTGTGCTAGATGAACGAACGTCTCTCCACATGCTCAGTTCTGAGAGATATGTGTGTGTGAAAGCCGTCCTTCACCTAGCTTGTTGGGAACACAAAGATTCTTTTCAGTTGCAAACACAAATCCATACATATATATGGCTATGTTCTAGCTCCAACGCGGTTATACAGTGAAAACTGTAGGAAATTTAAACCGGCACTCGGAAACAGACTGAGAAACCAGAGTAAAAGTTTCTAATGCAACCCGTTCCCTTTCTGCTAGATAAACGAACGTCTCTCCACATGCTGAATTCTGAGAGATAAGTGTGTGTGAATGCCTCCCTTCAGGTAGCTTGTTGGGAACACAAAGTTTCTTTTCATAAACAAACTCCACTCCATACATATCTATGGGTAGGGACTATTTCAAACTCTGTTTTACAGTGGAAACTGCAGGAACTTCAAACCAGCACTAGGAAACAGACTGAGATACCAGAGTAAAATTTCTCCTGCAACCCGTTCCCTTTGTGCTAGATGAACGAAAGTCCCTCCACATGCTCAGTTCGGAGAGATAAATGTGTGTGAAAGCCGTACTTCACCTAGCTTGTTGGGAACAGAAAGTTTCTTTTCAGTTGCAAACTCCACTCCATATATACCTATGGATATGCGCAAGCTCCAACTCGGTGTTACAGTGAAAACTGCAGGAAATTCTAAACGGCACTAGGAAACAAACTGAGAAACCAGAGTAAAAGTTTCTCCTGCAAACCGTTCCCGTTTTGCTAGATGAACGAACGTCTCTCCACTTGCTCAGATCGGAGAGATATGTGTGTGTGAAAGCCGTAATTCACCTAGCTTGTTGGGAACCCAAATTTTCTTTTCAGTTGCAAACTCCACTCCTTACATATATATGGGGAGGTACTAGCTCGAACTCGGTATTACACTGAAAACTGCAGGAACTTCAACCAGGCAGTAGGAAACAGACTGTGAAACCAGAGTAAAAGTTTCACCAGCAACCCGTTCCGTTTGTGCTAGATGAACGAACATCTCTCCACATGCTCAGTTCTGAGAGATCAGTGTGTGTGAAAGCCGTCCTTCACCTAGCTTTTTGGGAACACAGAGTTTCTTTACAGTTGCAAACTCCACTCCATACATATCTATGGGTATGGGCAAGCTCCAACTCGGTTTTACAGTGAAAACTGCAGGAACTTCAAACCGGCACGAGGAAACAGTGTGAGAAACCAGAGAAAAGTTTCTACAGCAAACCGTTATCTTTTTGCTAGATGAACGAACGTCTCTCCACATGCTCAATTCTGAGAGATAAGTGTGTGTGAAAGCCGAAATTCACCTAGCTTATTTCGAACACAAAGTTTCTTTTCAGGTGCAAACACCTCTCCATATTTATATACGGGAAGGTACTATCTCCAACTCGGATTTACAGTGAAAACTGCAGAAATTTCATACCGGCACTAGGAAACAGGCTGAGAAACCAGAGTAAAAGTTTCTAATGCAACCCGTTCCCTTTCTGCTAGATAACCGAACGTCTCTCCACATGCTGAATTCTGAGAGATCAGTGTGTGTGAAAGCCGTCCTTCACCTAGCTTGTTGGGAACACAGAGTTTCTTTTCAGTTGCAAACTCCACTCCATACATATCTATGGGTATGGGCTAGTTCCAACTCGGTTTTACAGTGAAAACTGCAGGAACTTCAAACCGGCACGAGGAAACAGAGTGAGAAACCAGAGATAAGTTTCCCCTGCAACCCGTTCCCTTTCTGCTAGATGAACGAACGTCTCTCCACCTGCTCATTTCTGAGAGAAAATTATGTGTGAAAGACGAACTTCACCTAACTTGTTTGGAACACAAAGTTTCTTTTAGGTTGCAAACCCCACTCCATACATATATATGGGGAGGTACTAGCTCCAACTCGGTTTTACAGTGAAAACTGCAGGAACTTCAAACCGGCACGAGGAAACAGAGTGAGAAACCAGAGATAAGTTTCCCCTGCAACCCGTTCCCTTTCTGCTAGATGAACGAACGTCTCTCCACCTGCTCATTTCTGAGAGAAAATTATGTGTGAAAGACGAACTTCACCTAACTTGTTTGGAACACAAAGTTTCTTTTAGGTTGCAAACCCCACTCCATACATATATATGGGGAGGTACTAGCTCCAACTCGGTTTTAAAGGGAAAACTGCAGGAACATCTAACCGGCACTAGGAAACAGACTGAGAATCCAGAGAAAAAGTTTCTCCTGCAATTCGTTCCCTTTGTGCTAGATGAACGAACGTCTCTCCACATGCTGAGATCGGAGAGTTATGTGTGTGTGAAAGCCGTAATTCACCTAGCTTGTTGGGAACACAAAGTTTCTTTTCAGTTGCAAACTCCACTCCGTACATATATATGGGGGGGTACTAGCTCCAAATCTGTTTTACAGTGAAAACTGCAGGAACTTCAAACCGGCAGTAGGAAACAGACTGAGAAATCAGATTAAAAGTTTCACCTGCAACCCGTTCCCTTTGTGCTAGATGAACGAACATCTCTCCACATGCTCAGTTCTGAGAGATAATTGTGTGTGAAAGCCTTCCTTCACATAGCTTGTTGGGAACACAAAGTTTTTTTTCCTTAACAAATTTCACTCCATACATTTTTATGGGTACGGACTAGCTCCAACTCGGTTTTACAGAGAAAAGTGCAGGAACTTCAAACCGGCACTAGGAAACAGACTGAGAAACCAGAGTAAAAGTTTCCCCTGCAACCCATTCCCTTTGTGCTAGATGAACGAACGTCTCTCCACATGCTAAGTTCTGAGACATAAGTGTGTGTGAAAGCCGTCCTTCAACTAGCTTGTTGGGAACACAAAGTTTCTTTTCATTTGCAAACTCCACTCCATACATATCTATGGGTATTGTCTAGCTCCAACTCGGTGTTAAAGTGAAAACTGCAGGAAGTTCAAACTGGCACTAAGAAACTGGCTGAGAAACCAGCGTAAAAATTTCTCCTGCAAACCGTTCCCTTTCTGCTAGATGAACGAACGTCTCTCCTCATGCTCAGTTCTGAGATACGTGTGTGTGAATGCCGTACTTCACCTAGCTTGATGGGAACACAAAAATTGTTTTCAGTTGCAAACTCCAATCCATGAATATCTGTGGTTATGGAATAGCTCCAACTCGGTTTTACAGTGAAAATTGCAGGAACTTCAAACCGGCACTTGAAAACAGACTGAGAAACCAGAGTAATAGTTTCTCCTGCAACACGTTCCATTTGGGATAGATGAACGAACGTCTCTCAACATGCTCAATTCTGAGAGATATATTTGTGTGAAAGCCATTCTTCACCTAGCTTGTTGGGAACACAAAGTTTCTTTTCAGTTGCAAACTCCACTCCATACATATATATGAGGTGGTACCAGCTCCAAATCGGTTTTACACTGAAAACTGCAGTAACTTCAAACCGGCACTAGGAATCAGACTGAGAAACCAGAATAAAATTTCTCCTGCAACCCGTTCCCTTTGTGCTAGATGAAAGAACATCTCTCCACATGCTCAGTTGTGAGTGATAAGTGTGTGTGCAAGCCGTCCTTCAGGTAGCTTGTTGGGAACACAATGTTTCTTTCCAGTTGCCAACTCCACTCCATATATATATATGGGGAGGTACTAGTTCCAACACGGTTTTACAATGAAAACTGCAGGAACTTCAAACCGGCACTAGGAAAAAGACTGAGAAGCCAGAGTAAAAGTTTCTCCTGCAAGCCGTTCCCTTTGTGCTAGATGAACGAACGTCTCTCCACATGCTCAGTTCTGAGAGATAAGTGTGTGTGAAAGCCGTCCTTCACATAGCTGGTGGGGAACACAAAGTTTCTTTTCATTAACAAAATTCACTCCATACATATCTATGTGTAGGGACTACCTCCAACACTGTTTTACAGAGAAAACTGCAGGAAATTCAAACGGGCACTCGGAAACAGACTGAGAAACCAGAGTAAAATTATCCCCTGCAACCCGTTCCCTTTGTGCTAGATGACGAACGTCTCTCCACATGCTCAGTTCTGAGACATAAGTGTGTGTGAAAGCCGTACTTCAACTAGCTTGTTAGGAACACAAAGTTTCTTTTCAGGTGCAAAATCCACTCCATACTTATATATGGGGTGGTACTAGACCCAACACCTTTTTCAGTGAAAATTGCACGAACTTCAAACCGGCACTAGGAAACACACTGAGCATCCAGATATAAAGTTTCTCCTGCAACACGTTTCCTTTGTGCTAGATGAACGAACTTCTCCCCACATGACCATTTCTGAGAGAAAACTATGTGTGAAAGCCGTCCTTCACCTAGCTTGTTGGGAACACAAAGTTTCTTTTAGGTACAAACTCCACTCCATACATATATATGGGGAGGTACTATCTCCAACTCGGTATTACAGGGAAAACTGCAGGAACTTCAAACCGGCAGTAGGAAACAGACTGAGAAACCAGAGTAAAAGTTTCACCTGCAACCCGTTCCCTATGTGCTAGATGAACGAACATCTCTCCACATGCTCAGTTCTGAGAGATCAGTGTGTCTGAAAGCCGTCCTTCACCTAGCTTGTTTGGAACACAATGTTTCTTTTCAGTTGCAAACTCCACTCCATACATATCTATGGGTATGGGCAAGCTCAAACTCGGTTTTACAGTGAAAACTGCAGAAACTTCAAACCAGCACTAGGAAACAGACTGAGAAACCAGAGTAAAAGTTTCCCCTGCAACCCGTTCCCTTTCTGCTAGATGAACGAACGTCTCTCCACCTGCTCATTTCTGAGAGAAAATTATGTGTGAAATACGACTTCAACTAACTAGTTTGGAACTCAAAGTTTCTTTTAGGTTGCAAAATCCACTCCATACTTATATATGGGGAGGTAATAGCTCCAGCTCGGTTTTACAGGGAAAAATGCAGGAAGTTCTACCCCGCACTAGGAAACAGACTGAGAAACCAGAGTAATAGTTTCTCCTGAAATCCATTCCCTTTGTGCTAGATGAACGTACGTCTCTCCAAATGCTCAGTTCTGAGACATATGTGTGAGTTAAAACAGTCCTTCTCCTTGCTTGTTGGGAACACAAAGTTTCTTTTCATTTGCAAACTCCAATCCTTTCATATATATGGGGAGGTAATAGCTCCATCTCGGTTTTACAGTGAATACTTCAGGAACAGCAAACCGAAACTGTGAAACAGACAGAGAAACCAGAGTAAAAGTTTCTCCTGCAACCCATTCCTTTGTGCTAGATAAACGAACGTCCCTCCACATGCTCAGTTCTGAGAGATAAGTGTGTGTGAAAGCCGAATTTCACCTAGCTTGTTGGGAACACAAAGTTTCTTTCAGTTGCAAACTCCAAACCATACATATATATGGGGAGGTACTAGCTCCAAATCTCTTTTTACAGTGAAAACTGCAGGAACTTCAAACCGGCAGTAGGAAACAGACTGAGAAACCAGAGTAAAATTTCACCTGCAAACCGTTCCCTTTGTGCTAGGTGAACGAACGTCTCTTCACATGCTCAGTTCTTAGAGATAAGTGTGTGTGAAAGCCGAAATTCACCTAGCTTATTGGGAACACAAAGTTTCTTTTCAGGTGCAAACTCCAGTCCATACATATATATGGGGAGGTACTAGCCCCAACAACTTTTTCAGTGAAAATTGCAGGAACTTCAAACCGGCACTAGGAAACACACTGAGCATCCAGATTTAAAGTTTCTCATGCAAAAAGTTCCCTTTGTGCTAGATGAAAGAACGTCTCCCCACATGCTCATTTCTGAGAGAAAATTATGTGTGAAAGCCGTCCTTCACCTAGCTTGTTGGGAACACAAAGTTTCTTTAAGGTATAAACTCCACTCCATACATATATATGGTGAGGTACTAGCTCCAACTCGGTTTTACAGGGAAAACTGCAGGAACTTCAATCCGGTACTAGGAATCAGACTGAGAAACCAGAGTAAAAGTTTCCCCTGCCACCCGTTCCATTTGTGCTAGATGAAGGATCGTCTCTCCACATGCTCAGTTCTGAGAGATATGTGTGTGTGAAAGCCGTCCTTCACCTAGCTTGTTGGGAACACAAAGATTCTTTTCAGTTGCAAACACAAATCCATACATATATATGGGTATGGTCTAGCTCCAACGCGGTTTTACAGTGAAAACTTCAGAAACTTCAAACAAGAACTAGGAAACAGGCTGAGAATCCAGAGTAAAAGTTTCTCCTGCAACCCGTTCCCTTTGTGCAAGATGAACGAACGTCCCTCCACATGCTCAGTTCTTAGAGATAAGTGTGTGTGAAAGCCGAAATTCACCTAGCTTATTGGGAACACAAAGTTTCTTTTCAGGTGCAAACTCCACTCCATACATATATATGGGGAGGTACTAGCTCCAACTCGGTTTTACACGGAAAACTGCAGGAACTTCCATCTGGCACTAGGAATCAGACTGAGAAACCAGAGAAAAAGTTTCTCCTGCCACCCGTTCCATTTGTGCTAGATGAACGAACGTCTCTCCACATGCTCAGTTCTGAGAGATATGTGTGTGTGAAAGCCGTCCTTCACCTAGCTTGTTGGGAACACAAAGTTTCTTTTCAGTTGCAAACACAAATCCATACATATATATGGCTATGTTCTAGCTCCAACGCGGTTATACAGTGAAAACTGTAGGAAATTTAAACCGGCACTCGGAAACAGACTGAGAAACCAGAGTAAAAGTTTCTAATGCAACCCGTTCCCTTTCTGCTAGATAAACGAACGTCTCTCCACATGCTGAATTCTGAGAGATAAGTGTGTGTGAATGCCTCCCTTCAGGTAGCTTGTTGGGAACACAAAGTTTCTTTTCATAAACAAACTCCACTCCATACATATCTATGGGTAGGGACTATTTCAAACTCTGTTTTACAGTGGAAACTGCAGGAACTTCAAACCAGCACTAGGAAACAGACTGAGATACCAGAGTAAAATTTCTCCTGCAACCCGTTCCCTTTGTGCTAGATGAACGAAAGTCCCTCCACATGCTCAGTTCGGAGAGATAAATGTGTGTGAAAGCCGTACTTCACCTAGCTTGTTGGGAACACAAAGTTTCTTTTCAGTTGCAAACTCCACTCCATATATACCTATGGATATGCGCAAGCTCCAACTCGGTGTTACAGTGAAAACTGCAGGAAATTCTAACCGGCACTAGGAAACAAACTGAGAAACCAGAGTAAAAGTTTCTCCTGCAAACCGTTCCCGTTTTGCTAGATGAACGAACGTCTCTCCACTTGCTCAGATCGGAGAGATATGTGTGTGTGAAAGCCGTAATTCACCTAGCTTGTTGGGAACCCAAATTTTCTTTTCAGTTGCAAACTCCACTCCTTACATATATATGGGGAGGTACTAGCTCGAACTCGGTATTACACTGAAAACTGCAGGAACTTCAACCAGGCAGTAGGAAACAGACTGTGAAACCAGAGTAAAAGTTTCACCAGCAACCCGTTCCGTTTGTGCTAGATGAACGAACATCTCTCCACATGCTCAGTTCTGAGAGATCAGTGTGTGTGAAAGCCGTCCTTCACCTAGCTTGTTGGGAACACAAAGTTTCTTTTCAGTAGCCAAATCCACTCCATACATATCTATGGGTATGGGATAGATCCAACTCGGATTTACAGTGAAATCTGCAGGAACTTCAAACAGGCACTATTAAACAGACTGAGAAACCAGAGAAAAAGTTTCTCTTGCAACCAGTTCACTATGTGCTATACGAACGAACATCTCTCCACCTCCTCAGTTCTGAGATATGTGTGTGTGAAAGACGTCCTTCACCTAGCTTGTTGGGAACACCAAGTTTCTTTTCATTAACAAACTCCACTCCATAGATATCTATGGGAAGGTACTAGCTCCAACTCGTTTCCTAGTGAAATCTGCAGGAAATTCAAACAGGCACTAGGAAACAGACTTAGAAACCAGAGTAAAAGTTTCCCCTGCAACCCGTTCCCTTTGTGCTAGATGAACGAACGTCACTCCACATGCTCAGTTCTGAGAGATAATTGTGTGTGAAAGCCGTCCTTCAACTAGCTTGTTGGGAATACAAGGTTTTTTTCAGTTGCAAACACCACTCCCTAAATTTCTATGGGTATGGGCTAGCTCCAACTTGGTTTTACAGTGAAAACTGCAGGAACTTCAAACAGGCACTAGGAAACAGACTGAGAAACCTTAGTAAAAGTTTCTACTGCAACCCGTTCCCTTTCTTCTAGATGAACGAACGTCTCTCCACATGCTCAGTTCTGAAAGGTAAGTGTGTGTGAATTCCGTCCTTCACCTAGTTTG
Source organism: Camelus bactrianus (assembly GCF_048773025.1). Lineage (NCBI taxonomy): Eukaryota > Metazoa > Chordata > Mammalia > Artiodactyla > Camelidae > Camelus > Camelus bactrianus. Next base: position 138,099,255 of record NC_133539.1, on the reverse strand, counting down.
TTGGGAACACAAAGTTTCTTTTCAGTTGCAAACACCACTCCATACATATATATTGGGAGGAACTAGCTCCAAATCTGTTTTACAGTGAAAACTGCAGGAGCTTAAAACAGGCACTAGGAATCAGACTGAGAACCAGGGTAAAAGTTTCTCCTGCAACCCGTTGCATTTGTGCTAGATGAACGAACGTCTCTCCTCATGCTCAGTTCTGAGACTTATTTGTGTGTGAAAGCCGTCCTTCACCTAGCTTGTTGGGAACACTAAGTTTCTTTTAGGTTGCTAACTCCATTCCTTACATATATATGGGGAGGTACTAGCTCCAACTCGGTTTTACAGGGAAAACTGCAGGAACATCAAAACGGCTGTAGGAATCAGACTGAGAATCCAGAGTAAAAGTTTCTCCTGCCACACGTTCCCTTTGTGCTACATGAACGAACGTCTCTCCACATGCTCAGTTCTGATAGATATGTGTGTGTTAAAGCAGTCCTTCACCTAGCTTGTTGAGAACACAAAGTTTCTTTTCAGTTGCAAACACAAATCCATAAATATATATGGGTATGGTCTAGCTCCAACGCGGTTTTACAGTGAAAACTGCAGGAATTTCAAACCAGCACTAGGAAACAGACTGAGAAACCAGAGTAAAATTTCTCCTGCAACCAATTCCCTTTGTTCTAGATGAACGACCGTCTCTCCACATGCTCATTTCGGAGAGATAAATGTGTGTGAAAGCCGTACTTCACCTATCATGTTGGGAACACAAAGTTTCTTTTCAGTTGCAAACACCACTCCATACATATCTATGGGTATGGGCAAGCTCCAACTCTGTTTTACAGTGAAAACTGCAGAAATTTCAAACCAGCAGTAGGAAACATACTGAGAACCCAGAGTAAAAGTTTCCCCTGCAACCCGTTCCCTTTCTGCTAGATGAACGAACGTCTCTCCACCTGCTCATTTCTGAGAGAAAATTATGTGTGAAAGACGAACTTCACCTAACTTGTTTGGAACACAAAGTTTCTTTTAGGTTGCAATCCCCACTCCATACATATATATGGGGAGGTACTAGCTCCAACTCGGTTTTAAATTGAAAACTGCAGGAACTTCTAACCGGCACTAGGAAACAGACTGAGAATCCAGAGAAACAGTTTCTCCTGCAATTCGTTCCCTTTGTGCTAGATGAACGAACGTCTCTCCACATGCTGAGATCGGAGAGATATGTGTGTGTGAAAGCCGTAATTCACCTAGCTTGTTGTAAACCCAAAGTTTCTTTTCAGTTGCAAACTCCACTCCATACATATATATGGGGAGGTACTAGCTCCAAATCTGTTTTACAGTGAAAACTGCAGGAACTTCAAACCGGCAGTAGGAAACAGACTGAGAAACCAGAGTAAAAGTTTCACATGCAACCCGTTCCCTTTGTGCTAGATGAACGAAATCTCTCCACATGCTAAGATCTGAGAGATAATTGTGTGTGAAAGCCGTCCTTCACATAGCTTGTTGGGAACACAAAGTTTTTTTTCCTTAACAAATTTCACTCCATACGTATATATGGGTAGGGACTAGCTCCAATCGGTTTTACAGAGAAAAGTGCAGGAACTTCAAACCGGCACTAGGAAACAGACTGAGAAGCCAGAGTAAAAGTTTCACATGCAACCCGTTCCCTTTGTGCTAGATGAACGAAATCTCTCCACATGCTAAGATCTGAGAGATAATTGTGTGTGAAAGCCGTCCTTCACATAGCTTGTTGGGAACACAAAGTTTTTTTTCCTTAACAAATTTCACTCCATACGTATATATGGGTAGGGACTAGCTCCAACACGGTTTTACAGAGAAAAGTGCAGGAACTTCAAACCGGCACTAGGAAACAGACTGAGAAACCAGAGTAAAAGTTTCCCCTGATACCCGTTCCCTTTGTGCTAGATGAACGAACGTCTCTCCACATGCTCAGTTCTGAGACATAAGTGTGTGTGAAAGCCGTCCTTCACCTAGCTTGTTGGGAACACAAAGTTTCTTTTCAGTTGCAAACTCCAATCCATAAATATCTGTGGTTATGGAATAGCTCCAACTCGGTTTTACAGTGAAAATTGCAGGAACTTCAAACCGGCACTTGAAAACAGACTGAGAAACCAGAGTAATAGTTTCTCCTGCAACACGTTCCATTTGGGATAGATGAACGAACGTCTCTCAACATGCTCAATTCTGAGAGATATGTTTGTGTGAAAGCCATTCTTCACATAGCTTGTTGGGAACACAAAGTTTCTTTTCAGTTGCAAACTCCAATCCATACATATATATGAGGTGGTACCAGCTCCAACACGGTTTAACAATGAAAACTGCAGGAACTTCAAACCGGCACTAGGAAACAGACTGAGAAGCCAGAGTAAAAGTTTCTCCTGCAACCCCTTCCCTTTGTGCTAGATGAACGAACGTCTCTCCACATGCTCAGGTCTGAGAGATAAGTGTGTGTGAAAGCCGTCTTTCACATAGCTGGTTGGGAACACAAAGCTTCTTTTCATTAACAAAATTCACTCCATACATATCTATGTGTAGGGACTAGCTCCAAAACTGTTTTACAGAGAAAACTGCAGGAAATTCAAACGGGCACTCGGAAACAGACTGAGAAACCAGAGTAAAAGTATCCCCTGCAACCCGTTCCCTTTGTGCTAGATGAACGAACGTCTCTCCACATGCTCAGTTCTGAGACATAATTGTGTGTGAAAGCCGTACTTCAACTAGCTTGTTAGGAACACAAAGTTTCTTTTCAGGTGCAAACTCCACTCCATACATATATATCGGGAGGTACTAGCCCCAACACCTTTTTCAGTGAAAATTGCAGGAACTTCAAACCGGCACTAGGAAACACACTGAGCATCCAGATTTAAAGTTTCTCCTGCAACACGTTCCCTTTGTGCTAGATGAACGAACTTCTCCCCACATGCCCATTTCTGAGAGAAAATTATGTGTGAAAGCCGTCCTTCACCTAGCTTGTTGGGAACACAAAGTTTCTTTAAGTACAAACTCCACTCCATACATATCTATGGGTATTGTCTAGCTCCAACTCGGTGTTACAGTGAAAACTGCAGGAAATTCAAACTGGCACTAGGAAACAGACTGAGATACCAGAGTAATAGTTTCTCCTGCAACACATTCACTTTGTGATAGATGAACGAACGTCTTTCCACGTGCTCAATTCTGAGAGATAAGTATGTTTGAATGCCGTCATTCACCTAGCTTGTCAGGAAAACAAAGTTCCTTTTAACATGCAAACTCCAATCCATACATATATAAGGGGAGGTACTAGTTCCAACTCTGTTTTACAGTGAAAACTGCAGGAAATTCAAACCGGCACTAGGAAACAGACTGAGAAACCAGAGTAAAAGTTTCTCCTACAAACAGTACTCTTTGTGCTAGATGAACGAACGTCTCTCTACATGCTCAGTTCAGAGAGAAAATTCTGTGTGAAAGCCGTCCTTAATCTAGCTTGATGGGAACACAAAGATTCTTTTCATTTGCAAACTCCAATCCATACAAATATAAGGGGAGGTAATAGCTCCAAATCGGTTTTACAGTGATAACTGCAGGTACATCAAACCGGCACTAGGAAAAAGACTGAGAAACCAGAATAAAAGTTTCTCCTGAAAACCGTTCCCTTTCTGCTAGATGAAGGAACGTCTCCCAACATGCTCAATTCTGAGAGATTTTTGTGTGTGAAAGCCGTACTTCACCTAGCTTGTTGGGAACACAAAGATTCTTTTCAGTTGCAAACTCCATTCCATACATTTATATGGGGAGGTACAAGCTCCAAATCAGTTTTACAGTGAAAACTGCAGGAAGTTCAAACCGGCACTAGGAAACAGACTGAGAAACCAGAGTAAAATTTTCTGCTGCAAACCGTTCCAATTTTTCTATATGAACGAACGTCTCTCTTCATGCTCAGTTCTGAGTCATATGTGTGTGTGAAAGCCGACCTTCACCTATCTTGTTGGGAACACAAAGTTTCTTTTCAGTAGCAAAATCCACTCCATACATATCTATGGGTATGGGATAGATCCAACTCGGATTTACAGTGAAATCTGCAGGAACTTCAAACAGGCACTAATAAACAGACTAAAAACCAGAGAAAAAGTTTCTCTTGCAACCAGTTCACTTTGTGCTATATGAACGAACGTCTCTCCACATCCTCAGTTCTGTGATAAGTGTGTGTGAAAGACGTCCTTCACCTAGCTTGTTGGGAACACAAAGTTTCTTTTCATTAACAAACTCCACTCCATAGATATCTATGGGTAGGTACTAGCTCCAACTCGTTTCCTAGTGAAATCTGCAGGAAATTCAAACAGGCACTAGGAAACAGACTTAGAAACCAGAGTAAAAGTTTCTCCTGCAACCCGTTCCCTTTGTGCTAGATGAACGAACGTCACTCCACATGCTCAGTTCTGAGAGATAATTGTGTGTGAAAGCCGTCCTTCAACTAACTTGTTGGGAACACAAAGTTTTTTTCAGTTGCAAACACCACTCCCTAAATTTCTATGGGTATGGGCTAGCTCCAACTCGGTTTTACAGTGAAAACTGCAGGAACTTCAAACAGGCACTAGGAAACAGACTGAGAAACCTTAGTAAAAGTTTCTACTGCAACCCGTTCCCTTTCTTCTAGATGAACGAACGTCTCTCCACATGCTCAGTTCTGAAAGGTAAGTGTGTGTGAATTCCGTACTTCACCTAGCTTGTTGGGAACACAAACTTTCTTTTCAGTTGCAAACACCACTCCATACATATATATTGGGAGGTACTAGCTCCAAATCGGTTTTACAGTGAAAACTGCAGGAGCTTCAAACAGGCACTAGAAATCAGACTGAGAATCCAGAGTAAAAGTTTCTCCTGCCACACGTTCCCTTTGTGCTAGATGAACGAACGTCTCTCCACATGCTCAGTTCAGATAGATATGTGTGTGTTAAAGCAGTCCTTCACCTAGCTTGTTGGGAACACAAAGTTTCTTTTCAGTTGCAAACACAAATCCATAAATATATATGGGTATGGTCTAGCTCCAACGCGGTTTTACAGTGAAAACTGCAGGAAATTCAAACCGGCACTAGGAAACAGACTGAGAAACCAGAGTATAATTTCTCCTGCAACCCGTTCCCTTTGTGCTAGATGAACGAACGTCTCTCCACATGCTCATTTCGGAGAGATAAATGTGTGTGAAAGCCGTACTTCACCTATCTTGTTGGGAACACAAAGTTTCTTTTCAGTTGCAAACACCACTCCATACATATCTATGGGTATGGGCAAGCTCCAACTCTGTTTTACAGTGAAAACTGCAGAAACTTCAAACCAGCAGTAGGAAACATTCTGAGAAACCAGAGTAAATGTTTCCCCTGCAACCCGTTCCCTTTCTGCTTGATGAACGATCGTCTCTCCACCTGCTCATTTCTGAGAGAAAATTATGTGTGAAAGACGAACTTCACTTAACTTGTTTGGAACACAAAGTTTCTTTTAGGTTGCAAACCCCACTCCATACATATATATGGGGAGGTACTAGCTCCAACTCGGTTTTAAAGGGAAAACTGCAGGAACTTCTAACCGGCACTAGGAAACAGACTGAGAATCCAGAGAAAAAGTTTCTCCTGCAATTCGTTCCCTTTGTGCTAGATGAACGAACGTCTCTCCACATGCTCAGTTCTGAGACATAAGTGTGTGTGAAAGCCGTCCTTCAACTAGCTTGTTGGGAACACAAAGTTTCTTTTCATTTGCAAACTCCACTCCATGCATATCTATGGGTATTGTCTAGCTCCAACTCGGTGTTAAAGTGAAAACTGCAGGAAGTTCAAACCGGCACTAAGAAACTGGCTGAGAAACCAGCGTAAAAATTTCTCCTGCAAACCGTTCCCATTCTGCTAGATGAACGAACGTCTCTCCTCATGCTCAGTTCTGAGATACGTGTGTGTGAAAGCCGTCCTTCACCTAGCTTGTTGGGAACACAAAAATTCTTATCAGTTGCAAACTCCAATCCATGAATATCTGTGGTTATGGAATAGCTCCAACTCGGTTTACAGTGAAAATTTCAGGATCTTCAAACCGGCACTAGAAAACAGACTGAGAAACCAGAGTAATAGTTTCTCCTGCAACCCGTTCCCTTTCTGCTAGATGAACGAACGTCTCTCCACATGCTCATTTCTGAGAGAAAATTATGTGTGAAAGACGACGTTCACCTAACTAGTTTGGAACTCAAAGTTTCTTTTAGGTTGCAAAATCCACTCCATACATATATATGGGGATGTACTAGCTCCAACTCGGTTTTACAGGGAAAACTGCAGGAAGTTCTACCCCGCACTAGGAAACAGACTGAGAAACCAGAGTAAAAGTTTCTCCTGCAATCCATTCCCTTTGTGCTAGATGAACGAAAGTCTCTCCAGATGCTAAGATCGGAGAGATATGTGTGTGTGAAAACCGTAATTCACCTAGCTTGTTGGGAACCCAAAGTTTCTTTTCAGTTGCAAACTCCACTCCATACATATATATGGGGAGGTACTAGCTCCAAATCTGTTTTACAGTGAAAACTGCAGGTACTTCAAACCGGCAGTAGGAAACAGACTGAGAAACCAGAGAAAAGTTTCACCTGCACCCCGTTCCCTTTGTGCTAGATGAACGAACATCTCTCCACATGCTCAGTTGTGAGAGATAAGTGTGTGTGCAAGCCGTCCTTCACATAGCTGGTTGGGAACACAAAGTTTCTTTTCATTAACAAAATTCACTCCATACATATCTATGTGTAGGGACTAGCTCCAAAACTGTTTTACAGAGAAAACTGCAGGAAATTCAAACGGGCACTCGGAAACAGACTGAGAAACCAGAGTAAAAGTATCCCCTGCAACCCGTTCCCTTTGTGCTAGATGAACGAACGTCTCTCCACATGCTCAGTTCTGAGACATAATTGTGTGTGAAAGCCGTACTTCAACTAGCTTGTTAGGAACACAAAGTTTCTTTTCAGGTGCAAACTCCACTCCATACATATATATGGGGAGGTACTAGCCCCAACACTTTTTCAGTGAAAATTGCAGGAAATTCAATCCGGCACTAGTAAACACACTGAGCATCCAGATTTAAAGTTTCTCCTGCAACACGTTCCCTTTGTGCTAGATGAATGAACTTCTCACCACATGCCCATTTCTGAGAGAAAATTATGTGTGAAAGCCGTCCTTCAACTAGCTTGTTGGGAACACAAAGTTTCTTTTAGGTACAAACTCCACTCCATACATATATATGGGGCGGTACTATCTCCAACTCGGTATTACAGGGAAAACTGCAGGAACTTCAAACCGGCAGTAGGAAACAGACTGAGAAACCAGAGTAAAAGTTTCACCTGCAAACCTTTCCCTATGTGCTAGATGAACGAACATCTCTCCACATGCTCAGTTCTGAGAGATCAGTGTGTGTGAAAGCCGTCCTTCACCTAGCTTTTTTGGAACACAATGTTTCTTTTCAGTTGCAAACACCACTCCATAAAAATTTATGGGTATGGGCAAGCTCAAACTCGGTTTTAAAGTGAAAACGGCAGAAACTTCAAACCAGACCTAGGAAACAGACTGAGAAACCAAAGTAAAAGTTTCCCCTGCAACCCGTTCCCTTTCTGCTAGATGAACGAACGTCTCTCCACATGCTCATTTCTGAGAGAAAATTATGTGTGAAAGAAGACCTTCACCTAACTAGTTTGGAACTCAAAGTTTCTTTTAGGTTGCAAAATCCACTCCTTACATATATATGGGGAGGTACTAGCTCCAACTCGGTTTTACAGGGAAAACTGCAGGAAGTTCTACCCCGCACTAGGAAACACACTGAGAAACCAGAGAAAAAGTTTCTCCTGCAATCCATTCCCTTTGTGCTAGATGAACGAAAGTCTCTCCACATGTCAAGATCGGAGAGATATGTGTGTGTGAAAACCGTAATTCACCTAGCTTGTTGGGAACCCGAAGTTTCTTTTCAGTTGCAAACTCCACTCCATACATATATATGGGGAGGTACTACCTCCAAATCTGTTTCACAGTGAAAACTGCAGGAACTTCAAACCGGCAGTAGGAAACAGACTGAGAAACCAGAGAAAAGTTTCACCTGCACCCCGTTCCCTTTGTGCTACATGAACGAACATCTCTCCACATGCTCAGTTCTGAGAGATATGTGTGTGTGAAAGCCGTCCTTCACCTAGCTTGTTGGGAACACAAAGTATCTTTTCAGTTGCAAACACAAATCCATACATATATATGGCTATGTTCTAGCTCCAACGCGGTTATACAGTGAAAACTGTAGGAAATTTAAACCGGCACTCGGAAACAGACTGAGAAACCAGAGTAAAAGTTTCTAATGCAACCCGTTCCCTTTCTGCTAGATAAACGAACGTCTCTCCACATGCTGAATTCTGAGAGATAATTGTGTGTAAATGCCTCCCTTCAGGTAGCTTGTTGGGAACACAAAGTTTCTTTTCATAAACAAACTCCACTCCATACATATCTATGGGTAGGGACTATTTCAAACTCTGTTTTACAGTGGAAACTGCAGGAACTTCAAACCAGCACTAGGAAACAAACTGAGATACCAGAGTAAAATTTCTCCTGCAACCCGTTCCCTTTGTGCTAGATGAACGAAAGTCCCTCCACATGCTCAGTTCGGAGAGATAAATGTGTGTGAAAGCCGTACTTCACCTACCTTGTTGGGAACACAAAGTTTCTTTTCAGTTGCAAACTCCACTCCATATATACCTATGGATATGCGCAAGCTCCAACTCGGTGTTACAGTGAAAACTGCAGGAAATTCTAACCGGCACTAGGAAACAAACTGAGAAACCAGAGTAAAAGTTTCTCCTGCAAACCGTTCCCTTTTTGCTAGATGAACGAACGTCTCTCCACTTGCTCAGATCGGAGAGATATGTGTGTGTGAAAGCCGTAATTCACCTTGCTTGTTGGGAACCCAAATTTTCTTTTCAGTTGCAAACTCCACTCCTTACATATATATGGGGAGGTACTAGCTCGAACTCGGTATTACACTGAAAACTGCAGGAACTTCAACCAGGCAGTAGGAAACAGACTGTGAAACCAGAGTAAAAGTTTCAGCAGCAACCCGTTCCGTTTGTGCTAGATGAACGAACATCTCTCCACATGCTCAGTTCTGAGAGATCAGTGTGTGTGAAAGCCGTCCTTCACCTAGCTTGTTGGGAACACAGAGTTTCTTTTCAGTTGCAAACTCCACTCCATACATATCTATGGGTATGGGCTAGCTCCAACTAGGTTTTACAGTGAAAACTGCAGGAACTTCAAACCGGCACGAGGAAACAGTGTGAGAAACCAGAGAAAAGTTTCTACAGCAAACCGTTCCCTTTTTGCTAGATGAACGAACGTCTCTCCACATGCTCAATTCTGAGAGATAAGTGTGTGTGAAAGCCGAAATTCACCTAGCTTATTTCGAACACAAATTTTCTTTTCAGGTGCAAACACCTCTCCATATTTATATACGGGAAGGTACTATTCCAACTCGGATTTACAGTGAAAACTGCAGAAATTTCATACCGGCACTAGGAAACAGGCTGAAAAACCAGAGTAAAAGTTTCTAATGCAACCCGTTCCCTTTCTGCTAGATAAACGAACGTCCCTCCACATGCTGAATTCTGAGAGATAAGTGTGTGTGAAAGCCTTCCTTCAGGTAGCTTGTTGGGAACACAAAGTTTCTTTTCATAAACAAACTCCACTCCATACATATCTATGGGTAGGGACTATTTCAAACTCTGTTTTACAGTGGAAACTGCAGGAACTTCAAACCAGCACTAGGAAACAGACTGAGATACCAGAGTAAAATTTCTCCTGCAACCCGTTCCCTTTGTGCTAGATGAACGAAAGTCCCTCCACATGCTCAGTTCGGAGAGATAAATGTGTGTGAAAGCCGTACTTCACCTAGCTTGTTGGGAACACAAAGTTTCTTTTCAGTTGCAAATTCCACTCCATATATATCTATGGATATGGGCAAGCTCCAACTCGGTTTTACAGTGAAAACTGCAGGAAATTCTAACCGGCACTAGGAAACAAACTGAGAAACCAGAGTAAAAGTTTCTCCTGCAAACCGTTCCCTTTTTGCTAGATGAACGAACGTCTCTCCACTTGCTCAGATCGGAGAGATATGTGTGTGTGAAAGCCGTAATTCACCTAGCTTGTTGGGAACCCAAATTTTCTTTTCAGTTGCAAACTCCACTCCTTACATATATATGGGGAGGTACTAGCTCCAACTCGGTATTACACTGAAAACTGCAGGAAATTCAACCAGGCAGTAGGAAACAGACTGTGAAACCAGAGTAACAGTTTCACCAGCAACCCGTTCCGTTTGTGCTAGATGAACGAACATCTCTCCACATGCTCAGTTCTGAGAGATCAGTGTGTGTGAAAGCCGTCCTTCACCTAGCTTGTTGGGAACACAGAGTTTCTTTTCAGTTGCAAACTCCACTCCATACATAACTATGGGTATGGGCTAGCTCCAACTCGGTTTTACAGTGAAATCTGCAGGAACTTCAAACAGGCACTATTAAACAGACTGAGAAACCAGAGAAAAAGTTTCTCTTGCAACCAGTTCACTATGTGCTATACGAACGAACATCTCTCCACCTCCTCAGTTCTGAGATATGTGTGTGTGAAAGACGTCCTTCACCTAGCTTGTTGGGAACACCAAGTTTCTTTTCATTAACAAACTCCACTCCATAGATATCTATGGGTAGGTACTAGCTCCAACTCGTTTCCTAATGAAATCTGCAGGAAATTCAAACAGGCACTAGGAAACAGACTTAGAAACCAGAGTAAAAGTTTCTCCTGCAACCCGTTCCCTTTGTGCTAGATGAACGAACGTCACTCCACATGCTCAGTTCTGAGAGATAATTGTGTGTGAAAGCCGTCCTTCAACTAGCTTGTTGGGAATACAAGGTTTTTTTCAGTTGCAAACACCACTCCCTAAATTTCTATGGGTATGGGCTAGCTCCAACTCGGTTTTACAGTGAAAACTGCAGGAACTTCAAACAGGCACTAGGAAACAGACTGAGAAACCTTAGTAAAAGTTTCTACTGCAACCCGTTCCCTTTCTTCTAGATGAACGAACGTCACTCCACATGCTCATTTCTGAAGGGTAAGTGTGTGTGAATTCCGTCCTTCACCTAGCTTGTTGGGAACACAAAGTTTCTTTTCAGTTGCAAACACCACTCCATACATATATATTGGGAGGTACTAGCTCCAACTCGGTTTTACAGGGAAAACTGCAGGAACTTCAATCCGGTACTAGGAATCAGACTGAGAAACCAGAGTAAAAGTTTCCCCTGCCACCCGTTCCATTTGTGCTAGATGAACGATCGTCTCTCCTCATGCTCAGTTCTGAGAGATATGTGTGTGTGAAAGCCGTCCTTCACCTAGCTTTTTGGGAACACAAAGATTCTTTTCAGTTGCAAACACAAATCCATACATATATATGGGTATGGTCTAGCTCCAACGCGGTTTTACAGTGAAAACTTCAGAAACTTCAAACAAGCACTAGGAAACAGGCTGAGAATCCAGAGTATATGTTTCTCCTGCAACCCGTTCCCTTTGTGCAAAATGAACGAACGTCTCTCCACATGCTCAGTTCTTAGAGATAAGCGTGTGTGAAAGCCGAAATTCACCTAGCTTATTGGGAACACAAAGTTTCTTTTCAGGTGCAAACTCCACTCCATACATATATATGGGGAGGTACTAGCTCCAACTCGGTTTTACACGGAAAACTGCAGGATCTTCAATCTGGCACTAGGAATCAGACTGAGAAACCAGAGAAAAAGTTTCTCCTGCCACCCGTTCCATTTGTGCTAGATGAACGAACGTCTCTCCACATGCTCAGTTCTGAGAGATATGTGTGTGTGAAAGCCGTCCTTCACCTAGCTTGTTGGGAACACAAAGTTTCTTTTCAGTTGCAAACACAAATCCATACATATATATGGCTATGTTCTAGCTCCAACGCGGTTATACAGTGAAAACTGTAGGAAATTTAAACCGGCACTCGGAAACAGACTGAGAAACCAGAGTAAAAGTTTCTAATGCAAACCGTTCCCTTTCTGCTAGATAAACGAACGTCTCTCCACATGCTGAATTCTGAGAGATAAGTGTGTGTGAATGCCTCCCTTCAGGTAGCTTGTTGGGAACACAAAGTTTCTTTTCATAAACAAACTCCACTCCATACATATCTATGGGTAGGGACTATTTCAAACTCTGTTTTACAGTGGAAACTGCAGGAACTTCAAACCAGCACTAGGAAACAGACTGAGATACCAGAGTAAAATTTCTCCTGCAACCCGTTCCCTTTGTGCTAGATGAACGAAAGTCCCTCCACATGCTCAGTTCGGAGAGATAAATGTGTGTGAAAGCCGTACTTCACCTAGCTTGTTGGGAACACAAAGTTTCTTTTCAGTTGCAAACTCCACTCCATATATACCTATGGATATGCGCAAGCTCCAACTCGGTGTTACAGTGAAAACTGCAGGAAATTCTAACCGGCACTAGGAAACAAACTGAGAAACCAGAGTAAAAGTTTCTCCTGCAAACCGTTCCCTTTTTGCTAGATGAACGAACGTCTCTCCACTTGCTCAGATCGGAGAGATATGTGTGTGTGAAAGCCGTAATTCACCTAGCTTGTTGGGAACCCAAATTTTCTTTTCAGTTGCAAACTCCACTCCTTACATATATATGGGGAGGTACTAGCTCGAACTCGGTATTACACTGAAAACTGCAGGAACTTCAACCAGGCAGTAGGAAACAGACTGTGAAACCAGAGTAAAAGTTTCAGCAGCAACCCGTTCCGTTTGTGCTAGATGAACGAACATCTCTCCACATGCTCAGTTCTGAGAGATCAGTGTGTGTGAAAGCCGTCCTTCACCTAGCTTGTTGGGAACACAGAGTTTCTTTTCAGTTGCAAACTCCACTCCATACATATCTATGGGTATGGGCTAGCTCCAACTAGGTTTTACAGTGAAAACTGCAGGAACTTCAAACCGGCACGAGGAAACAGTGTGAGAAACCAGAGAAAAGTTTCTACAGCAAACCGTTCCCTTTTTGCTAGATGAACGAACGTCTCTCCACATGCTCAATTCTGAGAGATAAGTGTGTGTGAAAGCCGAAATTCACCTAGCTTATTTCGAACACAAAGTTTCTTTTCAGGTGCAAACACCTCTCCATATTTATATACGGGAAGGTACTATCTCCAACTCGGATTTACAGTGAAAACTGCAGAAATTTCATACCGGCACTAGGAAACAGGCTGAAAAACCAGAGTAAAAGTTTCTAATGCAACCCGTTCCCTTTCTGCTAGATAAACGAACGTCCCTCCACATGCTGAATTCTGAGAGATAAGTGTGTGTGAAAGCCTTCCTTCAGGTAGCTTGTTGGGAACACAAAGTTTCTTTTCATAAACAAACTCCACTCCATACATATCTATGGGTAGGGACTATTTCAAACTCTGTTTTACAGTGGAAACTGCAGGAACTTCAAACCAGCACTAGGAAACAGACTGAGATACCAGAGTAAAATTTCTCCTGCAACCCGTTCCCTTTGTGCTAGATGAACGAAAGTCCCTCCACATGCTCAGTTCGGAGAGATAAATGTGTGTGAAAGCCGTACTTCACCTAGCTTGTTGGGAACACAAAGTTTCTTTTCAGTTGCAAATTCCACTCCATATATATCTATGGATATGGGCAAGCTCCAACTCGGTTTTACAGTGAAAACTGCAGGAAATTCTAACCGGCACTAGGAAACAAACTGAGAAACCAGAGTAAAAGTTTCTCCTGCAAACCGTTCCCTTTTTGCTAGATGAACGAACGTCTCTCCACTTGCTCAGATCGGAGAGATATGTGTGTGTGAAAGCCGTAATTCACCTAGCTTGTTGGGAACCCAAATTTTCTTTTCAGTTGCAAACTCCACTCCTTACATATATATGGGGAGGTACTAGCTCCAACTCGGTATTACACTGAAAACTGCAGGAAATTCAACCAGGCAGTAGGAAACAGACTGTGAAACCAGAGTAACAGTTTCACCAGCAACCCGTTCCGTTTGTGCTAGATGAACGAACATCTCTCCACATGCTCAGTTCTGAGAGATCAGTGTGTGTGAAAGCCGTCCTTCACCTAGCTTGTTGGGAACACAGAGTTTCTTTTCAGTTGCAAACTCCACTCCATACATAACTATGGGTATGGGCTAGCTCCAACTCGGTTTTACAGTGAAATCTGCAGGAACTTCAAACAGGCACTATTAAACAGACTGAGAAACCAGAGAAAAAGTTTCTCTTGCAACCAGTTCACTATGTGCTATACGAACGAACATCTCTCCACCTCCTCAGTTCTGAGATATGTGTGTGTGAAAGACGTCCTTCACCTAGCTTGTTGGGAACACCAAGTTTCTTTTCATTAACAAACTCCACTCCATAGATATCTATGGGTAGGTACTAGCTCCAACTCGTTTCCTAATGAAATCTGCAGGAAATTCAAACAGGCACTAGGAAACAGACTTAGAAACCAGAGTAAAAGTTTCTCCTGCAACCCGTTCCCTTTGTGCTAGATGAACGAACGTCACTCCACATGCTCAGTTCTGAGAGATAATTGTGTGTGAAAGCCGTCCTTCAACTAGCTTGTTGGGAATACAAGGTTTTTTTCAGTTGCAAACACCACTCCCTAAATTTCTATGGGTATGGGCTAGCTCCAACTCGGTTTTACAGTGAAAACTGCAGGAACTTCAAACAGGCACTAGGAAACAGACTGAGAAAACTTAGTAAAAGTTTCTACTGCAACCCGTTCCCTTTCTTCTAGATGAACGAACGTCACTCCACATGCTCATTTCTGAAGGGTAAGTGTGTGTGAATTCCGTCCTTCACCTAGCTTGTTGGGAACACAAAGTTTCTTTTCAGTTGCAAACACCACTCCATACATATATATTGGGAGGTACTAGCTCCAACTCGGTTTTACAGGGAAAACTGCAGGAACTTCAATCCGGTACTAGGAATCAGACTGAGAAACCAGAGTAAAAGTTTCCCCTGCCACCCGTTCCATTTGTGCTAGATGAACGATCGTCTCTCCTCATGCTCAGTTCTGAGAGATATGTGTGTGTGAAAGCCGTCCTTCACCTAGCTTTTTGGGAACACAAAGATTCTTTTCAGTTGCAAACACAAATCCATACATATATATGGGTATGGTCTAGCTCCAACGCGGTTTTACAGTGAAAACTTCAGAAACTTCAAACAAGCACTAGGAAACAGGCTGAGAATCCAGAGTATATGTTTCTCCTGCAACCCGTTCCCTTTGTGCAAAATGAACGAACGTCTCTCCACATGCTCAGTTCTTAGAGATAAGTGTGTGTGAAAGCCGAAATTCACCTAGCTTATTGGGAACACAAAGTTTCTTTTCAGGTGCAAACTCCACTCCATACATATATATGGGGAGGTACTAGCTCCAACTCGGTTTTACACGGAAAACTGCAGGAACTTCAATCTGGCACTAGGAATCAGACTGAGAAACCAGAGAAAAAGTTTCTCCTGCCACCCGTTCCATTTGTGCTAGATGAACGAACGTCTCTCCACATGCTCAGTTCTGAGAGATATGTGTGTGTGAAAGCCGTCCTTCACCTAGCTTGTTGGGAACACAAAGTTTCTTTTCAGTTGCAAACACAAATCCATACATATATATGGCTATGTTCTAGCTCCAACGCGGTTATACAGTGAAAACTGTAGGAAATTTAAACCGGCACTCGGAAACAGACTGAGAAACCAGAGTAAAAGTTTCTAATGCTACCCGTTCCCTTTCTGCTAGATAAACGAACGTCTCTCCACATGCTGAATTCTGAGAGATAAGTGTGTGTGAATGCCTCCCTTCAGGTAGCTTGTTGGGAACACATAGTTTCTTTTCATAAACTAACTCCACTCCATACATATCTATGGGTAGGGACTATTTCAAACTCTGTTTTACAGTGGAAACTGCAGGAACTTCAAACCAGCACTAGGAAACAGACTGAGATACCAGAGTAAAATTTCTCCTGCAACCCGTTCCCTTTGTGCTAGATGAACGAAAGTCCCTCCACATGCTCAGTTCGGAGAGATAAATGTGTGTGAAAGCCGTACTTCACCTAGCTTGTTGGGAACACAAAGTTTCTTTTCAGTTGCAAACTCCACTCCTTATATACCTATGGATATGCGCAAGCTCCAACTCGGTGTTACAGTGAAAACTGCAGGAAATTCTAACCGGCACTAGGAAACAAACTGAGAAACCAGAGTAAAAGTTTCTCCTGCAAACCGTTCCCTTTTTGCTAGATGAACGAACGTCTCTCCACTTGCTCAGATCGGAGAGATATTTGTGTGTGAAAGCCGTAATTCACCTAGCTTGTTGGGAACCCAAATTTTCTTTTCAGTTGCAAACTCCACTCCTTACATATATATGGGGAGGTACTAGCTCGAACTCGGTATTACACTGAAAACTGCAGGAACTTCAACCAGGCAGTAGGAAACAGACTGTGAAACCAGAGTAAAAGTTTCAGCAGCAACCCGTTCCGTTTGTGCTAGATGAACGAACATCTCTCCACATGCTCAGTTCTGAGAGATCAGTGTGTGTGAAAGCCGTCCTTCACCTAGCTTGTTGGGAACACAGAGTTTCTTTTCAGTTGCAAACTCCACTCCATACATATCTATGGGTATGGGCTAGCTCCAACTAGGTTTTACAGTGAAAACTGCAGGAACTTCAAACCGGCACGAGGAAACAGTGTGAGAAACCAGAGAAAAGTTTCTACAGCAAACCGTTCCCTTTTTGCTAGATGAACGAACGTCTCTCCACATGCTCAATTCTGAGAGATAAGTGTGTGTGAAAGCCGAAATTCACCTAGCTTATTTCGAACACAAAGTTTCTTTTCAGGTGCAAACACCTCTCCATATTTATATACGGGAAGGTACTATCTCCAACTCGGATTTACAGTGAAAACTGCAGAAATTTCATACCGGCACTAGGAAACAGGCTGAAAAACCAGAGTAAAAGTTTCTAATGCAACCCGTTCCCTTTCTGCTAGATAAACGAACGTCCCTCCACATGCTGAATTCTGAGAGATAAGTGTGTGTGAAAGCCTTCCTTCAGGTAGCTTGTTGGGAACACAAAGTTTCTTTTCATAAACAAACTCCACTCCATACATATCTATGGGTAGGGACTATTTCAAACTCTGTTTTACAGTGGAAACTGCAGGAACTTCAAACCAGCACTAGGAAACAGACTGAGATACCAGAGTAAAATTTCTCCTGCAACCCGTTCCCTTTGTGCTAGATGAACGAAAGTCCCTCCACATGCTCAGTTCGGAGAGATAAATGTGTGTGAAAGCCGTACTTCACCTAGCTTGTTGGGAACACAAAGTTTCTTTTCAGTTGCAAATTCCACTCCATATATATCTATGGATATGGGCAAGCTCCAACTCGGTTTTACAGTGAAAACTGCAGGAAATTCTAACCGGCACTAGGAAACAAACTGAGAAACCAGAGTAAAAGTTTCTCCTGCAAACCGTTCCCTTTTTGCTAGATGAACGAACGTCTCTCCACTTGCTCAGATCGGAGAGATATGTGTGTGTGAAAGCCGTAATTCACCTAGCTTGTTGGGAACCCAAATTTTCTTTTCAGTTGCAAACTCCACTCCTTACATATATATGGGGAGGTACTAGCTCCAACTCGGTATTACACTGAAAACTGCAGGAAATTCAACCAGGCAGTAGGAAACAGACTGTGAAACCAGAGTAACAGTTTCACCAGCAACCCGTTCCGTTTGTGCTAGATGAACGAACATCTCTCCACATGCTCAGTTCTGAGAGATCAGTGTGTGTGAAAGCCGTCCTTCACCTAGCTTGTTGGGAACACAGAGTTTCTTTTCAGTTGCAAACTCCACTCCATACATAACTATGGGTATGGGCTAGCTCCAACTCGGTTTTACAGTGAAATCTGCAGGAACTTCAAACAGGCACTATTAAACAGACTGAGAAACCAGAGAAAAAGTTTCTCTTGCAACCAGTTCACTATGTGCTATACGAACGAACATCTCTCCACCTCCTCAGTTCTGAGATATGTGTGTGTGAAAGACGTCCTTCACCTAGCTTGTTGGGAACACCAAGTTTCTTTTCATTAACAAACTCCACTCCATAGATATCTATGGGTAGGTACTAGCTCCAACTCGTTTCCTAATGAAATCTGCAGGAAATTCAAACAGGCACTAGGAAACAGACTTAGAAACCAGAGTAAAAGTTTCTCCTGCAACCCGTTCCCTTTGTGCTAGATGAACGAACGTCACTCCACATGCTCAGTTCTGAGAGATAATTGTGTGTGAAAGCCGTCCTTCAACTAGCTTGTTGGGAATACAAGGTTTTTTTCAGTTGCAAACACCACTCCCTAAATTTCTATGGGTATGGGCTAGCTCCAACTCGGTTTTACAGTGAAAACTGCAGGAACTTCAAACAGGCACTAGGAAACAGACTGAGAAAACTTAGTAAAAGTTTCTACTGCAACCCGTTCCCTTTCTTCTAGATGAACGAACGTCACTCCACATGCTCATTTCTGAAGGGTAAGTGTGTGTGAATTCCGTCCTTCACCTAGCTTGTTGGGAACACAAAGTTTCTTTTCAGTTGCAAACACCACTCCATACATATATATTGGGAGGTACTAGCTCCAACTCGGTTTTACAGGGAAAACTGCAGGAACTTCAATCCGGTACTAGGAATCAGACTGAGAAACCAGAGTAAAAGTTTCCCCTGCCACCCGTTCCATTTGTGCTAGATGAACGATCGTCTCTCCTCATGCTCAGTTCTGAGAGATATGTGTGTGTGAAAGCCGTCCTTCACCTAGCTTTTTGGGAACACAAAGATTCTTTTCAGTTGCAAACACAAATCCATACATATATATGGGTATGGTCTAGCTCCAACGCGGTTTTACAGTGAAAACTTCAGAAACTTCAAACAAGCACTAGGAAACAGGCTGAGAATCCAGAGTATATGTTTCTCCTGCAACCCGTTCCCTTTGTGCAAAATGAACGAACGTCTCTCCACATGCTCAGTTCTTAGAGATAAGTGTGTGTGAAAGCCGAAATTCACCTAGCTTATTGGGAACACAAAGTTTCTTTTCAGGTGCAAACTCCACTCCATACATATATATGGGGAGGTACTAGCTCCAACTCGGTTTTACACGGAAAACTGCAGGAACTTCAATCTGGCACTAGGAATCAGACTGAGAAACCAGAGAAAAAGTTTCTCCTGCCACCCGTTCCATTTGTGCTAGATGAACGAACGTCTCTCCACATGCTCAGTTCTGAGAGATATGTGTGTGTGAAAGCCGTCCTTCACCTAGCTTGTTGGGAACACAAAGTTTCTTTTCAGTTGCAAACACAAATCCATACATATATATGGCTATGTTCTAGCTCCAACGCGGTTATACAGTGAAAACTGTAGGAAATTTAAACCGGCACTCGGAAACAGACTGAGAAACCAGAGTAAAAGTTCCTAATGCTACCCGTTCCCTTTCTGCTAGATAAACGAACGTCTCTCCACATGCTGAATTCTGAGAGATAAGTGTGTGTGAATGCCTCCCTTCAGGTAGCTTGTTGGGAACACATAGTTTCTTTTCATAAACAAACTCCACTCCATACATATCTATGGGTAGGGACTATTTCAAACTCTGTTTTACAGTGGAAACTGCAGGAACTTCAAACCAGCACTAGGAAACAGACTGAGATACCAGAGTAAAATTTCTCCTGCAACCCGTTCCCTTTGTGCTAGATGAACGAAAGTCCCTCCACATGCTCAGTTCGGAGAGATAAATGTGTGTGAAAGCCGTACTTCACCTAGCTTGTTGGGAACCCAAATTTTCTTTTCAGTTGCAAACTCCACTCCTTACATATATATGGGGAGGTACTAGCTCGAACTCGGTATTACACTGAAAACTGCAGGAACTTCAACCAGGCAGTAGGAAACAGACTGTGAAACCAGAGTAAAAGTTTCACCAGCAACCCGTTCCGTTTGTGCAAGATGAACGAACATCTCTCCACATGCTCAGTTCTGAGAGTTCAGTGTGTGTGAAAGCCGTCCTTCACCTAGCTTGTTGGGAACACAGAGTTTCTTTTCAGTTGCAAACTCCACTCCATACATATCTATGGGTATGGGCTAGCTCCAACTCGGTTTTACAGTGAAAACTGCAGGAACTTCAAACCGGCACGAGGAAACAGTGTGAGAAACCAGAGAAAAGTTTCTACAGCAAACCGTTCCCTTTTTGCTAGATGAACGAACGTCTCTCCACATGCTCAATTCTGAGAGATAAGTGTGTGTGAAAGCCGAAATTCACCTAGCTTATTTCGAACACAAAGTTTCTTTTCAGGTGCAAACTCCTCTCCATATTTATATAGGGGAAGGTACTATCTCCAACTCGGATTTACAGTGAAAACTGCAGAAATTTCATACCGGCACTAGGAAACAGGCTGAGAAACCAGAGAAAAAGTTTCTCTTGCAACCAGTTCACTTTGTGCTATATGAAAGAACGTCTCTCCACATCCTCAGTTCTGAGAAAAGTGTGTGTGAAAGCCGTCCTTCACCTAGCTTGTTGGGAACACAAATTTTCTTTTCAGTTGCAAACTCCATTCCATACATTTATATGGGGAGGTACAAGCTCCAAATCAGTTTTACAGTGAAAACTGCAGGAAGTTCAAACCGGCACTAGGAAACAGACTGAGAAACCAGAGTAAAATTTTCTGCTGCAAACCGTTCCAATTTTTCTATATGAACGAACGTCTCTCTTCATGCTCAGTTCTGAGTCATATGTGTGTGTGAAAGCCGACCTTCACCTAACTTGTTGGGAACAAAAAGTTTCTTTTCAGTAGCAAAATCCACTCCATACATATCTATGGGTATGGGATAGATCCAACTCGGATTTACAGTGAAATCTGCAGGAACTTCAAACAGGCACTATTAAACAGACTGAGAAACCAGAGAAAAAGTTTCTCTTGCAACCAGTTCACTATGTGCTATACGAACGAACATCTCTCCACCTCCTCAGTTCTGAGATATGTGTGTGTGAAAGACGTCCTTCACCTAGCTTGTTGGGAACACCAAGTTTCTTTTCATTAACAAACTCCACTCCATAAATATCTATGGGTAGGTACTAGCTCCAACTCATTTCCTAGTGAAATCTGCAGGAAATTCAAACAGGCACTAGGAAACAGACTTAGAAACCAGAGTAAAAGTTTCTCCTGCAACCCGTTCCCTTTGTGCTAGATGAACGAACGTCACTCCACATGCTCAGTTCTGAGAGATAATTGTGTGTGAAAGCCGTCCTTCAACTAGCTTGTTGGGAATACAAGGTTTTTTACAGTTGCAAACACCACTCCCTAAATTTCTATGGGTATGGGCTAGCTCCAACTCGGTTTTACAGTGAAAACTGCAGGAACTTCAAACAGGCACTAGGAAACAGACTGAGAAACCTTAGTAAAAGTTTCTACTGCAACCCATTCCCTTTCTTCTAGATGAACGAACGTCTCTCCACATGCTCATTTCTGAAGGGTAAGTGTGTGTGAATTCCGTCCTTCACCTAGCTTGTTGGGAACACAAAGTTTCTTTTCAGTTGCAAACACCACTCCATACATATATATTGGGAGGTACTAGCTCCAACTCGGTTTTACAGGGAAAACTGCAGGAACTTCAATCCGGTACTAGGAATCAGACTGAGAAACCAGAGTAAAAGTTTCCCCTGCCACCCGTTCCATTTGTGCTAGATGAACGATCGTCTCTCCTCATGCTCAGTTCTGAGAGATATGTGTGTGTGAAAGCCGTCCTTCACCTAGCTTTTTGGGAATACAAGGTTTTTTACAGTTGCAAACACCACTCCCTAAATTTCTATGGGTATGGTCTAGCTCCAACGCGGTTTTACAGTGAAAACTTCAGAAACATCAAACAAGCACTAGGAAACAGGCTAAGAATCCAGAGTAAATGTTTCTCCTGCAACCCGTTCCCTTTGTGCAAGATGAACGAACGTCTCTCCACATGCTCAGTTCTTAGAGATAAGTGTGTGTGAAAGCCGAAATTCACCTAGCTTATTGGGAACACAAAGTTTCTTTTCAGGTGCAAACTCCACTCCATACATATATATGGGGAGGTACTAGCTCTAACTCGGTTTTACAAGGAAAACTGCAGGAACTTCAATCTGGCACTAGGAATCAGACTGAGAAACCAGAGAAAAAGTTTCTCCTGCCACCCGTTCCATTTGTGCTAGATGAACGAACGTCTCTCCACATGCTCAGTTCTGAGAGATATGTGTGTGTGAAAGCCGTCCTTCAACTAGCTTGTTGGGAACACAAAGTTTCTTTTCAGTTGCAAACACAAATCCATACATATATATGGCTATGTTCTAGCTCCAACGCGGTTATACAGTGAAAACTGTAGGAAATTTAAACCGGCACTCGGAAACAGACTGAGAAACCAGAGTAAAAGTTTCTAATGCAAACCGTTCCCTTTCTGCTAGATAAAAGAACGTCTCTCCACATGCTGAATTCTGAGAGATAAGTGTGTGTGAATGCCTCCCTTCAGGTAGCTTGTTGGGAACACATAGTTTCTTTTCATAAACAAACTCCACTCCATACATATCTATGGGTAGGGACTAATTCAAACTCTGTTTTACAGTGGAAACTGCAGGAACTTCAAACCAGCACTAGGAAACAGACTGAGATACCAGAGTAAAATTTCTCCTGCAACCCGTTCCCTTTGTGCTAGATGAACGAAAGTCCCTCCACATGCTCAGTTCGGAGAGATAAATGTGTGTGAAAGCCGTACTTCACCTAGCTTGTTGGGAACACAAAGTTTCTTTTCAGTTGCAAACTCCACTCCATATATACCTATGGATATGCGCAAGCTCCAACTCGGTGTTACAGTGAAAACTGCAGGAAATTCTAACCGGCACTAGGAAACAAACTGAGAAACCAGAGTAAAAGTTTCTCCTGCAAACCGTTCCCTTTGTGCTAGATGAACGAACGTCTCTCCACATGCTAAGTTCTGAGACATAAGTGTGTGTGAAAGCCGTCCTTCAACTAGCTTGTTGGGAACACAAAGTTTCTTTTCATTTGCAAACTCCACTCCATACATATCTATGGGTATTGTCTAGCTCCAACTCGGTGTTAAAGTGAAAACTGCAGGAAGTTCAAACTGGCACTAAGAAACTGGCTGACAAACCAGCGTAAAAATTTCTCCTGCAAACCGTTCCCTTTCTGCTAGATGAACGAACGTCTCTCCTCATGCTCAGTTCTGAGATACGTGTGTGTGAATGCCGTCCTTCACCTAGCTTGTTGGGAACACAAAAATTGTTTTCAGTTGCAAACTCCAATCCATAAATATCTGTGGTTATGGAATAGCTCCAACACGGTTTTACAGTGAAATTTGCAGGAACTTCAAACCGGCACTTGAAAACAGACTGAGAAACCAGAGTAATAGTTTCTCCTGCAACACGTTCCATTTGGGATAGATGAACGAACGTCTCTCAACATGCTCAATTCTGAGAGATATATTTGTGTGAAAGCCATTCTTCACCTAGCTTGTTGGGAACACAAAGTTTCTTTTCAGTTGCAAACTCCACTCCATACATATATATGAGGTGGTACCAGCTCCAAATCGGTTTTACACTGAAAACTGCAGGAACTTCAAACCGGCACTAGGAATCAGACTGAGAAACCAGAGTAAAATTTCTCCTGCAACCCGTTCCCTTTTTGCTAGATGAAAGAACATCTCTCCACATGCTCAGTTGTGAGTGATAAGTGTGTGTGCAAGCCGTCCTTCAGGTAGCTTTTTGGGAACACAATGTTTCTTTCCAGTTGCCAACTCCACTCCATATATATATAAGGGGAGGTACTAGTTCCAACTCGGTTTTACAATGAAAACTGCAGGAACTTCAAACCGGCACTAGGAAAAAGACTGAGAAGCCAGAGTAAAAGTTTCTCCTGCAAGCCGTTCCCTTTGTGCTAGATGAACGAACGTCTCTCCACATGCTCAGTTCTGAGAGATAAGTGTGTGTGAAAGCCGTCCTTCACATAGCTGGTGGGGAACACAAAGTTTCTTTTCATTAACAAAATTCACTCCATACATATCTATGTGTAGGGACTACCTCCAACACTGTTTTACAGAGAAAACTGCAGGAAATTCAAACGGGCACTCGGAAACAGACTGAGAAACCAGAGTAAAAGTATCCCCTGCAACCCGTTCCCTTTGTGCTAGATGAACGAACGTCTCTCCACATGCTCAGTTCTGAGACATAATTGTGTGTGATAGCCGTACTTCAACTAGCTTGTTAGGAACACAAAGTTTCTTTTCAGGTGCAAAATCCACTCCATACTTATATATGGGGTGGTACTAGACCCAACACCTTTTTCAGTGAAAATTGCAGGAACTTCAAACCGGCACTAGGAAACACACTGAGCATCCAGATATAAAGCTTCTCCTGCAACATGTTCCCTTTGTGCTAGATGAACGAACTTCTCCCCACATGACCATTTCTGAGAGAAAACTATGTGTGAAAGCCGTCCTTCACCTAGCTTGTTGGGAACACAAAGTTTCTTTTAGGTACAAACTCCACTCCATACATATATATGGGGAGGTACTATCTCCAACTCGGTATTACAGGGAAAACTGCAGGAACTTCAAACCGGCAGTAGGAAACAGACTGAGAAACCAGAGTAAAAGTTTCACCTGCAACCCGTTCCCTATGTGCTAGATGAACGAACATCTCTCCACATGCTCAGTTCTGAGAGATCAGTGTGTCTGAAAGCCGTCCTTCACCTAGCTTGTTTGGAACACAATGTTTCTTTTCAGTTGCAAACTCCACTCCATACATATCTATGGGTATGGGCAAGCTCAAACTCGGTTTTACAGTGAAAAGTGCAGAAACTTCAAACCAGCACTAGGAAACAGACTGAGAAACCAGAGTAAAAGTTTCCCCTGCAACCCGTTCCCTTTCTGCTAGATGAACGAACGTCTCTCCCCATGCTCATTTCTGAGAGAAAATTATGTGTGAAATACGACTTCAACTAACTAGTTTGGAACTCAAAGTTTCTTTTAGGTTGCAAAATCCACTCCATACTTATATATGGGGAGGTAATAGCTCCAGCTCGGTTTTACAGGGAAAAATGCAGGAAGTTCTACCCCGCACTAGGAAACAGACTGAGAAACCAGAGTAATAGTTTCTCCTGAAATCCATTCCCTTTGTGCTAGATGAACGTACGTCTCTCCAAATGCTCAGTTCTGAGACATATGTGTGAGTTAAAACAGTCCTTCTCCTTGCTTGTTGGGAACACAAAGTTTCTTTTCATTTGCAAACTCCAATCCTTTCATATATATGGGGAGGTAATAGCTCCATCTCGGTTTTACAGTGAATACTTCAGGAACAGCAAACCGAAACTGTGAAACAGACAGAGAAACCAGAGTAAAAGTTTCTCCTGCAACCCATTCCTTTGTCCTAGATAAACGAACGTCCCTCCACATGCTCAGTTCTGAGAGATAAGTGTGTGTGAAAGCCGAATTTCACCTAGCTTGTTGGGAACACAAAGTTTCTTTCAGTTGCAAACTCCAATCCATACATATCTATGGGTATGTGCAAGCTCCACCTCGGTTTTACAGTGAAAACTGCAGAAACTTCAAACCAGCACTAGGAAATATACTGAGAAACCAGAGTAAAAGTTTCTCCTGCAACCCATTCCTTTGTGCTAGATAAACGAAAGTCTCTCCACATGCTCAGTTCTGAGAGATAATTGTGTGTGAAAGCCGAATTTCACCTAGCTTGTTGGGAACACAAAGTTTCTTTCAGTTGCAAACTCCACTCCATACATATATATGGGGAGGTACTAGCTCCAAATCTCTTTTTACAGTGAAAACTGCAGGAACTTCAAACCGGCAGTAGGAAACAGACTGAGAAACCAGAGTAAAATTTCACCTGCAAACCGTTCCCTTTGTGCTAGGTGAACGAACGTCTCTTCACATGCTCAGTTCTTAGAGATAAGTGTGTGTGAAAGCCGAAATTCACCTAGCTTATTGGGAACACAAAGTTTCTTTTCAGGTGCAAACTCCAGTCCATACATATATATGGGGATGTACTAGCCCCAACAACTTTTTCAGTGAAAATTGCAGGAACTTCAAACCGGCACTAGGAAACACACTGAGCATCCAGATTTAAAGTTTCTCATGCAAAAAGTTCCCTTTGTGCTAGATGAAAGAACGTCTCCCCACATGCTCATTTCTGAGAGAAAATTATGTGTGAAAGCCGTCCTTCACCTAGCTTGTTGGGAACACAAAGTTTCTTTTAGGTATAAACTCCACTCCATACATATATATGGGGAGGTACTAGCTCCAACTCGGTTTTACAGGGAAAACTGCAGGAACTTCAATCCGGTACTAGGAATCAGACTGAGAAACCAGAGTAAAAGTTTCCCCTGCCACCCGTTCCATTTGTGCTAGATGAACGATCGTCTCTCCACATGCTCAGTTCTGAGAGATATGTGTGTGTGAAAGCCGTCCTTCACCTAGCTTGTTGGGAACACAAAGATTCTTTTCAGTTGCAAACACAAATCCATACATATATATGGGTATGGTCTAGCTCCAACGCGGTTTTACAGTGAAAACTTCAGAAACTTCAAACAAGCACTAGGAAACAGGCTGAGAATCCAGAGTAAATGTATCTCCTGCAACGCGTTCCCTTTGTGCAAGATGAACGAACGTCTCTCCACATGCTCAGTTCTGAGAGATATGTGTGTGTGAAAGCCGTCCTTCACCTAGCTTGTTGGGAACACAAAGTTTCTTTTCAGTTGCAAACACAAATCCATACATATATATGGCTATGTTCTAGCTCCAACGCGGTTATACAGTGAAAACTGTAGGAAATTTAAACCGGCACTCGGAAACAGACTGAGAAACCAGAGTAAAAGTTTCTAATGCAACCCGTTCCCTTTCTGCTAGATAAACGAACGTCTCTCCACATGCTGAATTCTGAGAGATAAGTGTGTGTGAATGCCTCCCTTCAGGTAGCTTGTTGGGAACACAAAGTTTCTTTTCATAAACAAACTCCACTCCATACATATCTATGGGTAGGGACTATTTCAAACTCTGTTTTACAGTGGAAACTGCAGGAACTTCAAACCAGCACTAGGAAACAGACTGAGATACCAGAGTAAAATTTCTCCTGCAACCCGTTCCCTTTGTGCTAGATGAACGAAAGTCCCTCCACATACTCAGTTCGGAGAGATAAATGTGTGTGAAAGCCGTACTTCACCTAGCTTGTTGGGAACACAAATTTTCTTTTCAGTTGCAAACTCCACTCCATATATACCTATGGATATGCGCAAGCTCCAACTCGGTGTTACAGTGAAAACTGCAGGAAATTCTAACCGGCACTAGGAAACAAACTGAGAAACCAGAGTAAAAGTTTCTCCTGCAAACCGTTCCCGTTTTGCTAGATGAACGAACGTCTCTCCACATGCTCAATTCTGAGAGATAAGTGTGTGTGAAAGCCGAAATTCACCTAGCTTATTTCGAACACAAAGTTTCTTTTCAGGTGCAAACACCTCTCCATATTTATATACGGGAAGGTACTATCTCCAACTCGGATTTACAGTGAAAACTGCAGAAATTTCATACCGGCACTAGGAAACAGGCTGAGAAACCAGAGTAAAAGTTTCTAATGCAACCCGTTCCCTTTCTGCTAGATAAACGAACGTCTCTCCACATGCTGAATTCTGAGAGATCAGTGTGTCTGAAAGCCTTCCTTCACCTAGCTTGTTGGGAACACAGAGTTTCTTTTCAGTTGCAAACTCCACTCCATACATATCTATGGGTATGGGCTAGCTCCAACTCGGTTTTACAGTGAAAACTGCAGGAACTTCAAACCGGCACGAGGAAACAGAGTGAGAAACCAGAGATAAGTTTCCCCTGCAACCCGTTCCCTTTCTGCTAGATGAACGAACGTCTCTCCACCTGCTCATTTCTGAGAGAAAATTATGTGTGAAAGACGAACTTCACCTAACTTGTTTGGAACACAAAGTTTCTTTTAGGTTGCAAACCCCACTCCATACATATATATGGGGAGGTACTAGCTCCAACTCTGTTTTAAAGGGAAAACTGCAGGAACTTCTAACCGGCACTAGGAAACAGACTGAGAATCCAGAGAAAAAGTTTCTTCTGCTATTCGTTCCCTTTGTGCTAGATGAACGAACGTCTCTCCACATGCTGAGATCGGAGAGATATGTGTGTGTGAAAGCCGTAATTCACCTAGCTTGTTGGGAACACAAAGTTTCTTTTCAGTTGCAAACTCCACTCCATACATATATATGGGGGGGTACTAGCTCCAAATCTGTTTTACAGTGAAAACTGCAGGAACTTCAAACCGGCAGTAGGAAACAGACTGAGAAACCAGAGTAAAAGTTTCACCTGCAACCAGTTCCCTTTGTGCTAGATGAACGAAAATCTCTCCACATGCTCAGTTCTGAGAGATAATTGTGCGTGAAAGCCTTCCTTCACATAGCTTGTTGGAAACACAAAGTTTTTTTTTCCTTAACAAATTTCACTCAATACATTTTTATGGGTACGGACTAGCTCCAACTCGGTTTTACAGAGAAAAGTGCAGGAACTTCAAACCGGCACTAGGAAACAAACTGAGAAACCAGAGTAAAAGTTTCTCCTGCAAACCGTTCCCTTTTTGCTAGATGAACGAACGTCTCTCCACATGCTGAGATCGGAGAGATATGTGTGTGTGAAAGCCGTAATTCACCTAGCTTGTTGGGAACCCAAATTTTCTTTTCAGTTGCAAACTCCACTCCTTACATATATATGGGGAGGTACTAGCTCGAACTCGGTATTACACTGAAAACTGCAGGAATTTCAACCAGGGAGTAGGAAACAGACTGTGAAACCAGAGTAAAAGTTTCACCAGCAACTCGTTCCGTTTGTGCAAGATGAACGAACATCTCTCCACATGCTCAGTTCTGAGAGTTCAGTGTGTGTGAAAGCCGTCCTTCACCTAGCTTGTTGGGAACACAGAGTTTCTTTTCAGTTGCAAACTCCACTCCATACATATCTATGGGTATGGGCTAGCTCCAACTCGGTTTTACAGTGAAAACTGCAGGAACTTCAAACCGGCACGAGGAAACAGTGTGAGAAACCAGAGAAAAGTTTCTACAGCAAACCGTTCCCTTTTTGCTAGATGAACGAACGTCTCTCCACATGCTCAATTCTGAGAGATAAGTGTGTGTGAAAGCCGAAATTCACCTAGCTTATTTTGAACACAAAGTTTCTTTTCAGGTGCAAACTCCTCTCCATATTTATATAGGGGAAGGTACTATCTCCAACTCGGATTTACAGTGAAAACTGCAGAAATTTCATACCGGCACTAGGAAACAGGCTGAGAAACCAGAGAAAAAGTTTCTCTTGCAACCAGTTCACTTTGTGCTATATGAAAGAACGTCTCTCCACATCCTCAGTTCTGAGAAAAGTGTGTGTGAAAGCCGTCCTTCACCTAGCTTGTTGGGAACACAAATTTTCTTTTCAGTTGCAAACTCCATTCCATACATTTATATGGGGAGGTACAAGCTCCAAATCAGTTTCCCAGTGAAAACTGCAGGAAGTTCAAACCGGCACTAGGAAACAGACTGAGAAACCAGAGTAAAATTTTCTGCTGCAAACCGTTCCAACTTTTCTATATGAACGAACGTCTCTCTTCATGCTCAGTTCTGAGTCATATGTGTGTGTGAAAGCCGACCTTCACCTAGCTTGTTGGGAACACAAAGTTTCTTTTCAGTAGCAAAATCCACTCCATACATATCTATGGGTATGGGATAGATCCAACTCGGATTTACAGTGAAATCTGCAGGAACTTCAAACAGGCACTATTAAACAGACTGAGAAACCAGAGAAAAAGTTTCTCTTGCAACCAGTTCACTATGTGCTATACGAACGAACATCTCTCCACCTCCTCAGTTCTGAGATATGTGTGTGTGAAAGACGTCCTTCACCTAGCTTGTTGGGAACACCAAGTTTCTTTTCATTAACAAACTCCACTCCATAGATATCTATGGGTAGGTACTAGCTCCAACTCGTTTCCTAGTGAAATCTGCAGGAAATTCAAACAGGCACTAGGAAACAGACTTAGAAACCAGAATAAAAGTTTCTCCTGCAACCCGTTCCCTTTGTGCTAGATGAACGAACGTCACTCCACATGCTCAGTTCTGAGAGATAATTGTGTGTGAAAGCCGTCCTTCAACTAGCTTGTTGGGAATACAAGGTTTTTTTCAGTTGCAAACACCACTCCCTAAATTTCTATGGGTACGGGCTAGCTCCAACTCGGTTTTACAGTGAAAACTGCAGGAACTTCAAACAGGCACTAGGAAACAGATTGAGAAACCTTAGTAAAAGTTTCTACTGCAACCCGTTCCCTTTCTTCTAGATGAACGAACGTCTCTCCACATGCTCATTTCTGAAGGGTAAGTGTGTGTGAATTCCGTCCTTCACCTAGCTTGTTGGGAACACAAAGTTTCTTTTCAGTTGCAAACACCACTCCATACATATATATTGGGAGGTACTAGCTCCAACTCGGTTTTACAGGGAAAACTGCAGGAACTTCAATCCGGTACTAGGAATCAGACTGAGAAACCAGAGTAAAAGTTTCCCCTGCCACCCG
The DNA here is from genome assembly GCF_048773025.1 of Camelus bactrianus. Classification (NCBI taxonomy): domain Eukaryota; kingdom Metazoa; phylum Chordata; class Mammalia; order Artiodactyla; family Camelidae; genus Camelus; species Camelus bactrianus. The sequence goes on along the minus strand of NC_133539.1, from coordinate 138,068,541 downwards.
TTCCATTTGTGCTAGATGAACGATCGTCTCTCCTCATGCTCAGTTCTGAGAGATATGTGTGTGTGAAAGCCGTCCTTCACCTAGCTTTTTGGGAACACAAAGATTCTTTTCAGTTGCAAACACAAATCCATACATATATATGGGTATGGTCTAGCTCCAACGCGGTTTTACAGTGAAAACTTCAGAAACTTCAAACAAGCACTAGGAAACAGGCTGAGAATCCAGAGAAATGTTTCTCCTGCAACCCGTTCCCTTTGTGCAAGATGAACGAACGTCTCTCCACATGCTCAGTTCTTAGAGATAAGTGTGTGTGAAAGCCGAAATTCACCTAGCTTATTGGGAACACAAAGTTTCTTTTCAGGTGCAAACTCCACTCCATACATATATATGGGGAGGTACTAGCTCCAACTCGGTTTTACACGGAAAACTGCAGGAACTTCAATCTGGCACTAGGAATCAGACTGAGAAACCAGAGAAAAAGTTTCTCCTGCCAACCGTTCCATTTGTGCTAGATGAACGAACGTCTCTCCACATGCTCAGTTCTGAGAGATATGTGTGTGTGAAAGCCGTCCTTCACCTAGCTTGTTGGGAACACAAAGTTTCTTTTCAGTTGCAAACACAAATCCATACATATATATGGCTATGTTCTAGCTCCAACGCGGTTATACAGTGAAAACTGTAGGAAATTTAAACCGGCACTCGGAAACAGACTGAGAAACCAGAGTAAAAGTTTCTAATGCAACCCGTTCCCTTTCTGCTAGATAAACGAACGTCTCTCCACATGCTGAATTCTGAGAGATAAGTGTGTGTGAATGCCTCCCTTCAGGTAGCTTGTTGGGAACACAAAGTTTCTTTTCATAAACAAACTCCACTCCATACATATCTATGGGTAGGGACTATTTCAAACTCTGTTTTACAGTGGAAACTGCAGGAACTTCAAACCAGCACTAGGAAACAGACTGAGATACCAGAGTAAAATTTCTCCTGCAACCCGTTCCCTTTGTGCTAGATGAACGAAAGTCCCTCCACATGCTCAGTTCGGAGAGATAAATGTGTGTGAAAGCCGTACTTCACCTAGCTTGTTGGGAACACAAAGTTTCTTTTCAGTTGCAAACTCCACTCCATATATACCTATGGATATGCGCAAGCTCCAACTCGGTGTTACAGTGAAAACTGCAGGAAATTCTAAACGGCACTAGGAAACAAACTGAGAAACCAGAGTAAAAGTTTCTCCTGCAAACCGTTCCCGTTTTGCTAGATGAACGAACGTCTCTCCACTTGCTCAGATCGGAGAGATATGTGTGTGTGAAAGCCGTAATTCACCTAGCTTGTTGGGAACCCAAATTTTCTTTTCAGTTGCAAACTCCACTCCTTACATATATATGGGGAGGTACTAGCTCGAACTCGGTATTACACTGAAAACTGCAGGAACTTCAACCAGGCAGTAGGAAACAGACTGTGAAACCAGAGTAAAAGTTTCACCAGCAACCCGTTCCGTTTGTGCTAGATGAACGAACATCTCTCCACATGCTCAGTTCTGAGAGTTCAGTGTGTGTGAAAGCCGTCCTTCACCTAGCTTGTTGGGAACACAGAGTTTCTTTTCAGTTGCAAACTCCACTCCATACATATCTATGGGTATGCGATAGCTCCAACTCTGTTTTACAGTGAAAACTGCAGGAACTTCAAACCGGCACGAGGAAACAGTGTGAGAAACCAGAGAAAAGTTTCTACAGCAAACCGTTCCATTTTTGCTAGATGAACGAACGTCTCTCCACATGCTCAATTCTGAGAGATAAGTGTGTGTGAAAGCCGAAATTCACCTAGCTTATTTCGAACACAAAGTTTCTTTTCAGGTGCAAACACCTCTCCATATTTATATACGGGAAGGTACTATCTCCAACACGGATTTACAGTGAAAACTGCAGAAATTTCATACCGGCACTAGGAAACAGGCTGAGAAACCAGAGTAAAAGTTTCTAATGCAACCCGTTCCCTTTCTGCTAGATAAACGAACGTCTCTCCACATGCTGAATTCTGAGAGATCAGTGTGTGTGAAAGCCGTCCTTCACCTAGCTTGTTGGGAACACAGAGTTTCTTTTCAGTTGCAAACTCCACTCCATACATACCTATGGGTATGGGCTAGCTCCAACTCGGTTTTACAGTGAAAACTGCAGGAACTTCAAACCGGCACGAGGAAACAGAGTGAGAAACCAGAGATAAGTTTCCCCTGCAACCCGTTCCCTTTCTGCTAGATGAACGAACGTCTCTCCACCTGCTCATTTCTGAGAGAAAATTATGTGTGAAAGACGAACTTCACCTAACTTGTTTGGAACACAAAGTTTCTTTTAGGTTGCAAACCCCACTCCATACATATATATGGGGAGGTACTAGCTCCAACTCGGTTATAAAGGGAAAACTGCAGGAACTTCTAACCGGCACTAGGAAACAGACTGAGAATCCAGAGAAACAGTTTCTCCTGCAATTCGTTCCCTTTGTGCTAGATGAACGAACGTCTCTCCACATGCTGAGATCGGAGAGATATGTGTGTGTGAAAGCCGTAATTCACCTAGCTTGTTGGGAAAACAAAGTTTCTTTTCAGTTGCAAACTCCACTCCATACATATATATGGGGGGGTACTAGCTCCAAATCTGTTTTACAGTGAAAACTGCAGGAACTTCAAACCGGCAGTAGGAAACAGACTGAGAAACCAGAGTAAAAGTTTCACCTGCAACCCGTTCCCTTTGTGCTAGATGAACGAAAATCTCTCCACATGCTCAGTTCTGAGAGATAATTGTGTGTGAAAGCCTTCCTTCACATAGCTTGTTGGGAACACAAAGTTTTTTTTTCCTTAACAAATTTCACTCCATACATTTTTATGGGTACGGACTAGCTCCAACTCGGTTTTACAAAGAAAAGTGCAGGAACTTCAAACCGGCACTAGGAAACAGACTGAGAAACCAGAGTAAAAGTTTCCCCTGCAACCCGTTCCCTTTGTGCTAGATGAACGAACGTCTCTCCACATGCTAAGTTCTGAGACATAAGTGTGTGTGAAAGCCGTCCTTCAACTAGCTTGTTGGGAACACAAAGTTTCTTTTCATTTGCAAACTCCACTCCATACATATCTATGGGTATTGTCTAGCTCCAACTCGGTGTTAAAGTGAAAACTGCAGGAAGTTCAAACTGGCACTAAGAAACTGGCTGAGAAACCAGCGTAAAAATTTCTCCTGCAAACCGTTCCCTTTCTGCTAGATGAACGAACGTCTCTCCTCATGCTCAGTTCTGAGATACGTGTGTGTGAATGCCGTCCTTCACCTAGCTTGTTGGGAACACAAAAATTGTTTTCAGTTGCAAACTCCAATCCATAAATATCTGTGGTTATGGAATAGCTCCAACTCGGTTTTACAGTGAAAATTGCAGGAACTTCAAACCGGCACTTGAAAACAGACTGAGAAACCAGAGTAATAGTTTCTCCTGCAACACGTTCCAATTGGGATAGATGAACGAACGTCTCTCAACATGCTCAATTCTGAGAGATATATTTGTGTGAAAGCCATTCTTCACCTAGCTTGTTGGGAACACAAAGTTTCTTTTCAGTTGCAAACTCCACTCCATACATATATATGAGGTGGTACCAGCTCCAAATCGGTTTTACACTGAAAACTGCAGGAACTTCAAACCGGCACTAGGAATCAGACTGAGAAACCAGAGTAAAATTTCTCCTGCAACCCGTTCCCTTTGTGCTAGATGAAAGAACATCTCTCCACATGCTCAGTTGTGAGTGATAAGTGTGTGTGCAAGCCGTCCTTCAGGTAGCTTGTTGGGAACACAATGTTTCTTTCCAGTTGCCAACTCCACTCCATATATATATATGGGGAGGTACTAGTTCCAACTCGGTTTTACAATGAAAACTGCAGGAACTTCAAACCGGCACTAGGAAAAAGACTGAGAAGCCAGAGTAAAAGTTTCTCCTGCAAGCCGTTCCCTTTGTGCTAGATGAACGAACGTCTCTCCACATGCTCAGTTCTGAGAGATAAGTGTGTGTGAAAGCCGTCCTTCACATAGCTGGTGGGGAACACAAAGTTTCTTTTCATTAACAAAATTCACTCCATACATATCTATGTGTAGGGACTACCTCCAACACTGTTTTACAGAGAAAACTGCAGGAAATTCAAACGGGCACTCGGAAACAGACTGAGAAACCAGAGTAAAAGTATCCCCTGCAACCCGTTCCCTTTGTGCTAGATGAACGAACGTCTCTCCACATGCTCAGTTCTGAGACATAAGTGTGTGTGAAAGCCGTACTTCAACTAGCTTGTTAGGAAAACAAAGTTTCTTTTCAGGTGCAAAATCCACTCCATACTTATATATGGGGTGGTACTAGACCCAACACCTTTTTCAGTGAAAATTGCAGGAAATTCAAACCGGCACTAGGAAACACACTGAGCATCCAGATATAAAGTTTCTCCTGCAACACGTTCCCTTTGTGCTAGATGAACGAACTTCTCCCCACATGACCATTTCTGAGAGAAAACTATGTGTGAAAGCCGTCCTTCACCTAGCTTGTTGGGAACACAAAGTTTCTTTTAGGTACAAACTCCACTCCATACATATATATGGGGAGGTACTATCTCCAACTCGGTATTACAGGGAAAACTGCAGGAACTTCAAACCGGCAGTAGGAAACAGACTGAGAAACCAGAGTAAAAGTTTCACCTGCAACCCGTTCCCTATGTGCTAGATGAACGAACATCTCTCCACATGCTCAGTTCTGAGAGATCAGTGTGTCTGAAAGCCGTCCTTCACCTAGCTTGTTTGGAACACAATGTTTCTTTTCAGTTGCAAACTCCACTCCATACATATCTATGGGTATGGGCAAGCTCAAACTCGGTTTTACAGTGAAAACTGCAGAAACTTCAAACCAGCACTAGGAAACAGACTGAGAAACCAGAGTAAAAGTTTCCCCTGCAACCCGTTCCCTTTCTGCTAGATGAACGAACGTCTCTCCACATGCTCATTTCTGAGAGAAAATTATGTGTGAAATACGACTTCAACTAACTAGTTTGGAACTCAAAGTTTCTTTTAGGTTGCAAAATCCACTCCATACTTATATATGGGGAGGTAATAGCTCCAGCTCGGTTTTACAGGGAAAAATGCAGGAAGTTCTACCCCGCACTAGGAAACAGACTGAGAAACCAGAGTAATAGTTTCTCCTGAAATCCATTCCCTTTGTGCTAGATGAACGTACGTCTCTCCAAATGCTCAGTTCTGAGACATATGTGTGAGTTAAAACAGTCCTTCTCCTTGCTTGTTGGGAACACAAAGTTTCTTTTCATTTGCAAACTCCAATCCTTTCATATATATGGGGAGGTAATAGCTCCATCTCGGTTTTACAGTGAATACTTCAGGAACAGCAAACCGAAACTGTGAAACAGACAGAGAAACCAGAGTAAAAGTTTCTCCTGCAACCCATTCCTTTGTGCTAGATAAACGAACGTCCCTCCACATGCTCAGTTCTGAGAGATAAGTGTGTGTGAAAGCCGAATTTCACCTAGCTTGTTGGGAACACAAAGTTTCTTTCAGTTGCAAACTCCAATCCATACATATCTATGGGTATGTGCAAGCTCCAACTCGGTTTTACAGTGAAAACTGCAGAAACTTCAAACCAGCACTAGGAAATATACTGAGAAACCAGAGTAAAAGTTTCTCCTGCAACCCATTCCTTTGTGCTAGATAAACGAACGTCTCTCCACATGCTCAGTTCTGAGAGATAATTGTGTGTGAAAGCCGAATTTCACCTAGCTTGTTGGGAACACAAAGTTTCTTTCAGTTGCAAACTCCACTCCATACATATATATGGGGAGGTACTAGCTCCAAATCTCTTTTTACAGTGAAAACTGCAGGAACTTCAAACCGGCAGTAGGAAACAGACTGAGAAACCAGAGTAAAATTTCACCTGCAAACCGTTCCCTTTGTGCTAGGTGAACGAACGTCTCTTCACATGCTCAGTTCTTAGAGATAAGTGTGTGTGAAAGCCGAAATTCACCTAGCTTATTGGGAACACAAAGTTTCTTTTCAGGTGCAAACTCCAGTCCATACATATATATGGGGAGGTACTAGCCCCAACAACTTTTTCAGTGAAAATTGCAGGAACTTCAAACCGGCACTAGGAAACACACTGAGCATCCAGATTTAAAGTTTCTCCTGCAAAAAGTTCCCTTTGTGCTAGATGAAAGAACGTCTCCCCACATGCTCATTTCTGAGAGAAAATTATGTGTGAAAGCCGTCCTTCACCTAGCTTGTTGGGAACACAAAGTTTCTTTTAGGTATAAACTCCACTCCATACATATATATGGGGAGGTACTAGCTCCAACTCGGTTTTACAGGGAAAACTGCAGGAACTTCAATCCGGTACTAGGAATCAGACTGAGAAACCAGAGTAAAAGTTTCCCCTGCCACCCGTTCCATTTGTGCTAGATGAACGATCGTCTCTCCACATGCTCAGTTCTGAGAGATATGTGTGTGTGAAAGCCGTCCTTCACCTAGCTTGTTGGGAACACAAAGATTCTTTTCAGTTGCAAACACAAATCCATACATATATATGGGTATGGTCTAGCTCCAACGCGGTTTTACAGTGAAAACTTCAGAAACTTCAAACAAGCACTAGGAAACAGGCTGAGAATCCAGAGTAAATGTTTCTCCTGCAACGCGTTCCCTTTGTGCAAGATGAACGAACGTCTCTCCACATGCTCAGTTCTGAGAGATATGTGTGTGTGAAAGCCGTCCTTCACCTAGCTTGTTGGGAACACAAAGTTTCTTTTCAGTTGCAAACACAAATCCATACATATATATGGCTATGTTCTAGCTCCAACGCGGTTATACAGTGAAAACTGTAGGAAATTTAAACCGGCACTCGGAAACAGACTGAGAAACCAGAGTAAAAGTTTCTAATGCAACCCGTTCCCTTTCTGCTAGATAAACGAACGTCTCTCCACATGCTGAATTCTGAGAGATAAGTGTGTGTGAATGCCTCCCTTCAGGTAGCTTGTTGGGAACACAAAGTTTCTTTTCATAAACAAACTCCACTCCATACATATCTATGGGTAGGGACTATTTCAAACTCTGTTTTACAGTGGAAACTGCAGGAACTTCAAACCAGCACTAGGAAACAGACTGAGATACCAGAGTAAAATTTCTCCTGCAACCCGTTCCCTTTGTGCTAGATGAACGAAAGTCCCTCCACATGCTCAGTTCGGAGAGATAAATGTGTGTGAAAGCCGTACTTCACCTAGCTTGTTGGGAACACAAAGTTTCTTTTCAGTTGCAAACTCCACTCCATATATACCTATGGATATGCGCAAGCTCCAACTCGGTGTTACAGTGAAAACTGCAGGAAATTCTAAACGGCACTAGGAAACAAACTGAGAAACCAGAGTAAAAGTTTCTCCTGCAAACCGTTCCCGTTTTGCTAGATGAACGAACGTCTCTCCACTTGCTCAGATCGGAGAGATATGTGTGTGTGAAAGCCGTAATTCACCTAGCTTGTCGTTAACCCAAATCTTCTTTTCAGTTGCAAACTCCACTCCTTACATATATATGGGGAGGTACTAGCTCGAACTCGGTATTACACTGAAAACTGCAGGAACTTCAACCAGGCAGTAGGAAACAGACTGTGAAACCAGAGTAAAAGTTTCACCTGCAACCCGTTCCGTTTGTGCTAGATGAACGAACATCTCTCCACATGCTCAGTTCTGAGAGATCAGTGTGTGTGAAAGCCGTCCTTCACCTAGCTTGTTTGGAACACAATGTTTCTTTTCAGTTGCAAACTCCACTCCATACATATCTATGGGTATGGGCAAGCTCAAACTCGGTTTTACAGTGAAAACTGCAGAAACTTCAAACCAGCACTAGGAAACAGACTGAGAAACCAGAGTAAAAGTTTCCCCTGCAACCCGTTCCCTTTCTGCTAGATGAACGAACGTCTCTCCACATGCTCATTTCTGAGAGAAAATTATGTGTGAAATACGACTTCAACTAACTAGTTTGGAACTCAAAGTTTCTTTTAGGTTGCAAAATCCACTCCATACTTATATATGGGGAGGTAATAGCTCCAGCTCGGTTTTACAGGGAAAAATGCAGGAAGTTCTACCCCGCACTAGGAAACAGACTGAGAAACCAGAGTAATAGTTTCTCCTGAAATCCATTCCCTTTGTGCTAGATGAACGTACGTCTCTCCAAATGCTCAGTTCTGAGACATATGTGTGAGTTAAAACAGTCCTTCTCCTTGCTTGTTGGGAACACAAAGTTTCTTTTCATTTGTAAACTCCAATCCTTTCATATATATGGGGAGGTAATAGCTCCATCTCGGTTTTACAGTGAATACTTCAGGAACAGCAAACCGAAACTGTGAAACAGACAGAGAAACCAGAGTAAAAGTTTCTCCTGCAACCCATTCCTTTGTGCTAGATAAACGAACGTCCCTCCACATGCTCAGTTCTGAGAGATAAGGGTGTGTGAAAGCCGAATTTCACCTAGCTTGTTGGGAACACAAAGTTTCTTTCAGTTGCAAACTCCAATCCATACATATCTATGGGTATGTGCAAGCTCCAACTCGGTTTTACAGTGAAAACTGCAGAAACTTCAAACCAGCACTAGGAAATATACTGAGAAACCAGAGTAAAAGTTTCTCCTGCAACCCATTCCTTTGTGCTAGATAAACGAACGTCTCTCCACATGCTCAGTTCTGAGAGATAATTGTGTGTGAAAGCCGAATTTCACCTAGCTTGTTGGGAACACAAAGTTTCTTTCAGTTGCAAACTCCACTCCATACATATATATGGGGAGGTACTAGCTCCAAATCTCTTTTTACAGTGAAAACTGCAGGAACTTCAAACCGGCAGTAGGAAACAGACTGAGAAACCAGAGTAAAATTTCACCTGCAAACCGTTCCCTTTGTGCTAGGTGAACGAACGTCTCTTCACATGCTCAGTTCTTAGAGATAAGTGTGTGTGAAAGCCGAAATTCACCTAGCTTATTGGGAACACAAAGTTTCTTTTCAGGTGCAAACTCCAGTCCATACATATATATGGGGAGGTACTAGCCCCAACAACTTTTTCAGTGAAAATTGCAGGAACTTCAAACCGGCACTAGGAAACACACTGAGCATCCAGATTTAAAGTTTCTCCTGCAAAAAGTTCCCTTTGTGCTAGATGAAAGAACGTCTCCCCACATGCTCATTTCTGAGAGAAAATTATGTGTGAAAGCCGTCCTTCACCTAGCTTGTTGGGAACACAAAGTTTCTTTTAGGTATAAACTCCACTCCATACATATATATGGGGAGGTACTAGCTCCAACTCGGTTTTACAGGGAAAACTGCAGGAACTTCAATCCGGTACTAGGAATCAGACTGAGAAACCAGAGTAAAAGTTTCCCCTGCCACCCGTTCCATTTGTGCTAGATGAACGATCGTCTCTCCACATGCTCAGTTCTGAGAGATATGTGTGTGTGAAAGCCGTCCTTCACCTAGCTTGTTGGGAACACAAAGATTCTTTTCAGTTGCAAACACAAATCCATACATATATATGGGTATGGTCTAGCTCCAACGCGGTTTTACAGTGAAAACTTCAGAAACTTCAAACAAGCACTAGGAAACAGGCTGAGAATCCAGAGTAAATGTTTCTCCTGCAACGCGTTCCCTTTGTGCAAGATGAACGAACGTCTCTCCACATGCTCAGTTCTGAGAGATATGTGTGTGTGAATGCCTCCCTTCAGGTAGCTTGTTGGGAACACAAAGTTTCTTTTCATAAACAAACTCCACTCCATACATATCTATGGGTAGGGACTATTTCAAACTCTGTTTTACAGTGGAAACTGCAGGAACTTCAAACCAGCACTAGGAAACAGACTGAGATACCAGAGTAAAATTTCTCCTGCAACCCGTTCCCTTTGTGCTAGATGAACGAAAGTCCCTCCACATGCTCAGTTCGGAGAGATAAATGTGTGTGAAAGCCGTATTTCACCTAGCTTGTTGGGAACACAAAGTTTCTTTTCAGTAGCAAACCCCACTCCATATATACCTATGGATATGCGCAAGCTCCAACTCGGTGTTACAGTGAAAACTGCAGGAAATTCTAACCGGCACTAGGAAACAAACTGAGAAACCAGAGTAAAAGTTTCTTCTGCAAACCGTTCCCGTTTTGCTAGATGAACGAACGTCTCTCCACTTGCTCAGATCGGAGAGATATGTGTGTGTGAAAGCCGTAATTCACCTAGCTTGTTGGGAACCCAAATTTTCTTTTCAGTTGCAAACTCCACTCCTTACATATATATGGGGAGGTACTAGCTCGAACTCGGTATTACACTGAAAACTGCAGGAACTTCAACCAGGCAGTAGGAAACAGACTGTGAAACCAGAGTAAAAGTTTCACCAGCAACCCGTTCCGTTTGTGCTAGATGAACGAACATCTCTCCACATGCTCAGTTCTGAGAGATCAGTGTGTGTGAAAGCCGTCCTTCACCTAGCTTGTTGGGAACACAGAGTTTCTTTTCAGTTGCAAACTCCACTCCATACATATCTATGGGTATGGGCTAGTTCCAACTCGGTTTTACAGTGAAAACTGCAGGAACTTCAAACCGGCACGAGGAAACAGTGTGAGAAACCAGAGAAAAGTTTCTACAGCAAACCGTTCCCTTTTTGCTAGATGAACGAACGTCTCTCCACATGCTCAATTCTGAGAGATAAGTGTGTGTGAAAGCCGAAATTCACCTAGCTTATTTCGAACACAAAGTTTCTTTTCAGGTGCAAACACCTCTCCATATTTATATAAGGGAAGGTACTATCTCCAACTCGGATTTACAGTGAAAACTGCAGAAATTTCATACCGGCACTAGGAAACAGGCTGAGAAACCAGAGTAAAAGTTTCTAATGCAACCCGTTCCCTTTCTGCTAGATAAACGAACGTCTCTCCACATGCTGAATTCTGAGAGATCAGTGTGTCTGAAAGCCTTCCTTCACCTAGCTTGTTGGGAACACAGAGTTTCTTTTCAGTTGCAAACTCCACTCCATACATATATATGGGGGGGTACTAGCTCCAAATCTCTTTTACAGTGAAAACTGCAGGAACTTCAAACCGGCAGTAGGAAACAGACTGAGAAACCAGAGTAAAAGTTTCACCTGCAACCCGTTCCCTTTTTGCTAGATGAACGAAAATCTCTCCACATGCTCAGTTCTGAGAGATAATTGTGTGTGAAAGCCTTCCTTCACATAGCTTGTTGGGAACACAAAGTTTTTTTTTCATTAACAAATTTCACTCCATACATTTTTATGGGTACGGACTAGCTCCAACTCGGTTTTACAGAGAAAAGTGCAGGAACTTCAAACCGGCACTAGGAAACAGACTGAGAAACCAGAGTAAAAGTTTCCCCTGCAACCCGTTCCCTTTGTGCTAGATGAACGAACGTCTCTCCACATGCTAAGTTCTGAGACATAAGTGTGTGTGAAAGCCGTCCTTCAACTAGCTTGTTGGGAACACAAAGTTTCTTTTCATTTGCAAACTCCACTCCATACATATCTATGGGTATTGTCTAGCTCCAACTCGGTGTTAAAGTGAAAACTGCAGGAAGTTCAAACTGGCACTAAGAAACTGGGTGAGAAACCAGCGTAAAAATTTCTCCTGCAAACCGTTCCCTTTCTGCTAGATGAACGAACGTCTCTCCTCATGCTCAGTTCTGAGATACGTGTGTGTGAATGCCGTCCTTCACCTAGCTTGTTGGGAACACAAAAATTGTTTTCAGTTGCAAACTCCAATCCATAAACATCTGTGGTTATGGAATAGCTCCAACTCGGTTTTACAGTGAAAATTGCAGGAACTTCAAACCGGCACTTGAAAACAGACTGAGAAACCAGAGTAATAGTTTCTCCTGCAACACGTTCCATTTGGGATAGATGAACGAACGTCTCTCAACATGCTCAATTCTGAGAGATATATTTGTGTGAAAGCCATTCTTCACCTAGCTTGTTGGGAACACAAAGTTTCTTTTCAGTTGCAAACTCCACTCCATACATATATATGAGGTGGTACCAGCTCCAAATCGGTTTTACACTGAAAACTGCAGGAACTTCAAACCGGCACTAGGAATCAGACTGAGAAACCAGAGTAAAATTTCTCCTGCAACCCGTTCCCTTTGTGCTAGATGAAAGAACATCTCTCCACATGCTCAGTTGTGAGTGATATGTGTGTGTGCAAGCCGTCCTTCAGGTAGCTTGTTGGGAACACAATGTTTCTTTCCAGTTGCCAACTCCACTCCATATATATATATGGGGAGGTACTAGTTCCAACTCGGTTTTACAATGAAAACTGCAGGAACTTCAAACCGGCACTAGGAAAAAGACTGAGAAGCCAGAGTAAAAGTTTCTCCTGCAAGCCGTTCCCTTTGTGCTAGATGAACGAACGTCTCTCCACATGCTCAGTTCTGAGAGATAAGTGTGTGTGAAAGCCGTCCTTCACATAGCTGGTGGGGAACACAAAGTTTCTTTTCATTAACAAAATTCACTCCATACATATCTATGTGTAGGGACTACCTCCAACACTGTTTTACAGAGAAAACTGCAGGAAATTCAAACGGGCACTCGGAAACAGACTGAGAAACCAGAGTAAAAGTATCCCCTGCAACCCGTTCCCTTTGTGCTAGATGAACGAACGTCTCTCCACATGCTCAGTTCTGAGACATAAGTGTGTGTGAAAGCCGTACTTCAACTAGCTTGTTAGGAACACAAAGTTTCTTTTCAGGTGCAAAATCCACTCCATACTTATATATCGGGTGGTACTAGACCCAACACCTTTTTCAGTGAAAATTGCAGGAAATTCAAACCGGCACTAGGAAACACACTGAGCATCCAGATATAAAGTTTCTCCTGCAACACGTTCCCTTTGTGCTAGATGAACGAACTTCTCCCCACATGACCATTTCTGAGAGAAAACTATGTGTGAAAGCCGTCCTTCACCTAGCTTGTTGGGAACACAAAGTTTCTTTTAGGTACAAACTCCACTCCATACATATATATGGGGAGGTACTATCTCCAACTCGGTATTACAGGGAAAACTGCAGGAACTTCAAACCGGCAGTAGGAAACAGACTGAGAAACCAGAGTAAAAGTTTCACCTGCAACCCGTTCCCTATGTGCTAGATGAAAGAACATCTCTCCACATGCTCAGTTGTGAGTGATAAGTGTGTGTGCAAGCCGTCCTTCAGGTAGCTTGTTGGGAACACAATGTTTCTTTCCAGTTGCCAACTCCACTCCATATATATATATGGGGAGGTACTAGTTCCAACTCGGTTTTACAATGAAAACTGCAGGAACTTCAAACCGGCACTAGGAAAAAGACTGAGAAGCCAGAGTAAAAGTTTCTCCTGCAAGCCGTTCCCTTTGTGCTAGATGAACGAACGTCTCTCCACATGCTCAGTTCTGAGAGATAAGTGTGTGTGAAAGCCGTCCTTCACATAGCTGGTGGGGAACACAAAGTTTCTTTTCATTAACAAAATTCACTCCATACATATCTATGTGTAGGGACTACCTCCAACACTGTTTTACAGAGAAAACTGCAGGAAATTCAAACGGGCACTCGGAAACAGACTGAGAAACCAGAGTAAAAGTATCCCCTGCAACCCGTTCCCTTTGTGCTAGATAAACGAACGTCTCTCCACATGCTCAGTTCTGAGACATAAGTGTGTGTGAAAGCCGTACTTCAACTAGCTTGTTAGGAAAACAAAGTTTCTTTTCAGGTGCAAAATCCACTCCATACTTATATATGGGGTGGTACTAGACCCAACACCTTTTTCAGTGAAAATTGCAGGAAATTCAAACCGGCACTAGGAAACACACTGAGCATCCAGATATAAAGTTTCTCCTGCAACACGTTCCCTTTGTGCTAGATGAACGAACTTCTCCCCACATGACCATTTCTGAGAGAAAACTATGTGTGAAAGCCGTCCTTCACCTAGCTTGTTGGGAACACAAAGTTTCTTTTAGGTACAAACTCCACTCCATACATATATATGGGGAGGTACTATCTCCAACTCGGTATTACAGGGAAAACTGCAGGAACTTCAAACCGGCAGTAGGAAACAGACTGAGAAACCAGAGTAAAAGTTTCACCTGCAACCCGTTCCCTATGTGCTAGATGAACGAACATCTCTCCACATGCTCAGTTCTGAGAGATCAGTGTGTCTGAAAGCCGTCCTTCACCTAGCTTGTTTGGAACACAATGTTTCTTTTCAGTTGCAAACTCCACTCCATACATATCTATGGGTATGGGCAAGCTCAAACTCGGTTGTACAGTGAAAACTGCAGAAACTTCAAACCAGCACTAGGAAACAGACTGAGAAACCAGAGTAAAAGTTTCCCCTGCAACCCGTTCCCTTTCTGCTAGATGAACGAACGTCTCTCCACATGCTCATTTCTGAGAGAAAATTATGTGTGAAATACGACTTCAACTAACTAGTTTGGAACTCAAAGTTTCTTTTAGGTTGCAAAATCCACTCCATACTTATATATGGGGAGGTAATAGCTCCAGCTCGGTTTTACAGGGAAAAATGCAGGAAGTTCTACCCCGCACTAGGAAACAGACTGAGAAACCAGAGTAATAGTTTCTCCTGAAATCCATTCCCTTTGTGCTAGATGAACGTACGTCTCTCCAAATGCTCAGTTCTGAGACATATGTGTGAGTTAAAACAGTCCTTCTCCTTGCTTGTTGGGAACACAAAGTTTCTTTTCATTTGCAAACTCCAATCCTTTCATATATATGGGGAGGTAATAGCTCCATCTCGGTTTTACAGTGAATACTTCAGGAACAGCAAACCGAAACTGTGAAACAGACAGAGAAACCAGAGTAAAAGTTTCTCCTGCAACCCATTCCTTTGTCCTAGATAAACGAACGTCCCTCCACATGCTCAGTTCTGAGAGATAAGTGTGTGTGAAAGCCGAATTTCACCTAGCTTGTTGGGAACACAAAGTTTCTTTCAGTTGCAAACTCCAATCCATACATATCTATGGGTATGTGCAAGCTCCACCTCGGTTTTACAGTGAAAACTGCAGAAACTTCAAACCAGCACTAGGAAATATACTGAGAAACCAGAGTAAAAGTTTCTCCTGCAACCCATTCCTTTGTGCTAGATAAACGAACGTCTCTCCACATGCTCAGTTCTGAGAGATAATTGTGTGTGAAAGCCGAATTTCACCTAGCTTGTTGGGAACACAAAGTTTCTTTCAGTTGCAAACTCCACTCCATACATATATATGGGGAGGTACTAGCTCCAAATCTCTTTTTACAGTGAAAACTGCAGGAACTTCAAACCGGCAGTAGGAAACAGACTGAGAAACCAGAGTAAAATTTCACCTGCAAACCGTTCCCTTTGTGCTAGGTGAACGAACGTCTCTTCACATGCTCAGTTCTTAGAGATAAGTGTGTGTGAAAGCCGAAATTCACCTAGCTTATTGGGAACACAAAGTTTCTTTTCAGGTGCAAACTCCAGTCCATACATATATATGGGGAGGTACTAGCCCCAACAACTTTTTCAGTGAAAATTGCAGGAACTTCAAACCGGCACTAGGAAACACACTGAGCATCCAGATTTAAAGTTTCTCCTGCAAAAAGTTCCCTTTGTGCTAGATGAAAGAACGTCTCCCCACATGCTCATTTCTGAGAGAAAATTATGTGTGAAAGCCGTCCTTCACCTAGCTTGTTGGGAACACAAAGTTTCTTTTAGGTATAAACTCCACTCCATACATATATATGGGGAGGTACTAGCTCCAACTCGGTTTTACAGGGAAAACTGCAGGAACTTCAATCCGGTACTAGGAATCAGACTGAGAAACCAGAGTAAAAGTTTCCCCTGCCACCCGTTCCATTTGTGCTAGATGAACGATCGTCTCTCCACATGCTCAGTTCTGAGAGATATGTGTGTGTGAAAGCCGTCCTTCACCTAGCTTGTTGGGAACACAAAGATTCTTTTCAGTTGCAAACACAAATCCATACATATATATGGGTATGGTCTAGCTCCAACGCGGTTTTACAGTGAAAACTTCAGAAACTTCAAACAAGCACTAGGAAACAGGCTGAGAATCCAGAGTAAATGTTTCTCCTGCAACGCGTTCCCTTTGTGCAAGATGAACGAACGTCTCTCCACATGCTCAGTTCTGAGAGATATGTGTGTGTGAAAGCCGTCCTTCACCTAGCTTGTTGGGAACACAAAGTTTCTTTTCAGTTGCAAACACAAATCCATACATATATATGGCTATGTTCTAGCTCCAACGCGGTTATACAGTGAAAACTGTAGGAAATTTAAACCGGCACTCGGAAACAGACTGAGAAACCAGAGTAAAAGTTTCTAATGCAACCCGTTCCCTTTCTGCTAGATAAACGAACGTCTCTCCACATGCTGAATTCTGAGAGATAAGTGTGTGTGAATGCCTCCCTTCAGGTAGCTTGTTGGGAACACAAAGTTTCTTTTCATAAACAAACTCCACTCCATACATATCTATGGGTAGGGACTATTTCAAACTCTGTTTTACAGTGGAAACTGCAGGAACTTCAAACCAGCACTAGGAAACAGACTGAGATACCAGAGTAAAATTTCTCCTGCAACCCGTTCCCTTTGTGCTAGATGAACGAAAGTCCCTCCACATGCTCAGTTCGGAGAGATAAATGTGTGTGAAAGCCGTACTTCACCTAGCTTGTTGGGAACACAAAGTTTCTTTTCAGTTGCAAACTCCACTCCATATATACCTATGGATATGCGCAAGCTCCAACTCGGTGTTACAGTGAAAACTGCAGGAAATTCTAACCGGCACTAGGAAACAAACTGAGAAACCAGAGTAAAAGTTTCTCCTGCAAACCGTTCCCGTTTTGCTAGATGAACGAACGTCTCTCCACTTGCTCAGATCGGAGAGATATGTGTGTGTGAAAGCCGTAATTCACCTAGCTTGTCGGGAACCCAAATTTTCTTTTCAGTTGCAAACTCCACTCCTTACATATATATGGGGAGGTACTAGCTCGAACTCGGTATTACACTGAAAACTGCAGGAACTTCAACCAGGCAGTAGGAAACAGACTGTGAAACCAGAGTAAAAGTTTCACCTGCAACCCGTTCCGTTTGTGCTAGATGAACGAACATCTCTCCACATGCTCAGTTCTGAGAGATCAGTGTGTGTGAAAGCCGTCCTTCACCTAACTTGTTTGGAACACAATGTTTCTTTTCAGTTGCAAACTCCACTCCATACATATCTATGGGTATGGGCAAGCTCAAACTCGGTTTTACAGTGAAAACTGCAGAAACTTCAAACCAGCACTAGGAAACAGACTGAGAAACCAGAGTAAAAGTTTCCCCTGCAACCCGTTCCCTTTCTGCTAGATGAACGAACGTCTCTCCACATGCTCATTTCTGAGAGAAAATTATGTGTGAAATACGACTTCAACTAACTAGTTTGGAACTCAAAGTTTCTTTTAGGTTGCAAAATCCACTCCATACTTATATATGGGGAGGTAATAGCTCCAGCTCGGTTTTACAGGGAAAAATGCAGGAAGTTCTACCCCGCACTAGGAAACAGACTGAGAAACCAGAGTAATAGTTTCTCCTGAAATCCATTCCCTTTGTGCTAGATGAACGTACGTCTCTCCAAATGCTCAGTTCTGAGACATATGTGTGAGTTAAAACAGTCCTTCTCCTTGCTTGTTGGGAACACAAAGTTTCTTTTCATTTGTAAACTCCAATCCTTTCATATATATGGGGAGGTAATAGCTCCATCTCGGTTTTACAGTGAATACTTCAGGAACAGCAAACCGAAACTGTGAAACAGACAGAGAAACCAGAGTAAAAGTTTCTCCTGCAACCCATTCCTTTGTGCTAGATAAACGAACGTCCCTCCACATGCTCAGTTCTGAGAGATAAGGGTGTGTGAAAGCCGAATTTCACCTAGCTTGTTGGGAACACAAAGTTTCTTTCAGTTGCAAACTCCAATCCATACATATCTATGGGTATGTGCAAGCTCCAACTCGGTTTTACAGTGAAAACTGCAGAAACTTCAAACCAGCACTAGGAAATATACTGAGAAACCAGAGTAAAAGTTTCTCCTGCAACCCATTCCTTTGTGCTAGATAAACGAACGTCTCTCCACATGCTCAGTTCTGAGAGATAATTGTGTGTGAAAGCCGAATTTCACCTAGCTTGTTGGGAACACAAAGTTTCTTTCAGTTGCAAACTCCACTCCATACATATATATGGGGAGGTACTAGCTCCAAATCTCTTTTTACAGTGAAAACTGCAGGAACTTCAAACCGGCAGTAGGAAACAGACTGAGAAACCAGAGTAAAATTTCACCTGCAAACCGTTCCCTTTGTGCTAGGTGAACGAACGTCTCTTCACATGCTCAGTTCTTAGAGATAAGTGTGTGTGAAAGCCGAAATTCACCTAGCTTATTGGGAACACAAAGTTTCTTTTCAGGTGCAAACTCCAGTCCATACATATATATGGGGAGGTACTAGCCCCAACAACTTTTTCAGTGAAAATTGCAGGAACTTCAAACCGGCACTAGGAAACACACTGAGCATCCAGATTTAAAGTTTCTCCTGCAAAAAGTTCCCTTTGTGCTAGATGAAAGAACGTCTCCCCACATGCTCATTTCTGAGAGAAAATTATGTGTGAAAGCCGTCCTTCACCTAGCTTGTTGGGAACACAAAGTTTCTTTTAGGTATAAACTCCACTCCATACATATATATGGGGAGGTACTAGCTCCAACTCGGTTTTACAGGGAAAACTGCAGGAACTTCAATCCGGTACTAGGAATCAGACTGAGAAACCAGAGTAAAAGTTTCCCCTGCCACCCGTTCCATTTGTGCTAGATGAACGATCGTCTCTCCACATGCTCAGTTCTGAGAGATATGTGTGTGTGAAAGCCGTCCTTCACCTAGCTTGTTGGGAACACAAAGATTCTTTTCAGTTGCAAACACAAATCCATACATATATATGGGTATGGTCTAGCTCCAACGCGGTTTTACAGTGAAAACTTCAGAAACTTCAAACAAGCACTAGGAAACAGGCTGAGAATCCAGAGTAAATGTTTCTCCTGCAACGCGTTCCCTTTGTGCAAGATGAACGAACGTCTCTCCACATGCTCAGTTCTGAGAGATATGTGTGTGTGAAAGCCGTCCTTCACCTAGCTTGTTGGGAACACAAAGTTTCTTTTCAGTTGCAAACACAAATCCATACATATATATGGCTATGTTCTAGCTCCAACGCGGTTATGCAGTGAAAACTGTAGGAAATTTAAACCGGCACTCGGAAACAGACTGAGAAACCAGAGTAAAAGTTTCTAATGCAACCCGTTCCCTTTCTGCTAGATAAACGAACGTCTCTCCACATGCTGAATTCTGAGAGATAAGTGTGTGTGAATGCCTCCCTTCAGGTAGCTTGTTGGGAACACAAAGTTTCTTTTCATAAACAAACTCCACTCCATACATATCTATGGGTAGGGACTATTTCAAACTCTGTTTTACAGTGGAAACTGCAGGAACTTCAAACCAGCACTAGGAAACAGACTGAGATACCAGAGTAAAATTTCTCCTGCAACCCGTTCCCTTTGTGCTAGATGAACGAAAGTCCCTCCACATGCTCAGTTCGGAGAGATAAATGTGTGTGAAAGCCGTACTTCACCTAGCTTGTTGGGAACACAAAGTTTCTTTTCAGTTGCAAACTCCACTCCATATATACCTATGGATATGCGCAAGCTCCAACTCGGTGTTACAGTGAAAACTGCAGGAAATTCTAACCGGCACTAGGAAACAAACTGAGAAACCAGAGTAAAAGTTTCTCCTGCAAACCGTTCCCGTTTTGCTAGATGAACGAACGTCTCTCCACTTGCTCAGATCGGAGAGATATGTGTGTGTGAAAGCCGTAATTCACCTAGCTTGTCGGGAACCCAAATTTTCTTTTCAGTTGCAAACTCCACTCCTTACATATATATGGGGAGGTACTAGCTCGAACTCGGTATTACACTGAAAACTGCAGGAACTTCAACCAGGCAGTAGGAAACAGACTGTGAAACCAGAGTAAAAGTTTCACCTGCAACCCGTTCCGTTTGTGCTAGATGAACGAACATCTCTCCACATGCTCAGTTCTGAGAGATCAGTGTGTGTGAAAGCCGTCCTTCACCTAACTTGTTTGGAACACAATGTTTCTTTTCAGTTGCAAACTCCACTCCATACATATCTATGGGTATGGGCAAGCTCAAACTCGGTTTTACAGTGAAAACTGCAGAAACTTCAAACCAGCACTAGGAAACAGACTGAGAAACCAGAGTAAAAGTTTCCCCTGCAACCCGTTCCCTTTCTGCTAGATGAACGAACGTCTCTCCACATGCTCATTTCTGAGAGAAAATTATGTGTGAAATACGACTTCAACTAACTAGTTTGGAACTCAAAGTTTCTTTTAGGTTGCAAAATCCACTCCATACTTATATATGGGGAGGTAATAGCTCCAGCTCGGTTTTACAGGGAAAAATGCAGGAAGTTCTACCCCGCACTAGGAAACAGACTGAGAAACCAGAGTAATAGTTTCTCCTGAAATCCATTCCCTTTGTGCTAGATGAACGTACGTCTCTCCAAATGCTCAGTTCTGAGACATATGTGTGAGTTAAAACAGTCCTTCTCCTTGCTTGTTGGGAACACAAAGTTTCTTTTCATTTGTAAACTCCAATCCTTTCATATATATGGGGAGGTAATAGCTCCATCTCGGTTTTACAGTGAATACTTCAGGAACAGCAAACCGAAACTGTGAAACAGACAGAGAAACCAGAGTAAAAGTTTCTCCTGCAACCCATTCCTTTGTGCTAGATAAACGAACGTCCCTCCACATGCTCAGTTCTGAGAGATAAGGGTGTGTGAAAGCCGAATTTCACCTAGCTTGTTGGGAACACAAAGTTTCTTTCAGTTGCAAACTCCAATCCATACATATCTATGGGTATGTGCAAGCTCCAACTCGGTTTTACAGTGAAAACTGCAGAAACTTCAAACCAGCACTAGGAAATATACTGAGAAACCAGAGTAAAAGTTTCTCCTGCAACCCATTCCTTTGTGCTAGATAAACGAACGTCTCTCCACATGCTCAGTTCTGAGAGATAATTGTGTGTGAAAGCCGAATTTCACCTAGCTTGTTGGGAACACAAAGTTTCTTTCAGTTGCAAACTCCACTCCATACATATATATGGGGAGGTACTAGCTCCAAATCTCTTTTTACAGTGAAAACTGCAGGAACTTCAAACCGGCAGTAGGAAACAGACTGAGAAACCAGAGTAAAATTTCACCTGCAAACCGTTCCCTTTGTGCTAGGTGAACGAACGTCTCTTCACATGCTCAGTTCTTAGAGATAAGTGTGTGTGAAAGCCGAAATTCACCTAGCTTATTGGGAACACAAAGTTTCTTTTCAGGTGCAAACTCCAGTCCATACATATATATGGGGAGGTACTAGCCCCAACAACTTTTTCAGTGAAAATTGCAGGAACTTCAAACCGGCACTAGGAAACACACTGAGCATCCAGATTTAAAGTTTCTCCTGCAAAAAGTTCCCTTTGTGCTAGATGAAAGAACGTCTCCCCACATGCTCATTTCTGAGAGAAAATTATGTGTGAAAGCCGTCCTTCACCTAGCTTGTTGGGAACACAAAGTTTCTTTTAGGTATAAACTCCACTCCATACATATATATGGGGAGGTACTAGCTCCAACTCGGTTTTACAGGGAAAACTGCAGGAACTTCAATCCGGTACTAGGAATCAGACTGAGAAACCAGAGTAAAAGTTTCCCCTGCCACCCGTTCCATTTGTGCTAGATGAACGATCGTCTCTCCACATGCTCAGTTCTGAGAGATATGTGTGTGTGAAAGCCGTCCTTCACCTAGCTTGTTGGGAACACAAAGATTCTTTTCAGTTGCAAACACAAATCCATACATATATATGGGTATGGTCTAGCTCCAACGCGGTTTTACAGTGAAAACTTCAGAAACTTCAAACAAGCACTAGGAAACAGGCTGAGAATCCAGAGTAAATGTTTCTCCTGCAACGCGTTCCCTTTGTGCAAGATGAACGAACGTCTCTCCACATGCTCAGTTCTGAGAGATATGTGTGTGTGAAAGCCGTCCTTCACCTAGCTTGTTGGGAACACAAAGTTTCTTTTCAGTTGCAAACACAAATCCATACATATATATGGCTATGTTCTAGCTCCAACGCGGTTATACAGTGAAAACTGTAGGAAATTTAAACCGGCACTCGGAAACAGACTGAGAAACCAGAGTAAAAGTTTCTAATGCAACCCGTTCCCTTTCTGCTAGATAAACGAACGTCTCTCCACATGCTGAATTCTGAGAGATAAGTGTGTGTGAATGCCTCCCTTCAGGTAGCTTGTTGGGAACACAAAGTTTCTTTTCATAAACAAACTCCACTCCATACATATCTATGGGTAGGGACTATTTCAAACTCTGTTTTACAGTGGAAACTGCAGGAACTTCAAACCAGCACTAGGAAACAGACTGAGATACCAGAGTAAAATTTCTCCTGCAACCCGTTCCCTTTGTGCTAGATGAACGAAAGTCCCTCCACATGCTCAGTTCGGAGAGATAAATGTGTGTGAAAGCCGTACTTCACCTAGCTTGTTGGGAACACAAAGTTTCTTTTCAGTTGCAAACTCCACTCCATATATACCTATAGATATGCGCAAGCTCCAACTCGGTGTTACAGTGAAAACTGCAGGAAATTCTAACCGGCACTAGGAAACAAACTGAGAAACCAGAGTAAAAGTTTCTCCTGCAAACCGTTCCCGTTTTGCTAGATGAACGAACGTCTCTCCACTTGCTCAGATCGGAGAGATATGTGTGTGTGAAAGCCGTAATTCACCTAGCTTGTTGGGAACCCAAATTTTCTTTTCAGTTGCAAACTCCACTCCTTACATATATATGGGGAGGTACTAGCTCGAACTCGGTATTACACTGAAAACTGCAGGAACTTCAACCAGGCAGTAGGAAACAGACTGTGAAACCAGAGTAAAAGTTTCACCAGCAACCCGTTCCGTTTGTGCTAGATGAACGAACATCTCTCCACATGCTCAGTTCTGAGAGATCAGTGTGTGTGAAAGCCGTCCTTCACCTAGCTTGTTGGGAACACAGAGTTTCTTTTCAGTTGCAAACTCCACTCCATACATATCTATGGGTATGGGCTAGCTCCAACTCGGTTTTACAGTGAAAACTGCAGGAACTTCAAACCGGCACGAGGAAACAGTGTGAGAAACCAGAGAAAAGTTTCTACAGCAAACCGTTCCCTTTTTGCTAGATGAACGAACGTCTCTCCACATGCTCAATTCTGAGAGATAAGTGTGTGTGAAAGCCGAAATTCACCTAGCTTATTTCGAACACAAAGTTTCTTTTCAGGTGCAAACACCTCTCCATATTTATATACGGGAAGGTACTATCTCCAACTCGGATTTACAGTGAAAACTGCAGAAATTTCATACCGGCACTAGGAAACAGGCTGAGAAACCAGAGTAAAAGTTTCTAATGCAACCCGTTCCCTTTCTGCTAGATAAACGAACGTCTCTCCACATGCTGAATTCTGAGAGATCAGTGTGTGTGAAAGCCGTACTTCACCTAGCTTGTTGGGAACACAGAGTTTCTTTTCAGTTGCAAACTCCACTCCATACATATCTATGGGTATGGGCTAGCTCCAACTCGGTTTTACAGTGAAAACTGCAGGAACTTCAAACCGGCACGAGGAAACAGAGTGAGAAACCAGAGATAAGTTTCCCCTGCATCCCGTTCCCTTTCTGCTAGATGAACGAACGTCTCTCCACCTGCTCATTTCTGAGAGAAAATTATGTGTGAAAGACGAACTTCACCTAACTTGTTTGGAACACAAAGTTTCTTTTAGGTTGCAAACCCCACTCCATACATATATATGGGGAGGTACTAGCTCCAACTCGGTTTTACAGGGAAAACTGCAGGAACTTCTAACCGGCACTAGGAAACAGACTGAGAATCCAGAGAAAAAGTTTCTCCTGCAATTCGTTCCCTTTGTGCTAGATGAACGAACGTCTCTCCACATGCTGAGATCGGAGAGATATGTGTGTGTGAAAGCCGTAATTCACCTAGCTTGTTGGGAACACAAAGTTTCTTTTCAGTTGCAAACTCCACTCCATACATATATATGGGGGGGTAATAGCTCCAAATCTGTTTTACAGTGAAAACTGCAGGAACTTCAAACCGGCAGTAGGAAACAGACTGAGAAACCAGAGTAAAAGTTTCACCTGCAACCCGTTCCCTTTGTGCTAGATGAACGAAAATCTCTCCACATGCTCAGTTCTGAGAGATAATTGTGTGTGAAAGCCTTCCTTCACATAGCTTGTTGGGAACACAAAGTTTTTTTTTCCTTAACAAATTTCACTCCATACATTTTTATGGGTACGGACTAGCTCCAACTCGGTTTTACAGAGAAAAGTGCAGGAACTTCAAACCGGCACTAGGAAACAGACTGAGAAACCAGAGTAAAAGTTTCCCCTGCAACCCGTTCCCTTTGTGCTAGATGAACGAACGTCTCTCCACATGCTAAGTTCTGAGACATAAGTGTGTGTGAAAGCCGTCCTTCAACTAGCTTGTTGGGAACACAAAGTTTCTTTTCATTTGCAAACTCCACTCCATATATATCTATGGGTATTGTCTAGCTCCAACTCGGTGTTAAAGTGAAAACTGCAGGAAGTTCAAACTGGCACTAAGAAACTGGCTGAGAAACCAGCGTAAAAATTTCTCCTGCAAACCGTTCCCTTTCTGCTAGATGAACGAACGTCTCTCCTCATGCTCAGTTCTGAGATACGTGTGTGTGAATGCCGTCATTCACCTAGCTTGTTGGGAACACAAAATTTGTTTTCAGTTGCAAACTCCAATCCATAAATATCTGTGGTTATGGAATAGCTCCAACTCGGTTTTACAGTGAAAATAGCAGGAACTTCAAACCGGCACTTGAAAACAGACTGAGAAACGAGAGTAATAGTTTCTCCTGCAACACGTTCCATTTGGGATAGATGAACGAACGTCTCTCAACATGCTCAATTCTGAGAGATATATTTGTGTGAAAGCCATTCTTCACCTAGCTTGTTGGGAACACAAAGTTTCTTTTCAGTTGCAAACTCCACTCCATACATATATATGAGGTGGTACCAGCTCCAAATCGGTTTTACACTGAAAACTGCAGGAACTTCAAACCGGCACTAGGAATCAGACTGAGAAACCAGAGTAAAATTTCTCCTGCAACCCGTTCCCTTTGTGCTAGATGAAAGAACATCTCTCCACATGCTCAGTTGTGAGTGATATGTGTGTGTGCAAGCCGTCCTTCAGGTAGCTTGTTGGGAACAAAATGTTTCTTTCCAGTTGCCAACTCCACTCCATATATATATATGGGGAGGTACTAGTTCCAACTCGGTTTTACAATGAAAACTGCAGGAACTTCAAACCGGCACTAGGAAAAAGACTGAGAAGCCAGAGTAAAAGTTTCTCCTGCAAGCCGTTCCCTTTGTGCTAGATGAACGAACGTCTCTCCACATGCTCAGTTCTGAGAGATAAGTGTGTGTGAAAGCCGTCCTTCACATAGCTGGTGGGGAACACAAAGTTTCTTTTCATTAACAAAATTCACTCCATACATATCTATGTGTAGGGACTACCTCCAACACTGTTTTACAGAGAAAACTGCAGGAAATTCAAACGGGCACTCGGAAACAGACTGAGAAGCCAGAGTAAAAGTATCCCCTGCAACCCGTTCCCTTTGTGCTAGATGAACGAAAGTCTCTCCACATGCTCAGTTCTGAGACATAAGTGTGTGTGAAAGCCGTACTTCAACTAGCTTGTTAGGAACACAAAGTTTCTTTTCAGGTGCAAAATCCACTCCATACTTATATATGGGGTAGTACTAGACCCAACACCTTTTTCAGTGAAAATTGCAGGAACTTCAAACCGGCACTAGGAAACACACTGAGCATCCAGATATAAAGTTTCCCTGCAACACGTTCCCCTTGTGCTAGATGAACGAACTTCTCCCCACATGACCATTTCTGAGAGAAAACTATGTGTGAAAGCCGTCCTTCACCTAGCTTGTTGGGAACACAAAGTTTCTTTTAGGTACAAACTCCACTCCATACATATATATGGGGAGGTACTATCTCCAACTCGGTATTACAGGGAAAACTGCAGAAACTTCAAACCAGCACTAGGAAACAGACTGAGAAACCAGAGTAAATGTTTCCCCTGCAACCCGTTCCCTTTCTGCTAGATGAACGAACGTCTCTCCACATGCTCATTTCTGAGAGAAAATTATGTGTGAAATACGACTTCAACTAACTAGTTTGGAACTCAAAGTTTCTTTTAGGTTGCAAAATCCACTCCATACTTATATATGGGGAGGTAATAGCTCCAGCTCGGTTTTACAGGGAAAAATGCAGGAAGTTCTACCCCGCACTAGGAAACAGACTGAGAAACCAGAGTAATAGTTTCTCCTGAAATCCATTCCCTTTGTGCTAGATGAACGTACGTCTCTCCAAATGCTCAGTTCTGAGACATATGTGTGAGTTAAAACAGTCCTTCTCCTTGCTTGTTGGGAACACAAAGTTTCTTTTCATTTGCAAACTCCAATCCTTTCATATATATGGGGAGGTAATAGCTCCATCTCGGTTTTACAGTGAATACTTCAGGAACAGCAAACCGAAACTGTGAAACAGACAGAGAAACCAGAGTAAAAGTTTCTCCTGCAACCCATTCCTTTGTGCTAGATAAACGAACGTCCCTCCACATGCTCAGTTCTGAGAGATAAGTGTGTGTGAAATCCGAATTTCACCTAGCTTGTTGGGAACACAAAGTTTCTTTCAGTTGCAAACTCCAATCCATACATATCTATGGGTATGTGCAAGCTCCAACTCGGTTTTACAGTGAAAACTGCAGAAACTTCAAACCAGCACTAGGAAATATACTGAGAAACCAGAGTAAAAGTTTCTCCTGCAACCCATTCCTTTGTGCTAGATAAACGAACGTCTCTCCACATGCTCAGTTCTGAGAGATAATTGTGTGTGAAAGCCGAATTTCACCTAGCTTGTTGGGAACACAAAGATTCTTTTAGGTACAAACTCCACTCCATACATATATATGGGGAGGTACTATCTCCAACTCGGTATTACAGGGAAAACTGCAGGAACTTCAAACCGGCAGTAGGAAACAGACTGAGAAACCAGAGTAAAAGTTTCACCTGCAACCCGTTCCCTATGTGCTAGATGAACGAACATCTCTCCACATGCTCAGTTCTGAGAGATCAGTGTGTCTGAAAGCCGTCCTTCACCTAGCTTGTTTGGAACACAATGTTTCTTTTCAGTTGCAAACTCCACTCCATACATATCTATGGGTATGGGCAAGCTCAAACTCGGTTTTACAGTGAAAACTGCAGAAACTTCAAACCAGCACTAGGAAACAGACTGAGAAACCAGAGTAAAAGTTTCCCCTGCAACCCGTTCCCTTTCTGCTAGATGAACGAACGTCTCTCCACATGCTCATTTCTGAGAGAAAATTATGTGTGAAATACGACTTCAACTAACTAGTTTGGAACTCAAAGTTTCTTTTAGGTTGCAAAATCCACTCCATACTTATATATGGGGAGGTAATAGCTCCAGCTCGGTTTTACAGGGAAAAATGCAGGAAGTTCTACCCCGCACTAGGAAACAGACTGAGAAACCAGAGTAATAGTTTCTCCTGAAATCCATTCCCTTTGTGCTAGATGAACGTACGTCTCTCCAAATGCTCAGTTCTGAGACATATGTGTGAGTTAAAACAGTCCTTCTCCTTGCTTGTTGGGAACACAAAGTTTCTTTTCATTTGCAAACTCCAATCCTTTCATATATATGGGGAGGTAATAGCTCCATCTCGGTTTTACAGTGAATACTTCAGGAACAGCAAACCGAAACTGTGAAACAGACAGAGAAACCAGAGTAAAAGTTTCTCCTGCAACCCATTCCTTTGTGCTAGATAAACGAACGTCCCTCCACATGCTCAGTTCTGAGAGATAAGTGTGTGTGAAAGCCGAATTTCACCTAGCTTGTTGGGAACACAAAGTTTCTTTCAGTTGCAAACTCCAATCCATACATATCTATGGGTATGTGCAAGCTCCAACTCGGTTTTACAGTGAAAACTGCAGAAACTTCAAACCAGCACTAGGAAATATACTGAGAAACCAGAGTAAAAGTTTCTCCTGCAACCCATTCCTTTGTGCTAGATAAACGAACGTCTCTCCACATGCTCAGTTCTGAGAGATAATTGTGTGTGAAAGCCGAATTTCACCTAGCTTGTTGGGAACACAAAGTTTCTTTCAGTTGCAAACTCCACTCCATACATATATATGGGGAGGTACTAGCTCCAAATCTCTTTTTACAGTGAAAACTGCAGGAACTTCAAACCGGCAGTAGGAAACAGACTGAGAAACCAGAGTAAAATTTCACCTGCAAACCGTTCCCTTTGTGCTAGGTGAACGAACGTCTCTTCACATGCTCAGTTCTTAGAGATAAGTGTGTGTGAAAGCCGAAATTCACCTAGCTTATTGGGAACACAAAGTTTCTTTTCAGGTGCAAACTCCAGTCCATACATATATATGGGGAGGTACTAGCCCCAACAACTTTTTCAGTGAAAATTGCAGGAACTTCAAACCGGCACTAGGAAACACACTGAGCATCCAGATTTAAAGTTTCTCCTGCAAAAAGTTCCCTTTGTGCTAGATGAAAGAACGTCTCCCCACATGCTCATTTCTGAGAGAAAATTATGTGTGAAAGCCGTCCTTCACCTAGCTTGTTGGGAACACAAAGTTTCTTTTAGGTATAAACTCCACTCCATAAATATATATGGGGAGGTACTAGCTCCCACTCGGTTTTACAGGGAAAACTGCAGGAACTTCAATCCGGTACTAGGAATCAGACTGAGAAACCAGAGTAAAAGTTTCCCCTGCCACCCGTTCCATTTGTGCTAGATGAACGATCGTCTCTCCACATGCTCAGTTCTGAGAGATATGTGTGTGTGAAAGCCGTCCTTCACCTAGCTTGTTGGGAACACAAAGATTCTATTCAGTTGCAAACACAAATCCATACATATATATGGGTATGGTCTAGCTCCAACACGGTTTTGCAGTGAAAACTTCAGAAACTTCTAACAAGCACTAGGAAACAGGCTGAGAATCCAGAGTAAATGTTTCTCCTGCAACCCGTTCCCTTTGTGCAAGATGAACGAACGTCTCTCCACATGCTCAGTTCTTAGAGATAAGTGTGTGTGAAAGCCGAAATTCACCTAGCTTATTGGGAACACAAAGTTTCTTTTCAGGTGCAAACTCCACTCCATACATATATATGGGGAGGTACTAGCTCCAACTCGGTTTTACACGGAAAACTGCAGGAACTTCAATCTGGCACTAGGAATCAGACTGAGAAACCAGAGAAAAAGTTTCTCCTGCCACCCGTTTCATTTGTGCTAGATGAACGAACGTCTCTCCACATGCTCAGTTCTGAGAGATATGTGTGTGTGAAAGCCGTCCTTCACCTAGCTTGTTGGGAACACAAAGTTTCTTTTCAGTTGCAAACACAAATCCATACATATATATGGCTATGTTCTAGCTCCAACGCGGTTATACAGTGAAAACTGTAGGAAATTTAAACCGGCACTCGGAAACAGACTGAGAAACCAGAGTAAAAGTTTCTAATGCAACCCGTTCCCTTTCTGCTAGATAAACGAACGTCTCTCCACATGCTGAATTCTGAGAGATAATTGTGTGTGAATGCCTCCCTTCAGGTAGCTTGTTGGGAACACAAAGTTCCTTTTCATAAACAAACTCCACTCCATACATATCTATGGGTAGGGACTATTTCAAACTCTGTTTTACAGTGGAAACTGCAGGAACTTCAAACCAGCACTAGGAAACAGACTGAGATACCAGAGTAAAATTTCTCCTGCAACCCGTTCCCTTTGTGCTAGATGAACGAAAGTCCCTCCACATGCTCAGTTCGGAGAGATAAATGTGTGTGAAAGCCGTACTTCACCTAGCTTGTTGGGAACACAAAGTTTCTTTTCAGTTGCAAACTCCACTCCATATATACCTATGGATATGCGCAAGCTCCAACTCGGTGTTACAGTGAAAACTGCAGGAAATTCTAACCGGCACTAGGAAACAAACTGAGAAACCAGAGTAAAAGTTTCTCCTGCAAACCGTTCCCTTTTTGCTAGATGAACGAACGTCTCTCCACTTGCTCAGATCGGACAGATATGTGTGTGTGAAAGCCGTAATTCACCTAGCTTGTTGGGAACCCAAATTTTCTTTTCAGTTGCAAAATCCACTCCTTACATATATATGGGGAGGTAGTAGCTCGAACTCGGTATTACACTGAAAACTGCAGGAACTTCAACCAGGCAGTAGGAAACAGACTGTGAAACCAGAGTAAAAGTTTCACCAGCAACCCGTTCCGTTTGTGCTAGATGAACGAACATCTCTCCACATGCTCAGTTCTGAGAGATCAGTGTGTGTGAAAGCCGTCCTTCACCTAGCTTGTTGGGAACACAGAGTTTCTTTTCAGTTGCAAACTCCACTCCATACATATCTATGGGTATGGGCTAGCTCCAACTCGGTTTTACAGTGAAAACTGCAGGAAATTCAAACCGGCACGAGGAAACAGTGTGAGAAACCAGAGAAAAGTTTCTACAGCAAACCGTTCCCTTTTTGCTAGATGAACGAACGTCTCTCCACATGCTCAATTCTGAGAGATAAGTGTGTGTGAAAGCCGAAATTCACCTAGCTTATTTCGAACACAAAGTTTCTTTTCAGGTGCAAACTCCTCTCCTTATTTATATAGGGGAAGGTACTAACTCCAACTCGGATTTACAGTGAAAACTGCAGAAATTTCATACCGGCACTAGGAAACAGGCTGAAAACCAGAGAAAAAGTTTCTCTTGCAACCAGTTCACTTTGTGCTATATGAAAGAACGTCTCTCCACATCCTCAGTTCTGAGAATAGTGTGTGTGAAAGCCATCCTTCACCTAGCTTGTTGGGAACACAAATTTTCTTTTCAGTTGCAAACTCCATTCCATACATTTATATGGGGAGGTACAAGCTCCAAATCAGTTTCACAGTGAAAACTGCAGGAAGTTCAAACCGGCACTAGGAAACAGACTGAGAAACCAGAGTAAAATTTTCTGCTGCAAATCGTTCCAATTTTTCTATATGAACGAACGTCTCTCTTCATGCTCAGTTCTGAGTCATATGTGTGTGTGAAAGCCGACCTTCACCTATCTTGTTGGGAACACAAAGTTTCTTTTCAGTAGCAAAATCCACTCCATACATATCTATGGGTATGGGATAGATCCAACTCGGATTTACAGTGAAATCTGCAGGAACTTCAAACAGGCACTATTAAACAGACTGGGAAACCAGAGAAAAAGTTTCTCTTGCAACCAGTTCACTATGTGCTATACGAATGAACATCTCTCCACCTCCTCAGTTCTGAGATATGTGTGTGTGAAAGACGTCCTTCACCTAGCTTGTTGGGAACACCAAGTTTCTTTTCATTAATAAATTCCACTCCATAGATATCTATGGGTAGGTACTAGCTCCAACTCGTTTCCTAGTGAAATCTGCAGGAAATTCAAACAGGCACTAGGAAACAGACTTAGAAACCAGAGTAAAAGTTTCTCCTGCAACCCGTTCCCTTTGTGCTAGATGAACGAACGTCACTCCACATGCTCAGTTCTGAGAGATAATTGTGTGTGAAAGCCGTCCTTCAACTAGCTTGTTGGGAACACATAGTTTCTTTCAGTTGCAAACACCACTCCCTAAATTTCTATGGGTATGGGCTAGCTCCAACTCGGTTTTACAGTGAAAACTGCAGGAACTTCAAACAGGCACTAGGAAACAGACTGAGAAACCTTAGTAAAAGTTTCTACTGCAACCCGTTCCCTTTCTTCTAGATGAACGAACGTCTCTCCACATGCTCATTTCTGAAAGGTAAGTGTGTGTGAATTCCGTCCTTCACCTAGCTTGTTGGGAACACAAAGTTTCTTTTCAGTTGCAAACACCACTCCATACATATATATTGGGAGGTACTAGCTCCAACTCGGTTTTACAGGGAAAACTGCAGGAACTTCAATCCGGTACTAGGAATCAGACTGAGAAACCAGAGTAAAAGTTTCCCCTGCCACCCGTTCCATTTGTGCTAGATGAACGATCGTCTCTCCACATGCTCAGTTCTGAGAGATATGTGTGTGTGAAAGCCGTCCTTCACCTAGCTTGTTGGGAACACAAATATTCTTTTCTGTTGCAAACACAAATCCATACATATATATGGGTATGGTCTAGCTCCAACGCGGTTTTTCAGTGAAAACTTCAGAAACTTCAAACAAGCACTAGGAAACAGGCTGAGAATCCAGAGTAAATGTTTCTCCTGCAACCAGTTCCCTTTGTGCAAGATGAACGAACGTCTCTCCACATGCTCAGTTCTTAGAGATAAGTGTGTGTGAAAGCCGAAATTCACCTAGCTTATTGGGAACACAAAGTTTCTTTTCAGGTGCAAACTCCACTCCATACATATATATGGGGAGGTACTAGCTCCAACTCGGTTTTACACGGAAAACTGCAGGAACTTCAATCTGGCACTAGGAATCAGACTGAGAAACCAGAGAAAAAGTTTCTCCTGCCACCCGTTCCATTTGTGCTAGATGAACGAACGTCTCTCCACATGCTCAGTTCTGAGAGATATGTGTGTGTGAAAGCCGTCCTTCACCTAGCTTGTTGGGAACACAAAGTTTCTTTTCAGTTGCAAACACAAATCCATACATATATATGGCTATGTTCTAGCTCCAACGCGGTTATACAGTGAAAACTGTAGGAAATTGAAACCGGCACTCGGAAACAGACTGAGAAACCAGAGTAAAAGTTTCTAATGCAACCCGTTCCCTTTCTGCTAGATAAACGAACGTCTCTCCACATGCTGAATTCTGAGAGATAAGTGTGTGTGAATGCCTCCCTTCAGGTAGCTTGTTGGGAACACAAAGTTCCTTTTCATAAACAAACTCCACTCCATACATATCTATGGGTAGGGACTATTTAAAACTCTGTTTTACAGTGGAAACTGCAGGAACTTCAAACCAGCACTAGGAAACAGACTGAGATACCAGAGTAAAATTTCTCCTGCAAACCGTTCCCTTTGTGCTAGATGAACGAAAGTCCCTCCGCATGCTCAGTTCGGAGAGATAAATGTGTGTGAAAGCCGTACTTCACCTAGCTTGTTGGGAACACAAAGTTTCTTTTCAGTTGCAAACTCCACTCCATATATACCTATAGATATGCGCAAGCTCCAACTCGGTGTTACAGTGAAAACTGCAGGAAATTCTAACCGGCACTAGGAAACAAACTGAGAAACCAGAGTAAAAGTTTCTCCTGCAAACCGTTCCCTTTTTGCTAGATGAACGAACGTCTCTCCACTTGCTCAGATAGGAGAGATATGTGTGTGTGAAAGCCGTGATTCACCTAGCTTGTTGGGAACCCAAATTTTCTTTTCAGTTGCAAACTCCACTCCTTACATATATATGGGGAGGTACAAGCTCGAACTCGGTATTACACTTAAAACTGCAGGAACTTCAACCAGGCAGTAGGAAACAGACTGTGAAACCAGAGTAAAAGTTTCACCAGCAACCCGTTCCGTTTGTGCTAGATGAACGAACATCTCTCCACATGCTCAGTTCTGAGAGATCAGTGTGAGTGAAAGCCGTCCTTCACCTAGCTTGTTGGGAACACAGAGTTTCTTTTCAGTTGCAAACTCCACTCCATACATATCTATGGGTATGGGCTAGCTCCAACTCGGTTTTACAGTGAAAACTGCAGGAACTTCAAACCGGCACGAGGAAACAGTGTGAGAAACCAGAGAAAAGTTTCTACAGCAAACCGTTCCCTTTTTGCTAGATGAACGAACGTCTCTCCACATGCTCAATTCTGAGAGATAAGTGTGTGTGAAAGCCGAAATTCACCTAGCTTATTTCGAACACAAAGTTTCTTTTCAGGTGCAAACACCTCTCCATATTTATATACGGGAAGGGACTATCTCCAACTCGGATTTACAGTGAAAACTGCAGAAATTTCGTACCGGCACTAGGAAACAGGCTGAGAAACCAGAGTAAAAGTTTCTAATGCAACCCGTTCCCTTTCTGCTAGATAAACGAACGTCTCTCCACATGCTGAATTCTGAGAGATAAGTGTGTGTGAAAGCCTTCCTTCAGGTAGCTTGTTGGGAACACAAAGTTTCTTTTCATAAACAAACTCCACTCCATACATATCTATGGGTAGGGACTATTTCAAACTCTGTTTTACAGTGGAAACTGCAGGAACTTCAAACCAGCACTTGGAAACAGACTGAGATACCAGAGTAAAATTTCTCCTGCAACCCATTCCCTTTGTGCTAGATGAACGAAAGTCCCTCCACATGCTCAGTTCGGAGAGATAAATGTGTGTGAAAGCCGTACTTCACCTAGCTTGTTGGGAACACAAAGTTTCTTTTCAGTTGCAAATTCCACTCCATATATATCTATGGATATGGGCAAGCTCCAACTCGGTTTTACAGTGAAAACTGCAGGAAATTCTAACCGGCACTAGGAAACAAACTGAGAAACCAGAGTAAAAGTTTCTCCTGCAAACCGTTCCCTTTTTGCTAGATGAACGAACGTCTCTCCACTTGCTCAGATCGGAGAGATATGTGTGTGTGAAAGCCGTAATTCACCTAGCTTGTTGGGAACCCAAATTTTCTTTTCAGTTGCAAACTCCACTCCTTACATATATATGGGGAGGTAGTAGCTCGAACTCGGTATTACACTGAAAACTGCAGGAACTTCAACCAGGCAGTAGGAAACAGACTGTGAAACCAGAGTAAAAGTTTCACCAGCAACCCGTTCCGTTTGTGCTAGATGAACGAACATCTCTCCACATGCTCAGTTCTGAGAGATCAGTGTGTGTGAAAGCCGTCCTTCACCTAGCTTGTTGGGAACACAGAGTTTCTTTTCAGTTGCAAACTCCACTCCATACATATCTATGGGTATGGGCTAGCTCCAACTCGGTTTTACAGTGAAAACTGCAGGAACTTCAAACCGGCACGAGGAAACAGTGTGAGAAACCAGAGAAAAGTTTCTACAGCAAACCGTTCCCTTTTTGTTAGATGAACGAACGTCTCTCCACATGCTCAATTCTGAGAGATAAGTGTGTGTGAAAGCCGAAATTCACCTAGCTTATTTCAAACACAAAGTTTCTTTTCAGGTGCAAACTCCTCTCCATATTTATATAGGGGAAAGTACTATCTCCAACTCGGATTTACAGTGAAAACTGCAGAAATTTCATACCGGCACTAGGAAACAGGCTGAGAAACCAGAGAAAAAGTTTCTCTTGCAACCAGTTCAATTTGTGCTATATGAAAGAACGTCTCTCCACATCCTCAGTTCTGAGAAAAGTGTGTGTGAAAGCCGTCCTTCACCTAGCTTGTTGGGAACACAAATTTTCTTTTCAGTTGCAAACTCCATTCCATACATTTATATGGGGAGGTACAAGCTCCAAATCAGTTTTACAGTGAAAACTGCAGGAAGTTCAAACCGGCACTAGGAAACAGACTGAGAAACCAGAGTAAAATTTTCTGCTGCAAACCGTTCCAACTTTTCTATATGAACGAACGTCTCTCTTCATGCTCAGTTCTGAGTCATATGTGTGTTTTAAAGCCGACCTTCACCTAGCTTGTTGGGAACACAAAGTTTCTTTTCAGTAGCAAAATCCACTCCATACATATCTATGGGTATGGGATAGATCCAACTCGGATTTACAGTGAAATCTGCAGGAACTTCAAACAGGCACTAATAAACAGACTGAGAAACCAGAGAAAAAGTTTCTCTTGCAACCAGTTCACTATGTGCTATACGAACGAACATCTCTCCACCTCCTCAGTTCTGAGATATGTGTGTGTGAAAGACGTCCTTCACCTAGCTTGTTGGGAACACCAAGTTTCTTTTCATTAACAAACTCAACTCCATAGATATCTATGGGTAGGTACTAGCTCCAACTCGTTTCCTAGTGAAATCTGCAGGAAATTCAAACAGGCACTAGGAAACAGACTTAGAAACCAGAGTAAAAGTTTCTCCTGCAACCCGTTCCCCTTGTGCTAGATGAACGAACGTCACTCCACATGCTCAGTTCTGAGAGATAATTGTGTGTGAAAGCCGTCCTTCAACTAGCTTGTTGGGAACACAAAGTTTCTTTCAGTTGCAAACACCACTCCCTAAATTTCTATGTGTATGGGCTAGCTCCAACTCGGTTTTACAGTGAAAACTGCAGGAACTTCAAACAGGCACTAGGAAACAGACTGAGAAACCTTAGTAAAAGTTTCTACTGCAACCCGTTCCCTTTCTTCTAGATGAACGAACGTCTCTCCACATGCTCAGTTCTGAAAGGTATGTGTGTGTGAATTCCGTCCTTCACCTAGTTTGTTGGGAACACAAAGTTTCTTTTCAGTTGCAAACACCACTCCATACATATATATTGGGAGGTACTAGCTCCAAATCGGTTTTACAGTGAAAACAGCAGGAGCTTCAATCAGGCACTAGGAATCAGACTGAGAACCAGGGTAAAAGTTTCTCCTGCAACCCGTTGCATTTGTGCTAGATGAACGAACTTCTCTCCTCATGCTCAGTTCTGAGACTTATTTGTGTGTGAAAGCCGTCCTTCACCTAGCTTGTTGGGAACACTAAGTTTCTTTTAGGATGCTAACTCCATTCCTTACATATATATGGGGAGGTACTAGCTCCAACTCGGTTTTACAGGGAAAACTTCAGGAACATCAAAACGGCAGTAGGAATCAGACTGAGAATCCAGAGTAAAAGTTTCTCCTGCCACACGTTCCCTTTGTGCTACATGAACGAACGTCTCTCCACATGCTCAGTTCTGATAGATATGTGTGTGTTAAAGCAGTCCTTCACCTAGCTTGTTGAGAACACAAAGTTTCTTTTCAGTTGCAAACACAAATCCATAAATATATATGGGTATGGTCTAGCTCCAACGCGGTTTTACAGTGAAAACTGCAGGAAATTCAAACCGGCACTAGGAAACAGACTGAGAAACCAGAGTAAAATTTCTCCTGCAACCCGTTCCCTTAGTTCTAGATGAACGAACGTCTCTCCACATGCTCATTTCGGAGAGATAAATGTGTGTGAAAGCAGTACTTCACCTATCATGTTGGGAACACAAAGTTTCTTTTCAGTTGCAAACACCACTCCATACATATCTATGGGTATGGGCAAGCTCCAACTCTGTTTTACAGTGAAAACTGCAGAAATTTCAAACCAGCAGTAGGAAACATACTGAGAACCCAGAGAAAAAGTTTCCCCTGCAACCCGTTCCCTTTCTGCTAGATGAACGAACGTCTCTCCACCTGCTCATTTCTGAGAGAAAATTATGTGTGAAAGACGAACTTCACCTAACTTGTTTGGAACACAAATTTTCTTTTAGGTTGCAAACCCCACTCCATACATATATATGGGGAGGTACTAGCTCCAACTCTGTTTTAAAGGGAAAACTGCAGGAACTTCTAACCGGCACTAGGAAACAGACTGAGAATCCAGAGAAACAGTTTCTCCTGCAATTCGTTCCCTTTGTGCTAGATGAACGAACGTCTCTCCACATGCTGAGATCGGAGAGATATGTGTGTGTGAAAGCCGTAATTCACCTAGCTTGTTGTAAACCCAAAGTTTCTTTTCAGTTGCAAACTCCACTCCATACATATATATGGGGAGGTACTAGCTCCAAATCTGTTTTACAGTGAAAACTGCAGGAACTTCAAACCGGCAGTAGGAAACAGACTGAGAAACCAGAGTAAAAGTTTCACATGAAACCCGTTCCCTTTGTGCTAGATGAACGAAATCTCTCCACATGCTAAGTTCTGAGAGATAATTGTGTGTGAATGCCGTCCTTCACATTGCTTGTTGGGAACACAAAGTTTTTTTTCCTTAACAAATTTCACTCCATACGTATATATGGGTAGGGACTAGCTCCAACACGGTTTTACAGAGAAAAGTGCAGGAACTTCAAACCGGCACTAGGAAACAGACTGAGAAACCAGAGTAAAAGTTTCCCCTGATACCCGTTCCCTTTGTGCTAGATGAACGAACGTCTCTCCACATGCTCAGTTCTGAGACATAAGTGTGTGTGAAAGCCGTCCTTCACCTAGCTTGTTGGGAACACAAAGTTTCTTTTCAGTTGCAAACTCCAATCCATAAATATCTGTGGTTATGGAATAGCTCCAACTCGGTTTTACAGTGAAAATTGCAGGAACTTCAAACCGGCACTTGAAAACAGACTGAGAAACCAGAGTAATAGTTTCTCCTGCAACACGTTCCATTTGGGATAGATGAACGAACGTCTCTCAACATGCTCAATTCTGAGAGATATGTTTGTGTGAAAGCCATTCTTCACATAGCTTGTTGGGAACACAAAGTTTCTTTTCAGTTGCAAACTCCAATCCATACATATATATGAGGTGGTACCAGCTCCAACACGGTTTTACAATGAAAACTGCAGGAACTTCAAACCGGCACTAGGAAACAGACTGAGAAGCCAGAGTAAAAGTTTCTCCTGCAACCCCTTCCCTTTGTGCTAGATGAACGAACGTCTCTCCACATGCTCAGTTCTGAGAGATAAGTGTGTGTGAAAGCCGTCCTTCACATAGCTGGTTGGGAACATAAAGTTTCTTTTCATTAACAAAATTCACTCCATACATATCTATGTGTAGGGACTAGCTCCAAAACTGTTTTACAGAGAAAACTGCAGGAAATTCAAACGGGCACTCGGAAACAGACTGAGAAACCAGAGTAAAAGTATCCCCTGCAAACCGTTCCCTTTGTGCTAGATGAACGAACGTCTCTCCACATGCTCAGTTCTGAGACATAATTGTGTGTGAAAGCCGTACTTCAATTAGCTTGTTAGGAACACAAAGTTTCTTTTCAGGTGCAAACTCCACTCCATACATATATATGGGGAGGTACTAGCCCCAACACCTTTTTCAGTGAAAATTGCAGGACCTTCAAACCGGCACTAGGAAACACACTGAGCATCCAGATTTAAAGTTTCTCCTGCAACACGTTCCCTTTGTGCTAGATGAACGAACTTCTCCCCACAAGCCCATTTCTGAGAGAAAACTATGTGTGAAAGCCGTCCTTCACCTAGCTTGTTGGGAACACAAAGTTTCTTTTAGGTACAAACTCCACTCTATACATATATATGGGGCGGTACTATCTCCAACTCGGTATTACAGGGAAAACTGCAGGAACTTCAAACCGGCAGTAGGAAACAGACTGAGAAACCAGAGTAAAAGTTTCACCTGCAAACCGTTCCCTATGTGCTAGATGAACGAACATCTCTCCACATGCTCAGTTCTGAGAGATCAGTGTGTGTGAAAGCCGTCCTTCACCTAGCTTTTTTGGAACACAATGTTTCTTTTCAGTTGCAAACACCACTCCATAAAAATCTATGGGTATGGGCAAGCTCAAACTCGGTTTTACAGTGAAAACGGCAGAAACTTCAAACCAGCACTAGGAAACCGACTGAGAAACCAAAGTAATAGTTTCCCCTGCAACCCTTTCCCTTTCTGCTAGATGAACGGACGTCTCTCCACATGCTCATTTCTGAGAAAAAATTATGTGTGAAAGACGACCTTCACCTAACTAGTTTGGAACTCAAAGTTTCTTTTAGGTTGCAAAATCCACTCCTTACATATATATGGTGAGGTACTAGCTCCAACTCGGTTTTACAGGGAAAACTGCAGGAAGTTCTACCCCGCACTAGGAAACAGACTGAGAAACCAGAGTAAAAGTTTCTCCTGCAATCCATTCCCTTTGTGCTAGATGAACGAAAGTCACTCCACATGCTAAGATCGGAGAGATATGTGTGTGTGAAAACAGTAATTCACCTAGCTTGTTGGGAACCCGAAGTTTCTTTTCAGTTGCAAACTCTACTCCATACATATATATGGGGAGGTACTACCTCCAAATCTGTTTTACAGTGAAAACTGCAGGAACTTCAAACCGGCAGTAGGAAACAGACTGAGAAACCAGAGAAAAGTTTCACCTGCACCCCGTTCCCTTTGTGCTAGATGAACGAACATCTCTCCACATGCTCAGTTCTGAGAGATCAGTGTGTGTGAAAGCCGTCGTTCACCAAGCTTGTTGGGAACACAAAGTTTCTTTTCAGTTGCAAACTCCACTCCATACATATCTATGGGTATGGGCTAGCTCCAACTCGGTTTTACATTGAAAACTGCAGGAACTTCAAACAGGCACGAGGAAACAGAGTGAGAAACCAGAGAAAAGTTTCTACTGCAACCCGTTCCCTTTGTGCTAGATGAACGAACATCTCTCCACATGCTCAGTTCTTAGAGATAAGTGTGTGTGAAAGCAGAAATTCACCTAGCTTATTCGGAACACAAAATTTCATTTCAGGTGCAAACTCCACTCCATACATATATATGGGGAGGTACTAGCCCCAACACCTTTTTCAGTGAAAATTGCAGGAACTTCAAATCGGCACTAGGAAAAACACTGAGCATCCAGATTTAAAGTTTCTCCTGCAACACGTTCCCTTTGTGCTAGATGAACGAACGTCTCCCCACATGCTCAGTTCTGAGATATAAGTGTGTGTGAAAGCCGTCCTTCAACTAGCTTTTTGGGAACACAATGTTTCTTTTCATTTGCAAACTCCACTCCATACATATCTATGGGTATTGTCTAGCTCCAACTCGGTGTTACAGTGAAAACTGCAGGAAATTCAAACTGGCACTAGGAAACAGACTGAGATACCAGAGTAATAGTTTCTCCTGCATCACATTCACTTTGTGATAGATGAACGAACGTCTTTCCACATGCTCAATTCTGAGAGATAATTATGTTTGAATGCCGTCATTCACCTAGCTTGTCAGGAAAACAAAGTTCCTTTTAACATGCAAACTCCAATCCATACATATATAAGGGGAGGTACTAGTTCCAACTCTGTTTTACAGTGAAAACTGCAGGAAATTCAAACCGGCACTAGGAAACAGACTGAGAAACCAGAGTAAAAGTTTCTCCTACAAACAGTACCCTTTGTGCTAGATGAACGAACGTCTCTCAACATGCTCATTTCAGAGAGAAAAGTCTGTGTGAAAGCCGTCCTTAATCTAGCTTGATGGGAACACAAAGATTCTTTTCATTTGCAAACTCCAATCCATACAAATATATGGGGAGGTAATAGCTCCAAATCGGTTTTACAGTGATAACTGCAGGAACATCAAACCGGCACTAGGAAACAGACTGAGAAACCAGAATAAAAGTTTCTCCTGAAAACCGTTCCCTTTCTGCTAGATGAAGGAACGTCTCCCAACATGCTCAATTCTGAGAGATTTTTGTGTGTGAAAGCCGTCCTTCACCTAGCTTGTTGGGAACACAAAGTTTCTTTTCAGTTGCAAACTCCATTCCATACATTTATATGGGGAGGTACAAGCTCCAAATCAGTTTTACAGTGAAAACTGCAGGAAGTTCAAACCGGCACTAGGAAACAGACTGAGAAACCAGAGTAAAATTTTCTGCTGCAAACCGTTCCAATTTTTCTATATGAACGAACGTCTCTCTTCATGCTCAGTTCTGAGTCATATATGTGTGTGAAAGCCGACCTTCACCTAGCTTGTTGGGAACACAAAGTTTCTTTTCAGTAGCAAAATCCACTCCATACATATCTATGGGTATGGGATAGATCCAACTCGGATTTACAGTGAAATCTGCAGGAACTTCAAACAGGCACTAATAAACAGACTAAAAACCAGAGAAAAAGTTTCTCTTGCAACCAGTTCACTTTGTGCTATATGAACGAACGTCTCTCCACATCCTCAGTTCTGTGATAAGTGTGTGTGAAAGACGTCCTTCACCTAGCTTGTTGGGAACACAAAGTTTCTTTTCATTAACAAACTCCACTCCATAGATATCTATGGGTAGGTACTAGCTCCAACTCGTTTCCTAGTGAAATCTGCAGGAAATTCAAACAGGCACTAGGAAACAGACTTAGAAACCAGAGTAAAAGTTTCTCCTGCAACCCGTTCCCTTTGTGCTAGATGAACGAACGTCACTCCACATGCTCAGTTCTGAGAGATAATTGTGTGTGAAAGCCGTCCTTCAACTAACTTGTTGGGAACACAAAGTTTTTTTCAGTTGCAAACACCACTCCCTAAATTTCTATGGGTATGGGCTAGCTCCAACTCTGTTTTACAGTGAAAACTGCAGGAACTTCAAACAGGCACTAGGAAACAGACTGAGAAACCTTAGTAAAAGTTTCTACTGCAACCCGTTCCCTTTCTTCTAGATGAACGAACGTCTCTCCACATGCTCAGTTCTGAAAGGTAAGTGTGTGTGAATTCCGTACTTCACCTAGCTTGTTGGGAACACAAACTTTCTTTTCAGTTGCAAACACCACTCCATACATATATATTGGGTGGTACTAGCTCCAAATCGGTTTTACAGTGAAAACTGCAGGAGCTTCAAACAGGCACTAGGAATCAGACTGAGAATCCAGAGTAAAAGTTTCTCCTGCCACACGTTCCCTTTGTGCTAGATGAACGAACGTCTCTCCACATGCTCAGTTCAGATAGATATGTGTGTGTTAAAGCAGTCCTTCACCTAGCTTGTTGGGAACACAAAGTTTCTTTTCAGTTGCAAACACAAATCCATAAATATATATGGGTATGGTCTAGCTCCAACGCGGTTTTACATTGAAAACTGCAGGAAATTCAAACCGGCACTAGGAAACAGACTGAGAAACCAGAGTAAAATTTCTCCTGCAACCCGTTCCCTTTGTGCTAGATGAACGAACGTCTCTCCACATGCTCATTTCGGAGAGATAAATGTGTGTGAAAGCCGTACTTCACCTATCTTGTTGGGAACACAAAGTTTCTTTTCAGTTGCAAACACCACTCCATACATATCTATGGGTATGGGCAAGCTCCAACTCTGTTTTACAGTGAAAACTGCAGAAACTTCAAACCAGCAGTAGGAAACATTCTGAGAAACCAGAGTAAATGTTTCCCCTGCAACCGTTCCGTTTCTGCTTGATGAACGATCGTCTCTCCACCTGCTCATTTCTGAGAGAAAATTATGTGTGAAAGACGAACTTCACCTAACTTGTTTGGAACACAAAGTTTCTTTTAGGTTGCAAACCCCACTCCATACATATATATGGGGAGGTACTAGCTCCAACTCGGTTTTAAAGGGAAAACTGCAGGAACTTCTAACCGGCACTAGGAAACAGACTGAGAATCCAGAGAAAAAGTTTCTCCTGCAATTCGTTCCCTTTGTGCTAGATGAACGAACGTCTCTCCACATGCTGAGATAGGAGAGATATGTGTGTGTGAAATCCGTAATTCACCTAACTTGTTGGGAACCCAAAGTTTCTTTTCAGTTGCAAACTCCACTCCATACATATTTATGGGTAGGGTCTATGTCCAACTCGGTTTTACAGAGAAAAGTGCAGGAACTTCAAACCGGCACTAGGAAACAGACTGAGAAAACAGAGTAAAACTTTCCCCTGCAACCCGTTCCCTTTGTGCTAGATGAACGAACGTCTCTCCACATGCTCAGTTCTGAGACATAAGTGTGTGTGAAAGCCGTCCTTCAACTAGCTTGTTGGGAACACAAAGTTTCTTTTCATTTGCAAACTCCACTCCATACATATCTATGGGTATTGTCTAGCTCCAACTCGGTGTTAAAGTGAAAACTGCAGGAAGTTCAAACCGGCACTAAGAAACTGGCTGAGAAACCAGCGTAAAAATTTCTCCTGCAAACCGTTCCCTTTCTGCTAGATGAACGAACGTCTCTCCTCATGCTCAGTTCTGAGATACGTGTGTGTGAAAGCCGTCCTTCACCTAGCTTGTTGGGAACACAAAGTTTCTTTTCAGTTGCAAACTCCAATCCATGAATATCTGTGGTTATGGAATAGCTCCAACTCGGTTTACAGTGA
The DNA here is from genome assembly GCF_048773025.1 of Camelus bactrianus. Lineage (NCBI taxonomy): Eukaryota > Metazoa > Chordata > Mammalia > Artiodactyla > Camelidae > Camelus > Camelus bactrianus. The sequence goes on along the minus strand of NC_133539.1, from coordinate 138,024,403 downwards.
AAATTTCAGGATCTTCAAACCGGCACTAGAAAACAGACTGAGAAACCAGAGTAATAGTTTCTCCTGCAACCCGTTCCCTTTCTGCTAGATGAACGAACGTCTCTCCACATGCTCATTTCTGAGAGAAAATTATGTGTGAAAGACGACTTTCACCTAACTAGTTTGGAACTCAAAGTTTCTTTTAGGTTGCAAAATCCACTCCATACATATATATGGGGATGTACTAGCTCCAACTCGGTTTTACAGGGAAAACTGCAGGAAGTTCTACCCCGCACTAGGAAACAGACTGAGAAACCAGAGTAAAAGTTTCTCCTGCAATCCATTCCCTTTGTGCTAGATGAACGAAAGTCTCTCCAGATGCTAAGATCGGAGAGATATGTGTGTGTGAAAACAGTAATTCACCTAGCTTGTTGGGAACCCGAAGTTTCTTTTCAGTTGCAAACTCTACTCCATACATATATATGGGGAGGTACTACCTCCAAATCTGTTTTACAGTGAAAACTGCAGGAACTTCAAACCGGCAGTAGGAAACAGACTGAGAAACCAGAGAAAAGTTTCACCTGCACCCCGTTCCCTTTGTGCTAGATGAACGAACATCTCTCCACATGCTCAGTTCTGAGAGATCAGTGTGTGTGAAAGCCGTCGTTCACCAAGCTTGTTGGGAACACAAAGTTTCTTTTCAGTTGCAAACTCCACTCCATACATATCTATGGGTATGGGCTAGCTCCAACTCGGTTTTACATTGAAAACTGCAGGAACTTCAAACAGGCACGAGGAAACAGAGTGAGAAACCAGAGAAAAGTTTCTACTGCAACCCGTTCCCTTTGTGCTAGATGAACGAACATCTCTCCACATGCTCAGTTCTTAGAGATAAGTGTGTGTGAAAGCAGAAATTCACCTAGCTTATTGGGAACACAAAATTTCATTTCAGGTGCAAACTCCACTCCATACATATATATGGGGAGGTACTAGCCCCAACACCTTTTTCAGTGAAAATTGCAGGAACTTCAAATCGGCACTAGGAAAAACACTGAGCATCCAGATTTAAAGTTTCTCCTGCAACACGTTCCCTTTGTGCTAGATGAACGAACGTCTCCCCACATGCTCATTTCTGAGATATAAGTGTGTGTGAAAGCCGTCCTTCAACTAGCTTTTTGGGAACACAATGTTTCTTTTCATTTGCAAACTCCACTCCATACATATCTATGGGTATTGTCTAGCTCCAACTCGGTGTTACAGTGAAAACTGCAGGAAATTCAAACTGGCACTAGGAAACAGACTGAGATACCAGAGTAATAGTTTCTCCTGCATCACATTCACTTTGTGATAGATGAACGAACGTCTTTCCACATGCTCAATTCTGAGAGATAATTATGTTTGAATGCCGTCATTCACCTAGCTTGTCAGGAAAACAAAGTTCCTTTTAACATGCAAACTCCAATCCATACATATATAAGGGGAGGTACTAGTTCCAACTCTGTTTTACAGTGAAAACTGCAGGAAATTCAAACCGGCACTAGGAAACAGACTGAGAAACCAGAGTAAAAGTTTCTCCTACAAACAGTACCCTTTGTGCTAGATGAACGAACGTCTCTCAACATGCTCATTTCAGAGAGAAAAGTCTGTGTGAAAGCCGTCCTTAATCTAGCTTGATGGGAACACAAAGATTCTTTTCATTTGCAAACTCCAATCCATACAAATATATGGGGAGGTAATAGCTCCAAATCGGTTTTACAGTGATAACTGCAGGAACATCAAACCGGCACTAGGAAACAGACTGAGAAACCAGAATAAAAGTTTCTCCTGAAAACCGTTCCCTTTCTGCTAGATGAAGGAACGTCTCCCAACATGCTCAATTCTGAGAGATTTTTGTGTGTGAAAGCCGTCCTTCACCTAGCTTGTTGGGAACACAAAGTTTCTTTTCAGTTGCAAACTCCATTCCATACATTTATATGGGGAGGTACAAGCTCCAAATCAGTTTTACAGTGAAAACTGCAGGAAGTTCAAACCGGCACTAGGAAACAGACTGAGAAACCAGAGTAAAATTTTCTGCTGCAAACCGTTCCAATTTTTCTATATGAACGAACGTCTCTCTTCATGCTCAGTTCTGAGTCATATATGTGTGTGAAAGCCGACCTTCACCTAGCTTGTTGGGAACACAAAGTTTCTTTTCAGTAGCAAAATCCACTCCATACATATCTATGGGTATGGGATAGATCCAACTCGGATTTACAGTGAAATCTGCAGGAACTTCAAACAGGCACTAATAAACAGACTAAAAACCAGAGAAAAAGTTTCTCTTGCAACCAGTTCACTTTGTGCTATATGAACGAACGTCTCTCCACATCCTCAGTTCTGTGATAAGTGTGTGTGAAAGACGTCCTTCACCTAGCTTGTTGGGAACACAAAGTTTCTTTTCATTAACAAACTCCACTCCATAGATATCTATGGGTAGGTACTAGCTCCAACTCGTTTCCTAGTGAAATCTGCAGGAAATTCAAACAGGCACTAGGAAACAGACTTAGAAACCAGAGTAAAAGTTTCTCCTGCAACCCGTTCCCTTTGTGCTAGATGAACGAACGTCACTCCACATGCTCAGTTCTGAGAGATAATTGTGTGTGAAAGCCGTCCTTCAACTAACTTGTTGGGAACACAAAGTTTTTTTCAGTTGCAAACACCACTCCCTAAATTTCTATGGGTATGGGCTAGCTCCAACTCGGTTTTACAGTGAAAACTGCAGGAACTTCAAACAGGCACTAGGAAACAGACTGAGAAACCTTAGTAAAAGTTTCTACTGCAACCCGTTCCCTTTCTTCTAGATGAACGAACGTCTCTCCACATGCTCAGTTCTGAAAGGTAAGTGTGTGTGAATTCCGTCCTTCACCTAGCTTGTTGGGAACACAAACTTTCTTTTCAGTTGCAAACACCACTCCATACATATATATTGGGTGGTACTAGCTCCAAATCGGTTTTACAGTGAAAACTGCAGGAGCTTCAAACAGGCACTAGGAATCAGACTGAGAATCCAGAGTAAAAGTTTCACCTGCCACACGTTCCCTTTGTGCTAGATGAACGAACGTCTCTCCACATGCTCAGTTCAGATAGATATGTGTGTGTTAAAGCAGTCCTTCACCTAGCTTGTTGGGAACACAAAGTTTCTTTTCAGTTGCAAACACAAATCCATAAATATATATGGGTATGGTCTAGCTTCAACGCGGTTTTACAGTGAAAACTGCAGGAAATTCAAACCGGCACTAGGAAACAGACTGAGAAACCAGAGTAAAATTTCTCCTGCAACCCGTTCCCTTTGTGCTAGATGAACGAACGTCTCTCCACATGCTCATTTCGGAGAGATAAATGTGTGTGAAAGCCGTACTTCACCTATCTTGTTGGGAACACAAAGTTTCTTTTCAGTTGCAAACACCACTCCATACATATCTATGGGTATGGGCAAGCTCCAACTCTGTTTTACAGTGAAAACTGCAGAAACTTCAAACCAGCAGTAGGAAACATTCTGAGAAACCAGAGTAAATGTTTCCCCTGCAACCGTTCCGTTTCTGCTTGATGAACGATCGTCTCTCCACCTGCTCATTTCTGAGAGAAAATTATGTGTGAAAGACGAACTTCACCTAACTTGTTTGGAACACAAAGTTTCTTTTAGGTTGCAAACCCCACTCCATACATATATATGGGGAGGTACTAGCTCCAACTCGGTTTTAAAGGGAAAACTGCAGGAACTTCTAACCGGCACTAGGAAACAGACTGAGAATCCAGAGAAAAAGTTTCTCCTGCAATTCGTTCCCTTTGTGCTAGATGAACGAACGTCTCTCCACATGCTGAGATCGGAGAGATATGTGTGTGTGAAATCCGTAATTCACCTAGCTTGTTGGGAACCCAAAGTTTCTTTTCAGTTGCAAACTCCACTCCATACATATTTATGGGTAGGGTCTATGTCCAACTCGGTTTTACAGAGAAAAGTGCAGGAACTTCAAACCGGCACTAGGAAACAGACTGAGAAAACAGAGTAAAACTTTCCCCTGCAACCCGTTCCCTTTGTGCTAGATGAACGAACGTCTCTCCACATGCTCAGTTCTGAGACATAAGTGTGTGTGAAAGCCGTCCTTCAACTAGCTTGTTGGGAACACAAAGTTTCTTTTCATTTGCAAACTCCACTCCATACATATCTATGGGTATTGTCTAGCTCCAACTCGGTGTTAAAGTGAAAACTGCAGGAAGTTCAAACCGGCACTAAGAAACTGGCTGAGAAACCAGCGTAAAAATTTCTCCTGCAAACCGTTCCCTTTCTGCTAGATGAACGAACGTCTCTCCTCATGCTCAGTTCTGAGATACGTGTGTGTGAAAGCCGTCCTTCACCTAGCTTGTTGGGAACACAAAGTTTCTTTTCAGTTGCAAACTCCAATCCATGAATATCTGTGGTTATGGAATAGCTCCAACTCGGTTTACAGTGAAAATTTCAGGATCTTCAAACCGGCACTAGAAAACAGACTGAGAAACCAGAGTAATAGTTTCTCCTGCAACCCGTTCCCTTTCTGCTAGATGAACGAACGTCTCTCCACATGCTCATTTCTGAGAGAAAATTATGTGTGAAAGACGACTTTCACCTAACTAGTTTGGAACTCAAAGTTTCTTTTAGGTTGCAAAATCCACTCCATACATATATATGGGGATGTACTAGCTCCAACTCGGTTTTACAGGGAAAACTGCAGGAAGTTCTACCCCGCACTAGGAAACAGACTGAGAAACCAGAGTAAAAGTTTCTCCTGCAATCCATTCCCTTTGTGCTAGATGAACGAAAGTCTCTCCAGATGCTAAGATCGGAGAGATATGTGTGTGTGAAAACAGTAATTCACCTAGCTTGTTGGGAACCCGAAGTTTCTTTTCAGTTGCAAACTCTACTCCATACATATATATGGGGAGGTACTACCTCCAAATCTGTTTTACAGTGAAAACTGCAGGAATTTCAAACCGGCAGTAGGAAACAGACTGAGAAACCAGAGAAAAGTTTCACCTGCACCCCGTTCCCTTTGTGCTAGATGAACGAACATCTCTCCACATGCTCAGTTCTGAGAGATCAGTGTGTGTGAAAGCCGTCGTTCACCAAGCTTGTTGGGAACACAAAGTTTCTTTTCAGTTGCAAACTCCACTCCATACATATCTATGGGTATGGGCTAGCTCCAACTCGGTTTTACATTGAAAACTGCAGGAACTTCAAACAGGCACGAGGAAACAGAGTGAGAAACCAGAGAAAAGTTTCTACTGCAACCCGTTCCCTTTGTGCTAGATGAACGAACATCTCTCCACATGCTCAGTTCTTAGAGATAAGTGTGTGTGAAAGCAGAAATTCACCTAGCTTATTGGGAACACAAAATTTCATTTCAGGTGCAAACTCCACTCCATACATATATATGGGGAGGTACTAGCCCCAACACCTTTTTCAGTGAAAATTGCAGGAACTTCAAATCGGCACTAGGAAAAACACTGAGCATCCAGATTTAAAGTTTCTCCTGCAACACGTTCCCTTTGTGCTAGATGAACGAACGTCTCCCCACATGCTCATTTCTGAGATATAAGTGTGTGTGAAAGCCGTCCTTCAACTAGCTTTTTGGGAACACAATGTTTCTTTTCATTTGCAAACTCCACTCCATACATATCTATGGGTATTGTCTAGCTCCAACTCGGTGTTACAGTGAAAACTGCAGGAAATTCAAACTGGCACTAGGAAACAGACTGAGATACCAGAGTAATAGTTTCTCCTGCATCACATTCACTTTGTGATAGATGAACGAACGTCTTTCCACATGCTCAATTCTGAGAGATAATTATGTTTGAATGCCGTCATTCACCTAGCTTGTCAGGAAAACAAAGTTCCTTTTAACATGCAAACTCCAATCCATACATATATAAGGGGAGGTACTAGTTCCAACTCTGTTTTACAGTGAAAACTGCAGGAAATTCAAACCGGCACTAGGAAACAGACTGAGAAACCAGAGTAAAAGTTTCTCCTACAAACAGTACCCTTTGTGCTAGATGAACGAACGTCTCTCAACATGCTCATTTCAGAGAGAAAAGTCTGTGTGAAAGCCGTCCTTAATCTAGCTTGATGGGAACACAAAGATTCTTTTCATTTGCAAACTCCAATCCATACAAATATATGGGGAGGTAATAGCTCCAAATCGGTTTTACAGTGATAACTGCAGGAACATCAAACCGGCACTAGGAAACAGACTGAGAAACCAGAATAAAAGTTTCTCCTGAAAACCGTTCCCTTTCTGCTAGATGAAGGAACGTCTCCCAACATGCTCAATTCTGAGAGATTTTTGTGTGTGAAAGCCGTCCTTCACCTAGCTTGTTGGGAACACAAAGTTTCTTTTCAGTTGCAAACTCCATTCCATACATTTATATGGGGAGGTACAAGCTCCAAATCAGTTTTACAGTGAAAACTGCAGGAAGTTCAAACCGGCACTAGGAAACAGACTGAGAAACCAGAGTAAAATTTTCTGCTGCAAACCGTTCCAATTTTTCTATATGAACGAACGTCTCTCTTCATGCTCAGTTCTGAGTCATATATGTGTGTGAAAGCCGACCTTCACCTAGCTTGTTGGGAACACAAAGTTTCTTTTCAGTAGCAAAATCCACTCCATACATATCTATGGGTATGGGATAGATCCAACTCGGATTTACAGTGAAATCTGCAGGAACTTCAAACAGGCACTAATAAACAGACTAAAAACCAGAGAAAAAGTTTCTCTTGCAACCAGTTCACTTTGTGCTATATGAACGAACGTCTCTCCACATCCTCAGTTCTGTGATAAGTGTGTGTGAAAGACGTCCTTCACCTAGCTTGTTGGGAACACAAAGTTTCTTTTCATTAACAAACTCCACTCCATAGATATCTATGGGTAGGTACTAGCTCCAACTCGTTTCCTAGTGAAATCTGCAGGAAATTCAAACAGGCACTAGGAAACAGACTTAGAAACCAGAGTAAAAGTTTCTCCTGCAACCCGTTCCCTTTGTGCTAGATGAACGAACGTCACTCCACATGCTCAGTTCTGAGAGATAATTGTGTGTGAAAGCCGTCCTTCAACTAACTTGTTGGGAACACAAAGTTTTTTTCAGTTGCAAACACCACTACCTAAATTTCTATGGGTATGGGCTAGCTCCAACTCGGTTTTACAGTGAAAACTGCAGGAACTTCAAACAGGCACTAGGAAACAGACTGAGAAACCTTAGTAAAAGTTTCTACTGCAACCCGTTCCCTTTCTTCTAGATGAACGAACGTCTCTCCACATGCTCAGTTCTGAAAGGTAAGTGTGTGTGAATTCCGTACTTCACCTAGCTTGTTGGGAACACAAACTTTCTTTTCAGTTGCAAACACCACTCCATACATATATATTGGGTGGTACTAGCTCCAAATCGGTTTTACAGTGAAAACTGCAGGAGCTTCAAACAGGCACTAGGAATCAGACTGAGAATCCAGAGTAAAAGTTTCTCCTGCCACACGTTCCATTTGTGCTAGATGAACGAACGTCTCTCCACATGCTCAGTTCAGATAGATATGTGTGTGTTAAAGCAGTCCTTCACCTAGCTTGTTGGGAACACAAAGTTTCTTTTCAGTTGCAAACACAAATCCATAAATATATATGGGTATGGTCTAGCTCCAACGCGGTTTTACAGTGAAAACTGCAGGAAATTCAAACCGGCACTAGGAAACAGACTGAGAAACCAGAGTAAAATTTCTCCTGCAACCCGTTCCCTTTGTGCTAGATGAACGAACGTCTCTCCACATGCTCATTTCGGAGAGATAAATGTGTGTGAAAGCCGTACTTCACCTTTCTTGTTGGGAACACAAAGTTTCTTTTCAGTTGCAAACACCACTCCATACATATCTATGGGTATGGGCAAGCTCCAACTCTGTTTTACAGTGAAAACTGCAGAAACTTCAAACCAGCAGTAGGAAACATTCTGAGAAACCAGAGTAAATGTTTCCCCTGCAACCGTTCCGTTTCTGCTTGATGAACGATCGTCTCTCCACCTGCTCATTTCTGAGAGAAAATTATGTGTGAAAGACGAACTTCACCTAACTTGTTTGGAACACAAAGTTTCTTTTAGGTTGCAAACCCCACTCCATACATATATATGGGGAGGTACTAGCTCCAACTCGGTTTTAAAGGGAAAACTGCAGGAACTTCTAACCAGCACTAGGAAACAGACTGAGAATCCAGAGAAAAAGTTTCTCCTGCAATTCGTTCCCTTTGTGCTAGATGAACGAACGTCTCTCCACATGCTGAGATCGGAGAGATATGTGTGTGTGAAATCCGTAATTCACCTAGCTTGTTGGGAACCCAAAGTTTCTTTTCAGTTGCAAACTCCACTCCATACATATTTATGGGTAGGGTCTATGTCCAACTCGGTTTTACAGAGAAAAGTGCAGGAACTTCAAACCGGCACTAGGAAACAGACTGAGAAACCAGAGTAAAACTTTCCCCTGCAACCCGTTCCCTTTGTGCTAGATGAACGAACGTCTCTCCACATGCTCAGTTCTGAGACATAAGTGTGTGTGAAAGCCGTCCTTCAACTAGCTTGTTGGGAAAACAAAGTTTCTTTTCAGGTGCAAACTCCACTCCATACATATATATGGGGAGGTACTAGCCCCAACACCTTTTTCAGTGAAAATTTCAGGAACTTCAAACCGGCACTAGGAAACACACTGAGCATCCAGATTTAAAGTTTCTCCTGCAACACGTTCCCTTTGTGCTAGATGAACGAACTTCTCCCCACATGCCCATTTCTGAGAGAAAATTATTTGTGAAAGCCGTACTTCACGTAGCTTGTTGGGAACACAAAGTTTCTTTTAGGTACAAACTCCACTCCATACATATATATGGGGCGGTACTGTCTCCAACTCGGTATTACATTGAAAACTGCAGGAACTTCAAACAGGCACGAGGAAACAGAGTGAGAAACCAGAGAAAAGTTTCTACTGCAACCCGTTCCATTTGTGCTAGATGAACGAACATCTCTCCACATGCTCAGTTCTTAGAGATAAGTGTGTGTGAAAGCAGAAATTCACCTAGCTTATTGGGAACACAAAATTTCATTTCAGGTGCAAACTCCACTCCATACATTTATATGGGGAGGTACTAGCCCCAACACCTTTTTCAGTGAAAATTGCAGGAACTTCAAATCGGCACTAGGAAAAACACTGAGCATCCAGATTTAAAGTTTCTCCTGCAACACGTTCCCTTTGTGCTAGATGAACGAACGTCTCCCCACATGCTCAGTTCTGAGATATAATTGTGTGTGAAAGCCGTCCTTCAACTAGCTTGTTGGGAACACAATGATTCTTTTCATTTGCAAACTCCACTCCATACATATCTATGGGTATTGTCTAGCTCCAACTCGGTGTTACAGTGAAAACTGCAGGAAATTCAAACTGGCACTAGGAAACAGACTGAGATACCAGAGTAATAGTTTCTCCTGCATCACATTCACTTTGTGATAGATGAACGAACGTCTTTCCACATGCTCAATTCTGAGAGATAAGTATGTTTGAATGCCGTCATTCACCTAGCTTGTCAGGAAAACAAAGTTCCTTTTAACATGCAAACTCCAATCCATACATATATAAGGGGAGGTACTAGTTCCAACTCTGTTTTACAGTGAAAACTGCAGGAAATTCAAACCGGCACTAGGAAGCAGACTGAGACACCAGAGTAAAAGTTTCTCCTACAAACAGTACCCTTTGTGCTAGATGAACGAACGTCTCTCAACATGCTCAGTTCAGAGAGAAATGTCTGTGTGAAAGCCGTCCTTAATCTAGCTTGATGGGAACACAAAGATTCTTTTCATTTGCAAACTCCAATCCATACAAATATATGGGGAGGTAATAGCTCCAAATCGGTTTTACAGTGATAACTGCAGGAACATCAAACCGGCACTAGGAAACAGACTGAGAAACCAGAATAAAAGTTTCTCCTGAAAACCGTTCCCTTTCTGCTAGATGAAGGAACGTCTCCCAACATGCTCAATTCTGAGAGATTTTTGTGTGTGAAAGCCGTCCTTCACCTAGCTTGTTGGGAACACAAAGTTTCTTTTCAGTTGCAAACTCCATTCCATACATTTATATGGGGAGGTACAAGCTCCAAATCAGTTTTACAGTGAAAATTGCAGGAAGTTCAAACCGGCACTAGGAAACAGACTGAGAAACCAGAGTAAAATTTTCTGCTGCAAACCGTTCCAATTTTTCTATATGAACGAACGTCTCTCTTCATGCTCAGTTCTGAGTCATATGTGTGTGTGAAAGCCGACCTTCACCTAGCTTGTTGGGAACACAAAGTTTCTTTTCAGTAGCAAAATCCACTCCATACATATCTATGGGTATGGGATAGATCCAACTCGGATTTACAGTGAAATCTGCAGGAACTTCAAACAGGCACTAATAAACAGACTAAAAACCAGAGAAAAAGTTTCTCTTGCAACCAGTTCACTATGTGCTATACGAACGAACGTCTCTCCAGATCCTCAGTTCTGTGATAAGTGTGTGTGAAAGACATCCTTCACCTAGCTTGTTGGGAACACAAAATTTCTTTTCATTAACAAACTCCACTCCATAGATATCTATGGGTAGGTACTAGCTCCAACTCGTTTCCTAGTGAAATCTGCAGGAAATTCAAACAGGCACTAGGAAACAGACTTAGAAACCAGAGTAAAAGTTTCTCCTGCAACCCGTTCCCTTTGTTCTAGATGAACGAACGTAACTCCACATGCTCACTTCTGAGAGATAATTGTGTGTGAAAGCCGTCCTTCAACTAACTTGTTGGGAACACAAAGTTTTTTTCAGTTGCAAACACCACTCCCTAAATTTCTATGGGTATGGGCTAGCTCCAACTCGGTTTTACAGTGAAAACTGCAGGAACTTCAAACAGGCACTAGGAAACAGACTGAGAAAACTTAGTAAAAGTTTCTACTGCAACCCGTTCCCTTTCTTCTAGATGAACGAACGTCTCTCCACATGCTCAGTTCTGAAAGGTAAGTGTGTGTGAATTCCGTACTTCACCTAGCTTGTTGGGAACACAAACTTTCTTTTCAGTTGCAAACACCACTCCATACATATATATTGGGAGGTACTAGCTCCAAATCGGTTTTACAGTGAAAACTGCAGGAGCTTCAAACAGGCACTAGGAATCAGACTGAGAATCCAGAGTAAAAGTTTCTCCTGCCACACGTTCCCTTTGTGCTAGATGAACGAACGTCTCTCCACATGCTCAGTTCAGATAGATATGTGTGTGTTAAAGCAGTCCTTCACCTAGCTTGTTGGGAACACAAAGTTTCTTTTCAGTTGCAAACACAAATCCATAAATATATATGGGTATGTTCTAGCTCCAACGCGGTTTTACAGTGAAAACTGCAGGAAATTCAAACCGGCACTAGGAAACAGACTGAGAAACCAGAGTAAAATTTCTCCTGCAACCCGTTCCCTTTGTGCTAGATGAACGAACGTCTCTCCACATGCTCATTTCGGAGAGATAAATGTGTGTGAAAGCCGTACTTCACCTATCTTGTTGGGAACACAAAGTTTCTTTTCAGTTGCAAACACCACTCCATACATATCTATGGGTATGGGCAAGCTCCAACTCTGTTTTACAGTGAAAACTGCAGAAACTTCAAACCAGCAGTAGGAAACATTCTGAGAAACCAGAGTAAATGTTTCCCCTGCAACCCGTTCCCTTTCTGCTTGATGAACGATCGTCTCTCCACCTGCTCATTTCTGAGAGAAAATTATGTGTGAAAGACGAACTTCACCTAACTTGTTTGGAACACAAAGTTTCTTTTAGGTTGCAAACCCCACTCCATACATATATATGGGGAGGTACTAGCTCCAACTCGGTTTTAAAGGGAAAACTGCAGGAACTTCTAACCGGCACTAGGAAACAGACTGAGAATCCAGAGAAAAAGTTTCTCCTGCAATTCGTTCCCTTTGTGCTAGATGAACGAACGTCTCTCCACATGCTGAGATCGGAGAGATATGTGTGTGTGAAATCCGTAATTCACCTAGCTTGTTGGGAACCCAAAGTTTCTTTTCAGTTGCAAACTCCACTCCATACATATTTATGGGTAGGGTCTATGTCCAACTCGGTTTTACAGAGAAAAGTGCAGGAACTTCAAACCGGCACTAGGAAACAGACTGAGAAACCAGAGTAAAACTTTCCCCTGCAACCCGTTCCCTTTGTGCTAGATGAACGAACGTCTCTCCACATGCTCAGTTCTGAGACATAAGTGTGTGTGAAAGCCGTCCTTCAACTAGCTTGTTGGGAACACAAAGTTTCTTTTCATTTGCAAACTCCACTCCATACATATCTATGGGTATTGTCTAGCTCCAACTCGGTGTTAAAGTGAAAACTGCAGGAAGTTCAAACCGGCACTAAGAAACTGGCTGAGAAACCAGCGTAAAAATTTCTCCTGCAAACCGTTCCCTTTCTGCTAGATGAACGAACGTCTCTCCTCATGCTCAGTTCTGAGATACGTGTGTGTGAAAGCCGTCCTTCACCTAGCTTGTTGGGAACACAAAGTTTCTTTTCAGTTGCAATCTCCAATCCATGAATATCTGTGGTTATGTAATAGCTCCAACTCGGTTTACAGTGAAAATTTCAGGATCTTCAAACCGGCACTAGAAAACAGACTGAGAAACCAGAGTAATAGTTTCTCCTGCAACCCGTTCCCTTTCTGCTAGATGAACGAACGTCTCTCCACATGCTCATTTCTGAGAGAAAATTATGTGTGAAAGACGACTTTCACCTAACTAGTTTGGAACTCAAAGTTTCTTTTAGGTTGCAAAATCCACTCCATACATATATATGGGGATGTACTAGCTCCAACTCGGTTTTACAGGGAAAACTGCAGAAAGTTCTACCCCGCACTAGGAAACAGACTGAGAAACCAGAGTAAAAGTTTCTCCTGCAATCCATTCCCTTTGTGCTAGATGAACGAATGTCTCTCCACATGCTAAGATCGGAGAGATATGTGTGTGTGAAAACCGTAATTCACCTAGCTTGTTGGGAACCCAAAGTTTCTTTTCAGTTGCAAACTCCACTCCATACATATATATGGGGAGGTACTAGCTCCAAATCTGTTTTACAGTGAAAACTGCAGGAACTTCAAACCGGCAGTAGGAAACAGACTGAGAAACCAGAGAAAAGTTTCACCTGCACACCGTTCCCTTTGTGCTAGATGAACGAACATCTCTCCACATGCTCAGTTGTGAGAGATAAGTGTGTGTGCAAGCCGTCGTTCACCAAGCTTGTTGGGAACACAAAGTTTCTTTTCACTTGTAAACCCCACTCCATACATATCTATGGGTATGGGCTAGCTCCAACTCGGTTTTACATTGAAAACTGCAGGAACTTCAAACAGGCACTAGGAAACAGAGTGAGAAACCAGAGAAAAGTTTCTACTGCAACCCGTTCCTTTTGTGCTAGATGAACGAACGTCTCTCCACATGCTCAGTTGTGAGAGATAAGTGTGTGTGCAAGCCGTCCTTCAGGTAGCTTGTTGGGAACACAATGTTTCTTTCCAGTTGCCAACTCCAATCCATACATATATATGGGGAGGTACTAGTTCCAACTCGGTTTTACAATGAAAACTGCAGGAAATTCAAACCGGCACTAGGAAACAGACTGAGAAGCCAGAGTAAAAATTTCTCCTGCAACCCCTTCCCTTTGTGCTAGATGAACGAACGTCTCTCCACATGCTCAGTTCTGAGAGATAAGTGTGTGTGAAAGCCGTCCTTCACATAGCTGGTTGGGAACACAAAGTTTCTTTTCATTAACAAAATTCACTCCATACATATCTATGTGTAGGGACTAGCTCCAAAACTGTTTTACAGAGAAAACTGCAGGAAATTCAAACGGGCTTTCGGAAACAGACTGAGAAACCAGAGTAAAAGTATCCCCTGCAACACGTTCCCTTTGTGCTAGATGACGAACGTCTCTCCACATGCTCAGTTCTGAGACATAATTGTGTGTGAAAGCCGTACTTCATCTAGCTTGTTAGGAACACAAAGTTTCTTTTCAGGTGCAAACTCCACTCCATACATATATATCGGGAGGTACTAGCCCCAACACCTTTTTCAGTGAAAATTGCAGGAACTTCAAACCGGCACTAGGAAACACACTGAGCATCCAGATTTAAAGTTTCTCCTGCAACACGTTCCCTTTGTGCTAGATGTACGAAATTCTCCCCACATGCCCATTTCTGAGAGAAAATTATGTGTGAAAGCCGTCCTTCACCTAGCTTGTTGGGAACACAAAGTTTCTTTTAGGTACAAACTCCACTCCATACATATATATGGGGAGGTACTATCTCCAACTCGGTATTACAGGGAAAACTGCAGGAACTTCAAACCGGCAGTAGGAAACAGACTGAGAAACCAGAGTAAAAGTTTCACCTGCAACCCGTTCCCTATGTGCTAGATGAACGAACATCTCTCCACATGCTCAGTTCTGAGAGATCAGTGTGTCTGAAAGCCGTCCTTCACCTAGCTTGTTTGGAACACAATGTTTCTTTTCAGTTGCAAACTCCACTCCATACATATCTATGGGTATGGGCAAGCTCAAACTCGGTTTTACAGTGAAAACTGCAGAAACTTCAAACCAGCACTAGGAAACAGACTGAGAAACCAGAGTAAAAGTTTCCCCTGCAACCCGTTCCCTTTCTGCTAGATGAACGAACGTCTCTCCACATGCTCATTTCTGAGAGAAAATTATGTGTGAAATACGACTTCAACTAACTAGTTTGGAACTCAAAGTTTCTTTTAGGTTGCAAAATCCACTCCATACTTATATATGGGGAGGTAATAGCTCCAGCTCGGTTTTACAGGGAAAAATGCAGGAAGTTCTACCCCGCACTAGGAAACAGACTGAGAAACCAGAGTAATAGTTTCTCCTGAAATCCATTCCCTTTGTGCTAGATGAACGTACGTCTCTCCAAATGCTCAGTTCTGAGACATATGTGTGAGTTAAAACAGTCCTTCTCCTTGCTTGTTGGGAACACAAAGTTTCTTTTCATTTGCAAACTCCAATCCTTTCATATATATGGGGAGGTAATAGCTCCATCTCGGTTTTACAGTGAATACTTCAGGAACAGCAAACCGAAACTGTGAAACAGACAGAGAAACCAGAGTAAAAGTTTCTCCTGCAACCCATTCCTTTGTGCTAGATAAACGAACGTCCCTCCACATGCTCAGTTCTGAGAGATAAGTGTGTGTGAAAGCCGAATTTCACCTAGCTTGTTGGGAACACAAAGTTTCTTTCAGTTGCAAACTCCAATCCATACATATCTATGGGTATGTGCAAGCTCCAACTCGGTTTTACAGTGAAAACTGCAGAAACTTCAAACCAGCACTAGGAAATATACTGAGAAACCAGAGTAAAAGTTTCTCCTGCAACCCATTCCTTTGTGCTAGATAAACGAACGTCTCTCCACATGCTCAGTTCTGAGAGATAATTGTGTGTGAAAGCCGAATTTCACCTAGCTTGTTGGGAACACAAAGTTTCTTTCAGTTGCAAACTCCACTCCATACATATATATGGGGAGGTACTAGCTCCAAATCTCTTTTTACAGTGAAAACTGCAGGAACTTCAAACCGGCAGTAGGAAACAGACTGAGAAACCAGAGTAAAATTTCACCTGCAAACCGTTCCCTTTGTGCTAGGTGAACGAACGTCTCTTCACATGCTCAGTTCTTAGAGATAAGTGTGTGTGAAAGCCGAAATTCACCTAGCTTATTGGGAACACAAAGTTTCTTTTCAGGTGCAAACTCCAGTCCATACATATATATGGGGAGGTACTAGCCCCAACAACTTTTTCAGTGAAAATTGCAGGAACTTCAAACCGGCACTAGGAAACACACTGAGCATCCAGATTTAAAGTTTCTCCTGCAAAAAGTTCCCTTTGTGCTAGATGAAAGAACGTCTCCCCACATGCTCATTTCTGAGAGAAAATTATGTGTGAAAGCCGTCCTTCACCTAGCTTGTTGGGAACACAAAGTTTCTTTTAGGTATAAACTCCACTCCATACATATATATGGGGAGGTACTAGCTCCAACTCGGTTTTACAGGGAAAACTGCAGGAACTTCAATCCGGTACTAGGAATCAGACTGAGAAACCAGAGTAAAAGTTTCCCCTGCCACCCGTTCCATTTGTGCTAGATGAACGATCGTCTCTCCACATGCTCAGTTCTGAGAGATATGTGTGTGTGAAAGCCGTCCTTCACCTAGCTTGTTGGGAACACAAAGATTCTTTTCAGTTGCAAACACAAATCCATACATATATATGGGTATGGTCTAGCTCCAACGCGGTTTTACAGTGAAAACTTCAGAAACTTCAAACAAGCACTAGGAAACAGGCTGAGAATCCAGAGTAAATGTTTCTCCTGCAACGCGTTCCCTTTGTGCAAGATGAACGAACGTCTCTCCACATGCTCAGTTCTGAGAGATATGTGTGTGTGAAAGCCGTCCTTCACCTAGCTTGTTGGGAACACAAAGTTTCTTTTCAGTTGCAAACACAAATCCATACATATATATGGCTATGTTCTAGCTCCAACGCGGTTATACAGTGAAAACTGTAGGAAATTTAAACCGGCACTCGGAAACAGACTGAGAAACCAGAGTAAAAGTTTCTAATGCAACCCGTTCCCTTTCTGCTAGATAAACGAACGTCTCTCCACATGCTGAATTCTGAGAGATAAGTGTGTGTGAATGCCTCCCTTCAGGTAGCTTGTTGGGAACACAAAGTTTCTTTTCATAAACAAACTCCACTCCATACATATCTATGGGTAGGGACTATTTCAAACTCTGTTTTACAGTGGAAACTGCAGGAACTTCAAACCAGCACTAGGAAACAGACTGAGATACCAGAGTAAAATTTCTCCTGCAACCCGTTCCCTTTGTGCTAGATGAACGAAAGTCCCTCCACATGCTCAGTTCGGAGAGATAAATGTGTGTGAAAGCCGTACTTCACCTAGCTTGTTGGGAACACAAAGTTTCTTTTCAGTTGCAAACTCCACTCCATATATACCTATGGATATGCGCAAGCTCCAACTCGGTGTTACAGTGAAAACTGCAGGAAATTCTAACCGGCACTAGGAAACAAACTGAGAAACCAGAGTAAAAGTTTCTCCTGCAAACCGTTCCCGTTTTGCTAGATGAACGAACGTCTCTCCACTTGCTCAGATCGGAGAGATATGTGTGTGTGAAAGCCGTAATTCACCTAGCTTGTCGGGAACCCAAATTTTCTTTTCAGTTGCAAACTCCACTCCTTACATATATATGGGGAGGTACTAGCTCGAACTCGGTATTACACTGAAAACTGCAGGAACTTCAACCAGGCAGTAGGAAACAGACTGTGAAACCAGAGTAAAAGTTTCACCTGCAACCCGTT
Source organism: Camelus bactrianus (assembly GCF_048773025.1). Lineage (NCBI taxonomy): Eukaryota > Metazoa > Chordata > Mammalia > Artiodactyla > Camelidae > Camelus > Camelus bactrianus. Next base: position 138,006,947 of record NC_133539.1, on the reverse strand, counting down.
CCGTTTGTGCTAGATGAACGAACATCTCTCCACATGCTCAGTTCTGAGAGATCAGTGTGTGTGAAAGCCGTCCTTCACCTAACTTGTTTGGAACACAATGTTTCTTTTCAGTTGCAAACTCCACTCCATACATATCTATGGGTATGGGCAAGCTCAAACTCGGTTTTACAGTGAAAACTGCAGAAACTTCAAACCAGCACTAGGAAACAGACTGAGAAACCAGAGTAAAAGTTTCCCCTGCAACCCGTTCCCTTTCTGCTAGATGAACGAACGTCTCTCCACATGCTCATTTCTGAGAGAAAATTATGTGTGAAATACGACTTCAACTAACTAGTTTGGAACTCAAAGTTTCTTTTAGGTTGCAAAATCCACTCCATACTTATATATGGGGAGGTAATAGCTCCAGCTCGGTTTTACAGGGAAAAATGCAGGAAGTTCTACCCCGCACTAGGAAACAGACTGAGAAACCAGAGTAATAGTTTCTCCTGAAATCCATTCCCTTTGTGCTAGATGAACGTACGTCTCTCCAAATGCTCAGTTCTGAGACATATGTGTGAGTTAAAACAGTCCTTCTCCTTGCTTGTTGGGAACACAAAGTTTCTTTTCATTTGTAAACTCCAATCCTTTCATATATATGGGGAGGTAATAGCTCCATCTCGGTTTTACAGTGAATACTTCAGGAACAGCAAACCGAAACTGTGAAACAGACAGAGAAACCAGAGTAAAAGTTTCTCCTGCAACCCATTCCTTTGTGCTAGATAAACGAACGTCCCTCCACATGCTCAGTTCTGAGAGATAAGTGTGTGTGAAAGCCGAATTTCACCTAGCTTGTTGGGAACACAAAGTTTCTTTCAGTTGCAAACTCCAATCCATACATATCTATGGGTATGTGCAAGCTCCAACTCGGTTTTACAGTGAAAACTGCAGAAACTTCAAACCAGCACTAGGAAATATACTGAGAAACCAGAGTAAAAGTTTCTCCTGCAACCCATTCCTTTGTGCTAGATAAACGAACGTCTCTCCACATGCTCAGTTCTGAGAGATAATTGTGTGTGAAAGCCGAATTTCACCTAGCTTGTTGGGAACACAAAGTTTCTTTCAGTTGCAAACTCCACTCCATACATATATATGGGGAGGTACTAGCTCCAAATCTCTTTTTACAGTGAAAACTGCAGGAACTTCAAACCGGCAGTAGGAAACAGACTGAGAAACCAGAGTAAAATTTCACCTGCAAACCGTTCCCTTTGTGCTAGGTGAACGAACGTCTCTTCACATGCTCAGTTCTTAGAGATAAGTGTGTGTGAAAGCCGAAATTCACCTAGCTTATTGGGAACACAAAGTTTCTTTTCAGGTGCAAACTCCAGTCCATACATATATATGGGGAGGTACTAGCCCCAACAACTTTTTCAGTGAAAATTGCAGGAACTTCAAACCGGCACTAGGAAACACACTGAGCATCCAGATTTAAAGTTTCTCCTGCAAAAAGTTCCCTTTGTGCTAGATGAAAGAACGTCTCCCCACATGCTCATTTCTGAGAGAAAATTATGTGTGAAAGCCGTCCTTCACCTAGCTTGTTGGGAACACAAAGTTTCTTTTAGGTATAAACTCCACTCCATACATATATATGGGGAGGTACTAGCTCCAACTCGGTTTTACAGGGAAAACTGCAGGAACTTCAATCCGGTACTAGGAATCAGACTGAGAAACCAGAGTAAAAGTTTCCCCTGCCACCCGTTCCATTTGTGCTAGATGAACGATCGTCTCTCCACATGCTCAGTTCTGAGAGATATGTGTGTGTGAAAGCCGTCCTTCACCTAGCTTGTTGGGAACACAAAGATTCTTTTCAGTTGCAAACACAAATCCATACATATATATGGGTATGGTCTAGCTCCAACGCGGTTTTACAGTGAAAACTTCAGAAACTTCAAACAAGCACTAGGAAACAGGCTGAGAATCCAGAGTAAATGTTTCTCCTGCAACGCGTTCCCTTTGTGCAAGATGAACGAACGTCTCTCCACATGCTCAGTTCTGAGAGATATGTGTGTGTGAAAGCCGTCCTTCACCTAGCTTGTTGGGAACACAAAGTTTCTTTTCAGTTGCAAACACAAATCCATACATATATATGGCTATGTTCTAGCTCCAACGCGGTTATGCAGTGAAAACTGTAGGAAATTTAAACCGGCACTCGGAAACAGACTGAGAAACCAGAGTAAAAGTTTCTAATGCAACCCGTTCCCTTTCTGCTAGATAAACGAACGTCTCTCCACATGCTGAATTCTGAGAGATAAGTGTGTGTGAATGCCTCCCTTCAGGTAGCTTGTTGGGAACACAAAGTTTCTTTTCATAAACAAACTCCACTCCATACATATCTATGGGTAGGGACTATTTCAAACTCTGTTTTACAGTGGAAACTGCAGGAACTTCAAACCAGCACTAGGAAACAGACTGAGATACCAGAGTAAAATTTCTCCTGCAACCCGTTCCCTTTGTGCTAGATGAACGAAAGTCCCTCCACATGCTCAGTTCGGAGAGATAAATGTGTGTGAAAGCCGTACTTCACCTAGCTTGTTGGGAACACAAAGTTTCTTTTCAGTTGCAAACTCCACTCCATATATACCTATGGATATGCGCAAGCTCCAACTCGGTGTTACAGTGAAAACTGCAGGAAATTCTAACCGGCACTAGGAAACAAACTGAGAAACCAGAGTAAAAGTTTCTCCTGCAAACCGTTCCCGTTTTGCTAGATGAACGAACGTCTCTCCACTTGCTCAGATCGGAGAGATATGTGTGTGTGAAAGCCGTAATTCACCTAGCTTGTCGGGAACCCAAATTTTCTTTTCAGTTGCAAACTCCACTCCTTACATATATATGGGGAGGTACTAGCTCGAACTCGGTATTACACTGAAAACTGCAGGAACTTCAACCAGGCAGTAGGAAACAGACTGTGAAACCAGAGTAAAAGTTTCACCTGCAACCCGTTCCGTTTGTGCTAGATGAACGAACATCTCTCCACATGCTCAGTTCTGAGAGATCAGTGTGTGTGAAAGCCGTCCTTCACCTAACTTGTTTGGAACACAATGTTTCTTTTCAGTTGCAAACTCCACTCCATACATATCTATGGGTATGGGCAAGCTCAAACTCGGTTTTACAGTGAAAACTGCAGAAACTTCAAACCAGCACTAGGAAACAGACTGAGAAACCAGAGTAAAAGTTTCCCCTGCAACCCGTTCCCTTTCTGCTAGATGAACGAACGTCTCTCCACATGCTCATTTCTGAGAGAAAATTATGTGTGAAATACGACTTCAACTAACTAGTTTGGAACTCAAAGTTTCTTTTAGGTTGCAAAATCCACTCCATACTTATATATGGGGAGGTAATAGCTCCAGCTCGGTTTTACAGGGAAAAATGCAGGAAGTTCTACCCCGCACTAGGAAACAGACTGAGAAACCAGAGTAATAGTTTCTCCTGAAATCCATTCCCTTTGTGCTAGATGAACGTACGTCTCTCCAAATGCTCAGTTCTGAGACATATGTGTGAGTTAAAACAGTCCTTCTCCTTGCTTGTTGGGAACACAAAGTTTCTTTTCATTTGTAAACTCCAATCCTTTCATATATATGGGGAGGTAATAGCTCCATCTCGGTTTTACAGTGAATACTTCAGGAACAGCAAACCGAAACTGTGAAACAGACAGAGAAACCAGAGTAAAAGTTTCTCCTGCAACCCATTCCTTTGTGCTAGATAAACGAACGTCCCTCCACATGCTCAGTTCTGAGAGATAAGTGTGTGTGAAAGCCGAATTTCACCTAGCTTGTTGGGAACACAAAGTTTCTTTCAGTTGCAAACTCCAATCCATACATATCTATGGGTATGTGCAAGCTCCAACTCGGTTTTACAGTGAAAACTGCAGAAACTTCAAACCAGCACTAGGAAATATACTGAGAAACCAGAGTAAAAGTTTCTCCTGCAACCCATTCCTTTGTGCTAGATAAACGAACGTCTCTCCACATGCTCAGTTCTGAGAGATAATTGTGTGTGAAAGCCGAATTTCACCTAGCTTGTTGGGAACACAAAGTTTCTTTCAGTTGCAAACTCCACTCCATACATATATATGGGGAGGTACTAGCTCCAAATCTCTTTTTACAGTGAAAACTGCAGGAACTTCAAACCGGCAGTAGGAAACAGACTGAGAAACCAGAGTAAAATTTCACCTGCAAACCGTTCCCTTTGTGCTAGGTGAACGAACGTCTCTTCACATGCTCAGTTCTTAGAGATAAGTGTGTGTGAAAGCCGAAATTCACCTAGCTTATTGGGAACACAAAGTTTCTTTTCAGGTGCAAACTCCAGTCCATACATATATATGGGGAGGTACTAGCCCCAACAACTTTTTCAGTGAAAATTGCAGGAACTTCAAACCGGCACTAGGAAACACACTGAGCATCCAGATTTAAAGTTTCTCCTGCAAAAAGTTCCCTTTGTGCTAGATGAAAGAACGTCTCCCCACATGCTCATTTCTGAGAGAAAATTATGTGTGAAAGCCGTCCTTCACCTAGCTTGTTGGGAACACAAAGTTTCTTTTAGGTATAAACTCCACTCCATACATATATATGGGGAGGTACTAGCTCCAACTCGGTTTTACAGGGAAAACTGCAGGAACTTCAATCCGGTACTAGGAATCAGACTGAGAAACCAGAGTAAAAGTTTCCCCTGCCACCCGTTCCATTTGTGCTAGATGAACGATCGTCTCTCCACATGCTCAGTTCTGAGAGATATGTGTGTGTGAAAGCCGTCCTTCACCTAGCTTGTTGGGAACACAAAGATTCTTTTCAGTTGCAAACACAAATCCATACATATATATGGGTATGGTCTAGCTCCAACGCGGTTTTACAGTGAAAACTTCAGAAACTTCAAACAAGCACTAGGAAACAGGCTGAGAATCCAGAGTAAATGTTTCTCCTGCAACGCGTTCCCTTTGTGCAAGATGAACGAACGTCTCTCCACATGCTCAGTTCTGAGAGATATGTGTGTGTGAATGCCTCCCTTCAGGTAGCTTGTTGGGAACACAAAGTTTCTTTTCATAAACAAACTCCACTCCATACATATCTATGGGTAGGGACTATTTCAAACTCTGTTTTACAGTGGAAACTGCAGGAACTTCAAACCAGCACTAGGAAACAGACTGAGATACCAGAGTAAAATTTCTCCTGCAACCCGTTCCCTTTGTGCTAGATGAACGAAAGTCCCTCCACATGCTCAGTTCGGAGAGATAAATGTGTGTGAAAGCCGTATTTCACCTAGCTTGTTGGGAACACAAAGTTTCTTTTCAGTAGCAAACTCCACTCCATATATACCTATGGATATGCGCAAGCTCCAACTCGGTGTTACAGTGAAAACTGCAGGAAATTCTAACCGGCACTAGGAAACAAACTGAGAAACCAGAGTAAAAGTTTCTTCTGCAAACCGTTCCCGTTTTGCTAGATGAACGAACGTCTCTCCACTTGCTCAGATCGGAGAGATATGTGTGTGTGAAAGCCGTAATTCACCTAGCTTGTTGGGAACCCAAATTTTCTTTTCAGTTGCAAACTCCACTCCTTACATATATATGGGGAGGTACTAGCTCGAACTCGGTATTACACTGAAAACTGCAGGAACTTCAACCAGGCAGTAGGAAACAGACTGTGAAACCAGAGTAAAAGTTTCACCAGCAACCCGTTCCGTTTGTGCTAGATGAACGAACATCTCTCCACATGCTCAGTTCTGAGAGATCAGTGTGTGTGAAAGCCGTCCTTCACCTAGCTTGTTGGGAACACAGAGTTTCTTTTCAGTTGCAAACTCCACTCCATACATATCTATGGGTATGGGCTAGTTCCAACTCGGTTTTACAGTGAAAACTGCAGGAACTTCAAACCGGCACGAGGAAACAGTGTGAGAAACCAGAGAAAAGTTTCTACAGCAAACCGTTCCCTTTTTGCTAGATGAACGAACGTCTCTCCACATGCTCAATTCTGAGAGATAAGTGTGTGTGAAAGCCGAAATTCACCTAGCTTATTTCGAACACAAAGTTTCTTTTCAGGTGCAAACACCTCTCCATATTTATATAAGGGAAGGTACTATCTCCAACTCGGATTTACAGTGAAAACTGCAGAAATTTCATACCGGCACTAGGAAACAGGCTGAGAAACCAGAGTAAAAGTTTCTAATGCAACCCGTTCCCTTTCTGCTAGATAAACGAACGTCTCTCCACATGCTGAATTCTGAGAGATCAGTGTGTCTGAAAGCCTTCCTTCACCTAGCTTGTTGGGAACACAGAGTTTCTTTTCAGTTGCAAACTCCACTCCATACATATATATGGGGGGGTACTAGCTCCAAAACTCTTTTACAGTGAAAACTGCAGGAACTTCAAACCGGCAGTAGGAAACAGACTGAGAAACCAGAGTAAAAGTTTCACCTGCAACCCGTTCCCTTTGTGCTAGATGAACGAAAATCTCTCCACATGCTCAGTTCTGAGAGATAATTGTGTGTGAAAGCCTTCCTTCACATAGCTTGTTGGGAACACAAAGTTTTTTTTTCATTAACAAATTTCACTCCATACATTTTTATGGGTACGGACTAGCTCCAACTCGGTTTTACAGAGAAAAGTGCAGGAACTTCAAACCGGCACTAGGAAACAGACTGAGAAACCAGAGTAAAAGTTTCCCCTGCAACCCGTTCCCTTTGTGCTAGATGAACGAACGTCTCTCCACATGCTAAGTTCTGAGACATAAGTGTGTGTGAAAGCCGTCCTTCAACTAGCTTGTTGGGAACACAAAGTTTCTTTTCATTTGCAAACTCCACTCCATACATATCTATGGGTATTGTCTAGCTCCAACTCGGTGTTAAAGTGAAAACTGCAGGAAGTTCAAACTGGCACTAAGAAACTGGGTGAGAAACCAGCGTAAAAATTTCTCCTGCAAACCGTTCCCTTTCTGCTAGATGAACGAACGTCTCTCCTCATGCTCAGTTCTGAGATACGTGTGTGTGAATGCCGTCCTTCACCTAGCTTGTTGGGAACACAAAAATTGTTTTCAGTTGCAAACTCCAATCCATAAACATCTGTGGTTATGGAATAGCTCCAACTCGGTTTTACAGTGAAAATTGCAGGAACTTCAAACCGGCACTTGAAAACAGACTGAGAAACCAGAGTAATAGTTTCTCCTGCAACACGTTCCATTTGGGATAGATGAACGAACGTCTCTCAACATGCTCAATTCTGAGAGATATATTTGTGTGAAAGCCATTCTTCACCTAGCTTGTTGGGAACACAAAGTTTCTTTTCAGTTGCAAACTCCACTCCATACATATATATGAGGTGGTACCAGCTCCAAATCGGTTTTACACTGAAAACTGCAGGAACTTCAAACCGGCACTAGGAATCAGACTGAGAAACCAGAGTAAAATTTCTCCTGCAACCCGTTCCCTTTGTGCTAGATGAAAGAACATCTCTCCACATGCTCAGTTGTGAGTGATATGTGTGTGTGCAAGCCGTCCTTCAGGTAGCTTGTTGGGAACACAATGTTTCTTTCCAGTTGCCAACTCCACTCCATATATATATATGGGGAGGTACTAGTTCCAACTCGGTTTTACAATGAAAACTGCAGGAACTTCAAACCGGCACTAGGAAAAAGACTGAGAAGCCAGAGTAAAAGTTTCTCCTGCAAGCCGTTCCCTTTGTGCTAGATGAACGAACGTCTCTCCACATGCTCAGTTCTGAGAGATAAGTGTGTGTGAAAGCCGTCCTTCACATAGCTGGTGGGGAACACAAAGTTTCTTTTCATTAACAAAATTCACTCCATACATATCTATGTGTAGGGACTACCTCCAACACTGTTTTACAGAGAAAACTGCAGGAAATTCAAACGGGCACTCGGAAACAGACTGAGAAACCAGAGTAAAAGTATCCCCTGCAACCCGTTCCCTTTGTGCTAGATGAACGAACGTCTCTCCACATGCTCAGTTCTGAGACATAAGTGTGTGTGAAAGCCGTACTTCAACTAGCTTGTTAGGAACACAAAGTTTCTTTTCAGGTGCAAAATCCACTCCATACTTATATATCGGGTGGTACTAGACCCAACACCTTTTTCAGTGAAAATTGCAGGAAATTCAAACCGGCACTAGGAAACACACTGAGCATCCAGATATAAAGTTTCTCCTGCAACACGTTCCCTTTGTGCTAGATGAACGAACTTCTCCCCACATGACCATTTCTGAGAGAAAACTATGTGTGAAAGCCGTCCTTCACCTAGCTTGTTGGGAACACAAAGTTTCTTTTAGGTACAAACTCCACTCCATACATATATATGGGGAGGTACTATCTCCAACTCGGTATTACAGGGAAAACTGCAGGAACTTCAAACCGGCAGTAGGAAACAGACTGAGAAACCAGAGTAAAAGTTTCACCTGCAACCCGTTCCCTATGTGCTAGATGAACGAACATCTCTCCACATGCTCAGTTCTGAGAGATCAGTGTGTCTGAAAGCCGTCCTTCACCTAGCTTGTTTGGAACACAATGTTTCTTTTCAGTTGCAAACTCCACTCCATACATATCTATGGGTATGGGCAAGCTCAAACTCGGTTTTACAGTGAAAACTGCAGAAACTTCAAACCAGCACTAGGAAACAGACTGAGAAACCAGAGTAAAAGTTTCCCCTGCAACCCGTTCCCTTTCTGCTAGATGAACGAACGTCTCTCCACATGCTCATTTCTGAGAGAAAATTATGTGTGAAATACGACTTCAACTAACTAGTTTGGAACTCAAAGTTTCTTTTAGGTTGCAAAATCCACTCCATACTTATATATGGGGAGGTAATAGCTCCAGCTCGGTTTTACAGGGAAAAATGCAGGAAGTTCTACCCCGCACTAGGAAACAGACTGAGAAACCAGAGTAATAGTTTCTCCTGAAATCCATTCCCTTTGTGCTAGATGAACGTACGTCTCTCCAAATGCTCAGTTCTGAGACATATGTGTGAGTTAAAACAGTCCTTCTCCTTGCTTGTTGGGAACACAAAGTTTCTTTTCATTTGCAAACTCCAATCCTTTCATATATATGGGGAGGTAATAGCTCCATCTCGGTTTTACAGTGAATACTTCAGGAACAGCAAACCGAAACTGTGAAACAGACAGAGAAACCAGAGTAAAAGTTTCTCCTGCAACCCATTCTTTTGTGCTAGATAAACGAACGTCCCTCCACATGCTCAGTTCTGAGAGATAAGTGTGTGTGAAAGCCGAATTTCACCTAGCTTGTTGGGAACACAAAGTTTCTTTCAGTTGCAAACTCCAATCCATACATATCTATGGGTATGTGCAAGCTCCAACTCGGTTTTACAGTGAAAACTGCAGAAACTTCAAACCAGCACTAGGAAATATACTGAGAAACCAGAGTAAAAGTTTCTCCTGCAACCCATTCCTTTGTGCTAGATAAACGAACGTCTCTCCACATGCTCAGTTCTGAGAGATAATTGTGTGTGAAAGCCGAATTTCACCTAGCTTGTTGGGAACACAAAGTTTCTTTCAGTTGCAAACTCCACTCCATACATATATATGGGGAGGTACTAGCTCCAAATCTCTTTTTACAGTGAAAACTGCAGGAACTTCAAACCGGCAGTAGGAAACAGACTGAGAAACCAGAGTAAAATTTCACCTGCAAACCGTTCCCTTTGTGCTAGGTGAACGAACGTCTCTTCACATGCTCAGTTCTTAGAGATAAGTGTGTGTGAAAGCCGAAATTCACCTAGCTTATTGGGAACACAAAGTTTCTTTTCAGGTGCAAACTCCAGTCCATACATATATATGGGGAGGTACTAGCCCCAACAACTTTTTCAGTGAAAATTGCAGGAACTTCAAACCGGCACTAGGAAACACACTGAGCATCCAGATTTAAAGTTTCTCCTGCAAAAAGTTCCCTTTGTGCTAGATGAAAGAACGTCTCCCCACATGCTCATTTCTGAGAGAAAATTATGTGTGAAAGCCGTCCTTCACCTAGCTTGTTGGGAACACAAAGTTTCTTTTAGGTATAAACTCCACTCCATACATATATATGGGGAGGTACTAGCTCCAACTCGGTTTTACAGGGAAAACTGCAGGAACTTCAATCCGGTACTAGGAATCAGACTGAGAAACCAGAGTAAAAGTTTCCCCTGCCACCCGTTCCATTTGTGCTAGATGAACGATCGTCTCTCCACATGCTCAGTTCTGAGAGATATGTGTGTGTGAAAGCCGTCCTTCACCTAGCTTGTTGGGAACACAAAGATTCTTTTCAGTTGCAAACACAAATCCATACATATATATGGGTATGGTCTAGCTCCAACGCGGTTTTACAGTGAAAACTTCAGAAACTTCAAACAAGCACTAGGAAACAGGCTGAGAATCCAGAGTAAATGTTTCTCCTGCAACGCGTTCCCTTTGTGCAAGATGAACGAACGTCTCTCCACATGCTCAGTTCTGAGAGATATGTGTGTGTGAAAGCCGTCCTTCACCTAGCTTGTTGGGAACACAAAGTTTCTTTTCAGTTGCAAACACAAATCCATACATATATATGGCTATGTTCTAGCTCCAACGCGGTTATACAGTGAAAACTGTAGGAAATTTAAACCGGCACTCGGAAACAGACTGAGAAACCAGAGTAAAAGTTTCTAATGCAACCCGTTCCCTTTCTGCTAGATAAACGAACGTCTCTCCACATGCTGAATTCTGAGAGATAAGTGTGTGTGAATGCCTCCCTTCAGGTAGCTTGTTGGGAACACAAAGTTTCTTTTCATAAACAAACTCCACTCCATACATATCTATGGGTAGGGACTATTTCAAACTCTGTTTTACAGTGGAAACTGCAGGAACTTCAAACCAGCACTAGGAAACAGACTGAGATACCAGAGTAAAATTTCTCCTGCAACCCGTTCCCTTTGTGCTAGATGAACGAAAGTCCCTCCACATGCTCAGTTCGGAGAGATAAATGTGTGTGAAAGCCGTACTTCACCTAGCTTGTTGGGAACACAAAGTTTCTTTTCAGTTGCAAACTCCACTCCATATATACCTATAGATATGCGCAAGCTCCAACTCGGTGTTACAGTGAAAACTGCAGGAAATTCTAACCGGCACTAGGAAACAAACTGAGAAACCAGAGTAAAAGTTTCTCCTGCAAACCGTTCCCGTTTTGCTAGATGAACGAACGTCTCTCCACTTGCTCAGATCGGAGAGATATGTGTGTGTGAAAGCCGTAATTCACCTAGCTTGTTGGGAACCCAAATTTTCTTTTCAGTTGCAAACTCCACTCCTTACATATATATGGGGAGGTACTAGCTCGAACTCGGTATTACACTGAAAACTGCAGGAACTTCAACCAGGCAGTAGGAAACAGACTGTGAAACCAGAGTAAAAGTTTCACCAGCAACCCGTTCCGTTTGTGCTAGATGAACGAACATCTCTCCACATGCTCAGTTCTGAGAGATCAGTGTGTGTGAAAGCCGTCCTTCACCTAGCTTGTTGGGAACACAGAGTTTCTTTTCAGTTGCAAACTCCACTCCATACATATCTATGGGTATGGGCTAGCTCCAACTCGGTTTTACAGTGAAAACTGCAGGAACTTCAAACCGGCACGAGGAAACAGTGTGAGAAACCAGAGAAAAGTTTCTACAGCAAACCGTTCCCTTTTTGCTAGATGAACGAACGTCTCTCCACATGCTCAATTCTGAGAGATAAGTGTGTGTGAAAGCCGAAATTCACCTAGCTTATTTCGAACACAAAGTTTCTTTTCAGGTGCAAACACCTCTCCATATTTATATACGGGAAGGTACTATCTCCAACTCGGATTTACAGTGAAAACTGCAGAAATTTCATACCGGCACTAGGAAACAGGCTGAGAAACCAGAGTAAAAGTTTCTAATGCAACCCGTTCCCTTTCTGCTAGATAAACGAACGTCTCTCCACATGCTGAATTCTGAGAGATCAGTGTGTGTGAAAGCCGTACTTCACCTAGCTTGTTGGGAACACAGAGTTTCTTTTCAGTTGCAAACTCCACTCCATACATATCTATGGGTATGGGCTAGCTCCAACTCGGTTTTACAGTGAAAACTGCAGGAACTTCAAACCGGCACGAGGAAACAGAGTGAGAAACCAGAGATAAGTTTCCCCTGCAACCCGTTCCCTTTCTGCTAGATGAACGAACGTCTCTCCACCTGCTCATTTCTGAGAGAAAATTATGTGTGAAAGACGAACTTCACCTAACTTGTTTGGAACACAAAGTTTCTTTTAGGTTGCAAACCCCACTCCATACATATATATGGGGAGGTACTAGCTCCAACTCGGTTTTACAGGGAAAACTGCAGGAACTTCTAACCGGCACTAGGAAACAGACTGAGAATCCAGAGAAAAAGTTTCTCCTGCAATTCGTTCCCTTTGTGCTAGATGAACGAACGTCTCTCCACATGCTGAGATCGGAGAGATATGTGTGTGTGAAAGCCGTAATTCACCTAGCTTGTTGGGAACACAAAGTTTCTTTTCAGTTGCAAACTCCACTCCATACATATATATGGGGGGGTAATAGCTCCAAATCTGTTTTACAGTGAAAACTGCAGGAACTTCAAACCGGCAGTAGGAAACAGACTGAGAAACCAGAGTAAAAGTTTCACCTGCAACCCGTTCCCTTTGTGCTAGATGAACGAAAATCTCTCCACATGCTCAGTTCTGAGAGATAATTGTGTGTGAAAGCCTTCCTTCACATAGCTTGTTGGGAACACAAAGTTTTTTTTTCCTTAACAAATTTCACTCCATACATTTTTATGGGTACGGACTAGCTCCAACTCGGTTTTACAGAGAAAAGTGCAGGAACTTCAAACCGGCACTAGGAAACAGACTGAGAAACCAGAGTAAAAGTTTCCCCTGCAACCCGTTCCCTTTGTGCTAGATGAACGAACGTCTCTCCACATGCTAAGTTCTGAGACATAAGTGTGTGTGAAAGCCGTCCTTCAACTAGCTTGTTGGGAACACAAAGTTTCTTTTCATTTGCAAACTCCACTCCATATATATCTATGGGTATTGTCTAGCTCCAACTCGGTGTTAAAGTGAAAACTGCAGGAAGTTCAAACTGGCACTAAGAAACTGGCTGAGAAACCAGCGTAAAAATTTCTCCTGCAAACCGTTCCCTTTCTGCTAGATGAACGAACGTCTCTCCTCATGCTCAGTTCTGAGATACGTGTGTGTGAATGCCGTCATTCACCTAGCTTGTTGGGAACACAAAATTTGTTTTCAGTTGCAAACTCCAATCCATAAATATCTGTGGTTATGGAATAGCTCCAACTCGGTTTTACAGTGAAAATAGCAGGAACTTCAAACCGGCACTTGAAAACAGACTGAGAAACGAGAGTAATAGTTTCTCCTGCAACACGTTCCATTTGGGATAGATGAACGAACGTCTCTCAACATGCTCAATTCTGAGAGATATATTTGTGTGAAAGCCATTCTTCACCTAGCTTGTTGGGAACACAAAGTTTCTTTTCAGTTGCAAACTCCACTCCATACATATATATGAGGTGGTACCAGCTCCAAATCGGTTTTACACTGAAAACTGCAGGAACTTCAAACCGGCACTAGGAATCAGACTGAGAAACCAGAGTAAAATTTCTCCTGCAACCCGTTCCCTTTGTGCTAGATGAAAGAACATCTCTCCACATGCTCAGTTGTGAGTGATATGTGTGTGTGCAAGCCGTCCTTCAGGTAGCTTGTTGGGAACAAAATGTTTCTTTCCAGTTGCCAACTCCACTCCATATATATATATGGGGAGGTACTAGTTCCAACTCGGTTTTACAATGAAAACTGCAGGAACTTCAAACCGGCACTAGGAAAAAGACTGAGAAGCCAGAGTAAAAGTTTCTCCTGCAAGCCGTTCCCTTTGTGCTAGATGAACGAACGTCTCTCCACATGCTCAGTTCTGAGAGATAAGTGTGTGTGAAAGCCGTCCTTCACATAGCTGGTGGGGAACACAAAGTTTCTTTTCATTAACAAAATTCACTCCATACATATCTATGTGTAGGGACTACCTCCAACACTGTTTTACAGAGAAAACTGCAGGAAATTCAAACGGGCACTCGGAAACAGACTGAGAAGCCAGAGTAAAAGTATCCCCTGCAAACCGTTCCCTTTGTGCTAGATGAACGAAAGTCTCTCCACATGCTCAGTTCTGAGACATAAGTGTGTGTGAAAGCCGTACTTCAACTAGCTTGTTAGGAACACAAAGTTTCTTTTCAGGTGCAAAATCCACTCCATACTTATATATGGGGTGGTACTAGACCCAACACCTTTTTCAGTGAAAATTGCAGGAACTTCAAACCGGCACTAGGAAACACACTGAGCATCCAGATATAAAGTTTCCCTGCAACACGTTCCCCTTGTGCTAGATGAACGAACTTCTCCCCACATGACCATTTCTGAGAGAAAACTATGTGTGAAAGCCGTCCTTCACCTAGCTTGTTGGGAACACAAAGTTTCTTTTAGGTACAAACTCCACTCCATACATATATATGGGGAGGTACTATCTCCAACTCGGTATTACAGGGAAAACTGCAGAAACTTCAAACCAGCACTAGGAAACAGACTGAGAAACCAGAGTAAATGTTTCCCCTGCAACCCGTTCCCTTTCTGCTAGATGAACGAACGTCTCTCCACATGCTCATTTCTGAGAGAAAATTATGTGTGAAATACGACTTCAACTAACTAGTTTGGAACTCAAAGTTTCTTTTAGGTTGCAAAATCCACTCCATACTTATATATGGGGAGGTAATAGCTCCAGCTCGGTTTTACAGGGAAAAATGCAGGAAGTTCTACCCCGCACTAGGAAACAGACTGAGAAACCAGAGTAATAGTTTCTCCTGAAATCCATTCCCTTTGTGCTAGATGAACGTACGTCTCTCCAAATGCTCAGTTCTGAGACATATGTGTGAGTTAAAACAGTCCTTCTCCTTGCTTGTTGGGAACACAAAGTTTCTTTTCATTTGCAAACTCCAATCCTTTCATATATATGGGGAGGTAATAGCTCCATCTCGGTTTTACAGTGAATACTTCAGGAACAGCAAACCGAAACTGTGAAACAGACAGAGAAACCAGAGTAAAAGTTTCTCCTGCAACCCATTCCTTTGTGCTAGATAAACGAACGTCCCTCCACATGCTCAGTTCTGAGAGATAAGTGTGTGTGAAATCCGAATTTCACCTAGCTTGTTGGGAACACAAAGTTTCTTTCAGTTGCAAACTCCAATCCATACATATCTATGGGTATGTGCAAGCTCCAACTCGGTTTTACAGTGAAAACTGCAGAAACTTCAAACCAGCACTAGGAAATATACTGAGAAACCAGAGTAAAAGTTTCTCCTGCAACCCATTCCTTTGTGCTAGATAAACGAACGTCTCTCCACATGCTCAGTTCTGAGAGATAATTGTGTGTGAAAGCCGAATTTCACCTAGCTTGTTGGGAACACAAAGATTCTTTTAGGTACAAACTCCACTCCATACATATATATGGGGAGGTACTATCTCCAACTCGGTATTACAGGGAAAACTGCAGGAACTTCAAACCGGCAGTAGGAAACAGACTGAGAAACCAGAGTAAAAGTTTCACCTGCAACCCGTTCCCTATGTGCTAGATGAACGAACATCTCTCCACATGCTCAGTTCTGAGAGATCAGTGTGTCTGAAAGCCGTCCTTCACCTAGCTTGTTTGGAACACAATGTTTCTTTTCAGTTGCAAACTCCACTCCATACATATCTATGGGTATGGGCAAGCTCAAACTCGGTTTTACAGTGAAAACTGCAGAAACTTCAAACCAGCACTAGGAAACAGACTGAGAAACCAGAGTAAAAGTTTCCCCTGCAACCCGTTCCCTTTCTGCTAGATGAACGAACGTCTCTCCACATGCTCATTTCTGAGAGAAAATTATGTGTGAAATACGACTTCAACTAACTAGTTTGGAACTCAAAGTTTCTTTTAGGTTGCAAAATCCACTCCATACTTATATATGGGGAGGTAATAGCTCCAGCTCGGTTTTACAGGGAAAAATGCAGGAAGTTCTACCCCGCACTAGGAAACAGACTGAGAAACCAGAGTAATAGTTTCTCCTGAAATCCATTCCCTTTGTGCTAGATGAACGTACGTCTCTCCAAATGCTCAGTTCTGAGACATATGTGTGAGTTAAAACAGTCCTTCTCCTTGCTTGTTGGGAACACAAAGTTTCTTTTCATTTGCAAACTCCAATCCTTTCATATATATGGGGAGGTAATAGCTCCATCTCGGTTTTACAGTGAATACTTCAGGAACAGCAAACCGAAACTGTGAAACAGACAGAGAAACCAGAGTAAAAGTTTCTCCTGCAACCCATTCCTTTGTGCTAGATAAACGAACGTCCCTCCACATGCTCAGTTCTGAGAGATAAGTGTGTGTGAAAGCCGAATTTCACCTAGCTTGTTGGGAACACAAAGTTTCTTTCAGTTGCAAACTCCAATCCATACATATCTATGGGTATGTGCAAGCTCCAACTCGGTTTTACAGTGAAAACTGCAGAAACTTCAAACCAGCACTAGGAAATATACTGAGAAACCAGAGTAAAAGTTTCTCCTGCAACCCATTCCTTTGTGCTAGATAAACGAACGTCTCTCCACATGCTCAGTTCTGAGAGATAATTGTGTGTGAAAGCCGAATTTCACCTAGCTTGTTGGGAACACAAAGTTTCTTTCAGTTGCAAACTCCACTCCATACATATATATGGGGAGGTACTAGCTCCAAATCTTTTTTACAGTGAAAACTGCAGGAACTTCAAACCGGCAGTAGGAAACAGACTGAGAAACCAGAGTAAAATTTCACCTGCAAACCGTTCCCTTTGTGCTAGGTGAACGAACGTCTCTTCACATGCTCAGTTCTTAGAGATAAGTGTGTGTGAAAGCCGAAATTCACCTAGCTTATTGGGAACACAAAGTTTCTTTTCAGGTGCAAACTCCAGTCCATACATATATATGGGGAGGTACTAGCCCCAACAACTTTTTCAGTGAAAATTGCAGGAACTTCAAACCGGCACTAGGAAACACACTGAGCATCCAGATTTAAAGTTTCTCCTGCAAAAAGTTCCCTTTGTGCTAGATGAAAGAACGTCTCCCCACATGCTCATTTCTGAGAGAAAATTATGTGTGAAAGCCGTCCTTCACCTAGCTTGTTGGGAACACAAAGTTTCTTTTAGGTATAAACTCCACTCCATAAATATATATGGGGAGGTACTAGCTCCCACTCGGTTTTACAGGGAAAACTGCAGGAACTTCAATCCGGTACTAGGAATCAGACTGAGAAACCAGAGTAAAAGTTTCCCCTGCCACCCGTTCCATTTGTGCTAGATGAACGATCGTCTCTCCACATGCTCAGTTCTGAGAGATATGTGTGTGTGAAAGCCGTCCTTCACCTAGCTTGTTGGGAACACAAAGATTCTATTCAGTTGCAAACACAAATCCATACATATATATGGGTATGGTCTAGCTCCAACACGGTTTTGCAGTGAAAACTTCAGAAACTTCTAACAAGCACTAGGAAACAGGCTGAGAATCCAGAGTAAATGTTTCTCCTGCAACCCGTTCCCTTTGTGCAAGATGAACGAACGTCTCTCCACATGCTCAGTTCTTAGAGATAAGTGTGTGTGAAAGCCGAAATTCACCTAGCTTATTGGGAACACAAAGTTTCTTTTCAGGTGCAAACTCCACTCCATACATATATATGGGGAGGTACTAGCTCCAACTCGGTTTTACACGGAAAACTGCAGAAACTTCAATCTGGCACTAGGAATCAGACTGAGAAACCAGAGAAAAAGTTTCTCCTGCCACCCGTTTCATTTGTGCTAGATGAACGAACGTCTCTCCACATGCTCAGTTCTGAGAGATATGTGTGTGTGAAAGCCGTCCTTCACCTAGCTTGTTGGGAACACAAAGTTTCTTTTCAGTTGCAAACACAAATCCATACATATATATGGCTATGTTCTAGCTCCAACGCGGTTATACAGTGAAAACTGTAGGAAATTTAAACCGGCACTCGGAAACAGACTGAGAAACCAGAGTAAAAGTTTCTAATGCAACCCGTTCCCTTTCTGCTAGATAAACGAACGTCTCTCCACATGCTGAATTCTGAGAGATAATTGTGTGTGAATGCCTCCCTTCAGGTAGCTTGTTGGGAACACAAAGTTCCTTTTCATAAACAAACTCCACTCCATACATATCTATGGGTAGGGACTATTTCAAACTCTGTTTTACAGTGGAAACTGCAGGAACTTCAAACCAGCACTAGGAAACAGACTGAGATACCAGAGTAAAATTTCTCCTGCAACCCGTTCCCTTTGTGCTAGATGAACGAAAGTCCCTCCACATGCTCAGTTCGGAGAGATAAATGTGTGTGAAAGCCGTACTTCACCTAGCTTGTTGGGAACACAAAGTTTCTTTTCAGTTGCAAACTCCACTCCATATATACCTATGGATATGCGCAAGCTCCAACTCGGTGTTACAGTGAAAACTGCAGGAAATTCTAACCGGCACTAGGAAACAAACTGAGAAACCAGAGTAAAAGTTTCTCCTGCAAACCGTTCCCTTTTTGCTAGATGAACGAACGTCTCTCCACTTGCTCAGATCGGACAGATATGTGTGTGTGAAAGCCGTAATTCACCTAGCTTGTTGGGAACCCAAATTTTCTTTTCAGTTGCAAAATCCACTCCTTACATATATATGGGGAGGTAGTAGCTCGAACTCGGTATTACACTGAAAACTGCAGGAACTTCAACCAGGCAGTAGGAAACAGACTGTGAAACCAGAGTAAAAGTTTCACCAGCAACCCGTTCCGTTTGTGCTAGATGAACGAACATCTCTCCACATGCTCAGTTCTGAGAGATCAGTGTGTGTGAAAGCCGTCCTTCACCTAGCTTGTTGGGAACACAGAGTTTCTTTTCAGTTGCAAACTCCACTCCATACATATCTATGGGTATGGGCTAGCTCCAACTCGGTTTTACAGTGAAAACTGCAGGAAATTCAAACCGGCACGAGGAAACAGTGTGAGAAACCAGAGAAAAGTTTCTACAGCAAACCGTTCCCTTTTTGCTAGATGAACGAACGTCTCTCCACATGCTCAATTCTGAGAGATAAGTGTGTGTGAAAGCCGAAATTCACCTAGCTTATTTCGAACACAAAGTTTCTTTTCAGGTGCAAACTCCTCTCCTTATTTATATAGGGGAAGGTACTAACTCCAACTCGGATTTACAGTGAAAACTGCAGAAATTTCATACCGGCACTAGGAAACAGGCTGAAAACCAGAGAAAAAGTTTCTCTTGCAACCAGTTCACTTTGTGCTATATGAAAGAACGTCTCTCCACATCCTCAGTTCTGAGAATAGTGTGTGTGAAAGCCATCCTTCACCTAGCTTGTTGGGAACACAAATTTTCTTTTCAGTTGCAAACTCCATTCCATACATTTATATGGGGAGGTACAAGCTCCAAATCAGTTTCCCAGTGAAAACTGCAGGAAGTTCAAACCGGCACTAGGAAACAGACTGAGAAACCAGAGTAAAATTTTCTGCTGCAAATCGTTCCAATTTTTCTATATGAACGAACGTCTCTCTTCATGCTCAGTTCTGAGTCATATGTGTGTGTGAAAGCCGACCTTCACCTATCTTGTTGGGAACACAAAGTTTCTTTTCAGTAGCAAAATCCACTCCATACATATCTATGGGTATGGGATAGATCCAACTCGGATTTACAGTGAAATCTGCAGGAACTTCAAACAGGCACTATTAAACAGACTGGGAAACCAGAGAAAAAGTTTCTCTTGCAACCAGTTCACTATGTGCTATACGAATGAACATCTCTCCACCTCCTCAGTTCTGAGATATGTGTGTGTGAAAGACGTCCTTCACCTAGCTTGTTGGGAACACCAAGTTTCTTTTCATTAATAAATTCCACTCCATAGATATCTATGGGTAGGTACTAGCTCCAACTCGTTTCCTAGTGAAATCTGCAGGAAATTCAAACAGGCACTAGGAAACAGACTTAGAAACCAGAGTAAAAGTTTCTCCTGCAACCCGTTCCCTTTGTGCTAGATGAACGAACGTCACTCCACATGCTCAGTTCTGAGAGATAATTGTGTGTGAAAGCCGTCCTTCAACTAGCTTGTTGGGAACACATAGTTTCTTTCAGTTGCAAACACCACTCCCTAAATTTCTATGGGTATGGGCTAGCTCCAACTCGGTTTTACAGTGAAAACTGCAGGAACTTCAAACAGGCACTAGGAAACAGACTGAGAAACCTTAGTAAAAGTTTCTACTGCAACCCGTTCCCTTTCTTCTAGATGAACGAACGTCTCTCCACATGCTCATTTCTGAAAGGTAAGTGTGTGTGAATTCCGTCCTTCACCTAGCTTGTTGGGAACACAAAGTTTCTTTTCAGTTGCAAACACCTCTCCATACATATATATTGGGAGGTACTAGCTCCAACTCGGTTTTACAGGGAAAACTGCAGGAACTTCAATCCGGTACTAGGAATCAGACTGAGAAACCAGAGTAAAAGTTTCCCCTGCCACCCGTTCCATTTGTGCTAGATGAACGATCGTCTCTCCACATGCTCAGTTCTGAGAGATATGTGTGTGTGAAAGCCGTCCTTCACCTAGCTTGTTGGGAACACAAATATTCTTTTCTGTTGCAAACACAAATCCATACATATATATGGGTATGGTCTAGCTCCAACGCGGTTTTTCAGTGAAAACTTCAGAAACTTCAAACAAGCACTAGGAAACAGGCTGAGAATCCAGAGTAAATGTTTCTCCTGCAACCAGTTCCCTTTGTGCAAGATGAACGAACGTCTCTCCACATGCTCAGTTCTTAGAGATAAGTGTGTGTGAAAGCCGAAATTCACCTAGCTTATTGGGAACACAAAGTTTCTTTTCAGGTGCAAACTCCACTCCATACATATATATGGGGAGGTACTAGCTCCAACTCGGTTTTACACGGAAAACTGCAGGAACTTCAATCTGGCACTAGGAATCAGACTGAGAAACCAGAGAAAAAGTTTCTCCTGCCACCCGTTCCATTTGTGCTAGATGAACGAACGTCTCTCCACATGCTCAGTTCTGAGAGATATGTGTGTGTGAAAGCCGTCCTTCACCTAGCTTGTTGGGAACACAAAGTTTCTTTTCAGTTGCAAACACAAATCCATACATATATATGGCTATGTTCTAGCTCCAACGCGGTTATACAGTGAAAACTGTAGGAAATTGAAACCGGCACTCGGAAACAGACTGAGAAACCAGAGTAAAAGTTTCTAATGCAACCCGTTCCCTTTCTGCTAGATAAACGAACGTCTCTCCACATGCTGAATTCTGAGAGATAAGTGTGTGTGAATGCCTCCCTTCAGGTAGCTTGTTGGGAACACAAAGTTCCTTTTCATAAACAAACTCCACTCCATACATATCTATGGGTAGGGACTATTTAAAACTCTGTTTTACAGTGGAAACTGCAGGAACTTCAAACCAGCACTAGGAAACAGACTGAGATACCAGAGTAAAATTTCTCCTGCAAACCGTTCCCTTTGTGCTAGATGAACGAAAGTCCCTCCGCATGCTCAGTTCGGAGAGATAAATGTGTGTGAAAGCCGTACTTCACCTAGCTTGTTGGGAACACAAAGTTTCTTTTCAGTTGCAAACTCCACTCCATATATACCTATAGATATGCGCAAGCTCCAACTCGGTGTTACAGTGAAAACTGCAGGAAATTCTAACCGGCACTAGGAAACAAACTGAGAAACCAGAGTAAAAGTTTCTCCTGCAAACCGTTCCCTTTTTGCTAGATGAACGAACGTCTCTCCACTTGCTCAGATCGGAGAGATATGTGTGTGTGAAAGCCGTGATTCACCTAGCTTGTTGGGAACCCAAATTTTCTTTTCAGTTGCAAACTCCACTCCTTACATATATATGGGGAGGTACAAGCTCGAACTCGGTATTACACTTAAAACTGCAGGAACTTCAACCAGGCAGTAGGAAACAGACTGTGAAACCAGAGTAAAAGTTTCACCAGCAACCCGTTCCGTTTGTGCTAGATGAACGAACATCTCTCCACATGCTCAGTTCTGAGAGATCAGTGTGAGTGAAAGCCGTCCTTCACCTAGCTTGTTGGGAACACAGAGTTTCTTTTCAGTTGCAAACTCCACTCCATACATATCTATGGGTATGGGCTAGCTCCAACTCGGTTTTACAGTGAAAACTGCAGGAACTTCAAACCGGCACGAGGAAACAGTGTGAGAAACCAGAGAAAAGTTTCTACAGCAAACCGTTCCCTTTTTGCTAGATGAACGAACGTCTCTCCACATGCTCAATTCTGAGAGATAAGTGTGTGTGAAAGCCGAAATTCACCTAGCTTATTTCGAACACAAAGTTTCTTTTCAGGTGCAAACACCTCTCCATATTTATATACGGGAAGGGACTATCTCCAACTCGGATTTACAGTGAAAACTGCAGAAATTTCGTACCGGCACTAGGAAACAGGCTGAGAAACCAGAGTAAAAGTTTCTAATGCAACCCGTTCCCTTTCTGCTAGATAAACGAACGTCTCTCCACATGCTGAATTCTGAGAGATAAGTGTGTGTGAAAGCCTTCCTTCAGGTAGCTTGTTGGGAACACAAAGTTTCTTTTCATAAACAAACTCCACTCCATACATATCTATGGGTAGGGACTATTTCAAACTCTGTTTTACAGTGGAAACTGCAGGAACTTCAAACCAGCACTTGGAAACAGACTGAGATACCAGAGTAAAATTTCTCCTGCAACCCATTCCCTTTGTGCTAGATGAACGAAAGTCCCTCCACATGCTCAGTTCGGAGAGATAAATGTGTGTGAAAGCCGTACTTCACCTAGCTTGTTGGGAACACAAAGTTTCTTTTCAGTTGCAAATTCCACTCCATATATATCTATGGATATGGGCAAGCTCCAACTCGGTTTTACAGTGAAAACTGCAGGAAATTCTAACCGGCACTAGGAAACAAACTGAGAAACCAGAGTAAAAGTTTCTCCTGCAAACCGTTCCCTTTTTGCTAGATGAACGAACGTCTCTCCACTTGCTCAGATCGGAGAGATATGTGTGTGTGAAAGCCGTAATTCACCTAGCTTGTTGGGAACCCAAATTTTCTTTTCAGTTGCAAACTCCACTCCTTACATATATATGGGGAGGTAGTAGCTCGAACTCGGTATTACACTGAAAACTGCAGGAACTTCAACCAGGCAGTAGGAAACAGACTGTGAAACCAGAGTAAAAGTTTCACCAGCAACCCGTTCCGTTTGTGCTAGATGAACGAACATCTCTCCACATGCTCAGTTCTGAGAGATCAGTGTGTGTGAAAGCCGTCCTTCACCTAGCTTGTTGGGAACACAGAGTTTCTTTTCAGTTGCAAACTCCACTCCATACATATCTATGGGTATGGGATAGCTCCAACTCGGTTTTACAGTGAAAACTGCAGGAACTTCAAACCGGCACGAGGAAACAGTGTGAGAAACCAGAGAAAAGTTTCTACAGCAAACCGTTCCCTTTTTGTTAGATGAACGAACGTCTCTCCACATGCTCAATTCTGAGAGATAAGTGTGTGTGAAAGCCGAAATTCACCTAGCTTATTTCAAACACAAAGTTTCTTTTCAGGTGCAAACTCCTCTCCATATTTATATAGGGGAAAGTACTATCTCCAACTCGGATTTACAGTGAAAACTGCAGAAATTTCATACCGGCACTAGGAAACAGGCTGAGAAACCAGAGAAAAAGTTTCTCTTGCAACCAGTTCAATTTGTGCTATATGAAAGAACGTCTCTCCACATCCTCAGTTCTGAGAAAAGTGTGTGTGAAAGCCGTCCTTCACCTAGCTTGTTGGGAACACAAATTTTCTTTTCAGTTGCAAACTCCATTCCATACATTTATATGGGGAGGTACAAGCTCCAAATCAGTTTTACAGTGAAAACTGCAGGAAGTTCAAACCGGCACTAGGAAACAGACTGAGAAACCAGAGTAAAATTTTCTGCTGCAAACCGTTCCAACTTTTCTATATGAACGAACGTCTCTCTTCATGCTCAGTTCTGAGTCATATGTGTGTGTGAAAGCCGACCTTCACCTAGCTTGTTGGGAACACAAAGTTTCTTTTCAGTAGCAAAATCCACTCCATACATATCTATGGGTATGGGATAGATCCAACTCGGATTTACAGTGAAATCTGCAGGAACTTCAAACAGGCACTAATAAACAGACTGAGAAACCAGAGAAAAAGTTTCTCTTGCAACCAGTTCACTATGTGCTATACGAACGAACATCTCTCCACCTCCTCAGTTCTGAGATATGTGTGTGTGAAAGACGTCCTTCACCTAGCTTGTTGGGAACACCAAGTTTCTTTTCATTAACAAACTCAACTCCATAGATATCTATGGGTAGGTACTAGCTCCAACTCGTTTCCTAGTGAAATCTGCAGGAAATTCAAACAGGCACTAGGAAACAGACTTAGAAACCAGAGTAAAAGTTTCTCCTGCAACCCGTTCCCCTTGTGCTAGATGAACGAACGTCACTCCACATGCTCAGTTCTGAGAGATAATTGTGTGTGAAAGCCGTCCTTCAACTAGCTTGTTGGGAACACAAAGTTTCTTTCAGTTGCAAACACCACTCCCTAAATTTCTATGTGTATGGGCTAGCTCCAACTCGGTTTTACAGTGAAAACTGCAGGAACTTCAAACAGGCACTAGGAAACAGACTGAGAAACCTTAGTAAAAGTTTCTACTGCAACCCGTTCCCTTTCTTCTAGATGAACGAACGTCTCTCCACATGCTCAGTTCTGAAAGGTATGTGTGTGTGAATTCCGTCCTTCACCTAGTTTGTTGGGAACACAAAGTTTCTTTTCAGTTGCAAACACCACTCCATACATATATATTGGGAGGTACTAGCTCCAAATCGGTTTTACAGTGAAAACAGCAGGAGCTTCAATCAGGCACTAGGAATCAGACTGAGAACCAGGGTAAAAGTTTCTCCTGCAACCCGTTGCATTTGTGCTAGATGAACGAACTTCTCTCCTCATGCTCAGTTCTGAGACTTATTTGTGTGTGAAAGCCGTCCTTCACCTAGCTTGTTGGGAACACTAAGTTTCTTTTAGGATGCTAACTCCATTCCTTACATATATATGGGGAGGTACTAGCTCCAACTCGGTTTTACAGGGAAAACTTCAGGAACATCAAAACGGCAGTAGGAATCAGACTGAGAATCCAGAGTAAAAGTTTCTCCTGCCACACGTTCCCTTTGTGCTACATGAACGAACGTCTCTCCACATGCTCAGTTCTGATAGATATGTGTGTGTTAAAGCAGTCCTTCACCTAGCTTGTTGAGAACACAAAGTTTCTTTTCAGTTGCAAACACAAATCCATAAATATATATGGGTATGGTCTAGCTCCAACGCGGTTTTACAGTGAAAACTGCAGGAAATTCAAACCGGCACTAGGAAACAGACTGAGAAACCAGAGTAAAATTTCTCCTGCAACCCGTTCCCTTAGTTCTAGATGAACGAACGTCTCTCCACATGCTCATTTCGGAGAGATAAATGTGTGTGAAAGCAGTACTTCACCTATCATGTTGGGAACACAAAGTTTCTTTTCAGTTGCAAACACCACTCCATACATATCTATGGGTATGGGCAAGCTCCAACTCTGTTTTACAGTGAAAACTGCAGAAATTTCAAACCAGCAGTAGGAAACATACTGAGAACCCAGAGAAAAAGTTTCCCCTGCAACCCGTTCCCTTTCTGCTAGATGAACGAACGTCTCTCCACCTGCTCATTTCTGAGAGAAAATTATGTGTGAAAGACGAACTTCACCTAACTTGTTTGGAACACAAATTTTCTTTTAGGTTGCAAACCCCACTCCATACATATATATGGGGAGGTACTAGCTCCAACTCTGTTTTAAAGGGAAAACTGCAGGAACTTCTAACCGGCACTAGGAAACAGACTGAGAATCCAGAGAAACAGTTTCTCCTGCAATTCGTTCCCTTTGTGCTAGATGAACGAACGTCTCTCCACATGCTGAGATCGGAGAGATATGTGTGTGTGAAAGCCGTAATTCACCTAGCTTGTTGTAAACCCAAAGTTTCTTTTCAGTTGCAAACTCCACTCCATACATATATATGGGGAGGTACTAGCTCCAAATCTGTTTTACAGTGAAAACTGCAGGAACTTCAAACCGGCAGTAGGAAACAGACTGAGAAACCAGAGTAAAAGTTTCACATGAAACCCGTTCCCTTTGTGCTAGATGAACGAAATCTCTCCACATGCTAAGTTCTGAGAGATAATTGTGTGTGAATGCCGTCCTTCACATTGCTTGTTGGGAACACAAAGTTTTTTTTCCTTAACAAATTTCACTCCATACGTATATATGGGTAGGGACTAGCTCCAACACGGTTTTACAGAGAAAAGTGCAGGAACTTCAAACCGGCACTAGGAAACAGACTGAGAAACCAGAGTAAAAGTTTCCCCTGATACCCGTTCCCTTTGTGCTAAATGAACGAACGTCTCTCCACATGCTCAGTTCTGAGACATAAGTGTGTGTGAAAGCCGTCCTTCACCTAGCTTGTTGGGAACACAAAGTTTCTTTTCAGTTGCAAACTCCAATCCATAAATATCTGTGGTTATGGAATAGCTCCAACTCGGTTTTACAGTGAAAATTGCAGGAACTTCAAACCGGCACTTGAAAACAGACTGAGAAACCAGAGTAATAGTTTCTCCTGCAACACGTTCCATTTGGGATAGATGAACGAACGTCTCTCAACATGCTCAATTCTGAGAGATATGTTTGTGTGAAAGCCATTCTTCACATAGCTTGTTGGGAACACAAAGTTTCTTTTCAGTTGCAAACTCCAATCCATACATATATATGAGGTGGTACCAGCTCCAACACGGTTTTACAATGAAAACTGCAGGAACTTCAAACCGGCACTAGGAAACAGACTGAGAAGCCAGAGTAAAAGTTTCTCCTGCAACCCCTTCCCTTTGTGCTAGATGAACGAACGTCTCTCCACATGCTCAGTTCTGAGAGATAAGTGTGTGTGAAAGCCGTCCTTCACATAGCTGGTTGGGAACATAAAGTTTCTTTTCATTAACAAAATTCACTCCATACATATCTATGTGTAGGGACTAGCTCCAAAACTGTTTTACAGAGAAAACTGCAGGAAATTCAAACGGGCACTCGGAAACAGACTGAGAAACCAGAGTAAAAGTATCCCCTGCAAACCGTTCCCTTTGTGCTAGATGAACGAACGTCTCTCCACATGCTCAGTTCTGAGACATAATTGTGTGTGAAAGCCGTACTTCAATTAGCTTGTTAGGAACACAAAGTTTCTTTTCAGGTGCAAACTCCACTCCATACATATATATGGGGAGGTACTAGCCCCAACACCTTTTTCAGTGAAAATTGCAGGACCTTCAAACCGGCACTAGGAAACACACTGAGCATCCAGATTTAAAGTTTCTCCTGCAACACGTTCCCTTTGTGCTAGATGAACGAACTTCTCCCCACAAGCCCATTTCTGAGAGAAAACTATGTGTGAAAGCCGTCCTTCACCTAGCTTGTTGGGAACACAAAGTTTCTTTTAGGTACAAACTCCACTCTATACATATATATGGGGCGGTACTATCTCCAACTCGGTATTACAGGGAAAACTGCAGGAACTTCAAACCGGCAGTAGGAAACAGACTGAGAAACCAGAGTAAAAGTTTCACCTGCAAACCGTTCCCTATGTGCTAGATGAACGAACATCCCTCCACATGCTCAGTTCTGAGAGATCAGTGTGAGTGAAAGCCGTCCTTCACCTAGCTTGTTGGGAACACAGAGTTTCTTTTCAGTTGCAAACTCCACTCCATACATATCTATGGGTATGGGCTAGCTCCAACTCGGTTTTACAGTGAAAACTGCAGGAACTTCAAACCGGCACGAGGAAACAGTGTGAGAAACCAGAGAAAAGTTTCTACAGCAAACCGTTCCCTTTTTGCTAGATGAACGAACGTCTCTCCACATGCTCAATTCTGAGAGATAAGTGTGTGTGAAAGCCGAAATTCACCTAGCTTATTTCGAACACAAAGTTTCTTTTCAGGTGCAAACACCTCTCCATATTTATATACGGGAAGGGACTATCTCCAACTCGGATTTACAGTGAAAACTGCAGAAATTTCGTACCGGCACTAGGAAACAGGCTGAGAAACCAGAGTAAAAGTTTCTAATGCAACCCGTTCCCTTTCTGCTAGATAAACGAACGTCTCTCCACATGCTGAATTCTGAGAGATAAGTGTGTGTGAAAGCCTTCCTTCAGGTAGCTTGTTGGGAACACAAAGTTTCTTTTCATAAACAAACTCCACTCCATACATATCTATGGGTAGGGACTATTTCAAACTCTGTTTTACAGTGGAAACTGCAGGAACTTCAAACCAGCACTTGGAAACAGACTGAGATACCAGAGTAAAATTTCTCCTGCAACCCATTCCCTTTGTGCTAGATGAACGAAAGTCCCTCCACATGCTCAGTTCGGAGAGATAAATGTGTGTGAAAGCCGTACTTCACCTAGCTTGTTGGGAACACAAAGTTTCTTTTCAGTTGCAAATTCCACTCCATATATATCTATGGATATGGGCAAGCTCCAACTCGGTTTTACAGTGAAAACTGCAGGAAATTCTAACCGGCACTAGGAAACAAACTGAGAAACCAGAGTAAAAGTTTCTCCTGCAAACCGTTCCCTTTTTGCTAGATGAACGAACGTCTCTCCACTTGCTCAGATCGGAGAGATATGTGTGTGTGAAAGCCGTAATTCACCTAGCTTGTTGGGAACCCAAATTTTCTTTTCAGTTGCAAACTCCACTCCTTACATATATATGGGGAGGTAGTAGCTCGAACTCGGTATTACACTGAAAACTGCAGGAACTTCAACCAGGCAGTAGGAAACAGACTGTGAAACCAGAGTAAAAGTTTCACCAGCAACCCGTTCCGTTTGTGCTAGATGAACGAACATCTCTCCACATGCTCAGTTCTGAGAGATCAGTGTGTGTGAAAGCCGTCCTTCACCTAGCTTGTTGGGAACACAGAGTTTCTTTTCAGTTGCAAACTCCACTCCATACATATCTATGGGTATGGGATAGCTCCAACTCGGTTTTACAGTGAAAACTGCAGGAACTTCAAACCGGCACGAGGAAACAGTGTGAGAAACCAGAGAAAAGTTTCTACAGCAAACCGTTCCCTTTTTGTTAGATGAACGAACGTCTCTCCACATGCTCAATTCTGAGAGATAAGTGTGTGTGAAAGCCGAAATTCACCTAGCTTATTTCAAACACAAAGTTTCTTTTCAGGTGCAAACTCCTCTCCATATTTATATAGGGGAAAGTACTATCTCCAACTCGGATTTACAGTGAAAACTGCAGAAATTTCATACCGGCACTAGGAAACAGGCTGAGAAACCAGAGAAAAAGTTTCTCTTGCAACCAGTTCAATTTGTGCTATATGAAAGAACGTCTCTCCACATCCTCAGTTCTGAGAAAAGTGTGTGTGAAAGCCGTCCTTCACCTAGCTTGTTGGGAACACAAATTTTCTTTTCAGTTGCAAACTCCATTCCATACATTTATATGGGGAGGTACAAGCTCCAAATCAGTTTTACAGTGAAAACTGCAGGAAGTTCAAACCGGCACTAGGAAACAGACTGAGAAACCAGAGTAAAATTTTCTGCTGCAAACCGTTCCAACTTTTCTATATGAACGAACGTCTCTCTTCATGCTCAGTTCTGAGTCATATGTGTGTGTGAAAGCCGACCTTCACCTAGCTTGTTGGGAACACAAAGTTTCTTTTCAGTAGCAAAATCCACTCCATACATATCTATGGGTATGGGATAGATCCAACTCGGATTTACAGTGAAATCTGCAGGAACTTCAAACAGGCACTAATAAACAGACTGAGAAACCAGAGAAAAAGTTTCTCTTGCAACCAGTTCACTATGTGCTATACGAACGAACATCTCTCCACCTCCTCAGTTCTGAGATATGTGTGTGTGAAAGACGTCCTTCACCTAGCTTGTTGGGAACACCAAGTTTCTTTTCATTAACAAACTCAACTCCATAGATATCTATGGGTAGGTACTAGCTCCAACTCGTTTCCTAGTGAAATCTGCAGGAAATTCAAACAGGCACTAGGAAACAGACTTAGAAACCAGAGTAAAAGTTTCTCCTGCAACCCGTTCCCCTTGTGCTAGATGAACGAACGTCACTCCACATGCTCAGTTCTGAGAGATAATTGTGTGTGAAAGCCGTCCTTCAACTAGCTTGTTGGGAACACAAAGTTTCTTTCAGTTGCAAACACCACTCCCTAAATTTCTATGTGTATGGGCTAGCTCCAACTCGGTTTTACAGTGAAAACTGCAGGAACTTCAAACAGGCACTAGGAAACAGACTGAGAAACCTTAGTAAAAGTTTCTACTGCAACCCGTTCCCTTTCTTCTAGATGAACGAACGTCTCTCCACATGCTCAGTTCTGAAAGGTATGTGTGTGTGAATTCCGTCCTTCACCTAGTTTGTTGGGAACACAAAGTTTCTTTTCAGTTGCAAACACCACTCCATACATATATATTGGGAGGTACTAGCTCCAAATCGGTTTTACAGTGAAAACAGCAGGAGCTTCAATCAGGCACTAGGAATCAGACTGAGAACCAGGGTAAAAGTTTCTCCTGCAACCCGTTGCATTTGTGCTAGATGAACGAACTTCTCTCCTCATGCTCAGTTCTGAGACTTATTTGTGTGTGAAAGCCGTCCTTCACCTAGCTTGTTGGGAACACTAAGTTTCTTTTAGGATGCTAACTCCATTCCTTACATATATATGGGGAGGTACTAGCTCCAACTCGGTTTTACAGGGAAAACTTCAGGAACATCAAAACGGCAGTAGGAATCAGACTGAGAATCCAGAGTAAAAGTTTCTCCTGCCACACGTTCCCTTTGTGCTACATGAACGAACGTCTCTCCACATGCTCAGTTCTGATAGATATGTGTGTGTTAAAGCAGTCCTTCACCTAGCTTGTTGAGAACACAAAGTTTCTTTTCAGTTGCAAACACAAATCCATAAATATATATGGGTATGGTCTAGCTCCAACGCGGTTTTACAGTGAAAACTGCAGGAAATTCAAACCGGCACTAGGAAACAGACTGAGAAACCAGAGTAAAATTTCTCCTGCAACCCGTTCCCTTAGTTCTAGATGAACGAACGTCTCTCCACATGCTCATTTCGGAGAGATAAATGTGTGTGAAAGCAGTACTTCACCTATCATGTTGGGAACACAAAGTTTCTTTTCAGTTGCAAACACCACTCCATACATATCTATGGGTATGGGCAAGCTCCAACTCTGTTTTACAGTGAAAACTGCAGAAATTTCAAACCAGCAGTAGGAAACATACTGAGAACCCAGAGAAAAAGTTTCCCCTGCAACCCGTTCCCTTTCTGCTAGATGAACGAACGTCTCTCCACCTGCTCATTTCTGAGAGAAAATTATGTGTGAAAGACGAACTTCACCTAACTTGTTTGGAACACAAATTTTCTTTTAGGTTGCAAACCCCACTCCATACATATATATGGGGAGGTACTAGCTCCAACTCTGTTTTAAAGGGAAAACTGCAGGAACTTCTAACCGGCACTAGGAAACAGACTGAGAATCCAGAGAAACAGTTTCTCCTGCAATTCGTTCCCTTTGTGCTAGATGAACGAACGTCTCTCCACATGCTGAGATCGGAGAGATATGTGTGTGTGAAAGCCGTAATTCACCTAGCTTGTTGTAAACCCAAAGTTTCTTTTCAGTTGCAAACTCCACTCCATACATATATATGGGGAGGTACTAGCTCCAAATCTGTTTTACAGTGAAAACTGCAGGAACTTCAAACCGGCAGTAGGAAACAGACTGAGAAACCAGAGTAAAAGTTTCACATGAAACCCGTTCCCTTTGTGCTAGATGAACGAAATCTCTCCACATGCTAAGTTCTGAGAGATAATTGTGTGTGAATGCCGTCCTTCACATTGCTTGTTGGGAACACAAAGTTTTTTTTCCTTAACAAATTTCACTCCATACGTATATATGGGTAGGGACTAGCTCCAACACGGTTTTACAGAGAAAAGTGCAGGAACTTCAAACCGGCACTAGGAAACAGACTGAGAAACCAGAGTAAAAGTTTCCCCTGATACCCGTTCCCTTTGTGCTAAATGAACGAACGTCTCTCCACATGCTCAGTTCTGAGACATAAGTGTGTGTGAAAGCCGTCCTTCACCTAGCTTGTTGGGAACACAAAGTTTCTTTTCAGTTGCAAACTCCAATCCATAAATATCTGTGGTTATGGAATAGCTCCAACTCGGTTTTACAGTGAAAATTGCAGGAACTTCAAACCGGCACTTGAAAACAGACTGAGAAACCAGAGTAATAGTTTCTCCTGCAACACGTTCCATTTGGGATAGATGAACGAACGTCTCTCAACATGCTCAATTCTGAGAGATATGTTTGTGTGAAAGCCATTCTTCACATAGCTTGTTGGGAACACAAAGTTTCTTTTCAGTTGCAAACTCCAATCCATACATATATATGAGGTGGTACCAGCTCCAACACGGTTTTACAATGAAAACTGCAGGAACTTCAAACCGGCACTAGGAAACAGACTGAGAAGCCAGAGTAAAAGTTTCTCCTGCAACCCCTTCCCTTTGTGCTAGATGAACGAACGTCTCTCCACATGCTCAGTTCTGAGAGATAAGTGTGTGTGAAAGCCGTCCTTCACATAGCTGGTTGGGAACATAAAGTTTCTTTTCATTAACAAAATTCACTCCATACATATCTATGTGTAGGGACTAGCTCCAAAACTGTTTTACAGAGAAAACTGCAGGAAATTCAAACGGGCACTCGGAAACAGACTGAGAAACCAGAGTAAAAGTATCCCCTGCAAACCGTTCCCTTTGTGCTAGATGAACGAACGTCTCTCCACATGCTCAGTTCTGAGACATAATTGTGTGTGAAAGCCGTACTTCAATTAGCTTGTTAGGAACACAAAGTTTCTTTTCAGGTGCAAACTCCACTCCATACATATATATGGGGAGGTACTAGCCCCAACACCTTTTTCAGTGAAAATTGCAGGACCTTCAAACCGGCACTAGGAAACACACTGAGCATCCAGATTTAAAGTTTCTCCTGCAACACGTTCCCTTTGTGCTAGATGAACGAACTTCTCCCCACAAGCCCATTTCTGAGAGAAAACTATGTGTGAAAGCCGTCCTTCACCTAGCTTGTTGGGAACACAAAGTTTCTTTTAGGTACAAACTCCACTCTATACATATATATGGGGCGGTACTATCTCCAACTCGGTATTACAGGGAAAACTGCAGGAACTTCAAACCGGCAGTAGGAAACAGACTGAGAAACCAGAGTAAAAGTTTCACCTGCAAACCGTTCCCTATGTGCTAGATGAACGAACATCTCTCCACATGCTCAGTTCTGAGAGATCAGTGTGTGTGAAAGCCGTCCTTCACCTAGCTTTTTTGGAACACAATGTTTCTTTTCAGTTGCAAACACCACTCCATAAAAATCTATGGGTATGGGCAAGCTCAAACTCGGTTTTACAGTGAAAACGGCAGAAACTTCAAACCAGCACTAGGAAACCGACTGAGAAACCAAAGTAATAGTTTCCCCTGCAACCCTTTCCCTTTCTGCTAGATGAACGGACGTCTCTCCACATGCTCATTTCTGAGAAAAAATTATGTGTGAAAGACGACCTTCACCTAACTAGTTTGGAACTCAAAGTTTCTTTTAGGTTGCAAAATCCACTCCTTACATATATATGGGGAGGTACTAGCTCCAACTCGGTTTTACAGGGAAAACTGCAGGAAGTTCTACCCCGCACTAGGAAACAGACTGAGAAACCAGAGTAAAAGTTTCTCCTGCAATCCATTCCCTTTGTGCTAGATGAACGAAAGTCACTCCACATGCTAAGATCGGAGAGATATGTGTGTGTGAAAACAGTAATTCACCTAGCTTGTTGGGAACCCGAAGTTTCTTTTCAGTTGCAAACTCTACTCCATACATATATATGGGGAGGTACTACCTCCAAATCTGTTTTACAGTGAAAACTGCAGGAACTTCAAACCGGCAGTAGGAAACAGACTGAGAAACCAGAGAAAAGTTTCACCTGCACCCCGTTCCCTTTGTGCTAGATGAACGAACATCTCTCCACATGCTCAGTTCTGAGAGATCAGTGTGTGTGAAAGCCGTCGTTCACCAAGCTTGTTGGGAACACAAAGTTTCTTTTCAGTTGCAAACTCCACTCCATACATATCTATGGGTATGGGCTAGCTCCAACTCGGTTTTACATTGAAAACTGCAGGAACTTCAAACAGGCACGAGGAAACAGAGTGAGAAACCAGAGAAAAGTTTCTACTGCAACCCGTTCCCTTTGTGCTAGATGAACGAACATCTCTCCACATGCTCAGTTCTTAGAGATAAGTGTGTGTGAAAGCAGAAATTCACCTAGCTTATTCGGAACACAAAATTTCATTTCAGGTGCAAACTCCACTCCATACATATATATGGGGAGGTACTAGCCCCAACACCTTTTTCAGTGAAAATTGCAGGAACTTCAAATCGGCACTAGGAAAAACACTGAGCATCCAGATTTAAAGTTTCTCCTGCAACACGTTCCCTTTGTGCTAGATGAACGAACGTCTCCCCACATGCTCATTTCTGAGATATAAGTGTGTGTGAAAGCCGTCCTTCAACTAGCTTTTTGGGAACACAATGTTTCTTTTCATTTGCAAACTCCACTCCATACATATCTATGGGTATTGTCTAGCTCCAACTCGGTGTTACAGTGAAAACTGCAGGAAATTCAAACTGGCACTAGGAAACAGACTGAGATACCAGAGTAATAGTTTCTCCTGCATCACATTCACTTTGTGATAGATGAACGAACGTCTTTCCACATGCTCAATTCTGAGAGATAATTATGTTTGAATGCCGTCATTCACCTAGCTTGTCAGGAAAACAAAGTTCCTTTTAACATGCAAACTCCAATCCATACATATATAAGGGGAGGTACTAGTTCCAACTCTGTTTTACAGTGAAATCTGCAGGAAATTCAAACCGGCACTAGGAAACAGACTGAGAAACCAGAGTAAAAGTTTCTCCTACAAACAGTACCCTTTGTGCTAGATGAACGAACGTCTCTCAACATGCTCATTTCAGAGAGAAAAGTCTGTGTGAAAGCCGTCCTTAATCTAGCTTGATGGGAACACAAAGATTCTTTTCATTTGCAAACTCCAATCCATACAAATATATGGGGAGGTAATAGCTCCAAATCGGTTTTACAGTGATAACTGCAGGAACATCAAACCGGCACTAGGAAACAGACTGAGAAACCAGAATAAAAGTTTCTCCTGAAAACCGTTCCCTTTCTGCTAGATGAAGGAACGTCTCCCAACATGCTCAATTCTGAGAGATTTTTGTGTGTGAAAGCCGTCCTTCACCTAGCTTGTTGGGAACACAAAGTTTCTTTTCAGTTGCAAACTCCATTCCATACATTTATATGGGGAGGTACAAGCTCCAAATCAGTTTTACAGTGAAAACTGCAGGAAGTTCAAACCGGCACTAGGAAACAGACTGAGAAACCAGAGTAAAATTTTCTGCTGCAAACCGTTCCAATTTTTCTATATGAACGAACGTCTCTCTTCATGCTCAGTTCTGAGTCATATATGTGTGTGAAAGCCGACCTTCACCTAGCTTGTTGGGAACACAAAGTTTCTTTTCAGTAGCAAAATCCACTCCATACATATCTATGGGTATGGGATAGATCCAACTCGGATTTACAGTGAAATCTGCAGGAACTTCAAACAGGCACTAATAAACAGACTAAAAACCAGAGAAAAAGTTTCTCTTGCAACCAGTTCACTTTGTGCTATATGAACGAACGTCTCTCCACATCCTCAGTTCTGTGATAAGTGTGTGTGAAAGACGTCCTTCACCTAGCTTGTTGGGAACACAAAGTTTCTTTTCATTAACAAACTCCACTCCATAGATATCTATGGGTAGGTACTAGCTCCAACTCGTTTCCTAGTGAAATCTGCAGGAAATTCAAACAGGCACTAGGAAACAGACTTAGAAACCAGAGTAAAAGTTTCTCCTGCAACCCGTTCCCTTTGTGCTAGATGAACGAACGTCACTCCACATGCTCAGTTCTGAGAGATAATTGTGTGTGAAAGCCGTCCTTCAACTAACTTGTTGGGAACACAAAGTTTTTTTCAGTTGCAAACACCACTACCTAAATTTCTATGGGTATGGGCTAGCTCCAACTCGGTTTTACAGTGAAAACTGCAGGAACTTCAAACAGGCACTAGGAAACAGACTGAGAAACCTTAGTAAAAGTTTCTACTGCAACCCGTTCCCTTTCTTCTAGATGAACGAACGTCTCTCCACATGCTCAGTTCTGAAAGGTAAGTGTGTGTGAATTCCGTACTTCACCTAGCTTGTTGGGAACACAAACTTTCTTTTCAGTTGCAAACACCACTCCATACATATATATTGGGTGGTACTAGCTCCAAATCGGTTTTACAGTGAAAACTGCAGGAGCTTCAAACAGGCACTAGGAATCAGACTGAGAATCCAGAGTAAAAGTTTCTCCTGCCACACGTTCCCTTTGTGCTAGATGAACGAACGTCTCTCCACATGCTCAGTTCAGATAGATATGTGTGTGTTAAAGCAGTCCTTCACCTAGCTTGTTGGGAACACAAAGTTTCTTTTCAGTTGCAAACACAAATCCATAAATATATATGGGTATGGTCTAGCTCCAACGCGGTTTTACATTGAAAACTGCAGGAAATTCAAACCGGCACTAGGAAACAGACTGAGAAACCAGAGTAAAATTTCTCCTGCAACCCGTTCCCTTTGTGCTAGATGAACGAACGTCTCTCCACATGCTCATTTCGGAGAGATAAATGTGTGTGAAAGCCGTACTTCACCTATCTTGTTGGGAACACAAAGTTTCTTTTCAGTTGCAAACACCACTCCATACATATCTATGGGTATGGGCAAGCTCCAACTCTGTTTTACAGTGAAAACTGCAGAAACTTCAAACCAGCAGTAGGAAACATTCTGAGAAACCAGAGTAAATGTTTCCCCTGCAACCGTTCCGTTTCTGCTTGATGAACGATCGTCTCTCCACCTGCTCATTTCTGAGAGAAAATTATGTGTGAAAGACGAACTTCACCTAACTTGTTTGGAACACAAAGTTTCTTTTAGGTTGCAAACCCCACTCCATACATATATATGGGGAGGTACTAGCTCCAACTCGGTTTTAAAGGGAAAACTGCAGGAACTTCTAACCGGCACTAGGAAACAGACTGAGAATCCAGAGAAAAAGTTTCTCCTGCAATTCGTTCCCTTTGTGCTAGATGAACGAACGTCTCTCCACATGCTGAGATAGGAGAGATATGTGTGTGTGAAATCCGTAATTCACCTAACTTGTTGGGAACCCAAAGTTTCTTTTCAGTTGCAAACTCCACTCCATACATATTTATGGGTAGGGTCTATGTCCAACTCGGTTTTACAGAGAAAAGTGCAGGAACTTCAAGCCGGCACTAGGAAACAGACTGAGAAAACAGAGTAAAACTTTCCCCTGCAACCCGTTCCCTTTGTGCTAGATGAACGAACGTCTCTCCACATGCTCAGTTCTGAGACATAAGTGTGTGTGAAAGCCGTCCTTCAACTAGCTTGTTG
Source organism: Camelus bactrianus (assembly GCF_048773025.1). Taxonomy (NCBI): domain Eukaryota; kingdom Metazoa; phylum Chordata; class Mammalia; order Artiodactyla; family Camelidae; genus Camelus; species Camelus bactrianus. The sequence continues at coordinate 137,969,107 of NC_133539.1, read as the reverse complement.
GGAACACAAAGTTTCTTTTCATTTGCAAACTCCACTCCATACATATCTATGGGTATTGTCTAGCTCCAACTCGGTGTTAAAGTGAAAACTGCAGGAAGTTCAAACCGGCACTAAGAAACTGGCTGAGAAACCAGCGTAAAAATTTCTCCTGCAAACCGTTCCCTTTCTGCTAGATGAACGAACGTCTCTCCTCATGCTCAGTTCTGAGATACGTGTGTGTGAAAGCCGTCCTTCACCTAGCTTGTTGGGAACACAAAGTTTCTTTTCAGTTGCAAACTCCAATCCATGAATATCTGTGGTTATGGAATAGCTCCAACTCGGTTTACAGTGAAAATTTCAGGATCTTCAAACCGGCACTAGAAAACAGACTGAGAAACCAGAGTAATAGTTTCTCCTGCAACCCGTTCCCTTTCTGCTAGATGAACGAACGTCTCTCCACATGCTCATTTCTGAGAGAAAATTATGTGTGAAAGACGACTTTCACCTAACTAGTTTGGAACTCAAAGTTTCTTTTAGGTTGCAAAATCCACTCCATACATATATATGGGGATGTACTAGCTCCAACTCGGTTTTACAGGGAAAACTGCAGGAAGTTCTACCCCGCACTAGGAAACAGACTGAGAAACCAGAGTAAAAGTTTCTCCTGCAATCCATTCCCTTTGTGCTAGATGAACGAAAGTCTCTCCAGATGCTAAGATCGGAGAGATATGTGTGTGTGAAAACAGTAATTCACCTAGCTTGTTGGGAACCCGAAGTTTCTTTTCAGTTGCAAACTCTACTCCATACATATATATGGGGAGGTACTACCTCCAAATCTGTTTTACAGTGAAAACTGCAGGAACTTCAAACCGGCAGTAGGAAACAGACTGAGAAACCAGAGAAAAGTTTCACCTGCACCCCGTTCCCTTTGTGCTAGATGAACGAACATCTCTCCACATGCTCAGTTCTGAGAGATCAGTGTGTGTGAAAGCCGTCGTTCACCAAGCTTGTTGGGAACACAAAGTTTCTTTTCAGTTGCAAACTCCACTCCATACATATCTATGGGTATGGGCTAGCTCCAACTCGGTTTTACATTGAAAACTGCAGGAACTTCAAACAGGCACGAGGAAACAGAGTGAGAAACCAGAGAAAAGTTTCTACTGCAACCCGTTCCCTTTGTGCTAGATGAACGAACATCTCTCCACATGCTCAGTTCTTAGAGATAAGTGTGTGTGAAAGCAGAAATTCACCTAGCTTATTGGGAACACAAAATTTCATTTCAGGTGCAAACTCCACTCCATACATATATATGGGGAGGTACTAGCCCCAACACCTTTTTCAGTGAAAATTGCAGGAACTTCAAATCGGCACTAGGAAAAACACTGAGCATCCAGATTTAAAGTTTCTCCTGCAACACGTTCCCTTTGTGCTAGATGAACGAACGTCTCCCCACATGCTCATTTCTGAGATATAAGTGTGTGTGAAAGCCGTCCTTCAACTAGCTTTTTGGGAACACAATGTTTCTTTTCATTTGCAAACTCCACTCCATACATATCTATGGGTATTGTCTAGCTCCAACTCGGTGTTACAGTGAAAACTGCAGGAAATTCAAACTGGCACTAGGAAACAGACTGAGATACCAGAGTAATAGTTTCTCCTGCATCACATTCACTTTGTGATAGATGAACGAACGTCTTTCCACATGCTCAATTCTGAGAGATAATTATGTTTGAATGCCGTCATTCACCTAGCTTGTCAGGAAAACAAAGTTCCTTTTAACATGCAAACTCCAATCCATACATATATAAGGGGAGGTACTAGTTCCAACTCTGTTTTACAGTGAAAACTGCAGGAAATTCAAACCGGCACTAGGAAACAGACTGAGAAACCAGAGTAAAAGTTTCTCCTACAAACAGTACCCTTTGTGCTAGATGAACGAACGTCTCTCAACATGCTCATTTCAGAGAGAAAAGTCTGTGTGAAAGCCGTCCTTAATCTAGCTTGATGGGAACACAAAGATTCTTTTCATTTGCAAACTCCAATCCATACAAATATATGGGGAGGTAATAGCTCCAAATCGGTTTTACAGTGATAACTGCAGGAACATCAAACCGGCACTAGGAAACAGACTGAGAAACCAGAATAAAAGTTTCTCCTGAAAACCGTTCCCTTTCTGCTAGATGAAGGAACGTCTCCCAACATGCTCAATTCTGAGAGATTTTTGTGTGTGAAAGCCGTCCTTCACCTAGCTTGTTGGGAACACAAAGTTTCTTTTCAGTTGCAAACTCCATTCCATACATTTATATGGGGAGGTACAAGCTCCAAATCAGTTTTACAGTGAAAACTGCAGGAAGTTCAAACCGGCACTAGGAAACAGACTGAGAAACCAGAGTAAAATTTTCTGCTGCAAACCGTTCCAATTTTTCTATATGAACGAACGTCTCTCTTCATGCTCAGTTCTGAGTCATATATGTGTGTGAAAGCCGACCTTCACCTAGCTTGTTGGGAACACAAAGTTTCTTTTCAGTAGCAAAATCCACTCCATACATATCTATGGGTATGGGATAGATCCAACTCGGATTTACAGTGAAATCTGCAGGAACTTCAAACAGGCACTAATAAACAGACTAAAAACCAGAGAAAAAGTTTCTCTTGCAACCAGTTCACTTTGTGCTATATGAACGAACGTCTCTCCACATCCTCAGTTCTGTGATAAGTGTGTGTGAAAGACGTCCTTCACCTAGCTTGTTGGGAACACAAAGTTTCTTTTCATTAACAAACTCCACTCCATAGATATCTATGGGTAGGTACTAGCTCCAACTCGTTTCCTAGTGAAATCTGCAGGAAATTCAAACAGGCACTAGGAAACAGACTTAGAAACCAGAGTAAAAGTTTCTCCTGCAACCCGTTCCCTTTGTGCTAGATGAACGAACGTCACTCCACATGCTCAGTTCTGAGAGATAATTGTGTGTGAAAGCCGTCCTTCAACTAACTTGTTGGGAACACAAAGTTTTTTTCAGTTGCAAACACCACTCCCTAAATTTCTATGGGTATGGGCTAGCTCCAACTCGGTTTTACAGTGAAAACTGCAGGAACTTCAAACAGGCACTAGGAAACAGACTGAGAAACCTTAGTAAAAGTTTCTACTGCAACCCGTTCCCTTTCTTCTAGATGAACGAACGTCTCTCCACATGCTCAGTTCTGAAAGGTAAGTGTGTGTGAATTCCGTCCTTCACCTAGCTTGTTGGGAACACAAACTTTCTTTTCAGTTGCAAACACCACTCCATACATATATATTGGGTGGTACTAGCTCCAAATCGGTTTTACAGTGAAAACTGCAGGAGCTTCAAACAGGCACTAGGAATCAGACTGAGAATCCAGAGTAAAAGTTTCACCTGCCACACGTTCCCTTTGTGCTAGATGAACGAACGTCTCTCCACATGCTCAGTTCAGATAGATATGTGTGTGTTAAAGCAGTCCTTCACCTAGCTTGTTGGGAACACAAAGTTTCTTTTCAGTTGCAAACACAAATCCATAAATATATATGGGTATGGTCTAGCTTCAACGCGGTTTTACAGTGAAAACTGCAGGAAATTCAAACCGGCACTAGGAAACAGACTGAGAAACCAGAGTAAAATTTCTCCTGCAACCCGTTCCCTTTGTGCTAGATGAACGAACGTCTCTCCACATGCTCATTTCGGAGAGATAAATGTGTGTGAAAGCCGTACTTCACCTATCTTGTTGGGAACACAAAGTTTCTTTTCAGTTGCAAACACCACTCCATACATATCTATGGGTATGGGCAAGCTCCAACTCTGTTTTACAGTGAAAACTGCAGAAACTTCAAACCAGCAGTAGGAAACATTCTGAGAAACCAGAGTAAATGTTTCCCCTGCAACCGTTCCGTTTCTGCTTGATGAACGATCGTCTCTCCACCTGCTCATTTCTGAGAGAAAATTATGTGTGAAAGACGAACTTCACCTAACTTGTTTGGAACACAAAGTTTCTTTTAGGTTGCAAACCCCACTCCATACATATATATGGGGAGGTACTAGCTCCAACTCGGTTTTAAAGGGAAAACTGCAGGAACTTCTAACCGGCACTAGGAAACAGACTGAGAATCCAGAGAAAAAGTTTCTCCTGCAATTCGTTCCCTTTGTGCTAGATGAACGAACGTCTCTCCACATGCTGAGATCGGAGAGATATGTGTGTGTGAAATCCGTAATTCACCTAGCTTGTTGGGAACCCAAAGTTTCTTTTCAGTTGCAAACTCCACTCCATACATATTTATGGGTAGGGTCTATGTCCAACTCGGTTTTACAGAGAAAAGTGCAGGAACTTCAAACCGGCACTAGGAAACAGACTGAGAAAACAGAGTAAAACTTTCCCCTGCAACCCGTTCCCTTTGTGCTAGATGAACGAACGTCTCTCCACATGCTCAGTTCTGAGACATAAGTGTGTGTGAAAGCCGTCCTTCAACTAGCTTGTTGGGAACACAAAGTTTCTTTTCATTTGCAAACTCCACTCCATACATATCTATGGGTATTGTCTAGCTCCAACTCGGTGTTAAAGTGAAAACTGCAGGAAGTTCAAACCGGCACTAAGAAACTGGCTGAGAAACCAGCGTAAAAATTTCTCCTGCAAACCGTTCCCTTTCTGCTAGATGAACGAACGTCTCTCCTCATGCTCAGTTCTGAGATACGTGTGTGTGAAAGCCGTCCTTCACCTAGCTTGTTGGGAACACAAAGTTTCTTTTCAGTTGCAAACTCCAATCCATGAATATCTGTGGTTATGGAATAGCTCCAACTCGGTTTACAGTGAAAATTTCAGGATCTTCAAACCGGCACTAGAAAACAGACTGAGAAACCAGAGTAATAGTTTCTCCTGCAACCCGTTCCCTTTCTGCTAGATGAACGAACGTCTCTCCACATGCTCATTTCTGAGAGAAAATTATGTGTGAAAGACGACTTTCACCTAACTAGTTTGGAACTCAAAGTTTCTTTTAGGTTGCAAAATCCACTCCATACATATATATGGGGATGTACTAGCTCCAACTCGGTTTTACAGGGAAAACTGCAGGAAGTTCTACCCCGCACTAGGAAACAGACTGAGAAACCAGAGTAAAAGTTTCTCCTGCAATCCATTCCCTTTGTGCTAGATGAACGAAAGTCTCTCCAGATGCTAAGATCGGAGAGATATGTGTGTGTGAAAACAGTAATTCACCTAGCTTGTTGGGAACCCGAAGTTTCTTTTCAGTTGCAAACTCTACTCCATACATATATATGGGGAGGTACTACCTCCAAATCTGTTTTACAGTGAAAACTGCAGGAACTTCAAACCGGCAGTAGGAAACAGACTGAGAAACCAGAGAAAAGTTTCACCTGCACCCCGTTCCCTTTGTGCTAGATGAACGAACATCTCTCCACATGCTCAGTTCTGAGAGATCAGTGTGTGTGAAAGCCGTCGTTCACCAAGCTTGTTGGGAACACAAAGTTTCTTTTCAGTTGCAAACTCCACTCCATACATATCTATGGGTATGGGCTAGCTCCAACTCGGTTTTACATTGAAAACTGCAGGAACTTCAAACAGGCACGAGGAAACAGAGTGAGAAACCAGAGAAAAGTTTCTACTGCAACCCGTTCCCTTTGTGCTAGATGAACGAACATCTCTCCACATGCTCAGTTCTTAGAGATAAGTGTGTGTGAAAGCAGAAATTCACCTAGCTTATTGGGAACACAAAATTTCATTTCAGGTGCAAACTCCACTCCATACATATATATGGGGAGGTACTAGCCCCAACACCTTTTTCAGTGAAAATTGCAGGAACTTCAAATCGGCACTAGGAAAAACACTGAGCATCCAGATTTAAAGTTTCTCCTGCAACACGTTCCCTTTGTGCTAGATGAACGAACGTCTCCCCACATGCTCATTTCTGAGATATAAGTGTGTGTGAAAGCCGTCCTTCAACTAGCTTTTTGGGAACACAATGTTTCTTTTCATTTGCAAACTCCACTCCATACATATCTATGGGTATTGTCTAGCTCCAACTCGGTGTTACAGTGAAAACTGCAGGAAATTCAAACTGGCACTAGGAAACAGACTGAGATACCAGAGTAATAGTTTCTCCTGCATCACATTCACTTTGTGATAGATGAACGAACGTCTTTCCACATGCTCAATTCTGAGAGATAATTATGTTTGAATGCCGTCATTCACCTAGCTTGTCAGGAAAACAAAGTTCCTTTTAACATGCAAACTCCAATCCATACATATATAAGGGGAGGTACTAGTTCCAACTCTGTTTTACAGTGAAAACTGCAGGAAATTCAAACCGGCACTAGGAAACAGACTGAGAAACCAGAGTAAAAGTTTCTCCTACAAACAGTACCCTTTGTGCTAGATGAACGAACGTCTCTCAACATGCTCATTTCAGAGAGAAAAGTCTGTGTGAAAGCCGTCCTTAATCTAGCTTGATGGGAACACAAAGATTCTTTTCATTTGCAAACTCCAATCCATACAAATATATGGGGAGGTAATAGCTCCAAATCGGTTTTACAGTGATAACTGCAGGAACATCAAACCGGCACTAGGAAACAGACTGAGAAACCAGAATAAAAGTTTCTCCTGAAAACCGTTCCCTTTCTGCTAGATGAAGGAACGTCTCCCAACATGCTCAATTCTGAGAGATTTTTGTGTGTGAAAGCCGTCCTTCACCTAGCTTGTTGGGAACACAAAGTTTCTTTTCAGTTGCAAACTCCATTCCATACATTTATATGGGGAGGTACAAGCTCCAAATCAGTTTTACAGTGAAAACTGCAGGAAGTTCAAACCGGCACTAGGAAACAGACTGAGAAACCAGAGTAAAATTTTCTGCTGCAAACCGTTCCAATTTTTCTATATGAACGAACGTCTCTCTTCATGCTCAGTTCTGAGTCATATATGTGTGTGAAAGCCGACCTTCACCTAGCTTGTTGGGAACACAAAGTTTCTTTTCAGTAGCAAAATCCACTCCATACATATCTATGGGTATGGGATAGATCCAACTCGGATTTACAGTGAAATCTGCAGGAACTTCAAACAGGCACTAATAAACAGACTAAAAACCAGAGAAAAAGTTTCTCTTGCAACCAGTTCACTTTGTGCTATATGAACGAACGTCTCTCCACATCCTCAGTTCTGTGATAAGTGTGTGTGAAAGACGTCCTTCACCTAGCTTGTTGGGAACACAAAGTTTCTTTTCATTAACAAACTCCACTCCATAGATATCTATGGGTAGGTACTAGCTCCAACTCGTTTCCTAGTGAAATCTGCAGGAAATTCAAACAGGCACTAGGAAACAGACTTAGAAACCAGAGTAAAAGTTTCTCCTGCAACCCGTTCCCTTTGTGCTAGATGAACGAACGTCACTCCACATGCTCAGTTCTGAGAGATAATTGTGTGTGAAAGCCGTCCTTCAACTAACTTGTTGGGAACACAAAGTTTTTTTCAGTTGCAAACACCACTCCCTAAATTTCTATGGGTATGGGCTAGCTCCAACTCGGTTTTACAGTGAAAACTGCAGGAACTTCAAACAGGCACTAGGAAACAGACTGAGAAACCTTAGTAAAAGTTTCTACTGCAACCCGTTCCCTTTCTTCTAGATGAACGAACGTCTCTCCACATGCTCAGTTCTGAAAGGTAAGTGTGTGTGAATTCCGTACTTCACCTAGCTTGTTGGGAACACAAACTTTCTTTTCAGTTGCAAACACCACTCCATACATATATATTGGGTGGTACTAGCTCCAAATCGGTTTTACAGTGAAAACTGCAGGAGCTTCAAACAGGCACTAGGAATCAGACTGAGAATCCAGAGTAAAAGTTTCTCCTGCCACACGTTCCATTTGTGCTAGATGAACGAACGTCTCTCCACATGCTCAGTTCAGATAGATATGTGTGTGTTAAAGCAGTCCTTCACCTAGCTTGTTGGGAACACAAAGTTTCTTTTCAGTTGCAAACACAAATCCTTAAATATATATGGGTATGGTCTAGCTCCAACGCGGTTTTACAGTGAAAACTGCAGGAAATTCAAACCGGCACTAGGAAACAGACTGAGAAACCAGAGTAAAATTTCTCCTGCAACCCGTTCCCTTTGTGCTAGATGAACGAACGTCTCTCCACATGCTCATTTCGGAGAGATAAATGTGTGTGAAAGCCGTACTTCACCTTTCTTGTTGGGAACACAAAGTTTCTTTTCAGTTGCAAACACCACTCCATACATATCTATGGGTATGGGCAAGCTCCAACTCTGTTTTACAGTGAAAACTGCAGAAACTTCAAACCAGCAGTAGGAAACATTCTGAGAAACCAGAGTAAATGTTTCCCCTGCAACCGTTCCGTTTCTGCTTGATGAACGATCGTCTCTCCACCTGCTCATTTCTGAGAGAAAATTATGTGTGAAAGACGAACTTCACCTAACTTGTTTGGAACACAAAGTTTCTTTTAGGTTGCAAACCCCACTCCATACATATATATGGGGAGGTACTAGCTCCAACTCGGTTTTAAAGGGAAAACTGCAGGAACTTCTAACCGGCACTAGGAAACAGACTGAGAATCCAGAGAAAAAGTTTCTCCTGCAATTCGTTCCCTTTGTGCTAGATGAACGAACGTCTCTCCACATGCTGAGATCGGAGAGATATGTGTGTGTGAAATCCGTAATTCACCTAGCTTGTTGGGAACCCAAAGTTTCTTTTCAGTTGCAAACTCCACTCCATACATATTTATGGGTAGGGTCTATGTCCAACTCGGTTTTACAGAGAAAAGTGCAGGAACTTCAAACCGGCACTAGGAAACAGACTGAGAAACCAGAGTAAAACTTTCCCCTGCAACCCGTTCCCTTTGTGCTAGATGAACGAACGTCTCTCCACATGCTCAGTTCTGAGACATAAGTGTGTGTGAAAGCCGTCCTTCAACTAGCTTGTTGGGAAAACAAAGTTTCTTTTCAGGTGCAAACTCCACTCCATACATATATATGGGGAGGTACTAGCCCCAACACCTTTTTCAGTGAAAATTTCAGGAACTTCAAACCGGCACTAGGAAACACACTGAGCATCCAGATTTAAAGTTTCTCCTGCAACACGTTCCCTTTGTGCTAGATGAACGAACTTCTCCCCACATGCCCATTTCTGAGAGAAAATTATTTGTGAAAGCCGTACTTCACGTAGCTTGTTGGGAACACAAAGTTTCTTTTAGGTACAAACTCCACTCCATACATATATATGGGGCGGTACTGTCTCCAACTCGGTATTACATTGAAAACTGCAGGAACTTCAAACAGGCACGAGGAAACAGAGTGAGAAACCAGAGAAAAGTTTCTACTGCAACCCGTTCCATTTGTGCTAGATGAACGAACATCTCTCCACATGCTCAGTTCTTAGAGATAAGTGTGTGTGAAAGCAGAAATTCACCTAGCTTATTGGGAACACAAAATTTCATTTCAGGTGCAAACTCCACTCCATACATTTATATGGGGAGGTACTAGCCCCAACACCTTTTTCAGTGAAAATTGCAGGAACTTCAAATCGGCACTAGGAAAAACACTGAGCATCCAGATTTAAAGTTTCTCCTGCAACACGTTCCCTTTGTGCTAGATGAACGAACGTCTCCCCACATGCTCAGTTCTGAGATATAATTGTGTGTGAAAGCCGTCCTTCAACTAGCTTGTTGGGAACACAATGATTCTTTTCATTTGCAAACTCCACTCCATACATATCTATGGGTATTGTCTAGCTCCAACTCGGTGTTACAGTGAAAACTGCAGGAAATTCAAACTGGCACTAGGAAACAGACTGAGATACCAGAGTAATAGTTTCTCCTGCATCACATTCACTTTGTGATAGATGAACGAACGTCTTTCCACATGCTCAATTCTGAGAGATAAGTATGTTTGAATGCCGTCATTCACCTAGCTTGTCAGGAAAACAAAGTTCCTTTTAACATGCAAACTCCAATCCATACATATATAAGGGGAGGTACTAGTTCCAACTCTGTTTTACAGTGAAAACTGCAGGAAATTCAAACCGGCACTAGGAAGCAGACTGAGACACCAGAGTAAAAGTTTCTCCTACAAACAGTACCCTTTGTGCTAGATGAACGAACGTCTCTCAACATGCTCAGTTCAGAGAGAAATGTCTGTGTGAAAGCCGTCCTTAATCTAGCTTGATGGGAACACAAAGATTCTTTTCATTTGCAAACTCCAATCCATACAAATATATGGGGAGGTAATAGCTCCAAATCGGTTTTACAGTGATAACTGCAGGAACATCAAACCGGCACTAGGAAACAGACTGAGAAACCAGAATAAAAGTTTCTCCTGAAAACCGTTCCCTTTCTGCTAGATGAAGGAACGTCTCCCAACATGCTCAATTCTGAGAGATTTTTGTGTGTGAAAGCCGTCCTTCACCTAGCTTGTTGGGAACACAAAGTTTCTTTTCAGTTGCAAACTCCATTCCATACATTTATATGGGGAGGTACAAGCTCCAAATCAGTTTTACAGTGAAAACTGCAGGAAGTTCAAACCGGCACTAGGAAACAGACTGAGAAACCAGAGTAAAATTTTCTGCTGCAAACCGTTCCAATTTTTCTATATGAACGAACGTCTCTCTTCATGCTCAGTTCTGAGTCATATGTGTGTGTGAAAGCCGACCTTCACCTAGCTTGTTGGGAACACAAAGTTTCTTTTCAGTAGCAAAATCCACTCCATACATATCTATGGGTATGGGATAGATCCAACTCGGATTTACAGTGAAATCTGCAGGAACTTCAAACAGGCACTAATAAACAGACTAAAAACCAGAGAAAAAGTTTCTCTTGCAACCAGTTCACTATGTGCTATACGAACGAACGTCTCTCCAGATCCTCAGTTCTGTGATAAGTGTGTGTGAAAGACATCCTTCACCTAGCTTGTTGGGAACACAAAATTTCTTTTCATTAACAAACTCCACTCCATAGATATCTATGGGTAGGTACTAGCTCCAACTCGTTTCCTAGTGAAATCTGCAGGAAATTCAAACAGGCACTAGGAAACAGACTTAGAAACCAGAGTAAAAGTTTCTCCTGCAACCCGTTCCCTTTGTTCTAGATGAACGAACGTAACTCCACATGCTCACTTCTGAGAGATAATTGTGTGTGAAAGCCGTCCTTCAACTAACTTGTTGGGAACACAAAGTTTTTTTCAGTTGCAAACACCACTCCCTAAATTTCTATGGGTATGGGCTAGCTCCAACTCGGTTTTACAGTGAAAACTGCAGGAACTTCAAACAGGCACTAGGAAACAGACTGAGAAAACTTAGTAAAAGTTTCTACTGCAACCCGTTCCCTTTCTTCTAGATGAACGAACGTCTCTCCACATGCTCAGTTCTGAAAGGTAAGTGTGTGTGAATTCCGTACTTCACCTAGCTTGTTGGGAACACAAACTTTCTTTTCAGTTGCAAACACCACTCCATACATATATATTGGGAGGTACTAGCTCCAAATCGGTTTTACAGTGAAAACTGCAGGAGCTTCAAACAGGCACTAGGAAACAGACTGAGAAACCAGAGTAAAATTTCTCCTGCAACCCGTTCCCTTTGTGCTAGATGAACGAACGTCTCTCCACATGCTCATTTCGGAGAGATAAATGTGTGTGAAAGCCGTACTTCACCTATCTTGTTGGGAACACAAAGTTTCTTTTCAGTTGCAAACACCACTCCATACATATCTATGGGTATGGGCAAGCTCCAACTCTGTTTTACAGTGAAAACTGCAGAAACTTCAAACCAGCAGTAGGAAACATTCTGAGAAACCAGAGTAAATGTTTCCCCTGCAACCCGTTCCCTTTCTGCTTGATGAACGATCGTCTCTCCACCTGCTCATTTCTGAGAGAAAATTATGTGTGAAAGACGAACTTCACCTAACTTGTTTGGAACACAAAGTTTCTTTTAGGTTGCAAACCCCACTCCATACATATATATGGGGAGGTACTAGCTCCAACTCGGTTTTACAGGGAAAACTGCAGGAAGTTCTAACCGGCACTAGGAAACAGACTGAGAATCCAGAGAAAAAGTTTCTCCTGCAATTCGTTCCCTTTGTGCTAGATGAACGAACGTCTCTCCACATGCTGAGATCGGAGAGATATGTGTGTGTGAAATCCGTAATTCACCTAGCTTGTTGGGAACCCAAAGTTTCTTTTCAGTTGCAAACTCCACTCCATACATATTTATGGGTAGGGTCTATGTCCAACTCGGTTTTACAGAGAAAAGTGCAGGAACTTCAAGCCGGCACTAGGAAACAGACTGAGAAACCAGAGTAAAACTTTCCCCTGCAACCCGTTCCCTTTGTGCTAGATGAACGAACGTCTCTCCACATGCTCAGTTCTGAGACATATGTGTGTGTGAAAGCCGTCCTTCAACTAGCTTGTTGGGAACACAAAGTTTCTTTTCATTTGCAAACTCCACTCCATACATATCTATGGGTATTGTCTAGCTCCAACTCGGTGTTAAAGTGAAAACTGCAGGAAGTTCAAACCGGCACTAAGAAACTGGCTGAGAAACCAGCGTAAAAATTTCTCCTGCAAACCGTTCCCTTTCTGCTAGATGAACGAACGTCTCTCCTCATGCTCAGTTCTGAGATACGTGTGTGTGAAAGCCGTCCTTCACCTAGCTTGTTGGGAACACAAAGTTTCTTTTCAGTTGCAATCTCCAATCCATGAATATCTGTGGTTATGTAATAGCTCCAACTCGGTTTACAGTGAAAATTTCAGGATCTTCAAACCGGCACTAGAAAACAGACTGAGAAACCAGAGTAATAGTTTCTCCTGCAACCCGTTCCCTTTCTGCTAGATGAACGAACGTCTCTCCACATGCTCATTTCTGAGAGAAAATTATGTGTGAAAGACGACTTTCACCTAACTAGTTTGGAACTCAAAGTTTCTTTTAGGTTGCAAAATCCACTCCATACATATATATGGGGATGTACTAGCTCCAACTCGGTTTTACAGGGAAAACTGCAGAAAGTTCTACCCCGCACTAGGAAACAGACTGAGAAACCAGAGTAAAAGTTTCTCCTGCAATCCATTCCCTTTGTGCTAGATGAACGAATGTCTCTCCACATGCTAAGATCGGAGAGATATGTGTGTGTGAAAACCGTAATTCACCTAGCTTGTTGGGAACCCAAAGTTTCTTTTCAGTTGCAAACTCCACTCCATACATATATATGGGGAGGTACTAGCTCCAAATCTGTTTTACAGTGAAAACTGCAGGAACTTCAAACCGGCAGTAGGAAACAGACTGAGAAACCAGAGAAAAGTTTCACCTGCACACCGTTCCCTTTGTGCTAGATGAACGAACATCTCTCCACATGCTCAGTTGTGAGAGATAAGTGTGTGTGCAAGCCGTCGTTCACCAAGCTTGTTGGGAACACAAAGTTTCTTTTCACTTGTAAACCCCACTCCATACATATCTATGGGTATGGGCTAGCTCCAACTCGGTTTTACATTGAAAACTGCAGGAACTTCAAACAGGCACTAGGAAACAGAGTGAGAAACCAGAGAAAAGTTTCTACTGCAACCCGTTCCTTTTGTGCTAGATGAACGAACGTCTCTCCACATGCTCAGTTGTGAGAGATAAGTGTGTGTGCAAGCCGTCCTTCAGGTAGCTTGTTGGGAACACAATGTTTCTTTCCAGTTGCCAACTCCACTCCATACATATATATGGGGAGGTACTAGTTCCAACTCGGTTTTACAATGAAAACTGCAGGAACTTCAAACCGGCACTAGGAAACAGACTGAGAAGCCAGAGTAAAAATTTCTCCTGCAACCCCTTCCCTTTGTGCTAGATGAACGAACGTCTCTCCACATGCTCAGTTCTGAGAGATAAGTGTGTGTGAAAGCCGTCCTTCACATAGCTGGTTGGGAACACAAAGTTTCTTTTCATTAACAAAATTCACTCCATACATATCTATGTGTAGGGACTAGCTCCAAAACTGTTTTACAGAGAAAACTGCAGGAAATTCAAACGGGCTTTCGGAAACAGACTGAGAAACCAGAGTAAAAGTATCCCCTGCAACCCGTTCCCTTTGTGCTAGATGAACGAACGTCTCTCCACATGCTCAGTTCTGAGACATAATTGTGTGTGAAAGCCGTACTTCATCTAGCTTGTTAGGAACACAAAGTTTCTTTTCAGGTGCAAACTCCACTCCATACATATATATCGGGAGGTACTAGCCCCAACACCTTTTTCAGTGAAAATTGCAGGAACTTCAAACCGGCACTAGGAAACACACTGAGCATCCAGATTTAAAGTTTCTCCTGCAACACGTTCCCTTTGTGCTAGATGAACGAACTTCTCCCCACATGCCCATTTCTGAGAGAAAATTATGTGTGAAAGCCGTCCTTCACCTAGCTTGTTGGGAACACAAAGTTTCTTTTAGGTACAAACTCCACTCCATACATATATATGGGGCGGTACTATCTCCAACTCGGTATTACAGGGAAAACTGCAGGAACTTCAAACCGGCAGTAGGAAACAGACTGAGAAACCAGAGTAAAATTTCACCTGCAAACCTTTCCCTGTGTGCTAGATGAACGAACATCTCTCCACATGCTCAGTTCTGAGAGATCAGTGTGTGTGAAAGCCGTCCTTCACCTAGCTTTTTTGGAACACAATGTTTCTTTTCAGTTGCAAACACCACTCCATAAAAATCTATGGGTATGGGCAAGCTCAAACTCGGTTTTACAGTGAAAACGGCAGAAACTTCAAACCAGCACTAGGAAACAGACTGAGAAACGAAAGTAAAAGTTTCCCCTGCAACCCGTTCCCTTTCTGCTAGATGAACGAACGTCTCTCCACATGCTCATTTCTGAGAGAAAATTATGTGTGAAAGACGACCTTCAACTAACTAGTTTGGAACTCAAAGTTTCTTTTAGGTTGCAAAATCCACTCCTTACATATATATGGGGAGGTACTAGCTCCAACTCGGTTTTACAGGGAAAACTGCAGGAAGTTCTACCACGCACTAGAAAACAGACTGTGAAACCAGAGTAAAAGTTTCTCCTGCAATCCATTCCCTTTGTGCTAGATGAACGAAAGTCTCTCCAGATGCTAAGATCGGAGAGATATGTGTGTGTGAAAACCGTAATTCACCTAGCTTGTTGGGAACCCGAAGTTTCTTTTCAGTTGCAAACTCTACTCCATACATATATATGGGGAGGTACTACCTCCAAATCTGTTTTACAGTGAAAACTGCAGGAACTTCAAACCGGCAGTAGGAAACAGACTGAGAAACCAGAGAAAAGTTTCACCTGCACCCCGTTCCCTTTGTGCTAGATGAACGAACATCTCTCCACATGCTCAGTTGTGAGAGATCAGTGTGTGTGAAAGCCGTCGTTCACCAAGCTTGTTGGGAACACAAAGTTTCTTTTCAGTTGCAAACTCCACTCCATACATATCTATGGGTATGGGCTAGCTCCAACTCGGTTTTACATTGAAAACTGCAGGAACTTCAAACAGGCACGAGGAAACAGAGTGAGAAACCAGAGAAAAGTTTCTACTGCAACCCGTTCCCTTTGTGCTAGATGAACGAACATCTCTCCACATGCTCAGTTCTTAGAGATAAGTGTGTGTGAAAGCAGAAATTCACCTAGCTTATTGGGAACACAAAATTTCATTTCAGGTGCAAACTCCACTCCATACATATATATGGGGAGGTACTAGCCCCAACACCTTTTTCAGTGAAAATTGCAGGAACTTCAAATCGGCACTAGGAAAAACACTGAGCATCCAGATTTAAAGTTTCTCCTGCAACACGTTCCCTTTGTGCTAGATGAACGAACGTCTCCCCACATGCTCAGTTCTGAGATATAAGTGTGTGTGAAAGCCGTCCTTCAACTAGCTTGTTGGGAACACAATGTTTCTTTTCATTTGCAAACTCCACTCCATACATATCTATGGGTATTGTCTAGCTCCAACTCGGTGTTACAGTGAAAACTGCAGGAAATTCAAACTGGCACTAGGAAACAGACTGAGATACCAGAGTAATAGTTTCTCCTGCAACACATTCACTTTGTGATAGATGAACGAACGTCTTTCCACATGCTCAATTCTGAGAGATAAGTATGTTTGAATGCCGTCATTCACCTAGCTTGTCAGGAAAACAAAGTTCCTTTTAACATGCAAACTCCAATCCATACATATATAAGGGGAGGTACTAGTTCCAACTCTGTTTACAGTGAATACTGCAGGAAATTCAAACCGGCACTAGGAAACAGACTGAGAAACCAGAGTAAAAGTTTCTCCTACAAACAGTACCCTTTGTGCTAGATGAAAGAACGTCTCTCAACATGCTCAGTTCAGAGAGAAAAGTCTGTGTGAAAGCCGTCCTTAATCTAGCTTGATGGGAACACAAAGATTCTTTTCATTTGCAAACTCCATTCCATACAAATATATGGGGAGGTAATAGCTCCAAATCGGTTTTACAGTGATAACTGCAGGAACATCAAACCGGCACTTGGAAACAGACTGAGAAACCAGAATAAAAGTTTCTCCTGAAAACCGTTCCCTTTCTGCTAGATGAAGGATCGTCTCCCAACATGCTCAATTCTGAGAGATTTTTGTGTGTGAAAGCCGTCCTTCACCTAGCTTGTTGGGAACACAAAGTTTCTTTTCAGTTGCAAACTCCATTCCATACATTTATATGGGGAGGTACAAGCTCCAAATCAGTTTTACAGTGAAAACTGCAGGAAGTTCAAACCGGCACTAGGAAACAGACTGAGAAACCAGAGTAAAATTTTCTGCTGCAAACCGTTCCAATTTTTCTATATGAACGAACGTCTCTCTTCATGCTCAGTTCTGAGTCATATGTGTGTGTGAAAGCCGACCTTCACCTAGCTCGTTGGGAACACAAAGTTTCTTTTCAGTAGCAAAATCCACTCCATACATATCTATGGGTATGGGATAGATCCAACTCGGATTTACAGTGAAATCTGCAGGAACTTCAAACAGGCACTAATAAACAGACTAAAAACCAGAGAAAAATTTTCTCTTGCAACCAGTTCAGTTTGTGCTATATGAACGAACGTCTCTCCACATCCTCAGTTCTGTGATAAGTGTGTGTGAAAGACGTCCTTCACCTAGCTTGTTGGGAACACAAAGTTTCTTTTCATTAACAAACTCCACTCCAAAGATATCTATGGGTAGGTACTAGCTCCAACTCGTTTCCTAGTGAAATCTGCAGGAAATTCAAACAGGCACTAGGAAACAGACTTAGAAACCAGAGTAAAAGTTTCTCCTGCAACCCGTTCCCTTTGTGCTAGATGAACGAACGTCACTCCACATGCTCAGTTCTGAGAGATAATTGTGTGTGAAAGCCGTCCTTCAACTAGCTTGTTGGGAACACAAAGTTTTTTTCAGTTGCAAACACCACTCCATAAATTTCTATGGGTATGGGCTAGCTCCAACTCGGTTTTACAGTGAAAACTGCAGGAACTTCAAACAGGCACTAGGAAACAGACTGAGAAACCTTAGTAAAAGTTTCTACTGCAACCCGTTCCCTTTCTTCTAGATGAACGAACGCCTCTCCACATGCTCATTTCTGAAAGGTAAGTGTGTGTGAATTCCGTACTTCACCTAGCTTGTTGGGAACACAAACTTTCTTTTCAGTTGCAAACACCACTCCATACATATATATTGGGAGGTACTAGCTCCAAATCGGTTTTACAGTGAAAACTGCAGGAGCTTCAAACAGGCACTAGGAATCAGACTGAGAATCCAGAGTAAAAGTTTCTCCTGCCACACGTTCCCTTTGTGCTAGATGAACGAACGTCTCTCCACATGCTCAGTTCAGATAGATATGTGTGTGTTAAAGCAGTCCTTCACCTAGCTTGTTGGGAACACAAAGTTTCTTTTCAGTTGCAAACACAAATCCATAAATATATATGGGTATGGTCTAGCTCCAACGCGGTTTTACAGTGAAAACTGCAGGAAATTCAAACCGGCACTAGGAAACAGACTGAGAAACCAGAGTAAAATTTCTCCTGCAACCCGTTCCCTTTGTGCTAGATGAACGAACGTCTCTCCACATGCTCATTTCGGAGAGATAAATGGGTGTGAAAGCCGTACTTCACCTATCTTGTTGGGAACACAAAGTTTCTTTTCAGTTGCAAACACAACTCCATACATATCTATGGGTATGGGCAAGCTCCAACTCTGTTTTACAGTGAAAACTGCAGAAACTTCAAACCAGCAGTAGGAAACATTCTGAGAAACCAGAGTAAATGTTTCCCCTGCAACCCGTTCCCTTTCTGCTTGATGAACGATCGTCTCTCCACCTGCTCATTTCTGAGAGAAATTTATGTGTGAAAGACGAACTTCACTTAACTTGTTTGGAACACAAAGTTTCTTTTAGGTTGCAAACCCCACTCCATACATATATATGGGGAGGTACTAGCTCCAACTCGGTTTTAAAGGGAAAACTGCAGGAACTTCTAACCGGCACTAGGAAACAGACTGAGAATCCAGAGAAAAAGTTTCTCCTGCAATTCTTTCCCTTTGTGCTAGATGAACGAACGTCTCTCCACATGCTGAGATCGGAGAGATATGTGTGTGTGAAATCCGTAATTCACCTAGCTTGTTGGGAACCCAAAGTTTCTTTTCAGTTGCAAACTCCACTCCATACATATTTATTGGTAGGGTCTATCTCCAACTCGGTTTTACAGAGAAAAGTGCAGGAACTTCAAAGCGGCACTAGGAAACAGACTGAGAAACCAGAGTAAAACTTTCCCCTGCAACCCGTTCCCTTTGTGCTAGATGAACGAACGTCTCTCCACATGCTCAGTTCTGAGACATAAGTGTGTGTGAAAGCCGTCCTTCAACTAGCTTGTTGGGAACACAAAGTTTCTTTTCATTTGCAAACTCCACTCCATACATATCTATGGGTATTGTCTAGCTCCAACTCGGTGTTAAAGTGAAAACTGCAGGAAGTTCAAACCGGCACTAAGAAACTGGCTGAGAAACCAGCGTAAAAATTTCTCCTGCAAACCGTTCCCTTTCTGCTAGATGAACGAACGTCTCTCCTCATGCTCAGTTCTGAGATACGTGTGTGTGAAAGCCGTCCTTCACCTAGCTTGTTGGGAACACAAAAATTCTTATCAGTTGCAAACTCCAATCCATGAATATCTGTGGTTATGGAATAGCTCCAACTCGGTTTACAGTGAAAATTTCAGGATCTTCAAACCGGCACTAGAAAACAGACTGAGAAACCAGAGTAATAGTTTCTCCTGCAACCCGTTCCCTTTCTGCTAGATGAACGAACGTCTCTCCACATGCTCATTTCTGAGAGAAAATTATGTGTGAAAGACGACTTTCACCTAACTAGTTTGGAACTCAAAGTTTCTTTTAGGTTGCAAAATCCACTCCATACATATATAAGGGGATGTACTAGCTCCAACTCGGTTTTACAGGGAAAACTGCAGGAAGTTCTACCCCGCACTAGGAAACAGACTGAGAAACCAGAGTAAATGTTTCTCCTTCAATCCATTCCCTTTGAGCTTGATGAACGAAAGTCTCTCCACATGCTAAGATCGGAGAGATATGTGTGTGTGAAAACCGTAATTCACCTAGCTTGTTGGGAACCCAAACTTTCTTTTCAGTTGCAAACTCCACTCCATACATATATATGGGGAGGTACTAGCTCCAAATCTGTTTTACAGTGAAAACTGCAGGAAATTCAAACCGGCAGTAGGAAACAGACTGAGAAACCAGAGAAAAGTTTCACCTGCACCCCGTTCCCTTTGTGCTAGATGAACGAACATCTCTCCACATGCTCAGTTGTGAGAGATAAGTGTGTGTGCAAGCCGTCGTTCACCAAGCTTGTTGGGAACACAAAGTTTCTTTTCACTTGCAAACTCCACTCCATACATATCTATGGGTATGGGCTAGCTCCAACTCGGTTTCACATTGAAAACTGCAGGAACTTCAAACAGGCACGAGGAAACAGAGTGAGAAACCAGAGAAAAGTTTCTACTGCAACCCGTTCCCTTTGTGCTAGATGAACGAACGTCTCTCCACATGCTCAATTGTGAGAGATAAGTGTGTGTGCAAGCCGTCCTTCAGGTAGCTTGTTGGGAACACAATGATTCTTTCCAGTTGCCAACTCCACTCCATACATATATATGGGGAGGTACTAGTTCCAACTCGGTTTTACAATGAAAACTGCAGGAACTTCAAACCGGCACTAGGAAACAGACTGAGAAGCCAGACTAAAAGTTTCTCCTGCAACCCGGTCCCTTTGTGCTAGATGAACGAACGTCTCTCCACATGCTCAGTTCTGAGAGATAAGTGTGTTTGAAAGCCGTCCTTCACAAAGCTGGTTGGGAACACAAAGTTTCTTTTCATTAACAAAATTCACTCCATACATATCTATGTGTAGTGACTAGTTCCAACACCGTTTTCAGTGAAAATTGCAGGAACTTCAAACCGGCACTAGGAAACACACTGAGCATCCAGATTTAAAGTTTCTCCTGCAACACGTTCCCTTTGTGCTAGATGAACGAACTTCTCCCCGCATGCCCAGTTCTGAGACATAAGTGTGTGTGAAAGCCGTCCTTCACCTAGCTTGTTGGGAACACAAAGTTTCTTTTCAGGTGCAATCTCCACTCCATACATATATATGGGGAGGTACTATCTCCAACTCGGTATTACAGGGAAAACTGCAGGAACTTCAAACCGGCAGTAGGAAACAGACTGAGAAACCAGAGTAAAAGTTTCACCTGCAACCCGTTCCCTATGTGCTAGATGAACGTACATCTTTCCACATGCTCAGTTCTGAGAGATCAGTGTGTGTGAAAGGCGTCCTTCACCTAGCTTGTTTGGAACACAATGTTTCTTTTCAGTTGCAAACTCCACTCCATACATATCTTTGGGTATGGGCAAGCTCAAACTCGGTTTTACAGTGAAAACTGCAGAAACTTCAAACCAGCACTAGGAAACAGACTGAGAAACCAGAGTAAAAGTTTCCCCTGCAACCCGTTCCCTTTCTGCTAGATGAACGAACGTCTCTCCACATGCTCATTTCTGAGAGAAAATTATGTGTGAAAGACGACTTTCACCTAACTAGTTTGGAACTCAAAGTTTCTTTTAGGTTGCAAAATCCACTCCATAAATATATATGGGGATGTACTAGCTCCAACTCGGTTTTACAGGGAAAACTGCAGGAAGTTCTACCCCACACTAGGAAACAGACTGAGAAACCAGAGTAAAATTTCTCCTGCAATCCATTCCCTTTGTGCTAGATGAACGAAAGTCTCTCCACATGCTAAGATCGGAGAGATATGTGTGATTGAAAACCGTAATTCACCTAGCTTGTTGGGAACCCAAAGTTTCTTTTCAGTTGCAAACTCCAAACCATACATATATATGGGGAGGTACTAGCTCCAAATCTGTTTTACAGTGAAAACTGCAGGAACTTCAAACCGGCAGTAGGAAACAGACTGAGAAACCAGAGAAAAGTTTCACCTGCACCCCGTTCCCTTTGTGCTAGATGAACGAACATCTCTCCACATGCTCAGTTCTGAGAGATCAGTGTGTGTGAAAGCCGTCGTTCACCAAGCTTGTTGGGAACACAAAGTTACTTTTCAGTTGCAAACACCACTCCATACATATATATGGGTATTGTCTAGTTCCAACTCGGTGTTAAATTGAAAACTGCAGGAAGTTCAAACCGGCACTAAGAAACTGGCTGAGAAACCAGCGTAAAAATTTCTCCTGCAAACCGTTCCCTTTCTGCTAGATGAACGAACGTCTCTCCTCATGCTCAGTTCTGAGATACGTGTGTGTGAATGCCGTCCTTCACCTAGCTTGTTGGGAACACAAAAATTCTTTTCAGTTGCAAACTCCAATCCATAAATATCTGTGGTTATGGAATAGCTCCAACTCGGTTTTACAGTGAAAATTGCAGGAACTTCAAACCGGCACTTGAAAACAGACTGAGAAACTAGATTAATAGTTTCTCCTGCAACACGTTCCATTTGGGATAGATGAACGAACGTCTCTCAACATGCTAAATTCTGAGAGATATGTTTGTGTGAAAGCCATTCTTCACCTAGCTTGTTGGGAACACAAAGTTTCTATTCAGTTGCAAATTCCACTCCATACATATATATGAGGTGGTACCAGCTCCAACTCGGTTTTACACTGAAAACTGCAGGAACTTCAAACCGGCACTAGGAATCAGACTGAGAAACCAGAGTAAAATTTCTCCTGCAACCCGTTCCCTTTGTGCTAGATGAAAGTACATCTCTCCACATGCTCAGTTGTGAGAGATAAGTGTGTGTGCAAGCCGTCCTTCAGGTAGCTTGTTGGGAACACAATGTTTCTTTCCAGTTGCCAACTCCACTCCATACATATATATGGGGATGTACTAGTTCCAACTCGGTTTTACAATGAAAACCGCAGGATCTTCAAACCGGCACTAGGAAACAGACTGAGAAACCAGACTAAAAGTTTCTCCTGCAAGCCGTTCCATTTGTGCTAGATGAACGAACGTCTCTCCACATGTTCAGTTCTGAGAGATAAGTGTGTGTGAAAGCCGTCCTTCACATAGCTGGTTGGGAACACAAAGTTTCTTTTCATTAACAAAATTCACTCCATACATATCTATGTGTAGGGACTAGCTCCAACACTGTTTTACAGAGAAAACTGCAGGAAATTCAAACGGGCACTCGGAAACAGACTGAGAAACCAGAGTAAAAGTATCCCCTGCAACCCGTTCCCTTTGTGCTAGATGAACGAACGTCTCTCCACATGCTCAGTTCTGAGACATAAGTGTGTGTGAAAGCCGTACTTCAACTAGCTTGTTAGGAACACAAAGTTTCTTTTCAGGTGCAAACTCCACTCCATACATATATTTGGGGAGGTACTAGCCCCAACACATTTTTCAGTGAATATTGCAGGAACTTCAAACCGGCACTAGGAAACACACTGAGCATCCAGATATAAAGTTTCTCCTGCAACACGTTCCCTTTGTGCTGGATGAACGAACTTCTCCCCACATGCCCATTTCTGAGAGAAAACTATGTGTGAAAGCAGTCCTTTATCTAGCTTGTTGGGAAAACAAAGTTTCTTTTAGGTACAAACTCCACTACATACATATATATGGGGAGGTACTATCTCCAACTCGGTATTACAGGGAAAAATGCAGGAACTTCAAACCGGCAGTAGGAAACAGACTGAGAAACCAGAGTAAAATTTCACCTGCAACCCGTTCCCTATGTGCTAGATGAACGAACATCTCTCCACATGCTCAGTTCTGAGAGATCAGTGTGTGTGAAAGCCGTCCTTAACCTAGCTTGTTTGGAACACAATGTTTCTTTTCAGATGCAAACTCCACTCCATACATATCTATGGGTATGGCCAAGCTCAAATTCGGTTTTACAGTGAAAACTGCAGAAACTTCATACCAGCACTAGTAAACAGACTGAGAAACCAGAGTAAAAGTTTCCCCTGCAACCCGTTCCCTTTCTGCTAGATGAACGAACGTCTCTCCACATGCTCATTTCTGAGAGAAAATTATGTGTGAAAGACGACCTTCACCTAACTAGTTTGGAACTCAAAGTTTCTTTTATGTTGCAAAATCCACTCCAAATATATATATGGGGAGGTACAAGCTCCAACTCGGTTTTACAGGGAAAACTGCAGGAAGTTCTACCCCGCACTAAGAAACAGACTGCGAAACCAGAGTAAAAGTTTCTCCTGAAATCCATTCCCTTTGTGCTAGATGAACGAAAGTCTCCCCACATGCTAAGATCGGAGAGATATGTGTGTGTGAAAACCGAAATTCACCTAGCTTGTTGGGAACCCAAATTTTCTTTTCAGTTGCAAACTCCACTCCATACATATATATGGGGAGGTACTAGCTCCAAATCTGTTTTACACTGAAAACTGCAGGAACTTCAAACCGGCAGTAGGAAACAGACTGAGAAACCAGAGAAAAGTTTCACCTGCACCCCGTTCCCTTTGTGCTAGATGAACGAACATCTCTCCACATGCTCAGTTCTGAGAGATCATTGTGTGTGAAAGCCGTCGTTCACCAAGCTTGTTGGGAACTCAAAGTTTCTATTCAGTTGCAAACTCCACTCCATACATATCTATGGATATGGGCTAGCTCCAACTCGGTTTTACATTGAAAACTGCAGGAACTTCTAACCGGCACTAGGAAACAGACTGAGAACCCAGAGTAAAAGTTACCCCTGCAACCCGTTCCCTTTGTGCTAGATGAACGAACGTCTCTCCACATGCTCAGTTCTGAGACATAAGTGTGTGTGAATCCGTCCTTCAACTAGCTTGTTGGGAACACAATGTTCCTTTTTAGTTGGAAACTCCACTCCATACATATTTATGGGAATTTTCTAGCTCCAACTCGGTGTTACAGTGAAAACTGCAGGATGTTCAATCCGGCACTAAGAAACAGACTGAGAAACTAGGGTAAAAGTTTCTCCTGCAACCCGATCCCTTTCTGCTAGATGAACGAACGTCTCTTCACATGCTCAGTTCTGAGATAAGTGTGTGTGAAAGCCGTCCTTCACCTAGCTTGTTGGGAACACAAAGTTTCTTTTCAGATGCAAACTCCAATCCATACATATCTGTGGTTATGGAATAGCTCCAACTCGGTTTTACAGTGAAAATTGCAGGAACTTCCAACCTGCACTTAAAAAAAGACTGAGAAACCAGAGTAATAGTTTTTCCTGCAACCCGTTCCCTTTGTGCTAGATGAAAGAACATCTCTCCACATGCTCAGTTGTGAGAGATAAGTGTGTGTGCAAGCCGTCCTTCAGGTAGCTTGTTGGGAACACAATGTTTCTTTCCAGTTGCCAACTCCAATCCATACATATATAAGGGGAGGTACTAGTTCCAACTCTGTTTTACAGTGAAAACTGCAGGAACTTCAAACCGGCACTAGGAAACAGACTGAGAAGCCAGAGTAAAAGTTTCCCTGCAACCCGTTCTTTTTGTGCTATATCAACGAACGTCTCACCACATGATCAGTTCTGAGACATAAATGTGTGTGAAAGCCAGCTTCAACCAGCTTGTTGGGAACACAAAATTCTTTTCACTAGCAAAATCCACTCCATAAATATCTATGGGTATGGGCTAGCTCCAACTCGGTTTTACAGTGAAAACTGCAGGAACTTCAAACCGGCAGTAGGAAACAGACTGCGAAACCAGAGTAAAAGGTTCTCCTGCAACCCCATTCCCTTTGTGCTAGATGAACAAACGTCTCTCCACATGCTCATTTCTGAGAGATAAGTGTGTGTGAATCCGTCCTTCAACTAGCTTGTTGGGAACACAATGTTCCTTTTTAGTTGCAAACTCCACTCCATACATATATATGGGGTGGTGGTAGCTCCAAATCTCTTTTTACAATGAAATCTGCAGGAACTTCAAACCGGCACTAGGAAACAGACTGAGAAAGCAGAGAAAAAGTGTCTCCTGCAACCCGTTCCCTTGGTACTAGATGATCGAACGTCTCTCCACATGCTCAGTTCTTAGAGATAAGTGTGTGTGAAAGCCGAAATTCACCTAGCTTATTGGGAACACAAAGTTTCTTTTCAGGTGCAAACTCCACTCCATATATTTATATGGGGAGGTACTAGACCCAACACCTTTTTCAGTGAAAATTGCAGGAACTTCAAACCAGCACTAGGAAACACAGTGAGCATCCAGATATAAAGTTTCTCCTGCAAAACGTTCCCTTTGTGCTAGATGAACGAACGTCTCCCCACATGCTCATTTCTGAGAGAAAATTATGTGTGAAAGCCGTCCTTAACCTAGCTTGTTGGGAACACAAAGTTTCTTTTAGGTACAAACCCCACTCCATACATATATATGGGGAGGTACAAGCTCCAACTCGGTTTTACACGGAAAACTGCAGGAACTTCAATCCGGCACTAGGAATCAGACTGATAAACCAGAGAAAAAGTTTCCCCTGCCACCCGTTCCCTTTGTGCTAGATGAACGAACGTCTCTCCACATGCTCAGTTCTGAGAGATATGTGTGTGTGAAAGCTGTCCTTCACCTAGCTTGTTGGGAACACAAAGTTTCTTTTCAGTTGCAAACACAAATCCATACATATATATGGGTATGGTCTAGCTCCAACGCGGTTATACAGTGAAAACTGCAGGAAATTCAAACCGGCACTAGGAAACAGACTGAGAAACTAGAGTAATAGTTTCACATGCAACCCGTTTTTGCAAGATGAACGAACGTCTATCCACATGCTCAGTTCTGAGACATAAGTGTGTGTGAAACCGTCCTTCAACTAGCTTGTGGGGAACACAAAATTTCTTTTCAGTTGCAAACCCCACTCCATATATATGTATGGGTATGGGCTAGCTCCAACTCGGTTTTACAGTGAAAACTGCAGGAAAATCAAACAGGCACTCGGAAACAGACTGAGAAACCAGAGTAATAGTTTCTACTGCAACCCGTTCCCTTTCTGGTAGATAAACGAACGTCTCTCCACATGCTGAATTCTGAGAGATAAATGTGTGTGAAAGCCTTCCTTCACGTAGCTTGTTGGGAACACAAAGTTTCTTTTCAGTTGCCAACTCCTCTCCATATTTTCATATGGGAAGGTACTATCTCCAACACGGTTTTACAGTGAAAACTGCAGAAATTTCAAACCGGCACTAGGAAACAGGCTGAGAAACCAGAGTAAATATTTCTCCTGCAACCCGTTCCCATTGTGCTAAATGAAAGAACGTCGCTCCACATGCTCAGTTCTGAGAGATAAGTGTGTGTGAAAGCCGTCCTTCACCTAGCTTGTTGGAAACACAAAGTTTCTTTTCAGTATTAAACTCCAATCCATATATATATATGGGGAGGTACTAGCTCCACTCCGTTTTACAGTGAAAACTGCAGGAACTTCAAACCGTCACTAGGAAACAGTCTGAGAAACCAGAGTAATAGTTTCTCCTGCAAACCGTTCCTTTTGTGCTAGATGAACGAACGTCTCTCCATATGCTCATTTCTGAGTGATAAGTGTGTGTGAAAGCCTTACTTCACCTATCTTGTTGGGAACACAAAGCTTCTTTTCAGTTGCAAACTCCACTCTATATATATATATATATATGGGGAGGTAAGACCTCCAACTATGTTTTACAGTGAAAACTGCAGGAAGTTCAAACCGGCACAAGGAAACAGACTGAGTATCCAGAGTAAAAGTTTCTACTGCAAACCGTTCCATTTGTGCAAGATGAACGAACATCCCTCCACGTGATCAGTTCTGAGAAATAAGTGTGTGTGAAAGCCGTCCTTCACCTAGCTTTTTGGGAAAACAAATTTTCTTTTCACTTGCAAACGGCACTCCATATATATATATGGGGTGGTTCGAGCTCCAAGTCGGTTTTACAGTGAAAATTGCAGGAATTTCAAACCGGCACTAGGAAACAGACTGAGAACCCAGAGTAAAAGTTTCTCCGGCAACCCGTTCCCTTTGTGCTAGATGAACGAACGTCTCTCCACATGCTCAGTACTGAGAGATAATTGTGTGTGAAAGCCGTCCTTCGCCTAGCTTGTTGGGAACACAAAGTTTCTTTTCAGTTGCCAACACCACTCCATACATATATATGGGGAAGTACGAGCTCACATCGGTTTTACAGTGAATACTACAGGAAATTCAAACCGGCCCTAGGAAACAGACTGAGAAACCAGAGAAAAAGTTTCTCCTGCAACCCTTTCCCTTTGTGCTAAATGAATGAAATTCTCTCCACATGCTCAGTTCTGAGAGATAAGTGTGTGTGAAAGCCGTACTTCACCTAGCTTGTTGGGTACACAAAGTATCTTTTCAGTTGCAAACTCCACTCCATAAATATATATTGGGAGGTAATAGCTCCAAATTTTTTATACAGTGAAAACTGCAGGAAGATAAAACGGGCACTAGGAAACAGACTGAGAACCCAGTGTAAACGTTTATCCTGCAACCCATTCCCTTTGTGCTAGATGAACGAACTTCTCTCCCCATGCTCAGTTCTGAGAGATAATTTTGTGTGATTGCCGTCATTCACCTAGCTTGTTGGGAAGAGAAAGTTTCTTTTCACTTGCAAACTCCACTCCTTACATTTATATGGGGATGTATGGGAACTAACACGGTTTTATAGTGAAAACTGCAGTAAATTAAAACAGGCACTAGGAATCAGACTGAGAAACCAGAGTAATAGTTTCTCATGCAACCCGTTCCCTTTGTGCTAGATGAACGAACGTCGCTCCACATGCTCAGTTCTGAGAGATAAGTGTGTGTGAAAGCCGTCCTTCACCTAGCTTTTTGGAAACACAAAGTTTCTTTTAAGTTTCAAACTCCAATCCATATATATATATGGGGAGGTACGAGCTCCACTCCGTTTTACAGTGAAAACTGCAGGAACTTCAAACCGGCTCTAGGAAACAGTCTGAGAAACCAGAGTAATAGTTACTCCTGCAAACCGTTCCTTTTGTGCTAGATGAACGAACGTCTCTCCACATGCTCATTTCTGAGTGATAACTGTGTGTGAAAGCCTTACTTCACCTATCTTGTTGGGAACACAAAGCTTCTTTTCAGATGCAAACTCCACCCTATACATATATATGGGGAGGTACGAGCTCCAACTATGTTTTACAGTGAAAACTGCAGGAAGTTCAAACCGGCACTAGGAAACAGACTGAGAAACCAGAGTAAAAGTTTCTACTGCAACCCCTTCCCTTTCTGCTAGATGAACGAACATCCCTCCACGTGCTCAGATCTGAGAGATAAGTGTGTGTGAAAGCCGTCCTTCACCTAGCTTTTTGGGAACACAAAGTTACTTTTCACTTGCAAACTCCACTCCATAGATATATATGGGAGGTACGAGCTCCAACTCGGTTTTACATTGAAAACTGCAGTAAATTCAAAC
Source organism: Camelus bactrianus (assembly GCF_048773025.1). Classification (NCBI taxonomy): domain Eukaryota; kingdom Metazoa; phylum Chordata; class Mammalia; order Artiodactyla; family Camelidae; genus Camelus; species Camelus bactrianus. Next base: position 137,940,198 of record NC_133539.1, on the reverse strand, counting down.
CGGCACTAGGAAACAGACTGAGAAACTAGAATAAAATTTCTCCTTCAACCCGTTCCCTTTGTGCTAGATGAACGAACTTCTCTTCCCATGCTCATTTCTGAGAGATATTTGTGTGTGATTGCCGACATTCACCTATCTTGTTGGGAACACAAAGTTTCTTTTCACTTGCAAACTCCATTCCTTATATATATATGGATATGTACGAGCTCTAACATGGTTTTACAGTGAAAACTTCAGTAAATTAAAACCGGCAATAGGAAATAGACTGAGAAACCAGAGTAATAGTTTCTCATGCAACCCGTTCCCTTTGTGCTAGATGAACGAACATCCCTCCACGTGATCAGTTCTGAGAGATAAGTGTGTGTGAAAGCCGTCCTTCACCTACCTTTTTGGGAACACAAAGATTCTTTTCACTTGCAAACTGCACTCCATACATATATATGTGTTGGTTCGAGCTCCAACTCGGTTTTACAGTGAAAACTGCAGGAATTTCAAACCGGCACTAGGAAACAGACTGAGAAACCAGAGTAAAAGTTTCTCCTGCAACCCGTTCCCTTTGTGCTAGATGAACGAACTTCTCTCCCCATGCTCAGTTCTGAGAGATATTTGTGTGTGATTGCCGACATTCACCTAGCTTGTTGGGAACACAAAGTTTCTTTTCACTTGCAAAGTCCACTCCTTATATATATATGGGGATGTACGAGCTCTAACATGGTTTTACAGTGAAAACTTCAGTAAATTAAAACCGGCAATAGGAAATAGACTGAGAAACCAGAGTAATAGTTTCTCATGCAACCCGTTCCCTTTGTGCTAGATGAACGAACATCCCTCCACGTGATCAGTTCTGAGAGATAAGTGTGTGTGAAATCCGTCCTTCACCTACCTTTTTGGGAACACAAAGATTCTTTTCACTTGCAAACTGCACTCCATACATATATATGTGGTGGTTCGAGCTCCAACTCGGTTTTACAGTGAAAACTGCAGGAATTTCAAACCGGCACTAGGAAACAGACTGAGAAACCAGAGTAAAAGTTTCTCCTGCAACCCGTTCCCTTTGTGCTAGATGAACGAACGTCGCTCCACATGCTCAGTTCTGAGAGATAAGTGTGTGTGAAAGCCGTCCTTCACCTAGCTTGTTGGAAACACAAAGTTTCTTTTCAGTTTTAAACTCCAATCCATATATATATATGGGGAGGTACGAGCTCCACTCTGTTTTACAGTGAAAACTGCAGTAACTTCAAACCGTCACTAGGAAACAGTCTGAGAAACCAGAGTAATAGTTTCTCCTGCAAACCGTTCCTTTTGTGCTAGATGAACGAACGTCTCTCCATATGCTCATTTCTGAGTGATAAGTGTGTGTGGAAGCCTTACTTCACCTATCTTGTTGGGAAAACAAAGCTTCTTTTCAGTTGCAAACTCCACTCTCTCTCTATATATATATGGGGAGGTAAGAGCTCCAACTAGATTTTACAGTGAAAACTGCAGGAAGTTCAAACCGGCACAAGGAAACAGACTGAGAAATCAGAGTAAAAGTTTCTACGGCAACCCGTTCCGTTTGTGCTAGATGAACGAACATCCCTCCACGTGATCAGTTCTGAGAGATAAGTGTGTGTGAAAGCCGTCCTTCACCTAGCTTTTTGGGAACACAAATTTTCTTTTCACATGCAAACTGCACTCCATACTTATATATGGGGTGGTTCGAGCTCCAACTCGGTTTTACAGTGAAAACTGCAGGAATTTCAAACCGGCACTAGGAAACAGACTGAGAACCCAGAGTAAAAGTTTCTCCTGCAAACCGTTCCATTTGTGCTAGATGAACGAAAGTCTCTCCACATGCTCAGTACTGAGAGATAATTGTGTGTGAAAGCCGTCCTTCGCCTATCTTGTTGGGAACACAAAGTTTCTTTTCACTTGCAAAATACTCTCCATACATATATATGGGGAGGTACTATCCCCAACTCGATTTTACGGTGAAAACTGCAGGGACTTCAAACCGGCACTAGGTAACAGACTGAGAAACCAGAGTAAAATTTTCTCCTGCAAACCGTTGCCTTTGTGCTAGATGAACGAAAGTCTATCCACATGCTCAGTTCTGAGAGATATGAGTGTGTGAAAGCCATACTTCACTTTCCTAGTTGTGAACACAAATTTCCTTGTCAGTTGCAAATTCCCCTCCATACATATATATGGGGAGATAAAAGCTACAAATCTTTTGTACAGTGAAAACTGCAGGTACTTCAAACTGGCACTAGGAAACATACTGAGGAACCAGAGTAAAAGTTTCTCCTGTAAACCCTTCCCTTTCTGCTAGATGAACGAACGTCTCTCCACATGCTAATTTCTGAGAGATAAGTGTGTGTGATTGCCGTCCTTCATTTAGCGTGTTGGGAAAACAAAGATTGTTTTCATTTGCAAACTCCATTCCATATATATATGAGATGAGGTACAAGCTCCAACTCGGTTTTACAGTGTAAACTGCAGGAAATTCAAAACGGCACTAGGAAACAGACTGAGAAAACAGAGTAAAAATTTCTCCTGCAACCCGTTCCATTTTTGCTAGATAAACAAATGTCTCTCCACATGCTCTGTTTTGAGAGATAAGTGTGTGTGAAAGCCGACCTTCAACTAGCGTGTTGGGAACACAAAGATTATTTTCTCATGCAAACTACTCTCCATACATTAATATTTGGAGGTACTAGCTCCAACTCTCTTTTAAAGTGAAAACTGCACGAATTTCAATCCGGCACTAGGAAACAGTGTGAGAAACCAGAGAATATTTTCTCCTGCAACCCGTTCCATTTGTGCTAGATGAACGAACGCCTCTCCACATGCTCATTTCTGAAATATAAGTGTGTTTGAAAGCCTTACTTCACCTATCTTGTTGGGAACACAAAGTTTCTTTTCAGTTACAAACTCCACTCCATAAATATATATGGGGAGGTACTAGCTCCAACTGCGTTTTACAGTGATAACTGCAGGAAATTCAAACCGGCACTAGGAAACAGACTGAGAAAACAGAGCAAAAATTTCTCCTGCAACCCGTTCCTTTGTGCTAGATGAAAGAACGTCTCTCCACATGCTCAGTTCTGAGAGATAAGTGTGTTGAAAGCCGTCCTTCAACTAGCGTGTTGGGAACACAAAGATTCTTTTCTCTTGCAAACACCACTCCATACTTATATATGGGGAGGTACGAGCTCCAACTCGGTTTTACAGTGTAAACTGCAGTTAATTCAAACCGGCACTAGGAAACAGACTGAGAAACCAGAGTAAAAGTTTCTCCTGCAACCAGTTCCCTTTGTGCTAAATGAACGAACGACCCTCCACATGCTCAGTTCTGAGAGATAAGTGTGTGTGAAAGCCGTCCTTCAACTAGCTTGTAGGGAACACTAAGTTTGTTTTCAGTTGCAAACCCCACTCCATACATATATATGGGGAAGTACTAGCTCCAAATCGGTTTTACATTGAAAACTGCAGGAACATCAAACCGGGACTAGAAAACAGACTGAGAAGTCAGAGTAAAAGTTTCTCCTGCAACCCGTTCCCTTTGTGCTAGATGAACGAACGTCTCTCCACATGCTCTTTTCTGAAATATAAGTGTGTTTGGAAGCCTTCCTAACCTTGCTTGTTGGAAACACAAAGATACTTTTCAGTTGCAAACTCCACTCCATAAATATATATGGGGTGGTACTAGCTCCAACGGCATTTTACAGTGAAAACTGCACGAAGTTCAAAACGGCACTATTAAACATTATGAGAAACCAGAGAAAAGTTTCCCCTGCAGCCTGTTTCATTTGTGCTAGATGAACGAACGTCTCTCAACATGCTTAATTGTGAGAGATAAGTGTGTGTGAAAGCCATACTTCAACTAGCTTGTTGGGAACTCAAAGTTTATATTCAGTTGCAAACACCGCTCCATACATATATAAGAGTAGGCACTAGATCCAACTCGGTTTTACAGTGAAAACTGCAGGAAATCAAACCGGCACTAGGAAACACACTGAGAAACCAGAGAAAACTTTGTCTTGCAATTAGTTCCATTTGTGCTAGATGAACGAACGTCTCTCCACAGGCTCAGTTCTGAGAGATAATTTTGTGTGAAAGCCGTCCTTCATCTAGCGTGTTGGGAACACAAAGATTCTTTTCTCTTTCAAACAACACTCCATACATATATATGGGGTGGTACGAGCTCCAAATCGGTTTTACAGTGAAAAATGCAGTTAATTCAAACCGGCACTAGGAAACAGACTGAGAAACCAGAGTAAATGTTTCCCCTGCAAACCGTTCCCTTTGTGCTAGATGAACGAACGTTTTTCCACATGCTCACTTCTGAGAGATAAGGGTGTGTGAAAGCCGTCCTTCACCTAGCTTGTTGGGAACACAAAGTTACTTTTCACTTGCATACTCCATCCATACATATATATGGGGAGGTACGAGCTCCAACTCGGTTTTACAGAGATAACTGCAGAAAGGTCAAACCGACACAAAGAAACAGACTGAGAAACCAGTGTAAAAGATTCTCCTGCAAACCGTTCCCTTTGTGCTAGATGAACGAAAGTCTCTACACACGCTCAGTTCTGAGAGATAAGTGTGTGTTAAAGCCGTCCTTCACCTAGCTTGTTGGGAACACAATGTTCCTTTTCACTTGCAAACTCCACTCCATAAATGTATAAGGGGAGGTACAAGCTCCAACTCGATTTTACAGTGAAAACTGCAGGAACTTCAAACCGGCACTAGGAAACAGACTGAGAATCTAGAGAAATATTTTCTCCTGCAACCCGTTCCTTTTGTGCTAGATGAACGAACGTCTCTCCACATGCTCAGTTCTGAGAGATAAGTGTGTGTGAAAGCCGTCCTTCAACTAGCTTGTTGGGATACAAAGTTTCTTTTCACTTGCAAACTCCACTCCATAAATATATATGGGGTGGTAAGATCTCCAACACGGTTTTACAGTGAAAACTGCAGGAAGTTCAAACCGGCACTAGGAAACAGACTGAGAAACCGGAGTAAAAATTTCTCTTGCAACCCGTTCCTTTTGTGCTACATGAACGAACGTCTCTCCGCATGCTCAGTTCTGAGAGATAAGTGTGTGTTAATGCCGTACTTCACCTAGCTTGTTGGGAACAGAAAGTTTCTTTTCAGTTGCAAGCTCCACTCCATAAATATATATGCGGAGGTACTAGCTCTAAATCGTTTTTACAGTGAAAACTGCAGGAAGTTTAAACCGGCACTAGTAAACAGACTGAGAAAGCAGAGTAAAAGTTGCACCTTCAACCCGTTCCCATTGTGCTAGATGAACGAACGTCTCTCCACATGCTCAGTTCTGAGAGATAAGTGTGTGTGAATGCCTAACTTCACCTAGCTTGTTGGGAACACAAAGTTTCTTTTCTGTTGCAAACTCCACTCCATTAATATATATGGGGAGGTATTAGATCCAACTCGGTTTTACAGGGAAAACTGCAGGAAGTTCAAACCAGCACTAGGAAACAGAATGAGAATCCAGAGTAAAAGTTTCTCCTGCAAAACGTTCCCTTTGTGCTAGATGAACGAACGTCTCTCCACATGCTCTGTTCTGAGAGATAAGTGTGTGTGAAAGCCGTCCTTCACATAGCTTTTTGGGAATACAAAGTTTCTTTCCACTTGCAAACTCCACTCCATAAGTATATATGGGGTGGTTTGAGCTCCAACCCGGTTTTACAGTGAAAACTGCAGGATGTTCAAACCGGCATTAGGAAACAGATTGAGAAACCAGAGTAAAATTTTCTCCTGCAACCCGTTCCCTTTTTGCTAGATGAACGAACGTCTCTCCACATGCTCAGTTCTGAGAGATAAGTGTGTGTGAAAGCCGTCCTTCACATAACTTTTTGGGATCACAAAGTTTCTTTTCACTTGCAAACTCCAATTCATACATATATATGGGGAGGTACTAGACCAACTCGGTTTTACAGTGAAAACTGCAGAAAATTAAAACCGGCACTAGGAAACAGAATGAGAAACCAGAGTGAAAGTTTCTCCTGAAACCCTTTCCCTTTGTGCCAAATGAACGAAAGTCTATACACATGCTCAGTTCTGAGAGATAAGTGTGTGTGAAAGCCATCCTTCTCCTAGCTTGTTGAGAACACAAATTTTCTTTTCAGTTGCAAACCCCACTCCATACATATATATGAGGAGGAAAGTGCTTCAACTCTGTTTTACAGTGAAAACTGCAGGAACTTCAAACCGACACTAGGAAACAGTCTGAGAAAACAGAGTAATAGTTTCTCCTGCAAACCGTTCCCTTTGTGCTAGATGAACGAACGTCTCTCCACATGCTCAGTTCTGAGAGAAAATTGTGTGTGAAAGCCGTCCTTCAACAAGCTTGTTGTGATCACAAAGTTTCTTTTCACATGGTAACTGCACTCCATACTTTTATATGGGGAGGTTCGAGCTCCAACTCTGTTTACAGTGAAAACTGCAGGAATTTCAAACCGGCACTAGGAAACAGACTGAGAACCGAGAGTAAAAGTTTTCCCTGCAACCCCTTCCCTTTGTGCTAAATGAACGATCGTCTCTCCACATGCTCAGTTCTGAGAGAAATTTGTGTGTGAATGCCGTCTTTCACCTAGCTGGTTGGGAACACATAGTTTCTTTTCAGTTGCAAACACCACTCCATATATATATATGGGTAGGTACGAGCTCCATCTCGGTTTAACAGTGAAAACTGCAGGAAGTTCTAACCGGCACTAGGAAACAGACTGAGAAACCAGAGAAAAATTTCACCTGCAACCCGTTCCTTTTGTGCTAGATGAACGAACGTCTCTCCACATGTTCAGTTCTGAAAGATAAGTGTGCGTGAAAGCCATCCTTCACCATGCTTGTTGGGAACACAAAGTTACTTTTCACTTGCAAACTCCACTCCATACATATATATGGGTAGGTACGAGCTCCAACTCTGTTTTACAGTGAAAACTTCAGGAAGTTCTAACCGGCACTAGGAAACAGACTGAGAAACCAGAGAAAAATTTCACCTGCAACCCGTTCCCTTTGTGCTAGATGAACGAACGTCTCTCCAAATGCTCAGTTCTGAGAGATAAGAGTGTGTGAAAGCCGTCCTTCACCTAGCTTGTTGGGAACACAAAGTTTCTTTTCATTTGCAAACTCCATTCCATACATATATGTGATGAGGTACTAGCTCCAACTCGGTTTTAAAGTGAAAACTGCAGGAAGTTCAAACCGGCACTAGGAAAAAGTCTGAGAAACAAGAGAATAGTTTCTGCTGCAACCCGTTCCGTTTGTGCTAGATGAACGAACGTCTCTCCACATGCTCAATTTGAGAGATACGTGTGTGTGTAAGCCATCCTTCAACTAGCTTGTTGGGAACACAAAGTTTATATTCAGTTGCAAATTCCAATCCATACATATCTAAGATTAGGGTCTAGCTCCAACTCTGTTTTACAGTGAAAACTGCAGGAAATCAAACCGGCACTAGGAAACAGACTGAGAATCTAGAGAAAAATTTTCTCCTGCAACCCGTTCCTTTTGTGCTAGATGAACGAACGTCTCTCCACATGCTCAGTTCTGAGAGATAAGTGTGTGTAAAAGCCGTCCTTCACCTAGCTTGTTGGGAAATCAAAGTTTCTTTTCACTTGCAAACTCCACTCCATAAATATATATGGGGTTGTAAGATCTCCAACACGGTTTTACAGTGAAAACTGCAGGAATTTCAAACCTGCACTAGGAAACAGACTGAGAAACCGGAGTAAAAATTTCTTCTGCAACCCGTTCCTTTTGTGCTACATGAACGAACGTTTCTCCGCATGCTCAGTTCTTAGAGATAAGTGTGTGTTAATGCCGTACTTCACCTAGCTTGTTGGGACCACAAAATTTCTTTTCAATTGCAAGCTCCACTCCATAAATATATATGCGGAGGTACTAGCTCTAAATAGTTTTTACAGTGAAAACTGCAGGAAGTTTAAACCGGCACTAGTAAACAGACTGAGAAAGCAAAGTAAAAGTTGCACCTTCAACCCGTTCCCATTGTGCTAGAAGAACGAACGTCTCTCCACATGCTCAGTTCTGAGAGATAAGTGTGTGTAAAAGCCGTCCTTCACCTAGCTTGTTGGGAACACAAAGTTTCTTTTCAGTTGCAAATTCCACTCCATACATATATATGGGGAGGTACTAGCCACAACACAGTTTTACAGTGAAAACTGCAGGAAATCAAACCGGCACTAGGAAACAGACTGAGAAACCAGAGAAAAGTTTCTCTTGCAATCAGTTCCATTTGTGCTAGATGAACGAACGTCTCTCCACAGGCTCAGTTCTGAGAGATAATTTTTTGTGAAAGCCGTCCTTCATCTAGCGTGTTGGGAACACAAAGATTCTTTTCTCTTTCAAACTACACTCCATAAATATATATGGGGAGGTACCAGCTCCAACTCGGTTTTACAGTGAAAACTGCAGTTAATTCAAACCGGCACTAGGTAACAGACTGAGAAACCAGAGTAAAAGTTTCTCCTGCAACCCCTTCACTTTGTGCTAAATGAACGAACGTCCCTCCACATGCTCAGTTCTGAGAGATACGGGTATGTGAAAGCCGTCCTTCACCTAGCTTGTTGGGAACACAAAGTTACTTTTCACTTGCATACTCCACTCCATACATATATATGGGGAGGTACGAGCTCCAACTCGGTTTTACAGTGATAACTGCAGGAAGGTCAAACCGACACTAAGAAACAGACTGAGAAACCAGTGTAAAAGATTCTCCTGCAAACCGTTCCCTTTGTGCTAGATGAACGAAAGTCTCCCCACATGCTCAGTTCTGAGAGAAAAGTGTGTGTGAAAGCCGTCCTTCACCTAGCTTGTTGTGATCACAAAGTTTCTTTTCACATGAAAACTGCACTCCATACATTTATATGGGGAGGTTCGAGCTCCAACTCGGTTTACAGTGAAAACTGCAGGAATTTCAAACCGGCACTAGGAAACAGACTGAGAACCGAGAGTAAAAGTTTTCCCTGCAACCCTTTCCCTTTGTGCTAAATGAACGATCGTCTCTCCACATGCTCAGTTCTGAGAGATATTTGTGTGTGAATGCCGTCTTTCACCTAGCATGTTGGGAACACATAGTTTCTTTTCAGTTGCAAACACCACTCCATACATATATATGGGGAGGTACGAGTTCCATCTCGGTTTAACAGTGAAAACTGCAGGAAGTTCTAACCGGCACTAGGAAACAGACTGAGAAACCAGAGAAAAATTTCACCTGCAACCCGTTCAATTTGTGCTAGATGAACGAACGTCTCTCCACATGTTCAGTTCTGAAAGATAAGTGTGCGTGAAAGCCATTCTTCACCATGCTTGATGGGAACACAAAGTTTCCTTTCACTTGCAAACTCCACTCCATACATATATATGGGTAGGTACGAGCTCCAACTCTGTTTTACAGTGAAAACTGCAAGAAGTTCTAACCGGCACTAGGAAACAGACTGAGAAACCAGAGAAAAATTTCACCTGCAACCCGTTCCCTTTGTGCTAGATGAACGAACGTCTCTCCAAACGCTCAGTTCTGAGAGATAAGAGTGTGTGAAAGCCGTCCTTCACCTAGCTTGTTGGGAACACAAAGTTTATATTCAGTTGTAAACTCCAATCCATACATATCTAAGAGTAGGGTCTAGCTCCAACTCTGTTTTACAGTGAAAACTGCAGGAAATCAAACCGGCACTAGGAAACAGACTTAGAAATCAGAGTAAAAGTTGCACCTTCAACCCGTTCCCATTGTGCTAGATGAACGAACGTCTCTCCACATTCTCAGTTCTGAGAGATAAGTGTGTGTGAATGCATACGTTCACCTAGCTTGTTGGGAACACAAAGTTTCTTTTCTGTTGCAAACTCCACTCCATTAATATATATGGGGAGGTATTAGATCCAACTCGGTTTTACACGGAAAACTGCAGGAAGTTCAAACCGGCACTAGGAAACAGAGTGAGAATCCAGAGTAAAAGTTTCTCCTGCAAACCATTCCCTTTGTGCTAGATGAAAGAACGTCTCTCCAAATGCTCTGTACTGAGAGATAAGTGTGTGTGAAAGCCGTCCTTCACATAGCTTGTAGGGAACACAAAGTTTCTTTCCACTTGCAAACTCCACTCCATAAGTATATATGGGGTGGTTTGAGCTCCAACCCGGTTTTACAGTGAAATATGCAGGAAGTTCAAACCGGCACTAGGAAACAGATTGAGAAACCAGAGTAAAATTTTCTCCTGCAACCCGTTCCCTTTGTGCTAGATGAACGAACGTCTCTCCACATGTTCAGTTCTGAGAGATAAGTGTGTGTGAAAGCCGTGCTTCACCTAGCATGTTGGGAACACAAAGTTTCTTTTCAGTTGCAAACTCCAATCCATACATATATATGGGGAGGTACTAGCTCCAAATATTTTTTACAGTGAAAACTGCAGGAATTTCAAACCGGCACTAGGAAACAGACTGAGAAACCAGTGTAAAATTTTCTCCGGCTACCCTTTCCCTTTGTGCTAGATGAACGAACGTCTCTCCATATGCTCATTTCTGAGAGATAAGGGTGTGTGGAAGCCGTCCTTCACCTAGCTTGTTGGGAACATAAAGTTTCTTTTCAGTTGAATACACCACTCCATATATATATATGAGTAGGTACGATCTCCAACTCTGTTTTACAGTGAAAACTGCAGGATCTTCATAATGGCACTAGGAAACAGACTGAGAAACCAGAGTAAAAGTTTCTCCTGCAACCTGATCCCTTTGTGACAATTGAACGTACGTCTCTCCACATGCTCAGTTCTGAGAGATAAGTGTGTGTGAAAGCCGTCCTTCTCCTAACTTGTTGGGAACACAAAGTTTCTTTTCACTTGAATACACCACTCCATACATATATATGTGGAGGTACTAGCTCCAACTCGGTTTTACAGTGAAAACTGCACGAAGTTCAAACCGGCCCTAGGAAACAGCCTGAGAAACCAGAGGAAAGTTTCTCCTGCAAACCGTTCTTTGTGCTAGATGAACGAACGTCTCTCCACATGCTCAGTTCTGAGAGATAATTGTGTGTGAATGCCCTCCTTCACCTAGCTTGTTGGGAACACAAAGTTTCTTTTCAGTTGCAAATTCCACTCCATACATATATATGGGGATGTACTAGCCCCAACACTGTTTTACAGTGAAAACTACAGGAAATCAAACCGGCACTAGGAAACAGACTGAGAAACCAGAGAAAAGTTTCTCTTGCAATCAGTTCCATTTGTGCTAGATGAACGAACGTCTCTCCACAGGCTCAGTTCTGAGAGATAATTTTGTGTGAAAGCCGTCCTTCATCTAGCGTGTTGGGAACACAAAGATTCTTTTCTCTTTCAAACTACACTCCATACATATATATGGGGAGGTACCAGCTCCAACTCGGTTTTACAGTGAAAACTGCAGTTAATTCAAACCGGCACTAGGTAACAGACTGAGAAACCAGAGTAAAAGTTTCTCCTGCAACCCCTTCACTTTGTGCTAAATGAACGAAAGTCTATACACATGCTCAGTTCTGAGAGATATTTGTGTGTGAATGCCGTCTTTCACTTAGCTGGTTGGGAACACATAGTTTCTTTTCAGTTGCAAACACCACTCCATGCATATATATGGGGAGGTACGAGCTCCAACTCGGTTTAACAGTGAAAACTGCACGAAATTCAACCCAGCACTAGGAAACAGACTGAGAATCCAGAGAAAAATTTCACCTGCAACCCGTTCCTTTGTGCTAGATGAACGAACGTCTCTCCACATGTTCAGTTCTGAAAGATAAGTGTGCGTGAAAGCCATCCTTCACCATGCTTGTTGGGAACACAAAGTTTCTTTTCACTTGCAAACTCCACTCCATAAATATATATGGGGAGGTACGAGCTCCAACACTGTTTTACAGTGAAAACTGCAGGAAATTCAACCCGGCACTAGGAAACAGACTGAGAATCCAGAGTAATAATTTCTCATGCAACCCGTTGCCTTTGTGCTTGATGAACGAACGTCTCTCCAAATGCTCAGTTCTGAGAGATAAGTGTGTGTTAAAGCCGTCCTTCACCTAGCTTGTTGGGAACACAAAGTTTCTTTTCATTTGCAAACTCCATTCCATACATATATGTGATGAGGTACTAGCTCCAACTCGGTTTTAAAGTGAAATCTGCAGGAAGTTCAAACCGGCACAAGGAAAAATTCTGAGAAACCAGAGAATAGTTTCTCCTGCAACCCGTTCCGTTTGTGCTAGATGAACGAACGTTTCTCCACATGCTCAATTTGAGAGATAAGTGTGTGTGTAAGCCATCCTTCACCTAGCTTGTTGGGAACACAAAGTTTATATTCAGTTGCAAACTCCACTCCAAACATATCTTAGAGTAGGGACTAGCTCCAACTCTGTTTTACAGTGAAAACTGCAGGAAATCAAAACGGCACTAGGAAACAGACTGAGAAACCAGAGAAAAGTTTCTCCTGCAACCCGTTCTTTGTGCTAGATTAACGAACGTCTCTCCACATGCTCAATTTGAGAGATAAGTGTGTGTGTAAGCCATACTTCACCTAGCTTGATGGGAACACAATGTTTATATTCAGTTGCAAACCCCACTCCATACATATATATGGGGAAGTACTAGCTCCAAATCGGTTTTACATTGAAAACTGCAGGAACATCAAACCGGGACTAGAAAACAGACTTATAAGCCAGAGTAAAAGTTTCCCCTGCAACCCGTTCACTTTGTGCTAGATGAACGAACGTCTCTCCACATGCTCAATTGTGAGAGATAAGTGTGTGAGAAAGCCATACTTCAACTAGCTTGTTGGGAACACAAAGTTTATATTCAGTTGCAAATACCACTCCATACATATATAAGAGTACGCACTAGCTCCAACTCGGTTTTACAATGAAAACTGCAGGAAATCAAACCGACACCAAGAAACAGACTGAGAAACTAGGGAAAAGTTTCTCTTGCAATCAGTTCCATTTGTGCTAGATGAACGAACGTCTATCCACAGACTCAGTTGTGAGAGATAATTGTGTGTGAAAGCCGTCCTTCATCTAGCGTGTTGGGAACACAAAGATTCTTTTCTCTTTCTAACTACACTCCATACATATATATGGGGAGGTACGAGCTCCAACTCGATTTTACAGTGAAAACTGCAGTTAATTCAAACCGGCACTAGGAAACAGACTGAGAAACCAGTTTAAAAGATTCTCCTGCAAACCGTTACCTTTGTGCTAGATGAACGAAAGTCTCTACACACGCTCAGTTCTGAGAGATAAGTGTGTGTGAAAGCCGTCATTCACCTAGCTTGTTGGGAACACAATGTTTCTTTTCACTTGCAAATTCCACTCCATAAATATATAAAGGGAGGTACCAGCTCCAACTCGATTTTACAGTGAAAACTGCAGGAACTTCATCCGGCACTAGGAAACAGACTGAGAATCTAGAGAAAAATTTTCTCTAGCAACCCGTTCCTTTTGTGCTAGATGAACGAACACTCTCCACATGCTCAGTTCTCAGAGATAAGTGTGTGTGAAAGCCATTCTTCAACTAGCTTGTTGGGAACACAAAGTTTGTATTCATTTGCAAACTTCATTCCATACATATATATGGGGAGGTACGATCTCCATATCTGTTTTACATTGAAAAATACTGGAAGATCAAACTGGCACTAGGAAACAAACTGAGAAACCAGAGTAAACGTTTCTACAACAAACCGTTCCCTTTCTGCTAGATGAACGAAAGTCTCTCCACATGCTCAGTTCTGTGAGATAAGTGTGTGTGAAAGCCGTACTTCAAATAGATTGTTGGGAACTCAAAGTTTCTTTTCACTTGCATACTCCACTCCATACATATATATGTGGCGGGATTAAATCCAACTCGGTTTTACAGTGAAAACTGCACGAAGTTCAAACCGGCACTTGGAAACAGTCTGAGAAACCAGAGAAAAGTTTCTACTGCAACCCGTTCCCTTTGTGCTAGATGAACGAACGTCTCTCCACATGCTCAGTTCTGAGATATAAGTGTGTGTGAAAGCCATACTTCACCTAGCATGTTGGGAACACAAAGTTTCTTTCAGTTGCAAACCCCAATCCATACATATATATGGGGAGGTACTAGCTCCAAATATTTTTTACAGTGAAAACTGCAGGAAGTTCAAACCGGCACTAGGAAACAGACTGAGAAACCAGAGTAAAATTTTCTCCGGCTACCCTTTCCCTTTGTGCTAGATGAACGAACGTCTCTCCACATGCTCATTTCTGAGAGATAAGGGTGTGTGGAAGCCGTCCTTCACCTAGCTTGTTGGGAACATAAAGTTTCTTTTCAGTTGCAAACTCCACTCCATATATATATATGAGTAGGTACGAGCTCCAACACGGTTTTACAGTGAAAACTGCAGTAAATTCATACCGGCCCTAGGAAACAGACTGAGAAATGTGAGTAAAAGTTTCTCCTGCAACCCGTTCCCTTTTGTGCTAGTTGAACGAACGTCTCTCCACATGCTCAATTCTAGAGATAAGTGTGTGTGAAAGCCGTCCTTCACCTAGCTTGTTCTGAACACAAAGTTTCTTTTCAATTCCAAAATCCACTCCATACATATATATGGGGAGGTACTGGCTCCAACTCGGTTTTACAGTGAAAACTGCAGGATCTTCATAACGGCAGTAGGAAACAGACTGAGAAACCAGAGTAAAAGTTTCACCTGCAACCTGATCCCTTTGTGATAATTGAACGAACGTCTCTCCACATGCTCAGTTCTGAGAGATAAGTGTGTGTGAAAGCCGTCCTTCTCCTAACTTGTTGGGAACACAAAGATTCTTTTCTCTTGTGTACTCCACTCCATACATATATATGTGGAGGTACTAGCTCCAACTCGGTTTTACAGTGAAAACTGCACGAAGTTCAAACCGGCACTAGGAAACAGCCTGAGAAACCAGGGAAAAGATTCTCCTGCAAACCGTTCTTTGTGCTAGATGAACGAAAGTCTCTCCACATGCTCAGTTCTGAGAGATAATTGTGTGTGAATGCCGTCCTTCACCTAGCTTGTTGGGAACACAAAGTTCCTTTTCAGTTGCAAACTCCACTCCATACATATATATGGGGAGGTACTAGCCCCAACACAGTTTTACAGTGAAAACTGCAAGAACTTCAAACCAGCACTAGGAAACAGACTGAAGAACCAGAGTAAAATTTCTCCTGCAACCCGTTCCATTTGTGCTAATTGAACAAACGTCTCTCAACATGCTCAGTTCTGATATAAATGTGTGTGAAATCCGTCCTTCACCTAGCTTGTTGGGAACACAAATTTTCTTTTCAATTGCAAACTCCACTCCATACATATATATGGTAGGTACGAGCTCCAACTCGATTTTAGAGTGAAAACTGCTGTAAATTCAAACCGGCACTAGGAAACAGACTGAGAACCCTTAGTAAAATTTTTTCCTGCATCCCGTTCCGTTTTGTGCTAGTTGAACGAACATCTCTCCACATTCTCTGTTCTGAGAGATAAGTGTGTGTGAAAGCCATCCTTCACATAGCATTTGGGAACACAAAATTTCTTTTCAGTTGCAAACTCCACTCCATAAATATATATGGGGAAGTACTAGCTCCAACTCGGTTTTACAGTGTAACCTGCAGGAACTTCAAACTGGCACTAGGAAACAGACTGAGAAACCAGAGTAAAAGTTTTTCCTGCAACCCGTTCCTTTGTGCTAGATGAACGAACGTCTCTCTACATGCTCAGTTCTGAGAGATACGTGTGTGTGAAAGCCTTTCTTCACCTAACTTGTTGGGAACACAATGTTTCCTTTCAGTTGCAAACTACAATCCGTAAATATATATATGGGGAGGTACTAGCTCCAAATCGGATTTACAGTGAAAAATGCAGTAACTTAAAACCGGCACTAGGAATCAGACTGAGAAACCAGAGTAAAAGTTTCTCCTGCATCCTGATCCCTTTGTGCTAATTGAACGAACGTCTCTCCACATGCTCAGTTCTGAGAGATAATTTTGTGTGAAAGACGTCCTTCATCTAGTTTGTTGGGAACACAAAGTTTCTTTTCAGTTGCAAACTCCACTCCATACATATATATTGGGAGGTACAAGCTCCAACCCGGTTTTACAGTGAGAACTGCAGGAACTTCAACCTGGCACTAGGAAAGAGTCTGAGAAACCACAGTAAATGTTTCTCCTGCAACCCGTTCCCTTTGTGCTAGATGAACGTACGTCTCTCCACATGCTCAGTTCTGAGAGATAATTGTGTGTGAAAGCCTACCTTCAACTAGCTTATTTCGAACACAAAGTTCTTTACTGTTGCAAACTCCACTCCATAAATATATATGGGGAAGAATTAGATCCAACTCGGTTTTACAGTGAAAACTGCATTAACTTCAAACCGGCACTAGGAAACAGACTGAGAATCCAGAGTAAAATTTTCTCCTGCAACCTGTTCACTTTGTGCTAGATGAAAGAAAGTCTCTCCACATGCTTATTTCTGAGAGATTAATGTGTGTGAAATCCGTTCTTCAACTAGCTTGTTGGGAACACAAAGTTTTTTTTCACTTGCAAAATCCAATCCATACATATATATGAGGAGGTACTAGCCCAACTCTTTTTTACAGTGAAAACTGCAGAAAATTAATACCGGCACTAGGAAACAGAATGAGAAACCACAGTAAAGTTTCTCCTGCAACCATTTCCCTTTGTGCTAGATGAACGAACTTCTCTCAAATGCTCAGTTCTGAGAGATAATTGTGTGTGAAAGCCATACTTCTCCTGGCTTGTATGGAACACAAAGCTATTTTTCGTTGCAAACACCACTCCATACATATATATGAGGATTTAAGAGCTCCAACTCTGTTTTACAGTGAAAAATGCAGGAACTTCAACCCGGTACTAGGAAACACACTGAGAAACCAGAGTAAAAGTTTCCCTGCAAACCTTTCCTTTTGTGCTACATGAACGAACGTCTCCCCGCATGCTCTGTTTTGAGAGATAAGTGTGTGTTAATGCCATAATTCACATAGCTTGTTGGGAACACAAAGTTTCTTTTCAGTTGCAAGCTCCACTCCATAAATATATATGCGGTGGTACTAGCTCTAAATCATTTTTACAAAGAAAACTGCAGGAATTTTAAACCGGCACTAGGAAACAGACTGAGAAACCAGAGTAAAAGTTGCACCTTCAACCCGTTCCCATTGTGCTAGATGAACGAACGTCTCTCCACATGCTCAGTTCTGAGAGATAAGTGTGTTTGAATGCCTACCTTCACCTTGCTTGTTGGGAACACAAAGTTTCTTTTCTGTTGCAAACTCCACTCCAGAAATATATATGGGGAGGTATTAGATCCAACTCGGTTTTACAGGGAAAACTGCAGGAATTTCAAACCGGCACTAGGAAACAGAGTGAGAATCCAGAGTAAAAGTTTCTCCTGCAAACCGTTCCCTTTGTGCTAGATGAACGAACGTCTCTCCACCTGCTGTGTTCTGAGAGATAAGTGTGTGTGAAAGCCGTCCTTCACATAGCTTTTTCAGAACACAAAGTTTCTTTTCAGTTGCAAACTCCACTCCATATATATCTATGAGTAGGGAATAGCTCCAACTCGGTTTTACAGTGAAAACTGCAGGAATTTCAAACCGGCTCTAGGAAATATACTGAGGAACCAGAGAAAATTTTCTCCTGCAAACTGTTCTCTTTGTGCTAGATTAACGAACGTCTCTCCACAGGGTCATTTCTGAGAAATAAGTGTGTGTGAATGCCGTTCTTCACCTAGCTTGTTGGGAACACAAAGTTTCTTTTCAATAGCAAATTTCACTCCATACATATATATGGGAAGTACTAGCTCCAACTCGGTTTTACAGTGAAAACTGCAGGAAATTCAAACCGGCACTAGGAAACATACTTAGGAACCAGAGTAAATATTTCTCCTGCAACCCGTTCCCTTGTGCTAGATGAACGAAATTCTCTACACATGTTCAGTTCTGAGAGATAATTGTGTGTGAAAGCCGTCCTTCACCTAGATTTTTGGGAAACCAAAGTTTCCTTTCAGTCGCAAATTCCATTCCATACATATATATGGGGAGGTACAATCTCCAACTCGGTTTTACAGCGAAAACTGCAGGAACATCAAAGGGCACTAGGAAACAGACTGAGAAACCAAAGTAAAAGTTTCCCTGCAAACCGTTCTATTTGTGCTAGTTGAACGAATGTCTCTCAACATGCTCAGTTCTGAGAGTTATGTGTGTATGAAAGCCGTCCTTCACCTAGCTTGTTGGGAACACAAAGGTTCTTTTCAGTTGCAAACACAAATCCTTACATATATATGGGGAGGTTCTAGCTCCAACTCGGTTTTACAGTGAAAACTGCAGGAAGTTCAATCCGGCACTAGGAAACAGACTGAGAAACCAGAGAAAAGTTTCTCCTGCAACACGTTCCCTTAGTGCTAGATGAACGAACGTCTCCCACATGCTCAGTTCTGAGATATAAGTGTGTGTGAAAGCCGTCTTTCACATAGCTTGTTGGGAACACAAAGTTTCTTTTCAGTAGCAAACTCCACTCCAAACATATATATGGGGAAGTACTAGCTCCAAATCGACTTTACAGTGAAAACTGCAGGAACTTCAAACCGGCTCTAGGAAACAGACTGAGAAACCAGAGTAAAAGTTTCTCCTGCAAACCGTTCCCTTTGGGCTAGATGAACAAACGTCTCTCCACATGCTCATTTCTGAGGGAAAAGTGTGTGTGAAAGCCGTCCTTCACATAGCGTTTTCGGAACACAAAGTTTCTATTAAGTTGCAAACTCCACTCCATACATATCTATGAGTAGGGACTAGCTCCACCTCGGTTTTACAGTCAAATCTGCAGGAACTTCAAACCGACTCTAGGAAACAGACTGAGGAACCAGAGAAAATTTTCTCCTGCAAACTGTTCCCTTTGTGCTAGATGAACGAACGTCTCCCCACATGCTCAATTCTGAGAGAAAAGTGTGTGTGAAAGCCGTACTTCTCCTAGATTGTTGGGAGCACAAAGATACTTTTCACTTGCAAACTCCACTCCAAAAATATATAAGAGGATGTACGAGCTCCAACTCGGTTTTACAGTGAAAACTGAAGGAACTTCAAACCGGCACTAGGAAAAAGACTGAGAAAACAGAGTAAAAGTTTCTCCTGCAAACCTTTCCCTTTGTGCTAGATGAACGATAGTCTCTCCACATGCTCAGTTCTGAGAGTTAAGTGTGTGTGAATGCCGTCCTTCATCTAGCTTGTTGGGAACACAAACTTCCTTTTCACATGCAAACTCCACTCCATACATATATATGGGGAGGTACGAACTCCAACACGGTTTTACTGTGAAATCTGCAGGAAGTTCAAACCGGCACTAGGAAACAGACTGAGAAACCAGAGTAAAAGTTTCTCCTGCAACCCGTTCACTTTGTGTTAGATGAACGAACTTCTCTCCACATGCTCAGTTCTGAGAGAGAAGTGTGTGTGAAAGTCGTCTTTCACCAGCTTGTTGTGAACACAAAGTTTCTTTCAGTTGCATATTCCACTCCATACATATATATGGGAGGTACAAGCTCCAACACGGTTTTACAGTGAAAACTGCAGGAACTTCAAACTGGCACTAGGAAAGAGACTGAGAAAACAGAGTATAAGTTTACCCTGCAACCCGTTCCCTTTGTGCTAAATTAACGAAAGTCTCCCCACATGCTCAGTTCTGAGAGAATATTGTGTGTGAAAGCCGTACTTCATCTAGCTTGTTGGGAACTCAAAGTTTCTTTTCAGTTGCAAACTCCATTCCATACATATATATGGGGAGGTACTAGCTAAAACTCGATTTTACAGTGAAAAATGCAGTAAATTCAAACCGGCAGTAGGAAACAGACTGAGATATCAGAGTAATAGTATCTCCTGCCACCCGTTCCCATTGTGCTAGATGAACGAACGTCTCTCCATATGCTCAGTTCTAAGAGTTTAGTGTGTGTGAAAGCCTCACTTCACCTAGCTTGTTGGGAACACAATGTTTCTTTTCAGTTGGAAACCCCTCTCCATACATATATATGTTAAGGTACAAGTTCCAACTCCGTTTTACAGTGAAAACTGCAGGGAATTCAAACCGGCAGTAGGAAACAGACTGAGAGACCAGAGTAATAGTTTCTCCTGCAACCCGTTTCCTTTGTGCTAGATGAACGAACGTTTCTACACATTCTCAGTTCTGAGAGATAAGTGTGTGTGAAAGACGACCTTCATCTAGCTTGTTGGGAACACAAAGTTTCTTTTCACTTGCATACCCCATTCCATATATATATATGTGGGGGTACAAGCTCCAACAAGTTTTAAAAGTGAAAACTGCAGGAAGTTCCAACCGGCACTAGGAAACAGACTGAGAATCCAGAATAAATGTTTCTCCTGCATCCCATTCCCTTTGTGCTAGATGAACGAACTTCTCTTCACATGCTCAGTTCTGAGAGATAAGTGTGTATGAAAGCCGTCCTTCAGCTTGCTTTTTGGGAAATCAAAGTTTCTTTTCAGTTGCAAACACCACTCCTTAAATATCTATGGGGAGGTACTAGCTACAACTCGGTTTTATTGGGAAAACTGCAGGGACTTCAAACCGGCACTATTAAACATTCTGAGAAACCAGAGTAAAAGTTTCCCCTGCAACCCGTTCCCTTTGTGCCAGATGAACGTACGTCTCTCAACATGCTCAATTCTGAGAGATAAGTGTGTGTGAAAGCCGTGCTTCACATAGCTTTTTCGGAACACAAAGTTTCTCTTCATTTGCAAACTCCACTCCATACATATCTATGAGTAGGGTGTAGCTCCAACTCGGTTTTACAGTGAAAACTGCAGGAACTTCAAAACGCCTCTAGGAAACAGACTGAGGAACCAGAGAAAATTTTCCCTGCAAACAGTTCCCATTGTGCTAGATGAACGAGCGTCTATCCACAGGCTCATTTCTGAGAGATATGTGTGTGTGAAGCCGTCCTTCACATAGCTTGTTGGGAACACAAAGTTTCTTTTCAGTAGATAACTCCACTCCATACATATATATGGGGAGGTACGAGCTCCAACACGGTTTTACTGTGAAAACTGCAGGAAGTTCAAACCGGCACTAGGAAACAGAATGGGAAACCAGAGTAAAATTTTCTTCTGCAACCCGTTCCCTTTGTGCTAGATGAACGAACGTCTCCCCACATGCTCAGTTCTGAGAGATATGTGTTTGTGAAAGCCGTCCTTCATCTATCTGGTTGGGAACACATAGTTTCTTTTCAGTTGTAAACTCCATTCCATACATATATATGGGGATGTACGAGCTCCAACTCGGTTTTACAGTGAACACTGCAGGAACTTCAAACCGGCACTAGGAAACAGACTGAGAAACCAGAGTAAAAGATTCTCCTGCAACCCGTTCCTTTTGTGCTAGATGAACGAACCTCTCTCCACATGCTAAGTTCTGAGAGATAAATGTGTGTGAAAGCCATACTTCACCTAGCTTGTTGGGAACACAAAGATTCTTTTCACTTGCAAACTCCACTCCATACATATATATGGGGACGTAAGAGCTAAAACACCATTTTACAGTGAATAATGCAGGAACTTCAAACCGGCACTAGGAAACAGACTGAGAAACTAGAGTAAAATTTTCTCCTGCAAACCGTTCCCTTTGTGCTAGATGAACGAACGTCTCTACACATTCTCAGTTCTGAGAGATAACTGTGTGTGAAAGACGACCTTCATC
This sequence comes from Camelus bactrianus, assembly GCF_048773025.1. NCBI lineage: Eukaryota > Metazoa > Chordata > Mammalia > Artiodactyla > Camelidae > Camelus > Camelus bactrianus. The sequence continues at coordinate 137,918,467 of NC_133539.1, read as the reverse complement.
TAGCTTGTTGGGAACACAAAGTTTCTTTTCACTTGCAAACTCCTATCCATACATATATATGGGAAGGTACTAGCTCCAACTCGGTTTTACAGTGAAAACTGCAGGAACTTCAAACCGGCACTAGGAAACAGACTGAGAAACCAGAGTTAAAGTTTCTCCTGCAACCCTTTCCCTTTGTTCTAGATGAAAGAAAGTCTCTCAACATGCTCAATTCTGTGAGATAAGTGAGTGTGAATGCCATACTTCAACTAGCTTGTTGGGAACACAAAGTTTATATTCAGTTGCATACTCCACTCCATACATATATATGGGAGGAACAATCTCCAACAGGGTTTTACAGTGAAAATTGCAGGAACTTCAAACTGGCACTAGGAAAGAGACTGAGAAACCAGAGTATATGTTTCCCCTGCAACCCTTTCCCTTTGTGCTAGATGAACGAACGTCTCTCCACATGCTCAGTTCTGAGAGATACGGGTATGTGTAAGCCGTCCTTCACCTAGCTTGTAGGGCACACAAAGTTACTTTTCACTTGCATACTCCACTCCATACATATATATGGGAAGGTACGAGCTCCAACTCGGTTTTACAGTGATAACTGCAGGAAGGTCAAACCGACACTAAGAAACAGACTGAGAAACCAGTGTAAAAGATTCCCTGCAAACCATTCCCTTTGTGCTAGATGAACGAAATTCTATACACATGCTCAGTTCTGAGAGATATTTGTGTGTGAATGCCGTCTTTCACTTAGCTGGTTGGGAACACATAGTTTCTTTTCAGTTGCAAACACCACTCCATACATATATATGGGGAGGTACGAGTTCCAACTCGGTTTAACAGTGAAAACTGCAGGAAATTCAACCCAGCACTAGGAAACAGACTGAGAATCCAGAGAAAAATTTCACCTGCAACCCGTTCCTTTGTGCTAGATGAACGAACGTCTCTCCAAATGTTCAGTTCTGAAAGATAAGTGTGCGTGAAAGCCATCCTTCACCATGCTTGTTGGGAACACAAAGTTTCTTTTCACTTGCAAACTCCACTCCATAAATATATATGGGGAGGTACGAGCTCCAACTCTGTTTCACAGTGAAAACTGCAAGAAATTCAACCCGGCACTAGGAAACAGACTGAGAAATGTGAGTAAAAGTTTCTCCTGCAACCCGTTCCCTTTTGTGCTAGTTGAACGAACGTCTCTCCACATACTCAATTCTAGAGGTAAGTGTGTGTGAAAGCCGTCCTTCACCTAGCTTGTTCTGAACACAAAGTTTCTTTTCAATTCCAAAATCCACTCCATACATATATATGGGGAGGTACTGGCTCCAACTCGGTTTTACAGTGAAAACTGCAGGATCTTCATAACGGCAGTAGGAAACAGACTGAGAAACCAGAGTAAAAGTTTCACCTGCAACCTGATCCCTTTGTGATAATTGAACGAACGTCTCTCCACATGCTCAGTTCTGAGAGATAAGTGTGTGTGAAAGCCGTCCTTCTCCTAGCTTGTTGGGAACACAAAGTTTATATTCAGTTGCAAACTCCACTCCAAATATATCTAAAAGTAGGGACTAGCTCCAACTCTGTTTTACAGTGAAAACTGCAGGAAATCAAAACGGCACTAGGAAACAGACTGAGAAACCAGAGAAAAGTTTCTCCTGCAACCCGTTCTTTGTGCTAGATTAACGAACGTCTCTCCACATGCTCAATTTGAGAGATAAGTGTGTGTGTAAGCCATACTTCACCTAGCTTGATGGGAACACAATGTTTATATTCAGTTGCAAACCCCACTCCATACATATATATGGGGAAGTACTAGCTCCAAATCGGTTTTACATTGAAAACTGCAGGAACATCAAACCGGGACTAGAAAATAGACTGATAAGCCAGAGTAAAAGTTTCCCCTGCAACCCGTTCACTTTGTGCTAGATGAACGAACGTCTCTATACATGCTCAGCTGTGAGAGATAAGTGTGTGTGAAAGCCATACTTCAACTAGCTTGTTGGGAACACAAAGTTTATATTCAGTACAAACACCACTCCATACATATATAAGAGTACGCACTAGCTGAACTCGGTTTTACAGTGAAAACTGCAGGAAATCAAACCGACACTAGTAAACAGACTGAGAAACTAGGGAAAAGTTTCTCTTGCAATCAGTTCCATTTGTGCTAGATGAACGAACGTCTCTCCACAGGCTCAGTTCTGAGAGATAATTCTGTGTGAAAGCCGTCCTTCATCTAGCGTGTTGGGAACACAAAGATTCTTTTCTCTTTCAAACTACACTCCATACATATATATGGGGAGGTACGAGCTCCAACTCGATTTTACAGTGAAAACTGCAGTTAATTCAAACCGGCACTAGGAAACAGACTGAGAAACCAGTTTAAAAGATTCTCCTGCAAACTGTTCCCTTTGTGCTAGATGAACGAAAGTCTCTACACACGCTCAGTTCTGAGAGATAATTGTGTGTGAAAGCCGTCATTCACCTAGCTTGTTGGGAACACAATGTTTCTTTTCACTTGCAAATTCCACTCCATAAATATATAAAGGGAGGTACCAGCTCCAACTCGATTTTACAGTGAAAACTGCAGGAACTTCATCCGGCACTAGGAAACAGACTGAGAATCTAGAGAAAAATTTTCTCTAGCAACCCGTTCCTTTTGTGCTAGATGAACGAACGTCTCTCCACATGCTCAGTTCTCAGATATAAGTGTGTGGGAAAGCCATTCTTCAACTAGCTTGTTGGGAACACAAAGTTTGTATTCATTTGCAAACTTCATTCCATACATATATATGGGGAGGTACGATCTCCTTATCTGTTTTACATTGAAAAATACTGGAAGTTCAAACCGGCACTAGGAAACAGACTGAGAAACCAGAGTAAACGTTTCAACAACAAACCGTTCCCATTCTGCTAGATGAACGAACGTCTCTCCACATGCTCAGTTCTGTGAGATAAGTGTGTGTGAAAGCCGTACTTCAAATAGATTGTTGGGAACTCAAAGTTTCTTTTCACTTGCATACTCCACTCCATACATATATATGTGGCGGGATTAACTCCAACTCGGTTTTACAGTGAAAACTGCACGAAGTTCAAACCGGCACTAGGAAACTGTCTGAGAAACCAGAGAAAAGTTTCTACTGCAACCCGTTCCCTTTGTGCTAGATGAACGAACGTCTCTCCACATGCTCAGTTCTGAGATATAAGTGTGTGTGAAAGCCATACTTCACCTAGCATGTTGGGAACACAAAGTTTCTTTTCAGTTGCAAACCCCAATCCATACATATATATGGGGAGGTACTAGCTCCAAATATTTTTTACAGTGAAAACTGCAGGAAGTTCAAACCGGCACTAGGAAACAGACTGAGAAACCAGAGTAAAATTTTCTCCGGCTACCCTTTCCCTTTGTGCTAGATGAACGAACGTCTCTCCACATGCTCATTTCTGAGAGATAAGGGTGTGTGGAAGCCGTCCTTCACCTAGCTTGTTGGGAACATAAAGTTTCTTTTCAGTTGCAAACTCCACTCCATATATATATATGAGTAGGTACGAGCTCCAACTCGGTTTTACAGTGAAAACTGCAGTAAATTCATACCGGCCCTAGGAAACAGACTGAGAAATGTGAGTAAAAGTTTCTCCTGCAACCTGTTCCCTTTTGTGCTAGTTGAACGAACGTCTCTCCACATGCTCAATTCTAGAGATAAGTGTGTGTGAAAGCCGTCCTTCACCTAGCTTGTTCTGAACACAAAGTTTCTTTTCAATTCCAAAATTCACTCCATACATATATATGGGGAGGTACTGGCTCCAACTCGGTTTTACAGTGAAAACTGCAGGATCTTCATAACGGCAGTAGGAAACAGACTGAGAAACCAGAGTAAAAGTTTCACCTGCAACCTGATCCCTTTGTGATAATTGAACGAACTTCTCTCCACATGCTCAGTTCTGAGAGATAAGTGTGTGTGAAAGCCGTCCTTCTCCTAGCTTGTTGGGAACACAAAGTTTCTTTTCTCTTGTGTACTCCACTCCATACATATATATGTGGAGGTACTAGCTCCAACTCGGTTTTACAGTGAAAACTGCACGAAGTTCAAACCGGCACTAGGAAACAGCCTGAGAAACCAGAGAAAAGATTCTCCTGCAAACCGTTCTTTGTGCTAGATGAACGAAAGTCTCTCCACATGCTCAGTTCTGAGAGATAATTGTGTGTGAATGCCGTCCTTCACCTAGCTTGTTGGGAACACAAAGTTCCTTTTCAGTTGCAAACTACACTCCATACATATATATGGGGAGGTTCTAGCCCCAACACAGTTTTACAGTGAAAACTGCAAGAACTTCAAACCAGCACTAGGAAACAGACTGAAGAACCAGAGTAAAATTTCTCCTGCAACCCGATCCATTTGTGCTAATTGAACAAACGTCTCTCAACATGCTCAGTTCTGATATAAATGTGTGTGAAAGCCGTCCTTCACCTAGCTTGTTGGGAACACAAAGTTTCTTTTCAATTGCAAACTCCACTCCATACATATATATGGTAGGTATGTGCTCCAACTCGGTTTTAGAGTGAAAACTGCTGTAAATTCAAACCGGCACTAAGAAACAGACTGAGAACCCTTAGTAAAAGTTTTTCCTGCATCCCTTTCCGTTTTGTGCTAGTTGAACGAACGTCTCTCCACATGCTCTGTTCTGAGAGATAAGTGTGTGTGAAAGCCATCCTTCACATAGCATTTGGGAACACAAAATTTCTTTTCAGTTGCAAACTCCACTCCATACATATATATGGGGAGGTACTAGCTCCAACTCGGTTTTACAGTGTAACCTGCAGGAACTTCAAACTGGCACTAGGAAACAGACTGAGAAACCAGAGTAAAAGTTTTTCCTGCAACCCGTTCCTTTGTGCTAGATGAACGAACGTCTCTCTACATGCTCAGTTCTGAGAGATACGTGTGTGTGAAAGCCTTTCTGCACCTAGCTTGTTGGGAACACAATGTTTCTTTTCAGTTGCAAACTACAATCCGTAAATATATATATGGGAGGTACTAGCTCCAAATCGGATTTACAGTGAAAAATGCAGTAACTTAAAACCGGCACTAGGAATCAGACTGAGAAACCAGAGTAAAAGTTTCTCCTGCATCCTGATCCCTTTGTGCTAATTGAACGAACGTCTCTCCACATGCTCAGTTCTGAGAGATAATTTTGTGTGAAAGACGTCCCTCACCTAGCTTGTTGGGAACACAAAGTTTCTTTTCACTGGCAAACTCCACTCCATACTTATATATGGGGAGGTACTAGCACCTACTCTGTTTTACAGTAAAACCTGCAGGAACTACAAACCGGCACTTGGAAACATACTGAGAAACCAGAGTAAAAGTTTCAACTGCAACCCATTCCATTTGTGCTAGATGAACGAACGTCTATCCACATGCACAGTTCTGAGAGGTAATTGTGTGTGAAAGCCGAACTTCACCTAGCTTGTTGGGAACACAAAGTTTCTATTCATTTGCAAACTCCACTCCTTACATATCTATGAGTAGGGAATAGCTCCAAATCGTTTTTACAGTGAAAACAGCAGGAACTTCAAAACGGCACTAGGAAACAGACTGAGAATCCAGCGAATAAATTCTCCTGCAACCCGTTCCCTTTGTGTAAGATGAACGAACGTCTCTCCACATGCTCAGTACTGAGAGATAATTGTGTGTGAAAGCCGTCCTTCACCTAGCTTGTTGGGAACACAAAGTTTCATTTCACTTGCAAAATCCACTCCATAAATATATATGGGGAGGTACTAGCTCCAACTCGGTTTTACAGTGAAAACTGCATTAAGTTCAAACCGGCACTAGGAAACAGACTGAGAATCCAGAGTAAATATTCCTCCTTCAACCCGTTCAATTTTGCTAGATGAACGAATTCCTCTCCACATGATCAGTTCTGAGTGATAAGTGTGTGTGACAGCCTTCCTTCACCTAGCTTGTTGGGAACACATAGTTTCTTTTCACCTGCAAACTCCACTCCATACATATATATGGTGAGGTACGAGGTCCAACACTGTTTTACAGTGAAAATTGCAGGAAGTTCAAACCGGCACTAGGAAACAGACTGAGAAACCAGAGTAAAAATTTCCCTTTCAACCCGTTCCCATTGTGCTAGATGAACGAACGTCTCTCCACATGCTCAGTTCTGAGAGATAAATGTTTGTGAAAGCCGTCCTTCACCTAGCTTTTTGGGAACACAAAGTTTCTTTTCAGTAGCAAACTCCACTCCATAGACATATATGGGGAAGTACTAGCTCCAACTCGTTTTTACAGTGAAAACTGCAGGAAATTCAAACCGGCACTAGAAAAAAGACTGAGAAACCAGAGAAAAATTTCTCCAGCAACCCGTTCCATTTGTGCTAGATGAACGAACGTCTCTCCACATGCGCAGTACTGAGATATAAGTGTGTGTGAAAGCCGTCCTTCACCTAGCTTGTTGGGAACACAAAGTTTCATTTCACTTACAAAATCCACTCCATACATATATATGGGAATGTACTAGCTCCAACTCGGTTTTACAGTAAAAACTGCATTAAGTTCAAACCGGCACTAGGAAACAGACTGAGAATCCAGAGTAAATATTTCTCTTTCAACGCGTTTAATTTTGCTAGATGAACGAATTCCTCTCCACATGATCAGTTCTGAGAGATAAGTGTGTGTCACAGCCTTCCTTCACCAAGCTTGTTGGGAACACATAGTTTCTTTTCACCTGCAAACTCCAATCCATACATATATATGGTGAGGTACGAGGTCCAATTCGGTTTTACAGTGAAAACTGCAGGAAATTCAAACCGGCACTTGGAAACAGACTGAGAAACCAGAGTAAAATTTTCTCCTGCAACCCGTTCCCTTTGTGCTAGATGAACGAACGTCTCTCCACATGCTCAGTCTGAGAGATATATGTGTGTGAAAGCCGTCTTTCACATAGCTTTTTCAGAACACAAAGTTTCTTTTCAGTTGCAAACTCCACTCCATATATATCTATGAGTAGGGAATAGCTCCAACTCGGTTTTACAGTGAAATCTGCAGGAATTTCAAACCGGCTCTAGGAAACATACTGAGGAACCAGAAAAAATTTTCTCCTGCAAACTGTTCTCTTTGTGCTAGATTAACGAACGTCTCTCCACAGGGTCATTTCTGAGAAATAAGTGTGTGTGAATGCCGTTCTTCAACTAGCTTGTTGGGAACACAAAGTTTCTTTTCAGTAGCAAATTTCACTCCATACATATATATGGGAAGTACTAGCTCCAACTCGGTTTTACAGTGAAAACTGCAGGAAAATCAAACCGGCACTAGGAAACATACTTAGGAACCAGAGTAAATATTTCTCCTGCAACCCGTTCCCTTGTGCTAGATGAACGAAATTCTCTACACATGTTCAGTTCTGCGAGATAATTTTGTGTGAAAGCCGTCCTTCACCTAGATTTTTGGGAAAACAAAGTTTCCTTTCAGTCGCAAATTCCATTCCATACATATATATGGGGAGGTACAATCTCCAACTCGGTTTTACAGCGAAAACTGCAGGAACATCAAAGGGCACTAGGAAACAGACTGAGAAACCAAAGTAAAAGTTTCCCTGCAAACCGTTCTATTTCTGCTAGATGAACGAATGTCTCTCAACATGCTCAGTTCTGAGAGTTAAGTGTGTATGAAAGCCGTCCTTCACCTAGCTTGTTGGGAACACAAAGGTTCTTTTCAGTTGCAAACACAAATCCTTACATATATATGGGGAGGTTCTAGCTCCAACTCGGTTTTACAGTGAAAACTGCAGGAAGTTCAATCCGGCACTAGGAAACAGACTGAGAAACCAGAGAAAAGTTTCTCCTGCAAAACGTTCCCTTAGTGGTAGATGAACGAACGTCTCCCACATGCTCAGTTCTGAGATATAAGTGTGTGTGAAAGCCGTCTTTCACATAGCTTGTGGGGAACACAAAGTTTCTTTTCAGTAGCAAACTCCACTCCAAACATATATATGGGGAAGTACTAGCTCCAAATCGACTTTACAGTGAAAACTGCAGGAACTTCAAACCGGCTCTAGGAAACTGACTGAGAAACCAGAGTAAAAGTTTCTCCTGCAAACCGTTCCCTTTGGGCTAGATGAACGAACGTCTCTCCACATGCTCATTTCTGAGGGAAAAGTGTGTGTGAAAGCCGTCCTTCATATAGCGTTTTCGGAACACAAAGTTTCTATTAAGTTGCAAACTCCACTCCATACATATCTATGAGTAGGGACTAGCTCCACCTCGGTTTTACAGTCAAATCTGCAGGAACTTCAAACCGACTCTAGGAAACAGACTAAGGAACCAGAGAAAATTTTCTCCTGCAAACTGTTCCCTTTGTGCTAGATGAACGAACGTCTCCCCACATGCTCAATTCTGAGAGAAAAGTGTGTGTGAAAGCCGTACTTCTCCTAGATTGTTGGGAGCACAAAGATACTTTTCACTTGCAAACTCCACTCCAAAAATATATAAGAGGAGGTACGAGCTCCAACTCGGTTTTACAGTGAAAACTGAAGGAACTTCAAACCGGCACTAGGAAAAAGACTGAGAAAACAGAGTAAAAGTTTCTCCTGCAAACCTTTCCCTTTGTGCTAGATGAACGATAGTCTCTCCACATGCTCAGTTCTGAGAGTTAAGTGTGTGTGAATGCCGTCCTTCATCTAGCTTGTTGGGAACACAAACTTCCTTTTCACATGCAAACTCCACTCCATACATATATATGGGGAGGTACGAACTCCAACACGGTTTTACTGTGAAATCTGCAGGAAGTTCAAACCGGCACTAGGAAACAGACTGAGAAACCAGAGTAAAAGTTTCTCCTGCAACCCGTTCACTTTGTGTTAGATGAACGAACGTCTCTCCACATGCTCAGTTCTGAGAGAGAAGTGTGTGTGAAAGCCGTCTTTCACCAGCTTGTTGTGAACACAAAGTTTCTTTCAGTTGCATACTCCACTCCATACATATATATGGGAGGTAAAAGCTCCAACACGGTTTTACAGTGAAAACTGCAGGAACTTCAAACTGGCACTAGGAAAGAGACTGAGAAACCAGAGTATAAGTTTACCCTGCAACCCGTTCCCTTTGTGCTAAATTAACGAAAGTCTCCCCACATGCTCAGTTCTGAGAGAATATTGTGTGTGAAAGCCGTACTTCATCTAGCTTTTTGGGAACTCAAAGTTTCTTTTCAGTTGCAAACTCCATTCCATACATATATATGGGGAGGTACTAGCTAAAACTCGATTTTACAGTGAAAAATGCAGTAAATTCAAACCGGCAGTAGGAAACAGACTGAGATATCAGAGTAATAGTATCTCCTGCCACCCGTTCCCATTGTGCTAGATGAACGAACGTCTCTCCACATGCTCAGTTCTGAGAGTTTAGTGTGTGTGAAAGCCTCACTTCACCTAGCTTGTTGGGAACACAATGTTTCTTTTCAGTTGGAAACCCCTCTCCATACATATATATGTTAAGGTACAAGCTCCAACTCCGTTTTACAGTGAAAACTGCAGGGAATTCAAATCGGCAATAGGAAACAGACTGAGAGACCAGAGTAAAAGATTCTCCTGCAGCCCGTTTCCTTTGTGCTAGATGAACGAACGTCTCTACACATTCTCAGTTCTGAGAGATAAGTGTGTGTGAAAGACGACCTTCATCTAGCTTGTTGGGAACACAAAGTTTCTTTTCACTTGCATACTCCATTCCATATATATATATGTGGAGGTACAAGCTCCAACACGTTTTTAAAGTGAAAACTGCAGGAAGTTCCAACCGGCACTAGGAAACAGACTGAGAATCCAGAATAAATGTTTCTCCTGCATCCCATTCCCTTTGTGCTAGATGAACGAAATTCTCTTCACATGCTCAGTTCTGAGAGATAAGTGTGTGTGAAAGCCGTCCTTCAGCTTGCTTTTTGGGAAATCAAAGTTTCTTTTCAGTTGCAAACACCACTCCATAAATATCTATGGGGAGGTACTAGCTACAACTCGGTTTTATTGGGAAAACTGCAGGGACTTCAAACCGGCACTATTAAACATTCTGAGAAACCAGAGTAAAAGTTTCCCCTGCAACCCGTTTCCTTTGTGCCAGATGAACGTACGTCTCTCAACATGCTCAATTCTGAGAGATAAGTGTGTGTGAAAGCCGTGCTTCACATAGCTTTTTCGGAACACAAAGTTTCTATTCATTTGCAAACTCCACTCCATACATATCTATGAGTAGGGTGTAGCTCCAACTCGGTTTTACAGTGAAAACTGCAGGAACTTCAAAACGCCTCTAGGAAACAGACTGAGGAACCAGAGAAAATTTTCCCTGCAAACAGTTCCCATTGTGCTAGATGAACGAGCGTCTATCCACAGGCTCATTTCTGAGAGATATGTGTGTGTGAAGCCGTCCTTCACATAGCTTGTTGGGAACACAAAGTTTCTTTTCAGTAGATAACTCCACTCCATACATATATATGGGGAGGTACGAGCTCCAACACGGTTTTACTGTGAAAACTGCAGGTAGTTCAAACTGGCACTAGGAAAAAGAATGGGAAACCAGAGTAAAATTTTCTTCTGCAACCCGTTCCCTTTGTGCTAGATGAACGAACGTCTCTCCACATGCTCATTTCTGAGAGATAAGTGTGTGTGAATGCCGTCCTTCACCTAGCTTGTTGGGAACATAAAGTTTCTTTGCACTTGCAAACTCCACTCCATACATATATATGGGGAGGTACGAGATCCAACTCGGTTTTACAGTGAAAAATCTAGGAAGTTCATACCGGCACTAGGAAACAGACTGAGAATCCAGAGTAAAAGTTACACTTGCAACACGTTCCCTTTGTGCTAGATGAACCAATATCTCACCACATGCTCAGTTCTGAGAGATAAATGTGTGTGAAAGCCGTTCCTCAACTAGCTTGTTGGGAACACAAAGTTTCTTTTCAGTTGCAAACTCCACTCCATACATATATATGGGGAGGTACGAGCTCCAACTCGGTTTTACAGTGATTACTGCAGGAACTTCAAACTGGAACTAAGAAACAGACTGAGAAACCAGAGTAAAAGTTTCTACTGCAACCCGATCCCTTTTTCCTAGGTGAAAGAACGGCTCTCCACATGCTCAGTTCTGCGAGATAAGTGTGTGTGAAAGCCGTACTTCACCTAGCTTGTTGGGAACACAAAGTTTCTTTTCAGTTGCAAACTCCACTCCATAAATATATATGGGGAGGTACTAGCTCCAACTCGGTTTTACAGTGAAAAATGCAGGAAGTTCTAACCGGCACTAGGAAACAGACTGAGAAACCAGAGTAAAAGTTTCTCCTGCAACCCATTCCATTTTTGCTAGATGAACAAACGTCTCTCCACATGCTCAGTTCTGAGAGATCAGTGTTTGTGAAAGCCATACTTCACCTAGCTTGTTGGGAGCACATAGTTTATATTCAGTTGCAATGTCAACTCCATAAATATCTAAGAGTAGGGACTAGCTCCAACTCGGATTTCCAGTGAAAACTGCAGGAACTTCAACCTGGCACCAGGAAACAGACTGAGAAACCAGAGTAAAAGTTTCTCCTGCTACCCGTTCCTTTGTGCTAGATGAACGAATGTCTCTCCACGGCTCTGTTCTGAGAGATATGTGTGTGTGAAAGCCGTTCTTAACCTAACTTGTTGGGAAAAGAAAGTTTCTTTTCACATGCAAAATCCACTCCATACATGTATATGGTGTGGTACGAACTCCAACACTTCTTTAAAGTGAAAACTGCAGGAACTTCAAACCGGCACTAGGAAACTGTCTGAGAAACCAGAGTAATAGATTCTCCTGCAACCCGTTCCTTTTGTGCTAGATGAACGAACGTCTCTCCACATGCTCAGTTCTGAGGGATAAGTGTTTGTGAAAGCCGTACTTCTCCTAGCTTGTTGGGAACACAAAGTTTCTTTTCAGTAGCAAACTCCATTCCATACATATATATGGGTTGGTACTAGCTCCAACTCTGTTTTAGAGTGAAAACTGCCGGAACTTCAAACCGGCACTAGGAAAAAGAATGAGAAACCAGAGAATAAGTTTCTCCAGCAAAACGATCCCTTTGTGCTAGATGAACGAACGTCTCTCTACATGCTCAGTTCTGAGAGATAAGTGTGTGTGAAAGCCGAACTTCACCTAGCTTGTTGGGAACACAAAGTTTCTATTAAGTTGCAAACACCTCTCCTTACATATCTATGAGAAGGGACTAGATCCAACTTGGTTTTACAGTGAAAACTGCAGGAACTTCAAACGGGCACTAGGAAACAGAATGAGAAACCAGAGAATATGTTCTCCTGCAACCCGTTACCTTTGTGCTAGATGAACGAACGTCTCTCAACATGCTCAGTTCTGAGAGAGAAGTATGTGTGAAAGCCGTACTTCAACTAACTTTTTGGGAACACAAAGACTCTTTTCACTTGCAAACTCTTTCAGTACATATATATGGTGAGGTAGGAGCTCCAACTCGGTTTTACAGTGAAAACTTCACTAAATTCAACCCGGCACTAAAAAACAGACTGAGAAACCAGAGTAAAATTTTCTCCTGCAACCCGTTCCCTTTCTGCTAGATGAACGATCGTTTCTCCACATGCTCATTTCTGAGAGATAAGCGTGTGAATAACCGTTTTCACCAAGCTTTTTGGGAACACAAAGTTTCTTTTCACTTGCTAACACCACTCCATTCATATATATGAGGAGCTACGAGATCCAACTTGGTTTTAAAGTGAAAACTTCAGTAAATTCAACCCGGCTCTAGGAAACAGACTGAGAAACCAGAGTTAAAGTTTCCCCTGCAACCAGTTCCCTTTGTGCTAGATGAACGAAAGTCTCTCCACAGGGTCAGTTCTGAGAGATAAGTGTGTGTGAAAGCCGTCCTTCAAATAGCTTGTTGGGAACACAAAGTTTCTTTTCAGTAGCAAACTCCAATCCATACATATATATGGGGAAGAACTAGCTCCAAATCTGTTTTACAGTGAAAACTGCAGGAACTTCAAACCGGCACTAGGAAACAGACTGAGAAACCAGAGTAAAAGTTTAACCTGCAAACCGTTCCCTTTGTGCTAGATGAACGAACGTCTCACCACATGCTCAGTTCTGAGAGATAAGTGTGTGTGAAATCGTCCTTCACCTAGCATTTTCGGAACACAAAGTTTCTATTAAGTTCAAACTCCACTCCATACATATCTATGAGTAGGGGCTAGCTCCAACTCGGTTTTACAGTGAAAACTGCAGGAACTTGAAACCGGCACTGGGAAACAGACTCAGAATCCAAAATAAAAGTTTCACCTGCATCCCGTTCCATTTGTGCTAGATGAACGAACGTCTCTCCACATGCTCATTTTTGAGAGATACGTGTGTGTGAAAGCCGTCTTTCAACTAGCTTTTTCAGAACACAAATTTTCTATTCAGTTGCAAACTCCAATCCATACATATCTATGATTAGGGACTATCTCCAAATCGGTTTTACCGTGATAACTGCAGGAAATTAAAACCTGCACTTGGAAACAGACTGAGAAACCAGAGTAAAATTTCTACTGCAACCCGTTCCCTTTGAGCTAGATGAACAAACGTCTATCCACATGCTCAGTTCTGAGAAAATAGTGTGTTTGAAAGCCGTCCTTCACCTAGCTTGTTGGGAACCCAAAGTTTCTTTTCACTTGCAAACTCCACTCAATACAAATATATGGGGATGTACTAGATCCAACTCGGTTTTACAGGGAAAATTGCAGGAAATTCAAACCTGCACTAGGAAACAGACTGAGAAACCAGAGATAAAGTTTCTCCTGCAACCCGTTCCCTTTGTGCTAGATGAACGAAAGTCTCTCAACATGCTCAATTCTGTGAGATAAGTGTGTGTGAATGCCATACTTCAACTAGCTTGTTGGGAACACAAAGTTTCTATACAGTTGCATACTCCACTCCATACGTATATATGGGAGGTACAAGCTCCAACAGGGTTTTACAGTGAAAATTGCAGGAACTTCAAAATGGCACTAGGAAAGAGACTGAGAAACCAGAGTATATGTTTCCCCTGCAACCCGTTCCCTTTGTGCTAGATGAACGAACGTCTCTCCACATGCTCATTTCTGAGAGATAAGTGTGAGTGAATGCCGTCCTTCACCTAGCTTGTTGTGAACATAAAGTTTCTTTTCACTTGCAAACTCCACTCCATACATATATATGGGGAGGTACGAGCTCCAACTCGGTTTTACAGTGAAAAATCTAGGAAGTTCAAACCGGCACTAGGAAACAGACTGAGAATCCAGAGTAAAAGTTACCCCTGCAACACGTTCCCTTTGTGCTAGATGAACGAACGTCTCTCCACATGCTCATTTCTGAGAGATACGTGTGTGTGAAAGCCGTCTTTCACCTAGCTTTTTCAGAACACAAATTTTCTATTCAGTTGCAAACTCCAATCCATACATATCTATGATTAGGGACTATCTCCAAATCGGTTTTACCGTGATAACTGCAGGAAATTAAAACCTGCACTTGGAAACAGACTGAGAAACCTGAGTAAAGTTTCTACTGCAACCCGTTCCCTTTGAGCTAGATGAACAAACGTCTATCCACATGCTCAGTTCTGAGAAAATAGTGTGTTTGAAAGCCGTCCTTCACCTAGCTTGTTGGGAACCCAAAGTTTCTTTTCACTTGCAAACTCCACTCAATACAAATATATGGGGATGTACTAGATCCAACTCAGTTTTACAGGGAAAATTGCAGGAAATTCAAACCTGCACTAGGAAACAGACTGAGAATCCAGAGATAAAGTTTCTCCTGCAACCCGTTCCATTTGTGCTAGATGAACGAAAGTCTCTCAACATGCTCAATTCTGTGAGATAAGTGTGTGTGAATGCCATACTTCAACTAGCTTGTTGGGAACACAAAGTTTCTATTCAGTTGCATACTCCACTCCATACGTATATATGGGAGGTACAAGCTCCAACAGGGTTTTACAGTGAAAATTGCAGGAAATTCAAACTGGCACTAGGAAAGAGACTGAGAAACCAGAGTATATGTTTCCCCTGCAACCCGTTCCCTTTGTGCTAGATGAACGAACGTCTCTCCACATGCTCATTTCTGAGAGATAAGTGTGAGTGAATGCCGTCCTTCACCTAGCTTGTTGTGAACATAAAGTTTCTTTTCACTTGCAAACTCCACTCCATACATATATATGGGGAGGTACGAGCTCCAACTCGGTTTTACAGTGAAAAATCTAGGAAGTTCAAACCGGCACTAGGAAACAGACTGAGAATCCAGAGTAAAAGTTACCCCTGCAACACGTTCCCTTTGTGCTAGATGAACCAATATCTCTCCACATGCTCAGTTCTGAGAGATAAGTGTGTGTGAAAGCCGTTCCTCAACTAGCTTGTTGGGAACACAAATTTTCTTTTCACTTGCAAACTCCACTCAATACAAATATATGGGGATGTACTAGATCCAACTCGGTTTTACAGGGAAAATTGCAGGAAATTCTAACCTGCACTAGGAAACAGACTGAGAAACCAGAGTAAAAGTTTCTACTGCAACCCGTTCCCTTTTTGCTAGGTGAAAGAACGTCTCTCCACATGCTCAGTTCTGAGAGATAAGTGTGTGTTAAAGCCGTCCTTCACCTAGCTTGTTGGGAACACAAATTTTCTTTTCACTTGCAAACTCCACTGCATAAATATATATGGGGAGGTACTAGCCCCAACACTGTTTTACTGTGAAAACTGCAGAAACTTGAAACCGGCACTAAAAAACAGAATGAGAAACCAGAGAAAAATTTCTACTGCAAACGTTTCCTTTTGTGCTAGATGAACGAACGTCTATCCACATGCTCATTTCTGAGAGATATGTGTGTTTGAAAGCCGTACTTCATCTAGTTTTTGTGAACTCAAAGTATTTTTTCACTTGCAAACTCCATTCCATACATATATATGGGTTGGTACGAGCTAAAACTCGATTTTACAGTGAAAACTGCAGTATCTTCAAACCGGAACTAGGAAACAGACTGAGAAACCAGAGTAATAGTTTCTCCTGCAACACGTTTCCTTTGTGCTAGATAAACGAACGTCTCTCCACATGCTCAGTTCTGAGAGATAAGTGTGTGTGAAAGCCGTCATTCACCTAGCATGTTGGGAACACAAAGTTTCTTTTCACTTGCAATCTCCACTCCATACATATATATGGGTAGGTACTAGCTCCAACTCGGTTTTACAGTGAAAACTGCAGGAAATTCAAACCGGCACTAGGAAACGGACTGAGAAACCAGAGTAAAAGTTTCTCCTGCAACCCATTCCTTTGTGCTAGATGAACGAACGTCTCCCCACATGCTCAGTTCTGAGAGATAAGTGTTTGTGAAAGCCATCCTTCACCTAGCTTGTTGGTGAACACAAAGTTTATATTCAGTTGCAAAATCCACTCCATACATATCTAAGAGTAGGGAATATCTCCAACTCGAATTTACAGTGAAAATTGCAAGAACTTCAACCCGGCACTAGGACACAGACTGAGATACCAGAGTAAAAGTTTCTCCTGCAACCCGTTCCCTTTTTGCTAGATGAACGAACGTCTCTCCACAGGCTCAGTTCTGAGAGATAATTGTGTGTGAAATCCGTCCTTCACCTAGCTTGTTAAGAAAACATAGTTTCTTTTCAAATGCAAACTCGACTCCACACAAATATATGGTGAGGTACGAGCTCCAACTCGGTTTTACAGTGAAATCTGCCGTAACTTAAAGCCGGTACTAGGAACCAGACTGAGAATCCAGAGTAAAAGTTACTCCTGCAACCCGTTCCCTTTGTGCTAGATGAACGAATATCTCTCCACATGCTCAGTACTGAGAGATAAGTGTGTGTGAAAGCCATCCTTCACATTGCTTTTTGGGAACACAAAGTTTCTTTTCACTTGCAAACTTCACACCATATATATATATGGGGAGTTACGAGGTCCAAAACTTCTTTACATTTAAAACTGCAGGAAATTCAAACCGGCACTAGGAAACCCTCTGAGGAGCAGAGTAATAGTTTCTTCTGCAACCCGTTCCCTTTGTGCTAGATGAACGAACGTCTCTCCACATGCTCAGTTCTGAGAGATATGTGTGTGTGAATGCCGTCCTTCAACTAGTTTGTGGGGAACACAAAGTTTCTTTTAAGTTGCAAACACCACTCCATACATATATATGGAGGTACTAGCTCCAACTCGGTTTTACAGTGATAACTGCAGGAAGTTCAAACCGGCACTAGGAAACAGACTGAGAAACCAGAGTAACAGTTTCTCCTGCAAACATTTCCCTTTGTGCTAGATGAACGAACGTCTCTCTACATGCTCAGTTCTGAGAGATAAGTGTTTGTGAAAGCCGAACTTCACCTAGATTGTTGGGAACACAAAGTTTCTATTCAGTTGCAAACTCAAATCCTTACATATCTATTTGTAGGGACTAGCTCCAACTCGGTTTTACAGTGAAAACTGCAGGAACTTCAAACCGGCACTATGAAACATACTGAGAAACCAGTGAAAAGTTTCCCCTGCAACACGTTCCATTTGTGCTAGATGAACGAACGTCTCTCCACATGCTCAGTTCTGAGAGAGAAGTGTGTGTGAAAGCCGTCCTTAACCTAGCTTGTTGGGAACACAAATTTCCTTTTCACTAACAAACTCCATTCCATACATATATATGGGGAGGTACTAGCTCCACCTCCTTTTTACAGTGAAAAATGCCGGAAGTTCAAACCGGCACTAGGAAACAGACTGAGAAACCAGAGTAAAATTTTCCCCTTCAACCCGTTCCCTTTTTGCTAGATGAAAGAACGTCTCTCCACATGCTAAATTCTGAGAGATAATTGTGTGTGAAAGCCGTCTTTCACCTAGCTTGTTGGGAACACAAAGTTTCTTTTCAGTTGCAAACTCATCTCCATACATATATATGGGGAGGTACTAGCTCCAACTCGGTTTTACAGTGAAAAATGCAGGAAGTTCTAACCGGCACTAGGAAACAGACTGAGAAACCAGATTAAAAGTTTCTCATGCAACCATTTCCCTTTGTGGTAGATGAAAGAGCGTCTCTCCACATGCTCATTTCTGAGAGAAAAGTGTGTGTGAAAGCCATCATTCACCTTGCTTGTTGGGAACACAAAGTTTTTTTTCAGTTGCCAACTCCTCTCCATACATATATATGGGGAGGTACGAGCTCCAACTCGGTTTTACAGTGAAAACTGCAGGAACTTCAAACTGGCACTGGGAAACAGACTGAGAAACCAGAATAAAAGTTTCTCCTGCAACCCATTCCATTTTTGCTAGATGAACGAACGTCTCTCCACATGCTCAGTTCTGAGAGATCAGTGTTTGTGAAAGCCATACTTCACCTAGCTTGTTGGGAACACAAAGTTTATATTCAGTTGCTAAGTCCACTCCATAAATATCTAAGAGTAGGGACTAGCTCCAACTCGGATTTCCAGTGAAAACTGCAGGAACTTCAACCTGGCACTGGGAAACAGACTGAGAAACCAGAATAAAAGTTTCTCCAGCAACCCGTTCCTTTGTGCTAGATGAACGAATGTCTCTCCACGGCTCTGTTCTGAGAGATAAGTGTGTGTGAAAGCCGTTCTTAACCTAGCTTGTTGGGAAAAGAAAATTTCTTTTCACATGCAAAATCCACTCCATACATATATATGGTGTGGTACGAGCTCCAACACTTCTTTAAAGTGAAAACTGCAGGAACTTCAAACCGGCACTAGGAAACTTTCTGAGAAACCAGAGTAATAGATTCTCCTGCAACCCGTTCCCTTTGTGCTAGATGAACGAACGTCTCTCCACATGCTCAGATCTGAGAGATAAGTGTTTGTGAAAGCCTTACTTCTCCTAGCTTGTTGGGAACACAAAGTTTCTTTTCAGTAGCAAACTCCATTCCATACATATATATGGGTTGGTACTAGCTCCAAATCTGTTTTACAGTGAAAACTGCCGGAACTTCAAACCGGTACTAGGAAAAAGAATGAGAAACCAGAGAATAAGTTTTTCCAGCAAAACGTTCCCTTTGTGCTAGATGAACGAACGTCTCTCTACATGCTCAGTTCTGAGAGATAAGTGTGTGTGAAAGCCGAACTTCACCTAGCTTGTTGGGAACACAAATTTTCTATTAAGTTGCAAACACCACTCCTTACATATCTATGAGTAGGGACTAGATCCAACTTGATTTTACAGTGAAAACTGCAGGAACTTCAAACCGGCACTAGGAAACAGAATGAGAAACCAGCGAATATGTTCCCTGCAACCCGTTATATTTGTGCTAGATGAGCGAACGTCTCTCAACATGCTCAGTTCTGAGAGAGAAGGATGTGTGAAAGCCGTACTTCAACTAACTTTTTGGGAACACAAAGATTCTTTTCACTTGCAAACTCTTTCTGTACATATATATGGTGAGGTAGGAGCTCCAACTCGGTTTTACAGTGAAAACTTCACTAAATTCAACCAGGCACTGAAAAACAGACTGAGAAACCAGAGTAAAATTTTCTCCTGCAACCCGTTCCCTTTCTGCTAGATGAACGATCGTTTCTCCACATGCTCATTTCTGAGAGATAAGTGTGTGAATAACCGTTTTGACCAAGCTTTTTGGGAACACAAAGTTTCTTTTCACTTGCTAACACCACTCCATTCATATATATGAGGAGCTACGAGATCCAACTTGGTTTTAAAGTGAAAACTTCAGTAAATTCAACCCGGCTCTAGGAAACAGACTTAGAAACCAGAGTTAAAGTTTCTCCTGCAACCAGTTCCCTTTGTGCTAGATGAACGAAAGTCTCTCCACAGGGTCAGTTCTGAGAGAAAAGTGTGTGTGAAAGCCGTCCTTCAAATAGCTTGTTGGGAACACAAAGTTTCTTTTCAGTAGCAAACTCCACTCCATACATATATATGGGGAAGAACTAGCTCCAAATCTGTTTTACAGTGAAAACTGCAGGAACTTCAAACCGGCACTAGGAAACAGACTGAGAAACCAGAGTAAAAGTTTAACCTGCAAACCGTTCCCTTTGTGCTAGATGAACGAACGTCTCACCACATGCCCAGTTCTGAGAGATAAGTGTGTGTGAAACCGTCCTTCACCTAGCTTTTTCAGAACACAAAGTTTCTATTAAGTTCAAACTCCACTCCATACATATCTATGAGTAGGGGCTAGCTCCATCTCGGTTTTAATCTGATAAATGAAGGAAATTAAAACCTGCACTAGGAAACAGACTGAGAAACCAGAGAAAATGTTTCTACAGCAACCCGTTCCCTTTGAGCTAGATGAACGAACGTCTCTCCACATGCTCAGTTCTGAGAAATTAGTGTGTTTGAAAGCCGTCCTTCACCTAGCTTGTTGGGAACCCAAAGTTTCTTTTCACTTGCAAACTCCACTCAATACAAATATATGGGGATGTACTAGATCCAACTCGGTTTTACAGGGAAAATTGCAGGAAATTAAAACCTGCACTAGGAAACAGACTGAGAAACCAGAGTTAAAGTTTCTCCTGCAAACCGTTCCCTTTGTGCTAGATGAACGAAAGTCTCTCAACATGCTCAATTCTGTGAGATAAGTGTGTGTGAATGCCATACTTCAACTAGCTTGTTGGGAACACAAAGTTTCTATTCAGTTGCATACTCCACTCCATACATATATATGGGTGGTACAAGCTCCAACAGGGTTTTACAGTGAAAATTGCAGGGACTTCAAACTGGCACTAGGAAAGAGACTGAGAAACCAGAGTATATGTTTCCCCTGCAATCCGTTCCCTTTGTGCTAGATGAACGAACGTCTCTCCACATGCTCATTTCTGAGAGATAAGTGTGTGTGAATGCCGTACTTCAACTAGCTTGTTGTGAACATAAAGTTTCTTTTCACTTGCAAACTCCACTCCATACATATATATGGGGAGGTACGAGCCCCAACTCGGTTTTACAGTGAAAAATCTAGGAAGTTCAAACCGGCACTAGGAAACAGACTGAGAATCCAGAGTAAAAGTTACTCCTGCAACACGTTCCCTTTGTGCTAGATGAACCAATATCTCTCCACATGATCAGTTCTGAGAGATAAGTGTGTGTGAAAGCCGTTCCTCAACTAGCTTGTTGGGAACACAAAGTTTCTTTTCAGTTGCAAACTCCACTCCATAAATATATATGGGGAGGTAATAGCCCCAACTCTGTTTTACTGTGAAAACTGCAGGAACTTTAAACCGGCACTAAAAAACAGAATGAGAAACCAGAGTAAAAATTTCTACTGCAAACCTTTCCTTTTGTGCTAGATGAACGAACGTCTCTCCACATGCTCATTTCTGAGAGATAAGTGTGTTTGAAAGCCGTACTTCATCTAGCTTTTTGTGAACACAAAGTATCTTTTCACTTGCAAACACCATTCCATACATATATATGGGGAGGTACGAGCTAAAACTCGATTTTACAGTGAAAACTGCAGTATCTTCAAACCGGAACTAGGAAACAGACTGAGAAACCAGAGTAATAGTTTCACCTGCAACCCGTTCCCTTTTTTGCTAGATGAACGAAAGTCTCTCCACATGCTCAGTACTGAGAGATTAGTGTGTTTGAAAGCTGCCCTTCACCTAGCTTGTTGGGATCACAAAGTTTCTTTTCAGTAGCAAACTCCACTCCATAAATATATATGGGGAGGTACAAGCTCCAAATCTATTTTACAGTGAAAACTGCAGGAACTTCATACCGGCACTAGGAAAAAGACTGAGAAACCAGAGTAAAAGTTTTTCCTGCAACCTGTTCCCTTTGTGCTAGATGAACGAACGTCTCTCCACATGCTCAGTTCTGAGAGATAAGTGTGTTTGAAAGCCGTTCTTCACCTAGCTTGTTGGGAACACAAAGTTTCTTTTCACTTGCAAACTCCATTCCATACATATATATGGGGAGTTACTAGCTCCAAATCGGTTTTACCGTGAAAAATGAAGTAATTTCAAACAGGCACTAGGAAACAGACTGAGAAACCAGAGTAATAGTTTACCTGCAACCGGTTTCCTTTTTGCTAGATGAACGAACGGCTCTCCACATGCTCAGTTCTGAGAGATAAGTTTGTGTGAAAGCCGTCCTTCAACTAGCTTGTTGGGAACTCAAAGTTTCTTTTCAGTTGCAAATTCCACTCCATATATATATATGGGGAGGTACTAGAACCAACTCGGTTATACAGGGGAAAGTGCAGGAACTTCAAACTGGCACTTTTAAAAAGTCTGAGAAACCAGATTAAATGTTTCTCCTGCAACCCATTCCCTTTGTGCTAGATGAACATACGTCTCTCAACATGCTCAATTCTGAGAGATAAGTGTGTGTGAAAGCCATCCTTCAACTAGCTTGTTGGAACACAAAGTTTCTTTTCAGTTGCAAAATCCAATCCATAAATATATATCGGGAGGTACAAGCACTAATTCTGTTTTACAGTGATAACTGCAGGAATTTCAAACCGGCACTAGGAAACAGAATGAGAAACCAGCGCAAAAGTTTCTAGTGCACCCCGTTCCCTTTTTGCTAGATGAACGTACTTCTCTCCACATGCTCAGTTCTGAGAGATAAGTGTGTGTGAAAGCCGTCCTTCACCTAGCTTGTTGGGAACACAAAGTTTCTTTTCACTTGCAAACTCCACTCCTTACATATATATGGGGAGTTACTAGCACCAACTCGGTTTAACAGTGAAAAATGCAGTAATTTCAAACAGGCACTAGGAAACAGACTGAGAAACCAGAGTAATAGTTTCTCCTGCAACCCTTTCCCTTTTTGCTAGGTGAAAGAACGTCTCTCCAGATGCTCATTTCTGAGAGATAAGTGTGTGTGAAAGCCGTCCTTCACCTAGCTTTTTGGGAACACATATTTTCTTTTCAATTGGAAACTCCAATGCATACATATATATGGGGAGGTACTAGCCCCAACTCTGTTTTACTGTGAATACTGCAGGAACTTCAAACCGGCACTAGGAAACCGAATGAGAAACCAGAGTAAAAGTTTCTACTGCAACCCATTCCTTTGTGCTAGATGAACGAACGTCTCCCCACATGCTCATTTCTGAGAGATAAGTGTGTTTGAAAGCCGTACTTCATCTAGCTTTTTGTGAACACAAAGTATCTTTTCACTTGCAAACACCATTCCATACATATATATGGGGAGGTACGAGCTAAAACTCGATTTTACAGTGAAAACTGCAGTATCTTCAAACCGGAACTAGGAAACAGACTGAGAAACCAGAGTAATAGTTTCACCTGCAACCCGTTCCCTTTTTTGCTAGATGAACGAAAGTCTCTCCACATGCTCAGTACTGAGAGATTAGTGTGTTTGAAAGCTGCCCTTCACCTAGCTTGTTGGGATCACAAAGTTTCTTTTCAGTAGCAAACTCCACTCCATAAATATATATGGGGAGGTACAAGCTCCAAATCTATTTTACAGTGAAAACTGCAGGAACTTCATACCGGCACTAGGAAAAAGACTGAGAAACCAGAGTAAAAGTTTTTCCTGCAACCTGTTCCCTTTGTGCTAGATGAACGAACGTCTCTCCACATGCTCAGTTCTGAGAGATAAGTGTGTTTGAAAGCCGTTCTTCACCTAGCTTGTTGGGAACACAAAGTTTCTTTTCACTTGCAAACTCCATTCCATACATATATATGGGGAGTTACTAGCTCCAAATCGGTTTTACCGTGAAAAATGAAGTAATTTCAAACAGGCACTAGGAAACAGACTGAGAAACCAGAGTAATAGTTTACCTGCAACCGGTTTCCTTTTTGCTAGATGAACGAACGGCTCTCCACATGCTCAGTTCTGAGAGATAAGTGTGTGTGAAAGCCGTCCTTCAACTAGCTTGTTGGGAACTCAAAGTTTCTTTTCAGTTGCAAATTCCACTCCATATATATATATGGGGAGGTACTAGAACCAACTCGGTTATACAGGGGAAAGTGCAGGAACTTCAAACTGGCACTTTTAAAAAGTCTGAGAAACCAGATTAAATGTTTCACCTGCAACCCATTCCCTTTGTACTAGATGAACATACGTCTCTCAACATGCTCAATTCTGACAGATAAGTGTGTGTGAAAGCCATCCTTCAACTAGCTTGTTGGAACACAAAGTTTCTTTTCAGTTGCAAAATCCAATCCATAAATATATATCGGGAGGTACAAGCACTAATTCTGTTTTACAGTGATAACTGCAGGAATTTCAAACCGGCACTAGGAAACAGAATGAGAAACCAGCGCAAAAGTTTCTAGTGCACCCCGTTCCCTTTTTGCTAGATGAACGTACTTCTCTCCACATGCTCAGTTCTGAGAGATAAGTGTGTGTGAAAGCCGTCCTTCACCTAGCTTGTTGGGAACACAAAGTTTCTTTTCACTTGCAAACTCCACTCCTTACATATATATGGGGAGTTACTAGCACCAACTCGGTTTAACAGTGAAAAATGCAGTAATTTCAAACAGGCACTAGGAAACAGACTGAGAAACCAGAGTAATAGTTTCTCCTGCAACCCTTTCCCTTTTTGCTAGGTGAAAGAACGTCTCTCCAGATGCTCATTTCTGAGAGATAAGTGTGTGTGAAAGCCGTCCTTCACCTAGCTTTTTGGGAACACATATTTTCTTTTCAATTGGTAACTCCAATGCATACATATATATGGGGAGGTACTAGCCCCAACTCTGTTTTACTGTGAATACTGCAGGAACTTCAAACCGGCACTAGGAAACCGAATGAGAAACCAGAGTAAAAGTTTCTACTGCAACCCATTCCTTTGTGCTAGATGAACGAACGTCTCCCCACATGCTCATTTCTGAGAGATAAGTGTGTGTGAAAGCCGTACTTCAATTAGCTTGTTGGGAACTCAAAGTTCTTTTCATTTGCAAACTCCATTCCATACATATGTATAGGGAGGTACGAGCTAAAACTCGATTTTACAGTGATAACTGCAGTATCTTCAAACCGGTACTAGGAAACAGACTGAGAAACCAGAGTAATAGTTTCTCCTGCAACCCGTTCCCTATTTGCTAGATGAACGAACGTCTCTCCATATGTTCAGTACTGAGATATTAGTGTCTTTTAAAGCCGCCCTTCACCTAGATTGATGGGATCACAAAGTTTCTTTTCAGTTGCAAACAACACTCCATAAAAATATATGGGGATGTACATGCTCCAACTCTGTTTTACAGTGAAAACTGCAGGAACTTCAAACCGGCACTAGGAAACAGACTGAGAAACCAGAGCAATAGTTTCTCCTACAACCTGTTCCCTTTGTGCTAGATGAACGAACGTCTCTCCACATGCTCAGTTCTGAGAGATATGTGTGTGTGAAAGCCTTCCTTCACCTAGCTTTTTGGGAACACAAAGTATATTTTCACTTGCAAACTCCACTCCTCACTTATATATGTGGAGGTACTAGCTCCATCTCCGTTTTACAGTGAAAACTGCAGGAATTTCAAACCGGCACTAGGAAACAGACTGAGAAACCAGAGAAAAAGTTTTTCCTGCAACCTGTTCCCTTTGTGCTAGATGAACGAACGTCTCTCCACATGCTCAGTTCTGAGAGATAAGTGTGTGTGAAAGCCGTCATTCACCTAGCTTGTTGGGAACACAAAGTTTCTTTTCACTTGCAAACTCCACTCCATACATATATATGGGGAGGTACTAGCTCCAACTCGGTTTTACAGTGAAAACTGCAGGAAATTCAAACCGGCACTAGGTAACAGACAGAGTGCAGAGAAAAAGTTTCTCCTGCAACCCGTTCCCCTTGTGCTAGATGAACGAAAGTCTCTGCACATGCTCAGTTCTGAGAGATAAGTGTGTTTTAAAGCCGTCCTTCACATAGCTTGTTGGGAACACAAAGTTTGTTTTCACTTGCAAACTCCATTCCATACATATATATGGGGAGTTACTAGCTCCTAATCGGTTTTACAGTGAAAAATGCAGTAATTTCAAACAGGCACTAGGAAACAGACTGAGAAACCAGAGTAATAGTTTCTCCTGCAACCGGTTTCCTTTGTGCTAGATGAACGAACGGCTCTCCACATGCTCAGTTCTGAGAGATAAGTGTGTGTGAAAGCCGTCCTTCAACTAGCTTGTTGGGAACTCAAAGTTTCTTTTCAGTTGCAAACTCCACTCCTTATATATATATGGGGAGGTACTAGAACCAACTCGGTTATACAGGGAAAAGTGCAGGAACTTCAAACCGGCACTATTAAAAAGTCTGAGAAACTAGATTAAATGTTTCACCTGCAACCCGTTCCCTTTGTGCTAGATGAACATACGTCTCTCAACATGCTAAATTCTGAGAGATAATTGTGTGTGAAAGCCGTCCTTCACCTAGCTTGTAGGGAACACAAATTTTCTTTTCAATTGCAATCTCCACTGCATACATATATATGGGGAGGTAATAGCCCCAACTCTGTTTTACTGTGAAAACTGCAGGAACTTCAAACCGGCACTAGGAAACCGAATGACAAACCAGAGTAAAAGTTTCTACTGCAAACCTTTCCTTTTGTGCTAGATGAACGAACGTCTCTCCTCATGCTCATTTCTGAGAGATAAGTGTGTGTGAAAGCCGTACTTCATTTTGCTTGTTGGGAACTCAAAGTTCTTTTCACTTGCACACTCCATTCCATACATATATATGGGGAGGTACGAGCTAAAACTCGATTTTAAAGTGAAAACAGCAGTATCTTTAAACCGGAAATAGGAAACAGACTGAGAAACCAGAGTAATAGTTTCTCCTGCAACCCTTTCCCTATTTGCTAGATGAACGAACGTCTCTCCACATGCTCAGTACTGAGATATTTGTGTCTTTGAAAGCCGCCCTTCACCTAGATTGATGGGATCACAAAGTTTCTTTTCAGTTGCAAACTCCACTCCATAAATATATATGGGGAATTACAAGCTCCAACTCTGTTTTACAGTGAAAACTGCAGGAACTTCAAACCGGCACTAGGAAACAGACAGAGAAACCGGAGCAAAAGTTTCTCCTACAACCTTTTCCTTTGTGCTAGATGAACGAACGTCTCTCCACATGCTCAGTTCTGAGAGATATGTGTGTGTGAAAGCCTTCCTTCACCTAGCTTTTTGGGAACACAAAGTTTATTTTCACTTGCAAACTCCAATCCTCACATATATATGTGGAGGTACTAGATCCAACTCCGTTTTACAGTGAAAACTGCAGGAACTTCAAACCGGCACTAGGAAACAGACTGAGAGAGCAGAGTAAAAGTTTCCCCTGCAACCCGTTCCCCTTGTGCTAGATGAACGAAAGTCTCTCCACATGCTCATTTCTGAGAGTTATGTGTGTTTGAAAGCCAACCTTCACCTAGCTTGTTGAGAACACAAAGTTCTTTTTCACTTGCAAACACCATTCCATAAATATATATGGGGAGTTTCTAGCTCCAACTCGGTTTTACAGTGAAAAATGCAGTAATTTCAAACAGGCACTAGGAAATAGACTGGGAAACCAGAGTAATAATTTCTCTTTCAAACGGTTTCTTTGTGCTAGATGAACGAACGTCTCTCCACATGCTCAGTTCTGAGAGATATATGTGTGTGAAAGCCGTCCTTGAACTAGCTTGTTGGGAACTCAAAGTTTCTTTTCAGTTGCAAACTCCACTCCATACATATATATAGGGAGGTACTAGCTCCAACACTGTTTTACAGTGAAAAATTCAGGAACATCAAAACGGCACTAGGAAACAGACTGAGAAACAAGAGTAAAAGTTTCTCCTGCAACCCGTTCCCTTTGTTCTAGATGAACGAACGTCTCTCCACATGCTCAGTTCTGAGAGATAATTGTGTGTGAAGCCGTGCTTCAACTAGCTTGTGTGGAACACAAAGTTTCTTTTCAGTTGCAAACTCCACTCTTTACATATATATGGGGAGGAACTAGCTCCAATACGGTTTTACAGTGAAAACTGACGGAACTTCAAACCGGCACTAGGAAACAAACTGAGAGGCCAGAGTAAAAATTTCCCCTGCAACCCGTTCCCTTTGTGATAGATGAACGAAAGTCTCTCCACATGCTCAGTTCTGAGAGATAAGTGTGTCTGAAAGCCGTTCTTCACCTAGCTTGTTGGGAACACAAAGTTTCTTTTCAGTTGCAAACTCCACTCCATACATATATATGGGTAGGTACTAGCTCCAACTCGGTTTTACAGTGAAAAATGCAGGAAGTTCTAACCGGCACTAGGAAACAGACTGAGAAACCAGAGTAAAAGTTTCTCCTGCAACCCGTTCCTATTGATCTAGATGAACGAACTTCTCTCCACATGCTCAGTTCTGAGTGATAAGTGTGTGAATGCCGTGCTTCACCTAGCTAGTTGGGAACACAAAGGTTCTTTTCAGTTGCAAACTCCACTCCTTACATATATATGAGGAGGTACTAGCTCCAACACGGTTTTACAGTGAAAACTGCAGGAACTTCAATCCGGCACTAGGAAACAGACTGAGAGAGCAGAGTAAAAGTTTCCCCTGCAACCCGTTCCCCTTGTGCTAGATGAACGAAAGTCTCTCCACATGCTCAGTTCTGAGAGTTATGTGTGTTTGAAAGCCAACCTTCACCTAGCTTGTTGAGAACACAAAGTTCTTTTTCACTTGCAAACACCATTCCATAAATATATATGGGGAGTTTCTAGCTCCAACTCGGTTTTACAGTGAAAAATGCAGTAATTTCAAACAGGCACTAGGAAATAGACTGGGAAACCAGAGTAATAATTTCTCTTGCAAACGGTTTCTTTGTGCTAGATGAACGAACGGCACTCCACATGCTCAGTTCTGAGAGATATATGTGTGTGAAAGCCGTCCTTGAACTAGCTTGTTGGGAACTCAAAGTTTCTTTTCAGTTGCAAACTCCACTCCATACATATATATAGGGAGGTACTAGCTCCAACACTGTTTTACAGTGAAAAATTCAGGAACATCAAAACGGCACTAGGAAACAGACTGAGAAACAAGAGTAAAAGTTTCTCCTGCAACCCGTTCCCTTTGTTCTAGATGAACGAACGTCTCTCCACATGCTCAGTTCTGAGAGATAATTGTGTGTGAAGCCGTGCTTCAACTAGCTTGTGTGGAACACAAAGTTTCTTTTCAGTTGCAAACTCCACTCTTTACATATATATGGGGAGGAACTAGCTCCAATACGGTTTTACAGTGAAAACTGACGGAACTTCAAACCGGCACTAGGAAACAAACTGAGAGGCCAGAGTAAAAATTTCCCCTGCAACCCGTTCCCTTTGTGATAGATGAACGAAAGTCTCTCCACATGCTCAGTTCTGAGAGATAAGTGTGTCTGAAAGCCGTTCTTCACCTAGCTTGTTGGGAACACAAAGTTTCTTTTCAGTTGCAAACTCCACTCCATACATATATATGGGTAGGTACTAGCTCCAACTCGGTTTTACAGTGAAAAATGCAGGAAGTTCTAACCGGCACTAGGAAACAGACTGAGAAACCAGAGTAAAAGTTTCTCCTGCAACCATTTCCCTTTGTGCTAGATGAACGAACGTCTCTCCACATGCTCATTTCTGAGAGAAAAGTGTGTGTGAAAGCCACTCTTCACCTAGCTTGTTGGGAACACAAAGTTTATATTCAGTTGCAAAGTCCACTCCTTAAATATATAAGAGTAGGGACTAGCTCCAACTCGGATTTCCAGTGAAAACTGCAGGAACTTCAACCTGGCACTAGGAAACAGACTGAGAAACCAGAGTAAAAGTTTCTCCTGCTACCCGTTCCTTTGTGCTAGATGAACGAATGTCTCTCCACGGCTCTGTTCTGAGAGATAAGTGTGTGTGAAAGCCGTTCTTAACCTAGCTTGTTGGGAAAAGAAAGTTTCTTTTCACATGCAAAATCCACTCCATACATATATATGGTGTGGTACGAGCTCCAACACTACTTTAAAGTGAAAACTGCAGGAACTTCAAACCGGCACTAGGAAACTGTCTGAGAAACCAGAGTAATAGATTCTCCTGCAACCCGTTCCCTTTGTTCTAGATGAACGAACGTCTCTCCACATGCTCAGTTCTGAGATATAATTGTGTGTGAAGCCGTGCTTCAGATAGCTTGTGTGGAACACAAAGTTTCTTTTCAGTTGCAAACTCCACTCCTTACATATATATGGGGAGGAACTAGCTCCAACACGGTTTTACAGTGAAAACTGTTGGAACTTCAAACCGGCACTAGGAAACAGACTGAGAAGCCAGAGTAAAAATTTCTCCTGCAAACCGTTCCCTTTGTGATAGATGAACGAAAGTCTCACCACATGCTCAGTTCTGAGAGATAAGTGTGTCTGAAAGCCGTTCTTCACCTAGCTTGTTGGGAACACAAAGTTTCTTTTCAGTTGCAAACTCCACTCCATACATATATATGGGTAGGTACTAGCTCCAACTCGGTTTTACAGTGAAAAATGCAGGAAGTTCTAACCGGCACTAGGAAACAGACTGAGAAACCAGAGTAAAAGTTTCTCCTGCAACCATTTCCCTTTGTGCTAGATGAACGAACGTCTCTCCACATGCTCATTTCTGAGAGAAAAGTGTGTGTGAAAGCCGTCCTTCAAATAGCTTGTTGGGAACACAAAGTTTCTTTTCAGTAGCAAACTCCACTCCATACATATATATGGGGAAGTACTAGCTACAAATTTGTTTTACAGTGAAAACTGCAGGAACTTCAAACCGGCACTAGGAAACACACTGAGAAACCAGAGTAAAAGTTTAACCTGCAAACCGTTCCCTTTGTGCTAGATGAACGAACGTCTCACCACATGCTCAGTTCTGAGAGATAAGTGTGTGTGAAACCGTCCTTCACCTAGCTTTTTCTGAACACAAAGTTTCTATTAAGTTCAATCTCCACTCCATACATATCTATGAGTAGGGGCTAGCTCCAACTCGGTTTTACAGTGAAAACTGCAGGAACTTGAAACCGGCACTGGGAAACAGACTCAGAAACCAAAATAAAAGTTTCACCTGCATCCCGTTCCCTTTGTGCTAGATGAACGAACGTCTCTCCACATGCTCATTTCTGAGAGATACGTGTGTGTGAAAGCCGCATTTCACCTAGCTTTTTCGGAACACAAATTTTCTATTTAGTTGCAAACTCCAATCCATACATATCTATGATTAGGGACTATCTCCAACTCGGTTTTACCGTGATAACTGCAGGAAATTAAAACCTGCACTAGGAAACATACTGAGAAACCAGAGTAAAAGTTTCTACTGAATCCCGTTCCTTTTGTGCTAGATGAACGAACTTCTCTCCACATGTTCAGTTCTGAGAAATTAGTGTGTTTGAAAGCCGTCCTTCACCTATCTTGTTGGGAACGCAAAGTTTCTTTTCACTTGCAAACTCCACTCAATACATATATATGGGGATGTACTAGATCCAACTCGGTTTTACAGGGAAAATTGCAGGAACTTCAAACCGGCACTAGGAAACAGACTGAGAATCCAGAGTAAAAGTTACTCCTGCAACACGTTCCCTTTGTGCTAGATGAACCAATATCTCACCACATGCTCAGTTCTGAGAGATAAGTGTGTGTGAAAGCCTTTCCTCAACTAGCTTGTTGGGAACATAAAGTTTCTTTTCAGTTGCAAACTCCACTCCATACATATATATGGGGAGGTACGAGTTCCAACTCGGTTTTACAGTGATTACTGCAGGAACTTCAAAACGGAACTAAGAAACAGACTGAGAAACCAGAGTAAAAGTTTCTCTTGCAAACGTTTTCCTTTGTGCTAGGTGAAAGAACGTCTCTCCACATGCTCAGTTCTGAGAGATAAGTGTGTGTGAAAGCCGCCTTCAACTAGCTTGTTGGGAACACAAATTTTCTTTTCAATTGCAAACACCACTGCATACAAATATATATGGGGAGGTACTAGCCCCAACTCTGTTTTACTGTGAAAACTGCAGTAACTTCAAACAGAAACTAGGAAACCGAATGAGAAACCAGAGTAAAAGTTTCTCCTGCAACCCGTTCCCATTGTTCTAGATGAACGAACGTCTCTCCACATGCTCAGTTCTGAGACATAAGTGTGTGTGAATGTCGTGCTTCACCTAGCTTGTTGGGAACACAAAGTTTCTTTTCAGTTGCAAACTCCACTCCTTACATATATATGGGGAGGTAGTAGCTCCAACACGGTTTTACAGTGAAAACTGCAGGAACTTCACACCGGCACTAGGAAAGAGACTGAGAGAGCAGAGAAAACGTTTCTCCTGCAACCCGTTCCGCTTGTGCTAGATGAACGAAAGTCTCTGCACATGCTCAGTTCTGAGAGATAAGTGTGTTTGAAAGCCGCCCTTCACCTAGCTTGTTGGGAACACAAAGTTTCTTTTCACTTGTAAACTCCATTCCATACATATATATGGGGAGTTACTAGCTCCAAATCGGTTTTACAGTGAAAAATGCAGTAATTTCAAACAGGCACTAGGAAACAGACTGAGAAACCAGAGTAATAGTTTCTCCTGCAACCGGGTTCCTTTGTGCTAGCTGAACGAACGGCTCTCCACATGCTCAGTTCTGAGAGATAAGTGTGTGTGAAAGCCGTCCTTCAACTAGCTTGTTGGGAACTCAAATTTTCTTTTCATTTGATACTCCAATCCATATATATATATGGGGAGGTACTAGAACCAACTCGGTTATACAGGGAAAAGTGCAGGAACTTCAAACCGGCACTATTAAAAAGTCTGAGAAACCAGATTAAATGTTTCTCCTGCAACCCGTTCCCTTTGTGCTAGATGAACATACGTCTCTCAACATGCTCAATTCTGAGAGATAATTGTGTGTGAAAGCCATCCTTCAACTAGCTTGTTGGAACACAAAGTTTCTTTCAGTTGCAAACTCCAGTCCACAAATATATATGGGGAGGTACAAGCACCAACACTTTTTTATAGTGATAACTGCAGGAATTTCAAACCGGCACTAGGAAACAGAATGAGAAACCAGCGCAAAACTTTCTAGTGCACCCCGTTCCCTTTGTGCTAGATGAACGTACTTCTCTCCACATGCTCAGTTCTGAGAGATATGTGTGTGTGAAAGCCGTCCTTCACCTAGCTTGTTGGGAACACAAGATTTCTTTTCACTTGCAAACTCCACTCCATACATATATATGGGGAGTTACTAGCTCCAACTCGGTTTAACAGTGAAATATGCAGTAACTTCAAAAAGGCACTAGGAAACAGACTGAGAAACCAGAGTAATAGATTCTCCTGCAACCCGTTCCCTTTTTGCTAGGTGCAAGAACGTCTCTCCAGATGCTCATTTCTGAGAGAAAAGTGTGTGTGAAAGCCGTCCTTCACCTAGCTTGTTGGGAACACAAATTTTCTTTTCAATTGCAAACTCCAATGCATACATATATATGGGGAGGTACTAGACCCAACCCTGTTTTACTGTGAAACCTGCAGGAACTTCAAACCGGCACTAGGAAACTGAATGAGAAACCAGAGTAAAATTTCTACTGCAAACCTTTCCTTTTGTGCTAGATGAAAGAACGTCTCTCCACATGCTCATTTCTGAGAGATAAGTGTGTGTGAAAGCCGTACTTCATTTAGCTTGTTGGGAACTCAAAGTTCTTTTCACTTGCAAACTCCATTCCATACATATATATGGGGAGGTACGAGCTAAAACTCGATTTTACAGTGAAAACTGTAGTATCTTCAAACCGGAACTATTAAACAGACTGAGAAACCAGAGTAATATTTTCTATTGCAACCCTTTCCCTATTTGCTAGATGAACGAACGTCTCTCCACATGCTCAGTACTGAGATATTAGTGTCTTTGAAAGCCGCTCTTCACCTAGATTGATGGGATCACAAAGTTTCTTTTCACTTGCAAACTCCACTCCATACATATATATGGGGAGGTACTAGCTCCAACTCGGTTTTACAGTGAAAACTGCAGGAAATTCAAACCGGCACTAGGAAACCGAATGAGAAACCAGAGTAAAAGTTTCTCCTGCAACCAGTTCCCATTGTTCTAGATGAACGAACGTCTCTCCACATGCTCAGTTCTGAGAGATAAGTGTGTGTTAATGCCGTGCTTCACCTAGCTTGTTGGGAACACAAAGTTTCTTTTCAGTTGCAAACTCCACTCCTTACATATATATGGGGAGGTACTAGCTCCAACACGGTTTTACAGTGAAAACTGCAGGAACTTCACACCGGCACTAGGAAACAGACTGAGATAGCAGAGAAAAAGTTTCTCCTGCAACCCGTTCCCCTTGTGCTAGATGAACGAAAGTCTCTGCACATGCTCAGTTCTGAGAGATAAGTGTGTTTGAAAGCCGTACTTCACCTAGCTTGTTGGGAACACAAAGTTTCTTTTCACTTGCAAACTCCATTCCATATATATATATGGGGAGTTACTAGTTCCAAATCAAATTTACAGTGAAAAATGCAGTAATTTCAAACAGGCACTAGGAAACAGACTGAGAAACCAGAGTAATAGTTTCTCCTCCAACCGGATTCCTTTGTGCTAGATGATCGAACGGCTCTCCACATGCTCAGTTCTGAGAGATAAGTGTGTGTGAAAGCCGTCCTTCAACTAGCTTGTTGGGAACTCAAAGTTTCTTTTCAGTTGAAACTCCACTCCATATATATATATGGGGAGGTACAAGAACCAACTCGGTTATACAGGGAAAAGTGCAGGAACTTCAAACCGGCACTATTAAAAAGTCTGAGAAACAAGATTAAATGTTTCTCCTGCAACCCGTTCCCTTTGTGCTAGATGAACATACGTCTCTCAACATGCTCAATTCTGAGAGATAAGTGTGTGTGAAAGCCATCCTTCAACTAGCTTGTTGGAACACAAAGTTTCTTTTCAGTTGCAAACTCCAATCCATAAATATATATGGGGAGGTACAAGCACCAACTCTCTTTTACAGTGATAACTGCAGGAATTTCAAATCGGCACTAGGAAACAGAATGAGAAACCAGCGCAAAAGATTCTAGTGCACCCCGTTCCCTTTGTGCTAGATGAACGTACTTCTCTCCACATGCTCAGTTCTGAGAGATTAGTGTGTTTGAAAGCCGTCCTTCACCTAGCTTGTTGGAAACACAAGGTTTCTTTTCACTTGCAAACTCCACTCCTTACATATATATGGGGAGTTACTAGCTCGAAATCGGTATAACAGTGAAAAATGCAGTAACTTCAAACAGGAACTAGGAAACTGACTGAGAAACCAGAGTAATAGATTCTCCTGCAACCCGTTCCATTTTTCCTAGGTGAAAGAACGTCTCACCAGATGCTCATTTCTGAGAGAAAAGTGTGTGTGAAAGCCGTCCTTCACCTAGCTTGTTGGGAACACAAATTTTCTTTTCAATTGCAAACCCCACTGCATACATATATATGGGGAGGTACTAGCCCCAACTCTGTTTTACTGTGAAAACTGCAGGAACTTCAAACCGGCACTAGGAAACTGAATGAGAAACCAGAGTAAAAGTTTCTACTGCAAACCTTTCCTTTTGTGCTAGATGAACGAACGTCTCTCCACTTGCTCATTTCTGAGAGATAAGTGTGTGTGAAAGCCGTACTTCATTTAACTTGTTGGGAACTCAAAGTTCTTTTCACTTGCAAACTCCATTCCATACATATATATGGGGAGGTACGAGCTAAAACTCGATTTTACAGTGAAAACTGCAGTATCTTCAAACCGGAACTAGGAAACAGACTGAGAAACCAGAGTAATATTTTCTACTGCAACCCGTTCCCTATTTGCTAGATGAACGAACGTCTCTCCACATGCTCAGTACTGAGATATTAGTGTGTTTGAAAGCCGCTCTTCACCTAGATTGATGGGATCACAAAGTTTCTTTTCAGTTGCAAACTACACCCCATAAATATATATGGGAATGTACAAGCTCCAACTCAGTATTACAGTGAAAACTGCAGGAACTTCAAACCGGCACTAGGAAACAGACTGAGAAACCAGAGCAAATGTTTCTCCAACAACCTGTTCCCTTTGTGCTAGATGAACGAACGTCTCTCCACATGCTCAGTTCTGAGAGATAAGTGTGTGTGAAAGCCTTCATTCACCTAGCTTGTTGGGAACACAAAGTTTCTTTTCACTTGCAAACTCCACTCCATACATATATAAGGGGAGGTACTAACTCCAACTCCGTTTTACAGTGAAAACTGCAGGAAATTCAAACCGGCACTAGGAAACCGAATGAGAAACCAGAGTAAAAGTTTCACCTGCAACCCATTCCCATTGTTCTAGATGAACGAACGTCTCTCCACATGCTCAGTTCTGAGAGATAAGTGTGTGTTAATGCCGTGCTTCACCTAGCTTGTTGGGAACACAAAGTTTCTTTTCAGTTGCAAACTCCACTCCTTACATATATATGGGGAGGTACTAGCTCCAACACGGTTTTACAGTGAAAACTGCAGGAACTTCACACCGGCACTTGGAAACAGACTGAGAGAGCAGAGAAAAAGTTTCTCCAGCAACCCGTTCCCCTTGTGCTAGATGAGCGAAAGTCTCTGCACATGCTCAGTTCTGAGAGATAAGTGTGTTTGAAAGCCGTTCTTCACCTAGCTTGTTGGGAACACAAAGTTTCTTTTCACTTGCAAACTCCATTCCATATATATATATGGGGAGGTACTAGCTCCAACACTGTTTGACAGTGAAAAATTCAGGAACTTCAAACCGGCACTAGGAAACAGACTAAGAAAGGAGAGAAAAAGTGTCTCCTGCAACCCGTTCCCTTGGTGCAAGAAGAAAGAACGTCTGTCCACTTGCTCTGTTCTGAGAGACATGTGTGTGTGAAAGCCGTCCTTCACCTAGCTTGTTGGGAACACAAAGTTTCTTTTCAGTTGCAAATTCCATTCCATACATATATATGGGGAGGTACTATCTCCAACACTGTTTGACAGTGAAAAATGCAGGAACTTCAAACCGGCACTAGGAAACAGACTAAGAAAGCAGAGAAAAAGTGTCTCCTGCAACCCGTTCCCTTGGTGCAAGAAGAACGAACGTCTGTCCACTTGCTCTGTTCTGAGAGACATGTGTGTGTGAAAGCCGTCCTTCATCTAGCTTGTTGAGAACACAAAGTTTCTTTTCAGTTGCAAACTCCATTCCATACATATATATGGGGAGGTAGAAGCTCCAACTCGGTTTTACAGTTAAAACTGCAGGAACTTCAAACCGGCACTAGGAAACAGACAGAGAAAGCAGAGAAAAAGTGTCTCCTGCAACCCGTTCCCTTGGTGCTAGATGAACGAACGTCTCTCCACTTGCTCAGTTCTGAGAGATAAGTGTGTGTGAAAGCCGTCCTTCACCTAGCTTGTTGGGAACACAAAGTTTCTTTTCAGTTGCAAACTCCATTCCATAAATATATATGGGGAGGTACTAGCTCCAACTCGGTTTGACAGTGAAAACTGCAGGAACTTCAAACCGGCACTAGGAAACAGACTGAGGAAGCAGAGAAAAAGTGTCTCCTGCAACCCGTTCACTTGGTGCTAGATGAACGAACGTCTCTCCACTTGCTCAGTTCTGAGAGATAAGTGTGTGTGAAAGCCGTCCTTCACCTAGCTTGTTGGGAACACAAAGTTTCTTTTCAGTTGCAAACTCGATTCCATACATATATATGGGGAGGTACTAGCTCCAACTCGGTTTGACAGTGAAAACTGCAGGAACTTCAAACCGGCACTAGGAAACAGACTGAGAAAGCAGAGAAAAAGTGTCTCATGCAACCCGTTCCCTTGGTGCTAGATGAAAGAACGTCTCTCCACTTGCTCAGTTCTGAGAGATAAGTGTGTGTGAAAGCCATCCTTCACCTAGCTTGTTGGGAACACAAAGTTTCTTTTCAGTTGCAAACTCCATTCCATAAATATATATGGGGAGGTACTAGCTCCAACTCGGTTTTACAGTGAAAACTGCAGGAACTTCAAACCGGCACTAGGAAACAGACTGAGAAAGCAGAGAAAAATTGTCTCCTGCAACCCGTTCCCTTGGTGCTAGAAGAACGAACGTATGTCCACTTGCTCTGTTCTGAGAGATATGTGTGTGTGAAAGCCGTCCTTCACCTAGCTTCTTGGGAACACAAAGTTTCTTTTCAGTTGCAAACTCCATTCCATACATATATATGGGGAGGTAGAAGCTCCAACTCGGTTTTACAGTGAAAACTGCAGGAACTTCAAAACGGCACTAGGAAACAGACTGAGATAGCAGAGAAAAAGTTTCTCCTGCAACCCGTTCCCCTTGTGCTAGATGAACGAAAGTCTCTGCACATGCTCAGTTCTGAGAGATAAGTGTGTTTGAAAGCCGTACTTCACCTAGCTTGTTGGGAACACAAAGTTTCTTTTCACTTGCAAACTCCATTCCATATATATATATGGGGAGTTACTAGTTCCAAATCAAATTTACAGTGAAAAATGCAGTAATTTCAAACAG
Source organism: Camelus bactrianus (assembly GCF_048773025.1). NCBI lineage: Eukaryota > Metazoa > Chordata > Mammalia > Artiodactyla > Camelidae > Camelus > Camelus bactrianus. Next base: position 137,880,100 of record NC_133539.1, on the reverse strand, counting down.
GCACTAGGAAACAGACTGAGAAATCAGAGTAATAGTTTCTCCTCCAACCGGATTCCTTTGTGCTAGATGATCGAACGGCTCTCCACATGCTCAGTTCTGAGAGATAAGTGTGTGTGAAAGCCGTCCTTCAACTAGCTTGTTATGAACTCAAAGTTTCTTTTCAGTTGAAACTCCACTCCATATATATATATGGGGAGGTACAAGAACCAACTCGGTTATACAGGGAAAAGTGCAGGAACTTCAAACCGGCACTATTAAAAAGTCTGAGAAACAAGATTAAATGTTTCTCCTGCAACCCGTTCCCTTTGTGCTAGATGAACATACGTCTCTCAACATGCTCAATTCTGAGAGATAAGTGTGTGTGAAAGCCATCCTTCAACTAGCTTGTTGGAACACAAAGTTTCTTTTCAGTTGCAAACTCCAATCCATAAATATATATGGGGAGGTACAAGCACCAACTCTCTTTTACAGTGATAACTGCAGGAATTTCAAATCGGCACTAGGAAACAGAATGAGAAACCAGCGCAAAACTTTCTAGTGCACCCCGTTCCCTTTGTGCTAGATGAACGTACTTCTCTCCACATGCTCAGTTCTGAGAGATTAGTGTGTTTGAAAGCCGTCCTTCACCTAGCTTGTTGGAAACACAAGGTTTCTTTTCACTTGCAAACTCCACTCCTTACATATATATGGGGAGTTACTAGCTCGAAATCGGTTTAACAGTGAAAAATGCAGTAACTTCAAACAGGAACTAGGAAACAGACTGAGAAACCAGAGTAATAGATTCTCCTGCAACCCGTTCCATTTTTCCTAGGTGAAAGAACGTCTCACCAGATGCTCATTTCTGAGAGAAAAGTGTGTGTGAAAGCCGTCCTTCACCTAGCTTGTTGGAAACACAAATTTTCTTTTCAATTGCAAACCCCACTGCATACATATATATGGGGAGGTACTAGCCCCAACTCTGTTTTACTGTGAAAACTGCAGGAACTTCAAACCGGCACTAGGAAACTGAATGAGAAACCAGAGTAAAAGTTTCTACTGCAAACCTTTCCTTTTGTGCTAGATGAACGAACGTCTCTCCACTTGCTCATTTCTGAGAGATAAGTGTGTGTGAAAGCCGTACTTCATTTAACTTGTTGGGAACTCAAAGTTCTTTTCACTTGCAAACTCCATTCCATACATATATATGGGGAGGTACGAGCTAAAACTCGATTTTACAGTGAAAACTGTAGTATCTTCAAACCGGAACTAGGAAACAGACTGAGAAACCAGAGTAATATTTTCTACTGCAACCCGTTCCCTATTTGCTAGATGAACGAACGTCTCTCCACATGCTCAGTACTGAGATATTAGTGTGTTTGAAAGCCGCTCTTCACCTAGATTGATGGGATCACAAAGTTTCTTTTCAGTTGCAAACTACACCCCATAAATATATATGGGAATGTACAAGCTCCAACTCAGTATTACAGTGAAAACTGCAGGAACTTCAAACCGGCACTAGGAAACAGACTGAGAAACCAGAGCAAATGTTTCTCCAACAACCTGTTCCCTTTGTGCTAGATGAACGAACGTCTCTCCACATGCTCAGTTCTGAGAGATAAGTGTGTGTGAAAGCCTTCATTCACCTAGCTTGTTGGGAACACAAAGTTTCTTTTCACTTGCAAACTCCACTCCATACATATATAAGGGGAGGTACTAACTCCAACTCCGTTTTACAGTGAAAACTGCAGGAAATTCAAACCGGCACTAGGAAACCGAATGAGAAACCAGAGTAAAAGTTTCACCTGCAACCCATTCCCATTGTTCTAGATGAACGAACGTCTCTCCACATGCTCAGTTCTGAGAGATAAATGTGTGTTAATGCCGTGCTTCACCTAGCTTGTTGGGAACACAAAGTTTCTTTTCAGTTGCAAACTCCACTCCTTACATATATATGGGGAGGTACTAGCTCCAACACGGTTTTACAGTGAAAACTGCAGGAACTTCACACCGGCACATGGAAACAGACTGAGAGAGCAGAGAAAAAGTTTCTCCTGCAACCCGTTCCCCTTGTGCTAGATGAGCGAAAGTCTCTGCACATGCTCAGTTCTGAGAGATAAGTGTGTTTGAAAGCCGTTCTTCACCTAGCTTGTTGGGAACACAAAGTTTCTTTTCACTTGCAAACTCCATTCCATATATATATATGGGGAGGTACTAGCTCCAACACTGTTTGACAGTGAAAAATTCAGGAACTTCAAACCGGCACTAGGAAACAGACTAAGAAAGGAGAGAAAAAGTGTCTCCTGCAACCCGTTCCCTTGGTGCAAGAAGAAAGAACGTCTGTCCACTTGCTCTGTTCTGAGAGACATGTGTGTGTGAAAGCCGTCCTTCACCTAGCTTGTTGGGAACACAAAGTTTCTTTTCAGTTGCAAACTCCATTCCATACATATATATGGGGAGGTACTATCTCCAACACTGTTTGACAGTGAAAAATGCAGGAACTTCAAACCGGCACTAGGAAACAGACTAAGAAAGCAGAGAAAAAGTGTCTCCTGCAACCCGTTCCCTTGGTGCAAGAAGAACGAACGTCTGTCCACTTGCTCTGTTCTGAGAGACATGTGTGTGTGAAAGCCGTCCTTCATCTAGCTTGTTGAGAACACAAAGTTTCTTTTCAGTTGCAAACTCCATTCCATAAATATATATGGGGAGGTACTAGCTCCAACTCGGTTTGACAGTGAAAACTGCAGGAACTTCAAACCGGCACTAGGAAACAGACTGAGGAAGCAGAGAAAAAGTGTCTCCTGCAACCCGTTCACTTGGTGCTAGATGAACGAACGTCTCTCCACTTGCTCAGTTCTGAGAGATAAGTGTGTGTGAAAGCCGTCCTTCACCTAGCTTGTTGGGAACACAAAGTTTCTTTTCAGTTGCAAACTCGATTCCATACATATATATGGGGAGGTACTAGCTCCAACTCGGTTTGACAGTGAAAACTGCAGGAACTTCAAACCGGCACTAGGAAACAGACTGAGAAAGCAGAGAAAAAGTGTCTCATGCAACCCGTTCCCTTGGTGCTAGATGAAAGAACGTCTCTCCACTTGCTCAGTTCTGTGAGATAAGTGTGTGTGAAAGCCATCCTTCACCTAGCTTGTTGGGAACACAAAGTTTCTTTTCAGTTGCAAACTCCATTCCATAAATATATATGGGGAGGTACTAGCTCCAACTCGGTTTTACAGTGAAAACTGCAGGAACTTCAAACCGGCACTAGGAAACAGACTGAGAAAGCAGAGAAAAATTGTCTCCTGCAACCCGTTCCCTTGGTGCTAGATGAACGAACGTCTCTCCACTTGCTCAGTTCTGAGAGATAAGTGTGTGTGAAAGCCGTCCTTCACCTAGCTTTTTCGGAACACAAAGTTTCTTTTCAGTTGCAAACTCCATTCCATACATATATATGGGGAGGTAGAAGCTCCAACTCTGTTTGACAGTGAAAACTGCAGGAACTTCAAACCGGCACTAGGAAACAGACTAAGAAAGCAGAGTAAAAGTGTCTCCTGCAACCAGTTCCCTTGGTGCTATAAGAACGAACGTATGTCCACTTGCTTTGTTCTGAGAGATATGTGTGTGTGAAAGCCGTCCTTCACCTAGCTTCTTGGGAACACAAAGTTTCTTTTCAGTTGCAAACTCCATTCCATACATATATATGGGGAGGTAGAAGCTCCAACTCGGTTTTACAGTGAAAACTGCAGGAACTTCAAACATGCACTAGGAAACAGACTGAGAAAGCAGAGAAAAAGTGTCTCCTGCAACCCGTTCCCTTGGTGCTAGATGAACGAACGTCTCTCCACTTGCTCACTTCTGAGAGATAAGTGTGTGTAAAAGCCGTCCTTCACCTAGCTTTTTGGGAACACAAAGTTTCTTTTCAGTTGCAATCTCCATTCCATAAATATATATGGGGAGGTACAAACTCCAACTCGGTATTACAGTGAAAACTGCAGGAACTTCAAACCGGCACTAGGAAACAGACTGAGAAAGCAGAGAAAAAGTGTCTCCTGCAACCTTTTCCCTTGGGGCTAGATGAACGAACGTCCCTCCACTTGCTCAGTTCTGAGAGATAAGTGTGTGTGAAAGCCGTCCTTCACCTAGCTTGTTGGGAACACAAAGTTTCTTTTCAGTTGCAAACTCCATTCCATGCATATATATGGGGAGGTACTAGCTCCAACTCGGTTTCACAGTGAAAACGGCAGGAACTTCAAACCGGCACTAGGAAACAGACTGAGAAAGCAGAGAAAAAGTTTCTCATGCAACCCGTTCCCTTGGTGCTAGATTAACGAACGTCTCTCCACTTGCTCAGTTCTGAGAGATAAGTGTGTGTGAAAGCCGTCCTTCACTTAGCTTGTTGGGAACACAAAGTTTCTTTTCAGTTGCAAACTCCATTCCATACATATATATGGGGAGGTACTAGCTCCAACTCGGTTTGACAGTGAAAACTGCAGGAACTTCAAACCGGCACTAGGAAACAGACTGAGAAAGCAGAGAAAAATTGTCTCCTGCAACCCGTTCCCTTGGTGCTAGATGAACGAACGTCTCTCCACTTGCTCAGTTCTGAGAGATAAGTGTGTGTGAAAGCCGTCCTTCACCTAGCTTTTTCGGAACACAAAGTTTCTTTTCAGTTGCAAACTCCATTCCATACATATATATGGGGAGGTAGAAGCTCCAACTCTGTTTGACAGTGAAAACTGCAGGAACTTCAAACCGGCACTAGGAAACAGACTAAGAAAGCAGAGTAAAAGTGTCTCCTGCAACCAGTTCCCTTGGTGCTAGAAGAACGAACGTATGTCCACTTGCTCTGTTCTGAGAGATATGTGTGTGTGAAAGCCGTCCTTCACCTAGCTTCTTGGGAACACAAAGGTTCTTTTCAGTTGCAAACTCCACTCCTTACATATATATGAGGAGGTACTAGCTCCAACACGGTTTTACAGTGAAAACTGCAGGAACTTCAATCCGGCACTAGGAAACAGACTGAGAGAGCAGAGTAAAAGTTTCCCCTGCAACCCGTTCCCCTTGTGCTAGATGAACGAAAGTCTCTCCACATGCTCAGTTCTGAGAGTTATGTGTGTTTGAAAGCCAACCTTCACCTAGCTTGTTGAGAACACAAAGTTCTTTTTCACTTGCAAACACCATTCCATAAATATATATGGGGAGTTTCTAGCTCCAACTCGGTTTTACAGTGAAAAATGCAGTAATTTCAAACAGGCACTAGGAAATAGACTGGGAAACCAGAGTAATAATTTCTCTTGCAAACGGTTTCTTTGTGCTAGATGAACGAACGGCACTCCACATGCTCAGTTCTGAGAGATATATGTGTGTGAAAGCCGTCCTTGAACTAGCTTGTTGGGAACTCAAAGTTTCTTTTCAGTTGCAAACTCCACTCCATACATATATATAGGGAGGTACTAGCTCCAACACTGTTTTACAGTGAAAAATTCAGGAACATCAAAACGGCACTAGGAAACAGACTGAGAAACAAGAGTAAAAGTTTCTCCTGCAACCCGTTCCCTTTGTTCTAGATGAACGAACGTCTCTCCACATGCTCAGTTCTGAGAGATAATTGTGTGTGAAGCCGTGCTTCAACTAGCTTGTGTGGAACACAAAGTTTCTTTTCAGTTGCAAACTCCACTCTTTACATATATATGGGGAGGAACTAGCTCCAATACGGTTTTACAGTGAAAACTGACGGAACTTCAAACCGGCACTAGGAAACAAACTGAGAGGCCAGAGTAAAAATTTCCCCTGCAACCCGTTCCCTTTGTGATAGATGAACGAAAGTCTCTCCACATGCTCAGTTCTGAGAGATAAGTGTGTCTGAAAGCCGTTCTTCACCTAGCTTGTTGGGAACACAAAGTTTCTTTTCAGTTGCAAACTCCACTCCATACATATATATGGGTAGGTACTAGCTCCAACTCGGTTTTACAGTGAAAAATGCAGGAAGTTCTAACCGGCACTAGGAAACAGACTGAGAAACCAGAGTAAAAGTTTCTCCTGCAACCATTTCCCTTTGTGCTAGATGAACGAACGTCTCTCCACATGCTCATTTCTGAGAGAAAAGTGTGTGTGAAAGCCACTCTTCACCTAGCTTGTTGGGAACACAAAGTTTATATTCAGTTGCAAAGTCCACTCCTTAAATATATAAGAGTAGGGACTAGCTCCAACTCGGATTTCCAGTGAAAACTGCAGGAACTTCAACCTGGCACTAGGAAACAGACTGAGAAACCAGAGTAAAAGTTTCTCCTGCTACCCGTTCCTTTGTGCTAGATGAACGAATGTCTCTCCACGGCTCTGTTCTGAGAGATAAGTGTGTGTGAAAGCCGTTCTTAACCTAGCTTGTTGGGAAAAGAAAGTTTCTTTTCACATGCAAAATCCACTCCATACATATATATGGTGTGGTACGAGCTCCAACACTACTTTAAAGTGAAAACTGCAGGAACTTCAAACCGGCACTAGGAAACTGTCTGAGAAACCAGAGTAATAGATTCTCCTGCAACCCGTTCCCTTTGTTCTAGATGAACGAACGTCTCTCCACATGCTCAGTTCTGAGATATAATTGTGTGTGAAGCCGTGCTTCAGATAGCTTGTGTGGAACACAAAGTTTCTTTTCAGTTGCAAACTCCACTCCTTACATATATATGGGGAGGAACTAGCTCCAACACGGTTTTACAGTGAAAACTGTTGGAACTTCAAACCGGCACTAGGAAACAGACTGAGAAGCCAGAGTAAAAATTTCTCCTGCAAACCGTTCCCTTTGTGATAGATGAACGAAAGTCTCACCACATGCTCAGTTCTGAGAGATAAGTGTGTCTGAAAGCCGTTCTTCACCTAGCTTGTTGGGAACACAAAGTTTCTTTTCAGTTGCAAACTCCACTCCATACATATATATGGGTAGGTACTAGCTCCAACTCGGTTTTACAGTGAAAAATGCAGGAAGTTCTAACCGGCACTAGGAAACAGACTGAGAAACCAGAGTAAAAGTTTCTCCTGCAACCATTTCCCTTTGTGCTAGATGAACGAACGTCTCTCCACATGCTCATTTCTGAGAGAAAAGTGTGTGTGAAAGCCGTCCTTCAAATAGCTTGTTGGGAACACAAAGTTTCTTTTCAGTAGCAAACTCCACTCCATACATATATATGGGGAAGTACTAGCTACAAATTTGTTTTACAGTGAAAACTGCAGGAACTTCAAACCGGCACTAGGAAACACACTGAGAAACCAGAGTAAAAGTTTAACCTGCAAACCGTTCCCTTTGTGCTAGATGAACGAACGTCTCACCACATGCTCAGTTCTGAGAGATAAGTGTGTGTGAAACCGTCCTTCACCTAGCTTTTTCTGAACACAAAGTTTCTATTAAGTTCAATCTCCACTCCATACATATCTATGAGTAGGGGCTAGCTCCAACTCGGTTTTACAGTGAAAACTGCAGGAACTTGAAACCGGCACTGGGAAACAGACTCAGAAACCAAAATAAAAGTTTCACCTGCATCCCGTTCCCTTTGTGCTAGATGAACGAACGTCTCTCCACATGCTCATTTCTGAGAGATACGTGTGTGTGAAAGCCGCATTTCACCTAGCTTTTTCGGAACACAAATTTTCTATTTAGTTGCAAACTCCAATCCATACATATCTATGATTAGGGACTATCTCCAACTCGGTTTTACCGTGATAACTGCAGGAAATTAAAACCTGCACTAGGAAACATACTGAGAAACCAGAGTAAAAGTTTCTACTGAATCCCGTTCCTTTTGTGCTAGATGAACGAACTTCTCTCCACATGTTCAGTTCTGAGAAATTAGTGTGTTTGAAAGCCGTCCTTCACCTATCTTGTTGGGAACGCAAAGTTTCTTTTCACTTGCAAACTCCACTCAATACATATATATGGGGATGTACTAGATCCAACTCGGTTTTACAGGGAAAATTGCAGGAACTTCAAACCGGCACTAGGAAACAGACTGAGAATCCAGAGTAAAAGTTACTCCTGCAACACGTTCCCTTTGTGCTAGATGAACCAATATCTCACCACATGCTCAGTTCTGAGAGATAAGTGTGTGTGAAAGCCTTTCCTCAACTAGCTTGTTGGGAACATAAAGTTTCTTTTCAGTTGCAAACTCCACTCCATACATATATATGGGGAGGTACGAGTTCCAACTCGGTTTTACAGTGATTACTGCAGGAACTTCAAAACGGAACTAAGAAACAGACTGAGAAACCAGAGTAAAAGTTTCTCTTGCAAACGTTTTCCTTTGTGCTAGGTGAAAGAACGTCTCTCCACATGCTCAGTTCTGAGAGATAAGTGTGTGTGAAAGCCGCCTTCAACTAGCTTGTTGGGAACACAAATTTTCTTTTCAATTGCAAACACCACTGCATACAAATATATATGGGGAGGTACTAGCCCCAACTCTGTTTTACTGTGAAAACTGCAGTAACTTCAAACAGAAACTAGGAAACCGAATGAGAAACCAGAGTAAAAGTTTCTCCTGCAACCCGTTCCCATTGTTCTAGATGAACGAACGTCTCTCCACATGCTCAGTTCTGAGACATAAGTGTGTGTGAATGTCGTGCTTCACCTAGCTTGTTGGGAACACAAAGTTTCTTTTCAGTTGCAAACTCCACTCCTTACATATATATGGGGAGGTAGTAGCTCCAACACGGTTTTACAGTGAAAACTGCAGGAACTTCACACCGGCACTAGGAAAGAGACTGAGAGAGCAGAGAAAACGTTTCTCCTGCAACCCGTTCCGCTTGTGCTAGATGAACGAAAGTCTCTGCACATGCTCAGTTCTGAGAGATAAGTGTGTTTGAAAGCCGCCCTTCACCTAGCTTGTTGGGAACACAAAGTTTCTTTTCACTTGTAAACTCCATTCCATACATATATATGGGGAGTTACTAGCTCCAAATCGGTTTTACAGTGAAAAATGCAGTAATTTCAAACAGGCACTAGGAAACAGACTGAGAAACCAGAGTAATAGTTTCTCCTGCAACCGGGTTCCTTTGTGCTAGCTGAACGAACGGCTCTCCACATGCTCAGTTCTGAGAGATAAGTGTGTGTGAAAGCCGTCCTTCAACTAGCTTGTTGGGAACTCAAATTTTCTTTTCATTTGATACTCCAATCCATATATATATATGGGGAGGTACTAGAACCAACTCGGTTATACAGGGAAAAGTGCAGGAACTTCAAACCGGCACTATTAAAAAGTCTGAGAAACCAGATTAAATGTTTCTCCTGCAACCCGTTCCCTTTGTGCTAGATGAACATACGTCTCTCAACATGCTCAATTCTGAGAGATAATTGTGTGTGAAAGCCATCCTTCAACTAGCTTGTTGGAACACAAAGTTTCTTTCAGTTGCAAACTCCAGTCCACAAATATATATGGGGAGGTACAAGCACCAACACTTTTTTATAGTGATAACTGCAGGAATTTCAAACCGGCACTAGGAAACAGAATGAGAAACCAGCGGAAAACTTTCTAGTGCACCCCGTTCCCTTTGTGCTAGATGAACGTACTTCTCTCCACATGCTCAGTTCTGAGAGATATGTGTGTGTGAAAGCCGTCCTTCACCTAGCTTGTTGGGAACACAAGATTTCTTTTCACTTGCAAACTCCACTCCATACATATATATGGGGAGTTACTAGCTCCAACTCGGTTTAACAGTGAAATATGCAGTAACTTCAAAAAGGCACTAGGAAACAGACTGAGAAACCAGAGTAATAGATTCTCCTGCAACCCGTTCCCTTTTTGCTAGGTGCAAGAACGTCTCTCCAGATGCTCATTTCTGAGAGAAAAGTGTGTGTGAAAGCCGTCCTTCACCTAGCTTGTTGGGAACACAAATTTTCTTTTCAATTGCAAACTCCAATGCATACATATATATGGGGAGGTACTAGACCCAACCCTGTTTTACTGTGAAACCTGCAGGAACTTCAAACCGGCACTAGGAAACTGAATGAGAAACCAGAGTAAAATTTCTACTGCAAACCTTTCCTTTTGTGCTAGATGAAAGAACGTCTCTCCACATGCTCATTTCTGAGAGATAAGTGTGTGTGAAAGCCGTACTTCATTTAGCTTGTTGGGAACTCAAAGTTCTTTTCACTTGCAAACTCCATTCCATACATATATATGGGGAGGTACGAGCTAAAACTCGATTTTACAGTGAAAACTGTAGTATCTTCAAACCGGAACTATTAAACAGACTGAGAAACCAGAGTAATATTTTCTATTGCAACCCTTTCCCTATTTGCTAGATGAACGAACGTCTCTCCACATGCTCAGTACTGAGATATTAGTGTCTTTGAAAGCCGCACTTCACCTAGATTGATGGGATCACAAAGTTTCTTTTCACTTGCAAACTCCACTCCATACATATATATGGGGAGGTACTAGCTCCAACTCGGTTTTACAGTGAAAACTGCAGGAAATTCAAACCGGCACTAGGAAACCGAATGAGAAACCAGAGTAAAAGTTTCTCCTGCAACCAGTTCCCATTGTTCTAGATGAACGAACGTCTCTCCACATGCTCAGTTCTGAGAGATAAGTGTGTGTTAATGCCGTGCTTCACCTAGCTTGTTGGGAACACAAAGTTTCTTTTCAGTTGCAAACTCCACTCCTTACATATATATGGGGAGGTACTAGCTCCAACACGGTTTTACAGTGAAAACTGCAGGAACTTCACACCGGCACTAGGAAACAGACTGAGATAGCAGAGAAAAAGTTTCTCCTGCAACCCGTTCCCCTTGTGCTAGATGAACGAAAGTCTCTGCACATGCTCAGTTCTGAGAGATAAGTGTGTTTGAAAGCCGTACTTCACCTAGCTTGTTGGGAACACAAAGTTTCTTTTCACTTGCAAACTCCATTCCATATATATATATGGGGAGTTACTAGTTCCAAATCAAATTTACAGTGAAAAATGCAGTAATTTCAAACAGGCACTAGGAAACAGACTGAGAAACCAGAGTAATAGTTTCTCCTCCAACCGGATTCCTTTGTGCTAGATGATCGAACGGCTCTCCACATGCTCAGTTCTGAGAGATAAGTGTGTGTGAAAGCCGTCCTTCAACTAGCTTGTTGGGAACTCAAAGTTTCTTTTCAGTTGAAACTCCACTCCATATATATATATGGGGAGGTACAAGAACCAACTCGGTTATACAGGGAAAAGTGCAGGAACTTCAAACCGGCACTATTAAAAAGTCTGAGAAACAAGATTAAATGTTTCTCCTGCAACCCGTTCCCTTTGTGCTAGATGAACATACGTCTCTCAACATGCTCAATTCTGAGAGATAAGTGTGTGTGAAAGCCATCCTTCAACTAGCTTGTTGGAACACAAAGTTTCTTTTCAGTTGCAAACTCCAATCCATAAATATATATGGGGAGGTACAAGCACCAACTCTCTTTTACAGTGATAACTGCTGGAATTTCAAATCGGCACTAGGAAACAGAATGAGAAACCAGCGCAAAAGATTCTAGTGCACCCCGTTCCCTTTGTGCTAGATGAACGTACTTCTCTCCACATGCTCAGTTCTGAGAGATTAGTGTGTTTGAAAGCCGTCCTTCACCTAGCTTGTTGGAAACACAAGGTTTCTTTTCACTTGCAAACTCCACTCCTTACATATATATGGGGAGTTACTAGCTCGAAATCGGTATAACAGTGAAAAATGCAGTAACTTCAAACAGGAACTATGAAACTGACTGAGAAACCAGAGTAATAGATTCTCCTGCAACCCGTTCCATTTTTCCTAGGTGAAAGAACGTCTCACCAGATGCTCATTTCTGAGAGAAAAGTGTGTGTGAAAGCCGTCCTTCACCTAGCTTGTTGGGAACACAAATTTTCTTTTCAATTGCAAACCCCACTGCATACATATATATGGGGAGGTACTAGCCCCAACTCTGTTTTACTGTGAAAACTGCAGGAACTTCAAACCGGCACTAGGAAACTGAATGAGAAACCAGAGTAAAAGTTTCTACTGCAAACCTTTCCTTTTGTGCTAGATGAACGAACGTCTCTCCACTTGCTCATTTCTGAGAGATAAGTGTGTGTGAAAGCCGTACTTCATTTAACTTGTTGGGAACTCAAAGTTCTTTTCACTTGCAAACTCCATTCCATACATATATATGGGGAGGTACGAGCTAAAACTCGATTTTACAGTGAAAACTGCAGTATCTTCAAACCGGAACTAGGAAACAGACTGAGAAACCAGAGTAATATTTTCTACTGCAACCCGTTCCCTATTTGCTAGATGAACGAACGTCTCTCCACATGCTCAGTACTGAGATATTAGTGTGTTTGAAAGCCGCTCTTCACCTAGATTGATGGGATCACAAAGTTTCTTTTCAGTTGCAAACTACACCCCATAAATATATATGGGAATGTACAAGCTCCAACTCAGTATTACAGTGAAAACTGCAGGAACTTCAAACCGGCACTAGGAAACAGACTGAGAAACCAGAGCAAATGTTTCTCCAACAACCTGTTCCCTTTGTGCTAGATGAACGAACGTCTCTCCACATGCTCAGTTCTGAGAGATAAGTGTGTGTGAAAGCCTTCATTCACCTAGCTTGTTGGGAACACAAAGTTTCTTTTCACTTGCAAACTCCACTCCATACATATATAAGGGGAGGTACTAACTCCAACTCCGTTTTACAGTGAAAACTGCAGGAAATTCAAACCGGCACTAGGAAACCGAATGAGAAACCAGAGTAAAAGTTTCACCTGCAACCCATTCCCATTGTTCTAGATGAACGAACGTCTCTCCACATGCTCAGTTCTGAGAGATAAGTGTGTGTTAATGCCGTGCTTCACCTAGCTTGTTGGGAACACAAAGTTTCTTTTCAGTTGCAAACTCCACTCCTTACATATATATGGGGAGGTACTAGCTCCAACACGGTTTTACAGTGAAAACTGCAGGAACTTCACACCGGCACTTGGAAACAGACTGAGAGAGCAGAGAAAAAGTTTCTCCTGCAACCCGTTCCCCTTGTGCTAGATGAGCGAAAGTCTCTGCACATGCTCAGTTCTGAGAGATAAGTGTGTTTGAAAGCCGTTCTTCACCTAGCTTGTTGGGAACACAAAGTTTCTTTTCACTTGCAAACTCCATTCCATATATATATATGGGGAGGTACTAGCTCCAACACTGTTTGACAGTGAAAAATTCAGGAACTTCAAACCGGCACTAGGAAACAGACTAAGAAAGGAGAGAAAAAGTGTCTCCTGCAACCCGTTCCCTTGGTGCAAGAAGAAAGAACGTCTGTCCACTTGCTCTGTTCTGAGAGACATGTGTGTGTGAAAGCCGTCCTTCACCTAGCTTGTTGGGAACACAAAGTTTCTTTTCAGTTGCAAATTCCATTCCATACATATATATGGGGAGGTACTATCTCCAACACTGTTTGACAGTGAAAAATGCAGGAACTTCAAACCGGCACTAGGAAACAGACTAAGAAAGCAGAGAAAAAGTGTCTCCTGCAACCCGTTCCCTTGGTGCAAGAAGAACGAACGTCTGTCCACTTGCTCTGTTCTGAGAGACATGTGTGTGTGAAAGCCGTCCTTCATCTAGCTTGTTGAGAACACAAAGTTTCTTTTCAGTTGCAAACTCCATTCCATACATATATATGGGGAGGTAGAAGCTCCAACTCGGTTTTACAGTTAAAACTGCAGGAACTTCAAACCGGCACTAGGAAACAGACAGAGAAAGCAGAGAAAAAGTGTCTCCTGCAACCCGTTCCCTTGGTGCTAGATGAACGAACGTCTCTCCACTTGCTCAGTTCTGAGAGATAAGTGTGTGTGAAAGCCGTCCTTCACCTAGCTTGTTGGGAACACAAAGTTTCTTTTCAGTTGCAAACTCCATTCCATAAATATATATGGGGAGGTACTAGCTCCAACTCGGTTTGACAGTGAAAACTGCAGGAACTTCAAACCGGCACTAGGAAACAGACTGAGGAAGCAGAGAAAAAGTGTCTCCTGCAAACCGTTCACTTGGTGCTAGATGAACGAACGTCTCTCCACTTGCTCAGTTCTGAGAGATAAGTGTGTGTGAAAGCCGTCCTTCACCTAGCTTGTTGGGAACACAAAGTTTCTTTTCAGTTGCAAACTCGATTCCATACATATATATGGGGAGGTACTAGCTCCAACTCGGTTTGACAGTGAAAACTGCAGGAACTTCAAACCGGCACTAGGAAACAGACTGAGAAAGCAGAGAAAAAGTGTCTCATGCAACCCGTTCCCTTGGTGCTAGATGAAAGAACGTCTCTCCACTTGCTCAGTTCTGAGAGATAAGTGTGTGTGAAAGCCATCCTTCACCTAGCTTGTTGGGAACACAAAGTTTCTTTTCAGTTGCAAACTCCATTCCATAAATATATATGGGGAGGTACTAGCTCCAACTCGGTTTTACAGTGAAAACTGCAGGAACTTCAAACCGGCACTAGGAAACAGACTGAGAAAGCAGAGAAAAATTGTCTCCTGCAACCCGTTCCCTTGGTGCTAGAAGAACGAACGTATGTCCACTTGCTCTGTTCTGAGAGATATGTGTGTGTGAAAGCCGTCCTTCACCTAGCTTCTTGGGAACACAAAGTTTCTTTTCAGTTGCAAACTCCATTCCATACATATATATGGGGAGGTAGAAGCTCCAACTCGGTTTTACAGTGAAAACTGCAGGAACTTCAAAACGGCACTAGGAAACAGACTGAGATAGCAGAGAAAAAGTTTCTCCTGCAACCCGTTCCCCTTGTGCTAGATGAACGAAAGTCTCTGCACATGCTCAGTTCTGAGAGATAAGTGTGTTTGAAAGCCGTACTTCACCTAGCTTGTTGGGAACACAAAGTTTCTTTTCACTTGCAAACTCCATTCCATATATATATATGGGGAGTTACTAGTTCCAAATCAAATTTACAGTGAAAAATGCAGTAATTTCAAACAGGCACTAGGAAACAGACTGAGAAATCAGAGTAATAGTTTCTCCTCCAACCGGATTCCTTTGTGCTAGATGATCGAACGGCTCTCCACATGCTCAGTTCTGAGAGATAAGTGTGTGTGAAAGCCGTCCTTCAACTAGCTTGTTGGGAACTCAAAGTTTCTTTTCAGTTGAAACTCCACTCCATATATATATATGGGGAGGTACAAGAACCAACTCGGTTATACAGGGAAAAGTGCAGGAACTTCAAACCGGCACTATTAAAAAGTCTGAGAAACAAGATTAAATGTTTCTCCTGCAACCCGTTCCCTTTGTGCTAGATGAACATACGTCTCTCAACATGCTCAATTCTGAGAGATAAGTGTGTGTGAAAGCCATCCTTCAACTAGCTTGTTGGAACACAAAGTTTCTTTTCAGTTGCAAACTCCAATCCATAAATATATATGGGGAGGTACAAGCACCAACTCTCTTTTACAGTGATAACTGCAGGAATTTCAAATCGGCACTAGGAAACAGAATGAGAAACCAGCGCAAAACTTTCTAGTGCACCCCGTTCCCTTTGTGCTAGATGAACGTACTTCTCTCCACATGCTCAGTTCTGAGAGATTAGTGTGTTTGAAAGCCGTCCTTCACCTAGCTTGTTGGAAACACAAGGTTTCTTTTCACTTGCAAACTCCACTCCTTACATATATATGGGGAGTTACTAGCTCGAAATCGGTTTAACAGTGAAAAATGCAGTAACTTCAAACAGGAACTAGGAAACAGACTGAGAAACCAGAGTAATAGATTCTCCTGCAACCCGTTCCATTTTTCCTAGGTGAAAGAACGTCTCACCAGATGCTCATTTCTGAGAGAAAAGTGTGTGTGAAAGCCGTCCTTCACCTAGCTTGTTGGAAACACAAATTTTCTTTTCAATTGCAAACCCCACTGCATACATATATATGGGGAGGTACTAGCCCCAACTCTGTTTTACTGTGAAAACTGCAGGAACTTCAAACCGGCACTAGGAAACTGAATGAGAAACCAGAGTAAAAGTTTCTACTGCAAACCTTTCCTTTTGTGCTAGATGAACGAACGTCTCTCCACTTGCTCATTTCTGAGAGATAAGTGTGTGTGAAAGCCGTACTTCATTTAACTTGTTGGGAACTCAAAGTTCTTTTCACTTGCAAACTCCATTCCATACATATATATGGGGAGGTACGAGCTAAAACTCGATTTTACAGTGAAAACTGTAGTATCTTCAAACCGGAACTAGGAAACAGACTGAGAAACCAGAGTAATATTTTCTACTGCAACCCGTTCCCTATTTGCTAGATGAACGAACGTCTCTCCACATGCTCAGTACTGAGATATTAGTGTGTTTGAAAGCCGCTCTTCACCTAGATTGATGGGATCACAAAGTTTCTTTTCAGTTGCAAACTACACCCCATAAATATATATGGGAATGTACAAGCTCCAACTCAGTATTACAGTGAAAACTGCAGGAACTTCAAACCGGCACTAGGAAACAGACTGAGAAACCAGAGCAAATGTTTCTCCAACAACCTGTTCCCTTTGTGCTAGATGAACGAACGTCTCTCCACATGCTCAGTTCTGAGAGATAAGTGTGTGTGAAAGCCTTCATTCACCTAGCTTGTTGGGAACACAAAGTTTCTTTTCACTTGCAAACTCCACTCCATACATATATAAGGGGAGGTACTAACTCCAACTCCGTTTTACAGTGAAAACTGCAGGAAATTCAAACCGGCACTAGGAAACCGAATGAGAAACCAGAGTAAAAGTTTCACCTGCAACCCATTCCCATTGTTCTAGATGAACGAACGTCTCTCCACATGCTCAGTTCTGAGAGATAAGTGTGTGTTAATGCCGTGCTTCACCTAGCTTGTTGGGAACACAAAGTTTCTTTTCAGTTGCAAACTCCACTCCTTACATATATATGGGGAGGTACTAGCTCCAACACGGTTTTACAGTGAAAACTGCAGGAACTTCACACCGGCACATGGAAACAGACTGAGAGAGCAGAGAAAAAGTTTCTCCTGCAACCCGTTCCCCTTGTGCTAGATGAGCGAAAGTCTCTGCACATGCTCAGTTCTGAGAGATAAGTGTGTTTGAAAGCCGTTCTTCACCTAGCTTGTTGGGAACACAAAGTTTCTTTTCACTTGCAAACTCCATTCCATATATATATATGGGGAGGTACTAGCTCCAACACTGTTTGACAGTGAAAAATTCAGGAACTTCAAACCGGCACTAGGAAACAGACTAAGAAAGGAGAGAAAAAGTGTCTCCTGCAACCCGTTCCCTTGGTGCAAGAAGAAAGAACGTCTGTCCACTTGCTCTGTTCTGAGAGACATGTGTGTGTGAAAGCCGTCCTTCACCTAGCTTGTTGGGAACACAAAGTTTCTTTTCAGTTGCAAACTCCATTCCATACATATATATGGGGAGGTACTATCTCCAACACTGTTTGACAGTGAAAAATGCAGGAACTTCAAACCGGCACTAGGAAACAGACTAAGAAAGCAGAGAAAAAGTGTCTCCTGCAACCCGTTCCCTTGGTGCAAGAAGAACGAACGTCTGTCCACTTGCTCTGTTCTGAGAGAAATGTGTGTGTGAAAGCCGTCCTTCATCTAGCTTGTTGAGAACACAAAGTTTCTTTTCAGTTGCAAACTCCATTCCATAAATATATATGGGGAGGTACTAGCTCCAACTCGGTTTGACAGTGAAAACTGCAGGAACTTCAAACCGGCACTAGGAAACAGACTGAGGAAGCAGAGAAAAAGTGTCTCCTGCAACCCGTTCACTTGGTGCTAGATGAACGAACGTCTCTCCACTTGCTCAGTTCTGAGAGATAAGTGTGTGTGAAAGCCGTCCTTCACCTAGCTTGTTGGGAACACAAAGTTTCTTTTCAGTTGCAAACTCGATTCCATACATATATATGGGGAGGTACTAGCTCCAACTCGGTTTGACAGTGAAAACTGCAGGAACTTCAAACCGGCACTAGGAAACAGACTGAGAAAGCAGAGAAAAAGTGTCTCATGCAACCCGTTCCCTTGGTGCTAGATGAAAGAACGTCTCTCCACTTGCTCAGTTCTGAGAGATAAGTGTGTGTGAAAGCCATCCTTCACCTAGCTTGTTGGGAACACAAAGTTTCTTTTCAGTTGCAAACTCCATTCCATAAATATATATGGGGAGGTACTAGCTCCAACTCGGTTTTACAGTGAAAACTGCAGGAACTTCAAACCGGCACTAGGAAACAGACTGAGAAAGCAGAGAAAAATTGTCTCCTGCAACCCGTTCCCTTGGTTCTAGATGAACGAACGTCTCTCCACTTGCTCAGTTCTGAGAGATAAGTGTGTGTGAAAGCCGTCCTTCACCTAGCTTTTTCGGAACACAAAGTTTCTTTTCAGTTGCAAACTCCATTCCATACATATATATGGGGAGGTAGAAGCTCCAACTCTGTTTGACAGTGAAAACTGCAGGAACTTCAAACCGGCACTAGGAAACAGACTAAGAAAGCAGAGTAAAAGTGTCTCCTGCAACCAGTTCCCTTGGTGCTATAAGAACGAACGTATGTCCACTTGCTCTGTTCTGAGAGATATGTGTGTGTGAAAGCCGTCCTTCACCTAGCTTCTTGGGAACACAAAGTTTCTTTTCAGTTGCAAACTCCATTCCATACATATATATGGGGAGGTAGAAGCTCCAACTCGGTTTTACAGTGAAAACTGCAGGAACTTCAAACATGCACTAGGAAACAGACTGAGAAAGCAGAGAAAAAGTGTCTCCTGCAACCCGTTCCCTTGGTGCTAGATGAACGAACGTCTCTCCACTTGCTCACTTCTGAGAGATAAGTGTGTGTAAAAGCCGTCCTTCACCTAGCTTTTTGGGAACACAAAGTTTCTTTTCAGTTGCAATCTCCATTCCATAAATATATATGGGGAGGTACAAACTCCAACTCGGTATTACAGTGAAAACTGCAGGAACTTCAAACCGGCACTAGGAAACAGACTGAGAAAGCAGAGAAAAAGTGTCTCCTGCAACCTTTTCCCTTGGGGCTAGATGAACGAACGTCCCTCCACTTGCTCAGTTCTGAGAGATAAGTGTGTGTGAAAGCCGTCCTTCACCTAGCTTGTTGGGAACACAAAGTTTCTTTTCAGTTGCAAACTCCATTCCATGCATATATATGGGGAGGTACTAGCTCCAACTCGGTTTCACAGTGAAAACGGCAGGAACTTCAAACCGGCACTAGGAAACAGACTGAGAAAGCAGAGAAAAAGTTTCTCATGCAACCCGTTCCCTTGGTGCTAGATTAACGAACGTCTCTCCACTTGCTCAGTTCTGAGAGATAAGTGTGTGTGAAAGCCGTCCTTCACCTAGCTTGTTGGGAACACAAAGTTTCTTTTCAGTTGCAAACTCCATTCCATACATATATATGGGGAGGTACTAGCTCCAACTCGGTTTGACAGTGAAAACTGCAGGAACTTCAAACCGGCACTAGGAAACAGACTGAGAAAGCAGAGAAAAATTGTCTCCTGCAACCCGTTCCCTTGGTGCTAGATGAACGAACGTCTCTCCACTTGCTCAGTTCTGAGAGATAAGTGTGTGTGAAAGCCGTCCTTCACCTAGCTTTTTCGGAACACAAAGTTTCTTTTCAGTTGCAAACTCCATTCCATACATATATATGGGGAGGTAGAAGCTCCAACTCTGTTTGACAGTGAAAACTGCAGGAACTTCAAACCGGCACTAGGAAACAGACTAAGAAAGCAGAGTAAAAGTGTCTCCTGCAACCAGTTCCCTTGGTGCTAGAAGAACGAACGTATGTCCACTTGCTCTGTTCTGAGAGATATGTGTGTGTGAAAGCCGTCCTTCACCTAGCTTCTTGGGAACACAAAGTTTCTTTTCAGTTGCAAACTCCATTCCATACATATATATGGGGAGGTAGAAGCTCCAACTCGGTTTTACAG
This sequence comes from Camelus bactrianus, assembly GCF_048773025.1. Lineage (NCBI taxonomy): Eukaryota > Metazoa > Chordata > Mammalia > Artiodactyla > Camelidae > Camelus > Camelus bactrianus. The sequence continues at coordinate 137,860,225 of NC_133539.1, read as the reverse complement.
TGAAAACTGCAGGAACTTCAAACCTGCACTAGGAAACAGACTGAGAAAGCAGAGAAAAAGTGTCTCCTGCAACCCGTTCCCTTGGTGCTAGATGAACGAACGTCTCTCCACTTGCTCACTTCTGAGAGATAAGTGTGTGAAAAAGCCGTCCTTCACCTAGCTTTTTGGGAACACAAAGTTTCTTTTCAGTTGCAATCTCCATTCCATAAATATATATGGGGAGATACAAACTCCAACTCGGTATTACAGTGAAAACTGCAGGAACTTCAAACCGGCACTAGGAAACAGACTGAGAAAGCAGAGAAAAAGTGTCTCCTGCAACCCGTTCCCTTGGGGCTAGATGAACGAACGTCCCTCCACTTGCTCAGTTCTGAGAGATAAGTGTGTGTGAAAGCCGTCCTTCACCTAGCTTGTTGGGAACACAAAGTTTCTTTTCAGTTGCAAACTCCATTCCATACATATATATGGGGAGGTACTAGCTCCAACTCGGTTTCACAGTGAAAACGGCAGGAACTTCAAACCGGCACTAGGAAACAGACTGAGAAAGCAGAGAAAAAGTTTCTCATGCAACCCGTTCCCTTGGTGCTAGATTAACGAACGTCTCTCCACTTGCTCAGTTCTGAGAGATAAGTGTGTGTGAAAGCCGTCCTTCACCTAGCTTGTTGGGAACACAAAGTTTCTTTTCAGTTGCAAACTCCATTCCATACATATATATGGGGAGGTACTAGCTCCAACTCGGTTTGACAGTGAAAACTGCAGGAACTTCAAACCGGCACTAGGAAACAGACTGAGAAAGCAGAGAAAAAGTGTCCCTGCAACCCGTTCGCTTGGTGCTAGATGAACGAACGTCTCTCCACTTGCTCTATTCTGAGAGATAAGTGTGTGTGAAAGCCGTCCTTCACCTAGCTTGTTGGGAACACAAAGTTTCTTTTCAGTTGCAAACTCCATTCCATACATATATATGGGGAGGTACTAGCTCCAACTCGGTTTTACAGTGAAAACTGCAGGAACTTCAAACCGGCACTAGGAAACAGACTGAGAAAGCAGAGAAAAAGTTTCTCATGCAACCCGTTCCATTGGTGCTAGATGAACGAACGTCTCTCCACTTGCTCAGTTCTGAGAGATAAGTGTGTGTGAAAGCCCTCCTTCACCTAGCTTGTTGGGAACACAAAGTTTCTTTTCAGTTGCAAACTCCATTCCATACATATATATGGGGAGGTACAAGCTCCAACTCGGTTTGACAGTGAAAACTGCAGGAACTTCAAACCGGCACTAGGAAACAGACTGAGAAAGCAGAGAAAAAGTGTCCCTTCAACCCGTTCCCTTGGTGCTAGATGAACGAACGTCTCTCCACTTGCTCAGTTCTGAGAGATAAGTGTGTGTGAAAGCCGTCCTTCACCTAGCTTGTTGGGAACACAAAGTTTCTTTTCAGTTGCAAACTCCATTCCATACATATATATGGGGAGGTACTAGCTCCAACTCGGTTTTACAGTGAAAACTGCAGGAACTTCAAACCGGCACTAGGAAACAGACTGAGAAAGCAGAGAAAAAGTTTCTCATGCAACCCGTTCCATTGGTGCTAGATGAACGAACGTCTCTCCACTTGCTCAGTTCTGAGAGATAAGTGTGTGTGAAAGCCGTCCTTCACCTAGCTTGTTGGGAACACAAAGTTTCTTTTCAGTTGCAAACTCCATTCCATACATATATATGGGGAGGTACTAGCTCCAAAACTGTTTGACAGTGAAAAATGCAGGAACTTCAAACCGGCACTAGGAAACAGACTGAGAAAGCAGAGAAAAAGTGTCTCCTGCAACCCGTTCCCTTGGTGCAAGAAGAACGAACGTCTGTCCACTTGCTCTGTTCTGAGAGACATGTGTGTGTGAAAGCCGTCCTTCACCTAGCTTGTTGGGAACACAAAGTTTCTTTTCAGTTGCAAACTCCATTCCATACATATATATGGGGAGGTAGAAGCTCCAACTCGGTTTTACAGTGAAAACTGCAGGAACTTCAAACCGGCACTAGGAAACAGACTGAGAAAGCAGAGAAAAAGTGTCTCCTGCAACCCGTTCCCTTGGTGCTAGATGAACGAAAGTCTCTGCAAATGCTCAGTTCTGAGAGATAAGTGTGTTTGAAAGCCGCCCTTCACCTAGCTTGTTGGGAACACAAAGTTTCTTTTCACTTGTAAACTCCATTCCATACATATATATGGGGAGTTACTAGCTCCAAATCGGTTTTACAGTGAAAAATGCAGTAATTTCAATCAGGCACTAGGAAACAGACTGAGAAACCAGAGTAATAGTTTCTCCTGCAACCGGGTTCCTTTGTGCTAGCTGAACGAACGGCTCTCCACATGCTCAGTTCTGAGAGATAAGTGTGTGTGAAAGCCGTCCTTCAACTAGCTTGTTGGGAACTCAAATTTTCTTTTCATTTGAAACTCCAATCCATATATATATATGGGGAGGTACTAGAACCAACTCGGTTATACAGGGAAAAGTGCAGGAACTTCAAACCGGCACTATTAAAAAGTCTGAGAAACCAGATTAAATGTTTCTCCTGCAACCCGTTCCCTTTGTGCTAGATGAACATATGTCTCTCAACATGCTCAATTCTGAGAGATAATTGTGTGTGAAAGCCATCCTTCAACTAGCTTGTTGGAACACAAAGTTTCTTTCAGTTGCAAACTCCAGTCCACAAATATATATGGGGAGGTACAAGCACCAACACTTTTTTATAGTGATAACTGCAGGAATTTCAAACCGTCACTAGGAAACAGAATGAGAAACCAGCGCAAAACTTTCTAGTGCACCCCGTTCCCTTTGTGCTAGATGAACGTACTTCTCTCCACATGCTCAGTTCTGAGAGATATGTGTGTGTGAAAGCCGTCCTTCACCTAGCTTGTTGGGAACACAAATTTTCTTTTCAATTGCAAACTCCAATGCATACATATATATGGGGAGGTACTAGACCCAACCCTGTTTTACTTTGAAACCTGCAGGAACTTCAAACCGGCACTAGGAAACTGAATGAGAAACCAGAGTAAAAGTTTCTACTGCAAACCTTTCCTTTTGTGCTAGATGAAAGAACGTCTCTCCACATGCTCATTTCTGAGAGATAAGTGTGTGTGAAAGCCGTACTTCATTTAGCTTGTTGGGAACTCAAAGTTCTTTTCACTTGCAAACTCCATTCCATACATATATATGGGGAGGTACGAGCTAAAACTCGATTTTACAGTGAAAACTGTAGTATCTTCAAACCGGAACTATTAAACAGACTGAGAAACCATAGTAATATTTTCTCCTGCAACCCTTTCCCTATTTGCTAGATGAACGAACGTCTCTCCACATGCTCAGTACTGAGATATTAGTGTCTTTGAAAGCCGCTCTTCACCTAGATTGATGGGATCACAAAGTTTCTTTTCACTTGCAAACTCCACTCCATACATATATATGGGGAGGTACTAGCTCCAACTCGGTTTTACAGTGAAAACTGCAGGAAATTCAAACCGGCACTAGGAAACCGAATGAGAAACCAGAGTAAAAGTTTCTCCTGCAACCAGTTCCCATTGTTCTAGATGAACGAACGTCTCTCCACATGTTCAGTTCTGAGAGATAAGTGTGTGTTAATGCCGTGCTTCACCTAGCTTGTTGGGAACACAAAGTTTCTTTTCAGTTGCAAACTCCAATGCATACATATATATGGGGAGGTACTAGACCCAACCCTGTTTTACTGTGAAACCTGCAGGAACTTCAAACCGGCACTAGGAAACTGAATGAGAAACCAGAGTAAAAGTTTCTACTGCAAACCTATCCTTTTGTGCTAGATGAAAGAACGTCTCTCCACATGCTCATTTCTGAGAGATAAGTGTGTGTGAAAGCCGTACTTCATTTAGCTTGTTGGGAACTCAAAGTTCTTTTCACTTGCAAACTCCATTCCATACATATATATGGGGAGGTACGAGCTAAAACTCGATTTTACAGTGAAAACTGCAGTATCTTCAAACCGGAACTAGGAAACAGACTGAGAAACCAGAGTAATATTTTCTACTGCAACCCGTTCCCTATTTGCTAGATGAACGAACGTCTCTCCACATGCTCAGTACTGAGATATTAGTGTGTTTGAAAGCCGCTCTTCACCTAGATTGATGGGATCACAAAGTTTCTTTTCAGTTGCAAACTACACCCCATAAATATATATGGGGATGTACAAGCTCCAACTCAGTATTACAGTGAAAACTGCAGGAACTTCAAACCGGCACTAGGAAACAGACTGAGAAACCAGAGCAAATGTTTCTCCAACAACCTGTTCCCTTTGTGCTAGATGAACGAACGACTCTCCACATGCTCAGTTCTGAGAGATAAGTGTGTGTGAAAGCCTTCATTCACCTAGCTTGTTGGGAACACAAAGTTTCTTTTCACTTGCAAACTCCACTCCATACATATATATGGGGAGGTACTAGCTCCAACTCCGTTTTACAGTGAAAACTGCAGGAAATTCAAACCGGCACTAGGAAACCGAATGAGAAACCAGAGTAAAAGTTTCTCCTGCAACCGATTCCCATTGTTCTAGATGAACGAACGTCTCTGCACATGCTCAGTTCTGAGAGATAAGTGTGTGTTAATGCCGTGCTTCACCTAGCTTGTTGGGAACACAAAGTTTCTTTTCAGTTGCAAACTCCACTCCTTACATATATATGGGGAGGTACTAGCTCCAACACGGTTTTACAGTGAAAACTGCAGGAACTTCACACCGGCACTTGGAAACAGACTGAGAGAGCAGAGAAAAAGTTTCTCCTGCAACCCGTTCCCCTTGTGCTAGATGAGCGAAAGTCTCTGCACATGCTCAGTTCTGAGAGATAAGTGTGTTTGAAAGCCGTCCTTCACCTAGCTTGTTGGGAACACAAAGTTTCTTTTCACTTGCAAACTCCATTCCATATATATATATGGGGAGTTACTAGTTCCAAATCAAATTTACAGTGAAAAATGCAGTAATTTCAAACAGGCACTAGGAAACAGAATGAGAAACCAGAGTAATAGTTTCTCCTGCAACCGGATTCCTTTGTGCTAGATGATCGATCGGCTCTCCACATGCTCAGTTCTGAGAGATAAGTGTGTGTGAAAGCCGTCCTTCAACTAGCTTGTTGGGAACTCAAAGTTTCTTTTCAGTTGAAACTCCACTCCATATATATATATGGGAAGGTACAAGAACCAACTCGGTTATACAGGGAAAAGTGCAGGAACTTCAAACCGGCACTATTAAAAAGTCTGAGAAACAAGATTAAATGTTTCTCCTGCAACCCGTTCCCTTTGTGCTAGATGAGCATACGTCTCTCAACATGCTCAATTCTGAGAGATAAGTGTGTGTGAAAGCCATCCTTCAACTAGCTTGTTGGAACACAAAGTTTCTTTTCAGTTGCAAACTCCAATCCATAAATATATATGGGGAGGTACAAGCACCAACTCTCTTTTACAGTGATAACTGCAGGAATTTCAAATCGGCACTAGGAAACAGAATGAGAAACCACCGCAAAAGTTTCTAGTGCACCCCGTTCCCTTTGTGCTAGATGAACGTACTTCTCTCCACATGCTCAGTTCTGAGAGATAAGTGTGTGTGAAAGCCGTCCTTCACCTAGCTTGTTGGGAACACAAGGTTTCTTTTCAGTTGCAAACACCACTCCTTACATATATATGGGGAGTTACTAGCTCCAACTCGGTTTAACAGTGAAAAATGCAGTAACTTCAAACAGGCACTAGGAAACAGCCTGAGAAACCAGAGTAATAGATTCTCCTGCAACACTTTCCATTTTTGCTAGGTGAAAGAACGTCTCTCCAGATGCTCATTTCTGAGAGAAAAGTGTGTGTGAAAGCCGTCCTTCACCTAGCTTGTTGGGAACACAAATTATCTTTTCAATTTCAAACCCCACTGCATACATATATATGGGGTGGTACAAGCCCCAACTCTGTTTTACTGTGAAAACTGCAGGAACTTCAAACCGGCACTAGGAAACCGAATGAGAAACCAGAGTAAAAGTTTCTACTGCAAAACTTTCCTTTTGTGCTAGATGAACGAACGTCTCTCCACATACACATTTCTGAGAGATAAGTGTGTGTGAAAGCCGTACTTCATTTAGCTTGTTGGGAACTCAAAGTTCTTTTCACTTGCAAACTCCATTCCATACATATATATGGGGAGGTACGAGCTAAAACTCGATTTTACAGTGAAAACTGCAGTATCTTCAAACCGGAACTAGGAAACAGACTGAGAAACCAGAGTAATATTTTCTACTGCAACCCGTTCCCTATTTGCTAGATGAACGAACGTCTCTCCACATGCTCAGTACTGAGATATTAGTGTGTTTGAAAGCCGCTCTTCACCTAGATTGATGGGATCACAAAGTTTCTTTTCAGTTGCAAACTACACCCCATAAATATATATGGAGAGGTACAAGCTCCAACTCTGATTTACAGTGAAAACTGCAGGAACTTCAAACCGGCACTAGGAAACAGACTGAGAAACCAGAGCAAAAGTTTCTCCTACAACCTGTTCCCTTTGTGCTAGATGAACGAACATCTCTTCACATGCTCAGTTCTGAGAGATATGTGTGTGTGAAAGCCTTACTTCACCTAGCTTTTTGGGAACACCAAGTTTATTTTCACTTGCAAACTCCACTCCTCACATATATATGTGGAGGTACTAGCTCCAACTCCGTTTTACAGTGAAAACTGCAGGAACTTCAAACCGGAACTAGGAAACAGACTGAGAAACCAGAGTAAAAGTTTTTCCTGCAAACTGTTCCCTTTGTGCTAGATGAACGAACGTCTCTCCACATGCTCAGTTCTGAGAGATAAGTGTGTGTGAAAGCCGTCATTCACCTAGCTTGTTGGGAACACAAAGTTTCTTTTCACTTGCAAACTCCACTCCATACATATATATGAGGAGGTACTAGCTCCAACTCCGTTTTACAGTGAAAACTGCAGGAAATTCAAACCGGCACTAGGAAACCGAATGAGAAACCAGAGTAAAAGTTTCTCCTGCAACCCGTTCCCATTGTTCTAGATGAACGAACGTCTCTCCACATGCTCAGTTCTGAGAGATAAGTGTGTGTGAATGCCGTGCTTCACCTAGCTTGTTGGGAACACAAAGTTTCTTTTCAGTTGCAAACTCCACTCCTTACATATATATGGGGAGTTACTAGCTCCAACACGGTTTTACAGTGAAAACTGCAGGAACTTCACACCGGCACTAGGAAACAGACTGAGATAGCAGAGAAAAAGTTTCTCCTGCAACCCGTTCCCCTTGTGCTAGATGAACGAAAGTCTCTGCACATGCTCAGTTCTGAGAGATAAGTGTGTTTGAAAGCCGTCCTTCACCTAGCTTGTTGGGAACACAAAGTTTCCTTTCACTTGCAAACTCCATTCCATATATATATATGGGGAGTTACTAGTTCCAAATCAAATTTACAGTGAAAAATGCAGTAATTTCAAACAGGCACTAGGAAACAGACTGAGAAACCAGAGTAATAGTTTCTCCTGCAACCGGATTCTTTGTGCTAGATGATCGAACGGCTCTCCACATGCTCAGTTCTGACAGATAAGTGTGTGTGAAAGCCGTCCTTCAACTAGCTTGTTGGGAACTCAAAGTTTGTTTTCAGTTGAAAATCCAATCCATATATATATATGGGGAGGTACAAGAACCAACTCGGTTATACAGGGAAAAGTGCAGGAACTTCAAACCGGCACTATTAAAAAGTCTGAGAAACAAGATTAAATGTTTCTCCTGCAACCCGTTCCCTTTGTGCTAGATGAACATACGTCTCTCAACATGCTCAATTCTGAGATTAAGTGCGTGTGAAAGCCATCCTTCAACTAGCTTGTTGGAACACAAAGTTTCTTTTCAGTTGCAATCTCCAATCCACAAATATATATGGGGAGGTACAAGCACCAACTCTCTTTTACAGTGATAACTGCAGGAATTTCTAATCGGCACTAGGAAACAGAATGAGAAACCAGCGCAAACGTTTCTAGTGCACCCCGTTCCCTTTGTGCTAGATGAACGTACTTCTCTCCACATGCTCAGTTCTGAGAGAAAAGTGTTTGAGAAAGCCGTCCTTCACCTAGCTTGTTGGGAACACAAAGTTTCTTTTCACTTGCAAACTCCACTCCATACATATATAAGGGGAGGTACTAGCTCCAACTCGGTTTTACAGTGAAAACTGCAGGAAATTCAAACCGGCACTAGGAAACAGACTGAGAAACCAGAGTAAAAGTTTCTCCTGCAACCCGTTCCCATTGTTCTAGATGAACGAACGTCTCTCCACATGCTCAGTTCTGAGAGATAAGTGTGTTTGAAATCCGTCCTTCACCTAGCTTATTGGGAACACAAATTTCCTTTTCAATTGCAAACCCCACTGCATACATATATATGGGGATGTACTAGTCCCAACTCTGTTTTACTGTGAAAACTGCAGGAACTTCAAACCGGCACTAGGAAACCGAATGAGAAACCAGAGTAAAAGTTTCTACTGCAAACTTTTCCTTTTGTGCTAGATGAACGAACGTCTCTCCACATGCTCATTTCTGAGAGATAACTGTGTGTTAATGCCGTACTTCATTTAGCTTGTTGGGAACTCAAAGTTCTTTTCACTTGCAAACTCCATTCCATACATTTATATGGGGAGGTACGAGCTAAAACTCGATTTTACAGTGAAAACTGCAGTATCTTCATACCGGAACTAGGAAACAGACTGAGAAACCAGAGTAATATTTTCTCCTGCAACCTTTTCCCTATTTGCTAGATGAACGAACGTCTCTCCACATGCTCAGTTCTGAGAGATAAGTGTGTGAATGCCGTGCTTCACCTAGCTTGTTGGGAACACAAAGTTTCTTTTCAGTTGCAAACTCCACTCCTTACATATATATGGGAAGGTACTAGCTCAAACACGGTTTTTCAGTGAAAACTGCAGGAACTTCAAACCGGCACTAGGAAACAGACTGAGATAGAAGAGTAAAAGTTTCCCCTGCAACCCGTTCCCCTTGTGCTATATGAACGAAAGTCTCTCCACATGCTCAGTTCTGAGAGTTAAGTGTGTTTGAAAGCCGTACTTCACCAATCTTGTTGAGAACACAAAGTTCCTTTTCACTTATAAACTCCATTCCATAAATATATATGGGGTGTTACTAGCTCCAACTCGGTTTTACAGTGAAAAATGCAGTAATTTCAAACAGGCACTAGGAAACAGACTGAGAAACCAAAGTAATAGTTTCTATTGCAACCCTTTTCCTTTGTGCTAGATGAACGAACGTCTCTCCACATGCTCAGATCTGAGAGATATATGTGTGTGAAAGCCGTCCTTCAACTAGCTTGTTGGGAACTCAAAGTTTCTTTTCAGTTGCAAACTCCACTCCATACATATATATAGATAGGTATTAGTTCCATCTCGGATTTACAGTGAAAAATTCAGGAACTTCAAAACGGCACTAGGAAACAGACTGAGAAACCAGATTAATGGTTTCTACTGCAACCCGTTCCCTTTGTTCTAGATGAACAAACGTCTCTCCACATGCTCATTTCTGAGAGATATTTGTGTGTGAAGCCGTGCTTCAACTAGCTTGTGGGGAACACAAAGTTTCTTCTCAGTTGCAAACTCCACTCCTTACATATATATGGGGAGGTACCAGCTCCAACACGGTTTTACAGTGAAAACTGACGGAACTTCAAACCGGCACTAGGAAACAGACTGAGAGGCCAGAGTAAAAGTTTCTCCTGCAACCCGTTCCCTTTGTGATAGATGAACGAATGTCTCTACACATGCTCAGTTCTGAGAGATAAGTGTGTGTGAAAGCCGTCCTTCACCTAGCTTGTTGGGAACACAAAGTTTCTTTTCACTTACAAACTCCACTCCTTACATATATATGGGGAGTTACTAGCTCCAACTCGGTTTTACAGTGAAAAATGCAGTAACTTCAAACAGACACTAGGAAACAGACTGAGAAACCAGAGTAATAGTTTCTCCTGCAACCGGTTTCCTTTGTGCTACATGAACGAACGGCTCTCCACATGCTCAGTTCTGAGAGATAATTGTGTGTTAAAGCCGTCCTTCAACTAGCTTGTTGGGAACTCAAAGTTTCTTTTCAGTTGCAAACTCCACTCCATACATATATATGGGGAGGTACGAGCTCCAACTCGGTTTTACAGTGATTACTGCAGGAACTTCAAACCGGAACTAAGAAACAGACTGAGAAACCAGAGTAATAGTTTCTACTGCAACCCGTTCCCTTTTTGCTATGTGAAAGAACGTCTCTCCACATGCTCATTTCTGAGAGATAAGTGTGTGTGAAAGCCGTCCTTCACATAGCTTGTTGGGAACACAAATTTTCTTTTCACTTGCAAACTCCACTGTGTACATATATATGGGGAGGTACTACCCCAACTCTGTTTTACTGTGAAAACTGCAGGAACTTCACACCGGCACTAGGAAACAGAATGAGAAACCAGAGTAAAACTTTCTACAGCAAACTTTTCCTTTTGTGCTAGATGAACGAACGTCTCTCCACATGCTCATTTCTGAGAGATAATTGTGTGTGAAAGCGTACGTCATCTAGCTTGTTTGGAACTCAAAGTTTCTTTTCACTTGCAAACTCCATTCCATACATACATATATGGGGAGGTACGAGCTAAAACTCGATTTTACAGTGAAAACTGCAGTATTTTCAAACCGGAACTAGGAAACAGACTGAGAAATCAGAGTAATAGTTTCTCCTGCAACCCGTTCCCTTTGTGCTAGATGAACGAAAGTCTCTCCACATGCTCAGTACTGAGAGATTAGTGTGTTTGAAAGCCGCCCTTCACTAGCTTGTTGGGATCACAAAGTTTCTTTTCAGTTGTAAACTCCACTCCATAAATATATATGGGGAGGTACAAGCCCCAAATCTGTTTTACAGTGAAAACTGCAGGAACATCAAACCGGCACTAGGAAACAGACTGAGAAACCAGAGCAAAAGTTTCCCCTACCACCCGTTCCCTTTGTGCTACATGAACGATTGTCTATCCACATGCTCAATTCTGAGAGATAAGTGTGTTTGAAAGCCGTCCTTCACCTAGCTTGTTGGAAACACAAAGTTTCTTTTCACTTGCCAACACCACTCCTCACATATATATCTGGAGGTACTAGCTCCAACTCTGGTTTACAGTGAAATCTGCAGGAACTTCAAACCGGCACTAGGAAACAGACTGAGAACCCAGAGTAAAAGTTTCTGCTGCAAACTGTTCCCTTTTTGCTAGATGAAAGAACTTCTCTCCACATGCTCAGTTCTGAGAGATAAGAGTGTGTGAATGCCGTGCTTCACCTAGCTTGTTAGGAACACAAAGTTTCTTTATAGTTGCAAACACCACTCCTTACATATATATGGGGATGTACTAGCTCCAAAAAGATTTTACAGTGAAAACTGCAGGAACTTCAAACCGGCTCTAGGAAACAGACTGAGAGAGCAGAGTAAAAGTTTTCCTGCAAACCGTTCCCCTTGTGCTAGATGAACGACAGTCTCTCCACATGCTCAGTTCTGAGAGATAAATGTGTTTGAAAGCCGTCCTTCACCTAGCTTGTTGGGAACACAAAGTTTCTTTTCAGTTGCAAACCCCACTCCATAAATATATATGGGGAGGTACGAGCTCCAACTCGGTTTTACAGTGCCAACTGCAGGAACTAAAAACCGGCACTAGGAAACAGACTGAGAAACCAGGGTAAAAGTTTATCCTGCCAAACTTTCTCTTTGTGTTAGATGGACGAACGTCTCTCCACATGCTCAGTTCTGAGAGATAAGTGTGTGTTAAAGCCGTCCTTCACCTAGCTTGTTGGGAACACAAATTTCATTTCAGTTGCAAACTCCACTCCATACATATATATGGGAGGTACTAGCTTCAATTTGATTTTACAGGGGAAACTGCAGGAACTTCAAAACGGCACTATTAAACAGTCTGAGAAACCAGAGTAAAAGTTTCTCCTGCAACACGTTCCCTTTGTGCGAGATGAACGAAAATCTCTCAACATGCTCAATTCTGAGAGATAATTGTGTGTGAAAGCCATCCTTCAACTAGCTTGTTGGGAATACAAAGTTACTTTTCATTTGCAAACTCCACTCCATACATATATATGAGGATGTACAAGATCCAACACGGATTTACAGTGAAAACTGCAGGAAGTCCAAACCGGCACTAGGAAACAGACTGAGAAACCAGAGTAAAAGTTTCCCTGCCACCAGTTCCCTGTGTGCTAGATGAACGAACGTCTCTCCACATGCTCACTTCTGAGAGATAAGCGTGTTTGAAAGCCGTACTTCACCTAGCTTGTTGGGAACACAAAGTTTCTTTTCACTTTCAAACTCCACTCTGTACATTTATATGGGGAGTTAGGAGTAAAAACTCGGTTTTACAGTGAAAACTGCAGTAGCTTCAAACCGGCACTAGGAAACAGGCTGGGAAACCAGAGTAATAGGTTCTCCTGCAAACTGTTCCATTTGTGCTAGATGAACGAACGTCTCTCCACATGCTCATTTCTGAGAGATAAGTGAGTGTGAAAGCCGTGCTTCACCTAGCTTGTTGGGAAAACAATGTTTCTTTTCAGTTGCAAACTCCACTCCATACATATATATGGGGAGGTACTAGCTCCAACTCGGTTTTACTGTGAATACCGCAGGAGCTTCAAACCGGCACTAGGAAACAGACTGAGATACCAGAGTAAAAGTTTATCCTGCCACCCTTTCTCTTTGTGTTAGATGAACGAACGTCTCTCCACATGCTCATTTCTGAGAGATAAGTGTGTGTGAAAGCCGTCCTTCACCTAGCTTGTTGGGAACACAAATTTCTTTTCAGTTGCAAACTCCACTCCATACATATATATGGGGAAGTACTAGCTCCAATTCGGTATTACAGGGGAAACTGCAGGAACTTCAAACCGGCACTAGGAAACAGACTGAGAAATCAGAGTAAAAGTTTCTCCTGCAAACAGTTCCCTTAGTGCCAGATGAACGAACGTCTCTCCACATGCTCAGTTCTGAGAAAAAACTGTGTGTGAAAGCCGTCCTTCACCTAGCTTGTTGGGAACACAAAGTTTCTTTTCACTTGCAATCTCCACTCCATACATATATATGGGGAGTTACTAGTTCCAACTCGGTTATACAGTGAAAACGGCAGGAACTTCAAACCGGCACTAGGAATCAGACTGAGAAACCAGAATAAAAGTTTCTCGTGCAACCCGTTCCCGTGTGCTAGATGAAAGAACGTCTCACCACATGCTCAGTTCTGAGGAATAAGTGTGTTTGAAAGCCGTCCTTCACCTAGCTTGTTGGGAAAACAAAGTTTCTTTCACTTGCAAACTCCACTCCATACATATATATGGGGAGGTACGAGCTCCAACTCGGTTTTACTCTGCAAACTGCAGTAACTTAAAACCGGCACTAGGGAACAGACTTAAAAACCAGTGTAATTTTTTCTCCTAAAACCCGTTCCCTTTGTGCTAGATGAAAGAACTTATCTCCACATGCTCAGTTCTGAGAGGTAAGTGTGTGTGAAAGCCGTCCTTCACCTAGCTTGTTGGGAACACAAGGTTTCCTTTCACTTGCAAACTCCACTCCTTACATATATATGGGGAGTTACTAGCTCCAACTCGGTTTAACAGTGAAAAATGCAGTAACTTCAAACAGGCACTAGGAAACAGACTGAGAAACCAGAGCAAAAGTTTCCCCTACCACCCGTTCCCTTTGTGCTACATGAACGATTGTCTATCCACATGCTCAATTCTGAGAGATAAGTGTGTTTGAAAGCCGTCCTTCACCTAGCTTGTTGGGAACACAAAGTTTCTTTTCACTTGCAAACACCACTCCTCACATATATATCTGGAGGTACTAGCTCCAACTCTGGTTTACAGTGAAATCTGCAGGAACTTCAAACCGGCACTAGGAAACAGACTGAGATCCCAGAGTAAAAGTTTCTGCTGCAAACTGTTCCCTTTTTGCTAGATGAAAGAACTTCTCTCCACATGCTCAGTTCTGAGAGATAAGTGTGTGTGAATGCCGTGCTTCACCTAGCTTGTTAGGAACACAAAGTTTCTTTATAGTTGCAAACACCACTCCTTACATATATATGGGGATGTACTAGCTCCAAAAAGATTTTACAGTGAAAACTGCAGGAACTTCAAACCAGCTCTAGGAAACAGACTGAGAGAGCAGAGTAAAAGTTTCTCCTGCAAACCGTTCCCCTTGTGCTAGATGAACGACAGTCTCTCCACATGCTCAGTTCTGAGAGATAAATGTGTTTGAAAGCCGTCCTTCACCTAGCTTGTTGGGAACACAAAGTTTCTTTTCAGTTGGAAACCCCACTCCATAAATATATATGGGGAGGTACGAGCTCCAACTCGGTTTTACAGTGCCAACTGCAGGAACTAAAAACCGGCACTAGGAAACATACTGAGAAACCAGGGTAAAAGTTTATCCTGCCAAACTTTCTCTTTGTGTTAGATGGACGAACGTCTCTCCACATGCTCATTTCTGAGAGATAAGTGTGTGTTAAAGCCGTCCTTCACCTAGCTTGTTGGGAACACAAATTTCATTTCAGTTGCAAACTCCACTCCATACATATATATGGGAGGTACTAGCTTCAATTTGATTTTACAGGGGAAACTGCAGGAACTTCAAAACGGCACTATTAAACAGTCTGAGAAACCAGAGTAAAAGTTTCTCCTGCAACACGTTCCCTTTGTGCGAGATGAACGAAAATCTCTCAACATGCTCAATTCTGAGAGATAATTGTGTGTGAAAGCCATCCTTCAACTAGCTTGTTGGGAATACAAAGTTACTTTTCATTTGCAAACTCCACTCCATACATATATATGAGGATGTACTAGATCCAACACGGATTTACAGTGAAAACTGCAGGAAGTCCAAAACGGCACTAGGAAACAGACTGAGAAACCAGAGTAAAAGTTTCCCTGCCACCAGTTCCCTGTGTGCTAGATGAACGAACGTCTCTCCACATGCTCACTTCTGAGAGATAAGTGTGTTTGAAAGCCGTACTTCACCTAGCTTGTTGGGAACACAAAGTTTCTTTTCACTTTCAAACTCCACTCTGTACATTTATATGGGGAGTTAGGAGTAAAAACTCGGTTTTACAGTGAAAACTGCAGTAGATTCAAACCGGCACTAGGAAACAGGCTGGGAAACCAGAGTAATAGTTTCTCCTGCAAACTGTTCCATTTGTGCTAGATGAACGAACGTCTCTCCACATGCTCATTTCTGAGAGATAAGTGAGTGTGAAAGCCGTGCTTCACCTAGCTTGTTGGGAAAACAATGTTTCTTTTCAGTTGCAAACCCCACTCCATACATATATATGGGTAGGTACGAGCTCCAACTCGGTTTTACAGTGCCAACTGCAGGAACAAAAAACCGGCACTAGGAAACAGACTGAGAAACCAGAGTAAAAGTTTATCCTGCCAAACTTTCTCTTTGTGTTAGATGGACAAACGTCTCTCCACATGCTCAGTTCTGAGAGATAAGTGTGTTTGAAAGCCGTCCTTCACCTAGCTTGTTGGGAACACAAATTTCTTTTCAGTTGCAAACTCCACTCCATACATATATATGGGAGGTACTAGCTTCAATTCGATTTTACAGGGGAAACTGCAGGAACTTCAAACCGGCACTATTAAACAGTCTGAGAAACCAGAGTAAAAGTTTCTCCTGCAACACGTTCCCTTTGTGCAAGATGAACGAAAATCTCTCAACATGCTCAATTCTGAGAGATAATTGTGTGTGAAAGCCATCCTTCAACTAGCTTGTTGGGAATACAAAGTTACTTTTCATTTGCAAACCCCACTCCATACATATATATGCGGATGTACTAGATCCAACACGGATTTACAGTGAAAACTGCAGGAAGTCCAAACCAGCACTAGGAAACAGACTGAGAAACCAGAGTAAATGTTTCTCCTGCCACCCGTTCCCTGTGAGCTAGATGAACGAATGTCTCTCAACATGCTCAGTTCTGAGAGATAAGTGTGTGTGAAAGCCGTCCTTCAACTAGCTTGTTGGGAAAACAAAGTTTCTTTTCACTTGCAAACTCCAATCTGTAAAATTATATGGGGAGGTATGAGGAAAAACTCGGTTTTACAGTGAAAACTGCAGTAACTTCAAACCGGCACTAGGAAACAGACTGAGAAACCAGAGTAAAAGTTTCTCCTGCAAACTGTTCCCTTTGTGCTAGATGAACGAATGTCTCCCCAAATGCTCATTTCTGAGAGATAAGTGTGTGTGAAAGCCGTCCTTCACCTAGCTTGTTTGGAAAACAAAGTTTCTTTCCAGATGCAAACCCCACTCCATACATATATATGGGGAGGTAGTAGCTCCAACTCGGTTTTACAGTGAAAATTGCAGGAACTTCAAACCGGCACTAGGAAACAGACTGAGAAACCAATGTAAAATTTCTCCTGCAACCCTTTCATTTTGTGCTTGATGAACGAAAGTCTCTCCACAAGCTCAGTTCTGAGAGATAAGTGTGTGTGAAAACCGTCCTTCAAATAGCATGTTGGGAACCCAAAGTTTCTTTTCAGATGCAAACTCCACTCCATACATTTACATGGGGAGGTACTAGCTCCAACTCGGTTTTATATTGAAAAATTCAGGAAATTCAAACCGGCACTAGGAATCAGACTGAGAAACCTGATTAATAGTTTCTCCTGCAACACGTTCCCTTTGTTCTAGATGAACGAACGTCTCTCCACATGCTCAGTTCTGAGAGATAAGTGTGTGTGAAAGCCGTCCTTCACCTAGCTTGTTGGGAACGCAAAGTTTCTTTTCAGTTGCAAACCCCACTCCATACATATATATGGGGAGGTACGAGCTCCAACTCGGTTTTACAGTGCCAACTGCAGGAACAAAAAACCGGCACTAGGAAACAGACTGAGAAACCAGAGTAAAAGTTTATCCTGCCAAACTTTCTCTTTGTGTTAGATGGACAAACGTCTCTCCACATGCTCAGTTCTGAGAGATAAGTGTGTTTGAAAGCCGTCCTTCACCTAGCTTGTTGGGAACACAAATTTCTTTTCAGTTGCAAACTCCACTCCATACATATATATGGGAGGTACTAGCTTCAATTCGATTTTACAGGGGAAACTGCAGGAACTTCAAACCGGCACTATTAAACAGTCTGAGAAACCAGAGTAAAAGTTTCTCCTGCAACACGTTCCCTTTGTGCGAGATGAACGAAAATCTCTCAACATGCTCAATTCTGAGAGATAATTGTGTGTGAAAGCCATCCTTCAACCATCTTGTTGGGAATACAAAGTTAGTTTTCATTTGCAAACACCACTCCATACATATATATGCGGATGTACTAGATCCAACACGGATTTACAGTGAAAACTGCAGGAAGTCCAAACCAGCACTAGGAAACAGACTGAGAAACCAGAGTAAAAGTTTCTCCTGCCACCCGTTCCCTGTGAGCTAGATGAACGAATGTCTCTCAACATGCTCAGTTCTGAGAGATAAGTGTGTGTGAAAGCCGTCCTTCAACTAGCTTGCTGGGAAAACAAAGTTTCTTTTCACTTGCAAACTCCACTCTGTACAATTATATGGGGAGGTATGAGGAAAAACTCGGTTTTACAGTGAAAACTGCAGTAACTTCAAACCGGCACTAGGAAACAGACTGAGAAACCAGAGTAAAAGTTTCTCCTGCAAACTGTTCCCTTTGTGCTAGATGAACGAACGTCTCCCCAAATGCTCATTTCTGAGAGATAAGTGTGTGTGAAAGCCGTCCTTCACCTAGCTTGTTTGGAAAACAAAGTTTCTTTCCAGTTGCAAACCCCTCTCCATACATATATATGGGGAGGTACTAGCTCCAACTCGGTTTTACAGTGAAAATTGCAGGAACTTCAAATCGGCACTAGGAAACAGACTGAGAAACCAATGTAAAATTTCTCCTGCAACCCTTTCATTTTGTGCTTGATGAACGAAAGTCTCTCCACATGCTCAGTTCTGAGAGATAAGTGTGTGTGAAAACCGTCCTTCAAATAGCATGTTGGGAACCCAAAGTTTCTTTTCAGATGCAAACTCCACTCCATACATTTACATGGGGAGGTACTAGCTCCAACTCGGTTTTACTGTGAATACTGCAGGAGCTTCAAACCGGCACTAGGAAACAGACTGAGAAACCAGAGTAAAAGTTTATCCTGCCACCCTTTCTCTTTGTGATAGATGAACGAAAGTCTCTCCACATGCTCAGTTCTGAGAGATAAGTGTGTGTGAAATCCGTCCTTCACCTAGCTTGTTGGGAACACAAAGTTTCTTTTCACTTGCAAACTCCACTCTGTACATGTATATGGGGAGGTACGAGTAAAAAATCGGTTTTACAGTGAAAACTGCAGTAACTTCAAACCGGCACTAGGAAACAGGCTGAGAAACCAGAGTAAAGATTTCCCCTGCAAACTGTTCCATTTGTGCTAGATGAACGAACGTCTCTCCACATGCTCATTTCTGAGAGATAAGTGTGTGTGAAAGCCGTGCTTCACCTAGCTTGTTGGGAAAACAATGTTTCTTTTCAGTTGCAAACCCAATTCCATACATATATATGGGGAGGTACTAGCTCCAACTCGGTTTTACTCTGAATACTGCAGGAGCTTCAAACCGGCACTAGGAAACAGACTGAGAAACCAGAGTAAAAGTTTATCCTGCCACCCTTTCTCTTTGTGTTAGATGAACGAACGTCTCTCCACATGCTCAGTTCTGAGAAAAAAGTGTGTGTGAAAGCCGTCCTTCACCTAGCTTGTTGGGAACACAAAGTTTCTTTTCACTTGCAATCTCCACTCCATACATATATATGGGGAGTTACTAGTTCCAACTCGGTTATACAGTGAAAACGGCAGGAACTTGAAACCGGCACTAGGAATCAGACTGCGAAACCAGAGTAAAAGTTTCTCCTGCAACCCGTTCCCTTTGTGCTAGATGAAAGAACGTCTCACCACATGCTCA
This sequence comes from Camelus bactrianus, assembly GCF_048773025.1. Classification (NCBI taxonomy): domain Eukaryota; kingdom Metazoa; phylum Chordata; class Mammalia; order Artiodactyla; family Camelidae; genus Camelus; species Camelus bactrianus. The sequence continues at coordinate 137,841,218 of NC_133539.1, read as the reverse complement.
GTTCTGAGAGATAAGTGTGTGTGAAAGCCGTCCTTCACCTAGCTTGTTGGGTAAACATAGTTTCTTTTCACTTGCAAACTACACTCCATACATATATATGGGGAGGTACGAGCTCCAACTCGGTTTTACAGTGCAAACTGCAGTAACTTAAAACCGGCACTAGGGAACAGACAAAAACCAGTGTAATTTTTTCTCCTGCAACCCGTTCCCTTTGTGCTAGATGAAAGAACTTATCTCCACATGCTCAGTTCTGAGAGGTAAGTGTGTGTGAAAGCCGTCCTTCACCTAGCTTGTTGGGAACACAAAGTTTCTTTTCAGTTGCAAACCCCATTCCATACATATATATGGGGAGGTACTAGTTCCAACTCGGTTTTACAGTGAAAACTGCAGGAACTTCAACCCGGCACTAGGAAACAGACTGAGAAACCAGAGTAAAATTTATCCTCCAACCTTTCTTTTTGTGTTAGATGAACGAACCTCTCTCCACATGTTCAGTTCTGAGAGATAAGTGTTTGAAAGCCTTCCTTCACCTAGCTTTTTGGGAACACAAATTTCTTTTCAGTTGGAAATTCCACTCCATACATATATATATGGAGGTACTAGCTCCAATTCGGTTTTTCAGGGGAAACTGCAGGAAATTCAAACCGGCACTATTAAACAGTATGAGAAACCAGAGTAAATGTTTCTCCTGCAACATGATTCCTTTGTGCGAGATGAACGAACTTCTCTCAACATGCTCAATTCTGAGAGATAAGTGTGTTTGAAAGCCATCCTTCAACTAGCTTGTTGGGAACACAAAGTTTCTTTTCAGTTGCAAACTCGACTCCATACATATATATGGGGAGGTACAAGCTCCAACACGGTTTTACATTGAAAACTGCAGGAAATTCAAACTGGCACTAGGAAACAGACTGAGAACCAGAGTATAAGTTTCCCCTGCAAACCGCTCCCTTTGTGCTAGAGGAACGAAAGTCTCTCCACTTGTTCATTTCTGAGAGATAAATGTGTGTGAAAGCCGTCTTTCACCTGGCTTGTTGGGAACACAAAGTTTCTTTTCAGTTGCAAACTCCACTGCATAAATATATATGGGGATGTACTAGATCCAACACTGTTTTTCAGTGAAAACTGCAGGAAATCCAAACCGGCACTAGGAAACAGACTGAGAATCCAGAGTAAAAGTTTATCCTGCCACCCTTACTTTTTGTGTTCGGTGAACGAACGTCTCTCCACATGCTCAGTTCTGAGAGATAAGTGTGTGTGAAAGCCGTCCTTCACATAGCTTGTTGGGAACACAAAGTTTCTTTTCAATTGCAAACCCCATTCTGTACATTTACATGGGTAGGTACGAGTAAAAACTCGGTTTTACAGTGAAAACTGCTGTAACTTCAAACCGGCACTAGGAAACAGGCTGAGAAACCAGAGTAAAATTTTCTCCTGCAAACTATTCCATTTGTTCTAGATGAACGAACGTCTCTCCACATGCTCAGTTCTGAGAGATAAGTGTGTGTGAAAGCTGTCCTTCACATAGCTTGTTGGGAACACAAATTTCTTTTCAGTTGCAAACTCCAATCCATACATATATATGGGGAAATACTAGCTCCAATTCGGTTTTACAGGGGAAACTGCAGGAACATCAAACCGGCACTAGGAAACAGACTGAGAAACCAGAGTAAAAGTTTCTCCTGCAACCCGTTCCCTTTGTGCTAGATGAACGAACGTCTCTCCACATGCTCTGTTCTGAGAGAAAATTGTGTGTGAAAGCCGTCCTTCACCTAGCTTGTTGGGAACACAAAGTTTCTTTTCACTTGCAATTTCCACTCCATACATATATATGCGGAGTTACTAGCTCCAACTCGGTTTTACAGTGAAAACGGCAGGAACTTCAAACCGGAACTAGGAATCAGACTGAGAGACCAGAGTAAAAGTTCCTCCTGCGACCCTTTCCTTTTGTGCTAGATGAACGAACGTCTCTCCACATGCTCAGTTCTGAGAGGTAAGTGTGTGTGAAAGCCGTCCTTCACCTAGATTTTTTGAACACAAAGTTTCTTTTCAGTTGCAAACTCCACTCCATACATATATATGGGGAGGTACGAGCTCCAACTCGGTTTTACAGTGCAAACTGCAGGAACTAAAAACCGGCACTAGGAAACAGACTGAGAAATCAGTGTAAAAGTATCTCCTGCAACCCGTTCCCTTAGTGCTAGATGAACGAACGTCTCTCCACATGCTCAGTTCTGAGAAAAAAGTGTGTGTGAAAGACGTCCTTCACCTAGATTGTTGGGAACACAAAGTTTCTTTTCACTTGCAATCTCCACTCCATACATATATATGGGGAGTTACTAGTTCCAACTCGGTTATACAGTGAAAACGGCAGGAACTTCAAACCGGCACTAGGAATCAGAGTGAGAAACCAGAGTAAATGTTTCCACTGCAACCCGTTCCCTTTGTGCTAGATGAAAAAACGTCTCACCACATGCTCAGTTCTGAGAGATAAGTGTGTGTGAAAGCCGTTCTTCACCTAGCTTGTTGGGAAAACAAAGTTTCTTTTCACTTGCAAACTCCACTCCATACATATATATGGGGAGGCACGAGCTCCAAATCGGTTTTACAGGGGAAACTGCAGGAACTTTAAACCGGCACTATTAAACAGTCTGAGAAACCAGAGTAAAAGTTTATCCTGCCACCCTTTCTCTTTTTGTTACATGAACGAACGTCTCTCCACATGCTCAGTTCTGAGAGATAAGTGTGTGAAAGCCGTCCTTCACCTAGCTTGTTGGGAACACAAATTTATTTTCAGTTGCAAACTCCAATCCATACATATATATGGGGAGGTACTAGCTCCAGTTCGGTTTTACAGGGGAAACTGCAGGAACTTTAAACCGGCACTATTAAACAGTCTGAGAAACCAGAGTAAAAGTTTCTCCTGCAACACGTTTGCTTTGTGCGAGATGAACGAAATTTTCTCAACATGCTCAATTCTGAGAGATAAGTGTGTGTGAAAGCCATTCTTCAACTAGCTTGTTGGGAACACAAAGTTTCTTTTCAATTGCAAACTCCACTCCATACATATATATGGGTAGGTACAAGCTCCAACACTGTTTTACACTGAAAACTGCAGGAACTTCAAACTGGCACTAGGAAACAGACTGAGAAATCAGAGTAAAAGTTTCCCCTGCAACCCGCTCCCATTTTGCTAGATGAACGAATGTCTCTCCACATGCTCATTTCTGAGAGATAAATGTGTGTGAAAGCCGTCCTTCACCTGGCTTGTTGGGAACACAAAGTTTCTTTTCAGTTGCAAACTCCAATCCTTATATATATATGGGGATGTACTAGATCAAACACGGTTTTACAGTGAAAACTGCAGGAAGTCCAAACCGGCACTAGGAAACAGACTGAGATACCATAGTAAAAGTTTCTCCTGCAACCCGTTCCCTGTATGTTAGATGAACGAACGTCTCTCAACATGATCAGTTCTGAGAGATAAGTGTGTGTGAAAGCCGTTCTTCACCTAGCTTGTTGGGAACACAAAGTTTCTTTTAACTTGCAAACTCCACTCTGTACATTTATATGGGGAGGTAGGAGGAAAAACTCTGTTTTACAGTGAAAACTGCAGTAACTTCAAACCGGCACTAGGAAACAGACTGAGAATCCAATGTAAAATTTCTCCTGGAAACCTTTCCCTTTGTGCTTGATGAACGGACGTCTCTCCACATGCTCTGTTCTGAGAGATATGTGTGTGTGAATGCAGTCCTTCAAATAGCTTGTTGGGAACACAAAGTTTCTTTTCAGTTGCAAACTCTACTCCATATATATATATGGGGAGTTACTAGCACCAACTAGGTTTTACAGTTAATACTGCAGGAGCTTCATACATGCACTAGGAAACAGATGGAGAAACCAGAGTAAAAGTTTATCCTGCCACCCTTTCTCTTTGTGTTAGATGAACTAACGTCTCTCCACATGCTCAGTTCTGAGAGATAAGTGTGTGTGAATGCCGTCCTTCACCTAGCTTGTTGGGAACACAAATTTCTTTTCAGTTGCAAACTCCAATCCATACATATATATGGGGAAGTACTAGCTCCAATTCGGTTTTACAGTGGAAACTGCAGGAACTTCAAACCGGCACTATTAAACAGTCTGAGAAACCAGAGTAAAAGTTTCTCCTGCAACACGTTTCCTTTGTGCGAGATGAACGAACTTCTCTCAACATGCTCAATTCTGAGAGATAAATGTGTGTGAAAGCCGTCCTTCACCTGGCTTGTTGGGTACACAAAGTTTCTTTTCAGTGGCAAACTCCAATCCATAAGTATATATGGGGATGTACTAGATCCAACACTGATTTACAGTGAAAACTGCAGGAAGTCCAAACCGGCACTAGGAAACAGACTGAGAATCCAGAGTAAAAGTTTCCCCTGCAACCCGTTCCCTTTGTGCTACATGAAAGAACGTCTCCCCTCCTACTCAGTTCTGAGAGATAAGTGTGTGTGAAAGCCGTCCTTCACCTAGCTTGTTGGGAACACAAAATTTCTTTTCACTTGCTAACTCCACTCTGTACCTTTATATGGGGATGTACGAGCTCCAAATGGGTTTTACAGTGAAAACTGCAGTAACATCAATCCGGCACTAGGAAACAGACAGAGAAAACAGAGTAAAAGTTTCTCCTGCAGCCCGTTCCCTGTGTGCTAGATGAACGAACGTCTCTCATCATGCTCAATTCTGAGAGATAAGTGTGTGTGAAAGCCGTTCTTCACCTACCTTGTTGGGAACACAAAGTTTCTTTTCACTTGCAAACTCCACACTGTACATTTATATGGGGAGGCACGAGGAAAAACTCGGTTTTACAGTGAAAACTGCAGTAACATCAAACCGGCACTAGGAAACAGACTGGAAACCAGAGTAAAAGTTTCTCCTGCAAACTGTTCCCTTTGTGCTAGATGAACGAACGTCTCTCCACATGTTCATTTCTGAGCGATAACTGTGTGTGAAAGCCGTCTTTCACCAAGCTTGTTGGGAAAACAAAGTTTCTTATCAGTTGCAAACCACACTACCTACATATATATGGGGAGGTACTAGCTACAACTCGGTTTTACAGTGAAAACTGCAGGAATATCAGACCGGCACTAGGAAACAGACTGAGAAACCAGAGTGAAAGTTTCCCCTGGAAACGGTTCCCTTTGTGCTAGATGAACGAACGTCTCTCCACATGCTCAGTTCTGAGAGATAATTGTGTGTGAAAGCCGTCTTTCAACTAGATTGTTGGGAACATAAAGTTGCTTTTCAGTTGCAAAACCCACACCATACATATATATGGGGAGGTACTAGCTCCAACTCGTTTTTACAGTGAAAACTGAAGGAACTTCAAACCGGCACTAGGAAACAGACTGAAAAACCAGAGTAAAAGTTTCGCCTGCAACCCATTCCCTTTGTGCTAGATGAACGAACGTCTCTCCACATGCTCATTTCTGAGAGATAAGTGTGTGTGAAAGCCGTCCTTCAACTCGCTTGTTGGAAACACAAAGTTTCTTTTCATTTGCAAACTCCATTCCATACATATATATGGGGAGGTAAAGCTCCAACACGGTTTTACATTAAAAACTGCAGGAACTTCAAACTGGCACTAGGAAAGAGACTGGGAAACCAGAGTAATATTTTCCCCTGCTACCCGCTCCCTTTGTGCTAGATGAACGAAAGTCTCTCCACATGCTATTTTCTGAGAGATAAGTGTGTGTGAAAGCCGTCCTTCACCTGGCTTGTTGGGAACTCAAAGTTTCTTTTCAGTTGCAAATTCCACTCCATACATATATATGTGGATGTACTAGATCCAAAACGGTTTTACAGTGAAAACTGCAGGAAGTCCAAACCGGCACTAGGAATCAGACTGAGAAACCAGAGTAAAAGTTTCTCCTGCAACCCGTTCCATTTGTGCTAGATGAACGAACGTCTGCTTACATGCTCAGTTCTGAGAGATAAGTGTGTGTGAAAGCCGTCCGTCACCTAACTTGTTGGGAACACAAAGTTTCTTTTCACTTGCAGACTCCACTCCATACATATATATGGGGAGGTACTAGCTCCAACTCGAATTTATATTGAAAAATTCAGGAAATTCAAACCGGCACTAGGAATCAGACTGAGAAACCTGATTAATAGTTTCTCCTGCAAAACGTTCCCTTTGTTCTAGATGAACGAACGTCTCTCCACATGCTCAGATCTGAGAGATAAGTGTGTGTGACAGCCGTCCTTCACCTAGCTTGTTGGGAACACAAATTTCTTTTCAGTTGCAAACTCCAATCCATACATATATATGGGGAAGTACTAGCTCCAATTCGGTTTTACAGGGAAACTGCAGGAACTTCAATCCGGCTGTAGGAAACAGACTGAGAATCCAGAGTAAATGTTTCTCATGAATCCCGTTCCCTCTGTGCTAGATGAACGAATGGCTCTCCACATGCTCAGTTCTAAGAGATAATTGTGTGTGAAAGCCGTCCTTCAACTAGCTTGTTGGAAACTCCAAATTTCTTTTCAGTTGCAAACTCTACTCCATATATATATATGGGGAGGTACTAGATCCAACTCGGTTATACAGGGAAAAGTGCAGGAAATTGAAACCGGCTCTATTAAAAAGTCTGAGAAACCAGAGTAAAAGTTTCTCCTGCAACCCGTTCCATTTGTGCTAGATGAACGTACGTCTCTCAACATGCTCAATTCTGAGAGATAATTGTGTGTGAAAGCCATCCTTCAACTAGCTTGTTGGAACACAAAGTTTCTTTTCAGTTGCAAACTCCACCCAATAAATATATATGGGGAGGTACAAGCTCCAACTCTTTTTTACAGTGAAAACTGCAGGAACTTCATACCGGCACTAGGAAACAGACTGAGAAACCAGCGCAAAAGTTTCTACTGCAATCCGGTCCCTTTGTGCTAGATGAACGAACGTCTCCTCAGATGCTCATTTCTGAGAGGTAAGTGTGTGTGAAAGCCGTGCGTCTCCTAGCTTGTTGGGAACACAAAGTTTCTTTTCACTTGCAGACTCCACTCCATACATATATATGGGGAGGTACTAGCTCCAACTCGGTTTTATATTGAAAAATTCAGGAAATTCAAACCGGCACTAGGAATCAGACTGAGAAACCTGATTAATAGTTTCTCCTGCAACACGTTCCCTTTGTTCTAGATGAACGAACGTCTCTCCACATGCTCAGTTCTGAGAGATAATTGTGTGTGAAAGCCGTCCTTCACCTAGCTTGTTGGGAACACAAAGTTTCTTTCAGTTGCAAACCCCACTCCATACATATATATGGGGAGGTACGAGCTCCAACTCGGTTTTACAGTGCCAACTGCAGGAACAAAAAACCGGCACTAGGAAACAGACTGAGAAACCAGAGTAAAAGTTTATCCTGCCACCCTTTCTCTTTGTGTTAGATGAACTAACGTCTCTCCACATGCTCAGTTCTGAGAGATAAGTGTGTGTGAATGCCGTCCTTCACCTAGCTTGTTGGGAACACAAATTTCTTTTCAGTTGCAAACTCCAATCCATACATATATATGGGGAAGTACTAGCTCCAATTCGGTTTTACAGTGGAAACTGCAGGAACTTCAAACCGGCACTATTAAACAGTCTGAGAAACCAGAGTAAAAGTTTCTCCTGCAACACGTTTCCTTTGTGCGAGATGAACGAACTTCTCTCAACATGCTCAATTCTGAGAGATAAATGTGTGTGAAAGCCGTCCTTCACCTGGCTTGTTGGGTACACAAAGTTTCTTTTCAGTGGCAAACTCCAATCCATAAGTATATATGGGGATGTACTAGATCCAACACTGATTTACAGTGAAAACTGCAGGAAGTCCAAACCGGCACTAGGAAACAGACTGAGAATCCAGAGTAAAAGTTTCCCCTGCAACCCGTTCCCTTTGTGCTACATGAAAGAACGTCTCCCCTCCTACTCAGTTCTGAGAGATAAGTGTGTGTGAAAGCCGTCCTTCACCTAGCTTGTTGGGAACACAAAATTTCTTTTCACTTGCTAACTCCACTCTGTACCTTTATATGGGGATGTACGAGCTCCAAATGGGTTTTACAGTGAAAACTGCAGTAACATCAATCCGGCACTAGGAAACAGACAGAGAAAACAGAGTAAAAGTTTCTCCTGCAGCCCGTTCCCTGTGTGCTAGATGAACGAACGTCTCTCATCATGCTCAATTCTGAGAGATAAGTGTGTGTGAAAGCCGTTCTTCACCTACCTTGTTGGGAACACAAAGTTTCTTTTCACTTGCAAACTCCACACTGTACATTTATATGGGGAGGCACGAGGAAAAACTCGGTTTTACAGTGAAAACTGCAGTAACATCAAACCGGCACTAGGAAACAGACTGGAAACCAGAGTAAAAGTTTCTCCTGCAAACTGTTCCCTTTGTGCTAGATGAACGAACGTCTCTCCACATGTTCATTTCTGAGCGATAACTGTGTGTGAAAGCCGTCTTTCACCAAGCTTGTTGGGAAAACAAAGTTTCTTATCAGTTGCAAACCACACTACCTACATATATATGGGGAGGTACTAGCTACAACTCGGTTTTACAGTGAAAACTGCAGGAATATCAGACCGGCACTAGGAAACAGACTGAGAAACCAGAGTGAAAGTTTCCCCTGGAAACGGTTCCCTTTGTGCTAGATGAACGAACGTCTCTCCACATGCTCAGTTCTGAGAGATAATTGTGTGTGAAAGCCGTCTTTCAACTAGATTGTTGGGAACATAAAGTTGCTTTTCAGTTGCAAAACCCACACCATACATATATATGGGGAGGTACTAGCTCCAACTCGTTTTTACAGTGAAAACTGAAGGAACTTCAAACCGGCACTAGGAAACAGACTGAAAAACCAGAGTAAAAGTTTCGCCTGCAACCCATTCCCTTTGTGCTAGATGAACGAACGTCTCTCCACATGCTCATTTCTGAGAGATAAGTGTGTGTGAAAGCCGTCCTTCAACTCGCTTGTTGGAAACACAAAGTTTCTTTTCATTTGCAAACTCCATTCCATACATATATATGGGGAGGTAAAGCTCCAACACGGTTTTACATTAAAAACTGCAGGAACTTCAAACTGGCACTAGGAAAGAGACTGGGAAACCAGAGTAATATTTTCCCCTGCTACCCGCTCCCTTTGTGCTAGATGAACGAAAGTCTCTCCACATGCTATTTTCTGAGAGATAAGTGTGTGTGAAAGCCGTCCTTCACCTGGCTTGTTGGGAACTCAAAGTTTCTTTTCAGTTGCAAATTCCACTCCATACATATATATGTGGATGTACTAGATCCAAAACGGTTTTACAGTGAAAACTGCAGGAAGTCCAAACCGGCACTAGGAATCAGACTGAGAAACCAGAGTAAAAGTTTCTCCTGCAACCCGTTCCATTTGTGCTAGATGAACGAACGTCTGCTTACATGCTCAGTTCTGAGAGATAAGTGTGTGTGAAAGCCGTCCGTCACCTAACTTGTTGGGAACACAAAGTTTCTTTTCACTTGCAGACTCCACTCCATACATATATATGGGGAGGTACTAGCTCCAACTCGAATTTATATTGAAAAATTCAGGAAATTCAAACCGGCACTAGGAATCAGACTGAGAAACCTGATTAATAGTTTCTCCTGCAAAACGTTCCCTTTGTTCTAGATGAACGAACGTCTCTCCACATGCTCAGATCTGAGAGATAAGTGTGTGTGACAGCCGTCCTTCACCTAGCTTGTTGGGAACACAAATTTCTTTTCAGTTGCAAACTCCAATCCATACATATATATGGGGAAGTACTAGCTCCAATTCGGTTTTACAGGGAAACTGCAGGAACTTCAATCCGGCTGTAGGAAACAGACTGAGAATCCAGAGTAAATGTTTCTCATGAATCCCGTTCCCTCTGTGCTAGATGAACGAATGGCTCTCCACATGCTCAGTTCTAAGAGATAATTGTGTGTGAAAGCCGTCCTTCAACTAGCTTGTTGGAAACTCCAAATTTCTTTTCAGTTGCAAACTCTACTCCATATATATATATGGGGAGGTACTAGATCCAACTCGGTTATACAGGGAAAAGTGCAGGAAATTGAAACCGGCTCTATTAAAAAGTCTGAGAAACCAGAGTAAAAGTTTCTCCTGCAACCCGTTCCATTTGTGCTAGATGAACGTACGTCTCTCAACATGCTCAATTCTGAGAGATAATTGTGTGTGAAAGCCATCCTTCAACTAGCTTGTTGGAACACAAAGTTTCTTTTCAGTTGCAAACTCCACCCAATAAATATATATGGGGAGGTACAAGCTCCAACTCTTTTTTACAGTGAAAACTGCAGGAACTTCATACCGGCACTAGGAAACAGACTGAGAAACCAGCGCAAAAGTTTCTACTGCAATCCGGTCCCTTTGTGCTAGATGAACGAACGTCTCCTCAGATGCTCATTTCTGAGAGGTAAGTGTGTGTGAAAGCCGTGCGTCTCCTAGCTTGTTGGGAACACAAAGTTTCTTTTCACTTGCAGACTCCACTCCATACATATATATGGGGAGGTACTAGCTCCAACTCGGTTTTATATTGAAAAATTCAGGAAATTCAAACCGGCACTAGGAATCAGACTGAGAAACCTGATTAATAGTTTCTCCTGCAACACGTTCCCTTTGTTCTAGATGAACGAACGTCTCTCCACATGCTCAGTTCTGAGAGATAATTGTGTGTGAAAGCCGTCCTTCACCTAGCTTGTTGGGAACACAAAGTTTCTTTCAGTTGCAAACCCCACTCCATACATATATATGGGGAGGTACGAGCTCCAACTCGGTTTTACAGTGCCAACTGCAGGAACAAAAAACCGGCACTAGGAAACAGACTGAGAAACCAGAGTAAAAGTTTATCCTGCCAAACTTTCTCTTTGTGTTAGATGGACAAACGTCTCTCCACATGCTCAGTTCTGAGAGATAAGTGTGTTTGAAAGCCGTCCTTCACCTAGCTTGTTGGGAACACAAATTTCTTTTCAGTTGCAAACTCCACTCCATACATATTTATGGGAGGTACTAGCTTCAATTCGATTTTACAGGGGAAACTGCAGGAACTTCAAACCGGCACTATTAAACAGTCTGAGAAACCAGAGTAAAAGTTTCTCCTGCAACACGTTCCCTTTGTGCAAGATGAACGAAAATCTCTCAACATGCTCAATTCTGAGAGATAATTGTGTGTGAAAGCCATCCTTCAACTAGCTTGTTGGGAATACAAAGTTACTTTTCATTTGCAAACACCACTCCATACATATATATGCGGATGTACTAGATCCAACACGGATTTACAGTGAAAACTGCAGGAAGTCCAAACCAGCACTAGGAAACAGACTGAGAAACCAGAGTAAAAGTTTCTCCTGCCACCCGTTCTCTGTGAGCTAGATGAACGAATGTCTCTCAACATGCTCAGTTCTGAGAGATAAGTGTGTGTGAAAGCCGTCCTTCAACTAGCTTGTTGGGAAAACAAAGTTTCTTTTCACTTGCAAACTCCAATCTGTACAATTATATGGGGAGGTATGAGGAAAAACTCGGTTTTACAGTGAAAACTGCAGTAACTTCAAACCGGCACTAGGAAACAGACTGAGAAACCAGAGTAAAGGTTTCTCCTGCAAACTGTTCCCTTTGTGCTAGATGAACGAACGTCTCCCCAAATGCTCATTTCTGAGAGATAAGTGTGTGTGAAAGCCGTCCTTCAACTAGCTTGTTGGGAAAACAAAGTTTCTTTCCAGTTGCAAACCCCTCTCCATACATATATATGGGGAGGTACAAGCTCCAACTCGGTTTTACAGTGAAAATTGCAGGAACTTCAAACCGACACTAGGAAACAGACTGAGAAACCAATGTAAAATTTCTCCTGCAACCCTTTCATTTTGTGCTTGATGTACGAAAGTCTCTCCACATGCTCAGTTCTGAGAGATAAGTGTGTGTGAAAACCGTCCTTCAAATAGCATGTTGGGAACCCAAAGTTTCTTTTCAGATGCAAACTCCACTCCATACATTTACATGGGGAGGTACTAGCTCCAACTCGGTTTTACTGTGAATACTGCAGGAGCTTCAAACCGGCACTAGGAAACAGACTGAGAAACCAGAGTAAAAGTTTATCCTGCCACCCTTTCTCTTTGTGATAGATGAACGAAAGTCTCTCCACATGCTCAGTTCTGAGAGATAAGTGTGTGTGAAAGCCGTCCTTCACCTAGCTTGTTGGGAACACAAAGTTTCTTTTCACTTGCAAACTCCACTCTGTACATTTATATGGGGAGGTACGAGTAAAAAATCGGTTTTACAGTGAAAACTGCAGTAACTTCAAACCGGCACTAGGAAACAGGCTGAGAAACCAGAGTAAAGATTTCTCCTGCAAACTGTTCCATTTGTGCTAGATGAACGAACGTCTCTCCACATGCTCATTTCTGAGAGATAAGTGTGTGTGAAAGCCGTGCTTCACCTAGCTTGTTGGGAAAACAATGTTTCTTTTCAGTTGCAAACCCAATTCCATACATATATATGGGGAGGTACTAGCTCCAACTCGGTTTTACTCTGAATACTGCAGGAGCTTCAAACCGGCACTAGGAAACAGACTGAGAAACCAGAGTAAAAGTTTATCCTGCCACCCTTTCTCTTTGTGTTAGATGAACGAACGTCTCTCCACATGCTCAGTTCTGAGAAAAAAGTGTGTGTGAAAGCCGTCCTTCACCTAGCTTGTTGGGAACACAAAGTTTCTTTTCACTTGCAATCTCCACTCCATACATATATATGGGGAGTTACTAGTTCCAACTCGGTTATACAGTGAAAACGGCAGGAACTTCAAAACGGCACTAGGAATCAGACTGCGAAACCAGAGTAAAAGTTTCTCCTGCAACCCGTTCCCTTTGTGCTAGATGAAAGAACGTCTCACCACATGCTCAGTTCTGAGAGATAAGTGTGTGTGAAAGCCGTCCTTCACCTAGCTTGTTGGGTAAACATAGTTTCTTTTCACTTGCAAACTCCAATCCATACATATATATGGGGAGGTACGAGCTCCAACTCGGTTTTACAGTGCAAACTGCAGTAACTTAAAACCGGCACTAGGGAACAGACAAAAACCAGTGTAATTTTTTCTCCTGCAACCCGTTCCCTTTGTGCTAGATGAAAGAACTTATCTCCACATGCTCAGTTCTGAGAGGTAAGTGTGTGTGAAAGCCGTTCTTCACCTAGCTTGTTGGGAACACAAAGTTTCTTTTCAGTTGCAAACCCCATTCCATACATATATATGGGGAGGTACTAGTTCCAACTCGGTTTTACATTGAAAACTGCAGGAACTTCAACCCGACACTAGGAACAGACTGAGAAACCAGAGTAAAATTTATCCTCCAACCTTTCTTTTTGTGTTAGATGAACGAACCTCTCTCCACATGTTCAGTTCTGAGAGATAAGTGTTTGAAAGCCTTCCTTCACCTAGCTTTTTGGGAACACAAATTTCTTTTCAGTTGGAAACTCCACTCCATACATATATATATGGAGGTACTAGCTCCAATTCGGTTTTTCAGGGGAAACTGCAGGAACTTCAAACCGGCACTATTAAACAGTATGAGAAACCAGAGTAAATGTTTCTCCTGCAACATGATTCCTTTGTGCGAGATGAACGAACTTCTCTCAACATGCTCAATTCTGAGAGATAAGTGTGTTTGAAAGCCATCCTTCAACTAGCTTGTTGGGAACACAAAGTTTCTTTTCAGTTGCAAACTCGAATCCATACATATATATGGGGAGGTACAAGCTCCAACACGGTTTTACATTGAAAACTGCAGGAAATTCAAACTGGCACTAGGAAACAGACTGAGAACCAGAGTATAAGTTTCCCCTGCAAACCGCTCCCTTTGTGCTAGAGGAACGAAAGTCTCTCCACATGTTCATTTCTGAGAGATAAATGTGTGTGAAAGCCGTCTTTCACCTGGCTTGTTGGGAACACAAAGTTTCTTTTCAGTTGCAAACTCCACTCCATAAATATATATGGGGATGTACTAGATCCAACACTGTTTTTCAGTGAAAACTGCAGGAAATCCAAACCGGCACTAGGAAACAGACTGAGAATCCAGAGTAAAAGTTTATCCTGCCACCCTTACTTTTTGGGTTCGGTGAACGAACGTCTCTCCACATGCTCAGTTCTGAGAGATAAGTGTGTGTGAAAGCCGTCCTTCACATAGCTTGTTGGGAACACAAAGTTTCTTTTCAATTGCAAACCCCATTCTGTACATTTACATGGGGAGGTACGAGTAAAAACTCGGTTTTACAGTGAAAACTGCTGTAACTTCAAACCGGCACTAGGAAACAGGCTGAGAAACCAGAGTAAAATTTTCTCCTGCAAACTATTCCATTTGTTCTAGATGAACGAACGTCTCTCCACATGCTCAGTTCTGAGAGATAAGTGTGTGTGAAAGCTGTCCTTCACATAGCTTGTTGGGAACACAAATTTCTTTTCAGTTGCAAACTCCAATCCATACATATATATGGGGAAATACTAGCTCCAATTCGGTTTTACAGGGGAAACTGCAGGAACATCAAACCGGCACTAGGAAACAGACTGAGAAACCAGAGTAAAAGTTTCTCCTGCAACCCGTTCCCTTTGTGCTAGATGAACGAACGTCTCTCCACATGCTCTGTTCTGAGAGAAAATTGTGTGTGAAAGCCGTCCTTCACCTAGCTTGTTGGGAACACAAAGTTTCTTTTCACTTGCAATTTCCACTCCATACATATATATGCGGAGTTACTAGCTCCAACTCGGTTTTACAGTGAAAACGGCAGGAACTTCAAACAGGAACTAGGAATCAGACTGAGAGACCAGAGTAAAAGTTCCTCCTGCGACCCTTTCCCTTTGTGCTAGATGAACGAACGTCTCTCCACATGCTCAGTTCTGAGAGGTAAGTGTGTGTGAAAGCCGTCCTTCACCTAGATTTTTTGAACACAAAGTTTCTTTTCAGTTGCAAACTCCACTCCATACATATATATGGGGAGGTACGAGCTCCAACTCGGTTTTACAGTGCAAACTGCAGGAACTAAAAACCGGCACTAGGAAACAGACTGAGAAATCAGTGTAAAAGTATCTCCTGCAAACCGTTCCCTTAGTGCTAGATGAACGAACGTCTCTCCACATGCTCAGTTCTGAGAAAAAAGTGTGTGTGAAAGACGTCCTTCACCTAGATTGTTGGGAACACAAAGTTTCTTTTCACTTGCAATCTCCACTCCATACATATATATGGGGAGTTACTAGTTCCAACTCGGTTATACAGTGAAAACGGCAGGAACTTCAAACCGGCACTAGGAATCAAACTGAGAAACCAGAGTAAATGTTTCCACTGCAACCCGTTCCCTTTGTGCTAGATGAAAGAACGTCTCACCACATGCTCAGTTCTGAGAGATAAGTGTGTGTGAAAGCCGTTCTTCACCTAGCTTGTTGGGAAAACAAAGTTTCTTTTCACTTGCAAACTCCACTCCATACATATATATGGGGAGGCACGAGCTCCAAATCGGTTTTACAGGGGAAACTGCAGGAACTTTAAACCGGCACTATTAAACAGTCTGAGAAACCAGAGTAAAAGTTTATCCTGCCACCCTTTCTCTTTTTGTTACATGAACGAACGTCTCTCCACATGCTCAGTTCTGAGAGATAAGTGTGTGCAAGCCGTCCTTCACCTAGCTTGTTGGGAACACAAATTTATTTTCAGTTGCAAACTCCAATCCATACATATATATGGGGAGGTACTAGCTCCAATTCGGTTTTACAGGGGAAACTGCAGGAACTTTAAACCGGCACTATTAAACAGTCTGAGAAACCAGAGTAAAAGTTTCTCCTGCAACACGTTTTCTTTGTGCGAGATGAACGAAATTTTCTCAACATGCTCAATTCTGAGAGATAAGTGTGTGTGAAAGCCATTCTTCAACTAGCTTGTTGGGAACACAAAGTTTCTTTTCAATTGCAAACTCCACTCCATACATATATATGGGTAGGTACAAGCTCCAACACTGTTTTACACTGAAAACTGCAGGAACTTCAAACTGGCACTAGGAAACAGACTGAGAAATCAGAGTAAAAGTTTCCCCTGCAACCCGCTCCCATTTTGCTAGATGAACGAATGTCTCTCCACATGCTCATTTCTGAGAGATAAATGTGTGTGAAAGCCGTCCTTCACCTGGCTTGTTGGGAACACAAAGTTTCTTTTCAGTTGCAAACTCCAATCCATATATATATATGGGGATGTACTAGATCAAACACGGTTTTACAGTGAAAACTGCAGGAAGTCCAAACCGGCACTAGGAAACAGACTGAGATACCAGAGTAAAAGTTTCTCCTGCAGCCCGTTCCCTGTGTGCTAGATGAACGAACGTCTCTCATCATGCTCAATTCTGAGAGATAAGTGTGTGTGAAAGCCGTTCTTCACCTAGCTTGTTGGGAACACAAAGTTTCTTTTAACTTGCAAACTCCACTCTGTACATTTATATGGGGAGGTAGGAGGAAAAACTCTGTTTTACAGTGAAAACTGCAGTAACTTCAAACCGGCACTAGGAAACAGACTGAGAATCCAATGTAAAATTTCTCCTGGAAACCTTTCCCTTTGTGCTTGATGAACGGACGTCTCTCCACATGCTCTGTTCTGAGAGATATGTGTGTGTGAATGCAGTCCTTCAAATAGCTTGTTGGGAACACAAAGTTTCTTTTCAGTTGCAAACTCTACTCCATATATATATATGGGGAGTTACTAGCACCAACTAGGTTTTACAGTTAATACTGCAGGAGCTTCATACATGCACTAGGAAACAGATGGAGAAACCAGAGTAA
Source organism: Camelus bactrianus (assembly GCF_048773025.1). Classification (NCBI taxonomy): domain Eukaryota; kingdom Metazoa; phylum Chordata; class Mammalia; order Artiodactyla; family Camelidae; genus Camelus; species Camelus bactrianus. Next base: position 137,824,393 of record NC_133539.1, on the reverse strand, counting down.
AAGTTTATCCTGCCACCCTTTCTCTTTGTGTTAGATGAACTAACGTCTCTCCACATGCTCAGTTCTGAGAGATAAGTGTGTGTGAATGCCGTCCTTCACCTAGCTTGTTGGGAACACAAATTTCTTTTCAGTTGCAAACTCCAATCCATACATATATATGGGGAAGTACTAGCTCCAATTCGGTTTTACAGGGGAAACTGCAGGAACTTCAAACCGGCACTAGGAAACAGTCTGAGAAACCAGAGTAATAGTTTCTCCTGCAACACGTTTCCTTTGTGCGAGATGAACGAACTTCTCTCAACATGCTCAATTCTGAGAGATAAATGTGTGTGAAAGCCGTCCTTCACCTGGCTTGTAGGGAACACAAAGTTACTTTTCAGTGGCAAACTCCAATCCATAAATATATATGGGGATGTACTAGATCCAACACTGATTTACAGTGAAAACTGCAGGAAGTCCAAACCGGCACTAGGAAACAGACTGAGAATCCAGAGTAAAAGTTTCCCCTGCAACCCGTTCCCTTTGTGCTACATGAAAGAACGTCTCCCCTCCTACTCAGTTCTGAGAGATAAGTGTGTGTGAAAGCCGTCCTTCACCTAGCTTGTTGGGAACACAAAATTTCTTTTCACTTGCTAACTCCACTCTGTACCTTTATATGGGGATGTACGAGCTCCAACTGCGTTTTACAGTGAAAACTGCAGTAACATCAATCCGGCACTAGGAAACAGACAGAGAAAACAGAGTAAAAGTTTCTCCTGCAGCCCGTTCCCTGTGTGCTAGATGAACGAACGTCTCTCATCATGCTCAATTCTGAGAGATAAGTGTGTGTGAAAGCCGTTCTTCACCTACCTTGTTGGGAACACAAAGTTTCTTTTCACTTGCAAACTCCACACTGTATATTTATATGGGGAGGCACGAGGAAAAACTCGGTTTTACAGTGAAAACTGCAGTAACTTCAAACCGGCACTAGGAAACAGACTGGAAACCAGAGTAAAAGTTTCTCCTGCAAACTGTTCCCTTTGTGCTAGATGAACGAACGTCTCTCCACATGTTCATTTCTGAGCGATAACTGTGTGTGAAAGCCGTCTTTCACCAAGCTTGTTGGGAAAACAAAGTTTCTTATCAGTTGCAAACCACACTCCCTACATATATATGGGGAGGTACTAGCTCCAACTCGGTTTTACAGTGAAAACTGCAGGAATATCAGACCGGCACTAGGAAACAGACTGAGAAACCAGAGTGAAAGTTTCCCCTGGAAACGGTTCCCTTTGTGCTAGATGAACGAACGTCTCTCCACATGCTCAGTTCTGAGAGATAATTGTGTGTGAAAGCCGTCTTTCAACTAGCTTGTTGGGAACATAAAGTTGCTTTTCAGTTGCAAAACCCACACCATACATATATATGGGGAGGTACTAGCTCCAACTCGTTTTTACAGTGAAAACTGAAGGAACTTCAAACCGGCACTAGGAAACAGACTGAAAATCCAGAGTAAAAGTTTCGCCTGCAACCCATTCCCTTTGTGCTAGATGAACAAACGTCTCTCCACATGCTATTTTCTGAGAGATAAGTGTGTGTGAAAGCCGTCCTTCACCAGGCTTGTTGGGAACTCAAAGTTTCTTTTCAGTTGCAAATTCCACTCCATACAAATATATGTGGATGTACTAGATCCAACACGGTTTTACAGTGAAAACTGCAGGAAGTCCAAACCGGCACTAGGAATCAGACTGAGAAACCAGAGTAAAAGTTTCTCCTGCAACCCGTTCCCTTTGTTCTAGATGAACGAACGTCTCTCCACATGCTCAGATCTGAGAGATAAGTGTGTGTGACAGCCGTCCTTCACCTAGCTTGTTGGGAACACAAATTTCTTTTCAGTTGCAAACTCCAATCCATACATATATATGGGGAAGTACTAGCTCCAATTCGGTTTTACAGGGGAAACTGCAGGAACTTCAATCCGGCTGTAGGAAACAGACTGAGAATCCAGAGTAAATGTTTCTCATGAATCCCGTTCCCTCTGTGCTAGATGAACGAATGGCTCTCCACATGCTCAGTTCTAAGAGATAATTGTGTGTGAAAGCCGTCCTTCAACTAGCTTGTTGGAAACTCCAAATTTCTTTTCAGTTGCAAACTCTACTCCATATATATATATGGGGAGGTACTAGATCCAACTCGGTTATACAGGGAAAAGTGCAGGAAATTGAAACCGGCTCTATTAAAAAGTCTGAGAAACCAGAGTAAAAGTTTCTCCTGCAACCCGTTCCATTTGTGCTAGATGAACGTACGTCTCTCAACATGCTCAATTCTGAGAGATAATTGTGTGTGAAAGCCATCCTTCAACTAGCTTGATGGAACACAAAGTTTCTTTTCAGTTGCAAACTCCACCCAATAAATATATATGGGGAGGTACAAGCTCCAACTCTTTTTTACAGTGAAAACTGCAGGAACTTCAAACCGGCACTAGGAAACAGACTGAGAAACCAGCGCAAAAGTTTCTACTGCAATCCGGTCCCTTTGTGCTAGATGAACGAACGTCTCTCCACATGCTCAGTTCTGAGAGATAATTGTGTGTGAAAGCCGTCCTTCACCTAGCTTGTTGGGAACACAAAGTTTCTTTTCATTTGCAAACCCCACTCCATACATATATATGGGGAGGTACGAGCTCCAACTCGGTTTTACAGTGCCAACTGCAGGAACAAAAAACCGGCACTAGGAAACAGACTGAGAAACCAGAGTAAAAGTTTATCCTGCCAAACTTTCTCTCTGTGTTAGATGGACAAAAGTCTCTCCACATGCTCAGTTCTAGAGATAAGTGTGTTTGAAAGCCGTCCTTCACCTAGCTTGTTGGGAACACAAATTTCTTTTCAGTTGCAAACTCCACTCCATACATATTTATGGGAGGTACTAGCTTCAATTCGATTTTACAGGGGAAACTGCAGGAACTTCAAACCGGCACTATTAAACAGTCTGAGAAACCAGAGTAAAAGTTTCTCCTGCAACACGTTCCCTTTGTGCAAGATGAACGAAAATCTCTCAACATGCTCAATTCTGAGAGATAATTGTGTGTGAAAGCCATCCTTCAACTAGCTTGTTGGGAATACAAAGTTACTTTTCATTTGCAAACCCCACTCAATACATATATATGCGGATGCACTAGATCCAACACGGATTTACAGTGAAAACTGCAGGAAGTCCAAACCAGCACTAGGAAACAGACTGAGAAACCAGAGTAAAAGTTTCTCCTGCCACCCGTTCCCTGTGAGCTAGATGAACGAATGTCTCTCAACATGCTCAGTTCTGAGAGATAAGTGTGTGTGAAAGCCGTCCTTCAACTAGCTTGTTGGGAAAACAAAGTTTCTTTTCACTTGCAAACTCCACTCTGTACAATTATATGGGGAGGTATGAGGAAAAACTCGGTTTTACAGTGAAAACTGCAGTAACTTCAAACCGGCTCTAGGAAACAGACTGAGAAACCAGAGTAAAAGTTTCTCCTGCAAACTGTTCCCTTTGTGCTAGATGAACGAACGTCTCCCCAAATGCTCATTTCTGAGAGATAAGTGTGTGTGAAAGCCGTCCTTCAACTAGCTTGTTGGGAAAACAAAGTTTCTTTCCAGTTGCAAACCCCTCTCCATACATATATATGGGGAGGTACTAGCTCCAACTCGGTTTTACAGTGAAAATTGCAGGAACTTCAAACCGGCACTAGGAAACAGACTGAGAAACCAATGTAAAATTTCTCCTGCAACCCTTTCATTTTGTGCTTGATGAACGAAAGTCTCTCCACATGCTCAGTTCTGAGAGATAAGTGTGTGTGAAAACCGTCCTTCAAATAGCATGTTGGGAACCCAAAGTTTCTTTTCAGATGCAAACTCCACTCCATACATTTACATGGGGAGGTACTAGCTCCAACTCGGTTTTACTGTGAATACTGCAGGAGCTTCAAACCGGCACTAGGAAACAGACTGAGAAACCAGAGTAAAAGTTTATCCTGCCACCCTTTCTCTTTGTGATAGATGAACGAAAGTCTCTCCACATGCTCAGTTCTGAGAGATAAGTGTGTGTGAAAGCCGTCCTTCACCTAGCTTGTTGGGAACACAAAGTTTCTTTTCACTTGCAAACTCCACTCTGTACATTTATATGGGGAGGTACGAGTAAAAAATCGGTTTTACAGTGAAAACTGCAGTAACTTCAAACCGGCACTAGGAAACAGGCTGAGAAACCAGAGTAAAGATTTCTCCTGCAAACTGTTCCATTTGTGCTAGATGAACGAACGTCTCTCCACATGCTCATTTCTGAGAGATAAGTGTGTGTGAAAGCCGTGCTTCACCTAGCTTGTTGGGAAAACAATGTTTCTTTTCAGTTGCAAACCCAATTCCATACATATATATGGGGAGGTACTAGCTCCAACTCGGTTTTACTCTGAATACTGCAGGAGCTTCAAACCGGCACTAGGAAACAGACTGAGAAACCAGAGTAAAAGTTTATCCTGCCACCCTTTCTCTTTGTGTTAGATGAACGAACGTCTCTCCACATGCTCAGTTCTGAGAAAAAAGTGTGTGTGAAAGCCGTCCTTCACCTAGCTTGTTGGGAACACAAAGTTTCTTTTCACTTGCAATCTCCACTCCATACATATATATGGGGAGTTACTAGTTCCAACTCGGTTATACAGTGAAAACGGCAGGAACTTCAAACCGGCACTAGGAATCAGACTGCGAAACCAGAGTAAAAGTTTCTCCTGCAACCCGTTCCCTTTGTGCTAGATGAAAGAACGTCTCACCACATGCTCAGTTCTGAGAGATAAGTGTGTTAAAGCCGTCCTTCACCTAGCTTGTTGGGTAAACATAGTTTCTTTTCACTTGCAAACTCCAATCCATACATATATATGGGGAGGTACGAGCTCCAACTCGGTTTTACAGTGCAAACTGCAGTAACTTAAAACCGGCACTAGGGAACAGACAAAAACCAGTGTAATTTTTTCTCCTGCAACCCGTTCCCTTTGTGCTAGATGAAAGAACTTATCTCCACATGCTCAGTTCTGAGAGGTAAGTGTGTGTGAAAGCCGTTCTTCACCTAGCTTGTTGGGAACACAAAGTTTCTTTTCAGTTGCAAACCCCATTCCATACATATATATGGGGAGGTACTAGTTCCAACTCGATTTTACATTGAAAACTGCAGGAACTTCAACCCGACACTAGGAAACAGACTGAGAAACCAGAGTAAAATTTATCCTCCAACCTTTCTTTTTGTGTTAGATGAACGAACCTCTCTCCACATGTTCAGTTCTGAGAGATAAGTGTTTGAAAGCCTTCCTTCACCTAGCTTTTTGGGAACACAATTTTCTTTTCAGTTGGAAACTCCACTCCATACATATATATATGGAGGTACTAGCTCCAATTCGGTTTTTCAGGGGAAACTGCAGGAAATTCAAACCGGCACTATTAAACAGTATGAGAAACCAGAGTAAATGTTTCTCCTGCAACATGATTCCTTTGTGCGAGATGAACGAACTTCTCTCAACATGCTCAATTCTGAGAGATAAGTGTGTTTGAAAGCCATCCTTCAACTAGCTTGTTGGGAACACAAAGTTTCTTTTCAGTTGCAAACTCGACTCCATACATATATATGGGGAGGTACAAGCTCCAACACGGTTTTACATTGAAAACTGCAGGAAATTCAAACTGGCACTAGGAAACAGACTGAGAACCAGAGTATAAGTTTCCCCTGCAAACCGCTCCCTTTGTGCTAGAGGAACGAAAGTCTCTCCACATGTTCATTTCTGAGAGATAAATGTGTGTGAAAGCCGTCTTTCACCTGGCTTGTTGGGAACACAAAGTTTCTTTTCAGTTGCAAACTCCACTCCATAAATATATATGGGGATGTACTAGATCCAACACTGTTTTTCAGTGAAAACTGCAGGAAATCCAAACCGGCACTAGGAAACAGACTGAGAATCCAGAGTAAAAGTTTATCCTGCCACCCTTACTTTTTGTGTTCGGTGAACGAACGTCTCTCCACATGCTCAGTTCTGAGAGATAAGTGTGTGTGAAAGCCGTCCTTCACATAGCTTGTTGGGAACACAAAGTTTCTTTTCAATTGCAAACCCCATTCTGTACATTTACATGGGGAGGTACGAGTAAAAACTCGGTTTTACAGTGAAAACTGCTGTAACTTCAAACCGGCACTAGGAAACAGGCTGAGAAACCAGAGTAAAATTTTCTCCTGCAAACTATTCCATTTGTTCTAGATGAACGAACGTCTCTCCAAATGCTCAGTTCTGAGAGATAAGTGTGTGTGAAAGCTGTCCTTCACATAGCTTGTTGGGAACACAAATTTCTTTTCAGTTGCAAACTCCAATCCATACATATATATGGGGAAATACTAGCTCCAATTCGGTTTTACAGGGGAAACTGCAGGAACATCAAACCGGCACTAGGAAACAGACTGAGAAACCAGAGTAAAAGTTTCTCCTGCAACCCGTTCCCTTTGTGCTAGATGAACGAACGTCTCTCCACATGCTCTGTTCTGAGAGAAAATTGTGTGTGAAAGCCGTCCTTCACCTAGCTTGTTGGGAACACAAAGTTTCTTTTCACTTGCAATTTCCACTCCATACATATATATGGGGAGTTACTAGCTCCAACTCGGTTTTACAGTGAAAACGGCAGGAACTTCAAACCGGAACTAGGAATCAGACTGAGAGACCAGAGTAAAAGTTCCTCCTGCGACCCTTTCCCTTTGTGCTAGATGAACGAACATCTCTCCACATGCTCAGTTCTGAGAGGTAAGTGTGTGTGAAAGCCGTCCTTCACCTAGATTTTTTGAACACAAAGTTTCTTTTCAGTTGCAAACTCCACTCCATACATATATATGGGGAGGTACGAGCTCCAACTCGGTTTTACAGTGCAAACTGCAGGAACTAATAACCGGCACTAGGAAACAGACTGAGAAATCAGTGTAAAAGTATCTCCTGCAACCCGTTCCGTTAGTGCTAGATGAACGAACGTCTCTCCACATGCTCAGTTCTGAGAAAAAAGTGTGTGTGAAAGACGTCCTTCACCTTGATTGTTGGGAACACAAAGTTTCTTTTCACTTGCAATCTCCACTCCATACATATATATGGGGAGTTACTAGTTCCAACTCGGTTATACAGTGAAAACGGCAGGAACTTCAAACCGGCACTAGGAATCAGACTGAGAAACCAGAGTAAATGTTTCCACTGCAACCCGTTCCCTTTGTGCTAGATGAAAGAACGTCTCACCACATGCTCAATTCTGAGAGATAAGTGTGTGTGAAAGCCGTTCTTCACCTAGCTTGTTGGGAAAACAAAGTTTCTTTTCACTTGCAAACTCCACTCCATACATATATATGGGGAGGCACGAGCTCCAAATCGGTTTTACAGGGGAAACTGCAGGAACTTTAAACCGGCACTATTAAACAGTCTGAGAAACCAGAGTAAAAGTTTATCCTGCCACCCTTTCTCTTTTTGTTACATGAACGAACGTCTCTCCACATGCTCAGTTCTGAGAGATAAGTGTGTGAAAGTCGTCCTTCACCTAGCTTGTTGGGAACACAAATTTATTTTCAGTTGGAAACTTCACTCCATACATATATATGGGGAGGTACTAGCTCCAATTCGGTTTTACAGGGGAAACTGCAGGAACTTTAAACCGGCACTATTAAACAGTCTGAGAAACCAGAGTAAAAGTTTCTCCTGCAACACGTTTGCTTTGTGCGAGATGAACGAAATTTTCTCAACAAGCTCAATTCTGAGAGATAAGTGTGTGTGAAAGCCATTCTTCAACTCGCTTGTTGGAAACACAAAGTTTCTTTTCAGTTGCAAACTCCATTCCATACATATATATGGGGAGGTAAAGCTCCAACACGGTTTTACATTAAAAACTGCAGGAACTTCAAACTGGCACTAGGAAACAGACTGGGAAACCAGAGTAATATTTTCCCCTGCAACCCGCTCCCTTTGTGCTAGATGAACGAAAGTCTCTCCACATGCTATTTTCTGAGAGATAAGTGTGTGTGAAAGCCGTCCTTCACCTGGCTTGTTGGGAACTCAAAGTTTCTTTTCAGTTGCAAATTCCACTCCATACATATATATGTGGATGTACTAGATCCAACACGGTTTTACAGTGAAAACTGCAGGAAGTCCAAACCGGCACTAGGAATCAGACTGAGAAACCAGAGTAAAAGTTTCTCCTGCAACCCGTTCCATTTGTGCTAGATGAACGAACGTCTGCTCACATGCTCAGTTCTGAGAGATAAGTGTGTGTGAAAGCCGTCCGTCACCTAACTTGTTGGGAACACAAAGTTTCTTTTCACTTGCAGACTCCACTCCATACATATATATGGGGAAGTACTAGCTCCAACTCGAATTTATATTGAAAAATTCAGGAAATTCAAACCGGCACTAGGAATCAGACTGAGAAACCTGATTAATAGTTTCTCCTGCAAAACGTTCCCTTTGTTCTAGATGAACGAACGTCTCTCCACATGCTCAGATCTGAGAGATAAGTGTGTGTGACAGCCGTCCTTCACCTAGCTTGTTGGGAACACAAAATTCTTTTCAGTTGCAAACTCCAATCCATACATATATATGGGGAAGTACTAGCTCCAATTCGGTTTTAAAGGGGAAACTGCAGGAACTTCAATCCGGCTGTAGGAAACAGACTGAGAATCCAGAGTAAATGTTTCTCATGAATCCCGTTCCCTCTGTGCTAGATGAACGAATGGCTCTCCACATGCTCAGTTCTAAGAGATAATTGTGTGTGAAAGCCGTCCTTCAACTAGCTTGTTGGAAACTCCAAATTTCTTTTCAGTTGCAAATTCTACTCCATATATATATATGGGGAGGTACTAGATCCAACTCGGTTATACAGGGAAAAGTGCAGGAAATTGAAACCGGCTCTATTAAAAAGTCTGAGAAACCAGAGTAAAAGTTTCTCCTGCAACCCGTTCCCTTTGTGCTAGATGAACGTACGTCTCTCAACATGCTCAATTCTGAGAGATAATTGTGTGTGAAAGCCATCCTTCAACTAGCTTGTTGGAACACAAAGTTTCTTTTCAGTTGCAAACTCCACCCAATAAATATATATGGGGAGTACAAGCTCCAACTCTTTTTTACAGTGAAAACTGCAGGAACTTCAAACCGGCACTAGGAAACAGACTGAGAAACCAGCGCAAAAGTTTCTACTGCAATCCGGTCCCTTTGTGCTAGATGAACGAACGTCTCCTCACATGCTCATTTCTGAGAGGTAAGTGTGTGTGAAAGCCGTGCGTCTCCTAGCTTGTTGGGAACACAAAGTTTCTTTTCACTTGCAGACTCCACTCCATACATATATATGGGGAGGTACTAGCTCCAACTCGGTTTTATATTGAAAAATTCAGGAAATTCAAACCGGCACTAGGAATCAGACTGAGAAACCTGATTAATAGTTTCTCCTGCAACACGTTCCCTTTGTTCTAGATGAACGAACGTCTCTCAACATGCTCAGTTCTGAGAGATAAGTGTGTGTGAAAGCCGTCCTTCACCTAGCTTGTTGGGAACACAAAGTTTCTTTTCAGTTGCAAACCCCACTCCATACATATATATGGGGAGGTACGAGCTCCAACTCGGTTTTACAGTGCCAACTGCAGGAACAAAAAACCGGCACTAGGAAACAGACTGAGAAACCAGAGTAAAAGTTTATCCTGCCAAACTTTCTCTTTGTGTTAGATGGACAAACGTCTCTCCACATGCTCAGTTCAGAGAGATAAGTGTGTTTGAAAGCCGTCCTTCACCTAGCTTGTTGGGAACACAAATTTCTTTTCAGTTGCAAACTCCACTCCATACATATTTATGGGAGGTACTAGCTTCAATTCGATTTTACAGGGGAAACTGCAGGAACTTCAAACCGGCACTATTAAACAGTCTGAGAAACCAGAGTAAAAGTTTCTCCTGCAACACGTTCCCTTTGTGCAAGATGAACGAAAATCTCTCAACATGCTCAATTCTGAGAGATAATTGTGTGTGAAAGCCATCCTTCAACTAGCTTGTTGGGAATACAAAGTTACTTTTCATTTGCAAACCCAACTCCATACATATATATGCGGATGTACTAGATCCAACACGGATTTACAGTGAAAACTGCAGGAAGTCCAAACCAGCACTAGGAAACAGACTGAGAAACCAGAGTAAAAGTTTCTCCTGCCACCCGTTCCCTGTGAGCTAGATGAACGAATGTCTCTCAACATGCTCAGTTCTGAGAGATAAGTGTGTGTGAAAGCCGTCCTTCAACTAGCTTGCTGGGAAAACAAAGTTTCTTTTCACTTGCAAACTCCACTCTGTACAATTATATGGGGAGGTATGAGGAAAAACTCGGTTTTACAGTGAAAACTGCAGTAACTTCAAACCGGCACTAGGAAACAGACTGAGAAACCAGAGTAAAAATTTCTCCTGCAAACTGTTCCCTTTGTGCTAGATGAACGAACGTCTCCCCAAATGCTCATTTCTGAGAGATAAGTGTGTGTGAAAGCCGTCCTTCAACTAGCTTGTTGGGAAAACAAAGTTTCTTTCCAGTTGCAAACCCCTCTCCATACATATATATATTGGGAGGTACTAGCTCCAACTCGGTTTTACAGTGAAAATTGCAGGAACTTCAAACCGGCACTAGGAAACAGTCTGAGAAACCAGAGTAAAAGTTTCTCCTGCAAACTGTTCCCTTTGTGCTAGATGAACGAAAGTCTCTCCACATGTTCATTTCTGAGAGATAAATGTGTGTGAAAGCCGTCTTTCACCTGGCTTGTTGGGAACACAAAGTTTCTTTTCAGTTGCAAACTCCAATCCATATATATATATGGGGATGTACTAGATCAAACACGGTTTTACAGTGAAAACTGCAGGAAGTCCAAACCGGCACTAGGAAACAGACTGAGATACCAGAGAAAAAGTTTCTCCTGCAACCCGTTCCCTGTGTGTTAGATGAACGAACGTCTCTCAACATGATCAGTTCTGAGAGATAAGTGTGTGTGAAAGCCGTTCTTCACCTAGCTTGTTGGGAACACAAAGTTTCTTTTAACTTGCAAACTCCACTCTGTACATTTTTATGGGGAGGTACGAGGAAAAATTCTGTTTTACAGTGAAAACTGCAGTAACTTCAAACCGGCACTAGGAAACAGACTGAGAATCCAATGTAAAATTTCTCCTGGAAACCTTTCCCTTTGTGCTTGATGAACGGACGTCTCTCCACATGCTCTGTTCTGAGAGATAAGTGTGTGTGAATGCAGTCCTTCAAATAGCTTGTTGGGAACACAAAGTTTCTTTTCAGTTGCAAACTCTACTCCATATATATATATGGGGAGTTACTAGCACCAACTAGGTTTTACAGTTAATACTGCAGGAGCTTCATACATGCACTAGGAAACAGATGGAGAAACCAGAGTAAAGTTTATCCTGCCACCCTTTCTCTGTGTGTTAGATGAACTAACGTCTCTCCACATGCTCAGTTCTGAGAGATAAGTGTGTGTGAATGCCGTCCTTCACCTAGCTTGTTGGGAACACAAATTTCTTTTCAGTTGCAAACTCCAATCCATACATATATATGGGGAAGTACTAGCTCCAATTCGGTTTTACAGGGGAAACTGCAGGAACTTCAAACCGGCACTATTAAACAGTCTGAGAAACCAGAGTAAAAGTTTCTCCTGCAACACGTTTCCTTTGTGCGAGATGAACGAACTTCTCTCAACATGCTCAATTCTGAGAGATAAATGTGTGTGAAAGCCGTCCTTCACCTGGCTTGTTGGGAACACAAAGTTTCTTTTCAGTGGCAAACTCCAATCCATAAATATATATGGGGATGTACTAGATCCAACACTGATTTACAGTGAAAACTGCAGGAAGTCCAAACCGGCACTAGGAAACAGACTGAGAATCCAGAGTAAAAGTTTCCCCTGCAACCCGTTCCCTTTGTGCTACATGAAAGAACGTCTCCCCTCCTACTCAGTTCTGAGAGATAAGTGTGTGTGAAAGCCGTCCTTCACCTAGCTTGTTGGGAACACAAAATTTCTTTTCACTTGCTAACTCCACTCTGTACCTTTATATGGGGATGTACGAGCTCCAAATGGGTTTTACAGTGAAAACTGCAGTAACATCAATCCGGCACTAGGAAACAGACAGAGAAAACAGAGTAAAAGTTTCTCCTGCAGCCCGTTCCCTGTGTGCTAGATGAACGAACGTCTCTCATCATGCTCAATTCTGAGAGATAAGTGTGTGTGAAAGCCGTTCTTCACCTACCTTGTTGGGAACACAAAGTTTCTTTTCACTTGCAAACTCCACACTGTACATTTATATGGGGAGGCACGAGGAAAAACTCGGTTTTACAGTGAAAACTGCAGTAACTTCAAACCGGCACTAGGAAACAGACTGGAAACCAGAGTAAAAGTTTCCCTGCAAACTGTTCCCTTTGTGCTAGATGAACGAACGTCTCTCCACATGTTCATTTCTGAGCGATAACTGTGTGTGAAAGCCGTCTTTCACCAAGCTTGTTGGGAAAACAAAGTTTCTTATCAGTTGCAAACCACACTCCCTACATATATATGGGGAGGTACTAGCTCCAACTCGGTTTTACAGTGAAAACTGCAGGAATATCAGACCGGCACTAGGAAACAGACTGAGAAACCAGAGTGAAAGTTTCCCCTGGAAACGGTTCCCTTTGTGCTAGATGAACGAACGTCTCTCCACATGCTCAGTTCTGAGAGATAATTGTGTGTGAAAGCCGTCTTTCAACTAGCTTGTTGGGAACATAAAGTTGCTTTTCAGTTGCAAAACCCACACCATACATATATATGGGGAGGTACTAGCTCCAACTCGTTTTTACAGTGAAAACTGAAGGAACTTCAAACCGGCACTAGGAAACAGACTGAAAAACCAGAGTAAAAGTTTCTCCTGCAACCCATTCCCTTTGTGCTAGATGAACGAACGTCTCTCCACATGCTCATTTCTGAGAGATAAGTGTGTGTGAAAGCCGTCCTTCAACTCGCTTGTTGGAAACACAAAGTTTCTTTTCAGTTGCAAACTCCATTCCATACATATATATGGGGAGGTAAAGCTCCAACATGGTTTTACATTAAAAACTGCAGGAACTTCATACTGGCACTAGGAAACAGACTGTGAAACCAGAGTAATATTTTCCCCTGCAACCCGCTCCCTTTTTGCTAGATGAACGAAAGTCTCTCCACATGCTATTTTCTGAGAGATAAGTGTGTGTGAAAGCCGTCCTTCACCTGGCTTGTTGGGAACTCAAAGTTTCTTTTCAGTTGCAAATTCCACTCCATACATATATATGTGGATGTACTAGATCCAACACGGTTTTACAGTGAAAACTGCAGGAAGTCCAAACCTGCACTAGGAATCAGACTGAGAAACCAGAGTAAAAGTTTCTACTGCAACCCGTTCCATTTGTGCTAGATGAACGAAAGTCTGCTCACATGCTCAGTTCTGAGAGATAAGTGTGTGTGAAAGCCGTCCGTCACCTAACTTGTTGGGAACACAAAGTTTCTTTTCACTTGCAGACTCCACTCCATACATATATATGGGGAGGTACTAGCTCCAACTCGAATTTATATTGAAAAATTCAGGAAATTGAAACCGGCACTAGGAATCAGACTGAGAAACCTGATAAATAGTTTCTCCTGCAAAACGTTCCCTTTGTTCTAGATGAACGAACGTCTCTCCACATGCTCAGATCTGAGAGATAAGTGTGTGTGACAGCCGTCCTTCACCTAGCTTGTTGGGAACACAAAATTCTTTTCAGTTGCAAACTCCAATCCATACATATATATGGGGAAGTACTAGCTCCAATTCGGTTTTACAGGGGAAACTGCAGGAACTTCAATCCGGCTGTAGGAAACAGACTGAGAATCCAGAGTAAATGTTTCTCATGAATCCCGTTCCCTCTGTGCTAGATGAACGAACGTCTCTCCACAAGCTCAGTTCTGAGACATAAGTGTGTGTGAAAGCCGCCTTCACCTAGCTTGTTGGGAACACAAAGTTTCTTTTCAGTTGCAAACACCACTCCTTATATATATATGGGGAGGTACTAGCTAAATATCAGTTTTACATTGAAAACTGCAGGAAATTCAAACTGGCACTAGGAAACAGACTGAGAAACCAGAGAAAATGTTTCTAATGCAACCCCTTCATTTTGTGCTAGATGAACGAACTTCTCTCCACATGCTCAGTTCTGAGACATAAGTGTGTGTGAAAGCCGTCCTTCAACTAGCTTGTTGGGAACACAAAGTTTCTTTTCAGTTGCAAACTCCACTCCATACATATATATGGGGAGGTACTAGCTCCAACAAAATTTTACAGTGAAAACTGCAGGAATTTCAAACCGTCACTAGGAAACAGACTGTGAAACCAGAGTAAAAGTTTCTCCTGTAACCCGTTCCCATTGTGCTAGATGAACGAACGTCTATCCACATGCTCATTTCTGAGAGATATGTGTTTATGAAAGCCATACTTCAAATAGCATGTTGAGTATCCAAAATTACTTTTCAGTTGTAAAATCCACTCCATTCATATATATGGGGAGGTACTAGCTCCAACTATGTTTTACATTGAAACTGAAGGAATTTCAAACAGGCACTAGGAAAGAGACTGAGAAACCAGAGTAAATTTTTCTTATGCAACCCGATCCTTTGGGCTAGATGAACGAACGTCTCACCACATGCTCAATTCTGAGACATAAGTGTATGTGAAAGCCTTCCTTCACCTAGCTTGTTGGGAACACAAAGTTTTTTTCAGTTGCAAACTCCAATCCATACATATATATGGGGAGGTTCTAGCTCCAACACGATTTTACAGTGAAAACTGCAGGAAATTCAAACCGGCACTAGGAAAGAGACTGAGAAACCAGAGTAAAAGTTTCACCTGCAAACAGTTCCCTTTATGCTAGATGAACGAACGTCTCTCCACATGCTCAGTTCTGAGACATAAGTGTGTGTGAAAGCCGTCCTTCAACTAGCTTGTTGGGAACACAAAGTTTCTTGTCATTTGCAAACTCCACTCCGTACATATATATGGCTAAGGTCTAGATCCAACTCGATTTTACAGTGAAAACTGCAGGAAGTTCAAACCGGCACTAGGAAACAGACTGAGAAACCAGAGTAAAAGTTTCTCATGCAACCTGTTCCCTTTCTGCTACATGAACGAAAGTCTCCACATGCTCAAAACTGAGAGATCATTGTGTTTGAAAGCCGTCCTTCACCTAGCTTGTTGGGAACACAAAGTTTCTTTTCAGTTGCAAACACCACTTCATACATATATATGGGGAGTTACTAGCTACAAATCGGTTTTACAGTGAAAACTGCAGGAAGTTCAAACTGGCTCTAGGAAACAGACTGAGAAACCAGAGTAAAAGTTTCTCCTGCAAACCGTTCCCTTTGTGATAGATGAACGAACGTCTCTCCAAATGCTCAGTTCTGATTCATATGTATGTGTGAAAGCCGAACTTCAACTAGCTTCTTGGGAACCCAAAGTTTCTTTCCAGTAGCAAATTCCACTCCATACATATCAATGGGTATGGCCTAGCTCCAGCTCGGTATTACAGTGAAAACTGCAGGAACTTCAAACCGGCACTAGGAAACAGAGTGAGAAACTAGAGTAAAATTTTCTCCAGCAACTCGTTCACCTTGATATAGATGAACGAACGTCTCTCCGCATGATCAGTTCTGAGAGATAATTCTGCGTGAAAGCCGCACTTCACCTAGCTTGTTGGGAACACAAAGTTTCTTTTCAGATTCCAACACCGCTCCATACATATATATGGGGAGGTACTAGCTCCAAATCGGTTTTACAGTGAAAACTGCAGGAATTCAAACCGGCACTAGGGAAAAGACTTATAAACCAGAGAAAAGTTTCTCCTGCAACCCGTTCCCTTTTTGCTAGATGAACGAACGTCTCTCCACATGCTCAGATGTGAGGCATAAGTGTGTGTGAAAGCCGACCTTCAACTTGCTTGTTGGTAACACAAAGATTCTTTACAGTAGCAAACTCCACTCCATAAATATCTATGGGTTTGGGCTAGCTCCAACTCGGTTTTACAGTGAAAACTGCAGGAACTTCAAACCGGCACTAGGAAACAGACTGAGAATCCAGAGTAAAGTTTCTCCTGAAACCCGTTCCCTTTGTGCTAGATGAACGAACTTCTCTCCACATGCTCAGTTCTGAGACATAAGTGTGTGTGAAAGCCATCCTTCAACTAGCTTGTTGGGAACACAAAGTTTCTTTTCATTTCTAAATTCCACTCCATACATATCTAAGGTTACGGGCTTGCTCCAACTCGGTTTTACAGTGAAAACAGCAGGAACTTCAAACCGGCACTAGGAAAGAGACAGAGAGACCAGAGTAAAATTTCTCCTGCAAACTTTTCCCTTTGTGCTAGATGAACGAACGTCTATCCACATGCTCAGTTCTGAGAGATAAGTGTGTTTCTAAGCCGTCCTTCAGCTAGCTTGTTGGGAACACAAAGTTTCTTTTCAGTGGCAAACCCCACTCTATACATATATATGGTGAGGTACAAGCTCCAACTCGGTTTTACAGTGAAAACTGCAGGAAATTCTAACCGGCACTAGGAAACAGACTGAGAAACCAGTGTAAAAGTTTCTCCTGCAAACCGTTCCCTTGTGCTAGTTGAACGAACGTCTCTCCACATGCTCAGTTCTGAGGCATAAGTGTGTGTGAAAGCCGACCTTCAATTAGCTTGTTGGGAACACAAAGATTCTTTTCAGTAGCTAACTCCACTCCATACATATCTATGGGTTTGGGCTAGCTCCAACTCTGTTTTACAGTGAAAACTGCAGGAACTTCAAACAGGCACTAGGAAACAGACTGAGAAAACAGAGTAAAAGTTTCTCCTGCAACCCTTTCCCTTTGTGCTAGATGAAAAACGTCTCTCCACATGCTCATTTCTGAGAGGTAAGTGTGTGTGAAAGCCGTCCTTCACCTAGCTTGTTAGGAACACAAAGTTTCTTTTCATTAACAAACTCCACTCTATACATATCTATGGGGAAGGTAATAGCTCCAACTCTGTTTTACAGTGAAATCTGCAGGAATTTCAAACCGGCTCTATGAAACACACTGAGAAACCAGTGTAAAATTTTCCCATGCAACCCGTTCCCTTTGTGCTAGATGAACGAACGTCTCTCCACATGCTGAGTTCTGAGATATGTGTGTGTGAATGCCGTACTTCCCATAGTGTGTTGTGAACACAAAGTTTCTTTTCAGTTGCAAACTCCAATCCATACATATGTATGGGTAGGTACAATCTCCAACTCTGTTTTACAGTGAAAACTGCAGGAACTTCAAACCAGCATTAGGTAAAAGACTGAGAAACCAGAGTAAAAGTTTCTAATGCAACCCTTTCCCTTAGTACTAGATGAAAGAACTTCTCTACACATGCTCAATTCAGAGAGATAAGTGTGTTTCTAAGCCGTCCTTCACCTAGCTTTTTGGGAACACAAAGATTCTTTTCAGTTGCAAACTCCACTCCATAAATATATATGGGGAGGTACTAGCTCCAACTCTGTTTTACAGTGGATACTGCAGGAATTTCAAAACGTCTCTACTAAACAGACTGAGAAAACAAAATAAATGTTTCTCCTGGAACCCATTCCCTTTTTGCTAGATGAACGAAAGTCTCTCCACATGCTCATTTCTGAGGGATAAATTTGTGTGAAAGCGGTCCTTCAACTCGATTGTTGGGAACACAAAGTTTCTATTAATTTGCAAACTCAACTCCATACATATATATGGGGAGGTTCTCCCACCAACTCGGTTTTCACATGAAAATTGCAGGAAATTCAAACCGGCACTAGGAAACAGACTGAGAAACCAGAGTAAAAATTTCTCCTGCAAACCTTTCCCTTTGTGCTAGATGAACGAACCTCTCTCCACATGCTCATTTCTGAGAGATATGTCTGTGTGAAAGCCGTCCTTCAATTACCTTGTTGGGAACACAAATTTCTTTTCATTTGCAAACTCCACTCCATACATATCTATGGGTTTGGGCTAGATCCAACTCGGTTTTACAGTGAAAACTGCAGGAAGTTCAAACCGGCACTAGGAAACAGACTGAGAAACCAGAGTAAAAGTTTCTCCTGCAACCCGTTCCCTTTGTGCTAGATGAACGAACGTCTTTCCACATGCTCATTTCTGAGACATAAATGTGTGTGAAAGCCGAACTTCACCTAGCTTGTTGGGAACACAAAGTTTCTTTTCAGTTGCAAACTCCACTCCATACATATCTAAGGTTATGGGCTTGCTCCAACTCGGTTTTTCAGTGAAAACAGCAGGAACTTCAAACCGGCACTAGGAAAGAGACTGAGAGACCAGAGTAAAATTTCTCCTGCAAACTGTTCCCTTTGTTCTAGATGAACGAACGTCTATCCCCATGCTCAGTTCTGAGAGATAAGTGTGTTTCTAACCCGTCCTTCAGCTAGCTTGTTGGGAACACAAAGTTTCTTTTCAGTGGCAAACTCCACTCTATACATATATATGGTGAGGTACAAGCTCCGACTCGGTTTTACAGTGAAAACTGCAGGAAATTCTAACCAGCACTAGGAAACAGACTGAGAAACCAGTGTAAAAGTTTCTCCTGCAAACCGTTCCCTTGTGCTAGTTGAACGAACGTCTCTCCACATGCTCAGTTCTGAGGCATAAGTGTGTGTGAAAGCCGACCTTCACTTAGCTTGTTGGGAACACAAAGATTCTTTTCAGTAGCAAACTCCACTCCATACATATCTATGGGTTTCGGCTAGCTCCAACTCTGTTTTACAGTGAAAACTGCAGGAACTTCAAACCGGCACTAGGAAACAGACTGAGAAACCAGCGTAAAATTTCTACTGCAACCGTTCCATTTGTGCTAGATGAACGAACGTCTCTCCACAAGCTCAGATCTGAGATATGTGTGTGTGAATGCCGTACTTCCCATAGCGTGTTGTGAACACAAAGTTTCTTTTCAGTTGCAAACTCCAATCCATACATATGTATGGGTAGGTACACTCTCCAACTCTGTTTTACAATGAAAACTGCAGGAACTTCAAACCGGCATTAGGTAAAAGAATGAGAAACCAGAGTAAAAGTTTCTAATGCAACCCTTTCCCTTAGTACTAGATGAAAGAACTTCTCTACACATGCTCAATTCAGAGAGATAAGTGTGTTTCTAAGCCGTCCTTCACCTAGCTTTTTGGGAACACAAAGATTCTTTTCAGTTGCAAACTCCACTCCATAAATATATATGGGGAGGTACTAGCTCCAACTCTGTTTTACAGTGAATACTGCAGGAATTTCAAAACGTCTCTACTAAACAGACTGAGAAAACAAAATAAATGTTTCTCCTGGAACCCATTCCATTTTTGCTAGATGAACGAAAGTCTCTCCACATGCTCATTTCTGAGGGATAAGTTTGTGTGAATGCCGTCCTTCAACTCGATTGTTGGGAACACAAAGTTTCTATTAATTTGCAAACTCAACTCCATACATATATATGGGGAGGTTCTCCCACCAACTCGGTTTTCACATGAAAATTGCAGGAAATTCAAACCGGCACAAGGAAACAGACTGAGAAACCAGAGTAAAAATTTCTCCTGCAAACCTTTCCCTTTGTGCTAGATGAACGAACCTCTCTCCACATGCTCATTTCTGAGAGATATGTCTGTGTTAAAGCCGTCCTTCACTTACCTTGTTGGGAACACAAATTTTCTTTTCATTTGCAAACTCCACTCCATACATATCTATGGGTTTGGGCTACATCCAACTCGGTTTTACAGTGAAAACTGCAGGAAGTTCAAAACGGCACTAGGAAACAGACTGAGAAACCAGAGTAAAAGTTTCTCCTGCAACCCGTTCCCTTTGTGCTAGATGAACGAACGTCTCTCCACATGCTCATTTCTGAGACATAAATGTGTGTGAAAGCCGAACTTCACCTAGCTTGTTGGGAACACAAAGTTTCTTTTCAGTTGCAAACTCCACTCCATACATATATATGGGGAGGTACTAGCTCCAACTAAATTTTACAGTGAAAACTGCAGGAATTTCAAACCGTCACTAGGAAACAGACTGTGAAACCAGAGTAAAAGTTTCTCCTGTAACCCGTTCCCATTGTGTAGATGAACGAACGTCTATCCACATGCTCATTTCTGAGAGATATGTGTGTGTGAAAGCCATACTTGGAATAGCATGTTGAGTATCCAAAATTACTTTTCAGTTGTAAAATCCACTCCATTCATATACATGGGGAGGTACTAGCTCCAACTATGTTTTACATTGAAACTGCAGGAAATTCAATCAGGCACTAGGAAAGAGACTGAGAAACCAGAGTAAATTTTTCTTATGCAACCCGTTCTTTGGGCTAGATGAACGAACGTCTCTCCACATGCTCAATTCTGAGACATAAGTGTATGTGAAAGCCGTCCTTCACCTAGCTTGTTGGGAACACAAATTTTTTTTAGTTGCAAACTCCAATCCATACATATATATGGGGAGGTACTAGCTCCAACTCGATTTTACAGTGAAAACTGCAGGAAATTCAAACCGGCACTAGGAAAGAGACTGAGAAACCAGAGTAAAAGTTTCACCTGCAACCCGTTCCCTTTGTGCTAGATGAACGAACGTCTCTCCACATGCTCAGTTCTGAGACATAAGTGTGTGTGAAAGCCGTCCTTCAACCTGCTTGTTGGGAACACAAAGTTTCTTTTCATTTGCAAACTCCACTCCATACATATATATGGCTATGGTCTAGCTCCAACTCGATTTTACAGTGAAAACTGCAGGAAGTTCAAACCGGCACTAGGAAACAGACTGAGAAACCAGAGTAAAAGTTTCTCCTGCAACCTGTTCCCTTTCTGTACATGAACGAAAGTCTCCACATGCTCAATTCTGAGAGATCATTGTGTTTGAAAGCCGTCCTTCACCTAGCTTGTTGGGAACACAAAGTTTCTTTTCAGTTGCAAACACCACTCCATACATATATATGGGGAGGTACTAGCTACAAATCTGTTTTACAGTGAAAACTGCGGGAAATATAAACCGGCTCTAGGAAACAGACTGAGAAACCAGAGTAAAAGTTTCTCCTGCAAACCGTTCCCTTTGTGATAGATGAACGAAAGTCTCTCCACATGCTCAGTTCTCATTCATATATATGTGTGAAAGCCGAACTTCACCTAGCTTCTTGGGAACCCAAAGTTTCTTTTCAGTAGCAAATTCCACTCCATACATATCAATGGGTATGGGCTAGCTCCAGCTCGGTATTACAGTGAAAACTGCAGGAATTTCAAACCGGCACTGGGAAACAGACTGAGAATCCAGAGTATAGTTTCTCTTGAAACCCGTTCCTTTTGTGCTAGATGAACGAACTTCTCTCCACATGCTAAGTTCTGAGAGATAATTTTGTGTGAAAGCCGTTCTTCACCTAGCTTGATGGGAACACAAATTTTCTTTTCAGTATCCAACTCAGCTCCATAAATATATATGGGGAGGTAATAGCTCCAAATCGGTTTTTCAGTGAAAACTGCAGGAATTCAAACTTTCACTAGGAAACAGACTGAGAAACCAGAGTAAAAGTTTCTCCTGCAAACCGTTCCCTTCTGCTAGATGAACGAACGTCTCTCCACATGCTCAGTTCTGAGGCATAAGTGTGTGTGAAAGCCGAACTTCACATAGCGTGTTGGGAACACAAGGATTCTTTTCAGTAGCAAACTCCACTCCATACATATCTATGGGTTTGGGCTAGCTCCAACTCGGTTTTACAGTGAAAAATGCAGGAACTTCAAACTGGCACCAGGAAACAGACTGAGAATCCAGAGTAAAATTTCTCCTGCAACCCGTTCCCATTGTGCTAGATGAAAGAACGTCTCTCCACATGCTCAGTTCTGAGAGGTAAGTGTGTGTGAAAGCCGTCCTTCAAAAAGCTTGTTGGGAACACAAATTTCTTTTCAGTTGCAAATCCCAATCCATACATATCTATGGGTATGGACTATCTCCAACTCGGTATTACAGTGAAAACAGCAGGAACTTCAAACCGGCACTAGAAAACAAACTGAGAATCCAGGGTAATAGTTTCCCCTGCAACACGTTCCCTTTGTGATAGAAGAACGAACGTCTCTCCACATGCACTATTCTGAGAGATAAGTGTGTTTTAAAGCCGTCTTTCAACTAGCTTGTTGGGAACACAAAGTTTCTTTTCAGATGCAAAATACGTTCCATTCATATATATGGGGAGGTACAAACTCCAACTCGGTTTTATAGTGAAAACTGATGGAAATTCAAACTGGCACTAGGAAACATACTGAGAAACCAGAGTAAAAGTTTTTCCTGCAACCCGTTGCCATTTTGCTAGATGAACGAACGTCTCTCCACATGCTCAGTTGTGAGATATAAGTGTGAGTGAAAGCCGTCCTTAACCTAGCTTGTTGGGAACACAAAGTTTCTTTTCAGTTGCAAACTCAAGTCCATACATATATATGGGGAAGTACTAGCTCCAAATCGGTCTTACAATGGAAACTGCAGGAATTTCAAACCGGCACTAGGAAACAGACTTAGAAACCAGAGTAAAAGTTTCTCCTGCAACCAGTTCCCTTTGTGCTAGATGAACGAACTTCTCTACACATGCTCAGATCTGACAGATAAGTGTGTTAAAGCAGTCCTTCACATAGCTTGTTGGGAACACAATGATTCTTTTAAGTTGCAAACTCCAATCCATACATATCTATGATTGGGGACTAGCTCCAACTCGGCTTTACAGTGATAACTGCAGGAACTTCAAACCGGCACTAGAAAAAAGACTGAGAATCCAGAGTAAAAATTTCTCCTGTAAAACGTTCCCATTGTGATAGATGAACGAACGTCTCTCCACATGCTCAGTTCTGAGAGATATGTGTCTGTGAAAGCCGTGCTTCACCTAGATTGTTGGGAACACAAAGTTTATTTTCAGTTGCATACTCCACTCCATACATATTTATGGGGATGTAATAGCTCCAAATCTGTTTTACAGTGAAAACTGCAGGAAGATCAACCTGGCACTAGGAAACAGACTGAGAAACCAGAGTAAAAGTTCCTCCTGCAACCCGTTCCCTTTGTGCAAGAGGAACAAACGTCTCTCCACATGCTAAGTTCTGAGAGATAAGTGTGTGTGAATGACATCCTTCACATAGCATGTTGGGAACACAAAGATTCTTTTCAGTTGCAAACTCCACTCCATACATATATATGGGTAGATACTATCTCCAACTCGGTTTCACAGTGAAAACTGCAGGAATTTCAAACCGGCTGTAGGAAACAGACTGAGAAACCAGAGTAATAGTTTCTCCTGCAACCCGTTCCCTTTGTGCTAGGTGAACGAACGTCTCTCCACATGCTCAGTTCTGAGAGATATATCTGTGTGAAAACCGTCCTTAAACTATCTTGTTGGGAACACAAAGTTTCTATTTATTTGCAAATTCCACTCCATACAGATATATGGGTAGGTACTAACTCCAACTCGCTTTTACAGTTATAACTCAGGAACTTCAAACCGACACTAGAATGCAGACTGAGAAACCAGAGTAAAAGTTTCTCATGCAAACCGTTCCCATTGTGCTAGATGAACGAACGTCTCTCCACATGCTCAATTCTGAGAGATAAGTGTGTTTGAATGCCGTCCTTCACCTAGACTGTTGGGAACACAAAGTTTCTTTTCAGTTGGAAACTACACTCAATACATATATATGGGGCAGTACTAGCTCCAACTAGGCTTTACAGTGAAAACTGCAGGAACTTCCAACCGGCACTAAGAAACAGCCTGATAAACAGGAGTAAAAGTTTGCCTGCAAAACGTTCCCTTTGTGGTAGATGAACGAACGTCTCTCCACATGCTCAGTTCTGAGAGATAAGTCTGTGTGAAAGCCGTCCATCACCTATCTTGTTGGGAACACAAAGTTTCTTTTCAGGTGCAAACTCCGCTCCATTCATATATATGGGGAAGTACTAGCTCCAACACGGTTTTACAGTGAAAACTGCAGGAATTTCAAAACGGCACTAGGAAACAGACTTAGAAACCTGAGTAAAAGATTCTCCTGCAATCAGTTCCCTTTGTGCTAGATGACCGAACTTCTCTACATATGCTCAGATCTGAGAGATAATTGTGTTAAAGCAGTCCTTCACATAGCTTGTTGGGAACACAATGTTTCTTTTAAGTTGCAGACTCCAATCCATACATATCTATGATTAGGTAGTAGCTCCAAATCGATTTTACTGTGAAAACTGCAGGAACTTCAAACCGGCACTAGAAAACAGACTGAGAAACCAGAGTAAAAATTTCTCCTGTAACACGTTCCCTTGGTGATAGATGAACTAACGTCTCTCAACATGCTCAATTCTGAGAGATATTTGTCTTTGAAAGCCGTGCTAAACCTAGCTTGTTAAAAACACAAAGTTTATTTTCAGTTGCAAACTGCACTCCATACATATATATGGGGAGGAAATAGCTCAAAATCGTTTTTACAGTGAAAACTAAAGGAACTTCAAACCGGCACTAGGAAACAGTCTGTGAAACCAGAGTAAACCTTTCACCTGCAAACCGTTCCCTTTTTGCTAGTTGAACGAACGTCTCTCCACATGCTCAGTTCTGA
The DNA here is from genome assembly GCF_048773025.1 of Camelus bactrianus. Classification (NCBI taxonomy): domain Eukaryota; kingdom Metazoa; phylum Chordata; class Mammalia; order Artiodactyla; family Camelidae; genus Camelus; species Camelus bactrianus. Next base: position 137,799,748 of record NC_133539.1, on the reverse strand, counting down.
GAGATAAGTGTGTGTGAAAGACATCTTTCACATAGCATGTTGGGAACACAAAGATTCTTTTCAGTAGCCAACTCCACTCCATACATATCAATGGTTATGGGCTAGCTCCAAAACGGTTTTAGAGTGAAAACTGCAGGAACTTCAAACCGGCACTAGGAAACATACTGAGAAACCAGAGTAAAAGTTTCTCCTGCAACCCGTTCCCTTTGTGCTAGATGAACGAACGTCTTTCCACATGCTCATTTCTGAGACATAAATGTGTGTGAAAGCCGAACTTCACCTAGCTTGTTGGGAACACAAAGTTTCTTTTCAGTGGAAAACTCCACTCTATACATATATATGGTGAGGTACAAGCTCCAACTCGGTTTTACAGTGAAAACTGCAGGAAATTCTAACCAGCACTAGGAAACAGACTGAGAAACCAGTGTAAAAGTTTCTCCTGCAAACCGTTCCCTTGTGCTAGTTGAACGAACGTCTCTCCACATGCTCAGTTCTGAGGCATAAGTGTGTGTGAAAGCCGACCTTCACTTAGCTTGTTGGGAACACAAAGATTCTTTTCAGTAGCAAACTCCACTCCATACATATCTATGGGTTTCGGCTAGCTCCAACTCTGTTTTACAGTGAAAACTGCAGGAACTTCAAACCGGCACTAGGAAACAGACTGAGAAACCAGCGTAAAATTTCTACTGCAACCGTTCCATTTGTGCTAGATGAACGAACGTCTCTCCACATGCTCAGTTCTGAGATATGTGTGTGTGAATGCCGTACTTCCCATAGCGTGTTGTGAACACAAAGTTTCTTTTCAGTTGCAAACTCCAATCCATACATATGTATGGGTAGGTACACTCTCCAACTCTGTTTTACAGTGAAAACTGCAGGAACTTCAAACCGGCATTAGGTAAAAGAATGAGAAACCAGAGTAAAAGTTTCTAATGCAACCCTTTCCCTTAGTACTAGATGAAAGAACTTCTCTACACATGCTCAATTCAGAGAGATAAGTGTGTTTCTAAGCCGTCCTTCACCTAGCTTTTTGGGAACACAAAGATTCTTTTCAGTTGCAAACTCCACTCCATAAATATATATGGGGAGGTACTAGCTCCAACTCTGTTTTACAGTGAATACTGCAGGAATTTCAAAACGTCTCTACTAAACAGACTGAGAAAACAAAATAAATGTTTCTCCTGGAACCCATTCCATTTTTGCTAGATGAACGAAAGTCTCTCCACATGCTCATTTCTGAGGGATAAGTTTGTGTGAAAGCCGTCCTTCAACTCGATTGTTGGGAACACAAAGTTTCTATTAATTTGCAAACTCAACTCCATACATATATATGGGGAGGTTCTCCCACCAACTCGGTTTTCACATGAAAATTGCAGGAAATTCAAACCGGCACAAGGAAACAGACTGAGAAACCAGAGTAAAAATTTCTCCTGCAAACCTTTCCCTTTGTGCTAGATGAACGAACCTCTCTCCACATGCTCATTTCTGAGAGATATGTCTGTGTGAAAGCCGTCCTTCACTTACCTTGTTGGGAAAACAAATTTTCTTTTCATTTGCAAACTCCACTCCATACATATCTATGGGTTTGGGCTACATCCAACTCGGTTTTACAGTGAAAACTGCAGGAAGTTCAAAACGGCACTAGGAAACAGACTGAGAAACCAGAGTAAAAGTTTCTCCTGCAACCCGTTCCCTTTGTGCTAGATGAACGAACGTCTCTCCACATGCTCATTTCTGAGACATAAATGTGTGTGAAAGCCGAACTTCACCTAGCTTGTTGGGAACACAAAGTTTCTTTTCAGTTGCAAACTCCACCCCATACATATATATGGGGAGGTACTAGCTCCAACTAAATTTTACAGTGAAAACTGCAGGAATTTCAAACCGTCACTAGGAAACAGACTGTGAAACCAGAGTAAAAGTTTCTCCTGTAACCCGTTCCCATTGTGTAGATGAACGAACGTCTATCCACATGCTCATTTCTGAGAGATATGTGTGTGTGAAAGCCATACTTGAAATAGCATGTTGAGTATCCAAAATTACTTTTCAGTTGTAAAATCCACTCCATTCATATACATGGGGAGGTACTAGCTCCAACTATGTTTTACATTGAAACTGCAGGAAATCCAAACAGGCACTAGGAAAGAGACTGAGAAACCAGAGTAAATTTTTCTTATGCAACCCGTTCTTTGGGCTAGATGAACGAACGTCTCTCCACATGCTCAATTCTGAGACATAAGTGTATGTGAAAGCCGTCCTTCACCTAGCTTGTTGGGAACACAAATTTTTTTTAGTTGCAAACTCCAATCCATACATATATATGGGGAGGTACTAGCTCCAACTCCATTTTACAGTGAAAACTGCAGGAAATTCAAACTGGCACTAGGAAAGAGACTGAGAAACCAGAGTAAAAGTTTCACCTGCAACCCGTTCCCTTTGTGCTAGATGAACGAACGTCTCTCCACATGCTCAGTTCTGAGACATAAGTGTGTGTGAAAGCCGTCCTTCAACCTGCTTGTTGAGAACACAAAGTTCCTTTCATTTGCAAACTCCACTCCATACATATATATGGCTATGGTCTAGCTCCAACTCGATTTTACAGTGAAAACTGCAGGAAGTTCAAACCGGCACTAGGAAACAGACTGAGAAACCAGAGTAAAAGTTTCTCCTGCAACCTGTTCCCTTTCTGTACATGAACGAAAGTCTCCACATGCTCAATTCTGAGAGATCATTGTGTTTGAAAGCCGTCCTTCACCTAGCTTGTTGGGAACACAAAGATTCTTTTCAGTTGCAAACACCACTCCATACATATATATGGGGAGGTACTAGCTACAAATCTGTTTTACATTGAAAACTGCGGGAAATACAAACCGGCTCTAGGAAACAGACTGAGAAACCAGAGTAAAAGTTTCTCCTGCAAACCGTTCCCTTTGTGATAGATGAACGAAAGTCTCTCCACATGCTCAGTTCTCATTCATATATATGTGTGAAAGCCGAACTTCACCTAGCTTCTTGGGAACCCAAAGTTTCTTTTCAGTAGCAAATTCCTCTCCATACATATCAATGGGTATGGGCTAGCTCCAGCTCGGTATTACAGTGAAAACTGCAGGAACTTCAAACCGGCACTAGGAAACAGACTGAGAATCCTGAGTATAGTTTCTCTTGAAACCCGTTCCTTTTGTGATAGATGAACGAACTTCTCTCCACATGCTAAGTTCTGAGAGATAATTTTGTGTGAAAGCCGTTCTTCACCTAGCTTGATGGGAACACAAATTTTCTTTTCAGTATCCAACTCAGCTCCATAAATATATATGGGGAGGTAATAGCTCCAAATCGGTTTTTCAGTGAAAACTGCAGGAATTCAAACTTTCACTAGGAAACAGACTGAGAAACCAGAGTAAAAGTTTCTCCTGCAAACCGTTCCCTTCTGCTAGATGAACGAACGTCTCTCCACATGCTCAGTTCTGAGGCATAAGTGTGTGTGAAAGCCGAACTTCACATAGCGTGTTGGGAACACAAGGATTCTTTTCAGTAGCAAACTCCACTCCATACATATCTATGGGTTTGGGCTAGCTCCAACTCGGTTTTACAGTGAAAAATGCAGGAACTTCAAACTGGCACCAGGAAACAGACTGAGAATCCAGAGTAAAATTTCTCCTGCAACCCGTTCCCATTGTGCTAGATGAAAGAACGTCTCTCCACATGCTCAGTTCTGAGAGGTAAGTGTGTGTGAAAGCCGTCCTTCAAAAAGCTTGTTGGGAACACAAATTTCTTTTCAGTTGCAAATCCCAATCCATACATATCTATGGGTATGGACTATCTCCAACTCGGTATTACAGTGAAAACAGCAGGAACTTCAAACCGGCACTAGAAAACAAACTGAGAATCCAGGGTAATAGTTTCCCCTGCAACACGTTCCCTTTGTGATAGAAGAACGAACGTCTCTCCACATGCACTATTCTGAGAGATAATTGTGTTTTAAAGCCGTCTTTCAACTAGCTTGTTGGGAACACAAAGATTCTTTTCAGATGCAAAATACGTTCCATTCATATATATGGGGAGGTACAAACTCCAACTCGGTTTTATAGTGAAAACTGATGGAAATTCAAACTGGCACTAGGAAACATACTGAGAAACTAGAGTAAAAGTTTTTCCTGCAACCCGTTGCCATTTTGCTAGATGAACGAACGTCTCTCCACATGCTCAGTTGTGAGATATAAGTGTGAGTGAAAGCCGTCCTTCACCTAGCTTGTTGGGAACACAAAGTTTCTTTTAAGTTGCAAACTCCAATCCATACATATCTATGGGTAAGGGCTAGATCCAACTCGGTTTTACAGTGAAAACTGCAGGAACTTCAAACCGGCACTAGTAAACAGACTGAGAATCCAGAGTAAATGTATCTCCTGCAACCTGTTCCCTTTGTGTTAGATGAACGAACGTCTCTCCACATGATCCGTTATGAGAGATAAGTTTGTGTGAAAGCCGAACTTCACATAGCTTGTTGGGAACACAAATTTTCTTTTCAGTTGCAAACTCAAGTCCATACATATATATGGGGAAGTACTAGCTCCAAATCGGTCTTACAATGGAAACTGCAGGAATTTCAAACCGGCACTAGGAAACAGACTTAGAAACCAGAGTAAAAGTTTCTCCTGCAACCAGTTCCCTTTGTGCTAGATGAACGAACTTCTCTACACATTCTCAGATCTGACAGATAAGTGTGTTAAACCAGTCCTTCACATAGCTTGTTGGGAACACAATGATTCTTTTAAGTTGCAAACTCCATTCCATACATATCTATGATTGGGGACTAGCTCCAACTCGGCTTTACAGTGATAACTGCAGGAAATTCAAACCAGCACTAGAAAAAAGACTGAGAATCCAGAGTAAAAATTTCTCCTGTAAAACGTTCCCATTGTGATAGATGAACGAACGTCTCTCCACATGCTCAGTTCTGAGAGATATGTGTCTGTGAAAGCCGTGCTTCACCTAGATTGTTGGGAACACAAAGTTTATTTTCAGTTGCATACTCCACTCCATACATATTTATGGGGATGTAATAGCTCCAAATCTGTTTTAGAGTGAAAACTGCAGGAAGATCAACCTGGCACTAGGAAACAGACTGAGAAACCAGAGTAAAAGTTCCTCCTGCAACCCGTTCTCTTTGTGCAAGATGAACAAACGTCTCTCCACATGCTAATTTCTGAGAGATAAGTGTGTGTGAATGACATCCTTCACATAGCATGTTGGGAACACAAAGATTCTTTTCAGTTGCAAACTCCACTCCATACATATATATGGGTAGATACTATCTCCAACTCGGTTTCACAGTGAAAACTGCAGGAATTTCAAACCGGCTGTAGGAAACAGACTGAGAAACCAGAGTAATAGTTTCTCCTGCAACCCGTTCCCTTTGTGCTAGGTGAATGAACGTCTCTCCACATGCTCAGTTCTGAGAGATATATCTGTGTGAAAACCGTCCTTAAACTATCTTGTTGGGAACACAAAGTTTCTATTTATTTGCAAATTCCACTCCATACAGATATATGGGAAGGTACTAGCTCCAACTCGCTTTTACAGTTATAACTCAGGAACTTCAAACCGACACTAGAATGCAGACTGAGAAACCAGAGTAAAAGTTTCTCATGCAAACCGTTCCCATTTTGCTAGATGAACGAACGTCTCTCCACATGCTCAATTCTGAGAGATAAGTGTGTTTGAATGCCGTACTTCACCTAGACTGTTGGGAACACAAAGTTTCTTTTCAGTTGGAAACTACACTCAATACATATATATGGGGCAGTACTAGCTCCAACTCGGCTTTACAGTGAAAACTGCAGGAACTTCCAACCGGCACTAAGAAACAGCCTGATAAACAGGAGTAAAAGTTTGCCTGCAAACCTTTCCCTTTGTGGTAGATGAACGAACGTCTCTCCACATGCTCAGTTCTGAGAGATAAGTCTGTGTGAAAGCCGTCCATCACCTATCTTGTTGGGAACACAAAGTTTCTTTTCAGGTGCAAACTCCGCTCCATACATATATATGGGGAAGTAATAGCTCCAACACGGTTTTACAGTGAAAACTGCAGGAATTTCAAAACGGCACTAGGAAACAGACTTAGAAACCTGAGTAAAAGATTCTCCTGCAATCAGTTCCCTTTGTGCTAGATGACCGAACTTCTCTACATATGCTCAGATCTGAGAGATAATTGTGTTAAAGCAGTCCTTCACATAGCTTGTTGGGAACACAATGTTTCTTTTAATTTGCAGACTCCAATCCATACATATCTATGATTAGGTAGTAGCTCCAAATCGATTTAACTGTGAAAACTGCAGGAACTTCAAACCGGCACTAGAAAACAGACTGAGAAACCAGAGTAAAAATTTCTCCTGTAACACGTTCCCTTGGTGATAGATGAACTAACGTCTCTCAACATGCTCAATTCTGAGAGATATTTGTCTTTGAAAGCCGTGCTAAACCTAGCTTGTTAAAAACACAAAGTTTATTTTCAGTTGCAAACTGCACTCCATACATATATATGGGGAGGAAATAGCTCAAAATCGTTTTTACAGTGAAAACTAAAGGAACTTCAAACCGGCACTAGGAAACAGTCTGTGAAACCAGAGTAAAACTTTCACCTGCAAACCGTTCCCTTTTTGCTAGTTGAACGAACGTCTCTCCACATGCTCAGTTCTGAGAGATAAGTGTGTGTGAAAGACATCTTTCACATAGCATGTTGGGAACACAAAGATTCTTTTCAGTAGCAAACTCCACTCCATACATATCTATGGGTATGTGCTAGCTCCAACTCGGTTTTACAGTGAAACATGCAGGAACTTCAAACCGGCACTAGGAAACAGTCTGAGAATCCAGAGTAAAAGTTTCTCCTGCAAACCGTTACCTTTGTGATAGATGAAGGAACGTCTCCCCACATGCTCAGTTCTGAGAGATATGTCTGTGTGAAAGCCGTCCTTCACCTAACTTGTTGGGAACACAAAGTTCCTATTCATTTGCAAACTCCACTCCATACATATATATGGGCAGGTACTAGCTCCAACTCGGTTTTACAGTGATAACTCAGGAACTTCAAACCGGCACTAGGAAACAGACTGAGAAACCAGAGTAAAAGTTTCTCCTGCAACCCGTTCCCTTTGTTCTAGATGAACGAACGTCTCTCCACATGCTCAGTTCTGAGACATATGTGTGTGTGAAAGCCGACCTTCACCTAACTTGTTGGGAACACAAAGTTTCTTTTCAGTAGCCAACTCCACTCCATACATATCAATGGTTATGGGCTAGCTCCAACACGGTTTTACAGTGAAAACTGCAGGAACTTCAAACCGGCACTAGGAAACATACTGAGAAACCAGAGTAAAAGTTTCTCCTGCAACCCGTTCCCTTTGTTCTAGATGAACGAACGTCTCTCCACATGCTCAGTTCTGAGACATAAGTGTGTGTGAAAGCCGTCCTTCACGTAGCTTGTGGGGAACACAAAGTTTCTTTTCAGTTGCCAAATCAACTCCATACATACTTATGGGGAGTTACTATCTCCAACAAGCTTTTACAGTGAAAACTGCAGGAACTTCAAACCGGCACTAGGAAACATACTGAGAAACCAGTGTAAAATTTCTCCTGCAACCCGTTCCCTTTGTGATAGATGAACGAACTTCTCTCCACATGCTCAGTCCTGAGAGATAAGTGTGTGTGAAAGCCGTTCTTCACATAGCTTTTTGGGAATACATAGTTTTTTTTCATTAAATAACTCCACTCCATACATATCTATGGGGAGGTACTTGCTCCTACTCTGTTTTACAGGGAAAACTGCAGGAACATCAAACCGGCACTAGAAAACAGACTGACCAACCAGAGTAATAGTTTCTCTGGCAACCCGATCACTTTCTCCTAGATGAACGAACGTCTTTTCACATGCTCATTTCTGAGAGAATAGTATGAGTGAAATCCGTCCTTCAACTAGCTTGTTGGGAACACAGGGTTTCTTTTAGGTTGCAAAATCCACTCCATACATATATACGGGGAAGTACTAGCTCCAACTCTGTTTTACAGTGAAAACTGCAGGAACTTCAAACCGGCACTAGGAAACAGACTGAGAAACCAGAGTAAAAGTTTCTACTGCAACCAGTTCCCTTCAAGCTAGATGAAAGTTTGTCTCTCCACATGCTCAGTTCTGAGAGATAAGTGTGTTTGAAAGCCGTCCTTCACCTAGCTTGTTGGGATCACAAAGTTTCTTTTCAGTGGCAAACTCCTATCCATACATTTATATGGGGAGTTACTAGCTCCAAATCGGTTTTACAGTGAAATCTGCAGGAACTTCTAACCGGCACAAAGAAACGGACTGAGAAACCAGAGAAAAAGTTTCCCCTGAAAACCTTTCCCTTTGTGATGGATGAACGAACGTCTCTCCACATGCTCATTTCTGTGACATAAGTGTATGTGAAAACCGTACTTCAAATTGCTTGTTGGGAACACAAAGTTTCTTTTCAGTAGCAGTCTCCACTCCATAAATATCTATGGGTATGGGCTAGCTCCAACTCGGTTTTACAGTGAAAAATGCAGGAACTTCAAACCGGCACTAGGAAACAGTCTTAGAAACCAGAATAAAAGTTTCTCCTGCAAGCCGTTCCCTTTGTGATAGATGAACGAACATCTTTCCACATGCTCAATTCTGAGAGATAATTTGTTTGAAAGCCGCCTTCACCTAGCTTGTTGGAAACACAAAGTTTCTTTTCAGTTGCAAACTCCACACCATACATATATATGAGGAGTTACTAGCTCCAACCCGGTTTTACAGTAAAAACTGCAGGAACATCAAACAGGCATTCGGAAACACACTGAGAAACCAGAGTAAAAGTTTCTCCTGCAACACGTTCCCTTTGTGCTAGATGATCGAACTTCTCTCCACATACACAGTTCTGAGGAATAAGTGTGTGTGAAAGCCGACCTTCACCTAGCTTGTTGGGAACACAAAGTTTCTTTTAAGTTGCAGACTCCAATCCATACATATCTATGATTAGGTAGTAGCTCCAAATCGGTTTTACTGTGAAAACTGCAGGAACTTCAAACCGGCACTAGAAAACAGACTGAGAAACCAGAGTAAAAATTTCTCCTCTAACACGTTCCCTTGAAGGTAGATGAACGAACGTCTCTCAACATGCTCAATTCTGAGAGATATTTGTCTTTGAAAGCCGTGCTACACCTAGCTTGTTGGAAACACAAAGTTTATTTTCAGTTGCAAACTCCACTCCATACATATATATGGGGAGGTAATAGCTCAAAATCGTTTTTACAGTGAAAACTAAAGGAACTTCAAACCGGCACTAGGAAACAGTCTGTGAAACCAGAGTAAAACTTTCACCTGCAAACCGTTCCCTTTTTGCTAGATGAACGAACGTCTCTCCACATGCTCAGTTTTGAGAGATAAGTGTGTGTGAAAGGCATCTTTCACATAGCATGTTGGGAACACAAAGATTCTTTTCAGTAGCAAACTCCACTCCATAAATATCTATGGGTATGTGCTAGCTCCAACTCGGTTTTACAGTGATAACTCAGGAAATGCAAACCGGCACTAGGAAACAGACTGAGAAACCAGAGTAAAAGTTTCTCCTGCAACCCGTTCCCTTTGTGCTAGATGAACGAACGTCTCTCCACATGCTCAGTTCTGAGACATAAGTGTGTGTGAAAGCCAACCTTCACCTAACTTGTTGGGAACAAAAAGTTTCTTTTCAGTAGCCAAATCCACTCCATACATATCAATGGTTATGGGCTAGCTCCAACACGGTTTTACAGTGAAAACTGCAGGAACTTCCAACTGGCACTAGGAAACATACTGAGAAACCAGAGTAAAAGTTTCTCCTGCAACCCATTCACTTTGTGCTAGATGAACGAACGTCTCTACACATTCTCAGTTCTGAGAGATAAGTGTGTGTGAAAGCTGTCCTTCACGTAGCTTGTGGGGAACACAAAGTTTCTTTTCAGTTGCCAAATCAACTCCATACATACTTATGGGGAGGTACTATCTCCAACAAGCTTTTACAGTGAAAACTGCAGAAACTTCAAACCGGCACTAGGAATAAGACTGTGAATCCAGAGTAAAATTTCTCCTGCAACACGTTCCCTTTGTGATATATGAAAGAACGTCTCTCCACATGCTCAGTCCTGAGAGATAAATGTGTGAAAGCCGTTCTTCACATAGCTTTTAGGGAATACATAGTTTCTTTTCATTAAAAAACTCCACTCCATACATATCTATTGGGAGGTACTAGCTCCAACGCTGTTTTACAGGGAAAACTGCAGGAACATAAAACCGGCACTAGGAAACAGACTGAGCAACCAGATTAAAAGTTTCTCCTGCAACCCGTTCCCTTTGTGATAGATGAACGAACGTCTCTCCAAATGCTCAGTTCTGAGAGATAAGTGTGTGTGAAAGACATATTTCACATAGCATGTTGGGAACACAAAGATTCTTTTCAGTAGCAAACTCCACTCCATACATATCTATGGGTAAGTGCTAGCTCCAACTCGGTTTTACAGTGAAAAATGCAGGAACTTCAAACCGGCACTAGGAAACAGTCTGAGAATCCAGAGTAAAAGTTTCTCCTGCAAACCGTTCCCTTTTTTGATAGATGAAGGAACGTCTCCCCACATGCTCAGTTCTGAGAGATATTTCTGTGTGAAAGCCGTCCTTCACCTAACTTGTTGGGAGCACAAAGTTCCTATTCATTTGCAAACTCCACTCCATACATATATATGGGCAGGTACTAGCTCTAACTCGGTTTTACAGTGATAACTCAGGAACTTCAAACCGGCACTAGGAAACAAACTGAGAAACCAGAGTAAAAGTTTCTCCTGCAACCCGTTCCCTTTGGGCTAGGTGAAAGAACGTCTCTCCACATGCTCAGTTCTGAGACATAAGTGTGTGTGAAAGCCGACCTTCACCTAACTTGTTGGGAACACAAAGTTTCTTTTCAGTAGCCAACTCCACTCCATACATATCAATGGTTATGGGCTAGCTCCAACACTGTTTTACAGGGAAAACTGCAGGAACATCAAACCGGCACTAGGAAACAGACTGAGCAACCAGAGTAAATGTTTCTCCGGCAACCCATTCACTTTCTGCTAGATGAACGAACGTCTTTCCACATGCTCAGTTCTGAGAGAATAGTATGTGTGAAATCCGTCCTTCAACTAGCTTGTTGGGAACACAGGGTTTCTTTTAGGTTGCAAAATCCACTCCATACATATATACGGGGAAGTACTAGCTCCAACTCTGTTTTACAGTGAAAACTGCAGGAACTTCAAAACGGCACTAGGAAACAGACTGAGAAACCAGAGTAAAAGTTTCTACTACAACCCGTTCCCTTCATGCGAGATGAAAGATTGTCTCTCCACATGCTCAGTTCTGAGAGATAAGTGTGTTTGAAAGCCGTCCTTCACCTAGCTTGTTGGGATCACAAAGTTTCTTTTCAGTTGCAAACTCCAATCCATACATTTATGGGGAGTTACTAGCTCCAAATCGGTTTTACAGTGAAAACTGCAGGAACTTCTAACCGGCACTAGGAAACAGACTGAGAAACCAGAGAAAAAGTTTCCCCTGAAAACCTTTCCCTTTGTGCTTGATGAACGAACATCTCTCCACATGCTCATTTCTGTGACGTAAGTGTATGTGAAAACCGTACTTCAACTTGCTTGTAGGGAACACAAAGTTTCTTTTCAGTAGCAATCTCCACTCCATAAATATCTATGGGTATGGGCTAGCTCCAACTCGGTTTTACAGTGAAAAATGCAGGAACTTCAAACCGGCACTAGGAAACAGTCTTAGAATCCAGAATAATAGTTTCTCCTGCAAGCCGTTCCCTTTGTGTTAGATGAACGAACATCTTTCCACATGCTCAATTCTGAGAGATAAGTGTGTTTGAAAGCCTCCTTCACCTAGCTTGTTGGGAACACAAAGTTTCTTTTCAGTTGCAAACTCCACTCCATACATATATATGAGGAGTTACTAGCTCCAACTCGGTTTTACAGTAAAAACTGCAGGAACATCAAACAGGCATTCGGAAACAAACTGAGAAACAAGAGTAAAAGTTTCTCCGGCAACACGTTCCCATTGTGCTAGATGATCGAACTTCTCTCCACATTCTCATTTCTGAGGAATAAGTGTGTGTGAAAGCCGATCTTCACCTAGCTTGTTGGGAACACAAAGTTTCTTTTCAGTTGCAAACTCCAATCCATACATATATATGGGGAGTTACAAGCTCCAACTCGGTTTTACAGTGAAACTTGCAGGAAATTCAAACCGGCACTAGGAATCAGACTGAGAATCCAGAGTAAAAGTTTCTCCTGCAACCTGTTCCCTTTGTGCTAGATGAACGAACGTCTCTCCACATGCTCAGTTCTAAGGAATAACTGTGTATGAAAGCCGACCTTCACCTAGCTTGTTCGGAACACAAAGTTTCTTTTCAGTAGCAAACCCCACTCCATAAATATTTATGGGTTTGAGCTAGCTCCAACTCGATTTTACAGTGAAAACTGCAGGAAATTCAAACTGGCACTAGGAAACAGACTGAGAAACCAGAGTAAAAGTTTCTCCTGCAACCTGTTCCCTTTGTGCTAGATGAACGAACGTCTCTCCACATGCTCAGTTCTAAGGAATAACAGTGTATGAAAGCCGACCTTCACCTAGCTTGTTCGGAACACAAAGTTTCTTTTCAGTAGCAAACTCCACTCCATAAATATCTATGGGTTTGGGCTAGCTCCAACTCTGTTTTACAGTGAAAACTGCAGGAACTTCAAACCGGCACTAGGAAACAGACTGAGAATTCAGAGTAAAGTTTCTCCTGAAACCCGTTCCCTTTGTGGTAGATGAACGAACTTCTCTCCACATGCTCAGTTCTGAGACATAAGTGTGTGTGAAAGCCATCCTTCAACTAGCTTGTTGGGAACACAAAGTTTCTTTTCATTTGCAAATTCCACTCCATACATATCTAAGGTTATGGGCTTGCTACAACTCGATATTACAGTGAAAACAGCAGGAACTTCATACCGGCACTAGGAAAGAGACTGAGAGACCAGAGTAAAATTTCTCCTGCAAACTGTTCCCTTTGTGCTAGATGAACGAACGTCTATCCACATGCTCAGTTCTGAGAGATAAGTGTGTTTCTAAGCCGTCCTTCAGCTAGCTTGTTGGGAACACAAAGTTTCTTTTCAGTGGCAAACTCCACTCTATACATATATATGGTGAGGTACAAGCTCCGACTCGGTTTTACAGTGAAAACTGCAGGAAATTCTAACCGGCACTAGGAAACAGACTGAGAAACCAGTGTAAAAGTTTCTCCTGCAAACCGTTCCCTTGTGCTAGTTGAAAGAACGTCTCTCCACATGCTCATTTCTGAGTGGTAAATGTGTGTGAAAGCCGTCCTTCACCTAGCTTGTGAGGAACACAAAGTTTCTTTTCATTAACAAACTCCATTCTATACATATCTATGGGGATGGTAATAGCTCCAACTCTGTTTTACAGTGAAATCTGCAGGAATTTCAAACCGGCTCTATGAAACACACTGAGAAACCAGAGTAAAATTTTCCCATGCAACCCGTTCCCTTTGTGCTAGATGAACGAACGTCTCTCCACATGCTGAATTCTGAGATATGTGTGTGTGAATGCCGTACTTCCCATAGCGTGTTGTGAACACAAAGTTTCTTTTCAGTTGCAAACTCCTATCCATACATATGTATGGGTAGGTACAATCTCCAACTCTGTTTTACAGTGAAAACTGCAGGAACTTCAAACCAGCATTAGGTAAAAGACTGAGAAACCAGAGTAAAATTTCTAATGCAACCCTTTCCCTTAGTACTAGATGAAAGAACTTCTCTACACATGCTCAATTCAGAGAGACAATTGTGTTTCTAAGCCGTCCTTCACCTAGCTTTTTGGGAACACAAAGATTCTTTTCAGTTGCAAACCCCACTCCATAAATATATATGGGGATGTACTAGCTCCAACTCTGTTTTACAGTGGATACTGCAGGAATTTCAAAACGTCTCTACTAAACAGACTGAGAAAACAAAATAAATGTTTCTCCTGGAACCCATTCCCTTTTTGCTAGATGAACGAAAGTCTCTCCACATGCTCATTTCTGAGGGATAAGTTTGTGTGAAAGCCGTCCTTCAACTCGATTGTTGGGAACACAAAGTTTCTATTAATTTGCATACTCAACTCCATACATATATATGGGGAGGTTCTCCCACCAACTCGGTTTTCACATGAAAATTGCAGGAAATTCAAACCGGCACTAGGAAACAGACTGAGAAACCAGAGTAAAAATTTCTCCTGCAAACCTTTCACTTTGTGCTAGATGAACGAACCTCTCTCCACATGGTCATTTCTGAGAGATATGTCTGTGTGAATGCCGTCCTTCAATTACCTTGTTGGGAACACAAATTTTCTTTTCATTTGCAAACTCCACTCCATACATATCTATGGGTTTGGGCTAGATCCAACTCGGTTTTACAGTGAAAACTGCAGGAAGTTCAAACCGGCACTAGGAAACAGACTGAGAAACCAGAGTAAAAGTTTCTCCTGCAACCCGTTCCCTTTGTGCTAGATGAACGAACGTCTTTCCACATGCTCATTTCTGAGACATAAATGTGTGTGAAAGCCGAACTTCACCTAGCTTGTTGGGAACACAAAGTTTCTTTTCAGTTGCAAACTCCACTCCATACATATCTAAGGTTATGGGCTTGCTCCAACTCGGTTTTACAGTGAAAACAGCAGGAACTTCAAACCGGCACTAGGAAAGAGACTGAGAGACCAGAGTAAAATTTCTCCTGCAAACTGTTCCCTTTGTGCTAGATGAACGAACGTCTATCCACATGCTCAGTTCTGAGAGATAAGTGTGTTTCTAAGCCGTCCTTCAGCTAGCTTGTTGGGAACACAAAGTTTCTTTTCAGTGGCAAACTCCACTCTATACATATATATGGTGAGGTACAAGCTCCAACTCGGTTTTACAGTGAAAACTGCAGGAAATTCTAACCGGCACTAGGAAACAGACTGAGAAACCAGTGTAAAAGTTTCTCCTGCAAACCGTTCCCTTGTGCTAGTTGAACGAATGTCTCTCCGCATGCTCAGTTCTGAGGCATAAGTGTGTGTGAAAGCCGACCTTCACTTAGCTTGTTGGGAACACAAAGATTCTTTTCAGTAGCAAACTCCACTCCATACATATCTATGGGTTTCGGCTAGCTCCAACTCTGTTTTACAGTGAAAACTGCAGGAACTTCAAACCGGCCCTAGGAAACAGACTGAGAAACCAGCGTAAAATTTCTACTGCAACCGTTCCATTTGTGCTAGATGAACGAACGTCTCTCCACATGCTCAGTTCTGAGATATGTGTTTGTGAATGCCGTACTTCCCATAGCGTGTTGTGAACACAAAGTTTCTTTTCAGTTGCAAACTCCAATCCATACATATGTATGGGTAGGTACACTCTCCAACTCTGTTTTACAGTGAAAACTGCAGGAACTTCAAACCGGCATTAGGTAAAAGAATGAGAAACCAGAGTAAAATTTTCTAATGCAACCCTTTCCCTTAGTACTAGATGAAAGAACTTCTCTACACATGCTCAATTCAGAGAGATAAGTGTGTTTCTAAGCCGTCCTTCACCTAGCTTTTTGGGAACACAAAGATTCTTTTCAGTTGCAAACTCCACTCCATAAATATATATGGGGAGGTACTAGCTCCAACTCTGTTTTACAGTGAATACTGCAGGAATTTCAAAACGTCTCTACTAAACAGACTGAGAAAACAAAATAAATGTTTCTCCTGGAACCCATTCCATTTTTGCTAGATGAACGAAAGTCTCTCCACATGCTCATTTCTGAGGGATAAGTTTGTGTGAATGCCGTCCTTCAACTCGATTGTTGGGAACACAATGTTTCTATTAATTAGCAAACTCAACTCCATACATATATATGGGGAGGTTCTCCCACCAACTCGGTTTTCACATGAAAATTGCAGGAAATTCACCCGGCACAAGGAAACAGACTGAGAAACCAGAGTAAAAATTTCTCCTGCAAACCTTTCCCTTTGTGCTAGATGAACGAACCTCTCTCCACATGCTCATTTCTGAGAGATATGTCTGTGTGAAAGCCGTCCTTCACTTACCTTGTTGGGAACACAAATTTTCTTTTCATTTGCAAACTCCACTCCATACATATCTATGGGTTTGGGCTACATCCAACTCGGTTTTACAGTGAAAACTGCAGGAAGTTCAAAACGGCACTAGGAAACAGACTGAGAAACCAGAGTAAAAGTTTCTCCTGCAACCCGTTCCCTTTGTGCTAGATGAACGAACGTCTCTCCACATGCTCATTTCTGAGACATAAATGTGTGTGAAAGCCGAACTTCACCTAGCTTGTTGGGAACACAATGTTTCTTTTCAGTTGCAAACTCCACTCCATACATATATATGGGGAGGTACAAGCTCCAACTAAATTTTACAGTGAAAACTGCAGGAATTTCAAACCGTCACTAGGAAACAGACTGTGAAACCAGAGTAAAAGTTTCTCCTGTAACCCGTTCCCATTGTGTAGATGAACGAACGTCTCTCCACATGCTCAATTCTGAGACATAAGTGTATGTGAAAGCCGTCCTTCACCTAGCTTGTTGGGAACACAAATTTTTTTTAGTTGCAAACTCCAATCCATACATATATATGGGGAGGTACTAGCTACAAATCTGTTTTACAGTGAAAACTGCGGGAAATTCAAACCGGCACTAGGAAAGAGACTGAGAAACCAGAGTAAAAGTTTCACCTGCAACCCGTTCCCTTTGTGCTAGATGAACGAACGTCTCTCCACATGCTCAGTTCTGAGACATAAGTGTGTGTGAAAGCCGTCCTTCAACCTGCTTGTTGGGAACACAAAGTTTCTTTTCATTTGCAAACTCCACTCCATACATATATATGGCTTTGGTCTAGCTCCAACTCGATTTTACAGTGAAAACTGCAGGAAGTTCAAACCGGCACTAGGAAACAGACTGAGAAACCAGAGTAAAAGTTTCTCCTGCAACCTGTTCCCTTTCTGTACATGAACGAAAGTCTCCACATGCTCAATTCTGAGAGATCATTGTGTTTGAAAGCCGTCCTTCACCTAGCTTGTTGGGAACACAAAGTTTCTTTTCAGTTGCAAACACCACTCCATACATATATATGGGGAGGTACTAGCTACAAATCTGTTTTACAGTGAAAACTGCGGGAAATACAAACCGGCTCTAGGAAACAGACTGAGAAACCAGAGTAAAAGTTTCTCCTGCAAACCGTTCCCTTTGTGATAGATGAACGAAAGTCTCTCCACATGCTCATTTCTCATTCATATATATGTGTGAAAGCCGAACTTCACCTAGCTTCTTGGGAAACCAAAGTTTCTTTTCAGTAGCAAATTCCACTCCATACATATCAATGGGTATGGGCTAGCTCCAGCTCGGTATTACAGTGAAAACTTCAGGAATTTCAAACCGGCACTAGGAAACAGACTGAGAATCCAGAGTATAGTTTCTCTTGAAACCCGTTCCTTTTGTGCTAGATGAACGAACTTCTCTCCACATGCTAAGTTCTGAGAGATAATTTTGTGTGAAAGCCGTTCTTCACCTAGCTTGATGGGAACACAAATTTTCTTTTCAGTATCCAACTCAGCTCCATAAATATATATGGGGAGGTAATAGCTCCAAATCGGTTTTTCAGTGAAAACTGCAGGAATTCAAACTTTCACTAGGAAACAGACTGAGAAACCAGAGTAAAAGTTTCTCCTGCAAACCGTTCCCTTCTGCTAGATGAACGAACGTCTCTCCACATGCTCAGTTCTGAGGCATAAGTGTGTGTGAAAGCCGAACTTCACATAGCGTGTTGGGAACACAAGGATTCTTTTCAGTAGCAAACTCCACTCCATACATATCTATGGGTTTGGGCTAGCTCCAACTCGGTTTTACAGTGAAAAATGCAGGAACTTCAAACTGGCACCAGGAAACAGACTGAGAATCC
This sequence comes from Camelus bactrianus, assembly GCF_048773025.1. NCBI lineage: Eukaryota > Metazoa > Chordata > Mammalia > Artiodactyla > Camelidae > Camelus > Camelus bactrianus. Next base: position 137,781,704 of record NC_133539.1, on the reverse strand, counting down.
AGAGTAAAATTTCTCCTGCAACCCGTTCCCATTGTGCTAGATGAAAGAACGTCTCTCCACATGCTCAGTTCTGAGAGGTAAGTGTGTGTGAAAGCCGTCCTTCAAAAAGCTTGTTGGGAACACAAATTTCTTTTCAGTTGCAAATCCCAATCCATACATATCTATGGGTATGGACTATCTCCAACTCGGTATTACAGTGAAAACAGCAGGAACTTCAAACCGGCACTAGAAAACAAACTGAGAATCCAGGGTAATAGTTTCCCCTGCAACACGTTCCCTTTGTGATAGAAGAACGAACGTCTCTCCACATGCACTATTCTGAGAGATAAGTGTGTTTTAAAGCCGTCTTTCAACTAGCTTGTTGGGAACACAAAGATTCTTTTCAGATGCAAAATACGTTCCATTCATATATATGGGGAGGTACAAACTCCAACTCGGTTTTATAGTGAAAACTGATGGAAATTCAAACTGGCACTAGGAAACATACTGAGAAACCAGAGTAAAAGTTTTTCCTGCAACCCGTTGCCATTTTGCTAGATGAACGAACGTCTCTCCACATGCTCAGTTGTGAGATATAAGTGTGAGTGAAAGCCGTCCTTCACCTAGCTTGTTGGGAACACAAAGTTTCTTTTAAGTTGCAAACTCCAATCCATACATATCTATGGGTAAGGGCTAGATCCAACTCGGTTTTACAGTGAAAACTGCAGGAACTTCAAACCGGCACTAGTAAACAGACTGAGAATCCAGAGTAAATGTATCTCCTGCAACCCGTTCCCTTTGTGTTAGATGAACGAACGTCTCTCCACATGCTAAGTTCTGAGAGATAAGTGTGTGTGAAAGCCGAACTTCACATAGCTTGTTGGGAACACAAATTTTCTTTTCAGTTGCAAACTCAAGTCCATAAATATATATGGGGAAGTACTAGCTCCAAATCAGTCTTACAGTGAAAACTGCAGGAATTTCAAAACGGCACTAGGAAACAGACTTAGAAACCTGAGTAAAAGATTCTCCTGCAATCAGTTCCCTTTGTGCTAGATGACCGAACTTCTCTACATATGCTCAGATCTGAGAGATAATTGTGTTAAAGCAGTCCTTCACATAGCTTGTTGGGAACACAATGTTTCTTTTAAGTTGCAGACTCCAATCCATACATATCTATGATTAGGTAGTAGCTCCAAATCGATTTTACTGTGAAAACTGCAGGAACTTCAAACCGGCACTAGAAAACAGACTGAGAAACCAGAGTAAAAATTTCTCCTGTAACACGTTCCCTTGGTGATAGATGAACTAACGTCTCTCAACATGCTCAATTCTGAGAGATATTTGTCTTTGAAAGCCGTGCTAAACCTAGCTTGTTAAAAACACAAAGTTTATTTTCAGTTGCAAACTGCACTCCATACATATATATGGGGAGGAAATAGCTCAAAATCGTTTTTACAGTGAAAACTACAGGAACTTCAAACCGGCACTAGGAAACAGTCTGTGAAACCAGAGTAAAACTTTCACCTGCAAACCGTTCCCTTTTTGCTAGTTGAACGAACGTCTCTCCACATGCTCAGTTCTGAGAGATAAGTGTGTGTGAAAGACATCTTTCACATAGCATGTTGGGAACACAAAGATTCTTTTCAGTAGCCAACTCCACTCCATACATATCAATGGTTATGGGCTAGCTCCAAAACGGTTTTACAGTGAAAACTGCAGGAACTTCAAACCGGCACTAGGAAACATACTGAGAAACCAGAGTAAAAGTTTCTCCTGCAACCCGTTCCCTTTGTGCTAGATGAACGAACATCTCTCCACATGCTCAGTTCTGAGACATAATTGTGTGTGAAAGCCGTCCTTCACGTAGATTGTGGGGAACACAAAGTTCTTTTCAGTTGCCAAATCATCTCCATACATACTTATGGGGAGGTACTATCTCCAACAAGCTTTTACAGTGAAAACTGCAGGAACTTCAAACCGGCACTAGGAAACATACTGAGAAACCAGTGTAAAATTTCTCCTGCAACCCGTTCCCTTTGTGATAGATGAACGAACGTCTCTCCACATGCTCAGTCCTGAGAGATAAGTGTGTGTGAAAGCCGTTCTTCACATAGCTTTTTGGGAATACATAGTTTTTTTTCATTAAATAACTCCACTCCATACATATCTATGGGGAGGTACTTGCTCCTACTCTGTTTTACAAGGAAAACTGCAGGAACATCAAACCGGCACTAGAAAACAGACTGAGCAACCAGAGTAATAGTTTCTCTGGCAACCCGTTCACTTTCTGCTAGATGAACGAACGTCTTTCCACATGCTCATTTCTGAGAGAATAGTATGAGTGAAATCCGTCTTTCAACTAGCTTGTTGGGAACACAGGGTTTCTTTTAGGTTGCAAAATCCACTCCATACATATATACGGGGAAGTACTAGCTCCAACTCTGTTTTACAGTGAAAACTGCAGGAACTTCAAACCGGCACTAGGAAACAGACTGAGAAACCAGAGTAAAAGGTTCTACTGCAACCAGTTCCCTTCATGCGAGATGAAAGTTTGTCTCTCCACATGCTCAGTTCTGAGAGATAAGTGTGTTTGAAAGCCGTCCTTCACCTAGCTTGTTGGGATCACAAAGTTTCTTTTCAGTGGCAAACTCCTATCCATACAGTTATATGGGGAGTTACTAGCTCCAAATCGGTTTTACAGTGAAAACTGCAGGAAATTCTAACCGGCACCAAAAACGGACTGAGAAACCAGAGAAAAAGTTTCCCCTGAAAACCTTTCCCTTTGTGATAGATGAACGAACGTCTCTCCACATGCTCATTTCTGTGACATAAGTGTATGTGAAAACCGTACTTCACCTTGCTTGTTGGGAACACAAAGTTTCATTTCAGTAGCAGTCTCCACTCCATAAATATCTATGGGTATGGGCTAGCTCCAACTCGGTTTTACAGTGAAAAATGCAGGAACTTCAAACCGGCACTAGGAAACAGTCTTAGAAACCAGAATAAAAGTTTCTCCTGCAAGCCGTTCCCTTTGTGATAGATGAACGAACATCTTTCCACATGCTCAATTCTGAGAGATAATTTGTTTGAAAGCCGCCTTCACCTAGCTTGTTGGGAACACAAAGTTTCTTTTCAGTGGCAAACTCCACTCTATACATATATATGGTGAGGTACAAGCTCCAACTCGGTTTTACAGTGAAAACTGCAGGAAATTCTAACCGGCACTAGGAAACAGACTGAGAAACCAGTGTAAAAGTTTCTCCTGCCAACCGTTCCCTTGTGCTAGTTGAACGAACGTCTCTCCACATGCTCAGTTCTGAGGCATAATTGTGTGTGAAAGCCGACCTTCACTTAGCTTGTTGGGAACACAAAGATTCTTTTCAGTAGCAAACTCCACTCCATACATATCTATGGGTTTCGGCTAGCTCCAACTCTGTTTTACAGTGAAAACTGCAGGAACTTCAAACCGGCACTAGGAAACAGACTGAGAAACCAGCGTAAAATTTCTACTGCAACCGTTCCATTTGTGCTAGATGAACGAACGTCTCTCCACATGATCAGTTCTGAGATATGTGTTTGTGAATGCCGTACTTCCCATAGCGTGTTGTGAACACAAAGTTTCTTTTCAGTTGCAAACTCCAATCCATACATATGTATGGGTAGGTACACTCTCCAACTCTGTTTTACAGTGAAAACTGCAGGAACTTCAAACCGGCATTAGGTAAAAGAATGAGAAACCAGAGTAAAAGTTTCTAATGCAACCCTTTCCCTTAGTACTAGATGAAAGAACTTCTCTACACATGCTCAATTCAGAGAGATAAGTGTGTTTCTAAGCCGTCCTTCACCTAGCTTTTTGGGAACACAAAGATTCTTTTCAGTTGCAAACTCCACTCCATAAATATATATGGGGAGGTACTAGCTCCAACTCTGTTTTACAGTGAATACTGCAGGAATTTCAAAACGTCTCTACTAAACAGACTGAGAAAACAAAATAAATGTTTCTCCTGGAACCCATTCCATTTTTGCTAGATGAACGAAAGTCTCTCCACATGCTCATTTCTGAGGGATAAGTTTGTGTGAATGCCGTCCTTCAACTCGATTGTTGGGAACACAAAGTTTCTATTAATTAGCAAACTCAACTCCATACATATATATGGGGAGGTTCTCCCACCAACTCGGTTTTCACATGAAAATTGCAGGAAATTCAAACCGGCACAAGGAAACAGACTGAGAAACCAGAGTAAAAATTTCTCCTGCAAACCTTTCCCTTTGTGCTAGATGAACGAACCTCTCTCCACATGCTCATTTCTGAGAGATATGTCTGTGTGAAAGCCGTCCTTCACTTACCTTGTTGGGAACACAAATTTTCTTTTCATTTGCAAACTCCACTCCATACGTATCTATGGGTTTGGGCTAGATCCAACTCGGTTTTACAGTGAAAACTGCAGGAAGTTCAAACCGGCACTAGGAAACAGACTGAGAAACCAGAGTAAAAGTTTCTCCTGCAACCCGTTCCCTTTGTGCTAGATGAACGAACGTCTCTCCACATACTCATTTCTGAGACATAAATATGTGTGAAAGCCGAACTTCACCTAGCTTGTTGGGAACACAAAGTTTCTTTTCAGTTGCAAACTCCACTCCATACATATATATGGGGAGGTACTAGCTCCAACTAAATTTTACAGTGAAAACTGCAGGAATTTCAAACCGTCACTAGGAAACAGACTGTGAAACCAGAGTAAAATTTTCTCCTGTAACCCGTTCCCATTGTGTAGATGAACGAACGTCTATCCACATGCTCATTTCTGAGAGATATGTGTGTGTGAAAGCCATACTTGGAATAGCATGTTGAGTATCCAAAATTACTTTTCAGTTGTAAAATCCACTCCATTCATATAAATGGGGAGGTAATAGCTCCAACTATGTTTTACATTGAAACTGCAGGAAATCCAAACAGGCACTAGGAAAGAGACTGAGAAACCAGAGTAAATTTTTCTTATGCAACCCGTTCTTTGGGCTAGATGAACGAACGTCTCTCCACATGCTCAATTCTGAGACATAAGTGTATGTGAAAGCCGTCCTACACCTAGCTTGTTGGGAACACAAATTTTTTTTAGTTGCAAACTCCAATCCATACATATATATGGGGAGGTACTAGCTCCAACTCGATTTTACAGTGAAAACTGCAGGAAATTCAAACCGGCACTAGGAAAGAGACTGAGAAACCAGAGTAAAAGTTTCACCTGCAACCCGTTCCCTTTGTGCTAGATGAACGAACGTCTCTCCACATGCTCAGTTCTGAGACATAAGTGTGTGTGAAAGCCGTCCTTCAACCTGCTTGTTGGGAACACAAAGTTTCTTTTCATTTGCAAACTCCACTCCATACATATATATGGCTATGGTCTAGCTCCAACTCGATTTTACAGTGAAAACTGCAGGAAGTTCAAACCGGCACTAGGAAACAGACTGAGAAACCAGAGTAAAAGTTTCTCCTGCAACCTGTTCCCTTTCTGTACATGAACGAAAGTCTCCACATGCTCAATTCTGAGAGATCATTGTGTTTGAAAGCCGTCCTTCACCTAGCTTGTTGGGAACACAAAGTTTCTTTTCAGTTGCAAACACCACTCCATACATATATATGGGGAGGTACTAGCTACAAATCTGTTTTACAGTGAAAACTGCGGGAAATACAAACCGGCTCTAGGAAACAGACTGAGAAACCAGAGTAAAAGTTTCTCCTGCAAACCGTTCCCTTTGTGATAGATGAACGAAAGTCTCTCCACATGCTCATTTCTCATTCATATATATGTGTGAAAGCCGAACTTCACCTAGCTTCTTGGGAAACCAAAGTTTCTTTTCAGTAGCAAATTCCACTCCATACATATCAATGGGTATGGGCTAGCTCCAGCTCGGTATTACAGTGAAAACTGCAGGAATTTCAAACCGGCACTAGGAAACAGACTGAGAATCCAGAGTATAGTTTCTCTTGAAACCCGTTCCTTTTGTGCTAGATGAACGAACTTCTCTCCACATGCTAAGTTCTGAGAGATAATTTTGTGTGAAAGCCGTTCTTCACCTAGCTTGATGGGAACACAAATTTTCTTTTCAGTATCCAACTCAGCTCCATAAATATATATGGGGAGGTACTAGCTCCAAATCGGTTTTTCAGTGAAAACTGCAGGAATTCAAACTTTCACTAGGAAACAGACTGAGAAACCAGAGTAAAAGTTTCTCCTGCAAACCGTTCCCTTCTGCTAGATGAACGAACGTCTCTCCACATGCTCAGTTCTGAGGCATAAGTGTGTGTGAAAGCCGAACTTCACATAGCGTGTTGGGAACACAAGGATTCTTTTCAGTAGCAAACTCCACTCCATACATATCTATGGGTTTGGGCTAGCTCCAACTCGGTTTTACAGTGAAAAATGCAGGAACTTCAAACTGGCACCAGGAAACAGACTGAGAATCCAGAGTAAAATTTCTCCTGCAACCCGTTCCCATTGTGCTAGATGAAAGAACGTCTCTCCACATGCTCAGTTCTGAGAGGTAAGTGTGTGTGAAAGCCGTCCTTCAAAAAGCTTGTTGGGAACACAAATTTCTTTTCAGTTGCAAATCCCAATCCATACATATCTATGGGTATGGACTATCTCCAACTCGGTATTACAGTGAAAACAGCAGGAACTTCAAACCGGCACTAGAAAACAAACTGAGAATCCAGGGTAATAGTTTCCCCTGCAACACGTTCCCTTTGTGATAGAAGAACGAACGTCTCTCCACATGCACTATTCTGAGAGATAAGTGTGTTTTAAAGCCGTCTTTCAACTAGCTTGTTGGGAACACAAAGTTTCTTTTCAGATGCAAAATACGTTCCATTCATATATATGGGGAGGTACAAACTCCAACTCGGTTTTATAGTGAAAACTGATGGAAATTCAAACTGGCACTAGGAAACATACTGAGAAACCAGAGTAAAAGTTTTTCCTGCAACCCGTTGCCATTTTGCTAGATGAACGAACGTCTCTCCACATGCTCAGTTGTGAGATATAAGTGTGAGTGAAAGCCGTCCTTCACCTAGCTTGTTGGGAACACAAAGTTTCTTTTAAGTTGCAAACTCCAATCCATACATATCTATGGGTAAGGGCTAGATCCAACTCGGTTTTACAGTGAAAACTGCAGGAACTTCAAACCGGCACTAGTAAACAGACTGAGAATCCAGAGTAAATGTATCTCCTGCAACCCGTTCCCTTTGTGTTAGATGAACGAACGTCTCTCCACATGCTAAGTTCTGAGAGATAAGTGTGTGTGAAAGCCGAACTTCACATAGCTTGTTGGGAACACAAATTTTCTTTTCAGTTGCAAACTCAAGTCCATAAATATATATGGGGAAGTACTAGCTCCAAATCGGTCTTACAATGGAAACTGCAGGAATTTCAAACCGGCACTAGGAAACAGACTTAGAAACCAGAGTAAAAGTTACTCCTGCAAACAGTTCCCTTTGTGCTAGATGAACGAACTTCTCTACACATCCTCAGATCTGACAGATAAGTGTGTTAAAGCAGTCCTTCACATAGCTTGTTGGGAACACAATTATTCTTTTAAGTTGCAAACTCCAATACATACATATCTATGATTGGGGAATAGCTCCAACTCGGCTTTACAGTGATAACTGCAGGAACTTCAAACCGGCACTAGAAAAAAGACTGAGAATCCAGAGTAAAAATTTCTCCTGTAAAACGTTCCCATTGTGATAGATGAACGAACGTCTCTCCACATGCTCAGTTCTGAGAGATATGTGTCTGTGAAAGCCGTGCTTCACCTAGATTGTTGGGAACACAAAGTTTATTTTCAGTTGCATACTCCACTCCATACATATTTATGGGGATGTAATAGCTCCAAATCTGTTTTACAGTGAAAACTGCAGGAAGATCAACCTGGCACTAGGAAACAGACTGAGAAACCAGAGTAAAAGTTCCTCCTGCAACCCGTACCCTTTGTGCAAGATGAACAAACGTCTCTCCACATGCTAAGTTCTGAGAGATAAGTGTGTGTGAATGACATCCTTCACATAGCATGTTGGGAACACAAAGATTCTTTTCAGTTGCAAACTCCACTCCATACATATATATGGGTAGATACTATCTCCAACTCGGTTTCACAGTGAAAACTGCAGGAATTTCAAACCGGCTGTAGGAAACAGACTGAGAAACCAGAGTAATAGTTTCTCCTGCAACCCGTTCCCTTTGTGCTAGGTGAACGAACGTCTCTCCACATGCTCAGTTCTGAGAGATATATCTGTGTGAAAACCGTCCTTAAACTATCTTGTTGGGAACACAAAGTTTCTATTTATTTGCAAATTCCACTCCATACAGATATATGGGAAGGTACTAGCTCCAACTCGCTTTTACAGTTATAACTCAGGAACTTCAAACCGACACTAGAATGCAGACTGAGAAACCAGAGTAAAAGTTTCTCATGCAAACCGTTCCCATTGTGCTAGATGAACGAACGTCTCTCCACATGCTCAATTCTGAGAGATAAGTGTGTTTGAATGCCGTCCTTCACCTAGACTGTTGGGAACACAAAGTTTCTTTTCAGTTGGAAACTACACTCAATAAATATATATGGGGCAGTACTAGCTCCAACTCGGCTTTACAGTGAAAACTGCAGGAACTTCCAACCGGCACTAAGAAACAGCCTGATAAACAGGAGTAAAAGTTTGCCTGCAAAACGTTCCCTTTGTGGTAGATGAACGAACGTCTCTCCACATGCTCAGTTCAGAGAGATAAGTCTGTGTGAAAGCCGTCCATCACCTATCTTGTTGGGAACACAAAGTTTCTTTTCAGGTGCAAACTCCGCTCCATACATATATATGGGGAAGTACTAGCTCCAACACGGTTTTACAGTGAAAACTGCAGGAATTTCAAAACGGCACTAGGAAACAGACTTAGAAACCTGAGTAAAAGATTCTCCTGCAATCAGTTCCCTTTGTGCTAGATGACCGAACTTCTCTACATATGCTCAGATCTGAGAGATATTTGTGTTAAAGCAGTCCTTCACATAGCTTGTTGGGAACACAATGTTTCTTTTAAGTTGCAGACTCCAATCCATACATATCTATGATTAGGTAGTAGCTCCAAATCGATTTTACTGTGAAAACTGCAGGAACTTCAAACCGGCACTAGAAAACAGACTGAGAAACCAGAGTAAAAATTTCTCCTGTAACACGTTCCCTTGGTGATAGATGAACTAACGTCTCTCAACATGCTCAATTCTGAGAGATATTTGTCTTTGAAAGCCGTGCTAAACCTAGCTTGTTAAAAACACAAAGTTTATTTTCAGTTGCAAACTGCACTCCATACATATATATGGGGAGGAAATAGCTCAAAATCGTTTTTACAGTGAAAACTAAAGGAACTTCAAACCGGCACTAGGAAACAGTCTGTGAAACCAGAGTAAAACTTTCACCTGCAAACCGTTCCCTTTTTGCTAGTTGAACGAACGTCTCTCCAAATGCTCAGTTCTGAGAGATAAGTGTGTGTGAAAGACATCTTTCACATAGCATGTTGGGAACACAAAGATTCTTTTCAGTAGCCAACTCCACTCCATACATATCAATGGTTATGGGCTAGCTCCAAAACGGTTTTACAGTGAAAACTGCAGGAACTTCAAACCGGCACTAGGAAACATACTGAGAAACCAGAGTAAAAGTTTCTCCTGCAACCCGTTCCCTTTGTGCTAGATGAACGAACATCTCTCCACATGCTCAGTTCTGAGACATAATTGTGTGTGAAAGCCGTCCTTCACGTAGCTTGTGGGGAACACAAAGTTCTTTTCAGTTGCCAAATCAACTCCATACATACTTATGGGGAGGTACTATCTCCAACAAGCTTTTACAGTGAAAACTGCAGGAACTTCAAACCGGCACTAGGAAACATACTGAGAAACCAGTGTAAAATTTCTCCTGCAACCCGTTCCCTTTGTGATAGATGAACGAACGTCTCTCCACATGCTCAGTCCTGAGAGATAAGTGTGTGTGAAAGCCGTTCTTCACATAGCTTTTTGGGAATACATAGTTTTTTTTCATTAAATAACTCCACTCCATACATATCTATGGGGAGGTACTTGCTCCTACACTGTTTTAAAGGGAAAACTGCAGGAACATCAAACCGGCACTAGAAAACAGACTGAGCAACCAGAGTAATAGTTTCTCTGGCAACCCGTTCACTTTCTGCTAGATGAACGAACGTCTTTCCACATGCTCATTTCTGAGAGAATAGTATGAGTGAAATCCGTCCTTCAACTAGCTTGTTGGGAACACAGGGTTTCTTTTAGGTTGCAAAATCCACTCCATACATATATACGGGGAAGTACTAGCTCCAACTCTGTTTTACAGTGAAAACTGCAGGAACTTCAAACCGGCACTAGGAAACAGACTGAGAAACCAGAGTAAAAGGTTCTACTGCAACCAGTTCCCTTCATGCGAGATGAAAGTTTGACTCACCACATGCTCAGTTCTGAGAGATAAGTGTGTTTGAAAGCCGTCCTTCACCTAGCTTGTTGGGATCACAAAGTTTCTTTTCAGTGGCAAACTCCTATCCATACAGTTATATGGGGAGTTACTAGCTCCAAATCGGTTTTACAGTGAAAACTGCAGGAACTTCTAACCGGCACCAAAAACGGACTGAGAAACCAGAGAAAAAGTTTCCCCTGAAAACCTTTCCCTTTGTGATAGATGAACGAACGTCTCTCCACATGCTCATTTCTGTGACATAAGTGTATGTGAAAACCGTACTTCACCTTGCTTGTTGGGAACACAAAGTTTCATTTCAGTAGCAGTCTCCACTCCATAAATATCTATGGGTATGGGCTAGCTCCAACTCGGTTTTACAGTGAAAAATGCAGGAACTTCAAACCGGCACTAGGAAACAGTCTTAGAAACCAGAATAAAAGTTTCTCCTGCAAGCCGTTCCCTTTGTGATAGATGAACGAACATCTTTCCACATGCTCAATTCTGAGAGATAATTTGTTTGAAAGCCGCCTTCACCTAGCTTGTTGGGAACACAAAGTTTCTTTTCAGTTGCAAACTCCACACCATACATATATATGAGGAGTTACTAGCTCCAACCCGGTTTTACAGTAAAAACTGCAGGAACATAAAACAGGCATTCGGAAACACACTGAGAAACCAGAGTAAAAGTTTCTCCTGCAACACGTTCCCTTTGTGCTAGATGATCGAACTTCTCTCCACATACACAGTTCTGAGGAATAAGTGTGTGTGAAAGCCGACCTTCACCTAGCTTGTTGGGAACACAAAGATTCTTTTCTGTAGAAAACTCCACACCATAAATATCTATGGGTTTGGGCTAGCTCCAACTCGGTTCTACAGTGAAAAATGCAGGAACTTCAAACCGGCACTAGGAAAAAACTGAGAAACCAGAGTAAAAGTTTCTCCTGCAACCCGTTCCATTTGTGCTAGATGAACGAACGTCTCTCCACATGCTCAGTTCTAAGAGATAAGTGTGTTTGAAAGCCGAACTTCACCTAGCTTGTTGGGAACACAAAGTTTCTTTTAACTTGCAGACACTAATCCATACATATCTATGATTAGGTAGTAGCTCCAAATCGGTTTTACTGTGAAACCTGCAGGAACTTCAAACCGGCACTAGAAAACAGACTGAGAAACCAGAGTAAAAATTTCTCCTCTAACACGTTCCCTTGGTGGTAGATGAACGAACGTCTCTCAACATGCTCAATTCTGAGAGATATTTGTCTTTGAAAGCCGTGCTACACCTAGCTTGTTGGAAACACAAAGTTTATTTTCTGTTGCAAACTCCACTCCATACATATATATGGGGAGGTAATAGCTCAAAATCGTTTTTACAGTGAAAACTACAGGAACTTCAAACCGGCACTAGGAAACAGTCTGTGAAACCAGAGTAAAACTTTCACCTGCAAACCGTTCCCTTTTTGCTAGATGAACGAACGTCTCTCTACATGCTCAGTTCTGAGAGATAAGTGTGTGTGAAAGCCGACCTTCACCTAAATTGTTGGGAACAAAAAGTTTCTTTTCAGTAGCCAAATCCACTCCATACATATCAATGGTTATGGGCTAGCTCCAACACGGTTTTACAGTGAAAACTGCAGGAACTTCAAACCGGCACTAGGAAACATACTGAGAAACCAGAGTAAAAGTTTCTCCTGCAACCCATTCACTTTGTGCTAGATGAACGAACGTCTCTCCACATTCTCATTTCTGAGAGATAAGTGTGTGTGAAAGCCGTACTTCACGTAGCTTGTGGGGAACACAAAGTTTCTTTTCAGTTGCCAAATCAACTCCATACATACTTATGGGGAGGTACTATCTCCAACAAGCTTTTACAGTGAAAACTGCAGGAACTTCAAACCGGCACTAGGAATAAGACTGAGAAACCAGAGTAAAATTTCTCCTGCAACCCGTTCCCTTTGTGATAGATGAAAGAACGTCTCTCCACATGCTCAGTCCTGAGAGATAAGTGTGTGAAAGCCGTTCTTCACATAGCTTTTAGGGAATACATAGTTTCTTTTCATTAAAAAACACCACTCCATACATATCTATTGGGAGGTACTAGCTCCAACGCTGTTTTACAGGGAAAACTGCAGGAACATAAAACCGGCACTAGGAAACAGACTGAGAAACCAGAGTAAAAGTTTCTCCTGCAACCCGTTCCCTTTGTGATAGATGAACGAACGTCTCTCCAAATGCTCAGTTCTGAGAGATAAGTGTGTGTGAAAGACATCTTTCACATAGCATGTTGGGAAAACAAAGATTCTTTTCAGTAGCAAACTCCACTCCATACATATCTATGGGTATGTGCTAGCTCCAACTCGGTTTTACAGTGAAAAATGCAGGAACTTCAAACCGGCACTAGGAAACAGTCTGAGAATCCAGAGTAAAATTTTCTATTGCAAACCGTTCCCTTTTTTGATAGATGAAGGAACGTCTCCCCACATGCTCAGTTCTGAGAGATATTTCTGTGTTAAAGCCGTCCTTCACCTAACTTGTTGGGAGCACAAAGTTCCTATTCATTTGCAAACTCCACTCCATACATATATATGGGCAGGTACTAGCTCTAACTCGGTTTTACAGTGATAAATCAGGAACTTCAAACCGGCACTAGGAAACAAACTGAGAAACCAGAGTAAAAGTTTCTCCTGCAAACCGTTCCCTTGTGCTAGTTGAACGAACGTCTCTCCACATGCTCAGTTCTGAGGCATAAGTGTGTGTGAAAGCCGACCTTCACTTAGCTTGTTGGGAACACAAAGATTCTTTTCAGTAGCAAACTCCACTCCATACATATCTATGGGTTTCGGCTAGCTCCAACTCTGTTTTACAGTGAAAACTGCAGGAACTTCAAACCGGCACTAGGAAACAGACTGAGAAACCAGCGTAAAATTTCTACTGCAACCGTTCCATTTGTGCTAGATGAACGAACGTCTCTCCACATGCTCATTTCTGAGATATGTGTTTGTGAATGCCGTACTTCCCATAGCGTGTTGTGAACACAAAGTTTCTTTTCAGTTGCAAACTCCAATCCATACATATGTATGGGTAGGTACACTCTCCAACTCTGTTTTACAGTGAAAACTGCAGGAACTTCAAACCGGCATTAGGTAAAAGAATGAGAAACCAGAGTAAAAGTTTCTAATGCAACCCTTTCCCTTAGTACTAGATGAAAGAACTTCTCTACACATGCTCAATTCAGAGAGATAAGTGTGTTTCTAAGCCGTCCTTCACCTAGCTTTTTGGGAACACAAAGATTCTTTTCAGTTGCAAACTCCACTCCATAAATATATATGGGGAGGTACTAGCTCCAACTCTGTTTTACAGTGAATACTGCAGGAATTTCAAAACGTCTCTACTAAACAGACTGAGAAAACAAAATAAATGTTTCTCCTGGAACCCATTCCATTTTTGCTAGATGAACGAAAGTCTCTCCACATGCTCATTTCTGAGGGATAAGTTTGTGTGAATGCCGTCCTTCAACTCGATTGTTGGGAACACAAAGTTTCTATTAATTAGCAAACTCAACTCCATACATATATATGGGGAGGTTCTCCCACCAACTCGGTTTTCACATGAAAATTGCAGGAAATTCAAACCGGCACAAGGAAACAGACTGAGAAACCAGAGTAAAAATTTCTCCTGCAAACCTTTCCTTTTGTGCTAGATGAACGAACCTCTCTCCACATGCTCATTTCTGAGAGATATGTCTGTGTGAAAGCCGTCCTTCACTTACCTTGTTGGGAACACAAATTTTCTTTTCATTTGCAAACTCCACTCCATACATATCTATGGGTTTGGGCTACATCCAACTCGGTTTTACAGTGAAAACTGCAGGAAGTTCAAACCGGCACTAGGAAACAGACTGAGAAACCAGAGTAAAAGTTTCTCTTGCAACCCGTTCCCTTTGTGCTAGATGAACGAACGTCTCTCCACATACTCATTTCTGAGACATAAATATGTGTGAAAGCCGAACTTCACCTAGCTTGTTGGGAACACAAAGTTTCTTTTCAGTTGCCAACTCCACTCCATACATATATATGGGGAGGTACTAGCTCCAACTAAATTTTACAGTGAAAACTGCAGGAATTTCAAACCGTCACTAGGAAACAGACTGTGAAACCAGAGTAAAATTTTCTCCTGTAACCCGTTCCCATTGTGTAGATGAACGAACGTCTATCCACATGCTCATTTCTGAGAGATATGTGTGTGTGAAAGCCATACTTGGAATAGCATGTTGAGTATCCAAAATTACTTTTCAGTTGTAAAATCCACTCCATTCATATAAATGGGGAGGTACTAGCTCCAACTATGTTTTACATTGAAACTGCAGGAAATCCAAACAGGCACTAGGAAAGAGACTGAGAAACCAGAGTAAATTTTTCTTATGCAACCCGTTCTTTGGGCTAGATGAACGAACGTCTCTCCACATGCTCAATTCTGAGACATAAGTGTATGTGAAAGCCGTCCTACACCTAGCTTGTTGGGAACACAAATTTTTTTTTGTTGCAAACTCCAATCCATACATATATATGGGGAGGTACTAGCTCCAACTCGATTTTACAGTGAAAACTGCAGGAAATTCAAACCGGCACTAGGAAAGAGACTGAGAAACCAGAGTAAAAGTTTCACCTGCAACCCGTTCCCTTTGTGCTAGATGAACGAACGTCTCTCCACATGCTCAGTTCTGAGACATAAGTGTGTGTGAAAGCCGTCCTTCAACCTGCTTGTTGGGAACACAAAGTTTCTTTTCATTTGCAAACTCCACTCCATACATATATATGGCTATGGTCTAGCTCCAACTCGATTTTACAGTGAAAACTGCAGGAAGTTCAAACCGGCACTAGGAAACAGACTGAGAAACCAGAGTAAAAGTTTCTCCTGCAACCTGTTCCCTTTCTGTACATGAACGAAAGTCTCCACATGCTCAATTCTGAGAGATCATTGTGTTTGAAAGCCGTCCTTCACCTAGCTTGTTGGGAACACAAAGTTTCTTTTCAGTTGCAAACACCACTCCATACATATATATGGGGAGGTACTAGCTACAAATCTGTTTTACAGTGAAAACTGCGGGAAATACAAACCGGCTCTAGGAAACAGACTGAGAAACCAGAGTAAAAGTTTCTCCTGCAAACCGTTCCCTTTGTGATAGATGAACGAAAGTCTCTCCACATGCTCATTTCTCATTCATATATATGTGTGAAAGCCGAACTTAACCTAGCTTCTTGGGAAACCAAAGTTTCTTTTCAGTAGCAAATTCCACTCCATACATATCAATGGGTATGGGCTAGCTCCAGCTCGGTATTACAGTGAAAACTGCAGGAACTTCAAACCGGCACTAGGAAACAGACTGAGAATCCAGAGTATAGTTTCTCTTGAAACCCGTTCCTTTTGTGCTAGATGAACGAACTTCTCTCCACATGCTAAGTTCTGAGAGATAATTTTGTGTGAAAGCCGTTCTTCACCTAGCTTGATGGGAACACAAATTTTCTTTTCAGTATCCAACTCAGCTCCATAAATATATATGGGGAGGTACTAGCTCCAAATCGGTTTTTCAGTGAAAACTGCAGGAATTCAAACTTTCACTAGGAAACAGACTGAGAAACCAGAGTAAAAGTTTCTCCTGCAAACCGTTCCCTTCTGCTAGATGAACGAACGTCTCTCCACATGCTCAGTTCTGAGGCATAAGTGTGTGTGAAAGCCGAACTTCACATAGCGTGTTGGGAACACAAGGATTCTTTTCAGTAGCAAACTCCACTCCATACATATCTATGGGTTTGGGCTAGCTCCAACTCGGTTTTACAGTGAAAAATGCAGGAACTTCAAACTGGCACCAGGAAACAGACTGAGAATCCAGAGTAAAATTTCTCCTGCAACCCGTTCCCATTGTGCTAGATGAAAGAACGTCTCTCCACATGCTCAGTTCTGAGAGGTAAGTGTGTGTGAAAGCCGTCCTTCAAAAAGCTTGTTGGGAACACAAATTTCTTTTCAGTTGCAAATCCCAATCCATACATATCTATGGGTATGGACTATCTCCAACTCGGTATTACAGTGAAAACAGCAGGAACTTCAAACCGGCACTAGAAAACAAACTGAGAATCCAGGGTAATAGTTTCCCCTGCAACACGTTCCCTTTGTGATAGAAGAACGAACGTCTCTCCACATGCACTATTCTGAGAGATAAGTGTGTTTTAAAGCCGTCTTTCAACTAGCTTGTTGGGAACACAAAGTTTCTTTTCAGATGCAAAATACGTTCCATTCATATATATGGGGAGGTACAAACTCCAACTCGGTTTTATAGTGAAAACTGATGGAAATTCAAACTGGCACTAGGAAACATACTGAGAAACCAGAGTAAAAGTTTTTCCTGCAACCCGTTGCCATTTTGCTAGATGAACGAACGTCTCTCCACATGCTCAGTTGTGAGATATAAGTGTGAGTGAAAGCCGTCCTTCACCTAGCTTGTTGGGAACACAAAGTTTCTTTTAAGTTGCAAACTCCAATCCATACATATCTATGGGTAAGGGCTAGATCCAACTCGGTTTTACAGTGAAAACTGCAGGAACTTCAAACCGGCACTAGTAAACAGACTGAGAATCCAGAGTAAATGTATCTCCTGCAACCCGTTCCCTTTGTGTTAGATGAACGAACGTCTCTCCACATGCTAAGTTCTGAGAGATAAGTGTGTGTGAAAGCCGAACTTCACATAGCTTGTTGGGAACACAAATTTTCTTTTCAGTTGCAAACTCAAGTCCATAAATATATATGGGGAAGTACTAGCTCCAAATCGGTCTTACAATGGAAACTGCAGGAATTTCAAACCGGCACTAGGAAACAGACTTAGAAACCAGAGTAAAAGATACTCCTGCAAACAGTTCCCTTTGTGCTAGATGAACGAACTTCTCTACACATGCTCAGATCTGACAGATAAGTGTGTTAAAGCAGTCCTTCACATAGCTTGTTGGGAACACAATGATTCTTTTAAGTTGCAAACTCCAATACATACATATCTATGATTGGGGAATAGCTCCAACTCGGCTTTACAGTGATAACTGCAGGAACTTCAAACCGGCACTAGAAAAAATACTGAGAATCCAGAGTAAAAATTTCTCCTGTAAAACGTTCCCATTGTGATAGATGAACGAACGTCTCTCCACATGCTCAGTTCTGAGAGATATGTGTCTGTGAAAGCCGTGCTTCACCTAGATTGTTGGGAACACAAAGTTTATTTTCAGTTGCATACTCCACTCCATACATATTTATGGGGATGTAATAGCTCCAAATCTGTTTTACAGTGAAAACTGCAGGAAGATCAACCTGGCACTAGGAAACAGACTGAGAAACCAGAGTAAAAGTTCCTCCTGCAACCCGTACCCTTTGTGCAAGATGAACAAACGTCTCTCCACATGCTAAGTTCTGAGAGATAAGTGTGTGTGAATGACATCCTTCACATAGCATGTTGGGAACACAAAGATTCTTTTCAGTTGCAAACTCCACTCCATACATATATATGGGTAGATACTATCTCCAACTCGGTTTCACAGTGAAAACTGCAGGAATTTCAAACCGGCTGTAGGAAACAGACTGAGAAACCAGAGTAATAGTTTCTCCTGCAACCCGTTCCCTTTGTGCTAGGTGAACGAACGTCTCTCCACATGCTCAGTTCTGAGAGATATATCTGTGTGAAAACCGTCCTTAAACTATCTTGTTGGGAACACAAAGTTTCTATTTATTTGCAAATTCCACTCCATACAGATATATGGGAAGGTACTAGCTCCAACTCGCTTTTACAGTTATAACTCAGGAACTTCAAACCGACACTAGAATGCAGACTGAGAAACCAGAGTAAAAGTTTCTCATGCAAACCGTTCCCATTGTGCTAGATGAACGAACGTCTCTCCACATGCTCAATTCTGAGAGATAAGTGTGTTTGAATGCCGTCCTTCACCTAGACTGTTGGGAACACAAAGTTTCTTTTCAGTTGGAAACTACACTCAATACATATATATGGGGCAGTACTAGCTCCAACTCGGCTTTACAGTGAAAACTGCAGGAACTTCCAACCGGCACTAAGAAACAGCCTGATAAACAGCAGTAAAAGTTTGCCTGCAAAACGTTCCCTTTGTGGTAGATGAACGAACGTCTCTCCACATGCTCAGTTCAGAGAGATAAGTCTGTGTGAAAGCCGTCCATCACCTATCTTGTTGGGAACACAAAGTTTCTTTTCAGGTGCAAACTCCGCTCCATACATATATATGGGGAAGTACTAGCTCCAACACGGTTTTACAGTGAAAACTGCAGGAATTTCAAAACGGCACTAGGAAACAGACTTAGAAACCTGAGTAAAAGATTCTCCTGCAATCAGTTCCCTTTGTGCTAGATGACCGAACTTCTCTACATATGCTCAGATCTGAGAGATATTTGTGTTAAAGCAGTCCTTCACATAGCTTGTTGGGAACACAATGTTTCTTTTAAGTTGCAGACTCCAATCCATACATATCTATGATTAGGTAGTAGCTCCAAATCGATTTTACTGTGAAAACTGCAGGAACTTCAAACCGGCACTAGAAAACAGACTGAGAAACCAGAGTAAAAATTTCTCCTGTAACACGTTCCCTTGGTGATAGATGAACTAACGTCTCTCAACATGCTCAATTCTGAGAGATATTTGTCTTTGAAAGCCGTGCTAAACCTAGCTTGTTAAAAACACAAAGTTTATTTTCAGTTGCAAACTGCACTCCATACATATATATGGGGAGGAAATAGCTCAAAATCGTTTTTACAGTGAAAACTAAAGGAACTTCAAACCGGCACTAGGAAACAGTCTGTGAAACCAGAGTAAAACTTTCACCTGCAAACCGTTCCCTTTTTGCTAGTTGAACGAACGTCTCTCCAAATGCTCAGTTCTGAGAGATAAGTGTGTGTGAAAGACATCTTTCACATAGCATGTTGGGAACACAAAGATTCTTTTCAGTAGCCAACTCCACTCCATACATATCAATGGTTATGGGCTAGCTCCAAAACGGTTTTACAGTGAAAACTGCAGGAACTTCAAACCGGCACTAGGAAACATACTGAGAAACCAGAGTAAAAGTTTCTCCTGCAACCCGTTCCCTTTGTGCTAGATGAACGAACATCTCTCCACATGCTCAGTTCTGAGACATAATTGTGTGTGAAAGCCGTCCTTCACGTAGCTTGTGGGGAACACAAAGTTCTTTTCAGTTGCCAAATCAACTCCATACATACTTATGGGGAGGTACTATCTCCAACAAGCTTTTACAGTGAAAACTGCAGGAACTTCAAACCGGCACTAGGAAACATACTGAGAAACCAGTGTAAAATTTCTCCTGCAACCCGTTCCCTTTGTGATAGATGAACGAACGTCTCTCCACATGCTCAGTCCTGAGAGATAAGTGTGTGTGAAAGCCGTTCTTCACATAGCTTTTTGGGAATACATAGTTTTTTTTCATTAAATAACTCCACTCCATACATATCTATGGGGAGGTACTTGCTCCTACACTGTTTTAAAGGGAAAACTGCAGGAACATCAAACCGGCACTAGAAAACAGACTGAGCAACCAGAGTAATAGTTTCTCTGGCAACCCGTTCACTTTCTGCTAGATGAACGAACGTCTTTCCACATGCTCATTTCTGAGAGAATAGTATGAGTGAAATCCGTCCTTCAACTAGCTTGTTGGGAACACAGGGTTTCTTTTAGGTTGCAAAATCCACTCCATACATATATACGGGGAAGTACTAGCTCCAACTCTGTTTTACAGTGAAAACTGCAGGAACTTCAAACCGGCACTAGGAAACAGACTGAGAAACCAGAGTAAAAGGTTCTACTGCAACCAGTTCCCTTCATGCGAGATGAAAGTTTGACTCACCACATGCTCAGTTCTGAGAGATAAGTGTGTTTGAAAGCCGTCCTTCACCTAGCTTGTTGGGATCACAAAGTTTCTTTTCAGTGGCAAACTCCTATCCATACAGTTATATGGGGAGTTACTAGCTCCAAATCGGTTTTACAGTGAAAACTGCAGGAACTTCTAACCGGCACCAAAAACGGACTGAGAAACCAGAGAAAAAGTTTCCCCTGAAAACCTTTCCCTTTGTGATAGATGAACGAACGTCTCTCCACATGCTCATTTCTGTGACATAAGTGTATGTGAAAACCGTACTTCACCTTGCTTGTTGGGAACACAAAGTTTCATTTCAGTAGCAGTCTCCACTCCATAAATATCTATGGGTATGGGCTAGCTCCAACTCGGTTTTACAGTGAAAAATGCAGGAACTTCAAACCGGCACTAGGAAACAGTCTTAGAAACCAGAATAAAAGTTTCTCCTGCAAGCCGTTCCCTTTGTGATAGATGAACGAACATCTTTCCACATGCTCAATTCTGAGAGATAATTTGTTTGAAAGCCGCCTTCACCTAGCTTGTTGGGAACACAAAGTTTCTTTTCAGTTGCAAACTCCACACCATACATATATATGAGGAGTTACTAGCTCCAACCCGGTTTTACAGTAAAAACTGCAGGAACATAAAACAGGCATTCGGAAACACACTGAGAAACCAGAGTAAAAGTTTCTCCTGCAACACGTTCCCTTTGTGCTAGATGATCGAACTTCTCTCCACATACACAGTTCTGAGGAATAAGTGTGTGTGAAAGCCGACCTTCACCTAGCTTGTTGGGAACACAAAGATTCTTTTCTGTAGAAAACTCCACACCATAAATATCTATGGGTTTGGGCTAGCTCCAACTCGGTTCTACAGTGAAAAATGCAGGAACTTCAAACCGGCACTAGGAAAAAACTGAGAAACCAGAGTAAAAGTTTCTCCTGCAACCCGTTCCATTTGTGCTAGATGAACGAACGTCTCTCCACATGCTCAGTTCTAAGAGATAAGTGTGTTTGAAAGCCGACCTTCACCTAGCTTGTTGGGAACACAAAGTTTCTTTTAACTTGCAGACACTAATCCATACATATCTATGATTAGGTAGTAGCTCCAAATCGGTTTTACTGTGAAACCTGCAGGAACTTCAAACCGGCACTAGAAAACAGACTGAGAAACCAGAGTAAAAATTTCTCCTCTAACACGTTCCCTTGGTGGTAGATGAACGAACGTCTCTCAACATGCTCAATTCTGAGAGATATTTGTCTTTGAAAGCCGTGCTACACCTAGCTTGTTGGAAACACAAAGTTTATTTTCTGTTGCAAACTCCACTCCATACATATATATGGGGAGGTAATAGCTCAAAATCGTTTTTACAGTGAAAACTACAGGAACTTCAAACCGGCACTAGGAAACAGTCTGTGAAACCAGAGTAAAACTTTCACCTGCAAACCGTTCCCTTTTTGCTAGATGAACGAACGTCTCTCTACATGCTCAGTTCTGAGAGATAAGTGTGTGTGAAAGCCGACCTTCACCTAACTTGTTGGGAACAAAAAGTTTCTTTTCAGTAGCCAAATCCACTCCATACATATCAATGGTTATGGGCTAGCTCCAACACGGTTTTACAGTGAAAACTGCAGGAACTTCAAACCGGCACTAGGAAACATACTGAGAAACCAGAGTAAAAGTTTCTCCTGCAACCCATTCACTTTGTGCTAGATGAACGAACGTCTCTCCACATTCTCAGTTCTGAGAGATAAGTGTGTGTGAAAGCCGTACTTCACGTAGCTTGTGGGGAACACAAAGTTTCTTTTCAGTTGCCAAATCAACTCCATACATACTTATGGGGAGGTACTATCTCCAACAAGCTTTTACAGTGAAAACTGCAGGAACTTCAAACCGGCACTAGGAATAAGACTGAGAAACCAGAGTAAAATTTCTCCTGCAACCCGTTCCCTTTGTGATAGATGAAAGAACGTCTCTCCACATGCTCAGTCCTGAGAGATAAGTGTGTGAAAGCCGTTCTTCACATAGCTTTTAGGGAATACATAGTTTCTTTTCATTAAAAAACACCACTCCATACATATCTATTGGGAGGTACTAGCTCCAACGCTGTTTTACAGGGAAAACTGCAGGAACATAAAACCGGCACTAGGAAACAGACTGAGAAGCCAGAGTAAAAGTTTCTCCTGCAACCCGTTCCCTTTGTGATAGATGAACGAACGTCTCTCCAAATGCTCAGTTCTGAGAGATAAGTGTGTGTGAAAGACATCTTTCACATAGCATGTTGGGAAAACAAAGATTCTTTTCAGTAGCAAACTCCACTCCATACATATCTATGGGTATGTGCTAGCTCCAACTCGGTTTTACAGTGAAAAATGCAGGAACTTCAAACCGGCACTAGGAAACAGTCTGAGAATCCAGAGTAAAATTTTCTATTGCAAACCGTTCCCTTTTTTGATAGATGAAGGAACGTCTCCCCACATGCTCAGTTCTGAGAGATATTTCTGTGTTAAAGCCGTCCTTCACCTAACTTGTTGGGAGCACAAAGTTCCTATTCATTTGCAAACTCCACTCCATACATATATATGGGCAGGTACTAGCTCTAACTCGGTTTTACAGTGATAAATCAGGAACTTCAAACCGGCAATAGGAAACAAACTGAGAAACCAGAGTAAAAGTTTCTCCTGCAACCCGTTCCCTTTGGGCTAGATGAAAGAACGTCTCTCCACATGCTCAGTTCTGAGACATAAGTGTGTGTGAAAGCCGACCTTCACCTAACTTGTTGGGAACACAAAGTTTCTTTTCAGTAGCCAACTCCACTCCATACATATCAATGGTTATGGGCTAGCTCCAACACTGTTTTACAGGGAAAACTGCAGGAACATCAAACCGGCACTAGGAAACAGACTGAGCAACCAGAGTAAAAGTTTCTCCGGCAACCCATTCACTTTCTGCTAGATGAACGAACGTCTTTCCACATGCTCAGTTCTGAGAGAATATTATGTGTGAAATCCGTCCTTCAACTAGCTTGTTGGGAACACAGGGTTTCTTTTAGGTTGCAAAATCCACTCCATACATATATACGGGGAAGTACTAGCTCCAACTCTGTTTTACAGTGAAAATTGCAGGAACTTCAAAACGGCACTAGGAAACAGACTGAGAAACCAGAGTAAAAGTTTCTAATGCAACACGTTCCCTTCATGCGAGATGAAAGATTGTCTCTCCACATGCTCAGTTCTGAGAGATAAGTGTGTTTGGAAGCCGTCCTTCACCTAGCTTGTTGGGATCACAAAGTTTCTTTTCAGTTGCAAACTCCAATCCATACATTTATATGGGGAGTTACTAGCTCCAAATCGGTTTTACAGTGAAAAATGCAGGAACTTCAAACTGGCACCAGGAAACAGACTGAGAATCCAGAGTAAAATTTCTCCTGCAACCCGTTCCCATTGTGCTAGATGAAAGAACGTCTCTCCACATGCTCAGTTCTGAGAGGTAAGTGTGTGTGAAAGCCGTCCTTCAAAAAGCTTGTTGGGAACACAAATTTCTTTTCAGTTGCAAATCCCAATCCATACATATCTATGGGTATGGACTATCTCCAACTCGGTATTACAGTGAAAACAGCAGGAACTTCAAACCGGCACTAGAAAACAAACTGAGAATCCAGGGTAATAGTTTCCCCTGCAACACGTTCCCTTTGTGATAGAAGAACGAACGTCTCTCCACATGCACTATTCTGAGAGATAAGTGTGTTTTAAAGCCGTCTTTCAACTAGCTTGTTGGGAACACAAAGTTTCTTTTCAGATGCAAAATACGTTCCATTCATATATATGGGGAGGTACAAACTCCAACTCGGTTTTATAGTGAAAACTGATGGAAATTCAAACTGGCACTAGGAAACATACTGAGAAACCAGAGTAAAAGTTTTTCCTGCAACCCGTTGCCATTTTGCTAGATGAACGAACGTCTCTCCACATGCTCAGTTGTGAGATATAAGTGTGAGTGAAAGCCGTCCTTCACCTAGCTTGTTGGGAACACAAAGTTTCTTTTAAGTTGCAAACTCCAATCCATACATATCTATGGGTAAGGGCTAGATCCAACTCGGTTTTACAGTGAAAACTGCAGGAACTTCAAACCGGCACTAGTAAACAGACTGAGAATCCAGAGTAAATGTATCTCCTGCAACCCGTTCCCTTTGTGTTAGATGAACGAACGTCTCTCCACATGCTAAGTTCTGAGAGATAAGTGTGTGTGAAAGCCGAACTTCACATAGCTTGTTGGGAACACAAATTTTCTTTTCAGTTGCAAACTCAAGTCCATAAATATATATGGGGAAGTACTAGCTCCAAATCGGTCTTACAATGGAAACTGCAGGAATTTCAAACCGGCACTAGGAAACAGACTTAGAAACCAGAGTAAAAGATACTCCTGCAAACAGTTCCCTTTGTGCTAGATGAACGAACTTCTCTACACATGCTCAGATCTGACAGATAAGTGTGTTAAAGCAGTCCTTCACATAGCTTGTTGGGAACACAATGATTCTTTTAAGTTGCAAACTCCAATACATACATATCTATGATTGGGGAATAGCTCCAACTCGGCTTTACAGTGATAACTGCAGGAACTTCAAACCGGCACTAGAAAAAAGACTGAGAATCCAGAGTAAAAATTTCTCCTGTAAAACGTTCCCATTGTGATAGATGAACGAACGTCTCTCCACATGCTCAGTTCTGAGAGATATGTGTCTGTGAAAGCCGTGCTTCACCTAGATTGTTGGGAACACAAAGTTTATTTTCAGTTGCATACTCCACTCCATACATATTTATGGGGATGTAATAGCTCCAAATCTGTTTTACAGTGAAAACTGCAGGAAGATCAACCTGGCACTAGGAAACAGACTGAGAAACCAGAGTAAAAGTTCCTCCTGCAACCCGTACCCTTTGTGCAAGATGAACAAACGTCTCTCCACATGCTAAGTTCTGAGAGATAAGTGTGTGTGAATGACATCCTTCACATAGCATGTTGGGAACACAAAGATTCTTTTCAGTTGCAAACTCCACTCCATACATATATATGGGTAGATACTATCTCCAACTCGGTTTCACAGTGAAAACTGCAGGAATTTCAAACCGGCTGTAGGAAACAGACTGAGAAACCAGAGTAATAGTTTCTCCTGCAACCCGTTCCCTTTGTGCTAGGTGAACGAACGTCTCTCCACATGCTCAGTTCTGAGAGATATATCTGTGTGAAAACCGTCCTTAAACTATCTTGTTGGGAACACAAAGTTTCTATTTATTTGCAAATTC
This sequence comes from Camelus bactrianus, assembly GCF_048773025.1. Taxonomy (NCBI): domain Eukaryota; kingdom Metazoa; phylum Chordata; class Mammalia; order Artiodactyla; family Camelidae; genus Camelus; species Camelus bactrianus. The sequence goes on along the minus strand of NC_133539.1, from coordinate 137,755,989 downwards.
CACTCCATACAGATATATGGGAAGGTACTAGCTCCAACTCGCTTTTACAGTTATAACTCAGGAACTTCAAACCGACACTAGAATGCAGACTGAGAAACCAGAGTAAAAGTTTCTCATGCAAACCGTTCCCATTGTGCTAGATGAACGAACGTCTCTCCACATGCTCAATTCTGAGAGATAAGTGTGTTTGAATGCCGTCCTTCACCTAGACTGTTGGGAACACAAAGTTTCTTTTCAGTTGGAAACTACACTCAATACATATATATGGGGCAGTACTAGCTCCAACTCGGCTTTACAGTGAAAACTGCAGGAACTTCCAACCGGCACTAAGAAACAGCCTGATAAACAGGAGTAAAAGTTTGCCTGCAAAACGTTCCCTTTGTGGTAGATGAACGAACGTCTCTCCACATGCTCAGTTCAGAGAGATAAGTCTGTGTGAAAGCCGTCCATCACCTATCTTGTTGGGAACACAAAGTTTCTTTTCAGGTGCAAACTCCGCTCCATACATATATATGGGGAAGTACTAGCTCCAACACGGTTTTACAGTGAAAACTGCAGGAATTTCAAAACGGCACTAGGAAACAGACTTAGAAACCTGAGTAAAAGATTCTCCTGCAATCAGTTCCCTTTGTGCTAGATGACCGAACTTCTCTACATATGCTCAGATCTGAGAGATATTTGTGTTAAAGCAGTCCTTCACATAGCTTGTTGGGAACACAATGTTTCTTTTAAGTTGCAGACTCCAATCCATACATATCTATGATTAGGTAGTAGCTCCAAATCGATTTTACTGTGAAAACTGCAGGAACTTCAAACCGGCACTAGAAAACAGACTGAGAAACCAGAGTAAAAATTTCTCCTGTAACACGTTCCCTTGGTGATAGATGAACTAACGTCTCTCAACATGCTCAATTCTGAGAGATATTTGTCTTTGAAAGCCGTGCTAAACCTAGCTTGTTAAAAACACAAAGTTTATTTTCAGTTGCAAACTGCACTCCATACATATATATGGGGAGGAAATAGCTCAAAATCGTTTTTACAGTGAAAACTAAAGGAACTTCAAACCGGCACTAGGAAACAGTCTGTGAAACCAGAGTAAAACTTTCACCTGCAAACCGTTCCCTTTTTGCTAGTTGAACGAACGTCTCTCCAAATGCTCAGTTCTGAGAGATAAGTGTGTGTGAAAGACATCTTTCACATAGCATGTTGGGAACACAAAGATTCTTTTCAGTAGCCAACTCCACTCCATACATATCAATGGTTATGGGCTAGCTCCAAAACGGTTTTACAGTGAAAACTGCAGGAACTTCAAACCGGCACTAGGAAACATACTGAGAAACCAGAGTAAAAGTTTCTCCTGCAACCCGTTCCCTTTGTGCTAGATGAACGAACATCTCTCCACATGCTCAGTTCTGAGACATAATTGTGTGTGAAAGCCGTCCTTCACGTAGCTTGTGGGGAACACAAAGTTCTTTTCAGTTGCCAAATCAACTCCATACATACTTATGGGGAGGTACTATCTCCAACAAGCTTTTACAGTGAAAACTGCAGGAACTTCAAACCGGCACTAGGAAACATACTGAGAAACCAGTGTAAAATTTCTCCTGCAACCCGTTCCCTTTGTGATAGATGAACGAACGTCTCTCCACATGCTCAGTCCTGAGAGATAAGTGTGTGTGAAAGCCGTTCTTCACATAGCTTTTTGGGAATACATAGTTTTTTTTCATTAAATAACTCCACTCCATACATATCTATGGGGAGGTACTTGCTCCTACACTGTTTTAAAGGGAAAACTGCAGGAACATCAAACCGGCACTAGAAAACAGACTGAGCAACCAGAGTAATAGTTTCTCTGGCAACCCGTTCACTTTCTGCTAGATGAACGAACGTCTTTCCACATGCTCATTTCTGAGAGAATAGTATGAGTGAAATCCGTCCTTCAACTAGCTTGTTGGGAACACAGGGTTTCTTTTAGGTTGCAAAATCCACTCCATACATATATACGGGGAAGTACTAGCTCCAACTCTGTTTTACAGTGAAAACTGCAGGAACTTCAAACCGGCACTAGGAAACAGACTGAGAAACCAGAGTAAAAGGTTCTACTGCAACCAGTTCCCTTCATGCGAGATGAAAGTTTGACTCACCACATGCTCAGTTCTGAGAGATAAGTGTGTTTGAAAGCCGTCCTTCACCTAGCTTGTTGGGATCACAAAGTTTCTTTTCAGTGGCAAACTCCTATCCATACAGTTATATGGGGAGTTACTAGCTCCAAATCGGTTTTACAGTGAAAACTGCAGGAACTTCTAACCGGCACCAAAAACGGACTGAGAAACCAGAGAAAAAGTTTCCCCTGAAAACCTTTCCCTTTGTGATAGATGAACGAACGTCTCTCCACATGCTCATTTCTGTGACATAAGTGTATGTGAAAACCGTACTTCACCTTGCTTGTTGGGAACACAAAGTTTCATTTCAGTAGCAGTCTCCACTCCATAAATATCTATGGGTATGGGCTAGCTCCAACTCGGTTTTACAGTGAAAAATGCAGGAACTTCAAACCGGCACTAGGAAACAGTCTTAGAAACCAGAATAAAAGTTTCTCCTGCAAGCCGTTCCCTTTGTGATAGATGAACGAACATCTTTCCACATGCTCAATTCTGAGAGATAATTTGTTTGAAAGCCGCCTTCACCTAGCTTGTTGGGAACACAAAGTTTCTTTTCAGTTGCAAACTCCACACCATACATATATATGAGGAGTTACTAGCTCCAACCCGGTTTTACAGTAAAAACTGCAGGAACATAAAACAGGCATTCGGAAACACACTGAGAAACCAGAGTAAAAGTTTCTCCTGCAACACGTTCCCTTTGTGCTAGATGATCGAACTTCTCTCCACATACACAGTTCTGAGGAATAAGTGTGTGTGAAAGCCGACCTTCACCTAGCTTGTTGGGAACACAAAGATTCTTTTCTGTAGAAAACTCCACACCATAAATATCTATGGGTTTGGGCTAGCTCCAACTCGGTTCTACAGTGAAAAATGCAGGAACTTCAAACCGGCACTAGGAAAAAACTGAGAAACCAGAGTAAAAGTTTCTCCTGCAACCCGTTCCATTTGTGCTAGATGAACGAACGTCTCTCCACATGCTCAGTTCTAAGAGATAAGTGTGTTTGAAAGCCGACCTTCACCTAGCTTGTTGGGAACACAAAGTTTCTTTTAACTTGCAGACACTAATCCATACATATCTATGATTAGGTAGTAGCTCCAAATCGGTTTTACTGTGAAACCTGCAGGAACTTCAAACCGGCACTAGAAAACAGACTGAGAAACCAGAGTAAAAATTTCTCCTCTAACACGTTCCCTTGGTGGTAGATGAACGAACGTCTCTCAACATGCTCAATTCTGAGAGATATTTGTCTTTGAAAGCCGTGCTACACCTAGCTTGTTGGAAACACAAAGTTTATTTTCTGTTGCAAACTCCACTCCATACATATATATGGGGAGGTAATAGCTCAAAATCGTTTTTACAGTGAAAACTACAGGAACTTCAAACCGGCACTAGGAAACAGTCTGTGAAACCAGAGTAAAACTTTCACCTGCAAACCGTTCCCTTTTTGCTAGATGAACGAACGTCTCTCTACATGCTCAGTTCTGAGAGATAAGTGTGTGTGAAAGCCGACCTTCACCTAACTTGTTGGGAACAAAAAGTTTCTTTTCAGTAGCCAAATCCACTCCATACATATCAATGGTTATGGGCTAGCTCCAACACGGTTTTACAGTGAAAACTGCAGGAACTTCAAACCGGCACTAGGAAACATACTGAGAAACCAGAGTAAAAGTTTCTCCTGCAACCCATTCACTTTGTGCTAGATGAACGAACGTCTCTCCACATTCTCAGTTCTGAGAGATAAGTGTGTGTGAAAGCCGTACTTCACGTAGCTTGTGGGGAACACAAAGTTTCTTTTCAGTTGCCAAATCAACTCCATACATACTTATGGGGAGGTACTATCTCCAACAAGCTTTTACAGTGAAAACTGCAGGAACTTCAAACCGGCACTAGGAATAAGACTGAGAAACCAGAGTAAAATTTCTCCTGCAACCCGTTCCCTTTGTGATAGATGAAAGAACGTCTCTCCACATGCTCAGTCCTGAGAGATAAGTGTGTGAAAGCCGTTCTTCACATAGCTTTTAGGGAATACATAGTTTCTTTTCATTAAAAAACACCACTCCATACATATCTATTGGGAGGTACTAGCTCCAACGCTGTTTTACAGGGAAAACTGCAGGAACATAAAACCGGCACTAGGAAACAGACTGAGAAGCCAGAGTAAAAGTTTCTCCTGCAACCCGTTCCCTTTGTGATAGATGAACGAACGTCTCTCCAAATGCTCAGTTCTGAGAGATAAGTGTGTGTGAAAGACATCTTTCACATAGCATGTTGGGAAAACAAAGATTCTTTTCAGTAGCAAACTCCACTCCATACATATCTATGGGTATGTGCTAGCTCCAACTCGGTTTTACAGTGAAAAATGCAGGAACTTCAAACCGGCACTAGGAAACAGTCTGAGAATCCAGAGTAAAATTTTCTATTGCAAACCGTTCCCTTTTTTGATAGATGAAGGAACGTCTCCCCACATGCTCAGTTCTGAGAGATATTTCTGTGTTAAAGCCGTCCTTCACCTAACTTGTTGGGAGCACAAAGTTCCTATTCATTTGCAAACTCCACTCCATACATATATATGGGCAGGTACTAGCTCTAACTCGGTTTTACAGTGATAACTCAGGAACTTCAAACCGGCACTAGGAAACAAACTGAGAAACCAGAGTAAAAGTTTCTCCTGCAACCCGTTCCCTTTGGGCTAGATGAAAGAACGTCTCTCCACATGCTCAGTTCTGAGACATAAGTGTGTGTGAAAGCCGACCTTCACCTAACTTGTTGGGAACACAAAGTTTCTTTTCAGTAGCCAAATCCACTCCATACATATCAATGGTTATGGGCTAGCTCCAAAACTGTTTTACAGGGAAAACTGCAGGAACATCAAACCGGCACTAGGAAACAGACTGAGCAACCAGAGTAAAAGTTTCTCCGGCAACCCATTCACTTTCTGCTAGATGAACGAACGTCTTTCCACATGCTCAGTTCTGAGAGAATATTATGTGTGAAATCCGTCCTTCAACTAGCTTGTTGGGAACACAGGGTTTCTTTTAGGTTGCAAAATCCACTCCATACATATATACGGGGAAGTACTAGCTTCAACTCTGTTTTACAGTGAAAATTGCAGGAACTTCAAAACGGCACTAGGAAACAGACTGAGAAACCAGAGTAAAAGTTTCTAATGCAACCCGTTCCCTTCATGCGAGATGAAAGATTGTCTCTCCACATGCTCAGTTCTGAGAGATAAGTGTGTTTGGAAGCCGTCCTTCACCTAGCTTGTTGGGATCACAAAGTTTCTTTTCAGTTGCAAACTCCAATCCATACATTTATATGGGGAGTTACTAGCTCCAAATCGGTTTTACAGTGAAAAATGCAGGAACTTCAAACTGGCACCAGGAAACAGACTGAGAATCCAGAGTAAAATTTCTCCTGCAACCCGTTCCCATTGTGCTAGATGAAAGAACGTCTCTCCACATGCTCAGTTCTGAGAGGTAAGTGTGTGTGAAAGCCGTCCTTCAAAAAGCTTGTTGGGAACACAAATTTCTTTTCAGTTGCAAATCCCAATCCATACATATCTATGGGTATGGACTATCTCCAACTCGGTATTACAGTGAAAACAGCAGGAACTTCAAACCGGCACTAGAAAACAAACTGAGAATCCAGGGTAATAGTTTCCCCTGCAACACGTTCCCTTTGTGATAGAAGAACGAACGTCTCTCCACATGCACTATTCTGAGAGATAAGTGTGTTTTAAAGCCGTCTTTCAACTAGCTTGTTGGGAACACAAAGTTTCTTTTCAGATGCAAAATACGTTCCATTCATATATATGGGGAGGTACAAACTCCAACTCGGTTTTATAGTGAAAACTGATGGAAATTCAAACTGGCACTAGGAAACATACTGAGAAACCAGAGTAAAAGTTTTTCCTGCAACCCGTTGCCATTTTGCTAGATGAACGAACGTCTCTCCACATGCTCAGTTGTGAGATATAAGTGTGAGTGAAAGCCGTCCTTCACCTAGCTTGTTGGGAACACAAAGTTTCTTTTAAGTTGCAAACTCCAATCCATACATATCTATGGGTAAGGGCTAGATCCAACTCGGTTTTACAGTGAAAACTGCAGGAACTTCAAACCGGCACTAGTAAACAGACTGAGAATCCAGAGTAAATGTATCTCCTGCAACCCGTTCCCTTTGTGTTAGATGAACGAACGTCTCTCCACATGCTAAGTTCTGAGAGATAAGTGTGTGTGAAAGCCGAACTTCACATAGCTTGTTGGGAACACAAATTTTCTTTTCAGTTGCAAACTCAAGTCCATAAATATATATGGGGAAGTACTAGCTCCAAATCGGTCTTACAATGGAAACTGCAGGAATTTCAAACCGGCACTAGGAAACAGACTTAGAAACCAGAGTAAAAGATACTCCTGCAAACAGTTCCCTTTGTGCTAGATGAACGAACTTCTCTACACATGCTCAGATCTGACAGATAAGTGTGTTAAAGCAGTCCTTCACATAGCTTGTTGGGAACACAATGATTCTTTTAAGTTGCAAACTCCAATACATACATATCTATGATTGGGGAATAGCTCCAACTCGGCTTTACAGTGATAACTGCAGGAACTTCAAACCGGCACTAGAAAAAAGACTGAGAATCCAGAGTAAAAATTTCTCCTGTAAAACGTTCCCATTGTGATAGATGAACGAACGTCTCTCCACATGCTCAGTTCTGAGAGATATGTGTCTGTGAAAGCCGTGCTTCACCTAGATTGTTGGGAACACAAAGTTTATTTTCAGTTGCATACTCCACTCCATACATATTTATGGGGATGTAATAGCTCCAAATCTGTTTTACAGTGAAAACTGCAGGAAGATCAACCTGGCACTAGGAAACAGACTGAGAAACCAGAGTAAAAGTTCCTCCTGCAACCCGTACCCTTTGTGCAAGATGAACAAACGTCTCTCCACATGCTAAGTTCTGAGAGATAAGTGTGTGTGAATGACATCCTTCACATAGCATGTTGGGAACACAAAGATTCTTTTCAGTTGCAAACTCCACTCCATACATATATATGGGTAGATACTATCTCCAACTCGGTTTCACAGTGAAAACTGCAGGAATTTCAAACCGGCTGTAGGAAACAGACTGAGAAACCAGAGTAATAGTTTCTCCTGCAACCCGTTCCCTTTGTGCTAGGTGAACGAACGTCTCTCCACATGCTCAGTTCTGAGAGATATATCTGTGTGAAAACCGTCCTTAAACTATCTTGTTGGGAACACAAAGTTTCTATTTATTTGCAAATTCCACTCCATACAGATATATGGGAAGGTACTAGCTCCAACTCGCTTTTACAGTTATAACTCAGGAACTTCAAACCGACACTAGAATGCAGACTGAGAAACCAGAGTAAAAGTTTCTCATGCAAACCGTTCCCATTGTGCTAGATGAACGAACGTCTCTCCACATGCTCAATTCTGAGAGATAAGTGTGTTTGAATGCCGTCCTTCACCTAGACTGTTGGGAACACAAAGTTTCTTTTCAGTTGGAAACTACACTCAATACATATATATGGGGCAGTACTAGCTCCAACTCGGCTTTACAGTGAAAACTGCAGGAACTTCCAACCGGCACTAAGAAACAGCCTGATAAACAGGAGTAAAAGTTTGCCTGCAAAACGTTCCCTTTGTGGTAGATGAACGAACGTCTCTCCACATGCTCAGTTCAGAGAGATAAGTCTGTGTGAAAGCCGTCCATCACCTATCTTGTTGGGAACACAAAGTTTCTTTTCAGGTGCAAACTCCGCTCCATACATATATATGGGGAAGTACTAGCTCCAACACGGTTTTACAGTGAAAACTGCAGGAATTTCAAAACGGCACTAGGAAACAGACTTAGAAACCTGAGTAAAAGATTCTCCTGCAATCAGTTCCCTTTGTGCTAGATGACCGAACTTCTCTACATATGCTCAGATCTGAGAGATATTTGTGTTAAAGCAGTCCTTCACATAGCTTGTTGGGAACACAATGTTTCTTTTAAGTTGCAGACTCCAATCCATACATATCTATGATTAGGTAGTAGCTCCAAATCGATTTTACTGTGAAAACTGCAGGAACTTTAAACCGGCACTAGAAAACAGACTGAGAAACCAGAGTAAAAATTTCTCCTGTAACACGTTCCCTTGGTGATAGATGAACTAACGTCTCTCAACATGCTCAATTCTGAGAGATATTTGTCTTTGAAAGCCGTGCTAAACCTAGCTTGTTAAAAACACAAAGTTTATTTTCAGTTGCAAACTGCACTCCATACATATATATGGGGAGGAAATAGCTCAAAATCGTTTTTACAGTGAAAACTAAAGGAACTTCAAACCGGCACTAGGAAACAGTCTGTGAAACCAGAGTAAAACTTTCACCTGCAAACCGTTCCCTTTTTGCTAGTTGAACGAACGTCTCTCCAAATGCTCAGTTCTGAGAGATAAGTGTGTGTGAAAGACATCTTTCACATAGCATGTTGGGAACACAATGATTCTTTTCAGTAGCCAACTCCACTCCATACATATCAATGGTTATGGGCTAGCTCCAAAACGGTTTTACAGTGAAAACTGCAGGAACTTCAAACCGGCACTAGGAAACATACTGAGAAACCAGAGTAAAAGTTTCTCCTGCAACCCGTTCCCTTTGTGCTAGATGAACGAACATCTCTCCACATGCTCAGTTCTGAGACATAATTGTGTGTGAAAGCCGTCCTTCACGTAGCTTGTGGGGAACACAAAGTTCTTTTCAGTTGCCAAATCAACTCCATACATACTTATGGGGAGGTACTATCTCCAACAAGCTTTTACAGTGAAAACTGCAGGAACTTCAAACCGGCACTAGGAAACATACTGAGAAACCAGTGTAAAATTTCTCCTGCAACCCGTTCCCTTTGTGATAGATGAACGAACGTCTCTCCACATGCTCAGTCCTGAGAGATAAGTGTGTGTGAAAGCCGTTCTTCACATAGCTTTTTGGGAATACATAGTTTTTTTTCATTAAATAACTCCACTCCATACATATCTATGGGGAGGTACTTGCTCCTACACTGTTTTAAAGGGAAAACTGCAGGAACATCAAACCGGCACTAGAAAACAGACTGAGCAACCAGAGTAATAGTTTCTCTGGCAACCCGTTCACTTTCTGCTAGATGAACGAACGTCTTTCCACATGCTCATTTCTGAGAGAATAGTATGAGTGAAATCCGTCCTTCAACTAGCTTGTTGGGAACACAGGGTTTCTTTTAGGTTGCAAAATCCACTCCATACATATATACGGGGAAGTACTAGCTCCAACTCTGTTTTACAGTGAAAACTGCAGGAACTTCAAACCGGCACTAGGAAACAGACTGAGAAACCAGAGTAAAAGGTTCTACTGCAACCAGTTCCCTTCATGCGAGATGAAAGTTTGACTCACCACATGCTCAGTTCTGAGAGATAAGTGTGTTTGAAAGCCGTCCTTCACCTAGCTTGTTGGGATCACAAAGTTTCTTTTCAGTGGCAAACTCCTATCCATACAGTTATATGGGGAGTTACTAGCTCCAAATCGGTTTTACAGTGAAAACTGCAGGAACTTCTAACCGGCACCAAAAACGGACTGAGAAACCAGAGAAAAAGTTTCCCCTGAAAACCTTTCCCTTTGTGATAGATGAACGAACGTCTCTCCACATGCTCATTTCTGTGACATAAGTGTATGTGAAAACCGTACTTCACCTTGCTTGTTGGGAACACAAAGTTTCATTTCAGTAGCAGTCTCCACTCCATAAATATCTATGGGTATGGGCTAGCTCCAACTCGGTTTTACAGTGAAAAATGCAGGAACTTCAAACCGGCACTAGGAAACAGTCTTAGAAACCAGAATAAAAGTTTCTCCTGCAAGCCGTTCCCTTTGTGATAGATGAACGAACATCTTTCCACATGCTCAATTCTGAGAGATAATTTGTTTGAAAGCCGCCTTCACCTAGCTTGTTGGGAACACAAAGTTTCTTTTCAGTTGCAAACTCCACACCATACATATATATGAGGAGTTACTAGCTCCAACCCGGTTTTACAGTAAAAACTGCAGGAACATAAAACAGGCATTCGGAAACACACTGAGAAACCAGAGTAAAAGTTTCTCCTGCAACACGTTCCCTTTGTGCTAGATGATCGAACTTCTCTCCACATACACAGTTCTGAGGAATAAGTGTGTGTGAAAGCCGACCTTCACCTAGCTTGTTGGGAACACAAAGATTCTTTTCTGTAGAAAACTCCACACCATAAATATCTATGGGTTTGGGCTAGCTCCAACTCGGTTCTACAGTGAAAAATGCAGGAACTTCAAACCGGCACTAGGAAAAAACTGAGAAACCAGAGTAAAAGTTTCTCCTGCAACCCGTTCCATTTGTGCTAGATGAACGAACGTCTCTCCACATGCTCAGTTCTAAGAGATAAGTGTGTTTGAAAGCCGACCTTCACCTAGCTTGTTGGGAACACAAAGTTTCTTTTAACTTGCAGACACTAATCCATACATATCTATGATTAGGTAGTAGCTCCAAATCGGTTTTACTGTGAAACCTGCAGGAACTTCAAACCGGCACTAGAAAACAGACTGAGAAACCAGAGTAAAAATTTCTCCTCTAACACGTTCCCTTGGTGGTAGATGAACGAACGTCTCTCAACATGCTCAATTCTGAGAGATATTTGTCTTTGAAAGCCGTGCTACACCTAGCTTGTTGGAAACACAAAGTTTATTTTCTGTTGCAAACTCCACTCCATACATATATATGGGGAGGTAATAGCTCAAAATCGTTTTTACAGTGAAAACTACAGGAACTTCAAACCGGCACTAGGAAACAGTCTGTGAAACCAGAGTAAAACTTTCACCTGCAAACCGTTCCCTTTTTGCTAGATGAACGAACGTCTCTCTACATGCTCAGTTCTGAGAGATAAGTGTGTGTGAAAGCCGACCTTCACCTAACTTGTTGGGAACAAAAAGTTTCTTTTCAGTAGCCAAATCCACTCCATACATATCAATGGTTATGGGCTAGCTCCAACACGGTTTTACAGTGAAAACTGCAGGAACTTCAAACCGGCACTAGGAAACATACTGAGAAACCAGAGTAAAAGTTTCTCCTGCAACCCATTCACTTTGTGCTAGATGAACGAACGTCTCTCCACATTCTCAGTTCTGAGAGATAAGTGTGTGTGAAAGCCGTACTTCACGTAGCTTGTGGGGAACACAAAGTTTCTTTTCAGTTGCCAAATCAACTCCATACATACTTATGGGGAGGTACTATCTCCAACAAGCTTTTACAGTGAAAACTGCAGGAACTTCAAACCGGCACTAGGAATAAGACTGAGAAACCAGAGTAAAATTTCTCCTGCAACCCGTTCCCTTTGTGATAGATGAAAGAACGTCTCTCCACATGCTCAGTCCTGAGAGATAAGTGTGTGAAAGCCGTTCTTCACATAGCTTTTAGGGAATACATAGTTTCTTTTCATTAAAAAACACCACTCCATACATATCTATTGGGAGGTACTAGCTCCAACGCTGTTTTACAGGGAAAACTGCAGGAACATAAAACCGGCACTAGGAAACAGACTGAGAAGCCAGAGTAAAAGTTTCTCCTGCAACCCGTTCCCTTTGTGATAGATGAACGAACGTCTCTCCAAATGCTCAGTTCTGAGAGATAAGTGTGTGTGAAAGACATCTTTCACATAGCATGTTGGGAAAACAAAGATTCTTTTCAGTAGCAAACTCCACTCCATACATATCTATGGGTATGTGCTAGCTCCAACTCGGTTTTACAGTGAAAAATGCAGGAACTTCAAACCGGCACTAGGAAACAGTCTGAGAATCCAGAGTAAAATTTTCTATTGCAAACCGTTCCCTTTTTTGATAGATGAAGGAACGTCTCCCCACATGCTCAGTTCTGAGAGATATTTCTGTGTTAAAGCCGTCCTTCACCTAACTTGTTGGGAGCACAAAGTTCCTATTCATTTGCAAACTCCACTCCATACATATATATGGGCAGGTACTAGCTCTAACTCGGTTTTACAGTGATAACTCAGGAACTTCAAACCGGCACTAGGAAACAAACTGAGAAACCAGAGTAAAAGTTTCTCCTGCAACCCGTTCCCTTTGGGCTAGATGAAAGAACGTCTCTCCACATGCTCAGTTCTGAGACATAAGTGTGTGTGAAAGCCGACCTTCACCTAACTTGTTGGGAACACAAAGTTTCTTTTCAGTAGCCAACTCCACTCCATACATATCAATGGTTATGGGCTAGCTCCAACACTGTTTTACAGGGAAAACTGCAGGAACATCAAACCGGCACTAGGAAACAGACTGAGCAACCAGAGTAAAAGTTTCTCCGGCAACCCATTCACTTTCTGCTAGATGAACGAACGTCTTTCCACATGCTCAGTTCTGAGAGAATATTATGTGTGAAATCCGTCCTTCAACTAGCTTGTTGGGAACACAGGGTTTCTTTTAGGTTGCAAAATCCACTCCATACATATATACGGGGAAGTACTAGCTCCAACTCTGTTTTACAGTGAAAATTGCAGGAACTTCAAAACGGCACTAGGAAACAGACTGAGAAACCAGAGTAAAAGTTTCTAATGCAACCCGTTCCCTTCATGCGAGATGAAAGATTGTCTCTCCACATGCTCAGTTCTGAGAGATAAGTGTGTTTGGAAGCCGTCCTTCACCTAGCTTGTTGGGATCACAAAGTTTCTTTTCAGTTGCAAACTCCAATCCATACATTTATATGGGGAGTTACTAGCTCCAAATCGGTTTTACAGTGAAAAATGCAGGAACTTCTAACCGGCACTAGGAAACAGACTGAGAAACCAGAGAAAAAGTTTCCCCTGAAAACCTTTCCCTTAGTGCTTGATGAACGAACATCTCTCCACATGCTCATTTCTGTGACGTAAGTGTATGTGAAAACCGTACTTCAACTTGCTTGTTGGGAACACAAAGTTTCTTTTCAGTAGCAATCTCCACTCCATAAATATCTATGGGTATGGGCTAGCTCCAACTCGGTTTTACAGTGAAAAATGCAGGAACTTCAAACCGGCACTAGGAAACAGTCTTAGAATCCAGAATAATAGTTTCTCCTGCAAGCCGTTCCCTTTGTGATAGATGAACGAACATCTTTCCACATGCTCAATTCTGAGAGATAAGTGTGTTTGAAAGCCTCCTTCACCTAGCTTGTTGGGAACACAAAGTTTCTTTTCAGTTACAAACTCCACTCCATATATATATACTGGAAGGTACTACCTCAAACGCGGTTTTACAGTGAAAACTGCAGGAACTTCAAACCGGCACTAGGAAACAACTGAGAATCCAGAGTAAAAGTTTCTCCTGCAACCCGTTCCCTTGGTGCTAGATGAACGAACGTCTCCCCACATGCTCAGTTCTTAGAGATAAGTGTGTGTGAAAGCCTTCCTTCACCTAGCTTGTTGGGAACAGAAAGATTCTTTTCAGTTGCCAACTCCACTCAATACATATATATGGGGATGTACTAGCTCCTACTCTGTTTTACAGGGAAAACTGCAGGAACTTCAAACCGGCACTAGGAAACAGACTGAGAAACCATGGTAATAGTTTCTCCTGCAACACGTTTCCTTTGTGATAGATGAACGAACGTCCCTCCACAAGCTCAGTTCTGAGAGATAAGTGTGTGTGAAAGCCGTCCTTCACCTAGATTGTGTGGAACACAAAGTTTATTTTCATTTGCAAACTCCAATCCATATATAATTATCGGTAGGGTCTAGCTCCAACTCGGTTTTACAGTGAAAACTGCAAGAACTTCAAACTGGCACTAGGAAACAGACTAAGAAAACAGGGTAAAAATTTCTCCTGCAACCCGTTCCCTTTGTGTTAGATGAACGACCGTCTCTCCACATGCTCAGTTCCGAGATAAGTGTGTGTGAAAGCCATCCTTCACATATCTTGTTGGGAACACAAAGTTTATTTTCAGTTGCACACTCCAATCCATACATATCTATTTGTAGGGACTATCTCCAACTCGGTTTTACAGTGAAAAATGCAGGAACTTCAAACCGGCATTAGAAAACAGACTGAGAAACCAGAGTAATAGTTTCTCCTGCAAAACGTTTCCTTTGTGATAGATGAACGAACGTCTCTCCTCATGCTCAGTTCTGATAGATAAGTGTGTGTGAAAGCCGTACTTCAACTAGATTGTTGGGAACACAAAGTTTCTTTTCACTTGGAAACCCCACTCCATACATATATATGGGGAGGTACTATGTCCAAATCGGTTTTACAGTGAAAAATGCAGGAACTTCAAACCGGCACTAGGAAACAGACTGAGAATCCAGAGTAAAAGTTTCACTTGCAACCCGTTTCCGTTGGGCTAATTGAAAGTACGTCTCTCCACATACTCAGTTCTGAGGGATAATTGTGTTTGATAGCCGTTCTTCAACTAGCTTGTTGGGAACACAAGGTTTCTTTCAAGTTGCCAACTCCACTCCATACATTTATATTGGGAGGTACTAGATACAACTCGGTTTTACAGTGATAACTCTGGAAATTCATACCTGCACTAGGAAAAAGACTGAGAAACCAGAGGGATAGTTTCTCCTGCAACCCGTTCCAATTGTGCTAGATGAACGAACGTCTCTCCACATGCTCATTTCTGAGAGATAAGTCTGTGTGAAAGCCTTCCTTCACTTAGCTTGTTGGGAACAAAAAGATTCTTTTCCCTTGCCAAATCCACTCCATACCTATCTATGGGTATGGGCAAGCTCCATATCGGTTTTAGAGTGAAAACTGCAGGAACTTCAAACAGGCACTAGGAAACAGACTGAGAACCCAGAGTAAAAGATTCTCCAACAAACCGTTCCCTTTCTGCTAGATGAAAGAACGTCTCTCCACATGCTCAGTTCTGAGAAATATGTCTGTGTGAAAGCCGTACTTCACGTAGCTTGTTGGGAACACAAAGTATCTTTTCAGTTGCCAAATCCACTCCATACATATAGATGATGAAGTACTAGCTCCAACTCGGTTTTACAGTGAAAACTGCAGAAACTTCAAACCGGCACTAGGAAACAGACTTAGAAACCAGAGTAAAAGTTTCTCCTGCAAACAGTTCCCTTTGTGCTAATGAACGAACTTCTCTCCAAATGCTCAGTTCTGAGAGTTAAGTGTGTGTGATAGCCGTCCTTCATATAGCTTGTTGGGAACACAATGTTTCTTTTCATTAACAAACTCCAATCCATACATATCTATGGGTAGGGAATAGCTCCAACTCGGTTTTACAGGGAAAACTGCAGGAAATTCCAACCGGCACTAGGAAACAGAATGAGAAACCAGAGTAAATGTTTCTCCTGCAACCCATTCACTTTGTGCTAGATGAACGAACGTCTCTCCACATGCTCATTTCTGAGATAAGTGTGTGTGAAAGCCGTCCTTCCATTGGCTTGTTGGGAACACAATTTTTGTTTTAAGTTGCAAACTCCAATCCATACATATCTATGATTAGGGACTAGCTCCAACTCGGTTTTACAGTGAAAACTGCAGGAACTTCAAACCGGCACTAGAAAACAGACTGAGAATCAAAAGTAAAGTTTCCCCTGCAACACGTTCCCTTTGTGACAGATGAACGAACGTCTCTCAACATGCTCATTTCTGAGAGATATTTGTGTTTGAAAGCCGTGCTTCACCTAGATTGTTGGGAACACAAAGTTTATTTTCAGTTTCAAACTCCACTCCATACATATATATGGGGAGGAACTAGCTCCAAATCGGTTTTACAGTGAAAACTGCAGGAACTTCATACCGGCACTAGGAAACAGAATGAGAAACCAGAGTAAAATTTTCCCCTGCAACACGTTCCCATTGTGCTAGATGAAAGAAGGTCTCTCCTCATGCACCGTTCTGAGAGATAAGTGTGATTGAAATCCGTCCTTCACCTAGCTTGTTGGGAACACAAAGTTTCTTTCGAGTTGCCAACTCCACTACATACATATTTATGGGGAGGCAGTAGATCCAACTTGGTTTTACAGTGATAACTCAGGAACTTCAATCCGGCACTAGGAAACAGACTGATAAACCAAGGTAAAAGTTTCACCTGCATCCAGTTTCATTTGTTCTAGATGGACGAACATCTCTCCAGATGCTTATATCTGAGAGATAAGTGTGTGTGAAGCCTTCCTTCACCTAGCTTTTTGGGAACTCAATGTTTCTTTTCAGTTGAAAACTCCACTCCATACATATATATAGGGAGGTACTAGCTCCAACACGGTTTTTCAGTGAAAACTGCAGGAACTTCAAACCGGCAATAGGAAACAGACATAGAAACCAGAGTAAAAGTTTCTCCTGCAAACCGATCCCTTTGTGCTAGATGAAGGAACGTCCCTCCACATGCTCAGTTCTGAGAGATAAGTGTGTGTGAAAGCCGTACTTCAACTAGATTGTTGGGAACACAAAGTTCCTTTTCACTTGGAAACCCCACTCCATACATACATATGGAGAAGTACTAGCTCCAACTCGGCTTTACAGTGAAAACTGCTGGAAATTCCAATGGCACTAAGAAACAGAATGAGAAACCTGAGTAAAAGTTTCCCTTGCAACCCGTTCCCTTTGTGCTAGATGAACGAAAGTCTCTCCACATGCTCAGTTCTGAGAGATAAGTGTTTGTGAAAGCCGCCCTTCATATAGCTTGTTGGGAACACAAAGTTTCTTTTCATTAACAAACACCACTCCATACATATCTATGGGTAGGGACTATCTCCAACTCGGTTTTACAGTGAAAACTGCAGGAAATTCAAAGCGGCACTAGGAAACAGACTCAGAAACCAGAGTAATAGTTACTCCTGCAACCCGTTCAATTTGTGCTAGATGAACGAACGTCTCTCCACATGCTCAGTTCTGAGAGAAGTGTGTGTGAAACCGTCCTTCCATTGGCTTGTTGGGAACACAAATTTTCTTTTAAGTTGCAAACTCCAATCCATACATATCTATGATTAGGGACTAGCTCCAACTCTGTTTTACAGTGAAAACTGCAGGAACTTCATACGGGCACTAGAAAACCTACTGAGAAACCAGAGTAAAAGTTTCTCCTGCAACACGTTCCCTTTGTGATAGATGAACGAACGTCTCTCCACATGCTCAGTTCTGAGAGTTAAGCCTGTGTGAAAGCCGTCCTTCAACAGGCTTGTTGGAAACACAAAGCTTCTATAAATTGGCAATCTCCAATCCATAAATATATATACGGAGGTACTAGCTCCAACTCGGTTTAACCGTGATAACTCAGGAACTTCAATGTGGCAGTAGAAAACAGACTGAGAAAATAGAGTAATTGTTTCTCCTGCAACCCGTTCCATTTGTGCTAGATGAACGAACTTCTCCCCACATGCTAAGTTCTGAGAGATAAGTCTGTGTGAAAGCTGTCCTTCACCAAGCTTGTTGGGAAAACAAAGTTTCTTTTAAGTTGCAAGCTCTAATCCATACATATATATGGGGAGGTGCTAGCTAGAACACGGGTTTACAGTGAAAACTGCAGAAACATCAAACCGGCACTAGGAAACAGACTGAGAAAGCCGAGAAAAAGTTTTCCCTGCAACCCGTTCCCTTTGTGCTAGATGAACGAACTTCTCTCCACATGCTCAGTTCTGAGAGTAGTGTGTGTGAAACCGTCCTTCCATTTGCTTGTTGGGAACACAATTTTTCTTTTAAGTTGCAAACTCCAATCCATACATATCTATGATTAGGGATTAGCTCCAACTCTATTTTACAGTGAAAACTGCAGGAACTTCAAACCTGCACTAGAAAACAGACTGAGAAACCAGAGTAAAAGTTTCTCCTGCAACACGTTCCCTTGGTGATAGATGAACGAACGTCTCTCCACATGCTCAATTCTGAGAGAAAAGTGTGTTTCAAAGCCGTGCTTCACCTAGCTTGTTGGGAACACAAAGTTTCTTTTCAGTTGCAAATTCCACTCAATAAATATATATATGGGGAAGTACTAGCCCCAACTCGGCTTTACAGTGAAAACTGCAGGAAATTCCAACCAGCACTAAGAAACAGACTGAGAAACCAGAGTAAAAGTTTCTCCTGCAACCCGTTCCTTTGTGCTAGATGAACGAACGTCTCTCCAAATGCTCAGTTCTGAGAGATATGTCTGTGTGAATGCTGTCCTTCACACAGCTTGTTTGGAACACAAAGTATCTTTTCAGTTGAAAATTCCACTCCATACATGTCTATGGGTATGTGCTAGCTCCAACTCGGTTTTACAGTGAAAACTGCAGGAATTTCAAACCGGCAATATGAAACAGACTTAGAAACCAGAGTAAAAGATTCTCCTGCAAACAGTTCCCTTTGTGTTAGATGAACGAACGCCTCTACAAATGCTCAATTCTGAGAGAAAAGTGTGTTTTAAAGCCGTACTTCACCTAGCTTGTAGGGAACACAAAGTTTCTTTTCAGTTTCAAACTCCAATCCATACATATATATGGGGAAGTACTAGCTCCAAATCGGCTTTACAGTGAAAACTGCAGGAAATTCAAACCGGCACTAGAAAACAGACTGAGAATCCAGAGTAAAAGTTTCCCTGCAAAAGTTCCTTTTCTGATAGATGAACGAACGTCTATCCACATGCTCAGTTCTGAAACATATGTGTGTGTGAAAGCCGTCCTTCAACTTGCTTGTTGGGAACACAAAGTTTCTTTTCAATTGCCAACTCCACTCCATACATATATATGGGTATGGACTAGCTCCAACTCGGTTTTACAGTGAAAACTGCAGGAACTTCAAACCGGCAGTAGGAAACAGAATGAGAAACCAGAGTAAAAGTTTCTCATGCAACCAGTTCCCTTTCTGCTAGATGAACGAAAGTCTCTCCACATGCTCAGTTCTGAGAGATATGTCTGTGTGAAAGCCGTCTTTCACGTAGCTTGTTGGGAACACAAAGTATCTTTTCTGTTGCCATTTCCACTCCATACATATATATGGGGTAGTAGTAGTTCAAACTCGGTGTTACAGTGAAAACTGCAGGAACTTGGACCCGGCACTAAGAAACAGACTTAGAAACCAGAGTAAAAGTTTCTACTGCAACCCGTTTCCTTTGTGCTAGATGAATGAAAGTCTCTCCACATGCTCAGTTCTGAGAGATAAGTGTGTATCAAAGCCGTCCTTCACATAGCTTGTTGGGAACACAAAGTTTCTTTTTTTAACAAACACCACTCCATACATATCTATGGGTAGGGACAATCTCCAACTCGGTTTTATAGTGAAAACAGCAGGAAATACAAACCTGCACTAGGAAACAGCCTGAGAAACCAGAGTAAAAGTTATTCCTGCAACCCGTTCACTTTGTGCTAGATGAACGAACGTCTCTCCACATGCTCAGTTCTGAGAGAAGTCTGTGTGAAAGCAGTCCTACCGTTAGCTTGTTGGGAACACAATGTTTCTTTTAAGTTTCAATGTCTAATCCATATATATCTATGATTAGGGACTAGCTCCAACTCGGCTTTACACTGAAAACTGCAGGAAATTCAAACCGGCACTAGAAAACAGACTGAGAAACCAGAGTAAAAGTTTCTCCTGCATCACGATCCCTTTGTGATAGATGAAGGAACGTCTCTCCACATGCTCAATTCTGAGAGATATGTGTCTTTGTAAGCCGAGCTTCACCTAGCTTGTTGGGAACACAAAGTTAATTTTCAGTTGCAAACTCAACTCCATACATAAATATGGGAAGGTACTAGCTCCAACTCGGTTTTAAAGTGATAACTCAGGAACTTCAAAACGGCACTAGAATACAGACAGAGAAACCAGAGTAAAATTTCTCATGCAGACCGTTCCCTTTGTGCTAGATGAAAGAAAGTCTCTCCACATGCTCAGTTCTGAGAGATAATTCTGTGTGAAAGCCGTCTTTCACCTTGCTTGTTGGGAACACATAGTTTCTTTTTAGTTGCCAATTCCAATCCATACATATATATGGGGAATTACCAACACCAAATCGGTTTTACAGTGAAAACTGAAGGAATTTCAAACCGGCACTAGGAAACAGACTTAGAAACCAGAGTAAAAGATTCTCCTGCAACCAGTTCCCTTTGTGCTAGATGAACGAACGTCTCTACACATGCTCAGATCTGAGAGATATGTGTGTTAAAGCCATCCTTCACATAGCTTGTTGGGAACACAAAGTTTCTTTTCATTAACAAACTCCACTCCATACATATCTATAGGTAGGGACTATCTCCAACTCGGTTTTACAGTGAATACTGCAGGAAATTCAATCCGGCACTAGGAAAGAGACTGAGAATACAGAGTAAATGTTTCTCCTGCAACCCGTTCACTTTGTGCTATATGAACGAACGTCTCTCCACATGCTCAGTTCTGAGATATAAGTGTGTGTGAAAGAAATCCTTCACTTAGCTTTTGGGGAACACAAAGTTTCTTTTCGGTTGTAAACTCCACTCCATACATATCTATGGGTATGGGCTAGCTCCAACACGGATTTACAGTGAAACTGCAGGAAATTGAAACCGGCTCTAGGAAACAGACTGAGAAACAAGAGTAAAAGTTTCTCCTGCAACCCGTTCCATTTTTGTTACATGAACGAACGTCACTCCACATGCTCAGTTCTGAGAATTATGTCTGTGTGAAAGCCGTCTTTCACGTAGCTTGTTGGGAACACAAAACATCTTTTAAGTTGCCAACTCCACTCCAAACATATATATGGGGAAGTACTAACTCCAACTCGCTTTTACAGTGAAAAATGCGGGAACTTCAAACTGGCACTAGGAAACAGACTGAGAAATCAGAGTAAAAGTTTCTCCTGCAACCCGTTCCCTTTGTGCTAGATGAAAGAACGTCTCTCCACATGCTCAGTTCTGAGAGATAAGTGTGTGTGAAAGCCGTCCTTCAACTATCTTGTTGGGAATACAAAGTTTCTATGTATTTGCAAATTCCACTCCATACATAAATAAGGGATTGTACTAGCTCCAACTCGGTTTTACAGTGATAACTCAGGAACTTCATACAGGCACTAGAATACAGACTGAGAAACCAGAGTAAAAATTTCACATGCAAACCGTTCCCCTAGTTCTAGATGAAAGAACGTCTCTCCACATGCTCAATTCTGAGAGATAAGTGTGTTAGAAAGCCGTCTTTCACCTAGCTTGTTCGGAACACAAAGTTTCTTTTCAGTTGCAAACACCACTCAATACATATATATGGGGAAGTACTAGGTCCATCTCGGCTTTACAGTGAAAATCGCGGAACTTCCAACAGGCACTAAGAAACAGACTGAGAAACCAGAGAAAAAGTTTCTACTGCAACACGTTCCCTTTGTGCTAGATGAAAGAAAATCTCTCCACATGCTCAGTTCTGAGAGATATGTCTGTGTGAAAGCCCTACTTCACGTAGCTTGTTGGGAACACAAAGTATCTTTTCAGTTGCCAACTCCACTCCATACATACATATGGGGAAGTACTAACTCCAACTCGATTTTACAGTAAAAACTGCAGGAACTTCAAACAGGCACTAGGAAACAGACTGAGAAACCAGAGTAATAGATTCTACTGCAACCCGTTCCCTTTGTGCTAGATGAACGAACGTCTCTCCAAATGCTCAGTTCTGAGAGATAAGTGTGTGTGAAAGCCGTCCTTCACATAGCTTTTTGGGAAAACAAAGTTTCTTTTAATTAACAAACTCCACTCCATACATATCTATGGGTAGGGACTAGCTCCAACTCGGCTTTACACTGAAAACTGCAGGAAATTCAAACCGGCACTAGAAAACAGACTGAGAAACCAGAGTAAAAGTTTCTCCTGCATCACGATCCCTTTGTGATAGATGAAGGAACGTCTCTCCACATGCTCAATTCTGAGAGATATGTGTCTTTGTAAGCCGAGCTTCACCTAGCTTGTTGGGAACACAAAGTTAATTTTCAGTTGCAAACTCAACTCCATACATAAATATGGGAAGGTACTAGCTCCAACTCGGTTTTAAAGTGATAACTCAGGAACTTCAAAACGGCACTAGAATACAGACAGAGAAACCAGAGTAAAATTTCTCATGCAGACTGTTCCATTTGTGCTAGATGAAAGAACGTCTCTCCACATGCTCAATTCTGAGAGATAAGTGTGTTAGAAAGCCGTCTTTCACCTAGCTTGTTGGGAACACAAAGTTAATTTTCATTAACAAACTCCACTCCATACATATCTATGGGTAGGGACTAGCTCCAACTCGGTTTTACAGTGAAAACTGCCGGAAATTCAAACCGGCACTAGGAAACAGACTGAGAAACCAGAGTAATATTTTCTCCTGCAACACGTTCATTTTGTGCTACATGAACGAACGTCTCTCATCATGCTCAGTTCTGAGATATGTGTGTGTGTGAAAGCTGTCCTTCCCTTGGCTTGTTGGGAACACAATGTTTGTTTTAAGTTGCAAACACCAATCCATACATATCTATGATTAGGGACAAGCTCCAACTCGGTTTTACAGTGAAAACTGCAGGAACTTCAAAACGGCACTTGAAAACAGACTGAGAAACCAGAGTAAATGTTTCTCCTTCAACACGTTCCATTTGTGCTAGATGATCGAACGTCTCTCCACATGCTCAGTTCTGAGAGATAAGTGTGTGTTAAAGACATTCTTCACATAGCATGTTGGGAACACTAAGACTCTTTTATGTTACAAACTCCACTGCATACATATTTATGGGTAGGTACTAACTCCAACTCTGATTGACATGAAAACTGCAGGAAATTAAAACCGGCTATAGGAAACAGACTGAGAATCCAGAGAAAAATTTCCCCTGCAACCCATTCCCTTTGTGCTAGATGAACGAACGTCTCTCCACATGCTCAATTCTGAGAGATAAGTGTATTTGAATGCCGTCTTCAACTAGCTTGTTGGGAACAAAAAGTTCCTTTTCAGTTGCCAACTCGTCTCCATACAAATCTATGGGTATGGGCTAGCTCCAACTCGGTTTTACAGTGATAACTCAGAAACTTCAAACCGGCACTAGAAAACAGACTGAGAAACCAGAGTAAAAATTTCCCCTGCAATCCGTTACCTTTGTCCTAAATGAACGAACGTCTCTCCACATGCTCAGATCTGAGAGATAAGTCTCTGTGAAAGCCTACCTTCACCTAGCTTGTTGGGAACACAAAGTTTCTTTTCAGTTGCAAACTCCATTCCATACATACATATGGGGAGGTACTAGCTCCAAATCGGTTTTACAGTGAAAACTGCAGGAATGTCAAACCGGCACTTGGAAACAGACTGAGAAACCAGAGTAAAAGTTTTTCGTGCAACCTGTTCCCTTTTTGCTAGATGAATGAACGTCTCCCCACATGCTAAGTTCTGAGAGATAAGTCTGTGTGAAAGCTGTCCTTCACCAAGCTTGTTGGGAAAACAAAGTTTCTTTTAAGTTGCAAGCTCTAATCCATACATATATATGGGGAGGTGCTAGCTAGAACACGGGTTTACAGTGAAAACTGCAGGAACATCAAACCGGCACTAGGAAACAGACTGAGAAAACCGAGAAAAAGTTTTCCCTACAAACCGTTCCCTTTGTGCTAGATGAACGAACATCTCTCCACATGCTCAGTTCTGAGAGTAGTGTGTGTGAAACCGTCCTTCCATTTGCTTGTTGGGAACACAATTTTTCTTTTAAGTTGCAAACTCCAATCCATACATATCTATGATTAGGGATTAGCTCCAACTCTATTTTACAGTGAAAACTGCAGGAACTTCAAACCTGCACTAGAAAACAGACTGAGAAACCAGAGTAAAAGTTTCTCCTGCAACACGTTCCCTTTGTGATAGATGAACGAACGTCTCTCCACATGCTCAATTCTGAGAGAAAAGTGTGTTTGAAAGCCGTGCTTCACCTAGCTTGTTGGGAACACAAAGTTTCTTTTCAGTTGCAAATTCCACTCAATACATATATATGGGGAAGTACTAGCCCCAACTCGGCTTTACAGTGAAAACTGCAGGAAATTCCAACCAGCACTAAGAAACAGACTGAGAAACCAGAGTAAAAGTTTCTCCTGTAACCCGTTCCTTTGTGCTAGATGAACGAACGTCTCTCCAAATGCTCAGTTCTGAGAGATATGTCTGTGTGAATGCTGTCCTTCACACAGCTTGTTTGGAACACAAAGTATCTTTTCAGTTGAAAATTCCACTCCATACATGTCTATGGGTATGTGCTAGCTCCAACTCGGTTTTACAGTGAAAACTGCAGGAATTTCAAACCGGCAATAGGAAACAGACTTAGAAACCAGAGTAAAAGATTCTCCTGCAAACAGTTCCCTTTGTGTTAGATGAACGAACGCCTCTACACATGCTCAATTCTGAGAGATAAGTGTGTTTTAAAGCCGTACTTCACCTAGCTTGTAGGGAACACAAAGTTTCTTTTCAGTTTCAAACTCCAATCCATACATATATATGGGGAAGTACTAGCTCCAAATCGGCTTTACAGTGAAAACTGCAGGAAATTCAAACCGGCACTAGAAAACAGACTGAGAATCCAGAGTAAAAGTTTCCCTGCAAAAGTTCCTTTTCTGATAGATGAACGAACGTCTATCCACATGCTCAGT
This sequence comes from Camelus bactrianus, assembly GCF_048773025.1. NCBI lineage: Eukaryota > Metazoa > Chordata > Mammalia > Artiodactyla > Camelidae > Camelus > Camelus bactrianus. The sequence goes on along the minus strand of NC_133539.1, from coordinate 137,731,240 downwards.
TCTGAAACATATGTGTGTGTGAAAGCCGTCCTTCAACTTGCTTGTTGGGAACACAAAGTTTCTTTTCAATTGCCAACTCCACTCCATACATATATATGGGTATGGACTAGCTCCAACTCGGTTTTACAGTGAAAACTGCAGGAACTTCAAACCGGCAGTAGGAAACAGAATGAGAAACCAGAGTAAAAGTTTCTCATGCAACCAGTTCCCTTTCTGCTAGATGAACGAAAGTCTCTCCACATGCTCAGTTCTGAGAGATATGTCTGTGTGAAAGCCGTCTTTCACGTAGCTTGTTGGGAACACAAAGTATCTTTTCTGTTGCCATTTCCACTCCATACATATATATGGGGTAGTAGTAGTTCAAACTCGGTGTTACAGTGAAAACTGCAGGAACTTGGACCCGGCACTAAGAAACAGACTTAGAAACCAGAGTAAAAGTTTCTACTGCAACCCGTTTCCTTTGTGCTAGATGAATGAAAGTCTCTCCACATTCTCAGTTCTGAGAGATAAGTGTGTATCAAAGCCGTTCTTCACATAGCTTGTTGGGAACACAAAGTTTCTTTTTTTAACAAACACCACTCCATACATATCTATGGGTAGGGACAATCTCCAACTCGGTTTTACAGTGAAAACAGCAGGAAATTCAAACCTGCACTAGGAAACAGCCTGAGAAACCAGAGTAAAAGTTATTCCTGCAACCCGTTCACTTTGTGCTAGATGAACGAACGTCTCTCCACATGCTCAGTTCTGAGAGAAGTCTGTGTGAAAGCCGTCCTACCGTTAGCTTGTTGGGAACACAATGTTTCTTTTAAGTTTCAATGTCTAATCCATATATATCTATGATTAGGGACTAGCTCCAACTCGGCTTTACACTGAAAACTGCAGGAAATTCAAACCGGCACTAGAAAACAGACTGAGAAACCAGAGTAAAAGTTTCTCCTGCATCACGATCCCTTTGTGATAGATGAAGGAACGTCTCTCCACATGCTCAATTCTGAGAGATATGTGTCTTTGTAAGCCGAGCTTCACCTAGCTTGTTGGGAACACAAAGTTAATTTTCAGTTGCAAACTCAACTCCATACATAAATATGGGAAGGTACTAGCTCCAACTCGGTTTTAAAGTGATAACTCAGGAACTTCAAAACGGCACTAGAATACAGACAGAGAAACCAGAGTAAAATTTCTCATGCAGACCGTTCCCTTTGTGCTAGATGAAAGAAAGTCTCTCCACATGCTCAGTTCTGAGAGATAATTCTGTGTGAAAGCCGTCTTTCACCTTGCTTGTTGGGAACACAAAGTTTCTTTTTAGTTGCCAATTCCAATCCATACATATATATGGGGAAGTACCAACACCAAATCGGTTTTACAGTGAAAACTGAAGGAAGTTCAAACCGGCACTAGGAAACAGACTTAGAAACCAGAGTAAAAGATTCTCCTGCAACCAGTTCCCTTTGTGCTAGATGAACGAACGTCTCTACACATGCTCAGATCTGAGAGATATGTGTGTTAAAGCCATCCTTCACATAGCTTGTTGGGAACACAAAGTTTCTTTTCATTAACAAACTCCACTCCATACATATCTATAGGTAGGGACTATCTCCAACTCGGTTTTACAGTGAATACTGCAGGAAATTCAATCCGGCACTAGGAAAGAGACTGAGAATACAGAGTAAATGTTTCTCCTGCAACCCGTTCACTTTGTGCTATATGAACGAACGTCTCTCCACATGCTCAGTTCTGAGATATAAGTGTGTGTGAAAGCCATCCTTCACTTAGCTTTTGGGGAACACAAAGTTTCTTTTCGGTTGTAAACTCCACTCCATACATATCTATGGGTATGGGCTAGCTCCAACACGGATTTACAGTGAAAACTGCAGGAAATTGAAACCGGCTCTAGGAAACAGACTGAGAAACAAGAGTAAAAGTTTCTCCTGCAACCCGTTCCATTTTTGTTACATGAACGAACGTCACTCCACATGCTCAGTTCTGAGAATTATGTCTGCGTGAAAGCCGTGTTTCACGTAGCTTGTTGGGAACACAAAACATCTTTTAAGTTGCCAACTCCACTCCAAACATATATATGGGGAAGTACTAACTCCAACTCGCTTTTACAGTGAAAAATGCGGGAACTTCAAACTGGCACTAGGAAACAGACTGAGAAATCAGAGTAAAAGTTTCTCCTGCAACCCGTTCCCTTGTGCTAGATGAAAGAACGTCTCTCCACATGCTCAGTTCTGAGAGATAAGTGTGTGTGAAAGCCGTCCTTCAACTATCTTGTTGGGAATACAAAGTTTCTATGTATTTGCAAATTCCACTCCATACATAAATAAGGGATTGTACTAGCTCCAACTCGGTTTTACAGTGATAACTCAGGAACTTCATACCGGTACTAGAATACAGACTGAGAAACCAGAGTAAAAATTTCACATGCAAACCGTTCCCCTTGTTCTAGATGAAAGAACGTCTCTCCACATGCTCAATTCTGAGAGATAAGTGTGTTAGAAAGCCGTCTTTCACCTAGCTTGTTCGGAACACAAAGTTTCTTTTCAGTTGCAAACACCACTCAATACATATATATGGGGAAGTACTAGGTCCAACTCGGCTTTACAGTGAAAATCGCGGAACTTCCAACAGGCACTAAGAAACAGACTGAGAAACCAGAGAAAAAGTTTCTACTGCAACACGTTCCCTTTGTGCTAGATGAACGAAAATCTCTCCACATGCTCAGTTCTGAGAGATATGTCTGTGTGAAAGCCCTACTTCACGTAGCTTGTTGGGAACACAAAGTATCTTTTCAGTTGCCAACTCCACTCCATACATACATATGGGGAAGTACTAACTCCAACTCGATTTTACAGTAAAAACTGCAGGAACTTCAAACAGGCACTAGGAAACAGACTGAGAAACCAGAGTAATAGATTCTACTGCAACCCGTTCCCTTTGTGCTAGATGAACGAACGTCTCTCCAAATGCTCAGTTCTGAGAGATAAGTGTGTGTGAAAGCCGTCCTTCACATAGCTTTTTGGGAAAACATTGTTTCTTTTCATTAACAAACTTCACTCCATACATATCTATGGGTAGGGACTAGCTCCAACTCGGCTTTACACTGAAAACTGCAGGAAATTCAAACCGGCACTTGAAAACAGACTGAGAAACCAGAGTAAAAGTTTCTCCTGCATCACGATCCCTTTGTGATAGATGAAGGAACGTCTCTCCACATGCTCAATTCTGAGAGATATGTGTCTTTGTAAGCCGAGCTTCACCTAGCTTGTTGGGAACACAAAGTTAATTTTCAGTTGCAAACTCAACTCCATACATAAATATGGGAAGGTACTAGCTCCAACTCGGTTTTAAAGTGATAACTCAGGAACTTCAAAACGGCACTAGAATACAGACAGAGAAACCAGAGTAAAATTTCTCATGCAGACCGTTCCCTTTGTGCTAGATGAAAGAAAGTCTCTCCACATGCTCAGTTCTGAGAGATAATTCTGTGTGAAAGCCGTCTTTCACCTTGCTTGTTGGGAACACAAAGTTTCTTTTTAGTTGCCAATTCCAATCCATACATATATATGGGGAAGTACCAACACCAAATCGGTTTTACAGTGAAAACTGAAGGAAGTTCAAACCGGCACTAGGAAACAGACTTAGAAACCAGAGTAAAAGATTCTCCTGCAACCAGTTCCCTTTGTGCTAGATGAACGAACGTCTCTACACATGCTCAGATCTGAGAGATATGTGTGTTAAAGCCATCCTTCACATAGCTTGTTGGGAACACAAAGTTTCTTTTCATTAACAAACTCCACTCCATACATATCTATAGGTAGGGTCTATCTCCAACTCGGTTTTACAGTGATTACTGCAGGAAATTCAATCCGGCACTAGGAAAGAGACTGAGAATACAGAGTAAATGTTTCTCCTGCAACCCGTTCACTTTGTGCTATATGAACGAACGTCTCTCCACATGCTCAGTTCTGAGATATAAGTGTGTGTGAAAGCCATCCTTCACTTAGCTTTTGGGGAACACAAAGTTTCTTTTCGGTTGTAAACTCCACTCCATACATATCTATGGGTATGGGCTAGCTCCAACACGGATTTACAGTGAAAACTGCAGGAAATTGAAACCGGCTCTAGGAAACAGACTGAGAAACAAGAGTAAAAGTTTCTCCTGCAACCCGTTCCATTTTTGTTACATGAACGAACGTCACTCCACATGCTCAGTTCTGAGAATTATGTCTGCGTGAAAGCCGTCTTTCACGTAGCTTGTTGGGAACCCAAAACATCTTTTAATTTGCCAACTCCACTCCAAACATATATATGGGGAAGTACTAACTCCAACTCGCTTTTACAGTGAAAAATGCGGGAACTTCAAACTGGCACTAGGAAACAGACTGAGAAATCAGAGTAAAAGTTTCTCCTGCAACCCGTTCCCTTTGTGCTAGATGAAAGAACGTCTCTCCACATGCTCAGTTCTGAGAGATAAGTGTGTGTGAAAGCCGTCCTTCAACTATCTTGTTGGGAATACAAAGTTTCTATGTATTTGCAAATTCCACTCCATACATAAATAAGGGATTGTACTAGCTCCAACTCGGTTTTACAGTGATAACTCAGGAACTTCATACCGGCACTAGAATACAGACTGAGAAACCAGAGTAAAAATTTCACATGCAAACCGTTCCCCTTGTTCTAGATGAAAGAACGTCTCTCCACATGCTCAATTCTGAGAGATAAGTGTGTTAGAAAGCAGTCCTTCACCTAGCTTGTTCGGAACACAAAGTTTCTTTTCAGTTGCAAACACCACTCAATACATATATATGGGGAAGTACTAGGTCCAACTCGGCTTTACAGTGAAAATCGCGGAACTTCCAACAGGCACTAAGAAACAGACTGAGAAACCAGAGAAAAAGTTTCTACTGCAACACGTTCCCTTTGTGCTAGATGAACGAAAATCTCTCCACATGCTCAGTTCTGAGAGATATGTCTGTGTGAAAGCCCTACTTCACGTAGCTTGTTGGGAACACAAAGTATCTTTTCAGTTGCCAACTCCACTCCATACATACATATGGGGAAGTACTAACTCCAACTCGATTTTACAGTAAAAACTGCAGGAACTTCAAACAGGCACTAGGAAACAGACTGAGAAACCAGAGTAATAGATTCTACTGCAACCCGTTCCCTTTGTGCTAGATGAACGAACGTCTCTCCAAATGCTCAGTTCTGAGAGATATGTCTGTGTGAATGCTGTCCTTCACACAGCTTGTTTGGAACACAAAGTATCTTTTCAGTTGAAAATTCCACTCCATACATGTCTATGGGTATGTGCTAGCTCCAACTCGGTTTTACAGAGAAAACTGCAGGAATTTCAAACCGGCAATAGGAAACAGACTTAGAAACCAGAGTAAAAGATTCTCCTCAAACAGTTCCCTTTGTGTTAGATGAACGAACGCCTCTACACATGCTCAATTCTGAGAGATAAGTGTGTTTTAAAGCCGTACTTCACCTAGCTTGTAGGGAACACAAAGTTTCTTTTCAGTTTCAAACTCCAATCCATACATATATATGGGGAAGTACTAGCTCCAAATCGGCTTTACAGTGAAAACTGCAGGAAATTCAAACCGGCACTAGAAAACAGACTGAGAATCCAGAGTAAAAGTTTCCCTGCAAAAGTTCCTTTTCTGATAGATGAACGAACGTCTATCCACATGCTCAGTTCTGAAACATATGTGTGTGTGAAAGCCATCCTTCAACTTGCTTGTTGGGAACACAAAGTTTCTTTTCAATTGCCAACTCCACTCCATACATATATATGGGTATGGACTAGCTCCAACTCGGTTTTACAGTGAAAACTGCAGGAACTTCAAACCGGCAGTAGGAAACAGAATGAGAAACCAGAGTAAAAGTTTCTCATGCAACCAGTTCCCTTTCTGCTAGATGAACGAAAGTCTCTCCACATGCTCAGTTCTGAGAGATATGTCTGTGTGAAAGCCGTCTTTCACGTAGCTTGTTGGGAACACAAAGTTTCTTTTTTTAACAAACACCACTCCATACATATCTATGGGTAGGGACAATCTCCAACTCGGTTTTACAGTGAAAACAGCAGGAAATTCAAACCTGCACTAGGAAACAGCCTGAGAAACCAGAGTAAAAGTTATTCCTGCAACCCGTTCACTTTGTGCTAGATGAACGAACGTCTCTCCACATGCTCAGTTCTGAGAGAAGTCTGTGTGAAAGCCGTCCTACCGTTAGCTTGTTGGGAACACAATGTTTCTTTTAAGTTTCAATGTCTAATCCATATATATCTATGATTAGGGACTAGCTCCAACTCGGCTTTACACTGAAAACTGCAGGAAATTCAAACCGGCACTAGAAAACAGACTGAGAAACCAGAGTAAAAGTTTCTCCTGCATCACGATCCCTTTGTGATAGATGAAGGAACGTCTCTCCACATGCTCAATTCTGAGAGATATGTGTCTTTGTAAGCCGAGCTTCACCTAGCTTGTTGGGAACACAAAGTTAATTTTCAGTTGCAAACTCAACTCCATACATAAATATGGGAAGGTACTAGCTCCAACTCGGTTTTAAAGTGATAACTCAGGAACTTCAAAACGGCACTAGAATACAGACAGAGAAACCAGAGTAAAATTTCTCATGCAGACCGTTCCCTTTGTGCTAGATGAAAGAAAGTCTCTCCACATGCTCAGTTCTGAGAGATAATTCTGTGTGAAAGCCGTCTTTCACCTTGCTTGTTGGGAACACAAAGTTTCTTTTTAGTTGCCAATTCCAATCCATACATATATATGGGGAAGTACCAACACCAAATCGGTTTTACAGTGAAAACTGAAGGAAGTTCAAACCGGCACTAGGAAACAGACTTAGAAACCAGAGTAAAAGATTCTCCTGCAACCAGTTCCCTTTGTGCTAGATGAACGAACGTCTCTACACATGCTCAGATCTGAGAGATATGTGTGTTAAAGCCATCCTTCACATAGCTTGTTGGGAACACAAAGTTTCTTTTCATTAACAAACTCCACTCCATACATATCTATAGGTAGGGACTATCTCCAACTCGGTTTTACAGTGAATACTGCAGGAAATTCAATCCGGCACTAGGAAAGAGACTGAGAATACAGAGTAAATGTTTCTCCTGCAACCCGTTCACTTTGTGCTATATGAACGAACGTCTCTCCACATGCTCAGTTCTGAGATATAAGTGTGTGTGAAAGCCATCCTTCACTTAGCTTTTGGGGAACACAAAGTTTCTTTTCGGTTGTAAACTCCACTCCATACATATCTATGGGTATGGGCTAGCTCCAACACGGATTTACAGTGAAAACTGCAGGAAATTGAAACCGGCTCTAGGAAACAGACTGAGAAACAAGAGTAAAAGTTTCTCCTGCAACCCGTTCCATTTTTGTTACATGAACGAACGTCACTCCACATGCTCAGTTCTGAGAATTATGTCTGCGTGAAAGCCGTGTTTCACGTAGCTTGTTGGGAACCCAAAACATCTTTTAAGTTGCCAACTCCACTCCAAACATATATATGGGGAAGTACTAACTCCAACTCGCTTTTACAGTGAAAAATGCGGGAACTTCAAACTGGCACTAGGAAACAGACTGAGAAATCAGAGTAAAAGTTTCTCCTGCAACCCGTTCCCTTGTGCTAGATGAAAGAACGTCTCTCCACATGCTCAGTTCTGAGAGATAAGTGTGTGTGAAAGCCGTCCTTCAACTATCTTGTTGGGAATACAAAGTTTCTATGTATTTGCAAATTCCACTCCATACATAAATAAGGGATTGTACTAGCTCCAACTCGGTTTTACAGTGATAACTCAGGAACTTCATACCGGTACTAGAATACAGACTGAGAAACCAGAGTAAAAATTTCACATGCAAACCGTTCCCCTTGTTCTAGATGAAAGAACGTCTCTCCACATGCTCAATTCTGAGAGATAAGTGTGTTAGAAAGCCGTCTTTCACCTAGCTTGTTCGGAACACAAAGTTTCTTTTCAGTTGCAAACACCACTCAATACATATATATGGGGAAGTACTAGGTCCAACTCGGCTTTACAGTGAAAATCGCGGAACTTCCAACAGGCACTAAGAAACAGACTGAGAAACCAGAGAAAAAGTTTCTACTGCAACCCGTTCCCTTTGTGCTAGATGAACGAAAATCTCTCCACATGCTCAGTTCTGAGAGATATGTCTGTGTGAAAGCCCTACTTCACGTAGCTTGTTGGGAACACAAAGTATCTTTTCAGTTGCCAACTCCACTCCATACATACATATGGGGAAGTACTAACTCCAACTCGATTTTACAGTAAAAACTGCAGGAACTTCAAACAGGCACTAGGAAACAGACTGAGAAACCAGAGTAATAGATTCTACTGCAACCCGTTCCCTTTGTGCTAGATGAACGAACGTCTCTCCAAATGCTCAGTTCTGAGAGATAAGTGTGTGTGAAAGCCGTCCTTCACATAGCTTTTTGGGAAAACAAAGTTTCTTTTCATTAACAAACTCCACTCCATACATATCTATGGGTAGGGACTAGCTCCAACTCGGCTTTACACTGAAAACTGCAGGAAATTCAAACCGGCACTTGAAAACAGACTGAGAAACCAGAGTAAAAGTTTCTCCTGCATCACGATCCCTTTGTGATAGATGAAGGAATGTCTCTCCACATGCTCAATTCTGAGAGATATGTGTCTTTGTAAGCCGAGCTTCACCTAGCTTGTTGGGAACACAAAGTTAATTTTCAGTTGCAAACTCAACTCCATACATAAATATGGGAAGGTACTAGCTCCAACTCGGTTTTAAAGTGATAACTCAGGAACTTCAAAACGGCACTAGAATACAGACAGAGAAACCAGAGTAAAATTTCTCATGCAGACCGTTCCATTTGTGCTAGATGAAAGAAAGTCTCTCCACATGCTCAGTTCTGAGAGATAATTCTGTGTGAAAGCCGTCTTTCACCTTGCTTGTTGGGAACACAAAGTTTCTTTTTAGTTGCCAATTCCAATCCATACATATATATGGGGAAGTACCAACACCAAATCGGTTTTACAGTGAAAACTGAAGGAAGTTCAAACCGGCACTAGGAAACAGACTTAGAAACCAGAGTAAAAGATTCTCCTGCAACCAGTTCCCTTTGTGCTAGATGAACGAACGTCTCTACACATGCTCAGATCTGAGAGATATGTGTGTTAAAGCCATCCTTCACATAGCTTGTTGGGAACACAAAGTTTCTTTTCATTAACAAACTCCACTCCATACATATCTATAGGTAGGGACTATCTCCAACTCGGTTTTACAGTGAATACTGCAGGAAATTCAATCCGGCACTAGGAAAGAGACTGAGAATACAGAGTAAATGTTTCTCCTGCAACCCGTTCACTTTGTGCTATATGAACGAACGTCTCTCCACATGCTCAGTTCTGAGATATAAGTGTGTGTGAAAGCCATCCTTCACTTAGCTTTTGGGGAACACAAAGTTTCTTTTCGGTTGTAAACTCCACTCCATACATATCTATGGGTATGGGCTAGCTCCAACACGGATTTACAGTGAAAACTGCAGGAAATTGAAACCGGCTCTAGGAAACAGACTGAGAAACAAGAGTAAAAGTTTCTCATGCAACCCGTTCCATTTTTGTTACATGAACGAACGTCACTCCACATGCTCAGTTCTGAGAATTATGTCTGCGTGAAAGCCGTCTTTCACGTAGCTTGTTGGGAACCCAAAACATCTTTTAAGTTGCCAACTCCACTCCAAACATATATATGGGGAAGTACTAACTCCAACTCGCTTTTACAGTGAAAAATGCGGGAACTTCAAACTGGCACTAGGAAACAGACTGAGAAATCAGAGTAAAAGTTTCTCCTGCAACCCGTTCCCTTTGTGCTAGATGAAAGAACGTCTCTCCACATGCTCAGTTCTGAGAGATAAGTGTGTGTGAAAGCCGTCCTTCAACTATCTTGTTGGGAATACAAAGTTTCTATGTATTTGCAAATTCCACTCCATACATAAATAAGGGATTGTACTAGCTCCAACTCGGTTTTACAGTGATAACTCAGGAACTTCATACCGGCACTAGAATACAGACTGAGAAACCAGAGTAAAAATTTCACATGCAAACCGTTCCCCTTGTTCTAGATGAAAGAACGTCTCTCCACATGCTCAATTCTGAGAGATAAGTGTGTTAGAAAGCCGTCCTTCACCTAGCTTGTTCGGAACACAAAGTTTCTTTTCAGTTGCAAACACCACTCAATACATATATATGGGGAAGTACTAGGTCCAACTCGGCTTTACAGTGAAAATCGCGGAACTTCCAACAGGCACTAAGAAACAGACTGAGAAACCAGAGAAAAAGTTTCTACTGCAACACGTTCCCATTGTGCTAGATGAACGAAAATCTCTCCACATGCTCAGTTCTGAGAGATATGTCTGTGTGAAAGCCCTACTTCACGTAGCTTGTTGGGAACACAAAGTATCTTTTCAGTTGCCAACTCCACTCCATACATACATATGGGGAAGTACTAACTCCAACTCGATTTTACAGTAAAAACTGCAGGAACTTCAAACAGGCACTAGGAAACAGACTGAGAAACCAGAGTAATAGATTCTACTGCAACCCGTTCCCTTTGTGCTAGATGAACGAACGTCTCTCCAAATGCTCAGTTCTGAGAGATAAGTGTGTGTGAAAGCCGTCCTTCACATAGCTTTTTGGGAAAACAAAGTTTCTTTTCATTAACAAACTCCACTCCATACATATCTATGGGTAGGGACTAGCTCCAACTCGGTTTTACAGTGAAAACTGCCGGAAATTCAAACCGGCACTAGGAAACAGACTGAGAAACCAGAGTAATATTTTCTCCTGCAACACGTTCATTTTGTGCTACATGAACGAACGTCTCTCATCATGCTCAGTTCTGAGATATGTGTGTGTGTGAAAGCTGTCCTTCCCTTGGCTTGTTGGGAACACAATGTTTGTTTTAAGTTGCAAACACCAATCCATACATATCTATGATTAGGGACAAGCTCCAACTCGGTTTTACAGTGAAAACTGCAGGAACTTCAAAACGGCACTTGAAAACAGACTGAGAAACCAGAGTAAATGTTTCTCCTTCAACACGTTCCCTTTGTGCTAGATGATCGAACGTCACTCCACACGCTCAGTTCTGAGAGATAAGTGTGTGTTAAAGACATTCTTCACATAGCATGTTGGGAACACTAAGACTCTTTTATGTTACAAACTCCACTGCATACATATTTATGGGTAGGTACTAACTCCAACTCTGATTGACATGAAACATGCAGGAAATTAAAACCGGCTATAGGAAACAGACTGAGAATCCAGAGAAAAATTTCCCCTGCAACCCATTCCCTTTGTGCTAGATGAACGAACGTCTCTCCACATGCTCAATTCTGAGAGATAAGTGTATTTGAATGCCGTCTTCACCTAGCTTGTTGGGAACACAAAGTTCCTTTTCAGTTGCCAACTCGTCTCCATACAAATCTATGGGTATGGGCTAGCTCCAAATCGGTTTTACAGTGATAACTCAGAAACTTCAAACCGGCACTAGAAAACAGTCTGAGAAACCAGAGTAAAATTTTCTCATGCAACCCGTTACCTTTGTGCTAAATGAACGAACGTCTCTCCACATGCTCAGATCTGAGAGATAAGTCTCTGTGAAAGCCTACCTTCACCTAGCTTGTTGGGAACACAAAGTTTCTTTTCAGTTGCAAACTCCATTCCATACATATATATGGGGAGGTACTAGCTCCAAATTGGTTTTACAGTGAAAACTGCAGGAATGTCAAACCGGCACTTGGAAACAGACTGAGAAACCAGAGTAAAAGTTTTTCGTGCAACCTGTTCCCTTTTTGCTAGATGAATGAACGTCTCCCAACATGCTCAGTTCTAATAGATAATTCTGTGTGAAAGCCGTCTTTACCTAGCTTGTTGGGAACACAATGTTTCTATTCATTGGCAAACTCAACTCCATACATATATATGGGGATGTAGTAGCTCCAACTCTGTTTTACAGTGATAACTCAGGAACATCAAACCGGCACTTAAAAACAGACTGAGAAACCAGAGTAAATGTTTCTCCTGCTACTTGTTCCCTTTGTGCTAGATGAACGAACGTCTCTCCACATGCTCAGTTCTGAGAGATAAGTCTGTGTGAAAGCCGTCCTTCACCTAGCTTGTTGGGAACACAAAGTTTCTTTTCAGTTGCAAAATCCACTCCATTCATATCTATGGTTATGGGCTTGCTCCAACTCGGTTTTACAGTGAAAAATGCAGGAACTTCAAACCGGCACTAGGAAACAGACTGAGAAACCAGAGAAAAAGTTTCCCCTGCAACCCGTTCCCTTTCTGCTAGATGAACGAACGTCTTTCCACATGCTCAGTTCTGAGAAGTAAGTTTCTGTGAAAGCCGTACTTCAAGTAACTTGTTGTGAACACAAAGTTTCTTTTCAGTTGCAAACTCAACTCCATACATATATATGGGGAGGTACTAGCTCCAACTCTGTTTTATAGTGAAAACTGCAGGAACGTCAAACCGGCACTAGGTAACAAACTGAGAAACCAGAGAAATAGTTTTCCCTGCAACCCGTTCCCTTTGTGCTAGATGAACGAAGGTCACTCCACATGCTCAGTTCTGAGAGATATGTCTGTGTGAACGCCGTCCTTATCCTAGCTTGTTGGGAACACAATGTTTCTATTTATTTGCAAACTCCACTCCATATATATATATGGGAAAGGACTAGCTCCAACTTGGTTTTACAGTGATAACTCAGGAACTTCAAACCGGCACTAGAATACAGACTGAGAAACCAGAGTAAAAGTTTCTAATGCAAACCGTTCCCTTTGTGCTAGATGAACGAACGTCCATCCACATGCTCAAATCTGAGAGTTAAGTGTGTTTGAATGCCGTCCTTCACCTAGCTTGTTGGGAACACCAAGTTTCTTTTCATTAAAAAACTCCAATCCATTCATATCTATGGGTAGGGACTAGCTCCAACACGGTTTTACACTGAAAACTGCAGGAAGTTCAAACCGGAACTAGGAAACAGACTGAGAAACCAGAGTAAAATTTTCCCCTGCAACACGTTCCCATTGTGCTAGATGAAAGAAGGTCTCTCCTCATGCTCCGTTCTGAGAGATAAGTGTATTTGAATGCCGTCTTCACCTAGCTTGTTGGGAACACAAAGTTCCTTTTCAGTTGCCAACTCGTCTCCATACAAATCTATGGGTATGGGCTAGCTCCAACTCGGTTTTACAGTGATAACTCAGAAACTTCAAACCGGCACTAGAAAACAGTCTGAGAAACCAGAGTAAAAATTTCTCCTGCAACCCGTTACCTTTGTGCTAAATGAACGAACGTCTCTCCACATGCTCAGATCTGAGAGATAAGTCTCTGTGAAAGCCTACCTTCACCTAGCTTGTTGGGAACACAAAGTTTCTTTTCAGTTGCAAACTCCATTCCATACATATATATGGGGAGGTACTAGCTCCAAATTGGTTTTACAGTGAAAACTGCAGGAATGTCAAACCGGCACTTGGAAACAGACTGAGAAACCAGAGTAAAAGTTTTTCGTGCAACCTGTTCCCTTTTTGCTAGATGAACGAACGTCTCCCAACATGCTCAGTTCTGATAGATAATTCTGTGTGAAAGCCGTCTTTACCTAGCTTGTTGGGAACACAATGTTTCTATTCATTGGCAAACTCAACTCCATACATATATATGGGGATGTACTAGCTCCAACTCTGTTTTACAGTGATAACTCAGGAACATCAAACCGGCACTTAAAAACAGACTGAGAAACCAGAGTAAATGTTTCTCCTGCTACTTGTTCCCTTTGTGCTAGATGAACGAACGTCTCTCCACATGCTCAGTTCTGAGAGATAAGTCTGTGTGAAAGCCGTCCTTCACCTAGCTTGTTGGGAACACAAAGTTTCTTTTCAGTTGCAAAATCCACTCCATACATATCTATGGTTATGGGCTTGCTCCAACTCGGTTTTACAGTGAAAAATGCAGGAACTTCAAACCGGCACTAGGAAACAGACTGAGAAACCAGAGAAAAAGTTTCCCCTGCAACCCGTTCCCTTTCTGCTAGATGAACGAACGTCTTTCCACATGCTCAGTTCTGAGAAGTATGTTTCTGTGAAAGCCGTACTTCAATTACTTGTTGTGAACACAAAGTTTCTTTTCAGTTGCAAACTCAACTCCATACATATATATGGGGAGGTACTAGCTCCAACTCTGTTTTATAGTGAAAACTGCAGGAACGTCAAACCGGCACTAGGTAACAAACTGAGAAACCAGAGAAATAGTTTTCCCTGCAACCCGTTCCCTTTGTGCTAGATGAACGAAGGTCACTCCACATGCTCAGTTCTGAGAGATATGTCTGTGTGAAAGCCGTCCTTATCCTAGCTTGTTGGGAACACAATGTTTCTATTTATTTGCAAACTCCACTCCATATATATATATGGGAAAGTACTAGCTCCAACTTGGTTTTACAGTGATATCTCAGGAACTTCAAACCGGCACTAGAATACAGACTGAGAAACCAGAGTAAAAGTTTCTAATGCAAACCGTTCCCTTTGTGCTAGATGAACGAACGTCTCTCCACATGCTCAAATCTGAGAGTTAAGTGTGTTTCAATGCCGTCCTTCACCTAGCTTGTTGGGAACACCAAGTTTCTTTTCATTAAAAAACTCCAATCCATTCATATCTATGGGTAGGGACTAGCTCCAACACGGTTTTACACTGAAAACTGCAGGAAGTTCAAACCGGAACTAGGAAACAGACTGAGAAACCAGAGTAAAATTTTCCCCTGCAACACGTTCCCATTGTGCTAGATGAAAGAAGGTCTCTCCTCATGCTCCGTTCTGAGAGATAAGTGTGATTGAAAGCCGTCCTTCACCTAGCTTGTTGGGAACACAAAGTTTCTTTCCAGTTGCCAACTCCACTACATACATATTTATGGGGAGGCAGTAGATCCAACTTCGTTTTACAGTGATAACTCAGGAACTTCAAACCGGCACTAGGAAACAGACTGATAAACCAAGGTAAAAGTTTCACCTGCATCCAGTTTCATTTGTTCTAGATGAACGAACATCTCTCCAGATGCTTATTTCTGAGAGATAAGTGTGTGTGAAGCCTTCCTTCACCTAGCTTTTTGGGAACTCAATGTTTCTTTTCAGTTGAAAACTCCACTCCATACATATATATAGGGAGGTACTAGCTCCAACACGGTTTTTCAGTGAAAACTGCAGGAAATTCAAAACGGCAATAGGAAACAGACTTAGAAACCAGAGTAAAAGTTTCTCCTGCAAACCGATCCCTTTGTGCTAGATGAAGGAACGTCCCTCCACATGCTCAGTTCTGAGAGATAAGTGTGTGTGAAAGCCGTACTTCAACTAGATTGTTGGGAACACAAAGTTCCTTTTCACTTGGAAACCCCACTCCATACATATATATGGGGAAGTACTAGCTCCAACTCGGCTTTACAGTGAAAACTGCTGGAAATTCCAATGGCACTAAGAAACAGACTGAGAAACCTGAGTAAAAGTTTCTCTTGCAACCCGTTCCCTTTGTGCTAGATGAACGAAAGTCTCTCCACATGCTCAGTTCTGAGAGATAAGTGTTTGTGAAAGCCACCCTTCATATAGCTTGTTGGGAACACAAAGTTTCTTTTCATTAACAAACTCCACTCCATACATATCTATAGGTAGGGACTATCTCCAACTCGGTTTTACAGTGAAAACTGCAGGAAATTCAAAGCGGCACTAGGAAACAGACTGAGAAACCAGAGTAATAGTTACACCTGCAACCCGTTCAATTTGTGCTAGATGAAAGAACGTCTCTCCACATGCTCAGTTCTAAGAGAAGTGTGTGTGAAACCGTCCTTCCATTGGCTTGTTGGGAACAAAAATTTTCTTTTAAGTTGCAAACTCCAATCCATACATATCTATGATTAGGGACTAGCTCCAACTCTGTTTTACAGTGAAAACTGCAGGAACTTCTTACGGGCACTAGAAAACAGACTGAGAAACCAGATTAAAAGTTTCTCCTGCAACACGTTCCCTTTATGATAGATGAACGAACGTCTCTCCACATGCTCAGTTCTTAGAGTTAAGTCTGTGTGAAAGCCGTCCTACATCTAGCTTGTTGGAAACACAAAGCTTCTATAAATTTGCAATCTGCAATCCATACATATATATATGGAGGTACTAGCTCCAACTCGGTTTTACAGTGATAACTCAGGAACTTCAATGTGGCACTAGAAAACAGACTGAGAATATAGAGTAATTGTTTCTTCTGCAACCCGTTCCATTTGTGCTAGATGAACGAACTTCTCCCCACATGCTTAGTTCTGAGAGATAAGTCTGTGTGAAAGCTGCCCTTCACCAAGTTTGTTGGGAAAACAAAGTTTCTTTTCAGTTGCAAGCTCTAATCCATACATATATATGGGGAGGTGCTAGCTAGAACACGGGTTTACAGTGAAAACTGCAGGAACTTCAAACCGGCACTAGGAAACAGACTGAGAAAGCAGAGAAAAAGTTTTCCCTGCAACCTGTTCCCTTTTTGCTAGATGAACGAACGTCTCCCAACATGCTCAGTTCTGATAGATAATTCTGTGTGAAAGCCGTCTTTACCTAGCTTGTTGGGAACACAATGTTTCTATTCATTGGCAAACTCAACTCCATACATATATATGGGGATGTACTAGCTCCAACTCTGTTTTACAGTGATAACTCAGGAACATCAAACCGGCACTTAAAAACAGACTGAGAAACCAGAGTAAATGTTTCTCCTGCTACTTGTTCCCTTTGTGCTAGATGAACGAACGTCTCTCCACATGCTCAGTTCTGAGAGATAAGTCTGTGTGAAAGCCGTCCTTCACCTAGCTTGTTGGGAACACAAAGATTCTTTTCAGTTGCAAAATCCACTCCATACATATCTATGGTTATGGGCTTGCTCCAACTCGGTTTTACAGTGAAAAATGCAGGAACTTCAAACCGGCACTAGGAAACAGACTGAGAAACCAGAGAAAAAGTTTCCCCTGCAACCCGTTCCCTTTCTGCTAGATGAACGAACGTCTTTCCACATGCTCAGTTCTGAGAAGTAAGTTTGTGTGAAAGCCGTACTTCAAGTAACTTGTTGTGAACACAAAGTTTCTTTTCAGTTGCAAACACAACTCCATACATATATATGGGGAGGTACTAGCTCCAACTCTGTTTTATAGTGAAAACTGCAGGAACGTCAAACCGGCACTAGGTAACAAACTGAGAAACCAGAGAAATAGTTTTCCCTGCAACCCGTTCCCTTTGTGCTAGATGAACGAAGGTCACTCCACATGCTCAGTTCTGAGAGATATGTCTGTGTGAAAGCCGTCCTTATCCTAGCTTGTTGGGAACACAATGTTTCTATTTATTTGCAAACTCCACTCCATATATATATATGGGAAAGTACTAGCTCCAACTTGGTTTTACAGTGATATCTCAGGAACTTCAAACCGGCACTAGAATACAGACTGAGAAACCAGAGTAAAAGTTTCTAATGCAAACCGTTCCCTTTGTGCTAGATGAACGAACGTCTCTCCACATGCTCAAATCTGAGAGTTAAGTGTGTTTCAATGCCGTCCTTCACCTAGCTTGTTGGGAACACCAAGTTTCTTATCATTAAAAAACTCCAATCCATTCATATCTATGGGTAGGGACTAGCTCCAACACGGTTTTACACTGAAAACTGCAGGAAGTTCAAACCGGAACTAGGAAACAGACTGAGAAACCAGAGTAAAATTTTCCCCTGCAACACGTTCCCATTGTGCTAGATGAAAGAAGGTCTCTCCTCATGCTCCGTTCTGAGAGATAAGTGTGATTGAAAGCCGTCCTTCACCTAGCTTGTTGGGAACACAAAGTTTCTTTCCAGTTGCCAACTCCACTACATACATATTTATGGGGAGGCAGTAGATCCAACTTGGTTTTACAGTGATAACTCAGGAACTTCAAACCGGCACTAGGAAACAGACTGATAAACCAAGGTAAAAGTTTCACCTGCATCCAGTTTCATTTGTTCTAGATGAACGAACATCTCTCCAGATGCTTATTTCTGAGAGATAAGTGTGTGTGAAGCCTTCCTTCACCTAGCTTTTTGGGAACTCAATGTTTCTTTTCAGTTGAAAACTCCACTCCATACATATATATAGGGAGGTACTAGCTCCAACACGGTTTTTCAGTGAAAACTGCAGGAAATTCAAAACGGCAATAGGAAACAGACTTAGAAACCAGAGTAAAAGTTTCTCCTGCAAACCGATCCCTTTGTGCTAGATGAAGGAACGTCCCTCCACATGCTCAGTTCTGAGAGATAAGTGTGTGTGAAAGCCGTACTTCAACTAGATTGTTGGGAACACAAAGTTCCTTTTCACTTGGAAACCCCACTCCATACATATATATGGGGAAGTACTAGCTCCAACTCGGCTTTACAGTGAAAACTGCTGGAAATTCCAATGGCACTAAGAAACAGACTGAGAAACCTGAGTAAAAGTTTCTCTTGCAACCCGTTCCCTTTGTGCTAGATGAACGAAAGTCTCTCCACATGCTCAGTTCTGAGAGATAAGTGTTTGTGAAAGCCGCCCTTCATATAGCTTGTTGGGAACACAAAGTTTCTTTTCATTAACAAACACCACTCCATACATATCTATGGGTAGGGACTATCTCCAACTCGGTTTTACAGTGAAAACTGCAGGAAATTCAAAGCGGCACTAGGAAACAGACTGAGAAACCAGAGTAATAGTTACACCTGCAACCCGTTCAATTTGTGCTAGATGAACGAACTTCTCTCCACATGCTCAGTTCTAAGAGAAGTGTGTGTGAAACCGTCCTTCCATTGGCTTGTTGGGAACACAAATTTTCTTTTAAGTTGCAAACTCCAATCCATACATATCTATGATTAGGGACTAGCTCCAACTCTGTTTTACAGTGAAAACTGCAGGAACTTCTTACGGGCACTAGAAAACAGACTGAGAAACCAGATTAAAAGTTTCTCCTGCAACACGTTCCCTTTATGATAGATGAACGAACGTCTCTCCACATGCTCAGTTCTTAGAGTTAAGTCTGTGTGAATGCCGTCCTACAACTAGCTTGTTGGAAACACAAAGCTTCTATAAATTTGCAATCTGCAATCCATACATATATATATGGAGGTACTAGCTCCAACTCGGTTTTACAGTGATAACTCAGGAACTTCATTGTGGCACTAGAAAACAGACTGAGAAAATAGAGTAATTGTTTCTCCTGCAACCCGTTCCATTTGTGCTAGATGAACGAACTTCTCCCCACATGCTTAGTTCTGAGAGATAAGTCTGTGTGAAAGCTGCCCTTCACCAAGTTTGTTGGGAAAACAAAGTTTCTTTTCAGTTGCAAGCTCTAATCCATACATATATATGGGGAGGTGCTAGCTAGAACACGGGTTTACAGTGAAAACTGCAGGAACTTCAAACCGGCACTAGGAAACAGACTGAGAAAGCAGAGAAAAAGTTTTCCCTGCAACCTGTTCCCTTTTTGCTAGATGAACGAACGTCTCCCAACATGCTCAGTTCTGATAGATAATTCTGTGTGAAAGCCGTCTTTACCTAGCTTGTTGGGAACACAATGTTTCTATTCATTGGCAAACTCAACTCCATACATATATATGGGGATGTACTAGCTCCAACTCTGTTTTACAGTGATAACTCAGGAACATCAAACCGGCACTTAAAAACAGACTGAGAAACCAGAGTAAATGTTTCTCCTGCTACTTGTTCCCTTTGTGCTAGATGAACGAACGTCTCTCCACATGCTCAGTTCTGAGAGATAAGTCTGTGTGAAAGCCGTCCTTCACCTAGCTTGTTGGGAACACAAAGTTTCTTTTCAGTTGCAAAATCCACTCCATACATATCTATGGTTATGGGCTTGCTCCAACTCGGTTTTACAGTGAAAAATGCAGGAACTTCAAACCGGCACTAGGAAACAGACTGAGAAACCAGAGAAAAAGTTTCCCCTGCAACCCGTTCCCTTTCTGCTAGATGAACGAACGTCTTTCCACATGCTCAGTTCTGAGAAGTAAGTTTGTGTGAAAGCCGTACTTCAAGTAACTTGTTGTGAACACAAAGTTTCTTTTCAGTTGCAAACACAACTCCATACATATATATGGGGAGGTACTAGCTCCAACTCTGTTTTATAGTGAAAACTGCAGGAACGTCAAACCGGCACTAGGTAACAAACTGAGAAACCAGAGAAATAGTTTTCCCTGCAACCCGTTCCCTTTGTGCTAGATGAACGAAGGTCACTCCACATGCTCAGTTCTGAGAGATATGTCTGTGTGAAAGCCGTCCTTATCCTAGCTTGTTGGGAACACAAAGTTTCTATTTATTTGCAAACTCCACTCCATATATATATATGGGAAAGTACTAGCTCCAACTTGGTTTTACAGTGATATCTCAGGAACTTCAAACTGGCACTAGAATACAGACTGAGAAACCAGAGTAAAAGTTTCTAATGCAAACCGTTCCCTTTGTGCTAGATGAACGAACGTCTCTCCACATGCTCAATTCTGAGAGTTAAGTGTGTTTGAATGCCGTCCTTCACCTAGCTTGTTGGGAACACCAAGTTTCTTTTCATTAAAAAACCCCAATCCATACATATCTATGGGTAGGGACTAGCTCCAACTCGGTTTTACACTGAAAACTGCAGGAAGTTCAAACCGGAACTAGGAAACAGACTGAGATACCAGAGTAAAATTTTCCCCTGCAACACGTTCCCATTGTGCTAGATGAAAGAAGGTCTCTCCTCATGCTCCGTTCTGAGAGATAAGTGTGATTGAAAGCCGTCCTTCACCTAGCTTGTTGGGAACACAAAGTTTCTTTCCAGTTGCCAACTCCACTACATACATATTTATGGGGAGGCAGTAGATCCAACTTGGTTTTACAGTGATAACTCAGGAACTTCAAACCGGCACTAGGAAACAGACTGATAAACCAAGGTAAAAGTTTCACCTGCATCCAGTTTCATTTGTTCTAGATGAACGAACATCTCTCCAGATGCTTATTTCTGAGAGATAAGTGTGTGTGAAGCCTTCCTTCACCTAGCTTTTTGGGAACTCAATGTTTCTTTTCAGTTGAAAACTCCACTCCATACATATATATAGGGAGGTACTAGCTCCAACACGGTTTTTCAGTGAAAACTGCAGGAAATTCAAAACGGCAATAGGAAACAGACTTAGAAACCAGAGTAAAAGTTTCTCCTGCAAACCGATCCCTTTGTGCTAGATGAAGGAACGTCCCTCCACATGCTCAGTTCTGAGAGATAAGTGTGTGTGAAAGCCGTACTTCAACTAGATTGTTGGGAACACAAAGTTCCTTTTCACTTGGAAACCCCACTCCATACATATATATGGGGAAGTACTAGCTCCAACTCGGCTTTACAGTGAAAACTGCTGGAAATTCCAATGGCACTAAGAAACAGACTGAGAAACCTGAGTAAAAGTTTCTCTTGCAACCCGTTCCCTTTGTGCTAGATGAACGAAAGTCTCTCCACATGCTCAGTTCTGAGAGATAAGTGTTTGTGAAAGCCGCCCTTCATATAGCTTGTTGGGAACACAAAGTTTCTTTTCATTAACAAACTCCACTCCATACATATCTATAGGTAGGGACTATCTCCAACTCGGTTTTACAGTGAAAACTGCAGGAAATTCAAAGCGGCACTAGGAAACAGACTGAGAAACCAGAGTAATAGTTACACCTGCAACCCGTTCAATTTGTGCTAGATGAACGAACGTCTCTCCACATGCTCAGTTCTAAGAGAAGTGTGTGTGAAACCGTCCTTCCATTGGCTTGTTGGGAACACAAATTTTCTTTTAAGTTGCAAACTCCAATCCATACATATCTATGATTAGGGACTAGCTCCAACTCTGTTTTACAGTGAAAACTGCAGGAACTTCTTACGGGCACTAGAAAACAGACTGAGAAACCAGATTAAAAGTTTCTCCTGCAACACGTTCCCTTTGTGATAGATGAACGAACGTCTCTCCACATGCTCAGTTCTTAGAGTTAAGTCTGTGTGAAAGCCGTCCTACAACTAGCTTGTTGGAAACACAAAGCTTCTATAAATTTGCAATCTGCAATCCATACATATTTATATGGAGGTACTAGCTCCAACTCGGTTTTACAGTGATAACTCAGGAACTTCAATGTGGCACTAGAAAACAGACTGAGAAAATAGAGTAATTGTTTCTCCTGCAACCCGTTCCATTTGTGCTAGATGAACGAACTTCTCCCCACATGCTTAGTTCTGAGAGATAAGTCTGTGTGAAAGCTGCCCTTCACCAAGCTTGTTGGGAAAACAAAGTTTCTTTTCAGTTGCAAGCTCTAATCCATACATATATATGGGGAGGTGCTAGCTAGAACACGGGTTTACAGTGAAAACTGCAGGAACTTCAAACCGGCACTAGGAAACAGACTGAGAAAGCAGAGAAAAAGTTTTCCCTGCAACCCGTTCCCTTTGTGCTAGATGAACGAACTTCTCTCCACATGCTCAGTTCTGAGAGTAGTGTGTGTGAAACCGTCCTTCCATTGGCTTGTTGGGAACACAATTTTTCTTTTAAGTTGCAAACTCCAATCCATACATATCTATGATTAGGGATTAGCTCCAACTCTATTTTACAGTGAAAACTGCAGGAACTTCAAACCTGCACTAGAAAACAGACTGAGAAACCAGAGTAAAAGTTTCTCCTGCAACACGTTCCCTTTGTGATAGATGAACGAACGTCTCTCCACATGCTCAATTCTGAGAGAAAAGTGTGTTTCAAAGCCGTGCTTCACCTAGCTTGTTGGGAACACAAAGTTTCTTTTCAGTTGCAAATTCCACTCAATACATATATATGGGGAAGTACTAGCCCCAACTCGGCTTTACAGTGAAAACTGCAGGAAATTCCAACCAGCACTAAGAAACAGACTGAGAAACCAGAGTAAAAGTTTCTCCTGCAACCCGTTCTTTGTGCTAGATGAACGAACGTCTCTCCAAATGCTCAGTTCTGAGAGATATGTCTGTGTGAATGCTGTCCTTCACACAGCTTGTTTGGAACACAAAGTATCTTTTCAGTTGAAAATTCCACTCCATACATGTCTATGGGTATGTGCTAGCTCCAACTCGGTTTTACAGTGAAAACTGCAGGAATTTCAAACCGGCACTAGGAAACAGACTTAGAAACCAGAGTAAAAGATTCTCCTGCAACCAGTTCCCTTTGTGTTAGATGAACGAACGCTTCTACACATGCTCAATTCTGAGAGATAAGTGTGTTTGAAAGCCGTACTTCACCTAGCTTGTAGGGAACACAAAGTTTCTTTTCAGTTTCAAACTCCAATCCATACATATATAAGGGGAAGTACTAGCTCCAAAACGGCTTTACAGTGAAAAGTGCAGGAACTTCCAACAGGCACTAAGAAACAGACTGAGAAACCAGAGTAAAAGTTTCCCTTGCAAACCGTTCCCTTTTTGCTAGATGAACGAAAGTCTCTCCACATGCTCAGTTCTGAGACATAAATGTGTGTGAAAGCCATCCTTCATATAGCATGTTGGGAACCCAAAGATTCTTTTCAGTTGCAAACTCCACTCCATACATATACATGAGGAGGCACTAGCACCAACTCGGTTTTACTGTGAAAACTGCAGGAATTTCAAACCGGCTATAGGAAACAGACTGAGAATCCAGAGTAAAAATTTCCCCTGCAAACCATTCCCTTTGTGCTAGATGAACGAACGTCTCTCCACATGCTCAATTCTGAGAGATAAGTGTATTTGAATGCCGTCTTCACCTAGCTTGTTGGGAACACAAAGTTTCTTTTCAGTTGCCAACTCGTCTCCATACATATCTATGGGTATGGGCTATCTCCAACTCGGTTTTACAGTGATAACTCAGAAACTTCAAACCGGCACTAGAAAACAGTCTGAGAAACCAGAGTAAAAATTTCTCCTGCAACCCGTTACCTTTGTGCTAAATGAACGAACGTCTCTCCACATGCTCAGATCTGAGAGATAAGTCTCTGTGAAAGCCTAACTTCACCTAGCTTGTTGGGAACACAAAGTTTCTTTTCAGTTGCAAACTCCATTCCATACATATATATGGGGAGGTACTAGCTCCAAATAGGTTTTACAGTGAAAACTGCAGGAATGTCAAACCGGCACTTGGAAACAGACTGAGAAACCAGAGTAAAAGTTTTTCGTGCAACCTGTTCCCTTTTTGTTAGATGAACGAACGTCTCCCAACATGCTCAGTTCTGATAGATAATTCTGTGTGAAAGCCGTCTTTACCTAGCTTGTTGGGAACACAATGTTTCTATTCATTGGCAAACTCAACTCCATACATATATATGGGGATGTACTAGCTCCAACTCTGTTTTACAGTGATAACTCAGGAACATCAAACCGGCACTTAAAAACAGACTGAGAAACCAGAGTAAATGTTTCTCCTGCTACTTGTTCCCTTTGTGCTAGATGAACGAACGTCTCTCCACATGCTCAGTTCTGAGAGATAAGTCTGTGTGAAAGCCGTCCTTCACCTAGCTTGTTGGGAACACAAAGTTTCTTTTCAGTTGCAAAATCCACTCCATACATATCTATGGTTATGGGCTTGCTCCAACTCGGTTTTACAGTGAAAAATGCAGGAAATTCAAACCGGCACTAGGAAACAGACTGATAAACCAAGGTAAAAGTTTCACCTGCATCCAGTTTCATTTGTTCTAGATGAACGAACATCTCTCCAGATGCTTATTTCTGAGAGATAAGTGTGTGTGAAGCCTTCCTTCACCTAGCTTTTTGGGAACTCAATGTTTCTTTTCAGTTGAAAACTCCACTCCATACATATATATAGGGAGGTACTAGCTCCAACACGGTTTTTCAGTGAAAACTGCAGGAACTTCAAACCGGCAATAGGAAACAGACTTAGAAACCAGAGTAAAAGTTTCTCCTGCAAACCGATCCCTTTGTGCTAGATGAAGGAACGTCCCTCCACATGCTCAGTTCTGAGAGATAAGTGTGTGTGAAAGCCGTACTTCAACTAGATTGTTGGGAACACAAAGTTCCTTTTCACTTGGAAACCCCACTCCATACATATATATGGGGAAGTACTAGCTCCAACTCGGCTTTACAGTGAAAACTGCTGGAAATTCCAATGGCACTAAGAAACAGACTGAGAAACCTGAGTAAAAGTTTCTCTTGCAACCCGTTCCCTTTGTGCTAGATGAACGAAAGTCTCTCCACATGCTCAGTTCTGAGAGATAAGTGTTTGTGAAAGCCGCCCTTCATATAGCTTGTTGGGAACACAAAGTTTCTTTTCATTAACAAACTCCACTCCATACATATCTATAGGTAGGGACTATCTCCAACTCGGTTTTACAGTGAAAACTGCAGGAAATTCAAAGCGGCACTAGGAAACAGACTGAGAAACCAGAGTAAAAGTTACACCTGCAACCCGTTCAATTTGTGCTAGATGAACGAACGTCTCTCCACATGCTCAGTTCTAAGAGAAGTGTGTGTGAAACCGTCCTTCCATTGGCTTGTTGGGAACAAAAATTTTCTTTTAAGTTGCAAACTCCAATCCGTACATATCTATGATTAGGGACTAGCTCCAACTCTGTTTTACAGTGAAAACTGCAGGAACTTCTTACGGGCACTAGAAAACAGACTGAGAAACCAGATTAAAAGTTTCTCCTGCAACACGTTCCCTTTGTGATAGATGAACGAACGTCTCTCCACATGCTCAGTTCTTAGAGTTAAGTCTGTGTGAAAGCCGTCCTACAACTAGCTTGTTGGAAACACGAAGCTTCTATAAATTTGCAATCTGCAATCCATACATATATATATGGAGGTACTAGCTCCAACTCGGTTTTACAGTGATAACTCAGGAACTTCAATGTGGCACTACAAAACAGACTGAGAAAATAGAGTAATTGTTTCCCCTGCAACCCGTTCCATTTGTGCTAGATGAACGAACTTCTCCCCACATGCTTAGTTCTGAGAGATAAGTCTGTGTGAAAGCTGCCCTTCACCAAGCTTGTTGGGAAAACAAAGTTTCTTTTCAGTTGCAAGCTCTAATCCATACATATATATGGGGAGGTGCTAGCTAGAACACGGGTTTACAGTGAAAACTGCAGGAACTTCAAACCGGCACTAGGAAACAGACTGAGAAAGCAGAGAAAAAGTTTTCCCTGCAACCCGTTCCCTTTGTGCTAGATGAACGAACTTCTCTCCACATGCTCAGTTCTGAGAGTAGTGTGTGTGAAACCGTCCTTCCATTGGCTTGTTGGGAACACAATTTTTCTTTTAAGTTGCAAACTCCAATCCATACATATCTATGATTAGGGATTAGCTCCAACTCTATTTTACAGTGAAAACTGCAGGAACTTCAAACCTGCACTAGAAAACAGACTGAGAAACCAGAGTAAAAGTTTCTCCTGCAACACGTTCCCTTTGTGATAGATGAACGAACGTCTCTCCACATGCTCAATTCTGAGAGAAAAGTGTGTTTCAAAGCCGTGCTTCACCTAGCTTGTTGGGAACACAAAGTTTCTTTTCAGTTGCAAATTCCACTCAATACATATATATGGGGAAGTACTAGCCCCAACTCGGCTTTACAGTGAAAACTGCAGGAAATTCCAACCAGCACTAAGAAACAGACTGAGAAACCAGAGTAAAAGTTTCTCCTGCAACCCGTTCTTTGTGCTAGATGAACGAACGTCTCTCCAAATGCTCAGTTCTGAGAGATATGTCTGTGTGAATGCTGTCCTTCACACAGCTTGTTTGGAACACAAAGTATCTTTTCAGTTGAAAATTCCACTCCATACATGTCTATGGGTATGTGCTAGCTCCAACTCGGTTTTACAGTGAAAACTGCAGGAATTTCAAACCGGCACTAGGAAACAGACTTAGAAACCAGAGTAAAAGATTCTCCTGCAACCAGTTCCCTTTGTGTTAGATGAACGAACGCCTCTACACATGCTCAATTGTGAGAGATAAGTGTGTTTGAAAGCCGTACTTCACCTAGCTTGTAGGGAACACAAAGTTTCTTTTCAGTTTCAAACTCCAATCCATACATATATATGGGGAAGTACTAGCTCCAAATCGGCTTTACAGTGAAAAGTGCAGGAACTTCCAACAGGCACTAAGAAACAGACTGAGAAACCAGAGTAAAAGTTTCCCTTGCAAACCGTTCCCTTTTTGCTAGATGAACGAAAGTCTCTCCACATGCTCAGTTCTGAGACATAAATGTGTGTGAAAGCCATCCTTCATATAGCATGTTGGGAACCCAAAGATTCTTTTCAGTTGCAAACTCCACTCCATACATATACATGAGGAGGCACTAGCACCAACTCGGTTTTACTGTGAAAACTGCAGGAATTTCAAACCGGCTATAGGAAACAGACTGAGAATCCAGAGTAAAAATTTCCCCTGCAACCCATTCCCTTTGTGCTAGATGAACGAACGTCTCTCCACATGCTCAATTCTGAGAGATAAGTGTATTTGAATGCTGTCTTCACCTAGCTTGTTGGGAACACAAAGTTTCTTTTCAGTTGCCAACTCGTCTCCATACATATCTATGGGTATGGGCTAGCTCCAACTCGGTTTTACAGTGATAACTCAGAAACTTCAAACCGGCACTAGAAAACAGACTGAGAAACCAGAGTAAAAATTTCTCCTGCAACCCGTTACCTTTGTGCTAAATGAACGAACGTCTCTCCACATGCTCAGATCTGAGAGATAAGTCTCTGTGAAAGCCTACCTTCACCTAGCTTGTTGGGAACACAAAGTTTCTTTTCAGTTGCAAACTCCATTCCATACATATATATGGGGAGGTACTAGCTCCAAATCGGTTTTACAGTGAAAACTGCAGGAATGTCAAACCGGCACTTGGAAACAGACTGAGAAACCAGAGTAAAAGTTTTTCGTGCAACCTGTTCCCTTTTTGCTAGATGAACGAACGTCTCCCAACATGCTCAGTTCTGATAGATAATTCTGTGTGAAAGCCGTCTTTACCTAGCTTGTTGGGAACACAATGTTTCTATTCATTGGCAAACTCAACTCCATACATATATATGGGGATGTACTAGCTCCAACTCTGTTTTACAGTGATAACTCAGGAACATCAAACCGGCACTTAAAAACAGACTGAGAAACCAGAGTAAATGTTTCTCCTGCTACTTGTTCCCTTTGTGCTAGATGAACGAACGTCTCTCCACATGCTCAGTTCTGAGAGATAAGTCTGTGTGAAAGCCGTCCTTCACCTAGCTTGTTGGGAACACAAAGTTTCTTTTCAGTTGCAAAATCCACTCCATACATATCTATGGTTATGGGCTTGCTCCAACTCGGTTTTACAGTGAAAAATGCAGGAACTTCAAACCGGCACTAGGAAACAGACTGAGAAACCAGAGAAAAAGTTTCCCCTGCAACCCGTTCCCTTTCTGCTAGATGAACGAACGTCTTTCCACATGCTCAGTTCTGAGAAGTAAGTTTGTGTGAAAGCCGTACTTCAAGTAACTTGTTGTGAACACAAAGTTTCTTTTCAGTTGCAAACTCAACTCCATACATATATATGGGGAGGTACTAGCTCCAACTCTGTTTTATAGTGAAAACTGCAGGAACGTCAAACCGGCACTAGGTAACAAACTGAGAAACCAGAGAAATAGTTTTCCCTGCAACCCGTTCCCTTTGTGCTAGATGAACGAAGGTCACTCCACATGCTCAGTTCTGAGAGATATGTCTGTGTGAAAGCCGTCCTTATCCTAGCTTGTTGGGAACACAATGTTTCTATTTATTTGCAAACTCCACTCCATATATATATATGGGAAAGTACTAGCTCCAACTTGGTTTTACAGTGATATCTCAGGAACTTCAAACTGGCACTAGAATACAGACTGAGAAACCAGAGTAAAAGTTTCTAATGCAAACCGTTCCCTTTGTGGTAGATGAACGAACGTCCATCCACATGCTCAATTCTGAGAGTTAAGTGTGTTTGAATGCCGTCCTTCACCTAGCTTGTTGGGAACACCAAGTTTCTTTTCATTAAAAAACTCCAATCCATACATATCTATGGGTAGGGACTAGCTCCAACTCGGTTTTACAATGAAAACTGCAGGAAGTTCAAACCGGAACTAGGAAACAGACTGAGAAACCAGAGTAAAATTTTCCCCTGCAACACGTTCCCATTGTGCTAGATGAAAGAAGGTCTCTCCTCATGCTCCGTTCTGAGAGATAAGTGTGATTGAAATCCGTCCTTCACCTAGCTTGTTGGGAACACAAAGTTTCTCTCCAGTTGCCAACTCCACTACATACATATTTATGGGGAGGCAGTAGATCCAACTTGGTTTTACAGTGATAACTCAGTAACTTCAAACCGGCACTAGGAAACAGACTGGTAAACCAAGGTAAAAGTTTCACCTGCATCCAGTTTCATTTGTTCTAGATGAACGAACATCTCTCCAGATGCTTATTTCTGAGAGATAAGTGTGTGTGAAGCCTTCCTTCACCTAGCTTTTTGGGAACTCAATGTTTCTTTTCAGTTGAAAACTCCACTCCATACATATATATAGGGAGGTACTAGCTCCAACACGGTTTTTCAGTGAAAACTGCAGGAACTTCAAACCGGCAATAGGAAACAGACTTAGAAACCAGAGTAAAAGTTTCTCCTGCAAACCGATCCCTTTGTGCTAGATGAAGGAACGTCCCTCCACATGCTCAGTTCTGAGAGATAAGTGTGTGTGAAAGCCGTACTTCAACTAGATTGTTGGGAACACAAAGTTCCTTTTCACTTGGAAACCCCACTCCATACATATATATGGGGAAGTACTAGCTCCAACTCGGCTTTACAGTGAAAACTGCTGGAAATTCCAATGGCACTAAGAAACAGACTGAGAAACCTGAGTAAAAGTTTCTCTTGCAACCCGTTCCCTTTGTGCTAGATGAACGAAAGTCTCTCCACATGCTCAGTTCTGAGAGATAAGTGTTTGTGAAAGCCGCCCTTCATATAGCTTGTTGGGAACACAAAGTTTCTTTTCATTAACAAACTCCAATCCATACATATCTATAGGTAGGGACTATCTCCAACTCGGTTTTACAGTGAAAACTGCAGGAAATTCAAAGCGGCACTAGGAAACAGACTGAGAAACCAGAGTAAAAGTTACACCTGCAACCCGTTCAATTTGTGCTAGATGAACGAACGTCTCTCCACATGCTCAGTTCTAAGAGAAGTGTGTGTGAAACGGTCCTTCCATTGGCTTGTTGGGAACAAAAATTTTCTTTTAAGTTGCAAACTCCAATCCATACATATCTATGATTAGGGACTAGCTCCAACTCTGTTTTACAGTGAAAACTGCAGGAACTTCTTACGGGCACTAGAAAACAGACTGAGAAACCAGATTAAAGTTTCTCCTGCAACACGTTCCCTTTATGCTAGATGAACGAACGTCTCTCCACATGCTCAGTTCTTAGAGTTAAGTCTGTGTGAAAGCCGTCCTACAACTAGCTTGTTGGAAACACAAAGCTTCTATAAATTTGCAATCTCCAATCCATACATATATATATGGAGGTACTAGCTCCAACTCGGTTTTACAGTGATAACTCAGGAAATTAAATGTGGCACTAGAAAACAGACTGAGAAAATAGAGTAATTGTTTCTCCTGCAACCCGTTCCATTTGTGCTAGATGAACGAACTTCTCCCCACATGCTTAGTTCTGAGAGATAAGTCTGTGTGAAAGCTGCCCTTCACCAAGCTTGTTGGGAAAACAAAGTTTCTTTTCAGTTGCAAGCTCTAATCCATACATATATATGGGGAGGTGCTAGCTAGAACACGGGGTTACAGTGAAAACTGCAGGAACTTCAAACAGGCACTAGGAAACAGACTGAGAAAGCAGAGAAAAAGTTTTCCCTGCAACCCGTTCCCTTTGTGCTAGATGAACGAACTTCTCTCCACATGCTCAGATCTGAGAGTAGTGTGTGTGAAACCGTCCTTCCATTGGCTTGTTGGGAACACAATTTTTCTTTTAAGTTGCAAACTCCAATCCGTACATATCTATGATTAGGGATTAGCTCCAACTCTATTTTACAGTGAAAACTGCAGGAATTTCAAACCTGCACTAGAAAACAGACTGAGAAACCAGAGTAAAAGTTTCTCCTGCAACACGTTCCCTTTGTGATAGATGAACGAACGTCTCTCCAAATGCTCAGTTCTGAGAGATATGTCTGTGTGAATGCTGTCCTTCACACAGCTTGTTTGGAACACAAAGTATCTTTTCAGTTGAAAATTCCACTCCATACATGTCTATGGGTATGTGCTAGCTCCAACTCGGTTTTACAGAGAAAACTGCAGGAATTTCAAACCGGCACTAGGAAACAGACTTAGAAACCAGAGTAAAAGATTGTCCTGCAACCAGTTCCCTTTGTGTTAGATGAACGAACGCCTCTACACATGCTCAATTGTGAGAGATAAGTGTGTTTGAAAGACGTACTTCACCTAGCTTGTAGGGAACACAAAGTTTCTTTTCAGTTTCAAACCCCAATCCATACATATATATGGGGAAGTACTAGCTCCAAATCGGCTTTACAGTGAAAACTGCAGGAACTTCCAACAGGCACTAAGAAACAGACTGAGAAACCAGAGTAAAAGTTTCCCTTGCAAACCGTTCCTTTTTTGTTAGATGAACGAAAGTCTCTCCACATGCTCAGTTCTGAGACATAAATGTGTGTGAAAGCCATCCTTCATATAGCATGTTGGGAACCCAAAGATTCTTTTCAGTTGCAAACTCCACTCCATACATATACATGAGGAGGCACTAGCACCAACTCGGTTTTACTGTGAAAACTGCAGGAATTTCAAACCGGCTCTAGGAAACAGACTGAGAAACCAGAGTAAAAGTTTCTCCTGCAAACCGTTCCCTTTGTGCTAGATGAACGAACTTCTCTCCAAATGCTCAGTTCTGAGGGTTAAGTGTGTGTGATAGCCGTCCTTCACATAGCTTGTTGGGAACACAAAGTTTCTTTTCATTAACAAACCCCAATCCATACATATCTATGGGTAGGGAATAGCTCCAACTCGGTTTTACAGGGAAAACTGCAGGAAATTCCAACCGGCACTAGGAAACAGAATGAGAAACCAGAGTAAAAGTTTCTCCTGCAACCCATTCACTTTGTGCTAGATGAACGAACGTCTCTCCACATGCTCAGTTCTGAGAGTAGTGTGTGTGAAACCGTCCTTCCATTGGCTTGTTGGGAACACAATTTTTCTTTTAAGTTGCAAACTCCAATCCATACATATCTATGATTAGGGATTAGCTCCAACTCTATTTTACAGTGAAAACTGCAGGAACTTCTTACGGGCACTAGAAAACAGACTGAGAAACCAGAGTAAAAGTTTCTCCTGCAACACGTTCCCTTTGTGATAGATGAACGAACGTCTCTCCACATGCTCAATTCTGAGAGAAAAGTGTGTTTCAAAGCCGTGCTTCACCTAGCTTGTTGGGAACACAAAGTTTCTTTTCAGTTGCAAATTCCACTCAATACATATATATGGGGAACTACTAGCCCCAACTCGGCTTTACAGTGAAAACTGCAGGAAATTCCAACCAGCACTAAGAAACAGACTGAGAAACCAGAGTAAAAGTTTCTCCTGCAACCGGTTCTTTGTGCTAGATGAACGAACGTCTCTCCAAATGCTCAGTTCTGAGAGATATGTCTGTGTGAATGCTGTCCTTCACAAAGCTTGTTTGGAACACAAAGTATCTTTTCAGTTGAAAATTCCACTCCATACATGTCTATGGGTATGTGCTAGCTCCAACTCGGTTTTACAGTGAAAACTGCAGGAATTTCAAACCGGCACTAGGAAACAGACTTAGAAACCAGAGTAAAAGATTCTCCTGCAACCAGTTCCCTTTGTGTTAGATGAACGAACGCCTCTACACATGCTCAATTCTGAGAGATAAGTGTGTTTGAAAGCCGTACTTCACCTAGCTTGAAGGGAACACAAAGTTTCTTTTCAGTTTCAAACTCCAATCCATACATATATATGGGGAAGTACTAGCTCCAAATCGGCTTTACAGTGAAAAGTGCAGGAACTTCCAACAGGCACTAAGAAACAGACTGAGAAACCAGAGTAAAAGTTTCCCTTGCAAACCGTTCCCTTTTTGCTAGATGAACGAAAGTCTCTCCACATGCTCAGTTCTGAGACATAAATGTGTGTGAAAGCCATCCTTCATATAGCATGTTGGGAACCCAAAGATTCTTTTCAGTTGCAAACTCCACTCCATACATATACATGAGGAGGCACTAGCACCAACTCGGTTTTACTGTGAAAACTGCAGGAATTTCAAACCGGCTCTAGGAAACAGACTGAGAAACCAGAGTAAAAGTTTCCCTTCAAACCTTTCCCTTTGTGCTAGATGAACGAACTTCTCTCCAAATGCTCAGTTCTGAGAGTTAAGTGTGTGTGATAGCCGTCCTTCACATAGCTTGTAGGAACACAAAGTTTCTTTTCATTAACAAACTCCAATCCATACATATCTATGTGTAGGGAATAGCTCCAACTCGGTTTTACAGGGAAAACTGCAGGAAATTCCAACCGGCACTAGGAAACAGAATGAGAAACCAGAGTAAAAGTTTCTCCTGCAACCCATTCAATTTGTGCTAGATGAACGAACGTCTCTCCACATGCTCAGTTCTGAGATAAGTGTGTGTGAAAGCCATCCTTCCATTGGCTTCTTGGGAACACAATTTTTGTTTTAATTTGTAAACTCCAATCCATACATATCTATGATTACGGACTAGCTCCAACTCGGTTTTACAGTGAATACTGCAGGAAATTCAAACCGGCACT
The DNA here is from genome assembly GCF_048773025.1 of Camelus bactrianus. NCBI lineage: Eukaryota > Metazoa > Chordata > Mammalia > Artiodactyla > Camelidae > Camelus > Camelus bactrianus. The sequence continues at coordinate 137,697,337 of NC_133539.1, read as the reverse complement.
AGAAAACAGACTGAGAATCAAAAGTAAAGTTTCCCCTGCAACACGTTCCCTTTGTGATAGATGAACGAACGTCTCTCCACATGCTCATTTCTGAGAGATATTTGTGTTTGAAAGCCGTGCTTCACCTAGATTGTTGGGAACACAAAGTTTATTTTCAGTTTCAAACTCCACTCCATACATATATATGGGGAGGAACTAGCTCCAAATAGGTTTTACAGTGAAAACTGCAGGAACTTCATACCGGCACTAGGAAACAGACTGAGAAACCAGAGTACAAGTTTCTCCTGCAACCCGTTCCCATTGTGCTAGATGAACGAACGCCACTCCACATGCTCAGTTCTGAGAGATATGTCTTTGTGAAAGCCGTCCTTCACCTAGCTTGTTGGGAACACAAAGTTTCTTATCAGTTGCCAACTCAAGTCCATACATATATATGGGGAAGTACTAGCTCCAAATCGGACTTACAATGAAAACTGCAGGAATTTCAAACCGGCACTAGGAAACAGACTGAGAAACCAGAGTAAAAGTTTCCCTTGCAAAACGTTCCCTTTGTGCTAGATGAACGAAGGTCACTCCACATGCTCAGTTCTGAGAGATATGTCTGTGTGAAAGCCGTCCTTATCCTAGCTTGTTGGGAACACAATGTTTCTATTTATTTGCAAACTCCACTCCATATATATATATGGGAAAGTACTAGCTCCAACTTGGTTTTACAGTGATATCTCAGGAACTTCAAACTGGCACTAGAATACAGACTAAGAAACCAGAGTAAAAGTTTCTAATGCAAACCGTTCCCTTTGTGCTAGATGAACGAACGTCTCTCCACATGCTCAATTCTGAGAGTTAAGTGTGTTTGAATGCCGTCCTTCACCTAGCTTGTTGGGAACACCAAGTTTCTTTTCATTAAAAAACTCCAATCCATACATATCTATGGGTAGGGACTAGCTCCAACTCGGTTTTACACTGAAAACTGCAGGAAGTTCAAACCGGAACTAGGAAACAGACTGAGAATCCAGAGTAAAATTTTCCCCTGCAACACGTTCCCATTGTGCTAGATGAAAGAAGGTCTCTCCTCATGCTCCGTTCTGAGAGATAAGTGTGATTGAAATCCGTCCTTCACCTAGCTTGTTGGGAACACAAAGTTTCTTTCCAGTTGCCAACTCCACTACATACATATTTATGGGGAGGCAGTAGATCCAACTTGGTTTTACAGTGATAACTCAGGAACTTCAAACCGGCACTAGGAAACAGAGTGATAAACCAAGTTAAAAGTTTCACCTGCATCCAGTTTCATTTGTTCTAGATGAACGAACATCTCTCCAGATGCTTATTTCTGAGAGATAAGTGTGTGTGAAGCCTTCCTTCACCTAGCTTTTTGGGAACTCAATGTTTCTTTTCAGTTGAAAACTCCACTCCATACATATATATAGGGAGGTACTAGCTCCAACACGGTTTTTCAGTGAAAACTGCAGGAACTTCAAACCAGCAATAGGAAACAGACTTAGAAACCAGAGTAAAAGTTTCTCCTGCAAACCGATCCCTTTGTGCTAGATGAAGGAACGTCCCTCCACATGCTCAGTTCTGAGAGATAAGTGTGTGTGAAAGCCGTACTTCAACTAGATTGTTGGGAACACAAAGTTCCTTTTCACTTGGAAACCCCACTCCATACATATATATGGGGAAGTACTAGCTCCAACTCGGCGTTACAGTGAAAACTGCTGGAAATTCCAATGGCATTAACAAACAGACTGAGAAACCTGAGTAAAAGTTTCTCTTGCAACCCGTTCCCTTTGTGCTAGATGAACGAAAGTCTCTCCACATGCTCAGTTCTGAGAGATAAGTGTTTGTGAAAGCCGCCCTTCATATAGCTTGTTGGGAACACAAAGTTTCTTTTCATTAACAAACTCCACTCCATACATATCTATAGGTAGGGACTATCTCCAACTCGGTTTTACAGTGAAAACTGCAGGAAATTCAAAGCGGCACTAGGAAACAGACTGAGAAACCAGAGTAAAAGTTACACCTGCAACCCGTTCAATTTGTGCTAGATGAACGAACGTCTCTCCACATGCTCAGTTCTAAGAGAAGTGTGTGTGAAACCGTCCTTCCATTGGCTTGTTGGGAACACAAATTTTCTTTTAAGTTGCAAACTCCAATCCATACATATCTATGATTAGGGACTAGCTCCAACTCTGTTTTACAGTGAAAACTGCAGGAACTTCTTACGGGCACTAGAAAACAGACTGAGAAACCAGATTAAAAGTTTCTCCTGCAACACGTTCCCTTTGTGATAGATGAACGAACGTCTCTCCACATGCTCAGTTCTTAGAGTTAAGTCTGTGTGAAAGCCGTCCTACAACTAGCTTGTTGGAAACACAAAGCTTCTATAAATTTGCAATCTCCAATCCATACATATATATATGGAGGTACTAGCTCCAACGCGGTTTTACAGTGATAACTCAGGAACTTCAATGTGGCACTAGAAAACAGACTGAGAAAATAGAGTAATTGTTTCTCCTGCAACCCGTTCCATTTGTGCTAGATGAACGAACTTCTCCCCACATGCTTAGTTCTGAGAGATAAGTCTGTGTGAAAGCTGCCCTTCACCAAGCTTGTTGGGAAAACAAAGTTTCTTTTCAGTTGCAAGCTCTAATACATACATATATATGGGGAGGTGCTAGCTAGAACACGGGTTTACAGTGAAAACTGCAGGAATTTCAAACCGGCACTAGGAAACAGACTGAGAAAGCAGAGAAAAAGTTTTCCCTGCAACCCGTTCCCTTTGTGCTAGATGAACGAACATCTCTCCATATGCTCAGTTCTGAGAGTAGTGTGTGTGAAACCGTCCTTCCATTGGCTTGTTGGGAACACAATTTTTCTTTTAAGTTGCAAACTCCAATCCATACATATCTATGATTAGGGATTAGCTCCAACTCTATTTTACAGTGAAAACTGCAGGAACTTCAAACCTGCACTAGAAAACAGACTGAGAAACCAGAGTAAAAGTTTCTCCTGCAACACGTTCCCTTTGTGATAGATGAACGAACGTCTCTCCACATGCTCAATTCTGAGAGAAAAGTGTGTTTGAAAGCCGTGCTTCACCTAGCTTGTTGGGAACACAAAGTTTCTTTTCAGTTGCAAATTCCACTCAATACATATATATGGGGAAGTACTAGCCCCAACTCGGCTTTACAGTGAAAACTGCAGGAAATTCCAACCAGCACTAAGAAACAGACTGAGAAACCAGAGTAAAAGTTTCTCCTGCAACCCGTTCTTTGTGCTAGATGAACGAACGTCTCTCCAAATGCTCAGTTCTGAGAGATATGTCTGTGTGAATGCTGTCCTTCACACAGCTTGTTTGGAACACAAAGTATCTTTTCAGTTGAAAATTCCACTCCATACATGTCTATGGGTATGTGCTAGCTCCAACTCGGTTTTACAGTGAAAACTGCAGGAATTTCAAACCGGCACTAGGAAACAGACTTAGAAACCAGAGTAAAAGATTCTCCTGCAACCAGTTCCCTTTGTGTTAGATGAACGAACGCCTCTACACATGCTCAATTGTGAGAGATAAGTGTGTTTGAAAGCCGTACTTCACCTAGCTTGTAGGGAACACAAAGTTTCTTTTCAGTTTCAAACTCCAATCCATACATATATATGGGGAAGTACTAGCTCCAAATCGGCTTTACAGTGAAAAGTGCAGGAACTTCCAACAGGCACTAAGAAACAGACTGAGAAACCAGAGTAAAAGTTTCCCTTGCAAACCGTTCCATTTTTGCTAGATGAACGAAAGTCTCTCCACATGCTCAGTTCTGAGACATAAATGTGTGTGAAAGCCATCCTTCATATAGCATGTTGGGAACCCAAAGATTCTTTTCAGTTGCAAACTCCACTCCATACATATACATGAGGAGGCACTAGCACCAACTCGGTTTTACTGTGAAAACTGCAGGAATTTCAAACCGGCTCTAGGAAACAGACTGAGAAACCAGAGTAAAAGTTTCTCCTGCAAACCGTTCCCTTTGTGCTAGATGAACGAACTTCTCTCCAAATGCTCAGTTCTGAGAGTTAAGTGTGTGTGATAGCCGTCCTTCAAATAGCTTGTTGGGAACACAAAGTTTCTTTTCATTAACAAACTCCAATCCATACACATCTATGGGTAGGGAATAGCTCCAACTCGGTTTTACAGGGAAAACTGCAGGAAATTCCAACCGGCACTAGGAAACAGAATGAGAAACCAGAGTAAAAGTTTCTCCTGCAACCCATTCACTTTGTGCTAGATGAACGAACGTCTCTCCACATGCTCAGTTCTGAGATAAGTGTGTGTGAAAGCCATCCTTCCATTGGCTTCTTGGGAACACAATATTTGTTTTAAGTTGCAAACTCCAATCCATACATATCTAAGATTAGGGACTAGCTCCAACTCGGTTTTACAGTGAATACTGCAGGAACTTCAAACCGGCACTAGAAAACAGACTGAGAATCAAAAGTAAAGTTTCCCCTGCAACACGTTCCCTTTGTGATAGATGAACGAACGTCTCTCCACATGCTCAGTTCTGAGAGATAAGTCTGTGTGAAAGCCGTCCATCACCTATCTTGTTGGGAACACAAAGTTTCTTTTCAGGTGCAAATTCCACTCCATACATATATATGGGGAAGTACTAGCTCCAACACGGTTTTACAGTGAAAACTGCAGGAATTTCAAAACGGCACTAGGAAACAGACTTAGAAACCTGAGTAAAAGATTCTCCTGCAGTCAGTTCCCTTTGTGCTCGATGACCGAACTTCTCTACATATGCTCAGATCTGAGAGATATTTGTGTTAAAGCAGTCCTTCACATAGCTTGTTGGGAACACAATGTTTCTTTTAAGTTGCAGACTCCAATCCATACATATCTATGATTAGGTAGTAGCTCCAAATCGGTTTTACTGTGAAAACTGCAGGAACTTCAAACCGGCACTAGAAAACAGACTGAGAAACCAGAGTAAAATTTCTCCTGTAACACGTTCCCTTGGTGATAGATGAACGAACGTCTCTCCACATGCTCAATTCTGAGAGATATTTGTCTTTGAAAGCCGTGCTACACCTAATTGTTGGAAACACAAAGTTTATTTTCAGTTGCAAACTCCACTCCATACATATCTATGGGGAGGTACTATCTCCAACTCTGTTTTATAGGGAAAACTGCAGGAACATCAAACCGGCACTAGGAAACAGACTGAGCAACCAGATTAAATGTTTCTCCTGCAACCCGTTCCCTTTGTGATAGATGAACGAACGTCTCTCCACATGCTCAGGTCTGAGAGATAATTGTGTGTGAAAGACATCTTTCACATAGCATGTTGGGAACACAAAGATTCTTTTCAGGAGCAAACTCCACTCCATACATATCAATGGGTATGTCCTAGCTCCAACTCGGTTTTACAGTGAAAAATGCAGGAACTTCAAACCGGCACTAGGAAACAGTCTGAGAATCCAGAGTAAAAGTTTCTCCTGCAAACCTTTCCCTTTGTGATAGATGAAGGAACGTCTCCCCACATGCTCAGTTCTGAGAGATATGTCTGTGTGAAAGCCGTCCTTCACCTAACTTGTTGGGAACACAAAGTTCCTATTCATTTGCAATCTCCACTCCTTACATATATATGGGCAGGTAAGAGCTCCAAATCTGTTTTACAGTGATAACTCAGGAACTTCTAACCGGCACTAGGAAACAGACTGAGAAACCAGAGTAAAAGTTTCTCCTGCAACCCGTTCCTTTTGTGCTAGATGAACGAACGTCTCTCCACATGCTCAGTTCTGAGACATAAGTGTGTGTGAAAGCCGACCTTCAACTAACTTGTTGGGAACACAAAGTTTCTTTTCAGTAGCCAAATCCACTCCATATATATCAATGGTTATGGGCTAGCTCCAACACGGTTTTACAGTGAAAACTGCAGGAACTTCAAACCGGCACTAGGAAAGATACTGAGAAACCAGTGTAAAAGTTTCTCCTGCAACCCGTTCACTTTGTGCTAGATGAACGAACGTCTCTCAACATTCTCAGTTCTGAGAGATATGTGTGTGTGAAAGCCGTCCTTCACGTAGCTTGTGGGGAAAACAAAGTTTCTTTTCAGTTGCTATCTCCAATCCGTACATATCTATGATTAGGGCTAGCTCCAACTCGGTTTTAGGGTGAAAACTGCAGGAACTTCAAACCGGCACTAGAAAACAGACTGAGAATCCAGAGTAAAAGTTTCCCTGCAAAAGTTCCTTTTCTGATAGATGAACGAACATCTAACCACATGCTCAGTTCTGAAACATATGTGTGTGTGAAAGCCGTCCTTCACCTTGCTTGTTGGGAACACAAAGATTCTTTTCAATTGCCAACTCCACTCCATACATATATATGGGTATGGACTAGCTCCAACTCGGTTTTACAGTGAAAACTGCAGGAACTTCAAACCGGCAGTAGGAAACAGAATGAGAAACCAGAGTAAAAGTTTCTCATGCAACCAGTTCCCTTTCTGCTAGATGAACGAAAGTCTCTCCACATGCTCAGTTCTGAGAGATATGTCTGTGTGAAAGCCGTCTTTCACGTAGCTTGTTGGGAACACAAAGTATCTTTTCAGTTGCCAACTCCACTCCATACATATATATGGGGTAGTAGTAGTTCGAACTCGGTGTTACAGTGAAAACTGCAGGAACTTGGACCCGGCACTAAGAAACAGACTTAGAAACCAGAGTAAAAGTTTCTAATGCAACCCGTTTCCTTTGTGCTAGATGATCGAAAGTCTCTCCACATGCTCAGTTCTGAGAGATAAGTGTGTATCAAAGCCGTTCTTCACATAGCTTGTTGGGAACACAAAGTTTCTTTTTTTAACAAACTCCACTCCATACATATCTATGGGTAGGGACAATCTCCAACTCGGTTTTACAGTGAAAACTGCAGGAAATTCAAACCTGCACTAGGAAACAGACTGAGAAACCAGAGTAAAAGTTATTCCTGCAACCCGTTCACTTTGTGCTAGATGAACGAACGTCTCTCCACATGCTCAGTTCTGAGAGAAGTCTGTGTGAAAGCCGTCCTACCGGTAGCTTGTTGGGAACACAATGTTTCTTTTAAGTTTCAAAATCTAATCCATATATATCTATGATTAGGGACTAGCTCCAACTCGGCTTTACACTGAAAACTGCAGGAAATTCAAACCGGCACTAGAAAACAGACTTAGAAACCAGAGTAAAAATTTCTCCTGCATCACGTTCCCTTTGTGATAGATGAAGGAACGTTTCTCCACATGCTCAATTCTGAGAGATATGTGTCTTTGTAAGCCGAGCTTCACCTAGCTTGTTGGGAACACAAAGTTAATTTTCAGTTGCAAACTCCACTCCATACATAAATATGGGAAGGTACTAGCTCCAACTCGGTTTTAAAGTGATAACTCAGGAACTTCAAAATGGCACTAGAATACAGACAGAGAAACCAGAGTAAAATTTCTCATGCAGACCGTTCCCTTTGTGCTAGATGAAAGAAAGTCTCTCCACATGCTCAGTTCTGAGAGATAATTCTGTGTGAAAGCCGTCTTTCACCTTGGTTGTTGGGAACACAAAGTTTCTTTTTAGTTGCCAATTCCACTCCATACATATATATGGGGAAGTACCAACACCAAATCGGTTTTACAGTGAAAACTGAAGGAAGTTCAAACCGGCACTAGGAAACAGACTTAGAAACCAGAGTAAAAGATTCTCCTGCAACCAGTTCCATTTGTGCTAGATGAACGAACGTCTCTACACATGCTCAGATCTGAGAGATATGTGTGTTAAAGCCATCCTTCACATAGCTTGTTGGGAACACAAAGTTTCTTTTCAGTAGCAAATTCCACTCCATACATATCTATGGGTATGGGCTAGCTCCAACACGGATTTACAGTGAAAACTGCAGGAAATTGAAACCGGCTCTAGGAAACAGAATGAGAAACCAGAGTAAAAGTTTCTCATGCAACCAGTTCCCTTTCTGCTAGATGAACGAAAGTCTCTCCACATGCTGAGTTCTGAGAGATATGTCTGTGTGAAAGCCGTCTTTCACGTAGCTTGTTGGGAACACAAAGTATCTTTTCAGTTGCCAACTCCACTCCATACATATATATGGGGTATTAGTAGTTCGAACTCGGTGTTACAGTGAAAACTGCAGGAACTTGGACCCGGCACTAAGAAACAGACTTAGAAACCAGAGTAAAAGTTTCTACTGCAACCCGTTTCCTTTGTGCTAGATGAACGAAAGTCTCTACACATGCTCAGTTCTGAGAGATAAATGTGTATCAAAGCCGTTCTTCACATAGCTTGTTGGGAACACAAAGTTTCTTTTTTTAACAAACTCCACTCCATACATATCTATGGGTAGGGACAATCTCCAACTCGGTTTTACAGTGAAAACTGCAGGAAATTCAATCCTGCACTAGGAAACAGACTGAGAAACCAGAGTAAAAGTTATTCCTGCAACCCGTTCACTTTGTGCTAGATGAACGAACGTCTCTCCACATGCTCAGTTCTGAGAGAAGTCTGTGTGAAAGCCGTCCTACCGTTAGCTTGTTGGGAACACAATGTTTCTTTTAAGTTTCAATGTCTAATCCATATATATCTATGATTAGGGACTAGCTCCAACTCGGCTTTACACTGAAAACTGCAGGAAATTCAAACCGGCACTAGAAAACAGACTGAGAAACCAGAGTAAAAGTTTCTCCTGCATCACGTTCCCTTTGTGATAGATGAAGGAACGTCTCTCCACATGCTCAATTCTGAGAGATATGTGTCTTTGTAAGCCGAGCTTCACCTAGCTTGTTGGGAACACAAAGTTAATTTTCAGTTTCAAACTCCACTCCATACATAAATATGGGAAGGTACTAGCTCCAACTCGGTTTTAAAGTGATAACTCAGGAACTTCAAAACGGCACTAGAATATAGACAGAGATACCAGAGTAAAATTTCTCATGCAGACCGTTCCCTTTGTGCTAAATGAAAGAAAGTCTCTCCACATGCTCAGTTCTGAGAGATAATTCTGTGTGAAAGCCGTCTTTCACCTTGGTTGTTGGGAACACAAAGTTTCTTTTTAGTTGCCAATTCCACTCCATACATATATATGGGGAAGTACCAACACCAAATCGGTTTTACAGTGAAAACTGAAGGAAGTTCAAACCAGCACTAGGAAACAGACTTAGAAACCAGAGTAAAAGATACTCCTGCAACCAGTTCCCTTTGTGCTAGATGAACGAACGTCTCTACACATGCTCAGATCTGAGAGATATGTGTGTTAAAGCCATCCTTCACATAGCTTGTTGGGAACACAAAGTTTCTTTTCAGTAGCAAATTCCACTCCATACATATCTATGGGTATGGGCTAGCTCCAACTCGGTTTTACAGTGAAAACTGCAGGAACTTCAAACCGGCAGTAGGAAACAGAATGAGAAACCAGAGTAAAAGTTTCTCATGCAACCAGTTCCCTTTCTGCTAGATGAACGAAAGTCTCTCCACATGCTCAGTTCTGAGAGATATGTCTGTGTGAAAGCCGTCTTTCACGTAGCTTGTTGGGAACACAAAGTATCTTTTCAGTTGCCAACTCCACTCCATACATATATATGGGGTAGTAGTAGTTCGAACTCGGTGTTACAGTGAAAACTGCAGGAACTTGGACCCGGCACTAAGAAACAGACTTAGAAACCAGAGTAAAAGTTTCTAATGCAACCCGTTTCCTTTGTGCTAGATGAACGAAAGTCTCTCCACATGCTCAGTTCTGAGAGATAAGTGTGTATCAAAGCCGTTCTTCACATAGCTTGTTGGGAACACAAAGTTTCTTTTTTTAACAAACTCCACTCCATACATATCTATGGGTAGGGACAATCTCCAACTCGGTTTTACAGTGAAAACTGCAGGAAATTCAAACCTGCACTAGGAAACAGACTGAGAAACCAGAGTAAAAGTTATTCCTGCAACCCGTTCACTTTGTGCTAGATGAACGAACGTCTCTCCACATGCTCAGTTCTGAGAGAAGTCTGTGTGAAAGCCGTCCTACCGGTAGCTTGTTGGGAACACAATGTTTCTTTTAAGTTTCAAAATCTAATCCATATATATCTATGATTAGGGACTAGCTCCAACTCGGCTTTACACTGAAAACTGCAGGAAATTCAAACCGGCACTAGAAAACAGACTTAGAAACCAGAGTAAAAATTTCTCCTGCATCACGTTCCCTTTGTGATAGATGAAGGAACGTTTCTCCACATGCTCAATTCTGAGAGATATGTGTCTTTGTAAGCCGAGCTTCACCTAGCTTGTTGGGAACACAAAGTTAATTTTCAGTTGCAAACTCCACTCCATACATAAATATGGGAAGGTACTAGCTCCAACTCGGTTTTAAAGTGATAACTCAGGAACTTCAAAATGGCACTAGAATACAGACAGAGAAACCAGAGTAAAATTTCTCATGCAGACCGTTCCCTTTGTGCTAGATGAAAGAAAGTCTCTCCACATGCTCAGTTCTGAGAGATAATTCTGTGTGAAAGCCGTCTTTCACCTTGGTTGTTGGGAACACAAAGTTTCTTTTTAGTTGCCAATTCCACTCCATACATATATATGGGGAAGTACCAACACCAAATCGGTTTTACAGTGAAAACTGAAGGAAGTTCAAACCGGCACTAGGAAACAGACTTAGAAACCAGAGTAAAAGATTCTCCTGCAACCAGTTCCATTTGTGCTAGATGAACGAACGTCTCTACACATGCTCAGATCTGAGAGATATGTGTGTTAAAGCCATCCTTCACATAGCTTGTTGGGAACACAAAGTTTCTTTTCAGTAGCAAATTCCACTCCATACATATCTATGGGTATGGGCTAGCTCCAACACGGATTTACAGTGAAAACTGCAGGAAATTGAAACCGGCTCTAGGAAACAGAATGAGAAACCAGAGTAAAAGTTTCTCATGCAACCAGTTCCCTTTCTGCTAGATGAACGAAAGTCTCTCCACATGCTGAGTTCTGAGAGATATGTCTGTGTGAAAGCCGTCTTTCACGTAGCTTGTTGGGAACACAAAGTATCTTTTCAGTTGCCAACTCCACTCCATACATATATATGGGGTATTAGTAGTTCGAACTCGGTGTTACAGTGAAAACTGCAGGAACTTGGACCCGGCACTAAGAAACAGACTTAGAAACCAGAGTAAAAGTTTCTACTGCAACCCGTTTCCTTTGTGCTAGATGAACGAAAGTCTCTACACATGCTCAGTTCTGAGAGATAAATGTGTATCAAAGCCGTTCTTCACATAGCTTGTTGGGAACACAAAGTTTCTTTTTTTAACAAACTCCACTCCATACATATCTATGGGTAGGGACAATCTCCAACTCGGTTTTACAGTGAAAACTGCAGGAAATTCAATCCTGCACTAGGAAACAGACTGAGAAACCAGAGTAAAAGTTATTCCTGCAACCCGTTCACTTTGTGCTAGATGAACGAACGTCTCTCCACATGCTCAGTTCTGAGAGAAGTCTGTGTGAAAGCCGTCCTACCGTTAGCTTGTTGGGAACACAATGTTTCTTTTAAGTTTCAATGTCTAATCCATATATATCTATGATTAGGGACTAGCTCCAACTCGGCTTTACACTGAAAACTGCAGGAAATTCAAACCGGCACTAGAAAACAGACTGAGAAACCAGAGTAAAAGTTTCTCCTGCATCACGTTCCCTTTGTGATAGATGAAGGAACGTCTCTCCACATGCTCAATTCTGAGAGATATGTGTCTTTGTAAGCCGAGCTTCACCTAGCTTGTTGGGAACACAAAGTTAATTTTCAGTTTCAAACTCCACTCCATACATAAATATGGGAAGGTACTAGCTCCAACTCGGTTTTAAAGTGATAACTCAGGAACTTCAAAACGGCACTAGAATACAGACAGAGATACCAGAGTAAAATTTCTCATGCAGACCGTTCCCTTTGTGCTAAATGAAAGAAAGTCTCTCCACATGCTCAGTTCTGAGAGATAATTCTGTGTGAAAGCCGTCTTTCACCTTGGTTGTTGGGAACACAAAGTTTCTTTTTAGTTGCCAATTCCACTCCATACATATATATGGGGAAGTACCAACACCAAATCGGTTTTACAGTGAAAACTGAAGGAAGTTCAAACCAGCACTAGGAAACAGACTTAGAAACCAGAGTAAAAGATACTCCTGCAACCAGTTCCCTTTGTGCTAGATGAACGAACGTCTCTACACATGCTCAGATCTGAGAGATATGTGTGTTAAAGCCATCCTTCACATAGCTTGTTGGGAACACAAAGTTTCTTTTCAGTAGCAAATTCCACTCCATACATATCTATGGGTATGGGCTAGCTCCAACTCGGTTTTACAGTGAAAACTGCAGGAAATTCAATCCGGCACTAGGAAACAGACTGAGAATACAGAGTAAATGTTTCTCCTGCAACCCGTTCACTTTGTGCTATATGAACGAACGTCTCTCCACATGCTCAGTTCTGAGATATAAGTTTGTGTGAAAGCCATCCTTCACTTAGCTTTTTGGGAACACAAAGTTTCTTTTCGGTTGTAAACTCCACTCCATACATATCTATGGGTATGGGCTAGCTCCAACACGGATTTACAGTGAAAACTGCAGGAAATTGAAACCGGCTCTAGGAAACAGACTGTGAAACAAGAGTAAAAGTTTCTCCTGCAGCCAGTTCCATTTTTGTTACATGAACGAACGTCACTCCACATGCTCAGTTCTGAGAATTATGTCTGTGTGAAAGCCGTCTTTCACGTAGCTTGTTGGGAACACAAAACATCTTTTAAGTTGCCAACTCCACTCCAAACATATATATGGGGAAGTACTAATTCCAACTCACTTTTACAGTGAAAAATGCGGGAACTTCAAACTGGCACTAGGAAACAGACTGAGAAATCAGAGTAAAAGTTTCTCCTGCAACCCATTCCCTTTGTGCTAGATGAAAGAAAGTCTCTCCACATGCTCAGTTCTGAGAGATAAGTGTGTGTGAAAGCCGTCCTTCAACTATCTTGTTGGGAATACAAAGTTTCTATGTATTTGCAAATTCCACTCCGTACATAAATAAGGGATTGTACTAGCTCCAACTCGGTTTTACAGTGATAACTCAGGAACTTCATACCGGCACTAGAATACAGACTGAGAAACCAGAGTAAAAATTTCACATGCAAACCGTTCCCCTTGTTCTAGATGAAAGAAAGTCCCTCCAAATGCTCAATTCTGAGAGATAAGTGTGTTAGAATGCCGTCCTTCACCTAGATTGTTCGGAACTCAAAGTTTCTTTTCAGTTGCAAACACCATTCAATACATATATATGGGGAAGTACTAGGTCCAACTCGGCTTTACAGTGAAAATCACGGAACTTCCAACAGGCACTAAGAAACAGACTGAGAAACCAGAGAAAAAGTTTCTACTGCAACACGTTCCCTTTGTGCTAGATGAACGAAAATCTCTCCACATGCTCAGTTCTGAGAGATATGTCTGTGTGAAAGCCCTACTTCACGTAGCTTGTTGGGGACACAAAGTATCTTTTCAGTTGCCAACTCCACTCCATACATACATATGGGGAAGTACTAACTCCAACTCGATTTTACAGTAAAAACTGCAGGAACTTCAAACAGGCACTAGGAAACAGACTGAGAAACCAGAGTAATAGATTCTCCTGCAACCCGTTCCCTTTGTGCTAGATGAACGAACGTCTCTCCAAATGCTCAGTTCTGAGAGATAAGTGTGTGTGAAAGCCGTCCTTTACATAGCTTTTTGGGAAAACAAAGATTCTTTTCATTAACAAACTCCACTCCATACATATCTATGGGTAGGGACTTGCTCCAACTCGGATTTACAGTGAAAACTGACGGAAATTCAAACCGGCACTAGGAAACAGAATGAGAAACCAGAGTAATAGTTTCTCCTGCAACAAGTTCACTTTGTGCTACATGAACGAACGTCTCTCATCATGCTCAGTTCTGAGATATGTGTGTGTGAAAGCTGTCCTTCCCTTGGCTTGTTGGGAACACAATGTTTCTTTTCAGTTGAAAACCCCACTCCATACATATATATAGGGAGGTACTAGCTCCAACACGGTTTTTCAGTGAAAACTGCAGGAACTTCAAACCAGCAATAGGAAACAGACTTAGAAACCAGAGTAAAAGTTTCTCCTGCAAACCGATCCCTTTGTGCTAGATGAAGGAACGTCCCTCCACATGCTCAGTTCTGAGAGATAAGTGTGTGTGATAGCCGTACTTCAACTAGATTGTTGGGAACACAAAGTTCCTTTTCACTTGGAAACCCCACTCCATACATATATATGGGGAAGTACTAGCTCCAACTCGGCTTTACAGTGAAAACTGCTGGAAATTCCAATGGCACTAAGAAACAGACTGAGAAACCTGAGTAAAAGTTTCTCTTGCAACCCGTTCCCTTTGTGCTAGATGAACGAAAGTCTCTCCACATGCTCAGTTCTGAGAGATAAGTGTTTGTGAAAGCCGCCCTTCATATAGCTTGTTGGGAACACAAAGTTTCTTTTCATTAACAAACTCCACTCCATACATATCTATAGGTAGGGACTATCTCCAACTCGGTTTTACAGTGAAAACTGCAGGAAATTCAAAGCGGCACTAGGAAACAGACTGAGAAACCAGAGTAAAAGTTACACCTGCAACCCGTTCAATTTCTGCTAGATGAACGAACGTCTCTCCACATGCTCAGTTCTTAGAGTTAAGTCTGTGTGAAAGCAGTCCTACAACTAGCTTGTTGGAAACACAAAGCTTCTATAAATTTGCAATCTCCAATCCATACATATATATATGGAGGTACTAGCTCCAACTCGGTTTTACAGTGATAACTCAGGAACTTCAATGTGGCACTAGAAAACAGACTGAGAAAATAGAGTAATTGTTTCTCCTGCAACCCGTTCCATTTGTGCTAGATGAACGAACTTCTCCCCACATGCTTAGTTCTGAGAGATAAGTCTGTGTGAAAGCTGCCCTTCACCAAGCTTGTTGGGAAAACAAAGTTTCTTTTCAGTTGCAAGCTCTAATCCATACATATATATGGGGAGGTGCTAGCTAGAACACGGGTTTACAGTGAAAACTGCAGGAACTTCAAACCGGCACTAGGAAACAGACTGAGAAAGCAGAGAAAAAGTTTTCCCTGCAACCCGTTCCCTTTGTGCTAGATGAAAGAACTTCTCTCCACATGCTCAGTTCTGAGAGTAGTGTGTGTGAAACAGACCTTCCATTGGCTTGTTGGGAACACAATTTTTCTTTTAAGTTGCAAACTCCAATCCATACATATCTATGATTAGGGATTAGCTCCAACTCTATTTTACAGTGAAAACTGCAGGAACTTCAAACCTGCACTAGAAAACAGACTGAGAAACCAGAGTAAAAGTTTCTCCTGCAACACGTTCCCTTTGTGATAGATGAACGAACGTCTCTCCACATGCTCAATTCTGAGAGAAAAGTGTGTTTCAAAGCCGTGCTTCACCTAGCTTTTTGGGAACACAAAGTTTCTTTTCAGTTGCAAATTCCACTCAATACATATATATGGGGAAGTACTAGCCCCAACTCGGCTTTACAGTGAAAACTGCAGGAAATTCCAACCAGCACTAAGAAACAGACTGAGAAACCAGAGTAAAAGTTTCTCCTGCAACCCGTTCTTTGTGCTAGATGAACGAACGTCTCTCCAAATGCTCAGTTCTGAGAGATATGTCTGTGTGAATGCTGTCCTTCACACAGCTTGTTTGGAACACAAAGTATCTTTTCAGTTGAAAATTCCACTCCATACATGTCTATGGGTATGTGCTAGCTCCAACTCGGTTTTACAGTGAAAACTGCAGGAATTTCAAACCGGCACTAGGAAACAGACTTAGAAACCAGAGTAAAAGATTCTCCTGCAACCAGTTCCCTTTGTGTTAGATGAACGAACGCCTCTACACATGCTCAATTCTGAGAGATAAGTGTGTTTGAAAGCCGTACTTCACCTAGCTTGTAGGGAACACAAAGTTTCTTTTCAGTTTCAAACTCCAATCCATACATATATATGGGGAAGTACTAGCTCCAAATCGGCTTTACAGTGAAAAGTGCAGGAACTTCCAACAGGCACTAAGAAACAGACTGAGAAACCAGAGTAAAAGTTTCCCTTGCAAACCGTTCCATTTTTGCTAGATGAACGAAAGTCTCTCCACATGCTCAGTTCTGAGACATAAATGTGTGTGAAAGCCATCCTTCATATAGCATGTTGGGAACCCAAAGATTCTTTTCAGTTGCAAACTCCACTCCATACATATACATGAGGAGGCACTAGCACCAACTCGGTTTTACTGTGAAAACTGCAGGAATTTCAAACCGGCTCTAGGAAACAGACTGAGAAACCAGAGTAAAAGTTTCTCCTGCAAACCGTTCCCTTTGTGCTAGATGAACGAACTTCTCTCCAAATGCTCAGTTCTGAGAGTTAAGTGTGTGTGATAGCCGTCCTTCAAATAGCTTGTTGGGAACACAAAGTTTCTTTTCATTAACAAACTCCAATCCATACACATCTATGGGTAGGGAATAGCTCCAACTCGGTTTTACAGGGAAAACTGCAGGAAATTCCAACCGGCACTAGGAAACAGAATGAGAAACCAGAGTAAAAGTTTCTCCTGCAACCCATTCACTTTGTGCTAGATGAACGAACGTCTCTCCACATGCTCAGTTCTGAGATAAGTGTGTGTGAAAGCCATCCTTCCATTGGCTTCTTGGGAACACAATATTTGTTTTAAGTTGCAAACTCCAATCCATACACATCTAAGATTAGGGACTAGCTCCAACTCGGTTTTACAGTGAATACTGCAGGAACTTCAAACCGGCACTAGAAAACAGACTGAGAATCAAAAGTAAAGTTTCCCCTGCAACACGTTCCCTTTGTGATAGATGAACGAACGTCTCTCCACATGCTCAGTTCTGAGAGATAAGTCTGTGTGAAACCGTCCATCACCTATCTTGTTGGGAACACAAAGTTTCTTTTCAGGTGCAAATTCCACTCCATACATATATATGGGGAAGTACTAGCTCCAACACGGTTTTACAGTGAAAACTGCAGGAATTTCAAAACGGCACTAGGAAACAGACTTAGAAACCTGAGTAAAAGATTCTCCTGCAGTCAGTTCCCTTTGTGCTAGATGACCGAACTTCTCTACATATGCTCAGATCTGAGAGATAATTGTGTTAAAGCAGTCCTTCACATAGCTTGTTGGGAACACAATGTTTCTTTTAAGTTGCAGACTCCAATCCATACATATCTATGATTAGGTAGTAGCTCCAAATCGGTTTTACTGTGAAAACTGCAGGAACTTCAAACCGGCACTAGAAAACAGACTGAGAAACCAGAGTAAAATTTCTCCTGTAACACGTTCCCTTGGTGATAGATGAACGAACGTCTCTCCACATGCTCAATTCTGAGAGATATTTGTCTTTGAAAGCCGTGCTACACCTAATTGTTGGAAACACAAAGTTTATTTTCAGTTGCAAACTCCACTCCATACATATATATGGGGAGGTAATAGCACAAAATCGTTTTTACAGTGAAAACTACAGGAACTTCAAACCGGCACTAGGAAACAGTCTGTGAAACCAGAGTAAAACTTTCACCTGCAAACCGTTCCCTTTGTGCTAGATGAACGAACGTCTCTCCACATGCTCAGTTCTGAGAGATAAGTGTGTGTGAAAGACATCTTTCAAATAGCATGTTGGGAACACAAAGATTCTTTTCAGTAGCAAACTCCACTCCATACATATCTATGGGTATGTGCTAGCTCCAACTCGGTTTTACAGTGAAAAATGCAGGAACTTCAAACCGGCACTAGGAAACAGTCTGAGAATCCAGAGTAAAAGTTTCTCCTGCAAACCTTTCCCTTTGTGATAGATGAAGGAACGTCTCCCCACATGCTCAGTTCTGAGAGATATGTCTGTGTGAAAGCCGTCCTTCACCTAACTTGTTGGGAACACAAAGTTCCTATTCATTTGCAAACTCCACTCCTTACATATATATGGGCAGGTACTAGCTCCAACTCGGTTTTACAGTGATAACTCAGGAACTTCAAACCGGCACTAGGAAACAGACTGAGAAACCAGAGTAAAAGTTTCTCCTGCAACCCGTTCCCTTTGTGCTAGATGAACGAACGTCTCTCCACATACTCAGTTCTGAGACATAAGTGTGTGTGAAAGCCGACCTTCACCTAACTTGTTGGGAACACAAAGTTTCTTTTCAGTAGCCAACTCCACTCCATACATATCAATGGTTATGGCTAGCTCCAACACGGTTTTACAGTGAAAACTGCAGGAACTTCAAACCGGCACTAGGAAACATACTGAGAAACTAGAGTAAAAGTTTCTCCTGCAACCCGTTCACTTTGTGCTAGATGAACGAACGTCTCTCCACATTCTCAGTTCTGAGAGATAAGTGTGTGTTAAAGCCGTCCTTCACGTAGCTTGTGGGGAACACAAAGTTTCTTTTCAGTTGCCAAATCAACTCCATACATACTTATGGGTAGGTACTATCTCCAACAAGCTTTTACAGTGAAAACTGCAGGAACTTCAAACCGGCACTAGGAAAAATACTGAGAAACCAGAGTAAAATTTCTCCTGCAACCCGTTCCCTTTGTGATAGATGAACGAACGTCTCTCCACATGCTCAGTCCTGAGAGATAAGTGTGTGTGAAAGCCGTTCTTCACATAGCTTTTTGGGAATACATAGTTTCTTTTCATTAAAAACTCCACTCCATACATATCTATGGGGAGGTACTATCTCCAACTCTGCTTTATAGGGAAAACTGCAGGAACATCAAACCGGCACTAGGAAACAGAGTGAGCAACCAGATTAAATGTTTCTCCTGCAACCCGTTCCCTTTGTGATAGATGAACGAACGTCTCTCCACATGCTCAGTTCTGAGAGATAAGTGTGTGTGAAAGACATCTTTCACATAGCATGTTGGGAACACAAAGATTCTTTTCAGTAGCAAACTCCACTCCATACATATCAATGGGTATGTCCTAGCTCCAACTCGGTTTTACAGTGAAAAATGCAGGAACTTCAAACCGGCACTAGGAAACAGTCTGAGAATCCAGAGTAAAAGTTTCTCCTGCAAACCTTTCCCTTTGTGATAGATGAAGGAACGTCTCCCCACATGCTCAGTTCTGAGAGATATGTCTGTGTGAAAGCCGTCCTTCACCTAACTTGTTGGGAACACAAAGTTCCTATTCATTTGCAATCTCCACTCCTTACATATATATGGGCAGGTAAGAGCTCCAACTCGGTTTTACAGTGATAACTCAGGAACTTCAAACCGGCACTAGGAAACAGACTGAGAAACCAGAGTAAAAGTTTCTCCTGCAACCCGTTCCCTTTGTGCAAGATGAACGAACGTCTCTCCACATGCTCAGTTCTGAGACATAAGTGTGTGTGAAAGCCGACCTTCAACTAACTTGTTGGGAACACAAAGTTTCTTTTCAGTAGCCAACTCCACTCCATATATATCAATGGTTATGGGCTAGCTCCAACACGGTTTTACAGTGAAAACTGCAGGAACTTCAAACCGGCACTAGGAAAGATACTGAGAAACCAGAGTAAAAGTTTCTCCTGCAACCCGTGCACTTTGTGCTAGATGAACGAACGTCTCTCCACATTCTCAGTTCTGAGAGATATGTGTGTGTGAAAGCCGTCCTTCACGTAGCTTGTGGGGAAAACAAAGTTTCTTTTCAGTTGCCATCTCCAATCCATACATATCTATGATTAGGGCTAGCTCCAACTCGGTTTTAGGGTGAAAACTGCAGGAACTTCAAACCGGCACTAGAAAAGAGACTGAGAATCCAGAGTAAAAGTTTCCCTGCAAAAGTTCCTTTTCTGATAGATGAACGAACATCTAACCACATGCTCAGTTCTGAAACATATGTGTGTGTGAAAGCCGTCCTTCACCTTGCTTGTTATGAACACAAAGATTCTTTTCAATTGCCAACTCCACTCCATACATATATATGGGTATGGACTAGCTCCAACTCGGTTTTACAGTGAAAACTGCAGGAACTTCAAACCGGCAGTAGGAAACAGAATGAGAAACCAGAGTAAAAGTTTCTCATGCAACCAGTTCCCTTTCTGCTAGATGAACGAAAGTCTCTCCACATGCTCAGTTCTGAGAGATATGTCTGTGTGAAAGCCGTCTTTCACGTAGCTTGTTGGGAACACAAAGTATCTTTTCAGTTGCCAACTCCACTCCATAAATATATATGGGGTAGTAGTAGTTCGAACTCGGTGTTAGAGTGAAAACTGCAGGAACTTGGACCCGGCACTAAGAAACAGACTTAGAAACCAGAGTAAAAGTTTCTAATGCAACCCGTTTCCTTTGTGCTAGATGAACGAAAGTCTCTCCACATGCTCAGTTCTGAGAGATAAGTGTGTATCAAAGCCGTTCTTCACATAGCTTGTTGGGAACACAAAGTTTCTTTTTTTAACAAACTCCACTCCATACATACCTATGGGTAGGGACAATCTCCAACTCGGTTTTACAGTGAAAACTGCAGGAAATTCAAACCTGCACTAGGAAACAGACTGAGAAACCAGAGTAAAAGTTATTCCTGCAACCCGTTCACTTTGTGCTAGATGAACGAACGTCTCTCCACATGCTCAGTTCTGAGAGAAGTCTGTGTGAAAGCCGTCCTACCGTTAGCTTGTTGGGAACACAATGTTTCTTTTAAGTTTCAAAATCTAATCCATATATATCTATGATTAGGGACTAGCTCCAACTCGGCTTTACACTGAAAACTGCAGGAAATTCAAACCGGCACTAAAAAACAGACTGAGAAACCAGAGTAAAAGTTTCTCCTGCATCACGTTCCCTTTGTGATAGATGAAGGAACGTCTCTCCACATGCTCAATTCTGAGAGATATGTGTCTTTGTAAGCCGAGCTTCACCTAGCTTGTTGGGAACACAAAGTTAATTTTCAGTTGCAAACTCCACTCCATACATAAATATGGGAAGGTACTAGCTCCAACTCGGTTTTAAAGTGATAACTCAGGAACTTCAAAATGGCACTAGAATACAGACAGAGAAACCAGAGTAAAATTTCTCATGCAGACCGTTCCCTTTGTGCTAGATGAAAGAAAGTCTCTCCACATGCTCAGTTCTGAGAGATAATTCTGTGTGAAAGCCGTCTTTCACCTTGGTTGTTGGGAACACAAAGTTTCTTTTTAGTTGCCAATTCCACTCCATACATATATATGGGGAAGTACCAACACCAAATCGGTTTTACAGTGAAAACTGAAGGAAGTTCAAACCGGCACTAGGAAACAGACTTAGAAACCAGAGTAAAAGATTCTCCTGCAACCAGTTCCCTTTGTGCTAGATGAACGAACGTCTCTACACATGCTCAGATCTGAGAGATATGTGTGTTAAAGCCATCCTTCACATAGCTTGTTGGGAACACAAAGTTTCTTTTCAGTAGCAAATTCCACTCCATACATATCTATGGGTATGGGCTAGCTCCAACTCGGTTTTACAGTGAAAACTGCAGGAAATTCAATCCGGCACTAGGAAACAGACTGAGAATACAGAGTAAATGTTTCTCCTGCAACCCGTTCACTTTGTGCTATATGAACGAACGTCTCTCCACATGCTCAGTTCAGAGATATAAGTGTGTGTGAAAGCCATCCTTCACTTAGCTTTTTGGGAACACAAAGTTTCTTTTCGGTTGTAAACTCCACTCCATACATATCTATGGGTATGGGCTAGCTCCAACACGGATTTACAGTGAAAACTACAGGAAATTGAAACCGGCTCTAGGAAACAGAATGAGAAACCAGAGTAAAAGTTTCTCATGCAACCAGTTCCCTTTCTGCTAGATGAACGAAAGTCTCTCCACATGCTGAGTTCTGAGAGATATGTCTGTGTGAAAGCCGTCTTTCACGTAGCTTGTTGGGAACACAAAGTATCTTTTCAGTTGCCAACTCCACTCCATACATATATATGGGGTAGTAGTAGTTCGAACTCGGTGTTACAGTGAAAACTGCAGGAACTTGGACCCGGCACTAAGAAACAGACTTAGAAACCAGAGTATAAGTTTCTACTGCAACCCGTTTCCTTTGTGCTAGATGAACGAAAGTCTCTACACATGCTCAGTTCTGAGAGATAAATGTGTATCAAAGCCGTTCTTCACATAGCTTGTTGGGAACACAAAGTTTCTTTTTTTAACAAACTCCACTCCATACATATCTATGGGTAGGGACAATCTCCAACTCGGTTTTACAGTGAAAACTGCAGGAAATTCAATCCTGCACTAGGAAACAGACTGAGAAACCAGAGTAAAAGTTATTCCTGCAACCCGTTCACTTTGTGCTAGATGAACGAACGTCTCTCCACATGCTCAGTTCTGAGAGAAGTCTGTGTGAAAGCCGTCCTACCGTTAGCTTGTTGGGAACACATTGTTTCTTTTAAGTTTCAAAATCTAATCCATATATATCTATGATTAGGGACTAGCTCCAACTCGGCTTTACACTGAAAACTGCAGGAAATTCAAACCGGCACTAGAAAACAGACTGAGAAACCAGAGTAAAAGTTTCTCCTGCATCACGTTCCCTTTGTGATAGATGAAGGAACGTCTCTCCACATGCTCAATTCTGAGAGATATGTGTTTTTGTAAGCCGAGCTTCACCTAGCTTGTTGGGAACACAAAGTTAATTTTCAGTTTCAAACTCCACTCCATACATAAATATGGGAAGGTACTAGCTCCAACTCGGTTTTAAAGTGATAACTCAGGAACTTCAAAACGGCACTAGAATACAGACAGAGATACCAGAGTAAAATTTCTCATGCAGAACGTTCCCTTTGTGCTAGATGTAAGAAAGTCTCTCCACATGCTCAGTTCTGAGAGATAATTCTGTGTGAAAGCCGTCTTTCACCTTGGTTGTTGGGAACACAAAGTTTCTTTTTAGTTGCCAATTCCACTCCATACATATATATGGGGAAGTACCAACACCAAATCGGTTTTACAGTGAAAACTGAAGGAAGTTCAAACCGGCACTAGGAAACAGACTTAGAAACCAGAGTAAAAGATTCTCCTGCAACCAGTTCCCTTTGTGCTAGATGAATGAACGTCTCTACACATGCTCAGATCTGAGAGATATGTGTGTTAAAGCCATCCTTCACATAGCTTGTTGGGAACACAAAGTTTCTTTTCAGTAGCAAATTCCACTCCATACATATCTATGGGTATGGGCTAGCTCCAACTCGGTTTTACAGTGAAAACTGCAGGAAATTCAATCCGGCACTAGGAAACAGACTGAGAATACAGAGTAAATGTTTCTCCTGCAACCCGTTCACTTTGTGCTATATGAACGAAATTCTCTCCACATGCTCAGTTCTGAGATATAAGTGTGTGTGAAAGCCATCCTTCACTTAGCTTTTTGGGAACACAAAGTTTCTTTTCGGTTGTAAACTCCACTGCATACATATCTATGGGTATGGGCTAGCTCCAACACGGATTTACAGTGAAAACTGCAGGAAATTGAAACCGGCTCTAGGAAACAGACTGTGAAACAAGAGTAAAAGTTTCTCCTGCAGCCCGTTCCATTTTTGTTACATGAACGAACGTCACTCCACATGCTCAGTTCTGAGAATTATGTCTGTGTGAAAGCCGTCTTTCACGTAGCTTGTTGGGAACACAAAACATCTTTTAAGTTGCCAACTCCACTCCAAACTTATATATGGGGAAGTAATAACTCCAACTCGCTTTTACAGTGAAAAATGCGGGAACTTCAAACTGGCACTAGGAAACAGACTGAGAAATCAGAGTAAAAGTTTCTCCTGCAACCAATTCCCTTTGTGCTAGATGAAAGAAAGTCTCTCCACATGCTCAGTTCTGAGAGATAAGTGTGTGTGAAAGCCGTCCTTCAACTATCTTGTTGGGAATACAAAGTTTCTATGTATTTGCAAATTCCACTCCGTACATAAATAAGGGATTGTACTAGCTCCAACTCGGTTTTACAGTGATAACTCAGGAACTTCATACCGGCACTAGAATACAGACTGAGAAACCAGAGTAAAAATTTCACATGCAAACCGTTCCCCTTGTTCTAGATGAAAGAAAGTCCCTCCACATGCTCAATTCTGAGAGATAAGTGTGTTAGAATGCCGTCCTTCACCTAGATTGTTCGGAACACAAAGTTTCTTTTCAGTTGCAAACACCATTCAATACATATATATGGGGAAGTACTAGGTCCAACTCGGCTTTACAGTGAAAATCGCGGAACTTCCAACAGGCACTAAGAAACAGACTGAGAAACCAGAGAAAAAGTTTCTACTGCAACACGTTCCCTTTGTGCTAGATGAACGAAAATCTCTCCACATGCTCAGTTCTGAGAGATATGTCTGTGTGAAAGCCTACTTCACGTAGCTTGTTGGGAACACAAAGTATCTTTTCAGTTGCCAACTCCACTCCATACATACATATGGGGAAGTACTAACTCCAACTCGATTTTACAGTAAAAACTGCAGGAACTTCAAACAGGCACTAGGAAACAGACTGAGAAACCAGAGTAATAGATTCTCCTGCAACCCGTTTCCTTTGTGCTAGATGAACGAAAGTCTCTACACATGCTCAGTTCTGAGAGATAAATGTGTATCAAAGCCGTTCTTCACATAGCTTGTTGGGAACACAAAGTTTCTTTTTTTAACAAACTCCACTCCATACATATCTATGGGTAGGGACAATCTCCAACTCGGTTTTACAGTGAAAACTGCAGGAAATTCAATCCTGCACTAGGAAACAGACTGAGAAACCAGAGTAAAAGTTATTCCTGCAACCCGTTCACTTTGTGCTAGATGAACGAACGTCTCTCCACATGCTCAGTTCTGAGAGAAGTCTGTGTGAAAGCCGTCCTACCGTTAGCTTGTTGGGAACACAATGTTTCTTTTAAGTTTCAAAATCTAATCCATATATATCTATGATTAGGGACTAGCTCCAACTCGGCTTTACACTGAAAACTGCAGGAAATTGAAACCGGCACTAGAAAACAGACTGAGAAACCAGAGTAAAAGTTTCTCCTGCATCACGTTCCCTTTGTGATAGATGAAGGAACGTCTCTCCACATGCTCAATTCTGAGAGATATGTGTCTTTGTAAGCCGAGCTTCACCTAGCTTGTTGGGAACACAAAGTTAATTTTCAGTTGCAAACTCCACTCCATACATAAATATGGGAAGGTACTAGCTCCAACTCGGTTTTAAAGTGATAACTCAGGAACTTCAAAACGGCACTAGAATACAGACAGAGATACCAGAGTAAAATTTCTCATGCAGACCGTTCCCTTTGTGCTAGATGAAAGAAAGTCTCTCCACATGCTCAGTTCTGAGAGATAATTCTGTGTGAAAGCCGTCTTTCACCTTGGTTGTTGGGAACACAAAGTTTCTTTTTAGTTGCCAATTCCACTCCATACATATATATGGGGAAGTACCAACACCAAATCGGTTTTACAGTGAAAACTGAAGGAAGTTCAAACCGGCACTAGGAAACAGACTTAGAAACCAGAGTAAAAGATTCTCCTGCAACCAGTTCCCTTTGTGCTAGATGAACGAACGTCTCTACACATGCTCAGATCTGAGAGATATGTGTGTTAAAGCCATCCTTCACATAGCTTGTTGGGAACACAAAGTTTCTTTTCAGTAGCAAATTCCAATCCATACATATCTATGGGTATGGGCTAGCTCCAACTCGGTTTTACAGTGAAAACTGCAGGAAATTCAATCCGGCACTAGGAAACAGACTGAGAATACAGAGTAAATGTTTCTAGTGCAACCCGTTCACTTTGTGCTATATGAACGAACGTCTCTCCACATGCTCAGTTCTGAGATATAAGTGTGTGTGAAAGCCATCCTTCACTTAGCTTTTTGGGAACACAAAGTTTCTTTTCGGTTGTAAACTCCACTCCATACATATCTATGGGTATGGGCTAGCTCCAACACGGATTTACAGTGAAAACTGCAGGAAATTGAAACCGGCTCTAGGAAACAGACTGTGAAACAAGAGTAAAAGTTTCTCCTGCAGCCCGTTCCATTTTTGTTACATGAACGAACGTCACTCCACATGCTCAGTTCTGAGAATTATGTCTGTGTGAAAGCCGTCTTTCACGTAGCTTGTTGGGAACACAAAACATCTTTTAAGTTGCCAACTCCACTCCAAACTTATATATGGGGAAGTACTAACTCCAACTCGCTTTTACAGTGAAAAATGCGGGAACTTCAAACTGGCACTAGGAAACAGACTGAGAAATCAGAGTAAAAGTTTCTCCTGCAACCGATTCCCTTTGTGCTAGATGAAAGAAAGTCTCTCCACATGCTCAGTTCTGAGAGATAAGTGTGTGTGAAAGCCGTCCTTCAACTATCTTGTTGGGAATACAAAGTTTCTATGTATTTGCAAATTCCACTCCGTACATAAATAAGGGATTGTACTAGCTCCAACTCGGTTTTACAGTGATAACTCAGGAACTTCATACCGGCACTAGAATACAGACTGAGAAACCAGAGTAAAAATTTCACATGCAAACCGTTCCCCTTGTTCTAGATGAAAGAAAGTCCCTCCACATGCTCAATTCTGAGAGATAAGTGTGTTAGAATGCCGTCCTTCACCTAGATTGTTCGGAACACAAAGTTTCTTTTCAGTTGCAAACACCATTCAATACATATATATGGGGAAGTACTAGGTCCAACTCGGCTTTACAGTGAAAATCGCGGAACTTCCAACAGGCACTAAGAAACAGACTGAGAAACCAGAGAAAAAGTTTCTACTGCAACACGTTCCCTTTGTGCTAGATGAACGAAAATCTCTCCACATGCTCAGTTCTGAGAGATATGTCTGTGTGAAAGCCCTACTTCACGTAGCTTGTTGGGAACACAAAGTATCTTTTCAGTTGCCAACTCCACTCCATACATACATATGGGGAAGTATTAACTCCAACTCGATTTTACAGTAAAAACTGCAGGAACTTCAAACAGGCACTAGGAAACAGACTGAGAAACCAGAGAAATAGATTCTCCTGCAACCCGTTCCCTTGGTACTAGATGAACGAACGTCTCTCCAAATGCTCAGTTCTGAGAGATAAGTGTGTGTGAAAGCCGTCCTTCACATAGCTTTTTGGGAAAACAAAGATTCTTTTCATTAACAAACTCCACTCCATACATATCTATGGGTAGGGACTAGCTCCAACTCGGTTTTACAGTGAAAACTGACGGAAATTCAAACCGGCACTAGGAAACAGAATGAGAAACCAGAGTAATAGTTTCTCCTGCAACACGTTCACTTTGTGCTACATGAACGAACGTCTCTCATCATGCTCAGTTCTGAGATATGTGTGTGTGAAAGCTGTCCTTCCCTTGGCTTGTTGGGAACACAATGTTTCTTTTAAGTTGCAAACTCCAATCCATACATATCTATGATTAGGGACAAGCTCCAACTCGGTTTTACAGTGAAAACTGCAGGAACTTCAAAACGGCACTTGAAAACAGACTGAGAAACCAGAGTAAATGTTTCTCCTTCAACACGTTCCCTTTGTGCTAGATGATCGAACGTGTCTCCACATGCTCAGTTCTGAGAGATAAGTGTGTGTTAAAGACATTCTTCAATAGCATGTTGGGAACACTAAGACTCTTTTATGTTACAAACTCCACTGCATACATATTTATGGGTAGGTACTAATTCCAACTCTGATTGACATGAAAACTGCAGGAAATTAAAACCGGCTATAGGAAACAGACTGAGAATCCAGAGTAAAAATTTCCCCTGCAACCCATTCCCTTTGTGCTAGATGAACGAACGTCTCTCCACATGCTCAATTCTGAGAGATAAGTGTATTTGAATGCCGTCTTCACCTAGCTTGTTGGGAACACAAAGATTCTTTTCAGTTGCCAACTCGTCTCCATACATATCTATGGGTATGGGCTAGCTCCAACTCGGTTTTACAGTGATAACTCAGAAACTTCAAACCGGCACTAGAAAACAGACTGAGAAACCAGAGTAAAAATTTCTCCTGCAACCCGTTACCTTTGTGCTAAATGAACGAACGTCTCTCCACATGCTCAGATCTGAGAGATAAGTCTCTGTGAAAGCCTACCTTCACCTAGCTTGTTGGGAACACAAAGTTTCTTTTCAGTTGCAAACTCCATTCCATACATATATATGGGGAGGTACTAGCTCCAAATCGGTTTTACAGTGAAAACTGCAGGAATGTCAAACCGGCACTTGGAAACAGACTGAGAAACCAGAGTAAAAGTTTCTCCTGCAAACTGTTCCCTTTTTGCTAGATGAACGAACGTCTCCCAACATGCTCAGTTCTGATAGATAATTCTGTGTGAAAGCCGTCTTTACCTAGCTTGTTGGGAACACAATGTTTCTATTCATTGGCAAACTCAACTCCATACATATATATGGGGATGTACTAGCTCCAACTCTGTTTTACAGTGATAACTCAGGAACATCAAACCGGCACTTAAAAACAGACTGAGAAACCAGAGTAAATATTTCTCCTGCTACTTGTTCCCTTTGTGCTGGATGAACGAACGTCTCTCCACATGCTCAGTTCTGAGAGATAAGTCTGTGTGAAAGCCGTCCTTCACCTAGCTTGTTGGGAACACAAAGTTTCTTTTCAGTTGCAAAATCCACTCCATACATATCTATGGTTATGGGCTTGCTCCAACTCGGTTTTACAGTGAAAAATGCAGGAACTTCAAACCGGCACTAGGAAACAGACTGAGAAACCAGAGAAAAAGTTTCCCCTGCAACCCGTTCCCTTTCTGCTAGATGAACGAACGTCTTTCCACATGCTCAGTTCTGAGAAGTAAGTTTGTGTGAAAGCCGTACTTCAAGTAACTTGTTGTGAACACAAAGTTTCTTTTCAGTTGCAAACTCAACTCCATACATATATATGGGGAGGTACTAGCTCCAACTCTGTTTTATAGTGAAAACTGCAGGAACGTCAAACCGGCACTAGGTAACAAACTGAGAAACCAGAGAAATAGTTTTCCCTGCAACCCGTTCCCTTTGTGCTAGATGAACGAAGGTCACTCCACATGCTCAGTTCTGAGAGATATGTCTGTGTGAAAGCTGTCCTTATCCTAGCGTGTTGGGAACACAATGTTTGTATTTATTTGCAAACTCCACTCCATATATATATATGGGAAAGTACTAGCTCCAACTTGGTTTTACAGTGATATCTCAGGAACTTCAAACCGGCACTAGAATACAGACTGAGAAACCAGAGTAAAAGTTTCTAATGCAAACCTTTCCCTTTGGGCTAGATGAACGAACGTCTCTCCACATGCTCAATTCTGAGATTTAAGTGTGTTTGAATGCCGTCCTTCACCTAGCTCGTTGGGAACACAAAGTTTCTTTCCAGTTGCCAACTCCACTACATACATATTTATGGGGAGGCAGTAGATCCAACTTGGTTTTACAGTGATAACTCAGGAACTTCAAACCGGCACTAGGAAACAGACTGGTAAACCAAGGTAAAAGTTTCACCTGCATCCAGTTTCATTTGTTCTAGATGAACGAACATCTCTCCAGATGCTTATTTCTGAGAGATAAGTGTGTGTGAAGCCTTCCTTCACCTAGCTTTTTGGGAACTCAATGTTTCTTTTCAGTTGAAAACTCCACTCCATACATATATATAGGGAGGTACTAGCTCCAACACGGTTTTTCAGTGAAAACTGCAGGAAATTCAAAACGGCAATAGGAAACAGACTTAGAAACCAGAGTAAAAGTTTCTCCTGCAAACCGATCCCTTTGTGCTAGATGAAGGAACGTCCCTCCACATGCTCAGTTCTGAGAGATAAGTGTGTGTGAAAGCCGTATTTCAACTAGATTGTTGGGAACACAAAGTTCCTTTTCACTTGGAAACCCCACTCCATACATATATATGGGGAAGTACTAGCTCCAACTCGGCTTTACAGTGAAAACTGCTGGAAATTCCAATGGCACTAAGAAACAGACTGAGAAACCTGAGTAAAAGTTTCTCTTGCAACCCGTTCCCTTTGTGCTAGATGAACGAAAGTCTCTCCACATGCTCAGTTCTGAGAGATAAGTGTTTGTGAAAGCCGCCCTTCATATAGCTTGTTGGGAACACAAAGTTTCTTTTCATTAACAAACTCCACTCCATACATATCTATAGGTAGGGACTATCTCCAACTCGGTTTTACAGTGAAAACTGCAGGAAATTCAAAGCGGCACTAGGAAACAGACTGAGAAACCAGAGTAAAAGTTACAACTGCAACCCGTTCAATTTGTGCTAGATGAACGAACGTCTCTCCACATGCTCAGTTCTAAGAGAAGTGTGTGTGAAACCGTCCTTCCATTGGCTTGTTGGGAACACAAATTTTCTTTTAAGTTGCAAACTCCAATCCATACATATCTATGATTAGGGACTAGCTCCAACTCTGTTTTACAGTGAAAACTGCAGGAACTTCTTACGGGCACTAGAAAACAGACTGAGAAACCAGATTAAAAGTTTCTCCTGCAACACGTTCCCTTTGTGATAGATGAACGAACGTCTCTCCACATGCTCAGTTCTTAGAGTTAAGTCTGTGTGAAAGCCGTCCTACAACTAACTTGTTGGAAACACGAAGCTTCTATAAATTTGCAATCTCCAATCCATACATATATATATGGAGGTACTAGCTCCAACTCGGTTTTACAGTGATAACTCAGGAACTTCAATGTGGCACTAGAAAACAGACTGAGAAAATAGAGTAATTGTTTCTCCTGCAACCCGTTCCATTTGTGCTAGATGAACGAACTTCTCCCCACATGCTTAGTTCTGAGAGATAAGTCTGTGTGAAAGCAGCCCTTCACCAAGCTTGTTGGGAAAACAAAGTTTCTTTTCAGTTGCAAGCTCTAATCCATACATATATATGGGGAGGTGCTAGCTAGAACACGGGTTTACAGTGAAAACTGCAGGAACTTCAAACCGGCACTAGGAAACAGACTGAGAAAGCAGAGAAAAAGTTTTCCCTGCAACCCGTTCCCTTTGAGCTAGATGAACGAACTTCTCTCCACATGCTCAGTTCTGAGAGTAGTGTTTGTGAAACCGTCCTTCCATTGGCTTGTTGGGAACACAATTTTTCTTTTAAGTTGCAAACTCCAATCCATACATATCTATGATTAGGGATTAGCTCCAACTCTATTTTACAGTGAAAACTGCAGGAACTTCATACCTGCACTAGAAAACAGACTGAGAAACCAGAGTAAAAGTTTCACCTGCAACACGTTCCCTTTGTGATAGATGAACGAATGTCTCTCCACATGCTCAATTATGAGAGAAAAGTGTGTTTCAAAGCCGTGCTTCACCTAGCTTGTTGGGAACACAAAGTTTCTTTTCAGTTGCAAATTCCACTCAATACATATATATGGGGAAGTACTAGCCCCAACTCGGCTTTACAGTGAAAACTGCAGGAAATTCCAACCAGCACTAAGAAACAGACTGAGAAACCAGAGTAAATTTTCTCCTGCAACCCGTTCTTTGTGCTAGATGAACGAACGTCTCTCCAAATGCTCAGTTCTGAGAGATATGTCTGTGTGAATGCTGTCCTTCACACAGCTTGTTTGGAACACAAAGTATCTTTTCAGTTGAAAATTCCACTCCATACATGTCTATGGGTATGTGCTAGCTCCAACTCGGTTTTACAGTGAAAACTGCAGGAATTTCAAACCGGCACTAGGAAACAGACTTAGAAACCAGAGCAAAAGATTCACCTGCAACCAGTTCCCTTTGTGTTAGATGAACGAACGCCTCTACACATGCTCAATTCTGAGAGATAAGTGTGTTTGAAAGCCGTACTTCACCTAGCTTGTAGGGAACACAAAGTTTCTTTTCAGTTTCAAACTCCAATCCATATATATATATGGGGAAGTACTAGCTCCAAATCGGCTTTACAGTGAAAACTGCAGGAACTTCCAACAAGCACTAAGAAACAGACTGAGAAACCAGAGTAAAAGTTTCCCTTGCAAACCGTTCCCTTTTTGCTAGATGAACGAAAGTCTCTCCACATGCTCAGTTCTGAGACATAAATGTGTGTGAAAGCCATCATTCATATAGCATGTTGGGAACCCAAAGATTCTTTTCAGTTGCAAACTCCACTCCATACATATACATGAGGAGGCACTAGCACCAACTCGGTTTTACTGTGAAAACTGCAGGAATTTCAAACCGGCTATAGGAAACAGACTGAGAATCCAGAGTAAAAATTTCCCCTGCAACCCATTCCCTTTGTGCTAGATGAACGAACGTCTCTCCACATGCTCAATTCTGAGAGATAAGTGTATTTGAATGCCGTCTTCACCTAGCTTGTTGGGAACACAAAGATTCTTTTCAGTTGCAAACTCCATTCCATACATATATATGGGGAGGTACTAGCTCCAAATCGGTTTTACAGTGAAAACTGCAGGAATGTCAAACCGGCACTTGGAAACAGACTGAGAAACCAGAGTAAAAGTTTTCGTGCAAACTGTTCCATTTTTGCTAGATGAACGAACGTCTCCCAACATGCTCAGTTCTGAAAGATAATTCTGTGTGAAAGCCGTCTTTACCTAGCTTGTTGGGAACACAATGTTTCTATTCATTGGCAAACTCAACTCCATACATATATATGGGGATGTACTAGCTCCAACTCTGTTTTACAGTGATAACTCAGGAACATCAAACCGGCACTTAAAAACAGACTGAGAAACCAGAGTAAATGTTTCTCCTGCTACTTGTTCCCTTTGTGCTAGATGAACGAACGTCTCTCCACATGCTCAGTTCTGAGAGATAAGTCTGTGTGAAAGCCGTCCTTCACCTAGCTTGTTGGGAACACAAAGTTTCTTTTCAGTTGCCAAATCCACTCCATACATATCTATGGTTATGGGCTTGCTCCAACTCGGTTTTACAGTGAAAAATGCAGGAACTTCAAACCGGCACTAGGAAACAGACTGAGAAACCAGAGAAAAAGTTTCCCCTGCAACCCGTTCCCTTTCTGCTAGATGAACGAACGTCTTTCCACATGCTCAGTTCTGAGAAGTAAGTTTGTGTGAAAGCCGTACTTCAAGTAACTTGTTGTGAACACAAAGTTTCTTTTCAGTTGCAAACACAACTCCATACATATATATGGGGAGGTACTAGCTCCAACTCTGTTTTATAGTGAAAACTGCAGGAACGTCAAACCGGCACTAGGTAACAAACTGAGAAACCAGAGAAATAGTTTTCCCTGCAACCCGTTCCCTTTGTGCTAGATGAACGAAGGTCACTCCACATGCTCAGTTCTGAGAGATATGTCTGTGTGATAGCCGTCCTTATCCTAGCTTGTTGGGAACACAATGTTTCTATTTATTTGCAAACTCCACTCCATATATATATATGGGAAAGTACTAGCTCCAACTTGGTTTTAATGTGATAACTCAGGAACTTCAAAACGGCACTAGAATACAGACAGAGATACCAGAGTAAAATTTCTCATGCAGACCGTTCCCTTTGTGCTAGATGAAAGAAAGTCTCTCCACATGCTCATTTCTGAGAGATAATTCTGTGTGAAAGCCGTCTTTACCTAGCTTGTTGGGAACACAATGTTTCTATTCATTGGCAAACTCAACTCCATACATATATATGGGGATGTACTAGCTCCAACTCTGTTTTACAGTGATAACTCAGGAACATCAAACCGGCACTTAAAAACAGACTGAGAAACCAGAGTAAATATTTCTCCTGCTACTTGTTCCCTTTGTGCTGGATGAACGAACGTCTCTCCACATGCTCAGTTCTGAGAGATAAGTCTGTGTGAAAGCCGTCCTTCACCTAGCTTGTTGGGAACACAAAGTTTCTTTTCAGTTGCAAAATCCACTCCATACATATCTATGGTTATGGGCTTGCTCCAACTCGGTTTTACAGTGAAAAATGCAGGAACTTCAAACCGGCACTAGGAAACAGACTGAGAAACCAGAGAAAAAGTTTCCCCTGCAACCCGTTCCCTTTCTGCTAGATGAACGAACGTCTTTCCACATGCTCAGTTCTGAGAAGTAAGTTTGTGTGAAAGCCGTACTTCAAGTAACTTGTTGTGAACACAAAGTTTCTTTTCAGTTGCAAACTCAACTCCATACATATATATGGGGAGGTACTAGCTCCAACTCTGTTTTATAGTGAAAACTGCAGGAACGTCAAACCGGCACTAGGTAACAAACTGAGAAACCAGAGAAATAGTTTTCCCTGCAACCCGTTCCCTTTGTGCTAGATGAACGAAGGTCACTCCACATGCTCAGTTCTGAGAGATATGTCTGTGTGAAAGCTGTCCTTATCCTAGCGTGTTGGGAACACAATGTTTGTATTTATTTGCAAACTCCACTCCATATATATATATGGGAAAGTACTAGCTCCAACTTGGTTTTACAGTGATATCTCAGGAACTTCAAACCGGCACTAGAATACAGACTGAGAAACCAGAGTAAAAGTTTCTAATGCAAACCTTTCCCTTTGGGCTAGATGAACGAACGTCTCTCCACATGCTCAATTCTGAGATTTAAGTGTGTTTGAATGCCGTCCTTCACCTAGCTCGTTGGGAACACAAAGTTTCTTTCCAGTTGCCAACTCCACTACATACATATTTATGGGGAGGCAGTAGATCCAACTTGGTTTTACAGTGATAACTCAGGAACTTCAAACCGGCACTAGGAAACAGACTGGTAAACCAAGGTAAAAGTTTCACCTGCATCCAGTTTCATTTGTTCTAGATGAACGAACATCTCTCCAGATGCTTATTTCTGAGAGATAAGTGTGTGTGAAGCCTTCCTTCACCTAGCTTTTTGGGAACTCAATGTTTCTTTTCAGTTGAAAACTCCACTCCATACATATATATAGGGAGGTACTAGCTCCAACACGGTTTTTCAGTGAAAACTGCAGGAAATTCAAAACGGCAATAGGAAACAGACTTAGAAACCAGAGTAAAAGTTTCTCCTGCAAACCGATCCCTTTGTGCTAGATGAAGGAACGTCCCTCCACATGCTCAGTTCTGAGAGATAAGTGTGTGTGAAAGCCGTATTTCAACTAGATTGTTGGGAACACAAAGTTCCTTTTCACTTGGAAACCCCACTCCATACATATATATGGGGAAGTACTAGCTCCAACTCGGCTTTACAGTGAAAACTGCTGGAAATTCCAATGGCACTAAGAAACAGACTGAGAAACCTGAGTAAAAGTTTCTCTTGCAACCCGTTCCCTTTGTGCTAGATGAACGAAAGTCTCTCCACATGCTCAGTTCTGAGAGATAAGTGTTTGTGAAAGCCGCCCTTCATATAGCTTGTTGGGAACACAAAGTTTCTTTTCATTAACAAACTCCACTCCATACATATCTATAGGTAGGGACTATCTCCAACTCGGTTTTACAGTGAAAACTGCAGGAAATTCAAAGCGGCACTAGGAAACAGACTGAGAAACCAGAGTAAAAGTTACAACTGCAACCCGTTCAATTTGTGCTAGATGAACGAACGTCTCTCCACATGCTCAGTTCTAAGAGAAGTGTGTGTGAAACCGTCCTTCCATTGGCTTGTTGGGAACACAAATTTTCTTTTAAGTTGCAAACTCCAATCCATACATATCTATGATTAGGGACTAGCTCCAACTCTGTTTTACAGTGAAAACTGCAGGAACTTCTTACGGGCACTAGAAAACAGACTGAGAAACCAGATTAAAAGTTTCTCCTGCAACACGTTCCCTTTGTGATAGATGAACGAACGTCTCTCCACATGCTCAGTTCTTAGAGTTAAGTCTGTGTGAAAGCCGTCCTACAACTAACTTGTTGGAAACACGAAGCTTCTATAAATTTGCAATCTCCAATCCATACATATATATATGGAGGTACTAGCTCCAACTCGGTTTTACAGTGATAACTCAGGAACTTCAATGTGGCACTAGAAAACAGACTGAGAAAATAGAGTAATTGTTTCTCCTGCAACCCGTTCCATTTGTGCTAGATGAACGAACTTCTCCCCACATGCTTAGTTCTGAGAGATAAGTCTGTGTGAAAGCAGCCCTTCACCAAGCTTGTTGGGAAAACAAAGTTTCTTTTCAGTTGCAAGCTCTAATCCATACATATATATGGGGAGGTGCTAGCTAGAACACGGGTTTACAGTGAAAACTGCAGGAACTTCAAACCGGCACTAGGAAACAGACTGAGAAAGCAGAGAAAAAGTTTTCCCTGCAACCCGTTCCCTTTGAGCTAGATGAACGAACTTCTCTCCACATGCTCAGTTCTGAGAGTAGTGTTTGTGAAACCGTCCTTCCATTGGCTTGTTGGGAACACAATTTTTCTTTTAAGTTGCAAACTCCAATCCATACATATCTATGATTAGGGATTAGCTCCAACTCTATTTTACAGTGAAAACTGCAGGAACTTCATACCTGCACTAGAAAACAGACTGAGAAACCAGAGTAAAAGTTTCACCTGCAACACGTTCCCTTTGTGATAGATGAACGAATGTCTCTCCACATGCTCAATTATGAGAGAAAAGTGTGTTTCAAAGCCGTGCTTCACCTAGCTTGTTGGGAACACAAAGTTTCTTTTCAGTTGCAAATTCCACTCAATACATATATATGGGGAAGTACTAGCCCCAACTCGGCTTTACAGTGAAAACTGCAGGAAATTCCAACCAGCACTAAGAAACAGACTGAGAAACCAGAGTAAATTTTCTCCTGCAACCCGTTCTTTGTGCTAGATGAACGAACGTCTCTCCAAATGCTCAGTTCTGAGAGATATGTCTGTGTGAATGCTGTCCTTCACACAGCTTGTTTGGAACACAAAGTATCTTTTCAGTTGAAAATTCCACTCCATACATGTCTATGGGTATGTGCTAGCTCCAACTCGGTTTTACAGTGAAAACTGCAGGAATTTCAAACCGGCACTAGGAAACAGACTTAGAAACCAGAGCAAAAGATTCACCTGCAACCAGTTCCCTTTGTGTTAGATGAACGAACGCCTCTACACATGCTCAATTCTGAGAGATAAGTGTGTTTGAAAGCCGTACTTCACCTAGCTTGTAGGGAACACAAAGTTTCTTTTCAGTTTCAAACTCCAATCCATATATATATATGGGGAAGTACTAGCTCCAAATCGGCTTTACAGTGAAAACTGCAGGAACTTCCAACAAGCACTAAGAAACAGACTGAGAAACCAGAGTAAAAGTTTCCCTTGCAAACCGTTCCCTTTTTGCTAGATGAACGAAAGTCTCTCCACATGCTCAGTTCTGAGACATAAATGTGTGTGAAAGCCATCATTCATATAGCATGTTGGGAACCCAAAGATTCTTTTCAGTTGCAAACTCCACTCCATACATATACATGAGGAGGCACTAGCACCAACTCGGTTTTACTGTGAAAACTGCAGGAATTTCAAACCGGCTATAGGAAACAGACTGAGAATCCAGAGTAAAAATTTCCCCTGCAACCCATTCCCTTTGTGCTAGATGAACGAACGTCTCTCCACATGCTCAATTCTGAGAGATAAGTGTATTTGAATGCCGTCTTCACCTAGCTTGTTGGGAACACAAAGATTCTTTTCAGTTGCAAACTCCATTCCATACATATATATGGGGAGGTACTAGCTCCAAATCGGTTTTACAGTGAAAACTGCAGGAATGTCAAACCGGCACTTGGAAACAGACTGAGAAACCAGAGTAAAAGTTTTCGTGCAAACTGTTCCATTTTTGCTAGATGAACGAACGTCTCCCAACATGCTCAGTTCTGAAAGATAATTCTGTGTGAAAGCCGTCTTTACCTAGCTTGTTGGGAACACAATGTTTCTATTCATTGGCAAACTCAACTCCATACATATATATGGGGATGTACTAGCTCCAACTCTGTTTTACAGTGATAACTCAGGAACATCAAACCGGCACTTAAAAACAGACTGAGAAACCAGAGTAAATGTTTCTCCTGCTACTTGTTCCCTTTGTGCTAGATGAACGAACGTCTCTCCACATGCTCAGTTCTGAGAGATAAGTCTGTGTGAAAGCCGTCCTTCACCTAGCTTGTTGGGAACACAAAGTTTCTTTTCAGTTGCCAAATCCACTCCATACATATCTATGGTTATGGGCTTGCTCCAACTCGGTTTTACAGTGAAAAATGCAGGAACTTCAAACCGGCACTAGGAAACAGACTGAGAAACCAGAGAAAAAGTTTCCCCTGCAACCCGTTCCCTTTCTGCTAGATGAACGAACGTCTTTCCACATGCTCAGTTCTGAGAAGTAAGTTTGTGTGAAAGCCGTACTTCAAGTAACTTGTTGTGAACACAAAGTTTCTTTTCAGTTGCAAACACAACTCCATACATATATATGGGGAGGTACTAGCTCCAACTCTGTTTTATAGTGAAAACTGCAGGAACGTCAAACCGGCACTAGGTAACAAACTGAGAAACCAGAGAAATAGTTTTCCCTGCAACCCGTTCCCTTTGTGCTAGATGAACGAAGGTCACTCCACATGCTCAGTTCTGAGAGATATGTCTGTGTGATAGCCGTCCTTATCCTAGCTTGTTGGGAACACAATGTTTCTATTTATTTGCAAACTCCACTCCATATATATATATGGGAAAGTACTAGCTCCAACTTGGTTTTAATGTGATAACTCAGGAACTTCAAAACGGCACTAGAATACAGACAGAGATACCAGAGTAAAATTTCTCATGCAGACCGTTCCCTTTGTGCTAGATGAAAGAAAGTCTCTCCACATGCTCATTTCTGAGAGATAATTCTGTGTGAAAGCCGTCTTTACCTAGCTTGTTGGGAACACAATGTTTCTATTCATTGGCAAACTCAACTCCATACATATATATGGGGATGTACTAGCTCCAACTCTGTTTTACAGTGATAACTCAGGAACATCAAACCGGCACTTAAAAACAGACTGAGAAACCAGAGTAAATATTTCTCCTGCTACTTGTTCCCTTTGTGCTGGATGAACGAACGTCTCTCCACATGCTCAGTTCTGAGAGATAAGTCTGTGTGAAAGCCGTCCTTCACCTAGCTTGTTGGGAACACAAAGTTTCTTTTCAGTTGCAAAATCCACTCCATACATATCTATGGTTATGGGCTTGCTCCAACTCGGTTTTACAGTGAAAAATGCAGGAACTTCAAACCGGCACTAGGAAACAGACTGAGAAACCAGAGAAAAAGTTTCCCCTGCAACCCGTTCCCTTTCTGCTAGATGAACGAACGTCTTTCCACATGCTCAGTTCTGAGAAGTAAGTTTGTGTGAAAGCCGTACTTCAAGTAACTTGTTGTGAACACAAAGTTTCTTTTCAGTTGCAAACTCAACTCCATACATATATATGGGGAGGTACTAGCTCCAACTCTGTTTTATAGTGAAAACTGCAGGAACGTCAAACCGGCACTAGGTAACAAACTGAGAAACCAGAGAAATAGTTTTCCCTGCAACCCGTTCCCTTTGTGCTAGATGAACGAAGGTCACTCCACATGCTCAGTTCTGAGAGATATGTCTGTGTGAAAGCTGTCCTTATCCTAGCGTGTTGGGAACACAATGTTTGTATTTATTTGCAAACTCCACTCCATATATATATATGGGAAAGTACTAGCTCCAACTTGGTTTTACAGTGATATCTCAGGAACTTCAAACCGGCACTAGAATACAGACTGAGAAACCAGAGTAAAAGTTTCTA
This sequence comes from Camelus bactrianus, assembly GCF_048773025.1. Lineage (NCBI taxonomy): Eukaryota > Metazoa > Chordata > Mammalia > Artiodactyla > Camelidae > Camelus > Camelus bactrianus. The sequence continues at coordinate 137,657,620 of NC_133539.1, read as the reverse complement.
ATGCAAACCTTTCCCTTTGGGCTAGATGAACGAACGTCTCTCCACATGCTCAATTCTGAGATTTAAGTGTGTTTGAATGCCGTCCTTCACCTAGCTCGTTGGGAACACAAAGTTTCTTTCCAGTTGCCAACTCCACTACATACATATTTATGGGGAGGCAGTAGATCCAACTTGGTTTTACAGTGATAACTCAGGAACTTCAAACCGGCACTAGGAAACAGACTGGTAAACCAAGGTAAAAGTTTCACCTGCATCCAGTTTCATTTGTTCTAGATGAACGAACATCTCTCCAGATGCTTATTTCTGAGAGATAAGTGTGTGTGAAGCCTTCCTTCACCTAGCTTTTTGGGAACTCAATGTTTCTTTTCAGTTGAAAACTCCACTCCATACATATATATAGGGAGGTACTAGCTCCAACACGGTTTTTCAGTGAAAACTGCAGGAAATTCAAAACGGCAATAGGAAACAGACTTAGAAACCAGAGTAAAAGTTTCTCCTGCAAACCGATCCCTTTGTGCTAGATGAAGGAACGTCCCTCCACATGCTCAGTTCTGAGAGATAAGTGTGTGTGAAAGCCGTATTTCAACTAGATTGTTGGGAACACAAAGTTCCTTTTCACTTGGAAACCCCACTCCATACATATATATGGGGAAGTACTAGCTCCAACTCGGCTTTACAGTGAAAACTGCTGGAAATTCCAATGGCACTAAGAAACAGACTGAGAAACCTGAGTAAAAGTTTCTCTTGCAACCCGTTCCCTTTGTGCTAGATGAACGAAAGTCTCTCCACATGCTCAGTTCTGAGAGATAAGTGTTTGTGAAAGCCGCCCTTCATATAGCTTGTTGGGAACACAAAGTTTCTTTTCATTAACAAACTCCACTCCATACATATCTATAGGTAGGGACTATCTCCAACTCGGTTTTACAGTGAAAACTGCAGGAAATTCAAAGCGGCACTAGGAAACAGACTGAGAAACCAGAGTAAAAGTTACAACTGCAACCCGTTCAATTTGTGCTAGATGAACGAACGTCTCTCCACATGCTCAGTTCTAAGAGAAGTGTGTGTGAAACCGTCCTTCCATTGGCTTGTTGGGAACACAAATTTTCTTTTAAGTTGCAAACTCCAATCCATACATATCTATGATTAGGGACTAGCTCCAACTCTGTTTTACAGTGAAAACTGCAGGAACTTCTTACGGGCACTAGAAAACAGACTGAGAAACCAGATTAAAAGTTTCTCCTGCAACACGTTCCCTTTGTGATAGATGAACGAACGTCTCTCCACATGCTCAGTTCTTAGAGTTAAGTCTGTGTGAAAGCCGTCCTACAACTAACTTGTTGGAAACACGAAGCTTCTATAAATTTGCAATCTCCAATCCATACATATATATATGGAGGTACTAGCTCCAACTCGGTTTTACAGTGATAACTCAGGAACTTCAATGTGGCACTAGAAAACAGACTGAGAAAATAGAGTAATTGTTTCTCCTGCAACCCGTTCCATTTGTGCTAGATGAACGAACTTCTCCCCACATGCTTAGTTCTGAGAGATAAGTCTGTGTGAAAGCAGCCCTTCACCAAGCTTGTTGGGAAAACAAAGTTTCTTTTCAGTTGCAAGCTCTAATCCATACATATATATGGGGAGGTGCTAGCTAGAACACGGGTTTACAGTGAAAACTGCAGGAACTTCAAACCGGCACTAGGAAACAGACTGAGAAAGCAGAGAAAAAGTTTTCCCTGCAACCCGTTCCCTTTGAGCTAGATGAACGAACTTCTCTCCACATGCTCAGTTCTGAGAGTAGTGTTTGTGAAACCGTCCTTCCATTGGCTTGTTGGGAACACAATTTTTCTTTTAAGTTGCAAACTCCAATCCATACATATCTATGATTAGGGATTAGCTCCAACTCTATTTTACAGTGAAAACTGCAGGAACTTCATACCTGCACTAGAAAACAGACTGAGAAACCAGAGTAAAAGTTTCACCTGCAACACGTTCCCTTTGTGATAGATGAACGAATGTCTCTCCACATGCTCAATTATGAGAGAAAAGTGTGTTTCAAAGCCGTGCTTCACCTAGCTTGTTGGGAACACAAAGTTTCTTTTCAGTTGCAAATTCCACTCAATACATATATATGGGGAAGTACTAGCCCCAACTCGGCTTTACAGTGAAAACTGCAGGAAATTCCAACCAGCACTAAGAAACAGACTGAGAAACCAGAGTAAATTTTCTCCTGCAACCCGTTCTTTGTGCTAGATGAACGAACGTCTCTCCAAATGCTCAGTTCTGAGAGATATGTCTGTGTGAATGCTGTCCTTCACACAGCTTGTTTGGAACACAAAGTATCTTTTCAGTTGAAAATTCCACTCCATACATGTCTATGGGTATGTGCTAGCTCCAACTCGGTTTTACAGTGAAAACTGCAGGAATTTCAAACCGGCACTAGGAAACAGACTTAGAAACCAGAGCAAAAGATTCACCTGCAACCAGTTCCCTTTGTGTTAGATGAACGAACGCCTCTACACATGCTCAATTCTGAGAGATAAGTGTGTTTGAAAGCCGTACTTCACCTAGCTTGTAGGGAACACAAAGTTTCTTTTCAGTTTCAAACTCCAATCCATATATATATATGGGGAAGTACTAGCTCCAAATCGGCTTTACAGTGAAAACTGCAGGAACTTCCAACAAGCACTAAGAAACAGACTGAGAAACCAGAGTAAAAGTTTCCCTTGCAAACCGTTCCCTTTTTGCTAGATGAACGAAAGTCTCTCCACATGCTCAGTTCTGAGACATAAATGTGTGTGAAAGCCATCATTCATATAGCATGTTGGGAACCCAAAGATTCTTTTCAGTTGCAAACTCCACTCCATACATATACATGAGGAGGCACTAGCACCAACTCGGTTTTACTGTGAAAACTGCAGGAATTTCAAACCGGCTATAGGAAACAGACTGAGAATCCAGAGTAAAAATTTCCCCTGCAACCCATTCCCTTTGTGCTAGATGAACGAACGTCTCTCCACATGCTCAATTCTGAGAGATAAGTGTATTTGAATGCCGTCTTCACCTAGCTTGTTGGGAACACAAAGATTCTTTTCAGTTGCAAACTCCATTCCATACATATATATGGGGAGGTACTAGCTCCAAATCGGTTTTACAGTGAAAACTGCAGGAATGTCAAACCGGCACTTGGAAACAGACTGAGAAACCAGAGTAAAAGTTTTCGTGCAAACTGTTCCATTTTTGCTAGATGAACGAACGTCTCCCAACATGCTCAGTTCTGAAAGATAATTCTGTGTGAAAGCCGTCTTTACCTAGCTTGTTGGGAACACAATGTTTCTATTCATTGGCAAACTCAACTCCATACATATATATGGGGATGTACTAGCTCCAACTCTGTTTTACAGTGATAACTCAGGAACATCAAACCGGCACTTAAAAACAGACTGAGAAACCAGAGTAAATGTTTCTCCTGCTACTTGTTCCCTTTGTGCTAGATGAACGAACGTCTCTCCACATGCTCAGTTCTGAGAGATAAGTCTGTGTGAAAGCCGTCCTTCACCTAGCTTGTTGGGAACACAAAGTTTCTTTTCAGTTGCCAAATCCACTCCATACATATCTATGGTTATGGGCTTGCTCCAACTCGGTTTTACAGTGAAAAATGCAGGAACTTCAAACCGGCACTAGGAAACAGACTGAGAAACCAGAGAAAAAGTTTCCCCTGCAACCCGTTCCCTTTCTGCTAGATGAACGAACGTCTTTCCACATGCTCAGTTCTGAGAAGTAAGTTTGTGTGAAAGCCGTACTTCAAGTAACTTGTTGTGAACACAAAGTTTCTTTTCAGTTGCAAACACAACTCCATACATATATATGGGGAGGTACTAGCTCCAACTCTGTTTTATAGTGAAAACTGCAGGAACGTCAAACCGGCACTAGGTAACAAACTGAGAAACCAGAGAAATAGTTTTCCCTGCAACCCGTTCCCTTTGTGCTAGATGAACGAAGGTCACTCCACATGCTCAGTTCTGAGAGATATGTCTGTGTGATAGCCGTCCTTATCCTAGCTTGTTGGGAACACAATGTTTCTATTTATTTGCAAACTCCACTCCATATATATATATGGGAAAGTACTAGCTCCAACTTGGTTTTAATGTGATAACTCAGGAACTTCAAAACGGCACTAGAATACAGACAGAGATACCAGAGTAAAATTTCACATGCAGACCGTTCCCTTTGTGCTAGATGAAAGAAAGTCTCTCCACATGCTCATTTCTGAGAGATAATTCTGTGTGAAAGCCGTCTTTCACCTTGGTTGTTGGGAACACAAAGTTTCTTTTTAGTTGCCAATTCCACTCCATATATATATATGGGGAAGTACCAACACCAAATCGGTTTTACAGTGAAAACTGAAGGAAGTTCAAACCGGCACTAGGAAACAGACTTAGAAACCAGAGTAAAAGATTCTCCTGCAACCAGTTCCCTTTGTGCTAGATGAACGAACGTCTCTACACATGCTCAGATCTGAGAGATATGTGTTTTAAAGCCATCCTTCACATAGCTTGTTGGGAACACAAAGTTTCTTTTCAGTAGCAAATTCCACTCCATACATATCTATGGGTATGGGCTAGCTCCAACTCGGTTTTACAGTGAAAACTGCAGGAAATTCAATCCGGCACTAGGAAACAGACTGAGAATACAGAGTAAATGTTTCTCCTGCAACCCGTTCACTTTGTGCTATATGAACGAACGTCTCTCCACATGCTCAGTTCTGAGATATAAGTGTGTGTGAAAGCCATCCTTCACTTAGCTTTTTGGGAACACAAAGTTTCTTTTCGGTTGTAAAATCCACTCCATACATATCTATGGGTATGGGCTAGCTCCAACACGGATTTACAGTGAAAACTGCAGGAAATTGAAACCGGCTCTAGGAAACAGACTGTGAAACAAGAGTGAAAGTTTCTCCTGCAACCCGTTCCATTTTTGTTACATGAACGAACGTCACTCCACATGCTCAGTTCTGAGAATTATGTCTGTGTGAAAGCCGTCTTTCACGTAGCTTGTTGGGAACACAAAACATCTTTTAAGTTTCCAACTCCACTCCAAACTTATATATGGGGAAGTACTAACTCCAACTCGCTTTTACAGTGAAAACTGCAGGAACTTCAAACCTGCACTAGGAAACAGACTGAGAAATCAGAGTAAAAGTTTCTCCTGCAACCCGTTCCATTTGTGCTAGATGAAAGAAAGTCTCTCCACATGCTCAGTTCTGAGAGATAAGTGTGTGTGAAAGCCGTCCTTCAACTATCTTGTTGGGAATACAAAGTTTCTATGTATTTGCAAATTCCACTCCATACATAAAAAAGGGATTGTACTAGCTCCAACTCGGTTTTACAGTGATAACTCAGGAACTTCATACCGGCACTAGAATACAGACTGAGAAACCAGAGTAAAAATTTCACATGCAAACCGTTCCCATTGTTCTAGATGAAAGAACGTCTCTCCACATGCTCAGTTCTGAGAGATAAGTGTGTTAGAAAGCCGTCCTTCACCTAGCTTGTTCGGAACACAAAGTTTCTTTTCAGTTGCAAACACAACTCAATACATATATATGGGGAAGTACTAGGTCCAAATCGGCTTTACAGTGAAAATCGCGGAACTTCCAACAGACACTAAGAAACAGACTGAGAAACCAGAGAAAAAGTTTCTACTGCAACACGTTCCCTTTGTGCTAGATGAACGAAAATCTCTCCACATGCTCAGTTCTGAGAGATATGTCTGTGTGAAAGCCCTACTTCACGTAGCTTGTTGGGAACAGAAAGTATCTTTTCAGTTGCCAACTCCACTCCATACATACATATGGGGAAGTACTAACTCCAACTCGATTTTACAGTAAAAACTGCAGGAACTTCAAACAGGCACTAGGAAACAGACTGAGAAACCAGAGTAATAGATTCTCCTGCAAACCTTTCCCTTTGTGCTAGATGAACGAACGTCTCTCCAAATGCTCAGTTCTGAGAGATTAGTGTGTGTGAAAGCCGTCCTTCACATAGCTTTTTGGGAAAACAAAGTTTCTTTTCATTAACATACTCCACTCCATACATATCTATGGGTAGGGACTAGCTCCAACTCGGTTTTACAGTGAAAACTGACGGAAATTCAAACCGGCACTAGGAAACAGAATGAGAAACCAGAGTAATAGTTTCTCCTGCAACACGTTCACTTTGTGCTACATGAACGAACGTCTCTCATCATGCTCAGTTCTGAGATATGTGTGTGTGAAAACTGTCCTTCCCTTTGCTTGTTGGGAACACAATGTTTCTTTTAAGTTGCAAACTCCAATCCATACATATCTATGATTAGGGACAAGCTCCAACTCGGTTTTACAGTGAAAACTGCAGGAACTTCAAAACGGCACTTGAAAACAGACTGAGAAACCAGAGTAAATGTTTCTCCTTCAACACGTTCCCTTTGTGCTAGATAATCGAACGTCTCTCCACATGCTCAGTTCTGAGGGATAAGTGTGTGTTAAAGACATTCTTCACATAGCATGTTGGGAACACTAAGACTCTTTTATGTTACCAACTCCACTGCATACATATTTATGGGTAGGTACAAACTCCAACTCGGATTGACATCAAAACTGCAGGAAATTAAAACCTGCTATAGGAAACAGACTGAGAATCCAGAGTAAAAATTTCCCCTGCAACCCATTCCCTTTGTGCTAGATGAACGAACGTCTCTCCACATGCTCAATTCTGAGAGATAAGTGTATTTGAATGCCGTCTTCACCTAGCTTGTTGGGAACACAAAGATTCTTTTCAGTTGCCAACTCGTCTCCATACATATCTATGGGTATGGGCTAGCTCCAACTCGGTTTTACAGTGATAACTCAGAAACTTCAAACCGGCACTAGAAAACAGACTGAGAAACCAGAGTAAAAATTTCTCCTGCAACCCGTTACCTTTGTGCTAAATGAACGAACGTCTCTCCACATGCTCAGATCTGAGAGATAAGTCTCTGTGAAAGCCTATCTTCACCTAGCTTGTTGGGAACACAAAGTTTCTTTTCAGTTGCAAACTCCATTCCATACATATATATGGGGAGGTACTAGCTCCAAATCGGTTTTACAGTGAAAACTGCAGGAATGTCAAACCGGCACTTGGAAACAGACTGAGAAACCAGAGTAAAAGTTTTTCGTGCAACCTGTTCCCTTTATGCTAGATGAACGAACGTCTCCCAACATGCTCAGTTCTGATAGATAATTCTGTGTGAAAGCCGTCTTTACCTAGCTTGTTGGGAACACAATGTTTCTATTCATTGGCAAACTCAACTCCATACATATATATGGGGATGTACTAGCTCCAACTCTGTTTTACAGTGATAACTCAGGAACATCAAACCGGCACTTAAAAACAGACTGAGAAACCAGAGTAAATGTTTCTCCTGCTACTTGTTCCCTTTGTGCTAGATGAACGAACGTCTCTCCACATGCTCAGTTCTGAGAGATAAGTCTGTGTGAAAGCCGTCCTTCACCTAGCTTGTTGGGAACACAAAGTTTCTTTTCAGTTGCAAAATCCACTCCATATATATCTATGGTTATGGGCTTGCTCCAACTCGGTTTTACAGTGAAAAATGCAGGAACTTCAAACCGGCACTAGGAAACAGACTGAGAAACCAGAGAAAAAGTTTCCCCTGCAACCCGTTCCCTTTCTGCTAGATGAACGAACGTCTTTCCACATGCTCAGTTCTGAGAAGTAAGTTTGTGTGAAAGCCGTACTTCAAGTAAATTGTTGTGAACACAAAGTTTCTTTTCAGTTGCAAACTCAACTCCATACATATATATGGGGAGGTACTAGCTCCAACTCTGTTTTATATTGAAAACTGCAGGAACGTCAAACCGGCACTAGGTAACAAACTGAGAAACCAGAGAAATAGTTTTCCCTGCAACCCGTTCCCTTTGTGCTAGATGAACGAAGGTCACTCCACATGCTCAGTTCTGAGAGATATGTCTGTGTGAAAGCCGTCCTTATCCTAGCGTGTTGGGAACACAATGTTTGTATTTATTTGCAAACTCCACTCCATATATATATATGGGAAAGTACTAGCTCCAACTTGGTTTTACAGTGATATCTCAGGAACTTCAAACCGGCACTAGAATACAGACTGAGAAACCAGAGTAAAAGTTTCTAATGCAAACCTTTCCCTTTGTGCTAGATGAACGAACGTCTCTCCACATGCTCAATTCTGAGAGTTAAGTGTGTTTGAATGCCGTCCTTCACCTAGCTTGTTGGGAACACCAAGTTTCTTTTCATTAAAAAACTCCAATCCATACATATCTATGGGTAGGGGCTAGCTCCAACTCGGTTTTACACTGAAAACTGCAGGAAGTTCAAACCGGAACTAGGAAACAGACTGAGAAACCAGAGTAAAATTTTCCCCTGCAACACGTTCCCATTGTGCTAGATGAAAGAAGGTCTCTCCTCATGCTCCGTTCTGAGAGATAAGTGTGATTGAAAGCCGTCCTTCACCTAGCTCGTTGGGAACACAAAGTTTCTTTCCAGTTGCCAACTCCACTACATACATATTTATGGGGAGGCAGTAGATCCAACTTGGTTTTACAGTGATAACTCAGGAACTTCAAACCGGCACTAGGAAACAGACTGATAAACCAAGGTAAAAGTTTCACCTGCATCCAGTTTCATTTGTTCTAGATGAACGAACATCTCTCCAGATGCTTATTTCTGAGAGATAAGTGTGTGTGAAGCCTTCCTTCACCTAGCTTTTTGGGAACTCAATGTTTCTTTTCAGTTGAAAACTCCACTCCATACATATATATAGGGAGGTACTAGCTCCAACACGGTTTTTCAGTGAAAACTGCAGGAACTTCAAACCGGCAATAGGAAACAGACTTAGAAACCAGAGTAAAAGTTTCTCCTGCAAACCGATCCCTTTGTGCTAGATGAAGGAACGTCCCTCCACATGCTCAGTTCTGAGAGATAAGTGTGTGTGAAAGCCGTACTTCAACTAGATTGTTGGGAACACAAAGTTCCTTTTCACTTGGAAACCCCACTCCATACATATATATGGGGAAGTACTAGCTCCAACTCGGCGTTACAGTGAAAACTGCTGGAAATTCCAATGGCATTAACAAACAGACTGAGAAACCTGAGTAAAAGTTTCTCTTGCAACCCGTTCCCTTTGTGCTAGATGAACGAAAGTCTCTCCACATGCTCAGTTCTGAGAGATAAGTGTTTGTGAAAGCCGCCCTTCATATAGCTTGTTGGGAACACAAAGTTTCTTTTCATTAACAAACTCCACTCCATACATATCTATAGGTAGGGACTATCTCCAACTCGGTTTTACAGTGAAAACTGCAGGAAATTCAAAGCGGCACTAGGAAACAGACTGAGAAACCAGAGTAAAAGTTACACCTGCAACCCGTTCAATTTGTGCTAGATGAACGAACGTCTCTCCACATGCTCAGTTCTAAGAGAAGTGTGTGTGAAACCGTCCTTCCATTGGCTTGTTGGGAACACAAATTTTCTTTTAAGTTGCAAACTCCAATCCATACATATCTATGATTAGGGACTAGCTCCAACTCTGTTTTACAGTGAAAACTGCAGGAACTTCTTACGGGCACTAGAAAACAGACTGAGAAACCAGATTAAAAGTTTCTCCTGCAACACGTTCCCTTTGTGATAGATGAACGAACGTCTCTCCACATGCTCAGTTCTTAGAGTTAAGTCTGTGTGAAAGCCGTCCTACAACTAGCTTGTTGGAAACACAAAGCTTCTATAAATTTGCAATCTCCAATCCATACATATATATATGGAGGTACTAGCTCCAACTCGGTTTTACAGTGATAACTCAGGAACTTCAATGTGGCACTAGAAAACAGACTGAGAAAATAGAGTAATTGTTTTCCTGCAACCCGTTCCATTTGTGCTAGATGAACGAACTTCTCCCCACATGCTTAGTTCTGAGAGATAAGTCTGTGTGAAAGCTGCCCTTCACCAAGCTTGTTGGGAAAACAAAGTTTCTTTTCAGTTGCAAGCTCTAATCCATACATATAAATGGGGAGGTGCAAGCTAGAACACGGGTTTACAGTGAAAACTGCAGGAACTTCAAACCGGCACTAGGAAACAGACTGAGAAAGCAGAGAAAAAGTTTTCCCTGCAACCCGTTCCCTTTGTGCTAGATGAACGAACTTCTCTCCATATGCTCAGTTCTGAGAGTAGTGTGTGTGAAACAGTCCTTCCATTGGCTTGTTGGGAACACAATTTTTCTTTTAAGTTGCAAACTCCAATCCATACATATCTATGATTAGGGATTAGCTCCAACTCTATTTTACAGTGAAAACTGCAGGAACTTCAAACCTGCACTAGAAAACAGACTGAGAAACCAGAGTAAAAGTTTCTCCTGCAACACGTTCCCTTTGTGATAGATGAACGAACGTCTCTCCACATGCTCAATTCTGAGAGAAAAGTGTGTTTCAAAGCCGTGCTTCACCTAGCTTGTTGGGAACACAAAGTTACTTTTCAGTTGCAAATTCCACTCAATACATATATATGGGGAAGTACTAGCCCCAACTCGGCTTTACAGTGAAAACTGCAGGAAATTCCAACCAGCACTAAGAAACAGACTGAGAAACCAGAGTAAAAGTTTCTCCTGCAACCCGTTCTTTGTGCTAGATGAACGAACGTCTCTCCAAATGCTCAGTTCTGAGAGATATGTCTGTGTGAATGCTGTCCTTCACACAGCTTGTTTGGAACACAAAGTATCTTTTCAGTTGAAAATTCCACTCCATACATGTCTATGGGTATGTGCTAGCTCCAACTCGGTTTTACAGTGAAAACTGCAGGAATTTCAAACCGGCACTAGGAAACAGACTTAGAAACCAGAGTAAAAGTTTCTCCTGCAACCAGTTCCCTTTGTGTTAGATGAACGAACGCCTCTACACATGCTCAATTCTGAGAGATAAGTGTGTTTGAAAGCCGTACTTCACCTAGCTTGTAGGGAACACAAAGTTTCTTTTCAGTTTCAAACTCCAATCCATACATATATATGGGGAAGTACTAGCTCCAAATCGGCTTTACAGTGAAAAGTGCAGGAACTTCCAACAGGCACTAAGAAACAGACTGAGAAACCAGAGTAAAAGTTTCCCTTGCAAACCGTTCCCTTTTTGCTAGATGAAAGAAAGTCTCTCCACATGCTCAGTTCTGAGACATAAATGTGTGTGAAAGCCATCCTTCATATAGCATGTTGGGAACCCAAAGATTCTTTTCAGTTGCAAACTCCACTCCATACATATACATGAGGAGGCACTAGCACCAACTCGGTTTTACTGTGAAAACTGCAGGAATTTCAAACCGGCTCTAGGAAACAGACTGAGAAACCAGAGTAAAAGTTTCTACTGCAAAACGGTCCCTTTGTGCTAGATGAACGAACTTCTCTCCAAATGCTCAGTTCTGAGAGTTAAGTGTGTGTGATAGCCGTCCTTCAAATAGCTTGTTGGGAACACAAAGTTTCTTTTCATTAACACACTCCAATCCATACATATCTATGGATAGGGAATAGCTCCAACTCGGTTTTACAGGGAAAACTGCAGAAAATTCCAACCGGCACTAGGAAACAGAATGAGAAACCAGAGTAAAAGTTTCTCCTGCAACCCATTCACTTTGAGCTAGATGAACGAACGTCTCTCCACATGCTCAGTTCTGAGATAAGTGTGTGTGAAAGCCGTCTTCCATTGGCTTTTGGGAACACAATTTTTGTTTTAAGTTGCAAAGTCCAATCCATACATATCTATGATTAGGGACTAGCTCCAACTCGGTTTTACAGTGAATACTGCAGGAACTTCAAACCGGCACTAGAAAACAGACTGAGAATCAAAAGTAAAGTTTCCCCTGCAACCCGTTCCCTTTGTGCTAGATGAACGAACGTCTCTCCAAATGCTCAGTTCTGAGAGATAAGTGTGTGTGAAAGCCGTCCTTCACATAGCTTTTTGGGAAAACAAAGTTTCTTTTCATTAACAAACTCCACTCCATACATATCTATGGGTAGGGACTAGCTCCAACTCGGTTTTACAGTGAAAACTGACGGAAATTCAAACCGGCACTAGGAAACAGAATGAGAAACCAGAGTAATAGTTTCTCCTGCAACACGTTCACTTTGTGCTACATGAACGAACGTCTCTCATCATGCTCAGTTCTGAGATATGTGTGTGTGAAAACTGTCCTTCCCTTGGCTTGTTAGGAACACAATGTTTCTTTTAAGTTGCAAACTCCAATCCATACATATCTATGATTAGGGACAAACTCCAACTCGGTTTTACAGTGAAAACTGCAGGAACTTCAAAACGGCACTTGAAAACAGACTGAGAAACCAGAGTAAATGTTTCTCCTTCAACACGTTCCCTTTGAGCTAGATAATCGAACGTCTCTCCACATGCTCAGTTCTGAGAGATAAGTGTGTGTTAAAGGCATTCTTCACATAGCATGTTGGGAACACTAAGACTCTTTTATGTTACAAACTCCACTGCATACATATTTATGGGTAGGTACTAACTCCAACTCTGATTGACATGAAAACTGCAGGAAATTAAAACCGGCTATAGGAAACAGACTGAGAATCCAGAGTAAAAATTTCCCCTGCAACCCATTCCCTTTGTGCTAGATGAACGAATGTCTCTCCACATGCTCAATTCTGAGAGATAAGTGTATTTGAATGCCGTCTTCACCTAGCTTGTTGGGAACACAAAGTTTCTTTTCAGTTGCCAACTCGTCTCCATACATATCTATGGGTATGGGCTAGCTCCAACTCGGTTTTACAGTGATAACTCAGAAACTTCAAACCGGCACTAGAAAACAGACTGAGAAACCAGAGTAAAAATTTCTCCTGCAACCCGTTACCTTTGTGCTAAATGAACGAACGTCTCTCCACATGCTCAGATCTGAGAGATAAGTCTCTGTGAAAGCCTATCTTCACCTAGCTTGTTGGGAACACAAAGTTTCTTTTCAGTTGCAAACTCCATTCCATACATATATATGGGGAGGTACTAGCTCCAAATCGGTTTTACAGTGAAAACTGCAGGAATGTCAAACCGGCACTTGGAAACAGACTGAGAAACCAGAGTAAAAGTTTTTCGTGCAACCTGTTCCCTTTTTGCTAGATGAACGAACGTCTCCCAACATGCTCAGTTCTGATAGATAATTCTGTGTGAAAGCCGTCTTTACCTAGCTTGTTGGGAACACAATGTTTCTATTCATTGGCAAACTCAACTCCATACATATATATGGGGATGTACTAGCTCCAACTCTGTTTTACAGTGATAACTCAGGAACATCAAACCGGCACTTAAAAACAGACTGAGAAACCAGAGTAAATGTTTCTCCTGCTACTTGTTCCCTTTGTGCTAGATGAATGAACGTCTCTCCACATGCTCAGTTCTGAGAGATAAGTCTGTGTGAAAGCCGTCCTTCACCTAGCTTGTTGGGAACACAAAGTTTCTTTTCAGTTGCAAAATCCACTCCATACATATCTATGGTTATGGGCTTGCTCCAACTCGGTTTTACAGTGAAAAATGCAGGAACTTCAAACCGGCACTAGGAAACAGACTGAGAAACCAGAGAAAAAGTTTCCCCTGCAACCCGTTCCCTTTCTGCTAGATGAACGAACGTCTTTCCACATGCTCAGTTCTGAGAAGTAAGTTTGTGTGAAAGCCGTACTTCAAGTAACTTGTTGTGAACACAAAGTTTCTTTTCAGTTGCAAACTCAACTCCATACATATATATGGGGAAGTACTAGCTCCAACACGGTTTTACAGTGAAAACTGCAGGAATTTCAAAACGGCACTAGGAAACAGACTTAGAAACCTGAGTAAAAGATTCTCCTGCAATCAGTTCCCTTTGTGCCAGATGACCGAACTTCTCTACATATGCTCAGATCTGAGAGATAATTGTGTTAAAGCAGTCCTTCACATAGCTTGTTGGGGACACAATGTTTCTTTTAAGTTGCAGACTCCAATCCATACATATCTATGATTAGGTAGTAGCTCCAAATCGGTTTTACTGTGAAAACTGCAGGAACTTCAAACCGGCACTAGAAAACAGACTGAGAAACCAGAGTAAAAATTTCTCCTGTAACACGTTCCCTTGGTGATATATTAACGAACGTCTCTCCACATGCTCAATTCTGAGAGATATTTGTCTTTGAAAGCCGTGCTACACCTAGCTTGTTGGAAACACAAAGTTTATTTCCAGTTGAATACTCCACTCCATAAATATATATATGGGGAGGTAATATCTCAAAATCGTTTTTACAGTGAAAATTACAGGAACTTCAAACCGGCACTAGGAAACAGTCTGTGAATCCAGAGTAAAACTTTCACCTGCAAACCGTTCCATTTGTGCTAGATGAACGACCGTCTCTCCACATGCTCAGTTCTGAGAGATAAGTGTGTGTGAAAGACATCTTTCACATAGCATGTTGGGAACACAAAGATTCTTTTCAGAAGCAAACTCCACTCCATACATATCTATGGGTATGTGCTAGCTCCAACTCGGTTTTACAGTGAAAAATGCAGGAACTTCAAACCGGCACTAGGAAACAGTCTGAGAATCCAGAGTAAAAGTTACTCCTGCAAACATTTCCCTTTGTGATAGATGAAGGAACGTCTCCCCACATGCTCAGTTCTGAGAGATATGTCTGTGTGAAAGCCGTCCTTCACCTAACTTGTTGGGAACACAAAGTTCCTATTCATTTGCAAACTCCACTCCTTACATATATATGGGCAGGTACTAGCTCCAACTCTCTTTTACAGTGATAACTCAGGAACTTCAAACAGGCACTAGGAAACAGACTGAGAAACCAGAGTAAAAGTTTCTCCTGCAACCCGTTCCCTTTGTGCTAGATGAATGAACGTCTCTCCACATGCTCAGTTCTGAGACATAAGTGTGTGTGAAAGCCGACCTTCACCTAACTTGTTGGGAACACAAAGTTTCTTTTCAGTAGCCAACTCCACTCCATACATATCAATGGTTATGGCTACCTCCAACACGGTTTTACAGTGAAAACTGCCGGAACTTCAAACCGGCACTAGGAAACATACTGATAAACCAGAGTAAAAGTTTCTCCTGCAACCCGTTCACTTTGTGCTAGATGAACGAACGTCTCTCCACATGCTCAGTTCTGAGAGATAAGTGTGTGTGAAAGCCGTACTTCACTTAGCTTGTGGGGAACAGAAAGTTTCTTTTCAGTTGCCAAATCAACTCCATACATACTTATGGGTAGGTACTATCTCCAACAATCTTTTACAGTGAAAACTGCAGGAACTTCAAACCGGCACTAGGAAAAAGACTGAGAAATCAGAGTAAAATTTCTCCTGCAATCAGTTCCCTTTGTGATAGATGAACGAACGTCTCTCCACATGCTCAGTCCTGAGAGATAAGTGTGTGTGAAAGCCGTTCTTCACATAGCTTTTTGGGAATACATAGTTTCTTTTCATTAAAAACTTCACTCCATACATATCTATGGGGAGGTACTAGCTCCAACTCTGTTTTAAAGGGAAAACTGCAGGAACATCAAACCGGCACTAGGAAACAGACTGAGCAACCAGATTAAAAGTTTCTCCTGCAACCCGTTCCCTTTGTGATAGATGAACGAACGTCTCTCCACATGCTCAGTTCTGAGAGATAAGTGTGTGTGAAAGACATCTTTCACATAGCATGTTGGGAACACAAAGATTCTTTTCAGTAGCAAAATCCACTCCATACATATCAATGGGTATGTGCTGGGTCCAACTCGGTTTTACAGTGAAAAATGCAGGAACTTCAAACCGGCACTAGGAAACAGTCTGAGAATCCAGAGTAAAAGGTTCTCCTGCAAACCTTTCCCTTTGTGATAGATGAAGGAACGTCTCCCCACATGCTCAGTTCTGAGAGATATGTCTGTGTGAAAGCCGTACTTCACCTAATTTGTTGGGAACACAAAGTTCCTATTCATTTGCAAACTCCACTCCTTACATATATATGGGCAGGTACTAGCTCCAACCCGATTTTACTTTGATAACTCAGGAACTTCATACCGGCACTAGGAAACAGACTGAGAAACCAGAGTAAAAGTTTCTCCTGCAACCCGTTCCCTTTGTGCTAGATGAACGAACGTCTCTCCACATGCTCAGTTCTGAGACATAAGTGTGTGTGAAAGCCGACCTTCAACTAACTTGTTGGGAACACAAAGTTACTTTTCAGTAGCCAACTCCACTCCATACATATCAATGGTTATGGCTAGCTCCAACACGGTTTTACAGTGAAAACTGCAGGAACTTCAAACCGGCACTAGGAAACATACTGAGAAACCAGAGTAAAAGTTTCTCCTGCAACACGTTCACTTTGTGCTAGATGAACGAACGTCTCTCCACATTCTCAGTTCTGAGAGATAAGTGTGTGTGAAAGCCGTCCTTCACGTAGCTTGTGGGGAACACAAAGTTTCTTTTCAGTTGCCATCTCCAATCCATACATATCTATGATTAGGGCTAGTTCCAACTCGGTTTTAGGGTGAAAACTGCAGGAACTTCAAACCGGCACTAGAAAACAGACTGAGAATCCAGAGTAAAAGTTTCCCTGCAAAAGTTCCTTTTCTGATAGATGAACGAACGTCTATCCACATGCTCAGTTCTAAAACATAAGTGTGTTTGAAAGCCGTCCTTCACCTAGCTTGTTGGGATCACAAAGTTTCTTTTCAGTTGCAAACTCCAATCCATACATTTATATGGGGAGTTTCTAGCTCCAAATCTGTTTTACAGTGAAAACTGCAGGAACTTCTAACCGGCACTAGGAAACAGACTGAGAAACCAGAGAAAAAGTTTCCCCTGAAAACCTTTCCCTTAGTGCTAGATGAACGAATGTCTCTCCACATGCTCATTTCTGTGACATAAGTGTATGTGAAAACCGTACTTCACCTTGCTTGTTGGGAACACAAAGTTTCTTTTCAGTAGAAATTTCCACTCCATAAATATCTATGGGTATGGGCTAGCTCCAACTCGGTTTTACAGTGAAAAATGCAGGAACTTCAAACCGGCACTAGGAAACAGTCTTAGAATCCAGAATAAAAGTTTCTCCTGCAAGCCGTTCCCATTGTGATAGATGAACGAACATCTTTCCACATGCTCAATTCTGAGAGATATGTGTGATTGAAAGCCGCCTTCACCTTGCTTGTTGGGAACACAAAGTTTCTTTTCAGTTGCAAATTCCACACCATACATATATATGAGGAGTTACTAGCTCCAACTCGGTTTTACAGTAAAAACTGCAGGAACATCAAACAGGCATTTGGAAACAGACTGAGAACCAGAGTAAAAGTTTCTCCTGCAACACGTTCCCTTTGTGCTAGATGATCGAAATTCTCTCCACATTCTCAGTTCTGAGGAATAAGTGTGTGTGAAAGCCGACCTTCAACTAGCTTGTTGGGAACACAAAGTTTCTTTTCTGTAGAAAACTCCACACCATACATATCTATGGGTTTGGGCTAGCTCCAACTCTGTTCTACAGTGAAAAATGCAGGAACTTCAAACCGGCACTAGGAAAAAGACTGAGAAAGCAGAGTAAAACTTTCTCCTGCAACCCGTTCCCTTTGTGCTAGATGAACGAACGTCTCTCCACATGCTCAGATCTGAGAGATAAGTGTGTTTGAAAGCCGACCTTCACCTAGCTTTTTGGGAACACAAAGTTTCTTTTCATTTGCAAACTCCAATCCATATATATTTATAGGTAGGGTCTAGCTCCAACTCGGTTTTACAGTGAAAACTGCAAGAACTTCAAACCGGCACTAGGAAACAGACTAAGAAACAGGGTAAAAATTTCTCCTGCAACCCGTTCCCTTTGTGCTAGATGAACGACCGTCTCTCCAAATGCTCAGTTCTGAGAGTTAAGTGTGTGTGATAGCCGTCCTTCACATAGCTTGTTGGGAACACAAAGTTTCTTTTCATTAACAAACTCCAATCCATACATATCTATGGGTAGGGACTAGCTCCAACTCGGTTTTACACTGAAAACTGCAGGAAGTTCAAACCGGAACTAGGAAACAGACTGAGAAACCAGAGTAAAATTTTCCCCTGCAACACGTTCCCATTTTGCTAGATGAAAGAAGGTCTCTCCTCATGCTCCGTTCTGAGAGATAAGTGTGTTGAAAGCCGTCCTTCACCTAGCTTGTTGGGAAAACAAAGTTTCTTTCCAGTTGCCAACTCCACTACATACATATTTATGGGGAGGCAGTAGATCCAACTTGGTTTTACAGTGATAACTCAGGAACTTCAAACCGGCACTAGGAAACAGACTGATAAACCAAGGTAAAAGTTTCACCTGCATCCAGTTTCATTTGTTCTAGATGAACGAACATCTCTCCAGATGCTTATTTCTGAGAGATAAGTGTGTGTGAAGCCTTCCTTCACTTAGCTTTTTGGGAACACAAAGTTTCTTTTCAGTTGCAAACTCCAATCCATACATATATATGGGGATTTACAAGCTCCAACTCGAATTTACAGTGAAACTTGCAGGAACTTCAAACCGGCACTAGGAATCAGACTGAGAATCCAGAGTAAATGTTTCTCCTGCAAACTTTTCCCTTTGTGTTAGATGAACGAACGTCTCTCCACATGCTCAGTTCTAAGGAATAACAGTGTATGAAAGCCGAACTTCATTTAGCTTGTTCGGAACACAAAGTTTCTTTTCAGTAGCAAACCACACTCCATAAATATTTATGGGTTTGAGCTAGCTCCAACTCGATTTTACAGTGAAAACTGCAGGAAATTCAAACTGGCACTAGGAAACAGACTGAGAAACCAGAGTAAAATTTCTCCTGCAACCCGTTCCTTTGTGCTAGATGAACGAACGTCTCTCCACATGCTCAGTTCTGAGATAATAATAAGTGTGAAAGCCGTCCTTCAACTAGCTTGTTTGGAACACAAAATTTCTTTCAGGTTGCAAAATCCACTCCATACATATATACTTGGATGTACTAGCTCCAACTCTGTTTTACAGTGAAAACTGCAGGAATTTCAAACCGGCACTAGGAAACATACTGAGAAACTAGAGTAAAATTTTCTACTGCAAACCTTTCCATTCGTGCGAGATGAACGAACGTCTCTCCACATGCTCTGATCTGAGAGATAAGTGTCTGTGAAAGCCATTCTTCAAACAGCTTGTTTGGAATACAAAGTTTCTTTTCAGTTACCAACTCCACTCCATATATATATACGGGAAGGTACTACCTCCAACGCGGTTTTACAGTGAAAACTGCAGGAACTTCAAACCGGCAATAGGAAACAGACTGAGAATCCAGAGTAAAAGTTTCTCCTGCAACCCGTTCCCTTGGTGCTAGATGAACGAACGTCTCCCCACATGCTCAGTTCTTAGAGATAAGTGTGTGTGAAAGCCTTCCTTCACCTATCTTGTTGGGAACAGAAAGATTCTTTTCAGTTGCCAACTCCACTCAATACATATATATGGGGATGTACTAGCTCCTACTCTGTTTTACAGGGAAAACTGCAGGAACTTCAAAACGGCACTAGGAAACAGACTGAGAAACCAGGGTAATAGTTTCTCCTGCAACACGTTTCCTTTGTGATAGATGAACGAACGTCCCTCCACATGCTCAGTTCTGAGAGATAAGTGTGTGTGAAAGCCGTCCTTCAACTAGCTTGTGGGGAACACAAAGTTTATTTTCATTTGCAAACTCCAATCCATATATATTTATCGGTAGGGTCTAGCTCCAACTCGGTTTTACAGTGAAAACTGCAAGAACTTCAAACCGGCACTAGGAAACAGACTAAGAAAACAGGGTAATAATTTCTCCTGCAAACCGTTCCCTTTGTACTAGATGAACGACCGTCTCTACAAATGCTCAGTTCTGAGAGTTAAGTGTGTGTGATAGCCGTCCTTCACATAGCTTGTTGGGAACACAAAGTTACTTTTCATTAACAAACCCGAATCCATACATATCTATGGGTAGGGAATAGCTCCAACTCGGTTTACAGGGAAAACTGCAGGAAATTCCAACCGGCACTAGGAAACAGAATGAGAAACCAGAGTAAAAGTTTCTCCTGCAACCCATTCACTTTGTGCTAGATGAACGAACGTCTCTCCACATGCTCATTTCTGAGATAAGTGTGTGTGAAAGCCGTCCTTCCATTGGCTTGTTGGGAACACAATTTTTGTTTTAAGTTGCAAACTCCAATCCATAAATATCTATGATTAGGGACTAGCTCCAACTCGGTTTTACAGTGAAAACTGCAGGAACTTCAAACCGGCAATAGGAAACAGACTTAGAAACCAGAGTAAAAGTTTCTCCTGCAAACCGTTCCCTTTGTGCTAGATGAAGGAACGTCCCTCCACATGCTCAGTTCTGAGAGATAAGTGTGTGTGAAAGCCGTACTTCAACTAGATTGTTGGGAACACAAAGTTTCTTTTCACTTGGAAACCCCACTCCATACATATATATGGGGAAGTACTAGCTCCAACTCGGCTTTACAGTGAAAACTGCTGGAAATTCCAATGGCACTAAGAAACAGACTGAGAAACCTGAGTAAAAGTTTCCCTTGCAACCCGTTCCCTTTGTGCTAGATGAACGAAAGTCTCTCCACATGCTCAGTTCTGAGAGATAAGTGTTTGTGAAAGCCGCCCTTCATATAGCTTGTTGGGAACACAAAGTTTCTTTTCATTAACAAACTCCACTCCATACATATCTATGGGTTGGGACTATCTCCAACTCGGTTTTACAGTGAAAACTGCAGGAAATTCAAAGCGGCACTAGGAAACATACTGAGAAACCAGAGTAATAGTTACTCCTGCAACCCATTCTAATTGTGCTAGATGAACGAACATCTCTCCACATGCTCAGTTCTGAGAGAAGTGTGTGTGAAACCGTCCTTCCATTGGCTTGTTGGGAACACAAATTTTCTTTTAAGTTGCAAACACCAATCCATACATATCTATGATTAGGGACTAGCTCCAACTCTGTTTTACAGTGAAAACTGCAGGAAATTCATATGAGCACTAGAAAACAGACTGAGAATCCAGATTAAAAGTTTCTCCTGCAACACGTTCCCTTTGTGATAGATGAACGAACGTCTCTCCACATGCTCATTTCTGACAGTAAAGTCTGTGTGAAAGCCGTCCTTCAACTAGCTTGTTGGAAACACAAAGCTTCTATAAATTTGCAATCTCCAATCCATACATATATATATGGAAGTACTAGCTCCAACTCGGTTTTACATTGATAACTCAGGAACTTCAATGTGGCACTAGAAAACAGACTGAGAATATAGAGTAATTGTTTCTCCTGCAACCCGTTCCATTTGTGCTAGATGAACGAACTTCTCCCCACATGCTAAGTTCTGAGAGATAAGTCTGTGTGAAAGCTGTCCTTCACCAAACTTCTTGGGAAAACAAAGTTTCTTTTCAGTTGCAAGCTTTAATCAATACATATATATGGGGAGGTGCTAGCTAGAACACGGGTTTACAGTGAAAACTGCAGGAACTTCAAACCGGCACTAGGAAACAGACTGAGAAAGCAGAGAAAAAGTTTTCCCTGCAACCCGTTCACTTTGTGCTAGATGAACGAACTTCTCTCCACATGCTCAGTTCTGAGAGTAGTGTGTGTGAAAACGTCCTTCCATTGGCTTGTTGGGAACACAATTTTTCTTTTAAGTTGCAAACTCCAATCCATACATATCTATGATTAGGGATTAGCTCCAACTCTATTTTACAGTCAAAACTGCAGGAACTTCAAACCGGCACTAGAAAACAGACTGAGAAACCAGAGTAAAATTTCTCCTGCAACCCCTTCTTTGTGCTAGATGAACAAACGTCTCTCCAAATGCTCAGTTCTGAGAGATATGTATGTGTGAATGCTGTCCTTCACACAGCTTGTATAGAACACAAAGTATCTTTTCAGTTGAAAATTCCACTCCATACATGTCTACGGGTATGTGCTAGCTCCAACTCGGTTTTACAGTGAAAACTGCAGGAATTTCAAACCGGCACTAGGAAACAGACTTAGAAACCAGAGTAAAAGATTCTCCTGCATACATTTCCCTTTGTGTTAGATGAACGAACGCCTCTACACATGCTCAATTCTGAGAGATAACTGTGTTTGAAAGCCGTACTTCACCTAGCTTGTAGGGAACACAAAGTTTCTTTTCAGATTCAAACTCCAATCCATACATATATATGGGGAAGTACTAGCTCCAAATCGGCTTTACAGTGAAAACTGCAGGAACTTCCAACAGGCACTAAGAAACAGACTGAGAAACCACAGTAAAAGTTTCCCTTGCAAACCGTTCCCTTTGTGCTAGATGAACGAAAGTCTCTCCACATGCTCAGTTCTGAGAGAAATCTGTGTGAAAGCCGTCCTACCGTTAGCTTGTTGGGAACACAATGTTTCTTTTAAGTTTCAAAATCTAATCCATATATATCTATGATTAGGGACTAGCTCCAACTCGGCTTTACAGTGAAAACTGCAGGAAATTCAAACCGGCACTACAAAACAGACTGAGAAACCAGAGTAAAAGTTTCTCCTGCATCACGTTCCCTTTGTGATAGATGAAGGAAAGTCTCTCCACATGCTCAATTCTGAGAGATATGTGTCTTTGAAAGCCGTGCTTCACCTAGCTTGTTGGGAACACAAAGTTAATTTTCAGTTGCAAACTCCACTCCATACATAAATATGGGAAGGTACTAGCTCCAACTCGGTTTTAAAGTGATAACTCAGGAACTTCAAAACGGCACTAGAATACAGACAGAGAAACCAGAGTAAAATTTCTCATGCAGAAGGTTCCCTTTGTGCTAGATGAAAGAAAGTCTCTCCACATGCTCAGTTCTGAGAGATAATTCTGTGTGAAAGCCGTATTTCAGCTTGCTTGTTGGGAACACAAAGTTTCTTTTTAGTTGCCAACTCCACTCCATACATATATATGGGGAAGTACTAGCACCAAATCGGTTTTACAGTGAAAACTGAAGGAAGTTCAAACCAGCACTAGGAAACAGACTTAGAAACCAGAGTAAAAGATTCTCCTGCAACCAGTTCCCTTTGTGCTAGATGATCGAACGTCTCTCCACATGCTCAGTTCTGAGAGATAAGTGTGTGTTAAAGACATTCTTCACATAGCATGTTGGGAACTCTAAGACTCTTTTATGTTACAAACACCACTGCATAAATATTTATGGGTAGGTACTAACTCCAACTCGGATTTACATGAAAACAGCAGGAAATTCAAACCGGTTATAGGAAACAGACTGAGAATCCAGAGTAAAAATTTCTCCTGCAACCCATTCCCTTAGTGCTAGATGAACGAACGTCTCTCCACATGCTCAATTCTGAGAGATAAGTGTATTTGAATGCCGTCTTCACCTAGCTTGTTGGGAACACAAAGTTTCTTTTCAGTTGCCAACTCGTCTCCATACATATCTATGGGTATGGGCTAGCTCCAACTCGGTTTTACAGTGATTACTCAGAAACTTCAAACCGGCACTAGAAAACAGACTGAGAAACCAGAGTAAAAATTTCTCCTGCAACCCGTTACCTTTGTGCTAAATGAACGAACGTCTCTCCACATGCTCAGATCTGAGAGATAAGTCTCTGTGAAAGCCTATCTTCACCTAGCTTGTTGGGAACACAAAGTTTCTTTTCAGTTGCAAACTCCATTCCATACATATATATGGGGAGGTACTAGCTCCAAATCGGTTTTACAGTGAAAACTGCAGGAATGTCAAACCGGCACTTGGAAACAGACTGAGAAACCAGAGTAAAAATTTTTCGTGCAACCTGTTCCCTTTTTGCTAGATGAACGAACGTCTCCCAACATGCTCAGTTCTGATAGATAATTCTGTGTGAAAGCCGTCTTTAGCTTGCTTGTTGGGAACACAATGTTTATATTCATTAGCAAACTCAACTCCATACATATATATGGGGATGTACTAGCTCCAACTCTGTTTTACAGTGATAACTCAGGAACATCAAACCGGCACTTAAAAACAAACTGAGAAACAAGAGTAAATGTTTCTCCTGCAAATTGTTCCCTTTGTGCTAGATGAAAGAACGTCTCTCCACATGCTCAGTTCTGAGAGATAAGTCTGTGTGAAAGCCGTCCTTCACCTAGCTTGTTGGGAACACAAAGTTTCTTTTCAGATGCAAAATCCACTCCATACATATCTATGGTTATGGGCTTGCTCCAACTCGGTTTTACAGTGTAAAATGCAGGAACTTCAAACCGGCACTAGGAAACAGACTGAGAAACCAGAGAAAAAGTTTCCCCTGCCACCCGTTCCCTTTCTGCTAGATGAACGAACGTCTTTCCACATGCTCAGTTCTGAGAAGTATGTTTGTGTGAAAGCCGTACTTCAAGTAACTTGTTGTGAACACAAAGTTTCTTTTCAGTTGCAAACTCAACTCCATACATATATATGGGGAGGTACTAGCCCCAACTCTGTTTTATAGTGAAAACTGCAGGAATGTCAAACCGGCACTAGGTAACAAACTGAGAAACCAGAGAAATAGTTTTCCCTGCAACCCGTTCCCTTTGTGCTACATGAACGAAAGTCACTCCACATGCTCAGTTCTGAGAGATATGTCTGTGTGAAAGCCGTCCTTATCCTAGCTTGTTGGGAACACAAAGTTTCTATTTATTTGCAAACTCCACTCCATACATATATATGGGAAAGTACTAGCTCCAACTTGGTTTTACAGTGATATCTCAGGAACTTCAAACTGGCACTAGAATACAGACTGAGAAATCAGAATATATGTTTCTAATGCAAACCGTTCCCTTTGTGCTAGATGAACGAACGTCTCTCCACATGCTCAATTCTGAGAGTTAAGTGTGTTTGAATGCCGTCCTTCACCTAGCTTGTTGGGAACACCAAGTTTCTTTTCATTAAAATACTCCAATCCATACATATCTATGGTTAGGGACTAGCTCCAACTCGGTTTTACACTGAAAACTGCAGGAAGTTCAAACCGGCACTAGGAAACAGACTGAGAAACCAGAGTAAAATTTTCCCCTGAAACACGTTCCCATTGTGCTACATGAAAGAAGGTCTCTCCTCATGCTCCGTTCTGAGAGATAAGTGTGATTGAAAGCCGTCCTTCACCTAGATTGTTGGGAACACAAAGTTTCTTTCTAGTTGCCAACTCCACTGCATACATATTTATGGGGAGGCAGTAGATCCAACTTGGTTTTACAGTGATAACTCAGGAACTTCAAACCGGCACTAGGAAACAGACTGATAAACCAAGGTAAAAGTTTCACGTGCATCCAGTTTCATTTGTTCTAGATGAACGAACATCTCTCCAGATGCTTATTTCTGAGAGATAAGTGTGTGTGAATCCTTCCTTCAGCTAGCTTTTTGGGAACTCAATGTTTCTTTTCAGTTGAAAACTCCACTCCATACATATATATAGGGAGGTATTAGCTCCAACACGGTTTTTCAGTGAAAACTGCAGGAACTTCAAACCGGCAATAGGAAACAGACTTAGAAACCAGAGTAAAAGTTTCTCCTGCAAACCGTTCCCTTTGTGCTAGATGAAGGAACGTCCCTCCACATGCTCAGTTCTGAGAGATAAGTGTGCGTGAAAGCCGTACTTCAACTAGATTGTTGGGAACACAAAGTTTTTTTTCACTTGGAAACCCCACTCCATACATATATATGGGGAAGTACTAGCTCCAACTCGGCTTTACAGTGAAAACTGCTGGAAATTCCAATGGCACTAAGAAACAGACTGAGAAACCTGAGTAAAAGTTTCTCTTGCAACCCGTTCCCTTTGTGCTAGATGAACAAAAGTCTCTCCACATGCTCAGTTCTGAGAGATAAGTGTTTGTGAAAGCCGCCCTTCATATAGCTTGTTGGGAACACAAAGTTTCTTTTCATTAACAAACTCCACTCCATACATATCTATAGGTAGGGACTATCTCCAACTCGGTTTTACAGTGAAAACTGCAGGAAATTCAAAGCGGCACTAGGAAACAGACTGAGAAACCAGAGTAATAGTTACACCTGCAACCCGTTCAATTTGTGTTAGATGAACGAACGTCTCTCCACATGCTCAATTCTGAGAGAAAAGTGTGTTTGAAAGCCGTGCTTCACCTAGCTTGTTGGGAACACAAAGTTTCTTTTCAGTTGCAAATTCCACTCAATACATATATATGGGGAAGTACTAGCCCCAACTCTGCTTTACAGTGAAAACTGCAGGAAATTCCAACCAGCACTAAGAAACAGAGTGAGAAACCAGAGTAAAACTTTCTCATGCAACCCGTTCCTTTGTGCTAGATGAACGAAAGTCTCTCCAAATGCTCAGTTCTGAGAGATATGTCTGTGTGAATGCTGTACTTCACACAGCTTGTTTGGAACACAAAGTATCTTTTCAGTTGAAAATTCCACTCCATACATGTCTATGGGTATGTGCTAGCTCCAACTCGGTTTTACAGTGAAAACTGCAGGAATTTCAAACCGGCACTAGGAAACAGACTTAGAAACCAGAGTAAAAGATTCTCCTGCAACCAGTTCCCTTTGTGTTAGATGAACGAACGCCTCTACACATGCTCAATTCTGAGAGATAATTGTGTTTGAAAGCCGTACTTCACCTAGCTTGTAGGGAACACAAAGTTTCTTTTCAGTTTCAAACTCCAATCCATACATATATATGGGGAAGTACTAGCTCCAAATCGGCTTTACAGTGAAACCTGCAGGAACTTCCAACAGGCACTAAGAAACAGACTGAGAAACCAGAGTAAAAGTTTCCCTTGCAAACCGTTCCCTTTTTGCTAGATGAACGAAAGTCTCTCCACATGCTCAGTTCTGAGACATAAATGTGTGTGAAAGCCATCCTTCATATAGCATGTTGGGAACCCAAAGATTCTTCTCAGTTGCAAACTCCACTCCATACATATACATGAGGAGGCACTAGCACCAACTCGGTTTTACTGTGAAAACTGCAGGAATTTCAAACCGGCTCTAGGAAACAGACTGAGAAACCAGAGTAAAAGTTTCTCCTGCAACCAGTTCCATTTGTGCTAGATGAACGAACGTCTCTCCACATGCTCAGTTCTGAGAGATATGTCTGTGTGAAAGGCTTCCTACAACTAGCTTATTGGAAACACAAAGCTTCTATAAATTTGCAATTTCCAACCAATACTTATATATGGGGAGGTACTAGCTCCAACTCCGTTTTACAGTGATAACTCAGGAACTTCAAACCGGCACTAGAAAACAGACTGAGAATACAGAGTAAATGTTTCTCCTGCAACCCGTTCCCTTTGTGCTAGATGAACGAACTTCTCTCCACATGCTCAATTCTGAGATATAAGTGTGTTTGAAAGCCGTACTTCACCTAGCTTGTTGGGAACACAAAGTTTCTTTTCAGTTGCCAAATCCACTCCATAAATATATATGTGTTAGTACTAGTTACAACTCTGTTTTACAGTGAAAACTGCAGGAATTTTAAACAAGCACTAGGAAACAGACTTAGAAACCAGAGTAATAGATTCACCTGCAACCATTTCCCTTTGTGCTAGATGAATGAACGTCTCTACACATGCTCAGATCTGAGAGATAAGTGTGTTAAAGCCGTCCTTCATATAGCTCGTTGGGAACACAAATTTCTTTTCATTTAAATATTCCACTCCATACAAATCTATGGGTAGGGACTAGTTCCAACTCGGATTTACAGTGAAAACTGCAGGAAATTCATACCAGCACTAGGAAACATACTGAGAAACCAGCGTAAATTTTCTCCTGCAACCCGTTCATTTTCTGCTATATGAACGAACGTCTTTCCACATGCTCAGTTCTGACATAAGTGTGTGTGAAATCCGTCCATCACCTAGCTTGCTGGGAACACAAATTTTCTTTTCAATTGCCATTTCCAATCGATACATATCTATGATTAGGGCTAGTTCCAACTCGGTTTTAGGGTGAAAACTGCAGGAACTTCAAACCGGCACTAGAAAACAGACTGAGAATCCAGAGTAAAAGTTTCCCTGCAAAAGTTCCTTTTCTGATAGATGAACGAACGTCTATCCACATGCTCAGTTCTGAAATATATGTGTGTGTGAAAGCCGTCCTTCACCTTGCTTGTTGGGAACACAAAGTTTCTTTTCAATTGCCAACTCCACTCCATACATATATATGGGTATGGACTAGCTCCAACTCGGTTTTACAGTGAAAACTGCAGGAATTTCAAACCGGCAGTAGGAAACAGAATGAGAAACCAGAGTAAAATTTTCTCATGCAACCAGTTCCCTTTCTGCTAGATGAACGAAAGTCTCTCCACATGCTCAGTTCTGAGAGATATGTCTGTGTGAAAGCCGTCCTTCACGTAGCTTGTTGGGAACACAAAGTATCTTTTCAGTTGCCAACTCCACTCCATACATATATATGGGGTAGTAGTAGTTCGAACTCGGTGTTACAGTGAAAACTTCAGGAACTTGGACCTGGCACTTAGAAACAGACTTAGAAATCAGAGTAAAAGTTTCTACTGCAACCCGTTTCCTTTGTGCTAGATGAACGAAAGTCACTCCACATGCTCAGTTCTGAGAGATAAGTGTGTATCAAAGCCGTCCTTCACATAGCTTGTTGGGAACACAAAGTTTCTTTTTTTAACAAACTCCACTCCATACATATCTATGGGTAGGGACAATCTCCAACTCGGTTTTACAGTGAAAACTGTAGGAAATTCAAACCTGCACTAGGAAACAGACTGAGAAACCAGAGTAAAAGTTTCTCATGCAACCAATTCCCTTTCTGCTAGATGAACGAACGTCTCTCCACATGCTCAGATCTGAGAGATAAGTCTCTGTGAAAGCCTACCTTCACATAGCTTCTTGGGAACACAAAGTTTCTTTTCAGTTGCAAACTCCACTCCATACATATATATGGGGTGGTACTAGCTCCAAATCTGTTTTACAGTGAAAACTGCAGGAATGTCAAACCGGCACTTGGAAACAGACTGAGAAACCAGAGTAAAAGTTTTTCGTGCAACCTTTTCCCTTTTTGCTAGATGAACGAACGTCTCCCAACATGCTCAGTTCTGATAGATATGTCTGTGTGAAAGCCGTCTTAACCTAGCTTTTTGGGAACACAATGTTTCTATTCATTGGCAATCTCAACTCCATACATATATAAGGGGATGAACTAGCTCCAACTCTGTTTTACAGAGATAACTCAGGAACATCAAACCTGCACTTAAAAACAGACTGAGAAACCAGAGTAAATGTTTCTCCTGCCACCTGTTCCCTTTGTGCTATATGAACGAACGTCTTTCCACATGCTCAGTTCTGAGATAAGTGTGTGTGAAATCCGTCCATCACCTAGCTTGCTGGGAACACAAAGTTTCTTTTCAGTTGCCATTTCCAATCGATACATATCTATGATTAGGGCTAGCTCCAACTCGGTTTTAGGGTGAAAACTGCAGGAACTTCAAACCGGCACTAGAAAACAGACTGAGAATCCAGAGTAAAAGTTTCCCTGCAAAAGTTCCTTTTCTGATAGATGAACGAACGTCTATCCACATGCTCAGTTCTGAAATATATGTGTGTGTGAAAGCCGTCCTTCACCTTGCTTGTTGGGAACACAAAGTTTCTTTTCAATTGCCAAATCCACTCCATACATATATATGGGTATGGACTAGCTCCAACTCGGTTTTACAGTGAAAACTGCAGGAACTTCAAACCGGCAGTAGGAAACAGAATGAGAAACCAGAGTAAAAGTTTCTCATGCAACCAGTTCCCTTTCTGCTAGATGAACGAAAGTCTCTCCACATGCTCAGTTCTGAGAGATATGTCTGTGTGAAAGCCGTCCTTCACGTAGCTTGTTGGGAACACAAAGTATCTTTTCAGTTGCCAACTCCACTCCATACATATATATGGGGTAGTAGTAGTTCGAACTCGGTGTTACAGTGAAAACTGCAGGAACTTGGACCCGGCACTAAGAAAGAGACTTAGAAATCAGAGTAAAAGTTTCTACTGCAACCCGTTTCCTTTGTGCTAGATGAACGAAAGTCTCTCCACATGCTCAGTTCTGAGAGATAAGTGTGTATCAAAGCCGTCCTTCACATAGCTTGTTGGGAACACAAAGTTTCTTTTTTTAACAAACTCCACTCCATACATATCTATGGGTAGGGACAATCTCCAACACGGTTTTACAGTGAAAACTGTAGGAAATTCAAACCTGCACTAGGAAACAGACTGAGAAACCAGAGTAAAAGTTTCTCATGCAACCAATTCCCTTTCTGCTAGATGAACGAACGTCTCTCCACATGCTCAGATCTGAGAGATAAGTCTCTGTGAAAGCCTACCTTCACATAGCTTCTTGGGAACACAAAGTTTCTTTTCAGTTGCAAACTCCACTCCATACATAGATATGGGGTGGTACTAGCTCCAAATCTGTTTTACAGTGAAAACTGCAGGAATGTCAAACCGGCACTTGGAAACAGACTGAGAAACCAGAGTAAAAGTTTTTCGTGCAACCTGTTCCCTTTTTGCTAGATGAACGAACGTCTCCCAACGTGCTCAGTTCTGATAGATATGTCTGTGTGAAAGCCGTCTTAACCTAGCTTTTTGGGAACACAATGTTTCTATTCATTGGCAATCTCAACTCCATACATATATAAGGGGATGAACTATCTCCAACTCTGTTTTACAGAGATAACTCAGGAACAACAAACCTGCACTTAAAAACAGACTGAGAAACCAGAGTAAATGTTTCTCCTGCCACCTGTTCCCTTTGTGCTAGATGAACGAACGTCTCTCCACATGCTCAGTTCTGAGAGATAAGTCGGTGTGAAAGCCGTCCTTCACCTAGCTGGTTGGGAACACAAAGTTTCTTTTCAGATGCAAACTCCGCTCCATACATATATATGGGTAGGAAGTAGCTCCAACTCCGGTTTACAGTGAAAACTGCAGGTACTTCAAACCGGCACTAGGAAACAAACTAAGAAACCAGATTAAAAGTTTTCCCTGCAACACGTTCCCTTTGTGCTAGATGACGAAGGTATCTCTACATGCTCAGTACTGAGAGACTATTCTGGGTGAAAGCCGTCATTCACGTAGCTTGTTTGGAACACAAAGTTTCTTTTCATTGCCAACTCGACTCCATACATATATACGGGGAAGTACTAGCTCCAATTCGGTATTACACAGAAAACTGCTGGAACTTTAAACCGGCACTAGGAAACAACTGAGATACCAGAGTAAACGTTTCCCCTGCAACCCGTTCCGTTTCTGCTAGATGAACGAAAGTCTCTACACATGCTCAGTTCTGATTAATAAATGTGTGTGAATGACATCCTTCACCTAGCTTGTTGGGAACACAAAGATTCTTTTTAGTTGCCAATTCGACTCCATACATATATATGGGAATGTACTATCTCCAAAACTTTTTACAGTTAAAACTGCAGGAACTTCAAACCGGCACTAGGAAACAGACGGAGAAACCAGAAAATATGTTCCCCCTGCAACCCGTTCCCTTGTGCTAGATGAACGAGCGTCTCTCCACATGCTCACTTCTGAGAGATAAGTGTGTTTGAATGCCGTCCTTCACCTAGCTTGTAGGGAACACAAAGATTCTTTTCAGTTGCCAACTCGAGTCCATAAATATATATGGGGAGGTACAAACTCCAAATCAATTTATAGTGAAAACTGCAGGAACTTCAAACCGGCACTAGGAAACAGACTGAGAAACCAGAGTAAATGTTTCCCCTGCAACCCGTTCCATTTATGCTAGATGAAAGAACGTCTCTCCACATGCTAAATTCTGAGACATGAGTGTGTGTGAAAGCCGTCCTTCACCTAGCTTGTTGGGAACACAAAGTTTCTGTTCATTGGCAAAACCCAATCCATACATATATGGGGAGTTACTAGCTCCAACTCGGTTTTACAGTGATATCTCAGGAACTTCAAACTGGCACTAAAAAATAGACTGAGAAAACAGAGTAAAATATTCTCCTGCAACCTTTTCCCTTTGTGCTAGATGAACGAACGTCTCTCCACATGCTCAGTTCTGAGACATAAGTGTGTGAAAGCCGTCCTTCACCTAGCTTGTTGGGAACACAAAGTTTCTTTTCACTTGCAAATTCCACTGAATACATATATATGGGTAGGTACTAGCTCCAACTCGGTTTTACATTGAAAACTGCAGGAACTTCAAACCGGCATTAGGAAACAGACTGTGAAACCAGAATAAAAGTTTCTCCTGCAACCCGTTCCTTTTGTGCTAGATGAACGAACGTCTCTCCACATGCTAAGTTCTGAGACATAAGTGTGTGTGAAAGCCGTAGTTCACCTAGCTTGTTGGGAACACAAAGTTTCTTTTCTGTTGCAAACTCCACTCCATACATATCTAAGGGTATGGGTTAGCTCCAACTCGGTTTTACAATGAAAACTGCAGGAACTTCAAACAGGCACTAGGAAACAACTGAGAAACCAGAGTAAAATTTCTCCTGCAAACTTTTCCCTTTCTGCTAGATGAACGAACGTCTCTCCACATGCTAAGTTCTTAGAGATAAGTGTGTGTAAATGAAGTTCTTCACATAGCTTTTTGGGAACACAAAGATACTTTTCAGTTGCCAACTCGACTCCATACATATATATGGGGAGGTACTAGCTCCAAATCTGTTTTACAGTGAAAACTGCAGGAACTTCAAACCGGCACTGGGAAACAAACTGAGAAACCAGAGTAAATGTTTCCCCTGCAAACCGTTCCCTTTGTGCTAGATGAAAGAACGTTTTTCCACATGCTCAATTCTGAGAGATATGTGTGTTTGAAAGCCGTACTTCATCTAGCTTGTTGGGAACACAAAGTTTCTTTTCAGTTGCAAACTCCAATCCATATATATATATGGGGAGGTTCTAGCTCCAACTCGGTTTTACAGTGATAACTCAGGAAATTCAAACCGGCACTAGAAAACAGACTGAGAAAACAGAGTTAAAATTTCTCCTGCAACGTGTTCCTTTTCTGCTAGATGTACGAAAGTCTCTCCACATGCTCACATCTGAGAGATAAGTCTCTGTGAAAGACTTCCTTCACCTAGCTTGTTGGGAACACAAAGTTTCTTTTCAGATGCAAACACCACCACATATATATATATGGGGAGGTACAAGCTCCAACTCGGGTTTACAGTGAAAACTGCAGGTACGTCAAACCGGCACTAGGAAACAGACTGAGAAACCAGAGTAAAAGTTTCTCCTGCAACACGTTCCCTTTGTGCTTGATGACGAAAGTCTCTCCACATGCTCAGTTCTGAGAGATAAGTCTGTGTGATGCCGTCCTTCAACTAGCTGGTTGGGAACACAAAGTTTCTTTTCAGTTGCAAACACCACTCCATACATATATATGGGGAGGTACTAGCTCCAACTCTGTTTTACAGTGAAAACTGCAGGAACTTCAAACCGGCATTAGGAAACAGACTGAGAAACCAGAGTAAAACTTTCTCCTGCATCCCGTTCCCTTTGGGCTAGATGAAAGAAAGTCTATCCACATGCTCAGTTCTGAGATATAATTCTGTGTGAAAGCCGTCTTTCACCTACCTTGTTGGGGACAAAAAGATTCTTTTCAGTTGCCAACACGACTGCATACATATATATGCTGAGGTACTAGCTCCAACTCTGTTTTACAGTGAAAACTGCAGGAACATCAAACCGGCACTAGGAAACAGACTGAGAAACCTGAGTAAAAGTTTCTACTGCAAATCGTTCCGTTTGTGATATATGAACGAACGTCTCTCCTCATGCTCATTTCTGAGACATAAATGCGTTGGAAAGCCGTTCTTCACCTAGCTTGTTGGAAAAACAGAGTTTCTTTTCAGTTGCAATCTCCACTCCATACATATATATGGGTATGGGCTATCTCCAACTCGGTTTTACAGTGAAAACTGCAGGAACGTCAAAATGCACTAGGAAATAGACTGAGAAAGCAGAGTAAAAATTTCTCCTGCATCTCGTTCCCTTTCTTGTAGATGAACGAAAGTCTCTCCACATGCTCAGTTCTGAGAGATAATTGTTTGTGAAAGCCGTACTTCATGTAGCTTGTTGGGAACACAAAGTTTCTTTTCATTAGCAAACTCCACTCCATACATATCTATGGTTATGGGCTATCTCCAACTCGGTTTTACAGTGAAAACTGCAGGAACGTCAAACCGGCACTAGGAAATAGACTGAGAAACCAGAGCAAAATTTTCTCCTGCAAACCGATCCCTTTGTGCTAGATGAACGAAAGTCTCTCCACATGCTCAGTTCTGAGAGATAGGTGTGTGTGAAAGCCGTCCTTCAACAAGCTTGTTGGGAACACAAAGTTTCTTTTCAGTTGCAAACTCCATTCCATACATATGTATGGGGAGGTACTAGCTCCAAATCGGTTTTACAGTGATAACTCAGGAACTTCAAAACGGCACTAGAAAACAGACTGAGAAACCAGAGTAAAAGTTTCTCCTTCAACCCGTTCCCTTTATGCTAGATGAAAGAACGTCTCTCCACAAGCTCAGTTCTGAGAGATAAGTGTGTGTGAAAGCCTTACTTCACCTAGCTTGTTGGGAACACAAAGTTTCTATTCAGTTGCAAACTCCACTCCATACATACATATGGGGAGTTACTAGCTCCAACTCGGTTTTACAGTGAAAACTGCAAGAAGGTCAAATCGGCACTAGGAAACAGACTGAGAAACCAGAATAAAAGTTTTTCCAGCATCCCGTTCCCTTTGTGCTAGATGAACGAACGTCTCTCCACATGTTCAGTTCTGAGAGATAATTCTGTGTGAAAGCCGTCCTTCACCTAGCTTGTTGGGAACACAAAGTTTCTTTTCAGTTGCCAACTCGACTCTATACATATATATGGGGCGGTCATAGCTCCAACTCGGTTTTACAGTGAAAACTGCAGGAAATTCAAACAGGCACTAGGAAACAGACTGAGAAACCAGAGTAAAATTTTTTTCTGCAACCCGTTCCCTTTGTGCTTCATGTCGAATGTCTCTCCACATGCTCAGTTCTGAGAGATAATTCTGTGTGAAAGCCGTCCTTCACCTAGCTTGTTGGGAACACAAATACTCTTTTCAGTTGCAGACTCCACTCCATACATATCTATGGGTATGGGCTAGCTCCAACTCGGTTTTACAGTGAAAACTGCAGGAACTTCAAACTGGCACTAGGAAACAGACAGAGAATCCAGAGTAAAATTTAGCCTGCAACCCGTTTCCTTTGTGCTAGATGAACGAACGTCTCTCCAAATGCTCAGTTCTGAGAAAAGTGTGTGTGAATGCCATTCTTCACATAGCATGTTGGGAACACAAAGATTCTTTTCACTTGCAACTCCACTCCATAGTTATATATGGGTAGGTACAATCTCCAACACGGTTTTATAGTGAAAACTGCAGGAACTTCAAACCGGCTCTAGGAAACACACTGAGAAACCAGAGTAAAGTTTCTCCTGCAACCCGTTCCCTTTGTGCTATATGAACGAACGTCTCTCCAAATCCTCAGTTCTGAGAGATTAGAGTGTGTGAAAGCCGTCCTTCTTATAGCTTGTTGGGAATACAAAGTTTCTTTTCAGTTGCAAACTATGCTCAATACATATATATGGAGAGGTACTTTCTCCAAATCGGTTTTACAGTGAAAACTGCAGGAACTTCAAACCGGCTCTAGGAAACACACTGAGAAACCAGAGTAAAATTTTCTCCTGCAACCCGTTCCCTTTGGGCTAGATGAACGAAAGTCTATCCACATGCTCAGTTCTGAGAGATAAGACTGTGTGAAAGCCGTCTTTCACCTAGCTTGTTGGGAACAAAAAGATTCTTTTCAGTTGCCAACTCGACTGCATACATATATATGCTGAGGTAATAGCTCCAACTCTGTTTTACAGTGAAAACTGCAGGAACATCAAACCGGCACTAGGAAACAGACTGAGAAACCAGAGTAAAAGATTTCCTGCAACTCGTTCCCTTTGTTCTTGATGTCGAATGTCTCTCCACATGCTCAGTTCTGAGACATAATTGTGTGTGAAAGCCGTCCTTCACGTAGCTTGTTGGGAACTCAAAGTTTCTTTTCAGTTGCAAACTCCACTCCATACATATCTATGGGTATGAGCTAGCTCCAACTCGGTTTTACATTGAAAAATGCAGGAACTTCAAATATTCACTAAGAAAGAGACTGAGAATCCAGAGTAAAATTTCTCAAGCAACCCGTTCCATTTGTGCTAGATGAATGAACGACTCTCCACATGCTCAGATCTGAGAGAAGTGTGTGTGTGAAAGCCAACCTTTACCTATCTTTTTGGGAACACAAAGATTTTTTTCACTTGCAAACTCCACTCCATAAATATATAAGGAACGTACTAGCTCCAACTCAGTTTTACAGAGAAAACTGCAGGAACATCAAACCGGCACTAGGAAACAGACTGAGAAACCAGAGTAAAAGATTTCCTGCAACTCGTTCCCTTTGTTCTTGATGTCGAATGTCTCTCCACATGCTCAGTTCTGAGAGATAAGTCTGTGTGAATGCCGTCCTTCACCTTGCTTGTTGGGAACACATATTTTCTTTTCAGTTGCTAACTCCACTCCATACATATGTATGGGTCGGTACAATCTCCAACACGGTTTTGCAGTGAAAACTGCAGGAATTCCAAATCGGCAATAAGAAAAAGCCTGAGAAAAAAGATTAAAATTTTCCCCTTCAACCCGTTCCCTTTTTTGCAAGATTAACGAATGTCTTTCCACTTGCTTACTTCTGAGAGTTAATTGAGTGTGTAAGCCGTCATTCACCTAGCTAGTTGGGAACACAAATTTCCTTTTCAGTTGTAAACTCCACTCCATATATTATATGGGGGGTATTAGCTCCAAATCGGTTTTACAGAAATAACTCAGGAACTTCAAACTGGCACCAGGAAACAGACTTAGATACCAGAGTAAAAGTTACTCCTAAAACCCGTTCCCTTTGTGCTATATGAACGAACGTCTCTCCTAATGCTCAGTTCTGAGAGATAAGTGTGTGTTAAAGCCGTCCTTCAAATAGCTTGTTGGGAATACAAAGTTTCTTTTCAGTTGCAAACTCCACTCCATAGCTATATATGGGGGGGTACTATATCCAAATCGGTTTTACAGTGAATACTGCAGGAACTTCAAACCGGCACTAGGAAACAAACTGAGAAACCAGAGTAAAATTTTCCCCTGGAACCCGTTCCCCTTGTGCTAGATGAACGAACTTCACTCCACATGCTCAGTTCTGGGAGATAAGTGTGTGTGAAAGCCGTCCTTCACCTAACTTGTTTGGAACACAAATTTCTTTTCAGTTGCAAACTCCACCCCATACATATATATGGGGAGGAACTAGCTCCAAATCGGTTTTACAGTGAAAACTGCAGAAATTTCAAATCGGCACTAGGAAAAATTCTGAGAAACCAGAGTAAAAGTTTATCCTTCAAACCGTTCCATTTGTGCTATGTGAACGAAATTCTCTCCAAATACTGAGTTCTGAGAGATAAGTGTGTGTGAAAGCCGTCGTTCACATAGCTTCTTGGGAACACAAATTTTCTTTTCAGTTGCAAACTCCACTCCATACATATCAATGGGTAGGTACTAGCTCCAACTCAATTTTACAGTGAAAACTGCAGGAACATAAACCGGCACTTGGAAACAGACTGAGAAACCAGTGTAGAAGTTTCTCCTGAAACCCGTTACATTTGTGCTAGATGAACGAACGTCTCTCCACATGCTCAGATCTGAGAGATATATGTGTGTGTGAAAGCCGTCCTTCACCTAGCTTGTTGGGAACACAAAGTTTTTTTTCAGTTGCAAACTCCACTCCACACCTATCTATGGGGAGGTACAAGCTCCAACTCGGTTTTACAATGATAACTGCAGGAACATCATACCGGCACTAGGAAACAGACTGAGAATCCAGAGTAAAAGTTTCACCTGCAACCCATTCCCTTTGTACTAGATGAATGAACGTCTCTCCACATGCTCATTTCTGAGAGATAATTGTGTGCGAATGCCGTCATTCACGTAGCTTCTTGGGAAAACATATTTTGTTTTCAGTGGCCAACTCCACTCCATACATAAATGGGGAGGTAATAGCTCCAAATCGGTTTTACAGTGAAAACTGCACGAACATCAAACCGGCACTAGGAAACAGACTGAGAGACCAGAGTAAAAGTTTCTCCTGCAACCCGTTCCCTTTGTGCTATATGAACGAACGTCTCTCCAAATCCTCAGTTCTGAGAGATTAGTGTGTGTGAAAGCCGTCCTTCATATAGCTTGTTGGGAATACAAAGTTTCTTTTCAGTTG
Organism: Camelus bactrianus; assembly: GCF_048773025.1. Lineage (NCBI taxonomy): Eukaryota > Metazoa > Chordata > Mammalia > Artiodactyla > Camelidae > Camelus > Camelus bactrianus. Next base: position 137,619,304 of record NC_133539.1, on the reverse strand, counting down.
CAAACTACACTCCATACCTATATATGGGGAGGTACTATCTTCAAATCGGTTTTACAGTGAAAACTGCAGGAACTTAAAACCGGCACTAGGAAACAGACTGAGAAACCAGAGTAAAAGTTTATTTGCAACCCTTTCTCTTTGTGCTAGATGAACGAACTTCTATCCACATGTTCATTTCTGGGAGATAAGTGTGTGTGAAAGACGTCCTTAAACTAAACTGGTGGGAACACAAATTACTTTTCAGTTGCAAATTCTACCCCATAAATATATATATGGGTGTACTAGATCCAACTCGGTTTTACAGTGAAAACTACAGGAATTTCAAACCGGTACTAGGAGAAAGACTGAGAAACTAGAGTGAAAGTTTCCCCTTCAACCCGTTCCCTTTGTGCTAGATGAACGAACGTCTTTAAACATGCTCAGTTCTGAGAAAAGGGTGTGTGAAAGCCATTCTTCACATAGCATGTTGGGATCACAAAGATTCTTTTCAATTGCAAACTCCACTCCATAAATATATATGGGTAGGTACTAGCTCCAACTCGGTTTTACAGGGAAAAATTCAGGAATTTCAAACCGGCTCTAGGTAAAACACTGAGAAACCAGAGTAAAAGTTTCTCCTGCAACCCGTTCCCTTTGTGCTAGATGAACGAAAGTCTCTCCACATGATCAGTTCTGAGAGATATGTGTGTGTGAAAGCCATCCTTCACATAGCATGTTGGGAACACAAAGATTCTTTCCACTTGCAACTCCACTCCATAGTTATATATGGGTAGGTACAATCTCCAACACGGTTTTACAGTGAAAACTGCAGGAACTTCAAACCGGCTCTAGGAAACACACTGAGAAACCAGAGTAAAAGTTTCTCCTGCAACCCGTTCCCTTTGTGCTATGTGAACGAACGTCTCTCCAAATCCTCAGTTCTGAGAGATTAGAGTGTGTGAAAGCCGTCCTTCTTATAGCTTGTTGGGAATACAAAGATTCTTTTCAGTTGCAAACTACGCTCCATACCTATATATGGAGAGGTACTTTCTCCAAATCGGTTTTACAGTGAAAACTGCAGGAACTTCAAACCGGCTCTAGGAAACACACTGAGAAACCAGAGTAAAAGTTTCTCCTGCAACCCTTTCCCTTTGGGCTAGATGAAAGAAAGTCTATCCACATGCTCAGTTCTGAGATATAATTCTGTGTGAAAGCCGTCTTTCACCTACCTTGTTGGGGACAAAAAGATTCTTTTCAGTTGCCAACACGACTGCATACATATATATGCTGAGGTACTAGCTCCAACTCTGTTTTACAGTGAAAACTGCAGGAACATCAATCCGGCACTAGGAAACAGACTGAGATACCAGAGTAAAAGTTTCTACTGCAAATCGTTCCGTTTGTGATATATGAACGAACGTCTCTCCACATGCTCATTTCTGAGACATAAGTGTGTTGGAAAGCCGTTCTTCACCTAGCTTGTTGGAAAAACAGAGTTTCTTTTCAGTTGCAATCTCCACTCCATACATATATATGGGTATGGGCTATCTCCAACTCGGTTTTACAGTGAAAACTGCAGGAACGTCAAAAAGGCACTAGGAAATAGACTGAGAAAGCAGAGTAAAAATTTCTCCTGCATCTCGTTCCCTTTCTGGTAGATGAACGAAAGTCTCTCCACATGCTCAGTTCTGAGAGATAAGTGTTTGTGAAAGCCGTACTTCATGTAGCTTGTTGGGAACACAAAGTTTCTTTTCATTAGCAAACTCCACTCCATACATATTTATGGTTATGGGCTATCTCCAACTCGGTTTTACAGTGAAAACTGCAGGAACGTCAAACCGGCACTAGGAAATAGACTGAGAAACCAGAGCAAAATTTTCTCCTGCAAACCGATCCCTTTGTGCTAGATGAACGAAAGTCTCTCCACATGCTCAGTTCTGAGAGATAGGTGTGTGTGAAAGCCGTCCTTCAACAAGCTTGTTGGGAACACAAAGTTTCTTTTCAGTTGCAAACTCCATTCCATACATATGTATGGGGAGGTACTAGCTCCAAATCGGTTTTACAGTGATAACTCAGGAACTTCAAAACGGCACTAGAAAACAGACTGAGAAACCAGAGTAAAAGTTTCTCCTTCAACCCGTTCCCTTTATGCTAGATGAAAGAACGTCTCTCCACAAGCTCAGTTCTGAGAGATAAGTGTGTGTGAAAGCCTTACTTCACCTAGCTTGTTGGGAACACAAAGTTTCTATTCAGTTGCAAACTCCACTCCATACATACATATGGGGAGTTACTAGCTCCAACTCTGTTTTACAGTGAAAACTGCAAGAAGGTCAAAACGGCACTAGGAAACAGACTGAGAAAACAGAATAAATGTTTTTCCAGCATCCCGTTCCCTTTGTGCTAGATGAACGAACGTCTCTCCACATGTTCAGTTCTGAGAGATAAGTCTGTGTGAAAGCCGTCCTTCACCTTGATTGTTGGGAACACAAAGTTTCTTTTCAGTTGCCAACTCGACTCCATACATATATATGGGGAGGTCATAGCTCCAACTCGGTTTTACAGTGAAAACTGCAGGAAATTCAAACAGGCACTAGGAAACAGACTGAGAAAACAGAGTAAAATTTTTTTCTGCAACCCGTTCCCTTTGTGCTTCATGTCAAATGTCTCTCCACATGCTCAGTTCTGAGAGATAATTCTGTGTGAAAGCCGTCCTTCACCTAGCTTGTTGGGAACACAAATACTCTTTTCAGTTGCAGACTCCACTCCATACATATCTATGGGTATGGGCTAGCTCCAACTCGGTTTTACAGTGAAAACTGCAGGAACTTCAAACTGGCACTAGGAAACAGACAGAGAATCCAGAGTAAAATTTAGCCTGCAACCCGTTTCCTTTGTGCTAGATGAACGAACGTCTCTCCACATGCTCAGTTCTGAGAGATAAGTGTGTGTGAAACCCGTCCTTCACCTAGCGTGTTGGGAACACAAAGTTCCTTTTCACTTGCAAACCCCAATCCATATACATATTTGGGGATGTACTAGCTCCAACTCGGTTTTACAGTGAAAAATGCAGGAAGTTCATACCGGCACTAGGAAACAGACTGAGAAACTAGAGTAAAACTTTCTCCTTCAAACCGTTCCATTTGTGCTAGATGAACGAAAGTCTCTCCAAATGCTCAGTTCTGAGATATAATTGTGTGTGAATGCCGTCCTTCACCTAGCTTGTTGGGAACACAAAGTTTCTTTTCAGTTGCAAACTCCATTCCATACATATGTATGAGTAGGGTCTAGTTCCAACTCGGGTTTACAGAGATAACTGCAGGAACTTCAAACCGGCACTACGAAACAGACTGAGAAACCATCAAAAATTTCCCCTGCAACCATTTCCCTTTGTGCTAGATGAACGAATTTCTCTCCACATGCTCAGTTCTGAGAGAGAATTGTGTGTGAAAGCCGTCCTTCATCTTGCTTGTTGGGAACACAAAGTTTCTTTTCAGTAGCAAACACAAATCCATAATTATATATGGGGAGGTACGAGCTCCAACTCGGTTTTACAGTGAAACCTGCAGGAACTTCAAACCGGCACTAAAAAACAGACTGAGAATCCAGAGTAAAAGTTTCCCCAGCAACCCGTTCCCTTTGTGCTATATGAACGAAAGTATCTCAACATGCTCAGTTCTGAGAGATAAATGTGTGTGAAACCCGTACTTCACCTAGCTTGTTGGGAACACAAAGTTTCTTTTCATTTGCCAACTACACTCCATACATATATATGGGGAGGTACAATCATCAACTCGGTTTTACAGTGAAAACTGCAGGAACATCAAACCGGCACTAGGAAACAGACTTTGAAACCAGAGTAAAATTTTCTCCTGCAACCCGTTCCCTTTGTGCTACATGAACGAACGTCTCTCCACATGCTCAGTTCTGAGAGATATGTGTGTGTGAAAGCCGTCCTTCACAAAGCTTGTTGGGAACACAAAGTTACTTTTAAGTTGCAAACTCCAATCCATACATATATATGGGTAGGTAAAACCTCCAACTCTGTTTTACATTGAAAACTGCAGGAAATTCAAACCGGCACTAAAAAACAGACTGAGAATCCAGAGTAAAAGTTTTTCTTGCAACCTGTTACCTTTGTGCTAGATGAATGAACGTATCTCCACATGCTCAATTCTGGGAAATAATTCTGTGTGAAAGCCGACATTCACATAGCTTGTTGGGAGCACAAAGTTTCTTTTCAGTTGCAAACTCCACTCCATACATAAATATGGGGAGGTACTAGCTATAACTCGGATTTACAGTGAAAACTGCAGGAACATCAAACCGGCACTAGGAAACAGACTGAGAAACCAGAGTAAAATTTTTTCCGGCAACCCGTTCCCTTTGTGCTTGATGGCGAATATCTCTCCACATGCTCAGTTCTGAGAGATAAGTCTGTGTGAATGCCGTACTTCACCTACCTTTTTGGGAACAGAAAGATTTTTTTCAGTTGCAAACTCCACTCCATACATATCTATGGGTATGAGCTAGCTCCAACTCGGTTTTACATTGAAAAATGCAGGAACTTCAAATAGGCACTAAGAAAGAGACTGAGAATCCAGAGTAAAATTTCTCAAGCAACCCGTTCCATTTGTGCTAGATGAATGAACGACTCTCCACATGCTCAGATCTGAGAGAAGTGTGTGTGTGAAAGCCAACCTTTACCTATCTTTTTGGGAACACAAAGATTTTTTTCACTTGCAAACTCCACTCCATAAATATATAAGGAACGTACTAGCTCCAACTCAGTTTTACAGAGAAAACTGCAGGAACTTAAAACCGGCACTAGGAAACAGACTGAGAAACCAGAGTAAAATTTCTCCTGCAACCAGTTCCCTTTGTGGTAGATGAACGAACGTCTCTCCACATGCTCAGTTCTGAGAGACAAGTGTGTGTGAAAGCCAACTTTACCTAGCTTGTTGGGAACACTAAGTTTCTTTTCACTTCCAAAATCCACTCCATACATATATAAGGGGAGGTAAAAACTGCAACTCAGTTTTACAGTGAAAAATGCAGGAACTTCAAACCGGCACTAGGAAACAGACAGAGAAACCACAGTAAAAGTTTCCCCTGCAACCCATTACTTTGTGCTAGATGAAGGAACGTCTCTCCACATGCTCAGATCTGAGAGATATATGTGTGTGAAGCCGTCCTTCAACTATCTTGTTGGGAACACAAAGTATCTTTTTAGATGAAAACTCCACTCCATAAAAATTTATTGGGAATTACGAGCTCCAACTCGGTTTTACAGTGAAAACTGCAGTAACTTCAAACCGGCACTAGGAAACAGTCTGAGAATCCAGAGATAAAATTTCTTCTGCAAACCGTTCCCTTTGTGGTAGATGAAAGAACGTCTCTCCACATGCTCATTTCTGAGAGAGAAGTGTGTGTGAAAGCCGTCCTTCACCTTGCTTGTTGGGAACACAAAGTTACTTTTCAGTTGCAAACTCCACTCCATACATATATAAGGGTAGGTACAACCTCCAACTCGGTTTTACAGTGAAAACTACAGGAAATTCAAACAGGCACTAGGAAACATACTGAGAAACCAGAGTAAAATTTTTTTCTGCAACCCATTCCCTTTGTGCTTCATGTCGAATGTCTCTCCACATGCTCAGTTCTGAGAGATAATTCTGTGTGAAAGCCGTCCTTCACCTAGCTTGTTGGGAACACAAAGTTTCTTTTCTGTTGCAAACTCCACTCCATACATATCTAAGGGTATGGGTTAGCTCCAACTCGGTTTTACAATGAAAACTGCAGGAACTTCAAACAGGCACTAGGAAACAACTGAGAAACCAGAGTAAAATTTCTCCTGCAAACTTTTCCCTTTCTGCTAGATGAAAGAACGTCTCTCCACATGCTAAGTTCTTAGAGATAAGTGTGTGTAAATGAAGTTCTTCACATAGCTTGTTGGGAACACAAAGATACTTTTCAGTTGCCAAATCGACTCCATACATATATATGGGGAGGTACTAGCTCCAAATCTGTTTTACAGTGAAAACTGCAGGAACTTCAAACCGGCACTGGGAAACAAACTGAGAAACCAGAGTAAATGTTTCCCCTGCAAACCGTTCCCTTTGTGCTAGATGAAAGAACGTTTTTCCACATGCTCAATTCTGAGAGATATGTGTGTTTGAAAGCCGTAATTCATCTAGCTTGTTGGGAACACAAAGTTCCTTTTCAGTTGCAAACTCCAATCCATATATATATATGGGGAGGTTCTAGCTCCAACTCGGTTTTACAGTGATAACTCAGGAAATTCAAACCGGCACTAGAAAACAGACTGAGAATCCAGAGTTAAAATTTCTCCTCCAACGCGATCCTTTTCTGCTAGATGTACGAACGTCTCTCCACATGCTCACATCTGAGAGATAAGTCTCTGTGAAAGACTTCCTTCACCTAGCTTGTTGGGAACACAAAGTTTCTTTTCAGTTGCAAACACCACCCCATATATATATATGGGGAGGTACAAGCTCCAACTCGGGTTTACAGTGAAAACTGCAGGTACGTCAATCCGGCACTAGGAAACAGACTGAGAAACCAGAGTAAAAGTTTCTCCTGCAACACGTTCCCTTTGTGCTTGATGACGAAAGTCTCTCCACATGCTCAGTTCTGAGAGATAAGTCTGTGTGATGCCGTCCTTCAACTAGCTGGTTGGGAACACAAAGTTTCTTTTCAGTTGCAAACTCCACCCCATACATATATATGGGGAGGAACTAGCTCCAATCGGTTTTACAGTGAAAACTGCAGAAATTTCAAATCGGCACTAGGAAAAATTCTGAGAAACCAGAGTAAAAGTTTATCCTTCAAACCGTTCCATTTGTGCTATGTGAACGAAATTCTCTCCAAATACTGAGTTCTGAGAGATAAGTGTGTGTGAAAGCCGTCGTTCACATAGCTTCTTGGGAACACAAATTTTCTTTTCAGTTGCAAACTCCACTCCATACATATCAATGGGTAGGTACTAGCTCCAACTCAATTTTACAGTGAAAACTGCAGGAACATAAACCGGCACTTGGAAACAGACTGAGAAACCAGTGTAGAAGTTTCTCCTGAAACCCGTTACATTTGTGCTAGATGAACGAACGTCTCTCCACATGCTCAGTTCTGAGAGATATATGTGTGTGTGAAAGCCGTCCTTCACCTAGCTTGTTGGGAACACAAAGTTTTTTTTCAGTTGCAAACTCCACTCCACACCTATCTATGGGGAGGTACAAGCTCCAACTCGGTTTTACAATGATAACTGCAGGAACATCATACCGGCACTAGGAAACAGACTGAGAAACCAGAGTAAAAGTTTCACCTGCAACCCATTCCCTTTGTACTAGATGAATGAACGTCTCTCCACATGCTCATTTCTGAGAGATAATTGTGTGCGAATGCCGTCATTCACGTAGCTTCTTGGGAAAACATATTTTGTTTTCAGTGGCCAACTCCACTCCATACATAAATGGGGAGGTAATAGCTCCAAATCGGTTTTACAGTGAAAACTGCACGAACATCAAACCGACACTAGGAAACAGACTGAGAGACCAGAGTAAAAGTTTCTCCTGCAACCCGTTCCCTTTGTGCTATATGAACGAACGTCTCTCCAAATCCTCAGTTCTGAGAGATTAGTGTGTGTGAAAGCCGTCCTTCATATAGCTTGTTGGGAATACAAAGTTTCTTTTCAGTTGCAAACTACGCTCCATACCTATATATGGGGAGGTACTATCTTCAAATCGGTTTTACAGTGAAAACTGCAGGAACTTAAAACCGGCACTAGGAAACAGAATGAGAAACCAGAGTAAAAGTTTATTTGCAACCCTTTCTCTTTGTGCTAGATGAACGAACTTCTATCCACATGTTCATTTCTGGGAGATAAGTGTGTGTGAAAGACGTCCTTAAACTAAACTGGTGGGAACACAAATTTCTTTTCAGTTGCAAATTCTACCCCATAAATATATATATGGGTGTACTAGATCCAACTCGGTTTTACAGTGAAAACTACAGGAATTTCAAACCGGTACTAGGAGAAAGACTGAGAAACTAGAGTGAAAGTTTCCCCTTCAACCCGTTCCCTTTGTGCTAGATGAACGAACGTCTTTCCACATGCTCACTTCTGAGAGATATGTGAGTGTGAAAGCCGTCCTTCACCTAGCTTGTTGGGAACACAAAGTTTCTTTTCAGTTGTAAACTCCACTCCATATATATTTATGGGTAGGTACGAGCTCCAAATCGGTTTTACAGTGAAAAATGTAGGAATTTCAAACCGGCACTAGGAAACAGACTGAGAAACAAGAGTAAATGTTTCTCCTGCAACCCGTTCCCTTTGTGCTAGATGAACGAACGTCTTTAAACATGCTCAGTTCTGAGAAAAGGGTGTGTGAAAGCCATTCTTCACATAGCATTTTGGGAACACAAAGATTCTTTCCACTTGCAAATCCACTCCATAGATATATATGGGTAGGTACAATCTCCAACACGGTTTTACAGTGAAAACTGCAGGAACTTCAAACCGGCTCTAGGAAACACACTGAGAAACCAGAGTAAATGTTTCTCCTGCAACCCGTTCCCTTTGTGCTATGTGAACGAACGTCTCTCCAAATCCTCAGTTCTGAGAGATTAGAGTGTGTGAAAGCCGTCCTTCTTATAGCTTGTTGGGAATACAAAGATTCTTTTCAGTTGCAAACTACGCTCCATACCTATATATGGAGAGGTACTTTCTCCAAATCGGTTTTACAGTGAAAACTGCAGGAACTTCAAACCGGCTCTAGGAAACACACTGAGAAACCAGAGTAAAACTTTCTCCTGCAACCCGTTCCCTTTGGGCTAGATGAAAGAAAGTCTATCCACATGCTCAGTTCAGAGATATAATTCTGTGTGAAAGCCGTCTTTCACCTACCTTGTTGGGGACAAAAAGATTCTTTTCAGTTGCCAACACGACTGCATACATATATATGCTGAGGTACTAGCTCCAACTCTGTTTTACAGTGAAAACTGCAGGAACATCAAACCGGCACTAGGAAACAGACTGAGAAACCAGAGTAAAAGTTTCTACTGCAAATCGTTCTGTTTGTGATATATGAACGAACGTCTCTCCACATGCTCATTTCTGAGACATAAGTGTGTTGGAAAGCCGTTCTTCACCTAGCTTGTTGGAAAAACAGAGTTTCTTTTCAGTTGCAATCTCCACTCCATACATATATATGGGTATGGGCTATCTCCAACTCGGTTTTACAGTGAAAACTGCAGGAACGTCATAAAGGCACTAGGAAATAGACTGAGAAAGCAGAGTAAAAATTTCTCCTGCATCTCGTTCCCTTTCTGGTAGATGAACGAAAGTCTCTCCACATGCTCAGTTCTGAGAGATAAGTGTTTGTGAAAGCCGTACTTCATGTAGCTTGTTGGGAACACAAAGTTTCTTTTCATTAGCAAACTCCACTCCATACATATCTATGGTTATGGGCTATCTCCAACTCGGTTTTACAGTGAAAACTGCAGGAACGTCAAACCGGCACTAGGAAATAGACTGAGAAACCAGAGCAAAATTTTCTCCTGCAAACCGATCCCTTTGTGCTAGATGAACGAAAGTCTCTCCACATGCTCAGTTCTGAGAGATAGGTGTGTGTGAAAGCCGTCCTTCAACAAGCTTGTTGGGAACACAAAGTTTCTTTTCAGTTGCAAACTCCATTCCATACATATGTATGGGGAGGTACTAGCTCCAAATCGGTTTTACAGTGATAACTCAGGAACTTCAAAACGGCACTAGAAAACAGACTGAGAAACCAGAGTAAAAGTTTCTCCTTCAACCCGTTCCCTTTATGCTAGATGAAAGAACGTCTCTCCACAAGCTCAGTTCTGAGAGATAAGTGTGTGTGAAAGCCTTACTTCACCTAGCTTGTTGGGAACACAAAGTTTCTTTTCAGTTGCCAACTCGACTCCATACATATATATGGGGAGGTCATAGCTCCAACTCGGTTTTACAGTGAAAACTGCAGGAAATTCAAACAGGCACTAGGAAACAGACTGAGAAACCAGAGTAAAATTTTTTTCTGCAACCCGTTCCCTTTGTGCTTCATGTCGAATGTCTCTCCACATGCTCAGTTCTGAGAGATAATTTTGTGTGAAAGCCGTCCTTCACCTAGCTTGTTGGGAACACAAATACTCTTTTCAGTTGCAGACTCCACTCCATACATATCTATGGGTATGGGCTAGCTCCAACTCGGTTTTACAGTGAAAACTGCAGGAACTTCAAACTGGCACTAGGAAACAGACAGAGAATCCAGAGTAAAATTTAGCCTGCAACCCGTTTCCTTTGTGCTAGATGAACGAACGTCTCTCCAAATGCTCAGTTCTGAGAAAAGTGTGTGTGAAAGCCATTCTTCACATAGCATGTTGGGAACACAAAGATTCTTTTCACTTGCAAACTCCACTCCATAGATATATATGGGTAGGTACTAGCACCAACTCGGTTTTACAGGGAAAAATGCAGGAATTTCAAACTGGCTCTAGGAAAAACACTGAGAAACCAGAGTAAAAGTTTCTCCTGCAACCCGTTCCCTTTGTGCTAGATGAACGAAAGTCTATCCACATGATCTGTTCTGAGAGATAAGTGTGTGTGAAAGCCATCCATCACATAGCATGTTGGGAACACAAAGATTCTTTTCACTTGCAACTCCACTCCATAGTTATATATGGGTAGGTACAATCTCCAACACGGTTTTACAGTGAAAACTGCAGGAACTTCAAACCGGCTCTAGGAAACACACTGAGAAACCAGAGTAAAGTTTCTCCTGCAACCCGTTCCCTTTGTGCTATATGAACGAACGTCTCTCCAAATCCTCAGTTCTGAGAGATTAGAGTGTGTGAAAGCCGTCCTTCTTATAGCTTGTTGGGAATACAAAGTTTCTTTTCAGTTGCAAACTACGCTCAATACATATATATGGAGAGGTACTTTCTCCAAATCGGTTTTACAGTGAAAACTGCAGGAACTTCAAACCGGCTCTAGGAAACACACTGAGAAACCAGAGTAAAAGTTTCTCCTGCAACCCGTTCCCTTTGGGCTAGATGAACGAAAGTCTATCCACATGCTCAGTTCTGAGAGATAAGTCTGTGTGAAAGCCGTCTTTCACCTAGCTTGTTGGGAACAAAAAGATTCTTTTCAGTTGCCAACTCGACTGCATACATATATATGCTGAGGTACTAGCTCCAACTCTGTTTTACAGTGAAAACTGCAGGAACATCAAACCGGCACTAGGAAACAGACTGAGAAACCAGAGTAAAAGATTTCCTGCAACCCGTTCCCTTTTTGCTTGATGTCGAATGTCTCTCCACATGCTCAGTTCTGAGAGATAAGTCTGTGTGAATGCCGTCCTTCACCTTGCTTGTTGGGAACACATATTTTCTTTTCAGTTGCTAACTCCACTCCATACATATGTATGGGTCGGTACAATCTCCAACACGGTTTTACAGTGAAAACTGCAGGAATTCCAAATCGGCAATAAGAAAAAGACTGAGAAAAAAGATTAAAATTTTCCCCTTCAACCCGTTCCCTTTTTTGCAAGATTAACGAATGTCTTTCCACTTGCTTACTTCTGAGAGTTAATTGAGTGTGTAAGCCGTCATTCACCTAGCTAGTTGGGAACACAAAGTTTCTTTTCAGTTGTAAAATCCACTCCATATATTATATGGGGGGTATTAGCTCCAAATCGGTTTTACAGAAATAACTCAGGAACTTCAAACCGGCACTAGGAAACAGACTTAGATACCAGAGTAAAAGTTACTCCTAAAACCCGTTCCCTTTGTGCTATATGAACGAACGTCTCTCCTAATGCTCAGTTCTGAGAGATAAGTGTGTGTTAAAGCCGTCCTTCAAATAGCTTGTTGGGAATACAAAGTTTCTTTTCAGTTGCAAACTCCACTCCATAGCTATATATGGGGGGGTACTATATCCAAATCGGTTTTACAGTGAATACTGCAGGAACTTCAAACCGGCACTAGGAAACAAACTGAGAAACCAGAGTAAAATTTTCCCCTGGAACCCGTTCCCCTTGTGCTAGATGAACGAACTTCACTCCACATGCTCAGTTCTGGGAGATAAGTGTGTGTGAAAGCCGTCCTTCACCTAACTTGTTTGGAACACAAATTTCTTTTCAGTTGCAAACTCCACCCCATACATATATATGGGGAAGAACTAGCTCCAAATCGGTTTTACAGTGAAAACTGCAGAAATTTCAAATCGGCACTAGGAAAAATTCTGAGAAACCTGAGTAAAAGTTTATCTTTCAAACCGTTCCATTTGTGCTATGTGAACGAAATTCTCTCCAAATACTGAGTTCTGAGAGATAAGTGTGTGTGAAAGCCGTCGTTCACATAGCTTCTTGGGAACACAAATTTTCTTTTCAGTTGCAAACTCCACTCCATACATATCAATGGGTAGGTACTAGCTCCAACTCGGTTTTACAATGATAACTGCAGGAACATCATACCGGCACTTGGAAACAGACTGAGAAACCAGTGTAGAAGTTTCTCCTGAAACCCGTTACATTTGTGCTAGATGAACGAACGTCTCTCCACATGCTCAGTTCTGAGAGATATATGTGTGTGTGAAAGCCGTCCTTCACCTAGCTTGTTGGGAACACAAATTTTTTTTCAGTTGCAAACTCCACTCCACACCTATCTATGGGGAGGTACAAGCTCCAACTCGGTTTTACAATGATAACTGCAGGAACATCATACCGGCACTAGGAAACAGACTGAGAAACCAGAGTAAAAGTTTCACCTGCAACCCATTCCCTTTGTACTAGATGAATGAACGTCTCTCCACATGCTCATTTCTGAGAGATAATTGTGTGCGAATGCCGTCATTCACGTAACTTCTTGGGAAAACATATTTTGTTTTCAGTGGCCAACTCCACTCCATATATAAATGGGGAGGTAATAGCTCCAAATCGGTTTTACAGTGAAAACTGCATGAACATCAAACCGGCACTAGGAAACAGACTGAGAGACCAGAGTAAAAGTTTCTCCTGCAACCCGTTCCCTTTGTGCTATATGAACGAACGTCTCTCCAAATCCTCAGTTCTGAGAGATTAGTGTGTGTGAAAGCCGTCCTTCATATAGCTTGTTGGGAATACAAAGTTTCTTTTCAGTTGCAAACTACGCTCCATACCTATATATGGGGAGGTACTATCTTCAAATCGGTTTTACAGTGAAAACTGCAGGAACTTAAAACCGGCACTAGGAAACAGACTGAGAAACCAGAGTAAAAGTTTATTTGCAACCCTTTCTCTTTGTGCTAGATGAACGAACTTCTATCCACATGTTCATTTCTGGGAGATAAGTGTGTGTGAAAGACGTCCTTAAACTAAACTGGTGGGAACACAAATTTCTTTTCAGTTGCAAATTCTACCCCATAAATATATATATGGGTGTACTAGATCCAACTCGGTTTTACAGTGAAAACTACAGGAATTTCAAACCGGTACTAGGAGAAAGACTGAGAAACTAGAGTGAAAGTTTCCCCTTCAACCCGTTCCCTTTGTGCTAGATGAACGAACGTCTTTCCACATGCTCACTTCTGAGAGATATGTGAGTGTGAAAGCCGTCCTTCACCTAGCTTGTTGGGAACACAAAGTTTCTTTTCAGTTGTAAACTCCACTCCATATATATTTATGGGTAGGTACGAGCTCCAAATCGGTTTTACAGTGAAAAATGTAGGAATTTCAAACCGGCACTAGGAAACAGACTGAGAAACAAGAGTAAATGTTTCTCCTGCAACCCGTTCCCTTTGTGCTAGATGAACGAACGTCTTTAAACATGCTCAGTTCTGAGAAAAGGGTGTGTGAAAGCCATTCTTCACATAGCATGTTGGGAACACAAAGATTCTTTTCAATTGCAAACTCCACTCCATAGATATATATGGGTAGGTACTAGCTCCAACTCGGGTTTACAGGGAAAAATTCAGGAATTTCAAACCGGCTCTAGGTAAAACACTGAGAAACCAGAGTAAAAGTTTCTCCTGCAACCCGTTCCATTTGTGCTAGATGAACGAAAGTCTCTCCACATGATCAGTTCTGAGAGATATGTGTGTGTGAAAGCCATCCTTCACATAGCATGTTGGGAACACAAAGATTCTTTCCACTTGCAACTCCACTCCATAGTTATATATGGGTAGGTACAATCTCCAACACGGTTTTACAGTGAAAACTGCAGGAAATTCAAACCGGCTCTAGGAAACACACTGAGAAACCAGAGTAAAAGTTTCTCCTGCAACCCGTTCCCTTTGTGCTATGTGAACGAACGTCTCTCCAAATCCTCAGTTCTGAGAGATTAGAGTGTGTGAAAGCCGTCCTTCTTATAGCTTGTTGGGAATACAAAGATTCTTTTCAGTTGCAAACTACGCTCCATACCTATATATGGAGAGGTACTTTCTCCAAATCGGTTTTACAGTGAAAACTGCAGGAACTTCAAACCGGCTCTAGGAAACACACTGAGAAACCAGAGTAAAAGTTTCTCCTGCAACCCTTTCCCTTTGGGCTAGATGAAAGAAAGTCTATCCACATGCTCAGTTCAGAGATATAATTCTGTGTGAAAGCCGTCTTTCACCTACCTTGTTGGGGACAAAAAGATTCTTTTCAGTTGCCAACACGACTGCATACATATATATGCTGAGGTACTAGCTCCAACTCTGTTTTACAGTGAAAACTGCAGGAACATCAAACCGGCACTAGGAAACAGACTGAGAAACCAGAGTAAAAGTTTCTACTGCAAATCGTTCCGTTTGTGATATATGAACGAACGTCTCTCCACATGCTCATTTCTGAGACATAAGTGTGTTGGAAAGCCGTTCTTCACCTAGCTTGTTGGAAAAACAGAGTTTCTTTTCAGTTGCAATCTCCACTCCATACATATATATGGGTATGGGCTATCTCCAACTCGGTTTTACAGTGAAAACTGCAGGAACGTCAAAAAGGCACTAGGAAATAGACTGAGAAAGCAGAGTAAAAATTTCTCCTGCATCTCGTTCCCTTTCTGGTAGATGAACGAAAGTCTCTCCACATGCTCAGTTCTGAGAGATAAGTGTTTGTGAAAGCTGTACTTCATGTAGCTTGTTGGGAACACAAAGTTTCTTTTCATTAGCAAACTCCACTCCATACATATCTATGGTTATGGGCTATCTCCAACTCGGTTTTACAGTGAAAACTGCAGGAACGTCAAACCGGCACTAGGAAATAGACTGAGAAACCAGAGCAAAATTTTCTCCTGCAAACCGATCCCTTTGTGCTAGATGAACGAAAGTCTCTCCACATGCTCAGTTCTGAGAGATAGGTGTGTGTGAAAGCCGTCCTTCAACAAGCTTGTTGGGAACACAAAGTTTCTTTTCAGTTGCAAACTCCATTCCATACATATGTATGGGGAGGTACTAGCTCCAAATCGGTTTTACAGTGATAACTCAGGAACTTCAAAACGGCACTAGAAAACAGACTGAGAAACCAGAGTAAAAGTTTCTCCTTCAACCCGTTCCCTTTATGCTAGATGAAAGAACGTCTCTCCACAAGCTCAGTTCTGAGAGATAAGTGTGTGTGAAAGCCTTACTTCACCTAGCTTGTTGGGAACACAAAGTTTCTATTCAGTTGCAAACTCCACTCCATACATACATATGGGGAGTTACTAGCTCCAACTCGGTTTTACAGTGAAAACTGCAAGAAGGTCAAAACGGCACTAGGAAACAGACTGAGAAACCAGAATAAATGTTTTTCCAGCATCCCGTTCCCTTTGTGCTAGATGAACGAACGTCTCTCCACATGTTCAGTTCTGAGAGATAAGTCTGTGTGAAAGCCGTCCTTCACCTAACTTGTTGGGAACACAAAGTTTCTTTTCAGTTGCCAACTCGACTCCATACATATATATGGGGAGGTCATAGCTCCAACTCGGTTTTACAGTGAAAACTGCAGGAAATTCAAACAGGCACTAGGAAACAGACTGAGAAACCAGAGTAAAATTTTTTTCTGCAACCCGTTCCCTTTGTGCTTCATGTCGAATGTCTCTCCACATGCTCAGTTCTGAGAGATAATTCTGTGTGAAAGCCGTCCTTCACCTAGCTTGTTGGGAACACAAATACTCTTTTCAGTTGCAGACTCCACTCCATAAATATCTATGGGTATGGGCTAGCTCCAAATCGGTTTTACAGTGAAAACTGCAGGAAATTCAAACTGGCACTAGGAAACAGACAGAGAATCCAGAGTAAAATTTAGCCTGCAACCCGTTTCCTTTGTGCTAGATGAACGAACGTCTCTCCACATGCTCAGTTCTGAGAGATAAGTGTGTGTGAAACCCGTCCTTCACCTAGCGTGTTGGGAACACAAAGTTCCTTTTCACTTGCAAACCCCAATCCATATACATATATGGGGATGTACTAGCTCCAACTCGGTTTTACAGTGAAAAATGCAGGAAGTTCATACCGGCACTAGGAAACAGACTGAGAAACTAGAGTAAAACTTTCTCCTTCAAACCGTTCCATTTGTGCTAGATGAACGAAAGTCTCTCCAAATGCTCAGTTCTGAGATATAATTGTGTGTGAATGCCGTCCTTCACCTAGCTTGTTGGGAACACAAAGTTTCTTTTCAGTTGCAAACTCCATTCCATACATATGTATGAGTAGGGTCTAGTTCCAACTCGGGTTTACAGAGATAACTGCAGGAACTTCAAACCGGCACTACGAAACAGACTGAGAAACCATCAAAAATTTCCCCTGCAACCATTTCCCTTTGTGCTAGATGAACGAATTTCTCTCCACATGCTCAGTTCTGAGAGAGAATTGTGTGTGAAAGCCGTCCTTCATCTTGCTTGTTGGGAACACAAAGTTTCTTTTCAGTAGCAAACACAAATCCATAATTATATATGGGGAGGTACGAGCTCCAACTCGGTTTTACAGGGAAACCTGCAGGAACTTCAAACTGGCACTACTAAACAGACTGAGAATCCAGAGTAAAAGTTTCCCCAGCAACCCGTTCCCTTTGTGCTATATGAACGAAAGTATCTCAACATGCTCAGTTCTGAGAGACAAATGTGTGTGAAACCCGTACTTCACCTAGCTTGTTGGGAACACAAAGTTTCTTTTCATTTGCCAACTACACTCCATACATATATATGGGGAGGAAAAATCATCAACTCGGTTTTACAGTGAAAACTGCAGGAACATCAAACCGGCACTAGGAAACAGACTTTGAAACCAGAGTAAAATTTTCTCCTGCAACCCGTTCCCTTTGTGCTACATGAACGAACGTCTCTCCACATGCTCAGTTCTGAGAGATATGTGTGTGTGAAAGCCGTCCTTCACAAAGCTTGTTGGGAACACAAAGTTACTTTTAAGTTGCAAACTCCAATCCATACATATATATGGGTAGGTAAAACCTCCAACTCGGTTTTACATTGAAAACTGCAGGAAATTCAAACCGGCACTAAAAAACAGACTGAGAATCCAGAGTAAAAGTTTTTCATGCAACCTGTTCCCTTTGTGCTAGATGAACGAACGTATCTCCACATGCTCAATTCTGGGAAATAATTCTGTGTGAAAGCCGACATTCATATAGCTTGTTGGGAGCACAAAGTTTCTTTTCAGTTGCAAACTCCACTCCATACATAAATATGGGGAGGTACTAGCTCCAACTCGGATTTACAGTGAAAACTGCAGGAACATCAAACCGGCACTAGGAAACAGACTGAGAAACCAGAGTAAAAGTTTTTCCGGCAACCCGTTCACTTTGTGCTTGATGGCGAATATCTCTCCACATGCTCAGTTCTGAGAGATATGTCTGTGTGAATGCCGTACTTCACCTACCTTTTTGGGAACAGAAAGATTTTTTTCACTTGCAAACTCCACTCCATACATATCTATGGGTATGGGCAAGCTCCAACTCGGTTTTACAGTGAAAAATGCAGTAACTTAAAACCGGCACTAGGAAACAGACTGAGAAACCAGAGTAAATGTTTCACATGCAAACAGTTCCCTTTGTGCTAGATGAACGAACGTCTCTCCACATGCTCAGTTCTGAGACATAATTGTGTGTGAAAGCCGTCCTTCACGTAGCTTGTTGGGAGCTCAAAGTTTCTTTTCAGTTGCAAACTCCACTCCATACATATCTATGGGTATGAGCTAGCTCCAACTCGGTTTTACATTGAAAAATGCAGGAACTTCAAATAGGCACTAAGAAAGAGACTGAGAATCCAGAGTAAAATTTCTCAAGCAACCCGTTCCATTTGTGCTAGATGAATGAACGACTCTCCACATGCTCAGATCTGAGAGAAGTGTGTGTGTGAAAGCCAACCTTTACCTATCTTTTTGGGAACACAAAGATTTTTTTCACTTGCAAACTCCACTCCATAAATATATAAGGAACGTACTAGCTCCAACTCAGTTTTACAGAGAAAACTGCAGGAACTTCAAACCGGCACTAGGAAACAGACTGAGAAACCAGAGTAAAATTTCTCCTGCAACCAGTTCCCTTTGTGCTAGATGAAGGAACGTCTCTCCACATGCTCAGTTCTGAGAGACAAGTGTGTGTGAAAGCCAACTTTACCTAGCTTGTTGGGAACACTAAGTTTCTTTTCACTTCCAAAATCCACTCCATACATATATAAGGGGAGGTACAAACTGCAACTCAGTTTTACAGTGAAAAATGCAGGAACTTCAAACCGGCACTAGGAAACAGACAGAGAAACCACAGTAAAAGTTTCCCCTGCAACCCATTACTTTGTGCTAGATGAAGGAACGTCTCTCCACATGCTCAGATCTGAGAGATATATGTGTGTGAAGCCGTCCTTCAACTATCTTGTTGGGAACACAAAGTATCTTTTTAGATGAAAACTCCACTCCATAAATATTTATTGGGAAGTACGAGCTCCAACTCGGTTTTACAGTGAAAACTGCAGTAACTTCAAACCGGCACTAGGAAACAGTCTGAGAATCCACAGATATACTTTCTCCTGCAAACCGTTCCCTTTGTGGTAGATGAAAGAACGTCTCTCCACATGCTCATTTCTGAGAGAGAAGTGTGTGTGAAAGCCGTCCTTCACCTTGCTTGTTGGGAACACAAAGTTACTTTTCAGTTGCAAACTCCACTCCATACATATATAAGGGTAGGTACAACCTCCAACTCGGTTTTACAGTGAAACTTGCAGGAAATTCAAACCGGCACTTGGAAACAGACTGAGAATCCAGAATAAAAGTTTCCCATGCAACCCGTTCCCTTTGTGCTAGAAGAACGAACGTCTCTCCACATGCTCAGTTCTGAGACATAAGTGTGTGTGAAAGCCGTCCTTCACATAGCTTGCTGGGAACACAAAGTGTCTTTTCAGTTGCAAACCCCACTCCATATATATCTATGGATATGGGCTAGCTCCAACTAGGTTTTACAGTGAAAAATGCTGAAACTTCAAATAGGCAGTAAGAAAGAGACTGAGAAATCAGAGTAAAATTTCTCCTGCAACCCGTTCCCTTTGTGCTAGATGAACGAACGTCTCTCCACATGCACAGTTCTGAGAGGTAAATGTGTGTGAAAGCCGTCCTTCACCTAGCTTGTTGGGAACACAAAGTTTCTTTTAAATTGCAAACTCCAACCCATACATATATAAGGGGGGGCACGAGCTCCAACTCGGTTTTACAGTGAAAACTGCAGGAAATTCAAACCGGCACTAGGAAACAGACTGAGAAACCAGCGAAAAATTTCTCCTGCAACCAGTTCCATTTGTGCTAGATGAACGAACGTCTCTCCACATGCTCCGTTCTGAGAGAGAAGTGTGTGTGAAAGCCGTACTTAAACTAGCTTGTAGGGAACACCAAGTTTCTTTTCAGTTGCCAACACCAATCCATAAATATATATTGTAATGTACAAGCTCCAACTCGGTTTTACAGTGAAAATTGCAGGAATTTCAAACCGGCACTAGGAAACAATCTGAGAAACCAGAGTAAAAGTTTCCCATGCAACCCTTTCCCTTTGTGCTAGATGAACGAACGTCTCTACACATGCTCAGTTCTGAGAGATAAGTGTGTGTGAAAGCCGTCCTTCACCTATCTTGTGGGGAACAGAAAGATTCTTTTCAGTTGCAAACTCCACTCCATAAGTATTTATTGGGAGGTACGAGCTCCAACTCGGTTTTACACTGAAAACTGCAGTAACTTCAAACCGGCACTAGGAAACAGACTGAGAATCCAGAGTAAAAGTTTCTCCTGCAAACCGTTCCGTTTTCGCTAGATGAATGAACGTCTCTCCACATGCTCAGATCTGAGAGTTAATTGTGTGTGAAATCTGTCCTTCAACTTGCTTGTTGGGAACACAAAGTTACTTTTAAGATGCAAACTCCACTCCATAGATATATATGGTTAGGTACAAACTCCAATCGTTTTTACAGTGAAAACAGCAGGAAATTCAAACCGGCACTAGGAAAAAGACTGAGAAACCAGAGTAAAAGTTCCCCTTCAACCAGTTCCATTTGTGCTAGATGAACGAAAGTCTCTCCACATGCTCAGTTCTGAGACATAAGTGTGTGTGAAAGCCGTTCTTCACCTAGATTGTTGGGAACACAATTTTTCTTTTCAGTTGCAAACTCCAATCCATACATATCTACGGGTATGAGCTATTTCCAACTCGGTTTTACAGTGAAATCTGGAGGAACGTCAAACCGGCACTAGGAAATAGACTGAGAAACCAGAGTAAAAGTTTCTCCTGAAACTCGTTCCCTTTCTGCTAGATGAACGAACGTCTCTCCACATGCTCAGTTCTGAGAGATAGGTGTGTGTGAAAACTTTCCTTCACATAGCTTGTTGGGAACACAAAGTTTCTATTCATTTGCCAACTCCATTCCATACATATATTTGGGGAGGTACAAGCTCCAAATCGGTTTTACAGTTATAACTCAAGAAATTCAAACTGGCACTAGAAAACAGACTGAGAAACCAGAGTAAAAGTTTTTCCTGCAACCCGTTCACTTTGTGCTACATGAATGAACGTCTCTCCACATGCTCAGATCTGAGAGATATATGTGTGTGAAGCCGTCCTTCAACTATCTTGTTGGGAACACAAAGTATCTTTTTAGATGAAAACTCCACTCCATAAATATTTATTGGGAAGTACGAGCTCCAACTCGGTTTTACAGTGAAAACTGCAGTAACTTCAAACCGGCACTAGGAAACAGTCTGAGAATCCAGAGATAAAATTTCTCCTGCAAACCGTTCCCTTTGTTGTAGATGAAAGAACGTCTCTCCACATGCTCATTTCTGAGAGAGAAGTGTGTGTGAAAGCCATCCTTCACCTTGCTTGTTGGGAACACAAAGTTACTTTTCAGTTGCAAACTCCACTCCATACATATATAAGGGTAGGTACAACCTCCAACTCGGTTTTACAGTGAAACTTGCAGGAAATTCAAACCGGCACTAGGAAACAGACTGAGAAACCAGAGTAAAAGTTTCCCATGCAACCCGTTCCCTTTGTGCTAGAAGAACGAACGTCTCTCCACATGCTCAGTTCTGAGACATAAGTGTGTGTGAAAGCCGTTCTTCACATAGCTTGTTGGGAACACAAAGTGTCTTTTCAGTTGCAAACTCCACTCCATATATATCTATGGATATGGGCTAGCTCCAACTAGGTTTTACAGTGAAAAATGCTGGAACTTCAAATAGGCATTAAGAAAGAGACTGAGAAACTAGAGTAAAATTTCTCCTGCAACCCGTTCCCTTTGTGCTAGATGAACGAACGTTTCTCCACATGCACAGTTCTGAGAGGTAAATGTGTGTGAAAGCCGTCCTTCACCTAGCTTGTTGGGAACACAAAGTTTCTTTTAAATTGCAAACTCCAACCCATACATATATAAGGGGTGGCACGAGCTCCAACTCGGTTTTACAGTGAAACTTGCAGGAACTTCAAACCGGCACTAGGAAACAGACTGAGAAACCAGCGAAAAATTTCTCCTGCAACCAGTTCCATTTGTGCTAGATGAACGAACGTCTCTCCACATGCTCCGTTCTGAGAGAGAAGTGTGTGTTAAAGCCGTACTTCAACTAGCTTGTAGGGAACACCAAGTTTCTTTTCAGTTGCCAACACCAATCCATAAATATATATTGTAATGTATAAGCTCCAACTCGGTTTTACAGTGAAAATTGCAGGAATTTCAAACCGGCACTAGGAAACAATCTGAGAAACCAGAGTAAAAGTTTCCCATGCAACCCGTTCCCATTGTGCTAGATGAACGAACGTCTCTACACATGCTCAGTTCTGAGAGATAAGTGTGTGTGAAAGCCGTCCTTCACCTAGCTTGTGGGGAACAGAAAGATTCTTTTCAGTTGCAAACCCCACTCCATAAGTATTTATTGGGAGGTACGAGCTCCAACTCGTTATTACACTGAAAACTGCAGTAACTTCAAACCGGCACTAGGAAACAGACTGAGAATCCAGAGTAAAAGTTTCTCCTGCAAACCGTTCCGTTTTCGCTAGATGAATGAACGTCTCTCCACATGCTCAGATCTGAGAGTTAATTGTGTGTGAAAGCTGTCCTTCAACTTGCTTGTTGGGAACACAAAGTTACTTTTAAGATGCAAACTCCACTCCATACATATATATGGTTAGGTACAAACTCCAATCGTTTTTACAGTGAAAACAGCAGGAAATTCAAACCGGCACTAGGAAAAAGACTGAGAAACCAGAGTAAAAATTCCCCTTCAACCAGTTCCATTTGTGCTAGATGAACGAAAGTATCTCCACATGCTCAGTTCTGAGACATAAGTGTGTGTGAAAGCCGTTCTTCACCTAGATTGTTGGGAACACAATTTTTCTTTTCAGTTGCAAACTCCAATCCATACATATCTACGGGTATGAGCTATTTCCAACTCGGTTTTACAGTGAAATCTGGAGGAACGTCAAACCGGCACTAGGAAATAGACTGAGAAACCAGAGTAAAAGTTTCTCCTGAAACTCGTTCCCTTTCTGCTAGATGAACGAACGTCTCTCCACATGCTCAGTTCTGAGAGATAGGTGTGTGTGAAAACCTTCCTTCACATAGCTTGTTGGGAACACAAAGTTTCTATTCATTTGCCAACTCCATTCCATAAATATATTTGGGGAGGTACAAGCTCCAAATCGGTTTTACAGTTATAACTCAAGAAATTCAAACTGGCACTAGAAAACAGACTGAGAAACCAGAGTAAAAGTTTTTCCTGCAACCCGTTCACTTTGTGCTACATGAATGAACGTCTCTCCACATGCTCAGTTCTGAGACATAAGTGTGTGTGAAAGCCGTCCTTCACCTAACTTGTTGGGAACACAAAGTTTCTTTTCACTTGCAAACTCCACTCCATAGATAAATATGGGGAGGTACTTGCTGCAACTCGGTTTAACAGTGAAAACTGCAGGAAATTCAAACCTGCACTAGGAAAGAGACTGAGAAACCAGAGTAAAAGTTCCCCTACAACCAGTTCCCTTTGTGCTAGATGAACGAACGTCTCCCACATGATCAGTTGTGAGAGATAAGTCTGTGTGAAAGCCGTCCTTCACCTAGCTTGTTGGGAACACAAAGTTTCTTTTCAGTTGCAAACTCCAATCCATACATATCTAATGGTTTGTGCTAGCTTCAACTCGGTTTTACAGTGAAAACTGCAGGAACGTCAAACCGGCACTAGTAAACAGACTGAGAAACCTGAGTAAATTTTATTTTGCAACCCGTTACATTTTGCTAGATGAACGAACTTCTCTCCACATGCTCAGTTCTGGGATATAAGTGTATGTGAAAGCCGTCCTTCACTTACTTGTTGGGAACACAAATTTTTTTTCAGTTGCAAACCCCACCCCATACATATATAGGGGTAGTTACTAGCTCCAACTCGGTTTTACAGTGAAAACTGCAGGAAATTCAAACCGGCATAAGGAAACAGACAGAGAAACCAGAGTAAAAGTTTCCCAAGAAACCCGTTTCTTTTGTTCTAGTTGAATGAACGTCTCTCCACATGCTCAGTTCTGAGAGATATGTGTGTGTGAAAGCCGTCCTTCACCTAGCTTGTTGTGAAAACAAAGTTTCTTTTTAGTTGAAAACTCCACTCCATACATATCTATGGGTATGGGCTAGCTCCAACTCGGTTTTACAGTTAAATATGCAGGAACTTCAAAAAGGAACTAGGAAACAGACTGAGAAACCAGAATAAAACTTTCAACTGCAACCCATTCCCTTTGGGCTAGATGAACGAACGTCTCTCCACATGCTTATTTCTGAGAGATAAGTGTGTGGAAATGCCGTCCTTCTCATAGCATGTTGGGAACACAAATTTTCTTTTCAGTGGCCATCTCCACTCCATACATATCTATGGGTATGGGCTAGCTCCAAATCGGATTTATAGTGAAAACTGCAGGAACTTCAAACCGGCACTAGGAAACAGACTGAGAAACCAGAGTAAAAGTTTCTCCTGCAACACGTTCTTTTGTGCTAGATGAACGAACGTCTCTCCACATGCTCATTTCTGAAAAATATGTGTGTGTGAAAGCCGTCCTTCAACTAGCTTGTTGGGAACACAAAGTTATTTTTCAGTTGAAAACTCCAATCCATACATATATATGGGTAGGTAAAATCTCTAACTCTGTTTTACAGTGAAAACTGCAGGAACTTCAAAGCGGCACTAGGAAACAGACAGAGAATTCAGAGTAAAATTTTTCCTGCAACCCGTTTCCTTTGTGCTAGATGAACGAACGTCTCTCCACATGCTCAGTTCTGAGAGATAAGTGTGTGTGAAACCCGTCATTCACCTAGCTTGTTGGGAACACAAAGTTTCTTTTCACTTGCAAACCCCAATCCATACATATATATGGGGATGTACTAGCTCCAACTTGGTTTTACAGTGAAAAATGCAGGTAGTTTAAACCGGCACTAGGAAACAGACTGAGAAACCAGAGTAAAAGTTTCTCCTGCAACCCGTTCCCTTTGTGCTAGATGAAATAACGTCTCTCAACATGCTCAGTTCTGAGAAACATGTGTGTGTGAAAGCCGTCGTTCAACTAGCTTGTTGGAAATACAAAGTTTCTTTTCACTTGCAAAACCCTCTCCATACATATATATGGGGATGTACGTGCTCCAACTCGGTTTTACAGTGAAAACTTCAGTAACTTCAAACCGGCACTAGGAAACAGACTGAGAAACTAGAGTAATACATTCTCCTTGAAACCGTTCCATTTGTGCTAGATGAACGAACGTCTCTCCACATGCTAAGTTCTGAGATATAATTGTGTGTGAAAGCCGTCCTTCACCTAGCTTGTTGGGAACACAAAGTTTCTTTTCAGTTGCAAACTCCATTCCATACATATCTATAAGTATGATCTAGCTCCAACTCGGGTTTACAGAGATAACTGCAGGAACTTCAAACCGGCACTAGTAAACAGAATGAGAATCCAGAGTAAAAGTTTCCCCAGCAACCCGTTCCTTTTGTGCTATGTGAACGAACGTTTCTCAACATGCTCAGTTCTGAGAGATAAATGTGTGTGAAAGCCGTACTTCACCTAGCTTGTTGGGAACACAAAGTTTCTTTTCATTTGCCAACTACACTCCATACATATATATGGGGAGGTACAAACATCAACTCGGTTTTACAGTGAAAACTGCAGGAAATTCAAACCGTCAACAGGAAACAGACTTAGAAACCACAGTAAAATTTTCTCCTGCAACCCGTTCCCTTTGTGCTAGATGAACGAACGTCTCTCCACATGCTCAGTTCTTAGAGATAAGTGTGTGTGAAAGCCGTCCTTCACCTAGCTTGTTGGGAACACAAAGTTACTTTTCAGTTGCAGACTCCAATCCATAATATATATGGGTAGGTAAAACCTCCAAGTCGATTTTACAGTGAAAACTGCAGGAAATTCAAACCGGCACTAAAAAACAGACTGAGAATCCAGAGTAAAATTTTTTCATGCAACTTGTTCCCTTTGTGCTAGATGAACGAACGTGTCTTCACGTGCTCAATTCTGAGAAATAAGTCTGTGTGAAAGCCGTCCTTCACATAGCTTGTTGGGAACACAAAGTTTCTTTTCAGTTGCAAACTCCACGCCAAACATATCTATGGGTATGGGATAGCTGTAACTCGGTTTTACACTGAAAAATGCAGGAACTTCAAACAG
The DNA here is from genome assembly GCF_048773025.1 of Camelus bactrianus. Lineage (NCBI taxonomy): Eukaryota > Metazoa > Chordata > Mammalia > Artiodactyla > Camelidae > Camelus > Camelus bactrianus. The sequence continues at coordinate 137,593,157 of NC_133539.1, read as the reverse complement.
GCACTAGGAAACAGACTGAGATACCACAGTAAAATTTTCTCCTGCAAAACGTACATTTGTGCTAGATGAATGAAAGTATCCCCACATGATGAATTCTGACAGATAAGTGTGTTTGAAAGCCGTCCTTCACTTAGCTTGTTGGGAACACAAAGTTTCTTTTCAGTTGCAAACTCCACTCCATACATGTCTATGTTGAGGTACTAGCCCAATCACGGTTTTAGAGTGAAAACTGCAGGAACTTCAACCCGGCACTAGGAAACAGACTGAGAAACCAGAGTAAAAGTTTCTCCTGCAAACCCTTCCCTTGCTGCTAGTTGAACGAACGTCTCTCCACATGCTCAGTTCTGAGAAATAATTGTGTGTGAAAGCCATCCTTCAACTAGATAGTTGGGAACACAAAGTTTCTTTTCACTTGCAAAATCCACTCCATACTTATATATGGGGAGGTACTAGCTACAAATCTGTTTTACAGTGATAACTCAGGAACTTCAAAACGGCACTAGAAAACAGACTGTGAAAACAGATTAAAAGTTTCTCCTGCAACCCGTTCCCTTTGTGCTAGATGAACGAACGTCTCTCCACATGCTCAGTTCTGAGAGATAATTGTGTGTGAAAGCCGCACTTCACCTATGTTGTTGGGAACACAAAGTTACTTTTCAGTTGCAAACTCCAATCCATACATATATGTGGGTAGGTAAAACCTCCAACTCGGTTTTACAGTGAATACTGCAGGAACTTCAAACAGGCACTAGGAAACAGACTGAGAATCCAGAGTAAAATTTCTCCTGCATCCTGTTCCCTTTGTGCTAGATGAACGGACGTCTCTTAACATGCTCAGTTCTGAGAGATAAGAGTGTGTGAAAGCCAAACTTTACCTAGCTTTTTGGGAACACAAAGTTTTTTTTCACTTGCAAACTCCACTCCATAAATATATAAGGGGACGTACTAGCTCCAACTCAGTTTTACAGAGAAAACTGCCGTAACTTCAAACCGGCACTAGGAAACAGACTGAGAATCCAGAGTAAAAGTTTCTCCTGCAAACCGTTCCCTTTGTGCTAGATGAACGAACGTCTCTCCACATCCTCAGTTCTGAGAGATAAGTGTGTGTGAAAGCTGTCCTTCACCTAGCTTGTTGGGAACACAAAGATTCTTTCCAGTTGCAAACTCCACGGCATACATATCTATGAGTAGGGACAAGCTCCAACTCGGTTTTAGAGTGAAATATGCAGGAAATTCAAACCGGCACTAGGAAACAGACTGAGAAACCAGAGTAAAAGTTTCCCTGCAACCCGTTTCTTTGTTCTAGTTGAATGAACGTCTCTCCACATGCTCAGTTCTGAGAGATATGTGTGTGTGAAAGCCGTCCTTCACCTAGCTTGTTGTGAAAACAAAGTTTCTTTTTAGTTGAAAACTCCACTCCATACATATCTATGGGTATGGGCTAGCTCCAACTCGGTTTTACAGTTAAATATGCAGGAACTTCAAAAAGGAACTAGGAAACAGACTGAGAATCCAGAGTAAAAGTTTCTCCTGCAAACCGTTCCATTTGTGCTAGATGAACGAACGTCCTCCAAATGCTCAGTTCTGAGAGACATGTGTGTTTTAAAGCCGTCCTTCACCTAGCTTGTTGGGAACACAAATTTTCTTTTCACTTGCAAACCACACTCCATACATATATATGGGGAGGTACTAGCTCCAACGCGATTTTACAGTGAAAAATGGAGGATCTTCAAACCGGCACAAGGAAACAAACTGAGAAACCAGGGAAAAAGTTTCTCCTGCAACCCGTTTCTTTTGTTCTAGTTGAATGAACGTCTCTCCACATGCTCAGTTCTGAGAGATATGTGTGTGTGAAAGCCGTCCTTCACCTAGCTTGTTGTGAAAACAAAGTTTCTTTTTAGTTGAAAACTCCACTCCATACATATCTATGGGTATGGGCTAGCTCCAACTCGGTTTTACAGTTAAATATGCAGGAACTTCAAAAAGGAACTAGGAAACAGACTGAGAAACCAGAATAAAACTTTCAACTGCAACCCATTCCCTTTGGGCTAGATGAACGAACGTCTCTCCACATGCTTATTTCTGAGAGATAAGTGTGTGGAAATGCCGTCCTTCTCATAGCATTTTGGGAACACAAATTTTCTTTTCAGTGGCCATCTCCACTCCATACATATCTATGGGTATGGGCTAGCTCCAAATCGGATTTATAGTGAAAACTGCAGGAACTTCAAACCGGCACTAGGAAACAGACTGAGAAACCAGAGTAAAAGTTTCTCCTGCAACACGTTCTTTTGTGCTAGATGAACGAACGTCTCTCCACATGCTCATTTCTGAAAAATATGTGTGTGTGAAAGCCGTTCTTCAACTAGCTTGTTGGGAACACAGATATTCTTTTCAGATGCAAACTCCACTCCATATATATATAAGGGGCGGTACTATCTCCATCACTGTTTTACAGTGAAAACTGCAGGAATTTCAAATCGGCAATATTAAAAAGACTGAGAAAAGAGATTAAAATTTTCCCCTTCAACCCGTTCCCTTTGTGCTAGATGAACGAACATCTTTCCACTTGCTTACTTCTGATAGTTAAGTGAGTGTGAAAGCCGTCCTTCACCTAGCTTGTTGGGAACACAAAGTTTCTTTCAGTTGTAAACTCCACCCCATACATTATATGGGGGGTACTAGCTCCAACTCGGTTTTACAGAAATAACCCAGGAACTTCAAACCGGCACTAGGAAACAGACTGAGATACCAGAGTAAAAGTTTTTCCTGCAACCCGTTCCCTTTGTGCTATATGAAAGAACGTCTCTCCAAATGCTCAGTTCTGAGGGATAAGAGTGTGTGAAAGCCGTCCTTCATATAGCTTGTTGGGAATACAAAGTTTCTTTTCAGTTGCAAACTCCACTCCATACCAATATATGGGGAGGTACGAGCTCCAAATCGGTTTTACAGTGAAAACTGCAGGAACTTTAAAACCGGCACTAGGAAACAATCTGAGAAACTAGAAAAAACATTTTCTCCTGCAACCCGTTCCCTTTGTGCTACATGAACGAACGTCTCTCCACATGCTCAGATCTGAGAGATAAGTGTGTGTGAAAGCCTTCCTTCACCTAGCTTGTTGGGAACACAAAGTTATTTTTCAGTTGAAAACTGCAATCCATACATATATATGGGTAGGTAAAATCTCTAACTCTGTTTTACAGTGAAAACTGCAGGAACTTCAAAGCGGCACTAGGAAACAGACAGAGAATTCAGAGTAAAATTTCTCCTGCAACCCGTTTCCTTTGTGCTAGATGAACGAACGTCTCTCCACATGCTCAGTTCTGAGAGATAAGTGTGTGTGAAACCCGTCATTCACCTAGCTTGTTGGGAACACAAAGTTTCTTTTCACTTGCAAACCCCAATCCATACATATATATGGGGATGTACTAGCTCCAACTTGGTTTTACAGTGAAAAATGCAGGTAGTTTAAACCGGCACTAGGAAACAGACTGAGAAACCAGAGTAAAAGTTTCTCCTGCAACCCGTTCCCTTTGTGCTAGATGAAATAACGTCTCTCAACATGCTCAGTTCTGAGAAACATGTGTGTGTGAAAGCCGTCGTTCAACTAGCTTGTTGGAAATACAAAGTTTCTTTTCACTTGCAAAACCCTCTCCATACATATATATGGGGATGTACGTGCTCCAACTCGGTTTTACAGTGAAAACTTCAGTAACTTCAAACCGGCACTAGGAAACAGACTGAGAAACTAGAGTAATACATTCTCCTTGAAACCGTTCCATTTGTGCTAGATGAACGAACGTCTCTCCACATGCTAAGTTCTGAGATATAATTGTGTGTGAAAGCCGTCCTTCACCTAGCTTGTTGGGAACACAAAGTTTCTTTTCAGTTGCAAACTCCATTCCATACATATCTATAAGTATGATCTAGCTCCAACTCGGGTTTACAGAGATAACTGCAGGAACTTCAAACCGGCACTAGTAAACAGAATGAGAATCCAGAGTAAAAGTTTCCCCAGCAACCCGTTCCTTTTGTGCTATGTGAACGAACGTTTCTCAACATGCTCAGTTCTGAGAGATAAATGTGTGTGAAAGCCGTACTTCACCTAGCTTGTTGGGAACACAAAGTTTCTTTTCATTTGCCAACTACACTCCATACATATATATGGGGAGGTACAAACATCAACTCGGTTTTACAGTGAAAACTGCAGGAAATTCAAACCGTCAACAGGAAACAGACTTAGAAACCACAGTAAAATTTTCTCCTGCAACCCGTTCCCTTTGTGCTAGATGAACGAACGTCTCTCCACATGCTCAGTTCTTAGAGATAAGTGTGTGTGAAAGCCGTCCTTCACCTAGCTTGTTGGGAACACAAAGTTACTTTTCAGTTGCAGACTCCAATCCATAATATATATGGGTAGGTAAAACCTCCAAGTCGATTTTACAGTGAAAACTGCAGGAAATTCAAACCGGCACTAAAAAACAGACTGAGAATCCAGAGTAAAATTTTTTCATGCAACTTGTTCCCTTTGTGCTAGATGAACGAACGTGTCTTCACGTGCTCAATTCTGAGAAATAAGTCTGTGTGAAAGCCGTCCTTCACATAGCTTGTTGGGAACACAAAGTTTCTTTTCAGTTGCAAACTCCACGCCAAACATATCTATGGGTATGGGATAGCTGTAACTCGGTTTTACACTGAAAAATGCAGGAACTTCAAACAGGCACTAGGAAACAGACTGAGATACCACAGTAAAATTTTCTCCTGCAAAACGTACATTTGTGCTAGATGAATGAAAGTATCCCCACATGATGAATTCTGACAGATAAGTGTGTTTGAAAGCCGTCCTTCACTTAGCTTGTTGGGAACACAAAGTTTCTTTTCAGTTGCAAACTCCACTCCATACATGTCTATGTTGAGGTACTAGCCCAATCACGGTTTTAGAGTGAAAACTGCAGGAACTTCAACCCGGCACTAGGAAACAGACTGAGAAACCAGAGTAAAAGTTTCTCCTGCAAACCCTTCCCTTGCTGCTAGTTGAACGAACGTCTCTCCACATGCTCAGTTCTGAGAAATAATTGTGTGTGAAAGCCATCCTTCAACTAGATAGTTGGGAACACAAAGTTTCTTTTCACTTGCAAAATCCACTCCATACTTATATATGGGGAGGTACTAGCTACAAATCTGTTTTACAGTGATAACTCAGGAACTTCAAAACGGCACTAGAAAACAGACTGTGAAAACAGATTAAAAGTTTCTCCTGCAACCCGTTCCCTTTGTGCTAGATGAACGAACGTCTCTCCACATGCTCAGTTCTGAGAGATAATTGTGTGTGAAAGCCGCACTTCACCTATGTTGTTGGGAACACAAAGTTACTTTTCAGTTGCAAACTCCAATCCATACATATATGTGGGTAGGTAAAACCTCCAACTCGGTTTTACAGTGAATACTGCAGAAACTTCAAACAGGCACTAGGAAACAGACTGAGAATCCAGAGTAAAATTTCTCCTGCATCCTGTTCCCTTTGTGCTAGATGAACGGACGTCTCTTAACATGCTCAGTTCTGAGAGATAAGAGTGTGTGAAAGCCAAACTTTACCTAGCTTTCTGGGAACACAAAGTTTTTTTTCACTTGCAAACTCCACTCCATAAATATATAAGGGGACGTACTAGCTCCAACTCAGTTTTACAGAGAAAACTGCCGTAACTTCAAACCGGCACTAGGAAACAGACTGAGAATCCAGAGTAAAAGTTTCTCCTGCAAACCGTTCCCTTTGTGCTAGATGAACGAACGTCTCTCCACATCCTCAGTTCTGAGAGATAAGTGTGTGTGAAAGCCGTCCTTCACCTAGCTTGTTGGGAACACAAAGATTCTTTCCAGTTGCAAACTCCACGGCATACATATCTATGAGTAGGGACAAGCTCCAACTCGGTTTTAGAGTGAAATATGCAGGAAATTCAAACCGGCACTAGGAAACAGACTGAGAAACCAGAGTAAAAGTTTCCCTGCAACCCATTCCTTTGTGCTAGATGAAGGAACGTCTCTCCACATGCTCAGTTCTGAGAGATATATGTGTGTGAAAGCCGTCCTTCAACTATCTTGTTGGAAACACAAAGTTTCTTTTCAGATGCAAACCCCACTCCATACATATTTATTGGGAGGTACGAGCTCCAACTCCGTTTTACAGTGAAAACTGCAGTAACTTCAAACCGGCAATAGGAAACAGTCTGAGAATCCAGAGTAAAAGTTTCTCCTGCAAACCGTTCCATTTGTGCTAGATGAACGAACGTCCTCCACATGCTCAGTTCTGAGAGACAAGTGTGTTTTAAAGCCGTCCTTCACCTAGCTTGTTGGGAACACAAATTTTCTTTTCAATTGCAAACTCCAATCCATACATATATATGGGGAGGCACGAGCTCCAACTCGGTTTTACAGTGATAACTGCAGGAAATTCAAACCGGCACTAGGAAACAGACAGAGAAACCTGCGAAAAATTTCTCCTGAAACCAGTTTCCATTGTGCTAGATGAACGAACGTCTCTCCACATGCTCAGATCTGAAAGAGTATTGTGTGTGAAAGCCGTCCTTCACCTTGCATGTTGGGAACACAAAGTTACATTTCAGTTCCATACTCCACTGCATACATATATATGGGTAGGTACAACTTCCAACTCCGTTTTACAGTGAAAACTGCAGGAACTTCAAATCGCCAATAGGAAAAATACTGAGAAAATAAAATAATTTTTCCCCTTCAACCCGTTCCCTTTGTGCTAGATGAACGAACGTCTTTCCACTTGCTCACTTCTGAGAGTTAATTGAGTGTGAAAGCCGTTTTCACCTAGATTGTTGGGAACACAAATTTTCTTTTCAGTTGTAAATTCCACTCCATACATTATATGGGGATGTACTAGCTCCAACTCGGTTTTACAGAAATAACTCAGGAACTTCAAACAGGCACTAGGAAACAGACTTAGAAACCAGAGTAAAAGATTCTCCTGCAACCCATTCCCTTTCTCCTAGATGAGCGAAAGTCTCTCCACATGCTCAGATCTTAGGGATATTTGTGTGTGAAAGCCGTCCTTCACCTAGCTTGTTGCGAACACAAAGTTACTTTTCAGTTGCAAACTCCACTCCATACATATATATGGGTAGGTACAAACTCCCACTAGCTTTTACAGTGAAAACTGCAGGAACTTCAAACCGGCACTAGGAAACAGACTGAGAATCCAGAGTACAATTTCTCCTGCAACCGTTTTCCTTTGTGCTAGATGAATGAACATCTCTCCACATGCTCAGTTCTGAGAGATAAGTGTTTGTGAAAGCCGTCCTTCACCAAGCATCTTGGGAACACAAAGTTTTTTTCACTTGCATACTCCACTCCATACATATATAAGGGGAAGTACTAGCTCCAACTCAGTTTTACAGTGAAAACTGCAGGAAATTCAAACCGGCACTAGGAATCAGACTGAGAATCCAGAGTAAAAGTTTCTCCTGCAACCAGTTCCCTTTGTGCTAGATGAACGAAAGTCTATCCCCCTGCTCATTTCTGAGAAATAATGGTGTCAGAAAGCCGTCCTTCACCTAGCTTGTTGGGAATACAAAGTTTCTTTTCACATGCAAAATCCACTCAATTCATATATATGGGGAGGTACGAGCTCCAACTCTGTTTTACAGTGAAATCTTCAGTAACTTAAAACCGGCACTAGGAAACAGACTGAGAAATCAGAGTAAAAGTTTCCCCTGCAACCCGTTCTTTGAGCTAGATGAACGAACGCCTCTCCACATGCTCAGTTCTGAGAGATATATCTGTGTGAAAGCCGTAATTCACCTATCTTGTTGGGAACACAAATTTCCTTTTCAGATGAAAACTCCACTCCATAAATATATAAGGGAAGGTACGAGTTCCAACTCAGTTTTACATTGATAACTGTAGGAATTTCAAACCGGCACTAGGAAACAAATTGAGTAAAAAGAGTAAAAGTTTCTCCTGCAATCCGTTCCATTTGTGCTAGATGAAAGATCGTCTCTCCAATGCTCAGTTCTAAGAAATATGTGTGTGTGAAAGCCGTCCTTCAACTAGATTGTTGGGAACACAAATTTTCTTTTCAGTTGCCAACCCAACTCCATACATATATATGGGGCAGGACAATCTCCAACACTGTTTCACAGAGAAAACTGCAGGAAGTTCAAACCGGCACTAGGAAACAGACTGAGAAACGAGAGAAAAACTTTCTCCTGCAAACCGTTCCCTTTGTGCTAGATGAACGAACGTCTCTCCACATGCTCAGTTCTGAGAAATAAGTGTGTAGGAAGCCGTCCTTCAACTAGCTTGTTGGGAATCCAAAGTTTCTTTCACATGCAATATACACTCCATACATATATATGGGGAGGTACGAGCTCCAACAGGGTTTTACAGTGAAAACTGCAGTAACTTAAAACCGGCACTAGGAAACAGACTGAGAAACCAAAATAAAACTTTCTCCTGCAACCCGTTCCCTTTGTGCTAGGTGAACGAACGTCTCTCCTCATGCTCAGTTTTGAGAGATAATTGTGTGTGAAAGCCGTCCTTCACCTAGCTTGTTGGGAACACAAAGAGTCTTTTCAGATGCAAATCCCTCTCCATACATATTTATTGGGAGGTACGAGCTCCAACTCGCTTTTATAGTGAAAACTGCAGTAACTTCAAACCGGCACTAGGAAACAGTCTGAAATACCAGAATAAAAGTTTCTCCTGCATACCGTTTCCTTTGTGCTAGATGAACGAACGTCTCTCCACATGCACAGTTTTGAGAGGTAAGTGTGTTTGAAAGCCGTCCTTCACCTAGCTTGTTGGGAACACAAAGATTCTTTTCAATTGCAAACTCCAATCCATACATATATATGGTTAGGCACGAGCTCCAACTCGGTTTTACAGTGAAAACTGCAGGAACCTCAAACCGGCACTAGGAAACAGACTGATAAACCAGCGAAAAATTTCTCCTGAAACCAGTTCCTTTTGTGCTAGATGAACGAACGTCTTTCCACTTGCTCACATCTGATAGTTAATTGAGTGTGAAAGACGTCTTTCACCTAGCTTGTTGGGAACAAAAAGTTTCTTTTCAGTTGTAAAATCCACTCCATAAATTATATGGGGATGTAATAGCTCCAACTCTGTTTTACAGAAATAACTCAGGAACTTCAAACAGGCTCTAGGAAACAGACTTAGAAATCAGAGTAAAGATTCTACTGCAAACATTTCCCTTTGTCCTAGATGAGCAAACGTCTCTCCACATGCTCAGTTCTGAGGGATAATTGTGTGTGACAGCCGTCCTTCACCTAGCTTTTTGCGAACACAAAGTTACTTTTCAGTTGCCAACTCGAATCCATACGTATATATGTGGAGGTACTAGCTCCAAATCTGTTTTACAGTGAAAACTGCAGGAACTTCAAATCGGCAATAGGAAAAATACTGAGAAAATAAATAAAATTTTTCCCCTTCAAACCGTTCCCTTTGTGCTAGATAAACGAAAGTTTTTCCACTTGCTCACTTCTGAGAGTTAATTGAGTGTGAAAGCCGTCTTTCACCTAGCATGTTGGGAACACAAAGTTTCTTTTCAGTTGTAAAATCAACTCCATACATTATATGGGGATGTACTAGCTCCAACTCGGTTTTACAGAAATAACTCAGGAACTTCAAACAGGCTCTAGGAAACAGACATAGAAAACAGAGAAAAAGATTCTCCTGCAACCCTTTCCCTTTGTCCTAGATGAGTGAACGTCTCTCCACATGCTCAGTTCTGAGGGATAATTGTGTGTGAAAGCCGTCCTTCACCTAGCTTGTTGTGAACTCAAAGTTACTTTTCAGTTGCAAACTCCACTCCATACATATATATGGGTAGGTACAAACTCCAACTAGGTTTTACAGTGAAAACTGCAGGAACTTCAAACCAGCACTAGGAAACAAACTGAGTAACCAGAGTAAAAGTTTCTCCTGCAATCCGTTCCATTTGTGCTAGATGAAGGAACGTCTCTCCAATGCTCAGTTCTGAGAAATATGTGTGGGTCAAAGCCGTCCTTCAACTAGATTGTTGGGAACACAAAGTTTCTTTTCAGTTGCCAAGCCAACTCCATACATATATATGGGGCAGTACTATCTCCAACACTCTTTTACAGTGAAAACTGCAGGAATTTCAAATCGGCAATAGGAAAAAGACTGAGAAAATAGAATAAAATTTTCCCCCTTAACCCGTTCCATTTGTGCTAGATGAAAGAACGTCTTTCAACTTTCTCACTTCTGAGAGTTAAGTGAGTGTGAAAACCCTCCTTCACCTAGCTTGTTGGGAAAACAAAGTTTCTTTTCAGTTGTAAACTCCACTCCATACATTATATGGGGAGGTAATAGCTCCAACTCGGTTTTACAGAAATAACTCAGGAAGTTCAAACCGGCACAAGGAAACAGAATTAGAAACCAGAGTAAATGTTTCTCCTGCAAACCGTTCACTTTGTGCTAGATGAACGAACGTCTCTCCACATGCTCAGTTCTGAGAGATATGTGTGTGTGAAAGCCGTCCTTCACGTAGCTTGTTGGGAACACAAAGATATTTTTCAGTTGCAATCTCCACTCCATACATATATATGGGTAGGTACAACTTCAAACTCTGTTTTACAGTGAAAACTGCAGGAACTTCAAACCGGCACTAGGAAACAGACTGAGATTCCAGAGTAAAATTTCTCCTGCAAACCGTTTCCTTTGTGCTAGATGAAAGAAAGTCTCTCCACATGCTCAGTTCTGAGAGAAAAGTGTGTGTGAAAGCCGTCCTTCACCTAGCTTGTTGGGAACACAAAGTTCCTGTTAACTTGCAATCTCCACTCCATATGTATATATGGGGAGGTACTAGCACCAAATCTGTTTTACAGTGAAAACTGCAGGTAGTTCAAACCAGCACTAGGAAACAGACTGAGAAACGAGAGAAAAACTTTCTCCTGCAAACCGTTCCCTTTGTGCTAGATGAACGAACGTCTCTCCACATGCTTAGTTCTTAGAATTAAGTGTGTAAGAAGCCGTTCTTCAACTAGCTTGTTGGGAATACAAAGTTTCTGTCACATGCAATATACACTCCATACATATATAAGGGGAGGTACGAGCTCTAACTCGATTTTACAGTGAAAACTGCAGTAACTTAAAACCGGAACTAGGAAACAGACTGAGAAACCAGAGTAAAACTTTCTCCTGCAACCCGTTCCCTTTGTGCTAGATGAACGAACGTCTCTCCACAAGCAAAGTTCTGAGAGATAAGTGTGTGTGAAAGCCATAATTCAACTAGATTGTAGGGAACACTAAGTTTCTTTTAACTTGCAAACACCACTCCATACATATATAAGGTGAGGTACAAACTCCAACTCAGTTTTACAGTGAAAAATGCAGGAACTTCAAACCAGCACTAGGAAACAAACTGAGAAAAAACAGTAAAAGTTTCCCTGCAACCAATTCCTTTGTGCTAGATGAAGGAACGTCTCTCCACATGCTCAGTTCTGAGAGATATATGTGTGTGAAAGCCGTCCTTCAACTATCTTGTTGGGAACACAAAGTTTCTTTTCAGATGCAAACTTCATTCCATACATATTTATAGGGAGGTACGAGCTCCAACTCTGTTTAACAGTGTAAACTGCAGTAACTTCAAACCGGCACTAGGAAACAGACTGAGAAACCAGCGAAAAATTTCTCCTGAAACCAGTTCTCTTTGTGCTAGATGAACGAACGTCTCTCCACATGCTCAGTTCTGAGACATAAGTGTGTGTGAAAGCCGTAATTCATGTAGCTTGTTGGGAACACAAATTTTCTTTTCAGTTGCCAACTCGAATCCATACATATATATGGGGAGGTACTAGCTCCAAATCTGTTTTACACTGAAAACTGCAGGAACTTCAAATCGGCAATAGGAATAATACTGAGAAAATAAATTAAATTTTTCCCCTTCAACCCGTTCCATTTGTGCTAGATGAACGAACATCTTTCCACTTGCTCACTTCTGAGAGTTAATTGAGTGTGAAAGCCGTCTTACACCTAGCTTGTTGGGAACACAAAGTTTCTTTTCAGTTGTAAAATCCACTCCATACATTATATGGGGATGTACTACCTCCAACTCTGTTTTACAGAAATAACTCATGAACTTCAAACAGGCACTTGTAAACAGACTTAGAAACCAGAGTAAATGTTTCTCCTGCAACCCATTCACTTTGTGCTAGATGAACGAACCTCTCTCCACATGCTCAGTTCTGAGAGATATGTGTGTGTGAAAGCCGTCCTTCAACTATCTTGTTGGGAACACAAAGATCCTTTTCAGTTGCCAACTCCACTCCATACATATATATGGAGCGGTACTATCTCCAACTCGGTTTTACAGTGAAAACCGCAGGAACTTCAAATCGGCAATAGGAAAAAATACTGAGAAAATAAATTAAATTTTTCCCCTTCAACCCGTTCCCTTTGTGCTAGATGAACGATCTTCTTTCCACTTGCTCACTTCTGAGAGTTAATTGAGTGTGAAAGCCGTCTTTCACCTAGCTTGTTGGGAACACAAAGTTTCTTTTCAGATGCAAACTACATTCCATGCATATATAAGATTAGGTACGATCTCCAACTAGGTTTTACTGTGATAACTATAGGAATTTCAAACCGGCACTAGGAAACAGACTGAGAAACCAGAGTAAAAGTTTCTCATACAAACCGTTCCTTTGGGCTAGATGAACGAACGTCTCTCCACATGCTCAGTTCTGAGAGATAAGTGTGTGTGAAAGCCATCCTTTACCAAGCTTGTTGGGAACACTAAGTTTCTTTTCACTTGCAAAAACCACTCCATACATATATAAGTGGAGGTACAAGCTCCAACTCAGTTTTACAGTGAAAAATGCAGGAACTTCAAACCGGCACTAGGAAACAGACTGAGAAACCACAGTAAAAGTTTCCCCTGCAACCCATTCCTTTGTGCTAGATGAAGGAACGTCTCTCCACATGCTAATTTCTGAGAGATATATGTGTGTGAAAGCCGTCCTTCAACTATCTTGTTGGGAACACAAAGTTTCTTTTCAGATGCAAAATCCACTCCATACATATATATGGGGCGGTACTATCTCCAACTCGGTTTTACAGTGAAAACTGCAGGAAATTCAAATCGGCAATAGGAAAAAGACTGAGAAAATAGATTAAAATTTTCCCCTTCAACCCGTTCCATTTGTGCTAGATGAACGAACGTCTATACACTTGCTCACTTCTGAGAGTTAAGTGGTGTGAAAACCTTCCTTCACCTAGCTTGTTGGGAAAACAAAGTTTCTATTCAGTTGTAAACTCCACTCCATACATTATATGGGGAGGTAATAGCTCCAACTCGGTTTTAAAGAAATAACTCAGGAAGTTCAAACCGGCAAGGGGAAACAGAATTAGAAACCAGATTAAATGTTTCCCCTGCAACCCGTTCACTTTGTGCTAGATGAATGAACGTCTCTCCACATGCTCAGTTCTGAGAGAAATGTGTGTGTGAAAGCCGTCCTTCATCTAGCTTGTTGGGAACACAAAGATATTTTTCAGTTGAAAACTCCACTCCATACATATATATGGGTAGGTACAACCTCCAACTCGGTTTTACAGTGAAAACTGCAGGAACATCAAACCGGCACTAGGAAACAGACTGAGATTCCAGAGTAAAATTTCTCCTGCAACAGTTTTCCTTTGTGTTAGATGAACGAAAGTCTCTCCACATGCTCAGTTCTGAGAGAAAATTTTGTGTGAAATCCGTTCTTCACCTAGCTTGTTGGGAACACAAAGTTTCTTTTGAGTCGCCAACACCACTCCATATATATATATGGGGAGGTACAAGATCCAACTCGGTTTTACAGTAAAAAATGCAGGAAGATCAAAGCGGAACTAGGAAACAGACTGAGAAGCCAGAGATAAACTTTCTCCTGCAACCCGTTCCCTTTGTGCTAGATGAACGAACGTCTCTCCCCATGCTAAGTTCTGAGAGAGAAGTGCGTGTGAATGCCGTCCTTCACCTAGCTTGTTGGGAACACAAAGTTTCTTTTCACTTGCAAACTCAACTCCATACATATATATGGGGATGTACGAGCTCTAAATCTGTTTTACATTGAAAACTGCAGTAAATTAAAACCGGCACTAGGAAACAGACTGAGAAACCAGAGTAAAAGTTTCTCCTGCAACCGGTTCCCTTTGTGCTAGATGAACGAATGTCTCTCCACATGCTCAGTTCTGAGAGGTAACTGTGTGTGAAAGCAGTCCTTCATCTTGCTTGTTGGGAATACCAAGTTTCTTTTCAGTTGCAAACTCCACTACATACATATGTATGGGGAGGTACTAGCTCCAACACGATTTTCAGTGAAAACAGCAGTAATTTCAAACTGGCACTAAGAAACAGACTGAGAAACCAGAGTAAAAGTTTCCCCTGCAAAACGTTCCTTTTGTGTTAGATGAACGATCGTTTCTCCGCATGCTAAGTTCTGAGAGATAAGTGTGTGTTAATGCCGTACTTCACCTAGCTTGTTGGGAACACAAAGATTCTTTTCAGTTGCAATATCCACTCCATACCTATATATGGGTAGGTACTAGATCCAAATTGATTTTACAGTGAAAACTGCAGGAAGTGTAAACCGGCACTAGGAAACAGACTGAGAAACCAGGGTAAAAGTTGCTCCTTCTACCCGTTCCCTTTGTGCTAGATGAACGAAATTCTCTCCACATGCTCAGTTCAGAGGGATAAATGTGTGTGAAAGCCTACCTTCACCTAGCTTGTTGGGAACACAAAGTTTCTTTTCAGGTGCAAACTCCACTCCATAAATATATATGGGGAGGTACTAGATCCAACTCGGTTTTACAGTGAAAACTGCAGGAACTTCAAACCGGCACTAGGAAACAGAATGAGAATCCAGAGTACAATTTACCCTGCAACCGTTTTCCTTTGTGCTAGATGAACGAACATCTCTCCACATGCTCAGTTCTGAGAGATAAGTGTGTGTGAAAGTCGTCCTTCACCAAGCATCTTGGGAACACAAAGTTTTTTTCACTTGCATACTCCACTCCATACATATATAGGGGAAGTACTAGCTCCAACTCAGTTTTACAGTGAAAACTGCAGGAAATTCAAACCGGAACTAGGAAACAGACTGAGAATCCAGAGTAAAAGTTTCTCCTGCAACCAGTTCCCTTTGTGCTAGATGAACGAAAGTCTATCCACATGCTCATTTCTGAGAAATAATGGTGTGACAAAGCCGTCCTTCACCTAGCTTGTTGGGAATACAAAGTTTCTTTTCACATGCAAAATCCACTCAATTCATATATATGGGGAGGTACGAGCTCCAACTCTGTTTTACAGTGAAATCTGCAGTAACTTAAAACCGGCACTAGGAAACAGACTGAGAAATCAGAGTAAAAGTTTCCCCTGCAACCCGTTATTTGAGCTAGATGAACGAACGCCTCTCCACATGCTCAGATCTGAGAGATATATCTGTGTGAAAGCCGTAATTCACCTATCTTGTTGGGAACACAAATTTCCTTTTCAGATGCAAACTACACCCCATAAATATATAAGGGAATTTACGAGTTCCAACTCAGTTTTACATTGATAACTGTAGGAATTTCAAACCGGCACTAGGAAACAAACTGAGTAACCAGAGTAAAAGTTTCTCCTGCAATCCGTTCCATTTGTGCTAGATGAAAGAACGTCTCTCCAATGCTCAGTTCTAAGAAATATGTGTGTGTGAAAGCCGTCCTTCAACTAGATTGTTGGGAACACAAATTTTCTTTTCAGTTGCCAACCCAACTCCATACATATATATGGGGCAGTACTATCTCCAACACTGTTTCACAGTGAAAACTGCAGGAATTTCAAATTGGCAATAGGAAAAAGACTGAGAAAATAGATTAAAATTTTGCGCTTTAACCCGTTCCATTTTTGCTAGATGAACGAACGTCTATCAACATGCTCACTTCTGAGTGTTAAGTGAGTGTTAAAACCGTCCTTCACCTAGCTTGTTGGGAAAACAAAGTTTGTTTTCAGTTGTAAACTCCACTCCATACATTATATGGGGAGGTAATAGCTCCAACTCGGTTTTACAGAAATAACTCAGGAAGTTCAAACCGGCACTAGGAAACAGAATTAGAAACCAGAGTAAATGTTTCTCCTGCAACCCGTTCACTTTGTGCTAGATGAACGAACGTCTCTCCATATGCTCAGTTCTGAGAGATATGTGTGTGTGAAAGCCGTCCTTCACCTAGCTTGTTGGGAACACAAAGATATTTTTCAGTTGCAAACTCCACTCCATACATATATATGGGTAGGTACAACTTCCAACTCGGTTTTACAGTGAAAACTGCAGGAAAATCAAACCGGCACTAGGAAACAGACTGAGATTCCAGAGTAAAATTTCTCCTGCAACCCGTTTCCTTTGTGCTACATGAACGAACGTCTCTCCACATGCTCAGTACTGAGAGAAAAGTGTGTGAGAAAGCCGTCCTTCACCTAACTTGTTGGGAACACAAAGTTTCTTTTCACTTGCAAACTCCACTCCATACATATATAAGGGGAGGTACTAGCTCCAACTCGGATTTACAGTGAAAACTGCAGGAATTTCAAACCGGCACTAGGAAACAGACTGAGAAACGAGAGAAAAACTTTCTCCTGCAAACCGTTCCCTTTGTGCTAGATGAACGAACGTCTCTCCACATGCTCAGTTCTGAGAAATAAGTGTGTAGGAAGCCGTCCTTCAACTAGCTTGTTGGGAATCCAAAGTTTCTTTCACATGCAATATACACTCCATACATATATATGGGGAGGTACGAGCTCCAACAGGGTTTTACAGTGAAAACTGCAGTAACGTAAAACCGGCACTAGGAAACAGACTGAGAAACCAGAATAAAACTTTCTCCTGCAACCCGTTCCCTTTGTGCTAGGTGAACGAACGTCTCTCCTCATGCTCAGTTCTGAGAGATAATTGTGTGTGAAAGCCGTCCTTCACCTAGCTTGTTGGGAACACAAAGAGTCTTTTCAGATGCAAATCCCTCTCCATACATATTCATTGGGAGGTATGAGCTCCAACTCGCTTTTATAGTGAAACTGCAGTAACTTCAAACCGGCACTAGGAAACAGTCTGAAAAACCAGAATAAAAGTTTCTCCTGCAAACCGTTTCCTTTGTGCTAGATGAACGAACGTCTCTCCACATGCACATTTCTGAGAGATAAGTGTGTTTGAAAGCCGTCCTTCACCTAGCTTGTTGGGAACACAAAAATCTTTTCAATTGCAAACTCCAATCCATACATATATATGGTTAGGCACGATCTCCAACTCGGTTTTACAGTGAAAACTGCAGGAACTTCAAACGGGCCCTAGGAAACAGACTGATAAACCAGCGAAAAATTTCTCCTGAAACCAGTTCCTTTTGTGCTAGATGAACGAACGTCTTTCCGCTTGTTCACTTCTGAGAGTTAATTGAGTGTGAAAGCCGTCTTTCACCTAGCTTGTTGGGAACAAAAAGTTTCTTTTCAGTTGTAAAATCCACTCCATAAATTATATGGGGATGTAATAGCTCCAACTCTGTTTTACAGAAATAACTCAGGAACTTCAAACAGGCTCTAGGAAACAGACTTAGAAATCAGAGTAAAGATTCTACTGCAAACCTTTCCCTTTGTCCTAGATGAGCAAACGTCTCTCCACATGCTCAGTTCTGAGGGATAATTGTGTGTGACAGCCGTCCTTCACCTAGCTTTTTGCGAACACAAAGTTACTTTTCAGTTGCCAACTCGAATCCTTACGTATATATGTGGAGGTACAAGCTCCAAATCTGTTTTACAGAGAAAACTGCAGGAACTTCAAATCGGCAATAGGAAAAATACTGAGAAAATAAATAAAATTTTTCCCCTTCAAACCGTTCCCTTTGTGCTAGATGAATGAACGTTTTTCCACTTGCTCACTTCTGAGAGTTAATTGAGTGTGAAAGCCGTCTTTCACCTAGCTTGTTGGGAACACAAAGTTTCTTTTCAGTTGTAAAATCAACTCCATACATTATATGGGGATGTACTAGCTCCAACTCGGTTTTACAGAAGTAACTCAGGAACTTCAAACAGGCTCTAGGAAACAGACTTAGAAAACAGAGTAAAAGATTCTACTGCAACCCTTTCCCTTTGTCCTAGATGAGTGAACGTCTCTCCACATGCTCAGTTCTGAGGGATAATTGTGTGTGAAAGCCGTCCTTCACCTAGCTTGTTGTGAACTCAAAGTTACTTTTCAGTTGCAAACTCCACTCAATACATATATATGGGTAGGTACAAACTCCAACTAGGTTTTACAGTGAAAACTGCAGTAACTTCAAACCGGCACTAGGAAACAAACTGAGTAACCAGAGTAAAAGTTTCTCCTGCAATCCATTCCATTTGTGCTAGATGAAGGAACGTCTCTCCAATGATCAGTTCTGAGAAATATGTGTGTGTCAAAGCCGTCCTTCAACCAGATTGTTGGGAACACAAAGTTTCTTTTCAGTTGCCAAGCCAACTCCATACATATATATGGGGCAGAACTATCTCCAACACTGTTTTACAGTGAAAACTGCAGGAATTTCAAATCGGCAATAGGAAAAAGACTGAGAAAATAGATTAAAATTTTCCCCTTTAACCCGTTCCATTTGTGCTAGATGAAAGAACGTCTTTCAACTTTCTCACTTCTGAGAGTTAAGTGAGTGTGAAAACCCTCCTTCACCTAGCTTGTTGGGAACACAAAGATATTTTTCAGTTGCAAACTCCACTCCAAACATATATATGGGTAGGTACAACCTCCAACTCGGCTTTACAGTGAAAACTGCAGGAAATTCAAACCGGCACTAGGAAACAGACTGAGATTCCAGAGTAAAATTTCTCCTGCAACCCGTTTCCTTTGTGCTAGATGAAAGAAAGTCTCTCCACATGCTCAGTTCTGAGAGAAAAGTGTGTGTGAAAGCCGTCCTTCATATAGCTTGTAGGGAACACCAAGTTCCTTTTAACTTGCAAACTCCACTCCATATGTATATATGGGGAGGTACTAGCTCCAACTCGGTTTTACAGTGAAAACTGCAGGTAGTTCAAACCAGCACTAGGAAACAGACTGAGAAACGAGAGAAAAACTTTCTCCTGCAAACAGTTCCCTTTGTGCTAAATGAACGAACGTCTCTCCACATGCTCAGTTCTTAGAAATAAGTGTGTAGGGAGCCGTTCTTCAACTAGCTTGTTGGGAATACAAAGTTTCTTTCACATGCAATATACACTCCATACATATATATGGGAGGAACGAGCTCTAACTCGATTTTACAGTGAAAACTGCAGTAACTTAAAACCGGCACTAGGAAACAGACTGAGAAACCAGAGTAAAACTTTCTCCTGCAACCCGTTCCCTTTGTGCTAGATGAACGAACGTCTCTCCTCATGCTCTGTTCTGAGAGATAATTGTGTGTGAAAGCCGTCCTTCACCTAGCTTGTTGGGAACACAAAGATTCTTTTCAAATGCAAACCCCACTCCATACATATTTATTGGAGGTACGAGCTCCAACTCGGTTTTATAGTGAAAACTGCAGTAACTTCATACCGGCACTAGGAAAAAGACTGAGAAACCAGAATAAATTACTCCTGCAAACCGTTCCCTTTGTGCTAGATGAACGAACGTCTCTCCACATGCACAGTTCTGAGAGGTAAGTGTGTGTGAAAGCCGTCCTTCACCTATCTTGTTGGGAACACAAAGTTTCTTTTAAATTGCAAACTCCAATCCATACATATATAAGGGGGGGCACGAGCTCCAACTCGGTTTTACAGTGAAAACTGCAGGAACTTCAAACCAGCACTAGGAAACAGACTGAGAATCCAGTGAAAAATTTCTCCTGCAACCAGTTCCCTTTGTGCTAGATGAACGAACGTCTCTACACATGCTCCGTTCTGAGAGAGAAGTTTGTGTGAAAGCCGTACTTCAACTAGCTTGTAGGGAACACTAAGTTTCTTTTCACTTGCAAACACCACTCCATACATATATAAGGTGAGGTACAAACTCCAACTCAATTTTACAGTGAAAAATGCAGGAACTTCAAACCAGCACTAGGAAACAAACTGAGAAACAACAATAAAAGTTTCCCTGCAAACCATTCCTTTGTGCCAGATGAAGGAACGTCTCTCCACATGCTCAGTTCTTAGAGATATATGTGTGTGAAAGCCGTCCTTCAAATATCTTGTTGGGAACACAATGTTTCTTTTAAATTGCAAACTCCAATCCATACATATATATGGTTAGGCAAGAGCTCCAACTCGGTTTTACAGTGAATACTGCAGGAACTTCAAACCGGCACTAGGAAACAGACTGAGAAACCAGCGAAAAATTTCTCCTGAAACCAGTTCCCTTTGTGCTAGATGAACGAACGTCTCTCCACATGATCAGTTCTGAGACATAAGTGTGTGTGAAAGCCGTAATTCATGTAGCTTGTTGGGAACACAAATTTCCTTTTCAGTTGCCAACTCGAATCCATACATATATATGGGGAGGTACAAGCTCCAAATCTGTTTTACAGTGAAAACTGCAGGAACTTCAAATCGGCAATAGGAATAATACTGAGAAAATAAATTAAATTTTTCCCCTTCAACCCGTTCCCTTTGTGCTAGATGAACGAATGTCTTTCCACTTGCTCACTTCTGAGAGTTAATTTAGTGTGAAAGCCGTCTTACACCTAGCTTGTTGGGAACACAAAGTTTCTTTTCAGTTGTAAAATCCACTGCATACATTATATGGGGATGTACTAGCTCCAACTCGGTTTTACAGAAATAACTCATGAACTTCAAACAGGCACTAGGAAACAGACTTAGAAACCAGAGTAAATATTTCTTCTGCAACCCGTTCACTTTGTGCTAGATGAACGAACGTCTCTCCACATGCTCAGTTCTGAGAGATATGTGTGTGTGAAAGCCGTCCTTCAACTATCTAGTTGGGAACACAAAGATTCTTTTCAGTTGCCAACTCCACGCCATACATATATATGGGGCGGTACTATCTCCAACACTGTTTTACAGTGAAAACCGCAGGAACTTCAAATCGGCAATAGGAAAAATACTGAGAAAATAAATTAAATATTTCCCCTTCAACCCGTTCCCTTTGTGCTAGATGAACGAACGTCTTTCCACTTGCTCACTTCTGAGAGTTAATTGAGTGTGAAAGCCGTCTTTCACCTAGCTTGTTGGGAACACAAAGTTTCTTTTCAGATGCAAACTACATTCCATGCATATATAAGATTAGGTACGATCTCCAACTAGGTTTTACTGTGATAACTATAGGAAATTCAAACCGGCACTAGGAAACAGACTGAGAAACCAGAGTAAAAGTTTCTCCTGCAAACCGTTCTTTTGGGCTAGATGAACGAACGTCTCTCCACATCCTCAGTTCTGAGATATAAGTGTGTTTGAAAGCCGTCCTTAAACAAGCTTGTTAGGAACACAAAGATTCTTTTCAGTTGCAAACGCCACTGCATACATATCTATGAGTAGGGACAAGATCCAACTCGGTTTTACAGAGAATACTGCAGGAACTTCAAACCGGCACTAGGTAACAGACTGAGAAATTAGCGAAAAATTTCTCTTGCAACCAGTTACCTTTGTGCTAGATGAAAGAAAGTCTCTCCACATGCTCAGTTCTGAGAGAAAAGTGTGTGTGAAAGCCGTCCTTCACATAGCTTGTAGGGAACACAAAGTTCCTTTTAACTTGCAAACTCCACTCCATATGTATATATGGGGAGGTACTAGCTCCAACTCGGTTTTACAGTGAAAACTGCAGGTAGTTCAAACCGGCACTAGGAAACAGACTGCGAAACGAGAGAAAAACTTTCTCCTGCAAACAGTTCCCTTTGTGCTAAATGAACGAACGTCTCTCCACATGCTCAGTTCTTAGAAATAAGTGTGTAGGAAGCCGTTCTTCAACTAGCTTGTTTGGAATACAAAGTTTCTTTCACATGCAATATACACTCCATACATATATATGGGAGGAACGAGCTCTAACTCGATTTTACAGTGAAAACTGCAGTAACTTAAAACCGGCACTAGGAAACAGACTGAGAAACCAGAGTAAAACTTTCTCCTGCAACCCGTTCCCTTTGTGCTAGATGAACGAACGTCTCTCCTCATGCTCAGTTCTGAGAGATATGTGTGTATGAAAGCCGTCCTTCAACTATCTTGTTGGGAACACAAAGATTCTTTTCAGTTGCCAACTCCACTCCATACATATATATGGAGCGGTACTATCTCCAACTCGGTTTTACAGTGAAAACCGCAGGAACTTCAAATCGGCAATAGGAAAAAATACTGAGAAAATAAATTAAATTTTTCCCCTTCAACCCGTTCCCTTTGTGCTAGATGAACGAACTTCTTTCCACTTGCTCACTTCTGAGAGTTAATTGAGTGTGAAAGCCGTCTTTCACCTAGCTTGTTGGGAACACAAAGTTTCTTTTCAGATGCAAACTACATTCCATGCATATATAAGATTAGGTACGATCTCCAACTAGGTTTTACTGTGATAACTATAGGAATTTCAAACCGGCACTAGGAAACAGACTGAGAAACCAGAGTAAAATTTTCTCATACAAACCGTTCCTTTGGGCTAGATGAACGAACGTCTCTCCACATGCTCAGTTCTGAGAGATAAGTGTGAGTGAAAGCCATCCTTTACCAAGCTTGTTGGGAACACTAAGTTTCTTTTCACTTGCAAAAACCACTCCATACATACATAAGTGGAGGTACAAGCTCCAACTCAGATTTACCGTGAAAAATGCAGGAACTTCAAACCGGCACTAGGAAACAGACTGAGAAACCACAGTAAAAGTTTCCCCTGCAACCCATTCCTTTGTGCTAGATGAAGGAACGTCTCTCCACATGCTAATTTCTGAGAGATATATGTGTGTGAAAGCCGTCCTTCAACTATCTTGTTGGGAACACAAAGTATCTTTTCAGATGCAAAATCCACTCCATACATATATATGGGGCGGTACTATCTCCAACTCGGTTTTACAGTGAAAACTGCAGGAATTTCAAATCGGCAATAGGAAAAAGACTGAGAAAATAGATTAAAATTTTCCCCTTCAACCCGTTGCATTTGTGCTAGATGAACGAACGTCTATACACTTGCTCACTTCTGAGAGTTAAGTGGTGTGAAAACCTTCCTTCACCTAGCTTGTTGGGAAAACAAAGTTTCTTTTCAGTTGTAAACTCCACTCCATACATTATATGGTGAGGTAATAGCTCCAACTCGGTTTTAAAGAAATAACTCAGGAAGTTCAAACCGGCACTAGGAAACAGAATTAGAAACCAGATTAAATGTTTCCCCTGCAACCCGTTCACTTTGAGCTAGATGAACGAACGTCTCTCCACATGCTCAGTTCTGAGAGAAATGTGTGTGTGAAAGCCGTCCTTCACCTAGCTTGTTGGGAACACAAAGATATTTTTCAGTTGCTAACTCCACTCCATACATATATATGGGTAGGTACAACCTCCAACTCGGTTTTACACTGAAAACTGCAGGAACATCAAACCGGCACTAGGAAACAGACTGAGATTCCAGAGTAAAATTTCTCCTGCAACAGTTTTCCTTTGTGTTAGATGAACGAAAGTCTCTCCACATGCTCAGTTCTGAGAGAAAATATTGTGTGAAATCCGTTCTTCACCTAGCTTGTTGGGAACACAAAGTTTCTTTTGAGTCGCCAACGCCACTCCATATATATATATGGGGAGGTACAAGATCCAACTCGGTTTTACAGTAAAAAATGCAGGAAGATCAAAGCGGAACTAGGAAACAGACTGAGAAGCCAGAGATAAACTTTCTCCTGCAACCCGTTCCCTTTGTGCTAGATGAACGAACGTCTCTCCCCATGCTAAGTTCTGAGAGAGAAGTGCGTGTGAATGCCGTCCTTCACCTAGCTTGTTGGGAACACAAAGTTTCTTTTCACTTGCAAACTCAACTCCATACATATATATGGGGATGTACGAGCTCTAAATCTGTTTTACATTGAAAACTGCAGTAAATTAAAACCGGCACTAGGAAACAGACTGAGAAACCAGAGTAAAAGTTTCTCCTGCAACCGGTTCCCTTTGTGCTAGATGAACGAACGTCTCACCACATGCTCATTTCTGAGAGATAAATGTGTGTGAAAGCCGTCCTTCACCTTGCTTGTTGGAAACACAAAGTTTCTTTTCAGTTTCAAACTCCAATCCATATATATATATGTGGAGGTACGAGCTCCAAATCCGTTTTACAGTGAAAAATGCAGGAAGTTCAAACCGGAACTAGGAAACAGACTGAGAATCCAGAGTAAAAGTTTCTCCTGCAACCCGTTCCCTCTGTGCTAGATGAACGAATGTCTCTCCACATGCTCAGTTCTGAGAGGTAACTGTGTGTGAAAGCAGTCCTTCAACTTGCTTGTTGGGAATACCAAGTTTCTTTTCAGTTGCAAACTCCACTACATACATATGTATGGGGAGGTACTAGCTCCAACACGATTTTCAGTGAAAACAGCAGTAATTTCAAACTGGCACTAAGAAACAGACTGAGAAACCAGAGTAAAAGTTTCCCCTGCAAAACGTTCCTTTTGTGCTAGATGAACGATCGTCTCTCCGCATGCTCAGTTCTGAGAGATAAGTGTGTGTTACTGCCGTACTTCACCTAGCTTGTTGGGAACACAAAGATTCTTTTCAGTTGCAATATCCACTCCATACTTATATATGGGTAGGTACTAGCTCCAAATTGATTTTACAGTGAAAACTGCAGGAAGTGTAAACCGGCACTAGTAAACAGACTGAGAAACCAGGGTAAAAGTTGCTCCTTCTTCCCGTTCCCTTTGTGCTAGATGAACGAAAATCTCTCCACATGCCCAGTTCAGAGGGATAAATGTGTGTGAAAGCCTACCTTCACCTAGCTTGTTGGGAACACAAAGTTTCTTTTCAGGTGCAAACTCCACTCCATAAATATATATGGGGAGGTACTAGATCCAACTCGGTTTTACAGTGAAAACTGCAGGAACTTCAAACCGGCACTAGGAAACAGACTGAGAATCCAGAGTACAATTTACCCTGCAACCGTTTTCCTTTGTGCTAGATGAACGAACATCTCTCCACATGCTCAGTTCTGAGAGATAAGTGTGTGTGAAAGTCGTCCTTCACCAAGCATCTTGGGAACACAAAGTTTTTTTCACTTGCATACCCCACTCCATACATATATAAGGGGAAGTACTAGCTCCAACTCAGTTTTACAGTGAAAACTGCAGGAAATTCAAACCGGCACTAGGAAACAGACTGAGAATCCAGAGTAAAAGTTTCTCCTGCAACCAGTTCCCTTTGTGCTAGATGAACGAAAGTCTATCCACATGCTCATTTCTGAGAAATAATGGTGTGACAAAGCCGTCCTTCACCTAGCTTGTTGGGAATACAAAGTTTCTTTTCACATGCAAAATCCACTCAATTCATATATATGGGGAGGTACGAGCTCCAACACTGTTTTACAGTGAAATCTGCAGTAACTTAAAACCGGCACTAGGAAACAGACTGAGAAATCAGAGTAAAAGTTTCCCCTGCAACCCGTTATTTGAGCTACATGAACGAACGCCTCTCCACATGCTCAGTTCTGAGAGATATATCTGTGTGAAAGCCGTAATTCACCTATCTTGTTGGGAACACAAATTTCCTTTTCAGATGCAAACTACACCCCATAAATATATAAGGGAAGTTACGAGTTCCAACTCAGTTTTACATTGATAACTGTAGGAATTTCAAACCGGCACTAGGAAACAAACTGAGTAACCAGAGTAAAAGTTTCTCCTGCAATCCGTTCCATTTGTGCTAGATGAAAGAACGTCTCTCCAATGCTCAGTTCTAAGAAATATGTGTGTGTGAAAGCCGTCCTTCAACTAGATTGTTGGGAACACAAATTTTCTTTTCATTTGCCAACCCAACTCCATACATATACATGGGGCAGTATTATCTCCAACACTGTTTCACAGTGAAAACTGCAGGAATTTCAAATCGGCAATAGGAAAAAGACTGAGAAAATAGATTAAAATTTTCCCCTTTAACCCGTTCCATTTGTGCTAGATGAACGAACGTCTATCAACATGCTCAATTCTGAGTGTTAAGTGAGTGTTAAAACCGTCCTTCAACTAGCTTGTTGGGAAAACAAAGTTTGTTTTCAGTTGTAAACTCCACTCCATACATTATATGGGGAGGTAATAGCTCCAACTCGGTTTTACAGAAATAACTCAGGAAGTTCAAACCGGCACTAGGAAACAGAATTAGAAACCAGAGTAAATGTTTCTCCTGCAACCCGTTCACTTTGTGCTAGATGAACGAACGTCTCTCCATATGCTCAGTTCTGAGAGATATGTGTGTGTGAAAGCCGTCCTTCACCTAGCTTGTTGGGAACACAAAGATATTTTTCAGTTGCAAACTCCACTCCATACATATATATGGGTAGGTACAACTTCCAACTCGGTTTTACAGTGAAAACTGCAGGAAAATCAAACCGGCACTAGGAAACAGACTGAGATTCCAGAGTAAAATTTCTCCTGCAACCCGTTTCCTTTGTGCTACATGAACGAACGTCTCTCCACATGCTCAGTACTGAGAGAAAAGTGTGTGAGAAAGCCGTCCTTCACCTAACTTGTTGGGAACACAAAGTTTCTTTTCACTTGCAAACTCCACTCCATACATATATAAGGGGAGGTACTAGCTCCAACTCGGATTTACAGTGAAAACTGCAGGAATTTCAAACCGGCACTAGGAAACAGACTGAGAAACGAGAGAAAAACTTTCTCCTGCAAACCGTTCCCTTTGTGCTAGATGAACGAACGTCTCTCCACATGCTCAGTTCTGAGAAATAAGTGTGTAGGAAGCCGTCCTTCAACTAGCTTGTTGGGAATCCAAAGTTTCTTTCACATGCAATATACACTCCATACATATATATGGGGAGGTACGAGCTCCAACAGGGTTTTACAGTGAAAACTGCAGTAACGTAAAACCGGCACTAGGAAACAGACTGAGAAACCAGAATAAAACTTTCTCCTGCAACCCGTTCCCTTTGTGCTAGGTGAACGAACGTCTCTCCTCATGCTCAGTTCTGAGAGATAATTGTGTGTGAAAGCCGTCCTTCACCTAGCTTGTTGGGAACACAAAGAGTCTTTTCAGATGCAAATCCCTCTCCATACATATTTATTGGGAGGTACGAGCTCCAACTCGCTTTTATAGTGAAAACTGCAGTAACTTCAAACCGGCACTAGGAAACAGTCTGAAAAACCAGAATAAAAGTTTCTCCTGCAAACCGTTTCCTTTGTGCTAGATGAACGAACGTCTCTCCACATGCACAGTTCTGAGAGGTAAGTGTGTTTGAAAGCCGTCCTTCACCTAGCTTGTTGGGAACACAAAAATCTTTTCAATTGCAAACTCCAATCCATACATATATATGGTTAGGCACGATCTCCAACTCGGTTTTACAGTGAAAACTGCAGGAACTTCAAACGGGCACTAGGAAACAGACTGATAAACCAGCGAAAAATTTCTCCTGAAACCAGTTCTTTTTGTGATAGATGAACGAACGTCTTTCCACTTGCTCACTTCTGAGAGTTAATTGAGTGTGAAAGCCGTCTTTCACCTAGCTTGTTGGGAACAAAAAGTTTCTTTTCAGTTGTAAAATCCACTCCATAAATTATATGGGGATGTAATAGCTCCAACTCTGTTTTACAGAAATAACTCAGGAACTTCAAACAGGCTCTAGGAAACAGACTTAGAAATCAGAGTAAAGATTCTACTGCAAACCTTTCCCTTTGTCCTAGATGAGCAAACGTCTCTCCACATGCTCAGTTCTGAGGGATAATTGTGTGTGACAGCCGTCCTTCACCTAGCTTTTTGCGAACACAAAGTTACTTTTCAGTTGCCAACTCGAATCCATACGTATATATGTGGAGGTACTAGCTCCAAATCTGTTTTACAGTGAAAACTGCAGGAACTTCAAATCGGCATTAGGAAAAATACTGAGAAAATAAATAAAATTTTTCCCCTTCAAACCGTTCCCTTTGTGCTAGATGAACGAACGTTTTTCCACTTGCTCACTTCTGAGAGTTAATTGAGTGTGAAAGCCGTCTTTCACCTAGCTTGTTGGGAACACAAAGTTTCTTTTCAGTTGTAAAATCAACTCCATACATTATATGGGGATGTACTAGCTCCAACTCGGTTTTACAGAAATAACTCAGGAACTTCAAACAGGCTCTAGGAAACAGACTTAGAAAACAGAGTAAAAGATTCTACTGCAACCCTTTCCCTTTGTCCTAGATGAGTGAACGTCTCTCCACATGCTCAGTTCTGAGGGATAATTGTGTGTGAAAGCCGTCCTTCACCTAGCTTGTTGTGAACTCAAAGTTACTTTACAGTTGCAAACTCCACTCCATACATATATATGGGTAGGTACAAACTCCAACTAGGTTTTACAGTGAAAACTGCAGTAACTTCAAACCGGCACTAGGAAACACACTGAGTAACCAGAGTAAAATTTTCTCCTGCAATCCATTCCATTTGTGCTAGATGAAGGAACGTCTCTCCAATGCTCAGTTCTGAGAAATATGTGTGTGTCAAAGACGTCCTTCAACCAGATTGTTGGGAACACAAAGTTTCTTTTCAGTTGCCAAGCCAACTCCATACATATATATGGGGCAGAACTATCTCCAACACTGTTTTACAGTGAAAACTGCAGGAATTTCAAATCGGCAATAGGAAAAAGACTGAGAAAATAGATTAAAATTTTCCCCTTTAACCCGTTCCATTTGTGCTAGATGAAAGAACGTCTTTCAACTTTCTCACTTCTGAGAGTTAAGTGAGTGTGAAAACCCTCCTTCACCTAGCTTGTTGGGAAAACCAAGTTTCTATTCAGTTGTAAACTCCACTCCATACATTATATGGGGAGGTAATAGCTCCAACTCGGTTTTACAGAAATAACTCAGGAAGTTCAACCCGGCACTAGGAAACAGAATTAGAAACCAGAGTAAATGTGTCTCCTGCAACCCGTTCACTTTGTGCTAGATGAACGAACGTCTCTCCACATGCTCAGTTCTGAGAGATATGTGTGTGTGAAAGCCGTCCTTCACGTAGCTTGTTGGGAACACAAAGATATTTTTCAGTTGCAAACTCCACTCCATACATATATATGGGTAGGTACAACATCCAACTCGGTTTTACAGTGAAAACTGCAGGAACTTCAAACCGGCACTAGGAAACAGACTGAGATTCCAGAGTAAAATTTCTCCTGCAACCCGTTTCCTTTGTGCTAGATGAAAGAAAGTCTCTCCACATGCTCAGTTCTGAGAGAAAAGTTTGAGTGAAAGCCGTCCTTCACATAGCTTGTAGGGAACACAAAGTTCCTTTTAACTTGCAAACTCCACTCCATATGTATATATGGGGAGGTACTAGCTCCAACTCGGTTTTACAGTGAAAACTGCAGGTAGTTCAAACCGGCACTAGGAAACAGACTGCGAAACGAGAGAAAAACTTCCTCCTGCAAACAGTTCCCTTTGTGCTAAATGAACGAACGTCTCTCCACATGCTCAGTTCTTAGAAATAAGTGTGTAGGAAGCCGTTCTTCAACTAGCTTGTTGGGAATACAAAGTTTCTTTCACATGCAATATACACTCCATACATATATATGGGAGGAACGAGCTCTAACTCGATTTTACAGTGAAAACTGCAGTAACTTAAAACCGGCACTAGGAAACAGACTGAGAAACCAGAGTAAAACTTTCTCCTGCAACCCGTTCCCTTTGTGCTAGATGAACGAACGTCTCTCCTCATGCTCTGTTCTGAGAGATAATTGTGTGTGAAAGCCGTCCTTCACCTAGTTTGTTGGGAACACAAAGATTCTTTTCAGATGCAAACCCCACTCCATACATATTTATTGGAGGTACGAGCTCCAACTCGGTTTTATAGTGAAAACTGCAGTAACTTCATACAGGCACTAGGGAACAGACTGAGAAACCAGAATAAATTTCTCCTGCAAACCGTTCCCTTTGTGCTAGATGAACGAACGTCTCTCCACATGCACAGTTATGAGAGGTAAGTGTGTGTGAAAGCCGTCCTTCACCTATCTTGTTGGGAACACAAAGTTACTTTTAAATTGCAAACTCCAATCCATACATATATAAGGGGGGCCACGTGCTCCAACTCGGTTTTACAGTGAAAACTGCAGGAACTTCAAACCAGCACTAGGAAACAGACTGAGAATCCAGCGAAAAATTTCTCCTGCAACCAGTTCCCTTTGTGCTAGATGAACGAACGTCTCTACACATGCTCCGTTCTGAGAGAGAAGTTTGTGTGAAAGCCGTACTTCAACTAGCTTGTAGGGAACACTAAGTTTCTTTTCACTTGCAAAAACCACTCCATACATATATAAGTGGAGGTACAAGCTCCAACTCAGTTTTACAGTGAAAAATGCAGGAACTTCAAACCGGCACTAAGAAACAGACTGAGAAACCACAGTAAAAGTTTCCCCTGCAACCCATTCCTTTGTGCTAGATGAAGGAACGTCTCTCCACATGCTCATTTCTGAGAGATATTTGTGTGTGAAAGCCGTCCTTCAACTATCTTGTTGGGAACACAAAGTTTCTTTTCAGATGCAAAATCCACTCCATACATATATATGTGGCGGTACTATCTCCAAATCGGTTTTACAGTGAAAACTGCAGGAATTTCAAATCGGCAATAGGAAAAAGACTGAGAAATTAGATTAAAATTTTCCCCTTCAACCCGTTCCATTTGTGCTAGATGAACGAACGTCTATCCACTTGCTCACTTCTGAGAGTTAAGTGGTGTGAAAACCTACCTTCACCTAGATTGTTGGGAAAACAAAGTTTCTTTTCAGTTGTAAACTCCACTCCATACATTATATGGGGAGGTAATAGCTCCAACTCGGTTTTACAGAAATAACTCAGGAAGTTCAAACCGGCAAGAGGAAACAAATTAGAAACCAGATTAATTGTTTCCCCTGCAACCCGTTCACTTTGTGCTAGATGAACGAACGTCTCTCCACATGCTCAGTTCTGAGAGAAATGTGTGTGTGAAAGCCGTCCTTCACCTAGCTTGTTGGGAACACAAAGATATTTTTCAGTTGCAACTCCACTCCATACATATATATGGGTAGGTACAACATCCAACTCGGTTTTACAGTGAAAACTGCAGGAACATCAAACCGGCACTAGGAAACAGACTGAGATTCCAGAGTAAAATTTCTCCTGCAACAGTTTTCCTTTGTGTTAGATGAACGAAAGTCTCTCCACATGCTCAGTTCTGAGAGAAAATTTTGTGTGAAATCCGTTCTTCACCTAGCTTGTTGGGAACACAAAGTTTCTTTTGAGTCGCCAACGCCACTCCATATATATATATGGGGAGGTACAAGATCCAACTCGGTTTTACAGTAAAAAATGCAGGAAGATCAAAGCGGAACTAGGAAACAGACTGGGAAGCCAGAGATAAACTTTCTCCTGCAACCCGTTCCCTTTGTGCTAGATGAACGAACGTCTCACCCCATGCTAAGTTCTGAGAGAGAAGTGCGTGTGAATGCCGTCCTTCACCTAGCTTGTTGGGAACACAAAGTTTCTTTTCACTTGCAAACACAACTCCATACATATATATGGGGATGTACGAGCTCTAAATCTGTTTTACATTGAAAACTGCAGTAAATTAAAACCGGCACTAGGAAACAGACTGAGAAACCAGAGTAAAAGTTTCTCCTGCAACCGGTTCCCTTTTTGCTAGATGAACGAACGTCTCACCACATGCTCATTTCTGAGAGATAAATGTGTGTGAAAGCCGTCCTTCACCTTGCTTGTTGGAAAAACAAAGTTTCTTTTCAGTTTCAAACTCCAATCCATATATATATATGTGGAGGTACGAGCTCCAAATCCGTTTTACAGTGAAAAATGCAGGAAGTTCAAACCGGAACTAGGAAACAGACTGAGAATCCAGAGTAAAAGTTTCTCCTGCAACCCGTTCCCTCTGTGCTAGATGAACGAATGTCTCTCCACATGCTCAGTTCTGAGAGGTAACTGTGTGTGAAAGCAGTCCTTCATCTTGCTTGTTGGGAATACCAAGTTTCTTTTCAGTTGCAAACTCCACTACATACATATGTATGGGGAGGTACTAGCTCCAACACGATTTTCAGTGAAAACAGCAGTAATTTCAAACTGGCACTAAGAAACAGACTGAGAAACCAGAGTAAAATTTTCCCCTGCAAAACGTTCCTTTTGTGCTAGATGAATGATCGTCTCTCCGCATGCACAGTTCTGAGAGATAAGTGTGTGTTAATGCCGTACTTCACCTAGCTTGTTGGGAACACAAAGATTCTTTTCAGTTGCAATCTCCACTCCATACATATATATGGGGATGTACTAGCTCCAAATCGATTTTACAGTGAAAACTGCAGGAAGTGTAAACCGGCTCTAGGAAACAGACTGAGAAACCAGAGTAAAAGTTGCTCCTTCAACCTGTTCCCTTAGTGCTAGATGAAAGAAATTCTCTCCACATGCTCAGTTCAGAGAGATAAATGTGTGTGAAAGCCTACTTTCACCTAGCTTGTTGGGAACACAAAGTTTCTTTTCATGTGCAAACTCCACTCCATACATATATATGGGGAGGTACTAGATCCAACTCGGTTTTACAGTGAAAACTGCAGGAAGTTCAAACCGGCACTAGGAAACAGACTGAGAAACCAGAGTAAAATTTCCCATGCATCCCATTCCCTTTGTGCTAGATGAAGGAACGTCTCTCCACATGCTCATTTCTGAGAGATATTTGTGTGTGAAAGCCGTCCTTCAACTATCTTGTTGGGAACACAAAGTTTCTTTTCAGATGCAAAATCCACTCCATACATATATATGTGGCGGTACTATCTCCAAATCGGTTTTACAGTGAAAACTGCAGGAATTTCAAATCGGCAATAGGAAAAAGACTGAGAAAATAGATTAAAATTTTCCCCTTCAACCCGTTCCATTTGTGCTAGATGAACGAACGTCTATCCACTTGCTCACTTCTGAGAGTTAAGTGGTGTGAAAACCTACCTTCACCTAGATTGTTGGGAAAACAAAGTTTCTTTTCAGTTGTAAACTCCACTCCATACATTATATGGGGAGGTAATAGCTCCAACTCGGTTTTACAGAAATAACTCAGGAAGTTCAAACCGGCAAGAGGAAACAAATTAGAAACCAGATTAAATGTTTCCCCTGCAACCCGTTCACTTTGTGCTAGATGAACGAACGTCTCTCCACATGCTCAGTTCTGAGAGAAATGTGTGTGTGAAAGCCGTCCTTCACCTAGCTTGTTGGGAACACAAAGATATTTTTCAGTTGCAACTCCACTCCATACATATATATGGGTAGGTACAACATCCAACTCGGTTTTACAGTGAAAACTGCAGGAACATCAAACCGGCACTAGGAAACAGACTGAGATTCCAGAGTAAAATTTCTCCTGCAACAGTTTTCCTTTGTGTTAGATGAACGAAAGTCTCTCCACATGCTCAGTTCTGAGAGAAAATTTTGTGTGAAATCCGTTCTTCACCTAGCTTGTTGGGAACACAAAGTTTCTTTTGAGTCGCCAACGCCACTCCATATATATATATGGGGAGGTACAAGATCCAACTCGGTTTTACAGTAAAAAATGCAGGAAGATC
This sequence comes from Camelus bactrianus, assembly GCF_048773025.1. NCBI lineage: Eukaryota > Metazoa > Chordata > Mammalia > Artiodactyla > Camelidae > Camelus > Camelus bactrianus. The sequence continues at coordinate 137,559,438 of NC_133539.1, read as the reverse complement.
AAAGCGGAACTAGGAAACAGACTGGGAAGCCAGAGATAAACTTTCTCCTGCAACCCGTTCCCTTTGTGCTAGATGAACGAACGTCTCACCCCATGCTAAGTTCTGAGAGAGAAGTGCGTGTGAATGCCGTCCTTCACCTAGCTTGTTGGGAACACAAAGTTTCTTTTCACTTGCAAACACAACTCCATACATATATATGGGGATGTACGAGCTCTAAATCTGTTTTACATTGAAAACTGCAGTAAATTAAAACCGGCACTAGGAAACAGACTGAGAAACCAGAGTAAAAGTTTCTCCTGCAACCGGTTCCCTTTTTGCTAGATGAACGAACGTCTCACCACATGCTCATTTCTGAGAGATAAATGTGTGTGAAAGCCGTCCTTCACCTTGCTTGTTGGAAAAACAAAGTTTCTTTTCAGTTTCAAACTCCAATCCATATATATATATGTGGAGGTACGAGCTCCAAATCCGTTTTACAGTGAAAAATGCAGGAAGTTCAAACCGGAACTAGGAAACAGACTGAGAATCCAGAGTAAAAGTTTCTCCTGCAACCCGTTCCCTCTGTGCTAGATGAACGAATGTCTCTCCACATGCTCAGTTCTGAGAGGTAACTGTGTGTGAAAGCAGTCCTTCATCTTGCTTGTTGGGAATACCAAGTTTCTTTTCAGTTGCAAACTCCACTACATACATATGTATGGGGAGGTACTAGCTCCAACACGATTTTCAGTGAAAACAGCAGTAATTTCAAACTGGCACTAAGAAACAGACTGAGAAACCAGAGTAAAATTTTCCCCTGCAAAACGTTCCTTTTGTGCTAGATGAACGATCGTCTCTCCGCATGCTCAGTTCTGAGAGATAAGTGTGTGTTAATGCCGTACTTCACCTAGCTTGTTGGGAACACAAAGATTCTTTTCAGTTGCAATCTCCACTCCATACATATATATGGGGATGTACTAGCTCCAAATCGATTTTACAGTGAAAACTGCAGGAAGTGTAAACCGGCTCTAGGAAACAGACTGAGAAACCAGAGTAAAAGTTGCTCCTTCAACCTGTTCCCTTAGTGCTAGATGAAAGAAATTCTCTCCACATGCTCAGTTCAGAGAGATAAATGTGTGTGAAAGCCTACTTTCACCTAGCTTGTTGGGAACACAAAGTTTCTTTTCATGTGCAAACTCCACTCCATACATATATATGGGGAGGTACTAGATCCAACTCGGTTTTACAGTGAAAACTGCAGGAAGTTCAAACCGGCACTAGGAAACAGACTGAGAAACCAGAGTAAAATTTCCCATGCATCCCATTCCCTTTGAGCTAGATGAACGAACGTCTCTCCACATCCTCATTTGTGAGAGATTAGTGTGTGTGAAAGCCGTCCTTCACCTAGCTTGTTGTGAACACAAAGTTTCTTTTCAATTGCAAACTGCACTCCATACATATATATGAGGATGTTCGAGCTCCAACTCGGTTTTCCAGTGAAAACTGCAGGAATTTCATACCGGCACTAAGAAACAGACTGAGAGACCAGAGTAAAATTTTCTCCTGCAACCCGTTCCCTTTGTGCTAGATTAACGAACGTCTCCCCACATGCTCAGTTCTGAGACATAAGTGTGTGTGAAAGCCGTCCTTCACCTAGCTTGCTGGGAACACAAAGTTTCTTTTCACTTGCAAAATCCACTCCATACATATATAGTGTAGGTACGAGCTCCAACTCGGTTTTACAGTGAAAAATGCTAAAACTTCAAACCGGCACTAGGAAACAGACTGAGAAATCAGAGTAAAAGTTTCTCCTGCCACCCGTTCCTTTTGTGCTAGATGAACGAACGTCTATTCACTTGCTCATTTCTGAGAGATAAGTTTGTGTGAAAGCCGTACTTCAACTAACTTGTTGGGAACACAAAGATTCTTTTAACTTGCAAACTCCACTCCATACATATATATTGGTCGGTACAAGCTCCAAATCGGTTTTACAGTGAAAACTTCAGGAACTTCAAAACGGCACTAGGAAACAGACTGGGAAACCGGAGTTAAAGAATCTCCTGCAACACTTTCCCTTTGTTCTATATGAACGAAATTCTCTCAACATGCTAATTTCTGAGAGATAAGTGTGTGTGAAAGCCATTCTTCAACTAGCATGTTGGGAACACAAAATTTCTTTTCAGTTGCAAACCCCACTCCATACATACATATGGGGAAGTAAAAGCTCCAACTCGGTTTTACAGTGAAAACTGCAGGAATTTCCAACTGGCACAAGGAAACAGACTGAGAAACCAGAGTAAAATTTCCCATGCATCCCGTTCCCTTAGTGCTAGATGAACGAACGTCTCTCCACATGCTCAGTTCTGAGAGATAAGTGTGTGTGAAAGCCGTCCTTCACCTAGCTTGTTTGGAACACAAAGTTTGTTTTCAGTTGCAAACTTCAATCCATACATATATATGGGGAGGTACTAGCTCCAACTCGTTTTTACAGTGAAAACTGCAGGAACATCACACCGGCACTAGGAAACAGACTGAGAAAACAGAGTAAAAGTTTCCCCTGCAAACTGTTCCCTTTGTTCAGGATGAAGGAAATTCTCTCAACATGCTCAGTTCTGAGAGACAAGTGTGTGTGTAAGCCGTCCTTAACCTAGCTTGTTGGAATCACAAAGTTTCTTTTCAGTTGCAAACTTCAATCCATACATATATATGGGGAGGTACAAGCCCCAACTCTGTTTTACTGTGAAAACAGCAGTAACTTCAAACCGGCACTAGGAAACAGACTGAGAAACCAGAGTAAAACTTTCTCCTGCAACCCGTTCCCTTTGTGCTAGATGAACGAACGTCTCTCCTCATGCTCTGTTCTGAGAGATAATTGTGTGTGAAAGCCGTCCTTCACCTAGTTTGTTGGGAACACAAAGATTCTTTTCAGATGCAAACCCCACTCCATACATATTTATTGGAGGTACGAGCTCCAACTCGGTTTTATAGTGAAAACTGCAGTAACTTCATACAGGCACTAGGGAACAGACTGAGAAACCAGAATAAATTTCTCCTGCAAACCGTTCCCTTTGTGCTAGATGAACGAACGTCTCTCCACATGCACAGTTATGAGAGGTAAGTGTGTGTGAAAGCCGTCCTTCACCTATCTTGTTGGGAACACAAAGTTTCTTTTAAATTGCAAACTCCAATCCATACATATATAAGGGGGGGCACGAGCTCCAACTCGGTTTTACAGTGAAAACTGCAGGAACTTCAAACCAGCACTAGGAAACAGACTGAGAATCCAGCGAAAAATTTCTCCTGCAACCAGTTCCCTTTGTGCTAGATGAACGAACGTCTCTACACATGCTCCGTTCTGAGAGAGAAGTTTGTGTGAAAGCCGTACTTCAACTAGCTTGTAGGGAACACTAAGTTTCTTTTCACTTGCAAAAACCACTCCATACATATATAAGTGGAGGTACAAGCTCCAACTCAGTTTTACAGTGAAAAATGCAGGAACTTCAAACCGGCACTAGGAAACAGACTGAGAAACCACAGTAAAAGTTTCCCCTGCAACCCATTCCTTTGTGCTAGATGAAGGAACGTCTCTCCACATGCTCATTTCTGAGAGATATTTGTGTGTGAAAGCCGTCCTTCAACTATCTTGTTGGGAACACAAAGTTTCTTTTCAGATGCAAAATCCACTCCATACATATATATGTGGCGGTACTATCTCCAAATCGGTTTTACAGTGAAAACTGCAGGAATTTCAAATCGGCAATAGGAAAAAGACTGAGAAAATAGATTAAAATTTTCCCCTTCAACCCGTTCCATTTGTGCTAGATGAACGAACGTCTATCCACTTGCTCACTTCTGAGAGTTAAGTGGTGTGAAAACCTACCTTCACCTAGATTGTTGGGAAAACAAAGTTTCTTTTCAGTTGTAAACTCCACTCCATACATTATATGGGGAGGTAATAGCTCCAACTCGGTTTTACAGAAATAACTCAGGAAGTTCAAACCGGCAAGAGGAAACAAATTAGAAACCAGATTAAATGTTTCCCCTGCAACCCGTTCACTTTGTGCTAGATGAACGAACGTCTCTCCACATGCTCAGTTCTGAGAGAAATGTGTGTGTGAAAGCCGTCCTTCACCTAGCTTGTTGGGAACACAAAGATATTTTTCAGTTGCAACTCCACTCCATACATATATATGGGTAGGTACAACATCCAACTCGGTTTTACAGTGAAAACTGCAGGAACATCAAACCGGCACTAGGAAACAGACTGAGATTCCAGAGTAAAATTTCTCCTGCAACAGTTTTCCTTTGTGTTAGATGAACGAAAGTCTCTCCACATGCTCAGTTCTGAGAGAAAATTTTGTGTGAAATCCGTTCTTCACCTAGCTTGTTGGGAACACAAAGTTTCTTTTGAGTCGCCAACGCCACTCCATATATATATATGGGGAGGTACAAGATCCAACTCGGTTTTACAGTAAAAAATGCAGGAAGATCAAAGCGGAACTAGGAAACAGACTGGGAAGCCAGAGATAAACTTTCTCCTGCAACCCGTTCCCTTTGTGCTAGATGAACGAACGTCTCACCCCATGCTAAGTTCTGAGAGAGAAGTGCGTGTGAATGCCGTCCTTCACCTAGCTTGTTGGGAACACAAAGTTTCTTTTCACTTGCAAACACAACTCCATACATATATATGGGGATGTACGAGCTCTAAATCTGTTTTACATTGAAAACTGCAGTAAATTAAAACCGGCACTAGGAAACAGACTGAGAAACCAGAGTAAAAGTTTCTCCTGCAACCGGTTCCCTTTTTGCTAGATGAACGAACGTCTCACCACATGCTCATTTCTGAGAGATAAATGTGTGGGAAAGCCGTCCTTCACCTTGCTTGTTGGAAAAACAAAGTTTCTTTTCAGTTTCAAACTCCAATCCATATATATATATGTGGAGGTACGAGCTCCAAATCCGTTTTACAGTGAAAAATGCAGGAAGTTCAAACCGGAACTAGGAAACAGACTGAGAATCCAGAGTAAAAGTTTCTCCTGCAACCCGTTCCCTCTGTGCTAGATGAACGAATGTCTCTCCACATGCTCAGTTCTGAGAGGTAACTGTGTGTGAAAGCAGTCCTACATCTTGCTTGTTGGGAATACCAAGTTTCTTTTCAGTTGCAAACTCCACTACATACATATGTATGGGGAGGTACTAGCTCCAACACGATTTTCAGTGAAAACAGCAGTAATTTCAAACTGGCACTAAGAAACAGACTGAGAAACCAGAGTAAAATTTTCCCCTGCAAAACGTTCCTTTTGTGCTAGATGAACGATCGTCTCTCCGCATGCTCAGTTCTGAGAGATAAGTGTGTGTTAATGCCGTACTTCACCTAGCTTGTTGGGAACACAAAGATTCTTTTCAGTTGCAATCTCCACTCCATACATATATATGGGGATGTACTAGCTCCAAATCGATTTTACAGTGAAAACTGCAGGAAGTGTAAACCGGCTCTAGGAAACAGACTGAGAAACCAGAGTAAAAGTTGCTCCTTCAACCTGTTCCCTTAGTGCTAGATGAAAGAAATTCTCTCCACATGCTCAGTTCAGAGAGATAAATGTGTGTGAAAGCCTACTTTCACCTAGCTTGTTGGGAACACAAAGTTTCTTTTCATGTGCAAACTCCACTCCATACATATATATGGGGAGGTACTAGATCCAACTCGGTTTTACAGTGAAAACTGCAGGAAGTTCAAACCGGCACTAGGAAACAGACTGAGAAACCAGAGTAAAATTTCCCATGCATCCCATTCCCTTTGTGCTAGATGAAGGAACGTCTCTCCACATGCTCATTTCTGAGAGATATTTGTGTGTGAAAGCCGTCCTTCAACTATCTTGTTGGGAACACAAAGTTTCTTTTCAGATGCAAAATCCACTCCATACATATATATGTGGTGGTACTATCTCCAAATCGGTTTTACAGTGAAAACTGCAGGAATTTCAAATCGGCAATAGGAAAAAGACTGAGAAAATAGATTAAAATTTTCCCCTTCAACCCGTTCCATTTGTGCTAGATGAACGAACGTCTATCCACTTGCTCACTTCTGAGAGTTAAGTGGTGTGAAAACCTACCTTCACCTAGATTGTTGGGAAAACAAAGTTTCTTTTCAGTTGTAAACTCCACTCCATACATTATATGGGGAGGTAATAGCTCCAACTCGGTTTTACAGAAATAACTCAGGAAGTTCAAACCGGCAAGAGGAAACAAATTAGAAACCAGATTAAATGTTTCCCCTGCAACCCGTTCACTTTGTGCTAGATGAACGAACGTCTCTCCACATGCTCAGTTCTGAGAGAAATGTGTGTGTGAAAGCCGTCCTTCACCTAGCTTGTTGGGAACACAAAGATATTTTTCAGTTGCAACTCCACTCCATACATATATATGGGTAGGTACAACATCCAACTCGGTTTTACAGTGAAAACTGCAGGAACATCAAACCGGCACTAGGAAACAGACTGAGATTCCAGAGTAAAATTTCTCCTGCAACAGTTTTCCTTTGTGTTAGATGAACGAAAGTCTCTCCACATGCTCAGTTCTGAGAGAAAATTTTGTGTGAAATCCGTTCTTCACCTAGCTTGTTGGGAACACAAAGTTTCTTTTGAGTCGCCAACGCCACTCCATATATATATATGGGGAGGTACAAGATCCAACTCGGTTTTACAGTAAAAAATGCAGGAAGATCAAAGCGGAACTAGGAAACAGACTGGGAAGCCAGAGATAAACTTTCTCCTGCAACCCGTTCCCTTTGTGCTAGATGAACGAACGTCTCACCCCATGCTAAGTTCTGAGAGAGAAGTGCGTGTGAATGCCGTCCTTCACCTAGCTTGTTGGGAACACAAAGTTTCTTTTCACTTGCAAACACAACTCCATACATATATATGGGGATGTACGAGCTCTAAATCTGTTTTACATTGAAAACTGCAGTAAATTAAAACCGGCACTAGGAAACAGACTGAGAAACCAGAGTAAAAGTTTCTCCTGCAACCGGTTCCCTTTTTGCTAGATGAACGAACGTCTCACCACATGCTCATTTCTGAGAGATAAATGTGTGTGAAAGCCGTCCTTCACCTTGCTTGTTGGAAAAACAAAGTTTCTTTTCAGTTTCAAACTCCAATCCATATATATATATGTGGAGGTACGAGCTCCAAATCCGTTTTACAGTGAAAAATGCAGGAAGTTCAAACCGGAACTAGGAAACAGACTGAGAATCCAGAGTAAAAGTTTCTCCTGCAACCCGTTCCCTCTGTGCTAGATGAACGAATGTCTCTCCACATGCTCAGTTCTGAGAGGTAACTGTGTGTGAAAGCAGTCCTTCATCATGCTTGTTGGGAATACCAAGTTTCTTTTCAGTTGCAAACTCCACTACATACATATGTATGGGGAGGTACTAGCTCCACCACGATTTTCAGTGAAAACAGCAGTAATTTCAAACTGGCACTAAGAAACAGACTGAGAAACCAGAGTAAAATTTTCCCCTGCAAAACGTTCCTTTTGTGCTAGATGAACGATCGTCTCTCCGCATGCTCAGTTCTGAGAGATAAGTGTGTGTTAATGCCGTAATTCACCTAGCTTGTTGGGAACACAAAGATTCTTTTCAGTTGCAATCTCCACTCCATACATATATATGGGGATGTACTAGCTCCAAATCGATTTTACAGTGAAAACTGCAGGAAGTGTAAACCGGCTCTAGGAAACAGACTGAGAAACCAGAGTAAAAGTTGCTCCTTCAACCTGTTCCCTTAGTGCTAGATGAAAGAAATTCTCTCCACATGCTCAGTTCAGAGAGATAAATGTGTGTGAAAGCCTACTTTCACCTAGCTTGTTGGGAACACAAAGTTTCTTTTCATGTGCAAACTCCACTCCATACATATATATGGGGAGGTACTAGATCCAACTCGGTTTTACAGTGAAAACTGCAGGAAGTTCAAACCGGCACTAGGAAACAGACTGAGAAACCAGAGTAAAATTTCCCATGCATCCCATTCCCTTTGAGCTAGATGAACGAACGTCTCTCCACATCCTCATTTGTGAGAGATTAGTGTGTGTGAAAGCCGTCCTTCACCTAGCTTGTTGTGAACACAAAGTTTCTTTTCAATTGCAAACTGCACTCCATACATATATATGAGGATGTTCGAGCTCCAACTCGGTTTTCCAGTGAAAACTGCAGGAATTTCATACCGGCACTAAGAAACAGACTGAGAGACCAGAGTAAAATTTTCTCCTGCAACCCGTTCCCTTTGTGCTAGATTAACGAACGTCTCCCCACATGCTCAGTTCTGAGACATAAGTGTGTGTGAAAGCCGTCCTTCACCTAGCTTGCTGGGAACACAAAGTTTCTTTTCACTTGCAAAATCCACTCCATACATATATAGTGTAGGTACGAGCTCCAACTCGGTTTTACAGTGAAAAATGCTAAAACTTCAAACCGGCACTAGGAAACAGACTGAGAAATCAGAGTAAAAGTTTCTCCTGCCACCCGTTCCTTTTGTGCTAGATGAACGAACGTCTATTCACTTGCTCATTTCTGAGAGATAAGTTTGTGTGAAAGCCGTACTTCAACTAACTTGTTGGGAACACAAAGATTCTTTTAACTTGCAAACTCCACTCCATACATATATATTGGTCGGTACAAGCTCCAAATCGGTTTTACAGTGAAAACTTCAGGAACATCAAAACGGCACTAGGAAACAGACTGGGAAACCGGAGTTAAAGAATCTCCTGCAACACTTTCCCTTTGTTCTATATGAACGAAATTCTCTCAACATGCTAATTTCTGAGAGATAAGTGTGTGTGAAAGCCATTCTTCAACTAGCATGTTGGGAACACAAAATTTCTTTTCAGTTGCAAACCCCACTCCATACATACATATGGGGAAGTAAAAGCTCCAACTCGGTTTTACAGTGAAAACTGCAGGAATTTCCAACTGGCACAAGGAAACAGACTGAGAAACCAGAGTAAAATTTCCCATGCATCCCGTTCCCTTAGTGCTAGATGAACGAACGTCTCTCCACATGCTCAGTTCTGAGAGATAAGTGTGTGTGAAAGCCGTCCTTCACCTAGCTTGTTTGGAACACAAAGTTTGTTTTCAGTTGCAAACTTCAATCCATACATATATATGGGGAGGTACTAGCTCCAACTCGTTTTTACAGTGAAAACTGCAGGAACATCACACCGGCACTAGGAAACAGACTGAGAAAACAGAGTAAAAGTTTCCCCTGCAAACTGTTCCCTTTGTTCAGGATGAAGGAAATTCTCTCAACATGCTCAGTTCTGAGAGACAAGTGTGTGTGTAAGCCGTCCTTAACCTAGCTTGTTGGAATTACAAAGTTTCTTTTCAGTTGCAAACTTCAATCCATACATATATATGGGGAGGTACAAGCCCCAACTCTGTTTTACTGTGAAAACAGCAGTAACTTCAAACCGGCACTAGGAAACAGACTGAGAAAGCAGAGTAAATGTTTCTCCTGCAACCCGTTCCCTTTGTGCTAGATGAAAGAAGGTCTCTCCACATGCTCAGTTCTGAGAGTTAAGTGTGTGTGAAAGCCGTCCTTCACCTTGATTGTTGGGAACACAAAGTTCTTTACACTTGCAAACTTCACTCCATAAATATATATGGTGAGGTACGAACTCCAAGTCGGTTTTACATTGAAAACTGCAGTTATTTCAAAAAGGCACTAGGAAAGAGACTTAGAAACCAGAATAAATGTTTCTCCTGCAAACCGTTCCATTTGGGCTAGATGAACGAACGTCTCTACACATGCTCAGTTCTGAGATTTAAATGTGTGTGAAAGCCGCCCTTCACCTAGCTTGTTGGGAACACAAAGTTTCTTCTAATTTGCAAACTCCTCTCCATATTTATAAATGGGGCGGTACTAGCTCCAACACGGTTTTACAGTGAAAAATGCAGGAACTTCAAAACCGCACTAGGAAAAAGACTGAGAAACCAGATTAAAAGTTTCTTCTGCAACACGTTCCCTTTGTGCTAGATGAACGAACGTCTCTCAACATGATCAGTTCTGAGGGATAGGTGTGTGTGAAAACCATTCTTCAACTACCTTGTTGGGAACAAAAAGATTCTTTTCAGTTGCAAACTCCACTCCATACATATATATGGGTAGGTACAAGACCCAACTCGGTTTTACAGTCAAAAGTGCAGGAACTGCATACTGGCACTAGGAAACAAACTGAGAAACCAGAGTAAATGTTTCTCCTGTAACCATTTCCCTTTGTGCTAGATGAACGAAAGTCTCTCCACTAGCTCAGTTCTGAGAGATAAGTGTGTGTGAAAGCTTTCTTTCACCTACCTTGTTGGGAACACTAAGTTTCTTTTCACTTGCAAACTCCACTCTATATATATATATGGGGAGGTACTAGCTCCAAATCAGTTTCACAGTGAAAACTGCAGGAACTTCAAACTGCATAAGGAAATAGACTGAGAATCCAGAGTAATAGTTTCTCTTGCAAACCGTTCCCTTTGTGCTAGATGAACGAACGTCTCAAAACATGCTCATTTCGGAGAGATAAGTGTGTGTGAAAGCCGTCCTTCACATAGCTTGTTGGAAAAACAAAGTTACTTTTCAGATGAAAACACCAATCCATAAATACATATGGGGAGGTATGAGCTCCAACTCCGTTTTACAGTGACAACTGCAGGAACTTCAAACCTGCACTAGGAAACAGTCTGAGTAACCAGAGTAAAAGTTTCTCCTGTAACCGTTTCCCTTTGTGCTAGATGAACGAAAGTCTCTCCACATGCTCAGGTCTGAGAGATTAGTGTGTGTGAAAGCTGTCCTTCACTTAACTTGTTGGGAAAACTAAGATTCTTTTCACATGCAAACTCCACTCCATATATATATATGGGGAGGTACTAGCTCCAACTCTGTTTCACAGTGAAAACTGCAGGAAATTCAAACTGCAATAGGAAACAGACTGAGAACCCAGAGTAATAGTTTCTCCTGCAAACCGTTCCCTTTGTGCTAGATGAACGAACGTCTCTCCACATGCTCATTTCTGAGAGATAAGTGTGTGTGAATGCCGTCCTTCACCTAGCTTGTTGGGTAAACAAAGTTTCTTTTCAGTTGCAAAATACAATCGATACATATATATGGGGAGGTTCGATCTCCAACTCGGTTTTCCAGTGATAACTTCAGGAATTTCATACCGGCACTAGGAAACAGACTGAGAAACCAGAGTAAAATTTTCCCTTGCAACCCGTTCCCTTTGTGCTAGATGAACGAACGTCTCTCCACATGCTCAGTTCTGAGAGATAAGTGTGTGTGAAAGCCGTACTTCACCTAGCTCGTTGGGACACAAAGTTTCTTTTCACTTGCAAAATCCACTGCATTCATATATATGGGGAGGTACTAGCTCCAAATCGATTTTACAGTGAAAACTGCAGGAACTTCAAACCGGCTCTAGGAAACAGACTGAGAAACCAGAGTAAAAGTTTCTTCTGAAACCTGTTCCCTTTGTGCTATATTAACGAACGTCTCTAAACATGCTCATTTCTGAGAGTTAAGTGTGTGTGAATGCCGTCCTTCACCTAGCTTGTTGGGAACACAAAGTTTCTTTTCACTTGCAAACTCCACTCCATACATATATATGAGGATGTAAGAGCTCCAACACTGTTTTGCAGTGAAAACTGCAGGAACTTCATCCCGGCACTAGGAAACAGACTGAGAAAACAGAGAAATAGTTTCTCCTGCAACCCGTTCCCTTTGTGCTAGAAGAACGAACGTCTCTCCACATGCTCAGTTCTGAGAGATAAGTGTGTGTTAATGCCGTACTTCACCTAGCTTGTTGGGAACACAAAGTTTCTTTTCATTTGCAAACTCCAATCCATACATATATATGGGGAGGTTCTAGCTCTAAATCTTTTTCACAGTGAAATCTGCAGGAAGTTTAAACCGGCACGAGGAAACAGACTGAGAAACCAGAGTAAAACTTTCTCCTGCAACCAGTTCAATTTGTGCTAGATGAACGTACGTCTCTCCACATGCTGAGTTCTGAGAGAAATATGTGAGTTAAAACAGTCCTTCGCCTTGCTTGTTGGGAAGACAAAGTTTCTTTTCAGTTGCAAACTCCAATCCATACATATATTTGGGAAAGTAATAGCTCCATCTCTGTTTTACAGTGAATACTGCAGGAACTGCAAACCGAAACTGGGAAACAGACTGAGAAACCAGAGTAAAAGTTTCTCCTGCAACACGTTACTTTGTGGTAGATAAACGAACTTCTCTCCACATGATCAGTTCTGAGACATAAGTGTGTGTGAAAGCCGAAATTCATCTAGTTTGTTGGGAAAACAAAGATTCTTTTCAGGTGCAAACTCCAAACCATACATATATATAGGGAGGTATTAGCCCCAACAACTTTTTACAGTGAAAAGTGCAGGAAATTCTAACCAGCACTAGGAAACAAACTGAGCAACCAGAGTAAAAGTTTCCCTGCAACCCGTTCCGTATTTGCTAGATGAACGAACGTATCTCCACATGCTCAGTTCTGTGTCATAAGTGTGTGTGAAAGCCGAGTTTCACCTAGCTGGTTGGGAACACAAAGTTTCTTTTCAGTAGCAAACTCCACTCCATACATATCTATGGGTATGGGCTAGGTCCAAATTGGTTTTACAGTGAAAATGGCAGGAACATCAAATCGGAAGTAGGAAACATACTGAGAAACCAGAGTAAAACTTTCTACTGCAACCCGTTCCCTTTATGCTAGATGAAAGAACGTCTCTCCACATGCTCAGTTCTGAGATAAGTGTGTGTGAAAGCGGTCCTTAACTTAGCTTGTTGGGAACACAAAATTTCTTTTCAGTTGCAAACTCCAATCCATACATATCTATGGTTATGGAATAGCTCCAACTCGGTTTTACAGTGAAAACTGCAGGAACTTCAAACCGGCACTAGAAAACAGACTGAGAATCCAGAGTAAAATTTTCCCCGGCAACACGTTCCCTTTGTGCTAGATGAACGATCGTCTCTCCACATGCTCATTTCTGAGAGAAAATTATGTGTAAAAGCCGTCCTTCAACTAGCTTGTTGGGAAAACTAAGTTTCTTTTAGGTTGCAAACCCCATTCCATACATATATATTGGGAGGTACTAGCCCCAACACGGTTTTACATGGAAAACTGAAGGAACTTCAAACAGGCACTAGGAAACAGACTGAGAAACCAGAGTAAAAGTTTCTCCTGCAATCCGTTCCCTGTGTGCTAGATGAACGAACGTCTCTCCACATGCTCAGTTCTGAGAGATATGTGTGAGTGAAAGCCGTCCTTCAGCTAGCTTGTGGGGAACACAAAGTTTCTTTTCAGTTGCAAACACATATCCATACATATATATGGGTATGGTCTAGCTCCAACGCGGTTTTACAGTGAAAACTGCAGGAAATTCAAACCGGCACTAGGAAACAGACTGAGAAACTAGAGTAAAAGTTTCTCCTGCAAACCTTTCCCTTTCTGCTAGATGAACGAACGTCTCTCCACATGCTCATTTCTGAGAGAAAATTATGTGTGAAAGACGACCTTCAACTAACTTGTTTGGAACACAAAAATTCTATTAGGTTGCAAAATCCACTCCATACATATATATGGGGAGGTACTAGCTCCAACTCGGTTTTACAGGGAAAACTGCAGGAACTTCTAACCGGCACTAGGAAACAGACTGAGAAACCAGAATACAAGTTTCTCTTGCAATCCTTTCCCATTGTGCTAGATGAACGAACGTCTCTCCACATGCTCAGATCGCAAAGATATGTGTGTGTGAAAGCCGTAATTCACCTAGCTTGTTGGGAACCCAAAGTTTCTTTTCAGTTGCAAACTCCACTCCATACATATATATGGGGAGGTACTAGCTCCAACTCGGTTTTACAGTGAAAACTGCAGGAACTTCAAACCGGCACGAGGAAACAGAGTGAGAAACCAAAGAAAAGTTTCTACTGCAACCCGTTCCCTTTGTGCTAGATGAACGAACGTCTCCCCAGATGCTCAGTTCTTAGAGATTAGTGTGTGTGAATGCCGAAATTCACCTAGCTTTTTGGGAACACAAAGTTTCTTTTCTGTTGCAAACACAAATACATACATATATATGGGTATGGTCAAGCTCCAATGCGGTTTACAGTGAAAACTGCAGGAAAATCAAACCGGCACTAGGAAACAGACTGAGAAACTAGAGTAATAGGTTCACATGCAACCCGTTTTTTTGCTAGATGAACGAACGTCTATCCTCATGCTCAGTTCTGAGACATATGTGTGTGTGAAACCATCCTTCACCTAGCTTGTGGGGAACAAAAAATTTCTTTTCAGGTGCAATCTCCACTCCATACATATGTATGGGTATGGGCTAGCTCCAACTCGGTTTTACAGTGAAAACTGCAGGAAATTCAAACCGGCACTAGGAAACAGACTGAGAAACCAGAGTAAAAGTTTCTCCTACAACCCGTTCCTTTTCTACTAGATAAACGAACGTCTCTCCACATGCTCAATTCTGAGAGATAAGTGTGTGTGAAAGCCGTCCTTCACGTAGCTTGTTGGGAACACAAAGTTTCTTTCCAGTTGCAAACTCCACTCCATACATATCTATGGGTATGGGCAAGCTCCAACTCGGTTTTACAGTGAAAACTGCAGAAAATTCAAACCAGCACTAGGAAACAGACTGAGAAACCAGAGTAAATTTTCTCCTGCAACCCGTTCCCTTTCTGCTAGATGAACGAACGTCTCTCCACATGCTTATTTCTGTGAGAAAATTATGTGTGAAAGACGACCTTAACCTAACTTTTTTGGAACACAAAGCTTCTTTTAGGTTGCCAAATCCACTCCATACATATATATGGGGAGGTACTAGCTCAAACTCGGATTTACTGTGAAAAATGCAGAAACTTCCAAACGGCACTAGGAAATTGAGTAACCACAGAAAAGTTTCTCCTGAAACTCGTTCCCTTTTTGCTAGATGAACCAACGTCTCCCCACATGCTCAGTTCTGAGAGATAAGTGTGTGTGAAAGCCGAAATTCACCTAGCTTATTGGGAACAGAAAATTTCTTTTCAGGTGCAAACTTCACTCCATACATATATATGGGGAGGTACTAGCCCCAACCCCTTTTTCAGTGAAAATTGCAGGAACTTAAAACTGGCACTAGGAAACACACTGTGCATCCAGATTTAAAGTTTCTCCTGCAACACGTTCCCTTTGTGCTAGATGAACGAACGTCTCCGCACATGCTCCTTTCTGAGAGAAAATTATATGTGAAAGCCGTCCTTCACCTAGCTTGTTGGGAACACAAAGTATCTTTTAGGTACAAACTCCAATCCATACATATATATGGGGAGGTACTAGCTCCAACTCGGTTTTACAGGGAATACTGCAGGAACTTCAATCCGGCACTAGGAATCAGACTGAGAAACCAGAGTAAATGTTTCCCTGCCCCCCTTTCCTTTTGTGCTATATGAACGAACGTCTCTCGACTTGCTCAGTTCTGAGAGATATGTGTGTGTGAAAGCCGTCCTTCACCTAACTTGTTGGGAACACAAAGTTTCTTTTCAGTTGCAAACACAAATCCATACATATATATGGGTATGGTCTAGCTCCAACGCGGTTTTACAGTGAAAACTGCAGGAAATTCAAACCGGCACTAGGAAACAGACTGAGAAACTAGAGTAATAGTTTCACATGCCACCTGTTCTTTTTGCTAGATGAACGAACGTCTATCCACATGCTCATTTCTGAGACATAAGTGTGTGTGAAACCGTCCTTCACCTAGATTGTGGGGAACACAAAATTTCTTTTCAGGTGGAATCTCCACTCCATACATATGTATGAGTATGGGCTATCTCCAACTCTGTTTTACAGTGAAAACTGCAGGAAATTCAAACCGGCACTAGGAAACAGACTGAGAAACCAGAGTAAAAGTTTCCCCTGCAACCCGTTCCCTTTCTGCTAGATGAACGAACGTCTCTCCACATGCTCATTTCTGAGAGAAAATTATGTGTGAAAGACGACCTTCACTTAACTTGTTTGGAACACAAAGATTCTTTTAGGTTGCAATCTCCACTCCTTACATATATATGGGAAGGTACTAGCTCCAACTCGGTTTTACAGGGAAAACTGCAGGAACTTCTAACCGGCACTAGGAAACAGACTGAGAAACCAGAGTAAAAGTTTCCCCTGCAATCCGTTCCATTTGTGCTAGATGAACGAACGTCTCTCCACATGCTCAGATCGCAGAGATATGTGTGTGTGAAAGCCGTAATTCACCTAGCTTGTTGGGAAACCAAAGTTATTTTTCAGTAGAAAACTCCACTCCATACATATATATGGGGAGGTACTAGCTCCAAATCTGTTTTACAGTGAAAACTGCAGGATCTTCAAACCGGCAGTAGGAAACAGACTGAGAAACCAGAGTAAAAGTTTCACCTACAACCCGTTCCCTTTGTGCTAGATGAACGAACATCTCTCCACATGCTCAGTTCTGAGAGATCAGTGTGTGTGAAAGCCGTCCTTCACATACCTTGTTGGGAACACAATGTTTCTTTTCAGTTGCAAACTCCACTCCATACATATCTATGGGTATGGGCTAGCTCCAACTCGGTTTTACAGTGAAAACTGCAGGAACTTCAAACCGGCACGAGGAAACAGAGTGAGAAACAAGAGAAAAGTTTCTACTGCAACCCGTTCCCTTTGTGCTAGATGAACGAACGTCTCTCCACATGCTCAGTTCTTAGAGATAAGTGTGTGTGAAAGCCGAAATTCACCTAGCTTATTGGGAACACAAAGTTTCTTTTCAGGTGCAAACTTCACTCCATACATATATATGGGGAGGTACTAGCCCCAACCCCCTTTTCAGTGAAAATTGCAGGAACTTCTAACCGGCACGAGGAAACAGAGTGAGAAACCAGAGAAAAGTTTCTACTGCAACCCGTTAACTTTGTGCTAGATGAACGAACGTCTGTCCACATGCTCAGTTCTTAGAGATAAGTGTGTGTGAAAGCCGAAATTCACCTAGCTTTTTGGGAACACAAAGTTTCTTTTCTGTTGCAAACACAAATACATTCATATATATGGGTATGGTCAAGCTCCAACGCGGTTTACAGTGAAAACTGCAGGAAATTCAAACCGGCACTAGGTAACAGACTGAGAAACTAGAGTAATAGTTTCACATGCAACCCGTTTTTTTGCTAGATGAACGAACGTCTATCCTCATGCTCAGTTCTGAGACATATGTGTGTGTGAAACCGTCCTTCACCTAGCTTGTGGGGAACAAAAAATTTCTTTTCAGGTGCAATCTCCACTCCATTAATATGTATGGGTATGGGCTAGCTCCAACTCGGTTTTACAGTGAAAACTGCAGGAAATTCAAACCGGCACTAGGAAACAGACTGAGAAACCAGAGTAAAAGTTTCTCCTACAACCCGTTCCTTTTCTACTAGATAAACGAACGTCTCTCCACATGCTCAATTCTGAGAAATAAGTGTGTGTTAATGCCGTACTTCACCTAGCTTGTTGGGAACACAAAGTTTCTTTCCAGTTGCAAACTCCAATCCAAACATATATATGGGGAGGTAATAGCTTCATCTCAGTTTTACTGTGAATACTGCAGGAACTGCCAACCGAAACTGGGAAACAGACGGAGAAACCAGAGTAAAAGTTCCTCCTGCAACCCGTTCTTTGTGCTAGATAAACGAACGTCTCTCCACATGCTCAGTTCTGAGAGATAAGTGTGTGTGAAAGCCGAAATTCTCCTAGCTTGTTGGTAACACAAAGTTTATTTTCAGGTGCAAACTCCACACCATACATATATATAGGGAGGTATTAGCCCCAACACATTTTACAGTGAAAAGTGCAGGAAAGTCAAACAAGCACTAGGAAACACACTGAGCAACCAGAGTAAAAGTTTCTCCTGCAACCCGTTCCCTTTGTGCTAGATGAACGATCGTCTCTCCACATGCTCATTTCTGAGAGAAAATTATGTGTAAAAGCCGTCCTTCAACTAGCTTGTTGGGAACACTTAGTTTCTTTCAGGTTGCAATCTCCACTCCATACATATCTATGGGTATGGGCAAGCTCCAAATCGGTTTTACAGTGAAAACTGAAGAAACTTCAAACTAGCACTAGGAAACAGACTGAGAAACCAGAGTAAAAGTTTCTCCTGCAACCCGTTCCCTTGGTGCTAGATGAACGAAATTCTCTCCACATGCTCATTTCTGAGAGAAAATTATGTGTGAAAGACGAACTTCACCTAACTTGTTAGGAACACAAAGTTTCTTTTAGGTTGCAATCTCCACTCCATACATATATATGGGGAGGTACTAGCTCCAACTCGATTTTACAGGGAAAACTGCAGGAACTTCCAACCGGCACTACGAAACAGAGTGAGAAACCAGAGAAAAGTTTCTACTGCAACACTTTCCATTTGTGCTAGATGAACGAACGTCTCTCCACATGCTCAGATCCCAGTGATATGTGTGTGTGAAAGCCGTAATTCACCTAGCTTGTTGGGAACCCAAAGTTTCTTTTCAGTTGCAAACCCCACTCCATAAATATCTATGGATATGGGCTAGCTCCAACTCGGTTTTACAGTGAAAACTGCAGGAACTTCAAACCGGCATGAGGAAACAGAGTGAGAAACCAGAGAAAAGTTTCTACTGCAACCCGTTCCCTTTGTGCTAGATGAACGAACGTCTATCCACATGCTCAGTTCTTAGAGAAAAGTGTGTGTGAAAGCCGAAATTCACCTAGCTTATTGGGAACAGAAAATTTCTTTTCAGGTGCAAACTCCACTCCATACATATATATGGGGAGGTACTAGCCCCAACCCCTTTTTCAGTGAAAATTGCAGGAACTTAAAACTGGCACTAGGAAACACACTGTGCATCCAGATTTAAAGTTTCTCCTGCAACACGTTCCCTTTGTGCTAGATGAACGAACGTCTCCGCACATGCTCCTTTCTGAGAGAAAATTATATGTGAAAGCCGTCCTTCACCTAGCTTGTTGGGAACACAAAGTATCTTTTAGGTACAAACTCCAATCCATACATATATATGGGGAGGTACTAGCTCCAACTCGGTTTTACAGGGAATACTGCAGGAACTTCAATCCGGCACTAGGAATCAGACTGAGAAACCAGAGTAAATGTTTCCCTGCCCCCCTTTCCTTTTGTGCTATATGAACGAACGTCTCTCGACTTGCTCAGTTCTGAGAGATATGTGTGTGTGAAAGCCGTCCTTCACCTAACTTGTTGGGAACACAAAGTTTCTTTTCAGTTGCAAACACAAATCCATACATATATATGGGTATGGTCTAGCTCCAACGCGGTTTTACAGTGAAAACTGCAGGAAATTCAAACCGGCACTAGGAAACAGACTGAGAAACTAGAGTAATAGTTTCACATGCCACCTGTTCTTTTTGCTAGATGAACGAACGTCTATCCACATGCTCATTTCTGAGACATAAGTGTGTGTGAAACCGTCCTTCACCTAGATTGTGGGGAACACAAAATTTCTTTTCAGGTGGAATCTCCACTCCACACATATGTATGAGTATGGGCTATCTCCAACTCGGTTTTACAGTGAAAACTGCAGGAAATTCAAACCGGCACTAGGAAACAGACTGAGAAACCAGAGTAAAAGTTTCCCCTGCAACCCGTTCCCTTTCTGCTAGATGAACGAACGTCTCTCCACATGCTCATTTCTGAGAGAAAATTATGTGTGAAAGACGACCTTCACCTAACTTGTTTGGAACACAAAGATTCTTTTAGGTTGCAATCTCCACTCCTTACATATATATGGGAAGGTACTAGCTCCAACTCGGTTTTACAGGGAAAACTGCAGGAACTTCTAACCGGCACTAGGAAACAGACTGAGAAACCAGAGTAAAAGTTTCCCCTGCAATCCGTTCCATTTGTGCTAGATGAACGAACGTCTCTCCACATGCTCAGATCGCAGAGATATGTGTGTGTGAAAGCCGTAATTCACCTAGCTTGTTGGGAAACCAAAGTTATTTTTCAGTAGAAAACTCCACTCCATACATATATATGGGGAGGTACTAGCTCCAAATCTGTTTTACAGTGAAAACTGCAGGATCTTCAAACCGGCAGTAGGAAACAGACTGAGAAACCAGAGTAAAAGTTTCACCTACAACCCGTTCCCTTTGTGCTAGATGAACGAACATCTCTCCACATGCTCAGTTCTGAGAGATCAGTGTGTGTGAAAGCCGTCCTTCACATACCTTGTTGGGAACACAATGTTTCTTTTCAGTTGCAAACTCCACTCCATACATATCTATGGGTATGGGCTAGCTCCAACTCGGTTTTACAGTGAAAACTGCAGGAACTTCAAACCGGCACGAGGAAACAGAGTGAGAAACAAGAGAAAAGTTTCTACTGCAACCCGTTCCCTTTGTGCTAGATGAACGAACGTCTCTCCACATGCTCAGTTCTTAGAGATAAGTGTGTGTGAAAGCCGAAATTCACCTAGCTTATTGGGAACACAAAGTTTCTTTTCAGGTGCAAACTTCACTCCATACATATATATGGGGAGGTACTAGCCCCAACCCCCTTTTCAGTGAAAATTGCAGGAACTTCTAACCGGCACGAGGAAACAGAGTGAGAAACCAGAGAAAAGTTTCTACTGCAACCCGTTAACTTTGTGCTAGATGAACGAACGTCTGTCCACATGCTCAGTTCTTAGAGATAAGTGTGTGTGAAAGCCGAAATTCACCTAGCTTTTTGGGAACACAAAGTTTCTTTTCTGTTGCAAACACAAATACATTCATATATATGGGTATGGTCAAGCTCCAACGCGGTTTACAGTGAAAACTGCAGGAAATTCAAACCGGCACTAGGTAACAGACTGAGAAACTAGAGTAATAGTTTCACATGCAACCCGTTTTTTTGCTAGATGAACGAACGTCTATCCTCATGCTCAGTTCTGAGACATATGTGTGTGTGAAACCGTCCTTCACCTAGCTTGTGGGGAACAAAAAATTTCTTTTCAGGTGCAATCTCCACTCCATTAATATGTATGGGTATGGGCTAGCTCCAACTCGGTTTTACAGTGAAAACTGCAGGAAATTCAAACCGGCACTAGGAAACAGACTGAGAAACCAGAGTAAAAGTTTCTCCTACAACCCGTTCCTTTTCTACTAGATAAACGAACGTCTCTCCACATGCTCAATTCTGAGAGATAAGTGTGTGTGAAAGCCGTACTTCACGTAGCTTGTTGGGAACACAAAGTTTCTTTTCAGTTGCAAACTCCGCTCCATACATATCTATGGGTATGGGCAAGCTCCAAGTCGGTTTTACAGTGAAAACTGCAGAAAATTCAAACCAGCACTAGGAAACAGACTGAGAAACCAGAGTAAATTTTCTCCTGCAACCCGTTCCCTTTCTGCTAGATGAACGAACGTCTATCCACATGCTTACTTCTGAGAGAAAATTATGTGTGAAAGACGAACTTAACCTAACTTGTTTGGAACACAAAGATTCTTTTAGGTTGCAAACTCCACTCCATACATATATATGGGGAGGTACTAGCCCCAACCCCTTTTTCAGTGAAAATTGCAGGAACTTAAAACTGGCACTAGGAAACACACTGTGCATCCAGATTTAAAGTTTCTCCTGCAACACGTTCCCTTTGTGCTAGATGAACGAACGTCTCCGCACATGCTCCTTTCTGAGAGAAAATTATATGTGAAAGCCGTCCTTCACCTAGCTTGTTGGGAACACAAAGTATCTTTTAGGTACAAACTCCAATCCATACATATATATGGGGAGGTACTAGCTCCAACTCGGTTTTACAGGGAATACTGCAGGAACTTCAATCCGGCACTAGGAATCAGACTGAGAAACCAGAGTAAATGTTTCCCTGCCCCCCTTTCCTTTTGTGCTATATGAACGAACGTCTCTCGACTTGCTCAGTTCTGAGAGATATGTGTGTGTGAAAGCCGTCCTTCACCTAACTTGTTGGGAACACAAAGTTTCTTTTCAGTTGCAAACACAAATCCATACATATATATGGGTATAGTCTAGCTCCAACGCGGTTTTACAGTGAAAACTGCAGGAAATTCAAACCGGCACTAGGAAACAGACTGAGAAACTAGAGTAATAGTTTCACATGCCACCTGTTTTTTTGCTAGATGAACGAACGTCTATCCACATGCTCATTTCTGAGACATAAGTGTGTGTGAAACCGTCCTTCACCTAGATTGTGGGGAACACAAAATTTCTTTTCAGGTGGAATCTCCACTCCACACATATGTATGAGTATGGGCTATCTCCAACTCGGTTTTACAGTGAAAACTGCAGGAAATTCAAACCGGCACTAGGAAACAGACTGAGAAACCAGAGTAAAAGTTTCCCCTGCAACCCGTTCCCTTTCTGCTAGATGAACGAACGTCTCTCCACATGCTCATTTCTGAGAGAAAATTATGTGTGAAAGACGACCTTCACCTAACTTGTTTGGAACACAAAGATTCTTTTAGGTTGCAATCTCCACTCCTTACATATATATGGGAAGGTACTAGCTCCAACTCGGTTTTACAGGGAAAACTGCAGGAACTTCTAACCGGCACTAGGAAACAGACTGAGAAACCAGAGTAAAAGTTTCCCCTGCAATCCGTTCCATTTGTGCTAGATGAACGAACGTCTCTCCACATGCTCAGATCGCAGAGATATGTGTGTGTGAAAGCCGTAATTCACCTAGCTTGTTGGGAAACCAAAGTTATTTTTCAGTAGAAAACTCCACTCCATACATATATATGGGGAGGTACTAGCTCCAAATCTGTTTTACAGTGAAAACTGCAGGATCTTCAAACCGGCAGTAGGAAACAGACTGAGAAACCAGAGTAAAAGTTTCACCTACAACCCGTTCCCTTTGTGCTAGATGAACGAACATCTCTCCACATGCTCAGTTCTGAGAGATCAGTGTGTGTGAAAGCCGTCCTTCACATACCTTGTTGGGAACACAATGTTTCTTTTCAGTTGCAAACTCCACTCCATACATATCTATGGGTATGGGCTAGCTCCAACTCGGTTTTACAGTGAAAACTGCAGGAACTTCAAACCGGCACGAGGAAACAGAGTGAGAAACAAGAGAAAAGTTTCTACTGCAACCCGTTCCCTTTGTGCTAGATGAACGGACGTCTCTCCACATGCTCAGTTCTTAGAGATAAGTGTGTGTGAAAGCCGAAATTCACCTAGCTTATTGGGAACACAAAGTTTCTTTTCAGGTGCAAACTTCACTCCATACATATATATGGGGAGGTACTAGCCCCAACCCCCTTTTCAGTGAAAATTGCAGGAACTTCTAACCGGCACGAGGAAACAGAGTGAGAAACCAGAGAAAAGTTTCTACTGCAACCCGTTAACTTTGTGCTAGATGAACGAACGTCTGTCCACATGCTCAGTTCTTAGAGATAAGTGTGTGTGAAAGCCGAAATTCACCTAGCTTTTTGGGAACACAAAGTTTCTTTTCTGTTGCAAACACAAATACATTCATATATATGGGTATGGTCAAGCTCCAACGCGGTTTACAGTGAAAACTGCAGGAAATTCAAACCGGCACTAGGTAACAGACTGAGAAACTAGAGTAATAGTTTCACATGCAACCCGTTTTTTTGCTAGATGAACGAACGTCTCTCCTCATGCTCAGTTCTGAGACATATGTGTGTGTGAAACCGTCCTTCACCTAGCTTGTGGGGAACAAAAAATTTCTTTTCAGGTGCAATCTCCACTCCATTAATATGTATGGGTATGGGCTAGCTCCAACTCGGTTTTACAGTGAAAACTGCAGGAAATTCAAACCGGCACTAGGAAACAGACTGAGAAACCAGAGTAAAAGTTTCTCCTACAACCCGTTCCTTTTCTACTAGATAAACGAACGTCTCTCCACATGCTCAATTCTGAGAGATAAGTGTGTGTGAAAGCCGTCCTTCACGTAGCTTGTTGGGAACACAAAGTTTCTTTTCAGTTGCAAACTCCACTCCATACATATCTATGGGTATGGGCAAGCTCCAACTCGGTTTTACAGTGAAAACTGCAGAAAATTCAAACCAGCACTAGGAAACAGACTGAGAAACCAGAGTAAATTTTCTCCTGCAACCCGTTCCCTTTCTGCTAGATGAACGAACGTCTATCCACATGCTTATTTCTGAGAGAAAATTATGTGTGAAAGACGAACTTAACCTAACTTGTTTGGAACACAAAGATTCTTTTAGGTTGCAAACTCCACTCCATACATATATATGGGGAGGTACTAGCTCCAACTCGGTTTTACAGGGAACACTGCAGGAACATCTACCCGGCACTAGGAAACAGACTGAGTGTCCAGAGTAAAAGTTTCCCTGCAACTCATTCCCTTTGTGCTAGATGAACCAACGTATCTCCACATGCTCAATTCTGAGAGATAAGTGTGTGTGAAAGCCGCCCTTCACCTAGCTTGTTGGGAACACAAAGTTCCTTTTAGGTTGCAAAATCCACTCCATACATATATATGGGGAGGTACTAGCTCCAACTCGGTTTTACAGTGAAAACTGCAGAAACTTCCAAACGGCACTAGGAAATTTAGTAACCACAGAAAAGTTTCTCATGAAACCCGTTCCCTTTTTGCTAGATGAACCAACGTCTCCCCACATGCTCAGTTCTGAGATATAAGTGTGTGTGAAAGCCGAAATTCTACTAGCTTGTTGGTAACACAAAGTTTATTTTCAGGTGCAAACTCCAATCCATACATATATATGGGGAGGTACTAGCCCCAACCCCTTTTTCAGTGAAAATTGCAGGAACTTAAAACTGGCACTAGGAAACACACTGTGCATCCAGATTTAATGTTTCTCCTGCAACACGTTCCCTTTGTGCTAGATGAACGAACGTCTCCGCACATGCTCCTTTCTGAGAGAAAATTATATGTGAAAGCCGTCCTTCACCTAGCTTGTTGGGAACACAAAGTATCTTTTAGGTACAAACTCCAATCCATACATATATATGGGGAGGTACTAGCTCCAACTCGGTTTTACAGGGAATACTGCAGGAACTTCAATCCGGCACTAGGAATCAGACTGAGAAACCAGAGTAATGTTTCCCTGCCCCCTTTCCTTTTGTGCTATATGAACGAACGTCTCTCGACTTGCTCAGTTCTGAGAGATAAGTGTGTGTGAAAGCCGTCCTTCATATAGCTTGTTTGGAAAAAAAGTTTCTTTTCAGATGCAAACTCCGCTCCATATATTTATAGGGGGTGGTACTAGCACCTAAACAGTTTTACAGTGAAAATTGCAGAAACTTCATACCGGCACGAGGAAACAGACTGAGAAACCAGAGTAAATCTTTCTCCTGCAACGCGTTCCAATTGTGATAGATGAACGTACGTCTCTCCACATGCTCAGTTCTGAGACATATGTGTGATTTAAAACAGTCCTTCTCCTTGTTTGTTGGGAACACAAAGTTTCTTTCCAGTTACAAACTCCAATCCAAACATATAACTGGGGAGGTAATAGCTTCATCTCGGTTTTACTGTGAATACTGCAGGAACTGCCAACCGAAACTGGGAAAAATACTGAGAAACCAGAGTAAAAGATTCTCCTGCAACCCGTTCTTTGTGCTAGATAAACGAACGTCTCTCCACATGCTCAGTTCTGAGAGATAAGTGTGTGTGAAAGCCGAAATTCACCTAGCTTGTTGGGAACACAAAGTTTATTTTCAGGTGCAAACTCCACACCATACATATATATAGGGAGGTATTAGCCCCAACACATTTTACAGTGAAAAGTGCAGGAAAGTCAAACAAGCACTAGGAAACACACTGAGCAACCAGAGTAAAAGTTTCTCCTGCAACCCTTTCCCTTTGTGTTAGATGAACGATCGTCTCTCGACATGCTCATTTCTGAGAGAAAATTATGTGTAAAGCCGTACTTCAACTAGCTTGTTGGGAACACTAAGTTTCTTTTAGGTTGCAATCTCCATTCCGTACATATATATGCGGAGGTACTAGCTCCACCTCGGTTTTACAGGGAAAACTGCAGGAACTTCAAACCGGCACTAGGAAACAGACTGAGAAACCAGAGTAAATGTTTCTCCTGCAAACCGTTCCCTTTGTGCTAGATGAACGAACGTCTCTCCACATGCTCAGTTCGGAGAGATAAATGTGTGTGAAAGCCGTACTTCACCTAGCTTGTTGGGAACACAAAGTTTCTTTCAGTTGCAAACTCCACCCAATACATATCTATGGGTATGGGCAAGCTCCAAATCAGTTTTACAGTGAAAACTGAAGAAACTTCAAACTAGCACTAGGAAACAGACTGAGAAACCAGAGTAAAAGTTTCTCCTGCAAACCATTCCCTTTCTGCTAGATGAACGAAAGTCTCTCCACATGCTCATTTCTGAGAGAAAATTATGTGTGAAAGACGAACTTCACCTAACTTCTTTGGAACACAAAGTTTCTTTTAGGTTGCAATCTCCACTCCATACATATATATGGGGAGGTACTAGCTCCAACTCGATTTTACAGGGAAAACTGCAGGAACTTCTAACCGGCACTACGAAACAGAGTGAGAAACCAGAGAAAACTTTCTACTGCAACCCTTTCCATTTGTGCTAGATGAACGAACGTCTCTCCACATGCTCAATTCGCAGTGATATGTGTGTGTGAAAGCCGTAATTCACCTAGCTTGTTGGGAACCCAAAGTTTCTTTTCAGTTGCAAACCCCTCTCCATAAATATCTATGGGTATGGGCTAGCTCCAACTCGGTTTTACAGTGAAAACTGCAGGAACTTCAAACCGGCATGAGGAAACAGAGTGAGAAACCAGAGAAAAGTTTCTACTGCCTCCCGTTCCCTTTGTGCTAGATGAACGAACGTCTCTCCACATTCTCAGTTCTTAGAGTAAAGTGTGTGTGAAAGCCGAAATTCACCTAGCTTATTTGGAACACAATGTTTCTTTTCAGGTGCAAACTCCACTCCATAAATATATATGGGGAGGTACTAGCCCCAACCCATTTTTTAGTGAAAATTGCAGGAACTTAAAACCGGCACTAGGAAACACACTGTGCATTCAGATTTAAAGTTTCTCCTGCAACACGTTCCCTTTGTGCTAGATGAACGAATGTCTCCGCACATGCTCCTTTCTGAGAGAAAATTATATGTGAAAGCCTTCCTTCACCTAACTTGTTGGGAACACAAAGTATCTTTTATGTACAAACTCCAATCCATACATATATATGGGGAGGTACTATCTCCAACTCGGTTTTACAGGGAATACTGCAGGAACTTCAATCCGGCACTAGGAATCAGACTGAGAAAACAGAGTAAATGTTTCCCTGCCACCCGTTTCTTTTGTGCTAGATGAACGAACGTCTATCGACTTGCTCAGTTCTGAGAGATATGTGTGTGTGAAAGCCGTCCTTCACCTAACTTGTTGGGAACACAAAGTTTCTTTTCAGTTGCAAACACAAATCCATACATATATATGGGTATGGTCTAGCTCCAACGCGGTTTTACAGTGAAAACTGCAGGAAATTCTAACCGGCACTAGGAAACATACTGAGAAACTAGAGTAATAGTTTCACATGCCACCCGTAATTTTTGCTAGATGAACGAACGTCTATCCACATGCTCAGTTCTGAGACATAAGTGTGTGTGAAACCGTCCTTCAGCTAGATTGTGGGGAACACAAAATTTCTTTTCAGGTGGAATCTCCACTCCATACATATGTATGAGTATGGGCTAGCTCCAACTCGGTTTTACAGTGAAAACTGCAAGAAATTCAAACCGGCACTAGGAAACAGACTGAGAAACCAGTGTAAAAGTTTCTCCTGCAACACGTTCCTTTTCTGCTAGATAAACTAACGTCTCTTCACATGCTCAATTCTGAGAGATAAGTGTGTGTGAAAGCCGTCCTTCACGTAGCTTGTTGGGAACACAAAGTTTCTTTTTAGTTGCAAACTCCACTCCATACATATCTATGGGTATGGGCAAGCTCAAACTCGGTTTTACAGTGAAAACTGCAGAAACCTCAAACCAGCACTAGGAAACAGACTGAGAAACCAGAGTAAAAGTTTCCCCTGCAACCCGTTCCCTTTCTGCTAGATGAACGAACGTCTCTCCACATGCTCATTTCTGAGAGAAAATTATATGTGAAAGACGACCTTCACCTAACTTGCTTGGAACACAAAGATTCTTTTAGGTTTCAAACTCCACTCCATACATATATATGGGAAGGTACTAGCTCCAACTCGGTTTTACAGGGAAAACTGCAGGAACTTCTAACCGGCACTAGGAAACAGATTGAGAAACCAGAGTAAAAATTTCTACTGCAATCCGTTCCATTTGTTCTAGATGAACGAACATCTCTCCACATGCTCAGATCGCAGAGATATGTGTGTGTGAAAGCCGTATTTCACCTAGCTTGTTGGGAACCCAAAGTTTTTTTTCAGTTGCAAACTCCACTCCATACATATATATGGGGAGGTACTAGCTCCAAATCTGTTTTACAGTGAAAACTGCAGGATCTTCAAACCGGCAGTAGGAAACAGACTGAGAAACCAGAGTAAAAGTTTCACCTACAACCCGTTCCCTTTGTGCTAGATGAACGAACATCTCTCCTCATTCTCAGTTCTGAGAGATCAGTGTGTGTGAAAGCCGCCCTTCACATACCTTGTTGGGAACACAATGTTTCTTTTCAGTTGCAAACCCCACTGCATACATATCTATGGGTATGGGCTAGCTCCAACTCGGTTTTACAGTGAAAACTGCAGGAACTTCAAACCGGCACGAGGAAACAGAGTTAGAAACAAGAGAAAAGTTTCTACTGCAACCAGTTCCCTTTGTGCTAGATGAACGAACGTCTCTCCACATGCTCAGTTCTTAGAGATAAGTGTGTGTGAAAGCCGAAATTCACCTAGCTTATTGGGAACACAAAGTTTCTTTTCAGGTGCAAACTCCACTCCATACATATATATGGGGAAGTACTAGCCCCAACCCCCTTTTCAGTGAAAATTGCAGGAACTTAAAACCGGCACTAGGAAACAAAATGAGCATCCAGATTTAAATTTTCTCCTGCAACACGTTCCCTTTGTGCTAGATGAACGAATGTCTCCCAACATGATCCTTTCTGAGAGAAAATTATATGTGAAAGCTGTCCTTCACCTAGCTTCTAGGGAACACAAAGTTTCTTGTAGGTACAAATTCCACTCCTTACATATATATGGGGAGGTACTAGATCCAACTCGGATTTAAAGGGAAAACTGCAGGAACTTCAATCCGGCACTAGGAATCAGACTGAGAAATCAGAATAACTGTTTCTCCTGCCACCCGTTCCCTTTCTGCTAGATGAACGAACGTCTCTCCACTTGCTCAGTTCTGAGAGATAAGTGTGTGTGAAAGCCGTCCTTCACCTAGCTTGTTGGGAACACAAAGTTTATTTTCAGTTGCAAACACAAATCCATACATATATATGGGTATGGTCTAGCTCCAACGCGGTTTTACAGTGAAAACTGCAGGAAATTCAAAAGGCACTAGGAAACAGACTGAGAAACTAGAGTAATAGATTCACATGCAACCCGTTGTTTTTGCTGGATGAACGAACGTCTATCCACATGCTCAGTTCTGAGACATAAGTGTGTGTGAATCCGTCCTTCACCTACATTGTGGGGAACACAAAATTTCTTTTCATGTGCAATCTCCACTCCATACATATGTATGGGTATGGGCTAGCTCCAACTCGGTTTTACAGTGAAAACTGCAGGAAATTCAAACCGGCACTAGGAAACAGACTGAGAAACCAGAGTAAAAGTTTCTCCTGCAACCCGTTCCCTTTCTGCTAGATAAACGAACGTCTCTCCACATGCACAATTCTGAGAGATAAGTGTGTGTGAAAGCCGTTCTTCATGTAGCTTCTTGGGAACACAAAGTTTCTTTTCATAAACAAACTCCACTCCATACATATCTATGGGTAGGGGCTATTTCCAACTCTGTTTTACAGTGAAAACTGCAGGAAATTCAAACCAGCACTAGGAAACAGAATGAGAAACCAGAGTAAAATTTCTCCTGCAAACCGTTCCCTTTGTGCTAGATGAACGAACGCATCTCCACATGCTCAGATCGCAGAGATATGTGTGTGTGAAAGCCGTAATTCACCTAGCTTGTTGGGAACCCAAAATTTCTTTTCAGTTGCCAACTCCACTCCATATATATATATGGGGAGGTACTAGCTCCAAATCTGTTTTACAGTGAAAACTGCAGGAACTTCAAACCGGCAGTAGGAAACAGACTGAGAAACCAGAGTAAAAGTTTCACCTGCAACCCGTTCCCTTTGTGCTAGATGAACGAACATCTCTCCACGTGCTCAGTTCGGAGAGATATGTGTGTGTGAAAGCCTCCCTTCACGTAGCTTGTTGGGAACACAAAGTTTCTTTTCACTTGCAAACTCCAATCCATACATATATATGGGTAGGTACGAGTTCCAACTCGATTTTACAGTGAAAACTGCAGGAACTTCAAACCGGCACTAGGAAACAGACTGAGAAACCAGAGTAAAGGATTCCCCTGCAACCCGTTCCCTTTGTGCTAGATGAACGAACGTCTCTCCACATGCTCAGTTCTGAGAGAAATTTGTGTGTGAAAGCCGTCCTTCACTTAGCTTGTTGGGAACACATAGATTGTTTTCACTTGCAAACACCACTCCATAAATATATATGGGGAGGTACTAGCTCCAACACGTTTTTACAGTGAAAACTGCAGGAACTTCAAACCGGCAGTAGGAAACAGACTGAGAAACCAGAGTAAAAGTTTGTCATGCAACCCGTTCACTTTGTGCTAGATGAACGATCGTCTCTCCACATGCTCAGTTCTGAGAGAAAAGTGTGTGTGAAAGCCGTCCTTCAACTAGCTTGTTGGGATCACAAAGTTTCTTTTCATTTGCAAACTCCACTCCATGCATATATATGTGGAGGTACTAGCTCCATCTCGGTTTACAGTGAAAACTGCAGGAACTTCAAAACGATTGTAGGAAACAGACTGAGAAACCAGAGTAAAAGTTTCACCTGCAACCCGTTCCCTTTGTGCTAGATGAACGAACGTCTCTCCACATGCTCAGTTCTGAGAGATAATTGTGTGTGAAAGCAGTACTTCACCTAGCTTGTTGGGAACACATAGTTTCTTTTCAGTTGCAAACTCCACTCCATACTTATATATGGGGATATACTAGATCCAAATCGGTTTTACAGTGAAAACTGCGGAAATTCAAACCGGCACTAGGAAACAACTGAGAAACCAGAGTAAAAGTTTCTCCTGCAACCCGTTAATTTGTGCTAGATGAACGAACGTCTCTCTTCATGCTCAGTTCTGAGAGGTAAATGTGTGTGAAAGCCGTCCTTCACCTAGATTGTTGGGAACACATAGATTCTTTTCACTTGCAATCTCCACTCCATACATATATATGGGGAGGTAAGAGCTTCAAGTCTGTTTTACAGAGAAATCTGCAGGAACTTCAAACCGGCACTAGGAAATAGACTGAGAAACCAGATTTAAAGTTTCCCTTGGAACCCGTTCCCTTTTTGCTAGATGAATGAAAGTCTCTCCACATGCTCAGTTCTGAGAGATAAGTGTGTGAATGTCGTACTTCACATAGCTTGTTGTGAACACAAAGTTTCTTTTCTCTTGCAAACTCTTCTCCATACATATAAATGGGGAGGTACTAGCTCCAACTCGATTTTACAGTGAAAACTGCAGGAACTTCATACCGGCACTAGGAAACAGACTGAGAAACCCGAGTAAAAGTTTCTCTTACAAACCGTTCCCTTTGTGCTAGATGAACGAACGTCTCTCCACATGCTCAGTTCTGAGAAATAAGTGTGTGTGAAAGCCGTCGTTCAACTAGCATGTTGGGAACACAAAGTTTCTTTTCACTTGCCAATTCCACACCATACATATATAAGGGGAATACGAGCTCCAACTCGGTTATACAGTGAAAATTTCAGGAACTTCAAACAGGCACTAGGAAACAGACTGAGAAACCAGTGTAGAAGTTTCACTGCAACCCGTTCCATTTGTGCTAGATGAAAGAAAGTCTCTCCACATGTTCAGTTCTGAGAGAAAATTGGGTGTGAAAGCCGTCCTTCAACTAGCTTGTTGGGAACACATAGTTTCTTTTCACTTGCAAACTCCACTCCATACATATATATGGGGAGGTACTAGCTCCAACTCGGTTTTACAGTGAAAACTGCAGGAACTTCAAACCGGCAGTAGGAAACAGACTGAGAATCCAGAGTAAAAGTTTCCCCTGCAACCGGGTCCCTTTTTGCTAGATGAACGAACTTCTCTCCACATGCTCAGTTCTGAGAGATAAGTGTGTGTGAAAGCCGTCCTTCAACTATCTTGTTGGGATCACAAAGTTTCTTTTGATTTGCAAACTCCACTCCATGCATATATATGGGGAGGTACTAGCTCCAAATCTGTTTACAGTGAAAACTGAAGGAAGTTCAAACCGGCAGTAGGAAACAGACTGAGAAACCAGAGTAAAAGTTTCACCTGCAACCCGTTCCCTTTGTGCTAGATGAACGAACATCTCTCCACGTGCTCAGTTCGGAGAGATATGTGTGTGTGAAAGCCTCCCTTCACCTAGCTTGTTGGGAACACAAAGTTTCTTTTCACTTGCAAACTCCAATCCATACATATATATGGGTAGGTACGAGTTCCAACTCGTTTTTACAGTGAAAACTGCAGGAACTTCAAACCGGCAGTAGGAAACAGACTGAGAAACCAGAGTAAAAGTTTGTCATGCAACCCGTTCACTTTGTGCTAGATGAACGATCGTCTCTCCACATGCTCAGTTCTGAGAGAAAAGTGTGTGTGAAAGCCGTCCTTCAACTAGCTTGTTGGGATCACAAAGTTTCTTTCATTTGCAAACTCCACTCCATGCATATATATGTGGAGGTACTAGCTCCATCTCGGTTTACAGTGAAAACTGCAGGAACTTCAAAACGATTGTAGGAAACAGACTGAGAAACCAGAGTAAAAGTTTCACCTGCAACCCGTTCCCTTTGTGCTAGATGAACGAACGTCTCTCCACATGCTCAGTTCTGAGAGATAATTGTGTGTGAAAGCAGTACTTCACCTAGCTTGTTGGGAACACATAGTTTCTTTTCAGTTGCAAACTCCACTCCATAATTATATATGGGGATATACTAGATCCAAATCGGTTTTACAGTGAAAACTGCGGAAATTCAAACCGGCACTAGGAAACAGACTGAGAAACCAGAGTAAAAGTTTCTCCTGCAACCCGTTAATTTGTGCTAGATGAACGAACGTCTCTCTTCATGCTCAGTTCTGAGAGGTAAATGTGTGTGAAAGCCGTCCTTCACCTAGATTGTTGGGAACACATAGATTCTTTTCACTTGCAAACTCCACTCCATACATATATATGGGGAGGTAAGAGCTTCAAGTCTGTTTTACAGAGAAATCTGCAGGAACTTCAAACCGGCACTAGGAAATAGACTGAGAAACCAGATTTAAAGTTTCCCTTGGAACCCGTTCCCTTTTTGCTAGATGAATGAAAGTCTCTCCACATGCTCAGTTCTGAGAGATAAGTGTGTGAATGCCGTACTTCACATAGCTTGTTGTGAACACAAAGTTTCTTTTCTCTTGCAAACTCTTCTCCATACATATAAATGGGGAGGTACTAGCTCCAACTCGATTTTACAGTGAAAACTGCAGGAACTTCATACCGGCACTAGGAAACAGACTGAGAAACCCGAGTAAAAGTTTCTCTTGCAAACCGTTCCCTTTGTGCTAGATGAACGAACGTCTCTCCACATGCTCAGTTCTGAGAAATAAGTGTGTGTGAAAGCCGTCGTTCAACTAGCATGTTGGGAACACAAAGTTTCTTTTCACTTGCCAATTCCACACCATACATATATATGGGGAATACGAGCTCCAACTCGGTTATACAGTGAAAATTTCAGGAACTTCAAACAGGCACTAGGAAACAGACTGAGAAACCAGTGTAGAAGTTTCACTGCAACCCGTTCCATTTGTGCTAGATGAAAGAAAGTCTCTCCACATGTTCAGTTCTGAGAGAAAATTGGGTGTGAAAGCCGTCCTTCAACTAGCTTGTTGGGAACACATAGTTTCTTTTCACTTGCAAACTCCACTCCATACATATATATGGGGAGGTACTAGCTCCAACTCGGTTTTACAGTGAAAACTGCAGGAACTTCAAACCGGCAGTAGGAAACAGACTGAGAATCCAGAGTAAAAGTTTCCCCTGCAACCGGGTCCCTTTTTGCTAGATGAACGATCTTCTCTCCACATGCTCAGTTCTGAGAGATAAGTGTGTGTGAAAGCCGTCCTTCAACTATCTTGTTGGGATCACAAAGTTTCTTTTGATTTGCAAACTCCACTCCATGCATATATATGGGGAGGTACTAGCTCCAAATCTGTTTACAGTGAAAACTGAAGGAAGTTCAAACCGGCAGTAGGAAACAGACTGAGAAACCAGAGTTAAAGTTTCTCCTGCAACCTGTTCCTTTTGTGCTAAGTAAACGAACCTCTCTCCACATGCTCAGTTCTGAGAGATAAGTGTGTGTGAAAGCCTTACTTCACCTAACTTGTTGGGAACAAAAAGTTTCTTTTCACCAGAAAAATCCACTCCATAAATATATATGGGGAGGTACGAGCTCCAACTCGGTTTTACAGTGAAAACTGCAGGAACTTCAAACCGGCTGTAGGAAACAGACTGAGAAACCAGAGTAAAAGTTTCTCCTGCATACCGTTCCCTTTGTGCTAGCTGAACGAACGTCTCTCCACATGCTCAGTTCTCAGAGATATGTGTGTGAAAGCCGTCCTTCACCTAGCTTGTTGGGAACACAAAGTTTCTTTTCAGTTGCAAACTCCACTCCATACATATATATGGGGAGGTACTAGCTCCAAATCTGTTTTACAGTGAAAACTGCAGGAAATTCAAACCGGCACTATAAAACAGACTGAGAAACCAGAGTAAAAGTTTCTCCTGCAACCCGTTCCCCTTGTGCTAGATGAACGAACGTCTCTCCACAAGCTAAGTACTGAGAGAAAAGTGTGTGTGAAAGCCGACCTTCAAATAGCTTGTTGGGAACACAAAGTTTCTTTTCACTTGCCAATTCCACACCATATATATATATGGGGATTACGAGCTCCAACTCGGTTTTACAGTGAAAATTGCAGGAACTTCAAAATGGCACTAGGAAACAGACTGAGAAACCAGAGTAGAAGTTTCTCCTGCAACACGTTCCCTTTGTGCTAGATGAACGAACGTCTCTCCACATGCTCAGATCTTAGAGATAAGTGTGTGTGAAAGCCTTCCTTCACCTAACTTGTTTGGAACACAAAGTTTCTTTTCAGTTGCAAACTCCACTCCATACATATATATGTGGAGGTACTAGCTCCAACTCGGTTTTACAGTGAAAACTGCAGGAACTTCAAACCGGCACTAGGAAACAGACTGAGAACCCAGAGTAAAATTTCTCCTGCAACCCGTTCCGTTTGTGCTAGATGAACGAACGTCTCTCGACATGCTCAGTTCTGAGAGATATGTGTTTGTGAAAACCGTACTTCACCTAGCTAGTTGGGAAAACAAAGATTCTTTTCACTTGCAATCCCCACTCCATACATATATATGGGGAGGTACTAGCTCCAACTCGGTTTTACAGGGAAAACTGCAGGAAGTTCAAACCGGCAGTAGGAAACAGACTAAGAATCCAGAGTAAAAGTTTCTCCTGCAAACCGTTCCCTTTGTGCTAGATGAACGAACGTCACTCCACATGCTCAGTTCTGAGGGATAAGTGTGTGTGGAAGCCGTACATCAACTAGCTTGTTGGGATCACAAAGTTTCTTTTCATTTGCCAACTCCACTCCATGCAAATATATGGGGAGGTTCTAGCTCCAAATCGGTTTACATTGAAAACTGCAGGAACTTCAAACCGGCAGTAGGAAACAGACTGAGAAACCAGAGATAAAGTTTCTCCTGCAACCCGTTCTCTTTGTGCCAGATGAACGAACGTCTCTCCACGAGCTCAGTTCTGAGAGATATGTGTGTGTGAAAGCAGTACTTCACCTAGCTTGTTGGGAAAACCAAGTTCCTTTTCAGTTGCAAACTCCAATTCATACATTTATATGGGGAGATACTACCTCCAAATCGGTTTTACAGTGAAAACTGCAGGAAATTCAAACCGGTAGTAGGAAACTTTCTTAGAAACCAGAGTAAAATTTCACATGAAACCCGTTCCCTTTGTGCTAGATGAACGAACGTCTCTCCACATGCTAAGTTCTGAGAGATAAGTGTGTGTGAAAGCCGACTTCACCTAGCATGTTGGGAACACAAAGTTTCTTTTCAGATGCAAATTCCACTCCATACATATATATGGGGAGGTACAAGCTCCAACTCGGTTTTACAGTGAAAAATGCAGGAACTTCAAACCGGCACTAGGAAACAGACTGAGAAACCAGAGAAATAGTTTCTCCTGCAACCCGATACCTTTGTGCTAGATGAACGAACATCTATCCACATGCTCAGTTCTGAGAGATAAGTGTGTGTGAAAGCCGTCATTCACCTAGCTTGTTGGGAACACAAAGTTTCTTTCAGTTGCAAACTCCACTCCTTACATATATATGGGGAGGTAATTGCTGCAACTCGGTTTTACAGTGAAAACTGCAGGAACTTCAAACCGGAACTAGGAAACAGACTGAGAAACCAGAGTAAAGTTTCTCCTTCAACCCGATCCCTTTGTGCTAGATGAACGAACGTCTCTCCACATGCTCAGTTCTGAGAGATAAGTGTGTGTGGAAGCCGTACATCAACTAGCTTGTTGGGATCACAAAGTTTCTTTTCATTTGCAACCTCCACTCCATGCATATATATGGGGAGGTACTAGCTCCAAATCGGTTTACATTGAAAACTGCAGGAACTTCAAACCGGCAGTAGCAAACAGACTGAGAAACCAGAGATAAAGATTCTCCTGCAACCCGTTCCCTTTGTGCCAGTTGAACGAACGTCTCTCCACAAGTTCAGTTCTGAGAGATAAGTGTGTGTGAAAGCCGTCCTTCACCTAGCTTGTTGGGAACACAAAGTTTCTTTTCACTTGCCAATTCCACTCCATAAATATATATGGGGAGGTACGAGCTCAACTCGGTTTTACAGTGAAAACTGCAGGAACTTCAAACCGGCACTAAGAAACAGACTGAGAAACCAGTGTAAAAGATTCTCCTGCAAACCTTTCCCTTTGTGCTAGATGCACGAAAGTCTCTCCACATGCTCAGTTCTGAGAGAAATTTGTGTATGAAAGCCGTCCTTCACCTAGCTTTTTGGGAACACATAGTTTCTTTTCACTTGAAAACTCCAGTCCATACATATATATGGGGAGGTACTAGCTCCAACACGGTTTTACAGAGAAAACTGCAGGAAATTCAAACCGGCACTAGGAAACAGACTGAGAAACCAGAGTAAAAGTACCTCCTGCCACCCGTTCCATTGGTGCTAGGTGAAGGAACGTCTCGCCACATGCTCATTTCTGAGTGATAAGTGTGTGTGAAAGACTTCCTTCACCAACTTGTAGGGAACACAAAGATTCTTTTCACTTGAAAAATCCACTCCATACATATATATGGGGAGGTTCGATCTCCAACTCGGTTTTCCACTGATAACTTCAGGAATTTCATACCGGCACCAGGAAACAGACTGAGAAACCAGAGTAAAATTTTCCCCTGCAAACCGTTCCCTTTGTGCTAGATGAACGAACGTCTCTCCACATGCTCAGTTCTTAGAGAAAAGTGTGTGTGAAAGCCGAAATTCACCTAGCTTATTGGGAACAGAAAATTTCTTTTCAGGTGCAAATTCCACTCCATACATATATATGGGGGGGTACTAGCCCCAACCCCTTTTTCAGTGAAAATTGCAGGAACTTAAAACTGGCACTAGGAAACACACTGTGCATCCAGATTTAAAGTTTCTCCTGCAACACGTTCCCTTTGTGCTAGATGAACGAACGTCTCCGCACATGCTCCTTTCTGAGAGAAAATTATATGTGAAAGCCGTCCTTCACCTAGCTTGTTGGGAACACAAAGTATCTTTTAGGTACAAACTCCAATCCATACATATATATGGGGAGGTACTAGCTCCAACTCGGTTTTACAGAGAATACTGCAGGAACTTCAATCCGGCACTAGGAATCAGACTGAGAAACCAGAGTAAATGTTTCCCTGCCCCCCTTTCCTTTTGTGCTATATGAACGAACGTCTCTCGACTTGCTCAGTTCTGAGAGATATGTGTGTGTGAAAGCCGTCCTTCACCTAACTTGTTGGGAACACAAAGTTTCTTTTCAGTTGCAAACACAAATCCATACATATATATGGGTATAGTCTAGCTCCAACGCGGTTTTACAGTGAAAACTGCAGGAAATTCAAACCGGCACTAGGAAACAGACTGAGAAACTAGAGTAATAGTTTCACATGCCACCCGTACTTTTTGCTAGATGAACGAACGTCTATCCACATGCTCAGTTCTGAGACATAAGTGTGTGTGAAACCGTCCTTCACCTAGATTGTGGGGAACACAAATTTTCTTTTTAGTTGCAAACTCCACTCCATACATATCTTTGGGTATGGGCAAGCTCAAACTCGGTTTTACAGTGAAAACTGCAGAAACCTCAAACCAGCACTAGGAAACAGACTGAGAAACCAGAGTAAAAGTTTCCCCTGCAACCCGTTCCCTTTCTGCTAGATGAACGAACGTCTCTCCACATGCTCATTTCTGAGAGAAAATTATGTGTGAAAGACGAACTTCACCTAACTTGTTTGGAACACAAAGATTCTTTTAGGTTGCAAACTCCACTCCTTACATATATATGGGAAGGTACTAGCTCCAACTCGGTTTTACAGGGAAAACTGCAGGAACTTCTAACCGGCACTAGGAAACAGACTGAGTAACCAGAGTAAAGTTTCCCCTGCAATCCGTTCCATTTGTGCTAGATGAACGAACGTCTCTCCACATGCTCAGATCGCAGAGATATGTGTGTGTGAAAGCCGTAATTCACATAGCTTGTTGGGAACCCAAAGTTATTTTTCAGTTGAAAACTCCACTCCTTACATACATATGGGGAGGTACTAGCTCCAAATCTGTTTTACAGTGAAAACTGCAGGATCTTCAAACCGGCAGTAGGAAACAGACTGAGAACCCAGAGTAAAAGTTTCACCTACAACCCGTTCCCTTTGTGCTAGATGAACGAACATCTCTCCACATGCTCAGTTCTGAGAGATCAGTGTGTGTGAAAGCCGTCCTTCACATACCTTGTTGGGAACACAATGTTTCTTTTCAGTTGCAAACTCCACTCCATACATATCTATGGGTATGGGCTAGCTCCAACTCGGTTTTACAGTGAAAACTGCAGGAACTTCAAACCGGCACGAGGAAACAGAGTGAGAAACAAGAGAAAAGTTTCTACTGCAACCCGATCCCTTTGTGCTAGATGAACGAACGTCTCTCCACATGCTCAGTTCTTAGAGATAAGTGTGTGTGAAAGCCGAAATTCACCTAGCTTATTGGGAACACAAAGTTTCTTTTCAGGTGCAAACTTCACTCCATACATATATATGGGGAGGTACTAGCCCCAACCCCCTTTTCAGTGAAAATTGCAGGAACTTCTAACCGGCACGAGGAAACAGAGTGAGAAACCAGAGAAAAGTTTCTACTGCAACCCGTTAACTTTGTGCTAGATGAACGAACGTCTGTCCACATGCTCAGTTCTTAGAGATAAGTGTGTGTGAAAGCCGAAATTCACCTAGCTATTTGGGAACACAAAGTTTCTTTTCTGTTGCAAACACAAATACATTCATATATATGGGTATGGTCAAGCTCCAACGCGGTTTACAGTGAAAACAGCAGGAAATTCAAACCGGCACTAGGAAACAGACTGAGAAACTAGAGTAATAGTTTCACATGCAACCCGTTGTTTTGCTAGATGAACGAACGTCTATCCTCATCCTCAGTTCTGAGACATATGTGTGTGTGAAACCGTCCTTCACCTAGCTTGTGGGGAACAAAAAATTTCTTTTCAGGTGCAATCTCCACTCCATAAATATGTATGGGTATGGGCTAGCTCCAACTCGGTTTTACAGTGAAAACTGCAGGAAATTCAAACCGGCACTAGGAAACAGACTGAGAAACCAGAGTAAAAGTTTCTCCTACAACCCGTTCCTTTTCTACTAGATAAACGAACGTCTCTCCACATGCTCAATTCTGAGAGATAAGTGTGTGTGAAAGCCTTCCTTCACCTAACTTGTTTGGAACACAAAGATTCTTTTAGGTTGCAAACTCCACTCCATACATATATATGGGGAGGTACTAGCTCCAACTCGGTTTTACAGGGAACACTGCAGGAACATCTACCCGGCACTAGGAAAGAGACTGAGTGTCCAGAGTAAAAGTTTCCCCTGCAACCCATTCCCTTTGTGCTAGATGAACCAACGTATCTCCACATGCTCAATTCTGAGAGATAAGTGTGTGTGAAAGCCGCCCTTCACCTAGCTTGTTGGGAACACAAAGTTCCTTTTAGGTTGCCAAATCCACTCCATACATATATATGGGGAGGTACTAGCTCCAACTCGGTTTTACAGTGAAAACTGCAGAAACTTCCAAACGGCACTAGGAAATTGAGTAACCACAGAAAAGTTTCTCCTGAAACCCGTTCCCTTTTTGCTAGATGAACCAACGTCTCCCCACATGCTCAGTTCTGAGAGATAAGTGTGTGTGAAAGCCGTCCTTCATATAGCTTGTTTGGAAAAAAAGTTTCTTTTCAGATGCAAACTCCGCTCCATATATTTATAGGGGGTGGTACTAGCACCTAAACAGTTTTACAGTGAAAATTGCAGAAACTTCATACCGGCACGAGGAAACAGACTGAGAAACGAGAGTAAATCTTTCTCCTGCAACGCGTTCAATTTGTGCTAGATGAACGTACGTCTCTCCACATGCTCAGTTCTGAGACATATGTGTGAATTAAAACAGTCCTTCTCCTGGTTTGTTGGGAACACAAAGTTTCTTTCCAGTTGCAAACTCCAATCCAAACATATATCTGGGGAGGTAATAGCTTCATCTCGGTTTTACTGTGAATACTGCAGGAACTGCCAACCGAAACTGGGAAACAGACTGAGAAACCAGAGTAAAAGTTTCTCCTGCAACCCGTTCTTTGTGCTAGATAAACGAAAGTCTCTCCACATGCTCAGTTCTGAGAGATAAGTGTGTGTGAAAGCCGAAATTCACCTAGCTTGTTGGGAACACAAAGTTTATTTTCAGGTGCAAACTCCACACCATACATATATATAGGGAGGTATTAACCCCAACACATTTTACAGTGAAAAGTGCAGGAAAGTCAAACAAGCACTAGGAAACACACTGAGCAACCAGAGTAAAAGTTTCTCCTGCAACCCGTTCCCTTTGTGTTAGATGAACGATCGTCTCTCCACATGCTCATTTCTGAGAGAAAATTATGTGTAAAAACCGTACTTCAACTAGCTTGTTGGGAACACTAAGTTTCTATTAGGTTGCAATCTCCATTCCGTACATATATATGCGGAGGTACTAGCTCCAACTCGGTTTTACAGGGAAAACTGCAGGAACTTCAAAACGGCACTAGGAAACAGACTGAGAAACCAGAGTAAATGTTTCTCCTGCAAACCGTTCCCTTTGTGCTAGATGAATGAACGTCTCTCCACATGCTCAGATCGCAGTGATATGTGTGTGTGAAAGCCGTAATTCACCTATCTTGTTGGGAACCCAAAGTTTCTTTTCAGTTGCAAACCCCTCTCCATAAATATCTATGGGTATGGGCTAGCTCCAACTCGGTTTTACAGTGAAAACTGCAGGAACTTCAAACCGGCATGAGGAAACAGAGTGAGAAACCAGAGAAAAGTTTCTACTGCAACCCGTTCCCTTTGTGCTAGATGAACGAACGTCTCTCCACATGCTCAGTTCTTAGAGTAAAGTGTGTGTGAAAGCCGAAATTCACCTAGCTTATTTGGAACACAAGGTTTCTTTTCAGGTGCAAACTCCACTCCATACATATATATGGGGAGGTACTAGCCCCAACCCATTTTTCAGTGAAAATTGCAGGAACTTAAAACCGGCACTAGGAAACACACTGTGCATTCAGATTTAAAGTTTCTCCTGCAACCCTTTCCCTTTGTGCTAGATGAACGAACGTCTCCGCACATGCTCCTTTCTGAGAGAAAATTATATGTGAAAGCCTTCCTTCACCTAACTTGTTGGGAA
The DNA here is from genome assembly GCF_048773025.1 of Camelus bactrianus. Lineage (NCBI taxonomy): Eukaryota > Metazoa > Chordata > Mammalia > Artiodactyla > Camelidae > Camelus > Camelus bactrianus. The sequence continues at coordinate 137,517,142 of NC_133539.1, read as the reverse complement.
CACAAAGTATCTTTTATGTACAAACTCCAATCCATACATATATATGGGGAGGTACTATCTCAACTCGGTTTTACAGGGAATACTGCAGGAACTTCAATCCGGCACTAGGAATCAAACTGAGAAAACAGAGTAAATGTTTCCCTGCCACCCGTTTCTTTTGTGCTAGATGAACGAACGTCTATCGACTTGCTCAGTTCTGAGAGATATGTGTGTGTGAAAGCCGTCCTTCACCTAGCTTGTTGGGAACACAAAGTTTATTTTCAGTTGCAAACACAAATCCATACATATATATGGGTATGGTTTAGCTCCAATGCGGTTTTACAGTGAAAACTGCAGGAAATTCAAACCGGCACTAGGAAACATACTGAGAAACTAGAGTAATAGTTTCACATGCCACCCGTACTTTTGCTAGATGAACGAACGTCTATCCACATGCTCAGTTCTGAGACATAAGTGTGTGTGAAACCGTCCTTCACCTAGATTGTGGGGAACACAAAGTTTCTTTTTAGTTGCAAACTCCACTCCATACATATCTATGGGTATGGGCAAGCTCAAACTCGGTTTTACAGTGAAAACTGCAGAAACCTCAAACCAGCACTAGGAAACAGACTGAGAAACCAGAGTAAAAGTTTCCCCTGCAACCCGTTCCCTTTCTGCTAGATGAACGAACGTCTCTCCACATGCTCATTTCTGAGAGAAATTTATATGTGAAAGACGAACTTCACCTAACTTGGTTGGAACACAAAGATTCTTTTAGGTTGCAAACTCCACTCCATACATATATATGGGAAGGTACTAGCTCCAACTCGGTTTTACAGGGAAAACTGCAGGAACTTCTAACCGGCACTAGGAAAAAGATTGAGAAACCAGAGTAAAAGTTTCTCCTGCAATCCGTTCCATTTGTGCTAGATGAAAGAACGTCTCTCCACATGCTCAGATCGCAGAGATATGTGTGTGTGAAAGCCGTAATTCACCTAGCTTGTTGGGAACCCAAAGTTTTTTTTCAGTTGCAAACTCCACTCCATACATATATATGGGGAGGTACTAGCTCCAAATCTGTTTTACAGTGAAAACTGCAGGATCTTCAAACCGGCAGTAGGAAACAGACTGAGAAACCAGAGTAAAAGTTTCACCTACAACCCGTTCCCTTTGTGCTAGATGAACGAACATCTCTCCACATTCTCAATTCTGAGAGATCAGTGTGTGTGAAAGCCGCCCTTCACATACCTTGTTGGGAACACAATGTTTCTTTCCAGTTGCAAACTCCACTGCATACATATCTATGGGTATGGGCTAGCTCCAACTCGGTTTTACAGTGAAAACTGCAGGAACTTCAAACCGGCACGAGGAAACAGTGTTAGAAACAAGAGAAAAGTTTCTACTGCAACCAGTTCCCTTTGTGCTAGATGAACGAACGTCTCTCCACATGCTCAGTTCTTAGAGATAAGTGTGTGTGAAAGCCGAAATTCACCTAGCTTATTGGGAACACAAAGTTTCTTTTCAGGTGCAAACCCCACTCCATAAATATATATGGGGAATTACTAGCCCCAAACCCCTTTTCAGTGAAAATTGCAGGATCTTAAAACCGGCACTAGGAAACCAACTGAGCATCCAGATTTAAATTTTCTCCTGCAACACGTTCCCTTTGTGCTAGATGAACGAATGTCTCCCAACATGATCCTTTCTGAGAGAAAATTATATGTGAATGCTGTCCTTCACCTAGCTTCTAGGGAACACAAAGTTTCTTTTAGGTACAAATTCACTCCTTACATATATATGGGGAGGTAGTAGATCCAACTCGGTTTTAAAGGGAAAACTGCAGGAACTTCAATCTGGCACTAGGAATCAGACTGAGAAATCAGAATAATTGTTTCTCCTGACACCCGTTCCCTTTGTGCTAGATGAACGATCGTCTCTCCACATGCTCAGTTCTGAGAGAAAAGTGTGTGTGAAAGCCGTCCTTCAACTAGCTTGTTGGGATCACAAAGTTTCTTTTAATTTGCAAACTCCACTCCATGCATATATATGTGGAGGTACTAGCTCCATCTCGGTTTACAGTGAAAAGTGCAGGAACTTCAAAACGATTGTAGGAAACAGACTGAGAAACCAGAGTAAAAGTTTCTCCTGCAACCCGTTCCCTTTGTGCTAGATGAACGAACGTCTCTCCACATGCTCAGTTCTGAGAGATAAGTGAGTGTGAAAGCCGTCCTTCAACTAGCTTGTTGGGAACACAAAGTTTATTTTCAGTTGCAAACAGAAATCCATATATATATATGGGTATGGTCTAGCTCCAATGCGGTTTTACAGTGAAAACTGCAGGAAATTCAAAAGGCACTAGGAAACAGACTGAGAAACTAGAGTAATAGTTTCACATGCAACCCGTTGTTTTTGCTAGATGAACGAACGTCTATCCACATGCTCAGTTCTGAGACATAAGTGTGTGTGAATCCGTCCTTCACCTAGCTTGTGGGGAACAAAAAATTTCTTTTCAGGTGCAATCTCCACTCCATAAATATGTATGGGTATGGGCTAGCTCCAACTCGGTTTTACAGTGAAAACTGCAGGAAATTCAAACCGGCACTAGGAAACAGACTGAGAAACCAGAGTAAAAGTTTCTCCTACAACCCGTTCCTTTTCTACTAGATAAACGAACGTCTCTCCACATGCTCAATTCTGAGAGATAAGTGTGTGTGAAAGCCTTCCTTCACCTAACTTGTTTGGAACACAAAGATTCTTTTAGGTTGCAAACTCCACTCCATACATATATATGGGGAGGTAATAGCTCCAACTCGGTTTTACAGGGAACACTGCAGGAACATCTACCCGGCACTAGGAAAGAGACTGAGTGTCCAGAGTAAAAGTTTCCCCTGCAACCCATTCCCTTTGTGCTAGATGAACCAACGTATGTCCACATGCTCAATTCTGAGAGATAAGTGTGTGTGAAAGCCGCCCTTCACCTAGCTTGTTGGGAACACAAAGTTCCTTTTAGGTTGCCAAATCCACTCCATACATATATATGGGGAGGTACTAGCTCCAACTCGGTTTTACAGTGAAAACTGCAGAAACTTCCAAACGGCACTAGGAAATTGAGTAACCACAGAAAAGTTTCTCCTGAAACCCGTTCCCTTTTTGCTAGATGAACCAACGTCTCCCCACATGCTCAGTTCTGAGAGATAAGTGTGTGTGAAAGCCGTCCTTCATATAGCTTGTTTGGAAAAAAAGTTTCTTTTCAGATGCAAACTCCGCTCCATATATTTATAGGGGGTGGTACTAGCACCTAAACAGTTTTACAGTGAAAATTGCAGAAACTTCATACCGGCACGAGGAAACAGACTGAGAAACCAGAGTAAATCTTTCTCCTGCAACGCGTTCAATTTGTGCTAGATGAACGTACGTCTCTCCACATGCTCAGTTCTGAGACATATGTGTGAATTAAAACAGTCCTTCTCCTGGTTTGTTGGGAACACAAAGTTTCTTTCCAGTTGCAAACTCCAATCCAAACATATATCTGGGGAGGTAATAGCTTCATCTCGGTTTTACTGTGAATACTGCAGGAACTGCCAACCGAAACTGGGAAACAGACTGAGAAACCAGAGTAAAAGTTTCTCCTGCAACCCGTTCTTTGTGCTAGATAAACGAACGTCTCTCCACATGCTCAGTTCTAAGAGATAAGTGTGTGTGAAAGCCGAAATTCACCTAGCTTGTTGGGAACACAAAGTTTATTTTCAGGTGCAAACTCCACACCATACATATATATAGGGAGGTATTAACCCCAACACATTTTACAGTGAAAAGTGCAGGAAAGTCAAACAAGCACTAGGAAACACACTGAGCAACCAGAGTAAAAGTTTCTCCTGCAACCCGTTCCCTTTGTGTTAGATGAACGATCGTCTCTCCACATGCTCATTTCTGAGAGAAAATTATGTGTAAAAGCCGTACTTCAACTAGCTTGTTGGGAACACTAAGTTTCTATTAGGTTGCAATCTCCATTCCGTACATATATATGCGGAGGTACTAGCTCCAACTCGGTTTTACAGGGAAAACTGCAGGAACTTCAAAACGGCACTAGGAAACAGACTGAGAAACCAGAGTAAATGTTTCTCCTGCAAACCGTTCCCTTTGTGCTAGATGAACGAACGTCTCTCCACATGCTCAGATCGCAGTGATATGTGTGTGTGAAAGCCGTAATTCACCTATCTTGTTGGGAACCCAAAGTTTCTTTTCAGTTGCAAACCCCTCTCCATAAATATCTATGGGTATGGGCTAGCTCCAACTCGGTTTTACAGTGAAAACTGCAGGAACTTCAAACCGGCATGAGGAAACAGAGTGAGAAACCAGAGAAAAGTTTCTACTGCAACCCGTTCCCTTTGTGCTAGATGAACGAACGTCTCTCCACATGCTCAGTTCTTAGAGTAAAGTGTGTGTGAAAGCCGAAATTCACCTAGCTTATTTGGAACACAAGGTTTCTTTCAGGTGCAAACTCCACTCCATACATATATATGGGGAGGTACTAGCCCCAACCCATTTTTCAGTGAAAATTGCAGGAACTTAAAACCGGCACTAGGAAACACACTGTGCATTCAGATTTAAAGTTTCTCCTGCAACCCTTTCCCTTTGTGCTAGATGAACGAACGTCTCCGCACATGCTCCTTTCTGAGAGAAAATTATATGTGAAAGCCTTCCTTCACCTAACTTGTTGGGAACACAAAGTATCTTTTATGTACAAACTCCAATCCATACATATATATGGGGAGGTACTATCTCCAACTCGGTTTTACAGGGAATACTGCAGGAACTTCAATCCGGCACTAGGAATCAAACTGAGAAAACAGAGTAAATGTTTCCCTGCCACCCGTTTCTTTTGTGCTAGATGAACGAACGTCTATCGACTTGCTCAGTTCTGAGAGATATGTGTGTGTGAAAGCCGTCCTTCACCTAGCTTGTTGGGAACACAAAGTTTATTTTCAGTTGCAAACACAAATCCATACATATATATGGGTATGGTCTAGCTCCAATGCGGTTTTACAGTGAAAACTGCAGGAAATTCAAACCGGCACTAGGAAACATACTGAGAAACTAGAGTAATAGTTTCACATGCCACCCGTACTTTTTGCTAGATGAACGAACGTCTATCCACATGCTCAGTTCTGAGACATAAGTGTGTGTGAAACCGTCCTTCACCTAGATTGTGGGGAACACAAAGTTTCTTTTTAGTTGCAAACTCCACTCCATACATATCTATGGGTATGGGCAAGCTCAAACTCGGTTTTACAGTGAAAACTGCAGAAACCTCAAACCAGCACTAGGAAACAGACTGAGAAACCAGAGTAAAAGTTTCCCCTGCAACCCGTTCCCTTTCTGCTAGATGAACGAACGCCTCTCCACATGCTCATTTCTGAGAGAAATTTATATGTGAAAGACGACCTTCACCTAACTTGCTTGGAACACAAAGATTCTTTTAGGTTGCAAACTCCACTCCATACATATATATGGGAAGGTACTAGCTCCAACTCGGTTTTACAGGGAAAACTGCAGGAACTTCTAACCGGCACTAGGAAAAAGATTGAGAAACCAGAGTAAAAGTTTCTCCTGCAACCCGTTCCCTTTGTGCTAGATGAACGAACATCTCTCCACATTCTCAATTCTGAGAGATCAGTGTGTGTGAAAGCCGCCCTTCACATACCTTGTTGGGAACACAATGTTTCTTTTCAGTTGCAAACTCCACTGCATACATATCTATGGGTATGGGCTAGCTCCAACTCGGTTTTACAGTGAAAACTGCAGGAACTTCAAACCGGCACGAGGAAACAGTGTTAGAAACAAGAGAAAAGTTTCTACTGCAACCAGTTCCCTTTGTGCTAGATGAACGAACGTCTCTCCACATGCTCAGTTCTTAGAGATAAGTGTGTGTGAAAGCCGAAATTCACCTAGCTTATTGGGAACACAAAGTTTCTTTTCAGGTGCAAACCCCACTCCATAAATATATATGGGGAAATACTAGCCCCAAACCCCTTTTCAGTGAAAATTGCAGGATCTTAAAACCGGCACTAGGAAACCAACTGAGCATCCAGATTTAAATTTTCTCCTGCAACACGTTCCCTTTGTGCTAGATGAACGAATGTCTCCCAACATGATCCTTTCTGAGAGAAAATTATATGTGAATGCTGTCCTTCACCTAGCTTCTAGGGAACACAAAGTTTCTTTTAGGTACAAATTCACTCCTTACATATATATGGGGAGGTAGTAGATCCAACTCGGTTTTAAAGGGAAAACTGCAGGAACTTCAATCTGGCACTAGGAATCAGACTGAGAAATCAGAATAATTGTTTCTCCTGACACCCGTTCCCTTTGTGCTAGATGAACGATCGTCTCTTCACATGCTCAGTTCTGAGAGAAAATTGTGTGTGAAAGCCGTCCTTCAACTAGCTTGTTGGGATCACAAAGTTTCTTTTAATTTGCAAACTCCACTCCATGCATATATATGTGGAGGTACTAGCTCCATCTCGGTTTACAGTGAAAAGTGCAGGAACTTCAAAACGATTGTAGGAAACAGACTGAGAAACCAGAGTAAAAGTTTCTCCTGCAACCCGTTCCCTTTGTGCTAGATGAACGAACGTCTCTCCACATGCTCAGTTCTGAGAGATAAGTGAGTGTGATAGCCGTCCTTCAACTAGCTTGTTGGGAACACATAGTTTATTTTCAGTTGCAAACAGAAATCCATATATATATATAGGTATGGTCTAGCTCCAATGCGGTTTTACAGTGAAAACTGCAGGAAATTCAAAAGGCACTAGGAAACAGACTGAGAAACTAGAGTAATAGTTTCACATGCAACCCGTTGTTTTTGCTAGATGAACGAACGTCTATCCACATGCTCAGTTCTGAGACATAAGTGTGTGTGAATCCGTCCTTCACCTAGATTGTGGGGAACACAAAATTTATTTCATGTGCAATCTCCACTCCATACATATGTATGGGTATGGGCTAGCTCCAACTCGGTTTTACAGTGAAAACTGCAGGAAATTCAAACCGGCACTAGGAAACAGACTGAGAAACCAGAGTAAAAGTTTCTCCTGCAACCCGTTCCCGTTCTGCTAGATAAACGAACGTCTCTCCACATGCACAATTCTGAGAGATAAGTGTGTGTGAAAGCCGTTCTTCATGTAGATTCTTGGGAACACAAAGTTTCTTTTCATAAACAAACTCCACTCCATACATATCTATGGGTAGGGGCTATTTCCAACTCTGTTTTACAGTGAAAACTGCAGGAAATTCAAACCAGCACTAGGAAACAGAATGAGAAACCAGAGTAAAATTTCTCCTGCAAACCGTTCCCTTTGTGCTAGATGAACGAACGCATCTCCACATTCTCAGATCGCAGAGATATGTGTGTGTGAAAGCCGTAATTCACCTAGCTTGTTGGGAACCCAAAATTTCTTTTCAGTTGCCAACTCCACTCCATACATATATATGGGGAGGTACTAGCTCCAAATCTGTTTTACAGTGAAAACTGCAGGAACTTCAAACCGGCAGTAGGAAACAGACTGAGAAACCAGAGTAAAAGTTTCACCTGCAACCCGTTCCCTTTGTGCTAGATGAACGAACATCTCTCCACGTGCTCAGTTCGGAGAGATATGTGTGTGTGAAAGCCTTCCTTCACCTAGCTTGTTGGGAACACAAAGTTTCTTTTCACTTGCAAACTCCAATCCATACATATATATGGGTAGGTACGAGTTCCAACTCGATTTTACAGTGAAAACTGCAGGAAATTCAAACCGGCACTAGGAAACAGACTGAGAAACCAGAGTAAAGGATTCCCCTGCAACCCGTTCCCTTTGTGCTAGATGAACGAACGTCTCTCCACATGCTCAGTTCTGAGAGAAATTTGTGTGTGAAAGCCGTCCTTCACTTAGCTTGTTGGGAACACATAGATTCTTTTCACTTGCAAACTCCACTCCATAAATATATATGGGGAGGTACTAGCTCCAACCCGTTTTTACAGTGAAAACTGCAGGAACTTCAAACTGGCAGTAGGAAACAGACTGAGAAACCAGAGTAAAAGTTTGTCATGCAACCCGTTCACTTTGCCCAAATGAACGATCGTCTCTCCACATGCTCAGTTCTGAGAGAAAAGTGTGCGTGAAAGCCGTCCTTCAACTAGCTTGTTGGGATCACAAAGTTTCTTTACATTTGCAAACTCCACTCCATGCATATATATGTGGAGGTAATAGCTCCATCTCGTTTTACAGTGAAAACTGCAGGAACTTCAAAAAGATTGTAGGAAACAGACTGAGAAACCAGAGTAAAAGTTTCTCCTGCAACCCGTTCCCTTTGTGCTAGATGAACGAACGTCTCTCCACATGCTCAGTTCTGAGAGATAAGTGTGTGTGAAAGCCGTCCTTCAACTAGCTTGTTGGGAACACATAGTTTCTTTTCAGTTGCAAACTCCACTCCATAATTATATATGGGGATATACTAGATCCAAATCGGTTTTACAGTGAAAACTGCGGAAATTCAAACCGGCAATAGGAAACAGACTGAGAAACCAGAGTAAAAGTTTCTCCTGCAACTCGTTAATTTGTGCTAGATGAACGAACGTCTCTCCTCATGCTCAGTTCTGAGAGATAAATGTGTGTGAAAGCCGTCCTTCACCTAGATTGTTGGGAACACATACTTTCTTTTCAGTTGCTAACTCCAATCTATACATATATATGGGGAGGTAAGAGCTTCAAGTCTGTTTTACAGAGAAATCTGCAGGAAATTCAAACCGGCACTAGGAAATAGACTGAGAAACCAGAGTTAAAGTTTCTCTTGGAACCCGTTCCCTTTTTGCTAGATGAATGAAAGTCTCTCCACTTGCTCAGTTCTGAGAGATAAGTGTGTGTGAAAGCCGTCCTTCAACTATCTTGTTGGGATCACAAAGTTTCTTTTGATTTGCAAACTCCACTCCATGCATATATATGGGGAGGTACTAGTTCCAAATCTGTTTACAGTGAAAACTGAAGGAAGTTCAAACCGGCAGTAGGAAACAGACTGAGAAACCAGAGTTAAAGTTTCTCCTGCAACCTGTTCCTTTTGTGCTAGATGAACGAACCTCTCTCCACAGGCTCAGTTCTGAGAGATAAGTGTGTGTGAAAGCCTTACTTCACCTAACTTGTTGGGAACACAAAGTTTCTTTTCACCAGAAAAATCCACTCCATAAATATATATGGGGAGGTACGAGCTCCAACTCGGTTTTACAGTGAAAACTGCAGGAACTTCAAACCGGCTGTAGGAAACAGACTGAGAAACCAGAGTAAAAGTTTCTCCTGCATCCCTTTCCCTTTGTGCTAGATGAACGAACGTCTATCCACATGCTCAGTTTTGAGAGTAAAGTGTGTGTGAAAGCCGTCCTTCTCCTAGCTTGTTTGGAACACAAAGTTTCTTTTCAGTTGCAAACTCCACTCCATATATATATATATGGGGAGGTACTAGCTCCAAATCTGTTTTACAATGAAAACTGCAGGAACTTCAAACCGGCACTAGGAAACAGACTGAGAAACCAGAGTAAAAGTTTCTCCTGCAACCCGTTCCCCTTGTGCTAGATGAACGAACGTCTCTCCACAAGCTAAGTACTGAGAGATAAGTGTGTGTGAAACCGAACTTCAAATAGCTTGTGGGGAACACAAAGTTTCTTTTCACTTGCCAATTCCACACCATACATATATATGGGGATTACGAGCTCCAACTCGGTTTTACAGTGAAAATTGCAGGAACTTCAAAATGGCTCTAGGAAACAGACTGAGAAACCAGAGTAGAAGTTTCTCCTGCAACACGTTCCCTTTGTGCTAGATGAAAGAAAGTCTCTCCACATGTTCAGTTCTGAGAGAAAAGTGTGTGTGAAAGACGTCCATCACCTAGCTTGTTGGGAACACATAGATTCTTTTCACTTGCAAACTCCAATCCATACATATATATGGGGAGGTACTAGCTCCAACACAGTTTTACAGGGAAAACTGCAGGAAATTCAAACCGGCACTAGGAAACAGACTGAGAAACCAGAGTAGAAGTTTCTCCAGCAAACCGTTCCCTTTGTGCTAGATGAAAGAAAGTCTCTCCACATGTTCAGTTCTGAGAGAAAAATGTGTGTGAAAGACTTCCATCACCTAGCTTGTTGGGAACACATAGTTTATTTTCACATGCAAACTCCACTCCATACATATATATGGGGAGGTACTAGCTCCAATACTGTTTTACAGTGAAAACTGCAGGAAATTCAAACCGGCACTAGGAAACAGACTGAGAAACCAGAGTAAAAATTTCCCCTGCAACCCGTTCCCTTTGTGCTAGATGAACGAACGTCTCTCCACATGCTCAGTTCTGAGAGATAAGTGTGTGTGAAAGCCGTCCTTCACCTAGCTTGTTGGGAACACAAAGTTTCTTTTCACTTGCAAACCCCGCTCCATACATATATATGGGGAGGTACTAGCTCCAACTCCGTTTTACAGTGAAAACTGCAGGAACTTCATACCGGCACTAGGAAACAGACGGAGAAACCAGAGTAAAAGTTTCTCCTGCAACCTGTTCCCTTTGTGCTAGATGAACGAACTTCTCTCCACATGCTCAGTTCTGAGAGATAAGTGTGTGTTAAAGCCGTCCTACACCAAGCTTGTTGGGAACACAAAGATTCTTTTCAGTTGCAAACTCCACTCCATAAATATAATGGGGAGGTATGAGCTCCAACACGTTTTTACAGTGAAAACTGCAGGAACTTCAACCCGGCAATAGGAAACAGACTGAGAAACCAGAGTAAAAGATTCTCCTGCAACACGTTCCCTTTGTGCTAGATGAACGAAGGTCTCTCCACATGCTCTGTTCTGAGAGAAAATTGTGTGTGAAAGCCGTCCTTCACCTAGCTTGTTGGGAACACAAAGTTTCTTTTAACTTGCAATCTCCAATCTTTACATATATATGGGGAGGTACTAGCTCCAACTCGATTTTACAGAGAAAACTGCAGGAACTTCTAACCGGCATTAGGAAACAGAATGAGAATCCAGAGTAAAAGTTTCTCCTGCAAACGGTTCCCTTTGTGCTAGATGAACGATCGTCTCTACACATGCTCAGTTCTGAGAGAAAATTGTGTGTGAAAGCCGTCCTACACCTAGCTTGTTGGGAACACATAGTTTCTTTTCACTTGTGAACTCCACTCCATACATATATATGTGGAGGTACTAGCTCCAACTCGGTTTTACAGTGAAAACTGCAGGAGCTTCATACCGGCAGTAGGAAACAGACTGAGAATCCAGAGTAAAAGTTTCCCCTGCCACCGGGTCCCTTTTTGCTAGATGAACGATCGTCTCTCCACATGCTCAGTTCTGAGAGATAAGTGTGTGTGAAAGCCGTCCTTCAACTATCTTGTTGGGATCACAAAGTTTCTTTTGATTTGCAAACTCCACTCCATGCATATATATGGGGAGGTACTAGCTCCAAATCTGTTTACAGTGAAAACTGAAGGAAGTTCAAACCGGCAGTATGAAACAGACTGAGAAACCAGAGTTAAAGTTTCTCCTGCAACCTGTTCCTTTTGTGCTAGATGAACGAACCTCTCTCCACATGCTCAGTTCTGAGAGATAAGTGTGTGTGAAAGCCTTACTTCACCTAACTTGTTGGGAACACAAAGTTTCTTTTCACCAGAAAAATCCACTCCATAAATATATATGGGGAGGTACGAGCTCCAACTCGGTTTTACAGTGAAAACTGCAGGAAATTCAAACCGGCTGTAGGAAACAGACTGAGAAACCAGAGTAAAAGTTTCTCCTGCATCCCGTTCCCTTTGTGCTAGATGAACGAACGTCTATCCACATGCTCAGTTTTGAGAGTAAAGTGTGTGTGAAAGCCGTCCTTCTCCTAGCTTGTTTGGAACACAAAGTTTCTTTTCAGTTGCAAACTCCCCTCCATATATATATATGGGGAGGTACTAGCTCCAAATCTGTTTTACAATGAAAACTGCAGGAACTTCAAACCGGCACTAGGAAACAGACTGAGAAACCAGAGTAAAAGTTTCTCCTGCAACCCGTTCCCCTTGTGCTAGATGAAAGAACGTCTCTCCACAAGCTAAGTACTGAGAGATAAGTGTGTGTGAAAGCCGAACTTCAAATAGCTTGTGGGGAACACAAAGTTTCTTTTCACTTGCCAATTCCACACCATACATATATATGGGGATTACGAGCTCCAACTCGGTTTTACAGTGAAAATTGCAGGAACTTCAAAATGGCACTAGGAAACAGACTGAGAAACCAGAGTAGAAGTTTCTCCTGCAACACGTTCCCTTTGTGCTAGATGAAAGAAAGTCTCTCCACATGTTCAGTTCTGAGAGAAAAGTGTGTGTGAAAGACGTCCATCACCTAGCTTGTTGGGAACACATAGATTCTTTTCACTTGCAAACTCCAATCCATACATATATATGGGGAAGTAGTAGCTCCAACACAGTTTTACAGGGAAAACTGCAGGAAATTCAAAGCGGCACTAGGAAACAGACTGAGAAACCAGAGTAGAAGTTTCTCCAGCAAACCGTTCCCTTTGTGCTAGATGAAAGAAAGTCTCTCCACATGTTCAGTTCTGAGAGAAAAGTGTGTGTGAAAGACTTCCATCAAATAGCTTGTTGGGAACACATAGTTTATTTTCACATGCAAACTCCACTCCATACATATATATGGGGAGGTACTAGCTCCAATACTGTTTTACAGTGAAAACTGCAGGAAATTCAAACCGGCACTAGGAAACAGACTGAGAAACCAGAGTAAAAATTTCCCCTGCAACCCGTTCCCTTTGTGCTAGATGAACGAACGTCTCTCCACATGCTCAGTTCTGAGAGATAAGTGTGTGTGAAAGCCGTCCTTCACCTAGCTTGTTGGGAACACAAAGTTTCTTTTCACTTGCAAACCCCGCTCCATACATATATATGGGGAGGTACTAGCTCCAACTCCGTTTTACAGTGAAAACTGCAGGAACTTCAAACCGGCACTAGGAAACAGACGGAGAAACCAGAGTAAAAGTTTCTCCTGCAACCCGTTCCCTTTGTGCTAGATGAACGAACTTCTCTCCACATGCTCAGTTCTGAGAGATAAGTGTGTGTTAAAGCCGTCCTTCACCAAGCTTGTTGGGTACACAAAGATTCTTTTCAGTTGCAAACTCCACTCCATAAATATAATGGGGAGGTACGAGCTCCAACACGTTTTTACAGTGAAAATTTCAGGAACTTCAACCCGGCAATAGGAAACAGACTGAGAAACCAGAGTAAAAGTTTCTCCTGCAACACGTTCCCTTTGTGCTAGATGAACGAAGGTCTCTCCACATGCTCTGTTCTGAGAGATAATTGTGTGTGAAAGCCGTCCTTCACCTAGCTTGTTGGGAACACAAAGTTTCTTTTAACTTGCAATCTCCAATCTTTACATATATATGAGGAGGTACTAGCTCCAACTCGATTTTACAGAGAAAACTGCAGGAACTTCTAACCGGCATTAGGAAACAGACTGAGAATCCAGAGTAAAAGTTTCTCCTTCAAACGGTTCCCTTTGTGCTAGATGAACGATCGTCTCTCCACATGCTCAGTTCTGAGAGAAAATTGTGTGTGAAAGTCGTCCTACACCTAGCTTGTTGGGAACACATAGTTTCTTTTCACTTGTGAACTCCACTCCATACATATATATGTGGAGGTACTAGCTCCAACTCGGTTTTACAGTGAAAACTGCAGGAGCTTCATACCGGCAGTAGGAAACAGATTGAGAATCCAGAGTGATAGTTTCTCCTGCAACCCGTTCCCTTTGTGCCAGATGAACGAACGTCTCTCCACGAGCACAGTTCTGAGAGATATGTGTGTGTGAAAGCCGTCCTTCACCTAGCTTGTTGGGAAAACCAAGTTCTTTTTCAGTTGCAAACTCCAATTCATACATTTATATGGGGAGATACTACCTCCAAATCGGTTTTACAGTGAAAACTGCAGGAAATTCAAACCGGCAGTAGGAAACTTTCTTAGAAACCAGAGTAAAAGTTTCACATGAAACCCGTTCCGTTTGTGCTAGATGAACGAGCGTCTCCCCACATGCTCAGTTCTGAGGGATAAGTGTGTGTGAAAGCCTCCCTTCACATAACTTGTTGTGAACACAAAGTTTCTTTTCAGTTGCAAACTCCACTCCATACATATATATGGGGAGGTACAAGCTCCAACACGGATAGACAATGAAAACTGCAGGAACTTCATACCGGCACTAAGAAACAGACTGAGAAACCAGAGTAAAAGTTTCTCCTGCAATCCGTTCCCTTTGTGCTAGATGAACGAACGTCTCTCCACATGCTCAATTCTGCTAGATAAGTGTGTTTGAAAGCCGTCCTTCACCTAGCTTGTTGGGAAAACAAAGTTTCTTTTCAGTTGCAAACTCCAATCCATACATATATATGGGGAGGTACAAGCTCCAACCCGGTTTTACAGTGAAAACTGCAGGATATTCAAACCGGCACTAGGAAACAGACTGAGAAACCGGAGTAAAAGTTTTTCCTGCAACCCGTTCCATTTCTGCTAGATGAACGAACGTCTATCCACATGCTCAGTTCTGAGATATATGTGTGTGTGAAAGCCGTCCTTCACCTAGCTTGTTGAGAACACAAAGTTTCTTTTCAGTTGCAAACTCCACTCCATACATATATATGGGGAGGTACAAGCTCCAACCCTGTTTTACAGTGAAAACTGCAGGAACTTCAAACCGGCACTAGGAAACAGACTGAGAAACCAGAGAAATAGTTTCTCCTGCAACCCGATACCTTTGTGCTAGATGAACGAACATCTATCCACATGCTCAGTTCTGAGAGATAAGTGTGTGTGGAAGCCGTACATCAACTAGCTTGTTGGGATCACAAAGTTACTTCTCTTTTGCAAACTCCACTCCATGCATATATATGGGGAGGTACTAGCTCCAAATCGGTTTACATTGAAAACTGCAGTAACTTCAAACCGGCAGTAGCAAACAGACTGAGAAACCAGAGATAAAGATTCTCCTGCAACCCGTTCCCTTTGTGCCAGGTGAACGAACGTCTCTCCACAAGTTCAGTTCTGAGAGATAAGTGTGTGTGAAAGCCGTCCTTCATCTAGCTTGTTGGGAACACAAAGTTTCTTTTAACTTGCCAATTCCACTCCATAAATATATATGGGGAGGTACGAGCTCAACTCGGTTTTACAGTGAAAACTGCAGGAACTTCAAACCGGCACTAAGAAACAGACTGAGAAACCAGTGTAAAAGATTCTCCTGCAAACCTTTCCCTTTGTGCTAGATGAACGAAAGTCTCTCCACATGCTCAGTTCTGAGAGAAAATTGTGTATGAAAGCCGTCCTTCACCTAGCTTTTTGGGAACACATAGTTTCTTTTCACTTGAAAACACCAGTCCATACATATATATGGGGAGGTACCAGCTCCAACACCGTTTTACAGTGAAAACTGCAGGAAATTCAAACCGGCTCTAGGAAACAGACTGAGAAACCAGAGTAAAAGTACCTCCTGCCACCCGTTCCATTGGTGCTAGGTGAAGGAACGTCTCGCCACATGCTCATTTCTGAGTGATAAGTGTGTGTGAAAGACTTCCTTCACAAACTTGTTGGGAACACAAAGATTCTTTTCACTTGAAAAATCCACTCCATACATATATATGGGGAGGTACGAGCTATAACTCGGTTTTACAGTGAAAACTGCAGGAACTTCAAACCGGCACTAGGAAACAGACTGAGAAACCAGAGTAAAAGTTTCTCCTGCAACCCGTTCCCTTTGTGCTAGATGAACGAACGTCTCTCCACATGCTCAATTCTGCTAGATAAGTGTGTGTGAAAGCCGTCCTTCACCTAGCTTGTTGGGAACACAAAGTTTCTTTTCAGTTGCAAACTCCAATCCATATATATATATGGCGAGGTACGAGCTCCAACTCGGTTTTACAGTGAAAACTGCAGGAACTTCAACCCGGCAATAGGAAACAGACTGAGAAACCAGAGTAAAAGTTTCTCCTGCAACACGTTCCCTTTGTGCTAGATGAACGAAGGTCTCTCCACATGCTCTGTTCTGAGAGAAAATTGTGTGTGAAAGCCGTCCTTCACCTAGCTTGTTGGGAACACAAAGTTTCTTTTAACTTGCAATCTCCAATCTTTACATATATATGAGGAGGTACTAGCTCCAACTCGATTTTACAGAGAAAATTGCAGGAACTTCTAACCGGCATTAGGAAACAGACTGAGAATCCAGAGTAAAAGTTTCTCCTTCAACCGGTTCCCTTTGTGCTAGATGAACGATCGTCTCTCCACATGCTCAGTTCTGAGAGAAAATTGTGTGTGAAAGCCGTCCTACACCTAGCTTGTTGGGAACACATAGTTTCTTTTCACTTGTGAACTCCACTCCATACATATATATGTGGAGGTACTAGCTCCAACTCGGTTTTACAGTGAAAACTGCAGGAGCTTCATACCGGCAGTAGGAAACAGATTGAGAATCCAGAGTGATAGTTTCTCCTGCAACCCGTTCCCTTTGTGCCAGATGAACGAACGTCTCTCCACGAGCACAGTTCTGAGAGATATGTGTGTGTGAAAGCCGTCCTTCACCTAGCTTGTTGGGAAAACCAAGTTCTTTTTCAGTTGCAAACTCCAATTCATACATTTATATGGGGAGATACTACCTCCAAATCGGTTTTACAGTGAAAACTGCAGGAAATTCAAACCGGCAGTAGGAAACTTTCTTAGAAACCAGAGTAAAAGTTTCACATGAAACCCGTTCCGTTTGTGCTAGATGAACGAACGTCTCCCCACATGCTCAGTTCTGAGGGATAAGTGTGTGTGAAAGCCTCCCTTCACATAACTTGTTGTGAACACAAAGTTTCTTTTCAGTTGCAAACTCCACTCCATACATATATATGGGGAGGTACAAGCTCCAACACGGATAGACAATGAAAACTGCAGGAACTTCATACCGGCACTAAGAAACAGACTGAGAAACCAGAGTAAAAGTTTCTCCTGCAATCCGTTCCCTTTGTGCTAGATGAACGAACGTCTCTCCACATGCTCAGTTCTGAGATATATGTGTGTGTGAAAGCCGTCCTTCACCTAGCTTGTTGAGAAAACAAAGTTTCTTTTCAGTTGCAAACTCCACTCCATACATATATATGGGGAGGTACAAGCTCCAACCCGGTTTTACAGTGAAAACTGCAGGAACTTCAAACCGGCACTAGGAAACAGACTGAGAAACCAGAGAAATAGTTTCTCCTGCAACCCGATACCTTTGTGCTAGATGAACGAACATCTATCCACATGCTCAGTTCTGAGAGATAAGTGTGTGTGGAAGCTGTACATCAACTAGCTTGTTGGGATCACAAAGTTTCTTTTCATTTGCAAACTCCACTCCATGCATATATATGGGGAGGTACTAGCTCCAAATCGGTTTACATTGAAAACTGCAGTAACTTCAATCCGGCAGTAGCAAACAGACTGAGAAACCAGAGATAAAGATTCTCCTGCAACCCGTTCCCTTTGTGCCAGGTGAACGAACGTCTCTCCACAAGTTCAGTTCTGAGAGATAAGTGTGTGTGAAAGCCGTCCTTCACCTAGCTTGTTGGGAACACAAAGTTTCTTTTCACTTGCCAATTCCACTCCATAAATATATATGGGGAGGTACGAGCTCAACTCGGTTTTACAGTGAAAACTGCAGGAACTTCAAACCGGCACTAAGAAACAGACTGAGAAACCAGTGTAAAAGATTCTCCTGCAAACCTTTCCCTTTGTGCTAGATGAACGAAAGTCTCTCCACATGCTCAGTTCTGAGAGAAAATTGTGTATGAAAGCCGTCCTTCACCTAGCTTTTTGGGAACACATAGTTTCTTTTCACTTGAAAACTCCAGTCCATACATATATATGGGGAGGTACCAGCTCCAACACCGTTTTACAGTGAAAACTGCAGGAAATTCAAACCGGCTCTAGGAAACAGACTGAGAAACCAGAGTAAAAGTACCTCCTGCCACCCGTTCCATTGGTGCTAGGTGAAGGAACGTCTCGCCACATGCTCATTTCTGAGTGATAAGTGTGTGTGAAAGACTTCCTTCACAAACTTGTTGGGAACACAAAGATTCTTTTCACTTGAAAAATCCACTCCATACATATATATGGGGAGGTACGAGCTATAACTCGGTTTTACAGTGAAAACTGCAGGAACTTCAAACCGGCACTAGGAAACAGACTGAGAAACCAGAGTAAAAGTTTCTCCTGCAACCCGTTCCCTTTGTGCTAGATGAACGAACGTCTCTCCACATGCTCAATTCTGCTAGATAAGTGTGTGTGAAAGCCGTCCTTCACCTAGCTTGTTGGGAACACAAAGTTTCTTTTCAGTTGCAAACTCCAATCCATATATATATATGGCGAGGTACGAGCTCCAACTCGGTTTTACAGTGAAAACTGCAGGAACTTCAACCCGGCAATAGGAAACAGACTGAGAAACCAGAGTAAAAGTTTCTCCTGCAACACGTTCCCTTTGTGCTAGATGAACGAAGGTCTCTCCACATGCTCTGTTCTGAGAGAAAATTGTGTGTGAAAGCCGTCCTTCACCTAGCTTGTTGGGAACACAAAGTTTCTTTTAACTTGCAATCTCCAATCTTTACATATATATGAGGAGGTACTAGCTCCAACTCGATTTTACAGAGAAAATTGCAGGAACTTCTAACCGGCATTAGGAAACAGACTGAGAATCCAGAGTAAAAGTTTCTCCTTCAACCGGTTCCCTTTGTGCTAGATGAACGATCGTCTCTCCACATGCTCAGTTCTGAGAGAAAATTGTGTGTGAAAGCCGTCCTACACCTAGCTTGTTGGGAACACATAGTTTCTTTTCACTTGTGAACTCCACTCCATACATATATATGTGGAGGTACTAGCTCCAACTCGGTTTTACAGTGAAAACTGCAGGAGCTTCATACCGGCAGTAGGAAACAGATTGAGAATCCAGAGTGATAGTTTCTCCTGCAACCCGTTCCCTTTGTGCCAGATGAACGAACGTCTCTCCACGAGCACAGTTCTGAGAGATATGTGTGTGTGAAAGCCGTCCTTCACCTAGCTTGTTGGGAAAACCAAGTTCTTTTTCAGTTGCAAACTCCAATTCATACATTTATATGGGGAGATACTACCTCCAAATCGGTTTTACAGTGAAAACTGCAGGAAATTCAAACCGGCAGTAGGAAACTTTCTTAGAAACCAGAGTAAAAGTTTCACATGAAACCCGTTCCCTTTGTGCTAGATGAACGAACGTCTCCCCACATGCTCAGTTCTGAGGGATAAGTGTGTGTGAAAGCCTCCCTTCACATAACTTGTTGTGAACACAAAGTTTCTTTTCAGTTGCAAACTCCACTCCATACATATATATGGGGAGGTACAAGCTCCAACACGGATAGACAATGAAAACTGCAGGAACTTCATACCGGCACTAAGAAACAGACTGAGAAACCAGAGTAAAAGTTTCTCCTGCAATCCGTTCCCTTTGTGCTAGATGAACGAACGTCTCTCCACATGCTCAGTTCTGAGATATATGTGTGTGTGAAAGCCGTCCTTCACCTAGCTTGTTGAGAAAACAAAGTTTCTTTTCAGTTGCAAACTCCACTCCATACATATATATGGGGAGGTACAAGCTCCAACCCGGTTTTACAGTGAAAACTGCAGGAACTTCAAACCGGAACTAGGAAACAGACTGAGAAACCAGAGAAATAGTTTCTCCTGCAACCCGATACCTTTGTGCTAGATGAACGAACATCTATCCACATGCTCAGTTCTGAGAGATAAGTGTGTGTGGAAGCTGTACATCAACTAGCTTGTTGGGATCACAAAGTTTCTTTTCATTTGCAAACTCCACTCCATGCATATATATGGGGAGGTACTAGCTCCAAATCGGTTTACATTGAAAACTGCAGTAACTTCAATCCGGCAGTAGCAAACAGACTGAGAAACCAGAGATAAAGATTCTCCTGCAACCCGTTCCCTTTGTGCCAGGTGAACGAACGTCTCTCCACAAGTTCAGTTCTGAGAGATAAGTGTGTGTGAAAGCCGTCCTTCACCTAGCTTGTTGGGAACACAAAGTTTCTTTTCACTTGCCAATTCCACTCCATAAATATATATGGGGAGGTACGAGCTCAACTCGGTTTTACAGTGAAAACTGCAGGAACTTCAAACCGGCACTAATAAACAGACTGAGAAACCAGTGTAAAAGATTCTCCTGCAAACCTTTCCCTTTGTGCTAGATGAACGAAAGTCTCTCCACATGCTCAGTTCTGAGAGAAAATTGTGTATGAAAGCCGTCCTTCACCTAGCTTTTTGGGAACACATAGTTTCTTTTCACTTGAAAACTCCAGTCCATACATATATATGGGGAGGTACCAGCTCCAACACCGTTTTACAGTGAAAACTGCAGGAAATTCAAACCGGCTCTAGGAAACAGACTGAGAAACCAGACTAAAAGTACCTCCTGCCACCCGTTCCATTGGTGCTAGGTGAAGGAACGTCTCGCCACATGCTCATTTCTGAGTGATAAGTGTGTGTGAAAGACTTCCTTCACAAACTTGTTGGGAACACAAAGATTCTTTTCACTTGAAAAATCCACTCCATACATATATATGGGGAGGTACGAGCTATAACTCGGTTTTACAGTGAAAACTGCAGGAACTTCAAACCAGCACTAGGAAACAGACTGAGAAACCAGAGTAAAAGTTTCTCCTGCAACCCTTTCCCTTTGTGCTAGATGAACGAACGTCTCCCCACATGCTCAGTTCTGAGAGATCAGTGTGTGTGAAAGCCGACTTCACCTAGCTTGTTTGGAACAGAAAGATTATTTTCAGTTGCAAACTCCACTCCATATATTTATATGGGGAGTTACGAGCTCCAACTAGGTTTTACAGTGAAAACTGCAGGAACTTCAAACCGGCACTAGGAAACAGTCTGAGAAACCAGAGTAAAAGATTCTCCTGCAACACATTCCCTTTGTGCTAGATGAACGAAAGTCTCTCCACATGCTCAGTTCTGAGGGAAAATTGTGTGTGAAAACCGTCCTTCACATAGCTTGTTTGGAACACATAGATACTTTTCACTTGCAAACTCCACTCCATAAATATATATGTGGATGTACTAGCTCCAACTCGGTTTTACAGTGAAAAATGCAGGAACTTCAAACCGGCACTAGGAAACAGACTGAGAACCCAGAGTAAAATTTCACCTGCAACCCGTTCCGTTTGTGCTAGATGAACGAACGTCTCTCGACATGCTCAGTTCTGAGAGATATGTGTTTGTGAAAACCGTACTTCACCTAGCTTGTTGGGATCACAAAGTTTCTTTTCATTTGCCAACTCCACTCCATGCAAATATATGGGGAGGTACTAGCTCCAAATCGGTTTACATTGAAAACTGCAGGAATTTCTAACCGGCAGTAGGAAACAGACTGAGAAACCAGAGATAAAGTTTCTCCTGCAACCCGTTCCCTTTGTGCTAGATGAACGATAGTCTCTCCACGTGCTCAGTTCTGAGAGAAATTGTGTGTGAAAGCCGTCCTTCACCTAGCTTGTTGGGAACACATAGTTTCTTTTCACTTGCCAACTCCACTCCATACATATATATGGGGAGGTACTAGCTCCAACACGGTTTTACAGTGAAAACTGCAGGATATTCAAACCGGCACTAGGAAACAGACTGAGAAACCGGAGTAAAAGTTTCTCCTGCAACCCGTTCCCTTTGTGCTAGATGAACGAACGTCTCTCGACATGCTTAGTTCTGAGAGATAAGTGTGTGTGAAAGCCGTCCTTCAACTAGCTTGTTGGGAACACAAATTTCTTTTCAGTTGCCAACTTCACTCCATACATATATATGGGGAGGTACAAGCTCCAACTCGGTTTTACAGTGAAAACTGCAGGAACTTCATACCGGCACTAGGAAACAGACTGAGAAACCAGAGTAAAAGTTTCTCCTGCAACACGTTCCATTTGTGCTAGATGAACGAACGTCTATCCACATGCTCAGTTCTGAGAGATATGTATGTGTGAAAGCCGTCCTTCACATAGCTTGTTGGGAACACAAAGTTTCTTTTCAGTTGCAAACTCCACTCCATACATATATATGGGGAGGTACTAGCTCCAAATCTGTTTTACAGTGAAAACTGCATGAACTTCAAACCGGCACTATGAAACAGACTGAGAAACTAGAGTAAAAGTTTCTCCTGCAACCCGTTCCCTTTGTGCTAGATGAACGAACGTCTCTCCACATGCTCAGTTCTGAGAGATAAGTGTGTGTGGAAGCCGTACATCAACTAGCTTGTTGTGATCACAAAGTTTCTTTTCATTTGCAAACTCCACTCCATGCATATATATGGGGAGGTACTAGCTCCAAATCGGTTTACATTGAAAACTGCAGTAACTTCAAACCGGCAGTAGCAAACAGACTGAGAAACCAGAGATAAAGATTCTCCTGCAACCCGTTCCCTTTGTGCCAGGTGAACGATCGTCTCTCCACAAGTTCAGTTCTGAGAGATAAGTGTGTGTGAAAGCCGTCCTTCACCTAGCTTGTTGGGAACACAAAGTTTCTTTTCACTTGCCAATTCCACTCCATAAATATATATGGGGAGGTACGAGCTCAACTCGGTTTTACAGTGAAAACTGCAGGAACTTCATACCGGCACTAAGAAACAGACTGAGAAACCAGTGTAAAAGATTCTCCGGCAAACCTTTCCCTTTGTGCTAGATGAACGAAAGTCTCTCCACATGCTCAGTTCTGAGAGAAAATTGTGCATGAAAGCCGTCCTTCACCTAGCTTTTTGGGAACACATAGTTTCTTTTCACTTGAAAACTCCAGTCCATACATATATATGGGGAGGTCCTAGCTCCAACACGGTTTTACAGTGAAAACTGCAGGAAATTCAAACCGGCACTAGGAAACAGACTGAGAAAACAGAGTAAAAGTACCTCCTGCCACCCGTTCCATTGGAGCTAGGTGAAGGAACGTCTCGCCACATGCTCATTTCTGAGTGATAAGTGTGTGTGAAAGACTTCCTTCAACAACTTGTTGGGAACACAAAGATTCTTTTCACTTGAAAAATCCACTCCATACATATATATGGGGAGGTACTAGCTCCAAATTGGTTTACAATGAAAACTGCAGGAACTTCAAACCGGCAGTAGGAAACAGACTGAGAAACCAGAGATAAAGTTTCTCCTGCAACCCGTTCAGTTTCTGCCAGATGAACGAACGTCTCTCCATAAACTCAGTTCTGAGAGATAAGTGTGTGTGAAAGCCGTACTTCACCTAGCTTGTTGGGAAAACCAAGTTCCTTTTCAGTAGCTAACTCCACTTCATACATTTATATGGGGAGATACTACCTCCAAATCGGTTTTACAGTGAAAACTGCAGGAAATTCAAACCGGTAGTAGGAAACTTTCTGAGAAACCATAGTAAAAGTTTCTCATGGAACCCGTTCCCTTTGTGCTAGATGAACGAACGTCTCCCCACATGCTCATTTCTGAGAGTTAAGTGTGTGTGAAAGCCTCCCTTCACCTAACTTGTTGTGAACACAAAGTTTCTTTTCAGTTGCAAACTCCACTCCATACATATATATGGGGAGGTACAAGCTCCAACTCGGATTTACAATGAAAACTGCAGGAACTTCATACCGGCACTAGGAAACAGACTGAGAAACCAGAGAAAAAGTTTCTCCTGCAACCCGTTCCCCTTGTGCTAGATGAACGAACGTCTCTCCACGTGCTCATTTCTGAGAGATAAGTGTGTGTGAAAGCCGTCCTTCACCTAGCTTGTTGGGAACACAATGATTCTTTTCACTTGCAAACTCCACTCCTTATATATCTATGGGGTGGTACAAGCTCCAAAACGGTTTACAGTGAAAACTGCAGGAAATTCAAACCGGCACTAGGAAAAAGACTGAGAAACCACAGTAAAAGTTTCTCCTGCAACCCGTTCCCTTTGTGCTAGATGAACGAACGTCTCTCGACATGCTCAGTTCTGAGAGATAAGTGTGTGTGAAAGCCGTCCTTCAACTAGCTTGTTGGGAACACAGAGTTTCTTTTCAGTTGCCAACTCCACTCCATACATATATATGGGGAGGTACTAGCTCCAAATCTGTTTTACAGTGAAAACTGTATGAACTTCAAACCGGTACTATGAAACAGACTGAGAAACTAGAGTAAAAGTTTCTCCTGCAACCCATTCCCTTTGTGCTAGATGAACGAACGTCTCTCCACATGCTAAGTTCTGAGAGATAAGTGTGTGTGAAGCCGACTTCACCTAGCATGTTGGGAACACAAAGTTTCTTTTCAGTTGCAAACTCCACTCCATACATATATATGGGTAGGTACTAGCTTCTACTCGGTTTTACACTGAAATCTGCAGGAACTTCAAACAGGCACTAGTCAATAGACTGAGAAACCAGAGTTAAAGTTTCTGCTGCAACCCGTTCCCTTTGTGCTAGATGAATGAAATTCCCTCCACATTCTCATTTCTGAGCGATAAGTGTGTGAAAGCCGCCCTTGACCCAGCTTGTTAGCAACACAAAGTTTCTTTTCTCTTGCAAACTCCACTCCATACATATATAAGGGGAGGTAATAGTTCCAACTCGGTTTTACAGTGAAAACTGCAGGAACTTCAAAACGGCAGTAGGAAACAGACTGAGATACCACAGTAAAATTTTCCCTGCAAACCGTTCCCTTTCTGCTAGATGAACGAACATCTCCCCACGTGCTCACTTCTGAGAGGTTTGTGTGTGTGAAAGCCGTCTTTCACCTAGCTTGTTGGGAAAACAAAGTTTCTTTTCAGGTGCAAACTACACTCCATACATATACATGGGGAGGTACCAACACCAACTCGGATTTACACTGAAAACTGCAGGAACTTCAAACCTGCAATAGGAAATAGACTGAGAAACCAGAGTAAAACTTTCTCCTGCAACCCGTTCCTTTTGTGCTTTGTGAATGAACGTCTCTCCACATGCTCAGTTCTAAAAGATAAGTGTGTGTGAAAGCCGTCCTTCACCTAGCTTTTTGGGAACACAAAGTTTCTTTTCAGTTGAAACTCCACTCCATACATATATATGGGGAGGTACATGCTCCAACTCGGTTTTACAGTGAAAACTGCAGGAACTTCAAACCGGCACTAGGAAACAGACTGAGAAACCAGAGTAAAAGTTTCTCCTGCAACCCGTTCCCTTTGTGCTAGATGAAAGAAACTCTCTCCACATGCTCAGTTCTGAGAGAACAGTGTGCATGAAAGCCTTCCTTCATATAGCTTGTTGGGAACACAAAGTTTCTTTTCAGTTTCAAACACCACTCCATATATATATATGGGGAGGTACTTGCTCCAACTTGGTTTTACAGTGAAAAATGCAGGAACTTCAAAGCGGCACTAGGAAAAAGACTGAGAAACCAGAGTAAAAGTTTCTCCTTCAAACCGTTCCCTTTATGCTAGATGAACGAACGTCTCTCCACATGCTCAGTTGTGAGAGATATGTGTGTGTGAAAGCCGTCTTTCACCTAGCTTGATGGGAACACAAAGTTTCTTTTCAGTTGCAAACTCAACTACATACATATATATGGGGAGGTACTAGCTCTAACTCGGCTTTAAAGTGAAAACTGCAGGAAATTAAAACCAGCAGTAGAAAAAAGACTGAGAAACCAGAGTACAATTTTCTCTTGCATCACGTTCCCTTTGTGCTAGATGAACGAACGTCTCTCCACATGCTCATTTCTGAGAGATAAGTGTGTGTGAAAGCCGTCCTTCAACTAGCTTTTTGGGAACACAAAGTTTCTTTTCAGTAGCAAACTCCACTCCATACATATATATGGGGAGGTACTAGCTCCAACTCGGTTTTACAGTGAAAACTGCAGGAACTTCAAACCGGTACTATGAAACAGAATGAGAAACTAGAGTAAAAGTTTCCCCTGCAACCCGTTCCCTTGGTGCTAAATGAACGAACGTCTCTCCACATGCTAAGTTCTGAGAGATAAGTGTGTGTGAAAGCCGACTTCACCTAGCATGTTGGGAACACAAAGTTTCTTTTCAGTTGCAAACTCCACTCCATAAATATATATATGGGGATGTACAAGCTCCAACTCGGTTTTACAGTGAAAAATGCAGGAACTTCAAACCGGCACTAGGAAACAGACTGAGAAACCAGAGAAATAGTTTCTCCTGCAACACGATCCCTTTGTGCTAGATGAACGAACGTCTCTCCACATGCTCAGTTCTGAGAGAAAAGTGTGTGTGAAAGCCGTCCTTCACCTAGCTTGTTGGGAACACAAAGTTTCTTTTCAGTTGCAAACTCCACTCCTTACATATATATGGGGAGGTAATTGCTCCAAATCGGTTTTACAGTGAAAACTGCAGGAACTTCAAACCGGCCCTAAGAAACAGACTGAGAAACCAGAGTAAAGTTTCTCCTGCTACCCGATCCCTTTGTACTAGATGAACGTACGTCTCTCCACATGCTCAGTTCTGAGAGATAATTGTGTGTGAAAGCCGTCCTTCACCTAGCTTGTTGGGAACACAAAGTTTTTTACAGTTGCAAACACCAATCCATACATATATATGGGTAGGAACTAGCTTCTACTCGGTTTTACACTGAAATCTGCAGGAACTTCAAACAGGCACTAGTCAATAGACTGAGAAACCAGAGTTAAAGTTTCTCCTGCAACCAGTTCCCTTTGTGCTAGATGAATGAAATTCCCTCCACATTCTCATTTCTGAGCGATAAGTGTGTGAAAGCCGCCCTTGACCCAGCTTGTTAGCAACACAAAGTTTCTTTTCTCTTGCAAACTCCACTCCATACATATATAAGGGGAGGTAATAGTTCCAACTCGGTTTTACAGTGAAAACTGCAGGAACTTCAAAACGGCAGTAGGAAACAGACTGAGATACCACAGTAAAATTTTCCCTGCAATCCGTTCCCTTTCTGCTAGATGAACGAACATCTCCCCACGTGCTCACTTCTGAGAGGTTTGTGTGTGTGAAAGCCGTTTTTCACCTAGCTTGTTGGGAAAACAAAGTTTCTTTTCAGGTGCAAACTACCCTCCATACATATACATGGGGAGGTACCAACACCAACTCGGATTTACAGTGAAAACTGCAGGAACTTCAAACCTGCAATAGGAAATAGACTGAGAAACCAGAGTAAAACTTTCTCCTGCAACCCGTTCCTTTTGTGCTATATGAATGAACGTCTCTCCACATGCTCAGTTCTAAAAGATAAGTGTGTTTGAAAGCCGTCCTTCACCTAGCTTTTTGGGAACACAAAGTTTCTTTTCAGTTGCAACTCCACTCCATACATATATATGGGGAGGTACTTGCTCCAACTCGGTTTTACAGTGAAAACTGCAGGAACTTCAAACCGGCACTAGGAAACAGACTGAGAAACCAGAGTAAAAGTTTCTCCTGCAAACCGTTCCCTTTGTGTTAGATGAAAGAAAGTCTCTCCACATGCTCAGTTCTGAGAGAACAGTGTGCGTGAAAGCCTTCCTTCACATATCTTGTTGGGAACACAAAGTTTCTTTTCAGTTTCAAACTCCACTCCATATATATATATGAGGAGGTACTTGCTCCAACTCGGTTTTACAGTGAAAAATGCAGGAACTTCAAAGCGGCACTAGGAAAAAGACTGAGAAACCAGAGTAAAAGTTTCTCCTTCAAACCGTTCCCTTTGTGCTAGATGAACGAACGTCTCTCAACATGCTCAGTTGTGAGAGATATGTGTGTGTGAAAGCCGTCTTTCACCTAGCTTGATGGGAACACAAAGTTTCTTTTCAGTTGCAAACTCAACTACATACATATATATGGGGAGGTACTAGCTCTAACTCGGCTTTAAAGTGAAAACTGCAGGAAATTAAAACCAGCAGTAGAAAAAAGACTGAGAAACCAGAGTAAAATTTTCTCTTGCATCACGTTCCCTTTGTGCTAGATGAACGAACGTCTCTCCACATGCTCATTTCTGAGAGATAAGTGTGTGTGAAAGCCGTCCTTCAACTAGCTTTTTGGGAACACAAAGTTTCTTTTCAGTAGCAAACTCCACTCCATACATATATATGGGGAGGTACTAGCTCCAACTCGGTTTTACAGTGAAAACTGCAGGAACTTCAAACCGGTACTATGAAACAGAATGAGAAACTAGAGTAAAAGTTTCCCCTGCAACCCGTTCCCTTGGTGCTAAATGAACGAACGTCTCTCCACATGCTAAGTTCTGAGAGATAAGTGTGTGTGAAAGCCGACTTCACCTAGCATGTTGGGAACACAAAGTTTCTTTTCAGTTGCAAACTCCACTCCATAAATATATATATGGGGATGTACAAGCTCCAACTCGGTTTTACAGTGAAAAATGCAGGAACTTCAAACCGGCACTAGGAAACAGACTGAGAAACCAGAGAAATAATTTCTCCTGCAACACGATCCCTTTGTGCTAGATGAACGAACGTCTCTCCACATGCTCAGTTCTGAGAGAAAAGTGTGTGTGAAAGCCGTCCTTCACCTAGCTTGTTGGGAACACAAAGTTTCTTTTCAGTTGCAAACTCCACTCCTTACATATATATGGGGAGGTAATTGCTCCAAATCGGTTTTACAGTGAAAACTGCAGGAACTTCAAACCGGCACTAAGAAACAGACTGAGAAACCAGAGTAAAGTTTCTCCTGCTACCCGATCCCTTTGTACTAGATGAACGTACGTCTCTCCACATGCTCAGTTCTGAGAGATAATTGTGTGTGAAAGCCGTCCTTCACCTAGCTTGTTGGGAACACAAAGTTTTTTACAGTTGCAAACACCAATCCATACATATATATGGGTAGGAACTAGCTTCTACACGGTTTTACACTGAAATCTGCAGGAACTTCAAACAGGCACTAGTCAATAGACTGAGAAACCAGAGTTAAAGTTTCTCCTGCAACCCGTTCCCTTTGTGCTAGATGAATGAAATTCCCTCCACATGCTCATTTCTGAGCGATAAGTGTGTGAAAGCCGCCCTTGACCCAGCTTGTTAGCAACACAAAGTTTCTTTTCTCTTGCAAACTCCACTCCATACATATATATGGGGAGGTAATAGTTCCAACTCGGTTTTACAGTGAAAACTGCAGGAACTTCAAAACGGCAGTAGGAAACAGACTGAGATACCACAGTAAAATTTTCCCTGCATTCCGTTCCCATTCTGCTAGATGAACGAACATCTCCCCACGTGCTCAGTTCTGAGAGGTTTGTGTGTGTGAAAGCCGTTTTTCACCTAGCTTGTTGGGAAAACAAAGTTTCTTTTCAGGTGCAAACTACACTCCATACATATACATGGGGAGGTACCAACACCAACTCGGATTTACAGTGAAAACTGCAGGAACTTCAAACCTGCAATAGGAAATAGACTGAGAATCCAGAGTAAAACTTTCTCCTGCAACCCGTTCCTTTTGTGCTATATGAATGAACGTCTCCCCACATGCTCAGTTCTAAAAGATAAGTGTGTTTGAAAGCCGTCCTTCACCTAGCTTTTTGGGAACACAAAGTTTCTTTTCAGTTGAAACTCCACTCCATACATATATATGGGGAGGTACTTGCTCCAACTCGGTTTTACAGTGAAAACTGCAGGAACTTCAAACCGGCACTAGGAAACAGACTGAGAAACCAGAGTAAAAGTTTCTCCTGCAAACCGTTCCCTTTGTGTTAGATGAAAGAAAGTCTCTCCACATGCTCAGTTCTGAGAGAAAAGTGTGTGTGAAAGCCGTCCTTCACCTAGCTTGTTGGGAACACAAAGTTTCTTTTCAGTTGCAAACTCCACTCCTTACATATATATGGGGAGGTAATTGCTCCAAATCGGTTTTACAGTGAAAACTGCAGGAACTTCAAAACGGCACTAAGAAACAGACTGAGAAACCAGAGTAAAGTTTCTCCTGCTACCCGATCCCTTTGTACTAGATGAACGTACGTCTCTCCACATGCTCAGTTCTGAGAGATAATTGTGTGTGAAAGCCGTCCTTCACCTAGCTTGTTGGGAACACAAAGTTTTTTACAGTTGCAAACACCAATCCATACATATATATGGGTAGGAACTAGCTTCTACACGGTTTTACACTGAAATCTGCAGGAACTTCAAACAGGCACTAGTCAATAGACTGAGAAACCAGAGTTAAAGTTTCTCCTGCAACCCGTTCCCTTTGTGCTAGATGAATGAAATTCCCTCCACATGCTCATTTCTGAGCGATAAGTGTGTGAAAGCCGCCCTTGACCCAGCTTGTTAGCAACACAAAGTTTCTTTTCTCTTGCAAACTCCACTCCATACATATATATGGGGAGGTAATAGTTCCAACTCGGTTTTACAGTGAAAACTGCAGGAACTTCAAAACGGCAGTAGGAAACAGACTGAGATACCACAGTAAAATTTTCCCTGCATTCCGTTCCCATTCTGCTAGATGAACGAACATCTCCCCACGTGCTCAGTTCTGAGAGGTTTGTGTGTGTGAAAGCCGTTTTTCACCTAGCTTGTTGGGAAAACAAAGTTTCTTTTCAGGTGCAAACTACACTCCATACATATACATGGGGAGGTACCAACACCAACTCGGATTTACAGTGAAAACTGCAGGAACTTCAAACCTGCAATAGGAAATAGACTGAGAATCCAGAGTAAAACTTTCTCCTGCAACCCGTTCCTTTTGTGCTATATGAATGAACGTCTCTCCACATGCTCAGTTCTAAAAGATAAGTGTGTTTGAAAGCCGTCCTTCACCTAGCTTTTTGGGAACACAAAGTTTCTTTTCAGTTGAAACTCCACTCCATACATATATATGGGGAGGTACTTGCTCCAACTCGGTTTTACAGTGAAAACTGCAGGAACTTCAAACCGGCACTAGGAAACAGACTGAGAAACCAGAGTAAAAGTTTCTCCTGCAAACCGTTCCCTTTGTGTTAGATGAAAGAAAGTCTCTCCACATGCTCAGTTCTGAGAGAACAGTGTGCGTGAAAGCCTTCCTTCACATATCTTGTTGGGAACACAAAGTTTCTTTTCAGTTTCAAACTCCACTCCATATATATATATGAGGAGGTACTTGCTCCAACTCGGTTTTACAGTGAAAAATGCAGGAACTTCAAAGCGGCACTAGGAAAAATACTGAGAAACCAGAGTAAAAGTTTCTCCTGCAAACCGTTCCCTTTGTGCTAGATGAACGAACGTCTCTCCACATGCTCAGTTTTGAGAGATATGTGTGTGTGAAAGCCGTCTTTCACCTAGCTTGATGGGAATACAAAGTTTCTTTTCAGTTGCAAACTCCAATACATACATATATATGGGGAGGTACTAGCTCCAACTCGGTTTTACAGTGAAAACTGCAGGAAATTCAAACCGGCACTAGGAAACAGACTGAGAATCCAGAGTAAAAATTTCTCCTGCAACCCTTTCCCTTTGTGCTAGATGAACGAACGTCTCTCCACATGCTCAGTTCTGAGATATAAGTGTGTGTGAAAGCCGTTCTTCACCTAGCTTGTTGGGAACACAAATTTTCTTTTCACTAGCAAAGTCCACTCCATACATATATATGTGGAGGTACTAGCTCTAACTCGGTTTTAAAGTGAAAACTGCAGGAAATTAAAACCGGCAGTAGAAAAAAGACTGAGAAACCAGAGTAAAATTTTCTCTTGCATCACGTTCCCTTTGTGCTAGATGAACGAACGTCTCTCCACATGCTCATTTCTCAGAGATAAGTGTGTGTGAAAGCCGTCCTTCAACTAGCTTTTTGGGAACACAAATTTTCTTTTCAATAGCAAACTCCACTCCATACATATATATGGGGAGGTACTAGCTCCAACTCGGTTTTACAGTGAAAACTGCAGGAACTTCAAACCGTCACTACTAAACAGACTGAGAAACCAGAGTAAAAGTTTCTCCTGCAACCTGTTCCCTTTGTGCTAATTGAACGAGCGTCTCTCAAATGCTCAGTTCTGAGAGAAAAGCGTGTGTGAAAGCCATACTTCACCTAGCTTGTTGGGAACACAAATTTTCTTTTCAGTTGCAAACTCCACTCCATACATATATATGGGGAGGTACTAGCTCCAACACGGTTTTACAATGAAAACTGAAGGAAATTCAAACCGGCACTAGGAAACAGGCTGAAAAACCAGAGTAAAAGTTTCCCCTGCAATCCGTTCCCTTTTTCTAGATGAACGAACGTCTCTCCACATGCTCAGTTCTGAGATATAAGTGTGTGTGGAAGCCGTTTTTCACCTAGCTTGTTGGGAACACAAAGTTTCTTTTTAGTTGCAAACTCCACTCCTTACATATATATGGGGAGGTACGAGCTATAACTCGGTTTTACAGTGAAAACTGCAGGAACCTCAAACCGGCACTAGGAAACAGACTGAGAAACCAGAGTAAAAGTTTCTCCTGCAACCCGTTCCCTTTGTTCTAGATGAACGAATGTCTCTCCACATGCTCAGTTCTGAGAGATAAGTGTGTGTGAAAGCCGACTTCACCTAGCATGTTGGGAACACAAAGTTTCTTTTCAGTTGCAAACTCCACTCCATACATATATATGGGGATGTACAAGCTCCAACTCGGTTTTACAGTGAAAAATGCAGGAACTTCAAACCGGCACTAGGAAACAGACTGAGAAACCAGAGAAATAGTTTCTCCTGCAACACGATCCCTTTGTGCTAGATGAACGAACGTCTCTCCACATGCTCAGTTCTGAGAGAAAAGTGTGTGTGAAAGCCGTCCTTCACCTAGCTTGTTGGGAACACAAAGTTTCTTTTCAGTTGCAAACTCCACTCCTTACATATATATGGGGAGGTAATTGCTCCAAATCGGTTTTACAGTGAAAACTGCAGGAACTTCAAACCGGCACTAAGAAACAGACTGAGAAACCAGAGTAAAGTTTCTCCTGCTACCCGATCCCTTTGTACTAGATGAACGTACGTCTCTCCACATGCTCAGTTCTGAGAGATAATTGTGTGTGAAAGCCGTCCTTCACCTAGCTTGTTGGGAACACAAAGTTTTTTACAGTTGCAAACACCAATCCATACATATATATGGGTAGGAACTAGCTTCTACTCGGTTTTACACTGAAATCTGCAGGAACTTCAAACAGGCACTAGTCAATAGACTGAGAAACCAGAGTTAAAGTTTCTCCTGCAACCCGTTCCCTTTGTGCTAGATGAATGAAATTCCCTCCACATGCTCATTTCTGAGCGATAAGTGTGTGAAAGCCGCCCTTGACCCAGCTTGTTAGCAACACAAAGTTTCTTTTCTCTTGCAAACTCCACTCCATACATATATATGGGGAGGTAATAGTTCCAACTCGGTTTTATAGTGAAAACTGCAGGAACTTCAAAACGGCAGTAGGAAACAGACTGAGATACCACAGTAAAATTTTCCCTGCATTCCGTTCCCATTCTGCTAGATGAACGAACATCTCCCCACGTGCTCAGTTCTGAGAGGTTTGTGTGTGTGAAAGCCGTCCTTCACCTAGCTTTTTGGGAACACAAAGTTTCTTTTCAGTTGAAACTCCACTCCATACATATATATGGGGAGGTACTTGCTCCAACTCGGTTTTACAGTGAAAACTGCAGGAACTTCAAACCGGCACTAGGAAACAGACTGAGAAACCAGAGTAAAAGTTTCTCCTGCAAACCGTTCCCTTTGTGTTAGATGAAAGAAAGTCTCTCCACATGCTCACTTCTGAGAGATCAGTGTGCGTGAAAGCCTTCCTTCATATATCTTGTTGGGAACACAAAGTTTCTTTTCAGTTTCAAACTCCACTCCATATATATATATGAGGAGGTACTTGCTCCAACTCGGTTTTACAGTGAAAAATGCAGGAACTTCAAAGCGGCACTAGGAAAAATACTGAGAAACCAGAGTAAAAGTTTCTCCTGCAAACCGTTCCCTTTGTGCTAGATGAACGAACGTCTCTCCACATGCTCAGTTGTGAGAGATATGTGTGTGTGAAAGCCGTCTTTCACCTAGCTTGATGGGAATACAAAGTTTCTTTTCAGTTGCAAACTCCAATACATACATATATATGGGGAGGTACTAGCTCCAACTCGGTTTTACAGTGAAAACTGCAGGAAATTCAAACCGGCACTAGGAAACAGACTGAGAATCCAGAGTAAAAATTTCTCCTGCAACCCGTTCCCTTTGTGCTAGATGAACGAACGTCTCTCCACATGCTCAGTTCTGAGATATAAGTGTGTGTGAAAGCCGTTCTTCACCTAGCTTGTTGGGAACACAAATTTTCTTTTCACTAGCAAAGTCCACTCCATACATATATATGTGGAGGTACTAGCTCTAACTCGGTTTTAAAGTGAAAACTGCAGGAAATTTAAACCGGCAGTAGAAAAAAGACTGAGAAACCAGAGTAAAATTTTCTCTTGCATCACGTTCCCTTTGTGCTAGATGAACGAACGTCTCTCCACATGCTCATTTCTCAGAGATAAGTGTGTGTGAAAGCCGTCCTTCAACTAGCTTTTTGGGAACACAAATTTTCTTTTCAATAGCAAACTCCACTCCATACATATATATGGGGAGGTACTAGCTCCAACTCGGTTTTACAGTGAAAACTGCAGGAACTTCAAACCGTCACTACTAAACAGACTGAGAAACCAGAGTAAAAGTTTCTCCTGCAACCCGTTCCCTTTGTGCTAATTGAACGAGCGTCTCTCAAATGCTCAGTTCTGAGAGAAAAGCGTGTGTGAAAGCCGTTCTTCACCTAGCTTGTTGGGAACAAAAATTTTCTTTTCAGTTGCAAACTCCACTACATACATATATATGGGGAGGTACTAGCTCCAACACGGTTTTACAATGAAAACTGAAGGAAATTCAAACCGGCACTAGGAAACAGGCTGAAAAACCAGAGTAAAAGTTTCCCCTGCAATCCGTTCCCTTTTTCTAGATGAACGAACGTCTCTCCACATGCTCAGTTCTGAGAGAGAAGTGTGTGTGGAAGCCGTTTTTCACCTAGCTTGTTGGGAACACAAAGTTTCTTTTTAGTTGCAAACTCCACTCCTTACATATATATGGGGAGGTACGAGCTATAACTCGGTTTTACAGTGAAAACTGCAGGAACCTCAAACCGGCACTAGGAAACAGACTGAGAAACCAGAGTAAAAGTTTCTCCTGCAACCCGTTCCCTTTGTTCTAGATGAACGAATGTCTCTCCACATGCTCAGTTCTGAGAGATAAGTGTGTGTGAAAGCCGACTTCACCTAGCATGTTGGGAACACAAAGTTTCTTTTCAGTTGCAAACTCCACTCCATACATATATATGGGGATGTACAAGCTCCAACTCGGTTTTACAGTGAAAAATGCAGGAACTTCAAACCGGCACTAGGAAACAGACTGAGAAACCAGAGAAATAGTTTCTCCTGCAACACGATCCCTTTGTGCTAGATGAACGAACGGCTCTCCACATGCTCAGTTCTGAGAGAAAAGTGTGTGTGAAAGCCGTCCTTCACCTAGCTTGTTGGGAACACAAAGTTTCTTTTCAGTTGCAAACTCCACTCCTTACATATATATGGGGAGGTAATTGCTCCAAATCGGTTTTACAGTGAAAACTGCAGGAACTTCAAACCGGCACTAAGAAACAGACTGAGAAACCAGAGTAAAGTTTCTCCTGCTACCCGATCCCTTTGTACTAGATGAACGTACGTCTCTCCACATGCTCAGTTCTGAGAGATAATTGTGTGTGAAAGCCGTCCTTCACCTAGCTTGTTGGGAACACAAAGTTTTTTACAGTTGCAAACACCAATCCATACATATATATGGGTAGGAACTAGCTTCTACTCGGTTTTACACTGAAATCTGCAGGAACTTCAAACAGGCACTAGTCAATAGACTGAGAAACCAGAGTTAAAGTTCCTCCTGCAACCCGTTCCCTTTGTGCTAGATGAATGAAATTCCCTCCACATGCTCATTTCTGAGCGATAAGTGTGTGAAAGCCGCCCTTGACCCAGCTTGTTAGCAACACAAAGTTTCTTTTCTCTTGCAAACTCCACTCCATACATATATATGGGGAGGTAATAGTTCCAACTCGGTTTTACAGTGAAAACTGCAGGAATTTCAAAACGGCAGTAGGAAACAGACTGAGATACCACAGTAAAATTTTCCCTGCATTCCGTTCCCATTCTGCTAGATGAACGAACATCTCCCCACGTGCTCAGTTCTGAGAGGTTTGTGTGTGTGAAAGCCGTCCTTCACCTAGCTTTTTGGGAACACAAAGTTTCTTTTCAGTTGAAACTCCACTCCATACATATATATGGGGAGGTACTTGCTCCAACTCGGTTTTACAGTGAAAACTGCAGGAACTTCAAACCGGCACTAGGAAACAGACTGAGAAACCAGAGTAAAAGTTTCTCCTGCAAACCGTTCCCTTTGTGTTAGATGAAAGAAAGTCTCTCCACATGCTCAGTTCTGAGAGAACAGTGTGCGTGAAAGCCTTCCTTCACATATCTTGTTGGGAACACAAAGTTTCTTTTCAGTTTCAAACTCCACTCCATATATATATATGAGGAGGTACTTGCTCCAACTCGGTTTTACAGTGAAAAATGCAGGAACTTCAAAGCGGCACTAGGAAAAATACTGAGAAACCAGAGTAAAAGTTTCTCCTGCAAACAGTTCCCTTTGTGCTAGATTAACGAACGTCTCTCCACATGCTCAGTTGTGAGAGATATGTGTGTGTGAAAGCCGTCTTTCACCTAGCTTGATGGGAATACAAAGTTTCTTTTCAGTTGCAAACTCCAATACATACATATATATCCGGAGGTACTAGCTCCAACTCGGTTTTACAGTGAAAACTGCAGGAACTTCAAACCGGCACTAGGAAACAGACTGAGAAACCAGAGTAAAAGTTTCTCCTGCAAACCGTTCCCTTTGTGTTAGATGAAAGAAAGTCTCTCCACATGCTCAGTTCTGAGAGAACAGTGTGCGTGAAAGCCTTCCTTCACATATCTTGTTGGGAACACAAAGTTTCTTTACAGTTTCAAACTCCACTCCATATATATATATGAGGAGGTACTTGCTCCAACTCGGTTTTACAGTGAAAAATGCAGGAACTTCAATGCGGCACTAGGAAAAATACTGAGAAACCAGAGTAAAAGTTTCTCCTGCAAACGGTTCCCTTTGTGCTAGATGAACGAACGTCTCTCCACATGCTCAGTTGTGAGAGATATGTGTGTGTGAAAGCCGTCTTTCACCTAGCTTGATGGGAATACAAAGTTTCTTTTCAGTTGCAAACTCCAATACATACATATATATGGGGAGGTACTAGCTCCAACTCGGTTTTACAGTGAAAACTGCAGGAAATTCAAACCGGCACTAGGAAACAGACTGAGAATCCAGAGTAAAAATTTCTCCTGCAACCCGTTCCCTTTTTGCTAGATGAACGAACGTCTCTCCACATGCTCAGTTCTGAGATATAAGTGTGTGTGAAAGCCGTTCTTCACCTAGCTTGTTGGGAACACAAATTTTCTTTTCACTAGCAAAGTCCACTCCATACATATATATGTGGAGGTACTAGCTCTAACTCGGTTTTAAAGTGAAAACTGCAGGAAATTAAAACCGGCAGTAGAAAAAAGACTGAGAAACCAGAGTAAAATTTTCACTTGCATCACGTTCCCTTTGTGCTAGATGAACGAACGTCTCTCCACATGCTCATTTCTCAGAGATAAGTGTGTGTGAAAGCCGTCCTTCAACTAGCTTTTTGGGAACACAAATTTTCTTTTCAATAGCAAACTCCACTCCATACATATATATGGGGAGGTACTAGCTCCAACTCGGTTTTACAGTGAAAACTGCAGGAACTTCAAACCGTCACTACTAAACAGACTGAGAAACCAGAGTAAAAGTTTCTCCTGCAACCCGTTCCCTTTGTGCTAATTGAACGAGCGTCTCTCAAATGCTCAGTTCTGAGAGAAAAGCGTGTGTGAAAGCCGTTCTTCACCTAGCTTGTTGGGAACACAAATTTTCTTTTGAGTTGCAAACTCCACTACATACATATATATGGGGAGGTACTAGCTCCAACACGGTTTTACAATGAAAACTGAAGGAAATTCAAACCGGCACTAGGAAACAGGCTGAAAAACCAGAGTAAAAGTTTCCCCTGCAATCCGTTCCCTTTTTCTAGATGAACGAACGTCTCTCCACATGCTCAGTTCTGAGAGAGAAGTGTGTGTGGAAGCCGTTTTTCACCTAGCTTGTTGGGAACACAAAGTTTCTTTTTAGTTGCAAACTCCACTCCTTACATATATATGGGGAGGTACGAGCTATAACTCGGTTTTACAGTGAAAACTGCAGGAACCTCAAACCGGCACTAGGAAACAGACTGAGAAACCAGAGTAAAAGTTTCTCCTGCAACCCGTTCCCTTTGTTCTAGATGAACGAATGTCTCTCCACATGCTCAGTTCTGAGAGATAAGTGTGTGTGAAAGCCGACTTCACCTAGCATGTTGGGAACACAAAGTTTCTTTTCAGTTGCAAACTCCACTCCATACATATATATGGGGATGTACAAGCTCCAACTCGGTTTTACAGTGAAAAATGCAGGAACTTCAAACCGGCACTAGGAAACAGACTGAGAAACCAGAGAAATAGTTTCTCCTGCAACACGATCCCTTTGTGCTAGATGAACGAACGTCTCTCCACATGCTCAGTTCTGAGAGAAAAGTGTGTGTGAAAGCCGTCCTTCACCTAGCTTGTTGGGAACACAAAGTTTCTTTTCAGTTGCAAACTCCACTCCTTACATATATATGGGGAGGTAATTGCTCCAAATCGGTTTTACAGTGAAAACTGCAGGAACTTCAAACCGGCACTAAGAAACAGACTGAGAAACCAGAGTAAAGTTTCTCCTGCTACCCGATCCCTTTGTACTAGATGAACGTACGTCTCTCCACATGCTCAGTTCTGAGAGATAATTGTGTGTGAAAGCCGTCCTTCACCTAGCTTGTTGGGAACACAAAGTTTTTTACAGTTGCAAACACCAATCCATACATATATATGGGTAGGAACTAGCTTCTACTCGGTTTTACACTGAAATCTGCAGGAACTTCAAACAGGCACTAGTCAATAGAATGAGAAACCAGAGTTAAAGTTTCTCCTGCAACCCGTTCCCTTTGTGCTAGATGAATGAAATTCCCTCCACATGCTCATTTCTGAGCGATAAGTGTGTGAAAGCCGCCCTTGACCCAGCTTGTTAGCAACACAAAGTTTCTTTTCTCTTGCAAACTCCACTCCATACATATATATGGGGAGGTAATAGTTCCAACTCGGTTTTACAGTGAAAACTGCAGGAACTTCAAAACGGCAGTAGGAAACAGACTGAGATACCACTGTAAAATTTTCCCTGCATTCCGTTCCCATTCTGCTAGATGAACGAACATCTCCCCACGTGCTCAGTTCTGAGAGGTTTGTGTGTGTGAAAGCCGTCTTTCACCTAGCTTGTTGGGAAAACAAAGTTTCTTTTCAGGTGCAAACTCCACTCCATACATATATATGGGGAGGTACTTGCTCCAACTCGGTTTTACAGTGAAAACTGCAGGAACTTCAAACCGGCACTAGGAAACAGACTGAGAAACCAGAGTAAAACTTTCTCCTGCAACCCGTTCCTTTTGTGCTATATGAATGAACGTCTCTCCACATGCTCAGTTCTAAAAGATAAGTGTGTTTGAAAGCCGTCCTTCACCTAGCTTTTTGGGAACACAAAGTTTCTTTTCAGTTGAAACTCCACTCCATACATATATATGGGGAGGTACTTGCTCCAACTCGGTTTTACAGTGAAAACTGCAGGAACTTCAAACCGGCACTAGGAAACAGACTGAGAAACCAGAGTAAAAGTTTCTCCTGCAAACCGTTCCCTTTGTGTTAGATGAAAGAAAGTCTCTCCACATGCTCAGTTCTGAGAGAACAGTGTGCGTGAAAGCCTTCCTTCACATATCTTGTTGGGAACACAAAGTTTCTTTTCAGTTTCAAACTCCACTCCATATATATATATGAGGAGGTACTTGCTCCAACTCGGTTTTACAGTGAAAAATGCAGGAACTTCAAAGCGGCACTAGGAAAAATACTGAGAAACCAGAGTAAAAGTTTCTCCTGCAAACCGTTCCCTTTGTGCTAGATGAACGAACGTCTCTCCACATGCTCAGTTGTGAGAGATATGTGTGTGTGAAAGCCGTCTTTCACCTAGCTTGATGGGAATACAAAGTTTCTTTTCAGTTGCAAACTCCACTACATACATATATATGGGGAGGTACTAGCTCCAACTCGGTTTTACAGTGAAAACTGCAGGAAATTCAAACCGGCACTAGGAAACAGGCTGAAAAACCAGAGTAAAAGTTTCCCCTGCAATTTGTTCCCTTTTTCTAGATGAACGAACGTCTCTCCACATGCTCAGTTCTGAGAGAGAAGTGTGTGTGGAAGCCGTTTTTCACCTAGCTTGTTGGGAACACAAAGTTTCTTTTTAGTTGCAAACTCCACTCCTTACATATATATGGGGAGGTACGAGCTATAACTCGGTTTTACAGTGAAAACTGCAGGAACCTCAAACCGGCACTAGGAAACAGACTGAGAAACCAGAGTAAAAGTTTCTCCTGCAACCCGTTCCCTTTGTTCTAGATGAACGAATGTCTCTCCACATGCTCAGTTCTGAGAGATAAGTGTGTGTGAAAGCCGACTTCACCTAGCATGTTGGGAACACAAAGTTTCTTTTCAGTTGCAAACTCCACTCCATACATATATATGGGGATGTACAAGCTCCAACTCGGTTTTACAGTGAAAAATGCAGGAACTTCAAACCGGCACTAGGAAACAGACTGAGAAACCAGAGAAATAGTTTCTCCTGCAACACGATCCCTTTGTGCTAGATGAACGAACGTCTCTCCACATGCTCAGTTCTGAGAGAAAAGTGTGTGTGAAAGCCGTCCTTCACCTAGCTTGTTGGGAACACAAAGTTTCTTTTCAGTTGCAAACTCCACTCCTTACATATATATGGGGAGGTAATTGCTCCAAATCGGTTTTACAGTGAAAACTGCAGGAACTTCAAACCGGCACTAAGAAACAGACTGAGAAACCAGAGTAAAGTTTCTCCTGCTACCCGATCCCTTTGTACTAGATGAACGTACGTCTCTCCACATGCTCAGTTCTGAGAGATAATTGTGTGTGAAAGCCGTCCTTCACCTAGCTTGTTGGGAACACAAAGTTTTTTACAGTTGCAAACACCAATCCATACATATATATGGGTAGGAACTAGCTTCTACTCGGTTTTACACTGAAATATGCAGGACCTTCAAACAGGCACTAGTCAATAGACTGAGAAACCAGAGTTAAAGTTTCTCCTGCAACCCGTTCCCTTTGTGCTAGATGAATGAAATTCCCTCCACATGCTCATTTCTGAGCGATAATTGTGTGAAAGCCGCCCTTGACCCAGCTTGTTAGCAACACAAAGTTTCTTTTCTCTTGCAAACTCCACTCCATACATATATATGGGGAGGTAATAGTTCCAACTCGGTTTTACAGTGAAAACTGCAGGAACTTCAAAACGGCAGTAGGAAACAGACTGAGATACCACAGTAAAATTTTCCCTGCATTCCGTTCCCATTCTGCTAGATGAACGAACATCTCCCCACGTGCTCAGTTCTGAGATGTTTGTGTGTGTGAAAGCCGTCTTTCACCTAGCTTGTTGGGAAAACAAAGTTTCTTTTCAGGTGCAAACTACACTCCATACATATACATGGGGAGGTACCAACACCAACTCGGATTTACAGTGAAAACTGCAGGAACTTCAAACCTGCAATAGGAAATAGACTGAGAAACCAGAGTAAAACTTTCTCCTGCAACCCGTTCCTTTTGTGCTATATGAATGAACGTCTCTCCACATGCTCAGTTCTAAAAGATAAGTGTGTTTGAAAGCCGTCCTTCACCTAGCTTTTTGGGAACACAAAGTTTCTTTTCAGTTGAAACTCCACTCCATACATATATATGGGGAGGTACTTGCTCCAACTCGGTTTTACAGTGAAAACTGCAGGAACTTCAAACCGGCACTAGGAAACAGACTGAGAAACCAGAGTAAAAGTTTCTCCTGCAAACCGTTCCCTTTGTGTTAGATGAAAGAAAGTCTCTCCACATGCTCAGTTCTGAGAGAACAGTGTGCGTGAAAGCCTTCCTTCACATATCTTGTTGGGAACACAAAGTTTCTTTTCAGTTTCAAACTCCACTCCATATATATATATGAGGAGGTACTTGCTCCAACTCGGTTTTACAGTGAAAAATGCAGGAACTTCAAAGCGGCACTAGGAAAAATACTGAGAAACCAGAGTAAAAGTTTCTCCTGCAAACCGTTCCCTTTGTGCTAGATGAACGAACGTCTCTCCACATGCTCAGTTGTGAGAGATATGTGTGTGTTTAAGCCGTCTTTCACCTAGCTTGATGGGAATACAAAGTTTCTTTTCAGTTGCAAACTCCACTACATACATATATATGGGGAGGTACTAGCTCCAACTCGGTTTTACAGTGAAAACTGCAGGAAATTCAAACCGGCACTAGGAAACAGGCTGAAAAACCAGAGTAAAAGTTTCCCCTGCAATTTGTTCCCTTTTTCTAGATGAACGAACGTCTCTCCACATGCTCAGTTCTGAGAGAGAAGTGTGTGTGGAAGCCGTTTTTCACCTAGCTTGTTGGGAACACAAAGTTTCTTTTTAGTTGCAAACTCCACTCCTTACATATATATGGGGAGGTACGAGCTATAACTCGGTTTTACAGTGAAAACTGCAGGAACCTCAAACCGGCACTAGGAAACAGACTGAGAAACCAGAGTAAAAGTTTCTCCTGCAACCCGTTCCCTTTGTTCTAGATGAACGAATGTCTCTCCACATGCTCAGTTCTGAGAGAGAAGTGTGTGTGGAAGCCGTCCTTCACCTAGCTTGTTGGGAACACAAAGATTTTTTTCAGTAGCAAATTCCACTCCATACATATATATGGGGAGGTACTAGCTACAACTCTGTTTTACAGTGAAAACTGCAGGAAATTCAAACCGACAGTACTAAACAGACTGAGAAACCAGAGTAAAATTTTTTCCTGCAACCCGTTCCCTTTGTGCTAGATGAACGAACGTCTCTCCACATGCTCAGTTCTGAGATATAAGTGTGTGTGAAAGCCGTTCTTCACCTAGCTTGTTGGGAACACAAATTTTCTTTTCACTAG
Organism: Camelus bactrianus; assembly: GCF_048773025.1. Lineage (NCBI taxonomy): Eukaryota > Metazoa > Chordata > Mammalia > Artiodactyla > Camelidae > Camelus > Camelus bactrianus. Next base: position 137,473,925 of record NC_133539.1, on the reverse strand, counting down.
CAAAGTCCACTCCATACATATATATGTGGAGGTACTAGCTCTAACTCGGTTTTAAAGTGAAAACTGCAGGAAATTAAAACCGGCAGTAGAAAAAAGACTGAGAAACCAGAGTAAAATTTTCTCTTGCATCACGTTCCCTTTGTGCTAGATGAACGAACGTCTCTCCACATGCTCATTTCTCAGAGATAAGTGTGTGTGAAAGCCGTCCTTCAACTAGCTATTTGGGAACACCAATTTTCTTTTCAATAGCAAACTCCACTCTATACATATATATGGGGAGGTACTAGCTCCAACTCGGTTTTACAGTGAAAACTGCAGGAACTTCAAACAGTCACTACTAAACAGACTGAGAAACCAGAGTAAAAGTTTCTCCTGCAACCCGTTCCCTTTGTGCTAATTGAACGAGCGTCTCTCAAATGCTCAGTTCTGAGAGAAAAGCGTGTGTGAAAGCCGTTCTTCACCTAGCTTGTTGGGAACACAAATTTTCTTTTCAGTTGCAAACTCCACTCCATACATATATATGGGGAGGTACTAGCTCCAACACGGTTTTACAATGAAAACTGAAGGAAATTCAAACCGGCACTAGGAAACAGGCTGAAAAACCAGAGTAAAAGTTTCCCCTGCAATTTGTTCCCTTTTTCTAGATGAACGAACGTCTCTCCACATGCTCAGTTCTGAGAGAGAAGTGTGTGTGGAAGCCGTTTTTCACCTAGCTTGTTGGGAACACAAAGTTTCTTTTTAGTTGCAAACTCCACTCCTTACATATATATGGGGAGGTACGAGCTATAACTCGGTTTTACAGTGAAAACTGCAGGAACCTCAAACCGGCACTAGGAAACAGACTGAGAAACCAGAGTAAAAGTTTCTCCTGCAACCCGTTCCCTTTGTTCTAGATGAACGAATGTCTCTCCACATGCTCAGTTCTGAGAGAGAAGTGTGTGTGGAAGCCGTCCTTCACCTAGCTTGTTGGGAACACAAAGATTTTTTTCAGTAGCAAATTCCACTCCATACATATATATGGGGAGGTACTAGCTCCAACTCTGTTTTACAGTGAAAACTGCAGGAAATTCAAACCGACAGTACTAAACAGACTGAGAAACCAGAGTAAAATTATTTCCTGCAACCCGTTCCCTTTGTGCTAATTGAACGAACGTCTCTCATATGCTCAGTTCTGAGAGAAAAGCGTGTGGGAAAGCCGTTGTTCACCTAGCTTGTTTGGAACACAAATTTTCTTTTCAGTTGCAAACTCCACTCCATACATATATATGGGGTGGTACTAGTTTCAACTAGGTTTTACAGTGAAATCTGCAGGAACTTCAAACAGGGATTAGGAAATAGACTGAGAAACCAGAGTTAAAGTTTCTCCTGCAACCCGTTCTCTTTGTGCTAGATGAATGAAAGTCTCTCCACATGCTCAGTTCTGAGCGATAAGTGTGTGAAAGCCGTCCTTCACCTAGCTTGTTGGGAACACAAAGTTCTTTTCACTTGCAATCTCCACTCCATACATATACATTGGGAGGTTATAGATCCAAGTCGTTTTTACAGTGAAAACTGCAGGAACTTCAAACCGGCACTAGGAAACAGACTGAGAAACCAGAGTAAAGTTTCTCCAAAACCCGATCCCTTTGCACTAGATGAACGTACGTCTCTCCACATGCTCAATTCTGAGAGATAATTGTGTGTGAAAGCCGTCCTTCACATAGCTTGTTGGGAACACAAAGTTTCTTTACAGTTGCAAACTCCACACCATAAATATATATGGGTAGGTACTAGCTTCTACTCGGTTTTACACTGAAATCTGCAGGAACTTCAAACAGGCACTAGTCAATAGACTGAGAAACCAGAGTTAAAGTTTCTCCTGCAACCCGTTCCCTTTGTGCTAGATGAATGAAATTCCCTCCACATGCTCATTTCTGAGCGATAAGTGTGTGAAAGCCGCCCTTGACCCAGCTTGTTAGCAACACAAAGTTTCTTTCCTCTTGCAAACTCCACTCCATACATATATATGGGGAGGTAATAGTTCCAACTCGGTTTTACAGTGAAAACTGCAGGAACTTCAAAACGGCAGTAGGAAACAGACTGAGATACCACAGTAAAATTTTCCCTTCAATCCGTTCCCTTTCTGCTAGATGAACGAACATCTCCCCACGTGCTCAGTTCTGAGAGGTTTGTGTGTGTGAAAGCCGTCTTTCACCTAGCTTGTTGGGAAAACAAAGTTTCTTTTCAGGTGCAAACTACACTCCATACATATACATGGGGAGGTACAAACACCAACTCGGATTTACAGTGAAAACTGCAGGAACTTCAAACCTGCAATAGGAAATAAACTGAGAAACCAGAGTAAAACTTTCTCCTGCAACCCGTTCCCTTTGTGCTAATTGAACGAACGTCTCTCAAATGCTCAGTTCTGAGAGAAAAGCGTGTGGGAAAGCCGTTGTTCCCCTAGCTTGTTTGGAACACAAAGTTTCTTTTCAGTTGCAAACTCCACTCCATACATATATATGGGGTGGTACTAGTTTCAACTAGGTTTTACAGTGAAATCTGCAGGAACTTCAAACAGGGATTAGGAAATAGACTGAGAAACCAGAGTTAAAGTTTCTCCTGCAACCCGTTCCCTTTGTGCTAGATGAATGAAAGTCTCTCCACATGCTCAGTTCTGAGCGATTAGTGTCTGAAAGCCGTCCTTCACCTAGCTTGTTGGGAACACAAAGTTTCTTTTCACTTGCAAACGCCACTCCATACATATATATTGGGAGGTACTAGCTCCAACTCGGTTTTACCGAGAAAACTGCAGGAAATTCAAACCGACACTACTAAACAGACTGAGAAACCAGAGTAAAAGATTCTCCTGCAACCGTTCCTTTTGTGTTAAATGAACGAACGTCTCTCCACATGCTCAGTTCTGAGAGATAAGTGTGTGTGAAAGCCGTTCTTCACCTAGCTTGTTGGGAACACAAATTTTCTTTTCACTAGCAAAATCCACTCCATACATATATATGTGGAGGTACTAGCTCAAACTCGGTTTTAAAGTGAAAAATGCAGGAAATTAAAACCGGCAGTAGAAAAAAGACTGAGAAACCAGAGTAGAATTTTCTCTTGCATCACGTTCCCTTTGTGCTAGATGAACGAACGTCTCTCCACATGCTCATTTCTGAGAGATAATTGTGTGTGAAAGCCGTCCTTCAACTAGCTTTTTGGGAACACAAAGTTTCTTTTCAGTAGCAAACTCCACTCCATACATATATATGGGGAGGTACTAGCTCCAACTCGGTTTTACAGTGAAAACTGCAGGAACTTCAAACCGTCACTACTAAACAGACTGAGAAACCAGAGTAAAAGTTTCTCCTGCAACCCGTTCCCTTTGTGCTAATTGAACGAACGTCTCTCAAATGCTCAGTTCTGAGAGAAAAGCGTGTGTGAAAGCCGTTCTTCACCTAGCTTGTTGGGAACACAAATTTTCTTTTCAGTTGCTAAATCCACCCCATACATATATATGGGGAGGTACTAGATCCAACACGGTTTTACAATGAAAACTGAAGGAAATTCAAACCGGCACTAGGAAACAGGCTGAAAAATCAGAGTAAATGTTTCCCCTGCAACCCGTTCCCTTTGTGCTAGATGAACGAACGTCTCTTCACATGCTCAGTTCTGAGAGAGAAGTGTGTGTGAAAGCCGTTTTTCACCTAGCTTGTTGGGAACACAAAGTTTCTTTTCAGTTGCAAACTCCACTCCTTACATATATATGGGGAGGTACGAGCTATAACTCGGTTTTACAGTGAAAACTGCAGGAACCTCAAACCGGCACTAGGAAACAGACTGAGAAACCAGAGTAAAAGTTTCTCCTGCAACCCGTTCCCTTTGTGCTAAATGAACGAAAGTTTCTCCACATGCTCAGTTCTGAGAGAGAAGTGTGTGTGAAAGCCGTTCTTCACCTAGCTTGTTGGGAACACAAATTTTCTTTTCACTAGCAAACTCCACTCGATACATATAAATGTGGAGGTACTAGCTCAAACTCGGTTTTAAAGTGAAAACTACAGGAAATTCAAACAGGCAGTAGAAAACAGACTGAGAAACCAGAGTAAAAGTTTCTCTTGCATCCCGTTCCCTTTGTGCTAGATGAACGAACGTCTCTCCACATGCTCAGTTCTGAGAGATAAGTGTGTGTGAAAGCCGTCCTTCACCTAGCTTGTTGGGAACACAAAGATTCTTTTCAGTAGCAAACTCCACTCCATACATATATATGGGGAGGTACTAGCTCCAACTCTGTTTTACCGTGAAAACTGCAGGAAATTCAAACCGACACTACTAAACAGACTGTGAAACCAGAGTAAAAGATTCTCCTGCAACCCGTTCCTTTTGTGTTAAATGAACGAACTTCTCTCCTCATGCTCAGTTCTGAGAGATAAATGTGGGTGAAATCCGTCTTTCACCTAGCTTGTTGGGAAAACAAAGATTCTTTTCACATGCAAACTCCACTCCATACATATATATGGGGAGGTACGATCTCCAACTCTGTTTTACAGTGAAAACTGCAGGAACTTCAAATCGGCAGTAGGAAACAGACTGAGGAACCAGAGTAAAAGTTTCTCCTGCAACCCGTTCCCTTTGTGCTAGATGAATGAAATTCCCTCCACATGCTCATTTCTGAGCGATAAGTGTGTGAAAGCCGCCCTTGACCCAGCTTGTTAGCAACACAAAGTTTCTTTTCTCTGGCAAACTCCACTCCATACATATGTAAGGGGAGGTAATAGTTCCAACTCGGTTTTACAGTGAAAACTGCAGGAACTTCAAAACGGCAGTAGGAAACAGACTGAGATACCACAGGAAAATTTTCCCTGCAATCCGTTCCCTTTCTGCTAGATGAACGAATGTCTCTCCACATGCTCAGTTCTAAAAGATAAGTGTGTGTGAAAGCCGTCCTTCACCTAGCTTTTTGGGAACACAAAGTTTCTTTTCAGTTGAAACTCCACTCCATACATATATATGGGGAGGTACATGCTCCAACTCGGTTTTACAGTGAAAACTGCAGGAACTTCAAACCGGCACTAGGAAACAGACTGAGAAACCAGAGTAAAAGTTTCTCCTGCAACCCGTTCCCTTTGTGCTAGATGAAAGAAAGTCTCTCCACATGCTCAGTTCTGAGAGAACAGTGTGCGTGAAAGCCTTCCTTCAAATAGCTTGTTGGGAACACAAAGTTTCTTTTCAGTTTCAAACTCCACTCCATATATATATATGGGGAGGTACTTGCTCCAACTCGGTTTTACAGTGAAAAATGCAGGAACTTCAAAGCGGCACTAGGAAAAAGACTGAGAAACCAGAGTAAAAGTTTCACTTCAAACCGTTCCTTTTGTGCTAGATGAACGAACGTCTCTCCACATGCTCAGTTGTGAGAGATATGTGTGTGTGAAAGCCGTCTTTCAACTAGCTTGATGGGAACACAAAGTTTCTTTTCAGTTGCAAACTCCACTACATACATATATATGGGGAGGTACTAGTTCTAACTCGGCTTTAAAGTGAAAACTGCAGGAAATTAAAACCGGCAGTAGAAAAAAGACTGAGAAACCAGAGTAAAATTTTCTCTTGCATCACGTTCCCTTTGTGCTAGATGAACGAATGTCTCTCCACATGGTCATTTCTGAGAGATAAATGTGTGTGAAAGCAGTCCTTCAACTAGCTTTTTGGGAACACAAAGATTCTTTTCAGTAGCAAACTCCACTCCATACATATATATGGGGAGGTACTAGCTCCAACTCGGTTTTACAGTGAAAACTGCAGGAACTTCAAACCGGTACTATGAAACAGACTGAGAAACTAGAGTAAAAGTTTCCCCTGCAACCCGTTCCTTTTGTGCTAGATGAACGAACGTCTCTCCACATGCTAAGTTCTGAGAGATAAGTGTGTGTGAAAGCCGACTTCACCTAGCATGTTGGGAACACAAAGTTTCTTTTCACTAGCAAACTCCACTCCATACATATATATGGGGTGGTACTAGTTTCAACTAGGTTTTACAGTGAAATCTGCAGTAACTTCAAACAGGGATTAGGAAATAGACTGAGAAACCAGAGTTAAAGTTTCTCCTGCAACCCGTTCCCTTTGTGCTAGATGAATGAAAGATTCTCCACATGCTCAGTTCTGAGCGATAAGTGTGTGAAAGCCGTCTTTCACCTAGCTTGTTGGGAACACAAAGTTTCTTTTCACTTGCAATCTCCACTCCATACATATACATTGGGAGGTAATAGATCCAAGTCGTTTTTACAGTGAAAACTGCAGGAACTTCAAACCGGCACTAGGAAACAGACTGAGAAACCAGAGTAAAGTTTCTCCTGCAACCCGAACCCTTTGTACTAGATGAACGTACCTCTCTCCACATGCTCAGTTCTGAGAGATAATTGTGTGTGAAAGCCGTCCTTCACATAGCTTGTTGGGAACACAAAGTTTCTTTTCAGTTGCAAACTCCACTCCATACATATATATGGGTAGGTACTAGCTTCTACTCGGTTTTAAACTGAAATCTGCAGGAACTTCAAACAGGCACTAGTCAATAGACTGAGAAACCAGAGTTAAAGTTTCTCCTGCAACCCGTTCCCTTTGTGCTAGATGAATGAAATTCCCTCCACATGCTCATTTCTGAGCGATAAGTGTGTGAAAGCCGCCCTTGACCCAGCTTGTTAGCAACACAAAGTTTCTTTCCTCTTGCAAACTCCACTCCATACATATATATGGGGAGGTAATATTTCCAACTCGGTTTTACAGTGAAAACTGCAGGAACTTCAAAACGGCAGTAGGAAACAGACTGAGATACCACAGTAAAATTTTGCCTGCAATCCGTTCCCTTTCAGCTAGATGAACGAACATCTCCCCACGTGCTCAGTTCTGAGAGGTTTGTGTGTGTGAAAGCCGTCTTTCACATAGCTTGTTGGGAAAACAAAGTTTCTTTTCAGGTGCAAACTACACTCCATACATATACATGGGGAGGTACAAACACCAACTCGGATTTACAGTGAAAACTGCAGGAACTTCAAACCTGCAATAGGAAAGAGACTGAGAAACCAGAGTAAAATTTTCTCCTGCAACCCGTTCCTTTTGTGCTATATGAATGAACGTCTCTCCACATGCTCAGTTCTAAAAGATAAGTGTGTGTGAAAGCCGTCCTTCACCTAGCTTTTTGGGAACACAAAGTTTCTTTTCAGTTGAAACTCCACTCCATACATATATATGGGGAGGTACTTGCTCCAACTCGGTTTTACAGTGAAAACTGCAGGAACTTCAAACCGGCACTAGGAAATAGACTGAGAAACCAGAGTAAAAGTTTCTCCTGCAAACCGTTCCCTTTGTGCTAGATGAAAGAAAGTCTCTCCACATGCTCTGTTCTGAGAGAACAGTGTGCGTGAAAGCCTTCCTTCACATAGCTTGTTGGGAACACAAAGTTTCTTTTCAGTTTCAAACTCCACTCCATATATATATATGGGAAGGTACTTGCTCCAACTCGGTTTTACAGTGAAAAATGCAGGAACTTCAAAGCGGCACTAGGAAAAAGACTGAGAAACGAGAGTAAAACTTTCTCCTGCAATCCGTTCATTTGTGCTAGATGAACGAACGTCTCTCCACGTGCTCAGTTGTGAGAGATATGTGTGTGTGAAAGCCGTCTTTCACCTAGCTTGATGGGAACACAAAGTTTCTTTTCAGTTGCAAACTCCACTACATACATATATATGGGGAGGTACTAGCTCCAACTCGGTTTTACAGTGAAAACTGCAGGAACTTCAAAGCGGCACTAGGAAACAGACTGAGAATCCAGAGTAAAAATTTCTCCTGCAAACCGTTCCCTTTGTGCTAGATGAACGAACGTCTCTCCACATGCTCAGTTCTGAGAGATAAGAGTGTGTGAAAGCCGTTCTTCACCTAGCTTGTTGGGAACACAAATTTTCTTTTCACTAGCAAAATCCACTCCATACATATATATGGGGAGGTACAAGCTCTAACTCGGTTTTAAAGTGAAAACTGCAGGAAATTAAAACCGGCAGTAGAAAAAAGACTGAGAAACCAGAATAAAAATTTTTCTTGCATCACGTTCCCTTTGTGCTAGATGAACGAACGTCTCTCCACATGCTCATTTCTGAGAGATAAGTGTGTGTGAAAGCCGTCCTTCAACTAGCTTTTTGGGAACACAAAGTTTCTTTTCAGTAGCAAACTCCACTCCATACATATATATGGGGAGGTACTAGCTCCAACTCGGTTTTACAGTGGAAACTGCAGGAACTTCAAACCGGCACTAGGAAACAGACTGAGAAACCAGAGTAAAAGTTTCTCCTGCAAACCGTTCCCTTTGTGCTAGATGAAAGAAAGTCTCTCCACATGCTCAGTTCTGAGAGAACAGTGTGCGTGAAAGCCTTCCTTCACATATCTTGTTGGGAACACAAAGTTTCTTTTCAGTTTCAAACTCCACTCCATATATATATATGGGGAGGTACTTGCTCCAAATCGGTTTTACAGTGAAAAATGCAGGAAATTCAAAGCGGCACTAGGAAAAAGACTGACAAACCAGAGTAAAAGTTTCTCCTGCAAACCGTTCCATTTGTGCTAGATGAACGAACGTCTCTCCACATGCTCAGTTGTGAGAGATATGTGTGTGTGAAAGCCGTCCTTCAACAAGCTTTTTGGGAACACAAAGTTTCTTTTCAGTAGCAAACTTCACTCCATACATATATATGGGGAGGTACTAGCTCCTAATCGGTTTTACAGTGAAAACTGCAGGAAATTCAAACCGTCACTACTAAAGAGACTGAGAAACCAGAGTAAAAGTTTCTCCTGCAACCCGTTCCCTTTGTGCTAATTGAACGAACGTCTCTCAAATGCTCAGTTCTGAGAGAAAAGCGTGTGTGACAGCCGTTCTTCACCTAGCTTGTTGGGAACACAAATTTTCTTTTCAGGTGCAAACTCCTCTCCATACATATATATGGGGAGGTACTAGCTCCAACACGGTTTTACAATGAAAACTGAAGGAAATTCAAACCGGCACTAGGAAACAGGCTGAAAAACCAGAGTAAAAGTTTCCCCTGCAATTTGTTCCCTTTGTGCTAGATGAACGAACGTCTCTCCACATGCTCATTTCTGAGAGAGAAGTGTGTGTGGAAGCCGTTTTTCACCTAGCTTGTTGGGAACACAAAGTTTCTTTTCAGTTGCAAACTCCACTCCTTACATATATATGGGGAGGTACGAGCTATAACTCAGTTTTACAGTGAAAACTGCAGGAACCTCAAAGCGGCACTAGGAAACAGACTGAGAAAAAAAGTAAATGTTTCTCCTGCAACCCGTTCCCTTTGTGCTAGATGAACGAAAGTCTCTCCACATGCTCAGTTCTGAGAGAGAAGTGTGTGTGAAAGCCGTTCTTCACCTAGCTTGTTGGGAACACAAATTTTCTTTTCACTAGCAAACTCCATTCTATACATATAAATGTGGAGGTACTAGCTCAAACTCGGTTTTAAAGTGAAAACTACAGGAAATTCAAACCGGCAGTAGAAAACAGACTGAGAAACCAGAGTAAAAGTTTCTCTTGCATCCCGTTCCCTTTGTGCTAGATGAACGAACGTCTCTCCACATGCTCAGTTCTGAGAGATAAGTGTGTGTGAAAGCCGTCCTTCACCTAGCTTGTTGGGAACACAAAGATTCTTTTCAGTAGCAAACTCCAATCCATACATATATATGGGGAGGTACTAGCTCCAATTCGGTTTTACAGTGAAAACTGCAGGAAATTCAAACCGACAGTACTAAACATACTGAGAAACCAGAGTAAAATTTTTTCCTGCAACCCGTTCCCTTTGTGCTAATTGAACGAACCTCTCTCAAATGCTCAGTTCTGAGAGAAAAGCGTGTGGGAAAGCCGTTGTTCACCTAGCTTGTTTGGAACACAAAGTTTCTTTTCAGTTGCAAACTCCACTCCATACATATATATGGGGTGGTACTAGTTTCAACTAGGTTTTACAGTGAAATCTGCAGGAACTTCAAACAGGGATTAGGAAATAGACTGAGAAACCAGAGTTAAAGTTTCTCCTGCAACCCGTTCCCTTTGTGCTAGATGAATGAAAGTCTCTCCACATGCTCAGTTCTGAGCGATAAGTGTGTGAAAGCCGTCCTTCACCTAGCTTGTTGGGAACACAAAGTTTCTTTTCATTTGCAATCTCCACTCCATACGTATACATTGGGAGGTACTAGATCCAAGTCGTTTTTACAGTGAAAACTGCAGGAACTTCAAAAAGGCAGTAGGAAACAGACTGAGATACCACAGTAAAATTTTGCCTGCAATCCGTTCCCTTTCAGCTAGATGAACGAACATCTCCCCACGTGCTCAGTTCTGAGAGGTTTGTGTGTGTGAAAGCCGTCTTTCACATAGCTTGTTGGGAAAACAAAGTTTCTTTTCAGGTGCAAACTACACTCCATACATATACATGGGGAGGTACAAACACCAACTCGGATTTACAGTGAAAACTGCAGGAACTTCAAACCTGCAATAGGAAAGAGACTGAGAAACCAGAGTAAAATTTTCTCCTGCAACCCGTTCCTTTTGTGCTATATGAATGAACGTCTCTCCACATGCTCAGTTCTAAAAGATAAGTGTGTGTGAAAGCCGTCCTTCACCTAGCTTTTTGGGAACACAAAGTTTCTTTTCAGTTGAAACTCCACTCCATACATATATATGGGGAGGTACTTGCTCCAACTCGGTTTTACAGTGAAAACTGCAGGAACTTCAAACCGGCACTAGGAAATAGACTGAGAAACCAGAGTAAAAGTTTCTCCTGCAAACCGTTCCCTTTGTGCTAGATGAAAGAAAGTCTCTCCACATGCTCTGTTCTGAGAGAACAGTGTGCGTGAAAGCCTTCCTTCACATAGCTTGTTGGGAACACAAAGTTTCTTTTCAGTTTCAAACTCCACTCCATATATATATATGGGAAGGTACTTGCTCCAACTCGGTTTTACAGTGAAAAATGCAGGAACTTCAAAGCGGCACTAGGAAAAAGACTGAGAAACGAGAGTAAAACTTTCTCCTGCAATCCGTTCATTTGTGCTAGATGAACGAACGTCTCTCCACGTGCTCAGTTGTGAGAGATATGTGTGTGTGAAAGCCGTCTTTCACCTAGCTTGATGGGAACACAAAGTTTCTTTTCAGTTGCAAACTCCACTACATACATATATATGGGGAGGTACTAGCTCCAACTCGGTTTTACAGTGAAAACTGCAGGAACTTCAAAGCGGCACTAGGAAACAGACTGAGAATCCAGAGTAAAAATTTCTCCTGCAAACCGTTCCCTTTGTGCTAGATGAACGAACGTCTCTCCACATGCTCAGTTCTGAGAGATAAGAGTGTGTGAAAGCCGTTCTTCACCTAGCTTGTTGGGAACACAAATTTTCTTTTCACTAGCAAAATCCACTCCATACATATATATGGGGAGGTACAAGCTCTAACTCGGTTTTAAAGTGAAAACTGCAGGAAATTAAAACCGGCAGTAGAAAAAAGACTGAGAAACCAGAATAAAAATTTTTCTTGCATCACGTTCCCTTTGTGCTAGATGAACGAACGTCTCTCCACATGCTCATTTCTGAGAGATAAGTGTGTGTGAAAGCCGTCCTTCAACTAGCTTTTTGGGAACACAAAGTTTCTTTTCAGTAGCAAACTCCACTCCATACATATATATGGGGAGGTACTAGCTCCAACTCGGTTTTACAGTGGAAACTGCAGGAACTTCAAACCGGCACTAGGAAACAGACTGAGAAACCAGAGTAAAAGTTTCTCCTGCAAACCGTTCCCTTTGTGCTAGATGAAAGAAAGTCTCTCCACATGCTCAGTTCTGAGAGAACAGTGTGCGTGAAAGCCTTCCTTCACATATCTTGTTGGGAACACAAAGTTTCTTTTCAGTTTCAAACTCCACTCCATATATATATATGGGGAGGTACTTGCTCCAAATCGGTTTTACAGTGAAAAATGCAGGAAATTCAAAGCGGCACTAGGAAAAAGACTGACAAACCAGAGTAAAAGTTTCTCCTGCAAACCGTTCCATTTGTGCTAGATGAACGAACGTCTCTCCACATGCTCAGTTGTGAGAGATATGTGTGTGTGAAAGCCGTCCTTCAACAAGCTTTTTGGGAACACAAAGTTTCTTTTCAGTAGCAAACTTCACTCCATACATATATATGGGGAGGTACTAGCTCCTAATCGGTTTTACAGTGAAAACTGCAGGAAATTCAAACCGTCACTACTAAAGAGACTGAGAAACCAGAGTAAAAGTTTCTCCTGCAACCCGTTCCCTTTGTGCTAATTGAACGAACGTCTCTCAAATGCTCAGTTCTGAGAGAAAAGCGTGTGTGACAGCCGTTCTTCACCTAGCTTGTTGGGAACACAAATTTTCTTTTCAGGTGCAAACTCCTCTCCATACATATATATGGGGAGGTACTAGCTCCAACACGGTTTTACAATGAAAACTGAAGGAAATTCAAACCGGCACTAGGAAACAGGCTGAAAAACCAGAGTAAAAGTTTCCCCTGCAATTTGTTCCCTTTGTGCTAGATGAACGAACGTCTCTCCACATGCTCATTTCTGACAGAGAAGTGTGTGTGGAAGCCGTTTTTCACCTAGCTTGTTGGGAACACAAAGTTTCTTTTCAGTTGCAAACTCCACTCCTTACATATATATGGGGAGGTACGAGCTATAACTCGGTTTTACAGTGAAAACTGCAGGAACCTCAAAGCGGCACTAGGAAACAGACTGAGAAAAAAAGTAAATGTTTCTCCTGCAACCCGTTCCCTTTGTGCTAGATGAACGAAAGTCTCTCCACATGCTCAGTTCTGAGAGAGAAGTGTGTGTGAAAGCCGTTCTTCACCTAGCTTGTTGGGAACACAAATTTTCTTTTCACTAGCAAACTCCATTCGATACATATAAATGTGGAGGTACTAGCTCAAACTCGGTTTTAAAGTGAAAACTACAGGAAATTCAAACCGACAGTACTAAACATACTGAGAAACCAGAGTAAAATTTTTTCCTGCAACCCGTTCCCTTTGTGCTAATTGAACGAACCTCTCTCAAATGCTCAGTTCTGAGAGAAAAGCGTGTGGGAAAGCCGTTGTTCACCTAGCTTGTTTGGAACACAAAGTTTCTTTTCAGTTGCAAACTCCACTCCATACATATATATGGGGTGGTACTAGTTTCAACTAGGTTTTACAGTGAAATCTGCAGGAACTTCAAACAGGGATTAGGAAATAGACTGAGAAACCAGAGTTAAAGTTTCTCCTGCAACCCGTTCCCTTTGTGCTAGATGAATGAAAGTCTCTCCACATGCTCAGTTCTGAGCGATAAGTGTGTGAAAGCCGTCCTTCACCTAGCTTGTTGGGAACACAAAGTTTCTTTTCATTTGCAATCTCCACTCCATACGTATACATTGGGAGGTACTAGATCCAAGTCGTTTTTACAGTGAAAACTGCAGGAACTTCAAAACGGCAGTAGGAAACAGACTGAGAAACCAGAGTAAAATTTTTCCTGCAACCCCTTCCCTTTGTGCTAGATGAACGAACGTCTCTCCACGTGCTCAGACCTGAGAGATAAGTGTGTGTGATAGCCGTCCGTCACCTAGCTTGTTGGGAAAACAAAGTTTCTTTTCACTTGCAAATTACACTCCATACATATATATGGAGAGGTACCAACACAAACTCGGTTTTACAGTGAAAACTGCAGGAATTTCAAACTTGCAATAGGAAATAGACTGAGAAAAAATAGTAAAACTTTCTCCTGCAACCCGTTCTTTTTGTGCTATATGAACGAATGTCTCTCCACATGCTCAGTTCTGAAGAGATATGTGTGTGAGAAAGCCGTTGTTCAACTTGCTTGTTGGGAACACAAAGTTTCTTTTAAGTTGCAAACTCCACTCCATACATATATATGGGGAGGTACTAGCTCCAACTCGGTTTTACAGTGAAAACTGCAGGAACTTCATACCGGCACTAGGAAACAGACTGAGAAACCAGAGTAAATGTTCCTAGTGCAACCCGTTCCATTTGTGCTAGATGAACGAACGTCTCTCAATATGCTCAGTTCTGAGAGAAATATTTGTGTGAAAGCAGTCCTTCACCTAGCTTGTTGGGAACACAAATTTTCTTTTCACTAGCAAAATCCACTCCATACATATATATGTGGAGGTACTAGCTCAAACTCGGTTTTAAAGTGAAAACTGCAGGAAATTAAAACCGGCAGTAGAAAAAAGACTGAGAAACCAGAGTAAAATTTTCTCTTGCATCACGTTCCCTTTGTGCTAGATGAACGAACGTCTCTCCACATGCTCATTTCTGAGAGATAAGTGTGTGTGAAAGCCGTCCTTCAACTAGCTTTTTGGGAACACAAAGTTTCTTTTCAGTAACAAACTCCACTCCATACATATATATGGGGAGGTACTAGCTCCAACACGGTTTTACAGTGAAAACTGCAGGAACTTCAAACCGTCACTACTAAACAGACTGAGAAACCAGAGTAAAAGTTTCTCCTGCAACCCGTTCCCTTTGTGCTAATTGAACGAACGTCTCTCAAATGCTAAGTTCTGAGAGAAAAGCGTGTGTGAAATCCGTTCTTCACCTAGCTTGTTGGGAACACAAATTTTCTTTTCAGTTGCAAACTCCACTCCATACATATATATGCGGAGGTACTAGATCCAACACGGTTTTACAAAGAAAACTGAAGGAAATTCAAACAGGCACTAGGAAACAGGCTGAAAAACCAGAGTAAATGTTTCCCCTGCAACCCGTTCCCTTTGTGCTAGATGAACGAACGTCTCTCCACATGCTCAGTTCTGAGAGAGAAGTGTGTGTGGAAGCCGTTTTTCACAAAGCTTGTTGGAAACACAAAGTTTCTTTTCAGTTGCAAACTCCACTCCTTACATATATAAGGGGAGGTACGAGCTATAAATCGGTTTTACAGTGATAACTGCAGGAACCTCAAACCGGCACTAGGAAACAGACTGAGAAACCAGAGTAAAAGTTTCTCCTGCAACCCGTTCCCTTTGTGCTAGATGAACGAAAGTCTCTCCACATGCTCAGTTCTGAGAGAGACGTGTGTGTGAAAGCCGTTCTTCACCTAGCTTGTTGGGAACACAAATTTTCTTTTCACTAGCAAACTCCACTCGATACATATAAATGTGGAGGTACTAGCTCAAACTCGGTT
Organism: Camelus bactrianus; assembly: GCF_048773025.1. Classification (NCBI taxonomy): domain Eukaryota; kingdom Metazoa; phylum Chordata; class Mammalia; order Artiodactyla; family Camelidae; genus Camelus; species Camelus bactrianus. The sequence goes on along the minus strand of NC_133539.1, from coordinate 137,458,729 downwards.
TTAAAGTGAAAACTACAGGAAATTCAAACCGGCAGTAGAAAACAGACTGAGAAACCAGATTAAAAGTTTCTCTTGCATCCCGTTCCCTTTGTGCTAGATGAACGAACGTCTCTCCACATGCTCAGTTCTGAGAGATAAGTGTGTGTGAAAGCCGTCCTTCACCTAGCTTGTTGGGAACACAAAGATTCTTTTCAGTAGCAAACTCCACTCCATACATATATATGGGGAGGTACTAGCTCCAACTCGGTTTTACAGTGAAAACTGCAGGAAATTCAAACCAACAATACTAAACAAACTGAGAAACCAGAGTAAAATTTTTTCCTTCAACCCGTTCCCTTTGTGCTAATTGAACGAACCTCTCTCAAATGCTCAGTTCTGAGAAAAAAGCGTGTGGGAAAGCCGTTGTTCACCTAGCTTGTTTGGAACACAAAGTTTCTTTCAGTTGCAAACTCCACTCCATACATATATATGGGGTGGTACTAGTTTCAACTAGGTTTTACAGTGAAATCTGCAGGAACTTCAAACAGGGATTAGGAAATACACTGAGAAACCAGAGTTAAAGTTTCTCCTGCAACCCGTTCCCTTTGTGCTAGATGAATGAAAGTCTCTCCACATGCTCAGTTCGGAGCGATAAGTGTGTGAAAGCCGTCCTTCACCTAGCTTGTTGGGAACACAAAGTTTCTTTTCACTTGCAATCTCCACTCCATACATATACATTGGGAGGTACTAGATCCAAGTCGTTTTTACAGTGAAAACTGCAGGAACTTCAAAACGGCAGTAGGAAACAGACTGAGAAACCAGAGTAAAATTTTTCCTGAAACCCCTTCCATTTGTGCTAGATGAACGAACGTCTCTCCACGTGCTCAGACCTGAGAGATAAGTGTGTGTGATAGCCGTCCGTCACCTAGCTTGTTGGGAAAACAAAGTTTCTTTTCACTTGCAAATTACACTCCATACATATATATGGAGAGGTACCAACACAAACTCGGTTTTACAGTGAAAACTGCAGGAACTTCAAACCTGCAATAGGAAATAGACTGAGAAAAAAGAGTAAAACTTTCTCCTGCAACCCGTTCCTTTTGTGCTATATGAACGAATGTCTCTCCACATGCTCAGTTCTGAGAGATATGTGTGTGAGAAAGCCGTTGTACAACTTGCTTGTTGGGAACACAAAGTTTCTTTTAATTTGCAAACTCCAACCCATACATAAATATGGGGAGGTACTAGCTCCAACTCGGTATTACAGTGAAAACTGCAGGAACTTCATACCGGCACTAGGAAACAGACTGAGAAACCAGAGTAAAGGTTCCTCCTGCAACCCGTTCCATTTGTGCTAGATGAACGAAAGTCTCTCAATATGCTCAGTTCTGAGAGAAATATTTGTGTGAAAGCCGTCCTTCACCTAGCTTGTTGGGAACACAAAGTTTCTTTTCACTTGCAAACGCCACTCCATACATATATATGGGGAGGTACTAGCTCCAACTCGGTTTTACCGTGAAAACTGCAGGAAATTCAAACCGACACTACTAAACAGACTGAGAAACCAGAGTAAAAGATTCTCCTGCAACCCGTTCCTTTTGTGTTAAATGAACGAACTTCTCTCCACATGCTCAGTTCTGAGAGATAAATGTGGGTGAAATCCGTCTTTCACCTAGCTTGTTGGGAAAACAAAGATTCTTTTCACATGCAAACTCCACTCCATACATATATATGGGGAGGTACGAACTCCAACTCTGTTTTACAGTGAAAACTGCAGGAACTTCAAACCGGCAGTAGGAAACAGTCTGAGAAACCAGAGTAAAAGTTTCACCTGCAACCCTTTCCCTTTGTGCTAGATGAACGAACGTCTCTCCACGTGATGAGTTCTGAGAGATAAGTGTGTGAAAGCCGTCCTTCACCTATCTTGTTGGGAACACAATGTTTCTTTTCACTTGCAAAATCCACTCAATACATATATATGGGGAGGTACTAGCTCCAACTCGGTTTTACAGTGAAAACTGCAGGAAAATCAAAACGACAGTAGGAAACAGACTGAGATACCACAGTAAAAGTTTCCCTTGCAACCCTTTCCCTTTGTGCTAGATGAACGAACGTCTCTCCACGTGCTGAGTTCTGCGAGGTAAGTGTGTGTGAAAGCCGTTCTTCACCTAGCTTGTTGGGAAAGCAAAGCTTCTTTTCAGTTGCAAACTACACTCCATACATATATATGGGGTGGTAGCAACACCAACTCGATTTTACAGTGAATTCTGCAGGAACATCAAACCGGCAATAGGAAATAGACTGAGAAACCAGAGTAAAAGTTCCTCCTGCAACCCGTTCCATTTGTGCTAATTGAACGAACGTCTCTCAAATGCTCAGTTCTGAGAGATAAGCGTGTGTGAAAGCCATCCTTCACCTAGCTTGTTGGGAACACAAATTTTCATTTCAGTTGCAAACTCCACTCCATACATATATATGGGGGGGTACTAGCTCCAACTCGGTTTTACAGTGAAAACTGCAGGAACTTCAAACCGGCAGTAGGAAACAGACTGAGAAACCAGAGTAAAATTTTCTCCTGCAACCCGTTCCCTTTGTGCTAAATGAACGAACATCTCTCCACATGCTCAGTTCTGAAAAATAAGTGTGTGTGAAAGCCGTCATTCACATAGCTTGTTGGGAACACAAAGATTCTTTTCAGTTGCAAACTCCACTCCATACATATATATGGGGATGTACAAGCTCCAACTCGGTTTTACAGTGAAAAATGCAGGAAATTCAAACCGACAGTACTAAACAGACTTAGAAACCAGAGTAAAAGATTATCCTGCAACCCGTTCCCTTTGTGTTAAATGAACGAACTTCTCTCCACATGCTCAGTTCTGAGAGATAAATGTGTGTGAAATCCGTCTTTCACCTAGCTTGTTGGGAACACAAATATTCTTTTCACATGCAAACTCCAATCCATACATATATATGGGGAGGTACGAGCTCCAACTCTGTTTTACAGTGAAAACTGCAGGAACTTCAAACCGGCAGTAGGAAACAGACTGAGAAAATAAAGTAAAAGTTTCTCATGCAAACCGTTCCCTTTTTGCTAGTTGAACGAACGTCTCTCCACATGCTCAGTTCTGAGAGATAATTGTGTGAAAGCCGTTCTTCAGCTAGCTTGTTGGTAACACAAAGTTTCTTTTCACTTGCAAAATCCACTCAATACATATATATGGGGAGGTACTACCTCCAACTCGGTTTTACAGTGAAAACTGCATGAACTTCAAACCGGTACTATGAAACAGACTGAGAAACTAGAGTAAAAGTTTCTCCTGCAACCCGTTCCCTTTGTGCTAGATGAACGAACGTCTCTCAAATGCTAAGTTCTGAGAGATAAGTGTGTGTGAAAGCCGACTTCACCTAGCATGTTGGGAACACAAAGTTTCTTTTCAGATGCAAACTCCACTCCATACATATATATGGGGATGTACAAGCTCCAATTCGGTTTTACAGTGAAAAATGCAGGAAATTCAAACGGGCACTAGGAAACAGACTGAGAAACCAGAGAAATAGTTTCCCCTGCAACCCGATCCCTTTGTGCTAGATGAACGAACGTCTCTCCACATGCTCAGTTCTGAGAGATAAGTGTGTGTGAAAGCCGTCCTTCACCTAGCTTGTTGGGAACACAAAGTTTCTTTTCAGTTGCAAACTCCTCTCCTTACATATATATGGGGAGGTAATTGCTCCAAATCGGTTTTACAGTGAAATCTGCAGGAACTTCAAACCGGCCCTAAGAAACAGACTGAGAAACCAGAGTAAAGTTTCTCCTGCAACCCGATCCCTTTGTGCTAGATGAACGTACGTCTCTCCACATGCTCAGTTCTGAGAGATAATTGTGTGTGAAAACCGACTTCACCTAGCATGTTGGGAACACATAGTTTCTTTTCAGTAGCAAACTACACTCCATACATATATATGGGGAAGTACTAGATCCAACTCGGTTTTACAGTGAAAACTGCAGGAAATTCAAACCGGCACTACTAAACAGACTGAGTAACCAGAGTAAAAGTTTCTCTTGCAACCCGTTCCCATTGTGCTAGATGAACGAACGTCTCTCCACATGCTCAGTTCTGAGAGAGAAGTGTGTGTGAAAGCCGTCCTTCACCTAGCTTGTTGGGAACACAAAGTTTCTTTTCAGTTGCAAACTCCACTCCATACATATATATGGGTAGGTACTAGCTTCAACTCGGTTTTACACTGAAATCTGCAGGAACTTCAAACAGGCACTAGTCAATAGACTGAGAAACCAGAGTTAAAGTTTCTCCTGCAACCCGTTCCCTTTGTGCTAGATGAATAAATTTCTCTCCACATGCTCATTTCTGAGCGATAAGTGTGTGAAAGCCGCCCTTGACCCAGCTTGTTAGCAACACAAAGTTTCTTTTCTCTTGCAAACTCCACTCTATTCATATATATGGGGAGGTAATAGTTCCAACTCGGTTTTACAGTGAAAACTGCAGGAACTTCAAAACGGCAGTAGGAAACAGACTGAGATACCACAGTAAAATTTTCCCTGCAATCCGTTCCCTTTCTGCTAGATGAACGAACATCTCCCCATGTGCTCATTTCTGAGAGGTTTGTGTGTGTGAAAGCCGTCTTTACCTAGCTTGTTGGGAAAACAAAGTTTCTTTTCAGGTGCAAACTACACTCCATACATATACATGGGGAGGTACCAACACCAACTCGGATTTACAGTGAAAACTGCAGGAACTTCAAACCTGCAATAGGAAATAGACTGAGAAACCAGAGTATAACTTTCTCCTGCAACCCGTTCCCTTTGTGCTAGATGAACGAGCGTGTCTCCACATGCTCATTTCTGAGAGATAATGTGTGTGAATGCCGTCCTTCACCTAGATTGTTGGGAACACAAAGTTCCTTTTCAGTTGCAAACTCCACTCCATACATATATGAGGGGAGTTACAAGCTCCAACTCGGTTTTACAGTGAAAACTGCAGGAACTTCAAACCGGCACTAGGAAACAGACTGAGAAAACAGAGTAAAAGTTTCTCTTGCAACCCGTTCCCATTGTGCTAGATGAACGAAAGTCTCCCCACATGCTCAGTTCTGAGAGATAAGTGTGTGTGAAAGCCGTCCTTCACCTAGCTTGTTGGGAACACAAAGTTTCTTTTCAGTTGCAAACTCCACTCCATAAATATATATGGGTAGGTACTAGCTTCAACTCGGTTTTACACTGAAATCTGCAGGAACTTCAAACAGGCACTAGTCAATAGACTGAGAATCCAGAGTTAAAGTTTCTCCTGCAACCCGTTCCCTTTGTGCTAGATGAATGAAATTCTCTCCACATGCTCATTTCTGAGCGAAAGTGTGTGAAAGCCGCCCTTGACCCAGCTTGTTAGCAACACAAAGTTTCTTTTCTCTTGCTAACTCCACTCCATACATATATATGGGGAGGTAATAGTTCCAACTCGGTTTTACAGTGAAAACTGCAGGAATTTCAAAACGGCAGTAGGAAACAGACTGAGATACAACAGTAAAATTTTCCCTGCAATCCGTTCCCTTTCTGCTAGATGAACGAACATCTCCCCACGTGCTCAGTTCTGAGAAGTTTGTGTGTGTGAAAGCCGTCTTTCACCTAGCTTGTTGGGAAAACAAAGTTTCTTTTCAGGTGCAAACTACACTCCATACATATACATGGGGAGGTACCAACACCTACTCGGATTTACAGTGAAAACTGCAGGATCTTCAAACCGGCACTAGGAAACAGACTGAGAAACCAGAGTAAAAGTTTCCCCTGCAACCCTTTCCCTTTGTGCTAGATGAACGAAAGTCTCTCCACATGCTCAGTTCTGAGAGATAAGTGTGTGTGAAAGCCGTACTTCACCTAGCTTGTTGGGAACACAAAGTTTTTTTCAGTTTCAAACTCCACTCCATATATATATATGGGGAGGTATTTGCTCCAACTCGGTTTTACAGTGAAAAATGCAGGAACTTCAAAGCGGCACTAGGAAAAATACTGAGAAACCAGAGTAAAAGTTTCTCCTGCAAAACTTTCCATTTGTGCTAGATGAACGAACGTCTCTCCACATGCTCAGTTGTGAGAGATATGTGTGTGTGAATGCCGTCTTTCACCTAGCTTGATGGGAACACAAAGTTTCTTTTCAGTTGCAAACTCCACTACATACATATATATGGGGAGGTACTAGCTCCAACTCGGTTTTACAGTGAAAACTGCAGGAAATTCAAACCGGCACTAGGAAACAGGCTGAGAATCCAGAGTAAAAACTTCTCTTGCAACCCGTTCCGTTTGTGCTAGATGAACGAACGTCTCTCCAAATGCTCAGTTCTGAGAGATAAGTGTGTGTGAAAGCCGTACTTCACCTAGCTTGTTGGGAACACAAATTTTCTTTTCACTAGCAAAATCCACTCCATACATGTATATGTGGAGGTACTAGCTCAAACTCGGTTTTAAAGTGAAAACTGCAGGAAATTAAAACGGGCAGTAGAAAAAAGACTGAGAAACCAGAGTAAAATTTTCTCTTGCATCCCGTTCACTTTTTGCTAGATGAACGAACGTCTCTCCACATGCTCATTTCTGAGAGATAAGTGTGTGTGAAAGCCGTCCTTCAACTAGCATTTTGGGAACACAAAGTTTCTTTTCAGTAGCAAACTCCACTCCATAAATATATATGGGGAGGTATTAGCTCCAACTCGGTTTTACAGTGAAAACTGCAGGAACTTCAAACAGTCACTGCTAAACAGACTGAGAAACCAGAGTAAAAGTTTCTCCTGCAATCCGTTCCCTTTGTGCTAATTGAACGAACGTCTCTCAAATGCTCAGTTCTGAGAGAAAAGCGTGTGTGAAAGCCGTTCTTCACTTAGCTTGTTGGGAACACAAATTTTCTTTTCAGTTGCAAACTCCAATCCATACATATATATGGGGAGGTACTAGCTCCAACACGGTTTTACAATGAAAACTGAAGGAAATTCTAACCGGCACTAGGAAACAGGCTGAAAAACCAGAGTAACAGTTTCCCCTGCAACCCGTTCCCTTTGTGCTAGATGAACGAACGTCTCTCCACATGCTCAGTTCTGAGAGAGAAGTGTGTGTGGAAGCTGTTTTTCACCTAGCTTGTTGGGAACACAAATTTTCTTTTCACTAGCAAAATCCAATCGATACATATATATGTGGAGGTACTAGCTCAAACTCGGTTTTAAAGTGAAAACTACAGGAAATTCAAACCGGCAGTAGAAAACAGACTGAGAAACCAGAGTAAAAGTTTCTCTTGCATCCCGTTCCCTTTGTGCTAGATGAACGAACGTCTCTCCACATGCTCAGTTCTGAGAGATAAGTGTGTGTGAAAGCCGTCCTTCACCTAGCTTGTTGGGAACACAAAGATTCTTTTCAGTAGCAAAGTCCACTCCATACATATATATGGGGAGGTACTAGCTCCAACTCGGTTTTAAAGTGAAAACTGCAGGAAATTCAAACCGACAGTACTAAACAGACTGAGAAACCAGAGTAAAATTTTTTCCTGCAACCCGTTCCCTTTGTGCTAATTGAACGAACGTCTCTCAAATGCTCAGTTCTGAGAGAAAAGCGTGTGGGAAAGCCGTTGTTCACCTAGCTTGTTTGGAACACAAAGTTTCTTTTCAGTTGCAAACTCCACTCCATACATATATATGGGGTGGTACTAGTTTCAACTAGGTTTTACAGTGAAATCTGCAGGAACTTCAAACAGGGATTAGGAAATAGACTGAGAAACCAGAGTTAAAGTTTCTCCTGCAACCCGTTCCCTTTGAGCTAGATGAATGAAAGTCTCTCCACATGCTCAGTTCTGAGCGATAAGTGTGTGAAAGCCGTCCTTCACCTAGCTTGTTGGGAACACAAAGTTTCTTTTCACTTGCAATCTCCACTCCATACATATACATAGGGAGGTACTAGATCCAACTCGTTTTTACAGTGAAAACTGCAGGAACTTCAAAACGGCAGTAGGAAACAGACTGAGAAACCAGAGTAAAATTTTGCCTGCATCCCCTTCCCTTTGTGCTAGATGAACGAACGTCTCTCCACGTGCTCAGTTCTGAGAGATAAGTGTGTGTGATAGCCGTCCTTCACCTAGCTTGTTGGGAAAACAAAGTTTCTTTTCACTTGCAAATTACACTCCATACATATATATGGAGAGGTACCAACACAAACTCGGTTTTACAGTGAAAACTGCAGGAACTTCAAACCTGCAATAGGAAATAGACTGAGAAAAATGAGTAAAACTTTCTCCTGCAACCAGTTCCCTTTGTGCTATATGAACGAATGTCTCTCCACATGCTCAGTTCTGAGAGATATGTGTGTGAAAAAGCCGTTGTTCAACTTGCTTGTTGGGAACACAAAGTTTCTTTTAAGTTGCAAACTCCACTCCATACATATATATGTGGAGGTACTAGCTCCAACTCGGTTTTACAGTGAAAACTGCAGGAAATTCATACCGGCACTAGGAAACAGACTGAGAAACCAGAGTAAAAGTTCCTCCTGCAACCCGTTCCCTTTGTGCTGGATGAACGAACGTCTCTCAATATGCTCAGTTCTGAGAGAAATATTTGTGTGAAAGCCGTCCTTCACCTAGCTTGTTGGGAACACAAAGTATCTTTTCACTTGCAAACGCCACTCCATACATATATATAGGGAGGTAATAGCTCCAACTCGGTTTTACCGTGAAAACTGCAGGAAATTCAAACCGACACTACTAAACAGACTGAGAAACCAGAGTAAAAGATTCTCCTGCAACCCGTTCCTTTTGTGTTAAATGAACGAACTTCTCTCCACATGCTCAGTTCTGAGAGATAAGTGTGTGTGAAATCCGTCTTTTACCTAGCTTGTTGGGAAAACGAAGATTCTTTTCACATGCAAACTCCAATCCATACATATATATGGGGAGGTACGAGCTCCAACTCTATTTACAGTGAAAACTGCAGGAACTTCAAACCGGCAGTAGGAAACAGACTGAGAAACCAGAGTAAAATTTCTCCTGCAACCCGTTCCCTTTGTACTAGTTGAACGAACGTCTCTCCACATGCTCAGTTCTGAGAGATAAGTGTGTGTGAAAGCCGTCCTTCACCTAGCTTGTTGGGAACACAAAGATTCTTTTCAGTAGCAAACTCCACTCCATACATATATATGGGGATGTACAAGCTCCAACTCGGTTTTACAGTGAAAAATGCAGGAAATTCAAACGGGCACTAGGAAACAGACTGAGAAACCAGAGAAATAGTTTCCCCTGCAACCCGATCCATTTGTGCTAGATGAACGAACATCTCTCCACATGCTCATTTCTGAGAGATAAGTGTGTGTGAAAGCCGTCCTTCACCTAGCTTGTTGGGAACACAAAGTTTCTTTTCAGTTGCAAACTCCTCTCCTTACATATATATGGGGAGGTAATTGCTCCAAATCGGTTTTACAGTGAAAACTGCAGGAACTTCAAACCGGCACTAGGAAACAGACTGAGAAACCAGAGTAAAGTTTCTCCTGCAACCCGATCCCTTTGTGCTAGATGAACGTACGTCTCTCCACATGCTCAGTTCTGAGAGATAATTGTGTGTGAATACCGACTTCACCTAGCATGTTGGGAACACATAGTTTCTTTTCAGTAGCAAACTACACTCCATACATATATATGGGGAGGTACTAGCTCCTACTCGGTTTTACAGTGAAAACTGCAGGAAATTCAAACCGGCACTACTAAACAGACTGAGTAACCAGAGTAAAAGTTTCTCTTGCAACCCGTTCCCATTGTGCTAGATGAACGAACGTCTCTCCACATGCTCAGTTCTGAGAGAGAAGTGTGTGTGAAAGCCGTCTTTCACCTAGCTTGTTGGGAAAACAAAGTTTCTTTTCAGGTGCAAACTACACTCCATACATATACATGGGGAGGTACCAACACCAACTCGGATTTACAGTGAAAACTGCAGGAACTTCAAACCTGCAATAGGAAATAGACTGAGAAACCAGAGTATAACTTTCTCCTGCAACCCGTTCCCTTTGTGCTAGATGAACGAGCGTGTCTCCACATGCTCATTTCTGAGAGATAATTTGTGTGAATGCCGTCCTTCACCTAGATTGTTGGGAACACAAAGTTCCTTTTCAGTTGCAAACTCCACTCCATACATATATGAGGGGAGTTACAAGCTCCAACTCGGTTTTACAGTGAAAACTGCAGGAACTTCAAACCGGCACTAGGAAACAGACTGAGAAACCAGAGTAAAAGTTTCTCTTGCAACACGTTCCCATTGTGCTAGATGAACGAATGTCTCTCCACATGCTCAGTTCTGAGAGATAAGTGTGTGTGAAAGCCGTCCTTCACCTAGCTTGTTGGGAACACAAAGATTCTTTTCAGTTGCAAACTCCACTCCATAAATATATATGGGTAGGTACTAGCTTCAACTCGGTTTTACACTGAAATCTGCAGGAACTTCAAACAGGCACTAGTCAATAGACTGAGAAACCAGTGTTAAAGTTTCTCCTGCAACCCGTTCCCTTTGTGCTAGATGAATGAAATTCTCTCCAAATGCTCATTTCTGAGCGATAAGTGTGTGAAAGCCGCCCTTGACCCAGCTTGTTAGCAACACAAAGTTTCTTTTCTCTTGCAAACTCCACTCTGTTCATATATATGGGGTGTTAATAGTTCCAACTCGGTTTTACAGTGAAAACTGCAGGAACTTCAAAACGGCAGTAGGAAACAGACTGAGATACCACAGTAAAATTTTCCCTGCAATCCGTTCCCTTTCTGCTAGATGAACGAACATCTCCCCATGTGCTCAGTTCTGAGAGGTTTGTGTGTGTGAAAGCCGTCTTTCACCTAGCTTGTTGGGAAAACAAAGTTTCTTTTCAGGTGCAAACTACACTCCATACATATACATGGGGAGGTACCAACACCAACTCGGATTTACAGTGAAAACTGCAGGAACTTCAAACCTGCAATAGGAAATAGACTGAGAAACCAGAGTATAACTTTCTCCTGCAACCCGTTCCCTTTGTGCTAGATGAGCGAGCGTGTCTCCACATGCTCATTTCTGAGAGATAAGTGTGTGTGAAAGCCGACTTCACCTAGCATGTTGGGAACACAAAGTTTCTTTTCAGTTGCAAACTCCACTCCATACATATATATGGGAGGAACTAGCTTCAACACGGTTTTATAGTGAAAACTGCAGGAACTTCAAACCGTCACTAGGAAATAGACTGAGAAACCAGAGTAAAAGTTTCCCCTGCAACCCTTTCCCTTTATGCTAGATGAACGAAAGTCTCTCCACATGCTCAGTTCTGAGAGATAAGTGTGTGTGAAAGCCGTACTTCACCTAGCTTGTTGGGAACACAAAGTTTTTTTCAGTTTCAAACTCCACTCCATATATATATATTGGGAGGTACTTGCTCCAACTCGGTTTTACAGTGAAAAATGCAGGAACTTCAAAGCGGCACTAGGAAAAATACTGAGAAACCAGAGTAAAAGTTTCTCCTGCAAACCTTTCCCTTTGTGCTAGATGAACGAACGTCTCTCCACATGCTCAGTTGTGAGAGATATGTGTGTGTGAATGCCGTCTTTCACCTAGCTTGATGGGAACACAAAGTTTCTTTTCAGTTGCAAACTCCACTACATACATATATATGGGGAGGTACTAGCTCCAACTCGGTTTTACAGTGAAAACTGCAGGAAATTCAAACCGGCACTAGGAAACAGGCTGAGAATCCAGAGTAAAAATTTCTCCTGCAAGCCGTTCCGTTTGTGCTAGATGAACGAACCTCTCTCCACATTCTCAGTTCTGAGAGATAAGTGTGTGTGAAAGCCGTACTTCACCTAGCTTGTTGGGAACACAAATTTTCTTTTCACTAGCAAAATCCACTCCATACATATATATGTGGAGGTACTAGCTCAAACTCGGTTTTAAAGTGAAAACTGCAGGAAATTAAAACCGGCAGTAGAAAAAAGACTGAGAAACCAGAGTAAAATTTTCTCTTGCATCCCGTTCACTTTGTGCTAGATGAACGAACGTCTCTCCACATGCTCATTTCTGAAGATAAGTGTGTGTGAAAGCCGTCCTTCAACTAGCATTTTGGGAACACAAAGTTTCTTTTCAGTAGCAAACTCCACTCCATAAATATATATGGGGAGGTATTAGCTCCAACTCGGTTTTACAGTGAAAACTGTATGAACTTCAAACCGGTACTATGAAACAGACTGAGAAACTAGAGTAAAAGTTTCTCCTGCAACCCGTTCCCTTTGTGCTAATTGAACGAACGTCTCTCAAATGCTCAGTTCTGAGAGAAAAGCGTGTGTGAAAGCCGTTCTTCACTTAGCTTGTTGGGAACACAAATTTTCTTTTCAGTTGCAAACTCCAATCCATACATATATATGGGGAGGTACTAGCTCCAACACGGTTTTACAATGAAAACTGAAGGAAATTCTAACCGGCACTAGGAAACAGGCTGAAAAACCAGAGTAACAGTTTCCCCTGCAACCCGTTCCCTTTGTGCTAGATGAACGAACGTCTCTCCACATGCTCAGTTCTGAGAGAGAAGTGTGTGTGGAAGCTGTTTTTCACCTAGCTTGTTGGGAACACAAATTTTCTTTTCACTAGCAAACTCCACTCGATACATATATATGTGGAGGTACTAGCTCAAACTCGGTTTTAAAGTGAAAACTGCAGGAACTTCAAATCGGCAGTAGGAAACAGACTGAGAAACCAGAGTAAAATTTTTCCTGCAACCCCTTCCCTTTGTGCTAGATGAACGAACGTCTCTCCACGTGCTCAGTTCTGAGAGATAAGTGTGTGTGATAGCCGTCCTTCACCTAGCTTGTTGGGAAAACAAAGATTCTTTTCACTTGCAAAATACACTCCATACATATATATGGAGAGGTACCAACACAAACTCGGTTTTACAGTGAAAACTGCAGGAACTTCAAACCTGCAATAGGAAATAGACTGAGAAAAAAGAGTAAAACTTTCTCCTGCAACCAGTTCCCTTTGTGCTATATGAACGAATGTCTCTCCACATGCTCAGTTCTGAGAGATATGTGTGTGAAAAAGCCGTTGTTCAACTTGCTTGTTGGGAACACAAAGTTTCTTTTAATTTGCAAACTCCACTCCATACATATATATGTGGAGGTACTAGCTCCAATTCGGTTTTACAGTGAAAACTGCAGGAACTTCATACCGGCACTAGGAAACAGACTGAGAAACCAGAGTAAAAGTTCCTCCTGCAACCCGTTCCCTTTGTGCTAGATGAACGAACGTCTCTCAATATGCTCAGTTCTGAGAGAAATATTTGTGTGAAAGCCGTCCTTCACCTAGCTTGTTGGGAACACAAAGTTTCTTTTCACTTGCAAACGCCACTCCATACATATTTATGGGGAGGTACTAGCTCCAACTCGGTTTTACCGTGAAAACTGCAGGAAATTCAAACCGACACTACTAAACAGACTGAGAAACCAGAGTAAAAGATTCTCCTGCAACCCGTTCCTTTTGTGTTAAATGAACGAACATCTCTCCACATGCTCAGTTCTGAGAGATAAATGTGTGTGAAATCCGTCTTTAACATAGCTTGTTGGGAACACGAAGATTCTTTTCACATGCAAACTCCAATCCATACATATATATGGGGAGGTACGAGCTCCAACTCTGTTTTACAGTGAAAACTGCAGGAACTTCAAACCGGCAGTAGGAAACAGACTGAGAAACCAGAGTAAAAATTTCTCCTGCAACCCGTTCCCTTTGTGATAGTTGAACGAACGTCTCTCCACATGCTCAGTTCTGAGAGATAAGTGTGTGTGAAAGCCGTCCTTCACCTAGCTTGTTGGGAACACAAAGTTTCTTTTCAGTTGCAAATTCCTCTCCTTACATATATATGGGGAGGTAATTGCTCCAAATCGGTTTTACAGTGAAAACTGCAGGAACTTCAAACCGGCACTAGGAAACAGACTGAGAAACCAGAGTAAAGTTTCCCTGCAACCCGTTCCCTTTGTGATAGTTGAACGAACGTCTCTCCACATGCTCAGTTCTGAGAGATAAGTGTGTGTGAAAGCCGTCCTTAACCTAGCTTGTTGGGAACACTAAGTTTCTTTTCAGTAGCAAACTCCAATCCATACATATATATGGGGATGTACAAGCTCCAACTCGGTTTTACAGTGAAAAATGCAGGAAATTCAAACGGGCACTAGGAAACAGACTGAGAAACCAGAGAAATAGTTTCCCCTGTAACCCGATCCCTTTGTGCTAGATGAACGAACGTCTCTCCACATGCTCATTTCTGAGAGATAAGTGTGTGTGAAAGCCGTACTTCACCTAGCTTGTTGGGAACACAAAGTTTCTTTTCAGTTGCAAACTCCTCTCCTTACATATATATGGGAAGGTAATTGCTCCAAATCGGTTTTACAGTGAAAACTGCAGGAAATTCAAACCGGCACTAGGAAACAGACTGAGAAACCAGAGTAAAGTTTCTCCTGCAACCCGATCCCTTTGTGCTAGATGAACGTACGTCTCTCCACATGCTCAGTTCTGAGAGATAATTGTGTGTGAAAACCGACTTCACCTAGCATGTTGGGAACACATAGTTTCTTTTCAGTAGCAAACTACACTCCATACATATTTATGGGGAGGTACTAGCTCCAACTCGGTTTTACAGTGAAAACTGCAGGAAATTCAAACCGGCACTACTAAACAGACTGAGTAACCAGAGTAAAAGTTTCTCTTGCAACCCGTTCCCATTGTGCTAGATGAACGAACGTCTCTCCACATGCTCAGTTCTGAGAGAGAAGTGTGTGTGAAAGCCGTCCTTCACCTAGTTTGTTGGGAACACAAAGTTTCTTTTCAGTTGCAAACTCCACTCCATACATATATATGGGGAGGTACTAGCTCCTACTCGTTTTTACAGTGAAAACTGCAGGAACTTCAAAACGGCATTAGGAAACAGACTGAGATACCACAGTAAAATTTTCCCTGCAATCCGTTCCCTTTCTGCTAGATGAACGAACATCTCTTCATGTGCTCATTTCTGAGAGGTTTGTGTGTGTGAAAGCCGTCTTTCACCTAGCTTGTTGGGAAAACAAAGTTTCTTTTCAGGTGCAAACTACACTCCATACATATACATGGGGAGGTACCAACACCAACTCGGATTTACAGTGAAAACTGCAGGAACTTCAAACCTGCAATAGGAAATAGACTGAGAAACCAGAGTATAACTTTCTCCTGCAACCCGTTCCCTTTGTGCTAGATGAACGAGCGTGTCTCCACATGCTCATTTCTGAGAGATAATGTGTGTGAATGCCGTCCTTCACCTAGATTGTTGGGAACACAAAGTTCCTTTTCAGTTGCAAACTCCACTCCATACGTATATGAGGGGAGTTACAAGCTCCAACTCGGTTTTACAGTGAAAACTGCAGGAACTTCAAACCGGCACTAGGAAACAGACTGAGAAACCAGAGTAAAAGTT
This sequence comes from Camelus bactrianus, assembly GCF_048773025.1. Taxonomy (NCBI): domain Eukaryota; kingdom Metazoa; phylum Chordata; class Mammalia; order Artiodactyla; family Camelidae; genus Camelus; species Camelus bactrianus. The sequence continues at coordinate 137,443,272 of NC_133539.1, read as the reverse complement.
TCTCTTGCAACCCGTTCCCATTGTGCTAGATGAACGAAAGTCTCTCCACATGCTCAGTTCTGAGAGATAAGTGTGTGTGAAAGCCGTCCTTCACCTAGCTTGTTGGGAACACAAAGATTCTTTTCAGTTGCAAACTCCACTCCATAAATATATATGGGTAGGTACTAGCTTCAACTCGGATTTACACTGAAATCTGCAGGAACTTCAAACAGGCACTAGTCAATAGACTGAGAAACCAGAGTTAAAGTTTCTCCTGCAACCCGTTCCCTTTGTGCTAGATGAATGAAATTCTCTCCACATGCTCATTTCTGAGCGATAAGTGTGTGAAAGCCGCCCTTGACCCAGCTTGTTAGCAACACAAAGTTTCTTTTCTCTTGCAAACTCCACTCTATTCATATATATGGGGAGGTAATAGTTCCAACTCGGTTTTACAGTGAAAACTGCAGGAACTTCAAAACGGCAGTAGGAAACAGACTGAGATACCACAGTAAAGTTTTCCCTGCAATCCGTTCCATTTCTGCTAGATGAACGAACATCTCCCCATGTGCTCAGTTCTGAGAGGTTTGTGTGTGTGAAAGCCGTCTTTCACCTAGCTTGTTGGGAAAACAAAGTTTCTTTTCAGGTGCAAACTACACTCCATACATATACATGGGGAGGTACCAACACCAACTCGGATTTACAGTGAAAACTGCAGGAACTTCAAACCTGCAATAGGAAATAGACTGAGAAACCAGAGTATAACTTTCTCCTGCAACCCGTTCCTTTGTGCTAGATGAACGAGCGTGTCTCCACATGCTCATTTCTGAGAGATAAGTGTGTGTGAAAGCCGACTTCAACTAGCATGTTGGGAACACAAAGTTTCTTTTCAGTTGCAAACTCCACTCCATACATATATATGGGGAGGAACTAGCTTCAACACGGTTTTATAGTGAAAACTGCAGGAACTTCAAACCGTCACTAGGAAATAGACTGAGAAACCAGAGTAAAAGTTTCCCCTGCAACCATTTCCCTTTGTGCTAGATGAACGAAAGTCTCTCCACATGCTCAGTTCTGAGAGATAAGTGTGTGTGAAAGCCGTACTTCACCTAGCTTGTTGGGAACACAAAGTTTTTTTCAGTTTCAAACTCCACTCCATATATATATATGGGGAGGTACTTGCTCCAACTCGGTTTTACAGTGAAAAATGCAGGAACTTCAAAGCGGCACTAGGAAAAATACTGAGAAACCAGAGTAAAAGTTTCTCCTGCAAACCTTTCCCTTTGTGCTAGATGAACGAACGTCTCTCCACATGCTCAGTTGTGAGAGATATGTGTGTGTGAATGCCGTCTTTCACCTAACTTGATGGGAACACAAAGTTTCTTTTCAGTTGCAAACTCCACTACATACATATATATGGGGAGGTACTAGCTCCAACTCGGTTTTACAGTGAAAACTGCAGGAAATTCAAACCGGCGCTAGGAAACAGGCTGAGAATCCAGAGTAAAAATTTCTCCTGCAAGCCGTTCCGTTTGTGCTAGATGAACGAACGTCTCTCCACATGCTCTGTACTGAGAGATAAGTGTGTGTGAAAGCCGTACTTCACCTAGCTTGTTGGGAACACAAATTTTCTTTTCACTAGCAAAATCCACTCCATACATATATATGTGGGGGTACTAGCTCAAACTCGGTTTTAAAGTGAAAACTGCAGGAAATTAAAACCGGCAGTAGAAAAAAGACTGAGAAACCAGAGTAAAATTTTCTCTTGCATCCCGTTCACTTTGTGCTAGATGAACGAACGTCTCTCCACATGCTCATTTCTGAGAGATAAGTGTGTGTGAAAGCCGTCCTTCAACTAGCATTTTGGGAACACAAAGTTTCTTTTCAGTAGCAAACTCCACTCCATAAATATATATGGGGAGGTATTAGCCCCAACTCGGTTTTACAGTGAAAACTGCAGGAACTTCAAACAGTCACTGCTAAACAGACTGAGAAACCAGAGTAAAAGATTCTCCTGCAACCCGTTCCCTTTGTGCTAATTGAACGAACGTCTCTCAAATGCTCAGTTCTGAGAGAAAAGCGTGTGTGAAAGCCGTTCTTCAATTAGCTTGTTGGGAACACAAATTTTCTTTTCAGTTGCAAACTCCAATCCATACATATATATGGGGAGGTACTAGCTCCAACACGGTTTTACAGTGAAAACTGAAGGAAATTCTAACCGGCACTAGGAAATAGGCTGAAAAACCAGAGTAACAGTTTCCCCTGCAACCCGTTCCCTTTGTGCTAGATGAACGAACGTCTCTCCACATGCTCAGTTCTGAGAGAGAAGTGTGTGTGGAAGCTGTTTTTCACCTAGCTTGTTGGGAACACAAATTTTCTTTTCACTAGCAAACTCCACTCGATACATATATATGTGCAGGTACTAGCTCAAACTCGGTTTTAAAGTGAAAACTACAGGAAATTCAAACCGGCAGTAGAAAACAGACTGAGAAACCAGAGTAAAAGTTTCTCTTGCATCCCGTTCCTTTTGTGCTAGATGAACGAACGTCTCTCCACATGCTCAGTTCTGACAGATAAGTGTGTGTGAAAGCCATCCTTCACCTAGCTTGTTGGGAACACAAAGATTCTTTTCAGTAGCAAAGTCCACTCCATACATATATATGGGGAGGTACTAGCTCCAACTCGGTTTTACAGTGAAAACTGCAGGAAATTCAAACCGACAGTACTAAACAGACTGAGAAACCAGAGTAAAATTTTTTCCTGCAACCCGTTCCCTTTGTGCTAATTGAACGAACGTCTCTCAAATGCTCAGTTCTGAGAGAAAAGCGTGTGGGAAAGCCGTTGTTCACCTAGCTTGTTTGGAACACAAAGTTTCTTTTCAGTTGCAAACTCCACTCAATACATATATATGGGGTGGTACTAGTTTCAACTATGTTTTACAGTGAAATCTGCAGGAACTTCAAACAGGGATTAGGAAATAGACTGAGAAACCAGAGTTAAAGTTTTTCCTGCAACCCGTTCCCTTTGTGCTAGATGAATGAAAGTCTCTCCACATGCTCAGTTCTGAGCGATAAGTGTGTGAAAGCCGTCCTTCACCTAGCTTGTTGGGAACACAAAGTTTCTTTTCACTTGCAAACGCCACTCCATACATATTTATGGGGAGGTACTAGCTCAAACTCGGTTTTACCGTGAAAACTGCAGGAAATTCAAACCGACACTACTAAACAGACTGAGAAACCAGAGTAAAAGATTCTCCTGCAACCCGTTCCTTTTGTGTTAAATGAACGAACTTCTCTCCACATGCTCAGTTCTGAGAGATAAATGTGTGTGAAATCCGTCTTTAACCTAGCTTGTTGGGAAAACGAAGATTCTTTTCACATGCAAACTCCAATCCATACATATATATGGGGAGGTACGAGCTCGAACTCTGTTTTACAGTGAAAACTGCAGGAACTTCAAACCGGCAGTAGGAAACAGACTGAGAAACCAGAGTAAAAATTTCTCCTGCAACCCGTTCCCTTTGTGCTAGTTGAACGAACGTCTCTCCACATACTCAGTTCTGAGAGATAAGTGTGTGTGAAAGCCGTCCTTCACCTAGCTTGTTGGGAACACAAAGATTCTTTTCAGTAGCAAACTCCACTCCATACATATATATGGGGAGGTACTAGCTCCAACTCGGTTTTACAGTGAAAACTGCAGGAAATTCAAACCGACAGTACTTAACAGACTGAGAAACCAGAGAAAAATTTTCTCCTGCAACCCGTTCACATTGTGGTAATTGAACGAACATCTCTCCAAATGCTCAGTTCTGAGCGATAAGTGTGTTAAAGCCGCCCTTCAACTATCTTGTTGGGAACACAAAGTTTCTTTTCACTTGCAAACTCCACTCCATACATATACATTGGGAGGTACTAGATCCAACTCGTTTTTACAGTGAAAACTGCAGGAACTTCAAAACGGCAGTAGGAAACAGACTGAGAAACCAGAGTAAAATTTTTCCTGCAACCCCTTCCTTTTGTGCTAGATGAACGAACGTCTCTCCACGTGCTCAGTTCTGAGAGATAAGTGTGTGTGATAGCCGTCCTTCACCTTGCTTGTTGGGAAAACAAAGATTCTTTTCACTTGCAAATTACACTCCATACATATATATGGAGAGGTACCAACACAAACTCGGTTTTACAGTGAAAACTGCAGGAACTTCAAACCTGCAATAGGAAATAGACTGAGAAAAAAGAGTAAAACTTTCTCCTGCAACCCGATCCCTTTGTGCTATATGAACGAATGTCTCTCCACATGCTCAGTTCTGAGAGATATGTGTGTGAGAAAGCCGTTCTTCAACTTGCTTGTTGGGAACACAAAGTTTCTTTTAAGTTGCAAACTCCACTCCATACATATATATGGGGAGGTACTAGCTCCAACTCGGTTTTACCGTGAAAACTGCAGGAAATTCAAACCGACACTACTAAACAGACTGAGAAACCAGAGTAAAAGATTCTCCTGCAAACCGTTCCCTTTGTGTTAAATGAACGAACTTCTCTCCACATGCTCATTTCTCAGAGATAAATGTGTGTGAAATCCGTCTTTCACCTAGCTTGTTTGGAACACAAAGATTGTTTTCACATGCAAAATCCACTCCATACATATATATGGGGAGGTACGAGCTCCAACTCTGTTTTACAGTGAAAACTGCAGGAACTTCAAACCGGCAGTAGGAAACAGACTGAGAAACCAAAGTAAAAGTTTCCCCTGCAACCCGTTCCCTTTGTGCTAGTTGAACGAACGTCTCTCCACATGCTCCGTTCTGAGAGATAAGTGTGTGAAAGCCGTCCTTCACCTAGCTTGTTGGGACACAAAGTTTCTTTTCACTTGCAAAATCCACTCAATACATATATATGGGGAGGTACTAGCTCCAACTCGGTTTTACAGTGAAAACTGCAGGAAAATCAAAACGGCAGTAGCAAACAGACTGAGATACCACAGTAAAAGTTTCCCTTGCAACCCGTTCCCTTTGTGCTAGATGAACGAACGTCTCTCCACGTGCTCATTTCTGCGAGGTAAGTGTGTGTGAAAGCCGTCCTTCAACTATCTTTTTGGGAAAACAAAGCTTATTTCAGTTGCAAACTACACTCCATACATATATATGTGGAGGTACCAACACCAACTCGGTTTTACAGTGAAATCTGCAGGAACATCAAACCGGCAATAGGAAATAGACTGAGAAACCATAGTGAAACTTTCCACTGCAAACCGTTCCCTTTGTGCTAGATGAACGAACGTTTCTCCACATGCTCAGTTCTGAGAGATATGTGTGTGTGAAAGCCGTTGTTCACATTGCTTGTTGGGAACACAAAGTTTCTTTTCAGTTGCAAACTCCAATCCATACATATATATGGGGAGGTACTAGCTCCAACTCGGTTTTACAGTGAAAACTGCAGGAACTTCATACCGGCACTAGGAAACAGACTGAGAAAACAGAGTAAAAGTTCCTCCTGCAACCCGTTACCTTTGTGCTAGATGAACGAACGTCTCTCAATATGCTCAGTTCTGAGAGAAATATTTGTGTGAAAGCCGTCCTTCACCTAGCTTGTTGGGAACACAAAGTTTCTTTTCACTTGCAAACGCCACTCCATACATATATATGGGAAGGTACTAGCTCCAACTCGGTTTTACCGTGAAAACTGCAGGAAATTCAAACCGACACTACTAAACAGACTGATAAACCAGAGTAAAAGATTCTCCTGCAACCCGTTCCCTTTGTGTTAAATGAACGAACTTCTCACCACATGCTCAGTTCTGAGAGATAAATGTGTGTGAAATCCGTTTTTCACCTATCTTGTTGGGAAAACAAAGATTCTTTTCACATGCAAACTCCACACCATACATATATATGGGGAGGTACGAGCTCCAACTCTGTTTTACAGTGAAAACTGCAGGAACTTCAAACCGGCAGTAGGAAACAGACTGAGAAACCAGAGTAAAAGTTTCTCATGCAACCCGTTCCCTTTGTGCTAGTTGAACGAACGTCTCTCCACATGCTCAGTTCTGAGAGATAAGTGTGTGAATGCCGTACTTCAACTAGCTTGTTGGGAACACAAAGTTTCTTTTCACTTGCAAACTCCACTCAATACATATATATGGGGAAGTACTAGCTCCAACTCGGTTTTACAGTGAAAACTGCAGGAAAATCAAAACGGCACTAGGAAACAGACTGAGAAACCACAGTAAACGTTTCTCCTGCAACCCGTTCCCTTGGTTCTAGATGAAAGAACATCTCTCCACATGCTCAGTTCTGAGAGAAATGTTAGATTGAAAGCCGTCCTTCACCTGGCTTGTTGGGAAAACTAAGTTTCTTTTCATTTGCAAACTCCACTCCATACATATATATGGGGAGGTACAAGCTCCAACTCGGTTTTACAGTGAAAACTGCAGGATCATCAAACAGGCAATAGGAAATAGACTGAGAAACCAGAGTGAAACTTTCTACTGCAAACCGTTCCCTTTGTGCTAGATGAACGAACGTCTCTCCACATTCTCAGTTCTGAGAGATATGTGTGTGTGAAAGCCGTTGTTCACATTGCTTGTTGGGAACACAAAGTTTCTTTTCAGTTGCAAACTCCACTACATACATTTATATGGGGAGGTACTAGCTCCAACTCGGTTTTACAGTGAAAACTGCAGGAAATTCATAACGGCACTAGGAAACAGACTGAGAAACCACAGTAAACGTTTCTCCTGCAACCCGTTCCCTTTGTGCTAGATGAATGAAATTCTCTCCACATGCTCAGTTCTGAGCGATAAGTGTGTGAAAGCCGTCCTTCACCTAGCTTGTTGGGAACACAAAGTTTCTTTTCACTTGCAAGCTCCACTCCATACATATACATTGGGAGGTACTAGATCCAACTCGTTTTTACAGTGAAAACTGCAGGAACTTCATAACGGCAGTAGGAAACAGACTGAGAAAACAGAGTAAATGTTTCTCCTGCAACCCGTTCCCTTTGTGCTAGATGAACGAACGTCTCTCCACATGCTCAGTTCTGAGATATAAGTGTGTGAAAGCCGTCCTTCACCTAGCTTGTTGGGAACACAAAGTTTCTGTTCACTTGCAAACTCCACTTCATACATATATATGGGGAGGTACTAGCTCCAAATCGGTTTTACAGTGAAAACTGCAGGAATTTCAAACCTGCAATAGGAAATAGACTGAGAAACCAGAGTAAAACTTTCTCCTGCAACCCGTTCACTTTTTGCTATATGAACGAATGTATCTCCAGATGCTCATCTCTGAGAGATATGTGTGTGAGAAAGCCGACCTTCAACTTGCTTGTTGGGAACACAAAGTTTCTTTTAAGTTGCAAACTCCACTCCATACATATATATGGGGAGGTACTAGCTCCAACTCGGTTTTACAGTGAAAACTGCAGGAACTTCATACCGGCTCTAGAAACAGACTGAGAAACCACAGTAAAATTTCCTCCTGCAAACCTTTCCCTTTGTGCTAGATGAACGAACGTCTCTCAACATACTCAGTTCTTAGAGAAATATTTGTGTGAATGCCGTCCTTCACCTAGCTTGTTGGGAACACAAAGTTTCTTTTCACTTGCAAACGCCACTCCATACATATATATGGGGAGGTACTAGCTCCAACTCGGTTTTACAGTGAAAACTGCAGGAAATTCAAACTGGCACTAGGAAACAGACTGAGAAACCAGAGTAAAAGTTTCTCCTGCAAACCGTTCCCTTTCTGCTAGATGAACGAACGTCTCTCCACATGCTCACTTCTGAGAGAAATGTTAGTTTGAAAGCTGTCCTTCACCTGGCTTCTAGGGAACACTAAGTTTCTTTTCACATGCAAACTCCACTCCGTACATATATGTGGGGAGGTACGAGCTCCAACTCGGTTTTACAGTGAAAACTGCAGGAACTTCAAAACGGCACTAGGAAAAAGACTGAGAAACCAGAGTAATACTTTCCCCTGCAACCCGTTCCCTTTGTGGTAGATGAACGTACGTCTCTCCACATGCTCAATTCTGAGAAATAAGTGTGTGTGAAAGCCGTCCTTCACATAGCTTGTTGGGATCACAAAGTTTCTTTTCAATTGCAAACTCCACTCCTTACATATATATGGGGAGGTATTAGCTCCAACTCTGTTTTACAGTGGAAACTGCAGGAACTTCAAACCATCATTACTAAACAGACTGAGAAACCAGAGTAAAAGTTTCCCTGCAACCCGTTACCTTTGTGCTAGATGAACGAACGTCTCTCCACATGCTCAGTTCTGAGAGATAAGTGTGTGTGGAAGCCGCCTTTCACCTAGCTTGTTGGGAACACAAAGTTTCTTTTCAGTAGCAAACTCCACTCCATACATATATATGGGGAGGTACGAGCTACAACTCGGTTTTACAGTGAAAACTGCAGGAACCTCAAACCGGCACAAGGAAACAGACTGAGAAACCAGAGTAAAAGTTTCTCCTGCAACCCGTTCCCTTTGTGCTAGATGAACGAACGTCTCTCCACATGCTCAGTTCTGAGAGAGTAGTGTGTGTGAAAGCCGTTCTTCATCTAGCTTGTTGGGAACACAAATTTTCTTTTCACTAGCAAACCCCACTCCATAAATATATATGGGGAGGTACTAGATCAAACTCGGTTTTAAAGTGAAAACTGCAGGAAATTCAAACCGGCAGTAGAAAACAGACTGAGAAACCAGAGTAAAAGTTTCCCTTGCATCCCGTTCCCTTTGTGCTAGATGAACGAACGTCTCTCCACATGCTCAGTTCTGAGAGATAATTGTGTGTGAAAGCCGTCCTTCACCTAGCTTGTTGGGAACACAAAGATTCTTTTCAGTAGCAAACTCCACTCCATACATATATATGGGGAGGTTCTAACTCCAACTCGTTTTTACAGTGAAAACTGCAGGAATTTAATACCGACACTACTAAACAGACTGAGAAACCAGAGTAAAAGTTTCTCCTGCAACACGTTCACATTGTGCTAATTGAACGAAAGTCTCTCCAAATGCTCAGTTCTGAGAGATATGCGTGTGTGAAAGCCGTCGTTCACCTAGCTTGTTGGGAACACAAATTTTCTTTTCAGTTGCAAACTCCACTCCATACATATATATGGGGAGGTACGAGCTCCAACACGGTTTTACAGTGAAAACTGCAGGAACTTCAATCCGGCAGTAGGAAACAGACTGAGAAACCAGAGTAAATGTTTCTCCTGCAACCCGTTCCCTTTGTGCTAGATGAACGAACGTCTCTCCACATGCTCAGTTCTGAGAGATAAGTGTGTGAAAGCCTTCCTTCACCTAGCTTGTTGGGAATACAAAGTTTCTTTTCACTTGCAATCTCCACTCCATACATATATATGGGGAGGTACTAGCTCCAACTCGATTTTACACTGAAAACTGCAGGAAAACCAAAACGGCAGTAGGAAACAGACTGAGATACCACAGTAAAAGTTTCCCTTGCAACCCGTTCTATTTGTGCTAGATGAACGAACGTCTCTCCACGTGCTGAGTTCTGCGAGGTAAGTGTGTGTGAAAGCCGTCCTTCACCTAGCTTGTTGGGAAAACAAAGCTTCTTTTCAGTTGCAAACTACACTCCATACATATATATGGGGAGGTACTAGCTCCAACTCGGTTTTACCGTGAAAACTGCAGGAACTTCATACCGGCACTAGGAAACAGACTGAGAAACCAGAGTAAAAGTTTTTCCTACAACCTGTTCCCTTTGTGCTAGATGAACGAACGTCCCTCCACATGCTCATTTCTGAGAGATAATTGTGTGTGAAAGCCGTCCTTCAACTTGCTTGTTGGGAAAACAAAGTTTCTTTTCAGTTGCAAACTCCACTCCATACATATATATGGGGAGGTGCTAGCTCCAACTCGGTTTTACACTGAAAACTGCAGGAAAATCAAAACGGCAGTAGGAAACAGACTGAGATACCACAGTAAAAGTTTCCCTTGCAACCCGTTCCCTTTGTGCTAGATGAACGAACGTCTCTCCACGTGCTGAGTTCTGCGAGGTAAGTGTGTGTGAAAGCCGTCCTTCACCTAGCTTGTTGGGAAAACAAAGCTTCTTTTCAGTTGCAAACTCCACTCCATACATATATATTGGGAGGTACTAGCTCCAACTCGGTTTTACCGTGAAATCTGCAGGAACTTCATATCGGCACTAGGAAACAGACTGAGAAACCAGAGTAAAAGTTTCTCCTGCAACCCGTTCCCTTTGTGCTAGATGAACGAACGTCTCTCCACATGCTAAGTTCTGAGAGAAAATTGTGTGTGAATGCCTTCCTTCACCTAGCTTGTTGGGAACACATAGTTTCTTTTCATTTGCAAACTCCACTCCATACATATATATGGGGAGGTAATAGCTCCAACACGGTTTTACAGTGAAAACTGCAGGAAATTCAAACCGGCACTAGGAAACAGACTGAGAAACCAGAGTAAAAGTTTCTCCTGCAACCCGTTCCCTTTGTGCTAGATGAACGAACGTCTCTCGAAATGCTCATTTCTGAGAGATAAGTGTGTTTGAAAGCCGTCCTTCACCTAGCTTGTTGGGAACACAAAGACTCTTTTCACTTGCAAACTCCACTCCATACATTTATATGGGGAGGTACTAGCTCCAACGCGATTTTACAGTGAAAACTGCAGGAACATCAAACCGGCACTAGGAAAAAGACTGAGAAACCAGAGTAAAAGTTTCTCCTGCAAACCGTTCCCTTTGTGCTAGATGAACGAACGTCTCCCCACATGCTCAGTTCTGAGATATAAGTGTATGTGAAAGCCTTCCTTCACCTAACTTGTTGGGAACACAAAGTTTCTTTTCACCTGAAATATCCACTCCAAAAATATATATGGGGAGGTTCTAGCTGCAACTCTGTTTTACAGTGAAAACTGCAGGAACTTCAAACCGGCAGTAGGAAACAGAATGAGAAACCAGAGTAAAAATTTCTCCTGCAACCCGTTTATTTGTGCTAGATGAACGAAACTTTCTCCTCATGCTCAGTTCTGAGAAATAAGTGTGTGTGAAAGCCGTCCTTCACCTAGCTTGTTGGGAACACAAAGTTTCTTTTCACTTGCCAATTCCACCCCATACATATATATGGGGAGGTACGAGCTCCAACACGGTTTTACAGTGAATACTGCAGGAACTTCAAACATGTACTAGGAAACAGACTGAGAAACCAGAGTAAAAGATTTCCCTGCTACACGTTCCCTTTGTGCTAGATGAACGAACGTCTCTCCACATGCTAAGTTCTGAGAGAAAATTGTGTGTGAATGCCGTCCTTCACCTAGCTTGTTGGGAACACATAGTTTCTTTTCATTTGCAAACTCCACTCCATACATATATATGGGGAGGTAATAGCTCCAACACGGTTTTACAGTGAAAACTGCAGGAAATTCAAACCGGCACTAGGAAACAGACTGAGAAACCAGAGTAAAAGTTTCTCCTGCAACCCGTTCCCTTTGTGCTAGATGAACGAACGTCTCTCGAAATGCTCATTTCTGAGAGATAAGTGTGTTTGAAAGCCGTCCTTCACCTAGCTTGTTGGGAACACAAAGACTCTTTTCACTTGCAAACTCCACTCCATACATTTATATGGGGAGGTACTAGCTCCAACGCGATTTTACAGTGAAAACTGCAGGAACATCAAACCGGCACTAGGAAAAAGACTGAGAAACCAGAGTAAAAGTTTCTCCTGCAAACCGTTCCCTTTGTGCTAGATGAACGAACGTCTCCCCACATGCTCAGTTCTGAGATATAAGTGTATGTGAAAGCCTTCCTTCACCTAACTTGTTGGGAACACAAAGTTTCTTTTCACCTGAAATATCCACTCCAAAAATATATATGGGGAGGTTCTAGCTGCAACTCTGTTTTACAGTGAAAACTGCAGGAACTTCAAACCGGCAGTAGGAAACAGAATGAGAAACCAGAGTAAAAATTTCTCCTGCAACCCGTTTATTTGTGCTAGATGAACGAAACTTTCTCCTCATGCTCAGTTCTGAGAGATAAATGTGTGTGAAAGCCGTCCTTCACCTAGATTGTTGGGAACACAAAGTTTCTTTTCAGTTGCAAACCGCACTCCATACATATATATGGGGAGGTACAAGTTTCAAATCGGTTTTACAGTGAAAACTGCAGGAACTTAAAACCGGCACTAGGAAACAGAATGGAAACCAGAGTTAAAGTTTCACTTGGAAACCGTTCCCTTTTTTCTAGATGAACGAAAGTCTCTCCACATGTTCAGTTCTGAGATATAAGTGTGTGAAAACCGTCCTTCACCTAGCTTGTTGGGAACACAAAGTTTCTTTTCACTTGCAAACCTCACTCAATACATATATATGGGGAGGTACTAGCTCCAACTCGGTTTTACCGTGAAAACTGCAGGAACTTCATACCGGCACTAGGAAACAGACTGAGAACCCAGAGTAAATGTTTCTCCTGCAACCCGTTCCCTTTGTGCTAGATGAACGAACGTCTCTCCACATGCTCATTTCTGAAAGATAAGTGTGTGTGAAAGCCGTACTTCAACTAGCTTGTTGGGAACACAAAGTTCCTTTTCATTTGCCTACTCCACTCCATACATATATATGGGGAGGTACTATCTCCAACTCGATTTTACAGTGAAAACTGCAGGAAATTCAAACTGGCACTAGGAAACAGAGTGAGAAACCAGAGTAAAAGTTTCTCCTGCAAACCTTTCCCTTTCTGCTAGATGAAAGAACGTCTCTCCACATGCTCACTTCTGAGAGATAAGTGTGTGTGAAAGCCGTCCTTCATCTAGCTTGCTGGGAACACAAAGTTTCTTTTCAGTTGCAAACTCCACTCCATACATATATATGGGGAGATACTAGCTCCAACTCTGTTTTACAGTGAAAACTGCAGGAACTTCAAACCGGCACTAGGAAACAGTCTGAGAAACCAGAGTAAAGTTTCTCTTGCAACCCGTTCCCTTTGTGCTAGATGAACGAAAGTCTCCCCACATGATCAGTTCTGAGAGATAAGTGTGTGTGAAAGACATCCTTCACTTAACTTGTTGGGAACACAAAGTTTCTTTCCAGTTGCAAACCCCACTCCATGCATATATATGGGGAGGTACTAGTTCCAACTCGGTTTACAGTGATAACTGCAGGAACTTCAAACCGGCAGTAGGAAACAGACAGAGAAACCAGAGTAATAGTTGCTCCTGCAACCCGTTCCATTTGTGCTAGATGAACGAACGTCTCTCCACATGATCAGTTCTGAGAGAAAACTGTGTGTGAAAGCCATCCTTCACCTAGCTTGTTGGGAACACAAAGTTTCTTTTCAGTTGCAAACTCCACTCCATACATATATATGGGGAGGTACTAGCTTCAACTCATTTTTACAGTGAAAACTGCAGGAACTTCAAACCGGAACTAGGAAACAGACTGAGAAACCAGAGTAAAGTTTTCTCCTGCAAACCGTTCCCTTTGTGCTAGATGAACGAACGTCTCCCCACATGCTAAGTTCTGAGAGAAAATTGTGTGTGAATGCCGTCCTTCACCTAGCTTGTTGGGAACACATAGTTTCTTTTCATTTGCAAAATCCACTCCACACATATATATGGGGAGGTAATAGCTCCAACACGGTTTTACAGTGAAAACTGCAGGAAATTCAAACCGGCACTAGGAAACAGACTGAGAAACCAGGGTAAAAGTTTCTCCTGCAACCCGTTCCCTTTGTGCTAGATGAACGAACGTCTCTCGACATGCTCATTTCTGAGAGATAAGTGTGTTTGAAAGCGGTCCTTCACCTAGCTTCTTGGGAACACAAAGATTCTTTTCACTTGCAAACTCCACTCCATACATTTTTATGGGGAGGTACTAGCTCCAACGCGGTTTTACAGTAAAAAGTGCAGGAACTTCAAATCGGCACTAGGAAAAATACTGAGAAACCAGAGTAAAAGTTTCTCCTGCAACCCGTTCCCTTTTTGCTAGATGAACGAACGTTTCTGAACATGCTCATTTGTGAAAGATAAGTGTGTGTGAAAGCCGTTCTTCAACTAGCTTGTTGGGAACACAAAGTTCCTTTTCATTTGCCTACTTCACTCCATACATATATATAGGTAGGTACTAGCTCAAATTATGTTTTACAGTGAAAACTGCAGGAAATTCAAACCGGCACTAGGAAACAAACTGAGAAACCAGAGTAAAATTTCTCCTGCAACCCGTTCCCTTTGTGCTAGATGAACGAACTTCTCTCCACATGCTCAATACTAAGAGATAAGTGTGTGTGAAAGCGGTTCTTCACCTAGCTTGTTGGGAACACAAAGTTTCTTTTCAGTTGCAAACTCCACTCCATACATATATATGGGTAGGTACTAGCTTCAACTCGGTTTTACACTGAAATCTGCAGGAACTTCAAACAGGCACTAGTCAATAGACTGAGAAACCAGAGTTAAGTTTCTCCTGCAACCCGTTCCCTTTGTGCTAGATGAATGAAATACTCTCCACATGCTCATTTATGAGCGATAAGAGTGTGAAAGCCGCCCTTGACCCAGCTTGTTAGCAACACAAAGTTTCTTTTCTCTTGCAAACTCCACTCCATACATATACATTGGGAGGTACTAGATCCAACTCGTTTTTACAGTGAAAACTGCAGGAACTTCAAAACGGCAGTAGGAAACAGACTGAGAAACCAGAGTAAAATTTTTTCTGCAACCCCTTCCCTTTGTGCTAGATGAACGAACGTCTCTCCACGTGCTCAGTTCTGAGAGATAAGTGTGTGTGATAGCCGTCCTTCACCTAGCTTGTTGGGAAAACAAAGATTCTTTTCACTTGCAAATTACACTCCATACATATATATGGAGAGGTACCAACACAAACTCGGTTTTACTGTGAAAACTGCAGGAACTTCAAACCTGCAATAGGAAATAGACTGAGAAACAAGAGTAAAACTTTCTCCTGCAACCCGTTCCTTTTGTGCTATATGAACGAATGTCTCTCCACATGCTCAGTTCTGAGAGATATGTGTGTGAAAAAGCCGTTCTTCAACTTGCTTGTTGGGAACACAAAGTTTCTTTTAAGTTGCAAACTCCACTCCATACATATATATGGGGAGGTACCAACACAAACTCGGTTTTACAGTGAAAACTGCAGGAACTTCAAACCTGCAATAGGAAATAGACTGAGAAAAAAGAGTAAAACTTTCTCCTGCAACCCGTTCCCTTTGTGCTATATGAACGAATGTCTCTCCACATGCTCAGTTCTGAGAGATATGTGTGTGAAAAAGCCGTTCTTCAACTTGCTTGTTGGGAACACAAAGTTTCTTTTAAGTTGCAAACTCCACTCCATACATATATATGGGGAGGTACGAGCTCCAACTCGGTTTTACAGTGAAAACTGCAGGAACTTCATACCGGCACTAGGAAACAGACTGAGAAACCAGAGTAAAAGTTCCTCCTGCAACCCGTTCCCTTTGTGCTAGATGAACGAACGTCTCTCAATATGCTCAATTCTGAGAGAAATATTTGTGTGAAAGCCGTCCTTCACCTAGCTTGTTGGGAACACAAAGTTTCTTTTCACTTGCAAACGCCACTCCATACATATTTATGGGGAGGTACTAGCTCCAACTCGGTTTTACCGTGAAAACTGCAGGAAATTGAAACCGACACTACTAAACAGACTGAGAATCCAGAGTAAAAGATTCTCCTGCAACCCGTTCCTTTTGTGTTAAATGAAAGAACTTCTCTCCACATGCTCAGTTCTGAGAGATAAATGTGTGTGAAATCCGTCTTAAACCTAGCTTGTTGGGAAAACGAAGATTCTTTTCACAAGCAAACTCCACTCCATACATATATATGGGGAGGTACGAGCTCCAACTCTGTTTTACAGTGAAAACTGCAGGAACTTCAAACCGGCAGTAGGAAACAGACTGAGAAACCAGAGTAAAAGTTTCTCCTGCAAACCGTTCCCTTTGTGCTAGTTGAACGAACGTCTCTCCACATGCTCAGTTCTGAGAGATAAGTGTGTGAAAGCCGTCCTTCACCTAGCTTGTTGGGAACACAAAGTTTCTTTTCACTTGGAAAATCCACTCCATACATATACATTGGGAGGTACTAGATCCAACTCGTTTTTACAGTGAAAACTGCAGGAACTTCAAAACGGCAGTAGGAAACAGACTGAGAAACCAGAGTAAAAGTTTCTCCTGCAACCCGTTCCCTTTGTGCTAGATGAACGAAAGTCTCTCCACGTGCTCAGTTCTGAGAAGTATGTGTGTTTGAAAGCCGTCCTTCACCTAGCTTGTTGGGAACACAAAGATTCTTTTCACTTGCAAACTCCACTCCATACATTTTTATGGGGAGGTACTAGCTCCAACGCGGTTTTACAGTAAAAAGTGCAGGAACTTCAAATCGGCACTAGGAAAAATACTGAGAAACCAGAGTAAAAGTTTCTCCTGCAACCCGTTCCCTTTTTGCTAGATGAACGAACGTTTCTGGACATGCTCATTTGTGAAAGATAAGTGTGTGTGATAGCCGTCCTTCACCTAGCTTGTTGGGAAAACAAAGTTTCTTTTCACTTGCAAATTACACTCCATAGATATATATGGAGAGGTACCAACTCAAACTCGGTTTTACAGTGAAAACTGCAGGAACTTCAAACCTGCAATAGGAAATAGACTGAGAAACCAGAGTAAAACTTTCTCCTGCAACACGTTCCCTTTGTGCTATATGAAAGAATGTCTCTCCACATGCTCAGTTGTGAGAGATATGTGTGTGAGAAAGCCGTTCTTCAACTTGCTTGTTGGGAACACAAAGTTTCTTTTAAGTTGCAAACTCCACTCCATACATATATATGGGGAGGTACTAGCTCCAAAACGGTTTTACAGTGAAAACTGCAGGAACATCATACCGGCACTAGGAAAGAGACGGAGAAACCAGAGTAAAAGTTCCTCCTGCAACCAGTTCCCTTTGTGCTAGATGAACGAACGTCTCTCAATATGCTCAGTTCTGAGAGAAATATTTGTGTGAAAGCCGTCCTTCACCTAGCTTGTTGGGAACACAAAGATTCTTTTCACTTGCAAACGCCACTCCATACATATATATGGGGAGGTACTAGCTCCAACTCGGTTTTACCGTGAAAACTGCAGGAAATTCAAACCGACACTACTAAACAGACTGAGAAACCAGAGTAAAAGATTCCCATGCAAACCGTTCCCTTTGTGTTAAATCAACGAACTTCTCTCCACATGCTCAGTTCTGAGAGATAAATGTGTGTGAAATCCGTCTTTCACCTAGCTTGTTGGGAACACAAAGATTCTTCTCACATGCAAACTCCACTCCATACATATATATGGGGAGGTACGAGGTCCAACTCTGTTTTACAGTGAAAACTGCAGGAACTTCAAACCGGCAGTAGCAAACAGACTGAGAAACCAAAGTAAAAGTTTCCCCTGCAACCCGTTCCGTTTTTGCTAGTTGAACGAACGTCTCTCCACATGCTCAGTTCTGAGAGATAAGTGTGTGAAAGCCGTCCTTCACCTAGCTTGTTGGGAACACAAAGTTTCTTTTCACTTGCAAAATCCACTCAATACATATATATGGGGAGGTACTAGCTCCAACTCGGTTTTACAGTGAAAACTGCAGGAAAATCAAAACGGCAGTAGGAAACAGACTGAGATACCACAGTAAAAGTTTCCCTTGCAACCCGTTCCCTTTGTGCTAGATGAACGAACGTCTCTCCACGTGCTCATTTCTGCGAGGTAATTGTGTGTGAAAGCCGTCCTTCACCTAGCTTTTTGGGAAAACAAAGCTTATTTCAGTTGCAAACTACACTCCATACATATATATGTGGAGGTACCAACACCAACTCGGTTTTACAGTGAAATCTGCAGGAACATCAAACCGGCAATAGGAAATAGACTGAGAAACCAGAGTGAAACTTTCTACTGCAAACCGTTCCCTTTGTGCTAGATGAACGAACGTTTCTCCACATGCTCAGTTCTGAGAGATATGTGTGTGTGAAAGCCGTTGTTCACATTGCTTGTTGGGAACACAAAGTTTCTTTTCAGTTGCAAACTCCACTCCATACATATATATTGGGAGGTACTAGCTCCAACTCTGTTTTACAGTGAAAACTGCAGGAACTTCATACCGGCACTAGGAAACAGACTGAGAAAACAGAGTAAAAGTTCCTCCTGCAACCCGTTCCCTTTGTGCTAGATGAACGAACGTCTCTCAATATGCTCAGTTCTGAGAGAAATATTTGTGTGAAAGCCGTCCTTCACCTAGCTTGTTGGGAACACAAAGTTTCTTTTCACTTGCAAACGCCACTCCATACATTTATATGGGGACGTACTAGCTCCAACACGGTTTTACCGTGAAAACTGCAGGAAATTCAAACCGACACTACTAAACAGACTGGGAAACCAGAGTAAAAGATTCTCCTGCAACCCGTTCCCTTTGTGTTAAATGAACGAACTTCTCACCACATGCTCAGTTCTGAGAGATAAATGTGTGTGAAATCCGTCTTTCACCTAGCTTTTTGGAAAACAAAGATTCTTTCACATGCAAACTCCACTCCATACATATATATGGGGAGGTACGAGCTCCAACTCTGTTTTACAGTGAAAACTGCAGGAAAATCAAAACGGCACTAGGAAACAGACTGAGAAACCACAGTAAACGTTTCTCCTGCAACCCGTTCCCTTGTTTCTAGATGAAAGAACGTCTCTCCACATGCTCAGTTCTGAGAGAAATGTTAGTTTGAAAGCCGTCCTTCACCTGGCTTGTGGGGAACACTAAGATTCTTTTCATTTGCAAACTCCACTAAATATATATATATGGGGAGGTACAAGCTCCAACTCGGTTTTACAGTGAAAACTGCAGGAACATCAAAACGGCAATAGGAAATAGACTGAGAAACCAGAGTGAAACTTTCTACTGCAAACTGTTCCCTTTGTGCTAGATGAACGAACGTCTCTCCACATGCTCATTTCTGTGAGATATGTGTGTGTGAAAGCCGTTGTTCACATTGCTTGTTGGGAACACAAAGTTTCTTTTCAGTTGCAAACCCCACTCCATACATATATATGGGGAGGTACTAGCTCCAACTCGATTTTACAGTGAAAACTGCAGGAACTTCATAACGGCATTAGGAAACAGACTGAGAAACCACAGTAAACGTTTCTCCTGCAACCCGTTCCCTTTGTGCTAGATCAATGAAACTCTCTCCACATGCTCAGTTCTGAGCGAAAATTGTGTGAAAGCCGTCCTTCACCTAGCTTGTTGGGAACACAAAGTTTCTTTTCAATTGCAATCTCCACTCCATAGATATACATTGGGAGGTAGTAGATCCAACTCGTTTTTACAGTGAAAACTGCAGGAACTTCATAACGGCAGTAGGAAACAGACTAAGAAAACAGAGTAAATGTTTCTCCTGCAACCCGTTCCCTTTGTGCTAGATGAACGAACGTCTCTCCACATGCTCAGTACTGAGATATAAGTGTGTGAAAACCGTCCTTCACCTAGCTTGTTGGGAACACAAAATTTCTTTTCACTTGCAAACTCCACTTCATACATATATATGGGGAGGTACTAGTTTCAAATCTGTTTTACAGTGAAAACTGCAGGAACTTAAAACCGGCACTAGGAAACAGACTGAGAACCCAGAGTAAATGTTTCTCCTGCAACTCGTTCCCTTTGTGCTAGATGAACGAACGTCTTTCCACATGCTCATTTCTGAAAGATAAGTGTGTGTGAAAGCCGTCCTTCAACTAGCTTGTTGGGAACACAAAGTTCCTTTTCATTTGCCTACTCCACTCCATACATATATATGGGGAGGTACTAGCTCCAACTCGGTTTTACAGTGAAAACTGCAGTAAATTCAAACTGGCACTAGGAAACAGACTGAGAAACCAGAGTAAAATTTCTCCTGCAAACCATTCCCTTTCTGCTAGATGAACGAACGTCTCTCCACATGCTCACTTCTGAGAGATAAGTGTGTGTGAAAGCCGTCCTTCACCTAGCTTGCTGGGAACACAAAGTTTCTTTTCAGTTGCAAACTCCACTCCATACATATATATGGGGAGATACTAGCTCCAACTCTGTTTTACAGTGAAAACTGCAGGAACTTCAAACCGGCACTAGGAAACCGACTGAGAAACCAGAGTAAAATTTCTCTTGCAACCCGTTCCCTTTGTGCTAAATGAACGAAAGTCTCCCCACATGATCAGTTCTGAGAGATAAGTGTGTGTGAAAGACATCCTTCATTTAACTTGTTGGGAACACAAAGTTCCTTTTCAGTTGCAAACTCCACTCCATGCATATATATGGGGAGGTACTAGTTCCAACTCGGTTTACAGTGAAAACTGCAGGAACTTCAAACCGGAACTAGGAAACAGACTGAGAAACCAGAGTAAAAATTTCCCTGCTACCCGTTCCTTTGTGCTAGATGAACGAACGTCTCTGGATATGCTCATTTCTGAAATATAAGTGTGTGTGAAAGCCGTCCTTCAACTAGCTTGTTGGGAACACAAAGTTCCTTTTCATTTGCCTACTCCACTCCATGCATATATATGGGGAGATACTAGCTCCAACACTGTTTTACAGTGAAAACTGCAGGAATTTCAAACAGACAGTAGGAAACAGGCTGAGAAACCAGAGTAAAATTTTCTCCTGCAACCCGTTTATTTGTTCTAGATGAACGAAACTTTCTCCTCATGCTCAGTTCTGAGAGATAAATGTGTCTGAAAGCCGTCCTTCACCTAGATTGTTGGGAACACAAAGTTTCTTTTCAGTTGCGAACAGCACTCCATACATATAAATGGGGAGGTACTAGTTTCAAATCGGTTTTACAGTGAATACTGCAGGAACTTAAAACCGGCACTAGGAAACAGAATGAGAAACCAGAGTTAAAGTTTCCCCTGGAACCCGTTCCCTTTGTTCTAGATGAACGAAATTCTCTCCACATGCTCAGTTCTGAGAGATAAGTGTGTGAAAGCCGTCCTTTACCTAGCTTGATGTGAACACAAAGTTTCTTTTCACTTGCAAACTCCACTCCATACATATATAAGGGGAGGTACTAGCTCCAACTCGGTTTTACCGTGAAAATTGCAGGAACTACATACCGGCACTAGGAAACAGACTGAGAAACCAGAGTAAATGTTTCTCCTGCAAACCGTTCCCTTTGTGCTAGATGAACGAACGTCTCTCCACATGCTCAGTTCTGAGAAATAAGTGTGTGTGAAAGCCGTCCTTCACCTAGCTTGTTGGGAACACAAAGTTTCTTTTCACTTGCCAATTCCACCCCATACATATATATGGGGAGGCACGAGCTCCAACACGTTTTTACAGTGAAAACTGCAGGAACTTCAAACCTGTACTAGGAAACAGACTGAGAAACCAGAGTAAAAGATTTCCCTGCTACCCGTTCCTTTGTGCTAGATGAACGAACGTCTCTGGATATGCTCATTTCTGAAATATAAGTGTGTGTGAAAGCCGTCCTTCAACTAGCTTGTTGGGAACACAAAGTTCCTTTTCATTTGCCTACTCCACTCCATAAATATATATGGGGAGGTACTAGCTCCAACTATGTTTTACATTGAAAACTGGAGGAAATTCAAACCGGCACTAGGAAACAAACTGAGAAACCAGAGTAAATTTCTCCTGCAACCCGTTCCCTTTGTGCTAAATGAACGAACATCTCTCCACATGCTCAATACTAAGAGATAAGTGTGTGTGAAAGCCGTTGTTCACATTGCTTGTTGGGAACACAAAGTTTCTTTTCAGTTGCAAACCCCACTCCATACATATATATGGGGAGGTACTAGCTCCAACTCGGTTTTACAGTGAAAACTGCAGGAACTTCATAACGGCACTAGGAAACAGACTGAGAAACCACAGTAAACGTTTCTCCTGCAACCCGTTCCCTTTGTGCTAGATGAATGAAACTCTCTCCACATGCTCAGTTCTGAGCGAAAAGTGTGTGAAAGCCGTCCTTCACCTAGCTTGTTGGGAACACAAAATTTCTTTTCACTTGCAATCTCCACTCCATAGATATACATTGGGAGGTAGTAGATCCAACTCGTTTTTACAGTGAAAACTGCAGGAACTTCATAACGGCAGTAGGAAACAGACTAAGAAAACAGAGTAAATGTTTCTCCTGCAACCCGTTCCCTTTGTGCTAGATGAACGAACGTCTCTCCACATGCTCAGTACTGAGATATAAGTGTGTGAAAGCCGTCCTTCACCTAGCTTGTTGGGAACACAAAATTTCTTTTCACTTGCAAACTCCACTTCATACATATATATGGGGAGGTACTAGTTTCAAATCTGTTTTACAGTGAAAACTGCAGGAACTTAAAACCGGCACTAGGAAACAGACTGAGAACCCAGAGTAAATGTTTCTCCTGCAACCCGTTCCCTTTGTGCTAGATGAACGAACGTCTTTCCACATGCTCATTTCTGAAAGATAAGTGTGTGTGAAAGCCGTCCTTCAACTAGCTTGTTGGGAACACAAAGTTCCTTTTCATTTGCCTACTCCACTCCATACATATATATGGGGAGGTACTAGCTCCAACTCGGTTTTACAGTGAAAACTGCAGTAAATTCAAACTGGCACTAGGAAACAGACTGAGAAACCAGAGTAAAAGTTTCTCCTGCAAACCATTCCCTTTCTGCTAGATGAACGAACGTCTCTCCACATGCTCACTTCTGAGAGATAAGTGTGTGTGAAAGCCGTCCTTCACCTAGCTTGCTGGGAACACAAAGTTTCTTTTCAGTTGCAAACTCCACTCCATACATATATATGGGGAGATACTAGCTCCAACTCTGTTTTACAGTGAAAACTGCAGGAACTTCAAACCGGCACTAGGAAACCGACTGAGAAACCAGAGTAAAATTTCTCTTGCAACCCGTTCCCTTTGTGCTAGATGAACGAAAGTCTCCCCACATTATCAGTTCTGAGAGATAACTGTGTGTGAAAGACATCCTTCATTTAACTTGTTGGGAACACAAAGTTCCTTTTCAGTTGCAAACTCCACTCCATGCATATATATGGGGAGGTACTAGTTCCAACTCGGTTTACAGTGTAAACTGCAGGAACTTCAAACCGGAACTAGGAAACAGACTGAGAAACCAGAGTAAAGTTTTCTCCTGCAACCCGTTCCCTTTGTGCTAGATGAACGATCTTCTCCCCACATGCTCAGTTCTGCGATATAAGTGTGTGTGAAAGCCTTCCTTCACCTAACTTGTTGGGAACAGAAAGTGTCTTTTCATCTGAAATATCCACTCCAAACATATATATGGGGAGGTCCTAGCTCCAACTCGGTTTTACAGTGAAAACTGCAGGAATTTCAAACAGACAGTAGGAAACAGACTGAGAAACCAGAGTAAAATTTTCTCCTGCAACCCGTTTATTTGTTCTAGATGAACGAAACTTTCTCCTCATGCTCAGTTCTGAGAGATAAATGTGTCTGAAAGCCGTCCTTCACCTAGATTGTTGGGAACACAAAGTTTCTTTTCAGTTGCAAACAGCACTCCATACATATAAATGGGGAGGTACTAGTTTCAAATCGGTTTTACAGTGAATACTGCAGGAACTTAAAACCGGCACTAGGAAACAGAATGAGAAACCAGAGTTAAAGTTTCCCCTGGAACCCGTTCCCTTTGTTCTAGATGAACGAAATTCTCTCCACATGCTCAGTTCTGAGAGATAAGTGTGTGAAAGCCGTCCTTCACCTAGCTTGATGTGAACACAAAGTTTCTTTTCACTTGCAAACTCCACTCCATACATATATAAGGGGAGGTACTAGCTCCAACTCGGTTTTACCGTGAAAATTGCAGGAACTACATACCGGCACTAGGAAACAGACTGAGAAACCAGAGTAAATGTTTCTCCTGCAAACCGTTCCCTTTGTGCTAGATGAACGAACGTCTCTCCACATGCTCAGTTCTGAGAAATAAGTGTGTGTGAAAACCGTCCTTCACCTAGCTTGTTGGGAACACAAAGTTTCTTTTCACTTGCCAATTCCACCCCATACATATATATGGGGAGGTACGAGCTCCAACACGGTTTTACAGTGAAAACTGCAGGAAATTCAAACCTGTACTAGGAAACAGACTGAGAAACCAGAGTAAAAGATTTCCCTGCTACCCGTTCCTTTGTGCTAGATGAACGAACGTCTCTGGATATGCTCATTTCTGAAATATAAGTGTGTGTGAAAGCCGTCCTTCAACTAGCTTGTTGGGAACACAAAGTTCCTTTTCATTTGCCTACTCCACTCCATAAATATATATGGGGAGGTACTAGCTCCAACTATGTTTTACAGTGAAAACTGGAGGAAATTCAAACCGGCACTAGGAAACAAACTGGGAAACCAGAGTAAATTTCTCCTGCAACCCGTTCCCTTTGTGCTAAATGAACGAACTTCTCTCCACATGCTCAATACTAAGAGATAAGTGTGTGTGAAAGCCGTTCTTCACCTAGCTTGTTGGGAACACAAAGTTTCTTTTCAGTTGCAAACTCCACTCCATACATATATATGGGGAGGAACTTGCTCCAACTCGATTTTACAGTGAAAACTGCAGGAACTTCAAATCGGCAGTAGGAAACAGACTGAGAAACCAGAGTAAAAGTTTCCCCTGCATCCCGTTCCCTTTGTGATAGATGAACGAACGTCTCTCGACATGCTCATTTCTGAGAGATAAGTGTGTGTGAAAGCCGTCCTTCACCTAGCTTGTTGGGAACAGAAAGTTTCTTTTCAGTTGCAAACCCCACTCCATACATATATATGGGGATGTACTAGCTTCAAATCTCTTTTACAGTGAAAACTGCAGGAACTTCAAACCGGCACTAGGAAACAAACTGAGATACCAGAGTAAAAGTTTCTCATGCAACCCGTTCCTTTTGTGCTATATGAACGAACGACTCTCCACATGCTCACTTCTGATAGATAAGTATTTCTGAAAGCCGTCCTTCACCGAGCTTGTTTGGAACACAAAGTTTCTTTTCATTTGCAAACTCCACTCCATATATATATATGGGGAGATACCTGCTCCAACTCGGTTTTACCGTGAAAACTGCAGGAACTTCATACCGGCACTAGGAAACAGACTGAGAAACCAGAGTAAATGTTGCTCATGCAACCTATTCCCTTTCTGCTAGATGAACGAAAGTCTCTCCACATGCTAAGTTCTGAGAAATTAGTGTGTGTGAAAGCCGTCCTTCACCTAGCTTGTTGGGAACACAAAATTTCTTTTCACTTGCAAATTCCACCCCATACATATATATGGGGAGGTACGAGCTCCAACTCGATTTTACAGTGAAAATTGCAGGAACTTCAAACCGGAACTAGGAAACAGACTGAGAAACCAGAGTAAAAGTTTCTCCTGCAACCCTTTCCCTTTGTGCTAGATGAACGAACATCTCTCCACATGCTCATTTCTGAGAGAAAATTGTGTGTGAAAGCCGTACTTCACCTAGCTTGTTTGGAACACAAAGTTTCTTTTCATTTGCAAACTCCACTCCATAAATATATATGGGGAGGTACTAGCTCCAACACGGTTTTACAGTGAAAACTGCAGGAAATTCAAACAGGCACTAGGAAACAGAATGAGAAACCAGAGTAAAAGTTTCCCCAGCAACCCGTTCCTTTTGTGCTAGTTGAACGAACGTCTCTCCACATGCTCAGTTCTGAGAGATAAGTGAGTGTGAAAGCCGTCCTTCACATAGCTTGTTGGGAACACAAAGATTCTTTTCACTTGCAAACTCCACTCCATACATATATATGGATAGGTACTTGCTCCAACTCGGTTTTACAGTGAAAACTGCAGGAACTTCAACCCGGCACTAGGAAACAGACTGTGAAACCAGAGTAAAAGTTTCTCCTGCAACCCTTTCCCTTTGTGCTAGATGAACGTACGTCTCTCAACATGCTCAGTTCTGAAAGATAAGTGTGTGTGAAAGCCGTCCTTCACCAAGCTTGTTGGGAACAGAAAGTTTCTTTTCAGTTGCAAACTCCACTCCATACATATGTAGGGGGAGGTACGAGCTCCAACTCGTTTTTACAGTGAAAACTGCAGGAACTTCAACCCGGCACTTAGAAACAGACTGAGAAACCAGAGTAAAATTTTCCCTGCAACCCGTTCAATTGTGCTAGATGAACGAACGTCTATCCACATGCTCTGTTCTGAGAGATAAGTGAGTGTGAAAGCCGCCCTTCACCTAGATTGTTGAGAACACAAAGTTTCTTTTCAGTTGCAAACTCCACTCCATACATATATATGGGGAGGTTCTAGCTCCAACTCGGTTTTACCGTGAAAACTGCAGGAACATCATACCGGCACTAAGAAACAGACTGAGAACCCAGAGTAAATGTTTCTCCTGCAACCCGTTCCCTTTGTGCTAGATGAACGAACGTCTCTCCACATGCTCATTTCTGAAAGATAAGTGTGTGTGAAAGCCGTCCTTCAACTAGCTTGTTGGGAACACAAAGTTTCTTTTCAGTTGCAAACTCCACTCCATGCATATATATGGGGAGGTACTAGTTCCAACTCGGTTTACAAGAAAAATGCAGGAACTTAAAACTGGCAGTAGGAAACAGACAGAGAAACCAGAGTAATAGTTGCTCCTGAAACCCGTTCCATTTGTGCTAGATGAACGAACGTCTCTCCACATGCTCAGTTCTGAGAGATAAGTGTGTGTGAAAGCCATCCTTCACCTAGCTTGTTGGGAACACAAAGTTTCTTTTCAGTTGCAAACTCCACTCCATACATATATATGGGGAGGTACTAGCTTCAACTCGTTTTTACTGTGAAAACTGCAGGAACTTCAAACCGGAACTAGGAAACAGACTGAGAAACCAGAGTAAAGCTTTCTCCTGCAACCCGTTCCCTTTGTGCTAGATGAACGAACGTCTCCCCACATGCTCATTTCTGCGATATAAGTGTGTGTGAAAGCCTTCCTTCACCTAACTTGTTGGGAACAGAAAGTTTCTTTTCACCTGAAATATCCACTCCAAACATATATATTGGGAAGTCCTAGCTCCAACTCGGTTTTACATTGAAAACTGCAGGAATTTCAAAGAGACAGTAGGAAACAGACTGAGAAACCAGAGTAAAAGTTTCTCCTGCAACCCGTTTATTTGTGCTAGATGAACGAAACTTTCTCCTCATGCTCAGTTCTGAGAGATAAATGTGTCTGAAAGCCGTCCTTCACCTAGATTGTTGGGAACACAAAGTTTCTTTTCAGTTGCAAACAGCACTCCATACATATAAATGGGGAGGTACTAGTTTCAAATCGGTTTTACAGTGAATACTGCAGGAACTTAAAACCGGCACTAGGAAACAGAATGAGAAACCAGAGTTAAAGTTTCCCCTGGAACCCGTTCCCTTTGTTCTAGATGAACGAAAGTCTCTCCACATGCTCAGTTCTGAGAGATAAGTGTGTGAAAGCCGTCCTTCACCTAGCTTGAAGTGAACACAAAGTTTCTTTTCACTTGCAAACTCCACTCCATACATATATATGGGGAGGTACTAGCTCCAACTCGGTTTTACTGTGAAAATTGCAGGAACTTCATACCGGCACTAGGAAACAGACTGAGAAACCAGAGTAAATGTTTCTCCTGCAAACCGTTCCCTTTGTGCTAGATGAACGAACGTCTCTCCACATGCTCAGTTCTGAGAAATAAGTGTGTGTGAAAGCCGTCCTTCACCTAGCTTGTTGGGAACACAAAGTTTCTTTTCACTTGCCAATTCCACCCCATACATATATATGGGGAGGTACGAGCTCCAACACGGTTTTACAGTGAAAACTGCAGGAACTTCAAACCTGTACTAGGAAACAGACTGAGAAACCAGAGTAAAAGATTTCCCTGCTACCCGTTACTTTGTGCTAGATGAACGAACGTCTCTCCACATGCTAAGTTCTGAGAGAAAATTGTGTGTGAATGCCGTCCTTCACCTAGCTTGTTGGGAACACATAGATTCTTTCCATTAGCAAACTCCACTCCATACATATATATGGGGAGGTAATAGCTCCAACACGGTTTTACAGTGAAAACTGCTGGAAATTCAAACCGGCACTAGGAAACAGACTGAGAAACCAGAGTAAAAGTTTCTCCTGCAACCCGTTCCCTTTGTGCTAGATGAACGAACGTCTCTCGACATGCTCATTTCTGAGAGATAAGTGTGTTTGAAAGCCGTCCTTCACCTAGCTTTTTGGGAACACAAAGATTCTTTTCACTTGCAAACTCCACTCCATACATTTATATGGGGAGGTACTAGCTCCAACGCGGTTTTACAGTGAAAACTGCAGGAACTTCAAACCGGCAGTAGGAAACAGACTTAGAAACCAGAGTAAAAGTTTCCCCTGCAACCCGTTCCCTTTGTGATAGATGAACGAACGTCTCTCGACATGCTCATTTCTGAGAGATAAGTGTGTGTGAAAGCCGTCCTTCACCTAGCTTGTTGGGAACAGAAAGATTCTTTTCAGTTGCAAACCACACTCCATACATATATATGGGGATGTACTAGCTTCAAATCTGTTTTACAGTGAAAACTGCAGGAACTTCAAACCGGCACTAGGAAACAAACTGAGATACCAGAGTAAAAGTTTCTCATGCAACCCGTTCCCTTTGTGCTATATGAACGAACGACTCTCCACATGCTCACTTCTGATAGATAAGTATTTCTGAAAGCCGTCCTTCACCGAGGTTGTTTGGAACACAAAGTTCCTTTTCATTTGC
Organism: Camelus bactrianus; assembly: GCF_048773025.1. Lineage (NCBI taxonomy): Eukaryota > Metazoa > Chordata > Mammalia > Artiodactyla > Camelidae > Camelus > Camelus bactrianus. The sequence continues at coordinate 137,414,587 of NC_133539.1, read as the reverse complement.
AAACTCCACTCCATATATATATATGGGGAGATACTAGCTCCAACTCGCTTTTACCGTGAAAACTGCAGGAACTTCATACCGGCACTAGGAAACAGACTGAGAAACCAGAGTAAATGTTGCTCATGCAACCCATTCCTTTGTGCTAGATGAACGAAAGTCTCTCCAAATGCTCAGTTCTGAGAAATAAGTGTGTGTGTAAGCCGACCTTCACCTAGCTTGTTGGGAACACAAAGTTTCTTTTCACTTGCAAATTCCACCCCATACATATATATGGGGAGGTACGAGCTCCAACTCGATTTTACAGTGAAAATTGCAGGAACTTCAAACCGGCACTAGGAAACAGACTGAGAAACCAGAGTAAAAGTTTCTCCTGCAACCCTTTCCCTTTGTGCTAGATGAACGAACATCTCTCCACATGCTCATTTCTGAGAGAAAATTGTGTGTGAAAGCCGTACTTCACCTAGCTTGTTTGGAACACAAAGTTTCTTTTCAGTTGCAAACTCCACTCCATACATATATATGGGGAGGTACGAGCTCCAACTCGGTTTTACAGTGAAAACTGCAGGAACTTCAATCCAGCACTAAGAAACAGACTGAGAAACCAGAGTAAAATTTTCCCTGCAACCCGTTCAATTGTGCTAGATGAACGAACGTCTATCCACATGCTCAGTTCTGAGAGATAAGTGAGTGTGAAAGCCGTCCTTCACCTAGATTGTTGAGAACACAAAGTTTCTTTTCAGTTGCAAACTCCACTCCATACATATATAAGGGGAGGTTCTAGCTCCAACTCGGTTTTACCGTGAAAACTGCAGGAACTTCATACCGGCACTAGGAAACAGACTGAGAACCCAGAGTAAATGTTTCTCCTGCAACCCGTTCCCTTTGTGCTAGATGAACGAACGTCTCTCCACATGCTCATTTCTGAAAGATAATTGTGTGTGAAAGCCGTCCTTCAACTAGCTTGTTGGGAACACAAAGTTCCTTTTCTTTTGCCTACTCCACTCCATACATATATATGGGGAGATACTAGCTCCAACTCTGTTTTACAGTGAAAACTGCAGGAACTTCAAACCGGCACTAGGAAACCGACTGAGAAACCAGAGTAAAGTTTCTCTTGCAACCCGTTCCCTTTGTGCTAGATGAACGAAAGTCTATCCACATGATCAGTTCTGAGAGATAATTGTGTGTGAAAGACATCCTTCACTTAACTTGTTGGGAACAAAAAGTTCCTTTTCAGTTGCAAACTCCACTCCATGCATATATATGGGGAGGTACTAGTTCCAACTCGGTTTACAGTGAAAACTGCAGGAACTTCAAACTGGCAGTAGGAAACAGACAGAGAAACCAGACTAATAGTTGCTCCTGCAACCCGTTCCATTTATGCTAGATGAACGAACGTCTCTCCACATGCTCAGTTCTGAGAGATAAGTGTGTGTGAAAGCCATCCTTCACCTAGCTTGTTGGGAACACAAAGTTTCTTTTCAGTTGCAAAATCCACTCCATACATATATATGGGGAGGTACTAGCTTCAACTCGTTTTTACTGTGAAAACTGCAGGAACTTCAAACCGGAACTAGGAAACAGACTGAGAAACCAGAGTAAAGTTTTCTCCTGCAACCCGTTCCCTTTGTGCTAGATGAACGAACGTCTCCCCACATGCTCAGTTCTGCGATATAAGTGTGTGTGAAAGCCTTCCTTCACCTAACTTGTTGGGAACAGAAAGTTTCTTTTCACCTGAAATATCCAATCCAAACATATATATGGGGAGGCCCTAGCTCCAACTCGGTTTTACAGTGAAAACTGCAGGAATTTCAAACAGACAGTAGAAAACAGACTGAGAATCCAGAGTAAAAGTTTCTCCTGCAACCCGTTAATTTGTGCTAGATGAACGAAACTTTCTCCTCATGCTCAGTTCTGAGAGATAAATGTGTCTGAAAGCCGTCCTTCACCTAGATTGTTGGGAACACAAAGTTTCTTTTCAGTTGCAAACAGCACTCCATACATATAAATGGGGAGGTACTAGTTTCAAATCGGTTTTACAGTGAATACTGCAGGAACTTAAAACCGGCACTAGGAAACAGAATGAGAAACCAGAGTTAAAGTTTCCCCTGGAACCCGTTCCCTTTGTTCTAGATGAACGAAAGTCTCTCCACATGCTCAGTTCTGAGAGATAAGTGTGTGAAAGCCGTCCTTCACCTAGCTTGATGTGAACACAAAGTTTCTTTTCACTTGAAAACTCCACTCCATACATATATATGGGGAGGTACTAGCTCCAACTCGGTTTTACCGTGAAAATTGCAGGAACTTCATACCGGCACTAGGAAACAGACTGAGAAACCAGAGTAAATGTTTCTCCTGCAAACCGTTCCCTTTGTGCTAGATGAACGAACGTCTCTCCACATGCTCAGTTCTGAGAAATAAGTGTGTGAGAAAGCCGTCCTTCACATAGCTTGTTGGGAACACAAAGTTTCTTTTCACTTGCCAATTTCACCCCATACATATATATGGGGAGGTACGAGCTCCAACACGGTTTTACAGTGAAAATGCAGGAAATTCAAACCGGCACTAGGAAACAGACTGAGAAACCAGAGTAAAAGTTTCTCCTGCAACCCGTTCCCTTTGTGCTAGATGAACGAACGTCTCTCGACATGCTCATTTCTGAGAGATAAGTGTGTTTGAAAGCCGTCCTTCACCTAGCTTGTTGGGAACACAAAGATTCTTTTCACTTGCAAACTCCACTCCATACATTTATATGGTGAGGTACTAGCTCCAACGCGGTTTTACAGTGAAAAGTGCAGGAAATTCAAACCGGCACTAGGAAAAAGACTGAGAAACCAGAGTAAAAGTTTCTCCTGCAACCTGTTCATTTTTTGCTAGATGAACGAACGTCTCTGGACATGCTCATTTCTGAAAGATAAGTGTGTGTGAAAGCCGTCTTTCAACTAGCTTGTTGGGAACACAAAGTTCCTTTTCATTTGCCTACTCCACTCCATACATATATATGGGGAGGTACTAGCTCCAACTATGTTTTACAGTGAAAACTGGAGGAAATTCAAACCGGCACTAGGAAACAGACTGAGAAACCAGAGTAAAGTTTCTCCGGCAACCCATTCCCTTTGTTCTAGATGAACGAACGTCTCCCCACATGATCAGTTCTGAGAGATAAGTGTGTGTGAAAGACACCCTTCACCTAACTTGTTGGGAACACAAAGTTTCTTTTCACTTGAAAATTCTACTCCATACATATATATGGTGAGGTTCTAGCTCCAACTCGGTTTTACCGTGAAAACTGCAGGAACTTCATACCGGCACTAGGAAACAGACTAAGAAACCAGAGTAAAAGTTGCTCCTGCAACCCATTCCCTTTGTGCTAGATGAACGAATGTCTCTCCACATGCTCAGTTCTGAGAAATACGTGGGTGTGAAAGCCGTCCTTCACCTAGATTGTTGGGAACACAAAGTTTCTTTTCACTTGCAAATTCCACCCCAAACATATATATGGGTAGGTACCTGCTCCAACTCAGTTTTACAGTGAAAACTGCAGGAAATTCAAACCGGCACTACTAAACAGACTGAGAAACCAGAGTAAAAGTTCTCTTGCAACCCGTTCCCATTGTGCTAGATGAACGAACGTCTCTCCACATGCACAGTTCTGAGATATAAGTGTGTTTGAAAGCCGACATCAACTAGCATGTTGGGAACACAAAGATTCGTTTCACTTGCAAACTCCACTCCATACATTTATATGGGTAGGTACTAGCTCCAACGCGGTTTTACAGTGAAAACTGCAGGTACTTCAATCCTTCACTAGGAAAAAGACTGAGAAACCAGAGGAAAAGTTTCTCCTGCAACCCGTTCCCTTTTTGCTAGATGAACGAATGTCTCTCGACATGCTCATTTCTGAAAGTTAAGTGTGTGTGAAAGCCGTCCTTCACCTAGCTTGTTGGGAACACAAAGATTCTTTTCATTTGAAAAATCCACTCCATACATATATATGGGGAGGTACGAGCTCCAACTCGGTTTTACAGTGAAAATTGCAGGAACTTCAAACCGGCAATAGGAAATAGACTGAGAACCCAGAGTTAAAGTTTCTCCTGCAACCCGATCCCTTTTTGCTAGATGAACGAAAGTCTCTCCACATGCTCAGTTCTGAGAGATAATGTGTGAAAGCCGTCCTTCAACTAGCTTGATGTGAACACAAAGTTTCTTTTCACTTGGAAACTCCACTCCATACATATATATGGGGAGGTACTAGCTCCAACAAGGTTTTACCGTGAAAACTGCAGGAAATTCAAAACGGCAGTAGGAAACAGACTGAGATACAAGAGTAAAAGTTTACCCTGCAACCCGTTCCCTTTGTGCTAGATGAACGAACGTCTCTCGACATGCTCATTTCTGAGAGATAAGTGTGTGTGAAAGCCGTACTTCACCTAGCTTGTTGGGAACAGAAAGTTTCTATTCAGATGCAATCCCCACTCCATACATATATATGGGGATGTACTAGCTTCAAATCTGTTTTACATTGAAAACTGCAGGAACTTCAAACCGGCACTAGGAAACAAACTGAGATAGCAGAGAAAAGTTTCTCCTGCAACCCGTTCCCTTTGTGCTAGTTGAACGAACGTCTCTCGACATGCTCAGTTCTGAGAGATAAGTGAGTGTGAAAGCCGTCCTTCACCTAGCTTGTTGGGAACACAAAGATTCTTTTCACTTGCAAACTCCACTCCATACATATATATGGATAGGTACTAGCTCCAACTCGGTTTTACAGTGAAAAATGCAGGAACTTCAAACCAGCACTAGGAAACAGACTGAGAAACCGGAGTAAAAGTTTCTCCTGCAGCCCGTTCACTTTGTGCTAGATGAACGAACGTCTCTCCACATGCTCAGTTCTGAGAGATAAATGTGTGTGAAAGCCGTCCTTCACCTAGCTTGTTGGGAACACAAAGAATCTTTTCAGTTGCAAACTCCACTCCATGCATGTATATGGGTAGGTAATTGCTCCAACTCGGTTTTACAGTGAAAACTGCAGGAACTTCAAACCGGCACTAGGAAACAGACTGAGAATCCAGAGTAAAAGTTTCTCATACAACCCGTTCCCTTTGTGCTAGATGAACGAACGTCTCTCCACATGCTAATTTCTGAGAGATAATTGTGTGTGAAAGGCGACATCAACTATCATGTTAGGAACACAAAGTTTCTTTTCAATTGCAAACTCCACACCATACATATATAAGGGGAGGTACAAGCTCCAACTCGGTTTTACAGTTAAAAATGCAGGAACTTCAAACCGGCACTAGGAAACAGACTGAGAAACCAGAGTAAAAGTTTCTCCTGCAACCCGTTCCCTTTGTGCTAGATGAACGAAAGTCCCTCCACATGCTCAGTTCGGAGAGATAAGTGTGTGAGAAAGCCGTCCTTCACCTAGCTTGTTGGGAACACAAAGTTTCTTTTCAGTTGCCAACTCCACTCCATAAATATATATGGGGAGATACAAGCTCCAACTCAGTTTTACAGTGAAAACTGCAGGAAATTCAAACCGGCACTAGGAAACAGACTGAGAAACCAGAGTAAAGTTTCTCCAGCAACCCTTTCCCTTTGGGCTAGATGAACGAAATTCTCCCCACATGATCAGTTCTGAGAGATAAGTGTGTGTGAAAGACATCCTTCACTTAACTTGTTGGGAACACAAAGATTCTTTTCATTTGAAAAATCCACTCCATACATATATATGGGGAGGTACGAGCTCCAACTCGGTTTTACAGTGAAAACTGCAGGAATTTCTAACCGGCACTAGGAAATAGACTGAGAACCCAGAGTTAAAGTTTCTCCTGCAACCCGATCCCTTTGTGCTAGATGAATGAAAGTCTCTCCACATGCACAGTTCTGAGATGTAAGTGTGTTTGAAAGCCGACTTCAACTAGCATGTTTGGAACACAAAGATTCGTTTCACTTGCAAACTCCACTCCATACATTTATATGGGTAGGTACTAGCTCCAACGCGGTTTTACAGTGAAAACTGCAGGTACTTCAATCCTTCACTAGGAAAAAGACTGAGAAACCATAGGAAAAGTTTCTCCTGCAACCCGTTCCCTTTTTGCTAGATGAACGAATGTCTCTCGACATGCTCATTTCTGAAAGATAAGTGTGTGTGAAAGCCGTCCTTCACCTAGCTTGTTGGGAACACAAAGATTCTTTTCATTTGAAAAATCCACTCCATACATATATATGGGGAGGTACGAGCTCCAACTCGGTTTTACAGTGAAAATTGCAGGAACTTCAAACCGGCACTAGGAAATAGACTGAGAACCCAGAGTTAAAGTTTCTCCTGCAACCCGATCCCTTTTTGCTAGATGAACGAAAGTCTCTCCCCATGCTCAGTTCTGAGAGGTAATGTGTGAAAGCCGTCCTTTAACTAGCTTGATGTGAACACAAAGTTTCTTTTCACTTGGAAACTCCACTCCATACATATATATGGGGAGGTACTAGCTCCAACAAGGTTTTACCGTGAAAACTGCAGGAAATTCAAAACGGCAGTAGGAAACAGACTGAGATACCAGAGTAAAAGTTTACCCTGCAACCCGTTCCCTTTGTGCTAGATGAACGAACGTCTCTCGACATGCTCATTTCTGAGAGATAAGTGTGTGTGAAAGCCGTACTTCACCTAGCTTGTTGGGAACAGAAAGTTTCTATTCAGATGCAATCCCCACTCCATACATATATATGGGGATGTACTAGCTTCAAATCTGTTTTACATTGAAAACTGCAGGAACTTCAAACCGGCACTAGGAAACAAACTGAGATAGCAGAGTAAAAGTTTCTCCTGCAACCCGTTCCCTTTGTGCTAGTTGAACGAACGTCTCTCGACATGTTCAGTTCTGAGAGATAAGTGAGTGTGAAAGCCGTCCTTCACCTAGCTTGTTGGGAACACATAGATTCTTTTCACTTGCAAACTCCACTCCATACATATATATGGATAGGTACTAGCTCCAACTCGGTTTTACAGTGAAAAATGCAGGAACTTCAAACCAGCACTAGGAAACAGACTGAGAAACCGGAGAAAAAGTTTCTCCTGCAACCCGTTCACTTTGTGCTAGATGAACGAACGTCTCTCCACATGCTCAGTTCTGAGAGATAAATGTGTGTGAAAGCCGTCCTTCACCTAGCTTGTTGGGAACACAAAGAATCTTTTCAGTTGCAAACTCCACTCCATGCATATATATGGGGAGGTAATTGCTCCAACTCGGTTTTACAGTGAAAACTGCAGGAACTTCAAACCGGCACTAGGAAACAGACTGAGAATCCAGAGTAAAAGTTTCTCATACAACCCGTTCCCTTTGGGCTAGATGAACGAACGTCTCTCCACATGCTAATTTGTGAGAGATAATTGTGTGTGAAAGGCGACATCACCTATCATGTTAGGAACACAAAGTTTCTTTTCAATTGCAAACTCCACACCATACATATATAAGGGGAGGTACAAGCTCCAACTCGGTTTTACAGTTAAAAATGCAGGAACTTCAAACCGGCACTAGGAAACAGACTGAGAAACCAGAGTAAAAGTTGCTCCTGCAACCCATTCTCTTTGTGCTAGATGAACGAATGTCTCTCCACATGCTCAGTTCTGAGAAATACGTGGGTGTGAAAGCCGTCCTTCACCTAGATTGTTGGGAACACAAAGTTTCTTTTCACTTGCAAATTCCACCCCAAACATATATATGGGTAGGTACTTGCTCCAACTCAGTTTTTCAGTGAAAACTGCAGGAAATTCAAACCGGCACTACTAAACAGACTGAGAAACCAGAGTAAAAGTTCTCTTGCAACACGTTCCCATTGTGCTAGATGAACGAACGTCTCTCCACATGCACAGTTCTGAGATATAAGTGTGTTTGAAAGCCGACTTCAACTAGCATGTTGGGAACACAAAGATTCGTTTCACTTGCAAACTCCACTCCATATATTTATATGGGTAGGTACTAGCTCCAACGCGGTTTTACAGTGAAAACTGCAGGTACTTCAATCCTTCACTAGGAAAAAGACTGAGAAACCAGAGGAAAAGTTTCTCCTGCAACCCGTTCCCTTTTTGCTAGATGAACGAATGTCTCTCGACATGCTCATTTCTGAAAGATAAGTGTGTGTGAAAGCTGTCCTTCAACTAGCTTGTTGGGAACACAAAGTTCCTTTTCATTTGCCTACTACACTCCATATATATATATGGGGAGTTACTACATCCAACTCGGTTTTACAGTGAAAACTGAAGGAAATTCAAACCGGCACTAGGAAACAAACTGAGAAACCAGAGTAAAATTTCTCCTGCAACCCGTTCTATTCGTGCTAGATGAACGAACGTCTCTCCACATGCTCACTTCTGAGATATAAGTGTGTGTGAAAGCCGTCCTTCACCTAGCTTGTTGGGAACACAAAGTTTCTTTTCAGTTGCCAACTCCACTCCATAAATATATATGGGGAGATACTAGCTCCAACTCAGTTTTACAGTGTTAACTGCAGGAAATTCAAACCGGCACTAGGAAATAGACTGAGAACCCAGAGTTAAAGTTTTTCCTGCAACCCGATCCCTTTGTGCTAGATGAACGAAAGTCTCTCCACATGCACAGTTCTGAGATATAAGTGTGTTTGAAAGCCGACTTCAACTAGCATGTTGGGAACACAAAGATTCGTTTCACTTGCAAACTCCACTCCATACATTTATATGGGTAGGTACTAGCTCCAACGCGGTTTTACAGTGAAAACTGCAGGTACTTCAATCCTTCACTAGGAAAAAGACTGAGAAACCAGAGGAAAAGTTTCTCCTGCAACCCGTTCCCTTTTTGCTAGATGAACGAATGTCTCTCGACATGCTCATTTCTGAAAGTTAAGTGTGTGTGAAAGCCGTCCTTCACCTAGCTTGTTGGGAACACAAAGATTCTTTTCATTTGAAAAATCCACTCCATACATATATATTGGGAGGTACGAGCTCCAACTCGGTTTTACAGTGAAAATTGCAGGAACTTCAAACCGGCACTAGGAAATAGACTGAGAACCCAGAGTTAAAGTTTCTCCTGCAACCCGATCCCTATTTGCTAGATGAACGAAAGTCTCTCCACATGCTCAGTTCTGAGAGATAATGTGTGAAAGCCGTCCTTCAACTAGCTTGATGTGAACACAAAGTTTCTTTTCACTTGGAAACTCCACTCCATACATATATATGGGGAGGTACTAGCTCCAACAAGGTTTTACCGTGAAAACTGCAGGAAATTCAAAACGGCAGTAGGAAACAGACTGAGATACAAGAGTAAAAGTTTACCCTGCAACCCGTTCCCTTTGTGCTAGATGAACGAACGTCTCTCGACATGCTCATTTCTGAGAGATAAGTGTGTGTGAAAGCCGTACTTCACCTAGCTTGTTGGGAACAGAAAGTTTCTATTCAGATGCAATCCCCACTCCATACATATATATGGGGATGTACTAGCTTCAAATCTGTTTTACATTGAAAACTGCAGGAACTTCAAACCGGCACTAGGAAACAAACTGAGATAGCAGAGTAAAAGTTTCTCCTGCAACCCGTTCCCTTTGTGCTAGTTGAACGAACGTCTCTCGACATGCTCAGTACTGAGAGATAAGTGAGTGTGAAAGCCGTCCTTCACCTAGCTTGTTGGGAACACAAAGATTCTTTTCACTTGCAAACTCCACTCCATACATATATATGGATAGGTACTAGCTCCAACTCGGTTTTACAGTGAAAAATGCAGGAACTTCAAACCAGCACTAGGAAACAGACTGAGAAACCGGAGTAAAAGTTTCTCCTGCAACCCGTTCACTTTGTGCTAGATGAACGAACGTCTCTCCACATGCTCAGTTCTGAGATATAAATGTGTGTGAAAGCCGTCCTTCACCTAGCTTGTTGGGAACACAAAGAATCTTTTCAGTTGCAAACTCCACTCCATGCATGTATATGGGGAGGTAATTGCTCCAACTCGGTTTTACAGTGAAAACTGCAGGAACTTCAAACCGGCACTAGGAAACAGACTGAGAATCCAGAGTAAAAGTTTCTCATACAACCCGTTCCCTTTGGGCTAGATGAACGAACGTCTCTCCACATGCTAATTTCTGAGAGATAATTGTGTGTGAAAGGCGACATCACCTATCATGTTAGGAACACAAAGTTTCTTTTCAATTGCAAACTCCACACCATACATATATAAGGGGAGGTACAAGCTCCAACTCGGTTTTACAGTTAAAAATGCAGGAACTTCAAACCGGCACTAGGAAACAGACTGAGAAACCAGAGTAAAAGTTTCTCCTGCAACCCGTTCCCTTTGTGCTAGATGAAAGAAAGTCCCTCCACATGCTCAGTTCGGAGAGATAAGTGTGTGTGAATGCCGTCCTTCAACTAGCTTGTTGGGAACACAAAGTTTCTTTTCAGTTGCAAAATCCACTCCGTACATATAAATGTGGAGGTACGAGCTCCAACTCTGTTTTACAGTGAAAATTGCAGGAACTTCAAACCGTCACTAGGAAACAGACTGAGATACCAGAGTAAAAGTTTCTCCTGCAAACCTTTCCCTTTGTGCTAGATGAACGAACGTCTCTCCACATGCACAGTTCTGAGATATAAGTGTGTGTGAAAGCCGACTTCACCTAGCATGTTGGGAACACATAGATTCTTTTCAGTAGCAAACTACACTCCATACATATATATGGGGAGGTACTAGCTCCAACTCGGTTTTACAGTGAAAACAGCAGGAAATTCAAACCGGCACTACTAAACAGACTGAGAAACCAGAGTAAAAGTTCTCTTGCAACCCGTTCCCATTGTGCTAGATGAACGAACGTCTCTCCACATGCACAGTTCTGAGATATAAGTGTGTGTGAAAGCCGACTTCAATTAGCATGTTGGGAACACAAAGATTCGTTTCACTTGCAAACTCCACTCCATACATTTATATGGGGAGGTACTAGCTCCAACGCGGTTTTAGAGTGAAAACTGCAGGTACTTCAATCCGGCACTAGGAAAAAGACTGAGAAACCAGAGGAAAAGTTTCTCCTGCAACCCGTTCCCTTTTTGCTAGATGAACGAATATCTCTCGACATGCTCATTTCTGAAAGATAAGTGTGTGTGAAAGCTGTCCTTCAACTAGCTTGTTGGGAACACAAAGTTCCTTTTCATTTTCCTACTCCACTCCATATATATATATGGGGAGGTACTAGATCCAACTCGGTTTTACAGTGAAAACTGCAGGAAATTCAAACCGGCACTAGGAAACAAACTGAGAAACCAGAGTAAAATTTCTCCTGCAACACGTTCTATTTGTGCTAGATGAACGAACGTCTCTCCACATGCTCACTTCTGAGATATAAGTGTGTGAGAAAGACACCCTTCACCTAGCTTGTTGGGAACACAAAGTTTCTTTTCAGTTGCCACTTCCACTCCATAAATATATATGGGGAGATACAAGCTCCAACTCAGTTTTACAGTGAAAACTGCAGGAAATTCAAACCGGCACTAGGAAACAGACTGAGACCAGAGTAAAGTTTCTCCAGCAACCCTTTCCCTTTGGGCTAGATGAACGAAATTCTCCCCACATGATCAGTTCTGAGAGATAAGTGTGTGTGAAAGACATCCTTCACTTAACTTGTTGGGAACACAAAGATTCTTTTCATTTGAAAAATCCACTCCATACATATATATGGGGAGGTACGAGCTCCAACTCGGTTTTACAGTGAAAACTGCAGGAAATTCTAACCGGCACTAGGAAATAGACTGAGAACCCAGAGTTAAAGTTTCTCCTGCAACCCGATCCCTTTGTGCTAGATGAATGAAAGTCTCTCCACATGCACAGTTCTGAGATATAAGTGTGTTTGAAAGCCGACTTCAACTAGCATGTTGGGAACACAAAGATTCGTTTCACTTGCAAACTCCACTCCATACATTTATATGGGGAGGTACTAGCTCCAACGCGGTTTTACAGTGAAAACTGCAGGTACTTCAATCCTTCACTAGGAAAAAGACTGAGAATCCATAGGAAAAGTTTCTTCTGCAACCCGTTCCCTTTTTGCTAGATGAACGAATGTCTCTCGACATGCTCATTTCTGAAAGATAAGTGTGTGTGAAAGCCGTCCTTCACCTAGCTTGTTGGGAACACAAAGATTCTTTTCATTTGAAAAATCCACTCCATACATATATATGGGGAGGTACGAGCTCCAACTCGGTTTTACAGTGAAAATTGCAGGAACTTCAAACCGGCACTAGGAAATAGACTGAGAACCCAGAGTTAAAGTTTCTCCTGCAACCCGATCCCTTTTTGCTAGATGAACGAAAGTCTCTCCACATGCTCAGTTCTGAGAGATAATGTGTGAAAGCCGTCCTTCAACTAGCTTGATGTGAACACAAAGTTTCTTTTCACTTGGAAACTCCACTCCATACATATATATGGGGAGGTACTAGCTCCAACAAGGTTTTACCGTGAAAACTGCAGGAAATTCAAAACGGCAGTAGGAAACAGACTGAGATACAAGAGTAAAAGTTTACCCTGCAACCCGTTCCCTTTGTGCTAGATGAACGAACGTCTCTCGACATGCTCATTTCTGAGAGATAAGTGTGTGTTAAAGCCGTACTTCACCTAGCTTGTTGGGAACAGAACGTTTCTATTCAGATGCAATCCCCACTCCATACATATATATGGGGATGTACTAGCTTCAAATCTGTTTTACATTGAAAACTGCAGGAACTTCAAACCGGCACTAGGAAACAAACTGAGATAGCAGAGTAAAAGTTTCTCCTGCAACCCGTTCCCTTTGTGCTAGTTGAACGAACGTCTCTCGACATGCTCAGTTCTGAGAGATAAGTGAGTGTGAAAGCCGTCCTTCACCTAGCTTGTTGGGAACACAAAGATTCTTTTCACTTGCAAACTCCACTCCATACATATATATGGATAGGTACTAGCTCCAACTCGGTTTTACAGTGAAAAATGCAGGAACTTCAAACCAGCACTAGGAAACAGACTGAGAAACCGGAGTAAAAGTTTCTCCTGCAACCCGTTCATTTTGTGCTAGATGAACGAACGTCTCTCCACATGCTCAGTTCTGAGAGATAAATGTGTGTGAAAGCCGTCCTTCACCTAGCTTGTTGGGAACACAAAGAATCTTTTCAGTTGCAAACTCCACTCCATGCATGTATATGGGGAGGTAATTGCTCCAACTCGGTTTTACAGTGAAAACTGCAGGAACTTCAAACCGGCACTAGGAAACAGACTGAGAATCCAGAGTAAAAGTTTCTCATACAACCCGTTCCCTTTGGGCTAGATGAACGAACGTCTCTCCACATGCTAATTTCTGAGAGATAATTGTGTGTGAAAGGCGACATCACCTATCATGTTAGGAACACAAAGTTTCTTTTCAATTGCAAACTCCACACCATACATATATAAGGGGAGGTACAAGCTCCAACTCGGTTTTACAGTTAAAAATGCAGGAACTTCAAACCGGCACTAGGAAACAGACTGAGAAACCAGAGTAAAAGTTTCTCCTGCAACCCGTTCCCTTTGTGCTAGATGAAAGAAAGTCCCTCCACATGCTCAGTTCGGAGAGATAAGTGTGTGTGAATGCCGTCCTTCAACTAGCTTGTTGGGAACACAAAGTTTCTTTTCAGTTGCAAAATCCACTCCGTACATATAAATGTGGAGGTACGAGCTCCAACTCTGTTTTACAGTGAAAATTGCAGGAACTTCAAACCGTCACTAGGAAACAGACTGAGATACCAGAGTAAAAGTTTCTCCTGCAAACCTTTCCCTTTGTGCTAGATGAACGAACGTCTCTCCACATGCTAAGTTCTGAGATATAAGTGTGTGTGAAAGCCGACTTCACCTAGCATGTTGGGAACACATAGATTCTTTTCAGTAGCAAACTACACTCCATACATATATATGGGGAGGTACTAGCTCCAACTCGGTTTTACAGTGAAAACAGCAGGAAATTCAAACCGGCACTACTAAACAGACTGAGAAACCAGAGTAAAAGTTCTCTTGCAACCCGTTCCCATTGTGCTAGATGAACGAACGTCTCTCCACATGCACAGTTCTGAGATATAAGTGTGTGTGAAAGCCGACTTCAATTAGCATGTTGGGAACACAAAGATTCGTTTCACTTGCAAACTCCACTCCATACATTTATATGGGGAGGTACTAGCTCCAACGCGGTTTTAGAGTGAAAACTGCAGGTACTTCAATCCGGCACTAGGAAAAAGACTGAGAAACCAGAGGAAAAGTTTCTCCTGCAACCCGTTCCCTTTTTGCTAGATGAACGAATATCTCTCGACATGCTCATTTCTGAAAGATAAGTGTGTGTGAAAGCTGTCCTTCAACTAGCTTGTTGGGAACACAAAGTTCCTTTTCATTTTCCTACTCCACTCCATATATATATATGGGGAGGTACTAGATCCAACTCGGTTTTACAGTGAAAACTGCAGGAAATTCAAACCGGCACTAGGAAACAAACTGAGAAACCAGAGTAAAATTTCTCCTGCAACACGTTCTATTTGTGCTAGATGAACGAACGTCTCTCCACATGCTCACTTCTGAGATATAAGTGTGTGAGAAAGACACCCTTCACCTAGCTTGTTGGGAACACAAAGTTTCTTTTCAGTTGCCACTTCCACTCCATAAATATATATGGGGAGATACAAGCTCCAACTCAGTTTTACAGTGAAAACTGCAGGAAATTCAAACCGGCACTAGGAAACAGACTGAGAAACCAGAGTAAAGTTTCTCCAGCAACCCTTTCCCTTTGGGCTAGATGAACGAAATTCTCCCCACATGATCAGTTCTGAGAGATAAGTGTGTGTGAAAGACATCCTTCACTTAACTTGTTGGGAACACAAAGATTTTTTTCATTTGAAAAATCCACTCCATACATATATATGGGGAGGTACGAGCTCCAACTCGGTTTTACAGTGAAAACTGCAGGAAATTCTAACCGGCACTAGGAAATAGACTGAGAACCCAGAGTTAAAGTTTCTCCTGCAACCCGATCCCTTTGTGCTAGATGAATGAAAGTCTCTCCACATGCACAGTTCTGAGATATAAGTGTGTTTGAAAGCCGACTTCAACTAGCATGTTGGGAACACAAAGATTCGTTTCACTTGCAAACTCCACTCCATACATTTATATGGGGAGGTACTAGCTCCAACGCGGTTTTACAGTGAAAACTGCAGGTACTTCAATCCTTCACTAGGAAAAAGACTGAGAATCCATAGGAAAAGTTTCTCCTGCAACCCGTTCCCTTTTTGCTAGATGAACGAATGTCTCTCGACATGCTCATTTCTGAAAGATAAGTGTGTGTGAAAGCCGTCCTTCACCTAGCTTGTTGGGAACACAAAGATTCTTTTCATTTGAAAAATCCACTCCATACATATATATGGGGAGGTACGAGCTCCAACTCGGTTTTACAGTGAAAATTGCAGGAACTTCAAACCGGCACTAGGAAATAGACTGAGAACCCAGAGTTAAAGTTTCTCCTGCAACCCGATCCCTTTTTGCTAGATGAACGAAAGTCTCTCCACATGCTCAGTTCTGAGAGATAATGTGTGAAAGCCGTCCTTCAACTAGCTTGATGTGAACACAAAGTTTCTTTTCACTTGGAAACTCCACTCCATACATATATATGGGGAGGTACTAGCTCCAACAAGGTTTTACCGTGAAAACTGCAGGAAATTCAAAACGGCAGTAGGAAACAGACTGAGATACCAGAGTAAAAGTTTACCCTGCAACCCGTTCCCTTTGTGCTAGATGAACGAACGTCTCTCGACATGCTCATTTCTGAGAGATAAGTGTGTGTGAAAGCCGTACTTCACCTAGCTTGTTGGGAACAGAAAGTTTCTATTCAGATGCAATCCCCACTCCATACATATATATGGGGATGTACTAGCTTCAAATCTGTTTTACATTGAAAACTGCAGGAACTTCAAACCGGCACTAGGAAACAAACTGAGATAGCAGAGTAAAAGTTTCTCCTGCAACCCGTTCCCTTTGTGCTAGTTGAACGAACGTCTCTCGACATGCTCAGTTCTGAGAGATAAGTGAGTGTGAAAGCCGTCCTTCACCTAGCTTGTTGGGAACACAAAGATTCTTTTCACTTGCAAACTCCACTCCATACATTTATATGGATAGGTACAAGCTCCAACTCGGTTTTACAGTGAAAAATGCAGGAACTTCAAACCAGCACTAGGAAACAGACTGAGAAACCGGAGTAAAAGTTTCTCCTGCAACCCATTCACTTTGTGCTAGATGAAGGAACGTCTCTCCACATGCTCAGTTCTGAGAGATAAATGTGTGTGAAAGCCGTCCTTCACCTAGCTTGTTGGGAACACAAAGAATCTTTTCAGTTGCAAACTCCACTCCATGCATGTATATGGGGAGGTAATTGCTCCAACTCGGTTTTACAGTGAAAACTGCAGGAACTTCAAACCGGCACTAGGAAACAGACTGAGAATCCAGAGTAAAAGTTTCTCATACAACCCGTTCCCTTTGTGCTAGATGAACGAACGTCTCTCCACATGCTAATTTGTGAGAGATAATTGTGTGTGAAAGGCGACATCACTTATCATGTTAGGAACACAAAGTTTCTTTTCAATTGCAAACTCCACACCATACATATATAAGGGGAGGTACAAGCTCCAACTCGGTTTTACAGTTAAAAATGCAGGAACTTCAAACCGGCACTAGGAAACAGACTGAGAAACCAGAGTAAAAGTTTCTCCTGCAACCCGTTCCCTTTGTGCTAGATGAACGAAAGTCCCTCCACATGCTCAGTTCGGAGAGATAAGTGTGTGTGAATGCCGTCCTTCAACTAGCTTGTTGGGAACACAAAGTTTCTTTTCAGTTGCAAAATCCACTCCGTACATATAAATGTGGAGGTACGAGCTCCAACTCTGTTTTACAGTGAAAATTGCAGGAACTTCAAACCGTCACTAGGAAACAGACTGAGATACCAGAGAAAAAGTTTCTCCTGCAAACCTTTCCCTTTGTGCTAGATGAACGAACGTCTCTCCACATGCACAGTTCTGAGATATAAGTGTGTGTGAAAGCCGACTTCAATTAGCATGTTGGGAACACAAAGATTCGTTTCACTTGCAAACTCCACTCCATACATTTATATGGGGAGGTACTAGCTCCAACGCGGTTTTAGAGTGAAAACTGCAGGTACTTCAATCCGGCACTAGGAAAAAGACTGAGAAACCAGAGGAAAAGTTTCTCCTGCAACCCGTTCCCTTTTTGCTAGATGAACGAATATCTCTCGACATGCTCATTTCTGAAAGATAAGTGTGTGTGAAAGCTGTCCTTCAACTAGCTTGTTGGGAACACAAAGTTCCTTTTCATTTTCCTACTCCACTCCATATATATATATGGGGAGGTACTAGATCCAACTCGGTTTTACAGTGAAAACTGCAGGAAATTCAAACCGGCACTAGGAAACAAACTGAGAAACCAGAGTAAAATTTCTCCTGCAACCCGTTCTATTTGTGCTAGATGAACGAACGTCTCTCCACATGCTCACATCTGAGATATAAGTGTGTGTGAAAGCCGTCCTTCACATAGCTTGTTGGAAACACAAAGTTTCTTTTCAGTTGCCAACTCCACTCCATAAATATATATGGGCTGATACTAGCTCCAACTCAGTTTTACAGTGAAAACTGCAGGAAATTCAAACCGGCACTAGGAAACAGACTGAGAAACCAGAGTAAAGTTTCTCCTGCAACCCTTTCCCTTTGGGCTAGATGAACGAAATTCTCCCCACATGATCAGTTCTGAGAGATAAGTGTGTGTGAAAGACATCCTTCACTTAACTTGTTGGGAACACAAAGATTCTTTTCATTTGAAAAATCCACTCCATACATATATATGGGGAGGTACGAGCTCCAACTCGGTTTTACAGTGAAAATTGCAGGAACTTCAAACCGGCACTAGGAAATATACTGAGAACCCAGAGTTAAGTTTCTCCTGCAAACCGATCCCTTTGTGCTAGATGAACGAATGTCTCTCCACATGCTCAGTTCTGAGAGATAATGTGTGAAAGCCGTCCTTCAACTAGCTTGATGTGAACACAAAGTTTCTTTTCACTTGGAACATCCAGTCCATACATATATATGGGGAGGTACTAGCTCCAACAAGGTTTTACCGTGAAAACTGCAGGAAATTCAAAACGGCAGTAGGAAACAGACTGAGATACCAGAGTAAAAGTTTACCCTGCAACCCGTTCCCTTTGTGCTAGATGAACGAACTTCTCTCCACATGCTCAATACTAAGAGATAAGTGTGTGTGAAAGCCGTTCTTCACCTAGCTTGTTGGGAACACAAAGATTCTTTTCACTTGCAAATTCCACTCCATATATATATATGGACAGGTACTAGCCCCAAATCGGTTTTACCGGGAAAACTGCAGGAAATTCATACCGACACTAGGAAACAGACTGAGAAACCAGAGTAAATGTTGCTCCTGCAACCCGTTAAATTTGTGCTACATGAACAAAAGTCTCTCCACATGTTCAGTTCTGAGAGATAAGTGTGTGTGAAAGCCGTCCTTCACCTAGTTGTTGGGAACACAAAGTTTCTTTTCACTTGCAAATTCCACCCCATACATTTATATGGGGAGGTACGAGCTCCAAATCGGTTTTACCGGGAAAACTGCAGGAAATTCATACCGGCACTAGGAAACAGACTGAGAAACCAGAGTAAAAGTTTCTCCTGCAACCCGTTCATTTTGTGCTAGTTGAAAAAACGTCTCTCGACATGCTCAGTTCTGAGAGATAAGTGAATGTGAAAGCCGTCCTTCACCTAGATTGTTGGGAACACAAAGTTTCTTTTCACTTGCAAATTCCACCCCAAACATATATATGGGTAGGTACTTGCTCCAACTCAGTTTTACAGTGAAAACTGCAGGAAATTCAAACCGGCACTACTAAACAGACTGAGAAACCAGAGTAAAAGTTCTCTTGCAACCCGTTCCCATTGTGCTAGATGAACGAACGTCTCTCCACATGCACAGTTCTGAGATATAAGTGTGTTTGAAAGCCGACTTCAACTAGCATGTTGGGAACACAAAGATTCATTTCACTTGCAAACTCCACTCCATATATTTATATGGGTAGGTACTAGCTCCAACGCGGTTTTACAGTGAAAACTGCAGGTACTTCAATACTTCACTAGGAAAAAGACTGAGAAACCAGAGGAAAAGTTTCTCCTGCAACCCGTTCCCTTTTTGCTAGATGAACGAATGTCTCTCGACATGCTCATTTCTGAAAGATAAGTGTGTGTGAAAGCTGTCCTTCAACTAGCTTGTTGGGAACACAAAGTTCCTTTTCATTTGCCTACTCCACTCCATATATATATATGGGGAGGTACTACATCCAACTCGGTTTTACAGTGAAAACTGAAGGAAATTCAAACCGGCACTAGGAAACAAACTGAGAAACCAGAGTAAAATTTCTCCTGCAACCCGTTCTATTTGTGCTAGATGAACGAAAGTCTCTCCACATGCTCACTTCTGAGATATAAGTGTGTGTGAAAGCCGTCCTTCACCTAGCTTGTTGGGAACACAAAGTTTCTTTTCAGTTGCCAACTCCACTCCATAAATATATATGGGGAGATACTAGCTCCAACTCAGTTTTACAGTGTTAACTGCAGGAAATTCAAACCGGCACTAGGAAATAGACTGAGAACCCAGAGTTAAAGTTTTTCCTGCAACCCGATCCCTTTGTGCTAGATGAACGAAAGTCTCTCCAGATGCACAGTTCTGAGATATAAGTGTGTTTGAAAGCCGACTTCAACTAGCATGTTGGGAACACAAAGATTCGTTTCACTTGCAAACTCCACTCCATACATTTATATGGGTAGGTACTAGCTCCAACGCGGTTTTACAGTGAAAACTGCAGGTACTTCAATCCTTCACTAGGAAAAAGACTGAGAAACCAGAGGAAAAGTTTCTCCTGCAACCCGTTCCCTTTTTGCTAGATGAACGAATGTCTCTCGACATGCTCATTTCTGAAAGTTAAGTGTGTGTGAAAGCCGTCCTTCACTTAGCTTGTTGGGAACACAAAGATTCTTTTCATTTGAAAAATCCACTCCATACATATATATGGGGTGGTACGAGCTCCAACTCGGTTTTACAGTGAAAATTGCAGGAACTTCAAACCGGCACTAGGAAATAGACTGAGAACCCAGAGTTAAAGTTTCTCCTGCAACCCGATCCCTTTTTGCTAGATGAACGAAAGTCTCTCCACATGCTCAGTTCTGAGAGATAATGTGTGAAAGCCGTCCTTCAACTAGCTTGATGTGAACACAAAGTTTCTTTTCACTTGGAAACTCCACTCCATACATATATATGGGGAGGTACTAGCTCCAACAAGGTTTTACCGTGAAAACTGCAGGAAATTCAAAACGGCAGTAGGAAACAGACTGAGATACAAGAGTAAAAGTTTACCCTGCAACCCGTTCCCTTTGTGCTAGATGAACGAACGTCTCTCGACATGCTCATTTCTGAGAGATAAGTGTGTGTGAAAGCCGTACTTCACCTAGCTTGTTGGGAACAGAAAGTTTCTATTCAGATGCAATCCCCACTCCATACATATATATGGGGATGTACTAGCTTCAAATCTGTTTTACATTGAAAACTGCAGGAACTTCAAACCGGCACTAGGAAACAAACTGAGATAGCAGACTAAAAGTTTCTCCTGCAACCCGTTCCCTTTGTGCTAGTTAAACGAACGTCTCTCGACATGCTCAGTTCTGAGAGATAAGTGAGTGTGAAAGCCGTCCTTCACCTAGCTTGTTGGGAACACAAAGATTCTTTTCACTTGCAAACTCCACTCCATACATATATATGGATAGGTACTAGCTCCAACTCTGTTTTACAGTGAAAAATGCAGGAACTTCAAACCAGCACTAGGAAACAGACTGAGAAACTGGAGTAAAAGTTTCTCCTGCAACCCGTTCACTTTGTGCTAGATGAACGAACGTCTCTCCACATGCTCAGTTCTGAGAGATAAATGTGTGTGAAAGCCGTCCTTCACCTAGCTTGTTGGGAACACAAAGAATCTTTTCAGTTGCAAACTCCACTCCATGCATGTATATGGGGAGGTAATTGCTCCAACTCGGTTTTACAGTGAAAACTGCAGGAACTTCAAACCGGCACTAGGAAACAGCCTGAGAATCCAGAGTAAAAGTTTCTCATACAACCCGTTCCCTTTGGGCTAGATGAACGAACGTCTCTCCACATGCTAATTTCTGAGAGATAATTGTGTGTGAAAGGCGACATCACCTATCATGTTAGGAACACAAAGTTTCTTTTCAATTGCAAACTCCACACCATACATATATAAGGGGAGGTACAAGCTCCAACTCGGTTTTACAGTTAAAAATGCAGGAACTTCAAACCGGCACTAGGAAACAGACTGAGAAACCAGAGTAAAAGTTTCTCCTGCAACCCGTTCCCTTTGTGCTAGATGAAAGAAAGTCCCTCCACATGCTCAGTTCGGAGAGATAAGTGTGTGTGAATGCCGTCCTTCAACTAGCTTGTTGGGAACACAAAGTTTCTTTTCAGTTGCAAAATCCACTCCGTACATATAAATGTGGAGGTACGAGCTCCAACTCTGTTTTACAGTGAAAATTGCAGGAACTTCAAACCGTCACTAGGAAACAGACTGAGATACCAGAGTAAAAGTTTCTCCTGCAAACCTTTCCCTTTGTGCTAGATGAACGAACGTCTCCCCACATGCTAAGTTCTGAGATATAAGTGTGTGTGAAAGCCGACTTCACCTAGCATGTTGGGAACACATAGTTTCTTTTCAGTAGCAAACTACACTCCATACATTTATATGGGGAGGTACTAGCTCCAACGCGGTTTTAGAGTGAAAACTGCAGGTACTTCAATCCGGCACTAGGAAAAAGACTGAGAAACCAGAGGAAAAGTTTCTCCTGCAACCCGTTCCCTTTTTGCTAGATGAACGAATATCTCTCGACATGCTCATTTCTGAAAGATAAGTGTGTGTGAAAGCTGTCCTTCAACTAGCTTGTTGGGAACACAAAGTTCCTTTTCATTTTCCTACTCCACTCCATATATATATATGGGGAGGTACTAGATCCAACTCTGTTTTACAGTGAAAACTGCAGGAAATTCAAACCGGCACTAGGAAACAAACTGAGAAACCAGAGTAAAATTTCTCCTGCAACACGTTCTATTTGTGCTAGATGAACGAACGTCTCTCCACATGCTCACTTCTGAGATATAAGTGTGTGAGAAAGACACCCTTCACCTAGCTTGTTGGGAACACAAAGTTTCTTTTCAGTTGCCACTTCCACTCCATAAATATATATGGGGAGATACAAGCTCCAACTCAGTTTTACAGTGAAAACTGCAGGAAATTCAAACCGGCACTAGGAAACAGACTGAGAAACCAGAGTAAAGTTTCTCCAGCAACCCTTTCCCTTTGGGCTAGGTGAACGAAATTCTCCCCACATGATCAGTTCTGAGAGATAAGTGTGTGTGAAAGACATCCTTCACTTAACTTGTTGGGAACACAAAGATTCTTTTCATTTGAAAAATCCACTCCATACATATATATGGGGAGGTACGAGCTCCAACTCGGTTTTACAGTGAAAACTGCAGGAAATTCTAACCGGCACTAGGAAATAGACTGAGAACCCAGAGTTAAAGTTTCTCCTGCAACCCGATCCCTTTGTGCTAGATGAATGAAAGTCTCTCCACATGCACAGTTCTGAGATATAAGTGTGTTTGAAAGCCGAATTCAACTAGCATGTTGGGAACACAAAGATTCGTTTCACTTGCAAACTCCACTCCATACATTTATATGGGTAGGTACTAGCTCCAACGCGGTTTTACAGTGAAAACTGCAGGTACTTCAATCCTTCACTAGGAAAAAGACTGAGAATCCATAGGAAAAGTTTCTCCTGCAACCCGTTCCCTTTTTGCTAGATGAACGAATGTCTCTCGACATGCTCATTTCTGAAAGATAAGTGTGTGTGAAAGCCGTCCTTCACCTAGCTTGTTGGGAACACAAAGATTCTTTTCATTTGAAAAATCCACTCCATACATATATATGGGGAGGTACTAGCTCCAACAAGGTTTTACCGTGAAAACTGCAGGAAATTCAAAACGGCAGTAGGAAACAGACTGAGATACCAGAGTAAAAGTTTACCCTGCAACCCGTTCCCTTTGTGCTAGATGAACGAACGTCTCTCGACATGCTCATTTCTGAGAGATAAGTGTGTGTGAAAGCCGTACTTCACCTAGCTTGTTGGGAACAGAAAGTTTCTATTCAGATGCAATCCCCACTCCATACATATATATGGGGATGTACTAGCTTCAAATCTGTTTTACATTGAAAACTGCAGGAACTTCAAACCGGCACTAGGAAACAAACTGAGATAGCAGAGTAAAAGTTTCTCCTGCAACCCGTTCCCTTTGTGCTAGATGAAGGAACGTCTCTCCACATGCTCAGTTCTGAGAGATAAGTGTGTGTGAAAGCCGTCCTTCACCTAGCTTGTTGGGAACACAAAGATTCTTTTCACTTGCAAACTCCACTCCATACATTTATATGGATAGGTACAAGCTCCAACTCGGTTTTACAGTGAAAAATGCAGGAACTTCAAACCAGCACTAGGAAACAGACTGAGAAACCGGAGTAAAAGTTTCTCCTGCAACCCGTTCACTTTGTGCTAGATGAAGGAACGTCTCTCCACATGCTCAGTTCTGAGAGATAAATGTGTGTGAAAGCCGTCCTTCACCTAGCTTGTTGGGAACACAAAGAATCTTTTCAGTTGCAAACTCCACTCCATGCATGTATATGGGGAGGTAATTGCTCCAACTCGGTTTTACAGTGAAAACTGCAGGAACTTCAAACCGGCACTAGGAAACAGACTGAGAATCCAGAGTAAAAGTTTCTCATACAACCCGTTCCCTTTGTGCTAGATGAACGAACGTCTCTCCACATGCTAATTTGTGAGAGATAATTGTGTGTGAAAGGCGACATCACTTATCATGTTAGGAACACAAAGTTTCTTTTCAATTGCAAACTCCACACCATACATATATAAGGGGAGGTACAAGCTCCAACTCGGTTTTACAGTTAAAAATGCAGGAACTTCAAACCGGCACTAGGAAACAGACTGAGAAACCAGAGTAAAAGTTTCTCCTGCAACCCGTTCCCTTTGTGCTAGATGAACGAAAGTCCCTCCACATGCTCAGTTCGGAGAGATAAGTGTGTGTGAAAGCCGTCCTTCAACTAGCTTGTTGGGAACACAAAGTTTCTTTTCAGTTGCAAAATCCACTCCGTACATATAAATGTGGAGGTACGAGCTCCAACTCTGTTTTACAGTGAAAATTGCAGGAACTTCAAACCGTCACTAGGAAACAGACTGAGATACCAGAGTAAAAGTTTCTCCTGCAAACCTTTCCCTTTGTGCTAGATGAACGAACGTCTCTCCACATGCTAAGTTCTGAGATATAAGTGTGTGTGAAAGCCGACTTCACCTAGCATGTTGGGAACACATAGTTTCTTTTCAGTAGCAAACTACACTCCATACATTTATATGGGGAGGTACTAGCTCCAACGCGGTTTTAGAGTGATAACTGCAGGTACTTCAATCCGGCACTAGGAAAAAGACTGAGAAACCAGAGGAAAAGTTTCACCTGCAACCCGTTCCCTTTTTGCTAGATGAACGAATATCTCTCGACATGCTCATTTCTGAAAGATAAGTGTGTGTGAAAGCTGTCCTTCAACTAGCTTGTTGGGAACACAAAGTTCCTTTTCATTTTCCTACTCCACTCCATATATATATATGGGGAGGTACTAGATCCAACTCTGTTTTACAGTGAAAACTGCAGGAAATTCAAACCGGCACTAGGAAACAAACTGAGAAACCAGAGTAAAATTTCTCCTGCAACACGTTCTATTTGTGCTAGATGAACGAACGTCTCTCCACATGCTCACTTCTGAGATATAAGTGTGTGAGAAAGACACCCTTCACCTAGCTTGTTGGGAACACAAAGTTTCTTTTCAGTTGCCACTTCCACTCCATAAATATATATGGGGAGATACAAGCTCCAACTCAGTTTTACAGTGAAAACTGCAGGAAATTCAAACCGGCACTAGGAAACAGACTGAGAAACCAGAGTAAAGTTTCTCCAGCAACCCTTTCCCTTTGGGATAGATGAACGAAATTCTCCCCACATGATCAGTTCTGAGAGATAAGTGTGTGTGAAAGACATCCTTCACTTAACTTGTTGGGAACACAAAGATTCTTTTCATTTGAAAAATCCACTCCATACATATATATGGGGAGGTACGAGCTCCAACTCGGTTTTACAGTGAAAACTGCAGGAAATTCTAACCGGCACTAGGAAATAGACTGAGAACCCAGAGTTAAAGTTTCTCCTGCAACCCGATCCCTTTGTGCTAGATGAATGAAAGTCTCTCCACATGCACAGTTCTGAGATATAAGTGTGTTTGAAAGCCGAATTCAACTAGCATGTTGGGAACACAAAGATTCGTTTCACTTGCAAACTCCACTCCATACATTTATATGGGTAGGTACTAGCTCCAACGCGGTTTTACAGTGAAAACTGCAGGTACTTCAATCCTTCACTAGGAAAAAGACTGAGAATCCATAGGAAAAGTTTCTCCTGCAACCCGTTCCCTTTTTGCTAGATGAACGAATGTCTCTCGACATGCTCATTTCTGAAAGATAAGTGTGTGTGAAAGCCGTCCTTCACCTAGCTTGTTGGGAACACAAAGATTCTTTTCATTTGAAAAATCCACTCCATACATATATATGGGGAGGTACGAGCTCCAACTCGGTTTTACAGTGAAAATTGCAGGAACTTCAAACCGGCACTAGGAAATAGACTGAGAACCCAGAGTTAAAGTTTCTCCTGCAACCCGATCCCTTTTTGCTAGATGAACGAAAGTCTCTCCACATGCTCAGTTCTGAGAGATAATGTGTGAAAGCCGTCCTTCAACTAGCTTGATGTGAACACAAAGTTTCTTTTCACTTGGAAACTCCACTCCATACATATATATGGGGAGGTACTAGCTCCAACAAGGTTTTACCGTGAAAACTGCAGGAAATTCAAAACGGCAGTAGGAAACAGACTGAGATACCAGAGTAAAAGTTTACCCTGCAACCCGTTCCCTTTGTGCTAGATGAACGAACGTCTCTCAACATGCTCAGTTCTGAAAGATAAGTGTGTGTGAAAGCCGTCCTTCACCTAGCTTGTTGGGAACAGAAAGTTTCTTTTCAGTTGCAAACACCAGTCCATACATATATATGTGGAGGTACGAGCTACAACTCGGTTTTACAGTGAAAACTGCAGGAACTTCAAACCAGCACTAGGAAACAGACTGAGAAACCAGAGTAAAAGTTTCACCTGGAAACCGTTCCCTTTGTGCTAGATGAACGAACGTCTCTCCACATGCTCAGTTCTGAGAGATAAGTGTGTGTGAAAGCCGTACTTCACCTAGCTTTTTGGGAACACAAAGATTCTTTTCAGATGCAAACTCCAATCCATACATATATATGGGGAGGTACTTGCTCCAACTCGGTTTTACAGTGAAAACTGCAGGAACTTCAAACCGGCACTAGGAAACAGTCTGTGAAACGAGAGTAAAAGTTTCTCCTGCAACCGGTTCCCTTTGTGCTACATGAACGAACATCTCTCCACATGCTCATTTCTGAGATATAATGTGTATGAAAGCCGTCCTTCACCTAGCTTGTTGGGAACACAAATTTTCTTTTCAGTTGCAAACTCCACCCCATACATATATATGGGGAGGTACTAGATTCAACTCGGTTTTACAGTTAAAACTGAAGGAACTTGAAACCGGCACTAGGAAACAGACTGAGAAACCGGAGAAAAAGTTTCTCCTGCAACCCGTTCCCTTTGTGATAGATGTACGAACGTCTCTCCACATGCTCAGTTCTGAGAGATAAATGTGTGTGAAAGCCGTCCTTCACCTAGCTTGCTGGGAACACAAAGTTTCTTTTCAGTTGCAAACTCCACTCCATACATGTATATGGGTAGGTAATTGCTCCAACTCTGTTTTACAGTGAAATCTGCAGGAACTTCAAACCGGCCCTAGGAAACAGACTGAGAAACCAGAGTAAAAGTTTCTCATACAACCCGTTCCCTTTGTGCTAGATGAACGAACGTCTCTCCACATGCTAAGTTCTGAGAGATAATTGTGTGTGAAAGGTGACTTCACCTATCATGTTGGGATCAAAAAGTTACTTTTCAGTTGCAAACTCCACACCATACATATATAAGGGGAGGTACAAGCTCCAACTCGGTTTTACAGTGAAAAATGCAGGAACTTCAAACCGGCACTAGGAAACAGACTGAGAAACCAGAGTAAAAGTTTCTCCTGCAACCCGTTCCCTTTGTGCTAGATGAACGAAAGTCTCTCCACATGCTCAGTTCTGAGAGATAATGTGTGAAAGCCGTCCTTCAACTAGCTTGATGTGAACACAAAGTTTCTTTTCACTTGGAAACTCCACTCCATACATATATATGGGGAGGTACTAGCTCCAACAAGGTTTTACCGTGAAAACTGCAGGAAATTCAAAACGGCAGTAGGAAACAGACTGAGATAGAAGAGTAAAAGTTTACCCTGCAACCCGTTCCCTTTGTGCTAGATGAACGAACGTCTCTCGACATGCTCATTTCTGAGAGATAAGTGTGTGTGAAAGCCGTACTTCACCTAGCTTGTTGGGAACAGAAAGTTTCTATTCAGATGCAATCCCCACTCCATACATATATATGGGGATGTACTAGCTTCAAATCTGTTTTACATTGAAAACTGCAGGAACTTCAAACCGAGACTAGGAAACAAACTGAGATAGCAGAGTAAAAGTTTCTCCTGCAACCCGTTCCCATTGTGCTAGTTGAACGAACGTCTCTCGACATGCTCAGTTCTGAGAGATAAGTGAGTGTGAAAGCCGTCCTTCACCTAGCTTGTTGGGAACACAAAGATTCTTTTCACTTGCAAACTCCACTCCATACATATATATGGATAGGTACTAGCTCCAACTCTG
Organism: Camelus bactrianus; assembly: GCF_048773025.1. Taxonomy (NCBI): domain Eukaryota; kingdom Metazoa; phylum Chordata; class Mammalia; order Artiodactyla; family Camelidae; genus Camelus; species Camelus bactrianus. Next base: position 137,386,488 of record NC_133539.1, on the reverse strand, counting down.
TTTTACAGTGAAAAATGCAGGAACTTCAAACCAGCACTAGGAAACAGACTGAGAAACCGGAGTAAAAGTTTCTCCTGCAACCCGTTCACTTTGTGCTAGATGAACGAACGTCTCTCCACATGCTCAGTTCTGAGAGATAAATGTGTGTGAAAGCCGTCCTTCACCTAGCTTGTTGGGAACACAAAGAATCTTTTCAGTTGCAAACTCCACTCCATGCATGTATATGGGGAAGTAATTGCTCCAACTCGGTTTTACAGTGAAAACTGCAGGAACTTCAAACCGGCACTAGGAAACAGACTGAGAATCCAGAGTAAAAGTTTCTCATACAACCCGTTCCCTTTGGGCTAGATGAACGAACGTCTCTCCACATGCTAATTTCTGAGAGATAATTGTGTGTGAAAGGCGACATCACCTATCATGTTAGGAACACAAAGTTTCTTTTCAATTGCAAACCCCACACCATACATATATAAGGGGAGGTACAAGCTCCAACTCGGTTTTACAGTTAAAAATGCAGGAACTTCAAACCGGCACTAGGAAACAGACTGAGAAACCAGAGTAAAAGTTTCTCCTGCAACCCGTTCCCTTTGTGCTAGATGAAAGAAAGTCCCTCCACATGCTCAGTTCGGAGAGATAAGTGTGTGTGAATGCCGTCCTTCAACTAGCTTGTTGGGAACACAAAGTTTCTTTTCAGTTGCAAAATCCACTCCGTACATATAAATGTGGAGGTACGAGCTCCAACTCTGTTTTACAGTGAAAATTGCAGGAACTTCAAACCGTCACCAGGAAACAGACTGAGATACCAGAGTAAAAGTTTCTCCTGCAAACCTTTCCCTTTGTGCTAGATGAACGAACGTCTCTCCACATGCTAAGTTCTGAGATATAAGTGTGTGTGAAAGCCGACTTCACCTAGCATGTTGGGAACACATAGTTTCTTTTCAGTAGCAAACTACACTCCATACATATATATGGGGAGGTACTAGCTCCAACTCGGTTTTACAGTGAAAACTGCAGGAAATTCAAACCGGCACTACTAAACAGACTGAGAAACCAGAGTAAAAGTTCTCTTGCAACCCGTTCCCATTGTGCTAGATGAACGAACGTCTCTCCACATGCACAGTTCTGAGATATAAGTGTGTGTGAAAGCCGACTTCAATTAGCATGTTGGGAACACAAAGATTCGTTTCACTTGCAAACTCCACTCCATACATTTATATGGGGAGCTACTAGCTCCAACGCGGTTTTAGAGTGAAAACTGCAGGTACTTCAATCCGGCACTAGGAAAAAGACTGAGAAACCAGAGTAAAATTTCTCCTGCAACACGTTCTATTTGTGCTAGATGAACGAACGTCTCTCCACATGCTCACTTCTGAGATATAAGTGTGTGAGAAAGACACCCTTCACCTAGCTTGTTGGGAACACAAAGTTTCTTTTCAGTTGCCACTTCCACTCCATAAATATATATGGGGAGATACAAGCTCCAACTCAGTTTTACAGTGAAAACTGCAGGAAATTCAAACCGGCACGAGGAAACAGACTGAGAAACCAGAGTAAAGTTTCTCCAGCAACCCTTTCCCTTTGGGCTAGATGAACGAAATTCTCCCCACATGATCAGTTCTGAGAGATAAGTGTGTGTGAAAGACATCCTTCACTTAACTTGTTGGGAACACAAAGATTCTTTTCATTTGAAAAATCCACTCCATACATATATATGGGGAGGTACGAGCTCCAACTCGGTTTTACAGTGAAAACTGCAGGAAATTCTAACCGGCACTAGGAAATAGACTGAGAACCCAGAGTTAAAGTTTCTCCTGCAACCCGATCCCTTTGTGCTAGATGAATGAAAGTCTCTCCACATGCACAGTTCTGAGATATAAGTGTGTTTGAAAGCCGACTTCAACTAGCATGTTGGGAACACAAAGATTCGTTTCACTTGCAAACTCCAATCCATACATTTATATGGGTAGGTACTAGCTCCAACGCGGTTTTACAGTGAAAACTGCAGGTACTTCAATCCTTCACTAGGAAAAAGACTGAGAATCCATAGGAAAAGTTTCTCCTGCAACCCGTTCCCTTTTTGCTAGATGAACGAATGTCTCTCGACATGCTCATTTCTGAAAGATAAGTGTGTGTGAAAGCCGTCCTTCACCTAGCTTGTTGGGAACACAAAGATTCTTTTCATTTGAAAAATCCACTCCATACATATATATGGGGAGGTACGAGCTCCAACTCGGTTTTACAGTGAAAATTGCAGGAACTTCAAACCGGCACTAGGAAATAGACTGAGAACCCAGAGTTAAAGTTTCTCCTGCAACCCGATCCCTTTTTGCTAGATGAACGAAAGTCTCTCCACATGCTCAGTTCTGAGAGATAATGTGTGAAAGCCGTCCTTCAACTAGCTTGATGTGAACACAAAGTTTCTTTTCACTTGGAAACTCCACTCCATACATATATATGGGGAGGTACTAGCTCCAACAAGGTTTTACCGTGAAAACTGCAGGAAATTCAAAACGGCAGTAGGAAACAGACTGAGATACCAGAGTAAAAGTTTACCCTGCAACCCGTTCCCTTTGTGCTAGATGAACGAACGTCTCTCGACATGCTCATTTCTGAGAGATAAGTGTGTGTGAAAGCCGTACTTCACCTAGCTTGTTGGGAACAGAAAGTTTCTATTCAGATGCAATCCCCACTCCATACATATATATGGGGATGTACTAGCTTCAAATCTGTTTTACATTGAAAACTGCAGGAACTTCAAACCGGCACTAGGAAACAAACTGAGATAGCAGAGTAAAAGTTTCTCCTGCAACCCGTTCCCTTTGTTCTAGATGAAGGAACGTCTCTCCACATGCTCAGTTCTGAGAGATAAGTGTGTGTGAAAGCCGTCCTTCACCTAGCTTGTTGGGAACACAAAGATTCTTTTCACTTGCAAACTCCACTCCATACATTTATATGGATAGGTACAAGCTCCAACTCGGTTTTACAGTGAAAAATGCAGGAACTTCAAACCAGCACTAGGAAACAGACTGAGAAACCGGAGTAAAAGTTTCTCCTGCAACCCGTTCACTTTGTGCTAGATGAAGGAACGTCTCTCCACATGCTCAGTTCTGAGAGATAAATGTGTGTGAAAGCCGTCCTTCACCTAGCTTGTTGGGAACACAAAGAATCTTTTCAGTTGCAAACTCCACTCCATGCATGTATATGGGGAGGTAATTGCTCCAACTCGGTTTTACAGTGAAAACTGCAGGAACTTCAAACCGGCACTAGGAAACAGACTGAGAATCCAGAGTAAAAGTTTCTCATACAACCCGTTCCCTTTGTGCTAGATGAACGAACGTCTCTCCACATGCTAATTTGTGAGAGATAATTGTGTGTGAAAGGCGACATCACTTATCATGTTAGGAACACAAAGTTTCTTTTCAATTGCAAACTCCACACCATACATATATCAGGGGAGGTACAAGCTCCAACTCGGTTTTACAGTTAAAAATGCAGGAACTTCAAACCGGCACTAGGAAACAGACTGAGAAACCAGAGTAAAAGTTTCTCCTGCAACCCGTTCCCTTTGTGCTAGATGAACGAAAGTCCCTCCACATGCTCAGTTCGGAGAGATAAGTGTGTGTGAAAGCCGTCCTTCAACTAGCTTGTTGGGAACACAAAGTTTCTTTTCAGTTGCAAAATCCACTCCGTACATATAAATGTGGAGGTACGAGCTCCAACTCTGTTTTACAGTGAAAATTGCAGGAACTTCAAACCGTCACTAGGAAACAGACTGAGATACCAGAGAAAAAGTTTCTCCTGCAAACCTTTCCCTTTGTGCTAGATGAACGAACGTCTCTCCACATGCACAGTTCTGAGATATAAGTGTGTGTGAAAGCCGACTTCAATTAGCATGTTGGGAACACAAAGATTCGTTTCACTTGCAAACTCCACTCCATACATTTATATGGGGAGGTACTAGCTCCAACGCGGTTTTAGAGTGAAAACTGCAGGTACTTCAATCCGGCACTAGGAAAAAGACTGAGAAACCAGAGGAAAAGTTTCTCCTGCAACCCGTTCCCTTTTTGCTAGATGAACGAATATCTCTCGACATGCTCATTTCTGAAAGATAAGTGTGTGTGAAAGCTGTCCTTCAACTAGCTTGTTGGGAACACAAAGTTCCTTTTCATTTTCCTACTCCACTCCATATATATATATGGGGAGGTACTAGATCCAACTCGGTTTTACAGTGAAAACTGCAGGAAATTCAAACCGGCACTAGGAAACAAACTGAGAAACCAGAGTAAAATTTCTCCTGCAACCCGTTCTATTTGTGCTAGATGAACGAACGTCTCTCCACATGCTCACTTCTGAGATATAAGTGTGTGTGAAAGCCGTCCTTCACCTAGCTTGTTGGGAACACAAAGTTTCTTTTCAGTTGCCAACTCCACTCCATAAATATATATGGGGTGATACTAGCTCCAACTCAGTTTTACAGTGAAAACTGCAGGAAATTCAAACCGGCACTAGGAAACAGACTGAGAAACCAGAGTAAAGTTTCTCCTGCAACCATTTCCCTTTGGGCTAGATGAACGAAATTCTCCCCACATGATCAGTTCTGAGAGATAAGTGTGTGTGAAAGACATCCTTCACTTAACTTGTTGGGAACACAAAGATTCTTTTCATTTGAAAAATCCACTCCATACATATATATGGGGAGGTACGAGCTCCAACTCGGTTTTACAGTGAAAATTGCAGGAACTTCAAACCGGCACTAGGAAATATACTGAGAACCCAGAGTTAAAGTTTCTCCTGCAAACCGATCCCTTTGTGCTAGATGAACGAAAGTCTCTCCACATGCTCAGTTCTGAGAGATAATGTGTGAAAGCCGTCCTTCAACTAGCTTGATGTGAACTCAAAGTTTCTTTTCACTTGGAACATCCACTCCATACATATATATGGGGAGGTACTAGCTCCAACAAGGTTTTACCGTGAAAACTGCAGGAAATTCAAAACGGCAGTAGGAAACAGACTGAGATACCAGAGTAAAAGTTTACCCTGCAACCCGTTCCCTTTGTGCTAGATGAACGAACTTCTCTCCACATGCTCAATACTAAGAGATAAGTGTGTGTGAAAGCCGTTCTTCACCTAGCTTGTTGGGAACACAAAGATTCTTTTCACTTGCAAATTCCACTCCATATATATATATGGACAGGTACTAGCCCCAAATCGGTTTTACCGGGAAAACTGCAGGAAATTCATACCGGCACTAGGAAACAGACTGAGAAACCAGAGTAAATGTTGCTCCTGCAACCCGTTAAATTTGTGCTACATGAACAAAAGTCTCTCCACATGTTCAGTTCTGAGAGATAAGTGTGTGTGAAAGCCGTCCTTCACCTAGTTGTTGGGAACACAAAGTTTCTTTTCACTTGCAAATTCCACCCCATACATTTATATGGGGAGGTACGAGCTCCAAATCGGTTTTACCGGGAAAACTGCAGGAAATTCATACCGGCACTAGGAAACAGACTGAGAAACCAGAGTAAAAGTTTCTCCTGCAACCCGTTCATTTTGTGCTAGTTGAAAAAACGTCTCTCGACATGCTCAGTTCTGAGAGATAAGTGAATGTGAAAGCCGTCCTTCACCTAGCTTGTTGGGAACACAAAGATTCTTTTCACTTGCAAACACCACTCCATACATATATATGGATAGGTACTTGCTCCATCTCGGTTTTACAGTGAAAACTGCAGGAACTTCAACCCGGCACTAGGAAACAGACTGTGAAACCAGAGTATAAGTTTCTCCTGCAACCCGTTCCCTTTGTGCTAGATTAACGAACGTCTCTCAACATGCTCAGTTCTGAAAGATAAGTGTGTGTGAAAGCCGTCCTTCACCTAGCTTGTTGGGAACAGAAAGTTTCTTTTCAGTTGCAAACACCAGTCCATACATATATATGTGGAGGTACGAGCTACAACTCGGTTTTACAGTGAAAACTGCAGGAACTTCAAACCGGCACTAGGAAACAGACTGAGAAACCAGAGTAAAAGTTTCACCTGGAAACCGTTCCCTTTGTGCTAGATGAACGAACGTCTCTCCACATGCTCAGTTCTGAGAGATAAGTGTGTGTGAAAGCCGTACTTCACCTAGCTTTTTGGGAACACAAAGATTCTTTTCAGATGCAAACTCCAATCCATACATATATATGGGGAGGTACTTGCTCCAACTCGGTTTTACAGTGAAAACTGCAGGAACTTCAAACCGGCACTAGGAAACAGTCTGTGAAACCAGAGTAAAAGTTTCTCCTGCAACCGGTTCCCTTTGTGCTACATGAACGAACATCTCTCCACATGCTCATTTCTGAGATATAATGTGTATGAAAGCCGTCCTTCACCTAGCTTGTTGGGAACACAAATTTTCTTTTCAGTTGCAAACTCCACCCCATACAAATATATGGGGAGGTACTAGATTCAACTCGGTTTTACAGTTAAAACTGAAGGAACTTGAAACCGGCACTAGGAAACAGACTGAGAAACCGGAGAAAAAGTTTCTCCTGCAACCCGTTCCCTTTGTGATAGATGTACGAACGTCTCTCCACATGCTCAGTTCTGAGAGATAAATGTGTGTGAAAGCCGTCCTTCACCTAGCTTGTTGGGAACACAAAGTTTCTTTTCAGTTGCAAACTCCACTCCATACATGTATATGGGTAGGTAATTGCTCCAACTATGTTTTACAGTGAAATCTGCAGGAACTTCAAACCGGCCCTAGGAAACAGACTGAGAAACCAGAGTAAAAGTTTCTCATACAACCCGTTCCCTTTGTGCTAGATGAACGAACGTCTCTCCACATGCTAAGTTCTGAGAGATAATTGTGTGTGAAAGGTGACTTCACCTATCATGTTGGGATCAAAAAGTTACTTTTCAGTTGCAAACTCCACACCATACATATATAAGGGGAGGTACAAGCTCCAACTCGGTTTTACAGTGAAAAATGCAGGAACTTCAAACCGGCACTAGGAAACAGACTGAGAAACCAGAGTAAAAGTTTCTCCTGCAACCCGTTCCCTTTGTGCTAGATGAACGAAAGTCTCTCCACATGCTCAGTTCTGAGAGATAATGTGTGAAAGCCGTCCTTCAACTAGCTTGATGTGAACACAAAGTTTCTTTTCACTTGGAAACTCCACTCCATACATATATATGGGGAGGTACTAGCTCCAACAAGGTTTTACCGTGAAAACTGCAGGAAATTCAAAACGGCAGTAGGAAACAGACTGAGATAGAAGAGTAAAAGTTTACCCTGCAACCCGTTCCCTTTGTGCTAGATGAACGAACGTCTCTCGACATGCTCATTTCTGAGAGATAAGTGTGTGTGAAAGCCGTACTTCACCTAGCTTGTTGGGAACAGAAAGTTTCTATTCAGATGCAATCCCCACTCCATACATATATATGGGGATGTACTAGCTTCAAATCTGTTTTACATTGAAAACTGCAGGAACTTCAAACCGAGACTAGGAAACAAACTGAGATAGCAGAGTAAAAGTTTCTCCTGCAACCCGTTCCCTTTGTGCTAGTTGAACGAACGTCTCTCGACATGCTCAGTTCTGAGAGATAAGTGAGTGTGAAAGCCGTCCTTCACCTAGCTTGTTGGGAACACAAAGATTCTTTTCACTTGCAAACTCCACTCCATACATATATATGGATAGGTACTAGCTCCAACTCTGTTTTACAGTGAAAAATGCAGGAACTTCAAACCAGCACTAGGAAACAGACTGAGAAACCGGAGTAAAAGTTTCTCCTGCAACCCGTTCACTTTGTGCTAGATGAAGGAACGTCTCTCCACATGCTCAGTTCTGAGAGATAAATGTGTGTGAAAGCCGTCCTTCACCTAGCTTGTTGGGAACACAAAGAATCTTTTCAGTTGCAAACTCCACTCCATGCATGTATATGGGGAGGTAATTGCTCCAACTCGGTTTTACAGTGAAAACTGCAGGAACTTCAAACCGGCACTAGGAAACAGACTGAGAATCCAGAGTAAAAGTTTCTCATACAACCCGTTCCCTTTGGGCTAGATGAACGAACGTCTCTCCACATGCTAATTTCTGAGAGATAATTGTGTGTGAAAGGCGACATCACCTATCATGTTAGGAACACAAAGTTTCTTTTCAATTGCAAACCCCACACCATACATATATAAGGGGAGGTACAAGCTCCAACTCGGTTTTACAGTTAAAAATGCAGGAACTTCAAACCGGCACTAGGAAACAGACTGAGAAACCAGAGTAAAAGTTTCTCCTGCAACCCGTTCCCTTTGTGCTAGATGAAAGAAAGTCCCTCCACATGCTCAGTTCGGAGAGATAAGTGTGTGTGAATGCCGTCCTTCAACTAGCTTGTTGGGAACACAAAGTTTCTTTTCAGTTGCAAAATCCACTCCGTACATATAAATGTGGAGGTACGAGCTCCAACTCTGTTTTACAGTGAAAATTGCAGGAACTTCAAACCGTCACCAGGAAACAGACTGAGATACCAGAGTAAAAGTTTCTCCTGCAAACCTTTCCCTTTGTGCTAGATGAACGAACGTCTCTCCACATGCTAAGTTCTGAGATATAAGTGTGTGTGAAAGCCGACTTCACCTAGCATGTTGGGAACACATAGTTTCTTTTCAGTAGCAAACTACACTCCATACATATATATGGGGAGGTACTAGCTCCAACTCGGTTTTACAGTGAAAACTGCAGGAAATTCAAACCGGCACTACTAAACAGACTGAGAAACCAGAGTAAAAGTTCTCTTGCAACCCGTTCCCATTGTGCTAGATGAACGAACGTCTCTCCACATGCACAGTTCTGAGATATAAGTGTGTGTGAAAGCCGACTTCAATTAGCATGTTGGGAACACAAAGATTCGTTTCACTTGCAAACTCCACTCCATACATTTATATGGGGAGGTACTAGCTCCAACGCGGTTTTAGAGTGAAAACTGCAGGTACTTCAATCCGGCACTAGGAAAAAGACTGAGAAACCAGAGTAAAATTTCTCCTGCAACACGTTCTATTTGTGCTAGATGAACGAACGTCTCTCCACATGCTCACTTCTGAGATATAAGTGTGTGAGAAAGACACCCTTCACCTAGCTTGTTGGGAACACAAAGTTTCTTTTCAGTTGCCACTTCCACTCCATAAATATATATGGGGAGATACAAGCTCCAACTCAGTTTTACAGTGAAAACTGCAGGAAATTCAAACCGGCACGAGGAAACAGACTGAGAAACCAGAGTAAAGTTTCTCCAGCAACCCTTTCCCTTTGGGCTAGATGAACGAAATTCTCCCCACATGATCAGTTCTGAGAGATAAGTGTGTGTGAAAGACATCCTTCACTTAACTTGTTGGGAACACAAAGATTCTTTTCATTTGAAAAATCCACTCCATACATATATATGGGGAGGTACGAGCTCCAACTCGGTTTTACAGTGAAAACTGCAGGAAATTCTAACCGGCACTAGGAAATAGACTGAGAACCCAGAGTTAAAGTTTCTCCTGCAACCCGATCCCTTTGTGCTAGATGAATGAAAGTCTCTCCACATGCACAGTTCTGAGATATAAGTGTGTTTGAAAGCCGACTTCAACTAGCATGTTGGGAACACAAAGATTCGTTTCACTTGCAAACTCCACTCCATACATTTATATGGGTAGGTACTAGCTCCAACGCGGTTTTACAGTGAAAACTGCAGGTACTTCAATCCTTCACTAGGAAAAAGACTGAGAATCCATAGGAAAAGTTTCTCCTGCAACCCGTTCCCTTTTTGCTAGATGAACGAATGTCTCTCGACATGCTCATTTCTGAAAGATAAGTGTGTGTGAAAGCCGTCCTTCACCTAGATTGTTGGGAACACAAAGATTCTTTTCATTTGAAAAATCCACTCCATACATATATATGGGGAGGTACGAGCTCCAACTCGGTTTTACAGTGAAAATTGCAGGAACTTCAAACCGGCACTAGGAAATAGACTGAGAACCCAGAGTTAAAGTTTCTCCTGCAACCCGATCCCTTTTTGCTAGATGAACGAAAGTCTCTCCACATGCTCAGTTCTGAGAGATAATGTGTGAAAGCCGTCCTTCAACTAGCTTGATGTGAACACAAAGTTTCTTTTCACTTGGAAACTCCACTCCATACATATATATGGGGAGGTACTAGCTCCAACAAGGCTTTACCGTGAAAACTGCAGGAAATTCAAAACGGCAGTAGGAAACAGACTGAGATACCAGAGTAAAAGTTTACCCTGCAACCCGTTCCCTTTGTGCTAGATGAACGAACGTCTCTCGACATGCTCATTTCTGAGAGATAAGTGTGTGTGAAAGCCGTACTTCACCTAGCTTGTTGGGAACAGAAAGTTTCTATTCAGATGCAATCCCCACTCCATACATATATATGGGGATGTACTAGCTTCAAATCTCTTTTACATTGAAAACTGCAGGAACTTCAAACCGGCACTAGGAAACAAACTGAGATAGCAGAGTAAAAGTTTCTCCTGCAACCCGTTCCCTTTGTGCTAGATGAAGGAACGTCTCTCCACATGCTCAGTTCTGAGAGATAAGTGTGTGTGAAAGCCGTCTTTCACCTAGCTTGTTGGGAACACAAAGATTCTTTTCACTTGCAAACTCCACTCCATACATTTATATGGATAGGTACAAGCTCCAACTCGGTTTTACAGTGAAAAATGCAGGAACTTCAAACCAGCACTAGGAAAAAGACTGAGAAACCGGAGTAAAAGTTTCTCCTGCAACCCGTTCACTTTGTGCTAGATGAAGGAACGTCTCTCCACATGCTCAGTTCTGAGAGATAAATGTGTGTGAAAGCCATCCTTAACCTAGCTTGTTGGGAACACAAAGAATCTTTTCAGTTGCAAACTCCAATCCATGCATGTATATGGGGAGGTAATTGCTCCAACTCGGTTTTACAGTGAAAACTGCAGGAACTTCAAACCGGCACTAGGAAACAGACTGAGAATCCAGAGTAAAAGTTTCTCATACAACCCGTTCCCTTTGTGCTAGATGAACGAACGTCTCTCCACATGCTAATTTGTGAGAGATAATTGTGTGTGAAAGGCGACATCACTTATCATGTTAGGAACACAAAGTTTCTTTTCAATTGCATACTCCACACCATACATATATAAGGGGAGGTACAAGCTCCAACTCGGTTTTACAGTTAAAAATGCAGGAAATTCAAACCGGCACTAGGAAACAGACTGAGAAACCAGAGTAAAAGTTTCTCCTGCAACCCGTTCCCTTTGTGCTAGATGAACGAAAGTCCCTCCACATGCTCAGTTCGGAGAGATAAGTGTGTGTGAAAGCCGTCCTTCAACTAGCTTGTTGGGAACACAAAGTTTCTTTTCAGTTGCAAAATAGACTCCGTACATATAAATGTGGAGGTACGAGCTCCAACTCTGTTTTACAGTGAAAATTGCAGGAACTTCAAACCGTCACTAGGAAACAGACTGAGATACCAGAGAAAAAGTTTCTCCTGCAAACCTTTCCCTTTGTGCTAGATGAACGAACGTCTCTCCACATGCACAGTTCTGAGATATAAGTGTGTGTGAAAGCCGACTTCAATTAGCATGTTGGGAACACAAAGATTCGTTTCACTTGCAAACTCCACTCCATACATTTATATGGGGAGGTACTAGCTCCAACGCGGTTTTAGAGTGAAAACTGCAGGTACTTCAATCCGGCACTAGGAAAAAGACTGAGAAACCAGAGGAAAAGTTTCTCCTGCAACCCGTTCCCTTTTTGCTAGATGAACGAATATCTCTCGACATGCTCATTTCTGAAAGATAAGTGTGTGTGAAAGCTGTCCTTCAACTAGCTTGTTGGGAACACAAAGTTCCTTTTCATTTTCCTACTCCACTCCATATATATATATGGGGAGGTACTAGATCCAACTCGGTTTTACAGTGAAAACTGCAGGAAATTCAAACCGGCACTAGGAAACAAACTGAGAAACCAGAGTAAAATTTCTCCTGCAACCCGTTCTATTTGTGCTAGATGAACGAACGTCTCTCCACATGCTCACTTCTGAGATATAAGTGTGTGTGAAAGCCGTCCTTTACCTAGCTTGTTGGGAACACAAAGTTTCTTTTCAGTTGCCAACTCCACTCCATAAATATATATGGGGTGATACTAGCTCCAACTCAGTTTTACAGTGAAAACTGCAGGAAATTCAAACCGGCACTAGGAAACAGACTGAGAAACCAGAGTAAAGTTTCTCCAGCAACCCTTTCCCTTTGGGCTAGATGAACGAAATTCTCCCCACATGATCAGTTCTGAGAGATAAGTGTGTGTGAAAGACATCCTTCACTTAACTTGTTGGGAACACAAAGATTCTTTTCATTTGAAAAATCCACTCCATACATATATATGGGGAGGTACGAGCTCCAACTCGGTTTTACAGTGAAAATTGCAGGAACTTCAAACCGGCACTAGGAAATATACTGAGAACCCAGAGTTAAAGTTTCTCCTGCAAACCGATCCCTTTGTGCTAGATGAACGAAAGTCTATCCACATGCTCAGTTCTGAGAGATAATGTGTGAAAGCCGTCCTTCAACTAGCTTGATGTGAACACAAAGTTTCTTTTCACTTGCAAATTCCACCCCATACATTTATATGGGGAGGTACGAGCTCCAAATCGGTTTTACCGGGAAAACTGCAGGAAATTCATACCGGCACTAGGAAACAGACTGAGAAACCAGAGTAAAAGTTTCTCCTGCAACCCGTTCATTTTGTGCTAGTTGAAAAAACTTCTCTCGACATGCTCAGTTCTGAGAGATAAGTGAATGTGAAAGCCGTCCTTCACCTAGCTTGTTGGGAACACAAAGATTCTTTTCACTTGCAAACACCACTCCATACATATATATGGATAGGTACTTGCTCCATCTCGGTTTTACAGTGAAAACTGCAGGAACTTCAACCCGGCACTAGGAAACAGACTGTGAAACCAGAGTATAAGTTTCTCCTGCAACCCGTTCCCTTTGTGCTAGATTAACGAACGTCTCTCAACATGCTCAGTTCTGAGAGATAAATGTGTGTGAAAGCCATCCTTAACCTAGCTTGTTGGGAACACAAAGAATCTTTTCAGTTGCAAACTCCAATCCATGCATGTATATGGGGAGGTAATTGCTCCAACTCGGTTTTACAGTGAAAACTGCAGGAACTTCAAACCGGCACTAGGAAACAGACTGAGAATCCAGAGTAAAAGTTTCTCATACAACCCGTTCCCTTTGTGCTAGATGAACGAACGTCTCTCCACATGCTAATTTGTGAGAGATAATTGTGTGTGAAAGGCGACATCACTTATCATGTTAGGAACACAAAGTTTCTTTTCAATTGCATACACCACACCATACATATATAAGGGGAGGTACAAGCTCCAACTCGGTTTTACAGTTAAAAATGCAGGAACTTCAAACCGGCACTAGGAAACAGACTGAGAAACCAGAGTAAAAGTTTCTCCTGCAACCCGTTCCCTTTGTGCTAGATGAACGAAATTCCCTCCACATGCTCAGTTCGGAGAGATAAGTGTGTGTGAAAGCCGTCCTTCAACTAGCTTGTTGGGAACACAAAGTTTCTTTTCAGTTGCAAAATAGACTCCGTACATATAAATGTGGAGGTACGAGCTCCAACTCTGTTTTACAGTGAAAATTGCAGGAACTTCAAACCGTCACTAGGAAACAGACTGAGATACCAGAGAAAAAGTTTCTCCTGCAAACCTTTCCCTTTGTGCTAGATGAACGAACGTCTCTCCACATGCACAGTTCTGAGATATAAGTGTGTGTGAAAGCCGACTTCAATTAGCATGTTGGGAACACAAAGATTCGTTTCACTTGCAAACTCCACTCCATACATTTATATGGGGAGGTACTAGCTCCAACGCGGTTTTAGAGTGAAAACTGCAGGTACTTCAATCCGGCACTAGGAAAAAGACTGAGAAACCAGAGGAAAAGTTTCTCCTGCAACCCGTTCCCTTTTTGCTAGATGAACGAATATCTCTCGACATGCTCATTTCTGAAAGATAAGTGTGTGTGAAAGCTGTCCTTCAACTAGCTTGTTGGGAACACAAAGTTCCTTTTCATTTTCCTACTCCACTCCATATATATATATGGGGAGGTACTAGATCCAACTCGGTTTTACAGTGAAAACTGCAGGAAATTCAAACCGGCACTAGGAAACAAACTGAGAAACCAGAGTAAAATTTCTCCTGCAACCCGTTCTATTTGTGCTAGATGAACGAACGTCTCTCCACATGCTCACTTCTGAGATATAAGTGTGTGTGAAAGCCGTCCTTCACCTAGCTTGTTGGGAACACAAAGTTTCTTTTCAGTTGCCAACTCCACTCCATAAATATATATGGGGTGATACTAGCTCCAACTCAGTTTTACAGTGAAAACTGCAGGAAATTCAAACCGGCACTAGGAAACAGACTGAGAAACCAGAGTAAAGTTTCTCCAGCAACCCTTTCCCTTTGGGCTAGATGAACGAAATTCTCCCCACATGATCAGTTCTGAGAGATAAGTGTGTGTGAAAGACATCCTTCACTTAACTTGTTGGGAACACAAAGATTCTTTTCATTTGAAAAATCCACTCCATACATATATATGGGGAGGTACGAGCTCCAACTCGGTTTTACAGTGAAAATTGCAGGAACTTCAAACCGGCACTAGGAAATATACTGAGAACCCAGAGTTAAAGTTTCTCCTGCAAACCGATCCCTTTGTGCTAGATGAACGAAAGTCTATCCACATGCTCAGTTCTGAGAGATAATGTGTGAAAGCCGTCCTTCAACTAGCTTGATGTGAACACAAAGTTTCTTTTCACTTGCAAATTCCACCCCATACATTTATATGGGGAGGTACGAGCTCCAAATCGGTTTTACCGGGAAAACTGCAGGAAATTCATACCGGCACTAGGAAACAGACTGAGAAACCAGAGTAAAAGTTTCTCCTGCAACCCGTTCATTTTGTGCTAGTTGAAAAAACTTCTCTCGACATGCTCAGTTCTGAGAGATAAGTGAATGTGAAAGCCGTCCTTCACCTAGCTTGTTGGGAACACAAAGATTCTTTTCACTTGCAAACACCACTCCATACATATATATGGATAGGTACTTGCTCCATCTCGGTTTTACAGTGAAAACTGCAGGAACTTCAACCCGGCACTAGGAAACAGACTGTGAAACCAGAGTATAAGTTTCTCCTGCAACCCGTTCCCTTTGTGCTAGATTAACGAACGTCTCTCAACATGCTCAGTTCTGAAAGATAAGTGTGTGTGAAAGCCGTCCTTCACCTAGCTTGTTGGGAACAGAAAGTTTCTTTTCAGTTGCAAACTCCACTCCATACATATATATGGGGAGGTACGAGCTACAACTCGGTTTTACAGTGAAAACTGCAGGAACTTCAAACCGGTACTAGGAAACAGACTGAGAAACCAGAGTAAAAGTTTCACCTGGAAACCGTTCCCTTTGTGCTAGATGAACGAACGTCTCTCCACATGCTCAGTTCTGAGAGATAAGTGTGTGTGAAAGCCGTACTTCACCTAGCTTTTTGGGAACACAAAGATTCTTTTCAGATGCAAACTCCAATCCATACATATATATGGGGAGGTACTTGCTCTAACTCGGTTTTACAGTGAAAACTGCAGGAATTTCAAACCGGCACTAGGAAACAGTCTGTGAAACCAGAGTAAAATTTCTCCTGCAACCCGTTCTATTTGTGCTAGATGAACGAACGTCTCTCCACAGGCTCACTTCTGAGATATAAGTGTGTGTGAAAGCCGTCCTTCACCTAGCTTGTTGGGAACACAAAGTTTCTTTTCAGTTGCCAACTCCACTCCATAATTATATATGGGGTGATACTAGCTCCAACTCAGTTTTACAGTGAAAACTGCAGGAAATTCAAACCGGCACTAGGAAACAGACTGAGAAACCAGAGTAAAGTTTCTCCTGCAACCCTTTCCCTTTGGGCTAGATGAACGAAATTCTCCCCACATGATCAGTTCTGAGAGATAAGTGTGTGTGAAAGACATCCTTCACTTAACTTGTTGGGAACACAAAGATTCTTTTCATTTGAAAAATCCACTCCATACATATATATGGGGAGGTACGAGCTCCAACTCGGTTTTACAGTGAAAATTGCAGGAACTTCAAACCGGCACTAGGAAATATACTGAGAACCCAGAGTTAAAGTTTCTCCTGCAAACCGATCCCTTTGTGCTAGATGAACGAAAGTCTATCCACATGCTCAGTTCTGAGAGATAATGTGTGTAAGCCGTCCTTCAACTAGCTTGATGTGAACACAAAGTTTCTTTTCACTTGCAAATTCCACCCCATACATTTATATGGGGAGGTACGAGCTCCAAATCGGTTTTACCGGGAAAACTGCAGGAAATTCATACCGGCACTAGGAAACAGACTGAGAAACCAGAGTAAAAGTTTCTCCTGCAACACGTTCATTTTGTGCTAGTTGAAAAAACGTCTCTCGACATGCTCAGTTCTGAGAGATAAGTGAATGTGAAAGCCGTCCTTCACCTAGCTTGTTGGGAACACAAAGATTCTTTTCACTTGCAAACACCACTCCATACATATATATGGATAGGTACTTGCTCCATCTCGGTTTTACAGTGAAAACTGCAGGAACTTCAACCCGGCACTAGGAAACAGACTGTGAAACCAGAGTATAAGTTTCTCCTGCAACCCGTTCCCTTTGTGCTAGATTAACGAACGTCTCTCAACATGCTCAGTTCTGAAAGATAAGTGTGTGTGAAAGCCGTCCTTCACCTAGCTTGTTGGGAACAGAAAGTTTCTTTTCAGTTGCAAACTCCACTCCATACATATATATGGGGAGGTACGAGCTACAACTCGGTTTTACAGTGAAAACTGCAGGAACTTCAAACCGGTACTAGGAAACAGACTGAGAAACCAGAGTAAAAGTTTCACCTGGAAACCGTTCCCTTTGTGCTAGATGAACGAACGTCTCTCCACATGCTCAGTTCTGAGAGATAAGTGTGTGTGAAAGCCGTACTTCACCTAGCTTTTTGGGAACACAAAGATTCTTTTCAGATGCAAACTCCAATCCATACATATATATGGGGAGGTACTTGCTCCAACTCGGTTTTACAGTGAAAACTGCAGGAACTTCAAACCGGCACTAGGAAACAGTCTGTGAAACCAGAGTAAAAGTTTCTCCTGCAACCGGTTCCCTTTGTGCTACATGAACGAACATCTCTCCACAGGCTCATTTCTGAGATATAATGTGTATGAAAGCCGTCCTTCACCTAGCTTGTTGGGAACACAAATTTTCTTTTCAGTTGCAAACTCCACCCCATACATATATATGGGGAGGTACTAGATTCAACTCGGTTTTACAGTTAAAACTGAAGGAACTTGAAACCGGCACTAGGAAACAGACTGAGAAACCGGAGAAAAAGTTTCTCCTGCAACCCGTTCCATTTGTGATAGATGTACGAACGTCTCTTCACATGCTCAGTTCTGAGAGATAAATGTGTGTGAAAGCCGTCCTTCACCTAGCTTGTTGGGAACACAAAGTTTCTTTTCAGTTGCAAACTCCACTCCATACATGTATATGAGTAGGTAATTGCTCCAACTATGTTTTACAGTGAAATCTGCAGGAACTTCAAACCGGCCCTAGGAAACAGACTGAGAAACCAGAGTAAAAGTTTCTCATACAACCCGTTCCCTTTGTGCTAGATGAACGAACGTCTCTACACATGCTCAGTTCTGAGAGATAATTGTGTGTGAAAGCCGTCCTTCACCAAATTGTTGGGAACACAAAGTTTCTTTTCAGTTGCAAACTCCACTCCATACATATATATGGGGATGTACTAACTCCAAATCTGTTTTACAGTGAAAACTGCAGGAACTTCAAGCCGGCACTAGGAAACAGACTGAGAAACCAGAGTAAAAGTTTCTCTTGCAACCCGTTCCCTTTGTGCTAGATGAACGAACGTCTCTCCACATGCTAAGTTCTGAGAGATAATTGTGTGTGAAAGGTGACTTCACCTATCATGTTGGGATCAAAAAGTTACTTTTCAGTTGCAAACTCCACACCATACATATATAAGGGGAGGTACAAGCTCCAACTCGGTTTTACAGTGAAAAATGCAGGAACTTCAAACCGGCACTAGGAAACAGACTGAGAAACCAGAGTAATAGTTTCTCCTGAAACCCGTTCCCGTTGTGCTAGATGAACGAACGTCCCTCCACATGCTCAGTTCTGAGAGATAAGTGTGTGTGAAAGCCGTCGTTCACCTAGCTTGTTGGGAACACAAAGTTTCTTTTCAGTTGCAAACTCCACTCCATACATTTACATGGGGGGGTACATGCTCCAACTCGATTTTACAGTGAAAACTGCAGGAAATTCCAACCGGCAGTTGGAAAAAGATTGAGAAACCAGAGTAAAAGTTTCTCCTACAACGCGTTCCCTTTGTGCTAGATGAACGAACGTCTCTCCACATGCTCATTTCTGAGAGAAAAATGTGTGTGAAAACCGTCCTTCAACTAGCTTGTTGGGAACACAAAGTTACTTTTCAGTTGCAAACTCCACTCCATACATATATATGGGGAGGTACTTGCTCCAAATCGGTTTTACAGTGAAAACTGCAGGAATTTCAAACCGGCACTAGGAGACAGACTGAGAAACCAGTGTAAAAGTTTCTCTTGCAACACGTTCCCTTTGTCCTAGAAGAATGAACGTCTCTCCACATGCCCAGTTCTGAGAGATATGTGTGTGTGAAAGCCGTGATTCACCTAGCTTGTTGGGAACACAAATTTTCTTTTCACTAGCAAACTCCAATCCATACATATATATGTGGAGGTACTAGCTCCAACTCTGTTTTAAAGTGAAATCTGCAGGAAACTCAAACCGGCAGTAGAAAACAGACTGAGAAACCAGAGTAAAAGTTTCACCTGCATACCGTTCCCTTTGTGCTAGATGAACGTACGTCTCTCCACATGCTCAGTTCTGAGAGATATATGTGTGTGTGAAAGGCGACTTCAACTATCATGTTGGGAACACAAAGTTTCTTTTCAGTTGCAAACTCCACACCATACATATATAAGGGAGGTACAAGCTCCAACTCGGTTTTACAGTGAAATATGCAGGAACTTCAAACCGGCACTAGGAAACAAACTTAGAAACCAGAGTAAAAGTTTCTCATACAACCCGTTCCCTTTGTGCTAGATGAACGAACGTCTCTCCACATGCTCAGTTCTGAGAGATAAGTGTGTGTGAAAGCCGTCCTTCACCTAGCTTGTTGGGAACACAAAGTTTATTTTCAGTTGCAAACTCCACTCCATACATATATATGGGGGGGTACATGCTCCAACTCGGTTTTACAGAGAAAACTGCAGGAAATTCAAACCGGCACTAGGAAACAGACTGAGAAAATGAGTAAAAGTTTCTCCGGCAACTCGTTCCCTTTGTGCTAGATGAACGAACGTCTCTCCACATGCTCAGTTCTGAGAGAAAAATGTGTGTGAAAACCGTTCTTCAACTAGTTTGTTGGGAACACAAATTTACTTTTCAGTTGCAAACTCCACTCCATACATATATATGGGGAAGTACTTGCTCCAAATCGGTTTTACAGTGAAAACTTCAGGAACTTCAAACCGGCACTAGGAGACAGACTGAGAAACCAGAATAAAAGTTTATCTTGCAACAAGTTCCCTTAGTGCTAGATGAACGAACGTCTCTCCACATGCTCAGTTCTGAGAGATAATTGTGTGTGAAAGCCGTCCTTCACCAACTTGTTGGGAACACAAAGTTTCTTTTCAGTTGCAAACTCCAATCCGTACAAATAAATGGGGAGGTACGAGCTCCAACTCGGTTTTACAGTGAAAATTGCAGGAACTTCAAACCGTCACTAGGAAACAGACTGAGATATCAGAGTAAAAGATTCTCCTACAAACCTTTCCATTTGTGCTAGATGAACGAACGTCTCTCCACATGCTAAGTTCAGAGATATAAGTGTGTGTGAAAGCCGACTTCACCTAGCATGTTGGGAACACATAGTTTCTTTTCAGTAGCAAACTACACTCCATACATATATATGGGGATGTACTAGCTCCAACTCGGTTTTACAGTGAAAACTGCAGGAAATTCAAACCGGCACTACTAAACAGACTGAGTAACCAGAGTAAAAGTTTCTTGCCAACCGTTCCCATTGTGCTAGATGAACGAAAGTCTCTCCACATGCTCAGTTCTGAGAGATAAGTGTGTGTGAAAGCCGTCGTTCACCTAGCTTGTTGGGAACACAAAGTTTCTTTTCAGTTGCAAACTCCACTCCGTACAAATAAATGGGGAGGTACGAGCTCCAACTCTGTTTTACAGTGAAAATTGCAGGAACTTCAAACCGTCACTAGGAAACAGACTGAGATAGCAGAGTAAAAGATTCTCCTACAAACCTTTCACTTTGTGCTAGATGAACGAACGTCTCTCCACATGCTCAGTTCTGAGATATAAGTGTGTGTGAAAGCCGACTTCACCAATCATGTTGGGAACAAAAAGTTTCTTTTCAGTTGCAAACTCCACACCATACATATATAAGGGGAGGTACAAGCTCCAACTCTGTTTTACAGTGAAAAATGCAGGAATTCCAACCGGCACTAGGAAACAGACTGAGAAACCAGAGTAAAATTTCTCCTGCAACCCGTTCCCTTTGTACTAGATGGACGAACGTCCCTCCACATGCTCAGTTCGGAGAGATAAGTGTGTGTGAAAGCCGTCCTTCACCAACTTGTTGGGAACACAAAGTTTCTTTTCAGTTGCAAACTCCACTCCGTACAAATAAATGGGGAGGTACGAGCTCCAACTCTGTTTTACAGTGAAAATTGCAGGAACTTCAAACCGTCACTAGGAAACAGACTG
The DNA here is from genome assembly GCF_048773025.1 of Camelus bactrianus. Classification (NCBI taxonomy): domain Eukaryota; kingdom Metazoa; phylum Chordata; class Mammalia; order Artiodactyla; family Camelidae; genus Camelus; species Camelus bactrianus. The sequence continues at coordinate 137,365,585 of NC_133539.1, read as the reverse complement.
AGATACCAGAGTAAAAGATTCTCCTACAACCTTTCCCTTTGTGCTAGATGAACGAACGTCTCTCCACATGCTCAGTTCTGAGATATAAGTGTGTGTGAAAGCCGACTTCACCTAGCATGTTGGGAACACATAGTTTCTTTTCAGTAGCAAACTATACTCCATACATATATATGGGGAGGTACTAGCTCCAACTCGGTTTTACAGTGAAAACTGCAGGAAATTCAAACCGGCACTACTAAACAGACTGAGTAACCAGAGTAAAAGTTTCTCTTGCATCCCGTTCCCATTGTGCTAGATGAACGAAAGTCTCTCCACATGCTCAGTTCTGAGAGATAAGTGTGTGTGAAAGCCATCGTTCACCTAGCTTGTTGGGAACACAAAGTTTCTTTTCAGTTGCAAACTCCATTCCATACATATATATGGGGGGGTACATGCTCCAACTCGGTTTTACAGTGAAAACTGCAGGAAATTCCAACCGGCACTAGGAAACAGACTGAGAAACCAGAGTAAAAGTTTCTCCTACAACCCGTTCCCTTTGTGCTAGATGAACGAACGTCTCTCCACATGCTCAGTTCTGAGAGAAAAATGTGTGTGAAAACCGTCCTTCAACTAGCTTGTTGGGAACACAAAGTTACTTTTCAGTTTGCTACTCCACTCCATACATATATATGGGGAGGTACTTGCTCCAAATCGGTTTTACAGTGAAAACTGCAGGAACTTCAAACCGGCACTAGGAGACAGACTGAGAAACCAGTGTAAAAGTTTCTCTTGCAACACGTTCCCTTTGTGCTAGATGAACGAACGTCTCTCCACATGCTCAGTTCTGAGAGATAAGTGTGTGTGAAAGCCGCCCTTCACCTAGCTTATTGGGAACACAAAGATTCTTTTCAGTTGCAAAATCCACTCCATACATATATATGGGGAGGTACGAGCTCCAACTCGGTTTTACAGTGAAAACTGCAGGAAATTCAAACCGGCACTAGGAAACAGACTGAGAAACCAGAGTAAAAGTTTCTCCTGCAACCCGTTCCCTTTGTGCTAGATGAACGAACGTCTCTCCACATGCTCAGTTCTGAGAGAAAAATGTTTGTGAAAACCGTTCTTCACCTAGCTTGTTGGGAACACAAAGTTTATTTTCAGTTGCAAACTCCACTCCGTACAAATAAATGGGGAGGTACGAGCTCCAACTCTGTTTTACAGTGAAAATTGCAGGAACTTCAAACCGTCACTAGGAAACAGACTGAGATACCAGAGTAAATGATTCTCCTACAAACCTTTCCCTTTTTGCTAGATGAACGAACGTCTCTCCACATGCTCAGTTCTGAGATATAAGTGTGTGTGAAAGCCGACTTCACCTAGCATGTTGGGAACACATAGTTTCTTTTCAGTAGCAAACTACACTCCATACATATATATGGGGAGGTACTAGCTCCAACTCGGTTTTACAGTGAAAAATGCAGGAAATTCAAACCGGCACTACTAAACAGACTGAGTAACCAGAGTAAAAGTTTCTTTTGCAAACCGTTCCCATTGTGCTAGATGAACGAAAGTCTCTCCACATGCTCAGTTCTGAGAGAAAAGTGTGTGTGAATGCCGTCGTTCAACTAGCTTGTTGGGAACACAAAGTTTATTTCAGTTGCAAACTCCATTCCATACATATATATGGGGGGGTACAAGCTCCAACTCGGTTTTACAGTGAAACCTGCAGGAAATTCCAACCGGCACTAGGAACCAGACTGAGAAACCAGAGTAAAAGTTTCTCCTACAACCCGTTCCTTTTGTGCTAGATGAACGAACGTCTCTCCACAAGCTCAGTTCTGAGAGAAAAATGTGTGTGAAAACCGTCCTTCAACTATCTTGTTGGGAACACAAAGTTACTTTTCAGTTGCAAACTCCACTCCATACATATATATGGGGAGGTACTTGCTCCAAATTGGTTTTACAGTGAAAACTGCAGGAACTTAAAACCGGCACTAGGAGACAGACTGAGAAACCAGTGTAAAAGTTTCTCTTGCAACACGTTCCCTTTGTGCTAGATGAACGAACGTCTCTCCACATGCTCAGTTCTGAGAGATAAGTGTGTGTGAAAGCCGCCCTTCACCTAGCTTGTTGAGAACACTAAGATTCTTTTCAGTTGCAAATTCCACTCCATACATATATATGGGGAGGTACGAGCTCCAAATCGGTTTTACAGTGAAAACTGCAGGAACTTCAAACCGGCACTAGGAAAAAGACTGAGAAACCAGAGTAAAAGTTTCTCCTGCAACCCGTTCCCTTTGTGCTAGATGAACGAACGTCTCTCCACATGCTCAGTTCTGAGAGAAAAATGTGTGTGAAAACCGTTCTTCACCTAGCTTGTTGGGAACACAAATTTACTTTTCAGTTGCAAACTCCACTCCATACATATATATGGGGAGGTACTTGCTCCAAATCGGTTTTACAGTGAAAACTGCAGGAACTTCAAACCGGCAGTAGAAAACAGACTGAGAAACCATAGTAAAATTTTCACCTGCATACCGTTCCATTTGTGCTAGATGAACGAACCTCTCTCCACATGCTCAGTTCTGAGAGATATGTGTGTGTGAAAGGCGACTTCAACTAGCATGTTGGGAACAAAAAGTTTCTTTTCAGTTGCAAACTCCACACCATACATATATAAGGGAGGTACAAGCTCCAACTCGGTTTTACAGTGAAATATGCAGGAACTTCAAACCGGCACTAGGAAACAAACTGAGAAACCAGAGTAAAAGTTTCTCATACAACCCGTTCCCTTTGTGCTAGATGAACGAAGGTCTCTCCACATGCTCAGTTCTGAGAGATAAGTGTGTGTGAAAGCCGCCCTTCACCTAGCTTGTTGGGAACACAAAGATTCTTTTCAGTTGCAAAATCCACTCCATACATATATATGGGGAGGTACGAGCTCCAACTCCGTTTTACAGTGAAAACTGCAGGAACTTCAAACCGGCACTAGGAAACAGACTGAGAAACCAGAGTAAAAGTTCTTCCTGCAACCCTTTCCTTTGTGCTAGATGAACGAACGTCTCTCCACATGCTCAGTTCTGAGAGATAAGTGTGTGTGAAAGCCGTCCTTCACCTAGCTTGTTGGGAACACAAAGTTTATTTTCAGTTGCAAACTCCACTCCATACATATATATGGGGGGGTACATGCTCCAACTCGGATTTACAGAGAAAAATGCAGGAAATTCAAACCGGCACTAGGAAACAGACTGAGAAACCAGAGTAAAAGTTTCTCCTGCAAGCCGTTCCCTTTGTGCTAGATGAACGAACGTCTCTCCACATGCTCAGTTCTGAGAGATATGTGTGTGTGAAAGGCGACTTCAACTAGCATGTTGGGAACAAAAAGTTTCTTTTCAGTTGCAAACTCCACACCATAAATATATAAGGGAGGTACAAGCTCCAAATCGGTTTTACAGTGAAATATGCAGGAACTTCAAACCGGCACTAGGAAACAAACTGAGAAACCATAGTAAAAGTTACTCATACAACCCGTTCCCTTTGTGCTAGATGAACGAAGGTCTCTCCACATGCTCAGTTCTGAGAGATAAGTGTGTGTGAAAGCCGCCCTTCACCTAGTTTGTTGGGAACACAAAGATTCTTTTCAGTTGCAAAATCCACTCCATACATATATATGGGGAGGTACGAGCTCCAACTCCGTTTTACAGTGAAAACTGCAGGAACTTCAAACCGGCACTAGGAAACAGACTGAGAAACCAGAGTAAAAGTTCCTCCTGCAACCCTTTCCCTTTGTGCTAGATGAACGAACGTCTCTCCACATGCTCAGTTCTGAGAGATAAGTGTGTGTGAAAGCCGTCCTTCACCTAGCTTGTTGGGAACACAAAGTTTATTTTCAGTTGCAAACACCACTCCATACATATATATGGGGGGGTACATGCTCCAACTCGGATTTACAGAGAAAAATGCAGGAAATTCAAACCGGCACTAGGAAACAGACTGAGAAACCAGAGTAAAAGTTTCTCCTGCAACCCGTTCCCTTAGTGCTAGATGAACGAACGTCTCTCAACATGCTCAGTTCTGAGAGATAAATGTGTGTGAAAACCGTTCTTCAAGTAGTTTGTTGGGAACACAAATTTACTTTTCATTTGCAAACTCCACTCCATACATATATATGGGGAGGTATTTGCTCCAAATCGGTTTTACAGTGAAAACTGCAGGAACTTCAAACCGGCACTAGGAGACAGACTGAGAAACCAGAATAAAAGTTTCTCTTGCAACACGTTCCTTTTGTGCTAGATGAACGAACGTCTCTCCACATGCTCAGTTCTGAGGGAAATGTGTGTGTGAAAGTGGTACTTCACATAGCTTGTTGGGAACACAAATTTTCTTTTCACTAGCAAACACCTATCCATACATATATATGTGGAGGTACTAGCTCCAAACCTGTTTTAAAGTGAAAACTGCAGGAACATCAAACCGGCACTAGGAAACAGACTGACATACCAGAGAAAAAGTTTCTCCTGCAAACCTTTCCCTTTGTGCTAGATGAACGAACGTCTCTCCACATGCTCAGTTCTGAGATATAAGTGTGTGTGAAAGCCGACTTCACCTAGCATGTTGGGAACACATAGTTTCTTTTCAGTAGCAAACTACACTCCATACATATATATGGGGAGGTACTAGCTCCAACTCGGTTTTACAGTGAAAACTGCAGGAAATTCAAACCGGCACTACTAAACAGACTGAGAAACCAGAGTAAAAGTTCTCTTGCAAACCGTTCCCATTGTGCTAGATGAACGAACGTCTCTCCACATGCACAGTTCTGAGATATAAGTGTGTGTGAAAGCCGACTTCAATTAGCATGTTGGGAACACAAAGATTCGTTTCACTTGCAAACTCCACTCCATACATTTATATGGGGAGGTACTAGCTCCAACGCGGTTTTAGAGTGAAAACTGCAGGTACTTCAATCCTTCACTAGGAAAAAGACTGAGAAACCAGAGGAAAAGTTTCTCCTGCAACCCGTTCCCTTTTTGCTAGATGAACGAATATCTCTCGACATGCTCATTTCTGAAAGATAAGTGTGTGTGAAAGCTGTCCTTCAACTAGCTTGTTGGGAACACAAAGTTCCTTTTCATTTTCCTACTCCACTCCATATATATATATGGGGAGGTACTAGATCCAACTCGGTTTTACAGTGAAAACTGCAGGAAATTCAAACAGGCACTAGGAAACAAACTGAGAAACCAGAGTAAAATTTCTCCTGCAACCCGTTCTATTTGTGCTAGATGAACGAACGTCTCTCCACATGCTCACTTCTGAGATATAAGTGTGTGTGAAAGCCGTCCTTCAACTAGCTTGTTGGGAACACAAAGTTCCTTTTCATTTTCCTACTCCACTCCATATATATATATGGGGAGGTACTAGCTCCAACTCAGTTTTACAGTGAAAACTGCAGGAAATTCAAACCGGCACTAGGAAACAGACTGAGAAACCAGAGTAAAGTTTCTCCTGCAACCCTTTCCCTTTGGGCTAGATCAACGAAATTCTCCCCACATGATCAGTTCTGCGAAATAAGTGTGTGTGAAAGACATCCTTCACTTAACTTGTTGGGAACACAAAGATTCTTTTCATTTGAACAATCCACTCCATACATATATATGGGGAGGTACGAGCTCCAACTCGGTTTTACAGTGAAAATTGCAGGATCTTCAAACCGGCACTAGGAAATAGACTGAGAACCCAGAGTTAAAGTTCCTCCTGCAAACCGATCCCTTTGTGCTAGATGAACGAAAGTCTCTCCACATGCTCAGTTCTGAGAGATAATGTGTGAAAGCCGTCCTTCAACTAGCTTGATGTGAACACAAAGTTTCTTTTCACTTGGAACATCCACTCCATACATATATATGGGGAGGTACTAGCTCCAACAAGGTTTTACCGTGAAAACTGCAGGAAATTCAAAACGGCAGTAGGAAACAGACTGAGATACCAGAGTAAAAGTTTACCCTGCAAACCGTTCCCTTTGTGCTAGATGAACGAACTTCTCTCCACATGCTCAATACTAAGAGATAAGTGTGTGTGAAAGCCGTTTTTCACCTAGCTTGTTGGGAACACAAAGATTCTTTTCACTTGCAAATTCCACTCCATATATATATATGGATAGGTACTAGCCCCAACTCGGTTTTACCGGGAAAACTGCAGGAAATTCATACCGGCACTAGGAAACAGACTGAGAAACCAGAGTAAATGTTGCTCCTGCAACCCGTTAATTTTGTGCTAGATGAACAAAAGTCTCTCCACATGTTCAGTTCTGAGAGATAAGTGTGTGTGAAAGCCGTCCTTCACCTAGTTGTTGGGAACACAAAGTTTCTTTTCACTTGCAAATTACACCCCATACATTTATATGGGGAGGTACGTGCTTCAAATCGGTTTTACCAGGAAAACTGCAGGAAATTCATACCGGCACTAGGAAACAGACTGAGAAACCAGAGTAAAAGTTTCTCCTGCAACCCGTTCATTTTGTGCTAGTTGAAAAAACGTCTCTCGACATGCTCATTTCTGAGAGATAAGTGAATGTGAAAGCCGTCCTTCACCTAGCTTGTTGGGAACACAAAGATTCTTTTCACTTGCAAACACCACTCCATACATATATATGGATAGGTACTTGCTCCATCTCGGTTTTACAGTGAAAACTGCAGGAACTTCAACCCGGCACTAGGAAACAGACTGTGAAACCAGAGTATAAGTTTCTCCTGCAACCCGTTCCCTTTGTGCTAGATTAACGAACGTCTCTCAACATGCTCAGTTCTGAAAGATAAGTGTGTGTGAAAGCCGTCCTTCACCTACCTTGTTGGGAACAGAAAGTTTCTTTTCAGTTGCAAACTCCACTCCATACATATATATGGGGAGGTACGAGCTACAACTCGGTTTTACAGTGAAAACTGCAGGAACTTCAAACCTGCACTAGGAAACAGACTGAGAAACCAGAGTAAAAGTTTCAACTGGAAACCGTTCCCTTTGTGCTAGATGAACGAACGTCTCTCCACATGCTGAGTTCTGAGAGATAAGTGTGTGTGAAAGCCGTACTTCACCTAGCTTTTTGGGAACACAAAGATTCTTTTCAGATGCAAACTCCAATCCATACATATATATGGGGAGGTACTTGCTCCAACTCGGTTTTACAGTGAAAACTGCAGGAACTTCAAACCGGCACTAGGAAACAGTCTGAGAAACCAGAGTAAAAGTTTCTCCTGCAACCGGTTCCCTTTGTGCTACATGAACGAACATCTCTCCACATGCTCATTTCTGAGATATAATGTGTATGAAAGCCGTCCTTCACCTAGCTTGCTGGGAACACAAAGTTTCTTTTCAGTTGCAAACTCCACTCCATACATGTATATGGGTAAGTAATTGCTCCAACTCTGTTTTACAGTGAAATCTGCAGGAACATCAAACCGGCCCTAGGAAACAGACTGAGAAACAAGAGTAAAAGTTTCTCATACAACCCGTTCCCTTTGTGCTAGATGAACGAACGTCTCTACACATGCTCAGTTCTGAGAGATAATTGTGTGTGAAAGCCGTCCTTCACCAACTTGTTGGGAACACAAAGTTTCTTTTCAGTTGCAAACTCCACTCCATACATATATATGGGGATGTACTAGCTCCAAATCTGTTTTACAGTGAAAACTGCAGGAACTTCAAGCCGGCACTAGGAAACAGACTGAGAAACCAGAGTAAAAGTTTCTCTTGCAACCCGTTCCCTTTGTGCTAGATGAACGAACGTCTCTCCACATGCTAAGTTCTGAGAGATAATTGTGTGTGAAAGGTGACTTCACCTATCATGTTGGGATCAAAAAGTTACTTTTAAGTTGCAAACTCCACACCATACATATATAAGGGGAGGTACAAGCTCCAATTCGTTTTTACAGTGAAAAATGCAGGAACTTCAAACCGGCACTAGGAAACAGACTGAGAAACCAGAGTAAAAGTTTCTCCTGCAAACCGTTCCCTTTGTGCTAGATGAACGAACGTCCCTCCACATGCTCAGTTCTGAGAGATAAGTGTGTGTGAAAGCCGTCGTTCACCTAGCTTGTTGGGAACACAAAGTTTCTTTTCAGTTGCAAACTCCAATCCATACATATATATGTGGAGGTACTAGCTCCAACTCTGTTTTAAAGTGAAATCTGCAGGAAACTCAAACCGGCAGTAGAAAACAGACTGAGAAACCAGAGTAAAAGTTTCACCTGCATACCGTTCCCTTTGTGCTAGATGAACGTACGTCTCTCCACATGCTCAGTTCTGAGAGATATGTGTGTGTGAAAGGCGACTTCAACTATCATGTTGGGAACACAAAGTTTCTTTTCAGTTGCAAACTCCACACCATACATATATAAGGGAGGTACAAGCTCCAACTCGGTTTTACAGTGAAATATGCAGGAACTTCAAACCGGCACTAGGAAACAAACTTAGAAACCAGAGTAAAAGTTTCTCATACAACCCGTTCCTTTTGTGCTAGATGAATGAACGTCTCTCCACATGCTCAGTTCTGAGAGATAAGTGTGTGTGAAAGCCGTCCTTCACCTAGCTTGTTGGGAACACAAAGTTTATTTTCAGTTGCAAACTCCACTCCATACATATATATGGGGGGGTACATGCTCTAACTCGGTTTTACAGAGAAACCTGCAGGAAATTCAAACCGGCACTAGGAAACAGACTGAGAAACCAGAGTAAAAGTTTCTCCGGCAACCCGTTCCCTTTGTGCTAGATGAACGAACGTCTCTCCACATGCTCAGTTCTGAGAGAAAAATGTGTGTGAAAACCGTTCTTCAACTAGTTTGTTGGGAACACAAATTTACTTTTCAGTTGCAAACTCCACTCCATACATATATATGGGGAAGTACTTGCTCCAAATCGGTTTTACAGTGAAAACTTCAGGAAATTCAAACCGGCACTAGGAGACAGACTGAGAAACCAGAATAAAAGTTTATCTTGCAACAAGTTCCCTTAGTGCTAGATGAACGAACGTCTCTCCACATGCTCAGTTCTGAGACATAATTGTGTGTGAAAGCCGTCCTTCACCAACTTGTTGGGAACACAAAGTTTCTTTTCAGTTGCAAACTCCACTCCATACATATATATGGGGATGTACTAGCTCCAAATCTGTTTTATAGTGAAAACTGCAGGAACTTCAAGCCGGCACTAGGAAACAGACTGAGAAACCAGAGTAAAAGTTTCTCCTGCAACCAGTTCCCTTTGTGCTAGATGAACGGACGTCTCTCCACATGCTAAGTTCTGAGAGATAATTGTGTGTGAAAGGCGACTTCACATATCATGTTGGGAACAAAAAGTTTCTTTTCAGTTGCAAACACCACACCATACATATATAAGGGGAGGTACAAGCTCCAACTCTGTTTTACAGTGAAAAATGCAGGAACTTCAAACCGGCACTAGGAAACAGACTGAGAAACCAGTGTAAAAGTTTCTCCTGCAACCCGTTCCCTTTGTGCTAGATGAACGAACGTCCCTCCACATGCTCAGTTCGTAGAGATAAGTGTGTGTGAAAGCCGTCCTTCACCTAGCTTGTTGGGAACACAAAGTTTCTTTTCAGTTGCAAACTCCACTCCGTACAAATAAATGGGGAGGTACGAGCTCCAACTCGGTTTTACAGTGAAAATTGCAGGAACTTCAAACCGTCACTAGGAAACAGACTGAGATACCAGAGTAAAAGATTCACCTACAAACCTTTCCCTTTGTGCTAGATGAACGAACGTCTCTCCACATGCTCAGTTCTGAGATATAAGTGTGTGTGAAAGCCGACTTCACCTAGCATGTTGGGAACACATATTTTCTTTTCAGTAGCAAACTACACTCCATACATATATATGGGGAGGTACTAGCTCCAACTCGGTTTTACAGTGAAAACTGCAGGAATTTCAAACCGGCACTACTAAACAGACTGAGTAACCAGAGTAAAAGTTTCTCTTGCAAACCGTTCCCATTGTGCTAGATGAACGAAAGTCTCTCCACATGCTCAGTTCGGAGAGATAAGTGTGTGTGAAAGCCGACTTCACCTAGCATGTTGGGAACACATATTTTCTTTTCAGTAGCAAACTACACTCCATACATATATATGGGGAGGTACTAGCTCCGACTCGGTTTTACAGTGAAAACTGCAGGAACTTCAAACCGTCACTAGGAAACAGACTGAGATTCCAGAGTAAAAGATTCTCCTACAAACCTTTCCCTTTGTGCTAGATGAAAGAACGTCTCTCCACATGCTCAGTTCTGAGATATAAGTGTGTGTGAAAGCCGACTTCACCTAGCATGTTGGGAACACATAGTTTCTTTTCAGTAGCAAACTATACTCCATACATATATATGGGGAAGTACTAGCTCCAACTCGGTTTTACAGTGAAAACTGCAGGAAATTCAAACCGGCACTACTAAACAGACTGAGTAACCAGAGTAAAAGTTTCTCTTGCAACCCGTTCCCATTGTGCTAGATGAACGAAAGTCTCTCCACATGCTCAGTTCTGAGAGATAAGTGTGTGTGAAAGCCATCGTTCACCTAGCTTGTTGGGAACACAAAGTTTCTTTTCAGTTGCAAATTCCATTCCATACATATATATGGGGGGGTACATGCGCCAACTCGGTTTTACAGTGAAAACTGCAGGAAATTCCAACCGGCACTAGGAAACAGACTGAGAAACCAGAGTAAAAGTTTCTCCTACAACCCGTTCCCTTTGTGCTAGATGAACGAACGTCTCTCCACATGCTCAGTTCTGAGAGAAAAATGTGTGTGAAAACCGCCCTTCAACTATCTTGTTGGGAACACAAAGTTACTTTTCAGTTGCAAACTCCACTCCATACATATATATGGGGAGGTACTTGCTCCAAATCGGTTTTACAGTGAAAACTGCAGGAACTTCAAACCGGCACTAGGAGACAGACTGGGAATCCAGTGTAATAGTTTCTCTTGCAACACGTTCCCTTTGTGCTAGATGAACCAACGTCTCTCCACATGCTCAGTTCTGAGAGATAAGTGTGTGTGAAAGCCGTCCTTCACCTAGCTTGTTGGGAACACAAAGATTCTTTTCAGTTGCAAAATCCACTCCATACATATATATGGGGAGGTACGAGCTCCAAATCGGTTTTACAGTGAAAACTGCAGGAACTTCAAACCGGCACTAGGAAACAGACTGAGAAACCAGAGTAAAAGTTTCTCCTGCAACCCGTTCCCTTTGTGCTAGATGAACGAACGTCTCTCCACATGCTCAGTTCTGAGAGAAAAATGTGTGTGAAAACCGTTCTTCACCTAGCTTGTTGGGAACACAAATTTACTTTTCAGTTGCAAACTCCACTCCATACACATATATGGGGAGGTACTTGCTCCAAATCGGTTTTACAGTGAAAACTGCAGGAACTTCAAACCGGCACTAGGAGACAGACTGAGAAACCAGAATAAAAGTTTCTCTTGCAACACGTTCCCTTTGTGCTAAATGAACGAACGTCTCTCCACATGCTCAGTTCTGAGAGATATGTGTGTGTGAAAGCCGTCCTTCACCTAGCTTGTTGGGAACACAAATTTTCTTTTCACTAGCGAACTCCAATCCATACATATATATCTGGAGGTACTAGCTCCAACTCTGTTTTAAAGTGAAATCTACAGGAAATTCAAACCGGCACTAGGAAACAGACTGAGAAACCAGAGTAAAAGTTCCTCCTGCAACCCTTTCCCTTTGTGCTAGATGAACGAACGTCTCTCCACATGCTCAGTTCTGAGAGATAAGTGTGTGTGAAAGCCGTCCTTCACCGAGCTTGTTGGGAACACAAAGTTTATTTTCAGTTGCAAACTCCACTCCATACATATATATGGGGGGGTACATGCTCCAACTCGGTTTTACAGAGAAAACTTCAGGAAATTCAAACCGGCACTAGGAAACAGACTGAGAAACCAGAGTAAAAGTTTCTCCTGCAACCCGTTCCCTTTGTGCTAGATGAACGAACGTCTCTCCACATGCTCAGTTCTGAGAGAAAAATGTGTGTGAAAACCGTTCTTCAACTAGTTTGTTGGGAACACAAATTTACTTTTCAGTTGCAAACTCCACTCCATACATATATATGGGGAGGTACTTGCTCCAAATCGGTTTTACAGTGAAAACTGCAGGAACTTCAAACCGGCACTAGGAGACAGACTGAGAAACCAGAATAAAAGTTTCTCTTGCAACACGTTCCTTTTGTGCTAGATGAACGAACGTCTCTCCACATGCTCAGTTCTGAGAAATATGTGTGTGTGAAAGCCGTCCTTCACCTAGCTTGTTGGGAACACAAATTTTCTTTTCACTAGCAAACTCCTATCCATACATATATATGTGGAGGTACTAGCTCCAACCCTGTTTTAAAGTGAAAACTGCAGGAAACTCAAACCGGCAGTAGAAAACAGACTGAGAAACCAGAGTAAAAGTTTCTCCTGCATACCCTTCCCTTTGTGCTAGATGAACGAACGTCTCTCCACATGCTCAGTTCTGAGAGATAATTGTGTGTGAAAGCCGTCCTTCACCAACTTGTTGGGAACACAAAGTTTCTTTTCAGTTGCAAACTCCACTCCATACATATATATGGGGATGTACAAGCTCCAAATCTGTTTTACAGTGAAAACTGCAGGAACTTCAAGCCGGCACTAGGAAACAGACTGAGAAACCAGAGTAAAAGTTTCTCCTGCAACCCGTTCCCTTTGTGCTAGATGAACGGACGTCTCTCCACATGCTAAGTTCTGAGAGATAATTGTGTGTGAAAGGCGACTTCTCCTATCATGTTGGGAACAAAAAGGTTCTTTTCAGTTGCAAACTCCACACCATACATATATAAGGAGAAGTACAAGCTCCAACTCTGTTTTACAGTGAAAAATGCAGGAACTTCAAACCGGCACTAGGAAACAGACTGAGAAACCAGAGAAAAGTTTCTCCTGCAACCCGTTCCCTTTGTGCTAGATGAACGAACGTCCCTCCACATGCTCAGTTCGGAGAGATAAGTGTGTGTGAAAGCCGTCCTTCACCTAGCTTGTTGGGAACACAAAGTTTCTTTTCAGTTGCAAACTCCACTCCGTACAAATAAATGGGGAGGTACGAGCTTCAACTCGGTTTTACAGTGAAAATTGCAGGAACTTCAAACCGTCACTAGGAAACAGACTGAGATACCAGAGTAAAAGTTTCTCTTACAAACCTTTCCCTTTGTGCTAGATGAACGAACGTCTCTCCACATGCTCAGTTCTGAGATATAAGTGTGTGTGAAAGCCGACTTCACCTAGCATGTTGGGAACATATAGTTTCTTTTCAGTAGCAAACTACACTCCATACATATATATGGGGATGTACTAGCTCCAAATCGGTTTTACAGTGAAAACTGCAGTAACTTCAAACCGACACTAGGAAACAGACTGAGAAACCAGAGTAAAATTTCTCCTGCAACCCGATCCCTTTGTTCTAGATGAACGAACGTAACTCCACATGCTCAGTTCTGAGAGATAAGTGTGTGTGAAAGCCGTCCTTCACCAAGATTGTTGGGAACACAAAGTTACTTTTCAGTTGCAAACTCCACTCCATACATATATATGTGGAGGTACTAGCTCCAACCCTGTTTTAAAGTGAAAACTGCAGGAAATTCAAACCGGCAGTAGAAAACAGACTGAGAAACCAGAGTAAAAATTTCTCCTGCATAACCTTCCCTTTGTGCTAGATGAACGAACGTCTCTCCACATGCTCAGTTCTGAGAGATAATTGTGTGTGAAAGCCGTCCTTCACCAACTTGTTGGGAACACAAAGTTTCTTTTCAGTTGCAAAGTCCACTCCATACATATATATGGGGATGTACTAGCTCCAAATCTGTTTTACAGTGAAAACTGCAGGAACTTCAAGCCGGCACTAGGAAACAGACTGAGAAACCAGAGTAAAAGTTTCTCCTGCAACCCGTTCCCTTTGTGCTAGATGAACGAACGTCTCTCCACATGCTAATTTCTGAAAGATAATTGTGTGTGAAAGGCGACTTCACCTATCATGTTGGGAACAAAAAGGTTCTTTTCAGTTGCAAACTCCACACCATACATATATAAGGGGAGGTACAAGCTCCAACTCTGTTTTACAGTGAAAAATGCAGGAACTTCAAACCGGCACTAGGAAACAGACTGAGAAACCAGAGTAAAAGTTTCTCCTGCAACCCGTTCCCTTTGTGCTAGATGAACGAACGTCCCTCCACATGCTCAGTTCGGAGAGATAAGTGTGTGTGAAAGCCGTCCTTCACCTAGCTTGTAGGGAACACAAAGTTTCTTTTCAGTTGCAAACTCCACTCCGTACAAATAAATGGGGAGGTACGAGCTCCAACTCGGTTTTAAAGTGAAAATTGTAGGAACTTCAAACCGTCACTAGGAAACAGACTGAGATACCAGAGTAAAAGATTCTCTTACAAACCTTTCCCTTTGTGCTAGATGAACGAACGTCTCTCCACATGCTCAGTTCTGAGATATAAGTGTGTGTGAAAGCCGACTTCACCTAGCATGTTGGGAACACATAGTTTCTTTTCAGTAGCAAACTACACTCCATACATATATATGGGGAGGTACTAGCTCCAACTCGGTTTTACAGTGAAAACTGCAGGAACTTCAAACCGGCACTAGGAAACAGACTGAGAAACCAGAGTAAAAGTTTCTCCTGCAACCCGTTCCCTTTGTGCTAGATGAACGAACGTCTCTCCACATGCTCAGTTCTGAGAGAAAAATGTGTGTGAAAACCGTAATTCACCTAGCTTGTTGGGAACACAAATTTACTTTTCAGTTGCAAACTCCACACCATACATATATATGGGGAGGTACTTGCTCCAAATCGGTTTTACAGTGAAAACTGCAGGAACTTAAAACCGGCACTAGGAGACAGACTGAGAAACCAGAATAAAAGTTTCTCTTGCAACACGTTCCCTTTGTGCTAGATGAACGAACGTCTCTCCACATGCTCAGTTCTGAGAGATATGTGTGTGTGAAAGCCGTCCTTCACCTAGCTTTTGGGGAACACAAATTTTCTTTTCAGTAGCAAACTCCAATCCATACATATATATGTGGAGGTACTAGCTCCAACTCTGTTTTAAAGTGAAAACTGCAGGAAATTCAAACCGGCAGGAGAAAACAGACTGAGAAACCAGAGTAAATGTTTCTCCTGCATACCGTTCACTTTGTGCTAGATGAACGAACGTCTCTCCACATGTTCAGTTCTGAGAGATAAGTGTGTGTGAAAGCCGTCCTTCACCTAGCTTGTTGGGAACAAAAGATTCTTTTCAGTTGCAAACTCCACTCCATACATATATATGGGGAGGTATTGCTTCAACTAGGTTTTACAGTGAAAACTGCAGGAACTTCAAACCGGCACTAGGAAAAAGACTGAGAAACCAGAGTAAAAATTTCTCCTGCAAACTGTTCCCTTTGTGCTAGATGAACGAACGTCTCTCCACATGCTCAGTTCTGAGAGATATGTGTGTGTGAAAGCCGTCCTTCAACTAGCTTGTTGGGAACACAAAGATTCTTTTCAGTTGCAAACTCCACTCCATACATATATACGGGGATGTACTTGCTTCAACTAGGTTTTACAGTGAAAACTGCAGGAACTTCAAACCTGCACTAGGAAACAGACTGAGGAACTAGAGTAAAAGATTCTCATATAACCCGTTCCATTTGTGCTAGATGAACGAACGTCTCTCCACGTGCTCAGTTCTGAGAGATAAGAGTGTGTGAAAGCCGTCCTTCACCTAGCTTGTTGGGAACACAAAGTTTCTTTTCAGTTGCAAACTCCACTCCATAAATATATATGGGGAGGTACTAGCTCCAAATCTGTTTTACAGTGAAAACTGCAGGAACTTCAAACTGGCACTAGGAAACAGACTGAGAAACCAGATTAAAAGTTTCTCCTGCAACCCTTTCCTTTTGTGCTAGATGAACGAACGTCTCTCCACATGCTAAGTTGTGAGAGATATTTGTGTGTGAAAGGGGACTTCACCTAGCATGTTGGGAACACAAAGTTTCTTTTCAGTTGCAAACTCCACCCCATACATATATAAGGGGAGTTACAAGCTCCAACTCGGTTTACAGTTAAAAATGCAGGAACTTCAAAACGGCACTAGGAAACAGACTGTGATACCAGAGTAAAAGTTTCTCTTGCAACCCGTTCCCATTGTGCTAGATGAACGAACGTCTCTCCACATGCTCAGTTCTGAGATATAAGTGTGTGTGAAAGCCGACTTCACCTAGCATGTTGGGAACACATAGTTTCTTTTCAGTAGCAAACTACACTCCATACATATATATGGGGAGGTACTAGCTCCAACTCGATTTTACAGTGAAAACTGCAGGAACTTCAAACCGGCACTAGGAAACAGACTGAGATACCAGAGTAAAAGATTCTCTTACAAACCTTTCCATTTGTGCTAGATGAACGAACGTCTCTCCACATGCTCAGTTCTGAGATATAAGTGTGTGTGAAAGCCGACTTCACCTAGCATGTTGGGAACACATAGTTTCTTTTCAGTAGCAAACTACACTCCATACATATATATGGGGAGGTACTAGCTCCAACTCGGTTTTACAGTGAAAACTGCAGGAACTTCAAACCGGCACTAGGAAACAGACTGAGAAACCAGAGTAAAAGTTTCTCCTGCAACCCGTTCCCTTTGTGCTAGATGAACGAACGTCTCTCCACATGCTCAGTTCTGAGAGAAAAATGTGTGTGAAAACCGTTCTTCACCTAGCTTGTTGGGAACACAAATTTACTTTTCAGTTGCAAACTCCACTCCATACATATATATGGGGAGGAACTTGCTCCAAATCGGTTTTACAGTGAAAACTGCAGGAACTTAAAACCGGCACTAGGAGACAGACTGAGAAACCAGAATAAAAGTTTCTCTTGCAACACGTTCCCTTTGTGCTAGATGAACGAACGTCTCTCCACATGCTCAGTTCTGAGAGATATGTGTGTGTGAAAGCCGTCCTTCACCTAGCTTTTTGGGAACACAAATTTTCTTTTCAGTAGCAAACTCCAATCCATACATATATATGTGGAGGTACTAGCTCCAACTCGGTTTTAAAGTGAAAACTGCAGGAAATTCAAACCGGCAGGAGAAAACAGACTGAGAAACCAGAGTAAAAGTTTCTCCTGCATATCGTTCACTTTGTGCTAGATGAACGAACGTCTCTCCACATGTTCAGTTCTGAGAGATAAGTGTGTGTGAAAGCCGTCCTTCACCTAGCTTGTTGGGAACAAAAGATTCTTTTCAGTTGCAAACTCCACTCCATACATATATATGGGGAGGTATTGCTTCAACTAGGTTTTACAGTGAAAACTGCAGGAACTTCAAACCGGCACTAGGAAAAAGACTGAGAAACCAAAGTAAAAATTTCTCCTGCAAACTGTTCCCTTTGTGCTAGATGAACGAACGTCTCTCCACATGCTCAGTTCTGAGAGATATGTGTGTGTGAAAGCCGTCCTTCACCTAGCTTGTTGGGAACACAAAGATTCTTTTCAGTTGCAAACTCCACTCCATACATATATACGGGGATGTACTTGCTTCAACTAGGTTTTACAGTGAAAACTGCAGGAACTTCAAACCTGCACTAGGAAACAGACTGAGGAACTAGAGTAAAAGATTCTCATACAACCCGTTCCATTTGTGCTAGATGAACGAACGTCTCTCCACATGCTCAGTTCTGAGAGAAAAGTGTGTGTGAAAGCCGTCCTTCACCTAGCTTGTTGGGAACACAAAGTTTCTTTTCAGTTGCAAACTCCACTCCATACATATATATGGGGAGGTACTAGCTCCAAATCTCTTTTACAGTGAAAACTGCAGGAACTTCAAACCGGCACTAGGAAACAGACTGAGAAACAAGATTAAAAGTTTCTCCTGCAACCCTTTCCTTTTGTGCTAGATGAACGAACGTCTCTCCACATGCTAAGTTGTGAGAGATATTTGTGTGTGAAAGGGGACTTCACTTAGCATATTGGGAACACAAAGTTTCTTTTCAGTTGCAAACTCCACCCCATACATATATAAGGGGAGTTACAAGCTCCAACTCGGTTTACAGTTAAAAATGCAGGAACTTCAAAACGGCACTAGGAAACAGACTGTGATACCAGAGTAAAAGTTTCTCTTGCAACCCGTTCCCATTGTGCTAGATGAACGAACGTCTCTCCACATGCTCAGTTCTGAGATATAAGTGTGTGTGAAAGCCGACTTCACGTAGCATGTTGGGAACACAAAGTTTCTTTTCAGTTGCAAACTGCACACAATAGATTTATATGGGGAGGTACAAGCTCCAACTCGATTTTACAGTGAAAAATTTAGGAACTTCAACACGGCACTAGGAAAAAAACTGAGAAACCAGAGTAAAAGTTTCTCCTGCAACCCGTTCCTTTTGTGCTAGATGAACGAACGTCTCTCCACATGCTAAGTTGTGAGAGATAATTGTGTGTGAAAGGCGACTTCTCCTAGCATGTTGGGAACACAAAGTTTCTTTTCAGTTGCAAACTCCACTCCATACATATATATGGGGAGGTACTTGCTCCAAATCGGTTTTACAGTGAAAATTGCAGAAACTTCAAACCGATACTAGGAAACCGACTGAGAAACCAGAGTAAAAGTTTCTCCTGCAAACCGTTCCCTTTATGCTGGATGAACGAAAGTCTATCCACATGCTCAATTCTGAGAGATAAGTGTCTGTGAAAGCCGCGCTTCACATAGCTTGTTGGGAACACAAAGATTCTTTTCAGTTGCAAACTCCTCTCCATACATATATATGGGGAGCTACTTGCTCCAAATCGGTTTTACAGTGAAAATTGCAGGAACTTCAAACCGGCACTAGGAGACAGACTGAGAAACAATAGTAAAAGTTTCTCTTGCATCACGTTCATTTGTGCTAGATGAACGAACGTCTCTCCACATGCTCAGTTCTGAGAGATATGTGTGTGTGAAAGCCGTCCTTCACATAGCTTGTTGGGAACTCAAATTTTCTTTTCACTTGCAAAATCCACTCCATACATATATATGTGGAGGTACTAGCTCCAACTCTGTTTTAAAGTGAAAACTGCAGGAAATTCAAACCGGCAGTAGAAAACAGACTGAGAAACCACAGTAAAAGTTTCTCCTTCATACCGTTCCCTTTGTGCTAGATGAACGAACGTCTCTCCACATGCTCAGTTCAGAGAGATAAGTGTGTGTGAAAGCCTTCCTTCACCTAGCTTGTTGGGAACACAAAGATTCTTTTCAGTTGCAAACTCCACTCCATACATATATATGGGGAGGTACTTGCTTCAACTAGGTTTTACAGTGTAAACTGCAGGAAATTCAAACCGGCACTAGGAAACAGACTGAGAAACCAGAGTAAAAGTTTCGCATACAAAAATTTCCCTTTGTGCTAGATGAACGAACGTCTCTCCACATGCTCAGTTCTGAGAGATAAGTGTGTGTGAAAGCCGTCCTTCACCTAGCTTGTTGGGAACACAAAGTTTCTTTTCAGTTGCAAACTCCACTCCATACATATATATGGGGAGGTACTAGCTCCAAATCTGTTTTACAGTGAAATCTGCAGGAACTTCAAACCTGTACTAGGAAACAGACTGAGAAACCAGAGTAAAAGTTTCTCCTGCAACCCGTTCCATTTGTGCTAGATTAACGAACGTCTCTCCACAGGCTAAGTTGTGAGAGATAATTGTGTGTGAAAGGCGACTTCACCTAGCATGTTGGGAACACAAAGTTTCTTTTCAGTTGCAAACTGCACACCATACATATATAAGGGGAGGTACAAGCTCCAACTCGGTTTTACAGTGAGAAATGCAGGAACTTCAAACCGGCAATAGGAAACAGACTGAGAAACCAGAGTAAAAGTTTCTCCTGCAACCCGTTCAATTTTTGCTAGATGAACGAACGTCTCTCCACATGCTCAGTTCTGAGAGATATGTGTTTGTGAAAGCCGTACTTCACCTACTTTTTGGGAACACAAAGTTTCTTTTCAGTTGCTAACTCCACTCCATACATATATATGGGGAGGTACTAGCACCAACTCGGGTTTACAGTGAAAAGTGCAGGAAATTCAAACCGGCACTACTAAACAGACTGAGAAACCAGAATAAAAGTTTCTCTTGCAACCCGTTCCCATTGTGCTAGATGAACGAACGTCTCCCCACATGCTCATTTCTGAGATATAAGTGTGTGTGAAAGCCGACTTCAAATAGCATGTTGGGAACACAACGTTTCTTTTCAGTTGCAAACTCCACACCATACATATATATGGGGAGGTACAAGCTCCAACTCGATTTTACAGGGAAAAATTCAGGAACATCAACCCGGCACTAGGAAAAAGACTGAGAAACCAGAGTAAAAGTTTTACCTGCAACCCGTTCCCTTTGTGCTAGATGAACGAACGTCTCTCCACATGCTCAGTTCTGAGAGATAAGTGTGTGTGAAAGCCGTACTTCACCAAGCTTTTTGGGAACACAAAGTTTCTTTTCATTTGCAAACTCCACTCCATACATATATATGGGGAGGTACTTGCTCCAACTCGGTTTTACAGTGAAAAATGCAGGAACTTCAAACCGGCACTAGGAAACAGACTGAGAAACCAGAGTAAAAGTTTCTCCTGCAACCCTTTCCCTTTGTGCTAGATGAACGAATGTCTCTCCACATGCTCAGTTCTGAGAGATAATTGTGTGTGAAAGTCGCCCTTCACCTAGCTTGTTGGGAACACAAAGATTCTTTTCAGTTGCAAACTCCTCACCATACATATATATGGGGAGGTACTTGCTCAAATCGGTTTTACAGTGAAAACTGCAGGAACTTAAAACCGGCACTAGGAGACAAACTGAGAAACCATAGTAAAAGTTTCTCTTGCAACACGTTCCATTTTTGCTAGATGAACGAACGACTCTCCACATGCTCAGTTCTGAGAGATATGTGTGTGTGAAAGCCATCCTTCACCTAGCTTGTTGGGAACTCAAATTTTCTTTTCACTTGCAAAATCCACTCCATACATATATATGTGGAGGTACTACCTCCAAAACTGTTTTAAAGTAAAAACTGCAGGAAATTCAAACCGGCAGTAGAAAACAGACTGAGAAACCAGATTAAAAATTTCTCCTTCATACCGTTCCCTTTGTGCTAGATGAACGAATGTCTCTCCACATGCTCAGTTCTGAGAGATAAGTGTGTGTGAAAGCCGTCCTTCACCTAGCTTGTTGGGAACACAAAGATTCTTTTCAGTTGCAAACTCCACTCCATACATATATAAGGGGAGGTACTTGCTTCAACTAAGTTTTACAGTGAAAACTGCAGGAACTTCAAACCGGCACTAGGAAACAGACTGAGAAACCAGAGTAAATGTTTCTCATACAACCCGTTCCTTTGTGCTAGATGAACGAAAGTCTCTCCACATGCTAAGTTCTGAGATATATCTGTGTGTGAAAGCCGTCCTTCAACTAGCTTGTTGGGAACACAAAGTTTCTTTTCAGATGCAAACTCCACTCCATACATATATATGGGGAGATACCAGCTCCAAATCTGTTTTACAGTGAAAATTGCAGGAACTTAAAACCGGCACTAGGAAACGGACTGAGAAACCAGAGTAAAAGTTTCTCCTGCAACCCGTTCCCTTTGTGCTAGATGAACGATCGTCTCTCCACATGCTAAGTTGTGAGAGATAATTGTGTGTGAAAGGCGACTTCTCCTAGCATGTTGGGAACACAAAGTTACTTTTCAGTTGCAAACTCCACACCATACATATATAAGGGGAGGTACAAGCTCCAACTCGGTTTTACAGTGAAAAATGCAGGAACTTCAAAAAGGCACTAGGAAACAGACTGAGAAACCAGAGTAAAAGTTTCTCCTGCAACCCGTTCCCTTTGTGCTAGATGAACGAACGTCTCTCCACATGCTCAGTTCTGAGAGATAAGTGTGTGTGAAAGCCGTCCTTCATCTAGCTTGTTGGGAACACAAAGTTTCTTTTCAGTTGCAAACTCCACTCCATACATATATATGGGGAAGGACAAGCTCCAAATCTGTTTTACAGTGAAATCTGCAGGAACTTCAAACCGGCACTAGGAAAAAGATTGAGAAACCAGAGTAAAAGTTTTTCCTGCAACCAGTTCCCATTGTGCTAGATGAACGAACGTCTCCCCACATGCTCATTTCTGAGATATAAGTGTGTGTGAAAGCCGAATTCACATAGCATGTTGGGAACACAAAGTTTCTTTTCAGTTGCAAACTACACACCATACATATATATGGGGAGGTACAAGCTCCAACTCGGTTTTACAGTGAAAAATTCAGGAACATCAACCTGGCACTAGGAAAAAGATTGAAAAACCAGAGTAAAAGTTTTTCCTGCAACCAGTTCCCTTTGTAGTAGATGAACGAACGTCTCTCCACATGCTCAGTTCTGAGAGATAAGTGTGTGTGAAAGCCGTACTTCACCTAGCTTTTTGGGAACACAAAGTTTCTTTTCATTTGCAAACTCCACTCCATACATATATATGGGGAGGTACTTGCTCCAACTCGGTTTTACAGTGAAAAATGCAGGAACTTCAAACCGGCACTAGGAAACAGACTGAGAAACCAGAGTAAAAGTTTCTCCTGCAACCCTTCCCTTTGTGCTAGATGAACGAAAGTCTCTCCACATGCTCAGTTCTGAGAGATAATTGTGTGTGAAAGCCGTCCTTCACCTAGCTTGTTGGGAACACAAAGATTCTTTTCAGTTGAAAACTCCACTCCATACATATATATGGGGAGGTACTTGCTTCAACTAGGTTTTACAGTGACAACTGCAGGAACGTCAAACCGGCACTAGGAAACAGGCTGAGGATCCAGACAAAAAGTTTCGCATACAAAACTTTCCCTTTGTGCTAGATGAACGAATGTCTCTCCACATGCTCAGTTCTGAGAGATAAGTGTGTGTGAAAGCCGCCCTTCACCTAGCTTGTTGGGAACACAAAATTTCTTTTCAGTTGCAAACTCCATTCCATACATATATATGGGGAGGTACTAGCTCCAAATCTGTTTTACAGTGAAAACTGCAGGAACTTCAAACCGGCACTAAGAAACAGACTGAGAAACCAGAGTAAAAGTTTCTCCTGCAACCCGTTCCCTTTGTGCTAGGTGAACGAACGTCTCTCCACATGCTAAATTGTGAGAGATAATTGTGTGTGAAAGGCGACTTCACCTAGCATGTTGGGAACACAAAGTTTCTTTTCAGTTGCAAACTCCACACAATACATATATAAGGGGAGGTACAAGCTCCAACTCGGATTTACAGTGAAAAATGCAGGAACTTCAAAGCGGCACTAGGAAACAGACTGAGAATCCAGAGTAAAAGTTTCTCCTGCAACCCGTTCCCTTTGTGCTAGATGAACGAACGTCTCTCCACATGCTCATTTCTGAGAGAATAGTGTGTGTGAAAGCCGTACTTCACCTAGCTTTTTGGGAACACAAAGTTTCTTTTCAGTTGCTAACTCCACTCCATACATATATATGGGGAGGTACTTGCTCCAACTCGGTTTTACAGGGAAATCTGCAGGAACTTCAAACCGGCACTAGGAAACAGACTGAGAAACCAGAGTAAAAGTTTCTCCTGCAACCCGTTCCCTTTGTGCTAGATGAACGAACGTCTCTCCACATGCTCAGTTCTGAGAGATAAGTGTGTGTGAAAGCCGTCCTTCATCTAGCTTGTTGGGAACACAAAGTTTCTTTTCAGTTGCAAACTCTACTCCATACATATATATGGGGAAGGACAAGCTCCAAATCTGTTTTACAGTGAAATCTGCAGGAACTTCAAACCGGCACTAGGAAAAAGATTGAGAAACCAGAGTAAAAGTTTTTCCTGCAACCAGTTCCCATTGTGCTAGATGAACGAACGTCTCCCCACATGCTCATTTCTGAGATATAAGTGTGTGTGAAAGCCGAATTCACATAGCATGTTGGGAACACAAAGTTTCTTTTCAGTTGCAAACTACACACCATACATATATATGGGGAAGTACAAGCTCCAACTCGGTTTTACAGTGAAAAATTCAGGAACATCAACCTGGCACTAGGAAAAAGATTGAAAAACCAGAGTAAAAGTTTTTCCTGCAAACAGTTCCCTTTGTACTAGATGAACGAACGTCTCTCCACATGCTCAGTTCTGAGAGATAAGTGTGTGTGAAAGCCGTACTTCACCTAGCTTTTTGGGAACACAAAGTTTCTTTTCATTTGCAAACTCCACTCCATACATATATATGGGGAGGTACTTGCTCCAACTCGGTTTTACAGTGAAAAATGCAGGAACTTCAAACCGGCACTAGGAAACAGACTGAGAAACCAGAGTAAAAGTTTCTCCTGCAACCCTTCCCTTTGAGCTAGATGAACGAAAGTCTCTCCACATGCTCAGTTCTGAGAGATAATTGTGTGTGAAAGCCGTCCTTCACCTAGCTTGTTGGGAACACAAAGATTCTTTTCAGTTGAAAACTCCACTCCATACATATATATGGGGAGGTACTTGCTTCAACTAGGTTTTACAGTGACAACTGCAGGAACGTCAAACCGGCACTAGGAAACAGGCTGAGGATCCAGACAAAAAGTTTCGCATACAAAACTTTCCCTTTGTGCTAGATGAACGAATGTCTCTCCACATGCTCAGTTCTGAGAGATAAGTGTGTGTGAAAGCCGCCCTTCACCTAGCTTGTTGGGAACACAAAATTTCTTTTCAGTTGCAAACTCCATTCCATACATATATATGGGGAGGTACTAGCTCCAAATCTGTTTTACAGTGAAAACTGCAGGAACTTCAAACCGGCACTAAGAAACAGACTGAGAAACCAGAGTAAAAGTTTCTCCTGCAACCCGTTCCCTTTGTGCTAGGTGAACGAACGTCTCTCCACATGCTAAATTGTGAGAGATAATTGTGTGTGAAAGGCGACTTCACCTAGCATGTTGGGAACACAAAGTTTCTTTTCAGTTGCAAACTCCACACAATACATATATAAGGGGAGGTACAAGCTCCAACTCGGATTTACAGTGAAAAATGCAGGAACTTCAAAGCGGCACTAGGAAACAGACTGAGAATCCAGAGTAAAAGTTTCTCCTGCAACCCGTTCCCTTTGTGCTAGATGAACGAACGTCTCTCCACATGCTCATTTCTGAGAGAATAGTGTGTGTGAAAGCCGTACTTCACCTAGCTTTTTGGGAACACAAAGTTTCTTTTCAGTTGCTAACTCCACTCCATACATATATATGGGGAGGTACTTGCTCCAACTCGGTTTTACAGGGAAATCTGCAGGAACTTCAAACCGGCACTAGGAAACAGACTGAGAAACCAGGGTAAAAGTTTCTCCTTCATACCGTTCCCTTTGTGCTAGATGAACGAAAGTCTCTCCACATGCTCAGTTCTGAGAGATAAGTGTGTGTGAAAGCCGTCCTTCACCTAGCTTGTTGGGAACACAAAGATTCTTTTCAGTTGCAAACTCCACTCCATACATATATAAGGGGAGGTACTTGCTTCAACTAAGTTTTACCGTGAAAACTGCAGGAACTTCAAACCGGCACTAGGAAACAGACTGAGAAACCAGAGTAAATGTTTCTCATACAACCCGTTCCTTTGTGCTAGATGAACGAAAGTCTCTCCACATGCTAAGTTCTGAGATATATCTGTGTGTGAAAGCCGTCCTTCAAATAGCTTGTTGGGAACACAAAGTTTCTTTTCAGATGCAAACTCCACTCCATACATATATATGGGGAGATACCAGCTCCAAATCTGTTTTACAGTGAAAATTGCAGGAACTTAAAACCGGCACTAGGAAACGGACTGAGAAACCAGAGTAAAAGTTTCTCCTGCAACCCGTTCCCCTTGTGCTAGATGAACGATCGTCTCTCCACATGCTAAGTTGTGAGAGATAATTGTGTGTGAAAGGCGACTTCTCCTAGCATGTTGGGAACACAAAGTTACTTTTCAGTTGCAAACTCCACACCATACATATATAAGGGGAGGTACAAGCTCCAACTCGGTTTTACAGTGAAAAATGCAGGAACTTCAAAAAGGCACTAGGAAACAGACTGAGAAACCAGAGTAAAAGTTTCTCCTGCAACCCGTTCCCTTTGTGCTAGATGAACGAACGTCTCTCCACATGCTCAGTTCTGAGAGATAAGTGTGTGTGAAAGCCGTCCTTCATCTAGCTTGTTGGGAACACAAAGTTTCTTTTCAGTTGCAAACTCCACTCCATACATATATATGGGGAAGAACAAGCTCCAAATCTGTTTTACAGTGAAATCTGCAGGAACTTCAAACCGGCACTAGGAAAAAGATTGAGAAACCAGAGTAAAAGTTTTTCCTGCAACCAGTTCCCATTGTGCTAGATGAACGAACGTCTCCCCACATGCTCATTTCTGAGATATAAGTGTGTGTGAAAGCCGACTTCACATAGCATGTTGGGAACACAAAGTTTCTTTTCAGTTGCAAACTACACACCATACATATATATGGGGAGGTACAAGCTCCAACTCGGTTTTACAGTGAAAAATTCAGGAACATCAACCTGGCACTAGGAAAAAGATTGAAAAACCAGAGTAAAAGTTTTTCCTGCAACCAGTTCCCTTTGTACTAGATGAACGAACGTCTCTCCACATGCACAGTTCTGAGAGATAAGTGTGTGTGAAAGCCGTCCTTCACCTAGCTTTTTGGGAACACAAAGTTTCTTTTCATTTGCAAACTCCACTCCATACATATATATGGGGAGGTACTTGCTCCAACTCGGTTTTACAGTGAAAAATGCAGGAACTTCAAACCGGCACTAGGAAACAGACTGAGAAACCAGAGTAAAAGTTTCTCCTGCAACCCTTCCCTTTGTGCTAGATGAACGAAAGTCTCTCCACATGCTCAGTTCTTAGAGATAAGTGTGTGTGAAAGCCGTCCTTCACCTAGCTTGTTGGGAACACAAAGATTCTTTTCAGTTGCAAACTCCACTCCATACATATATATGGGGAGGTACTTGCTTCAACTATGTTTTACAGTGACAACTGCAGGAACGTCAAACCGGCACTAGGAAACAGGCTGAGGATCCAGACAAAAAGTTTCGCATACAAAACTTTCCCTTTGTGCTAGATGAACGAACGTCTCTCCACATGCTCAGTTCTGAGAGATAAGTGTGTGTGAAAGCCGCCCTTCACCTAGATTGTTGGGAACACAAAATTTCTTTTCAGTTGCAAACTCCATTCCATACATATATATGGGGAGGTACTAGCTCCAAATCTGTTTTACAGTGAAAACTGCAGGAACTTCAAACCGGCACTAAGAAACAGACTGAGAATCCAGAGTAAAAGTTTCTCCTGCAACCCGTTCCCTTTGTGCTAGATGAACGAACGTCTCTCCACATGCTCATTTCTGAGAAAATAGAGTGTGTGAAAGCCGTACTTCACCTAGCTTTTTGGGAACACAAAGTTTCTTTTCAGTTGCTAACTCCACTCCATACATATATATGGGGAGGTACTTGCTCCAACTCGGTTTTACAGGGAAATCTGCAGGAACTTCAAACCGGCACTAGGAAACAGACTGAGAAACCAGAGTAAAAGTTTCTCCTGCAACCCGTTCACTTTGTGCTAGATGAAAGAAAGTCCCTCCACATGCTCAGTTCGGAGAGAAAAGTGTGTGTGAAAGCCGTCCTTCAACTAGCTTGTTGGGAACACAAAGTTTCTTTTCAGTTGCAAACTCCACTCCATACATATATATGGGGAGGTACAAGCTCCAACTCGGTTTTACAGTGAAAAATGCAGGAACTTCCAACCGGCACTAGGAAACAGACTGAGAAACCAGAGTAAAAGTTTCTCCTGCAACCCGTTCCGATTGTGCTAGATGAACGAACGTCTCTCCACATGTTCAGTTCTGAGATATAAGTGTGTGTGAAAGCCGACTTCACCTAGCATGTTGGGAACACAAAGTTTCTTTCAGTTGCAAACTCCACACCATACATATATATGGGGAGGTACAAGCTCCAACTCGGTTTTCCAGTGAAAAATTCAGGAACTTCAACACGGCACTAGGAAACAGACTGAGAAACCAGAGTAAAATTTCTCCTTCATACCGTTCCCTTTGTGCTAGATGAACGAAAGTCTCTCCACATTCTCAGTTCTGAGAGATAAGTGTGTGTGAAAGCCGTCCTTCACCTAGCTTGTTGGGAACACAAAGATTCTTTTCAGTTGCAAACTCCACTCCATACATATATAAGGGGAGGTACTTGCTTCAACTAACTTTTACCGTGAAAACTGCAGGAACTTCAAACCGGCACTAGGAAACAGACTGAGAAACCAGAGTAAATGTTTCTCATACAACCCGTTCCTTTGTGCTAGATGAACGAAAGTCTCTACACATGCTAAGTTCTGAGATATATCTGTGTGTGAAAGCCGTCCTTCAAATAGCTTGTTGGGAACACAAAGTTTCTTTTCAGATGCAAACTCCACTCCATACATATATATGGGGAGATACCAGCTCCAAATCTGATTTACAGTGAAAATTGCAGGAACTTAAAACCGGCACTAGGAAACGGACTGAGAAACCAGAGTAAAAGTTTCTCCTGCAACCCGTTCCCCTTGTGCTAGATGAACGATCGTCTCTCCACATGCTAAGTTGTGAGAGATAATTGTGTGTGAAAGGCGACTTCTCCTAGCATGTTGGGAACACAAAGTTACTTTTCAGTTGCAAACTCCACACCATACATATATAAGGGGAGGTACAAGCTCCAACTCGGTTTTACAGTGAAAAATGCAGGAACTTCAAAAAGGCACTAGGAAACAGACTGAGAAACCAGAGTAAAAGTTTCTCCTGCAACCCGTTCCCTTTGTGCTAGATGAACGAACGTCTCTCCACATGCTCAGTTCTGAGAGATAAGTGTGTGTGAAAGCCGTCCTTCATCTAGCTTGTTGGGAACACAAAGTTTCTTTTCAGTTGCAAACTCCACTCCATACATATATATGGGGAAGAACAAGCTCCAAATCTGTTTTACAGTGAAATCTGCAGGAACTTCAAACCGGCACTAGGAAAAAGATTGAGAAACCAGAGTAAAAGTTTTTCCTGCAACCAGTTCCCATTGTGCTAGATGAACGAACGTCTCCCCACATGCTCATTTCTGAGATATAAGTGTGTGTGAAAGCCGACTTCACATAGCATGTTGGGAACACAAAGTTTCTTTTCAGTTGCAATCTACACACCATACATATATATGGGGAGGTACAAGCTCCAACTCGGTTTTACAGTGAAAAATTCAGGAACATCAACCTGGCACTAGGAAAAAGATTGAAAAACCAGAGTAAAAGTTTTTCCTGCAACCAGTTCCCTTTGTACTAGATGAACGAACGTCTCTCCACATGCTCAGTTCTGAGAGATAAGTGTGTGTGAAAGCCGTCCTTCACCTAGCTTTTTGGGAACACAAAGTTTCTTTTCATTTGCAAACTCCACTCCATACATATATATGGGGAGGTACTTGCTCCAACTCGGTTTTACAGTGAAACATGCAGGAACTTCAAACCGGCACTAGGAAACAGACTGAGAAACCAGAGTAAAAGTTTCTCCTGCAACCCTTCCCTTTGTGCTAGATGAACGAAAGTCTCTCCACATGCTCAGTTCTGAGAGATAAGTGTGTGTGAAAGCCGTCCTTCACCTAGCTTGTTGGGAACACAAAGATTCTTTTCAGTTGCAAACTCCACTCCATACATATATATGGGGAGGTACTTGCTTCAACTATGTTTTACAGTGACAACTGCAGGAACGTCAAACCGGCACTAGGAAACAGGCTGAGGATCCAGACAAAAAGTTTCACATACAAAACTTTCCCTTTGTGCTAGATGAACGAACGTCTCTCCACATGCTCAGTTCTGAGAGATAAGTGTGTGTGAAAGCCGCCCTTCACCTAGCTTGTTGGGAACACAAAATTTCTTTTCAGTTGCAAACTCCATTCCATACATATATATGGGGAGGTACTAGCTCCAAATCTGTTTTACAGTGAAAACTGCAGGAACTTCAAACCGGCACTAAGAAACAGACTGAGAATCCAGAGTAAAAGTTTCTCCTGCAACCCGTTCCCTTTGTGCTAGATGAACGAACGTCTCTCCACATGCTCATTTCTGAGAAAATAGAGTGTGTGAAAGCCGTACTTCACCTAGCTTTTTGGGAACACAAAGTTTCTTTTCAGTTGCTAAATCCACTCCATACATATATATGGGGAGGTACTTGCTCCAACTCGGTTTTACAGGGAAATCTGCAGGAACTTCAAACCGGCACTAGGAAACAGACTGAGAAACCAGAGTAAAAGTTTCTCCTGCAACCCGTTCACTTTGTGCTAGATGAAAGAAAGTCCCTCCACATGCTCAGTTCGGAGAGAAAAGTGTGTGTGAAAGCCGTCCTTCACCTAGCTTGTTGGGAACACAAAGTTTCTTTTCAGTTGCAAACTCCACTCCATACATATATATGGGGAGGTATAAGCTCCAACTCGGTTTTACAGTGAAAACTGCAGGAACTTCAAACCGGCACTAGGAAACAGACTGAGAAACCAGAGTAAAAGTTTCTCCTGCAAAACTTTCCCTTTGTGCTAGATGAACGAACGTCTCTCCACATGCTAAGTTCTGAGAGATAAGTGTGTGTGAAAGACGACTTCACCTTGCATGTTGGGAACACAAAGTTTCTTTTCAGTTGCAAACTCCACACCATACATTTATAAGGGGAGGTACAAGCTCCAACTCGGTTTTACAGTGAAAAATGCAGGAACTTCCAACCGGCACTAGGAAACAGACTGAGAAACCAGAGTAAAAGTTTCTCCTGCAACCCGTTCCGATTGTGCTAGATGAACGAACGTCTCTCCACATGTTCAGTTCTGAGATATAAGTGTGTGTGAAAGCCGACTTCACCTAGCATGTTGGGAACACAAAGTTTCTTTCAGTTGCAAACTCCACACCATACATATATATGGGGAGGTACAAGCTCCAACTCGGTTTTACAGTGAAAAATTCAGGAACTTCAACACGGCACTAGGAAAAAGACTGAGAAACCAGAGTAAAAGTTTTTCCTGCAACCCGTTCCCTTTGTGCTAGATGAACGAACGTCTCTCCACATGCTAAGTTCTGAGAGATAAGTGTGTGTGAAAGCCGTAATTCACGTAGCTTTTTGGGAACACAAAGTTTCTTTTCATTTGCAAACTCCAATCCATACATATATATGGGGAGGTTCTTGTTCCAACTCGGTTTTACAGTGAAACTGCAGGAACTTCAAAACGGCACTAGGAAACAGAATGAGAAACCAGGGTAAAAGTTTCTCCTGCAACCCGTTCCCTTTGTGCTAGATGAACGAACGTCTATCCACATGCTCAGTTCTGAGAGATAAGTGTGTGTGAAAGCCGCCCTTCACCTAGCTTGTCGGGAACACAAAGATTCTTTTCTCTTGCAAACTCCACTCCATACATATATATGGGGAGGTACTAGCTCCAAATCTGTTTTACAGTGAAAACTGCAGGAACTTAAAACCGGCACTAGGAAACAGACTGAGAAACCAGAGTAAAATTTTCTCCTGCAAACCGTTACCCTTTGTGCTAGATGAACGAACGTCTCTCCACATGCTCAGTTCTGAGAGATAAGTGTGTGTGAAAGGCGACTTCACCTAGCATGTTGGGAACACAAAGTTTCTTTTCAGTTGCAAACTCCACACCATACATTTATAAGGGGAGGTAGAAACTCCAACTCGTTTTTACAGTGAAAAATGCAGGAACTTTCAACCGGCACTAGGAAACAGACTGAGAAACCAGAGTAAAAGTTTCTCCTGCATACCGTTCCGTTTGTGCTAAATGAACGAATGTCTCTCCACATGCTCAGTACTGAGAGATAAGTGTGTGTGAAAGCAGTCCTTCAACCAGCTTGTTGGGAACACAAAGGTTCTTATAAGTTGCCAAATCCACTCCATACATATATATGGGGAGGTACTTGCTTCAACTAGGATTTACAGTGAAAACTGCAGGAACTTCAAACCAGTACTAGGAAACAGACTTAGAAACCAGAGCAATAGTTTCTCATACAACCCGTTCCTTTTGTGCTTGATGAACGAACGTCTCTACACATGCTCAGTTCTTAGAGATAAGTGTGTGTGAAAGCCGACCTTCACCTGTCTTGTTGGGAACACAAAGATTCTTTTCACTTGCAAACTCCACTCCATACATATATATGGGGCGGTACTAGCTCCAAATATGTTTTACAGTGAAAACTGCAGGAACTTCAAACCGGCACTAGGAAACAGACTGAGAAACCAGAGTAAAATTTCTCCTGCAACCCGTTCCCTTTGTGCTAGATGAACGAACGTCTCTCCATATGCTAAGTTGTGAGAGATAATTGTGTGTGAAAGGCGACTTCACCTAGCATGTTGGGAACACAAAGTTTCTTTTCAGTTGCAAACTCCACACCATACATATATAAGGGGAGGTACAATCTCCAACTCGGTTTTACAGTGAAAAATGCAGGAACTTCAAACCGGCACTAGGAAACAGACTGAGAAACCAGAGTAAAAGTTTCTCCTGCAACCCGTTCCCTTTGTGCTAGATGAACGAACGTCTCTCCACATGCTCATTTCTGAGAGATTAGTGTGTGTGAAAGCCGTACTTCACTTAGCTTTTTGGGAAAACAAAGTTTCTTTTCAGTTGCTAACTCCACTCCATACATATATATGGGGAGGTACTACCTCCAACTCGGTTTTACAGTGAAATCTGCAGGAACTTCAAACTGGCACTAGGAAACAGACTGAGAAACCAGAGTAAAAGTTTCTCCTGCAACCCGTTCACTTTGTGCTAGATGAACGAAAGTCCCTCCACATGCTCAGTTCGGAGAGAAAATTGTGTGTGAAATCCGTCCTTCACCTAGTTTGTTGGGAACACAAAGTTTCTTTTCAGTTGCAAACTCCACTCCGTACATAT
This sequence comes from Camelus bactrianus, assembly GCF_048773025.1. Lineage (NCBI taxonomy): Eukaryota > Metazoa > Chordata > Mammalia > Artiodactyla > Camelidae > Camelus > Camelus bactrianus. The sequence goes on along the minus strand of NC_133539.1, from coordinate 137,332,625 downwards.
AAATGGGGAGGTACGAGCTCCATCTCGGTTTTACAGAGAAAATTGCAGGAACTTCAAACCGTCAGTAGGAAACAGACTGAGAAACCAGAGTAAAAATTTCCCCTGCAACCCGTTCACTTTGTGCTAGATGAATGAAAGTCCCTCCACATGCTCAGTTCTGAGAGATAAGTGTGTGTGAAAGCCGCCCTTCACCTAGCTTGTCGGGAACACAAAGATTCTTTTCTGTTGCAAACTCCACTCCATACATATATATTGGGAGGTACTAGCTCCAAATCTTTTTTACAGTGAAAACTGCAGGAACTTCAAACCGGCACTAGGAAACAGACTGAGAAACCAGAGTAAAAGTTTCTCCTGCAAACCGTTCCCTTTGTGCTAGATGAACGAACGTCTCGCCACATGCTCAGTTCTCAGAGATATGTGTGTGTGAAAGGCGACTTCACCTAGCATGTTGGGAACACAAAGTTTCTTTTCAGTTGCAAACTCCACACCATACATATATAAGGGGAGGTACAATCTCCAACTCGGTTTTACAGTGAAAAATGCAGGAACTTCAAACCGGCACTAGGAAACAGACTGAGAAACCAGAGTAAAAGTTTCTCCTGCAACCCGTTCCCTTTGTGCTAGATGAACGAACGTCTCTCCACATGCTCATTTCTGAGAGATTAGTGTGTGTGAAAGCCGTACTTCACTTAGCTTTTTGGGAAAACAAAGTTTCTTTTCAGTTGCTAACTCCACTCCATACATATATATGGGGAGGTACTACCTCCAACTCGGTTTTACAGTGAAATCTGCAGGAACTTCCAACCGGCACTAGGAAACAGACTGAGAATCCAGAGTAAAAGTTTCTCCTGCATACCGTTCCGTTTGTGCTAGATGAACGAACGTCTCTCCACGTGCTCAGTTCTGAGAGATAAGTGTGTGTGAAAGCCGTCCTTCACCCAGCTTGTTGGGAACACAAAAGTTCTTATAAGTTGCCAACTCCACTCCATACATATATATGGGGAGGTACTTGCTTCAACTAGGATTTACAGTGAAAACTGCAGGAACTTCAAACCGGCACTAGGAAACAGACTGAGAAACCAGGGTAAAAGTTTCTCTTGCAACCCGTTCCCTTTTTGCTAGATGAACGAACGTCTATCCACATGCTCAGTTCTGAGAGATAAGTGTGTGTGAAAGCCGCCCTTCACCTAGCTTGTCGGGAACACAAAGATTCTTTTCTGTTGCAAACTCCACTCCATACATATATATGGGGAGGTACGAGCTCCAACTCGGTTTTAAAGTGAAAAATGCAGGAACTTCTAACCGGCACTAGGAAACAGACTGAGAAACCAGAGTAAAAGTTTCTCCTGCAACCCTTTCCCTTTGTGCTAGATGAACGAACGTCTCTCCACATGCTCAGTTCTGAGAGATAAGTGTGTGTGAAAGCCGTCCTTCAGCTAGCTTGTTGGGAACACAAAATTTCTTTTCAGTTGCAAACTCCACTCCATACATATATATGGGGGGGTACATGCTCCAACTCGGTTTTACAGTGAAAACTGCAGGAACTTGTAACCGGCACTAGGAAACAGACTGAGAAACCAGAGTAAAAGTTTCTCCTGCAACCCGTTCCCTTTGTGCTAGATGAACGAACGACTCTCCATATGCTAAGTTGTGAGAGATAATTGTTTGTGAAAGGCGACTTCACCTAGCATGTTTGGAACACAAGTTTCTTTTCAGTTGCAAACTCCACACCATACATATATAAGGGGAGGTACAAGCTCCAACTCGGTTTTACAGTGAAAAATGCAGGAACTTCAAACCGGCACTAGGAAACAGACTGAGAATCCAGAGTAAAAGTTTCTCCTGCAACCCGTTCCCTTTGTGCTAGATGAACGAACGTCTCTCCACATGCTCATTTCTGAGAGATTTGTTTGTGTGAAAGCCGTACTTCACCTAGCTTTTTGGGAACACAAAGTTTCTTTTCAGTTGCTAACTCCAATCCATACATATATATGGGGAAGTACTTGCTCCAACACGGTTTTACAGTGAAATCTGCAGGAACTTCAAACCGGCACTAGGAAACAGACTGAGAAACCTGAGTAAATGTTTCTCCTGCAACCCGTTCACTTTGTGCTAGATGAACGAAAGTCCCTCCACATGCTCAGTTCGGAGAGAAAAGTGTGTGTGAAAGCCGTCCTTCACCTAGCTTGTTGGGAACACAAAGTTTCTTTTCAGTTGCAAACTCCACTCCGTACATATAAATGGGGAGGTACGAGCTCCATCTCGGTTTTACAGAGAAAATTGCAGGAACTTCAAACCGTCACTAGGAAACAGACTGAGATACCAGAGTAAAAGTTTCTCCTGCAAAACTTTCCCTTTGTGCTAGATGAACGAACGTCTCTCCACATGCTCAGTTATGAGATATAAGTTTGTGTGAAAGCAGACTTCACCTAGCATGTTGGGAACACATAGTTTCTTTTCAGTAGCAAACTCCACTCCATACATATATATGGGGAGGTACAAGCTCCAACTCGGTTTTAAAGTGAAAACTGCAGGAAATTCAAACCGGCACTACTAAATAGACTGAGAAACCAGAGTAAAAGTTTCTCTTGCAACCCGTTCCCACTTTGCTAGATGAACGAACGTCTCTCCACATGCTCAGTTCTGAGATATAAGTGTGTGTGAAAGCCGACTTCAACTAGCATGTTGGGAACACAAAGTTTCTTTTCAGTTCCAAACTCCACACCATACATATATATGGGGAGGTACCTGTTCCAACTCGGTTTTACAGTGAAAACTGCAGGAACTTCAAACCGGCACTAGGAAACAGACTGAGAAACCAGGGTAAAAGTTTCTCCTGCAACCCGTTCCCTTTGTGCTAGATGAACGAACGTCTCTCCACATGCTCATTTCTGAGAGATTAGTGTGTGTGAAAGCCGTACTTCACTTAGCTTTTTGGGAAAACAAAGTTTCTTTTCAGTTGCTAACTCCACTCCATACATATATATGGGGAGGTACTACCTCCAACTCGGTTTTACAGTGAAATCTGCAGGAACTTCCAACCGGCACTAGGAAACAGACTGAGAATCCAGAGTAAAAGTTTCTCCTGCATACCGTTCCGTTTGTGCTAGATGAACGAACGTCTCTCCACGTGCTCAGTTCTGAGAGATAAGTGTGTGTGAAAGCCGTCCTTCACCCAGCTTGTTGGGAACACAAAAGTTCTTATAAGTTGCCAACTCCACTCCATACATATATATGGGGAGGTACTTGCTTCAACTAGGATTTACAGTGAAAACTGCAGGAACTTCAAACCGGCACTAGGAAACAGACTGAGAAACCAGGGTAAAAGTTTCTCTTGCAACCCGTTCCCTTTTTGCTAGATGAACGAACGTCTATCCACATGCTCAGTTCTGAGAGATAAGTGTGTGTGAAAGCCGCCCTTCACCTAGCTTGTCGGGAACACAAAGATTCTTTTCTGTTGCAAACTCCACTCCATACATATATATGGGGAGGTACGAGCTCCAACTCGGTTTTAAAGTGAAAAATGCAGGAACTTCTAACCGGCACTAGGAAACAGACTGAGAAACCAGAGTAAAAGTTTCTCCTGCAACCCTTTCCTTTGTGCTAGATGAACGAACGTCTCTCCACATGCTCAGTTCTGAGAGATAAGTGTGTGTGAAAGCCGTCCTTCAGCTAGCTTGTTGGGAACACAAAATTTCTTTTCAGTTGCAAACTCCACTCCATACATATATATGGGGGGGTACATGCTCCAACTCGGTTTTACAGTGAAAACTGCAGGAACTTGTAACCGGCACTAGGAAACAGACTGAGAAACCAGAGTAAAAGTTTCTCCTGCAACCCGTTCCCTTTGTGCTAGATGAACGAACGACTCTCCATATGCTAAGTTGTGAGAGATAATTGTTTGTGAAAGGCGACTTCACCTAGCATGTTGGGAACACAAGTTTCTTTTCAGTTGCAAACTCCACACCATACATATATAAGGGGAGGTACAAGCTCCAACTCGGTTTTACAGTGAAAAATGCAGGAACTTCAAACCGGCACTAGGAAACAGACTGAGAATCCAGAGTAAAAGTTTCTCCTGCAACCCGTTCCCTTTGTGCTAGATGAACGAACGTCTCTCCACATGCTCATTTCTGAGAGATTTGTTTGTGTGAAAGCCGTACTTCACCTAGCTTTTTGGGAACACAAAGTTTCTTTTCAGTTGCTAACTCCAATCCATACATATATATGGGGAAGTACTTGCTCCAACACGGTTTTACAGTGAAATCTGCAGGAACTTCAAACCGGCACTAGGAAACAGACTGAGAAACCTGAGTAAATGTTTCTCCTGCAACCCGTTCACTTTGTGCTAGATGAACGAAAGTCCCTCCACATGCTCAGTTCGGAGAGAAAAGTGTGTGTGAAAGCCGTCCTTCACCTAGCTTGTTGGGAACACAAAGTTTCTTTTCAGTTGCAAACTCCACTCCGTACATATAAATGGGGAGGTACGAGCTCCATTTCGGTTTTACAGAGAAAATTGCAGGAACTTCAAACCGTCACTAGGAAACAGACTGAGATACCAGAGTAAAAGTTTCTCCTGCAAAACTTTCCCTTTGTGCTAGATGAACGAACGTCTCTCCACATGCTCAGTTATGAGATATAAGTTTGTGTGAAAGCAGACTTCACCTAGCATGTTGGGAACACATAGTTTCTTTTCAGTAGCAAACTCCACTCCATACATATATATGGGGAGGTACAAGCTCCAACTCGGTTTTAAAGTGAAAACTGCAGGAAATTCAAACCGGCACTACTAAATAGACTGAGAAACCAGAGTAAAAGTTTCTCTTGCAACCCGTTCCCACTTTGCTAGATGAACGAACGTCTCTCCACATGCTCAGTTCTGAGATATAAGTGTGTGTGAAAGCCGACTTCAACTAGCATGTTGGGAACACAAAGTTTCTTTTCAGTTCCAAACTCCACACCATACATATATATGGGGAGGTACTTGTTCCAACTCGGTTTTACAGTGAAAACTGCAGGAACTTCAAACCGGCACTAGGAAACAGACTGAGAAACCAGGGTAAAAGTTTCTCCTGCAACCCGTTCCCTTTTTGCTAGATGAACGAACGTCTATCCACATGCTCAGTTCTGAGATTTAAGTGTGTGTGAAAGCCGCCCTTCACCTTGCTTGTCGGGAACACAAAGATTCTTTTCTTTTGCAAACTCCACTCCATATATATATATGGGGAGGTACGAGCTCCAACTCGGTTTTAAAGTGAAAACTGCAGGAACTTCTAAAAGGCACTAGGAAACAGACTGAGAAACCAGAGTAAAAGTTTCTCCTGCAACCCTTTCCTTTTGTGCTAGATGAACGAACGTCTCTCCACGTGCTCAGTTCTGAGAGATAAGTGTGTGTGAAAGCCGTCCTTCACCTAGCTTGTTGGGAACACAAAATTTCTTTTCAGTTGCAAACTCCACTCCATACATATATATGGGGGGGTACATGCTCCAACTCGGTTTTACAGTGAAAACTGCAGGAACTTGTAACCGGCACTAGGAAACAGACTGAGAAACCACAGTAAAAGTTTCTCCTGCAACCCGTTCCCTTTGTGCTAGATGAACGAACGTCTCTCCATATGCTAAGTTGTGAGAGATAATTGTTTGTGAAAGGCGGCTTCACCTAGCATGTTGGGAACACAAGTTTCTTTTCAGTTGCAAACTCCACACCATACATATATAAGGGGAGGTACAAGCTCCAACTCGGTTTTACAGTGAAAAATGCAGGAACTTCTAAAAGGCACTAGGAAACAGACTGAGAAACCAGAGTAAAAGTTTCTCCTGCAACCCTTTCCCTTTGTGCTAGATGAACGAACGTCTCTCCACGTGCTCAGTTCTGAGAGATAAGTGTGTGTGAAAGCCGTCCTTCACCTAGCTTGTTGGGAACACAAAATTTCTTTTCAGTTGCAAACTCCAATCCATACATATATATGGGGGGGTATATGCTCCAACTCGGTTTTACAGTGAAAACTGCAGGAACTTGTAACCGGCACTAGGAAACAGACTGAGAAACCAGAGTAAAAGTTTCTCCTGCAACCCGTTCCCTTTGTGCTAGATGAACGAACGTCTCTCCATATGCTAAGTTGTGAGAGATAATTGTTTGTGAAAGGCGGCTTCACCTAGCATGTTGGGAACACAAGTTTCTTTTCAGTTGCAAACTCCACACCATACATATATAAGGGGAGGTACAAGCTCCAACTCGGTTTTACAGTGAAAAATGCAGGAATTTCAAACCGGCACTAGGAAACAGACTGAGAAACCAGAGTAAAAGTTTCTCCTGCATACCGTTCCGTTTGTGCTAGATGAACGAACGTCTCTCCACGTGCTCAGTTCTGAGAGATAAGTGTGTGTGAAAGCCGTCCTTCACCCAGCTTGTTGGGAACACAAAAGTTCTTATAAGTTGCCAACTCCACTCCATACATATATATGGGGAGGTACTTGCTTCAACTAGGATTTACAGTGAAAACTACAGGAATTTCAAACCAGCACTAGGAAACAGACTTAGAATGCAGAGCAATAGTTTTTCATACAAACCGTTCCATTTGTGCTAGATGAACGAACGTCTCTACCCATGCTCATTTCTGAGAGATTAGTGTGTGTGAAAGCCGTACTTCACCTAGCTTTTTGGGAACACAAAGTTTCTTTTCAGTTGCTAACTCCACTCCATACATATATATGGGGAGGTACTTGCTCCAACACGGTTTTACAGTGAAATCTGCAGGAACTTCAAACCGGCACTAGGAAACAGACTGAGAAACCTGAGTAAAAGCTTCTCCTGCAACCCGTTCACTTTGTGCTAGATGAAAGAAAGTCCCTCCACATTCTCAGTTCGGAGAGAAAAGTGTGTGTGAAAGCCGTCCTTCACCTAGCTTGTTGGGAACACAAAGTTTTTTTCAGTTGCAAACTCCACTCCGTACATATAAATGGGGAGGTACGAGCTCCATCTCGGTTTTACAGAGAAAATTGCAGGAACTTCAAACCGTCACTAGGAAACAGACTGAGATACCAGAGTAAAAGTTTCTCCTGCAATACTTTCCCTTTGTGCTAGATGAACGAACGTCTCTCCACATGCTCAGTTATGAGATATAAGTTTGTGTGAAAGCAGACTTCACCTAGCATGTTGGGAACACATAGTTTCTTTTCAGTAGCAAACTCCACTCCATACATATATATGGGGAGGTACAAGCTCCAACTCGGTTTTAAAGTGAAAACTGCAGGAAATTCAAACCGGCACTACTAAATAGACTGAGAAACCAGAGTAAAAGTTTCTCTTGCAACCCGTTCCCATTTTGCTAGATGAACGAACGTCTCTCCACATGCTCAGTTCTGAGATATAAGTGTGTGTGAAAGCCTACTTCACCTAGCTTGTCGGGAACACAAAGATTCTTTTCTGTTGCAAACTCCACTCCATACATATATATGGGGAGGTACGAGCTCCAACTCGGTTTTAAAGTGAAAACTGCAGGAACTTCTAACCGGCACTAGGAAACAGACTGAGAAACCAGAGTAAAAGTTTCTCCTGCAACCCTTTCCCTTTGTGCTAGATGAACGAACGTCTCTCCACATGCTCAGTTCTGAGAGATAAGTGTGTGTGAAAGCCGTCCTTCAGCTAGCTTGTTGGGAACACAAAATTTCTTTTCAGTTGCAAACTCCACTCCATACATATATATGGGGGGGTACATGCTCCAACTCGGTTTTACAGTGAAAACTGCAGGAACTTGTAACCGGCACTAGGAAACAGACTGAGAAACCAGAGTAAAATTTCTCCTGCAACCCGTTCCCTTTGTGCTAGATGAACGAACGACTCTCCATATGATAAGTTGTGAGAGATAATTGTTTGTGAAAGGCGACTTCACCTAGCATGTTGGGAACACAAGTTTCTTTTCAGTTGCAAACTCCACACCATACATATATAAGGGGAGGTACAAGCTCCAACTCGGTTTTACAGTGAAACCTGCAGGAAATTCCAACCGGAACTAGGAAACAGACTGAGAAACCATGGTAAAAGTTTCTCCTGCAAACCGTTCCCTTTTTGCTAGATGAACGAACGTCTATCCACATGCTCAGTTCTGAGAGATAAGTGTGTGTGAAAGAAGCACTTCACCTAGCTTGACGGGAACACAAAGATTCTTTTCTGTTGCAAACTCCACTCCATACATATATATGGGGAGGTACGAGCTCCAACTCGGTTTTAAAGTGAAAACTGCAGGAACATCTAACCGGCACTAGGAAACAGACTGAGAAACCAGAGAAAAAGTTTCTCCTGCAAACCTTTCCCTTTGTGCTAGATGAACGAACGTCTATCCACATGCTCAGTTCTGAGAGATAAGTGTGTGTGAAAGCCGTCCTTCACCTAGCTTGTTGGGAACACAAAATTTCTTTTCAGTTGCAAACTCCACTCCATACATTTATATGGGGGGGTACATGCTCCAACTCGGTTTTACAGTGAAAACTGCAGGAACTTGTAACCGGCACTAGGAAACAGACTGAGAAACCAGAGTAAAAGTTTCTCCTGCAACCCGTTCCCTTTGTGCTAGATGAACGAACGTCTCTCCACATGCTCAGTTCTGAGAGAAATATGTGTGTGAAAACCGTCCTTCTACAAGCTTGTTGGGAACACAAAGTTACTTTTCAGTTGCAAACTCCACTCCATACATATATATGGGGAGGTACTTGCTCCAAATCTGTTTTACAGTGAAAACTGCAGGAACTTCAAACCGGCACTAGGAGACAGACTGAGAAACCAGAGTAAAATTTCTCCTTAAAAACCGTTCCATTTGTGCTAGATGAATGAACGTCTCTCCACATGCTCAGTTCTGAGAGATAAGTGTGTGTGAAAGCCGTCCTTCAACTATGTTGTTGGGAACACAAAGTTTCTTTTCAGTTGCTAAGTACACTCCATTCATATATATGGAGAGGTACTTGCTCCAACTCGGTTTTAAAGTGAAAACTGCAGGAATTTCAAACCGGCACTAGGAAACAGACTGAGAACCCAGAGTAAAATTTCCCCTGCAACCCGTTCCCTTTGTGCTAGATGAACGAACGTCTCTCCACATGCTTAGTTCTGAGAGGTAAGTGTGTGTGAAAGCCGCCCTTCACCTAGCTTGTTGGGAAAACAAAATTTCTTTTCAGTTGCAAACTCCACTCCATACATATATATGGGGAGGTACAAACACCAACTCGGTTTTACTGTGAAAAATGCAGGAACTTCAAACCGGCATTAGGAAATAGAATGAGAAACCAGAGTAAAATTTTTCCCTGAAACCCGTTCCCTTTGTGGTAGATGAACGAACGTCTCTCCACATGCTCATTTCTGAGAGATAAGTGTGTGTGAAAGCCGTTCTTCACCTTGCTTGTTTTGAACACAAAGTTTCCTTTCAGTTGCAAACTCCAGTCCATACATATATATGGGGAGGTACTAGCTCCAAATTGGTTTTACAGTGAAAACTGCAGGAACTTCATAACGGCACTAGGAAACATACTGAGAAACCAGAGAAATAGTTCCTCCTGCAACCCGTTCCCTTTAAACTAGATGAACGAAAGTCTATCCACATGCTCAGTTCTGAGAGATAAGTGTGTGTGAAAGCCGTCCTTCACTTACCATGTTGGGAACATAATTTTCTTTTCAGTTGCAAAATCCACTCCATACATATATATGGGGAGGTACTAGCTCTAACTCGGTTTTACAGTGAAAAATGCAGGAACATCAAACCGGCACTAGGAAACAGACTGAGAACCCAGAGTAAAATTTTCTCCTGCAACCCGTTCCATTTGTGCTAGATGAACGAACGTCTCCCCATATGCTCAGTTCTGAGTGATAATTGTGTGTGAAAGCCGACTTCACCTAGCTTGTTGGGAACACAAAGTTTCTTTTCAATTGCAAACCCCACTCCATACATAAATATGGGGAGGTACTAGCTCTAACTCGGTTTTACAGTGAAAACTGCAGGAACTTCAAACCTGTACTAGGAAACAGACTGAGAAACCAGAGAAAAAGTTTCTCCTGTAACCCTTTCCATTTGTGCTAGATGAACCATCTTCTCTCCACATGCTCAGTTCTGAGAGTTAAGTGTGTGTGAAAGCCGTTCTTCACCTAGCTTTTTGGGAACATAAATTTTCTTTTAACTAGCAAACTCCACTCCATACATATATATGGGGAAGTACTAGTTCCAACTCGGTATTACAGTGAAAACTGCAGGAACTTCAAACCGGCACTAGGAAACAGACTGAGAAACCAGAGTAAAAGTTTCTCCTGCTTCCCGTTCCCTTTGCGCTAGATGAACGAACGTCTCTCCACATGCTCATTTCTGAGAGATAACTTTGTGTGAAAGCCGTCCTTCACCAAGATTGTTGGGAACAAAAAGTTTCTTTTCAGTTGCAAACTCCACTCCATACATATATATGGGGAGGTACTATCTTCAACTCGGTTTTACAGTGAAAACTGCAGGAACTTCAAACAGGCACTAGGAAATAGACTGAGAAACCAGAGTTAAAGTTTCTCCTGCAAAAAGTTCCCTTTGTGCTAGATGAACGAAAGTCTCTCCACATTTTAAGTTCTGAGAGATAAGTGTGTGTGAAAGCCGCCTTTCACTTAGCTTGTTGGGAAACAAAGTTTCTTTTCAGTTGCAAACTACACTCCATACATATATATGGGGTGGTACAAACACCAACTCGGTTTTACAGTGCAAACTGCAGGAACTTCAAACCGGCAATAGGAAATAGAATGAGAAACCAGAGTAAAATTTTAACCTGCAACCCGTTCCCTTTGTGCTAGATGAACGAACGTCTCTCCACATTCTCAGTTCTGAGAGATTATTGTGTGTGAAAGCCATTCTTCAACTTGCTTGTTTTGAAAACAAAGTTTCTTTTAAGTTGCAAACTCCACTCCATACATATATATGGGGAAGTACAAGTTCCAACTCGTTTTTACAGTGAAAACTGCAGGAACTTCATAACGGCACTAGGAATCAGACTGAGAAACCAGAGTAAAAGTTTCTCCTGCAACCCGTTCCGTTTGTGCTAGATGAACGAACGTCTCTCCACATGCTCAGTTCTGAGAGATAAGTGTGTGTGAAAGCCGTCCTTCACCTAGCTTGTTGGGAACACAAAGTTTCTTTTCACTAGCAAACTCCACTCCATATATATATATGTGGTGGTACTAGCTCCAAAACTTTTTTCAAGGGAAAAATGCAGGAAATTCAAACCGGCAGTAGAAAACAGACTGAGAAACCAGAGAAAAATTTTCTCCTGCATACCGTTCCCTTTGTGCTAGATGAACGAACGTCTCTCCACATGCTCAGTTCTCAGAGATAAGTGTGTGTGAAAGCCGTCCTTCACCTAGCTTGTTGGGAAAACAAAGTTTATTTTCGGTAGCAAACTCCACTCCATAAATATATATGGGGAGGTACTAGCTCCAACTCGGTTTTACAGTGAAAACTGCAGGAACTTCAAACCGGCACTAGGAAACAGACTGAGAAAACAGAGTAAAGTTTCTCCGGCAACCCTTTCCCTTTGTGCTAGATGAATGAACGTCTCTCCACATGCTCAGTTCTGAGAGATAAGTGTGTGTGAAGCCGACCTTCAACTAGATTGTTGGGAACACAAAGTTCCTTTTCAGTTGCAAACTCCACTCCTTACATATATATGGGGAGGTACGAGCTCCAACTCTGTTTTACAGTGAAAACTGCAGGAACGTCAAACCGGCACTAGGAAACAGACTGAGAAACCAGAGTAAAAGTTTCTCCTGCAACCCGTTCCCTTTGAGCTACATGAACGAACGTCTCTCCACATGCTCAGTTCTGAGAGATAATTGTGTGTGAAAGCCGTTCTTCACCTTGCTTGTTTTGAACACAAAGTTTCTTTTCAATTGCAAACTACACTCCATACATATATATGGGGAGGTACTAGCTCCAACTTGGTTTTACAGTGAAAACTGCAGGAACTTCATAACGGCACTAGGAAACATACTGAGAAACCAGAGAAATAGTTCCTCCTGCAACCCGTTCCCTTTGAACTAGATGAACGAAAGTCTATCCACATGCTCAGTTCTGAGAGATAAGTGTGTGTGAAAGCCGTCCTTCACTTAATTGTTGGGAACACAAAGTTTCTTTTCAGTTGCAAAATCCACTCCATACATATATATGAGGAGGTACTAGCTCCATATCTGTTTTACAGTGAAAACTGCAGGAACTTCAAAACGGCACTAGGAAACAGACTGAGAAACCAGTGAAAAAGTTTCTCCTGCAACCCATTCCTTTTGTCCTAGATTAACGAACGTCTCTCCACAATCTCAGTTCTGAGAGATAAGTGTCTGTGAAAGCCGTGCTTCACCAACCTTTTTGGGAACACAAACTTTCTTTTCAGTTGCAAACTCCACTCCATACATATATATGGGGAGGTACTAGTTCTAACTCGGTTTTACAGTGAAAACTGCAGGAACTTCAAACCGGCACTAGCAAACAGACTGAGAACCCAGAGTAAAATTTTCTCCTGCAACCCGTTCCCTTTGTGCTAGATGAACGAACGTCTCTCCACATGCTCAGTTCTGAGAGATAATTGTCTGTGAAAGCCGTGCTTCACCAACCTTTTTGGGAAAACAAACTTTCTTTTCAGTTGCAAACTCCACTCCATACATATATATGGGGAGGTACTAGCTCTAACTCGGTTTTACAGTGAAAACTGCAGGAACTTCAAACCGGCACTAGGAAACAGACTGAGAAACCAGAGTAAAAGTTTCTCCTGCAACCCGTTCCCTTTGTGCTAGATGAACCAACTTCTCTCCACATGCTCAGTTCTGAGAGATATGTGTGTGTGAAATCCGTTCTTCAACTATCTTGTTGGGAACACAAATATTCTTTTCACTAGCAAACTCCACTCCATACATATATATGGGGAAGTACTAGCTCCAACTCGATATTACAGTGAAAACTGCAGGAACTTCATACAGGCACTAGGAAACAGACTGAGATACCAGAGTAAAAGTTTCTCCTGCAACCCGTTCCATTTGTGCTAGATGAACGAACGTCTCTCCACATGCTCATTTCTGAGGGATAAGTGTGTGTGAAAGCCGTCCTTCACCAAGATTGTTGGGAACAAATAGTTTCTTTTCATTTGCAAATTCCACAACATATATATATATGTGGTGGTACTAGCTCCAACTCTGTTTTAAATTGAAAAATGCAGGAAATTCAAACCGGCAGTAGAAAACAGACTGAGAAACCAGAGAAAAAGTTTCTCCTGCAAACCGTTCCTTTTGTGCTAGATGAACGAACGTCTCTCCACATGCTCATTTCTGAGAGATAATGTGTGTGAAAGCCGTCCTTCACCTAGATTGTTGGGAACACAAAGTTTCTTTACAGTTGCAAACTCCACTCCATACATATATATCGGGAGGTACTAGCTTAAACTCGGTTTTACAGTGAAAACTGCAGGAATTTCAAAAAGGCACTAGGAAATAGACTGAGAATCCAGAGTTAAAGTTTCACCAGCAACCCGTTCCCTTTGTGCTAGATGAACGAACGCCTCTCCACATGCTCAGTTCTGAGAGATAAATGTGTGTGAAAGCCGTCCTTCACATATCTTGTTGGGAACACAAAGTTTCTTTTCAGTTGCAAAGTACACTCCATTCATATATATGGGGAGGTACTTACTCCAACTCGGTTTTACAGTGAAAACTGCAGGAACTTCAAAACGGCACTAGGAAACAGACTGAGAACCAAGAGTAAAAGTTTTCCCTGCAACCCGTTCCCTTTGTGCTAGATGAACGAACACCTCTCCACATGCTCATTTCTGAGACATAATTGTGTGTGAAAGCCGTCCTTCACCAAGATTGTTGGGAACACAAAGTTTCTTTTCAGGTGCAAACTCCACTCCATACATATATATGGGGAGGTACTAGCTTCAACTCGGTTTTACAGAGAAAACTGCAGGAACTTCAAACAGGCACTAGGAAATAGACTGAGAAACCAGAGTTAAAGTTTCCCCTGCAAACCGTTCCCTTTGGGCTAGATGAATGAAAGTCTCTCCACATGCTCAGTTCTGAGAGATAAGTGTGTGTGAAAGCCGTCCTTCACCTAGCTTGTTGGTAACACAAAGTATCTTTTCACTTGCAAACTCCACTCCATACATATATATGGGGAGGTAGTAGCTCCAACTCGGTTTTTCAGTGAGAACTGCAAGAACTTCAAAACGGCAGTAGGAAACAGACTGAGATACCAGAGTAAAACTTTCCCCTGCAACACGTTCCCTTTGTGCTAGATGAACGAACGTCTCTCCACATGCTCAGTTCTGAGAGGTAAGTGTTTGTGAAAGCCGCCCTTCAACTAGCTTGTTGGGAAAACAAAGTTTCTTTTCAGTTGCAAACTACACTCCATATATATATATGGGGAGGTACAAACACCAACTCGGTTTTACTGTGAAAAATGCAGGAACTTCAAACCGGCAATAGGAAATAGAATGAGAAACCAGAGAAAAATTTTCCCCTGCAACCCGTTCCCTTTGTGCTAGATGAACGAACGTCTCTCCACATGCTCATTTCTGAGAGATAAGTGTGTGTGAAAGCCGTCCTACACTTACCTTGTTGGGAACATAATTTTCTTTTCAGTTGCAAAATCCACTCCATAAATATATATGGAGAGGTACTAGCTCCAAATCTGTTTTAAAGTGAAAACTGCAGGAACTTCAAAACGGCACTAGGAAACAGACTGAGAAACCAGTGAAAAAGTTTCTCCTGCAACCCGTTCATTTTTTGCTAGATGAACGAACGTCTCTCCACATGCTCAGTTCTGAGAGATAAGTGTCTGTGAAAGCCGTGCTTCACCAAACTTTTTGGGAACACAAACTTTCTTTTAAGTTGCAAACTCCACTCCATACATATATATGGGGAGGTACTAGCTCTAACTCGGTTTTACAGTGCAAACTGCAGGAACTTCAAACCGGCAATAGGAAATAGAATGAGAAACCAGAGTAAAATTTTAACCTGCAACCCGTTCCCTTTGTGCTAGATGAACGAACGTCTCTCCACATTCTCAGTTCTGAGAGATTATTGTGTGTGAAAGCCGTTCTTCAACTTGCTTGTTTTGAAAACAAAGTTTCTTTTAAGTTGCAAACTCCACTCCATACATATATATGGGGAAGTACAAGTTCCAACTCGTTTTTACAGTGAAAACTGCAGGAACTTCATAACGGCACTAGGAATCAGACTGAGAAACCAGAGTAAAAGTTTCTCCTGCAACCCGTTCCGTTTGTGCTAGATGAACGAACGTCTCTCCACATGCTCAGTTCTGAGAGATAAGTGTGTGTGAAAGCCGTCCTTCACCTAGCTTGTTGGGAACACAAAGTTTCTTTTCAATTGCAAACCCCACTCCATACATAAATATGGGGAGGTACTAGCTCTAACTCGGTTTTACAGTGAAAACTGCAGGAACTTCAAACCTGTACTAGGAAACAGACTGAGAAACCAGAGAAAAAGTTTCTCCTGTAACCCTTTCCATTTGTGCTAGATGAACCATCTTCTCTCCACATGCTCAGTTCTGAGAGTTAAGTGTGTGTGAAAGCCGTTCTTCACCTAGCTTTTTGGGAACATAAATTTTCTTTTAACTAGCAAACTCCACTCCATACATATATATGGGGAAGTACTAGTTCCAACTCGGTATTACAGTGAAAACTGCAGGAACTTCAAACCGGCACTAGGAAACAGACTGAGAAACCAGAGTAAAAGTTTCTCCTGCTTCCCGTTCCCTTTGCGCTAGATGAACGAACGTCTCTCCACATGCTCATTTCTGAGAGATAACTTTGTGTTAAAGCCGTCCTTCACCAAGATTGTTGGGAACAAAAAGTTTCTTTTCAGTTGCAAACTCCACTCCATACATATATATGGGGAGGTACTATCTTCAACTCGGTTTTACAGTGAAAACTGCAGGAACTTCAAACAGGCACTAGGAAATAGACTGAGAAACCAGAGTTAAAGTTTCTCCTGCAAAAAGTTCCCTTTGTGCTAGATGAACGAAAGTCTCTCCACATTTTAAGTTCTGAGAGATAAGTGTGTGTGAAAGCCGCCTTTCACTTAGCTTGTTGGGAAACAAAGTTTCTTTTCAGTTGCAAACTACACTCCATACATATATATGGGGTGGTACAAACACCAACTCGGTTTTACAGTGCAAACTGCAGGAACTTCAAACCGGCAATAGGAAATAGAATGAGAAACCAGAGTAAAATTTTAACCTGCAACCCGTTCCCTTTGTGCTAGATGAACGAACGTCTCTCCACATTCTCAGTTCTGAGAGATTATTGTGTGTGAAAGCCATTCTTCAACTTGCTTGTTTTGAAAACAAAGTTTCTTTTAAGTTGCAAACTCCACTCCATACATATATATGGGGAAGTACAAGTTCCAACTCGTTTTTACAGTGAAAACTGCAGGAACTTCATAACGGCACTAGGAATCAGACTGAGAAACCAGAGTAAAAGTTTCTCCTGCAACCCGTTCCGTTTGTGCTAGATGAACGAACGTCTCTCCACATGCTCAGTTCTGAGAGATAAGTGTGTGTGAAAGCCGTCCTTCACCTAGCTTGTTGGGAACACAAAGTTTCTTTTCACTAGCAAACTCCACTCCATATATATATATGTGGTGGTACTAGCTCCAAAACTTTTTTCAAGGGAAAAATGCAGGAAATTCAAACCGGCAGTAGAAAACAGACTGAGAAACCAGAGAAAAATTTTCTCCTGCATACCGTTCCCTTTGTGCTAGATGAACGAACGTCTCTCCACATGCTCAGTTCTCAGAGATAAGTGTGTGTGAAAGCCGTCCTTCACCTAGCTTGTTGGGAAAACAAAGTTTATTTTCGGTAGCAAACTCCACTCCATAAATATATATGGGGAGGTACTAGCTCCAACTCGGTTTTACAGTGAAAACTACAGGAACTTCAAACCGGCACTAGGAAACAGACTGAGAAAACAGAGTAAAGTTTCTCCGGCAACCCTTTCCCTTTGTGCTAGATGAATGAACGTCTCTCCACATGCTCAGTTCTGAGAGATAAGTGTGTGTGAAGCCGACCTTCAACTAGATTGTTGGGAACACAAAGTTCCTTTTCAGTTGCAAACTCCACTCCTTACATATATATGGGGAGGTACGAGCTCCAACTCTGTTTTACAGTGAAAACTGCAGGAACGTCAAACCGGCACTAGGAAACAGACTGAGAAACCAGAGTAAAAGTTTCTCCTGCAACCCGTTCCCTTTGAGCTACATGAACGAACGTCTCTCCACATGCTCAGTTCTGAGAGATAATTGTGTGTGAAAGCCGTTCTTCACCTTGCTTGTTTTGAACACAAAGTTTCTTTTCAATTGCAAACTACACTCCATACATATATATGGGGAGGTACTAGCTCCAACTTGGTTTTACAGTGAAAACTGCAGGAACTTCATAACGGCACTAGGAAACATACTGAGAAACCAGAGAAATAGTTCCTCCTGCAACCCGTTCCCTTTGAACTAGATGAACGAAAGTCTATCCACATGCTCAGTTCTGAGAGATAAGTGTGTGTGAAAGCCGTCCTTCACTTAATTGTTGGGAACACAAAGTTTCTTTTCAGTTGCAAAATCCACTCCATACATATATATGAGGAGGTACTAGCTCCATATCTGTTTTACAGTGAAAACTGCAGGAACTTCAAAACGGCACTAGGAAACAGACTGAGAAACCAGTGAAAAAGTTTCTCCTGCAACCCATTCCTTTTGTCCTAGATTAACGAACGTTTCTCCACAATCTCAGTTCTGAGAGATAAGTGTCTGTGAAAGCCGTGCTTCACCAACCTTTTTGGGAACACAAACTTTCTTTTCAGTTGCAAACTCCACTCCATACATATATATGGGGAGGTACTAGTTCTAACTCGGTTTTACAGTGAAAACTGCAGGAACTTCAAACCGGCACTAGCAAACAGACTGAGAACCCAGAGTAAAATTTTCTCCTGCAACCCGTTCCCTTTGTGCTAGATGAACGAACGTCTCTCCACATGCTCAGTTCTGAGAGATAATTGTCTGTGAAAGCCGTGCTTCACCAACCTTTTTGGGAAAACAAACTTTCTTTTCAGTTGCAAACTCCACTCCATACATATATATGGGGAGGTACTAGCTCTAACTCGGTTTTACAGTGAAAACTGCAGGAACTTCAAACCGGCACTAGGAAACAGACTGAGAAACCAGAGTAAAAGTTTCTCCTGCAACCCGTTCCCTTTGTGCTAGATGAACCAACTTCTCTCCACATGCTCAGTTCTGAGAGATATGTGTGTGTGAAATCCGTTCTTCAACTATCTTGTTGGGAACACAAATATTCTTTTCACTAGCAAACTCCACTCCATACATATATATGGGGAAGTACTAGCTCCAACTCGATATTACAGTGAAAACTGCAGGAACTTCATACAGGCACTAGGAAACAGACTGAGATACCAGAGTAAAAGTTTCTCCTGCAACCCGTTCCATTTGTGCTAGATGAACGAACGTCTCTCCACATGCTCATTTCTGAGGGATAAGTGTGTGTGAAAGCCGTCCTTCACCAAGATTGTTGGGAACAAATAGTTTCTTTTCATTTGCAAATTCCACAACATATATATATATGTGGTGGTACTAGCTCCAACTCTGTTTTAAATTGAAAAATGCAGGAAATTCAAACCGGCAGTAGAAAACAGACTGAGAAACCAGAGAAAAAGTTTCTCCTGCAAACCGTTCCTTTTGTGCTAGATGAACGAACGTCTCTCCAC
Source organism: Camelus bactrianus (assembly GCF_048773025.1). Classification (NCBI taxonomy): domain Eukaryota; kingdom Metazoa; phylum Chordata; class Mammalia; order Artiodactyla; family Camelidae; genus Camelus; species Camelus bactrianus. Next base: position 137,313,836 of record NC_133539.1, on the reverse strand, counting down.
ATGCTCATTTCTGAGAGATAATGTGTGTGAAAGCCGTCCTTCACCTAGATTGTTGGGAACACAAAGTTTCTTTACAGTTGCAAACTCCACTCCATACATATATATCGGGAGGTACTAGCTTAAACTCGGTTTTACAGTGAAAACTGCAGGAATTTCAAAAAGGCACTAGGAAATAGACTGAGAATCCAGAGTTAAAGTTTCACCAGCAACCCGTTCCCTTTGTGCTAGATGAACGAACGCCTCTCCACATGCTCAGTTCTGAGAGATAAATGTGTGTGAAAGCCGTCCTTCACATATCTTGTTGGGAACACAAAGTTTCTTTTCAGTTGCAAAGTACACTCCATTCATATATATGGGGAGGTACTTACTCCAACTCGGTTTTACAGTGAAAACTGCAGGAACTTCAAAACGGCACTAGGAAACAGACTGAGAACCAAGAGTAAAAGTTTTCCCTGCAACCCGTTCCCTTTGTGCTAGATGAACGAACACCTCTCCACATGCTCATTTCTGAGACATAATTGTGTGTGAAAGCCGTCCTTCACCAAGATTGTTGGGAACACAAAGTTTCTTTTCAGGTGCAAACTCCACTCCATACATATATATGGGGAGGTACTAGCTTCAACTCGGTTTTACAGAGAAAACTGCAGGAACTTCAAACAGGCACTAGGAAATAGACTGAGAAACCAGAGTTAAAGTTTCCCCTGCAAACCGTTCCCTTTGGGCTAGATGAATGAAAGTCTCTCCACATGCTCAGTTCTGAGAGATAAGTGTGTGTGAAAGCCGTCCTTCACCTAGCTTGTTGGTAACACAAAGTATCTTTTCACTTGCAAACTCCACTCCATACATATATATGGGGAGGTAGTAGCTCCAACTCGGTTTTTCAGTGAGAACTGCAAGAACTTCAAAACGGCAGTAGGAAACAGACTGAGATACCAGAGTAAAACTTTCCCCTGCAACCCGTTCCCTTTGTGCTAGATGAACGAACGTCTCTCCACATGCTCAGTTCTGAGAGGTAAGTGTTTGTGAAAGCCGCCCTTCAACTAGCTTGTTGGGAAAACAAAGTTTCTTTTCAGTTGCAAACTACACTCCATATATATATATGGGGAGGTACAAACACCAACTCGGTTTTACTGTGAAAAATGCAGGAACTTCAAACCGGCAATAGGAAATAGAATGAGAAACCAGAGAAAAATTTTCCCCTGCAACCCGTTCCCTTTGTGCTAGATGAACGAACGTCTCTCCACATGCTCATTTCTGAGAGATAAGTGTGTGTGAAAGCCGTCCTACACTTACCTTGTTGGGAACATAATTTTCTTTTCAGTTGCAAAATCCACTCCATAAATATATATGGAGAGGTACTAGCTCCAAATCTGTTTTAAAGTGAAAACTGCAGGAACTTCAAAACGGCACTAGGAAACAGACTGAGAAACCAGTGAAAAAGTTTCTCCTGCAACCCGTTCATTTTTTGCTAGATGAACGAACGTCTCTCCACATGCTCAGTTCTGAGAGATAAGTGTCTGTGAAAGCCGTGCTTCACCAAACTTTTTGGGAACACAAACTTTCTTTTAAGTTGCAAACTCCACTCCATACATATATATGGGGAGGTACTAGCTCTAACTCGGTTTTACAGTGCAAACTGCAGGAACTTCAAACCGGCAATAGGAAATAGAATGAGAAACCAGAGTAAAATTTTAACCTGCAACCCGTTCCCTTTGTGCTAGATGAACGAACGTCTCTCCACATTCTCAGTTCTGAGAGATTATTGTGTGTGAAAGCCGTTCTTCAACTTGCTTGTTTTGAAAACAAAGTTTCTTTTAAGTTGCAAACTCCACTCCATACATATATATGGGGAAGTACAAGTTCCAACTCGTTTTTAAAGTGAAAACTGCAGGAACTTCATAACGGCACTAGGAATCAGACTGAGAAACCAGAGTAAAAGTTTCTCCTGCAACCCGTTCCGTTTGTGCTAGATGAACGAACGTCTCTCCACATGCTCAGTTCTGAGAGATAAGTGTGTGTGAAAGCCGTCCTTCACCTAGCTTGTTGGGAACACAAAGTTTCTTTTCACTAGCAAACTCCACTCCATATATATATATGTGGTGGTACTAGCTCCAAAACTTTTTTCAAGGGAAAAATGCAGGAATTTCAAACCGGCAGTAGAAAATAGACTGAGAAACCAGAGAAAAATTTTCTCCTGCATACCGTTCCCTTTGTGCTAGATGAACGAACGTCTCTCCACATGCTCAGTTCTCAGAGATAAGTGTGTGTGAAAGCCGTCCTTCACCTAGCTTGTTGAGAAAACAAAGTTTATTTTCGGTAGTAAACTCCACTCCATAAATATATATGGGGAGGTACTAGCTCCAACTCGGTTTTACAGTGAAAACTGCAGGAACTTCAAACCGGCACTAGGAAACAGACTGAGAAAACAGAGTAAAAGTTTATCCGGCAACCCTTTCCCTTTGTGCTAGATGAATGAACGTCTCTCCACATGCTCAGTTCTGAGAGATAAGTGTGTGTGAAGCCGACCTTCACCTAGATTGTTGGGAACACAAAGTTCCTTTTCAGTTGCAAACTCCACTCCTTACATATATATGGGGACGTACGGGCTCCAACTCTGTTTTACAGTGAAAACTGCAGGAACGTCAAACCGGCACTAGGAAACAGACTGAGAAACCAGAGTAAAAGTTTCTCCTGCAACCCGTTCCCTTTGAGCTACATGAACGAACGTCTCTCCACATGCTCAGTTCTGAGAGATAATTGTGTGTGAAAGCCGTTCTACACCTTGCTTGTTTTGAACACAAAGTTTCTTTTCAATTGCAAACTACACTCCATACATATATATGGGGAGGTACTAGCTCCAACTTGGTTTTACAGTGAAAACTGCAGGAACTTCATAACGGCACTAGGAAACATACTGAGAAACCAGAGAAATAGTTCCTCCTGCAACCCGTTCCCTTTGAACTAGATGAACGAAAGTCTATCCACATGCTCAGTTCTGAGAGATAAGTGTGTGTGAAAGCCGTAATTCATTTACCTTGTTGGGAACACAAAGTTTCTTTTCAGTTGCAAAATCCACTCCATACATATATATGAGGAGGTACTAGCTCCATATCTGTTTTACAGTGAAAACTGCAGGAACTTCAAAACGGCACTAGGAAACAGACTGAGAAACCAGTGAAAAAGTTTTCCTGCAACCCATTCCTTTTGTCCTAGATTAACGAACGTCTCTCCACATTCTCAGTTCTGAGAGATAAGTGTCTGTGAAAGCCGTGTTTCACCAACCTTTTTGGGAACACAAACTTTCTTTTCAGTTGCAAACTCCACTCCATACATATATATGGGGAGGTACTAGTTCTAACTCGGTTTTACAGTGAAAACTGCAGGAACTTCAAACCGGCACTAGCAAACAGACTGAGAACCCAGAGTAAAATTTTCTCCTGCAACCCGTTCCTTTTGTGCTAGATGAACGAACGTCTCTCCACATGCTCAGTTCTGAGAGATAATTGTCTGTGAAAGCCGTGCTTCACCAACCTTTTTGGGAAAACAAACTTTCTTTTTAGTTGCAAACTCCACTCCATACATATATATGGGGAGGTACTAGCTCTAACTCGGTTTTACAGTGAAAACTGCAGGAACTTCAAACCGGCACTAGGAAACAAACAGAGAAACCAGAGTAAAAGTTTCTCCTGCAACCCGTTCCCTTTGTGCTAGATGAACCAACTTCTCTCCACATGCTCAGTTCTGAGAGATATGTGTGTGAGAAATCCGTTCTTCAACTATCTTGTTGGGAACACAAATATTCTTTTCACTAGCAAACTCCACTCCATACATATATATGGGGAAGTACTAGCTCCAACTCGATATTACAGTGAAAACTGCAGGAACTTCATACAGGCACTAGGAAACAGACTGAGAAACCAGAGTAAAAGTTTCTCCTGCAACCCGTTCCATTTGTGCTAGATGAACGAACGTCTCTCCACATGCTCATTTCTGAGGGGTAAGTGTGTGTGAAAGCCGTCCTTCACCAAGATTGTTGGGAACAAATAGTTTCTTTTCATTTGCAAATTCCACAACATACATATATATGTGGTGGTACTAGCTCCAACTCTGTTTTAAAGGGAATAATGCAGGAAATTCAAACCGGCAGTAGAAAACAGACTGAGAAACCAGAGAAAAAGTTTCTCCTGCAAACCGTTCCCTTTGTGCTAGATGAACGAACGTCTCTCCACATGCTCATTTCTGAGAGATAATGTGTGTGAAAGCCGTCCTTCACCTAGATTGTTGGGAACACAAAGTTTCTTTTCAGTTGCAAACTCCACTCCATACATATATATCGGGAGGTACTAGCTTAAACTCGGTTTTACAGTGAAAACTGCAGGAATTTCAAAAAGGCACTAGGAAATAGACTGAGAAACCAGAGTTAAAGTTTCACCAGCAACCCGTTCCCTTTGTGCTAGATGAACGAACGCCTCTCCACATGCTCAGTTCTGAGAGATAAATGTGTGTGAAAGCCGTCCTTCACATATCTTGTTGGGAACACAAAGTTTCTTTTCAGTTGCAAAGTACACTCCATTCATATATATGGGGAGGTACTTGCTCCAACTCGGTTTTACAGTGAAAACTGCAGGAATTTCAAAACGGCACTAGGAAACAGACTGAGAACCAAGAGTAAAAGTTTTCCCTGCAACCCGTTCCCTTTGTGCTAGATGAACGAACACCTCTCCACATGCTCATTTCTGAGACATAATTGTGTGTGAAAGCCGTCCTTCACCAAGATTGTTGGGAACACAAAGTTTCTTTTCAGGTGCAAACTCCACTCCATACATATATATGGGGATGTACTAGCTTCAACTCGGTTTTACAGAGAAAACTGCAGGAACTTCAAAAAGGCACTAGGAAATAGACTGAGAAACCAGAGTTAAAGTTTCCCCTGCAAACCGTTCCCTTTGTGCTAGATGAACGAAAGTCTCTCCACATGCTCAGTTCTGAGAGATAAGTGTGTGTGAAAGCCGTCCTTCACCTAGCTTGTTGGTAACACAAAGTATCTTTTCACTTGCAAACTCCACTGCATACATATATATGGGGAGGTAGTAGCTCCAACTCGGTTTTACAGTGAGAACTGCAAGAACTTCAAAACGGCAGTAGGAAACAGACTGAGATACCAGAGTAAAACTTTCCCCTGCAACCCGTTCCCTTTGTGCTAGATGAACGAACGTCTCTCCACATGCTCAGTTCTGAGAGGTAATTGTTTGTGAAAGCCGCCCTTCAACTAGCTTGTTGGGAAAACAAAGTTTCTTTTCAGTTGCAAAATACACTCCATATATATATATGGGGAGGTACAAACACCAACTCGGTTTTACTGTGAAAAATGCAGGAACTTCAAACCGGCAATAGGAAATAGAATGAGAAACCAGAGAAAAATTTTCCCCTGCAACCCGTTCCCTTTGTGCTAGATGAACGAACGTCTCTCCACATGCTCATTTCTGAGAGATAAGTGTGTGTGAAAGCCGTCCTACACTTACCTTGTTAGGAACATAATTTTCTTTTCAGTTGCAAAATCCACTCCATAAATATATATGGAGAGGTACTAGCTCCAAATCTGTTTTAAAGTGAAAACTGCAGGAACTTCAAAACGGCACTAGGAAACAGACTGAGAAACCAGTGAAAAAGTTTCTCCTGCAACCCGTTCATTTTTTGCTAGATGAACGAACGTCTCTCCACATGCTCAGTTCTGAGAGATAAGTGTCTGTGAAAGCCGTGCTTCACCAAACTTTTTGGGAACACAAACTTTCTTTTAAGTTGCAAACTCCACTCCATACATATATATGGGGAGGTACTAGCTCTAACTCGGTTTTACAGTGCAAACTGCAGGAACTTCAAACCGGCACTAGGAAACAGACTGAGAACCCAGAGTAAAATTTTCTCCTGCAAACCGTTCCCTTTGTGCTAGATGAACGAACGTCTCCCCACATGCTCAGTTCTGAGAGATAATTGTCTGTGAAAGCCTACTTCACCTGGCTCGTTTTGAACACAAAGTTTCTTTTCAATTGCAAACCCACTCCATACATATATATGGGGAGGTACTAGCTCTAACTCGGTTTTACAGTGAAAAGTGCAGGAACTTCAAACCTGTACTAGGAAACAGACTGAGAAACCAGAGAAAAGTTTCTCCTGTAACCCGTTCCCTTTGTGCTAGATGAACCAAATTCTCTCCACATGCTCAGTTCTGAGGGTTAAGTGTGTGTGAAAGCCGCCCTTCACCTAGCTTGTTGGGAAAACAAAGTTTCTTTTCAGTTGCAAACTACACTCCATACATATATATGGGGAGGTACAAACACCAACTCGGTTTTACAGTGAAAACTGCAGGAACTTCAAACCGGCAATAGGAAATAGAATGAGAAACCAGAGTAAAATTTTAACATGCAACCCGTTCCCTTTGTGCTAGATGAACGAACGTCTCTCCACATGCTCAGTTCTGAGAGATAATTGTGTGTGAATGCCGTTCTTCACCTTGCTTGTTTTGAAAACAAAGTTTCTTTTCAGTTGCAAACTCCACTCCATACATATATATGGGGAAGTACTAGCTCCAACTCGTTTTTATAGTGAAAACTGCAAGAAATTCATACCGGCACTAGGAATCAGACTGAGAAACCAGAGTAAAAGTTTCTCCTGCATACCGTTCCCTTTGTGCTAGATGAACGAACGTCTCTCCACATGCTCAGTTCTCAGAGATATGTGTGTGTGAAAGCCTTACTTCACCTAGCTTGTTGGGACCACAAAGTTTCTTTTCAGTAGCAAACTCCACTCCATACATATATATGGGTAGGTACTAGCTCCAACTCGGTTTTATAGTGAAAACTGCAGGAAATTCAAACCGGCACTAAGAAACAGACTGAGAAACCAGAGAAAATTTTCTCCTGCATACCGTTCCCTTTGTGCTACATGAAAGAACGTCTCTCCACATGCTCAGTTCTCAGAGATAAGTGTGTGTGAAAGCCGTCCTTCAAATATCTTGTTGGGAAAACAAAGTTTCTTTTATGTAGCAAACTCCACTCCATACATATATATGGGGAGGTACTAGTTCCAACTCGGTTTTACAGTGAAAACTGCAGGAATTTCAAAAAGGCACTAGGAAATAAACTGAGAAACCAGGGTTAAACTTTCACCAGAAACCCGTTCCCTTTGTGCTAGATGAACGAACCTCTCTACACATGCTCAGTTCTGAGAGATAAGTGAGTGTGAAAGCCGTCCTTCACCTAGCTTGTTGGGAACATAAAGTTCTTTTCAGTAGCATACTCCACTCCATACATATATATGGGTAGGTACGATCACCTACTCGGTTTTACAGTGAAAACTGCAGGAAATTCAAACCAGCACTAGGAAACTGACTGAGAAACCAGAGTAATATTTTCTCCTGCAACCCGTTCTTTTGTGCTAGATGAACGAACGTCTCTCCACATGCTCAGTTCTGAGATATAAGTGTGTGTGAAAGCCGACTTCACCTAGCATGTTGGGAACACAAAGTTTCTTTTCAGTTGAAAACTACACTCCATACATATATATGGGGAAGTTTAAGCTCCAACTCGGTTTTACAGTGAAAAATGCAGGAACTTCAAACCGGCACTAGGAAACAGACGAAGAAACCAGAGTAAAATTTCTCCTGCAAACCGTTCCATTTGTGCTAGATGAACGAACGTCTCTCCACATGCTCAGTTCTGAGAGATAAGTGTGTGTGAAAGCCGTCCTTCACCTAGCTTGTTGGGAACACAAAATTTCTTTTCAGTTGCAAAGTACACTCCATTCATATATATCGGGAGGTACTTGCTCCAACTCGGTTTTACAGTGAAAACTGCAGGAACTTCGAACCGGCACTAGGAAACAGAAGGAGAACCCAGAGTAAAAGTTTCTCCTGCAACACGTTCCCTGTGTGCTAGATGAACGAACGTCTCTCCACATGCTCAGTTCTGAGAAATAATTGTGTGTGAAAGCCTTCCTTCATCTAGCTTGTTGGGAACACAAAGTTTCTTTTCAATTGCAAACTCCACTCCATACATATATATGGGGAATTACGAGCTACAAATCGGTTTTACAGTGAAAATTGCAGGAACTTCAAACCGGCACTAGGAAACAGACTGAGAAACCAGAGTAAAAGTTTCTCCTGCAACCCGTTCCCTTTGTGCTAGATGAACGAAATTCTCTCCACATGCTCATTTCTGAGAGATAATTGTGTGTGAAAGCCGCCCTTCACCTAGCTTGTTGGGAAAACAAAGTTTCTTATCAGTTGCAAACTACACTCCATACATATATATGGGGAGGTACAAACACCAACTCGGTTTTACAGTGAAAAATGCAGGAACTTCAAACCGGCAATAGGAAATAGAATGAGAAACCAGAGTAAAATTTTCCCCTGCAACCCGTTCCCTTGGGGCTAGATGAACGAACGTCTCTCCACATGCTCAGTTCTGAGAGAAAATTGTGTGTGAAAGCCGTCCTTCACTTAACTTGTGGGAACACATAGTTTCTTTTCAGTTGCAAACTCCACACCATACATATATATGAGGAGGTACTAGCTCCAACTTGGTTTTACAGTGAAAACTGCAGGAACTTCATAACGGCACTAGGAAACATACTGAGAAACCAGAGAAATAGTTCCTCCTGCAACCCGTTCCCATTGAACTAGATGAACGAAAGTCTTTCCACATGCTCAGTTCTGAGAGATAAGTGGGTGTGAAAGCCGTCCTTCACTTTCCTTGTTGGGAACACAAAGTTTCTTTTCAGTTGCAAAATCCACTCCATACATATATATGGGGAGGTGCTAGCTCCAAATCTGTTTTACAGTGAAAACTGCAGGAACTTCTAAACGGCACTAGGAAACAGACTGAGAAACCAGTGAAAAATTTCTCCTGCAACCCGTTCTTTTTGTGCTATATGAACGAACGTCTCTCCACATGCTAAGTTCTGAGAGATAAGTGTCTGTGAAAGCCGTGCTTCACCAACCTTTTTGGGAACACAAACTTTCTTTTCAGTTGCAAACACCACTCCATACATATATATGGGTAGGTACTAGCTCTAACTCGGTTTTACAGTGAAAACTGCAGGAACTTCAAACCGGCACTAGGAAACAGACTGAGAACCCAGAGAAAAATTTTCTCTAGCAACCCGTTTCCTTTGTGCTAGATGAACGAACGTCTCTCCACATGCTCATTTCTGAGAGATAAGTGTGTGTGAAAGCCGTCCTTCACCAAGATTGTTGGGAACAAAAAGTTTCTTTTCAGTTGCAAATTCCACAACATACATATATATGTGGTGGTACTAGCTCCAACTCTGTTTTAAAGGGAAAAATGCAGGAAATTCAAACCGGCAGTAGAAAACAGACTAAGAAACCAGAGAAAAAGTTTCTCCTGCATACCGTTCCCTTTGTGCTAGATGAACGAACGTCCTTCCACATGCTCAGTTCTCAGAGATAAGTGTGTGTGAAAGCCGTCCTTCACCTAGCTTGTTGGGAACACAAAGTTTCTTTTCTGTAGCAAACTCCACTCCATACATATATATGGGGAGGTACTAGCTCCAACTCGGTTTTACAGAGAAAACTGCAGGAACTTCAATCCGGCACTAGGAAACAGACTGAGAAACCAGAGTAAAAGTTTCTCCTGCAACCCTTTCCCTTTGTGCTAGATGAACGAACGTCTCTCCACATGCTCAGTTCTGAGAGATAAGTGTGTGTGAAAGCCGTCCTTCACCTAGATTGTTGGGAACACAAAGTTCCTTTTCAGTTGCAAACTCCACTCCATACATATATATGGGGAGGTACGAGCTCCAACTCTGTATTACAGTGAAAACTGCAGGAACGTCAAACCGGCACTAGGAAACAGACTGAGAAACCAGAGTAAAAGTTTCTCCTGCAACCCGTTCCTTTTGAGCTACATGAACGAACGTCTCTCCACATGCTCATTTCTGAGATCTAATTTGTGTGAAAGCCGTGCTTCACATAGATTGTTGGGAACACAAAGTTTCTTTTCAGTTGCAAATTCCACTCCATACATATATATCGGAAGGTACTAGCTTAAACTCGGTTTTACAGTGAAAACTGCAGGAATTTCTAAAAGGCACTACAAAATAGACTGAGAAGCCAGAGTTAAAGTTTCACCAGAAACCCGTTCCCTTTGTGCTAGATGAACGAACGTCTCTCCACATGCTCAGTTCTGAGAGATAAGTGTGTGTGAAAGCCGTCCTTCACCTAGCTTGTTGTGAACACAAAGTTCTTTTCAGTAGCAAACTCCACTCCAAACATATATATTGGTAGGAACGATCACCACCTCGGTTTTACAGTGAAAACTGCAGGAAATTCAAACCGGCACTAGGAAACAGACTGAGAACCCAGAGTAACAGTTTCTCCTGCAACCAGTTCCCTTTGTGCTAGATGAACGAACGTCTCTCCACATGCTCAGTTCTGAGAGATAATTGTGTGTGAAAGCCGTTCTTCACCTTGCTTGTTTTGTACACAAAGTTTCTTTTCAGTTGCAAACTCCACTCCATACATATATATGGGGAAGTACTAGCTCCAACTCGTTTTTACAGTGAAAAATGCAGGAACTTCATAACGGCACTAGGAATCAGACTGAGAACCCAGAGTAACAGTTTCTCCTGCAACCAGTTCCCTTTGTGCTAGATGAACGAACGTCTCTCCCCATGCTCAGTTCTGAGAGATAAGTGTGTGTGAAAGCCGTACTTCACCTAGCTTTTTGGGAACACAAAGTTTCTTTTCATTTCCAAACTCCAATCCATACATATATATGGGGAGGTACGAGCTCCAAATCGGTTTTACAGTGAGATCTGCAAGAACTTCAAAACGGCAGTAGGAAACAGACTGAGATACCAGAGTAAAACTTTCCCCTGCAACCCGTTCCCTTTGTGCTACATGAACGAAAGTCTCTCCACATGCTCAGTTCTGAGAGGTAAGTGTGTGTGAAAGCCGCCCTTCACCTAGCTTGTTGGGAAAACAAAGTTTCTTTTCAGTTGCAAACTACACTCCATACATTTATATGGGGAGGTACAAACACCAACTCGCTTTTACAGTGAAAACTGCAGGAACTTCAAACCGGCAATAGGAAATAGAATGAGAAACCAGAGTAAAATTTTCCCCTGCAACCCATTCCCTTTGTGCTAGATGAACGAACGTCTCTCCACATGCTCAGTTCTGAGAGATAATTGTGTGTGAAAGCCTTTCTTCACCTTGCTTGTTTGAACACAAAGTTTCTTTTCAGTTGAAAACTCCCCTCCATACATATATATGGGGAAGTAGTAGCTCCAACTCGTTTTTACAGTGAAAACTGCAGGAACTTCATAACGGCACTAGGAATCAGACTGAGAAACCAGAGTAAAAGTTTCTCCTGCAACCCGTTCCCTTTGTGCTAGATGAACGAACGTCTCTCCACATGCTCAGTTCTGAGAGATAAGTGTGTGTGAAAGCCGTACTTCACCTAGCTTTTTGGGAACACAAAGTTTCTTTTCATTTGCAAACTCCAATCCATACATATATATGGGGAGGTACTTGCTCCAACTCGGTTTTACAGTGAAAACTGCAGGAACTTAAAACCGGCACTAGGAAACAGACTGAGAAACCAGAGTAAAAGTTTCTTCTGCAACCCTTTCCATTTGTGCTAGATGAACGAACGTCTCTCCACATGCTCAGTTCTGAGAGTTATGTGTGTGTGAAAGCCGTCCTTCAACTAGCTTGTGGGAACACAAATTTTCTTTTCACTAGAAAACTCCACTCCATACATATATATGAGGTGGTACTAGCTCCAACACTTTTTTAAAGGGAAAAATGCAGGAAATTCAAACCGGCAGTAGAAAACAGACTGAGAAACCAGAGAAAAAGTTTCTCCTGCAACCCGTTCCCTTTGTGCTAGATGAACGAACGTCTCTCCACATGCTCAGTTCTGAGAGAAAAATGTGTGTGAAAACCGTCCTTCAACTAGCTTGTTGGGAACACAAAGTTACTTTTCAGTTGCAAACTCCACTCCATACATATATATGGGGATGTACATGCTCCAAATCTCTTTTACAGTGAAAACTGCAGGAAATTCAAACCGGCAGTAGAAAACAGACTGAGAAACCAGAGTAAAAGTTTCCCCTGCATCCCGTTCCCTTTGTGCTAGATGAACGAAAGTCTCTCCACATGCTCAGTTCTCAGAGATAAGTGTGTGTGAAAGCCGTTCTTCACCTAGCTTGTTAGGAACACAAAGTTTCTTTTCAGTAGCAAACTCCACTCCATATATTTTTATGGGGAGGTACTAGCTCCAACTCGGTTTTACAGTGAAAACTGAAGGAAATTCAAACCGGCACTAGGAAACAGACTGAGAAACCAGAGTAATAGTTTCTCCTGCAATCCTTTCCCTTTGTGCTAGATGAATGAACGTCTCTCCACATGTTCAGTTCTGAGAGATAAGTGTGTGAAAGCCGCCTTCACCTAGCTTGTTGGGAACACAAAGTTTCTTTCCACTTGCAATCTCCACTCCATACATATATATGGGGATGTACGAGCTCCAACTCGATTTTACAGTGAGATCTGCAAGAAATTCAAAACGGCAGTAGGAAACAGACTGAGACACCAGAGTAAAACATTCCCCTGCAAACCGTTCCCTTTGTGCTACATGAACGAACGTCTCTCCACATGCTCAGTTCTGAGAGTTAATTGTGTGTGAATGCCGCCCTTCACCTAGCTTGTTGGGAAAACAAAGTTTCTTTTCAGTTGCAAACTCCAATCCATACATATATATGGGGAAGTACTAGCTCCAACTCGTTTTTACAGTGAAAAATGCAGGAACTTCATAACGGCACTAGGAATCAGACTGAGAACCCAGAGTAACAGTTTCTCCTGCAACCAGTTCCCTTTGTGCTAGATGAACGAACGTCTCTCCACATGCTCAGTTCTGAGAGATAAGTGTGTGTGAAAGCCGGACTTCACCTAGCTTTTTGGGAACACAAAGTTTCTTTTCATTTCCAAACTCCAATCCATACATATATATGGGGAGGTACGAGCTCCAAATCGGTTTTACAGTGAGATCTGCAAGAACTTCAAAACGGCAGTAGGAAACAGACTGAGATACCAGAGTAAAACTTTCCCCTGCAACCCGTTCCCTTTGTGCTACATGAACGAACGTCTCTCCACATGCTCAGTTCTGAGAGGTAAGTGTGTGTGAAAGCCGCCCTTCACCTAGCTTGTTGGGAAAACAAAGTTTCTTTTCAGTTGCAAACTACACTCCATACATTTATATGGGGAGGTACAAACACCAACTCGCTTTTACAGTGAAAACTGCAGGAACTTCAAACCGGCAATAGGAAATAGAATGAGAAACCAGAGTAAAATTTTCCCCTGCAACCCGTTCCCTTTGTGCTAGATGAACGAACGTCTCTCCACATGCTCAGTTCTGAGAGATTATTGTGTGTGAAAGCCTTTCTTCACCTTGCTTGTTTGAACACAAAGTTTCTTTTCAGTTGAAAACTCCACTCCATACATATATATGGGGAAGTACAAGCTCCAACTCGTTTTTACAGTGAAAACTGCAGGAACTTCATAACGGCACTAGGAATCAGACTGAGAAACCAGAGTAAAGTTTCTCCTGCAACCCGTTCCCTTTGTGCTAGATGAACGAACGTCTCTCCACATGCTCAGTTCTGAGAGATAAGTGTGTGTGAAAGCCGTACCTCACCTAGCTTTTTGGGAACACAAAGTTTCTTTTCATTTGCAAACTCCAATCCATACATATATATGGGGAGGTACTTGCTCCAACTCGGTTTTACAGTGAAAACTGCAGGAACTTAAAACCGGCACTAGGAAACAGACTGAGAAATCAGAGTAAAAGTTTCTTCTGCAACCCTTTCCATTTGTGCTAAATGAACGAACGTCTCTCCACATGCTCAGTTCTGAGAGTTATGTGTGTGTGAAAGCCGTCCTTCAACTAGCTTGTGGGAACACAAATTTTCTTTTCACTAGAAAACTCCACTCCATACATATATATGAGGTGGTACTAGCTCCAACACTTTTTTAAAGGGAAAAATGCAGGAAATTCAAACCGGCAGTAGAAAACAGACTGAGAAACCAGAGAAAAAGTTTCTCCTGCAACCCGTTCCCTTTGTGCTAGATGAACGAACGTCTCTCCACATGCTCAGTTCTGAGAGAAAAATGTGTGTGAAAACCGTCCTTCAACTAGCTTGTTGGGAACACAAAGTTACTTTTCAGTTGCAAACTCCACTCCATACATATATATGGGGAGGTACTTGCTCCAAATCTCTTTTACAGTGAAAACTGCAGGAAATTCAAACCGGCAGTAGAAAACAGACTGAGAAACCAGAGTAAAAGTTTCTCCTGCATTCCGTTCCCTTTGTGCTAGATGAACGAAAGTCTCTCCACATGCTCAGTTCTCAGAGATAAGTGTGTGTGAAAGCCGTCCTTCACCTAGCTTGTGGGAACACAAAATTTCTTTTCACTAGCAAACTCCACTCCATACATATATATGGGGAGGTACTAGCACCAACTCGGTTTTATAGGGAAATCTGCAGGAAATTCAAACCGGCACTACCAAACAGACTGAGAAACCAGAGTAAAAGCTTCACTTGCAACCCGTTCCCATTGTGCTAGATGAACGAACGTCTCTCCACATGCTCTGTCTGAGATATAAGTGTGTGTGAAAGCCGACTTCATCTAGCATGTTGGGAACACATAGTTTCTTTTCAGTAGCAAACTCCACTCCATACATATATATGGGGAGGTACTAGCTCCAACTCGGTTTTACAGAGAAAACTGCAGGAACTTCAATCCGGCACTAGGAAACAGACTGAGAAACCAGAGTAAAAGTTTCTCCTGCAACCCTTTCCCTTTGTGCTAGATGAACGAACGTCTCTCCACATGCTCAGTTCTGAGAGATAAGTGTGTGTGAAAGCCGTCCTTCACCTAGATTGTTGGGAACACAAAGTACCTTTTCAGTTGCAAACTCCACTCCATACATATATATGGGGAGGTACGAGCTCCAACTCTGTATTACAGTGAAAACTGCAGGAACGTCAAACCGGCACTAGGAAACAGACTGAGAAACCAGAGTAAAAGTTTCTCCTGCAACCCGTTCCTTTTGAGCTACATGAACGAACGTCTCTCCACATGCTCATTTCTGAGATCTAATTTGTGTGAAAGCCGTCCTTCACATAGATTGTTGGAAACACAAAGTTTCTTTTCAGTTGCAAATTCCACTCCATACATATATATCGGAAGGTACTAGCTTAAACTCGGTTTTACAGTGAAAACTGCAGGAATTTCTAAAAGGCACTACAAAATAGACTGAGAAGCCAGAGTTAAAGTTTCACCAGAAACCCGTTCCCTTTGTGCTAGATGAACGAACGTCTCTCCACATGCTCAGTTCTGAGAGATAAGTGTGTGTGAAAGCCGTCCTTCACCTAGCTTGTTGTGAACACAAAGTTCTTTTCAGTAGCAAACTCCACTCCAAACATATATATGGGTAGGAACGATCACCACCTCGGTTTTACAGTGAAAACTGCAGGAAATTCAAACCGGCACTAGGAAACAGACTGAGAACCCAGAGTAACAGTTTCTCCTGCAACCAGTTCCCTTTGTGCTAGATGAACGAACGTCTCTCCACATGCTCAGGTCTGAGAGATAAGTGTGTGTGAAAGCCGTACTTCACCTAGGTTTCTGGGAACACAAAGTTTCTTTTCATTTCCAAACTCCAATCCATACATATATATGGGGAGGTACGAGCTCCAAATCGGTTTTACAGTGAGATCTGCAAGAACTTCAAAACGGCAGTAGGAAACAGACTGAGATACCAGAGTAAAACTTTCCCCTGCAACCCGTTCCCTTTGTGCTACATGAACGAACGTCTCTCCACATGCTCAGTTCTGAGAGGTAAGTGTGTGAGAAAGCCGTCCTTCACCTAGCTTGTTGGGAAAACAAAGTTTCTTTTCAGTTGCAAACTACACTCCATACATATATATGGGGAGGTACAAACACCAACTCGGTTTTACAGTGAAAACTGCAGGAACTTCAAACTGGCAATAGGAAATAGAATGAGAAACCAGAGTAAAATTTTCCCCTGCAACCCGTTCCTTTTGTGCTAGATGAACGAACGTCTCTCCACATGCTCAGTTCTGAGAGATAATTGTGTGTGAAAGCCATTCTTCACATTGCTTTTTTGAACACAAAGTTTCTTTTCAGTTGAAAACTCCACTCCATACATATATATGGGGAAGTAGTAGCTCCAACTCGTTTTTACAGTGAAAACTGCAGGAACTTCATAACGGCACTAGGAATCAGACTGAGAAACCAGAGTAAAAGTTTCTCCTGCAACCCGTTTCCTTTGTGCTAGATGAACGAACGTCTCTCCACATGCTCAGTTCTGAGAGATAAGTGTGTGTGAAAGCCGTACTTCACCTAGCTTTTTGGGAACACAAAGTTTCTTTTCATTTGCAAACTCCAATCCATACATATATATGGGGAGGTACTTGCTCCAACTCGGTTTTACAGTGAAAACTGCAGGAACTTAAAACAGGCACTAGGAAACAGACTGAGAAACCAGAGTAAAAGTTTCTTCTGCAACCCTTTCCATTTGTGCTAGATGAACGAACGTCTCTCCACATGCTCAGTTCTGAGAGTTATGTGTGTGTGAAAGCCGTCCTTCAACTAGCTTGTGGGAACACAAATTTTCTTTTCACTAGAAAACTCCACTC
Source organism: Camelus bactrianus (assembly GCF_048773025.1). Taxonomy (NCBI): domain Eukaryota; kingdom Metazoa; phylum Chordata; class Mammalia; order Artiodactyla; family Camelidae; genus Camelus; species Camelus bactrianus. The sequence goes on along the minus strand of NC_133539.1, from coordinate 137,297,093 downwards.
CATACATATATATGAGGTGGTACTAGCTCCAACACTATTTTAAAGGGAAAAATGCAGGAAATTCAAACCGGCAGTAGAAAACAGACTGAGAAACCAGAGAAAAAGTTTCTCCTGCAACCCGTTCCCTTTGTGCTAGATGAACGAACGTCTCTCCACATGCTCAGTTCTGAGAGAAAAATGTGTGTGAAAACCGTCCTTCAACTAGCTTGTTGGGAACACAAAGTTACTTTTCAGTTGCAAACTCCACTCCATACATATATATGGGGAGGTACATGGTCCAAAACTCTTTTACAGTGAAAACTGCAGGAAATTCAAACCGGCAGTAGAAAACAGACTGAGAAACCAGAGTAAAAGTTTCTCCTGCATCCCGTTCCCTTTGTGCTAGATGAACGAAAGTCTCTCCACATGCTCAGTTCTCAGAGATAAGTGTGTGTGAAAGCCGTGCTTCACCTTGCTTGTTGGGAACACAAAGTTTCTTTTCAGTAGCAAACTCCACTCCATATATTTTTATGGGGAGGTACTAGCTCCAACTCGGTTTTACAGTGAAAACTGAAGGAAATTCAAACCGGCACTAGGAAACAGACTGAGAAACCAGAGTAATAGTTTCTCCTGCAACCCTTTCCCTTTGTGCTAGATGAACGAACGTCTCTCCACATGTTCAGTTCTGAGAGATAAATGTGTGAAAGCCGCCTTCACCTAGCTTGTGGGGAACACAAAGTTTCTTTCCACTTGCAATCTCCACTCCATACATATATATGGGGATGTACGAGCTCCAACTCGATTTTACAGTGAGATCTGCAAGAAATTCAAAACGGCAGTAGGAAACAGACTGAGATACCAGAGTAAAACATTCCCCTGCAAACCGTTCCCTTTGTGCTACATGAACGAACGTCTCTCCACATGCTCAGTTCTGAGAGTTAAGTGTGTGTGAATGCCGCCCTTCACCTAGCTTGTTGGGAAAACAAAGTTTCTTTTCAGTTGCAAACTCCACTCCATACATATATATGGGGAGGTACAAACACCAACTCGGTTTTACAGTGAAAACTGCAGGAACTTCAAACCGGCAATAGGAAATAGAATGAGAAACCAGAGTAAAATTTTCACCTGCAACCCGTTCCCTTTTTGCTAGATGAACGAACGTCTCTCCACATGCTCAGTTCTGAGAGATAATTGTGTGTGAAAGCCGTTCTTCACCTTGCTTGTTTTGTACACAAAGTTTCTTTTCAGTTGCAAACTCCACTCCATACATATATATGGGGAAGTACTAGCTCCAACTCGTTTTTACAGTGAAAAATGCAGGAACTTCATAACGGCACTAGGAATGAGACTGAGAACCCAGAGTAACAGTTTCTCCTGCAACCAGTTCCCTTTGTGCTAGATGAACGAACGTCTCTCCCCATGCTCAGTTCTGAGAGATAAGTGTGTGTGAAAGCCGTACTTCACCTAGCTTTGGGAACACAAAGTTTCTTTTCATTTCCAAACTCCAATCCATACATATATATGGGGAGGTACGAGCTCCAAATCTGTTTTACAGTGAGATCTGCAAGAACTTCAAAACGGCAGTAGGAAACAGACTGAGATACCAGAGTAAAACTTTCCCCTGCAACCCGTTCCCTTTGTGCTACATGAACGAACGTCTCTCCACATACTCAGTTCTGAGAGGTAAGTGTGTGTGAAAGCCGCCCTTCACCTAGCTTGTTGGGAAAACAAAGTTTCTTTTCAGTTGCAAACTACACTCCATACATTTATATGGGGAGGTACAAACACCAACTCGCTTTTACAGTGAAAACTGCAGGAACTTCAAACCGGCAATAGGAAATAGAATGAGAAACCAGAGTAAAATTTTCCCCTGCAACCCGTTCCCTTTGTGCTAGATGAACGAACGTCTTCCACATGCTCAGTTCTGAGAGATAATTGTGTGTGAAAGCCTTTCTTCACCTTGCTTGTTTGAACACAAAGTTTCTTTTCAGTTGAAAACTCCACTCCATACATATATATGGGGAAGTACAAGCTCCAACTCGTTTTTACAGTGAAAACTGCAGGAACTTCATAACGGCACTAGGAATCAGACTGAGAAACCAGAGTAAAAGTTTCTCCTGCAACCCGTTCCCTTTGTGCTAGATGAACGAACGTCTCTCCACATGCTCAGTTCTGAGACATAAGTGTGTGTGAAAGCCGTACTTCACCTAGCTTTTTGGGAACACAAAGTTTCTTTTCATTTGCAAACTCCAATCCATACATATATATGGGGAGGTACTTGCTCCAACTCGGTTTTACAGTGAAAACTGCAGGAACTTAAAACCGGCACTAGGAAACAGACTGAGAAACCAGAGTAAAAGTTTCTTCTGCAACCCTTTCCATTTGTGCTAGATGAACGAACGTCTCTCCACATGCTCAGTTCTGAGAGTTATGTGTGTGTGAAAGCCGTCCTTCAACTAGCTTGTGGGAACACAAATTTTCTTTTCACTAGAAAACTCCACTCCATACATATATATGAGGTGGTACTAGCTCCAACACTTTTTTAAAGGGAAAAATGCAGGAAATTCAAACCGGCAGTAGAAAACAGACTGAGAAACCAGAGAAAAAGTTTCTCCTGCAACCCGTTCCCTTTGTGCTAGATGAACGAACGTCTCTCCACATGCTCAGTTCTGAGAGAAAAATGTGTGTGAAAACCGTCCTTCAACTAGCTTGTTGGGAACACAAAGTTACTTTTCAGTTGCAAACTCCACTCCATACATATATATGGGGAGGTACTTGCTCCAAATCTCTTTTACAGTGAAAACTGCAGGAAATTCAAACCGGCAGTAGAAAACAGTCTGAGAAACCAGAGTAAAAGTTTCTCCTGCATTCCGTTCCCTTTGTGCTAGATGAACGAAAGTCTCTCCACATGCTCAGTTCTCAGAGATAAGTGTGTGTGAAAGCCGTCCTTCACCTAGTTTGTGGGAACACAAAATTTCTTTTCACTAGCAAACTCCACTCCATACATATATATGGGGAGGTACTAGCTCCAACTCGGTTTTACCGGGAAATCTGCAGGAAATTCAAACCGGCACTACCAAACAGACTGAGAAACCAGAGTAAAAGCTTCTCTTGCAACCCGTTCCCATTGTGCTAGATGAACGAACGTCTCCCACATGCTCTGTTCTTAGATATAAGTGTGTGTGAAAGCCGACTTCATCTAGCATGTTGGGAACACATAGTTTCTTTTCAGTAGCAAACTCCACTCCATACATATATATGGGGAGGTACTAGCTCCAACTCGGTTTTACAGTGAAAACTGCAGGAATTTCAAAAAGGCACTAGGAAATAGACTGAGAAACCAGAGTTAAAGTTTCACCAGCAACACGTTCCCTTTGTGCTAGATGAACGAACGTCTCTACACATGCTCAGTTCTGAGAGATAAGTGTGTGTGAAAGCCGTTCTTCACCTTGCTTGTTTTGAAAACAAAGATTCTTTTCAGTTGCAAACTCCACTCCTTACATATGTATGGGGAGGTACAAGCTTCAACACGGTTTTACAGTGAAATCTGCAGGAACTTCAAACAGGCACTAGGAAATAGACTGAAAAATCAGAGTTAAAGTTTCTCCTGCAAACCGTTCCCTTTGTTGTAGATGAACGAAAGTCTCTCCACATGCTCAGTTCTGAGAGTTAAGTGTGTGTGAAAGCCGTACTTCACCTACCTTGTTGGGAACACAAAGTTTCTATTCACTTGCAAACTCCACTCCATACATATATATGGGGAGGTACTAGCTCCAACTCGGTTTTTTAGTGAAAACTGCAAGATCTTCAAAACGGCAGTAGGAAACAGACTGAGACACCAGAGTAAAACTTACCACTGCAACCCGTTCCCCTTGTGCTAGATGAACGAACGTCTCTCCACATGCTAAGTTCTGAGAGGTAAGTGTGTGTGAAAGCCGCCATTCACCTAGCTTGTTGGGAAAACAAAGTTTCTTATCAGTTGCAAACTACACTCCATACATATATATGGGGAGGTACAAACACCAACTCGGTTTTACAGTGAAAAATGCAGGAACTTCAAACCGGCAATAGGAAATAGAATGAGAAACCAGAGTAAAATTTCTCCTGCAACCCATTCCCATTGTGCTAGATGAACGAACGTCTCTCCACATGCTCAGTTCTGGGAGATAAGTGTGTGTGAAAGCCGTCCTTCACCAAGATTGTTGGGAACAAAAAGTTTCTTTTCAGTTGCCAATGCCACAACATACATATATATGTGGTGGTACTAGCTCCAACTCTGTTTTAAAGGGAAAAATGCAGGAAATTCAAACCGGCAGTAGAAAACAGACTGAGAAACCAAGAAAAAGTTTCTCCTGCATACCGATCCCTTTGTGCTAGATGAACGAACGTCTCTCCACATGCTCAGTTCTCAGAGATAAGTGTGTGTGAAAGACGTCCTTCACCTAACTTTTTGGGAACACAAAGTTTCTTTTCAGTTGCAAACTCCACTCCATATATATATATCAGGTGGTACTAGCTTCAACTCGGTTTTACAGTGAAAACTGCAGGAATTTCAAAAAGGCACTAGGAAATACACTGAGAAACCAGAGTTAAAGTTTCACCAGCAACCCGTTCCCTTTGTGCTAGATGAACGAACGTCTCTACACATGCTCAGTTCTGAGAGATAAGTGTGTGTGAAAGCCGTCCTTCACCTAGCTTGTTGGGAACATAAAGTTCTTTTCAGTAGCAAACTCCACTCCATACATATATATGGGTAGGTACGATCACCAACTCGGTTTTACAGTGAAAACTGCAGGAAATTCAAACCGGCACTAGGAAACAGACTGAAAACCAGAGTAAAAGTTTCTCCTGCAACCCGTTCCCTTTGTGATAGATGAACGAACGTCTCCCCATATGCTCAGTTCTGAGATATAAGTGTGTGTGAAAGCCGACTTCACCTAGCATGTTGGGAACACAAAGTTTCTTTTCAGTTGAAAACTACACTCCATACATATATATGGGGAAGTTTAGGCTCCAACTCGGTTTTACAGTGAAAAATGCAGGAACTTCAAACCGGCACTAAGAAACATACTAAGAAACCAGAGTAAAATTTCTCCTGCAAACCGTTCCATTTGTGCTAGATGAACGAACGTCTCTCCACATGCTCATTTCTGAGAGATAAGTGTGTGTGAAAGCCGCCCTTCACCTAGCTTGTTGGGAACACAAAGTTTCTTTTCACTTGCAAACTTTTCTCCATACATATATATGGGGAGGTACTAGCTCCAACTCGGTTTTACAGTGAGAACTGCAAGAACTTCAAAACGGCAGTAGGAAACAGACTGAGATACCAGAGTAATACTTTCCCCTGCAACCCGTTCCCTTTGTGCTAGATGAACGAACGTCTCTCCACATGCTGATTTCTGAGAGGTAAATGTGTGTGAAAGCCGCCCTTCACCTAGCTTGTTGGGAAAACAAAGTTTCTATTCAGTTGCAAACTACACTACATACATATATATGGGGAGGTACAAACACCAACTCGGTTTTATAGTGAAAAATGCAGAAACTTCAAACCGGCAATAGGAAATAGAATGAGAAACCAGAGTAAAATTTTCCCCTGCAACCCGTTCCCTTTGTGCTAGATGAACGAACGTCTCTCCACATGCTCATTTCTGAGAGATAAGTTTGTGTGAAAGCCGTTTTCCACCTTACTTGTTTTGAACACAAAATTTCCTTTCAGTTGCAAAATCCACTCCATACATATATATGGGGAGGTACTAGCTACAACTTGGTTTTACAGTGAAAACTGCAGGAACTTCATAATGGCACTAGGAAACCTACTGAGAAACCAGAGAAATAGTTCCCCCTGCAACCCGTTCCCTTTGAACTAGATGAACGAAAGTCTATCCACATGCTCAGTTCTGAGAGATAAGTGTGTGTGAAAGCCGTCCTTCACTTACCTTGTTGGGAACATAAGTTTCTTTTCAGTTGCAAAATCCACTCCATACATATATATGGGGAGGTACTAGCTCCAAATCTGTTTTACTGTGAAAACTGCAAGAACTTCAAAACGGCACTAGGAAACAGACTGAGAAACCAGTGAAAAAGTTTCTCCTGCAACCCGTTCATTGTTTGCAAGATGAACGAACGTGTCTCCACATGCTCAGTTCTGAGAGAATTGTGTCTGTGAAAGCCGTGCTTCACCAACCTTTTTGGGAACACAAACTTTCTTTTCAGTTGCAAACTCCACTTCATACATATATATGGGGAGGTACTAGCTCTAACTCGGTTTTACAGTGAAAACTGCAGGAACATCAAACCGGCACTAGGAAACAGACTGAGAACCCAGAGTAAATTTTTCTCCTTCAACCCGTTCCCTTTGTGCTAGATGAACGAACGTCTCCCCACATGCTCAGTTCTGAGTGTTAATTGTGTGTGAAAGCCGACTTCACTTTGCTTGTTGGGAACACAAAGTTTCTTTTCAATTGCAAACCCCACTCCATATATATATATGGGGAGGTACTAGCTCTAACTCGGTTTTAGAGTGAAAACTGCAGGAACTTCAAACCTGTACTAGGAAACAGACTGAGAAACCAGAGTAAAAGTTTCTCCTGCAACCCGTTCCCTTTGTGCTAGATGAACCAACTTCTCTCCACATGCTCAGTTCTGAGAGTTAAGTGTGTGTGAAAGCCGTACTTCACCTAGCTTGTTGGGAACACAAATTTTCTTTTCACTAGCAAACTCCACTCCATACATATATATGGGGAAGTACTAGCTCCAACTCGGTATTACAGTGCAAACTGCAGGAACTTCAAACCGGCACTAGGAAACAGACTGAGAAACCAGAGTAAAATTTTCCCCTTCAACCCGTTCCTTTTGTGCTAGATGAACGAACGTCTCTCCACATGCTCAGTTCTGAGAGATAAGTGTGTGTGAAAGCCGTCCTTCACCAAGATTGTTGGGAACAAAAAGTTTCTTTTCAGTTGCAAATTCCACAACATACATATATATGTGGTGGTACTAGCTCCAACCCTGTTTTAAAGGGAAAAATGCAGGAAATTCAAACCGGCAGTAGAAAACAGACTGAGAAACCAAGAAAAAGTTTCTCCTGCATACCGATCCCTTTGTGCTAGATGAATGAAAGTCTCTCCACATGCTCAGTTCTCAGAGATAAGTGTGGGTGAAAGCCGTCCTTCACCTAGCTTGTTGGGAACACAAAGTTTCTTTTCAGTTGCAAACTCCACTCCATATATATATATGGGGAGGTACTAGCTCCAACTCGGTTTTACAGGGAAATCTGCAGGAAATTCAAACCGGCACTACCAAACAGACTGAGAAACCAGAGTAAAAGCTTCTCTTGCAACCCGTTCCCATTGTGCTAGATGAACGAACGTCTCCCACATGCTCTGTTCTTAGATATAAGTGTGTGTGAAAGCCGACTTCATCTAGCATGTTGGGAACACATAGTTTCTTTTCAGTAGCAAACTCCACTCCATACATATATATGGGGAGGTACTAGCTCCAACTCGGTTTTACAGTGAAAACTGCAGGAATTTCAAAAAGGCACTAGGAAATAGACTGAGAAACCAGAGTTAAAGTTTCACCAGCAACACGTTCCCTTTGTGCTAGATGAACGAACGTCTCTACACATGCTCAGTTCTGAGAGATAAGTGTGTGTGAAAGCCGTTCTTCACCTTGCTTGTTTTGAAAACAAAGATTCTTTTCAGTTGCAAACTCCACTCCTTACATATGTATGGGGAGGTACAAGCTTCAACACGGTTTTACAGTGAAATCTGCAGGAACTTCAAACAGGCACTAGGAAATAGACTGAAAAATCAGAGTTAAAGTTTCTCCTGCAAACCGTTCCCTTTGTTGTAGATGAACGAAAGTCTCTCCACATGCTCAGTTCTGAGAGTTAAGTGTGTGTGAAAGCCGTACTTCACCTACCTTGTTGGGAACACAAAGTTTCTATTCACTTGCAAACTCCACTCCATACATATATATGGGGAGGTACTAGCTCCAACTCGGTTTTTTAGTGAAAACTGCAAGATCTTCAAAACGGCAGTAGGAAACAGACTGAGACACCAGAGTAAAACTTACCCCTGCAACCCGTTCCCCTTGTGCTAGATGAACGAACGTCTCTCCACATGCTAAGTTCTGAGAGGTAAGTGTGTGTGAAAGCCGCCATTCACCTAGCTTGTTGGGAAAACAAAGTTTCTTATCAGTTGCAAACTACACTCCATACATATATATGGGGAGGTACAAACACCAACTCGGTTTTACAGTGAAAAATGCAGGAACTTCAAACCGGCAATAGGAAATAGAATGAGAAACCAGAGTAAAATTTCTCCTGCAACCCATTCCCATTGTGCTAGATGAACGAACGTCTCTCCACATGCTCAGTTCTGGGAGATAAGTGTGTGTGAAAGCCGTCCTTCACCAAGATTGTTGGGAACAAAAAGTTTCTTTTCAGTTGCCAATGCCACAACATACATATATATGTGGTGGTACTAGCTCCAACTCTGTTTTAAAGGGAAAAATGCAGGAAATTCAAACCGGCAGTAGAAAACAGACTGAGAAACCAAGAAAAAGTTTCTCCTGCATACCGATCCCTTTGTGCTAGATGAACGAACGTCTCTCCACATGCTCAGTTCTCAGAGATAAGTGTGTGTGAAAGACGTCCTTCACCTAACTTTTTGGGAACACAAAGTTTCTTTTCAGTTGCAAACTCCACTCCATATATATATATCAGGTGGTACTAGCTTCAACTCGGTTTTACAGTGAAAACTGCAGGAATTTCAAAAAGGCACTAGGAAATACACTGAGAAACCAGAGTTAAAGTTTCACCAGCAACCCGTTCCCTTTGTGCTAGATGAACGAACGTCTCTACACATGCTCAGTTCTGAGAGATAAGTGTGTGTGAAAGCCGTCCTTCACCTAGCTTGTTGGGAACATAAAGTTCTTTTCAGTAGCAAACTCCACTCCATACATATATATGGGTAGGTACGATCACCAACTCGGTTTTACAGTGAAAACTGCAGGAAATTCAAACCGGCACTAGGAAACAGACTGAAAACCAGAGTAAAAGTTTCTCCTGCAACCCGTTCCCTTTGTGATAGATGAACGAACGTCTCCCCATATGCTCAGTTCTGAGATATAAGTGTGTGTGAAAGCCGACTTCACCTAGCATGTTGGGAACACAAAGTTTCTTTTCAGTTGAAAACTACACTCCATACATATATATGGGGAAGTTTAGGCTCCAACTCGGTTTTACAGTGAAAAATGCAGGAACTTCAAACCGGCACTAAGAAACATACTAAGAAACCAGAGTAAAATTTCTCCTGCAAACCGTTCCATTTGTGCTAGATGAACGAACGTCTCTCCACATGCTCATTTCTGAGAGATAAGTGTGTGTGAAAGCCGCCCTTCACCTAGCTTGTTGGGAACACAAAGTTTCTTTTCACTTGCAAACTTTTCTCCATACATATATATGGGGAGGTACTAGCTCCAACTCGGTTTTACAGTGAGAACTGCAAGAACTTCAAAACGGCAGTAGGAAACAGACTGAGATACCAGAGTAATACTTTCCCCTGCAACCCGTTCCCTTTGTGCTAGATGAACGAACGTCTCTCCACATGCTGATTTCTGAGAGGTAAATGTGTGTGAAAGCCGCCCTTCACCTAGCTTGTTGGGAAAACAAAGTTTCTATTCAGTTGCAAACTACACTACATACATATATATGGGGAGGTACAAACACCAACTCGGTTTTATAGTGAAAAATGCAGAAACTTCAAACCGGCAATAGGAAATAGAATGAGAAACCAGAGTAAAATTTTCCCCTGCAACCCGTTCCCTTTGTGCTAGATGAACGAACGTCTCTCCACATGCTCATTTCTGAGAGATAAGTTTGTGTGAAAGCCGTTTTCCACCTTACTTGTTTTGAACACAAAATTTCCTTTCAGTTGCAAAATCCACTCCATACATATATATGGGGAGGTACTAGCTACAACTTGGTTTTACAGTGAAAACTGCAGGAACTTCATAATGGCACTAGGAAACCTACTGAGAAACCAGAGAAATAGTTCCCCCTGCAACCCGTTCCCTTTGAACTAGATGAACGAAAGTCTATCCACATGCTCAGTTCTGAGAGATAAGTGTGTGTGAAAGCCGTCCTTCACTTACCTTGTTGGGAACATAAGTTTCTTTTCAGTTGCAAAATCCACTCCATACATATATATGGGGAGGTACTAGCTCCAAATCTGTTTTACTGTGAAAACTGCAAGAACTTCAAAACGGCACTAGGAAACAGACTGAGAAACCAGTGAAAAAGTTTCTCCTGCAACCCGTTCATTGTTTGCAAGATGAACGAACGTGTCTCCACATGCTCAGTTCTGAGAGAATTGTGTCTGTGAAAGCCGTGCTTCACCAACCTTTTTGGGAACACAAACTTTCTTTTCAGTTGCAAACTCCACTTCATACATATATATGGGGAGGTACTAGCTCTAACTCGGTTTTACAGTGAAAACTGCAGGAACATCAAACCGGCACTAGGAAACAGACTGAGAACCCAGAGTAAATTTTTCTCCTTCAACCCGTTCCCTTTGTGCTAGATGAACGAACGTCTCCCCACATGCTCAGTTCTGAGTGTTAATTGTGTGTGAAAGCCGACTTCACTTTGCTTGTTGGGAACACAAAGTTTCTTTTCAATTGCAAACCCCACTCCATATATATATATGGGGAGGTACTAGCTCTAACTCGGTTTTAGAGTGAAAACTGCAGGAACTTCAAACCTGTACTAGGAAACAGACTGAGAAACCAGAGTAAAAGTTTCTCCTGCAACCCGTTCCCTTTGTGCTAGATGAACCAACTTCTCTCCACATGCTCAGTTCTGAGAGTTAAGTGTGTGTGAAAGCCGTACTTCACCTAGCTTGTTGGGAACACAAATTTTCTTTTCACTAGCAAACTCCACTCCATACATATATATGGGGAAGTACTAGCTCCAACTCGGTATTACAGTGCAAACTGCAGGAACTTCAAACCGGCACTAGGAAACAGACTGAGAAACCAGAGTAAAATTTTCCCCTTCAACCCGTTCCTTTTGTGCTAGATGAACGAACGTCTCTCCACATGCTCAGTTCTGAGAGATAAGTGTGTGTGAAAGCCGTCCTTCACCAAGATTGTTGGGAACAAAAAGTTTCTTTTCAGTTGCAAATTCCACAACATACATATATATGTGGTGGTACTAGCTCCAACCCTGTTTTAAAGGGAAAAATGCAGGAAATTCAAACCGGCAGTAGAAAACAGACTGAGAAACCAAGAAAAAGTTTCTCCTGCATACCGATCCCTTTGTGCTAGATGAATGAAAGTCTCTCCACATGCTCAGTTCTCAGAGATAAGTGTGGGTGAAAGCCGTCCTTCACCTAGCTTGTTGGGAACACAAAGTTTCTTTTCAGTTGCAAACTCCACTCCATATATATATATCGGGAGGTACTAGCTTCAACTCGGTTTTACAGTGAAAACTGCAGGAATTTCAAAAAGGCACTAGGAAATAGACTGAGAAACCAGAGTTAAAGTTTCACCAGCAACCCGTTCCCTTTGTGCTAGATGAACGAACGTCTCTACACATGCTCAGTTCTGAGAGATAAGTGTGTGTGAAAGCCGTCCTTCACCTAGCTTGTTGGGAACATAAAGTTCTTTTCAGTAGCAAAATCCACTCCATACATATATATGGGGAAGTTTAAGCTCCAACTCGGTTTTACAGTGAAAAATGCAGGAACTTCAAACCGGCACTAAGAAACAGACTAAGAGACCAGAGTAAAATTTCTCCTGCAAACCGTTCCCTTTGTGCTAGATGAACGAACGTCTCTCCACATGCTCAGTTCTGAGAGATAAATGTGTGTGAAAGCCGTCCTTCACCTAGCTTGTTGGGAACACAAAGTTTCTTTTCAGTTGCAAAGTACACTCCATTCATATATATGGGGAGGTACTTGCTCCAACTCGGTTTTACAGTGAAAACTGCAGGAACTTCAAACCGGCACTAGGAAACAGACTGAGAACCCAGAGTAAAAGTTTCTCCTGCAACCCGTTCCCTTTGTGCTAGATGAACGAACGTCTCTCCACATGCTCATTTCTGAGAGATAAGTGTGTGTGAAAGCCGTTTTTAACCCTCCTTGTTTTGAACACAAATTTTCCTTTCAGTTGCAAACTCCACTCCATACATATATATGGGGAGGTACTAGCTACAACTTGGTTTTACAGTGAAAACTGCAGGAACTTCATAACGGCACTAGGAAACATACTGAGAAACCAGAGAAATAGTTCCTCCTGCAACCCGTTCCCTTTGAACTAGATGAACGAAAGTCTATCCACATGCTCAGTTCTGAGAGATAAGTGTGTGTGAAAGCCGTCCTTCAATTACCTTGTTGGGAACATAAGTTTCTTTTCAGTTGCAAAATCCACTCCATACATATATATGGGGAGGTACTAGCTTCAACTCGGTTTTACAGTGAAAACAGCAGGAACTTCAAACAGGCACTAGGAAATAGACTGAGAAACCAGTGAAAAAGTTTCTCCTGCAACCCATTCATTGTTTGCTAGATGAACGAACGTGTCTCCACATGCTCAGTTCTGAGAGATAAGTGTCTGTGAAAGCCGTGCTTCACCAACCTTTTTGGGAACACAAAGTTTCTTTTCAGTTGCAAACTCCACTCCATACATATATATGGGGAGGTACTAGCTTCAACTCGGTTTTACAGTGAAAACTGCAGGAACTTCAAACACGCACTAGGAAATAGACTGAGAAACCAGAGTTAAAGTTTCTTCTGCAAACCATTCCTACTGTGCTAGATGAACGAAAGTCTCTCCACATGCTCAGTTCTGAGAGATAAGTGTGTGTGAAACCCGTCCTTCACCTAGCTTGTTGGTAACACATAGTTTCTTTTCACTTGCAAACTCCACTCCATACATATATATGGGGAGGTACTAGCTCCAACTCGGTTTTACAGTGAGAACTGCAAGAACTTCAAAACGGCAGTAGGAAACAGACTGAGATACCAGAGTAATACTTTCCCCTGCAACCCGTTCCCTTTGTGCTAGATGAACGAACGTCTCTCCACATGCTGAGTTCTGAGAGGTAAGTGTGTGTGAAAGCCGCCCTTCACCTAGCTTGTGGGGAAAACAAAGTTTCTTTTCAGTTGCAAACTACTCTACATACATATATATGGGGAGGTACAAACACCAACACGGTTTTACAGTGAAAAATGCAGGAACTTCAAACCGGCAATAGGAAATAGAATGAGAAACCAGAGTAAAATTTTCCCCTGCAACCCGTTCCCTTTGTGCTAGATGAACGAACGTCTCTCCACATGCTCATTTCTGAGAGATAAGTGTGTGTGAAAGCCATTTTTCACCTTGCTTGTTTTGAACACAAAGTTTCCTTTCAGTTGCAAACTCCTCTCCATACATATATATGGGGAGGTACTAGCTACAACTTGGTTTTACAGTGAAAACTGCAGGAACTTCATAACGGCACTAGGAAACATACTGAGAAACCAGAGATATAGTTCCTCCTGCAACCCGTTCCCTTTGAACTAGATGAACGAAAGCCTATCCACATGCTCAATTCTGAGAGATAAGTGTGTGTGAAAGCCGTCCTTCACTTACTTTGTTGGGAACATAAGTTTCTTTTCAGTTGCAAAATCCACTCCTTACATATATAGGGGGAAGTACTAGCTCCAAATCTGTTTTACAGTGAAAAATGCAGGAACTTCAAAACGGCACTAGGAAACAGACTGAGAAACCAGTGAAAAAGTTTCTCCTGAATCCCGTTCATTGTTTGCTAGATGAACGAACGTGTCTCCACATGCTCAGTTCTGAGAGAAATGTGTCTGTGAAAGCCGTGCTTCACCAACCTTTTTGGGAACACAAACTTTCTTTTCAGTTGCAAACTCCACTCCATACATATATATGGGGAGGTACTAGCTCTAACTCGGTTTTACAGTGAAAACTGCAGGAACTTCAAACAGGCACTAGGAAACAGACTGAAAACCCAGAGTAAAATTTTCTCCTGCAACCCGTTCCCTTTGTGCTAGATGAACGAACGTCTCCCCACATGCTAAGTTCTGAGTGATAATTGTGTGTGAAAGCCGACTTCACTTTGCTTGTTGGTAACACAAAGATTCTTTTCAATTGCAAACCCCACTCCATACATATATATGGGGATGTACTAGATCTAACTCGGTTTTAGAGTGAAAACTGCAGGAACTTCAAACCTGTACTAGGAAACAGACTGAGAAACCAGAGTAAAAGTTTCTCCTGCAAACCGTTCCCTTTGTGCTAGATGAACCAACTTCTCTCCACATGCTCAGTTCTGAGAGTTAAGTGTGTGTGAAAGCCGTACTTCACCTAGCTTGTTGGGAACACAAATTTTCTTTTCACTAGCAAACTCCACTCCATACATATATATGGGGAAGTACTAGCCCCAACTCGGTATTACAGTGAAAACTGCAGGAACTTCAAACCGGCACTAGGAAACAGAATGAGAAACCAGAGTAAAAGTTTCTCCTGCAACCCGTTCCCTTTGCGCTAGATGAACGAACGTCTCTCCACATGCTCATTTCTGAGAGATAAGTCTGTGTGAAAGCCGTCCTTCACCAAGATTGTTGGGAACACAAAGTTTCTTTTCATTTGCAAACTCCACTCCATACATATATATGGGGAGGTACTTGCTCCAACTCGGTTTTACAGTGAAAACTGTAGGAACTTCAAACCGGCACTAGGAAACAGAATGAGAAACCAGAGTAAAAGTTTCTCCTGCATACCGTTCCCTTTGTGCTAGATGAACGAACGTCTCTCCACATGCTCAGTTCTCAGATATATGTGTGTGTGAAAGCCGTTCTTCACATAGCTTGTTGGGAACACAAAGTTTCTTTTCAGTAGCAAACTCCACTCCATACATATATATGGGTAGGTACTAGCTCCAACTCGGTTTTAGAGTGAAAACTGCAGGAACTTCAAACCTGTACTAGGAAACAGACTGAGAAACCAGAGTAAAAGTTTCTCCTGCAACCCTTTATCTTTGTGCTAGATGAACGAACGTCTCTCCACATGTTCAGTTCTGAGAGATAAGTGTGTGAAAGCCGCCCTTCACTTAGCTTGTTGGGAACACAAAATTTCTTTTCACTTGCAAACTCCACTCCATACATATATATGGGGAGGTACGAGCTCCAACTCGGTTTTACAGTGAGATCTGCAAGAACTTCAAAACGGCAGTAGGAAACAGACTGATATACCAGAGTAAATCTTTCCCCTGCAACCCGTTCCCTTTGTGCTACATGAACGAACGTCTCTCCACATGCTCAGTTCTGAGAGGTAAGTGTGTGTGAAAGCCGTTTTTCACCTTGCTTGTTTTGAACACAAAGTTTCCTTTCAGTTGCAAACTCCACTCCATACATATATATGGGGAGGTACTAGCTACAACTTGGTTTTACAGTGAAAACTGCAGTAACTTCATAACGGCACTAGGAAACATACTGAGAAACCAGAGAAATAGTTCCTCCTGCAACCCGTTCCCTTTGAACTAGATGAACGAAAGTCTATCCACATGCTCAGTTCTGAGAGATAAGTGTGTGTGAAAGCCGTCCTTCAATTACCTTGTTGGGAACATAAGTTTCTTTTCAGTTGCAAAATCCACTCCATACATATATATGGGGAGGTACTAGCTTCAACTCGGTTTTACAGAGAAAACTGCAGGAACTTCAAACAGGCACTAGGAAATAGACTGAGAATCCACTGAAAAAGTTTCTCCTGCAACCCATTCATTGTTTGCTAGATGAACGAACGTGTCTCCACATGCTCAGTACTGAGAGATAAGTGTCTGTGAAAGCCGTGCTTCACCAACCTTTTTGGGAACACAAAGTTTCTTTTCAGTTGCAAACTCCACTCCATACATATATATGGGGAGGTACTAGCTTCAACTCGGTTTTACAGTGAAAACTGCAGGAACTTCAAACAGGCACTAGGAAATAGACTGAGAAACCAGAGTTAAAGTTTCTTCTGCAAACCATTCCTATAGTGCTAGATGAACGAAAGTCTCTCCACATGCTCAGTTCTGAGAGACAAGTGTGTGTGAAAGCCGTCCTTCACCTAGCTTGTTGGGAACACATAGTTTCTTTTCACTTGCAAACTCCACTCCATACATATATATGGGGAGGTACTAGCTCCAACTCGGTTTTACAGTGAGAACTGCAAGAACTTCAAAACGGCAGTAGGAAACAGACTGAGATACCAGAGTAATACTTTCCCCTGCAACCCGTTCCCTTTGTGCTAGATGAACGAAAGTCTCTCCACATGCTCAGTTCTGTGAGGTAAGTGTGTGTGAAAGCCGCCCTTCACCTAGCTTGTGGGGAAAACAAAGTTTCTTTTCAGTTGCAAACTACTCTACATACATATATATGGGGAGGTACAAACACCAACTCGG
This sequence comes from Camelus bactrianus, assembly GCF_048773025.1. NCBI lineage: Eukaryota > Metazoa > Chordata > Mammalia > Artiodactyla > Camelidae > Camelus > Camelus bactrianus. Next base: position 137,280,661 of record NC_133539.1, on the reverse strand, counting down.
TTTTACAGTGAAAAATGCAGGAACTTCAAACCGGCAATAGGAAATAGAATGAGAAACCAGAGTAAAATTTTCCCCTGCAACCCGTTCCCTTTGTGCTAGATGAACGAACGTCTCTCCACATGCTCATTTCTGAGATAAGTGTGTGTGAATGCCGTTTTTCACCTTGCTTGTTTTGAACACAAAGTTTCCTTTCAGTTGCAAACTCCACTCCATACATATATATGGGGAGGTACTAGCTACAACTTGGTTTTACAGTGAAAACTGCAGGAACTTCATAACGGCACTAGGAAACATACTGAGAAACCAGAGATATAGTTCCTCCTGCAACCCGTTCCCTTTGAACTAGATGAACGAAAGCCTATCCACATGCTCAATTCTGAGAGATAAGTGTGTGTGAAAGCCGTCCTTCACTTACATTTTTGGGAACATAAGTTTCTTTTCAGGTGCAAAATCCACTCCATACATATATAGGGGGAGGTACTAGCTCCAAATCTGTTTTACAGTGAAAACTGCAGGAACTTCAAAAAGGCACTAGGAAACAGACTGAGAAACCAGTGAAAAAGTTTCTCCTGCAACCCGTTCATTGTTTGCTAAATGAACGAACGTGTCTCCACATGCTCAGTTCTGAGAGAAATGTGTCTGTGAAAGCCGTGCTTCACCAAACTTTTTGGGAACACAAACTTTCTTTTCAGTTGCAAACTCCACTCCATACATATATATGGGGAGGTACTAGCTCTAACTCGGTTTTACAGTGAAAACTGCAGGAACTTCAAACCGGCACTAGGAAACAGACTGAAAACCCAGAGTAAAATTTTCTCCTGCAACCCGTTCCCTTTGTGCTAGATGAACGAACGTCTCCCCACATGCTAAGTTCTGAGTGATAATTGTGTGTGAAAGCCGACTTCACTTTGCTTGTTGGGAACACAAAGTTTCTTTTCAATTGCAAACCCCACTCCATACATATATATGGGGAGGTACTAGATCTAACTCGGTTTTAGAGTGAAAACTGCAGGAACTTCAAACCGGCACTAGGAAACAGAATGAGAAACCAGAGTAAAAGTTTCTCCTGCATACCGTTCCCTTTGTGCTAGATGAACTAACGTCTCTCCACATGCTCAGTTCTCAGATTTATGTGTGTGTGAAAGCCGTCCTTCACATAGCTTGTTGGGAACACAAAGTTTCTTTTCAGTTGCAAACTACACTCCATACATATATATGGGGAGGTACAAACACCAACTCGGTTTTACAGTGAAAACTGCAGGAACTTCAAACCGGCAATAGGAAATAGAATGAGAAACCAGAGTAAAATTTTCCCCTGCAACCCATTCCCTTTGTGCTAGATGAACGAAAGTCTCTCCACATGCTCAGTTCTGAGAGATAATTGTGTGTGAAAGCCGTACTTCACCAAGATTTTTGGGAACACAAAGTTTCTTTTCATTTGCAAACTCCACTCCATACATATATATGGGGAGGTACATGCTCCAACTCGGTTTTACAGTGAAAACTGTAGGAACTTCAAACCGGCACTAGGAAACAGAATGAGAAACCAGAGTAAAAGTTTCTCCTGCATACCGTTCCCTTTGTGCTAGATGAACGAACGTCTCTCCACATGCTCAGTTCTCAGAGTTATGTGTGTGTGAAAGCCGTTCTTCACATAGCTTGTTGGGAACACAAAGTTTCTTTTCAGTAGCAAACTCCACTCCATACATATATATGGGTAGGTACTAGCTCCAACTCGGTTTTAGAGTGAAAACTGCAGGAACTTCAAACCTGTACTAGGAAACAGACTGAGAAACCAGAGTAAAAGATTCTCCTGCAACCCTTTACCTTTGTGCTACATGAACGAACGTCTCTCCACATGTTCAGTTCTGAGAGATAAGTGTGTGAAAGCCGCCCTTCACTTAGCTTGTTGGGAACACAAAATTTATTTTCACTTGCAAACACCACTCCATACATATATATGGGGAGGTACGAGCTCCAACTCGGTTTTACAGTGAGATCTGCAAGAACTTCAAAACGGCAGTAGGAAACAGACTGATATACCAGAGTAAATCTTTCCCCTGCAACCCGTTCCCTTTGTGCTACATGAACGAACGTCTCTCCACATGCTCAGTTCTGAGAGGTAAGTGTGTGTGAAAGCCACCCTTCACCTAGCTTGTTATGAAAACAAAGTTTCTTTTCAGTTGCAAACTACACTCCATACATATATATGGGGAGGTACAAACACCAACACGGTTTTACAGTGAAAACTGCAGGAACTTCAAACCGGCAATAGGAAATAGAAATAGAAACCAGAGTAAAATTTTCCCCTGCAACCCGTTCCCTTTGTGCTAGATGAACGAACGTCTCTCCACATGCTCAGTTCTGAGAGATAAGTGTGTGTGAAAGCCGTCCTTCACCAAGATTGTTGGGAACAAAAAGTTTCTTTTCAGTTGCAAATTCCACAACATACATATATATGTGGTGGTACTAGCTCCAAACCTGTTTTAAAGGGAAAAATGCAGGAAATTCAAACCGGCAGTAGAAAACAGACTGAGAAACCAAGAAAAAGTTTCTCCTGCATACCGATCCCTTTGTGCTAGATGAACGAACGTCTCTCCACATGCTCAGTTCTCAGAGATAAGTGTGTGTGAAAGCCGTCCTTCACCTAGCTTGTTGGGAACACAAAGTATCTTTTCAGTTGCAAACTCCACTCCATATATATATATCGGGAGGTACTAGATTCAACTCGGTTTTACAGTGAAAACTGCAGGAATTTCAAAAAGGCACTAGGAAATAGACTGAGAAACCAGAGTTAAAGTTTCACCAGCAACCCGTTCCCTTTGTGCTAGATGAACGAACGTCTCTACACATGCTCAGTTCTGAGAGATAAGTGTGTGTGAAAGCCGTCCTTCACCTAGCTTGTTGGGAACATAAAGTTCTTTTCAGTAGCAAAATCCACTCCATACATATATATGGGGAGGTACTAGCTCCAACTCGGTTTTACAGTGAGAACTGCAAGAACTTCAAAACGGCAGTAGGAAACAGACTGAGATACCAGAGTAATACTTTCCCCAGCAACCAGTTCCCTTTGTGCTAGATGAACGAACGTCTCTCCACATGCTGATTTCTGAGAGGTAAGTGTGTGTGAAAGCCGCCCTTCACCTAGCTTGTTGGGAAAACAAAGTTTCTTTTCAGTTGCAAACTACACTACATACATATATATGGGGAGGTACAAACACCAACTCGGTTTTACAGTGAAAAATGCAGGAACTTCAAACCGGCAATAGGAAATAGAATGAGAAACCAGAGTAAAATTTTCCCCTGCAACCCGTTCCCTTTGTGCTAGATGAACGAACGTCTCTCCACATGCTCATTTCTGAGAGATAAGTGTGTGTGAAAGCCGTTTTTCACCTTGCTTGTTTTGAACACAAAGTTTCCTTTCAGTTGCAAACTCCACTCCATACATATATATGGGGAGGTACTAGCTACAACTTGGTTTTACAGTGAAAACTGCAGGAATTTCATAACGGCACTAGGAAACATACTGATAAACCAGAGATATAGTTCCTCCTGCCACCCGTTCCCTTTGAACTTGATGAACGAAAGTTTATCCACATGCTCAGTTCTGAGAGATATGTGTGTGTGAAAGCCGTCCTTCACTTACCTTGTTGGGAACATAAGTTTCTTTTCAGTTGCAAACTCCATTCCATACATATATATGGTGAGGTACTAGTTCCAACTCGGTTTTACAGTGAAAACTGCAGGAAATTCAAACCGGCACTAGGAAACAGACTGAAAACCAGAGTAAAAGTTTCTCCTGCAACCCGTTCCCTTTGTGATAGATGAACGAACGTCTCTCCATATGCTCAGTTCTGAGATATAAGTGTGTGTGAAAGCCGACTTCACCTAGCATGTTGGGAACACAAAGTTTCTTTTCAGTTGAAAACTACACTCCATACATATATATGGGGAAGTTTAAGCTCCAACTCGGTTTTACAGTGAAAAATGCAGGAACTTCAAACCGGCACTAAGAAACAGACTAAGAAACCAGAGTAAAATTTCTCCTGCAAACCGTTCCATTTGTGCTAGATGAACGAACGTCTCTCCACATGCTCAGTTCTGAGAGATAAATGTGTGTGAAAGCCGTCCTTCACCTAGCTTGTTGGGAACACAAAGTTTCTTTTCAGTTGTAAAGTACACTCCATTCATATATATGGGGAGGTACTTGCTCCAACTCGGTTTTACAGTGAAAACTGCAGGAACTTCAAACCGGCACTAGGAAACAGACTGAGAACCCAGAGTAAAAGTTTCCCTGCAACCCGTTCCCTTTGTGCTAGATGAACGAACGTCTCTCCACATGCTCATTTCTGAGAGATAAGTGTGTGTGAAAGCCGTTTTTCACCTTGCTTGTTTTGAACACAAAGTTTCCTTTCAGTTGCAAACTCCACTCCATACATATATATGGGGAGGTACTAGCTACAACTTGGTTTTACAGTGAAAACTGCAGGAACTTCATAACGGCACTAGGAAACATACTGAGAAACCAGAGAAATAGTTCCTCCTGCAACCCGTTCCCTTTGAACTAGATGAACGAAAGTCTATCCACATGCTCAGTTCTGAGAGATAAGTGTGTGTGAAAGCCGTCCTTCAATTACCTTGTTGGGAACATAAGTTTCTTTTCAGTTGCAAAATCCACTCCATACATATATAAGGGGAGGTACTAGCTCCAAATCTGTTTTACAGAGAAAACTGCAGGAACTTCAAAACGGCACTAGGGAACAGACTGAGAAACCAGTGAAAATGTTTCTCCTGCAACCCGTTCATTGTTTGCTAGATGAACGAACGTGTCTCCACATGCTCAGTTCTGAGAGATAAGTGTATGTGAAAGCCGTGCTTCACCAACCTTTTTGGGAACACAAAGTTTCTTTTCAGTTGCAAACTCCACTCCGTACATATATATGGGGAGGTACTAGCTTCAACTCGGTTTTACAGTGAAAATTGCAGGAACTTCAAACAGGCACTAGGAAATAGACTGAGAAACCAGAGTTAAAGTTTCTTCTGCAAACCGTTCCTATTGTGCTAGATGAACGAAAGTCTCTCCACATGCTCAGTTCTGAGAGATAATTGTGTGTGAAAGCCGCCCTTCACCTAGCTTGTTGGGAACACATAGTTTCTTTTCACTTGCAAAATCCACTCCATACATATATATGGGGAGGTACTAGCTCCAAATCGGTTTTACAGTGAGAACTGCAAGAACTTCAAAACGGCAGTAGGAAACAGACTGAGATACAAGAGAAATACTTTCCCCTGCAACCCGTTCCCTTTGTGCTAGATGAACGAACGTCTCTCCACATGCTGATTTCTGAGAGGTAAGTGTGTGTGAAAGCCGCCCTTCACCTAGCTTGTTGGGAAAACAAAGTTTCTTTTCAGTTGCAAACTACACTACATACATATATATGGGGAGGTACAAACACCAACTCGGATTTACAGTGAAAAATGCAGGAACTTCAAACCGGCAATAGGAAATAGAATGAGAAACCAGAGTAAAATTTTCCCCTGCAACCCGTTCCCTTTGTGCTAGATGAACGAACGTCTCTCCACATGCTCATTTCTGAGAGATAAGTGTGTGTGAAAGCCGTTTTTCACCTTGCTTGTTTTGAACACAAAGTTTCCTTTCAGTTGCAAACTCCACTCCATACATATATATGGGGAGGTACTAGCTACAACTTGGTTTTACAGTGAAAACTGCAGGAACTTCATAACGGCACTAGGAAACATACTGAGAAACCAGAGATATAGTTCCTCCTGCAACCCGTTCCCTTTGAACTAGATGAACGAAAGCCTATCCACTTGCTCAATTCTGAGAGATAAGTGTGTGTGAAAGCCATCCTTCACTTACCTTGTTGGGAACATAAGTTTCTTTTCAGTTGCAAAATCCACTCCATACATATATAGGGGGAGGTACTAGCTCCAAATCTGTTTTACAGTGAAAACTGCAGGAACTTCAAAACGGCACTAGGAAACAGACTGAGAAACCAGTGAAAAAGTTTCTCCTGCAACCCGTTCATTGTTTGCTAGATGAACGAACGTGTCTCCACATGCTCAGTTCTGAGAGAAATGTGTCTGTGAAAGCCGTGCTTCAACAACCTTTTTGGGAACACAAACTTTCTTTTCAGTTGCAAACTCCACTCCATACATATATATGGGGAGGTACAAACACCAACTCGGTTTTACAGTGAAAACTGCAGGAACTTCAAACCGGCAATAGGAAATAGAATGAGAAACCAGAGTAAAATTTTCCCCTGCAACCCATTCCCTTTGTGCTAGATGAACGAACGTCTCTCCACATGCTCAGTTCTGAGAGATAATTGTGTGTGAAAGCCGTACTTCACCAAGATTTTTGGGAACACAAAGTTTCTTTTCAATTGCAAACCCCACTCCATACATATATATGGGGAGGTACTAGATCTAACTCGGTTTTAGAGTGAAAACTGCAGGAACTTCAAACCTGTACTAGGAAACAGACTGAGAAACCAGAGTAAAAGTTTCTCCTGCAACCCGTTCCCTTTGTGCTAGATGAACCAACTTCTCTCCACATGCTCAGTTCTGAGAGTTAAGTGTGTGTGAAAGCCGTACTTCACCTAGCTTGTTGGGAACACAAATTTTCTTTTCACTAGCAAACTCCACTCCATACATATATATGGGGAAGTACTAGCCCCAACTCGGTATTACAGTGAAAACTGCAGGAACTTCAAACCGGCACTAGGAAACAGACTGAGAAACCAGAGTAAAAGTTTCTCCTGCAACCGGTTCCCTTTGCGCTAGATGAACGAACGTCTCTCCACATGCTCATTTCTGAGAAATAAGTCTGTGTGAAAGCCGTCCTTCACCAAGATTGTTGGGAACACAAAGTTTCTTTTCATTTGCAAACTCCACTCCATACATATATATGGGGAGGTACTTGCTCCAACTCGGTTTTACAGTGAAAACTGCAGGAACTTCAAACCGGCACTAGGAAACAGAATGAGAAACCAGAGTAAAAGTTTCTCCTGCATACCGTTCCCTTTGTGCTAGATGAACTAACGTCTCTCCACATGCTCAGTTCTCAGATTTATGTGTGTGTGAAAGCCGTCCTTCACATAGCTTGTTGGGAACACAAAGTTTCTTTTCAGTTGCCAACTACACTCCTTACATATATATGGGGAGGTACAAACACCAACTCGGTTTTACAGTGAAAACTGCAGGAACTTCAAACCGGCAATAGGAAATAGAATGAGAAACCAGAGTAAAATTTTCCCCTGCAACCCATTCCCTTTGTGCTAGATGAACGAACGTCTCTCCACATGCTCAGTTCTGAGAGATAATTGTGTGTGAAAGCCGTACTTCACCAAGATTTTTGGGAACACAAAGTTTCTTTTCATTTGCAAACTCCACTCCATACATATATATGGGGAGGTACTTGCTCCAACTCGGTTTTACAGTGAAAACTGTAGGAACTTCAAACCGGCACTAGGAAACAGAATGAGAAACCAGAGTAAAAGTTTCTCCTGCATACCGTTCCCTTTGTGCTAGATGAACGAACGTCTCTCCACATGCTCAGTTCTCAGAGTTATGTGTGTGTGAAAGCCGTTCTTCACATAGCTTGTTGGGAACACAAAGTTTCTTTTCAGTAGCAAACTCCACTCCATACATATATATGGGTAGGTACTAGCTCCAACTCGGTTTTAGAGTGAAAACTGCAGGAACTTCAAACCTGTACTAGGAAACAGACTGAGAAACCAGAGTAAAAGTTTCTCCTGCAAACCTTTACCTTTGTGCTAGATGAACGAACGTCTCTCCACATGTTCAGTTCTGAGAGATAAGTGTGTGAAAGCCGCCCTTCACTTAGCTTGTTGGGAACACAAAATTTCTTTTCACTTGCAAACTCCACTCCATACATATATATGGGGAGGTACGAGCTCCAACTCGGTTTTACAGTGAGATCTGCAAGAACTTCAAAACAGCAGTAGGAAACAGACTGATATACCAGAGTAAATCTTTCCCCTGCAACCCGTTTCCTTTGTGCTACATGAACGAACGTCTCTCCACATGCTCAGTTCTGAGAGGTAAGTGTGTGTGAAAGCCGCCCTTCACCTAGCTTGTTATGAAAACAAAGTTTCTTTTCAGTTGCAAACTACACTCCATACATATATATGGGGAGGTACAAACACCAACACGGTTTTACAGTGAAAACTGCAGGAACTTCAAACCGGCAATAGGAAATAGAATGAGAAACCAGAGTAAAATTTTCCCCTGCAACCCGTTCCCTTTGTGCTAGATGAACGAACGTCTCTCCACATGCTCAGTTCTGAGAGATAAGTGTGTGTGAAAGCCGTCCTTCACCAAGATTGTTGGGAACAAAAAGTTTCTTTTCAGTTGCAAATTCCACAACATACATATATATGTGGTGGTACTAGCTCCAACCCTGTTTTAAAGGGAAAAATGCAGGAAATTCAAACCGGCAGTAGAAAACAGACTGAGAAACCAAGAAAAAGTTTCTCCTGCATACCGATCCCTTTGTGCTAGATGAACGAACGTCTCTCCAGATGCTCAGTTCTCAGAGATAAGTGTGTGTGAAAGCCGTCCTTCACCTAGCTTATTGGGAACACAAAGTTTCTTTTCAGTTGCAAACTCCACTCCATATATATATATCGGGAGGTACTAGATTCAACTCGGTTTTACAGTGAAAACTGCAGGAATTTCAAAAAGGCACTAGGAAATAGACTGAGAAACCAGAGTTAAAGTTTCACCAGCAACCCGTTCCCTTTGTGCTAGATGAACGAACGTCTCTACACATGCTCAGTTCTGAGAGATAAGTGTGTGTGAAAGCCGTCCTTCACCTAGCTTGTTGGGAACATAAAGTTCTTTTCAGTAGCAAAATCCACTCCATACATATATATGGGTAGGTACGATCACCAACTCGATTTTACAGTGAAAACTGCAGGAAATTCAAACCGGCACTAGGAAACAGACTGAAAACCAGAGTAAAATTTCTCCTGCAACCCGTTCCCTTTGTGATAGATGAACGAACGTCTCTCCATATGCTCAGTTCTGAGATATAAGTGTGTGTGAAAGCCGACTTCACCTAGCATGTTGGGAACACAAAGTTTCTTTTCAGTTGAAAACTACACTCCATACATATATATGGGGAAGTTTAAGCTCCAACTCGGTTTTACAGTGAAAAATGCAGGAACTTCAAACCGGCACTAAGAAACAGACTAAGAAACCAGAGTAAAATTTCTCCTGCAAACCGTTCCATTTGTGCTAGATGAACGAACGTCTCTCCACATGCTCAGTTCTGAGAGATAAATGTGTGTGAAAGCCGTCCTTCACCTAGCTTGTTGGGAACACAAAGTTTCTTTTCAGTTGCAAAGTACACTCCATTCATATATATGGGGAGGTACTTGCTCAAACTCGGTTTTACAGTGAAAACTGCAGGAACTTCAAACCGGCACTAGGAAACAGACTGAGAACCCAGAGTAAAAGTTTCTCCTGCAACCCGTTCCCTTTGTGCTAGATGAACGAACGTCTCTCCACATGCTCATTTCTGAGAGATAAGTGTGTGTGAAAGCCGTTTTTCACCTTGCTTGTTTTGAACACAAAGTTTCCTTTCAGTTGCAAACGCGACTCCATACATATATATGGGGAGGTACTAGCTACAACTTGGTTTTACAGTGAAAACTGCAGGAACTTCATAACGGCACTAGGAAACATACTGAGAAACCAGAGAAATAGTTCCTCCTGCAACCCGTTCCCTTTGAACTAGATGAACGAAAGTCTATCCACATGCTCAGTTCTGAGAGATAAGTGTGTGTGAAAGCCGTCCTTCAATTACCTTGTTGGGAACATAAGTTTCTTTTCAGTTGCAAAATCCACTCCATACATATATAAGGGGAGGTACTAGCTCCAAATCTGTTTTACAGAGAAAACTGCAGGAACTTCAAAACGGCACTAGGAAACAGACTGAGAAACCAGTGAAAAAGTTTCTCCTGCAACTCGTTCATTGTTTGCTAGATGAACGAACGTGTCTCCACATGCTCAGTTCTGAGAGATAAGTGTCTGTGAAAGCCGTGCTTCACCAACCTTTTTGGGAACACAAAGTTTCTTTTCAGTTGCAAACTCCACTCCGTACATATATATGGGGAGGTACTAGCTTCAACTCGGTTTTACAGTGAAAACTGCAGGAACTTCAAACAGGCACTAGGAAATAGACTGAGAAACCAGAGTTAAAGTTTCTTCTGCAAACCGTTCCTATTGTGCTAGATGAACGAAAGTCTCTCCACATGCTCAGTTCTGAGAGATAATTGTGTGTGAAAGCCGTCCTTCACCTAGCTTGTTGGGAACACATAGTTTCTTTTCACTTGCAAACTCCACTCCATACATATATATGGGGAGGTACTAGCTCCAACTCGGTTTTACAGTGAGAACTGCAAGAACTTCAAAACGGCAGTAGGAAACAGACTGAGATACCAGAGTAATACTTTCCCCTGCAACCCGTTCCCTTTGTGCTAGATGAACGAAAGTCTCTCCACATGCTGAGTTCTGAGAGGTAAGTGTGTGTGAAAGCCGCCCTTCACCTAGCTTGTTGGGAAAACAAAGTTTCTTTTCAGTTGCAAACTACACTACATACATATATATGGGGAGGTACAAACACCAACTCGGTTTTACAGTGAAAAATGCAGGAACTTCAAACCGGCAATAGGAAATAGAATGAGAAACCAGAGTAAAATTTTCCCCTGCAAACCTTTCCCTTTGTGCTAGATGAACGAACGTCTCTCCACATGCTCATTTCTGAGAGATAAGTGTGTGTGAAAGCCGTTTTTCACCTTGCTTGTTTTGAACACAAAGTTTCCTTTCAGTTGCAAACTCCAGTCCATACATATATATGGGGAGGTACGAGCTACAACTTGGTTTTACAGTGAAAACTGCAGGAATATCATAACGGCACTAGGAAACATAATGATAAACCAGAGATATAGTTCCTCCTGCCACCCGTTCCCTTTGAACTAGATGAACGAAAGTTTATCCACATGCTCAGTTCTGAGAGATATGTGTGTGTGAAAGCCGTCCTTCACTTACCTTGTTGGGAACATAAGTTTCTTTTCAGTTGCAAACTCCATTCCATACATATATATGGTGAGGTACTAGCTCCAACTCGGTTTTACAGTGAAAACTGCAGGAATTTCAAACCGGCACTAGGAAACAGACTGAAAACCAGAGTAAAAGTTTCTCCTGCAACCCGTTCCCTTTGTGATAGATGAACGAACGTCTCTCCATATGCTCAGTTCTGAGATATAAGTGTGTGTGAAAGCCGACTTCACCTAGCATGTTGGGAACACAAAGTTTCTTTTCAGTTGAAAACTACACTCCATACATATATATGGGGAAGTTTAAGATCCAACTCGGTTTTACAGTGAAAAATGCAGGAACTTCAAACCGGCACTAAGAAACAGACTAAGAAACCAGAGTAAAATTTCTCCTGCAAATCGTTCCATTTGTGCTAGATGAACGAACGTCTCTCCACATGCTCAGTTCTGAGAGATAAATGTGTGTGAAAGCCGTCCTTCACCTAGCTTGTTGGGAACACAAAGTTTCTTTTCAGTTGCAAAGTACACTCCATTCATATATATGGGGAGGTACTTGCTCCAACTCGGTTTTACAGTGAAAACTGCAGGAACTTCAAACCGGCACTAGGAAACAGACTGAGAACCCAGAGTAAAAGTTTCTCCTGCAACCCGTTCCCTTTGTGCTAGATGAACGAACGTCTCTCCACATGCTCATTTCTGAGAGATAAGTGTGTGTGAAAGCCGTTTTTCACCTTGCTTGTTTTGAACACAAAGTTTCCTTTCAGTTGCAAACTCCACTCCATACATATATATGGGGAGGTACTATCTTCAAATCGGTTTTACAGTGAAAACTGCAGGAACTTCAAACAGGCACTAGGAAATAGACTGAGAAACCAGAGATAAGTTTCTCCTGCAAACCGTTCCCTTTGTGCTAGATGAACGAAAGTCTCTCCACATGTTCAGTTTTGAGAGATAAGTGTGTGAAAGCCGCCCTTCACCTAGTTTGTTGGGAACACAAAGTTTCTTTTCACTTGCAAACTCCACTCCATACATATATATGGGGAGTTACGAGCTCCAACTCGGTTTTACAGTGTGATCTGCAAGAACTTCAAAACGGCAGTAGGAAACAGACTGATATACCAGAGTAAAACTTTCCCCTGCAACTCGTTCCCTTTGTGCTACATGAACGAACGTCTCTCCACATGCTCAGTTCTGAGAGATAAGTGTGTGTGAAAGCCGCCCTTCACCTAGCATGTTGGGAAAACAAAGTTTCTTTTCAGTTGCAAACTACACTCCATACATATATATGGGTAGGTACAAACACCAACACGGTTTTACAGTGAAAACTGCTGGAACTTCAAACAGGCAATAGGAAATAGAATGAGAAACCAGAGTAAAATTTTTCCCTGCAACCCGTTCCCTTTGTGCTAGATGAACGAACGTCTCTCCACATGCTCAGTTCTGAGAGATAATTTTGTGTGAAAGCCGTTCTTCACCTTGCTTGTTTTGAACACAAAGTTTCTTTTCAGTTGCAAACTCCACTCCATAAATACATATGGGGAAGTACTAGCACCAACTCGGTTTTACAGTGAAAACTGCAGGAACTTCATAACGGCACTAGGAATCAGACTGAGAAACCAGAGTATAAGTTTCTCCTGCAACCCGTTCCCTTTGTGCTAGATGAACGAAAGTCTCTCCAGATGCTCAGTTCTGAGAGATAAGTGTGTGTGAAAGCCGTACTTCACCTAGCTTTTTGGGAACACAAAGTTTCTTTTCATTTGCAAACTCCACTCCATACATATATATGTGGAGGTACGAGCACCAACTCGGTTTTACAGTGAGATCTGTAAGAACATCAAAACGGCAGTAGGAAACAGACTGAGATACCAGAGTAAAACTTTCCCCTGCAACCCTTTCCCTTTGTGCTACATGAACGAACGACTCTCCACATGCTCAGTTCAGAGAGGTAAGTGTGTGTGAAAGCCGGCCCTTCACATAGCTTGTTGGGAAAACAAAGTTCCTTTTCAGTTGCAAACTACACTCCATACATATATATGGGGAGGTACAAACAGCAAATCGGTTTTACAGTGAAAACTGCAGGAACTTCAAACCAGCAATAGGAAATAGAATGAGAAACCAGAGTAAAATTTTCCCCTGCAACACGTTCCCTTTTGTGCTAGATGAACGAACGTCTCTCCACATGCTCAGTTCTGAGAGATAATTGTGTGTGAAAGCCGTTCTTCACCTTGCTTGTTTTGAACACATAGATTCTTTTCAGTTGCAAACTCCACTGCATACATATATATGGGGAAGTACTAGCTCCAACTCGTTTTTACAGTGAAAACTGCAGGAACTTCATAACGGCACTAGGAATCAGACTGAGAAACCAGAGTAAAAGTTTCTCCTGCATACCGTTCCCTTTGTGCTAGATGAACGAACGTCTCTCCACATGCTCAGTTCTCAGAGATATGTGTGTGTGAAAGCCGTCCTTCACCTAGCTTGTTGGAAACACAAAGTTTCTTTTCAGTAGCAAACTCCACTCCATATATATATATGGGGAGTTAGTAGCTCCAACTCGGTTTTACAGTGAAAACTGCAGGAACTTCAAACAAGCACTAGGAAACAGACTGAGAAACCAGAGTAAAAGTTTCTCCTGCAAACCTTTCCCTTTGTGCTAGATGAACGAACGTCTCTCCACATGCTCAGTTCTGAGAGATATGTGTGTGTGAAAGCCGTCCTTCACCTAGCTTGTGGGAACACAAATTTTCTTTTCACTAGCATACTCCACTCCATACATATATATGTGGTGGTACAAGCTCCAACACTTTTTTAAAGGGAAAAATGCAGGAAATTCAAACCGGCAGTAGAAAACAGACTGAGAAACCAGAGAAAAAGTTTCTCCTGCATACCGTTCCCTTTGTGCTAGATGAACGAACGTCTCTCCACATGCTCAGTTCTCAGAGATAAGTTTGTGTGAAAGCCGTCCTTCACATAGCTTGTTGGTAACACAAAGTTTCTTTTCATTTGCAAACTCCACTCCATACATATATATGGGGAGGTACTTGCTCCAACTCGGTTTTACAGTGAAAACTGCAGGAACTTCAAACCGGCACTAGGAAACAGACTGAGAAACCAGAGTAAAAGTTTCTCCTGCATACCCTTCCCTTTGTGCTAGATGAACGAACGTCTCTCCACATGCTCAGTTCTCAGAGATATGTGTGTGTGAAAGCCGTCCTTCACCTAGCTTGTTGGGAACACAAAGTTACTTTTCAGTAGCAAACTCCACTCCATACATTTATATGGGGAGGTAATATATCCAACCCTGTTTTACAGTGAAAACTGCAGGAACTTCAAACCGGCTCTAGGAAACAGACTGAGAAACCAGAGTAAAAGTTTCTCCTGCAACCCTTTAACGTTGTGCTGTATGAACGAAAGTCTCTCCACATGCTCACTTCTAAGAGATAAGTGTGTTTGAAAGCCGACTTCAACTAGCTTGTTGGGAACACAAAGTTTCTTTTCACTTGCAAACTCCACTCCATACATATATAAGTGGTGGTACAAGCTCCAACACTTTTTTAAAGGGAAAAATGCAGGAAATTCAAACCGGCAGTAGATAACAGACTGAGAACCAGAGAAAAAGTTTCTCCTGCAACCCATTCCCTTTGTGCTTTATGAACGAACGTCTCTCCACATGCTCAGTTCTGAGAGTTAAGTGTGTGTGTAAGCCGTTCTTCACCTAGCTTGTTGGGAACACAAATTTTCTTTTCACTAGCAAACTCCACTCCATACATGTATATGGGGAAGTACTAGCTCCAACCCGGTATTACAGTGAAAACTGCAGGAACTTCAAACCGGCACTAGGTAACAGATTGAGAAACCAGAGTAAAAGTTTCTCCTGCATCCCGTTCCCTTTGCGCTAGATGAACGAACGTCTCTCCACATGCTCATTTCTGAGAGATAATTGTGTGTGAAAGCCGTCCTTCACCAAGATTGTTGGGAACAAAAAGTTCTTTTCAGTTGCAAACTCCACTCCATACATATATATGGGGAGGTACTATTTTCAACTCGGTTTTACAGTGAAAACTGCAGGAACTTCAAACAGGCACTAGGAAATAGACTGAGAAACCAGGGTTAAAGTTTCTCCTGCAAACCGTTCCCTTTGTGCTAGATGAACGAAAGTCTCTCCACATGTTCAGTTCTGAGAGATAAGTCTGTGAAAGCCGCCGTTCACCTAGCTTGTTGGGAACACAAAGTTTCTTTTCACTTGCAAACTCCACTCCATACATATATATGGGGAGGTACGAGCTCCAACTCTGTTTTACAGTGAAATCTGCAAGAACTTCAAAACGGCAGTAGGAAACAAACTGAGATACCAGAGTAAAACTTTCCCCTGCAACCCGTTCCCTTTGTGCTACATGAACGAAAGTCTCCCCACATGCTCATTTCTGAGAGGTAAGTGTGTGTGAAAGCCGCCCTTCACCTAGCTTGTTGGGAAAACAAAGTTTCTTTTAAGTTGCAAACTACACTCCAAACATATATATGGGGAGGTACAAACACCAACTCGGTTTTACAGTGAAAACTGCAGGAACTTCAAACCGGCAATAGGAAATAGAATGAGAAACCAGAGTAAAATTTTAACCTGAAACTCGTTCTCTTTGAGCTAGATGAGCGAACGCCTCTCCACATGCTCAGTTCTGAGAGATAATTGTGTGTGAAAGCCGTACTTCACCTTGCTTGTTTTGAAAACAAAGTTTCTTTTCAGTTGCAAACTCCACTCCATACATATATATGGGGAAGTACTAGCTCCAACCCGTTTTTACAGTGAAAACTGCAGGAACTTCATAACGGCACTAGGAATCAGACTGAGAAACCAGAGTAAAAGTTTATCCTGCAACCCGTTCCCTTTGTGCTAGATGAACGAAAGTCTCTCCACATGCTCAGTTCTGAGAGATAAGTGTGTGTGAAAGCCGTACTTCACCTAGCTTTTTGGGAACACAAACTTTCTTTTCATTTGCAAACTCCACTCCATACATATATATGGGGAGGTACTTGCTCCAACTCGGTTTTACAGTGAAAACTGCAGGAACTTCAAACCAGCACTAGGAAACAGACTGAGAAACCAGAGTAAAAGTTTGTCCTGCATACCGTTCCCTTTGTGCTAGATGAACGAACGTCTCTCCACATGCTCAGTTCTCAGATATATGTGTGTGTGAAAGCCGTCCTTCACCTAGCTTGTTGGGAACACAAAGTTTCTTTTCAGTAGCAAACACCACTCCATAAATATATATGGGGAGGTACTAGCTCCAACTCGGTTTTACAGTGAAAACTGCAGGAACTTCAAACCGGCACTAGGAAACAGACTGATAAACCAGAGTAAAAGTTTCTCCTGCAACCATTTACATTTGTGCTAGATGAACGAACGTCTCTCCACATGCTCATTTCTGAGAGATATGTGTGTGTGAAAGCCGTCCTTCACCTAGCTTGTGGGAACACAAATTTTCTTTTCACTAGCAATCTCCACTCCATACATATATATGTGTTGGTACTGGCTCCAACACTTTTTTAAACGGAAAAATGCAGGAAATTCAAACCGGCAGTAGAAAACAGACTGAGAAACCAGAGAAAAAGTTTCTCCTGCTTATCGTTCCCTTTGTGCTAGATGAACGAACGCCTCTCCACATGCTCAGTTCTCAGAGATATGTGTGTGTGAAAGCCGTACTTCACCTAGCTTGTTGGGAACACAAACTTACTTTTCAGTAGCAAACTCCACTCCATACATTTATATGGGGAGGTAATATCTCCAACCCGGTTTTACAGTGAAAACTGCAGGAACTTCAAACCGGCTCTAGGAAACAGACTGAGAATCCAGAGTAAAAGTTTCCCCTGCAACCCTTTAACGTTGTGCTGGATGAACGAACGTCTCTCCACATGCTCACTTCTAAGAGATAAGTGTGTTTGAAAGCCGACTTCAACTAGCTTGTTGGGAACACAAAGTTTCTTTTCACTTGCAAACTCCACTCCATACATATATATGTGGTGGTACTAGCTCCAACACTTTTTTAAAGGGAAAAATGCAGGAAATTCAAACCGGCAGTAGAAAACAGACTGAGAAACCAGAGAAAAATTTCTCCTGCAAACCGATCCCTTTGTGCTGGATGAACGAACGTCCCTCCACATGCTCAGTTCTGAGAGTTAAGTGTGTGTGAAAGCCGTTTTTCACCTAGCTTGTTGGGAACACAAATTTTCTTTTCACTAGCAAACTCCACTCCATACACATATATGCGGAAGTACTAGCTCCAAATCGGTATTACAGTGAAAACTGCAGGAACTCCAAACCGGCACTGGGAAACAGACTGAGAAACCAGAGTAAAAGTTTTTCCTGCAACCCGTTCCCTTTGCGCTAGATGAACGAACGTCTCTCCACATGCTCATTTCTGAGAGATAAGTGTGTGTGAAAGCCGTCCTTCACCAAGATTGTTGGGAACAAAATGTTTTTCTCAGTTGCAAACTCCACTCCATACATATATATGGGGAGGTACTATCTTCAACTCGGTTTTACAGTGAAAACTGCAGGAACTTCAAACTGGCACTAGGAAATAGACTGAGAAACCAGAGTTAAAGTTTCTCCTGCAAACCGTTCCCTTTGTGCTAGATGAACGAAAGTCTCTCCACATGTTCAGTTCTGAGAGATAAGTCTGTGAAAGCCGCAATTCACCTAGCTTGTTGGGAACACAAAGTTTCTTTTCACTTGCAAACTCCACTCCATACATATATATGGGGAGGTACGAGCTCCAACTGGGTTTTACAGTGAGATCTGCAAGAACTTCAAAACGGCAGTAGGAAATAGACTGAGATACCAGAGTAAAACTTTCCCCTGCAACCCGTTCCCTTAGTGCTACATGAACGAACGTCTCCCCACATGCTCAATTCTGAGAGGTAAGTGTGTGTGAAAGCCGCCCTTCACCTAGCTTGTTGGGAAAACAAAGTTTCTTTTAAGTTGCAAACTACACTCCAAACATATATATGGGTAGGTACAAACACCAACTCGGTTTTACAGTGAAAACTGCAGGAACTTCAAACCGGCAATAGGAAATAGAATGAGAAACCAGAGTAAAATTTTAACCTGCAACCCGTTCCTTTGAGCTAGATGAACGAACGTCTCTCCGCATGCTCAGTTCTGAGAGATAAGTGTGTGTGAAAGCCGTACTTCACCTAGCTTTTTGGGAACACAAAGTTTCTTTTCGTTTGCAAACTCCAATCCATACATATATATGGGGAGGTACATGCTCCAACTCGGTTTTACAGTGAAAACTGCAGGAACTTCAAAACGACACTAGGAAACAGACTGAGGAACAAGAATAAAAGTTTCTCCTGCATACCGTTCCCTTTGTGCTAGATGAACGAACGTCTCTCCACATGCTCAGTTCTCAGAGATATGTGTGTGTGAAAGCCGTCCTTCACCTAGCTTGTTGGGAACACAAAGTTTCTTTTCAGTAGCAAACTCCACTCCATAAATATATATGGGGAGGTACAAGCTCCAATTCGGTTTTACAGTGAAAACTGCAGGAACTTCAAACCGGCACTAGGAAACAGACTGAGAAACCAGAGTAAAAGTTTCTCCTGCAACCCTTTCACTTTCTGCTAGATGAAAGAACGTCTCTCCACATGCTCAGTTCTGAGAGATATGTGTGTGTGAAAGCCGTCCTTCACCTAGCTTGTGGGAACACAAATTTTCTTTTCACTAGCAAACTCCACTCCATACATATATATGTGGTGGTACTAGCTCCAACACTTTTTTAAAGGGAAAAATGCAGGAAATTCAAACCGGCAATAGAAAACAGACTGAGAAACCAGAGAAAAAGTTTCTCCTGCATAATGTTCCCTTTGTGCTAGATGAACGAACGTCTCTCCACATGCTCAGTTCTCAGAGATAAGTGTGTGTGAAAGCAGTCCTTCACCTAGCTTGTTGGGAACACAAAGTTTCTTTTCTGTAGCAAACTCCACTCCATACATATATATGGGGAGGTAATATCTCCAACCCGGTTTTACAGTGAAAACTGCAGGAACTTCAAACCGGCACTAGGATACAGACTGAGAAACCAGAGTAAAAGTTTCTCCTGCAACCCTTTCCCTTTGTGCTAGATGAACGAACGTCTCTCCACATGCTCAGTTCTGAGAGATAAGTGTGTGTGAAAGCCGTCCTTCACCTAAATTTTTGGGAACACAAAGTTCCTTTTCAGTTGCAAACTACACTCCATACATATATATGGGGAGGTACGAGCTCCAAATCTGTTTTACAGTGAAAACTGCAGGAACTTCAAACCGGCACTAGGAAATAGAATGAGAAACCAGAGTAAAATTTTCCCCTGCAACCCGTTCCCTTTGTGCTAGATGAACGAACGTCTCTCCACATGCTCAGTTCTGAGAGATAATTGTGTGTGAAAGCCGTTCTTCACCTCGCTTGTTTTGAACACAAAGTTTCTTTTAAGTTGCAAACTCCACTCCATAAATATATATGGGGAAGTACTAGCTCCAACTCCTTTTTACAGTGAAAACTGCAGGAACTTCATAACGGCACTAGGAATCAGACTGAGAATCCAGAGTAAAAGTTTCCCCTGCAACCCTTTAACGTTGTGCTGGATGAACGAAAGTCTCTCCACATGCTCACTTCTAAGAGATAAGTGTGTTTGAAAGCCGACTTCAACTAGCTTGTTGGGAACACAAAGTTTCTTTTCACTTGCAAACTCCACTCCATACATATATATGTGGTGGTACAAGCTCCAACACTTTTTTAAAGGGAAAAATGCAGGAAATTCAAACCGGCAGTAGATAACAGACTGAGAAACCAGAGAAAAAGTTTCTCCTGCAACCCGTTCCCTTTGTGCTTTATGAACGAACGTCTCTCCACATGCTCAGTTCTGAGAGTTAAGTGTGTGTGAAAGCCGTTCTTCACCTAGCTTGTTGGGAACACAAATTTTCTTTTCACTAGCAAACTCCACTCCATACATGTATATGGGGAAGTACTAGCTCCAACCCGGTATTACAGTGAAAACTGCAGGAACTTCAAACCGGCACTAGGTAACAGATTGAGAAACCAGAGTAAAAGTTTCTCCTGCATCCCGTTCCCTTTGCGCTAGATGAACGAACGTCTCTCCACATGCTCATTTCTGAGAGATAATTGTGTGTGAAAGCCGTCCTTCACCAAGATTGTTGGGAACAAAAAGTTCTTTTCAGTTGCAAACTCCACTCCATACATATATATGGGGAGGTACTATTTTCAACTCGGTTTTACAGTGAAAACTGCAGGAACTTCAAACAGGCACTAGGAAATAGACTGAGAAACCAGGGTTAAAGTTTCTCCTGCAAACCGGTCCCTTTGTGCTAGATGAACGAAAGTCTCTCCACATGTTCAGTTCTGAGAGATAAGTCTGTGAAAGCCGCCGTTCACCTAGCTTGTTGGGAACACAAAGTTTCTATTCACTTGCAAACTCCACTCCAACATATATATGGGGAGGTACGAGCTCCAACTCGGTTTTACAGTGAAATCTGCAAGAACTTCAAAACGGCAGTAGGAAACAAACTGAGATACCAGAGTAAAACTTTCCCCTGCAACCCGTTCCCTTTGTGCTACATGAACGAAAGTCTCCCCACATGCTCAGTTCTGAGAGGTAAGTGTGTGTGAAAGCCGCCCTTCACCTAGCTTGTTGGGAAAACAAAGTTTCTTTTAAGTTGCAAACTACACTCCAAACATATATATGGGGAGGTACAAACACCAACTCGGTTTTACAGTGAAAACTGCAGGAACTTCAAACCGGCAATAGGAAATAGAATGAGAAACCAGAGTAAAATTTTAACCTGAAACTCGTTCTCTTTGAGCTAGATGAGCGAACGCCTCTCCACATGCTCAGTTCTGAGAGATAATTGTGTGTGAAAGCCGTACTTCACCTTGCTTGTTTTGAAAACAAAGTTTCTTTTCAGTTGCAAACTCCACTCCATACATATATATGGGGAAGTACTAGCTCCAACCCGTTTTTACAGTGAAAACTGCAGGAACTTCATAACGGCACTAGGAATCAGACTGAGAAATCAGAGTAAAAGTTTATCCTGCAACCCGTTCCCTTTGTGCTAGATGAACGAAAGTCTCTCCACATGCTCAGTTCTGAGAGATAAGTGTGTGTGAAAGCCGTACTTCACCTAGCTTTTTGGGAACACAAACTTTCTTTTCATTTGCAAACTCCACTCCATACATATATATGGGGAGGTACTTGCTCCAACTCGGTTTTACAGTGAAAACTGCAGGAACTTCAAACCAGCACTAGGAAACAGACTGAGAAACCAGAGTAAAAGTTTGTCCTGCATACCGTTCCCTTTGTGCTAGATGAACGAACGTCTCTCCACATGCTCAGTTCTCAGATATATGTGTGTGTGAAAGCCGTCCTTCACCTAGCTTGTTGGGAACACAAAGTTTCTTTTCAGTAGCAAACACCACTCCATAAATATATATGGGGAGGTACTAGCTCCAACTCGGTTTTACAGTGAAAACTGCAGGAACTTCAAACCGGCACTAGGAAACAGACTGATAAACCAGAGTAAAAGTTTCTCCTGCAACCATTTACATTTGTGCTAGATGAACGAACGTCTCTCCACATGCTCATTTCTGAGAGATATGTGTGTGTGAAAGCCGTCCTTCACCTAGCTTGTGGGAACACAAATTTTCTTTTCACTAGCAATCTCCACTCCATACATATATATGTGTTGGTACTGGCTCCAACACTTTTTTAAACGGAAAAATGCAGGAAATTCAAACCGGCAGTAGAAAACAGACTGAGAAACCAGAGAAAAAGTTTCTCCTGCTTATCGTTCCCTTTGTGCTAGATGAACGAACGCCTCTCCACATGCTCAGTTCTCAGAGATATGTGTGTGTGAAAGCCGTACTTCACCTAGCTTGTTGGGAACACAAACTTACTTTTCAGTAGCAAACTCCACTCCATACATTTATATGGGGAGGTAATATCTCCAACCCGGTTTTACAGTGAAAACTGCAGGAACTTCAAACCGGCTCTAGGAAACAGACTGAGAATCCAGAGTAAAAGTTTCCCCTGCAACCCTTTAACGTTGTGCTGGATGAACGAACGTCTCTCCACATGCTCACTTCTAAGAGATAAGTGTGTTTGAAAGCCGACTTCAACTAGCTTGTTGGGAACACAAAGTTTCTTTTCACTTGCAAACTCCACTCCATACATATATATGTGGTGGTACTAGCTCCAACACTTTTTTAAAGGGAAAAATGCAGGAAATTCAAACCGGCAGTAGAAAACAGACTGAGAAACCAGAGAAAAAGTTTCTCCTGCAAACCGATCCCTTTGTGCTGGATGAACGAACGTCCCTCCACATGCTCAGTTCTGAGAGTTAAGTGTGTGTGAAAGCCGTTTTTCACCTAGCTTGTTGGGAACACAAATTTTCTTTTCACTAGCAAACTCCACTCCATACACATATATGCGGAAGTACTAGCTCCAACTCGGTATTACAGTGAAAACTGCAGGAACTCCAAACAGGCACTGGGAAACAGACTGAGAAACCAGAGTAAAAGTTTCTCCTGCAACCCGTTCCCTTTGCGCTAGATGAACGAACGTCTCTCCACATGCTCATTTCTGAGAGATAAGTGTGTGTGAAAGCCGTCCTTCACCAAGATTGTTGGGAACAAAAAGTTTTTCTCAGTTGCAAACTCCACTCCATACATATATATGGGGAGGTACTATCTTCAACTCGGTTTTACAGTGAAAACTGCAGGAACTTCAAACTGGCACTAGGAAATAGACTGAGAAACCAGAGTTAAAGTTTCTCCTGCAAACCGTTCCCTTTGTGCTAGATGAACGAAAGTCTCTCCACATGTTCAGTTCTGAGAGATAAGTCTGTGAAAGCCGCAATTCACCTAGCTTGTTGGGAACACAAAGTTTCTATTCACTTGCAAACTCCACTCCATACATATATATGGGGAGGTACGAGCTCCAACTGGGTTTTACAGTGAGATCTGCAAGAACTTCAAAACGGCAGTAGGAAACAGACTGAGATACCAGAGTAAAACTTTCCCCTGCAACCCGTTCCCTTAGTGCTACATGAACGAACGTCTCCCCACATGCTCAATTCTGAGAGGTAAGTGTGTGTGAAAGCCGCCCTTCACCTAGCTTGTTGGGAAAACAAAGTTTCTTTTAAGTTGCAAACTACACTCCAAACATATATATGGGTAGGTACAAACACCAACTCGGTTTTACAGTGAAAACTGCAGGAACTTCAAACCGGCAATAGGAAATAGAATGAGAAACCAGAGTAAAATTTTAACCTGCAACCCGTTCCTTTGAGCTAGATGAACGAACGTCTCTCCGCATGCTCAGTTCTGAGAGATAAGTGTGTGTGAAAGCCGTACTTCACCTAGCTTTTTGGGAACACAAAATTTCTTTTCATTTGCAAACTCCACTCCATACATATATATGGGGAGGTACATGCTCCAACTCGGTTTTACAGTGAAAACTGCAGGAACTTCAAAACGACACTAGGAAACAGACTGAGGAACAAGAATAAAAGTTTCTCCTGCATACCGTTCCCTTTGTGCTAGATGAACGAACGTCTCTCCACATGCTCAGTTCTCAGAGATATGTGTGTGTGAAAGCGGTCCTTCACCTAGCTTGTTGGGAACACAAAGTTTCTTTTCAGTAGCAAACTCCACTCCATAAATATATATGGGGAGGTACAAGCTCCAATTCGGTTGTACAGTGAAAACTGCAGGAACTTCAAACCGGCACTAGGAAACAGACTGAGAAACCAGAGTAAAAGTTTCTCCTGCAACCCTTTCACTTTCTGCTAGATGAAAGAACGTCTCTCCACATGCTCAGTTCTGAGAGATATGTGTGTGTGAAAGCCGTCCTTCACCTAGCTTGTGGGAACACAAATTTTCTTTTCACTAGCAAACTCCACTCCATACATATATATGTGGTGGTACTAGCTCCAACACTTTTTTAAAGGGAAAAATGCAGGAAATTCAAACCGGCAATAGAAAACAGACTGAGAAACCAGAGAAAAAGTTTCTCCTGCATAATGTTCCCTTTGTGCTAGATGAACGAACGTCTCTCCACATGCTCAGTTCTCAGAGATAAGTGTGTGTGAAAGCAGTCCTTCACCTAACTTGTTGGGAACACAAAGTTTCTTTTCTGTAGCAAACTCCACTCCATACATATATATGGGGAGGTAATATCTCCAACCCTGTTTTACAGTGAAAACTGCAGGAACTTCAAACCGGCACTAGGATACAGACTGAGAAACCAGAGTAAAAGTTTCTCCTGCAACCCTTTCCCTTTGTGCTAGATGAACGAACGTCTCTCCACATGCTCAGTTCTGAGAGATAAGTGTGTGTGAAAGCCGTCCTTCACCTAAATTTTTGGGAACACAAAGTTCCTTTTCAGTTGCAAACTACACTCCATACATATATATGGGGAGGTACGAGCTCCAAATCTGTTTTACAGTGAAAACTGCAGGAACTTCAAACCGGCACTAGGAAATAGAATGAGAAACCAGAGTAAAATTTTCCCCTGCAACCCGTTCCCTTTGTGCTAGATGAACGAACGTCTCTCCACATGCTCAGTTCTGAGAGATAATTGTGTGTGAAAGCCGTTCTTCACCTCGCTTGTTTTGAACACAAAGTTTCTTTTAAGTTGCAAACTCCACTCCATAAATATATATGGGGAAGTACTAGCTCCAACTCCTTTTTACAGTGAAAACTGCAGGAACTTCATAACGGCACTAGGAATCAGACTGAGAATCCAGAGTAAAAGTTTCCCCTGCAAACCTTTAACGTTGTGCTGGATGAACGAAAGTCTCTCCACATGCTCACTTCTAAGAGATAAGTGTGTTTGAAAGCCGACTTCAACTAGCTTGTTGGGAACACAAAGTTTCTTTTCACTTGCAAACTCCACTCCATACATATATATGTGGTGGTACAAGCTCCAACACTTTTTTAAAGGGAAAAATGCAGGAAATTCAAACCGGCAGTAGATAACAGACTGAGAAACCAGAGAAAAAGTTTCTCCTGCAACCCGTTCCCTTTGTGCTTTATGAACGAACGTCTCTCCACATGCTCAGTTCTGAGAGTTAAGTGTGTGTGAAAGCCGTTCTTCACCTAGCTTGTTGGGAACACAAATTTTCTTTTCACTAGCAAACTCCACTCCATACATGTATATGGGGAAGTACTAGCTCCAACCCGGTATTACAGTGAAAACTGCAGGAACTTCAAACCGGCACTAGGTAACAGATTGAGAAACCAGAGTAAAAGTTTCTCCTGCATCCCGTTCCCTTTGCGCTAGATGAACGAACGTCTCTCCACATGCTCATTTCTGAGAGATAATTGTGTGTGAAAGCCGTCCTTCACCAAGATTGTTGGGAACAAAAAGTTCTTTTCAGTTGCAAACTCCACTCCATACATATATATGGGGAGGTACTATTTTCAACTCGATTTTACAGTGAAAACTGCAGGAACTTCAAACAGGCACTAGGAAATAGACTGAGAAACCAGGGTTAAAGTTTCTCCTGCAAACCGTTCCCTTTGTGCTAGATGAACGAAAGTCTCTCCACATGTTCAGTTCTGAGAGATAAGTCTGTGAAAGCCGCCGTTCACCTAGCTTGTTGGGAACACAAAGTTTCTTTTCACTTGCAAACTCCACTCCAACATATATATGGGGAGGTACGAGCTCCAACTCGGTTTTACAGTGAAATCTGCAAGAACTTCAAAACGGCAGTAGGAAACAAACTGAGATACCAGAGTAAAACTTTCCCCTGCAACCCGTTCCCTTTGTGCTACATGAACGAAAGTCTCCCCACATGCTCAGTTCTGAGAGGTAAGTGTGTGTGAAAGCCGCCCTTCACCTAGCTTGTTGGGAAAACAAAGTTTCTTTTAAGTTGCAAACTACACTCCAAACATATATATGGGGAGGTACAAACACCAACTCGGTTTTACAGTGAAAACTGCAGGAACTTCAAACCGGCAATAGGAAATAGAATGAGAAACCAGAGTAAAATTTTAACCTGAAACTCGTTCTCTTTGAGCTAGATGAGCGAACGCCTCTCCACATGCTCAGTTCTGAGAGATAATTGTGTGTGAAAGCCGTACTTCACCTTGCTTGTTTTGAAAACAAAGTTTCTTTTCAGTTGCAAACTCCACTCCATACATATATATGGGGAAGTACTAGCTCCAACCCGTTTTTACAGTGAAAACTGCAGGAACTTCATAACGGCACTAGGAATCAGACTGAGAAACCAGAGTAAAAGTTTATCCTGCAACCCGTTCCCTTTTTTCTAGATGAACGAAAGTCTCTCCACATGCTCAGTTCTGAGAGATAAGTGTGTGTGAAAGCCGTACTTCACCTAGCTTTTTGGGAACACAAACTTTCTTTTCATTTGCAAACTCCACTCCATACATATATATGGGGAGGTACTTGCTCCAACTCGGTTTTACAGTGAAAACTGCAGGAACTTCAAACCGGCACTAGGAAACAGACTGAGAAACCAGAGTAAAAGTTTGTCCTGCATACCGTTCCCTTTGTGCTAGATGAACGAACGTCTCTCCACATGCTCAGTTCTCAGATATATGTGTGTGTGAAAGCCGTCCTTCACCTAGCTTGTTGGGAACACAAAGTTTCTTTTCAGTAGCAAACACCACTCCATAAATATATATGGGGAGGTACTAGCTCCAACTCGGTTTTACAGTGAAAACTGCAGGAACTTCAAACCGGCACTAGGAAACAGACTGATAAACCAGAGTAAAAGTTTCTCCTGCAACCCTTTACATTTGTGCTAGATGAACGAACGTCTCTCCACATGCTCATTTCTGAGAGATATGTGTGTGGAAGCCGTCCTTCACCTAGCTTGTTGGGAACACAAATTTTCTTTTCACTAGCAATCTCCACTCCATACATATATATGTGGTGGTACTGGCTCCAACACTTTTTTAAACGGAAAAATGCAGGAAATTCAAACCGGCAGTAGAAAACAGACTGAGAAACCAGAGAAAAAGTTTCTCCTGCTTATCGTTCCCTTTGTGCTAGATGAACGAACGTCTCTCCACATGCTCAGTTCTCAGAGATATGTGTGTGTGAAATCCGTACTTCACCTAGCTTGTTGGGAACACAAACTTACTTTTCAGTAGCAAACTCCACTCCATACATTTATATGGGGAGGTAATATCTCCAACCCGGTTTTACAGTGAAAATTGCAGGAACTTCAAACCGGCTCTAGGAAACAGACTGAGAATCCAGAGTAAAAGTTTCCCCTGCAACCCTTTAACGTTGTGCTGGATGAACGAACGTCTCTCCACATGCTCACTTCTAAGAGATAAGTGTGTTTGAAAGCCGACTTCAACTAGCTTGTTTGGAACACAAAGTTCCTTTTCACTTGCAAACTTCACTCCATACATATATATGTGGTGGTACTAGCTCCAACACTTTTTTAAAGGGAAAAATGCAGGAAATTCAAACCGGCAGTAGAAAACAGACTGAGAAACCAGAGAAAAAGTTTCTCCTGCAAACCGATCCCTTTGTGCTGGATGAACGAACGTCCCTCCACATGCTCAGTTCTGAGAGTTAAGTGTGTGTGAAAGCCGTTTTTCACCTAGCTTGTTGGGAACACAAATTTTCTTTTCACTAGCAAACTCCACTCCATACACATATATGCGGAAGTACTAGCTCCAACTCGGTATTACAGTGAAAACTGCAGGAACTCCAAACCGGCACTAGGAAACAGACTGAGAAACCAGAGTAAAAGTTTCTCCTGCAACCCGTTCCCTTTGCGCTAGATGAACGAACGTCTCTCCACATGCTCATTTCTGAGAGATAAGTGTGTGTGAAAGCCGTCCTTCACCAAGATTGTTGGGAACAAAAAGTTTTTTTCAGTTGCAAACTCCACTCCATACATATATATGGGGAGGTACTATCTTCAACTCGGTTTTACAGTGAAAACTGCAGGAACTTCAAACTGGCACTAGGAAATAGACTGAGAAACCAGAGTTAAAGTTTCTCCTGCAAACCGTTCCCTTTGTGCTAGATGAACGAAAGTCTCTCCACATGTTCAGTTCTGAGAGATAAGTCTGTGAAAGCCGCAATTCACCTAGCTTGTTGGGAACACAAAGTTTCTTTTCACTTGCAAACTCCACTCCATACATATATATGGGGAGGTACGAGCTCCAACTGGGTTTTACAGTGAGATCTGCAAGAACTTCAAAACGGCAGTAGGAAACAGACTGAGATACCAGAGTAAAACTTTCCCCTGCAACCCGTTCCCTTAGTGCTACATGAACGAACGTCTCCCCACATGCTCAATTCTGAGAGGTAAGTGTGTGTGAAAGCCGCCCTTCACCTAGCTTGTTGGGAAAACAAAGTTTCTTTTAAGTTGCAAACTACACTCCAAACATATATATGGGTAGGTACAAACACCAACTCGGTTTTACAGTGAAAACTGCAGGAACTTCAAACCGGCAATAGGAAATAGAATGAGAAACCAGAGTAAAATTTTAACCTGCAACCCGTTCCTTTGAGCTAGATGAACGAACGTCTCTCCGCATGCTCAGTTCTGAGAGATAAGTGTGTGTGAAAGCCGTACTTCACCTAGCTTTTTGGGAACACAAAGTTTCTTTTCATTTGCAAACTCCACTCCATACATATATATGGGGATGTACATGCTCCAACTCGGTTTTACAGTGAAAACTGCAGGAACTTCAAAACGACACTAGGAAACAGACTGAGGAACAAGAATAAAAGTTTCTCCTGCATACCGTTCCCTTTGTGCTAGATGAACGAACGTCTCTCCACATGCTCAGTTCTCAGAGATATGTGTGTGTGAAAGCCGTCCTTCACCTAGCTTGTTGGGAACACAAAGTTTCTTTTCAGTAGCAAACTCCACTCCATAAATATATATGGGGAGGTACAAGCTCCAATTCGGTTTTACAGTGAAAACTGCAGGAACTTCAAACCGGCACTAGGAAACAGACTGAGAAACCAGAGTAAAAGTTTCTCCTGCAACCCTTTCACTTTCTGCTAGATGAAAGAACGTCTCTCCACATGCTCAGTTCTGAGAGATATGTGTGTGTGAAAGCCGTCCTTCACCTAGCTTGTGGGAACACAAATTTTCTTTTCACTAGCAAACTCCACTCCATATATATATGTGGTGGTACTAGCTCCAACACTTTTTTAAAGGGAAAAATGCAGGAAATTCAAACCGGCAATAGAAAACAGACTGAGAAACCAGAGAAAAAGTTTCTCCTGCATAATGTTCCCTTTGTGCTAGATGAACGAACGTCTCTCCACATGCTCAGTTCTCAGAGATAAGTGTGTGTGAAAGCAGTCCTTCACCTATCTTTTGGGAACACAAAGTTTCTTTTCTGTAGCAAACTCCACTCCATACATATATATGGGGAGGTAATATCTCCAACCCGGTTTACAGTGAAAACTGCAGGAACTTCAAACCGGCACTAGGATACAGACTGAGAAACCAGAGTAAAAGTTTCTCCTGCAACCCTTTCCCTTTGTGCTAGATGAACGAACGTCTCTCCACATGCTCAGTTCTGAGAGATAAGTGTGTGTGAAAGCCGTCCTTCACCTAAATTTTTGGGAACACAAAGTTCCTTTTCAGTTGCAAACTACACTCCATACATATATATGGGGAGGTACGAGCTCCAAATCTGTTTTACAGTGAAAACTGCAGGAACTTCAAACCGGCACTAGGAAATAGAATGAGAAACCAGAGTAAAATTTTCCCCTGCAACCCGTTCCCTTTGTGCTAGATGAACGAACGTTTCTCCACATGCTCAGTTCTGAGAGATAATTGTGTGTGAAAGCCGTTCTTCACCTCGCTTGTTTTGAACACAAAGTTTCTTTTAAGTTGCAAACTCCACTCCATAAATATATATGGGGAAGTACTAGCTCCAACTCCTTTTTACAGTGAAAACTGCAGGAACTTCATAACGGCACTAGGAATCAGACTGAGAAACCAGAGTAAAAGTTTCTCCTGCAACCCGTTCCCTTTGTGCTAGATGAACGAAAATCTCTCCACATGCTCAGTTCTGAGAGATAAGTGTGTGTGAAAGCCGTACTTCACCTAGCTTTTTGGGAACACAAAGTTTCTTTTCATTTGCAAACTCCACTCCATACATATATATGTGGAGGTACGAGCTCCAACTCGGTTTTGCAGTGAGATCTGCAAGAACTTCAAAACGGCAGTAGGAAACAGACTGAGATACCAGAGTAAAACTTTCCCCTGCAACCCGTTCCCTTTGTGCTACATGAACGAACGTCTTTCCACATGCTCAGTTCAGAGAGGTAAGTGTGTGTGAAAGCCGGCCCTTCACCTAGCTTGTTGGGAAAACAAAGTTTCTTTTCAGTTGCAAACTACACTCCATAAATATATATAGGGAGGTACAAACAGCAAATCGGTTTTACAGTGAAAACTGCAGGAACTTCAAACCGGCAATAGGAAACAGAATGAGAAACCAGAGTAAAATTTTCCCCTGCAACCCGTTCCCATTGTGCTAAATGAACGAACGTCTCTCCACATGCTCAGTTCTGAGAGATAATTGTGTGTGAAAGCCGTACTTCACCTAGCTTTTTGGGAACACAAAGTTTCTTTTCACTTGCAAACTCCACTCCATACATATATATGGGGAGGTACTTGCTCCAAATCGGTTTTACAGTGAAAACTGCAGGAACTTCAAACCGGCACTAGGAAACAGACTGAGAAACCAAAGTAAAAGTTTCTCCTGCATACCGTTCCCTTTGTGCTAGATGAACGAACGTCTCTACACATGCTCAGTTCTGAGAGATAAGTGTGTGTGAAAGCCGTCCTTCACCTAGCTTGTTGGGAACATAAAGTTCTTTTCAGTAGCAAACTCCACTCCATACATATATATGGGTAGGTACGATCACCAACTCGGTTTTCCAGTGAAAACTGCAGGAAATTCAAACCGGCACTAGGAAACAGACTGAAAACCACAGTAAAAGTTTCTCCTGCAACCCGTTCCCTTTGTGATAGATGAACGAACGTCTCCCCATATGCTCAGTTCTGAGATATAAGTGTGTGTGAAAGCCGACTTCACCTAGCATGTTGGGAACACAAAGTTTCTTTTCAGTTGAAAACTACACTCCATACATATATATGGGGAAGTTTAGGCTCCAACTCGGTTTTACAGTGAAAAATGCAGGAACTTCAAACCGGCACTAAGAAACATACTAAGAAACCAGAGTAAAATTTCTCCTGCAAACCGTTCCATTTGTGCTAGATGAACGAACGTCTCTCCACATGCTCATTTCTGAGAGATAAGTGTGTGTGAAAGCCGCCCTTCACCTAGCTTGTTGGGAACACAAAGTTTCTTTTCACTTGCAAACTTTTCTCCATACATATATATGGGGAGGTACTAGCTCCAACTCGGTTTTACAGTGAGAACTGCAAGAACTTCAAAACGGCAGTAGGAAACAGACTGAGATACCAGAGTAATACTTTCCCCTGCAACCCGTTCCCTTTGTGCTAGATGAACGAACGTCTCTCCACATGCTGATTTCTGAGAGGTAAATGTGTGTGAAAGCCGCCCTTCACCTAGCTTGTTGGGAAAACAAAGTTTCTATTCAGTTGCAAACTACACTACATACATATATATGGGGAGGTACAAACACCAACTCGGTTTTATAGTGAAAAATGCAGAAACTTCAAACCGGCAATAGGAAATAGAATGAGAAACCAGAGTAAAATTTTCCCCTGCAACCCGTTCCCTTTGTGCTAGATGAACGAACGTCTCTCCACATGCTCATTTCTGAGAGATAAGTTTGTGTGAAAGCCGTTTTCCACCTTACTTGTTTTGAACACAAAATTTCCTTTCAGTTGCAAAATCCACTCCATACATATATATGGGGAGGTACTAGCTACAACTTGGTTTTACAGTGAAAACTGCAGGAACTTCATAATGGCACTAGGAAACCTACTGAGAAACCAGAGAAATAGTTCCCACTGCAACCCGTTCCCTTTGAACTAGATGAACGAAAGTCTATCCACATGCTCAGTTCTGAGAGATAAGTGTGTGTGAAAGCCGTCCTTCACTTACCTTGTTGGGAACATAAGTTTCTTTTCAGTTGCAAAATCCACTCCATACATATATATGGGGAGGTACTAGCTCCAAATCTGTTTTACTGTGAAAACTGCAGGAACTTCAAAACGGCACTAGGAAACAGACTGAGAAACCAGTGAAAAAGTTTCTCCT
Organism: Camelus bactrianus; assembly: GCF_048773025.1. NCBI lineage: Eukaryota > Metazoa > Chordata > Mammalia > Artiodactyla > Camelidae > Camelus > Camelus bactrianus. The sequence continues at coordinate 137,248,291 of NC_133539.1, read as the reverse complement.
GCAACCCGTTCATTGTTTGCAAGATGAACGAACGTGTCTCCACATGCTCAGTTCTGAGGGAATTGTGTCTGTGAAAGCCGTGCTTCACCAACCTTTTTGGGAACACAAACTTTCTTTTCAGTTGCAAACTCCACTTCATACATATATATGGGGAGGTACTAGCTCTAACTCGGTTTTACAGTGAAAACTGCAGGAACATCAAACCGGCACTAGGAAACAGACTGAGAACCCAGAGTAAATTTTTCTCCTTCAACCAGTTCCCTTTGTGCTAGATGAACGAACGTCTCCCCACATGCTCAGTTCTGAGTGTTAATTGTGTGTGAAAGCCGACTTCACTTTGCTTGTTGGGAACACAAAGTTTCTTTTCAATTGCAAACCCCACTCCATATATATATATGGGGAGGTACTAGCTCTAACTCGGTTTTAGAGTGAAAACTGCAGGAACTTCAAACCTGTACTAGGAAACAGACTGAGAAACCAGAGTAAAAGTTTCTCCTGCAACCCGTTCCCTTTGTGCTAGATGAACCAACTTCTCTCCACATGCTCAGTTCTGAGAGTTAAGTGTGTGTGAAAGCCGTACTTCACCTAGCTTGTTGGGAACACAAATTTTCTTTTCACTAGCAAACTCCACTCCATACATATATATGGGGAAGTACTAGCTCCAACTCGGTATTACAGTGCAAACTGCAGGAACTTCAAACCGGCACTAGGAAACAGACTGAGAAACCAGAGTAAAATTTTCCCCTTCAACCCGTTCCTTTTGTGCTAGATGAACGAACGTCTCTCCACATGCTCAGTTCTGAGAGATAAGTGTGTGTGAAAGCCGTCCTTCACCAAGATTGTTGGGAACAAAAAGTTTCTTTTCAGTTGCAAATTCCACAACATACATATATATGTGGTGGTACTAGCTCCAACCCTGTTTTAAAGGGAAAAATGCAGGAAATTCAAACCGGCAGTAGAAAACAGACTGAGAAACCAAGAAAAAGTTTCTCCTGCATACCGATCCCTTTGTGCTAGATGAATGAAAGTCTCTCCACATGCTCAGTTCTCAGAGATAAGTGTGGGTGAAAGCCGTCCTTCACCTAGCTTGTTGGGAACACAAAGTTTCTTTTCAGTTGTAAACTCCACTCCATATATATATATCGGGAGGTACTAGCTTCAACTCGGTTTTACAGTGAAAACTGCAGGAATTTCAAAAAGGCACTAGGAAATAGACTGAGAAACCAGAGTTAAAGTTTCACCAGCAACCCGTTCCCTTTGTGCTAGATGAACGAACGTCTCTACACATGCTCAGTTCTGAGAGATAAGTGTGTGTGAAAGCCGTCCTTCACCTAGCTTGTTGGGAACATAAAGTTCTTTTCAGTAGCAAAATCCACTCCATACATATATATGGGGAAGTTTAAGCTCCAACTCGGTTTTACAGTGAAAAATGCAGGAACTTCAAACCGGCACTAAGAAACAGACTAAGAAACCAGAGTAAAATTTCTCCTGCAAACCGTTCCCTTTGTGCTAGATGAACGAACGTCTCTCCACATGCTCAGTTCTGAGAGATAAATGTGTGTGAAAGCCGTCCTTCACCTAGCTTGTTGGGAACACAAAGTTTCTTTTCAGTTGCAAAGTACACTCCATTCATATATATGGGGAGGTACTTGCTCCAACTCGGTTTTACAGTGAAAACTGCAGGAACTTCAAACCGGCACTAGGAAACAGACTGAGAACCCAGAGTAAAAGTTTCTCCTGCAACCCGTTCCCTTTGTGCTAGATGAACGAACGTCTCTCCACATGCTCATTTCTGAGAGATAAGTGTGTGTGAAAGCCGTTTTTAACCCTCCTTGTTTTGAACACAAATTTTCCTTTCAGTTGCAAACTCCACTCCATACATATATATGGGGAGGTACTAGCTACAACTTGGTTTTACAGTGAAAACTGCAGGAACTTCATAACGGCACTAGGAAACATACTGAGAAACCAGAGAAATAGTTCCTCCTGCAACCCGTTCCCTTTGAACTAGATGAACGAAAGTCTATCCACATGCTCAGTTCTGAGAGATAAGTGTGTGTGAAAGCCGTCCTTCAATTACCTTGTTGGGAACATAAGTTTCTTTTCAGTTGCAATATCCACTCCATACATATATATGGGGAGGTACTAGCTTCAACTCGGTTTTACAGTGAAAACTGCAGGAACTTCAAACAGGCACTAGGAAATAGACTGAGAAACCAGTGAAAAAGTTTCTCCTGCAACCCATTCATTGTTTGCTAGATGAACGAACGTGTCTCCACATGCTCAGTTCTGAGAGATAAGTGTCTGTGAAAGCCGTGCTTCACCAACCTTTTTGGGAACACAAAGTTTCTTTTCAGTTGCAAACTCCACTCCATACATATATATGGGGAGGTACTAGCTTCAACTCGGTTTTACAGTGAAAACTGCAGGAACTTCAAACACGCACTAGGAAATAGACTGAGAAACCAGAGTTAAAGTTTCTTCTGCAAACCATTCCTACTGTGCTAGATGAACGAAAGTCTCTCCACATGCTCAGTTCTGAGAGATAAGTGTGTGTGAAAGCCGTCCTTCACCTAGCTTGTTGGTAACACATAGTTTCTTTTCACTTGCAAACTCCACTCCATACATATATATGGGGAGGTACTAGCTCCAACTCGGTTTTACAGTGAGAACTGCAAGAACTTCAAAACGGCAGTAGGAAACAGACTGAGATACCAGAGTAATACTTTCCCCTGCAACCCGTTCCCTTTGTGCTAGATGAACGAACGTCTCTCCAAATGCTGAGTTCTGAGAGGTAAGTGTGTGTGAAAGCCGCCCTTCACCTAGCTTGTGGGGAAAACAAAGTTTCTTTTCAGTTGCAAACTACTCTACATACATATATATGGGGAGGTACAAACACCAACACGGTTTTACAGTGAAAAATGCAGGAACTTCAAACCGGCAATAGGAAATAAAATGAGAAACCAGAGTAAAATTTTCCCCTGCAACCCGTTCCCTTTGTGCTAGATGAACGAACGTCTCTCCACATGCTCATTTCTGAGAGATAAGTGTGTGTGAAAGCCATTTTTCACCTTGCTTGTTTTGAACACAAAGTTTCCTTTCAGTTGCAAACTCCTCTCCATACATATATATGGGGAGGTACTAGCTACAACTTGGTTTTACAGTGAAAACTGCAGGAACTTCATAACGGCACTAGGAAACATACTGAGAAACCAGAGATATAGTTCCTCCTGCAACCCGTTCCCTTTGAACTAGATGAACGAAAGCCTATCCACATGCTCAATTCTGAGAGATAAGTGTGTGTGAAAGCCGTCCTTCACTTACTTTGTTGGGAACATAAGTTTCTTTTCAGTTGCAAAATCCACTCCTTACATATATAGGGGGAAGTACTAGCTCCAAATCTGTTTTACAGTGAAAACTGCAGGAACTTCAAAACGGCACTAGGAAACAGACTGAGAAACCAGTGAAAAAGTTTCTCCTGAATCCCGTTCATTGTTTGCTAGATGAACGAACGTGTCTCCACATGCTCAGTTCTGAGAGAAATGTGTCTGTGAAAGCCGTGCTTCACCAACCTTTTTGGGAACACAAACTTTCTTTTCAGTTGCAAACTCCACTCCATACATATATATGGGGAGGTACTAGCTCTAACTCGGTTTTACAGTGAAAACTGCAGGAACTTCAAACAGGCACTAGGAAACAGACTGAAAACCCAGAGTAAAATTTTCTCCTGCAACCCGTTCCCTTTGTGCTAGATGAACGAACATCTCCCCACATGATAAGTTCTGAGTGATAATTGTGTGTGAAAGCCGACTTCACTTTGCTTGTTGGTAACACAAAGTTTCTTTTCAATTGCAAACCCCACTCCATACATATATATGGGGATGTACTAGATCTAACTCGGTTTTAGAGTGAAAACTGCAGGAACTTCAAACCTGTACTAGGAAACAGACTGAGAAACCAGAGTAGAAGTTTCTCCTGCAAACCGTTCCCTTTGTGCTAGATGAACCAACTTCTCTCCACATGCTCAGTTCTGAGAGTTAAGTGTGTGTGAAAGCCGTACTTCACCTAGCTTGTTGGGAACACAAATTTTCTTTTCACTAGCAAACTCCACTCCATACATATATATGGGGAAGTACTAGCCCCAACTCGGTATTACAGTGAAAACTGCAGGAACTTCAAACCGGCACTAGGAAACAGAATGAGAAACCAGAGTAAAAGTTTCTCCTGCAACCCGTTCCCTTTGCGCTAGATGAACGAACGTCTCTCCACATGCTCATTTCTGAGAGATAAGTCTGTGTGAAAGCCGTCCTTCACCAAGATTGTTGGGAACACAAAGTTTCTTTTCATTTGCAAACTCCACTCCATACATATATATGGGGAGGTACTTGCTCCAACTCGGTTTTACAGTGAAAACTGTAGGAACTTCAAACCGGCACTAGGAAACAGAATGAGAAACCAGAGTAAAAGTTTCTCCTGCATACCGTTCCCTTTGTGCTAGATGAACGAACGTCTCTCCACATGCTCAGTTCTCAGATATATGTGTGTGTGAAAGCCGTTCTTCACATAGCTTGTTGGGAACACAAAGTTTCTTTTCAGTAGCAAACTCCACTCCATACATATATATGGGTAGGTACTAGCTCCAACTCGGTTTTAGAGTGAAAACTGCAGGAACTTCAAACCTGTACTAGGAAACAGACTGAGAAACCAGAGTAAAAGTTTCTCCTGCAACCCTTTATCTTTGTGCTAGATGAACGAACGTCTCTCCACATGTTCAGTTCTGAGAGATAAGTGTGTGAAAGCCGCCCTTCACTTAGCTTGTTGGGAACACAAAATTTCTTTTCACTTGCAAACTCCACTCCATACATATATATGGGGAGGTACGAGCTCCAACTCGGTTTTACAGTGAGATCTGCAAGAACTTCAAAACGGCAGTAGGAAACAGACTGATATACCAGAGTAAATCTTTCCCCTGCAACCCGTTCCCTTTGTGCTACATGAACGAACGTCTCTCCACATGCTCAGTTCTGAGAGGTAAGTGTGTGTGAAAGCCGTTTTTCACCTTGCTTGTTTTGAACACAAAGTTTCCTTTCAGTTGCAAACTCCACTCCATACATATATATGGGGAGGTACTAGCTACAACTTGGTTTTACAGTGAAAACTGCAGTAACTTCATAACGGCACTAGGAAACATACTGAGAAACCAGAGAAATAGTTCCTCCTGCAACCCGTTCCCTTTGAACTAGATGAACGAAAGTCTATCCACATGCTCAGTTCTGAGAGATAAGTGTGTGTGAAAGCCGTCCTTCAATTACCTTGTTGGGAACATAAGTTTCTTTTCAGTTGCAAAATCCACTCCATACATATATATGGGGAGGTACTAGCTTCAACTCGGTTTTACAGAGAAAACTGCAGGAACTTCAAACAGGCACTAGGAAATAGACTGAGAATCCACTGAAAAAGTTTCTCCTGCAACCCATTCATTGTTTGCTAGATGAACGAACGTGTCTCCACATGCTCAGTACTGAGAGATAAGTGTCTGTGAAAGCCGTGCTTCACCAACCTTTTTGGGAACACAAAGTTTCTTTTCAGTTGCAAACTCCACTCCATACATATATATGGGGAGGTACTAGCTTCAACTCGGTTTTACAGTGAAAACTGCAGGAACTTCAAACAGGCACTAGGAAATAGACTGAGAAACCAGAGTTAAAGTTTCTTCTGCAAACCATTCCTATAGTGCTAGATGAACGAAAGTCTCTCCACATGCTCAGTTCTGAGAGATAAGTGTGTGTGAAAGCCGTCCTTCACCTAGCTTGTTGGTAACACATAGTTTCTTTTCACTTGCAAACTCCACTCCATACATATATATGGGGAGGTACTAGCTCCAACTCGGTTTTACAGTGAGAACTGCAAGAACTTCAAAACGGCAGTAGGAAACAGACTGAGATACCAGAGTAATACTTTCCCCTGCAACCCGTTCCCTTTGTGCTAGATGAACGAACGTCTCTCCACATGCTCAGTTCTGTGAGGTAAGTGTGTGTGAAAGCCGCCCTTCACCTAGCTTGTGGGGAAAACAAAGTTTCTTTTCAGTTGCAAACTACTCTACATACATATATATGGGGAGGTACAAACACCAACTCGGTTTTACAGTGAAAAATGCAGGAACTTCAAACCGGCAATAGGAAATAGAATGAGAAACCAGAGTAAAATTTTCCCCTGCAACCCGTTCCCTTTGTGCTAGATGAACGAACGTCTCTCCACATGCTCATTTCTGAGAGATAATTGTGTGTGAAAGCCGTTTTTCACCTTGCTTGTTTTGAACACAAAGTTTCCTTTCAGTTGCAAACTCCACTCCATACATATATATGGGGAGGTACTAGCTACAACTTGGTTTTACAGTGAAAACTGCAGGAACTTCATAACGGCACTAGGAAACATACTGAGAAACCAGAGATATAGTTCCTCCTGCAACCCGTTCCCTTTGAACTAGATGAACGAAAGCCTATCCACATGCTCAATTCTGAGAGATAAGTGTGTGTGAAAGCCGTCCTTCACTTACCTTTTTGGGAACATAAGTTTCTTTTCAGTTGCAAAATCCACTCCATACATATATAGGGGGAGGTACTAGCTCCAAATCTGTTTTACAGTGAAAACTGCAGGAACTTCAAAAAGGCACTAGGAAACAGACTGAGAAACCAGTGAAAAAGTTTCTCCTGCAACCCGTTCATTGTTTGCTAAATGAACGAACGTGTCTCCACATGCTCAGTTCTGAGAGAAATGTGTCTGTGAAAGCCGTGCTTCACCAACCTTTTTGGGAACACAAACTTTCTTTTCAGTTGCAAACTCCACTCCATACATATATATGGGGAGGTACTAGCTCTAACTCGGTTTTACAGTGAAAACTGCAGGAACTTCAAACCGGCACTAGGAAACAGACTGAAAACCCAGAGTAAAATTTTCTCCTGCAACCCGTTCCCTTTGTGCTAGATGAACGAACGTCTCCCCACATGCTAAGTTCTGAGTGATAATTGTGTGTGAAAGCCGACTTCACTTTGCTTGTTGGGAACACAAAGTTTCTTTTCAATTGCAAACCCCACTCCATACATATATATGGGGAGGTACTAGATCTAACTCGGTTTTAGAGTGAAAACTGCAGGAACTTCAAACCGGCACTAGGAAACAGAATGAGAAACCAGAGTAAAAGTTTCTCCTGCATACCGTTCCCTTTGTGCTAGATGAACTAACGTCTCTCCACATGCTCAGTTCTCAGATTTATGTGTGTGTGAAAGCCGTCCTTCACATAGCTTGTTGGGAACACAAAGTTTCTTTTCAGTTGCAAACTACACTCCATACATATATATGGGGAGGTACAAACACCAACTCGGTTTTACAGTGAAAACTGCAGGAACTTCAAACCGGCAATAGGAAATAGAATGAGAAACCAGAGTAAAATTTTCCCCTGCAACCCATTCCCTTTGTGCTAGATGAACGAACGTCTCTCCACATGCTCAGTTCTGAGAGATAATTGTGTGTGAAAGCCGTACTTCACCAAGATTTTTGGGAACACAAAGTTTCTTTTCATTTGCAAACTCCACTCCATACATATATATGGGGAGGTACATGCTCCAACTCGGTTTTACAGTGAAAACTGTAGGAACTTCAAACCGGCACTAGGAAACAGAATGAGAAACCAGAGTAAAAGTTTCTCCTGCATACCGTTCCCTTTGTGCTAGATGAACGAACGTCTCTCCACATGCTCAGTTCTCAGAGTTATGTGTGTGTGAAAGCCGTTCTTCACATAGCTTGTTGGGAACACAAAGTTTCTTTTCAGTAGCAAACTCCACTCCATACATATATATGGGTAGGTACTAGCTCCAACTCGGTTTTAGAGTGAAAACTGCAGGAACTTCAAACCTGTACTAGGAAACAGACTGAGAAACCAGAGTAAAAGTTTCTCCTGCAACCCTTTACCTTTGTGCTACATGAACGAAAGTCTCTCCACATGTTCAGTTCTGAGAGATAAGTGTGTGAAAGCCGCCCTTCACTTAGCTTGTTGGGAACACAAAATTTATTTTCACTTGCAAACACCACTCCATACATATATATGGGGAGGTACGAGCTCCAACTCGGTTTTACAGTGAGATCTGCAAGAACTTCAAAACGGCAGTAGGAAACAGACTGATATACCAGAGTAAATCTTTCCCCTGCAACCCGTTCCCTTTGTGCTACATGAACGAACGTCTCTCCACATGCTCAGTTCTGAGAGGTAAGTGTGTGTGAAAGCCACCCTTCACCTAGCTTGTTATGAAAACAAAGTTTCTTTTCAGTTGCAAACTACACTCCATACATATATATGGGGAGGTACAAACACCAACACGGTTTTACAGTGAAAACTGCAGGAACTTCAAACCGGCAATAGGAAATAGAAATAGAAACCAGAGTAAAATTTTCCCCTGCAACCCGTTCCCTTTGTGCTAGATGAACGAACGTCTCTCCACATGCTCAGTTCTGAGAGATAAGTGTGTGTGAAAGCCGTCCTTCACCAAGATTGTTGGGAACAAAAAGTTTCTTTTCAGTTGCAAATTCCACAACATACATATATATGTGGTGGTACTAGCTCCAAACCTGTTTTAAAGGGAAAAATGCAGGAAATTCAAACCGGCAGTAGAAAACAGACTGAGAAACCAAGAAAAAGTTTCTCCTGCATACCGATCCCTTTGTGCTAGATGAACGAACGTCTCTCCACATGCTCAGTTCTCAGAGATAAGTGTGTGTGAAAGCCGTACTTCACCTAGCTTGTTGGGAACACAAAGTATCTTTTCAGTTGCAAACTCCACTCCATATATATATATCGGGAGGTACTAGATTCAACTCGGTTTTACAGTGAAAACTGCAGGAATTTCAAAAAGGCACTAGGAAATAGACTGAGAAACCAGAGTTAAAGTTTCACCAGCAACCCGTTCCCTTTGTGCTAGATGAACGAACGTCTCTACACATGCTCAGTTCTGAGAGATAAGTGTGTGTGAAAGCCGTCCTTCACCTAGCTTGTTGGGAACTTAAAGTTCTTTTCAGTAGCAAAATCCACTCCATACATATATATGGGTAGGTACGATCACCAACTCGATTTTACAGTGAAAACTGCAGGAAATTCAAACCGGCACTAGGAAACAGACTGAAAACCAGAGTAAAAGTTTCTACTGCAACCCGTTCCCTTTGTGATAGATGAACGAACGTCTCTCCATATGCTCAGTTCTGAGATATAAGTGTGTGTGAAAGCCGACTTCACCTAGCATGTTGGGAACACAAAGTTTCTTTTCAGTTGAAAACTACACTCCATACATATATATGGGGAAGTTTAAGCTCCAACTCGGTTTTACAGTGAAAAATGCAGGAACTTCAAACCGGCACTAAGAAACAGACTAAGAAACCAGAGTAAAATTTCTCCTGCAAACCGTTCCATTTGTGCTAGATGAACGAACGTCTCTCCACATGCTCAGTTCTGAGAGATAAATGTGTGTGAAAGCCGTCCTTCACCTAGCTTGTTGGGAACACAAAGTTTCTTTTCAGTTGCAAAGTACACTCCATTCATATATATGCGGAGGTACTTGCTCAAACTCGGTTTTACAGTGAAAACTGCAGGAACTTCAAACCGGCACTAGGAAACAGACTGAGAACCCAGAGTAAAAGTTTCTCCTGCAACCCGTTCCCTTTGTGCTAGATGAACGAACGTCTCTCCACATGCTCATTTCTGAGAGATAAGTGTGTGTGAAAGCCGTTTTTCACCTTGCTTGTTTTGAACACAAAGTTTCCTTTCAGTTGCAAACGCGACTCCATACATATATATGGGGAGGTACTAGCTACAACTTGGTTTTACAGTGAAAACTGCAGGAACTTCATAACGGCACTAGGAAACATACTGAGAAACCAGAGAAATAGTTCCTCCTGCAACCCGTTCCCTTTGAACTAGATGAACGAAAGTCTATCCACATGCTCAGTTCTGAGAGATAAGTGTGTGTGAAAGCCGTCCTTCAATTACCTTGTTGGGAACATAAGTTTCTTTTCAGTTGCAAAATCCACTCCATACATATATAAGGGGAGGTACTAGCTCCAAATCTGTTTTACAGAGAAAACTGCAGGAACTTCAAAACGGCACTAGGAAACAGACTGAGAAACCAGTGAAAAAGTTTCTCCTGCAACCCGTTCATTGTTTGCTAGATGAACGAACGTGTCTCCACATGCTCAGTTCTGAGAGATAAGTGTCTGTGAAAGCCGTGCTTCACCAACCTTTTTGGGAACACAAAGTTTCTTTTCAGTTGCAAACTACACTCCGTACATATATATGGGGAGGTACTAGCTTCAACTCGGTTTTACAGTGAAAACTGCAGGAACTTCAAACAGGCACTAGGAAATAGACTGAGAAACCAGAGTTAAAGTTTCTTCTGCAAACCGTTCCTATTGTGCTAGATGAACGAAAGTCTCTCCACATGCTCAGTTCTGAGAGATAATTGTGTGTGAAAGCCGTCCTTCACCTAGCTTGTTGGGAACACATAGTTTCTTTTCACTTGCAAACTCCACTCCATACATATATATGGGGAGGTACTAGCTCCAACTCGGTTTTACAGTGAGAACTGCAAGAACTTCAAAACGGCAGTAGGAAACAGACTGAGATACCAGAGTAATACTTTCCCCTGCAACCAGTTCCCTTTGTGCTAGATGAACGAACGTCTCTCCACATGCTGATTTCTGAGAGGTAAGTGTGTGTGAAAGCCGCCCTTCACCTAGCTTGTTGGGAAAACAAAGTTTCTTTTCAGTTGCAAACTACACTACATACATATATATGGGGAGGTACAAACACCAACTCGGTTTTACAGTGAAAAATGCAGGAACTTCAAACCGGCAATAGGAAATAGAATGAGAAACCAGAGTAAAATTTTCCCCTGCAACCCGTTCCCTTTGTGCTAGATGAACGAACGTCTCTCCACATGCTCATTTCTGAGAGATAAGTGTGTGTGAAAGCCGTTTTTCACCTTGCTTGTTTTGAACACAAAGTTTCCTTTCAGTTGCAAACTCCACTCCATACATATATATGGGGAGGTACTAGCTCCAACTTGGTTTTACAGTGAAAACTGCAGGAATTTCATAACGGCACTAGGAAACATACTGATAAACCAGAGATATAGTTCCTCCTGCCACCCGTTCCCTTTGAACTTGATGAACGAAAGTTTATCCACATGCTCAGTTCTGAGAGATATGTGTGTGTGAAAGCCGTCCTTCACTTACCTTGTTGGGAACATAAGTTTCTTTTCAGTTGCAAACTCCATTCCATACATATATATGGTGAGGTACTAGTTCCAACTCGGTTTTACAGTGAAAACTGCAGGAAATTCAAACCGGCACTAGGAAACAGACTGAAAACCAGAGTAAAAGTTTCTCCTGCAACCCGTTCCCTTTGTGATAGATGAACGAACGTCTCTCCATATGCTCAGTTCTGAGATATAAGTGTGTGTGAAAGCCGACTTCACCTAGCATGTTGGGAACACAAAGTTTCTTTTCAGTTGAAAACTACACTCCATACATATATATGGGGAAGTTTAAGCTCCAACTCGGTTTTACAGTGAAAAATGCAGGAACTTCAAACCGGCACTAAGAAACAGACTAAGAAACCAGAGTAAAATTTCTCCTGCAAACCGTTCCATTTGTGCTAGATGAACGAACGTCTCTCCACATGCTCAGTTCTGAGAGATAAATGTGTGTGAAAGCCGTCCTTCACCTAGCTTGTTGGGAACACAAAGTTTCTTTTCAGTTGTAAAGTACACTCCATTCATATATATGGGGAGGTACTTGCTCCAACTCGGTTTTACAGTGAAAACTGCAGGAACTTCAAACCGGCACTAGGAAACAGACTGAGAACCCAGAGTAAAAGTTTCTCCTGCAACCCGTTCCCTTTGTGCTAGATGAACGAACGTCTCTCCACATGCTCATTTCTGAGAGATAAGTGTGTGTGAAAGCCGTTTTTCACCTTGCTTGTTTTGAACACAAAGTTTCCTTTCAGTTGCAAACTCCACTCCATACATATATATGGGGAGGTACTAGCTACAACTTGGTTTTACAGTGAAAACTGCAGGAACTTCATAACGGCACTAGGAAACATACTGAGAAACCAGAGAAATAGTTCCTCCTGCAACCCGTTCCCTTTGAACTAGATGAACGAAAGTCTATCCACATGCTCAGTTCTGAGAGATAAGTGTGTGTGAAAGCCGTCCTTCAATTACCTTGTTGGGAACATAAGTTTCTTTTCAGTTGCAAAATCCACTCCATACATATATAAGGGGAGGTACTAGCTCCAAATCTGTTTTACAGAGAAAACTGCAGGAACTTCAAAACGGCACTAGGAAACAGACTGAGAAACCAGTGAAAATGTTTCTCCTGCAACCCGTTCATTGTTTGCTAGATGAACAAACGTGTCTCCACATGCTCAGTTCTGAGAGATAAGTGTATGTGAAAGCCGTGCTTCACCAAACTTTTTGGGAACACAAAGTTTCTTTTCAGTTGCAAACTCCACTCCGTACATATATATGGGGAGGTACTAGCTTCAACTCGGTTTTACAGTGAAAATTGCAGGAACTTCAAACAGGCACTAGGAAATAGACTGAGAAACCAGAGTTAAAGTTTCTTCTGCAAACCGTTCCTATTGTGCTAGATGAACGAAAGTCTCTCCACATGCTCAGTTCTGAGAGATAATTGTGTGTGAAAGCCGCCCTTCACCTAGCTTGTTGGGAACACATAGTTTCTTTTCACTTGCAAAATCCACTCCATACATATATATGGGGAGGTACTAGCTCCAAATCGGTTTTACAGTGAGAACTGCAAGAACTTCAAAACGGCAGTAGGAAACAGACTGAGATACCAGAGTAATACTTTCCCCTGCAACCCGTTCCCTTTGTGCTAGATGAACGAACGTCTCTCCACATGCTGATTTCTGAGAGGTAAGTGTGTGTGAAAGCCGCCCTTCACCTAGCTTGTTGGGAAAACAAAGTTTCTTTTCAGTTGCAAACTACACTACATACATATATATGGGGAGGTACAAACACCAACTCGGATTTACAGTGAAAAATGCAGGAACTTCAAACCGGCAATAGGAAATAGAATGAGAAACCAGAGTAAAATTTTCCCCTGCAACCCGTTCCCTTTGTGCTAGATGAACGAACGTCTCTCCACATGCTCATTTCTGAGAGATAAGTGTGTGTGAAAGCCGTTTTACACCTTGCTTGTTTTGAACACAAAGTTTCCTTTCAGTTGCAAACTCCACTCCATACATATATATGGGGAGGTACTAGCTACAACTTGGTTTTACAGTGAAAACTGCAGGAACTTCATAACGGCACTAGGAAACATACTGAGAAACCAGAGATATAGTTCCTCCTGCAACCCGTTCCCTTTGAACTAGATGAACGAAAGCCTATCCACTTGCTCAATTCTGAGAGATAAGTGTGTGTGAAAGCCATCCTTCACTTACCTTGTTGGGAACATAAGTTTCTTTTCAGTTGCAAAATCCACTCCATACATATATAGGGGGAGGTACTAGCTCCAAATCTGTTTTACAGTGAAAACTGCAGGAACTTCAAAACGGCACTAGGAAACAGACTGAGAAACCAGTGAAAAAGTTTCTCCTGCAACCCGTTCATTGTTTGCTAGATGAACGAACGTGTCTCCACATGCTCAGTTCTGAGAGAAATGTGTCTGTGAAAGCCGTGCTTCAACAACCTTTTTGGGAACACAAACTTTCTTTTCAGTTGCAAACTCCACTCCATACATATATATGGGGAGGTACAAACACCAACTCGGTTTTACAGTGAAAACTGCAGGAACTTCAAACCGGCAATAGGAAATAGAATGAGAAACCAGAGTAAAATTTTCCCCTGCAACCCATTCCCTTTGTGCTAGATGAACGAACGTCTCTCCACATGCTCAGTTCTGAGAGATAATTGTGTGTGAAAGCCGTACTTCACCAAGATTTTTGGGAACACAAAGTTTCTTTTCAATTGCAAACCCCACTCCATACATATATATGGGGAGGTACTAGATCTAACTCGGTTTTAGAGTGAAAACTGCAGGAACTTCAAACCTGTACTAGGAAACAGACTGAGAAACCAGAGTAAAAGTTTCTCCTGCAACCCGTTCCCTTTGTGCTAGATGAACCAATTTCTCTCCACATGCTCAGTTCTGAGAGTTAAGTGTGTGTGAAAGCCGTACTTCACCTAGCTTGTTGGGAACACAAATTTTCTTTTCACTAGCAATCTCCACTCCATACATATATATGGGGAAGTACTAGCCCCAACTCGGTATTACAGTGAAAACTGCAGGAACTTCAAACCGGCACTAGGAAACAGACTGAGAAACCAGAGTAAAAGTTTCTCCTGCAACCGGTTCCCTTTGCGCTAGATGAACGAACGTCTCTCCACATGCTCATTTCTGAGAAATAAGTCTGTGTGAAAGCCGTCCTTCACCAAGATTGTTGGGAACACAAAGTTTCTTTTCATTTGCAAACTCCACTCCATACATATATATGGGGAGGTACTTGCTCCAACTCGGTTTTACAGTGAAAACTGCAGGAACTTCAAACCGGCACTAGGAAACAGAATGAGAAACCAGAGTAAAAGTTTCTCCTGCATACCGTTCCCTTTGTGCTAGATGAACTAACGTCTCTCCACATGCTCAGTTCTCAGATTTATGTGTGTGTGAAAGCCGTCCTTCACATAGCTTGTTGGGAACACAAAGTTTCTTTTCAGTTGCAAACTACACTCCATACATATATATGGGGAGGTACAAACACCAACTCGGTTTTACAGTGAAAACTGCAGGAACTTCAAACCGGCAATAGGAAATAGAATGAGAAACCAGAGTAAAATTTTCCCCTGCAACCCATTCCCTTTGTGCTAGATGAACGAACGTCTCTCCACATGCTCAGTTCTGAGAGATAATTGTGTGTGAAGCCGTACTTCACCAAGATTTTTGGGAACACAAAGTTTCTTTTCATTTGCAAACTCCACTCCATACATATATATGGGGAGGTACTTGCTCCAACTCGGTTTTACAGTGAAAACTGTAGGAACTTCAAACCGGCACTAGGAAACAGAATGAGAAACCAGAGTAAAAGTTTCTCCTGCATACCGTTCCCTTTGTGCTAGATGAACGAACGTCTCTCCACATGCTCAGTTCTCAGAGTTATGTGTGTGTGAAAGCCGTTCTTCACATAGCTTGTTGGGAACACAAAGTTTCTTTTCAGTAGCAAACTCCACTCCATACATATATATGGGTAGGTACTAGCTCCAACTCGGTTTTAGAGTGAAAACTGCAGGAACTTCAAACCTGTACTAGGAAACAGACTGAGAAACCAGAGTAAAAGTTTCTCCTGCAAACCTTTACCTTTGTGCTAGATGAACGAACGTCTCTCCACATGTTCAGTTCTGAGAGATAAGTGTGTGAAAGCCGCCCTTCACTTAGCTTGTTGGGAACACAAAATTTCTTTTCACTTGCAAACTCCACTCCATACATATATATGGGGAGGTACGAGCTCCAACTCGGTTTTACAGTGAGATCTGCAAGAACTTCAAAACAGCAGTAGGAAACAGACTGATATACCAGAGTAAATCTTTCCCCTGCAACCCGTTTCCTTTGTGCTACATGAACGAACGTCTCTCCACATGCTCAGTTCTGAGAGGTAAGTGTGTGTGAAAGCCGCCCTTCACCTAGCTTGTTATGAAAACAAAGTTTCTTTTCAGTTGCAAACTACACTCCATACATATATATGGGGAGGTACAAACACCAACACGGTTTTACAGTGAAAACTGCAGGAACTTCAAACCGGCAATAGGAAATAGAATGAGAAACCAGAGTAAAATTTTCCCCTGCAACCCGTTCCCTTTGTGCTAGATGAACGAACGTCTCTCCACATGCTCAGTTCTGAGAGATAAGTGTGTGTGAAAGCCGTCCTTCACCAAGATTGTTGGGAACAAAAAGTTTCTTTTCAGTTGCAAATTCCACAACATACATATATATGTGGTGGTACTAGCTCCAACCCTGTTTTAAAGGGAAAAATGCAGGAAATTCAAACCGGCAGTAGAAAACAGACTGAGAAACCAAGAAAAAGTTTCTCCTGCATACCGATCCCTTTGTGCTAGATGAACGAACGTCTCTCCAGATGCTCAGTTCTCAGAGATAAGTGTGTGTGAAAGCCGTCCTTCACCTAGCTTATTGGGAACACAAAGTTTCTTTTCAGTTGCAAACTCCACTCCATATATATATATCGGGAGGTACTAGATTCAACTCGGTTTTACAGTGAAAACTGCAGGAATTTCAAAAAGGCACTAGGAAATAGACTGAGAAACCAGAGTTAAAGTTTCACCAGCAACCCGTTCCCTTTGTGCTAGATGAACGAACGTCTCTACACATGCTCAGTTCTGAGAGATAAGTGTGTGTGAAAGCCGTCCTTCACCTAGCTTGTTGGGAACATAAAGTTCTTTTCAGTAGCAAAATCCACTCCATACATATATATGGGTAGGTACGATCACCAACTCGATTTTACAGTGAAAACTGCAGGAAATTCAAACCGGCACTAGGAAACAGACTGAAAACCAGAGTAAAATTTCTCCTGCAACCCGTTCCCTTTGTGATAGATGAACGAACGTCTCTCCATATGCTCAGTTCTGAGATATAAGTGTGTGTGAAAGCCGACTTCACCTAGCATGTTGGGAACACAAAGTTTCTTTTCAGTTGAAAACTACACTCCATACATATATATGGGGAAGTTTAAGCTCCAACTCGGTTTTACAGTGAAAAATGCAGGAACTTCAAACCGGCACTAAGAAACAGACTAAGAAACCAGAGTAAAATTTCTCCTGCAAACCGTTCCATTTGTGCTAGATGAACGAACGTGTCTCCACATGCTCAGTTCTGAGAGAAATGTGTCTGTGAAAGCCGTGCTTCAACAACCTTTTTGGGAACACAAACTTTCTTTTCAGTTGCAAACTCCACTCCATACATATATATGGGGAGGTACAAACACCAACTCGATTTTACAGTGAAAACTGCAGGAACTTCAAACCGGCAATAGGAAATAGAATGAGAAACCAGAGTAAAATTTTCCCCTGCAACCCATTCCCTTTGTGCTAGATGAACGAACGTCTCTCCACATGCTCAGTTCTGAGAGATAATTGTGTGTGAAAGCCGTACTTCACCAAGATTTTTGGGAACACAAAGTTTCTTTTCAATTGCAAACCCCACTCCATACATATATATGGGGAGGTACTAGATCTAACTCGGTTTTAGAGTGAAAACTGCAGGAACTTCAAACCTGTACTAGGAAACAGACTGAGAAACCAGAGTAAAAGTTTCTCCTGCAACCCGTTCCCTTTGTGCTAGATGAACCAATTTCTCTCCACATGCTCAGTTCTGAGAGTTAAGTGTGTGTGAAAGCCGTACTTCACCTAGCTTGTTGGGAACACAAATTTTCTTTTCACTAGCAATCTCCACTCCATACATATATATGGGGAAGTACTAGCCCCAACTCGGTATTACAGTGAAAACTGCAGGAACTTCAAACCGGCACTAGGAAACAGACTGAGAAACCAGAGTAAAAGTTTCTCCTGCAACCGGTTCCCTTTGCGCTAGATGAACGAACGTCTCTCCACATGCTCATTTCTGAGAAATAAGTCTGTGTGAAAGCCGTCCTTCACCAAGATTGTTGGGAACACAAAGTTTCTTTTCATTTGCAAACTCCACTCCATACATATATATGGGGAGGTACTTGCTCCAACTCGGTTTTACAGTGAAAACTGCAGGAACTTCAAACCGGCACTAGGAAACAGAATGAGAAACCAGAGTAAAAGTTTCTCCTGCATACCGTTCCCTTTGTGCTAGATGAACTAACGTCTCTCCACATGCTCAGTTCTCAGATTTATGTGTGTGTGAAAGCCGTCCTTCACATAGCTTGTTGGGAACACAAAGTTTCTTTTCAGTTGCAAACTACACTCCATACATATATATGGGGAGGTACAAACACCAACTCGGTTTTACAGTGAAAACTGCAGGAACTTCAAACCGGCAATAGGAAATAGAATGAGAAACCAGAGTAAAATTTTCCCCTGCAACCCATTCCCTTTGTGCTAGATGAACGAACGTCTCTCCACATGCTCAGTTCTGAGAGATAATTGTGTGTGAAGCCGTACTTCACCAAGATTTTTGGGAACACAAAGTTTCTTTTCATTTGCAAACTCCACTCCATACATATATATGGGGAGGTACTTGCTCCAACTCGGTTTTACAGTGAAAACTGTAGGAACTTCAAACCGGCACTAGGAAACAGAATGAGAAACCAGAGTAAAAGTTTCTCCTGCATACCGTTCCCTTTGTGCTAGATGAACGAACGTCTCTCCACATGCTCAGTTCTCAGAGTTATGTGTGTGTGAAAGCCGTTCTTCACATAGCTTGTTGGGAACACAAAGTTTCTTTTCAGTAGCAAACTCCACTCCATACATATATATGGGTAGGTACTAGCTCCAACTCGGTTTTAGAGTGAAAACTGCAGGAACTTCAAACCTGTACTAGGAAACAGACTGAGAAACCAGAGTAAAAGTTTCTCCTGCAAACCTTTACCTTTGTGCTAGATGAACGAACGTCTCTCCACATGTTCAGTTCTGAGAGATAAGTGTGTGAAAGCCTCCCTTCACTTAGCTTGTTGGGAACACAAAATTTCTTTTCACTTGCAAACTCCACTCCATAAATATATATGGGGAGGTACGAGCTCCAACTCGGTTTTACAGTGAGATCTGCAAGAACTTCAAAACAGCAGTAGGAAACAGACTGATATACCAGAGTAAATCTTTCCCCTGCAACCCGTTTCCTTTGTGCTACATGAACGAACGTCTCTCCACATGCTCAGTTCTGAGAGGTAAGTGTGTGTGAAAGCCGCCCTTCACCTAGCTTGTTATGAAAACAAAGTTTCTTTCAGTTGCAAACTACACTCCATACATATATATGGGGAGGTACAAACACCAACACGGTTTTACAGTGAAAACTGCAGGAACTTCAAACCGGCAATAGGAAATAGAATGAGAAACCAGAGTAAAATTTTCCCCTGCAACCCGTTCCCTTTGTGCTAGATGAACGAACGTCTCTCCACATGCTCAGTTCTGAGAGATAAGTGTGTGTGAAAGCCGTCCTTCACCAAGATTGTTGGGAACAAAAAGTTTCTTTTCAGTTGCAAATTCCACAACATACATATATATGTGGTGGTACTAGCTCCAACCCTGTTTTAAAGGGAAAAATGCAGGAAATTCAAACCGGCAGTAGAAAACAGACTGAGAAACCAAGAAAAAGTTTCTCCTGCATACCGATCCCTTTGTGCTAGATGAACGAACGTCTCTCCAGATGCTCAGTTCTCAGAGATAAGTGTGTGTGAAAGCCGTCCTTCACCTAGCTTATTGGGAACACAAAGTTTCTTTTCAGTTGCAAACTCCACTCCATATATATATATCGGGAGGTACTAGATTCAACTCGGTTTTACAGTGAAAACTGCAGGAATTTCAAAAAGGCACTAGGAAATAGACTGAGAAACCAGAGTTAAAGTTTCACCAGCAACCCGTTCCCTTTGTGCTAGATGAACGAACGTCTCTACACATGCTCAGTTCTGAGAGATAAGTGTGTGTGAAAGCCGTCCTTCACCTAGCTTGTTGGGAACATAAAGTTCTTTTCAGTAGCAAAATCCACTCCATACATATATATGGGTAGGTACGATCACCAACTCGATTTTACAGTGAAAACTGCAGGAAATTCAAACCGGCACTAGGAAACAGACTGAAAACCAGAGTAAAATTTCTCCTGCAACCCGTTCCCTTTGTGATAGATGAACGAACGTCTCTCCATATGCTCAGTTCTGAGATATAAGTGTGTGTGAAAGCCGACTTCACCTAGCATGTTGGGAACACAAAGTTTCTTTTCAGTTGAAAACTACACTCCATACATATATATGGGGAAGTTTAAGCTCCAACTCGGTTTTACAGTGAAAAATGCAGGAACTTCAAACCGGCACTAAGAAACAGACTAAGAAACCAGAGTAAAATTTCTCCTGCAAACCGTTCCATTTGTGCTAGATGAACGAACGTCTCTCCACATGCTCAGTTCTGAGAGATAAATGTGTGTGAAAGCCGTCCTTCACCTAGCTTGTTGGGAACACAAAGTTTCTTTTCAGTTGCAAAGTACACTCCATTCATATATATGGGGAGGTACTTGCTCAAACTCGGTTTTACAGTGAAAACTGCAGGAACTTCAAACCGGCACTAGGAAACAGACTGAGAACCCAGAGTAAAAGTTTCTCCTGCAACCCGTTCCCTTTGTGCTAGATGAACGAACGTCTCTCCACATGCTCATTTCTGAGAGATAAGTGTGTGTGAAAGCCGTTTTTCACCTTGCTTGTTTTGAACACAAAGTTTCCTTTCAGTTGCAAACGCGACTCCATACATATATATGGGGAGGTACTAGCTACAACTTGGTTTTACAGTGAAAACTGCAGGAACTTCATAACGGCACTAGGAAACATACTGAGAAACCAGAGAAATAGTTCCTCCTGCAACCCGTTCCCTTTGAACTAGATGAACGAAAGTCTATCCACATGCTCAGTTCTGAGAGATAAGTGTGTGTGAAAGCCGTCCTTCAATTACCTTGTTGGGAACATAAGTTTCTTTTCAGTTGCAAAATCCACTCCATACATATATAAGGGGAGGTACTAGCTCCAAATCTGTTTTACAGAGAAAACTGCAGGAACTTCAAAACGGCACTAGGAAACAGACTGAGAAACCAGTGAAAAAGTTTCTCCTGCAACCCGTTCATTGTTTGCTAGATGAACGAACGTGTCTCCACATGCTCAGTTCTGAGAGATAAGTGTCTGTGAAAGCCGTGCTTCACCAACCTTTTTGGGAACACAAAGTTTCTTTTCAGTTGCAAACTCCACTCCGTACATATATATGGGGAGGTACTAGCTTCAACTCGGTTTTACAGTGAAAACTGCAGGAACTTCAAACAGGCACTAGGAAATAGACTGAGAAACCAGAGTTAAAGTTTCTTCTGCAAACCGTTCCTATTGTGCTAGATGAACGAAAGTCTCTCCACATGCTCAGTTCTGAGAGATAATTGTGTGTGAAAGCCGTCCTTCACCTAGCTTGTTGGGAACACATAGTTTCTTTTCACTTGCAAACTCCACTCCATACATATATATGGGGAGGTACTAGCTCCAACTCGGTTTTACAGTGAGAACTGCAAGAACTTCAAAACGGCAGTAGGAAACAGACTGAGATACCAGAGTAATACTTTCCCCTGCAACCCGTTCCCTTTGTGCTAGATGAACGAAAGTCTCTCCACATGCTGAGTTCTGAGAGGTAAGTGTGTGTGAAAGCCGCCCTTCACCTAGCTTGTTGGGAAAACAAAGTTTCTTTTCAGTTGCAAACTACACTACATACATATATATGGGGAGGTACAAACACCAACTCGGTTTTACAGTGAAAAATGCAGGAACTTCAAACCGGCAATAGGAAATAGAATGAGAAACCAGAGTAAAATTTTCCCCTGCAACCCTTTCCCTTTGTGCTAGATGAACGAACGTCTCTCCACATGCTCATTTCTGAGAGATAAGTGTGTGTGAAAGCCGTTTTTCACCTTGCTTGTTTTGAACACAAAGTTTCCTTTCAGTTGCAAACTCCAGTCCATACATATATATGGGGAGGTACGAGCTACAACTTGGTTTTACAGTGAAAACTGCAGGAATTTCATAACGGCACTAGGAAACATACTGATAAACCAGAGATATAGTTCCTCCTGCCACCCGTTCCCTTTGAACTAGATGAACGAAAGTTTATCCACATGCTCAGTTCTGAGAGATATGTGTGTGTGAAAGCCGTCCTTCACTTACCTTGTTGGGAACATAAGTTTCTTTTCAGTTGCAAACTCCATTCCATACATATATATGGTGAGGTACTAGCTCCAACTCGGTTTTACAGTGAAAACTGCAGGAATTTCAAACCGGCACTAGGAAACAGACTGAAAACCAGAGTAAAAGTTTCTCCTGCAACCCGTTCCCTTTGTGATAGATGAACGAACGTCTCTCCATATGCTCAGTTCTGAGATATAAGTGTGTGTGAAAGCCGACTTCACCTAGCATGTTGGGAACACAAAGTTTCTTTTCAGTTGAAAACTACACTCCATACATATATATGGGGAAGTTTAAGCTCCAACTCGGTTTTACAGTGAAAAATGCAGGAACTTCAAACCGGCACTAAGAAACAGACTAAGAAACCAGAGTAAAATTTCTCCTGCAAACCGTTCCATTTGTGCTAGATGAACGAACGTCTCTCCACATGCTCAGTTCTGAGAGATAAATGTGTGTGAAAGCCGTCCTTCACCTAGCTTGTTGGGAACACAAAGTTTCTTTTCAGTTGCAAAGTACACTCCATTCATATATATGGGGAGGTACTTGCTCCAACTCGGTTTTACAGTGAAAACTGCAGGAACTTCAAACCGGCACTAGGAAACAGACTGAGAACCCAGAGTAAAAGTTTCTCCTGCAACCCGTTCCCTTTGTGCTAGATGAACGAACGTCTCTGCACATGCTCATTTCTGAGAGATAAGTGTGTGTGAAAGCCGTTTTTCACCTTGCTTGTTTTGAACACAAAGTTTCCTTTCAGTTGCAAACTCCACTCCATACATATATATGGGGAGGTACTATCTTCAAATCGGTTTTACAGTGAAAACTGCAGGAACTTCAAACAGGCACTAGGAAATAGACTGAGAAACCAGAGATAAGTTTCTCCTGCAAACCGTTCCCTTTGTGCTAGATGAACGAAAGTCTCTCCACATGTTCAGTTTTGAGAGATAAGTGTGTGAAAGCCGCCCTTCACCTAGTTTGTTGGGAACACAAAGTTTCTTTTCACTTGCAAACTCCACTCCATACATATATATGGGGAGTTACGAGCTCCAACTCGGTTTTACAGTGTGATCTGCAAGAACTTCAAAACGGCAGTAGGAAACAGACTGATATACCAGAGTAAAACTTTCCCCTGCAACTCGTTCCCTTTGTGCTACATGAACGAACGTCTCTCCACATGCTCAGTTCTGAGAGATAAGTGTGTGTGAAAGCCGCCCTTCACCTAGCATGTTGGGAAAACAAAGTTTCTTTTAAGTTGCAAACTACACTCCATACATATATATGGGTAGGTACAAACACCAACACGGTTTTACAGTGAAAACTGCTGGAACTTCAAACAGGCAATAGGAAATAGAATGAGAAACCAGAGTAAAATTTTTCCCTGCAACCCGTTCCCTTTGTGCTAGATGAACGAACGTCTCTCCACATGCTCAGTTCTGAGAGATAATTTTGTGTGAAAGCCGTTCTTCACCTTGCTTGTTTTGAACACAAAGTTTCTTTTCAGTTGCAAACTCCACTCCATAAATACATATGGGGAAGTACTAGCACCAACTCGGTTTTACAGTGAAAACTGCAGGAACTTCATAACGGCACTAGGAATCAGACTGAGAAACCAGAGTATAAGTTTCTCCTGCAACCCGTTCCCTTTGTGCTAGATGAACGAAAGTCTCTCCAGATGCTCAGTTCTGAGAGATAAGTGTGTGTGAAAGCCGTACTTCACCTAGCTTTTTGGGAACACAAAGTTTCTTTTCATTTGCAAACTCCACTCCATACATATATATGTGGAGGTACGAGCACCAACTCGGTTTTACAGTGAGATCTGCAAGAACATCAAAACGGCAGTAGGAAACAGACTGAGATACCAGAGTAAAACTTTCCCCTGCAACCCGTTCCCTTTGTGCTACATGAACGAACGTCTCTCCACATGCTCAGTTCAGAGAGGTAAGTGTGTGTGAAAGCCGGCCCTTCACCTAGCTTGTTGGGAAAACAAAGTTCCTTTTCAGTTGCAAACTACACTCCATACATATATATGGGGAGGTACAAACAGCAAATCGGTTTTACAGTGAAAACTGCAGGAACTTCAAACCAGCAATAGGAAATAGAATGAGAAACCAGAGTAAAATTTGCCCCTGCAACACGTTCCCTTTGTGCTAGATGAACGAACGTCTCTCCACATGCTCAGTTCTGAGAGATAATTGTGTGTGAAAGCCGTTCTTCACCTTGCTTGTTTTGAACACATAGATTCTTTTCAGTTGCAAACTCCACTGCATACATATATATGGGGAAGTACTAGCTCCAACTCGTTTTTACAGTGAAAACTGCAGGAACTTCATAACTGCACTAGGAATCTGACTGAGAAACCAGAGTAAAAGTTTCTCCTGCATACCGTTCCCTTTGTGCTAGATGAACGAACGTCTCTCCACATGCTCAGTTCTCAGAGATATGTGTGTGTGAAAGCCGTCCTTCACCTAGCTTGTTGGAAACACAAAGTTTCTTTTCAGTAGCAAACTCCACTCCATATATATATATGGGGAGTTACTAGCTCCAACTCGGTTTTACAGTGAAAACTGCAGGAACTTCAAACAAGCACTAGGAAACAGACTGAGAAACCAGAGTAAAAGTTTCTCCTGCAAACCTTTCCCTTTGTGCTAGATGAACGAACGTCTCTCCACATGCTCAGTTCTGAGAGATATGTGTGTGTGAAAGCCGTCCTTCACCTAGCTTGTGGGAACACAAATTTTCTTTTCACTAGCATACTCCACTCCATACATATATATGTGGTGGTACAAGCTCCAACACTTTTTTAAAGGGAAAAATGCAGGAAATTCAAACCGGCAGTAGAAAACAGACTGAGAAACAAGAGAAAAAGTTTCTCCTGCATACCGTTCCCTTTGTGCTAGATGAACGAACGTCTCTCCACATGCTCAGTTCTCAGAGATAAGTTTGTGTGAAAGCCGTCCTTCACATAGCTTGTTGGTAACACAAAGTTTCTTTTCATTTGCAAACTCCACTCCATACATATATATGGGGAGGTACTTGCTCCAACTCGGTTTTACAGTGAAAACTGCAGGAACTTCAAACCGGCACTAGGAAACAGACTGAGAAACCAGAGTAAAAGTTTCTCCTGCATACCGTTCCCTTTGTGCTAGATGAACGAACGTCTCTCCACATGCTCAGTTCTCAGAGATATGTGTGTGTGAAAGCCGTCCTTCACCTAGCTTGTTGGGAACACAAAGTTACTTTTCAGTAGCAAACTCCACTCCATACATTTATATGGGGAGGTAATATCTCCAACCCTGTTTTACAGTGAAAACTGCAGGAACTTCAAACCGGCTCTAGGAAACAGACTGAGAAACCAGAGTAAAAGTTTCTCCTGCAACCCTTTAACGTTGTGCTGTATGAACGAAAGTCTCTCCACATGCTCACTTCTAAGAGATAAGTGTGTTTGAAAGCCGACTTCAACTAGCTTGTTGGGAACACAAAGTTTCTTTTCACTTGCAAACTCCACTCCATACATATATAAGTGGTGGTACAAGCTCCAACACTTTTTTAAAGGGAAAAATGCAGGAAATTCAAACCGGCAGTAGATAACAGACTGAGAAACCAGAGAAAAAGTTTCTCCTGCAACCCGTTCCCTTTGTGCTTTATGAACGAACGTCTCTCCACATGCTCAGTTCTGAGAGTTAAGTGTGTGTGTAAGCCGTTCTTCACCTAGCTTGTTGGGAACACAAATTTTCTTTTCACTAGCAAACTCCACTCCATACATGTATATGGGGAAGTATTAGCTCCAACCCGGTATTACAGTGAAAACTGCAGGAACTTCAAACCGGCACTAGGTAACAGATTGAGAAACCAGAGTAAAAGTTTCTCCTGCATCCCGTTCCCTTTGCGCTAGATGAACGAACGTCTCTCCACATGCTCATTTCTGAGAGATAATTGTGTGTGAAAGCCGTCCTTCACCAAGATTGTTGGGAACAAAAAGTTCTTTTCAGTTGCAAACTCCACTCCATACATATATATGGGGAGGTACTATTTTCAACTCGGTTTTACAGTGAAAACTGCAAGAACTTCAAACAGGCACTAGGAAATAGACTGAGAAACCAGGGTTAAAGTTTCTCCTGCAAACCGTTCCCTTTGTGCTAGATGAACGAAAGTCTCTCCACATGTTCAGTTCTGAGAGATAAGTCTGTGAAAGCCGCCGTTCACCTAGCTTGTTGGGAACACAAAGTTTCTTTTCACTTGCAAACTCCACTCCATACATATATATGGGGAGGTACGAGCTCCAACTCTGTTTTACAGTGAAATCTGCAAGAACTTCAAAACGGCAGTAGGAAACAAACTGAGATACCAGAGTAAAACTTTCCCCTGCAACCCGTTCCCTTTGTGCTACATGAACGAAAGTCTCCCCACATGCTCAGTTCTGAGAGGTAAGTGTGTGTGAAAGCCGCCCTTCACCTAGCTTGTTGGGAAAACAAAGTTTCTTTTAAGTTGCAAACTACACTCCAAACATATATATGGGGAGGTACAAACACCAACTCGGTTTTACAGTGAAAACTGCAGGAACTTCAAACCGGCAATAGGAAATAGAATGAGAAACCAGAGTAAAATTTTAACCTGAAACTCGTTCTCTTTGAGCTAGATGAGCGAACGCCTCTCCACATGCTCAGTTCTGAGAGATAATTGTGTGTGAAAGCCGTACTTCACCTTGCTTGTTTTGAAAACAAAGTTTCTTTTCAGTTGCAAACTCCACTCCATACATATATATGGGGAAGTACTAGCTCCAACCCGTTTTTACAGTGAAAACTGCAGGAACTTCATAACGGCACTAGGAATCAGACTGAGAAACCAGAGTAAAAGTTTATCCTGCAACCCGTTCCCTTTGTGCTAGGTGAACGAAAGTCTCTCCACATGCTCAGTTCTGAGAGATAAGTGTGTGTGAAAGCCGTACTTCACCTAGCTTTTTGGGAACACAAACTTTCTTTTCATTTGCAAACTCCACTCCATACATATATATGGGGAGGTACTTGCTCCAACTCGGTTTTACAGTGAAAACTGCAGGAACTTCAAACCAGCACTAGGAAACAGTCTGAGAAACCAGAGTAAAAGTTTGTCCCGCATACCGTTCCCTTTGTGCTAGATGAACGAACGTCTCTCCACATGCTCAGTTCTCAGATATATGTGTGTGTGAAAGCCGTCCTTCACCTAGCTTGTTGGAAACACAAAGTTTCTTTTCAGTAGCAAACACCACTCCATAAATATATATGGGGAGGTACTAGCTCCAACTCGGTTTTACAGTGAAAACTGCAGGAACTTCAAACCGGCACTAGGAAACAGACTGATAAACCAGAGTAAAAGTTTCTCCTGCAACCATTTACATTTGTGCTAGATGAACGAACGTCTCTCCACATGCTCATTTCTGAGAGATATGTGTGTGTGAAAGCCGTCCTTCACCTAGCTTGTGGGAACACAAATTTTCTTTTCACTAGCAATCTCCACTCCATACATATATATGTGTTGGTACTGGCTCCAACACTTTTTTAAACGGAAAAATGCAGGAAATTCAAACCGGCAGTAGAAAACAGACTGAGAAACCAGAGAAAAAGTTTCTCCTGCTTATCGTTCCCTTTGTGCTAGATGAACGAACGCCTCTCCACATGCTCAGTTCTCAGAGATATGTGTGTGTGAAAGCCGTACTTCACCTAGCTTGTTGGGAACACAAACTTACTTTTCAGTAGCAAACTCCACTCCATACATTTATATGGGGAGGTAATATCTCCAACCCGGTTTTACAGTGAAAACTGCAGGAACTTCAAACCGGCTCTAGGAAACAGACTGAGAATCCAGAGTAAAAGTTTCCCCTGCAACCCTTTAACGTTGTGCTGGATGAACGAACGTCTCTCCACATGCTCACTTCTAAGAGATAAGTGTGTTTGAAAGCCGACTTCAACTAGCTTGTTGGGAACACAAAGTTTCTTTTCACTTGCAAACTCCACTCCATACATATATATGTGGTGGTACTAGCTCCAACACTTTTTTAAAGGGAAAAATGCAGGAAATTCAAACCGGCAGTAGAAAACAGACTGAGAAACCAGAGAAAAAGTTTCTCCTGCAAACCGATCCCTTTGTGCTGGATGAACGAACGTCCCTCCACATGCTCAGTTCTGAGAGTTAAGTGTGTGTGAAAGCCGTTTTTCACCTAGCTTGTTGGGAACACAAATTTTCTTTTCACTAGAAAACTCCACTCCATACACATATATGCGGAAGTACTAGCTCCAACTCGGTATTACAGTGAAAACTGCAGGAACTCCAAACCGGCACTAGGAAACAGACTGAGAAACCAGAGTAAAAGTTTCTCCTGCAACCCGTTCCCTTTGCGCTAGATGAACGAACGTCTCTCCACATGCTCATTTCTGAGAGATAAGTGTGTGTGAAAGCCGTCCTTCACCAAGATTGTTGGGAACAAAAAGTTTTTCTCAGTTGCAAACTCCACTACATACATATATATGGGGAGGTACTATCTTCAACTCGGTTTTACAGTGAAAACTGCAGGAACTTCAAACTGGCACTAGGAAATAGACTGAGAAACCAGAGTTAAAGTTTCTCCTGCAAACCGTTCCCTTTGTGCTAGATGAACGAAAGTCTCTCCACATGTTCAGTTCTGAGAGATAAGTCTGTGAAAGCCGCAATTCACCTAGCTTGTTGGGAACACAAAGTTTCTTTTCACTTGCAAACTCCACTCCATACATATATATGGGGAGGTACGAGCTCCAACTGGGTTTTACAGTGAGATCTGCAAGAAATTCAAAACGGCAGTAGGAAACAGACTGAGATACCAGAGTAAAACTTTCCCCTGCAACCCGTTCCCTTAGTGCTACATGAACGAACGTCTCCCCACATGCTCAATTCTGAGAGGTAAGTGTGTGTGAAAGCCGCCCTTCACCTAGCTTGTTGGGAAAACAAAGTTTCTTTTAAGTTGCAAACTACACTCCAAACATATATATGGGTAGGTACAAACACCAACTCGGTTTTACAGTGAAAACTGCAGGAACTTCAAACCGGCAATAGGAAATAGAATGAGAAACCAGAGTAAAATTTTAACCTGCAACCCGTTCCTTTGAGCTAGATGAACGAACGTCTCTCCGCATGCTCAGTTCTGAGAGATAAGTGTGTGTGAAAGCCGTACTTCACCTAGCTTTTTGGGAACACAAAGTTTCTTTTCATTTGCAAACTCCACTCCATACATATATATGGGGAGGTACATGCTCCAACTCGGTTTTACAGTGAAAACTGCAGGAACTTCAAAACGACACTAGGAAACAGACTGAGGAACAAGAATAAAAGTTTCTCCTGCATACCGTTCCCTTTGTGCTAGATGAACGAACGTCTCTCCACATGCTCAGTTCTCAGAGATATGTGTGTGTGAAAGCCGTCCTTCACCTAGCTTGTTGGGAACACAAAGTTTCTTTTCAGTAGCAAACTCCACTCCATAAATTTATATGGGGAGGTACAAGCTCCAATTCGGTTTTACAGTGAAAACTGCAGGAACTTCAAACCGGCACTAGGAAACAGACTGAGAAACCAGAGTAAAAGTATCTCCTGCAACCCTTTCACTTTCTGCTAGATGAAAGAACGTCTCTCCACATGCTCAGTTCTGAGAGATATGTGTGTGTGAAAGCCGTCCTTCACCTAGCTTGTGGGAACACAAAT
Source organism: Camelus bactrianus (assembly GCF_048773025.1). Taxonomy (NCBI): domain Eukaryota; kingdom Metazoa; phylum Chordata; class Mammalia; order Artiodactyla; family Camelidae; genus Camelus; species Camelus bactrianus. Next base: position 137,218,614 of record NC_133539.1, on the reverse strand, counting down.
TTTCTTTTCACTAGCAAACTCCACTCCATACATATATATGTGGTGGTACTAGCTCCAACACTTTTTTAAAGGGAAAAATGCAGGAAATTCAAACCGGCAATAGAAAACAGACTGAGAAACCAGAGAAAAAGTTTCTCCTGCATAATGTTCCCTTTGTGCTAGATGAACGAACGTCTCTCCACATGCTCAGTTCTCAGAGATAAGTGTGTGTGAAAGCAGTCCTTCACCTAGCTTGTTGGGAACACAAAGTTTCTTTTCTGTAGCAAACTCCACTCCATACATATATATGGGGAGGTAATATCTCCAACCCGGTTTTACAGTGAAAACTGCAGGAACTTCAAACCGGCACTAGGATACAGACTGAGAAACCAGAGTAAAAGTTTCCCCTGCAACCCTTTCCCTTTGTGCTAGATGAACGAACGTCTCTCCACATGCTCAGTTCTGAGAGATAAGTGTGTGTGAAAGCCGTCCTTCACCTAAATTTTTGGGAACACAAAGTTCCTTTTCAGTTGCAAACTACACTCCATACATATATATGGGGAGGTACGAGCTCCAAATCTGTTTTACAGTGAAAACTGCAGGAACTTCAAACCGGCACTAGGAAATAGAATGAGAAACCAGAGTAAAATTTTCCCCTGCAACCCGTTCCCTTTGTGCTAGATGAACGAACGTCTCTCCACATGCTCAGTTCTGAGAGATAATTGTGTGTGAAAGCCGTTCTTCACCTCGCTTGTTTTGAACACAAAGTTTCTTTTAAGTTGCAAACTCCACTCCATAAATATATATGGGGAAGTACTAGCTCCAACTCCTTTTTACAGTGAAAACTGCAGGAACTTCATAACGGCACTAGGAATCAGACTGAGAATCCAGAGTAAAAGTTTCCCCTGCAACCCTTTAACGTTGTGCTGGATGAACTAAAGTCTCTCCACATGCTCACTTCTAAGAGATAAGTGTGTTTGAAAGCCGACTTCAACTAGCTTGTTGGGAACACAAAGTTTCTTTTCACTTGCAAACTCCACTCCATACATATATATGTGGTGGTACAAGCTCCAACACTTTTTTAAAGGGAAAAATGCAGGAAATTCAAACCGGCAGTAGATAACAGACTGAGAAACCAGAGAAAAAGTTTCTCCTGCAACCCGTTCCCTTTGTGCTTTATGAACGAACGTCTCTCCACATGCTCAGTTCTGAGAGTTAAGTGTGTGTGAAAGCCGTTCTTCACCTAGCTTGTTGGGAACACAAATTTTCTTTTCACTAGCAAACTCCACTCCATACATGTATATGGGGAAGTACTAGCTCCAACCCGGTATTACAGTGAAAACTGCAGGAACTTCAAACCGGCACTAGGTAACAGATTGAGAAACCAGAGTAAAAGTTTCTCCTGCATCCCGTTCCCTTTGCGCTAGATGAACGAACGTCTCTCCACATGCTCATTTCTGAGAGATAATTGTGTGTGAAAGCCGTCCTTCACCAAGATTGTTGGGAACAAAAAGTTCTTTTCAGTTGCAAACTCCACTCCATACATATATACGGGGAGGTACTATTTTCAACTCGGTTTTACAGTGAAAACTGCAGGAACTTCAAACAGGCACTAGGAAATAGACTGAGAAACCAGGGTTAAAGTTTCTCCTGCAAACCGTTCCCTTTGTGCTAGATGAACGAAAGTCTCTCCACATGTTCAGTTCTGAGAGATAAGTCTGTGAAAGCCGCCGTTCACCTAGCTTGTTGGGAACACAAAGTTTCTTTTCACTTGCAAACTCCACTCCAACATATATATGGGGAGGTACGAGCTCCAACTCGGTTTTACAGTGAAATCTGCAAGAACTTCAAAACGGCAGTAGGAAACAAACTGAGATACCAGAGTAAAACTTTCCCCTGCAACCCGTTCCCTTTGTGCTACATGAACGAAAGTCTCCCCACATGCTCAGTTCTGAGAGGTAAGTGTGTGTGAAAGCCGCCCTTCACCTAGCTTGTTGGGAAAACAAAGTTTCTTTTAAGTTGCAAACTACACTCCAAACATATATATGGGGAGGTACAAACACCAACTCGGTTTTACAGTGAAAACTGCAGGAACTTCAAACCGGCAATAGGAAATAGAATGAGAAACCAGAGTAAAATTTTAACCTGAAACTCGTTCTCTTTGAGCTAGATGAGCGAACGCCTCTCCACATGCTCAGTTCTGAGAGATAATTGTGTGTGAAAGCCGTACTTCACCTTGCTTGTTTTGAAAACAAAGTTTCTTTTCAGTTGCAAACTCCACTCCATACATATATATGGGGAAGTACTAGCTCCAACCCGTTTTTACAGTGAAAACTGCAGGAACTTCATAACGGCACTAGGAATCAGACTGAGAAACCAGAGTAAAAGTTTATCCTGCAACCCGTTCCCTTTTTTCTAGATGAACGAAAGTCTCTCCACATGCTCAGTTCTGAGAGATAAGTGTGTGTGAAAGCCGTACTTCACCTAGCTTTTTGGGAACACAAACTTTCTTTTCATTTGCAAACTCCACTCCATACATATATATGGGGAGGTACTTGCTCCAACTCGGTTTTACAGTGAAAACTGCAGGAACTTCAAACCGGCACTAGGAAACAGACTGAGAAACCAGAGTAAAAGTTTGTCCTGCATACCGTTCCCTTTGTGCTAGATGAACGAACGTCTCTCCACATGCTCAGTTCTCAGATATATGTGTGTGTGAAAGCCGTCCTTCACCTAGCTTGTTGGGAACACAAAGTTTCTTTTCAGTAGCAAACACCACTCCATAAATATATATGGGGAGGTACTAGCTCCAACTCGGTTTTACAGTGAAAACTGCAGGAACTTCAAACCGGCACTAGGAAACAGACTGATAAACCAGAGTAAAAGTTTCTCCTGCAACCCTTTACATTTGTGCTAGATGAACGAACGTCTCTCCACATGCTCATTTCTGAGAGATATGTGTGTGGAAGCCGTCCTTCACCTAGCTTGTTGGGAACACAAATTTTCTTTTCACTAGCAATCTCCACTCCATACATATATATGTGGTGGTACTGGCTCCAACACTTTTTTAAACGGAAAAATGCAGGAAATTCAAACCGGCAGTAGAAAACAGACTGAGAAACCAGAGAAAAAGTTTCTCCTGCTTATCGTTCCCTTTGTGCTAGATGAACGAACGTCTCTCCACATGCTCAGTTCTCAGAGATATGTGTGTGTGAAATCCGTACTTCACCTAGCTTGTTGGGAACACAAACTTACTTTTCAGTAGCAAACTCCACTCCATACATTTATATGGGGAAGTAATAACTCCAACCCGGTTTTACAGTGAAAATTGCAGGAACTTCAAACCGGCTCTAGGAAACAGACTGAGAATCCAGAGTAAAAGTTTCCCCTGCAACCCTTTAACGTTGTGCTGGATGAACGAACGTCTCTCCACATGCTCACTTCTAAGAGATAAGTGTGTTTGAAAGCCGACTTCAACTAGCTTGTTTGGAACACAAAGTTCCTTTTCACTTGCAAACTTCACTCCATACATATATATGTGGTGGTACTAGCTCCAACACTTTTTTAAAGGGAAAAATGCAGGAAATTCAAACCGGCAGTAGAAAACAGACTGAGAAACCAGAGAAAAAGTTTCTCCTGCAAACCGATCCCTTTGTGCTGGATGAACGAACGTCCCTCCACATGCTCAGTTCTGAGAGTTAAGTGTGTGTGAAAGCCGTTTTTCACCTAGCTTGTTGGGAACACAAATTTTCTTTTCACTAGCAAACTCCACTCCATACACATATATGCGGAAGTACTAGCTCCAACTCGGTATTACAGTGAAAACTGCAGGAACTCCAAACCGGCACTAGGAAACAGACTGAGAAACCAGAGTAAAAGTTTCTCCTGCAACCCGTTCCCTTTGCGCTAGATGAACGAACGTCTCTCCACATGCTCATTTCTGAGAGATAAGTGTGTGTGAAAGCCGTCCTTCACCAAGATTGTTGGGAACAAAAAGTTTTTTTCAGTTGCAAACTCCACTCCATACATATATATGGGGAGGTACTATCTTCAACTCGGTTTTACAGTGAAAACTGCAGGAACTTCAAACTGGCACTAGGAAATAGACTGAGAAACCAGAGTTAAAGTTTCTCCTGCAAACCGTTCCCTTTGTGCTAGATGAACGAAAGTCTCTCCACATGTTCAGTTCTGAGAGATAAGTCTGTGAAAGCCGCAATTCACCTAGCTTGTTGGGAACACAAAGTTTCTTTTCACTTGCAAACTCCACTCCATACATATATATGGGGAGGTACGAGCTCCAACTGGGTTTTACAGTGAGATCTGCAAGAACTTCAAAACGGCAGTAGGAAACAGACTGAGATACCAGAGTAAAACTTTCCCCTGCAACCCGTTCCCTTAGTGCTACATGAACGAACGTCTCCCCACATGCTCAATTCTGAGAGGTAAGTGTGTGTGAAAGCCGCCCTTCACCTAGCTTGTTGGGAAAACAAAGTTTCTTTTAAGTTGCAAACTACACTCCAAACATATATATGGGTAGGTACAAACACCAACTCGGTTTTACAGTGAAAACTGCAGGAACTTCAAACCGGCAATAGGAAATAGAATGAGAAACCAGAGTAAAATTTTAACCTGCAACCCGTTCCTTTGAGCTAGATGAACGAACGTCTCTCCGCATGCTCAGTTCTGAGAGATAAGTGTGTGTGAAAGCCGTACTTCACCTAGCTTTTTGGGAACACAAAGTTTCTTTTCATTTGCAAACTCCACTCCATACATATATATGGGGATGTACATGCTCCAACTCGGTTTTACAGTGAAAACTGCAGGAACTTCAAAACGACACTAGGAAACAGACTGAGGAACAAGAATAAAAGTTTCTCCTGCATACCGTTCCCTTTGTGCTAGATGAACGAACGTCTCTCCACATGCTCAGTTCTCAGAGATATGTGTGTGTGAAAGCCGTCCTTCACCTAGCTTGTGGGAACACAAATTTTCTTTTCACTAGCAAACTCCACTCCATATATATATGTGGTGGTACTAGCTCCAACACTTTTTTAAAGGGAAAAATGCAGGAAATTCAAACCGGCAATAGAAAACAGACTGAGAAACCAGAGAAAAAGTTTCTCCTGCATAATGTTCCCTTTGTGCTAGATGAACGAACGTCTCTCCACATGCTCAGTTCTCAGAGATAAGTGTGTGTGAAAGCAGTCCTTCACCTAGCTTGTTGGGAACACAAAGTTTCTTTTCTGTAGCAAACTCCACTCCATACATATATATGGGGAGGTAATATCTCCAACCCGGTTTACAGTGAAAACTGCAGGAACTTCAAACCGGCACTAGGATACAGACTGAGAAACCAGAGTAAAAGTTTCTCCTGCAACCCTTTCCCTTTGTGCTAGATGAACGAACGTCTCTCCACATGCTCAGTTCTGAGAGATAAGTGTGTGTGAAAGCCGTCCTTCACCTAAATTTTTGGGAACACAAAGTTCCTTTTCAGTTGCAAACTACACTCCATACATATATATGGGGAGGTACGAGCTCCAAATCTGTTTTACAGTGAAAACTGCAGGAACTTCAAACCGGCACTAGGAAATAGAATGAGAAACCAGAGTAAAATTTTCCCCTGCAACCCGTTCCCTTTGTGCTAGATGAACGAACGTTTCTCCACATGCTCAGTTCTGAGAGATAATTGTGTGTGAAAGCCGTTCTTCACCTCGCTTGTTTTGAACACAAAGTTTCTTTTAAGTTGCAAACTCCACTCCATAAATATATATGGGGAAGTACTAGCTCCAACTCCTTTTTACAGTGAAAACTGCAGGAACTTCATAACGGCACTAGGAATCAGACTGAGAAACCAGAGTAAAAGTTTCTCCTGCAACCCGTTCCCTTTGTGCTAGATGAACGAAAGTCTCTCCACATGCTCAGTTCTGAGAGATAAGTGTGTGTGAAAGCCGTACTTCACCTAGCTTTTTGGGAACACAAAGTTTCTTTTCATTTGCAAACTCCACTCCATACATATATATGTGGAGGTACGAGCTCCAACTCGGTTTTGCAGTGAGATCTGCAAGAACTTCAAAACGGCAGTAGGAAACAGACTGAGATACCAGAGTAAAACTTTCCCCTGCAACCCGTTCCCTTTGTGCTACATGAACGAACGTCTTTCCACATGCTCAGTTCAGAGAGGTAAGTGTGTGTGAAAGCCGGCCCTTCACCTAGCTTGTTGGGAAAACAAAGTTTCTTTTCAGTTGCAAACTACACTCCATAAATATATATAGGGAGGTACAAACAGCAAATCGGTTTTACAGTGAAAACTGCAGGAACTTCAAACCGGCAATAGGAAACAGAATGAGAAACCAGAGTAAAATTTTCCCCTGCAACCCGTTCCCATTGTGCTAAATGAACGAACGTCTCTCCACATGCTCAGTTCTGAGAGATAATTGTGTGTGAAAGCCGTACTTCACCTAGCTTTTTGGGAACACAAAGTTTCTTTTCACTTGCAAACTCCACTCCATACATATATATGGGGAGGTACTTGCTCCAAATCGGTTTTACAGTGAAAACTGCAGGAACTTCAAACCGGCACTAGGAAACAGACTGAGAAACCAAAGTAAAAGTTTCTCCTGCATACCGTTCCCTTTGTGCTAGATGAACGAACGTCTCTCCACATGCTCAGTTCTCAGAGATATGTGTGTGTGAAAGCCGTCCTTCACCTAGCTTGTTGGAAACACAAAGTTTCTTTTCAGTAGCAAACTCCACTCCATATATATGTATGGGGAGTTACTAGCTCCAACTCGGTTTTAGAGTGAAAACTGCAGGAACTTCAAACCTGTACTAGGAAACAGACTGAGAAACCAGAGAAAAAGTTTCTCCTGTAAACCTTTCCCTTTGTGCTAGATGAACGAACGTCTCTCCACATGCTCAGTTCTGAGAGATATGTGTGTGTGAAAGCCGTCCTTCACCTAGCTTGTGGGAACACAAATTTTCTTTTCACTAGCATACTCCACTCCATACATATATATGTGGTGGTACTAGCTCCAACACTTTTTTAAAGGGAAAAATGCAGGAAATTCAAACCGGCAGTAGAAAACAGACTGAGAAACCAGAGAAAAAGTTTCTCCTGCAACCCGTTCCCTTTGTGCTAGATGAACGAACGTCTCTCCACATGCTCAGTTCTCAGAGATAAGTTTGTGTGAAAGCCGTCCTTCACATAGCTTGTTGGTAACACAAAGATTCTTTTCACTTGCAAACTTTTCTCCATACATATATATGGGGAGGTACTAGCTCCAACTCGGTTTTACAGTGAGAACTGCAAGAACTTCAAACCGGCAATAGGAAACAGAATGAGAAACCAGAGTAAAATTTTAACCTGCAACTCGTTCTTTTGAGCTAGATGAACGAACGTCTCTCTAAATGCTCAGTTCTGAGAGATAATTGTGTGTGAAAGCCGTACTTCACCTTGCTTGTTTTCAAAACAAAGTTTCTTTTCAGTTGCAAACTCCACTCCATACATACATATGGGGAAGTACTACCTCCAACCCGTTTTTACAGTGAAAACTGCAGGAACTTCATAACGGCACTAGGAATCAGACTGAGAAACCAGAGTAAAAGTTTATCCTGCAACCCGGTCCTTTGTGCTAGATGAACGAACGTCTCTCCACATGCTCAGTTCTGAGAGATAAGTGTGTGTGAAAGCCGTACTTCACCTAGCTTTTTGGGAACACAAAGTTTCTTTTCATTTGCAAACTCCACTCCATACATATATATGGGGAGGTACTTCCTCCAACTCGGTTTTACAGTGAAAACTGCAGGAACTTCAAACCGGCACTAGGAAACAGACTGAGAAACCAGAGTAAAAGTTTGTCCTGCATACCGTTCCCTTTGTGCTAGATGAACGAACGTCTCTCCACATGCTCAGTTCTCAGAGATATGTGTGTGTGAAAGCCGTCCTTCACCTAGCTTGTTGGGAACACAAAGTTTCTTTTCAGTAGCAAACACCACTCCATAAATATATATGGGGAGGTACTAGATCCAACTCGGTTTTACAGTGAAAGCTGCAGGAACTTCAAACCGGCACTAGGAAACAGTCTGAGAAACCAGAGTAAAAGTTTCTCCTGCAACCCTTTACCTTTGTGCTAGATGAACGAACGTCTCTCCACATGCTCATTTCTGAGAGATATGTGTGAGTGAAAGCCGTCCTTCACCTAGCTTGTGGGAACACAAATTTTCTTTTCACTAGCAAACTCCACTCCATACATATATATGTGGTGGTACAGGCTCCAACAGTTTTTTAAAGGGAAAAATGCAGGAAATTCAAACCGGCAGTAGAAAACTGTCTGAGAAACCAGAGAAAAAGTTTCTCCTGCTTACCGTTCCCTTTGTGCTAGATGAACGAACGTCTCTCCACATGCTCAGTTCTCAGAGATATCTGTGTGTGAAAGCCGTCCTTCACCTAGCTTGTAGGAACACAAATTTTCTTTTCACTAGCAAACTCCACTCCATACATATATATGTGGTGGTACTGGCTCCAACACTTTTTTAAAGGGAAAAATGCAGGAAATTCAAACCGGCAGTAGAAAACAGACTGAGAAACCAGAGAAAAAGTTTCTCCTGCATACCGTTCCCTTTGTGCTAGATGAACGAACGTCTCTCCACATGCTCAGTTCTCAGAGATATGTGTGTGTGAAAGCCGAACTTCACCTAGCTTGTTGGGAACACAAAGTTACTTTTCAGTAGCAAACTCCACTCCATACATTTATATGGGGAGGTAATATCTCCAACCCGGTTTTACAGTGAAAACTGCAGGAACTTCAAACCGGCTCTAGGAAACAGACTGAGAATCCAGAGTAAAAGTTTCCCCTGCAACCCTTTAACGTTGTGCTGGATGAACGAACGTCTCTCCACATGCTCACTTCTAAGAGATAAGTGTGTTTGAAAGCCGACTTCAACTAGCTTGTTGGGAACACAAAGTTTCTTTTCACTTGCAAACTCCACTCCATACATATATATGTGGTGGTACTAGCTCCAACACTTTTTTAAAGGGAAAAATGCAGGAAATTCAAACCGGCAGTAGAAAACAGACTGAGAAACCAGAGAAAAAGTTTCTCCTGCAAACCGATCCCTTTGTGCTGGATGAGCGAACGTCCCTCCACATGCTCAGTTCTGAGAGTTAAGTGTGTGTGAAAGCCGTTCTTCACCTAGCTTGTTGGGAACACAAATTTTCTTTTCACTAGCAAACTCCACTCCATACATATATATGGGGAAGTACTAGATCCAACTCGGTATTACAGTGAAAACTGCAGGAACTTCAAACCGGCACTAGGAAACAGACTGAGAAGCCAGAGTAAAAGTTTCTCCTGCAACCCGTTCCCTTTGCGCTAGATGAACGAACGTCTCTCCACATGCTCATTTCTGAGAGATAAGTGTGTGTGAAAGCCGTCCTTCACCAAGATTTTTGGGAACAAAAAGTTTTTTTCAGTTGCAAACTCCACTCCATACATATATATGGGGAGGTACTATCTTCAACTCGGTTTTACAGTGAAAACTGCAGGAACTTCAAACAGGCACTAGGAAATAGACTGAGAAACCAGAGTTAAAGTTTCTCCTGCAAACCGTTCCCTTTGGCTAGATGAACGAAAGTCTCTCCACATGTTCAGTTCTGAGAGATAAGTCTGTGAAAGCCTCAATTCACCTAGCTTGTTGGGAACACAAAGTTTCTTTTCACTTGCAAAATCCACTCCATACATATATATGGGGAGGTAAGAGCTCCAACTCGGTTTTACAGTGAGATCTGCAAGAACTTCAAAACGGCAGTAGGAAACAGACTGAGATACCAGAGTAAAACTTTCCCCTGCAACCCGTTCCCTTTGTGCTACATGAACGAACGTCTCCCCACATGCTCAATTCTGAGAGGTAAGTGTGTGTGAAAGCCGCCCTTAACCTAGCTTGTTGGGAAAACAAAGTTTCTTTTAAGTTGCAAACTACACTCCAAACATATATATGGGTAGGTACAAACACCAACTCGGTTTTACAGTGAAAACTGCAGGAACTTCAAACCGGCAATAGGAAACAGAATGAGAAACCAGAGTAAAATTTTCCCCTGCAACCCGTTCCCATTGTGCTAAATGAACGAACGTCTCTCCACATGCTCAGTTCTGAGAGATAATTGTGTGTGAAAGCCGTACTTCACCTAGCTTTTTGGGAACACAAAGTTTCTTTTCACTTGCAAACTCCACTCCATACATATATATGGGGAGGTACTTGCTCCAAATCGGTTTTACAGTGAAAACTGCAGGAACTTCAAACCGGCACTAGGAAACAGACTGAGAAACCAAAGTAAAAGTTTCTCCTGCATACCGTTCCCTTTGTGCTAGATGAACGAACGTCTCTCCACATGCTCAGTTCTCAGAGATATGTGTGTGTGAAAGCCGTCCTTCACCTAGCTTGTTGGAAACACAAAGTTTCTTTTCAGTAGCAAACTCCACTCCATATATATGTATGGGGAGTTACTAGCTCCAACTCGGTTTTAGAGTGAAAACTGCAGGAACTTCAAACCTGTACTAGGAAACAGACTGAGAAACCAGAGAAAAAGTTTCTCCTGTAAACCTTTCCCTTTGTGCTAGATGAACGAACGTCTCTCCACATGCTCAGTTCTGAGAGATATGTGTGTGTGAAAGCCGTCCTTCACCTAGCTTGTGGGAACACAAATTTTCTTTTCACTAGCATACTCCACTCCATACATATATATGTGGTGGTACTAGCTCCAACACTTTTTTAAAGGGAAAAATGCAGGAAATTCAAACCGGCAGTAGAAAACAGACTGAGAAACCAGAGAAAAAGTTTCTCCTGCAACCCGTTCCCTTTGTGCTAGATGAACGAACGTCTCTCCACATGCTCAGTTCTCAGAGATAAGTTTGTGTGAAAGCCGTCCTTCACATAGCTTGTTGGTAACACAAAGTTTCTTTTCACTTGCAAACTTTTCTCCATACATATATATGGGGAGGTACTAGCTCCAACTCGGTTTTACAGTGAGAACTGCAAGAACTTCAAACCGGCAATAGGAAACAGAATGAGAAACCAGAGTAAAATTTTAACCTGCAACTCGTTCTTTTGAGCTAGATGAACGAACGTCTCTCTAAATGCTCAGTTCTGAGAGATAATTGTGTGTGAAAGCCGTACTTCACCTTGCTTGTTTTCAAAACAAAGTTTCTTTTCAGTTGCAAACTCCACTCCATACATACATATGGGGAAGTACTACCTCCAACCCGTTTTTACAGTGAAAACTGCAGGAACTTCATAACGGCACTAGGAATCAGACTGAGAAACCAGAGTAAAAGTTTATCCTGCAACCCGGTCCTTTGTGCTAGATGAACGAACGTCTCTCCACATGCTCAGTTCTGAGAGATAAGTGTGTGTGAAAGCCGTACTTCACCTAGCTTTTTGGGAACACAAAGTTTCTTTTCATTTGCAAACTCCACTCCATACATATATATGGGGAGGTACTTCCTCCAACTCGGTTTTACAGTGAAAACTGCAGGAACTTCAAACCGGCACTAGGAAACAGACTGAGAAACCAGAGTAAAAGTTTGTCCTGCATACCGTTCCCTTTGTGCTAGATGAACGAACGTCTCTCCACATGCTCAGTTCTCAGAGATATGTGTGTGTGAAAGCCGTCCTTCACCTAGCTTGTTGGGAACACAAAGTTTCTTTTCAGTAGCAAACACCACTCCATAAATATATATGTGGAGGTACTAGATCCAACTCGGTTTTACAGTGAAAACTGCAGGAACTTCAAACCGGCACTAGGAAACAGTCTGAGAAACCAGAGTAAAAGTTTCTCCTGCAACCCTTTACCTTTGTGCTAGATGACCGAACGTCTCTCCACATGCTCATTTCTGAGAGATATGTGTGAGTGAAAGCCGTCCTTCACCTAGCTTGTGGGAACACAAATTTTCTTTTCACTAGCAAACTCCACTCCATACATATATATGTGGTGGTACAGGCTCCAACAGTTTTTTAAAGGGAAAAATGCAGGAAATTCAAACCGGCAGTAGAAAACTGTCTGAGAAACCAGAGAAAAAGTTTCTCCTGCTTACCGTTCCCTTTGTGCTAGATGAACGAACGTCTCTCCACATGCTCAGTTCTCAGAGATATCTGTGTGTGAAAGCCGTCCTTCACCTAGCTTGTAGGAACACAAATTTTCTTTTCACTAGCAAACTCCACTCCATACATATATATGTGGTGGTACTGGCTCCAACACTTTTTTAAAGGGAAAAATGCAGGAAATTCAAACCGGCAGTAGAAAACAGACTAAGAAACCAGAGAAAAAGTTTCTCCTGCATACCGTTCCCTTTGTGCTAGATGAACGAACGTCTCTCCACATGCTCAGTTCTCAGAGATATGTGTGTGTGAAAGCCGAACTTCACCTAGCTTGTTGGGAACACAAAGTTACTTTTCAGTAGCAAACTCCACTCCATACATTTATATGGGGAGGTAATATCTCCAACCCGGTTTTACAGTGAAAACTGCAGGAACTTCAAACCGGCTCTAGGAAACAGACTGAGAATCCAGAGTAAAAGTTTCCCCTGCAACCCTTTAACGTTGTGCTGGATGAACGAACGTCTCTCCACATGCTCACTTCTAAGAGATAAGTGTGTTTGAAAGCCGACTTCAACTAGCTTGTTGGGAACACAAAGTTTCTTTTCACTTGCAAACTCCACTCCATACATATATATGTGGTGGTACTAGCTCCAACACTTTTTTAAAGGGAAAAATGCAGGAAATTCAAACCGGCAGTAGAAAACAGACTGAGAAACCAGAGAAAAAGTTTCTCCTGCAAACCGATCCCTTTGTGCTGGATGAGCGAACGTCCCTCCACATGCTCAGTTCTGAGAGTTAAGTGTGTGTGAAAGCCGTTCTTCACCTAGCTTGTTGGGAACACAAATTTTCTTTTCACTAGCAAACTCCACTCCATACATATATATGGGGAAGTACTAGATCCAACTCGGTATTACAGTGAAAACTGCAGGAACTTCAAACCGGCACTAGGAAACAGACTGAGAAGCCAGAGTAAAAGTTTCTCCTGCAACCCGTTCCCTTTGCGCTAGATGAACGAACGTCTCTCCACATGCTCATTTCTGAGAGATAAGTGTGTGTGAAAGCCGTCCTTCACCAAGATTTTTGGGAACAAAAAGTTTTTTTCAGTTGCAAACTCCACTCCATACATATATATGGGGAGGTACTATCTTCAACTCGGTTTTACAGTGAAAACTGCAGGAACTTCAAACAGGCACTAGGAAATAGACTGAGAAACCAGAGTTAAAGTTTCTCCTGCAAACCGTTCCCTTTGGCTAGATGAACGAAAGTCTCTCCACATGTTCAGTTCTGAGAGATAAGTCTGTGAAAGCCTCAATTCACCTAGCTTGTTGGGAACACAAAGTTTCTTTTCACTTGCAAAATCCACTCCATACATATATATGGGGAGGTAAGAGCTCCAACTCGGTTTTACAGTGAGATCTGCAAGAACTTCAAAACGGCAGTAGGAAACAGACTGAGATACCAGAGTAAAACTTTCCCCTGCAACCCGTTCCCTTTGTGCTACATGAACGAACGTCTCCCCACATGCTCAATTCTGAGAGGTAAGTGTGTGTGAAAGCCGCCCTTAACCTAGCTTGTTGGGAAAACAAAGTTTCTTTTAAGTTGCAAACTACACTCCAAACATATATATGGGTAGGTACAAACACCAACTCGGTTTTACAGTGAAAACTGCAGGAACTTCAAACCGGCAATAGGAAATAGAATGAGAAACCAGAGTAAAATTTTAACCTGCAACCCGTTCCCTTTGAGCTAGATGAACGAACGTCTCTCCACATGCTCAGTTCTGAGAGATAAGTGTGTGTGAAAGCCGTACTTCACCTAGATTTCTGGGAACACAAAGTTTCTTTTCATTTCCAAACTCCAATCCATACATATATATGTGGTGGTACTAGCTCCAACACTTTTTTAAAGGGTAAAATGCAGGAAATTCAAACCGGCAGTAGAAAACAGACTGAGAAAACAGAGAAAAAGTTTCTCCTGCTTACCGTTCCCTTTGTGCTAGATGAACGAACGTCTCTCCACATGCTCAGTTCTCAGAGATAAGTGTGTGTGAAAGCAGTCCTTCACCTAGCTTGTTGGGAACACAAAGTTTCTTTTCTGTAGCAAACTCCACTCCATACATATATATGGGGAGGTAATATCTCCAACCCGGTTTTACAGTGAAAACTGCAGGAACTTCATAACGGCACTAGGAATCAGACTGAGAAACCAGAGTAAAAGTTTATCCTGCAACCCATTCCCTTTGTGCTAGATGAACGAACGTCTCTCCACATGCTCAGTTCTGAGAGATAAGTGTGTGTGAAAGCCGTACTTCACCTAGCTTTTTGGGAACACAAAGTTTCTTTTCATTTGCAAACTCCACTCCATACATATATATGGGGAGGTACTTCCTCCAACTCGGTTTTACAGTGAAAACTGCAGGAACTTCAAACCGGCACTAGGAAACAGACTGAGAAACCAGAGTAAAAGATTGTCCTGCATACCGTTCCCTTTGTGCTAGATGAACGAACGTCTCTCCACATGCTCAGTTCTCAGAGATATGTGTGTGTGAAAGTCGTCCTTCACCTAGCTTGTTGGGAACACAAAGTTTCTTTTCAGTAGCAAACACCACTCCATAAATATATATGGGGAGGTACTAGCTCCAACTCGGTTTTACAGTGAAAACTGCAGGAACTTCAAACCGGCACTAGGAAACAGACTGAGAAACCAGAGTAAAAGTTTCCCTGCAACCCTTTACTTTTGTGCTAGATGAACGAACGTCTCTCCACATGCTCATTTCTGAGAGATATGTGTGTGTGAAAGCCGTCCTTCACCTAGCTTGTGGGAACACAAATTTTCTTCTCACTAGCAAACTCCACTCCATAAATATATATGTGGTGGTACTGGCTCCAACACTTTTTTAAAGGGAAAAATGCAGGAAATTCAAACCGGCAGTAGAAAACTGACTGAGAAACCAGAGAAAAAGTTTCTCCTGCTTACCGTTCCCTTTGTGCTAGATGAACGAACGTCTCTCCACATGCTCAGTTCTCAGAGATATGTGTGTGTGAAAGCCGTCCTTCACCTAGCTTGTGGGAACACAAAATTTCTTTTCACTAGCAAACTCCACTCCATACATATATATGTGGTGGTACTGGCTCCAACACTTTTTTAAAGGGAAAAATGCAGTAAATTCATACCGGCAGTAGAAAACAGACTGAGAAACCAGAGAAAAAGTTTCTCCTGCTTACCGTTCCCTTTGTGCTAGATGAACGAACGTCTCTCCACATGCTCAGTTCTCAGAGATATGTGTGTGTGAAAGCCGTACTTCACCTAGCTTGTTGGGAACACAAAGTTACTTTTCAGTAGCAAACTCCACTCCATACATTTATATGGGGAGGTAATATCTCCAACCCGGTTTTACAGTGAAAACTGCAGGAACTTCAAACCGGCTCTAGGAAACAGACTGAGAATCCAGAGTAAAAGTTTCCCCTGCAACCCTTTAACGTTGTGCTGGATGAACGAACGTCTCTCCACATGCTCACTTCTAAGAGATAAGTGTGTTTGAAAGCCGACTTCAACTAGCTTGTTGGGAACACAAAGTTTCTTTTCACTTGCAAACTCCACTCCATACATATATATGTGGTGTTACTAGCTCCAACACTTTTTTAAAGGGAAAAATGCAGGAAATTCAAACCGGCAGAAGAAAACAGACTGAGAAACCAGAGAAAAAGTTTCTCCTGCAAACCGATCCCTTTGTGCTGGATGAACGAACGTCCCTCCACATGCTCAGTTCTGAGAGTTAAGTGTGTGTGAAAGCCGTTCTTCACCTAGCTTATTGGGAACACAAATTTTCTTTTCACTAGCAAACTCCACTCCATACATATATATGGGGAAGTACTAGCTCCAACTCGGTATTACAGTGAAAACTGCAGGAACTTCAAACCGGCACTAGGAAACAGACTGAGAAACCAGAGTAAAAGTTTCTCCTGCAACCAGTTCCCTTTGCGCTAGATGAACGAACGTCTCTCCACATGCTCATTTCTGAGAGATAAGTGTGTGTGAAAGCCTTCCTTCACCAAGACTTTTGGGAACAAAAAGTTTTTTTCAGTTGCAAACTCCACTCCATACATATATATGGGGATGTACTATCTTCAACTCGGTTTTACAGTGAAAACTGCAGGAACTTCAAACAGGCACTAGGAAATAGACTGAGAAACCAGAGTTAAAGTTTCTCCTGCAAACCGTTCCCTTTGGCTAGATGAACGAAAGTCTCTCCACATGTTCAGTTCTGAGAGATAAGTCTGTGAAAGCCTCAATTCACCTAGCTTGTTGGGAACACAAAGTATCTTTTCACTTGCAAATTCCACTCCATACATATATATGGGGAGGTACGAGCTCCAACTCTGTTTTACAGTGAGATCTGCAAGAACTTCAAAACGGCAGTAGGAAACAGACTGAGATACCAGAGGAAAACTTTCCCCTGCAACCCGTTCCCTTTGTGCTACATGAACGAACGTCTCCCCACATGCTCAATTCTGAGAGGTAAGTGTGTGTGAAAGCCGCCCTTCACATAGCTTGTTGGGAAAACAAAGTTTCTTTTAAGTTGCAAACTACACTCCAAACATATATATGGGGAGGTACAAACACCAACTCGGTTTTACAGCGAAAACTGCAGGAAATTCAAACCGGCAGTAGAAAACAGACTGAGAAACCAGAGAAAAAGTTTCTCCTGCATACCGTTCCCTTTGTGCTAGATGAACGAACGTCTCTCCACATGCTCAGTTCTCAGAGATAAGTGTGTGTGAAAGCAGTCCTTCACCTAGCTTGTTGGGAACACAAAGTTTCTTTTCTGTAGCAAACTCCACTCCATACATATATATGGGGAGGTAATATCTCCAACCCGGTTTACAGTGAAAACTGCAGGAACTTCAAACCGGCACTAGGATACAGACTGAGAAACTAGAGTAAAAGTTTCTCCTGCAACCCTTTCCATTTGTGCTAGATGAACGAACGTCTCTCCACATGCTCAGTTCTGAGAGATAAGTGTGTGTGAAAGCCGTCCTTCACCTAAATTGTTGGGAACACAAAGTTCCTTTTCAGTTGCAAATTCCACTCCATACATATATATGGGGAGGTACGAGCTCCAAATCTGTTTTACAGTGAAAACTGCAGGAACTTCAAACCGGCACTAGGAAACAGACTGAGAAACCAGAGTAAAAGTTTCTCCTGCAACCCGTTCCCTTTGAGCTACATGAACGTACGTCTCTCCACATGCTCATTTCTGAGAGATAATGTGTGGGAAAGCCGTCCTTCACCTAGATTGTTGGGAACACAAAGTTTCTTTTCAGTTGCAAATGCCACTCCATATATATATATCGGGATGTACAAGCTTCAACTCGATTTTACAGTGAAAACTGCAGGAAATTCAAAAAGGCACTGGGAAATAGACTGAGAAACCAGAGTTAAAGTTTCACCAGCAACACGTTCCCTTTGTGCTAGATGAACGAACGTCTCTACACATGCTCAGTTCTGAGAGATAAGTGTCTGTGAAATCCGTCCTCCACATAGCTTGTTGGGAACAAAAAGTTCTTTTCAGTAGCAAAGTCCACTCCATACATATACATGGGTAGGTACGATCACCAACTCGGTTTTACAGTGAAAACTGCAGGAAATTCAAACCGGCACTAGGAAACAGACTGAGAAACCAGAGTAAAAGTTTCTCCTGCAACCCGTTCCCTTTGTGCTAGATGAACGAACGTCTCTCCATATGCTCAGTTCTGAGATATAAGTGTGTGTGAAAGCCGACTTCACCTAGCATGTTGGGAACACAAAGTTTCTTTTCAGTTGAAAACTACACTCCATACATATATATGGGGAAGTTTAAGCTCCAACTCGGTTTTATAGTGAAAAATGCAGGAACTTCAAACCGGCACTAGGAAACAGACTAAGAAACCAGAGTAAAATTTCTCCGGCAAACCGTTCCATTTGTGCTAGATTAACGAAAGTCTCTCCACCTGCTCAGTTCTGAGAGATAAGTGTGTGTGAAAGCCGTCCTTCTCCTATCTTGTTGGGAACACAAAGTTTCTTTTCAGTTGCAAAGTACACTCCATTCATATATAAGGGGAGATACTTGCTCCAACTCGGTTTTACAGTGAAAACTGCAGGAACTTCAAACCGGCACTAGGAAACAGACTGAGAACCCAGAGTAAAAGTTTCCCATGCAACCCGTTCCCTTTGTGCTAGATGAACGAACTTCTCTCCACATGCTCATTTCTGAGAGATAAGTGTGTGTGAAAGCCGTCTTTTACCAAAATTGTTGGGAACACAAAGTTTCTTTTCAGTTGCAAACTCCACTCCATACATATATATGGGGAGGTACTAGCTTCATCTCGGTTTTACAGTGAAAACTGCAGGAACTTCAAACTGGCACTAGGAAATAGACTGAGAAACCAGAGTTAAAGTTTCTCCTGCAACCCGTTCCCTTTGTGCTAGATGAACGAACGTCTCTCCACATGCTCAGTTCTGAGAGATAAGTGTGTGTGTAAGCCTTCCTTCATCTAGCTTGTTGGGAATACAAAGTTTCTTTTCAGTTGCAAACTCAAATCCATACATATATATGGGGAGGTACGAGCTCCAACTCGGTTTTACAGTGAAAATTGCAGGAAATTCAAACCGGCACTAGGAAACAGACTGAGAAACCAGAGTAAAAGTTTCTCCTGCAACCCGTTCCCTTTGGGCTAGATGAACGAACTTCTCTCCACATGTTCATTTCTGAGAGATAAGTGAGTGTGAAAGCCGTCCATCACCAAGATTGTTGGGAACACAAAGTTTCTTTTCAGTTGCAAACTCCACTCCATAAATATATATGGGGAGGTACAAGCTTCAACTCTGTTTTACAGTGAAAAATGCAGGAACTTCAAACAGGCACTAGGAAATAGACTGAAAAACCAGAGATAAAGTTTCTCCTGCAAACCGTTCCCTTTTTGCTAGATGAACGAATGTCTCTCCACACGCTCAGTTCTGAGAGATAAGTGTGTGTGAAAGCCGTCCTTCACCTAGCTTGTTGGGAACACAAAGTTTCTTTTCACTTGCAAACTCCAATCCATACATATATATGGGGAGGTACTAGCTCCAACTCGGTTTTACAGTGAGAACTGCAAGAACTTCAAAACGGCAGTAGGAAACAGACTGAGATACCAGAGTAAAACTTTCCCCTGCACCTCGTTCCCTTTGTGCTAGATGAAGGAACGTCTCTCCACATGCTCAGTTCTGAGAGGTAAGTGTGTGTGAAAGCCGTCCTTCACCAAGATTGTTGGGAACAAAAAGTTTCTTTTCAGTTGCAAATTCCACAACATACATATATATGAGGTGGTACTAGCTCCAACTCTGTTTTAAAGGGAAAAATGCAGGAAATTCAAACCGGCAGTAGAAAACAGACTGAGAAACCAGAGAAAAAGTTTCTCCTGCATACAGTTCACTTTGTGCTAGATGAACGAACGTCTCTCCACATGCTCAGTTCTCAGAGATAAGTGTGTGTGAAAACCGTCCTTCAACTAGCTTGTTGGGAACACAAAGTTTCTTTTCTGTAGCAAACTCCACTCCATACATATATATGTGGAGGTACTAGCTCCAACTCGGTTTTACAGTGAAAACTGCAGGAACTTCTAAAAGGCACTAGGAAATAGACAGAGAAATCAGAGTTAAAGTTTCACCAGAAACCTTTTCCCTTTGTGCTAGATGAACGAACGTCTCTCCACATGCTCAGTTCTGAGAGATAAGTGTGTGTGAAAGCCGTCCTTCACCTAGCTTGTTGGGAACAAAAAGTTCTTTTCAGTAGCAAATTCCACTCCAAACATATATATGGGTAGGAACGATCACCACCTGGGGTTTACAGTGAAAAATGCAGGAAATTCAAACCGGCACTAGGAAACAGACTGAGAAACCAGAGTAAAAGTTTCTCCTGCAACCCGTTCCCTTTGTGCTAGATAAACGAAAGTCTCTCCACATGCTCAGTTCTGAGATATAAGTGTGTGTGAAAGCCGACTTCACCTAGCATGTTGGGAACACAAAGTTTCTTTTCAGTTGAAAACTACACTCCATACATATATATGGGGTAGTTTAAGCTCCAACTCGGTTTTATAGTGAAAAATGCAGGAACTTCAAACCGGCACTAGGAAACAGACTAAGAAACCAGAGTAAAATTTCTCCTGCAAACCGTTCCATTTTTGCTAGATGAACGAAAGTCTCTCCACATGCTCAGTTCTGAGAGATAAGTGTGTGTGAAAGCCTTTCTTCACCTATCTTGTTGGGAACACAAAGTTTCATTTCAGTTGCAACGTACACTCCATTCATATATATGGGGAGGTACTTGCTCCAACTCGGTTTTACAGTGAAAACTGCAGGAACTTCAAACCGGCACTAGGAAACAGACTGAGAACCCAGAGTAAAATTTTCACAAGCAACCCGTTCCCTTTGTGCTAGATGAATGAACTTCTCTCCACATGCTCATTTCTGAGAGATAAGTGTCTTTGAAAGCCGTCCTTCACCAAAATTGTTGGGAACACAAAGTTTCTTTTCAGTTGCAAACTCCACTCCATACATATATATGGGGAGGTACTAGCTTCAACTCGGTTTTACAGTGAAAACTGCAGGAACTTCAAACTGGCACTAGGAAATAGACTGAGAAACCAGAGTTAAAGTTTCTCCTGCAAACCGTTCCCTTTGTGCTAGATGAACGAAAGTCTCTCCACATGCTCAGTTCTGAGAGATAAGTGTGTGTGAAAGCCGTCCTTCACCTAGCTTGTTGGGAACACAAAGTTTCTTTTCAATTGCAAACTCCACTCCATAAATATATATGGGGAGGTACTAGCTCCAACTCGGTTTTACAGAGAGAACTGCAAGAACTTCAAAACGGCAGTAGGAAACAGACTGAGATACCAGAGTAATACTTTCCCCTGCAACCCGTTCCCTTTGTGCTAGATGAACGAACGTCTCTCCACATGCTGAGTTCTGAGAGGTAAGTGTGTGTGAAAGCCGCCCTTCACCTAGCTTGTTGGGAAAACAAAGTTTCTTTTCAGTTGCAAACTACACTTCATACATATATATGGGGAGGTACAAACACCAACTCGGTTTTACAGTGAGAACTGCAAGAACTTCAAAACGGCAGTAGGAAACAGACTGAGATACCAGAGTAATACTTTCCCCTGCAACCCGTTCCCTTTGTGCTAGATGAACGAACGTCTCTCCACATGCTGAGTTCTGAGAGGTAAGTGTGTGTGAAAGCCGCCCTTCACCTAGCTTGTTGGGAAAACAAAGTTTCTTTTCAGTTGCAAACTACACTTCATACATATATATGGGGAGGTACAAACACCAACTCGGTTTTACAGTGAAAAATGCAGGAACTTCAAACCCCAATAGGAAATAGAATGAGAAACCAGAGTAAAATTTTCCCCTGCAACCCGTTCCCTTTGTGCTAGATGAACGAACGTCTCTCCACATGCTCATTTCTGAGAGATAAGTGTGTGTGAAAGCCGTTTTTCACCTTGCTTGTTTTGAACACAAAGTTTCCTTTCAGTTGCAAACTCCACTCCATACATATATATGGGGAGGTACTAGCTACAACTTGGTTTTACAGTGAAAACTGCAGGAACTTCATAACGGCACTAGGAAACATACTGAGAAACCAGAGATATAGTTCCTCCTTCAACCCGTTCCCTTTGAACTAGATGAACGAAAGTCTATCCACATGCTCAGTTCTGAGAGATAAGTGTGTGTGAAAGCCGTCCTTCACTTACTTTGTTGGGAACATAAGTTTCTTTTCAGTTGCAAAATCCACTCCATACATATATATGGGGAGGTACTAGCTCCAAATCTGTTTTACAGTGAAAACTGCAGGAACTTCAAAACGGCACTAGGAAACAGACTGAGAAACCAGTGAAAAAGTTTCTCCTGCAACCCGTTCATTGTTTGCTAGATGAACGAACGTGTCTCCACTTGCTCAGTTCTGAGAGATAAGTGACTGTGAATGCCGTGCTTCACCAACCTTTTTACTTGAACACAAACTTTCTTTTCAGTTGCAAACACCACTCCATACATATATATGGGGAGGTACTAGCTCTAACTCGGTTTTACAGTGAAAACTGCAGGAACTTCAAACCGGCACTAGGAAACAGACTGAGAACCCAGAGTAAAATTTTCTCCTGCAACCCGTTCCCTTTGTGCTAGATGAACGAACGTCTCCCCACATGCTCAGTTCTGAGTGATAATTGTGTGTGAAAGCCGACTTCACCTTGCTTGTTGGGAACACAAAGTTTCTTTCAATTGCAAACCCCACTCCATACATATATATGGGGAGGTACTAGCACTAACTCGGTTTTACAGTGAAAACTGCAGGAACTTCAAACCTGTAGTAGGAAACAGACTGAGAAACCAGAGTAAAAGTTTCTCCTGCAACCCGTTCCCTTTGTGCTAGATAAACGAAAGTCTCTCCACATGCTCAGTTCTGAGAGTTAAGTGTGTGTGAAAGCCGTTCTTCCCCTAGCTTGTTGGGAACACAAATTTTCTTTTCACTAGCAAACTCCACTCCATACATATATATGGGGAAGTACTAGCTCCAACTCTGTTTTACAGTGAAAACTGCAGGAACTTCAAACCGGCACTAGGAAACAGACTGAGAATCCAGAGTAAAAGTTTCTCCTGCAACCCGTTCCCTTTGCGCAAGATGAACGAACGTCTCTTCACATGCTCATTTCTGAGAGATAAGTGTGTGTGAAAGCCGTCCTTCACCAAGATTTTTGGGAACATAAAGTTTCTTTTCATTTGCAAACTCCACTCCATACATATATATGGGGAGGTACTACCTTCAACTCGGTTTTACAGTGAAAACTGCAGGAACTTCAAACAGGCACTAGGAAATAGACTGAGAAACCAGAGTTAAAGTTTCTCCTGCAAACCGTTCCCTTTGTGCTAGATGAACGAAAGTCTCTCCACAGGTTCAGTTGAGAGATAATTGTGTGTGAAAGCCTTTCTTCACCTTGCTTGTTTTGAACACAAAGTTTCTTTTCAGTTGCAAACTCCACTCCATACATATATATGGGGAAGTACTAGCTCCAAATCGTTTTTACAGTGAAAACTGCAGGAACTTCATAACGGCACTAGGAATCAGACTGAGAAACCAGAGTAAAAGTTTCTCCTGCAACCCGTTCCCTTTGTGCTAGATGAACGATCGTCTCTCCACATGCTCAGTTCTGAGAGATAAGTGTGTGTGAAAGCCGTACTTCAACTAGCTTTTTGGGAACACAAAGTTTCTTTTCATTTGCATACTAGAATCCATACATATATATGTGGAGGTACGAGCTCCAACTCGGTTTTACAGTGAGATCTGCAAGAACTTCAAAACGGCAGTAGGAAACAGACTGAGATACCAGAGTAATACTTTCCCCTGCAACCCGTTCCTTTTCTGCTACATGAACGAACGTCTCTCCACATGCTCAGTTCTGAGAAGTAAGTGTGTGTGAAAGCCGCCCTTCAACTAGCTTGTTGGGAAACAAAGTTTCTTTTCAGTTGCAAACTACACTCCATACATATATATGGGGAGGTACAAACACCAACTCGGTTTTACAGTGAAAACTGCAGGAACTTCAAACCGGCAATAAGAAATAGAATGAGAAACCAGAGTAAAATTTTCCCCTGCAACCCGTTCCCTTTGTGCTAGATGAACGAACGTCTCTCCACATGCTCATTTCTGAGAGATAATTGTGTGTGAAAGCCATACTTCACCTAGCTTTTTGGGAACACACAGTTTATTTCATTTGCAAACTCCACTCCATACATATATATGGGGAGGTACTTGCTCCAACTCGGTTTTACAGTGAAAACTGCAGGAACTTCAAACCGGCACTAGGAAAAAGACTGAGAAACCAGAGTAAAAGTTTCTCCTGCATACCGTTCCCTTTGTGCTAGCTGAACGAACGTCTCTCCACATGCTCAGTTCTCAGAGATATGTGTGTGAAAGCCGTCCTTCACCTAGCTTGTTGGGAACACAAAGTTTCTTTTCAGTAGCAAACTCCACTCCATACATATATATGGGGAGGTACTAGCTCCAACTCGGTTTTACAGTGAAAACTGCAGGAACTTCAAACCGGCACTAGGAAACAGACTGAGAAACCAGAGTAAAAGTTTCTCCTGCAACCCTTTCCCTTTGTGCTAGATGAACGAACGTCTCTCCACATGTTCAGTTCTGAGAGATAAGTGTGTGAAAGCCGCCCTTCACCTAGCTTGTTGGGAACACAAAGTTTCTTTTCACTTGCTAACTCCACTCCATACATATATATGGGGAGGTACGAGCTCCAACTCGGTTTTACAGTGAGATCTGCAAGAACATCTAAACGGCAGTAGGAAACAGACTGAGATACCAGAGTAAAACTTTCCCCTGCAACCCGTTCCCTTTGTGCTACATGAACGAACGTCTCTCCACATGCTCAGTTCTGAGAGGTAAGTGTGTGCGAAAGCCACCCTTCACCTAGCTTGTTGGGAAAACAAAGTTTCTATTCAGTTGCAAACTACACTCCATACATATATATGGGGAGGTACAAACACCAACACGGTTTTACAGTGAAAACTGCAGGAACTTCACACCGGCAATAGGAAATAGAATGAGAAACCAGAGTAAAATTTACCCCTGCAACCCGTTCCCTTTGTGCTAGATGAACGAACGTCTCTCCACATGCTCAGTTCTGAGAGATAATTGTGTGTGAAAGCCGTTCTTCACCTTGCTTGTTTTGAACACAAAGTTTCTTTTCAGTTGCAAACTCCAATCCATACATATATATGGGGAAGTACTAGCTCCAACTCGTTTTTACAGTGAAAACTGCAGGAATTCATTACGGCACAAGGAATCAGACTGAGAAACCAGAGTAAAAGTTTCTCCTGCAACCCGTTCCCTTTGTGCTAGATGAACGATCGTCTCTCCACATGCTCAGTTCTGAGAGATAAGTGTGTGTGAAAGCCGTACTTCACCTAGCTTTTTGGGAACACAAAGTTTCTTTTCATTTGCAAACTCCAATCCATACATATATATGTGAAGGTACGAGCTCCAACTCGGTTTTACAGTGATATCTGCAAGAACTTCAAAACGGCAGTAGGAAACAGACTGAGATACCAGAGTAAAACTTTCCCCTGCAACCCGTTCCCTTTGTGCTACATGAACGAACGTCTCTCCACATGCTCATTTCTGAGAGATAAGTGTGTGTGAAAGCCGCCCTTCAACTAGCTTGTTGGGAAAACAAAGTTTCTTTTCAGTTGCAAACTACACTCCATACATATATATGGGGAGGTACAAACACCAACTCGGTTTTACAGTGAAAACTGCAGGAACTTCAAACCGGCAATAGGAAATACAATGAGAAACCAGAGTAAAATTTTCCCCTGCAACCCGTTCCCTTTGTGCTAGATGAACGAACGTCTCTCCACATGCTCAGTTCTGAGAGATAATTCTGTGTGAAAGCCGTTCTTCACCTTGCTTGTTTTGAACACAAAGATTCTTTTCAGTTGCAAACTCCACTCCATACATATATATGGGGAAGTACAAGCTCCAACTCGTTTTTACAGTGAAAACTGCAGGTACTTCATAAAGGCACTAGGAATCAGACTGAGAAACCAGAGTAAAAGTTTCTCCTGCAACCCGTTCCCTTTGTGCTAGATGAACGAACGTCTCTCCACATGCTCAGTTCTGAGAGATAAGTGTGTGTGAAAGCCGTACTTCACCTAGCTTTTTGGGAACACAAATTTTCTTTTCATTTGCAAACTCCACTCCATACATATATATGGGGAGGTTCTTGCTCCAACTCGGTTTTACAGTGAAAACTGCAGGAACTTCAAACCGGCACTAGGAAACAGACTGAGAAACCAGAGTAAAAGTTTCCCCTGCAACCCTTTAACGTTGTGCTGGATGAACGAACGTCTCTCCACATGCTCACTTCTAAGTGATAAGTGTGTTTGAAAGCCGACTTCAACTAGATTGTTGGGAACACAAAGTTTCTTTTCACTTGCAAACTCCACTCCATACATATATATGTGATGGTACTAGCTCCAACACTTTTTTAAAGGGAAAAATGCAGGAAATTCAAACCGGCAGTAGAAAACAGACTGAGAAACCAGAGAAAAAGTTTCTCGTGCAACCCGTTCCCTTTGTGCTGGATGAACGAACGTCTCTCCACATGCTCAGTTCTGAGAGATTAATGTGTGTGAAAGCCGTCCTTCACCTATCTTGTTGGGAACACAAAGTTTCTTTTCACTTGCAAACTCCCCTCCATACATATATATGGGGAGGTACTAGCTCCAACTCGGTTTTACACTGAAAACTGCAGGAACTTCAAACTGGAACTAAGAAACACACTGAGAAACCAGAGTAAAATTTTCTCCTGCAACCCGTTCCATTTGCGCTAGATGAACGAACGTCTCTCCACATGCTCAGTTCTGAGAGATTAATGTGTGTGAAAGCCGTCCTTCATCTAGCTTGTTGGGAACACAAAATTCTTTTCAGTTGCAAACTCCACTCCATACATATATATGGGGAGGTAGTAGCTCCAACTCTGTTTTACAGTGAAAATTGCAGGAACTTCAAACCGGCAGTAGCAAACAGACGGCGAAACCAGAGTAAAAGATTCTCCTGCAACCCCATTGCCTTTGTGCTAGATGAACGAACTTCTCTCCACATGCTCAGTTCTGAGAGATAAGTGTGTGTGAAAGCCGTCCTTCACCTTGCTTGTTGGGAAAACAAATTTTCTTTTCACTAGCAAACTCCACTCCATACATATATATGGGGAGGTACTAGCACTAACTCGGTTTTACAGTGAAAACTGCAGGAACTTCAAACCTGTAGTAGGAAACAGACTGAGAAACCAGAGTAAAAGTTTCTCCTGCAACCCGTTCCCTTTGTGCTAGATAAACGAAAGTCTCTCCACATGCTCAGTTCTGAGAGATAAGTGTGTGTGAAAGCCGTTCTTCCCCTAGCTTGTTGGGAACACAAATTTTCTTTTCACTAGCAAACTCCACTCCATACATATATATGGGGAAGTACTAGCTCCAACTCTGTTTTACAGTGAAAACTGCAGGAACTTCAAACCGGCACTAGGAAACAGACTGAGAATCCAGAGTAAAAGTTTCTCCTGCAAACCGTTCCCTTTGCGCAAGATGAACGAACGTCTCTTCACATGCTCATTTCTGAGAGATAAGTGTGTGTGAAAGCCGTCCTTCACCAAGATTTTTGGGAACATAAAGTTTCTTTTCATTTGCAAACTCCACTCCATACATATATATGGGGAGGTACTACCTTCAACTCGGTTTTACAGTGAAAACTGCAGGAACTTCAAACAGGCACTAGGAAATAGACTGAGAAACCAGAGTTAAAGTTTCTCCTGCAAACCGTTCCCTTTGTGCTAGATGAACGAAAGTCTCTCCACAGGTTCAGTTGAGAGATAATTGTGTGTGAAAGCCTTTCTTCACCTTGCTTGTTTTGAACACAAAGTTTCTTTTCAGTTGCAAACTCCACTCCATAAATATATATGGGGAAGTACTAGCTCCAAATCGTTTTTACAGTGAAAACTGCAGGAACTTCATAACGGCACTAGGAATCAGACTGAGAAACCAGAGTAAAAGTTTCTCCTGCAACCCGTTCCCTTTGTGCTAGATGAACGATCGTCTCTCCACATGCTCAGTTCTGAGAGATAAGTGTGTGTGAAAGCCGTACTTCAACTAGCTTTTTGGGAACACAAAGTTTCTTTTCATTTGCATACTAGAATCCATACATATATATGTGGAGGTACGAGCTCCAACTCGGTTTTACAGTGAGATCTGCAAGAACTTCAAAACGGCAGTAGGAAACAGACTGAGATACCAGAGTAATACTTTCCCCTGCAACCCGTTCCTTTTCTGCTACATGAACGAACGTCTCTCCACATGCTCAGTTCTGAGAAGTAAGTGTGTGTGAAAGCCGCCCTTCAACTAGCTTGTTGGGAAACAAAGTTTCTTTTCAGTTGCAAACTACACTCCATACATATATATGGGGAGGTACAAACACCAACTCGGTTTTACAGTGAAAACTGCAGGAACTTCAAACCGGCAATAAGAAATAGAATGAGAAACCAGAGTAAAATTTTCCCCTGCAACCCGTTCCCTTTGTGCTAGATGAACGAACGTCTCTCCACATGCTCATTTCTGAGAGATAATTGTGTGTGAAAGCCATACTTCACCTAGCTTTTTGGGAACACACAGTTTATTTCATTTGCAAACTCCACTCCATACATATATATGGGGAGGTACTTGCTCCAACTCGGTTTTACAGTGAAAACTGCAGGAACTTCAAACCGGCACTAGGAAAAAGACTGAGAAACCAGAGTAAAAGTTTCTCCTGCATACCGTTCCCTTTGTGCTAGCTGAACGAACGTCTCTCCACATGCTCAGTTCTCAGAGATATGTGTGTGAAAGCCGTCCTTCACCTAGCTTGTTGGGAACACAAAGTTTCTTTTCAGTAGCAAACTCCACTCCATACATATATATGGGGAGGTACTAGCTCCAACTCGGTTTTACAGTGAAAACTGCAGGAACTTCAAACCGGCACTAGGAAACAGACTGAGAAACCAGAGTAAAAGTTTCTCCTGCAACCCTTTCCCTTTGTGCTAGATGAACGAACGTCTCTCCACATGTTCAGTTCTGAGAGATAAGTGTGTGAAAGCCGCCCTTCACCTAGCTTGTTGGGAACACAAAGTTTCTTTTCACTTGCTAACTCCACTCCATACATATATATGGGGAGGTACGAGCTCCAACTCGGTTTTACAGTGAGATCTGCAAGAACATCTAAACGGCAGTAGGAAACAGACTGAGATACCAGAGTAAAACTTTCCCCTGCAACCCGTTCCCTTTGTGCTACATGAACGAACGTCTCTCCACATGCTCAGTTCTGAGAGGTAAGTGTGTGCGAAAGCCACCCTTCACCTAGCTTGTTGGGAAAACAAAGTTTCTATTCAGTTGCAAACTACACTCCATACATATATATGGGGAGGTACAAACACCAACACGGTTTTACAGTGAAAACTGCAGGAACTTCACACCGGCAATAGGAAATAGAATGAGAAACCAGAGTAAAATTTACCCCTGCAACCCGTTCCCTTTGTGCTAGATGAACGAACGTCTCTCCACATGCTCAGTTCTGAGAGATAATTGTGTGTGAAAGCCGTTCTTCACCTTGCTTGTTTTGAACACAAAGTTTCTTTTCAGTTGCAAACTCCAATCCATACATATATATGGGGAAGTACTAGCTCCAACTCGTTTTTACAGTGAAAACTGCAGGAATTCATAACGGCACAAGGAATCAGACTGAGAAACCAGAGTAAAAGTTTCTCCTGCAACCCGTTCCCTTTGTGCTAGATGAACGATCGTCTCTCCACATGCTCAGTTCTGAGAGATAAGTGTGTGTGAAAGCCGTACTTCACCTAGCTTTTTGGGAACACAAAGTTTCTTTTCATTTGCAAACTCCAATCCATACATATATATGTGAAGGTACGAGCTCCAACTCGGTTTTACAGTGATATCTGCAAGAACTTCAAAACGGCAGTAGGAAACAGACTGAGATACCAGAGTAAAACTTTCCCCTGCAACCCGTTCCCTTTGTGCTACATGAACGAACGTCTCTCCACATGCTCAGTTCTGAGAGGTAAGTGTGTGTGAAAGCCGCCCTTCAACTAGCTTGTTGGGAAAACAAAGTTTCTTTTCAGTTGCAAACTACACTCCATACATATATATGGGGAGGTACAAACACCAACTCGGTTTTACAGTGAAAACTGCAGGAACTTCAAACCGGCAATAGGAAATACAATGAGAAACCAGAGTAAAATTTTCCCCTGCAACCCGTTCCCTTTGTGCTAGATGAACGAACGTCTCTCCACATGCTCAGTTCTGAGAGATAATTCTGTGTGAAAGCCGTTCTTCACCTTGCTTGTTTTGAACACAAAGATTCTTTTCAGTTGCAAACTCCACTCCATACATATATATGGGGAAGTACAAGCTCCAACTCGTTTTTACAGTGAAAACTGCAGGTACTTCATAAAGGCACTAGGAATCAGACTGAGAAACCAGAGTAAAAGTTTCTCCTGCAACCCGTTCCCTTTGTGCTAGATGAACGAACGTCTCTCCACATGCTCAGTTCTGAGAGATAAGTGTGTGTGAAAGCCGTACTTCACCTAGCTTTTTGGGAACACAAATTTTCTTTTCATTTGCAAACTCCACTCCATACATATATATGGGGAGGTTCTTGCTCCAACTCGGTTTTACAGTGAAAACTGCAGGAACTTCAAACCGGCACTAGGAAACAGACTGAGAAACCAGAGTAAAAGTTTCCCCTGCAACCCTTTAACGTTGTGCTGGATGAACGAACGTCTCTCCACATGCTCACTTCTAAGTGATAAGTGTGTTTGAAAGCCGACTTCAACTAGATTGTTGGGAACACAAAGTTTCTTTTCACTTGCAAACTCCACTCCATACATATATATGTGGTGGTACTAGCTCCAACACTTTTTTAAAGGGAAAAATGCAGGAAATTCAAACCGGCAGTAGAAAACAGACTGAGAAACCAGAGAAAAAGTTTCTCGTGCAACCCGTTCCCTTTGTGCTGGATGAACGAACGTCTCTCCACATGCTCAGTTCTGAGAGATTAATGTGTGTGAAAGCCGTCCTTCACCTATCTTGTTGGGAACACAAAGTTTCTTTTCACTTGCAAACTCCCCTCCATACATATATATGGGGAGGTACTAGCTCCAACTCGGTTTTACACTGAAAACTGCAGGAACTTCAAACTGGAACTAAGAAACACACTGAGAAACCAGAGTAAAATTTTCTCCTGCAACCCGTTCCATTTGCGCTAGATGAACGAACGTCTCTCCACATGCTCAGTTCTGAGAGATTAATGTGTGTGAAAGCCGTCCTTCATCTAGCTTGTTGGGAACACAAAATTCTTTTCAGTTGCAAACTCCACTCCATACATATATATGGGGAGGTAGTAGCTCCAACTCTGTTTTACAGTGAAAATTGCAGGAACTTCAAACCGGCAGTAGCAAACAGACGGCGAAACCAGAGTAAAAGATTCTCCTGCAACCCCATTGCCTTTGTGCTAGATGAACGAACTTCTCTCCACATGCTCAGTTCTGAGAGATAAGTGTGTGTGAAAGCCGTCCTTCACCTTGCTTGTTGGGAAAACAAATTTTCTTTTCACTAGCAAACTCCACTCCATACATATATATGTGGATGTACGAGCTCCAACTCGGTTTTACAGTGAATACTGCAGGGACTTTAAACCGGCAGTAGGAAACACACTGAGAAACCAGAGTAAATGTTTCTCCTGAAAACCGTTCCCTTTGTGCTAGATGAACGAACGTCTCTCCACATGCTAAGTTCTGAGAGATAAGTGTGTGTGAAAGCCGTCCTTCACCTAGCTTGTTGGGAACACAAAGTTTCTTTTCAGTTGCAAACTCCACTCCGTACATATATATGGGGAGGTTCGAGCTCCAAATGTATTTTACAGTGAAAACTGAAGGAACTTCAAACCGGCACTAGGAAACAGACTGAGAAACCAGAGTAAAAGTTTCACCTGCAACCCGTTCCCTTTGTGCTAGATGAACGAACGTCTCTCGACATGCTCAGTTCTGAGAGATAAGTGTGAGTGAAAGCCGTCCTTCACCTAGCTTGTTGGCAACTCAAAGTTTCTCTTAATGCAAACTCCACTCCATACATATATATGGATAAGTACTAGATCCAACTCGTTTTTACAGTGAAAACTGCAGGAACTTCTAAACGGCAGTAGAAAACAGACTGAGAAACCAGAGTAAATGTTTCTCCTGCAACCCGTTCCCTTTGTGCTGGATGAACGAACGTCTCCCCACATGCTCAGTTCTGAGTGATAATTGTGTGTGAAAGCCGACTTCACCTAGCTTGTTGGGAACACAAAGTTTCTTTTCACTTGCAAACTCCACTCCATACATTTATATGGGGAGGTACTAGCTCTAACTCGGTTTTACAATGAAAACTGCAGGTACTTCAAACCTGTACTAGGAAACAGACTGAGAAACCAGAGTAAAATTTTCTCCTGCAACCCGTTCCCTTTGTGCTAGATGAACGAACGTCTCTCCACATGCTCAGTTCTGAGGGATTAATGTGTGTGAAAGCCGTCCTTCACCTAGCTTGTTGGGAATACAAAGTGTCTTTTCACTTGCAAACTCCACTCCATACATATATATGGGGAGGTACTAGCTCCAAGTCGGTTTTACAGTGAAAACTGCAGGAACTTCAAACCGGCAGTAGGAAACAGACTGCGAAACCAGAGTAAAAGGTTCTCCTGCAACCCCATTCCCTTTTTGCTAGATGAACGAACGTCTCTCCACATGATCATTTCTGAGAGATAATTGTTTTTGAAATTTGTCCTTCACCTTGCTTGTTGGGAAAACAAATTTTCTTTTCACTAGCAAACTCCACTCTATACATATATATGGGGAAGTACTAGCTCCAACTCGGTTTTACAGTGAAAACTGCAGGAACTTCAAACCGGCAATAGGAAACACACTGAGAATCCAGAGTAAAAGTTTCTCCTGCAACCCGTACCATTTGTGCTAGATGAACGAACGTCTCTCCACATGCTGAGTTCTGAGAAATATGTGTGTGTGAAAGCCGTCCTTCACATAGCTTGTTGGGAACACAAATTTTCTTTTCAGTAGCAAACTCCAATCCATACATATATATGGATAGGTACTAGCTAAAACTCGGTTTTACAGTGAAAACTGCAGGAACTTCAAAACGGCAGTAGGAAACAGACTGAGAAACCAGAGTAAAAGTTTCTCCTGCAACCCGTTCCCTTTTTGCTAGATGAACGAACGTCTCTTCAAGAGAGATAAGTGTGTGTGAAAGCCGTCCTTCACCTAGCTTGTTGGGAACACAAATTATCTTTTCACTTTCAAACTCGACTGCATACATATATATGGGGAGGTACAAGCTCAAACTCGGGTTTACAGAGAAAACTACAGGAACTTAAAACCGGCACTAGGAAACAGACTGAGAAACCAGAGTAAAAGTTTCTCCAGCAACCTGTTTCATTTGTGCTAGATGAACGAAATTCTCTCGACATGCTCTGTTCTGAGAGATAACTGTGTCTGAAAGCCGTCCTTCACCTAGCTTGTTGGGAATACAAAGTTTCTTTTCACTTGCCAAATCCACTCCATACATATATATGGGGAGGTACTAGCTCCAACTCGATTTTACAGTGAAAACTGAAGGAACTTCAAACAGGCACTAGGAAACAATCTGAGAAACCAGATTAAATGTTTCCCCTGCAACCGTTTCACATTTTTCTAGATGAACGAACGTCTATCCACATGCTCACTTCTGAGAGATAAGTGTGTGTGAAAGCCGACTTCATCTAGCTTGATGGGAACACAAAGTTTCTTTTCACTTTCAAACTCCACTCCATACATATATTTGGGGAGGTACAAGCTCCAACACGGTTTTACAGTGAAAACTGCAGTAACTTCAAAACGGCACTAGGAAACAGACAGAGAATCCAGAGTAAATGTTTCTCCTGCATCCCATTCCCTTTGTGCTAGATGAACGAACGTCTCTCCACATGCTCAGTTCTGAGAGATAAATGTGTGTTAAAGCCGTTCTTCACTTTGCTTGTTGGGAACACAAAGTTACTTTTAACTTGCAAACTCCCCTCCATACATATATATGGGGAGGTAAGAAATCCAACTCAATTTTACAGTGAAAACTGCAGGAACTTCAAACCGGCACTAGGAAAGAGACTGAGAAACCAGAGTAAAACTTTCTCCTAAAACCCGTTCCATTTGTGCTAGATGAACGAACGTCTCTCGACATGCTCAGTTCTGAGAGATAAGTGTGAGTGAAAGCCGTCCTTCAACTAGCTTGTTGTCAACACAAAGTTTCTCTTCATTTGCAAACTCCACCCCATACATATATATGGATAGGTACTAACTCCAACTCGGATTTACAGTGAAAACTGCAGGAACTACAAACCGGCAGTAGGAAACAGACTGAGAAACCAGAGTAAATATTTCTCCTCCAACCCTTTCCATTTGTGCTAGATGAACGAAAGTCTCTACACATGCTCAGTTCTGAGAGCTAAGTGTGTGTGAAAGCCGTCCTTCACCTAGCTTCTTGGGAATACAAAGTTTCTTTTCAGTTGCAAACTCCACTCCATACATATATAAGGGGAGGTACTAGCTGCAACTCGGTTTCACAGTGAAAACTGCAGGAACTTCATACCGGAACTAGGAAACAGACTGAGAAACCAGAGTAAATGTTTCTCCTGCAACGCGTTCCCTTTGTGCTAGATGAACGTACGTCTTTCCACATGCACATTTCTGAGTGATAATTTGTGTGAAAGCCGTCCTTCACCTAACTTGTGGGGAACACAAAGTTTCTTTTCACTTGCAAGCTCCACTCCATACATAAATATGGGGAGGTACTAGCTCCAACTCGGTTTTACAGTGAAAACTGTAGGATCTTCAAAACAGCAGTAGGAAACAGACTGAGAAACCAGAGTAAAATTTTCCCCTGCAACCCATTCCCTTTGTGCTAGATGAACGAAAGTCTTTCCACATGCTCTATTCTGAGAGATAAGTGTGTGTGAAAGCCGTCCTTCACTTAGCTTGTTTGGAACACAAAGATTCTTAAAAGTTGCAAACTCCACTCCATACATATATAAGGGTAGGTACTAGCTCCAACTCGTTTTTACAGTGAAAACTGCAGGAAATTAAAAACCGGCAGTAGGAAAGAGACTGAGAAACCAGAGTAAAAGTTTCTCCTGCAACCCGTTCCTTTGTTCTACATGAACGAACGTCTCTCCACGTGCTCAGTTCTGAGAGCTAAGTGTGTGTGAAAGCCGATTTTCACCTATCTTGTTGGGATCACAAAGTTACTTTTCACTTGAAAACTCCAATCCATACATATATATGGGGAGGTACGAGCCACAACTTGTTTTTACAGTGAAAAATGCAGGAACTTCATAACGGCACTAGGAATCAGACTGAGAACCCAGAGTAAAAATTCCATCTACAACCCGTTCCTTTTGTGCTAGATGAACGAACGTCTCTCCACATGCTCGGTTCTGAGAAATACGTGTGTGTGAAAGCCGTCCTTCACCTAGCTTTTTGGGAACACAAAGTTTCTTTTCAGTTGCAAACTCCACTCCATACATATATAAGGGGAGGTATTTGCTCCAAGTCGGTTTTACAGTGAAAACTGCAGGAACTTCAAACCGGAACTACGAAACATACTGAGAATCCAGATTAAAAGTTACTCCTGCATCCCGTTCCCTTTCTGCTAGATGAACGAACGTCTCTCCACATGCTCAGTTCTGAGAGATATGTGTGTGTGAAAGCCGTCCTTCAATAAGCTTGTTGGGAACACAAAGTTACTCTTCAGTTGCAAACTCCACTCCATAAATATATATGGGGAGGTACTAGATCCAACTCCGTTTTACAGTGAAAACTGCAGGAACTTCAAACCGGCAGTAGAAAACAGACTGAGAAACCAGAGTAAATATTTCTCCTGCAACCCGTTCCCTTTGTGCTAGATGAACGAACGTCTCTCCACATGCTCAGTTCTGAGAGATTAATGTGTGTGAAAGCCGTCCTTCACCTAGCTTGTTGGGAACACAAAGTTTCTTTTCACTTGCAATCTCCACTCCATACATATATATGGGGAGGTACTAGCTCCAACTCTGTTTTACAGTGAAAACTGCAGGAACTTCAAACCGGCAGTAGGAAACAGACTGCGAAACCAGAGTAAATGGTTCTCCTGCAACCCCATTCCCTTTGTGCTAGATGAACGAACGTCTCTCCACATACTCATTTCTGAGAGATAAGTGTGTGTGAAAGCCGTCCTTCACCTAGCTTGTTGGGAACACAAAGTTTCTTTTCACTTGCCAAATCCACTCCATACATATATATGGGGAGGTACTAGCTCCAACTCGGTTTTACAGTGAAAACTGAAGGAACTTCAAACAGGCACTAGGAAACAATCTTAGAAACCAGAGTATATGTTTCCACTGCAACCGTTTCACGTTGTTCTAGATGAACGAACGTCTCTCCACATGCTCACTTCTGAGAGATAATTGTGTGTGAAAGCCGACTTCATCTAGCTTCATGGGAACACAAATTTCTTTTCACTTGCAAACCCCACTCCATACATATATTTGGGGAGGTACAATCTCCAACACGGTTTTACAGTGAAAACTGCAATAACTTCAAAACGGCACTAGGAAACAGACTGAGAAACCAGAGTAAAAGTTTCTCCTGCATCCCGTTCCCTTTGTGCTAGATGAACGAACGTCTCTCCACATGCTCAGTTCTGAGAGATTAATGTGTGTGAAAGCCGTTCTTCGCCTTGCTTGTTGGGAAGACAAAGTTACTTTTAACTTGCAAACACCCCTCCATACATATATATGGGGAGGTACTAGTTCCAACTCGGTTTTACAGTGAAATCTGCCGGAATTTCAAACCGGCACTAAGAAACAGACTGAGAAACCAGAGTAAAAGTTTCTCCTGGAACCAGTTCCTTTTGTGCTAGATGAACGAACGTCTATCCACATGCTATGTTCTGAGAGATAATGGTGTGTGAAAGCCGTCCTTCAACTAGCTTGTTGGGAACACAAAGTTTCTTTTCAGTTGCAAACTCCATTCCATACATATATATGGGGAGGTACGAAATCCAACTCGATTTTACAGTGAAAACTGCAGGAACTTCAAACCGGCACTAGGTAAGAGACTGAGAAACCAGAGTAAAAGTTTCTCCTGAAACCCGTTCCCTTCGTGCTAGATGAACGAACGTCTCACGACATGCTCAGTTCTGAGGGATAAGTGTGAGTGAAGCCGTCCTTCAACTTGCTTGTAGCCAACACAAAGTTTCTCTTCAGTTGCAAACTCCACTCCATACATATATATGGGGAGGTACTAGCTCCAACTCGGTTTTACAGTGAAAACTGTAGGAACTTCAAACCGGCAGTAGGAAACAGACTGAGAAACCAGAGTAAAAGTTACTCCTGCAACCCGTTCCGTTTGTTCTAGATGAGCGAAAGTCTCTTCACATGCTCAGATTTGAGAGATAAGTGTGTGTGAAAGCCGTCCTTCACCTAGCATGTTGGGAACACAAAGTTCTTTTTCACTTTCAAAATCCAATGCATACATATATATGGGGAGGTACAAGCTCAAACTCGGGTTTACAGAGAAAACTGCAGGAACTTCATACCGGCACTAAGAAACAGACTGAGAAACCAGAGTAAAAGTTTCCCCTGCAACCTTTTAACGTTGTGCTGGATGAACGAACGTCTCTCCACATGCTCACTTCTGAGAGATAAGTGTGTGTGAAAGCCGACTTCACCTAGCTTGTTGGGAACACAAAGTTTCTTTTCACTTGCAAACTCCACTCCATAGATATATATAGGGAGGTACAAACTCCAACACGGTTTTACAGTGAAAACTGCAGTAACTTCAAACCGGCACTAGGAAACAGACTGAGAATCCAGAGAAAAGTTTCTCCTGCAACCCGTTCCCTTTTTGCAAGATGAACGAACGTCTCTCCACATGCTCAGTTCTGAGAGATTAATGTGTGTGAAAGCCGTACTTCAACTAGCTTGTTGGGAACACAAAGATCCTTTTCACTTGAAATATCCCCTCCATACATATTTATGGGGATGTACGAGCTCCAACTCGGTTTTACAGTGAAAACAGCAGGAACTTCTAACCGGAACTAAGAAACAGACTGAGAAACCAGAGTAAAATTTTCTCCAGCAAACATTTCCATTTTTGCTAGATGAACGAACGTCACTCCACATGCTCAGTTCTGAGAGATTAATGTGTGTGAAAGCCGTCCTTCGTCTAGCTTGTTGGGAACACAAAGATTCTTTTCACTTGCAAACTCCACTCCAAAAATATATATGGGGAGGTACCAGCTCCAACTCGGTTTTACAGTGAAAACTGCAGGAACGTCAAACCGGCACTAGGAAACAAACTGCGAAACCAGAGTAAAAGATTCTCCTGCAACCCCATTCCCTTTGTGCTAGATGAACGAACGTCTCTCCACATGCTCAGTTCTGAGAGATAAGTGTGTGTGAAAGCCGTACTTTACCTTGCTTGTTGGGAAAACATATTTTCTTTTCAGTAGAAAAACTTCAATCTATACATAAATATGGGGAGGTACTATCTCCAACTCGGTTTTACAGTGAAAACTGCAGGGACTTCAAACCGGCAGTAGGAAACACACTGAGAAACCAGAGTAAAAGTTTCTCCTGAAACCCGTTCCCTTTGTGCTATATGAACGAACGTCTCTCCACATGCTCAGTTCTGAGAGATAAGTGTGTGTGAAAGCCGTCTTTCACCTAGCTTGTTGGCAACACAAAGTTTCTCTTCATTTGCAAACTCCACTCCATACATATATATGGATAGGTATAAGCTCCAACTCGGTTTTACAGTGAAAACTGCAGGAATTTCAAACCGGCAGTAGAAAACAGACTGAGAAACCAGAGTAATTATTTCTCCTGCAACCCGTTCCCTTTGTGCTAGATGAACGAACGTCTCTCCACATGCTCAGTTCTGAGAGATTAATGTGTGTGAAAGCTGTCCTTCACCTAGCTTGTTGGGAACACAATTTTTCTTTTCACTTGCAAATTCCCCTCCATACATATATATGGGGAGGTACTAGCTCCAAATCGGTTTTACAGTGAAAACTGCAGGAACTTGAAAACGGCACTAAGAAACAGACTGAGAAACCAGAGTAAAAGTTTCTCCTGCAACCCGTTCCGTTTGTGCTAGATGAACGAACGTCTCTCCACATGCTCAGTTCTGAGAGAGTAATGTGTGTGAAAGCCGTACTTCACCTAGCTTGTTGGGAACACAAAGTTTCTTTTCACTTGCAAACTCCACTCCATACATATATATGGGGAGGTACTAGCTCCAAATCGGTTTTACAGTGAAAACTGCAGGAACTTGAAAACGGCACTAAGAAACAGACTGAGAAACCAGAGAAAAAGTTTCTCCTGCAACCCGTTCCCTTTGTGCTAGATGAACGAACGTCTCTCCACATGCTCAGTTCTGAGAGAGTAATGTGTGTGAAAGCCGTCCTTCACCTAGCTTGTTGGGAACACAAAGTTTCTCTTAATTTGCAAACTCCACTCCATACATATATATGGATAGGTATTAGCTCCAACTCGGTTTTACAGTGAAAACTGCAGGAATTTCAAACCGGCAGTAGAAAACAGACTGAGAAACCAGAGTAATTATTTTTCCTGCAACCCGTTCCCTTTGTGCTATATGAACGAACGTCTCTCCACATGCTCAGTTCTGAGAGATTAATGTGTGTGAAAGCTGTCCTTCACATAGCTTGTTGGGAACACAATTTTTCTTTTCACTTGCAAATTCCCCTCCATACATATATATGGGGAGGTACTAGCTCCAAATCGGTTTTACAGTGAAAACTGCAGGAACTTGAAAACGGCACTAAGAAACAGACTGAGAAACCAGAGTAAAATTTTCTCCTGCAACCCGTTCCCTTTGTGCTAGATGAACGAACGTCTCTCCACATGCTCAGTTCTGAGAGAGTAATGTGTGTGAAAGCCGTCCTTCACCTAGCTTGTTGGCAACACAAAGTTTCTCTTCAGTTGCAAACTCCACTCCATACATATATATGGAGAGGTAGTAGATCCAAATCTGTTTTACAGTGAAAACTGCAGGAACTTCAAACCGGCAGTAGGAAACAGACTGAGAAACCAGAGTAAATGTTTCTCCTGCAACCCGTTCTCTTTGTGCTAGATGAACGAACGTCTCTCCACATGTTCAGTTCTGAGAGATAAGTGTGTGTGAAAGCCGTCCTTCACCTAGCTTGTTGGGAATACAAAGTTTCTTTACAGTTGCAAATTCCAATCCATACATATATATGGGGAGGTACTAGCTGCAACTCGGTTTTACAGTGAAAAATGCAGGTACTTCATACCGGCACTAGGAAACAGACTGAGAAACCAGAGTAAATGTTTCTCCAGCAACCCGGTCCCTTTGTGCTAGATGAACAAAAGTCTATCCACATGCTCATTTCTGAGAAATAATGTGTGTGAAAGCCGTCGTTCACCTAGCTTGAGGGGAACACAAAGATTCTTTTCACTTGCAAGTTCCACTCCATATATATATATGGGGAGGTACTAGCTCCAACTCGGTTTTACAGTGAAAACTGTAGGAACATCAAACCAGCAGTAGGAAACAGACTGAGAAAGCAGAGTAAAAGTTTCTCCTGCAACCCGTTCACTTTCTGCTAGATGAATGAACGTCTCTTCACATGCTCAGATTTCAGAAATAAGTGTGTGTGAAAGCAGTCATTCAACTAGCTTGTTGGGAACACAAAGTTTCTTTTCACTTGCAAACAGCCCTCCAAAAATATATATGGGGAGGTACTAGTTCCAAATCGGTTTTAAAGAGAAAATGACAGGAACTTAAAACCGGCACTAGGAAACAGACTGAGAAACCAGAGTAAAAGTTTCCCCTGCAACCCGTCATTTGTTCTAGATTAACGAACGTCTCCAGACATGCTCAGTTCTGAGAGATAAGTGTGAGTGAAAGCCGTCCTTCACCTAGCTTGTTGGGAACACAAAGTTTCTTTTCAATGTCAAACTCCACTCCATACATATATATGGGGAGGTACAATCTCTAATATGCTTTTACAGTGAAAACTGCAGGAACTTCAAACCGGCACTAGGAAACAGGATGAGAAACCAGAGTAATAGTTTCTCCTGCAACCAGTTCCCTTTGTGCTAGATGAACGAACTTCTCTCCACATACTCAGTTCTGAGAGATAAGTGTGTGTTAAAGCCGTCCTTCACCTAGCTTGTTGGGAACACAAAGTTTCTTTTCACTTGCAAACTCCACTCCATACATATATATGAGGAGGTACTAGTTCCAACTCTGTTTTACAGTGAAAACTGTAGGAACATCAAACCGGCTGTTGGAAACAAACTGAGAAACCAGAGTAAAAGTTTCTCCTGCAACCCGTTCACTTTGTGCTAGATGAACGAACGTCTCTTCACATGCTCAGGTTTGAGAGATAAATCTGTGTGACAGGCTTCCTTCAACTAGCTTGTTGGGAATACAAAGTTTCTTTTCACTTGCAAACTCCACTGCATACATATATATGGGTAGGTACGAGCTCCAAATTGATTTTACAGTGAAAATTCAGGAACTTCAAAACGGCACTAGGAAACAGACTGAGAAACCAGAGTAAAAGTTTCCCTGCAACCCGTTCCATTTCTGCTAGATGAACGAACTTCTCTCCACATGCTCAGTTCTGAGAGATAAGTGTGTGTGAAAGCCGTCCTTCACCTAGCTTGTTGGGAACACAAAGTTTCTTTTCACTTGCAAACTCCACTCCATACATATATATGACGAGGTACTAGTACCAACTCTCTTTTACAGTGAAAACTGTAGGAACATCAAACCGGCAGTAGGAAACAGACTGAGAAACCAGAGAAAATGTTACTCCTGAAACCAGTTCCATTGGTGCTAGATGAACGAAAGTCTCCCCCATGCTCAGTTCTGAGTGATAAGTGTGTGTCAAAGACTTCCTTCACCAACTTTTTGGGAACACAAAGATTCTTTTCACTTGAATAATCCACTCCATACATATATATGGGGAGGTACGAGATCTAACTCGGTTTTACAGTGAAAATTGCAGGAACTTCAAACCGGCACTAGGAAACAGACTGAGAAACCAGAGTAAAAGTTTCCCCTGCAACCCGTCATTTGTGCTAGATTAACGAACGTCTCCAGACATGCTCAGTTCTGAGAGATAAGTGTGAGTGAAAGCCGTCCTTCACCTAGCTTGTTGGCAACACAAAGTTTCTCTTCAGTTGCAAACTCCACTCCATACATATATATGGATAAGTACTAGCTCCAACACGGTTTTACAGTGAAAACTGCAGGAAATTCAAACCGGCAGTAGGAAACAGACTGAGAAACGAGAGTAAATGTTTCCCCTGCAACCCGTTCCATTTGTGCTAGATGAACGAACGTCTCTCCACATGCTCATTTCTGAGAGATTATTGTGTGTGAAAGCCGTACTTCACTTAGCTTGTTGGTAACACAAAGTTTCTTTTCACTTGCAAACCCCAATCCATACATATATATGGGGAGGTACTAGCTCCAACTCGGTTTTACAGTGAAAATTGCAGGAACATCAAACCGGATCTAGGAAAAAGACTACGAAACCAGAGTAAAAGTTTCTCTTGCAAACCGATCCCTTTGTGCTACATGAACGAACGTCTCTCCACATGCTCAGTTCTAAGAGATAATTGTGTGTGAAAGCCGTACTTCACCTAGCTTGTTGGGAACACAAAGTTTCTTTTCAGTTGCCAACTCCACTCCAAACATATATATGGGGAGGTACTAGCTCCAACTCGGTTTTACAGTGAAAACTTCAGGAACATCAAACCGGCACTAGGAAACAGACTGAGAAACCAGAGTAAAAGTTTCTCCTGCAACCCGTTCCCTTTGTGCTAGATGAACGAACGTCTCTCCACATGCTCAGTTCTGAGAGATAAGTGTGTGTGAAAGCCGTCTTCAACTAGCTTGTTGGGAACACAAAGTTTCTTTTCAGTTTCAAATTCCACTCCATACATATATATGGGGAGGTACAATCCCTAATATGCTTTTACAGTGAAAACTGCAGGAACTTCAAACCGGCACTAGGAAACAGGATGAGAAACCAGAGTAATAGTTTCTCCTGCAACCAGTTCCCTTTGTGCTAGATGAACGAACTTCTCTCCACATACTCAGTTCTGAGAGATAAGTGTGTGTTAAAGCCGTCCTTCACCTAGCTTGTTGGGAACACAAAGTTTCTTTTCACTTGCAAACTCCACTCCATACATATATATGAGGAGGTACTAGTTCCAACTCTGTTTTACAGTGAAAACTGTAGGAACATCAAACCGGCTGTTGGAAACAAACTGAGAAACCAGAGTAAAAGTTTCTCCTGCAACCCGTTCACTTTGTGCTAGATGAACGAACGTCTCTTCACATGCTCAGGTTTGAGAGATAAATCTGTGTGACAGGCTTCCTTCAACTAGCTTGTTGGGAATACAAAGTTTCTTTTCACTTGCAAACTCCACTGCATACATATATATGGGTAGGTACGAGCTCCAAATTGATTTTACAGTGAAAAATGCAGGAACTTCAAAACGGCACTAGGAAACAGACTGAGAAACCAGAGTAAAAGTTTCCCTGCAACCCGTTCCATTTCTGCTAGATGAACGAACTTCTCTCCACATGCTCAGTTCTGAGAGATAAGTGTGTGTGAAAGCCGTCCTTCACCTAGCTTGTTGGGAACACAAAGTTTCTTTTCACTTGCAAACTCCACTCCATACATATATATGACGAGGTACTAGTACCAACTCTCTTTTACAGTGAAAACTGTAGGAACATCAAACCGGCAGTAGGAAACAGACTGAGAAACCAGAGAAAATGTTACTCCTGAAACCAGTTCCATTGGTGCTAGATGAACGAAAGTCTCCCCCATGCTCAGTTCTGAGTGATAAGTGTGTGTCAAAGACTTCCTTCACCAACTTTTTGG
Source organism: Camelus bactrianus (assembly GCF_048773025.1). NCBI lineage: Eukaryota > Metazoa > Chordata > Mammalia > Artiodactyla > Camelidae > Camelus > Camelus bactrianus. Next base: position 137,174,904 of record NC_133539.1, on the reverse strand, counting down.
GAACACAAAGATTCTTTTCACTTGAATAATCCACTCCATACATATATATGGGGAGGTACGAGATCTAACTCGGTTTTACAGTGAAAATTGCAGGAACTTCAAACCGGCACTAGGAAACAGACTGAGAAACCAGAGTAAAAGTTTCCCCTGCAACCCGTCATTTGTGCTAGATTAACGAACGTCTCTAGACATGCTCAGTTCTGAGAGATAAGTGTGAGTGAAAGCCGTCCTTCACCTAGCTTGTTGGTAACACAAAGTTTCTTTTCAGTTGCCAACTCCATTCCAAACATATATATGGGGAGGTACTAGCTCCAACTCGGTTTTACAGTGAAAACTTCAGGAACATCAAACCGGCACTAGGAAACAGACTGAGAAAGCAGAGTAAAAGTTTCTCCTGCAACCCGTTCACTTTCTGCTAGATGAACGAACGTCTCTTCACATGCTCAGTTCTGAGAGATAAGTGTGTGTGAAAGCAGTCATTCAACTAGCTTGTTGGGAACACAAAATTTCTTTTCACTTGCAAACAGCCCTCCAAAAATATATATGGGGAGGTACTAGTTCCAAATCGGTTTTAAAGAGAAAATGACAGGAACTTAAAACCGGCACTAGGAAACAGACTGAGAAACCAGAGTAAAAGTTTCCCCTGCAACCCGTCATTTGTGCTAGATTAACGAACGTCTCCAGACATGCTCAGTTCTGAGAGATAAGTGTGAGTGAAAGCCGTCCTTCACCTAGCTTGTTGGCAACACAAAGTTTCTCTTCAGTTGCAAACTCCACTCCATACATATATATGGATAAGTACTAGCTCCAACACGGTTTTACAGTGAAAACTGCAGGAAATTCAAACCGGCAGTAGGAAACAGACTGAGAAACGAGAGTAAATGTTTCCCCTGCAACCCGTTCCATTTTTGCTAGATGAACGAACGTCTCTCCACATGCTCATTTCTGAGAGATTATTGTGTGTGAAAGCCGTACTTCACTTAGCTTGTTGGTAACACAAAGTTTCTTTTCACTTGCAAACCCCAATCCATACATATATATGGGGAGGTACTAGCTCCAACTCGGTTTTACAGTGAAAATTGCAGGAACATCAAACCGGATCTAGGAAAAAGACTACGAAACCAGAGTAAAAGTTTCTCTTGCAAACCGATCCCTTTGTGCTACATGAACGAACGTCTCTCCACATGCTCAGTTCTAAGAGATAATTGTGTGTGAAAGCCGTACTTCACCTAGCTTGTTGGGAACACAAAGTTTCTTTTCAGTTGCCAACTCCACTCCAAACATATATATGGGGAGGTACTAGCTCCAACTCGGTTTTACAGTGAAAACTTCAGGAACATCAAACCGGCACTAGGAAACAGACTGAGAAACCAGAGTAAAAGTTTCTCCTGCAACCCGTTCCCTTTGTGCTAGATGAACGAACGTCTCTCCACATGCTCAGTTCTGAGAGATAAGTGTGTGTGAAAGCCGTCTTCAACTAGCTTGTTGGGAACACAAAGTTTCTTTTCAGTTTCAAATTCCACTCCATACATATATATGGGGAGGTACAATCTCTAATATGCTTTTACAGTGAAAACTGCAGGAACTTCAAACCGGCACTAGGAAACAGGATGAGAAACCAGAGTAATAGTTTCTCCTGCAACCAGTTCCCTTTGTGCTAGATGAACGAACTTCTCTCCACATACTCAGTTCTGAGAGATAAGTGTGTGTTAAAGCCGTCCTTCACCTAGCTTGTTGGGAACACAAAGTTTCTTTTCACTTGCAAACTCCACTCCATACATATATATGAGGAGGTACTAGTTCCAACTCTGTTTTACAGTGAAAACTGTAGGAACATCAAACCGGCTGTTGGAAACAAACTGAGAAACCAGAGTAAAAGTTTCTCCTGCAACCCGTTCACTTTGTGCTAGATGAACGAACGTCTCTTCACATGCTCAGGTTTGAGAGATAAATCTGTGTGACAGGCTTCCTTCAACTAGCTTGTTGGGAATACAAAGTTTCTTTTCACTTGCAAACTCCACTGCATACATATATATGGGTAGGTACGAGCTCCAAATTGATTTTACAGTGAAAAATGCAGGAACTTCAAAACGGCACTAGGAAACAGACTGAGAAACCAGAGTAAAAGTTTCCCTGCAACCCGTTCCATTTCTGCTAGATGAACGAACTTCTCTCCACATGCTCAGTTCTGAGAGATAAGTGTGTGTGAAAGCCGTCCTTCACCTAGCTTGTTGGGAACACAAAGTTTCTTTTCACTTGCAAACTCCACTCCATACATATATATGACGAGGTACTAGTACCAACTCTCTTTTACAGTGAAAACTGTAGGAACATCAAACCGGCAGTAGGAAACAGACTGAGAAACCAGAGAAAATGTTACTCCTGAAACCAGTTCCATTGGTGCTAGATGAACGAAAGTCTCCCCCATGCTCAGTTCTGAGTGATAAGTGTGTGTCAAAGACTTCCTTCACCAACTTTTTGGGAACACAAAGATTCTTTTCACTTGAATAATCCACTCCATACATATATATGGGGAGGTACGAGATCTAACTCGGTTTTACAGTGAAAATTGCAGGAACTTCAAACCGGCACTAGGAAACAGACTGAGAAACCAGAGTAAAAGTTTCCCCTGCAACCCGTCATTTGTGCTAGATTAACGAACGTCTCCAGACATGCTCAGTTCTGAGAGATAAGTGTGAGTGAAAGCCGTCCTTCACCTAGCTTGTTGGCAACACAAAGTTTCTCTTCAGTTGCAAACTCCACTCCATACATATATATGGATAAGTACTAGCTCCAACACGGTTTTACAGTGAAAACTGCAGGAAATTCAAACCGGCAGTAGGAAACAGACTGAGAAACGAGAGTAAATGTTTCCCCTGCAACCCGTTCCATTTGTGCTAGATGAACGAACGTCTCTCCACATGCTCATTTCTGAGAGATTATTGTGTGTGAAAGCCGTACTTCACTTAGCTTGTTGGTAACACAAAGTTTCTTTTCACTTGCAAACCCCAATCCATACATATATATGGGGAGGTACTAGCTCCAACTCGGTTTTACAGTGAAAATTGCAGGAACATCAAACCGGATCTAGGAAAAAGACTACGAAACCAGAGTAAAAGTTTCTCTTGCAAACCGATCCCTTTGTGCTACATGAACGAACGTCTCTCCACATGCTCAGTTCTAAGAGATAATTGTGTGTGAAAGCCGTACTTCACCTAGCTTGTTGGGAACACAAAGTTTCTTTTCAGTTGCCAACTCCACTCCAAACATATATATGGGGAGGTACTAGCTCCAACTCGGTTTTACAGTGAAAACTTCAGGAACATCAAACCGGCACTAGGAAACAGACTGAGAAACCAGAGTAAAAGTTTCTCCTGCAACCCGTTCCCTTTGTGCTAGATGAACGAACGTCTCTCCACATGCTCAGTTCTGAGAGATAAGTGTGTGTGAAAGCCGTCTTCAACTAGCTTGTTGGGAACACAAAGTTTCTTTTCAGTTTCAAATTCCACTCCATACATATATATGGGGAGGTACAATCCCTAATATGCTTTTACAGTGAAAACTGCAGGAACTTCAAACCGGCACTAGGAAACAGGATGAGAAACCAGAGTAATAGTTTCTCCTGCAACCAGTTCCCTTTGTGCTAGATGAACGAACTTCTCTCCACATACTCAGTTCTGAGAGATAAGTGTGTGTTAAAGCCGTCCTTCACCTAGCTTGTTGGGAACACAAAGTTTCTTTTCACTTGCAAACTCCACTCCATACATATATATGAGGAGGTACTAGTTCCAACTCTGTTTTACAGTGAAAACTGTAGGAACATCAAACCGGCTGTTGGAAACAAACTGAGAAACCAGAGTAAAAGTTTCTCCTGCAACCCGTTCACTTTGTGCTAGATGAACGAACGTCTCTTCACATGCTCAGGTTTGAGAGATAAATCTGTGTGACAGGCTTCCTTCAACTAGCTTGTTGGGAATACAAAGTTTCTTTTCACTTGCAAACTCCACTGCATACATATATATGGGTAGGTACGAGCTCCAAATTGATTTTACAGTGAAAAATGCAGGAACTTCAAAACGGCACTAGGAAACAGACTGAGAAACCAGAGTAAAAGTTTCCCTGCAACCCGTTCCATTTCTGCTAGATGAACGAACTTCTCTCCACATGCTCAGTTCTGAGAGATAAGTGTGTGTGAAAGCCGTCCTTCACATAGCTTGTTGGGAACACAAAGTTTCTTTTCACTTGCAAACTCCACTCCATACATATATATGACGAGGTACTAGTACCAACTCTCTTTTACAGTGAAAACTGTAGGAACATCAAACCGGCAGTAGGAAACAGACTGAGAAACCAGAGAAAATGTTACTCCTGAAACCAGTTCCATTGGTGCTAGATGAACGAAAGTCTCCCCCATGCTCAGTTCTGAGTGATAAGTGTGTGTCAAAGACTTCCTTCACCAACTTTTTGGGAACACAAAGATTCTTTTCACTTGAATAATCCACTCCATACATATATATGGGGAGGTACGAGATCTAACTCGGTTTTACAGTGAAAATTGCAGGAACTTCAAACCGGCACTAGGAAACAGACTGAGAAACCAGAGTAAAAGTTTCCCCTGCAACCCGTCATTTGTGCTAGATTAACGAACGTCTCTAGACATGCTCAGTTCTGAGAGATAAGTGTGAGTGAAAGCCGTCCTTCACCTAGCTTGTTGGTAACACAAAGTTTCTTTTCAGTTGCCAACTCCATTCCAAACATATATATGGGGAGGTACTAGCTCCAACTCGGTTTTACAGTGAAAACTTCAGGAACATCAAACCGGCACTAGGAAACAGACTGAGAAAGCAGAGTAAAAGTTTCTCCTGCAACCCGTTCACTTTCTGCTAGATGAACGAACGTCTCTTCACATGCTCAGTTCTGAGAGATAAGTGTGTGTGAAAGCAGTCATTCAACTAGCTTGTTGGGAACACAAAATTTCTTTTCACTTGCAAACAGCCCTCCAAAAATATATATGGGGAGGTACTAGTTCCAAATCGGTTTTAAAGAGAAAATGACAGGAACTTAAAACCGGCACTAGGAAACAGACTGAGAAACCAGAGTAAAAGTTTCCCCTGCAACCCGTCATTTGTGCTAGATTAACGAACGTCTCCAGACATGCTCAGTTCTGAGAGATAAGTGTGAGTGAAAGCCGTCCTTCACCTAGCTTGTTGGCAACACAAAGTTTCTCTTCAGTTGCAAACTCCACTCCATACATATATATGGATAAGTACTAGCTCCAACACGGTTTTACAGTGAAAACTGCAGGAAATTCAAACCGGCAGTAGGAAACAGACTGAGAAACGAGAGTAAATGTTTCCCCTGCAACCCGTTCCATTTTTGCTAGATGAACGAACGTCTCTCCACATGCTCATTTCTGAGAGATTATTGTGTGTGAAAGCCGTACTTCACTTAGCTTGTTGGTAACACAAAGTTTCTTTTCACTTGCAAACCCCAATCCATACATATATATGGGGAGGTACTAGCTCCAACTCGGTTTTACAGTGAAAATTGCAGGAACATCAAACCGGATCTAGGAAAAAGACTACGAAACCAGAGTAAAAGTTTCTCTTGCAAACCGATCCCTTTGTGCTACATGAACGAACGTCTCTCCACATGCTCAGTTCTAAGAGATAATTGTGTGTGAAAGCCGTACTTCACCTAGCTTGTTGGGAACACAAAGTTTCTTTTCAGTTGCCAACTCCACTCCAAACATATATATGGGGAGGTACTAGCTCCAACTCGGTTTTACAGTGAAAACTTCAGGAACATCAAACCGGCACTAGGAAACAGACTGAGAAACCAGAGTAAAAGTTTCTCCTGCAACCCGTTCCCTTTGTGCTAGATGAACGAACGTCTCTCCACATGCTCAGTTCTGAGAGATAAGTGTGTGTGAAAGCCGTCTTCAACTAGCTTGTTGGGAACACAAAGTTTCTTTTCAGTTTCAAATTCCACTCCATACATATATATGGGGAGGTACAATCTCTAATATGCTTTTACAGTGAAAACTGCAGGAACTTCAAACCGGCACTAGGAAACAGGATGAGAAACCAGAGTAATAGTTTCTCCTGCAACCAGTTCCCTTTGTGCTAGATGAACGAACTTCTCTCCACATACTCAGTTCTGAGAGATAAGTGTGTGTTAAAGCCGTCCTTCACCTAGCTTGTTGGGAACACAAAGTTTCTTTTCACTTGCAAACTCCACTCCATACATATATATGAGGAGGTACTAGTTCCAACTCTGTTTTACAGTGAAAACTGTAGGAACATCAAACCGGCTGTTGGAAACAAACTGAGAAACCAGAGTAAAAGTTTCTCATGCAACCCGTTCACTTTGTGCTAGATGAACGAACGTCTCTTCACATGCTCAGGTTTGAGAGATAAATCTGTGTGACAGGCTTCCTTCAACTAGCTTGTTGGGAATACAAAGTTTCTTTTCACTTGCAAACTCCACTGCATACATATATATGGGTAGGTACGAGCTCCAAATTGATTTTACAGTGAAAAATGCAGGAACTTCAAAACGGCACTAGGAAACAGACTGAGAAACCAGAGTAAAAGTTTCCCTGCAACCCGTTCCATTTCTGCTAGATGAACGAACTTCTCTCCACATGCTCAGTTCTGAGAGATAAGTGTGTGTGAAAGCCGTCCTTCACCTAGCTTGTTGGGAACACAAAGTTTCTTTTCACTTGCAAACTCCAATCCATACATATATATGACGAGGTACTAGTACCAACTCTCTTTTACAGTGAAAACTGTAGGAACATCAAACCGGCAGTAGGAAACAGACTGAGAAACCAGAGAAAATGTTACTCCTGAAACCAGTTCCATTGGTGCTAGATGAACGAAAGTCTCCCCCATGCTCAGTTCTGAGTGATAAGTGTGTGTCAAAGACTTCCTTCACCAACTTTTTGGGAACACAAAGATTCTTTTCACTTGAATAATCCACTCCATACATATATATGGGGAGGTACGAGATCTAACTCGGTTTTACAGTGAAAATTGCAGGAACTTCAAACCGGCACTAGGAAACAGACTGAGAAACCAGAGTAAAAGTTTCCCCTGCAACCCGTCATTTGTGCTAGATTAACGAACGTCTCCAGACATGCTCAGTTCTGAGAGATAAGTGTGAGTGAAAGCCGTCCTTCACCTAGCTTGTTGGCAACACAAAGTTTCTCTTCAGTTGCAAACTCCACTCCATACATATATATGGATAAGTACTAGCTCCAACACGGTTTTACAGTGAAAACTGCAGGAAATTCAAACCGGCAGTAGGAAACAGACTGAGAAACGAGAGTAAATGTTTCCCCTGCAACCCGTTCCATTTGTGCTAGATGAACGAACGTCTCTCCACATGCTCATTTCTGAGAGATTATTGTGTGTGAAAGCCGTACTTCACTTAGCTTGTTGGTAACACAAAGTTTCTTTTCACTTGCAAACCCCAATCCATACATATATATGGGGAGGTACTAGCTCCAACTCGGTTTTACAGTGAAAATTGCAGGAACATCAAACCGGATCTAGGAAAAAGACTACGAAACCAGAGTAAAAGTTTCTCTTGCAAACCGATCCCTTTGTGCTACATGAACGAACGTCTCTCCACATGCTCAGTTCTAAGAGATAATTGTGTGTGAAAGCCGTACTTCACCTAGCTTGTTGGGAACACAAAGTTTCTTTTCAGTTGCCAACTCCACTCCAAACATATATATGGGGAGGTACTAGCTCCAACTCGGTTTTACAGTGAAAACTTCAGGAACATCAAACCGGCACTAGGAAACAGACTGAGAAACCAGAGTAAAAGTTTCTCCTGCAACCCGTTCCCTTTGTGCTAGATGAACGAACGTCTCTCCACATGCTCAGTTCTGAGAGATAAGTGTGTGTGAAAGCCGTCTTCAACTAGCTTGTTGGGAACACAAAGTTTCTTTTCAGTTTCAAATTCCACTCCATACATATATATGGGGAGGTACAATCCCTAATATGCTTTTACAGTGAAAACTGCAGGAACTTCAAACCGGCACTAGGAAACAGGATGAGAAACCAGAGTAATAGTTTCTCCTGCAACCAGTTCCCTTTGTGCTAGATGAACGAACTTCTCTCCACATACTCAGTTCTGAGAGATAAGTGTGTGTTAAAGCCGTCCTTCACCTAGCTTGTTGGGAACACAAAGTTTCTTTTCACTTGCAAACTCCACTCCATACATATATATGAGGAGGTACTAGTTCCAACTCTGTTTTACAGTGAAAACTGTAGGAACATCAAACCGGCTGTTGGAAACAAACTGAGAAACCAGAGTAAAAGTTTCTCCTGCAACCCGTTCACTTTGTGCTAGATGAACGAACGTCTCTTCACATGCTCAGGTTTGAGAGATAAATCTGTGTGACAGGCTTCCTTCAACTAGCTTGTTGGGAATACAAAGTTTCTTTTCACTTGCAAACTCCACTGCATACATATATATGGGTAGGTACGAGCTCCAAATTGATTTTACAGTGAAAAATGCAGGAACTTCAAAACGGCACTAGGAAACAGACTGAGAAACCAGAGTAAAAGTTTCCCTGCAACCCGTTCCATTTCTGCTAGATGAACGAACTTCTCTCCACATGCTCAGTTCTGAGAGATAAGTGTGTGTGAAAGCCGTCCTTCACCTAGCTTGTTGGGAACACAAAGTTTCTTTTCACTTGCAAACTCCACTCCATACATATATATGACGAGGTACTAGTACCAACTCTCTTTTACAGTGAAAACTGTAGGAACATCAAACCGGCAGTAGGAAACAGACTGAGAAACCAGAGAAAATGTTACTCCTGAAACCAGTTCCATTGGTGCTAGATGAACGAAAGTCTCCCCCATGCTCAGTTCTGAGTGATAAGTGTGTGTCAAAGACTTCCTTCACCAACTTTTTGGGAACACAAAGATTCTTTTCACTTGAATAATCCACTCCATACATATATATGGGGAGGTACGAGATCTAACTCGGTTTTACAGTGAAAATTGCAGGAACTTCAAACCGGCACTAGGAAACAGACTGAGAAACCAGAGTAAAAGTTTCCCCTGCAACCCGTCATTTGTGCTAGATTAACGAACGTCTCTAGACATGCTCAGTTCTGAGAGATAAGTGTGAGTGAAAGCCGTCCTTCACCTAGCTTGTTGGTAACACAAAGTTTCTTTTCAGTTGCCAACTCCATTCCAAACATATATATGGGGAGGTACTAGCTCCAACTCGGTTTTACAGTGAAAACTTCAGGAACATCAAACCGGCACTAGGAAACAGACTGAGAAACCAGAGTAAAAGTTTCTCCTGCAACCCGTTCCCTTTGTGCTAGATGAACGAACGTCTCTCCACATGCTCAGTTCTGAGAGATAAGTGTGTGTGAAAGCCGTCTTCAACTAGCTTGTTGGGAACACAAAGTTTCTTTTCAGTTGCAAATTCCACTCCATACATATATATGGGGAGGTACAATCTCTAACATGCTTTTACAGTGAAAACTGCAGGAACTTCAAACCGGCACTAGGAAACAGGATGAGAAACCAGAGTAATAGTTTCTCCTGCAACCAGTTCCCTTTGTGCTAGTTGAACGAACTTCTTTCCACATACTCAGTTCTGAGAGATAAGTGTGTGTTAAAGCCGTCCTTCAACTAGCTTGTTGGGAACACAAAGTTTCTTTTCACTTGCTAACTCCACTCCATACATATATATGAGGAGGTACTAGTTCCAACTCTGTTTTACAGTGAAAACTGTGGGAACATCAAACCGGCTGTTGGAAACAGACTGAAAAAGCCGAGTAAAAGTTTCTCCTGCAACCCGTTCAATTTGTGCTAGATGAACGAACGTCTCTTCACATGCTCAGGTTTGAGAGATAAATCTGTGTGAAAGGCGTCCTTCAACTAGCTTGTTGGGAATACAAAGTTTCTTTTCACTTGCAAACTCCACTGCATACATATATATGGGTAGGTACGAGCTCCAACTCGATTTTACATTGAAAAATGCAGGAACTTCAAAACGGCACTAGGAAACAGACTGAGAAACCAGAGTAAAAGTTTCCCTGCAACCCGTTCCCTTTGTGCTAGATGAACGAACGTCACTCCACATGCTCAGTTCTGAGAGAAAAGTGTGAGTGAAAGCCGTCCTTCACATAGCTTGTTGGCAACACAAAGATTCTCTTCAGTTGCAAACTCCACTCCATACATATATATGGGGAGGTACTAGCTCCAACTCGGTTTTACAGTGAAAATTGTAGGAATATCAAACCGGCAGTAGGAAACACACTGAGAAAACAGAGTAAAAGTTTATCCTGCAACCCGTTCCATTTCTGCTAGATGAACGAACTTCTCTCCACATGCTCAGTTCTGAGAGATAAGTGTGTGTGAAAGCCGTCCTTCACCTAGCTTGTTGGGAACACAATGTTTCTTTTCACTTGCAAACTCCACTCCATACATATATATGACGAGGTACTAGTACCAACTCTTTTTTACAGTGAAAACTGTAGGAACATCAAACCGGCAGTAGGAAACAGACTGAGAAACCAGAGTAAATGTTACTCCTGAAACCAGTTCCATTGGTGCTAGATGAACGAAAGTCTCCCCCATGCTCAGTTCTGAGTGATAAGTGTGTGTCAAAGACTTCCTTCACCTTGCTTGTTGGGAACACAAAGATTCTTTTCACTTGAAAAATCCACTCCATACATATATATGGGGAGGTACGAGATCTAACTCGGTTTTACAGTGAAAATTGCAGGAACTTCAAACCGGCACTAGGAAACAGACTGAGAAACCAGAGTAAAAATTTCTCATGCAACCCGCTCATTTGTGCTAGATGAACGAACGTCTCTCCACATGCTCAGATCTGAGAGATAAATGTGTGTGAAAGCCGTACTTCACCTAGATTGTTGGGAATACAAAGTTTCTTTTCAGTTGAATTATCCACTCCATACAATTATATGGGGAGGTACTAGCTTCAACTCGGTTTTACATTGAAAACTGCAGGAACCTCAAACCGGCACTAGGAAATACACTGAGAAACCAGAGTTAAATTTTCTCCTGCAAACCGTTCCATTTGTGCTAAATGAATGAAAGTCTCTCCACATGCTCAGTTATGAGAGTTAAGTGTGTGAAAGCCGTACTTCACCTAGCTTGTTGGGAACACAAAGTTTCTTTTCAATTGCAAACTCCACTCCATAAATATATATGGGGATGTACCAACACAAACTCGATTTACAGTGAAATCTGCAGGAACTTCAAACCGGCAATTGGAAATAGACTGAGAATCCAGAGTGAATCTTTCTCCAGCAAACCGTTCCCTTTGTGCTAGATGAACGAACGTCTCTCCACATGCTCAGTTCTGAGAGATAAGTGTGTGTGAAAGCCGTTGTTCAGCTTGCTTTTGGGAACACAAAGTTTCTTTTCAGTTGCAAACTCCACTCCATACATTTATATGGGGAGGTACTAGCTTCAACTCGGTTTTACAGTGAAAACTGCAGGAACTTCAAACAGGCACTAGGAAATAGACTGAGAACCCAGAGTTAAAGTTTCTCCTGCAACCCGTTCCCTTTGTGCTAGATGAATGAACGTCTCTCCACATGCTCATTTCTGAGCGATAAGTGTGTGAAAGCCGTCCTTCACCTAGCTTGTTGGGAACACAATGTTTCTTTTCACTTGCAAACTCCACTCCATACATATATATGGGGAGGTACTAGCTCCAACTCGGTTTTACAGTGAAAACTGCAGGAACTTCAAACCGGCACTATGAAACAGACTGAGAAACCAGAGTAAAAGTTTCTCCTGCAACACGTTCCCTTTGTGCTAGATGAACGAACGTCTCTCCACATGCTAATTTCTGAGAGATAAGTGTGTGTGAAAGACGACTACAACTAGTATGTTGGGAACACAAAGTTTCTTTTCAGTTGAAAACTCCACTCCATAAATATATATGGGGAAGTACTTGCTCCAACTCGGTTTTACAGTGAAAACTGCAGGAATTTCAAACAGGAACTAGGAAACAGACTGAGAAACCAGAGTAAAAGTTTCTCCTGCAACCCTTTCACTTTGTGTTTGATGAACGTACGTCTCTCCACATGCTTAGTTCTGAGAGATAATTGTGTGTGAAAGCCGTCCTTCAACTATCTTGTTGGGAACACAAAGTTTCTTTTCAGTTGCAAACTCCACTCCATACATATATATGGGGAGGTACTAGCTTCTACTCGGTTTTACAGTGAAAACTGCAGGAACTTCAAACAGGCACTAGGAAATAGACTGAGAAACCAGAGTTAAAGTTTCTCCTGCAAACCGTTCCCTTTGTGCTAGATGAATGAAAGCCTCTCCATATGCTAATTTCTGAGCGATAATTGTGTGAAAGCCGTCCTTCACCTAGCTTGTTGGGAACACAAAGTTTCTTTTCACTTGCAAACTCCACTCCATACATATATATGGGGAGGTACTAGCTCCAACTCGGTTTTACAGTGAAAACGGCAGGAAATTCAAAACGGCAGTAGGAAATAGACTGAGATACCAGAGTAAAATTTTCGCTGCAATCCGTTCCCTTTGTGGTAGATGAACGAACATCTCTCCACGAGCTCAGTTCTGAGAGATAAGTGTGTGTGAAAGCCGTCCTTCCCCTAGCTTGTTGGGAAAACAATGTTTCTTTTCAGTTGCAAACTACACTCCATACATATATATGGGGAGGTACCAACACCAACTCGGTTTTACAGTGAAAACTGCAGGAACTTCAAACCTGCAAAAGGAAATAGACTGAGAAACCAGAGTAAAAGTTTCTCCTGCAACCCGATCCCTTTTTGCTATATGAACGAACGTCTCTCCACATGCTTAGTTCTGAGAGATAAGTGTGGGTGAAAGCCGTTCTTCAACTTGCTTGTTGGGAACACAAAGTTTCTTTTCATTTGCAAACTCCACTCCATACATATATATGGGGAGGTACAAGCTCCAACTCGATTTTACAGTGAAAACTGCAGGAACTTCAAACCGGCAGTAGGAAACAGACTGAGAAACCAGAGTAAAAGTTTCTCTTGCAATCCGTTCCTTTGTTATAGATGAACGAACGTCTCTCCACATGCTCAGTTCTGAGATATAAGTGTGTGTGAAAGCCTCCTTCACCTTGCTTGTTGGGAACACAAAGTTACTTTTCACTTGAAAACTCCACTCCATACATATATATGGGGAGGTACGAGATCTAACTCGGTTTTACAGTGAAAATTGCAGGAACTTCAAACCGGCACTAGGAAACAGACTGAGAAACCAGAGTAAAAATTTCTCATGCAACCCGCTCATTTGTGCTAGATGAACGAACGTCTCTCCACATGCTCAGATCTGAGAGATAAATGTGTGTGAAAGCCGTCCTTCACCTAGATTGTTGGGAACACAAAGTTTCTTTTCAGTTGCAATATCCACTCCATACAATTATATGGGGAGGTACTAGCTTCAACTCGGTTTTACATTGAAAACTGCAGGAACCTCAAACCGGCACTAGGAAATACACTGAGAAACCAGAGTTAAAGTTTCTCCTGCAAACCGTTCCATTTGTGCTAAATGAACGAAAGTCTCTCCACATGCTCAGTTCTGAGAGTTAAGTGTGTGAAAGCCGTACTTCACCTAGCTTGTTGGGAACACAAAGTTTCTTTTCAATTGCAAACTCCACTCCATAAATATATATGGGGATGTACCAACACCAACTCGGTTTTACAGTGAAATCTGCAGGAACTTCAAACCGGCAATTGGAAATAGACTGAGAATCCAGAGTGAATCTTTCTCCTGCAAACCGTTCCCTTTGTGCTAGATGAACGAACGTCTCTCCACATGCTCAGTTCTGAGAGATAAGTGTGTGTGAAAGCCGTTGTTCAACTTGCTTTTGGGAACACAAAGTTTCTTTTCAGTTGCAAACTCCATTCCATACATTTATATGGGGAGGTACTAGCTTCAACTCGGTTTTACAGTGAAAACTGCAGGAACTTCAAACAGGCACTAGGAAATAGACTGAGAAACCAGAGTTAAAGTTTCTCCTGCAAACCGTTCCCTTTGTGCTAGATGAATGAAAGCCTCTCCATATGCTAATTTCTGAGCGATAATTGTGTGAAAGCCGTCCTTCAACTAGCTTGTTGGGAACACAAAGATTCTTTTCACTTGCAAACTCCACTCCATACATATATATGGGGAGGTACTAGCTCCAACTCGGTTTTACAGTGAAAACGGCAGGAAATTCAAAACGGCAGTAGGAAATAGACTGAGATACCAGAGTAAAATTTTCGCTGCAATCCGTTCCCTTTGTGGTAGATGAACGAACTTCTCTCCACGAGCTCAGTTCTGAGAGATAAGTGTGTGTGAAAGCCGTCCTTCACCTAGCTTGTTGGGAACACAAAGTTTCTTTTCAGTTGCAAACTCCACTCCATACATATATATGGGGAGGTACTAGCTTCTACTCGGTTTTACAGTGAAAACTGCAGGAACTTCAAACAGGCACTAGGAAATAGACTGAGAAACCAGAGTTAAAGTTTCTCCTGCAAACCGTTCCCTTTGTGCTAGATGAATGAAAGCCTCTCCATATGCTAATTTCTGAGCGATAATTGTGTGAAAGCCGTCCTTCACCTAGCTTGTTGGGAACACAAAGTTTCTTTTCACTTTGCAAACTCCACTCCATACATATATATGGGGAGGTACTAGCTCCAACTCGGTTTTACAGTGAAAACGGCAGGAAATTCAAAACGGCAGTAGGAAATAGACTGAGATACCAGAGTAAAATTTTCGCTGCAATCCGTTCCCTTTGTGGTAGATGAACGAACATCTCTCCACGAGCTCAGTTCTGAGAGATAAGTGTGTGTGAAAGCCGTCCTTCCCCTAGCTTGTTGGGAAAACAATGTTTCTTTTCAGTTGCAAACTACACTCCATACATATATATGGGGAGGTACCAACACCAACTCGGTTTTACAGTGAAAACTGCAGGAACTTCAAACCTGCAAAAGGAAATAGACTGAGAAACCAGAGTAAAAGTTTCTCCTGCCACCCGATCCCTTTTTGCTATATGAACGAACGTCTCTCCACATGCTTAGTTCTGAGAGATAAGTGTGGGTGAAAGCCGTTCTTCAACTTGCTTGTTGGGAACACAAAGTTTCTTTTCATTTGCAAACTCCACTCCATACATATATATGGGGAGGTACAAGCTCCAACTCGATTTTACAGTGAAAACTGCAGGAACTTCAAACCGGCAGTAGGAAAGAGAATGAGAAACCAGAGTAAAAGTTTCTCTTGCAATCCGTTCCTTTGTTATAGATGAACGAACGTCTCTCCACATGCTCAGTTCTGAGATATAAGTGTGTGTGAAAGCCTCCTTCACCTTGCTTGTTGGGAACACAAAGTTACTTTTCACTTGAAAACTCCACTCCATACATATATATGGGGAGGTACGAGATCTAACTCGGTTTTACAGTGAAAATTGCAGGAACTTCAAACCGGCACTAGGAAACAGACTGAGAAACCAGAGTAAAAATTTCTCATGCAACCCGCTCATTTGTGCTAGATGAACGAACGTCTCTCCACATGCTCAGATCTGAGAGATAAATGTGTGTGAAAGCCGTCCTTCACCTAGATTGTTGGGAACACAAAGTTTCTTTTCAGTTGCAATATCCACTCCATACAATTATATGGGGAGGTACTAGCTTCAACTCGGTTTTACATTGAAAACTGCAGGAACCTCAAACCGGCACTAGGAAATACACTGAGAAACCAGAGTTAAAGTTTCTCCTGCAAACCGTTCCATTTGTGCTAAATGAACGAAAGTCTCTCCACATGCTCAGTTCTGAGAGTTAAGTGTGTGAAAGCCGTACTTCACCTAGCTTGTTGGGAACACAAAGTTTCTTTTCAATTGCAAACTCCACTCCATAAATATATATGGGGATGTACCAACACCAACTCGGTTTTACAGTGAAATCTGCAGGAACTTCAAACCGGCAATTGGAAATAGACTGAGAATCCAGAGTGAATCTTTCTCCTGCAAACCGTTCCCTTTGTGCTAGATGAACGAACGTCTCTCCACATGCTCAGTTCTGAGAGATAAGTGTGTGTGAAAGCCGTTGTTCAACTTGCTTTTGGGAACACAAAGTTTCTTTTCAGTTGCAAACTCCATTCCATACATTTATATGGGGAGGTACTAGCTTCAACTCGGTTTTACAGTGAATACTGCAGGAACTTCAAACAGGCACTAGGAAATAGATTGAGAACCCAGAGTTAAAGTTTCTCCTGCAACCCTTTCCCTTTGTGCTAGATGAATGAACGTCTCTGCACATGCTCATTTCTGAGCGATAAGTGTGTGAAAGCCGTCCTTCACCTAGCTTGTTGGGAACACAAAGTTTCTTTTCAGTTGAAAACTCCACTCCATACATATATATGGGGAGGTACTAGCTTCAACTCGGTTTTACAGTGAAAACTGCAGGAACTTCAAACAGGCACTAGGAAATAGACTGAGAAACCAGAGTTAAAGTTTCTCCTGCAAACCGTTCCCTTTGTGCTAGATGAATGAAAGCCTCTCCATATGCTAATTTCTGAGCGATAATTGTGTGAAAGCCGTCCTTCAACTAGCTTGTTGGGAACACAAAGATTCTTTTCACTTGCAAACTCCACTCCATACATATATATGGGGAGGTACTAGCTCCAACTCGGTTTTACAGTGAAAACGGCAGGAAATTCAAAACGGCAGTAGGAAATAGACTGAGATACCAGAGTAAAATTTTCGCTGCAATCCGTTCCCTTTGTGGTAGATGAACGAACTTCTCTCCACGAGCTCAGTTCTGAGAGATAAGTGTGTGTGAAAGCCGTCCTTCAACTAGCTTGTTGGGAAAACAATGTTTATTTTCAGTTGCAAACTACACTCCATACATATATATGGGGAGGTACCAACACCAACTCGTTTTTACAGTGAAAACTGCAGGAACTTCAAACCTGCAATAGGAAACAGACTGAGAAACCAGAGTAAAAATTTCTCTTGCAATCCGTTCCTTTGTTATAGATGAACGAACGTCTCTCCTCATGCTCAGTTCTGAGAGTTAAGTGTGTGTGAAAGCCTTCCTTCACCTTGCTTGTTGGGAACACAAAGTTACTTTTCATTTGAAAACTCCACTCCATACATATATATGGGGAGGTACGAGATCTAACTCGGTTTTACAGTGAAAATTGCAGGAACTTCAAACCGGCACTAGGAAACAGACTGAGAAACCAGAGTAAAAGTTTCTCATGCAACCCGCTCATTTGTGCTAGATGAACGAACGTCTCTCCACATGCTCAGATCTGAGAGATAAATGTGTGTGAAAGCCGTCCTTCACCTAGAGTGTTGGGAACACAAAGTTTCTTTTCAGTTGAATTATCCACTCCATACAATTATATGGGGAGGTACTAGCTTCAACTCGGTTTTACATTGAAAACTGCAGGAACCTCAAACCGGCACTAGTAAATACACTGAGAAACCAGAGTTAAAGTTTCTCCTGCAAACCGTTCCATTTGTGCCTAATGAACGAAAGTCTCTCCACATGCTCAGTTCTGAGAGTTAAGTGTGTGAAAGCCGTACTTCACCTAGCTTGTTGGGAACACACTGTTTCTTTTCAATTGCAAACTCCACTCCATAAATATATATGGGGATGTACCAACACCAACTCGGTTTTACAGTGAAATCTGCAGGAACTTCAAACCGGCAATTGGAAATAGACTGAGAATCCAGAGTGAATCTTTCTCCTGCAAACCGTTCCCTTTGTGCTAGATGAACGAACGTCTCTCCACATGCTCAGTTCTGAGAGATAAGTGTGTGTGAAAGCCGTTGTTCAACTTGCTTTTGGGAACACAAAGTTTCTTTTCAGTTGCAAACTCCACTCCATACATTTAAATGGGGAGGTACTAGCTTCAACTCGGTTTTACAGTGAAAACTGCAGGAACTTCAAACAGGCACTAGGAAATAGACTGAGATCCCAGAGTTAAAGTTTCTCCTGCAACCCGTTCCCTTTGTGCTAGATGAATGAACGTCTCTCCACATGCTCATTTCTGAGCGATAAGTGTGTGAAAGCCGTCCTCCACCTAGCTTGTTGGGAACACAAAGTTTCTTTTCAGTTGCCAACTCCACTCCATAAATATATATGGGGAGGTACGAGCACCAAATCGGTTTTACAGTGAAAACTGCAGGAACTTCAAACCGGCAGTAGGAAACAGACAGAAAAACCAGAGCAAAAGTTTCTCCTGCAACCCGTTCCCTTTGTGCTACATGAACGAAAGTGTCTTCACATGCTAAGATTTTAGAGATAAGTGTGTGTTAAAGCCGTCCTTCACCTAGCTTGTTGGGAACACAAAGTTACTTTTCACTTGCAAACTCCACTCCATACATATATATGGGGAGGTACGAGCTCCAACTCGGTTTTAAGGTGAAAAATGCAGGAACTTCAAACCGGCAATAGGAAAAAGTCTGAGAAACCAGAGTAAAAGTTTCTCCTGCAAACCTTTCCCGTTTTGCTAGATGAACGAACGTCTCTCCACATGCACACTTCTGAGATATAATTGTGTGTGAAAGACGACTTCACCTAGCTTGTTGGGAACACAAAGTTTCTTTTCACTTGCAAACTCCACTCCATACATTTATATATGGATAAGTACTAGCTCCAAATATGTTTTACAGTGAAAACTGCAGGAACTTCAAACCGGCACTAGGAAAATGACTGAGAAACCAGAGTAAATGTTTCTCCTGCAACCGGTTCCCTTTGTGCTAATTGAACGAACGTCTCTCCAAATGCTCAGTTCTAAGGGATATGTGTGTGTGAAAGCCGTCCTTCACCTAGCTTTTTGGGAAAACAAAGTTTCTTTTCAATTGCCACCACCACTCCATACCTATATATGGGGAGGTACAAGCTCCAACTCGGTTTTTCTTTGAAAACTTCAGGAACATCTAACCGGCACTAGGAAACAGACTGGGAAACCAGAGTAAAAGTTTCTCCTGCAACCCGTTCCCTTTGTGCTAGATGAACGAACGTCTCTCCACATGCTCAGTTCTGAGAGATAAGTGTGTGTGAAAGAAGTCCTTCACCTAGCTTGTTGGGAACACAAAGTTTCTTTTCAGTTGCCAACTCCACTCCATACATATATACGGGGAGGTACAAGCTCCAACACGGTTTTACAGTGAAAACTGCAGAAACTTCAAACCGGCACTAGGAAACAGAATGAGAAACCAGAGTAAAAGTTTCTCCTGCAACCCGTTCACTTTGTGCTAGATGAACGAACGTCTCTCCACATGCTCAGTTCTGAGAGATAAGTGTGTGTGAAAGAAGTCCTTCACCTAGCTTGTTGGGAACCCAAAGTTTCTTTTCAGTTGCAAACTCCACTCCATACATATATACGGGGAGGTACAAGCTCCAACACGGTTTTACAGTGAAAACTGCAGAAACTTCAAACCGGCACTAGGAAACAGACTGAGAATCCAGAGTAAAAGTTTCTCCTGTAACCAGTTCCATATTTGCTAGATGAACGAACGTCTCTCGACATGCTCAGTACTGAGAGATAAGTGTGAGTGGAAGCCGTCCTTCACCTAGCTTGTTGAGATCACAAAGTTTCTTTTCAGTTGCAAACTCCACTCCATACATATATATGGATAGGTACTAGCTCCAACTATATTTTACAGTGAAAACTGCAGGCACTTCAAACCGGCATTAGGAAAAAGACTGAGAAACCAGAGTAAATGTTTCTCCTGCAACCAGTTCCCTTTGTGCTAATTGAACGAACGTCTCTCCAAATGCTCAGTTCTAAGAGATAAGTGTGTTTGAAAGCCGTCCTTCACCTAGCTTTTTGGGAACACAAAGTTTCTTTTCAATTGCCAACTCCACTCCATACATATGTATGGGGATGTACTAGCTCCAACTCGGTTTTACAGTGAAAACTTCAGGAACATCAAACCGGCACTAGGAAACAGACTGAGAAACCAGAGTAAAAGTTTCTCCTGAAACCCGTTCCCTTTGTGCTAGATGAACGAACGTCTCTCCACATGCTCAGTTCTGAGAGATATGTGTGTGTGAAAACCGTCCTTCACCTAGCTTGTTGGGAACACAAAGTTTCTTTTCACTTGCAAATTTCACTCCATAAATATATATGGGGAGGTACAGCTCCAACTCGGTTTTACTGTGAAAAATGCAGGAACTTCAAACCGGCACTAGGAAACAGACTGAGAAACCAGAGTAAAAGTTTCCCCTGCAACCCATTCCCTTTGTGCTAGATGAACGAAAGTCTTTCCACATTCTCAGTTCTGAGAAATAATTTTGTGTGAAAGCCGTTCTTCACCTAGCTTGTTGGGAACACAAATTTTCTTTTAAGTTGCAAACTCCACTCCATACATATATATGGGGAGGTACTAGCTCCAACTCGATTTTACTGTGAAAACTGCAGGAAATTCAAACCGGCATTAGGAAACAGACTGAGAGACCACAGTAATAGTTTCCCCCGCAACCGATTCCCTTTGTGCTAGATGAACGAAATCTTTCCACTTGCTCAGTTCTGAGAGATAATTGTGTGTGAAAGCCGTACTTCACCTAGCTTGTTGGGAACACAAAGTTTCTTTTCACTTGCAAACTCCAATCCATACATATATATGGGGAGGTACTTGCTCCAACTCGCTTTTACAGTGAAAACTGTAGGAACATCAGAGCGGCAGTAAGAAACAAACTGAGAAAACAGAGTAAAAGTTTCTCCTGCAACCCTTTCCCTTTGTGCTAGATGAACGAACGTTTCTTCACATGCTCAGATTTGAGAGATAATTGTGTGTGAAAGCCGTCCTTCAACTAGCTTTTTGGGAACACAAAGATTCCTTTCAATTGCAAAATCAAATGCATACAAATATATGGGGAGGTACAAGCTCCAACTCGGTTTTACAGTGAAAACTGCAGGAAGTTCAAACCGGCACTAGAACACAGACTAAGAAATCAGAGAAAAAGTTTCCCCTGCAACAGGTTCCCTTTGTGCTAGATGAACGTACGTCTCTCGACATGCTCAGTTCTGAGAGATATGTGTGTGTGAAAGCCACCCTACACATATCTTGTTGGGAACACAAATTTTCTTTTAAGTTGCCAACTCCACTCCATACATATAAATGGGGAGGTAGTAGCTCCAACTCTGTTTTACAGTGAAAACTGCAGGAACTTCAAACCGGCACTAGGAAAAAGACTGAGAAACCAGATTAAAAGTTTCTCCTGCAAACCGTTCCCTTTGTGCTAGATGAACGAACGTCTCTCGACATGCTCAGTTGTGAGAGATGAGTGTGTGTGAAAGCCGTCCTTCAACTAGCTTGTTGGGAACAAAAAATTTCTTTTCAGTTTCAAACTCCACTCCATGCATATATATGGGGAGATAATAGCTCCAACTCGGTTTTACAGTGAAAACTGCAGGAACTTCAAAACGGCACTAGGAAACAGACTGAGAAACCAGATTAAAAGTTACCCCTGCAACCCGTTCCATTGGTGCTAGATGAACGAACGTCACCCCACATGCTCAGTTCTGAGTTATAAGTGTGTGTGAAGAATTCCTTCACCAACTTGTTGGGAACACAAGATTCTTTTCACTTAAAATATCCACTCCATACATATATATGGATAGGTACTAGCTCCAACTCGGTTTTACAGTGAAAACTGCAGGAACTTCAAACCGGCAGTAGGAATCAGACTGAGAATCCACAGTAAATGTTTCTCCTGCAACCCTTTCCTTTGTGCTAGATGAACGAAAGTCTCTCCACATTCTCAGTTCTGAGAGATAAGTGTGTGTGAAAGCCGTCCTTCAACTAGCTTGTTGGGAACAGAAAGTTTCTTTTCACTTGCCAACTCCACTCCATACATATATATGGGTAGGTACTAGCTCCAAATCGGTTTTACAGTGAAAACTTCAGGAACATCAAACCGGCCCTAGGAAACAGACTGAGATAACAAAGTAAAAGTTTCTCCTGCAACCCGTTCCATTTGTGCTAGATGAACGAACGTCTCTTCACATGCTCAGATTTGAGAGATAATTGTGTGTGAAAGCCGTCCTTCAACTAGCTTGTTGGGAACACAAAGTTTCTTTTCACTTGCAAACTCGACTTCATAGATACATATATGAGGAGGTACTAGCTTCAACTCGGTTTTACAGTGAAAACTGCAGGAACTTCAAACCGGCACTAGGAAACAGACTGATAACCCTGAGTAAAAGTTTCCCTGCATACCATTCCCTTTCTGCTAGATGAACGAACGTCTCTCGACATCCTCAGTTCTGAGAGATATGTGTGTGTGAAAGGCGTCCTTCACCAAGCTTGTTGGGAAAAAAAGTTTCTTTTCTCTTGCAAACTCCACTCCATACATATATACGTGGAGGTAATAGCTCCAACTCGGTTTTACACTGAAAAGTGCAGGAACTTCAAACCGGCACTAGGAAACAGACTGAGAAACCAAAGTAAAAGTTTCTCTTGCAACCCGTTCCTTTTGTGCTAGATGAACGAACGTCTCTCGACATGTTCAGTTCTGAGAGATAAGTTTGTGTGAAAGCCGTCCTTCAACTAGCTTGTTGGGAACACAAATTTTCTTTTCACTTGCAAACTCGACTCCAAACATATATATGGGGAGGTACTAGCTCCAACACTGTTTTAAAGTGAAAACTGCAGGAACTTCAAACCGGCAGTAGGAAACAGTCTGAGAAACCAGAGTAAAAGTTCCTCCTTAGACCCATTCCATTTGTGCTAGATGAACGAAATTCTTTCCACATGCTCAGTTCTGAGAGATAAGTGTGTGTGAAAGCCGCCTTCACCTAGCTTGTTGGGAAAACAAACTTTCTTTTAAGTTGCAAAACCCACACCATACATATATATGGGGAGGTACTAGCTCCAACTCGGTTTTACCTAGAAAACTGCAGGAAATTCAAAGCGGCACTAGGAAACAGACTGAGAAACCAGAGTAAAATTTTCTCCTGCAAAGCGTTCCCATTGTGCTAGATGAACGAACGTCTCTCCACATGCTCATATCTGAGAGATAAGTGTGTGTGAAAGCCGTCCTTCACCAGGCTTGTTGGGAATACAAAGTTTCTTTTCACTTGCAAAATCCAACCCATACAAATATATGGTGAGGTACGAGCTCCAACTCGGTTTTACAGTGAAAACTGCAGGAACTTCAAACCGGCACAAGGAAACAGACTGAGAAACCAGAGTAAAAGTTTCTCCTGCAACACATTCCTTTGTGCTAGATGAACGAAAGTCTCTCCACATGCTCTGTTCTGGGAGATAAGTGTGTGTGAAAGCCATCCTTCACCTAGCTTGTTGGGAACACAAAGTTTCTTTTCAGTTGCAAACTGCACTCCATACATATATATGGGGAGGTACTAGCTCCAACTCGGTTTTACAGTGAAAACTGCAGGATCTTCAAACCGGCAGTAGGAAACAGACTTAGAAACCAGAGTAAAATTTCTCCTACAACCCGTTCACTTTGTGCTAGATGAACGAACGTCTCTCCACATGCTCAGTTCTGAGAGATAATTGTGTGTAAAAGCCGTCCTTCACCTAGCTTGTTGGGAACACATATTTTCTTTTCACTATCAAACTCCACTCCACATATATATATGGGGAGATACTAGCTCCAACTCGGTTTTACAGTGAAAACTGCAGGAACTTCAAACCGGCAGTAGGAAACAGACTGAGAAACAAGAATAAAATTTTCTCCTGCAACCCATTCCCTTTGTGCTAGATGAAAGAACGTCTCTCCACATGCTAACTTCTGAGAGATATGTGTGTGTGAAAGCCGTCCTTCACCTAGCGTGTTGGGAACACAAAGATTCTTTTCACTTGCAAACCCCACTCCATACATATATATGGGGAGATAATAGCTCCAACTCGGTTTTACAGTGAAAACTGCAGGAATTTCAAACCGGCACTAGGAAATATACTGAGAAACCCGAGTAAACGTTACTCCTGCAACCCGTTCCATTGGTGCTAGTTGAACGAACGTCACCCATCATGCTCAGTTCTGAGTGATAAGTGTGTGTGAAAGACTTCCTTCACCAACTTGTTGGGAACAAAAAGAATCTTTTCACTTGAAAAATCCACTCAATACATATATATGGGGTGGTACGAGCTCTAACTCGGTTTTACAGTGAAAACTGCAGGACCTTCAAACCGGCACTAGGAAACAGACTGAGAACCCACAGTAAAAGTTTCTCCTGCAACCCGTTCATTTGTGCTAGATGAACGAATGTCTCTCCACATGCTCATTTCTGAGAGATAAATTTGTGTGAAAGCCGTCCTTCATCAAGCTTGTTGGGAACACAAAGTTTCTTTTCATTTGCAAACTCCACTCCAAACATATATGTGGGGAGGTAATAGCTCCAAAACGTTTTTACAGTGAAAAATGCAGGAACTTCATACCGGCACTAGGAAACAGACTGAGAAACCAGAATAAAAGTTTCTCTTGCAACCCGTTCCCTTTTTGCTAGATGAACGAACGTCTCTCCAAATGCTCATTTCTAAGAGATAAGTGTGTGTGAAAGCCGTCCTTCACAAGGCTTGTTTTGAACACAAAGTTTCTTTTCACTTGCCAACTCCACTCCATACATATATATGGGTAGGTACAAGCTCCAAATCGGTTTTACAGTGAAAACTGCGGGAACTTCAAACCGGCACTAGGAAACAGACTGAGAAATCAGAGTAAAAGTTTCCCTGCAAAACGTTCCCTTTGTGCTAGATGAACGAACGTCTCTCGACATGCTCAGTTCTGAGAGATAAGTGTGTGTGAAAGCCGTCCTTCACCTAGCTTGTTGGGAACACAAAGTTTCTTTTCACTTGCAAACTGCACTCCATACATATATATGGGGAGGTACTAGCTCCATTTCGGTTTTACAGTGAAAAATGCAGGAACTTCAAACCGGCACTAGGAAACAGACTGAGAAACCAGAGTAAAAGTTTCTCCTGCAACCCGTTCCCTTTATGCTAGATGAACGAACGTCTCTCGACATGCTCAGTTCTGAGAGATAAGTTTGTGTGAAAGCCGTTCTTCAACTAGCTTGTTGGGAACACAAAATTTCTTTTCAGTTGCAAACTCCACTCCATACATTTATATGGGGAGATAATAGCTCCAACTCGGTTTTACAGTGAAAACTGCAGGAACTTCAAACCGGCATTAGGAAACAGACTGAGAAACCCGAGTAAACGTTACTCCTGCAATCCGTTCCATTGGTGCTAGATGAACGAACGTCTCCCCACATGCTCTGTTCTGAGTGATAAGTGTGTGTGAAAGACTTCCTTCACCAACTTCTTGCGAACACAAACATTCTTTTCACTTGAAAAATCCACTCCATACATATATATGGGGAGGTACGATCTCTAACTCGGTTTTACAGTGAAAACTGCAGGAACTTCAAACCGGCACTAGGAAACAGACTGAGAAACCAAAGTAAAAGTTTCTCCTGCAACCCGTTCCTTTTGTGCTAGATGAACGAACGTCTCTCGACATGTTCAGTTCTGAGAGATAAGTTTGTGTGAAAGGCGTCCTTCAACTAGCTTGTTGGGAACACAAATTTTCTTTTCACTTGCAAACTCGACTCCAAACATATATATGGGGAGGTACTAGCTCCAACACTGTTTTAAAGTGAAAACTGCAGGAACTTCAAACCGGCAGTAGGAAACAGTCTGAGAAACCAGAGTAAAAGTTCCTCCTTAGACCCATTCCATTTGTGCTAGATGAACGAAATTCTTTCCACATGCTCAGTTCTGAGAGATAAGTGTGTGTGAAAGCCGCCTTCACCTAGCTTGTTGGGAAAACAAACTTTCTTTTAAGTTGCAAAACCCACACCATACATATATATGGGGAGGTACTAGCTCCAACTCGGTTTTACCTAGAAAACTGCAGGAAATTCAAAGCGGCACTAGGAAACAGACTGAGAAACCAGAGTAAAATTTTCTCCTGCAAAGCGTTCCCATTGTGCTAGATGAACGAACGTCTCTCCACATGCTCATTTCTGAGAGATAAGTGTGTGTGAAAGCCGTCCTTCACCAGGCTTGTTGGGAATACAAAGTTTCTTTTCACTTGCAAAATCCAACCCATACAAATATATGGTGAGGTACGAGCTCCAACTCGGTTTTACAGTGAAAACTGCAGGAACTTCAAACCGGCACAAGGAAACAGACTGAGAAACCAGAGTAAAAGTTTCTCCTGCAACACATTCCTTTGTGCTAGATGAACGAAAGTCTCTCCACATGCTCAGTTCTGAGAGATAATTGTGTGTAAAAGCCGTCCTTCACCTAGCTTGTTGGGAACACATATTTTCTTTTCACTATCAAACTCCACTCCACATATATATATGGGGAGATACTAGCTCCAACTCGGTTTTACAGTGAAAACTGCAGGAACTTCAAACCGGCAGTAGGAATCAGACTGAGAAACAAGAATAAAATTTTCTCCTGCAACCCATTCCCTTTGTGCTAGATGAAAGAACGTCTCTCCACATGCTAACTTCTGAGAGATAAGTGTGTGTGAAAGCCGTCCTTCACCTAGCATGTTGGGAACACAAAGATTCTTTTCATTTGCAAACTCCACTCCATACATATATATGGGGAGATAATAGCTCCAACTCGGTTTTACAGTGAAATCTGCAGGAATTTCAAACCGGCACTAGGAAATATACTGAGAAACCCGAGTAAACGTTACTCCTGCAACCCGTTCCATTGGTGCTAGTTGAACGAACGTCACACATCATGCTCAGTTCTGAGTGATAAGTGTGTGTGAAAGACTTCCTTCACCAACTTGTTGGGAACAAAAAGATTCTTTTCACTTGAAAAATCCACTCCATACATATATATGGGGAGGTACGAGCTCTAACTCGGTTTTACAGTGAAAACTGCAGGAACTTCAAACAGGCACTAGGAAATAGACTGAGAAACCAGAGTTAAAGTTTCTCCTGCAACCCGTTCATTTGTGCTAGATGAACGAATGTCTCTCCACATGCTCATTTCTGAGAAATAAATTTGTGTGAAAGCCGACCTTCATCAAGCTTGTTGGGAACACAAAGTTACTTTTCATTTGCAAACTCCAATCCAAACATATATGTGGGGAGGTAATAGCTCCAAAACGTTTTTACAGTGAAAAATGCAGGAACTTCATACCGGCACTAGGAAACACACTGAGAAACCAGAATAAAAGTTTCTCTTGCAACCCGTTCTCTTTTTGCTAGATGAACGAACGTCTCTCCAAATGCTCATTTCTAAGAGATAAGTGTGTGTGAAAGCCGTCCTCCACAAGGCTTGTTTTGAACACAAAGTTTCTTTTCACTTGCCAACTCCACTCCACACATATATATGGGTAGGTACTAGCTCCAAATTGGTTTTACAGTGAAAACTGCAGGAACTTCAAACCGGCACTAGGAAACAGACTGAGAAATCAGAGTAAAAGTTTCCCTGCAAAACGTTCCCTTTGTGCTAGATGAACGAACGTCTCTCGACATGCTCAGTTCTGAGAGATAAGTGTGTGTGAAAGCCGTCCTTCACCTAGCTTGTTGGGAACACAAAGTTTCTTTTCACTTGCAAACTGCACTCCATACATATATATGGGGAGGTACTAGCTCCATTTCGGTTTTACAGTGAAAAATGCAGGAACTTCAAACCGGCACTAGGAAACAGACTGAGAAACCAGAGTAAAAGTTTCTCCTGCAACCCGTTCCCTTTGTGCTAGATGAACGAACGTCTCTCGACATGCTCAGTTCTGAGAGATAAGTTTGTGTGAAAGCCGTCCTTCACCTAGCTTGTTGGGAACACAAAGTTTCTTTTCAATTGCAAACTCCACTCCATACATATATATGGGGAAGTACGGGCTCTAACTCGGTTTTACAGTGAAAACTGCAGGAAATTCAAACCGGCACTAGGAAACAAACTGAGAAACCAGAGTAAAAGTTTCTCCTGCAACCCGTTCATTTGTGCTAGATGAACGAACGTCTCTCCACATGCTCAGTTCTGAGATATAAATGTGTGTGAAAGTCGTCCTTCACCTAGATTGTTGGGAACACAAAGTTTCTTTTCAGTTGCAAAATCCACTCAATATATTTATATTTGGAGGTACTAGCTTCAACTCGGTTTTACATTGACAACTGCAGGAACTTCAAACCGGCACTAGGAAATAGACTGTGAAACTAGAGTTAAAGTTACTCCTGCAAACATTTCCCTTTGTGCTAAATGAACGAATTTCTCTCCACATGCTCAGTTCTGAGAGATAAGTGTGTGTGA
The DNA here is from genome assembly GCF_048773025.1 of Camelus bactrianus. NCBI lineage: Eukaryota > Metazoa > Chordata > Mammalia > Artiodactyla > Camelidae > Camelus > Camelus bactrianus. The sequence continues at coordinate 137,146,635 of NC_133539.1, read as the reverse complement.
AAGCCGTTCTTCACCTAGCTTGTTGGGAACACAAAATTTCTTTTCAGTTGCAAACTCCACTCCATACATTTATATGGGGAGATAATAGCTCCAACTCTGTTTTACAGTGAAAACTCCAGGAACTTCAAACCGGCACTAGGAAACAGACTGAGAAACCCGAGTAAACGTTACTCCTGCAATCCGTTCCATTGGTGCTAGATGAACGAACGTCACCCCACATGCTCTGTTCTGAGTGATAAGTGTGTGTGAAAGACTTCCTTCACCAACTTCTTGGGAACACAAAGATTCTTTTCACTTGAAAAATCCACTCCATACATATATATGGGGAGGTACGAGCTCTAACTCGGTTTTACAGTGAAAACTGCAGGAACTTCAAACCGGCAGTAGGAATCAGACTGAGAAACCAGAGTAAATGTTTCTCCTGCAACCCGTTCCCTTTGTGCTAGATAAACGAATGTCGCTCCACATGCTCATTTCTGAGAGATAAGTTTGTGTGAAAGCCGTCCTTCAACATGCTTGTTTGGAACACAAAGATTATTTTCATTTGCAAACTCCACTCCATAAAAATATATGGGGAGGTACTAGCTCCAACGCGGTTTTACAGTGAAAACTGCAGGAACTTCAAACAGGCAGTAGGAAACAGACTGAGAAACCAGGGTAAAAATTTCTCCTGCAACCCGTTCCCTTTGTGCTAGATGAACGAACGTCTCTTCACATGCTCAGTTTTGAGAGATAATTGTGTGTGAAAGCCGTCCTTCACCTAGCTTGTTGGGAACACAAAGTTTCTTTTCACTTGCAAACACCACTGCATACATACATATATGGGGAGGTACTAGCTCCATTTCGGTTTTACAGTGAAAACTGCAGGATCTTCAAACCGGCACTAGGAAACAGACTGAGAAATCAGAGTAAAAGTTTCCCTGCAAAACGTTCCCTTTGTGCTAGATGAACGAACGTCTCTCGACTTGCTCAGTTCTGAGAGATAAGTGTGTGTGAAAGCCGTCCTTCACCTAGCTTGTTGGGAACACAAAGTTTCTTTTCACTTCAAACTCCACTCCATACATATATATGGGGTGGTACTAGCTCCAAATCGGTTTTACAGTGAAAACTGAAGGAACATCAAACCGGCACTAGGAAACAGACTGAGAAACCACAGTAAAAGTTTCTCCTGCAACCCGATCCCTTTGTGCTAGATGAAAGAACGTCTCTCGACATGCTCAGTTCTGAGAGATAATTTTGTGTGAAAGCCGTTCTTCACCTAGCTTGTTGGGAACACAAAGTTTCTTTTCACTTGCCAACTCCACTCCATACATATATATGGGGAGGTCCTAGCTCCAACTCTGTTTTAAAGTGAAAACTGCAGGAACTTCAAACCGGTAGTAGGAAACATACTGAGAAACCAGAGTAAAAGTTTCCCCTGCAAACAATTCCCTTTGTGCTAGATGAACGAAATTCTTTCCACATGCTCAGTTCTGAGAGATAAGTGTGTGTGAAAGCCGTACTTCACCTAGCTTGTTGGGAACACAAAGTTTCTTTTAAGTTGCAAACCCCACTCCATACATATATATGGGGAGGTACTAGCTCCAACTCGGTTTTACCTAGAAAACTGCAGGAAATACAATGCGGCACTAGGAAACAGACTGAGAAACCCGAGTAAATGTTACTCCTGCAACCCGTTCCATTGTTGCTAGATGAACGAACTTCACCCCACATGCTCAGTTCTGAGTGATAAGTGTGTGTGAAAGACTTACTTCACCAACTTGTTGGGAACACAAAGATCCTTTTCACTTGAAAAATCCACTCCATACATATATATGGGGAAGTACGAGCTCTAACTCGGTTTTACAGTGAAAACTGCAGGAACTTCAAACCGGCACTAGGAAACAGACTGAGAAACCAGAGTAAAAGTTTCTCCTGCAACCCATTCATTTGTGCTAGATGAACGAACGTCGCTCCACATGCTCAGTTCTGAGAGATAAATGTGTGTGAAAGCCGTCCTTCACCTAGATTGTTGGGAACACAAAGTTTCTTTTCAGTTGCAAATTCCACTCCATACATTTATATGGGGAGGTTCTAGCTTCAACTCGGTTTTACATTGAAAACTGCAGGAAATTCAAACCGGCATTAGGAAACAGACAGAGAAACCAGAGTAAAATTTTCCCTTGCAACCCGTTCCCTTTTTGCTAGATGAACGAACGTCTCTCCATATGCTCATTTCTAAGAGATAAGTGTGTGTGAAAGCCGTCCTTCACCAGGCTTGTTGGGAATACAAAGTTTCTTTTCACTTGCCAACTCCACTCCATACATATATATGGGTATGTACTAGCTCCAAATCGGTTTTACATTGAAAACTTCAGGAATATCAAACCGGCACTAGGAAACATACTGAGAAACCAGAGTAAAAGTTTCTCCTGCAAACCGTTCCATTTGTGCTAGATGAACGAACGTCTCTTCACATGCTCAGATTTGAGAGATAATTGTGTGTGAAAGCCGTCCTTCAACTAGCTTGTTGGGAACACAAAGTTTCTTTTCACTTGCAAACTGCACTGCATACATACATATATGGGGAGGTACTAGCTCCATCTTGGTTTTACAGTGAAAACTGCAGGACCTTTAAACCGGCACTAGGAAACAGACTGAGAAATCAGAGTAAAAGTTTCCCTGCAAAACGTTACCTATGTGCTAGATGAACGAACGTCTCTCGACATGCTCAGTTCTGAGAGACAAGTGTGGGTGAAAGCCATCCTTCACCAGGCTTCTTGGGAACACAAAGTTTCTTTTCACTTGCCAACTCCACTCCATACATATATATGGGTAGGTACTAGCTCCAAATCGGTTTTACAGTGAAAACTTCAGGAACATCAAACCGGCACTAGGAAACAGACTGAGAAACCAGAGTAAAAGTTTCCCCTGCAACCCGTTCCATTTGTGCTAGATGAACGAACGTCTCTTCACATGCTCAGATTTGAGAGATAACTGTGTGTGAAAGCCGTCCTTCACCTAGCTTGTTGGGAACACAAAGTTTCTTTTCACTTGCAAACTCCACTCCATACATATATATGGGGAGGTACTAGCTCCAACTCTGTTTTAAAATGAAAACTGCAGGAATTTCAAACCGGCACTAGGAAACAGACTGAGAAACCCGAGTAAACTTTACTCCTGCAACCCGTTCCATTGGTGCTAGATGAACGAACGTCACCCCACATGCTCAGTTCTGAGTGTTAAGTGTGTGTGAAAGAATTACTTCACAAACTTGATGGGAACACAAATATTCTTTTCACTTGAAAAATCCACTCCATACATATATATGGGGAGGTACGAGCTCTAACTCGGTTTTACAGTGAAAACTGCAGGAACTTCAAACCGGCACTAGGAAACAGACTGAGAAACCAGAGTAAAAGTTTCTCCTGCAACCCGTTCATTTGTGCTAGATGAACGAACGTCTCTCCACATGCTCAGTTCTGAGAGATAAATGTGTGTGAAAGCCGTTCTTCACCTAGCTTGTTGGGAACACAAAGATTCTATTCATTTGCAAACTCCACTCCATACAAATATATGGGGGGTATTAGGTCCAACACGGTTTTACAGTGAAAACTGCAGGAACTTCAAACCGGCACTAGGAAACAGACTGAGAAACCAGGGTAAAAATTTCTCCTGCAACCCGTTCCCTTTGTGCTAGATGAACGAACGTCTCTTCACATGCTCAGATTTGAGAGATAATTGTGTGTGAAAGCCGTCCTTCACCTAGATTGTTGGGAACACAAAGATCCTTTTCATTTGCAATCTCCACTCCATACATATATATGGGGAGGTACTAGCTCCAAATCGGTTTTACAGTGAAAACTGCAGGAACTTCAAACCGGCAGTAGTAATCAGACTGAGAAACCAGAGTAAATGTTTCTCCTGCAACCCGTTCCCTTTGTGCTAGATGAACGAATGTCTCTCCACATGCTCATTTCTGAGAGATAATTTTGTGTGAAAGCCGTCCTTCAACATGCTTGTTGGGATCACAAATTTTCTTTTCATTTGCAAACTCCAATCCATACATATATATGTGGAGGTAATAGCTCCAACACGGTTTTACAGTGAAAAATGCAGGAACTTCAATCCGGCACTAGGAAACAGACTGAGAAACCAGAGTAAAAGTTTCTCTTGCAACACGTTCCCTTTTTGCTAGATGAACGAACGTCTCTCCAAATGCTCATTTCTAAGTGAAAAGTGTGTGTGAAAGCCGTCTTTCACCAGGCTTGTTGGGAACACAAAGTTTCTTTTCATTTGCCAACTCCACTCCATACATATATATGGGTAGGTACTAGCTCAAAATCTGTTTTACAGTGAAAACTTCAGGAACATCAAACCGGCACTAGGAAACATACTGAGACCAGAGTAAAAGATTCTCCTGCAACCCGTTCCATTTGTGCTAGATGAACGAACGTCTCTTCACATGCTCAGATTTGAGAGATAATTGTGTGTGAAAGCCGTCCTTCAACTAGCTTGTTGGGAACACAAAGTTTCTTTTCACTTGCAAACTCCACTGCATACATACATATATGGGGAGGTACTAGCTCCATCCCGGTTTTACAGTGAAAACTGCAGGAACTTCAAACCGGCACTAGGAAACAGACTGAGAAATCAGAGTAAAAGTTTCCCTGCAAAACATTCCCTTTTTTGCTAGATGAACGAACGTCTGTCGACATGCTCATTTCTGAGAGATAAGTGTGTGTGAAAGCCGTCCTTCACCTAGCTTGTTGGGAACACAAAGTTTCTTTTCACTTGCAAACTCCACTCCATACATATAAATGGGGAGGTACTAGCTCCAACTCGGTTTTACTGTGAAAAATGCAGGAACTTCAAAACGGCACTAGGAAACAGACTGAGAAACCAGAGTAAAAGTTTCTCCTGCAACCCGTTCCCTTTGTGCTATATGAACGAACGTCTCTCGACATGCTCAGTTCTGAGAGATAAGTTTGTGTAAAGCCGTCCTTCACCTAGCTTGTTGGGAACACAAAGTTTCTTTTCACTTGCAAACTCCACTCCATACATATATATGGGGAGGTACTAGCTCCAAATCTGTTTTAAAGTGAAAACTGCAGGAACTTCAAACCGGTGGTAGGAAACAGAGTGATAAACCAGAGTAAAAGTTTCCCCTGCAACACATTCCCTTTGTGCTAGATGAACGAAATTTTTTCCACATGCTCAGTTCTGAGAGATAAGTGTGTGTGAAAGCCGTACTTCACCTAGCTTGTTGGGAACACAAAGTTTCTTTTAAGTTGCAAACCCCACTCCATAGATATATATGGGGAGGTACTAGCTCCAACTCGGTTTTACCTAGAAAACTGCAGGAAATTCAAACCGGCACTAGGAAACAGACTGAGAAACCAGAGTAAAATTTTCTCCTGCAACCCGTTCCCTTTGTACTAGATGAACGAACGTCTCACAACATGCTCAGTTCTGAGGGATAAGTGTGTGTGAAAGCCGTCCTTCACCAGGCTTGTTGGGAATACAAATTTTCTTTTCACTATCAAACTCCACTCCATACATATTTATGGGGAGATAATAGCTCCAACTCGGTTTTACAGTGAAAACTGCAGGAACTTCAAACCGGCAAAAGGAAACAGACTGAGAAACCAGGGTAAAAATTTCTCCTGCAACCCGTTCCCTTTGTGCTAGATGAACGAACGTCTCTTCACATGCTCAGATTTGAGAGATAATTGTGTGTGAAAGCCGTCCTTCAACTAGCTTGTTGGGAACAAAAAGTTTCTTTTCACTTGCAAACTCCACTGCATACATACATATATGGGGAGGTACTAGCTCCATCTCGGTTTTACAGTGAAAACTGCAGGAACTTCAAACCGGCACTAGGAAACAGACTGAGAAACCAGAGTAAAAGTTTCTCCTGCAACCCGTTCCCTTTGTGCTATATGAACGAACGTCTCTCGACATGCTCAGTTCTGAGAGATAAGTTTGTGTAAAGCCGTCCTTCACCTAGCTTGTTGGGAACACAAAGTTTCTTTTCACTTGCAAACTCCACTCCATACATATATATGGGGAGGTACTAGCTCCAAATCTGTTTTAAAGTGAAAACTGCAGGAACTTCAAACCGGTAGTAGGAAACAGAGTGATAAACCAGAGTAAAAGTTTCCCCTGCAACACATTCCCTTTGTGATAGATGAACGAAATTCTTTCCACATGCTCAGTTTTGAGAGATAAGTGTGTGTGAAAGCCGTACTTCACCTAGCTTGTTGGGAACACAAAGTTTCTTTTAAGTTGCAAACCCCACTCCATAGATATATATGGGGAGATAATAGCTCCAACTCGGTTTTACAGTGAAAACTGCAGGAATTTCAAACCGGCACTAGGAAGCAGACTGAGAAACCCGAGTAAACGTTACTCCTGCAACCAGTTCCATTGGTGCTAGATGAACGAACGTCACCCCACATGCTCAGTTCTGAGTGATAAGTGTGTGTGGAAGACTTCCTTCACAAACTTGTTGGGAACACAAATATTCTTTTCACTTGAAAAATCCACTCCATACATATATATGGGGAGGTACGAGCTCTAACTCGGTTTTACAGTGAAAACTGCAGGAACTTCAAACCGGCACTAGGAAAAAGACTGAGAAACCAGAGTAAAAGTTTCTCCTGCAACCCGTTCATTTGTGCTAGATGAACGAACGTCTCTCCACATGCTCAGTTCTGAGAGATAAATGTGTGTGAATGCCGTTCTTCACATTGCTTGTTGGGAACACAAAGATTCTTTTCATTTGCAAACTCCACTCCATACAAATATATGGGGGGGTATTAGGTCCAACACGGTTTTACAGTGAGAACTGCAGGAACTTCAAACCGGCACTAGGAAACAGACTGAGAAACCAGGGTAAAAATTTCTCCTGCAACCCGTTCCCTTTGTGCTAGATGAACGAACGTCTCTTCACATGCTCAGATTTGAGAGATAATTGTGTGTGAAAGCCGTCCTTCATCTGGCTTGTTGGGAACACAAAGATGCTTTTCATTTGCAAACTCCACTCCATACATATATATGGGGAGGTACTAGCTCCAAATCGGTTTTACAGTGAAAACTGCAGGAACTACAAACCGGCAGTAGGAATCAGACTGAGAAACATGAGTAAATGTTTCCCATGCAACCCGTTCCCTTTGTGCTAGATGAACGAATGTCTCTCCACATGCTCATTTCTGAGAGATAATTTTGTGTGAAAGCCGTCCTTCAACATGCTTGTTGGGATCACAAATTTTCTTTTCATTTGCAAACTCCACTCCATACATATATATGGGGAGTTAATAGCTCCAACACGTTTTTACAGTGAAAAAAGCAGGAACTTCAATCCGGCACTAGGAAACAGACTGAGAAACCAGAGTAAAAGTTTCTCTTGCAACACGTTCCCTTTTTGCTATATGAACGAACGTCTCTCCAAATGCTCATTTCTAAGAGAAAAGTGTGTGTGAAAGCCGTCTTTCACCAGGCTTGTTGGGAACACAAAGATTCTTTTCATTTGCAAACTCCACTCCATACATATATATGGGTAGGTACTAGCTCCAAATCTGTTTTACAGTGAAAACTTCAGGAACATCAAACCGGCATTAGGAAACATACTGAGACCAGAGTAAAAGATTCTCCTGCAACCCGTTCCATTTGTGCTAGATGAACGAACGTCTCTTCACATGCTCAGATTTGAGAGATAATTGTGTGTGAAAGCCGTCCTTCAACTAGCTTGTTGGGAACACAAAGTTTCTTTTCACTTGCAAACTCCACTGCATACATACATATATGGGGAGGTACTAGCTCCATCTCGCTTTTACAGTGAAAACTGCAGGAAATTCAAACCGGCACTAGGAAACAGACTGAGAAATCAGAGTAAATGTTTCCCTGCAAAACGTTCCCTTTGTGCTAGATGAACGAACGTCTCTCGACATGCTCAGTTCTGAGGGATAAGTGTGTGTGAAAGCCGTCCATCACCAGGCTTGTTGGGAATACAAAGTTTCTTTTCACTTGCAAACTCCACTCCATACATATATATGGGGAGATAATAGCTCCAACTCAGTTTTACAGTGAAAACTGCAGGAATTTCAAACTGGCTCTAGGAAACAGACTGAGAAACCCGAGTAAACGTTACTCCTGCCACCCGTTCCATTGGTGCTAGATGAACGAACGTCACCACACATGCTCAGTTCTGAGTGATAATTGTGTGTGAAAGACTTCCTTCACCAACTTGTTGGGAACACAAATATTCTTTTCACTTGAAAAATCCACTCCATACATATATATGTGAAGGTACGAGCTCTAACTCGGTTTTACAGTGAAAACTGCAGGAACTTCAAACCGGCACTAGGAAACAGACTGAGAAACCAGAGTATAACTTTCTCCTGCAATCCGTTCATTTGTGCTAGATGAACGAACGTCTCTCCACATGCTCAGTTCTGAGAGATAAATGTGTGTGAAAGTCGTCCTTCACCTAGATTGTTGGGAACACAAAGTTTTTTTTCAGTTGAAAAATCCACTCCATACTTTTATATGGGGAGGTAGTAGCTTCAACTCGGTTTTACATTGAAAACTGCAGGAACTTCAAACCGGCACTAAGAAGTAGACTGAGAAACCAGAGTTAAAGTTTCTCCTGCAACCAGTTCCCTTTGTGCTAAATGATCGAAAGACTCTCCACATGCTCAGTTCTGAGAGATAAGTGTGTGTGAAAGCCGTTCTTCACCTAGCTTGTTGGGAACACAAAGATTCTTTTCATTTGCAAACTCCACTCCATACAAATATATGGGGAGGTACTAGCTCCAAATCTGTTTTACAGTGAAAACTGCAGGAACTTCAAACCGGCACTAGGAAACAGACTGAGAAAGCAGGGTAAATATTTCTCCTGGAACCCGTTCCATTTGTGCTAGATGAACGAACGTCTCTTCACATGCTCAGATTTGAGAGATAATTGTGTGTGAAAGCCGTCCTTCACCTATCTTGTTGGGAACACAAAGTTCTTTTCACTTGCAAACTCCACTGCATACACACATATGTGTGGAGGTACTAGCTCCATCTCGGTTTTACAGTGAAAACTGCAGGAACTTCAAACCGGCACTAGGAAACTGACTGAGAAACCAGAGTAAAAGTTTCTCCTGCAACCTGTTCCCTTTGTGCTAGATGAACGAACATCTCTCGACATGCTCAGTTCTGAGAGATAAGTTTGTGTGAAAGCCGTACTTCACCTAGCTTGTTAGGAACACAAAGTTTCTTTTCACTTGCAAAATCCACTCCATACATATATAGGGGGATGTACTAGCTCCAACTCGGTTTTAGAGTGAAAACGGCAGGAACTTCAAACCGGCACCTGGAAACAGACTGAGAAACCAGAGTAAAAGTTTCTCCTGCAACCCGTTCCCTTTGTGCTAGATGAACGAACGTCTCTCGACATGCTCAGTTCTGAGAGATAAGTTTGTGTGAAAGCCGTACTTCACCTAGCTTGTTGGGAACACAAAGTATCTTTTCAATTGCCAACTCCACTCCATACATATATATGGGGTGGTTCTAGCTCCAACTCTGTTTTAAAGAGAAAACTGCAGGAACTTCAAACCCGTAGTAGGAAACAGACTGAGAAACCAGAGTAAAAGTTTCCCCTGCAACCCATTCCCTTTGTGCTAGATGAGCGAAATTTTTCCACATGCTCAGTTCTGAGAGATAATTGTGTGTGAAAGCCGTACTTCACCTTGCTTGTTGGGAACACAAAGTTTCTTTTAAGTTGCAAACCCCACCCCATACATATATATGGGGAGGTACTAGCTCCAACTCGGTTTTCCCTAGAAAACTGCAGGAAATTCAAAGCGGCACTAGGAAACAGACTGAGAAACCCGAGTAAATGTTACTCATGCAACCCGTTCCATTGGTGCTAGATGAACGAACGTCACCCCACATGTTCAGTTCTGAGTGATAAGTGTGTGTGAAAGAAGTCCTTCACCAACTTGTTGGGAACACAAAGATTCTTTTCACTTGAAAAATCCACTCCATACATATATATGGGGAGGTACGAGATCTAACTCGGTTTTACAGTGAAAACTGCAGGAACTTCAAACTGGCAATAGGAAACAGACTGAGAAACCAGAGTAAAAGTTTCTCCTGCAACCCGTTTATTTGTGCTAGATGAACGAACATCTCTTCACATGCTCAGATTTGAGAGATAATTGTGTGTGAAAGCCGTCCTTCAACTAGCTTGCTGGGAACGCAAAGTTTCTTTTCACTTGCAAACTCCACTGCATACATATATATATGGGGAGGTACGAGCTCCATCTCGGTTTTACAGTGAAAACTGCAGGAACTTCAAACCGGCACTAGGAAACAGACTGAGAAATCAGAGTAAAAGTTTCCCTGCAAAAATTTCCCTTTGTGCTAGATGAACGAAAGTCTCTCGACATACTCACTTCTGAGAGATAAGTGTGGGTAAAAGCCGTCCTTCAACAGGCTTCTTGGGAACACAAAGTTTCTTTACAGTTGCAAACTCCACTCCATACATATATATGGGTAGGTACTAGCTCCAAATCGGTTTTACAGTGAAAACTTCAGGAACATCAAACAGGCACTAGGAAACGTACTGAGAAACCAGAGTAAAAGTTTCTCCTGCAACCCGTTCCATTTGTGCTAGATGAACGAACGTCTCTTCACATGCTCAGTTTTGAGAGATAATTGTGTGTGAAAGCCGTCCTTCAACTAGCTTGTTGGGAACAAAAAATTTCTTTTCATTTGCCAACCCAACTCCATACATATATATGGGGAGGGTCTAGCTCCAACTCGGTTTTACAGTGAAAACTGCAAGAACATCAAACCGGCACTAGGAAACAGACTGAGAAACCAGAGTAAAAGTTTCTCCTGCAACCCGTTCCTTTTGTGCTAGATGAACGAACATCTCTCCACATGCTCAGTTCTGAGGGATAAGTGTGTGTGAAAGCCGTCATTCACCTAGCTTGTTGGGAACACAAAATTTCTTTTCAGTTGCAAACCCAACTCCATACATTTATATGGGGAGATAATAGCTCCAACTCGGTTTTACAGTGAAAACTGCAGGAACTTCAAACCGGCACTAGGAAACAGACAGAGAACCCCGAGTAAACGTTACTCCTGCAACCCGTTCCATTGGTGCTAGATGAACGAACGTCACCCCACATGCTCAGTTCTGAGTGATAAGTGTGTGTGAAAGACTTCCTTCACCAACTTGTTGGGAACACAAAGATTCTTTTCACTTGAAAAATCCACTCCATACATATATATGGGGAGGTACGAGCTCTAACTCGGTTTTACAGTGAAAACTGCAGGAAGTTCAAACCGGCACTAGGAATTAGACTGAGAAACCAGAGTTAAAGTTTCTCCTGCAACCCGTTCCATTTGTGCTAAATGAACGAAAGTCTCTCCACATGCTCAGTTCTGAGAGATATGTGTGTTTGATAGCCGTTCTTCAACTAGCTTGTTGGGAACACAAAGATTCTTTTCATTTGCAAACTCCACTCCATACATATATATGGGGAGGTACTAGCTCTAAATCGGTTTTACAGTGAAAAATGTAGGAAATTCAAACCGGCACTAGGAAACAGACTGAGAAACCAGGGTAAAAATTTGTCCTACAACCCGTTCCTTTTGTGCTAGATGAACGAACGTCTCTCGACATGCTCAGTTCTGAGAGATAAGTATGAGTGAAAGCCGTCTTTCAACTAACTTGGTGGGAACACAAAGTTTCTTTTCAGTTGCAATCTCCATTCCATACATATATATGGATATGTACTAGCTCCCACTCGGTTTTACAATGAAAACTGCAGGAACTTCAACCCGGCAGTAGGAATCAGACTGAGAAACCATAGTAAATGTTTCTCCTGAAACCCTTTCCCTTTGTGCTTGATGAACGAATGTCTCTCCACATGCTCATTTCTGAGAGATAAGTTTGTGTGAAAGCCGTCCTTCAACTAGCTTGTTGGGAACACAAAGTTACTTTTCATTTGCAAACTCCACTCCATACATATATATGAGGAGGTTAAAGCTCCAAATCGGATTTACAGTGAAAAATGCAGGAAATTCAAACCGGCACTAGGAAACAGACTGAGAAACCAGAGTAAAAGTTTCTCTTGCAACCCGTTCCCTTTTTGCTAGATGAACGAACGTCTCTCTAAATGCTCATTTCTAAGAGATAAGTGTGTGTGAAAGCCGTCCTTCACCAGGCTTGTTGGGAACACAAAGTTTCTTTTCACTTGCAAACTCCACTCCATATATATATATGGGTAGGAACTAGCTCCAAATCGGTTTACAGTGAAAACTTCAATAACATCAAACCGGCACTAGGAAACATACTGAGAAACCAGAGTATAAGTTTCTTCTGCAACCCGTTCCATTTGTTCTAGATGAACGAACGTCTCTTCACATGCTCAGATTTGAGAGATAATTGTGTGTGAAAGTCGTTCTTCAACTAGCTTGTTGGGAACACAAAGTTTCTTTTCACTTGCAAACTCCACTGCATACATACATATATGGGGAGGTACTAGCTCCATCTCGTTTTACAGTGAAAACTGCAGGAATTTCAAACCGGCACTAGGAAACAGACTGAGAATCCAGAGTAAAAGTTTCTCCTGTAACCAGTTCCATATTTGCTAGATGAACGAACGTCTCTCGACATGCTCAGTACTGAGAGATAAGTGTGAGTGGAAGCCGTCCTTCACCTAGCTTGTTGAGATCACAAAGTTTCTTTTCAGTTGCAAACTCCACTCCATACATATATATGGATAGGTACTAGCTCCAACTATATTTTACAGTGAAAACTGCAGGCACTTCAAACCGGCATTAGGAAAAAGACTGAGAAACCAGAGTAAATGTTTCTCCTGCAACCAGTTCCCTTTGTGCTAATTGAACGAACGTCTCTCCAAATGCTCAGTTCTAAGAGATAAGTGTGTTTGAAAGCCGTCCTTCACCTAGCTTTTTGGGAACACAAAGTTTCTTTTCAATTGCCAACTCCACTCCATACATATGTATGGGGATGTACTAGCTCCAACTCGGTTTTACAGTGAAAACTTCAGGAACATCAAACCGGCACTAGGAAACAGACTGAGAAACCAGAGTAAAAGTTTCTCCTGAAACCCGTTCCCTTTGTGCTAGATGAACGAACGTCTCTCCACATGCTCAGTTCTGAGAGATATGTGTGTGTGAAAACCGTCCTTCACCTAGCTTGTTGGGAACACAAAGTTTCTTTTCACTTGCAAATTTCACTCCATAAATATATATGGGGAGGTACAGCTCCAACTCGGTTTTACTGTGAAAAATGCAGGAACTTCAAACCGGCACTAGGAAACAGACTGAGAAACCAGAGTAAAAGTTTCCCCTGCAACCCATTCCCTTTGTGCTAGATGAACGAAAGTCTTTCCACATTCTCAGTTCTGAGAAATAATTTTGTGTGAAAGCCGTTCTTCACCTAGCTTGTTGGGAACACAAATTTTCTTTTAAGTTGCAAACTCCACTCCATACATATATATGGGGAGGTACTAGCTCCAACTCGATTTTACTGTGAAAACTGCAGGAAATTCAAACCGGCATTAGGAAACAGACTGAGAGACCACAGTAATAGTTTCCCCCGCAACCGATTCCCTTTGTGCTAGATGAACGAAATCTTTCCACTTGCTCAGTTCTGAGAGATAATTGTGTGTGAAAGCCGTACTTCACCTAGCTTGTTGGGAACACAAAGTTTCTTTTCACTTGCAAACTCCAATCCATACATATATATGGGGAGGTACTTGCTCCAACTCGCTTTTACAGTGAAAACTGTAGGAACATCAGAGCGGCAGTAAGAAACAAACTGAGAAAACAGAGTAAAAGTTTCTCCTGCAACCCTTTCCCTTTGTGCTAGATGAACGAACGTTTCTTCACATGCTCAGATTTGAGAGATAATTGTGTGTGAAAGCCGTCCTTCAACTAGCTTTTTGGGAACACAAAGATTCCTTTCAATTGCAAAATCAAATGCATACAAATATATGGGGAGGTACAAGCTCCAACTCGGTTTTACAGTGAAAACTGCAGGAAGTTCAAACCGGCACTAGAACACAGACTAAGAAATCAGAGAAAAAGTTTCCCCTGCAACAGGTTCCCTTTGTGCTAGATGAACGTACGTCTCTCGACATGCTCAGTTCTGAGAGATATGTGTGTGTGAAAGCCACCCTACACATATCTTGTTGGGAACACAAATTTTCTTTTAAGTTGCCAACTCCACTCCATACATATAAATGGGGAGGTAGTAGCTCCAACTCTGTTTTACAGTGAAAACTGCAGGAACTTCAAACCGGCACTAGGAAAAAGACTGAGAAACCAGATTAAAAGTTTCTCCTGCAAACCGTTCCCTTTGTGCTAGATGAACGAACGTCTCTCGACATGCTCAGTTGTGAGAGATGAGTGTGTGTGAAAGCCGTCCTTCAACTAGCTTGTTGGGAACAAAAAATTTCTTTTCAGTTTCAAACTCCACTCCATGCATATATATGGGGAGATAATAGCTCCAACTCGGTTTTACAGTGAAAACTGCAGGAACTTCAAAACGGCACTAGGAAACAGACTGAGAAACCAGATTAAAAGTTACCCCTGCAACCCGTTCCATTGGTGCTAGATGAACGAACGTCACCCCACATGCTCAGTTCTGAGTTATAAGTGTGTGTGAAGAATTCCTTCACCAACTTGTTGGGAACACAAGATTCTTTTCACTTAAAATATCCACTCCATACATATATATGGATAGGTACTAGCTCCAACTCGGTTTTACAGTGAAAACTGCAGGAACTTCAAACCGGCAGTAGGAATCAGACTGAGAATCCACAGTAAATGTTTCTCCTGCAACCCTTTCCTTTGTGCTAGATGAACGAAAGTCTCTCCACATTCTCAGTTCTGAGAGATAAGTGTGTGTGAAAGCCGTCCTTCAACTAGCTTGTTGGGAACAGAAAGTTTCTTTTCACTTGCCAACTCCACTCCATACATATATATGGGTAGGTACTAGCTCCAAATCGGTTTTACAGTGAAAACTTCAGGAACATCAAACCGGCCCTAGGAAACAGACTGAGATAACAAAGTAAAAGTTTCTCCTGCAACCCGTTCCATTTGTGCTAGATGAACGAACGTCTCTTCACATGCTCAGATTTGAGAGATAATTGTGTGTGAAAGCCGTCCTTCAACTAGCTTGTTGGGAACACAAAGTTTCTTTTCACTTGCAAACTCGACTTCATAGATACATATATGAGGAGGTACTAGCTTCAACTCGGTTTTACAGTGAAAACTGCAGGAAATTCAAACCGGCACTAGGAAACAGACTGATAACCCTGAGTAAAAGTTTCCCTGCATACCATTCCCTTTCTGCTAGATGAACGAACGTCTCTCGACATCCTCAGTTCTGAGAGATATGTGTGTGTGAAAGGCGTCCTTCACCAAGCTTGTTGGGAAAAAAAGTTTCTTTTCTCTTGCAAACTCCACTCCATACATATATACGTGGAGGTAATAGCTCCAACTCGGTTTTACACTGAAAAGTGCAGGAACTTCAAACCGGCACTAGGAAACAGACTGAGAAACCAAAGTAAAAGTTTCTCTTGCAACCCGTTCCTTTTGTGCTAGATGAACGAACGTCTCTCGACATGTTCAGTTCTGAGAGATAAGTTTGTGTGAAAGCCGTCCTTCAACTAGCTTGTTGGGAACACAAATTTTCTTTTCACTTGCAAACTCGACTCCAAACATATATATGGGGAGGTACTAGCTCCAACACTGTTTTAAAGTGAAAACTGCAGGAACTTCAAACCGGCAGTAGGAAACAGTCTGAGAAACCAGAGTAAAAGTTCCTCCTTAGACCCATTCCATTTGTGCTAGATGAACGAAATTCTTTCCACATGCTCAGTTCTGAGAGATAAGTGTGTGTGAAAGCCGCCTTCACCTAGCTTGTTGGGAAAAGAAACTTTCTTTTAAGTTGCAAAACCCACACCATACATATATATGGGGAGGTACTAGCTCCAACTCGGTTTTACCTAGAAAACTGCAGGAAATTCAAAGCGGCACTAGGAAACAGACTGAGAAACCAGAGTAAAATTTTCTCCTGCAAAGCGTTCCCATTGTGCTAGATGAACGAACGTCTCTCCACATGCTCATATCTGAGAGATAAGTGTGTGTGAAAGCCGTCCTTCACCAGGCTTGTTGGGAATACAAAGTTTCTTTTCACTTGCAAAATCCAACCCATACAAATATATGGTGAGGTACGAGCTCCAACTCGGTTTTACAGTGAAAACTGCAGGAACTTCAAACCGGCACAAGGAAACAGACTGAGAAACCAGAGTAAAAGTTTCTCCTGCAACACATTCCTTTGTGCTAGATGAACGAAAGTCTCTCCACATGCTCTGTTCTGGGAGATAAGTGTGTGTGAAAGCCATCCTTCACCTAGCTTGTTGGGAACACAAAGTTTCTTTTCAGTTGCAAACTGCACTCCATACATATATATGGGGAGGTACTAGCTCCAACTCGGTTTTACAGTGAAAACTGCAGGATCTTCAAACCGGCAGTAGGAAACAGACTTAGAAACCAGAGTAAAATTTCTCCTACAACCCGTTCACTTTGTGCTAGATGAACGAACGTCTCTCCACATGCTCAGTTCTGAGAGATAATTGTGTGTAAAAGCCGTCCTTCACCTAGCTTGTTGGGAACACATATTTTCTTTTCACTATCAAACTCCACTCCACATATATATATGGGGAGATACTAGCTCCAACTCGGTTTTACAGTGAAAACTGCAGGAACTTCAAACCGGCAGTAGGAAACAGACTGAGAAACAAGAATAAAATTTTCTCCTGCAACCCATTCCCTTTGTGCTAGATGAAAGAACGTCTCTCCACATGCTAACTTCTGAGAGATATGTGTGTGTGAAAGCCGTCCTTCACCTAGCGTGTTGGGAACACAAAGATTCTTTTCACTTGCAAACCCCACTCCATACATATATATGGGGAGATAATAGCTCCAACTCGGTTTTACAGTGAAAACTGCAGGAATTTCAAACCGGCACTAGGAAATATACTGAGAAACCCGAGTAAACGTTACTCCTGCAACCCGTTCCATTGGTGCTAGTTGAACGAACGTCACCCATCATGCTCAGTTCTGAGTGATAAGTGTGTGTGAAAGACTTCCTTCACCAACTTGTTGGGAACAAAAAGAATCTTTTCACTTGAAAAATCCACTCAATACATATATATGGGGTGGTACGAGCTCTAACTCGGTTTTACAGTGAAAACTGCAGGACCTTCAAACCGGCACTAGGAAACAGACTGAGAACCCACAGTAAAAGTTTCTCCTGCAACCCGTTCATTTGTGCTAGATGAACGAATGTCTCTCCACATGCTCATTTCTGAGAGATAAATTTGTGTGAAAGCCGTCCTTCATCAAGCTTGTTGGGAACACAAAGTTTCTTTTCATTTGCAAACTCCACTCCAAACATATATGTGGGGAGGTAATAGCTCCAAAACGTTTTTACAGTGAAAAATGCAGGAACTTCATACCGGCACTAGGAAACAGACTGAGAAACCAGAATAAAAGTTTCTCTTGCAACCCGTTCCCTTTTTGCTAGATGAACGAACGTCTCTCCAAATGCTCATTTCTAAGAGATAAGTGTGTGTGAAAGCCGTCCTTCACAAGGCTTGTTTTGAACACAAAGTTTCTTTTCACTTGCCAACTCCACTCCATACATATATATGGGTAGGTACAAGCTCCAAATCGGTTTTACAGTGAAAACTGCGGGAACTTCAAACCGGCACTAGGAAACAGACTGAGAAATCAGAGTAAAAGTTTCCCTGCAAAACGTTCCCTTTGTGCTAGATGAACGAACGTCTCTCGACATGCTCAGTTCTGAGAGATAAGTGTGTGTGAAAGCCGTCCTTCACCTAGCTTGTTGGGAACACAAAGTTTCTTTTCACTTGCAAACTGCACTCCATACATATATATGGGGAGGTACTAGCTCCATTTCGGTTTTACA
The DNA here is from genome assembly GCF_048773025.1 of Camelus bactrianus. Taxonomy (NCBI): domain Eukaryota; kingdom Metazoa; phylum Chordata; class Mammalia; order Artiodactyla; family Camelidae; genus Camelus; species Camelus bactrianus. Next base: position 137,128,625 of record NC_133539.1, on the reverse strand, counting down.
GTGAAAAATGCAGGAACTTCAAACCGGCACTAGGAAACAGACTGAGAAACCAGAGTAAAAGTTTCTCCTGCAACCCGTTCCCTTTATGCTAGATGAACGAACGTCTCTCGACATGCTCAGTTCTGAGAGATAAGTTTGTGTGAAAGCCGTTCTTCAACTAGCTTGTTGGGAACACAAAATTTCTTTTCAGTTGCAAACTCCACTCCATACATTTATATGGGGAGATAATAGCTCCAACTCGGTTTTACAGTGAAAACTGCAGGAACTTCAAACCGGCATTAGGAAACAGACTGAGAAACCCGAGTAAACGTTACTCCTGCAATCCGTTCCATTGGTGCTAGATGAACGAACGTCTCCCCACATGCTCTGTTCTGAGTGATAAGTGTGTGTGAAAGACTTCCTTCACCAACTTCTTGCGAACACAAACATTCTTTTCACTTGAAAAATCCACTCCATACATATATATGGGGAGGTACGATCTCTAACTCGGTTTTACAGTGAAAACTGCAGGAACTTCAAACCGGCACTAGGAAACAGACTGAGAAACCAAAGTAAAAGTTTCTCCTGCAACCCGTTCCTTTTGTGCTAGATGAACGAACGTCTCTCGACATGTTCAGTTCTGAGAGATAAGTTTGTGTGAAAGGCGTCCTTCAACTAGCTTGTTGGGAACACAAATTTTCTTTTCACTTGCAAACTCGACTCCAAACATATATATGGGGAGGTACTAGCTCCAACACTGTTTTAAAGTGAAAACTGCAGGAACTTCAAACCGGCAGTAGGAAACAGTCTGAGAAACCAGAGTAAAAGTTCCTCCTTAGACCCATTCCATTTGTGCTAGATGAACGAAATTCTTTCCACATGCTCAGTTCTGAGAGATAAGTGTGTGTGAAAGCCGCCTTCACCTAGCTTGTTGGGAAAACAAACTTTCTTTTAAGTTGCAAAACCCACACCATACATATATATGGGGAGGTACTAGCTCCAACTCGGTTTTACCTAGAAAACTGCAGGAAATTCAAAGCGGCACTAGGAAACAGACTGAGAAACCAGAGTAAAATTTTCTCCTGCAAAGCGTTCCCATTGTGCTAGATGAACGAACGTCTCTCCACATGCTCATTTCTGAGAGATAAGTGTGTGTGAAAGCCGTCCTTCACCAGGCTTGTTGGGAATACAAAGTTTCTTTTCACTTGCAAAATCCAACCCATACAAATATATGGTGAGGTACGAGCTCCAACTCGGTTTTACAGTGAAAACTGCAGGAACTTCAAACCGGCACAAGGAAACAGACTGAGAAACCAGAGTAAAAGTTTCTCCTGCAACACATTCCTTTGTGCTAGATGAACGAAAGTCTCTCCACATGCTCAGTTCTGAGAGATAATTGTGTGTAAAAGCCCTCCTTCACCTAGCTTGTTGGGAACACATATTTTCTTTTCACTATCAAACTCCACTCCACATATATATATGGGGAGATACTAGCTCCAACTCGGTTTTACAGTGAAAACTGCAGGAACTTCAAACCGGCAGTAGGAATCAGACTGAGAAACAAGAATAAAATTTTCTCCTGCAACCCATTCCCTTTGTGCTAGATGAAAGAACGTCTCTCCACATGCTAACTTCTGAGAGATAAGTGTGTGTGAAAGCCGTCCTTCACCTAGCATGTTGGGAACACAAAGATTCTTTTCATTTGCAAACTCCACTCCATACATATATATGGGGAGATAATAGCTCCAACTCGGTTTTACAGTGAAAACTGCAGGAATTTCAAACCGGCACTAGGAAATATACTGAGAAACCCGAGTAAACGTTACTCCTGCAACCCGTTCCATTGGTGCTAGTTGAACGAACGTCACACATCATGCTCAGTTCTGAGTGATAAGTGTGTGTGAAAGACTTCCTTCACCAACTTGTTGGGAACAAAAAGATTCTTTTCACTTGAAAAATCCACTCCATACATATATATGGGGAGGTACGAGCTCTAACTCGGTTTTACAGTGAAAACTGCAGGAACTTCAAACAGGCACTAGGAAATAGACTGAGAAACCAGAGTTAAAGTTTCTCCTGCAACCCGTTCATTTGTGCTAGATGAACGAATGTCTCTCCACATGCTCATTTCTGAGAAATAAATTTGTGTGAAAGCCGACCTTCATCAAGCTTGTTGGGAACACAAAGTTACTTTTCATTTGCAAACTCCAATCCAAACATATATGTGGGGAGGTAATAGCTCCAAAACGTTTTTACAGTGAAAAATGCAGGAACTTCATACCGGCACTAGGAAACACACTGAGAAACCAGAATAAAAGTTTCTCTTGCAACCCGTTCTCTTTTTGCTAGATGAACGAACGTCTCTCCAAATGCTCATTTCTAAGAGATAAGTGTGTGTGAAAGCCGTCCTCCACAAGGCTTGTTTTGAACACAAAGTTTCTTTTCACTTGCCAACTCCACTCCACACATATATATGGGTAGGTACTAGCTCCAAATTGGTTTTACAGTGAAAACTGCAGGAACTTCAAACCGGCACTAGGAAACAGACTGAGAAATCAGAGTAAAAGTTTCCCTGCAAAACGTTCCCTTTGTGCTAGATGAACGAACGTCTCTCGACATGCTCAGTTCTGAGAGATAAGTGTGTGTGAAAGCCGTCCTTCACCTAGCTTGTTGGGAACACAAAGTTTCTTTTCACTTGCAAACTGCACTCCATACATATATATGGGGAGGTACTAGCTCCATTTCGGTTTTACAGTGAAAAATGCAGGAACTTCAAACCGGCACTAGGAAACAGACTGAGAAACCAGAGTAAAAGTTTCTCCTGCAACCCGTTCCCTTTGTGCTAGATGAACGAACGTCTCTCGACATGCTCAGTTCTGAGAGATAAGTTTGTGTGAAAGCCGTCCTTCACCTAGCTTGTTGGGAACACAAAGTTTCTTTTCAATTGCAAACTCCACTCCATACATATATATGGGGAAGTACGGGCTCTAACTCGGTTTTACAGTGAAAACTGCAGGAAATTCAAACCGGCACTAGGAAACAAACTGAGAAACCAGAGTAAAAGTTTCTCCTGCAACCCGTTCATTTGTGCTAGATGAACGAACGTCTCTCCACATGCTCAATTCTGAGATATAAATGTGTGTGAAAGTCGTCCTTCACCTAGATTGTTGGGAACACAAAGTTTCTTTTCAGTTGCAAAATCCACTCAATATATTTATATTTGGAGGTACTAGCTTCAACTCGGTTTTACATTGACAACTGCAGGAACTTCAAACCGGCACTAGGAAATAGACTGTGAAACTAGAGTTAAAGTTACTCCTGCAAACATTTCCCTTTGTGCTAAATGAACGAATTTCTCTCCACATGCTCAGTTCTGAGAGATAAGTGTGTGTGAAAGCCGTTCTTCACCTAGCTTGTTGGGAACACAAAATTTCTTTTCAGTTGCAAACTCCACTCCATACATTTATATGGGGAGATAATAGCTCCAACTCTGTTTTACAGTGAAAACTCCAGGAACTTCAAACCGGCACTAGGAAACAGACTGAGAAACCCGAGTAAACGTTACTCCTGCAATCCGTTCCATTGGTGCTAGATGAACGAACGTCACCCCACATGCTCTGTTCTGAGTGATAAGTGTGTGTGAAAGACTTCCTTCACCAACTTGTTGGGAACACAAAGATTCTTTTCACTTGAAAAATCCACTCCATACATATATATGGGGAGGTACGAGCTCTAACTCGGTTTTACAGTGAAAACTGCAGGAACTTCAAACCGGCAGTAGGAATCAGACTGAGAAACAAGAGTAAATGTTTCTCCTGCAACCCGTTCCCTTTGTGCTAGATAAACGAATGTCGCTCCACATGCTCATTTCTGAGAGATAAGTTTGTGTGAAAGCCGTCCTTCAACATGCTTGTTTGGAACACAAAGATTATTTTCATTTGCAAACTGCACTCCATAAAAATATATGGGGAGGTACTAGCTCCAACGCGGTTTTACAGTGAAAACTGCAGGAACTTCAAACAGGCAGTAGGAAACAGACTGAGAAACCAGGGTAAAAATTTCTCCTGCAACCCGTTCCCTTTGTGCTAGATGAACGAACGTCTCTTCACATGCTCAGTTTTGAGAGATAATTGTGTGTGAAAGCCGTCCTTCACCTAGCTTGTTGGGAACACAAAGTTTCTTTTCACTTGCAAACACCACTGCATACATACATATATGGGGAGGTACTAGCTCCATTTCGGTTTTACAGTGAAAACTGCAGGATCTTCAAACCGGCACTAGGAAACAGACTGAGAAATCAGAGTAAAAGTTTCCCTGCAAAACGTTCCCTTTGTGCTAGATGAACGAACGTCTCTCGACTTGCTCAGTTCTGAGAGATAAGTGTGTGTGAAAGCCGTCCTTCACCTAGCTTGTTGGGAACACAAAGTTTCTTTTCACTTCAAACTCCACTCCATACATATATATGGGGTGGTACTAGCTCCAAATCGGTTTTACAGTGAAAACTGAAGGAACATCAAACCGGCACTAGGAAACAGACTGAGAAACCACAGTAAAAGTTTCTCCTGCAACCCGATCCCTTTGTGCTAGATGAAAGAACGTCTCTCGACATGCTCAGTTCTGAGAGATAATTTTGTGTGAAAGCCGTTCTTCACCTAGCTTGTTGGGAACACAAAGTTTCTTTTCACTTGCCAACTCCACTCCATACATATATATGGGGAGGTCCTAGCTCCAACTCTGTTTTAAAGTGAAAACTGCAGGAACTTCAAACCGGTAGTAGGAAACATACTGAGAAACCAGAGTAAAAGTTTCCCCTGCAAACAATTCCCTTTGTGCTAGATGAACGAAATTCTTTCCACATGCTCAGTTCTGAGAGATAAGTGTGTGTGAAAGCCGTACTTCACCTAGCTTGTTGGGAACACAAAGTTTCTTTTAAGTTGCAAACCCCACTCCATACATATATATGGGGAGGTACTAGCTCCAACTCGGTTTTACCTAGAAAACTGCAGGAAATACAATGCGGCACTAGGAAACAGACTGAGAAACCCGAGTAAATGTTACTCCTGCAACCCGTTCCATTGTTGCTAGATGAACGAACTTCACCCCACATGCTCAGTTCTGAGTGATAAGTGTGTGTGAAAGACTTACTTCACCAACTTGTTGGGAACACAAAGATCCTTTTCACTTGAAAAATCCACTCCATACATATATATGGGGAAGTACGAGCTCTAACTCGGTTTTACAGTGAAAACTGCAGGAACTTCAAACCGGCACTAGGAAACAGACTGAGAAACCAGAGTAAAAGTTTCTCCTGCAACCCATTCATTTGTGCTAGATGAACGAACGTCGCTCCACATGCTCAGTTCTGAGAGATAAATGTGTGTGAAAGCCGTCCTTCACCTAGATTGTTGGGAACACAAAGTTTCTTTTCAGTTGCAAATTCCACTCCATACATTTATATGGGGAGGTTCTAGCTTCAACTCGGTTTTACATTGAAAACTGCAGGAAATTCAAACCGGCATTAGGAAACAGACAGAGAAACCAGAGTAAAATTTTCCCTTGCAACCCGTTCCCTTTTTGCTAGATGAACGAACGTCTCTCCATATGCTCATTTCTAAGAGATAAGTGTGTGTGAAAGCCGTCCTTCACCAGGCTTGTTGGGAATACAAAGTTTCTTTTCACTTGCCAACTCCACTCCATACATATATATGGGTATGTACTAGCTCCAAATCGGTTTTACATTGAAAACTTCAGGAATATCAAACCGGCACTAGGAAACATACTGAGAAACCAGAGTAAAAGTTTCTCCTGCAAACCGTTCCATTTGTGCTAGATGAACGAACGTCTCTTCACATGCTCAGATTTGAGAGATAATTGTGTGTGAAAGCCGTCCTTCAACTAGCTTGTTGGGAACACAAAGTTTCTTTTCACTTGCAAACTCCACTGCATACATACATATATGGGGAGGTACTAGCTCCATCTTGGTTTTACAGTGAAAACTGCAGGACCTTTAAACCGGCACTAGGAAACAGACTGAGAAATCAGAGTAAAAGTTTCCCTGCAAAACGTTACCTATGTGCTAGATGAACGAACGTCTCTCGACATGCTCAGTTCTGAGAGACAAGTGTGGGTGAAAGCCATCCTTCACCAGGCTTCTTGGGAACACAAAGTTTCTTTTCACTTGCCAACTCCACTCCATACATATATATGGGTAGGTACTAGCTCCAAATCGGTTTTACAGTGAAAACTTCAGGAACATCAAACCGGCACTAGGAAACAGACTGAGAAACCAGAGTAAAAGTTTCCCCTGCAACCCGTTCCATTTGTGCTAGATGAACGAACGTCTCTTCACATGCTCAGATTTGAGAGATAACTGTGTGTGAAAGCCGTCCTTCACCTAGCTTGTTGGGAACACAAAGTTTCTTTTCACTTGCAAACTCCACTCCATACATATATATGGGGAGGTACTAGCTCCAACTCTGTTTTAAAATGAAAACTGCAGGAATTTCAAACCGGCACTAGGAAACAGACTGAGAAACCCGAGTAAACTTTACTCCTGCAACCCGTTCCATTGGTGCTAGATGAACGAACGTCACCCCACATGCTCAGTTCTGAGTGTTAAGTGTGTGTGAAAGAATTACTTCACAAACTTGATGGGAACACAAATATTCTTTTCACTTGAAAAATCCACTCCATACATATATATGGGGAGGTACGAGCTCTAACTCGGTTTTACAGTGAAAACTGCAGGAACTTCAAACCGGCACTAGGAAACAGACTGAGAAACCAGAGTAAAAGTTTCTCCTGCAACCCGTTCATTTGTGCTAGATGAACGAACGTCTCTCCACATGCTCAGTTCTGAGAGATAAATGTGTGTGAAAGCCGTTCTTCACCTAGCTTGTTGGGAACACAAAGATTCTATTCATTTGCAAACTCCACTCCATACAAATATATGGGGGGTATTAGGTCCAACACGGTTTTACAGTGAAAACTGCAGGAACTTCAAACCGGCACTAGGAAACAGACTGAGAAACCAGGGTAAAAATTTCTCCTGCAACCCGTTCCCTTTGTGCTAGATGAACGAACGTCTCTTCACATGCTCAGATTTGAGAGATAATTGTGTGTGAAAGCCGTCCTTCACCTAGATTGTTGGGAACACAAAGATCCTTTTCATTTGCAATCTCCACTCCATACATATATATGGGGAGGTACTAGCTCCAAATCGGTTTTACAGTGAAAAATGCAGGAACTTCAAACCGGCAGTAGTAATCAGACTGAGAAACCAGAGTAAATGTTTCTCCTGCAACCCGTTCCCTTTGTGCTAGATGAACGAATGTCTCTCCACATGCTCATTTCTGAGAGATAATTTTGTGTGAAAGCCGTCCTTCAACATGCTTGTTGGGATCACAAATTTTCTTTTCATTTGCAAACTCCAATCCATACATATATATGTGGAGGTAATAGCTCCAACACGGTTTTACAGTGAAAAATGCAGGAACTTCAATCCGGCACTAGGAAACAGACTGAGAAACCAGAGTAAAAGTTTCTCTTGCAACACGTTCCCTTTTTGCTAGATGAACGAACGTCTCTCCAAATGCTCATTTCTAAGTGAAAAGTGTGTGTGAAAGCCGTCTTTCACCAGGCTTGTTCGGAACACAAAGTTTCTTTTCATTTGCCAACTCCACTCCATACATATATATGGGTAGGTACTAGCTCAAAATCTGTTTTACAGTGAAAACTTCAGGAACATCAAACCGGCACTAGGAAACATACTGAGACCAGAGTAAAAGATTCTCCTGCAACCCGTTCCATTTGTGCTAGATGAACGAACGTCTCTTCACATGCTCAGATTTGAGAGATAATTGTGTGTGAAAGCCGTCCTTCAACTAGCTTGTTGGGAACACAAAGTTTCTTTTCACTTGCAAACTCCACTGCATACATACATATATGGGGAGGTACTAGCTCCATCCCGGTTTTACAGTGAAAACTGCAGGAACTTCAAACCGGCACTAGGAAACAGACTGAGAAATCAGAGTAAAAGTTTCCCTGCAAAACATTCCCTTTTTTGCTAGATGAACGAACGTCTGTCGACATGCTCATTTCTGAGAGATAAGTGTGTGTGAAAGCCGTCCTTCACCTAGCTTGTTGGGAACACAAAGTTTCTTTTCACTTGCAAACTCCACTCCATACATATAAATGGGGAGGTACTAGCTCCAACTCGGTTTTACTGTGAAAAATGCAGGAACTTCAAAACGGCACTAGGAAACAGACTGAGAAACCAGAGTAAAAGTTTCTCCTGCAACCCGTTCCCTTTGTGCTATATGAACGAACGTCTCTCGACATGCTCAGTTCTGAGAGATAAGTTTGTGTAAAGCCGTCCTTCACCTAGCTTGTTGGGAACACAAAGTTTCTTTTCACTTGCAAACTCCACTCCATACATATATATGGGGAGGTACTAGCTCCAAATCTGTTTTAAAGTGAAAACTGCAGGAACTTCAAACCGGTGGTAGGAAACAGAGTGATAAACCAGAGTAAAAGTTTCCCCTGCAACACATTCCCTTTGTGCTAGATGAACGAAATTTTTTCCACATGCTCAGTTCTGAGAGATAAGTGTGTGTGAAAGCCGTACTTCACCTAGCTTGTTGGGAACACAAAGTTTCTTTTAAGTTGCAAACCCCACTCCATAGATATATATGGGGAGGTACTAGCTCCAACTCGGTTTTACCTAGAAAACTGCAGGAAATTCAAACCGGCACTAGGAAACAGACTGAGAAACCAGAGTAAAATTTTCTCCTGCAACCCGTTCCCTTTGTACTAGATGAACGAACGTCTCACAACATGCTCAGTTCTGAGGGATAAGTGTGTGTGAAAGCCGTCCTTCACCAGGCTTGTTGGGAATACAAATTTTCTTTTCACTATCAAACTCCACTCCATACATATTTATGGGGAGATAATAGCTCCAACTCGGTTTTACAGTGAAAACTGCAGGAACTTCAAACCGGCAAAAGGAAACAGACTGAGAAACCAGGGTAAAAATTTCTCCTGCAACCCGTTCCCTTTGTGCTAGATGAACGAACGTCTCTTCACATGCTCAGATTTGAGAGATAATTGTGTGTGAAAGCCGTCCTTCAACTAGCTTGTTGGGAACAAAAAGTTTCTTTTCACTTGCAAACTCCACTGCATACATACATATATGGGGAGGTACTAGCTCCATCTCGGTTTTACAGTGAAAACTGCAGGAACTTCAAACCGGCACTAGGAAACAGACTGAGAAACCAGAGTAAAAGTTTCTCCTGCAACCCGTTCCCTTTGTGCTATATGAACGAACGTCTCTCGACATGCTCAGTTCTGAGAGATAAGTTTGTGTAAAGCCGTCCTTCACCTAGCTTGTTGGGAACACAAAGTTTCTTTTCACTTGCAAACTCCACTCCATACATATATATGGGGAGGTACTAGCTCCAAATCTGTTTTAAAGTGAAAACTGCAGGAACTTCAAACCGGTAGTAGGAAACAGAGTGATAAACCAGAGTAAAAGTTTCCCCTGCAACACATTCCCTTTGTGATAGATGAACGAAATTCTTTCCACATGCTCAGTTTTGAGAGATAAGTGTGTGTGAAAGCCGTACTTCACCTAGCTTGTTGGGAACACAAAGTTTCTTTTAAGTTGCAAACCCCACTCCATAGATATATATGGGGAGATAATAGCTCCAACTCGGTTTTACAGTGAAAACTGCAGGAATTTCAAACCGGCACTAGGAAGCAGACTGAGAAACCCGAGTAAACGTTACTCCTGCAACCAGTTCCATTGGTGCTAGATGAACGAACGTCACCCCACATGCTCAGTTCTGAGTGATAAGTGTGTGTGGAAGACTTCCTTCACAAACTTGTTGGGAACACAAATATTCTTTTCACTTGAAAAATCCACTCCATACATATATATGGGGAGGTACGAGCTCTAACTCGGTTTTACAGTGAAAACTGCAGGAACTTCAAACCGGCACTAGGAAAAAGACTGAGAAACCAGAGTAAAAGTTCCTCCTGCAACCCGTTCATTTGTGCTAGATGAACGAACGTCTCTCCACATGCTCAGTTCTGAGAGATAAATGTGTGTGAATGCCGTTCTTCACATTGCTTGTTGGGAACACAAAGATTCTTTTCATTTGCAAACTCCACTCCATACAAATATATGGGGGGGTATTAGGTCCAACACGGTTTTACAGTGAGAACTGCAGGAACTTCAAACCGGCACTAGGAAACAGACTGAGAAACCAGGGTAAAAATTTCTCCTGCAACCCGTTCCCTTTGTGCTAGATGAACGAACGTCTCTTCACATGCTCAGATTTGAGAGATAATTGTGTGTGAAAGCCGTCCTTCATCTGGCTTGTTGGGAACACAAAGATGCTTTTCATTTGCAAACTCCACTCCATACATATATATGGGGAGGTACTAGCTCCAAATCGGTTTTACAGTGAAAACTGCAGGAACTACAAACCGGCAGTAGGAATCAGACTGAGAAACATGAGTAAATGTTTCCCATGCAACCCGTTCCCTTTGTGCTAGATGAACGAATGTCTCTCCACATGCTCATTTCTGAGAGATAATTTTGTGTGAAAGCCGTCCTTCAACATGCTTGTTGGGATCACAAATTTTCTTTTCATTTGCAAACTCCACTCCATACATATATATGGGGAGTTAATAGCTCCAACACGTTTTTACAGTGAAAAAAGCAGGAACTTCAATCCGGCACTAGGAAACAGACTGAGAAACCAGAGTAAAAGTTTCTCTTGCAACACGTTCCCTTTTTGCTATATGAACGAACGTCTCTCCAAATGCTCATTTCTAAGAGAAAAGTGTGTGTGAAAGCCGTCTTTCACCAGGCTTGTTGGGAACACAAAGATTCTTTTCATTTGCAAACTCCACTCCATACATATATATGGGTAGGTACTAGCTCCAAATCTGTTTTACAGTGAAAACTTCAGGAACATCAAACCGGCATTAGGAAACATACTGAGACCAGAGTAAAAGATTCTCCTGCAACCCGTTCCATTTGTGCTAGATGAACGAACGTCTCTTCACATGCTCAGATTTGAGAGATAATTGTGTGTGAAAGCCGTCCTTCAACTAGCTTGTTGGGAACACAAAGTTTCTTTTCACTTGCAAACTCCACTGCATACATACATATATGGGGAGGTACTAGCTCCATCTCGCTTTTACAGTGAAAACTGCAGGAAATTCAAACCGGCACTAGGAAACAGACTGAGAAATCAGAGTAAATGTTTCCCTGCAAAACGTTCCCTTTGTGCTAGATGAACGAACGTCTCTCGACATGCTCAGTTCTGAGGGATAAGTGTGTGTGAAAGCCGTCCATCACCAGGCTTGTTGGGAATACAAAGTTTCTTTTCACTTGCAAACTCCACTCCATACATATATATGGGGAGATAATAGCTCCAACTCAGTTTTACAGTGAAAACTGCAGGAATTTCAAACTGGCTCTTGGAAACAGACTGAGAAACCCGAGTAAACGTTACTCCTGCCACCCGTTCCATTGGTGCTAGATGAACGAACGTCACCACACATGCTCAGTTCTGAGTGATAATTGTGTGTGAAAGACTTCCTTCACCAACTTGTTGGGAACACAAATATTCTTTTCACTTGAAAAATCCACTCCATACATATATATGTGAAGGTAGGAGCTCTAACTCGGTTTTACAGTGAAAACTGCAGGAACTTCAAACCGGCACTAGGAAACAGACTGAGAAACCAGAGTATAACTTTCTCCTGCAATCCGATCATTTGTGCTAGATGAACGAACGTCTCTCCACATGCTCAGTTCTGAGAGATAAACGTGTGTGAAAGTCGTCCTTCACCTAGATTGTTGGGAACACAAAGTTTTTTTTCAGTTGAAAAATCCACTCCATACTTTTATATGGGGAGGTAGTAGCTTCAACTCGGTTTTACATTGAAAACTGCAGGAACTTCAAACCGGCACTAAGAAGTAGACTGAGAAACCAGAGTTAAAGTTTCTCCTGCAACCAGTTCCCTTTGTGCTAAATGATCGAAAGACTCTCCACATGCTCAGTTCTGAGAGATAAGTGTGTGTGAAAGCCGTTCTTCACCTAGCTTGTTGGGAACACAAAGATTCTTTTCATTTGCAAACTCCACTCCATACAAATATATGGGGAGGTACTAGCTCCAAATCTGTTTTACAGTGAAAACTGCAGGAACTTCAAACCGGCACTAGGAAACAGACTGAGAAAGCAGGGTAAATATTTCTCCTGGAACCCGTTCCATTTGTGCTAGATGAACGAACGTCTCTTCACATGCTCAGATTTGAGAGATAATTGTGTGTGAAAGCCGTCCTTCACCTATCTTGTTGGGAACACAAAGTTCTTTTCACTTGCAAACTCCACTGCATACACACATATGTGTGGAGGTACTAGCTCCATCTCGGTTTTACAGTGAAAACTGCAGGAACTTCAAACCGGCACTAGGAAACTGACTGAGAAACCAGAGTAAAAGTTTCTCCTGCAACCTGTTCCCTTTGTGCTAGATGAACGAACATCTCTCGACATGCTCAGTTCTGAGAGATAAGTTTGTGTGAAAGCCGTACTTCACCTAGCTTGTTAGGAACACAAAGTTTCTTTTCACTTGCAAAATCCACTCCATACATATATAGGGGGATGTACTAGCTCCAACTCGGTTTTACAGTGAAAACTGCAGGAACTTCAAACCGGCACTAGGAAACAGACTGAGAAACCAGGGTAAAAATTTCTCCTGCAACCCGTTCCCTTTGTGCTAGATGAACGAACGTCTCTTCACATGCTCAGATTTGAGAGATAATTGTGTGTGAAAGCCGTCCTTCATCTGGCTTGTTGGGAACACAAAGATGCTTTTCATTTGCAAACTCCACTCCATACATATATATGGGGAGGTACTAGCTCCAAATCGGTTTTACAGTGAAAACTGCAGGAACTACAAACCGGCAGTAGGAATCAGACTGAGAAACATGAGTAAATGTTTCCCATGCAACCCGTTCCCTTTGTGCTAGATGAACGAATGTCTCTCCACATGCTCATTTCTGAGAGATAATTTTGTGTGAAAGCCGTCCTTCAACATGCTTGTTGGGATCACAAATTTTCTTTTCATTTGCAAACTCCACTCCATACATATATATGGGGAGTTAATAGCTCCAACACGTTTTTACAGTGAAAAAAGCAGGAACTTCAATCCGGCACTAGGAAACAGACTGAGAAACCAGAGTAAAAGTTTCTCTTGCAACACGTTCCCTTTTTGCTATATGAACGAACGTCTCTCCAAATGCTCATTTCTAAGAGAAAAGTGTGTGTGAAAGCCGTCTTTCACCAGGCTTGTTGGGAACACAAAGATTCTTTTCATTTGCAAACTCCACTCCATACATATATATGGGTAGGTACTAGCTCCAAATCTGTTTTACAGTGAAAACTTCAGGAACATCAAACCGGCATTAGGAAACATACTGAGACCAGAGTAAAAGATTCTCCTGCAACCCGTTCCATTTGTGCTAGATGAACGAACGTCTCTTCACATGCTCAGATTTGAGAGATAATTGTGTGTGAAAGCCGTCCTTCAACTAGCTTGTTGGGAACACAAAGTTTCTTTTCACTTGCAAACTCCACTGCATACATACATATATGGGGAGGTACTAGCTCCATCTCGCTTTTACAGTGAAAACTGCAGGAAATTCAAACCGGCACTAGGAAACAGACTGAGAAATCAGAGTAAATGTTTCCCTGCAAAACGTTCCCTTTGTGCTAGATGAACGAACGTCTCTCGACATGCTCAGTTCTGAGGGATAAGTGTGTGTGAAAGCCGTCCATCACCAGGCTTGTTGGGAATACAAAGTTTCTTTTCACTTGCAAACTCCACTCCATACATATATATGGGGAGATAATAGCTCCAACTCAGTTTTACAGTGAAAACTGCAGGAATTTCAAACTGGCTCTTGGAAACAGACTGAGAAACCCGAGTAAACGTTACTCCTGCCACCCGTTCCATTGGTGCTAGATGAACGAACGTCACCACACATGCTCAGTTCTGAGTGATAATTGTGTGTGAAAGACTTCCTTCACCAACTTGTTGGGAACACAAATATTCTTTTCACTTGAAAAATCCACTCCATACATATATATGTGAAGGTAGGAGCTCTAACTCGGTTTTACAGTGAAAACTGCAGGAACTTCAAACCGGCACTAGGAAACAGACTGAGAAACCAGAGTATAACTTTCTCCTGCAATCCGTTCATTTGTGCTAGATGAACGAACGTCTCTCCACATGCTCAGTTCTGAGAGATAAACGTGTGTGAAAGTCGTCCTTCACCTAGATTGTTGGGAACACAAAGTTTTTTTTCAGTTGAAAAATCCACTCCATACTTTTATATGGGGAGGTAGTAGCTTCAACTCGGTTTTACATTGAAAACTGCAGGAACTTCAAACCGGCACTAAGAAGTAGACTGAGAAACCAGAGTTAAAGTTTCTCCTGCAACCAGTTCCCTTTGTGCTAAATGATCGAAAGACTCTCCACATGCTCAGTTCTGAGAGATAAGTGTGTGTGAAAGCCGTTCTTCACCTAGCTTGTTGGGAACACAAAGATTCTTTTCATTTGCAAACTCCACTCCATACAAATATATGGGGAGGTACTAGCTCCAAATCTGTTTTACAGTGAAAACTGCAGGAACTTCAAACCGGCACTAGGAAACAGACTGAGAAAGCAGGGTAAATATTTCTCCTGGAACCCGTTCCATTTGTGCTAGATGAACGAACGTCTCTTCACATGCTCAGATTTGAGAGATAATTGTGTGTGAAAGCCGTCCTTCACCTATCTTGTTGGGAACACAAAGTTCTTTTCACTTGCAAACTCCACTGCATACACACATATGTGTGGAGGTACTAGCTCCATCTCGGTTTTACAGTGAAAACTGCAGGAACTTCAAACCGGCACTAGGAAACTGACTGAGAAACCAGAGTAAAAGTTTCTCCTGCAACCTGTTCCCTTTGTGCTAGATGAACGAACATCTCTCGACATGCTCAGTTCTGAGAGATAAGTTTGTGTGAAAGCCGTACTTCACCTAGCTTGTTAGGAACACAAAGTTTCTTTTCACTTGCAAAATCCACTCCATACATATATAGGGGGATGTACTAGCTCCAACTCGGTTTTACAGTGAAAACTGCAGGAACTTCAAACCGGCACTAGGAAACAGACTGAGAAACCAGGGTAAAAATTTCTCCTGCAACCCGTTCCCTTTGTGCTAGATGAACGAACGTCTCTTCACATGCTCAGATTTGAGAGATAATTGTGTGTGAAAGCCGTCCTTCATCTGGCTTGTTGGGAACACAAAGATGCTTTTCATTTGCAAACTCCACTCCATACATATATATGGGGAGGTACTAGCTCCAAATCGGTTTTACAGTGAAAACTGCAGGAACTACAAACCGGCAGTAGGAATCAGACTGAGAAACATGAGTAAATGTTTCCCATGCAACCCGTTCCCTTTGTGCTAGATGAACGAATGTCTCTCCACATGCTCATTTCTGAGAGATAATTTTGTGTGAAAGCCGTCCTTCAACATGCTTGTTGGGATCACAAATTTTCTTTTCATTTGCAAACTCCACTCCATACATATATATGGGGAGTTAATAGCTCCAACACGTTTTTACAGTGAAAAAAGCAGGAACTTCAATCCGGCACTAGGAAACAGACTGAGAAACCAGAGTAAAAGTTTCTCTTGCAACACGTTCCCTTTTTGCTATATGAACGAACGTCTCTCCAAATGCTCATTTCTAAGAGAAAAGTGTGTGTGAAAGCCGTCTTTCACCAGGCTTGTTGGGAACACAAAGATTCTTTTCATTTGCAAACTCCACTCCATACATATATATGGGTAGGTACTAGCTCCAAATCTGTTTTACAGTGAAAACTTCAGGAACATCAAACCGGCATTAGGAAACATACTGAGACCAGAGTAAAAGATTCTCCTGCAACCCGTTCCATTTGTGCTAGATGAACGAACGTCTCTTCACATGCTCAGATTTGAGAGATAATTGTGTGTGAAAGCCGTCCTTCAACTAGCTTGTTGGGAACACAAAGTTTCTTTTCACTTGCAAACTCCACTGCATACATACATATATGGGGAGGTACTAGCTCCATCTCGCTTTTACAGTGAAAACTGCAGGAAATTCAAACCGGCACTAGGAAACAGACTGAGAAATCAGAGTAAATGTTTCCCTGCAAAACGTTCCCTTTGTGCTAGATGAACGAACGTCTCTCGACATGCTCAGTTCTGAGGGATAAGTGTGTGTGAAAGCCGTCCATCACCAGGCTTGTTGGGAATACAAAGTTTCTTTTCACTTGCAAACTCCACTCCATACATATATATGGGGAGATAATAGCTCCAACTCAGTTTTACAGTGAAAACTGCAGGAATTTCAAACTGGCTCTAGGAAACAGACTGAGAAACCCGAGTAAACGTTACTCCTGCCACCCGTTCCATTGGTGCTAGATGAACGAACGTCACCACACATGCTCAGTTCTGAGTGATAATTGTGTGTGAAAGACTTCCTTCACCAACTTGTTGGGAACACAAATATTCTTTTCACTTGAAAAATCCACTCCATACATATATATGTGAAGGTACGAGCTCTAACTCGGTTTTACAGTGAAAACTGCAGGAACTTCAAACCGGCACTAGGAAACAGACTGAGAAACCAGAGTATAACTTTCTCCTGCAATCCGTTCATTTGTGCTAGATGAACGAACGTCTCTCCACATGCTCAGTTCTGAGAGATAAATGTGTGTGAAAGTCGTCCTTCACCTAGATTGTTGGGAACACAAAGTTTTTTTTCAGTTGAAAAATCCACTCCATACTTTTATATGGGGAGGTAGTAGCTTCAACTCGGTTTTACATTGAAAACTGCAGGAACTTCAAACCGGCACTAAGAAGTAGACTGAGAAACCAGAGTTAAAGTTTCTCCTGCAACCAGTTCCCTTTGTGCTAAATGATCGAAAGACTCTCCACATGCTCAGTTCTGAGAGATAAGTGTGTGTGAAAGCCGTTCTTCACCTAGCTTGTTGGGAACACAAAGATTCTTTTCATTTGCAAACTCCACTCCATACAAATATATGGGGAGGTACTAGCTCCAAATCTGTTTTACAGTGAAAACTGCAGGAACTTCAAACCGGCACTAGGAAACAGACTGAGAAAGCAGGGTAAATATTTCTCCTGGAACCCGTTCCATTTGTGCTAGATGAACGAACGTCTCTTCACATGCTCAGATTTGAGAGATAATTGTGTGTGAAAGCCGTCCTTCACCTATCTTGTTGGGAACACAAAGTTCTTTTCACTTGCAAACTCCACTGCATACACACATATGTGTGGAGGTACTAGCTCCATCTCGGTTTTACAGTGAAAACTGCAGGAACTTCAAACCGGCACTAGGAAACTGACTGAGAAACCAGAGTAAAAGTTTCTCCTGCAACCTGTTCCCTTTGTGCTAGATGAACGAACATCTCTCGACATGCTCAGTTCTGAGAGATAAGTTTGTGTGAAAGCCGTACTTCACCTAGCTTGTTAGGAACACAAAGTTTCTTTTCACTTGCAAAATCCACTCCATACATATATAGGGGGATGTACTAGCTCCAACTCGGTTTTAGAGTGAAAACGGCAGGAACTTCAAACCGGCACCTGGAAACAGACTGAGAAACCAGAGTAAAAGTTTCTCCTGCAACCCGTTCCCTTTGTGCTAGATGAACGAACGTCTCTCGACATGCTCAGTTCTGAGAGATAAGTTTGTGTGAAAGCCGTACTTCACCTAGCTTGTTGGGAACACAAAGTATCTTTTCAATTGCCAACTCCACTCCATACATATATATGGGGTGGTTCTAGCTCCAACTCTGTTTTAAAGAGAAAACTGCAGGAACTTCAAACCCGTAGTAGGAAACAGACTGAGAAACCAGAGTAAAAGTTTCCCCTGCAACCCATTCCCTTTGTGCTAGATGAGCGAAATTTTTCCACATGCTCAGTTCTGAGAGATAATTGTGTGTGAAAGCCGTACTTCACCTTGCTTGTTGGGAACACAAAGTTTCTTTTAAGTTGCAAACCCCACCCCATACATATATATGGGGAGGTACTAGCTCCAACTCGGTTTTCCCTAGAAAACTGCAGGAAATTCAAAGCGGCACTAGGAAACAGACTGAGAAACCCGAGTAAATGTTACTCATGCAACCCGTTCCATTGGTGCTAGATGAACGAACGTCACCCCACATGTTCAGTTCTGAGTGATAAGTGTGTGTGAAAGAAGTCCTTCACCAACTTGTTGGGAACACAAAGATTCTTTTCACTTGAAAAATCCACTCCATACATATATATGGGGAGGTACGAGATCTAACTCGGTTTTACAGTGAAAACTGCAGGAACTTCAAACTGGCAATAGGAAACAGACTGAGAAACCAGAGTAAAAGTTTCTCCTGCAACCCGTTTATTTGTGCTAGATGAACGAACATCTCTTCACATGCTCAGATTTGAGAGATAATTGTGTGTGAAAGCCGTCCTTCAACTAGCTTGCTGGGAACGCAAAGTTTCTTTTCACTTGCAAACTCCACTGCATACATATATATATGGGGAGGTACGAGCTCCATCTCGGTTTTACAGTGAAAACTGCAGGAACTTCAAACCGGCACTAGGAAACAGACTGAGAAATCAGAGTAAAAGTTTCCCTGCAAAAATTTCCCTTTGTGCTAGATGAACGAAAGTCTCTCGACATACTCACTTCTGAGAGATAAGTGTGGGTAAAAGCCGTCCTTCAACAGGCTTCTTGGGAACACAAAGTTTCTTTACAGTTGCAAACTCCACTCCATACATATATATGGGTAGGTACTAGCTCCAAATCGGTTTTACAGTGAAAACTTCAGGAACATCAAACAGGCACTAGGAAACGTACTGAGAAACCAGAGTAAAAGTTTCTCCTGCAACCCGTTCCATTTGTGCTAGATGAACGAACGTCTCTTCACATGCTCAGTTTTGAGAGATAATTGTGTGTGAAAGCCGTCCTTCAACTAGCTTGTTGGGAACAAAAAATTTCTTTTCATTTGCCAACCCAACTCCATACATATATATGGGGAGGGTCTAGCTCCAACTCGGTTTTACAGTGAAAACTGCAAGAACATCAAACCGGCACTAGGAAACAGACTGAGAAACCAGAGTAAAAGTTTCTCCTGCAACCCGTTCCTTTTGTGCTAGATGAACGAACATCTCTCCACATGCTCAGTTCTGAGGGATAAGTGTGTGTGAAAGCCGTCATTCACCTAGCTTGTTGGGAACACAAAATTTCTTTTCAGTTGCAAACCCAACTCCATACATTTATATGGGGAGATAATAGCTCCAACTCGGTTTTACAGTGAAAACTGCAGGAACTTCAAACCGGCACTAGGAAACAGACAGAGAACCCCGAGTAAACGTTACTCCTGCAACCCGTTCCATTGGTGCTAGATGAACGAACGTCACCCCACATGCTCAGTTCTGAGTGATAAGTGTGTGTGAAAGACTTCCTTCACCAACTTGTTGGGAACACAAAGATTCTTTTCACTTGAAAAATCCACTCCATACATATATATGGGGAGGTACGAGCTCTAACTCGGTTTTACAGTGAAAACTGCAGGAAGTTCAAACCGGCACTAGGAATTAGACTGAGAAACCAGAGTTAAAGTTTCTCCTGCAACCCGTTCCATTTGTGCTAAATGAACGAAAGTCTCTCCACATGCTCAGTTCTGAGAGATATGTGTGTTTGATAGCCGTTCTTCAACTAGCTTGTTGGGAACACAAAGATTCTTTTCATTTGCAAACTCCACTCCATACATATATATGGGGAGGTACTAGCTCTAAATCGGTTTTACAGTGAAAAATGTAGGAAATTCAAACCGGCACTAGGAAACAGACTGAGAAACCAGGGTAAAAATTTGTCCTACAACCCGTTCCTTTTGTGCTAGATGAACGAACGTCTCTCGACATGCTCAGTTCTGAGAGATAAGTATGAGTGAAAGCCGTCTTTCAACTAACTTGGTGGGAACACAAAGTTTCTTTTCAGTTGCAATCTCCATTCCATACATATATATGGATATGTACTAGCTCCCACTCGGTTTTACAATGAAAACTGCAGGAACTTCAACCCGGCAGTAGGAATCAGACTGAGAAACCATAGTAAATGTTTCTCCTGAAACCCTTTCCCTTTGTGCTTGATGAACGAATGTCTCTCCACATGCTCATTTCTGAGAGATAAGTTTGTGTGAAAGCCGTCCTTCAACTAGCTTGTTGGGAAGACAAAGTTACTTTTCATTTGCAAACTCCACTCCATACATATATATGAGGAGGTTAAAGCTCCAAATCGGATTTACAGTGAAAAATGCAGGAAATTCAAACCGGCACTAGGAAACAGACTGAGAAACCAGAGTAAAAGTTTCTCTTGCAACCCGTTCCCTTTTTGCTAGATGAACGAACGTCTCTCTAAATGCTCATTTCTAAGAGATAAGTGTGTGTGAAAGCCGTCCTTCACCAGGCTTGTTGGGAACACAAAGTTTCTTTTCACTTGCAAACTCCACTCCATATATATATATGGGTAGGAACTAGCTCCAAATCGGTTTACAGTGAAAACTTCAGGAACATCAAACCGGCACTAGGAAACATACTGAGAAACCAGAGTATAAGTTTCTTCTGCAACCCGTTCCATTTGTTCTAGATGAACGAACGTCTCTTCACATGCTCAGATTTGAGAGATAATTGTGTGTGAAAGTCGTTCTTCAACTAGCTTGTTGGGAACACAAAGTTTCTTTTCACTTGCAAACTCCACTGCATACATACATATATGGGGAGGTACTAGCTCCATCTCGTTTTACAGTGAAAACTGCAGGAATTTCAAACCGGCACTAGGAAACTGACTGAGAAATCAGAGTAAAAGTTTCCCTGCAAAACGCACCCTTTGTGCTAGATGAACGAACGTCTCTCGACATGCTCAGTTCTGAGAGATAAGTGTGTGTGAAAGCAGTCCTTCACCTAGCTTGTTGGGAACACAACGTTTCTTTTCACTTGCAAACTCCACTCCATACATATATATGGGGAGGTACTAGCTCCAACTCGGTTTTACAGTGAAAAATGCAGGAACTTCAAACCGGCACTAGGAAACAGTCTGAGAAACCAGAGTAAAAGTTTCCACAACAACCCATTCCCTTTGTGCTAGATGAAAGAAATTTTTTCCACATGCTCAGTTCTGAGAGATTAGTGTGTGTGAAAGCCGTACTTCACCTAGCTTGTTGGGAACACAAAGTTTCTTTTAAGTTGCAAACCCCACTCCATACATATATATGGGGAGGTACTAGGTCCAACTCGGTTTTACAGTGAAAACTGCAGGAAATTCAAAGCGGCACTAGGAAACAGTCTGAGAAACCCGAGTAAACGTTACTCCAGCAACCCGTTCCATTGGTGCTAGATGAACGAACGTCACCCCACATGCTCAGTTCTGAATGATAATTGTGTGTGAAAGACATCCTTAACCAACTTGTTGGGAACACAAAGATTCTTTTCACTTGAAAAATCCACTCCATACATATATATGGGGAGGTACTAGTTCCAACTCGGTTTTACAGTGAAAACTGCAGGAACTTCTAACCGGCACTAGGAAACAGACTGAGAAACCAGGATAAAAATTTCACCTGCAACCCGTTCCATTTGTGCTAGATGAACGAACGTCTCTTCACATGCTCAGATTTGAGAGATAATTGTGTGTGAAAGCCGTCCTTCAACTAGCTTGTTGGGAACACAAAGTTTCTTTTCACTAGCAAACTTCACTGCATACATACATATAAGGGGTTGAACTAGCGCCATTTCGGTTTTACAGTGAAAACTGCAGGAACGTCAAACCGGCACTAGGAAACAGACTGAGAAATCACAGTAAAAGTTTCCCTGCAAAACGTTCCCTTTGTGCTAGATGAACGAACGTCTCTCGACATGCTCAGTTCAGAGAGATAAGTTTGTGTGAAAGCCGTCCTTCACCTAGCTTGTTGGGAACACAACGTTTCTTTCCACTTGCAAACTCCACTACATACATATATATGGGGAGGTACTAGCTCCAACTCTGTTTTAAAATGAAAACTGCATGAACTTCAAACCGGTAGTAGGAAACAGACTGAGAAACCCGAGTAAACGTTACTCCTGCAACCCGTTCCATTTTTGCTAGATGAACGAACGTCACCCCACATGCTCAGTTCTGAGTGATAAGTGTGTGTGAAAGACTTCCTTCACCAACTTGTTGGGAACACAAAGATTCTTTTCACTTGAAAAATCCACTCCATACATACATATGGGGAGGTACGAGCTCTAACACGGTTTAACAGTGAAAACTGCAGGAACTTCAAACCGGCACTAGGAAACAGACTGAGAAACCAGAGTAAAAGTTTCTCCTGCAACCCGTTCGATTTGTGCTAGATGAACGAACGTCTCTCCACATGCTCAGTTCTGAGAGATAAGTGTGTGTGAAAGCCGTCCTTCACCTAGCTTGTTGGGAACACAAATTTTCTTTTCACTAGCAAACTCCACTCCATATATATATATGGGGAGACACAAGCTCCAACTCGGTTTTACAGTGAAAACTGCATTAACTTCAAACCGGCAGTAGGAAACAGACTGAGAAACAAGAATAAAATTTTCTCCTGCAACCCGTTCCTTTTGTGTAGATGAAAGAACGTCTCTCCACATGCTAAGATCTGAGAGATAATTGTTTGTGAAAGCCGTCCTTCACCTAGCTTGCTTGGAACACAAAGTTTCTTTTCACTTGCTAACACCACTTTATACATATATATGGTGAGGTACGTGCTCCAACTCGGTTTTACATTGAAAACTGCAGGAATTTCAAACCGGCACAAGGAAACAGACTGAGATACCAGAGTAAAATTTTCACCTGCAACCCGTTCCCTTTGTGCTAGATGAACGAAAGTCTCTCCACATGCTCAGTTCGGAGAGATAAGTGTGTGTGAAAGCCGTCCTTCACTTAGCTTGTTGGGAACACAAAGTTTCTTTTCTGTTGCAAACTCCACTCCATATATATATATGGGGAAGTACTAGCTCCAACTCTGTTTAACAGTGAAAACTGCAGGAACTTCAAACCGGCACTACGAAAAAGACTGAGAAACCAGAGTAAAATTTTCCCCTGCAACCCGTTCCCTTTGTGCTAGATGAACGAACGTCTCTCGACATGCACAGTTCTGAGAGATAAGTGTGAGTGGAAGCCGCCCTTAAACTAGCTTGTTGGGAAGACAAAGTTTCTTTTCAGTTGCAAACTCCTCTCTATACACATATATGGGGTGGTACTAGCTCCAACTCGGTTTTATAGTGAAAAATGCAGGAACATCAAACTGGCAGTAGGAAACAGACTGAGAAACCAGAGTAAATGTTTCTCCTGCAGCCCGTTCCCTTTGTGCTAGATGAACGAACGTCTCTCCGCATGCTCAGTTCTGAGAGATAAGTGTGTGTTAAAGCCGTCCTTCATATAGATTGTTGGGAACACAAAGTTTCTTTTCAGCTGCCAACTCCAATCCATACATATATATGGGGAGGTAATAGCTCCAACTCTGTTTTACAGTGAAAACTGCAGGAACATCAAACCAGCACTAGGAAACAGCCTGAAAAACCAGAGTAAAATTTCTCCTGCAACCCGTTCTCTTTGTGCTAGATGAACGAAAGTCTCTCGACATGCTCAGTTCTGAGAGATAAGTGTGTGTGAAAGCCGTCCTTCACCTATCTTTTTGGGAACACAAAGTTTCTTTGCACTTGCAAAATCCACTCCATACTTATATATGGGGAAGTAAGAGCTCCAACTCGGTTTTACACTGAAAACT
The DNA here is from genome assembly GCF_048773025.1 of Camelus bactrianus. NCBI lineage: Eukaryota > Metazoa > Chordata > Mammalia > Artiodactyla > Camelidae > Camelus > Camelus bactrianus. The sequence continues at coordinate 137,104,739 of NC_133539.1, read as the reverse complement.
GCAAGAATCTTCAAACCGGCAGTAGGAAACAGACTGAGAAACCAGAGTAAAAGTTTCCCCTTCAACCCATTCCCTTTGTGCTAGATGAACGAAAATCTTTCAAAATGCTCAGTTCTGAGAGATAAGTGTGTGTGAAAGCCGTCCTTCACCTAGCTTGTTGGGAACACAAAGTTTCTTTTCACTTGCAATCTCCACTCCATACATATATATGGGGAGGTACGAGTTCCAACTCTCTGTTACAGTAAAAACTGCAGGAACTTCAAACCGGCACTAGGAAACAGACTGAGAAACCAGAGTAAAAGTTTTTCCTGCAACCCGTTCATTTGTTCTAGATGAACGAACTTCTCTCCACATGCTTAGTTCTGAGAGATAAGTGTGTGTGAAAGCCGTCCTTCACCTAGCTTGTTGGGAACACAAAGTTACTATTCACATGCAAACTCCACTCCATACATATATATGGGGAGGTACGAGCTCCAACACGGTTTTACAGTGAAAACTGCAGTAACTTCAAACTGGCACTAGGAAACAGACTGAGAATCCAGGGTAAAAGTTTCTCCTGCAAACCGTTCCCTTTGTGCTAGATGAACGAACTTCTCTCCACATGCTCAGTTCTGAGAGATAAATGTGTGTGAAAGCCGTCCTTCACCTAGCTTGTTGGGAACACAAAGTTTCTGTTCCGTTACAAACTCCACTCCATTCATATATATGGGGAGGTACTAGCTCCAACTCGGTTTTACAGTGAAAACTGCAGGAAATTCATACCGGCACTAGGAAACAGACTGAGAAACCAGAGTAAATGTTTTTCCTGCAACCCATTCCCTTTGTGCTAGACGAACGAACTTCTCTACACATGCTCAGTTCTGAGTGATAAGTATGTGTGAAAGCCGTCCTTCACCTAGCTTGTTGGGAACACAAAGTTTCTTTTCAGTTGCAAACTCCACTCCGTATATATATATGGGGAGGTACTAGCTCCAAATCGGTTTTACAGTGAAAACTGCAGGAACTTCAAACCGGCACTAGGAAACAGAATGAGAAAACAGAGTAAAAGTTTCTCCTGCAACCCGTTCCCTTTGTCCTAGATGAACGAACGTCTTTCGACATGCTCAGTTCTGAGAGATAATTGTGAGTGAAAGCAGTCCTTAACCTAGCTTGTTGGGAACACATAGTTTCTTTTATGTTGCAAACTCCACTCCATACTTATATATGGATAAGTAATAGCTCCAACACGGTTTTACAGTGAAAACTGCAGGAAGTTCAAACCGGCAGCAGGAAACAGACTGGGAAACCAGAGTAATAGTTTCCCCTGCAACCCGTTCCCTTTTTGCTAGATGAACGAACTTCTCTCCACATGCTCATTTCTGAGAGAAAAGTGTGTGTGGAAGCCGTCCTTCACATAGCTTGTTGGGAACACAAAGTTTCTTTTCACTTGCAAACTCCACTCCGTACATATATAAGGGGAGGTACAAGTTCCAATTCGGTTTTACATTGAAAACTGCAGGAACTGTAAACCGGCAGTAGGAAAGAGACTGAGAAACCAGAGTAAAATTTTCCTTGCCACCCGTTCCCTTTGTGCTAGATGAACTAACGTCTCTCCACATTCTCAGATTTTAGGTATAAGTGTGTGTGAAAGCCGTCCTTAAACTAGCTTGTCGGGAACACAAAGTTTCTTTTCACTTGCAAATTACGCTCCATACATATATATGGGGAGGTACAAGCTCCAACTCGGTTTAACAGTGAAAACTGCAGGAACTTCAAACCAGCACTAGGAAACAGACTGAGAACCCAGAGTAAAAGTTTTTCCTGCCACCCGTGCCTTTGTGCTGGATGAACGAACTTCTCTCCACATGCTCAGTTCTGAGAGATAAGTGTGTGTGAAAGCCGTCCTTCACCTAGCTTGTTGGGAACACAAAAATTCTTTTCACTTGCAAATTCCACTCCATACATATATATGGGGAGGTACTAGCTCCAAATCTGTTTTACAGTGAAAACTGTAGGAATATCAAGCCGGCAGTAGGAAACAGACTGAGAAACCCGAGTAAAACTTTCTCCTGCAACCCGTTCCATTTGTGCTAGATGAACGAACGTCTCTTCACATGCTCAGATTTGAGAGATAATTGTGTGTGAAAGCCGTCCTTAAACTAGCTTGTTGGGAACCCAAAGTTTCTTTTCACTTGCAAACTCCACTGCATACATATATATGGGGAGGTACTAGTTCCAACTCGTTTTTACAGTGAAAACTGCAGGAAATTCAAACCGGCAATAGGAAACAGACTGAGAATCCAGAATAAAAGTTTCTCTTGCAACCCGTTCCATTTGTGCTAGATGAACGAAAGTCTCTCCACATGCTAAGTTCTGAGAGATAATTGTGTGTGGAAGCCGTCCTTCACCTAGCTTGTTGGGAACACAAAGTTTCTTTTCAGTAGCAAACTCCACTCCGTACATATATATGGGGAGGTAAAAATTCCAACTCGGTTTTACATTGAAAACTGCAGGAACTGCAAACCGGCAGTAGGAAAGAGATTGAGAAACCAGAGTAAAATTTTCCTTGCCACCCGTTCCCTTTGTGCTAGATGAACTAACGTCTCTCCACATTCTCAGATTTGAGGGATAAGTGTGTGTGAAAGCCGTCCTTAAACTAGCTTGTCGGGAACACAAAGTTTCTTTTCACTTGCAAATTACGCTCCATACATATATATGGGGAGGTACAAGCTCCAACACGGTTTTACAGTGAAAACTGCAGGAACTTCAAACCGGCACTAGGAAACAGACTGAGAAACCAGAGTAAAAGTTTTTCCTGCAACCCGTTCCATTTGTGCTAGATGAACGAACTTCTCTCCACATGCTCAGTTCTGAGAGATAAGTGTGTGTGAAAGCCGTCCTTCACCCATCTTTTTGGGAACACAAAGTTTCTTTGCACTTGCAAAATCCACTCCATACTTATATATGGGGAGGTAAGAGCTCCAACTCGGTTTTACACTGAAAACTGCAAGAATCTTCAAACCGGCAGTAGGAAACAGACTGAGAATCCAGAGTAAAAGTTTCCCCTTCAACCCATTCCCTTTGTGCTAGATGAACGAAAATCTTTCCAAATGCTCAGTTCTGAGAGATAAGTGTGTGTGAAAGCCGTCCTTCACCTAGCTTGTTGGGAACACAAAGTTTCTTTTCACTTGCAATCTCCACTCCATACATATATATGGGGAGGTACGAGTTCCAACTCTCTGTTACAGTAAAAACTGCAGGAACTTCAAACCGGCACTAGGAAACAGACTGAGAAACCAGAGTAAAAGTTTTTCCTGCAACCCGTTCATTTGTTCTAGATGAACGAACTTCTCTCCACATGCTTAGTTCTGAGAGATAAGTGTGTGTGAAAGCCGTCCTTCACCTAGCTTGTTGGGAACACAAAGTTACTATTCACATGCAAACTCCACTCCATACATATATATGGGGAGGTACGAGCTCCAACACGGTTTTACAGTGAAAACTGCAGTAACTTCAAACTGGCACTAGGAAACAGACTGAGAATCCAGGGTAAAAGTTTCTCCTGCAAACCGTTCCCTTTGTGCTAGATGAACGAACTTCTCTCCACATGCTCAGTTCTGAGAGATAAATGTGTGTGAAAGCCGTCCTTCACCTAGCTTGTTGGGAACACAAAGTTTCTGTTCCGTTACAAACTCCACTCCATTCATATATATGGGGAGGTACTAGCTCCAACTCGGTTTTACAGTGAAAACTGCAGGAAATTCATACCGGCACTAGGAAACAGACTGAGAAACCAGAGTAAATGTTTTTCCTGCAACCCATTCCCTTTGTGCTAGACGAACGAACTTCTCTACACATGCTCAGTTCTGAGTGATAAGTATGTGTGAAAGCCGTCCTTCACCTAGCTTGTTGGGAACACAAAGTTTCTTTTCAGTTGCAAACTCCACTCCGTATATATATATGGGGAGGTACTAGCTCCAAATCGGTTTTACAGTGAAAACTGCAGGAACTTCAAACCGGCACTAGGAAACAGAATGAGAAAACAGAGTAAAAGTTTCTCCTGCAACCCGTTCCCTTTGTCCTAGATGAACGAACGTCTTTCGACATGCTCAGTTCTGAGAGATAATTGTGAGTGAAAGCAGTCCTTAACCTAGCTTGTTGGGAACACAAAGTTTCTTTTATGTTGCAAACTCCACTCCATACTTATATATGGATAAGTAATAGCTCCAACACGGTTTTACAGTGAAAACTGCTGGAAGTTCAAACCGGCAGCAGGAAACAGACTGGGAAACCAGAGTAATAGTTTCCCCTGCAACCCGTTCCCTTTTTGCTAGATGAACGAACTTCTCTCCACATGCTCATTTCTGAGAGAAAAGTGTGTGTGGAAGCCGTCCTTCACATAGCTTGTTGGGAACACAAAGTTTCTTTTCACTTGCAAACTCCACTCCGTACATATATAAGGGGAGGTACAAGTTCCAATTCGGTTTTACATTGAAAACTGCAGGAACTGTAAACCGGCAGTAGGAAAGAGACTGAGAAACCAGAGTAAAATTTTCCTTGCCACCCGTTCCCTTTGTGCTAGATGAACTAACGTCTCTCCACATTCTCAGATTTTAGGTATAAGTGTGTGTGAAAGCCGTCCTTAAACTAGCTTGTCGGGAACACAAAGTTTCTTTTCACTTGCAAATTACGCTCCATACATATATATGGGGAGGTACAAGCTCCAACTCGGTTTAACAGTGAAAACTGCAGGAACTTCAAACCAGCACTAGGAAACAGACTGAGAACCCAGAGTAAAAGTTTTTCCTGCCACCCGTGCCTTTGTGCTGGATGAACGAACTTCTCTCCACATGCTCAGTTCTGAGAGATAAGTGTGTGTGAAAGCCGTCCTTCACCTAGCTTGTTGGGAACACAAAAATTCTTTTCACTTGCAAAATCCACTCCATACATATATATGGGGAGGTACTAGCTCCAAATCTGTTTTACAGTGAAAACTGTAGGAATATCAAGCCGGCAGTAGGAAACAGACTGAGAAACCCGAGTAAAACTTTCTCCTGCAACCCGTTCCATTTGTGCTAGATGAACGAACGTCTCTTCACATGCTCAGATTTGAGAGATAATTGTGTGTGAAAGCCGTCCTTAAACTAGCTTGTTGGGAACCCAAAGTTTCTTTTCACTTGCAAACTCCACTGCATACATATATATGGGGAGGTACTAGTTCCAACTCGTTTTTACAGTGAAAACTGCAGGAAATTCAAACCGGCAATAGGAAACAGACTGAGAAACCAGAATAAAAGTTTCTCTTGCAACCCGTTCCATTTGTGCTAGATGAACGAAAGTCTCTCCACATGCTAAGTTCTGAGAGATAATTGTGTGTGGAAGCCGTCCTTCACCTAGCTTGTTGGGAACACAAAGTTTCTTTTCAGTAGCAAACTCCACTCCGTACATATATATGGGGAGGTAAAAATTCCAACTCGGTTTTACATTGAAAACTGCAGGAACTGCAAACCGGCAGTAGGAAAGAGACTGAGAAACCAGAGTAAAATTTTCCTTGCCACCCGTTCCCTTTGTGCTAGATGAACTAACGTCTCTCCACATTCTCAGATTTGAGGGATAAGTGTGTGTGAAAGCCGTCCTTAAACTAGCTTGTCGGGAACACAAAGTTTCTTTTCACTTGCAAATTACGCTCCATACATATATATGGGGAGGTACAAGCTCCAACACGGTTTTACAGTGAAAACTGCAGGAACTTCAAACCGGCACTAGGAAACAGACTGAGAAACCAGAGTAAAAGTTTTTCCTGCAACCCGTTCCATTTGTGCTAGATGAACGAACTTCTCTCCACATGCTCAGTTCTGAGAGATAAGTGTGTGTGAAAGCCGTCCTTCACCTAGCTTGTTGGGAAAACAAAGATTCTTTTCACTTGCAAAATCCACTCCATACATATATATGGGGAGGTACTAGCTTCAAATCTGTTTTACAGTGAAAACTGTAGGAATATCAAGCCGGCAGTAGGAAAAAGACTGAGAAACCCGAGTAAAACTTTCTCCTGCAACCCGTTCCATTTGTGCTAGATGAACGAACGTCTCTTCACATGCTCAGATTTGAGAGATAATTGTGTGTGAAAGCCGTCCTTAAACTAGCTTGTTGGGAACACAAAGTTTCTTTTCACTTGCAAACTCCACTGCATACATATATATGGGGAGGTACTAGCTCCAACTCGTTTTTACAGTGAAAACTGCAGGAACTTCAAACCGGCAATAGGAAACAGACTGAGAAACCAGAATAAAAGTTTCTCCTGCAACCCGTTCCATTTTTGCTAGATGAACGAAAGTGTCTCCACATGCTAAGTTCTGAGAGATAATTGTGTGTGGATGCCGTCCTTCACCTAGCTTGTTGGGAACACAAAGTTTGTTTTCAGTAGCAAACTCCACTCCATACATATATAAGCTGAGGTATGAGCTCCAACTCGGTTTTACAGTGAAAACTGCAGGAACTTCAAACCGGCAGTAGGAAACAGACTGAGAATACAGAGTAAAAGTTTCTCCTGCAACCCGTTCCCTTTGTGCTAGATGAACGAACGTCTCTCCACATGCTCAGTTCTGAGAGATAAGTGTGTGTGAAAACCGTCCTTCACCTAGCTTGTTGGGAACACAAAGTTTCTTTTCAGTTGCTAACTCCAATCCATACATATATATCGTGAGGAACTAGCTCCAATTCGTTTTTACAGTGAAAACTGCAGGAACGTCAAACCGGCAGTAGGAAACAGACTGAGAAACCAGAGTAATAGTTTCCCCTACAACCCGTTCCCTTTGTGCTAAATGAACGAACTTCTCTCCACATGCTCAGTTCTGAGAGAAAAGTGTGTATGGAAGCCGTCCTTCACATAGCTTGTTGGGAACACAAAGTTTCTTTTCACTTGCAAATTACACTCCATAAATATATATGGGGAGGTACTAGCTCCAACTCGGTTTTACAGTGAAAACTGCAGGAAATTCAAACCGGCACAAGAAACAGACTGAGAAACCAGAGTAAAAGTTTCTATTGCATCCCGTTCCATTTGTGCTAGGTGAACGAACGTCTCTCCACATGCTCAGTTCTGAGTGATAAGTGAGTGTGTAAGCCGTCCTTTACCTAGCTTGTTGGGAACACAAAATTTCTTTTCACTTGCAAACTCCACTCCATACATATATATGGGGAGGTACGAGCTCCAAATCTGATTTACAGTGAAAACTGCAGGAACTTCAAACCGGCACTAGGAAAGAGACTGAGAAACCAGAGTAAAATTTTCTCCTGCAACCCGTTCCCTTTGTGCTAGATGAACGAACTTCTCTCCACATGCTCAGTTCTGAGAGATAAGTGTGTGTGAAAGCCGTCCTTCACCTAGCTTGTTGTGAATAAAAGTTTCTTTTCAATTGCAAATTCCACTCCATACATATATATGGGGAAGAAGTAGCTCCAACTTGGTTTTACAGTGAAAACTGCAGGAACTTCAAACCGGCAGTAGGAAACAGACGGAGAATACAGAGTAAAAGTTTCTCCTGCAACCCGTTCCCTTTGTGCTAGATGAACGAACGTCTCTCCACATGCTCAGTTCTGAGAGATAAGTGTGTGTGAAAACCGTCCATCACCTAGCTTGTTGGGAACACAAAGTTTCTTTTCACTTGCAAACTCCAATCCATACATATATATCGGGAGGTACTAGCTCCAACTCGGTTTTACAGTGAAAACTGCAGGAACGTCAAACCGGCACTAGGAAACAGAACGAGAAACCAGAGTAATAGTTGACCCTGCAACCCGTTCCCTTTTTGCTAGATGAACGAAATTCTCTCCACATGCTCAGTTCTGAGAGAAAAGTGTGTGTGGAAGCCGTCCTTCACATAGCTTGTTGGGAACACAAAGTTTCTTTTCACTTGCAAACTCCACTCCATACATATATATGGGGAGGTACTATTTCCAACTCAATTTTACATTGAAAAGTGCAGGAATTTCAAAACGGCAGTAGGAAACAGACTGAGAAACCAGAGTAAAAGTTTCCCTGCCAACCGTTCCCTTTGTGCTAGATGAACTAACGTCTCTCCACATGCTCAGATTTGAGAGATAAGTGTGTGTGAAAGCCGTCCTTCAACTTGCTTGTCGGGAACACAAAGTTTCTTTTCACTTGCAAATTACAATCCATACATATATATGGGGAGGTACTAGCTCCAACTCGGTTTTACAGTAATAACTGCAGGAACTTCAAACCGGCACAAGAAACAGACTGTGAAACCAGAGTAAAAGTTTCTACTGCCACCCGTTCCATTAGTGCTAGGTGAACGAACGTCTCTCCACATGCTCAGTTCTGAGAGATAAGTGTGTGTGAAAGCCGTCCTTCACCTAGCTTGTTGGGAACACAAAGTTTCTTTTCAGTTGCAAACTCCACTCCATACATATATATGGGGAGGTACGAGCTCCAACTCTGATTTAAAGTGAAAACTGCAGGAACTTCAAACCGGCACTAGGAAAGAGACTGAGAAACTAGAGTAAATGTTTCTCCTGCAACCCGTTCCTTTGTGCTAGATGAACGAACTTCTCTCCACATGCTCAGTTCTGAGAGATAAGTGTGTGTGAAAGCCGTCCTTCACCTAGCTTGTTGGGAACAAAAGTTTCTTTTCAATTGCAAATTCCACTCCATACATATATATGGGGAGGTACTAGCTCCAACTTGGTTTTACAGTGAAATCTGCAGGAACTTCAAACCGGCAGTAGGAAACAGACTGAGAAACCAGAGTAAAAGTTTCTCCTGCAACCCGTTCCCTTTTTGCTAGATGAACGAACGTCTCTCCACATGCTCAGTTCTGAGAGATAAGTGTGTGTGAAAACCGTCCTTCATTTATCTGGTTGGGAACACAAAGTTTGTTTTCAGATGCAAACTCCAATCCTTACATATATATGGGGAGGTACGAGTTCAACTCGATTTTGCAGTGAAAACTGCAGGAACTTCAAATCGGCACTAGGAAACAGACTGAGAAACCAGAGTAAAAGTTTCTCCTGCAACCCGTTCCATTTGTGCTAGATGAACGAACGTTTCTAGACATGCTCAGTTCTAAGAGATAATTGTGAAGTGAAAGCCGACCTTCACCTAGCTTTTTGGGAACACAAAGTTTCTTTTCACTTGCAAACTCAACTGCATACATATATATGTGGATGTACAAGCTCCAACTCGGTTTTACAGTGAAAACTGCAGGAACTTCAAACCGGCACTAGGAAACAGACTGAGAAAACAGAGTAAAAGTTTCCCCTGCAACCCGTTCCCTTTGTGCTAGATGATCGAACGTCTCTTCACATGCTCAGTTCTGAGAGATAAATGTATGTGAAAACCGTCCTTCATCTAGCTGGTGGGAACACAAAGTTTCTTTTCAGTTGCAAACTGCACTCCATACATATATATGGGGAGGTAATATCTCCAACTCGGTTTTACAGTGAAAACAGCAGGAATTCAAACCGGCACTATGAAACAGACTTAGAAACCAGAGTAAAAATTTCCCCTGCAACCCGTTCCCTTTGTGCTAGATGAACAAAAGTCTCTCGACATGCTCAGTTCTGAGAGATAAATGTGTGTGAAAGCCGTCCTTCACATAGCTTGTTGGGAACAAAAAGTTCCTTTTCAGTTGAAAACTCCACTCCATAGATACATATGGATAGGTACTAGCTCCAACTCGGGTTTACAGTGAAAAATGCAGGAACTTCAAACTGCCACTAGGAAACAGACTGAGAAACCAGAGAAAAAGTTTCTCCTGCAACCCGTTCCTTTTGTGCTAGATGAACGAAACACTCTCCACATGCTCAGTACTTAGAGATAAGTGTGTGTGAAAGCCGTCCTTCAACTAACTTTTTGGGAACACAAAGTTTCTTTTCACTTGCAAACCCCAATCCATACATATATATGGGGAGGTACGAGCTCCAACTCGGTTTTACAGTGAAAAATGCAGGAACTACAAACCGGCACTAGGAAACAGACTGAGAAACCAGAGTAAAACTTTCTCCTGCAAACCATTCCCGTTGTGCTAGATGAACGAACGTCTATCCACATGCTCAGTTCTGGGAGATAAATGTGTGTGAAAGCCAACTTCACCTAGCTTGTTGGGTACACAAATTTTCTTTTCAGTTGCAAACTCCATTCCATACATATATATGGGGAGGTAATAGCTGCAACTCGGTTTTACAGTCAAAACTGCAGGAACTTCAAATCGTCACTAGGAAACAGACTGAGAAACCAGAGTAAAAGTTTCTCCTGCAAACCATTCCCGTTGTTCTAGATGAACGAACGTCTATCCACATGCTCAGTTCTGGGAGATAAATGTGTGTGAAAGCCAACTTCACCTAGCTTGTTGGGTACACAAATTTTCTTTTCATTTGCAAACTCCATTCCATACATATATATGGGGAGGTAATAGCTGCAACTCGGGTTTACAGTGAAAACTGCAGGAACTTCAAATCGTCACTAGGAAACAGACTGAGAAACCAGAGTAAAAGTTTCTCCTGCAAACCATTCCCGTTGTGCTAGATGAACGAAAGTCTCTCCACATGCTGAGTTTTGAGATATAAGTGTGTGTGAAAGCCGTACTTCAACAAGCTTGTTGGGAACCCAAAGTTTCTTTTCACTTGCAATCTCCACTCCATATATATATATTGGGAGGTAATAGCTCCAAATATATTTTACAGTGAAAACTGCAGGAAATTCAAACCGGCACTAGGAAACAGACTGAGAAACCAGAGTAATAGTTTCTCCTGCCACCCGTTCCGTTTGTGCTAGATGAACGAACGTTTCTAGACATGCTCAGTTCTAAGAGATAATTGTGAAATGAAAGCCGTCCTTCACCAAGCTTGTTGGGAACACAAAGTTTCTTTTCACTTGCAAACTCCACTCCATACATATATATTGGTTGGTAATAGCTCCAAATAGATTTTACAGTGAAAACTGCAGGAAATTCAAACCGGCACTAGGAAACAGACTGAGAAACCAGAGTAAAATTTTCTCCTGCAACCCGTTCCCTTTGTGCTAATTGAACGAACGTCTCTCCAAATGCTCAGTTCTGAGAGATAAGTGTGTGTGAAAGCAGTACTTCACCTAGCTTGTTGGGAACACAAAATTTCTTTTCAGTTGCAAACTGCACTCCATACATATATATATGGAGGTAATAGCTCCAACTCGGTTTTACAGTGAAAACTGCAGGAACTTCAAACCGGCACTAGGAAACAGACTTAGAAACCAGAGTAAAAGTTTCCCCTGCAACACGTTCCCTTTGTGCTAGATGAACAAAAGTCTCTCGACATTCTAAATTCTGAGAGATAAATATGTGTGAAAGCCGTCCTTCACATAGCTTGTTGGGAACACAAAGTTTCTTTTAAATTGCAAACTCCACTCCATACATAAATATGGGGAGTTACTAGCTCCAACTCGGTTTTACAGTGAAAACTGCAGTAACTCAAACCGGCACTAGGAAACAGACTGAGAATCCACAGTAAAAGTTTCTCCTGCAACCCGTACCTTTGTTCGAGATGAACGAACGTCTCTCCACATGCTCAGTTCTAAGAGAAAATTGCGTGTGAAACCGTCCTTCACCTAGGTTGTTGGGAACACAAAGTTTCTTTTCAGTTGAAAAACCCACTCCATAGATAAATATGGAAAGGTACTAGATCCAACTCGGTTTTACAGTGAAAACTGCAGGAACTTCAAACCGGCACTAGGAAACAGACTGAGAATCCACAGTAAAAGTTTCTCCTGCAACCCGTTCCCTTTGTGCTAGATGAACGAACGTCTCACCACATGCTGAGTTTTGAGAGATAAGTGTGTGTGAAATCCGTCCTTCAACAAGCTTGTTGGGAACGCAAAGTTTCTTTTCACTTGCAAACTCCACTCCATACATATATATGGGGAGGTTCTAGCTCCAACTCTGTTTTACAGTGAAAACTGCAGGAACTTCAAACCGGCACTAGGAAACAGACTGAGAAACCAGAGTAAATGTTTCTCCTTCATCCCGTTACCTTTGTGCTAGATGAACGAACGTCTCTCGACATGCTCAGTTCTGAGAGAATAGTGTGTGTGAAATCCGACCTTCACCTAGCTTGTTGGGAACACAAAGTTTCTTTTCACTTGCAAACTTCACTCCATAAATATATATGGGGAGGTACAAGCTCCAACTCGGTTTTACAGTGATAACTGCAGGAACTTCAAACCGGCACTAGGAAACAGACTGAGAAACCAGAGTAAAAGTTTCCCCTGCAACCCGTTCCTTTTGTGCTAGATGAACGAAAGTCTCTCGACATGCTCAGTTCTGAGAAATAAGTGTGTGTGAAAGCCGTCCTTCACCTAGCTTTTTGGGAACACAAAGTTTCTTTTCACTTGCAAACTCCAATCCATACATATATATGGGGAGGTAATAACTCCAAATCTGTTTTACAGTGAAAACGGCAGGAACTTCAAACCGGCAGTAGGAAACAGACTGAGAAACCAGAGATTATGTTTCTCCTGCAACCCATTGTTTTGTGCTAGATGAACGAAAGTCTTTCCACATGCTCTGTTCTGAGAGATAAGTGTGTGTGAAAGCCGTTCTTCACCTAGCTTTTTGGGAACACAAAGTTTTTTTTCAGTTGCAAACTCCACTCCATTCATATGTATGGGGAGGTACTAGCTCCAACTCGGGTTTACAGTGAAAACTGCAGGAATTTCAAACCGGCAGTAGGAAACATACTTAGAAACCAGGGAAAAAGTTTCTCCTGCAACCCATCCCTTTGTGCTAGTTGAACGAAAGTTTTTCCACATGCTCAGTTCTGAGAGATATGTGTGTGTGGAAGCCATACTTCACCTAGCGTGTTGGGAACACAAAGTCTCTTTTAAGTTGCAAACTCCACCCCATACATAAATATGGGGAGGTACTATTTCCAACTCGATTTTACAGTGAAAACTGCAGGAAATTCAAACCGGCAGTAGGAAACAGACTGAGAAACCAGAGTAAAAGTTACTCCTGCAACCCGTACCTTTGTTCGAGATGAACGAACGTCTCTACTCATGCTCAGTTTTAAGAGAAAATTGCGTGTGAAGCCGTCCTTCACCTAGGTTGTTGGGAACACAAAGTTTCTTTTCAGTTGATAACTCCACTCCATAGATAAATATGGATAGGTACCAGCTCCAACTCGGTTTTACAGTGAAAACTGCAGGAACTTCAAACCGGCACTAGGAAACAGACTGAGATACCAAAGTGAAAGTTTCTCCTGCAACACGTTCCCTTTGTGCTAGATGAACGAAAGTCTCTCGACATGCTCAATTCTGAGAGATAAATGTCTGTGAAAGCCGTCCTTCACCTAGCTAGCTGGGAACACATAGTTACTTTTCAATTGCAAACTCCAATCCATACATATATATGGGGAGTTACTAGCTCCAAATCGGTTTTACAGTGAAAACTGCAGGAACATCAAACCGGCACTAGGAAATAGACTGAGAAACCAGAGTAAAAGTTTCTCCTGCAACACGTTCCCTTTGTGCTAGATAAACGAAAGTCTCTCCACATGCTCAGTTCTGAGAGATATGTGTGTGTGAAACCCGTCCTTCACCTAGCTTGTTGGGAACACAAAGTTTCTTTTCACTTGCAAACTCCACTCCATTCATATATATGGGGAGGTACTAGCTCCAACTCGGTTTTACAGAGTAAACTGCAGGAACTTCAAACCGGCAGTAGGAAACATATTGAGAAACCCGAGTAAATGTTTCTCCTGCAACCCGTTCCCTTTGTGTTAGATGAACGAACGTCTCTCCACATGCTGAGGTTTGAGAGATAAGTGTGTGTGAAAGCCGACCTTCAACAAGCTTCTTGGGAAACCAAAGTTTCTTTTCACTTGCAAACTCCACTCCATACATATATATGGGGAGGTATTATCTCCAACTCGGTTTTACAGTGAAAACTGCAGGAAATTCAAACCGGCACTAGGAAACAGACTGAGAAACCAGAGTAAAATTTTCTCCTGCAACCCGTTACCTTTGTGCTAAATGAACGAAAGTGTCTCCACATGCTCAGTTCTGAGAGATAAGTGTGTGTGAAAGCCGTACTTCACCTAGCTTGTTGGGAAAACAAAGTTTGTTTTCAGTAGCAAACTCCACTCCATACCTATATAAGCTGAGGTACAAGCTCCAAGACGGTTTTACAGTGAAAACTGCAGGAATTTCAAACCGGCACTAGGAAACAGACTGAGAATACAGAGTAAAAGTTTCTCCTGCAACCCGTTCCCTTTGTGCTAGATGAACGAACGTCTCTCCACATGCTCAGTTCTGAGAGATAAGTGTGTGTGAAAACCGTCCTTCACCTAGCTTGTTGGGAACACAAAGTTTCTTTTCAGTTGCTAACTCCACTCCATACATATATATCGGGAGGTACTAGCTCCAACTCGGTTTTACAGTGAAAACTGCAGGAACTTCAAACCGGCACTAGGAAACAGACTGAGAAACCAGAGTAAATGTTTCTCCTGCAACCCGTTCCCTTTGTGCTAGATGAACGAACGTCTATCCACATGCTCAGTTCTGAGAGATATGTGTGTGTGAAAGCCATACTTCACCTAGCATATTGGGAACACAAAGTTTCTTTTAAGTTGCAAACTCCACTCCATACATAAATATGGGGAGGTACTAGCTCCTACTCGGTTTTACAGTGAAAACTGCAGGAAATTCAAACCGGCAGTAGGAAACAGACTGAGAAATCAGAGTAAAAGTTTCTCCTGCAACCCGTACCTTTGTTCGAGATGAACGAACGTATCTTCACATGCTCAGTTCTAAGAGAAAATTGTGTGTGAAGCCGTCCTTCACCTAGGTTGTTGGGAACACAATGATTCTTTTCAGTTGGAAACCCCACTCCTTAGATATAAATGGATAGGTACTAGCTCCAGATCGGTTTTACTGTGAAAACTGCAGGAACTTCAAACCGGCAGTAGGAAACAGACTGAGAAACCAGAGTAAAAGTTTCTCCTGCAACCCGTTCCCTTTGTGCTAGATGAACGAACGTCTCTCCAAATGCTCAGTTCTGAGAGATAAGTGTGTGTGAAAGCCGTACTTCAACAAGCTTCTTGGGAAACCAAAGATTCTTTTCAGTTGCAAACTCCACTCCATACATATATATGGGGAAGTACTATCTCCAACTCGGTTTTACAGTGAAAACTGCAGGAACTTCAAACCGGCACTAGGAAAGAGACTGAGAAACCAGAGTAAATGTTTCTCCTGCAACCCGTTCCCTTTGTGATAGATGAACGAACGTCTCTCGACATGCTCAGTTCTGAGAGATAAGTGTCTTAAAGCCGTCCTTCACCTAACTTGATGGGAACACAAAGTTTCTTTTCAGTTGCAAACTGCACTCCACACATATATATTGGGATGTAATAGCTCCAACTAGGTTTTACAGTGAAAACTGCAGGAAATTCAAACCGGCACTAGGAAACAGACTGAGAAACCAGAGTAAAATTTTTTCCTGCATCACGTTCCCTTTCTGCTAATTGAACTAACGTCTCTCCAAATGCTCAGTTCTGAGAGATAAGTGTGTGTGAAAGCCGTACTTCACCTAGCTTTTTGGGAAAACAAAGTTTCTTTTCACTAGCAATCTCCGCTCCATACATATATATTGGGTGGTACTAGCTCCAACACTGTTTTACAGTGAAAATTTCAGGAACATCAAACAGAAACTAGGAAACAGTGTGAGAAACCAGAGTAAAAGTTTCTCCTGAAACCCGTTCCCTCTGTGCTAGATGAAAGAAAGTCTCTCCACATGCTCAGTCCTGAGAGATAAGTGTGTGTGAAAGCCGCCCTTCACCTAGCTTGTTGGGAACACAAAGTTTCTTTTCAGTTGCAAACTCCATTCCATAAATATATAAGGGGAGGTACTAGCTCCATCTCGGTTTTACTGTGAAAACTGTAGGAATTTGAAACCGGCACTATGAAACAGACTGAGAAACCAGAGTAAAAGTTTCTCCTGCAACCCGTTCCCGTTCTGCTAGATGAACGAACGCCTCTCGACATGCTCAGTTCTAAGAGATAATTGTGAAGTGAAAGCCGTCCTTCACCTAGATTGTTGGGAACACAAAGATTCTTTTCAATTGTAAACTACTTTCCATAAATATATATGGGGATGTACAAGCTCCAACACGTTTTTACAGTGAAAACTGCAGGAACTTCAAACAGGCACTAGGAAACAACCTGAGAAACCATAGTAAAAGTTTCTCCTGCAACCCGTTCCCTTTGTGCTAGATGAACGAAAGTCTCTCCACATGCTCAGTTCTGAGAGATAAGTATGTGTGAAAGCCGTACTTCACCTAGCTAGTTGGGAACACAAAGATTCTTTTCAGTTGCAAACACCAATCCATACATATATATGGGGAGGAACTAGCTCCAAATCGGTTTTACAGTGAAAACTGCAGGAAATTCAAACCGGCACTAGGAAACAGACTGAGAATCCAGAGTAAAATTTTCCCCTGCAACACGTTCCCTTTGTGCTAGATGAACGAAAGTCTCTCGACATGCTCAATTCTGAGAGATAAATGTCTGTGAAAGCCGTCCTTCACCTAGCTAGCTGGGAACACATAGTTACTTTTCAATTGAAAACTCCAATCCATACATATATATGGGGAGTTACTAGCTCCAAATCGGTTTTACAGTGAAAACTGCAGGAACATCAAACTGGCACTAGGAAATAGACTGAGAAACCAGAGTAAAAGTTTCTCCTGCAACACGTTCCCTTTGTGCTAGATAAACGAAAGTCTCTCCACATGCTCAGTTCTGAGAGATATGTGTGTGTGAAACCCGTCCTTCACCTAGCTTTTTGGGAACACAAAGTTTCTTTGCACTTGCAAAATCCACTCCATACTTATATATGGGGAGGTAAGAGCTCCAACTCGGTTTTACACTGAAAACTGCAAGAATCTTCAAACCGGCAGTAGGAAACAGACTGAGAAACCAGAGTAAAAGTTTCCCCTTCAACCCATTCCCTTTGTGCTAGATGAACGAAAATCTTTCAAAATGCTCAGTTCTGAGAGATAAGTGTGTGTGAAAGCCGTCCTTCACCTAGCTTGTTGGGAACACAAAGTTTCTTTTCACTTGCAATCTCCACTCCATACATATATATGGGGAGGTACGAGTTCCAACTCTCTGTTACAGTAAAAACTGCAGGAACTTCAAACCGGCACTAGGAAACAGACTGAGAAACCAGAGTAAAAGTTTTTCCTGCAACCCGTTCATTTGTTCTAGATGAACGAACTTCTCTCCACATGCTTAGTTCTGAGAGATAAGTGTGTGTGAAAGCCGTCCTTCACCTAGCTTGTTGGGAACACAAAGTTACTATTCACATGCAAACTCCACTCCATACATATATATGGGGAGGTACGAGCTCCAACACGGTTTTACAGTGAAAACTGCAGTAACTTCAAACTGGCACTAGGAAACAGACTGAGAATCCAGGGTAAAAGTTTCTCCTGCAAACCGTTCCCTTTGTGCTAGATGAACGAACTTCTCTCCACATGCTCAGTTCTGAGAGATAAATGTGTGTGAAAGCCGTCCTTCACCTAGCTTGTTGGGAACACAAAGTTTCTGTTCCGTTACAAACTCCACTCCATTCATATATATGGGGAGGTACTAGCTCCAACTCGGTTTTACAGTGAAAACTGCAGGAAATTCATACCGGCACTAGGAAACAGACTGAGAAACCAGAGTAAATGTTTTTCCTGCAACCCATTCCCTTTGTGCTAGACGAACGAACTTCTCTACACATGCTCAGTTCTGAGTGATAAGTATGTGTGAAAGCCGTCCTTCACCTAGCTTGTTGGGAACACAAAGTTTCTTTTCAGTTGCAAACTCCACTCCGTATATATATATGGGGAGGTACTAGCTCCAAATCGGTTTTACAGTGAAAACTGCAGGAACTTCAAACCGGCACTAGGAAACAGAATGAGAAAACAGAGTAAAAGTTTCTCCTGCAACCCGTTCCCTTTGTCCTAGATGAACGAACGTCTTTTGACATGCTCAGTTCTGAGAGATAATTGTGAGTGAAAGCAGTCCTTAACCTAGCTTGTTGGGAACACAAAGTTTCTTTTATGTTGCAAACTCCACTCCATACTTATATATGGATAAGTAATAGCTCCAACACGGTTTTACAGTGAAAACTGCAGGAAGTTCAAACCGGCAGCAGGAAACAGACTGGGAAACCAGAGTAATAGTTTCCCCTGCAACCCGTTCCCTTTTTGCTAGATGAACGAACTTCTCTCCACATGCTCATTTCTGAGAGAAAAGTTTGTGTGGAAGCCGTCCTTCACATAGCTTGTTGGGAACACAAAGTTTCTTTTCACTTGCAAACTCCACTCCGTACATATATAAGGGGAGGTACAAGTTCCAATTCGGTTTTACATTGAAAACTGCAGGAACTGTAAACCGGCAGTAGGAAAGAGACTGAGAAACCAGAGTAAAATTTTCCTTGCCACCCGTTCCCTTTGTGCTAGATGAACTAACGTCTCTCCACATTCTCAGATTTTAGGTATAAGTGTGTGTGAAAGCCGTCCTTAAACTAGCTTGTCGGGAACACAAAGTTTCTATTCACTTGCAAATTACGCTCCATACATATATATGGGGAGGTACAAGCTCCAACTCATTTTAACAGTGAAAACTGCAGGAACTTCAAACCAGCACTAGGAAACAGACTGAGAACCCAGAGTAAAAGTTTTTCCTGCCACCCGTTCCTTTGTGCTAGATGAACGAACTTCTCTCCACATGCTCAGTTCTGAGAGATAAGTGTGTGTGAAAGCCGTCCTTCACCTAGCTTGTTGGGAACACAAAAATTCTTTTCACTTGCAAAATCCACTCCATACATATATATGGGGAGGTACTAGCTCCAAATCTGTTTTACAGTGAAAACTGTAGGAATATCAAGCCGGCAGTAGGAAACAGACTGAGAAACCCGAGTAAAACTTTCTCCTGCAACCCGTTCCATTTGTGCTAGATGAACGAACGTCTCTTCACATGCTCAGATTTGAGAGATAATTGTGTGTGAAAGCCGTCCTTAAACTAGCTTGTTGGGAACCCAAAGTTTCTTTTCACTTGCAAACTCCACTGCATACATATATATGGGGAGGTACTAGTTCCAACTCGTTTTTACAGTGAAAACTGCAGGAAATTCAAACCGGCAATAGGAAACAGACTGAGAAACCAGAATAAAAGTTTCTCTTGCAACCCGTTCCATTTGTGCTAGATGAACGAAAGTCTCTCCACATGCTAAGTTCTGAGAGATAATTGTGTGTGGAAGCCGTCCTTCACCTAGCTTGTTGGGAACACAAAGTTTCTTTTCAGTAGCAAACTCCACTCCGTACATATATATGGGGAGGTAAAAATTCCAACTCGGTTTTACATTGAAAACTGCAGGAACTGCAAACCGGCAGTAGGAAAGAGACTGAGAAACCAGAGTAAAATTTTCCTTGCCACCCGTTCCCTTTGTGCTAGATGAACTAACGTCTCTCCACATTCTCAGATTTGAGGGATAAGTGTGTGTGAAAGCCGTCCTTAAAGTAGCTTGTCGGGAACACAAAGTTTCTTTTCACTTGCAAATTACGCTCCATACATATATATGGGGAGGTACAAGCTCCAACACGGTTTTACAGTGAAAACTGCAGGAACTTCAAACCGGCACTAGGAAACAGACTGAGAAACCAGAGTAAAAGTTTTTCCTGCAACCCGTTCCATTTGTGCTAGATGAACGAACTTCTCTCCACATGCTCAGTTCTGAGAGATAAGTGTGTGTGAAAGCCGTCCTTCACCTAGCTTGTTGGGAATACAAAGATTCTTTTCACTTGCAAAATCCACTCCATACATATATATGGGGAGGTACTAGCTTCAAATCTGTTTTACAGTGAAAACTGTAGGAATATCAAGCCGGCAGTAGGAAAAAGACTGAGAAACCCGAGTAAAACTTTCTCCTGCAACCCGTTCCATTTGTGCTAGATGAACGAACTTCTCTTCACATGCTCAGATTTGAGAGATAATTGTGTGTGAAAGCCGTCCTTAAACTAGCTTGTTGGGAACACAAAGTTTCTTTTCACTTGCAAACTCCACTGCATACATATATATGGGGAGGTACTAGCTCCAACTCGTTTTTACAGTGAAAACTGCAGGAACTTCAAACCGGCAATAGGAAACAGACTGAGAAACCAGAATAAAAGTTTCTCCTGCAACCCGTTCCATTTTAGCTAGATGAACGAAAGTATCTCCACATGCTAAGTTCTGAGAGATAATTGTGTGTGGATGCCGTCCTTCACCTAGCTTGTTGGGAACACAAAGTTTGTTTTCAGTAGCAAACTCCACTCCATACATATATAAGCTGAGGTATGAGCTCCAACTCGGTTTTACAGTGAAAACTGCAGGAACTTCAAACCGGCAGTAGGAAACAGAATGAGAATACAGAGTAAAAGTTTCTCCTGCAACCCGTTCCCTTTGTGCTAGATGAACGAACGTCTCTCCACATGCTCAGTTCTGAGAGATAAGTGTGTGTGAAAACCGTCCTTCACCTAGCTTGTTGGGAACACAAAGTTTCTTTTCAGTTGCAAACTCCAATCCATACATATATATCGGGAGGAACTAGCTCCAATTCGGTTTTACAGTGAAAACTGCAGGAACGTCAAACCGGCAGTAGGAAACAGACTGAGAAACCAGAGTAATAGTTTCCCCTACAACCCGTTCCCTTTGTGCTAAATGAACGAACTTCTCTCCACATGCTCAGTTCTGAGAGAAAAGTGTGTATGGAAGCCGTCCTTCACATAGCTTGTTGGGAACACAAAGTGTCTTTTCACTTGCAAATTACACTCCATAAATATATATGGGGAGGTACTAGCTCCAACTCGGTTTTACAGTGAAAACTGCAGGAAATTCAAACCGGCACAAGAAACAGACTGAGAAACCAGAGTAAAAGTTTCTATTGCAACCCGTTCCATTTGTGCTAGGTGAACGAACGTCTCTCCACATGCTCAGTTCTGAGTGATAAGTGAGTGTGTAAGCCGTCCTTTACCTAGCTTGTTGGGAACACAAAATTTCTTTTCACTTGCAAACTCCACTCCATACATATATATGGGGAGGTACGAGCTCCAAATCTGATTTACAGTGAAAACTGCAGGAACTTCAAACCGGCACTAGGAAAGAGACTGAGAAACCAGAGTAAAATTTTCTCCTGCAACCCGTTCCCTTTGTGCTAGATGAACGAACTTCTCTCCATATGCTCAGTTCTGAGAGATAAGTGTGTGTGAAAGCCGTCCTTCACCTAGCTTGTTGTGAATAAAAGTTTCTTTTCAATTGCAAATTCCACTCCATACATATATATGGGGAAGAAGTAGCTCCAACTTGGTTTTACAGTGAAAACTGCAGGAACTTCAAACCGGCAGTAGGAAACAGACGGAGAATACAGAGTAAAAGTTTCTCCTGCAACCCGTTCCCTTTGTGCTAGATGAACGAACGTCTCTCCACATGCTCAGTTCTGAGAGATAAGTGTGTGTGAAAACCGTCCATCACCTAGCTTGTTGGGAACACAAAGTTTCTTTTCACTTGCAAACTCCAATCCATACATATATATCGGGAGGTACTAGCTCCAACTCGGTTTTACAGTGAAAACTGCAGGAACGTCAAACCGGCACTAGGAAACAGAACGAGAAACCAGAGTAATAGTTGACCCTGCAACCCGTTCCCTTTTTGCTAGATGAACGAAATTCTCTCCACATGCTCAGTTCTGAGAGAAAAGTGTGTGTGGAAGCCGTCCTTCACATAGCTTGTTGGGAACACAAAGTTTCTTTTCACTTGCAAACTCCACTCCATACATATATATGGGGAGGTACTATTTCCAACTCGATTTTACATTGAAAAGTGCAGGAATTTCAAAACGGCAGTAGGAAACAGACTGAGAAACCAGAGTAAAAGTTTCCCTGCCAACCGTTCCCTTTGTGCTAGATGAACTAACGTCTCTCCACATGCTCAGATTTGAGAGATAAGTGTGTGTGAAAGCCGTCCTTCAACTTGCTTGTCGGGAACACAAAGTTTCTTTTCACTTGCAAATTACAATCCATACATATATATGGGGAGGTACTAGCTCCAACTCGGTTTTACAGTAATAACTGCAGGAACTTCAAACCGGCACAAGAAACAGACTGTGAAACCAGAGTAAAAGTTTCTACTGCCACCCGTTCCATTAGTGCTAGGTGAACGAACGTCTCTCCACATGCTCAGTTCTGAGAGATAAGTGTGTGTGAAAGCCGTCCTTCACCTAGCTTGTTGGGAACACAAAGTTTCTTTTCAGTTGCAAACTCCACTCCATACATATATATGGGGAGGTACGAGCTCCAACTCTGATTTAAAGTGAAAACTGCAGGAACTTCAAACCGGCACTAGGAAAGAGACTGAGAAACTAGAGTAAATGTTTCTCCTGCAACCCGTTCCTTTGTGCTAGATGAACGAACTTCTCTCCACATGCTCAGTTCTGAGAGATAAGTGTGTGTGAAAGCCGTCCTTCACCTAGCTTGTTGGGAACAAAAGTTTCTTTTCAATTGCAAATTCCACTCCATACATATATATGGGGAGGTACTAGCTCCAACTTGGTTTTACAGTGAAATCTGCAGGAACTTCAAACCGGCAGTAGGAAACAGACTGAGAAACCAGAGTAAAAGTTTCTCCTGCAACCCGTTCCCTTTTTGCTAGATGAACGAACGTCTCTCCACATGCTCAGTTCTGAGAGATAAGTGTGTGTGAAAACCGTCCTTCATTTATCTGGTTGGGAACACAAAGTTTGTTTTCAGATGCAAACTCCAATCCTTACATATATATGGGGAGGTACGAGTTCAACTCGATTTTGCAGTGAAAACTGCAGGAACTTCAAATCGGCACTAGGAAACAGACTGAGAAACCAGAGTAAAAGTTTCTCCTGCAACCCGTTCCATTTGTGCTAGATGAACGAACGTTTCTAGACATGCTCAGTTCTAAGAGATAATTGTGAAGTGAAAGCCGACCTTCACCTAGCTTTTTGGGAACACAAAGTTTCTTTTCACTTGCAAACTCAACTGCATACATATATATGTGGATGTACAAGCTCCAACTCGGTTTTACAGTGAAAACTGCAGGAACTTCAAACCGGCACTAGGAAACAGACTGAGAAAACAGAGTAAAAGTTTCCCCTGCAACCCGTTCCCTTTGTGCTAGATGATCGAACGTCTCTTCACATGCTCAGTTCTGAGAGATAAATGTATGTGAAAACCGTCCTTCATCTAGCTGGTGGGAACACAAAGTTTCTTTTCAGTTGCAAACTGCACTCCATACATATATATGGGGAGGTAATATCTCCAACTCGGTTTTACAGTGAAAACAGCAGGAATTCAAACCGGCACTATGAAACAGACTTAGAAACCAGAGTAAAAATTTCCCCTGCAACCCGTTCCCTTTGTGCTAGATGAACAAAAGTCTCTCGACATGCTCAGTTCTGAGAGATAAATGTGTGTGAAAGCCGTCCTTCACATAGCTTGTTGGGAACAAAAAGTTCCTTTTCAGTTGAAAACTCCACTCCATAGATACATATGGATAGGTACTAGCTCCAACTCGGGTTTACAGTGAAAAATGCAGGAACTTCAAACTGCCACTAGGAAACAGACTGAGAAACCAGAGAAAAAGTTTCTCCTGCAACCCGTTCCTTTTGTGCTAGATGAACGAAACACTCTCCACATGCTCAGTACTTAGAGATAAGTGTGTGAAAGCCGTCCTTCAACTAACTTTTTGGGAACACAAAGTTTCTTTTCACTTGCAAACTCCAATCCATACATATATATGGGGAGGTACGAGCTCCAACTCGGTTTTACAGTGAAAAATGCAGGAACTACAAACCGGCACTAGGAAACAGACTGAGAAACCAGAGTAAAACTTTCTCCTGCAAACCATTCCCGTTGTGCTAGATGAACGAACGTCTATCCACATGCTCAGTTCTGGGAGATAAATGTGTGTGAAAGCCAACTTCACCTAGCTTGTTGGGTACACAAATTTTCTTTTCAGTTGCAAACTCCATTCCATACATATATATGGGGAGGTAATAGCTGCAACTCGGTTTTACAGTCAAAACTGCAGGAACTTCAAATCGTCACTAGGAAACAGACTGAGAAACCAGAGTAAAAGTTTCTCCTGCAAACCATTCCCGTTGTTCTAGATGAACGAACGTCTATCCACATGCTCAGTTCTGGGAGATAAATGTGTGTGAAAGCCAACTTCACCTAGCTTGTTGGGTACACAAATTTTCTTTTCATTTGCAAACTCCATTCCATACATATATATGGGGAGGTAATAGCTGCAACTCGGGTTTACAGTGAAAACTGCAGGAACTTCAAATCGTCACTAGGAAACAGACTGAGAAACCAGAGTAAAAGTTTCTCCTGCAAACCATTCCCGTTGTGCTAGATGAACGAAAGTCTCTCCACATGCTGAGTTTTGAGATATAAGTGTGTGTGAAAGCCGTACTTCAAAAAGCTTGTTGGGAACCCAAAGTTTCTTTTCACTTGCAATCTCCACTCCATATATATATATTGGGAGGTAATAGCTCCAAATATATTTTACAGTGAAAACTGCAGGAAATTCAAACCGGCACTAGGAAACAGACTGAGAAACCAGAGTAATAGTTTCTCCTGCCACCCGTTCCGTTTGTGCTAGATGAACGAACGTTTCTAGACATGCTCAGTTCTAAGAGATAATTGTGAAATGAAAGCCGTCCTTCACCAAGCTTGTTGGGAACACAAAGTTTCTTTTCACTTGCAAACTCCACTCCATACATATATATTGGTTGGTAATAGCTCCAAATAGATTTTACAGTGAAAACTGCAGGAAATTCAAACCGGCACTAGGAAACAGACTGAGAAACCAGAGTAAAATTTTCTCCTGCAACCCGTTCCCTTTGTGCTAATTGAACGAACGTCTCTCCAAATGCTCAGTTCTGAGAGATAAGTGTGTGTGAAAGCAGTACTTCACCTAGCTTGTTGGGAACACAAAATTTCTTTTCAGTTGCAAACTGCACTCCATACATATATAAATGGAGGTAATAGCTCCAACTCGGTTTTACAGTGAAAACTGCAGGAACTTCAAACCGGCACTAGGAAACAGACTTAGAAACCAGAGTAAAAGTTTCCCCTGCAACACGTTCCCTTTGTGCTAGATGAACAAAAGTCTCTCGACATTCTAAGTTCTGAGAGATAAATATGTGTGAAAGCCGTCCTTCACATAGCTTGTTGGGAACACAAAGTTTCTTTTAAATTGCAAACTCCACTCCATACATAAATATGGGGAGTTACTAGCTCCAACTCGGTTTTACAGTGAAAACTGCAGTAACTCAAACCGGCAGTAGGAAACAGACTGAGAAACCAGAGTAAAAGTTTCTCCTGCAACCCGTACCTTTGTTCGAGATGAACGAACGTCTCTCCACATGCTCAGTTCTAAGAGAAAATTGCGTGTGAAACCGTCCTTCACCTAGGTTGTTGGGAACACAAAGTTTCTTTTCAGTTGATAACTCCACTCCATAGATAAATATGGATAGGTACCAGCTCCAACTCGGTTTTACAGTGAAAACTGCAGGAACTTCAAACCGGCACTAGGAAACAGACTGAGATACCAAAGTGAAAGTTTCTCCTGCAACACGTTCCCTTTGTGCTAGATGAACGAAAGTCTCTCGACATGCTCAATTCTGAGAGATAAATGTCTGTGAAAGCCGTCCTTCAACTAGCTAGCTGGGAACACATAGTTACTTTTCAATTGCAAACTCCAATCCATACATATATATGGGGAGTTACTAGCTCCAAATCGGTTTTACAGTGAAAACTGCAGGAACATCAAACTGGCACTAGGAAATAGACTGAGAAACCAGAGTAAAAGTTTCTCCTGCAACACGTTCCCTTTGTGCTAGATAAACGAAAGTCTCTCCACATGCTCAGTTCTGAGAGATATGTGTGTGTGAAACCCGTCCTTCACCTAGCTTGTTGGGAACACAAAGTTTCTTTTCACTTGCAAACTCCACTCCATTCATATATATGGGGAGGTACTAGCTCCAACTCGGTTTTACAGAGTAAACTGCAGGAACTTCAAACCGGCAGTAGGAAACATATTGAGAAACCAGAGTAAATGTTTCTCCTGCAACCCGTTCCCTTTGTGTTAGATGAACGAACGTCTCTCCACATGCTGAGGTTTGAGAGATAAGTGTGTGTGAAAGCCGACCTTCAACAAGCTTGTTGGGAACCCAAAGTTTCTTTTCACTTGCAATCTCCACTCCATATATATATATTGGGAGGTAATAGCTCCAAATATATTTTACAGTGAAAACTGCAGGAAATTCAAACCGGCACTAGGAAACAGACTGAGAAACCAGAGTAATAGTTTCTCCTGCCACCCGTTCCGTTTGTGCTAGATGAACGAACGTTTCTAGACATGCTCAGTTCTAAGAGATAATTGTGAAATGAAAGCCGTCCTTCACCAAGCTTGTTGGGAACACAAAGTTTCTTTTCACTTGCAAACTCCACTCCATACATATATATTGGTTGGTAATAGCTCCAAATAGATTTTACAGTGAAAACTGCAGGAAATTCAAACCGGCACTAGGAAACAGACTGAGAAACCAGAGTAAAATTTTCTCCTGCAACCCGTTCCCTTTGTGCTAATTGAACGAACGTCTCTCCAAATGCTCAGTTCTGAGAGATAAGTGTGTGTGAAAGCAGTACTTCACCTAGCTTGTTGGGAACACAAAATTTCTTTTCAGTTGCAAACTGCACTCCATACATATATAAATGGAGGTAATAGCTCCAACTCGGTTTTACAGTGAAAACTGCAGGAACTTCAAACCGGCACTAGGAAACAGACTTAGAAACCAGAGTAAAAGTTTCCCCTGCAACACGTTCCCTTTGTGCTAGATGAACAAAAGTCTCTCGACATTCTAAGTTCTGAGAGATAAATATGTGTGAAAGCCGTCCTTCACATAGCTTGTTGGGAACACAAAGTTTCTTTTAAATTGCAAACTCCACTCCATACATAAATATGGGGAGTTACTAGCTCCAACTCGGTTTTACAGTGAAAACTGCAGTAACTCAAACCGGCAGTAGGAAACAGACTGAGAAACCAGAGTAAAAGTTTCTCCTGCAACCCGTACCTTTGTTCGAGATGAACGAACGTCTCTCCACATGCTCAGTTCTAAGAGAAAATTGCGTGTGAAACCGTCCTTCACCTAGGTTGTTGGGAACACAAAGTTTCTTTTCAGTTGAAAAACCCACTCCATAGATAAATATGGAAAGGTACTAGATCCAACTCGGTTTTACAGTGAAAACTGCAGGAACTTCAAACCGGCACTAGGAAACAGACTGAGAATCCACAGTAAAAGTTTCTCCTGCAACCCGTTCCCTTTGTGCTAGATGAACGAACGTCTCACCACATGCTGAGTTTTGAGAGATAAGTGTGTGTGAAATCCGTCCTTCAACAAGCTTGTTGGGAACGCAAAGTTTCTTTTCACTTGCAAACTCCACTCCATACATATATATGGGGAGGTTCTAGCTCCAACTCTGTTTTACAGTGAAAACTGCAGGAACTTCAAACCGGCACTAGGAAACAGACTGAGAAACCAGAGTAAATGTTTCTCCTTCATCCCGTTACCTTTGTGCTAGATGAACGAACGTCTCTCGACATGCTCAGTTCTGAGAGAATAGTGTGTGTGAAATCCGACCTTCACCTAGCTTGTTGGGAACACAAAGTTTCTTTTCACTTGCAAACTTCACTCCATAAATATATATGGGGAGGTACAAGCTCCAACTCGGTTTTACAGTGATAACTGCAGGAACTTCAAACCGGCACTAGGAAACAGACTGAGAAACCAGAGTAAAAGTTTCCCCTGCAACCCGTTCCTTTTGTGCTAGATGAACGAAAGTCTCTCGACATGCTCAGTTCTGAGAAATAAGTGTGTGTGAAAGCCGTCCTTCACCTAGCTTTTTGGGAACACAAAGTTTCTTTTCACTTGCAAACTCCAATCCATACATATATATGGGGAGGTAATAACTCCAAATCTGTTTTACAGTGAAAACGGCAGGAACTTCAAACCGGCAGTAGGAAACAGACTGAGAAACCAGAGATTATGTTTCTCCTGCAACCCATTGTTTTGTGCTAGATGAACGAAAGTCTTTCCACATGCTCTGTTCTGAGAGATAAGTGTGTGTGAAAGCCGTTCTTCACCTAGCTTTTTGGGAACACAAAGTTTTTTTTCAGTTGCAAACTCCACTCCATTCATATGTATGGGGAGGTACTAGCTCCAACTCGGGTTTACAGTGAAAACTGCAGGAATTTCAAACCGGCAGTAGGAAACATACTTAGAAACCAGGGAAAAAGTTTCTCCTGCAACCCATCCCTTTGTGCTAGTTGAACGAAAGTTTTTCCACATGCTCAGTTCTGAGAGATATTTGTGTGTGGAAGCCATACTTCACCTAGCGTGTTGGGAACACAAAGTTTCTTTTAAGTTGCAAACTCCACTCCATACATAAATATGGGGAGGTACTATTTCCAACTCGATTTTACAGTGAAAACTGCAGGAAATTCAAACCGGCAGTAGGAAACAGACTGAGAAACCAGAGTAAAAGTTACTCCTGCAACCCATACCTTTGTTCGAGATGAACGAACGTCTCTACTCATGCTCAGTTTTAAGAGAAAATTGCGTGTGAAGCCGTCCTTCACCTAGGTTGTTGGGAACACAAAGTTTCTTTTCAGTTGATAACTCCACTCCATAGATAAATATGGATAGGTACCAGCTCCAACTCGGTTTTACAGTGAAAACTGCAGGAACTTCAAACCGGCACTAGGAAACAGACTGAGATACCAAAGTGAAAGTTTCTCCTGCAACACGTTCCCTTTGTGCTAGATGAACGAAAGTCTCTCGACATGCTCAATTCTGAGAGATAAATGTCTGTGAAAGCCGTCCTTCAACTAGCTAGCTGGGAACACATAGTTACTTTTCAATTGCAAACTCCAATCCATACATATATATGGGGAGTTACTAGCTCCAAATCGGTTTTACAGTGAAAACTGCAGGAACATCAAACTGGCACTAGGAAATAGACTGAGAAACCAGAGTAAAAGTTTCTCCTGCAACACGTTCCCTTTGTGCTAGATAAACGAAAGTCTCTCCACATGCTCAGTTCTGAGAGATATGTGTGTGTGAAACCCGTCCTTCACCTAGCTTGTTGGGAACACAAAGTTTCTTTTCACTTGCAAACTCCACTCCATTCATATATATGGGGAGGTACTAGCTCCAACTCGGTTTTACAGAGTAAACTGCAGGAACTTCAAACCGGCAGTAGGAAACATATTGAGAAACCAGAGTAAATGTTTCTCCTGCAACCCGTTCCCTTTGTGTTAGATGAACGAACGTCTCTCCACATGCTGAGGTTTGAGAGATAAGTGTGTGTGAAAGCCGACCTTCAACAAGCTTCTTGGGAAACCAAAGTTTCTTTTCACTTGCAAACTCCACTCCATACATATATATGGGGAGGTATTATCTCCAACTCGGTTTTACAGTGAAATCTGCAGGAAATTCAAACCGGCACTAGGAAAAAGGCTGAGAAACCAGAGTAAAATTTTCTCCTGCAACCCGTTACCTTTGTGCTAAATGAACGAACGTCTCTCCAAATGCTCAGTTCTGAGAGATAAGTGTGTGTGAAAGCCGTACTTCACCTAGCTTGTTGGGAACACAAAGTTTCTTTTCACTTGCAAACTCCAATCCATACCTATATATGGGGAGGTACAAGCTCCAAGTCGGTTTTACAGTGAAAACTGCAGGAATTTCAAACCGGCACTAGGAAACAGACTGTGAAACCAGAGTAAAATTTCCCCCTGCCACCCGTTCCCTTTGTGCTAGATGAACGAATGTCTCTCGACATGCTCAGTTCTGAGAAATAATTGTGTGTGAAAGCCGTACTTCACCTAGCTTGTTGGGAACACAAAGTTTCTTTTCACTTGCAAACTCCACTCCATACATATATATGAGGAGGTACTAGCTCCAACTCGGTTTTACAGTGAAAACTGCAGGAACTTCAAAACGGCACTAGGAAACAGACTGAGAAACCAGAGTAAATGTTTCTCCTGCAACCCGTTCCCTTTGTGCTAGATGAACGAACGTCTATCCACATGCTCAGTTCTGAGAGATATGTGTGTGTGAAAGCCATACTTCACCTAGCATATTGGGAACACAAAGTTTCTTTTAAGTTGCAAACTCCACTCCATACATAAATATGGGGAGGTACTAGCTCCTACTCGGTTTTACAGTGAAAACTGCAGGAAATTCAAACCGGCAGTAGGAAACAGACTGAGAAATCAGAGTAAAAGTTTCTCCTGCAACCCGTACCTTTGTTCGAGATGAACGAACGTATCTTCACATGCTCAGTTCTAAGAGAAAATTGTGTGTGAAGCCGTCCTTCACCTAGGTTGTTGGGAACACAATGATTCTTTTCAGTTGGAAACCCCACTCCTTAGATATAAATGGATAGGTACTAGCTCCAGATCGGTTTTACTGTGAAAACTGCAGGAACTTCAAACCGGCAGTAGGAAACAGACTGAGAAACCAGAGTAAAAGTTTCTCCTGCAACCCGTTCCCTTTGTGCTAGATGAACGAACGTCTCTCCAAATGCTCAGTTCTGAGAGATAAGTGTGTGTGAAAGCCGTACTTCAACAAGCTTCTTGGGAAACCAAAGATTCTTTTCAGTTGCAAACTCCACTCCATACATATATATGGGGAAGTACTATCTCCAACTCGGTTTTACAGTGAAAACTGCAGGAACTTCAAACCGGCACTAGGAAAGAGACTGAGAAACCAGAGTAAATGTTTCTCCTGCAACCCGTTCCCTTTGTGATAGATGAACGAACGTCTCTCGACATGCTCAGTTCTGAGAGATAAGTGTCTTAAAGCCGTCCTTCACCTAACTTGATGGGAACACAAAGTTTCTTTTCAGTTGCAAACTGCACTCCACACATATATATTGGGATGTAATAGCTCCAACTAGGTTTTACAGTGAAAACTGCAGGAAATTCAAACCGGCACTAGGAAACAGACTGAGAAACCAGAGTAAAATTTTTTCCTGCATCACGTTCCCTTTCTGCTAATTGAACTAACGTCTCTCCAAATGCTCAGTTCTGAGAGATAAGTGTGTGTGAAAGCCGTACTTCACCTAGCTTTTTGGGAAAACAAAGTTTCTTTTCACTAGCAATCTCCGCTCCATACATATATATTGGGTGGTACTAGCTCCAACACTGTTTTACAGTGAAAATTTCAGGAACATCAAACAGAAACTAGGAAACAGTGTGAGAAACCAGAGTAAAAGTTTCTCCTGAAACCCGTTCCCTCTGTGCTAGATGAAAGAAAGTCTCTCCACATGCTCAGTCCTGAGAGATAAGTGTGTGTGAAAGCCGCCCTTCACCTAGCTTGTTGGGAACACAAAGTTTCTTTTCAGTTGCAAACTCCATTCCATAAATATATAAGGGGAGGTACTAGCTCCATCTCGGTTTTACTGTGAAAACTGTAGGAATTTGAAACCGGCACTATGAAACAGACTGAGAAACCAGAGTAAAAGTTTCTCCTGCAACCCGTTCCCGTTCTGCTAGATGAACGAACGCCTCTCGACATGCTCAGTTCTAAGAGATAATTGTGAAGTGAAAGCCGTCCTTCACCTAGATTGTTGGGAACACAAAGATTCTTTTCAATTGTAAACTACTTTCCATAAATATATATGGGGAGGTACAAGCTCCAACACGTTTTTACAGTGAAAACTGCAGGAACTTCAAACAGGCACTAGGAAACAACCTGAGAAACCATAGTAAAAGTTTCTCCTGCAACCCGTTCCCTTTGTGCTAGATGAACGAAAGTCTCTCCACATGCTCAGTTCTGAGAGATAAGTATGTGTGAAAGCCGTACTTCACCTAGCTAGTTGGGAACACAAAGATTCTTTTCAGTTGCAAACACCAATCCATACATATATATGGGGAGGAACTAGCTCCAAATCGGTTTTACAGTGAAAACTGCAGGAAATTCAAACCGGCACTAGGAAACAGACTGAGAATCCAGAGTAAAATTTTCCCCTGCAACACGTTCCCTTTGTGCTAGATGAACGAAAGTCTCTCGACATGCTCAATTCTGAGAGATAAATGTCTGTGAAAGCCGTCCTTCACCTAGCTAGCTGGGAACACATAGTTACTTTTCAATTGAAAACTCCAATCCATACATATATATGGGGAGTTACTAGCTCCAAATCGGTTTTACAGTGAAAACTGCAGGAACATCAAACTGGCACTAGGAAATAGACTGAGAAACCAGAGTAAAAGTTTCTCCTGCAACACGTTCCCTTTGTGCTAGATAAACGAAAGTCTCTCCACATGCTCAGTTCTGAGAGATATGTGTGTGTGAAACCCGTCCTTCACCTAGCTTTTTGGGAACACAAAGTTTCTTTGCACTTGCAAAATCCACTCCATACTTATATATGGGGAGGTAAGAGCTCCAACTCGGTTTTACACTGAAAACTGCAAGAATCTTCAAACCGGCAGTAGGAAACAGACTGAGAAACCAGAGTAAAAGTTTCCCCTTCAACCCATTCCCTTTGTGCTAGATGAACGAAAATCTTTCAAAATGCTCAGTTCTGAGAGATAAGTGTGTGTGAAAGCCGTCCTTCACCTAGCTTGTTGGGAACACAAAGTTTCTTTTCACTTGCAATCTCCACTCCATACATATATATGGGGAGGTACGAGTTCCAACTCTCTGTTACAGTAAAAACTGCAGGAACTTCAAACCGGCACTAGGAAACAGACTGAGAAACCAGAGTAAAAGTTTTTCCTGCAACCCGTTCATTTGTTCTAGATGAACGAACTTCTCTCCACATGCTTAGTTCTGAGAGATAAGTGTGTGTGAAAGCCGTCCTTCACCTAGCTTGTTGGGAACACAAAGTTACTATTCACATGCAAACTCCACTCCATACATATATATGGGGAGGTACGAGCTCCAACACGGTTTTACAGTGAAAACTGCAGTAACTTCAAACTGGCACTAGGAAACAGACTGAGAATCCAGGGTAAAAGTTTCTCCTGCAAACCGTTCCCTTTGTGCTAGATGAACGAACTTCTCTCCACATGCTCAGTTCTGAGAGATAAATGTGTGTGAAAGCCGTCCTTCACCTAGCTTGTTGGGAACACAAAGTTTCTGTTCCGTTACAAACTCCACTCCATTCATATATATGGGGAGGTACTAGCTCCAACTCGGTTTTACAGTGAAAACTGCAGGAAATTCATACCGGCACTAGGAAACAGACTGAGAAACCAGAGTAAATGTTTTTCCTGCAACCCATTCCCTTTGTGCTAGACGAACGAACTTCTCTACACATGCTCAGTTCTGAGTGATAAGTATGTGTGAAAGCCGTCCTTCACCTAGCTTGTTGGGAACACAAAGTTTCTTTTCAGTTGCAAACTCCACTCCGTATATATATATGGGGAGGTACTAGCTCCAAATCGGTTTTACAGTGAAAACTGCAGGAACTTCAAACCGGCACTAGGAAACAGAATGAGAAAACAGAGTAAAAGTTTCTCCTGCAACCCGTTCCCTTTGTCCTAGATGAACGAACGTCTTTTGACATGCTCAGTTCTGAGAGATAATTGTGAGTGAAAGCAGTCCTTAACCTAGCTTGTTGGGAACACAAAGTTTCTTTTATGTTGCAAACTCCACTCCATACTTATATATGGATAAGTAATAGCTCCAACACGGTTTTACAGTGAAAACTGCAGGAAGTTCAAACCGGCAGCAGGAAACAGACTGGGAAACCAGAGTAATAGTTTCCCCTGCAACCCGTTCCCTTTTTGCTAGATGAACGAACTTCTCTCCACATGCTCATTTCTGAGAGAAAAGTGTGTGTGGAAGCCGTCCTTCACATAGCTTGTTGGGAACACAAAGTTTCTTTTCACTTGCAAACTCCACTCCGTACATATATAAGGGGAGGTACAAGTTCCAATTCGGTTTTACATTGAAAACTGCAGGAACTGTAAACCGGCAGTAGGAAAGAGACTGAGAAACCAGAGTAAAATTTTCCTTGCCACCCGTTCCCTTTGTGCTAGATGAACTAACGTCTCTCCACATTCTCAGATTTTAGGTATAAGTGTGTGTGAAAGCCGTCCTTAAACTAGCTTGTCGGGAACACAAAGTTTCTATTCACTTGCAAATTACGCTCCATACATATATATGGGGAGGTACAAGCTCCAACTCATTTTAACAGTGAAAACTGCAGGAACTTCAAACCAGCACTAGGAAACAGACTGAGAACCCAGAGTAAAAGTTTTTCCTGCCACCCGTTCCTTTGTGCTAGATGAACGAACTTCTCTCCACATGCTCAGTTCTGAGAGATAAGTGTGTGTGAAAGCCGTCCTTCACCTAGCTTGTTGGGAACACAAAAATTCTTTTCACTTGCAAAATCCACTCCATACATATATATGGGGAGGTACTAGCTCCAAATCTGTTTTACAGTGAAAACTGTAGGAATATCAAGCCGGCAGTAGGAAACAGACTGAGAAACCCGAGTAAAACTTTCTCCTGCAACCCGTTCCATTTGTGCTAGATGAACGAACGTCTCTTCACATGCTCAGATTTGAGAGATAATTGTGTGTGAAAGCCGTCCTTAAACTAGCTTGTTGGGAACCCAAAGTTTCTTTTCACTTGCAAACTCCACTGCATACATATATATGGGGAGGTACTAGTTCCAACTCGTTTTTACAGTGAAAACTGCAGGAAATTCAAACCGGCAATAGGAAACAGACTGAGAAACCAGAATAAAAGTTTCTCTTGCAACCCGTTCCATTTGTGCTAGATGAACGAAAGTCTCTCCACATGCTAAGTTCTGAGAGATAATTGTGTGTGGAAGCCGTCCTTCACCTAGCTTGTTGGGAACACAAAGTTTCTTTTCAGTAGCAAACTCCACTCCGTACATATATATGGGGAGGTAAAAATTCCAACTCGGTTTTACATTGAAAACTGCAGGAACTGCAAACCGGCAGTAGGAAAGAGACTGAGAAACCAGAGTAAAATTTTCCTTGCCACCCGTTCCCTTTGTGCTAGATGAACTAACGTCTCTCCACATTCTCAGATTTTAGGTATAAGTGTGTGTGAAAGCCGTCCTTAAACTAGCTTGTCGGGAACACAAAGTTTCTATTCACTTGCAAATTACGCTCCATACATATATATGGGGAGGTACAAGCTCCAACTCATTTTAACAGTGAAAACTGCAGGAACTTCAAACCAGCACTAGGAAACAGACTGAGAACCCAGAGTAAAAGTTTTTCCTGCCACCCGTTCCTTTGTGCTAGATGAACGAACTTCTCTCCACATGCTCAGTTCTGAGAGATAAGTGTGTGTGAAAGCCGTCCTTCACCTAGCTTGTTGGGAACACAAAAATTCTTTTCACTTGCAAAATCCACTCCATACATATATATGGGGAGGTACTAGCTCCAAATCTGTTTTACAGTGAAAACTGTAGGAATATCAAGCCGGCAGTAGGAAACAGACTGAGAAACCCGAGTAAAACTTTCTCCTGCAACCCGTTCCATTTGTGCTAGATGAACGAACGTCTCTTCACATGCTCAGATTTGAGAGATAATTGTGTGTGAAAGCCGTCCTTAAACTAGCTTGTTGGGAACCCAAAGTTTCTTTTCACTTGCAAACTCCACTGCATACATATATATGGGGAGGTACTAGTTCCAACTCGTTTTTACAGTGAAAACTGCAGGAAATTCAAACCGGCAATAGGAAACAGACTGAGAAACCAGAATAAAAGTTTCTCTTGCAACCCGTTCCATTTGTGCTAGATGAACGAAAGTCTCTCCACATGCTAAGTTCTGAGAGATAATTGTGTGTGGAAGCCGTCCTTCACCTAGCTTGTTGGGAACACAAAGTTTCTTTTCAGTAGCAAACTCCACTCCGTACATATATATGGGGAGGTAAAAATTCCAACTCGGTTTTACATTGAAAACTGCAGGAACTGCAAACCGGCAGTAGGAAAGAGACTGAGAAACCAGAGTAAAATTTTCCTTGCCACCCGTTCCCTTTGTGCTAGATGAACTAACGTCTCTCCACATTCTCAGATTTGAGGGATAAGTGTGTGTGAAAGCCGTCCTTAAACTAGCTTGTAGGGAACACAAAGTTTCTTTTCACTTGCAAATTACGCTCCATACATATATATGGGGAGGTACAAGCTCCAACACGGTTTTACAGTGAAAACTGCAGGAACTTCAAACCGGCACTAGGAAACAGACTGAGAAACCAGAGTAAAAGTTTTTCCTGCAACCCGTTCCATTTGTGCTAGATGAACGAACTTCTCTCCACATGCTCAGTTCTGAGAGATAAGTGTGTGTGAAAGCCGTCCTTCACCTAGCTTGTTGGGAATACAAAGATTCTTTTCACTTGCAAAATCCACTCCATACATATATATGGGGAGGTACTAGCTTCAAATCTGTTTTACAGTGAAAACTGTAGGAATATCAAGCCGGCAGTAGGAAAAAGACTGAGAAACCCGAGTAAAACTTTCTCCTGCAACCCGTTCCATTTGTGCTAGATGAACGAACTTCTCTTCACATGCTCAGATTTGAGAGATAATTGTGTGTGAAAGCCGTCCTTAAACTAGCTTGTTGGGAACACAAAGTTTCTTTTCACTTGCAAACTCCACTGCATACATATATATGGGGAGGTACTAGCTCCAACTCGTTTTTACAGTGAAAACTGCAGGAACTTCAAACCGGCAATAGGAAACAGACTGAGAAACCAGAATAAAAGTTTCTCCTGCAACCCGTTCCATTTTAGCTAGATGAACGAAAGTGTCTCCACATGCTAAGTTCTGAGAGATAATTGTGTGTGGATGCCGTCCTTCACCTAGCTTGTTGGGAACACAAAGTTTGTTTTCAGTAGCAAACTCCACTCCATACATATATAAGCTGAGGTATGAGCTCCAACTCGGTTTTACAGTGAAAACTGCAGGAACTTCAAACCGGCAGTAGGAAACAGAATGAGAATACAGAGTAAAAGTTTCTCCTGCAACCCGTTCCCTTTGTGCTAGATGAACGAACGTCTCTCCACATGCTCAGTTCTGAGAGATAAGTGTGTGTGAAAACCGTCCTTCACCTAGCTTGTTGGGAACACAAAGTTTCTTTTCAGTTGCAAACTCCAATCCATACATATATATCGGGAGGAACTAGCTCCAATTCGGTTTTACAGTGAAAACTGCAGGAACGTCAAACCGGCAGTAGGAAACAGACTGAGAAACCAGAGTAATAGTTTCCCCTACAACCCGTTCCCTTTGTGCTAAATGAACGAACTTCTCTCCACATGCTCAGTTCTGAGAGAAAAGTGTGTATGGAAGCCGTCCTTCACATAGCTTGTTGGGAACACAAAGTGTCTTTTCACTTGCAAATTACACTCCATAAATATATATGGGGAGGTACTAGCTCCAACTCGGTTTTACAGTGAAAACTGCAGGAAATTCAAACCGGCACAAGAAACAGACTGAGAAACCAGAGTAAAAGTTTCTATTGCAACCCGTTCCATTTGTGCTAGGTGAACGAACGTCTCTCCACATGCTCAGTTCTGAGTGATAAGTGAGTGTGTAAGCCGTCCTTTACCTAGCTTGTTGGGAACACAAAATTTCTTTTCACTTGCAAACTCCACTCCATACATATATATGGGGAGGTACGAGCTCCAAATCTGATTTACAGTGAAAACTGCAGGAACTTCAAACCGGCACTAGGAAAGAGACTGAGAAACCAGAGTAAAATTTTCTCCTGCAACCCGTTCCCTTTGTGCTAGATGAACGAACTTCTCTCCACATGCTCAGTTCTGAGAGATAAGTGTGTGTGAAAGCCGTCCTTCACCTAGCTTGTTGGGAACAAAAGTTTCTTTTCAATTGCAAATTCCACTCCATACATATATATGGGGAAGAAGTAGCTCCAACTTGGTTTTACAGTGAAAACTGCAGGAACTTCAAACCGGCAGTAGGAAACAGACTGAGAAACCAGAGTAAAAGTTTCTCCTGCAACCCGTTCCCTTTGTGCTAGATGAACGAACGTCTCTCCAAATGCTCAGTTCTGAGAGATAAGTGTGTGTGAAAGCCGAACTTCAACAAGCTTCTTGGGAAACCAAAGATTCTTTTCAGTTGCAAACTCCACTCCATACATATATATGGGGAAGTACTATCTCCAACTCGGTTTTACAGTGAAAACTGCAGGAACTTCAAACCGGCACTAGGAAAGAGACTGAGAAACCAGAGTAAATGTTTCTCCTGCAACCCGTTCCCTTTGTGATAGATGAACGAACGTCTCTCGACATGCTCAGTTCTGAGAGATAAGTGTCTTAAAGCCGTCCTTCACCTAACTTGATGGGAACACAAAGTTTCTTTTCAGTTGCAAACTGCACTCCACACATATATATTGGGATGTAATAGCTCCAACTAGGTTTTACAGTGAAAACTGCAGGAAATTCAAACCGGCACTAGGAAACAGACTGAGAAACCAGAGTAAAATTTTTTCCTGCATCACGTTCCCTTTCTGCTAATTGAACTAACGTCTCTCCAAATGCTCAGTTCTGAGAGATAAGTGTGTGTGAAAGCCGTACTTCACCTAGCTTGTTGGGAAAACAAAGTTTCTTTTCACTAGCAATCTCCGCTCCATACATATATATTGGGTGGTACTAGCTCCAACACTGTTTTACAGTGAAAATTTCAGGAACATCAAACAGAAACTAGGAAACAGTGTGAGAAACCAGAGTAAAAGTTTCTCCTGAAACCCGTTCCCTCTGTGCTAGATGAAAGAAAGTCTCTCCACATGCTCAGTTCTGAGAGATAAGTGTGTGTGAAAGCCGCCCTTCACCTAGCTTGTTGGGAACACAAAGTTTCTTTTCAGTTGCAAACTCCATTCCATAAATATATAAGGGGAGGTACTAGCTCCATCTCGGTTTTACTGTGAAAACTGTAGGAATTTGAAACCGGCACTATGAAACAGACAGAGAAACCAGAGTAAAAGTTTCTCCTGCAACCCGTTCCCGTTCTGCTAGATGAACGAACGCCTCTCGACATGCTCAGTTCTAAGAGATAATTGTGAAGTGAAAGCCGTCCTTCACCTAGATTGTTGGGAACACAAAGATTCTTTTCAATTGTAAACTACTTTCCATAAATATATATGGGGAGGTACAAGCTCCAACACGTTTTTACAGTGAAAACTGCAGGAACTTCAAACAGGCACTAGGAAACAACCTGAGAAACCATAGTAAAAGTTTCTCCTGCAACCCGTTCCCTTTGTGCTAGATGAACGAAAGTCTCTCCACATGCTCAGTTCTGAGAGATAAGTATGTGTGAAAGCCGTACTTCACCTAGCTAGTTGGGAACACAAAGATTCTTTTCAGTTGCAAACACCAATCCATACATATATATGGGGAGGAACTAGCTCCAAATCGGTTTTACAGTGAAAACTGCAGGAAATTCAAACCGGCACTAGGAAACAGACTGAGAATCCAGAGTAAAATTTTCCCCTGCAACACGTTCCCTTTGTGCTAGATGAACGAAAGTCTCTCGACATGCTCAATTCTGAGAGATAAATGTCTGTGAAAGCCGTCCTTCACCTAGCTAGCTGGGAACACATAGTTACTTTTCAATTGAAAACTCCAATCCATACATATATATGGGGAGTTACTAGCTCCAAATCGGTTTTACAGTGAAAACTGCAGGAACATCAAACTGGCACTAGGAAATAGACTGAGAAACCAGAGTAAAAGTTTCTCCTGCAACACGTTCCCTTTGTGCTAGATAAACGAAAGTCTCTCCACATGCTCAGTTCTGAGAGATATGTGTGTGTGAAACCCGTCCTTCACCTAGCTTTTTGGGAACACAAAGTTTCTTTGCACTTGCAAAATCCACTCCATACTTATATATGGGGAGGTAAGAGCTCCAACTCGGTTTTACACTGAAAACTGCAAGAATCTTCAAACCGGCAGTAGGAAACAGACTGAGAAACCAGAGTAAAAGTTTCCCCTTCAACCCATTCCCTTTGTGCTAGATGAACGAAAATCTTTCAAAATGCTCAGTTCTGAGAGATAAGTGTGTGTGAAAGCCGTCCTTCACCTAGCTTGTTGGGAACACAAAGTTTCTTTTCACTTGCAATCTCCACTCCATACATATATATGGGGAGGTACGAGTTCCAACTCTCTGTTACAGTAAAAACTGCAGGAACTTCAAACCGGCACTAGGAAACAGACTGAGAAACCAGAGTAAAAGTTTTTCCTGCAACCCGTTCATTTGTTCTAGATGAACGAACTTCTCTCCACATGCTTAGTTCTGAGAGATAAGTGTGTGTGAAAGCCGTCCTTCACCTAGCTTGTTGGGAACACAAAGTTACTATTCACATGCAAACTCCACTCCATACATATATATGGGGAGGTACGAGCTCCAACACGGTTTTACAGTGAAAACTGCAGTAACTTCAAACTGGCACTAGGAAACAGACTGAGAATCCAGGGTAAAAGTTTCTCCTGCAAACCGTTCCCTTTGTGCTAGATGAACGAACTTCTCTCCACATGCTCAGTTCTGAGAGATAAATGTGTGTGAAAGCCGTCCTTCACCTAGCTTGTTGGGAACACAAAGTTTCTGTTCCGTTACAAACTCCACTCCATTCATATATATGGGGAGGTACTAGCTCCAACTCGGTTTTACAGTGAAAACTGCAGGAAATTCATACCGGCACTAGGAAACAGACTGAGAAACCAGAGTAAATGTTTTTCCTGCAACCCATTCCCTTTGTGCTAGACGAACGAACTTCTCTACACATGCTCAGTTCTGAGTGATAAGTATGTGTGAAAGCCGTCCTTCACCTAGCTTGTTGGGAACACAAAGTTTCTTTTCAGTTGCAAACTCCACTCCGTATATATATATGGGGAGGTACTAGCTCCAAATCGGTTTTACAGTGAAAACTGCAGGAACTTCAAACCGGCACTAGGAAACAGAATGAGAAAACAGAGTAAAAGTTTCTCCTGCAACCCGTTCCCTTTGTCCTAGATGAACGAACGTCTTTTGACATGCTCAGTTCTGAGAGATAATTGTGAGTGAAAGCAGTCCTTAACCTAGCTTGTTGGGAACACAAAGTTTCTTTTATGTTGCAAACTCCACTCCATACTTATATATGGATAAGTAATAGCTCCAACACGGTTTTACAGTGAAAACTGCAGGAAGTTCAAACCGGCAGCAGGAAACAGACTGGGAAACCAGAGTAATAGTTTCCCCTGCAACCCGTTCCCTTTTTGCTAGATGAACGAACTTCTCTCCACATGCTCATTTCTGAGAGAAAAGTGTGTGTGGAAGCCGTCCTTCACATAGCTTGTTGGGAACACAAAGTTTCTTTTCACTTGCAAACTCCACTCCGTACATATATAAGGGGAGGTACAAGTTCCAATTCGGTTTTACATTGAAAACTGCAGGAACTGTAAACCGGCAGTAGGAAAGAGACTGAGAAACCAGAGTAAAATTTTCCTTGCCACCCGTTCCCTTTGTGCTAGATGAACTAACGTCTCTCCACATTCTCAGATTTTAGGTATAAGTGTGTGTGAAAGCCGTCCTTAAACTAGCTTGTCGGGAACACAAAGTTTCTATTCACTTGCAAATTACGCTCCATACATATATATGGGGAGGTACAAGCTCCAACTCGGTTTAACAGTGAAAACTGCAGGAACTTCAAACCAGCACTAGGAAACAGACTGAGAACCCAGAGTAAAAGTTTTTCCTGCCACCCGTTCCTTTGTGCTAGATGAACGAACTTCTCTCCACATGCTCAGTTCTGAGAGATAAGTGTGTGTGAAAGCCGTCCTTCACCTAGCTTGTTGGGAACACAAAAATTCTTTTCACTTGCAAAATCCACTCCATACATATATATGGGGAGGTACTAGCTCCAAATCTGTTTTACAGTGAAAACTGTAGGAATATCAAGCCGGCAGTAGGAAACAGACTGAGAAACCCGAGTAAAACTTTCTCCTGCAACCCGTTCCATTTGTGCTAGATGAACGAACGTCTCTTCACATGCTCAGATTTGAGAGATAATTGTGTGTGAAAGCCGTCCTTAAACTAGCTTGTTGGGAACCCAAAGTTTCTTTTCACTTGCAAACTCCACTGCATACATATATATGGGGAGGTACTAGTTCCAACTCGTTTTTACAGTGAAAACTGCAGGAAATTCAAACCGGCAATAGGAAACAGACTGAGAAACCAGAATAAAAGTTTCTCTTGCAACCCGTTCCATTTGTGCTAGATGAACGAAAGTCTCTCCACATGCTAAGTTCTGAGAGATAATTGTGTGTGGAAGCCGTCCTTCACCTAGCTTGTTGGGAACACAAAGTTTCTTTTCAGTAGCAAACTCCACTCCGTACATATATATGGGGAGGTAAAAATTCCAACTCGGTTTTACATTGAAAACTGCAGGAACTGCAAACCGGCAGTAGGAAAGAGACTGAGAAACCAGAGTAAAATTTTCCTTGCCACCCGTTCCCTTTGTGCTAGATGAACTAACGTCTCTCCACATTCTCAGATTTGAGGGATAAGTGTGTGTGAAAGCCGTCCTTAAACTAGCT
This sequence comes from Camelus bactrianus, assembly GCF_048773025.1. NCBI lineage: Eukaryota > Metazoa > Chordata > Mammalia > Artiodactyla > Camelidae > Camelus > Camelus bactrianus. Next base: position 137,062,068 of record NC_133539.1, on the reverse strand, counting down.
TGTCGGGAACACAAAGTTTCTTTTCACTTGCAAATTACGCTCCATACATATATATGGGGAGGTACAAGCTCCAACACGGTTTTACAGTGAAAACTGCAGGAACTTCAAACCGGCACTAGGAAACAGACTGAGAAACCAGAGTAAAAGTTTTTCCTGCAACCCGTTCCATTTGTGCTAGATGAACGAACTTCTCTCCACATGCTCAGTTCTGAGAGATAAGTGTGTGTGAAAGCCGTCCTTCACCTAGCTTGTTGGGAATACAAAGATTCTTTTCACTTGCAAAATCCACTCCATACATATATATGGGGAGGTACTAGCTTCAAATCGGTTTTACAGTGAAAACTTTAGGAATATCAAGCCGGCAGTAGGAAAAAGACTGAGAAACCCGAGTAAAACTTTCTCCTGCAACCCGTTCCATTTGTGCTAGATGAACGAACTTCTCTTCACATGCTCAGATTTGAGAGATAATTGTGTGTGAAAGCCGTCCTTAAACTAGCTTGTTGGGAACACAAAGTTTCTTTTCACTTGCAAACTCCACTGCATACATATATATGGGGAGGTACTAGCTCCAACTCGTTTTTACAGTGAAAACTGCAGGAACTTCAAACCGGCAATAGGAAACAGACTGAGAAACCAGAATAAAAGTTTCTCCTGCAACCCGTTCCATTTTAGCTAGATGAACGAAAGTGTCTCCACATGCTAAGTTCTGAGAGATAATTGTGTGTGGATGCCGTCCTTCACCTAGCTTGTTGGGAACACAAAGTTTGTTTTCAGTAGCAAACTCCACTCCATACATATATAAGCTGAGGTATGAGCTCCAACTCGGTTTTACAGTGAAAACTGCAGGAACTTCAAACCGGCAGTAGGAAACAGAATGAGAATACAGAGTAAAAGTTTCTCCTGCAACCCGTTCCCTTTGTGCTAGATGAACGAACGTCTCTCCACATGCTCAGTTCTGAGAGATAAGTGTGTGTGAAAACCGTCCTTCACCTAGCTTGTTGGGAACACAAAGTTTCTTTTCAGTTGCAAACTCCAATCCATACATATATATCGGGAGGAACTAGCTCCAATTCGGTTTTACAGTGAAAACTGCAGGAACGTCAAACCGGCAGTAGGAAACAGACTGAGAAACCAGAGTAATAGTTTCCCCTACAACCCGTTCCCTTTGTGCTAAATGAACGAACTTCTCTCCACATGCTCAGTTCTGAGAGAAAAGTGTGTATGGAAGCCGTCCTTCACATAGCTTGTTGGGAACACAAAGTGTCTTTTCACTTGCAAATTACACTCCATAAATATATATGGGGAGGTACTAGCTCCAACTCGGTTTTACAGTGAAAACTGCAGGAAATTCAAACCGGCACAAGAAACAGACTGAGAAACCAGAGTAAAAGTTTCTATTGCAACTCGTTCCATTTGTGCTAGGTGAACGAACGTCTCTCCACATGCTCAGTTCTGAGTGATAAGTGAGTGTGTAAGCCGTCCTTTACCTAGCTTGTTGGGAACACAAAATTTCTTTTCACTTGCAAACTCCACTCCATACATATATATGGGGAGGTACGAGCTCCAAATCTGATTTACAGTGAAAACTGCAGGAACTTCAAACCGGCACTAGGAAAGAGACTGAGAAACCAGAGTAAAATTTTCTCCTGCAACCCGTTCCCTTTGTGCTAGATGAACGAACTTCTCTCCACATGCTCAGTTCTGAGAGATAAGTGTGTGTGAAAGCCGTCCTTCACCTAGCTTGTTGGGAACAAAAGTTTCTTTTCAATTGCAAATTCCACTCCATACATATATATGGGGAAGAAGTAGCTCCAACTTGGTTTTACAGTGAAAACTGCAGGAACTTCAAACCGGCAGTAGGAAACAGACGGAGAATACAGAGTAAAAGTTTCTCCTGCAACCCGTTCCCTTTGTGCTAGATGAACGAACGTCTCTCCACATGCTCAGTTCTGAGAGATAAGTGTGTGTGAAAACCGTCCATCACCTTGCTTGTTGGGAACACAAAGTTTCTTTTCAGTTGCAAACTCCTATCCATACATATATATCGGGAGGTACTAGCTCCAACTCGGTTTTACAGTGAAAACTGCAGGAACGTCAAACCGGCACTAGGAAACAGAACGAGAAACCAGAGTAATAGTTGACCCTGCAACCCGTTCCCTTTGTGCTAGATGAACGAAATTCTCTCCACATGCTCAGTTCTGAGAGAAAAGTGTGTGTGGAAGCCGTCCTTCACATAGCTTGTTGGGAACACAAAGTTTCTTTTCACTTGCAAACTCCACTCCATACATATATATGGGGAGGTACTATTTCCAACTCGATTTTACATTGAAAAGTGCAGGAATTTCAAAACGGCAGTAGGAAACAGACTGAGAAACCAGAGTAAAAGTTTCCCTGCCCACCGTTCCCTTTGTGCTAGATGAACTAACGTCTCTCCACATGCTCAGATTTGAGAGATAAGTGTGTGTGAAAGCCGTCCTTCAACTTGCTTGTCGGGAACACAAAGTTTCTTTTCACTTGCAAATTACAATCCATACATATATATGGGGAGGTACTAGCTCCAACTCGGTTTTACAGTAATAACTGCAGGAACTTCAAACCGGCACAAGAAACAGACTGAGAAACCAGAGTAAAAGTTTCTACTGCCACCCGTTCCATTAGTGCTAGGTGAACGAACGTCTCTCCACATGCTCAGTTCTGAGAGATAAGTGTGTGTGAAAGCCGTCCTTCACCTAGCTTGTTCGGAACACAAAGTTTCTTTTCAGTTGCAAACTCCACTCCATACATATATATGGGGAGGTACGAGCTCCAACTCTGATTTAAAGTGAAAACTGCAGGAACTTCAAACCGGCACTAGGAAAGAGACTGAGAAACTAGAGTAAATGTTTCTCCTGCAACCCGTTCCTTTGTGCTAGATGAACGAACTTCTCTCCACATGCTCAGTTCTGAGAGATAAGTGTGTGTGAAAGCCGTCCTTCACCTAGCTTGTTGGGAACAAAAGTTTCTTTTCAATTGCAAATTCCACTCCATACATATATATGGGGAGGTACTAGCTCCAACTTGGTTTTACAGTGAAATCTGCAGGAACTTCAAACCGGCAGTAGGAAACAGACTGAGAAACCAGAGTAAAAGTTTCTCCTGCAACCCGTTCCCTTTTTGCTAGATGAACGAACGTCTCTCCACATGCTCAGTTCTGAGAGATAAGTGTGTGTGAAAACCGTCCTTCATTTATCTGGTTGGGAACACAAAGTTTGTTTTCAGATGCAAACTCCAATCCTTAAATATATATGGGGAGGTACGAGTTCAACTCGATTTTGCAGTGAAAACTGCAGGAACTTCAAATCGGCACTAGGAAACAGACTGAGAAACCAGAGTAAAAGTTTCTCCTGCAACCCGTTCCATTTGTGCTAGATGAACGAACGTTTCTAGACATGCTCAGTTCTAAGAGATAATTGTGAAGTGAAAGCCGACCTTCACCTAGCTTTTTGGGGACACAAAGTTTCTTTTCACTTGCAAACTCAACTGCATACATATATATGTGGATATACAAGCTCCAACTCGGTTTTACAGTGAAAACTGCAGGAACTTCAAACCGGCACTAGGAAACAGACTGAGAAAACAGAGTAAAAGTTTCCCCTGCAACCCGTTCCCTTTGTGCTAGATGATCGAACGTCTCTTCACATGCTCAGTTCTGAGAGATAAATGTATGTGAAAACCGTCCTTCATCTAGCTGGTGGGAACACAAAGTTTCTTTTCAGTTGCAAACTGCACTCCATACATATATATGGGGAGGTAATATCTCCAACTCGGTTTTACAGTGAAAACAGCAGGAATTCAAACCGGCACTATGAAACAGACTTAGAAACCAGAGTAAAAATTTCCCCTGCAACCCGTTCCCTTTGTGCTAGATGAACAAAAGTCTCTCGACATGCTCAGTTCTGAGAGATAAATGTGTGTGAAAGCCGTCCTTCACATAGCTTGTTGGGAACAAAAAGTTTCTTTTCTGTTGAAAACTCCACTCCATAGATACATATGGATAGGTACTAGCTCCAACTCGGTTTTACAGTGAAAAATGCAGGAACTTCAACTGCCACTAGGAAACAGACTGAGAAACCAGAGAAAAAGTTTCTCCTGCAACCAGTTCCTTTTGTGCTAGATGAACGAAACACTCTCCACATGCTCAGTACTTAGAGATAAGTGTGTGTGAAAGCCGTCCTTCAACTAACTTTTTGGGAACACAAAGTTTCTTTTCACTTGCAAACTCCAATCCATACATATATATGGGGAGGTACGAGCTCCAACTCGGTTTTACAGTGAAAAATGCAGGAACTACAAACCGGCACTAGGAAACAGACTGAGAAACCAGAGTAAAAGTTTCTCCTGCAAACCATTCCCGTTGTGCTAGATGAACGAACGTCTATCCACATGCTCAGTTCTGGGAGATAAATGTGTGTGAAAGCCAACTTCACCTATCTTGTTGGGTACACAAATTTTCTTTTCAGTTGCAAACTCCATTCCATACATATATATGGGGAGGTAATAGCTGCAACTCGGTTTTACAGTGAAAACTGCAGGAACTTCAAATCGTCACTAGGAAACAGACTGAGAAACCAGAGTAAAATTTTCTCCTGCAAACCATTCCCGTTGTTCTAGATGAACGAACGTCTATCCACATGCTCAGTTCTGGGAGATAAATGTGTGTGAAAGCCAACTTCATCTAGCTTGTTGGGTACACAAATTTTCCTTTCATTTGCAAACACCATTCCATACATATATATGGGGAGGTAATAGCTGCAACTCGGTTTTACAGTGAAAACTGCAGGAACTTCAAATCGTCACTAGGAAACAGACTGAGAAACCAGAGTAAAAGTTTCTCCTGCAAACCATTCCCGTTGTGCTAGATGAACGAAAGTCTCTCCACATGCTGAGTTTTGAGATATAAGTGTGTGTGAAAGCCGTACTTCAACAAGCTTGTTGGGAACCCAAAGTTTCTTTTCACTTGCAAACTCCACTCCATACATATATATTGGGAGGTAATAGCTCCAAATAGATTTTACAGTGAAAACTGCAGGAAATTCAAACCGGCACTAGGAAACAGACTGAGAAACCAGAGTAAAAGTTTCCCCTGCAACACGTTCCCTTTGTGCTAGATGAACAAAAGTCTCTCGACATTCTAAGTTCTGAGAGATAAATATGTGTGAAAGCCGTCCTTCACATAGCTTGTTGGGAACACAAAGTTTCTTTTAATTTGCAAACTCCACTCCATACATAAATATGGGGAGTTACTAGCTCCAACTCGGTTTTACAGTGAAAACTGCAGTAACTCAAACCGGCAGTAGGAAACAGACTGAGAAACCAGAGTAAAAGTTTCTCCTGCAACCCGTACCTTTGTTCGAGATGAACGAACGTCTCTCCACATGCTCAGTTCTAAGAGAAAATTGCGTGTGAAGCCCTCCTTCACCTAGGTTGTTGGGAACACAAAGTTTCTTTTCAGTTGAAAAACCCACTCCATAGATAAATATGGAAAGGTACAAGATCCAACTCGGTTTTACAGTGAAAACTGCAGGAACTTCAAACCGGCACTAGGAAACAGACTGAGAATCCACAGTAAAAGTTTCTCCTGCAACCCGTTCCCTTTGTGCTAGATGAACGAACGTCTCACCACATGCTGAGTTTTGAGAGATAAGTGTGTGTGAAATCCGTCCTTCAACAAGCTTGTTGGGAACGCAAAGTTTCTTTTCACTTGCAAACTCCACTACATACATATATATGGGGAGGTTCTAGCTCCAACTCTGTTTTACAGTGAAAACTGCAGGAACTTCAAACCGGCACTAGGAAACAGACTGAGAAACCAGAGTAAATGTTTCTCCTTCATCCCGTTACCTTTGTGCTAGATGAACGAACGTCTCTCGACATGCTCAGTTCTGAGAGAATAGTGTGTGTGAAATCCGACCTTCACCTAGCTTGTTGGGAACACAAAGTTTCTTTTCACTTGCAAACTTCATCCATAAATATATATGGGGAGGTACAAGCTCCAACTCGGTTTTACAGTGATAACTGCAGGAACTTCAAACCGGCACTAGGAAACAGACTGAGAAACCAGAGTAAAAGTTTCCCCTGCAACCCGTTCCTTTTGTGCTAGATGAACGAAAGTCTCTCGACATGCTCAGTTCTGAGAAATAAGTGTGTGTGAAAGCCGTCCTTCACCTAGCTTTTTGGGAACACAAAGTTTCTTTTCACTTGCAAACTCCAATCCGTACATATATATGGGGAGGTAATAACTCCAACTCTGTTTTACAGTGAAAACGGCAGGAACTTCAAACCGGCAGTAGGAAACAGACTGAGAAACCAGAGATTATGTTTCTCCTGCAACCCATTGTTTTGTGCTAGATGAACGAAAGTCTTTCCACATGCTCTGTTCTGAGAGATAAGTGTGTGTGAAAGCCGTTCTTCACCTAGCTTGTTGGGAACACAAAGTTTTTTTCAGTTGCAAACTCCACTCCATTCATATGTATGGGGAGGTACTAGCTCCAACTCGGGTTTACAGTGAAAACTGCAGGAATTTCAAACCGGCAGTAGGAAACATACTTAGAAACCAGGGAAAAAGTTTCTCCTGCAACCCATCCCTTTGTGCTAGTTGAACGAAAGTTTTTCCACATGCTCAGTTCTGAGAGATATGTGTGTGTGGAAGCCATACTTCACCTAGCGTGTTGGGAACACAAAGTTTCTTTTAAGTTGCAAACTCCACTCCATACATAAATATGGGGAGGTACTATTTCCAACTCGATTTTACAGTGAAAACTGCAGGAAATTCAAAACGGCAGTAGGAAACAGACTGAGAAACCAGAGTAAAAGTTACTCCTGCAACCCGTACCTTTGTTCGAGATGAACGAACGTCTCTACTCATGCTCAGTTTTAAGAGAAAATTGCGTGTGAAGCCGTCCTTCACCTAGGTTGTTGGGAACACAAAGTTTCTTTTCAGTTGATAACTCCACTCCATAGATAAATATGGATAGGTACCAGCTCCAACTCGGTTTTACAGTGAAAACTGCAGGAACTTCAAACCGGCACTAGGAAACAGACTGAGATACCAAAGTGAAAGTTTCTCCTGCAACACGTTCCCTTTGTGCTAGATGAACGAAAGTCTCTCGACATGCTCAATTCTGAGAGATAAATGTCTGTGAAAGCCGTCCTTCACCTAGCTAGCTGGGAACACATAGTTACTTTTCAATTGCAAACTCCAATCCATACATATATATGGGGAGTTACTAGCTCCAAATCGGTTTTACAGTGAAAACTGCAGGAACATCAAACTGGCACTAGGAAATAGACTGAGAAACCAGAGTAAAAGTTTCTCCTGCAACACGTTCCCTTTGTGCTAGATAAACGAAAGTCTCTCCACATGCTCAGTTCTGAGAGATATGTGTGTGTGAAACCCGTCCTTCACCTAGCTTGTTGGGAACACAAAGTTTCTTTTCACTTGCAAACTCCACTCCATTCATATATATGGGGAGGTACTAGCTCCAACTCGGTTTTACAGAGTAAACTGCAGGAACTTCAAACCGGCAGTAGGAAACATATTGAGAAACCAGAGTAAATGTTTCTCCTGCAACCCGTTCCCTTTGTGTTAGATGAACGAACGTCTCTCCACATGCTGAGGTTTGAGAGATAAGTGTGTGTGAAAGCCGACCTTCAACAAGCTTCTTGGGAAACCAAAGTTTCTTTTCACTTGCAAACTCCACTCCATACATATATATGGGGAGGTATTATCTCCAACTCGGTTTTACAGTGAAAACTGCAGGAAATTCAAACCGGCACTAGGAAACAGGCTGAGAAACCAGAGTAAAATTTTCTCCTGCAACCCGTTACCTTTGTGCTAAATGAACGAACGTCTCTCCAAATGCTCAGTTCTGAGAGATAAGTGTGTGTGAAAGCCGTACTTCACCTAGCTTGTTGGGAAAACAAAGTTTCTTTTCACTTGCAAACTCCAATCCATACCTATATATGGGGAGGTACAAGCTCCAAGTCGGTTTTACAGTGAAAACTGCAGGAATTTCAAACCGGCACTAGGAAACAGACTGTGAAACCAGAGTAAAATTTCCCCCTGCCACCCGTTCCCTTTGTGCTAGATGAACGAATGTCTCTCGACATGCTCAGTTCTGAGAAATAATTGTGTGTGAAAGCCGTACTTCAACAAGCTTCTTGGGAAACCAAAGATTCTTTTCAGTTGCAAACTCCACTCCATACATATATATGGGGAAGTACTATCTCCAACTCGGTTTTACAGTGAAAACTGCAGGAACTTCAAACCGGCACTAGGAAAGAGACTGAGAAACCAGAGTAAATGTTTCTCCTGCAACCCGTTCCCTTTGTGATAGATGAACGAACGTCTCTCGACATGCTCAGTTCTGAGAGATAAGTGTCTTAAAGCCGTCCTTCACCTAACTTGATGGGAACACAAAGTTTCTTTTCAGTTGCAAACTGCACTCCACACATATATATTGGGATGTAATAGCTCCAACTAGGTTTTACAGTGAAAACTGCAGGAAATTCAAACCGGCACTAGGAAACAGACTGAGAAACCAGAGTAAAATTTTTTCCTGCATCACGTTCCCTTTCTGCTAATTGAACTAACGTCTCTCCAAATGCTCAGTTCTGAGAGATAAGTGTGTGTGAAAGCCGTACTTCACCTAGCTTGTTGGGAAAACAAAGTTTCTTTTCACTAGCAATCTCCACTCCATACATATATATTGGGTGGTACTAGCTCCAACACTGTTTTACAGTGAAAATTTCAGGAACATCAAACAGAAACTAGGAAACAGTGTGAGAAACCAGAGTAAAAGTTTCTCCTGAAACCCGTTCCCTCCGTGCTAGATGAAAGAAAGTCTCTCCACATGCTCATTTCTGAGAGATAAGTGTGTGTGAATGCCGCCCTTCACCTAGCTTGTTGGGAACACAAAGTTTCTTTTCAGTTGCAAACTCCATTCCATAAATATATATGGGGAGGTACTAGCTCCATCTCGGTTTTACTGTGAAAACTGCAGGAATTTGAAACCGGCACTATGAAACAGACTGAGAAACCAGAGTAAAAGTTTCTCCTGCAACCCGTTCCCGTTCTGCTAGATGAACGAACGCCTCTCGACATGCTCAGTTCTAAGAGATAATTGTGAAGTGAAAGCCGTCCTTCACCTAGATTGTTGGGAACACAAAGATTCTTTTCAATTGTAAACTACTTTCCATAAATATATATGGGGAGGTACAAGCTCCAACACGTTTTTACAGTGAAAACTGCAGGAACTTCAAACAGGCACTAGGAAACAACCTGAGAAACCATAGTAAAAGTTTCTACTGCAACCCGTTCCCTTTGTGCTAGATGAACGAAAGTCTCTCCACATGCTCAGTTCTGAGAGATAAGTATGTGTGAAAGCCGTACTTCACCTAGCTAGTTGGGAACACAAAGATTCTTTTCAGTTGCAAACACCAATCCATACATATATATGGGGAGGAACTAGCTCCAAATCGGTTTTACAGTGAAAACTGCAGGAAATTCAAACCGGCACTAGGAAACAGACTGAGAATCCAGAGTAAAATTTTCCCCTGCAACACGTTCCCTTTGTGCTAGATGAACGAAAGTCTCTCGACATGCTCAATTCTGAGAGATAAATGTCTGTGAAAGCCGTCCTTCACCTAGCTAGCTGGGAACACATAGTTACTTTTCAATTGCAAACTCCAATCCATACATATATATGGGGAGTTACTAGCTCCAAATCGGTTTTACAGTGAAAACTGCAGGAACATCAAACTGGCACTAGGAAATAGACTGAGAAACCAGAGTAAAAGTTTCTCCTGCAACACGTTCCCTTTGTGCTAGATAAACGAAAGTCTCTCCACATGCTCAGTTCTGAGAGATATGTGTGTGTGAAACCCGTCCTTCACCTAGCTTGTTGGGAACACAAAGTTTCTTTTCACTTGCAAACTCCACTCCATTCATATATATGGGGAGGTACTAGCTCCAACTCGGTTTTACAGTGTAAACTGCAGGAACTTCAAACCGGCAGTAGGAAACATATTGAGAAACCAGAGTAAATGTTTCTCCTGCAACCCGTTCCCTTTGTGTTAGATGAACGAACGTCTCTCCACATGCTGAGGTTTGAGAGATAAGTGTGTGTGAAAGCCGACCTTCAATAAGCTTCTTGGGAAACCAAAGTTTCTTTTCACTTGCAAACTCCACTCCATACATATATATGGGGAGGTATTATCTCCAACTCGGTTTTACAGTGAAAACTGCAGGAAATTCAAACCGGCACTAGGAAACAGGCTGAGAAACCAGAGTAAAATTTTCTCCTGCAACCCGTTACCTTTGTGCTAAATGAACGAACGTCTCTCCAAATGCTCAGTTCTGAGAGATAAGTGTGTGTGAAAGCCGTACTTCACCTAGCTTGTTGGGAAAACAAAGTTTCTTTTCACTTGCAAACTCCAATCCATACCTATATATGGGGAGGTACGAGCTCCAAATCTGATTTACAGTGAAAACTGCAGGAACTTCAAACCGGCACTAGGAAAGAGACTGAGAAACCAGAGTAAAATTTTCTCCTGCAACCCGTTCCCTTTGTGCTAGATGAACGAACTTCTCTCCACATGCTCAGTTCTGAGAGATAAGTGTGTGTGAAAGCCGTCCTTCACCTAGCTTGTTGGGAACAAAAGTTTCTTTTCAATTGCAAATTCCACTCCATACATATATATGGGGAAGAAGTAGCTCCAACTTGGTTTTACAGTGAAAACTGCAGGAACTTCAAACCGGCAGTAGGAAACAGACGGAGAATACAGAGTAAAAGTTTCTCCTGCAACCCGTTCCCTTTGTGCTAGATGAACGAACGTCTCTCCACATGCTCAGTTCTGAGAGATAAGTGTGTGTGAAAACACTCCATCACCTTGCTTGTTGGGAACACAAAGTTTCTTTTCAGTTGCAAACTCCTATCCATACATATATATCGGGAGGTACTAGCTCCAACTCGGTTTTACAGTGAAAACTGCAGGAACGTCAAACCGGCACTAGGAAACAGAACGAGAAACCAGAGTAATAGTTGACCCTTCAACCCGTTCCCTTTGTGCTAGATGAACGAAATTCTCTCCACATGCTCAGTTCTGAGAGAAAAGTGTGTGTGGAAGCCGTCCTTCACATACCTTGTTGGGAACACAAAGTTTCTTTTCACTTGCAAACTCCACTCCATACATATATATGGGGAGGTACTATTTCCAACTCGATTTTACATTGAAAAGTGCAGGAATTTCAAAACGGCAGTAGGAAACAGACTGAGAAACCAGAGTAAAAGTTTCCCTGCCCACCGTTCCCTTTGTGCTAGATGAACTAACGTCTCTCCACATGCTCAGATTTGAGAGATAAGTGTGTGTGAAAGCCGTCCTTCAACTTGCTTGTCGGGAACACAAAGTTTCTTTTCACTTGCAAATTACAATCCATACATATATATGGGGAGGTACTAGCTCCAACTCGGTTTTACAGTAATAACTGCAGGAACTTCAAACCGGCACAAGAAACAGACTGAGAAACCAGAGTAAAAGTTTCTACTGCCACCCGTTCCATTAGTGCTAGGTGAACGAACGTCTCTCCACATGCTCAGTTCTGAGAGATAAGTGTGTGTGAAAGCCGTCCTTCACCTAGCTTGTTCGGAACACAAAGTTTCTTTTCAGTTGCAAACTCCACTCCATACATATATATGGGGAGGTACGAGCTCCAACTCTGATTTAAAGTGAAAACTGCAGGAACTTCAAACCGGCACTAGGAAAGAGACTGAGAAACTAGAGTAAATGTTTCTCCTGCAACCCGTTCCTTTGTGCTAGATGAACGAACTTCTCTCCACATGCTCAGTTCTGAGAGATAAGTGTGTGTGAAAGCCGTCCTTCACCTAGCTTGTTGGGAACAAAAGTTTCTTTTCAATTGCAAATTCCACTCCATACATATATATGGGGAGGTACTAGCTCCAACTTGGTTTTACAGTGAAATCTGCAGGAACTTCAAACCGGCAGTAGGAAACAGACTGAGAAACCAGAGTAAAAGTTTCTCCTGCAACCCGTTCCCTTTTTGCTAGATGAACGAACGTCTCTCCACATGCTCAGTTCTGAGAGATAAGTGTGTGTGAAAACCGTCCTTCATTTATCTGGTTGGGAACACAAAGTTTGTTTTCAGATGCAAACTCCAATCCTTAAATATATATGGGGAGGTACGAGTTCAACTCGATTTTGCAGTGAAAACTGCAGGAACTTCAAATCGGCACTAGGAAACAGACTGAGAAATCAGAGTAAAAGTTTCTCCTGCAACCCGTTCCATTTGTGCTAGATGAACGAACGTTTCTAGACATGCTCAGTTCTAAGAGATAATTGTGAAGTGAAAGCCGACCTTCACCTAGCTTTTTGGGAACACAAAGTTTCTTTTCACTTGCAAACTCAACTGCATACACATATATGTGGATATACAAGCTCCAACTCGGTTTTACAGTGAAAACTGCAGGAACTTCAAACCGGCACTAGGAAACAGACTGAGAAAACAGAGTAAAAGTTTCCCCTGCAACCCGTTCCCTTTGTGCTAGATGATCGAACGTCTCTTCACATGCTCAGTTCTGAGAGATAAATGTATGTGAAAACCGTCCTTCATCTAGCTGGTGGGAACACAAAGTTTCTTTTCAGTTGCAAACTGCACTCCATACATATATATGGGGAGGTAATATCTCCAACTCGGTTTTACAGTGAAAACAGCAGGAATTCAAACCGGCACTATGAAACAGACTTAGAAACCAGAGTAAAAATTTCCCCTGCAACCCGTTCCCTTTGTGCTAGATGAACAAAAGTCTCTCGACATGCTCAGTTCTGAGAGATAAATGTGTGTGAAAGCCGTCCTTCACATAGCTTGTTGGGAACAAAAAGTTTCTTTTCTGTTGAAAACTCCAATCCATAGATACATATGGATAGGTACTAGCTCCAACTCGGTTTTACAGTGAAAAATGCAGGAACTTCAAACTGCCACTAGGAAACAGACTGAGAAACCAGAGAAAAAGTTTCTCCTGCAACCAGTTCCTTTTGTGCTAGATGAACGAAACACTCTCCACATGCTCAGTACTTAGAGATAAGTGTGTGTGAAAGCCGTCCTTCAACTAACTTTTTGGGAACACAAAGTTTCTTTTCACTTGCAAACTCCAATCCATACATATATATGGGGAGGTACGAGCTCCAACTCGGTTTTACAGTGAAAAATGCAGGAACTACAAACCGGCACTAGGAAACAGACTGAGAAACCAGAGTAAAAGTTTCTCCTGCAAACCATTCCCGTTGTGCTAGATGAACGAACGTCTATCCACATGCTCAGTTCTGGGAGATAAATGTGTGTGAAAGCCAACTTCACCTAGCTTGTTGGGTACACAAATTTTCTTTTCAGTTGCAAACTCCATTCCATACATATATATGGGGAGGTAATAGCTGCAACTCGGTTTTACAGTGAAAACTGCAGGAACTTCAAATCGTCACTAGGAAACAGACTGAGAAACCAGAGTAAAATTTTCTCCTGCAAACCATTCCCGTTGTTCTAGATGAACGAACGTCTATCCACATGCTCAGTTCTGGGAGATAAATGTGTGTGAAAGCCAACTTCATCTAGCTTGTTGGGTACACAAATTTTCCTTTCATTTGCAAACACCATTCCATACATATATATGGGGAGGTAATAGCTGCAACTCGGTTTTACAGTGAAAACTGCAGGAACTTCAAATCGTCACTAGGAAACAGACTGAGAAACCAGAGTAAAAGTTTCTCCTGCAAACCATTCCCGTTGTGCTAGATGAACGAAAGTCTCTCCACATGCTGAGTTTTGAGATATAAGTGTGTGTGAAAGCCGTACTTCAACAAGCTTGTTGGGAACCCAAAGTTTCTTTTCACTTGCAAACTCCACTCCATACATATATATTGGGAGGTAATAGCTCCAAATAGATTTTACAGTGAAAACTGCAGGAAATTCAAACCGGCACTAGGAAACAGACTGAGAAACCAGAGTAAAAGTTTCCCCTGCAACACGTTCCCTTTGTGCTAGATGAACAAAAGTCTCTCGACATTCTAAGTTCTGAGAGATAAATATGTGTGAAAGCCGTCCTTCACATAGCTTGTTGGGAACACAAAGTTTCTTTTAATTTGCAAACTCCACTCCATACATAAATATGGGGAGTTACTAGCTCCAACTCGGTTTTACAGTGAAAACTGCAGTAACTCAAACCGGCAGTAGGAAACAGACTGAGAAACCAGAGTAAAAGTTTCTCCTGCAACCCGTACCTTTGTTCGAGATGAACGAACGTCTCTCCACATGCTCAGTTCTAAGAGAAAATTGCGTGTGAAGCCCTCCTTCACCTAGGTTGTTGGGAACACAAAGTTTCTTTTCAGTTGAAAAACCCACTCCATAGATAAATATGGAAAGGTACAAGATCCAACTCGGTTTTACAGTGAAAACTGCAGGAACTTCAAACCGGCACTAGGAAACAGACTGAGAATCCACAGTAAAAGTTTCTCCTGCAACCCGTTCCCTTTGTGCTAGATGAACGAACGTCTCACCACATGCTGAGTTTTGAGAGATAAGTGTGTGTGAAATCCGTCCTTCAACAAGCTTGTTGGGAACACAAAGTTTCTTTTCACTTGCAAACTTCACTCCATAAATATATATGGGGAGGTACAAGCTCCAACTCGGTTTTACAGTGATAACTGCAGGAACTTCAAACCGGCACTAGGAAACAGACTGAGAAACCAGAGTAAAAGTTTCCCCTGCAACCCGTTCCTTTTGTGCTAGATGAACGAAAGTCTCTCGACATGCTCAGTTCTGAGAAATAAGTGTGTGTGAAAGCCGTCCTTCACCTAGCTTTTTGGGAACACAAAGTTTCTTTTCACTTGCAAACTCCAATCCATACATATATATGGGGAGGTAATAACTCCAACTCTGTTTTACAGTGAAAACGGCAGGAACTTCAAACCGGCAGTAGGAAACAGACTGAGAAACCAGAGATTATGTTTCTCCTGCAACCCATTGTTTTGTGCTAGATGAACGAAAGTCTTTCCACATGCTCTGTTCTGAGAGATAAGTGTGTGTGAAAGCCGTTCTTCACCTAGCTTGTTGGGAACACAAAGTTTTTTTTCAGTTGCAAACTCCACTCCATTCATATGTATGGGGAGGTACTAGCTCCAACTCGGGTTTACAGTGAAAACTGCAGGAATTTCAAACCGGCAGTAGGAAACATACTTAGAAACCAGGGAAAAAGTTTCTCCTGCAACCCATCCCTTTGTGCTAGTTGAACGAAAGTTTTTCCACATGCTCAGTTCTGAGAGATATGTGTGTGTGGAAGCCATACTTCACCTAGCGTGTTGGGAACACAAAGTTTCTTTTAATTTGCAAACTCCACTCCATACATAAATATGGGGAGGTACTATTTCCAACTCGATTTTACAGTGAAAACTGCAGGAAATTCAAAACGGCAGTAGGAAACAGACTGAGAAACCAGAGTAAAAGTTACTCCTGCAACCCGTACCTTTGTTCGAGATGAACGAACGTCTCTACTCATGCTCAGTTTTAAGAGAAAATTGCGTGTGAAGCCGTCCTTCACCTAGGTTGTTGGGAACACAAAGTTTCTTTTCAGTTGATAACTCCACTCCATAGATAAATATGGATAGGTACCAGCTCCAACTCGGTTTTACAGTGAAAACTGCAGGAACTTCAAACCGGCACTAGGAAACAGACTGAGATACCAAAGTGAAAGTTTCTCCTGCAACACGTTCCCTTTGTGCTAGATGAACGAAAGTCTCTCGACATGCTCAATTCTGAGAGATAAATGTCTGTGAAAGCCGTCCTTCACCTAGCTAGCTGGGAACACATAGTTACTTTTCAATTGCAAACTCCAATCCATACATATATATGGGGAGTTACTAGCTCCAAATCGGTTTTACAGTGAAAACTGCAGGAACATCAAACTGGCACTAGGAAATAGACTGAGAAACCAGAGTAAAAGTTTCTCCTGCAACACGTTCCCTTTGTGCTAGATAAACGAAAGTCTCTCCACATGCTCAGTTCTGAGAGATATGTGTGTGTGAAACCCGTCCTTCACCTAGCTTGTTGGGAACACAAAGTTTCTTTTCACTTGCAAACTCCACTCCATTCATATATATGGGGAGGTACTAGCTCCAACTCGGTTTTACAGAGTAAACTGCAGGAACTTCAAACCGGCAGTAGGAAACATATTGAGAAACCAGAGTAAATGTTTCTCCTGCAACCCGTTCCCTTTGTGTTAGATGAACGAACGTCTCTCCACATGCTGAGGTTTGAGAGATAAGTGTGTGTGAAAGCCGACCTTCAACAAGCTTCTTGGGAAACCAAAGTTTCTTTTCACTTGCAAACTCCACTCCATACATATATATGGGGAGGTATTATCTCCAACTCGGTTTTACAGTGAAAACTGCAGGAAATTCAAACCGGCACTAGGAAACAGGCTGAGAAACCAGAGTAAAATTTTCTCCTGCAACCCGTTACCTTTGTGCTAAATGAACGAACGTCTCTCCAAATGCTCAGTTCTGAGAGATAAGTGTGTGTGAAAGCCGTACTTCACCTAGCTTGTTGGGAAAACAAAGTTTCTTTTCACTTGCAAACTCCAATCCATACCTATATATGGGGAGGTACAAGCTCCAAGTCGGTTTTACAGTGAAAACTGCAGGAATTTCAAACCGGCACTAGGAAACAGACTGTGAAACCAGAGTAAAATTTCCCCCTGCCACCCGTTCCCTTTGTGCTAGATGAACGAATGTCTCTCGACATGCTCAGTTCTGAGAAATAATTGTGTGTGAAAGCCGTACTTCAACAAGCTTCTTGGGAAACCAAAGATTCTTTTCAGTTGCAAACTCCACTCCATACATATATATGGGGAAGTACTATCTCCAACTCGGTTTTACAGTGAAAACTGCAGGAACTTCAAACCGGCACTAGGAAAGAGACTGAGAAACCAGAGTAAATGTTTCTCCTGCAACCCGTTCCCTTTGTGATAGATGAACGAACGTCTCTCGACATGCTCAGTTCTGAGAGATAAGTGTCTTAAAGCCGTCCTTCACCTAACTTGATGGGAACACAAAGTTTCTTTTCAGTTGCAAACTGCACTCCACACATATATATTGGGATGTAATAGCTCCAACTAGGTTTTACAGTGAAAACTGCAGGAAATTCAAACCGGCACTAGGAAACAGACTGAGAAACCAGAGTAAAATTTTTTCCTGCATCACGTTCCCTTTCTGCTAATTGAACTAACGTCTCTCCAAATGCTCAGTTCTGAGAGATAAGTGTGTGTGAAAGCCGTACTTCACCTAGCTTGTTGGGAAAACAAAGTTTCTTTTCACTAGCAATCTCCACTCCATACATATATATTGGGTGGTACTAGTTCCAACACTATTTTACAGTGAAAATTTCAGGAACATCAAACAGAAACTAGGAAACAGTGTGAGAAACCAGAGTAAAAGTTTCTCCTGAAACCCGTTCCCTCCGTGCTAGATGAAAGAAAGTCTCTCCACATGCTCAGTTCTGAGAGATAAGTGTGTGTGAAAGCCGCCCTTCACCTAGCTTGTTGGGAACACAAAGTTTCTTTTCAGTTGCAAACTCCATTCCATAAATATATATGGGGAGGTACTAGCTCCATCTCGGTTTTACTGTGAAAACTGCAGGAATTTGAAACCGGCACTATGAAACAGACTGAGAAACCAGAGTAAAAGTTTCTCCTGCAACCCGTTCCCGTTCTGCTAGATGAACGAACGCCTCTCGACATGCTCAGTTCTAAGAGATAATTGTGAAGTGAAAGCCGTCCTTCACCTAGATTGTTGGGAACACAAAGATTCTTTTCAATTGTAAACTACTTTCCATAAATATATATGGGGAGGTACAAGCTCCAACACGTTTTTACAGTGAAAACTGCAGGAACTTCAAACAGGCACTAGGAAACAACCTGAGAAACCATAGTAAAAGTTTCTACTGCAACCCGTTCCCTTTGTGCTAGATGAACGAAAGTCTCTCCACATGCTCAGTTCTGAGAGATAAGTATGTGTGAAAGCCGTACTTCACCTAGCTAGTTGGGAACACAAAGATTCTTTTCAGTTGCAAACACCAATCCATACATATATATGGGGAGGAACTAGCTCCAAATCGGTTTTACAGTGAAAACTGCAGGAAATTCAAACCGGCACTAGGAAACAGACTGAGAATCCAGAGTAAAATTTTCCCCTGCAACACGTTCCCTTTGTGCTAGATGAACGAAAGTCTCTCGACATGCTCAATTCTGAGAGATAAATGTCTGTGAAAGCCGTCCTTCACCTAGCTAGCTGGGAACACATAGTTACTTTTCAATTGCAAACTCCAATCCATACATATATATGGGGAGTTACTAGCTCCAAATCGGTTTTACAGTGAAAACTGCAGGAACATCAAACTGGCACTAGGAAATAGACTGAGAAACCAGAGTAAAAGTTTCTCCTGCAACACGTTCCCTTTGTGCTAGATAAACGAAAGTCTCTCCACATGCTCAGTTCTGAGAGATATGTGTGTGTGAAACCCGTCCTTCACCTAGCTTGTTGGGAACACAAAGTTTCTTTTCACTTGCAAACTCCACTCCATTCATATATATGGGGAGGTACTAGCTCCAACTCGGTTTTACAGTGTAAACTGCAGGAACTTCAAACCGGCAGTAGGAAACATATTGAGAAACCAGAGTAAATGTTTCTCCTGCAACCCGTTCCCTTTGTGTTAGATGAACGAACGTCTCTCCACATGCTGAAGTTTGAGAGATAAGTGTGTGTGAAAGCCGACCTTCAACAAGCTTCTTGGGAAACCAAAGTTTCTTTTCACTTGCAAACTCCACTCCATACATATATATGGGGAGGTATTATCTCCAACTCGGTTTTACAGTGAAAACTGCAGGAAATTCAAACCGGCACTAGGAAACAGGCTGAGAAACCAGAGTAAAATTTTCTCCTGCAACCCGTTACCTTTGTGCTAAATGAACGAACGTCTCTCCAAATGCTCAGTTCTGAGAGATAAGTGTGTGTGAAAGCCGTACTTCACCTAGCTTGTTGGGAAAACAAAGTTTCTTTTCACTTGCAAACTCCAATCCATACCTATATATGGGGAGGTACAAGCTCCAAGTCGGTTTTACAGTGAAAACTGCAGGAATTTCAAACCGGCACTAGGAAACAGACTGTGAAACCAGAGTAAAATTTCCCCCTGCCACCCGTTCCCTTTGTTCTAGATGAACGAATGTCTCTCGACATGCTCAGTTCTGAGAAATAATTGTGTGTGAAAGCCGTACTTAACCTAGCTTGTTGGGAACACAAAGTTTCTTTTCACTTGCAAACTCCACTCCATACATATATATGAGGAGGTACTAGCTCCAACTCGGTTTTACAGTGAAAACTGCAGGAACTTCAAACCGGCACTAGGAAACAGACTGAGAAACCAGAGTAAATGTTTCTCCTGCAACCCGTTCCCTTTGTGCTAGATGAACGAACGTCTATCCACATGCTCAGTTCTGAGAGATATGTGTGTGTGAAAGCCATACTTCACCTAGCATGTTGGGAACACAAAGTTTCTATTAAGTTGCAAACTCCACTCCATACATAAATATGGGGAGGTACTAGCTCCTACTCTGTTTTACAGTGAAAACTGCAGGAAATTCAAACCGGCAGTAGGAAACAGACTGAGAAATCAGAGTAAAAGTTTCTCCTGCAACCCGTACCTTTGTTCGAGATGAACGAACGTATCTTCACATGCTCAGTTCTAAGAGAAAATTGTGTGTGAAGCCGTCCTTCACCTAGGTTGTTGGGAACACAATGATTCTTTTCAGTTGGAAACCCCACTCCTTAGATATAAATGGATAGGTACTAGCTCCAGATCGGTTTTACTGTGAAAACTGCAGGAACTTCAAACCGGCAGTAGGAAACAGACTGAGAAACCAGAGTAAAAGTTTCTCCTGCAACCCGTTCCCTTTGTGCTAGATGAACGAACGTCTCTCCACATGCTGAGTTTTGAGAGATAAGTGTGTGTGAAAGCCGCACTTCAACAAGCTTCTTGGGAAACCAAAGATTCTTTTCAGTTGCAAACTCCACTCCATACATATATATGGGGAAGTACTATCTCCAACTCGGTTTTACAGTGAAAACTGCAGGAACTTCAAACCGGCACTAGGAAAGAGACTGAGAAACCAGAGTAAATATTTCTCCTGCAACCCGTTCCCTTTGTGATAGATGAACGAACGTCTCTCGACATGCTCAGTTCTGAGAGATAAGTGTCTTAAAGCCGTCCTTCACCTAACTTGATGGGAACACAAAGTTTCTTTTCAGTTGCAAACTGCACTCCACACATATATATTGGGAGGTAATAGCTCCAACTAGGTTTTACAGTGAAAAATGCAGGAAATTCAAACCGGCACTAGGAAACAGACTGAGAAACCAGAGTAAAATTTTTTCCTGCATCACGTACCCTTTCTGCTAATTGAACTAACGTCTCTCCAAATGCTCAGTTCTGAGAGATAAGTGTGTGTGAAAGCCGTACTTCACCTAGCTTGTTGGGAAAACAAAGTTTCTTTTCACTAGCAATCTCCACTCCATACATATATATTGGGTGGTACTAGCTCCAACACTGTTTTACAGTGAAAATTTCAGGAACATCAAACAGAAACTAGGAAACAGTGTGAGAAACCAGAGTAAAAGTTTCTCCTGAAACCCGTTCCCTCTGTGCTAGATGAAAGAAAGTCTCTCCACATGCTCAGTTCTGAGAGATAAGTGTGTGTGAAAGCCGCCCTTCACCTAGCTTGTTGGGAACACAAAGTTTCTTTTCAGTTGCAAACTCCATTCCATAAATATACATGGGGAGGTACTAGCTCCATCTCGGTTTTACTGTGAAAACTGCAGGAATTTGAAACCGGCACTATGAAACAGACTGAGAAACCAGAGTAAAAGTTTCTCATGCAACCCGTTCCCGTTCTGCTAGATGAACGAACGCCTCTCGACATGCTCAGTTCTAAGAGATAATTGTGAAGTGAAAGCCGTCCTTCACCTAGATTGTTGGGAACACAAAGATTCTTTTCAATTGTAAACTACTTTCCATAAATATATATGGGGAGGTACAAGCTCCAACACGGTTTTACAGTGAAAACTGCAGGAACTTCAAACAGGCACTAGGAAACAACCTGAGAAACCATAGTAAAAGTTTCTCCTGCAACCCGTTCCCTTTGTGCTAGATGAACGAAAGTCTCTCCACATGCTCAGTTCTGAGAGATAAGTATGTGTGAAAGCCGTCCTTCACCTAGCTAGTTGGGAACACAAAGATTCTTTTCAGTTGCAAACACCAATCCATACATATATATGGGGAGGAACTAGCTCCAAATTGGTTTTACAGTGAAAACTGCAGGAAATTCAAACCGGCACTAGGAAACAGACTGAGAATCCAGAGTAAAATGTTCCCCTGCAACACGTTCCCTTTGTGCTAATTGAATGAAAGTCTCTCCAAATGCTCAGTTCTGAGAGATAAGTGTGTGTGAAACCCGTCCTTCACCTAGCTAGTTTTGAACACATAGTTTCTTTTCAGTTGCAAACTCCACTCCATACATATATATTGGGAGATAATATCTCCAACTAGGTTTTACAGTGAAAACTGCAGGAAATTCAATCCGGCACTAAGAAACAGACTGAGAATCCAGAGTAAAATTTTCCCCTGCAACCCGTTCCCTTTGTGCTAGATGAACGAACGTCTCTCCAAATGCTCAGTTCTGAGAGAAAAATGTGTCTGAAAGCCGCCTTCACATAGCTTGTTGGGAAACAAAATTTTCTTTTCAGTTACAAACTCCACTCCATAAATATATATGGGGAGGTACTAGCTCCAACACGGTTTTACAGTGAAAACTGCAGGAACTTCAAACCGGCACTAGGAAACAGACTGAGAAACCAGAGTAAAAGTTTCTCCGGCAACCTGTTCCCTTTGTGCTAGATGAACGAACGTCTCTCCACATGCTCAGGTTTGAGAGATAAGTGTGTGTGAATGCCTTACTTCAACTTGCTTGTTGGGAACACAAAGTTTCTTTTCACTTGCAATCTCCACTCAATACATATATATGGGGAGGTACTAGCTCGAACTCGGTTTTACAGTGAAAACTGCAGGAACTTCAAACCGGCACTAGGAAACAGACTGAGAAACCAGAGTAAAAGTTTCTCCTGCAACCCGTTCCCTTTGTGCTAGATGAACGAACGTCTCTCGACATGCCGAGTTCTAAGAGATAATTGTGAAGTGAAAGACGTCCTTCACGTAGATTGTTGGGAACACAAAGATTCTTTTCAATTGTTAACTCCATTCGATACATATATATGGGGAGGTACAAGCTCCAACACGGTTTTACAGTGAAAACTGCAGGAACTTCAAACAGGCACTAGGAAACAACCTGAGAAACCAGAGTAATAGTTTCCCCTGCAACACGTTCGCTTTGTGCTAGATGATCGAAAGTCTCTCCACATGCTCAGTTCTGAGAGATAAGTGTTTGTGAAAGCCGTCCTTCACCTAGCTAGTTGGGAACACAAAGATTCTTTTCAGTAGCAAACTCCACTCCATACATATATATGGGTAGGTACTACCTCCAAATCGGTTTTACAGTGAAAACTGCAGGAAATTCAAACCGGCACTTGGAAACCGACTGAGAATCCAGAGTAAAATTTTCCCCTGCAACACGTTCCTTTTGTGCTAATTGAACGAACGTCTCTCCAAATGCTCAGTTCTGAGGGATAAGTGTGTGTGAAAGCCGTCCTTCACCTAGCTATTTGGGAACACAAAGTTTCTTTTCAGTTGCAAACTCCAGTCCATACATATATATTGGCAGGTAATAGCTCCAACTAGGTTTTACAGTTAAAACTGCAGGAAATTCAATCAGGCACTAGGAAACAGACTGAGAATCCAGAGTAAAATTTTCCCCTGCAACCCGTTCCCTTTGTGTTAATTGAACGATGTCCCTCCAAATGCTCTGTTCTGAGAGAAAAGTGTGTCTGAAAGCCGCCTTCACCTAACTTGTTGGGAAACCAAATTTTCTTTTCATTTGCAAACTCCACTCAATACATATATATGGGGAGGTACTAGCTCCAACACGGTTTTACAGTGAAAACTGCAGGAACTTCAAACCGGCACTAGGAAACAGACAGAGAAACCAGAGTAAAAGTTTCTCCTGCAACCCGTTCCCTTTGTGCTAGATGAACGAAACTCTCTCCGCATGCCAATGTCTGAGAGATAAGTGTGTGTGAAAGCCATACTTCACCTAGCATGTTGGGAACACAAAGTTTCTTTTAATTTGCAAACTCCACTCCATACATAAATATGGGGAGGTACTAGCTCCTACTCGGTTTTACAGTGAAAACTGCAGGAAATTCAAACCGGCAGTAGGAAACAGACTGAGAAACCAGAGTAAAAGTTTCTCCTGCAACCCGTACATTTGTTCGAGATGAACGAACGTATCTTCACATGCTCAGTTCTAAGAGAAAATTGTGTGTGAAACCGTCCTTCACCTAGGTTGTTGGGAACACAATGTTTCTTTTCAGTTGAAAACCCCACTCCATTGATATAAATGGATAGGTATTAGCTCCAACTCGGTTTTACAGTGAAAACTGCAGGAAATTCAAACCGGCACTAGGAAACAGACTGAGAAACCAGAGTAAAAGTTTCACCTGCAACCCGTTCCCTTTGTGTTAGATGAACGAACGTCTCTCCACATGCTGAGTTTTGAGAGATAAGTGTGTGTGAAAGCCGCACTTCAACAAGCTTCTTGGGAAACCAAAGATTCTTTTCAGTTGCAAACTCCACTCCATACATATATATGGGGAGGTACTATCTCCAACTCGGTTTTACAGTGAAAACTGCATGAACTTCAAACCGGCACTAGGAAAGAGACTGAGAAACCAGAGTAAATGTTTCTCCTGCAACCCGTTCCCTTTGTGATAGATGAACGAACGTCTCTCGACATGCTCAGTTCTAGAGATAAGTGTGTGTGAAAGCCGTCCTTCACCTAGCTGGTTGGGAACACAAAGTTTCTTTTCAGTTGCAAACTGCACTCCACACATTTATATTGGGAGGTAATAGCTCCAACTAGGTTTTACAGTGAAAACTGCAGGAAATTCAAACCGGCTCTAGGAAACAGACTGAGAAACCAGAGTAAAATTTTTTCCTGCTTCAAGTTCCCTTTGTGCTAATTGAACTAACGTCTCTCCAAATGCTCAGTTCTGAGAGATAAGTGTGTGTGAAAGCCGTACTTCACCTAGCTTGTTGGGAAAACAAAGTTTCTTTTCACTAGCAATCTCCACTCCATACATATATATTGGGTGGTACTAGCTCCAACTCTGTTTTACAGTGAAAATTTCAGGAACATCAAACAGGAACTATGAAACAGTTTGAGAAACCAGAGTAAAAGTTTCTCCTGATACCCGTTCCCTCTGTGCTAGATGAAAGAACGTCTCTCCACATGCTCAGTTCTGAGAGATAAGTGTGTGTGAAAGCCGCCCTTCACCTAGCTTGTTGGGAACACAAAGTTTCTTTTCAGTTGCAAACTCCATTCCATAAATATATATGGGGAGGTACTAGCTCCATCTCGGTTTTACTGTGAAAACTGCAGGAATTTGAAACCGGCACTATGAAACAGACTGAGAAACCAGAATAAAAGTTTCTCCTGCAAACCATTCCCTTTCTGCTAGATGAACGAACGCCTCTCGACATGCTCAGTTCTAAGAGATAATTGTGAAGTGAAAGCCGCCCTTCACCTAGATTGTTGGGAACACAAAGATTCTTTTCAATTGTAAACTTCTTTCCATAAATATATATGGGGAGGTACAAGCTCCAACACGATTTTACAGTGAAAACTGCAAGAACTTCAAACAGGCACTAGGAAACAAACTGAGAAACCATAGTAAAAGTTTCTCCTGCAACCCGTTCCCTTTGTGCTAGATGAACGAAAGTCTCTCCACATGCTCAGTTCTGAGAGATAAGTGTGTGTGAAAGCCGTCCTTCATCTAGCTAGTTGGGAACACTAAGTTTCTTTTCAGTTGCAAACTCCACTCCATACATATATATTGGGAGATAATATCTCCAACTAGGTTTTACAGTGAAAACTGCAGGAAATTCAATCCGGCACTAAGAAACAGACTGAGAATCCAGAGTAAAATTTTCCCCTGCAACCCGTTCCCTTTGTGCTAGATGAACGAACGTCTCTCCAAATGCTCAGTTCTGAGAGAAAAATGTGTCTGAAAGCCGCATTCAACTAGCTTGTTGGAAAACAAAATTTTCTTTTCAGTTGCAAACTCCACTCCATAAATATATATGGGGAGGTACTAGCTCCAACACGGTTTTACAGTGAAAACTGCAGGAACTTCAAACCGGAACTAGGAAACAGACTGAGAAACCAGAGTAAAAGTTTCTCCAGCAACCCGTACCCTTTGTGCTAGATGAACGAACGTCTCTCCACATGCTCAGGTTTGAGAGATAAGTGTGTGTGAATGCCTTACTTCAACTTGCATGTTGGGAACACAAAGTTTCTTTTCACTTGCAAACTCCACTCAATACATATATATGGGGAGGTACAAGCTCCAACTCGGTTTTACAGTGAAAACTTTAGGAACTTCAAACCGGCACTAGGAAACAGACTGAGAAACCAGAGTAAAAGTTTCTCCTGCAACCCGTTCCCTTTGTGCTAGATGAACGAACGTCTCTCGACATGCTCAGTTCTAAGAGATAATTGTGAAGTGAAAGCCGTCCTTCACCTAGCTAGTTGGGAACACAAAGATACTTTTCAGTAGCAAACTCCACTCCATACATATATATGGGTAGGTACTAGCTCCAAATCGGTTTTACAGTGAAAACTGCAGGAAATTCAAACTGGCACTAGGAAACAGACTGAGAAACCAGAGTAAAATTTTTTCCTGCATCACGTTCCCTTTGTGCTAATTGAACTAACGTCTCTCCAAATGCTCAGTTTTGAGAGATAAGTGTGTGTGAAAGCCGTACTTCACCTAGCTTGTTGGGAAATCAAAGTTTCTTTTCACTAGCAATCTCCATTCCATACATATATATTGGGTGGTACTAGCTCCAACACTGTTTTACAGTGAAAATTTCAGTGACATCAAACAGAAACTAGGAAACAGTGTGAGAAACCAGAGTAAAAGTTTCTCCTGAAACCCGTTCCCTCTGTGCTAGATGAAAGAAAGTCTCTCCACATGCTCAGTTCTGAGAGATAAGTGTGTGTGAAAGCCGCACTTCACCTAGCTTGTTGGGAACACAAAGTTTCTTTTCAGTTGCAAACTCCATTCCATAAATATATATGGGGAGGTACTAGCTCCATCTCGGTTTTACTGTGAAAACTGCAGGAATTTGAAACCGGCACTATGAAACAGACTGAGAAACCAGAGTAAAAGTTTCTCCTGCAACCCGTTCCCGTTCTGCTAGATGAACGAACGCCTCTCGACATGCTCAGTTCTAAGAGATAATTGTGAAGTGAAAGCCGTCCTTCACCTAGATTGTTGGGAACACAAAGATTCTTTTCAATTGTAAACTACTTTCCATAAATATATATGGGGAGGTACAAGCTCCAACACGGTTTTACAGTGAAAACTGCAGGAACTTCAAACAGGCACTAGGAAACAAATTGAGAAACCATAGTAAAAGTTTCTCCTGCAACCCGTTCCCTTTATGCTAGATGAACGAAAGTCTCTCCACATGCTCAGTTCTGAGAGATAAGTGTGTGTGAAAGCCGTCCTTCACCTAGCTAGTTGGGAACACAAAAATTCTTTTCAGTTGCAAACACCAATCCATACATGTATATGGGGAGGAACTAGCTCCAAATCGGTTTTACAGTGAAAACTGCAGGAAATTCAAACCGGCACTAGGAAACAGACTGAGAATCCAGAGTAAAATTTTCCCCTGCAACACGTTCCCTTTGTGCTAATTGAATGAACGTCTCTCCAAATGCTCAGTTCTGAGAGATAAGTGTGTGTGAAAGCCGTCCTTCACCTAGCTAGTTGGGAACACAAAGTTTCTTTTCAGTTGCAAACTCCACTCCATACATATATATTGGGAGATAATATCTCCAACTAGGTTTTACAGTGAAAACTGCAGGAAATTCAATCCGGCACTAAGAAACAGACTGAGAATCCAGAGTAAAATTTTCCCCTGCAACCCGTTCCCTTTGTGCTAGATGAACGAACGTCTCTCCAAATGCTCAGTTCTGAGAGAAAATTGTGTCTGAAAGCCGCCTTCACATAGCTTGTTTTGAAACAAAATTTTCTTTTCAGTTGCAAACTCCACTCCATAAATATATATGGGGAGGTACTAGCTCCAACACGGTTTTACAGTGAAAACTGCAGGAACTTCAAACCGGCACTAGGAAACAGACTGAGAAACCAGAGTAAAAGTTTCTCCTGCAACCCGTTCCCTTTGTGCTAGATGAACGAACGTCTCTCGACATGCCCAGTTCTAAGGGATAATTGTGAAGTGAAAGCCGTCCTTCACGTAGATTGTTGGGAACACAAAGATTCTTTTCAATTGTTAACTCCATTCCATACATATATATGGGGAGGTACAAGCTCCAACACGGTTTTACAGTGAAAACTGCAGGAACTTCAAACAGGCACTAGGAAACAAACTGAGAAACCAGAGTAATAGTTTCTCCTGCAACACGTTCGCTTTGTGCTAGATGAACGAAAGTCTCTCCACATGCTCAGTTCTGAGAGATAAGTGTGTGTGAAATCCGTCCTTCACCTAGCTAGTTGGGAACACAAAGATTCTTTTCAGTAGCAAACTCCACTCCATACATATATATGGGGAGGTACTAGCTCTAAATCGGTTTTACAGTGAAAACTGCAGGAAATTCAAACCGGCACTAGGAAACCGACTGAGAATCCAGAGTAAAATTTTCCCCCGCAACACGTTCCTTTTGTGCTAATTGAACGAACGTCTCTCCAAATGTTCAGTTCTGAGGGATAAGTGTGTGTGAAAGCCGTCCTTCACCTAGCTATTTGGGAACACAAAGTTTCTTTTCAGTTGCAAACTCCACTCCATACATATATATTGGGAGGTAATAGCTCCAACTAGGTTTTACAGTTAAAACTGCAGGAAATTCAATCAGGCACTAGGAAACAGACTGAGAATCCAGAGTAAAATTTTCCCCTGCAACCCGTTCCCTTTGTGCTAATTGAACGAACGTCCCTCCAAATGCTCTGTTCTGAGAGAAAAGTGTGTCTGAAAGCCGCCTTCACCTAGCTTGTTGGGAAACCAAATTTTCTTTTCATTTGCAAAGTCCACTCCATACATATATATGGGGAGGTACTAGCTCCAACACGGTTTTACAGTGAAAACTGCAGGAAATTCAAACCGGCACTAGGAAACAGACTGAGAAACCAGAGTAAAAGTTTCTCCTGCAACCCGTTCCCTTTGTGCTAGATGAACGAAACTCTCTCCACATGCCAATGTCTGAGAGATAAGTGTGTGTGAAAGCCGTCCTTCACCTAGCTGGTTGGAACACAAAGTTTCTTTTCAGTTGCACACTCCACTACATACATATATATTGGGAGGTAATAGCTCCAACTAGGTTTTACAGTGAAAACTGCAGGAAATTCAAACCAGCACTAGGAAAGAGGATGAGAAACCAGAGTAAAATTTTCTCCTGCAACCCGTTCCCTTTGTGCTAAATGAACGAACGTCTCTCCAAATGCTCAGTTCTGGGAGATAAGTGTGTGTGAAAGCCGTCCTTCACCTAGATGGTTGGGAACACAAAGTTTCTTTTCAGTTGCAAACTCCAACTCATACATATATATATGGACGTAATAGCTCCAACTAAGTTTAACAGTGAAAACTTCAGGAAATTAAAACCGGCACTAGGAAACAGGCTGAGAAACCAGAGTAAAATTTTCTCCTGCAACCCGTTACCTTTGTGCTAAATGAACGAACGGCTCTCCAAATGCTCAGTTCTGAGAGATAAATGTGTGTGAATGCCGTACTTCACCTAGCTTGTTGGGAAAACAAAGATTCTTTTCACTTGCAAACTCCAATCCATACCTATATATGGGGAGGTACAAACTCCAAGTCGGTTTTACAGTGAAAACTGCAGGAATTTCAAACCGGCACTAGGAAACAGACTGTGAAACCAGAGTAAAAGTTCCCCCTGCCACCCGTTCCCTTTGTGCTAGATGAACGAATGTCTCTCGACATGCTCAGTTCTGAGAAATAATTGTGTTTGAAAGCCGTACTTCACCTAGCTTGTTGGGAACACAAAGTTTCTTTTCACTTGCAAACTCCAATCCATACATATATATGGGGAGGTACTAGCTCCAACTCGGTTTTACAGTGAAAACTGCAGGAACTTCAAACCGGCACTAGGAAACAGACTGAGAAACCAGAGGAAATGTTTCTCCTGCAATCCGTTCTCTTTGTGCTAGATGAACGAACGTCTCTCCACATGCTCAGTTCTGAGAGATATGTGTGTGTGAAAGCCATAATTCACCTAGCATGTTGGGAACACAAAATTTCTTTTAAGTTGCAAACTCCACTCCATACATAAATATGGGGAGGTACTAGCTCCTACTCGGTTTTACAGTGAAAACTGCAGGAAATTCAAACCGGCAGTAGGAAACAGACTGAGAAACCAGAGTAAAAGTTTCTCCTGCAACCCGTAACTTTGTTCGAGATGAACGAACTTATCTCCACATGCTCAGTTCTAAGAGAAAATTTTGTGTGAAGCCGTCCTTCACCTAGGTTGTTGGGAACACAATGTTTCTTTTCAGTTGAAAACCCCACTCCATTGATATAAATGGATAGGTACTAGCTCCAACTCGGTTTTACAGTGAAAACTGCAGGAACTTCAAACCGGCACTAGGAAACAGACTGAGAAACCAGAGTAAATGTTTCTCCTGCAACCCGTTCCCTTTGTGATAGATGAACGAACGTCTCTCGACATGCTCAGTTCTGAGAGATAAGTGTGTGTGAAAGCCGTCCTTCACCTAGCTGGTTGGGAACACAAAGTTTCTTTTCAGTTGCAAACTGCACTCCACACATATATATTGGGAGGTAATAGCTCCAACTAGGTTTTACAGTGAAAACTGCAGGAAATTCAAACCGGCTCTAGGAAACAGACTGAGAAACCAGAGTAAAATTTTTTCCTGCATCACGTTCCCTTTGTGCTAATTGAACTAACGTCTCTCCAAATGCTCAGTTCTGAGAGATAAGTGTGTGTGAAAGCCGTACTTCACCTAGCTTGTTGGGAAAACAAAGTTTCTTTTCACTAGCAATCTCTACTCCATACATATATATTGGGTGGTACTAGCTCCAACTTTGTTTTACAGAGAAAATTTCAGGAACATCAAACAGGAACTAGGAAACAGTGTGAGAAACCAGAGTAAAAGTTTCTCCTGATACCCGTTCCCTCTGTGCTAGATGAAAGAACGTCTCTCCACATGCTCAGTTCTGAGAGATAAGTGTGTGTGAAAGCCGCCCTTCACCTAGCTTGTTGGGAACACAAAGTTTCTTTTCAGTTGCAAACTCCATTCCATAAATATATATGGGGAGGTACTAGCTCCATCTCGGTTTTACTGTGAAAACTGCAGGAATTTGAAACCGGCACTATGAAACAGACTGAGAAACCAGAATAAAAGTTTCTCCTGCAACCCGTTCCCTTTCTGCTAGATGAACGAACGCCTCTCGACATGCTCAGTTCTGAGAGATAATTGTGAAGTGAAAGCCGTCCTTCACCTAGATTGTTGGGAACACAAAGTTTCTTTTCAATTGTAAACTCCTTTCCATAAATATATATGGGGAGGTACAAGCTCCAACACGGTTTTACAGTGAAAACTGCAGGAACTTCAAACAGGCACTAGGAAACAAACTGAGAAACCATAGTAAAAGTTTCTCCTGCAACCCGTTCCATTTGTGCTAGATGAACGAATGTCTCTCCACATGTTCAGATTTGAGAGGTAAGTGTGTGTGAAAGCCGTATTTCACCTAGCTTTTTGGGAACACAAAGTTTCTTTTAAGTTGCAAACTCCACTCCATACATATATATGGGGAGGTACGAGCTCCAACTCGGTGTTACTGTTAAAACTGCAGGAATTTCAAACAGGCAGTAGGAAACAGACTGGGATCCAGAGTAAAAGTTTCTCCTGCCACCCGTTCCTTTGTTCTAGATGAACGAACGTCTCTCCACATGCTCAGTTCTAAGAGAAAATTGTGTGTGAAAGCCATCCTTCAATTAGGTTGTTGGGAACACAAAGTTTCTTTTCAGTTGAAAACTCCACTCCATAGGTATATATGGATAGGTACTAGCTCCAACTCGGTTTTACAGTGAAAACTGCAGGAACTTCAAAAAGGCACTAGGAAACAGACTGAGAAACCAGAGTAAAAATTTCACCTGCAACCCGTTCCCTTTTTGCTAGATGAATGAACGTCTCTCTACATGCTCATTTCTGAGAGATAAGTGTTTGTGAAAGCCATCCTTCACCTAGCTTGTTGGGAACACAAAGATTCTTTTCAGTTGCATGTCCACTCCATACATATATATGGGGGGGTAAGAGCTCCAACTCGGTTTTACAGTGAAAACTGCAGGAACTTCAATCCTGAACTAGGAAACAGTCTGATAAACCAAAGAAAAGTTTCTCCTGCAACCCGTTCCTTTGTGCTAGTTGAACGAACGTCTCTCCACATGCTCAGTTCTGAGAGAAAAGTGTGTGTGAAAGCCGTCCTTCACATAACTTGCTGGGAACACAAAGTTTCTTTTCACTTGCAAACTCCACTCCATACATTTATATGGGGAGGTACGAGCTCCAACTCTGTTTTACAGTAAAAAATGCAGGAACTTCAAACCGGCACTAGGAAACAGACTGAGAAACGAGGGTAAAAGTTTCTCCTGCAATCCGTTCCCTTTGTGCTAGATGAACGAACGTCTCTCCACATGCTCAGATTTGAGAGATAAGTGTGTGTGAAAGCCGTCCTTTAACTTGGTTGTTGGGAACACAAATTTTATTTTCACTTGCAAATTCCTCTCCATACATATATATGGTGAGGTAAGAATTCCAACTTGGTTTTACAGTGACAACTGCAGGAACTTCAAACAGGCACAAGGAAACAGACTGAGATACAAGAGTAAAAGTTCCCCCTGCAACCCGTTCCCTTTGTGCTAGATGAACGAACTTCTCTCCACATGATCAGGTCTGAGAGATAAGTGTGTGTGAAAGCCGTCCTTCACCTAGCTTTTTGGGAACACAAAGTTCCTTTTCACTTGCAAACTCCACTCCATACATATATATGGGGTGGTACTAGCTCCAACTAGGTTTTACAGTGAAAACTGCAGGAAATTCAATCCGGCACTAGGAAACAGACTGAGAATCCAGAGTAAAATTTTCCCCTGCAACACGTTCCATTTGTGCTAATTGAACGAACGTCTCTCCAAATGCTCAGTTCTGAGAGAAAATTGTGTCTGAAAGCCGCCTTCACCTAGCTTGTTGGGAACACAAATTTTCTTTTCAGTTGCAAACTCCACTCCATACATATATATGGGGAGGTACGAGCTCCAACACGGTTTTACAGTGAAATCTGCAGGAACTTCATACTGGCACTAGGAAACAGAATGAGAAAACAGAGTAAAAGTTTCTCCTGCAACCCGTTCCCTTTGTGCTAGATGAACGAACTTCTCTCCACATGCTCAGATCTGAGAGATAAGGGTGTGTGAAAGCCGCCTTACCTAGCTTGTTGGGAACACAAAGTTTCTTTTCACTTGCAAACTCCACTCCATATATATATATTGGGTGGTACAAGCTCCAACTCGGTTTTACAGTGAAAAATGCAGGAACTTCAAACCAGCACTAGGAAACAGACTGAGAAACCAGAGTAAAAGTTTCTCCTGCAAACCGTTCCATTTGTGCTAGGTGAACGAACGTCTCTCGACATGCTCAGTTCTGAGAGATAATTGTGTGTGAAAGCCGTCCTTCACCTAGCTTGTTGGGAACACAAAGTTTCTTTTCACTTGCAAACTCCACTCCATACATATATATGGGGAGGTACAAGCTCCAAATCGGTTTTACAGTGAAATCTGCAGGAACTTCAAACAGGCACTAGGAAACAGACTGAGAAACCAGAGTAAAAGTTTCTCCTGCAAACCGTTCCCTTTGTGCTAGATGAACGAACGTCTCACGACATGCTCAGTTCTGAGAGATAATTGTGTGTGACAGCCGTCCTTCAACTAACATGTTGGGAACACAAAGTTTCTTTTCACTTGCAAACTCCAATCCGTACATATATATGGGAAGGTCCGAGCTCCAACACGGTTTTACAGTGAAAAATGCAGGAACTTCAAACCGGCAGTAGGAAACAGACTGAGAAACCAGAGTAAAAGTTTCTCCTGCTACCCATTCCCTTTGTGCTAGATGAACGAAAGTCTTTCCACATGCTCAGTTCTGAGAGATAAGTGTGTGTGAAAGCCGAACTTCACATAGCTTGTTGGGAACACAAAGTTTCTTTTAAGTTGCAAACTCCACTCCATACATATATATGGGGAGGTACGAGCTCCAACTTGGTTTTACAGTGAAAACTGCAGGAGATTCATACCGGCAGTAGGAAACAGACTGGGATCCAGAGTAAAAGTTTCTCCTGCCACCCGTTCCTTTGTTCTAGATGAACGAACGTCTCTCCACATGCTCATTTCTGAGAGATAAGTGTGTGTGAAAGCCATCCTTCTCCTAGCTTGTTGGGAACACAAAGATTCTTTCCGTTGCAAACTCCACACCATACATATATATGGGGAGGTAAGAGCTCCAACTCGGTTTTAAAGTGAAAACTGCAGGAACTTCAAACCGGTACTAGGAAACAGTCTGAGAAACCAGAGAAAATTTCTCCTGCAATCCGTTCCTTTGTGCTAGATGAACGAACGTCTCTCCACATGCTCAGTTCTGAGAGATAAGTGTGTGTTAAAGCCGTACTTCACCTAACTTGTTGGGAACACAAAGTTTCTTTTCACTTGCAAACTCCACTCCATACATATATATGGGGAGGTACGAGCTCCAACTCTGTTTTACAGTGAAATCTGCAGGAAATTCAAACAGGCACTAGGAAACAGACTGAGAAACCAGAGTAAAAGTTTCACCTGCAACACGTTCCCTTTGTGCTAGATGAACGAACGTCTCTCGACATGCTCAGTTCTGAGAGATAATTGTGTGTGAAAGCCGTCCTTCACCTAGCTTGTTTAGAACACAAAGTTTCTTTTCAGTTGCAAACTCCAATCCATACATATATATGGGGAGGTACGAGCTCCAACTCTGTTTTACAGTGAAAACTGGAAGAGATTCAAACCGGCAGTAGGAAACAGACTGGGATCCAGAGTAAAAGTTATTCCTGCCACCCGTTCCTTTGTTCTATATGAACGAACGTCTCTCCACATACTCAGTTCTAAGAGAAAATTGTGTGTGAAAGCCGTCCTTCACCTAGGTTGTTGGGAACACAAAGTTTCTTTTCAGTTGAAAACTCCACTCCATAGGTATATATGGATAGGTACTAGCTCCAACTCGGTTTTACAGTGAAAACTGCAGGAACTTCAAACAGGCACTAGGAAACAGACTGAGAAACCAGAGGTAAATTTTCACCTGCAATCCGTTCCCTTTGTCCTGGATGAACGAAATTCTCTCCACATGCTCACTTCTGAGAGATAATTGTGTGTGAAAGCCATCCTTCACCTATCCTGTTGGGAACACAAAGATTCTTTTCAGTTGCAAACTCCACTCCATACATATATATGGGGAGGTAAGAGCTCCAACTCGGTTTTACAGTGAAAACTGCAGGAACTTCAAACCGGTACTAGGAAACAGTCTGAGAAACCACAGAAAAGTTTCTCCTGCAACGCGTTCCTTTGTGCTAGATGAACGAAAGTCTCTCGACATGCTCAGTTCTGAGAGATAAGTGTGTGTGAAAGCCGTACTTCACCTAGATTGTTGGGAACACAAAGTTTCTTTTAAGTTGCAAACTCCACTCTATATATATATATGGGGAGGTACGAGCTCCAAATCTGTTTTACAGTGAAAACTGCAGGAAATTCAAACCGGCTGTAGGAAACAGACTGAGATCCAGAGTAAAAGTTTATACTGCAACCCGTACCTTTGTGCTAGATGAACGAACGTCCCTCCACATGCTCAGTTCTGAGAGATAAGTGTGTGTGAAAGCCGTCCTTCACCTAACTTGTTGGGAACACATAGTTTATTTTCACTTGCAAACTCCAATCCATACATATATATGCTTAGGTAATAGCTCCAACTCGGTTTTACAGTGAAAACTGCAGGAACTTCAAACCGGCACAAGGAAACAGACTGAGAAACCAGAGTAAAAGTTTCTCCTGCAACCCGTTCCCTTTGTGCTAGATGAAAGAACTTCTCTCCACATGCTCAGTTCTAAGAGAAAATTGTGTGTGAAAGCCGTCCTTCACCTAGGTTTTTGGGAACACAAAGTTTCTTTTCAGTTGAAAATTCCACTCCATAGATATATATGGATAAGTACTAGCTCCAACTCACTTTTACAGTGAAAACTGCAGGGAATTCAAACAGGCACTAGGACACAGACTGAGAAACCAGAGCAAAAGTTTCACCTGCAAACCGTTCCCTTTTTGCTAGATGAACGAATGTCTCTCCACATGCTCATTTCTGAGAGTTAATTGTGTGTGAAAGCCATTCTTCACCTATCTTGTTGGGAACACAAAGATTCTTTTCAGATGCAAACTCCAATCCATAAATATATATGGGGAGGTAATAGCTCCAACTCGGTTTTAAAGTGAAAACTGCAGGAACTTCAAACCGGTACTAGGAAACAGTCTGAGAAACCAGAGAAAAGTTTCTCCTTCATCCCTTTCCGTTTGTGCTAGATGAACGAACGTCTATCCAAATGCTCAGTTCTGAGAGATATATGTTTGTGAAAGCCTTAGTTCAACTAACTTGTTGGGAACACAAAGTTTCTTTTCACTTGCAAACTCCAATCCATAAATATATATGGGGAGGTACGAGCTCCAACTCTGTTTTACAGTGAAAAATGCAGGAACTTCAAACCGGCACTAGGAAACAGACTGAGAAACCAGAGTAAAGGTTTCCCCTGCAACCCTTTCCCGTTGTGCTAGATGAACGAACGTCTCTCCACATGCTCAATTCTGAGAGATAAGTGTGTGTGAAAGCCAACTTCACCTAGCTTGTTTGGAACACAAAGTTTCTTTTCAGTTGCAAACTCCACTGCATACATTTATATGGGGAGGTACAAGCTCCAACTCGGTTATACAGTGAAAACTGCAGTAACCTCAAACCGGCACTAGGAAACAGAATGAGAATCCCGAGGAAAAGTTTCTCCTGCCACCCGTTCCCTTTGTGCTAGATGAACGAACGTCTCTCCACATGCTCAGTTTTGAGAGATAAGTGTGTGTAAAAGCCATACTTCTCCAAGCTTGTTGGGAAAACAAAGATTCTTTTCACTTGCAAACACCTCTCCATACATATATATGGGGAGGTACTAGCTCCAAATCTGTTTTACAGTGAAAACTGCAGGAACATCAAACCGGCACTAGGAAACAAACTGAGAAACCAGAGTAAAAGTTTCTCCTGCAACCCGTTCCCTTTGTGCTAGATGAACGAACGTCTCTCCACATGCTCAGATTTGAGGGATAAGTGTGTGTGAAAGCCGTCCTTCAACTAGCTTGTTGGGAACACAAAGTATAATTTCACTTGCAAACTCCACTCCATACATATATATGGTGAGGTAAGAGCTCCAACTCGGTTTTACTTCAGTTTTCACTAAACTGTTGGGAACACAATATTTCTTTTCACTTGCAAACTCCACTCCATACATATATATGGGGTGGTACTAGCTCCAAATAGGTTTTACCGTGAAAACTGCAGGAAATTCAATCCGGCACTAGGAAACAGACTGAGAATCCAGAGTAATATTTTCCCCTGCAACCCGTTCCCTTTGTGCTAATTGAACGAACGTCTCTCCAAATGCTCAGTTCTGAGAGAAAAGTGTGTATGAATGCCGCCTTAACCTAGCTTGTTGGGAACACAAAGTTTATTTTCTCTTGCAAATTCCACTCCATACATATATATGGTGAGGTAAGAGCTCCAACTCGGTTTTACAGTGAAAACTACAGGAAATTCAAACCGGCACAAGGAAACATACTGAGAAACCTGCGTAAAAGTTTCTCCTGCAACCCGTACCCTTTGTGCTAGATGAAAGAACTTCTCTCCACATGCTCAGTTCTAAGAGAAAATTGTGTGTGAAAGAAGTCCTTCACATAGGTTGTTGGGAACACAAAGTTTCTTTTCAGTTGAAAAATCCACTCCATAGATATATATGGATAGGTACAAGCTCCAACTCGGTTTTACAGTGAAAACTGCAAGAAATTCAAACAGGCACTAGGAAACAGACTGAGAAACCAGAGTAAAAGTTTCACCTGCAACCGTTCCCTTTGGGCTAGATGAACGAATGGCACTCCACATGCTAATTTCTGTGAGTTAAGTGTGTGTGAAAGCCATTGTTCACCTAGCTTGTTGGGAACACAAAGTTTCTTTTCAGTTGCAAACTCCACTGCATACATTTATATGGGGAGATACGAGCTCCAACTCTGTTTTACAGTGAAAACTGCAGGAACTTCAAACAGGCACTAGGAAACAGACTGAGAAACCAGAGTAAAAGTTTCTCCTGCATCCCGTTCCCTTTGTGCTAGATGAACGAACGTCTATCCAAATGCTAAGTTCTGAGAGATATGTGTGTGTGAATGCCGTCCTTCAACTAACTTGTTGGGAACATAAAATCTCTTTTCACTTGCAAACTCCAATCCATACATATATATGGGGCGGTACGAGCTCCAACTCGGTTTTACAGTGAAAAATGCAGGAACATCAAACCAAAACTATGAAACAGACTGAGAAACCAGAGTAAAAGTTTTTCCTGCAACCCTTTCCCGTTGTGCTAGATGAACGAACGTCTCTCCACATGCTCAGTTCTGAGAGATAAGTGTGTGTGAAAGCCAACTTCACCTTGCTTGTTGGGAACACAAAGTTTCTTTTCAGTTGCAAACTCCACTCCATACATATATATGGGGAGGTACAAACTCCAACTCGGTTTTACAGTGAAAACTGCAGTAACTTCAAACCGACACTAGGAAACAGACTCAGAATCCAGAGGAAAAGTTTCTCCTGCAACCCGTTCCCTTTGTGCTAGATGAACGAACGTCTCTCCACATGCTCATTTCTGAGTGATAAGTGTGTTTAAAAGCCATCCTTCACGAAGCTTGTTGGTAACACAAAGTTTCTTTTCACTTGCAAACACCCCTCCATACATATATATGGGGAGGTACTAGCTCCAAATCTGTTTTACAGTGAAAACTGCAGGAACTTCAAACCGGCACTAGGAAACAGACTGAGAAACCAGAGTAAAAGTTTCTCCTTCAACCCGTTCCCTTTGTGCCAAATGAACGAACGTCTCTCCACATTCTCAGATTTAAGGGATAAGTGTGTGTGAAAGCCGTCCTTCAACTAGCTTGTTGGGAACACAAAGTTTATTTTCACTTGCAAACTCCACTCCATAAATATATATGGTGAGGTAAGACCTCCAACTCGGTTTTACAGTGAAAACTGCAGGAACTTCAAACCGGCACAAGGAAACAGACTGAGAAAGCAGAGTAAAAATTTCTCCTGAAACACGTTCCCTTTGTTCTAGATGAAAGAACTTCTCTCCACATGCTCAGTTCTAAGAGAAAATTGTGTTTGAAAGCCGTCCTTCACATAGGTTGTTGGGAACACAAAGTTTCTTTTCAGTTGAAAACTCCACTCCATATATATATATGGATAGGTACTAGCTCCAACTCGGTTTTACAGTGAAAAATGCAGGAACTTCAAACAGGCACTAGGAAACAGTCTGAGAAACCAGAGAAAATTTCTCCTGCAATCCGTTCCTTTGTGCTAGATGAACGAACGTCTCTCCACATGCTCAGTTCTGAGAGATAAGTGTGTGTTAAAGCCGTACTTCACCTAACTTGTTGGGAACACAAAGTTTCTTTTCACTTGCAAACTCCACTCCATACATATATATGGGGAGGTACGAGCTCCAACTCTGTTTTACAGTGAAATCTGCAGGAAATTCAAACAGGCACTAGGAAACAGACTGAGAAACCAGAGTAAAAGTTTCACCTGCAACACGTTCCCTTTGTGCTAGATGAACGAACGTCTCTCGACATGCTCAGTTCTGAGAGATAATTGTGTGTGAAAGCCGTCCTTCACCTAGCTTGTTTAGAACACAAAGTTTCTTTTCAGTTGCAAACTCCAATCCATACATATATATGGGGAGGTACGAGCTCCAACTCTGTTTTACAGTGAAAACTGGAAGAGATTCAAACCGGCAGTAGGAAACAGACTGGGATCCAGAGTAAAAGTTATTCCTGCCACCCGTTCCTTTGTTCTATATGAACGAACGTCTCTCCACATACTCAGTTCTAAGAGAAAATTGTGTGTGAAAGCCGTCCTTCACCTAGGTTGTTGGGAACACAAAGTTTCTTTTCAGTTGAAAACTCCACTCCATAGGTATATATGGATAGGTACTAGCTCCAACTCGGTTTTACAGTGAAAACTGCAGGAACTTCAAACAGGCACTAGGAAACAGACTGAGAAACCAGAGGTAAATTTTCACCTGCAATCCGTTCCCTTTGTCCTGGATGAACGAAATTCTCTCCACATGCTCACTTCTGAGAGATAATTGTGTGTGAAAGCCATCCTTCACCTATCCTGTTGGGAACACAAAGATTCTTTTCAGTTGCAAACTCCACTCCATACATATATATGGGGAGGTAAGAGCTCCAACTCGGTTTTACAGTGAAAACTGCAGGAACTTCAAACCGGTACTAGGAAACAGTCTGAGAAACCACAGAAAAGTTTCTCCTGCAACGCGTTCCTTTGTGCTAGATGAACGAAAGTCTCTCGACATGCTCAGTTCTGAGAGATAAGTGTGTGTGAAAGCCGTACTTCACCTAGATTGTTAGGAACACAAAGTTTCTTTTAAGTTGCAAACTCCACTCTATATATATATATGGGGAGGTACGAGCTCCAAATCTGTTTTACAGTGAAAACTGCAGGAAATTCAAACCGGCTGTAGGAAACAGACTGAGATCCAGAGTAAAAGTTTATACTGCAACCCGTACCTTTGTGCTAGATGAACGAACGTCCCTCCACATGCTCAGTTCTGAGAGATAAGTGTGTGTGAAAGCCGTCCTTCACCTAACTTGTTGGGAACACATAGTTTATTTTCACTTGCAAACTCCAATCCATACATATATATGCTTAGGTAATAGCTCCAACTCGGTTTTACAGTGAAAACTGCAGGAACTTCAAACCGGCACAAGGAAACAGACTGAGAAACCAGAGTAAAAGTTTCTCCTGCAACCCGTTCCCTTTGTGCTAGATGAAAGAACTTCTCTCCACATGCTCAGTTCTAAGAGAAAATTGTGTGTGAAAGCCGTCCTTCACCTAGGTTTTTGGGAACACAAAGTTTCTTTTCAGTTGAAAATTCCACTCCATAGATATATATGGATAAGTACTAGCTCCAACTCACTTTTACAGTGAAAACTGCAGGGAATTCAAACAGGCACTAGGACACAGACTGAGAAACCAGAGCAAAAGTTTCACCTGCAAACCGTTCCCTTTTTGCTAGATGAACGAATGTCTCTCCACATGCTCATTTCTGAGAGTTAATTGTGTGTGAAAGCCATTCTTCACCTATCTTGTTGGGAACACAAAGATTCTTTTCAGATGCAAACTCCAATCCATTAATATATATGGGGAGGTAATAGCTCCAACTCGGTTTTAAAGTGAAAACTGCAGGAACTTCAAACCGGTACTAGGAAACAGTCTGAGAAACCAGAGAAAAGTTTCTCCTTCATCCCTTTCCGTTTGTGCTAGATGAACGAACGTCTATCCAAATGCTCAGTTCTGAGAGATATATGTTTGTGAAAGCCTTAGTTCAACTAACTTGTTGGGAACACAAAGTTTCTTTTCACTTGCAAACTCCAATCCATACATATATATGGGGAGGTACGAGCTCCAACTCTGTTTTACAGTGAAAAATGCAGGAACTTCAAACCGGCACTAGGAAACAGACTGAGAAACCAGAGTAAAGGTTTCCCCTGCAACCCTTTCCCGTTGTGCTAGATGAACGAACGTCTCTCCACATGCTCAATTCTGAGAGATAAGTGTGTGTGAAAGCCAACTTCACCTAGCTTGTTTGGAACACAAAGTTTCTTTTCAGTTGCAAACTCCACTGCATACATTTATATGGGGAGGTACAAGCTCCAACTCGGTTATACAGTGAAAACTGCAGTAACCTCAAACCGGCACTAGGAAACAGAATGAGAATCCCGAGGAAAAGTTTCTCCTGCCACCCGTTCCCTTTGTGCTAGATGAACGAACGTCTCTCCACATGCTCAGTTTTGAGAGATAAGTGTGTGTAAAAGCCATACTTCTCCAAGCTTGTTGGGAAAACAAAGATTCTTTTCACTTGCAAACACCTCTCCATACATATATATGGGGAGGTACTAGCTCCAAATCTGTTTTACAGTGAAAACTGCAGGAACATCAAACCGGCACTAGGAAACAAACTGAGAAACCAGAGTAAAAGTTTCTCCTGCAACCCGTTCCCTTTGTGCTAGATGAACGAACGTCTCTCTACATGCTCAGATTTGAGGGATAAGTGTGTGTGAAAGCCGTCCTTCAACTAGCTTGTTGGGAACACAAAGTATAATTTCACTTGCAAACTCCACTCCATACATATATATGGTGAGGTAAGAGCTCCAACTCGGTTTTACTTCAGTTTTCACTAAACTGTTGGGAACACAATATTTCTTTTCACTTGCAAACTCCACTCCATACATATATATGGGGTGGTACTAGCTCCAAATAGGTTTTACCGTGAAAACTGCAGGAAATTCAATCCGGCACTAGGAAACAGACTGAGAATCCAGAGTAATATTTTCCCCTGCAACCCGTTCCCTTTGTGCTAATTGAACGAACGTCTCTCCAAATGCTCAGTTCTGAGAGAAAAGTGTGTATGAATGCCGCCTTAACCTAGCTTGTTGGGAACACAAAGTTTATTTTCTCTTGCAAATTCCACTCCATACATATATATGGTGAGGTAAGAGCTCCAACTCGGTTTTACAGTGAAAACTACAGGAAATTCAAACCGGCACAAGGAAACATACTGAGAAACCTGCGTAAAAGTTTCTCCTGCAACCCGTACCCTTTGTGCTAGATGAAAGAACTTCTCTCCACATGCTCAGTTCTAAGAGAAAATTGTGTGTGAAAGAAGTCCTTCACATAGGTTGTTGGGAACACAAAGTTTCTTTTCAGTTGAAAAATCCACTCCATAGATATATATGGATAGGTACAAGCTCCAACTCGGTTTTACAGTGAAAACTGCAAGAAATTCAAACAGGCACTAGGAAACAGACTGAGAAACCAGAGTAAAAGTTTCACCTGCAACCGTTCCCTTTGGGCTAGATGAACGAATGGCACTCCACATGCTAATTTCTGTGAGTTAAGTGTGTGTGAAAGCCATTGTTCACCTAGCTTGTTGGGAACACAAAGTTTCTTTTCAGTTGCAAACTCCACTGCATACATTTATATGGGGAGATACGAGCTCCAACTCTGTTTTACAGTGAAAACTGCAGGAACTTCAAACAGGCACTAGGAAACAGACTGAGAAACCAGAGTAAAAGTTTCTCCTGCATCCCGTTCCCTTTGTGCTAGATGAACGAACGTCTATCCAAATGCTAAGTTCTGAGAGATATGTGTGTGTGAATGCCGTCCTTCAACTAACTTGTTGGGAACATAAAATCTCTTTTCACTTGCAAACTCCAATCCATACATATATATGGGGCGGTACGAGCTCCAACTCGGTTTTACAGTGAAAAATGCAGGAACATCAAACCAAAACTATGAAACAGACTGAGAAACCAGAGTAAAAGTTTTTCCTGCAACCCTTTCCCGTTGTGCTAGATGAACGAACGTCTCTCCACATGCTCAGTTCTGAGAGATAAGTGTGTGTGAAAGCCAACTTCACCTTGCTTGTTGGGAACACAAAGTTTCTTTTCAGTTGCAAACTCCACTCCATACATATATATGGGGAGGTACAAACTCCAACTCGGTTTTACAGTGAAAACTGCAGTAACTTCAAACCGACACTAGGAAACAGACTCAGAATCCAGAGGAAAAGTTTCTCCTGCAACCCGTTCCCTTTGTGCTAGATGAACGAACGTCTCTCCACATGCTCATTTCTGAGTGATAAGTGTGTTTAAAAGCCATCCTTCACGAAGCTTGTTGGTAACACAAAGTTTCTTTTCACTTGCAAACACCCCTCCATACATATATATGGGGAGGTACTAGCTCCAAATCTGTTTTACAGTGAAAACTGCAGGAACTTCAAACCGGCACTAGGAAACAGACTGAGAAACCAGAGTAAAAGTTTCTCCTTCAACCCGTTCCCTTTGTGCCAAATGAACGAACGTCTCTCCACATTCTCAGATTTAAGGGATAAGTGTGTGTGAAAGCCGTCCTTCAACTAGCTTGTTGGGAACACAAAGTTTATTTTCACTTGCAAACTCCACTCCATAAATATATATGGTGAGGTAAGACCTCCAACTCGGTTTTACAGTGAAAACTGCAGGAACTTCAAACCGGCACAAGGAAACAGACTGAGAAAGCAGAGTAAAAATTTCTCCTGAAACACGTTCCCTTTGTTCTAGATGAAAGAACTTCTCTCCACATGCTCAGTTCTAAGAGAAAATTGTGTTTGAAAGCCGTCCTTCACATAGGTTGTTGGGAACACAAAGTTTCTTTTCAGTTGAAAACTCCACTCCATATATATATATGGATAGGTACTAGCTCCAACTCGGTTTTACAGTGAAAAATGCAGGAACTTCAAACAGGCACTAGGAAACAGACTGAGAAACCAGAGCAAAAGATTCACCTGCAACCCTTTCCCTTTGTGCTAGATGAACGAATGTCTCTCCACATGCTCATTTCTGAGATTTAAGTGTGTGTGAAAGCCATTCTTCACATAGCTTGTTGGGAACACAAAGATTCTTTTCAGTTGCAAACTCCAATCCATAAATATATATGGGGAGGTTATAGCTCCAACTCGGTTTTACAGTGAAAACTGCAGGAACTTCAAACCGGCACTAGGAAACAGACTGAGAAACCAGAGTAAAAGTTTCTCCTTCATCCCGTTCCCTTTGTGCTAATTGAACGAACGTCTCCCCAAATACTCATTTCTGAGAGAATAGTGTGTCTGAAAGCCGCCTTCACCTAGCTTGTAGGGAACACAAATTTTCTTTTCAGTTGCAAACTCCACTCCATACATATATATGGGGAGGTACTAGCTCCAACACGGTTTTACAGTGAAAACTGCAGGAACATCTAACCGGCAATAGGAAACAGACTGAGAAACCAGAGTAATAGTTTCTCCTGCAACCCGTTCCCTTTGTGCTAGATGAACGAAATTCTCTCCACATGCTCAGATGTGAGAGATAAGTGTGTGTGAAAGCCGTCCTTCACCTAGCTTGTTGGGAACACAAAGTTTCTTTTCACTTGCAAACTCCACTCCATACATATATATGGGGAAGTACGAGCTCCAAATCTGTTTTATAGTGAAATCTGAGGGACTTCAAACCGGCACTAGGAAACAGACTGAGAAACCAGTGTAAAAGTTTCTCCTGCATCCCGTTCCCTTTGTGCTAGATGAACGAACGT
Source organism: Camelus bactrianus (assembly GCF_048773025.1). Classification (NCBI taxonomy): domain Eukaryota; kingdom Metazoa; phylum Chordata; class Mammalia; order Artiodactyla; family Camelidae; genus Camelus; species Camelus bactrianus. The sequence continues at coordinate 137,017,191 of NC_133539.1, read as the reverse complement.
CTATCCAAATGCTCAGTTCTGAGAGATATGTGTGTGTGAAAGCCGTCCTTCAACTAACTTGGGAACACAAAGTTTCTTTTCACTTGCAAACTCCAATCCATACATATATATGGGGAGGTACTAGCTCCAACACGGTTTTACAGTGAAAACTGCAGGAACTTCAAACAGGCACTAGGAAACAGTCTGAGAAACCAGAGTAATAGTTTCTCATGCAACCCGTTCCCTTTGTGCTAGATGAACGAAATTCTCTCCACATGCTCAGATCTGAGAGATAAGTGTGTGTGAAAGCCGTCCTTCACCTAGCTTGTTGGGAACACAACGTTACTTTTCACTTGGAAACCCCACTCCATATATATATATATGGTGGTACAAGCTCCAACTCGGTTTTACAGTGAAAACTGCAGGAACTTCAATCCAGCACTAGGAAACAGACTGAGAAACCAGAGTAAAAGTTTCTCCTGCAAACCGTTCCCTATGTGCTAGATGAACGAACGTCTCTCGACATGCTCAGTTCTGAGAGATAATTGTGTGTGAAAGCCGTCCTTCACCTAGCATGTTGGGAACACAAAGTTTCTTTTCACTTGCAAACTCCACTCCATACATATATATGGGGAGGTACGAGCTCCAACTCTGTTTTATAGTGAAATCTGAGGGACTTCAAACCGGCACTAGGAAACAGACTGAGAAACCAGAGTAAAAGTTTCTCCTGCATCCCGTTCCCTTTGTGCTAGAGGAACAAACGTCTATCCAAATGCTCAGTTCTGAGAAATAAGTGTGTGTGAAAGCCGTCCTTCAACTAACTTGGGAACACAAAGTTTCTTTTCACTTGCAAACTCCAATCCATACATATATATGGGGAGGTACGAGCTCCAACTCGGTTTTACAGTGAAAAATGCAGGAACTTCAAACCGGCAGTAGGAAACAGTCTGAGAAACCAGAGTAAAATTTCTCCTGCTATCCATTCCCTTTGTGCTAGATGAACGAAAATCTTTCCACATGTTCAGTTCTGAGAGATAAGTGTGTGTGAAAGCCGAACTTCACCTAGCTTGTAGGGAACACAAAGTTTCTTTTAAGTTGCAAACTCCACTCCATATATATATATGGGGAGGTACGAGCTCCAACTTGGTTTTACAGTGATAACTGCAGGAGATTCAAACCGGCAGTAGGAAACCGACTGAGATCTAGAGTAAAAGTTTCTCCTGCCACACGTTCCTTTGTTCTAGATGAACGAACGTCTCTCCACATGCTCAGTTCTAAGAGAAAACTGTGGGTGAAAGCCGTCCTTCACCTAGGTTGTTGGGAAAACAAAGTTTCTTTTCAGTTGAAAACTCCACTCCATAGGTATATATGGATAGGTACTATCTCCAACTCGGTTTTACAGTGAAAACTGCAGGAAATTCAAACAGTCACTAGGAAACAGACTGAGAAACCAGAGTTAAAGTTTCACCTGCAACCCGTTCCCTTTGTGCTGGATGAACGAACGTCTCTCCACATGCTCATTTCTGAGAGATAAGTGTGTGTGAAAGCCGTCCTTCACCTAAATTGTTGGGAACACAAAGTTTCTTTTCACTTGCAAACTCCACTCCATACATATATATGGGGAGGTACGAGCTCCAACTCTGTTTTACAGTGAAAAATGCAGGAACTTCAAACCGGCACTAGGAAACAGACTGAGAAACCAGAGTAAAAGTTTCTCCTGCATCCCGTTCCCTTTGTGCTAGATGAACGAACGTCTATCCAAATGCGAAGTTCTGAGAGATATGTGTGTGTGAATGCCGTCCTTCAACTAACTTGTTGGGAACACAAAATCTCTTTTCACTTGCAAACTCCAATCCATACATATATATGGGGAAGTACGAGCTCCAACTCGGTTTTACAGTGAAAAGTGCAGGAACTTCAAACCGGCACTACGAAACAGACTGAGAAACCAGAGTAAAAGTTTTTCCTGCAACACTTTCCCGTTGTGCTAGATGAACGAACGTCTCTCCACATGCTCAGTTCTGAGAGATAAGTGTGTGTGAAAACCAACTTCACCTAGCTTGTTGGGAACACAAAGTTTCTTTTCAGTTGCAAACTCCACTCCATACATATATATGGGGAGGTACAAGCTCCAACTCGGTTTTACAGTGAAAACTGCAGTAACTTCAAACCGACACTAGGAAACAGACTGAGAATCCAGAGGAAAAGTTTCTCCTGCAACCCGTTCCCTTTGTGCTAGATGAACGAACGTCTCTCCACATGCTCAGTTCTGAGTGATAAGTGTGTTTAAAAGCCATCCTTCAAGAAGCTTGTTGGTAACACAAAGTTTCTTTTCACTTGCAAACACCCCTCCATACATATATATGGGGAGGTACTAGCTCCAACTCTGTTTTATAGTGAAATCTGAGGGACTTCAAACCGGCACTAGGAAACAGACTGAGAAACCAGTGTAAAAGTTTCTCCTGCATCCCGTTCCCTTTGTGCTAGATGAACGAACGTCTATCCAAATGCTCAGTTCTGAGAGATATGTGTGTGTGAAAGCCGTCCTTCAACTAACTTGGGAACACAAAGTTTCTTTTCACTTGCAAACTCCAATCCATACATATATATGGATAGGTACTAGCTCCAACACGGTTTTATAGTGAAATCTGCAGGAAATTCAATCCGGCACTAGGAAACAGACTGAGAATCCAGAGTAAAATTTTCCCCTGCAACCCGTTCCCTTTGTGCTAATTGAACGAACGTCTCTCCAAATGCTCAGTTCTGAGAGAAAAGTGTGTCTGAAAGCCGCCTTCACCTAGCTTGTTGGGAACACAAATTTTCTTTTCAGTTGCAAACTCCACTCCATACATATATATGGGGAGGTACTAGCTCCAACACGGTTTTACATTGAAAACTGCAGGAACTTCAAACAGGCACTAGGAAACAGTCTGAGAAACCAGAGTAATAGTTACACATGCAACCCGTTATCTTTGTGCTAGATGAACGAAATTCTCTCCACATGCTCAGATCTGAGAGATAAGTGTGTGTGAAAGCCGTACTTCACCTAGCTTGTTGGGAACACAACGTTACTTTTCACTTGGAAACCCCACTCCATATATATATATATGGTGGTACAAGCTCCAACTCGGTTTTACAGTGAAAACTGCAGGAACTTCAAACCAGCACTAGGAAACAGACTGAGAAACCAGAGTAAAAGTTTCTCCTGCAAACCGTTCCCTATGTGCTAGATGAACGAACGTCTCTCGACATGCTCAGTTCTGAGAGATAATTGTGTGTGAAAGCCGTCCTTCACCTAGCATGTTGGGAACACAAAGTTTCTTTTCACTTGCAAACTCCACTCCTTACATATATATGGGGAGGTACAAGCTCCAAATCTGTTTTACAGTGAAATCTGCAGGAACTTCAAACTGGCACTAGGAAACAGACTGAGAAAACAGATTAAAAGTTTCACCTGCAAACCGTTCCCTTTGTGCTAGATGAACGAACGTCTCTCGACATGCTCAGTTCTGAGAGATAAGTGTGTGTGAAAGCCGTTCTTCACCTAACATGTTGAGAACACAAAGTTTCTTTTCACTTGCAAACTCCACTCCATACATATATATGGGGAGGTACGAGCTGCATCTCTGTTTTATAGTGAAATCTGAGGGACTTCAAACCGGCACTAGGAAACAGACTGAGAAACCAGAGTAAAAGTTTCTCCTGCATCCCGTTCCCTTTGTGCTAGAGGAACAAACGTCTATCCAAATGCTCAGTTCTGAGAAATATGTGTGTGTGAAAGCCGTCCTTCAACTAACTTGGGAACACAAAGTTTCTTTTCACTTGCAAACTCCAATCCATACATATATATGGGGAGGTACGAGCTCCAACTCGGTTTTACAGTGAAAAATGCAGGAACTTCAAACCGGCAGTAGGAAAAAGTCTGAGAAACCAGAGTAAAAGTTTCTCCTGCTATCCATTCCCTTTGTGCTAGATGAACGAAAATCTTTCCACATGTTCAGTTCTGAGAGATAAGTGTGTGTGAAAGCCGAACTTCACCTAGCTTGTAGGGAACACAAAGTTTCTTTTAAGTTGCAAACTCCACTCCATATATATATATGGGGAGGTACGAGCTCCAACTTGGTTTTACAGTGATAACTGCAGGAGATTCAAACCGGCAGTAGGAAACCGACTGGGATCTAGAGTAAAAGTTTCTCCTGCCACACGTTCCTTTGTTCTAGACGAACGAACGTCTCTCCACATGCTCAGTTCTAAGAGAAAATTGTGGGTGAAAGCCGTCCTTCACCTAGGTTGTTGGGAAAACAAAGTTTCTTTTCAGTTGAAAACTCCACTCCATAGGTATATATGGATAGGTACTATCTCCAACTCGGTTTTACAGTGAAAACTGCAGGAACTTCAAACAGTCACTAGGAAACAGACTGAGAAACCAGAGTTAAAGTTTCACCTGCAACCCGTTCCCTTTGTGCTGGATGAACGAACGTCTCTCCACATGCTCATTTCTGAGAGATAAGTGTGTGTGAAAGCCATACTTCACCTAGCTTGTTGGGAAAACAAAGATTCTTTTCAGTTGCAAACTGCACTCCATACATATATATGGGGAGGTAAGAGCTCCAACTCGGTTTTACAGTGAAAACTGCAGGAACTTAAAACCGGTACTAGGAAACAGTCTGAGAAACCAGAGAAAAGTTTCTCCTGCAACCCGTTCCTTTGTGCTAGATGAACGAAGGTCTCTCCACATGCTCAGTTCTGAGAGATAAGTGTGTGTGAAAGCCGTCCTTCACCTAGCTTGTTGGGAACACAAAGTTTCTTTTCACTTGCAAACTCCACTCCATACATATATATGGGGAAGTACGAGCTCCAACTCTGTTTTATAGTGAAATCTGAGGGACTTCAAACCGGCACTAGGAAACAGACTGAGAAACCAGTGTAAAAGTTTCACCTGCATCCCGTTCCCTTTGTGATAGATGAACGAACGTCTATCCAAATGCTCAGTTCTGAGAGATATGTGTGTGTGAAAGCCGTCCTTCAACTAACTTGGGAACACAAAGTTTCTTTTCAATTGCAAACTCCAATCCATACATATATATGGGGAGGTACTAGCTCCAACACGGTTTTACAGTGAAAACTGCAGTAACTTCAAACCGACACTAGGAAACAGACTGAGAATCCAGAGGAAAAGTTTCTCCTGCAACCCGTTCCCTTTGTGCTAGATGAAAGAACGTCTCTCCACATGCTCAGTTCTGAGTGATAAGTGTGTTTAAAAGCCATCCTTCACGAAGCTTGTTGGTAACACAAAGTTTCTTTTCACTTGGAAACACCCCTCCATACATATATATGGGGAGGTACTAGCTCCAACTCTGTTTTACAGTGAAAACTGCAGGAACTTCAAACCGGCACTAGGAAACAGACTGAGAAACCAGAGTAAAAGTTTCTCCTTCAACCCGTTCCCTTTGTGCTAGATGAACGAACGTCTCTCCACATTCTCAGATTTAAGGGATAAGTGTGTGTGAAAGCCGTCCTTCAACTAGCTTGTTGGGAACACAAAGTTTATTTTCACTTGCAAACTCCACTCCATAAATATATATGGTGAGGTAAGACCTCCAACTCGGTTTTACAGTGAAAACTGCTGGAACTTCAAACCGGCACAAGGAAACAGACTGAGAAAGCAGAGTAAAAATTGCTCCTGAAACCCGTTCCCTTTGTGCTAGATGAAAGAACTTCTCTCCACATGCTCAGTTCTAAGAGAAAATTGTGTGTGAATGCCGTCCTTCACATAGGTTGTTGGGAACACAAAGTTTCTTTTCAGTTGAAAACTCCACTCCATATATATATATGGATAGGTACTAGCTCCAACTCGGTTTTACAGTGAAAAATGCAGGAACTTCAAACAGGCAATAGGAAACAGACTGAGAAACCAGAGCAAAAGTTTCACCTGCAACCCGTTCGCATTGTGCTAGATGAACGAATGTCTCTCCACATGCTCATTTCTGAGATTTAAGTGTGTGTGAAAGCCATTCTTCACATAGCTTGTTGGGAACACAAAGATTCTTTTCAGTTGCAAACTCCAATCCATAAATATATATGGGGAGGTAATAGCTCCAACTCGGTATTACAGTGAAAACTGCAGGAACTTCAAACCGGCACTAGGAAACAGACTGAGAAAACAGAGTAAAAGTTTCTCCTTCATCCCGTTCCCTTTGTGCTAATTGAACGAACGTCTCTCCAAATGCTCAGTTCTGAGAGAATAGTGTGTCTGAAAGCCGCCTTCACCTAGCTTGTTGGGAACACAAATTTTCTTTTCAGTTGCAAACTCCACTCCATACATATATATGGGGAGGTACTAGCTCCAACACGGTTTTACAGTGAAAACTGCAGGAACATCAAACCGGCAATAGGAAACAGACTGAGAAACCAGAGTAATAGTTTCTCCTGCAACCCATTCCCTTTGTGCTAAATGAAAGAAATTCTCTCCACATTCTCAGATCTGAGAGATAAGTGTGTGTGAAAGCCGTCCTTCAACTAGCTTGTTGGGAACACAAAGTTTCTTTTCACTTGCAAACTCCACTCCATACATTTATATGGGGAAGTACGAGCTCCAACTCTGTTTTATAGTGAATTCTGAGGGACTTCAAACCGGCACTAGGAAACAGACTGAGAAACCAGTGTAAAAGTTTCTCCTGCATCCCGTTCCCTTTGTGCTAGATGAACGAACGTCTATCCAAATGCTCAGTTCTGAGAGATATGTGTGTGTGAAAGCCGTCCTTCAACTAACTTGGGAACACAAAGTTTCTTTTCACTTGCAAACTCCAATCCATACATATATATGGGGAGGTACTAGCTCCAACACGGTTTTATAGTGAAATCTGCAGGAAATTCAATCCGGCACTAGGAAACAGACTGAGAATCCAGAGTAAAATTTTCCCCTGCAACCCGTTCCCTTTGTGCTAATTGAACGAACGTCTCTCCAAATGCTCAGTTCTGAGAGAAAAGTGTGTCTGAAAGCCGCCTTCACCTAGCTAGTTGGAAACACAAATTTTCTTTTCAGTTGCAAACTCCACTCCATACATATATATGGGGAGGTACTAGCTCCAACACGGTTTTACAGTGAAAACTGCAGGAACTTCAAACAGGCAGTAGGAAACAGACTGAGAAACCAGAGTAATAGTTTCTATGCAACCCGTTCTCTTTGTGCTAGATGAACGAAATTCTCTCCACATGCTCAGATCTAAGAGAAAACTGTGTGTGAAAGACGTCCTTCACCCAGCTTGTTGGGAACACAAAGATTCTTTTCAGTTGCAAACTGCACTCCATACATATATATGGGGAGGTAAGAGCTCCAACTCGGTTTTACAGTGAAAACTGCAGGAACTTAAAACCGGTACTAGGAAACAGACTGAGAAACCAGAGTAAAAGTTTCTCCTGCATCCCGTTCCCTTTGTGCTAGATGAACGAACGTCTATCCAAATGCTCATTTCTGAGAGATATGTGTGTGTGAAAGCCGTCCTTCAATTAAATTGTTGGGAACACAAAGTTTCTTTTCACTTGCAAACTCCAATCCATACATATATATGGGGAGGTACGAGCTCCAACTCGGCTTTACAGTGAAAAATGCTGGAACTTCAAACCGGCACTAGGAAACAGACTGAGAAACCAGAGTAAAGGTTTCTCCTGCAACCCTTTCCCGTTGTGCTAGATGAACGAACGTCTCTCCACATGCTCAGTTCTGAGAGATAAGTGTGTGGAAAGCCAACATGACCTAGCTTGTTGGGAACACAAAGTTTCATTTCAGTTGCAAATTCCACTCCATACATATATATTGGCAGGTACAAGCTCCAACTCGGTTTTACAGTGAAAACTGCAGTAACATCAAACCGGCACTAGGAAACAGACTGAGAATCCAGAGGAAAAGTTTCTCCTGCAACCCGTTCCCTTTGTGCTAGATGAACGAACGTCTCACCACATGCTCAGTTCTGAGAGATAAGTGTGTGTAAAAGCCATTCTTCACCTAGCTTATTGGGAACACAAAGTTTCTTTTCACTTGCAAACACCTATCCATACATATATATGGGGAGGTACTAACTCCAACTCTGTTTTACAGTGAAAACTGCAGGAACTTCAAACCTTCAGTAGGAAACAGACTGAGAAACCAGAGTAAAAGTTTCTCCTGCTACCAATTCCCTTTGTGCTAGATGAACGAAAGTCTTTCCACTTGCTGAGTTCTGGGAGGTAAGTGTGTGTGAAAGCGGTACTTCACCTAGCTTGTTGGGAACACAAAGTTTCTTTTAAGTTGCAAACTCCACTCCATACATATATATGGGAGGTACGAGCTCCAAATCTGTTTTACAGTGATAACTGCAGGAAATTCAAACCGGCAGTAAGAAACAGACTGAGATCCAGAGTAAAAGTTTCTCCTGCAAACCGTTCCTTTGTTCTAGATGAATGAAAGTCTCTCCACATGCTCAGTTCTAAGAGAAAATTGTGTGTGAAAGCCGTCCTTCACCTAGGTTGTTGGGAACACAAAGTTTCTTTACAGTTGAAAACTCCACTCAATAGATATATATGGATAGGTACTAGCTCCAACACGGTTTTACAGTGAAAACTGCAGGAAATTCAAACAGGCACTAGGAAACAGACTGAGATAACAGAGTAAAAGTTTCTCCTGCAAACCGTTACCTTTGTGCTAGATGTACGAACGTCTCTCCACATGCTAGGTTCTGAGATATTAGTGTGTGTGAAAGCAGTCCTTCATCTAGCTTGTTGGGAACACAAAGTTTCTATTCACTAGCATAATACACTCCATTCATTTATACGGGAAGTTTGAGCTCCAATTCTGTTTTACAGGAAAAATGCAGGAACTTAAATCCAGCACTAGGGAACAGACTGAGAAACCAGAGTAAAAGTTTCAGCTGCAAACCTTTCCCTTTGTGCTAGATGAATGAACGTCTCTCCACATGCTCAGTTCTCAGAGTTAAGTGTGTGTGAAATCCATTCTTCACCTATCTTGTTGGGAACACAAAGATTCTTTTCAGATGCAAACTCCAATCCATAAATATATATGGGGAGGTAATAGCTCCAACTCGGTTTTAAAGTGAAAACTGCAGGAACTTCAAACCGGTACTAGGAAACAGTCTGAGAAACCAGAGAAAAGTTTCTCCTTCATCCCTTTCCCTTTGTGCTAGATGAACGAACGTCTATCCAAATGCTCAGTTCTGAGAGATATATGTGTGTGAAAGCCTTAGTTCAACTAACTTGTTGGGAACACAAAGTTTCTTTTCACTTGCAAACACCAATCCATACATATATATGGGGAGGTACGAGCTCCAACTCTGTTTTACAGTGAAAAATGCAGGAACTTCAAACCGGCACTAGGAAACAGACTGAGAAACCAGAGTAAAGGTTTCCCCTGCAACACATTCCCGTTGTGCTAGATGAACGAACATCTCTCCACATGCTCAGTTCTGAGAGAAAAGTGTGTGTGAAAGCCAACTTCACCTAGCTTGTTGGGAACACAAAGTTTCTTTTCAGTTGCAAACTCCACTGCATACATTTATATGGGGAGGTACAAGCTCCAACTTGGTTTTACAGTGAAAACTGCAGTAACTTCAAACCGGCACTAGGAAACAGACTGAGAATCCAGAGGAAAAGTTTCTCCTGCAACCCGTTCCCTTTGTGCTAGATGAACGAACGTCTCTCCACATGCTCAGATTTGAGGGATAAGTGTGTGTGAAAGCCGTCCTTCAACTAGCTTGTTGGGAACACAAAGTTTATTTTCACTTGCAAACTCCACTCCATACATATATATGGTGAGGTAAGAGCTCCAACTCGGTTTTACTTCAGTTTTCACTAAACTGTTGGGAACACAAATTTTCTTTTCACTTGCAAACTCCACTCCATACATATATATGGGGTGGTACTAGCTCCAACTAGGTTTTACCATGAAAACTGCAGGAAATTCAATCCGGCACTAGGAAACAGTCTGAGAATCCAGAGTAAAATTTTCCCCTGCAACCCGTTCCCTTTGTGCTAATTGAACGAACGTCTCTCCAAATGCTCAGTTCTGAGAGAAAAGTGTGTCTGAATGCCGCCTTCACCTAGCTTGTTGGGAACACAAATTTTCTTTTCAGTTGCAAACTCCACTCCATACATATATATGGGAAGGTACTAGCTCCAACACGGTTTTACAGTGAAAACTGCAGGAACTTCAAACCGGCACTAGGAAACAGACTGAGAAACCAGAGTAATAGTTTCTCCTGCAAACCGTTCCCTTTGTGCTAGATGAACGAACATCTCTCCACATGCTCAGATCTGAGAGATAAGTGTGTGTGAAAGCCGTCCTTCACCTAGCTTGTTGGGAACACAAAGTTTATTTTCTCTTGCAAACTCCACTCCATACATATATATGGTGGGGTAAGAGCTCCAACTCGGTTTTACAGTGAAAACTGCAGGAACTTCAAACCGGCACAAGGAAACATACTGAGAAACCTGTGTAAAAGTTTCTCCTGCAACCCGTTCCCTTTGTGCTAGATGAAAGAACTTCTCTCCACATGCTCAGTTCTAAGAGAAAATTGTGTGTGAAAGCCGTCCTTCACCTAGGTTGTTGGGAACACAAAGTTTCTTTTCAGTTGAAAACTCCACTCCATAGATATATATGGATAGGTACAAGCTCCAACTCGGTTTTACAGTGAAAACTGCAGGAAATTCAAACAGGCACTAGGAAACAGACTGAGAAACCAGAGTAAAAGTTTCACCTGCAACCGTTCCCTTTGTGCTAGATGAACGAATGTCACTCCACATGCTAATTTCTGTGATTTAAGTGTGTGTGAAAGCCATTCTTCACCTAGCTTGTTGGGAACACAAAGATTCTATTCAGTTGCAAACTCCACTCCATACATATATATGGGGAGGTTATAGCTCCAACTCGGTTTTACAGTGAAAACTGCAGGAACTTCAAACCGGTACTAGGAAACAGTCTGAGGAACCAAAGAAATGTTTCTCCTGCAACCCGTTCCTTTGTGCTAGATGAACGAAAGTCTCTCCACATGCTCAGTTCTGAGAGATAAGTGTGTGTGAAAGCCGTCCTTCACCTAACTTGTTGGGAACACAAAGTTTCTTTTCACTTGCAAACTCCACTCCATAAATATATATGAGTAGGTACGAGCTCCAACTCTGTTTTACAGTGAAAACTGCAGGAACTTCAAACCGGCACTAGGAAACAGACTGAGAAACCAGTGTAAAAGTTTCTCCTGCATCCCGATCCCTTTGTGCTAGATGAACGAACGTCTATCCAAATGCTAAGTTCTGAGAGATATGTGTGTGTGAAAGCCGTCCTTCAATTAAATTGTTGGGAACACAAAGTTTCTTTTCACTTGCAAACTCCAATCCATACATATATATGGGGAGGTACGAGCTCCAACTCGGCTTTACAGTGAAAAATGCTGGAACTTCAAACCGGCACTAGGAAACAGACTGAGAAACCAGAGTAAAGGTTTCTCCTGCAACCCTTTCCCGTTGTGCTAGATGAACGAACGTCTCTCCACATGCTCAGTTCTGAGAGATAAGTGTGTGGAAAGCCAACATGACCTAGCTTGTTGGGAACACAAAGTTTCATTTCAGTTGCAAATTCCACTCCATACATATATATTGGCAGGTACAAGCTCCAACTCGGTTTTACAGTGAAAACTGCAGTAACATCAAACCGGCACTAGGAAACAGACTGAGAATCCAGAGGAAAAGTTTCTCCTGCAACCCGTTCCCTTTGTGCTAGATGAACGAACGTCTCACCACATGCTCAGTTCTGAGAGATAAGTGTGTGTAAAAGCCATTCTTCACCTAGCTTATTGGGAACACAAAGTTTCTTTTCACTTGCAAACACCTATCCATACATATATATGGGGAGGTACTAACTCCAACTCTGTTTTACAGTGAAAACTGCAGGAACTTCAAACCTTCAGTAGGAAACAGACTGAGAAACCAGAGTAAAAGTTTCTCCTGCTACCAATTCCCTTTGTGCTAGATGAACGAAAGTCTTTCCACTTGCTGAGTTCTGGGAGGTAAGTGTGTGTGAAAGCGGTACTTCATCTAGCTTGTTGGGAACACAAAGTTTCTTTTAAGTTGCAAACTCCACTCCATACATATATATGGGAGGTACGAGCTCCAAATCTGTTTTACAGTGATAACTGCAGGAAATTCAAACCGGCAGTAAGAAACAGACTGAGATCCAGAGTAAAAGTTTCTCCTGCAAACCGTTCCTTTGTTCTAGATGAATGAAAGTCTCTCCACATGCTCAGTTCTAAGAGAAAATTGTGTGTGAAAGCCGTCCTTCACCTAGGTTGTTGGGAACACAAAGTTTCTTTACAGTTGAAAACTCCACTCAATAGATATATATGGATAGGTACTAGCTCCAACACGGTTTTACAGTGAAAACTGCAGGAAATTCAAACAGGCACTAGGAAACAGACTGAGATAACAGAGTAAAAGTTTCTCCTGCAAACCGTTACCTTTGTGCTAGATGTACGAACGTCTCTCCACATGCTAGGTTCTGAGATATTAGTGTGTGTGAAAGCAGTCCTTCAACTAGCTTGTTGGGAACACAAAGTTTCTATTCACTAGCATAATACACTCCATTCATTTATACGGGAAGTTTGAGCTCCAATTCTGTTTTACAGGAAAAATGCAGGAACTTAAATCCAGCACTAGGGAACAGACTGAGAAACCAGAGTAAAAGTTTCAGCTGCAAACCTTTCCCTTTGTGCTAGATGAATGAACGTCTCTCCACATGCTCAGTTCTCAGAGTTAAGTGTGTGTGAAAGCCATTCTTCACCTATCTTGTTGGGAACACAAAGATTCTTTTCAGATGCAAACTCCAATCCATAAATATATATGGGGAGGTAATAGCTCCAACTCGGTTTTAAAGTGAAAACTGCAGGAACTTCAAACCGGTACTAGGAAACAGTCTGAGAAACCAGAGAAAAGTTTCTCCTTCATCCCTTTCCCTTTGTGCTAGATGAACGAACGTCTTTCCAAATGCTCAGTTCTGAGAGATATATGTGTGTGAAAGCCTTAGTTCAACTAACTTGTTGGGAACACAAAGTTTCTTTTCACTTGCAAACACCAATCCATACATATATATGGGGAGGTACGAGCTCCAACTCTGTTTTACAGTGAAAAATGCAGGAACTTCAAACCGGCACTAGGAAACAGACTGAGAAACCAGAGTAAAGGTTTCCCCTGCAACACATTCCCGTTGTGCTAGATGAACGAACATCTCTCCACATGCTCAGTTCTGAGAGAAAAGTGTGTGTGAAAGCCAACTTCACCTAGCTTGTTGGGAACACAAAGTTTCTTTTCAGTTGCAAACTCCACTGCATACATTTATATGGGGAGGTACAAGCTCCAACTTGGTTTTACAGTGAAAACTGCAGTAACTTCAAACCGGCACTAGGAAACAGACTGAGAATCCAGAGGAAAAGTTTCTCCTGCAACCCGTTCCCTTTGTGCTAGATGAACGAACGTCTCTCCACATGCTCAGATTTGAGGGATAAGTGTGTGTGAAAGCCGTCCTTCAACTAGCTTGTTGGGAACACAAAGTTTATTTTCACTTGCAAACTCCACTCCATACATATATATGGTGAGGTAAGAGCTCCAACTCGGTTTTACTTCAGTTTTCACTAAACTGTTGGGAACACAAATTTTCTTTTCACTTGCAAACTCCACTCCATACATATATATGGGGTGGTACTAGCTCCAACTAGGTTTTACCATGAAAACTGCAGGAAATTCAATCCGGCACTAGGAAACAGTCTGAGAATCCAGAGTAAAATTTTCCCCTGCAACCCGTTCCCTTTGTGCTAATTGAACGAACGTCTCTCCAAATGCTCAGTTCTGAGAGAAAAGTGTGTCTGAATGCCGCCTTCACCTAGCTTGTTGGGAACACAAATTTTCTTTTCAGTTGCAAACTCCACTCCATACATATATATGGGGAGGTACTAGCTCCAACACGGTTTTACAGTGAAAACTGCAGGAACTTCAAACCGGCACTAGGAAACAGACTGAGAAACCAGAGTAATAGTTTCTCCTGCAACCCGTTCCCTTTGTGCTAGATGAACGAACATCTCTCCACATGCTCAGATCTGAGAGATAAGTGTGTGTGAAAGCCGTCCTTCACCTAGCTTGTTGGGAACACAAAGTTTATTTTCTCTTGCAAACTCCACTCCATACATATATATGGTGGGGTAAGAGCTCCAACTCGGTTTTACAGTGAAAACTGCAGGAACTTCAAACCGGCACAAGGAAACATACTGAGAAACCTGTGTAAAAGTTTCTCCTGCAACCCGTTCCCTTTGTGCTAGATGAAAGAACTTCTCTCCACATGCTCAGTTCTAAGAGAAAATTGTGTGTGAAAGCCGTCCTTCACCTAGGTTGTTGGGAACACAAAGTTTCTTTTCAGTTGAAAACTCCACTCCATAGATATATATGGATAGGTACAAGCTCCAACTCGGTTTTACAGTGAAAACTGCAGGAAATTCAAACAGGCACTAGGAAACAGACTGAGAAACCAGAGTAAAAGTTTCACCTGCAACCGTTCCCTTTGTGCTAGATGAACGAATGGCACTCCACATGCTAATTTCTGTGATTTAAGTGTGTGTGAAAGCCATTCTTCACCTAGCTTGTTGGGAACACAAAGATTCTATTCAGTTGCAAACTCCACTCCATACATATATATGGGGAGGTTATAGCTCCAACTCGGTTTTACAGTGAAAACTGCAGGAACTTCAAACCGGTACTAGGAAACAGTCTGAGGAACCAAAGAAATGTTTCTCCTGCAACCCGTTCCTTTGTGCTAGATGAACGAACGTCTCTCCACATGCTCAGTTCTGAGAGATAAGTGTGTGTGAAAGCCGTCCTTCACCTAACTTGTTGGGAACACAAAGTTTCTTTTCACTTGCAAACTCCACTCCATAAATATATATGAGTAGGTACGAGCTCCAACTCTGTTTTACAGTGAAAACTGCAGGAACTTCAAACCGGCACTAGGAAACAGACTGAGAAACCAGTGTAAAAGTTTCTCCTGCATCCCGATCCCTTTGTGCTAGATGAACGAACGTCTATCCAAATGCTAAGTTCTGAGAGATATGTGTGTGTGAAAGCCGTCCTTCAATTAAATTGTTGGGAACACAAAGTTTCTTTTCACTTGCAAACTCAAATCCATACATATATATGGGGAGGTACGAGCTCCAACTCGGCTTTACAGTGAAAAATGCTGGAACTTCAAACCGGCACTAGGAAACAGACTGAGAAACCAGAGTAAAGGTTTCTCCTGCAACCCTTTCCCGTTGTGCTAGATGAACGAACGTCTCTCCACATGCTCAGTTCTGAGAGATAAGTGTGTGGAAAGCCAACATGACCTAGCTTGTTGGGAACACAAAGTTTCATTTCAGTTGCAAACTCCACTCCATACATTTATATGGGGAGGTACAAGCTCCAACTCGGTTTTACAGTGAAAACTGCAGTAACTTCAAACCGGCACTAGGAAACAGACTGAGAATCCAGAGGAAAAGTTTCTCCTGCAACCCGTTCCTTTGTGCTAGATGAACGAACGTCTCTCCACATGCTCAGTTCTGAGAAATAATTGTGTGTAAAAGCCATCTTTCTCCAAGCTTGTTGGGAACACAAAGTTTCTTTTCACTTGCAAACACCCCTCCATACATATATATGGGGAGGTACTAGCTCCAATTCTGTTTTACAGTGAAAACTGCAGGAACATCAAACCGGCACTAGTAAACAATCTGAGAAACCAGAGTAAAAGTTTCTCCTGCAACTCGTTCCCTTTGTGCTAGATGAACGAACGTCTCTCCACATGCTCAGATTTGAGAGATAATTGTGTGTGAAAGCCGTCCTTCAACTAGCTTGTTGGGAACACAAAGTTTATTTTCACTTGCAAAATCCACTCCATTATATATATGGTGAGGTAAGAGCTCCAACTCGGTTTTACATTGAAAACTGCAGGAACTTCAAACCGGCACAAGGAAACAGACTGAGATACCAGAGTAAAAGTTTCTCCTGCAAACCGTTCCCTTTGTGCTAGATGAACGAACTTCTCTCCACATGCTCAGATCTGAGAGATAAGTGTGTGTGAAAGCCGTCCTTCACCTAGCTTGTTGGGAACACAAAGTTTCTTTTCACTTGCAAACTCCACTCCATACATATATATGGGGAGGTACGAGCTCCAACTAGGATTTACAGTGAAATCTGCAGGAAATTCAATCCGGCACTAGGAAACAGACTGAGAATCCAGAGTAAAATTTTCCCCTGCAAACCGTTCCCTTTGTGCTAATTGAACGAACGTCTCTCCAAATGCTCTGTTCTGAGAGAATAGTGTGTCTGAAATCCGCCTTCACCTAGCTTGTTGGGAACACAAATTTTCTTTTCAGTTGCAAACTCCACTCCATACATATATATGGGGAGGTACTAGCTCCAACACGGTTTTACAATGAAAACTGCAGGAACTTCAAACCGGCACTAGGAAACAGACTGAGAAACCAGAGTAATAGTTCCTCCTGCAACCCGTTCCCTTTGTGCTAGATGAACGAAATTCTCTCCACATGCTCAGATCTGAGAGATAAGTGTGTGTGAAAGCCGTCCTTCACCTAGCTTGTTGGGAACACAAAGTTACTTTTCACTTGCAAACCCCACTCCATATATATATATATGGTGGTACAAGCTCCAACTCGGTTTTACAGTGAAAACTGCAGGAATTTCAAACCAGCACTAGGAAACAGACTGAGAAACAAGATTAAAAGTTTCTCCTGCAAACCGTTCCCTTTGTGCTAGATGAACGAACGTCTCTCGACATGCTCAGTTCTGAGAGATAATTGTGTGTGAAAGCCGTCCTTCACCTAACTTGTTGGGAACACAAAGTTTCTTTTCACTTGCAAACTCCACTCCATACATATATATGGGGAGGTACGAGCTCCAACTCTGTTTTATAGTGAAATCTGAGGGACTTCAAACCGGCACTAGGAAACAGACTGAGAAACCAGTGTAAAAGTTTCTCCTGCATCCCGTTCCCATTGTGCTAGATGAACGAACGTCTCTCCAAATGCTCAGTTCTGAGAGAAAAGTGTGTCTGAAAGCCGCCTTCACCTAGCTTGTTGGGAACACAACGTTACTTTTCACTTGGAAACCCCACTCCATATATATATATATGGTTGTACAAGCTCCAACTCGGTTTTACAGTGAAAACTGCAGGAACTTCAAACCAGCACTAGGAAACAGACTGAGAAACCAGAGTAAAAGTTTCTCCTGCAAACCGTTCCCTTTGTGCTAGATGAACGAACGTCTCTCCACATGCTCAGTTCTGAGATATAATTGTGTGTGAAAGCCGTCCTTCACGTAGCATGTTGGGAACACAAAGATTCTTTTCACTTGCAAACTCCACTCCTTACATATATATGGGGAGGTACAAGCTCCAAATCTGTTTTACAGTGAAATCTGCAGGAACTTCAAACCGGCACTAGGAAACAGACTGAGAAAACAGATTAAAAGTTTCACCTGCAACCCGTTCCCTTTGTGCTAGATGAACGAACGTCTCTCGACATGCTCAGTTCTGAGAGAAAAGTGTGTGTGAAAGTCGTCCTTCACCTAACATGTTGAGAACACAAAGTTTCTTTTCACTTGCAAACTCCACTCCATACATATATATGGGGAGGTACGAGCTCCAACTCTGTTTTATAGTGAAATCTGAGGGACTTCAAACCGGCACTAGGAAACAGACTGAAAAACCAGAGTAAAAGTTTCACCTGCATCCCGTTCCCTTTGTGCTAGATGAACGAACGTCTATCCAAATGCTCATTTCTGAGAGATATGTGTGTGTGAAAGCTGTCCTTCAACTAACTTGGGAACACAAAGTTTCTTTTCACTTGCAAACTCCAATCCATACATATATATGGGGAGGTACGAGCTCCAACTCGGTTTTACAGTGAAAAATGCAGGAACTTCAAACCGGCAGTAGGAAACAGTCTGAGAAACCAGAGTAAAATTTTCTCCTGCTATCCATTCCCTTTGTGCTAGATGAACGAAAGTCTTTCCACATGTTCAGTTCTGAGAGATAAGTGTGTGTGAAAGCCGAACTTCACCTAGATTGTTGGGAACACAAAGTTTCTTTTCAGTTGCAAACTCCACTCCATACATATATATGGGGATGTACGAGCTCCAAATCGGTTTTACAGTGATAACTGCAGGAGATTCAAACTGGCAGTAGGAAACCGACTGGGATCTAGAATAAAAGTTTCTCCTGCCACCCGTTCCTTTGTTCTAGATGAACGAACGTCTCTCCACATGCTCAGTTCTAAGAGAAAACTGTGGGTGAAAGCCGTCCTTCACCTAGGTTGTTGGGAAAACAAAGATTCTTTTCAGTTGAAAACTCCACTCCATAGGTATATATGGATAGGTACTATCTCCAACTCGGTTTTACAGTGAAAACTGCAGGAACTTCAAACAGGCACTAGGAAACAGACTGAGAAACCAGAGTTAAAGTTTCACCTGCAAACCGTTCCCTTTGTGGTGGATGAACGAACGTCTCTCCACATACTCATTTCTGAGAGATAATTGTGTGTGAAAGCCATCCTTCATCTAGCTTGTTGGGAACACAAAGATTCTTTTCAGTTGCAAACTCCACTCCATACATATATATGGGGAGGTAAGAGCTCCAACTCGGTTTTACAGTGAAAACTGCAGGAAATTAAAACCGGTACTAGGAAACATTCTGAGAAACCAGAGAAAAGTTTCTCCTGCAACCCGTTCCTTTGTGCTAGATGAACGAAAGTCTCTCCACATGCTCAGTTCTGAGAGATAAGTGTGTGTGAAAGCCGTCCTTCACCAAACTTGTTGGGAACACAAAGTTTCTTTTCACTTGCAAACTCCACTCCATACATATACATGGGGAGGTACGAGCTCCAAATCTGTTTTACAGTGAAAACTGCAGGAACTTCAAACCGGCACTAGGAAACAGTCTGAGAAACCAGAGTAATAGTTTATCCTGCATCCCTTTCCCTTTGTGCTAGATGAACTAACGTCTATCCAAATGCTCAGTTCTGAGTGATATGTGTGTGTGAATGCCGTCCTTCAACTAACTTGTTGGGAACACAAAGTTTCTTTTCACTTGCAATCTCCAATCCATACATATATATGGGGAGGTACAAGCTCCAACTCGGTTTTCCAGTGAAAACTACAGGAAATTCAAACCGACACTAGGAAACAGACTGAGAATCCAGAGGAAAAATTTCTCCTGCACCCCGTTCCCTGTGTGCTAGATGAACGAACGTCTCTCCACATGCTCAGTTCTGAGAGATAATTGTGTGTAAAAGCCATCCTTCACCTAGCTTATTGGGAACACAAAGTTTCTTTTCACTTGCAAACACCCCTCCATACATATATATGGGGAGGTACTAACTCCAACTCTGTTTTACAGTGAAAACTGCAGGAACTTCTAACCTTCAGTAGGAAACAGACTGAGAAACCAGAGTAAAATTTTCTCCTGCTAACAATTCCCTTTGTGCTAGATGAACGAAAGTCTTTCCACTTGCTGAGTTCTGGGAGATAAGTGTGTGTGAAAGCGGTGCTTCACCTAGCTTGTTGGGAACACAAAGTTTCTTTTAAGTTGCAAACTCCACTCCATACATATATATGGATAGGTACTAGCTCCAACTCGGTTTTACAGTGAAAACTGCAGGAACTTCAAACAGGCACTAGGAAACAGACTGAGAAACCAGAGTAAAAGTTTCAGCTGCAAACCTTTCCCTTTGTGCTAGATGAATGAACGTCTCTCCACATGCTCAGTTCTGAGAGAAAATTGTGTGTGAAAGCCGTCCTTCAAATAGCTTGTTGGGAACACAAAGATTCTTTTCAGTTGCAAAATCCAATCCATACATATATATGGGGAAGTACGAGCTCCAACTCGGTTTTATAGTGAAAACTGCAGGAAATTCAAACCGGCAAAAGGAAACACACTGAGAAACCAGAGTAAAATTACTCCTGCAACCCGTTCCCTTTGTGCTAGATGATCGAACGTCTCTCCACATGCTCATTTGTGAGAGATTAGTGTGTGTGAAAGTAGTCCTTTTCCTAGCTTGTTGGGAACACAAAGTGTCTCTTCAGTTGCAAACTCCACTCCATACATATATATTGGGAGGTACGAGCTCCAAATCGGTTTTACAGTGAAACCTGCAGGAACATCAAACCGGCACTAGGAAACAGAATGAGTAACCAGAGTAAAAGTTTCTCCTGCAAACATTTCCCTTTGTTCTAGATGAACGAACGTGTCTCCACATGCTCAGTTCTGAGAGATATGTGTGTGTGAAAGCCGTCCTTCACCTAGATTGTTGGGAACACAAAGTTTCTTTTCACTTGCAAACTCCACTCCATACATATATATGGGGCGGTACGAGCTCCAACTCGGTTTTACAGTGAAAACTGCTGGAACTTCAAACCGGCCCTAGGAAACAGACTGAGAAACCAGAGTATATGTTTCTCCTGCAATACGTTCCCTTTGTGCTAGATGAACGAACGTCTCTCCACATGCTCAGTTCTGAGAGATAAGTGTGTGTGAAAGCCGTGCTTCAACTAGCTTGTTGGGAACACAAAGTTTCATTTCACTTGCAAACACCACTCCATACATTTATATGGGGAGGTACGAGCTCCAACTCGGTTTTTCAGTGAAAACTGCTGGAATTTCAACCCGGCACTAGGAAACAGACTGAGAAACCAGAGTAAATGTTTCTCCTGAAACCCGATCCCTTTGTGCTAGATGAACGAACGTCTCTCAACATGCTCAGTTCTGAGAGATAAGTGTGTGTGAAAGCCGTCCTTCAAATAGCTTGTTGGGAACACAAAGTTTCTATTCAGTAGAAAACTCCACTCCATAAATATATATTGGGAGGAACGAGCTCCAACTCGGGTTTTCAGTGAAAACTGCAGGAACTTCAAACCGGCACTAGGAAACTGACTGAGAAACCAGAGAAAAAGTTTCCCCTGCAAACCGCTCCCTTTGTGCTAGATGAACGAAAGTCTCTCCACAAGCTCAGTTGTGAGAGTAAGTGTGTGTTAAAGCCGTCCTTCACCTAGCTTGTTGGGAACACAAAGTTTCTTTTCAATTGCAAATTCCAATCCATACATATATATGGGGAGGTACGAGCTCCAACTCAGTTTTACAGTGAAAATTGCAGGAAATTCAAACCGGCACTAGGAAACACACTGAGAAAACAGAGTAATATTTTCTCCTGCCATCCGTTCCATTTGTGCTAGATGAACGAACGTCTCTCCACATGATCAGTTCTGAGATATATGTGTGTGTGAAAGCCGTCCTTCACATAGATTGTTGGGAACCCAAATTTTCTTTTCAATTGCAAACTCCACTCCATAAATATATATGGGGAGGTACGAGCTGCAACTTGGTTTCACAGTGAATTCTGCAGGAACTTCAAACCGGCAGTAGAAAACAGACTGAGAAACCAGAGAAAAAGTTTCTCCTGCAAACCGTTCCCTTTGTGCTAGATGAACGAACGTCTCTCCACATGCTCATTTCTGAGAGATAATGTGTGTGAAAACCGTCCTTCACCTAGCATGTTGGGAACAGAAAGTTTCTTTCCAGATGCAAACTCCAAACCATACATATATATGGGGAGGTAAGAGCTCCAACTCTGTTTTACAGTGAAAACTGCAGGATCTTCAAACCTGCACTAGGAAACAGACTGAGAATCCAGAGAAAAACTTTTTCCTGCAACACGTTCTCTTTGTGCTAGATGAACGAACGTCTCTCCACATGCTCAATTATGAGAGAAAAGTGTGTGTGAAAGCCGTCCTTCACCTAGCTTTTTGGGAACACAAAGATTCTTTTCAGTTGCAATCTCCACTCCATACATATATATGGGGAGGTAGGAGCTCCAACTCGTTTTTACAGTGAAAACTGCAGGATCTTCAAACCGGCACTAGGAAACAGACTGAGATACCTGAGTAATAGTTTCTCCTGCAACCCGTTCCCTTTTTGCTATATGAACGAATGTCTCTCCACATGCTCTGTTCTGAGAGAAAAGTGTGTGTGAAAGCCGTGCTTCAACAAGCTTGTTGGGAACACAAAGTTTCATTTCACTTGCAAACACCACTCCATACATTTATATGGGGAGGTACGAGCTCCAACTCGGTTTTTCAGTGAAAACTGCTGGAATTTCAAACCGGCACTAGGAAACAGACTGAGAAACCAGAGTAAATGTTTCTCCTGAAACCCGATCCCTTTGTGCTAGATGAACGAACGTCTCTCAACATGCTCAGTTCTGAGAGATAAGTGTGTGTGAAAGCCGTCCTTCAATTAGCTTGTTGGGAACACAAAGTTTTATTCAGTAGAAAACCCCACTCCATAAATATATATTGGGAAGTACGAGCTCCAACTCGGGTTTTCAGTGAAAACTGCAGGAACTTCAAACCGGCACTAGGAAACAGACTGAGAAACCAGAGAAAAAGTTTCCCCTGCAAACCGCTCCCTTTGTGCTAGATGAACGAAACTCTCTCCACAAGCTCAGTTGTGAGAGTAATTGGGTGTTAAAGCCGTCCTTCACCTAGCTTGTTGGGAACACAAAATTCTTTTCAATTGCAAATTCCAATCCATACATATATATGGGGAGGTACGAGCTCCAACTCAGTTTTACAGTGAAAATTGCAGGAACTTCAAACCGGCACTAGGAAACACACTGAGAAAACAGAGTAATAGTTTCTCCTGCCATCCGTTCCCTTTGTGCTAGATGAACGAATGTCTCTCCACATGCTCTGTTCTGAGAGAAAAGTGTGTGTGAAAGCCGTCCTTCAAATAGCTTGTTGGGAACACAAAGTTTCTTTTAAGTTGGAAACTCCACTAAATACATATATATGGGGAGGTACGAGCTCCAACACGTTTTTACAGTGAAAACTGCAGGAACTTCAAACCGGCACTAGGAAACAGACTGAGAAACCAAAGTAAAGTTTTCTCCTGCAACCCGTTCCCTTTGTTCTAGATGAAAGAACGTCTCTCCACATGCTCAGTTCTGAGAGATATGTGTGTGTGAAAGCCGTCCTTCAAATAGCTTGTTGGGAACACAAAGTTACTTTTCAGTTGCAAACTCCACTCCATACAAATATATGGGGAGGTACGAGTTCCAACTCGGTTTTACAGTGAAAACTGCAGTAAATTCAAACCGGCACTAGGAAAAAAACTCAGAAACCAGAGTAAAATTTCTCCTGCAACAAGTTCCATTTGTGCTAGAAGAACGAACGTCTCTACACATGCTCAGTTCTGAGAGATAAGTGTGTGTGAAAGCCGAACATCACCTAGCTTTTTGGGAACACAAAGTTTCTTTTCATTTGCAAAACCAATCCATACATATATATGGGGAGTAACGAGCTCCAACCCGGTTTTACAGTGAAAACTGCAGGATCTTCAAACAGGGACTAGGAAACAGACTGAGAAACCACAGTAAAAGTTTCACCTTCAAACCGTTCCATTTGTGCTAGATGAACGAACGTCTCTCCACATGCTCAGTTCTGAGAGATAAGTGTGTGTGAAAGCCGTCCTTCACCTAGCTTGTTGGGAACACAAAGTTTCTTTTCAGTTGCAAACCGCACTCCATACTTATATATGGGGACGTACGAGCTCCAACTCAGTTTTACACTGAAAACTGCAGGAACTTCAAACCGGTACTAGGAAACAGCCTGAGAAATCAAAGTAAAAGTTTCTCCTGCAACCCGTTCCATTTGTGCTAGATGAACGAACGTCTCTCCACCTGCTCAGTTCTGAGAGACAAGTGTGTGTGAAAGCCGTACATCACCTAGCTTTTTGGGAACACAAAGTTTCTTTTCAGTTGCAAACTCCATTCCTTACTTATATATATGGGGAGGTACGAGCTCCAACTCGGTTTTAAAGTGAAAATTGCTGGAACTTCAAACCGGCACTAGGAAACAGCCTGAGAAACCAGAGTAAATATTTCTCCTGCAACCCGTTCCCTTTGTGCTAGATGAACGAACGTCTCTCCTCCTGCTCAGTTCTGAGAGATAAGTGTGTGTGAAAGCCGTCCTTCACCTAGCTTGTTGGGAACACAAAGTTTCTTTTCACTTGCAAACCCCACTCCATAGATATATATGGGGAGGTACGAGCTCCAACTCGGTTTTACAGTGAAAACTGCAGGAACTTCAAACCGGCACTAGGAAACAGCCTGAGAAATCAGAGTAAAAGTTTCTCCTGCAACCCGTTCCCTTTGTGCTAGATGAATGAAAGTCTCTCCACATGCTCAGTTCTGAGAGACAAGTGTGTGTGAATCCGTCCTTCACCTAGCTTTTTGGGAACACAAAGCTTCTTTTCACTTGCAAAACCAATCCATACATATATATGGGGAGGTACGATCCCCAACTCGGTTTTACAGTGAAAACTGCAGGAACTTGAAACAGGAACTAGGAAACAGACTGATAAACCAGAGTAATATTTCCCCTGCAACCCGTTCCCTTTGTGCTAGATGAACGAATGTCTCTCCAAATGCTCTGTTCTGAGAGAAAAGTGTGTGTGAAAGCCGTCCTTCAAATAGCTTGTTGGGAACACAAAGTTTCTTTTAAGTTGCAAACACCACTAAATACATATATATGGGGCGGTACGAGCTCCAACACGTTTTTACAGTGAAAACTGCAGGAACTTCAAACCGGCACTAGGAAACAGACTGAGAAACCAAAGTATAGTTTTCTCCTGCAACCCGATCCTTTTGTTCTAGATGAAAGAACGTCTCTCCACATGCTCAGTTCTGAGAGATATGTGTGTGTGAAAGCCGTCCTTCAAATAGCTTGTTGGGAACACAAAGTTACTTTTCAGTTGCAAACTCCACTCCATACAAATATATGGGGAGGTACGAGTTCCAACTCGGTTTTACAGTGAAAACTGCAGTAAATTCAAACCGGGACTAGGAAAAAAACTCAGAAACCAGAGTAAAATTTCTCCTGCAACACGTTCCATTTGTGCTAGATGAACGAAAGTCTCTCCACCTGCTCAGTTCTGAGAGACAAGTGTGTGTGAAAGCCGTACATCACCTAGCTTGTTGGGAACACAAAGTTTCTTTTCAGTTGCAAACTCCATTCCTTACTTATATATATGGGGAGGTACGAGCTCCAACTCGGTTTTAAAGTGAAAATTGCTGGAACTTCAAACCGGCACTAGGAAACAGCCTGAGAAACCAGAGTAAATGTTTCTCCTGCAACCCGTTCCCTTTGTGCTAGATGAACGAACGTCTCTCCTCCTGCTCAGTTCTGAGAGATAAGTGTGTGTGAAAGCCGTCCTTCACCTAGCTTGTTGGGAACACAAAGTTTCTTTTCACTTGCAAACTCCACTCCATAGATATATATGGGGAGGTACGAGCTCCAACTCGGTTTTACAGTGAAAACTGCAGGAACTTAAAAAAGGCACTAGGAAACAGACAGAGAAACCAGAGTAAAATTTCTCCTGCAACCCGTTCCCTTTGTGCTAGACGAACGAACGTCTCTCCACATGCTCAGTTCTGAGAGATGTGTGTGTGAAAGCCGTCCTTCACCTAGCTTGTTGGGAACACATAGTTTCTTTTCAGTTGCCAACTCCAATCCATAAATATATATAGGGAGGTACGAGCTCCAAATCTGTTTTACAGTGAAAACTGCAGGAACTTCAAACCGGCGCTAGGAAACACACTGAGAACCAGAGAAACAGTTTTTCCTGCAACCCGTTCCTTTTATGCTAGATGAACGAACGTCTCTCCACATGCTCAGTACTGAGAGAAAAGTGTGAGTGAAAGCCCTCATTCACCTAGCTTGTTGGGAACACAAATTTTTTTTTCAGTTGCTAACTCCACTCCATACATATATATGGGGAGGTACGATCTCCAACACGGCTTTACAGTGAAAACTGCACTAAATTCAAACAGACACTAGGAAAAAGACTGAGAAACCAGAGTAAAATTTCTCCTGCAACCAGTTGTCTTTGTGCTAGATGAACGAACGTCTCTCCACACGCTCAGTTGTGAGAGAAAGATGTGTGTGAAAGCCGTTCTTCAAATAGTTGGTGGGAACACAAAGTTTCTTTTCAGTTTCAAACCCCACTCCATACATATATTTGGGGAGGTACGAGCTCCAAGTCTTTTTTACAGTGAAAACTGCAGGAAGTTCAAACCGGCACTAGGAAACAGACAGAGAAACCAGAGTATATATTTCTCCTGCAACCCGTTCCCTTTTTGCTAGATGAACGAACGTCTATCCACATGCTCAGTTCTGACAGATAAGTGTGTGTGAAAGCCGTACTTCACCTATCTTTTTGGGAACCCAAATTTCTTTTCACTTGCAAAACCAATCCATACATATATATTGGGAGGAACGAGCTCCAACTCGGTTTTACAGTGAAAACTGCAGGATCTTCAAACCGGGACTAGGAAACTGACTGAGAAACCACAGTAAAATTTTCACCTGCAAACCGTTCCCTTTGTGCTAGATGAACGAACGTCTCTCCACATTCTCAGTTCTGAGAGATAAGTGTGTGTGTAAGCCGTCCTTCACCTAGCTTGTTGGGAACACTAAGTTTCTTTTCAGTTGCAAACCCCACTCCATACATATATATGGGGAGGTACGAGCTCCAACTCAGTTTTACACTGAAAACTGCAGGAACGTCAAACCGGCACGAGGAAACAGACTGAGATACCTGAGTAATAGTTTCTCCTGCAACCTGTTCCCTTTGTGCTAGATGAACGAATGTCTCTCCACATGCTCTGTTCTGAGAGAAAAGTGTGTGTGAAAGCCATTCTTCAAATAGCTTGTTTGGAACACAAAGATTCTTTTCAGTTGCAAACTCCACTAAATACATATATATGGGGAAGTACGAGCTCCAACTCCGTTTTACAGTGTAAACTGATGGAACTTCAAACCGGCACTAGGAAACAGCCTGAGAAATCAGAGTATAAGTTTCTCCTGCAACCCGTTCCATTTGTGCTAGATGAACGAACGTCTCTCCACATGCTCAGTTCTGAGTGACAAGTGTATGTCAAAGCCGTCTTACACCTAGATTTTTGGTAACACAAAGCTTCTTTTCACTTGCAACACCAATCCATACATATATATGGGGTTTTACGAGCTCCAACTCGGTTTTAAAGTGAAAACTGCTGTAACTTCAAACCGGCACTAGGGAACAGACTGAGAAACCAGAGAAAAATTTCCCCTGCAAACCGTTCCCTTTCTGCTAGATGAACGAACGTCTCTCCACATGCTCAATTCTGAGATATAAGTGTGTGTGAAAGCCGTCCTTCACCTAGCTTGTTGGGAACACAAGGTTTCTTTTCAGTTGCAATCTCCATTTCATACATATATATGGTGAGGTTCGAGCTCCAACTCTGTTTTACAGTGAAAAATGCAGGAACTTCAATACGGCGCTAGGAAAAAGATTGAGAATCCTGAAAATGTTTCTCCTGCATCCCGTTCCATTTGTGCTAGATGAACGAACGTCTCTCCACATGCTCAGTTCTGAGAACAAAGTGTGTGTGAAAGCCGTCCATCAACTAGCTTGTTGGGAACACAAAGTTTCTTTTCACTTGCAAACTCCACTTCATACATATATATGGCGAAGTACGAGCTCCAACTCGGTTTTACAGTGAAAAATGCAGTAAATTCAAACCGGCACTAGGAAACAGACTGAGAAACCAGAGTAAAAATTTCCCCTGCAAAACTTTCCCTTTGTGCTAGATGAATGAACGTCTCTCCACATGCTCAGTTCTGAGAGAAAAGTGTGTGTGAAAGCCGTCCTTCAAATAGTTGGTGGGAACACTAAGTTTCTTTTCAGTTGCAAACTCCAATCCATACATATATATGGGGAGGTACGATCTCCAACTCGGTTTTACAGTGAAAACTGCAGGAACTTCATAACGGCACAAGGAAACACACTGAGAAACCAGAGTATAATTTCTCCTGCAACCCGTTCCCTTTGTGCTAGATGAACGAACGTCTCTCCTCATGCTCAGTTCTGAGAGATTAGTGTGTGTGAAAGTAGTCCTTCACCTATCTTGTTGGGAACACAAAGAATCTTTTCAGTTGCAAACTCCATTCCATACATATATATGGGGAGGTACGAGCTCCAACTCGGTTTTACAGTGAAAACTGCAGGAACATCAAACCGGCACTAGGAAACAGACTGAGTAACCACAGTAAAAGTTTCCCCTGCAAACCTTTCCCTTTGTGCTAGATGAACGAACGTGTCTCCACATGCTCAGCTCTGAGAGATAAGTGTGTGTGAAAGCCGTCCTTCACCTAGCTTGTTGGGAACACAAAGTTTCTTTTCAGTTGCAAACCCCACTCCATACATATATATGGGGAGGTACGAGCTCCAACTCTGTTTTACACTGAAAACTGCAGGAACGTCAAACCGGCACGAGGAAACAGACTGAGATACCTGAGTAATAGTTTCTCCTGCAACCTGTTCCCTTTGTGCTAGATGAACGAATGTCTCTCCACATGCTCTGTTCTGAGAGAAATGTGTGTGTGAAAGCCATTCTTCAAATAGCTTGTTTGGAACACAAAGATTCTTTTCAGTTGCAAACTCCACTAAATACATATATATGGGGAAGTACGAGCTCCAACTCCGTTTTACAGTGTAAACTGATGGAACTTCAAACCGGCACTAGGAAACAGCCTGAGAAATCAGAGTATAAGTTTCTCCTGCAACCCGTTCCCTTTGTGCTAGATGAACGAACGTCTCTCCACATGCTCAATTCTGAGACATATGTGTGTGTGAAAGCCGTCATTCAAATAGCTTGTTGGGAACACAAAATTTCTTTTCATTTGCAAACTCCAATCCATACATATATATGGTGTGGTACGAGCTCCAACTCGGTTTTAAAGTGAAAACTGCTGTAACTTCAAACCGGCACTAGGGAACAGACTGAGAAACCAGAGAAAAATTTCCCCTGCAAACCGTTCCCTTTCTGCTAGATGAACGAACGTCTCTCCACATGCTCAATTCTGAGAGATAAGTGTGTGTGAAAGCCAACTTCACCTAGCTTGTTGGGAACCAAAGTTTCTTTTCAGTTGCAAACTCCATTTCATACATATATATGGTGAGGTTCGAGCTCCAACTCTGTTTTACAGTGAAAAATGCATGAACTTCAATACGGCGCTAGGAAAAAGATTGAGAATCCTGAAAATGTTTCTCCTGCATCCCGTTCCATTTGTGCTAGATGAACGAACGTCTCTCCACATGCTCAGTTCTGAGAACAAAGTGTGTGTGAAAGCCGTCCATCAACTAGCTTGTTGGGAACGCAAAGTTTCTTTTCACTTGCAAACACCACTCCATACATATATATGGCGAAGTACGAGCTCCAACTCGGTTTTACAGTGAAAAATGCAGTAAATTCAAACCGGCACTAGGTAACAGACTGAGAAACCAGAGTAAAAATTTCCCCTGCAAAACTTTCCCTTTGTGCTAGATGAATGAACTTCTCTCCACATGCTCAGTTCTGAGAGAAAAGTGTGTGTGAAAGCCGTCCTTCAAATAGTTGGTGGGAACACTAAGTTTCTTTTCAGTTGCAAACTCCAATCCATACATATATATGGGGAGGTACGACCTCCAACTCGGTTTTACAGTGAAAACTGCAGGAACTTCATACCGGCACAAGGAAACACACTGAGAAACCAGAGTATAATTTCTCCTGCAACCCGTTCCCTTTGTGCTAGATGAACGAACGTCTCTCCTCATGCTCAGTTCTGAGAGATTAGTGTGTGTGAAAGTAGTCCTTCACCTATCTTGTTGGGAACACAAAGAATCTTTTCAGTTGCAAACTCCATTCCATACATATATATGGGGAGGTACGAGTTCCAACTCGGTTTTACAGTGAAAACTGCAGGAACATCAAACCGGCACTAGGAAACAGACTGAGTAACCACAGTAAAAGTTTCCCCTGCAAACCTTTCCCTTTGTGCTAGATGAACGAACGTGCCT
This sequence comes from Camelus bactrianus, assembly GCF_048773025.1. Taxonomy (NCBI): domain Eukaryota; kingdom Metazoa; phylum Chordata; class Mammalia; order Artiodactyla; family Camelidae; genus Camelus; species Camelus bactrianus. The sequence continues at coordinate 136,987,208 of NC_133539.1, read as the reverse complement.
CCACATGCTCAGTTCGGAGAGATAAGTGTGTGTGAAAGCCGTCCTTCACCTAGATTGTTGGGAACACAAAGTTTCTTTTCACTTGCCAACTCCACTCCATACATATATATGGGGAGGTACGAGATCCAACTCGGTTTTACAGTGAAAACTGCTGGAAATTCAATCCGGCACTAGGAAACAGACTGAGAAACCAGAGTAATTATTTCTCCTGCAATCAGTTCCCTTTGTGCTAGATGAACGAACGTCTCTCCACATGCTCAGTTCTGAGAGACAAGTGTGTGTGAAAGCCGTCCATCACCTAGCTTTTTGGGAACACAAAGTTTCTTTTAACTTGCAAACTCCATTCCATACATATATATGGTGAAGTACGAGCTCCAACTCGGTTTTACAGTGAAAACTGCAGGCATTTCAAACCGGCACTAGGAAACAGGCTGAGACACCAGTGTAAAAGTTTCCCCTGCATACCTTTCCCTTTGTGCTAGATGAATGAACGTCTCTCCACATGCTCAGTTCTGAGAGAAAACTGTGTGTGAAAGCCGTGCTTCAAATAGCTTGTTGGGAACACAAAGTTTCTTTTCAGTTGCAAATTCCAATCTATACATATATATGGGGAGGTAAGAGCTCCAACTCGGTTTTACAGTGAAAAATGCTGGAACTTGAAACCGGCACTAGGAAACAGACTGAGAAACAAGAGTAAATGTTTCTTCTGCAATACGTTCCCTTTGTGCAAGATGAACGAACGTCTCTCCACATGCTCAGTTCTGAGTGATAAGTGTGTGTGAAAACCGTACTTCACCTAGCTTGTTGGGAACACAAAGTTTCTTTTCACTTGCAAACTCCACTCCATACATATATATGGGGAGGTACGAGCTCCAAATAGGTTTTACAGTGAAAAATGCAGGAACTTCAAACCGGCATTAGAAAACAGACTGAGATTCCAGAGTAAAAGTTTGTCCTGCAACCCGTTCCCTTTGTGCTAGATGAACGAACGTCTCTCCACATGCTCAGTTCTGAGAGATATGTGTGTGTGAAAGCCGCCCTTAACCTAGCTTGTTGGGAACACAAAGTTTCTTTTCACTTGCATATTCCACTCCATACATATATATGGGGAGGTACGAGCTCCAATTCTGTTTTACAGGAAAAAGGCAGGAAATTCAAGACGGCACTTGGAAACAGATTGAGAAACCAGAGTAAATGTTTCTCCTGCAATCCGTTCCCTTTGTGCTAGATGAAAGTACGTCCCTCCACATGCTCAGTTCAGAGAGACAAATGTGTGTGAAAGCCCTCCATCACCTAGCTTGTTGGGAACACAAAGTTTCTTTTCACTTGCAAACTCCATTCCTTATATATATATGGTGAAGTACGAGCTCCAACTCGGTTTTACAGTGAAAACTGCAGGAACTTCAAAAAGGCACTAAGGAACAGACTGAGAAGCCAGAGTAAAAGTTTCCCCTGCAAATCTTTCCCTTTGGGCTAGATGAATGAAAGTCTATCCACATGCTAAGTTCTGAGAGAAAATTGTGTGTGAAAGCCGTCCTTCAAATAGCTTGTTGGGAACACAAAGATTCTTTTCAGTTGCAAACTCCAATCCATACATATATATGGGTTGGTACGAGCTCCAACTCGGTTTTACAGTGAAAACTGCAGAAACTTCAAACCGGCACAAAGAAACACACTGAGAAACCAGATTAAAATTTCTCCTGCAAAACGTTCCCTTTGTGATAGATGAACGAACGTCTCTCCACATGCTCAGTTCTGAGAGATTAGTGTGTGTGAATGTAGTCCTTCACCTAGCTTGTTGGGAACACAAATATCATTTCAGTTGCAAACTCCATTCCATACATATACATGGGGAGGTACGAAATCCAAATCGATTTTACAGTGAAACCTGCAGGAAAATCAAACCGGCAATAGGAAACAGACTGAGTAACCAGAGTAAAAGTTTCCCCTGCAAACCTTTCCCTTTGTGCTAGATGAACGAACGTCTCTCCACATACTCAGTTCTGAGAGATAAGTGTGTGTGGAAGTCATCCTTCACATACCTTGTTGGGAACACAAAGATTCTTTTCAGTTGCAAACTCTACTCCATACATATATATGGGGAGGTACGAGCTCCAACTCGGTTTTACAGTGAAAACTGCAGGAATTTCAAACCGGCACAAGGAAACACACTGAGAAACCAGAGAAAATTTTCTCCTGCATCCCGTTCCCTTTGTGCTAGATGAACGAACATCTCTCCACATGCTCAGTTCTGAGAGATTAGTGTGTGTGAAAGTAGTCCTTCACCTAGCATGTTGGGAACACAAATTATCTTTTAAGTTGCAAACTCCACTCCATACATATATACGGGGATGTACGAGGTTCAACTCGGTTTTACAGTGAATACTGCAGGAACATCAAACCGGCACTAGGATACAGACTCAGTAACCAGAGAAAAAGTTTCCCCTGCAAACCTTTCCATTTGTGCTAGATGAACGAACGTGTCTCCACATGCTCAGTTCTGAGAGATATGTGTGAGTGAAAGCCGTCCTTCACCTAGATTGTTGGAAACACAAAGTTTCTTTTCACTTGCAAACTCCACTCCATACATATATATGGGGAGGTACGAGCTCCAACTCGGTTTTACAGTGAAAACTGCTGGAACTTCAAACCGGCACTAGGAAACAGACTGAGAAACCAGAGTATATGTTTCTCCTGCAATCCGTTCCCTTTGTGCTAGATGAATGAACGTCTCTCCACATGCTCAGTTCTGAGAGATAAGTGTGTGAGAATGCCGTACTTCACCTAGCTTGTTGGGAACACAAAGTTTCTTTTCACTTGCAAACCCAACTCCATACATATATATGGGGAGGTACGAGCTCCAACTCGGTTTTACAGTGAAAACTGCAGGAACTTCAAACCGGCACTAGGAAACAAACTGGGAAACCAGAGTAAAAGTTTCACCTGCAACCCGTTCCCTTTGTGCTAGATGAACGAACGTCTCTCCACATGCTCAGTTCTGAGAGATAAATATGTGTGGAAGTCATCCTTCACATATCTTGTTGGGAACACAAAGAATCTTTTCAGTTGCAAACTCTACTCCATACATATATATGGGGAGGTACGAGCTCCAACTCGGTTTTACAGTGAAAACTGCAGGAACTTCAAACCGGCACTAGGAAACAGACTGAGATTCCAGAGTAAAAGTTTGTCCGGCAAACCTTTCCCTTTGTGCTAGATGAACGAAAGTCTCTCCACATGCTCAGTTCTGAGAGAAAAGTGTGTGTGAAAGCCGTACTTCAAATAGCTTGTTGGGAACACAAAGTTTCTTTTCACTTGCAAACTCCACTCCATACATATATATGGGGAGGTACGAGCTCCAACTCGGTTTTACAGTGAAAACTGCAGGAAATTCAAACTGGCACAAGGAAACACACTAAGAAACCAGAGTAAAATTTCTCCTGCAAACCTATCCCTTTGTGATAGATGAACGAACGTCTCTCCACATGCTCAGTTCTGAGAGATTAGTGTGTGTGAAAGTAGTCCTTCACCTAGCATGTTGGGAACAAAAAGTATCTTTTCAGGTGCAAACTCCACTCCATACATATATACGGGGATGTACGAGGTTCAACTCTGTTTTACAGTGAATACTGCAGGAACATCATACCGGCACTAGGATACAGACTCAGTAACCAGAGAAAAACTTTCCCCTGCAAAACTTTCCCTTTGTGCTAGATGAACGAACGTGTCTCCACATGCTCAATTCTGAGAGATAAGTGTGTGTGAAAACCGTCCTTCAAATAGATTGTTGGGAAAAAAAAGTTTCTTTTCACTTGCAAACTCCACTCCATACATATATATGGGGAGGTACGAGCTCCAATTCTGTTTTACAGGAAAAAGGCAGGAACTTCAAACCGGCACTAGGAAACAGATTGAGAACCAGAGTAAATGTTTCTCCTGCAATCCGTTCCCTTTGTTCTAGATGAACGAACGTCTCTCCAAATGCTAAGTTCTGAGAGATAAGTGTGTGTGAAAGCCGTACTTCACGTAGCTTGTTGGGAACACAAAGTTACTTTTCACTTGCAAAACCCATTCCGTACATATATATGGCCAAGTACGAGCTCCAACTCGGTTTTACAGTGAAAACTGCTGGAAATTCAAACCGGCACTCGAAATCAGACTGAGATTCCAGAGTAAAAGTTTGTCTTGCAATCCGTTCCCTTTGTGCTAGATGAACGAACGTCTCTCCACATGCTCAGTTCTGAGAGATAAGTGTGAGTGAATGCCGTCCATCACTTAGATTGTTGGGAACACAAAGTTTCTTTTCACTTGCAATCTCCACTCCACACATGTATATGGCCAAGTACGAGCTCCAACTCGGTTTTACAGTGAAAACTGCAGGAACTCCAAAAAGGCACTAAGGAACAGACTGAGAAAACAGAGTAAAAGATTCCCCTGCAAACCTTTCCCTTTGGGCTAGATAAATGAACGTCTCTCCACATGCTCAGTTCTGAGAGAAAATTATGTGTGAAAGCCGTCCTTCAAATAGCTTGTTGGGAACACAAAGATTCTTTTCAGTTGCAAACTCCAATCCATACATATATATGGGGTGGTACGAGCTCCAACTCGGTTTTAAAGTGAAAACTGCAGAAACTTCAAACCGGCACAAGGAAACACACTGAGAATCTAGACTAAAATTTCTCCTGCCAAACGTTCCCTTTGTGCTAGATGAACGAACGTCTCTCCACATGCTCAGTTCTGAGAGATTAGTGTGTGTGAATGTAGTCCTTCACCTAGCTTGTTGGGAACACAAATATCATTTCAGTTGCAAACTCCATTCCATACATATATATGGGGAGGTACGAGATCCAAATCGATTTTACAGTGAAACCTGCAGGAAAATCAAACCGGCAATAGGAAACAGACTGAGTAACCAGAGTAAAAGTTTCCCCTGCAAACCTTTCCCTTTGTGCTAGATGAACGAACGTCTCTCCACATACTCAGTTCTGAGAGATAAGTGTGTGTGGAAGTCATCCTTCACATACCTTGTTGGGAACACAAAGATTCTTTTCAGTTGCAAACTCTACTCCATACATATATATGGGGAGGTACGAGCTCCAACTCGTTTTTACAGTGAAAACTGCAGGAATTTCAAACCGGCATAAGGAAACACACTGAGAAACCAGAGAAAATTTTCTCCTGCATCCCGTTCCATTTGTGCTAGATGAACGAACATCTCTCCACATGCTCAGTTCTGAGAGATTAGTGTGTGTGAAAGTAGTCCTTCACCTAGCATGTTGGGAACACAAATTATCTTTTAAGTTGCAAACTCCACTCCATATATATATACGGGGATGTACGAGGTTCAACTCGGTTTTACAGTGAATACTGCAGGAACATCAAACCGGCACTAGGATACAGACTCAGTAACCAGAGAAAAAGTTTCCCCTGCAAACCTTTCCATTTGTGCTAGATGAACGAACGTGTCTCAACATGCTCAGTTCTGAGAGATATGTGTGAGTGAAAGCCGTCCTTCACCTAGATTGTTGGAAACACAAAGTTTCTTTTCACTTGCAAACTCCACTCCATACATATATATGGGGAGGTACGAGCTCCAACTCGGTTTTACAGTGAAAACTGCAGGAACTTCAAACCGGCACTAGGAAACAAACTGGGAAACCAGAGTAAAAGTTTCACCTGCAACCCGTTAACTTTGTGCTAGATGAACGAACGTCTCTCCACATGCTCAGTTCTGAGAGATAAGTGTGTGTGGAAGTCATCCTTCACATATCTTGTTGGGAACACAAAGAATCTTTTCAGTTGCAAACTCTACTCCATACATATATATGGGGAGGTACGAGCTCCAACTCAGTTTTACAGTGAAAACTGCAGGAACTTCAAACCGGCACTAGAAAACAGACTGAGATTCCAGAGTAAAAGTTTGTCCGGCAACCCTTTCCCTTTGTGCTAGATGAACGAAAGTCTCTCCACATGCTCAGTTCTGAGAGAAAAGTGTGTGTGAAAGCCGTCCTTCAAATAGCTTGTTGGGAACACAAAGTATCTTTTCAGTTGCAAACTCCACTCCATACATATATATGGGGAGGTACGAGATCCAAATCGGTTTTACAGTGAAACCTGCAGGAACATCAAACCGGCAATAGGAAACAGACTTTGTAACCAGAGTAATAGTTTCCCCTGCAAACCATTCCATTTGTGCTAGATGAACGAACGTGTCTCCAAATGCTCAGTTCTGAGAGATATGTGTGTGTGAAAGCCGCCCTTCATCTAGATTCTTGGGAACACATAGTTTCTTTTCACTTGCAAATTCCACTCCATACATATATATGGGGAGGTACGAGCTCCAACTCGGTTTTACAGTGAAAACTGCTGGAACTTCAAACCGGCACTAGGAAACAGACTGAGAAACCAGAGTATATATTTCTCCTGCAAACCTTTCCCTTTGTGCTAGATGAACGAACGTCTCTCCACATGCTCAGGTCTGAGAGATAAGTGTGTGTGAAAGCCGTCCTTCACCTAGCTTGTTGGGAACACAAAGTTTCTTTTCAATTGCAAACCCAACTCCATACATATATATGGGGAGGTACGAGCGCCAACTCGGTTTTACAGTGAAAAATGCAGGAACTTCAAACCGGCACTAGGAAACAAACTGGGAAACCAGAGTAAAAGTTTCACCTGCAACCCGTTAACTTTGTGCTAGATGAACGAACGTCTCTCCACATGCTCAGTTCTGAGAGATAAGTGTGTGTGGAAGTCATCCTTCACATATCTTGTTGGGAACACAAAGAATCTTTTCAGTTGCAAACTCTACTCCATACATATATATGGGGAGGTACGAGCTCCAACTCAGTTTTACAGTGAAAACTGCAGGAACTTCAAACCGGCACTAGAAAACAGACTGAGATTCCAGAGTAAAAGTTTGTCCGGCAACCCTTTCCCTTTGTGCTAGATGAACGAAAGTCTCTCCACATGCTCAGTTCTGAGAGAAAAGTGTGTGTGGAAGTCATCCTTCACATACCTTGTTGGGAACACAAAGATTCTTTTCAGTTGCAAACTCTACTCCATACATATATATGGGGAGGTACGAGCTCCAACTCGTTTTTACAGTGAAAACTGCAGGAATTTCAAACCGGCATAAGGAAACACACTGAGAAACCAGAGAAAATTTTCTCCTGCATCCCGTTCCATTTGTGCTAGATGAACGAACATCTCTCCACATGCTCAGTTCTGAGAGATTAGTGTGTGTGAAAGTAGTCCTTCACCTAGCATGTTGGGAACACAAATTATCTTTTAAGTTGCAAACTCCACTCCATATATATATACGGGGATGTACGAGGTTCAACTCGGTTTTACAGTGAATACTGCAGGAACATCAAACCGGCACTAGGATACAGACTCAGTAACCAGAGAAAAAGTTTCCCCTGCAAACCTTTCCATTTGTGCTAGATGAACGAACGTGTCTCAACATGCTCAGTTCTGAGAGATATGTGTGAGTGAAAGCCGTCCTTCACCTAGATTGTTGGAAACACAAAGTTTCTTTTCACTTGCAAACTCCACTCCATACATATATATGGGGAGGTACGAGCTCCAACTCGGTTTTACAGTGAAAACTGCAGGAACTTCAAACCGGCACTAGGAAACAAACTGGGAAACCAGAGTAAAAGTTTCACCTGCAACCCGTTAACTTTGTGCTAGATGAACGAACGTCTCTCCACATGCTCAGTTCTGAGAGATAAGTGTGTGTGGAAGTCATCCTTCACATATCTTGTTGGGAACACAAAGAATCTTTTCAGTTGCAAACTCTACTCCATACATATATATGGGGAGGTACGAGCTCCAACTCAGTTTTACAGTGAAAACTGCAGGAACTTCAAACCGGCACTAGAAAACAGACTGAGATTCCAGAGTAAAAGTTTGTCCGGCAACCCTTTCCCTTTGTGCTAGATGAACGAAAGTCTCTCCACATGCTCAGTTCTGAGAGAAAAGTGTGTGTGAAAGCCGTCCTTCAAATAGCTTGTTGGGAACACAAAGTATCTTTTCAGTTGCAAACTCCACTCCATACATATATATGGGGAGGTACGAGATCCAAATCGGTTTTACAGTGAAACCTGCAGGAACATCAAACCGGCAATAGGAAACAGACTTTGTAACCAGAGTAATAGTTTCCCCTGCAAACCATTCCATTTGTGCTAGATGAACGAACGTGTCTCCAAATGCTCAGTTCTGAGAGATATGTGTGTGTGAAAGCCGCCCTTCATCTAGATTCTTGGGAACACATAGTTTCTTTTCACTTGCAAATTCCACTCCATACATATATATGGGGAGGTACGAGCTCCAACTCGGTTTTACAGTGAAAACTGCTGGAACTTCAAACCGGCACTAGGAAACAGACTGAGAAACCAGAGTATATATTTCTCCTGCAAACCTTTCCCTTTGTGCTAGATGAACGAACGTCTCTCCACATGCTCAGGTCTGAGAGATAAGTGTGTGTGAAAGCCGTCCTTCACCTAGCTTGTTGGGAACACAAAGTTTCTTTTCAATTGCAAACCCAACTCCATACATATATATGGGGAGGTACGAGCGCCAACTCGGTTTTACAGTGAAAAATGCAGGAACTTCAAACCGGCACTAGGAAACAAACTGGGAAACCAGAGTAAAAGTTTCACCTGCATCCCGTTCCCTTTGTGCTAGATGAACGAACGTCTCTAGACATGCTCAGTTCTGAGAGATAAGTGTGTGTGGATGTCGTCCTTCACCTAGCTTGTTGGGAAAACAAAGAATCTTTTCAGTTGCAAACTAGACTCCATAAATATATATGGGGAGGTACGAGCTCCAACTCGGTTTTACAGTGAAAACTTCAGGAACTTCAAACCGGCACTAGAAAACAGACTGAGATTCCAGAGTAAAAGTTTGTCCTGCAACCCTTTCCCTTTGTGCTAGATGAACGAAAGTCTCTCCACATGCTCAGTTCTGAGAGAAAAGTGTGTGTGAAAGCCGTCCTTCAAATAGCTTGTTGGGAACACAAAGTTACTTTTCACTTGCAAACTCCACTCCGTACATATATATGGCCAAGTACGAGCTCCAACTCGGTTTTACAGTGAAAACTGCTGGAACTTCAAACCGGCACTCGAAATCAGACTGAGATTCCAGAGTAAATGTTTGTCTTGCAATCCGTTCCCTTTGTGCTAGATGAACGAACGTCTCTCCACATGCTCAGTTCTGAGAGATTAGTGTGTGTGAATGTAGTCCTTCACCTAGCTTTTTGGGAACACAAAGTATCTTTTCAGTTGCAAACTCCACTCCATACATATATATGGGGAGGTACGAGATCCAAATCCGTTTTATAGTGAAACCTGCAGGAACATCAAACCGGCAATAGGAAACAGACTTTGTAACCAGAGAAAAAGTTTCCCCTGCAAACCTTTCCAATTGTGCTAGATGAACGAACGTGTCTCCAAATGCTCAGTTCTGAGAGATATGTGTGTGTGAAAGCCGCCCTTCACCTAGATACTTGGGAACACATAGTTTCTTTTCACTTGCAAACTCCACTCCATACATATATATGGGGAGGTACGAGCTCCAACTCGGTTTTACAGTGAAAACTGCAGGAAATTCATACTGGCACAAGGAAACACACTGAGAAACCAGAGTAAAATTTCTCCTGCAAACCGTTCCCTTTGTGATAGATGAACGAACGTCTCTCCACATGCTCAGTTCTGAGAGATTAGTGTGTGTGAAAGTAGTCCTTCACCTAGCATGTTGGGAACACAAAGTATCTTTTCAGTTGCAAACTCCACTCCATACATATATACGGGGATGTACGAGGTTCAACTCTGTTTTACAGTGAATACTGCAGGAACATCATACCGGCACTAGGATACAGACTCAGTAACCAGAGAAAAACTTTCCCCTGCAAAACTTTCCCTTTGTGCTAGATGAACGAACGTGTCTCCACATGCTCAATTCTGAGAGATAAGTGTGTGTGAAAACCGTCCTTCAACTAGATTGTTGGGAACAAAAAGTTTCTTTTCACTTGCAAACTCCACTCCATACATATATATGGGGAGGTACGAGCTCCAATTCTGTTTTACAGGAAAAAGGCAGGAACTTCAAACCGGCACTAGGAAACAGATTGAGAACCAGAGTAAATGTTTCTCCTGCAATCCGTTCCCTTTGTGCTAGATGAACGAACGTCTCTCCAAATGCTAAGTTCTGAGAGATAAGTGTGTGTTAAAGCCGTACTTCACGTAGCTTGTTGGGAACACAAAGTTACTTTTCACTTGCAAACTCCACTCCGTACATATATATGGCCAAGTACGAGCTCCAACTCGGTTTTACAGTGAAAACTGCTGGAACTTCAAACCGGCACTCGAAATCAGACTGAGATTCCAGAGTAAAAGTTTGTCTTGCAATCCGTTCCCTTTGTGCTAGATGAACGAACGTCTCTCCACATGCTCAGTTCTGAGAGATAAGTGTGTGTGAAAGCCGTCCATCAACTAGCTTGTTGGGAAAACAAAGTTTCTTTTCACTTGCAAACACCACTCCACACATATATATGGCCAAGTACGAGCTCCAACTCGGTTTTACAGTGAAAACTGCAGGAACTTCAAACCGGCACTAGGGAACAGACTGAGAAACCAGAGTAAAAGATTCACTTGCAAACCTTTCCCTTTGGGCTAGATGAATGAACGTCTCTCCACATGCTCAGTTCTGAGAGAAAATTGTGTGTGAAAGCCGTCCTTCAAATAGCTTGTTGGGAACACAAAGATTCTTTTCAGTTGCAAACCCCAATCCATACATATATATGGGGAGGTACGAGCTCCAACTCGGTTTAACAGTGAAAACAGCAGGAACTTCAAACCGGCACAAGGAAACACACTGAGAAACCAGATTAAAATTTCTCCTGCAACCCGTTCCCTTTGTGCTAGATGAACGAACGTCTCTCCACATGCTCAGTTCTGAGAGATTAGTGTGTGTGAATGTAGTCCTTCACCTAGCTTTTTGGGAACACAAAGTATCTTTTCAGTTGCAAACTCCACTCCATACATATATATGGGGAGGTACGAGATCCAAATCCGTTTTATAGTGAAACCTGCAGGAACATCAAACCGGCAATAGGAAACAGACTTTGTAACCAGAGAAAAAGTTTCCCCTGCAAACCTTTCCAATTGTGCTAGATGAACGAACGTGTCTCCAAATGCTCAGTTCTGAGAGATATGTGTGTGTGAAAGCCGCCCTTCACCTAGATACTTGGGAACACATAGTTTCTTTTCACTTGCAAACTCCACTCCATACATATATATGGGGAGGTACGAGCTCCAACTCGGTTTTACAGTGAAAACTGCTGGAACTTCAAACCGGCACTAGGAAACAGAGTGAGAAACCAGAGTATATATTTCTCCTGCAAACCTTTCCCTTTGTGCTAGATGAACGAACGTCTCTCCACATGCTCAGTTCTGAGAGATAAGTGTGTGTGAAAGCCGCCCTTCACCTAGCTTGTTGGGAACACAAAGTTTCTTTTCAATTGCAAACCCAACTCCATACATATATATGGGGAGGTACGAGCGCCAACTCGGTTTTACAGTGAAAAATGCAGGAACTTCAAACCGGCACTAGGAAACAAACTGGGAAACCAGAGTAAAAGTTTCAACTGCATCCCGTTCCCTTTGTGCTAGATGAACGAACGTCTCTCCACATGCTCAGTTCTGAGAGATAAGTGTGTGTGGAAGTCGTCCTCACCTAGCTTGTTGGGAAAACAAAGATTCTTTTCAGTTGCAAACTCCACTCCATACATATATATGGGGAGGTACGAGCTCCAACTCTGTTTTACAGTGAAAACTGCAGGAAATTCAAACCGGCACTAGAAAACAGACTGTGATTCCAGAGTAAATGTTTGTCCTGCAACCCGTTCCCTTTTTGCTAGATGAACGAACGTCTATCCACATGCTCAGTTCTGAGAGATAATTGTGTGTGAAAGCCGCCCTTCAACTAACTTGTTGGGAACACAAAGATTATTTTCACTAGCAAACTCCACTCCTTACATTTATATGGGGATGTACGAGCTCCAAATCTGTTTTACAGGAAAAAGGCAGGAACTTCAAACTGGCACTAGGAAACAGATTGAGAAACCAGAGTAAATGTTTTTCCTGCAATCCGATCCCTTTTTGCTAGATGAACGAAGTCTCTCCACAAGTTCAGTTCTGAGAGATAAGTGTGTGTGAAAGCCGTCCTTCACCTTGCTTGTTGGGAACGCAAAGTTTATTTTCACTTGCAAACTCCACTCCATACATATATATGGGAAGGTACGAGCTCCAACTCGGTTTACAGTGAAAACTGCAGGAACTTCAAACCGGCACTTGGAAACAGACTTAGAAACCAGAGTAAAAGTTTCTCCTGCAACCCGTTCCCTTTGTGCCAGATGAACAAACGTCTCTCCACATGCTCAGTTCTGAGAGATAAGTGTGTGTGAAAGCCGTACTTCACCTAGCTTGTTGGGAACACAAAGTTTCTTTTCACTTGCAAACTCCATTCCATACATATATATGGTGAAGTACGAGCTCCAACTCGGTTTTACAGTGAAAACTGCAGGAATTTCAAAGCGGCACTAGGAAACAGGCTGAGACACCAGAGTAAAAGTTTCCCCTGCATACCTTTCCCTTTGTGCTAGATGTATGAACGTCTCTCCACATGCTCAGTTCTGAGAGAAAACTGTGTGTGAAAGCCGTGCTTCAAATAGCTTGTTGGGAACACAAAGTTTCTTTTCAGTTGCAAATTCCAATCTATACATATATATGGGGAGGTAAGAGCTCCAACTCGGTTTTACAGTGAAAAATGCTGGAACTTGAAACCGGCACTAGGAAACAGAGTGAGAAACAAGAGTAAATGTTTCTTCTGCAATCCGTTCCCTTTGTGCAAGATGAACGAACGTCTCTCCACATGCTCAGTTCTGAGAGAAAATTGTGTGTGAAAACCGTACTTCACCTAGCTTGTTGGGAACACAAAGTTTCTTTTCACTTGCAAACTCCACTCCATACATATATATGGGGAGGTACGAGCTCCAACTCGGTTTTACAGTGAAAACTGCAGGAACTTCAAACCGGCACTAGGAAGCAGACTGAGAAACCAGAGTAAAAGTTTCACCTGCAACCCGTAACATTTGTGCTAGATGAACGAACGTCTCTCCACATGCTGAGTCCTGAGAGATAATTGTGTGTGGAAGCCGTCCTTCACCTAGCTTGTTGGGAACACAAAGATTCTTTTCAGTTGCAAACTCCACTCCATACATATATAAGGGGATGTACGAGCTCCAAATAGGTTTTACAGTTAAAAATGCAGGAACTTCAAACCGGCACTAGAAAACAGACTGAGATTCCAGAGTAAAAGTTTGTCCTGCAACCCGTTCCCTTTGTGCTAGATGAACGAACGTCTCTCAATATGCTCAGTTCTGAGAGATATGTGTGTGTGAAAGCCGCCCTTAACCTAGCTTGTTGGGAACACAAACTTTCTTTTCACTTGCATACTCCACTCCATACATATATATGGGGAGGTACGAGCTCCAATTCTGCTTTACAGGAAAAAGGCAGGAACTTCAAGACGGCACTTGGAAACAGATTGAGAAACCAGAGCAAATGTTTCCCCTGCAATCCGTTCCCTTTGTGCTAGATGAAAGAACGTCTCTCCACATGCTCAGTTCAGAGAGACAAATGTGTGTGAAAGCCCTCCATCACCTAGCTTGTTGGGAACACAAAGTTTCTTTTCACTTGCAAACTCCACTCCGTACATATATATGGGGAGGTACGAGCTCCAACTCGGTTTTACAGTGAAAACTGCAGGAACTTCAAACCGGCACTCGAAGTCAGACTGAGATTCCAGAGTAAAAGTTTGTCTTGCAATCCGTTCCCTTTGTGCTAGATGAACGAACGTCTCTCCACATGCTCAGTTCTGAGAGATAAGTGTGTGTGAAAGCCGTCCATCACCTAGCTTGTTGGGAACACAAAGTTTGTTTTCACTTGCAAACTCCACTCCACACATATATATGGCCAAGTACGAGCTCCAACTCGGTTTTACAGTGAAAACTGCAGGAAATTCAAACCGGCACTAGGGAACAGACTGAGAAACCAGAGTAAAAGTTTCTCCTGCAAACCTTTCCCTTTGGGCTAGATGAATGAACGTCTCTCCACATGCTCAGTTCTGACAGAAAATTGTGTGTGAAAGCCGTCCTTCAAATAGCTTGTTGGGAACACAAAGATTCTTTTCAGTTGCAAACCCCAATCCATACATATATATGGGGAGGTACGAGCTCCAACTCGGTTTTACAGTGAAAACTGCAGGAACTTCAAACCGGCACAAGGAAACACACTGAGAAACCAGATTAAAATTTCTCCTGCAACCCGTTCCCTTTGTGCTAGATGAACGAACGTCTCTCCACATGCTCAGTTCTGAGAGATTAGTGTGTGTGAATGTAGTCCTTCACCTAGCTTGTTGAGAACACAAAGTATCTTTTCAGTTGCAAACTCCACTCCATACATATATATGGGGAGGTACGAGAACCAAATCGGTTTTACAGTGAAACCTGCAGGAACATCAAACCGGCAATAGGAAACAGACTTTGTAACCAGAGTAAAAGTTTCCCCTGCAAACCTTTCCATTTGTGCTAGATGAACGAACGTGTCTCCAAATGCTCAGTTCTGAGAGATATGTGTGTGTGAAAGCCGCCCTTCACCTAGATTCTTGGGAACACATAGTTTCTTTTCACTTGCAAACTCCACTCCATACATATATATGGGGATGTACGAGCTCCAACTCGGTTTTACAGTGAAAACTGCTGGAATTTCAAACCGGCACTAGGAAAAAGACTGAGAAACCAGAGTATATTTTTCTCCTGCAAACCTTTCCTTTTGTGCTAGATGAACGAACGTCTCTCCACATGCTCAGTTTTGAGAGATAAGTGTGTGTGAAAGCCGTCCTTCACCTAGCTTGTTGGGAACACAAAGTTTCTTTTCAATTGCAAACACAACTCCATACATATATATGGGGAGGTACGAGCGCCAACTCGGTTTTACAGTGAAAAATGCAGGAACTTCAAACCGGCACTAGGAAACAAACTGGGAAACCAGAGTAAAAGTTTCACCTGCATCCCGTTCCCTTTGTGCTAGATGAACGAACGTATATCCACATGCTCAGTTCTGAGAGATAATTGTGTGTGGAAGTCGTCCTTCACCTAGCTTGTTGGGAAAACAAAGATTCTTTTCAGTTGCAAACTCCACTCCATACATATATATGGGGAGGTACGAGCTCCAACTCGGTTTTACAGTGAAAACTGCAGGAAATTCAAACCGGCACTAGAAAACATACTGTGATTCCAGAGTAAAATTTGTTATGCAACCCGTTCCCTTTTTGCTAGATGAACGAACGTCTATCCACATGCTCAGTTCTGAGAGATAAGTGTGTGTGAAAGCCGCCCTTCACCTAGCTTGTTGGGAACACAAAGATTCTTTTCACTTGCAAACTCCACTCCATACATATATATGGGGATGAACGAGCTCCAAATCTGTTTTACAGGAAAAAGGCAGGATCTTCAAACCGGCACTAGGAAACAGATTGAGAAACCAGAGTAAATGTTTCTCCTGCAATCCGTTCCCTTTGTGCTAGATGAACGAACGTCTCTCCACAAGTTCAGTTCTGAGAGATAAGTGTGTGTGAAAGCCGTCCTTCACCTAGCTTGTTGGGAACACAAAGTATATTTTCACTTGCAAACTCCACTCCATACATCTATATGGGGAGGTACGAGCTCCAACTCGGTTTACAGTGAAAACTGCAGGAACTTCAAACCGGCACTTGGAAACAGACTGAGAAACCAGAGTAAAACTTTCTCCTGCAACCCGTTCCCTTTGTGCTAGATGAACAAACGTCTCTCCACATGCTCAGTTCTGAGAGATAAGTGTGTGTGGAAACCGTACTTCACGTAGCTTGTTGGGAACACAAAGATTCTTTTCAGTTGCAAACCCCACTCCATACATATAAACGGCGAGGTACGAGCTCCAACTCGGTTTTACAGTGAAAACTGCAGGAACTTCAATCCGGCACTCGAAAACATACTGTGATTACAGAGAAAAAGTTTATCCTGCACACTGTTCCGTTTGTGCTAGATGAACGAATGTCTCTCCACATGCTCAGTTCTGAGAGCAAAGTGTGTGTGAAAGCCGCCCTTCAACTAGTTTGTTGGGAAAACAAAGTTTCTTTCAGTTGCAAACCCCAATGCATACATATATATGGGGAGGCACGAGCTCCAACTCGGTTTTACAGTGAAAACTGCAGGAACTTCAAACCGGCACTAGGAACAAGTCTGACAAACCAGAGTAAAATTTCCCCTGCAACCCGTTCCCTTTGTGTTAGATGAACAAAAGTCTCTCCACATGCTCAGTTCTGAGAGATAAGTGTGTGTGAAAGCCGTCCTTCACTTAGCTTGTTGGGAACACAAAGTTTCTTTTCACTTGCAAACTCCACTCCATACATATATATGGGGAGGTACGAGCCCCAATTTGGTTTTACAGAAAAAATGCAGGAACTTCAAACCTGCACTAGGAAACAGACTGAGATAACAGAGAAAAAGTTTCTCCTGCATCCCGTTCCATTTGATCTAGATGAACGAACGTCTCTCCACATGCTCAGTTCTGAGAGGTAAGTGTGTGTGAAAGCCGTCATTCACCTAGCTTGTTGGGAACACAAAGTTTCTTTTCATTTGCAAACCCCACACCATACAAATATATGGGGAAGTACGAGCTCCAACTCGGTTTTACTGTGAAAACTGCAGTAACTTCAAACCGGAACTAAGAAACAGACTGAGAACCAGAGTAAAATTTACTCCTGCAACCCGTTCCCTTTGTGCTAGATGAATGAATGTCTCTCCACATTCTCAGTTCTGAGGGATAAGTGTGTGTGAAAGCCGTCCTTCACCTAGCTTGTTGGGAACACAAATTTTCTTTTCAGTTGCAAACTCAACTCCGTACATATATATGGGAGGTACGAGCTCCAACTCGGTTTTACAGTGAAAACAGCAGGAACTTCAAACCGGCTCTAGGAAACAGACTAAAAAAACAGAGAAAAATTTTCCCCTGCAAACCGTTCACTTTGTGCTAGATGAACGAACGTCTCTCCACATGCTCAGTTTTGAGAGATAAGTGTGTGTGAAAGCAGTCCTTCACCTAGCTTGTTGGGAACACAAAGTTGCTTTTCAGTTGCAAACTCCACTCCATACATATATATGGGGTGGTACGAGTTACAACTCGGTTTTATAGTGAAAACTGCTGGAAATTCAAACCGGCACTAGGAAACAGACTGAGAAACCAGAGTAAAATTTCTCCTTCAACACGTTCCCTTTGTGCTAGATGAACGAACGTCTCTCCACATACTCAGTTCTGAGTGATAAGTGTGTGTGAAAGCCGTCCTTCAACAAGCTTGTTGGGAACACAAAGTTTCTTTTCACTTGCAAACTCCACTCCATACATATATATGGGAAGGTAAGAGTTCCAATTCTGTTTTACAGGAAAAAGGCAGGACCTTCAAACCTGCACTAGGAAACAGACTGAGATACCAGAGTAAAAGTTTCTCCTGCAACCCGTTCCATTTGTGCTAGATGAACGAACGTCTCTCCACTTGCTCAGTTCTGAGAGATAAGTGGTGTGAAAGCCGTCCTTCACCTAGCTTGTTTGGAACACAAAGTTTCTTTTCACTTGCAAACTCCACTCATTACGTATATATGGGGACGTACGAGCTCCAACTCGATTTTACAGTGAAAACTGCAGGAATTTCAAACCGGCACTAGGAAACAGACTGAGAAACCAGAGTTAAAGTTTCCCCTGCCACCAGTTCCCTTTGTGCTGGATGAACGAACGTCTCTCCAGATGCTCAGTTCTGAGAGATAAGTGTGTGTGAAAGCCGTCCTTCACCTATCTTGTTGGGAATACAAAGTATCTTTTCAGTTGCAAACTCCACTCCATACATATATATGGGGAGGTACGAGCTCCAAATCGTGTTTACAGTGAAAACGGCAGGAACTTCAAACCGGCACTAGGAAACAGACTGAGATACCAGAGTAAAAGTTTGACCTGCAAACCGTTCCCATTGTTCTAATGAACGAACTTCTCTCCACATGCTCAGTTCTGAGAGATAAGTGTGTGTGAAAGCCGTCCTTCAAGTAGCTTGTTGGGAACACAAAATTTCTTTTCACTTGCAAACTCCACTCTATAGTATGTATGTGGAGGTACGAGCTCCAATTCGGTTTTACAGGAAAAAGGCAGGATCTTCAAACCAGCACTAGGAAACAGACTGAGATACAAGAGTAAAACTTTCTCCTGAAAAACTTTCCATTTGTGATAGATGTACGAAGGTCTCTCCACATGCTCACTTCTGAGAGAAATCTGTGTGTGAAAGCCGTTCTTCACCAAGCTTGTTGGGAACACAAAGTTTCTTTTTAGTTGCAAACCCCACTCCATACATATATTTGGGGTGGTACGAGCTCCAACAGGGTTTTACCGTGAAAACTACTGGAACTTCAAACCGGCAATAGGAAACAGACTGAGAAACCAGAGTAAAAGTTTCTCTTGCAACCCGTTCCCTTTGTGCTAGATGAATGAACGTCTCTCCACATGCTCAGTTCTGAGAGTTAAGTGTGTGTGAAAGCCGTACTTCACCTAGATTGTTGGGAACACAAAGTATCTTTTCAGTTGCAAACTCCACTCCATACATATATATGGGGAGGTACGAGCTCCAACTCTGTTTTACAGTGAAAACTGCAGGAACTTCAAACCGGCACTAGGAAACACACTGAGAATACAGAGTAAAAGTTTTCCTGCAACCCGTTCCCTTTGTGCTAGATGAACGAACGTCCCTCCACATGCTCAGTTCTGAGAGATAAATGTGTGTGAAAGACGTCCTTCAACTAGCTTGTTGGGAAAACAAAGTTTCTTTTAGTTGCAAACCCCAATGCATACATATATATGGGGAGGCACGAGTTCCAACTCGGTTTTACAGTGAAAACTGCAGGAACTTCAAACCGGCACTAGGAACAAGTCTGACAAACCAGAGTAAAATTTCCCCTGCAACCCGTTCCCTTTGGGTTAGATGAAAGAAAGTCTCTCCACATGCTCAGTTCTGAGAGATAAGTGTGTATGAAAGCCGTCCTTCACCTAGCTTGTTGGGAACACAAAGTTTCTTTTCACTTGCAAACTCCACTCCATACATATATATGGGGAGGTACGAGCCCCAATTCGGTTTTACAGGAAAAAGGCAGGAACTTCAAACCTGCACTAGGAAACAGACTGAGATAACAGAGAAAAAGTTTCTCCTGCATCCCGTTCCATTTGATCTAGATGAACGAACGTCTCTCCACATGCTCAGTTCTGAGAAATGTGTGTGTGAAAGCCGTTCTTCACCTAGCTTGTTGGGAACACAAGTTTCTTTTCATTTGCAAACCCCACACCATACAAATATATGGGGAGGTACGAGCTCCAACTCGGTTTTACAGTGAAAACTGCAGTAACTTCAAACCGGAACTAAGAAACAGACTGAGAACCAGAGTAAAATTTACACCTGCAACCCGTTCCCTTTGTGCTAGATGAATGAATGTCTCTCCACATACTCAGTTCTGAGGGATAAGTGTGTGTGAAAGCCGTCCTTCACCTAGCTTGTTGGGAACACAAATTTTCTTTTCAGTTGCAAACTCAACTCCATACATATATATGGGAGGTACGAGCTCCAACTTGATTTTACAGTGAAAACTGCAGGAACTTCAAACTGGCACTAGGAAACAGACTGAGAATCCAGAGTAAAAGTTTCTCCTGCTAACCGTTCCATTTGTGCTAGATGAACGAACGTCTCTCCACATGCTAGGTTCTGAGAGATAAGTGTGTGTGAAAGCCGTCCTTCACCAAGCTTGTTGGGAACACAAAGTTTCTATTCAATTGCAAAATACACTCCATACATATATACGGGGATGTACGAGCTCCAACTCGGTTTTACAGTGAAAACAGCAGGAACTTCAAACCGGCTCTAGGAAACAGACTAAAAAAACAGAGAAAAATTTTCCCCTGCAAACCGTTCACTTTGTGCTAGAAGAACGAACGTCTCTCCACATGCTCAGTTTTGAGAGATAAGTGTGTGTGAAAGCCGTCTTTCACCTCGCTTGTTGGGAACACAAAGTTGCTTTTCAGTTGCAAACTCCACTCCATACATATATATGGGGTGGTACGAGTTACAACTCGGTTTTATAGTGAAAACTGCTGGAAATTCAAACCGGTCCTAGGAAACAGACTGAGAAACCAGAGTAAAATTTCTCCTTCAACACGTTCCCTTTGTGCTAGATGAACGAACGTCTCTCCACATACTCAGTTCTGAGTGATAAGTGTGTGTGAAAGCCGTCCTTCAACAAGCTTGTTGGGAACACAAAGTTTCTTTTCACTTGCAAACTCCACTCCATACATATATATGGGAAGGTAAGAGTTCCAATTCTGTTTTACAGGAAAAAGGCAGGACCTTCAAACCTGCACTAGGAAACAGACTGAGATACCAGAGTAAAAGTTTCTCCTGCAACCCGTTCCATTTGTGCTAGATGAACGAACGTCTCTCCACTTGCTCAGTTCTGAGAGATAAGTGGTGTGAAAGCCGTCCTTCACCTAGCTTGTTTGGAACACAAAGTTTCTTTTCACTTGCAAACTCCACTCATTACGTATATATGGGGACGTACGAGCTCCAACTCGATTTTACAGTGAAAACTGCAGGAATTTCAAACCGGCACTAGGAAACAGACTGAGAAACCAGAGTTAAAGTTTCCCCTGCCACCCGTTCCCTTTGTGCTGGATGAACGAACGTCTCTCCAGATGCTCAGTTCTGAGAGATAAGTGTGTGTGAAAGCCGTCCTTCACCTATCTTGTTGGGAATACAAAGAATCTTTTCAGTTGCAAACTCCACTCCATACATATATATGGGGAGGTACGAGCTCCAAATCGTTTTTACAGTGAAAACGGCAGGAACTTCAAACCGGCACTAGGAAACAGACGGAGATACCAGAGTAAAAGTTTGACCTGCAACCCGTTCCCATTGTTCTAATTAACGAACTTCTCTCCACATGCTCAGTTCTGAGAGATAAGTGTGTGTGAAAGCCGTCCTTCAAGTAACTTGTTGGGAACACAAAATTTCTTTTCACTTGCAAACTCCACTCTATAGTATGTATGTGGAGGTACGAGCTCCAATTCGGTTTTACAGGAAAAAGGCAGGATCTTCAAACCAGCACTAGGAAACAGACTGAGATACCAGAGTAAAACTTTCTCCTGAAAAACTTTCCATTTGTGATAGATGTACGAAGGTCTCTAAACATGCTCACTTCTGAGAGAAATCTGTGTGTGAAAGCCGTTCTTCACCAAGCTTTTTGGAAACACAAAGATTCTTTTCAGGTGCAAAATCCACACTGTATATATATATGGGTATTTACGAGCTCCAACTCGGTTTTACAGTGAAAACTGCAGGAACTTCAAACCTGTACTAGGAAACAGACTGAGAATCCAGAGCAAAGTTTCTCCTGTAACCCGTTCCCTATGTGCTAGATGAACGAACATCTCTCCACATGCTCAGTTCTGAGAGAAATGTGTGTGTGAAAGCCTTCCTTCACCTAGATTGTGGGAACACAAAGTTTCTTTTCAATTGCAAACTCCACTCCATACATTTATATTGGGAGGTACGAGCTCCAACTCGGTTTTACAGTGAAAACGGCAGGAACTTCAAACAGGCACTAGGAAACAGACTGAGATAATAGAGTAAAAGTTTGTCATGCAAACAGTTCCCTTTGTGCTACATGAACGAACGTCTCTCCACATGCTCAGTTCTGAGAGATAAGTGTGTGTGAAAGCCGTCCTTCACCTAGCTTGTTGGGAACACAAAGTTTCTTTTCACTTGCAAACTCCACTCCATATATATATATGTGGAGGTACGAGCTCCAACTCTGTTTTACAGTGAAAACGTCAGTAACTTCAAACCAGCACTAGGAAACAGACTGAGAGACCAGAGAACAATTTTTTCCTGCAACCCGTTCCCTTTGTGCTACATGAACGAACGTCTCTCCACATGCTCGGTTCTGAGAGATAAGTGTGTGTGAAAGCCGCTCTTCAACTAGCTTGATGGGAACACAAAGTTTGTTTTCACTTGCAAACTACACTCCATACATATATATGGGAAGGTACGAGCTATAACTAGGTTTTACATTGAAAACTGCAGGAACTTCAAACTGGCACTAGGAAACAGACTGAGAAACCAGACAAAAATTTTCCCTGCAAACAGTTCCCTTTGTGCTAGATGAACGAAATTCTTTCCACATGCTCAGTTCTGAGAGATAAGCGTGTGTGAAAGCCGCCCTTCACCTAGCTTGTTGGGAACACAAAGTTTCTTTTCAGTTGCAAACTTCACACAATACATATATATGGTGAGGTAAGAGCTATAACTCGGTTTTACAGTGAAATCGGCAGGAACTTCAAACCGGCACTAGGAAACAGACTGAGAATTCAGAGTAAAAGTTTCTCCTGCAACCCGTTCCTTTGTGCTAGATGAACGAACGTCTCTCCACATGCTCAGTTCTGAGAGATAAGTGAGTGTGAAAGCCGTCCTTCACCTAGCTTGTTGGGAACACAAAGTTTCCTTTCACTTGCAAAACACACTCCATACAAATATATGGGGAGGAACGAGCTCCAACTCGGTTTTACAGTGAAATCTGCAGGATCTTCAAACCAGCACTAGGAAACAGACTGAGAAACCAGAGTAAAACTTTCCCCTGCAACCCGTACCCTTTGTGTTAAATGAACTAACGTCTCTCCACATGCTCAATTCTGAGAAATATGTGTGTGTGAAAGCCGTACTTCACCTAGCTTGTTGGGAACACAAAGTTCTTTTTCACTTGCAAACTCCACTCCATATATATATATGGGGAGGTACGAACTCCAACTCTGATTTACAGTGAAAACGTCAGTAACTTCAAACCAGCACTAGGAAACAGACTGAGAAACCAGAGAATAATTTTTTCCTGCAACCCGTTCCCTTTGTGCTAGATGAACGAACGTCTCTCCACATGCTCAGTTCTGAGAGATAATTGTGCATGAAAGCCGTCCTTCAACTAGCTTGTTGGGAACACAAAGATTCTTTTCATTTGCAAACCCCACTCCATACATATATATGGGGAGGTACGAGCTCCAACACGTTTTTACAGTGTAAACTGCTGGAATTTCAAACCGGCACTAGGAAACAGACTGAGAAACCAGAGAAAATGTTTCTCCTGCAAACCGTTACCTTTGTGCTAGATGAAAGAACGTCTCTCCACATGCTCAGTTCTGAGTGAAAAGTGGGTGTGAAAGCCGTCCTTTACCTAGCTTGTTGGGAACACAAAGTTTCTTTTCAGTTGCAAACTCCACTCCATACATATATATGGGCAGATACGAGCACCAACTCTGTTTTACATTGAAAACTGCATTAACTTCAACACGGCACTAGGAAAAAGTATGAGAAACCAGAGTAAAATTTCTCCTGCAACCCGTTCCCTTTGTGCTAGATGAACGAACGTCTCTCCACATGCTCAGTTGTGAGAGATAAGTGTGTGTGAAAGCCGTCCTTCACCTAGGTTGTTGGGAACAAAAAGTTTCTTTTCAGTTGCAAACTCCACTCCATATATATAAATGGGTGGTACGAGCTCCAAATCGCTTTTATAGTGAAAACTGCAGGAACTCCAAACCGGCACTAGGAAACAGACTGAGAAACCAGAGAAAAAGTTTACCCTGCAACCCGTTCCCTTTGTGCTAGATGAACGAACGTCTCTCCACATGCTCAGTTCTGAGAGATAAGTGTGTGTGAAAGCCGTCCTTCAACTAGCTTGTTGGGAACACAAAGTTTCTTTTCAGTTGCAAACTCCAATCCAGACATATATACGGGGAGGTACGAGCTCCAATTCGGTTTTACAGGGAAAAGGCAAGAACTACAAACCGGCACTAGGAAACAGACTGAGAAACCAGAGAAATTGTTTCTCCTGCAAACCTTTCCATTTGTGCTAGATGAACGAACGTCTCTCCACATGCTCAGTTCTTAGAGATAAGTGGGTGTGAAAGCCGCACTTCAACTAGCTTGTTGGGAACACAAAGTTTCATTTCAGTTGCAAACTCCACTCCATACATATATATGGGCAGGTACGAGCTCCAACTCGGTTTTACAGTGAAAACTGCAGGAACTTCAAACCGGCACTAAGAAACAGACTGAGAAACCAGAGTAAAACTTTCCCCTGCAACCCGTACCCTTTGTGTTAAATGAACTAACGTCTCTCCACATGCTCAGTTCTGAGAAATATGTGTGTGTGAAAGCCGTACTTCACCTAGCTTGTTGGGAACACAAAGTTCCTTTTCACTTGCAAACTCCACTCCATATATATATATGGGGAGGTACGAGCTCCAACTCTGTTTTACAGTGAAAACGTCAGTAACTTCAAACCAGCACTAGAAACAGACTGAGAGATCAGAGAACAATTTTTTCCTGCAACCCGTTCCCTTTGTGCTACATGAACGAACGTCTCTCCACATGCTCGGTTCTGAGAGATAAGTGTGTGTGAAAGCCGTTCTTCAACTAGCTTGTTGGGAACACAAAGTTTGTTTTCACTTGCAAACTACACTCCATACATATATATGGGAAGGTACGAGCTATAACTCGGTTTTACATTGAAAACTGCAGGAACTTCAAACTGGCACTAGGAAACAGACTGAGAAACCAGAGAAAAAGTTTACACTGCAACCCGTTCCCTTTGTGCTAGATGAACGAACGTCTCTCCACATGCTCAGTTCTGAGAGATAATTGTGCGTGAAAGCCGTCCTTCAACTAGCTTGTTGGGAACACAAAGATTCTTTTCAGTTGCAAACCCCACTCCATACATATATATGGGGAGGTATGAGCTCCAACACGTTTTTACAGTGTAAACTGCTGGAACTTCAAACCGGCACTAGGAAACAGACTGTGAATCCAGAGAAAATGTTTCTCCTGCAAACCGTTACCTTTGTGCTAGATGAAAGAACGTCTCTCCACATGTTCAGTTCTGAGTGATAAGTGGGTGTGAAAGCCGTCCTTTACCTAGCTTGTTGGGAACACAAAGTTTCTTTTCAGTTGCAAACTCCACTCCATACATATATATGGGCAGATACGAGCACCAACTGGGTTTTACAGTGAAAACTGCAGGAACTTCAACACGGCACTAGGAAACAGTATGAGAAACCAGAGTAAAATTTCTCCTGCAACCCGTTCCCTTTGTGCTAGATGAACGAACGTCTCTCCACATGCTCAGTTGTGAGAGATAAGTGTGTGTGAAAGCCGTCCTTCACCTAGCTTGTTGGGAACAAAAAGTTTCTTTTCAGTTGCAAACTCCACTCCATACATATATATGGGGGGTACGAGCTCCAAATCGATTTTATAGTGAAAACTGCTGGAACTTCAAACCGGCACTAGGGAACAGAATGAGAAATCAGAGTAATAGTTTCTCCTGCAACCCGTTCCCTTTGTGCTAGATGAACGAACTTCTCCCCACATACTCAGTTCTGAGAGATAATTGTGTGTTAAAGCTGTCTTTCACTTAGCTTGTTTGGAACACACAGTTTCTTTTCAGTTGCAAACTCCACTCCATACATATATATGGGGAGGTACGAGCTCCAACTCCGTTTTACAGTGTAAATTGCAGGAACTTCAAACCGGCAGTAGGAAACAGACTGAGAAACCAGAGTAAAAGTTCCTACTGCAACCCGTTCCCTTTGTGCTAGATGAATGAACGTCTCTCCACATGCTCAGTTCTGAGATGTAAGTGTGTGTGAAAGCTGTCCTTCACCTAGCTTGTTGGGAAAACAAAGTTTCTTTTCACTTGCAAACTCCACACCATACATATATAAGGGGAGGTACGATCTCCAACTCGGTTTTACAGTGAAAACTGCAGGAACTCCAAACCGGCACTAGGAAACAGACTGAGAAACCAGAGAAAAATTTTACCCTGCAACCCTTTCCCTTTGTGCTAGATGAACGGACGTCTCTCCACATGCTCAGTTCTGAGAGATAAGTGTGTGTGAAAGCCGTCCTTCACCTAACTTGTTGGGAACACAAAGTTTCTTTTCAGTTGCAAACTCCAATCCAGACATATATACGGGGAGGTACGAGCTCCAATTCGGTTTTACAGGAAAAAGGCAAGAACTAAAGACCGGCACTAGGAAAAAGACTGAGAAACCAGAGAAAATGTTTCTCCTGCAAACCGTTCCATTTGTGCTAGATGAACGAACGTCTCTCCACATGCTCAGTTCTTAGAGATAAGTGGGTGTGAAAGCCGTCCTTCACCTAGCTTGTTGGGAACACAAAGTTTCTTTTCAGTTGCAAACTCCACTCCATACATATATATGGGCAGGTACGAGCACCAACTCGGTTTTACAGTGAAAACTGCAGTAACTTTAAAACGGCACTAGGAAACAGACTGAGAAACCAGATTAAAAGTTTCACCAGCAAACCGTTCCATTTGTGCTAGATGAACGAACGTCTCTCCAAATGCTCAGTTCTGAGAGATAAGTGTGTGTGAAAGACGTCCTTCACCTATCTTGTTGGGAACACAAAGATTCTTTTCAGTTGCAAACTCCACTCCATACAAATATATGGGGAAGTACGAGCTCCAAATCGGTTTTACAGTGAAAACTGCAGGAACTTCAACACGGCACTAGGAAACAGTATGAGAAACCAGACTAAAATTTCTCCTGCAACCCGTTCCCTTTGTGCTAGATGAACGAGCGTCTCTCCACATGCTCAGTTGTGAGAGATAAGTGTGTGTGAAAGCCGTCCTTCACCTAGCTTGTTGGGAACACAAAGTTTCTTTTCAGTTGCAAACTCCACTCCATACATATATATGGGGAGGTACGAGCTCCAACACGTTTTTACAGTGTAAACTCCTGGAACTTCAAACCGGCACTAGGAAACAGACTGAGAAACCAGAGAAAATGTTTCTCCTGCAAACCGATACCTTTGTGCTAGATGAAAGAACGTCTCTCCACATGCTCAGTTCTGAGTGATAAGTGGGTGTGAAAGCCGTCCTTTACCTAGCTTGTTGGGAACACAAAGTTTCTTTTCAGTTGCAAACTCCACCCCATACATATATATGGGCAGATACGAGCACCAACTGAGTTTTACAGTGAAAACTGCAGGAACTTCAACAAGGCACTAGGAAACAGTATGAGAAACCAGAGTAAAATTTCTCCTGCAACCCGTTCCCTTTGTGCTAGATGAACGAAAGTCTCTCCACATGCTCAGTTGTGAGAGATAAGTGTGTGTGAAAGCCGTCCTTCACCTAGCTTGTTGGGAACAAAAAGTTTCTTTTCAGTTGCAAACTCCACTCCATACATATATATGGGGGGTACGAGCTCCAAATCGATTTTATAGTGAAAACTGCTGGAACTTCACACCGGCACTAGGGAACAGAATGAGAAATCAGAGTAATAGTTTCTCCTGCAACCCGTTCCCTTTGTGCTAGATGAACGAACTTCTCCCCACATGCTCAGTTCTGAGAGATAATTGTGTGTTAAAGCTGTCTTTCACCTAGCTTGTTTGGAACACACAGTTTCTTTTCACTTGCAAACTCCACACCATACATATATATGGGGAGGTACGATCTCCAACTTGTTTTTACAGTGAAAACTGCAGGAACTCCAAACCGGCACTAGGAATCAGACTGAGAAACCAGAGAAAATGTTTCTCCTGCAAACCGTTACCTTTGTGCTAGATGAAAGAACGTCTCTCCACATGCTCAGTTCTGAGTGAAAAGTGGGTGTGAAAGCCGTCCTTTACCTAGCTTGTTGGGAACACAAAGTTTCTTTTCAGTTGCAAACTCCACTCCATACATATATATGGGCAGATACGAGCACCAACTCTGTTTTACATTGAAAACTGCAGGAACTTCAACACGGCACTAGGAAACAGTATGAGAAACCAGAGTAAAATTTCTCCTGCAACCCGTTCCCTTTGTGCTAGATGAACGAACGTCTCTCCACATGCTCAGTTGTGAGAGATAAGTGTGTGTGAAAGCCTTCCTTCACCTAGGTTGTTGGGAACAAAAAGTTTCTTTTCAGTTGCAAACTCCACTCCATATATATAAATGGGTGGTACGAGCTCCAAATCGCTTTTATAGTGAAAACTGCAGGAACTCCAAACCGGCACTAGGAAACAGACTGAGAAACCAGAGAAAAAGTTTACCCTGCAACCCGTTCCCTTTGTGCTAGATGAACGAACGTCTCTCCACATGCTCAGTTCTGAGAGATAAGTGTGTGTGAAAGCCGTGCTTCACCTAGCTTGTTGGGAACACAAAGTTTCTTTTCAGTTGCAAACTCCAATCCAGACATATATACGGGGAGGTACGAGCTCCAATTCGGTTTTACAGGGAAAAGGCAAGAACTACAAACCGGCACTAGGAAACAGACTGAGAAACCAGAGAAAATGTTTCTCCTGCAAACCTTTCCATTTGTGCTAGATGAACGAACGTCTCTCCACATGCTCAGTTCTTAGAGATAAGTGGGTGTGAAAGCCGCACTTCAACTAGCTTGTTGGGAACACAAAGTTTCATTTCAGTTGCAAACTCCACTCCATACATATATATGGGCAGGTACGAGCTCCAACTCGGTTTTACAGTGAAAACTGCAGGAACTTCAAACCGGCACTAAGAAACAGACTGAGAAACCAGAGTAAAACTTTCCCCTGCAACCCGTACCCTTTGTGTTAAATGAACTAACGTCTCTCCACATGCTCAGTTCTGAGAAATATGTGTGTGTGAAAGCCGTACTTCACCTAGCTTGTTGGGAACACAAAGTTCCTTTTCACTTGCAAACTCCACTCCATATATATATATGGGGAGGTACGAGCTCCAACTCTGTTTTACAGTGAAAACGTCAGTAACTTCAAACCAGCACTAGAAACAGACTGAGAGACCAGAGAACAATTTTTTCCTGCAACCCGTTCCCTTTGTGCTACATGAACGAACGTCTCTCCACATGCTCGGTTCTGAGAGATAAGTGTGTGTGAAAGCCGTTCTTCAACTAGCTTGTTGGGAACACAAAGTTTGTTTTCACTTGCAAACTACACTCCATACATATATATGGGAAGGTACGAGCTATAACTCGGTTTTACATTGAAAACTGCAGGAACTTCAAACTGGCACTAGGAAACAGACTGAGAAAGCAGAGAAAAAGTTTACACTGCAACCCGTTCCCTTTGTGCTAGATGAACGAACGTCTCTCCACATGCTCAGTTCTGAGAGATAATTGTGCGTGAAAGCCGTCCTTCAACTAGCTTGTTGGGAACACAAAGTTTCTTTTCAGTTGCAAACCCCACTCCATACATATATATGGGGAGGTATGAGCTCCAACACGTTTTTACAGTGTAAACTGCTGGAACTTCAAACCGGCACTAGGAAACAGACTGTGAAACCAGAGAAAATGTTTCTCCTGCAAACCGTTACCTTTGTGCTAGATGAAAGAACGTCTCTCCACATGCTCAGTTCTGAGTGATAAGTGGGTGTGAAAGCCGTCCTTTACCTAGCTTGTTGGGAACACAAAGTTTCTTTTCAGTTGCAAACTCCACTCCATACATATATATGGGCAGATACGAGCACCAACTGGGTTTTACAGTGAAAACTGCAGGAACTTCAACACGGCACTAGGAAACAGTATGAGAAACCAGAGTAAAATTTCTCCTGCAACCCGTTCCCTTTGTGCTAGATGAACGAACGTCTCTCCACATGCTCAGTTGTGAGAGATAAGTGTGTGTGAAAGCCGTCCTTCACCTAGCTTGTTGGGAACAAAAAGTTTCTTTTCAGTTGCAAACTCCACTCCATACATATATATGGGGGGTACGAGCTCCAAATCGATTTTATAGTGAAAACTGCTGGAACTTCAAACCGGCACTAGGGAACAGAATGAGAAATCAGAGTAATAGTTTCTCCTGCAACCCGTTCCCTTTGTGCTAGATGAACGAACTTCTCCCCACATACTCAGTTCTGAGAGATAATTGTGTGTTAAAGCTGTCTTTCACTTAGCTTGTTTGGAACACACAGTTTCTTTTCAGTTGCAAACTCCACTCCATACATATATATGGGGAGGTACGAGCTCCAACTCCGTTTTACAGTGTAAATTGCAGGAACTTCAAACCGGCAGTAGGAAACAGACTGAGAAACCAGAGTAAAAGTTCCTACTGCAACCCGTTCCCTTTGTGCTAGATGAATGAACGTCTCTCCACATGCTCAGTTCTGAGATGTAAGTGTGTGTGAAAGCTGTCCTTCACCTAGCTTGTTGGGAAAACAAAGTTTCTTTTCACTTGCAAACTCCACACCATACATATATAAGGGGAGGTACGATCTCCAACTCGGTTTTACAGTGAAAACTGCAGGAACTCCAAACCGGCACTAGGAAACAGACTGAGAAACCAGAGAAAAATTTTACCCTGCAACCCTTTCCCTTTGTGCTAGATGAACGGACGTCTCTCCACATGCTCAGTTCTGAGAGATAAGTGTGTGTGAAAGCCGTCCTTCACCTAACTTGTTGGGAACACAAAGTTTCTTTTCAGTTGCAAACTCCAATCCAGACATATATACGGGGAGGTACGAGCTCCAATTCGGTTTTACAGGAAAAAGGCAAGAACTAAAGACCGGCACTAGGAAAAAGACTGAGAAACCAGAGAAAATGTTTCTCCTGCAAACCGTTCCATTTGTGCTAGATGAACGAACGTCTCTCCACATGCTCAGTTCTTAGAGATAAGTGGGTGTGAAAGCCGTCCTTCACCTAGCTTGTTGGGAACACAAAGTTTCTTTTCAGTTGCAAACTCCACTCCATACATATATATGGGCAGGTACGAGCACCAACTCGGTTTTACAGTGAAAACTGCAGTAACTTTAAAACGGCACTAGGAAACAGACTGAGAAACCAGATTAAAAGTTTCACCAGCAAACCGTTCCATTTGTGCTAGATGAACGAACGTCTCTCCAAATGCTCAGTTCTGAGAGATAAGTGTGTGTGAAAGACGTCCTTCACCTATCTTGTTGGGAACACAAAGATTCTTTTCAGTTGCAAACTCCACTCCATACATATATATGGGGGGTACGAGCTCCAAATCGATTTTATAGTGAAAACTGCTGGAACTTCACACCGGCACTAGGGAACAGAATGAGAAATCAGAGTAATAGTTTCTCCTGCAACCCGTTCCCTTTGTGCTAGATGAACGAACTTCTCCCCACATGCTCAGTTCTGAGAGATAATTGTGTGTTAAAGCTGTCTTTCACCTAGCTTGTTTGGAACACACAGTTTCTTTTCACTTGCAAACTCCACACCATACATATATATGGGGAGGTACGATCTCCAACTTGTTTTTACAGTGAAAACTGCAGGAACTCCAAACCGGCACTAGGAATCAGACTGAGAAACCAGAGAAAATGTTTCTCCTGCAAACCGTTACCTTTGTGCTAGATGAAAGAACGTCTCTCCACATGCTCAGTTCTGAGTGAAAAGTGGGTGTGAAAGCCGTCCTTTACATAGCTTGTTGGGAACACAAAGTTTCTTTTCAGTTGCAAACTCCACTCCATACATATATATGGGCAGATACGAGCACCAACTCTGTTTTACATTGAAAACTGCAGGAACTTCAACACGGCACTAGGAAACAGTATGAGAAACCAGAGTAAAATTTCTCCTGCAACCCGTTCCCTTTGTGCTAGATGAACGAACGTCTCTCCACATGCTCAGTTGTGAGAGATAAGTGTGTGTGAAAGCCTTCCTTCACCTAGGTTGTTGGGAACAAAAAGTTTCTTTTCAGTTGCAAACTCCACTCCATATATATAAATGGGTGGTACGAGCTCCAAATCGCTTTTATAGTGAAAACTGCAGGAACTCCAAACCGGCACTAGGAAACAGACTGAGAAACCAGAGAAAAAGTTTACCCTGCAACCCGTTCCCTTTGTGCTAGATGAACGAACGTCTCTCCACATGCTCAGTTCTGAGAGATAAGTGTGTGTGAAAGCCGTGCTTCACCTAGCTTGTTGGGAACACAAAGTTTCTTTTCAGTTGCAAACTCCAATCCAGACATATATACGGGGAGGTACGAGCTCCAATTCGGTTTTACAGGGAAAAGGCAAGAACTACAAACCGGCACTAGGAAACAGACTGAGAAACCAGAGAAAATGTTTCTCCTGCAAACCTTTCCATTTGTGCTAGATGAACGAACGTCTCTCCACATGCTCAGTTCTTAGAGATAAGTGGGTGTGAAAGCCGCACTTCAACTAGCTTGTTGGGAACACAAAGTTTCATTTCAGTTGCAAACTCCACTCCATACATATATATGGGCAGGTACGAGCTCCAACTCGGTTTTACAGTGAAAACTGCAGGAACTTCAAACCGGCACTAAGAAACAGACTGAGAAACCAGAGTAAAACTTTCCCCTGCAACCCGTACCCTTTGTGTTAAATGAACTAACGTCTCTCCACATGCTCAGTTCTGAGAAATATGTGTGTGTGAAAGCCGTACTTCACCTAGCTTGTTGGGAACACAAAGTTCCTTTTCACTTGCAAACTCCACTCCATATATATATATGGGGAGGTACGAGCTCCAACTCTGTTTTACAGTGAAAACGTCAGTAACTTCAAACCAGCACTAGAAACAGACTGAGAGACCAGAGAACAATTTTTTCCTGCAACCCGTTCCCTTTGTGCTACATGAACGAACGTCTCTCCACATGCTCGGTTCTGAGAGATAAGTGTGTGTGAAAGCCGTTCTTCAACTAGCTTGTTGGGAACACAAAG
This sequence comes from Camelus bactrianus, assembly GCF_048773025.1. Classification (NCBI taxonomy): domain Eukaryota; kingdom Metazoa; phylum Chordata; class Mammalia; order Artiodactyla; family Camelidae; genus Camelus; species Camelus bactrianus. The sequence continues at coordinate 136,954,345 of NC_133539.1, read as the reverse complement.
TTTGTTTTCACTTGCAAACTACACTCCATACATATATATGGGAAGGTACGAGCTATAACTCGGTTTTACATTGAAAACTGCAGGAACTTCAAACTGGCACTAGGAAACAGACTGAGAAACCAGAGAAAAAGTTTACACTGCAACCCGTTCCCTTTGTGCTAGATGAACGAACGTCTCTCCACATGCTCAGTTCTGAGAGATAATTGTGCGTGAAAGCCGTCCTTCAACTAGCTTGTTGGGAACACAAAGTTTCTTTTCAGTTGCAAACCCCACTCCATACATATATATGGGGAGGTATGAGCTCCAACACGTTTTTACAGTGTAAACTGCTGGAACTTCAAACCGGCACTAGGAAACAGACTGTGAAACCAGAGAAAATGTTTCTCCTGCAAACCGTTACCTTTGTGCTAGATGAAAGAACGTCTCTCCACATGCTCAGTTCTGAGTGATAAGTGGGTGTGAAAGCCGTCCTTTACCTAGCTTGTTGGGAACACAAAGTTTCTTTTCAGTTGCAAACTCCACTCCATACATATATATGGGCAGATACGAGCACCAACTGGGTTTTACAGTGAAAACTGCAGGAACTTCAACACGGCACTAGGAAACAGTATGAGAAACCAGAGTAAAATTTCTCCTGCAACCCGTTCCCTTTGTGCTAGATGAACGAACGTCTCTCCACATGCTCAGTTGTGAGAGATAAGTGTGTGTGAAAGCCGTCCTTCACCTAGCTTGTTGGGAACAAAAAGTTTCTTTTCAGTTGCAAACTCCACTCCATACATATATATGGGGGGTACGAGCTCCAAATCGATTTTATAGTGAAAACTGCTGGAACTTCAAACCGGCACTAGGGAACAGAATGAGAAATCAGAGTAATAGTTTCTCCTGCAACCCGTTCCCTTTGTGCTAGATGAACGAACTTCTCCCCACATACTCAGTTCTGAGAGATAATTGTGTGTTAAAGCTGTCTTTCACTTAGCTTGTTTGGAACACACAGTTTCTTTTCAGTTGCAAACTCCACTCCATACATATATATGGGGAGGTACGAGCTCCAACTCCGTTTTACAGTGTAAATTGCAGGAACTTCAAACCGGCAGTAGGAAACAGACTGAGAAACCAGAGTAAAAGTTCCTACTGCAACCCGTTCCCTTTGTGCTAGATGAATGAACGTCTCTCCACATGCTCAGTTCTGAGATGTAAGTGTGTGTGAAAGCTGTCCTTCACCTAGCTTGTTGGGAAAACAAAGTTTCTTTTCACTTGCAAACTCCACACCATACATATATAAGGGGAGGTACGATCTCCAACTCGGTTTTACAGTGAAAACTGCAGGAACTCCAAACCGGCACTAGGAAACAGACTGAGAAACCAGAGAAAAATTTTACCCTGCAACCCTTTCCCTTTGTGCTAGATGAACGGACGTCTCTCCACATGCTCAGTTGTGAGAGATAAGTGTGTGTGAAAGCCGTCCTTCACCTAGCTTGTTGGGAACACAAAGTTTCTTTTCAGTTGCAAACTCCACTCCATACATATATATGGGGAGGTACGAGCTCCAACACGTTTTTACAGTGTAAACTCCTGGAACTTCAAACCGGCACTAGGAAACAGACTGAGAAACCAGAGAAAATGTTTCTCCTGCAAACCGATACCTTTGTGCTAGATGAAAGAACGTCTCTCCACATGCTCAGTTCTGAGTGATAAGTGGGTGTGAAAGCCGTCCTTTACCTAGCTTGTTGGGAACACAAAGTTTCTTTTCAGTTGCAAACTCCACCCCATACATATATATGGGCAGATACGAGCACCAACTGAGTTTTACAGTGAAAACTGCAGGAACTTCAACAAGGCACTAGGAAACAGTATGAGAAACCAGAGTAAAATTTCTCCTGCAACCCGTTCCCTTTGTGCTAGATGAACGAAAGTCTCTCCACATGCTCAGTTGTGAGAGATAAGTGTGTGTGAAAGCCGTCCTTCACCTAGCTTGTTGGGAACAAAAAGTTTCTTTTCAGTTGCAAACTCCACTCCATACATATATATGGGGGGTACGAGCTCCAAATCGATTTTATAGTGAAAACTGCTGGAACTTCACACCGGCACTAGGGAACAGAATGAGAAATCAGAGTAATAGTTTCTCCTGCAACCCGTTCCCTTTGTGCTAGATGAACGAACTTCTCCCCACATGCTCAGTTCTGAGAGATAATTGTGTGTTAAAGCTGTCTTTCACCTAGCTTGTTTGGAACACACAGTTTCTTTTCACTTGCAAACTCCACACCATACATATATATGGGGAGGTACGATCTCCAACTCGGTTTTACAGTGAAAACTGCAGGAACTCCAAACCGGCACTAGGAATCAGACTGAGAAACCAGAGAAAATGTTTCTCCTGCAAACCGTTCCATTTGTGCTAGATGAACGAACGTCTCTCCACATGCTCAGTTCTTAGAGATAAGTGGGTGTGAAAGCCGTCCTTCACCTAGCTTGTTGGGAACACAAAGTTTCTATTCAGTTGCAAACTCCATTCCATACATATATATGGGCAGGTACGAGCACCAACTCGGTTTTACAGTGAAAACTGCAGTAACTTTAAAACGGCACTAGGAAACAGACTGAGAAACCAGATTAAAAGTTTCACCAGCAAACCATTCCATTTGTGCTAGATGAACGAACGTCTCTCCAAATGCTCAGTTCTGAGAGATAAGTGTGTGTGAAAGCCGTCCTTCACCTATCTTGTTGGGAACACAAAGATTCTTTTCAGTTGCAAACTGCACTCCATACAAATATATGGGGAAGTACGAGCTCCAAATCGGTTTTACAGTGAAAACTGCAGGAACTTCAACACGGCACTAGGAAACAGTATGAGAAACCAGACTAAAATTTCTCCTGCAACCCGTTCCCTTTGTGCTAGATGAACGAGCGTCTCTCCACATGCTCAGTTGTGAGAGATAATTGTGTGTGAAAGCCGTCCTTCACCTAGCTTGTTGGGAACACAAAGTTTCTTTTCAGTTGCAAACTCCACTCCATACATATATATGTGGGGTACGAGCCCCAAATCGGTTTTATAGTGAAAACTGATGGAACTTCAAACCGGCACTAGGAAACAGACTGAGAAACCAGAGAATAATTTTTTCCTGCAACCCGTTCCCTTTGTGCTAGATGAACGAACGTCTCTCCACATGCTCGTTTCTGAGAGATAAGTGTGTGTGAAAGCCGTCCTTCACCTAGCTTGTTGGGAACACAAAGTTTGTTTTCACTTGCAAACTACACTCCATACATATATATGGGAAGTTACGAGCTATAACTCGGTTTTACATTGAAAACTGCAGGAACTTCAAACTGGCACTAGGAAACAGACTGAGAAACCAGAGAAAAAGTTTACACTGCAACCCGTTCCCTTTGTGCTAGATGAACGAACGTCTCTCCACATGCTCAGTTCTGAGAGATAATTGTGCATGAAAGCCGTCCTTCAACTAGCTTGTTGGGAACACAAAGATTCTTTTCATTGGCAAACCCCACTCCATACATATATATGGGGAGGTACGAGCTCCAACACGTTTTTACAGTGTAAACTGCTGGAACTTCAAACCGGCACTAGGAAACAGACTGAGAAACCAGAGAAAATGTTTCTCCTGCAAACCGTTACCTTTGTGCTAGATGAAAGAACGTCTCTCCACATGCTCAGTTCTGAGTGATAAGTGGGTGTGAAAGCCGTCCTTTACCTAGCTTGTTGGGAACACAAAGTTTCTTTTCAGTTGCAAACTCCACTCCATACATATATATGGGCAGATACGAGCACCAACTCTGTTTTACATTGAAAACTGCAGGAACTTCAACACGGCACTAGGAAACAGTATGAGAAACCAGAGTAAAATTTCTCCTGCAACCCGTTCCCTTTGTGCTAGATGAACGAACGTCTCTCCACATGCTCAGTTGTGAGAGATAAGTGTGTGTGAAAGCCGTCCTTCACCTAGGTTGTTGGGAACAAAAAGTTTCTTTTCAGTTGCAAACTCCACTCCATATATATAAATGGGTGGTACGAGCTCCAAATCGCTTTTATAGTGAAAACTGCAGGAACTCCAAACCGGCACTAGGAAACAGACTGAGAAACCAGAGAAAATGTTTCTCCTGCAAACCGTTCCATTTGTGCTAGATGAACGAACGTCTCTCCACATGCTCAGTTCTTAGAGATAAGTGGGTGTGAAAGCCGCACTTCAACTAGCTTGTTGGGAACACAAAGTTTCATTTCAGTTGCAAACTCCACTCCATACATATATATGGGCAGGTACGAGCTCCAACACGGTTTTACAGTGAAAACTGCAGGAACTTCAAACCGGCACTAAGAAACAGACTGAGAAACCAGAGTAAAACATTCCCCTGCAACCCGTACCCTTTGTGTTAAATGAACTAACGTCTCTCCACATGCTCAGTTCTGAGAAATATGTGTGTGTGAAAGCCGACTTCACCTAGCTTGTTGGGAACACAAAGTTCCTTTTCACTTGCCAACTCCACTCCATATATATGTATGGGGAGGTACGAACTCCAACTCTGTTTTACAGTGAAAACGTCAGTAACTTCAAACCAGCACTAGGAAACAGACTGAGAGACCAGAGAACAATTTTTTCCTGCAACCCGTTCCCTTTGTGCTACATGAACGAACGTCTCTCCACATGGTCGGTTCTGAGAGATAAGTGTGTGTGAAAGCCGTTCTTCAACTAGCTTGTTGGGAACACAAAGTTTGTTTTCACTTGCAAACTACACTCCATACATATATATGGGAAGGTACGAGCTATAACTCGGTTTTACATTGAAAACTGCAGGAACTTCAAACTGGCACTAGGAAACAGACTGAGAAACCAGAGAAAAAGTTTACACTGCAACCCGTTCCCTTTGTGCTAGATGAACGAAGGTCTCTCCACATGCTCAGTTCTGAGAGATAATTGTGCGTGAAAGCCGTCCTTCAACTAGCTTGTTGGGAACACAAAGTTTCTTTTCAGTTGCAAACCCCACTCCATACCTATATATGGGGAGGTATGAGCTCCAACACGTTTTTACAGTGTAAACTGCTGGAACTTCAAACCGGCACTAGGAAACAGACTGAGAAACCAGAGAAAATGTTTCTCCTGCAAACCGTTACCTTTGTGCTAGATGAAAGAACGTCTCTCCACATGCTCAGTTCTGAGTGATAAGTGGGTGTGAAAGCCGTCCTTTACTTAGCTTGTTGGGAACAAAAAGTTTCTTTTCAGTAGCAAACTCCACTCCATACATATATATGGGGGGTACGAGCTCCAAATCGATTTTATAGTGAAAACTGCTGGAACTTCAAACCGGCACTAGGGAACAGAATGAGAAATCAGAGTAATAGTTTCTCCTGCAACCCGTTCCCTTTGTTCTAGATGAACGAACTTCTCCCCACATACTCAGTTCTGAGAGATAATTGTGTGTTAAAGCTGTATTTCACCTAGCTTGTTTGGAACACACAGTTTGTTTTCAGTTGCAAACTCCACTCCATACATATATAAGGGGAGGTACGAGCTCCAACTCCGTTTTACAGTGTAAATTGCAGGAACTTCAAACCGGCAGTAGGAAACAGACTGAGAAACCAGAGTAAAAGTTTCTACTGCAACCCGTTCCCTTTGTGCTAGATGAATGAACGTCTCTCCACATGCTCAGTTCTGAGATGTAAGTGTGTGTGAAAGCTGTCCTTCACCTAGCTTGTTGGGAAAACAAAGTTTCTTTTCACTTGCAAACTCCACTCCATACATATATATGGGGAGGTACGAGCTCCAACTCGGTTTTACAGTGAAAACTGCAGGAACTCCAAACCGGCACTAGGAAACAGACTGAGAAACCAGAGAAAATGTTTCTCCTGCAAACCGTTACCTTTGTGCTAGATGAAAGAACGTCTCTCCACATGCTCAGTTCTGAGTGATAAGTGGGTGTGATAGCCGTCCTTTACTTAGCTTGTTGGGAACAAAAAGTTTCTTTTCAGTAGCAAACTCCACTCCATACATATATATGGGAGGTACGAGCTCCAACTCGGTTTTACAGTGAAAACTGCAGGAACTCCAAACCGGCACTAGGAAACAGACTGAGAAACCAGAGAAAAAGTTTACCCTGCAACCCGTTCCCTTTGTGCTAGATGAACGAACGTCTCTCCACATGCTCATTTCTGAGAGATAAGTGTGTGTGAAAGCCGTCCTTCACCTAGCTTGTTGGGAACACAAAGTTTCTTTTCAGTTGCAAACTCCAATCCAGACATATATACGGGGAGGTACGAGCTCCAATTCGGTTTTACAGGAAAAAGGTAAGAACTACACACCGGCACTAGGAAACAGACTGAGAAACCAGAGAAAATGTTTCTCCTGCAAACCGTTCCATTTGTGCTAGATGAACGAACGTCTCTCCACATGCTCAGTTCTTAGAGATAAGTGGGTGTGAAAGCCGTCCTTCACCTAGCTTGTTGGGAACACAAAGTTTCTTTTCAGTTGCAAACTCCACTCCATACATATATATGGGCAGGTACGAGCACCAACTCGGTTTTACAGTGAAAACTTCAGTAACTTTAAAACGGCACTAGGAAACAGACTGAGAAACCAGATTAAAAGTTTCACCAGCAAACCGTTCCATTTGTGCTAGATGAACGAACGTCTCTCCAAATGCTCAGTTCTGAGAGATAAGTGTGTGTGAAAGACGTCCTTCACCTATCTTGTTGGGAACACAAAGATTCTTTTCAGTTGCAAACTCCACTCCATATAAATATATGGGGAAGTACGAGCTCCAAATCGGTTTTACAGTGAAAACTGCAGGAACTTCAACACGGCACTAGGAAACAGTATGAGAAACCAGACTAAAATTTCTCCTGCAACCCGTTCCCTTTGTGCTAGATGAACGAACGTCTCTCCACATGCTCAGTTCTGAGAAATAATTGTGTGTTAATGCTGTCCTTCACCTAGCTTGTTTGGAACACAAAGTTTCTTTTCACTTGCAAACTCCACTCCATACATATATATGGGGAGGTACGAGCTCCAACTCCGTTTTACAGTGAAAACTGCAGGAACTTCAAACCGGCACTAGGAAACAGACTGAGAAACCAGAGAAAAAGTTTACCCTGCAACCCGTTCCCTTTTTGCTAGATGAACGACCGTCTCTCCACATGCTCAGTTCTGAGAGATAAGTGTGTGTGAAAGCCGTCCTTCACCTAGCTTGTTGGGAACACAAAGATTCTTTTCAGTTGCAAACTCCAGTCCATACATATATATGGGGAGGTACAAGCTCAAATCTGTTTTACAGTGAAAACGGCAGGAACTTTAACCTGGCACTAGGAAACAGACTGAAATAATAGAGTAAAAGTTTGTCCTGCAACCCGTTCCCTTTGTTCTAGATGAACAAACGTCTCTCCAAATGCTCAGTTCTGAGAGATAAGAGTGTGTGAAAGCCGTCCTTCACCTAGCTTGTTGGAAACACAAAGTTTCTTTTCAGTTGCAAACTCCACTCCATATATATATATATGGGCAGGTACGAGCACCAACTCGGTTTTACAGTGAAAACTGCAGTAACTTTAAAACGGCACTAGGAAACAGACTGAGAAACCAGATTAAAAGTTTCACCAGCAAACCGTTCCATTTGTGCTAGATGAACGAACGTCTCTCCAAATGCTCAGTTCTGAGAGATAAGTGTGTGTGAAAGACGTCCTTCACCTATCTTGTTGGGAACACAAAGATTCTTTTCAGTTGCAAACTCCACTCCATACAAATATATGGGGAAGTACGAGCTCCAAATCGGTTTTACAGTGAAAACTGCAGGAACTTCAACACGGCACTAGGAAACAGTATGAGAAACCAGAATAAAATTTCTCCTGCAACCCTTTCCATTTGTGCTAGATGAACGAACGTCTCTCCACATGCTCTGTTGTGAGAGATAAGTGTGTGTGAAAGCCGTCCTTCACCTAGCTTGTTGGGAACACAAAGTTTCTTTTCAGTTGCAAACTCCACTCCATATATATATATGTGGGGTACGAGCTCCAAATTGGTTTTATAGTGAAAACTGCTGGAACTTCAAACCGGCACTAGGGAACAGACTGAGAAATCAGAGTAATAGTTTCTCCTGCAACCCGTTCCCTTTGTGCTAGATGAACGAACGTCTCTCCACATGCTCAGTTCTGAGAGATAATTGTGTGTTAATGCTGTCCTTCACCTAGCTTGTTTGGAACACAAAGTTTCTTTTCAGTTGCAAACTCCACTCCATACATATATATCGGGAGGTACGAGCTCCAACTCCCTTTTACAGTGAAAACTGCAGGAACTTCAAACCGGCACTAGGAAACAGTCTGAGATACCAGAGAAAAAGTTTACCCTGCAAACCGTTCCCTTTGTACTAGATGAACGAACGTCTCTCCACATGCTCAGTTCTGAGGGATAAGTGTGTGTGAAAGCCGTCCTTCACCTAGATTGTTGGGAACACAAAGATTCTTTTCAGTTGCAAACTCCAGTCCATACATATATATGGGGAGGTACAAGCTCAAATCTGTTTTACAGTGAAAACGGCAGGAAATTTAACCTGGCACTAGGAAACAGACTGAAATAATAGAGTAAAAGTTTGTCCTGCAACCCGTTCCCTTTGTGCTAGATGAACGAACGTCTCTCCAAATGCTCAGTTCTGAGAGATAAGAGTGTGTGAAAGCCGTCCTTCACCTAGCTTGTTGGGAACAAAAAGTTTCTTTTAACTTGCAAACTCCAATCCATACAAATATACGGGTAGGTACGAGGTCCAATTCGGTTTTACAGGAAAAAGGCAAGAACTACAAACCGGCACTAGGAAACAGACTGAGATACCAGAGTAAAACTTTCTCCTGCAACCCGTTCCATTTGTGCTAGATGAACGAACGTCTCTCCACATGCTCAGTTCTGAGAGATAATTGTGTGTGAAAGCCGTCCTTCACCTAGCTTGTTGGGAACACAAAGTTTCTTTTCCTTTGCAAAATCAACTCCATACATATATATGGGTAGGTACGAGTTAAAACTCGGTTTTACAGTGAAAACTGCAGTAATTTTAAACCGGCACTACGAAACAGACTGAGAAACGAGAGTAAAAGTTTCACCTGCAAACCGTTCCCTTTGTGCTAGATGATCGAACGTCTCTCCACATGCTCAGTTCTGAGAGATAAATGTGTGTGAATGCCGTCCTTCACCTAGCTTGTTGGGAACACAAAGTTTCTTTTCATTTGCAAACTCCAATCCATACATATATATGGGGGGTCCGAGCTCCAAATCGGTTTTATTGTGAAAACTGCTGGAACTTCAAACCGGCACTAGGAACCAGACTGAGAAACCAGAGTAAAAGTTTCTCCTGCAACCCGTTCCCTTTTTGCTAGATGAATGAACGTCTCTCCACATGCTAGGTTCTGAGAGGTAAGTGTGTGTGAAAGCTGTCCTTCACCTAGCTTGTTGGGAAAACAAAGTTTCTTTTCACTTGCCAACTCCACTCCATACATATATATGGGGATGTACGAGCTCCAACTCGGATTTACAGTGAAAACTGCAGGAACTTCAAACTGGCACTAGGAAAAAGACTGAGAAACCAGATTAAAAGTATTTCCTGCAATCCTTTCCCTTTGTCTAGATGAACGAACGTCTCTCCACATTCTCAGTTCTGACAGATAAGTGTGTTTAAAAGCCTTCCTTCACCTAGCTTGTTGGGAACACAAAGTTTCTTTTCACTTGCAAACCCTACTCCATACATATATATGGGGAGTTACGAGCTCCAACTCGGTTTTACAGTGAAAACTGCAGGAACTTCAAACAGGCACTAGAAAACAAACTGAGAAACCATAGAAAAGGGTTCCCCTGCAACCCGTTCAATTTAGGCTAGATGAACGAACGTCTCTCCACATGCTCAGTTCTTAGAGATAAGTGTGTGTTAAAGCCGTACTTCACCTAGTTTTTTGGGAACACAAAGTTTCTTTTCACTTGCAAACTCCACTCCATACATATATATGGGGAGGTACGAGCTCCAACTCTGTTTTATAGTGAAATCTGAGGGACTTCAAACCGGCACTAGGCAACAGACTGAAAAACCAGAGTAAAAGTTTCCCCTGCAACCCGTTCCCTTTGTGCTAGTTGAAAGAACGTCTCTCCACATGCTCAGTTCTGAGAGATAAGTGTGTGTGAAAGCCGTCCTTCACCTAGCTTGTAGGGAACACAAAGTTTCTCTTAAGTTACAAAACCCACTCCATACATATATAGGGGAGTTACAAGATCCAACTCGGTTTTACCGTGAAAACTGCAGTAACTTCAACCCGGCACTAGGAAACAGACTGAAAATCCAGAGTAAAATTTCTCCTGCAACCCGTTCCCTGTGTGCTAGATGAACGAACTTCTCTCCACATGCTCAGTTCTGAAGAGATAAGTGTGTGTGAAAGCCGTCTTTCACCTAGCTTGTTGGGAACACAAAGTTTCTTTTCCCATGCAAACACCACTCCATACATATATATGGGGAGGTACGAGCTCCAAGTCGCTTTTACAGTGAAAACTGCTGTAACTTCAAACCGGCACCAGGAAACAGAATGAGAAACCAGAGTAAAAGTTTCTCCTGCAACCCGTTCCCTTTGTGCTAAATGAAAGAAAGTCTCTCCACATGCTCAGTTCTCAGAGCTAAGTGTGTGTGAAAGCAGTCCTTCACATAGATTGTTGGGAACACAAAGTTTGTTTTCACTTGCAAACTCCACTCCATACATATATATGGGGAGGTTCTAGCTCCAACTCGGTTTTACAGTGAAAACTGCAGAAAATTCAAACCGGCACTAGGCAACAGACTGAAAAACCAGAGTAACAGTTTCTCCTGCAAACCGTTCCCTTTGTGCTACATGAACGAACGTCTCTCCACATGCTCAGTTCTGAGAGATAAGTGTGTGTGAAAGCCGTCCTTCACCAAGCTTGTTGGGAACACAAAGTTTCTTTTCACTTGCAAACTCCACTCCATACATATATATGGGGAGGTATGAGCTCCAACTCTGTTGTACAGTGAAAACTGCAGGAACTTTAAACCGGCACTAGGAAACAGACTGTGAATTCAGAGTAAAAATTTCTCCTGCAACCCTTTCCCTTTGTGATAGATGAACGGAAGTCTCTCCACATGCTCAGTTCTGAGAGATAAGTGTGTGTGAAAGCCGTACTTCACCTAGCTTGTTGGGAACACAAAGTTTCTTTTCACTTGCCAATTCCACTCCATACATATATATGGGGAGGTACGAGCTCCAACTCAGTTTTACAGTAAAAACTGCTGGATCTTCAAACCGGCACTAGGAAACAGACTGAGAAACCAGAGTAAAAGTTTCTCCTGCAACCTGTTCACATTGTGCTTGATGAACGAACGTCTCTCCACATGCTCAGTTCTGAGAGATATGTGTGTGTGAAAGCCGTATTTCAAGTAGCTTGTTTGGAATACAAAGTTTCTTTTCACTTGCCAATTCCACTCCTTACATTTATATGGAGAGGTACGTGCAACAAATCTGTTTTACAGTGAAAACGGCAGGAAATTCAAACCGGCACTATTAAACAGACTGGGATACCAGAGTATAAGTTTGACTTGCTACCCGTTCCTTTTATGCTAGATGAACGAACGTCTCTCCACATGCTCAGTTCTGAGAGATAAGTGTGTGTGAAAGCCGTCCTTCACCAAGCTTGTTGGGAACACAAAGTTTCTTTTCACTTGCAAACTCCAATCCATACATATATAAGGGGAGGTACGAGCTCCAACTCGTTTTTACAGTGAAAACGGCAGGAACTTCAAACCGGCACTGGGAAACAGACTGAGAAACCATAGTAAAATTTTCTCCTGCAACGCTTTCCCTTTGTGCTAGATGAACGAACGTGTATCCACATGCTCAGTTCTGAGAGATAAGTGTGTGTGAAAGCCGTCCTTCACCTAGCTTGTTGGAAACACAAAGTTTCTTTTCACTTGCAAACTCCACTCCATACATTTATATGGGGGGTCCGAGATCCAAATCGTTTTTATAGTGAAAATTGCAGGAACTTCATTCCGGCACTAGGAAACAGACTGAAAAATCAGAGTAATACTTTCTCCTGCAACCCGTTCCCTTTGTGCTAGATGAACGAACGTCTCTCCACATGTTCAGATCTGAGAGATAATTGTGTGTGAAAGCTGTCCTTCACCTAGCTTGTTTGGAACACAAAGTTTCTTTTCAGTTGCAAACACCACTCCATACATATATATGGGTAGGTACGAGCTCCAACTCCGTTTTACAGTGAAAACTGCAGGAACTTCAACCCTGCACTAGGAAACAGACTGAGAAACCAGAGAAAAAGTTTCTCCTGCAACCCGTTCCTTTTTTGCTAGATGAACGAACGTCTCTCCACATGCTCAGTTCTGAGAGAAAAGTGTGTATGAAAGCCGTCCTTCACATAGATAGTTGGGAAAACAAAGTTTCTTTTCACTTGCAAACTCCACTCCATACATATATAGGGAGGTACGAGCTCTAACTCGGTTTTACAGTGAAAACTGCAGGAAATTCAAACCGGCACTAGGAAACAGACTGAGAATCCAGAGTAAAAGTTTCTCCTGCAAACCGTTCCCTTTTTGCTAGATGAACGAACGTCTCTGCACATGGTCAGTTCTGAGAGATAAGTGTGTGTGAAAGCCGTACTTCACCTAGCTTGTTGGGAACACAAAGTTTCTTTTCAGTGGCAAACTCCACTCAAGATATATATAAGGGGAAGTACTAGCTCCATCTCGGTTTTACAGTGAAAACTGCAGGAATTTCAAACCGGCACTAGGAAACAGACTGAGAAACCCGAGTAAAAGTTTCTCCTGAAACCCGTTTCCTTTGTGCTAAATGAAAGAAAGTATCTCCACATGCTCAGTTCTCAGAGATAAGAGTGTGTGAAAGCCGTCCTTCACCTAGATTGTTGGGAACACAACGTTTCTATTCACTTGCAAACTCCACTCCCTACTTATATATGGGGAGGTTCTAGCTCCAAATCTGTTTTACAGTGAAAACGGCAGGAACTTCAAACCGGCACTAGGCAACAGACTGAAAAACCAGAGTAAATGTTTCTCCTGCAACCCGTTCCCTTTGTGCTAGATGAACGAACGTCTCTCCACATGCTCAGTTCTGAGAGATAAGTGTGTGTGTAAGCCGTCCTTCACCTATATTGTTGGAAACACAAAGTTTCTTTTCACTTGCAAACTCCACTCCATACATATATATGGGGAGGTATGAGCTCCAACTCTGTTGTACAGTGAAAACTGCAGGAACTTTAAACCGGCACTAGGAAACAGACTGTGAATTCAGAGTAAAAATTTCTCCTGCAACCCTTTCCCTTTGTGATAGATGAACGGAAGTCTCTCCACATGCTCAGTTCTGAGAGATAAGTGTGTGTGAAAGCCGTACTTCACCTAGCTTGTTGGGAACACAAAGTTTCTTTTCACTTGCCAATTCCACTCCATACATATATATGGGGAGGTACGAGCTCCAACTCAGTTTTACAGTAAAAACTGCTGGATCTTCAAACCGGCACTAGGAAACAGACTGAGAAACCAGAGTAAAAGTTTCTGCTGCAACCTGTTCACATTGTGCTTGATGAACGAACGTCTCTCCACATGCTCAGTTCTGAGAGATATGTGTGTGTGAAAGCCGTATTTCAAGTAGCTTGTTTGGAATACAAAGTTTCTTTTCACTTGCCAATTCCACTCCTTATATTTATATGGAGAGGTACGTGCAACAAATCTGTTTTACAGTGAAAACGGCAGGAAATTCAAACCGGCACTATTAAACAGACTGGGATACCAGAGTATAAGTTTGACTTGCTACCCGTTCCCTTTATGCTAGATGAACGAACGTCTCTCCACATGCTCAGTTCTGAGAGATAAGTGTGTGTGAAAGCCTTCCTTCACCAAGCTTGTTGGGAACACAAAGTTTCTTTTCACTTGCAAACTCCACTCCATACATATATATGGGGAGGTACGAGCTCCAACTCGGTTTTACAGTGAAAACAGCAGGAACTTCAAACCGGCACTGGGAAACAGACTGAGAAACCAGAGAATATGTTTCTCCTGCAACCCGTTCCCTTGTTCTAGATGAACGATCGTCTCTCCACATGCTAGGTTCTGAGAGAGATGTGTGTGTGAAAGCCGCCTTTCACTTAGCTTGTTGGAAACACAAAGTTTCTTTTCAGTTGCAAACACCAATCCATACATATATATGGGGAGGTACGAGCTCCAAATCTGTTTTACAGTGAAAAACGGCAGGAACTTCAAACCGGCACTAGGAAACAGACTGAGATACCAGAGTAAAAGTTTGAATTGCAACCCGTTCCATTTTTGCTAGATGAACGAACGTCTCTCCACATGCTCAGTTCTGAGAGATAAGTGTGTGTGAAAGCCGTCCTTCACCTAGCTTTTTGGGAACACAAAGTTTCTTTTCACTTGCAAACACCACTCCATACATATATATGGGGAGGTACGGGCTCCAATTCGGTTTTACAGTGAAAACTGCATGGAATTCATACTGGCACTAGGAAACAGACTGAGATACCAGAATAAAAGTTTCTCCTGCAATCTGTTCCATTTTTGCTAGATGAACGAACGTCTCTCCACATGCTCAGTTCTGAGAGATAAGTGTGTGTGAAAGCCGTACTTCAGCTAGCTTGTTGGGAACACAAAGTTCCTTTTTAATTGCAAACTCCACTTCATACATATATATGGGGAGGTACGAGGTCCAACTCGGGTTTACAGTGAAAACTGCAGGAACTTCAACCCGGCACTAGGAAACAGACTGAGAAACCAGAGAAAAAATTTCCCCTGCAACACGTTTCCTTTGTGCTAGATGAACGAATGTCTCTCCAAATGCTCAGTTCTTACAGATATTTGTGTGTTAAAGCCGTCTTTCAAATAGCTTGTTGGGAACACAAAGTTCCTTTTCAGTTGCAAACTCCAATCCATAAATATATATGGGGAAGTACGAGCTCCAACTCGGTTTTACAGTGAAAACTGCAGTAACTACAAACCGGCACTAGGAAAAAGACTGAGAAACCAGAGTAAAAGATTAACTTTCAACCCGTTCCCTTTTTGCTAGATGAACGAACGTCTCTCCACATGCTCAGTTCTGAGAGATAAGTGTGTGTGAAATCCGTCCTTCATCTAGCTTGTTGGGAACACAAAGTTTCTTTTCAATGGCAAACTCCACTCCATACATATATATGGGGAGGTACGAGCACCAATTCGTTTTTACAGTGAAAACTGCAGGAACTTCAAATCTTCACAAGGAAACAGACTGAGATACCAGAGTAAAAGTTTCTCCTGCAACCCGTTCCATTTGTGCTAGATGAAAGAACGTCTCTCCACATGCTCAGTTCTGACAGATAAGTGGGTGTGAAAGTCGTCCTACACATATCTTATTGGGAACACAAAGATTCTTTTCACTTGCAAACTCCACTCCATACATATATATGGGAGGTACGAGCTCCAACCCGGTTTTACAGTGAAATCTGCAGGAACTTCAAACCGGCACTAAGAAACAGACTGAGAAACCAGAGTAAAGTTTCTCCTGCAAACCGTTCCCTTTGTGCTAGATGAACGAACGTCTCTCCACATGCTCAGTTCTGAGAGATAAGTGTGTGTGAAAGCCGTCTTTCACCTACCTTGTTGGGAACACAAAGTTTCTCTTCATTTGCAGATTCCATTCCATACATATATATGGGAAGGTACGAGCTCCAACTCGGTTCAACAGTGAAAACTGCAGGAACTTCAAACAGGCTCTAGGAAACAGACTGAGGATCCAGAGTAAATTTTCTCCTGCAAACCGTTCCTTTTATGCTAGGTGAACGAATGTCTCTACACATGCTAGGTTCTGAGAGATCAGTTTATGTGAAATCCGTCCTTCAGGTAGCTTGTTGGGAACACAAAATTCCTTTTGAATTTCAAACTACACTCCATAAATGTATATGGGGAGGTACGAGATCCAACTAAGTTTTACAGTGAAAACTGCAGGAACTTCAAACCGGCACTAGGAAACAGACTGAGATAGAGTAAAAGTTTCTCCTGAAACCCGTTCCATTTGTGCTAGATGAACGAAAGTCTCTCCACATGCTCAGATCTGAAGAAAAGTGTGTGTGAAAGCCGTCTTTCACCTAGATTGTGGGAACACAAAATTTTTTTTCACTTGGAAACTCCACTCCATACATATATATGGGGAGGTACGAGGTCCAAATCGGGTTTACAGTGAAAACTGCAGGAACTTCAAACCGGCACTAGGAAAAAGACTGAGAAACCAGAGAAAAAATTTCCCCTGCAACCCGTTTCCTTTGTGCTAGATGAACGAAAGTCTCTCCACATGCTCAATTCTTACAGATATTTGTGTGTTAAAGCCGTCTTTCAAATAGCTTGTTGGGAACACAAAGTTCCTTTTCAGTTGCAAACTCCACTCCATAGATATATATGGGGAAGTACGAGGTCCAACTCGGGTTTACAGTGAAAACTGCAGTAACTTCAAACCGGCACTAGGAAAAAGACTGAGAAACCAGAGTAAAAGATTAACTTTCAAACCGTTCCATTTTTGCTAGATGAACGAACGTCTCTCCACATGTTCAGTTCTGAGAGATAAGTGTGTGTGAAAGCCGTCCTTCACCTAGCTTGTTGGGAACACAAAGTTTCTTTTCAATGTCAAACTCCACTCCATACATATATATGGGGAGGTACGAGCACCAATTCGTTTTTACAGTGAAAACTGCAGGAACTTCAAACCTTCACTAGGAAACAGACTGAGATAGCACAGTAAAAGTTTCTCCTGAAACCCGTTCCATTTGTGCTAGATGAACGAACGTCTCTCCACATGCTCAGTTCTGAGAGATAAGTGGGTGTGAAAGCCGTCCTACACATATCTTGTTGGGAACACAAAGTTTCTTTTCACTTGCAAACTACACTCCGTACATATATATGGGGAGGTACTAGCTCCAACTTTGTTTTACAGTGAAAACTGCATGGACTTCAAACCGGCAATAGGAAACAGACTGAGATACCAGAATAAAAGATTCTCCTGCAATCTGTTCCATTTGTGCTAGATGAACGAATGTCTCTCCACATGCTCAGTTCTGAGAGATAAGTGTGTGTGAAAGCCGTCCTTCAGCTTGCTTGTTGGGAACACAAAGTTCCTTTTTAATTGCAAACTACACTCCATACATATATATGGGGAGGTACGAGGTCCAACTCTGGTTTACAGTGAAAACTGCAGGAACTTCAAACCGGCACTAGGAAACAGAGTGAGAAACCAGAGTAAATGTTTCCCCTGCAACCCGTTCCCTTTGTGCTAGATGAACGAACGTCTCTCCACATGCTCAGTTTTTACAGATATGTGTGTGTGAAAGCCGTCCTTCACTTAGCTTGTTGGGAACACAAAATTTCTGTTCACTTGCAAACTACACTCCGTACATATATATGGGGAGGTACTTGCTCCAACTATGTTTTACAATGAAAACTGATGGAACATCCAACCGTCAGTAGGAAACAGACTGTGAAACCAGAGTAAATGTTTCTCCTGCAAACCTTTCCATTTGTGCTAGATGAACGAACGTCTCTCCACATGCTCAGTTCTGAGAGATAAGTGTGTGTGAAAGCCGTCCTTCACCTAGCTTCTTGGGAACACAAAGTTTCTTTCCAGTTGCAAACTCCACTCCATAAATATATATGGGGAGGTACGAGCTCCAAGTCGGTTTTACAGTGAAAACTGCAGGAACTTCAAACCTTCACTAGGAAACAGACTGAGATACCAGAGTAAAAGTTTCTCCTGCAACCCGTTCCATTTGTGCTAGATGAACGAACGTCTCTCCACATGCTCAGTTCTGAGAGATAAATGGGTGTGAAAGCCGTCCTTCACATAGCTTGTTGGGAACACAAAGATTCTTTTCACTTGCAAACTCCACTCCATACATATATATGGGGAGGTACGAGATCCAAATCGGTTTTACAGTGAAATCTGCAGGAACTTCAAACCGGCACTAGGAAACAGACTGAGAAACCAGAGAAAAGTTTCTCCTGCAAACCGTTCTCTTTGTGCTAGATGAACGAACTTCTCTCCACATGCTCAGTTCTGAGAGATAAGTGTGTGTGAAAGCCGTCTTTCACCTACCTTGTTGGGAACACAAAGTTTCTCTTCATTTGCAGATTCCATTCCATACATATATATGGGGAGGTACGAGCTCCACCTCGGTTTAACAGTGAAAACTGCAGGAATTTCAAACAGGCTCTAGGAAACAGACTGAGGATCCAGAGTATATTTTCTCCTGCAAACCTTTCCTTTTATGCTAGATGAACGAACGTCTCTACACATGCTAGGTTCTGAGAGATAAGTGTATGTGAAAGCCGTCCTTCAGGTAGCTTGTTGGGAACACAAAATTCCTTTTTAATTGCAAACTTCACTCCATACATATATGGGGAGGTACGAGCTCCAACTCGGTTTTACAGTGAAAACTGCAGGAACTTCAAACCGGCACTAGGAAACACACTGAGAAACCAGAGAAAAAATTTCCCCTGCAACCCGTTTCATTTGTGCTAGATGAACGAACGTCTCTCCACATGCTCAGTTCTTACAGATATGTGTGTGTGAAAGCCGTACTTCAAATAGCTTGTTGGGAACACAAAGATTCTTTTCAGTTGCAAACTCCACTCCATACATATATATGGGGAGGTACGAGCTCCAACTCGGTTTTACAGTGAAATCTGCAGTAACTTCAAACCGGCACTAGGAAACAGACTGAGAAACCAGAGTAATATTTTCTCGTGCAACCCGTTCCCTTTGTGCTAGATGAAAGAACGTCTCTCCACATGCTCAGATCTGAGAGAAAATTGTGTGTTAATGCCGTCCTTCAAATAGATTGTGTTAACAAAAAGTTTCTTTTCACTTGCAAACTCCACTCCATACATATATATGGGGAGGTACGAACTCCAACTCGGTTTTACAGTGAAAACTGCAGGAACTTCAAACCGGCACTAGGAAACACATGAGAAACCAGAGTAAAAGTTTCTCCTGCTACCCGTTCCCTTTGTGCAAGATGAACGAACGTCTCTCCACATGCTCAGTTCTGAGAGATAAGTGTGTGTGAAAGCCGTCCTTCACATAGCTTGTTTGGAACACAAAGTTTCTTTTCAGTTGCAAACTCCAATCCAAAGATATATATGGGGAGGTACGAGCTCCAACTCGGTTTTACAGTGAAATCTGCAGGAACTTCAAACCGGCACTAGGAAACAGACTGATAAACCAGAGTAAAGTTTCTCCTGCAAACCGTTCCCTTTGTGCTAGATGAACGAACTTCTCTCCACATGCTCAGTTCTGAGAGATAAGTGTGTGTGAAAGCCTCTTTCACATACCTTGTTGGGAACACAAAGTTTCTCTTCATTTGCAGATTCCATTCCATACATATATATGGGGATGTACGAGCTCCAACTCGGTTTAACAGTGAAAACTGCAGGAACTTCAAACAAGCTCTAGGAAACAGACTGAGGATCCAGAGTAAATTTTCTCCTGCAAACCTTTTCTTTTATGCTAGGTGAACGAACGTCTCTACACATGCTAGTTTCTGAGAGATAAGTGTATGTGAAATCCGTCCTTCAGGTAGCTTGTTGGGAACACAAAATTCCTTTTTAATTGCAAACTTCACTCCATACAAATATGGGGAGGTACGAGCTCCAAATCGGTTTTACAGTGAAAACTGCAGGAACTTCAAACCTTCACTAGGAAACAGACTGAGATACCAGAGTAAAAGTTTCTCCTGCAACCCGTTCCATTTGTGCTAGATGAACGAACGTCTCTCCACATGCTCAGTTCTGAGAGATAAATGGGTGTGAAAGCCGTCCTTCACATAGCTTGTTGGGAACACAAAGATTCTTTTCACTTGCAAACTCCACTCCATACATATATATGGGGAGGTACGAGATCCAAATCGGTTTTACAGTGAAATCTGCAGGAACTTCAAACCGGCACTAGGAAACAGACTGAGAAACCCGAGTAAAAGTTTCTCCTGAAACCCGTTTCCTTTGTGCTAAATGAAAGAAAGTATCTCCACATGCTCAGTTCTCAGAGATAAGAGTGTGTGAAAGCCGTCCTTCACCTAGATTGTTGGGAACACAACGTTTCTATTCACTTGCAAACTCCACTCCCTACTTATATATGGGGAGGTTCTAGCTCCAAATCTGTTTTACAGTGAAAACGGCAGGAACTTCAAACCGGCACTAGGCAACAGACTGAAAAACCAGAGTAAATGTTTCTCCTGCAACCCGTTCCCTTTGTGCTAGATGAACGAACGTCTCTCCACATGCTCAGTTCTGAGAGATAAGTGTGTGTGTAAGCCGTCCTTCACCTATCTTGTTGGAAACACAAAGTTTCTTTTCACTTGCTAACTCCACACCATACATATATATGGGGAGGTATGAGCTCCAACTCTGCTGTACAGTGAAAACTGCAGGAACTTTAAACCGGCACTAGGAAACAGACTGTGAATTCAGAGTAAAAATTTCTCCTGCAACCCTTTCCCTTTGTGATAGATGAACGGAAGTCTCTCCACATGCTCAGTTCTGAGAGATAAGTGTGTGTGAAAGCCGTACTTCACCTAGCTTGTTGGGAACACAAAGTTTCTTTTCACTTGCCAATTCCACTCCATACATATATATGGGGAGGTACGAGCTCCAACTCAGTTTTACAGTAAAAACTGCTGGATCTTCAAACCGGCACTAGGAAACAGACTGAGAAACCAGAGTAAAAGTTTCTCCTGCAACCTGTTCACATTGTGCTTGATGAACGAACGTCTCTCCACATGCTCAGTTCTGAGAGATATGTGTGTGTGAAAGCCGTATTTCAAGTAGCTTGTTTGGAATACAAAGTTTCTTTTCACTTGCCAATTCCACTCCTTACATTTATATGGAGAGGTACGTGCAACAAATCTGTTTTACAGTGAAAACGGCAGGAAATTCAAACCGGCACTATTAAACAGACTGGGATACCAGAGTATAAGTTTGACTTGCTACCCGTTCCCTTTATGCTAGATGAACGAACGTCTCTCCACATGCTCAGTTCTGAGAGATAAGTGTGTGTGAAAGCCTTCCTTCACCAAGCTTGTTGGGAACACAAAGTTTCTTTTCACTTGCAAACTCCACTCCATACATATATATGGGGAGGTACGAGCTCCAACTCGGTTTTACAGTGAAAACAGCAGGAACTTCAAACCGGCACTGGGAAACAGACTGAGAAACCAGAGAATATGTTTCTCCTGCAACCCGTTCCCTTGTTCTAGATGAACGATCGTCTCTCCACATGCTAGGTTCTGAGAGAGATGTGTGTGTGAAAGCCGCCTTTCACTTAGCTTGTTGGAAACACAAAGTTTCTTTTCAGTTGCAAACACCAATCCATACATATATATGGGGAGGTACGAGCTCCAAATCTGTTTTACAGTGAAAAACGGCAGGAACTTCAAACCGGCACTAGGAAACAGACTGAGATACCAGAGTAAAAGTTTGAATTGCAACCCGTTCCATTTTTGCTAGATGAACGAACGTCTCTCCACATGCTCAGTTCTGAGAGATAAGTGTGTGTGAAAGCCGTCTTTCACCTACCTTGTTGGGAACACAAAGTTTCTTTTCACTTGCAAACACCACTCCATACATATATATGGGGAGGTACGGGCTCCAATTCGGTTTTACAGTGAAAACTGCATGGACTTCATACTGGCACTAGGAAACAGACTGAGATACCAGAATAAAAGTTTCTCCTGCAATCTGTTCCATTTTTGCTAGATGAACGAACGTCTCTCCACATGCTCAGTTCTGAGAGATAAGTGTGTGTGAAAGCCGTACTTCAGCTAGCTTGTTGGGAACACAAAGTTCCTTTTTAATTGCAAACTCCACTTCATACATATATATGGGGAGGTACGAGGTCCAACTCGGGTTTACAGTGAAAACTGCAGGAACTTCAACCCGGCACTAGGAAACAGACTGAGAAACCAGAGAAAAAATTTCCCCTGCAACACGTTTCCTTTGTGCTAGATGAACGAATGTCTCTCCAAATGCTCAGTTCTTACAGATATTTGTGTGTTAAAGCCGTCTTTCAAATAGCTTGTTGGGAACACAAAGTTCCTTTTCAGTTGCAAACTCCAATCCATAAATATATATGGGGAAGTACGAGCTCCAACTCGGTTTTACAGTGAAAACTGCAGTAACTACAAACCGGCACTAGGAAAAAGACTGAGAAACCAGAGTAAAAGATTAACTTTCAACCCGTTCCCTTTTTGCTAGATGAACGAACGTCTCTCCACATGCTCAGTTCTGAGAGATAAGTGTGTGTGAAATCCGTCCTTCATCTAGCTTGTTGGGAACACAAAGTTTCTTTTCAATGGCAAACTCCACTCCATACATATATATGGGGAGGTACGAGCACCAATTCGTTTTTACAGTGAAAACTGCAGGAACTTCAAATCTTCACAAGGAAACAGACTGAGATACCAGAGTAAAAGTTTCTCCTGCAACCCGTTCCATTTGTGCTAGATGAAAGAACGTCTCTCCACATGCTCAGTTCTGACAGATAAGTGGGTGTGAAAGTCGTCCTACACATATCTTATTGGGAACACAAAGATTCTTTTCACTTGCAAACTCCACTCCATACATATATATGGGAGGTACGAGCTCCAACCCGGTTTTACAGTGAAATCTGCAGGAACTTCAAACCGGCACTAAGAAACAGACTGAGAAACCAGAGTAAAGTTTCTCCTGCAAACCGTTCCCTTTGTGCTAGATGAACGAACGTCTCTCCACATGCTCAGTTCTGAGAGATAAGTGTGTGTGAAAGCCGTCTTTCACCTACCTTGTTGGGAACACAAAGTTTCTCTTCATTTGCAGATTCCATTCCATACATATATATGGGAAGGTACGAGCTCCAACTCGGTTCAACAGTGAAAACTGCAGGAACTTCAAACAGGCTCTAGGAAACAGACTGAGGATCCAGAGTAAATTTTCTCCTGCAAACCGTTCCTTTTATGCTAGGTGAACGAATGTCTCTACACATGCTAGGTTCTGAGAGATAAGTTTATGTGAAATCCGTCCTTCAGGTAGCTTGTTGGGAACACAAAATTCCTTTTGAATTTCAAACTACACTCCATAAATGTATATGGGGAGGTACGAGATCCAACTAGGTTTTACAGTGAAAACTGCAGGAACTTCAAACCGGCACTAGGAAACAGACTGAGATAGAGTAAAAGTTTCTCCTGAAACCCGTTCCATTTGTGCTAGATGAACGAAAGTCTCTCCACATGCTCAGATCTGAAGAAAAGTGTGTGTGAAAGCCGTCTTTCACCTAGATTGTGGGAACACAAAATTTTTTTTCACTTGGAAACTCCACTCCATACATATATATGGGGAGGTACGAGGTCCAAATCGGGTTTACAGTGAAAACTGCAGGAACTTCAAACCGGCACTAGGAAAAAGACTGAGAAACCAGAGAAAAAATTTCCCCTGCAACCCGTTTCCTTTGTGCTAGATGAACGAAAGTCTCTCCACATGCTCAATTCTTACAGATATTTGTGTGTTAAAGCCGTCTTTCAAATAGCTTGTTGGGAACACAAAGTTCCTTTTCAGTTGCAAACTCCACTCCATAGATATATATGGGGAAGTACGAGGTCCAACCCGGGTTTACAGTGAAAACTGCAGTAACTTCAAACCGGCACTAGGAAAAAGACTGAGAAACCAGAGTAAAAGATTAACTTTCAAACCGTTCCATTTTTGCTAGATGAACGAACGTCTCTCCACATGTTCAGTTCTGAGAGATAAGTGTGTGTGAAAGCCGTCCTTCACCTAGCTTGTTGGGAACACAAAGTTTCTTTTCAATGTCAAACTCCACTCCATACATATATATGGGGAGGTACGAGCACCAATTCGTTTTTACAGTGAAAACTGCAGGAACTTCAAACCTTCACTAGGAAACAGACTGAGATAGCACAGTAAAAGTTTCTCCTGAAACCCGTTCCATTTGTGCTAGATGAACGAACGTCTCTCCACATGCTCAGTTCTGAGAGATAAGTGGGTGTGAAAGCCGTCCTACACATATCTTGTTGGGAACACAAAGTTTCTTTTCACTTGCAAACTACACTCCGTACATATATATGGGGAGGTACTAGCTCCAACTTTGTTTTACAGTGAAAACTGCATGGACTTCAAACCGGCAATAGGAAACAGACTGAGATACCAGAATAAAAGATTCTCCTGCAATCTGTTCCATTTGTGCTAGATGAACGAATGTCTCTCCACATGCTCAGTTCTGAGAGATAAGTGTGTGTGAAAGCCGTCCTTCAGCTTGCTTGTTGGGAACACAAAGTTCCTTTTTAATTGCAAACTACACTCCATACATATATATGGGGAGGTACGAGGTCCAACTCTGGTTTACAGTGAAAACTGCAGGAACTTCAAACCGGCACTAGGAAACAGAGTGAGAAACCAGAGTAAATGTTTCCCCTGCAACCCGTTCCCTTTGTGCTAGATGAACGAACGTCTCTCCACATGCTCAGTTTTTACAGATATGTGTGTGTGAAAGCCGTCCTTCACTTAGCTTGTTGGGAACACAAAGTTTCTGTTCACTTGCAAACTACACTCCGTACATATATATGGGGAGGTACTTGCTCCAACTATGTTTTACAATGAAAACTGATGGAACATCCAACCGTCAGTAGGAAACAGACTGTGAAACCAGAGTAAATGTTTCTCCTGCAAACCTTTCCATTTGTGCTAGATGAACGAACGTCTCTCCACATGCTCAGTTCTGAGAGATAAGTGTGTGTGAAAGCCGTCCTTCACCTAGCTTCTTGGGAACACAAAGTTTCTTTCCGGTTGCAAACTCCACTCCATAAATATATATGGGGAGGTACGAGCTCCAAGTCGGTTTTACAGTGAAAACTGCAGGAACTTCAAACCTTCACTAGGAAACAGACTGAGATACCAGAGTAAAAGTTTCTCCTGCAACCCGTTCCATTTGTGCTAGATGAACGAACGTCTCTCCACATGCTCAGTTCTGAGAGATAAATGGGTGTGAAAGCCATCCTTCACATAGCTTGTTGGGAACACAAAGATTCTTTTCACTTGCAAACTCCACTCCATACATATATATGGGGAGGTACGAGATCCAAATCGGTTTTACAGTGAAATCTGCAGGAACTTCAAACCGGCACTAGGAAACAGACTGAGAAACCCGAGTAAAAGTTTCTCCTGAAACCCGTTTCCTTTGTGCTAAATGAAAGAAAGTATCTCCACATGCTCAGTTCTCAGAGATAAGAGTGTGTGAAAGCCGTCCTTCACCTAGATTGTTGGGAACACAACGTTTCTATTCACTTGCAAACTCCACTCCCTACTTATATATGGGGAGGTTCTAGCTCCAAATCTGTTTTACAGTGAAAACGGCAGGAACTTCAAACCGGCACTAGGCAACAGACTGAAAAACCAGAGTAAATGTTTCTCCTGCAACCCGTTCCCTTTGTGCTAGATGAACGAACGTCTCTCCACATGCTCAGTTCTGAGAGATAAGTGTGTGTGTAAGCCGTCCTTCACCTATCTTGTTGGAAACACAAAGTTTCTTTTCACTTGCAAACTCCACTCCATACATATATATGGGGAGGTATGAGCTCCAACTCTGTTGTACAGTGAAAACTGCAGGAACTTTAAACCGGCACTAGGAAACAGACTGTGAATTCAGAGTAAAAATTTCTCCTGCAACCCTTTCCCTTTGTAATAGATGAACGGAAGTCTCTCCACATGCTCAGTTCTGAGAGATAAGTGTGTGTGAAAGCCGTACTTCACCTAGCTTGTTGGGAACACAAAGTTTCTTTTCACTTGCCAATTCCACTCCATACATATATATGGGGAGGTACGAGCTCCAACTCAGTTTTACAGTAAAAACTGCTGGATCTTCAAACCGGCACTAGGAAACAGACTGAGAAACCAGAGTAAAAGTTTCTCCTGCAACCTATTCACATTGTGCTTGATGAACGAACGTCTCTCCACATGCTCAGTTCTGAGAGATATGTGTGTGTGAAAGCCGTATTTCAAGTAGCTTGTTTGGAATACAAAGTTTCTTTTCACTTGCCAATTCCACTCCTTACATATATATGGAGAGGTACGTGCAACAAATCTGTTTTACAGTGAAAACGGCAGGAAATTCAAACCGGCACTATTAAACAGACTGGGATACCAGAGTATAAGTTTGACTTGCTACCCGTTCCCTTTATGCTAGATGAACGAACGTCTCTCCACATGCTCAGTTCTGAGAGATAAGTGTGTGTGAAAGCCTTCCTTCACCAAGCTTGTTGGGAACACAAAGTTTCTTTTCACTTGCAAACTCCACTCCATACATATATATGGGGAGGTACGAGCTCCAACTCGGTTTTACAGTGAAAACAGCAGGAACTTCAAACCGGCACTGGGAAACAGACTGAGAAACCAGAGAATATGTTTCTCCTGCAACCCGTTCCCTTGTTCTAGATGAACGATCGTCTCTCCACATGCTAGGTTCTGAGAGAGATGTGTGTGTGAAAGCCGCCTTTCACTTAGCTTGTTGGAAACACAAAGTTTCTTTTCAGTTGCAAACACCAATCCATACATATATATGGGGAGGTACGAGCTCCAAATCTGTTTTACAGTGAAAAACGGCAGGAACTTCAAACCGGCACTAGGAAACAGACTGAGATACCAGAGTAAAAGTTTGAATTGCAACCCGTTCCATTTTTGCTAGATGAACGAACGTCTCTCCACATGCTCAGTTCTGAGAGATAAGTGTGTGTGAAAGCCGTCTTTCACCTACCTTGTTGGGAACACAAAGTTTCTTTTCACTTGCAAACACCACTCCATACATATATATGGGGAGGTACGGGCTCCAATTCGGTTTTACAGTGAAAACTGCATGGAATTCATACTGGCACTAGGAAACAGACTGAGATACCAGAATAAAAGTTTCTCCTGCAATCTGTTCCATTTTTGCTAGATGAACGAACGTCTCTCCACATGCTCAGTTCTGAGAGATAAGTGTGTGTGAAAGCCGTACTTCAGCTAGCTTGTTGGGAACACAAAGTTCCTTTTTAATTGCAAACTCCACTTCATACATATATATGGGGAGGTACGAGGTCCAACTCGGGTTTACAGTGAAAACTGCAGGAACTTCAACCCGGCACTAGGAAACAGACTGAGAAACCAGAGAAAAAATTTCCCCTGCAACACGTTTCCTTTGTGCTAGATGAACGAATGTCTCTCCAAATGCTCAGTTCTTACAGATATTTGTGTGTTAAAGCCGTCTTTCAAATAGCTTGTTGGGAACACAAAGTTCCTTTTCAGTTGCAAACTCCAATCCATAAATATATATGGGGAAGTACGAGCTCCAACTCGGTTTTACAGTGAAAACTGCAGTAACTACAAACCGGCACTAGGAAAAAGACTGAGAAACCAGAGTAAAAGATTAACTTTCAACCCGTTCCCTTTTTGCTAGATGAACGAACGTCTCTCCACATGCTCAGTTCTGAGAGATAAGTGTGTGTGAAATCCGTCCTTCACCTAGCTTGTTGGGAACACAAAGTTTCTTTTCAATGGCAAACTCCACTCCATACATATATATGGGGAGGTACGAGCACCAATTCGTTTTTACAGTGAAAACTGCAGGAACTTCAAATCTTCACAAGGAAACAGACTGAGATACCAGAGTAAAAGTTTCTCCTGCAACCCGTTCCATTTGTGCTAGATGAAAGAACGTCTCTCCACATGCTCAGTTCTGACAGATAAGTGGGTGTGAAAGTCGTCCTACACATATCTTATTGGGAACACAAAGATTCTTTTCACTTGCAAACTCCACTCCATACATATATATGGGAGGTACGAGCTCCAACCCGGTTTTACAGTGAAATCTGCAGGAACTTCAAACCGGCACTAAGAAACAGACTGAGAAACCAGAGTAAAGTTTCTCCTGCAAACCGTTCCCTTTGTGCTAGATGAACGAACGTCTCTCCACATGCTCAGTTCTGAGAGATAAGTGTGTGTGAAAGCCGTCTTTCACCTACCTTGTTGGGAACACAAAGTTTCTCTTCATTTGCAGATTCCATTCCATACATATATATGGGAAGGTACGAGCTCCAACTCGGTTCAACAGTGAAAACTGCAGGAACTTCAAACAGGCTCTAGGAAACAGACTGAGGATCCAGAGTAAATTTTCTCCTGCAAACCGTTCCTTTTATGCTAGGTGAACGAATGTCTCTACACATGCTAGGTTCTGAGAGATCAGTTTATGTGAAATCCGTCCTTCAGGTAGCTTGTTGGGAACACAAAATTCCTTTTGAATTTCAAACTACACTCCATAAATGTATATGGGGAGGTACGAGATCCAACTAGGTTTTACAGTGAAAACTGCAGGAACTTCAAACCGGCACTAGGAAACAGACTGAGATAGAGTAAAAGTTTCTCCTGAAACCCGTTCCATTTGTGCTAGATGAACGAAAGTCTCTCCACATGCTCAGATCTGAAGAAAAGTGTGTGTGAAAGCCGTCTTTCACCTAGATTGTGGGAACACAAAATTTTTTTTCACTTGGAAACTCCACTCCATACATATATATGGGGAGGTACGAGGTCCAAATCGGGTTTACAGTGAAAACTGCAGGAACTTCAAACCGGCACTAGGAAAAAGACTGAGAAACCAGAGAAAAAATTTCCCCTGCAACCCGTTTCCTTTGTGCTAGATGAACGAAAGTCTCTCCACATGCTCAATTCTTACAGATATTTGTGTGTTAAAGCCGTCTTTCAAATAGCTTGTTGGGAACACAAAGTTCCTTTTCAGTTGCAAACTCCACTCCATAGATATATATGGGGAAGTACGAGGTCCAACCCGGGTTTACAGTGAAAACTGCAGTAACTTCAAACCGGCACTAGGAAAAAGACTGAGAAACCAGAGTAAAAGATTAACTTTCAAACCGTTCCATTTTTGCTAGATGAACGAACGTCTCTCCACATGTTCAGTTCTGAGAGATAAGTGTGTGTGAAAGCCGTCCTTCACCTAGCTTGTTGGGAACACAAAGTTTCTTTTCAATGTCAAACTCCACTCCATACATATATATGGGGAGGTACGAGCACCAATTCGTTTTTACAGTGAAAACTGCAGGAACTTCAAACCTTCACTAGGAAACAGACTGAGATAGCACAGTAAAAGTTTCTCCTGAAACCCGTTCCATTTGTGCTAGATGAACGAACGTCTCTCCACATGCTCAGTTCTGAGAGATAAGTGGGTGTGAAAGCCGTCCTACACATATCTTGTTGGGAACACAAAGTTTCTTTTCACTTGCAAACTACACTCCGTACATATATATGGGGAGGTACTAGCTCCAACTTTGTTTTACAGTGAAAACTGCATGGACTTCAAACCGGCAATAGGAAACAGACTGAGATACCAGAATAAAAGATTCTCCTGCAATCTGTTCCATTTGTGCTAGATGAACGAATGTCTCTCCACATGCTCAGTTCTGAGAGATAAGTGTGTGTGAAAGCCGTCCTTCAGCTTGCTTGTTGGGAACACAAAGTTCCTTTTTAATTGCAAACTACACTCCATACATATATATGGGGAGGTACGAGGTCCAACTCTGGTTTACAGTGAAAACTGCAGGAACTTCAAACCGGCACTAGGAAACAGAGTGAGAAACCAGAGTAAATGTTTCCCCTGCAACCCGTTCCCTTTGTGCTAGATGAACGAACGTCTCTCCACATGCTCAGTTTTTACAGATATGTGTGTGTGAAAGCCGTCCTTCACTTAGCTTGTTGGGAACACAAAGTTTCTGTTCACTTGCAAACTACACTCCGTACATATATATGGGGAGGTACTTGCTCCAACTATGTTTTACAATGAAAACTGATGGAACATCCAACCGTCAGTAGGAAACAGACTGTGAAACCAGAGTAAATGTTTCTCCTGCAAACCTTTCCATTTGTGCTAGATGAACGAACGTCTCTCCACATGCTCAGTTCTGAGAGATAAGTGTGTGTGAAAGCCGTCCTTCACCTAGCTTCTTGGGAACACAAAGTTTCTTTCCGGTTGCAAACTCCACTCCATAAATATATATGGGGAGGTACGAGCTCCAAGTCGGTTTTACAGTGAAAACTGCAGGAACTTCAAACCTTCACTAGGAAACAGACTGAGATACCAGAGTAAAAGTTTCTCCTGCAACCCGTTCCATTTGTGCTAGATGAACGAACGTCTCTCCACATGCTCAGTTCTGAGAGATAAATGGGTGTGAAAGCCGTCCTTCACATAGCTTGTTGGGAACACAAAGATTCTTTTCACTTGCAAACTCCACTCCATACATATATATGGGGAGGTACGAGATCCAAATCGGTTTTACAGTGAAATCTGCAGGAACTTCAAACCGGCACTAGGAAACAGACTGAGAAACCAGAGAAAAGTTTCTCCTGCAAACCGTTCTCTTTGTGCTAGATGAACGAACTTCTCTCCACATGCTCAGTTCTGAGAGATAAGTGTGTGTGAAAGCCGTCTTTCACCTACCTTGTTGGGAACACAAAGTTTCTCTTCATTTGCAGATTCCATTCCATACATATATATGGGGAGGTACGAGCTCCACCTCGGTTTAACAGTGAAAACTGCAGGAACTTCAAACAGGCTCTAGGAAACAGACTGAGGATCCAGAGTATATTTTCTCCTGCAAACCTTTCCTTTTATGCTAGATGAACGAACGTCTCTACACATGCTAGGTTCTGAGAGATAAGTGTATGTGAAAGCCGTCCTTCAGGTAGCTTGTTGGGAACACAAAATTCCTTTTTAATTGCAAACTTCACTCCATACATATATGGGGAGGTACGAGCTCCAACTCGGTTTTACAGTGAAAACTGCAGGAACTTCAAACCGGCACTAGGAAACACACTGAGAAACCAGAGAAAAAATTTCCCCTGCAACCCGTTTCATTTGTGCTAGATGAACGAACGTCTCTCCACATGCTCAGTTCTTACAGATATGTGTGTGTGAAAGCCGTACTTCAAATAGCTTGTTGGGAACACAAAGATTCTTTTCAGTTGCAAACTCCACTCCATACATATATATGGGGAGGTACGAGCTCCAACTCGGTTTTACAGTGAAATCTGCAGTAACTTCAAACCGGCACTAGGAAACAGACTGAGAAACCAGAGTAATATTTTCTCGTGCAACCCGTTCCCTTTGTGCTAGATGAAAGAACGTCTCTCCACATGCTCAGATCTGAGAGAAAATTGTGTGTTAATGCCGTCCTTCAAATAGATTGTGTTAACAAAAAGTTTCTTTTCACTTGCAAACTCCACTCCATACATATATATGGGGAGGTACGAGCTCCAACTCGGTTTTACAGTGAAAACAGCTGGAACTTCAAACCGGCACTAGGAAACAGACTGAGAAACCAGAGTAAATGTTTCTCCTGCAACCCGTTCACTTTGTGCTAGATGAACGAACGTCTCTCCACATGCTAGGTTCTGAGAGATAAGTGTGTGTGAAAGCCGTCCTTCACCTAGCTTGTTGGGAACACAAAGTTTCTTTTTAGATGCAAACTCAACTCCATACATATATATGGGGAGGTACGAACTCCAACTCGGTTTTACAGTGAAAACTGCAGGAACTTCAAACCGGCACTAGGAAACACATGAGAAACCAGAGTAAAAGTTTCTCCTGCTACCCGTTCCCTTTGTGCAAGATGAACGAACGTCTCTCCACATGCTCAGTTCTGAGAGATAAGTGTGTGTGAAAGCCGTCCTTCACATAGCTTGTTTGGAACACAAAGTTTCTTTTCAGTTGCAAACTCCAATCCAAAGATATATATGGGGAGGTACGAGCTCCAACTCGGTTTTACAGTGAAATCTGCAGGAACTTCAAACCGGCACTAGGAAACAGACTAATAAACCAGAGTAAAGTTTCTCCTGCAAACCGTTCCCTTTGTGCTAGATGAACGAACTTCTCTCCACATGCTCAGTTCTGAGAGATAAGTGTGTGTGAAAGCCTCTTTCACATACCTTGTTGGGAACACAAAGTTTCTCTTCATTTGCAGATTCCATTCCATACATATATATGGGGATGTACGAGTTCCAACTCGGTTTAACAGTGAAAACTGCAGGAACTTCAAACAAGCTCTAGGAAACAGACTGAGGATCCAGAGTAAATTTTCTCCTGCAAACCTTTTCTTTTATGCTAGGTGAACGAACGTCTCTACACATGCTAGTTTCTGAGAGATAAGTGTATGTGAAATCCGTCCTTCAGGTAGCTTGTTGGGAACACAAAATTCCTTTTTAATTGCAAACTTCACTCCATACAAATATGGGGAGGTACGAGCTCCAAATCGGTTTTACAGTGAAAACTGCAGGAACTTCTAACCGGCACTAGGAAACAGACTGAGAAACCAGAGAAAAAATTTCCCCTGCAACCCGTTTCATTTGTGCTAATTGAACGAACGTCTCTCCACATGCTCAGTTCTTACAGATATGTGTGTGTGAAAGCCGTACTTCAAATAGCTTGTTGGGAACACAAAGATTCTTTTCAGTTGCAAACTTCACTCCATACATATATATGGGGAGGTACGAGCTCCAACTCGGTTTTACAGTGAAAACTGCAGTAACTTCAAACCGGCACTAGGAAAAAGACTGTGAAACCAGAGTAAAATTAACCCAGCAACCCGTTCCATTTGTGCTAGATGAACGAACGTCTCTCCACATGCTCAGATCTGAAGAAAAGTGTGTGTGAAAGCCGTCCTTCACTTAGATTGTGGGAACACAAAATTTTTTTTCACTTGCAATCTCCACTCCATACATATATAAGGGGAGGTACGAGCTCCAACTCGGTTTTACAGTGAAAACAGATGGAAATGCAAACCGGCACTAGGAAACAGAGTGAGAAACCAGAGTAAATGTTTCTCCTGCAACCCGTTCCATTTGTGCTAGATGAACGAAAGTCTCTCCTCATGATAGGTTCTGAGAGATAAGTGTGTGTGAAAGCCGACCTTCACTTAGCTTGTTGGGAACACAAAGATTCTTTTCACTTGCAAACTACACTCCGTACATATATATGGGGAGGTACTAGCTCCAACTATGTTTTACAATGAAAACTGCTGGAACATCCAACCGGCAGTAGAAAACAGACTGAGAAACCAGAGTAAATGTTTCTCCTGCAACCCGTTCCATTTGTGCTAGATGAACGAACGTCTCTCCACATGCTCAGTTCTGAGAGATAATTGTGTGTGAAAGCCGTCCTTCACCTAGCTTGTTGGGAACACAAAGTTTCTTTTCGGTTGCAAACTCCACTCCATACATATATATGGGGAGGTACGAGCACCAATTCGTTTTTACAGTGAAAACTGCAGGAACTTCAAACCTTCACTAGGAAACAGACTGAGATACCGGAGTAAAAGTTTCTCCTGCAACCCGTTCCATTTGTGCTAGATGAACGAACGTCTCTCCACATGCTCAGTTCTGAGAGATAAATGGGTGTGAAAGCCGTCCTTCACATACTTGTTGGGAACACAAAGATTCTTTTCACTTGCAAACTCCACTCCATACATATATATGGGGAGGTACGAGTTCCAACTCGGTTTTACAGTGAAATCTGCAGGAACTTCAAACCGGCACTAGGAAACAGACTGAGAAACCAGAGTAAAGTTTCTCCTGCAAACCGTTCCCTTTGTGCTAGATGAACGAACGTCTCTCCACATGCTCAGATCTGAAGAAAAGTGTGTGTGAAAGCCGTCCTTCACCTAGATTGTTTGAACACAAAATTTTTTTTCACTTGGAAACTCCACTCCATACATATATATGGGGAGGTACGAGGTCCAACTCGGGTTTACAGTGAAAACTGCAGGAACTTCAAACCGGCACTAGGAAACAGACTGAGAATCCAGAGAAAAAATTTCCCCTGCAACCCGTTTACTTTGTGCTAGATGAACGAATGTCTCTCCACATGCTCAATTCTTACAGATATTTGTGTGTTAAAGCCGTCTTTCAAATAGCTTGTTGGGAACACAAAGTTCCTTTTCAGTTGCAAACTCCACTCCATAGATATATATGGGGAAGTACGAGGTCCAA
The DNA here is from genome assembly GCF_048773025.1 of Camelus bactrianus. Lineage (NCBI taxonomy): Eukaryota > Metazoa > Chordata > Mammalia > Artiodactyla > Camelidae > Camelus > Camelus bactrianus. Next base: position 136,920,250 of record NC_133539.1, on the reverse strand, counting down.
CCCGGGTTTACAGTGAAAACTGCAGTAACTTCAAACCGGCACTAGGAAAAAGACTGAGAAACCAGAGTAAAAGATTAACTTTCAAACCGTTCCCTTTTTGCTAGATGAACGAACGTCTCTCCACATGCTCAGTTCTGAGAGATAAGTGTGTGTGAAAGCCGTCCTTCACCTAGCTTGTTGGGAACACAAAGTTTCTTTTCAATGTCAAACTCCACTCCATACATATATATGGGGAGGTACGAGCACCAATTCGTTTTTACAGTGAAAACTGCAGGAACTTCAAACCTTCACTAGGAAACAGACTGAGATAGCACAGTAAAAGTTTCTCCTGAAACCCGTTCCATTTGTGCTACATGAACGAACGTCTCTCCACATGCTCAGTTCTGAGAGATAAGTGGGTGTGAAAGCCGTCCTACACATATCTTGTTGGGAACACAAAGTTTCTTTTCACTTGCAAACTACACTCCGTACATATATATGGGGAGGTACTAGCTCCAACTTTGTTTTACAGTGAAAACAGCATGGACTTCAAACCGGCAATAGGAAACAGACTGAGATACCAGAATAAAAGATTCTCCTGCAATCTGTTCCATTTGTGCTAGATGAACGAATGTCTCTCCACATGCTCAGTTCTGAGAGATAAGTGTGTGTGAAAGCCGTCCTTCAGCTTGCTTGTTGGGAACACAAAGTTCCTTTTTAATGGCAAACTACACTCCATACATATATATGGGAAGGTACGAGGTCCAACTCGGGTTTACAGTGAAAACTGCAGGAACTTCAAACCGGCACTAGGAAACAGACAGAGAAACCAGAGAAAAAATTTCCCCTGCAACCCGTTTCCTTTGTGCTAGATGAATGAAAGTCTCTCCACATGCTCAGTTCTTACAGATATTTGTGTGTTAAAGCCGTCTTTCAAATAGCTTGTTGGGAACACAAAGTTTCTTTTCAGTTGCAAACCCCACTCCATACATATATATGGGGAGGTATGAGCTCCAACACGTTTTTACAGTGTAAACTGCTGGAACTTCAAACCGGCACTAGGAAACAGACTGTGAAACCAGAGAAAATGTTTCTCCTGCAAACCGTTACCTTTGTGCTAGATGAAAGAACGTCTCTCCACATGCTCAGTTCTGAGTGATAAGTGGGTGTGAAAGCCGTCCTTTACCTAGCTTGTTGGGAACACAAAGTTTCTTTTCAGTTGCAAACTCCACTCCATACATATATATGGGCAGATACGAGCACCAACTGGGTTTTACAGTGAAAACTGCAGGAACTTCAACACGGCACTAGGAAACAGTATGAGAAACCAGAGTAAAATTTCTCCTGCAACCCGTTCCCTTTGTGCTAGATGAACGAACGTCTCTCCACATGCTCAGTTGTGAGAGATAAGTGTGTGTGAAAGCCGTCTTTCACCTACCTTGTTGGGAACACAAAGTTTCTTTTCACTTGCAAACACCACTCCATACATATATATGGGGAGGTACGGGCTCCAATTCGGTTTTACAGTGAAAACTGCATGGAATTCATACTGGCACTAGGAAACAGACTGAGATACCAGAATAAAAGTTTCTCCTGCAATCTGTTCCATTTTTGCTAGATGAACGAACGTCTCTCCACATGCTCAGTTCTGAGAGATAAGTGTGTGTGAAAGCCGTACTTCAGCTAGCTTGTTGGGAACACAAAGTTCCTTTTTAATTGCAAACTCCACTTCATACATATATATGGGGAGGTACGAGGTCCAACTCGGGTTTACAGTGAAAACTGCAGGAACTTCAACCCGGCACTAGGAAACAGACTGAGAAACCAGAGAAAAAATTTCCCCTGCAACACGTTTCCTTTGTGCTAGATGAACGAATGTCTCTCCAAATGCTCAGTTCTTACAGATATTTGTGTGTTAAAGCCGTCTTTCAAATAGCTTGTTGGGAACACAAAGTTCCTTTTCAGTTGCAAACTCCAATCCATAAATATATATGGGGAAGTACGAGCTCCAACTCGGTTTTACAGTGAAAACTGCAGTAACTACAAACCGGCACTAGGAAAAAGACTGAGAAACCAGAGTAAAAGATTAACTTTCAACCCGTTCCCTTTTTGCTAGATGAACGAACGTCTCTCCACATGCTCAGTTCTGAGAGATAAGTGTGTGTGAAATCCGTCCTTCACCTAGCTTGTTGGGAACACAAAGTTTCTTTTCAATGGCAAACTCCACTCCATACATATATATGGGGAGGTACGAGCACCAATTCGTTTTTACAGTGAAAACTGCAGGAACTTCAAATCTTCACAAGGAAACAGACTGAGATACCAGAGTAAAAGTTTCTCCTGCAACCCGTTCCATTTGTGCTAGATGAAAGAACGTCTCTCCACATGCTCAGTTCTGACAGATAAGTGGGTGTGAAAGTCGTCCTACACATATCTTATTGGGAACACAAAGATTCTTTTCACTTGCAAACTCCACTCCATACATATATATGGGAGGTACGAGCTCCAACCCGGTTTTACAGTGAAATCTGCAGGAACTTCAAACCGGCACTAAGAAACAGACTGAGAAACCAGAGTAAAGTTTCTCCTGCAAACCGTTCCCTTTGTGCTAGATGAACGAACGTCTCTCCACATGCTCAGTTCTGAGAGATAAGTGTGTGTGAAAGCCGTCTTTCACCTACCTTGTTGGGAACACAAAGTTTCTCTTCATTTGCAGATTCCATTCCATACATATATATGGGAAGGTACGAGCTCCAACTCGGTTCAACAGTGAAAACTGCAGGAACTTCAAACAGGCTCTAGGAAACAGACTGAGGATCCAGAGTAAATTTTCTCCTGCAAACCGTTCCTTTTATGCTAGGTGAACGAATGTCTCTACACATGCTAGGTTCTGAGAGATAAGTTTATGTGAAATCCGTCCTTCAGGTAGCTTGTTGGGAACACAAAATTCCTTTTGAATTTCAAACTACACTCCATAAATGTATATGGGGAGGTACGAGATCCAACTAGGTTTTACAGTGAAAACTGCAGGAACTTCAAACCGGCACTAGGAAACAGACTGAGATAGAGTAAAAGTTTCTCCTGAAACCCGTTCCATTTGTGCTAGATGAACGAAAGTCTCTCCACATGCTCAGATCTGAAGAAAAGTGTGTGTGAAAGCCGTCTTTCACCTAGATTGTGGGAACACAAAATTTTTTTTCACTTGGAAACTCCACTCCATACATATATATGGGGAGGTACGAGGTCCAAATCGGGTTTACAGTGAAAACTGCAGGAACTTCAAACCGGCACTAGGAAAAAGACTGAGAAACCAGAGAAAAAATTTCCCCTGCAACCCGTTTCCTTTGTGCTAGATGAACGAAAGTCTCTCCACATGCTCAATTCTTACAGATATTTGTGTGTTAAAGCCGTCTTTCAAATAGCTTGTTGGGAACACAAAGTTCCTTTTCAGTTGCAAACTCCACTCCATAGATATATATGGGGAAGTACGAGGTCCAACCAGGGTTTACAGTGAAAACTGCAGTAACTTCAAACCGGCACTAGGAAAAAGACTGAGAAACCAGAGTAAAAGATTAACTTTCAAACCGTTCCATTTTTGCTAGATGAACGAACGTCTCTCCACATGTTCAGTTCTGAGAGATAAGTGTGTGTGAAAGCCGTCCTTCACCTAGCTTGTTGGGAACACAAAGTTTCTTTTCAATGTCAAACTCCACTCCATACATATATATGGGGAGGTACGAGCACCAATTCGTTTTTACAGTGAAAACTGCAGGAACTTCAAACCTTCACTAGGAAACAGACTGAGATAGCACAGTAAAAGTTTCTCCTGAAACCCGTTCCATTTGTGCTAGATGAACGAACGTCTCTCCACATGCTCAGTTCTGAGAGATAAGTGGGTGTGAAAGCCGTCCTACACATATCTTGTTGGGAACACAAAGTTTCTTTTCACTTACAAACTACACTCCGTACATATATATGGGGAGGTACTAGCTCCAACTTTGTTTTACAGTGAAAACTGCATGGACTTCAAACCGGCAATAGGAAACAGACTGAGATACCAGAATAAAAGATTCTCCTGCAATCTGTTCCATTTGTGCTAGATGAACGAATGTCTCTCCACATGCTCAGTTCTGAGAGATAAGTGTGTGTGAAAGCCGTCCTTCAGCTTGCTTGTTGGGAACACAAAGTTCCTTTTTAATTGCAAACTACACTCCATACATATATATGGGGAGGTACGAGGTCCAACTCTGGTTTACAGTGAAAACTGCAGGAACTTCAAACCGGCACTAGGAAACAGAGTGAGAAACCAGAGTAAATGTTTCCCCTGCAACCCGTTCCCTTTGTGCTAGATGAACGAACGTCTCTCCACATGCTCAGTTTTTACAGATATGTGTGTGTGAAAGCCGTCCTTCACTTAGCTTGTTGGGAACACAAAGTTTCTGTTCACTTGCAAACTACACTCCGTACATATATATGGGGAGGTACTTGCTCCAACTATGTTTTACAATGAAAACTGATGGAACATCCAACCGTCAGTAGGAAACAGACTGTGAAACCAGAGTAAATGTTTCTCCTGCAAACCTTTCCATTTGTGCTAGATGAACGAACGTCTCTCCACATGCTCAGTTCTGAGAGATAAGTGTGTGTGAAAGCCGTCCTTCACCTAGCTTCTTGGGAACACAAAGTTTCTTTCCGGTTGCAAACTCCACTCCATAAATATATATGGGGAGGTACGAGCTCCAAGTCGGTTTTACAGTGAAAACTGCAGGAACTTCAAACCTTCACTAGGAAACAGACTGAGATACCAGAGTAAAAGTTTCTCCTGCAACCCGTTCCATTTGTGCTAGATGAACGAACGTCTCTCCACATGCTCAGTTCTGAGAGATAAATGGGTGTGAAAGCCGTCCTTCACATAGCTTGTTGGGAACACAAAGATTCTTTTCACTTGCAAACTCCACTCCATACATATATATGGGGAGGTACGAGATCCAAATCGGTTTTACAGTGAAATCTGCAGGAACTTCAAACCGGCACTAGGAAACAGACTGAGAAACCAGAGAAAAGTTTCTCCTGCAAACCGTTCTCTTTGTGCTAGATGAACGAACTTCTCTCCACATGCTCAGTTCTGAGAGATAAGTGTGTGTGAAAGCCGTCTTTCACCTACCTTGTTGGGAACACAAAGTTTCTCTTCATTTGCAGATTCCATTCCATACATATATATGGGGAGGTACGAGCTCCACCTCGGTTTAACAGTGAAAACTGCAGGAACTTCAAACAGGCTCTAGGAAACAGACTGAGGATCCAGAGTATATTTTCTCCTGCAAACCTTTCCTTTTATGCTAGATGAACGAACGTCTCTACACATGCTAGGTTCTGAGAGATAAGTGTATGTGAAAGCCGTCCTTCAGGTAGCTTGTTGGGAACACAAAATTCCTTTTTAATTGCAAACTTCACTCCATACATATATGGGGAGGTACGAGCTCCAACTCGGTTTTACAGTGAAAACTGCAGGAACTTCAAACCGGCACTAGGAAACACACTGAGAAACCAGAGAAAAAATTTCCCCTGCAACCCGTTTCATTTGTGCTAGATGAACGAACGTCTCTCCACATGCTCAGTTCTTACAGATATGTGTGTGTGAAAGCCGTACTTCAAATAGCTTGTTGGGAACACAAAGATTCTTTTCAGTTGCAAACTCCACTCCATACATATATATGGGGAGGTACGAGCTCCAACTCGGTTTTACAGTGAAATCTGCAGTAACTTCAAACCGGCACTAGGAAACAGACTGAGAAACCAGAGTAATATTTTCTCGTGCAACCCGTTCCCTTTGTGCTAGATGAAAGAACGTCTCTCCACATGCTCAGATCTGAGAGAAAATTGTGTGTTAATGCCGTCCTTCAAATAGATAGTGTTAACAAAAAGTTTCTTTTCACTTGCAAACTCCACTCCATACATATATATGGGGAGGTACGAGCTCCAACTCGGTTTTACAGTGAAAACAGCTGGAACTTCAAACCGGCACTAGGAAACAGACTGAGAAACCAGAGTAAATGTTTCTCCTGCAACCCGTTCACTTTGTGCTAGATGAACGAACGTCTCTCCACATGCTAGGTTCTGAGAGATAAGTGTGTGTGAAAGCCGTCCTTCACCTAGCTTGTTGGGAACACAAAGTTTCTTTTTAGATGCAAACTCAACTCCATACATATATATGGGGAGGTACGAACTCCAACTCGGTTTTACAGTGAAAACTGCAGGAACTTCAAACCGGCACTAGGAAACACATGAGAAACCAGAGTAAAAGTTTCTCCTGCTACCCGTTCCCTTTGTGCAAGATGAACGAACGTCTCTCCACATGCTCAGTTCTGAGAGATAAGTGTGTGTGAAAGCCGTCCTTCACATAGCTTGTTTGGAACACAAAGTTTCTTTTCAGTTGCAAACTCCAATCCAAAGATATATATGGGGAGGTACGAGCTCCAACTCGGTTTTACAGTGAAATCTGCAGGAACTTCAAACCGGCACTAGGAAACAGACTAATAAACCAGAGTAAAGTTTCTCCTGCAAACCGTTCCCTTTGTGCTAGATGAACGAACTTCTCTCCACATGCTCAGTTCTGAGAGATAAGTGTGTGTGAAAGCCTCTTTCACATACCTTGTTGGGAACACAAAGTTTCTCTTCATTTGCAGATTCCATTCCATACATATATATGGGGATGTACGAGCTCCAACTCGGTTTAACAGTGAAAACTGCAGGAACTTCAAACAAGCTCTAGGAAACAGACTGAGGATCCAGAGTAAATTTTCTCCTGCAAACCTTTTCTTTTATGCTAGGTGAACGAACGTCTCTACACATGCTAGTTTCTGAGAGATAAGTGTATGTGAAATCCGTCCTTCAGGTAGCTTGTTGGGAACACAAAATTCCTTTTTAATTGCAAACTTCACTCCATACAAATATGGGGAGGTACGAGCTCCAAATCGGTTTTACAGTGAAAACTGCAGGAACTTCTAACCGGCACTAGGAAACAGACTGAGAAACCAGAGAAAAAATTTCCCCTGCAACCCGTTTCATTTGTGCTAATTGAACGAACGTCTCTCCACATGCTCAGTTCTTACAGATATGTGTGTGTGAAAGCCGTACTTCAAATAGCTTGTTGGGAACACAAAGATTCTTTTCAGTTGCAAACTTCACTCCATACATATATATGGGGAGGTACGAGCTCCAACTCGGTTTTACAGTGAAAACTGCAGTAACTTCAAACCGGCACTAGGAAAAAGACTGTGAAACCAGAGTAAAATTAACCCAGCAACCCGTTCCATTTGTGCTAGATGAACGAACGTCTCTCCACATGCTCAGATCTGAAGAAAAGTGTGTGTGAAAGCCGTCCTTCAATTAGATTGTGGGAACACAAAATTTTTTTTCACTTGCAATCTCCACTCCATACATATATAAGGGGAGGTACGAGCTCCAACTCGGTTTTACAGTGAAAACAGATGGAAATGCAAACCGGCACTAGGAAACAGAGTGAGAAACCAGAGTAAATGTTTCTCCTGCAACCCGTTCCATTTGTGCTAGATGAACGAAAGTCTCTCCTCATGATAGGTTCTGAGAGATAAGTGTGTGTGAAAGCCGACCTTCACTTAGCTTGTTGGGAACACAAAGATTCTTTTCACTTGCAAACTACACTCCGTACATATATATGGGGAGGTACTAGCTCAAACTATGTTTTACAATGAAAACTGCTGGAACATCCAACCGGCAGTAGAAAACAGACTGAGAAACCAGAGTAAATGTTTCTCCTGCAACCCGTTCCATTTGTGCTAGATGAACGAACGTCTCTCCACATGCTCAGTTCTGAGAGATAATTGTGTGTGAAAGCCGTCCTTCACCTAGCTTGTTGGGAACACAAAGTTTCTTTTCGGTTGCAAACTCCACTCCATACATATATATGGGGAGGTACGAGCACCAATTCGTTTTTACAGTGAAAACTGCAGGAACTTCAAACCTTCACTAGGAAACAGACTGAGATACCGGAGTAAAAGTTTCTCCTGCAACCCGTTCCATTTGTGCTAGATGAACGAACGTCTCTCCACATGCTCAGTTCTGAGAGATAAATGGGTGTGAAAGCCGTCCTTCACATACTTGTTGGGAACACAAAGATTCTTTTCACTTGCAAACTCCACTCCATACATATATATGGGGAGGTACGAGTTCCAACTCGGTTTTACAGTGAAATCTGCAGGAACTTCAAACCGGCACTAGGAAACAGACTGAGAAACCAGAGTAAAGTTTCTCCTGCAAACCGTTCCCTTTGTGCTAGATGAACGAACGTCTCTCCACATGCTCAGATCTGAAGAAAAGTGTGTGTGAAAGCCGTCCTTCACCTAGATTGTTTGAACACAAAATTTTTTTTCACTTGGAAACTCCACTCCATACATATATATGGGGAGGTACGAGGTCCAACTCGGGTTTACAGTGAAAACTGCAGGAACTTCAAACCGGCACTAGGAAACAGACTGAGAATCCAGAGAAAAAATTTCCCCTGCAACCCGTTTACTTTGTGCTAGATGAACGAATGTCTCTCCACATGCTCAATTCTTACAGATATTTGTGTGTTAAAGCCGTCTTTCAAATAGCTTGTTGGGAACACAAAGTTCCTTTTCAGTTGCAAACTCCACTCCATAGATATATATGGGGAAGTACGAGGTCCAACCCGGGTTTACAGTGAAAACTGCAGTAACTTCAAACCGGCACTAGGAAAAAGACTGAGAAACCAGAGTAAAAGATTAACTTTCAAACCGTTCCCTTTTTGCTAGATGAACGAACGTCTCTCCACATGCTCAGTTCTGAGAGATAAGTGTGTGTGAAAGCCGTCCTTCACCTAGCTTGTTGGGAACACAAAGTTTCTTTTCAATGTCAAACTCCACTCCATACATATATATGGGGAGGTACGAGCACCAATTCGTTTTTACAGTGAAAACTGCAGGAACTTCAAACCGGCAATAGGAAACAGACTGAGATACCAGAATAAAAGATTCTCCTGCAATCTGTTCCATTTGTGCTAGATGAACGAATGTCTCTCCACATGCTCAGTTCTGAGAGATAAGTGGGTGTGAAAGCCGTCCTACACATATCTTGTTGGGAACACAAAGTTTCTTTTCACTTGCAAACTACACTCCGTACATATATATGGGGAGGTACTAGCTCCAACTTTGTTTTACAGTGAAAACTGCATGGACTTCAAACCGGCAATAGGAAACAGACTGAGATACCAGAATAAAAGATTCTCCTGCAATCTGTTCCATTTGTGCTAGATGAACGAATGTCTCTCCACATGCTCAGTTCTGAGAGATAAGTGTGTGTGAAAGCCGTCCTTCAGCTTGCTTGTTGGGAACACAAAGTTCCTTTTTAATGGCAAACTACACTCCATACATATATATGGGAAGGTACGAGGTCCAACTCGGGTTTACAGTGAAAACTGCAGGAACTTCAAACCGGCACTAGGAAACAGACAGAGAAACCAGAGAAAAAATTTCCCCTGCAACCCGTTTCCTTTGTGCTAGATGAACGAAAGTCTCTCCACATGCTCAGTTCTTACAGATATTTGTGTGTTAAAGCCGTCTTTCAAATAGCTTGTTGGGAACACAAAGTTTCTTTTCAGTTGCAAACCCCACTCCATACATATATATGGGGAGGTATGAGCTCCAACACGTTTTTACAGTGTAAACTGCTGGAACTTCAAACCGGCACTAGGAAACAGACTGTGAAACCAGAGAAAATGTTTCTCCTGCAAACCGTTACCTTTGTGCTAGATGAAAGAACGTCTCTCCACATGCTCAGTTCTGAGTGATAAGTGGGTGTGAAAGCCGTCCTTTACCTAGCTTGTTGGGAACACAAAGTTTCTTTTCAGTTGCAAACTCCACTCCATACATATATATGGGCAGATACGAGCACCAACTGGGTTTTACAGTGAAAACTGCAGGAACTTCAACACGGCACTAGGAAACAGTATGAGAAACCAGAGTAAAATTTCTCCTGCAACCCGTTCCCTTTGTGCTAGATGAACGAACGTCTCTCCACATGCTCAGTTGTGAGAGATAAGTGTGTGTGAAAGCCGTCCTTCACCTAGCTTGTTGGGAACAAAAAGTTTCTTTTCAGTTGCAAACTCCACTCCATACATATATATGGGGGGTACGAGCTCCAAATCGATTTTATAGTGAAAACTGCTGGAACTTCAAACCGGCACTAGGGAACAGAATGAGAAATCAGAGTAATAGTTTCTCCTGCAACCCGTTCCCTTTGTGCTAGATGAACGAACTTCTCCCCACATACTCAGTTCTGAGAGATAATTGTGTGTTAAAGCTGTCTTTCACTTAGCTTGTTTGGAACACACAGTTTCTTTTCAGTTGCAAACTCCACTCCATACATATATATGGGGAGGTACGAGCTCCAACTCCGTTTTACAGTGTAAATTGCAGGAACTTCAAACCGGCAGTAGGAAACAGACTGAGAAACCAGAGTAAAAGTTCCTACTGCAACCCGTTCCCTTTGTGCTAGATGAATGAACGTCTCTCCACATGCTCAGTTCTGAGATGTAAGTGTGTGTGAAAGCTGTCCTTCACCTAGCTTGTTGGGAAAACAAAGTTTCTTTTCACTTGCAAACTCCACACCATACATATATATGGGGAGGTACGATCTCCAACTCGGTTTTACAGTGAAAACTGCAGGAACTCCAAACCGGCACTAGGAAACAGACTGAGAAACCAGAGAAAAATTTTACCCTGCAACCCGTTCCCTTTGTGCTAGATGAACGGACGTCTCTCCACATGCTCAGTTCTGAGAGATAAGTGTGTGTGAAAGCCGTCCTTCACCTAACTTGTTGGGAACACAAAGTTTCTTTTCAGTTGCAAACTCCAATCCAGACATATATACGGGGAGGTACGAGCTCCAATTCGGTTCTACAGGAAAAAGGCAAGAACTAAAGACCGGCACTAGGAAAAAGACTGAGAAACCAGAGAAAATGTTTCTCCTGCAAACCGTTCCATTTGTGCTAGATGAACGAACGTCTCTCCACATGCTCAGTTCTTAGAGATAAGTGGGTGTGAAAGCCGTCCTTCACCTAGCTTGTTGGGAACACAAAGTTTCTTTTCAGTTGCAAACTCCACTCCATACATATATATGGGCAGGTACGAGCACCAACTCGGTTTTACAGTGAAAACTGCAGTAACTTTAAAACGGCACTAGGAAACAGACTGAGAAACCAGATTAAAAGTTTCACCAGCAAACCGTTCCATTTGTGCTAGATGAACGAACGTCTCTCCAAATGCTCAGTTCTGAGAGATAAGTGTGTGTGAAAGACGTCCTTCACCTATCTTGTTGGGAACACAAAGATTCTTTTCAGTTGCAAACTCCACTCCATACAAATATATGGGGAAGTACGAGCTCCAAATCGGTTTTACAGTGAAAACTGCAGGAACTTCAACACGGCACTAGGAAACAGTATGAGAAACCAGACTAAAATTTCTCCTGCAACCCGTTCCCTTTGTGCTAGATGAACGAGCGTCTCTCCACATGCTCAGTTGTGAGAGATAAGTGTGTGTGAAAGCCGTCCTTCACCTAGCTTGTTGGGAACACAAAGTTTCTTTTCAGTTGCAAACTCCACTCCATACATATATATGGGGAGGTACGAGCTCCAACACGTTTTTACAGTGTAAACTCCTGGAACTTCAAACCGGCACTAGGAAACAGACTGAGAAACCAGAGAAAATGTTTCTCCTGCAAACCGATACCTTTGTGCTAGATGAAAGAACGTCTCTCCACATGCTCAGTTCTGAGTGATAAGTGGGTGTGAAAGCCGTCCTTTACCTAGCTTGTTGGGAACACAAAGTTTCTTTTCAGTTGCAAACTCCACCCCATACATATATATGGGCAGATACGAGCACCAACTGAGTTTTACAGTGAAAACTGCAGGAACTTCAACAAGGCACTAGGAAACAGTATGAGAAACCAGAGTAAAATTTCTCCTGCAACCCGTTCCCTTTGTGCTAGATGAACGAAAGTCTCTCCACATGCTCAGTTGTGAGAGATAAGTGTGTGTGAAAGCCGTCCTTCACCTAGCTTGTTGGGAACAAAAAGTTTCTTTTCAGTTGCAAACTCCACTCCATACATATATATGGGGGGTACGAGCTCCAAATCGATTTTATAGTGAAAACTGCTGGAACTTCACACCGGCACTAGGGAACAGAATGAGAAATCAGAGTAATAGTTTGTCCTGCAACCCGTTCCCTTTGTGCTAGATGAACGAACTTCTCCCCACATGCTCAGTTCTGAGAGATAATTGTGTGTTAAAGCTGTCTTTCACCTAGCTTGTTTGGAACACACAGTTTCTTTTCACTTGCAAACTCCACACCATACATATATATGGGGAGGTACGATCTCCAACTCGGTTTTACAGTGAAAACTGCAGGAACTCCAAACCGGCACTAGGAATCAGACTGAGAAACCAGAGAAAATGTTTCTCCTGCAAACCGTTCCATTTGTGCTAGATGAACGAACGTCTCTCCACATGCTCAGTTCTTAGAGATAAGTGGGTGTGAAAGCCGTCCTTCACCTAGCTTGTTGGGAACACAAAGTTTCTATTCAGTTGCAAACTCCATTCCATACATATATATGGGCAGGTACGAGCACCAACTCGGTTTTACAGTGAAAACTGCAGTAACTTTAAAACGGCACTAGGAAACAGACTGAGAAACCAGATTAAAAGTTTCACCAGCAAACCATTCCATTTGTGCTAGATGAACGAACGTCTCTCCAAATGCTCAGTTCTGAGAGATAAGTGTGTGTGAAAGCCGTCCTTCACCTATCTTGTTGGGAACACAAAGATTCTTTTCAGTTGCAAACTGCACTCCATACAAATATATGGGGAAGTACGAGCTCCAAATCGGTTTTACAGTGAAAACTGCAGGAACTTCAACACGGCACTAGGAAACAGTATGAGAAACCAGACTAAAATTTCTCCTGCAACCCGTTCCCTTTGTGCTAGATGAACGAGCGTCTCTCCACATGCTCAGTTGTGAGAGATAAGTGTGTGTGAAAGCCGTCCTTCACCTAGCTTGTTGGGAACACAAAGTTTCTTTTCAGTTGCAAACTCCACTCCATACATATATATGTGGGGCACGAGCCCCAAATCGGTTTTATAGTGAAAACTGATGGAACTTCAAACCGGCACTAGGAAACAGACTGAGAAACCAGAGAATAATTTTTTCCTGCAACCCGTTCCCTTTGTGCTAGATGAACGAACGTCTCTCCACATGCTCGTTTCTGAGAGATAAGTGTGTGTGAAAGCCGTCCTTCACCTAGCTTGTTGGGAACACAAAGTTTGTTTTCACTTGCAAACTACACTCCATACATATATATGGGAAGTTACGAGCTATAACTCGGTTTTACATTGAAAACTGCAGGAACTTCAAACTGGCACTAGGAAACAGACTGAGAAACCAGAGAAAAAGTTTACACTGCAACCCGTTCCCTTTGTGCTAGATGAACGAACGTCTCTCCACATGCTCAGTTCTGAGAGATAATTGTGCATGAAAGCCGTCCTTCAACTAGCTTGTTGGGAACACAAAGATTCTTTTCATTGGCAAACCCCACTCCATATATATATATGGGGAGGTACGAGCTCCAACACGTTTTTACAGTGTAAACTGCTGGAACTTCAAACCGGCACTAGGAAACAGACTGAGAAACCAGAGAAAATGTTTCTCCTGCAAACCGTTACCTTTGTGCTAGATGAAAGAACGTCTCTCCACATGCTCAGTTCTGAGTGATAAGTGGGTGTGAAAGCCGTCCTTTACCTAGCTTGTTGGGAACACAAAGTTTCCTTTCAGTTGCAAACTCCACTCCATACATATATATGGGCAGATACGAGCACCAACTCTGTTTTACATTGAAAACTGCAGGAACTTCAACACGGCACTAGGAAACAGTATGAGAAACCAGAGTAAAATTTCTCCTGCAACCCGTTCCCTTTGTGCTAGATGAACGAACGTCTCTCCACATGCTCAGTTGTGAGAGATAAGTGTGTGTGAAAGCCGTCCTTCACCTAGGTTGTTGGGAACAAAAAGTTTCTTTTCAGTTGCAAACTCCACTCCATATATATAAATGGGTGGTACGAGCTCCAAATCGCTTTTATAGTGAAAACTGCAGGAACTCCAAACCGGCACTAGGAAACAGACTGAGAAACCAGAGAAAATGTTTCTCCTGCAAACCGTTCCATTAGTGCTAGATGAACGAACGTCTCTCCACATGCTCAGTTCTTAGAGATAAGTGGGTGTGAAAGCCGCACTTCAACTAGCTTGTTGGGAACACAAAGTTTCATTTCAGTTGCAAACTCCACTCCATACATATATATGGGCAGGTACGAGCTCCAACACGGTTTTACAGTGAAAACTGCAGGAACTTCAAACCGGCACTAAGAAACAGACTGAGAAACCAGAGTAAAACATTCCCCTGCAACCCGTACCCTTTGTGTTAAATGAACTAACGTCTCTCCACATGCTCAGTTCTGAGAAATATGTGTGTGTGAAAGCCGTACTTCACCTAGCTTGTTGGGAACACAAAGTTCCTTTTCACTTGCCAACTCCACTCCATATATATGTATGGGGAGGTACGAACTCCAACTCTGTTTTACAGTGAAAACGTCAGTAACTTCAAACCAGCACTAGGAAACAGACTGAGAGACCAGAGAACAATTTTTTCCTGCAACCCGTTCTCTTTGTGCTACATGAACGAACGTCTCTCCACATGCTCGGTTCTGAGAGATAAGTGTGTGTGAAAGCCGTTCTTCAACTAGCTTGTTGGGAACACAAAGTTTGTTTTCACTTGCAAACTACACTCCATACATATATATGGGAAGGTACGAGCTATAACTCGGTTTTACATTGAAAACTGCAGGAACTTCAAACTGGCACTAGGAAACAGACTGAGAAACCAGAGAAAAAGTTTACACTGCAACTCGTTCCCTTTGTGCTAGATGAACGAACGTCTCTCCACATGCTCAGTTCTGAGAGATAAGTGTGTGTGAAAGCCGTCCTTCACCTATCTTGTTGGGAACACAAAGATTCTTTTCAGTTGCAAACTGCACTCCATACAAATATATGGGGAAGTACGAGCTCCAAATCGGTTTTACAGTGAAAACTGCAGGAACTTCAACACGGCACTAGGAAACAGTATGAGAAACCAGACTAAAATTTCTCCTGCAACCCGTTCCCTTTGTGCTAGATGAACGAGCGTCTCTCCACATGCTCAGTTGTGAGAGATAAGTGTGTGTGAAAGCCGTCCTTCACCTAGCTTGTTGGGAACACAAAGTTTCTTTTCAGTTGCAAACCCCACTCCATACATATATATGTGGGGTACGAGCCCCAAATCGGTTTTATAGTGAAAACTGATGGAACTTCAAACCGGCACTAGGAAACAGACTGAGAAACCAGAGAATAATTTTTTCCTGCAACCCGTTCCCTTTGTGCTAGATGAACGAACGTCTCTCCACATGCTCGTTTCTGAGAGATAAGTGTGTGTGAAAGCCGTCCTTCACCTAGCTTGTTGGGAACACAAAGTTTGTTTTCACTTGCAAACTACACTCCATACATATATATGGGAAGTTACGAGCTATAACTCGGTTTTACATTGAAAACTGCAGGAACTTCAAACTGGCACTAGGAAACAGACTGAGAAACCAGAGAAAAAGTTTACACTGCAACCCGTTCCCTTTGTGCTAGATGAACGAACGTCTCTCCACATGCTCAGTTCTGAGAGATAATTGTGCATGAAAGCCGTCCTTCAACTAGCTTGTTGGGAACACAAAGATTCTTTTCATTGGCAAACCCCACTCCATACATATATATGGGGAGGTACGAGCTCCAACACGTTTTTACAGTGTAAACTGCTGGAACTTCAAACCGGCACTAGGAAACAGACTGAGAAACCAGAGAAAATGTTTCTCCTGCAAACCGTTACCTTTGTGCTAGATGAAAGAACGTCTCTCCACATGCTCAGTTCTGAGTGATAAGTGGGTGTGAAAGCCGTCCTTTACCTAGCTTGTTGGGAACACAAAGTTTCTTTTCAGTTGCAAACTCCACTCCATACATATATATGGGCAGATACGAGCACCAACTCTGTTTTACATTGAAAACTGCAGGAACTTCAACACGGCACTAGGAAACAGTATGAGAAACCAGAGTAAAATTTCTCCTGCAACCCGTTCCCTTTGTGCTAGATGAACGAACGTCTCTCCACATGCTCAGTTGTGAGAGATAAGTGTGTGTGAAAGCCGTCCTTCACCTAGGTTGTTGGGAACAAAAAGTTTCTTTTCAGTTGCAAACTCCACTCCATATATATAAATGGGTGGTACGAGCTCCAAATCGCTTTTATAGTGAAAACTGCAGGAACTCCAAACCGGCACTAGGAAACAGACTGAGAAACCAGAGAAAATGTTTCTCCTGCAAACCGTTCCATTTGTGCTAGATGAACGAACGTCTCTCCACATGCTCAGTTCTTAGAGATAAGTGGGTGTGAAAGCCGCACTTCAACTAGCTTGTTGGGAACACAAAGTTTCATTTCAGTTGCAAACTCCACTCCATACATATATATGGGCAGGTACGAGCTCCAACACGGTTTTACAGTGAAAACTGCAGGAACTTCAAACCGGCACTAAGAAACAGACTGAGAAACCAGAGTAAAACATTCCCCTGCAACCCGTACCCTTTGTGTTAAATGAACTAACGTCTCTCCACATGCTCAGTTCTGAGAAATATGTGTGTGTGAAAGCCGTACTTCACCTAGCTTGTTGGGAACACAAAGTTCCTTTTCACTTGCCAACTCCACTCCATATATATGTATGGGGAGGTACGAACTCCAACTCTGTTTTACAGTGAAAACATCAGTAACTTCAAACCAGCACTAGGAAACAGACTGAGAGACCAGAGAACAATTTTTTCCTGCAACCCGTTCCCTTTGTGCTACATGAACGAACGTCTCTCCACATGCTCGGTTCTGAGAGATAAGTGTGTGTGAAAGCCGTTCTTCAACTAGCTTGTTGGGAACACAAAGTTTGTTTTCACTTGCAAACTACACTCCATACATATATATGGGAAGGTACGAGCTATAACTCGGTTTTACATTGAAAACTGCAGGAACTTCAAACTGGCACTAGGAAACAGACTGAGAAACCAGAGAAAAAGTTTACACTGCAACCCGTTCCCTTTGTGCTAGATGAACGAACGTCTCTCCACATGCTCAGTTCTGAGAGATAATTGTGCGTGAAAGCCGTCCTTCACATAGCTTGTTGGGAACACAAAGATTCTTTTCACTTGCAAACTCCACTCCATACATATATATGGGGAGGTACGAGATCCAAATCGGTTTTACAGTGAAATCTGCAGGAACTTCAAACCGGCACTAGGAAACAGACTGAGAAACCCGAGTAAAAGTTTCTCCTGAAACCCGTTTCCTTTGTGCTAAATGAAAGAAAGTATCTCCACATGCTCAGTTCTCAGAGATAAGAGTGTGTGAAAGCCGTCCTTCACCTAGATTGTTGGGAACACAACGTTTCTATTCACTTGCAAACTCCACTCCCTACTTATATATGGGGAGGTTCTAGCTCCAAATCTCTTTTACAGTGAAAACGGCAGGAACTTCAAACCGGCACTAGGCAACAGACTGAAAAACCAGAGTAAATGTTTCTCCTGCAACCCGTTCCCTTTGTGCTAGATGAACGAACGTCTCTCCACATGCTCAGTTCTGAGAGATAAGTGTGTGTGTAAGCCGTCCTTCACCTATCTTGTTGGAAACACAAAGTTTCTTTTCACTTGCAAACTCCACTCCATACATATATATGGGGAGGTATGAGCTCCAACTCTGTTGTACAGTGAAAACTGCAGGAACTTTAAACCGGCACTAGGAAACAGACTGTGAATTCAGAGTAAAAATTTCTCCTGCAACCCTTTCCCTTTGTGATAGATGAACGGAAGTCTCTCCACATGCTCAGTTCTGAGAGATAAGTGTGTGTGAAAGCCGTACTTCACCTAGCTTGTTGGGAACACAAAGTTTCTTTTCACTTGCCAATTCCACTCCATACATATATATGGGGAGGTACGAGCTCCAACTCAGTTTTACAGTAAAAACTGCTGGATCTTCAAACCGGCACTAGGAAACAGACTGAGAAACCAGAGTAAAAGTTTCTCCTGCAACCTGTTCACATTGTGCTTGATGAACGAACGTCTCTCCACATGCTCAGTTCTGAGAGATATGTGTGTGTGAAAGCCGTATTTCAAGTAGCTTGTTTGGAATACAAAGTTTCTTTTCACTTGCCAATTCCACTCCTTACATTTATATGGAGAGGTACGTGCAACAAATCTGTTTTACAGTGAAAACGGCAGGAAATTCAAACCGGCACTATTAAACAGACTGGGATACCAGAGTATAAGTTTGACTTGCTACCCGTTCCCTTTATGCTAGATGAACGAACGTCTCTCCACATGCTCAGTTCTGAGAGATAAGTGTGTGTGAAAGCCTTCCTTCACCAAGCTTGTTGGGAACACAAAGTTTCTTTTCACTTGCAAACTCCACTCCATACATATATATGGGGAGGTACGAGCTCCAACTCGGTTTTACAGTGAAAACAGCAGGAACTTCAAACCGGCACTGGGAAACAGACTGAGAAACCAGAGAATATGTTTCTCCTGCAACCCGTTCCCTTGTTCTAGATGAACGATCGTCTTTCCACATGCTAGGTTCTGAGAGAGATGTGTGTGTGAAAGCCGCCTTTCACTTAGCTTGTTGGAAACACAAAGTTTCTTTTCAGTTGCAAACACCAATCCATACATATATATGGGGAGGTACGAGCTCCAAATCTGTTTTACAGTGAAAAACGGCAGGAACTTCAAACCGGCACTAGGAAACAGACTGAGATACCAGAGTAAAAGTTTGAATTGCAACCCGTTCCATTTTTGCTAGATGAACGAACGTCTCTCCACATGCTCAGTTCTGAGAGATAAGTGTGTGTGAAAGCCGTCCTTCACCTAGCTTTTTGGGAACACAAAGTTTCTTTTCACTTGCAAACACCACTCCATACATATATATGGGGAGGTACGGGCTCCAATTCGGTTTTACAGTGAAAACTGCATGGACTTCATACTGGCACTAGGAAACAGACTGAGATACCAGAATAAAAGTTTCTCCTGCAATCTGTTCCATTTTTGCTAGATGAACGAACGTCTCTCCACATGCTCACTTCTGAGAGATAAGTGTGTGTGAAAGCCGTACTTCAGCTAGCTTGTTGGGAACACAAAGTTCCTTTTTAATTGCAAACTCCACTTCATACATATATATGGGGAGGTACGAGGTCCAACTCGGGTTTACAGTGAAAACTGCAGGAACTTCAACCCGGCACTAGGAAACAGACTGAGAAACCAGAGAAAAAATTTCCCCTGCAACACGTTTCCTTTGTGCTAGATGAACGAATGTCTCTCCAAATGCTCAGTTCTTACAGATATTTGTGTGTTAAAGCCGTCTTTCAAATAGCTAATTGGGAACACAAAGTTCCTTTTCAGTTGCAAACTCCAATCCATAAATATATATGGGGAAGTACGAGCTCCAACTCGGTTTTACAGTGAAAACTGCAGTAACTACAAACCGGCACTAGGAAAAAGACTGAGAAACCAGAGTAAAAGATTAACTTTCAACCCGTTCCCTTTTTGCTAGATGAACGAACGTCTCTCCACATGCTCAGTTCTGAGAGATAAGTGTGTGTGAAATCCGTCCTTCACCTAGCTTGTTGGGAACACAAAGTTTCTTTTCAATGGCAAACTCCACTCCATACATATATATGGGGAGGTACGAGCACCAATTCGTTTTTACAGTGAAAACTGCAGGAACTTCAAATCTTCACAAGGAAACAGACTGAGATACCAGAGTAAAAGTTTCTCCTGCAACCCGTTCCATTTGTGCTAGATGAAAGAACGTCTCTCCACATGCTCAGTTCTGACAGATAAGTGGGTGTGAAAGTCGTCCTACACATATCTTATTGGGAACACAAAGATTCTTTTCACTTGCAAACTCCACTCCATACATATATATGGGAGGTACGAGCTCCAACCCGGTTTTACAGTGAAATCTGCAGGAACTTCAAACCGGCACTAAGAAACAGACTGAGAAACCAGAGTAAAGTTTCTCCTGCAAACCGTTCCCTTTGTGCTAGATGAACGAACGTCTCTCCACATGCTCAGTTCTGAGAGATAAGTGTGTGTGAAAGCCGTCTTTCACCTACCTTGTTGGGAACACAAAGTTTCTCTTCATTTGCAGATTCCATTCCATACATATATATGGGAAGGTACGAGCTCCAACTCGGTTCAACAGTGAAAACTGCAGGAACTTCAAACAGGCTCTAGGAAACAGACTGAGGATCCAGAGTAAATTTTCTCCTGCAAACCGTTCCTTTTATGCTAGGTGAACGAATGTCTCTACACATGCTAGGTTCTGAGAGATAAGTTTATGTGAAATCCGTCCTTCAGGTAGCTTGTTGGGAACACAAAATTCCTTTTGAATTTCAAACTACACTCCATAAATGTATATGGGGAGGTACGAGATCCAACTAGGTTTTACAGTGAAAACTGCAGGAACTTCAAACCGGCACTAGGAAACAGACTGAGATAGAGTAAAAGTTTCTCCTGAAACCCGTTCCATTTGTGCTAGATGAACGAAAGTCTCTCCACATGCTCAGATCTGAAGAAAAGTGTGTTTGAAAGCCGTCTTTCACCTAGATTGTGGGAACACAAAATTTTTTTTCACTTGGAAACTCCACTCCATACATATATATGGGGAGGTACGAGGTCCAAATCGGGTTTACAGTGAAAACTGCAGGAACTTCAAACCGGCACTAGGAAAAAGACTGAGAAACCAGAGAAAAAATTTCCCCTGCAACCCGTTTCCTTTGTGCTAGATGAACGAAAGTCTCTCCACATGCTCAATTCTTACAGATATTTGTGTGTTAAAGCCGTCTTTCAAATAGCTTGTTGGGAACACAAAGTTCCTTTTCAGTTGCAAACTCCACTCCATAGATATATATGGGGAAGTACGAGGTCCAACCCGGGTTTACAGTGAAAACTGCAGTAACTTCAAACCGGCACTAGGAAAAAGACTGAGAAACCAGAGTAAAAGATTAACTTTCAAACCGTTCCATTTTTGCTAGATGAACGAACGTCTCTCCACATGTTCAGTTCTGAGAGATAAGTGTGTGTGAAAGCCGTCCTTCACCTAGCTTGTTGGGAACACAAAGTTTCTTTTCAATGTCAAACTCCACTCCATACATATATATGGGGAGGTACGAGCACCAATTCGTTTTTACAGTGAAAACTGCAGGAACTTCAAACCTTCACTAGGAAACAGACTGAGATAGCACAGTAAAAGTTTCTCCTGAAACCCGTTCCATTTGTGCTAGATGAACGAACGTCTCTCCACATGCTCAGTTCTGAGAGATAAGTGGGTGTGAAAGCCGTCCTACACATATCTTGTTGGGAACACAAAGTTTCTTTTCACTTGCAAACTACACTCCGTACATATATATGGGGAGGTACTAGCTCCAACTTTGTTTTACAGTGAAAACTGCATGGACTTCAAACCGGCAATAGGAAACAGACTGAGATACCAGAATAAAAGATTCTCCTGCAATCTGTTCCATTTGTGCTAGATGAACGAATGTCTCTCCACATGCTCAGTTCTGAGAGATAAGTGTGTGTGAAAGCCGTCCTTCAGCTTGCTTGTTGGGAACACAAAGTTCCTTTTTAATTGCAAACTACACTCCATACATATATATGGGGAGGTACGAGGTCCAACTCTGGTTTACAGTGAAAACTGCAGGAACTTCAAACCGGCACTAGGAAACAGAGTGAGAAACCAGAGTAAATGTTTCCCCTGCAACCCGTTCCGTTTGTGCTAGATGAACGAACGTCTCTCCACATGCTCAGTTTTTACAGATATGTGTGTGTGAAAGCCGTCCTTCACTTAGCTTGTTGGGAACACAAAGTTTCTGTTCACTTGCAAACTACACTCCGTACATATATATGGGGAGGTACTTGCTCCAACTATGTTTTACAATGAAAACTGATGGAACATCCAACCGTCAGTAGGAAACAGACTGTGAAACCAGAGTAAATGTTTCTCCTGCAAACCTTTCCATTTGTGCTAGATGAACGAACGTCTCTCCACATGCTCAGTTCTGAGAGATAAGTGTGTGTGAAAGCCGTCCTTCACCTAGCTTCTTGGGAACACAAAGTTTCTTTCCGGTTGCAAACTCCACTCCATAAATATATATGGGGAGGTACGAGCTCCAAGTCGGTTTTACAGTGAAAACTGCAGGAACTTCAAACCTTCACTAGGAAACAGACTGAGATACCAGAGTAAAAGTTTCTCCTGCAACCCGTTCCATTTGTGCTAGATGAACGAACGTCTCTCCACATGCTCAGTTCTGAGAGATAAATGGGTGTGAAAGCCGTCCTTCACATAGCTTGTTGGGAACACAAAGATTCTTTTCACTTGCAAACTCCACTCCATACATATATATGGGGAGGTACGAGATCCAAATCGGTTTTACAGTGAAATCTGCAGGAACTTCAAACCGGCACTAGGAAACAGACTGAGAAACCAGAGAAAAGTTTCTCCTGCAAACCGTTCTCTTTGTGCTAGATGAACGAACTTCTCTCCACATGCTCAGTTCTGAGAGATAAGTGTGTGTGAAAGCCGTCTTTCACCTACCTTGTTGGGAACACAAAGTTTCTCTTCATTTGCAGATTCCATTCCATACATATATATGGGGAGGTACGAGCTCCAACTCGGTTTAACAGTGAAAACTGCAGGAACTTCAAACAGGCTCTAGGAAACAGACTGAGGATCCAGAGTATATTTTCTCCTGCAAACCTTTCCTTTTATGCTAGATGAACGAACGTCTCTACACATGCTAGGTTCTGAGAGATAAGTGTATGTGAAAGCCGTCCTTCAGGTAGCTTGTTGGGAACACAAAATTCCTTTTTAATTGCAAACTTCACTCCATACATATATGGGGAGGTACGAGCTCCAACTCGGTTTTACAGTGAAAACTGCAGGAACTTCAAACCGGCACTAGGAAACACACTGAGAAACCAGAGAAAAAATTTCCCCTGCAACCCGTTTCATTTGTGCTAGATGAACGAACGTCTCTCCACATGCTCAGTTCTTACAGATATGTGTGTGTGAAAGCCGTACTTCAAATAGCTTGTTGGGAACACAAAGATTCTTTTCAGTTGCAAACTCCACTCCATACATATATATGGGGAGGTACGAGCTCCAACTCGGTTTTACAGTGAAATCTGCAGTAACTTCAAACCGGCACTAGGAAACAGACTGAGAAACCAGAGTAATATTTTCTCGTGCAACCCGTTCCCTTTGTGCTAGATGAAAGAACGTCTCTCCACATGCTCAGATCTGAGAGAAAATTGTGTGTTAATGCCGTCCTTCAAATAGATTGTGTTAACAAAAAGTTTCTTTTCACTTGCAAACTCCACTCCATACATATATATGGGGAGGTACGAGCTCCAACTCGGTTTTACAGTGAAAACAGCTGGAACTTCAAACCGGCACTAGGAAACAGACTGAGAAACCAGAGTAAATGTTTCTCCTGCAACCCGTTCACTTTGTGCTAGATGAACGAACGTCTCTCCACATGCTAGGTTCTGAGAGATAAGTGTGTGTGAAAGCCGTCCTTCACCTAGCTTGTTGGGAACACAAAGTTTCTTTTCACTTGCAATCTCCACTCCATACATATATATGGGGAGGTACGAACTCCAACTCGGTTTTACAGTGAAAACTGCAGGAACTTCAAACCGGCACTAGGAAACACATGAGAAACCAGAGTAAAAGTTTCTCCTGCTACCCGTTCCCTTTGTGCAAGATGAACGAACGTCTCTCCACATGCTCAGTTCTGAGAGATAAGTGTGTGTGAAAGCCGTCCTTCACATAGCTTGTTTGGAACACAAAGTTTCTTTTCAGTTGCAAACTCCAATCCAAAGATATATATGGGGAGGTACGAGCTCCAACTCGGTTTTACAGTGAAATCTGCAGGAACTTCAAACCGGCACTAGGAAACAGACTGATAAACCAGAGTAAAGTTTCTCCTGCAAACCGTTCCCTTTGTGCTAGATGAACGAACTTCTCTCCACATGCTCAGTTCTGAGAGATAAATGGGTGTGAAAGCCGTCCTTCACATAGCTTGTTGGGAACACAAAGATTCTTTTCACTTGCAAACTCCACTCCATACATATATATGGGGAGGTACGAGATCCAAATCGGTTTTACAGTGAAATCTGCAGGAACTTCAAACCGGCACTAGGAAACAGACTGAGAAACCCGAGTAAAAGTTTCTCCTGAAACCCGTTTCCTTTGTGCTAAATGAAAGAAAGTATCTCCACATGCTCAGTTCTCAGAGATAAGAGTGTGTGAAAGCCGTCCTTCACCTAGATTGTTGGGAACACAACGTTTCTATTCACTTGCAAACTCCACTCCCTACTTATATATGGGGAGGTTCTAGCTCCAAATCTGTTTTACAGTGAAAACGGCAGGAACTTCAAACCGGCACTAGGCAACAGACTGAAAAACCAGAGTAAATGTTTCTCCTGCAACCCGTTCCCTTTGTGCTAGATGAACGAACGTCTCTCCACATGCTCAGTTCTGAGAGATAAGTGTGTGTGTAAGCCGTCCTTCACCTATCTTGTTGGAAACACAAAGTTTCTTTTCACTTGCAAACTCCACTCCATACATATATATGGGGAGGTATGAGCTCCAACTCTGTTGTACAGTGAAAACTGCAGGAACTTTAAACCGGCACTAGGAAACAGACTGTGAATTCAGAGTAAAAATTTCTCCTGCAACCCTTTCCCTTTGTGATAGATGAACGGAAGTCTCTCCACATGCTCAGTTCTGAGAGATAAGTGTGTGTGAAAGCCGTACTTCACCTAGCTTGTTGGGAACACAAAGTTTCTTTTCACTTGCCAATTCCACTCCATACATATATATGGGGAGGTACGAGCTCCAACTCAGTTTTACAGTAAAAACTGCTGGATCTTCAAACCGGCACTAGGAAACAGACTGAGAAACCAGAGTAAAAGTTTCTCCTGCAACCTGTTCACATTGTGCTTGATGAACGAACGTCTCTCCACATGCTCAGTTCTGAGAGATATGTGTGTGTGAAAGCCGTATTTCAAGTAGCTTGTTTGGAATACAAAGTTTCTTTTCACTTGCCAATTCCACTCCTTACATTTATATGGAGAGGTACGTGCAACAAATCTGTTTTACAGTGAAAACGGCAGGAAATTCAAACCGGCACTATTAAACAGACTGGGATACCAGAGTATAAGTTTGACTTGCTACCCGTTCCCTTTATGCTAGATGAACGAACGTCTCTCCACATGCTCAGTTCTGAGAGATAAGTGTGTGTGAAAGCCTTCCTTCACCAAGCTTGTTGGGAACACAAAGTTTCTTTTCACTTGCAAACTCCACTCCATACATATATATGGGGAGGTACGAGCTCCAACTCGGTTTTACAGTGAAAACAGCAGGAACTTCAAACCGGCACTGGGAAACAGACTGAGAAACCAGAGAATATGTTTCTCCTGCAACCCGTTCCCTTGTTCTAGATGAACGATCGTCTCTCCACATGCTAGGTTCTGAGAGAGATGTGTGTGTGAAAGCCGCCTTTCACTTAGCTTGTTGGAAACACAAAGTTTCTTTTCAGTTGCAAACACCAATCCATACATATATATGGGGAGGTACGAGCTCCAAATCTGTTTTACAGTGAAAAACGGCAGGAACTTCAAACCGGCACTAGGAAACAGACTGAGATACCAGAGTAAAAGTTTGAATTGCAACCCGTTCCATTTTTGCTAGATGAACGAACGTCTCTCCACATGCTCAGTTCTGAGAGATAAGTGTGTGTGAAAGCCGTCCTTCACCTAGCTTTTTGGGAACACAAAGTTTCTTTTCACTTGCAAACACCACTCCATACATATATATGGGGAGGTACGGGCTCCAATTCGGTTTTACAGTGAAAACTGCATGGACTTCATACTGGCACTAGGAAACAGACTGAGATACCAGAATAAAAGTTTCTCCTGCAATCTGTTCCATTTTTGCTAGATGAACGAACGTCTCTCCACATGCTCAGTTCTGAGAGATAAGTGTGTGTGAAAGCCGTACTTCAGCTAGCTTGTTGGGAACACAAAGTTCCTTTTTAATTGCAAACTCCACTTCATACATATATATGGGGAGGTACGAGGTCCAACTCGGGTTTACAGTGAAAACTGCAGGAACTTCAACCCGGCACTAGGAAACAGACTGAGAAACCAGAGAAAAAATTTCCCCTGCAACACGTTTCCTTTGTGCTAGATGAACGAATGTCTCTCCAAATGCTCAGTTCTTACAGATATTTGTGTGTTAAAGCCGTCTTTCAAATAGCTTGTTGGGAACACAAAGTTCCTTTTCAGTTGCAAACTCCAATCCATAAATATATATGGGGAAGTACGAGCTCCAACTCGGTTTTACAGTGAAAACTGCAGTAACTACAAACCGGCACTAGGAAAAAGACTGAGAAACGAGAGTAAAAGATTAACTTTCAACCCGTTCCCTTTTTGCTAGATGAACGAACGTCTCTCCACATGCTCAGTTCTGAGAGATAAGTGTGTGTGAAATCCGTCCTTCACCTAGCTTGTTGGGAACACAAAGTTTCTTTTCACTTGCAAACACCACTCCATACATATATATGGGGAGGTACGGGCTCCAATTCGGTTTTACAGTGAAAACTGCATGGACTTCATACTGGCACTAGGAAACAGACTGAGATACCAGAATAAAAGTTTGAATTGCAACCCGTTCCATTTTTGCTAGATGAACGAACGTCTCTCCACATGCTCAGTTCTGAGAGATAAGTGTGTGTGAAAGCCGTCCTTCACCTAGCTTTTTGGGAACACAAAGTTTCTTTTCACTTGCAAACACCACTCCATACATATATATGGGGAGGTACGGGCTCCAATTCGGTTTTACAGTGAAAACTGCATGGACTTCATACTGGCACTAGGAAACAGACTGAGATACCAGAATAAAAGTTTCTCCTGCAATCTGTTCCATTTTTGCTAGATGAACGAACGTCTCTCCACATGCTCAGTTCTGAGAGATAAGTGTGTGTGAAAGCCGTACTTCAGCTAGCTTGTTGGGAACACAAAGTTCCTTTTTAATTGCAAACTCCACTTCATACATATATATGGGGAGGTACGAGGTCCAACTCGGGTTTACAGTGAAAACTGCAGGAACTTCAACCCGGCACTAGGAAACAGACTGAGAAACCAGAGAAAAAATTTCCCCTGCAACACGTTTCCTTTGTGCTAGATGAACGAATGTCTCTCCAAATGCTCAGTTCTTACAGATATTTGTGTGTTAAAGCCGTCTTTCAAATAGCTTGTTGGGAACACAAAGTTCCTTTTCAGTTGCAAACTCCAATCCATAAATATATATGGGGAAGTACGAGCTCCAACTCGGTTTTACAGTGAAAACTGCAGTAACTACAAACCGGCACTAGGAAAAAGACTGAGAAACCAGAGTAAAAGATTAACTTTCAACCCGTTCCCTTTTTGCTAGATGAACGAACGTCTCTCCACATGCTCAGTTCTGAGAGATAAGTGTGTGTGAAATCCGTCCTTCACCTAGCTTGTTGGGAACACAAAGTTTCTTTTCAATGGCAAACTCCACTCCATACATATATATGGGGAGGTACGAGCACCAATTCGTTTTTACAGTGAAAACTGCAGGAACTTCAAATCTTCACAAGGAAACAGACTGAGATACCAGAGTAAAAGTTTCTCCTGCAACCCGTTCCATTTGTGCTAGATGAAAGAACGTCTCTCCACATGCTCAGTTCTGACAGATAAGTGGGTGTGAAAGTCGTCCTACACATATCTTATTGGGAACACAAAGATTCTTTTCACTTGCAAACTCCACTCCATACATATATATGGGAGGTACGAGCTCCAACCCGGTTTTACAGTGAAATCTGCAGGAACTTCAAACCGGCACTAAGAAACAGACTGAGAAACCAGAGTAAAGTTTCTCCTGCAAACCGTTCCCTTTGTGCTAGATGAACGAACGTCTCTCCACATGCTCAGTTCTGAGAGATAAGTGTGTGTGAAAGCCGTCTTTCACCTACCTTGTTGGGAACACAAAGTTTCTCTTCATTTGCAGATTCCATTCCATACATATATATGGGAAGGTACGAGCTCCAACTCGGTTCAACAGTGAAAACTGCAGGAACTTCAAACAGGCTCTAGGAAACAGACTGAGGATCCAGAGTAAATTTTCTCCTGCAAACCGTTCCTTTTATGCTAGGTGAACGAATGTCTCTACACATGCTAGGTTCTGAGAGATAAGTTTATGTGAAATCCGTCCTTCAGGTAGCTTGTTGGGAACACAAAATTCCTTTTGAATTTCAAACTACACTCCATAAATGTATATGGGGAGGTACGAGATCCAACTAGGTTTTACAGTGAAAACTGCAGGAACTTCAAACCGGCACTAGGAAACAGACTGAGATAGAGTAAAAGTTTCTCCTGAAACCCGTTCCATTTGTGCTAGATGAACGAAAGTCTCTCCACATGCTCAGATCTGAAGAAAATTGTGTGTGAAAGCCGTCTTTCACCTAGATTGTGGGAACACAAAATTTTTTTTCACTTGGAAACTCCACTCCATACATATATATGGGGAGGTACGAGGTCCAAATCGGGTTTACAGTGAAAACTGCAGGAACTTCAAACCGGCACTAGGAAAAAGACTGAGAAACCAGAGAAAAAATTTCCCCTGCAACCCGTTTCCTTTGTGCTAGATGAATGAAAGTCTCTCCACATGCTCAATTCTTACAGATATTTGTGTGTTAAAGCCGTCTTTCAAATAGCTTGTTGGGAACACAAAGTTCCTTTTCAGTTGCAAACTCCACTCCATAGATATATATGGGGAAGTACGAGGTCCAACCCGGGTTTACAGTGAAAACTGCAGTAACTTCAAACCGGCACTAGGAAAAAGACTGAGAAACCAGAGTAAAAGATTAACTTTCAAACCGTTCCATTTTTGCTAGATGAACGAACGTCTCTCCACATGTTCAGTTCTGAGAGATAAGTGTGTGTGAAAGCCGTCCTTCACCTAGCTTGTTGGGAACACAAAGTTTCTTTTCAATGTCAAACTCCACTCCATACATATATATGGGGAGGTACGAGCACCAATTCGTTTTTACAGTGAAAACTGCAGGAACTTCAAACCTTCACTAGGAAACAGACTGAGATAGCACAGTAAAAGTTTCTCCTGAAACCCGTTCCATTTGTGCTAGATGAACGAACGTCTCTCCACATGCTCAGTTCTGAGAGATAAGTGGGTGTGAAAGCCGTCCTACACATATCTTGTTGGGAACACAAAGTTTCTTTTCACTTGCAAACTACACTCCGTACATATATATGGGGAGGTACTAGCTCCAACTTTGTTTTACAGTGAAAACTGCATGGACTTCAAACCGGCAATAGGAAACAGACTGAGATACCAGAATAAAAGATTCTCCTGCAATCTGTTCCATTTGTGCTAGATGAACGAATGTCTCTCCACATGCTCAGTTCTGAGAGATAAGTGTGTGTGAAAGCCGTCCTTCAGCTTGCTTGTTGGGAACACAAAGTTCCTTTTTAATTGCAAACTACACTCCATACATATATATGGGGAGGTACGAGGTCCAACTCTGGTTTACAGTGAAAACTGCAGGAACTTCAAACCGGCACTAGGAAACAGAGTGAGAAACCAGAGTAAATGTTTCCCCTGCAACCCGTTCCCTTTGTGCTAGATGAACGAACGTCTCTCCACATGCTCAGTTTTTACAGATATGTGTGTGTGAAAGCCGTCCTTCACTTAGCTTGTTGGGAACACAAAGTTTCTGTTCACTTGCAAACTACACTCCGTACATATATATGGGGAGGTACTTGTTCCAACTATGTTTTACAATGAAAACTGATGGAACATCCAACCGTCAGTAGGAAACAGACTGTGAAACCAGAGTAAATGTTTCTCCTGCAAACCTTTCCATTTGTGCTAGATGAACGAACGTCTCTCCACATGCTCAGTTCTGAGAGATAAGTGTGTGTGAAAGCCGTCCTTCACCTAGCTTCTTGGGAACACAAAGTTTCTTTCCGGTTGCAAACTCCACTCCATAAATATATATGGGGAGGTACGAGCTCCAAGTCGGTTTTACAGTGAAAACTGCAGGAACTTCAAACCTTCACTAGGAAACAGACTGAGATACCAGAGTAAAAGTTTCTCCTGCAACCCGTTCCATTTGTGCTAGATGAACGAACGTCTCTCCACATGCTCAGTTCTGAGAGATAAATGGGTGTGAAAGCCGTCCTTCACATAGCTTGTTGGGAACACAAAGATTCTTTTCACTTGCAAACTCCACTCCATACATATATATGGGGAGGTACGAGATCCAAATCGGTTTTACAGTGAAATCTGCAGGAACTTCAAACCGGCACTAGGAAACAGACTGAGAAACCCGAGTAAAAGTTTCTCCTGAAACCCGTTTCCTTTGTGCTAAATGAAAGAAAGTATCTCCACATGCTCAGTTCTCAGAGATAAGAGTGTGTGAAAGCCGTCCTTCACCTAGATTGTTGGGAACACAACGTTTCTATTCACTTGCAAACTCCACTCCCTACTTATATATGGGGAGGTTCTAGCTCCAAATCTGTTTTACAGTGAAAACGGCAGGAACTTCAAACCGGCACTAGGCAACAGACTGAAAAACCAGAGTAAATGTTTCTCCTGCAACCCGTTCCCTTTGTGCTAGATGAACGAACGTCTCTCCACATGCTCAGTTCTGAGAGATAAGTGTGTGTGTAAGCCGTCCTTCACCTATCTTGTTGGAAACACAAAGTTTCTTTTCACTTGCAAACTCCACTCCATACATATATATGGGGAGGTATGAGCTCCAACTCTGTTGTACAGTGAAAACTGCAGGAACTTTAAACCGGCACTAGGAAACAGACTGTGAATTCAGAGTAAAAATTTCTCCTGCAACCCTTTCCCTTTGTGATAGATGAACGGAAGTCTCTCCACATGCTCAGTTCTGAGAGATAAGTGTGTGTGAAAGCCGTACTTCACCTAGCTTGTTGGGAACACAAAGTTTCTTTTCACTTGCCAATTCCACTCCATACATATATATGGGGAGGTACGAGCTCCAACTCAGTTTTACAGTAAAAACTGCTGGATCTTCAAACCGGCACTAGGAAACAGACTGAGAAACCAGAGTAAAAGTTTCTCCTGCAACCTGTTCACATTGTGCTTGATGAACGAACGTCTCTCCACATGCTCAGTTCTGAGAGATATGTGTGTGTGAAAGCCGTATTTCAAGTAGCTTGTTTGGAATACAAAGTTTCTTTTCACTTGCCAATTCCACTCCTTACATTTATATGGAGAGGTACGTGCAACAAATCTGTTTTACAGTGAAAACGGCAGGAAATTCAAACCGGCACTATTAAACAGACTGGGATACCAGAGTATAAGTTTGACTTGCTACCCGTTCCCTTTATGCTAGATGAACGAACGTCTCTCCACATGCTCAGTTCTGAGAGATAAGTGTGTGTGAAAGCCTTCCTTCACCAAGCTTGTTGGGAACACAAAGTTTCTTTTCACTTGCAAACTCCACTCCATACATATATATGGGGAGGTACGAGCTCCAACTCGGTTTTACAGTGAAAACAGCAGGAACTTCAAACCGGCACTGGGAAACAGACTGAGAAACCAGAGAATATGTTTCTCCTGCAACCCGTTCCCTTGTTCTAGATGAACGATCGTCTCTCCACATGCTAGGTTCTGAGAGAGATGTGTGTGTGAAAGCCGCCTTTCACTTAGCTTGTTGGAAACACAAAGTTTCTTTTCAGTTGCAAACACCAATCCATACATATATATGGGGAGGTACGAGCTCCAAATCTGTTTTACAGTGAAAAACGGCAGGAACTTCAAACCGGCACTAGGAAACAGACTGAGATACCAGAGTAAAAGTTTGAATTGCAACCCGTTCCATTTTTGCTAGATGAACGAACGTCTCTCCACATGCTCAGTTCTGAGAGATAAGTGTGTGTGAAAGCCGTCCTTCACCTAGCTTTTTGGGAACACAAAGTTTCTTTTCACTTGCAAACACCACTCCATACATATATATGGGGAGGTACGGGCTCCAATTCGATTTTACAGTGAAAACTGCATGGACTTCATACTGGCACTAGGAAACAGACTGAGATACCAGAATAAAAGTTTCTCCTGCAATCTGTTCCATTTTTGCTAGATGAACGAACGTCTCTCCACATGCTCAGTTCTGAGAGATAAGTGTGTGTGAAAGCCGTACTTCAGCTAGCTTGTTGGGAACACAAAGTTCCTTTTTAATTGCAAACTCCACTTCATACATATATATGGGGAGGTACGAGGTCCAACTCGGGTTTACAGTGAAAACTGCAGGAACTTCAACCCGGCACTAGGAAACAGACTGAGAATCCAGAGAAAAAATTTCCCCTGCAACACGTTTCCTTTGTGCTAGATGAACGAATGTCTCTCCAAATGCTCAGTTCTTACAGATATTTGTGTGTTAAAGCCGTCTTTCAAATAGCTTGTTGGGAACACAAAGTTCCTTTTCAGTTGCAAACTCCAATCCATAAATATATATGGGGAAGTACGAGCTCCAACTCGGTTTTACAGTGAAAACTGCAGTAACTACAAACCGGCACTAGGAAAAAGACTGAGAAACCAGAGTAAAAGATTAACTTTCAACCCGTTCCCTTTTTGCTAGATGAACGAACGTCTCTCCACATGCTCAGTTCTGAGAGATAAGTGTGTGTGAAATCCGTCCTTCACCTAGCTTGTTGGGAACACAAAGTTTCTTTTCAATGGCAAACTCCACTCCATACATATATATGGGGAGGTACGAGCACCAATTCGTTTTTACAGTGAAAACTGCAGGAACTTCAAATCTTCACAAGGAAACAGACTGAGATACCAGAGTAAAAGTTTCTCCTGCAACCCGTTCCATTTGTGCTAGATGAAAGAACGTCTCTCCACATGCTCAGTTCTGACAGATAAGTGGGTGTGAAAGTCGTCCTACACATATCTTATTGGGAACACAAAGATTCTTTTCACTTGCAAACTCCACTCCATACATATATATGGGAGGTACGAGCTCCAACCCGGTTTTACAGTGAAATCTGCAGGAACTTCAAACCGGCACTAAGAAACAGACTGAGAAACCAGAGTAAAGTTTCTCCTGCAAACCTTTCCCTTTGTGCTAGATGAACGAACGTCTCTCCACATGCTCAGTTCTGAGAGATAAGTGTGTGTGAAAGCCGTCTTTCACCTACCTTGTTGGGAACACAAAGTTTCTCTTCATTTGCAGATTCCATTCCATACATATATATGGGAAGGTACGAGCTCCAACTCGGTTCAACAGTGAAAACTGCAGGAACTTCAAACAGGCTCTAGGAAACAGACTGAGGATACAGAGTAAATTTTCTCCTGCAAACCGTTCCTTTTATGCTAGGTGAACGAATGTCTCTACACATGCTAGGTTCTGAGAGATAAGTTTATGTGAAATCCGTCCTTCAGGTAGCTTGTTGGGAACACAAAATTCCTTTTGAATTTCAAACTACACTCCATAAATGTATATGGGGAGGTACGAGATCCAACTAGGTTTTACAGTGAAAACTGCAGGAACTTCAAACCGGCACTAGGAAACAGACTGAGATAGAGTAAAAGTTTCTCCTGAAACCCGTTCCATTTGTGCTAGATGAACGAAAGTCTTTCCACATGCTCAGATCTGAAGAAAAGTGTGTGTGAAAGCCGTCTTTCACCTAGATTGTGGGAACACAAAATTTTTTTTCACTTGGAAACTCCACTCCATACATATATATGGGGAGGTACGAGGTCCAAATCGGGTTTACAGTGAAAACTGCAGGAACTTCAAACCGGCACTAGGAAAAAGACTGAGAAACCAGAGAAAAAATTTCCCCTGCAACCCGTTTCCTTTGTGCTAGATGAACGAAAGTCTCTCCACATGCTCAATTCTTACAGATATTTGTGTGTTAAAGCCGTCTTTCAAATAGCTTGTTGGGAACACAAAGTTCCTTTTCAGTTGCAAACTCCACTCCATAGATATATATGGGGAAGTACGAGGTCCAACCCGGGTTTACAGTGAAAACTGCAGTAACTTCAAACCAGCACTAGGAAAAAGACTGAGAAACCAGAGTAAAAGATTAACTTTCAAACCGTTCCATTTTTGCTAGATGAACGAACGTCTCTCCACATGTTCAGTTCTGAGAGATAAGTGTGTGTGAAAGCCGTCCTTCACCTAGCTTGTTGGGAACACAAAGTTTCTTTTCAATGTCAAACTCCACTCCATACATATATATGGGGAGGTACGAGCACCAATTCGTTTTTACAGTGAAAACTGCAGGAACTTCAAACCTTCACTAGGAAACAGACTGAGATAGCACAGTAAAAGTTTCTCCTGAAACCCGTTCCATTTGTGCTAGATGAACGAACGTCTCTCCACATGCTCAGTTCTGAGAGATAAGTGGGTGTGAAAGCCGTCCTACACATATCTTGTTGGGAACACAAAGTTTCTTTTCACTTGCAAACTACACTCCGTACATATATATGGGGAGGTACTAGCTCCAACTTTGTTTTACAGTGAAAACTGCATGGACTTCAAACCGGCAATAGGAAACAGACTGAGATACCAGAATAAAAGATTCTCCTGCAATCTGTTCCATTTGTGCTAGATGAACGAATGTCTCTCCACATGCTCAGTTCTGAGAGATAAGTGTGTGTGAAAGCCGTCCTTCAGCTTGCTTGTTGGGAACACAAAGTTCCTTTTTAATTGCAAACTACACTCCATACATATATATGGGGAGGTACGAGGTCCAACTCTGGTTTACAGTGAAAACTGCAGGAACTTCAAACCGGCACTAGGAAACAGAGTGAGAAACCAGAGTAAATGTTTCCCCTGCAACCCGTTCCCTTTGTGCTAGATGAACGAACGTCTCTCCACATGCTCAGTTTTTACAGATATGTGTGTGTGAAAGCCGTCCTTCACTTAGCTTGTTGGGAACACAAAGTTTCTGTTCACTTGCAAACTACACTCCGTACATATATATGGGGAGGTACTTGCTCCAACTATGTTTTACAATGAAAACTGATGGAACATCCAACCGTCAGTAGGAAACAGACTGTGAAACCAGAGTAAATGTTTCTCCTGCAAACCTTTCCATTTGTGCTAGATGAACGAACGTCTCTCCACATGCTCAGTTCTGAGAGATAAGTGTGTGTGAAAGCCGTCCTTCACCTAGCTTCTTGGGAACACAAAGTTTCTTTCCGGTTGCAAACTCCACTCCATAAATATATATGGGGAGGTACGAGCTCCAAGTCGGTTTTACAGTGAAAACTGCAGGAACTTCAAACCTTCACTAGGAAACAGACTGAGATACCAGAGTAAAAGTTTCTCCTGCAACCCGTTCCATTTGTGCTAGATGAACGAACGTCTCTCCACATGCTCAGTTCTGAGAGATAAATGGGTGTGAAAGCCGTCCTTCACATAGCTTGTTGGGAACACAAAGATTCTTTTCACTTGCAAACTCCACTCCATACATATATATGGGGAGGTACGAGATCCAAATCGGTTTTACAGTGAAATCTGCAGGAACTTCAAACCGGCACTAGGAAACAGACTGAGAAACCAGAGAAAAGTTTCTCCTGCAAACCGTTCTCTTTGTGCTAGATGAACGAACTTCTCTCCACATGCTCAGTTCTGAGAGATAAGTGTGTGTGAAAGCCGTCTTTCACCTACCTTGTTGGGAACACAAAGTTTCTCTTCATTTGCAGATTCCATTCCATACATATATATGGGGAGGTACGAGCTCCACCTCGGTTTAACAGTGAAAACTGCAGGAACTTCAAACAGGCTCTAGGAAACAGACTGAGGATCCAGAGTATATTTTCTCCTGCAAACCTTTCCTTTTATGCTAGATGAACGAACGTCTCTACACATGCTAGGTTCTGAGAGATAAGTGTATGTGAAAGCCGTCCTTCAGGTAGCTTGTTGGGAACACAAAATTCCTTTTTAATTGCAAACTTCACTCCATACATATATGGGGAGGTACGAGCTCCAACTCGGTTTTACAGTGAAAACTGCAGGAACTTCAAACCGGCACTAGGAAACACACTGAGAAACCAGAGAAAAAATTTCCCCTGCAACCCGTTTCATTTGTGCTAGATGAACGAACGTCTCTCCACATGCTCAGTTCTTACAGATATGTGTGTGTGAAAGCCGTACTTCAAATAGCTTGTTGGGAACACAAAGATTCTTTTCAGTTGCAAACTCCACTCCATACATATATATGGGGAGGTACGAGCTCCAACTCGGTTTTACAGTGAAATCTGCAGTAACTTCAAACCGGCACTAGGAAACAGACTGAGAAACCAGAGTAATATTTTCTCGTGCAACCCGTTCCCTTTGTGCTAGATGAAAGAACGTCTCTCCACATGCTCAGATCTGAGAGAAAATTGTGTGTTAATGCCGTCCTTCAAATAGATTGTGTTAACAAAAAGTTTCTTTTCACTTGCAAACTCCACTCCATACATATATATGGGGAGGTACGAGCTCCAACTCGGTTTTACAGTGAAAACAGCTGGAACTTCAAACCGGCACTAGGAAACAGACTGAGAAACCAGAGTAAATGTTTCTCCTGCAACCCGTTCACTTTGTGCTAGATGAACGAACGTCTCTCCACATGCTAGGTTCTGAGAGATAAGTGTGTGTGAAAGCCGTCCTTCACCTAGCTTGTTGGGAACACAAAGTTTCTTTTTAGATGCAAACTCAACTCCATACATATATATGGGGAGGTACGAACTCCAACTCGGTTTTACAGTGAAAACTGCAGGAACTTCAAACCGGCACTAGGAAACACATGAGAAACCAGAGTAAAAGTTTCTCCTGCTACCCGTTCCCTTTGTGCAAGATGAACGAACGTCTCTCCACATGCTCAGTTCTGAGAGATAAGTGTGTGTGAAAGCCGTCCTTCACATAGCTTGTTTGGAACACAAAGTTTCTTTTCAGTTGCAAACTCCAATCCAAAGATATATATGGGGAGGTACGAGCTCCAACTCGGTTTTACAGTGAAATCTGCAGGAACTTCAAACCGGCACTAGGAAACAGACTGATAAACCAGAGTAAAGTTTCTCCTGCAAACCGTTCCCTTTGTGCTAGATGAACGAACTTCTCTCCACATGCTCAGTTCTGAGAGATAAGTGTGTGTGAAAGCCTCTTTCACATACCTTGTTGGGAACACAAAGTTTCTCTTCATTTGCAGATTCCATTCCATACATATATATGGGGATGTACGAGCTCCAACTCGGTTTAACAGTGAAAACTGCAGGAACTTCAAACAAGCTCTAGGAAACAGACTGAGGATCCAGAGTAAATTTTCTCCTGCAAACCTTTTCTTTTATGCTAGGTGAACGAACGTCTCTACACATGCTAGTTTCTGAGAGATAAGTGTATGTGAAATCCGTCCTTCAGGTAGCTTGTTGGGAACACAAAATTCCTTTTTAATTGCAAACTTCACTCCATACAAATATGGGGAGGTACGAGCTCCAAATCGGTTTTACAGTGAAAACTGCAGGAACTTCTAACCGGCACTAGGAAACAGAGTGAGAAACCAGAGTAAATGTTTCCCCTGCAACCCGTTCCCTTTGTGCTAGATGAACGAACGTCTCTCCACATGCTCAGTTTTTACAGATATGTGTGTGTGAAAGCCGTCCTTCACTTAGCTTGTTGGGAACACAAAGTTTCTGTTCACTTGCAAACTACAC
The DNA here is from genome assembly GCF_048773025.1 of Camelus bactrianus. Lineage (NCBI taxonomy): Eukaryota > Metazoa > Chordata > Mammalia > Artiodactyla > Camelidae > Camelus > Camelus bactrianus. Next base: position 136,882,270 of record NC_133539.1, on the reverse strand, counting down.
TCCGTACATATATATGGGGAGGTACTTGCTCCAACTATGTTTTACAATGAAAACTGATGGAACATCCAACCGTCAGTAGGAAACAGACTGTGAAACCAGAGTAAATGTTTCTCCTGCAAACCTTTCCATTTGTGCTAGATGAACGAACGTCTCTCCACATGCTCAGTTCTGAGAGATAAGTGTGTGTGAAAGCCGTCCTTCACCTAGCTTCTTGGGAACACAAAGTTTCTTTCCGGTTGCAAACTCCACTCCATAAATATATATGGGGAGGTACGAGCTCCAAGTCGGTTTTACAGTGAAAACTGCAGGAACTTCAAACCTTCACTAGGAAACAGACTGAGATACCAGAGTAAAAGTTTCTCCTGCAACCCGTTCCATTTGTGCTAGATGAACGAACGTCTCTCCACATGCTCAGTTCTGAGAGATAAATGGGTGTGAAAGCCGTCCTTCACATAGCTTGTTGGGAACACAAAGATTCTTTTCACTTGCAAACTCCACTCCATACATATATATGGGGAGGTACGAGATCCAAATCGGTTTTACAGTGAAATCTGCAGGAACTTCAAACCGGCACTAGGAAACAGACTGAGAAACCAGAGAAAAGTTTCTCCTGCAAACCGTTCTCTTTGTGCTAGATGAACGAACTTCTCTCCACATGCTCAGTTCTGAGAGATAAGTGTGTGTGAAAGCCGTCTTTCACCTACCTTGTTGGGAACACAAAGTTTCTCTTCATTTGCAGATTCCATTCCATACATATATATGGGGAGGTACGAGCTCCACCTCGGTTTAACAGTGAAAACTGCAGGAACTTCAAACAGGCTCTAGGAAACAGACTGAGGATCCAGAGTATATTTTCTCCTGCAAACCTTTCCTTTTATGCTAGATGAACGAACGTCTCTACACATGCTAGGTTCTGAGAGATAAGTGTATGTGAAAGCCGTCCTTCAGGTAGCTTGTTGGGAACACAAAATTCCTTTTTAATTGCAAACTTCACTCCATACATATATGGGGAGGTACGAGCTCCAACTCGGTTTTACAGTGAAAACTGCAGGAACTTCAAACCGGCACTAGGAAACACACTGAGAAACCAGAGAAAAAATTTCCCCTGCAACCCGTTTCATTTGTGCTAGATGAACGAACGTCTCTCCACATGCTCAGTTCTTACAGATATGTGTGTGTGAAAGCCGTACTTCAAATAGCTTGTTGGGAACACAAAGATTCTTTTCAGTTGCAAACTCCACTCCATACATATATATGGGGAGGTACGAGCTCCAACTCGGTTTTACAGTGAAATCTGCAGTAACTTCAAACCGGCACTAGGAAACAGACTGAGAAACCAGAGTAATATTTTCTCGTGCAACCCGTTCCCTTTGTGCTAGATGAAAGAACGTCTCTCCACATGCTCAGATCTGAGAGAAAATTGTGTGTTAATGCCGTCCTTCAAATAGATTGTGTTAACAAAAAGTTTCTTTTCACTTGCAAACTCCACTCCATACATATATATGGGGAGGTACGAGCTCCAACTCGGTTTTACAGTGAAAACAGCTGGAACTTCAAACCGGCACTAGGAAACAGACTGAGAAACCAGAGTAAATGTTTCTCCTGCAACCCGTTCACTTTGTGCTAGATGAACGAACGTCTCTCCACATGCTAGGTTCTGAGAGATAAGTGTGTGTGAAAGCCGTCCTTCACCTAGCTTGTTGGGAACACAAAGTTTCTTTTTAGATGCAAACTCAACTCCATACATATATATGGGGAGGTACGAACTCCAACTCGGTTTTACAGTGAAAACTGCAGGAACTTCAAACCGGCACTAGGAAACACATGAGAAACCAGAGTAAAAGTTTCTCCTGCTACCCGTTCCCTTTGTGCAAGATGAACGAACGTCTCTCCACATGCTCAGTTCTGAGAGATAAGTGTGTGTGAAAGCCGTCCTTCACATAGCTTGTTTGGAACACAAAGTTTCTTTTCAGTTGCAAACTCCAATCCAAAGATATATATGGGGAGGTACGAGCTCCAACTCGGTTTTACAGTGAAATCTGCAGGAACTTCAAACCGGCACTAGGAAACAGACTGATAAACCAGAGTAAAGTTTCTCCTGCAAACCGTTCCCTTTGTGCTAGATGAACGAACTTCTCTCCACATGCTCAGTTCTGAGAGATAAGTGTGTGTGAAAGCCTCTTTCACATACCTTGTTGGGAACACAAAGTTTCTCTTCATTTGCAGATTCCATTCCATACATATATATGGGGATGTACGAGCTCCAACTCGGTTTAACAGTGAAAACTGCAGGAACTTCAAACAAGCTCTAGGAAACAGACTGAGGATCCAGAGTAAATTTTCTCCTGCAAACCTTTTCTTTTATGCTAGGTGAACGAACGTCTCTACACATGCTAGTTTCTGAGAGATAAGTGTATGTGAAATCCGTCCTTCAGGTAGCTTGTTGGGAACACAAAATTCCTTTTTAATTGCAAACTTCACTCCATACAAATATGGGGAGGTACGAGCTCCAAATCGGTTTTACAGTGAAAACTGCAGGAACTTCTAACCGGCACTAGGAAACAGACTGAGAAACCAGAGAAAAAATTTCCCCTGCAACCCGTTTCATTTGTGCTAATTGAACGAACGTCTCTCCACATGCTCAGTTCTTACAGATATGTGTGTGTGAAAGCCGTACTTCAAATAGCTTGTTGGGAACACAAAGATTCTTTTCAGTTGCAAACTTCACTCCATACATATATATGGGGAGGTACGAGCTCCAACTCGGTTTTACAGTGAAAACTGCAGTAACTTCAAACCGGCACTAGGAAAAAGACTGTGAAACCAGAGTAAAATTAACCCAGCAACCCGTTCCATTTGTGCTAGATGAACGAACGTCTCTCCACATGCTCAGATCTGAAGAAAAGTGTGTGTGAAAGCCGTCCTTCACTTAGATTGTGGGAACACAAAATTTTTTTTCACTTGCAATCTCCACTCCATACATATATAAGGGGAGGTACGAGCTCCAACTCGGTTTTACAGTGAAAACAGATGGAAATGCAAACCGGCACTAGGAAACAGAGTGAGACACCAGAGTAAATGTTTCTCCTGCAACCCGTTCCATTTGTGCTAGATGAACGAAAGTCTCTCCTCATGATAGGTTCTGAGAGATAAGTGTGTGTGAAAGCCGACCTTCACTTAGCTTGTTGGGAACACAAAGATTCTTTTCACTTGCAAACTACACTCCGTACATATATATGGGGAGGTACTAGCTCCAACTATGTTTTACAATGAAAACTGCTGGAACATCCAACCGGCAGTAGAAAACAGACTGAGAAACCAGAGTAAATGTTTCTCCTGCAACCCGTTCCATTTGTGCTAGATGAACGAACGTCTCTCCACATGCTCAGTTCTGAGAGATAATTGTGTGTGAAAGCCGTCCTTCACCTAGCTTGTTGGGAACACAAAGTTTCTTTTCGGTTGCAAACTCCACTCCATACATATATATGGGGAGGTACGAGCACCAATTCGTTTTTACAGTGAAAACTGCAGGAACTTCAAACCTTCACTAGGAAACAGACTGAGATACCGGAGTAAAAGTTTCTCCTGCAACCCGTTCCATTTGTGCTAGATGAACGAACGTCTCTCCACATGCTCAGTTCTGAGAGATAAATGGGTGTGAAAGCCGTCCTTCACATACTTGTTGGGAACACAAAGATTCTTTTCACTTGCAAACTCCACTCCATACATATATATGGGGAGGTACGTGTTCCAACTCGGTTTTACAGTGAAATCTGCAGGAACTTCAAACCGGCACTAGGAAACAGACTGAGAAACCAGAGTAAAGTTTCTCCTGCAAACCGTTCCCTTTGTGTTAGATGAACGAACGTCTCTCCACATGCTCAGATCTGAAGAAAAGTGTGTGTGAAAGCCGTCCTTCACCTAGATTGTTTGAACACAAAATTTTTTTTCACTTGGAAACTCCACTCCATACATATATATGGGGAGGTACGAGGTCCAACTCGGGTTTACAGTGAAAACTGCAGGAACTTCAAACCGGCACTAGGAAACAGACTGAGAATCCAGAGAAAAAATTTACCCTGCAACCCGTTTACTTTGTGCTAGATGAACGAATGTCTCTCCACATGCTCAATTCTTACAGATATTTGTGTGTTAAAGCCGTCTTTCAAATAGCTTGTTGGGAACACAAAGTTCCTTTTCAGTTGCAAACTCCACTCCATAGATATATATGGGGAAGTACGAGGTCCAACCCGGGTTTACAGTGAAAACTGCAGTAACTTCAAACCGGCACTAGGAAAAAGACTGAGAAACCAGAGTAAAAGATTAACTTTCAAACCGTTCCCTTTTTGCTAGATGAACGAACGTCTCTCCACATGCTCAGTTCTGAGAGATAAGTGTGTGTGAAAGCCGTCCTTCACCTAGCTTGTTGGGAACACAAAGTTTCTTTTCAATGTCAAACTCCACTCCATACATATATATGGGGAGGTACGAGCACCAATTCGTTTTTACAGTGAAAACTGCAGGAACTTCAAACCTTCACTAGGAAACAGACTGAGATAGCACAGTAAAAGTTTCTCCTGAAACCCGTTCCATTTGTGCTACATGAACGAACGTCTCTCCACATGCTCAGTTCTGAGAGATAAGTGGGTGTGAAAGCCGTCCTACACATATCTTGTTGGGAACACAAAGTTTCTTTTCACTTGCAAACTACACTCCGTACATATATATGGGGAGGTACTAGCTCCAACTTTGTTTACAGTGAAAACTGCATGGACTTCAAACCGGCAATAGGAAACAGACTGAGATACCAGAATAAAAGATTCTCCTGCAATCTGTTCCATTTGTGCTAGATGAACGAATGTCTCTCCACATGCTCAGTTCTGAGAGATAAGTGTGTGTGAAAGCCGTCCTTCAGCTTGCTTGTTGGGAACACAAAGTTCCTTTTTAATGGCAAACTACACTCCATACATATATATGGGAAGGTACGAGGTCCAACTCGGGTTTACAGTGAAAACTGCAGGAACTTCAAACCGGCACTAGGAAACAGACAGAGAAACCAGAGAAAAAATTTCCCCTGCAACCCGTTTCCTTTGTGCTAGATGAACGAAAGTCTCTCCACATGCTCAGTTCTTACAGATATTTGTGTGTTAAAGCCGTCTTTCAAATAGCTTGTTGGGAACACAAAGATTCTTTTCAGTTGCAAACTCCACTCCATACATATATATGGGGAGGTACGAGCTCCAACTCGGTTTTACAGTGAAAACTGCAGTAACTTCAAACCGGCACTAGGAAAAAGACTGAGAAACCAGAGTAAAATTTCTCCTGCAACCCGTTCCATTTGTGCTAGATGAACGAACGTCTCTCCACATGCTCAGATCTGAAGAAAAGTGTGTGTGAAAGCCGTCCTTCACCTAGATTGTGGGAACACAAATTTTTTTTCACTTGCAAACTCCACTCCATACATATATAAGGGGAGGTACGAGCTCCAACTCGGTTTTACAGTGAAAACAGCTGGAAATGCAAACCGGCACTAGGAAACAGAGTGAGAAACCAGAGAAAATGTTTCCCCTGCAAAACGTTCCCTTTGTGCTAGATGAACGAACGTCTCTCCACATGCTCAGTTTTTACAGATATGTGTGTGTGAAAGCCGTCCTTCACTTAGCTTGTTGGGAACACAAAGTTTCTGTTCACTTGCAAACTACACTCCGTACATATATATGGGGAGGTACTTGCTCCAACTATGTTTTACAATGAAAACTGATGGAACATCCAACCGTCAGTAGGAAACAGACTGTGAAACCAGAGTAAATGTTTCTCCTGCAAACCTTTCCATTTGTGCTAGATGAACGAACGTCTCTCCACATGCTCAGTTCTGAGAGATAATTGTGTGTTAAAGCTGTCTTTCACCTAGCTTGTTGGGAACACAAAGTTTCTTTTCGGTTGCAAACTCCACTCCATAAATATATATGGGGAGGTACGAGCTCCAACTCGGTTTTACAGTGAAAACTGCAGGAACTTCAAACCTTCACTAGGAAACAGACTGAGATACCAGAGTAAAAGTTTCTCCTGCAACCCGTTCCATTTGTGCTAGATGAACGAACGTCTCTCCACATGCTCAGTTCTGAGAGAAAAATGGGTGTGAAAGCCGTCCTTCACATAGCTTGTTGGGAACACAAAGATTCTTTTCACTTGCAAATTCCACTCCATACATATATATGGGGAGGTACGAGCTCCAACTCGGTTTTACAGTGAAATCTGCAGGAACTTCAAACCGGCACTAGGAAACAGACTGAGAAACCAGAGTAAAGTTTCTCCTGCAAACCGTTCCCTTTGTGCTAGATGAACGAACTTCTCTCCACATGCTCAGTTCTGAGAGATAAGTGTGTGTGAAAGCCGTCTTTCACCTACCTTGTTGGGAACACAAAGTTTCTCTTCATTTGCAGATTCCATTCCATCCATATATATGGGGAGGTACGAGCTCCAACTCGGTTTAACAGTGAAAACTGCAGGAACTTCAAACAGGCTCTAGGAAACAGACTGAGAATCCAGAGTATATTTTCTCCTGCAAACCTTTCCTTTTATGCTAGATGAACGAACGTCTCTACACATGCTAGGTTCTGAGAGATAAGTGTATGTGAAAGCCGTCCTTCAGGTAGCTTGTTGGGAACACAAAATTCCTTTTTAATTGCAAACTTCACTCCATACATATATGGGGAGGTACGAGCTCCAACTCGGTTTTACAGTGAAAACTGCAGGAACTTCAAACCAGCACTAGGAAACACACTGAGAAACCAGAGAAAAAATTTCCCCTGCAAACCGTTTCATTTGTGCTAGATGAACGAACGTCTCTCCACATGCTCAGTTCTTACAGATATGTGTGTGTGAAAGCCGTACTTCAAATAGCTTGTTGGGAACACAAAGATTCTTTTCAGTTGCAAACTCCACTCCATACATATATATGGGGAGGTACGAGCTCCAACTCGGTTTTACAGTGAAAACTGCAGTAACTTCAAACCGGCACTAGGAAACAGACTGAGAAACCAGAGTAATATTTTCTCGTGCAACCCGTTCCCTTTGTGCTAGATGAAAGAACGTCTCTCCACATGCTCAGATCTGAGAGAAAATTGTGTGTTAATGCGTCCTTCAACTAGATTGTGTTAACAAAAAGTTTCTTTTCAATTGCAAACTCCACTCCATACATATATATGGGGAGGTACGAGCTCCAACTCGGTTTTACAGTGAAAACAGCTGGAACTTCAAACCGGCACTAGGAAACAGACAGAGAAACCAGAGAAAAAATTTCCCCTGCAACCCGTTTCCTTTGTGCTAGATGAACGAAAGTCTCTCCACATGCTCAGTTCTTACAGATATTTGTGTGTTAAAGCCGTCTTTCAAATAGCTTGTTGGGAACACAAAGATTCTTTTCAGTTGCAAACTCCACTCCATACATATATATGGGGAGGTACGAGCTCCAACTCGGTTTTACAGTGAAAACTGCAGTAACTTCAAACCGGCACTAGGAAAAAGACTGAGAAACCAGAGTAAAATTTCTCCTGCAACCCGTTCCATTTGTGCTAGATGAACGAACGTCTCTCCACATGCTCAGATCTGAAGAAAAGTGTGTGTGAAAGCCGTCCTTCACCTAGATTGTGGGAACACAAATTTTTTTTCACTTGCAAACTCCACTCCATACATATATAAGGGGAGGTACGAGCTCCAACTCGGTTTTACAGTGAAAACAGCTGGAAATGCAAACCGGCACTAGGAAACAGAGTGAGAAACCAGAGAAAATGTTTCCCCTGCAAAACGTTCCCTTTGTGCTAGATGAACGAACGTCTCTCCACATGCTCAGTTTTTACAGATATGTGTGTGTGAAAGCCGTCCTTCACTTAGCTTGTTGGGAACACAAAGTTTCTGTTCACTTGCAAACTACACTCCGTACATATATATGGGGAGGTACTTGCTCCAACTATGTTTTACAATGAAAACTGATGGAACATCCAACCGTCAGTAGGAAACAGACTGTGAAACCAGAGTAAATGTTTCTCCTGCAAACCTTTCCATTTGTGCTAGATGAACGAACGTCTCTCCACATGCTCAGTTCTGAGAGATAATTGTGTGTTAAAGCTGTCTTTCACCTAGCTTGTTGGGAACACAAAGTTTCTTTTCGGTTGCAAACTCCACTCCATAAATATATATGGGGAGGTACGAGCTCCAACTCGGTTTTACAGTGAAAACTGCAGGAACTTCAAACCTTCACTAGGAAACAGACTGAGATACCAGAGTAAAAGTTTCTCCTGCAACCCGTTCCATTTGTGCTAGATGAACGAACGTCTCTCCACATGCTCAGTTCTGAGAGATAAATGGGTGTGAAAGCCGTCCTTCACATAGCTTGTTGGGAACACAAAGATTCTTTTCACTTGCAAATTCCACTCCATACATATATATGGGGAGGTACGAGCTCCAACTCGGTTTTACAGTGAAATCTGCAGGAACTTCAAACCGGCACTAGGAAACAGACTGAGAAACCAGAGTAAAGTTTCTCCTGCAAACCGTTCCCTTTGTGCTAGATGAACGAACTTCTCTCCACATGCTCAGTTCTGAGAGATAAGTGTGTGTGAAAGCCGTCTTTCACCTACCTTGTTGGGAACACAAAGTTTCTCTTCATTTGCAGATTCCATTCCATCCATATATATGGGGAGGTACGAGCTCCAACTCGGTTTAACAGTGAAAACTGCAGGAACTTCAAACAGGCTCTAGGAAACAGACTGAGAATCCAGAGTATATTTTCTCCTGCAAACCTTTCCTTTTATGCTAGATGAACGAACGTCTCTACACATGCTAGGTTCTGAGAGATAAGTGTATGTGAAAGCCGTCCTTCAGGTAGCTTGTTGGGAACACAAAATTCCTTTTTAATTGCAAACTTCACTCCATACATATATGGGGAGGTACGAGCTCCAACTCGGTTTTACAGTGAAAACTGCAGGAACTTCAAACCGGCACTAGGAAACACACTGAGAAACCAGAGAAAAAATTTCCCCTGCAACCCGTTTCATTTGTGCTAGATGAACGAACGTCTCTCCACATGCTCAGTTCTTACAGATATGTGTGTGTGAAAGCCGTACTTCAAATAGCTTGTTGGGAACACAAAGATTCTTTTCAGTTGCAAACTCCACTCCATACATATATATGGGGAGGTACGAGCTCCAACTCGGTTTTACAGTGAAAACTGCAGGAACTTCAAACCGGCACTAGGAAACAGACTGAGAAACCAGAGTAATATTTTCTCGTGCAACCCGTTCCCTTTGTGCTAGATGAAAGAACGTCTCTCCACATGCTCAGATCTGAGAGAAAATTGTGTGTTAATGCGTCCTTCAACTAGATTGTGTTAACAAAAAGATTCTTTTCACTTGCAAACTCCACTCCATACATATATATGGGGAGGTACGAGCTCCAACTCGGTTTTACAGTGAAAACAGCTGGAACTTCAAACCGGCACTAGGAAACAGACTGAGAAACCAGAGTAAATGTTTCTCCTGCAACCCATTCACTTTGTGCTAGATGAACGAACGTCTCTCCACATGCTAGGTTCTGAGAGATAAGTGTGTGTGAAAGCCGTCCTTCACCTAGCTTGTTATGAACACAAAGTTTCTTTTTAGTTGCAAACTCAACTCCATACATATATATGGGGAGGTACGAACTCCAACTCGGTTTTACAGTGAAAACTGCAGGAACTTCAAACCGGCAGTAGGAAATACATGAGAAACCAGAGTAAAAGTTTCTCCTGCTACCCGTTCCCTTTGTGCAAGATGAACGAACTTCTCTCCACATGCTCAGTTCTGAGAGATAAGTGTGTGTGAAAGCCTCTTTCACATACCTTGTTGGGAACACAAAGTTTCTCTTCATTTGCAGATTCCATTCCATACATATATATGGGGAGGTACGAGCTCCAACTCGGTTTAACAGTGAAAACTGCAGGAACTTCAAACAGGCTCTAGGAAACAGACTGAGGAACCAGAGTAAATTTCTCCTGCAAACCTTTTCTTTTATGCTAGATGAACGAACGTCTCTACACATGCTAGTTTCTGAGAGATAAGTGTATGTGAAATCCGTCCTTCAGGTAGCTTGTTGGGAACACAAAATTCCTTTTTAATTGCAAACTTCACTCCATACAAATATGGGAAGGTACGAGCTCCAAATCGGTTTTACAGTGAAAACTGCAGGAACTTCTAACCGGCACTAGGAAAAAGACTGTGAAACCAAAGTAAAATTAACCCTGCAACCCGTTCCATTTGGGCTAGATGAACGAACGTCTCTCCACATGCTCAGTTCTTACAGATATGTGTGTGTGAAAGCCGTACTTCAAATAGCTTGTTGGGAACACAAAGATTCTTTTCAGTTGCAAACTCCACTCCATACATATATATGGGGAGGTACGAGCTCCAACTCGGTTTTACAGTGAAAACTGCAGTAACTTCAAACCGGCACTAGGAAAAAGACTGAGAAACCAGAGTAAAGTTTCTCCTGCAAACCGTTCCCTTTGTGCTAGATGAACGAACTTCTCTCCACATGCTCAGTTCTGAGAGATAAGTGTGTGTGAAAGCCGTCTTTCACCTACCTTGTTGGGAACACAAAGTTTCTCTTCATTTGCAGATTCCATTCCATACATATATATGGGGAGGTACGAGCTCCAACTCGGTTTAACAGTGAAAACTGCAGGAACTTCAAACAGGCTCTAGGAAACAGACTGAGGATCCAGAGTAAATTTTCTCCTGCAAACCTTTCCTTTTATGCTAGATGAACGAACGTCTCTACTCATGCTAGGTTCTGAGAGATAAGTGTATGTGAAATCCGTCCTTCAGGTAGCTTGTTGGGAACACAAAATTCCTTTTTAATTGCAAACTTCACTCCATACATATATGGGGAGGTACGAGCTCCAACTCGGTTTTACAGTGAAAACTGCAGGAACTTCAAACCGGCACTAGGAAACACACTGAGAAACCAGAGAAAAAATTTCCCCTGCAAACCGTTTCATTTGTGCTAGATGAACGAACGTCTCTCCACATGCTCAGATCTGAGAGAAAATTGTGTGTTAATGCCGTCCTTCAACTAGATTGTGTTAACAAAAAGTTTCTTTTCACTTGCAAACTCCACTCCATACATATATATGGGGAGGTACGAGCTCCAACTCGGTTTTACAGTGAAAACAGCTGGAACTTCTAACAGGCACTAGGAAACAGACTGAGAAACCAGAGTAAATGTTTCTCCTGCAACCCGTTCACTTTGTGCTAGATGAACGAACGTCTCTCCACATGCTCAGTTCTGAGAGATAAGTGTGTGTGAAAGCCGTCCTTCACCTAGCTTGTTGGGAAAACAAAGTTTCTTTTTAGTTGCAAACTCAACTCCATACATATATATGGGGAGGTACGAACTCCAACTCGGTTTTACAGTGAAAACTGCAGGAACTTCAAACCGGCACTAGGAAACACATGAGAAACCAGAGTAAAAGTTTCTCCTGCTACCCGTTCCCTTTGTGCAAGATGAACGAACGTCTCTCCACATGCTCAGTTCTGAGAGATAAGTGTGTGTGAAAGCCTCTTTCACATACCTTGTTGGGAACACAAAGTTTCTCTTCATTTGCAGATTCCATTCCATACATATATATGGGGAGGTACGAGCTCCAACTCGGTTTAACAGTGAAAACTGCAGGAACTTCAAACAGGCTCTAGGAAACAGACTGAGGAACCAGAGTAAATTTCTCCTGCAAACCTTTTCTTTTATGCTAGATGAACGAACGTCTCTACACATGCTAGTTTCTGAGAGATAAGTGTATGTGAAATCCGTCCTTCAGGTAGCTTGTTGGGAACACAAAATTCCTTTTTAATTGCAAACTTCACTCCATACAAATATGGGGAGGTACGAGCTCCAAATCGGTTTTACAGTGAAAACTGCAGGAACTTCTAACCGGCACTAGGAAAAAGACTGTGAAACCAGAGTAAAATTAACCCTGCAACCCGTTCCATTTGGGCTAGATGAACGAACGTCTCTCCACATGCTCAGTTCTTACAGATATGTGTGTGTGAAAGCCGTACTTCAAATAGCTTGTTGGGAACACAAAGATTCTTTTCAGTTGCAAACTCCACTCCATACATATATATGGGGAGGTACGAGCTCCAACTCGGTTTTACAGTGAAAACTGCAGTAACTTCAAACCGGCACTAGGAAAAAGACTGAGAAACCAGAGTAAAATTTCTCCTGCAACCCGTTCCATTTGTGCTAGATGAACGAACGTCTCTCCACATGCTCAGATCTGAAGAAAAGTGTGTGTGAAAGCCGTCCTTCACCTAGATTGTGGGAACACAAATTTTTTTTCACTTGCAAACTCCACTCCATACATATATAAGGGGAGGTACGAGCTCCAACTCGGTTTTACAGTGAAAACAGCTGGAAATGCAAACCGGCACTAGGAAACAGAGTGAGAAACCAGAGAAAATGTTTCCCCTGCAAAACGTTCCCTTTGTGCTAGATGAACGAACGTCTCTCCACATGCTCAGTTTTTACAGATATGTGTGTGTGAAAGCCGTCCTTCACTTAGCTTGTTGGGAACACAAAGTTTCTGTTCACTTGCAAACTACACTCCGTACATATATATGGGGAGGTACTTGCTCCAACTATGTTTTACAATGAAAACTGATGGAACATCCTACCGTCAGTAGGAAACAGACTGTGAAACCAGAGTAAATGTTTCTCCTGCAAACCTTTCCATTTGTGCTAGATGAACGAACGTCTCTCCACATGCTCAGTTCTGAGAGATAATTGTGTGTTAAAGCTGTCTTTCACCTAGCTTGTTGGGAACACAAAGTTTCTTTTCGGTTGCAAACTCCACTCCATAAATATATATGGGGAGGTACGAGCTCCAACTCGGTTTTACAGTGAAAACTGCAGGAACTTCAAACCTTCACTAGGAAACAGACTGAGATACCAGAGTAAAAGTTTCTCCTGCAACCCGTTCCATTTGTGCTAGATGAACGAACGTCTCTCCACATGCTCAGTTCTGAGAGAAAAATGGGTGTGAAAGCCGTCCTTCACATAGCTTGTTGGGAACACAAAGATTCTTTTCACTTGCAAATTCCACTCCATACATATATATGGGGAGGTACGAGCTCCAACTCGGTTTTACAGTGAAATCTGCAGGAACTTCAAACCGGCACTAGGAAACAGACTGAGAAACCAGAGTAAAGTTTCTCCTGCAAACCGTTCCCTTTGTGCTAGATGAACGAACTTCTCTCCACATGCTCAGTTCTGAGAGATAAGTGTGTGTGAAAGCCGTCTTTCACCTACCTTGTTGGGAACACAAAGTTTCTCTTCATTTGCAGATTCCATTCCATCCATATATATGGGGAGGTACGAGCTCCAACTCGGTTTAACAGTGAAAACTGCAGGAACTTCAAACAGGCTCTAGGAAACAGACTGAGAATCCAGAGTATATTTTCTCCTGCAAACCTTTCCTTTTATGCTAGATGAACGAACGTCTCTACACATGCTAGGTTCTGAGAGATAAGTGTATGTGAAAGCCGTCCTTCAGGTAGCTTGTTGGGAACACAAAATTCCTTTTTAATTGCAAACTTCACTCCATACATATATGGGGAGGTACGAGCTCCAACTCGGTTTTACAGTGAAAACTGCAGGAACTTCAAACCAGCACTAGGAAACACACTGAGAAACCAGAGAAAAAATTTCCCCTGCAAACCGTTTCATTTGTGCTAGATGAACGAACGTCTCTCCACATGCTCAGTTCTTACAGATATGTGTGTGTGAAAGCCGTACTTCAAATAGCTTGTTGGGAACACAAAGATTCTTTTCAGTTGCAAACTCCACTCCATACATATATATGGGGAGGTACGAGCTCCAACTCGGTTTTACAGTGAAAACTGCAGTAACTTCAAACCGGCACTAGGAAACAGACTGAGAAACCAGAGTAATATTTTCTCGTGCAACCCGTTCCCTTTGTGCTAGATGAAAGAACGTCTCTCCACATGCTCAGATCTGAGAGAAAATTGTGTGTTAATGCGTCCTTCAACTAGATTGTGTTAACAAAAAGTTTCTTTTCAATTGCAAACTCCACTCCATACATATATATGGGGAGGTACGAGCTCCAACTCGGTTTTACAGTGAAAACAGCTGGAACTTCAAACCGGCACTAGGAAACAGACAGAGAAACCAGAGAAAAAATTTCCCCTGCAACCCGTTTCCTTTGTGCTAGATGAACGAAAGTCTCTCCACATGCTCAGTTCTTACAGATATTTGTGTGTTAAAGCCGTCTTTCAAATAGCTTGTTGGGAACACAAAGATTCTTTTCAGTTGCAAACTCCACTCCATACATATATATGGGGAGGTACGAGCTCCAACTCGGTTTTACAGTGAAAACTGCAGTAACTTCAAACCGGCACTAGGAAAAAGACTGAGAAACCAGAGTAAAATTTCTCCTGCAACCCGTTCCATTTGTGCTAGATGAACGAACGTCTCTCCACATGCTCAGATCTGAAGAAAAGTGTGTGTGAAAGCCGTCCTTCACCTAGATTGTGGGAACACAAATTTTTTTTCACTTGCAAACTCCACTCCATACATATATAAGGGGAGGTACGAGCTCCAACTCGGTTTTACAGTGAAAACAGCTGGAAATGCAAACCGGCACTAGGAAACAGAGTGAGAAACCAGAGAAAATGTTTCCCCTGCAAAACGTTCCCTTTGTGCTAGATGAACGAACGTCTCTCCACATGCTCAGTTTTTACAGATATGTGTGTGTGAAAGCCGTCCTTCACTTAGCTTGTTGGGAACACAAAGTTTCTGTTCACTTGCAAACTACACTCCGTACATATATATGGGGAGGTACTTGCTCCAACTATGTTTTACAATGAAAACTGATGGAACATCCAACCGTCAGTAGGAAACAGACTGTGAAACCAGAGTAAATGTTTCTCCTGAAAACCTTTCCATTTGTGCTAGATGAACGAACGTCTCTCCACATGCTCAGTTCTGAGAGATAATTGTGTGTTAAAGCTGTCTTTCACCTAGCTTGTTGGGAACACAAAGTTTCTTTTCGGTTGCAAACTCCACTCCATAAATATATATGGGGAGGTACGAGCTCCAACTCGGTTTTACAGTGAAAACTGCAGGAACTTCAAACCTTCACTAGGAAACAGACTGAGATACCAGAGTAAAAGTTTCTCCTGCAACCCGTTCCATTTGTGCTAGATGAACGAACGTCTCTCCACATGCTCAGTTCTGAGAGATAAATGGGTGTGAAAGCCGTCCTTCACATAGCTTGTTGGGAACACAAAGATTCTTTTCACTTGCAAATTCCACCCCATACATATATATGGGGAGGTACGAGCTCCAACTCGGTTTTACAGTGAAATCTGCAGGAACTTCAAACCGGCACTAGGAAACAGACTGAGAAACCAGAGTAAAGTTTCTCCTGCAAACCGTTCCCTTTGTGCTAGATGAACGAACTTCTCTCCACATGCTCAGTTCTGAGAGATAAGTGTGTGTGAAAGCCGTCTTTCACCTACCTTGTTGGGAACACAAAGTTTCTCTTCATTTGCAGATTCCATTCCATCCATATATATGGGGAGGTACGAGCTCCAACTCGGTTTAACAGTGAAAACTGCAGGAACTTCAAACAGGCTCTAGGAAACAGACTGAGAATCCAGAGTATATTTTCTCCTGCAAACCTTTCCTTTTATGCTAGATGAACGAACGTCTCTACACATGCTAGGTTCTGAGAGATAAGTGTATGTGAAAGCCGTCCTTCAGGTAGCTTGTTGGGAACACAAAATTCCTTTTTAATTGCAAACTTCACTCCATACATATATGGGGAGGTACGAGCTCCAACTCGGTTTTACAGTGAAAACTGCAGGAACTTCAAACCGGCACTAGGAAACACACTGAGAAACCAGAGAAAAAATTTCCCCTGCAACCCGTTTCATTTGTGCTAGATGAACGAACGTCTCTCCACATGCTCAGTTCTTACAGATATGTGTGTGTGAAAGCCGTACTTCAAATAGCTTGTTGGGAACACAAAGATTCTTTTCAGTTGCAAACTCCACTCCATACATATATATGGGGAGGTACGAGCTCCAACTCGGTTTTACAGTGAAAACTGCAGGAACTTCAAACCGGCACTAGGAAACAGACTGAGAAACCAGAGTAATATTTTCTCGTGCAACCCGTTCCCTTTGTGCTAGATGAAAGAACGTCTCTCCACATGCTCAGATCTGAGAGAAAATTGTGTGTTAATGCGTCCTTCAACTAGATTGTGTTAACAAAAAGATTCTTTTCACTTGCAAACTCCACTCCATACATATATATGGGGAGGTACGAGCTCCAACTCGGTTTTACAGTGAAAACAGCTGGAACTTCAAACCGGCACTAGGAAACAGACTGAGAAACCAGAGTAAATGTTTCTCCTGCAACCCATTCACTTTGTGCTAGATGAACGAACGTCTCTCCACATGCTAGGTTCTGAGAGATAAGTGTGTGTGAAAGCCGTCCTTCACCTAGCTTGTTATGAACACAAAGTTTCTTTTTAGTTGCAAACTCAACTCCATACATATATATGGGGAGGTACGAACTCCAACTCGGTTTTACAGTGAAAACTGCAGGAACTTCAAACCGGCAGTAGGAAATACATGAGAAACCAGAGTAAAAGTTTCTCCTGCTACCCGTTCCCTTTGTGCAAGATGAACGAACTTCTCTCCACATGCTCAGTTCTGAGAGATAAGTGTGTGTGAAAGCCTCTTTCACATACCTTGTTGGGAACACAAAGTTTCTCTTCATTTGCAGATTCCATTCCATACATATATAT
This sequence comes from Camelus bactrianus, assembly GCF_048773025.1. Classification (NCBI taxonomy): domain Eukaryota; kingdom Metazoa; phylum Chordata; class Mammalia; order Artiodactyla; family Camelidae; genus Camelus; species Camelus bactrianus. The sequence goes on along the minus strand of NC_133539.1, from coordinate 136,865,403 downwards.
GGGGAGGTACGAGCTCCAACTCGGTTTAACAGTGAAAACTGCAGGAACTTCAAACAGGCTCTAGGAAACAGACTGAGGAACCAGAGTAAATTTCTCCTGCAAACCTTTTCTTTTATGCTAGATGAACGAACGTCTCTACACATGCTAGTTTCTGAGAGATAAGTGTATGTGAAATCCGTCCTTCAGGTAGCTTGTTGGGAACACAAAATTCCTTTTTAATTGCAAACTTCACTCCATACAAATATGGGGAGGTACGAGCTCCAAATCGGTTTTACAGTGAAAACTGCAGGAACTTCTAACCGGCACTAGGAAAAAGACTGTGAAACCAAAGTAAAATTAACCCTGCAACCCGTTCCATTTGGGCTAGATGAACGAACGTCTCTCCACATGCTCAGTTCTTACAGATATGTGTGTGTGAAAGCCGTACTTCAAATAGCTTGTTGGGAACACAAAGATTCTTTTCAGTTGCAAACTCCACTCCATACATATATATGGGGAGGTACGAGCTCCAACTCGGTTTTACAGTGAAAACTGCAGTAACTTCAAACCGGCACTAGGAAAAAGACTGAGAAACCAGAGTAAAGTTTCTCCTGCAAACCGTTCCCTTTGTGCTAGATGAACGAACTTCTCTCCACATGCTCAGTTCTGAGAGATAAGTGTGTGTGAAAGCCGTCTTTCACCTACCTTGTTGGGAACACAAAGTTTCTCTTCATTTGCAGATTCCATTCCATACATATATATGGGGAGGTACGAGCTCCAACTCGGTTTAACAGTGAAAACTGCAGGAACTTCAAACAGGCTCTAGGAAACAGACTGAGGATCCAGAGTAAATTTTCTCCTGCAAACCTTTCCTTTTATGCTAGATGAACGAACGTCTCTACACATGCTAGGTTCTGAGAGATAAGTGTATGTGAAATCCGTCCTTCAGGTAGCTTGTTGGGAACACAAAATTCCTTTTTAATTGCAAACTTCACTCCATACATATATGGGGAGGTACGAGCTCCAACTCGGTTTTACAGTGAAAACTGCAGGAACTTCAAACCGGCACTAGGAAACACACTGAGAAACCAGAGAAAAAATTTCCCCTGCAAACCGTTTCATTTGTGCTAGATGAACGAACGTCTCTCCACATGCTCAGATCTGAGAGAAAATTGTGTGTTAATGCCGTCCTTCAACTAGATTGTGTTAACAAAAAGTTTCTTTTCACTTGCAAACTCCACTCCATACATATATATGGGGAGGTACGAGCTCCAACTCGGTTTTACAGTGAAAACAGCTGGAACTTCTAACAGGCACTAGGAAACAGACTGAGAAACCAGAGTAAATGTTTCTCCTGCAACCCGTTCACTTTGTGCTAGATGAACGAACGTCTCTCCACATGCTCAGTTCTGAGAGATAAGTGTGTGTGAAAGCCGTCCTTCACCTAGCTTGTTGGGAAAACAAAGTTTCTTTTTAGTTGCAAACTCAACTCCATACATATATATGGGGAGGTACGAACTCCAACTCGGTTTTACAGTGAAAACTGCAGGAACTTCAAACCGGCACTAGGAAACACATGAGAAACCAGAGTAAAAGTTTCTCCTGCTACCCGTTCCCTTTGTGCAAGATGAACGAACGTCTCTCCACATGCTCAGTTCTGAGAGATAAGTGTGTGTGAAAGCCTCTTTCACATACCTTGTTGGGAACACAAAGTTTCTCTTCATTTGCAGATTCCATTCCATACATATATATGGGGAGGTACGAGCTCCAACTCGGTTTAACAGTGAAAACTGCAGGAACTTCAAACAGGCTCTAGGAAACAGACTGAGGAACCAGAGTAAATTTCTCCTGCAAACCTTTTCTTTTATGCTAGATGAACGAACGTCTCTACACATGCTAGTTTCTGAGAGATAAGTGTATGTGAAATCCGTCCTTCAGGTAGCTTGTTGGGAACACAAAATTCCTTTTTAATTGCAAACTTCACTCCATACAAATATGGGGAGGTACGAGCTCCAAATCGGTTTTACAGTGAAAACTGCAGGAACTTCTAACCGGCACTAGGAAAAAGACTGTGAAACCAGAGTAAAATTAACCCTGCAACCCGTTCCATTTGGGCTAGATGAACGAACGTCTCTCCACATGCTCAGTTCTTACAGATATGTGTGTGTGAAAGCCGTACTTCAAATAGCTTGTTGGGAACACAAAGATTCTTTTCAGTTGCAAACTCCACTCCATACATATATATGGGGAGGTACGAGCTCCAACTCGGTTTTACAGTGAAAACTGCAGTAACTTCAAACCGGCACTAGGAAAAAGACTGTGAAACCAGAGTAAAATTAACCCTGCAACCCGTTCCATTTGTGCTAGATGAACGAACGTCTCTCCACATGCTCAGATCTGAAGAAAAGTGTGTGTGAAAGCCGTCCTTCACTTAGATTGTGGGAACAAAAATTTTTTTTCACTTGCAAACTCCACTCCATACATATATAAGGGGAGGTACGAGCTCCAACTCGGTTTTACAGTGAAAACAGCTGGAAATGCAAACCGGCACTAGGAAACAGAGTGAGAAACCAGAGTAAATGTTTCCCCTGCAACCCGTTCCATTTGTGCTAGATGAACGAACGTCTCTCCTCATGATAGGTTCTGAGAGATAAGTGTGTGTGAAAGCCGAACTTCACTTAGCTTGTTGGGAACACAAAGATTCTTTTCACTTGCAAACTACACTCCGTACATATATATGGGGAGGTACTAGCTCCAACTATGTTTTAAATGAAAACTGCTGGAACATCCAACCGGCAGTAGGAAACAGACTGAGAAACCAGAGTAAATGTTTCTCCTGCAACCCGTTCAATTTGTGCTAGATGAACGAACGTCTCTCCACATGCTCAGTTCTGAGAGATAATTGTGTGTGATAGCCGTCCTTCACCTAGCTTGTTGGGAACACAAAGTTTCTTTTCGGTTGCAAACTCCACTCCATACATATATATGGGGAGGTACGAGCACCAATTCGTTTTTACAGTGAAAACTGCAGGAACTTCAAACCTTCACTAGGAAACAGACTGAGATACCAGAGTAAAAGTTTCTCCTGCAACCCGTTCCATTTGTGCTACATGAACGAACGTCTCTCCACATGCTCAGTTCTGAGAGATAAATGGGTGTGAAAGCCGTCCTTCACATATCTTGTTGGGAACACAAAGATTCTTTTCACTTGCAAACTCCACTCCATACATATATATGGGGAGGTACGAGCTCCAACTCGGTTTTACAGTGAAATATGCAGGAACTTCAAACCGGCACTAGGAAACAGACTGAGAAACCAGAGTAAAGTTTCTCCTGCAAACCGTTCCCTTTGTGCTAGATGAACGAACTTCTCTCCACATGCTCAGTTCTGAGAGATAAGTGTGTGTGAAAGCCGTCTTTCACCTACCTTGTTGGGAACACAAAGTTTCTCTTCATTTGCAGATTCCATTCCATACATATATATGGGGAGGTACGAGCTCCAACTCGGTTTAACAGTGAAAACTGCAGGAACTTCAAACAGGCTCTAGGAAACAGACTGAGGATCCAGAGTAAATTTTCTCCTGCAAACCTTTCCTTTTATGCTAGATGAACGAACGTCTCTACACATGCTAGGTTCTGAGAGATAAGTGTATGTGAAAGCCGTCCTTCAGGTAGCTTGTTGGGAACACAAAATTCCTTTTTAATTGCAAACTTCACTCCATACATATATGGGGAGGTACGAGCTCCAACTCGGTTTTACAGTGAAAACTGCAGGAACTTCAAACCGGCACTAGGAAACACACTGAGAAACCAGAGAAAAAATTTCCCCTGCAAACCGTTTCATTTGTGCTAGATGAACGAACGTCTCTCCACATGCTCAGATCTGAGAGAAAATTGTGTGTTAATGCCGTCCTTCAACTAGATTGTGTTAACAAAAAGTTTCTTTTCACTTGCAAACTCCACTCCATACATATATATGGGGAGGTACGAGCTCCAACTCGGTTTTACAGTGAAAACAGCTGGAACTTCTAACAGGCACTAGGAAACAGACTGAGAAACCAGAGTAAATGTTTCTCCTGCAACCCGTTCACTTTGTGCTAGATGAACGAACGTCTCTCCACATGCTCAGTTCTGAGAGATAAGTGTGTGTGAAAGCCGTCCTTCACCTAGCTTGTTGGGAAAACAAAGTTTCTTTTTAGTTGCAAACTCAACTCCATACATATATATGGGGAGGTACGAACTCCAACTCGGTTTTACAGTGAAAACTGCAGGAACTTCAAACCGGCACTAGGAAACACATGAGAAACCAGAGTAAAAGTTTCTCCTGCTACCCGTTCCCTTTGTGCAAGATGAACGAACGTCTCTCCACATGCTCAGTTCTGAGAGATAAGTGTGTGTGAAAGCCTCTTTCACATACCTTGTTGGGAACACAAAGTTTCTCTTCATTTGCAGATTCCATTCCATACATATATATGGGGAGGTACGAGCTCCAACTCGGTTTAACAGTGAAAACTGCAGGAACTTCAAACAGGCTCTAGGAAACAGACTGAGGAACCAGAGTAAATTTCTCCTGCAAACCTTTTCTTTTATGCTAGATGAACGAACGTCTCTACACATGCTAGTTTCTGAGAGATAAGTGTATGTGAAATCCGTCCTTCAGGTAGCTTGTTGGGAACACAAAATTCCTTTTTAATTGCAAACTTCACTCCATACAAATATGGGGAGGTACGAGCTCCAAATCGGTTTTACAGTGAAAACTGCAGGAACTTCTAACCGGCACTAGGAAAAAGACTGTGAAACCAGAGTAAAATTAACCCTGCAACCCGTTCCATTTGGGCTAGATGAACGAACGTCTCTCCACATGCTCAGTTCTTACAGATATGTGTGTGTGAAAGCCGTACTTCAAATAGCTTGTTGGGAACACAAAGATTCTTTTCAGTTGCAAACTCCACTCCATACATATATATGGGGAGGTACGAGCTCCAACTCGGTTTTACAGTGAAAACTGCAGTAACTTCAAACCGGCACTAGGAAAAAGACTGTGAAACCAGAGTAAAATTAACCCTGCAACCCGTTCCATTTGTGCTAGATGAACGAACGTCTCTCCACATGCTCAGATCTGAAGAAAAGTGTGTGTGAAAGCCGTCCTTCACTTAGATTGTGGGAACAAAAATTTTTTTTCACTTGCAAACTCCACTCCATACATATATAAGGGGAGGTACGAGCTCCAACTCGGTTTTACAGTGAAAACAGCTGGAAATGCAAACCGGCACTAGGAAACAGAGTGAGAAACCAGAGTAAATGTTTCCCCTGCAACCCGTTCCATTTGTGCTAGATGAACGAACGTCTCTCCTCATGATAGGTTCTGAGAGATAAGTGTGTGTGAAAGCCGAACTTCACTTAGCTTGTTGGGAACACAAAGATTCTTTTCACTTGCAAACTACACTCCGTACATATATATGGGGAGGTACTAGCTCCAACTATGTTTTAAATGAAAACTGCTGGAACATCCAACCGGCAGTAGGAAACAGACTGAGAAACCAGAGTAAATGTTTCTCCTGCAACCCGTTCAATTTGTGCTAGATGGACGAACGTCTCTCCACATGCTCAGTTCTGAGAGATAATTGTGTGTGATAGCCGTCCTTCACCTAGCTTGTTGGAAACACAAAGTTTCTTTTCGGTTGCAAACTCCACTCCATACATATATATGGGGAGGTACGAGCACCAATTCGTTTTTACAGTGAAAACTGCAGGAACTTCAAACCTTCACTAGGAAACAGACTGAGATACCAGAGTAAAAGTTTCTCCTGCAACCCGTTCCATTTGTGCTACATGAACGAACGTCTCTCCACATGCTCAGTTCTGAGAGATAAATGGGTGTGAAAGCCGTCCTTCACATATCTTGTTGGGAACACAAAGATTCTTTTCACTTGCAAACTCCACTCCATACATATATATGGGGAGGTACGAGCTCCAACTCGGTTTTACAGTGAAATATGCAGGAACTTCAAACCGGCACTAGGAAACAGACTGAGAAACCAGAGTAAAGTTTCTCCTGCAAACCGTTCCCTTTGTGCTAGATGTTCGAACTTCTCTCCACATGCTCAGTTCTGAGAGATAAGTGTGTGTGAAAGCCGTCTTTCACCTACCTTGTTGGGAACACAAAGTTTCTCTTCATTTGCAGATTCCATTCCATACATATATATGGGGAGGTACGAGCTCCAACTCGGTTTAACAGTGAAAACTGCAGGAACTTCAAACAGGCTCTAGGAAACAGACTGAGGATCCAGAGTAAATTTTCTCCTGCAAACCTTTCCTTTTATGCTAGATGAACGAACGTCTCTACACATGCTACGTTCTGAGAGATAAGTGTATGTGAAAGCCGTCCTTCAGGTAGCTTGTTGGGAACACAAAATTCCTTTTTAATTGCAAACTTCACTCCATACATATATGGGGAGGTACGAGCTCCAACTCGGTTTTATAGTGAAAACTGCAGGAACTTCAAACCGGCACTAGGAAACACACTGAGAAACCAGAGAAAAAATTTCCCCTGCAAACCGTTTCATTTGTGCTAGATGAACGAACGTCTCTCCACATGCTCAGATCTGAGAGAAAATTGTGTGTTAATGCCGTCCTTCAACTAGATTGTGTTAACAAAAAGTTTCTTTTCACTTGCAAACTCCACTCCATACATATATATGGGGAGGTACGAGCTCCAACTCGGTTTTACAGTGAAAACAGCTGGAACTTCTAACAGGCACTAGGAAACAGACTGAGAAACCAGAGTAAATGTTTCTCCTGCAACCCGTTCACTTTGTGCTAGATGAACGAACGTCTCTCCACATGCTCAGTTCTGAGAGATAAGTGTGTGTGAAAGCCGTCCTTCACCTAGCTTGTTGGGAAAACAAAGTTTCTTATTAGTTGCAAACTCAACTCCATACATATATATGGGGAGGTACGAACTCCAACTCGGTTTTATAGTGAAAACTGCAGGAACTTCAAACCGGCACTAGGAAACACATGAGAAACCAGAGTAAAAGTTTCTCCTGCTACCCGTTCCCTTTGTGCAAGATGAACGAACGTCTCTCCACATGCTCAGTTCTGAGAGATAAGTGTGTGTGAAAGCCTCTTTCACATACCTTGTTGGGAACACAAAGTTTCTCTTCATTTGCAGATTCCATTCCATACATATATATGGGGAGGTACGAGCTCCAACTCGGTTTAACAGTGAAAACTGCAGGAACTTCAAACAGGCTCTAGGAAACAGACTGAGGAACCAGAGTAAATTTCTCCTGCAAACCTTTTCTTTTATGCTAGATGAACGAACGTCTCTACACATGCTAGTTTCTGAGAGATAAGTGTATGTGAAATCCGTCCTTCAGGTAGCTTGTTGGGAACACAAAATTCCTTTTTAATTGCAAACTTCACTCCATACAAATATGGGGAGGTACGAGCTCCAAATCGGTTTTACAGTGAAAACTGCAGGAACTTCTAACCGGCACTAGGAAAAAGACTGTGAAACCAGAGTAAAATTAACCCTGCAACCCGTTCCATTTGGGCTAGGTGAACGAACGTCTCTCCACATGCTCAGTTCTTACAGATATGTGTGTGTGAAAGCCGTACTTCAAATAGCTTGTTGGGAACACAAAGATTCTTTTCAGTTGCAAACTCCACTCCATACATATATATGGGGAGGTACGAGCTCCAACTCGATTTTACAGTGAAAACTGCAGTAACTTCAAACCGGCACTAGGAAAAAGACTGTGAAACCAGAGTAAAGTTTCTCCTGCAAACCGTTCCCTTTGTGCTAGATGAACGAACGTCTCTCCACATGCTCAGATCTGAAGAAAAGTGTGTGTGAAAGCCGTCCTTCACTTAGATTGTGGGAACAAAAATTTTTTTTCACTTGCAAACTCCACTCCATACATATATAAGGGGAGGTACGAGCTCCAACTCGGTTTTACAGTGAAAACAGCTGGAAATGCAAACCGGCACTAGGAAACAGAGTGAGAAACCAGAGTAAATGTTTCCCCTGCAACCCGTTCCATTTGTGCTAGATGAACGAACGTCTCTCCTCATGATAGGTTCTGAGAGATAAGTGTGTGTGAAAGCCGAACTTCACTTAGCTTGTTGGGAACACAAAGATTCTTTTCACTTGCAAACTACACTCCGTACATATATATGGGGAGGTACTAGCTCCAACTATGTTTTAAATGAAAACTGCTGGTACATCCAACCGGCAGTAGGAAACAGACTGAGAAACCAGAGTAAATGTTTCTCCTGCAACCCGTTCAATTTGTGCTAGATGAACGAACGTCTCTCCACATGCTCAGTTCTGAGAGATAATTGTGTGTGATAGCCGTCCTTCACCTAGCTTGTTGGGAACACAAAGTTTCTTTTCGGTTGCAAACTCCACTCCATACATATATATGGGGAGGTACGAGCTCCAACTCGGTTTTACAGTGAAATATGCAGGAACTTCAAACCGGCACTAGGAAACAGACTGAGAAACCAGAGTAAAGTTTCTCCTGCAAACCGTTCCCTTTGTGCTAGATGAACGAACTTCTCTCCACATGCTCAGTTCTGAGAGATAAGTGTGTGTGAAAGCCGTCTTTCACCTACCTTGTTGGGAACACAAAGTTTCTCTTCATTTGCAGATTCCATTCCATACATATATATGGGGAGGTACGAGCTCCAACTCGGTTTAACAGTGAAAACTGCAGGAACTTCAAACAGGCTCTAGGAAACAGACTGAGGATCCAGAGTAAATTTTCTCCTGCAAACCTTTCCTTTTATGCTAGATGAACGAACGTCTCTACACATGCTAGGTTCTGAGAGATAAGTGTATGTGAAAGCCGTCCTTCAGGTAGCTTGTTGGGAACACAAAATTCCTTTTTAATTGCAAACTTCACTCCATACATATATGGGGAGGTACGAGCTCCAACTCGGTTTTACAGTGAAAACTGCAGGAACTTCAAACCGGCACTAGGAAACACACTGAGAAACCAGAGAAAAAATTTCCCCTGCAAACCGTTTCATTTGTGCTAGATGAACGAACGTCTCTCCACATGCTCAGATCTGAGAGAAAATTGTGTGTTAATGCCGTCCTTCAACTAGATTGTGTTAACAAAAAGTTTCTTTTCACTTGCAAACTCCACTCCATACATATATATGGGGAGGTACGAGCTCCAACTCGGTTTTACAGTGAAAACAGCTGGAACTTCTAACAGGCACTAGGAAACAGACTGAGAAACCAGAGTAAATGTTTCTCCTGCAACCCGTTCACTTTGTGCTAGATGAACGAACGTCTCTCCACATGCTCAGTTCTGAGAGATAAGTGTGTGTGAAAGCCGTCCTTCACCTAGCTTGTTGGGAAAACAAAGTTTCTTTTTAGTTGCAAACTCAACTCCATACATATATATGGGGAGGTACGAACTCCAACTCGGTTTTACAGTGAAAACTGCAGGAACTTCAAACCGGCACTAGGAAACACATGAGAAACCAGAGTAAAAGTTTCTCCTGCTACCCGTTCCCTTTGTGCAAGATGAACGAACGTCTCTCCACATGCTCAGTTCTGAGAGATAAGTGTGTGTGAAAGCCGTCCTTCACCTAGCTTGTTTGGAACACAAAGTTTCTTTTCAGTTGCAAACTCCAATCCAAAGATATATATGGGGAGGTACGAGCTCCAACTCGGTTTTACAGTGAAATCTGCAGGAACTTCAAACCGGCACTAGGAAACAGACTGATAAACCAGAGTAAATTTCTCCTGCAAACCGTTTCCTTTGTGCTAGATGAACGAACTTCTCTCCACATGCTCAGTTCTGAGAGATAAGTGTGTGTGAAAGCCTCTTTCACATACCTTGTTGGGAACACAAAGTTTCTCTTCATTTGCAGATTCCATTCCATACACATATATGGGGAGGTACGAGCTCCAACTCGGTTTAACAGTGAAAACTGCAGGAACTTCAAACCGGCACTAGGAAACAGACTGTGATACCAGAGTAAAAGTTTCTCCTGCAACCCGTTCCCTTTTTGCTAGATGAACGAAAGTCTCTCCACATGCTCAGTTCTGAGAGATAAGTGTGTGTGAAAGAAGTCGTTCACCTAGCTTGTTGGGAACACAAAGTTTCTTTTCAGTTGCAAACTCCACTCCATACATATATATGGGGAGGTACGAGCTCCAATTCGGTTTTACAGTGAAAACTGCAGGAACTTCAAACCGGCACTAGGAAATACATGAGAAACCAGAGTAAAAGTTTCTCCTGCTACCCTTTCCCTTTGTGCAAGATGAACGAACTTCTCTCCACATGCTCAGTTCTGAGAGATAAGTGTGTGTGAAAGCCTCTTTCACATACCTTGTTGGGAACACAAAGTTTCTCTTCATTTGCAGATTCCATTCCATACATATATATGGGGAGGTATGAGCTCCAACTCGGTTTAACAGTGAAAACTGCAGGAACTTCAAACAGGCTCTAGGAAACAGACTGAGGAACCAGAGTAAATTTCTCCTGCAAACGTTTTCTTTATGCTAGATGAACGAACGTCTCTACACATGCTAGTTTCTGAGAGATAAGTGTATGTGAAATCCGTCCTTCAGGTAGCTTGTTGGGAACACAAAATTCCTTTTTAATTGCAAACTTCACTCCATACAAATATGGGGAGGTACGAGCTCCAACTCGGTTTTACAGTGAAAACTGCAGGAACTTCTAACCGGCACTAGGAAAAAGACTGTGAAACCAGAGTAAAATTAACGCTGCAACCCGTTCCATTTGTGCTAGATGAACGAACGTCTCTCCACATGCTCAGTTCTTACAGATATGTGTGTGTGAAAGCCGTACTTCAAATAGCTTGTTGGGAACACAAAGATTCTTTTCAGTTGCAAACTCCACTCCATACATATATATGGGGAGGTACGAGCTCCAACTCGGTTTTACAGTGAAAACTGCAGTAACTTCAAACCGGCACTAGGAAAAAGACTGTGAAACCAGAGTAAAATTAACCCTGCAACCCGTTCCATTTGTGCTAGATGAACGAACGTCTCTCCACATGCTCAGATCTGAAGAAAAGTGTGTGTGAAAGCCGTCCTTCACTTAGATTGTGGGAACACAAAATTTTTTTTCACTTGCAAACTCCACTCCATACATATATAAGGGGAGGTACGAGCTCCAACTCGGTTTTACAGTGAAAACAGCTGGAAATGCAAACCGGCACTAGGAAACAGAGTGAGAAACCAGAGTAAATGTTTCCCCTGCAACCCGTTCCATTTGTGCTAGATGAACGAACGTCTCTCCTCATGATAGGTTCTGAGAGATAAGTGTGTGTGAAAGCCGAACTTCACTTAGCTTGTTGGGAACACAAAGATTCTTTTCACTTGCAAACTACACTCCGTACATATATATGGGGAGGTACTAGCTCCAACTATGTTTTAAATGAAAACTGCTGGAACATCCAACCGGCAGTAGGAAACAGACAGAGAAACCAGAGTAAATGTTTCTCCTGCAACCCGTTCCATTTGTGCTAGATGAACGAACGTCTCTCCACATGCTCAGTTCTGAGAGATAATTGTGTGTGAAAGCCGTCCTTCACCTAGCTTGTTGGGAACACAAAGTTTCTTTTCGGTTGCAAACTCCACTCCATACATATATATGGGGAGGTACGAGCACCAATTCGTTTTTACAGTGAAAACTGCAGGAACTTCAAACCTTCACTAGGAAACAGACTGAGATACCAGAGTAAAAGTTTCTCCTGCAAACCGTTCCCTTTTTGCTAGATGAACGAACTTCTCTCCACATGCTCAGTTCTGAGAGATAAGTGTGTGTGAAAGCCGTCTTTCACCTACCTTGTTGGGAACACAAAGTTTCTCTTCATTTGCAGATTCCATTCCATACATATATATGGGGAGGTACGAGCTCCAACTCGGTTTAACAGTGGAAACTGCAGGAATTTCAAACAGGCTCTAGGAAACAGACTGAGGATCCAGAGTAAATTTTCTCCTGCAAACCTTTCCTTTTATGCTAGATGAACGAACGTCTCTACACATGCTAGGTTCTGAGAGATAAGTGTATGTGAAATCCGTCCTTCAGGTAGCTTGTTGGGAACACAAAATTCCTTTTTAATTGCAAACTTCACTCCATACATATATGGGGAGGTACGAGCTCCAACTCGGTTTTACAGTGAAAACTGCAGGAACTTCAAACCGGCACTAGGAAACACACTGAGAAACCAGAGAAAATATTTCCCCTGCAAACCGTTTCATTTGTGCTAGATGAACGAACGTCTCTCCACATGCTCAGATCTGAAGAAAAGTGTGTGTGAAAGCCGTCCTTCACTTAGATTGTGGGAACACAAAATTTTTTTTCACTTGCAAACTCCACTCCATACATATATAAGGGGAGGTACGAGCTCCAACTCGGTTTTACAGTGAAAACAGCTGGAAATGCAAACCGGCACTAGGAAACAGAGTGAGAAACCAGAGTAAATGTTTCCCCTGCAACCCGTTCCATTTGTGCTAGATGAACGAACGTCTCTCCTCATGATAGGTTCTGAGAGATAAGTGTGTGTGAAAGCCGAACTTCACTTAGCTTGTTGGGAACACAAAGATTCTTTTCACTTGCAAACTACACTCCGTACATATATATGGGGAGGTACTAGCTCCAACTATGTTTTAAATGAAAACTGCTGGAACATCCAACCGGCAGTAGGAAACAGACAGAGAAACCAGAGTAAATGTTTCTCCTGCAACCCGTTCCATTTGTGCTAGATGAACGAACGTCTCTCCACATGCTCAGTTCTGAGAGATAATTGTGTGTGAAAGCCGTCCTTCACCTAGCTTGTTGGGAACACAAAGTTTCTTTTCGGTTGCAAACTCCACTCCATACATATATATGGGGAGGTACGAGCTCCAACTCGGTTTTACAGTGAAATATGCAGGAACTTCAAACCGGCACTAGGAAACAGACTGAGAAACCAGAGTAAAGTTTCTCCTGCAAACCGTTCCCTTTGTGCTAGATGAACGAACTTCTCTCCACATGCTCAGTTCTGAGAGATAAGTGTGTGTGAAAGCCGTCTTTCACCTACCTTGTTGGGAACACAAAGTTTCTCTTCATTTGCAGATTCCATTCCATACATATATATGGGGAGGTACGAGCTCCAACTCGGTTTAACAGTGAAAACTGCAGGAACTTCAAACAGGCTCTAGGAAACAGACTGAGGATCCAGAGTAAATTTTCTCCTGCAAACCTTTCCTTTTATGCTAGATGAACGAACGTCTCTACACATGCTAGGTTCTGAGAGTTAAGTGTATGTGAAAGCCGTCCTTCAGGTAGCTTGTTGGGAACACAAAATTCCTTTTTAATTGCAAACTTCACTCCATACATATATGGGGAGGTACGAGCTCCAACTCGGTTTTACAGTGAAAACTGCAGGAACTTCAAACCGGCACTAGGAAACACACTGAGAAACCAGAGAAAAAATTTCCCCTGCAAACCGTTTCATTTGTGCTAGATGAACGAACGTCTCTCCACATGCTCAGATCTGAGAGAAAATTGTGTGTTAATGCCGTCCTTCAACTAGATTGTGTTAACAAAAAGTTTCTTTTCACTTGCAAACTCCACTCCATACATATATATGGGGAGGTACGAGCTCCAACTCGGTTTTACAGTGAAAACAGCTGGAACTTCTAACAGGCACTAGGAAACAGACTGAGAAACCAGAGTAAATGTTTCTCCTGCAACCCGTTCACTTTGTGCTAGATGAACGAACGTCTCTCCACATGCTCAGTTCTGAGAGATAAGTGTGTGTGAAAGCCGTCCTTCACCTAGCTTGTTGGGAAAACAAAGTTTCTTTTTAGTTGCAAACTCAACTCCATACATATATATGGGGAGGTACGAACTCCAACTCGGTTTTACAGTGAAAACTGCAGGAACTTCAAACCGGCACTAGGAAACACATGAGAAACCAGAGTAAAAGTTTCTCCTGCTACCCGTTCCCTTTGTGCAAGATGAACGAACGTCTCTCCACATGCTCAGTTCTGAGAGATAAGTGTGTGTGAAAGCCGTCCTTCACCTAGCTTGTTTGGAACACAAAGTTTCTTTTCAGTTGCAAACTCCAATCCAAAGATATATATGGGGAGGTACGAGCTCCAACTCGGTTTTACAGTGAAATCTGCAGGAACTTCAAACCGGCACTAGGAAACAGACTGATAAACCAGAGTAAATTTCTCCTGCAAACCGTTTCCTTTGTGCTAGATGAACGAACTTCTCTCCACATGCTCAGTTCTGAGAGATAAGTGTGTGTGAAAGCCTCTTTCACATACCTTGTTGGGAACACAAAGTTTCTCTTCATTTGCAGATTCCATTCCATACACATATATGGGGAGGTACGAGCTCCAACTCGGTTTAACAGTGAAAACTGCAGGAACTTCAAACCGGCACTAGGAAACAGACTGTGATACCAGAGTAAAAGTTTCTCCTGCAACCCGTTCCCTTTTTGCTAGATGAACGAAAGTCTCTCCACATGCTCAGTTCTGAGAGATAAGTGTGTGTGAAAGCCGTCCTTCACCTAGCTTGTTGGGAACACAAAGTTTCTTTTCAGTTGCAAACTCCACTCCATACATATATATGGGGAGGTACGAGCTCCAATTCGGTTTTACAGTGAAAACTGCAGGAACTTCAAACCGGCACTAGGAAATACATGAGAAACCAGAGTAAAAGTTTCTCCTGCTACCCGTTCCCTTTGTGCAAGATGAACGAACTTCTCTCCACATGCTCAGTTCTGAGAGATAAGTTTGTGTGAAAGCCTCTTTCACATACCTTGTTGGGAACACAAAGTTTCTCTTCATTTGCAGATTCCATTCCATACATATATATGGGGAGGTATGAGCTCCAACTCGGTTTAACAGTGAAAACTGCAGGAACTTCAAACAGGCTCTAGGAAACAGACTGAGGAACCAGAGTAAATTTCTCCTGCAAACCTTTTCTTTATGCTAGATGAACGAACGTCTCTACACATGCTAGTTTCTGAGAGATAAGTGTATGTGAAATCCGTCCTTCAGGTAGCTTGTTGGGAACACAAAATTCCTTTTTAATTGCAAACTTCACTCCATACAAATATGGGGAGGTACGAGCTCCAACTCGGTTTTACAGTGAAAACAGCTGGAAATGCAAACCGGCACTAGGAAACAGAGTGAGAAACCAGAGTAAATGTTTCCCCTGCAACCCGTTCCATTTGTGCTAGATGAACGAACGTCTCTCCTCATGATAGGTTCTGAGAGATAAGTGTGTGTGAAAGCCGAACTTCACTTAGCTTGTTGGGAACACAAAGATTCTTTTCACTTGCAAACTACACTCCGTACATATATATGGGGAGGTACTAGCTCCAACTATGTTTTAAATGAAAACTGCTGGAACATCCAACCGGCAGTAGGAAACAGACAGAGAAACCAGAGTAAATGTTTCCCCTGCAACCCGTTCCATTTGTGCTAGATGAACGAACGTCTCTCCACATGCTCAGTTCTGAGAGATAATTGTGTGTGAAAGCCGTCCTTCACCTAGCTTGTTGGGAACACAAAGTTTCTTTTCGGTTGCAAACTCCACTCCATACATATATATGGGGAGGTACGAGCACCAATTCGTTTTTACAGTGAAAACTGCAGGAACTTCAAACCTTCACTAGGAAACAGACTGAGATACCAGAGTAAAAGTTTCTCCTGCAAACCGTTCCCTTTGTGCTAGATGAACGAACTTCTCTCCACATGCTCAGTTCTGAGAGATAAGTGTGTGTGAAAGCCGTCTTTCACCTACCTTGTTGGGAACACAAAGTTTCTCTTCATTTGCAGATTCCATTCCATACATATATATGGGGAGGTACGAGCTCCAACTCGGTTTAACAGTGGAAACTGCAGGAATTTCAAACAGGCTCTAGGAAACAGACTGAGGATCCAGAGTAAATTTTCTCCTGCAAACCTTTCCTTTTATGCTAGATGAACGAACGTCTCTACACATGCTAGGTTCTGAGAGATAAGTGTATGTGAAAGCCGTCCTTCAGGAAGCTTGTTGGGAACACAAAATTCCTTTTTAATTGCAAACTTCACTCCATACATATATGGGGAGGTACGAGCTCCAACTCGGTTTTACAGTGAAAACTGCAGGAACTTCAAACCGGCACTAGGAAACACACTGAGAAACCAGAGAAAATATTTCCCCTGCAAACCGTTTCATTTGTGCTAGATGAACGAACGTCTCTCCACATGCTCAGATCTGAAGAAAAGTGTGTGTGAAAGCCGTCCTTCACTTAGATTGTGGGAACACAAAATTTTTTTTCACTTGCAAACTCCACTCCATACATATATAAGGGGAGGTACGAGCTCCAACTCGGTTTTACAGTGAAAACAGCTGGAAATGCAAACCGGCACTAGGAAACAGAGTGAGAAACCAGAGTAAATGTTTCCCCTGCAACCCGTTCCATTTGTGCTAGATGAACGAACGTCTCTCCTCATGATAGGTTCTGAGAGATAAGTGTGTGTGAAAGCCGAACTTCACTTAGCTTGTTGGGAACACAAAGATTCTTTTCACTTGCAAACTACACTCCGTACATATATATGGGGAGGTACTAGCTCCAACTATGTTTTAAATGAAAACTGCTGGAACATCCAACCGGCAGTAGGAAACAGACTGAGAAACCAGAGTAAATGTTTCTCCTGCAACACGTTCCATTTGTGCTAGATGAACGAACGTCTCTCCACATGCTCAGTTCTGAGAGATAATTGTGTGTGAAAGCCGTCCTTCACATAGCTTGTTGGGAACACAAAGTTTCTTTTCGGTTGCAAACTCCACTCCATACATATATATGGGGAGGTACGAGCACCAATTCGTTTTTACAGTGAAAACTGCAGGAACTTCAAACCTTCACTAGGAAACAGACTGAGATACCAGAGTAAAAGTTTCTACTGCAAACTGTTCCCTTTGTGCTAGATGAACGAACTTCTCTCCACATGCTCAGTTCTGAGAGATAAGTGTGTGTGAAAGCCGTCTTTCACCTACCTTGTTGGGAACACAAAGTTTCTCTTCATTTGCAGATTCCATTCCATACATATATATGGGGAGGTACGAGCTCCAACTCGGTTTAACAGTGGAAACTGCAGGAACTTCAAACAGGCTCTAGGAAACAGACTGAGGATCCAGAGTAAATTTTCTCCTGCAAACCTTTCCTTTTATGCTAGATGAACGAACGTCTCTACACATGCTAGGTTCTGAGAGATAAGTGTATGTGAAAGCCGTCCTTCAGGTAGCTTGTTGGGAACACAAAATTCCTTTTTAATTGCAAAATTCACTCCATACATATATGGGGAGGTACGAGCTCCAACTCGGTTTTACAGTGAAAACTGCAGGAACTTCAAACCGGCACTAGGAAACACACTGAGAAACCAGAGAAAATATTTCCCCTGCAAACCGTTTCATTTGTGCTAGATGAACGAACGTCTCTCCACATGCTCAGATCTGAGAGAAAATTGTGTGTTAATGCCGACCTTCAACTAGATTGTGTTAACAAAAAGTTTCTTTTCACTTGAAAACTCCACTCCATACATATATATGGGGAGGTACGAGCTCCAACTCGGTTTTACAGTGAAAATAGCTGGAACTTCTAACAGGCACTAGGAAACAGACTGAGAAACCAGAGTAAATGTTTCTCCTGCAACCCGTTCACTTTGTGCTAGATGAACGAACGTCTCTCCACATGCTAGGTTCTGAGAGATAAGTGTGTGTGAAAGCCGTCCTTCACCTAGCTTGTTGAGAACACAAAGTTTCTTTTTAGTTGCAAACTCAACTCCATACATATATATGGGGAGGTACGAACTCCAACTCGGTTTTACAGTGAAAACTGCAGGAACTTCAAACCGGCACTAGGAAACACATGAGAAACCAGAGTAAAAGTTTCTCCTGCTACCCGTTCCCTTTGTGCAAGATGAACGAACGTCTCTCCACATGCTCAGTTCTGAGAGATAAGTGTGTGTGAAAGCCGTCCTTCACCTAGCTTGTTTGGAACACAAAGTTTCTTTTCAGTTTCAAACTCCAATCCAAAGATATATATGGGGAGGTACGAGCTCCAACTCGGTTTTACAGTGAAATCTGCAGGAACTTCAAACCGGCACTAGGAAACAGACTGATAAACCAGAGTAAATTTCTCCTGCAAACCGTTTCCTTTGTGCTAGATGAACGAACTTCTCTCCACATGCTCAGTTCTGAGAGATAAGTGTGTGTGAAAGCCTCTTTCACATACCTTGTTGGGAACACAAAGTTTCTCTTCATTTGCAGATTCCATTCCATACATATATATGGGGAGGTACGAGCTCCAACTCGGTTTAACAGTGAAAACTGTAGGAACTTCAAACAGGCTCTAGGAAACAGACTGAGGATCCAGAGTAAATTTTCTCCTGCAAACCTTTTCTTTTATGCTAGATGAACGAACATCTCTACACATGCTAGGTTCTGAGAGATAAGTGTATGTGAAATCCGTCCTTCAGGTAGCTTGTTGGGAACACAAAATTCCTTTTTAATTGCAAACTTCACTCCATACAAATATGGGGAGGTACGAGCTCCAACTCGGTTTTACAGTGAAAACTGCAGGAACTTCAAACCGGCACTAGGAAACAGACTGAGAAACCAGAGAAAAAATTTCCCCTGCAACCCGTTTCATTTGTGCTAGTTGAACGAACGTCTCTCCACATGCTCAGTTCTTACAGATATGTGTGTGTGAAAGCCGTACTTCAAATAGCTTGTTGGGAACACAAAGATTCTTTTCAGTTGCAAACTCCACACCATACATATATATGGGGAGGTACGAGCTCCAACTCGGTTTTACAGTGAAAACTGCAGTAACTTCAAACCGGCACTAGGAAAAAGACTGTGAAACCAGAGTAAAATTAACCCTGCAAACCGTTCCATTTGTGCTAGATGAACGAACGTCTCTCCACATGCTCAGATCTGAAGAAAAGTGTGTGTGAAAGCCGTCCTTCACTTAGATTGTGGGAACACAAAATTTTTTTTCACTTGCAAACTCCACTCCATACATATATAAGGGGAGGTACGAGCTCCAACTCGGTTTTACAGTGAAAACAGATGGAAATGCAAAACGGCACTAGGAAACAGAGTGAGAAACCAGAGTAAATGTTTCCCCTGCAACCGTTCCCTTTGTGCTAGATGAACGAACGTCTCTCCACATGCTAGGTTCTGAGAGATAAGTGTGTGTGAAAGCCGAACTTCACTTAGCTTGTTGGGAACACAAAGATTCTTTTCACTTGCAAACTACACTCCGTACATATATATGGGGAGGTACTAGCTCCAACTATGTTTTACAATGAAAACTGCTGGAACATCCAACCGGCAGTAGGAAACAGACTGAGAAACCAGAGTAAATGTTTCTCCTGCAACCCGTTCCATTTGTGCTAGATGAACGAACGTCTCTCCACATGCTCAGTTCTGAGAGATAATTGTGTGTGAAAGCCGTCCTTCACCTAGCTTGTTGGGAACACAAAGTTTCTTTTCGGTAGCAAACTCCAATCCAAAAATATATATGGGGAGGTACGAGCTCCAACTCTGTTTTACAGTGAAAACTGCAGGAACTTCAAACCGGCACTATGAAACAGACTGAGAAACCAGAGTATTAGTTTCTCGTGCAACCCGTTCCCTTTGTGCTAGATGAACGAACGTCTCTCCACATGCTAGGTTCTGAGAGATAAGTGTGTGTGAAAGTCGTCCTTCACCTAGCTTGTTGGGAACACAAAGTTTCTTTTTAGTTGGAAACTCAACTCCATACATATATATGGGGAGGTACGAACTCCAACTCGGTTTTACAGTGAAAACTGCAGGAACTTCAAACCGGCACTAAGAAACAGACTGAGATAACAGAGTAAAAGTTTCTCCTGCAAACATTTCCCGTTGTGCTAGATGAACGAAAGTCTCTCCACATGCTCAGTTCTGAGAGCTAAGTGTGTGTGAAATCCGTCCCTCACCAAGATTGTTGGGAATACAAAGTTTCTTTTCACTTGCAAACTCCACTCCATACATATATATGGGGAGGTACGAGCTCCAAATCGGTTTTACAGTGAAAACTGCAGGAACTTCAAACCGGCACTAGGAAACAGACTGAGAATCCAGAGTAAAAGTTTCTCCTGCAACCTGTTCCCTTTGACCTAGATGAACGAACGTCTCTCCAAATGCTCAGTTCTGAGAGATAAGTGTGTGTGAAAGCCGTCCTTCACCTAGCTTGTTGGGAACACAAAGTTTCTTTTCAGTTGCAAACTCCACTCCATACATATATATGGTGAGGTACGAGCTCCAACTCGGTTTTACAGTGAAAAATGCTAGAACATCAAACCGGCAGTAGGAAACAGACCTAGAAACCAGAGTAAAATTTTCTCCTGCAAACCGTTCCATTTGTGCTAGATGAACGAACGTCTCTCCACATGCTCAGTTCTGAGAGATAATTGTGTGTGAAAGCCGTCCTTCACCTAGCTTGTTGGGAACACAATGTTTCTTTTCAGTTTCAAAAACCACTCCATATATATATATGGGGAGGTACGAGCTCCAACTCGGTTTTACAGTGAAAACTGCAGCAACTTCAACCGGCAATAGGAAACATACTGAGAAACCAGAGTAATACTTTCCCTGCAACCCATTCCCTTTGTGCTAGATGAACGAAAGTCTCTCCACATGCTCAGTTCTGAGAGATAAGAGGGTGTGAATGCCATCCTTCAACTACCTTGTTGGGAACACAAAGTTTCTCTTCATTGGAAGATTCCACACCATACATATATATGGGGAGTTACGAGCTCCAACTCGGTTTTACAGAGAAAACTGCAGGAACTTCAAACCGGCCCTAGGAAACAGAATGAGAAACCAGAGTAATAGTTTCTCGTGCAACCCGTTCCCTTTGTGCTAGATGAAAGAACGTCTCTCCACATGCTCAGATCTGAGAGAAAATTGTGTGTGAAAGCCGTCCTTCACCTAGATTGTGGGAACACAAAGTTTCTTTTCACTTGAAACTCAAATCTATACATATATATGGGGAGGTACGAGCTCCAACTCGATTTTACAGTGAAAACAGCTGGAACTTCAAACCGGCAGTAGGAAACAGACTGAGAAACCAGAGAAAAAAGTTTCTCCTACAACCCGTTCCCTTTGTGCTAGATGAACGAACGTCTCTCCACATGCTAGGTTCTGAGAGCTAAGTGTGTGTGAAAGCCGTCCTTCACCTAGCTTGTTGGGAACACAAAGTTTCTTTTCAGTTGCAAAATCAACTCCATACATATGTATGGGGAGGTACGAACTCCAACTCGGTTTTACAGTGAAAACTGCAGGAACTTCAAACCGGCACTAAGAAACAGACTGAGATACCAGAGTAAAAGTTTCTCCTGCAAACATTTCCCATTGTGCTAGATGAACGAAAGTCTCTCCACATGCTCAGTTCTGAGAGCTAAGTGTGTGTGAAATCCGTCCCTCACCAAGATTGTTGGGAATACAAAGTTTCTTTTCACTTGCAAACTCCACTCCATACATATATATGGGGAGGTACGAGCTCCAAATCGGTTTTACAGTGAAAACTGCAGGAACTTCAAACCGGCACTAGGAAACAAACTGAGAATCCAGAGTAAAAGTTTCCCCTGCAACCCGTTCCCTTTGTGCTAGATGAATGAAAGTCTCTCCACATGCTCAGATCTGAGAGATAAGTGTGTGTGAAAGCCGTCCTTCACCTTGCTTGTTGGGAACACAATGTTTCTTTTCAGTTTCAAAAACCACTCCATATATATATATGGGGAGGTACGAGCTCCAACTCGGTTTTACAGTGAAAACTGCAGGAACTTCAACCGGCTATAGGAAACATACTGAGAAACCAGAGTAATAATTTCTCCTGCAACCCATTCCCTTTGTGCTAGATGAACGAAAGTCTCTCCACATGCTCAGTTCTGAGAGTTAAGAGGGTGTGAATGCCATCCTTCAACTACCTTGTTGGGAACACAAAGTTTCTCTTCATTGGCAGATTCCACACCATACATATATATGGGGAGGTACGAGCTCCAACTCGGTTTTACAGAGAAAACTGCAGGAACTTCAAACCGGCACTAGGAAACAGAATGAGAAACCAGAGTAAAAGTTTCTCCTGCAACCCGTTCCCTTTGTGCTAGATGAAAGAACGTCTCTCCACATGCTCAGATCTGAGAGAAAATTGTGTGTGAAAGCCGTCCTTCACGTAGATTGTGGGAACACAAAGTTTCTTTTCACTTGCAAACTCCAATCCATACATATATATGGGGAGGTACGTGCTCCAACTCGATTTTACAGTGAAAACAGCTGGAACTTCAAACCGGCACTAGGAAACAGACTGAGAAACCAGAGAAAATGTTTCTCCTACAACCCGTTCCCTTTGTGCTAGATGAACGAACGTCTCTCCACATGCTATATTCTGAGATCTAAGTGTGTGTGAAAGCCGTCCTTCACCTAGCTTGTTGGGAAGACAAAGTTTCTTTTCAGTTGCAAAATCACCTCCATACATATGTATGGGGAGGTACTAACTCCAACTCGGTTTTACAGTGAAAACTGCAGGAACTTCATACCGGCACTAGGAAACACATGAGAAACCAGAGTAAAAGTTTCTCCTTCTACACGTTCCCTTTGTGCTAGATGAACGAACGTCTCTCCACATGCTCATTTCTGAGAGATAATGTGTGTGAAAGCCGTCCTTCACCTAGCTTGTTTGGAACACAAAGTTTCTTTTCAGTTGCAAACTCCACTCCATACATATATATGGGTAGGTACGAGCTCCAAATCGATTTTAGAGTAAAAAAGGCAGGAACTTCAAACCGGCACTAGGAAACAGACTGAGATACCAGAGTAAAAGTTTGTCTTGCAACCCGTTCCCTTTGTGCTAGATGAACGAACGTCTCTCCACATACTCAGTTCTGAGAGATAAGTGTGTGTGAAAGCCATCCTTCACCTAGCTTGTTGGGAACACAAAGTTTTTTTCACTTGCAAACTCCACTCCATACATATATATGGGGAGGTACGAGATCCAATTCTGTTTACAGTGAAAACTGCAGGAACTTAAAACCGGCACTAGGAAACAGACTGAGATACCAGAGTAAAAGTTTCTCCTGCAACCCGTTCCCGTTGTGCTAGATGAACGAACGTCTATCCACATGCTAAATTCTGAGATCTAAGTGTGTGTGAAAGCCGTCCTTCACCTAGCTTGTTGGGAACACAAAGTTTCTTTTCACTTGCAAACTCCACTCCATACTTTTATATGGGGATGTACGAGCTCCAACTCGATTTTACAGTGAAAACAGCTGGAACTTCAAACCGGCAGTAGGAAACAGACTGAGAAACCAGAGAAAAAAGTTTCTCCTACAACCCGTTCCCTTTGTGCTAGATGAACGAACGTCTCTCCACATGCTAGGTTCTGAGAGCTAAGTGTGTGTGAAAGCCGTCCTTCACCTAGCTTGTTGGGAACACAAAGTTTCTTTTCAGTTGCAAAATCAACTCCATACATATGTATGGGGAGGTACGAACTCCAACTCGGTTTTACAGTGAAAACTGCAGGAACTTCAAACCGGCACTAAGAAACAGACTGAGATACCAGAGTAAAAGTTTCTCCTGCAAACATTTCCCGTTGTGCTAGATGAACGAAAGTCTCTCCACATGCTCAGTTCTGAGAGCTAAGTGTGTGTGAAATCCGTCCCTCACCAAGATTGTTGGGAATACAAAGTTTCTTTTCACTTGCAAACTCCACTCCATACATATATATGGGGAGGTACGAGCTCCAAATCGGTTTTACAGTGAAAACTGCAGGAACTTCAAACCGGCACTAGGAAACAGACTGAGAATCCAGAGTAAAAGTTTCTACTGCAACCCGATCCCTTTGTGCTAGATGAATGAAAGTCTCTCCACATGCTCAGATCTGAGAGATAAGTGTGTGTGAAAGCCGTCCTTCACCTTGCTTGTTGGGAACACAATGTTTCTTTTCAGTTTCAAAAACCACTCCATATATATATATGGGGAGGTACGAGATCCAACTCGGTTTTACAGTGAAAACTGCAGGAACTTCAACCGGCTATAGGAAACATACTGAGAAACCAGAGTAATACTTTCTCCTGCAACCCATTCCCTTTGTGCTAGATGAACGAAAGTCTCTCCACATGCTCAGTTCTGAGAGATAAGAGGGTGTGAATGCCATCCTTCAACTACCTTGTTGGGAACACAAAATTTCTCTTCATTGGCAGATTCCACACCATACATATATATGGGGAAGTACGAGCTCCAACTCGGTTTTACAGAGAAAACTGCAGGAACTTCAAACCGGCACTAGGAAACAGAATGAGAAACCAGAGTAAAAGTTTCTCCTGCAACCCGTTCCCTTTGTGCTAGATGAAAGAACGTCTCTCCACATGCTCAGATCAGAGAGAAAATTGTGTGTGAAAGCCGTCCTTCACGTAGATTGTGGGAACACAAAGTTTCTTTTCACTTGCAAACACCAATCCATACATATATATGGGGAGGTACGTGCTCCAACTCGATTTTACAGTGAAAACAGCTGTAACTTCAAACCGGCACTAGGAAACAGACTGAGAAACCAGAGAAAATGTTTCTCCTACAACCCGTTCCCTTTGTGCTAGATGAACGAACATCTCTCCACATGCTAAATTCTGAGATCTAAGTGTGTGTGAAAGCCGTCCTTCACCTAGCTTGTTGGGAACACAAAGTTTCTTTTCAGTTGCAAAATCACCTCCATACATATGTATGGGGAGGTACGAACTCCAAATCGGTTTTACAGTGAAAACTGCAGGAACTTCATACAGGCACTAGGAAACACATGAGAAACCAGAGTAAAAGTTTCTCCTTCTACCCGTTCCCTTTTTGCTAGATGAAAGAACGTCTCTCCACATGCACAGTTCTGAGAGATAAGTGTGTGTGAAAGCCATCCTTCACCTAGCTTGTTGGGAACACAAAGTTTCTTTTCACTTGCAAACTCCACTCCATACATATATATGGGGAGGTACGAGATCCAATTCTGTTTACAGTGAAAACTGCAGGAACTTAAAACCGGCACTAGGGAACAGACTGAGATACCAGAGTAAAAGTTTCTCCTGCAACCCGTTCCCGTTGTGCTAGATGAACGAACGTCTCTCCACATGCTCAGTTCTGAGAGATAAGTGTGTGTGAAAGCCGTCCTTCACCTAGCTTGTTGGGAACACAAAGTTTCTTTTCAGTTGCAAACTCCACTCCATACATTTATATGGGGAGGTACGAGCTCCAATTCGGTTTTACAGTGAAAACTGCAGGAACTTCAAACCGGCACTAGGAAACAGACTGAGAATCCAGAGTAAAAGTTTCTCCTGCAACCTGTTCCCTTTGACCTAGATGAACGAACGTCTCTCCACATGCTCAGTTCTGAGAGATAAGTGTGTGTGAAAGCCGTCCTTCACCTAGCTTGTTGAGAACACAAAGTTTCTTTTCAGTTGCCAACTCCAATCCATACATGTATATGGGGTGGTACGAGCTCCAACTCTGTTTTACAGGGAAAACTGCAGGAACTTCAAACCGGAACTAGGAAACAGTCTGAGCAACCAGAGTAATAATTTCCCCTGCAAACCGTTCCATTTGTGCTAGATGAACGAACGTCTCTCCACATGCTAGGTTCTGAGAGATAAGTGTGTGTGAAAGCCCTACTTCAAATAGCTTGTTGGGAACACAAAGTTTCTTTTAAGTTGCAATCTCCACTACATACATATATATGGGGAGGTACGAGCTCCAACTCGGTTTTACAGTGAAAACTGCAGGAACTTCAAACCGGCACTAGGAAACAGACTGAGAAACCAGAGTAATAGTTTCTCCTGCAACCTGTTTCCTTTGTGCTAGATGACCGAACGGCTCTCCACATGCTCAGTTCTGAGAGAAAAGTGTGTGTGGAAGCCGTCCTTCACCTAGATTTTTGGAACACAAAGTTTCTTTTCACATACAAACTCCAATCCATACATATATATGGGGATGTAAGAGCTCCAACTCGGTTTTACAGTGAAACTGCAGGAAATTCAAACCGGCACTAGGAAACCGACTGAAAAACCAGAGGAAAAGTTTCTCCTGCAACCCGTTCCGTTTGTGCTAAATGAACGAACGTCTCTACACTTTCTCAATTCTGAGAAATTATTGTGTGTGAAAGTCGTCCTTCACCTAGCTTGTTGGGAACACTAAGTTAATTTTCACTTGCCAACTCCACTCCATACATATATATGGGGAGGTACGAGCTCCAACTCGGTTTTACAGTGAAAACTGCAGGAACTTCAAACAGGCACTAGGAAACAGACTGAGATACCAGAGTAAAAGTTTCTCCTGCAACACGTTCCCGTTGTGCTAGATGAACGAAAGTCTCTCCACATGCTCAGTTCTGAGAGATAAGTGTGTGTGAAAGCCGTCCCTCATCTAGATTGTTGGGAATACAAAGTTTCTATTCACTTGAAAACTCCACTCCATACATATATATGGGGAGGTACGATCTCCAAATCGGTTTTACAGTGAAAACTGCAGGAACTTCAAACCGGCACTAGAAAACAGACTGAGAATCCAGAGTAAAAGTTTCCCCTGCAAACCGTTCCCTTTGTGCTAGATGAACGAATGTCTCTCCACATGCTCAGTTCTGAGAGATAAGTGTGTGTAAAAGCCGTCCTTAACTTAGCTTGTTGGGAACACAAAGTTTCTTTTCACTTGCAAACCCCACTCCATACATATATATGGGGAGGTACGAGCTCCAAATGTGTTTTACAGTGAAAACTGCAGGAATTTCAAACCGGCACTAGGAAACAGACTGAGAATCCAGAGTAAAAGTTTCTCCTGCAAACAGTTCCCTTTTTGCTAGATGAACGAATGTCTCTCCACATGCTCAGTTCTGAGAGATAAGTGTGTGTAAAAGCTGTCCTTCACCTAGCTTGTTGGGAACACAAAGTTTCTTTTCAGTTGCAAACTCCACTCCATACATATATATGGGGAGGTACGAGCTCCAAATCTGTTTTACAGTGAAAACTGCAGGAACTTCAAACCGGCACTAGGAAACAGACTGAGAATCCAGAGAAAAAGTATCTCCTGCAACCCGTTCCCTTTGTGCTAGATGAACGAAAGTCTCTCCACATGCTCAGTTCTGACAGATAAGTGTGTGTGAAAGCCGTCCTTCACCTAGCTTGATGGGAACACATAGTTTCTTTTCAGTTGCAAACTACACTCCATACATATATATGGTGAGTTACGAGCTCCAACTCGGTTTTACAGTGAAAAATGCTAGAACATCAAACCGGCAGTAGGAAACAGACTGAGAAACCAGAGTAAAATTTTCTCCTGCAACCCGTTCCATTTGTGCTAGATGAACGAACGTCTCTCCACATGCTCAGTTCTGAGAGATAATTGTGTGTGAAAGCCGTCCTTCACCTAGCTTGTTGGGAACACAATGTTTGTTTTCAGTTTCAAAAACCACTCCATATATATATATGGGGAGGTACGAGCTCCAACTCGGTTTTACAGTGAAAACTGCTGGAACTTCAACCGGCAATAGGAAACATACTGAGAAACCAGAGTAATACTTTCTCCTGCAACCCATTCCCTTTGTGCTAGATGAACGAAAGTCTCTCCACATGCTCAGTTCTGAGAGCTAAGTGTGTGTGAAATCCGTCCCTCACCAAGATTGTTGGGAATACAAAGTTTCTTTTCACTTGCAAACTCCACTCCATACATATATATGGGGAGGTACGAGCTCCAAATCGGTTTTACAGTGAAAACTGCAGGAACTTCAAACCGGCACTAGGAAACAGACTGAGAATCCAGAGTAAAAGTTTCTCCTGCAACCCGTTCCCTTTGTGCTAGATGAATGAAAGTCTCTCCACATGCTCAGATCTGAGAGATAAGTGTGTGTGAAAGCCGTCCTTCACCTTGCTTGTTGGGAACACAATGTTTCTTTTCAGTTTCAAAAACCACTCCATATATATATATGGGGAGGTACGAGCTCCAACTCGGTTTTACAGTGAAAACTGCAGAAAACTTCAACCGGCTATAGGAAACATACTGAGAAACCAGAGTAATACTTTCTCCTGCAACCCATTCCCTTTGTGCTAGATGAACGAAAGTCTCTCCACATGCTCAGTTCTGAGAGATAAGAGGGTGTGAATGCCATCCTTCAACTACCTTGTTGGGAACACAAAGTTTCTCTTCATTGGCAGATTCCACACCATACATATATATGGGGAGGTACGAGCTCCAACTCGGTTTTACAGAGAAAACTGCAGGAACTTCAAACCGGCACTAGGAAACAGAATGAGAAACCAGAGTAAAAGTTTCTCCTGCAACCCGTTCCCTTTGTGCTAGATGAAAGAACGTCTCTCCACATGCTCAGATCAGAGAGAAAATTGTGTGTGAAAGCCGTCCTTCACGTAGATTGTGGGAACACAAAGTTTCTTTTCACTTGCAAACTCCAATCCATACATATATATGGGGAGGTACGTGCTCCAACTCGATTTTACAGTGAAAACAGCTGGAACTTCAAACCGGCACTAGGAAACAGACTGAGAAACCAGAGAAAATGTTTCTCCTACAACCCGTTCCCTTTGTGCTAGATGAACGAACGTCTCTCCACATGCTAAATTCTGAGATCTAAGTGTGTGTGAAAGCCGTCCTTCACCTAGCTTGTTGGGAACACAAAGTTTCTTTTCAGTTGCAAAATCACCTCCATACATATGTATGGGGAGGTACGAACTCCAACTCGGTTTTACAGTGAAAACTGCCGGAACTTCATACCGGCACTAGGAAACACATGAGAAACCAGAGTAAAAGTTTCTCCTTCTACACGTTCCCTTTGTGCTAGATGAACGAACGTCTCTCCACATGCTCATTTCTGAGAGATAATGTGTGTGAAAGCCATCCTTCACCTAGCTTGTTTGGAACACAAAGTTTCTTTTCAGTTGCAAACTCCACTCCATACATATATATGGGTAGGTACGAGCACCAAATCGATTTTAGAGTAAAAAAGGCAGGAACTTCAAACCGGCACTAGGAAACAGACTGAGATACCAGAGTAAAAGTTTGTCTTGCAAACCGTTCCCTTTGTGCTAGATGAACGAACGTCTCTCCACATGCAAAGTTCTGAGAGATAAGTGTGTGTGAAAGCCATCCTTCACCTAGCTTGTTGGGAACACAAAGTTTCTTTTCAATTGCAAACTCCACTCCATATATATATATGGGGAGGTACGAGATCCAATTCTGTTTACAGTGAAAACTGCAGGAACTTAAAACCGGCACTAGGAAAAAGACTGAGATACCAGAGTAAAAGTTTCTCCTGCAACCCGTTCCCGTTGTGCTAGATGAACGAACGTCTCTCCACATGCTCAGTTCTGAGAGATAAGTGTGTGTGAAAGCCGTCCTTCACCTAGCTTGTTGGGAACACAAAGTTTCTTTTCAGTTGCAAACTCCACTCCATACATATATATGGGGAGGTACGAGCTCCAATTCGGTTTTACAGTGAAAACTGCAGGAACTTCAAACCGGCACTAGGAAACAGACAGAGAATCCAGAGTAAAAGTTTCTCCTGCAACCTGTTCCCTTTGACCTAGATGAACGAACGTCTCTCCACATGCTCAGTTCTGAGAGATAAGTGTGTGTGAAAGCCGTCCTTCACCTAGCTTGTTGAGAACACAAAGTTTCTTTTCAGTTGCCAACTCCAATCCATACATGTATATGGGGTGGTACGAGCTCCAACTCTGTTTTACAGGGAAAACTGCAGGAACTTCAAACCGGAACTAGGAAACAGTCTGAGCAACCAGAGTAATAATTTCCCCTGCAAACCGTTCCATTTGTGCTAGATGAACGAACGTCTCTCCACATGCTAGGTTCTGAGAGATAAGTGTGTGTGAAAGCCCTCCTTCAACTAGCTTGTTGGGAACACAAAGTTTCTTTTAAGTTGCAATCTCCACTACATACATATATATGGGGAGGTACGAGCTCCAACTCGGTTTTACAGTGAAAACTGCAGGAACTTCAAACCGGCACTAGGAAACAGACTGAGAAACCAGAGTAATAGTTTCTCCTGCAACCTGTTTCCTTTGTGCTAGATGACCGAACGGCTCTCCACATGCTCAGTTCTGAGAGAAAAGTGTGTGTGGAAGCCGTCCTTCACCTAGATTTTTGGAACACAAAGTTTCTTTTCACATACAAACTCCAATCCATACATATATATGGGGATGTAAGAGCTCCAACTCGGTTTTACAGTGAAACTGCAGGAAATTCAAACCGGCACTACGAAACAGACTGAAAAACCAGAGGAAAAGTTTCTCCTGGAACCCGTTCCGTTTGTGCTAAATGAACGAACGTCTCTACACTTGCTCAATTCTGAGAAATTATTGTGTGTGAAAGTCGTCCTTCACCTAGCTTGTTGGGAACACTAAGTTAATTTTCACTTGCCAACTCCACTCCATACATATATATGGGGAGGTACGAGCTCCAACTCGGTTTTACAGTGAAAACTGCAGGAACTTCAAACAGGCACTAGGAAACAGACTGAGATACCAGAGTAAAAGTTTCTCCTGCAACACGTTCCCGTTGTGCTAGATGAACGAACGTCTCTCCACATGCTCAGTTCTGAGAGATAAGTGTGTGTGAAAGCCGTCCCTCATCTAGATTGTTGGGAATACAAAGTTTCTTTTCACTTCAAAACTCCACTCCATACATATATATGGGGAGGTACGATCTCCAAATCGGTTTTACAGTGAAAACTGCAGGAACTTCAAACCGGCACTAGAAAACAGACTGAGAATCCAGAGTAAAAGTTTCTCCTGCAAACCGTTCCCTTTGTGCTAGATGAACGAATGTCTCTCCACATGCTCAGTTCTGAGAGATAAGTGTGTGTAAAAGCCGTCCTTAACCTAGCTTGTTGGGAACACAAAGTTTCTTTTCAGTTGCAAACTCCACTCCATACATATATATTGGGAGGTACGAGCTCCAAATCTGTTTTACAGTGAAAACTGCAGGAACTTCAAACCGGCACTAGGAAACAGACTGAGAATCCAGAGTAATAGTTTCTCCTGCAAACCGTTCCCTTTTTGCTAGATGAACGAATGTCTCTCCACATGCTCAGTTCTGAGAGATAATTGTGTGTGAAAGCCGTCCTTCACCTAGCTTGTTGGGAACACATAGTTTCTTTTCAGTTGCAAACTCCAATCCATACATATATATGGTGAGTTACGAGCTCCAACTCTTTTTTACAGTGAAAAATGCTAGAACATCAAACCGGCAGTAGGAAACAGACTGAGAAACCAGAGTAAAATTTTCTCCTGCAAACCGTTCCATTAGTGCTAGATGAACGAACGTCTCTCCACATGCTCAGTTCTGAGAGATAATTGTGTGTGAAAGCCGTCCTTCACCTAGCTTGTTGGGAACACAATGTTTGTTTTCATTTTCAAAAACCACTCCATGTATATATATGGGGAGGTACGAGCTCCAACTCGGTTTTACAGTGAAAACTGCTGGAACTTCAACCGGCAATAGGAAACATACTGAGAAACCAGAGTAATACTTTCTCCTGCAACCCATTCCCTTTGTGCTAGATGAACGAAAGTCTCTCCACATGCTCAGTTCTGAGAGATAAGAGGGTGTGAATGCCATCCTTCAACTACCTTGTTGGGAACACAAAGTTTCTCTTCATTGGCAGATACCACACCATAGATATATATGGGGAGGTACGAGCTCCAACACGGTTTTACAGAGAAAACATGCAGGAACTTCAAACCGGCACTAGGAAACAGAATGTGAAACCAGAGTAATAGTTTCTCGTGCAACCCATTCCCTTTGTGCTAGATGAACGAAAGTCTCTCCACATGCTCAGTTCTGACAGATAAGTGTGTGTGAAAGCCGTCCTTCACCTAGCTTGTTGGGAACACATAGTTTCTTTTCACTTGCAAACTCCACTCCATACATATATATGGGTAGGTACGAGCTCCAAATAGATTTTACAGTAAAAAAGGCAGGAACTTCAAACCGGCACTAGGGAACAGACTGAGATACAAGAGTAAAAGTGTGTCTTGCAACCCGTTCCCTTTGTGCTAGATGAACGAACGTGTCTCCACATGCTCAGTTCTGAGAGATAAGTGTGTGTGAAAGCCGTCCTTCACCTAGCTTGTTGGGAACACAAAGTTTCTTTTCAGTTGCAAACTCCACTCCATACATATATATGGGGAAGTACGAGCTCCAATTCGGTTTTACAGTGAAAACTGCAGGAAATTCAAACCGGCACTAGGAAACAGACTGAGAATCCAGAGTAAAAGTTTCTCCTGCAACCTGTTCCCTTTGACCTAGATGAACGAACGTCTCTCCACATGCTCAGTTCTGAGAGATAAGTGTGTGTGAAAGCCGTTCTTCACCTAGCTTGTTGGGAACACAAAGTTTCTTTTCAGTTGCAAACTCCACTCCATACATGTATATGGTGTGGTACGAGCTCCAACTCTGTTTTACAGGGAAAACTGCAGGAACTTCAAACCAGAACTAGGAAACAGACTGAGCAACCAGAGTAATAATTTCCCCTGCAACCCGTTCCATTTGTGCTAGATGAACGAACGTCTCTCCACATGCTAGGTTCTGAGAGATAAGTGTGTGTGAAAACCGTCCTTCAACTAGCTTGTTGGGAACACAAAGTTTCTTTTAAGTTGCAATCTCCACTCCATACATATATATGGGAAGGTACGAGCTCCAACTCGGTTTTACAGTGAAAACTGCAGGAACTTCAAACCGGCACTATGAAACAGACTGAGAAACCAGAGAAATAGTTTCTCCTGCAACCCGTTTCCTTTGTGCTAGATGACCGAACGCCTCTCCACATGCTCAGTTCTGAGAGAAAAGTGTGTGTGGAAGCCGTCCTTCACCTAGCTTTTTGGAACACAAAGTTTCTTTTCACTTGCAAACTATACTCCACACATATATATGGGGATGTACGAGCTCCAAATCTGTTTTAAAGTGAAAACGACATGAACTTCAAACCGGCACTAGGAAACAGACTGAGATACCAGAGTAAAAGTTTCTCCTGCAACCCGTTCCCGTTGTGCCAGATGAACGAACGTCTCTCCACATGCTCAGTTTTGAGAGATAAGTGTGTGTGAAAGCCGTCCCTCACCTAGATTGTTGGGAATACAAAGTTTCTTTTCACTTGCAAACTCCACTCCATACATATATATGGGGAGGTACGAGCTCCAAATCGGTTTTACAGTGAAAATTGCAGGAACTTCAAATCGGCACTAGGAAACAGACTGAGAATCCAGAGTAAAAGTTTCTCCTGCAACACGTTCCCTTTTTGCTAGATGAATGAAAGTCTCTCCACATGCTCAGTTCTGAGAGATAAGTGTGTGTGAAAGCCGTCCTTCACCTAGCTTGTTGGGAACACAAAGTTTGTTTTCAGTTGCAAACTCCACTCCATACATATATATGGGGAGGTACGAGCTCCAATTCGGTTTTACAGTGAAAACTGCAGGAACTTCAAACCGGCACTAGGAAACAGACTGAGAATCCAGAGTAAAAGTTTCTCCTGCAACCTGTTCCCTTTGACCTAGATGAACGAACGTCTCTCCACATGCTCAGTTCTGAGAGATAAGTGTGTGTGAAAGCCGTCCTTCACACAGCTTGTTGGGAACACAAAGTTTCTTTTCAGTTGCAAACTCCACTCCATACATATATATGGTGAGGTACGAGCTCCAACTCGGTTTTACAGTGAAAAATGCTAGAACATCAAACCGGCAGTAGGAAACAGACTGAGAAACCAGAGTAAAATTTTCTCCTGCAACCCGTTCCATTTGTGCTAGATGAACGAACGTCTCTCCACATGCTCAGTTCTGAGAGTTAATTGTGTGTGAAAGCCGTCCTTCACCTAGCTTGTTGGGAACACAATGTTTCTTTTCAGTTTCAAAAACCACTCCATATATATATATGGGGAGGTACGAGCTCCAACTCTGTTTTACAGTGAAAACTGCAGGAACTTCAACCGGCAATAGGAAACATACTGAGAAACCAGAGTAATACTTTCTCCTGCAACCCATTCCCTTTGTGCTAGATGAACGAAAGTCTCTCCACATGCTCAGTTCTGAGAGATAAGAGGGTGTGAATGCCATCCTTCAACTACCTTGTTGGGAACACAAAGTTTCTCTTCATTGGAAGATTCCACTCCATACATATATATGGGGAGGTACGAGCTCCAACACGGTTTTACAGAGAAAACTGCAGGAACTTCAAACCGGCACTAGGAAACAGAATGAGAAACCAGAGTAATAGTTTCTCGTGCAACCCGTTCCCTTTGTGCTAGATGAAAGAACGTCTCTCCACATGCTCAGATCTGAGAGAAAATTGTGTGTGAAAGCCGTCCTTCACCTAGATTGTGGGAACACAAAGTTTCTTTTCACTTGCAAACTCAAATCTATACATATATATGGGGAGGTACGAGCTCCAACTTGATTTTACAGTGAAAACAGCTGGAACTTCAAACCGGCAGTAGGAAACAGACTGAGAAACCAGAGAAAAAAGTTTCTCCTACAACCCGTTCCCTTTGTGCTAGATGAACGAACGTCTCTCCACATGCTAGTTTCTGAGAGTTAAGTGTGTGTGAAAGCCGTCCTTCACCTAGCTTGTTGGGAACACAAAGTTTCTTTTCAGTTGCAAAATCAACTCCATACATATGTATGGGGAGGTACGAACTCCAACTCGGTTTTACAGTGAAAACTGCAGGAACTTCAAACCGGCACTAAGAAACAGACTGAGATACCAGAGTAAAAGTTTCTCCTGCAAACATTTCCCGTTGTGCTAGATGAACGAAAGTCTCTCCACATGCTCAGTTCTGAGAGCTAAGTGTGTGTGAAATCCGTCCCTCACCAAGATTGTTGGGAATACAAAGTTTCTTTTCACTTGCAAACTCCACTCCATACATATATATGGGGAGGTACGAGCTCCAAATCGGTTTTACAGTGAAAACTGCAGGAACTTCAAACCGGCACTAGGAAACAGACTGAGAATCCAGAGTAAAAGTTTTTCCTGCAACCCGTTCCCTTTGTGTTAGATGAATGAAAGTCTCTCCACATGCTCAGATCTGAGAGATAAGTGTGTGTGAAAGCCGTTCTTCACCTTGCTTGTTGGGAACACAATGTTTCTTTTCAGTTTCAAAAACCACTCCATACATATATATGGGGAGGTACGAGCTCCAACTCGGTTTTACAGTGAAAACTGCAGGAACTTCAACCGGCTATAGGAAACATACTGAGAAACCAGAGTAATACTTTCTCCTGCAACCCATTCCCTTTGTGCTAGATGAACGAAAGTCTCTCCACATGCTCAGTTCTGAGAGATAAGAGGGTGTGAATGCCATCCTTCAACTACCTTGTTGGGAACACAAAGTTTCTCTTCATTGGCAGATTCCACACCATACATATATATAGGGAGGTACGAGCTCCAACTCGGTTTTACAGAGAAAACTGCAGGAACTTCAAACCGGCACTAGGAAACAGAATGAGAAACCAGAGTAAAAGTTTCTCCTGCAACCCGTTCCCTTTGTGCTAGATGAAAGAACGTCTCTCCACATGCTCAGATCTGAGAGAAAATTGTGTGTGAAAGCCGTCCTTCACGTAGATTGTGGGAACACAAAGTTTCTTTTCACTTGCAAACTCCAATCCATACATATATATGGGGAGGTACGTGCTCCAACTCGATTTTACAGTGAAAACAGCTGGAACTTCAAACCGGCACTAGGAAACAGACTGAGAAACCAGAGAAAATGTTTCTCCTACAACCCGTTCCCTTTGTGCTAGATGAACGAACGTCTCTCCACATGCTAAATTCTGAGATCTAAGTGTGTGTGAAAGCCGTCCTTCACCTAGCTTGTTGGGAACACAAAGTTTCTTTTCAGTTGCAAAATCACCTCCATACATATGTATGGGGAGGTACGAACTCCAAGTCGGTTTTACAGTGAAAACTGCAGGAAATTCATACCGGCACTAGGAAACACATGAGAAACCAGAGTAAAAGTTTCTCCTTCTACCCGTTCCCTTTGTGCTAGATGAACGAACGTCTCTCCACATGCTCAGTTCTGAGAGATAAGTGTGTGTGAAAGCCGTCCTTCACCTAGCTTGTTTGGAACACAAAGTTTCTTTTCATTTGCAACCTCCACTCCATACATATATATGGGTAGGTACGAGCTCCAAATCGATTTTAGAGTAAAAAAGGCAGGAACTTCAAACCGGCACTAGGAACAGACTGAGATACCAGAGTAAAAGTTTGTCTTGCAAACCGTTCCCTTTGTGCTAGATGAACGAACGTCTCTCCACATGCTCAGTTCTGAGAGATAAGTGTGTGTGAAAGCCATTCTTGAACTAGCTTGTTGGGAACACAAAGTTTCTTTTCACTTGCAAACTCCACTCCATACATATATATGGGGAGGTAAGAGATCCAATTCGATTTACAGTTAAAACTGCAGGAACTTCAAACCGGCACTAGGAAACAGACTGAGATACCAGAGTAAAAGTTTCCCCTGCAAACCTTTCCCGTTGTGCTAAATGAACGAACGTCTCTCCACATGCTCAGTTCTGAGAGATAAGTGTGGGTGAAAGCCGTCCCTCACCTAGATTGTTGGGAATACAAAGTTTCTTTTCACTTGCAAACTCCACTCCATACATATATATGTGGAGGTACGAGCTACAACTCGGTTTTACAGTGAAAACTGCAGGAACTTCAAACCGGCACTAGGAAACAGACTGAGAATCCAGAGTAAAATTTCTCCTGCAACCCGTTCTCTTTGTGCTAGATGAACGAACGTCTCTCCACATCCTCAGTTCCGAGAGATAAGTGTGTGTGAAAGCCGTCCTTCACCTAGCTTGTTGGGAACACAAAGTTTCTTTTCAGTTGCAAACTCCACTCCATACATATATATGGGTAGGTACGAGCTCCAAATCGATTTTATAGTAAAAAAGGCAGGAACTTCAAACCGGCACTAGGAAACAGACTGAGATACCAGAGTAAAAGTTTGTCTTGCAACCCGTTCCCTTTTTGCTAGATGAACGAACGTCTCTCCACATGCTCAGTTCTGAGAGATAAGTGTGTGTGAAAGCCATCTTTCACATAGCTTGTTGGGAACACAAAGTTACTTTTCACTTGCAAACTCCACTCCATACATATATATGGGGAGGTACGAGATCCAATTCTGTTTACAGTGAAAACTGCAGGAAATTCAAAACGGCACTAGGAAACAGACTGAAATACCAGAGTAAAAGTTTCTCCTGCAACCCTTTCCCATTGTGCTAGATGAACGAACGTCTCTCCACATGCTCAGTTCTGAGAGATAAGTGTGTGTGAAAGTCGTCCCTCAACTACATTGTTGGGAATACAAAGTTTCTTTTCACTGGCAAACTCCAATTCATATATACATATGGGGAGGTACGAGCTCCAAATCGGTTTTACAGTGAAAACTGCAGGAACTTCAAACCGGCACTAGGAAACAGACTGAGAATCCAGAGTAAAAGTTTCTCCTGCAACCCGTTCCCTTTGTGCTAGATGAACGAATGTCTCTCCACATGCTCAGTTCTGAGAGATAAGTGTGTGTAAAAGCCGTCCTTCACCTAGCTTGTTGGGAACACAAAGTTTCTTTTCAGTTGCAAACTCCACTCCATACATATATATGGGGAGGTACGAGCTCCAATTCGGTTTTACAGTGAAAACTGCAGGAAATTCAAACCGGCACTAGGAGACAGACTGAGAATCCAGAGTAAAAGTTTCTCCTGCAACCTGTTCCCTTTGACCTAGATGAACGAACGTCTCACCACATGCTCAGTTCTGAGAGATAAGTGTGTGTGAAAGCCGTTCTTCACCTAGCTTGTTGGGAACACAAAGTTTCTTTTCAGTTGCAAACTCCACTCCATACATGTATATGGGGTGGTACGAGCTCCAACTCTGTTTTACAGGGAAAATTGCAGGAACTTCAAACAAGAACTAGGAAACAGACTGAGCAACCAGAGTAATAATTTCCCCTGCAACCCGTTCCCTTTGTGCTAGATGAACGAACGTCTCTCCACATGCACAGTTCTGAGAGATAAGTGTGTGTGAAAGCCATTCTTGACCTAGCTTGTTGGGAACACAAAGTTTCTTTTCACTTGCAAACTCCACTCCATACATATATATGGGGAGGTAAGAGATCCAATTCGATTTACAGTTAAAACTGCAGGAACTTCAAACCGGCACTAGGAAACAGACTGAGATACCAGAGTAAAAATTTCCCCTGCAAACCTTTCCCGTTGTGCTAAATGAACGAACGTCTCTCCACATGCTCAGTTCTGACAGATAAGTGTGTGTGAAAGCCGTCCTTCACCTAGCTTGTTGGGAACACAAAGTTTCTTTTCAGTTGCAAACTCCACTCCATACATATATATGGGGAGGTACGAGCTCCAATTCGGTTTTACAGTGAAAACTGCAGGAACTTCAAACCGGCACTAGGAAACAGAATGAGAAACCAGAGTAATAGTTTCTCGTGCAACCCGTTCCCTTTGTGCTAGATGAAAGAACGTCTCTCCACATGCTCAGATCTGAGAGATAAGTGTGTGTGAAAGCCGTCCTTCACACAGCTTGTTGGGAACACAAAGTTTCTTTTCAGTTGCAAACTCCACTCCATACATATATATGGTTAGGTACGAGCTCCAACTCGGTTTTACAGTGAAAAATGCTAGAACATCAAACCGGCAGTAGGAAACAGACTGAGAAACCAGAGAAAAATTTTCTCATGCAACCCGTTCCATTTGTGCTAGATGAACGAACGTCTCTCCACATGCTCAGTTCTGAGAGATAAGTGTGTGTGAAAGTCGAGCTTCACCTAGCTTGTTGGGAACACAATGTTTCTTTTCAGTTTCAAAAACCACTCCATATATATATATGGGGAGGTACGAGCTCCAACTCGGTTTTACAGTGAAAACTGCAGGAACTTCAACCGGCAATAGGAAACATACTGAGAAACCAGATTACTACTTTCCCCTGCAACCCATTCCATTTGTGCTAGATGAACGAAAGTCTCTCCACATGCTCAGTTCTGAGAGATAAGAGGGTTTGAATGCCATCCTTCAACTACCTTGTTGGGAACACAAAGTTTCTCTTCATTGGCAGATTCCACAACATACATATATATGGGGAGGTACGAGCTCCAACTCGGTTTTACAGAGAAAACTGCAGGAACTTCAAACCGGCACTAGGAAACAGACTGTGATACCAGAGTAAAGGTTTCTCCTGCAACCCGTTACCGTTGTGCTAGATGAACGAACGTCTCTCCACATGCTCAGTTCTGAGAGATAAGTGTGTGTGAAAGCCGTCCCTCAACTAGATAGTTGGGAATACAAAGTTTCTTTTCACTTGCAAACTCCACTCCATACATATATATGGGGATGTACGAGCTCCAAATCGGTTATACAGTGAAAACTGCAGGAACTTCAAACCGGCACTAGGAAAAAGTCTGAGAATCCAGAGTAACAGTTTCTCCTGCAACCCGTTCCCTTTGTGCTAGATGAACGAAAGTCTCTCCACATGCTCAGTTCTGAGAGATAAATGTGTGTGAAAGCCGTCCTTCACCTAGCTTGTTGGGAACACAAAGTTTCTTTTCAGTTGCAAACTCCACTCCATACATATATAAGGGGAGGTATGAGCTCCAATTCGGTTTTACAGTGAAAACTGCAGGAACTTCAAACCGGCACTAGGAAACAGACTGAGAATCCATAGTAAAAATTTCTCCTGCAACCTGTTCCCTTTGACCTAGATGAACGAACGTCTCTCCACATGCTCAGTTCTGAGAGATAAGTGTGTGTGAAAGCCGTCCTTCACCTAGCTTGTTGGGAACACAAAGTTTCTTTTCAGTTGCAAACTCCACTCCATAAATATATATGGTGAGGTACGAGCTCCAACTCGGTTTTACAGTGAAAAATGCTAGAACATCAATCCGGCAGTTGGAATAAGACTGAGAAACCAGAGTAAAATTTTCTCCTGCAAACCGTTCCATTTGTGCTAGATGAACGAACGTCTCTCCACATGCTCAGTTCTGAGTGATAAGTGTGTGTGAAAGCCTTCCTTCACCTAGTTTGTTGGGAACACAATGTTTCTTTCAGTTTCAAAAACCACTCCATATATATATATGGGGAGGTACGAGCTCCAACTCGGTTTTACAGTGAAAACTGCTGGAACTTCAACCGGCAATAGGAAACATACTGAGGAACCAGAGTAATACATTCTCCTGCACCCATTCCCTTTGTGCTAGATGAACGAAAGTCTCTCCACATGCTCAGTTCTGAGAGACAAGAGGGTATTAATGCCATCCTTCAACTACCTTGTTGGGAACACAAAGTTTCTCTTCATTGGCAGATTCCACACCATACATATATATGGGGAGGTACGAGCTCCAACACGGTTTTACAGAGAAAACTGCAGGAACTTCAAAACGGCACTAGGAAACAAAATGATAAACCAGAGTAATAGTTTCTCGTGCAACCCGTTCCCTTTGTGCTAGATGAAAGAACGTCTCTCCACATGCTCAGATCTGAGAGAAAATTGTGTGTGAAAGCCGTCCTTCACCTAGATTGTGGGAACACAAAGTTTCTTTTCACTTACAATCTCCAATCCATACATATATATGTGGAGGTATGAGCTCCAACTCGATTTTACAGTGAAAACATCTGGAACTTCAAACCGGCACTAGGAAACAGACTGAGAAACCAGAGAAAATGTTTCTCCTGCAACCCGTTCCCTTTGTGCTAGATGAACGAACGTCTCACCACATGCTCAGTTCTGAGAGATAAGTGTGTGTGAAAGCCATCCTTGACCTAGCTTGTTGGGAAAACAAAGTTTCTTTTCACTTGCAAACTCCACTCCATACATATATATGGGGAGGTAAGAGATCCAATTCGGTTTACAGTGAAAACTGCAGGAACTTCATACCGGCACTTGGAAACACATGAGAAACCAGAGTAAAAGTTTCTCCTGCTACCCGTTCCTTTTGTGCTAGATGAAAGAACGTCTCTCCACATGCTCAGTTCTGAGAGATAAGTGTGTGTGAAAGCCGTCCTTCACCTAGCTTGTTTGGAACACAAAGTTTCTATTCAGTTGCAAACTCCACTCCATACATATATATGGGTAGGTACGAGCTCCAAATCGATTTTACAGTAAAAAAGGCAGGAACTTCAAACCGGCATTAGGAAACAGACTGAGATACCAGAGTAAAAGTTTGTCTTGCAACCCGTTGCCTTTGTACTACGTGAACGAACGTCTCTCCACATGCTCAGTTCTGAGAGATAAGTGTGTGTGAAAGCCATACTTCACCTAGCTTGTTGGGAACACAAAGTTTCTTTTCACTTGCAAGCTCCACTCCATACATATATATGGGGAGGTACGAGATCCAATTCGGTTTACAGTGAAAACTGCAGGAACTTCAAACCGGCACTAGGAAACACATGAGAAACCAGAGTAAAAGTTTCTCCTGCAACCCGTCCCGGTTGTGCTAGATGAACGAAAGTCTCTCCACATGCTCAGTTCTGAGAGATAAATGTGTGTGAAAGCCGTCCTTCACCTAGCTTGTTGGAAACACAAAGTTTCTTTTCAGTTGCAAACTCCACTCCATACATATATATGGGGAGGTATGAGCTCCAATTCGGTTTTACAGTGAAAACTGCAGGAACTTGAAACCGGCACTAGGAAACAGACTGAGAATCCATAGTAATAGTTTCTCCTGCAACCTTTTCCCTTTGACCTAGATGAACGAACGTCTCTCCACATGCTCAGTTCTGAGAGATAAGTGTGTGTGAAAGCCGTCCTTCACCTAGCTTGTTGGGAACACAAAGTTTCTTTTCAGTTGCAAACTCCACTCCATAAATATATATGGTGAGGTACGAGCTCCAACTCGGTTTTACAGTGAAAAATGCTAGAACATCAATCCGGCAGTTGGAAACAGACTGAGAAACCAGAGTAAAATTTTCTCCTGCAACCCGTTCCATTTGTGCTAGATGAACGAAAGTCTCTCCACATGCTCAGTTCTGAGAGATAAGTGTGTGTGAAAGCCTTCCTTCACCCAGCTTGTTGGGAACACAATGTTTCTTTTCAGTTTCAAAAACCAAACCATACATGTATATGGGGTGGTACGAGCTCCAACTCTGTTTTACAGGGAAAACTGCAGGAACTTCAAACCGGAACTAGGAAAAAGTCTGAGCAACCAGAGTAATAATTTCCCCTGCAAACCGTTCCATTTGTGCTAGATGAACGAACGTCTCTCCACATGCTAGGTTCTGAGAGATAAGTGTGTGTGAAAGCCCTCCTTCAACTAGCTTGTTGGGAACACAAAGTTTCTTTTAAGTTGCAATCTCCACTACATACATATATATGGGGAGGTACGAGCTCCAACTCGGTTTTACAGTGAAAACTGCAGGAACTTCAAACCGGCACTAGGAAACAGACTGAGAAACCAGAGTAATAGTTTCCCCTGCAACCTGTTTCCTTTGTGCTAGATGACCGAACGGCACTATACATGCTCAGTTCTGAGAGAAAAGTGTGTGTGGAAGCCGTCCTTCACCTAGATTTTTGGAACACAAAGTTTCTTTTCACATACAAACTCCAATCCATACATATATATGGGGATGTAAGAGCTCCAACTCGGTTTTACAGTGAAACTGCAGGAAATTCAAACCGGCACTAGGAAACCGACTGAAAAACCAGAGGAAAAGTTTCTCCTGCTACCCGTTCCGTTTGTGCTAAATGAACGAACGTCTCTACACTTGCTCAATTCTGAGAAATTATTTTGTGTGAAAGTCGTCCTTCACCTAGCTTGTTGGGAACACTAAGTTAATTTTCACTTGCCAACTCCACTCCATACATATATATGGGGAGGTACGAGCTCCAACTCGGTTTTACAGTGAAAACTGCAGGAACTTCAAACAGGCACTAGGAAATAGACTGAGATACCAGAGTAAAAGTTTCTCCTGCAACACGTTCCCGTTGTGCTAGATGAACGAACGTCTCTCCACATGCTCAGTTCTGAGAGATAAGTGTGTGTGAAAGCCGTCCCTCATCTAGATTGTTGGGAATACAAAGTTTCTTTTCACTTGAAAACTCCACTCCATACATATATATGGGGAGGTACGATCTCCAAATCGGTTTTACAGTGAAAACTGCAGGAACTTCAAACCGGCACTAGAAAACAGACTGAGAATCCAGAGTAAAATTTCCCCTGCAAACCGTTCCCTTTGTGCTAGATGAACGAATGTCTCTCCACATGCTCAGTTCTGAGAGATAAGTGTGTGTAAAAGCCGTCCTTAACCTAGCTTGTTGGGAACACAAAGTTTCTTTTCAGTTGCCAACCCCACTCCATACATATATATGGGGAGGTACGAGCTCCAAATGTGTTTTACAGTGAAAACTGCAGGAATTTCAAACCGGCACTAGGAAACAGACTGAGAATCCAGAGTAAAAGTTTCTCCTGCAAACAGTTCCCTTTTTGCTAGATGAACGAATGTCTCTCCACATGCTCAGTTCTGAGAGATAAGTGTGTGTAAAAGCTGTCCTTCACCTAGCTTGTTGGGAACACAAAGTTTCTTTTCAGTTGCAAACTCCACTCCATACATATATATGGGGAGGTACGAGCTCCAAATCTGTTTTACAGTGAAAACTGCAGGAACTTCAAACCGGCACTAGGAAACAGACTGAGAATCCAGAGAAAAAGTATCTCCTGCAACCCGTTCCCTTTGTGCTAGATGAACGAAAGTCTCTCCACATGCTCAGTTCTGACAGAAAAGTGTGTGTGAAAGCCGTCCTTCACCTAGCTTGTTGGGAACACATAGTTTCTTTTCAGTTGCAAACTCCACTCCATACATATATATGGTGAGTTACGAGCTCCAACTCGGTTTTACAGTGAAAAATGCTAGAACATCAAACCGGCAGTAGGAAACAGACTGAGAAACCAGAGTAAAATTTTCTCCTGCAACCCGTTCCATTTGTGCTAGATGAACGAACGTCTCTCCACATGCTCAGTTCTGAGAGATAATTGTGTGTGAAAGCCGTCCTTCACCTAGCTTGTTGGGAACACAATGTTTGTTTTCAGTTTCAAAAACCACTCCATATATATATATGGGGAGGTACGAGCTCCAACTCGGTTTTACAGTGAAAACTGCTGGAACTTCAACCGGCAATAGGAAACATACTGAGAAACCAGAGTAATACTTTCTCCTGCAACCCATTCCCTTTGTGCTAGATGAACGAAAGTCTCTCCACATGCTCAGTTCTGAGAGCTAAGTGTGTGTGAAATCCGTCCCTCACCAAGATTGTTGGGAATACAAAGTTTCTTTTCACTTGCAAACTCCACTCCATACATATATATGGGGAGGTACGAGCTCCAAATCGTTTTTACAGTGAAAACTGCAGGAACTTCAAACCGGCACTAGGAAACAGACTGAGAATCCAGAGTAAAAGTTTCTCCTGCAAACCGTTCCCTTTGTGCTAGAGGAATGAAAGTCTCTCCACATGCTCAGATCTGAGAGATAAGTGTGTGTGAAAGCCGTCCTTCAACTTGCTTGTTGGGAACACAATGTTTCTTTTCAGTTTCAAATACCACTCCATATATATATATGGGGAGGTACGAGCTCCAACTCGGTTTTACAGTGAAAACTGCAGAAAACTTCAACCGGCTATAGGAAACATACTGAGAAACCAGAGTAATACTTTCTCCTGCAACCCATTCCCTTTGTGCTAGATGAACGAAAGTCTCTCCACATGCTCAGTTC
Organism: Camelus bactrianus; assembly: GCF_048773025.1. Lineage (NCBI taxonomy): Eukaryota > Metazoa > Chordata > Mammalia > Artiodactyla > Camelidae > Camelus > Camelus bactrianus. The sequence continues at coordinate 136,820,594 of NC_133539.1, read as the reverse complement.
TGAGAGATAAGAGGGTGTGAATGCCATCCTTCAACTACCTTGTTTTGAACACAAAGTTTCTCTTTATTGGCAGATTCCACACCATACATATATATGGGGAGGTACGAGCTCCAACTCGGTTTTACAGAGAAAACTGCAGGAACTTCAAACCGGCACTAGGAAACAGAATGAGAAACCAGAGTAAAAGTTTCTCCTGCAACCCGTTCCCTTTGTGCTAGATGAAAGAACGTCTCTCCACATGCTCAGATCAGAGAGAAAATTGTGTGTGAAAGCCGTCCTTCACGTAGATTGTGGGAACACAAAGTTTCTTTTCACTTGCAAACTCCAATCCATACATATATATGGGGAGGTACGTGCTCCAACTCGATTTTACAGTGAAAACAGCTGGAACTTCAAACCGGCACTAGGAAACAGACTGAGAAACCAGAGAAAATGTTTCTCCTACAACCCGTTCCCTTTGTGCTAGATGAACGAACGTCTCTCCACATGCTAAATTCTGAGATCTAAGTGTGTGTGAAAGCCGTCCTTCACCTAGCTTGTTGGGAACACAAAGTTTCATTTCAGTTGCAAAATCACCTCCATACATATGTATGGGGAGGTACGAACTCCAACTCGGTTTTACAGTGAAAACTGCAGGAACTTCATACCGGCACTAGGAAACACATGAGAAACCAGAGTAAAAGTTTCTCCTTCTACACGTTCCCTTTGTGCTAGATGAACGAACGTCTCTCCACATGCTCATTTCTGAGAGATAATGTGTGTGAAAGCCGTCCTTCACCTAGCTTGTTTGGAACACAAAGTTTCTTTTCAGTTGCAAACTCCACTCCATACATATATATGGGTAGGTACGAGCACCAAATCGATTTTAGAGTAAAAAAGGCAGGAACTTCAAACCGGCACTAGGAAACAGACTGAGATACCAGAGTAAAAGTTTGTCTTGCAACCCGTTCCCTTTGTGCTAGATGAACGAACGTCTCTCCACATGCACAGTTCTGAGAGATAAGTGTGTGTGAAAGCCATCCTTCACCTAGCTTGTTGGGAACACAAAGTTTCTTTTCAATTGCAAACTCCACTCCATATATTTATATGGGGAGGTACGAGATCCAATTCTGTTTACAGTGAAAACTGCAGGAACTTAAAACCGGCACTAGGAAAAAGACTGAGATACCAGAGTAAAAGTTTCTCCTGCAACCCGTTCCCGTTGTGCTAGATGAACGAACGTCTCTCCACATGCTCAGTTCTGAGAGATAAGTGTGTGTGAAAGCCGTCCTTCACCTAGCTTGTTGGGAACACAAAGTTTCTTTTCAGTTGCAAACTCCACTCCATACATATATATGGGGAGGTACGAGCTCCAATTCGGTTTTACAGTGAAAACTGCAGGAACTTCAAACCGGCACTAGGAAACAGACAGAGAATCCAGAGTAAAAGTTTCTCCTGCAACCTGTTCCCTTTGACCTAGATGAACGAACGTCTCTCCACATGCTCAGTTCTGAGAGATAAGTGTGTGTGAAAGCCGTCCTTCACCTAGCTTGTTGAGAACACAAAGTTTCTTTTCAGTTGCCAACTCCAATCCATACATGTATATGGGGTGGTACGAGCTCCAACTCTGTTTTACAGGGAAAACTGCAGGAACTTCAAACCGGAACTAGGAAACAGTCTGAGCAACCAGAGTAATAATTTCCCCTGCAAACCGTTCCATTTGTGCTAGATGAACGAACGTCTCTCCACATGCTAGGTTCTGAGAGATAAGTGTGTGTGAAAGCCCTCCTTCAACTAGCTTGTTGGGAACACAAAGTTTCTTTTAAGTTGCAATCTCCACTACATACATATATATGGGGAGGTACGAGCTCCAACTCGGTTTTACAGTGAAAACTGCAGGAACTTCAAACCGGCACTAGGAAACAGACTGAGAAACCAGAGTAATAGTTTCTCCTGCAACCTGTTTCCTTTGTGCTAGATGACCGAACGGCTCTCCACATGCTCAGTTCTGAGAGAAAAGTGTGTGTGGAAGCCGTCCTTCACCTAGATTTTTGGAACACAAAGTTTCTTTTCACATACAAACTCCAATCCATACATATATATGGGGATGTAAGAGCTCCAACTCGGTTTTACAGTGAAACTGCAGGAAATTCAAACCGGCACTACGAAACAGACCGAAAAACCAGAGGAAAAGTTTCTCCTGGAACCCGTTCCGTTTGTGCTAAATGAACGAACGTCTCTACACTTGCTCAATTCTGAGAAATTATTGTGTGTGAAAGTCGTCCTTCACCTAGCTTGTTGGGAACACTAAGTTAATTTTCACTTGCCAACTCCACTCCATACATATATATGGGGAGGTACGAGCTCCAACTCGGTTTTACAGTGAAAACTGCAGGAACTTCAAACCGGCACTAGGAAACAGACTGAGATACCAGAGTAAAAGTTTCTCCTGCAACACGTTCCCGTTGTGCTAGATGAACGAACGTCTCTCCACATGCTCAGTTCTGAGAGATAAGTGTGTGTGAAAGCCGTCCCTCATCTAGATTGTTGGGAATACAAAGTTTCTTTTCACTTCAAAACTCCACTCCATACATATATATGGGGAGGTACGATCTCCAAATCGGTTTTACAGTGAAAACTGCAGGAACTTCAAACCGGCACTAGAAAAAAGACTGAGAATCCAGAGTAAAAGTTTCCCCTGCAAACCGTTCCCTTTGTGCTAGATGAACGAATGTCTCTCCACATGCTCAGTTCTGAGAGATAAGTGTGTGTAAAAGCCGTCCTTAACCTAGCTTGTTGGGAACACAAAGTTTCTTTTCAGTTGCAAACTCCACTCCATACATATATATTGGGAGGTACGAGCTCCAAATCTGTTTTACAGTGAAAACTGCAGGAATTTCAAACCGGCACTAGGAAACAGACTGAGAATCCAGAGTAAAAGTTTCTCCTGCAAACCGTTCCCTTTTTGCTAGATGAACGAATGTCTCTCCACATGCTCAGTTCTGAGAGATAATTGTGTGTGAAAGCCGTCCTTCACCTAGCTTGTTGGGAACACATAGTTTCTTTTCAGTTGCAAACTCCACTCCATACATATATATGGTGAGTTACGAGCTCCAACTCTATTTTACAGTGAAAAATGCTAGAACATCAAACCGGCAGTAGGAAACAGACTGAGAAACCAGAGTAAAATTTTCTCCTGCAAACCGTTCCATTAGTGCTAGATGAACGAACGTCTCTCCACATGCTCAGTTCTGAGAGATAATTGTGTGTGAAAGCCGTCCTTCACCTAGCTTGTTGGGAACACAATGTTTGTTTTCAGTTTCAAAAACCACTCCATGTATATATATGGGGAGGTACGAGCTCCAACTCGGTTTTACAGTGAAAACTGCTGGAACTTCAACCGGCAATAGGAAACATACTGAGAAACCAGAGTAATACTTTCTCCTGCAACCCATTCCCTTTGTGCTAGATGAACGAAAGTCTATCCACATGCTCAGTTCTGAGAGATAAGAGGGTGTGAATGCCATCCTTCAACTACCTTGTTGGGAACACAAAGTTTCTCTTCATTGGCAGATACCACACCATAGATATATATGGGGAGGTACGAGCTCCAACACGGTTTTACAGAGAAAACATGCAGGAACTTCAAACCGGCACTAGGAAACAGAATGTGAAACCAGAGTAATAGTTTCTCGTGCAAACCGTTCCCTTTGTGCTAGATGAACGAAAGTCTCTCCACATGCTCAGTTCTGACAGATAAGTGTGTGTGAAAGCCGTCCTTCACCTAGCTTGTTGGGAACACATAGTTTCTTTTCAGTTGCAAACTCCACTCCATACATATATATGGGTAGGTACGAGCTCCAAATCGATTTTACACTAAAAAAGGCAGGAACTTCAAACCGGCACTAGGGAACAGACTGAGATACAAGAGTAAAAGTGTGTCTTGCAACCCGTTCCCTTTGTGCTAGATGAACGAACGTGTCTCCACATGCTCAGTTCTGAGAGATAAGTGTGTGTGAAAGCCATCCTTGACCTAGCTTGTTGGGAACACAAAGTTTCTTTTCACTTGCAAACTCCACTCCATACATATATATGGGGAGGTAAGAGATCCAATTCGGTTTACAGTGAAAACTGCAGGAACTTCAAACCGGCACTAGGAAACAGACTGAGACACCAGAGTAAAAGTTTCTCCTGCAACACGTTCCATTTGTGCTAGATGAACGAACGTCTCTCCACATGCCCATTTCTGAGAGATAAGTGTGTGTGAAACCCGTCATTCATCTAGCTTGTTGGGAACAAAAAGTTTGTTTTAAGTCGCAAATTACAATCCATACATATATATGGGGAGGTACGAGCTCCAACTCGAATTTACTGTGAAAACAGCTGGAACTTCAAACCGGCACTAGGAAACAGACTGAGAAACCAGAGAAAATGTTTCTCCTGCATCCCGTTCCTTTTGTGCTAGATGAACGAACGTCTCTCCACATGCTCAGTTCTGAGAGATAAGTGTGTGTGAAAGCCGTCCTTCACCTAGCTTGTTGGGAACACAAAGTTTCTTTTCAGTTGCAAACTCAACCCCATACATATATATGGGGAAGTACGAACTCCAACTCGGTTTTACAGTGAAAACTGCAGGAACTTCAAACCGGCACTAGGAAACACATGAGAAACCAAAGTAAAAGTTTCTCCTGCTACCCGTTCCCTTTGTGCTAGATGAACGAACGTCTCTCCACATGCTCAGTTCTGAGAGATAAGTGTGTGTGAAAGCCGTCCTTCACCTAGCTTGTTTGGAACACAAAGTTTCTTTTCAGTTGCAAACTCCACTCCATACATATATATGGGTAGGTACGAGCTCCAAATCGATTTTAGAGTAAAAAAGGCAGGAACTTCAAACCGGCACTAGGAAACAGACTGAGATACCAGAGTAAAAGTTTGTCTTGCAACCCGTTCCCTTTTTGCTAGATGAACGAACGTCTCTCCACATGCTCAGTTCTGAGAGATAAGTGTGTGTGAAAGCCATCCTTCACATAGCTTGTTGGGAACACAAAGTTTCTTTTCTCTTGCAAACTCCACTCCATACATATATATGGGGAGGTACGAGATCCAATTCTGTTTACAGTGAAAACTGTAGGAAATTCAAACCGGCACTAGGAAACAGACTGTGATACCAGAGTAAAAGTTTCTCCTGCAACCCTTTCCCATTGTGCTAGATGAACGAACGTCTCTCCACATGCTCTGTTCTGAGAGATAAGTGTGTGTGAAAGTCGTCCCTCAACTACATTGTTGGGAATACAAAGTTTCTTTTCACTTGCAAACTCCACTCCATACATATATATGGGGAGGTACGAGCTCCAACTCGGTTTTACAGTGAAAACTGCAGGAACTTCAAACCGGCACTAGGAAACAGACTGAGAATCCAGAGTAAAAGTTTCTCCTGCAACCCGTTCCCTTTGTGCTAGATGAACGAATGTCTCTCTACATGCTCAGTTCTGAGAGATAAGTGTGTGTAAAAGCCGTCCTTCACCTAGCTTTTTGGAACACAAAGTTTCTTTTCACTTGCAAACTATACTCCATACATATATATGGGGATGTACGAGCTCCAAATCTGTTTTAAAGTGAAAACGACATGAACTTCAAACCGGCACTAGGAAACAGACTGAGATACCAGATAAAAGTTTCTCCTGCAACCCGTTCCCTTTGTGCTAGATGAACGAATGTCTCTCTACATGCTCAGTTCTGAGAGATAAGTGTGTGTGAAAGCCGTTCTTCACCTAGCTTGTTGGGAACACAAAGTTTCTTTTCAGTTGCAAACTCCACTCCATACATTTATATGGTGTGGTACGAGCTCCAACTCTGTTTTACAGGGAAAACTGCAGGAACTTCAAACCAGAACTAGGAAACAGACTGAGCAACCAGAGTAATAATTTCCCCTGCAACCCGTTCCATTTGTGCTAGATGAACGAACGTCTCTCCACATGCTAGGTTCTGAGAGATAAGTGTGTGTGAAAACCGTCCTTCAACTAGCTTGTTGGGAACACAAAGTTTCTTTTAAGTTGCAATCTCCACTCCATACATATATATGGGAAGGTACGAGCTCCAACTCGGTTTTACAGTGAAAACTGCAGGAACTTCAAACCGGCACTATGAAACAGACTGAGAAACCAGAGAAATAGTTTCTCCTGCAACCCGTTTCCTTTGTGCTAGATGACCGAACGCCTCTCCACATGCTCAGTTCTGAGAGAAAAGTGTGTGTGGAAGCCGTCCTTCACCTAGCTTTTTGGAACACAAAGTTTCTTTTCACTTGCAAACTATACTCCATACATATATATGGGGATGTACGAGCTCCAAATCTGTTTTAAAGTGAAAACGACATGAACTTCAAACCGGCACTAGGAAACAGACTGAGATACCAGATAAAAGTTTCTCCTGCAACCCGTTCCCGTTGTGCTAGATGAACGAACGTCTCTCCACATGCTCAGTTTTGAGAGATAAGTGTGTGTGAAAGCCGTCCCTCACCTAGATTGTTGGGAATACAAAGTTTCTTTTCACTTGCAAACTCCACTCCATACATATATATGGGGAGGTACGAGCTCCAAATCGGTTTTACAGTGAAAATTGCAGGAACTTCAAATCGGCACTAGGAAACAGACTGAGAATCCAGAGTAAAAGTTTCTCCTGCAACCCGTTCCCTTTTTGCTAGATGAATGAAAGTCTCTCCACATGCTCAGTTCTGAGAGATAAGTGTGTGTGAAAGCCGTCCTTCACCTAGCTTGTTGGGAACACAAAGTTTCTTTTCAGTTGCAAACTCCACTCCATACATATATATGGGGAGGTACGAGCTCCAATTCGGTTTTACAGTGAAAACTGCAGGAACTTCAAACCGGCACTAGGAAACAGACTGAGAATCCAGAGTAAAAGTTTCTCCTGCAACCTGTTCCCTTTGACCTAGATGAACGAACGTCTCTCCAAATGCTCAGTTCTGAGAGATAAGTGTGTGTGAAAGCCGTCCTTCACCTAGCTTGTTGGGAACACAAAGTTTCTTTTCAGTTGCAAACTCCACTATATACATATATATGGTGAGGTACGAGCTCCAACTCGGTTTTACAGTGAAAAATGCTAGAACATCAAACCGGCAGTAGGAAACAGACTGAGAAACCAGAGTAAAATTTTCTCCTGCAACCCGTTCCATTTGTGCTAGATGAACGAACGTCTCTCCACATGCTCAGTTCTGAGAGTTAATTGTGTGTGAAAGCCGTCCTTCACCTAGCTTGTTGGGAACACAATGTTTCTTTTCAGTTTCAAAAACCACTCCATATATATATATGGGGAGGTACGAGCTCCAACTCGGTTTTACAGTGAAAAATGCAGGAACTTCAACCGGCAATAGGAAACATACTGAGAAACCAGAGTAATACTTTCTCCTGCAACCCATTCCCTTTGTGCTAGATGAACGAAAGTCTCTCCACATGCTCAGTTCTGAGAGATAAGAGGGTGTGAGTGCCATCCTTCAACTACCTTGTTGGGAACACAAAGTTTCTCTTCATTGCAAGATTCCACTCCATACATATATATGGGGAGGTACGAGCTCCAACACGGTTTTACAGAGAAAACTGCAGGAACTTCAAACCGGCACTAGGAAACAGAATGAGAAACCAGAGTAATAGTTTCTCGTGCAACCCGTTCCCTTTGTGCTAGATGAAAGAACGTCTCTCCACATGCTCAGATCTGAGAGAAAATTGTGTGTGAAAGCCGTCCTTCACCTAGATTGTGGGAACAAAAAGTTTCTTTTCACTTGCAAACTCAAATCTATACATATATATGGGGAGGTACGAGCTCCAACTCGATTTTACAGTGAAAACAGCTGGAACTTCAAACCGGCAGTAGGAAACAGACTGAGAAACCAGAGAAAAAAGTTTCTCCTACAACCCGTTCCCTTTGTGCTAGATGAACGAACGTCTCTCCACATGCTAGTTTCTGAGAGCTAAGTGTGTGTGAAAGCCGTCCTTCACCTAGCTTGTTGGGAACACAAAGTTTCTTTTCAGTTGCAAAATCAACTCCATACATATGTATGGGGAGGTACGAACTCCAACTCGGTTTTACAGTGAAAACTGCAGGAACTTCAAACCGGCACTAAGAAACAGACTGAGATACCAGAGTAAAAGTTTCTCCTGCAAACATTTCCCGTTGTGCTAGATGAACGAAAGTCTCTCCACATGCTCAGTTCTGAGAGCTAAGTGTGTGTGAAATCCGTCCCTCACCAAGATTGTTGGGAATACAAAGTTTCTTTTCACTTGCAAACTCCACTCCATACATATATATGGGGAGGTACGAGCTCCAAATCGTTTTTACAGTGAAAACTGCAGGAACTTCAAACCGGCACTAGGAAACAGACTGAGAATCCAGAGTAAAAGTTTCTCCTGCAACCCGTTCCCTTTGTGTTAGATGAATGAAAGTCTCTCCACATGCTCAGATCTGAGAGATAAGTGTGTGTGAAAGCCGTTCTTCACCTTGCTTGTTGGGAACACAATGTTTCTTTTCAGTTTCAAAAACCACTCCATACATATATATGGGGAGGTACGAGCTCCAACTCGGTTTTACAGTGAAAACTGCAGGAACTTCAACCGGCTATAGGAAACATACTGAGAAACCAGAGTAATACTTTCTCCTGCAACCCATTCCCTTTGTGCTAGATGAACGAAAGTCTCTCCACATGCTCAGTTCTGAGAGATAAGAGGGTGTGAATGCCATCCTTCAACTACCTTGTTGGGAACACAAAGTTTCTCTTCATTGGCAGATTCCACACCATACATATATATGGGGAGGTACGAGCTCCAACTCGGTTTTACAGAGAAAACTGCAGGAACTTCAAACCGGCACTAGGAAACAGAATGAGAAACCAGAGTAAAAGTTTCTCCTGCAACCCGTTCCCTTTGTGCTAGATGAAAGAACGTCTCTCCACATGCTCAGATCTGAGAGAAAATTGTGTGTGAAAGCCGTCCTTCACGTAGATTGTGGGAACACAAAGTTTCTTTTCACTTGCAAACTCCAATCCATACATATATATGGGGAGGTACGTGCTCCAACTCGATTTTACAGTGAAAACAGCTGGAACTTCAAACCGGCACTAGGAAACAGACTGAGAAACCAGAGAAAATGTTTCTCCTACAACCCGTTCCCTTTGTGCTAGATGAACGAACGTCTCTCCACATGCTAAATTCTGAGATCTAAGTGTGTGTGAAAGCCGTCCTTCACCTAGCTTGTTGGGAACACAAAGTTTCTTTTCAGTTGCAAAATCACCTCCATACATATGTATGGGGAGGTACGAACTCCAAGTCGGTTTTACAGTGAAAACTGCAGGAAATTCATACCGGCACTAGGAAACACATGAGAAACCAGAGTAAAAGTTTCTCCTTCTACCCGTTCCCTTTGTGCTAGATGAACGAACGTCTCTCCACATGCTCAGTTCTGAGAGATAAGTGTGTGTGAAAGCCGTCCTTCACCTAGCTTGTTTGGAACACAAAGTTTCTTTTCATTTGCAACCTCCACTCCATACATATATATGGGTAGGTACGAGCTCCAAATCGATTTTACAGTAAAAAAGGCAGGAACTTCAAACCGGCACTAGGAACAGACTGAGATACCAGAGTAAAAGTTTGTCTTGCAACCCGTTCCCTTTGTGCTAGATGAACGAACGTCTCTCCACATGCTCAGTTCTGAGAGATAAGTGTGTGTGAAAGCCATTCTTGACCTAGCTTGTTGGGAACACAAAGTTACTTTTCACTTGCAAACTCCACTCCATACATATATATGGGGAGGTAAGAGATCCAATTCGATTTACAGTTAAAACTGCAGGAACTTCAAACCGGCACTAGGAAACAGACTGAGATACCAGAGTAAAAGTTTCCCCTGCAAACCTTTCCCGTTGTGCTAAATGAACGAACGTCTCTCCACATGCTCAGTTCTGAGAGATAAGTGTGTGTGAAAGCCGTCCCTCACCTAGATTGTTGGGAATACAAAGTTTCTTTTCACTTGCAAACTCCACTCCATACATATATATGTGGAGGTACGAGCTACAACTCGGTTTTACAGTGAAAACTGCAGGAACTTCAAACCGGCACTATGAAACAGACTGAGAAACCAGAGAAATAGTTTCTCCTGCAACCCGTTTCCTTTGTGCTAGATGACCGTACGCCTCTCCACATGCTCAGTTCTGAGAGAAAAGTGTGTGTGGAAGCCGTCCTTCACCTAGCTTTTTGGAACACAAAGTTTCTTTTCACTTGCAAACTATACTCCATACATATATATGGGGATGTACGAGCTCCAAATCTGTTTTAAAGTGAAAACGACATGAACTTCAAACCGGCACTAGGAAACAGACTGAGATACCAGATAAAAGTTTCTCCTGCAACCCGTTCCCGTTGTGCTAGATGAACGAACGTCTCTCCACATGCTCAGTTTTGAGAGATAAGTGTGTGTGAAAGCCGTCCCTCACCTAGATTGTTGGGAATACAAAGTTTCTTTTCACTTGCAAACTCCACTCCATACATATATATGGGGAGGTACGAGCTCCAAATCGGTTTTACAGTGAAAATTGCAGGAACTTCAAATCGGCACTAGGAAATAGACTGAGAATCCAGAGTAAAAGTTTCTCCTGCAACCCGTTCCCTTTTTGCTAGATGAATGAAAGTCTCTCCACATGCTCAGTTCTGAGAGATAAGTGTGTGTGAAAGCCGTCCTTCACCTAGCTTGTTGGGAACACAAAGTTTCTTTTCAGTTGCAAACTCCACTCCATACATATATATGGGGAGGTACGAGCTCCATTTCGGTTTTACAGTGAAAACTGCAGGAACTTCAAACCGGCACTAGGAAACAGACTTAGAATCCAGGGTAAAAGTTTCTCCTGCAACCTGTTCCCTTTGACCTAGATGAACGAACGTCTCTCCAAATGCTCAGTTCTGAGAGATAAGTGTGTGTGAAAGCCGTCCTTCACCTAGCTTGTTGGGAACACAAAGTTTCTTTTCAGTTGCAAACTCCACTCCATACATATATATGGTGAGGTACGAGCTCCAACTCGGTTTTACAGTGAAAAATGCTAGAACATCAAACCGGCAGTAGGAAACAGACTGAGAAACCAGAGTAAAATTTTCTCTTGCAACCCGTTTCATTTGTGCTAGATTAACGAACGTCTATCCACATGCTCAGTTCTGAGAGTTAATTGTGTGTGAAAGCCGTCCTTCACCTAACTTGTTGGGAACACAATGTTTCTTTTCAGTTTCAAAAACCACTCCATATATATATATGGGGAGGTACGAGCTCCAACTCGGTTTTACAGTGAAAACTGCAGGAACTTCAACCGGCAATAGGAAACATACTGAGAAACCAGAGTAATACTTTCTCCTGCAACCCATTCCCTTTGTGCTAGATGAACGAAAGTCTCTCCACATGCTCAGTTCTGAGAGATAAGAGGGTGTGAATGCCATCCTTCAACTACCTTGTTGGGAACACAAAGTTTCTCTTCATTGGAAGATTCCACACCATACATATATATGGGGAGGTACGAGCTCCAACACGGTTTTACAGAGAAAACTGCAGGAACTTCAAACCGGCACTAGGAAACAGAATGAGAAACCAGAGTAATAGTTTCTCGTGCAACCCGTTCCCTTTGTGCTAGATGAAAGAACGTCTCTCCACATGCTCAGATCTGAGAGAAAATTGTGTGTGAAAGCCGTCCTTCACCTAGATTGTGGGAACACAAAGTTTCTTTTCACTTGAAACTCAAATCTATACATATATATGGGGAGGTACGAGCTCCAACTCGATTTTACAGTGAAAACAGCTGGAACTTCAAACCAGCAGTAGGAAACAGACTGAGAAACCAGAGAAAAAAGTTTCTCCTACAACCCGTTCCCTTTGTGCTAGATGAACGAACGTCTCTCCACATGCTAGGTTCTGAGAGCTAAGTGTGTGTGAAAGCCGTCCTTCACCTAGCATGTTGGGAACACAAAGTTTCTTTTCAGTTGCAAAATCAACTCCATACATATGTATGGGGAGGTACGAACTCCAACTCGGTTTTACAGTGAAAACTGCAGGAACTTCAAACCGGCACTAAGAAACAGTCTGAGATACCAGAGTAAAAGTTTCTCCTGCAAACATTTCCCGTTGTGCTAGATGAACGAAAGTCTCTCCACATGCTCAGTTCTGAGAGCTAAGTGTGTGTGAAATCCGTCCCTCACCAAGATTGTTGGGAATACAAAGTTTCTTTTCACTTGCAAACTCCACTCCATACATATATATGGGGAGGTACGAGCTCCAAATCGGTTTTACAGTGAAAACTGCAGGAACTTCAAACCGGCACTAGGAAACAGACTGAGAATCCAGAGTAAAAGTTTCTCCTGCAACCCGTTCCCTTTGTGTTAGATGAATGAAAGTCTCTCCACATGCTCATATCTGAGAGAAAGTGTGTGTGAAAGCCGTTCTTCACCTTGCTTGTTGGGAACACAATGTTTCTTTTCAGTTTCAAAAACCACTCCATATATATATATGGGGAGGTACGAGCTCCAACTCGGTTTTACAGTGAAAACTGCAGGAACTGCAACCGGCTATAGGAAACATACTGAGAAACCAGAGTAATACTTTCTCCTGCAACCCAATCCCTTTGTGCTAGATGAACGAAAGTCTCTCCACATGCTCAGTTCTGAGAGATAAGAGGGTGTGAATGCCATCCTTCAACTACCTTGTTGGGAACACAAAGTTTCTCTTCATTGGCAGATTCCACACCATACATATATATGGGGAGGTACGAGCTCCAAATCGGTTTTACAGAGAAAACTGCAGGAACTTCAAACCGGCACTAGGAAACAGAATGAGAAACCAGAGTAAAAGTTTCTCCTGCAACCCGTTCCCTTTGTGCTAGATGAAAGAACGTCTCTCCACATGCTCAGATCTGAGAGAAAATTGTGTGTGAAAGCCGTCCTTCACGTAGATTGTGGGAACACAAAGTTTCTTTTCACTTGCAAACTCCAATCCATACATATATATGGGGAGGTACGTGCTCCAACTCGATTTTACAGTGAAAACAGCTGGAACTTCAAACCGGCACTAGGAAACAGACTGAGAAACCAGAGAAAATGTTTCTCCTACAACCCGTTCCCTTTGTGCTAGATGAACGAACGTCTCTCCACATGCTAAATTCTGAGATCTAAGTGTGTGTGAAAGCCGTCCTTCACCTAGCTTGTTGGGAACACAAAGTTTCTTTTCAGTTGCAAAATCACCTCCATACATATGTATGGGGAGGTACGAACTCCAAGTCGGTTTTACAGTGAAAACTGCAGGAACTTCATACCGGCACTAGGAAACACATGAGAAACCAAAGTAAAAGTTTCTCCTTCTACCCGTTCCCTTTGTGCTAGATGAACGAACGTCTCTCCACATGCTCAGTTCTGAGAGATAAGTGTGTGTGAAAGCCGTCCTTCACCTAGCTTGTTTGGAACACAAAGTTTCTTTTCATTTGCAACCTCCACTCCATACATATATATGGGTAGGTACGAGCTCCAAATCGATTTTACAGTAAAAAAGGCAGGAACTTCAAACCGGCACTAGGAACAGACTGAGATACCAGAGTAAAAGTTTGTCTTGCAACCCGTTCCCTTTGTGCTAGATGAACGAACGTCTCTCCACATGCACAGTTCTGAGAGATAAGTGTGTGTGAAAGCCATTCTTGACCTAGCTTGTTGGGAACACAAAGTTTCTTTTCACTTGCAAACTCCACTCCATACATATATATGGGGAGGTAAGAGATCCAATTCGATTTACAGTTAAAACTGCAGGAACTTCAAACCGGCACTAGGAAACAGACTGAGATACCAGAGTAAAAATTTCCCCTGCAAACCTTTCCCGTTGTGCTAAATGAACGAACGTCTCTCCACATGCTCAGTTCTGACAGATAAGTGTGTGTGAAAGCCGTCCCTCACCTAGATTGTTGGGAATACAAAGTTTCTTTTCACTTGCAAACTCCACTCCATACTTATATATGTGGAGGTACGAGCTCCAACTCGGTTTTACAGTGAAAACTGCAGGAACTTCAAACCGGCACTAGGAAACAGACTGAGAATCCAGAGTAAAAGTTTCTCCTGCAACCCGTTCTCTTTGTGCTAGATGAATGAACGTCTCTCCACATCCTCAGTTCCGAGAGATAAGTGTGTGTGAAAGCCGTCCTTCACCTAGCTTGTTGGGAACACAAAGTTTCTTTTCAGTTGCAAACTCCACTCCATACATATATATGGGGAGGTACGAGCTCCAATTCGGTTTTACAGTGAAAACTGCAGGAACTTCAAACCGGCACTAGGAAACAGAATGAGAAACCAGAGTAATAGTTTCTCGTGCAACCCGTTCCCTTTGTGCTAGATGAAAGAACGTCTCTCCACATGCTCAGATCTGAGAGATAATTGTGTGTGAAAGCCGTCCTTCACACAGCTTGTTGGGAACACAAAGTTTCTTTTCAGTTGCAAACTCCACTCCATACATATATATGGTTAGGTACGAGCTCCAACTCGGTTTTACAGTGAAAAATGCTAGAACATCAAACCGGCAGTAGGAAACAGACTGAGAAACCAGAGAAAAATTTTCTCATGCAACCCGTTCCATTTGTGCTAGATGAACGAACGTCTCTCCACATGCTCAGTTCTGAGAGATAAGTGTGTGTGAAAGTCGAGCTTCACCTAGCTTGTTGGGAACACAATGTTTCTTTTCAGTTTCAAAAACCACTCCATATATATATATGGGGAGGTACGAGCTCCAACTCGGTTTTACAGTGAAAACTGCAGGAACTTCAACCGGCAATAGGAAACATACTGAGAAACCAGATTACTACTTTCCCCTGCAACCCATTCCATTTGTGCTAGATGAACGAAAGTCTCTCCACATGCTCAGTTCTGAGAGATAAGAGGGTTTGAATGCCATCCTTCAACTACCTTGTTGGGAACACAAAGTTTCTCTTCATTGGCAGATTCCACAACATACATATATATGGGGAGGTACGAGCTCCAACTCGGTTTTACAGAGAAAACTGCAGGAACTTCAAACCGGCACTAGGAAACAGACTGTGATACCAGAGTAAAGGTTTCTCCTGCAACCCGTTACCGTTGTGCTAGATGAACGAACGTCTCTCCACATGCTCAGTTCTGAGAGATAAGTGTGTGTGAAAGCCGTCCCTCAACTAGATAGTTGGGAATACAAAGTTTCTTTTCACTTGCAAACTCCACTCCATACATATATATGGGGATGTACGAGCTCCAAATCGGTTATACAGTGAAAACTGCAGGAACTTCAAACCGGCACTAGGAAAAAGACTGAGAATCCAGAGTAACAGTTTCTCCTGCAACCCGTTCCCTTTGTGCTAGATGAACGAAAGTCTCTCCACATGCTCAGTTCTGAGAGATAAATGTGTGTGAAAGCCGTCCTTCACCTAGCTTGTTGGGAACACAAAGTTTCTTTTCAGTTGCAAACTCCACTCCATACATATATAAGGGGAGGTATGAGCTCCAATTCGGTTTTACAGTGAAAACTGCAGGAACTTCAAACCGGCACTAGGAAACAGACTGAGAATCCATAGTAAAAATTTCTCCTGCAACCTGTTCCCTTTGACCTAGATGAACGAACGTCTCTCCAAATGCTCAGTTCTGAGAGATAAGTGTGTGTGAAAGCCGTCCTTCACCTAGCTTGTTGGGAACACAAAGATTCTTTTCAGTTGCAAACTCCACTCCATAAATATATATGGTGAGGAACGAGCTCCAACTCGGTTTTACAGTGAAAAATGCTAGAACATCAATCCGGCAGTTGGAATAAGACTGAGAAACCAGAGTAAAATTTTCTCCTGCAACCCGTTCCATTTGTGCTAGATGAACGAACGTCTCTCCACATGCTCAGTTCTGAGTGATAAGTGTGTGAGAAAGCCTTCCTTCACCTAGCTTGTTGGGAACACAATGTTTCTTTCAGTTTCAAAAACCACTCCATATATATATATGGGGAGGTACGAGCTCCAACTCGGTTTTACAGTGAAAACTGCTGGAACTTCAACCGGCAATAGGAAACATACTGAGAAACCAGAGTAATACATTCCCCTGCAACCCATTCCCTTTGTGCTAGATGAACGAAAGTCTCTCCACATGCTCAGTTCTGAGAGACAAGAGGGTATTAATGCCATCCTTCAACTACCTTGTTGGGAACACAAAGTTTCTCTTCATTGGCAGATTCCACACCATACATATATATGGGGAGGTACGAGCTCCAACACGGTTTTACAGAGAAAACTGCAGGAAATTCAAAACGGCACTAGGAAACAAAATGATAAACCAGAGTAATAGTTTCTCGTGCAACCCGTTCCCTTTGTGCTAGATGAAAGAACGTCTCTCCACATGCTCAGATCTGAGAGAAAATTGTGTGTGAAAGCCGTCCTTCACCTAGATTGTGGGAACACAAAGTTTCTTTTCACTTACAATCTCCAATCCATACATATATATGTGGAGGTATGAGCTCCAACTCGATTTTACAGTGAAAACATCTGGAACTTCAAACCGGCACTAGGAAACAGACTGAGAAACCAGAGAAAATGTTTCTCCTGCAACCCGTTCCCTTTGTGCTAGATGAACGAACGTCTCACCACATGCTCAGTTCTGAGAGATAAGTGTGTGTGAAAGCCATCCTTGACCTAGCTTGTTGGGAAAACAAAGTTTCTTTTCACTTGCAAACTCCACTCCATACATATATATGGGGAGGTAAGAGATCCAATTCGGTTTACAGTGAAAACTGCAGGAACTTCATACCGGCACTTGGAAACACATGAGAAACCAGAGTAAAAGTTTCTCCTGCTACCCGTTCCCTTTGTGCTAGATGAAAGAACGTCTCTCCACATGCTCAGTTCTGAGAGATAAGTGTGTGTGAAAGCCGTCCTTCACCTAGCTTGTTTGGAACACAAAGTTTCTATTCAGTTGCAAACTCCACTCCATACATATATATGGGTAGGTACGAGCTCCAAATCGATTTTACAGTAAAAAAGGCAGGAACTTCAAACCGGCATTAGGAAACAGACTGAGATACCAGAGTAAAAGTTTGTCTTGCAACCCGTTGCCTTTGTACTACGTGAACGAACGTCTCTCCACATGCTCAGTTCTGAGAGATAAGTGTGTGTGAAAGCCATCCTTCACCTAGCTTGTTGGGAACACAAAGTTTCTTTTCACTTGCAAGCTCCACTCCATACATATATATGGGGAGGTACGAGATCCAATTCGGTTTACAGTGAAAACTGCAGGAACTTCAAACCGGCACTAGGAAACACACTGAGATACGAGAGTAAAAGTTTCTCCTGCAACCCGTCCCGGTTGTGCTAGATGAACGAAAGTCTCTCCACATGCTCAGTTCTGAGAGATAAATGTGTGTGAAAGCCGTCCTTCACCTAGCTTGTTGGAAACACAAAGTTTCTTTTCAGTTGCAAACTCCACTCCATACATATATATGGGGAGGTATGAGCTCCAATTCGGTTTTACAGTGAAAACTGCAGGAACTTGAAACCGGCACTAGGAAACAGACTGAGAATCCATAGTAAAAGTTTCTCCTGCAACCTGTTCCCTTTGACCTAGATGAACGAACGTCTCTCCACATGCTCAGTTCTGAGAGATAAGTGTGTGTGAAAGCCGTCCTTCACCTAGCTTGTTGGGAACACAAAGTTTCTTTTCAGTTGCAAACTCCACTCCATAAATATATATGGTGAGGTACGAGCTCCAACTCGGTTTTACAGTGAAAAATGCTAGAACATCAATCCGGCAGTTGGAAACAGACTGAGAAACCAGAGTAAAATTTTCTCCTGCAACCCGTTCCATTTGTGCTAGATGAACGAAAGTCTCTCCACATGCTCAGTTCTGAGAGATAAGTGTGTGTGAAAGCCTTCCTTCACCCAGCTTGTTGGGAACACAATGTTTCTTTTCAGTTTCAAAAACCACTCCATATATATATATGGGGAGGTACGAGCTCCAACTCGGTTTTACAGTGAAAACTGCTGGAACTTCAACCGGCAATAGGAAACATACTGAGAAACCAGAGTAATACATTCCCCTGCAACCCATTCCCTTTGTGCTAGATGAACGAAAGTCTCTCCACATGCTCAGTTCTGAGAGACAAGAGGGTATTAATGCCATCCTTCAACTACCTTGTTGGGAACACAAAGTTTCTCTTCATTGGCAGATTCCACACCATACATATATATGGGGAGGTACGAGCTCCAACACGGTTTTACAGAGAAAACTGCAGGAAATTCAAAACGGCACTAGGAAACAAAATGATAAACCAGAGTAATAGTTTCTCGTGCAACCCGTTCCCTTTGTGCTAGATGAAAGAACGTCTCTCCACATGCTCAGATCTGAGAGAAAATTGTGTGTGAAAGCCGTCCTTCACCTAGATTGTGGGAACACAAAGTTTCTTTTCACTTACAATCTCCAATCCATACATATATATGTGGAGGTATGAGCTCCAACTCGATTTTACAGTGAAAACATCTGGAACTTCAAACCGGCACTAGGAAACAGACTGAGAAACCAGAGAAAATGTTTCTCCTGCAACCCGTTCCCTTTGTGCTAGATGAACGAACGTCTCACCACATGCTCAGTTCTGAGAGATAAGTGTGTGTGAAAGCCATCCTTGACCTAGCTTGTTGGGAAAACAAAGTTTCTTTTCACTTGCAAACTCCACTCCATACATATATATGGGGAGGTAAGAGATCCAATTCGGTTTACAGTGAAAACTGCAGGAACTTCATACCGGCACTTGGAAACACATGAGAAACCAGAGTAAAAGTTTCTCCTGCTACCCGTTCCCTTTGTGCTAGATGAAAGAACGTCTCTCCACATGCTCAGTTCTGAGAGATAAGTGTGTGTGAAAGCCGTCCTTCACCTAGCTTGTTTGGAACACAAAGTTTCTATTCAGTTGCAAACTCCACTCCATACATATATATGGGTAGGTACGAGCTCCAAATCGATTTTACAGTAAAAAAGGCAGGAACTTCAAACCGGCATTAGGAAACAGACTGAGATACCAGAGTAAAAGTTTGTCTTGCAACCCGTTGCCTTTGTACTACGTGAACGAACGTCTCTCCACATGCTCAGTTCTGAGAGATAAGTGTGTGTGAAAGCCATCCTTCACCTAGCTTGTTGGGAACACAAAGTTTCTTTTCACTTGCAAGCTCCACTCCATACATATATATGGGGAGGTACGAGATCCAATTCGGTTTACAGTGAAAACTGCAGGAACTTCAAACCGGCACTAGGAAACACACTGAGATACGAGAGTAAAAGTTTCTCCTGCAACCCGTCCCGGTTGTGCTAGATGAACGAAAGTCTCTCCACATGCTCAGTTCTGAGAGATAAATGTGTGTGAAAGCCGTCCTTCACCTAGCTTGTTGGAAACACAAAGTTTCTTTTCAGTTGCAAACTCCACTCCATACATATATATGGGGAGGTATGAGCTCCAATTCGGTTTTACAGTGAAAACTGCAGGAACTTGAAACCGGCACTAGGAAACAGACTGAGAATCCATAGTAAAAGTTTCTCCTGCAACCTGTTCCCTTTGACCTAGATGAACGAACGTCTCTCCACATGCTCAGTTCTGAGAGATAAGTGTGTGTGAAAGCCGTCCTTCACCTAGCTTGTTGGGAACACAAAGTTTCTTTTCAGTTGCAAACTCCACTCCATAAATATATATGGTGAGGTACGAGCTCCAACTCGGTTTTACAGTGAAAAATGCTAGAACATCAATCCGGCAGTTGGAAACAGACTGAGAAACCAGAGTAAAATTTTCTCCTGCAA
The DNA here is from genome assembly GCF_048773025.1 of Camelus bactrianus. NCBI lineage: Eukaryota > Metazoa > Chordata > Mammalia > Artiodactyla > Camelidae > Camelus > Camelus bactrianus. Next base: position 136,800,765 of record NC_133539.1, on the reverse strand, counting down.
CCCGTTCCATTTGTGCTAGATGAACGAAAGTCTCTCCACATGCTCAGTTCTGAGAGATAAGTGTGTGTGAAAGCCTTCCTTCACCCAGCTTGTTGGGAACACAATGTTTCTTTTCAGTTTCAAAAACCAATCCATATATATATATGGGGAGGTACGAGCTCCAACTCGGTTTTACAGTGAAAACTGCTGGAACTTCAACCGGCAATAGGAAACATACTGAGAAACCAGAGAAATACATTCTCCTGCAACCCATTCCCTTTGTGCTAGATGAACGAAAGTCTCTCCACATGCTCAGATCTGAGAGATAAGAGGGTGTGAATGCCATCCTTCAACTACCTTGTTGGGAACACAAAGTTTCTCTTCATTGGCAGATTCCACACCATACATATATATGGGGAGGTACGAGCTCCAACACGGTTTTACAGAGAAAACTGCAGGAACTTCAAAACGGCACTAGGAAACAGAATGAGAAACCAGAGTAATAGTTTCTCGTGCAACCCGTTCCATTTGTGCTAGATGAAAGAACGTCTCTCCACATGCTCAGATCTGAGAGAAAATTGTGTGTGAAAGCCGTCCTTCACCTAGATTGTGGGAACACAAAGTTTCTTTTCACTTGCAATCTCCAATCCATACATATATATGTGGAGGTACGAGCTCCAACTCGATTTTACAGTGAAAACAGCTGGAACTTCAAACCGGCACTAGGAAACAGACTGAGAAACCAGAGAAAATGTTTCTCCTGCAACCCGTTCCTTTTGTGCTAGATGAACGAACGTCTCTCCACATGCTCAGTTCTGAGAGATAAGTGTGTGTGAAAGCCATCCTTGACCTAGCTTGTTGGGAACACAAAGTTTCTTTTCACTTGCAAACTCCACTCCATACATATATATGGGGAGGTAAGAGATCCAATTCGGTTTACAGTGAATACTGCAGGAACTTCATACCGGCACTTGGAAACACATGAGAAACCAGAGTAAAAGTTTCTCCTGCTACCCGTTCCCTTTGTGCAAGATGAACGAACGTCTCTCCACATGCTCAGTTCTGAGAGATAAGTGTGTGTGAAAGCCGTCCTTCACCTAGCTTGTTTGGAACACAAAGTTTCTTTTCACTTGCAAACTCCAATCCATACATATATATGGGTAGGTACGAGCTCCAAATCGATTTTACAGTAAAAAAGGCAGGAACTTCAAACCGGCACTAGGAAACAGACTGAGATACCAGAGTAAAAATTTGTCTTGCAAACCGTTCCCTTTGTGCTACGTGAACGAACGTCTCTCCACATGCTCAGTTCTGAGAGATAAGTGTGTGTGAAAGCCATCCTTCACCTAGCTTGTTGGGAACACAAAGTTTCTTTTCACATGCAAGCTCCACTCCATACATATATATGGGGAGGTACGAGATCCAATTCATTTTACAGTGAAAACTGCAGGAACTTCAAACCGGCACTAGGAAACAGACTGAGATACGAGAGTAAAAGTTTCTCCTGCAACCCGTTCCCGTTGTGCTAGATGAACGAAAGTCTCTCCACATGCTCAGTTCTGAGAGATAATTGTGTGTGAAAGCCGTCCTTCACCAAGCTTGTTGGGAACACAAAGTTTCTTTTCAGTTGCAAACTCCACTCCATGTATATATATGGGGAGGTATGAGCTCCAATTCGGTTTTACAGTGAAAACTGCAGGAACTTCAAACCGGCACTAGGAAACAGACTGAGAATCCATAGTAAAAGTTTCTCCTGCAATCTGTTCCCTTTGACCTAGATGAACGAACGTCTCTCCACATGCTCAGTTCTGAGAGATAGGTGTGTGTGAAAGCCGTCCTTCACCTAGCTTGTTGGGAACACAAAGTTTCTTTTCAGTTGCAAACTCCACTCCATAAATATATATGGTAAGGTACGAGCTCCAACTCGGTTTTACAGTGAAAAATGCTAGAACATCAATCCGGCAGTTGGAAACAGACTGAGAAACCAGAGTAAAATTTTCTCCTGCAACCCGTTCCATTTGTGCTAGATGAACGAACGTCTCTCCACATGCTCAGTTCTGAGAGAAAAGTGTGTTTGGATTCCATCCTTCACCTAGCTTTTTGGAACACAAAGTTTCTTTTCACTTGCAAACTATACTCCATATATATATATGGGGATGCCGAGCCCCAAATCTGTTTTAAAGTGAAAACGGCATGAACTTCAAACCGGCACTAGGAAACAGACTGTGATACCAGAGTAAAAGTTTGACTTGCAACCCGTTCCCTTCGTGCTAGATGAACGAACGTCTTTCCACATGCTCAGTTCTGAGAGATAAGTGTGTGTGAACGCCGTCCTTCACATATCTTGTTGGGAACACAAAGGTTCTTTTCACTTGCAAACTCCACTCCATACATATATATGGGTAGGTACGAGCTCCAATTCGGTTTTACAGTGAAAACTGCAGGAACTTCAAACCGGCACTAGGAAACAGACTGAGATACCAGAGAAAAAGTTTCTCCGGCAACCCGTTCCAATTCTGCTAGATGAACGAACGTCTCTCCACATGCTCAGTTCTGAGGGATGAGTGTGTGTGAAAGCCTTCCTTCATCTTGCTTGTTGGGAACACACAGTTTCTTTTCAGTTGCAAACTACAATCCATTCATATATATGGGGAGGTACGAGCTCCAAATCTGTTTTACAGTGATAACTGCAGTAATTTCAAACCGGCACTAGGAAACAGACTGAGAAACCAGAGTAATAGTTTCTCCTGCAACCCGTTCCCTTTGTGCTAGATGAACGAACGTCTCTCCACATGCTCATTTCTGAGAGTTAAGTGTGTGTGAAATCTGTCCTTCACCTAGCTTGTTGGGAACACAATGTTTCTTTTCAGTTGCAAAAACCACTCCATATATATATATGGGGAGGTACGAGTTCCAACTCGGTTTTACAGTGAAAACTGCAGGAACTTCAAACCGGCACTAGGAAACAGACTGAGAAACCAGAGTAATACTTTCTCCTGCAACCCATTCCCTTTGTGCTAGATGAACGAAAGTCTCTCCACATGCTCAGTTCTGAGAGATAAGTGGGTGTGAATGCTGTCCTTCAACTACCTTGTTGGGAACACAAAGTTTCTCTTCATTGGCAGATTCCACACCATACATATATATGGGGAGGTACGAGCTCCAACTCGGTTTTACAGAGAAAACTGCAGGAACTTCAAACCGGCACTAGGAAACAGAATGAGAAACCAGAGTAATAGTTTCTCGTGCAACCCGTTCACTTTGTGCTAGATGAAAGAACGTCTCTCCACATGCTCATTTCTGAGAGATAAGTGTGTGTGAAAGCCGTCCTTCATCTTGCTTGTTGGGAACACACAGTTTCTTTTCAGTTGCAAACTACAATCCATTCATATATATGGGGAGGTACGAGCTCCAAATCTGTTTTACAGTGATAACTGCAGTAATTTCAAACCGGCACTAGGAAACAGACTGAGAAACCAGAGTAATAGTTTCTCCTGCAACGCGTTCCCTTTGTGCTAGATGAACGAACGTCTCTCCACATGCTCATTTCTGAGAGATAAGTGTGTGTGAAATCTGTCTTCACCTAGCTTGTTGGGAACACAATGTTTCTTTTCAGTTGCAAAAACCACTCCATATATATATATGGGGAGGTACGAGTTCCAACTCGGTTTTACAGTGAAAACTGCAGGAACTTCAACCGGCAATAGGAAACATACTGTGAAACCAGAGTAATACTTTCTCCTGCAACCCATTCCCTTTGTGCTAGATGAACGAAAGTCTCTCCACATGCTCAGTTCTGAGAGATAAGTGGGTGTGAATGCTGTCCTTCAACTACCTTGTTGGGAACACAAAGTTTCTCTTCATTGGCAGATTCCACACCATACATATATATGGGGAGGTACGAGCTCCAACTCGGTTTTACAGAGAAAACTGCAGGAACTTCAAATCGGCACTAGGAAACAGAATGAGAAACCAGAGTAATAGTTTCTCGTGCAACCCGTTCACTTTGTGCTAGATGAAAGAACGTCTGTCCAAATGCTCAGATCTGAGAGAAAATTGTGTGTGAAAGCCGTCCTTCACCTAGATTGTGGGAACACAAAGTTTCTTTTCACTTGCAAACCCCAATCCATACATATATATGGGGAGGTACGAGCTCCAACTCGATTTTACAGTGAAAACAGCTGGAACTTCAAACCGGCACTAGGAAACAGACTGAGAAACCAGAGAAAATGTTTCTCCTGCAACCCGTTCCCTTTGTGCTAGATGAACGAACGTCTCTCCACATGCTAGGTTCGGAGAGATAAGTGTGTGTGAAAGCCGTCCTTCACCTAGCTTGTAGGGATCACAAAGTTTCTTTTCAGTTGCAAATTCAACTCCATACATATATATGGGGAGGTACGAACTCCAACTCGGTTTTACAGTGAAAACTGCAGGAACTTCAAACCGGCACTAGGAAACACATGAGAAACCAGAGTAAAAGTTTCTACTGCTACCCGTTCCCTTTGTGCTAGATGAACGAGCGTCTCTCCACATGCTCAGTTCTGAGAGATAAGTGTGTGTGAAAGCCACCTTCACCTAGCTTGTTTGGAACACAAAGTTTCTTTTCAGTTGCAAACTCCACTCCATACATATATATGGGTAGGTACGACCTCCAAATCGATTTTACAGTAAAAATGCAGGAACTTCAAACCGGCACTAGGAAACAGACTGAGATACCAGAGTAAAAGTTTGTCTTGCAAACCGTTCCCTTTGTGCTAGATGAACGAATGTCTCTCCACATGCTCAGTTCTGAGAGATAAGTGTGTGTGAAAGCCATCCTTCACCTAGCTTGTTGGGAACACTAAGTTTCTTTTCACTTGCAAACTCCACTCCATACATATATATGGGGAGGTACGAGATCCAATTCGGTTTACAGTGAAAAATGCAGGAACTTCAAACCGGCACTAGGAAACAGACTGAGATACCAGAGTAAAAGTTTCTCCTGCAACCCGTTCCCGTTGTGCTAGATGAACGAACGTCTCTCCACATGCTCAGTTCTGAGAGATAAGTGTGTGTGAAAGCCGTCCCTCACCTAGATTGTTGGGAATACAAAGTTTCTTTTCACTTGCAAACTCCAATCCATAGATATATATGGGGAGGTACGAGCTCCAAATCGGTTTTTCAGTGAAAACTGCAGGAACTTCAAACCGGCACTAGGATACATACTGACAATCCAGAGTATAAGTTTCTCCTGCAACCTGTTCCCTTTGTGCTAGATGAACGAACGTCTCTCCACATGCTCAGTTCTTAGAGATAAGTGTGTGTGAAATCCGTCCTTCATTTAGCTTGTTGGGAACACAATGTTTCTTTTCAGTTGCAAAAACCACTCCATATATATATATGGGGAGGTACGATCTCCAACTCTGTTTTACAGTGAAATCTGCAGGAACTTCAACCGGCAATAGGAAACATACTGAGAAACCAGAGTAATACTTTCCCCTGCAACCTATTCCCTTTGTGCTAGATGAAAGAAAGTCTCTCCACATGCTCAGATCTGAGAGATAAGTGGGTGTGAATGCCGTCCTTTAACTACCTTGTTGGGAACAAAAATTTTCTCTTCATTGGCAGATTCCACACCATACGTATATATGGGGAGGTACGAGCTCCAACTCGGTTTTACAGAGAAAACTGCAGGAACTTCAAACCGGCACTAGGAAACAGAATGAGAAACCAGAGTAGTAGTTTCTCGTGCAACACGTTCCCTTTGCGCTAGATGAAAGAACGTCTCTCCACATGCTCAGATCTGAGAGAAAATTGTGTGTGAAAGCCGTCCTTCACCTAGATTGTGGGAACACAAAGTTTCTTTTCACTTGCAAATTCCAATCCATACATATATATGGGGAGGTACGAGCTCCAACTCGATTTTACAGTGAAAACAGCTGGAACTTCAAACCGGCACTAGGAAACAGACTGAGAAACCAGAGAAAATGTTTCTCCTGCAACCCGTTCCCTTTGTGCTAGATGAACGAACGTCTCTCCACATGCTAGGTTCTGAGAGATAAGTGTGTGTGAAAGCCGTCCTTCACCTAGCTTGTTGGGAACACAAAGTTTCTTTTCAGTTGCAAACTCAACTCCATACATATATATGGGGAGGTACGAACTCCTACTCGGTTTTACTGTGATAACTGCAGGAAATTCAACCGGCAATAGGAAACATACTGAGAAACCAGAGTAATACTTTCTCCTGCAACCCATTCCCTTTGTGCTAGATGAACGAAAGTCTCTTCACATGCTCAGTTCTGAGAGATAAGAGGGTGTGAATGCCATCCTTCAACTACCTTGTTGGAAACACAAAGTTTCTCTTCATTGGCAGATTCCACACCATACATATATATGGGGAGGTATGAGCTCCAACTCGGTTTTACAGAGAAAACTGCAGGAACTTCAAACCGGCACTAGGAAACAGAATGAGAAACCAGAGTAATAGTTTCTCGTGCAACCGGTTCCCTTTGTGCTAGATGAAAGAACGTCACTCAACATGCTCAGATGTGAGAGAAAATTGTTTGTGAAAGCCGCCCTTCACCTAGATTGTGGGAACACAAAGTTTCTTTTCACTTGCAAACTCCAATCCATACATTTATATGGGGTGGTACGAGCTCCAAATCTTTTTTACAGGGAAAACTGCGGGAACTTCAAACCGGAACTAGGAAACAGACTGAGAAAACAGAGTAATAGTTTCTCCTGCAACCCGTTCCATTTGTGCTAGATGACCGAACGGCTCTCCACATGCTCAGTTCTGAGAGAAAAGTGTGTGTGGAAGCCGTCCTTCACCTAGCTTTTTGGAACACAAAGTTTCTTTTCACTTGCAAACTATACTCCATACATATATATGGGGATGTACGAGCTCCAAATCGGTTTTAAAGTGAAAACGGCATGAACTTCAAATCGGCACTAGGAAACAGACTGATATACCAGAGTAAAAGTTTGACTTGCAACACGTTCCGTTCGTGCTAGATGAACGAACGTCTCTCCACATGCTCAGGTCTGAGAGATAAGTGTGTGTGAAAGCCGTCCTTCATCTTGCTTGTTGGGAACACACAGTTTCTTTTCAGTTGCAAACTACACTCCATTCATATATATGGGGAGGTACGAGCTCCAACTCGGTTTTACAGTGATAACTGCAGTAACTTCAAACCGGCACTAGGAAACATACTGAGAAACCAGAGTAAAAGTTACCCCTGCAACCCGTTCACTTTGTGCTAGATGAGCGAAATTCTCTCCACATGCTCAGTTCTGAGAGATAAGTGTGTGTGAATGCCGTCCTTCACCTACCTTGTTGGGAACACAAAGTTTCTCTTCATTGGCAGATTCCACTCCATACATATATATGGGGAGGTACGAGCTCCAAATCGGTTTTACAGTGAAAACTGCAGGAACTTCAAACCGGCACTAGGATACAGACTGACAATCCAGAGTATAAGTTTCTCCTGCAACCCGTTCCCTTTGTGCTAGATGAACGAACGTCTCTCCACATGCTCAGTTCTTAGAGATAAGTGTGTGTGAAATCCGTCCTTCATTTAGCTTGTTGGGAACACAATGTTTCTTTTCATTTGCAAAAACCACTCCATATATATATATGGGGAGGTACGATCTCCAACTCTGTTTTACAGTGAAATCTGCAGGAACTTCAACCGGCAATAGGAAACATACTGAGAAACCAGAGTAATACTTTCCCCTGCAACCTATTCCCTTTGTGCTAGATGAAAGAAAGTCTCTCCACATGCTCAGATCTGAGAGATAAGTGGGTGTGAATGCCGTCCTTTAACTAACTTGTTGGGAACACAAATTTTCTCTTCATTGGCAGATTCCACACCATACGTATATATGGGGAGGTACGAGCTCCAACTCGGTTTTACAGAGAAAACTGCAGGAACTTCAAACCGGCACTAGGAAACAGAATGAGAAACCAGAGTAGTAGTTTCTCGTGCAACACGTTCCCTTTGCGCTAGATGAAAGAACGTCTCTCCACATGCTCAGATCTGAGAGAAAATTGTGTGTGAAAGACGTCCTTCACCTAGATTGTGGGAACACAAAGTTTCTTTTCACTTGCAAATTCCAATCCATACATATATATGGGGAGGTACGAGCTCCAACTCGATTTTACAGTGAAAACAGCTGGAACTTCAAACCGGCACTAGGAAACAGACTGAGAAACCAGAGAAAATGTTTCTCCTGCAACCCGTTCCCTTTGTGCTAGATGAACGAACGTCTCTCCACATGCTAGGTTCTGAGAGATAAGTGTGTGTGAAAGCCGTCCTTCACCTAGCATGTTGGGAACACAAAGTTTCTTTTCAGTTGCAAACTCAACTCCATACATATATATGGGGAGGTACGAACTCCTACTCGGTTTTACTGTGAAAACTGCAGGAACTTCAACCGGCAATAGGAAACATACTGAGAAACCAGAGTAATACTTTCTCCTGCAACCCATTCCCTTTGTGCTAGATGAACGAAAGTCTCTTCACATGCTCAGTTCTGAGAGATAAGAGGGTGTGAATGCCATCCTTCAACTACCTTGTTGGAAACACAAAGTTTCTCTTCATTGGCAGATTCCACACCATACATATATATGGGGAGGTATGAGCTCCAACTCGGTTTTACAGAGAAAACTGCAGGAACTTCAAACCGGCACTAGGAAACAGAATGAGAAACCAGAGTAATAGTTTCTCGTGCAACCGGTTCCCTTTGTGCTAGATGAAAGAACGTCACTCAACATGCTCAGATGTGAGAGAAAATTGTTTGTGAAAGCCGTCCTTCACCTAGATTGTGGGAACACAAAGTTTCTTTTCACTTGCAAACTCCAATCCATACATGTATATGGGGTGGTACGAGCTCCAAATCTTTTTTACAGGGAAAACTGCGGGAACTTCAACCCGGAACTAGGAAACAGACTGAGAAAACAGAGTAATAGTTTCTCCTGCAACCCGTTCCATTTGTGCTAGATGACCGAACGGCTCTCCACATGCTCAGTTCTGAGAGAAAAGTGTGTGTGGAAGCCGTCCTTCACCTAGCTTTTTGGAACACAAAGTTTCTTTTCACTTGCAAACTATACTCCATACATATATATGGGGATGTACGAGCTCCAAATCGGTTTTAAAGTGAAAACGGCATGAACTTCAAATCGGCACTAGGAAACAGACTGATATACCAGAGTAAAAGTTTGACTTGCAACACGTTCCGTTCGTGCTAGATGAACGAACGTCTCTCCACATGCTCAGTTCTGAGAGATAAGTGTGTGTGAAAGCCGTCCTTCATCTTAATTGTTGATAACACACAGTTTCTTTTCAGTTGCAAACTACACTCCATTCATATATATGGGGAGGTACGAGCTCCAACTCGGTTTTACAGTGATAACTGCAGTAACTTCAAACCGGCACTAGGAAACATACTGAGAAACCAGAGTAAAAGTTACCCCTGCAACCCGTTCACTTTGTGCTAGATGAGCGAAATTCTCTCCACATGCTCAGTTCTGAGAGATAAGTGTGTGTGAAAGCCGTCCTTCACCTAGCTTGTTGGGAACACAAAGTTTCTTTTCATTTGCAAACTCCACTCCATAAATATATATGGGGAGGTACGAGCTCCAATTCGGTTTTACAGTGAAAACTGCAGGAAATTCAAACCGGCACTAGGAAACAGACTGAGAATCCAGAGTAAAATTTTTTCCTGCAACCTGTTCCCTTTGACCTAAATGAACGAACGTCTCTCCACATGCTCAGTTCTGAGAGATAAGTGTGTGTGAAAGCCGTCCTTCACCTAGCTTGTTGGGAACACAAAGTTTCTTTTCAGTTGCAAACTCCACTCCATACATGTATATGGGGTGGTACGAGCTCCAACTCTGTTTTACAGGGAAAACTGCAGGAACTTCAAACCGGAACTAGGAAACAGACTGAGCAACCAGAGTAATAATTTCCCCTGCAACCCATTCCATTTCTGCTAAATGAACGAACGTCACTCCACATGCTCAGATCTGAGAGAAAATTGTGTGTGAAAGCCATCCTTCACCTAGATTGTGGGAACACAAAGATTCTTTTCACTTGCAAACTCCAATCCATACATATATATGGGGAGGTACGAGCTCCAACTCGATTTTACAGTGAAAACAGCTGGAAATTCAAAACGGCACTAGGAAACAGACTGAGAAACCAGAGAAAATGGTTCTCCTGCCACCCGTTCCCTTTGGGCTAGATGAACGAACGTCTCTCCACATGCTAGGTTCTGAGAAATAAGTGTGTGTTAAAGCCGTTCTTCACCTAGCTTGTTATGAACACAAAGTTTCTTTTCAGTTGCAAACACAACTCCATAAATATATATGGGGAGGTACGAACTCCTACTCGGTTTTACAGTGAAAACTGCAGGAACTTCAAACCGGCACTAGGAAACACATGAGAAACCAGAGTAAAAGTTCCACCTGCTACCCGTTCCCTTTGTGATAGATGAACAAACGTCACTCCACATGCTCAGTTCTGAGAGATATGTGTGTGTGAAAGCCGTACTTCACCTAGCTTGTTTGGAACACAAAGTTTCTTTTCAGTTGCAAACTCCACTCCATACATATATATGGGTAGGTACGAGCTCCAAATCGATTTTACAGTAAAAAAGGCAGGAACTTCAAACCGGCACTATGAAACAGACTGAGATACCAGAGTAAAAGTTTGACTTGCAACCCGTTCCCTTTTTGCTAGATGAACGAACGTTTCTCCACATGCTCAGTTCTGAGAGATAATTGTGTGTGAAAGCCATCCTTCACCTAGCTTGTTGGGAACACAAAGTTTCTTTTCACTTGCAAAATCCACTCCATACATATATATGGGGAGGTACGAGATCCAATTCGGTTTACAGTGAAAACTGCAGGAACTTCAAACCGGCACTAGGAAACTGACTGAAATACCAGAGTAAAAGTTTCTCCTGCAACCCGTTCCCGTTGTGCTAGATGAACGAACGTCTCTCCACATGCTCAGTTCTGAGAGATAAGTGTGTGTGAAAGCCGTCTTTCACCTAGATTGTTGGGAATACAAATTTCTTTTCACTTGCAAACTCCACTCCATACATATATATGGGGAGGTACGAGCTCCAAATCAGTTTTACAGTGAAAACTGCAGGAACTTCAAACCGGCACTAGGAAACAGACTGAGAATCCAGAGTAAAAGTTTGTCTTGCAACCCTTTCCCTTTGTGCTAGATGAACGAACATCTCTCCACATGCTCAGTTCTGAGAGATAAGTGTGTGTGAAAGCCATCCTTCACCTAGCTGGTTGGGAACACAAAGTTTCTTTTCACTTGCAAACTCCACTCCATACATATATATGGGGAGGTACGAGATCCAATTCGGTTTACAGTGAAAACTGCAGGAACTTCAAACCGGCACTAGGAAACAGACTGAGATACCAGAGAAAAAGTTTCTCCTGCAAACCGTTCCCTTTGTGCTAGATGAAAGAAAGTCTCTCCACATGCTCAGTTCTGAGAGATAAGTGTGTGTGAAAGCCGTCCTTCACCTAGCTTGTTGGGAACACAAAGTTTCTTTTCAGTTGCAAACTCCACTCCATACATGTATATGGGGTGGTACGAGCTCCAACTCTTTTTTACAGGGAAAACTGCAGGAACTTCAAACCAGAACTAGGAAACAGACTGAGAAAACAGAGTAATACTTTCTCCTGCAACCCGTTCCATTTGTGCTAGATGAACGAACGGCTCTCCACATGCTCAGTTCTGAGAGAAAAGTGTGTGTGGAAGCCGTCCTTCACCTAGCTTTTTGGAACACAAAGTTTCTTTTCACTTGCAAACTATACTCCATACATATATATGGGGATGTACGAGCTCCAAATCGGTTTTAAAGTGAAAACAGCATGAACTTCAATCCGGCACTAGGAAACAGACTGATATACCAGAGTAAAAGTTTGACTTGCAAACCGTTCCCTTCGTGCTAGATGAACGAACGTCTCTCCACATGCTCAGTTCTGAGAGATAAGTGTGTGTGAAAGCCGTACTTCACCTAGCATGTTGGGAACACAAAGTTTCTTTTCAGTTGCAAACTCCACTCCATACATATATATGGGTAGGTACGAGCTCCAAATCGGTTTTACAGTGAAAACTGCAGGAACTTCAAACCGGCACTAGGAAACATACTGAGAAGCCAGAGTAGAAGTTCACCCTGCAACCCGTTCAATTTGTGCTAGATGAGCGAAATTCTCTCCACATGCTCAGTTCTGAGAGATAAGTGTGTGTGAATGCCGTCCTACATCTACCTTGTTGGGAACACAAAGTTTCTCTTCATTGGCTGATTCCACTCCATACATATATATGGGGAGGTACGAGCTCCAAATCGGTTTTACAGTGAAAACTGCAGGAACTTCAAACCGGCACTAGGAAACAGACTGAGAATCCAGAGTAAAAGTTTCCCCTGCAACCCGTTCCCTTTTTGCTAGATGAACGAAAGTCTCTCCACATGCTCAGTTCTGAGAGATAAGTGTGTGTGAAAGCCGTACTTCACCTGGCTTGTTGGGAACACAAAGTTTCTTTTCAGTTGCAAACTCCACTCCATACATATATATGGGGAGGTACGAGCTCCAATTCGGTTTTACAGTGAAAACTGCAGGAAATTCAAACCGGCACTAGGAAACAGACTGAGAATCCAGAGTAAAACTTTCTCCTGCAACCTGTTCCCTTTGACCTAAATGAACGAACGTCTCTCCACATGCTCAGTTCTGAGAGATAATTGTGTGTGAAAGCCGTCCTTCACCTAGCTTGTTGGGAACACAAAGTTTCTTTTCAGTTGCAAACTCCACTCCATACATGTATATGGGGTGGTACGAGCTCCAACTCTGTTTTACAGGGAAAACTGCAGGAACTTCAAACCGGAACTAGGAAACAGACTGAGCAACCAGAGTAATAATTTCCCCTGCAACCCGTTCCATTTGTGCTAGATGAACGAACTTCTCTCCACATGCTATGTTCTGAGAGATAAGTGTTTTTGAAAGCCGTACTTCAACTAGCTTGTTGGGAACACAAAGTTTCTTTTCAGTTGCAATCTCCACTCCATACATATATATGGGGAGGTACGAGCTCCAACTCGGTTTTACAGTAAAAACTGCAGGAAATTCAAACCGGCACTAGGAAACAGACTGAGAAACCAGAGTAATAGTTTCTCCTGCAACCCATTCCCTTTGTGCTAGATGACCGAACGGCTCTCCACATGCACAGTTCTGAGAGAAAAGTGTGTGTGGAAGCCGTCCTTCACCTAGCTTTTTGGAACACAAAGTTTCTTTTCACTTGCAAACTATACTCCATACATATATATGGGGATGTACGAGCTCCAAATCTGTTTTAAAGTGAAAACGGCATGAACTTCAAACCGGCACTAGGAAACAGACTGAGATACCAGAGTAAAAGTTTGACTTGCAACCCGTTCCCTTCATGCTAGATGAACGAACGTCTTTCCACATGCTCAGTTCTGAGAGTTAAGTGTGTGTGAAAGCCGTCCTTCACCTATCTTGTTGGGAACACAAAGATTCTTTTCACTTGCAAACTCCACTCCATACACATATATGGGTAGGTACGAGCTCCAATTCGGTTTTACAGTGAAAACTGCAGGGACTTCAAACCGGCACTAGGAAACACACTGAGATACCAGAGAAAAAGTTTCTCCGGAAACCCGTTCCATTTGTGCTAGATGAACGAACGTCTATCCACATGCTCAGTTCTGAGAGATAAGTGTGTGTGAAAGCCGTCCTTCACCTAGCTTGTGGGGAACACAAAGTTTCTTTTTATTTGCAAACTCCACTCCATACATATATATGGGGAGGTATGAGCTCCAACACCGATTTACAGTGAAAACTGCAGGAACTTCAAACCGGCACTAGGAAACAGACTGAGAATCCAGAGAAAAATTTCCCCTGCAACCTGTTCCCTTTGTGCTAAATGAAAGGAAGTCTCTCCACATGCTCAGTTCTGAGAGATAAGTGTGTGTGAAAGCAGTCCTTCACCTAGCTTGTTGGGAACACAAAGTTTCTTTTCACTTGCAAACTCCACTCCATACATATACATGGGGATGTACGAGCTCCAACTCGGTTTTACAGTGAAAACTGCAGTAACATCAAACCGGCACTAGGAAACAGAGTGAGAAACCAGAGTAAAATTTCTCCTGCAAACAGTTCCCTTTGTGCTAGATGAACGAACGTCTCTCCACATGCTTAGTTCTGAGAGATAAGTGTGTGTGAAAGCCGTCCTTCACCTATCATATTGGGAAAACAAAGATTCTTTTCATTTGCAAACTCCACTCCATACATACATATGGGGAGGTACGAACTCCAACTCGGTTTTGAAGTGAAAACTGCAGTAACTTCAAAACGGGACTAGGAAACAGACTGAGAAACCAGAGAAAATATTTCCCCTTCTACCCGTTCCCTTTGTCCTAGATGAAAGAACGTCTATCCACATGCTAAGTTCTGAGAGATAAATTTGTGTGAATGCCGTCATTCAAATAGATTGTTGGGAACACAAAGATTCTTTTCACTTGCAAATTCCACTCCATACATATATATGGGGTGGTACGAGCTCCAACTCGGTTTTACAGTGAAAACTTCTGGAACTTCAAACCGGCACTAGAAACAGACTGAGAAACCAGAGTAAAAGTTTCTCCTGCAAAACGTTCCCTTTGTGCTAGATGAACGAACGTCTCTCCACATGCTCAGTTCTGAGAGATAATTGTGTGTGAAAGCCGTCCTTCACCTAGCTTGTTGGGAACACAAAGTTTCTTTTCACTAGCAAACTCCACTCCATACATATAAATGGGGAGGTAACAGCTCCAAATCGGTTTTACTGTGAAAACTGCAGGAACTTCAAACCGGCACTAGGAAACAGACTGAGAAACCAGAGTAAATGTTTTCCCTGCAATCCATTCCCCTTGTGCTAGATGAACGAACTTCTCTCCACATCCTCAGTTCTGAGAGATAATTGTGTGTGAAAGCCGTCCCTCAACAAGCTTGTTGGGAACACAAAGTTTCTTTTCATTTGCAAACTCTACTCCATACATATACATGGGGAGGTACGAGCTCCAACAAGTTTTCACAGTGTAAAATGCAGGAACTTCAAACCAGCACTAGGAAACAGACTGAGAACCAGAGAAAAAGTTTCAGCTACCACCCGTTCCCTTTGTGCTAGAGGAACGAACGTCTCTCCACATGCTCAGTTCTGAGAGATATGTGTGTGTGAAAGCCGTACTTCACCTAGCTTGTTGGGAACACAAAGTTTCTTTTCACTTGCAAACAACACTCCATACATATATATGGGGAGGTACGAGCTCCAACTCGGTTTTACAGTGAAAACTGCAGGATCTTCAAACCGGCACTAGGAAACAGACTGAGAAACCAGAGTAAAAGTTTCCCCTGCAACCCGTTCCCTCTATGCCAGATGAACGAACGTCTTTCCACATGCTCATTTCTGAGAGATAACTATGTGTGAAAGAATTCCTTCACCTAGCTTGTTGGGAACACAAAGTTTCTTTTCAGTTGCTAACTCCACTCCATACATATATATGGGGAGGTACGAGCTCCAACTCTGTTTTACAGTGAAAACTGCAGGAACTTCAAACCGGCTCAATGAAACAGACTGAGAAAACAGAGAATAGTTTCCCCTGCAACCCGTTCCTTTGTGCTAGATGAACGAGCGTCTCTCCACATGCTCAGTTCTGAGAGATAATTGAGTGTGAAAGCCGTCCTTCAACTAGCTTGTTGGGAACACAAATTTTCTTTTCAGTTGCAAACACCACTCCATACATAAATAAGGGTTGGTAAGAGCTCCAACTCGGTTTTACAGTGAATACTGCAGGAACTTCAAACCGGCACTAGGAAACACACTGAGAAACCAGAATTAATTTCCCCTGCAACCCGTTCCCTTTGTGCTAGATGAACGAACGTCTCTCCACATGTTCAGTTCTGAGAGATAAGTGTGTTTGAAAGCCGCCCTTCACCTAGCTTGTTGGGAACACAAAGTTACTTTTCAGTTCCAAACTCCACTCCAAACATATATATGTTGAGATACGAGCTCCAAGTCGGTTTTACAGTGAAAACTGCAGGAAATTCAAACCGGCACTAGGAAAAAGACTGAGAAACCAGAGTAATAGTTTCTCCTGCAACCCATTCCCTTTGTGCTGGATGACCGAACGGCTCTCCACATGCACAGTTCTGAGAGAAATGTGTGAGTGGAAGCAATCCTTCACCTAGCTTTTTGGAACACAAAGTTTCTTTTCACTTGCAAACTATACTCCATACATATATATGGGGATGTACGAGCTCCAAATCTGTTTTAAAGTGAAACGGCATGAACTTCAAACCGGCACTAGGAAACAGAATGAGATTCCAGAGTAAAAGTTTGACTTGCAACCCGTTCCCTTCATGCTAGATGAACGAACGTCTTTCCACATGCTCAGTTCTGAGAGTTAAGTGTGTGTGAAAGCCGTCCTTCACCTATCTTGTTGGGAACACAAAGATTCTTTTCACTTGCAAACTCCACTCCATACATATATATGGGTAGGTACGAGCTCCAATTCGGTTTTACAGTGAAAACTGCAGGAACCTCAAACCGGCACTAGGAAACACACTGAGATACCAGAGAAAAAGTTTCTCCGGCAACCCGTTCCATTTGTGCTAGATGAACGAACGTCTCTCCACATGCTAGTTTCTGAGGGATAAGTGTGTGTGAAAGCCGTCCTTCAAATAGCTTGTTGGGAACACAAAGTTTCTTTTCAGTTGCAATCTCCACTCCATACTTATATATGGGGAGGTACGAGCTCCAACTCGGTTTTACAGTGATAACTGCAGTAACTTCAAACCGGCAATAGGAAACAGACTGAGAAACCAGAGAAATAGTTTATCCTGCAACCCGTTCCCTTTGAGCTAGATGAACGAAAGTCTCTCAACATGCTCAGTTCTGAGAGATAAGTGTGTGTGAATGCCGTCCTTCACCTACCTTGTTGGGAACACAAAGTTTCTCTTCATTGGCAGATTCCACTCCATACATATATATGGGGAGGTACGAGCTCCAAATCGGTTTTACAGTGAAAACTGCAGGAACTTCAAACCGGCACTAGGAAACAGACTGAGAATCCAGAGTAAAAGTTTCTCCTGCAACCCGTTCCCTTTTTGCTAGATGAATGAAAGTCTCTCCACATGCTCAGTTCTGAGAGATAATTGTGTGTGAAAGCCGTCCCTCACCTAGCTTGTTGCGAACACAAAGTTTCTTTTCAGTTGCAAACTCCACTCCATACATATATATGGGGAGGTACGAGCACCAATTCGGTTTTACAGTGAAAACTGCAGGAACTTCAAACCGGCACTAGGAAACAGACTGAGAATCCAGAGTAAAAGTTTCACCTGCAACCTGTTCCCTTTGACCTAGATGAACGAACGTCTCTCCACATGCTCAGTTCTGAGAGATAAGTGTGTGTGAAAGCCGTCCTTCACCTAGCTTGTTGGGAACACAAAGTTTCTTTTCAGTTGCAAACTCCACTCCATACATGTATATGGGTTGGTACGAGCTCCAACTCTGTTTTACAGGGAAAACTGCAGGAACTTCAAACCGGAACTAGGAAACAGACTGAGCAACCAGAGTAATAATTTCCCCTGCAACCCGTTCCATTTGTGCTAGATGAACGAACGTCTCTCCACATGCTAGGTTCTGAGAGATATGTGTGTGTGAAATCCGTCCTTCAAATACCTTGTTGGGAACACAAAATTTCTTTTCAGTTGCAATCTCCACTCCATACATATATATGGGGAGGTACGAGCTCCAACTCTGTTTTACAGTGAAAACTGCAGGAACTTCAAACCGGCACTAGGAAACACAATGAAAAACCAGAGTAATAGTTTCTCGTGCAACCGGTTCCCTTTGTGCTAGATGAAAGAACGTCACTCCACATGCTCAGATCTGAGAGAAAATTGTGTGTGAAAGCCGTCCTTCACCTAGATTGTGGGAACACAAAGATTCTTTTCACTTTCAAACTCCAATCCATACATATATATGGGGAGGTACGAGCTCCAACTCGATTTTACAGTGAAAACAGCTGGAAGTTCAAAACGGCACTAGGAAACAGACTGAGAAACCAGAGAAAATGTTTCTCCTGCCACCCGTTCCCTTTGTGCTAGATGAACGAACGTCTCTCCACATGCTAAGTTCTGAGAAATAAGTGTGTGTGAAAGCCGTCCTTCACCTAGCTTGTTATGAACACAAAGTTTCTTTTCAGTTGCAAACTCAACTCCATACATATATATGGGGAGGTACGAACTCCTACTCGGTTTTACAGTGAAAACTGCAGGAACTTCAAACCGGCACTAGGAAACACATGAGAAACCAGAGTAAAAGTTCCTCCTGCTACCCGTTCCCTTGGTGATAGATGAACAAACGTCACTCCACATGCTCAGTTCTGAGAGATAAGTGTGTGTAAAAGCCGTACTTCACCTAGCTTGTTTGGAACACAAAGTTTCTTTTCAGTTGCAAACTCCACTCCATACATATATATGGGTAGGTACGAGTTCCAAATCGATTTTACAGTAAAAAAGGCAGGAACTTCAAACCGGCACTGGGAAACAGACTGAGAATCCAGAGTAAAAATTTCTCCTGCAACCTGTTCCCTTTGACCTAGATGAACGAACGTCTCTCCACATGCTCAGTTCTGAGAGATAAGTGTGTGTGAAAGCCGTCCTTCACCTAGCTTGTTGGGAACACAAAGTTTCTTTTCAGTTGCAAACTCCACTCCATACATGTATATGGGATTGTACGAGCTCCAACTCTGTTTTACAGGGAAAACTGCAGGAACTTCAAACCGGAACTAGGAAACAGACTGAGCAACCAGAGTAATAATTTCCCCTGCAACCCGTTCCCTTTTTGCTAGATGAATGAAAGTCTCTCCACATGCAAAGTTCTGAGAGATAAGTGTGTGTGAATGCCGTCCTTCACCTACCTTGTTGGGAACACAAAGTTTCTCTTCATTGGCAGATTCCACTCCATACATATATATGGGTAGGTACGAGCTCCAAATCGGTTTTACAGTGAAAACTGCAGGAACTTCAAACCGGCACTAGGAAACATACTGAGAAACCAGAGTAGAAGTTCACCCTGCAACCCGTTCAATTTGTGCTAGATGAGCGAAATTCTCTCCACATGCTCAGTTCTGAGAGATAAGTGTGTGTGAATGCCGTCCTACATCTACCTTGTTGGGAACACAAAGTTTCTCTTCATTGGCTGATTCCACTCCATACATATATATGGGGAGGTACGAGCTCCAAATCGGTTTTACAGTGAAAACTGCAGGAACTTCAAACCGGCACTAGGAAACAGACTGAGAATCCAGAGTAAAAGTTTCCCCTGCAACCCGTTCCCTTTTTGCTAGATGAACGAAGGTCTCTCCACATGCTCAGTTCTGAGAGATAAGTGTGTGTGAAAGCCGTACTTCACCTGGCTTGTTGGGAACACAAAGTTTCTTTTCAGTTGCAAACTCCACTCCATACATATATATGGGGAGGTACGAGCTCCAATTCGGTTTTACAGTGAAAACTGCAGGAAATTCAAACCGGCACTAGGAAACAGACTGAGAATCCAGAGTAAAACTTTCTCCTGCAACCTGTTCCCTTTGACCTAAATGAACGAACGTCTCTCCACATGCTCAGTTCTGAGAGATAATTGTGTGTGAAAGCCGTCCTTCACCTAGCTTGTTGGGAACACAAAGTTTCTTTTCAGTTGCAAACTCCACTCCATACATGTATATGGGGTGGTACGAGCTCCAACTCTGTTTTACAGGGAAAACTGCAGGAACTTCAAACCGGAACTAGGAAACAGACTGAGCAACCAGAGTAATAATTTCCCCTGCAACCCGTTCCATTTGTGCTAGATGAACGAACTTCTCTCCACATGCTATGTTCTGAGAGATAAGTGTTTTTGAAAGCCGTACTTCAACTAGCTTGTTGGGAACACAAAGTTTCTTTTCAGTTGCAATCTCCACTCCATACATATATATGGGGAGGTACGAGCTCCAACTCGGTTTTACAGTGAAAACTGCAGGAAATTCAAACCGGCACTAGGAAACAGACTGAGAAACCAGAGTAATAGTTTCTCCTGCAACCCATTCCCTTTGTGCTAGATGACCGAACGGCTCTCCACATGCACAGTTCTGAGAGAAAAGTGTGTGTGGAAGCCGTCCTTCACCTAGCTTTTTGGAACACAAAGTTTCTTTTCACTTGCAAACTATACTCCATACATATATATGGGGATGTACGAGCTCCAAATCTGTTTTAAAGTGAAAACGGCATGAACTTCAAACCGGCACTAGGAAACAGACTGAGATACCAGAGTAAAAGTTTGACTTGCAACCCTTTCCCTTCATGCTAGATGAACGAACGTCTTTCCACATGCTCAGTTCTGAGAGTTAAGTGTGTGTGAAAGCCGTCCTTCACCTATCTTGTTGGGAACACAAAGATTCTTTTCACTTGCAAACTCCACTCCATACACATATATGGGTAGGTACGAGCTCCTATTCGGTTTTACAGTGAAAACTGCAGGGACTTCAAACCGGCAGTAGGAAACACACTGAGATACCAGAGAAAAAGTTTCTCCGGAAACCCGTTCCATTTGTGCTAGATGAACGAACGTCTATCCACATGCTCAGTTCTGAGAGATAAGTGTGTGTGAAAGCCGTCCTTCACCTAGCTTGTGGGGAACACAAAGTTTCTTTTTATTTGCAAACTCCACTCCATACATATATATGGGGAGGTATGAGCTCCAACACCGATTTACAGTGAAAACTGCAGGAACTTCAATCCGGCACTAGGAAACAGACTGAGAATCCAGAGAAAAATTTCCCCTGCAACCTGTTCCCTTTGTGCTAAATGAAAGGAAGTCTCTCCACATGCTCAGTTCTGAGAGATAAGTGTGTGTGAAAGCAGTCCTTCACCTAGCTTGTTGGGAACACAAAGTTTCTTTTCACTTACAAACTCCACTCCATACATATACATGGGGATGTACGAGCTCCAACTCGGTTTTACAGTGAAAACTGCAGTAACATCAAACCGGCACTAGGAAACAGAGTGAGAAACCAGAGTAAAATTTCTCCTGCAAACAGTTCCCTTTGTGCTAGATGAACGAACGTCTCTCCACATGCTTAGTTCTGAGAGATAAGTGTGTGTGAAAGCCGTCCTTCACCTAGCATATTGGGAAAACAAAGATTCTTTCATTTGCAAACTCCACTCCATACATACATATGGGGAGGTACGAACTCCAACTCGGTTTTGAAGTGAAAACTGCAGTAACTTCAAAACGGGACTAGGAAACAGACTGAGAAACCAGAGAAAATATTTCCCCTTCTACCCGTTCCCTTTGTCCTAGATGAAAGAACGTCTATCCACATGCTAAGTTCTGAGAGATAAATTTGTGTGAATGCCGTCATTCAAATAGATTGTTGGGAACACAAAGATTCTTTTCACTTGCAAATTCCACTCCATACATATATATGGGGTGGTACGAGCTCCAACTCGGTTTTACAGTGAAAACTTCTGGAACTTCAAACCGGCACTAGAAACAGACTGAGAAACCAGAGTAAAAGTTTCTCCTGCAAAACGTTCCCTTTGTGCTAGATGAACGAACGTCTCTCCACATGCTCAGTTCTGAGAGATAATTGTGTGTGAAAGCCGTCCTTCACCTAGCTTGTTGGGAACACAAAGTTTCTTTTCACTAGCAAACTCCACTCCATACATATACATGGGGAGGTAACAACTCCAAATCGGTTTTACTGTGAAAACTGCAGGAACTTCAAACCGGCACTAGGAAACAGACTGAGAAACCAGAGTAAATGTTTTCCCTGCAATCCATTCCCCTTGTGCTAGATGAACGAACTTCTCTCCACATCCTCAGTTCTGAGAGATAATTGTGTGTGAAAGCCGTCCCTCAACAAGCTTGTTGGGAACACAAAGTTTCTTTTCATTTGCAAACTCTACTCCATACATATATATGGGGAGGTACGAGCTCCAACAAGTTTTTACAGTGTAAAATGCAGGAACTTCAAACCAGCACTAGGAAACAGACTGAGAACCAGAGAAAAAGTTTCAGCTACAACCCGTTCCCTTTGTGCTAGAGGAACGAACGTCTCTCCACATGCTCAGTTCTGAGAGATATGTGTGTGTGAAAGCCGTACTTCACCTAGCTTGTTGGGAACACAAAGTTTCTTTTCACTTGCAAACAACACTCCATACATATATATGGGGAGGTACGAGCTCCAACTCGGTTTTACAGTGAAAACTGCAGGATCTTCAAACCGGCACTAGGAAACAGACTGAGAAACCAGAGTAAAAGTTTCCCCTGCAACCCGTTCCCTCTATGCCAGATGAACGAACGTCTTTCCACATGCTCATTTCTGAGAGATAACTATGTGTGAAAGAAGTCCTTCACCTAGCTTGTTGGGAACACAAAGTTTCTTTTCAGTTGCTAACTCCACTCCATACATATATATGGGGAGGTACGAGCTCCAACTCTGTTTTACAGTGAAAACTGCAGGAACTTCAAACCGGCTCAATGAAACAGACTGAGAAAACAGAGAATAGTTTCCCCTGCAACCCGTTCCTTTGTGCTAGATGAACGAGCGTCTCTCCACATGCTCAGTTCTGAGAGATAATTGAGTGTGAAAGCCGTCCTTCAACTAGCTTGTTGGGAACACAAATTTTCTTTTCAGTTGCAAACACCACTCCATACATAAATAAGGGTTGGTAAGAGCTCCAACTCGGTTTTACAGTGAATACTGCAGGAACTTCAAACCGGCACTAGGAAACACACTGAGAAACCAGAATTAATTTCCCCTGCAACCCGTTCCCTTTGTGCTAGATGAACGAACGTCTCTCCACATGTTCAGTTCTGAGAGATAAGTGTGTTTGAAAGCCGCCCTTCACCTAGCTTGTTGGGAACACAAAGTTACTTTTCAGTTCCAAACTCCACTCCAAACATATATATGTTGAGATACGAGCTCCAAGTCGGTTTTACAGTAAAAACTGCAGGAAATTCAAACCGGCACTAGGAAAAAGACTGAGAAACCAGAGTAATAGTTTCTCCTGCAACCCATTCCCTTTGTGCTGGATGACCGAACGGCTCTCCACATGCACAGTTCTGAGAGAAATGTGTGAGTGGAAGCCGTCCTTCACCTAGCTTTTTGGAACACAAAGTTTCTTTTCACTTGCAAACTATACTCCATAAATATATATGGGGATGTACGAGCTCCAAATCTGTTTTAAAGTGAAACGGCATGAACTTCAAACCGGCACTAGGAAACAGAATGAGATTCCAGAGTAAAAGTTTGACTTGCAACCCGTTCCCTTCATGCTAGATGAACGAACGTCTTCCACATGCTCAGTTCTGAGAGTTAAGTGTGTGTGAAAGCCGTCCTTCACCTATCTTGTTGGGAATACAAAGATTCTTTTCACTTGCAAACTCCACTCCATACATATATATGGGTAGGTACGAGCTCCAATTCGGTTTTACAGTGAAAACTGCAGGAACCTCAAACCGGCACTAGGAAACACACTGAGATACCAGAGAAAAAGTTTCTCCGGCAACCCGTTCCATTTGTGCTAGATGAACGAACGTCTCTCCACATGCTAGTTTCTGAGGGATAAGTGTGTGTGAAAGCCGTCCTTCAAATAGCTTGTTGGGAACACAAAGTTTCTTTTCAGTTGCAATCTCCACTCCATACTTATATATGGGGAGGTACGAGCTCCAACTCGGTTTTACAGTGATAACTGCAGTAACTTCAAACCGGCAATAGGAAACAGACTGAGCAACCAGAGTAATAGTTTATCCTGCAACCCGTTCCCTTTGAGCTAGATGAACGAAAGTCTCTCCACATGCTCAGTTCTGAGAGATAAGTGTGTGTGAATGCCGTCCTTCACCTACCTTGTTGGGAACACAAAGTTTCTCTTCATTGGCAGATTCCACTCCATACATATATATGGGGAGGTACGAGCTCCAAATCGGTTTTACAGTGAAAACTGCAGGAACTTCAAACCGGCACTAGGAAACAGACTGAGAATCCAGAGTAAAAGTTTCTCCTGCAACCCGTTCCCTTTTTGCTAGATGAATGAAAGTCTCTCCACATGCTCAGTTCTGAGAGATAAGTGTGTGTGAAAGCCGTCCCTCACCTAGCTTGTTGCGAACACAAAGTTTCTTTTCAGTTGCAAACTCCACTCCATACATGTATATGGGTTGGTACGAGCTCCAACTCTGTTTTACAGGGAAAACTGCAGGAACTTCAAACCGGAACTAGGAAACACATGAGAAACCAGAGAAAATGTTTCTCCAGCCACCCGTTCCCTTTGTGCTAGATGAACGAACGTCTCTCCACATGCTAGGTTCTGAGAAATAAGTGTGTGTGAAAGCCGTCCTTCACCTAGCTTGTTATGAACACAAAGTTTCTTTTCAGTTGCAAACTCAACTCCATACATATATATGGGGAGGTACGAACTCCTACTCGGTTTTACAGTGAAAACTGCAGGAACTTCAAACCGGCACTAGGAAACACATGAGAAACCAGAGTAAAAGTTCCTCCTGCTACCCGTTCCCTTTGTGATAGATGAACAAACGTCACTCCACATGCTCAGTTCTGAGAGAAAAGTGTGTGTAAAAGCCGTACTTCACCTAGCTTGTTTGGAACACAAAGTTTCTTTTCAGTTGCAAACTCCACTCCATACATATATATGGGTAGGTACGAGCTCCAAATCGATTTTACAGTAAAAAAGGCAGGAACTTCAAACCGGCACTAGGAAACAGACTGAGAATCCAGAGTAAAAATTTCTCCTGCAACCTGTTCCCTTTGACCTAGATGAACGAACGTCTCTCCACATGCTCAGTTCTGAGAAATAAGTGTGTGTGAAAGCCGTCCTTCACCTAGCTTGTTGGGAACACAAAGTTTCTTTTCAGTTGCAAACTCCACTCCATACATGTATATGGTGTGGTACGAGCTCCAACTCTGTTTTACAGGGAAAACTGCAGGAACTTCAAACCGGAACTAGGAAACAGACTGAGCAACCAGAGTAATAATTTCCCCTGCAACCCGTTTCATCTGTGCTAGATGAACGAACGTCTCTCCACATGCTAGGTTCTGAGAGATATGTGTGTGTGAAAGCCGTCCTTCAAATACCTTGTTGGGTACACAAAATTTCTTTTCAGTTGCAATCTCCACTCCATACATATATATGGGGAGGTACGAGCTCCAACTCTGTTTTACAGTGAAAACTGCAGGAACTTCAAACCGGCACTAGGAAACAGAATGAAAAACCAGAGTAATAGTTTCTCGTGCAACCGGTTCCCTTTGTGCTAGATGAAAGAACGTCACTCCACATGCTCAGATCAGAGAGAAAATTGTGTGTGAAAGCCGTCCTTCACCTAGATTGTGGGAACACAAAGATTCTTTTCACTTGCAAACTCCAATCCATACATATATATGGGGAGCTACGAGCTCCAACTCGATTTTACAGTGAAAACAGCTGGAAATTCAAAACGGCACTAGGAAACAGACTGATAAACCAGAGAAAATGATTCTCCTGCCACCCGTTCCCTTTGTGCTAGATGAACGAACGTCTCTCCACATGCTAGGTTCTGAGAAATAAGTGTGGGTGAAAGCCGTCCTTCACCTAGCTTGTTATGAACACAAAGTTTCTTTTCAGTTGCAAACTCAACTCCATACATATATATGGGGAGGTACGAACTCCTACTCGGTTTTACAGTGAAAACTGCAGGAACTTCAAACCGGCACTAGGAAACACATGAGAAACCAGAGTAAAAGTTCCTCCTGCTACCCGTTCCCTTTGTGATAGATGAACAAACGTCACTCCACATGCTCAGTTCTGAGAGATAATTGTGTGTGAAAGCCGTACTTCACCTAGCTTGTTTGGAACACAAAGTTTCTTTTCAGTTGCAAACTCCACTCCATAATTATATATGGGTAGGTACGAGCTCCAAATCGATTTTACAGTAAAAAAGGCAGGAACTTCAAACCGGCACTAGGAAACAGACTGAGATACCAGAGTAAAAGTTTGACTTGCAACCCGTTCCCTTTGTGCTAGATGAACGAACGTTTCTCCACATGCTCAGTTCTGAGAGATAAGTGTGTGTGAAAGCCATCCTTCACCTAGCTTGTTGGGAACACAAAGTTTCTTTTCACTTGCAAAATCCACTCCATACATATATATGGGGAGGTACGAGATCCAATTCGGTTTACAGTGAAAACTGCATTAACTTCAAACCGGCACTAGGAAACTGACTGAAATACCAGAGTAAAAGTTTCTCCTGCAACCCTTTCCCGTTGTGCTAGATGAACGAACGTCTCTCCACATGCTCAGTTCTGAGAGATAAGTGTGTGTGAAAGCCGTCTTTCACCTAGATTGTTGGGAATACAAAGTTTCTTTTCACTTGCAAACTCCACTCCATACATATATATGGGGAGGTACGAGCTCCAAATCAGTTTTACAGTGAAAACTGCAGGAACTTCAAACCGGCACTAGGAAACAGACTGAGAATCCAGAGTAAATGTTTGTCTTGCAACCCTTTCCCTTTGTGCTAGATGAACGAACGTCTCTCCACATGCTCAGTTCTGAGAGATAAGTGTGTGTGAAAGCCATTATTCACCTAGCTGGTTGGGAACACAAAGTTTCTTTTCAGTTGCAAACTCAACTCCATACATATATATGGGGAGGTACGAGATCCAATTCGGTTTACAGTGAAAACTGCAGGAACTTCAAACCGGCACTAGGAAACAGACTGAGATACCAGGGAAAAAGTTTCTCCTGCAACCCGTTCCCTTTGTGCTAGATGAAAGAAAGTCTCTCCACATGCTCAGTTCTGAGAGATAAGTGTGTGTGAAAGCCGTCCTTCACCTAGCTTGTTGGGAACTCAAAGTTTCTTTTCAGTTGCAAACTCCACTCCATACAGGTATATGGGGTGGTACGAGCTCCAAATCTTTTTTACAGGGAAAACTGCAGGAACTTCAAACCAGAACTAGGAAACAGACTGAGAAAACAGAGTAATAGTTTCTCCTGCAACCCGTTCCATTTGTGCTAGATGACCGAACGGCTCTCCAAATGCTCAGTTCTGAGAGAAATGTGTGTGTGGAAGCCGTCCTTCACCTAGCTTTTTGGAACACAGTTTCTTTTCACTTGCAAACTATACTCCATACATATATATGGGGATGTACGAGCTCCAAATCGGTTTTAAAGTGAAAACGGCATGAACTTCAAACCGGCACTAGGAAACAGACTGATATACCAGAGTAAAAGTTTGACTTGCAACCCGTTCCCTTCGTGCTAGATGAACGAACGTCTCTCCACATGCTCAGTTCTGAGAGATAAGTGTGTGTGAAAGCCGTCCTTCACCTAGCATGTTGAGAACACAAAGTTTCTTTTCAGTTGCAAACTCCACTCCATACATATATATGGGTAGGAACGAGCTCCAAATCGGTTTTACAGTGAAAACTGCAGGAACTTCAAACCGGCACTAGGAAACAGACTGAGATAACAGAGAAAAAGTTTCTCCGGCAACCCGTTCCATTTGTGCTAGATGAACGAACGTCTCTCCACATGCTCAGTTCTGAGAGATAAGTGTGTGTGAAAGCCGTCCTTCATCTTGCATGTTGGGAACACACAGTTTCTTTTCAGTTGCAAACTACACTCCATTCATATATATGGGGAGGTACGAGCTCCAACTCGGTTTTACAGTGATAACTGCAGTAACTTCAAACCGGCACTAGGAAACATACTGAGAAACCAGAGTAAAAGTTCACCCTGCAACCCGTTCAATTTGTGCTAGATGAGCGAAATTCTCTCCACATGCTTAGTTCTGAGAGATAAGTGTGTGTGAATGCCGTCCTACACCTACCTTGTTGGGAACACAAAGTTTCTCTTCATTGGCTGATTCCACTCCATACATATATATGGGGAGGTACGAGCTCCAAATCGGTTTTACAGTGAAAACTGCAGGAACTTCAAACCGGCACTAGGAAACAGACTGAGAATCCAGAGTAAAAGTTTCCCCTGCAAACCGTTCCCTTTTTGCTAGATGAACGAAAGTCTCTCCACATGTTCAGTTCTGAGACATAAGTGTGTGTGAAAGCCGTCCTTCACCTGGCTTGTTGGGAACACAAAGTTTCTTTTCAGTTGCAAACTCCACTCCATACATATATATGGGGAGGTACGAGCTCCAATTCGGTTTTACAGTGAAAACTGCAGGAAATTCGAACCGGCACTAGGAAACAGACTGAGAATCCAGAGTAAAAGTTTCTCCTGCAACCTGTTCCCTTTGACCTAAATGAACGAACGTCTCTCCACATGCTCAGTTCTGAGAGATAATTGTGTGTGAAAGCCGTCCTTCACCTAGCTTGTTGGGAACACAAAGTTTCTTTTCAGTTGCAAACTCCACTCCATACATGTATATGGGGTGGTACGAGCTCCAACTCTGTTTTACAGGGAAAACTGCAGGAACTTCAAACCGGAACTAGGAAACAGACTGAGCAACCAGAGTAATAATTTCCCCTGCAACCCGTTCCATTTGTGCTAGATGAACGAACGTCTCTCCACATGCTAGGTTCTGAGAGATAAGTGTTTTTGAAAGCCGTACTTCAACTAGCTTGTTGGGAACACAAAGTTTCTTTTCAGTTGCAATCTCCACTCCATACATATATATGGGGAGGTACGAGCTCCAACTCGGTTTTACAGTGAAAACTGCAGGAAATTCAAACCGGCACTAGGAAACAGACTGAGAAACCAGAGTAATAGTTTCCCCTGCAACCCATTCCCTTTGTGCTAGATGACAGAACGGCTCTCCACATGCACAGTTCTGAGAGAAAAGTGTGTGTGGAAGCCGTCCTTCACCTAGCTTTTTGGAACACAAAGTTTCTTTTCACTTGCAAACTATACTCCATACATATATATGGGGATGTACGAGCTCCAAATCTGTTTTAAAGTGAAAACGGCATGAACTTCAAACCGGCACTAGGAAACAGACTGAGAATCCAGAGAAAAATTTCCCCTGCAACCTGTTCCCTTTGTGCTAAATGAAAGGAAGTCTCTCCACATGCTCAGTTCTGAGAGATAAGTGTGTGTGAAAGCAGTCCTTCACCTAGCTTGTTGGGAACACAAAGATTCTTTTCACTTGCAAACTCCACTCCATACATATATATGGGTAGGTACGAGCTCCAATTCGGTATCACAGTGAAAACTGCAGGGACTTCAAACCGGCACTAGGAAACACACTGAGATACCAGAGAAAAAGTTTCTCCGGCCACCCGTTCCATTTGTGCTAGATGAACGAACGTCTATCCACATGCTCAGTTCTGAGAGATAAGTGTGTGTGAAAGCCGTCCTTCACCTAGCTTGTGGGAAACACAAAGTTTCTTTTTAGTTGCAAACTCCACTCCATACATATATATGGGGAGGTATGAGCTCCAACACCGATTTACAGTGAAAACTGCAGGAACTTCAAACCGGCACTAGGAAACAGACTGAGAATCCAGAGAAAAATTTCCCCTGCAACCTGTTCCCTTTGTGCTAAATGAAAGGAAGTCTCTCCACATGCTCAGTTCTGAGAGATAAGTGTGTGTGAAAGCAGTCCTTCACCTAGCTTGTTGGGAACACAAAGCTTCTTTTCACTTGCAAGCTCCACTCCATACATATACATGGGGATGTACGAGCTCCAACTCGGTTTTACAGTGAAAACTGCAGTAAAATCAAACCGGCACTAGGAAACAGAGTGAGAAACCAGAGTAAAATTTCTCCTCAAACAGTTCCCTTTGTGCTAGATGAACGAACGTCTCTCCACATGCTTAGTTCTGAGAGATAAGTGTGTGTGAAAGCCGTCCTTCACCTAGCATATTGGGAAAACAAAGATTCTTTTCAGTTGCAAACTCCACTCCATACATACATATGGGGAGGTACGAACTCCAACTCGGTTTTGCAGTGAAAACTGCAGTAACTTCAAAACGGGACTAGGAAACAGACTGAGAAACCAGAGAAAATATTTCCCCTTCTACCCGTTCCCTTTGTCCTAGATGAAAGAACGTCTATCCACATGCTAAGTTCTGAGAGATAAATTTGTGTGAATGCCGTCATTCAAATAGCTTGTTGGGAACACAAAGATTCTTTTCACTTGCAAATTCCACTCCATACATATATATGGGGTGGTACGAGCTCCAACTCTGTTTTAAAGTGAAAACTGCTGGAACTTCAAACCGGCACTAGGTAACAGACTGAGAAACCAGAGTAAAAGTTTCTCCTGCAAAAAGTTCCCTTTGTGCTAGATGAACGAACGTCTCTCCACATGCTCATTTCTGAGAGATAATTGTGTGTGAAAGCCGTCCTTCACCTAGCTTGTTGGGAACACAAAGTTTCTTTTCACTAGCAAACTCCACTCCATACATATACATGGGGAGGTAACAGCTCCAAATCGGTTTTACTGTGAAAACTGCAGGAACTTCAAACCGGCACTAGGAAACAGACTGAGAAACCAGAGTAAATGTTTTCCCTGCAATCCATTCCCCTTGTGCTAGATGAACGAACGTCTCTCCACATCCTCAGTTCTGAGAGATAATTGTGTGTGAAAGCCGTCCCTCAAAAAGCTTGTTGGGAACACAAAGTTTCTTTTCATTTGCAAACTCTACTCCATACATATATATGGGGAGGTATGAGCTCCAACAAGTTTTTACAGTGAAAACAGCAGGATCTTCAAACCGGCACTAGGGAACAGACTGAGAAACCAGAGTAAAAGTTTCCCCTGCAACCCGTTCCCTCTATGCCAGATGAACGAACGTCTTTCCACATGCTCATTTCTGAGAGATAACTATGTGTGAAAGAAGTCCTTCACCTAGCTTGTTGGGAACACAAACTTTCTTTTCAGTTGCTAACTCCACTCCATACATATATATGGGGAGGTACGAGCTCCAAATCTGTTTTACAGTGAAAACTGCAGGAACTTCAAACCGGCTCAATGAAACAGACTGAGAAAACAGAGAATAGTTTCCCCTGCAACCCGTTCCCTTTGTGCTAGATGAACGAGTGTCTCTCCACATGCTCAGTTCTGAGAGATAATTGTGTGTGAAAGCCGTCCTTCAACTAGCTTGTTGGGAACACAAATTTTCTTTTCAGTTGCAAACTCCACTCCATACATAAATAAGGGTTGGTAAGAGCTCCAACTCGGTTTTACAGTGAATACTGCAGGAACTTCAAACCGGCACTAGTAAACACACTGAGAAACCAGAATTAATTTCCCCTGCAACCCGTTCCCTTTGTGCTAGATGAACGAACGTCTCTCCACATGTTCAATTCTGAGAGATAAGTGTGTTTGAAAGCCGCCCTTCACCTAGCTTGTTGGGAACACAAAGTTACTTTTCAGTTCCAAACTCCACTCCAAACATATATATGTTGAGATACGAGCTCCAAGTCGGTTTTACAGTGAAAACTGCAGGAAATTCAAACCGGCAGTAGGAAACAGACTGAGAAATCAGAGTAAAAGTTTCTCCTGCAAACCGTTCCCTTTGTGCTAGATGAACGAACGTCTCTCGACATGCTCAGTTCTAAGAGATAATTGTGAAGTGAAAGCCGCCCTTCAGCTAGCTTGTTGGGAACACAATGTTCCTTTTCACTTGCAAACTCCACTCCATACATATATATGGGGATGTACGAGCTCCAACTCGGTTTTACAGTGAAAACTGCAGTAACATCAAAACGGCACTAGGAAACAGAGTGAGAAACCAGAGTAAAATTTCTCCTGCAACCCGTTCCCTTTGTGCTAAATGAATGAACGTCTCTCCACATGCTTAGTTCTGAGAGATAAGTGTGTGTGAAAGCCGAACTTCACATAGCTTGTGGGGAACACAAACATTCTTTTCAGTTGCAAACTCTACTCCATACATACATATGGGGAGGTACGAGCTCCAACAAATTTTTACAGTGTAAAATGCAGCAACTTCAAACCGGCACTAGGAAACAGACTGAGAATACAGAGTAAAATTACTACTGCAATCCGTTCCCTTTGTGCTAGATGAACGAACGTCTATCCACATGCTCAGTTCTGAGAGATAAGTGTGTGTGAAAGCCGTCCTTCACCTAGCTTGTTGGGACACAAAGTTTCTTTTCACTTGCAAACAACACTCCATACATATATATGGGGTGTTACGAGCTCCAACTCGGTTTTACAGTGAAAACTGCAGGAACTTCAAACCGGAACTAGGAAAAAGACTGAGAAACCAGAGAAAAGTTTCCCCTGCAACCCGTTCCCTTTGTGCTAGATGAACTAGCGTCTCTCCACATGCTTAGTTCTGAGAGATAAGTGTGTGTGAAAGCCGTCCTTCACCTAGCATATTGGGAAAACAAAGATTCTTTTCAGTTGCAAACTCCACTCCATACATACATATGGGGAGGTACGAACTCCAACCCGGTCTTGCAGTGAAAACTGCAGTAATTTACAAAACGGGACTAGGAAACAGACTGAGAAACCAGAGAAAATATTTCCCCTTCTACCCGTTCCCTTTGTGCTAGATGAACGAACGTCTCTCCACATGCTCAGTTCTGAGAGATAAGTGTGTTTGAAAGCCGTCCTACACCTAGCTTGTTGGGAACACAAAGTTACTTTTCAGTTCCAAACTCCACTCCAAACATATATATGTTGTGGTACGAGCTCCAAGTCGGTTTTACAGTGAAAACTGCAGGAAATACAAACCGGCAGTAGGAAACAGACTGAGAAATCAGAGTAAACGTTTCTCCTGCAAACCGTTCCCTTTGTGCTAGATAAACGAACGTCTCTCCACATGCTCAGTTCTGAGAGATAAGTGTGTGTGAAAGCCGTTCTTCACCTAGCTTGTTGGGAACACAATGTTTCTTTTCACTTTCAAACTCCACTCCTTACATATATATGGGGAGGTACGAGCTCCAACTCGGTTTTACAGTGAAAACTGCAGGAACTTCAAACCGGCACTAGGTAACACACTGAGAAACCAGAAAAAATTTCCCCTGCAACCCGTTCCATTTGTGCTAGGTTAAAGAACGTCTCTCCACATGATCAGTTCTGAGAGATAAGTGTGTGTGAAAGCCGTCCTTCAGCTAGCTTGTTGGGAACACAATGTTCCTTTTCAATTGCAAACTGCACTCCATACATATATATGGGGATGTACGAGCTCCAACTCGGTTTTACAGTGAAAACTGCAGTAACATCAAAACGGCACTAGGAAACAGTGTGAGAAACCAGAGTACAATTTCTCCTGAAAACCGTTCCCTTTGTGCTAAATGAATGAACGTCTCTCCACATGCTTAGTTCTGAGAGATAAGTGTGTGTGAAAGCCGAAATTCACCTAGCTTTTTGGGAACACAAAGATTCTTTTCATTTGCAAACTCTACTTCATACATACATATGGGGAGGTACGAGCTAGAACAAGTTTTTACAGTGTAAAATGCAGGAACTTCAAACCGGCACAAGGAAACAGACTGAGAACCAGAGAAAAAGTTTCAGCTACAACCCTTTCCCTTTGTTCTAGATGAACGAACGTCTCTCCACATGCTCAGATCTGAGAGATAATTGTGTGTGAAAGCCGTCCTTCACCTAGCTTGTTGGGAACACAAAGTTTCTTTTCCCTTGCAAACTCCAATCCTTACTTATATATGGGAGTTACGAGCTCCAACTCGATTTTACAGTGAAAACTGCAGGAACTTCAAACCGGCACTAGGAAACAGACTGAGAAACCAGAGTAAAAGTTTCACCTGCAACCCGTTCCCTCTGTGCTAGATGAACGAACGTCTCTCCACATGCTCATTTCTGAGAGATAAGTATGTGTGAAAGCCTTCCTTCACCCAGCTGATTGGGAATACAAAGTTACTTTTCAGTTGCTAACTCCACTCCATACATATATGGGGAGGTACGAGCTCCAACTCGGTTTTACAGTGAAAACTGCAGGAACTTCAAACCGGCTCAAGGAAACAGACTGAGAAACCAGAGAAAAGTTTCCCCTGCAACCCGTTCCCTTTGTGCTAGATGAACGAGCGTCTCTCCAAATGCTCAGTTCTGAGAGATAATTGTGTGTGAAAGCCGTCCTTCAACTAGCTTGTTGGGAACACAAATTTTCTTTTCAGTTGCAAACTCCACTCCATACATAAATAAGGGTTGGTAAGAGCTCCAACTCGGTTTTACAGTGAAGACTGCAGGAACTTCAAACCGGCACTAGGAAACACACTGAGAAACCACAATTAATTTCCCCTGCAACCTGTTCCCTTTGTGCTAGATGAACGAACGTCTCTCCACATGCTCAGTTCTGAGAGTTAAGTGTGTTTGAAAGCCGTCCTTCACCTAGCTTGTTGGGAACACAGAGTTACTTTTCAGTTCCAAACACCACTCCAAACATATATATGTTGAGGTACGACCTCCAAGTCTGTTTTACAGTGAAAACTGCAGGAAATTCAAACCGGCAGTAGGAAAAAGACTGAGAAATCAGAGTAAAAGTTTCTCCTGCAAACCGTTCCCTTTGTGCTAGATGAACGAACGTCTCTCCACATGCTCAGTTCTGAGAGATAAGTGTGTTTGAAAGCCGTCCTTCACCTAGCTTGTTGGGAACACCAAGTTTCTTTTCACTTGCAAACTCCACTCCATACATATATATGGGGATGTACGAGCTCCAACTCGGTTTTACAGTGAAAACTGCAGTAACAACAAAACGGCACTAGGAAACAGAGTGAGAAACCAGAGTAAAATTTCTCCTGCAAACCGTTCCCTTTGCGCTAAATGAACGAACGTCTCTCCACATGCTTAGTTCTGAGAGATAAGTGTGTGTGAAAGCCGAACTTCACATAGCTTTTTGGGAACACAAAGATTCTTTTCAGTTGCAAACTCTACTCCATACATACATATGGGGAGGTACGAGCTAGAACAAATTTTTACAGTGTAAAATGCAGGAACTTCAAACCGGCACTAGGAAACAGACTGAGAACCAGAGAAAAAGTTTCAGCTACAACCCATTCCCTTTGTGCTAGATGAACGAACGTCTCTCCACATGCTCAGTTCTGAGAGATAAGTGTGTGTGAAAGCCGTCCTTCACCTAGCTTGTTGGGAACACAAAGTTTCTTTTCCCTTGCAAACTCCAATCCATACATATATATGGGGAGTTACGAGCTCCAACTCGGTTTTACAGTGAAAACTGCAGTAACTTTAAACCGACCCTAGGAAAAAGACTGAGAATACAGAGTAAAAGTTACTACTGCAATCCGTTCCCTTTGTGCTACATGAACGAACGTCTCTCCACATGCTCAGTTCTGAGAGTTAAGTGTGTTTGAAAGCCGTCCTTCACCTAGCTTGTTGGGAACACAAAGTTACTTTTCAGTTCCAAACTCCACTCCAAACATATATATGTTGAGGTACGAGCTCCAAGTCTGTTTTACAGTGAAAACTGCAGGAATTTCAAACCGGCAGTAGGAAAAAGACTGAGAAATCACAGTAATGGTTTCTCCTGCAAACCGTTCCCTTTGTGCTTGATGAACGAACGTCTCTCCACATGCTCAGTTCTGAGAGATAAGTGTGTGTGAAAGCCTTCCTTCACCTAGCATGATGGGATCACAATGTTTCTTTTCACTTGCAAACTCCAATCCTTACATATATATGGGGAGGTACGAGCTCCAACTCGGTTTTACAGTGAAAACTGCAGGAACTTCTAACCGGCACTAGGAAACAGACTGAGAAACCAGAGTAAAAGTTTCAACTGCAACCCGTTCCTTTTGTGCTAGATGAACGAACGTCTCTCCACATGCTCAGTTCTGAGAGATAAGTGTGTGTGAAAGCCGGCCTTCACCTAGCTTTTTGTGAGCACAAAATTTCTTTTCACTTGCAAATTCCACTCCATAAATATATATATGGGGAGGTACGAGTTCCAACTCGGTTTTACAGTGAGTACTGCAGGAACATCAAACCGGCAGTAGGAAACATACATAAAAACCAGAGTAAAAATTTTCCTGCAATCCGTTCCCGTTGTGCTTGATGAACGAAAGTCTCTCCACATGCTAAGTTCTGAGAGATAAGTGTGAGTGAAAGCCGTCCTTCACATAGATTGTTGGGAACACAAAGTTTCTTTACACTTGCAAACTAAAATCCATACATATATATGGGGAGGTTCGAGCTCCATCTCGGATTTACAGTGAAAACTGCAGGAAATTCAAACCGGCTCTAGGAAACAGACTGAGAAACCAGAGTAAATGTTTCTCCTGCAACCCGTTCCTTTGTGCTAGATGAACGAACGTCTCTCCACATGCTCAGTTCTGAGAGGTAAGTGTGTTTGAAAGCCGTCCTTCACCTAGCTTGTTGGGAACACAAAGTTTATTTTCAGTTGCAAACTCCACTCCATACATATATATGGGGAGCTACGAGCTCCAAGTCGGTTTTACAGTGAAAACTGCAGGAACTTCAAACCGGCACTAGGAAACAGACTGAGAAATCAGAGAAAAAGTATCTCCTGCAAACCGTTCCATTTGTGCTAGATGAACGAACGTCTCTCCACATGCTCAGTTCTGAGAGATAAGTGTGTATGAAAGCCGAACTTCACCTAGCTTGTTTGGAACACAATGTTTCTTTTCACTTGCAAACACCACTCCATACATATATAGGGGAGGTACTAGCTCCAAATCGGTTTTACAGTGAAAACTGCAGGAACTTCAAACCGGCACTAGGAAAGAGACTGAGAAACCAGAGTAAAAGTTTCTCCTGCAACCCTTTCACTTTGAGCAAGATGAACGAACAATTCTCCATATGCTCAGTTCTGAGAGATAAGTGTGTGTGAAAGCCGTCCTTCACCTAGCTTGTTGGGAACACAAAGTTTCTTTTCAGTTCCAAACTCAAGTCCATACATATATATGGGGAGGTACGAGCTCTAAGTCGGTTTTACAGTGAAAACTGCAGGAACTTCAAACCGGCATTAGGAAACAGTGTGAGAAACCAGAGTAAAATTTCTCCTGCAAACCGTTCCCTTTGCGCTAAATGAACGAACGTCTCTCCACATGCTTAGTTCTGAGAGATAAGTGTGTGTGAAAGCCGAACTTCACCTAGCTTTTTGGGAACACAAAGATTCTTTTCAGTTGCAAACTCTACTCCATACATACATATGGGGAGGTACGAGCCAAAACAACTTTTTACAGTGTAAAATGCAGGAACTTCAAACCGGCACTAGGAAACAGACTGAGAACAAGAGAAAAAGTTTCAGCTACAACCCGTTCCCTTTGTGCTAGATGAACGAACGTCTCTCCACATGCTCAGTTCTGAGAGATAAGTGTGTATGAAAGCCGAACTTCACCTAGCTTGTTGGGAAGACAATGTTTCTTTTCACTTGCAAACACCACTCCATACATATATAGGGGAGGTACTAGCTCCAAATCGGTTTTACAGTGAAAACTGCAGGAACTTCAAACCGGCACTAGGAAAGAGACTGAGAAACCAGAGTAAAAGTTTCTCCTGCAACCCTTTCACTTTGAGCAAGATGAACGAACATCTCTCCATATGCTCAGTTCTGAGAGATAAGTGTGTGTGAAAGCCGTCCTTCACCTAGCTTGTTGGGAACACAAAGTTTCTTTTCAGTTCCAAACTCAAGTCCATACATATATATGGGGAGGTACGAGCTCTAAGTCGGTTTTACAGTGAAAACTGCAGGAACTTCAAACCGGCATTAGGAAACAGAGTGAGAAACCAGAGTAAAATTTCTCCTGCAAACCGTTCCCTTTGCGCTAAATGAACGAACGTCTCTCCACATGCTTAGTTCTGAGAGATAAGTGTGTGTGAAAGCCGAACTTCACCTAGCTTTTTGGGAACACAAAGATTCTTTTCAGTTGCAAACTCTACTCCATACATACATATGGGGAGGTACGAGCTAGAACAACTTTTTACAGTGTAAAATGCAGGAACTTCAAACCGGCACTAGGAAACAGACTGAGAACAAGAGAAAAAGTTTCAGCTACAACCCGTTCCCTTTGTGCTAGATGAACGAACGTCTCTCCACATGCTCAGTTATGAGAGATAAGTGTGTATGAAAGCCGAACTTCACCTAGCTTGTTGGGAACACAATGTTTCTTTTCACTTGCAAACACCACTCCATACATATATAGGGGAGGTACTAGCTCCAAATCGGTTTTACAGTGAAAACTGCAGGAACTTCAAACCGGCACTAGGAAAGAGACTGAGAAACCAGAGTAAAAGTTTCTCCTGCAACTCTTTCACTTTGAGCAAGATGAACGAACATCTCTCCATATGCTCAGTTCTGAGAGATAAGTGTGTGTGAAAGCCGTCCTTCACCTAGCTTGTTGGGAACACAAAGTTTCTTTTCAGTTCCAAACTCCAGTCCATACATATATATGGGGAGGTACGAGCTCTAAGTCGGTTTTACA
Organism: Camelus bactrianus; assembly: GCF_048773025.1. Taxonomy (NCBI): domain Eukaryota; kingdom Metazoa; phylum Chordata; class Mammalia; order Artiodactyla; family Camelidae; genus Camelus; species Camelus bactrianus. Next base: position 136,762,337 of record NC_133539.1, on the reverse strand, counting down.
GTGAAAACTGCAGGAACTTCAAACCGGCATTAGGAAACAGAGTGAGAAACCAGAGTAAAATTTCTCCTGCAAACCGTTCCCTTTGCGCTAAATGAACGAACGTCTCTCCACATGCTTAGTTCTGAGAGATAAGTGTGTGTGAAAGCCGAACTTCACCTAGCTTTTTGGGAACACAAAGATTCTTTTCAGTTGCAAACTCTACTCCATACATACATATGGGGAGGTACGAGCTAGAACAAGTTTTTACAGTGTAAAATGCAGGAACTTCAAACCGGCACTAGGAAACAGACTGAGAACCAGAGAAAAAGTTTCAGCTACAACCCGTTCCCTTTGTGCTAGATGAACGAACGTCTCTCCACATGCTCAGTTCTGAGAGATAAGTGTGTGTAAAAGCCGTCCTTCACCTAGCTTGTTGGGAACACAAAGTTTCTTTTCCCTTGCCAACTCCAATCCATACATACATATGGGGAGTTACGAGCTCCAACTCGGTTTTACAGTGAAAACTGCAGTAACTTTAAACCGGCACTAGGAAAAAGACTGAGAATACAGAGTAAAAGTTACTACTGCAATCCGTTCCCTTTGTGATAGATGAACGAACTTCGCTCCATATTCTCAGTTCTGAGAGATAAGTGTGTGTGAAAGCCGTCCTTCACCTAGCATGTTGGGACACAAAGTTTCTTTTCACTTGCAAACAACACTCCATACATATATATGGGGAGTTACGAGCTCCAAATCTGTTTTACAGTGAAAACTGCAGGAACTTCAAACCGGCACTAGGAAACAGACTGGGAAACCAGAGTAAAAGTTTCACCTGCAACCCGTTCCCTCTGTGCTAGATGAACGAACGTCTCTCCACATGCTCATTTCTGAGAGATAAGTATGTGTGAAAGCCGTCCTTCACCTAGCTGGTTGGGAATACAAAGTTTCTTTTCAGTTGCTAACTCCACTCCATACATATATATGTGGAAGTACGAGCTCCAACTCGGTTTTACAGTGAAAACTGCAGGAACTTCAAACCGTCTCAAGGAAACAGACTGAGAAACCAGAGAAAAGTTTCCCCTGCAACCCGTTCCCTTTGTGCTAGATGAACGAGAGTCTCTCCAAATGCTCAGTTCTGAGAGATAATTGTGTGTGAAAGCCGTCCTTCAACTAGCTTGTTGGGAACACAAATTTTCTTTTCAGTTGCAAACTCCACTCCATACATAAATAATGGTTGGTAAGAGCTCCAACTCGGTTTTACAGTGAAGACTGCAGGAACTTCAAAACGGAACTAGGAAACACACTGAGAAACCAGAATTAATTTCCCTGCAACCCGTTCCCTTTGTGCTAGATGAACGAACGTCTGTTCACATGCTCAGTTCTGAGAGTTAAGTGTGATTGAAAGCCGTCCTTCACCTAGCTTGTTGGGAACACAAAGTTACTTTTCAATTCCAAACTCCACTCCAAACATATATATGTTGAGGTACGAGCTCCAAGTCTGTTTTACAGTGAAAACTGCAGGAAATTCAAACCGGCAGTAGGAAAAAGACTGAGAAATTAGAGTAAAAGTTTCTCCTGCAAACCGTTCCCTTTGTGCTAGATGAACGAACGTCTCTCCACATGCTCAGTTCTGAGAGATAAGTGTGTGTGAAAGCCTTCCTTCACCTAGCATGATGTTAACACAATGTTTCTTTTCACTTGCAAAGTCCATTCCTTACATATATATGGGGAGGTACGAGCTCCAACTCGGTTTTACAGGGAAAACTGCAGGAACTTCAAACCGGCACTAGGAAACACACTGAGAAACCAGAAAAAATTTCCCCCGCAACCCGTTCCCTTTGTGCTAGATTAACGAAAGTCTCTCCACATGCTCAGTTCTCAGAGATAAGTGTGTGTGAAAGCCGTCCTTCACCTAGCTTGTTGGGAACACAAAGATTCTTTTCAGTTGCAAACTCCATTCCATACATATATATGGGGAGGTTGAGCTCCAACTCGGATTTACAGTGAAAACTGCAGGAACTTCAAACCGGCACTAGGAAACAGACTGAGAAACCAGAGAAAAAGTTTCCCCTGCAACCCGTTCCCTTTGTGCTAAATGAAAGAAAGTCTCTCCACATGATCTGTTCTGAGAGATAAATGTGTGTGAAAGCCGTCCTTCACCTAGCTTGTTGGGAACACAAAGTTTCTTTTCAGTTGCAAACTCCACTCCATACATATATAGGGGAGGTACGAACTCCAACTCGGTGTTACAGTGAAAACTGCAGGAACTTCTAACCGGCACTAGGAAACAGACTGAGAAACCAGAGTAAAAGTTTCAACTGCAACCCGTTCCCTTTGTGCTAGATGAACGAACGTCTCTCCACATGCTCAGTTCTGAGAGATAAGTGTGTATGAAAGCCGGCCTTCACCTAGCTTTTTGTGAGCACAAAATTTCTTTTCACTTGCAAATTCCACTCCATAAATATATATATGGGGAGGTACGAGTTCCAACTCGGTTTTACAGTGAATACTGCAGGAACATCAAACCGGCAGTAGGAAACATACTTAAAAACCAGAGTAAAAGTTTTCCTGCAATCCGTTCCCTTTGTGCTTGATGAACGAAAGTCTCTCCACAAGCTAAGTTCTGAGAGATAAGTGTGAGTGAAAGCCGTCCTTCACATAGATTGTTGGGAACACAAAGTTTCTTTACACTTGCAAACTAAAATCCATACATATATATGGGGAGGTTCGAGGTCCATCTCGGATTTACAGTGAAAACTGCAGGAAATTCAAACCGGCTCTAGGAAACAGACTGAGAAACCAGAGTAAATGTTTCTCCTGCAACCCGTTCCTTTGTGCTAGATGAACGAACGTCTCTCCACATGCTCAGTTCTGAGAGGTAAGTGTGTTTGAAAGCCGTCCTTCACCTAGCTTGTTGGGAACACAAAGTTTATTTTCAGTTGCAAACTCCACTCCATACTTATATATGGGGAGCTACGAGTTCCAAATCGGTTTTACAGTGAAAACTGCAGGAACTTCAAACCGGCACTAGGAAAGAGACTGAGAAACCAGAGTAAAAGTTTCTCTTGCAACCCTTTCACTTTGAGCAAGATGAACGAACATCTCTCCATATGCTCAGTTCTGAGGGATAAGTGTGTGTGAAAGCCGTCCTTCACCTAGCTTGTTGGGAACACAAAGATTCTTTTCAGTTGCAAACTCTACTCCATACATACATATGGGGAGGTACGAGCTAGAACAAGTTTTTACAGTGTAAAATGCAGGAACTTCAAACCGGCACTAGGAAACAGACAGAGAACCAGAGAAAAAGTTTCAGCTACAAACCGTTCCCTTTGTGCTAGATGAAAGAACGTCTCTCCACATGCTCAGTTCTGAGAGATAAGTGTGTGTGAAAGCCGTCCTTCACCTAGCTTGTTGGGAACACAAAGTTTCTTTCCCCTTGCAAACTCCAATCCATACATTATATATGGGGAGTTACGAGCTCCAACTCGGTTTTACAGTGAAAACTGCAGTAAATTTAAACCGGCACTAGGAAAAAGACTGAGAATACAGAGTAAATGTTACTACTGCAATCCGTTCCCTTTGTGCTAGATGAACGAACGTCTCTCCACATTCTCAGTTCTGAGAGATAAGTGTGTGTGAAAGCCGTCCTTCACCTAGCTTGTTGGGACACAAAGTTTCTTTTCACTTGCAAACAACACTCCATACATATATATGGGGAGTTACGAGCTCCAACTCTGTTTTACAGTGAAAACTGCAGGAACTTCAAACCGGCACTAGGAAACAGACTGAGAAACCAGAGTAAAAGTTTCACCTGCAAACCGTTCCCTCTGTGCTAGATGAACGAACGTCTCTCCACATGCTCATTTCTGAGAGATAAGTATGTGTGAAAGCCGTCCTTCACCTAGCTGGTTGGGAATACAAAGTTTCTTTTCAGTTGCTAACTCCACTCCATACATATATGGGGAGGTACGAGCTCCAACTCGGTTTTACAGTGAAAACTGCAGGAACTTCAAACCGGCTCAAGGAAACAGACTTAGAAACCAGAGAATAGTTTCCCCTGCAACCCGTTCCCTTTGTGCTAGATGAACGAGAGTCTCTCTAAATGCTCAGTTCTGAGAGATAATTGTGTGTGAAAGCCGTCCTTCAACTAGCTTGTTGGGAACACAAATTTTCTTTTCAGTTGCAAACTCCACTCCATACATAAATAAGGGTTGGTAAGAGCTCCAACTCGGTTTTACAGTGAAGACTGCAGGAACTTCAAACCGGCACTAGGAAACACACTGAGAAACCAGAATTAATTTCCCCTGCAACCCGTTCCCTTTGTGCTAGATGAACGAACGTCTCTCCACATGCTAATTTCTGAGATTTAAGTGTGTTTGAAAGCCGTCCTTCACCTAGCTTGTTGGGAACACAAAGTTACTTTTCAGTTCCAAACTCCACTCCAAACATATATATGTTTAGGTACGAGCTCCAAGTCTGTTTTACAGTGAAAACTGCAGGAAATTCAAACCGGCAGTAGGAAAAAGACTGAGAAATCAGAGTAAAAGTTTCTCCTGCAAACCGTTCCATTTGTGCTAGATGAACGAACGTCTCTCCACATGCTCAGTTCTGAGAGATAAGTGTGTGTGAAAGCCTTCCTTCACCTAGCATGATGGGAACACAATGTTTCTTTTCACTTGCAAACTCCACTCCTTACATATATATGGGGAGGTACGAGCTCCAAATCGGTTTTACAGTGAAAACTGCAGGAACTTCAAACCGGCACTAGGAAACACACTGAGAAACCAGAAAAAATTTCCCCCGCAACCCGTACCCTTTGTGGTAGATTAACGAACGTCTCTCCACATGCTCAGTTCTGAGAGATAAGTGTGTGTGAAAGCCGTCCTTCACCTAGCTTGTTGGGAACACAAAGATTCTTTTCAGTTGCAAACTCCATTCCATTCATATATATGGGGAGGTATGAGCTCCAACTCGGATTTACAGTGAAAACTGCAGGAACTTCAAACCGGCACTAGGAAACAGACTGAGAAACCAGAGAAAAAGTTTCCCCTGCAACCCGTTCCCTTTGTGCTAAATGAAAGAAAGTCTCTCCACATGATCTGTTCTGAGAGATAAATGTGTGTGAAAGCCGTCCTTCACCTAGCTTGTTGGGAACACAAAGTTTCTTTTCAGTTGCAAACTCCACTCCATACATATTTAGGGGAGGAACGAGCTCCAACTCGGTTTTACAGTGAAAACTGCAGGAACTTCTAACCGGCACTAGGAAACAGTCTGAGAAACCAGAGTAAAAGTTTCAATTGCAACCCGTTCCCTTTGTGCTAGATGAACGAACGTCTCTCCACATGCTCAGTTCTGAGAGATAAGTGTGTGTGAAAGCCGGCCTTCACCTAGCTTTTTGTGAGCACAAAATTTCTTTTCACTTGCAAATTCCACTCCATAAATATATATATGGGGAGGTACGAGTTCCAACTCGGTTTTACAGTGAATACTGCAGGAACATCAAACTGGCAGTAGGAAACAGACTTAAAAACCAGAGTAAAAGTTTTCCTGCCATCCGTTCCCTTTGTGCTTGATGAACGAAAGTCTCTCCACATGCTAAGTTCTGAGAGATAAGTGTGAGTGAAAGCCGTCCTTCACATAGATTGTTGGGAAAACAAAGTTTCTTTACACTTGCAAACTAAAATCCATACATATATTTGGGGAGGTTCGAGCTCCATCTCGGATTTACAGTGAAAACTGCAGGAAATTCAAACCGGCTCTAGGAAACAGACTGAGAAACCAGAGTAAATGTTTCTCCTGCAACCCGTTCCTTTGTGCTAGATGAACGAACGTCTCTCCACATGCTCAGTTCTGAGAGGTAAGTGTGTTTGAAAGCCGTCCTTCACCTAGCTTGTTGGGAACACAAAGTTTATTTTCAGTTGCAAACTCCACTCCATACATATATATGGGGAGCTACGAGCTCCAAGTCGGTTTTACAGTGAAAACTGCAGGAACTTCAACCGGCACTAGGAAACAGACTGAGAAATCAGAGAAAAAGTTTCTCCTGCAAACCGTTCCATTTGTGCTAGATGAACGAACGTCTCTCCACATGCTCAGTTCTGAGAGATAAGTGTGTATGAAAGCCGAACTTCACCTAGCTTGTTGGGAACACAATGTTTCTTTTCACATGCAAACACCACTCCATACATATATAGGGGAGGTACTAGCTCCAAATCGGTTTTACAGTGAAAACTGCAGGAACTTCAAACCGGCACTAGGAAAGAGACTGAGAAACCAGAGTAAAAGTTTCTCCTGCAACCCTTTCACTTTGAGCAAGATGAACGAACATCTCTCCATATGCTCAGTTCTGAGAGATAAGTGTGTGTGAAAGCCGTCCTTCACCTAGCTTGTTGGGAACACAAACTTTCTTTTCAGTTCCAAACTCCAGTCCATACATATATATGGGGAGGTACGAGCTCTAAGTCGGTTTTACAGTGAAAACTGCAGGAACTTCAAACCGGCATTAGGAAACAGAGTGAGAAATCAAGTACAAGTTTCACCTGCAAACCATTCCCTTTGTGCTAGATGAACGAACGTCTCTCCACATGCTCAGTTCTGAGAGATAAGTGTGTGTGAAAGCCGTCCTTCACCTAGCTTGTTGGGAACACAAAGTTTCTTTTTACTTGCAAACTCCACTCCATACATATATATGGGAGGTACGAGCTCAAACTCGGTTTACTGTGAAAACTGCAGGAACTTCAAAACGGCAATATGAAACAGACTGAGAAACCAGAGTAAAAGGTTCTCCAGCAACCCTTTCCCTTTGTGTTAAATGAACGAACGTATCTCCACATGCTAATATCTGAGAGATAATTCTGTGTGAAAGCCGTCCTTCACATAGCTTGTTGGGAACAGAAAGTTTCTTTTCACTTGCAAACTACACTCCATACATATATATGGGGAGGTACGAGCTCCAACTCGGTTTTACAGTGAAAACTGCTGGAACTTCAAACCGGCACTAGGAAACAGACTGAGAAACCAGAGTAAAGTTTTCTCCTGCAACCCATTCCCTTTGTGCTAGATGAACGAACGTCTCTCCACATGCTCAGTTCTGAGAGATAAGTGTGTTTGAAAGCCGTCCTTCACCTAGCTTGTTGGGAACACAAAGTTTCTTTTCACTTGCAAATTCCACTCCATACATGTATATATGGGGAGGTACGAGCTCCAACCCTGTTTTACTGTGAAAACTGCAGGAACTTCAAACCGGCACTAGGAAACAGACTGAGAAACCAGATTAAAAGTTTTTCCTACAATCCGTTCCCTTTGTGCTTGATGAACGAACGTCTCTCCACATGCTCAGTTCTGAGAGATAAGTGTGTGTGAAAGCCGTCCTTCACATAGCTTGTTGGGAACACAAAATTTCTTTTTACTTTCAAACTCCACTCCATACATATATATGGGGAGGTACGAGCTCCAACTCAGATTTACAGTGAAAACTGCAGTAACTTCAAACCGGCACTAGGAAAAATACTGAGAAACCAAAGTAAAAGTTTCTCCTGCAACCCGTTCCCTTTGTGCTAGATTAACGAACGTCTCTCCACATGATCAGTTCTGAGACAAAAGTATGTTTGAAAGCCGTCATTCACATAGCTTGTTGGGAACACAAAGTTTCTTTTCAGTTGCAAACTCCACTCCATAAATATATATGTGGAGGTACGAGTTCCAAATCGGGTTTACAGTGAAAACTGCTGGAACTTCAAACCGGCACTAGGAAACAGACTGAGAAACCAGAGTAAAAGTTTCTCCAGCAATCCGTTCCCTTTGTGCTAGATGAACGAACGTCTCTCCACATGCTCTGTTCTGAGAGATAAGTGTGTGTGAAAGCCGTCCTTCAACTAGATTGTTGGGAACACAAAGTTTCTTTTCAGTTGCAAACTCCAGTCCATACATATATATGGGGAGGTACGAGCTCCAACTCGGTTTTACAGTGAAAACTGCAGGAACTTCAAACTGGCACGAGGAAACAGACTGAGAACCCAGAGTAAAATTTTCCCCTGCAACCCGTTCCCTTTGTGCTAGATGAACGAACGTCTCCCCACATGCTCAGTTCTGAGAGGAAATTGTGTTTGAAAGCCGCCCTTCACCAAGCTTTTTGGGAACACAAAGTTTCTTTTCACTTGCAAACTCCAATCCATATATATATATGGGAGGTTCGAGCTCCAACTCGGTTTTACAGTGAAAACTGCTGGAACTTCATAACGGCACAAGAAACAGACTGAGAAACCAGAGTAAATGTTTCTCCTGCAACCCGTTCCCTTTGTGCTAGATGAACGAACGTCTCTCCACATGCTAGGTTCTGGGAGATAAGTGTGTGTGAAAGCCGTCCTTCAACTAGCTTGTTGGGAACACAAAATTTCATTTGAGTTCCAACTCCAATCCATAAATATATATGGGGAAGTACGTGCTGCAACTCGGTTTTACAGTGAAAACTCAGGAAATTCAAACCGACACTAGGAAACAGACTGAGAAAACAGAGTAATAGTTCCTCCTGCAAACCGTTCCCTTTATGCTAGATGAACGAACGTCTCTCCACATGCTCAGTTCAGAGAGAATATTGTGTGTGAAAGCCGTCCTTCACCTAGCTTGTTGGGAACACAAAGTTTCTTTTCACTTGCAAACTCCACTCCATACATATATATGGGGAGGTACGAGCTCCAACTCGGTTTTACAGTGAAAACTGCTGGAACTTCAAACGGGCACTAGGAAACCGACTGAGAAACCAGAGTTAAAATTTCACCTGCAACCCGTTCCCTTTGTGCTAGATGAACGAACGTCTCTCCAAATGCTCAGTTCTGAGAGATAAGTGTGTGTGAAACCCGTCCTTCACCTAACTTGTTGGGAACACAAAGTTTCTTTTCAGTTGCAAACTCCAATCCATACATATATATGGGGAGGTACGAGCTCCATCTCCGTTTTACAGTGAAAAATGCCGGAACTTCAACCCGGCACAAGGAAAAAGACTGAGAAACCAGAGTAACAGTTTCTCCTGCAACCCGTTCCCTTTGTGCCAGATGAACGAACGTCTCTGCCCATGCTCAGTTCTGAGAGATAATTGTGTGTGAAAGCCGTAGTTCACCTAGCTTTTTGGGAACACAAAGTTACTTTTCACTTGCAAACTCCACTCCATACATATGTATGGGGAGGAACGAGGTCCAACTCGGTTTTAAAGTGAAAACTGCTGGAACTTCAAACGGGCACTAGGAAGCAGACTGAGAAACCAGAGAAAAAGTTTCCCCTGCAACCCATTCCTTTGTGCTAAATGAAAGAAAGTCTCTCCACATGATCTGTTCTGAGAGATAAATGTGTGTGAAAGCCGTCCTTCACCTAGCTTGTTGGGAACACAAAGTTTCTTTTTAGTTGCAAACTCCACTCCATACATATATAGGGGAGGTACGAGCTCCAACTCGGTTTTACAGTGAAAACTGCAGGAACGTCAAACCGGCACTAGGAAACAGACTGAGAAACCAGAGTAAAAGTTTCACCTGCAAACCGTTCCCTCTGTGCTAGATGAACGAACGTCTCTCCACATGCTCATTTCTGAGAGATAAGTATGTGTGAAAGCCGTCCTTCACCTAGCTTGTTGGGAACACAAAGTTTCTTTTCAGTTGCTAACTCCACTCCAGACATATATAGGGGAGGTACGAGCTCCAACTCGGTGTTACAGTGAAAACTGCAGGAACTTCTAACCGGCACTAGGAAACAGACTGAGAAACCAGAGTAAAAGTTTCACCTGCAACCCGTTCCCTCTGTGCTAGATGAACGAACGTCTCTCCACATGCTCATTTTGAGAGATAATTATGTGTGAAAGCCGTCCTTCACCTAGCTTGTTGGGAACACAAAGTTTCTTTTCAGTTGCTAACTCCACTCCAGACATATATAGGGGAGGTACGAGCTCCAACTCGGTGTTACAGTGAAAACTGCAGGAACTTCTAACCGGCACTAGGAAACAGACTGAGAAACCAGAGTACAAGTTTCAACTGCAACCCGTTCCCTTTGTGCTAGATGAACGAACGTCTCTCCACATGCTCAGTTCTGAGAGATAAGTGTGTGTGAAAGCCGGCCTTCACCTAGCATTTTGTGAGCACAAAATTTCTTTTCACTTGCAAATTCCACTCCATAAATATATATATGGGGAGGTACGAGTTCCAACTCGGTTTTACAGTGAATACTGCAGTAACATCAAACGGGCAGTAGGAAACATACTTAAAAACCAGAGTAAAAGTTTTCCTGCAATCCGTTCCCTTTGTGCTTGATGAACGAAAGTCTCTCCACATGCTAAGTTCTGAGAGATAAGTGTGAGTGAAAGCCGTCCTTCACATAGATTGTTGGGAACACAAAGTTTCTTTACACTTGCAAACTAAAATCCATACATATATATGGGGAGGTTCGAGGTCCATCTCGGATTTACAGTGAAAACTGCAGGAAATTCAAACCGGCTCTAGGAAACAGACTGAGAAACCAGAGTAAATGTTTCTCCTGCAACCCGTTCCTTTGTGCTAGATGAACGAACGTCTCTCCACATGCTCAGTTCTGAGAGGTAAGTGTGTTTGAAAGCCGTCCTTCACCTAGCTTGTTGGGAACACAAAGTTTATTTTCAGTTGCAAACTCCACTCCATAAATATATATGGGGAGCTACGAGCTCCAAGTCGGTTTTACAGTGAAAACTGCAGGAACTTCACACCGGCACTAGGAAACAGACTGAGAAATCAGAGAAAAAGTTTCTCCTGCAAACCGTTCCATTTGTGCTAGATGAACGAACGTCTCTCCACATGCTCAGTTCTGAGAGATAAGTGTGTATGAAAGCCGAACTTCACCTAGCTTGTTGGGAACACAATGTTTCTTTTCACTTGCAAACACCACTCCATACATATATAGGGGAGGTACTAGCTCCAAATCGGTTTTACAGTGAAAACTGCAGGAACTTAAAACCGGCACTAGGAAAGAGACTGAGAAACCAGAGTAAAAGTTTCTCTTGCAAACCTTTCACTTTGAGCAAGATGAACGAACATCTCTCCATATGCTCAGTTCTGAGAGATAAGTGTGTGTGAAAGCCGTCCTTCAACTACCTTGTTGGGAACACAAATTTTCTTTTCAGTTGCAAACTCCACTCCATACATAAATAAGGGTTGGTAAGAGCTCCAACTCGGTTTTACAGTGAAGACTGCAGGAACTTCAAACCGGCACTAGGAAACACACTGAGAAACCAGAATTAATTTCCCCTGCAACCCGTTCCCTTTGTGCTAGATGAACGAACGTCTCTCCACATGCTCAGTTCTGAGAGTTAAGTGTGTTTGAAAGCCGTCCTTCACCTAGCTTGTTGGGAACACAAAGTTACTTTTCAGTTCCAAACTCCACTCCAAACATATATATGTTGAGGTACGAGATCCAAGTCTGTTTTACAGTGAAAACTGCAGGAAATTCAAACCGTCAGTAGGAAAAAGACTGAGAAATCAGAGTAAAAGTTTCTCCTGCAAACCGTTCCCTTTGTGCTAGATGAACGAACGTCTCTCCACATGCTCAGTTCTGAGAGATAAGTGTGTGTGAAAGCCTTCCTTCACCTAGCATGATGGGAACACAATGTTTCTTTTCACTTGCAAACCCCACTCCTTACATATATATGGGGAGGTACGAGCTCCAACTCGGTTTTACAGGGAAAACTGCAGGAACTTCAAACCGGCACTAGGAAACACCCTGAGAAACCAGAAAAAATTTCCTCCGCAACCCGTTCCCTTTGTGCTAGATTAACGAACGTCTCTCCACATGCTCAGTTCTCAGAGATAAGTGTGTGTGAAAGCCGTCCTTCACCTAGCTTGTTGGGAACACAAAGATTCTTTTCAGTTGCAAACTCCATTCCATACATATATATGGGGAGGTATGAGCTCCAACTCGGATTTACAGTGATAACTGCAGGAAATTCAAACCGGCACTAGGAAACAGACTGAGAAACCAGAGAAAAAGTTTCCCCTGCAACCCGTTCCCTTTGTGCTAAATGAAAGAAAGTCTCTCCACATGATCTGTTCTGAGAGATAAATGTGTGTGAAAGCCGTCCTTCACTTAGCTTGTTGGGAACACAAAGTTTCTTTTCAGTTGCAAACTCCACTCCATACATATATAGGGGAGGTACGAGCTCCAACTCGGTTTTACAGTGAAAACTGCAGGAACTTCTAACCGGCACTAGGAAACAGACTGAGAAACCAGAGTAAAACTTTCAATTGCAACCCGTTCCCTTTGTGCTAGATGAACGAACGTCTCTCCACATGCTCAGTTCTGAGAGATAAGTTTGTGTGAAAGCCTGCCTTCACCTAGCTTTTTGTGAGCACAAAATTTCTTTTCACTTGCAAATTCCACTCCATAAATATATATATGGGGAGGTACGAGTTCCAACTCGGTTTTACAGTGAATACTGCAGGAACATCAAACCGGCAGTAGGAAACAGACTTAAAAACCAGAGTAAAAGTTTTCCTGCAATCCGTTCCCTTTGTGCTTGATGAACGAAAGTCTCTCCACATGCTAAGTTCTGAGAGATAAGTGTGAGTGAAAGCCGTCCTTCACATAGATTGTTGGGAACACAAAGTTTCTTTACACTTGCAAACTAAAATCCATACATATATATGGGGAGGTTCGAGCTCCATCACGGATTTACAGTGAAAACTGCAGGAAATTCAAACCGGCTCTAGGAAACAGACTGAGAAACCAGAGTAAATGTTTCTCCTGCAACCCGTTCCTTTGTGCTAGATGAACGAACGTCTCTCCACATGCTCAGTTCTGAGAGGTAAGTGTGTTTGAAAGCCGTCCTTCACCTAGCTTGTTGGGAACACAAAGTTTATTTTCAGTTGCAAACTCCACTCCATACATATATATGGGGAGGTACGAGCTCCAACTCGGTTTTACAGTGAAAACTGCTGGAACTTCAAACGGGCACTAGGAAACCGACTGAGAAACCAGAGTTAAAATTTCACCTGCAACCCGTTCCCTTTGTGCTAGATGAACGAAAGTCTCTCCAAATGCTCAGTTCTGAGAGATAAGTGTGTGTGAAACCCGTCCTTCACCTAACTTGTTGGGAACACAAAGTTTCTTTTCAGTTGCAAACTCCACTCCATACATATATATGGGGAGGTACGAGCTCCATCTCCGTTTTACAGTGAAAATGCTGGAACTTCAACCCGGCACAAGGAAAAAGACTGAGAAACCAGAGTAGCAGTTTCTCCTGCAACCCTTTCCCTTTGTGCTAGATGAACGAACGTCTCTGCCCATGCTCAGTTCTGAGAGACAATTGTGTATGAAAGCCGTAGTTCACCTAGCTTTTTGGGAACACAAAGTTACTTTTCACTTGCAAACTCCACTCCATACATATGTATGGGGAGGAACGAGGTCCAACTCGGTTTTAAAGTGAAAACTGCTGGAACTTCAAACGGGCACTAGGAAGCAGACTGAGAAACCAGAGAAAAAGTTTCCCCTGCAACCCATTCCCTTTGTGCTAAATGAAAGAAAGTCTCTCCACATGATCTGTTCTGAGAGATAAATGTGTGTGAAAGCCGTCCTTCACCTAGCTTGTTGGGAACACAAAGTTTCTTTTTAGTTGCAAACTCCACTCCATACATATATAGGGGAGGTACGAGCTCCAACTCGGTTTTACAGTGAAAACTGCAGGAACTTCAAACCGGCACTAGGAAACAGACTGAGAAACCAGAGTAAAAGTTTCACCTGCAACCCGTTCCCTCTGTGCTAGATGAACGAACGTCTCTCCACATGCTCATTTCTGAGAGATAAGTATGTGTGAAAGCCGTCCTTCACCTAGCTTGTTGGGAACACAAAATTTCTTTTCACTTGCAAATTCCACTCCATAAATATATATATGGGGAGGTACGAGTTCCAACTCGGTTTTACAGTGAATACTGCATGAACATCAAACGGGCAGTAGGAAACATACTTAAAAACCAGAGTAAAAGTTTTCCTGCAATCCGTTCCCTTTGTGCTTGATGAACGAAAGTCTCTCCACATGCTAAGTTCTGAGAGATAAGTGTGAGTGAAAGCCGTCCTTCACATAGATTGTTGGGAACACAAAATTTCTTTACACTTGCAAACTAAAATCCATACATATATATGGGGAGGTTCGAGGTCCATCTCGGATTTACAGTGAAAACTGCAGGAAATTCAAACCGGATCTAGGAAACAGACTGAGAAACCAGAGTAAATGTTTCTCCTGCAACCCGTTCCTTTGTGCTAGATGAACGAACGTCTCTCCACATGCTCAGTTCTGAGAGGTAAGTGTGTTTGAAAGCCGTCCTTCACCTAGCTTGTTGGGAACACAAAGTTTATTTTCAGTTGCAAACTCCACTCCATACATATATATGGGGAGCTACGAGCTCCAAGTCGGTTTTACAGTGAAAACTGCAGGAACTTCAAACCGGCACTAGGAAACAGACTGAGAAATCAGAGAAAAAGTTTCTCCTGCAAACCGTTCCATTTGTGCTAGATGAACGAACGTCTCTCCACATGCTCAGTTCTGAGAGATAAGTGTGTATGAAAGCCGAACTTCACCTAGCTTGTTGGGAACACAATGTTTCTTTTCACTTGCAAACACCACTCCATACATATATAGGGGAGGTACTAGCTCCAAATCGGTTTTACAGTGAAAACTGCAGGAACTTCAAACCGGCACTAGGAAAGAGACTGAGAAACCAGAGTAAAAGTTTCTCTTGCAACCCTTTCACTTTGAGCAAGATGAACGAACATCTCTCCATATGCTCAGTTCTGAGAGATAAGTGTGTGTGAAAGCCGTCCTTCAACTAGCTTGTTGGGAACACAAATTTTCTTTTCAGTTGCAAACTCCACTCCATACATAAATAAGGGTTGGTAAGAGCTCCAACTCGGTTTTACAGTGAAGACTGCAGGAACTTCAAACCGGCACTAGGAAACACACTGAGAAACCAGAATTAATTTCCCCTGCAACCCGTTCCCTTTGTGCTAGATGAACGAACGTCTCTCCACATGCTCAGTTCTGAGAGTTAAGTGTGTTTGAAAGCCGTCCTTCACCTAGCTTGTTGGGAACACAAAGTTACTTTTCAGTTCCAAACTCCACTCCAAACATATATATGTTGAGGTACGAGCTCCAAGTCTGTTTTACAGTGAAAACTGCAGGAAATTCAAACCGTCAGTAGGAAAAAGACTGAGAAATCAGAGTAAAAGTTTCTCCTGCAAACAGTTCCCTTTGTGCTAGATGAACGAACGTCTCTCCACATGCTCAGTTCTGAGAGATAAGTGTGTGTGAAAGCCTTCCTTCACCTAGCATGATGGGAACACAATGTTTCTTTTCACTTGCAAACCCCACTCCTTACATATATATGGGGAGGTACGAGCTCCAACTCGGTTTTACAGGGAAAACTGCAGGAACTTCAAACCGGCACTAGGAAACACACTGAGAAACCAGAAAAAATTTCCCCCGCAACCCGTTCCCTTTGTGCTAGATTAACGAACGTCTCTCCACATGCTCAGTTCTCAGAGATAAGCGTGTGTGAAAGCCGTCCTTCACCTAGCTTGTTGGGAACACAAAGATTTTTTTCAGTTGCAAACTCCATTCCATACATATATATGGGGAGGTATGAGCTCCAACTCGGATTTACAGTGAAAACTGCAGGAACTTCAAACCGGCACTAGGAAACAGACTGAGAAACCAGAGAAAAAGTTTCCCCTGCAACCCGTTCCCTTTGTGCTAAATGAAAGAAAGTCTCTCCACATGATCTGTTCTGAGAGATAAATGTGTGTGAAAGCCGTCCTTCACTTAGCTTGTAGGGAACACAAAGTTTCTTTTCAGTTGCAAACTCCACTCCATACATATATAGGGGAGGTACGAGCTCCAACTCGGTTTTACAGTGAAAACTGCAGGAACTTCTAACCGGCACTAGGAAACAGACTGAGAAACCAGAGTAAAAGTTTCAATTGCAACCCGTTCCCTTTGTGCTAGATGAACGAACGTCTCTCCACATGCTCAGTTCTGAGAGATAAGTGTGTGTGAAAGCCGGCCTTCACCTAGCTTTTTGTGAGCACAAAATTTCTTTTCACTTGCAAATTCCACTCCATAAATATATATATGGGGAGGTACGAGTTCCAACTCGGTTTTACAGTGAATACTGCAGGAACATCAAACCGGCAGTAGGAAACAGACTTAAAAACCAGAGTAAAAGTTTTCCTGCAATCCGTTCCCTTTGTGCTTGATGAACGAAAGTCTCTCCACATGCTAAGTTCTGAGAGATAAGTGTGAGTGAAAGCCGTCCTTCACATAGATTGTTGGGAACACAAAGTTTCTTTACACTTGCAAACTAAAATCCATACATATATATGGGGAGGTTCGAGCTCCATCTCGGATTTACAGTGAAAACTGCAGGAAATTCAAACCAGCTCTAGGAAACAGACTGAGAAACCAGAGTAAATGTTTCTCCTGCAACCCGTTCCTTTGTGCTAGATGAACGAACGTCTCTCCACATGCTCAGTTCTGAGAGGTAAGTGTGTTTGAAAGCCGTCCTTCACCTAGCTTGTTGGGAACACAAAGTTTATTTTCAGTTGCAAACTCCACTCCATACATATATATGGGGAGCTACGAGCTCCAAGTCGGTTTTACAGTGAAAACTGCAGGAACTTCAAACCGGAACTAGGAAACAGACTGAGAAATCAGAGAAAAAGTTTCTCCTGCAAACCGTTCCATTTGTGCTAGATGAACGAACGTCTCTCCACATGCTCAGTTCTGAGAGATAAGTGTGTGTGAAAGCCGGCCTTCACCTAGCTTGTTGGGAACACAATGTTTCTTTTCACTTGCAAACACCACTCCATACATATATAGGGGAGGTACTAGCTCCAAATCGGTTTTACAGTGAAAACTGCAGGAACTTCAAACCGGCACTAGGAAAGAGACTGAGAAACCAGAGTAAAAGTTTCTCCTGCAACCCTTTCACTTTGAGCAAGATGAACGAACATCTCTCCATATGCTCAGTTCTGAGAGATAAGTGTGTGTGAAAGCCGTCCTTCAACTAGCTTGTTGGGAACACAAAGTTTCTTTTCAGTTCCAAACTCCAGTCCATACATATATATGGGGAGGTGCGAGCTCTAAGTCGGTTTTACAGTGAAAACTGCAGAAACTTCAAACCGGCATTAGGAAACAGTGTGAGAAATCAAGTACAAGTTTCACCTGCAAACCATTCCCTTTGTGCTAGATGAACGAACGTCTCTCCACATTCTCAGTTCTGAGAGATAAGTGTGTGTGAAAGCCGTCCTTCACCTAGCTTGTTGGGAACACAAAGTTTCTTTTTACTTGCAAACTCCACTCCATACATATATATGGGGAGGTACGAGCTCAAACTCGGTTTACTGTGAAAACTGCAGGAACTTCTAAACGGCAATATGAAACAGACAGAGAAACCAGAGTAAAAGGTTCTCCAGCAACCCTTTCCCTTTGTGTTAAATGAACGAACGTATCTCCACATGCTAATATCTGAGAGATAATTGTGTGTGAAAGCCGTCCTTCACATAGCTTGTTGGGAACAGAAAGTTTCTTTTCACTTGCAAACTCCACTCCATACATATATATGGGGAAGTACGAGCTCCAACTCGGTTTTACAGTGAAAACTGCTGGAAATTCAAACCGGCACTAGGAAACAGACTGAGAAACCAGAGTAAATTTTCTCCTGCAACCCATTCCCTTTGTGCTAGATGAACGAACGTCTCTCCACAAGCTCAGTTCTGAGAGATAAGTGTGTTTGAAAGCCGTCCTTCACCTAGCTTGTTGGGAACACAAAGTTTCTTTTCACTTGCAAATTCCACTCCATACATGTATATATGGGGAGGTACGAGCTCCAAACCTGTTTTACTGTGAAAACTGCAGGAAATTCAAACCGTCAGTAGGAAAAAGACTGAGAAATCAGAGTAAAAGTTTCTCCTGCAAACCGTTCCCTTTGTGCTAGATGAACGAACGTCTCTCCACATGCTCAGTTCTGAGAGATAAGTGTGTGTGAAAGCCTTCCTTCACCTAGCATGATGGGAACACAATGTTTCTTTTCACTTGCAAACCCCACTCCTTACATATATATGGGGAGGTACGAGCTCCAACTCGGTTTTACAGGGAAAACTGCAGGAACTTCAAACCGGCACTAGGAAACACACTGAGAAACCAGAAAAAATTTCCTCCGCAAACCGTTCCCTTTGTGCTAGATTAACGAACGTCTCTCCACATGCTCAGTTCTCAGAGATAAGTGTGTGTGAAAGCCGTCCTTCACCTAGCTTGTTGGGAACACAAAGATTCTTTTCAGTTGCAAACTCCATTCCATACATATATATGGGGAGGTATGAGCTCCAACTCGGATTTACAGTGAAAACTGCAGGAACTTCAAACCGGCACTAGGAAACAGACTGAGAAACCAGAGAAAAAGTTTCCCCTGCAACCCGTTCCCTTTGTGCTAAATGAAAGAATGTCTCTCCACATGATCTCTTCTGAGAGATAAATGTGTGTGAAAGCCGTCCTTCACTTAGCTTGTTGGGAACACAAAGTTTCTTTTCAGTTGCAAACTCCACTCCATACATATATAGGGGAGGTACGAGCTCCAACTCGGTTTTACAGTGAAAACTGCAGGAACTTCTAACCGGCACTAGGAAACAGACTGAGAAACCAGAGTAAAAGTTTCAATTGCAACCCGTTCCCTTTGTGCTAGATGAACGAACGTCTCTCCACATGCTCAGTTCTGAGAGATAAGTGTGTGTGAAAGCCGGCCTTCACCTAGCTTTTTGTGAGCACAAAATTTCTTTTCACTTGCAAATTCCACTCCATAAATATATATATGGGGAGGTACGAGTTCCAACTCGGTTTTACAGTGATTACTGCAGGAACATCAAACCGGCAGTAGGAAACAGACTTAAAAACCAGAGTAAAAGTTTTCCTGCAATCCGTTCCCTTTGTGCTTGATGAACGAAAGTCTCTCCACATGCTAAGTTCTGAGAGACAAGTGTGAGTGAAAGCCGTCCTTCACATAGATTGTTGGGAACACAAAGTTTCTTTACACTTGCAAACTAAAATCCATACATATATATGGGGAGGTTCGAGCTCCATCTCGGATTTACAGTGAAAACTGCAGGAAATTCAAACCGGCTCTAGGAAACAGACTGAGAAACCAGAGTAAATGTTTCTCCTGCAACCCATTCCTTTGTGCTAGATGAACGAACGTCTCTCCACATGCTCAGTTCTGAGAGGTAAGTGTGTTTGAAAGCCGTCCTTCACCTAGCTTGTTGGGAACACAAAGTTTATTTTCAGTTGCAAACTCCACTCCATACATATATATGGGGAGGTACGAGCTCCAACTCGGTTTTACAGTGAAAACTGCTGGAACTTCAAACGGGCACTAGGAAACCGACTGAGAAACCAGAGTTAAAATTTCACCTGCAACCCGTTCCCTTTGTGCTAGATGAACGAAAGTCTCTCCAAATGCTCAGTTCTGAGAGATTATTGTGTGTGAAACCCGTCCTTCACCTAACTTGTTGGGAACACAAAGTTTCTTTTCAGTTCCAAACTCCAGTCCATACATATATATGGGGAGGTGCGAGCTCTAAGTCGGTTTTACAGTGAAAACTGCAGAAACTTCAAACCGGCATTAGGAAACAGTGTGAGAAATCAAGTACAAGTTTCACCTGCAAACCATTCCCTTTGTGCTAGATGAACGAACGTCTCTCCACATTCTCAGTTCTGAGAGATAAGTGTGTGTGAAAGCCGTCCTTCACCTAGCTTGTTGGGAACACAAAGTTTCTTTTTACTTGCAAACTCCACTCCATACATATATATGGGGAGGTACGAGCTCAAACTCTTTTTACTGTGAAAACTGCAGGAACTTCAAAACGGCAATATGAAACAGACAGAGAAACCAGAGTAAAAGGTTCTCCAGCAACCCTTTCCCTTTGTGTTAAATGAACGAACGTATCTCCACATGCTAATATCTGAGAGATAATTGTGTGTGAAAGCCGTCCTTCACATAGCTTGTTGGGAACAGAAAGTTTCTTTTCACTTGCAAACTCCAATCCATACATATATATGGGGAAGTACGAGCTCCAACTCGGTTTTACAGTGAAAACTGCTGGAACTTCAAACCGGCACTAGGAAACAGACTGAGAAACCAGAGTAAATTTTCTCCTGCAACCCATTCCCTTTGTGCTAGATGAACGAACGTCTCTCCACATGCTCAGTTCTGAGAGATAAGTGTGTTTGAAAGCCGTCCTTCACCTAGCTTGTTGGGAACACAAAGTTTCTTTTCACTTGCAAATTCCACTCCATACATGTATATATGGGGAGGTACGAGCTCCAACCCTGTTTTACTGTGAAAACTGCAGGAAATTCAAACCGTCAGTAGGAAAAAGACTGAGAAATCAGAGTAAAAGTTTCTCCTGCAAACCGTTCCCTTTGTGCTAGATGAACGAACGTCTCTCCACATGCTCAGTTCTGAGAGATAAGTGTGTGTGAAAGCCTTCCTTCACCTAGCATGATGGGAACACAATGTTTCTTTTCACTTGCAAACCCCACTCCTTACATATATATGGGGAGGTACGAGCTCCAACTCTGTTTTACAGGGAAAACTGCAGGAACTTCAAACCGGCACTAGGAAACACCCTGAGAAACCAGAAAAAATTTCCTCCGCAACCCGTTCCCTTTGTGCTAGATTAACGAACGTCTCTCCACATGCTCAGTTCTCAGAGATAAGTGTGTGTGAAAGCCGTCCTTCACCTAGCTTGTTGGGAACACAAAGATTCTTTTCAGTTGCAAACTCCATTCCATACATATATATGGGGAGGTATGAGCTCCAACTCGGATTTACAGTGAAAACTGCAGGAACTTCAAACCGGCACTAGGAAACAGACTGAGAAACCAGAGAAAAAGTTTCCCCTGCAACCCGTTCCCTTTGTGCTAAATGAAAGAAAGTCTCTCCACATGATCTGTTCTGAGAGATAAATGTGTGTGAAAGCCGTCCTTCACTTAGCTTGTTGGGAACACAAAGTTTCTTTTCAGTTGCAAACTCCACTCCATACATATATAGGGGAGGTACGAGCTCCAACTCGGTTTTACAGTGAAAACTGCAGGAACTTCTAACCGGCACTAGGAAACAGACTGAGAAACCAGAGTAAAAGTTTCAATTGCAACCCGTTCCCTTTGTGCTAGATGAACGAACGTCTCTCCACATGCTCAGTTCTGAGAGATAAGTGTGTGTGAAAGCCGGCCTTCACCTA
Organism: Camelus bactrianus; assembly: GCF_048773025.1. Classification (NCBI taxonomy): domain Eukaryota; kingdom Metazoa; phylum Chordata; class Mammalia; order Artiodactyla; family Camelidae; genus Camelus; species Camelus bactrianus. The sequence goes on along the minus strand of NC_133539.1, from coordinate 136,741,067 downwards.
GCTTTTTGTGAGCACAAAATTTCTTTTCACTTGCAAATTCCACTCCATAAATATATATATGAGGAGGTACGAGTTCTAACTCGGTTTTACAGTGAATACTGCAGGAACATCAAACCGGCAGTAGGAAACAGACTTAAAAACCAGAGTAAAAATTTTCCTGCAATCCGTTCCCTTTGTGCTTGATGAACGAAAGTCTCTCCACATGCTAAGTTCTGAGAGACAAGTGTGAGTGAAAGCCGTCCTTCACATAGATTGTTGGGAACACAAAGTTTCTTTACACTTGCAAACTAAAATCCATACATATATATGGGGAGGTTCGAGCTCCATCTCGGATTTACAGTGAAAACTGCAGGAAATTCAAACCGGCTCTAGGAAACAGACTGAGAAACCAGAGTAAATGTTTCTCCTGCAACCCGTTCCTTTGTGCTAGATGAACGAACGTCTCTCCACATGCTCAGTTCTGAGAGGTAAGTGTGTTTGAAAGCCGTCCTTCACCTAGCTTGTTGGGAACACAAAGTTTATTTTCAGTTGCAAACTCCACTCCATACATATATATGGGGAGGTACGAGCTCCAACTCGGTTTTACAGTGAAAACTGCTGGAACTTCAAACAGGCACTAGGAAACCGACTGAGAAACCAGAGTTAAAATTTCACCTGCAACCCGTTCCCTTTGTGCTAGATGAACGAAAGTCTCTCCAAATGCTCAGTTCTGAGAGATAATTGTGTGTGAAACCCGTCCTTCACCTAACTTGTTGGGAACACAAAGTTTCTTTTCAGTTGCAAACTCCACTCCATACATATATATGGGGAGGTACGAGCTCCATCTCCGTTTTACAGTGAAAATGCCGGAACTTCAACCCGGCACAAGGAAAAAGACTGAGAAACCAGAGTAGCAGTTTCTCCTGCAACCCTTTCCCTTTGTGCTAGATGAACGAACGTCTCTGCCCATGCTCAGTTCTGAGAGATAATTGTGTTTGAAAGCCGTAGTTCACCTAGCTTTTTGGGAACACAAAGTTACTTTTCACTTGCAAACTCCACTCCATACGTATGTATGGGGAGGAACGAGGTCCAACTCGGTTTTAAAGTGAAAACTGCTGGACCTTCAAACGGGCACTAGGAAGCAGACTGAGAAACCAGAGAAAAAGTTTCCCCTGCAACCCATTCCCTTTGTGCTAAATGAAAGAAGTCTCTCCACATGATCTGTTCTGAGAGATAAATGTGTGTGAAAGCCGTCCTTCACTTAGCTTGTTGGGAACACAAAGTTTCTTTTCAGTTGCAAACTCCACTCCATACATATATAGGGGAGGTACGAGCTCCAACTCGGTTTTACAGTGAAAACTGCAGGAACTTCTAACCGGCACTAGGAAACAGACTGAGAATCCAGAGTAAAAGTTTCAATTGCAACCCGTTCCCTTTGTGCTAGATGAACGAACGTCTCTCCACATGCTCAGTTCTGAGAGATAAGTGTGTGTGAAAGCCGGCCTTCACCTAGCTTTTTGTGAGCACAAAATTTCTTTTCACTTGCAAATTCCACTCCATAAATATATATATGGGGAGGTACGAGTTCCAACTCGGTTTTACAGTGAATACTGCAGGAACATCAAACCGGCAGTAGGAAACAGACTTAAAAACCAGAGTAAAAGTTTTCCTGCAATCCGTTCCCTTTGTGCTTGATGAACGAAAGTCTCTCCACATGCTAAGTTCTGAGAGATAAGTGTGAGTGAAAGCCGTCCTTCACATAGATTGTTGGGAACACAAAGTTTCTTTACACTTGCAAACTAAAATCCATACATATATATGGGGAGGTTCGAGCTCCATCTCGGATTTACAGTGAAAACTGCAGGAAATTCAAACCGGCTCTAGGAAACAGACTGAGAAACCAGAGTAAATGTTTCTCCTGCAACCCGTTCCTTTGTGCTAGATGAACGAACGTCTCTCCACATGCTCAGTTCTGAGAGGTAAGTGTGTTTGAAAGCCGTCCTTCACCTAGCTTGTTGGGAACACAAAGTTTATTTTCAGTTGCAAAATCCACTCCATACATATATATGGGGAGATACGAGCTCCAAGTCGGTTTTACAGTGAAAACTGCAGGAACTTCAAACCGGCACTAGGAAACAGACTGAGAAATCAGAGAAAAAGTTTCTCCTGCAAACCGTTCCATTTGTGCTAGATGAACGAACGTCTCTCCACGTGCTCAGTTCTGAGAGATAAGTGTGTGTGAAAGCCGGCCTTCACCTAGCTTGTTGGGAACACAATGTTTCTTTTCACTTGCAAACACCACTCCATACATATATAGGGGAGGTACTAGCTCCAAATCGGTTTTACAGTGAAAACTGCAGGAACTTCAAACCGGCACTAGGAAAGAGACTGAGAAACCAGAGTAAAAGTTTCTCCTGCAACCCTTTCACTTTGAGCAAGATGAACGAACATCTCTCCATATGCTCAGTTCTGAGAGATAAGTGTGTGTGAAAGCCGTCCTTCAACTAGCTTGTTGGGAACACAAAGTTTCTTTTCAGTTCCAAACTCCAGTCCATACATATATATGGGGAGGTGCGAGCTCTAAGTCGGTTTTACAGTGAAAACTGCAGAAACTTCAAACCGGCATTAGGAAACAGTGTGAGAAATCAAGTACAAGTTTCACCTGCAAACCATTCCCTTTGTGCTAGATGAACGAACGTCTCTCCACATTCTCAGTTCTGAGAGATAAGTGTGTGTGAAAGCCGTCCTTCACCTAGCTTGTTGGGAACACAAAGTTTCTTTTTACTTGCAAACTCCACTCCATACATATATATGGGGAGGTACGAGCTCAAACTCGGTTTACTGTGAAAACTGCAGGAACTTCAAAACGGCAATATGAAACAGACAGAGAAACCAGAGTAAAAGGTTCTCCAGCAACCCTTTCCCTTTGTGTTAAATGAACGAACGTATCTCCACATGCTAATATCTGAGAGATAATTGTGTGTGAAAGCCGTCCTTCACATAGCTTGTTGGGAACAGAAAGTTTCTTTTCACTTGCAAACTCCACTCCATACATATATATGGGGAAGTACAAGCTCCAACTCGGTTTTACAGTGAAAACTGCTGGAACTTCAAACCGGCACTAGGAAACAGACTGAGAATCCAGAGTAAATGTTTCTCCTGCAACCCATTCCCTTTGTGCTAGATGAACGAACGTCTCTCCACATGCTCAGTTCTGAGAGATAAGTGTGTTTGAAAGCCGTCCTTCACCTAGCTTGTTGGGAACACAAAGTTTCTTTTCACTTGCAAATTCCACTCCATACATGTATATATGGGGAGGTACGAGCTCCAACCCTGTTTTACTATGAAAACTGCAGGAACTTCAAACCGGCACTAGGAAACAGACTGAGAAACCAGATTAAAAGTTTTTCCTGCAATCCGTTCCCTTTGTGCTTGATGAACGAACTTCTCTCCACATGCTCAGTTCTGAAAGATAAGTGTGTGTGAAAGCCGTCCTTCACATAGCTTGTTGGGAACACAAAATTTCTTTTTACTTTCAAACTCCACTCCATACATATATATGGGGAGGTACGAGCTCCAACTCAGATTTACAGTGAAAACTGCAGTAACTTCAAACCGGCACTAGGAAAAATACTGAGAAACCAAAGTAAAAGTTTCTCCTGCAACCCGTTCCCTTTGTGCTAGATGAACGAACGTCTCTCCACATGATCAGTTCTGAGACAAAAGTATGTTTGAAAGCCGTCATTCACATAGCTTGTTGGGAACACAAAGTTTCTTTTCAGTTGCAAACTCCACTCCATAAATATATATGTGGAGGTACGAGTTCCAAATCGGGTTTACAGTGAAAACTGCTGGAACTTCAAACCGGCACTAGGAAACAGACTGAGAAACCAGAGTAAAAGTTTCTCCAGCAATCCGTTCCCTTTGTGCTAGATGAACGAACGTCTCTCCACATGCTCTGTTCTGAGAGATAAGTGTGTGTGAAAGCCGTCCTTCAACTAGATTGTTTGGAACACAAAGTTTCTTTTCAGTTGCAAACTCCAGTCCATACATATATATGGGGAGGTACGAGCTCCAACTCGGTTTTACAGTGAAAACTGCAGGAACTTCAAACTGGCACTAGGAAACAGACTGAGAACCCAGAGTAATATTTTCCCCTGCAAACCGTTCCCTTTGTGCTAGATGAACGAACGTCTCCCCACATGCTCAGTTCTGAGAGGAAATTGTGTTTGAAAGCCGCCCTTCACCTAGCTTTTTGGGAACACAAAGTTTCTTTTCACTTGCAAACTCCAATCCATATATATATATGGGAGGTACTAGCTCCAAATCGGTTTTACAGTGAAAACTGCAGGAACTTCAAACCGGCACTAGGAAAGAGACTGAGAAACCAGAGTAAAAGTTTCTCCTGCAACCCTTTCACTTTGAGCAAGATGAACGAACATCTCTCCATATGCTCAGTTCTGAGAGATAAGTGTGTGTGAAAGCCGTCCTTCAACTAGCTTGTTGGGAACACAAAGTTTCTTTTCAGTTCCAAACTCCAGTCCATACATATATATGGGGAGGTGCGAGCTCTAAGTCGGTTTTACAGTGAAAACTGCAGAAACTTCAAACCGGCATTAGGAAACAGTGTGAGAAATCAAGTACAAGTTTCACCTGCAAACCATTCCCTTTGTGCTAGATGAACGAACGTCTCTCCACATTCTCAGTTCTGAGAGATAAGTGTGTGTGAAAGCCGTCCTTCACCTAGCTTGTTGTGAACACAAAGTTTCTTTTTACTTGCAAACTCCACTCCATACATATATATGGGGAGGTACGAGCTCAAACTCGGTTTACTGTGAAAACTGCAGGAACTTCAAAACGGCAATATGAAACAGACAGAGAAACCAGAGTAAAAGGTTCTCCAGCAACCCTTTCCCTTTGTGTTAAATGAACGAACGTATCTCCACATGCTAATATCTGAGAGATAATTGTGTGTGAAAGCCGTCCTTCACATAGCTTGTTGGGAACAGAAAGTTTCTTTTCACTTGCAAACTCCACTCCATACATATATATGGGGAAGTACAAGCTCCAACTCGGTTTTACAGTGAAAACTGCTGGAACTTCAAACCGGCACTAGGAAACAGACTGAGAAACCAGAGTAAAGGTTTCTCCTGCAACCCATTCCCTTTGTGCTAGATGAACGAACGTCTCTCCACATGCTCAGTTCTGAGAGATAAGTGTGTTTGAAAGCCGTCCTTCACCTAGCTTGTTGGGAACACAAAGTTTCTTTTCACTTGCAAATTCCACTCCATACATGTATATATGGGGAGGTACGAGCTCCAACCCTGTTTTACTGTGAAAACTGCAGGAACTTCAAACCGGCACTAGGAAACAGACTGAGAAACCAGATTAAAAGTTTTTCCTGCAATCCGTTCCCTTTGTGCTTGATGAACGAACTTCTCTCCACATGCTCAGTTCTGAAAGATAAGTGTGTGTGAAAGCCGTCCTTCACATAGCTTGTTGGGAACACAAAATTTCTTTTTACTTTCAAACTCCACTCCATACATATATATGGGGAGGTACGAGCTCCAACTCAGATTTACAGTGAAAACTGAAGTAACTTCAAACCGGCACTAGGAAAAATACTGAGAAACCAGAGTAACAGTTTCTCCTGCAATCCGTTCCCTTTGTGCTAGATGAACGAACGTCTCTCCACATGATCAGTTCTGAGACAAAAGTATGTTTGAAAGCCGTCATTCACATAGCTTGTTGGGAACACAAAGTTTCTTTTCAGTTGCAAACTCCACTCCATAAATATATATGTGGAGGTACGAGTTCCAAATCGGGTTTACAGTGAAAACTGCTGGAACTTCAAACCGGCACTAGGAAACAGACTGAGAAACCAGAGTAAAAGTTTCTCCAGCAATCCGTTCCCTTTGTGCTAGATGAACGAACGTCTCTCCACATGCTCTGTTCTGAGAGATAAGTGTGTGTGAAAGCCGTCCTTCAACTAGATTGTTTGGAACACAAAGTTTCTTTTCAGTTGCAAACTCCAGTCCATACATATATATGGGGAGGTACGAGCTCCAACTCGGTTTTACAGTGAAAACTGCAGGAACTTCAAACTGGCACTAGGAAACAGACTGAGAACCCAGAGTAATATTTTCCCCTGCAAACCGTTCCCTTTGTGCTAGATGAACGAACGTCTCCCCACATGCTCAGTTCTGAGAGGAAATTGTGTTTGAAAGCCGCCCTTCACCTAGCTTTTTGGGAACACAAAGTTTCTTTTCACTTGCAAACTCCAATCCATATATATATATGGGAGGTTCGAGCTCCAACTCGGTTTTACAGTGAAAACTGCTGGAACTTCATAACGGAACAAGAAACAGACTGAGAAACCAGAGTAAATGTTTCTCCTGCAACCCGTTCCCTTTGTGCTAGATGAACGAACGTCTGTCCACATGCTAGGTTCTGGGAGATAAGTGTGTGTGAAAGCCGTCCTTCAACTAGCTTGTTGGGAACACAAAATTTCATTTGAGTTCCAACTCCAATCCATAAATATATATGGGGAAGTACGTGCTGCAACTCGGTTTTACAGTGAAAACTCAGGAAATTCAAAACGACACTAGGAAACAGACTGAGAAAACAGAGTAATAGTTTCTCCTGCAACCCGTTCCCTTTATGCTAGATGAACGAACGTCTCTCCACATGCTCAGTTCAGAGAGAAAATTGTGTGTGATAGCCGTCCTTCACCTAGCTTGTTGGGAACACAAAGTTTCTTTTCACTTGCAAACTCCACTCCATACATATATATGGGGAGGTACGAGCTCCAATCGGTTTTACAGTGAAAACTGCTGGAACTTCAAACGGGCACTAGGAAACCGACTGAGAAACCAGAGTTAAAATTTCTCCTGCAACCGGTTCCCTTTGTGCTAGATGAACGAACGTCTCTCCAAATGCTCAGTTCTGAGAGATAAGTGTGTGTGAAACCCGTCCTTCACCTAACTTGTTGGGAACACAAAGTTTCTTTTCAGTTGCAAACTCCACTCCATACATATATATGGGGAGGTACGAGCTCCATCTCCGTTTTACAGTGAAAAATGCCGGAACTTCAACCCGGCACAAGGAAAAAGACTGAGAATCCAGAGTAACAGTTTCTCCTGCAACCCGTTCCCTTTGTGCTAGATGAACGAACGTCTCTCCCCATGCTCAGTTCTGAGAGATAATTGTGTGTGAAAGCCGTAGTTCACCTAGCTTTTTGGGAACACAAAGTTACTTTTCACTTGCAAACTCCACTCCATACATATGTATGGGGAGGAACGAGGTCCAACTCGGTTTTACAGTGAAAACTGCTGGAACTTCAAACGGGCACTAGGAAGCAGACTGAGAAACCAGAGAAAAAGTTTCCCCTGCAACCCGTTCCCTTTGTGCTAAATGAAAGAAAGTCTCTCCACATGATCTGTTCTGAGAGATAAATGTGTGTGAAAGCCATCCTTCACCTAGCTTGTTCGGAACACAAAGTTTCTTTTCAGTTGCAAACTCCACTACATACATATATAGGGGAGGTACGAGCTCCAACTTGGTTTTACAGTGAAAACTGCTGGAAATTCTAACCGGCACTAGGAAACAGACTGAGAAACCAGAGTAAAAGTTTCAACTGCAAACCGTTCCCTTTGTGCTAGATGAACGAACGTCTCTCCACATGCTCAGTTCTGAGAGATAAGTGTGTGTGAAAACCGGCCTTCACCTAGCTTTTTGTGAACACAAAATTTCTTTTCACTTGCAAATTCCACTCCATAAATATATATATGGGGAGGTTCGAGTTCCAACTCTGTTTTACAGTGAATACTGCAGGAACATCAAACCGGCAGTAGGAAACAGACTTAAAAACCAGAGTAAAAGTTTTCCTGCAATCCGTTCCCTTTGTGCTTGATGAACGAAAGTCTCTCCACATGCTAAGTTCTGAGAGATAAGTGTGAGTGAAAGCCGTCCTTCACATAGATTGTGGGGAACACAAAGTTTCTTTACACTTGCAAACTAAAATCCATACATATATATGGGGAGGGTCGAGATCCAACTCGGATTTACAGTGAAAACTGCAGGAAATTCAAACCGGCTCTAGGAAACAGACTGAGAAACCAGAGTAAATGTTTCTCCTGCAACCCGTTCCTTTGTGCTAGATGAACGAACGTCTCCCCACATGCTCAGTTCTGAGAGGAAATTGTGTTTGAAAGCCGCCCTTCACCTAGCTTTTTGGGAACACAAAGTTTCTTTTCACTTGCAAACTCCAATCCATATATATATATGGGAGGTTCGAGCTCCAACTCGGTTTTACAGTGAAAACTGCTGGAACTTCATAACGGCACAAGAAACAGACTGAGAAACCAGAGTAAATGTTTCTCCTGCAACCCGTTCCCTTTGTGCTAGATGAACGAACGTCTCTCCACATGCTAGGTTCTGGGAGATAAGTGTGTGTGAAAGCCGTCCTTCAACTAGCTTGTTGGGAACACAAAATTTCATTTGAGTTCCAACTCCAATCCATAAATATATATGGGGAAGTACGTGCTGCAACTCGGTTTTACAGTGAAAACTCAGGAAATTCAAACCGACACTAGGAAACAGACTGAGAAAACAGAGTAATAGTTTCTCCTGCAACCCGTTCCCTTTATGCTAGATGAACGAACGTCTCTCCACATGCTCAGTTCAGAGAGAAAATTGTGTGTGATAGCCGTCCTTCACCTAGCTTGTTGGGAACACAAAGTTTCTTTTCACTTGCAAACTCCACTCCATACATATATATGGGGAGGTACGAGCTCCAACTCGGTTTTACAGTGAAAACTGCTGGAACTTCAAACGGGCACTAGGAAACCGACTGAGAAACCAGAGATAAAATTTCTCCTGCAACCCGTTCCCTTTGTGCTAGATGAACGAACGTCTCTCCAAAAGCTCAGTTCTGAGAGATAAGTGTGTGTGAAACCCGTCCTTCACCTAACTTGTTGGGAACACAAAGTTTCTTTTCAGTTGCAAACTCCACTCCATACATATATATGGGGAGGTACGAGCTCCATCTACGTTTTACAGTGAAAAATGCCGGAACTTCAACCCGGCACAAGGAAAAAGACTGAGAAACCAGAGTAACAGTTTCTCCTGCAACCCGTTCCCTTTGTGCTAGATGAACGAACGTCTCTCCCCATGCTCAGTTCTGAGAGATAATTGTGTGTGAAAGCCGTAGTTAACCTAGCTTTTTGGGAACACAAAGTTACTTTTCACTTGCAAACTCCACTCCATACATATGTATGGGGAGGAACGAGGTCCAACTCGGTTTTACAGTGAAAACTGCTGGAACTTCAAACGGGCACTAGGAAGCAGACTGAGAAACCAGAGAAAAAGTTTCCCCTGCAACCCGTTCCCTTTGTGCTAAATGAAAGAAAGTCTCTCCACATGATCTGTTCTGAGAGATAAATGTGTGTGAAAGCCATCCTTCACCTAGCTTGTTGGGAACACAAAGTTTCTTTTCAGTTGCAAACTACACTCCATACATATATAGGGGAGGTACGAGCTCCAACTCGGTTTTACAGTGAAAACTGCAGGAAATTCTAACCGGCACTAGGAAACAGACTGAGAAACCAGAGTAAAAGTTTCAACTGCAACCCGTTCCTTTTGTGCTAGATGAACGAACGTCTCTCCACATGCTCAGTTCTGAGAGATAAGTGTGTGTGAAAGCCGGCCTTCACCTAGCTTTTTGTGAACACAAAATTTCTTTTCACTTGCAAATTCCACTCCATAAATATATATATGGGGAGGTACGAGTTCCAACTCTGTTTTACAGTGAATACTGCAGGAACATCAAACCGGCAGTAGGAAACAGACTTAAAAACCAGAGTAAAAGTTTTCCTGCAATCCGTTCCCTTTGTGCTTCATGAACGAAAGTCTCTCCACATGCTAAGTTCTGAGAGATAAGTGTGAGTGAAAGCCGTCCTTCACATAGATTGTGGGGAACACAAAGTTTCTTTTTACTTGCAAACTCCACTCCATACATATATATGGGGAGGGTCGAGCTCCAACTCGGATTTACAGTGAAAACTGCAGGAAATTCAAACCGGCTCTAGGAAACAGACTGAGAAACCAGAGTAAATGTTTCTCCTGCAACCCGTTCCTTTGTGCTAGATGAACGAACGTCTCTCCTTATGCTCAGTTCTGAGAGATAAGTGTGTGTGAAAGCCGTCCTTCACCTAGCTTGTTGGGAACACAAAGTTTCTTTTCAGTTCCAAACTCCAGTCCATACATATATATGGGGAAGTACGAGCTCTAAGTCGGGTTTACAGTGAAAACTGCAGGAACTTCAAACCGGCATTAGGAAACAGAGTGAGAAATCAAGTACAAGTTTCACCTGCAAACCATTCCCTTTGTGCTAGATGAACGAACGTCTCTCCACATGCTCAGTTCTGAGAGATAAGTGTGTGTGAAAGCCGTCCTTCACCTAGCTTGTTGGGAACACAAAGTTTCTTTTTACTTGCAAACTCCACTCCATACATATATATGGGGAGGTACGAGCTCAAACTCGGTTTACTGTGAAAACTGCAGGAACTTCAAAACGGCAATATGAAACAGACTGAGAAACCAGAGTAAATATTTCTCCAGCAACCCGTTCCCTTTGTGCTAGATGAACGAACATCTCTACACATGCTCAGTTCTGAGAGACATGTGTGTGTGTAAGCCGTACTTCACCTAGCTTGTTGGGAACACAAAGTTTCTTTTCAGTTGCAAAATCCACTCCATATATATATATGGGGAGGTACGAGCTCCAACTCGGTTTTACAGTGAAAACTGCAGTAACTTCACACCGGAACTAGGAAACAGACTGAGAATCCAGAGTAAAAGTTTATCCTGCAACCCTTTCCCTTTGTGCTAGATGAACGAAAGTCTCTCCACATGCTCAGTTCTGAGAGATAAGTGTGTGTTAAAGCCGTCCTTCACCTATCTTGTTGGAAACACAAAGTTTCTTTTCACTTGCTTTCTCCAATCAAAACATATATATCGGGAGGTACGAGCTCAGACTCGTTTTACAGTGAAAACTGCAGGAACTTCAAACCGGCCCTAGGAAACAGACTGAGAAACCAGAGTAAAAGGTTCTCCAGCAACCCTTTCCCTTTGTGTTAAATGAACGAACGTATCTCCACATGCTAATATCTGAGAGATAATTGTGTGTGAAAGCCGTCCTTCACATAGCTTGTTGGGAACAGAAAGTTTCTTTTCACTTGCAAATTCCACTCCATACATGTATATATGGGGAGGTACGAGCTCCAACCCTGTTTTACTGTGAAAACTGCAGGAACTTCAAACCGGAACTAGGAAACAGACTGAGAAACCAGATAAAAAGTTTTTCCTGCAATCCGTTCCCTTTGTGCTTGATGAACGAACGTCTCTCCACATGCTCAGTTCTGAGAGATAAGTGTGTGTGAAAGCCGTCCTTCACATAGCTTGTTGGGAACTCAAAATTTCTTTTTACTTGCAAACTCCACTCCATACATATATATGGGGAGGTACGAGCTCCAACTCAGATTTACAGTGAAAACTGCAGTAACTTCAAACCGGCACTAGGAAAAATACTGAGAAACCAGAGATAAAATTTCTCCTGCAACCCGTTCCCTTTGTGCTAGATGAACGAACGTCTCTCCAAAAGCTCAGTTCTGAGAGATAAGTGTGTGTGAAACCCGTCCTTCACCTAACTTGTTGGGAACACAAAGTTTCTTTTCAGTTGCAAACTCCACTCCATACATATATATGGGGAGGTACGAGCTCCATCTACGTTTTACAGTGAAAAATGCCGGAACTTCAACCCGGCACAAGGAAAAAGACTGAGAAACCAGAGTAACAGTTTCTCCTGCAACCCGTTCCCTTTGTGCTAGATGAACGAACGTCTCTCCCCATGCTCAGTTCTGAGAGATAATTTAGTGTGAAAGCCGTAGTTAACCTAGCTTTTTGGGAACACAAAGTTACTTTTCACTTGCAAACTCCACTCCATACATATGTATGGGGAGGAACGAGGTCCAACTCGGTTTTACAGTGAAAACTGCTGGAACTTCAAACGGGCACTAGGAAGCAGACTGAGAAACCAGAGAAAAAGTTTCCCCTGCAACCCGTTCCCTTTGTGCTAAATGAAAGAAAGTCTCTCCACATGATCTGTTCTGAGAGATAAATGTGTGTGAAAGCCATCCTTCACCTAGCTTGTTGGGAACACAAAGTTTCTTTTCAGTTGCAAACTACACTCCATACATATATAGGGGAGGTACGAGCTCCAACTCGGTTTTACAGTGAAAACTGCAGGAAATTCTAACCGGCACTAGGAAACAGACTGAGAAACCAGAGTAAAAGTTTCAACTGCAACCCGTTCCTTTTGTGCTAGATGAACGAACGTCTCTCCACATGCTCAGTTCTGAGAGATAAGTGTGTGTGAAAGCCGGCCTTCACCTAGCTTTTTGTGAACACAAAATTTCTTTTCACTTGCAAATTCCACTCCATAAATATATATATGGGGAGGTACGAGTTCCAACTCTGTTTTACAGTGAATACTGCAGGAACATCAAACCGGCAGTAGGAAACAGACTTAAAAACCAGAGTAAAAGTTTTCCTGCAATCCGTTCCCTTTGTGCTTGATGAACGAAAGTCTCTCCACATGCTAAGTTCTGAGAGATAAGTGTGAGTGAAAGCCGTCCTTCACATAGATTGTGGGGAACACAAAGTTTCTTTACACTTGCAAACTAAAATCCATACATATATATGGGGAGGGTCGAGCTCCAACTCGGATTTACAGTGAAAACTGCAGGAAATTCAAACCGGCTCTAGGAAACAGACTGAGAAACCAGAGTAAATGTTTCTCCTGCAACCCGTTCCTTTGTGCTAGATGAACGAACGTCTCTCCATATGCTCAGTTCTGGGAGATAAGTGTGTGTGAAAGCCGTCCTTCACCTAGCTTGTTGGGAACACAAAGTTTCTTTTCAGTTCCAAACTCCAGTCCATACATATATATGGGGAAGTACGAGCTCTAAGTCGGGTTTACAGTGAAAACTGCAGGAACTTCAAACCGGCATTAGGAAACAGAGTGAGAAATCAAGTACAAGTTTCACCTGCAAACCATTCCCTTTGTGCTAGATGAACGAACGTCTCTCCACATGCTCAGTTCTGAGAGATAAGTGTGTGTGAAAGCCGTCCTTCACCTAGCTTGTTGGGAACACAAAGTTTCTTTTTACTTGCAAACTCCACTCCATACATATATATGGGGAGGTACGAGCTCAAACTCGGTTTACTGTGAAAACTGCAGGAACTTCAAAACGGCAATATGAAACAGACTGAGAAACCAGAGTAAATATTTCTCCAGCAACCCGTTCCCTTTGTGCTAGATGAACGAACATCTCTACACATGCTCAGTTCTGAGAGACATGTGTGTGTGTAAGCCGTACTTCACCTAGCTTGTTGGGAACACAAAGTTTCTTTTCAGTTGCAAAATCCACTCCATATATATATATGGGGAGGTACGAGCTCCAACTCGGTTTTACAGTGAAAACTGCAGTAACTTCACACCGGAACTAGGAAACAGACTGAGAATCCAGAGTAAAAGTTTATCCTGCAACCCTTTCCCTTTGTGCTAGATGAACGAAAGTCTCTCCACATGCTCAGTTCTGAGAGATAAGTGTGTGTTAAAGCCGTCCTTCACCTATCTTGTTGGAAACACAAAGTTTCTTTTCACTTGCTTTCTCCAATCAAAACATATATATCGGGAGGTACGAGCTCAGACTCGTTTTACAGTGAAAACTGCAGGAACTTCAAACCGGCCCTAGGAAACAGACTGAGAAACCAGAGTAAAAGGTTCTCCAGCAACCCTTTCCCTTTGTGTTAAATGAACGAACGTATCTCCACATGCTAATATCTGAGAGAAAATTGTGTGTGAAAGCCATCCTTCACCTAGCTTGTTCGGAACACAAAGTTTCTTTTCAGTTGCAAACTCCACTCCATACATATATAGGGGAGGTACGAGCTCCAACTTGGTTTTACAGTGAAAACTGCTGGAAATTCTAACCGGCACTAGGAAACAGACTGAGAAACCAGAGTAAAAGTTTCAACTGCAAACCGTTCCCTTTGTGCTAGATGAACGAACGTCTCTCCACATGCTCAGTTCTGAGAGATAAGTGTGTGTGAAAACCGGCCTTCACCTAGCTTTTTGTGAACACAAAATTTCTTTTCACTTGCAAATTCCACTCCATAAATATATATATGGGGAGGTTCGAGTTCCAACTCTGTTTTACAGTGAATACTGCAGGAACATCAAACCGGCAGTAGGAAACAGACTTAAAAACCAGAGTAAAAGTTTTCCTGCAATCCGTTCCCTTTGTGCTTGATGAACGAAAGTCTCTCCACATGCTAAGTTCTGAGAGATAAGTGTGAGTGAAAGCCGTCCTTCACATAGATTGTGGGGAACACAAAGTTTCTTTACACTTGCAAACTAAAATCCATACATATATATGGGGAGGGTCGAGATCCAACTCGGATTTACAGTGAAAACTGCAGGAAATTCAAACCGGCTCTAGGAAACAGACTGAGAAACCAGAGTAAATGTTTCTCCTGCAACCCGTTCCTTTGTGCTAGATGAACGAACGTCTCCCCACATGCTCAGTTCTGAGAGGAAATTGTGTTTGAAAGCCGCCCTTCACCTAGCTTTTTGGGAACACAAAGTTTCTTTTCACTTGCAAACTCCAATCCATATATATATATGGGAGGTTCGAGCTCCAACTCGGTTTTACAGTGAAAACTGCTGGAACTTCATAACGGCACAAGAAACAGACTGAGAAACCAGAGTAAATGTTTCTCCTGCAACCCGTTCCCTTTGTGCTAGATGAACGAACGTCTCTCCACATGCTAGGTTCTGGGAGATAAGTGTGTGTGAAAGCCGTCCTTCAACTAGCTTGTTGGGAACACAAAATTTCATTTGAGTTCCAACTCCAATCCATAAATATATATGGGGAAGTACGTGCTGCAACTCGGTTTTACAGTGAAAACTCAGGAAATTCAAACCGACACTAGGAAACAGACTGAGAAAACAGAGTAATAGTTTCTCCTGCAACCCGTTCCCTTTATGCTAGATGAACGAACGTCTCTCCACATGCTCAGTTCAGAGAGAAAATTGTGTGTGATAGCCGTCCTTCACCTAGCTTGTTGGGAACACAAAGTTTCTTTTCACTTGCAAACTCCACTCCATACATATATATGGGGAGGTACGAGCTCCAACTCGGTTTTACAGTGAAAACTGCTGGAACTTCAAACGGGCACTAGGAAACCGACTGAGAAACCAGAGATAAAATTTCTCCTGCAACCCGTTCCCTTTGTGCTAGATGAACGAACGTCTCTCCAAAAGCTCAGTTCTGAGAGATAAGTGTGTGTGAAACCCGTCCTTCACCTAACTTGTTGGGAACACAAAGTTTCTTTTCAGTTGCAAACTCCACTCCATACATATATATGGGGAGGTACGAGCTCCATCTACGTTTTACAGTGAAAAATGCCGGAACTTCAACCCGGCACAAGGAAAAAGACTGAGAAACCAGAGTAACAGTTTCTCCTGCAACCCGTTCCCTTTGTGCTAGATGAACGAACGTCTCTCCCCATGCTCAGTTCTGAGAGATAATTGTGTGTGAAAGCCGTAGTTAACCTAGCTTTTTGGGAACACAAAGTTACTTTTCACTTGCAAACTCCACTCCATACATATGTATGGGGAGGAACGAGGTCCAACTCGGTTTTACAGTGAAAACTGCTGGAACTTCAAACGGGCACTAGGAAGCAGACTGAGAAACCAGAGAAAAAGTTTCCCCTGCAACCCGTTCCCTTTGTGCTAAATGAAAGAAAGTCTCTCCACATGATCTGTTCTGAGAGATAAATGTGTGTGAAAGCCATCCTTCACCTAGCTTGTTGGGAACACAAAGTTTCTTTTCAGTTGCAAACTACACTCCATACATATATAGGGGAGGTACGAGCTCCAACTCGGTTTTACAGTGAAAACTGCAGGAAATTCTAACCGGCACTAGGAAACAGACTGAGAAACCAGAGTAAAAGTTTCAACTGCAACCCGTTCCTTTTGTGCTAGATGAACGAACGTCTCTCCACATGCTCAGTTCTGAGAGATAAGTGTGTGTGAAAGCCGGCCTTCACCTAGCTTTTTGTGAACACAAAATTTCTTTTCACTTGCAAATTCCACTCCATAAATATATATATGGGGAGGTACGAGTTCCAACTCGGTTTTACAGTGAATACTGCAGGAACATCAAACCGGCAGTAGGAAACAGACTTAAAAACCAGAGTAAAAGTTTTCCTGCAATCCGTTCCCTTTGTGCTTGATGAACGAAAGTCTCTCCACATGCTAAGTTCTGAGAGATAAGTGTGAGTGAAAGCCGTCCTTCACATAGATTGTGGGGAACACAAAGTTTCTTTTTACTTGCAAACTCCACTCCATACATATATATGGGGAGGGTCGAGCTCCAACTCGGATTTACAGTGAAAACTGCAGGAAATTCAAACCGGCTCTAGGAAACAGACTGAGAAACCAGAGTAAATGTTTCTCCTGCAACCCGTTCCTTTGTGCTAGATGAACGAACGTCTCTCCATATGCTCAGTTCTGAGAGATAAGTGTGTGTGAAAGCCGTCCTTCACCTAGCTTGTTGGGAACACAAAGTTTCTTTTCAGTTCCAAACTCCAGTCCATACATATATATGGGGAAGTACGAGCTCTAAGTCGGGTTTACAGTGAAAACTGCAGGAACTTCAAACCGGCATTAGGAAACAGAGTGAGAAATCAAGTACAAGTTTCACCTGCAAACCATTCCCTTTGTGCTAGATGAACGAACGTCTCTCCACATGCTCAGTTCTGAGAGATAAGTGTGTGTGAAAGCCGTCCTTCACCTAGCTTGTTGGGAACACAAAGTTTCTTTTTACTTGCAAACTCCACTCCATACATATATATGGGGAGGTACGAGCTCAAACTCGGTTTACTGTGAAAACTGCAGGAACTTCAAAACGGCAATATGAAACAGACTGAGAAACCAGAGTAAATATTTCTCCAGCAACCCGTTCCCTTTGTGCTAGATGAACGAACATCTCTACACATGCTCAGTTCTGAGAGACATGTGTGTGTGTAAGCCGTACTTCACCTAGCTTGTTGGGAACACAAAGTTTCTTTTCAGTTGCAAAATCCACTCCATATATATATATGGGGAGGTACGAGCTCCAACTCGGTTTTACAGTGAAAACTGCAGTAACTTCACACCGGAACTAGGAAACAGACTGAGAATCCAGAGTAAAAGTTTATCCTGCAACCCTTTCCCTTTGTGCTAGATGAACGAAAGTCTCTCCACATGCTCAGTTCTGAGAGATAAGTGTGTGTTAAAGCCGTCCTTCACCTATCTTGTTGGAAACACAAAGTTTCTTTTCACTTGCTTTCTCCAATCAAAACATATATATCGGGAGGTACGAGCTCAGACTCGTTTTACAGTGAAAACTGCAGGAACTTCAAACCGGCCCTAGGAAACAGACTGAGAAACCAGAGTAAAAGGTTCTCCAGCAACCCTTTCCCTTTGTGTTAAATGAACGAACGTATCTCCACATGCTAATATCTGAGAGATAATTGTGTGTGAAAGCCGTCCTTCACATAGCTTGTTGGGAACAGAAAGTTCCTTTTCACTTGCAAATTCCACTCCATACATGTATATATGGGGAGGTACGAGCTCCAACCCTGTTTTACTGTGAAAACTGCAGGAACTTCAAACCGGAACTAGGAAACAGACTGAGAAACCAGATAAAAAGTTTTTCCTGCAATCCGTTCCCTTTGTGCTTGATGAACGAACGTCTCTCCACATGCTCAGTTCTGAGAGATAAGTGTGTGTGAAAGCCGTTCTTCACATAGCTTGTTGGGAACTCAAAATTTCTTTTTACTTGCAAACTCCACTCCATACATATATATGGGGAGGTACGAGCTCCAACTCAGATTTACAGTGAAAACTGCAGTAACTTCAAACCGGCACTAGGAAAAATACTGAGAAACCAAAGTAAAAGTTTCTCCTGCAACCCGTTCCCTTTGTGCTAGATGAACGAACGTCTCTCCACATGATCAGTTCTGAGACAAAAGTATGTTTGAAAGCCGTCCTTCACATAGCTTGTTGGGAACACAAAGTTTCTTTTCAGTTGCAAACTCCACTCCATAAATATATATGTGGAGGAACGAGTTCCAAATCGGGTTTACAGTGAAAACTGCTGGAACTTCAAACCTGCACTAGGAAACAGACTGAGAAACCAGAGTAAAAGTTTCTCCTGCAATCCGTTCCATTTGTGCTAGATGAACGAACGTCTCTCCACATGCTCTGTTCTGAGAGATAAGTGTGTGTGAAAGCCGTCCTTCAACTAGCTTGTTGGGAACACAAAGTTTCTTTTAAGTTGCAAACTCCACTGCATACATATATATGGGGAGGTAGGAGCTCTAACTCGTTTTTACAGAGAAAACGGCAGGAACTTTAAACCGGCACTAGGAAACAGACTGAGAAACCAGAGTAATATTTTCCCCTGCAACCCGTTCCCTTTGTGCTAGATGAACGAACGTCTCTCCACATGCTCAGTTCTGAGAGGAAAGTGTGTGTGAATGTCGCCCTTCACCAAGCTTTTTGGGAACACAAAGTTTCTTTTCACTTGAAAATTCCACTCCATACATATATATGGGAGGTACGAGCTCCAACTCGGTTTTACAGTGAAAACTGCAGGAACTTCAAACTGGCACTAGGAAACAGACTGAGAACCCAGAGTAATATTTTCCCCTGCAACCCGTTCCCTTTGTGCTAGATGAACGAACGTCTCCCCACATGCTCATTTCTGAGAGGAAAATGTGTTTGAAAGCCGCCCTTCACCTAGCTTTTTGGGAACACAAAGTTTCTTTTCACTTGCAAACTCCAATCCATATATATATATGGGAGGTTCGAGCTCCAACTCGGTTTTACAGTGAAAACTCCTGGAACTTCATACCGGCACAAGAAACAGACTGAGAAACCAGAGTAAATGTTTCTCCTGCAACCCGTTCCCTTTGTGCTAAATGAACGAACGTCTCTCCACATGCTAGGTTCTGAGAGATAAGTGTGTGTGAAAGCCATCCTTCAACTAGCTTGTTGGGAACACAAAATTTCATTTGAGTTCCAACTCCAATCCATAAAAATATATGGGGAGGTACGTGCTGCAACTCGGTTTTACAGTGAAAACTCAGGAACTTCAAACCGACACTAGGAAACAGACTGAGAAAACAGAGTAATAGTTTCTCCTGCAACCCGTTCCCTTTATGCTAGATGAACGAACGTCTCTCCACAAGCTCAGTTCAGAGAGAAAATTGTGTGTGAAAGCCGTCCTTCACCTAGCTTGTTGGGAACACAAAGTTTCTTTTCACTTGCAAACTCCACTCCATACATATATATGGGGAGGTACGAGCTCCAACTCGGTTTTACAGTGAAAACTGCTGGAATTTCAAACGGGCACTAGGAAACCGACTGAGAAACCAGAGTTAAAATTTCTCCTGCAACCCGTTCCCTTTGTGCTAGATGAACGAACGTCTCTCCAAATGCTCAGTTCTGTGAGATAAGTGTGTGTGAAACCCGTCCTTCACCTAACTTGTTGGGAACACAAAGTCTCTTTTCATTTGCAAACTCCACTCCATACATATATATGGGGCGGTACGAGCTCCATCTCCGTTTTACAGTGAAAACTGCCGGAACTTCAAACCGGCACAAGGAAAAAGACTGAGAAACCAGAGTAACAGTTTCTCCTGCAACCCGTTCCCTTTGTGCTAGATGAACGAACGTCTCTCCCCATGCTCAGTTCTGAGAGATAATTGTGTGTGAAAGCCGTAGTTCACCTAGCTTTTTGGGAACACAAAGTTACTTTTCACTTGCAAACTCCACTCCATACATATGTATGGGGAGGAACGAGGTCCAACTCGGTTTTACATTGAAAACTGCTGGAACTTCAAACGGGCACTAGGAAGCAGACTGAGAAACCAGAGTTAAAATTTCTCCTGCAAACCGTTCCCTTTGTGCTAGATGAACGAACGTCTCTCCACATGCTCAGTTCTCAGAGATAAGTGTGTGTGAAAGCCATACTTCAACTAGCTTGTTGGGAATACAAACTTACTTTTCACTTGCAAACTCCACTCCCTACATATATATGGGGAGGTACTAACTCCAAATCGCTTTTACAGTGAAAACTGCTGTAACTTCAAAACGGCACTAGGAAATATACTGAGAAACCAGACTAAAAGTTTCTCCTGCAACCCGTTTCTTTTGTGCTAGATGAACGAACGTCTCTCCACATGCTCAGTTCTGTGAGATAAGTGTGTGTGAAAGCCGTCCTTCACCTAGCTTGTTGGGAATACAAATTTTCTTTTCACTTGCAAACCCCACTCCATACTTATATAGGGGAGGTACAAGCTCCAACTCGGTTTTACAGTGAAAACTGCAGTAACTTCAAACCGGCACAAGGAAACAGACTGAGAAACCAGAATAAAAGGTTCTCCTGCATCCCGTTCCCTTTGAGCTAGATGAACGAACGTCTCTCCAAATGCTCAGTTCTCAGAGATAAGTGTGTGTGAAAGCCATACTTCACCTAGCTTGTTGGGAACACAAATTTTCTTTTCAGTTGCAACCTCCACTCCCTACATATATATGAGGAGGTACGAGCTCCAATTCGGTTTTACAGTGAAAACTGTTGGAAATTCAAACCGGCACTAGTAAACAGACAGTGAAACCAGAGAAAAAGTTTCTCCTGCAACCCGTTCCCTTTGTGCTAGATGAACGAACGTCTCTCCACATGCTCAGTTCTGAGAGATATGTGTGTGTGAAAGCCGTCCTTCACTTAGCTTGTTGGCAACACAAATTTTCTTTTCACTTGCAAACTCCACTCCATAAATATATATATGGGGAGGTACGAGCTGCAACTCGGTTTTACAGTGAAAACTCAGGAACTTCAAACCGACACTAGGAAACAGACTGAGAAACCAGAGTAATAGTTTCTCCTGCAACCAGTTCCCTTTATGCTAGATGAACGAACGTCTCTCCACATGCTGAGTTCTGAGAGATAATTGTGTGTGAAAGCCGTCCTTCACCTAGGTTTTTGGGAACACAAAGTATCTTTTCAGTTACAAACTCCACTCCATACATATATATGGGGAGGTACGTGCTCCAACTCGATTTTACAGTGAAAACTAAAGGAACTTCAAACCGGCACTAGGAAACAGACTGAGAAAGCAGAGTAATATTTCTCCTGCAACCAGTTCCCTTTGTGCTAGAAGAACGAACGTCTCTCCACATGCTCAGTTCTGAGAGAAAATTGTGTGTGAAAGCCGTACTTCACCTAGCTTGTTGGGAACACAAAGTATCTTTTCATTTACAAACTCCACTCCATACATATATATGGGGAGGTACGAGCTCCAACTCGGTTTTACAGTGAAAACTGCAGGAACTTCTAACCGGCACTAGGAAACAGACTGAGAAACCAGAATAAAAGTTTCTCCTCCATCCCGTTCCCTTTGAGCTACATGAACGAACGTCTCTCCACATGCTCAGTTCTCAGAGATAATTGTGTGTGAAATCCATACTTCAACAAGCTTGTTGGGAATACAAACTTACTTTTCACCTGCAAAATCCACTCCCTACATATATATGGGGAGGTACCAGCTCCAAATCGATTTTACAGTGAAAACTGCTGTAACTTCAAAACGGCACTAGGAAATCTACTGAGAAACCAGAGTAAAAGTTTCTCCTGCAACCCGTTCTCTTTGTGCTAGATGAACGAACGTCTCTCCACATGCTCAGTTCTGAGAGATAAGTGTGTGTGAAAGCCGTCCTTCACCTAGCTTGTTGGGAACACAAAGTTTCTTTTCACTTGCAAACTACACTCCATACATATATAGGGGAGGTACTAGCTCCAACTCGCATTTACAGTGAAAACTGCAGGAACTTCAAACCGGCACTAGGAAACAGACTGAGAAACCAGAGTAATAGTTTCCCCTGCAACCCGTTCCATTTGTGCTAGATGAACGAACGTCTCTCCACATGCTCAGTTCTGAGAGATAAGTGTGTGTGAAAGCCGTACTTCACCTAGCTTGTTGGGAACACAAATTTTCTTTTCAGTTGCAAACTCCAATCCATACATATATATGGGGAGGTACGAGCTCCAACTCGGTTTTACAGTGAAAACTGCAGGAACTTCAAACAGGCACTAGGAAACAGACTGAGAAACCAGAGTAAAAGTTTCTCCTGCAACCCGTTCCATTTGTGCTAGATGAACGAACGTCTCTCCACATGCTCAGTTCTTAGAAATATGTGTGTGTGAAAGCCGTTGTTAAAATAGCTTGTTGGGAACACAAAGTTTCTTTTCAGTTGCAAACTCCACTCCATATATATATATGGTAGGTACGAGCTCCAACTCGGTTTTACAGTGAAAACTGCAGTAACTTCAAAACGGCACTACTAAACAGACTGAGATACCAATATAAAAGTTTGTCTTGCAACCTGTTCCCTTTGTGCTATATGAACGAACGTCTCTCCACATGCTCAGATCTGAGAGAAAAGTGTGTGTGAAAGCCGACCTTCACCTTGATTGTGGGAACACAAAGATTCTCTTCACTTGCAAACTCCACTACATACATATATATGGGGAGGTACGAGCTCCAACTCGGTTTTACAGTGAAAACTGCTGGAACTTCAAACCGGCACTAGGAAACAGACTGAGAAACCAGAGTTAATATTTCTCCTGCAACCCGTTCTCTTTGTGCTAGATGAACGAACGTCTGTCCACATGCTCAGTTCTGAGAGATAAGTGTGTGTGTAAGCCGTCCTTCACCTAGCTTGTTGGGAGCACAAAGTTTCTATTCACTTGCAAACTGCACTCCATAAATATATAGGGGAGGTACAAGCTCCAACTCCGTTTTACAGTGAAAACTGCAGGAACTTCAAACCGGCACTAGGAAACAGACTGAGAAACCAGAGTAATAGTTTCCCCTTCAACCCGTTCCATTTGTGCTAGATGAACGAACGTCTCTCCACATGCTCAGTTCTGAGAGATAAGTGTGTGTGAAAGCCGTCCTTCACCTAGCTTGCTGGGAACACAAAGTTTCTTTTCACTTGCAAACTACACTCCATACATATATAGGGGAGGTACAAGCTCCAACTCGGTTTTACAGTGAAAACTGCAGGAACTTCAAACCGGCACTAGGAAACAGACTGAGAAACCAGAGTAAAAGTTTCTCCTGCAACCCGTTCCCTTTGTGCTAGATGAACGAACGTCTCTCCACATGCTCAGTTCTTAGGAATATGTGTGTGTGAAAGCCGTTGTTAAAATAGCTTGTTGTGAACACAAAGTTTCTTTTCACTTGCAAACTACACTCCATACATATATAGGGGATGTACAAGCTCCAACTCGCTTTTACAGTGAAAACTGCAGGAACTTCAAACCGGCACTAGGAAACAGACTGAGAAACCAGAGTAAAAGTTTCTCCTGCAATCCGTTCCATTTGTGCTAGATGAACGAACGTCTCTCCACATGCTCTGTTCTGAGAGATAAGTGTGTGTGAAAGCCGTCCTTCAACTAGCTTGTTGGGAACACAAAGTTTCTTTTAAGTTGCAAACTCCACTGCATACATATATATGGGGAGGTAGGAGCTCTAACTCGTTTTTACAGAGAAAACGGCAGGAACTTTAAACCGGCACTAGAAACAGACTGAGAAACCAGAGTAATATTTTCCCCTGCAACCCGTTCCCTTTGTGCTAGATGAACGAACGTCTCTCCACATGCTCAGTTCTGAGAGGAAAGTGTGTGTGAATGTCGCCCTTCACCAAGCTTTTTGGGAACACAAAGTTTCTTTTCACTTGAAAATTCCACTCCATACATATATATGGGAGGTACGAGCTCCAACTCGGTTTTACAGTGAAAACTGCAGGAACTTCAAACTGGCACTAGGAAACAGACTGAGAACCCAGAGTAATATTTTCCCCTGCAACCCGTTCCCTTTGTGCTAGATGAACGAACGTCTCCCCACATGCTCATTTCTGAGAGGAAAATGTGTTTGAAAGCCGCCCTTCACCTAGCTTTTTGGGAACACAAAGTTTCTTTTCACTTGCAAACTCCAATCCATATATATATATGGGAGGTTCGAGCTCCAACTCGGTTTTACAGTGAAAACTCCTGGAACTTCATACCGGCACAAGAAACAGACTGAGAAACCAGAGTAAATGTTTCTCCTGCAACCCGTTCCCTTTGTGCTAAATGAACGAACGTCTCTCCACATGCTAGGTTCTGAGAGATAAGTGTGTGTGAAAGCCATCCTTCAACTAGCTTGTTGGGAACACAAAATTTCATTTGAGTTCCAACTCCAATCCATAAAAATATATGGGGAGGTACGTGCTGCAACTCGGTTTTACAGTGAAAACTCAGGAACTTCAAACCGACACTAGGAAACAGACTGAGAAAACAGAGTAATAGTTTCTCCTGCAACCCGTTCCCTTTATGCTAGATGAACGAACGTCTCTCCACAAGCTCAGTTCAGAGAGAAAATTGTGTGTGAAAGCCGTCCTTCACCTAGCTTGTTGGGAACACAAAGTTTCTTTTCACTTGCAAACTCCACTCCATACATATATATGGGGAGGTACGAGCTCCAACTCGGTTTTACAGTGAAAACTGCTGGAATTTCAAACGGGCACTAGGAAACCGACTGAGAAACCAGAGTTAAAATTTCTCCTGCAACCCGTTCCCTTTGTGCTAGATGAACGAACGTCTCTCCAAATGCTCAGTTCTGTGAGATAAGTGTGTGTGAAACCCGTCCTTCACCTAACTTGTTGGGAACACAAAGTCTCTTTTCATTTGCAAACTCCACTCCATACATATATATGGGGCGGTACGAGCTCCATCTCCGTTTTACAGTGAAAACTGCCGGAACTTCAAACCGGCACAAGGAAAAAGACTGAGAAACCAGAGTAACAGTTTCTCCTGCAACCCGTTCCCTTTGTGCTAGATGAACGAACGTCTCTCCCCATGCTCAGTTCTGAGAGATAATTGTGTGTGAAAGCCGTAGTTCACCTAGCTTTTTGGGAACACAAAGTTACTTTTCACTTGCAAACTCCACTCCATACATATGTATGGGGAGGAACGAGGTCCAACTCGGTTTTACATTGAAAACTGCTGGAACTTCAAACGGGCACTAGGAAGCAGACTGAGAAACCAGAGTTAAAATTTCTACTGCAAACCGTTCCCTTTGTGCTAGATGAACGAACGTCTCTCCACATGCTCAGTTCTCAGAGATAAGTGTGTGTGAAAGCCATACTTCAACTAGCTTGTTGGGAATACAAACTTACTTTTCACTTGCAAACTCCACTCCCTACATATATATGGGGAGGTACTAACTCCAAATCGCTTTTACAGTGAAAACTGCTGTAACTTCAAAACGGCACTAGGAAATATACTGAGAAACCAGACTAAAAGTTTCTCCTGCAACCCGTTTCTTTTGTGCTAGATGAACGAACGTCTCTCCACATGCTCAGTTCTGTGAGATAAGTGTGTGTGAAAGCCGTCCTTCACCTAGCTTGTTGGGAATACAAATTTTCTTTTCACTTGCAAACCCCACTTCATACTTATATAGGGGAGGTACAAGCTCCAACTCGGTTTTACAGTGAAAACTGCAGTAACTTCAAACCGGCACAAGGAAACAGACTGAGAAACCAGAATAAAAGGTTCTCCTGCATCCCGTTCCCTTTGAGCTAGATGAACGAACGTCTCTCCAAATGCTCAGTTCTCAGAGATAAGTGTGTGTGAAAGCCATACTTCACCTAGCTTGTTGGGAACACAAATTTTCTTTTCAGTTGCAACCTCCACTCCCTACATATATATGAGGAGGTACGAGCTCCAATTCGGTTTTACAGTGAAAACTGTTGGAAATTCAAACCGGCACTAGTAAACAGACAGTGAAACCAGAGAAAAAGTTTCTCCTGCAACCCGTTCCCTTTGTGCTAGATGAACGAACGTCTCTCCACATGCTCAGTTCTGAGAGATATGTGTGTGTGAAAGCCGTCCTTCACTTAGCTTGTTGGCAACACAAATTTTCTTTTCACTTGCAAACTCCACTCCATAAATATATATATGGGGAGGTACGAGCTGCAACTCGGTTTTACAGTGAAAACTCAGGAACTTCAAACCGACACTAGGAAACAGACTGAGAAACCAGAGTAATAGTTTCTCCTGCAACCAGTTCCCTTTATGCTAGATGAACGAACGTCTCTCCACATGCTGAGTTCTGAGAGATAATTGTGTGTGAAAGCCGTCCTTCACCTAGGTTTTTGGGAACACAAAGTATCTTTTCAGTTACAAACTCCACTCCATACATATATATGGGGAGGTACGTGCTCCAACTCGATTTTACAGTGAAAACTAAAGGAACTTCAAACCGGCACTAGGAAACAGACTGAGAAAGCAGAGTAATATTTCTCCTGCAACCAGTTCCCTTTGTGCTAGAAGAACGAACGTCTCTCCACATGCTCAGTTCTGAGAGAAAATTGTGTGTGAAAGCCGTACTTCACCTAGCTTGTTGGGAACACAAAGTATCTTTTCATTTACAAACTCCACTCCATACATATATATGGGGAGGTACGAGCTCCAACTCGGTTTTACAGTGAAAACTGCAGGAACTTCTAACCGGCACTAGGAAACAGACTGAGAAACCAGAATAAAAGTTTCTCCTCCATCCCGTTCCCTTTGAGCTACATGAACGAACGTCTCTCCACATGCTCAGTTCTCAGAGATAATTGTGTGTGAAATCCATACTTCAACAAGCTTGTTGGGAATACAAACTTACTTTTCACCTGCAAAATCCACTCCCTACATATATATGGGGAGGTACCAGCTCCAAATCGATTTTACAGTGAAAACTGCTGTAACTTCAAAACGGCACTAGGAAATCTACTGAGAAACCAGAGTAAAAGTTTCTCCTGCAACCCGTTCTCTTTGTGCTAGATGAACGAACGTCTCTCCACATGCTCAGTTCTGAGAGATAAGTGTGTGTGAAAGCCGTCCTTCACCTAGCTTGTTGGGAACACAAAGTTTCTTTTCACTTGCAAACTACACTCCATACATATATAGGGGAGGTACTAGCTCCAACTCGCATTTACAGTGAAAACTGCAGGAACTTCAAACCGGCACTAGGAAACAGACTGAGAAACCAGAGTAATAGTTTCCCCTGCAACCCGTTCCATTTGTGCTAGATGAACGAACGTCTCTCCACATGCTCAGTTCTGAGAGATAAGTGTGTGTGAAAGCCGTGCTTCACCTAGCTTGTTGGGAACACAAATTTTCTTTTCAGTTGCAAACTCCAATCCATACATATATATGGGGAGGTACGAGCTCCAACTCGGTTTTACAGTGAAAACTGCAGGAACTTCAAACAGGCACTAGGAAACAGACTGAGAAACCAGAGTAAAAGTTTCTCCTGCAACCCGTTCCATTTGTGCTAGATGAACGAACGTCTCTCCACATGCTCAGTTCTTAGAAATATGTGTGTGTGAAAGCCGTTGTTAAAATAGCTTGTTGGGAACACAAAGTTTCTTTTCAGTTGCAAACTCCACTCCATATATATATATGGTAGGTACGAGCTCCAACTCGGTTTTACAGTGAAAACTGCAGTAACTTCAAAACGGCACTACTAAACAGACTGAGATACCAATATAAAAGTTTGTCTTGCAACCTGTTCCCTTTGTGCTATATGAACGAACGTCTCTCCACATGCTCAGATCTGAGAGAAAAGTGTGTGTGAAAGCCGACCTTCACCTTGATTGTGGGAACACAAAGATTCTCTTCACTTGCAAACTCCACTACATACATATATATGGGGAGGTACGAGCTCCAACTCGGTTTTACAGTGAAAACTGCTGGAACTTCAAACCGGCACTAGGAAACAGACTGAGAAACCAGAGTTAATATTTCTCCTGCAACCCGTTCTCTTTGTGCTAGATGAACGAACGTCTGTCCACATGCTCAGTTCTGAGAGATAAGTGTGTGTGTAAGCCGTCCTTCACCTAGCTTGTTGGGAGCACAAAGTTTCTATTCACTTGCAAACTGCACTCCATAAATATATAGGGGAGGTACAAGCTCCAACTCCGTTTTACAGTGAAAACTGCAGGAACTTCAAACCGGCACTAGGAAACAGACTGAGAAACCAGAGTAATAGTTTCCCCTTCAACCCGTTCCATTTGTGCTAGATGAACGAACGTCTCTCCACATGCTCAGTTCTGAGAGATAAGTGTGTGTGAAAGCCGTCCTTCACCTAGCTTGCTGGGAACACAAAGTTTCTTTTCACTTGCAAACTACACTCCATACATATATAGGGGAGGTACAAGCTCCAACTCGGTTTTACAGTGAAAACTGCAGGAACTTCAAACCGGCACTAGGAAACAGACTGAGAAACCAGAGTAAAAGTTTCTCCTGCAACCCGTTCCCTTTGTGCTAGATGAACGAACGTCTCTCCACATGCTCAGTTCTTAGGAATATGTGTGTTTGAAAGCCGTTGTTAAAATAGCTTGTTGTGAACACAAAGTTTCTTTTCACTTGCAAACTACACTCCATACATATATAGGGGAGGTACAAGCTCCAACTCGCTTTTACAGTGAAAACTGCAGGAACTTCAAACCGGCACTAGGAAACAGACTGAGAAACCAGAGTAATAGTTTCCCCTGCAACCCGTTCCCTTTGTGCTAGATGAACGAACGTCTCTCCACATGCTCAGTTCTGAGAGATAAGTGTGTGTGAAAGCCGTGCTTCACCTAGCTTGTTGGGAACACCAATTTTCTTTTCAGTTGCAAACTCCAATCCATACATATATATGGGGAGGTACGAGCTCCAACTCGGTTTTACAGTGAAAAATGCAGGAACTTCATACAGGCACTAGGAAACACACTGAGAAACCAGAGTAAAAGTTTCTCCTGCAACCCGTTCCATTTGTGCTAGATGAACGAACGTCTCTCCACATGCTCAGTTCTTAGAAATATGTGTGTGTGAAAGCCGTTGTTAAAATAGCTTGTTGGGAAGACAAAGTTTCTTTTCAGTTGCAAACTCCACTCCATATATATATATGGTAGGTACGAGCTCCAACTCTGTTTTACAGTGAAAACTGCAGTAACTTCAAAACGGCACTACTAAACAGACTGAGATACCAATATAAAAGTTTGTCTTGCAACCCGTTCCCTTTGTGCTATATGAACGAACGTCTCTCCACATGCTCAGATCTGAGAGAAAAGTGTGTGTGAAAGCCGACCTTCACCTAGATTGTGGGAACACAAAGTTTCTTTTCACTTGCAAACTCCACTACATACATATATATGGGGAGGTACGAGCTCCAACTTGGTTTTACAGTGAAAACTGCTGGAACTTCAAACCGGCACTAGGAAACAGACTGAGAAACCAGAGTTAAAATTTCTCCTGCAAACCGTTCTCTTTGTGCTAGATGAACGAACGTCTGTCCACATGCTCAGTTCTGAGAGATAAGTGTGTGTGAAAGCCGTCCTTCACCTAGCTTTTTAGGAGCACAAAGTTTCTATTCACTTGCAAACTGCACTCCATAAATATATAGGGGAGGTACAAGCTCCAACTCCGTTTTACAGTGAAAACTGCAGGAACTTCAAACCGGCACTAGGAAACAGACTGAGAAACCAGAGTAATAGTTTCCCCTGCAAACCATTCCCTTTGTGCTAGATGAACGAACGTCTCTCCACATGCTCAGTTCTGAGAGATAAGTGTGTGTGAAAGCCGTCCTTCACCTAGCTTGTTGGGAACACAAAGTTTCTTTTTACTTGCAAACTCCACTCCATACATATATATGGGTAGGTACGAGCTCAAACTCGGTTTACTGTGAAAACTGCAGGAACTTCAAAACGGCAATATGAAACAGACTGAGAAACCAGAGTAAATGTTTCTCCAGCAACCCGTTCCCTTAGTGCTAGATGAACGAACATCTCTACACATGCTCAGTTCTGAGAGATAAATGTGTGTGAAAGCCGTCCTTCACCTAGCTTGTTGGGAACACAAAGTTTCTTTTCAGTTGCAAACTCCATTCCATACATATATAGGTTAGGTACGAGCTCCAACTCGGTTTTACAGTGAAAACTGCAGGAACTTCTAACCGGCACTAGGAAACAGACTGAGAAACCAGAGTAAAAGTTTCAACTGCAACCCGTTCCCTTTGTGCTAGATGAATGAACGTCTCTCCACATGCTCAGTTCTGAGAGATAAGTGTGTGTGAAAGCCGGCCTTCACCTAGCTTTTTGTGAACACAAAATTTCTTTTCACTTGCAAATTCCACTCCATAAATATATATATGGGGAGGTACGAGTTCCAACTCGGTTTTACAGTGAATACTGCAGGAACATCAAACCGGCAGTAAGAAACAGACTTAAAAACCAGAGTAAAAGTTTTCCTGCAATCCGTTCCTTTTGTGCTTGATGAACGAAAGTCTCTCCACATGCTAAGTTCTGAGAGATAAGTGTGAGTGAAAGCCGTCCTTCACATAGATTGTTGGGAACACAAAGTTTCTTTACACTTGCAAACTAAAATCCATACATATATATGGGGAGGTTCGAGCTCCAACTCGGATTTACAGTGAAAACTGCAGGAAATTCAAACCGGCTCTAGGAAACAGACTGAGAAACCAGAGTAAATGTTTCTCCTGCAACCCGTTCCTTTGTGCTAGATGAACGAACGTCTCTCCACATGCTCAGTTCTGAGAGGTAAGTGTGTTTGAAAGCCGTCCTTCACCTAGCTTGTTGGGAACACAAAGTTTATTTTCAGTTGCAAACTCCACTCCATACATATATATGGGGAGCTACGAGCTCCAAGACGGTTTTACAGTGAAAACTGCAGGAACTTCAAAACGGCACTAGGAAACAGACAGAGAAATCAGAGAATAAATTTCTCCTGCAAACCGTTCCATTTGTGCTAGATGAACGAACGTCTCTCCACATGCTCAGTTCTGAGAGATAAGTGTGTGTGAAAGCCGAACTTCACCTAGCTTGTTGGGAACACAATGTTTCTTTTCACTTGCAAACACCACTCCATACATATATAGGGGAGGTACTAGCTCCAAATGGGTTTTACAGTGAAAACTGCAGGAACTTCAAACCGGCACTAGGAAACAGACTGAGAAACCAGAGTAAAAGTTTCTCCTGCAACCCTTTCACTTTGAGCAAGATGAACGAACATCTCTCCATATGCTCAGTTCTGAGAGATAAGTGTGTGTGAAAGCCGTCCTTCACCTAGCTTGTTGGGAACACAAAGTTTCTTTTCAGTTCCAAACTCCAGTCCATACATATATATGGGGAGGTACGAGCTCTAAGTCGGTTTTACAGTGAAAACTGCAGGAACTTCAAACCGGCATTAGGAAAAAGAGTGAGAAATCAAGCACAAGTTTCACCTGCAAACCATTCCCTTTGTGCTAGATGAACGAACGTCTCTCCACATGCTCAGTTCTGAGAGATAAATGTGTGTGAAAGCCGTCCTTCACCTAGCTTGTTGGGAACACAAAGTTTCTTTTTACTTGCAAACTCCACTCCATACATATATATGGGGAGGTACGAGCTCAAACTCGGTTTACTGTGAAAACTGCAGGAACTTCAAAACATCAATATGAAACAGACTGAGAAACCAGAGTAAATGTTTCTCCAGCAACCCGTTCCCTTAGTGCTAGATGAACGAACATCTCTACACATGCTCAGTTCTGAGAGACATGTGTGTGTGTAAGCCGTACTTCACCTAGCTTGTTGGGAACACAAAGTTTCTTTTCAGTTGCAAAATCCACTCCATATATATATATGGGGAGGTACGAGCTCCAACTCGGTTTTACAGTGAAAACTGCAGTAACTTCAAACCGGCACTAGGAAACAGACTGAGAATCCAGAGTAAAAGTTTATCCTGCAACACTTTCCCTTTGTGCTAGATGAACGAAAGTCTCTCCACATGCTCAGTTCTGAGAGATAAGTGTGTGTTAAAGCCGTCCTTCACCTAGCTTGTTGGAAACACAAAGTTTCTTTTCACTTGCTTTCTCCACTCAAAACATATATACGGGGAGGTACGAGCTCAGACTAGTTTTACAGTGAAAACTGCAGGAACTTCAAACCGGCCCTAGGAAACAGACTGAGAAACCAGAGTAAAAGGTTCTCCAGCAACCCTTTCCCTTTGTGTTAAATGAACGAACGTATCTCCACATGCTGATATCTGAGAGATAATTGTGTGTGAAAGCCGTCCTTCACATAGCTTGTTGGGAACAGAAAGTTTCTTTTCACTTGCAAACTCCACTCCATACATATATATGGGGAGGTACGAGCTCAAACTCGGTTTTACAGTGAAAACTGCTGGAACTTCAAAACGGCACTAGGAAACAGACTGAGAAACCAGAGTAAAGGTTTCTCCTGCAACCCATTCCCTTTGTGCTAGATGAACGAACGTCTCTCCACATGCTCAGTTCTGAGAGATAAGTGTGTTTGAAAGCCGTCCTTCACCTAGCTTGTTGGGAACACAAAGTTTCTTTTCACTTGCAAATTCCACTCCATACATGTATATATGGGGAGGTACGAGCTCCAACCCTGTTTTACTGTGAAAACTGCAGGAAATTTAAACCGGAACTAGGAAACAGACTGAGAAACCAGATTAAAAGTTTTTCCTGCAATCCGTTCCCTTTCTGCTTGATGAACGAACGTCTCTCCACATGCTCTCTTCTGAGAGATAAGTGTGTGTGAAAGCCGTCCTTCAACTAGCTTGTTGGGAACACAAAGTTTCTTTTCAGTTGCAAACTCCAGTCCATATATATATATGGGGAGGTACGAGCTCCAACTCGGTTTTACAGTGAAAACTGCAGGAACTTCGAACTGGCACTAGGAAACAGACTGAGAACCCAGAGTAATATTTTCCACTGCAACCCGTTCCCTTTGTGCTAGATGAACGAACGTCTCCCCTCATGCTCAGTTCTGAGAGGAAAGTGTGTTTGAAAGCCGCCCTTCACCTAGCTTTTTGGGAACACAAAGTTTCTTTTCACTTGCAAACTCCAATCCATATATATATATGGGAGGTTCGAGCTCCAACTCGGTTTTACAGTGAAAACTGCTGGAACTTCATACCGGCACAAGAAACAGACTGAGAAACCAGAGTAAATGTTTCTCCTGCAACCCGTTCCCTTTGTGCTAGATGAACGAACGTCTCTCCACATGCTAGGTTCTGAGAGATAAGTGTGTGTGAAAGCCGTCCTTCAACTAGTTGTTGGGAACACAAAATTTCATTTGAGTTCCAACCCCAATCCATAAATATATATGGGGAGGTACGTGCTGCAACTCGGTTTTACAGTGAAATCTCAGGAACTTCAAACCGACACTAGGAAACAGACTGAGAAAACAGAGTAATAGTTTCTCCTGCAAACCGTTCCCTTTATGCTAGATGAACGAACGTCTCTCCACATGCTCAGTTCAGAGAGAAAATTGTGTGTGAAACCCGTCCTTCACCTAGCTTGTTGGGAACACAAAGTTTCTTTTCACTTGCAAACTCCACTCCATACATATATATGGGGAGGTACGAGCTCCAACTCGTTTTACAGTGAAAACTGCTGGAACTTCAAACGGGCACTAGGAAACCGACTGAGAAACCAGAGTTAAAATTTCCCCTGCAACCCGTTCCCTTTGTGCTAGATGAACGAACGTCTCTCCAAATGCTCAGTTCTGAGAAATAAGTGTGTGTGAAACCCGTCCTTCACATAACTTGTTGGGAACACAAAGTTTCTTTTCAGTTGCAAACTCCACTCCATACATATATATGGGAGGTACGAGCTCCATCTCCGTTTTACAGTGAAAACTGCCGGAACTTCAAACCGGTACAAGGAAAAAGACTGAGAAACCAGAGTAACAGTTTCTCCTGCAACCCGTTCCCTTTGTGCTAGATGAACGAACGTCTTTCCCAATCTCAGTTTTGAGAGATAATTGTGTGTGAAAGCCTTAGTTCACCTAGCTTTTTGGGAACACAAAGTTACTTTTCACTTGCAAAATCCACTCCATACATATGTATGGGGATGAACGGGGTCCAACTCGGTTTTACAGTGAAAACTGCTGGAACTTCAAACGGGCACTAGGAAGCAGACTGAGAAACCAAAGAAAAAGTTTCCCCTGCAACCCGTTCCCTTTGTGCTAAATGAAAGAAAGTCTCTCCACATGATCTGTTCTGAGAGATAAATGTGTGTGAAAGCCGTCCTTCACCTAGCTTGTTGGGAACACAAAGTTTCTTTTCAGTTGCAAACTCCACTCCATACATATATAGGGGAGGTACGAGCTCCAACTCGGTTTTACAGTGAAAACTGCAGGAACTTCTAACCGGCACTAGGAAACAGACTGAGAAACCAGAGTATAAGTTTCAACTGCAACCCGTTCCCTTTGTGCTAGATGAACGAACGTCTCTCCACATGCTCATTTCTGAGAGATAAGTGTGTGTGAAAGCCGGCCTTCACCTAGCTTTTTGTGAACACAAAATTTCTTTTCACATGCAAATTCCACTCCATAAATATATATATGGGGAGGTACGAGTTCCAACTCGGTTTTACAGTGAATACTGCAGGAACATCAAACCGGCAGTAGGAAACAGACTTAAAAACCAGAGTAAAAGTTTTCCTTCAACCCGTTCCCTTTGTGCTTGATGAACGAAAGTCTCTCCACATGCTAAGTTCTGAGAGATAAGTGTGAGTGAAAGCCGTCCTTCACATAGATTGTTGGGAACACAAAGTTTCTTTACACTTGCAATCTAAAATCCATACATATATATGGGGAGGTTCGAGCTCCAACTCGGATTTACAGTGAAAACTGCAGGAAATTCAAACCGGCTCTAGGAAACAGACTGAGAAACCAGAGTAAATGTTTCTCCTGCAACCCGTTCCCTTTGTGCTAGATGAACGAACGTCTCTCCACATGCTAGGTTCTGAGAGATAAGTGTGTGTGAAAGCCGTCCTTCAACTAGTTGTTGGGAACACAAAATTTCATTTGAGTTCCAACCCCAATCCATAAATATATATGGGGAGGTACGTGCTGCAACTCGGTTTTACAGTGAAATCTCAGGAACTTCAAACCGACACTAGGAAACAGACTGAGAAAACAGAGTAATAGTTTCTCCTGCAAACCGTTCCCTTTATGCTAGATGAACGAACGTCTCTCCACATGCTCAGTTCAGAGAGAAAATTGTGTGTGAAAGCCGTCCTTCACCTAGCTTGTTGGGAACACAAAGTTTCTTTTCACTTGCAAACTCCACTCCATACATATATATGGGGAGGTACGAGCTCCAACTCGTTTTACAGTGAAAACTGCTGGAACTTCAAACGGGCACTAGGAAACCGACTGAGAAACCAGAGTTAAAATTTCCCCTGCAACCCTTTCCCTTTGTTCTAGATGAACGAACGTCCCTCCAAATGCTCAGTTCTGAGAAATAAGTGTGTGTGAAACCCGTCCTTCACATAACTTGTTGGGAACACAAAGTTTCTTTTCAGTTGCAAACTCCACTCCATACATATATATGGGAGGTACGAGCTCCATCTCCGTTTTACAGTGAAAACTGCCGGAACTTCAAACCGGTACAAGGAAAAAGACTGAGAAACCAGAGTAACAGTTTCTCCTGCAACCCGTTCCCTTTGTGCTAGATGAACGAACGTCTTTCCCAATCTCAGTTTTGAGAGATAATTGTGTGTGAAAGCCTTAGTTCACCTAGCTTTTTGGGAACACAAAGTTACTTTTCACTTGCAAAATCCACTCCATACATATGTATGGGGATGAACGGGGTCCAACTCGGTTTTACAGTGAAAACTGCTGGAACTTCAAACGGGCACTAGGAAGCAGACTGAGAAACCAAAGAAAAAGTTTCCCCTGCAACCCGTTCCATTTGTGCTAAATGAAAGAAAGTCTCTCCACATGATCTGTTCTGAGAGATAAATGTGTGTGAAAGCCGTCCTTCACCTAGCTTGTTGGGAACACAAAGTTTCTTTTCAGTTGCAAACTCCACTCCATACATATATAGGGGAGGTACGAGCTCCAACTCGGTTTTACAGTGAAAACTGCAGGAACTTCTAACCGGCACTAGGAAACAGACTGAGAAACCAGAGTATAAGTTTCAACTGCAACCCGTTCCCTTTGTGCTAGATGAACGAACGTCTCTCCACATGCTCATTTCTGAGAGATAAGTGTGTGTGAAAGCCGGCCTTCACCTAGCTTTTTGTGAACACAAAATTTCTTTTCACATGCAAATTCCACTCCATAAATATATATATGGGGAGGTACGAGTTCCAACTCGGTTTTACAATGAATACTGCAGGAACATCAAACCGGCAGTAGGAAACAGACTTAAAAACCAGAGTAAAAGTTTTCCTTCAACCCGTTCCCTTTGTGCTTGATGAACGAAAGTCTCTCCACATGCTAAGTTCTGAGAGATAAGTGTGAGTGAAAGCCGTCCTTCACATAGATTGTTGGGAACACAAAGTTTCTTTACACTTGCAAACTAAAATCCATACATATATATGGGGAGGTTCGAGCTCCAACTCGGATTTACAGTGAAAACTGCAGGAAATTCAAACCGGCTCTAGGAAACAGACTGAGAAACCAGAGTAAATGTTTCTCCTGCAACCCGTTCCTTTGTGCTAGATGAACGAACGTCTCTCCACATGCTCAGTTCTGAGAGGTAAGTGTGTTTGAAAGCCGTCCTTCACCTAGCTTGTTGGGAACACAAAGTTTATTTTCAGTTGCAAACTCCACTCCATACATATATATGAGGAGCTACGAGCTCCAAGTCGGTTTTACAGTGAAAACTGCAGGAACTTCAAACCGGCACTAGGAAACAGACTGAGAAATCAGAGAAAAAGTTTCTCCTGCAAACCGTTCCATTTGTGCTAGATGAACGAACGTCTCTCCACATGCTCAGTTCTGAGAGATAAGTGTGTGTGAAAGCCGAACTTCACCTAGCTTGTTGGGAACACAATGTTTCTTTTCACTTGCAAACACCACTCCATACATATATAGGGGAGGTACTAGCTCCAAATCGGTTTTACAGTGAAAACTGCAGGAACTTTAAACCGGCACTAGGAAACAGACTGAGAAACCAGAGTAAAAGTTTCTCCTGCAACCCTTTAACTTTGAGCAAGATGAACGAACATCTCTCCATATGCTCAGTTCTGAGAGATAAGTGTGTGTGAAAGCCATCCTTCACCTAGCTTGTTGGGAACACAAAGTTTCTTTTCAGTTCCAAACTCCAGTCCATACATATATATGGGGAGGTACGAGCTCTAAGTCAGTTTTACAGTGAAAACTGCAGGAACTTCAAACCGGCATTAGGAAACAGAGTGAGAAATCAAGTACAAGTTTCACCTGCAAACCATTCCCTTTGTGCTAGATGAACGAACGTCTCTCCACATGCTCAGTTCTGAGAGATAAGTGTGTGTTAAAGCCGTCCTTCACCTAGCTTGTTGGAAACACAAAGTTTCTTTTCACTTGCTTTCTCCATTCAAAACATATATATGGGGAGGTACGAGCTCAGAAGCTTTTTAAAGTGAAAACTGCAGGAACTTCAAACCGGCACTAGGAAACAGACTGAGAAACCAGACTAAAAGTTTTTCCTGCAATCCGTTCCCTTTGTGTTAAATGAACGAACGTATCTCCACATGCTAATATCTGAGAGATAATTGTGTGTGAAAGCCGTCCTTCACATAGCTTGTTGGGAACAGAAAGTTTCTTTTCACTTGCAAACTCCACTCCATACATATATATGGGGAGGTACGAGCTCCAACTCGGTTTTACAGTGATAACTGATGGAACTTCAAACCGGCACTAGGAAACAGACTGAGAAACCAGAGTAAAGGTTTCTCCTGCAACCCATTCCCTTTGTGCTAGATGAACGAACGTCTCTCCACATGCTCAGTTCTGAGAGATAAGTGTGTTTGAAAGCCGTCCTTCACCTAGCTTGTTGGGAACACAAAGTTTCATTTCACTTGCAAATTCCACTCCATACATGTATATATGGGGAGGTACGAGCTCCAACCCTGTTTTACTGTGAAAACTGCAGGAACTTCAAACCGGCACTAGGAAAAAGACTGCGAAACCAGATTAAAAGATTTTCCTGCAATCCGTTCCCTTTGTGCTTGATGAACGAACGTCTCTCCACATGCTCAGTTCTGAGAGATAAGTGTGTGTGAAAGCCGTCCTTCACATAGCTTGTTGGGAACACAAAATTTTTTTTACTTGCAAACTCCACTCCATACATATATATGGGGAGGTACGAGCTCCAACTCAGATTTACAGTGAAAACTGCAGTAACTTCAAACCGGCACTAGGAAAAATACTGAGAAACCAAAGTAAAAGTTTCTCCTGCAACCCGGTCCCTTTGTGCTACATGAAAGAACGTCTCTCCACATGATCAGTTCTGAGACAAAAGTATGTTTGAAAGCCGTCTTTCACATAGCTTGTTGGGAACACAAAGTTTCTTTTCAGTTGCAAACTCCACTCCATACATATATATGGGGAGGTACGAACTCCAACTCGGTTTTACAGAGAAAACGGCAGGAACTTCAAACCGGCACTAGGAAACAGACTGAGAACACAGAGTAATATTTTCCCCTGCAACCCGTTCCCTTTGTGCTAGATGAACGAACGTCTCCCCACATGCTCAGTTCTGAGAGGAAAGTGTGTTTGAAAGCCGCCCTTCACCTAGCTTTTTGGGAACACAAAGTTTCTTTTCACTTGCAAACTCCAATCCATATATATATATGGGAGGTTCGAGCTCCAACTCAGTTTTACAGTGAAAACTGCTGGAACTTCATACCGGCACAAGAAACAGACTGAGAAACCAGAGTAAATGTTTCTCCTGCAACCCGTTCCCTTTGTGCTAGATGAACGAACGTCTCTCCACATGCTAGGTTCTGAGAGATAAGTGTGTGTGAAAGCCGTCCTTCAACTAGCTTGTTGGTAACACAAAATTTCATTTGAGTTCCAACTCCAATCCATAAATATATATGGGGAGGTACGTGCTGCAACTCGGTTTTACAGTGAA
This sequence comes from Camelus bactrianus, assembly GCF_048773025.1. Lineage (NCBI taxonomy): Eukaryota > Metazoa > Chordata > Mammalia > Artiodactyla > Camelidae > Camelus > Camelus bactrianus. The sequence goes on along the minus strand of NC_133539.1, from coordinate 136,701,960 downwards.
AACTCAGGAACTTCAAACCGACACTAGGAAACAGACTGAGAAAACAGAGTAATAGTTTCTCCTGCAACACGTTCCCTTTATGCTTGATGAACGAACGTCTCTCCACATGCTCAGTTCTGAGAGAAATTTGTGTGTGAAAGCCGTCCTTCACCTAGCTTGTTGGGAACACAAAGTTTCTTTTCATTTGCAAACTCCACTCCATACATATATATGGGGAGGTACGAGCTCCAACTCGGTTTTACAGTGAAAACTGCAGTAACTTCAAACCGGCACTAGGAAACAGACTGAGAATCCAGAGTAAAAGTTTATCCTGCAACAATTTCCCTTTGTGCTAGATGAACGAAAGTCTCTCCACATGCTCAGTTCTGAGAGATAAGTGTGTGTTAAAGCCGTCCTTCACCTAGCTTGTTGGAAACACAAAGTTTCTTTTCACTTGATTTCTCCACTCAAAACATATATATGGGGAGGTACGAGCTCAGACTAGTTTTACAGTGAAAACTGCAGGAACTTCAAACCGGCCCTAGGAAACAGACTGAGAAACCAGAGTAAAAGGTTCTCCAGCAACCCTTTCCCTTTGTGTTAAATGAACGAACGTATCTCCACATGCTGATATCTGAGAGATAATTGTGTGTGAAAGCCGTCCTTCACATAGCTTGTTGGGAACAGAAAGTTTCTTTTCACTTGCAAACTCCACTCCATACATATATATGGGGAGGTACGAGCTCCAACTCGATTTTACAGTGAAAACTGCTGGAACTTCAAACCGGCACTAGGAAACAGACTGAGAAACCAGAGTAAAGGTTTCTCTTGCAACCCATTCCCTTTGTGCTAGATGAACGAACGTCTCTCCACATGCTCAGTTCTGAGGGATAAGTGTGTTTGAAAGCCGTCCTTCACCTAGCTTGTTGGGAACACAAAGTTTCTTTTCACTTGCAAATTCCACTCCATACATATATATATGGGGAGGTACGAGCTCCAACCCTGTTTTACTGTGAAAACTGCAGGAAATTTAAACCGGAACTAGGAAACAGACTGAGAAACCAGATTAAAAGTTTTTCCTGCAATCCGTTCCCCTTCTGCTTGATGAACGAACGTCTCTCCACATGCTCTGTTCTGAGAGATAAGTGTGTGTGAAAGCCGTCCTTCAACTAGCTTGTTGGGAACACAAAGTTTCTTTTCAGTTGCAAACTCCAGTCCATACATATATATGGGGAGGTACGAGCTCCAACTCGGTTTTACAGTGAAAACTGCAGGAACTTCGAACTGGCAATAGGAAACAGACTGAGAACCCAGAGTAATATTTTCCACTGCAACCCGTTCCCTTTGTGCTAGATGAACGAACGTCTCCCCACATGCTCAGTTCTGAGAGGAAAGTGTGTTTGAAAGCCGCCCTTCACCTAGCTTTTTGGGAACACAAAGTTTCTTTTCACTTGCAAACTCCAATCCATATATATATATGGGAGGTTCGAGCTCCAACTCGGTTTTACAGTGAAAACTGCTGGAACTTCATACCGGCACAAGAAACAGACTGAGAAACCAGAGTAAATGTTTCTCCTGCAACCCGTTCCCTTTGTGCAAGATGAACGAACGTCTCTCCACATGCTAGGTTCTGAGAGATAAGTGTGTGTGAAAGCCGTCCTTCAACTAGCTTGTTGGGAACACAAAATTTCATTTGAGTTCCAACCCCAATCCATAAATATATATGGGGAGGTACGTGCTGCAACTCGGTTTTACAGTGAAAACTCAGGAACTTCAAACCGACACTAGGAAACAGACTGAGAAAACAGAGTAATAGTTTCTCCTGCAAACCGTTCCCTTTATGCTAGATGAACGAACGTCTCTCCACATGCTCAGTTCAGAGAGAAAATTGTGTGTGAAAGCCGTCCTTCACCTAGCTTGTTGGGAACACAAAGTTTCTTTTCACTTGCAAACTCCACTCCATACATATATATGGGGAGGTACGAGCTCCAACTCGTTTTACTGTGAAAACTGCTGGAACTTCAAACCGGCACTAGGAAACAGACTGAGAAACCAGAGTTAAAATTTCCCCTGCAACCCGTTCCCTTTGTGCTAGATGAACGAACGTCTCTCCAAATGCTCAGTTCTGAGAGAAAATTGTGTGTGAAAGCCGTCCTTCACCTAGCTTGTTGGGAACACAAAGTTTCTTTTCAGTTGCAAACTCCACTCCATACATATATATGGGGAGGTAAGAGCTTCATCTCCGTTTTACAGTGAAAACTGCCGGAACTTCAAACCGGGACAAGGAAAAAGACTGAGAAACCAGAGTAACAGTTTCTCCTGCAACCCGTTCCCTTTGTGCTAGATGAACGAACGTCTTTCCCAATCTCAGTTTTGAGAGATAATTGTGTGTGAAAGCCTTAGTTCACCTAGCTTTTTGGGAACACAAAGTTACTTTTCACTTGCAAAATCCACTCCATACATATGTATGGGGAGGAACGGGGTCCAACTCGGTTTTACAGTGAAAACTGCTGGAAATTCAAACGGGCACTAGGAAGCAGACTGAGAAACCAAAGAAAAAGTTTCCCCTGCAACCCGTTCCCTTTGTGCTAAATGAAAGAAAGTCTCTCCACATGATCTGTTCTGAGAGATAAATGTGTGTGAAAGCCGTCCTTCACCTAGCTTGTTGGGAACACAAAGTTTCTTTTCAGTTGCAAACTCCACTCCATACATATATAGGGGAGGTACGAGCTCCAACTCGGTTTTACAGTGAAAACTGCAGGAACTTCTAACCGGCACTAGGAAACAGACTGAGAAACCAGAGTAAAAGTTTCAACTGCAACCCGTTCCCTTTGTGCTAGATGAACGAACGTCTCTCCACATGCTCATTTCTGAGAGAGAAGTGTGTGTGAAAGGCGGCCTTCACCAAGCTTTTTGTGAACACAAAATTTCTTTTCACTTGCAAATTCCACTCCATAAATATATATATGGGGAGGTACGAGTTCCAACTCGGTTTTACAGTGAATACTGCAGGAACATCAAACCGGCAGTAGGAAACAGACTTAAAAACCAGAGTAAAAGTTTTCCTTCAATCCGTTCCCTTTGTGCTTGATGAACGAAAGTCTCTCCACATGCTAAGTTCTGAGAGATAAGTGTGAGTGAAAGCCGTCCTTCACATAGATTGTTGGGAACACAAAGTTTCTTTACACTTGCAAACTAAAATCCATACATATATATGGGGAGGTTCGAGCTCCAACTCGGATTTACAGTGAAAACTGCAGGAAATTCAAACCGGCTCTATGTAACAGACTGAGAAACCAGAGTAAATGTTTCTCCTGCAACCAGTTCCTTTGTGCTAGATGAACGAACGTCTCTCCACATGCTCAGTTCTGAGAGGTAAGTGTGTTTGAAAGCCGTCCTTCACCTAGCTTGTTGGGAACACAAAGTTTATTTTCAGTTGCAAACTCCACTCCATACATATATATGGGGAGCTACGAGCTCCAAGTCGGTTTTACAGTGAAAACTGCAGGAACTTCAAACCGGCACTAGGAAACAGACTGAGAAACCAGAGTAAAAGTTTCTCCTGCAACCCTTTCACTTTGAGCAAGATGAACGAACATCTCTCCATATGCTCAGTTCTGAGAGATAAGTGTGTGTGAAAGCCGTCCTTCACCTAGCTTGTTGGGAACACAAAGTTTCTTTTCAGTTCCAAACTCCAGTCCATACATATATATGGGGAGGTACGAGCTCTAAGTCAGTTTTACAGTGAAAACTGCAGGAACTTCAAACCGGCATTAGGAAACAGACTGAGAAATCAAGTACAAGTTTCACCTGCAAACCATTCCCTTTGTGCTAGATGAACGAACGTCTCTCCACATGCTCAGTTCTGACAGATAAGTGTGTGTGAAAGCCGTCCTTCAACTAGCTTGTTGGGAACACAAAGTTTCTTTTTACTTGCAAACTCCACTCCATACATATATATGGGGAGGTACGAGCTCAAACTCGGTTTACTGTGAAAACTGCAGGAACTTCAAAACGGCAATATGAAACAGAATGAGAAACCAGAGTAAATGTTTCCCCAGCAACCCGTTCCCTTTGTGCTAAATGAACGAACATCTCTACACATGCTCAGATCTGAGAGACATGTGTGTGTGTAAGCCGTACTTCACCTAGCTTGTTGGGAACACAAAGTTTCTTTTCAGTTGCAAAATCCACTCCATATATATATATGGGGAGGTACGAGCTCCAACTCGGTTTTACAGTGAAAACTGCAGTAACTTCAAACCGGCACTAGGAAACAGACTGACAATCCAGAGTAAAAGTTTATCCTGCAACCCTTTCCCTTTGTGCTAGATGAACGAAAGTCTCTCCACATGCTCAGTTCTGAGAGATAAGTGTGTGTTAAAGCCGTCCTTCACCTAGCTTGTTGGAAACACAAAGTTTCTTTTCACTTGCTTTCTCCATTCAAAACATATATATGGGGAGGTACGAGCTCAGACTCTTTTTACAGTGAAAACTGCAGGAACTTCAAACCGGCACTAGGAAACAGACTGAGAAACCAGATTAAAAGTTTTTCCTGCAATCCGTTCCCTTTGTGTTAAATGAACGAACGTATCTCCACATGCTAATATCTGAGAGATAATTGTGTGTGAAAGCCGTCCTTCACATAGCTTGTTGGGAACAGAAAGTTTCTTTTCACTTGCAAACTCCACTCCATACATATATATGGGGAGGTACGAGCTCCAACTCGGTTTTACAGTGAAAATTGCTGGAACTTCAAACCGGCACTAGGAAACAGACTGAGAAACCAGAGTAAAGATTTCTCCTGCAACCCATTCCCTTTGTGCTAGATGAACGAACGTCTCTCCACATGCTCAGTTCTGAGAGATAAGTGTGTTTGAAAGCCGTCCTTCACCTAGCTTGTTGGGAACACAAAGTTTCATTTCACTTGCAAATTCCACTCCATACATATATATATGGGGAGGTACGAGCTCCAACACTGTTTTACTGTGAAAACTGCAGGAACTTCAAACCGGCACTAGGAAACAGACTGCGAAACCAGATTAAAAGATTTTCCTGCAATCCGTTCCCTTTGTGCTTGATGAACGAACGTCTCTCCACATGCTCAGTTCTGAGAGATAAGTGTGTGTGAAAGCCGTCCTTCACATAGCTTGTTGGGAACACAAAATTTCTTTTTACTTGCAAACTCCACTCCATACATATATATGGGGAGGTACGAGCTCCAACTCAGATTTACAGTGAAAACTGCAGTAACTTCAAACCGGCACTAGGAAAAATACTGAGAAACCAAAGTAAAAGTTTCTCCTGAAACCCGTTCCCTTTGTGCTACATGAACGAACGTCTCTCCACATGATCAGTTCTGAGACAAAAGTATGTTTGAAAGCCGTCTTTCACATAGCTTGTTGGGAACACAAAGTTTCTTTTCAGTTGCAAACTCCACTCCAAAAATATATATGTGGAGGTACGAGTTCCAAAACGGGTTTACAGTGAAAACTGCTGGAACTTCAAACCGGCACTAGGAAACAGACTGAGAAACCAGAGTAAAAGTTTCTCCTGCAATCCGTTCCATTTGTGGTAGATGAACGACCGTCTCTCTACATGCTCAGTTCTGAGAGATAATTATGTGTGAAAGCCGTCCTTAACATACCTTGTTGGGAACACAAAGTTTCTTTTAAGTTGCAAACTCCACTCCATATATATATATGGGGAGGTACGAGCTCCAACTCGGTTTTACAGAGAAAACGGCAGTAACTTCAAACCGGCACTAGGAAACAGACTGAGAAACCAGAGTAAAAGTTTCCCCTGCAACCCGTTCCATTTGTGCTAGATGAACGAACGTCTCTCCACATGCTCAGTTCTGAGAGATAAGTGTGTGTGAAAGCCGTCCTTCACCTAACTTGTTGGGAACACAAAGTTTCTTTTCAGTTGCAAACTCCACTCCATACATATATATGGGGAGGTACGAGCTCCAACTCCGTTTTACAGTGAAACCTGCCGGAACTTCAAACCGGCACAAGGAAAAAGACTGAGAAACCAGAGTAACAGTTTCTCCTGCAACCCGTTCCCTTTGTGCTAGATGAACGAACGTCTCTCCCAATGCTCAGTTCTGAGAGATAATTGTGTGTGAAAGCCGTAGTTCACCTAGCTTTTTGGAAACACTAAGTTACTTTTCACTTGCAAACTCCACTCCATACATATGTATGGGGATGTACGAGGTCCAACTCGGTTTTACAGTGAAAACTGCTGGAACTTCAAACGGGCACTAGGAAACAGACTGAGAAACCAGAGTTAAAATTTCTCCTGCAAACCGTTCCCTTTGTGCTAGATGAACGAACGTCTCTCCACATGCTCAGTTCTTAGAGATAAGTGTGTGTGAAAGCCGTACTTCACCTAGCTTGTTGGGAACACAAAGTTTCTTCTCACTGGCAAATTCCTCTCCATACATATATATGGGGAGGTACGAGCTCCAACACGGTTTTACAGTGAAAACTGCAGGAACTTCAAACCGGCACTAGGAAACAGACTGAGAAACCAGAATAAAAGGTTCTCCTGCATCCCGTTCCCTTTGAGCTAGATGAACGAACGTCTCTCCACATGCTAAGTTCTCAGAGATAAGTGTGTGTGAAAGCCATACTTCAACTAGCTTGTTGGGATACAAACTTACTTTTCACTTGCAAACCACAATCCCTACATATATATGGGGAGGTACTAGATCCTAATCGGTTTTACAGTGAAAACTGCTGTAACTTCAAAACGGCACTAGGAAAAATACTGAGAAACCAGACTAAAAGTTTCTCCTGCATCCCGTTCCTTTGGTGCTAGATGAACGAACGTCTCTCCACATGCTCAGTTCTGAGAGATAAGTGTGTGTGAAAGCCGTCCTTCACCTAGCTGGTTGGGAATAAAAATTTTCTTTTCACTTGCAAACTCCACTCCATACATATATAGGGGAGGTACAAGCTCCAACTCGGTTTTACAGTGAAAACTGCAGTAACTTCAAACCGGCACTAGGAAACAGACTGAGAATCCAGAGTAAAAGTTTCCCCTGCAACCCGTTCCATTTGTGCTAGATGAACGAACGTCTCTCCACATGCTCAGTTCTGAAAGATAAGTGTGTGTGAAAGCCGTACATCACCTAGCTTGTTGGGAACACAAATTTTCTTTTCAGTTGCAACCTCCACTCCATACATATATATGGGGAGGTACGAGCTCCAATTCGGTTTTACAGTGAAAACTGTTGGAAATTCAAACCGGCACTAGGAAACAGAGAAACCAGAGTAAAATTTTATCCTGCAACCCGTTCCCTTTGTGCTAGATGAACGAACGTCTCTCCACATGCTCAGTTCTGAGAGATATGAGTGTGTGAAAGCCGTCCTTCACATAGATTGTTGGCAACACAAAGTTTCTTTTCAGGTGCCAACTCCATTCCATAAATATATATATGGGGAGGTACGAGCTCCAACTCGGTTTTACAGTGAAAATTGCAGGAACTTCAATCCGGCACTAGGAAACAGACTGAGAAACCAGAGTAATATTTTCCCCTGCAACCCGTTCCCTTTGTGCTAGATGAACGAACGTCTCCCCACATGCTCAGTTCTGAGAGGAAATTGTGTGTGAAAGCCGCCCTTCACCTAGCTTTTTGGGAACACAAAGTTTCTTTTTTCTTGCAAACTACACTCCATACATATATATGGGAGGTACGAGCTCCAACTCGGTTTTACAGTGAAAACTGCTGGAACTTCAAACCGGCACAAGAAACAGACTGAGAAAACAGAGTAAATGTTTCTCCTGCAACCCGTTCCTTTGTGCTAGATGAACGAACGTCTCTCCACATGCTAGGTTCTGAGAGATAAGTGTGTGTGAAAGCCGTCCTTCAACTAGCTTGTTGGGAACACAAAATTTCTTTTGAGTTGCTAACTCCACTCCATAAATATATATGGGGAGGTACGAGCTGCAACTCTGTTTTACAGTGAAAACTCAGGAACATCAAACCGACACTAGGAAACAGACTGAGAAACCAGAGTAATAGTTTCTCCTGCAACCAGTTACCTTTATGCTAGATGAACGAACGTCTCTCCACATGCTCAGTTCTGAGAGAAAATTGTGTGTGAAAGCCGTCCTTCACCTAACTTGTTGGGAACACAAAGTTTCTTTTCACTTGCAAACTCCACTCCATACATATATATGGGGAGGTACGAGCTCCAACTCCGTTTTACAGTGAAAAGTGCTGGAACTTCAAACAGGCACTAGGAAACAGACTGAGAAACCAGAGTTAAAATTTCTCCTCCAACCCGATCCCTTTGTGCTAGATGAACGAACGTCTCTCCACATGCTCAGTTCTGAGAGATAAGTGTGTGTGAAAGCCGTCCTTCACCTAGATTGTTGGGAACACAAAGTTTCTTTTCAGTTGCAAATTACACTCCATATATATATATGGGGAGGTACGAGCTCCAACACGATTTTACAGTGAAAACTGCAGGAACTTCAAACCGGCGCTAGGAAACAGACTGAGAAACCAGAATAAAAGTTTTTCCTGCATCCCGTTCCATTTGAGCTACATGAACGAACGTCTCTCCACATGCTCAGTTCTCAGAGATAATTGTGTGTTGAAGCCATACTTCAACAAGCTTGTTGGGAATACAAACTTACTTTTCACCTGCAAACTCCACTCCCTACATATATATGGGGAGGTACTAGCTCCAAATCGGTTTTACAGTGAAAACTGCTGGAACTTCAAACCGGCACTAGGAAACAGACTGAGAAACCAGAGTTAAAATTTCTCCTGCAACCCGTTCCATTTGTGCTAGATGAACGAACGTCTCCCAACATGCTCAGTTCTGAGAGATAAGTGTGTGTGAAAGCCGTCCTTCACCTAGCTTGTTGGGAACACAAAGTTTCTTTTCACTTGCAAATTCCACTCCATACATATATATGGGGAGGTACGAGCTCCAACACGATTTTACAGTGAAAACTGCAGGAACTTCAAACCGGCACTAGGAAACAGACTGAGAAACCAGAGTAAAATTTTCTCCTGCAACCCGTTCTATTTGTGCTAGATGAACGAACGTCTCTCCACATGCTCAGTTCTGAGAGATAAGTGTGTGTGAAAGCCGTCCTTCACCTAGCTTGCTGGGAACACAAAGTTTCTTTTCACTTGCAAACTACACTCCATAAATATATAGGGGAGGTACAAGCCCCAACTCGGCTTTACAGTTAAAACTGCAGGAACTTCAAACCGGCACTAGGAAACAGACTGAAAAACCAGAGTAATAGTTTCCCCTGCAACCCGTTCCATTTGTGCTAGATGAACGAACGTCTCTCCACATGCTCAGTTCTGAGAGATATGTGTGTTTGAAAACCGTCCTTCACCTAGCTTGTTGGGAACACAAAGTTTCTTTTCACTTGCAAACTACACTCCATACATATATAGGGGAGGTACAAGCTCCAACTCGGTTTTACAGTGAAAACTGCAGGAACTTCAAACCGGCACTAGGAAACAGACTGAGAAACCAGAGTAAAAGTTTCTCCTGCAACCCGTTACCTTTGTGCTAGATGAACGAACGTCTCTCCATATGCTCAGTTCTTAGAAATATGTGTGTGTGAAAGCCGTTGTTAAAATAGCTTGTTGGGAACACAAAGTTCCTTTTCAGTTGCAAACTCCACTCCATATATATATATTGGTAGGTACGAGCTCCAACTCGGTTTTACAGTGAAAACTGCAGTAACTTCAAAACGGCACTAGGAAACAGACTGAGATACCAGAGTAATAGTTTCCCCTGCAACCCGTTCCCTTTGTGCTAGATGAACGAACGTCTCTCCACATGCTCAGTTTTGAGAGATAAATGTGTTTTAAAGCCGTCCTTCACCTAGCTTGTTGGGAACACAAAGTTTCTTTTCAGTTGCAAACTACACTCCATACATACATATGGGGAGGTACGAGCACCAAATCGATTTTACAGTGAAAACTGCTGGAACTTCAAACCGGCAGTAGGAAGCAGACTGAGAAACCAGAGTAAAATTTCTCCTGCATCCCGTTCCATTTGTGCTAGATGAATGAACGTCTTTCCACATGCTCAGTTCTGAGAGATAAGTGTGTGTGAAAGCCATCCTTCACCTAGCTTGTTGGGAACACAAAGATTCTTTTCACTTGCAAATTCCAATCCATACATATATAAGGGTAGGTACGAGCTCCAACTCAGTTTGACAGTGAAAACTGCTGGAACATCAAACCGGCACTACTAAACAGACTGAGATAACAGAGTAAAAGTGAGTCTTGCAACCCGTTCCCTTTGTGCTATATGAACGAACGTCTCTCCACATGCTCAGTTCTGAGAGATAAGTGTTTGTGAAAGCCCTCCTTCACCTAGCTTGTTGGGAACACAAAGTTTCTTTTCACTTGCAAACTCCACTCCATACATATATATGGCGAGGTACGAGCTCCAATTCGATTTTACATTGAAAACTGCAGGAACTTCAAACAGGCACTAGGAAACAGACTGAGAAACCAGAGTAAAAATTTCTCCTGCAACCCGTTCCATTTGTGCTAGATGAAAGAACGTCTCTCCACATGCTCAGTTCTGAGAGATAAGTGTGTGTGAAAGCCGGCTTCACCTATCTTGTTGGGAACACAAAGTTTCTTTTCACTTGCAAACTACACTCCATACATATATATGGGGAGGTACGAGCTCCAACACGCTTTTACAGTGAAAACTGCAGGAACTTCAAACCGGCACTAGGAAACAGACTGAGCAACCAGAGTAATAATTTCCCCTGCAACCCGTTCCATTTGTGCTAAATGAACGAACGTCTCTCCACATGCTCATTTCTGAAAGAAAATTGTGTGTGAAAGTCGTCCTAGACCTAGCTTTTTGGGAACACAAAGTTTCTTTTCACTTGCAAACTAAACTCCATATATATATATGGGGATGTACGAGCTCCAACTCGGTTTTACAGTGAAAACTGCAGGAACTTCAAACAGGCACTAGGAAACAGCCTGAGAAACCAGAGTAAAAGTTTCTCCAGCAACCCGTTCCCTTTGTGCTAGATGAACGAACGTCTCTCCACATGCTCAGTTCTGAGAGTTAAGTGTGTGTTAAAGCCGTCTTTCACCTAGCTTGTTGGGAACACAAAGTTTCTTTTCAGTTGCAAACTCCAATCCATACATATATATGGGGAGGTACGAGTTCCAAATCGGTTTACAGTAAAAAAGGCAGGAACTTCAAACAGGCACTAGGAAACAGCCTGAGAAACAAGAGTAAAAGTTTCTCCTGCAACCCGTTCCCTTTGTGCTAGATGAACGAACGTCTCTCCACATGCTCAGTTCTGAGAGTTAAGTGTGTGTTAAAGCCGTCTTTCACCTAGCTTGTTGGGAACACAAAGTTTCTTTTCAGTTGCAAACTCCAATCCATACATATATATGGGGAGGTACGAGTTCCAAATCGGTTTACAGTAAAAAAGGCAGGAACTTCAAACAGGCACTAGGAGACAGACTGAGATACCAGAGAAAATGTTTCTCCTGCAAACATTTCCCTTTATGCTAGATGAACGAACGTCTATCCACATGCTCATATCTGAGAGATAAGTGTGTGTGAAAGCCGTCTTTCAACTAACTTGTTGGGAACACAAAGTTTCTTTTCAGTTGCAAACTACACTCCATACATATATATGGGGAGGTACGAGCACCAACTCGATTTTACACTGAAAACTGCTGGAACTTCAAACCGGCAGTAGGAAGCAGACTGAGAAACCAGAGTAAAATTTCTCCTGCATCCCGTTCCATTTGTGCTAGATGAACGAACGTCTCTCCACATGTTCATTTCTGAGAGATAAGTGTGTGTGAAAGCCATTCTTCACCTAGCTTGTTGGGAACACAAAGATTTTTTCACTTGCAAATTCCAATCCATACATATATATGGGTAGGTACGATCTCCAAATCAGTTTTACAGTGAAAATTGCTGGAACATCAAACCGGCACTAGGAAACAGACTGAGAAACCAGAGTTAAAATTTCTCCTGCAACCCGTTCCCTTTGTGCTAGTTGAACGAACGTCTCTCCACATGCTCAGTTCTGAGAGATATGTGTGTGTGAAAGCCGTTCTTCACCTAGCTTGTTGGGAACACAAAGTTTCTTTTCAGTTGCAAACACCACTTCATAAATATATATGGGGAGGTACGAGCTCCAAAACGGTTTTACAGTAAAAAAGGCAGGAACTTCAAACCGGCACTACTAAACAGACTGAGATACCAGAGTAAAAGTTTGTCTTGCAACCCGTTCCCTTTGTGCTATATGAACGAACGTCTCTCCACATGCTCAGTTCTGAGAGATAAGTGTTTGTGAAAGCCCTCCTTCAACTAGCTTGTTGGGAACACAAAGTTTCTTTTCACTTGCAAACTAACTCCATATATATATGGGGATGTACGAGCTCCAACTCGGTTTTACAGTGAAAACTGCAGGAACTTCAAACAGGCACTAGGAAACAGCCTGAGAAACCAGAGTAAAAGTTTCTCCTGCAACCCGTTCCCTTTATGCTAGATGAACGAACGTCTCTCCACATGCTCAGTTCTGAGAGTTAAGTGTGTGTTAAAGCCGTCTTTCACCTACCTTGTTGGGAACACAAAGTTTCTTTTCAGTTGCAAATTCCATTCCACACATATATATGGGTAGGTACGAGCTCCAAATCAGTTTTACAGTGAAAATTGCTGGAACATCAAACCGGCACTAGGAAAAAGACTGAGAAACCAAAGTTAAAATTTCTCCTGCAACCCGTTCCCTTTGTGCTATATGAACGAACGTCTCTCCACATGCTCAGTTCTGAGAGATAAGTGTGTGTGAATGCCGTCCTTCACCTAGCTTGTTGGGAACACAAAGTTTCTTTTCACTTGTAAACTCCACTCCATACATATATATGGCGAGGTACAAGCTCCAATTCGGTTTTACAGTGAAAACTGCAGGAACTTCAAACAGGCACTAGGAAACAGACTGAGAAACCAGAGTAAAAGTTTCTCCTGCAACACTTTCCATTTGTGCTAGATGAAAGAACGTCTCTCCACATGCTCAGTTCTGAGAGATAAGTGTGTGTGAAAGCCGGCTTCACCCAGCTTGTTGGGAACCCAAAGTATCTTTTCACTTGCAAACTCCACTTCATAAATATATATATGGGGAGGTACGAGCTCCATCACTGTTTTACAGTGACAACTGCAGGAACTTCAAACCGGCAGTAGGAAACTGACTGAGAAAATAGAGTAAAAGTTTTTCCTGCAATCCGTTCCCTTTGTGCTTGATGAACGAACGTTTCTCCACATGCTCAGTTCTGAGAGATATGTGTGTGTGAAAGCCGTACTTCACCTAGCTTGTTGGGAATACAAAGTTTCTTTTCAGTTGCAAAATCCACTCCATACATATATATGGGGTGGTACAAGCTCCAACTCTGTTTTACATTGAAAACTGCAGGAACTTCAAACCGGCACTAGGAAACATACTGAGAAAACAGAGAAAAAGTTTCGCCTACAAACCGTTCCATTAGTGCTAGATGAACGAGCGTCTCTCCACATGCTCAGTTCTGAGAGATAATTGTGTGTGAAAGCCGTCCTTCAAATAGCTTGTTGGGAACACAAAGTTTCTTTTCAGTTGCCAACTCCAATCCATACATATATATGGGAAGGTACGAGCTCCAACATTTTTTTACAGTGTAAACTGCAGGAACTTCAAACCGCCACTAGGAAACAGACTGAGAAAACAGAGAAAAAGTTGCCCATATATACCGTTCCATTTGTGCTAGATGAACGAACGTCTCTCCACATGCTCTGTTCTGAGAGTTAAATGTGTGTGAAAGCCGTCCTTCAACTAGCTTGTTGGAAACGCAAAGTTCTTTTCACTTGCAAACTCCACTCCATAATTATATATAGGGTGGTACTAGCTCCAACTCGGTTTTACATAGAAAACTGCAGGAACTTCAAACCTGCATTAGGAAACATACTGAGAAACCAGAGAAAAATTTCCATTAAAAACCATTTTTTTGGGCTAGATGAACGAGCGTCTCTCCACATGCTCAGTTCTGAGAGATAATTGTGTGTGAAAGCCGTCCTTCAAATAGCTTGTTGGGAACACAAAGTTTCTTTTCAGTTGCAAACACCAATCCATACATATATTTGGGGAGGTACGAGGTCCAACAATATTTTACAGTGTAAACTGCAGGAACTTCAAACCGGCACTAGGAAACAGACTGAGAAAACAGAGAAAAAGTTTTCCATACATACCGTTCCATTTGTGCTAGATGAACGAACGTCTCTCCACATGATCTGTTCTGAGAGGTAAGTGTGTGTGAAAGCCGTCCTTCACCTAGCTTGTTGGAAACGCAAAGTTCTTTTCACTTGCAAACTCCACTCCATATATATATATGGGGAGGTACGAACTCCAACTCGGTTTTACAGTGAAAACTGCAGTAACTTTAAACCGGCACTAGGAAACAGACTTAGAAACCAGAGTAATAGTTTCTCCTGCAATCCGTTCCGTTTCGGCTAGATGAACGAACGTCTATCCACATGCTCAGTTCTGAGAGATAAGTGTGTGTGAAAACCGTCCTTAACTTAGCTTGTTGGAAACACAAAGATTCTTTTCAATTGCAAACTACACTCCATACATATATATGGGGAGGTACAAGCTCCAACTAGGTTTTACAGTGAAAACTGCAGGAACATAAAACAGGCACTAGGAAATAGACAGAGAAACCAGAGTAAAAGTTTCTCCTGCAACCCGTTCTCTTTGTGCTAGATGAACGAACGTCTCTCCACATGCTCAGTTCTGAGAGATAAGTGTGTGTGAATTCCGTCCTTCAACTAGCTTGTTGGGAACACAAAGTTTCTTTTCAGTTGCAAACTCCAATCCATACATATATAGGGGGAGGTACGAGCTCCAACTCGGTTTTACAGTGAAAACTGCTGGAACTTCATACCGGCACTAGGAAACAGACTGAGAATCCAGAGTAATAATTTCTCCTGCAACCCTTTCCATTTGTGGTAGATGAACGAACGTCTCTCCACATGCTCAGTTCTGAGAGATAAGTGTGTGTGAAAGCCGTACTTCACCTAGCTTGTTGGGAACACAAAGTTTCTTTTCAGTTGCAAACTTCACTCCATATATATATATATGGGGAGGTACGAGCTCCAACTCCGTTTTACAGTGAAAACTGCTGTAACTTCAAACCGGCCCTAGGAAACAGACTGAGAAACCAGAGTAAAAGTTTCTCCTTCAAACCTTTCCATTTGTGCTAGATGAACGAACGTCTCTCCACATGCTCAGTCCTGAGAGATATGTGTGCGTAAATGCCGTGCTTCATTTAGCTTGTTGGGAACACAAAGTTTCTTTTCAGTTGCAAACTCCACTCCATACATATATATGGGGAAGTACAAGCTCCAACTCGGTTTTACAGTGAAAACTCAGGAACATAAAACCGGCACTAGAAAACAGACTGAGAATCCAGAGTAAAAGTTTCTCCTTCAAACCGTTCCCTTTGTGCTAGATGAACGAACGTCTCTCCACATGCTCAGTTCTGAGAGATAATTGTGTGTGAAAGCCGTCCTTCACATATCTTGTTGGGAACACAAAGTTTCTTTTCAGTTGCAAACTCCAATCCATATATATATATGGGGAGGTACTAGCTCCAAATCGTTTTTACAGTGAAAACTGCAGGAACTTCAAACCGGCACTAGGAAACAGACTGAGAATCCAGAGTAAAATTCTCCTGCAACCCGTTCCTTTTGTGCTAGATTAAAGAAAGTCTCTCCACATGCTCATTTCTGAGAGTTAAGTGTGGGTGAAAGCCGTCCTTCACCTAGCTTGTTGGGAACACAGTTTCTTTTCACTTGCAAACTCCACTCCATACATATACATGGGGAGTTACGAGCTCCAACTCGGTTTTACAGTGAAAACTGCAGTTACTTCAAACCGGCACTAGGAAACAGACTGAGAAACCAGAGAAAAAGTTTCTCCAGCAACCCGTTCCCTTTGTGCTAGATGAACGAACGTCTCTCCACATGCTCAGTTCTGAGAGATAAGTGTGTGTGAAAGCTGTCTTTCACCTAGCTTGATGGGAACACAAAGTTTCTTTTCAGTTGCAAACTCCACTCCATACATATATATGGGGAGGTACGAGTTCCAACTCGGTTTTACAGTGAAAACTGCAGGAATTTCAAACCGGCACTAGGAATCAGTCTGAGAAAAAAGACTAAAAATTTCTCCTGCAACCCGTTCCCTTTGTGCTAGATGAAAGAAAGTCTCTCCACATGCTCAGTTCTCAGAGATAAGTGTGTGTGAAACCCGTCGTTCAAATAGCTTGTTGGGAATACAAACTTATTTAACTTGCAAACTCCATTCCATACATATATATGGGGAGGTACTAGCTCCAACTCGGTTTTACAGTGAAAACTGCTGGAACTTCAAACCGGCACTAGGAAACAGATTGAGAGACCAGAGTAAAAGTTTCTCTTGCAACACATTCCCTTTGTGCTAGATGAAAGAATGTCTCTCCACATGCTCAATTCTGAGATATATGTGTGTGTGAAAGCCGTCCTTCACCTAGATATTTGGGAACACAAAGTTTCTTTTCACTTGCAAAATCCACTCCCTACATATATATGGGAAGTACGAGCTCCAACATGGTTTTACAGTGAAAAATGCAGTAACTTCAAACCGGCACTAGGAAACAGACTGAGAAACCAGAGAAAAAGTTTCTCCAGCAACCCGTTCCCTTTGTGCTAGATGAACGTAAGTCTCTCCACTTGCTCAGTTCTGCGAGATAAGTGTGTGTGAAATCCGTCCTTCACCTAGCTTGATGGGAACACAAAGTTTCTTTTCATTTGCAAACTCCACTCCATAAATATATATGGGGAGGTACGAGTTCCAACTCGGTTTTACAGTGAAAACTGCAGGAATTTCAAACCGGCACTAGGAATCAGACTGAGATAAAAGACTAAAAAATTTTCCTGCAACCCGTTCCCTTTGTGCTAGATGAAAGAAAGTCTCTCCACATGCTCAGTTCTCAGAGATAAGTGTGTGTGAAAGCCGTCGTTCAACTAGCTTTTTGGGAATACAAACTTACTTACACTTGCAAACTCCATTCCATACATATATATGGGGAGGTACTAGCTCCAACTCGGTTTTACAGTGAAAACTGCCGGAACTTCAAACCGGCACTAGGAAACAGATTGAGAGACCAGAGTAAATGTTACACCTGCAACCCATTCTCTTTGTGCTAGATGAACGAATGTCTCTCCACATGCTCAATTCTGAGATATATGTGTTTTTGAAAGCCGTCCTTCAACTTGATATTTGGGAACACAAGTTTCTTTTCACTTGCAAACTCTACTCCCTACATATATATGGGAAGTACGAGCTCCAACACGGTTTTACAGTGAAAAATGCAGTAACTTCAAACCGGCACTAGGAAACAGACTGAGAAACCAGAGTAAAAGTTTCTCCTAAAACCCGTTCCATTTGTGCTAGATGAACGAACGTCTCTCCACATGCTCAATTCTGATAGAAATGTGTGTGTGAAAGCCGCCAATCACCTAGCTTTTTGGGAACACAAAGTTTCTTTTCACTAGAAAACACCACTCCATACTATATATGGGGAGGTACGAGCACCAACTCGGGTTTACAGTGAAAACTGCTGGAACTTCAAACCGGCACTAGGAAACAGACTGAGAATCCAGAGATAAAATTTCTCCTGCAACACGTTCCATTTGTGCTAGATGAACGAACGTCTCTCCACATGCTCAGTTCTGAGAGAAAAGTGTGTGTGAAAGCCGACCTTCACCGAGCTTGTTGTTAACACAAAGTTTCTTTTCACTTAAAAACTCCACTGCATACATATATATGCTGAGGTACAAGCTCCAACTCGGTTTTACAGTGAAATCTGCAGGAAATTCAAACCGGCACTAGGAAACAGACTGACAAAAAATAGTTAAAATTTCTGCTGCAAACCGTTCCCTTTGTGCTAGATGAACGAACGTCTCTCCACATGCTCAGTTCTGAGAGATAAATGTGTGTGAAAGCCGTCCTTCACCTAGCTTGTTGGGAACACAAAGTTTCTTTTCAGTTGCAAACTCTACTCCATACATATATATGGGGAGATACTAGCTCCAACTCGGTTTTACAGTGAAAACTGCAGTAACTTCAAACCGGCACTAGGAAACAGACAGAGATACCAGAGTAAAAGTTTCACCTGCATCACGTTCCCTTTGTGCTAGATGAACGAACGTCTCTCCACATACTCAGTTCTGAGAGATATGTGTGTGTGAAAGCCGTCCTTCAACTAGCTTGTTGGGAACACAAAGTTTCTTTTCACTTGCAAACTCCACTCCATAAATATATATGGGGAGGTAAGAGCTCCAACTCGGTTTTACAGTGAAAAGTGCAGTAACTTCAAACCGGCACTAGGAAACACACTGAGAACCCAGAGTAAAATTTCACCTGCAACCCGTTCATTTTGTGCTAGATGATCGAACGTCTTTCCATATGCTCAGTTCTGAGAGATAAGTGTGTGTGAAAGCAGTCCTTCACCTAGCTTGTTGGGAACTCAAAGTTTCTTTTCACTTGCAAACCCCACTCTATACATATATATGGGGAGGTACGAGCTCCAACTCTGTTTTACAGTGAAAACTGCAGGAACTTCAAACCGGCACTAGGAAACAGACTGAGAAAAAGAGTTAAAATTCCTGCTGCAAACCGTTCCCATTGTGCTAGATGAAAGAAATTCTCTCCACATGCTCAGATCTGAGAGAAAAGTGTGTCTGAAAGCCGTTCTTCACCTAGCTTGTTGGGAACACAAAGTTTCTTTTCACTTACAAACTCCACTCCATACATATATATGGGGAGGTACCAGCTCCAACTCGGTTTTACAGTGAAAACTGCAGGAAATTCAAACCGGCACTAGGAAACACTCTGAGGAACCAGAGTAAAAGTTTCTCCTGCAAACCGTTCCCTTTGTGCTAGATGAACGAACGTCTCTCCACATGCTCAGTTCTAAGAGATAAATGTGTGTGAAAGCCGTCCTTCACCTAGGTGGTGGGAACACAAAGATTCTTTTCACTTACAAACTCCATTCCATACACATATATTGTGAGGTACGAGCTCCAACTCGATTTTACAGTGAAAACTGCAGGATATTCAAACCGGCACTAGGAAACAGACTGAGAAAACAGAGTAAAAGTTTCTCCTGCAACCGGTTCCCTTTGTGCTAGATGAACGAACGTCTATCCACATGCTCAGTTCTGAGAGATAAGTGTGTGTGAAAGCCGTCCTTCAACTACCTTGTTGGGAACACAAAGTTTCTTTTCAGTTGCAAACTCCACTCCATACATATATATGTGGAATTACGAGCTCCAACTCGGTTTTACAGTGAAAACGGCCGGAATTTCAAACCGGCACTAGGAAACAAACTGAGAAACCAGAGTAAAAGTTTCACCTGCATCACGTTCTCTTTGTGCTAGATGAACGAACGTCTCTCCACATACTCAGTTCTGAGAGATATGTGTGTGTGAAAGCCGTCCTTCAACTAGCTTGTTGGGAACACAAAGTTTCTTTTCACTTGCAAACTCCAATCCATTAATATATATGGGGAGGTACGAGCTCCAACTCGGTTTTACAGTGAAAACGGCAGGAACTTCAAACCGGCACTAGGAAACAGACTGAGATACCAGAGTAAAAGTTTGTCTTGCAACCCGTTTCCTTTGTGCTAGATGAACGAACGTCTCTACACATGCTCAGTTCTGAGAGAAAAGTGTGTGTGAAAGCAGTCTTTCACCTAGCTATTTGGGAACACAAAGTTCCTTTTCACTTGCTAACTCCACTCCATACATATATATGGGTTGGTAAGAGCTCCAACTCGATTTTACAGTGAAAAATGCTGGAACCTCAAACCGGCACTAGGAAACAGACTGAGAAAAAAGAGTTAAAATTTCTGCTGCAAAAAGTTCCCCTTGTGCTAGATGAACGAACGTCTCTCCACATGCTCAGTTCTGAGAGAAAAGTGTGTCTGAAAGCCGTACTTCACCTAGCTTGTTGGGAACACAAAGTTTCTTTTCACTTACAAACTCCAAACCATACATATATATCGGGAGGTACGAGCTCCAACCCGGTTTTACAGTGATAACTGCAGCAAATTCAAACCGGCACTAGGAAACAGACTGAGGAACCAGAGTAAAAGTTTCTCCTGCAAACCGTTCCCTTTGTGCTAGATGAACGAACGTCTCTCCACATGCTCAGTTCTGAGAGATAAGTGTGTGTGAAAGCCGTCCTTCACCTAGCTTGTTGGGAACACAAAGTTTCTTTTCAGTTGCAAACTCCACTCCTTACATATATGTGGGGAGATACGAGCTCCAACTCGGTTTTACAGTGTAAAATGCAGTAACTTCAAACCGGCACTAGGAAACAGACAGAGATATCAGAGTAAAAGTTTCACCTGCAACACGTTCACTTTGTGCTAGATGAACGAACGTCTCTCCACACACTCAGTTTTGAGAGATAAGTGTGTGTGAAAGCCGTCCTTCAACTAGCTTGTTGGGAACACAAAGTTACTTTTCACTTGCAAACTCCAATCCATACATAGATATGGGGAGGTACGAGCTCCAACTCGGTTTTACAGTGAAAAAGGCAGGAACTTCAAACCGGCACTAGGAAACAGACTGAGAAACCAGAGTAAATGTTTCTCCTGCAACCCGTTCCCTTTGTGCTAGATGAACGAACATCTCTCCACATGCTCAGTTCTGAGAGATAAGTGTGAGTGAAAGCCGTCCTTCACCTATCTTGTTGGGAACACAAAGCTTCTTTTCAGTTGCAAACTCCACTCCATACATATATATGGGGAGGTACGAGCGCCAACTCGGTTTTACAGTGTAAACTGCAGGAAATTCATACCGGAACTAGGAATCAGACTGAGAAACCAGAGTAATAGTTTCTCAAGCTACCCGTTCCCTTTGTGCTAGATGAACGAACGTCTCCCCACATGCTAATTTCTGAGAGAAATGTGTGTGTGAAAGCCGCCTTCACCTAGCTTTTTGGGAACACAAAGTTTCTTTTCACTAGAAAACTCCACTCCATACATATATATGGGGAGTTACCAGCTCCAACTCGGTTTTATAGTGAAATTTGCTGGAACTTACAACCGGCACTAGGAAACAGACTGAGAAACCAGAGATAAAATTTCTCCTGCAACCCGTTCATTTTGTGATAGATGAACGAACGTCTCTCCACATACTCAGTTCTGAGAGATAAGTGTGTGTGAAAGCAGCCCTTCACCTAGCTTGTTGGGAACACAAAGTTTCTTTTCACTTGCAAACCCCACTCCATACATATATATGGGGAGGTACGAGCTCCAACTAGGTTTTACAGTGAAAACTGCAGGAACTTCTAACCGGCACTAGGAAACAGACTGAGAAAAAAGAGTTAAAATTCCTGCTGCAAACCGTTCCCTTTGTGCTAGATGAAAGAACGTCTCTCCACATGCTCATTTCTGAGAGATAAGTGTGTCTGAAAGCCGCACTTCACCTAGCTTTTTGGGAACACAAAGTTTCTTTTCAGTTGCAATCCCCACTCCATACATATATATGTGGAGGTACGAGCTGCAACACGGACTTACAGTGAAAACGGCAGGAACTTCAAACCGGCACTAGGAAACAGACTGAGAAACCAGAGAAAAGTTTCTCCTGCAACCCGTTCCCTTTGTGCTAGATGAACGAACATCTCTCCACATGCTCAGTTCTGAGAGATAAGTGTAAGTTAAAGCCGTCCTTCACATAGCTTGTTGGGAACACAAAGCTTCTTTTCAGTTGCAAACTCCACTCCATACATATATATGGGGTGGTACGATCTCCATCTCGGTTTTACAGTGAAAACTGCAGGAAGTTCATACCGGCACTAGGAAACAGACTGAGAAACCAGAGTAATAGTTTCTCCTGCAACCCGTTCCCTTTGTGCTAGATGAACGAACGTCTCTCCACATGCTCAGATCTGAGAGATAAGATGGTGTGAATGCCATCCTTCAACTACCTTGTTGGGAACACAAAGTTTCTCTTCATTGGCAGATTCCAGACCATACATATATATGGGGAGGTACGAGCTCCAACACGGTTTTACAGAGAAAACTGCAGGAACTTCAAAACGGCACTAGGAAACAGAATGAGAAACCAGAGTAATAGTTTCTCGTGCAACCCGTTCCCTTTGTGCTAGATGAAAGAACGTCTCTCCACATGCTCAGATCTGAGAGAAAATTGTGTGTGAAAGCCGTCCTTCACCTAGATTGTGGGAACACAAAGTTTCTTTTCACTTGCAATCTCCAATCCATACATATATATGTGGAGGTACGAGCTCCAACTCGATTTTACAGTGAAAACTGCAGGAAATTCATACCGGCACTTGGAAACACATGAGAAACCATAGTAAAAGTTTCTCCTGCTACCCGTTCCCTTTGTGCTAGATGAACGAACGTCTCACCACATGCTCAGTTCTGAGTGATAAGTGTGTGTGAAAGCCGTCCTTCACCTAGCTTGTTTGGAACACAAAGATTCTATTCAGTTGCAAACTCCACTCCATACATATATATGGGTAGGTACGAGCTCCAAATCGATTTTACAGTAAAAAAGGCAGGAACTTCAAACCGGCACTGGGAAACACACTGAGATACCAGAGTAAAAATTTGTCTTACAACCCGTTCCCTTTGTGCTACGTGAATGAACGTCTCTCCACATGCTCAGTTCTGAGAGATAAGTGTGTGTGAAAGCCATCCTTCACCTAGCTTGTTGGGAACACATAGTTTCTTTTCACTTGCAAGCTCCACTCCATACATATATATGGGGTGGTACGAGATCCAATTCGGTTTACAGTGAAAACTTCAGGAACTTCAAACCGGCACTAGGAAACAGACTGAGATACGAGAGTAAAAGTTTCCCTGCAAACCGTTCCCGTTGTGCTAGATGAACGAAAGTCTCTCCACATGCTCAGTTCTGAGAGATAATTGTGTGTGAAAGCCGTCCTTCACCTAGCTTGTTGGGAACACAAAGTTTCTTTTCATTTGCAAACTCCACTCCATATATATATATGGGGAGGTATGAGCTCCAATTCTGTTTTACAGTGAAAACTGCAGGAACTTCAAACCGGCACTAGGAAACAGACTGAGAATCCATAGTAAAAGTTTCTCCTGCAACCTGTTCCCTTTGACCTAGATGAACGAACGTCTCTCCACATGCTCATTTCTGAGAGAGAGGTGTGTGTGAAAGCCGTCCTTCACCTAGCTTGTTGGGAACACAAAGTTTCTTTTCAGTTGCAAACTCCACTCCATAAATATATATGGTGAGGTACGAGCTCCAACTCCGTTTTACAGTGAAAAATGCTAGAACATCAATCCGGCAGTTGGAAACAGACTGAGAAACCAGAGTAAAATTTTCTCCTGCAACCCGTTCCATTTGTGCTAGATGAACGAACGTCTTTCCACATGCTCAGTTCTGAAAGATAAGTGTGTGTGAAAGCCGTCCTTCACCTAGCTTGTTGGGAACACAATGTTTCTTTTGAGTTTCAAAAACCACTCCATATATATATATGGGGAGGTACGAGCTCCAACTCGATTTTACAGTGAAAACTGCTGGAACTTCAACCGGCAATAGGAAACATACTGAGAAACCAGAGTAATACATTCTCCTGCAAACCATTCCCTTTGTGCTAGATGAACGAAAGTCTCTCCACATGATCAGTTCTGAGAGATAAGAGGGTGTGAATGCCATCCTTCAACTACCTTGTTGGGAACACAAAGTTTCTCTTCATTGGCAGATTCCACAGCACACATATATATGGGGAGGTACGAGCTCCAACACGGTTTTACAGAGAAAACTGCAGGAACTTCAAAACGGCACTAGGAAACAGAATGAGAAACCAGAGTAATAGTTTCTCGTGCAACATGTTCCCTTTGTGCTAGATGAAAGAACGTCTCTCCACATGCTCAGATCTGAGAGAAAATTGTGTGTGAAAGCCGTCCTTCACCTAGATTGTGGGAACACAAAGTTTCTTTTCACTTGCAATCTCCAATCCATACATATATATGTGGAGGTACGAGCTCCAACTCGATTTTACAGTGAAAACAGCTGGAACTTCAAACCGGCAGTAGGAAACAGACTGAGAAACCAGAGAAAATGTTTCTCCTGCAACCCGTTCCCTTTGTACTAGATGAACGAACGTCTCTCCACATGCTCAGTTCTGAGAGATAAGTGTGTGTGAAAGCCAACCATGACCTAGCTTGTTGGGAACACAAAGTTTCTTTTCACTTGCAAACTCCACTCCATACATATATATGGGGAGGTAAGAGATCCAATTCGGTTTACAGTGAAAACTGCAGGAACTTCATACAGGCACTTGGAAACACATGAGAAACCAGAGTAAAAATTTCTCCTGCTACCCGTTCCCTTTGTGCTAGATGAACGAACGTCTCTCCACATTCTCAGTTCTGAGAAATAAGTGTGTGTGAAAGCCGTCCTTCACCTAGCTTGTTTGGAACACAAAGTTTCTATTCAGTTGCCAACTCCACTCCATACATATATATGGGTAGGTACGAGCTCCAAATCGATTTTACAGTAAAAAAGGCAGGAAATTCAAACCGGCACTAGGAAACAGACTGAGATACCAGAGTAAAAGTTTGTCTTGCAACCCGTTCCCTTTGTGCTACGTGAACGAACGTCTCTCCACATGCTCACTTCTGAGAGATAAGTGTGTGTGAAAGCCATCTTTCACCTAGTTTGTTGGGAACACAAAGTTTCTTTTCACTTGCAAGCTCCACTCCATACATATATATGGGGAGGTACGAGATCCAATTCGTTTTACAGAGAAAACTGCAGGAACTTCAAACCGGCACTAGGAAACAGACTGAGATACGAGAGTAAAAGTTTCTCCTGCAACCCGTCCCCGTTGTGCTAGATGAACGAACGTCTCTCCACATGCTCAGTTCTGAGAGATAAGTGTGTGTGAAAGCCGTCCCTCACCTAGATTTTTGGGAATACAAAGTTTCTTTTCACTTGCAAAATTCACTCCATACATATATATGGGGAGGTACGAGCTCCAAATCGGTTTTACAGTGAAAACTGCAGGAACTTCAAACCGGCACTAGGAAACAGTCTGAGAATCCAGAGTAAAAGTTTCCCCTGCAACCCATTCCCTTTGTGCTAGATGAACGAAAGTCTCTCCACATGCTCAGTTCTGAGAGATAAGTGTGTGTGAAAGCCGTACTTCACCTAGCTTGTTGGGAACACAAAGTTTCTTTTCAGTTGCAAACTCCACTCCATACATATATATGGTGAACTACGAGCTCCAACTCGGTTTTACAGTGAAAACTGCAGGAACTTCAACCAGCAATAGGAAACATACTGAGAAACCAGAGTAATACTTTCGCCTGCAACCCATTACCTTTGTGCTAGATGAACGAAAGTCTCTCCACATGCTCAGTTGTGAGAGATAAGAGTGTGTGAATGCCGTCCTTCAACTACCTTGTTGGGAACACAACGTTTC
The DNA here is from genome assembly GCF_048773025.1 of Camelus bactrianus. Classification (NCBI taxonomy): domain Eukaryota; kingdom Metazoa; phylum Chordata; class Mammalia; order Artiodactyla; family Camelidae; genus Camelus; species Camelus bactrianus. The sequence goes on along the minus strand of NC_133539.1, from coordinate 136,676,439 downwards.
TCTTCATTGGCAGATTCCACACCATACATATATATGGGGAGGTACGAGCTCCAAATCGGTTTTACCGAGAAAACTGCAGGAACTTCAAACCGGCACTAGGAAACAGAATGAGAAACCAGAGTAATAGTTTCTCGTGCAACCCGTTCCCTTTGTGCTAGATGAAAGAACGTCTCTCCACATGCTCAGATCTGAGAGAAAATTGTGTGTGAAAGCCGTCCTTCACCTAGATTGTGGGAACACAAAGTTTCTTTTCACTTGCAAACTCCAATCCATACATATATATGGGGAGGTACGAGCTCCAACTCGATTTTACAGTGTAAACAGTTGGAACTTCAAACCGGCACTAGGAAACAGACTGAGAAACCAGAGAAAATGTTTCTCCTGCAACCCGTTCCCTTTGTGCTAGATGAACGAACGTCTCTCCACATGCTCAGTTCTGAGAGATAATTGTGTGTGAAAGCCGTCCTTCACCTAGCTTGTTGGGAACACAAAGTTTCTTTTCACTTGCAAACTCCACTCCATACATATATATGGGGAGGTAAGAGATCCAATTCGGTTTACAGTGAAAACTGCAGGAACTTCAAACCGGCACTAGGAAACAGACTGAGATACCAGAGTAAAAGTTTCTCCTGCAACCCGTTCCCGTTGTGCTAGATGAACGAACGTCTCTCCACATGCTCAGTTCTGAGAGATAAGTGTGTGTGAAAGCCGTCCCTCACCTAGATTTTTGGGAATACAAAGTTTCTTTTCACTTGCAAAATCCACTCCATACATATATATGGGGAGGTACGAGCTCCAAATCGGTTTTACAGTGAAAACTGCAGGAACTTCAAACCGGCACTAGGAAACAGTCTGAGAATTCAGAGTAAAAGTTTCCCCTGCAACCCATTCCCTTTGTGCTAGATGAACGAAAGTCTCTCCACATGCTCAGTTCTGAGAGATAAGTGTGTGTGAAAGCCGTACTTCACCTAGCTTGTTGGGAACACAAAGTTTCTTTTCAGTTGCAAACTCCACTCCATACATATATATGGTGAACTACGAGCTCCAACTCGGTGTTACAGTGAAAACTGCAGGAACTTCAACCTGCAATAGGAAACATACTGAGAAACCAGAGTAATACTTTCTCCTGCAACCCATTACCTTTGTGCTAAATGAACGAAAGTCTCTCCACATGCTCAGTTGTGAGAGATAAGAGTGTGTGAATGCCGTCCTTCAACTACCTTGTTGGGAACACAACGTTTCTCTTCATTGGCAGATTCCACACCATAAATATATATGGGGAGGTACGAGCTCCAAATCGGTTTTACAGAGAAAACTGCAGGATCTTCAAACCGGCACTAGGAAACAGAATGAGAAACCAGAGTAATAGTTTCTCGTGCAACCCGTTCCCTTTGTGCTAGATGAAAGAACGTCTCTTCACATGCTCAGATCTGAGAGAAAATTGTGTGTGAAAGCCGTCCTTCACCTAGATTGTGGGAACACAAAGTTTCTTTTCACTTGCAAACTCCACTCCATACATATATATGGGGAGGTAAGAGATCCAATTCGGTTTAGAGTGAAAACTGCAGGAACTTCAAACCGGCACTAAGAAACAGACTGAGATACCAGAGTAAAAGTTTCTCCTGCAACCCGTTCCCGTTGTGCTAGATGAACGAACGTCTCTCCACATGCTCAGTTCTGAGAGATAAGTGTGTGTGAAAGCCGTCCCTCACCTAGATTGTTGGGAATACAAAGTTTCATTTCACTTGCAAACTCCACTCCATAAATATATATGGGGATGAACGAGCTCCAAATCGATTTTACAGTGAAAACTGCAGGAACTTCAAACCGGCACTAGGAAACAGACTGAGAATCCAGAGTAAAAGTTTCTCCTGCAACCCGTTCCTTTTGTGCTAGATGAACAAAATTCTCTCCACATGCTCAGTTTTGAGAGGTAAGTGTGTGTGAAAGCCGTCCTTCACCTAGCTTGTTGGGAACACAAAGTTTCTTTTCAGTTGCAAACTCCACTCCATACATATATATGGGGAGGTACGAGCTCCAATTCGGTTTTACAGTGAAAACTGCAGGAAATTCAAACCGGCAATAGGAAACAGACTGAGAATCCAGAGTAAAAGTTCCTTCTGCAACCTGTTCCCTTTGACCTAGATGAACGAACGTCTCTCCACATGCTCAGTTCTGAGAGATAAGTGTGTGTGAAAGCCGTCCTTCACCTAGCTTGTTGGAACACAAAGTTTCTTTTCACTTGCAAACTATAATCCATATATATATATGGGGATGCCGATCTCCAAATCTTTTTTAAAGTGAAAACGGCATGAACTTCAAACCGGCACTAGGAAACAGACTGTGATACCAGAGTAAAAGTTTGACTTGTAACCCGTTCCTTTCGTGCTAGATGAACGAACGTCTTTCCACATGCTCAGTTCTAAGAGATAAGTGTGTGTGAAAGCCGTCCTTCACCTATCTTGTTGGGAACACAAAGGTTCTTTTCACTTGCAATCTCCAATCCATACATATATATGGGTAGGTACGAGCTCCAATTCGGTTTTACAGTGAAAACTGCAGGAACTTCAAACCGGCACTAGGAAACAGACTGAGATACCAGAGAAAAAGTTTCTCCGACAACCCGTTCCATTTCTGCTAGATGAACGAACGTCTCTCCACATGCTCAGTTCTGAGAGATGAGTGTGTGTGAAAGCCGTCCTTCATCTTGCTTGTTGGGAACACACAGTTTCTTTTCAGTTGCAAACTACAATCCATTCATATATATGGGGAGGTACGAGCTCCAACTCTGTTTTACAGTGATAACTGCAGTAATTTCATACCGGCACTAGGAAACAGATTGAGAAACCAGAGTAATAATTTCTCCTGCATCCCGTTCCCTTTGTGCTAGATAAACGAAATTCTCTCCACATACTCAGTTCTGAGAGATAAGTGAGTGTGAATGCCGTTCTTCACCTACCTTGTTGGGAACACAAAGTTTCTCTTCATTGGTAGATTCCACTCCATACATATATATGGAGAGTTACGAGCTCCAAATCGGTTTTACAGTGAAAACTGCAGGAACTTCAAACCGGCACTAGGAAACAGACTGAAAATCCAGAGTAAAATTTCTCCTGCAACCCGTTCCCTTTGTGCTAGATGTACGAAAGTCTCTCCAAATGCTCAAATCTGAGAGATAAGTGTGTGTGAAAGCCGTCCTTCACCTAGCTTGTTGGGAACACAAAGTTTCTTTTCAGTTGCAAACTCCACTCCATACATATATATGGGGAGGTAGGAGCTCCAATTCGGTTTTACAGTGAAATCTGCAGGAACTTCACACCGGCACTAGGAAACAGACTGAGAGTCCAGAGTAAAAGTTTCACCTGTAACCTGTTCCCTTTGACCTAGATGAAAGAACGTCTCTCCACATGCTCAGTTCTGAGAGATAAGTGTGTGTGAAAGCCGTCCTTCACCTAGCTTGTTGGGAACACAAAGTTTCTTTTCAGTTGCAAACTCCACTCCATACATGTATATGGGTTGGTACGAGCTCCAACTCTGTTTTACAGGGAAAACGGCAGGAACTTCAAACCGGAACTAGGAAACAGACTGAGCAACCAGAGTAATAATTTCCCCTGCAACCCGTTCCATTTGTGCTAGATGAACGAACGTCTCTCCTCATGGTAGTTTCTGAGAGATTAGTGTGTTTGAAAGCTGTCCTTCAACTTGCTTGTTGGGAACACAAAGTTTCTTTTCATTTGCAATCTCCAATCCATACATATATATGGGGATGTACGAGCTCCAAATCTGTTTTAAAGTGAAAACGGCATCAACTTCAAACCGGAACTAGGAAACAGACTGAGATACCTGAGTAAAAGTTTGACTTGCAACCCGTTCCCTTCGTGCTAGATGAACGAACGTCTTTCCACATGCTCAGTTCTGAGAGATAAGTGTGTGTGAAAGCCGTCCTTCACCTATCTTGTTGGGAACACAAAGATTCTTTTCACTTGCAAACTCCACTCCATACATATATATGTTTAGGTACGAGCTCCAATTCGGTTTTACAGTGAAAACTGCAGGAATTTCAAACCGGCACTAGGAAACAGACTGAGATACCAGAGAAAAAGTTTCTCCGGCAACCCGTTTCATTTGTGCTAGATGAACGAACGTCTCTCCACATGCTAGTTTCTGAGAGATAAATGTGTGTGAAAGCCGTCCTTCAACTAGCTTGTTGGGAATACATAGATTCTTCTCAGTTGCAATCTCCACTCCATACATATATATGGGGAGGTACGAGCTCCAACTCGGTTTTACAGTGAAAACTGCAGGAACTTCAAACCGGTACTAGGAAACAGACTGAGAAACCAGAGTGATAGTTTCTCCTGCAACCCGTTCGCTTTGTGCTAGATGACCGAACGGCTCTCCACATGCTCAGTTCTGAGAGAAAAGTGTGTGTGGAAGCCGTCTTTCACATAGCTTTTTGGAACACAAAGTTTCTTTTCACTTTCAAACTATAATCCATACATATATATGGGGAGGTACGAGCTCCAACTCGGTTTTACAGTGAAAACTGCAGGAAATTCAAACCGGCACTAGAAAACAGACTGAGAATTCAGAGTAAAATTTTCTCCTGCAACCCGTTCCATTTGTGCTAGATGAACGAACGTCTCTCCACATGCTCATTTCTGAGAGTTAAGTGTGTGTGAAATCCGTCCTTCACCTAGCTTGTTGGGAACACAATGTTTCTTTTCAGTTGCAAAAACCACTCCATATATATATATGGTTAGGTACGAGTTCCAACTCTGTTTTACAGTGAAAACTGCAGGAACTTCAACCGGCAATAGGAAACATACTGAGAAACCAGAGTAATACTTTCTCCTGCAACCCATTCCTGTTGTGCTAGATGAACGAAAGTCTCTCCACATGCTCAGTTCTGAGAGATAAGTGGGTGTGAATGCTGTCCTTCAACTACCTTGTTGGGAACACAAAGTTTCTCTTCATTGGCAGATTCCACACCATACATATATATGGGGAGGTACGAGCTCCAACTCGGTTTTACAGAGAAAACTGCAGGAACTTCAAACCGGCACTAGGAAACAGAATGAGAAACCAGAGAAATAGTTTCTCGTGCAACCCGTTCACTTTGTGCTAGATGAAAGAACGTCTGTCCAAATGCTCAGATCTGAGAGAAAATTGTGTGTGAAAGCCGTCCTTCACCTAGATTGTGGGAACACAAAGTTTCTTTTCAATTGCAAACTCCAATCCATACATATATATGGGGAGGTACGAGCTCCAACTCGATTTTACAGTGAAAACAGCTGGAACTTCAAACCGGCACTAGGAAACAGACTGAGAAACCAGAGAAAAAGTTTCTCCTGCAACCCGTTCCCTTTGTGCTAGATGAACGAACGTCTCTCCACATGCTGGGTTCTGAGAGATAAGTGTGTGTGAAAGCCGTCCTTCACATAGCTTGTAGGGATCACAAAGTTTCTTTTCAGTTGCAAACTCAACTCCATACATATATATGGGGAGATACGAACTCCAACTCGGTTTTACACTGAAAACTGCAGGAACTTCAAAACGGCACTAGGAAACACATGAGAAACCAGAGTAAAGTTTCTACTGCTACCCGTTCCCTTTGTGCTAGATGAACGAACGTCTCTCCACATGCTCAGTTCTGAGAGATAAGTGTGTGTGAAAGCCGCCTTCACCTAGCTTGTTTGGAACACAAAGTTTCTTTTCAGTTGCAAACTCCACTCCATACATATATATGGGTAGGTACGAGCTCCAAATCGATTTTACAGTAAAAATGCAGGAACTTCAAACCGGCACTAGGAAACAGACTGAGATACCTGAGTAAAAGTTTGTCTTGCAAACCGTTCCCTTTGTGCTAGATGAACGAAAGTCTCTCCACATGCTCAGTTCTGAGAGATAAGTGTGTGTGAAAGCCATCCTTCACCTAGCTTGTTGGGAACACTAAGTTTCTTTTCACTTGCAAACTCCACTCCATACATATATATGGGGAGGTACGAGATCCAATTCGGTTTACAGTGAAAACTGCAGGAACTTCAAACCGGCACTAGGAAACAGACTGAGATACCAGAGTAAAAGTTTCTCCTGCAACCCGTTCCCGTTGTGCTAAATGAACGAACGTCTCTCCACATGCTCAGTTCTGAGAGATAAGTGTGTGTGAAAGCGGTCCCTCACCTAGATTGTTGGGAATACAAAGTTTCTTTTCACTTGCAAACTCCACTCCATACATATATATGGGGAGGTACGAGCTCCAAATTGGTTTTACAGTGAAAACTGCAGGAAATTCAAACCGGCACTAGGATACAGACTGAGAATCCAGAGTATAAGTTTCTCCTGCAACCCGTTCCCTTTGTGCTAGATGAACGAACGTCTCTCCAAATGCTCAGTTCTGAGAGATAAGTGTGTGTGAAATCCGTCCTTCATTTAGCTTGTTGGGAACACAATGTTTCTTTTCAGTTGCAAAAACCACTCCATATATATATATGGGGAGGTACGAGCTCCAACTCTGTTTTACAGTGAAAACTGCAGGAAATTCAACCGGCAATAGGAAACATACTGAGAAACCAGAGTAATACATTCCCCTGCAACCTATTCCCTTTGTGCTAGATGAAAGAAAGTCTCTCCACATGCTCAGATCTGAGAGATAATTGGGTGTGAATGCCGTCCTTTAACTACCTTGTTGGGAACACAAATTTTCTCTTCATTGGCAGATTCCTCACCATACGTATATATGGGGAGGTACGAGCTCCAACACGGTTTTACAGAGAAAACTGCAGGAACTTCAAACCGGCACTAGGAAACAGAATGAGAAACCAGAGTAGTAGTTTCTCGTGCAACACGTTCCCTTTGTGCTAGATGAAAGGACGTCTCTCCACATTCTCAGATGTGAGAGAAAATTGTGTGTGAAAGCCGTCCTTCACCTAGATTGTGGGAACACAAAGTTTCTTTTCACTTGCAAATTCCAATCCATATATATATATGGGGAGGTACGAGCTCCAACTCGATTTTACAGTGAAAACAGCTGGAACTTCAAACCGGCACTAGGAAACAGAGTGAGAAACCAGAGAAAATGTTTCTCCTGCAACCCATTCCCTTTGTGCTAGATGAACGAACGTCTCTCCACATGCTAGGTTCTGAGAGATAAGTGTGTGTGAAAGCCGTCCTTCACCTAGCTTGTTGGGAACACAAAGTTTCTTTTCAGTTGCAAACTCAACTCCATACATATATATGGGGAGGTACGAACTCCAACTCGTTTTTACTGTGAAAACTGCAGGAACTTCAAACCGGCACTAGGAAACACATGAGAAACCAGAGAAAAAGTTACTCCTGCAACCAGTTCCCGTTGTGCTAGATGAAAGAACGTCTCTCCACATGCTAAATTCTGAGAGAAAAGTGTGTGTAAAAGCCGTCCTTCACCTAGCTTGCTGGGAACACAAAGTTTCTTTTCAGTTGCAAACTCCACTCCATACATATATTTGGTGAGGTACGAGCTCCAACTCGGTTTTACAGTGAAAAATGCTAGAACATCAAACCGGCAGTAGGAAACAGACTTAAAAACCAGAGTAAAATTTTCTCCTGCAACCCATTCCATTTGTGCTAGATGAACGAACGTCTCTCCACATGCTCAGTTCTGAGAGATAAGTGTGTGTGAAAGCCGTCCTTCACCTAGCTTGTTGGGAACACAATGTTTCTTTTCAGTTGCAAAAACCACTCCATATATATATATGGGGAGGTACGAGCTCCAACTCGGTTTTACAGTGAAAACTGCAGGAACTTCAACCGGTAATAGGAAACATACTTAGAAACCAGAGTAATACTTTCTCCTGCAACCCATTCCCTTTGTGCTAGATGAACGAAAGTCTCTCCACATGCTCAGTTCTGAGAGATAAGAGGGTGTGAATGCCATCCTTCACCTAGCTTGTTGGGAACACAAAGTTTGTCTTCATTGGCAGATTCCACACCATACATATATATGGGGAGGTACGAGCTCCAACTCGGTTTTACAGAGAAAACTGCAGGAACTTCAAACCGGCACTAGGAAACAGACTGAGAAACCAGAGAAAATGTTTCTCCTGCCACCCGTTCCCTTTGTGCTAGATGAACGAACGTCTCTCCACATGCTAGGTTCTGAGAAATAAGTGTGTGTGAAAGCCGTCCTTCACCTAGCTTGTTATGAACACAAAGTTTCTTTTCAGTTGCAAACTCAACTCCATACATATATATGGGGAGGTACGAACTCCTACTCGGTTTTACAGTGAAAACTGCAGGAACTTCATACCAGCACTAGGAAACACATGAGAAACCAGAATAAAAGTTCCTCCTGCTAACAGTTCCCTTTGTGATAGATGAACAAACGTCACTCCACATGCTCAGTTTCGAGAGATAAATGTGTGTGAAAGCCGTCCTTCACCTAGCTTGTTTGGAACACAAAGTTACTTTTCAGTTGCAAACTCCACTCCATACATATATATGGGTAGGTACGAGCTCCAAATCGATTTTACAGTAAAAAAGGCAGGAACTTCAAACCGGCACTAGGAAACAGACTGAGATACCAGAGTAAAAGTTTGACTTGCAACCCGTTCCCTTTGTGCTAGATGAACGAACGTCTCTCCACGTGCTCAGTTCTGAGAGATAAGTGTGTGTGAAAGCCATCCTTCACCTAGCTTGTTGGGAACACAAAGTTTCTTTTCACTTGCAAACTCCACTCCATACATATATATGGGGAGATACGAGATCCAATTCGGTTTACAGTGAAAACTGCAGGAACTTCAAACCGGCACTAGGAAACAGACTGAGATACCAGAGTAAAAGTTTCTCCTGCAACCCGTTCCCGTTGTGCTAGATGAACGAACGTCTCTCCACATGCTCAGTTCTGAGAGATAAGTGTGTGTGAAAGCCGTCTTTCACCTAGATTGTTGGGAATACAAAGTTTCTTTTCACTTGCAAACTCCAATCCATACATATATATGGGGAGGTACGAGCTCCAAATCGGTTTTACAGTGAAAACTGCAGGAACTTCAAACCGGCACTAGGAAACAGACTGAGAATCCAGAGTAAAAGTTTGTCTTGCAACCCGTTCCCTTTTTGCTAGATGAACGAACGTCTTTCCACATGCTCAGTTCTGAGAGTTAAGTGTGTGTGAAAGCCGTCCTTCACCTATCTTTTTGGGAACACAAAGATTCTTTTCACTTGCAAACTCCCCTCCATACATATATATGGGTAGGTACGAGCTCCAATTCGGTTTTACAGTGAAAACTGCAGGAACTTCAAACCGGCACTAGGAAACACACTGAGATACCAGAGAAAAAGTTTCTCCGGCAACCCGTTCCATTTGTGCTAGATGAACGAACGTCTCTCCACACGCTAGTTTCTGAGAGATAAGTGTGTGTGAAAGCCATACTTCAACTAGCTTGTTGGGAACACAAAGTTTCTTTTAAGTTGCAATCTCCACTCCATACTTATATATGGGGAGGTACGAGCTCCAACTCTGTTTTACAGTGATAACTGCAGTAAATTCAAACCGGCAATAGGAAACAGACTGAGAAACCAGAGTAATAGTTTATCCTGCAAACCGTTCCCTTTGAGCTAGATGAACGAAAGTCTCTCCACATGCTCAGTTCTGAGAGATAAGTGTGTGTGAATGCCGTCCTTCACCTACCTTGTTGGGAACAAAAAGTTTCTCTTCATTGGCAGATTCCACTCCATACATATATATGGGGAGGTACGAGCTCCAAATCGGATTACAGTGAAAATTGCAGGAACTTCAAACCGGCACTTGGAAAAAGACTGAGAATCCAGAGTAAAAGTTTCTCCTGCAACCCGTTCCCTTTTTGCTAGATGAATGAAAGTCTCTCCACATGCTCAGTTCTGAGAGATAAGTGTGTGTGAAAGCCGTCCCTCACCTAGCTTGTTGGGAACACAAAGTTTCTTTTCAGTTGCAAACTCCACTCCATACATATATATGGGGAGGTACGAGCACCAATTCGGTTTTACAGTGAAAACTGCAGGAACTTCAAACCGGCACTAGGAAACAGACTGAGAATCCAGAGTAAAAGTTTCTCCTGCAACCTGTTCCCTTTGACCTAGATGAACGAACGTCTCTCCACATGCTCAGTTCTGAGAGATAAGTGTGTGTGAAAGCCGTCCTTCACCTAGCTTGTTGGGAACACAAAGGTTCTTTTCAGTTGCAAACTCCACTCCATACATGTATATGGGTAGGTACGAGCTCCAACTCTGTTTTACAGGGAAAACAGCTGGAACTTCAAACCGGCACTAGGAAACAGAGTGAGAAACCAGAGAAAATGTTTCTCCTGCAACCCATTCCCTTTGTGCTAGATGAACGAACGTCTCTCCACATGCTAGGTTCTGAGAGATAAGTGTGTGTGAAAGCCGTCCTTCACCTAGCTTGTTGGGAACACAAAGTTTCTTTTCAGTTGCAAACTCAACTCCATACATATATATGGGGAGGTACGAACTCCAACTCGTTTTTACTGTGAAAACTGCAGGAACTTCAAACCGGCACTAGGAAACACATGAGAAACCAGAGAAAAAGTTACTCCTGCAACCAGTTCCCGTTGTGCTAGATGAAAGAACGTCTCTCCACATGCTAAATTCTGAGAGAAAAGTGTGTGTAAAAGCCGTCCTTCACCTAGCTTGCTGGGAACACAAAGTTTCTTTTCAGTTGCAAACTCCACTCCATACATATATTTGGTGAGGTACGAGCTCCAACTCGGTTTTACAGTGAAAAATGCTAGAACATCAAACCGGCAGTAGGAAACAGACTTAAAAACCAGAGTAAAATTTTCTCCTGCAACCCATTCCATTTGTGCTAGATGAACGAACGTCTCTCCACATGCTCAGTTCTGAGAGATAAGTGTGTGTGAAAGCCGTCCTTCACCTAGCTTGTTGGGAACACAATGTTTCTTTTCAGTTGCAAAAACCACTCCATATATATATATGGGGAGGTACGAGCTCCAACTCGGTTTTACAGTGAAAACTGCAGGAACTTCAACCGGTAATAGGAAACATACTTAGAAACCAGAGTAATACTTTCTCCTGCAACCCATTCCCTTTGTGCTAGATGAACGAAAGTCTCTCCACATGCTCAGTTCTGAGAGATAAGAGGGTGTGAATGCCATCCTTCACCTAGCTTGTTGGGAACACAAAGTTTGTCTTCATTGGCAGATTCCACACCATACATATATATGGGGAGGTACGAGCTCCAACTCGGTTTTACAGAGAAAACTGCAGGAACTTCAAACCGGCACTAGGAAACAGACTGAGAAACCAGAGAAAATGTTTCTCCTGCCACCCGTTCCCTTTGTGCTAGATGAACGAACGTCTCTCCACATGCTAGGTTCTGAGAAATAAGTGTGTGTGAAAGCCGTCCTTCACCTAGCTTGTTATGAACACAAAGTTTCTTTTCAGTTGCAAACTCAACTCCATACATATATATGGGGAGGTACGAACTCCTACTCGGTTTTACAGTGAAAACTGCAGGAACTTCATACCAGCACTAGGAAACACATGAGAAACCAGAATAAAAGTTCCTCCTGCTAACAGTTCCCTTTGTGATAGATGAACAAACGTCACTCCACATGCTCAGTTTCGAGAGATAAATGTGTGTGAAAGCCGTCCTTCACCTAGCTTGTTTGGAACACAAAGTTACTTTTCAGTTGCAAACTCCACTCCATACATATATATGGGTAGGTACGAGCTCCAAATCGATTTTACAGTAAAAAAGGCAGGAACTTCAAACCGGCACTAGGAAACAGACTGAGATACCAGAGTAAAAGTTTGACTTGCAACCCGTTCCCTTTGTGCTAGATGAACGAACGTCTCTCCACGTGCTCAGTTCTGAGAGATAAGTGTGTGTGAAAGCCATCCTTCACCTAGCTTGTTGGGAACACAAAGTTTCTTTTCACTTGCAAACTCCACTCCATACATATATATGGGGAGATACGAGATCCAATTCGGTTTACAGTGAAAACTGCAGGAACTTCAAACCGGCACTAGGAAACAGACTGAGATACCAGAGTAAAAGTTTCTCCTGCAACCCGTTCCCGTTGTGCTAGATGAACGAACGTCTCTCCACATGCTCAGTTCTGAGAGATAAGTGTGTGTGAAAGCCGTCTTTCACCTAGATTGTTGGGAATACAAAGTTTCTTTTCACTTGCAAACTCCAATCCATACATATATATGGGGAGGTACGAGCTCCAAATCGGTTTTACAGTGAAAACTGCAGGAACTTCAAACCGGCACTAGGAAACAGACTGAGAATCCAGAGTAAAAGTTTGTCTTGCAACCCGTTCCCTTTTTGCTAGATGAACGAACGTCTTTCCACATGCTCAGTTCTGAGAGTTAAGTGTGTGTGAAAGCCGTCCTTCACCTATCTTTTTGGGAACACAAAGATTCTTTTCACTTGCAAACTCCCCTCCATACATATATATGGGTAGGTACGAGCTCCAATTCGGTTTTACAGTGAAAACTGCAGGAACTTCAAACCGGCACTAGGAAACACACTGAGATACCAGAGAAAAAGTTTCTCCGGCAACCCGTTCCATTTGTGCTAGATGAACGAACGTCTCTCCACACGCTAGTTTCTGAGAGATAAGTGTGTGTGAAAGCCATACTTCAACTAGCTTGTTGGGAACACAAAGTTTCTTTTAAGTTGCAATCTCCACTCCATACTTATATATGGGGAGGTACGAGCTCCAACTCTGTTTTACAGTGATAACTGCAGTAAATTCAAACCGGCAATAGGAAACAGACTGAGAAACCAGAGTAATAGTTTATCCTGCAAACCGTTCCCTTTGAGCTAGATGAACGAAAGTCTCTCCACATGCTCAGTTCTGAGAGATAAGTGTGTGTGAATGCCGTCTTTCACCTACCTTGTTGGGAACAAAAAGTTTCTCTTCATTGGCAGATTCCACTCCATACATATATATGGGGAGGTACGAGCTCCAAATCGGATTACAGTGAAAATTGCAGGAACTTCAAACCGGCACTTGGAAAAAGACTGAGAATCCAGAGTAAAAGTTTCTCCTGCAACCCGTTCCCTTTTTGCTAGATGAATGAAAGTCTCTCCACATGCTCAGTTCTGAGAGATAAGTGTGTGTGAAAGCCGTCCCTCACCTAGCTTGTTGGGAACACAAAGTTTCTTTTCAGTTGCAAACTCCACTCCATACATATATATGGGGAGGTACGAGCACCAATTCGGTTTTACAGTGAAAACTGCAGGAACTTCAAACCGGCACTAGGAAACAGACTGAGAATCCAGAGTAAAAGTTTCTCCTGCAACCTGTTCCCTTTGACCTAGATGAACGAACGTCTCTCCACATGCTCAGTTCTGAGAGATAAGTGTGTGTGAAAGCCGTCCTTCACCTAGCTTGTTGGGAACACAAAGGTTCTTTTCAGTTGCAAACTCCACTCCATACATGTATATGGGTAGGTACGAGCTCCAACTCTGTTTTACAGGGAAAACTGCAGGAACTTCAAACCGGAACTAGGAAACAGACTGAGCAACCAGAGTAATAATTTCCCCTGCAACCCGTTCCATTTGTGCTAGATGAACGAACGTCTCTCCTCATGGTAGTTTCTGAGAGATTAATGTGTTTGAAAGCTGTCCTTCAACTTGCTTGTTGGGAACACAAAGTTTCTTTTCATTTGCAATCTCCAATCCATACATATATATGGGGATGTACGAGCTCCAAATCTGTTTTAAAGTGAAAACGGCATCAACTTCAAACCGGCACTAGGAAACAGACTGAGATACCTGAGTAAAAGTTTGACTTGCAACCCGTTCCCTTCGTGCTAGATGAACGAACGTCTTTCCACATGCTCAGTTCTGAGAGATAAGTGTGTGTGAAAGCCGCCTTCACCTATCTTGTTGGGAACACAAAGATTCTTTTCACTTGCAAACTCCACTCCATACATATATATGGTTAGGTACGAGCTCCAATTCGGTTTTACAGTGAAAACTGCAGGAATTTCAAACCGGCACTAGGAAACAGACTGAGATACCAGAGAAAAAGTTTCTCCGGCAACCCGTTTCATTTGTGCTAGATGAACGAACGTCTCTCCACATGCTAGTTTCTGAGAGATAAATGTGTGTGAAAGCCGTCCTTCAACTAGCTTGTTGGGAATACATAGATTCTTCTCAGTTGCAATCTCCACTCCATACATATATATGGGGAGGTACGAGCTCCAACTCGGTTTTACAGTGAAAACTGCAGGAACTTCAAACCGGCACTAGGAAACAGACTGAGAAACCAGAGTGATAGTTTCTCCTGCAACCCGTTCGCTTTGTGCTAGATGACCGAACGGCTCTCCACATGCTCAGTTCTGAGAGAAAAGTGTGTGTGGAAGCCGTCTTTCACATAGCTTTTTGGAACACAAAGTTTCTTTTCACTTTCAAACTATAATCCATACATATATATGGGGAGGTACGAGCTCCAACTCGGTTTTACAGTGAAAACTGCAGGAAATTCAAACCGGCACTAGAAAACAGACTGAGAATTCAGAGTAAAATTTTCTCCTGCAACCCGTTCCATTTGTGCTAGATGAACGAACGTCTCTCCACATGCTCATTTCTGAGAGTTAAGTGTGTGTGAAATCCGTCCTTCACCTAGCTTGTTGGGAACACAATGTTTCTTTTCAGTTGCAAAAACCACTCCATATATATATATGGGGAGGTACGAGTTCCAACTCTGTTTTACAGTGAAAACTGCAGGAACTTCAACCGGCAATAGGAAACATACTGAGAAACCAGAGTAATACTTTCTCCTGCAACCCATTCCTGTTGTGCTAGATGAACGAACGTCTCTCCACATGCTGGGTTCTGAGAGATAAGTGTGTGTGAAAGCCGTCCTTCACATAGCTTGTAGGGATCACAAAGTTTCTTTTCAGTTGCAAACTCAACTCCATACATATATATGGGGAGATACGAACTCCAACTCGGTTTTACAGTGAAAACTGCAGGAACTTCAAAACGGCACTAGGAAACACATGAGAAACCAGAGTAAAGTTTCTACTGCTACCCGTTCCCTTTGTGCTAGATGAACGAACGTCTCTCCACATGCTCAGTTCTGAGAGATAAGTGTGTGTGAAAGCCGCCTTCACCTAGCTTGTTTGGAACACAAAGTTTCTTTTCAGTTGCAAACTCCACTCCATACATATATATGGGTAGGTACGAGCTCCAAATCGATTTTACAGTAAAAATGCAGGAACTTCAAACCGGCACTAGGAAACAGACTGAGATACCTGAGTAAAAGTTTGTCTTGCAAACCGTTCCCTTTGTGCTAGATGAACGAAAGTCTCTCCACATGCTCAGTTCTGAGAGATAAGTGTGTGTGAAAGCCATCCTTCACCTAGCTTGTTGGGAACACTAAGTTTCTTTTCACTTGCAAACTCCACTCCATACATATATATGGGGAGGTACGAGATCCAATTCGGTTTACAGTGAAAACTGCAGGAAATTCAAACCGGCACTAGGAAACAGACTGAGATACCAGAGTAAAAGTTTCTCCTGCAACCCGTTCCCGTTGTGCTAAATGAACGAACGTCTCTCCACATGCTCAGTTCTGAGAGATAAGTGTGTGTGAAAGCGGTCCCTCACCTAGATTGTTGGGAATACAAAGTTTCTTTTCACTTGCAAACTCCACTCCATACATATATATGGGGAGGTACGAGCTCCAACTCTGTTTTACAGTGAAAACTGCAGGAACTTCAACCGGCAATAGGAAACATACTGAGAAACCAGAGTAATACATTCCCCTGCAACCTATTCCCTTTGTGCTAGATGAAAGAAAGTCTCTCCACATGCTCAGATCTGAGAGATAAGTAGGTGTGAATGCCGTCTTTAAATACCTTGTTGGGAACACAAATTTTCTCTTCATTGGCAGATTCCACACCATACGTATATATGGGGAGGTACGAGCTCCAACACGGTTTTACAGAGAAAACTGCAGGAACTTCAAACCGGCACTAGGAAACAGAATGAGAAACCAGAGTAGTAGTTTCTCGTGCAACACGTTCCCTTTGTGCTAGATGAAAGAACGTCTCTCCACATTCTCAGATGTGAGAGAAAATTGTGTGTGAAAGCCGTCCTTCACCTAGATTGTGGGAACACAAAGTTTCTTTTCACTTGCAAATTCCAATCCATATATATATATGGGGAGGTACGAGCTCCAACTCGATTTTACAGTGAAAACAGCTGGAACTTCAAACCGGCACTAGGAAACAGAGTGAGAAACCAGAGAAAATGTTTCTCCTGCAACCCATTCCCTTTGTGCTAGATGAACGAACGTCTCTCCACATGCTAGGTTCTGAGAGATAAGTGTGTGTGAAAGCCGTCCTTCACCTAGCTTGTTGGGAACACAAAGTTTCTTTTCAGTTGCAAACTCAACTCCATACATATATATGGGGAGGAACGAACTCCAACTCGTTTTTACTGTGAAAACTGCAGGAACTTCAAACCGGCACTAGGAAACACATGAGAAACCAGAGAAAAAGTTACTCCTGCAACCCGTTCCCGTTGTGCTAGATGAAAGAACGTCTCTCCACATGCTAAATTCTGAGAGAAAAGTGTGTGTAAAAGCCGTCCTTCACCTAGCTTGCTGGGAACACAAAGTTTCTTTTCAGTTGCAAACTCCACTCCATACATATATATGGTGAGGTACGAGCTCCAACTCGGTTTTACAGTGAAAAATGCTAGAACATCAAACCGGCTGTAGGAAACAGACTTAAAAACCAGAGTAAAATTTTCTCCTGCAACCCGTTCCATTTGTGCTAGATGAACGAACGTCTCTCCACATGCTCAGTTCTGAGAGATAAGTGTGTGTGAAAGCCGTCTTTCACCTAGCTTGTTGGGAACACAATGTTTCTTTTCAGTTGCAAAAACCACTCCATATATATATATGGGGAGGTACGAGCTCCAACTCGGTTTTACAGTGAAAACTGCAGGAACTTCAACCGGTAATAGGAAACATACTTAGAAACCAGAGTAATACTTTCTCCTGCAACCCATTCCCTTTGTGCTAGATGAACGAAAGTCTCTCCACATGCTCAGTTCTGAGAGATAAGAGGGTGTGAATGCCATCCTTCACCTAGCTTGTTGGGAACACAAAGTTTGTCTTCATTGGCAGATTCCACACCAAACATATATATGGGGAGGTACGAGCTCCAACTCGATTTTACAGTGAAAACAGCTGGAACTTCAAACCGGCACTAGGAAACAGACTGAGAAACCAGAGAAAAAGTTTCTCCTGCAACCCGTTCCCTTTGTGCTAGATGAACGAACGTCTCTCCACATGCTGGGTTCTGAGAGATAAGTGTGTGTGAAAGCCGTCCTTCACATAGCTTGTAGGGATCACAAAGTTTCTTTTCAGTTGCAAACTCAACTCCATACATATATATGGGTAGATACGAACTCCAACTCGGTTTTACAGTGAAAACTGCAGGAACTTCAAAACGGCACTAGGAAACACATGAGAAACCAGAGTAAAGTTTCTACTGCTACCCGTTCCCTTTGTGCTAGATGAACGAACGTCTCTCCACATGCTCAGTTCTGAGAGATAAGTGTGTGTGAAAGCCGCCTTCACCTAGCTTGTTTGGAACACAAAGTTTCTTTTCAGTTGCAAACTCCACTCCATACATATATATGGGTAGGTACGAGCTCCAAATCGATTTTACAGTAAAAATGCAGGAACTTCAAACCGGCACTAGGAAACAGACTGAGATACCTGAGTAAAAGTTTGTCTTGCATACCGTTCCCTTTGTGCTAGATGAACGAAAGTCTCTCCACATGCTCAGATCTGAGAGATAAGTGTGTGTGAAAGCCATCCTTCACCTAGCTTGTTGGGAACACTAAGTTTCTTTTCACTTGCAAACTCCACTCCATACATATATATGGGGAGGTACGAGATCCAATTCGGTTTACAGTGAAAACTGCAGGAACTTCAAACCGGCACTAGGAAACAGACTGAGATACCAGAGTAAAAGTTTCTCCTGCAACCCGTTCCCGTTGTGCTAAATGAACGAACGTCTCTCCACATGCTCAGTTCTGAGAGATAAGTGTGTGTGAAAGCGGTCCCTCACCTAGATTGTTGGGAATACAAAGTTTCTTTTCACTTGCAAACTCCACTCCATACATATATATGGGGAGGTACGAGCTCCAAATTGGTTTTACAGTGAAAACTGCAGGAACTTCAAACCGGCACTAGGATACAGACTGAGAATCCAGAGTATAAGTTTCTCCTGCAACCCGTTCCCTTTGTGCTAGATGAACGAACGTCTCTCCAAATGCTCAGTTCTGAGAGATAAGTGTGTGTGAAATCCGTCCTTCATTTAGCTTGTTGAGAACACAATGTTTCTTTTCAGTTGCAAAAACCACTCCATATATATATATGGGGAGGTACGAGCTCCAACTCTGTTTTACAGTGAAAACTGCAGGAACTTCAACCGGCAATAGGAAACATACTGAGAAACCAGAGTAATACATTCCCCTGCAACCTATTCCCTTTGTGCTAGATGAAAGAAAGTCTCTCCACATGCTCAGATCTGAGAGATAAGTGGGTGTGAATGCCGTCCTTTAACTACCTTGTTGGGAACACAAATTTTCTCTTCATTGGCAGATTCCACACCATACGTATATATGGGGAGGTACGAGCTCCAACACGGTTTTACAGAGAAAACTGCAGGAACTTCAAACCGGCACTAGGAAACAGAATGAGAAACCAGAGTAGTAGTTTCTCGTGCAACACGTTCCCTTTGTGCTAGATGAAAGAACGTCTCTCCACATTCTCAGATGTGAGAGAAAATTGTGTGTGAAAGCCGTCCTTCACCTAGATTGTGGGAACACAAAGTTTCTTTTCACTTGCAAATTCCAATCCATATATATATATGGGGAGGTACGAGCTCCAACTCGATTTTACAGTGAAAACAGCTGGAACTTCAAACCGGCACTAGGAATCAGAGTGAGAAACCAGAGAAAATGTTTCTCCTGCAACCCATTCCCTTTGTGCTAGATGAACGAACGTCTCTCCACATGCTAGGTTCTGAGAGATAAGTGTGTGTGAAAGCCGTCCTTCACCTAGCTTGTTGGGAACACAAAGTTTCTTTTCAGTTGCAAACTCAACTCCATACATATATATGGGGAGGTACGAACTCCAACTCGTTTTTACTGTGAAAACTGCAGGAACTTCAAACCGGCACTAGGAAACACATGAGAAACCAGAGAAAAAGTTACTCCTGCAACCCGTTCCCGTTGTGCTAGATGAAAGAACGTCTCTCCACATGCTAAATTCTGAGAGAAAAGTGTGTGTAAAAGCCGTCCTTCACCTAGCTTGCTGGGAACACAAAGTTTCTTTTCAGTTGCAAACTCCACTCCATACATATATATGGTGAGGTACGAGCTCCAACTCGGTTTTACAGTGAAAAATGCTAGAACATCAAATCGGCAGTAGGAAACAGACTTAAAAACCAGAGTAAAATTTTCTCCTGCAACCCGTTCCATTTGTGCTAGATGAACGAACGTCTCTCCACATGCTCAGTTCTGAGAGATAAGTGTGTGTGAAAGCCGTCCTTCACCTAGCTTGTTGGGAACACAATGTTTCTTTTCAGTTGCAAAAACCACTCCATATATATATATGGGGAGGTACGAGCTCCAACTCGGTTTTACAGTGAAAACTGCAGGAACTTCAACCGGTAATAGGAAACATACTTAGAAACCAGAGTAATACTTTCTCCTGCAACCCATTCCCTTTGTGCTAGATGAACGAAAGTCTCTCCACATGCTCAGTTCTGAGAGATAAGAGGGTGTGAATGCCATCCTTCACCTAGCTTGTTGGGAACACAAAGTTTGTCTTCATTGGCAGATTCCACACCATACATATATATGGGGAGGTACGAGCTCCAACTCGGTTTTACAGAGAAAACTGCAGGAACTTCAAACCGGCACTAGGAAACAGACTGAGAAACCAGAGAAAATGTTTCTCCTGCCACCCGTTCCCTTTGTGCTAGATGAACGAACGTCTCTCCACATGCTAGGTTCTGAGAAATAAGTGTGTGTGAAAGCCGTCCTTCACCTAGCTTGTTATGAACACAAAGTTTCTTTTCAGTTGCAAACTCAACTCCATACATATATATGGGGAGGTACGAACTCCTACTCGGTTTTACAGTGAAAACTGCAGGAACTTCATACCAGCACTAGGAAACACATGAGAAACCAGAATAAAAGTTCCTCCTGCTACCAGTTCCCTTTGTGATAGATGAACAAACGTCACTCCACATGCTCAGTTTCGAGAGATAAATGTGTGTGAAAGCCGTCCTTCACCTAGCTTGTTTGGAACACAAAGTTTCTTTTCAGTTGCAAACTCCACTCCATACATATATATGGGTAGGTACGAGCTCCAAATCGATTTTACAGTAAAAAAGGCAGGAACTTCAAACCGGCACTAGGAAACAGACTGAGATACCAGAGTAAAAGTTTGACTTGCAACCCGTTCCCTTTGTGCTAGATGAACGAACGTCTCTCCACGTGCTCAGTTCTGAGAGATAAGTGTGTGTGAAAGCCATCCTTCACCTAGCTTGTTGGGAACACAAAGTTTCTTTTCACTTGCAAACTCCACTCCATACTTATATATGGGGAGGTACGAGATCCAATTCGGTTTACAGTGAAAACTGCAGGAACTTCAAACCGGCACTAGGAAACAGACTGAGATACCAGAGTAAAAGTTTCTCCTGCAAACCGTTCCCGTTGTGCTAGATGAACGAACGTCTCTCCACATGCTCAGTTCTGAGAGATAAGTGTGTGTGAAAGCCGTCTTTCACCTAGATTGTAGGGAATACAAAGTTTCTTTTCACTTGCAAACTCCAATCCATACATATATATGGGGAGGTACGAGCTCCAAATCGGTTTTACAGTGAAAACTGCAGGAACTTCAAACCGGCACTAGGAAACAGACTGAGAATCCAGAGTAAAAGTTTGTCTTGCAACCCGTTCCCTTTTTGCTAGATGAACGAACGTCTT
This sequence comes from Camelus bactrianus, assembly GCF_048773025.1. Taxonomy (NCBI): domain Eukaryota; kingdom Metazoa; phylum Chordata; class Mammalia; order Artiodactyla; family Camelidae; genus Camelus; species Camelus bactrianus. The sequence goes on along the minus strand of NC_133539.1, from coordinate 136,655,402 downwards.
TCCACATGCTCAGTTCTGAGAGTTAAGTGTGTGTGAAAGCCGTCCTTCACCTATCTTTTTGGGAACACAAAGATTCTTTTCACTTGCAAACTCCCCTCCATACATATATATGGGTAGGTACGAGCTCCAATTCGGTTTTACAGTGAAAACTGCAGGAACTTCAAACCGGCACTAGGAAACACACTGAGATACCAGAGAAAAAGTTTCTCCGGCAACCCGTTCCATTTGTGCTAGATGAACGAACGTCTCTCCACACGCTAGTTTCTGAGAGATAAGTGTGTGTGAAAGCCATACTTCAACTAGCTTGTTGGGAACACAAAGTTTCTTTTAAGTTGCAATCTCCACTCCATACTTATATATGGGGAGGTACGAGCTCCAACTCTGTTTTACAGTGATAACTGCAGTAAATTCAAACCGGCAATAGGAAACAGACTGAGAATCCAGAGTAATAGTTTATCCTGCAACCCGTTCCCTTTGAGCTAGATGAACGAAAGTCTCTCCACATGCTCAGTTCTGAGAGATAAGTGTGTGTGAATGCCGTCCTTCACCTACCTTGTTGGGAACACAAAGTTTCTCTTCATTGGCAGATTCCGCTCCATACATATATATGGGGAGGTACGAGCTCCAAATCGGATTACAGTGAAAATTGCAGGAACTTCAAACCGGCACTAGGAAAAAGACTGAGAATCCAGAGTAAAAGTTTCTCCTGCAACCCGTTCCCTTTTTGCTAGATGAATGAAAGTCTCTCCACATGCTCAGTTCTGAGAGATAAGTGTGTGTGAAAGCCGTCCCTCACCTAGCTTGTTGGGAACACAAAGTTTCTTTTCAGTTGCAAACTCCACTCCATACATATATATGGGGAGGTACGAGCACCAATTCGGTTTTACAGTGAAAACTGCAGGAACTTCAAACCGGCACTAGGAAACAGACTGAGAATCCAGAGTAAAAGTTTCTCCTGCAACCTGTTCCCTTTGACCTAGATGAACGAACGTCTCTCCACATGCTCAGTTCTGAGAGATAAGTGTGTGTGAAAGCCGTCCTTCACCTAGCTTGTTGGGAACACAAAGTTTCTTTTCAGTTGCAAACTCCACTCCATACATGTATATGGGGTGGTACGAGCTCCAACTCTGTTTTACAGGGAAAACTGCAGGAACTTCAAACCGGAACTAGGAAACAGACTGAGCAACCAGAGTAATAATTTCCCCTGCAACCTGTTCCATTTGTGCTAGATGAACGAACGTCTCTCCACATGCTAGGTCCTGAGAGATATGTGTGTGTGAAAGCCGTCCTTCAAATACCTTGTTGGGAACACAAAATTTCTTTTCAGTTGCAATCTCCACTCCATACATATATATGGGGAGGTACGAGCTCCAACTCGGTTTTACAGAGAAAACTGCAGGAACTTCAAACCGGCACTAGGAAACAGAATGAGAAACCAGAGAAATAGTTTCTCGTGCAGCCCGTTCACTTTGTGCTAGATGAAAGAACGTCTGTCCAAATGCTCAGATCTGAGAGAAAATTGTGTGTGAAAGCCGTCCTTCACCTAGATTGTGGGAACACAAAGTTTCTTTTCAATTGCAAACTCCAATCCATACATATATATGGGGAGGTACGAGCTCCAACTCGATTTTACAGTGAAAACAGCTGGAACTTCAAACCGGCACTAGGAAACAGACTGAGAAACCAGAGAAAAAGTTTCTCCTGCAAACCGTTCCCTTTGTGCTAGATGAACGAACGTCTCTCCACATGCTGGGTTCTGAGAGATAAGTGTGTGTGAAAGCCGTCCTTCACATAGCTTGTAGGGATCACAAAGTTTCTTTTCAGTTGCAAACTCAACTCCATACATATATATGGGGAGATACGAACTCCAACTCGGTTTTACAGTGAAAACTGCAGGAACTTCAAAACGGCACTAGGAAACACATGAGAAACCAGAGTAAAGTTTCTACTGCTACCCGTTCCCTTTGTGCTAGATGAACGAACGTCTCTCCACATGCTCAGTTCTGAGAGATAAGTGTGTGTGAAAGCCGCCTTCACCTAGCTTGTTTGGAACACAAAGTTTCTTTTCAGTTGCAAACTCCACTCCATACATATATATGGGTAGGTACGAGCTCCAAATCGATTTTACAGTAAAAATGCAGGAACTTCAAACCGGCACTAGGAAACAGACTGAGATACCTGAGTAAAAGTTTGTCTTGCAAACCGTTCCCTTTGTGCTAGATGAACGAAAGTCTCTCCACATGCTCAGTTCTGAGAGATAAGTGTGTGTGAAAGCCATCCTTCACCTAGCTTGTTGGGAACACTAAGTTTCTTTTCACTTGCAAACTCCACTCCATACATATATATGGGGAGGTACGAGATCCAATTCGGTTTACAGTGAAAACTGCAGGAACTTCAAACCGGCACTAGGAAACAGACTGAGATACCAGAGTAAAAGTTTCTCCTGCAACCCGTTCCCGTTGTGCTAAATGAACGAACGTCTCTCCACATGCTCAGTTCTGAGAGATAAGTGTGTGTGAAAGCGGTCCCTCACCTAGATTGTTGGGAATACAAAGTTTCTTTTCACTTGCAAACTCCACTCCATACATATATATGGGGAGGTACGAGCTCCAAATTGGTTTTACAGTGAAAACTGCAGGAACTTCAAACCGGCACTAGGATACACACTGAGAATCCAGAGCATAAGTTTCTCCTGCAACCCGTTCCCTTTGTGCTAGATGAACGAACGTCTCTCCAAATGCTCAGTTCTGAGAGATAAGTGTGTGTGAAATCCGTCCTTCATTTAGCTTGTTGGGAACACAATGTTTCTTTTCAGTTGCAAAAACCACTCCATATATATATATGGGGAGGTACGAGCTCCAACTCTGTTTTACAGTGAAAACTGCAGGAACTTCAACCGGCAATAAGAAACATACTGAGAAACCAGAGTAATACATTCCCCTGCAACCTATTCCCTTTGTGCTAGATGAAAGAAAGTCTCTCCACATGCTCAGATCTGAGAGATAAGTGGGTGTGAATGCCGTCCTTTAAATACCTTGTTGGGAACACAAATTTTCTCTTCATTGGCAGATTCCACACCATACGTATATATGGGGAGGTACGAGCTCCAACACGGTTTTACAGAGAAAACTGCAGGAACTTCAAACCGGCACTAGGAAACAGAATGAGAAACCAGAGTAGTAGTTTCTCGTGCAACACGTTCCCTTTGTGCTAGATGAAAGAACGTCTCTCCACATTCTCAGATGTGAGAGAAAATTGTGTGTGAAAGCCGTCCTTCACCTAGATTGTGGGAACACAAAGTTTCTTTTCACTTGCAAATTCCAATCCATATATATATATGGGGAGGTACGAGCTCCAACTCGATTTTACAGTGAAAACAGCTGGAACTTCAAACCGGCACTAGGAAACAGAGTGAGAAACCAGAGAAAATGTTTCTCCTGCAACCCATTCCCTTTGTGCTAGATGAACGAACGTCTCTCCACATGCTAGGTTCTGAGAGATAAGTGTGTGTGAAAGCCGTCCTTCACCTAGCTTGTTGGGAACACAAAGTTTCTTTTCAGTTGCAAACTCAACTCCATACATATATATGGGGAGGAACGAACTCCAACTCGTTTTTACTGTGAAAACTGCAGGAACTTCAAACCGGCACTAGGAAACACATGAGAAACCAGAGAAAAAGTTACTCCTGCAACCCGTTCCCGTTGTGCTAGATGAAAGAACGTCTCTCCACATGCTAAATTCTGAGAGAAAAGTGTGTGTAAAAGCCGTCCTTCACCTAGCTTGCTGGGAACACAAAGTTTCTTTTCAGTTGCAAACTCCACTCCATACATATATATGGTGAGGTACGAGCTCCAACTCGGTTTTACAGTGAAAAATGCTAGAACATCAAACCGGCAGTAGGAAACAGACTTAAAAACCAGAGTAAAATTTTCTCCTGCAACCCGTTCCATTTGTGCTAGATGAACGAACGTCTCTCCACATGCTCAGTTCTGAGAGATAAGTGTGTGTGAAAGCCGTCCTTCACCTAGCTTGTTGGGAACACAATGTTTCTTTTCAGTTGCAAAAACCACTCCATATATATATATGGGGAGGTACGAGCTCCAACTCGGTTTTACAGTGAAAACTGCAGGAACTTCAACCGGTAATAGGAAACATACTTAGAAACCAGAGTAATACTTTCTCCTGCAACCCATTCCCTTTGTGCTAGATGAACGAAAGTCTCTCCACATGCTCAGTTCTGAGAGATAAGAGGGTGTGAATGCCATCCTTCACCTAGCTTGTTGGGAACACAAAGTTTGTCTTCATTGGCAGATTCCACACCATACATATATATGGGGAGGTACGAGCTCCAACTCGGTTTTACAGAGAAAACTGCAGGAACTTCAAACCGGCACTAGGAAACAGACTGAGAAACCAGAGAAAATGTTTCTCCTGCCACCCGTTCCCTTTGTGCTAGATGAACGAACGTCTCTCCACATGCTAGGTTCTGAGAAATAAGTGTGTGTGAAAGCCGTCCTTCACCTAGCTTGTTATGAACACAAAGTTTCTTTTCAGTTGCAAACTCAACTCCATACATATATATGGGGAGGTACGAACTCCTACTCGGTTTTACAGTGAAAACTGCAGGAACTTCATACCAGCACTAGGAAACACATGAGAAACCAGAATAAAAGTTCCTCCTGCTACCAGTTCCCTTTGTGATAGATGAACAAACGTCACTCCACATGCTCAGTTTCGAGAGATAAATGTGTGTGAAAGCCGTCCTTCACCTAGCTTGTTTGGAACACAAAGTTTCTTTTCAGTTGCAAACTCCACTCCATACATATATATGGGTAGGTACGAGCTCCAAATCGATTTTACAGTAAAAAAGGCAGGAACTTCAAACCGGCACTAGGAAACAGACTGAGATACCAGAGTAAAAGTTTGACTTGCAACCCGTTCCCTTTGTGCTAGATGAACGAACGTCTCTCCACGTGCTCAGTTCTGAGAGATAAGTGTGTGTGAAAGCCATCCTTCACCTAGCTTGTTGGGAACACAAAGTTTCTTTTCACTTGCAAACTCCACTCCATACATATATATGGGGAGGTACGAGATCCAATTCGGTTTACAGTGAAAACTGCAGGAACTTCAAACCGGCACTAGGAAACAGACTGAAATACCAGAGTAAAAGTTTCTCCTGCAACCCGTTCCCGTTGTGCTAGATGAACGAACGTCTCTCCACATGTTCAGTTCTGAGAGATAAGTGTGTGTGAAAGCGGTCCCTCACCTAGATTGTTGGGAATACAAAGTTTCTTTTCACTTGCAAACTCCAATCCATACATATATATGGGGAGGTACGAGCTCCAAATCGGTTTTACAGTGAAAACTGCAGGAACTTCAAACCGGCACTAGGAAACAGACTGAGAATCCAGAGTAAAAGTTTGTCTTGCAACCCGTTCCCTTTTTGCTAGATGAACGAACGTCTTTCCACATGCTCAGTTCTGAGAGTTAAGTGTGTGTGAAAGCCGTCCTTCACCTATCTTTTTGGGAACACAAAGATTCTTTTCACTTGCAAACTCCCCTCCATACATATATATGGGTAGGTACGAGCTCCAATTCGGTTTTACAGTGAAAACTGCAGGAACTTCAAACCGGCACTAGGAAACACACTGAGATACCAGAGAAAAAGTTTCTCCGGCAACCCGTTCCATTTGTGCTAGATGAACGAACGTCTCTCCACACGCTAGTTTCTGAGAGATAAGTGTGTGTGAAAGCCATACTTCAACTAGCTTGTTGGGAACACAAAGTTTCTTTTAAGTTGCTATCTCCACTCCATACTTATATATGGGGAGGTACGAGCTCCAACTCTGTTTTACAGTGAAAACTGCAGTAAATTCAAACCGGCAATAGGAAACAGACTGAGAAACCAGAGTAATAGTTTATCCTGCAACCCGTTCCCTTTGAGCTAGATGAACGAAAGTCTCTCCACATGCTCAGATCTGAGAGATAAGTGTGTGTGAATGCCGTCCTTCACCTACCTTGTTGGGAACACAAAGTTTCTCTTCATTGGCAGATTCCACTCCATACATATATATGGGGAGGTACGAGCTCCAAATCGGTTTTACAGTGAAAATTGCAGGAACTTCAAACCGGCACTAGGAAAAAGACTGAGAATCCAGAGTAAAAGTTTCTCCTGCAACCCGTTCCCTTTTTGCTAGATGAATGAAAGTCTCTCCACATGCTCAGTTCTGAGAGATAAGTGTGTGTGAAAGCCGTCCCTCACCTAGCTTGTTGGGAACACAATGTTTCTTTTCAGTTGCAAACTCCACTCCATACATTTATATGGGGTGGTAGGAGCTCCAACTCTGTTTTACAGGGAAAACTGCAGGAACTTCAAACCGGAACTAGGAAACAGACTGAGCAACCAGAGTAATAATTTCCCCTGCAACCTGTTCCATTTGTGCTAGATGAACGAACGTCTCTCCACATGCTAGGTTCTGAGAGATATGTGTGTGTGAAAGCCGTCTTCAAATACCTTGTTGGGAACACAAAATTTCTTTTCAGTTGCAATCTCCACTCCATACATATATATGGGGAAGTACGAGCTCCAACTCGGTTTTACAGTGAAAACTGCAGGATCTTCAAACCGGCACTAGGAAACAGAATGAAAAACCAGAGTAATAGTTTCTCGTGCAACCGGTTCCCTTTGTGCTAGATGAAAGGACGTCACTCCACATGCTCAGATCTGAGAGAAAATTGTGTGTGAAAGCCGTCCTTCAACTAGATTGTGGGAACACAAAGATTCTTTTCACTTGCAAACTCCAATCCATACATATATATGGGGAGGTACGAGCTCCAACTCGATTTTACAGTGAAAACAGCTGGAAATTCAAAACGGCACTAGGAAACAGACTGAGAAACCAGAGAAAATGTTTCTCCTGCCACCCGTTCCCTTTGTGCTAGATGAACGAACGTCTCTTCACATGCTAGGTTCTGAGAAATAAGTGTGTGTGAAAGCCGTCCTTCACCTAGCTTGTTATGAACACAAAGTTTCTTTTCAGTTGCAAACTCAACTCCATACATATATATGGGGATGTACGAACTCCTACTCGGTTTTACAGTGAAAACTGCAGGAACTTCAAACCGGCACTAGGAAACACATGAGAAACCAGAGTAAAAGTTCCTCCTGCTACCCGTTCCCTTTGTGATAGATGAACAAACGTCACTCCACATGCTAAGTTCTGAGAGATATGTGTGTGTGAAAGCCGTACTTCACCTAGCTTGTTTGGAACACAAAGTTTCTTTTCAGTTGCAAACTCCACTCCATACATATATATGGGTAGGTACGTGCTCCAAATCGATTTTACAGTAAAAAAGGCAGGAACTTCAAACCGACGCTAGGAAACAGACTGAGATACCAGAGTAAAAGTTTGACTTGCAACCCGTTCCCTTTGTGCTAGATTAACGAACGTCTCTCCACATGCTCAGTTCTGAGAGATAAGTGTGTGTGAAAGCCATCCTTCACCTAGCTTGTTGGGAACACAAAGTTTCTTTTCACTTGCAAAATCCACTCCATACATATATATGGGGAGGTACGAGATCCAATTCTGTTTACAGTGAAAACTGCAGGAACTTCAAACCGGCACTAGAAAACAGACTGAAATACCAGAGTAAAAGTTTCCCCTGCAACCCGTTCCCGTTGTGCTAGATGAAGGAACGTCTCTCCACATGCTCAGTTCTGAGAGATAAGTGTGTGTGAAAGCCGTCTTTCACCTAGATTGTTGGGAATACAAAGTTTCTTTTCACTTGCAAACTCCACTCCATACATATATATGGGGAGGTACGAGCTCCAAATCAGTTTTACAGTGAAAACTGCAGGAACTTCAAACCGGCACTAGGAAACAGACTGAGAATCCAGAGTAAAAGTTTGTCTTGCAACCCTTTCCCTTTGTGCTAGATGAACGAACGTCTCTCCACATGCTCATTTCTGAGAGATAAGTGTGTGTGAAAGCCATCCTTCACCTAGCTGGTTGGGAACACAAAGTTTCTTTTCACTTCCAAACTCCACCCCATACATATATATGGGGAGGTACGAGATCCAATTCGGTTTACAGTGAAAACTGCAGGAACATCAAACAGGCACTAGGAAACAGACTGAGAATCCAGAGTAATAGTTTCTCCTGCAACCTGTTCCCTTTGACCTAGATGAACGAACGTCTCTCCACATGCTCAGTTCTGAGAGATAAGTGTGTGTGAAAGCCATCCTTCACCTAGCTTGTTGGGAACACAAAGTTTCTTTTCAGTTGCAAACTCCACTCCATACATGTATATGGGGTGGTACGAGCTCCAACACTTTTTTACAGGGAAAACTGCAGGAACTTCAAACCAGAACTAGGAAACAGACTGAGAAAACAGAGTAATAGTTTCTCCTGCAACCCGTTCCATTTGTGCTAGATGACCGAACGGCTCTCCACATGCTCAGTTCTGAGAGAAAAGTGTGTGTGGAAGCCGTCCTTCACCTAGCTTTTTGGAACACAAAGTTTCTTTTCACTTGCAAACTATACTCCATACATATATTTGGGGATGTACGAGCTCCAAATCGGTTTTAAAGTGAAAACGGCATGAACTTCAAACCGGCACTAGGAAACAGACTGATATACCAGAGTAAAAGTTTGACTTGCAACCCGTTCCCTTCGTGCTAGATGAACGAACGTCTCTCCACATGCTCAGTTCTGAGAGATAAGTGTGTGTGAAAGCCGTCCTTCATCTTGCTTGTTGGGAACACACAGTTTCTTTTCAGTTGCAAACTACACTCCATTCATATATATGGGGAGGTACGAGCTCCAACTCGGTTTTACACTGATAACTGCAGTAACTTCAAACCGGCACTAGGAAACATACTGAGAAACCAGAGTAAAATTTCAACCTGCAACCCGTTCACTTTTTGCTAGATGAGCGAAATTCTCTCCACATGCTCAGTTCTGAGAGATAAGTGTGTGTGAATGCCGTCCTACACCTACCTTGTTGGGAACACAAAGTTTCTCTTCATTGGCAGATTCCACTCCATACATATATATGGGGAGGTACGAGCTCCAAATCGGTTTTACAGTGAAAACTGCAGGAACTTCAAACCGGCACTAGGAAACAGACTGAGAATCCAGAGTAAAAGTTTCCCCTGCAACCCATTCCCTTTTTGCTAGATGAACGAAAGTCTCTCCACATGCTCAGTTCTGAGAGATAAGTGTGTGTGAAAGCCGTACTTCACCTGGCTTGTTGGGAACACAAAGTTTCTTTTCAGTTGCAAACTCCACTCCATACATGTATATGGGGTGGTACGAGCTCCAACTCTGTTTTACAGGGAAAACGGCAGGAACTTCAAACCGGAACTAGGAAACAGACTGAGCAACCAGAGTAAAAGTTACTCCTGCAACCTGTTCCCTTTGACCTAAATGAACGAACTTCTCTCCACATGCTCAGTTCTGAGAGATAATTGTGTGTGAAAGCCGTCCTTCACCTAGCTTGTTGGGAACACAAAGTTTCTTTTCAGTTGCAAACTCCACTCCATACATGTATATGGGGTGGTACGAGCTCCAACTCTGTTTTACAGGGAAAACTGCAGGAACTTCAAACCGGAACTAGGAAACAGACTGAGCAACCAGAGTAATAATTTCCCCTGCAACCCGTTCCATTTGTGCTAGATGAACGAACGTCTCTCCACATGCTAGGTTCTGAGAGATAAGTGTTTTTGAAAGCCGTCCTTCAACTAGCTTGTTGGGAACACAAAGTTTCTTTTCAGTTGCAATCTCCACTCCATACATATATATGGGGTGGTACGAGCTCCAACTCGGTTTTACAGTGAAAACTGCAGGAAATTCAAACCGGCACTAGGAAACAGACTGAGAAACCAGAGTAATAATTTCTCCTGCAACCCATTCCCTTTGTGCTAGATGACCGAACGGCTCTCCACATGCACAGTTCTGAGAGAAAAGTGTGTGTGGAAGCCGTCCTTCACCTAGGTTTTTGGAACACAAAGTTTCTTTTCACTTGCAAACTATACTCCATACATACATATGGGGATGTACGAGCTCCAAATCTGTTTTAAAGTGAAAACGGCATGAACTATCAAACCGGCACTAGGAAACAGACTGAGATACCAGAGTAAAAGTTTGACTTGCAACCCGTTCCCTTCATCCTAGATGAACGAACGTCTTTCCACATGCTCAGTTCTGAGAGTTAAGTGTGTGTGAAAGCCGTCCTTCACCTATCTTGTTGGGAACACAAAGATTCTTTTCACTTGCAAACTCCACTCCATACATATATATGGGTAGGTACGAGCTCCAATTCGGTTTTACAGTGAAAACTGCAGGGACTTCAAACCGGCACTAGGAAACACACTGAGATACCAGAGAAAAAGTTTCTCCGGCAACCCGTTCCATTTGTGCTAGATGAACGAACGTCTATCCACATGCTCAGTTCTGAGAGATAAGTGTGTGTGAAAGCCGTCCTTCACCTAACTTGTGGGGAACACAAAGATTCTTTTTAGTTGCAAACTCCACTCCATACATATATATGGGGAGGTATGAGCTCCAACACCGATTTACAGTGAAAACTGCAGGAACTTCAAACCAGCACTAGGAAACAGACTGAGAATCCAGAGAAAAATTTCCCCTGCAACCTGTTCCCTTTGTGCTAAATGAAAGGAAGTCTCTCCACATGCTCAGTTCTGAGAGATAAGTGTGTGTGAAAGCAGTGCTTCACCTAGCTTGTTGGGAACAGAAAGTTTCTTTTCACTTGCAAACTCCACTCCACACATATACATGGGGATGTACGAGCTCCAACTCGGTTTTACAGTGAAAACTGCAGTAACATCAAACCGGCACTAGGAAACAGAGTGAGAAACCAGAGTAAAATTTCTCCTGCAAACAGTTCCCTTTGTGCTAGATGAACGAACGTCTCTCCACATGCTTAGTTCTGAGAGATAAGTGTGTGTGAAAGCCATCCTTCACCTAGCATATTGGGAAAACAAAGATTCTTTTCAGTTGCAAACTCCACTCGATACATACATATGGGGAGGTACGAACTCCAACTCGGTTTTGCAGTGAAAACTGCAGTAACTTCTAAACGGGACTAGGAATCAGACTGAGAAACCAGAGAAAATATTTCCCCTTCTACCCGTTCCCTTTGTCCTAGATGAAAGAACGTCTATCCACATGCTAAGTTCTGAGAGATAAATTTGTGTGAATGCCGTCATTCAAATAGCTTGTTGGGAACACAAAGATTCTTTTCACTTGCAAATTCCACTCCATACATATATATGGGGTGGTACGAGCTCCAACTCGGTTTTACAGTGAAAACTTCTGGAACTTCAAACCGGCACTAGGAAACAGACTGAGAAACCAGAGTAAAAGTTTCTCCTGCAAAACGTTCCCTTTGTGCTAGATGAACGAACGTCTCTCCACATGCTCATTTCTGAGAGATAATTGTGTGTGAAAGCCGTCCTTCACCTAGCTTGTTGGGAACACAAAGTTTCTTTTCACTAGCAAACTCCACTCCATACATATACATGGGGAGGTAGCAGCTCCAAATCGGTTTTACTGTGAAAACTGCAGGAACTTCAAACCTGCACTAGGAAACAGACTGAGAAACCAGAGTAAATGTTTTCCCTGCAATCCATTCCCCTTGTGCTAGATGAACGAACGTCTCTCCACATGCTCAGTTCTGAGAGATAATTGTGTGTGAAAGCCGTCCCTCAACAAGCTTGTTGGGAACACAAAGTTTCTTTTCATTTGCAAACTCTACTCCATACATATATATGGGGAGGTACGAGCTCCAACAAGTTTTTACAGTGTAAAATGCAGGAACTTCAAACCAGCACTAGGAAACAGACTGAGAACCAGAGAAAAGGTTTCAGCTACAACCCGTTCCCTTTGTGCTAGAGGAACGAACGTCTCTCCACATGCTCAGTTCTGAGAGATAAGTGTGTGTGAAAGCCGTACTTCACCTAGCTTGTTGGGAACACAAAGTTTCTTTTCACTTGCAAACAACACTCCATACATATATATGGGGAGGTACGAGCTCCAACTCGGTTTTACAGTGAAAACTGCAGGATCTTCAAACCGGCACTAGGAAACAGACTGAGAAACCAGAGTAAAAGTTTCCCCTGCAACCCGTTCCCTCTATGCCAGATGAACGAACGTCTTTCCACATGCTCATTTCTGAGAGATAACTATGTGTGAAAGCCGTCCTTCACCTAGCTTGTTGGGAACACAAAGTTTTTTTTCAGTTGCTAACTCCACTCCATACATATATATGGGGAGGTACGAGCTCCAACTCTGTTTTACAGTGAAAACTGCAGGAACTAAAAACCGGCTCAATGAAACAGACTGAGAAAACAGAGAATAGTTTCCCCTGCAACCCGTTCCCTTTGTGCTACATGAACGAGCGTCTCTCCACATGCTCAGTTCTGAGAGATAATTGTGTGTGAAAGCCGTCCTTCAACTAGCTTGTTGGGAACACAAATTTTCTTTTCAGTTGCAAACTCCACTCCATACATAAATAAGGGTTGGTAAGAGCTCCAACTCGGTTTTACAGTGAATACTGCAGGAACTTCAAACCGGCACTAGGAAACACACTGAGAAACCAGAATTAATTTCTCCTGCAACCCGTTCCCTTTGTGCTAGATGAACGAACGTCTCTCCACATGCTCAGTTCTGAGAGATAAGTGTGTTTGAAAGCCGCCTTTCACCTAACTTGTTGGGAACACAAAGTTACTTTTCAGTTCCAAACTCCACTCCAAACATATATATGTTGAGATACGAGCTCCAAGTCGGTTTTACAGTGAAAACTGCAGGAAATTCAAACCGGCAGTAGGAAACAGACTGAGAATTCAGAGTAAAAGTTTCTCCTGCAAACCGTTCCCTTTGTGCTAGATGAACGAACGTCTCTCGACATGCTCAGTTCTAAGAGATAATTGTGAAGTGAAAGCCGTCCTTCAGCTAGCTTGTTGGGAACACAATGTTCCTTTTCACTTGCAAACTCCACTCCATACATATATATGGGGATGTACGAGCTCCAACTCCGTTTTACAGTGAAAACTGCAGTAACATCAAAACGGCACTAGGAAACAGAGTGAGAAACCAGAGTAAAATTTCTCCTGCAAACCGTTCCCTTTGTGCTAAATGAACGAACGTCTCTCCACATGCTCAGTTCTGAGATATAAGTGTGTGTGAAAGCCGAACTTCACCTAGCTTGTTTGGAACACAAAGTTTCTTTTCAGTTGCAAACTCCACTCCATACATATATATGGGTAGGTACGAGCTCCAAATCGATTTTACAGTAAAAAAGGCAGGAACTTCAAACCGGCACTAGGAAACAGACTGAGATACCAGAGTAAAAGTTTGACTTGCAACCCGTTCCCTTTGTGCTAGATGAACGAACGTCTCTCCACATGCTCAGTTCTGAGAGATAAGTGTGTGTGAAAGCCATCCTTCACCTAGCTTGTTGGGAACACAAAGTTTCTTTTCACTTGCAAAATCCACTCCATACATATATATGGGGAGGTACGAGATCCAATTCGGTTTACAGTGAAAACTGCAGGAACTTCAAACCGGCACTAGGAAACAGACTGAAATACCAGAGTAAAAGTTTCTCCTGCAACCCGTTCCCGTTGTGCTAGATGAACGAACGTCTCTCCACATGCTCAGTTCTGAGAGATAAGTGTGTGTGAAAGCGGTCCCTCACCTAGATTGTTGGGAATACAAAGTTTCTTTTCACTTGCAAACTCCACTCCATACATATATATGGGGAGGTACGAGCTCCAAATCTGTTTTACAGTGAAAACTGCAGGAACTTCAAACCGGCACTAGGAAACAGACTGAGAATCCAGAGTAAAAGTTTGTCTTGCAACCCTTTCCCTTTGTGCTAGATGAACGAACGTCTCTCCACATGCTCAGTTCTGAGAGATAAGTGTGTGTGAAAGCCATCCTTCACCTAGCTGGTTGGGAACACAAAGTTTCTTTTCACTTGCAAACTCCAATCCATACATATATATGGGGAGGTACGAGATCCAATTCGGTTTACAGTGAAAACTGCAGTTTCTTCAAACCGGCACTAGGAAACAGACTGAGATACCAGAGAAAAAGTTTCTCCTGCAACCCGTTCCCTTTGTGCTAGATGAAAGAAAGTCTCTCCACATGCTCAGTTCTGAGAGATAAGTGCGTGTGAAAGCCGTCCTTCACCTAGCTTGTTGGGAACACAAAGTTTCTTTTCAGTTGCAACTCCACTCCATACATATATATGGGGAGGTACGAGCTCCAATTCGGTTTTACAGTGAAAACTGCAGGAACTTCAAACAGGCACTAGGAAACAGACTGAGAATCCAGAGTAATAGTTTCTCCTGCAACCTGTTCCATTTGACCTAGATGAACGAACGTCTCTCCACATGCTCAGTTCTGAGAGATAAGTGTGTGTGAAAGCCATCCTTCACCTAGCTTGTTGGGAACACAAAGTTTCTTTTCAGTTGCAAACTCCACTCCATACATGTATATGGGGTGGTACGAACTCCAACTCTTTTTTACAGGGAAAACTGCAGGAACTTCAAACCAGAACTAGGAAACAGACTGAGAAAACAGAGTAATAGTTTCTCCTGCAACCCGTTCCATTTGTGCTAGATGAACGAACGGCTCTCCACATGCTCAGTTCTGAGAGAAAAGTGTGTGTGGAAGCCGTCCTTCACCTAGCTTTTTGGAACACAAAGTTTCTTTTCACTTGCAAACTATACTCCATACATATATTTGGGGATGTACGAGCTCCAAATCGGTTTTAAAGTGAAAACGGCATGAACTTCAAACCGGCACTAGGAAACAGACTGATATACCAGAGAAAAAGTTTGACTTGCAACCCGTTCCCTTCATGCTAGATGAACGAACGTCTCTCCACATGCTCAGTTCTGAGAGATAAGTGTGTGTGAAAGCCGTCCTTCATCTTGCTTGTTGGGAACACACAGTTTCTTTTCAGTTGCAAACTACACTCCATTCATATATATGGGGAGGTACGAGCTCCAACTCGGTTTTACAGTGATAACTGCAGTAACTTCAAACCGGCACTAGGAAACATACTGAGAAACCAGAGTAAAAGTTCACCCTGCAACCCGTTCACTTTGTGCTAGATGAGCGAAATTCTCTCCACATGCTCAGTTCTGAGAGATAAGTGTGTGTGAATGCCGTCCTACACCTACCTTGTTGGGAACACAAAGTTTCTCTTAATTGGAAGATTCCACTCCATACATATATATGGGGAGGTACGAGCTCCAAATCGGTTTTACAGTGAAAACTGCAGGAACTTCAAACCGGCACTAGGAAACAGACTGAGAATCCAGAGTAAAAGTTTCCCCTGCAACCCGTTCCCTTTTTGCTAGATGAACGAAAGTCTCTCCACATGCTCAGTTCTGAGAGATAAGTGTGTGTGAAGCCGTACTTCACCTGGCTTGTTGGGAACACAAAGTTTCTTTTCAGTTGCAAACTCCACTCCATACATGTATATGGGGTGGTACGAGCTCCAACTCTGTTTTACAGGGAAAACTGCAGGAACTTCAAACCGGAACTAGGAAACAGACTGAGCAACCAGAGTAATAATTTCCCCTGCAACCCGTTCCATTTGTGCTAGATGAACGAACGTCTCTCCACATGCTAGGTTCTGAGAGATAAGTGTTTTTGAAAGCCGTCCTTCAACTAGCTTGTTGGGAACACAAAGTTTCTTTTCAGTTGCAATCTCCACTCCATACATATATATGGGGAGGTACGAGTTCCAACTCGGTTTTACAGTGAAAACTGCAGGAAATTAAAACCGGCACTAGGAAACAGACTGAGAAACCAGAGTAATAATTTCTCCTGCAACCCATTCCCTTTGTGCTAGATGACCGAACGGCTCTCCACATGCACAGTTCTGAGAGAAAAGTGTGTGTGGAAGCCGTCCTTCACCTAGGTTTTTGGAACACAAAGTTTCTTTTCACTTGCAAACTATACTCCATACATACATATGGGGATGTACGAGCTCCAAATCTGTTTTAAAGTGAAAACGGCATGAACTTCAAACCGGCACTAGGAAACAGACTGAGATACAAGAGTAAAAGTTTGACTTGCAACCCGTTCCCTTCATGCTAGATGAACGAACGTCTTTCCACATGCTCAGTTCTGAGAGTTAAGTGTGTGTGAAAGCCGTCCTTCACCTATCTTGTTGGGAACACAAAGATTCTTTTCACTTGCAAACTCCACTCCATACATATATATGGGTAGGTACGAGCTCCAATTCGGTTTTACAGTGAAAACTGCAGGGACTTGAAACCGGCACTAGGAAACACACTGAGATACCAGAGAAAAAGTTTCTCCGGCAACCCGTTCCATTTGTGCTAGATGAACGAACGTCTATCCACATGCTCAGTTCTGAGAGATAAGTGTGTGTGAAAGCCGTCCTTCACCTAACTTTTGGGGAACACAAAGTTTCTTTTTAGTTGCAAACTCCACTCCATACATATATATGGGGAGGTATGAGCTCCAACACCGATTTACAGTGAAAACTGCAGGAACTTCAAACCGGCACTAGGAAACAGACTGAGAATCCAGAGAAAAATTTCCCCTGCAACCTGTTCCCTTTGTGCTAAATGTAAGGAAGTCTCTCCACATGATCAGTTCTGAGAGATAAGTGTGTGTGAAAGCAGTGCTTCACCTAGCTTGTTGGGAACACAAAGTTTCTTTTCACTTGCAAACTCCACTCCATACTTATACATGGGGATGTACGAGCTCCAACTCGGTTTTACTGTGAAAACTGCAGTAACATCAAACCGGCACTAGGAAACAGAGTGAGAAACCAGAGTAAAATTTCTCCTGCAAACAGATCCCTTTGTGCTAGATGAACGAATGTCTCTCCACATGCTTAGTTCTGAGAGATAAGTGTGTGTGAAAGCCGTCCTTCACCTAGCATATTGGGAAAACAAAGATTCTTTTCAGTTGCAAACTCCACTCCATACATACATATGGGGAGGTACGAACTCCAACTCGGTTTTGCAGTGAAAACTGCAGTAACTTCTAAACGGGACTAGGAAACAGACTGAGAAACCAGAGAAAATATTTCCCCTTCTACCCGTTCCCTTTGTCTTAAATGAAAGAACGTCTATCCACATGCTAAGTTCTGAGAGATAAATTTGTGTGAATGCCGTCATTCAAATAGCTTGTTGGGAACACAAAGATTCTTTTCACTTGCAAATTCCACTCCATACATATATATGGGGTGGTACGAGCTCCAACTCGGTTTTACAGTGAAAACTTCTGGAACTTCAAACCGGCACTAGGAAACAGACTGAGAAACCAGAGTAAAAGTTTCTCCTGCAAAACGTTCCCTTTGTGCTAGATGAACGAACGTCTCTCCACATGCTCATTTCTGAGAGATAATTGTGTGTGAAAGCCGTCCTTCACCTAGCTTGTTGGGAACACAAAGTTTCTTTTCACTAGCAAACTCCACTCCATACATATACATGGGGAGGTAGCAGCTCCAAATCGGTTTTACTGTGAAAACTGCAGGAACTTCAAACCGGCACTAGGAAACAGACTGAGAAACCAGAGTAAATGTTTTCCCTGCAATCCATTCCCCTTGTGCTAGATGAACGAACGTCTCTCCACATCCTCAGTTCTGAGAGATAATTGTGTGTGAAAGCCGTCCCTCAACAAGCTTGTTGGGAACACAAAGTTTCTTTTCATTTGCAAACTCTACTCCATACATATATATGGGGAGGTACGAGCTCCAACAAGTTTTTACAGTGTAAAATGCAGGAACTTCAAACCAGCACTAGGAAACAGACTGAGAACCAGAGAAAAAGTTTCAGCTACAACCCGTTCCCTTTGTGCTAGAGGAACGAACGTCTCTCCACATGCTCAGTTCTGAGAGATAAGTGTGTGTGAAAGCCGTACTTCACCTAGCTTGTTGGGAACACACAGTTTCTTTTCACTTGCAAACAACACTCCATACATATATATGGGGAGGTACGAGCTCCAACTCGGTTTTACAGTGAAAACTGCAGGATCTTCAAACCGGCACTAGGAAACAGACTGAGAAACCAGAGTAAAAGTTTCCCCTGCAACCCGTTCCCTCTATGCCAGATGAACGAACGTCTTTCCACATGCTCATTTCTGAGAGATAACTATGTGTGAAAGCCGTCCTTCACCTAGCTTGTTGGGAACACAAAGTTTCTTTTCAGTTGCTAACTCCACTCCATACATATATATGGGGAGGTACGAGCTCCAACTCTGTTTTACAGTGAAAACTGCAGGAACTTCAAACCGGCTCAATGAAACAGACTGAGAAAACAGAGAATAGTTTCCCCTGCATCCCGTTCCCTTTGTGCTACATGAACGAGCGTCTCTCCACATGCTCAGTTCTGAGAGATAATTGTGTGTGAAAGCCGTCCTTCAACTAGCTTGTTGGGAACACAAATTTTCTTTTCAGTTGCAAACTCCAATCCATACATAAATAAGGGTTGGTAAGAGCTCCAACTCGGTTTTACAGTGAATAATGCAGGAACTACAAACCGGCACTAGGAAACACACTGAGAAACCAGAATTAATTTTTCCTGCAACCCGTTCCCTTTGTGCTAGATGAACGAACGTCTCTCCACATGCTCAGTTCTGAGAGATAAGTGTGTTTGAAAGCCGCCCTTCACCTAGCTTGTTGGGAACACAAAGTTACTTTTCAGTTCCAAACTCCACTCCAAACATATATATGTTGAGATACGAGCTCCAATTCGGTTTTACAGTGAAAACTGCAGGAAATTCAAACCGGCAGTAGGAAACAGACTGAGAAATCAGAGTAAAAGTTTCTCCTGCAAACCGTTCCCTTTGTGCTAGATGAACAAACGTCTCTCGACATGCTCAGTTCCAAGAGATAATTGTGAAGTGAAAGCCGTCCTTCAGATAGCTTGTTGGGAACACAATGTTCCTTTTCACTTGCAAACTCCACTCCATACATATATATGGGGATGTACGAGCTCCAACTCCGTTTTACAGTGAAAACTGCAGTAACATCAAAACGGCACTAGGAAACAGAGTGAGAAACCAGAGTAAAATTTCTCCTGCAAACCGTTCCCTTTGTGCTAAATGAACGAACGTCTCTCCACATGCTTAGTTCTGAGAGATAAGTGTGTGTGAAAGCCGAACTTCACATAGCTTGTGGGGAACACAAACATTCTTTTCAGTTGCAAACTCTACTCCATACATACATATGGGGAGGTACGAGCTCCAACAAGTTTTTACAGTGTAAAATGCAGGAACTTCAAACCGGCACTAGGAAACAGACTGAGAACCAGAGAAATAGTTTCAACTACAAACCGTTCCCTTTGTGCTAGATGAACGAACGTCTCTCCACATGCTCAGTTCTGAGAGATAAGTGTGTGTGAAAGCCGTCCTTCACCTAGCTTGTTGGGAACACAAAGTTTCTTTTCCCTTGCAAACTCCAATCCATACATATATATGGGGAGTTACGAGCTCCAACTCGGTTTTACAGTGAAAACTGCAGTAACTTTAAACCGGCACTAGGAAACAGACTGAGAATAAAGAGTAAAAGTTACTACTGCAATCCGTTCCCTTTGTGCTAGATGAACGAACGTCTCTCCACATGCTCAGTTCTGAGAGATAAGTGTGTGTGAAAGCCGTCCTTCACCTAGCTTGTTGGGACACAAAGTTTCTTTTCACTTGCAAACAACACTCCATACATATATATGGGGAGTTACGAGCTCCAACTCGGTTTTACAGTGAAAACTGCAGGAACTTCAAACCGGCACTAGGAAACAGACTGAGAAACCAGAGAAAAGTTTCCCCTGCATCCCGTTCCCTTTGTGCTAGATGAATGAGCGTCTCTCCAAATGCTCAGTTCTGAGAGATAATTGTGTGTGAAAGCCGTCCTTCAAATAGCTTGTTGGGAACACAAATTTTCTTTTCAGTTGCAAACTCCACTCCATACATAAATAAGGGTTGGTAAGAGCTCCAACTCGGTTTTACAGTGAAGACTGCAGGAACTTCAAAACGGCACTAGGAAACACACTGAGAAACCAGAATTAATTTCCCCTGCAACCCGTTCACTTTGTGCTGATGAACGAACGTCTCTCCACATGCTCATTTCTGAGAGTTAAGTGTGTTTGAAAGCCGTCCTTCACTTAGCTTGTTGGGAACACAAAGTTACATTTCAGTTCCAAACTCCACTCCAAACATATATATGTTGAGGTACGAGCTCCAAGTCTGTTTTACATAGAAAACTGCAGGTAATTCAAACCGGCATTAGGAAAAAGACTGAGAAATCAGAGTAAAAGTTTCTCCTGCAAACCGTTCCCTTTGTGCTAGATGAACGAACGTCTCTCCACATGCTAAGTTCTGAGAGATAAGTGTGTGTGAAAGCCGTCCTTCACCTAGCATGATGGGAACACAATGTTTCTTTTCACTTGCAAACTCCACTCCTTACATATATATGGGGAGGTACGAGCTCCAACTAATTTTTACAGTGAAAACTGCAGGAACTTCAAACCGGCACTAGGAAACACACTGAGAAACCAGAAAAAATTTCCCCCGCAACCCGTTCCCTTTGTGCTAGATTAAGGAACGTCTCTCAATATGCTAAGTTCTCAGAGATAAGTGTGTGTGAAAGCCGTCCTTCACCTAGCATGTTGGGAACACAAAGTTTCTTTTCAGTTGCAAACTCCATTCCATACATATATATCGGGAGGTATGAGCTCCAACTCTGATTTACAGTGAATACTGCAGGAACTTCAAACCGGCACTAGGAAACAGACTGAGAAACCAGAGAAAAAGTTTCCCCCGCAACCCGTTCCCTTTGTGCTAAATGAAAGAAAGTCTCTCCACATGATTTGTTCTGAGAGATAATTGTGTGTGAAAGCCGTCCTTCACCTTGCTTGTTGGGAACACAATGTTTCTTTTCACTTGCAAACCCCACTCCATATATATATATGGGGATGTACGAGCTCCAACTCGGTTTAACAGTGAAAACTGCAGTAACTTCAAACCGGCACTAGGAAACAGACTGAGAATCCAGAGAAAATGTTTCCTCTACAAACATTTCCCTTTGTGCTAGATGAACGAACGTCTCTCCACATGCTTAGTTCTGAGAGATAAGTGTGTGTGAAAGCCGTCCTTCACCTAGCATATTGGGAAAACAAAGATTCTTTTCAGTTGCAAACTCCACTCCATACATACATATGGGGAGGTACGAACTCCAACCCGGTTTTGCAGTGAAAACTGCAGTAACTTACAAAACGGGACTAGGAAACAGACTGAGAAACCAGAGAAAATATTTCCCCTTCTACCCGTTCCCTTTGTGCTAGATGAACGAACGTCTCTCCACATGCTCAGTTCTGAGAGATAATTGTGTTTGAAAGCCGTACTTCACCTAGCTTGTTGGGAACACAAAGTTACTTTTCAGTTCCAAACTCCACTCCAAACATATATATGTTGAGGTACGAGCTCCAAGTCGGTTTTACAGTGAAAACTGCAGGAACTTCAAACCGGCTCAAGGAAACAGACTGAGAAACCAGAGAAAAGTTTCCCCTGCAACCCGTTCCCTTTGTGCTAGATGAAAGAGCGTCTCTCCAAATGCTGAGTTCTGAGAGATAATTGTGTGTGAAAGCCGTCCTTCAACTAGCTTGTTGGGAACACAAATTTTCTTTTCAGTTGCAAACTCCACTCCATACATAAATAAGGGTTGGTAATAGCTCCAACTCGGTTTTACAGTGAAGACTGCAGGAACTTCAAACCGGCACTAGGAAACACACTGAGAAACCAGAATTAATTTCCCCTGCAAACCGTTCCATTTATGCTAGATGAACGAACGTCTCTCCACATGCTCAGTTCAGAGAGAATATTGTGTGTGAAACCGTCCTTCACCTATCTTGTTGGGAACACAAAGTTTCTTTTCACTTGCAAACTCCACTCCATACATATATATGGGGAGGTACGAGCTCCAACTCGGTTTTACAGTGAAAACTGCTGGAACTTCAAACGGGCACTAGGAAACCGACTGAGAAACCAGAGTTAAAATTTCTCCTGCAACCCGTTCCCTTTGTGCTAGATGAACGAACGTCTCTCCAAATGCTCAGTTCTGAGAGATAAGTGTGTGTGAAACCCGTCCTTCACCTAACTTGTTGGGAACACAAAGTTTCTTTTCAGTTGCAAACTCCACTCCACACATATATATGGTGAGGTACGAGCTCCATCTCCGTTTTACAGTGAAAAATGCCGGAACTTCAAACCGGCACAAGGAAAAAGACTGAGAAACCAGAGTAAAAGTTTCTCCAGCAACCCGTTCCCTTTGTGCTAGATGAACGAACGTCTCTCCCCATGCTCAGTTCTGAGAGATAATTGTGTGTGAAAGCCGTAGTTCACCTAGCTTTTTGGGAACACAAAGTTACTTTTCACTTGCAAACTCCACTCCATACATATGTATGGGGAGGAACGAGGTCCAACTCGGTTTTACAGTGAAAACTGCTGGAACTTCAACCGGGCACTAGGAAGCAGACTGAGAAACCAGAGAAAAAGTTTCCCCTGCAACCCGTTCCCTTTGTGCTAAATGAGAGAAAGTCTCTCCACATGATCTGTTCTGAGAGATAAATGTGTGTGAAAGCCGTCCTTCACCTACCTTGTTGGGAACACAAAGTTTCTTTTCAGTTGCAAACTCCACTCCATACATATATAGGGGAGGTACGAGCTCCAACTCGGTTTTACAGTGAAAACTGCAGGAACTTCTAACCGGCACTAGGAAACAGACGGAGAAACCAGAGTAAAATTTTCAACTGCAACCCGTTCCTTTGTGCTAGATGAACGAACGTCTCTCCACATGCTCAGTTCTGACAGATAAGTGTGTGTGAAAGCCGGCCTTCACCTAGTTTTTGTGAACACAAAATTTCTTTTCACTTGCAAATTCCACTCCATAAAAATATATATGGGGAGGTACGAGTTCCAACTCGGTTTTACAGTGAATACTGCAGGAACATCAAACCGGCAGTAGGAAACAGACTTAAAAACCAGAGTAAAAGTTTTCCTGCAATCCGTTCCCTTTGTGCTTGATGAACGAAAGTCTCTCCACATGCTAATTTCTGAGAGATAAGTGTGAGTGAAAGCCGTCCTTCACAAAGATTGTTGGGAACACAAAGTTTCTTTACACTTGCAAACTAAAATCCATACATATATATGGGGAGGGTCGAGCTCCAACTCTGATTTACAGTGAAACTGCAGGAAATTCAAACCGGCTCTAGGAAACAGACTGAGAAACCAGAGTAAATGTTTCTCCTGCAACCCGTTTCTTTGTGCTAGATGAACGAACGTCTCTCCACATGCTCAGTTCTGAGAGGTAAGTGTGTTTGAAAGCCGTCCTTCACCTAGCTTGTTGGGAACACAAAGTTTATTTTCAGTTGCAAACACCACTCCATACATATATAGGGGAGGTACTAGCTCCAAATCGGTTTTACAGTGAAAACTGCAGGAACTTCAAACCGGCACTAGGAAACAGACTGAGAATCCAGAGTAAAACTTTCTCCTGCAACCCTTTCACTTTGAGCAAGATGAACGAACATCTCTCCATATGCTCAGTTCTGAGAGATAAGTGTGTGTGAAAGCCGTCCTTCACCTAGCTTGTTGGGAACACAAAGTTTCTTTTCAGTTCCAAACTCCAGTCCATACATATATATGGGGAGGTACGAGCTCTAACTCGGTTTTACAGTGAAAACTGCAGGAACTTCAAACCGGCATTAGGAAACAGAGTGAGAAATCAAGTACAAGTTTCACCTGCAAACCATTCCCTTTGTGCTAGATGAACGAACGTCTCTCCACATGCTCAGTTCTGACAGATAAGTGTGTGTGAAAGCCGTCCTTCACCTAGCTTGTAGGGAACACAAAGTTTCTTTTTACTTGCAAACTCCACTCCATACATATATATGGGGAGGTACGAGCTCAAACTCGGTTTACTGTGAAAACTGCAGGAACTTCAAAACGGCAATATGAAACAGACTGAGAAACCAGAGTAAATGTTTCTCCAGCAACCCGTTCCCTTTGTGCTAGATGAACGAACATCTCTACACATGCTCAGTTCTGAGAGACATGTGTGTGTGTAAGCCGTACTTCACCTAGCTTGTTGGGAACACAAAGTTTCTTTTCAGTTGCAAAATCCACTCCATATATATATATGGGGAGGTACGAGCTCCAACTCGGTTTTACAGTGAAAACTGCAGTAACTTCAAACCGGCACTAGGAAACAGACTGAGAATCCAGAGTAAAAGTTTATCCTGCATACCTTTCCCTTTGTGCTAGATGAACGAAAGTCTCTCCACATGCTCAGTTCTGAGAGATAAGTGTGTGTGAAAGCCGTCCTTCACCTAGCTTGTTGGAAACACAAAGTTTCATTTCACTTGCTTTCTCCACTCAAAAAATATATATGGGGAGGTACGAGCTCAGACTCGTTTTACAGTGAAAACTGCAGGAACTTCAAACCGGCCCTAGGAAACAGACTGAGAAACCAGAGTAAAAGGTTCTCCAGCAACCCTTTCCCTTTGTGTTAAATGAACGAAAGTATCTCCACATGCTAATATCTGAGAGATAATTGTGTGTGAAAGTCGTCCTTCACATAGCTTGTTGGGAATAGAAAGTTTCTTTTCACTTGCAAACTCCATTCCATACATATATATGGGGAGGTACGAGCTCCAACTCGGTTTTACAGTGAAAACTGCTGGAACTTCAAACCGGCACTAGGAAACAGACTGAGAAACCAGAGTAAAGGTTTCACCTGCAACCCATTCCCTTTGTGATAGATGAACGAACGTCTCTCCACATGCTCAGTTCTGAGAGATAAGTGTGTTTGAAAGCCGTCCTTCACCTAGTTTGTTGGGAACACAAAGTTTCTTTTCACTTGCATATTCCACTCCATACATGTATATATGGGGAGGTACGAGCTTCAACCCTGTTTTACTGTGAAAACTGCAGGAACTTCAAACCGGCACTAGGAAACAGACTGAGAAACCAGATTAAAAGTTTTTCCTGCAATCCGTTCCCTTTGTGCTTGATGAACGAACGTCTCTCCA
This sequence comes from Camelus bactrianus, assembly GCF_048773025.1. Taxonomy (NCBI): domain Eukaryota; kingdom Metazoa; phylum Chordata; class Mammalia; order Artiodactyla; family Camelidae; genus Camelus; species Camelus bactrianus. The sequence continues at coordinate 136,630,303 of NC_133539.1, read as the reverse complement.
CATGCTCAGTTCTGAGAGAAAAGTGTGTGTGAAAGCCGTCCTTCACATAGCTTGTTGGGAACACAAAATTTCTTTATACTTGCAAACTCCACTCCATACATATATATGGAGGTACGAGCTCCAACTCAGATTTACAGTGAAAACTGCAGTAACTTCAAACAGGCACTAGGAAAAATACTGAGAAACCAAAGTAAAAGTTTCTCCTGCAACCCGTTCCCTTTGTGCTAGATGAACGAACGTCTCTCCACATGATCAGTTCTGAGACAAAAGTATGTTTGAAAGCCGTCCTTCACATAGCTTGTTGGGAACACAAAGTTTCTTTTCAGTTGCAAACTCCACTCCATAAATATATATGTGGAGGTACGAGTTCCAAATCGGGTTTACAGTGAAAATTGCTGGAACTTCAAACCGGCACTAGGAAACAGACTGAGAAACCAGAGTTAAAATTTCTCCTGCAACCCGTTCCCTTGTGCTAGATGAACGAACGTCTCTCCAAATGCTCAGTTCTGTGAGATAAGTGTGTGTGAAACCCGTCCTTCACCTAACTTGTTGGGAACTCATAGTTTCTTTTCAGTTGCAAACTCCACTCCATACATATATATGGGGTGGTACGAGCTCCATCTCCGTTTTACAGTGAAAACTGCCGGAACTTCAAACCGGCACAAGGAAAAAGACTGAAAAACCAGAGTAACAGTTTCTCCTGCAACCCGTTCCCTTTGTGCTAGATGAACGAACGTCTCTCCCCATGCTCAGTTCTGAGAGATAATTGTGTGTGAAAGTCGTAGTTCACCTAGCTTTTTGGGAACACAAAGTTACTTTTCACTTGCAAACTCCACTCGATACATATGTATGGGGAGGAACGAGGTCCAACTCGGTTTTACATTGAAAACTGCTGGAACTTCAAACGGGCACTAGGAAGCAGACTGAGAAACCAGAGTTAAAATTTCTCCTGCAAACCGTTCCCTTTGTGCTAGATGAACGAACGTCTCTCCACATGCTCAGTTCTGAGAGATAAGTGTGTGTGAAAGCCGTCCTTCACCTAACTTGTTGGGAACACAAAGTTTCTTTTCAGTTGCAAACTCCACTCCATACATATATATGGGGAGGTACGAGCTCCAACTCCGTTTTACAGTGAAACCTGCCGGAACTTCAAACCGGCACAAGGAAAAAGACTGAGAAACCAGAGTAACAGTTTCTCCTGCAACACGTTCCCTTTGTGCTAGATGAACGAACGTCTCTCCCCATGCTCAGTTCTGAGAGATAATTGTGTGTGAAAGCCGTAGTTCACCTTGCTTTTTGGAAACACCAATTTACTTTTCACTTGCAAACTCCACTCCATACATATGTATGGGGATATACTAGGTCCAACTCGGTTTTACAGTGAAAACTGCTGGAAATTCAAACGGGCACTAGGAAACAGACTGAGAAACCAGAGTTAAAATTTCTCCTGCAAACCGTTCCCTTTTTGCTAGATGAACGAACGTCTCTAAACATGCTCAATTCTTAGAGATAAGTGTGTGTGAAAGCCGTACTTCACCTAGCTTGTTGGGAACACAAAGTTTCTTCTCACTTGCAAATTCCTCTCCATACATATATATGGGGAGATACGAGCTCCAACACGGTTTTACAGTGAAAACTGCAGGAACTTCAAACCGGCACTAGGAAACAGACTGAGAAACCAGAATAAAAGGTACTCCTGCATCCCGTTCCCTTTGAGCTAGATGAACGAACGTCTCTCCACATGCTCATTTCTCAGAGATAAGTGTGTGTGAAAGCCATACTTCACCTAGCTTGTTGGGAACACAAATTTTCTTTTCAGTTGCAACCTCCACTCCCTACATATATATGGGGAGGTACGAGCTCCAATTCGGTTTTACAGTGAAAACTGTTGGAAATTCAAACCGGCACTAGTAAACAGACAGTGAAACCAGAGTAAAAGTTTCTCCTGCAACCCGTTCCCTTTGTGCTAGATGAACGAACGTCTCTCCACATGCTCAGTTCTGAGAGATATGTGTGTGTGAAAGCCGTCCTTCACTTAGCTTGTTGGCAACACAAATTTTCTTTTCACATGCAAACTCCACTCCATAAATATATATATGGGGAGGTACGAGCTGCAACACGGTTTTACAGTGAAAACTCAGGAACTTCAAACCGACACTAGGAAACAGACTGAGAAACCAGAGTAATAGTTTCTCCTGCAACCAGTTCCCTTTATGCTAGATGAACGAACGTCTCTCCACATGCTCAGTTCTGAGAGAAAATTGTGTGTGAAAGCCGTCCTTCACCTTGGTTGTTGGGAACACAAAGTATCTTTTCAGTTACAAACTCCACTCCATACATATATATGGGGAAGTATGTGCTCCAACTCGATTTTACAGTGAAAACTACAGGAACTTCAAACCGGCACTAGGAAACAGACAGAGAAAGCAGAGTAATATTTCTCCTGCAACCCGTTCCCTTTGTGCTAGATGAACGAACGTCTCTCCACATGCTCAGTTCTGAGAGAAAATTGTGTGTGAAAGCCGTACTTCACCTAGCTTGTTGGGAACACAAAGTATCTTTTCAGTTACAAACTCCACTCCATACATATATATGGGGAGGTACGAGCTCCAACTCGGTTTTACAGTGAAAACTGCAGGAACTTATAACCGGCACTAGGAAACAGACTGAGAAACCAGAATAAAAGTTTCTCCTGCATCCCGTTCCCTTTGAGCTACATGAACGAACGTCTCTCCACATGCTCAGTTCTCAGAGATAATTGTGTGTGAAAGCCATACTTCAACAAGCTTGTTGGGAATACAAACTTACTTTTCACCTGCAAACTCCACTCCCTACATATATATGGGGAGGTACTAGCTCCAAATCGGTTTTACAGTGAAAACTGCTGTAACTTCAAAACGGCACTAGGAAATCTACTGAGAAACCAGAGTAAAAGTTTCTCCTGCAACCCGTTCTCTTTGTGCTAGATGAACGAACGTCTCTCCACATGCTCAGTTCTGAGAGATAAGTGTGTGTGAAAGCCCTCCTTCACCTAGCTTGTTGGGAACACAAAGTTTCTTTTCACTTGCAAACTACACTCCATACATATATAAGGGAGGTACAATCTCCAACTCGCTTTTACAGTGAAAACTGCAGGAACTTCAAACCGGCACTAGGAAACAGACTGAGAAACCAGAGTAATAGTTTCCCCTGCAAACCCTTCCATTTGTGCTAGATGAACGAACGTCTCTCCACATGCTCAGTTCTGAGAGATAAGTGTGTGTGAAAGCCGTACTTCACCTAGCTTGTTGGGAACACAAATTTTCTTTTCAGTTGCAAACTCCACTCCATAAATATATATGGGGAGGTACGAGTTCCAACTCGGTTTTACAGTGAAAACTGCAGGAATTTCAAACAGGCACTAGGAAACAGACTGAGAAACCAGAGTAAAAGTTTCTCCTGCAACCCGTTCTCTTTGTGCTAGATGAACGAACGTCTCTCCACATGCTCAGTTCTGAGAGATAAGTGTGTGTGAAAGCCGTCCTTCACCTAGCTTGTTGGGAGCACAAAGTTTCTATTCACTTGCAAACTACACTCCATAAATATATAGGGGAGGTACAAGCTCCAACTCCGTTTTACAGTGAAAACTGCAGGAACTTCAATCCGGCACTCGGAAACAGACTGAGAAACCAGAGTAATAGTTTCCCCTGCAACCCGTTCCATTTGTGCTAGATGAACGAACGTCTCTCCACATGCTCAGTTCTGAGAGATAAGTGTGTGTTAAAGCCGTCCTTCACCTAGCTTGTTGGGAACACAAAGTTTCTTTTCACTTGCAAACTACACTCCATACATATATAGGGGAGGTACAAGCTCCAACTCGGTTTTACAGTGAAAACTGCAGGAAATTCAAACCGGCACTAGGAAACAGACTGAGAAACCAGAGTAAAAGTTTCTACTGCAACCTGTTCCCTTTGTGCTAGATGAACGAACGTCTCTCCACATGCTCAGGTCTTAGAAATATGTGTGTGTGAAAGCCGTTGTTAAAATAGCTTGTTGGGAACACAAAGTTTCTTTTAAGTTGCAAACTCCACTCCATATATATATATGGGTAGGTACGAGCTCCAACTCGGTTTTACAGTGAAAACTGCAGTAACTTCAAAACGGCACTACTAAACAGACTGAGATACCAATATAAAAGTTTGTCTTGCAACCCGTTCCCTTTGTGCTATATGAACGAACGTCTCTCCACATGCACAGATCTGAGAGAAAAGTGTGTGTGAAAGCCGACCTTCACCTAGATTGTGGGAACACAATGTTTCTTTTCACTTGCAAACTCCACTACATACATATATATGGGAAGTACGAGCTCCAACTCGTTTTTACCGTGTAAACAGCTGGAACTTCAAACCTGCAGTAGGAAACAGACTGAGAAACCAGAGATAAAATTGCTCCTGCATCCCGTTCCATTTTTGCTAGATGAACGAACGTCTCTCCACATGCTCATTTCTGAGAGATAAGTGTGTGTGAAAGCCGTCCTTCACCTAGCTTGTTGGGAACACAAAGTTTCTTTTCAGTTGCAAACTCCACTCCATAAATATATATGGGGAGGTACGAGCACCAAATCTGTTTTACAGTAAAAAAGGCAGGAACTTCAAACCGGCACTAGGAAACAGACTGATATACCAGAGTAAAAGTTTCTCAGGCAACCCGTTCCCTTTGTGCTAGATGAACGAACGTCTCTCCACATGCTCAGTTCTGAGAGATAAGTGTGTGTGAAAGCCGTCCTTCACCTAGCTTGTTTGGAACACAAAGTTTCTTTTCACTTGCAAACTCCCTCCATACATTTATATGGGTAGGTACGAGCTCCAACTCGGTTTTACAGTGAAATCTGTTGTAACTTCAAACCGGCACTAGGAAAAAGACTGAGATACCAGAGTAATAGTTTCTCCTGCAACACGTTCCCTTTTTGCTAGATAAACGAACGTCTCTCCACATGCTCAGTTCTGAGAGATAATTCTGTGTGAAAGCCGTACTTCACCTAGCATGTTGGGAACACAAAGTTTCTTTTCACTTGCAAACTCCACTCCATAAATTTATATGGGTAGGTACGAGCTCCAACTCGGTTTTACAGTGAAATCTGTTGTAACTTCAAACCGGCACTAGGAAACAGACTTAGATACCAGAGTAATAGTTTCTCCTGCAACCCGTTCCCTTTTTGCTAGATGAACGAACGTCTCTCCACATGCTCAGTTCTGAGAGATAAGTATGTGTGAAAGCCGTCATTCACCTAGCTGGTTGGGAATACAAAGTTTCTTTTCAGTTGCTAACTCCACTCCATACATATATGGGGAGGTACGAGCTCCAACTCGGTTTTACAGTGAAAACTGCAGGAACTTCAAACCGGCTCAAGGAAACTGACTGAGAAACCATAGAAAAGTTTCCCCTGCAACCCGTTCCCTTTGTGCTAGATGAACGAGCGTCTCTCCAAATGCTCAGTTCTGAGAGATAATTGTGTGTGAAAGCCGTCCTTCAACTAGCTTGTTGGGAACACAAATTTTCTTTTCAGTTGCAAACTCCACTCCATACATAAATAAGGGTTGGTAAGAGCTCCAACTCGGTTTTACAGTGAAGACTGCAGGAACTTCAAACCGGCACTAGGAAACACACTGAGAAACTAGAATTAATTTCCCCTGCAACCCGTTCCCTTTGTGCTAGATGAACGAACGTCTCTCCACATGCTCAGTTCTGAGAGTTAAGTGTGTTTGAAAGCCGTCCTTTACCTAGCTTGTTGGGAACACAAAGTTACTTTTCAGTTCCAAACTCCACTCCAAACATATATATGTTGAGGTACGAGCTCCAAGTCTGTTTTACAGTGAAAACTGCAGGAAATTCAAACCGGCACTAGGAAACAGACTGAGAAATCAGAGTAAAAGTTTCTCCTGCAAACCGTTCCCTTTGTGCTAGATGAACGAACGTCTCTCCACATGCTCAGTTCTGAGAGAGAAGTGTGTGTGAAAGCCGTCCTTCACCTAGCATGATGGGAACACAATGTTTCTTTTCACTTGCAAACTCCACTCCTTACATATATATGGGGAGGTACGAGCTCCAACTCGGTTTTACAGTGAAAACTGCAGGAACTTCAAACCGGCACTAGGAAACACACTGAGAAACCAGAAAAAATTTCCCCCGCAACCCGTTCCCTTAGTGCTAGATTAACGAACGTCTCTCCACATGCTCAGTTCTCAGAGATAAGTGTGTGTGTAAGCCGTCCTTCACCTAGCTTGTTGGGAACACAAAGTTTCTTTTCAGTTGCAATCTCCATTCCATACATATATATTCGGAGGTATGAGCTCCAACTCGGACTTACAGTGAAAACTGCAGGAACTTCAAACCGGCACTAGGAAACAGACTGAGAAACCAGAGAAAAAGTTTCCCCTGCAACCCGTTCCCTTTGTTCTAAATGAAAGAAAGTCTCTCCACATGATCTGTTCTGAGAGATAAATGTGTGTGAAAGCCGTCCTTCACCTAGCTTGTTGGGAACACAAAGTTTCTATTCAGTTGCAAACTCCACTCCATACATATATAGGGGAGGTACGAGCTCCAACTCGGTTTTACAGTGAAAACTGCAGGAACTTCTAACCGGCACTAGGAAACAGACTGAGCAACCAGAGTAAAAGTTTCAACTGCAACCCGTTCCATTTGTGCTAGATGAACGAACGTCTCTCTGCATGCTCAGTTCTGAGAGAGAAGTGTGTGTGAAAGCCGGCCTTCACCTAGCTTTTTGTGAACACAAAATTTCTTTTCACTTGCAAATTCCACTCCATAAATATATATATGGGAGGTACGAGTTCCAACTCGGTTTTACAGTGAATACTGCAGGAACATTAAACCGGCAGTAGGAAACCGACTTAAAAACCAGAGTAAAAGTTTTCCTGCAATCCGTTCCCTTTGTGCTTGATGAACGAAAGTCTCTCCACATGCTAAGTTCTGAGAGATAAGTGTGAGTGAAAGCCGTCCTTCACATAGATTGTTGGGAACACAAAGTTTCTTTACACTTGCAAACTATAATCCATACATATATATAGGGAGGTTCGAGCTCCAACCCGGATTTACAGTGAAAACTGCAGGAACTTCAAACCGGCACTAGGAAACAGACTGAGAAATCAGAGAAAAAGTTTCTCCTGCAATCCGTTCCATTTGTGCTAGATGAACGAACGTCTCTCCACATGCTCAGTTCTGAGAGATAAGTGTGTGTGAAAGCCGAACTTCACATAGCTTGTTGGGAACACAATGTTTCTTTTCACTTGCAAACACCACTCCATACATATATAGGGGAGGTACTAGCTCCAAATCGGTTTTACAGTGAAAACTGCAGGAACTTCAAACCGGCACTAGGAAACAGACTGAGAAACCAGAGTAAAAGTTTCTCCTGCAACCCTTTCACTTTGAGCAAGATGAACGAACATCTCTCCATATGCTCAGTTCTGAGAGATAAGTGTGTGTGAAAGCCGTCCTTCACCTAGCTTGTTGGGAACACAAAGTTTCTCTTCAGTTGCAAGCTCCACTCCATACATATATAGGGGAGGTACGAGCTCCAACTCGGTTTTACAGTGAAAACTGCAGTAACTTCAAACCGGCACTAGGAAACAGACTGAGAATCCAGAGTAAAAGTTTATCCTGCAACCCTTTCCCTTTGTGCTAGATGAACGAAAGTCTCTCCACATGCTCAGTTCTGAGAGATAAGTGTGTGTTAAAGCCGTCCTTCACCTAGCTTGTTGGAAACACAAAGTTTCTTTTCACTTGCTTTCTCCAATCAAAACATATATATGGGGAGGTACGAGCTCAGACTCGTTTTACAGTGAAAACTGCAGGAACTTCAAACCGGCACTAGGAAACAGACTGAGAAACCAGAGTAAAAGGTTCTCCAGCAACCCTTTCCCTTTGTGTTAAATGAACGAACGTATCTCCACATGCTAATATCTGAGAGATAATTGTGTGTGAAAGCCGTCCTGCACATAGCTTGTTGGGAACAGAAAGTTTCTTTTCACTTGCAAACTCCACTCCATACATATATATGGGGAGGTACGAGCTCCAAATCGGTTTTACAGTGAAAACTGCTGGAACTTCAAACCGGCACTAGGAAACAGACTGAGAAACCAGATTAAAAGTTTTTCCTGCAATCCGTTCCCTTTGTGCTTGATGAACGAACGTCTCTCCACATGCTCTGTTCTGAGAGATAAGTGTGTGTGAAAGCCGTCCTTCAACTAGCTTGTTGGGAACACAAAGTTTCTTTTCAGTTGCAAACTCCAGTCCATACATATATATGGGGAGGTACGAGCTCCAACTCGGATTTACAGTGAAAACTGCAGGAACTTCAAACTGGCACTAGGAAACAGACTGAGAACCCAGAGTAATATTTTCCCCTGCAACCCGTTCCCTTTGTGCTAGATGAACGAACGTCTCCCCACATGCTCAGTTCTGAGAGGAAAGTGTGTTTGAAAGCCGCCCTTCACCTAGCTTTTTGGGAACACAAAGTTTCTTTTCACTTGCAAACTCCAATCCATATATATATATGGGAGGTTCGAGCTCCAACTCGGTTTTACAGTGAAAACTGCTGGAACTTCATACCGGCACAAGAAATAGACTGAGAAACCAGAGTAAATGTTTCTCCTGCAACCCGTTCCCTTTGTGCTAGATGAACGAACGTCTCTCCACATGCTAGGTTCTGAGAGATAAGTGTGTGTGAAAGCCGTCCTTCAACTAGCTTGTTGGGAACACAAAATTTCATTTGAGTTCCAACTCCAATCCATAAATATATATGGGGTGGTACGTGCTGCAACTCGGTTTTACAGTGAAAACTCAGGAACTTCAAACCGAAACTAGGAAACAGACTGAGAAAACAGAGTAATAGTTTCTCCTGCAAACCGTTCCCTTTATGCTAGATGAACGAACGTCTCTCCACATGCTCAGTTCAGAGAGAAAATTGTGGGTGAAAGCCGTCCTTCACATAGCTTGTTGGGAACACAAAGTTTCTTTTCACTTGCAAACTCCACTCCATACATATATATGGGGAGGTACGAGCTCCAACTCGGTTTTACAGTGAAAACTGCTGGAACTTCAAACGGGCACTAGGAAACCGACTGAGAAACCAGAGTTAAAATTTCTCCTGCAACCTGTTCCCTTTGTGCTAGATGAACGAACGTCTCTCCAAATGCTCAGTTCTGAGAGATAAGTGTGTGTGAAACCCGTACTTCATATAACTTGTTGGGAACACAAAGTTTCTTTTCAGTTGCATACTCCACTCCATACATATATATGGGGAGGTACGAGCTCCATCTCCGTTTTACAGTGAAAACTGCCGGAACTTCAAACCGGCACAAGGAAAAAGACTGAGAAACCAGAGTAACAGTTTCTCCTGCAACCCGTTCCCTTTGTGCTAGATGAACGAACGTCTCTCCCCATGCTCAGTTTTGAGAGATAATTGTGTGTGAAAGCCGTAGTTCACCTAGCTTTTTGGGAACACAAAGTTACTTTTCACTTGCAAACTCCACTCCATACATATGTATGGGAAGGAACGAGGTCCAACTCGGTTTTACAGGGAAAACTGCAGGAACTTCTAACCGGCACTAGGAAACAGACTGAGAAACCAGAGTAAAAGTTTCAACTGCAACCCGTTCCCTTTGTGCTAGATGAACGAACATCTCTCCACATGCTCAGTTCTGAGAGATAAGTGTGTGTGAAAGCCGGCCTTTACCTAGCTTTTTGTGAACACAAAATTTCTTTTCACTTGCAAATTCCACTCCATAAATATATATATGGGGAGGTACGAGTTCCAACTCGGTTTTACAGTGAATACTGCAGGAACATCAAACCGGCAGTAGGAAACAGACTTAAAAACCAGAGTAAAAGTTTCCCTGCAATCCGTTCCCTTTGTGCTTGATAAACGAAAGTCTCTCCACATGCTAAGTTCTGAGAGATAAGTGTGTTTGAAAGCCGTCCTTCACCTAGCTTGTTGGGAACACAAAGTTTATTTTCAGTTGCAAACTCCACTCCATACATATATATGGGGAGCTACGAGCTCCAAGTCGGTTTTACAGTGAAAACTGCAGGAACTTCAAACCGGCACTAGGAAACAGACTGAGAAATCAGAGAAAAAGTTTCTCCTGCAAACCGTTCCATTTGTGCTAGATGAATGAACGTCTCTCCACATGCTCAGTTCTGAGAGATAAGTGTGTGTGAAAGCCGAACTTCACCTAGCTTGTTGGGAACACAATGTTTCTTTTCACTTGCAAACACCACTCCATAAATATATAGGGGAGGTACTAGCTCCAAATCGGTTTTACAGTGAAAACTGCAGGAACTTCAAACCGGCACTAGGAAACAGACTGAGATACCAGAGTAAAAGTTTCTCCTGCAACCCTTTCACTTTGAGCAAGATGAACGAACATCTCTCCATATGCTCATTTCTGAGAGATAAGTGTGTGTGAAAGCCGTCCTTCACCTAGCTTGTTGGGAACACAAAGTTTCTTTTCAGTTCCAAACTCCAGTCCATACATATATATGGGGAGGTACGAGCTCTAAGTCGGTTTTAGAGTGAAAACTGCAGGAACTTCAAACCGGCATTAGGAAACAGAGTGAGAAATCAAGTACAAGTTTCACCTGCAAACCATTCCCTTTGTGCTAGATGAACGAACGTCTCTCCACATGCTCAGTTCTGAGAGATAATTGTGTGTTAAAGCCGTCCTTCACCTAGCTTGTTGGGAACACAAAGTTTCTTTTTACTTGCAAACTCCACTCCATACATATATATGGGGAGGTACGAGCTCAAACTCGGTTTACTGTGAAAACTGCAGGAACTTCAAAACGGCAATATGAAACAGACTGAGAAACCAGAGTAAATGTTTCTCCAGCAACCCGTTCCCTTTGTGCTAGATGAACGAACATATCTACACATGCTCAGTTCTGAGAGACATGTGTGTGTGTAAGCCGTACTTCAACTAGCTTGTTGGGAACACAAAGTTTCTTTTCAGTTGCAAAATCCAACCCATATATATATATGGGGAGGTTGAGCTCCAACTCGGTTTTACAGTGAAAACTGCAGTAACTTCAAACCGGCACTAGGAAACAGACTGACAATCCAGAGTAAAAGTTTATCCTGCAACCCTTTCCCTTTGTGCTAGATGAACGAAAGTCTCTCCACATGCTCAGTTCTGAGAGATAAGTGTGTGTTAAAGCCGTCCTTCACCTAGCTTGTTGGAAACACAAAGTTTCTTTTCACTTGCTTTCTCCACTCAAAACATATATATGGGGAGGTACGAGCTCAGACTCGTTTTACAGTGAAAACTGCAGGAACTTCAAACCGGCACTAGGAAACAGACTGAGAAACCAGATTAAAAGTTTTTCCTGCAATCCGTTCCCTTTGTGTTAAATGAACGAACGTATCTCCACATGCTATTATCTCAGAGATAATTGTGTGTGAAAGCCGTCCTTCACATAGCTTGTTGGGAACAGAAAGTTTCTTTTCACTTGCAAACTCCACTCCATACATATATATGGGGAGGTACGAGCTCCAACTCGGTTTTACAGTGAAAACTGCTGGAACTTCAAACCGGCACTAGGAAACAGACTGAGAAACCAGAGTAAAGGTTTCTCCTGCAACGCATTCCGTTTGTGCTAGATGAACGAACGTCTCTCCACATGCTCAGTTCTGAGAGATAAGTGTGTGTGAAAGCCGTCCTTCACCTGGCTTGTTGGGAACACAAAGTTTCATTTCACTTGCAAATTCCACTCCATACATGTATATATGGGGAGGTACGAGCTCCAACCCTGTTTTACTGTGAAAACTGCAGGAACTTCAAACCGGCACTAGGAAACAGACTGCGAAACCAGATTAAAAGTTTTTCCTGCAATCCGTTCCCTTTGTGCTTGATGAACGAACGTCTCTCCACATGCTCAGATCTGAGAGATAAGTGTGTGTGAAAGCCGTCCTTCACATAGCTTGTTTGGAAAACAAAATTTCTTTTTACTTGCAAACTCCACTCCATACATATTTATGGGGAGGTACGAGCTCCAACTCAGATTTACAGTGAAAACTGCAGTAACTTCAAACCCGCAATAGGAAAAATACTGAGAAACCAAAGTAAAAGTTTCTCCTGCAACCCGTTCCCTTTGTGCTACATGAACGAACGTCTCTCCACATGATCAGTTCTGAGACAAAAGTATGTTTGAAAGCCGTCCTTCACATAGCTTGTTGGGAACACAAAGTTTCTTTTCAGTTGCAAACTCCACTCCATAAATATATATGTGGAGGTACGAGTTCCAAATCGGGTTTACAGTGAAAACTGCTGGAACTTCAAACCGGCACTAGGAAACAGACTGAGAAACCAGAGTAAAAGTTTCTCATGCAATCCGTTCCATTTGTGGTAGATGAACGAACGTCTCTCTACATGCTCAGTTCTGAGAGATAATTATGTGTGAAAGCCGTACTTAACCTACCTTGTTGGGAACACAAAGTTTCTTTTCAGTTGCAAACTCCACTACATACATATATATGGGGAGGTACGAGCTCCAACTCGGTTTTACAGAGAAAACGGCAGGAACTTCAAACCGGCACTAGGAAACAGACTGAGAACCCAGAGTAATATTTTCCCCTGCAACCCGTTCCCTTTGTGCTAGATGAACGAACGTCTCCCCACATGCTCAGTTCTGAGAGGAAAGTGTGTGTGAAAGCCGCCCTTCACCTAGCTTTTTGGGAACACAAAGTTTCTTTTCACTTGCAAACTCCAATCCATATATATATATGGGAGGTTCGAGCTCCAACTCGGTTTTACAGTGAAAACTGCTGGAACTTCATACCGGCACAAGAAACAGACTGAGAAACCAGAGTAAATGTTTCTCCTGCAACCCGTTCCCTTTGTGCTAGATGAACGAACGTCTCTCCACATGCTAGGTTCTGAGAGATAAGTGTGTGAAAGCCGTCCTTCAACTAGCTTGTTGGGAACACAAAATTTCATTTGAGTTCCAACTCCAATCCATAAATATATATGGGGAGGTACGGACTGCAACTCGGTTTTACAGTGAAAACTCAGGAACTTCAAACCGACAATAGGAATCAGACTGAGAAATCAGAGTAATAGTTTCTCCTGCAGCACGTTCCCTTTATGCTAGATGAACGAACGTCTCTCCACATACTCAGTTCAGAGAGAAAATTGTGTGTGAAAGCCGTCCTTCACCTAGCTTGTTGGGAACACAAAGTTTCTTTTCATTTGCAAACTCCACCCCATACATATATATGGGGAGGTACGAGCTCCAACTCGGTTTTACAGTGAAAACTGCTGGAACTTCAAACGGGCACTAGGAAACCGACTGAGAAACCAGAGTTAAAATTTCCCCTGCAACCCGTTCCCTTTGTGCTAGATGAACGAACGTCTCTCCAAATGCTCAGTTCTGAGAGATAAGTGTGTGTGAAACCCGTCCTTCACCTAAATTGTTGGGAACACAAAGTTTCTTTTCAGTTGCAAACTCCACTCCATACATATATATGGGGAGGTACGAGCTCCATCTCCGTCTTACAGTGAAAACTGCCGGAACTTCAAACCGGCACAAGGAAAAAGACTGAGACACCAGAGTAAAATTTCTCCTGCAACCCGTTCCCTTTGTGCTAGATGAACGAACGTCTCTCTACATGCTCAGTTCTGAGAGATATGTGTTTGTGAAAGCCGTTCTTCACCTAGATTGTTGGGAACACAAAGTTTCTTTTCAGTTGCAAACACCACTCCATAAATATATATTGGGAGGTACGAGCTCCAAAACGGTTTTACAGTAAAAAAGGCAGGAACATCAAACCGGCACTACTAAACAGACTGAGATACCAGAGTAAAAGTTTGTCTTGCAACCCGTTCCCTTTGTGCTATATGAACGAACGTCTCTCCACATGCTCATATCTGAGAGATAAGTGTGTGTGAAAGCCGTCTTTCACCTAGCTTGTTGGGAACACAAAGTTTCTTTTCAGTTGCAAACTACACTCCATACATATATAAGGGGAGGTACGAGCACCAACTCGATTTTACACTGAAAACTGCTGGAACTTCAAACCGGCAGTAGGAAGCAGACTGAGAAACCAGAGTAAAATTTCTCCAGCATCCCGTTCCATTTGTGCTAGATGAACGAACGTCTCTCCACATGCTCAGTTCTGAGAGATAAGTGTGTGTGAAAGCCATTCTTCACCTAACTTGTTGGGAACACAAGGATTCTTTTCACTTGCAAATTCCAATCCATACATATCTATGGGTAGGTACGAGCTCCAAATCAGTTTTACAGTGAAAATTGCTGGAACATCAAACCGGCACTAGGAAACAGACTGAGAAACCAGAGTTAAAATTTCCCCTGCAACCCGTTCCCTTTGTGCTAGATGAACGAACGTCTCTCCACATGCTCAGTTCTGAGAGATATGTGTGTGTGAAAGCCGTTCTTCACCTAGCTTGTTGGGAACACAAAGTTTCTTTTCAGTTGCAAACACCACTCCATAAATATATATGGGGAGGTACGAGCTCCAAAACGGTTTTACAGTAAAAAAGGCAGGAACTTCAAACTGGCACTACTAAACAGACTGAGATACCAGAGTAAAAGTTTGTCTTGCAACCCGTTCCCTTTGTGCTATATGAACGAACGTCTCTCCACATGCTCAGTTCTGAGAGATAAGTGTGTGTGAATGCCGTCCTTCACCTAGCTTGTTGGGAACACAAAGTTTCTTTTCACTTGCAAACTCCACTCCATACATATATATGGCGAGGTACGAGCTCCAATTCGGTTTTACAGTGAAAACTGCAGGAACTTCAAACAGGCACTAGGAAACAGACTGAGAAACCAGAGTAAAAGTTTCTCCTGCAACACTTTCCATTTGTGCTAGATGAAAGAACGTCTCTCCACATGCTCAGTTCTGAGAGATAAGTGTGTGTGAAAGCCGGCTTCACCTAGCTTGTTGGGAACACAATGTTTCTTTTCACTTGCAAACTACACAGCATACATATATATGGGGAGGTACGAGCTCCAACACGCTTTTACAGTGAAAACTGCAGGAACTTCAAACCGGCACTAGGAAACAGACTGAGCAACCAGAGTAATAATTTCCGCTGCAACCCGTTCCCTTTGTGCTAAATGAACGAACGTCTTTCCACATGCTCAGTTCTGAAAGAAAATTGTGTGTGAAAGTCGTCCTAGACCTAGCTTTTTGGGAACACAAAGTTTCTTTTCACTTGCAAACTAAACTCCACATATATATATGGGGATGTACGAGCTCCAACTCGGTTTTACAGTGAAAACTGCAGGAACTTCAAACAGGCACTAGGAAACAGCCTGAGAAACCAGAGTAAAAGTTTCTCCTGCAACCCGTTCCCTTTGTGCTAGATGAACGAACGTCTCTCCACATGCTCAGTTCTGAGAGATAAGTGTGTGTTAAAGCCGTCTTTCACCTAGCTTGTTGGGAACACAAAGTTTCTTTTCAGTTGCAAACTCCACTCCATACATATATATGGGGAGGTACGAGTTCCAAAACGGTTTACAGTAAAAAAGGCAAAAACTTCAAACAGGCACTAGGAGACAGACTGAGATACCAGAGAAAATGTTTCCCCTGCAACCCTTTCCCTTTGTGCTAGATGAACGAACGTCTCTCCACATGCTCAGATCTGAGAGATAAGTGTGTGTGAAAGCCGTCTTTCACCTAGCTTGTTGGGAACCCAAAGTTTCTTTTCACTTGCAAACTCCACTTCATAAATATATATATGGGGAGGTACGAGCTCCATCACGGTTTTACAGTGACAACTGCAGGAACTTCAAACCGGCAGTAGGAAACTGACTGAGAAAATAGAGTAAAAATTTTTCCTGCAATCCGTTCCCTTTTTGCTTGATGAACGAACGTTTCTCCACATGCTCAGTTCTGAGAGATATGTGTGTGTGAAAGCCGTACTTCAACTAGCTTGTTGGGAACACAAAGTTTCTTTTCAGTTGCAAAATCCACTCCATACATATATATGGGGTGGTAAAAGCTCCAACTCGTTTTTACAGTGAAAACTGCAGGAACTTCAAACCGGCACTAGGAAACAGACTGAGAAACCAGAGTAAAATTCTCCTGCAAACCGTTCCTTTTGTGCTAGATTAAAGAAAGTCTCTCCACATGCTCATTTCTGAGAGATAAGTGTGTGTGAAAGCCGTCCTTCACCTAGCTTTTTGGGAACACAGTTTCTTTTCACTTGCAAACTCCTCTCCATACATATACATGGGGAGTTACGAGCTCCAACTCGGTTTTACAGTGAAAACTGCAGTAACTTCAAACCGGCACTAGGAAAAAGACTGAGAAACCAGAGTAAAAGTTTCCAATGCAACCCGTTCCCTTTGTGCTAGATGAACGAACGTCTCTCCACATGCTAAGTTCTGAGAGATATTTGTGTGTGAAAGCTGTCCTTCACATAGTTTGTTGGGAACACAAAGTTTCTTTTCACTTGCAAACTCCACTCCATACATATATATGGGGAGGTACGAGCCCCAACTTGGTTTTACAGTGAAAACTGCAGTAGCTTCAAACCGGCACTAGGAAACAGAATGAGAAACCAGAGAAAAATTTCTCCAGCAACCCGTTCCCTTTGTGCTAGATGAACGAACGTCTCTCCACATGCTCAGTTCTGAGAGATAAGTGTGTGTGAAAGCTGTCTTTCACCTAGCTTGATGGGAACACAAAGTTTCTTTTCAGTTGCAAACTCCACTCCATACATATATATGGGGAGGTACGAGTTCCAACTCGGTTTTACAGTGAAAACTGCAGGAATTTCAAACCGGCACTAGGAATCAGACTGAGAAAAAAGACTAAAAATTTCTCCTGCAACCCGTTCCCTTTGTGCTAGATGAAAGAAAGTCTCTCCACATGCTCAGTTCTCAGAGATAAGTGTGTGTGAAACCCGTCGTTCAAATAGCTTGTTGGGAATACAAACTTACTTTAACTTGCAAACTCCATTCCATACATATATATGGGGAGGTACTAGCTCCAACTCGGTTTTACAGTGAAAACTGCTGGAACTTCAAACCGGCACTAGGAAACAGATTGAGAGACCAGAGTAAAAGTTTCTCCTGCAACCCATTCCCTTTGTGCTAGATGAACGAATGTCTCTCCACATGCTCAATTCTGAAATATATGTGTGTGTGAAAGCCGTCCTTCACCTAGATATTTGGGAACACAAAGTTTCTTTTCACTTGCAAACTCCACTCCCTACATATATATGGGAAGTACGAGCTCCAACATGGTTTTACAGTGAAAAATGCAGTAACTTCAAACCGGCACTAGGAAACAGACTGAGAAACCAGAGAAAAAGTTTCTCCAGCAACCCGTTCCCTTTGTGCTAGATGAACGTAAGTCCCTCCACTTGCTCAGTTCTGCGAGATAAGTGTGTGTGAAAGCCGTCCTTCACCTAGCTTGATGGGAACACAAAGTTTCTTTTCATTTGCAAACTCCACTCCATAAATATATATGGGGAGGTACGAGTTCCAACTCGGTTTTACAGTGAAAACTGCACGAATTTCAAACCGGCACTAGGAATCAGACTGAGAAAAAAGACTAAAAAATTTTCCTGCAACCCGTTCCCTTTGTGCTAGATGAAAGAAAGTCTCTCCACATGCTCAGTTCTCAGAGATAAGTGTGTGTGAAAGCCGTCGTTCAACTAGCTTTTTGGGAATACAAACTTACTTAAACATGCAAACTCCATTCCATACATATATATGGGGAGGTACTAGCTCCAACTCGGTTTTACAGTGAAAACTGCTGGAACTTCAAACCGGCACTAGGAAACAGATTGAGAGACCAGAGTAAAAGTTACTCCTGCAACCCATTCCCTTTGTGCTAGATGAACGAATGTCTCTCCACATGCTCAATTCTGAGATATATGTGTTGTTGAAAGCCGTCCTTCAACTTGATATTTGGAAACACAAGTTTCTTTTCACTTGCAAACTCCACTCCCTACATATATATGGGAAGTACGAGCTCCAACACGGTTTTACAGTGAAAAATGCAGTAACTTCAAACCGGCACTAGGAAACAGACTGAGAAACCAGAGTAAAAGTTTCTCATAAAACCCGTTCCATTTGTGCTAGATGAACGAACGTCTCTCCACATGCTCAATTCTGAGAGAAATGTGTGTGTGAAAGCCGCCAATCACCTAGCTTTTTGGGAACACAAAGTTTCTTTTCACTAGAAAACACCACTCCATACTATATATGGGGAGGTACGAGCTCCAACTCGGGTTTACAGTGAAAACTGCTGGAACTTCAAACCGGCACTAGGAAACAGACTGAGAATCCAGAGATAAAATTTCTCCTGCAACACGTTCCATTTTTGCTAGATGAACGAACGTCTCTCCACATGCTCAGTTCTGAGAGAAAAGTGTGTGTGAAAGCCGTCCTTCAACGAGCTTGTTGTTAACACAAAGTTTCTTTTCACTTAAAAACTCCACTCCATACATATATATGCTGAGGTACAAGCTCCAACTCGGTTTTACAGTGAAATCTGCAGGAAATTCACCCGGCACTAGGAAACAGACTGACAAAAAATAGTTAAAATTTCTGCTGCAAACGGTTCCCTTTGTGCTAGATGAACGAACGTCTCTCCACATGCTCAGTTCTGAGAGATAAGTGTGTCTGAAAGCCGTTCTTCAAATAGCTTGTTGGCAACACAAAATTTCTTTTCACTTACAAACTCCACTCCATACATATATTTGGGGAGGTACGAGTTCCAACTCGGTTTTACAGTGAATACTGCAGGAACATCAAACCGGCAGTAGGAAACAGACTTAAAAACCAGAGTAAAAGTTTCCCTGCAATCCGTTCCCTTTGTGCTTGATAAACGAAAGTCTCTCCACATGCTAAGTTCTGAGAGATAAGTGTGTGTGAAAGCCGAACTTCACCTAGCTTGTTGGGAACACAATGTTTCTTTTCACTTGCAAACACCACTCCATAAATATATAGGGGAGGTACTAGCTCCAAATCGGTTTTACACTGAAAACTGCAGGAACTTCAAACCGGCACTAGGAAACAGACTGAGAAACCAGAGTAAAAGTTTCTCCTGCAACCCTTTCACTTTGAGCAAGATGAACGAACATCTCTCCATATGCTCAGTTCTGAGAGATAAGTGTGTGTGAAAGCCGTCCTTCACCTAGCTTGTTGGGAACACAAAGTTTCTTTTTACTTGCAAACTCCACTCCATACATATATATGGGGAGGTACGAGCTCAAACTCGGTTTACTGTGA
The DNA here is from genome assembly GCF_048773025.1 of Camelus bactrianus. Taxonomy (NCBI): domain Eukaryota; kingdom Metazoa; phylum Chordata; class Mammalia; order Artiodactyla; family Camelidae; genus Camelus; species Camelus bactrianus. The sequence continues at coordinate 136,611,037 of NC_133539.1, read as the reverse complement.
AAACTGCAGGAACTTCAAAACGGCAATATGAAACAGACTGAGAAACCAGAGTAAATGTTTCTCCAGCAACCCGTTCCCTTTGTGCTAGATGAACGAACATCTCTACACATGCTCAGTTCTGAGAGACATGTGTGTGTGTAAGCCGTACTTCAACTAGCTTGTTGGGAACACAAAGTTTCTTTTCAGTTGCAAAATCCAACCCATATATATATATGGGGAGGTTGAGCTCCAACTCGGTTTTACAGTGAAAACTGCAGTAACTTCAAACCGGCACTAGGAAACAGACTGACAATCCAGAGTAAAAGTTTATCCTGCAACCCTTTCCCTTTGTGCTAGATGAACGAAAATCTCTCCACATGCTCAGTTCTGAGAGATAAGTGTGTGTTAAAGCCGTCCTTCACCTAGCTTGTTGGAAACACAAAGTTTCTTTTCACTTGCTTTCTCCACTCAAAACATATATATGGGGAGGTACGAGCTCAGACTCGTTTTACAGTGAAAACTGCAGGAACTTCAAACCGGCACTAGGAAACAGACTGAGAAACCAGATTAAAAGTTTTTCCTGCAATCCGTTCCGTTTGTGTTAAATGAACGAACGTATCTCCACATGCTATTATCTCAGAGATAATTGTGTGTGAAAGCCGTCCTTCACATAGCTTGTTGGGAACAGAAAGTTTCTTTTCACTTGCAAACTCCACTCCATACATATATATGGGGAGGTACGAGCTCCAACTCGGTTTTACAGTGAAAACTGCTGGAACTTCAAACCGGCACTAGGAAACAGACTGAGAAACCAGAGTAAAGGTTTCTCCTGCAACGCATTCCGTTTGTGCTAGATGAACGAACGTCTCTCCACATGCTCAGTTCTGAGAGATAAGTGTGTGTGAAAGCCGTCCTTCACCTAGCTTGTTGGGAACACAAAGTTTCATTTCACTTGCAAATTCCACTCCATACATGTATATATGGGGAGGTACGAGCTCCAACCCTGTTTTACTGTGAAAACTGCAGGAACTTCAAACCGGCACTAGGAAACAGACTGCGAAACCAGATTAAAAGTTTTTCCTGCAATCCGTTCTCTTTGTGCTTGATGAACGAACGTCTCTCAACATGCTCAGATCTGAGAGATAAGTGTGTGTGAAAGCCGTCCTTCACATAGCTTGTTTGGAAAACAAAATTTCTTTTTACTTGCAAACTCCACTCCATACATATTTATGGGGAGGTACGAGCTCCAACTCAGATTTACAGTGAAAACTGCAGTAACTTCAAACCCGCAATAGGAAAAATACTGAGAAACCAAAGTAAAAGTTTCTCCTGCAACCCGTTCCCTTTGTGCTACATGAACGAACGTCTCTCCACATGATCAGTTCTGAGACAAAAGTATGTTTGAAAGCCGTCCTTCACATAGCTTGTTGGGAACACAAAATTTCTTTTCAGTTGCAAACTCCACTCCATAAATATATATGTGGAGGTATGAGTTCCAAATCGGGTTTACAGTGAAAACTGCTGGAACTTCAAACCGGCACTAGGAAACAGACTGAGAAACCAGAGTAAAAGTTTCTCATGCAATCCGTTCCATTTGTGGTAGATGAACGAACGTCTCTCTACATGCTCAGTTCTGAGAGATAATTATGTGTGAAAGCCGTCCTTAACCTACCTTGTTGGGAACACAAAGTTTCTTTTCAGTTGCAAACTCCACTCCATACATATATATGGGGAGGTACGAGCTCCAACTCGGTTTTACAGAGAAAACGGCAGGAACTTCAAACCGGCACTAGGAAACAGACTGAGAACCCAGAGTAATATTTTCCCCTGCAACCCGTTCCCTTTGTGCTAGATGAACGAACGTCTCCCCACATGCTCAGTTCTGAGAGGAAAGTGTGTGTGAAAGCCGCCCTTCACCTAGCTTTTTGGGAACACAAAGTTTCTTTTCACTTGCAAACTCCAATCCATATATATATATGGGAGGTTCGAGCTCCAACTCGGTTTTACAGTGAAAACTGCTGGAACTTCATACCGGCACAAGAAACAGACTGAGAAACCAGAGTAAATGTTTCTCCTGCAACCCGTTCCCTTTGTGCTAGATGAACGAACGTCTCTCCACATGCTAGATTCTGAGAGATAAGTGTGTGTGAAAGCCGTCCTTCAACTAGCTTGTTGGGAACACAAAATTTCATTTGAGTTCCAACTCCAATCCATAAATATATATGGGGAGGTACGGGCTGCAACTCGGTTTTACAGTGAAAACTCAGGAACTTCAAACCGACAATAGGAATCAGACTGAGAAATCAGAGTAATAGTTTCTCCTGCAGCACGTTCCCTTTATGCTAGATGAACGAACGTCTCTCCACATACTCAGTTCAGAGAGAAAATTGTGTGTGAAAGCCGTCCTTCACCTAGCTTGTTGGGAACACAAGGTTTCTTTTCATTTGCAAACTCCACTCCATACATATATATGGGGAGGTACGAGCTCCAACTCGGTTTTACAGTGAAAACTGCTGGAACTTCAAACGGGCACTAGGAAACCGACTGAGAAACCAGAGTTAAAATTTCCCCTGCAACCCGTTCCCTTTGTGCTAGATGAACGAACGTCTCTCCAAATGCTCAGTTCTGAGAGATAAGTGTGTGTGAAACCCGTCCTTCACCTAAATTGTTGGGAACACAAAGTTTCTTTTCAGTTGCAAACTCCACTCCATACATATATATGGGGAGGTACGAGCTCCATCTCCGTCTTACAGTGAAAACTGCCGGAACTTCAAACCGGCACAAGGAAAAAGACTGAGAAACCAGAGTAAAATTTCTCCTGCAACCCGTTCCCTTTGTGCTAGATGAACGAACGTCTCTCTACATGCTCAGTTCTGAGAGATATGTGTGTGTGAAAGCCGTTCTTCACCTAGCTTGTTGGGAACACAAAGTTTCTTTTCAGTTGCAAACACCACTCCATAAATATATATTGGGAGGTACGAGCTCCAAAACGGTTTTACAGTAAAAAAGGCAGGAACATCAAACCGGCACTACTAAACAGACTGAGATACCAGAGTAAAAGTTTGTCTTGCAACCCGTTCCCTTTGTGCTATATGAACGAACGTCTCTCCACATGCTCATATCTGAGAGATAAGTGTGTGTGAAAGCCGTCTTTCACCTAGCTTGTTGGAACACAAAGTTTCTTTTCAGTTGCAAACTACACTCCATACATATATAAGGGGAGGTACGAGCACAAACTCGATTTTACACTGAAAACTGCTGGAACTTCAAACCGGCAGTAGGAAGCAGACTGAGAAACCAGAGTAAAATTTCTCCAGCATCCCGTTCCATTTGTGCTAGATGAACGAACGTCTCTCCACATGCTCAGTTCTGAGAGATAAGTGTGTGTGAAAGCCATTCTTCACCTAACTTGTTGGGAACACAAGGATTCTTTTCACTTGCAAATTCCAATCCATACATATCTATGGGTAGGTACGAGCTCCAAATCAGTTTTACAGTGAAAATTGCTGGAACATCAAACCGGCACTAGGAAACAGACTGAGAAACCAGAGTTAAAATTTCCCCTGCCACCCGTTCCCTTTGTGCTAGATGAACGAACGTCTCTCCACATGCTCAGTTCTGAGAGATATGTGTGTGTGAAAGCCGTTCTTCACCTAGCTTGTTGGGAACACAAAGTTTCTTTTCAGTTGCAAACACCACTCCATAAATATATATGGGGAGGTACGAGCTCCAAAACGGTTTTACAGTAAAAAAGGCAGGAACTTCAAACTGGCACTACTAAACAGACTGAGATACCAGAGTAAAAGTTTGTCTTGCAACCCGTTCCCTTTGTGCTATATGAACGAACGTCTCTCCACATGCTCAGTTCTGAGAGATAAGTGTGTGTGAATGCCGTCCTTCACCTAGCTTGTTGGGAACACAAAGTTTCTTTTCACTTGCAAACTCCACTCCATACATATATATGGCGAGGTACGAGCTCCAATTCGGTTTTACAGTGAAAACTGCAGGAACTTCAAACAGGCACTAGGAAACAGACTGAGAAACCAGAGTAAAAGTTTCTCCTGCAACACTTTCCATTTGTGCTAGATGAAAGGACGTCTCTCCACATGCTCAGTTCTGAGAGATAAGTGTGTGTGAAAGCCGGCTTCACCTAGCTTGTTGGGAACACAATGTTTCTTTTCACTTGCAAACTACACAGCATACATATATATGGGGAGGTACGAGCTCCAACACGCTTTTACAGTGAAAACTGCAGGAACTTCAAACCGGCACTAGGAAACAGACTGAGCAACCAGAGTAATAATTTCCGCTGCAACCCGTTCCCTTTGTGCTAAATGAACGAACGTCTTTCCACATGCTCAGTTCTGAAAGAAAATTGTGTGTGAAAGTCGTCCTAGACCTAGCTTTTTGGGAACACAAAGTTTCTTTTCACTTGCAAACTAAACTCCACATATATATATGGGGATGTACGAGCTCCAACTCGGTTTTACAGTGAAAACTGCAGGAACTTCAAACAGGCACTAGGAAACAGCCTGAGAAACCAGAGTAAAAGTTTCTCCTGCAACCCGTTCCCTTTGTGCTAGATGAACGAACGTCTCTCCACATGCTCAGTTCTGAGAGATAAGTGTGTGTTAAAGCCGTCTTTCACCTAGCTTGTTGGGAACACAAAGTTTCTTTTCAGTTGCAAACTCCACTCCATACATATATATGGGGAGGTACGAGTTCCAAATCGGTTTACAGTAAAAAAGGCAAAAACTTCAAACAGGCACTAGGAGACAGACTGAGATACCAGAGAAAATGTTTCCCCTGCAACCCTTTCCCTTTGTGCTAGATGAACGAACGTCTCTCCACATGCTCAGATCTGAGAGATAAGTGTGTGTGAAAGCCGTCTTTCACCTAGCTTGTTGGGAACCCAAAGTTTCTTTTCACTTGCAAACTCCACTTCATAAATATATATATGGGGAGGTACGAGCTCCATCACGGTTTTACAGTGACAACTGCAGGAACTTCAAACCGGCAGTAGGAAACTGACTGAGAAAATAGAGTAAAAATTTTTCCTGCAATCCGTTCCCTTTGTGCTTGATGAACGAACGTTTCTCCACATGCTCAGTTCTGAGAGAGATGTGTGTGTGAAAGCCGTACTTCACCTAGCTTGTTGGGAACACAAAGTTTCTTTTCAGTTGCAAAATCCACTCCATACATATATATGGGGTGGTACAAGCTCCAACTCGTTTTTACAGTGAAAACTGCAGGAACTTCAAACCGGCACTAGGAAACAGACTGAGAAACCAGAGTAAAATTCTCCTGCAAACCGTTCCTTTTGTGCTAGATTAAAGAAAGTCTCTCCACATGCTCATTTCTGAGAGATAAGTGTGTGTGAAAGCCGTCCTTCACCTAGCTTTTTGGGAACACAGTTTCTTTTCACTTGCAAACTCCTCTCCATACATATACATGGGGTGTTACGAGCTCCAACTCGGTTTTACAGTGAAAACTGCAGTAACTTCAAACCGGCACTAGGAAAAAGACTGAGAAACCAGAGTAAAAGTTTCCAATGCAACCCGTTCCCTTTGTGCTAGATGAACGAACGTCTCTCCACATGCTAAGTTCTGAGAGATATTTGTGTGTGAAAGCTGTCCTTCACATAGTTTGTTGGGAACACAAAGTTTCTTTTCACTTGCAAACTCCACTCCATACATATATATGGGGAGGTACGAGCCCCAACTTGGTTTTACAGTGAAAACTGCAGTAGCTTCAAACCGGCACTAGGAAACAGAATGAGAAACCAGAGAAAAATTTCTCCAGCAACCCGTTCCCTTTGTGCTAGATGAACGAACGTCTCTCCACATGCTCAGTTCTGAGAGATAAGTGTGTGTGAAAGCTGTCTTTCACCTAGCTTGATGGGAACACAAAGTTTCTTTTCAGTTGCAAACTCCACTCCATACATATATATGGGGAGGTACGAGTTCCAACTCGGTTTTACAGTGAAAACTGCAGGAATTTCAAACCGGCACTAGGAATCAGACTGAGAAAAAAGACTAAAAATTTCTCCTGCAACCCGTTCCCTTTGTGCTAGATGAAAGAAAGTCTCTCCACATGCTCAGTTCTCAGAGATAAGTGTGTGTGAAAGCCGTCGTTCAAATAGCTTGTTGGGAATACAAACTTACTTTAACTTGCAAACTCCATTCCATACATATATATGGGGAGGTACTAGCTCCAACTCGGTTTTACAGTGAAAACTGCTGGAACTTCAAACCGGCACTAGGAAACAGATTGAGAGACCAGAGTAAAAGTTTCTCCTGCAACCCATTCCCTTTGTGCTAGATGAACGAATGTCTCTCCACATGCTCAATTCTGAGATATATGTGTGTGTGAAAGCCGTCCTTCACCTAGATATTTGGGAACACAAAGTTTCTTTTCACTTGCAAACTCCACTCCCTACATATATATGGGAAGTACGAGCTCCAACATGGTTTTACAGTGAAAAATGCAGTAACTTCAAACCGGCACTAGGAAACAGACTGAGAAACCAGAGAAAAAGTTTCTCCAGCAACCCGTTCCCTTTGTGCTAGATGAACGTAAGTCCCTCCACTTGCTCAGTTCTGCGAGAAAAGTGTGTGTGAAAGCCGTCCTTCACCTAGCTTGATGGGAACACAAAGTTTCTTTTCATTTGCAAACTCCACTCCATAAATATATATGGGGAGGTACGAGTTCCAACTCGGTTTTACAGTGAAAACTGCACGAATTTCAAACCGGCACTAGGAATCAGACTGAGAAAAAAGACTAAAAAATTTTCCTGCAACCCGTTCCCTTTGTGCTAGATGAAAGAAAGTCTCTCCACATGCTCAGTTCTCAGAGATAAGTGTGTGTGAAAGCCGTCGTTCAACTAGCTTTTTGGGAATACAAACTTACTTAAACATGCAAACTCCATTCCATACATATATATGGGGAGGTACTAGCTCCAACTCGGTTTTACAGTGAAAACTGCTGGAACTTCAAACCGGCACTAGGAAACAGATTGAGAGACCAGAGTAAAAGTTACTCCTGCAAACCATTCCCTTTGTGCTAGATGAACGAATGTCTCTCCACATGCTCAATTCTGAGATATATGTGTTGTTGAAAGCCGTCCTTCAACTTGATATTTGGGAACACAAGTTTCTTTTCACTTGCAAACTCCACTCCCTACATATATATGGGAAGTACGAGCTCCAACACGGTTTTACAGTGAAAAATGCAGTAACTTCAAACCGGCACTAGGAAACAGACTGAGAAACCAGAGTAAAAGTTTCTCATAAAACCCGTTCCATTTGTGCTAGATGAACGAACGTCTCTCCACATGCTCAATTCTGAGAGAAATGTGTGTGTGAAAGCCGCCAATCACCTAGCTTTTTGGGAACACAAAGTTTCTTTTCACTAGAAAACACCACTCCATACTATATATGGGGAGGTACGAGCTCCAACTCGGGTTTACAGTGAAAACTGCTGGAACTTCAAACCGGCACTAGGAAACAGACTGAGAATCCAGAGATAAAATTTCTCCTGCAACACGTTCCATTTGTGCTAGATGAACGAACGTCTCTCCACATGCTCAGTTCTGAGAGAAAAGTGTGTGTGAAAGCCGTCCTTCACCGAGCTTGTTGTTAACACAAAGTTTCTTTTCACTTAAAAACTCCACTCCATACATATATATGCTGAGGTACAAGCTCCAACTCGGTTTTACAGTGAAATCTGCAGGAAATTCACCCGGCACTAGGAAACAGACTGACAAAAAATAGTTAAAATTTCTGCTGCAAACCGTTCCCTTTGTGCTAGATGAACGAACGTCTCTCCACATGCTCAGTTCTGAGAGAAAAGTGTGTCTGAAAGCCGTTCTTCAACTAGCTTGTTGGCAACACAAAATTTCTTTTCACTTACAAACTCCACTCCATACATATATTTGGGGAGGTACTAGCTCCAACTCGGTTTTACAGAGAAAACTGCAGGAAATTCAAACCAGCACTAGGAAACAGAATGAGAATCAAGAGAAAAAGTTTCCCCTGCAACCCGTTACCTTTGTGCTAGATAAACGAAAGTCTCTCCACATGCTCAGATCTGAGAGATAAGTGTGTGTGAAAGCCGTTCTTCAACTAGCTTGTTGGGAACACAAAGTTTCTTTTCACTTGCAAACTCTACTCCATACATTTATATGGCGAGGTACGAGCTCCAAATCGGTTTTACAGTGAAAACTGCAGGAATTTCAAACCGGCACTAGGAAACAGACTGAGATTCCAGAGTAAAAGTTACACCTGCAACCCGTTCCCATTGTGCTAGATGAACGAACGTCTCTCCACATGCTCAGTTCTGAGAGATAAATGTGTGTGAAAGCCGTCCTTCACCTAGCTTGTTGGGAACACAAAGTTTCTTTTCATTTGAAAACTCTACTCCATACATATATATGGGGAGATACTAGCTCCAACTCGGTTTTACCGTGAATACTGCAGTAACTTCAAACCGGCACTAGGAAACAGACAGAGATACCAGAGTAAAAGTTTCACCTGCATCACGTTCCCTTTGTGCTAGATGAACGAACGTCTTTCCACATACTCAGTTCTGAGAGATATGTGTGTGTGAAAGCCGTCCTTCAACTAGGTTGTTGGGAACACAAAGTTTCTTTTCACTTGCAAACTCCACTCCATAAATATATATTGGGAGGTACGAACTCCAACTCGGTTTTACAGTGAAAAGTGCAGTAACTTCAAACAGGCACTAGGAAACACACTGAGAAACCAGAGTAAAATTTCTCCTGCAACCCGTTCATTTTGTGCTAGATGAACGAATGTCTTTCCACATGCTCAGTTCTGAGAGATAAGTGTGTGTGAAAGCAGTCCTTCACCTAGCTTGTTGGGAACTCAAAGATTCTTTTCACTTGCAAACCCCACTCCATACATATATATGGGGAGGTACGAGCTCCAACTCTGTTTTACAGTGAAAACTGCAGGAACTTCAAACCGGCACTAGGAAACAGACTGAGAAAAAAGAGTTAAAATTCCTGCTGCAAACCGTTCCCATTGTGCTAGATGAAAGAACGTCTCTCCACATGCTCAGTTCTGAGAGAAAAGTGTGTCTGAAAGCCGTTCTTCACCTAGCTTGTTGGGAACACAAAGTTTCTTTTCACTTACAAACTCCACTCCATACATATATATGGGGAGGTACGAGCTCCAACTCGGTTTTACAGTGAAAACTGCAGGAAATTCAAACCGGCACTAGGAAACACTCTGAGGAACCAGAGTAAAAGTTTCTCCTGCAAACCGTTCCCTTTGTGCTAGATGAACGAACGTCTCTCCACATGCTCAGTTCTAAGAGATAAATGTGTGTGAAAGCCGTCCTTCACCTAGGTGGTGGGAACACAAAGATTCTTTTCACTTACAAACTCCATTCCATACACATATATTGTGAGGTACGAGCTCCAACTCGATTTTACAGTGAAAACTGCAGGATATTCAAACCGGCACTAGGAAACAGACTGAGAAAACAGAGTAAAAGTTTCTCCTGCAACCGGTTCCCTTTGTGCTAGATGAACGAACGTCTCTCCACATGCTCAATTCTGAGAGATAAGTGTGTGTGAAAGCCGTCCTTCAACTACCTTGTTGGGAACACAAAGTTTCTTTTCAGTTGCAAACTCCACTCCATACATATATATGTGGAAGTACGAGCTCCAACTCGGTTTTACAGTGAAAACGGCAGGAACTTCAAACCGGCACTAGGAAACAGACTGAGAAACCAGAGAAAAGTTTCTCCTGCAACCCGTTCCCTTTGTGCTAGATGAACGAACATCTCTCCACATGCTCAGTTCTGAGAGATAAGTGTGAGTGAAAGCCGTCCTTCAACTAGCTTGTTGGGAACACAAAGCTTCTTTTCAGTTGCAAACTCCACTCCATACATATATATGGGGTGTTACGATCTCCAACTCGGTTTTACAGTGAAAACTGCAGGAACTTCATACCGGCACTAGGAAACAGACTGAGAAACCAGAGTAATAGATTCTCCTGCATCCCGTTCCCTTTGTGCTAGATGAACGAACGTCTCTCCACATGCTCAATTCTGAGAGAAATGTGTGTGTGAAAGCCGCCAATCACCTAGCTTTTTGGGAACACAAAGTTTCTTTTCACTAGAAAACACCACTCCATACTATATATAAGGAGGTACGAGCTCCAACTCGGGTTTACAGTGAAAACTGCTGGAACTTCAAACTGGCACTAGGAAACAGACTGAGAATCCAGAGATATAATTTCTCCTGCAACACGTTCCATTTGTGCTAGATGAACGAACGTCTCTCCACATGCTCAGTTCTGAGAGAAAAGTGTGTGTGAAAGCCGTCCTTCACCTAGCTTGTTGTTAACACAAAGTTTCTTTTCACTTAAAAACTCCACTCCATACATATATATGCTGAGGTACAAGCTCCAACTCGGTTTTACAGTGAAATCTGCAGGAAATTCAAACCGGCACTAGGAAACACACTGACAAAAAATAGTTAAAATTTCTGCTGCAAACCGTTCCCTTTGTGCTAGATGAACGAACTTCTCTCCACATGCTCAGTTCTGAGAGAAAATTGTGTCTGAAAGCCGTTCTTCACCGAGCTTGTTGGGAACACAAAATTTCTTTTCACTTACAAACTCCACTCCATACATATATATGGGGAGGTACTAGCTCCAACTCGGTTTTACAGAGAAAACTGCAGGAAATTCAAACCAGCACTAGGAAACAGAATGAGAATCAAGAGAAAAAGTTTCCCCTGCAACCCGTTACCTTTGTGCTAGATGAACGAAAGTCTCTCCACATGCTCAGATCTGAGAGATAAGTGTGTGTGAAAGCCGTCCTTCAACTAGCTTGTTGGGAACACAAAGTTTCTTTTCACTTGCAAACTCTAATCCATACATTTATATGGCGAGGTACGAGCTCCAAATCGGTTTTACAGTGAAAACTGCCGGAACTTCAAACCGGCACAAGGAAATAGACTGAGAAACCAGAGTAACAGTTTCTCCTGCAACCCGTTCCCTTTGTGCTAGATGAACGAACGTCTCTCCCCATGCTCAGTTTTGAGAGATAATTGTGTGTGAAAGCCGTAGTTCACTTAGCTTTTTGGGAACACAAAGTTACTTTTCACTTGCAAACTCCACTCCATACATATGTATGGGAAGGAACGAGGTCCAACTCGGTTTTACAGGGAAAACTGCAGGAACTTCTAACCGGCACTAGGAAACAGACTGAGAAACCAGAGTAAAAGTTTCAACTGCAACCCGTTCCCTTTGTGCTAGATGAACGAACATCTCTCCACATGCTCAGTTCTGAGAGATAAGTGTGTGTGAAAGCCGGCCTTTACCTAGCTTTTTGTGAACACAAAATTTCTTTTCACTTGCAAATTCCACTCCATAAATATATATATGGGGAGGTACGAGTTCCAACTCGGTTTTACAGTGAATACTGCAGGAACATCAAACCGGCAGTAGGAAACAGACTTAAAAACCAGAGTAAAAGTTTCCCTGCAATCCGTTCCCTTTGTGCTTGATAAACGAAAGTCTCTCCACATGCTAAGTTCTGAGAGATAAGTGTGTTTGAAAGCCGTCCTTCACCTAGCTTGTTGGGAACACAAAGTTTATTTTCAGTTGCAAACTCCACTCCATACATATATATGGGGAGCTACGAGCTCCAAGTCGGTTTTACAGTGAAAACTGCAGGAACTTCAAACCGGCACTAGGAAACAGACTGAGAAATCAGAGAAAAAGTTTCTCCTGCAAACCGTTCCATTTGTGCTAGATGAATGAACGTCTCTCCACATGCTCAGTTCTGAGAGATAAGTGTGTGTGAAAGCCGAACTTCACCTAGCTTGTTGGGAACACAATGTTTCTTTTCACTTGCAAACACCACTCCATAAATATATAGGGGAGGTACTAGCTCCAAATCGGTTTTACACTGAAAACTGCAGGAACTTCAAACCGGCACTAGGAAACAGACTGAGAAACCAGAGTAAAAGTTTCTCCTGCAACCCTTTCACTTTGAGCAAGATGAACGAACATCTCTCCATATGCTCAGTTCTGAGAGATAAGTGTGTGTGAAAGCCGTCCTTCACCTAGCTTGTTGGGAACACAAAGTTTCTTTTCAGTTCCAAACTCCAGTCCATATATATATATGGGGAGGTACGAGCTCTAAGTCGGTTTTAGAGTGAAAACTGCAGGAACTTCAAACCGGCATTAGGAAACAGAGTGAGAAATCAAGTACAAGTTTCACCTGCACACCATTCCCTTTGTGCTAGATGAACGAACGTCTCTCCACATGCTCAGTTCTGAGAGAAAAGTGTGTCTGAAAGCCGTTCTTCACCTAGCTTGTTGGGAACACAAAGTTTCTTTTCACTTACAAACTCCACTCCATACATATATATGGGGAGGTACGAGCTCCAACACGGTTTTACAGTGAAAACTGCAGGAAATTCAAACCGGCACTAGGAAACACTCTGAGGAACCAGAGTAAAAGTTTCTCCTGCAAACAGTTCCCTTTGTGCTAGATGAACGAACGTCTCTCCACATGCTCAGTTCTAAGAGATAAATGTGTGTGAAAGCCGTCCTTCACCTAGGTGGTGGGAACACAAAGATTCTTTTCACTTACAAACTCCATTCCATACACATATATTGTGAGGTACGAGCTCCAACTCGATTTTACAGTGAAAACTGCAGGATATTCAAACCGGCACTAGGAAACAGACTGAGAAAACAGAGTAAAAGTTTCTCCTGCAACCGGTTCCCTTTGTGCTAGATGAACGAACGTCTCTCCACATGCTCAATTCTGAGAGATAAGTGTGTGTGAAAGCCGTCCTTCAACTACCTTGTTGGGAACACAAAGTTTCTTTTCAGTTGCAAACTCCACTCCATACATATATATGTGGAAGTACGAGCTCCAACTCGGTTTTACAGTGAAAACGGCAGGAACTTCAAACCGGCAGTAGGAAACTGACTGAGAAAATAGAGTAAAAATTTTTCCTGCAATCCGTTCCCTTTGTGCTTGATGAACGAACGTTTCTCCACATGCTCAGTTCTGAGAGATATGTGTGTGTGAAAGCCGTACTTCACCTAGCTTGTTGGGAACACAAAGTTTCTTTTCAGTTGCAAAATCCACTCCATACATATATATGGGGTGGTACAAGCTCCAACTCGTTTTTACAGTGAAAACTGCAGGAACTTCAAACCGGCACTAGGAAACAGACTGAGAAACCAGAGTAAAATTCTCCTGCAAACCGTTCCTTTTGTGCTAGATTAAAGAAAGTCTCTCCACATGCTCATTTCTGAGAGATAAGTGTGTGTGAAAGCCGTCCTTCACCTAGCTTTTTGGGAACACAGTTTCTTTCACTTGCAAACTCCTCTCCATACATATACATGGGGAGTTACGAGCTCCAACTCGGATTTACAGTGAAAACTGCAGTAACTTCAAACCGGCACTAGGAAAAAGACTGAGAAACCAGAGTAAAAGTTTCCAATGCAACCCGTTCCCTTTGTGCTAGATGAACGAACGTCTCTCCACATGCTCAGTTCTGAGAGAAAAGTGTGTCTGAAAGCCGTTCTTCACCTAGCTTGTTGGGAACACAAAGTTTCTTTTCACTTACAAACTCCACTCCATACATATATATGGGGAGGTACGAGCTCCAACTCGGTTTTACAGTGAAAACTGCAGGAAATTCAAACCGGCACTAGGAAACACTCTGAGGAACCAGAGTAAAAGTTTCTCCTGCAAACCGTTCCCTTTGTGCTAGATGAACGAACGTCTCTCCACATGCTCAGTTCTAAGAGATAAATGTGTGTGAAAGCCGTCCTTCACCTAGGTGGTGGGAACACAAAGATTCTTTTCACTTACAAACTCCATTCCATACACATATATTGTGAGGTACGAGCTCCAACTCGATTTTACAGTGAAAACTGCAGGATATTCAAACCGGCACTAGGAAACAGACTGAGAAAACAGAGTAAAAGTTTCTCCTGCAACCGGTTCCCTTTGTGCTAGATGAACGAACGTCTCTCCACATGCTCAATTCTGAGAGATAAGTGTGTGTGAAAGCCGTCCTTCAACTACCTTGTTGGGAACACAAAGTTTCTTTTCAGTTGCAAACTCCACTCCATACAAATATATGTGGAAGTACGAGCTCCAACTCGGTTTTACAGTGAAAACGGCAGGAACTTCAAACCGGCAGTAGGAAACTGACTGAGAAAATAGAGTAAAAATTTTTCCTGCAATCCGTTCCCTTTGTGCTTGATGAACGAACGTTTCTCCACATGCTCAGTTCTGAGAGATATGTGTGTGTGAAAGCCGTACTTCACCTAGCTTGTTGGGAACACAAAGTTTCTTTTCAGTTGCAAAATCCACTCCATACATATATATGGGGTGGTACAAGCTCCAACTCGTTTTTACAGTGAAAACTGCAGGAACTTCAAACCGGCACTAGGAAACAGACTGAGAAACCAGAGTAAAATTCTCCTGCAAACCGTTCCTTTTGTGCTAGATTAAAGAAAGTCTCTCCACATGCTCATTTCTGAGAGATAAGTGTGTGTGAAAGCCGTCCTTCACCTAGCTTTTTGGGAACACAGTTTCTTTTCACTTGCAAACTCCTCTCCATACATATACATGGGGAGTTACGAGCTCCAACTCGGTTTTACAGTGAAAACTGCAGTAACTTCAAACCGGCACTAGGAAAAAGACTGAGAAACCAGAGTAAAAGTTTCCAATGCAACCCGTTCCCTTTGTGCTAGATGAACGAACGTCTCTCCACATGCTAAGTTCTGAGAGATATTTGTGTGTGAAAGCTGTCCTTCACATAGTTTGTTGGGAACACAAAGTTTCTTTTCACTTGCAAACTCCACTCCATACATATATATGGGGAGGTACGAGCCCCAACTTGGTTTTACAGTGAAAACTGCAGTAGCTTCAAACCGGCACTAGGAAACAGAATGAGAAACCAGAGAAAAATTTCTCCAGCAACCCGTTCCCTTTGTGCTAGATGAACGAACGTCTCTCCACATGCTCAGTTCTGAGAGATAAGTGTGTGTGAAAGCTGTCTTTCACCTAGCTTGATGGGAACACAAAGTTTCTTTTCAGTTGCAAACTCCACTCCATACATATATATGGGGAGGTACGAGTTCCAACTCGGTTTTACAGTGAAAACTGCAGGAATTTCAAACCGGCACTAGGAATCAGACTGAGAAAAAAGACTAAAAATTTCTCCTGCAACCCGTTCCCTTTGTGCTAGATGAAAGAAAGTCTCTCCACATGCTCAGTTCTCAGAGATAAGTGTGTGTGAAAGCCGTCGTTCAAATAGCTTGTTGGGAATACAAACTTACTTTAACTTGCAAACTCCATTCCATACATATATATGGGGAGGTACTACCTCCAACTCGGTTTTACAGTGAAAACTGCTGGAACTTCAAACCGGCACTAGGAAACAGATTGAGAGACCAGAGTAAAAGTTTCTCCTGCAACCCATTCCCTTTGTGCTAGATGAACGAATGTCTCTCCACATGCTCAATTCTGAGATATATGTGTGTGTGAAAGCCGTCCTTCACCTAGATATTTGGGAACACAAAGTTTCTTTTCACTTGCAAACTCCACTCCCTACATATATATGGGAAGTACGAGCTCCAACATGATTTTACAGTGAAAAATGCAGTAACTTCAAACCGGCACTAGGAAACAGACTGAGAAACCAGAGAAAAAGTTTCTCCAGCAAACCGTTCCCTTTGTGCTAGATGAACGTAAGTCCCTCCACTTGCTCAGTTCTGCGAGAAAAGTGTGTGTGAAAGCCGTCCTTCACCTAGCTTGATGGGAACACAAAGTTTCTTTTCATTTGCAAACTCCACTCCATAAATATATATGGGGAGGTACGAGTTCAACTCGGTTTTACAGTGAAAACTGCACGAATTTCAAACCGGCACTAGGAATCAGACTGAGAAAAAAGACTAAAAAATTTTCCTGCAACCCGTTCCCTTTGTGCTAGATGAAAGAAAGTCTCTCCACATGCTCAGTTCTCAGAGATAAGTGTGTGTGAAAGCCGTCGTTCAACTAGCTTTTTGGGAATACAAACTTACTTAAACATGCAAACTCCATTCCATACATATATATGGGGAGGTACTAGCTCCAACTCGGTTTTACAGTGAAAACTGCTGGAACTTCAAACCGGCACTAGGAAACAGATTGAGAGACCAGAGTAAAAGTTACTCCTGCAAACCATTCCCTTTGTGCTAGATGAACGAATGTCTCTCCACATGCTCAATTCTGAGATATATGTGTTGTTGAAAGCCGTCCTTCAACTTGATATTTGGGAACACAAGTTTCTTTTCACTTGCAAACTCCACTCCCTACATATATATGGGAAGTACGAGCTCCAACACGGTTTTACAGTGAAAAATGCAGTAACTTCAAACCGGCACTAGGAAACAGACTGAGAAACCAGAGTAAAAGTTTCTCATAAAACCCGTTCCATTTGTGCTAGATGAACGAACGTCTCTCCACATGCTCAATTCTGAGAGAAATGTGTGTGTGAAAGCCGCCAATCACCTAGCTTTTTGGGAACACAAAGTTTCTTTTCACTAGAAAACACCACTCCATACTATATATGGGGAGGTACGAGCTCCAACTCGGGTTTACAGTGAAAACTGCTGGAACTTCAAACCGGCACTAGGAAACAGACTGAGAATCCAGAGATAAAATTTCTCCTGCAACACGTTCCATTTGTGCTAGATGAACGAACGTCTCTCCACATGCTCAGTTCTGAGAGAAAAGTGTGTGTGAAAGCCGTCCTTCACCGAGCTTGTTGTTAACACAAAGTTTCTTTTCACTTAAAAACTCCACTCCATACATATATATGCTGAGGTACAAGCTCCAACTCGGTTTTACAGTGAAATCTGCAGGAAATTCACCCGGCACTAGGAAACAGACTGACAAAAAATAGTTAAAATTTCTGCTGCAAACCGTTCCCTTTGTGCTAGATGAACGAACGTCTCTCCACATGCTCAGTTCTGAGAGAAAAGTGTGTCTGAAAGCCGTTCTTCAACTAGCTTGTTGGCAACACAAAATTTCTTTTCACTTACAAACTCCACTCCATACATATATTTGGGGAGGTACTAGCTCCAACTCGGTTTTACAGAGAAAACTGCAGGAAATTCAAACCAGCACTAGGAAACAGAATGAGAATCAAGAGAAAAAGTTTCCCCTGCAACCCGTTACCTTTGTGCTAGATAAACGAAAGTCTCTCCACATGCTCAGATCTGAGAGATAAGTGTGTGTGAAAGCCGTTCTTCAACTAGCTTGTTGGGAACACAAAGTTTCTTTTCACTTGCAAACTCTACTCCATACATTTATATGGCGAGGTACGAGCTCCAAATCGGTTTTACAGTGAAAACTGCAGGAATTTCAAACCGGCACTAGGAAACAGACTGAGATTCCAGAGTAAAAGTTACACCTGCAACCCGTTCCCATTGTGCTAGATGAACGAACGTCTCTCCACATGCTCAGTTCTGAGAGATAAATGTGTGTGAAAGCCGTCCTTCACCTAGCTTGTTGGGAACACAAAGTTTCTTTTCATTTGAAAACTCTACTCCATACATATATATGGGGAGATACTAGCTCCAACTCGGTTTTACCGTGAATACTGCAGTAACTTCAAACCGGCACTAGGAAACAGACAGAGATACCAGAGTAAAAGTTTCACCTGCATCACGTTCCCTTTGTGCTAGATGAACGAACGTCTTTCCACATACTCAGTTCTGAGAGATATGTGTGTGTGAAAGCCGTCCTTCAACTAGGTTGTTGGGAACACAAAGTTTCTTTTCACTTGCAAACTACACTCCATAAATATATATTGGGAGGTACGAACTCCAACTCGGTTTTACAGTGAAAAGTGCAGTAACTTCAAACAGGCACTAGGAAACACACTGAGAAACCAGAGTAAAATTTCTCCTGCAACCCGTTCATTTTGTGCTAGATGAACGAATGTCTTTCCACATGCTCAGTTCTGAGAGATAAGTGTGTGTGAAAGCAGTCCTTCACCTAGCTTGTTGGGAACTCAAAGATTCTTTTCACTTGCAAACCCCACTCCATACATATATATGGGGAGGTACGAGCTCCAACTCTGTTTTACAGTGAAAACTGCAGGAACTTCAAACCGGCACTAGGAAACAGACTGAGAAAAAAGAGTTAAAATTCCTGCTGCAAACCGTTCCCATTGTGCTAGATGAAAGAACGTCTCTCCACATGCTCAGTTCTGAGAGAAAAGTGTGTCTGAAAGCCGTTCTTCACCTAGCTTGTTGGGAACACAAAGTTTCTTTTCACTTACAAACTCCACTCCATACATATATATGGGGAGGTACGAGCTCCAACTCGGTTTTACAGTGAAAACTGCAGGAAATTCAAACCGGCACTAGGAAACACTCTGAGGAACCAGAGTAAAAGTTTCTCCTGCAAACCGTTCCCTTTGTGCTAGATGAACGAACGTCTCTCCACATGCTCAGTTCTAAGAGATAAATGTGTGTGAAAGCCGTCCTTCACCTAGGTGGTGGGAACACAAAGATTCTTTTCACTTACAAACTCCATTCCATACACATATATTGTGAGGTACGAGCTCCAACTCGATTTTACAGTGAAAACTGCAGGATATTCAAACCGGCACTAGGAAACAGACTGAGAAAACAGAGTAAAAGTTTCTCCTGCAACCGGTTCCCTTTGTGCTAGATGAACGAACGTCTCTCCACATGCTCAATTCTGAGAGATAAGTGTGTGTGAAAGCCGTCCTTCAACTACCTTGTTGGGAACACAAAGTTTCTTTTCAGTTGCAAACTCCACTCCATACATATATATGTGGAAGTACGAGCTCCAACTCGGTTTTACAGTGAAAACGGCAGGAACTTCAAACCGGCACTAGGAAACAGACTGAGAAACCAGAGAAAAGTTTCTCCTGCAACCCGTTCCCTTTGTGCTAGATGAACGAACATCTCTCCACATGCTCAGTTCTGAGAGATAAGTGTGAGTGAAAGCCGTCCTTCAACTAGCTTGTTGGGAACACAAAGCTTCTTTTCAGTTGCAAACTCCACTCCATACATATATATGGGGTGTTACGATCTCCAACTCGGTTTTACAGTGAAAACTGCAGGAACTTCATACCGGCACTAGGAAACAGACTGAGAAACCAGAGTAATAGATTCTCCTGCATCCCGTTCCCTTTGTGCTAGATGAACGAACGTCTCTCCACATGCTCAATTCTGAGAGAAATGTGTGTGTGAAAGCCGCCAATCACCTAGCTTTTTGGGAACACAAAGTTTCTTTTCACTAGAAAACACCACTCCATACTATATATAAGGAGGTACGAGCTCCAACTCGGGTTTACAGTGAAAACTGCTGGAACTTCAAACTGGCACTAGGAAACAGACTGAGAATCCAGAGATATAATTTCTCCTGCAACACGTTCCATTTGTGCTAGATGAACGAACGTCTCTCCACATGCTCAGTTCTGAGAGAAAAGTGTGTGTGAAAGCCGTCCTTCACCTAGCTTGTTGTTAACACAAAGTTTCTTTTCACTTAAAAACTCCACTCCATACATATATATGCTGAGGTACAAGCTCCAACTCGGTTTTACAGTGAAATCTGCAGGAAATTCAAACCGGCACTAGGAAACACACTGACAAAAAATAGTTAAAATTTCTGCTGCAAACCGTTCCCTTTGTGCTAGATGAACGAACTTCTCTCCACATGCTCAGTTCTGAGAGAAAATTGTGTCTGAAAGCCGTTCTTCACCGAGCTTGTTGGGAACACAAAATTTCTTTTCACTTACAAACTCCACTCCATACATATATATGGGGAGGTACTAGCTCCAACTCGGTTTTACAGAGAAAACTGCAGGAAATTCAAACCAGCACTAGGAAACAGAATGAGAATCAAGAGAAAAAGTTTCCCCTGCAACCCGTTACCTTTGTGCTAGATGAACGAAAGTCTCTCCACATGCTCAGATCTGAGAGATAAGTGTGTGTGAAAGCCGTCCTTCAACTAGCTTGTTGGGAACACAAAGTTTCTTTTCACTTGCAAACTCTAATCCATACATTTATATGGCGAGGTACGAGCTCCAAATCGGTTTTACAGTGAAAACTGCCGGAACTTCAAACCGGCACAAGGAAAAAGACTGAGAAACCAGAGTAACAGTTTCTCCTGCAACCCGTTCCCTTTGTGCTAGATGAACGAACGTCTCTCCCCATGCTCAGTTTTGAGAGATAATTGTGTGTGAAAGCCGTAGTTCACTTAGCTTTTTGGGAACACAAAGTTACTTTTCACTTGCAAACTCCACTCCATACATATGTATGGGAAGGAACGAGGTCCAACTCGGTTTTACAGGGAAAACTGCAGGAACTTCTAACCGGCACTAGGAAACAGACTGAGAAACCAGAGTAAAAGTTTCAACTGCAACCCGTTCCCTTTGTGCTAGATGAACGAACATCTCTCCACATGCTCAGTTCTGAGAGATAAGTGTGTGTGAAAGCCGGCCTTTACCTAGCTTTTTGTGAACACAAAATTTCTTTTCACTTGCAAATTCCACTCCATAAATATATATATGGGGAGGTACGAGTTCCAACTCGGTTTTACAGTGAATACTGCAGGAACATCAAACCGGCAGTAGGAAACAGACTTAAAAACCAGAGTAAAAGTTTCCCTGCAATCCGTTCCCTTTGTGCTTGATAAACGAAAGTCTCTCCACATGCTAAGTTCTGAGAGATAAGTGTGTTTGAAAGCCGTCCTTCACCTAGCTTGTTGGGAACACAAAGTTTATTTTCAGTTGCAAACTCCACTCCATACATATATATGGGGAGCTACGAGCTCCAAGTCGGTTTTACAGTGAAAACTGCAGGAACTTCAAACCGGCACTAGGAAACAGACTGAGAAATCAGAGAAAAAGTTTCTCCTGCAAACCGTTCCATTTGTGCTAGATGAATGAACGTCTCTCCACATGCTCAGTTCTGAGAGATAAGTGTGTGTGAAAGCCGAACTTCACCTAGCTTGTTGGGAACACAATGTTTCTTTTCACTTGCAAACACCACTCCATAAATATATAGGGGAGGTACTAGCTCCAAATCGGTTTTACACTGAAAACTGCAGGAACTTCAAACCGGCACTAGGAAACAGACTGAGAAACCAGAGTAAAAATTTCTCCTGCAACCCTTTCACTTTGAGCAAGATGAACGAACATCTCTCCATATGCTCAGTTCTGAGAGATAAGTGTGTGTGAAAGCCGTCCTTCACCTAGCTTGTTGGGAACACAAAGTTTCTTTTCAGTTCCAAACTCCAGTCCATATATATATATGGGGAGGTACGAGCTCTAAGTCGGTTTTAGAGTGAAAACTGCAGGAACTTCAAACCGGCATTAGGAAACAGAGTGAGAAATCAAGTACAAGTTTCACCTGCACACCATTCCCTTTGTGCTAGATGAACGAACGTCTCTCCACATGCTCAGTTCTGAGAGAAAAGTGTGTCTGAAAGCCGTTCTTCACCTAGCTTGTTGGGAACACAAAGTTTCTTTTCACTTACAAACTCCACTCCATACATATATATGGGGAGGTACGAGCTCCAACTCGGTTTTACAGTGAAAACTGCAGGAAATTCAAACCGGCACTAGGAAACACTCTGAGGAACCAGAGTAAAAGTTTCTCCTGCAAACCGTTCCCTTTGTGCTAGATGAACGAACGTCTCTCCACATGCTCAGTTCTAAGAGATAAATGTGTGTGAAAGCCGTCCTTCACCTAGGTGGTGGGAACACAAAGATTCTTTTCACTTACAAACTCCATTCCATACACATATATTGTGAGGTACGAGCTCCAACTCGATTTTACAGTGAAAACTGCAGGATATTCAAACCGGCACTAGGAAACAGACTGAGAAAACAGAGTAAAAGTTTCTCCTGCAACCGGTTCCCTTTGTGCTAGATGAACGAACGTCTCTCCACATGCTCAATTCTGAGAGATAAGTGTGTGTGAAAGCCGTCCTTCAACTACCTTGTTGGGAACACAAAGTTTCTTTTCAGTTGCAAACTCCACTCCATACATATATATGTGGAAGTACGAGCTCCAACTCGGTTTTACAGTGAAAACGGCAGGAACTTCAAACCGGCACTAGGAAACAGACTGAGAAACCAGAGAAAAGTTTCTCCTGCAACCCGTTCCCTTTGTGCTAGATGAACGAACATCTCTCCACATGCTCAGTTCTGAGAGATAAGTGTGAGTGAAAGCCGTCCTTCAACTAGCTTGTTGGGAACACAAAGCTTCTTTTCAGTTGCAAACTCCACTCCATACATATATATGGGGTGTTACGATCTCCAACTCGGTTTTACAGTGAAAACTGCAGGAACTTCATACCGGCACTAGGAAACAGACTGAGAAACCAGAGTAATAGATTCTCCTGCATCCCGTTCCCTTTGTGCTAGATGAACGAACGTCTCTCCACATGCTCAGTTCTGAGAGAAAAGTGTGTGTGAAAGCCGTCCTTCACCTAGCTTGTTGTTAACACAAAGTTTCTTTTCACTTAAAAACTCCACTCCATACATATATATGCTGAGGTACAAGCTCCAACTCGGTTTTACAGTGAAATCTGCAGGAAATTCAAACCGGCACTAGGAAACACACTGACAAAAAATAGTTAAAATTTCTGCTGCAAACCGTTCCCTTTGTGCTAGATGAACGAACGTCTCTCCACATGCTCAGTTCTGAGAGAAAATTGTGTCTGAAAGCCGTTCTTCACCGAGCTTGTTGGGAACACAAAATTTCTTTTCACTTACAAACTCCACTCCATACATATATATGGGGAGGTACTAGCTCCAACTCGGTTTTACAGAGAAAACTGCAGGAAATTCAAACCAGCACTAGGAAACAGAATGAGAATCAAGAGAAAAAGTTTCCCCTGCAACCCGTTACCTTTGTGCTAGATGAACGAAAGTCTCTCCACATGCTCAGATCTGAGAGATAAGTGTGTGTGAAAGCCGTCCTTCAACTAGCTTGTTGGGAACACAAAGTTTCTTTTCACTTGCAAACTCTAATCCATACATTTATATGGCGAGGTACGAGCTCCAAATCGGTTTTACAGTGAAAACTGCCGGAACTTCAAACCGGCACAAGGAAAAAGACTGAGAAACCAGAGTAACAGTTTCTCCTGCAACCCGTTCCCTTTGTGCTAGATGAACGAACGTCTCTCCCCATGCTCAGTTTTGAGAGATAATTGTGTGTGAAAGCCGTAGTTCACTTAGCTTTTTGGGAACACAAAGTTACTTTTCACTTGCAAACTCCACTCCATACATATGTATGGGAAGGAACGAGGTCCAACTCGGTTTTACAGGGAAAACTGCAGGAACTTCTAACCGGCACTAGGAAACAGACTGAGAAACCAGAGTAAAAGTTTCAACTGCAACCCGTTCCCTTTGTGCTAGATGAACGAACATCTCTCCACATGCTCAGTTCTGAGAGATAAGTGTGTGTGAAAGCCGGCCTTTACCTAGCTTTTTGTGAACACAAAATTTCTTTTCACTTGCAAATTCCACTCCATAAATATATATATGGGGAGGTACGAGTTCCAACTCGGTTTTACAGTGAATACTGCAGGAACATCAAACCGGCAGTAGGAAACAGACTTAAAAACCAGAGTAAAAATTTCCCTGCAATCCGTTCCCTTTGTGCTTGATAAAGGAAAGTCTCTCCACATGCTAAGTTCTGAGAGATAAGTGTGTTTGAAAGCCGTCCTTCACCTAGCTTGTTGGGAACACAAAGTTTATTTTCAGTTGCAAACTCCACTCCATACATATATATGGGGAGCTACGAGCTCCAAGTCGGTTTTACAGTGAAAACTGCAGGAACTTCAAACCGGCACTAGGAAACAGACTGAGAAATCAGAGAAAAAGTTTCTCCTGCAAACCGTTCCATTTGTGCTAGATGAATGAACGTCTCTCCACATGCTCAGTTCTGAGAGATAAGTGTGTGTGAAAGCCGAACTTCACCTAGCTTGTTGGGAACACAATGTTTCTTTTCACTTGCAAACACCACTCCATAAATATATAGGGGAGGTACTAGCTCCAAATCGGTTTTACACTGAAAACTGCAGGAACTTCAAACCGGCACTAGGAAACAGACTGAGAAACCAGAGTAAAAGTTTCTCCTGCAACCCTTTCACTTTGAGCAAGATGAACGAACATCTCTCCATATGCTCAGTTCTGAGAGATAAGTGTGTGTGAAAGCCGTCCTTCACCTAGCTTGTTGGGAACACAAAGTTTCTTTTCAGTTCCAAACTCCAGTCCATATATATATATGGGGAGGTACGAGCTCTAAGTCGGTTTTAGAGTGAAAACTGCAGGAACTTCAAACCGGCATTAGGAAACAGAGTGAGAAATCAAGTACAAGTTTCACCTGCACACCATTCCCTTTGTGCTAGATGAACGAACGTCTCTCCACATGCTCAGTTCTGAGAGATAATTGTGTGTTAAAGCCGTCCTTCACCTAGCTTGTTGGGAACACAAAGTTTCTTTTTACTTGCAAACTCCACTCCATACATATATATGGGGAGGTACGAGCTCAAACTCGGTTTACTGTGAAAACTGCAGGAACTTCAAAACGGCAATATGAAACAGACTGAGAAACCAGAGTAAATGTTTCTCCAGCAACCCGTTCCCTTTGTGCTAGATGAACGAACATCTCTACACATGCTCAGTTCTGAGAGACATGTGTGTGTGTAAGCCGTACTTCAACTAGCTTGTTGGGAACACAAAGTTTCTTTTCAGTTGCAAAATCCAACCCATATATATATATGGGGAGGTTGAGCTCCAACTCGATTTTACAGTGAAAACTGCAGTAACTTCAAACCGGCACTAGGAAACAGACTGACAATCCAGAGTAAAAGTTTATCCTGCAACCCTTTCCCTTTGTGCTAGATGAACGAAAGTCTCTCCACATGCTCAGTTCTGAGAGATAAGTGTGTGTTAAAGCCGTCCTTCACCTAGCTTGTTGGAAACACAAAGTTTCTTTTCACTTGCTTTCTCCACTCAAAACATATATATGGGGAGGTACGAGCTCAGACTCGTTTTACAGTGAAAACTGCAGGAACATCAAACCGGCACTAGGAAACAGACTGAGAAACCAGATTAAAAGTTTTTCCTGCAATCCGTTCCCTTTGTGCTTGATGAACGAACGTCTCTCCACATGCTCAGATCTGAGAGATAAGTGTGTGTGAAAGCCGTCCTTCACATAGCTTGTTTGGAAAACAAAATTTCTTTTTACTTGCAAACTCCACTCCATACATATTTATGGGGAGGTACGAGCTCCAACTCAGATTTACAGTGAAAACTGCAGTAACTTCAAACCGGCACTAGGAAAAATACTGAGAAACCAAAGTAAAAGTTTCTCCTGCAACCCGTTCCCTTTGTGCTACATGAACGAACGTCTCTCCACATGATCAGTTCTGAGACAAAAGTATGTTTGAAAGCCGTCCTTCACATAGCTTGTTGGGAACACAAAGTTTCTTTTCAGTTGCAAACTCCACTCCATAAATATATATGTGGAGGTACGAGTTCCAAATCGGGTTTACAGTGAAAACTGCTGGAACTTCAAACCGGCACTAGGAAACAGACTGAGAAACCAGAGTAAAAGTTTCTCATGCAATCCGTTCCATTTGTGGTAGATGAACGAACGTCTCTCTACATGCTCAGTTCTGAGAGATAATTATGTGTGAAAGCCGTCCTTAACCTACCTTGTTGGGAACACAAATTTTCTTTTAAGTTGCAAACTCCACTCCATACATATATATGGGGAGGTACGAGCTCCAACTCGGTTTTACAGAGAAAACGGCAGGAACTTCAAACCGGCACTAGGAAACAGACTGAGAACCCAGAGTAATATTTTCCCCTGCAACCCGTTCCCTTTGTGCTAGATGAACGAACGTCTCCCCACATGCTCAGTTCTGAGAGGAAAGTGTGTGTGAAAGCCGCCCTTCACCTAGCTTTTTGGGAACACAAAGTTTCTTATCACTTGCAAACTCCAATCCATATATATATATGGGAGGTTCGAGCTCCAACTCGGTTTTACAGTGAAAACTGCTGGAACTTCATACCGGCACAAGAAACAGACTGAGAAACCAGAGTAAATGTTTCTCCTGCAACCCGTTCCCTTTGTGCTAGATGAACGAACGTCTCTCCACATGCTAGGTTCTGAGAGATAAGTGTGTGTGAAAGCCGTCCTTCAACTAGCTTGTTGGGAACACAAAATTTCATTTGAGTTCCAACTCCAATCCATAAATATATATGGGGAGGTACGGGCTGCAACTCGGTTTTACAGTGAAAACTCAGGAACTTCAAACCGACAATAGGAATCAGACTGAGAAATCAGAGTAATAGTTTCTCCTGCAGCACGTTCCCTTTATGCTAGATGAACGAACGTCTCTCCACATACTCAGTTCAGAGAGAAAATTGTGTGTGAAAGCCGTCCTTCACCTAGCTTGTTGGGAACACAAAGTTTCTTTTCATTTGCAAACTCCACTCCATACATATATATGGGGAGGTACGAGCTCCAACTCGGTTTTACAGTGAAAACTGCTGGAACTTCAAACGGGCACTAGGAAACCGACTGAGAAACCAGAGTTAAAATTTCCCCTGCAACCCGTTCCCTTTGTGCTAGATGAACGAACGTCTCTCCAAATGCTCAGTTCTGAGAGATAAGTGTGTGTGAAACCCGTCCTTCACCTAAATTGTTGGGAACACAAAGTTTCTTTTCAGTTGCAAACTCCACTCCATACATATATATGGGGAGGTACGAGCTCCATCTCCGTCTTACAGTGAAAACTGCCGGAACTTCAAACCGGCACAAGGAAAAAGACTGAGAAACCAGAGTAAAATTTCTCCTGCAACCCGTTCCCTTTGTGCTAGATGAACGAACGTCTCTCTACATGCTCAGTTCTGAGAGATATGTGTGTGTGAAAGCCGTTCTTCACCTAGCTTGTTGGGAACACAAAGTTTCTTTTCAGTTGCAAACACCACTCCATAAATATATATTGGGAGGTACGAGCTCCAAAACGGTTTTACAGTAAAAAAGGCAGGAACATCAAACCGGCACTACTAAACAGACTGAGATACCAGAGTAAAAGTTTGTCTTGCAACCCTTTCCCTTTGTGCTATATGAACGAACGTCTCTCCACATGCTCATATCTGAGAGATAAGTGTGTGTGAAAGCCGTCTTTCACCTAGCTTGTTGGGAACACAAAGTTTCTTTTCAGTTGCAAACTACACTCCATAAATATATAAGGGGAGGTACGAGCACCAACTCGATTTTACACTGAAAACTGCTGGAACTTCAAACCGGCAGTAGGAAACAGACTGAGAAACCAGAGTAAAATTTCTCCAGCATCCCGTTCCATTTGTGCTAGATGAACGAACGTCTCTCCACATGCTCAGTTCTGAGAGATAAGTGTGTGTGAAAGCCATTCTTCACCTAACTTGTTGGGAACACAAGGATTCTTTTCACTTGCAAATTCCAATCCATACATATTTATGGGTAGGTACGAGCTCCAAATCAGTTTTACAGTGAAAATTGCTGGAACATCAAACCGGCACTAGGAAACAGACTGAGAAACCAGAGTTAAAATTTCCCCTGCAACCCGTTCCCTTTGTGCTAGATGAACGAACGTCTCTCCACATGCTCAGTTCTGAGAGATATGTGTGTGTTAAAGCCGTTCTTCACCTAGCTTGTTGGGAACACAAAGTTTCTTTTCAGTTGCAAACACCACTCCATAAATATATATGGGGAGGTACGAGCTCCAAAACGGTTTTACAGTAAAAAAGGCAGGAACTTCAAACTGGCACTACTAAACAGACTGAGATACCAGAGTAAAAGTTTGTCTTGCAACCCGTTCCCTTTGTGCTATATGAACGAACGTCTCTCCACATGCTCAGTTCTGAGAGATAAGTGTGTGTGAATGCCGTCCTTCACCTAGCTTGTTGGGAACACAAAGTTTCTTTTCACTTGCAAACTCCACTCCATACATATATATGGCGAGGTACGAGCTCCAATTCGGTTTTACAGTGAAAACTGCAGGAACTTCAAACAGGCACTAGGAAACAGACTGAGAAACCAGAGTAAAAGTTTCTCCTGCAACACTTTCCATTTGTGCTAGATGAAAGAACGTCTCTCCACATGCTCAGTTCTGAGAGATAAGTGTGTGTGAAAGCCGGCTTCACCTAGCTTGTTGGGAACACAATGTTTCTTTTCACTTGCAAACTACACAGCATACATATATATGGGGAGGTACGAGCTCCAACACGCTTTTACAGTGAAAACTGCAGGAACTTCAAACCGGCACTAGGAAACAGACTGAGCAACCAGAGTAATAATTTCCGCTGCAACCCGTTCCCTTTATGCTAAATGAACGAACGTCTTTCCACATGCTCAGTTCTGAAAGAAAATTGTGTGTGAAAGTCGTCCTAGACCTAGCTTTTTGGGAACACAAAGTTTCTTTTCACTTGCAAACTAAACTCCACATATATATATGGGGATGTACGAGCTCCAACTCGGTTTTACAGTGAAAACTGCAGGAACTTCAAACAGGCACTAGGAAACAGCCTGAGAAACCAGAGTAAAAGTTTCTCCTGCAACCCGTTCCCTTTGTGCTAGATGAACGAACGTCTCTCCACATGCTCAGTTCTGAGAGATAAGTGTGTGTTAAAGCCGTCTTTCACCTAGCTTGTTGGGAACACAAAGTTTCTTTTCAGTTGCAAACTCCATTCCATACATATATATGGGGAGGTACGAGTTCCAAATCGGTTTACAGTAAAAAAGGCAAAAACTTCAAACAGGCACTAGGAGACAGACTGAGATACCAGAGAAAATGTTTCCCCTGCAACCCTTTCCCTTTGTGCTAGATGAACGAACGTCTCTCCACATGCTCAGATCTGAGAGATAAGTGTGTGTGAAAGCCGTCTTTCACCTAGCTTGTTGGGAACACAAAGTTTCTTTTCACTTGCAAACTCCACTTCATAAATATATATATGGGGAGGTACGAGCTCCATCACGGTTTTACAGTGACAACTGCAGGAACTTCAAACCGGCAGTAGGAAACTGACTGAGAAAATAGAGTAAAAATTTTTCCTGCAATCCGTTCCCTTTGTGCTTGATGAACGAACGTTTCTCCACATGCTCAGTTCTGAGAGATATGTGTGTGTGAAAGCCGTACTTCACCTAGCTTGTTGGGAACACAAAGTTTCTTTTCAGTTGCAAAATCCACTCCATACATATATATGGGGTGGTACAAGCTCCAACTCGTTTTTACAGTGAAAACTGCAGGAACTTCAAACCGGCACTAGGAAACAGACTGAGAAACGAGAGTAAAATTCTCCTGCAAACCGTTCCTTTTGTGCTAGATTAAAGAAAGTCTCTCCACATGCTCATTTCTGAGAGATAAGTGTGTGTGAAAGCCGTCCTTCACCTAGCTTTTTGGGAACACAGTTTCTTTTCACTTGCAAACTCCTCTCCATACATATACATGGGGAGTTACGAGCTCCAACTCGGTTTTACAGTGAAAAATGCAGTAACTTCAAACCGGCACTAGGAAAAAGACTGAGAAACCAGAGTAAAAGTTTCCAATGCAACCCGTTCCCTTTGTGCTAGATGAACGAACGTCTCTCCACATGCTAAGTTCTGAGAGATATTTGTGTGTGAAAGCTGTCCTTCACATAGTTTGTTGGGAACACAAAGTTTCTTTTCACTTGCAAACTCCACTCCATACATATATATGGGGAGGTACGAGCCCCAACTTGGTTTTACAGTGAAAACTGCAGTAGCTTCAAACCGGCACTAGGAAAAAGAATGAGAAACCAGAGAAAAATTTCTCCAGCAACCCGTTCCCTTTGTGCTAGATGAACGAACGTCTCTCCACATGCTCAGTTCTGAGAGATAAGTGTGTGTGAAAGCTGTCTTTCACATAGCTTGATGGGAACCCAAAGTTTCTTTTCAGTTGCAAACTCCACTCCATACATATATATGGGGAGGTACGAGTTCCAACTCGGTTTTACAGTGAAAACTGCAGGAATTTCAAACCGGCACTAGGAATCAGACTGAGAAAAAAGACTAAAAATTTCTCCTGCAACCCGTTCCCTTTGTGCTAGATGAAAGAAAGTCTCTCCACATGCTCAGTTCTCAGAGATAAGTGTGTGTGAAACCCGTCGTTCAAATAGCTTGTTGGGAATACAAACTTACTTTAACTTGCAAACTCCATTCCATACATATATATGGGGAGGTACTAGCTCCAACTCGGTTTTACAGTGAAAACTGCTGGAACTTCAAACCGGCACTAGGAAACAGATTGAGAGACCAGAGTAAAAGTTTCTCCTGCAACCCATTCCCTTTGTGCTAGATGAACGAATGTCTCTCCACATGCTCAATTCTGAGATATATGTGTGTGTGAAAGCCGTCCTTCACCTAGATATTTGGGAACACAAAGTTTCTTTTCACTTGCAAACTCCACTCCCTACATATATATGGGAAGTACGAGCTCCAACATGGTTTTACAGTGAAAAATGCAGTAACTTCAAACCGGCACTAGGAAACAGACTGAGAAACCAGAGAAAAAGTTTCTCCAGCAACCGGTTCCCTTTGTGCTAGATGAACGTAAGTCCCTCCACTTGCTCAGTTCTGCGAGATAAGTGTGTGTGAAAGCCGTCCTTCACCTAGCTTGATGGGAACACAAAGTTTCTTTTCATTTGCAAACTCCACTCCATAAATATATATGGGGAGGTACGAGTTCCAACTCGGTTTTACAGTGAAAACTGCACGAATTTCAAACCGGCACTAGGAATCAGACTGAGAAAAAAGACTAAAAAATTTTCCTGCAACCCGTTCCCTTTGTGCTAGATGAAAGAAAGTCTCTCCACATGCTCAGTTCTCAGAGATAAGTGTGTGTGAAAGCCGTCGTTAAACTAGCTTTTTGGGAATACAAACTTACTTAAACATGCAAACTCCATTCCATACATATATATGGGGAGGTACTAGCTCCAACTCGGTTTTACAGTGAAAACTGCTGGAACTTCAAACCGGCACTAGGAAACAGATTGAGAGACCAGAGTAAAAGTTACTCCTGCAACCCATTCCCTTTGTGCTAGATGAAAGAATATCTCTCCACATGCTCAATTCTGAGATATATGTGTTTTTGAAAGCCGTCCTTCAACTTGATATTTGGGAACACAAGTTTCTTTTCACTTGCAAACTCCACTCCCTACATATATATGGGAAGTACGAGCTCCAACACGGTTTTACAGTGAAAAATGCAGTAACTTCAAACAGGCACTAGGAAACAGCCTGAGAAACCAGAGTAAAAGTTTCTCCTGCAACCCGTTCCCTTTGTGCTAGATGAACGAACGTCTCTCCACATGCTCAGTTCTGAGAGATAAGTGTGTGTTAAAGCCGTCTTTCACCTAGCTTGTTGGGAACACAAAGTTTCTTTTCAGTTGCAAACTCCATTCCATACATATATATGGGGAGGTACGAGTTCCAAATCGGTTTACAGTAAAAAAGGCAAAAACTTCAAACAGGCACTAGGAGACAGACTGAGATACCAGAGAAAATGTTTCCCCTGCAACCCTTTCCCTTTGTGCTAGATGAACGAACGTCTCTCCACATGCTCAGATCTGAGAGATAAGTGTGTGTGAAAGCCGTCTTTCACCTAGCTTGTTGGGAACACAAAGTTTCTTTTCACTTGCAAACTCCACTTCATAAATATATATATGGGGAGGTACGAGCTCCATCACGGTTTTACAGTGACAACTGCAGGAACTTCAAACCGGCAGTAGGAAACTGACTGAGAAAATAGAGTAAAAATTTTTCCTGCAATCCGTTCCCTTTGTGCTTGATGAACGAACGTTTCTCCACATGCTCAGTTCTGAGAGATATGTGTGTGTGAAAGCCGTACTTCACCTAGCTTGTTGGGAACACAAAGTTTCTTTTCAGTTGCAAAATCCACTCCATACATATATATGGGGTGGTACAAGCTCCAACTCGTTTTTACAGTGAAAACTGCAGGAACTTCAAACCGGCACTAGGAAACAGACTGAGAAACGAGAGTAAAATTCTCCTGCAAACCGTTCCTTTTGTGCTAGATTAAAGAAAGTCTCTCCACATGCTCATTTCTGAGAGATAAGTGTGTGTGAAAGCCGTCCTTCACCTAGCTTTTTGGGAACACAGTTTCTTTTCACTTGCAAACTCCTCTCCATACATATACATGGGGAGTTACGAGCTCCAACTCGGTTTTACAGTGAAAAATGCAGTAACTTCAAACCGGCACTAGGAAAAAGACTGAGAAACCAGAGTAAAAGTTTCCAATGCAACCCGTTCCCTTTGTGCTAGATGAACGAACGTCTCTCCACATGCTAAGTTCTGAGAGATATTTGTGTGTGAAAGCTGTCCTTCACATAGTTTGTTGGGAACACAAAGTTTCTTTTCACTTGCAAACTCCACTCCATACATATATATGGGGAGTTACGAGCCCCAACTTGGTTTTACAGTGAAAACTGCAGTAGCTTCAAACCGGCACTAGGAAAAAGAATGAGAAACCAGAGAAAAATTTCTCCAGCAACCCGTTCCCTTTGTGCTAGATGAACGAACGTCTCTCCACATGCTCAGTTCTGAGAGATAAGTGTGTGTGAAAGCTGTCTTTCACATAGCTTGATGGGAACCCAAAGTTTCTTTTCAGTTGCAAACTCCACTCCATACATATATATGGGGAGGTACGAGTTCCAACTCGGTTTTACAGTGAAAACTGCAGGAATTTCAAACCGGCACTAGGAATCAGACTGAGAAAAAAGACTAAAAATTTCTCCTGCAACCCGTTCCCTTTGTGCTAGATGAAAGAAAGTCTCTCCACATGCTCAGTTCTCAGAGATAAGTGTGTGTGAAACCCGTCGTTCAAATAGCTTGTTGGGAATACAAACTTACTTTAACTTGCAAACTCCATTCCATACATATATATGGGGAGGTACTAGCTCCAACTCGGTTTTACAGTGAAAACTGCTGGAACTTCAAACCGGCACTAGGAAACAGATTGAGAGACCAGAGTAAAAGTTTCTCCTGCAACCCATTCCCTTTGTGCTAGATGAACGAATGTCTCTCCACATGCTCAATTCTGAGATATATGTGTGTGTGAAAGCCGTCCTTCACCTAGATATTTGGGAACACAAAGTTTCTTTTCACTTGCAAACTCCACTCCCTACATATATATGGGAAGTACGAGCTCCAACATGGTTTTACAGTGAAAAATGCAGTAACTTCAAACCGGCACTAGGAAACAGACTGAGAAACCAGAGAAAAAGTTTCTCCAGCAACCGGTTCCCTTTGTGCTAGATGAACGTAAGTCCCTCCACTTGCTCAGTTCTGCGAGATAAGTGTGTGTGAAAGCCGTCCTTCACCTAGCTTGATGGGAACACAAAGTTTCTTTTCATTTGCAAACTCCACTCCATAAATATATATGGGGAGGTACGAGTTCCAACTCGGTTTTACAGTGAAAACTGCACGAATTTCAAACCGGCACTAGGAATCAGACTGAGAAAAAAGACTAAAAAATTTTCCTGCAACCCGTTCCCTTTGTGCTAGATGAAAGAAAGTCTCTCCACATGCTCAGTTCTCAGAGATAAGTGTGTGTGAAAGCCGTCGTTAAACTAGCTTTTTGGGAATACAAACTTACTTAAACATGCAAACTCCATTCCATACATATATATGGGGAGGTACTAGCTCCAACTCGGTTTTACAGTGAAAACTGCTGGAACTTCAAACCGGCACTAGGAAACAGATTGAGAGACCAGAGTAAAAGTTACTCCTGCAACCCATTCCCTTTGTGCTAGATGAAAGAATATCTCTCCACATGCTCAATTCTGAGATATATGTGTTTTTGAAAGCCGTCCTTCAACTTGATATTTGGGAACACAAGTTTCTTTTCACTTGCAAACTCCACTCCCTACATATATATGGGAAGTACGAGCTCCAACACGGTTTTACAGTGAAAAATGCAGTAACTTCAAACCGGCACTAGGAAACAGACTGAGAAACCAGAGTAAAAGTTTCTCATAAAACCCGTTCCATTTGTGCTAGATGAACGAACGTCTCTCCACATGCTCAATTCTGAGAGAAATGTGTGTGTGAAAGCCGCCAATCACCTAGCTTTTTGGGAACACAAAGTTTCTTTTCACTAGAAAACACCACTCCATACTATATATGGGGAGGTACGAGCTCCAACTCGGGTTTACAGTGAAAACTGCTGGAACTTCAAACCGGCACTAGGAAACAGACTGAGAATCCAGAGGTAAAATTTCTCCTGCAACACGTTCCATTTGTGCTAGATGAACGAACGTCTCTCCACATGCTCAGTTCTGAGAGAAAAGTGTGTGTGAAAGCCGTCCTTCACCGAGCTTGTTGTTAACACAAAGTTTCTTTTCACTTAAAAACTCCACTCCATACATATATATGCTGAGGTACAAGCTCCAACTCGGTTTTACAGTGAAATCTGCAGGAAATTCACCCGGCACTAGGAAACAGACTGACAAAATAGTTAAAATTTCTGCTGCAAACCGTTCCCTTTGTGCTAGATGAACGAACGTCTCTCCACATGCTCAGTTCTGAAAGAAAAGTGTGTCTGAAAGCCGTTCTTCAACTAGCTTGTTGGCAACACAAAATTTCTTTTCACTTACAAACTCCACTCCATACATATATTTGGGGAGGTACTAGCTCCAACTCGGTTTTACAGAGAAAACTGCAGGAAATTCAAACCAGCACTAGGAAACAGAATGAGAATCAAGAGAAAAAGTTTCCCCTGCAACCCGTTACCTTTGTGCTATATAAACGAAAGTCTCTCCACATGCTCAGATCTGAGAGATAAGTGTGTGTGAAAGCCGTTCTTCAACTAGCTTGTTGGGAACACAAAGTTTCTTTTCACTTGCAAACTCTACTCCATACATTTATATGGCGAGGTACGAGCTCCAAATCGGTTTTACAGTGAAAACTGCAGGAATTTCAAACCGGCACTAGGAAACAGACTGAGATTCCAGAGTAAAAGTTACACCTGCAACCCGTTCCCATTGTGCTAGATGAATGAACGTCTCTCCACATGCTCAGTTCTGAGAGATAAATGTGTGTGAAAGCCGTCCTTCACCTAGCTTGTTGGGAACACAAAGTTTCTTTTCATTTGAAAACTCTACTCCATACATATATATGGGGAGATACTAGCTCCAACTCGGTTTTACAGTGAATACTGCAGTAACTTCAAACCGGCACTAGGAAACAGACAGAGATACCAGAGTAAACGTTTCACCTGCATCACGTTCCCTTTGTGCTAGATGAACGAACGTCTTTCCACATACTCAGTTCTGAGAGATATGTGTGTGTGAAAGCCGTCCTTCAACTAGGTTGTTGGGAACACAAAGTTTCTTTTCACTTGCAAACTCCACTCCATAAATATATATGGGGAGGTACGAGCTCCAACTCTGTTTTACAGTGAAAAGTGCAGTAACTTCAAACAGGCACTAGGAAACACACTGAGAAACCAGAGTAAAATTTCTCCTGCAACCCGTTCATTTTGTGCTAGATGAACGAACGTCTTTCCACATGCTCAGTTCTGAGAGATAAGTGTGTGTGAAAGCAGTCCTTCACCTAGCTTGTTGGGAACTCAAAGATTCTTTTCACTTGCAAACCCCACTCCATACATATATATGGGGAGGTACGAGCTCCAACTCTGTTTTACAGTGAAAACTGCAGGAACTTCAAACCGGCACTAGGAAACAGACTGAGAAAAAAGAGTTAAAATTCCTGCTGCAAACCGTTCCCATTGTGCTAGATGAAAGAACGTCTCTCCACATGCTCAGTTCTGAGAGAAAAGTGTGCCTGAAAGCCGTTCTTCACCTAGCTTGTTGGGAACACAAAGTTTCTTTTCACTTACAAACTCCACTCCATACATATATATGGGGAGGTACGAGCTCCAACTCGGTTTTACAGTGAAAACTGCAGGAAATTTAAACCGGCACTAGGAAACACTCTGAGGAACCAGAGTAAAAGTTTCTCCTGCAAACCGTTCCCTTTGTGCTAGATGAACGAACGTCTATCCACATGCTCAGTTCTAAGAGATAAATGTGTGTGAAAGCCGTCCTTCACCTAGGTGGTGGGAACACAAAGATTCTTTTCACTTACAAACCCCATTCCATACACATATATTGTGAGGTACAAGCTCCAACTCGATTTTACAGTGAAAACTGCAGGATATTCAAACCGGCACTAGGAAACACACTGAGAAAACAGAGTAAAAGTTTCTCCTGCAACCGGTTCCCTTTGTGCTAGATGAACGAACGTCTCTCCACATGCTCAGTTCTGAGAGATAAGTGTGTGTGAAAGCCGTCCTTCAACTACCTTGTTGGGAACACAAAGTTTCTTTTCAGTTGCAAACTCCACTCCATACATATATATGTGGAAGTACGAGCTCCAACTCGGTTTTACAGTGAAAACGGCAGGAACTTCAAACCGGCACTAGGAAACAGACTGAGAAACCAGAGAAAAGTTTCTCCTGCAACCCGTTCCCTTTGTGCTAGATGAACGAACATCTCTCCACATGCTCAGTTCTGAGAGATAAGTGTGAGTGAAAGCCGTCCTTCAAGTAGCTTGTTGGGAACACAAAGATTCTTTTCAGTTGCAAACTCCACTCCATACATATATATGGGGTGTTACGATCTCCAACTCGGTTTTACAGTGAAAACTGCAGGAACTTCATACCGGCACTAGGAAACAGACTGAGAAACCAGAGTAATAGATTCTCCTGCATCCCGTTCCCTTTGTGCTAGATGAACGAACGTCTCTCCACATGCTCAATTCTGAGAGAAATGTGTGTGTGAAAGCCGCCAATCACCTAGCTTTTTGGGAACACAAAGTTTCTTTTCACTAGAAAACACCACTCCATACTATATACAGGGAGGTACGAGCTCCAACTCGGGTTTACAGTGAAAACTGCTGGAACTTCAAACCGGCACTAGGAAACAGACTGAGAATCCAGAGATAAAATTTCTCCTGCAACACGTTCCATTTGTGCTAGATGAACGAACGTTTCTCCACATGCTTAATTTTGAGAGAAATGTGTGTGTGAAAGCCGTCCTTCACCTAGCTTGTTGTTAACACAAAGTTTCTTTTCACTTAAAAACTCCACTCCATACATATATATGCTGAGGTACAAGCTCCAACTCGGTTTTACAGTGAAATCTGCAGGAAATTCAAACCGGCACTAGGAAACAGACTGACAAAAAATAGTTAAAATTTCTGCTGCAAACCGTTCCCTTTGTGCTAGATGAACGAACGTCTCTCCACATGCTCAGTTCTGAGAGAAAATTGTGTCTGAAAGCCGTTCTTCACCGAGCTTGTTGGGAACACAAAATTTCTTTTCACTTACAAACTCCAATCCATACATATATATGGGGAGGTACTAGCTCCAACTCGGTTTTACAGAGAAAACTGCAGGAAATTCAAACCAGCACTAGGAAACAGAATGAGAATCAAGAGAAAAAGTTTCCCCTGCAACCCGTTACCTTTGTGCTAGATGAACGAAAGTCTCTCCACATGCTCAGATCTGAGAGATAAGTGTGTGTGAAAGCCGTCCTTCAACTAGCTTGTTGGGAACACAAAGTTTCTTTTCACTTGCAAACTCTAATCCATACATTTATATGGCGAGGTACGAGCTCCAAATCGGTTTTACAGTGAAAACTGCAGGAACTTCAAACCGGCACTAGGAAACAGACTGAGATTCCAGAGTAAAAATTACTCCTGCAACCCGTTCCCATTGTGCTAGATGAACGAACGTCTCTCCACGTGCTCAGTTCTGAGAGATAAATGTGTGTGAAAGCCGTCCTTCACCTAGCTTGTT
The DNA here is from genome assembly GCF_048773025.1 of Camelus bactrianus. Lineage (NCBI taxonomy): Eukaryota > Metazoa > Chordata > Mammalia > Artiodactyla > Camelidae > Camelus > Camelus bactrianus. The sequence goes on along the minus strand of NC_133539.1, from coordinate 136,573,114 downwards.
GGGAACACAAAATTTCTTTTCAGTTGCAAACCCTAATCCATACATATATATGGGGAGATACTAGCTCCAACTCGGTTTTACAGTGAAAACTGCAGTAACTTCAAACCGGCACTAGGAAACAGACAGAGATACCAGAGTAAAAGTTTCACCTGCATCACGTTCCCTTTGTGCTAGATGAACGAACGTCTCTCCACATACTCAGTTCTGAGAGATATGTGTGAGTGAAAGCCGTCCTTCAACTAGCTTGTTGGGAACACAAAGTTTCTTTTCACTTGCAAACTACACTCCATAAATATATATGGGGAGGTACGAGCTCCAACTCGGTTTTACAGTGAAAACGGCAGGAACTTCAAACCGGCACTAGGAAACAGACTGAGATACCAGAGTAAAAGTTTGTCTTGCAACCCGTTTCCTTTGTGCTAGATGAACGAACGTCTCTCCACATGCTCAGTTCTGAGAGAAAAGTGTGTGTGAAAGCAGTCTTTCACCTAGCTATTTGGGAACACAAAGTTTCTTTTCACTTGCTAATTCCACTCCATACAGATATATGGGGAGTTACCAGCTCCAACTCGGTTTATAGTGAAAACTGCTGGAACTTCCAACCGGCACTAGGAAACAGACTGAGAAACCAGAGATAAAATTACTCCTGCAACCCGTTCATTTTGTGCTAGATGAACGAACATCTCTCCACATGCTCAGTTCTGAGAGATAAGTGTGTGTGAAAGCAGTCCTTCACCTAGCTTGTTGGGAACACAAAGTTTCTTTTCACTTGCAAACCCCACTCCATAAATATATATGGGGAGGTACGAGCTCCAACTCGGTTTTACAGTGAAAACTGCAGGAACTTCTAACCGGCACTAGGAAACAGACTGAGAAAAAAGAGTTAAAATTCCTGCTGCAAACCGTTCCCTTTGTGCTAGATGAAAGAACGTCTCTCCACATGCTCAGTTCTGAGAGATAAGTGTGTCTGAAAGCCATCCTTCACCTAGCTTTTTGGGAACACAAAGTTTCTTTTCAGTTGCAATCCCCAATCCATACATATATATGTGGAGGTACTAGCTCCAACTCGGTTTTACAGTGAAAACGGCAGGAACTTCAAACCGGCACTAGGAAACAGACTGAGAAACCAGAGAAAAGTTTCTCCTGCAACCCGTTCCCTTTGTGCTAGATGAACGAAAGTCTCTCCACATGCTCAGTTCTGAGAGTTAAGTGTGTGTTAAAGCTGTCTTTCACCTAGCTTGTTGGGAACACAAAGTTTCTTTTCAGTTGCAAACTCCAATCCATACATATATATGGGGAGGTACGAGTTCCAAATCGGTTTACAGTAAAAAAGGCAGGAACTTCAAACAGGCACTAGGAGACAGACTGAGATACAAGAGAAAATGTTTCCACTGCAAACATTTCCCTTTGTGCTAGATGAACGAACGTCTATCCACATGCTCATATCTGAGAGATAAGTGTGTGTGAAAGCCGTCTTTCACCTAGCTTGTTGGGAACACAAAGTTTCTTTTCAGTTGCAAACTACACTCCATACATATATAAGGGGAGGTACGAGCACCAACTCGATTTTACACTGAAAACTGCTGGAACTTCAAACCGGCAGTAGGAAGCAGACTGAGAAACCAGAGTAAAATTTCTCCAGCATCCCGTTCCATTTGTGCTAGATGAACGAACGTCTCTCCACATGCTCAGTTCTGAGAGATAAGTGTGTGTGAAAGCCATCCTTCACCTAGCTTGTTGGGAACACAAAGATTCTTTTCACATGCAAATTCCAATCCATACATATATATGGGTAGGTACGAGCTCCAAATCAGTTTTACAGTGAAAATTGCTGGAACATCAAACCGGCACTAGGAAACAGACTGAGAAACCGGAGTTAAAATTTCCCCTGCAACCCGTTCCCTTTGTGCTAGATGAACGAACGTCTCTCCACATGCTCAGTTCTGAGAGATATGTGTGTGTGAAAGCCGTTCTTCACCTAGCTTGTTGGGAACACAAAGTTTCTTTACAGTTGCAAACACCACTCCATAAATATATATGGGGAGGTACGAGCTCCAAAACGGTTTTACAGTAAAAAAGGCAGGAACTTCAAACTGGCACTACTAAACAGACTGAGATACCAGAGTAAAAGTTTGTCTTGCAACCCGTTCCCTTTGTGCTATATGAACGAACGTCTCTCCACATGCTCAGTTCTGAGAGATAAGTGTGTGTGAATGCCGTCCTTCACCTAGCTTGTTGGGAACACAAAGTTTCTTTTCACTTGCAAACTCCAATCCATACATATATATGGCGAGGTACGAGCTCCAATTCGGTTTTACAGTGAAAACTGCAGGGACTTCAAACAGGCACTAGGAAACAGACTGAGCAACCAGACTAATATTTTCCGCTGCAACCCGTTCCCTTTGTGCTAAATGAACGAACGTCTTTCCACATGCTCAGTTCTGAAAGAAAATTGTGTGTGAAAGTCGTCCTAGACCTAGCTTTTTGGGAACACAAAGTTTCTTTTCACTTGCAAACTAAACTCCACATATATATATGGGGATGTACGAGCTCCAACTCGGTTTTACAGTGAAAACTGCAGGAACTTCAAACAGGTACTAGGAAACAGCCTGAGAAACCAGAGTAAAAGTTTCCCCTGCAACCCGTTCCCTTTGTGCTAGATGAACGAACGTCTCTCCACATGCTCAGTTCTGAGAGATAAGTGTGTGTTAAAGCCGTCTTTCACCTAGCTTTTTGGGAACACAGAGTTTCTTTTCAGTTGCAAACTCCACTCCATACATATATATGGGGAGGTACGAGTTCCAAATCGGTTTACAGTAAAAAAGGCAGGAACTTCAAACAGGCACTAGGAGACAGACTGAGATACCAGAGAAAATGTTTCCCCTGCAACCCTTTCCCTTTGTGCTGGATGAACGAACGTCTCTCCACATGCTCAGATCTGAGAGATAAGTGTGTGTGAAAGCCGTCTTTCACCTAGATTGTTGGGAACCCAAAGTTTCTTTTCACTTGCAAACTACACTTCATTAATATATATATGGGGAGGTACGAGCTCCATCACGGTTTTACAGTGACAACTGTAGGAACTTCAAACCGGCAGTAGGAAACTGACTGAGAATATAGAGTAAAAGTTTTTCCTGCAATCCGTTCCTTTTGTGCTTGATGAACAAACGTTTCTCCACATGCTCAGTTCTGAGAGATATGTGTGTGTGAAAGCCGTACTTCACCTAGCTTGTTGGGAACACAAAGTTTCTTTTCAGTTGCAAAATCCACTCCATACATATATATGGGGTGGTACAAGCTCCAACTCGTTTTTACAGTGAAAACTGCAGGAACTTCAAACCGGCACTAGGAAACAGACTGAGAAACCAGAGTAAAATTCCCCTGCAAACCGTTCCTTTTGTGCTAGATTAAAGAAAGTCTCCCTACATGCTCATTTCTGAGAGATAAGTGTGTGTGAAAGCCGTCCTTCACCTAGCTTTTTGGGAACACAGTTTCTTTTCACTTGCAAACTCCACTCCATACATATACATGGGGAGTTACGAGCTCCAACTCGGTTTTACAGTGAAAACTGCAGTAACTTCAAACCGGCACTAGGAAACAGACTGAGAAACCAGAGTAAAAGTTTCAAATGCAACCCGTTCCCTTTGTGCTAGATGAACGAACGTCTCTCCACATGCTAAGTTCTGAGAGATATTTGTGTGTGAAAGCTATCCTTCACATAGTTTGTTGGGAACACAAAGTTTCTTTTCACTTGCAAACTCCACTCCATACATATATATGGGGAGGTACGAGCCCCAACTTGGTTTTACAGTGAAAACTGCAGTAGCTTCAAACCAGCACTAGGAAACAGAATGAGAAACCAGAGAAAAATTTCTCCAGCAACCCGTTCCCTTTGTGCTAGATGAACGAACGTCTCTCCACATGCTCAGTCCTGAGAGATAAGTGTGTGTGAAAGCTGTCTTTCACCTAGCTTGATGGGAACACATAGTTTCTTTTTAGTTGCAAACTCCAATCCATACATATATATGGGGAGGTACGAGTTCCAACTCGGTTTTACAGTGAAAACTGCAGGAATTTCAAACCGGCACTAGGAATCAGACTGAGAAAAAAGACTAAAAATTTCTCCTGCAACCCGTTCCCTTTGTGCTAGATGAAAGAAAGTCTCTCCACATGCTCAGTTCTCAGAGATAAGTGTGTGTGAAACCCGTCGTTCAAATAGCTTGTTGGGAATACAAAATTACTTTAACTTGCAAACACCATTCCATACATATATATGGGGAGGTACTAGCTCCAACTCGGTTTTACAGTGAAAACTGCTGGAAATTCAAACCGGCACTAGGAAACAGATTGAGAGACCAGAGTAAAAGTTTCTCCTGCAACCAATTCCCTTTGTGCTAGATGAACGAATGTCTCTCCACATGCTCAATTCTGAGATATATGTGTGTGTGAAAGCCGTCCTTCAACTAGATATTTGGGAACACAAAGTTTCTTTTCACTTGCAAACTCCACTCCCTACATATATATGGGAAGTACGAGCTCCAACATGGTTTTACAGTGAAAAATGCAGTAACTTTAAACCGGCACTAGGAAACAGACTGAGAAACCAGAGAAAAAGTTTCTCCAGCAACCCGTTCCCTTTGTGCTAGATGAACGTAAGTCTCTCCACTTGCTCAGTTCTGCGAGATAAGTGTGTGTGAAAGCCGTCCTTCACCTAGCTTGATGGGAACACAAAGTTTCTTTTCTTTTGCAAACTCCACTCCATAAATATATATGGGGAGGTACGAGTTCCAACTCGGTTTTACAGTGAAAACTGCAGGAATTTCAAACCGGCACTAGGAATCAGACTGAGAAAAAAGACTAAAAAATTTTCCTGCAACCCGTTCCCTTTGTGCTAGATGAAAGAAAGTCTCTCCACATGCTCAGTTCTCAGAGATAAGTGTGTGTGAAAGCCGTCGTTCAACTAGCTTTTTGGGAATACAAACTTACTTACACATGCAAACTCCATTCCATACATATATATGGGGAGGTACTAGCTCCAACTCGGTTTTACAGTGAAAACTGCTGGAACTTCAAACCGGCACTAGGAAACAGATTGAGAGACCAGAGTAAAAGTTACTCCTGCAACCCATTCCCTTTGTGCTAGATGAACGAATGTCTCTCCAAATGCTCAATTCTGAGATATATGTGTTTTTGAAAGCCGTCCTTCAACTTGATATTTGGGAACACAAGTTTCTTTTCACTTGCAAACTCCACTCCCTACATATATATGGGAAGTACGAGCTCCAACACGGTTTTACAGTGAAAAATGCAGTAACTTCAAACCGGCACTAGGAAACAGACTGAGAAACCAGAGTAAAAGTTTCTCCTAAAACCCGTTCCATTTGTGCTAGATGAAAGAACGTCTCTCCACATACTCAGTTCTGAGAGATATGTGTGTGTGAAAGCCGTCCTTCAACTAGCTTGTTGGGAACACAAAGTTTCTTTTCACTTGCAAACTCCACTCCATAAATATATATGGGGAGGTACGAGCTCCAACTCGGTTTTACAGTGAAAAGTGCAGTAACTTCAATCCGGCACTAGGAAACACACTGAGAAACCAGAGTAAAATTTCTCCTGCAACCCGTTCATTTTGTGCTAGATGAACGAACGTCTTTCCACATGCTCAGTTCTGAGAGATAAGTGTGTGTGAAAGCAGTCCTTCACCTAGCTTGTTGGGAACTCAAAGATTCTTTTCACTTGCAAACCCCACTCCATAAATATATATGGGGAGGTACGAGCTCCAACTCTGTTTTACAGTGAAAACTGCAGGAAATTCAAACCGGCACTAGGAAACACTCTGAGGAATCAGAGTAAAAGTTTCTCCTGCAAACCGTTCCCTTTGTGCTAGATGAACGAACGTCTCACCACATGCTCAGTTCTAAGAGATAAATGTGTGTGAAAGCCGTCCTTCACCTAGGTGGTGGGAACACAAAGATTCTTTTCACTTACAAACTCCATTCCATACACATATATTGTGAGGTACGAGCTCCAACTCGATTTTACAGTGAAAACTGCAGGATATTCAAACCGGCACTAGGAAACAGACTGAGAAAACAGAGTAAAAGTTTCTCCTGCAACCGGTTCCCTTTGTGCTAGATGACCGAACGTCTCTCCACATGCTCAGTTCTGAGAGATAAGTGTGTGTGAAAGCCGTCCTTCAACTACCTTGTTGGGAACACAAAGTTTCTTTTCCTATGCAAACTCCACTCCAAACATATATATGTGGAAGTACGAGCTCCAACTCGGTTTTACAGTGAAAACGGCAGGAACTTCAAACCGGCACTAGGAAACAGACTGAGAAACCAGAGAAAAGTTTCTCCTGCAACCCGTTCCCTTTGTGCTAGATGAACGAACATCTCTCCACATGCTCAGTTCTGAGAGATAAGTGTGAGTGAAAGCCGTCCTTCAACTAGCTTGTTGGGAACACAAAGCTTCTTTTCAGTTGCAAACTCCACTCCATACATATATATGGGGTGTTACGATCTCCAACTCGGTTTTACAGTGAAAACTGCAGGAACTTCATACCGGCACTAGGAAACAGACTGAGAAACCAGAGTAATAGATTCTCCTGCATCCCGTTCCCTTTGTGCTAGATGAACAAACGTCTCTCCACATGCTCCATTCTGAGAGAAATGTGTGTGTGAAAGCCGCCAATCACCTAGCTTTTTGGGAACACAAAGTTTCTTTTCACTAGAAAACACCAATCCATACTATATATAGGGAGGTACGAGCTCCAACTCGGGTTTACAGTGAAAACTGCTGGAACTTCAAACCGGCACTACGAAACAGACTGAGAATCCAGAGATAAAATTTCTCCTGCAACACGTTCCATTTGTGCTAGATGAACGAACGTCTCTCCACATGCTCAGTTCTGAGAGAAAATTGTGTCTGAAAGCCGTTCTTCACCTAGCTTGTTGGGAACACAAAATTTCTTTTCACTTACAAACTCCACTCCATACATATATATGGGGAGGTACTAGCTCCAACTCGGTTTTACAGAGAAAACTGCAGGAAATTCAAACCAGCACTAAGAAACAGAATGAGAATCAAGAGAAAAAGTTTCCCCTGCAAACCGTTACATTTGTGCTAGATAAACGAACGTCTCTCCACATGCTCAGATCTGAGAGATAAGTGTGTGTGAAAGCCGTCCTTCAACTAGCTTGTTGGGAACACAAAGTTTCTTTTCACTTGCAAACTCTAATCCATACATTTATATGGCGAGGTACGAGCTCCAAATCGGTTTTACAGTGAAAACTGCAGGAACTTCAAACCGGCACTAGGAAACAGACAGAGATACCAGAGTAAAAGTTTCACCTGCATCACGTTCCATTTGTGCTAGATGAACGAACGTCTCTCCACATACTCAGTTCTGAGAGATATGTGTGAGTGAAAGCCGTCCTTCAACTAGCTTGTTGGGAACACAAAGTTTCTTTTCACTTGCAAACTCCACTCCATAAATATATATGGGGAGGTACGAGCTCCAACTCGGTTTTACAGTGAAAACGGCAGGAACTTCAAACCGGCACTAGGAAACAGACTGAGATACCAGAGTAAAAGTTTGTCTTGCAACCCGTTTCCTTTGTGCTAGATGAACGAACGTCTCTCCACATGCTCAGTTCTGAGAGAAAAGTGTGTGTGAAAGCAGTCTTTCACCTAGCTATTTGTGAACACAAAGTTTCTTTTCACTTGCTTATTCCACTCTATACATATATATGGGGAGGTACGAGCTCCAACTCGGTTTTACAGTGAAAACTGCAGGAACTTCTAACCGGCACTAGGAAACAGACTGAGAAAAAAGAGTTAAAATTCCTGCTGCAAACCGTTCCCTTTGTGCTAGATGAAAGAACGTCTCTCCACATGCTCAGTTCTGAGAGATAAGTGTGTCTGAAAGCCGTCCTTCACCTAGCTTTTTGGGAACACAAAGTTTCTTTTCAGTTGCAATCCCCAATCCATACATATATATGTGGAGGTACGAGCTCCAACTCGGTTTTACAGTGAAAACGGCAGGAACTTCAAACCGGAACTAGGAAACAGAGTGAGAAACCAGAGAAAAGTTTCTCCTGCAACCCGTTCCCTTTGTGCTAGATGAACGAACATCTCTCCACATGCTCAGTTCTGAGAGATAAGTGTAAGTGAAAGCCGTCCTTCACCTAGCTTGTTGGGAACACAAAGCTTCTTTTCAGTTGCAAACTCCACTCCATACATATATATGGGGTGGTACGATCTCCATCTCCGTTTTACAGTGAAAACTGCAGGAACTTCATACCGGCACTTGGAAACAGACTGAGAAACCAGAGTAATAGTTTCTCCTGCAACCCGTTCCCTTTGGGCTAGATGAACGAACGTCTCTCCACATGCTCAATTCTGAGAGAAATGTGTGTGTGAAAGCCGCCAATCACCTAGCTTTTTGGGAACACAAAGTTTCTTTTCACTAGAAAACACCACACCATACTATATATGGGGAGGTACGAGCTCCAACTCGGGTTTACAGTGAAAACTGCTGGAACTTCAAACCGGCACTAGGAAACAGACTGAGAATCCAGAGATAAAATTTCTCCTGCAACACGTTCCCTTTGTGCTAGATGAACGAACGTCTCTCCACATGCTCAATTCTGAGAGAAAAGTGTGAGTGAAAGCCGTCCTTCACCTAGCTTCTTGTTAACACAAAGTTTCTTTTCACTTAAAAACTCCACTCCATACATATATATGTGGAGGTACGAGCTCCAACTCGGTTTTACAGTGAAAACGGCAGGAACTTCAAACCGGCACTAGGAAACAGACTGAGAAACCAGAGAAAAGTTTCTCCTGCAACCCGTTCCCTTTGTGCTAGATGAACGAACATCTCTCCACATGCTCAGTTCTGAGAGATAAGTGTGAGTGAAAGCCGTTCTTCAACTAGCTTGTTGGGAACACAAAGCTTCTTTTCAGTTGCAAACTCCACTCCATACATATATATGGGGTGGTACGATCTCCAACTCGGTTTTACAGTGAAAACTGCAGGAAATTCATACCGGCACTAGGAAACAGACAGAGAAACCAGAGTAATAGTTTCTCCTGCATCCCGTTCCCTTTGTGCTAGATGAACGAACGTCTCTCCACATGCTCAGTTCTGAGAGAAAAGTGTGTGTGAAAGCCGTCCTTCACCTAGCTAGTTGTTAACACAAAGTTTCTTTTCACTTAAAAACTCCACTCCATACATATATATGCTGAGGTACAAGCTCCAACTCAGTTTTACAGTGAAATCTGCAGGAAATTCAAACCGGCACTAGGAAAAAGACTGACAAATAATAGTTATAATTTCTGCTGCAAACCGTTCCCTTTGTGCTAGATGAACGAACGTCTCTCCACATGCTCAGTTCTGAGAGAAAAGTGTGTCTGAAAGCCGTTCTTCACCTAGCTTGTTGGGAACACAAAATTTCTTTTCACATACAAACTCCACTCCATACATATATATGGGGAGGTACTAGCTCCAACTCGGTTTTACAGAGAAAACTGCAGGAAATTCAAACCAGCACTAGGAAACAGAATGAGAATCAAGAGAAAAAGTTTCCCCTGCAACCCGTTACCTTTGTGCAAGATGAACGAAAGACTCTCCACATGCTCAGATCTGAGGGATAAGTGTGTGTGAAAGCCGTTCTTCAACTAGCTTGTTGGGAACACAAAGTTTCTTTTCACTTGCAAACTCTACTCCATACATTTATATGGCGAGGTACGAGCTCCAAATCGGTTTTACAGTGAAAACTGCAGGAACTTCAAACCGGCACTAGGAAACAGACTGTGATTCCAGAGTAAAAGTTACACCTGCAACCCGTTCCCATTGTGCTAGATGAACGAACGTCTCTCCACATGCTCAGTTCTGAGAGATAAGTGTGTGTGAAAGCCGTCCTTCACCTATCTTGTTGGGAACACAAAGCTTCTTTTCAGTTGCAAACTCCACTCCATACATATATATGGGGAGGTACGAGCGCCAACTCGGTTTTACAGGGTAAACTGCAGGATATTCATACCAGAACTAGGAATCAGACTGAGAAACCAGAGTAATAGTTTCTCCTGCTACCCGTTCCCTTTGTGCTAGATGAACGAACGTCTCTCCACATGCTAATTTCTGAGAGAAATGTGTGTGTGAAAGACGCCTTCACCTAGCTTTTTGGGAACACAAAGTTTCTTTTCACTTGCAAACGCCACTCCATACATATATATGGGGAGGTACGAGTTCCAACTCGGTTTTACAGTGAAAACTGCAGGAAATTCTAACCGGCACTAGGAAACAGACTGAGAAAAAAGTGTTAAAATTCCTGCTGCAAACCGTTCCCTTTGTGCTAGATGAAAGAACGTCTCTCCACATGCTCAGTTCTGAGAGATAAGTGTGTCTGAAAGCCGTCCTTCACCTAGCTTTTTGGGAACACAAAGTTTCTTTTCAGTTGCAATCCCCACTCCATACATATATATGTGGAGGTACGAGCTCCAACTCGGTTTTACAGTGAAAACGGCAGGAACTTCAAACCGGCACTAGGAAACAGACTGAGAAACCAGAGAAAATTTTCTCCTGCAACCCGTTCCCTTTGTGCTAGATGAACGAACATCTCTCCACATGCTCAGTTCTGAGAGATAAGTGTAAGTGAAAGCCGTCCTTCACCTAGCTTGTTGGGAACACAAAGCTTCTTTTCAGTTGCAAACTCCACTCCATACTTATATATGGGGTGGTACGATCTCCATCTCGGTTTTACAGTGAAAACTGCAGGAACTTCATACCGGCACTAGGAAACAGACTGAGAAACCAGAGTAATAGTTGCTCCTGCAACCCGTTCCCTTTTTGCTAGATGAACGAACGTCTCTCCACATGCTCAATTCTGAGAGAAATGTGTGGTGAAAGCCGCCAATCACCTAGCTTTTTGGGAACACAAAGTTTCCTTTCACTAGAAAACACCACTCCATACTATATATGGGGAGGTACGAGCTCCAACTCGGGTTTACAGTGAAAACTGCTGGAACTTCAAACCGGCACTAGGAAACAGACTGAGAATCCAGAGATAAAATTTCTCCTGCAACACGTTCCCTTTTTGCTAGATGAACGAACGTCTCTCCACATGCTCAATTCTGAGAGAAAAGTGTGTGTGAAAGCCCTCCTTCACCTAGCTTCTTGTTAACACAAAGTTTCTTTTCACTTAAAAACTCCACTCCATACATATATATGCTGAGGTACAAGCTACAACTCGGTTTTACAGTGAAATCTGCAGGAAATTCAAACCGGCACTAGTAAACAGACTGACAAAAAATAGTTAAAATTTCTGCTGCAATCCGTTCCCTTTGTGCTAGATGAACGAACGTCTCTCCACATGCTCAGTTCTGAGAGAAAAGTGTGTCGGAAAGCCGTACTTCACCTAGCTTGTTGGGAACACAAAATTTCTTTTCACTTACAAACTCCACTCCATACATATATATGGGGAGGTACTAGCTCCAACTCGGTTATACAGTGAAAACTGCACTAAATTCAAACCAGCACTAGGAAATAGAATGAGAATCAAGAGAAAAAGTTTCCCCTGCAACCCGTTACCTTTGTGCTAGATGAATGAAAGTCTCTCCACATGCTCAGATCTGAGAGATAATTGTGTGTGAAAGCCGTCCTTCAACTAGCTTGTTGGGAACACAAAGTTTCTTTTCACTTGCAAACTCTACTCCATACATATATATGGGGAGGTACGAGCTCCAAATCGGTTTTACAGTGAAAACTGCAGGAACATCAAACCGGCACTAGGAAACAGACTTAGAATCCAGAGTAAAAGTTACACCTGAAACCCGTTCCCATTGTGCTAGATGAACGAACGTCTCTCCACATGCTCAGTTCTGAGAGATAAATGTGTGTGAAAGCCGTCCTTCACCTAGCTTGTTGGGAACACAAAGTTTCTTTTCAGTTGCAAACTCTACTCCATACATATATATGGGGAGATACTAGCCCCAACTCGGTTTTACAGTGAAAACTGCAGTAACTTCAAACCGGCAGTAGGAAACAGACAGAGATACCAGAGTAAAAGTTTCACCTCCATCACGTTCCTTTTGTGCTAGATGAACGAACGTCTCTCCACATACTCAGTTCTGAGAGATATATGTGTGTGAAAGCCGTCCTTCAACTAGCGTGTTGGGAACACAAAGTTTCTTTTCACTTGCAAACTCCACTCCATAAATATATATGGGGAGGTACGAGCTCCAACTCGGTTTTACAGTGAAAACGGCAGGAACTTCAAACATGCACTAGGAAACAGACTGAGAAACCAGAGTAAAATTTCTCCTGCAACCCGTTCCCTTTGTACTAGATGAACGAACGTCTCCCCACATGCTCAGTTCTGAGAGATAAATGTGTGTGAAAGCCGTCCTTCACCTAGGTGGTGGGAACACAAAGTTTCTTTTCACTTACAAACTCCATTCCATACATATATATGGGGAGGTACGAGCTCCAACACGGTTTTACAGTGAAAACTGCAGGAACTTCTAACCGGCACTAGGAAACAGACTGAGAAAACAGAGTAAAAGTTTCTCCTGCAACCCGTTCCCTTTGTGCTAGATGAACGAACGTCTCTACACATGCTCAGTTCTGAGAGATAAGTGTGTGTGAAAGTCATCCTTCACCTAGCTTTTTGGGAACACAAAGTTTCTTTTCAGTTGCAAACTCCTCTCCATACATATATATGGGGAGGAACGAGCTCCAACTCGATTTTACAGTGAAAAATGCTGGAAACTCAAACCGGCACTAGGAAACAGACTGAGAAAAAAGAGTTAAAATTTCTGCTGCAAACAGTTCCCTTTGTGCTAGATGAACGAACGTCTCTCCACATGCTCAGTTCTGAGAGAAAAGTGTGTCTGAAAGCCGTTCTTCAACTAGCTTGTTGGGAACACAAAATTTCTTTTCACTTACAAACTCCACTCCATACATATATATGGGGAGGTACTAGCTCCAAATCGGTTATACAGTGAAAACTGCACTAAATTCAAACCAGCACTAGGAAATAGAATGAGAATCAAGAGAAAAAGTTTCCCCTGCAACCCGTTACCTTTGTGCTAGATGAACGAAATTCTCTCCACATGCTCAGATTTGATAGATAATTGTTTGTGAAAGCCGTCCTTCAACAAGCTTGTTGGGAACACAAAGTTTCTTTTCACTTGCAAACTCTACTCCATACATATATATGGGGAGGTACGAGCTCCAAATCGGTTTTACAGTGAAAACTGCAGGAACTTCAAACCGGCACTAGGAAACAGACTTAGATTCCAGAGTAAAAGTTACACCTGAAACCCGTTCCCATTGTGCTAGATGAACGAACGTCTCTCCACATGCTCAGTTCTGAGAGATAAATGTGTGTGAAAGCCGTCCTTCACCTAGCTTGTTGGGAACACAAAGTTTCTTTTCAGTTGCAAACTCTACTCCATACATATATATGGGGAGATACTAGCCCCAACTCGGTTTTACAGTGAAAACTGCAGTAACTTCAAACCGGCAGTAGGAAACAGACAGAGATACCAGAGTAAAAGTTTCACCTCCATCACGTTCCCTTTGTGCTAGATGAACGAACATCTCTCCACATACTCAGTTCTGAGAGATATATGTGTGTGAAAGCCGTGCTTCAACTAGCGTGTTGGGAAAACAAAGTTTCTTTTCACTTGCAAACTCCACTCCATAAATATATATGGGGAGGTACGAGCTCCAACTCGGTTTTACAGTGAAAACGGCAGGAACTTCAAACATGCACTAGGAAACAGACTGAGAAACCAGAGTAAAATTTCTCCTGCAACCCGTTCCCTTTGTACTAGATGAACGAACGTCTCCCCACATGCTCAGTTCTGAGAGATAAATGTGTGTGAAAGCCGTCCTTCACCTAGGTGGTGGGAACACAAAGTTTCTTTTCACTTACAAACTCCATTCCATACATATATATGGGGAGGTACGAGCTCCAACACTGTTTTACAGTGAAAACTGCAGGAACTTCAAACCGGCACTAGGAAACAGACTGAGAAAACAGAGTAAAAGTTTCTCCTTCAACCCGTTCCCTTTGTGCTAGATGAACGAACGTCTCTCCACATGCTCAGTTCTGAGAGATAAGTGTGTGTGAAAGTCATCCTTCACCTAGCTTTTTGGGAACACAAAGTTTCTTTTCAGTTGCAAACTCCTCTCCATACATATATATGGGGAGGAACGAGCTCCAACTCGATTTTACAGTGAAAAATGCTGGAAACTCAAACCGGCACTAGGAAACAGACTGAGAAAAAAGAGTTAAAATTTCTGCTGCAATCAGTTCCCTTTGTGCTAGATGAACGAACGTCTCTCCACATGCTCAGTTCTGAGAGAAAAGTGTGTCTGAAAGCCGTTCTTCACCTAGCTTGTTGGGAACACAAGTTTCTTTTCACTTACAAACTCCAGTCCATACATAAATATGGGGAGGTACGAGCTCCAACACGGTTTTACAGTGAAAACTGCAGGAATTTCAAACCGGCACTAGGAAACAGACTGAGGAACCAGAGTAAAAGTTTCTCCTGCAAACCGTTCCCTTTGTGCTAGAAGAACGAACGTCTCTCCACATGCTCAGTTCTGAGAGATAAGTGTGTGTGAAAGCCGTCCTTCACCTAGCTTGTTGGGAACACAAAGTTTCTTTTCAGTTTCAAACTCCACTCCATACATATATATGGGGAGATACGAGCTCCAACTCGGTTTTACAGTGAAAAATGCAGTAACTTCAAACCGGCACTAGGAAACAGACAAAGATACCAGAGTAAAAGTTTCACCTGCAACACGTTCCCTTTGTGCTAGATGAACGAACGTCTCTCCACATGCTCAGTCCTGAGAGATAAGTGTGTGTGAAAGCTGTCTTTCACCTAGCTTGATGGGAACACATAGTTTGTTTTTAGTTGCAAACTCCAATCCATACATATATATGGGGAGGTACGAGTTCCAACTCGGTTTTACAGTGAAAACTGCAGGAATTTCAAACCGGCACTAGGAATCAGACTGAGAAAAAAGACTAAAAATTTCTCCTGCAACCCGTTCCCTTTGTGCTAGATGAAAGAAAGTCTCTCCACATGCTCAGTTCTCAGAGATAAGTGTGTGTGAAACCCGTCGTTCTAATAGCTTGTTGGGAATACAAAATTACTTTAACTTGCAAACTCCATTCCATACATATATATGGGGAGGTACTAGCTCCAACTCGGTTTTACAGTGAAAACTGCTGGAACTTCAAACCGGCACTAGGAAACAGATTGAGAGACCAGAGTAAAAGTTTCTCCTGCAACCAATTCCCTTTGTGCTAGATGAACGAATGTCTCTCCACATGCTCAATTCTGAGATATATGTGTGTGTGAAAGCCGTCCTTCAACTAGATATTTGGGAACACAAAGTTTCTTTTCACTTGCAAACACCACTCCCTACATATATATGGGAAGTACGAGCTCCAACATGGTTTTACAGTGAAAAATGCAGTAACTTCAAACCGGCACTAGGAAACAGACTGAGAAACCAGAGAAAAAGTTTCTCCAGCAACCCGTTCCCTTTGTGCTAGATGAACGTAAGTCTCTCCACTTGCTCAGTTCTGCGAGATAAGTGTGTGTGAAAGCCGTCCTTCACCTAGCTTGATGGGAACACAAAGTTTCTTTTCTTTTGCAAACTCCACTCCATAAATATATATGGGGAGGTACGAGTTCCAACTCGGTTTTACAGTGAAAACTGCAGGAATTTCAAACCGGCACTAGGAATCAGACTGAGAAAAAAGACTAAAAAATTTTCCTGCAACCCGTTCCCTTTGTGCTAGATGAAAGAAAGTCTCTCCACATGCTCAGTTCTCAGAGATAAGTGTGTGTGAAAGCCGTCGTTCAACTAGCTTTTTGGGAATACAAACTTACTTACACATGCAAACTCCATTCCATACATATATATGGGGAGGTACTAGCTCCAACTCGGTTTTACAGTGAAAACTGCTGGAACTTCAAACCGGCACTAGGAAACAGATTGAGAGACCAGAGTAAAAGTTACTCCTGCAACCCATTCCCTTTGTGCTAGATGAACGAATGTCTCTCCACATGCTCAATTCTGAGATATATGTGTTTTTGAAAGCCGTCCTTCAACTTGATATTTGGGAACACAAAGTTTCTTTTCAATTGCAAACTCCACTCCCTACATATATATGGGAAGTACGAGCTCCAACATGGTTTTACAGTGAAAAATGCAGTAACTTCAAACCGGCACTAGGAAACAGACTGAGAAACCAGAGAAAAAGTTTCTCCAGCAACCCGTTCCCTTTGTGCTAGATGAACGTAAGTCTCTCCACTTGCTCAGTTCTGCGAGATAAGTGTGTGTGAAAGCCGTCCTTCACCTAGCTTCATGGGAACACAAAGTTTCTTTTCTTTTGCAAACTCCACTCCATAAATATATATGGGGAGGTACGAGTTCCAACTCGGTTTTACAGTGAAAACTGCAGGAATTTCATACCGGCACTAGGAATCAGACTGAGAAAAAAGACTAAAAAATTTTCCTGCAACCCGTTCCCATTGTGCTAGATGAAAGAAAGTCTCTCCACATGCTCAGTTCTCAGAGATAAGTGTGTGTGAAAGCCGTCGTTCAACTAGCTTTTTGGGAATACAAACTTACTTACACATGCAAACTCCATTCCATACATATATATGGGGAGGTACTAGCTCCAACTCGGTTTTACAGTGAAAACTGCTGGAACTTCAAACCGGCACTAGGAAACAGATTGAGAGACCAGAGTAAAAGTTACTCCTGCAACCCATTCCCTTTGTGCTAGATGAACGAATGTCTCTCCACATGCTCAATTCTGAGATATATGTGTTTTTGAAAGCCGTCCTTCAACTTGATATTTGGGAACACAAGTTTCTTTTCACTTGCAAACTCCACTCCCTACATATATATGGGAAGTACGAGCTCCAACACGGTTTTACAGAGAAAAATGCAGTAACTTCAAACCGGCACTAGGAAACAGACTGAGAAACCAGAGTAAAAGTTTCTCCTAAAACCCGTTCCATTTGTGCTAGATGAAAGAACGTCTCTCCACATGCTCAATTCTGAGAGAAATGTGTGTGTGAAAGCCGCCAATCACCTAGCTTTTTGGGAACACAAAGTTTCTTTTCACTAGAAAACACCAGTCCATACTATATATGGGGAGGTACGAGCTCCAAATCGGGTTTACAGTGAAAACTGCTGGAACTTCAAACCGGCACTAGGAAACAGACTGAGTATCCAGAGATAAAATTTCTCCTGCAACACGTTCCATTTGTGCTAGATGAACGAACGTCTCTCCACATGCTCAGTTCTGAGAGAAAAGTGTGTGTGAAAGCCGTCCTTAACCGAGCTTGTTGTTAACACAAAGTTTCTTTTCACTTAAAAACTCCACTCCATACATATATATGCTGAGGTACAAGCTCCAACTCGGTTTTACAGTGAAATCTGCAGGAAATTCAAACCGGCACTAGGAAACAGACTGACAAAAAATAGTTAAAATTTCTGCTGCAAACCGTTCCCTTTGTGCTAGATGAACGAACGTCTCTCCACATGCTCAGTTCTGAGAGAAAAGTGTGTCTGAAAGCCGTTCTTCAACTAGCTTGTTGGCAACACAAAATTTCTTTTCACTTACAAACTCCACTCCATACATATATTTGGGGAGGTACTAGCTCCAACTCGGTTTTACAGAGAAAACTGCAGGAAATTCAAACCAGCACTAGGAAACAGAATGAGATTCAAGAGAAAAAGTTTCCCCTGCAACCCGTTACCTTTGTGCTAGATGAACGAAAGTCTCTCCACATGTTCAGAACTGAGAGATAAGTGTGTGTGAAAGCCGTTCTTCAACTAGCTTGTTGGGAACACAAAGTTTCTTTTCACTTGCAAACTCTACTCCATACATTTATATGGCGAGGTACGAGCTCCAAATCGGTTTTACAGTGAAAACTGCAGGAATTTCAAAACGGCACTAGGAAACAGACTGAGATTCCAGAGTAAAAGTTACACCTGCAACCCGTTCCCATTGTGCTAGATGAACGAACGTCTCTCCACATGCTCAGTTCTGAGAGAAAAGTGTGTGTGAAAGCCGTCCTTAACCGAGCTTGTTGTTAACACAAAGTTTCTTTCACTTAAAAACTCCACTCCATACATATATATGCTGAGGTACAAGCTCCAACTCGGTTTTACAGTGAAATCTGCAGGAAATTCAAACCGGCACTAGGAAACAGACTGACAAAAAATAGTTAAAATTTCTGCTGCAAACCGTTCCCTTTGTGCTAGATGAACGAACGTCTCTCCACATACTCAGTTCTGAGAGATATGTGTGTGTGAAAGCCGTCCTTCAACTAGCTTGTTGGGAACACAAAGTTTCTTTTCACTTGCAAACTCCACTCCATAAATATATATGGGGAGGTACGAGCTCCAACTCGGTTTTACAGTGAAAAGTGCAGTAACTTCAATCCGGCACTAGGAAACACACTGAGAAACCAGAGTAAAATTTCTCCTGCAACCCGTTCATTTTGTGCTAGATGAACGAACGTCTTTCCACATGCTCAGTTCTGAGAGATAAGTGTGTGTGAAAGCAGTCCTTCACCTAGCTTGTTGGGAACTCAAAGATTCTTTTCACTTGCAAACCCCACTCCATAAATATATATGGGGAGGTACGAGCTCCAACTCTGTTTTACAGTGAAAACTGCAGGAAATTCAAACCGGCACTAGGAAACACTCTGAGGAATCAGAGAAAAAGTTTCTCCTGCAAACCGTTCCCTTTGTGCTAGATGAACGAACGTCTCACCACATGCTCAGTTCTGAGAGATAAGTGTGTGTGAAAGCCGTCCTTCAACTACCTTGTTGGGAACACAAAGTTTCTTTTCCTTTGCAAACTCCACTCCAAACATATATATGTGGAAGTACGAGCTCCAACTCGGTTTTACAGTGAAAACGGCAGGAACTTCAAACCGGCACTAGGAAACAGACTGAGAAACCAGAGAAAAGTTTCTCCTGCAACCCGTTCCCTTTGTGCTAGATGAACGAACATCTCTCCACATGCTCAGTTCTGAGAGATAAGTGTGAGTGAAAGCCGTCCTTCAACTAGCTTGTTGGGAACACAAAGCTTCTTTTCAGTTGCAAACTCCACTCCATACATATATATGGGGTGTTACGATCTCCAACTCGGTTTTACAGTGAAAACTGCAGGAACTTCATACCGGCACTAGGAAACAGACTGAGAAACCAGAGTAATAGATTCTCCTGCATCCCGTTCCCTTTGTGCTAGATGAACAAACGTCTCTCCACATGCTCCATTCTGAGAGAAATGTGTGTGTGAAAGCCGCCAATCACCTAGCTTTTTGGGAACACAAAGTTTCTTTTCACTAGAAAACACCAATCCATACTATATATAGGGAGGTACGAGCTCCAACTCGGGTTTACAGTGAAAACTGCTGGAACTTCAAACCGGCACTACGAAACAGACTGAGAATCCAGAGATAAAATTTCTCCTGCAACACGTTCCATTTGTGCTAGATGAACGAACGTCTCTCCACATGCTCAGTTCTGAGAGAAAATTGTGTCTGAAAGCCGTTCTTCACCTAGCTTGTTGGGAACACAAAATTTCTTTTCACTTACAAACTCCACTCCATACATATATATGGGGAGGTACTAGCTCCAACACGGTTTTACAGAGAAAACTGCAGGAAATTCAAACCAGCACTAAGAAACAGAATGAGAATCAAGAGAAAAAGTTTCCCCTGCAAACCGTTACCTTTGTGCTAGATAAACGAACGTCTCTCCACATGCTCAGATCTGAGAGATAAGTGTGTGTGAAAGCCGTCCTTCAACTAGCTTGTTGGGAACACAAAGTTTCTTTTCACTTGCAAACTCTAATCCATACATTTATATGGCGAGGTACGAGCTCCAAATCGGTTTTACAGTGAAAACTGCAGGAACTTCAAACCGGCACTAGGAAACAGACTGAGATTCCAGAGTAAAAGTTACACCTGCAACCCGTTCCCATTGTGCTAGATGAACGAACGTCTCTCCACATGCTCAGTTCTGAGAGATAAATGTGTGTGAAAGCCGTCCTTCACCTAGCTTGTTGGGAACACAAAGTTTCTTTTCAGTTGCTAATTCCACTCCATACATATATATGGGGAGTTACCAGCTCCAACTCGGTTTTACAGTGAAAACGGCAGGAACTTCAAACCGGCACTAGGAAACAGACAGAGATACCAGAGTAAAAGTTTCACCTGCATCACGTTCCATTTGTGCTAGATGAACGAACCTCTCTCCACATACTCAGTTCTGAGAGATATGTGTGAGTGAAAGCCGTCCTTCAACTAGCTTGTTGGGAACACAAAGTTTCTTTTCACTTGCAAAATCCACTCCATAAATATATATGGGGAGGTACGAGCTCCAACTCGGTTTTACAGTGAAAACGGCAGGAACTTCAAACCGGCACTAGGAAACAGACTGAGATACCAGAGTAAAAGTTTGTCTTGCAACCCGTTTCCTTTGTGCTAGATGAACGAACGTCTCTCCACATGCTCAGATCTGAGAGAAAAGTGTGTGTGAAAGCAGTCTTTCACCTAGCTATTTGTGAACACAAAGTTTCTTTTCACTTGCTAATTCCACTCTATACATATATATGGGGAGGTACGAGCTCCAACTCGGTTTTACAGTGAAAACTGCAGGAACTTCTAACCGGCACTAGGAAACAGACTGAGAAAAAAGAGTTAAAATTCCTGCTGCAAACCGTTCCCTTTGTGCTAGATGAAAGAACGTCTCTCCACATGCTCAGTTCTGAGAGATAAGTGTGTCTGAAAGCCGTCCTTCACCTAGTTTTTGGG
The DNA here is from genome assembly GCF_048773025.1 of Camelus bactrianus. NCBI lineage: Eukaryota > Metazoa > Chordata > Mammalia > Artiodactyla > Camelidae > Camelus > Camelus bactrianus. The sequence continues at coordinate 136,552,237 of NC_133539.1, read as the reverse complement.
AACACAAAGTTTCTTTTCAGTTGCAATCCCCAATCCATACATATATATGTGGAGGTACGAGCTCCAACTCGGTTTTACAGTGAAAACGGCAGGAACTTCAAACCGGAACTAGGAAACAGAGTGAGAAACCAGAGAAAAGTTTCTCCTGCAACCCGTTCCCTTTGTGCTAGATGAACGAACATCTCTCCACATGCTCAGTTCTGAGAGATAAGTGTAAGTGAAAGCCGTCCTTCACCTAGCTTGTTGGGAACACAAAGCTTCTTTTCAGTTGCAAACTCCACTCCATACATATATATGGGGTGGTACGATCTCCATCTCCGTTTTACAGTGAAAACTGCAGGAACTTCATACCGGCACTTGGAAACAGACTGAGAAACCAGAGAAATAGTTTCTCCTGCAACCCGTTCCCTTTGGGCTAGATGAACGAACGTCTCTCCACATGCTCAATTCTGAGAGAAATGTGTGTGTGAAAGCCGCCAATCACCTAGCTTTTTGGGAACACAAAGTTTCTTTTCACTAGAAAACACCACACCATACTATATATGGGGAGGTACGAGCTCCAACTCGGGTTTACAGTGAAAACTGCTGGAACTTCAAACCGGCACTAGGAAACAGACTGAGAATCCAGAGATAAAATTTCTCCTGCAACACGTTCCCTTTGTGCTAGATGAACGAACGTCTCTCCACATGCTCAATTCTGAGAGAAAAGTGTGAGTGAAAGCCGTCCTTCACCTAGCTTCTTGTTAACACAAAGTTTCATTTCACTTAAAAACTCCACTCCATACATATATATGTGGAGGTACGAGCTCCAACTCGGTTTTACAGTGAAAACGGCAGGAACTTCAAACCGGCACTAGGAAACAGACTGAGAAACCAGAGAAAAGTTTCTCCTGCAACCCGTTCCCTTTGTGCTAGATGAACGAACATCTCTCCACATGCTCAGTTGTGAGAGATAAGTGTGAGTGAAAGCCGTTCTTCAACTAGCTTGTTGGGAACACAAAGCTTCTTTTCAGTTGCAAACTCCACTCCATACATATATATGGGGTGGTACGATCTCCAACTCGGTTTTACAGTGAAAACTGCAGGAAATTCATACCGGCACTAGGAAACAGACAGAGAAACCAGAGTAATAGTTTCTCCTGCATCCCGTTCCCTTTGTGCTAGATGAACGAACGTCTCTCCACATGCTCAGTTCTGAGAGAAAAGTGTGTGTGAAAGCCGTCCTTCACCTAGCTAGTTGTTAACACAAAGTTTCTTTTCACTTAAAAACTCCACTCCATACATATATATGCTGAGGTACAAGCTCCAACTCGGTTTTACAGTGAAATCTGCAGGAAATTCAAAACGGCACTAGGAAAAAGACTGACAAATAATAGTTATAATTTCTGCTGCAAACCGTTCCCTTTGTGCTAGATGAACGAACGTCTCTCCACATGCTCAGTTCTGAGAGAAAAGTGTGTCTGAAAGCCGTTCTTCACCTAGCTTGTTGGGAACACAAAATTTCTTTTCACATACAAACTCCACTCCATACATATATATGGGGAGGTACTAGCTCCAACTCGGTTTTACAGAGAAAACTGCAGGAAATTCAAACCAGCACTAGGAAACAGAATGAGAATCAAGAGAAAAAGTTTCCCCTGCAACCCGTTACCTTTGTGCAAGATGAACGAAAGACTCTCCACATGCTCAGATCTGAGAGATAAGTGTGTGTGAAAGCCGTTCTTCAACTAGCTTGTTGGGAACACAAAGTTTCTTTTCACTTGCAAACTCTACTCCATACATTTATATGGCGAGGTACGAGCTCCAAATCGGTTTTACAGTGAAAACTGCAGGAACTTCAAACCGGCACTAGGAAACAGACTGTGATTCCAGAGTAAAAGTTACACCTGCAACCCGTTCCCATTGTGCTAGATGAACGAACGTCTCTCCACATGCTCAGTTCTGAGAGATAAGTGTGTGTGAAAGCCGTCCTTCACCTATCTTGTTGGGAACACAAAGCTTCTTTTCAGTTGCAAACTCCACTCCATACATATATATGGGGAGGTACGAGCGCCAACTCTGTTTTACAGTGAAAACTGCAGGAAATTCAAACCGGCACTAGGAAACACTCTGAGGAATCAGAGAAAAAGTTTCTCCTGCAAACCGTTCCCTTTGTGCTAGATGAACGAACGTCTCACCACATGCTCAGTTCTGAGAGATAAGTGTGTGTGAAAGCCGTCCTTCAACTACCTTGTTGGGAACACAAAGTTTCTTTTCCTTTGCAAACTCCACTCCAAACATATATATGTGGAAGTACGAGCTCCAACTCGGTTTTACAGTGAAAACGGCAGGAACTTCAAACCGGCACTAGGAAACAGACTGAGAAACCAGAGAAAAGTTTCTCCTGCAACCCGTTCCCTTTGTGCTAGATGAACGAACATCTCTCCACATGCTCAGTTCTGAGAGATAAGTGTGAGTGAAAGCCGTCCTTCAACTAGCTTGTTGGGAACACAAAGCTTCTTTTCAGTTGCAAACTCCACTCCATACATATATATGGGGTGTTACGATCTCCAACTCGGTTTTACAGTGAAAACTGCAGGAACTTCATACCGGCACTAGGAAACAGACTGAGAAACCAGAGTAATAGATTCTCCTGCATCCCGTTCCCTTTGTGCTAGATGAACAAACGTCTCTCCACATGCTCCATTCTGAGAGAAATGTGTGTGTGAAAGCCGCCAATCACCTAGCTTTTTGGGAACACAAAGTTTCTTTTCACTAGAAAACACCAATCCATACTATATATAGGGAGGTACGAGCTCCAACTCGGGTTTACAGTGAAAACTGCTGGAACTTCAAACCGGCACTACGAAACAGACTGAGAATCCAGAGATAAAATTTCTCCTGCAACACGTTCCATTTGTGCTAGATGAACGAACGTCTCTCCACATGCTCAGTTCTGAGAGAAAATTGTGTCTGAAAGCCGTTCTTCACCTAGCTTGTTGGGAACACAAAATTTCTTTTCACTTACAAACTCCACTCCATACATATATATGGGGAGGTACTAGCTCCAACACGGTTTTACAGAGAAAACTGCAGGAAATTCAAACCAGCACTAAGAAACAGAATGAGAATCAAGAGAAAAAGTTTCCCCTGCAAACCGTTACCTTTGTGCTAGATAAACGAACGTCTCTCCACATGCTCAGATCTGAGAGATAAGTGTGTGTGAAAGCCGTCCTTCAACTAGCTTGTTGGGAACACAAAGTTTCTTTTCACTTGCAAACTCTAATCCATACATTTATATGGCGAGGTACGAGCTCCAAATCGGTTTTACAGTGAAAACTGCAGGAACTTCAAACCGGCACTAGGAAACAGACTGAGATTCCAGAGTAAAAGTTACACCTGCAACCCGTTCCCATTGTGCTAGATGAACGAACGTCTCTCCACATGCTCAGTTCTGAGAGATAAATGTGTGTGAAAGCCGTCCTTCACCTAGCTTGTTGGGAACACAAAGTTTCTTTTCAGTTGCTAATTCCACTCCATACATATATATGGGGAGTTACCAGCTCCAACTCGGTTTTACAGTGAAAACGGCAGGAACTTCAAACCGGCACTAGGAAACAGACAGAGATACCAGAGTAAAAGTTTCACCTGCATCACGTTCCATTTGTGCTAGATGAACGAACCTCTCTCCACATACTCAGTTCTGAGAGATATGTGTGAGTGAAAGCCGTCCTTCAACTAGCTTGTTGGGAACACAAAGTTTCTTTTCACTTGCAAAATCCACTCCATAAATATATATGGGGAGGTACGAGCTCCAACTCGGTTTTACAGTGAAAACGGCAGGAACTTCAAACCGGCACTAGGAAACAGACTGAGATACCAGAGTAAAAGTTTGTCTTGCAACCCGTTTCCTTTGTGCTAGATGAACGAACGTCTCTCCACATGCTCAGATCTGAGAGAAAAGTGTGTGTGAAAGCAGTCTTTCACCTAGCTATTTGTGAACACAAAGTTTCTTTTCACTTGCTAATTCCACTCTATACATATATATGGGGAGGTACGAGCTCCAACTCGGTTTTACAGTGAAAACTGCAGGAACTTCTAACCGGCACTAGGAAACAGACTGAGAAAAAAGAGTTAAAATTCCTGCTGCAAACCGTTCCCTTTGTGCTAGATGAAAGAACGTCTCTCCACATGCTCAGTTCTGAGAGATAAGTGTGTCTGAAAGCCGTCCTTCACCTAGTTTTTGGGAACACAAAGTTTCTTTTCAGTTGCAATCCCCAATCCATACATATATATGTGGAGGTACGAGCTCCAACTCGGTTTTACAGTGAAAACGGCAGGAACTTCAAACCGGAACTAGGAAACAGAGTGAGAAACCAGAGAAAAGTTTCTCCTGCAACCCGTTCCCTTTGTGCTAGATGAACGAACATCTCTCCACATGCTCAGTTCTGAGAGATAAGTGTAAGTGAAAGCCGTCCTTCACCTAGCTTGTTGGGAACACAAAGCTTCTTTTCAGTTGCAAACTCCACTCCATACATATATATGGGGTGGTACGATCTCCATCTCCGTTTTACAGTGAAAACTGCAGGAACTTCATACCGGCACTTGGAAACAGACTGAGAAACCAGAGAAATAGTTTCTCCTGCAACCCGTTCCCTTTGGGCTAGATGAACGAACGTCTCTCCACATGCTCAATTCTGAGAGAAATGTGTGTGTGAAAGCCGCCAATCACCTAGCTTTTTGGGAACACAAAGTTTCTTTTCACTAGAAAACACCACACCATACTATATATGGGGAGGTACGAGCTCCAACTCGGGTTTACAGTGAAAACTGCTGGAACTTCAAACCGGCACTAGGAAACAGACTGAGAATCCAGAGATAAAATTTCTCCTGCAACACGTTCCCTTTGTGCTAGATGAACGAACGTCTCTCCACATGCTCAATTCTGAGAGAAAAGTGTGAGTGAAAGCCGTCCTTCACCTAGCTTCTTGTTAACACAAAGTTTCATTTCACTTAAAAACTCCACTCCATACATATATATGTGGAGGTACGAGCTCCAACTCGGTTTTACAGTGAAAACGGCAGGAACTTCAAACCGGCACTAGGAAACAGACTGAGAAACCAGAGAAAAGTTTCTCCTGCAACCCGTTCCCTTTGTGCTAGATGAACGAACATCTCTCCACATGCTCAGTTCTGAGAGATAAGTGTGAGTGAAAGCCGTTCTTCAACTAGCTTGTTGGGAACACAAAGCTTCTTTTCAGTTGCAAACTCCACTCCATACATATATATGGGGTGGTACGATCTCCAACTCGGTTTTACAGTGAAAACTGCAGGAAATTCATACCGGCACTAGGAAACAGACAGAGAAACCAGAGTAATAGTTTCTCCTGCATCCCGTTCCCTTTGTGCTAGATGAACGAACGTCTCTCCACATGCTCAGTTCTGAGAGAAAAGTGTGTGTGAAAGCCGTCCTTCACCTAGCTAGTTGTTAACACAAAGTTTCTTTTCACTTAAAAACTCCACTCCATACATATATATGCTGAGGTACAAGCTCCAACTCGGTTTTACAGTGAAATCTGCAGGAAATTCAAAACGGCACTAGGAAAAAGACTGACAAATAATAGTTATAATTTCTGCTGCAAACCGTTCCCTTTGTGCTAGATGAACGAACGTCTCTCCACATGCTCAGTTCTGAGAGAAAAGTGTGTCTGAAAGCCGTTCTTCACCTAGCTTGTTGGGAACACAAAATTTCTTTTCACATACAAACTCCACTCCATACATATATATGGGGAGGTACTAGCTCCAACTCGGTTTTACAGAGAAAACTGCAGGAAATTCAAACCAGCACTAGGAAACAGAATGAGAATCAAGAGAAAAAGTTTCCCCTGCAACCCGTTACCTTTGTGCAAGATGAACGAAAGACTCTCCACATGCTCAGATCTGAGAGATAAGTGTGTGTGAAAGCCGTTCTTCAACTAGCTTGTTGGGAACACAAAGTTTCTTTTCACTTGCAAACTCTACTCCATACATTTATATGGCGAGGTACGAGCTCCAAATCGGTTTTACAGTGAAAACTGCAGGAACTTCAAACCGGCACTAGGAAACAGACTGTGATTCCAGAGTAAAAGTTACACCTGCAACCCGTTCCCATTGTGCTAGATGAACGAACGTCTCTCCACATGCTCAGTTCTGAGAGATAAGTGTGTGTGAAAGCCGTCCTTCACCTATCTTGTTGGGAACACAAAGCTTCTTTTCAGTTGCAAACTCCACTCCATACATATATATGGGGAGGTACGAGCGCCAACTCGGTTTTACAGGGTAAACTGCAGGATATTCATACCAGAACTAGGAATCAGACTGAGAAACCAGAGTAATAGTTTCTCCTGCTACCCGTTCCCTTTGTGCTAGATGAACGAACGTCTCTCCACATGCTAATTTCTGAGAGAAATGTGTGTGTGAAAGACGCCTTCACCTAGCTTTTTGGGAACACAAAGTTTCTTTTCACTTGCAAACGCCACTCCATACATATATATGGGGAGGTACGAGCTCCAACTCGGTTTTACAGTGAAAACTGCAGGAAATTCTAACCGGCACTAGGAAACAGACTGAGAAAAAAGTGTTAAAATTCCTGCTGCAAACCGTTCCCTTTGTGCTAGATGAAAGAACGTCTCTCCACATGCTCAGTTCTGAGAGATAAGTGTGTCTGAAAGCCGTACTTCACCTAGCTTGTTGGGAACACAAAATTTCTTTTCACTTACAAACTCCACTCCATACATATATATGTGGAGGTACGAGCTCCAACTCGGTTTTACAGTGAAAACGGCAGGAACTTCAAACCGGCACTAGGAAACAGACTGAGAAACCAGAGAAAATTTTCTCCTGCAACCCGTTCCCTTTGTGCTAGATGAACGAACATCTCTCCACATGCTCAGTTCTGAGAGATAAGTGTAAGTGAAAGCCGTCCTTCACCTAGCTTGTTGGGAACACAAAGCTTCTTTTCAGTTGCAAACTCCACTCCATACTTATATATGGGGTGGTACGATCTCCATCTCGGTTTTACAGTGAAAACTGCAGGAACTTCATACCGGCACTAGGAAACAGACTGAGAAACCAGAGTAATAGTTGCTCCTGCAACCCGTTCCCTTTGTGCTAGATGAACGAACGTCTCTCCACATGCTCAATTCTGAGAGAAATGTGTGGTGAAAGCCGCCAATCACCTAGCTTTTTGGGAACACAAAGTTTCCTTTCACTAGAAAACACCACTCCATACTATATATGGGGAGGTACGAGCTCCAACTCGGGTTTACAGTGAAAACTGCTGGAACTTCAAACCGGCACTAGGAAACAGACTGAGAATCCAGAGATAAAATTTCTCCTGCAACACGTTCCCTTTTTGCTAGATGAACGAACGTCTCTCCACATGCTCAATTCTGAGAGAAAAGTGTGTGTGAAAGCCCTCCTTCACCTAGCTTCTTGTTAACACAAAGTTTCTTTTCATTTAAAAACTCCACTCCATACATATATATGCTGAGGTACAAGCTACAACTCGGTTTTACAGTGAAATCTGCAGGAAATTCAAACCGGCACTAGTAAACAGACTGACAAAAAATAGTTAAAATTTCTGCTGCAATCCGTTCCCTTTGTGCTAGATGAACGAACGTCTCTCCACATGCTCAGTTCTGAGAGAAAAGTGTGTCGGAAAGCCGTACTTCACCTAGCTTGTTGGGAACACAAAATTTCTTTTCACTTACAAACTCCACTCCATACATATATATGGGGAGGTACTAGCTCCAACTCGGTTATACAGTGAAAACTGCACTAAATTCAAACCAGCACTAGGAAATAGAATGAGAATCAAGAGAAAAAGTTTCCCCTGAAACCCGTTACCTTTGTGCTAGATGAACGAAAGTCTCTCCACATGCTCAGATCTGAGAGATAATTGTGTGTGAAAGCCGTCCTTCAACTAGCTTGTTGGGAACACAAAGATTCTTTTCACTTACAAACTCCATTCCATACACATATATTGTGAGGTACGAGCTCCAACTCGATTTTACAGTGAAAACTGCAGGATTTTCAAACCGGCACTTGGAAACAGACTGAGAAAACAGAGTAAAAGTTTCTCCTGCAACCGGTTCCCTTTGTGCTAGATGAACGAACGTCTCTCCACATGCTCAGTTCTGAGAGATAAGTGTGTGTGAAAGCCGTCCTTCAACTACCTTGTTGGGAACACAAAGTTTCTTTTCCTTTGCAAACTCCACTCCAAACATATATATGTGGAAGTACGAGCTCCAACTCGGTTTTACAGTGAAAACGGCAGGAACTTCAAACCGGCACTAGGAAACAGACTGAGAAACCAGAGAAAAGTTTCTCCTGCAACCCGTTCCCTTTGTGCTAGATGAACGAACATCTCTCCACATGCTCAGTTCTGAGAGATAAGTGTGAGTGAAAGCCGTCCTTCAACTAGCTTGTTGGGAACACAAAGCTTCTTTTCAGTTGCAAACTCCACTCCATACATATATATGGGGTGTTACGATCTCCAACTCGGTTTTACAGTGAAAACTGCAGGAACTTCATACCGGCACTAGGAAACAGACTGAGAAACCAGAGTAATAGATTCTCCTGCATCCCGTTCCCTTTGTGCTAGATGAACAAACGTCTCTCCACATGCTCCATTCTGAGAGAAATGTGTGTGTGAAAGCCGCCAATCACCTAGCTTTTTGGGAACACAAAGTTTCTTTTCACTAGAAAACACCAATCCATACTATATATAGGGAGGTACGAGCTCCAACTCGGGTTTACAGTGAAAACTGCTGGAACTTCAAACCGGCACTACGAAACAGACTGAGAATCCAGAGATAAAATTTCTCCTGCAACACGTTCCATTTGTGCTAGATGAACGAACGTCTCTCCACATGCTCAGTTCTGAGAGAAAATTGTGTCTGAAAGCCGTTCTTCACCTAGCTTGTTGGGAACACAAAATTTCTTTTCACTTACAAACTCCACTCCATACATATATATGGGGAGGTACTAGCTCCAACTCGGTTTTACAGAGAAAACTGCAGGAAATTCAAACCAGCACTAAGAAACAGAATGAGAATCAAGAGAAAAAGTTTCCCCTGCAAACCGTTACCTTTGTGCTAGATAAACGAACGTCTCTCCACATGCTCAGATCTGAGAGATAAGTGTGTGTGAAAGCCGTCCTTCAACTAGCTTGTTGGGAACACAAAGTTTCTTTTCACTTGCAAACTCTAATCCATACATTTATATGGCGAGGTACGAGCTCCAAATCGGTTTTACAGTGAAAAATGCAGGAACTTCAAACCGGCACTAGGAAACAGACTGAGATTCCAGAGTAAAAGTTACACCTGCAACCCGTTCCCATTGTGCTAGATGAACGAACGTCTCTCCACATGCTCAGTTCTGAGAGATAAATGTGTGTGAAAGCCGTCCTTCACCTAGCTTGTTGGGAACACAAAGTTTCTTTTCAGTTGCTAATTCCACTCCATACATATATATGGGGAGTTACCAGCTCCAACTCGGTTTTACAGTGAAAACGGCAGGAACTTCAAACCGGCACTAGGAAACAGACAGAGATACCAGAGTAAAAGTTTCACCTGCATCACGTTCCATTTGTGCTAGATGAACGAACGTCTCTCCACATACTCAGTTCTGAGAGATATGTGTGAGTGAAAGCCGTCCTTCAACTAGCTTGTTGGGAACACAAAGTTTCTTTTCACTTGCAAAATCCACTCCATAAATATATATGGGGAGGTACGAGCTCCAACTCGGTTTTACAGTGAAAACGGCAGGAACTTCAAACCGGCACTAGGAAACAGACTGAGATACCAGAGTAAAAGTTTGTCTTGCAACCCGTTTCCTTTGTGCTAGATGAACGAACGTCTCTCCACATGCTCAGTTCTGAGAGAAAAGTGTGTGTGAAAGCAGTCTTTCACCTAGCTATTTGTGAACACAAAGTTTCTTTTCACTTGCTAATTCCACTCTATACATATATATGGGGAGGTACGAGCTCCAACTCGGTTTTACAGTGAAAACTGCAGGAACTTCTAACCGGCACTAGGAAACAGACTGAGAAAAAAGAGTTAAAATTCCTGCTGCAAACCGTTCCCTTTGTGCTAGATGAAAGAACGTCTCTCCACATGCTCAGTTCTGAGAGATAAGTGTGTCTGAAAGCCGTCCTTCACCTAGCTTTTTGGGAACACAAAGTTTCTTTTCAGTTGCAATCCCCAATCCATACATATATATGTGGAGGTACGAGCTCCAACTCGGTTTTACAGTGAAAACGGCAGGAACTTCAAACCGGAACTAGGAAACAGAGTGAGAAACCAGAGAAAAGTTTCTCCTGCAACCCGTTCCCTTTGTGCTAGATGAACGAACATCTCTCCACATGCTCAGTTCTGAGAGATAAGTGTAAGTGAAAGCCGTCCTTCACCTAGCTTGTTGGGAACACAAAGCTTCTTTTCAGTTGCAAACTCCACTCCATACATATATATGGGGTGGTACGATCTCCATCTCCGTTTTACAGTGAAAACTGCAGGAACTTCATACCGGCACTTGGAAACAGACTGAGAAACCAGAGTAATAGTTTCTCCTGCAACCCGTTCCCTTTGGGCTAGATGAACGAACGTCTCTCCACATGCTCAATTCTGAGAGAAATGTGTGTGTGAAAGCCGCCAATCACCTAGCTTTTTGGGAACACAAAGTTTCTTTTCACTAGAAAACACCACACCATACTATATATGGGGAGGTACGAGCTCCAACTCGGGTTTACAGTGAAAACTGCTGGAACTTCAAACCGGCACTAGGAAACAGACTGAGAATCCAGAGATAAAATTTCTCCTGCAACACGTTCCCTTTGTGCTAGATGAACGAACGTCTCTCCACATGCTCAATTCTGAGAGAAAAGTGTGAGTGAAAGCCGTCCTTCACCTAGCTTCTTGTTAACACAAAGTTTCTTTTCACTTAAAAACTCCACTCCATACATATATATGTGGAGGTACGAGCTCCAACTCGGTTTTACAGTGAAAACGGCAGGAACTTCAAACCGGCACTAGGAAACAGACTGAGAAACCAGAGAAAAGTTTCTCCTGCAACCCGTTCCCTTTGTGCTAGATGAACGAACATCTCTCCACATGCTCAGTTCTGAGAGATAAGTGTGAGTGAAAGCCGTTCTTCAACTAGCTTGTTGGGAACACAAAGCTTCTTTTCAGTTGCAAACTCCACTCCATACATATATATGGGGTGGTACGATCTCCAACTCGGTTTTACAGTGAAAACTGCAGGAAATTCATACCGGCACTAGGAAACAGACAGAGAAACCAGAGTAATAGTTTCTCCTGCATCCCGTTCCCTTTGTGCTAGATGAACGAACGTCTCTCCACATGCTCAGTTCTGAGAGAAAATTGTGTGTGAAAGCCGTCCTTCACCTAGCTAGTTGTTAACACAAAGTTTCTTTTCACTTAAAAACTCCACTCCATACATATATATGCTGAGGTACAAGCTCCAACTCGGTTTTACAGTGAAATCTGCAGGAAATTCAAAACGGCACTAGGAAAAAGACTGACAAATAATAGTTATAATTTCTGCTGCAAACCGTTCCCTTTGTGCTAGATGAACGAACGTCTCTCCACATGCTCAGTTCTGAGAGAAAAGTGTGTCTGAAAGCCGTTCTTCACCTAGCTTGTTGGGAACACAAAATTTCTTTTCACATACAAACTCCACTCCATACATATATATGGGGAGGTACTAGCTCCAACTCGGTTTTACAGAGAAAACTGCAGGAAATTCAAACCAGCACTAGGAAACAGAATGAGAATCAAGAGAAAAAGTTTCCCCTGCAACCCGTTACCTTTGTGCAAGATGAACGAAAGACTCTCCACATGCTCAGATCTGAGAGATAAGTGTGTGTGAAAGCCGTTCTTCAACTAGCTTGTTGGGAACACAAAGTTTCTTTTCACTTGCAAACTCTACTCCATACATTTATATGGCGAGGTACGAGCTCCAAATCGGTTTTACAGTGAAAACTGCAGGAACTTCAAACCGGCACTAGGAAACAGACTGTGATTCCAGAGTAAAAGTTACACCTGCAACCCGTTCCCATTGTGCTAGATGAACGAACGTCTCTCCACATGCTCAGTTCTGAGAGATAAGTGTGTGTGAAAGCCGTCCTTCACCTATCTTGTTGGGAACACAAAGCTTCTTTTCAGTTGCAAACTCCACTCCATACATATATATGGGGAGGTACGAGCGCCAACTCGGTTTTACAGGGTAAACTGCAGGATATTCATACCAGAACTAGGAATCAGACTGAGAAACCAGAGTAATAGTTTCTCCTGCTACCCGTTCCCTTTGTGCTAGATGAACGAACGTCTCTCCACATGCTAATTTCTGAGAGAAATGTGTGTGTGAAAGACGCCTTCACCTAGCTTTTTGGGAACACAAAGTTTCTTTTCACTTGCAAACGCCACTCCATACATATATATGGGGAGGTACGAGCTCCAACTCGGTTTTACAGTGAAAACTGCAGGAAATTCTAACCGGCACTAGGAAACAGACTGAGAAAAAAGTGTTAAAATTCCTGCTGCAAACCGTTCCCTTTGTGCTAGATGAAAGAACGTCTCTCCACATGCTCAGTTCTGAGAGATAAGTGTGTCTGAAAGCCGTCCTTCACCTAGCTTTTTGGGAACACAAAGTTTCTTTTCAGTTGCAATCCCCACTCCATACATATATATGTGGAGGTACGAGCTCCAACTCGGTTTTACAGTGAAAACGGCAGGAACTTCAAACCGGCACTAGGAAACAGACTGAGAAACCAGAGAAAATTTTCTCCTGCAACCCGTTCCCTTTGTGCTACATGAACGAACATCTCTCCACATGCTCAGTTCTGAGAGATAAGTGTAAGTGAAAGCCGTCCTTCACCTAGCTTGTTGGGAACACAAAGCTTCTTTTCAGTTGCAAACTCCACTCCATACTTATATATGGGGTGGTACGATCTCCATCTCGGTTTTACAGTGAAAACTGCAGGAACTTCATACCGGCACTAGGAAACAGACTGAGAAACCAGAGTAATAGTTGCTCCTGCAACCCGTTCCCTTTGTGCTAGATGAACGAACGTCTCTCCACATGCTCAATTCTGAGAGAAATGTGTGGTGAAAGCCGCCAATCACCTAGCTTTTTGGGAACACAAAGTTTCCTTTCACTAGAAAACACCACTCCATACTATATATGGGGAGGTACGAGCTCCAACTCGGGTTTACAGTGAAAACTGCTGGAACTTCAAACCGGCACTAGGAAACAGACTGAGAATCCAGAGATAAAATTTCTCCTGCAACACGTTCCCTTTTTGCTAGATGAACGAACGTCTCTCCACATGCTCAATTCTGAGAGAAAAGTGTGTGTGAAAGCCCTCCTTCACCTAGCTTCTTGTTAACACAAAGTTTCTTTTCACTTAAAAACTCCACTCCATACATATATATGCTGAGGTACAAGCTACAACTCGGTTTTACAGTGAAATCTGCAGGAAATTCAAACCGGCACTAGTAAACAGACTGACAAAAAATAGTTAAAATTTCTGCTGCAATCCGTTCCCTTTGTGCTAGATGAACGAACGTCTCTCCACATGCTCAGTTCTGAGAGAAAAGTGTGTCGGAAAGCCGTACTTCACCTAGCTTGTTGGGAACACAAAATTTCTTTTCACTTACAAACTCCACTCCATACATATATATGGGGAGGTACTAGCTCCAACTCGGTTATACAGTGAAAACTGCACTAAATTCAAACCAGCACTAGGAAATAGAATGAGAATCAAGAGAAAAAGTTTCCCCTGCAACCCGTTACCTTTGTGCTAGATGAACGAAAGTCTCTCCACATGCTCAGATCTGAGAGATAATTGTGTGTGAAAGCCGTCCTTCAAATAGCTTGTTGGGAACACAAAGTTTCTTTTCACTTGCAAACTCTACTCCATACATATATATGGGGAGGTACGAGCTCCAAATCGGTTTTACAGTGAAAACTGCAGGAACATCAAACCGGCACTAGGAAACAGACTTAGAATCCAGAGTAAAAGTTACACCTGAAACCCGTTCCCATTGTGCTAGATGAACGAACGTCTCTCCACATGCTCAGTTCTGAGAGATAAATGTGTGTGAAAGCCGTCCTTCACCTAGCTTGTTGGGAACACAAAGTTTCTTTTCAGTTGCAAACTCTACTCCATACATATATATGGGGAGATACTAGCCCCAACTCGGTTTTACAGTGAAAACTGCAGTAACTTCAAACCGGCAGTAGGAAACAGACAGAGATACCAGAGTAAAAGTTTCACCTCCATCACGTTCCTTTTGTGCTAGATGAACGAACGTCTCTCCACATACTCAGTTCTGAGAGATATATGTGTGTGAAAGCCGTCCTTCAACTAGCGTGTTGGGAACACAAAGTTTCTTTTCACTTGCAAACTCCACTCCATAAATATATATGGGGAGGTACGAGCTCCAACTCGGTTTTACAGTGAAAACTCAGGAACTTCAAACCGACACTAGGAAACAGACTGAGAAACCAGAGTAATAGTTTCTCCTGCAACCAGTTCCCTTTATGCTAGATGAACGAACGTCTCTCCACATGCTCAGTTCTGAGAGAAAATTGTGTGTGAAAGCCGTCCTTCACCTTGGTTGTTGGGAACACAAAGTATCTTTTCAGTTACAAACTCCACTCCATACATATATATGGGGAAGTATGTGCTCCAACTCGATTTTACAGTGAAAACTACAGGAACTTCAAACCGGCACTAGGAAACAGACTGAGAAAGCAGAGTAATATTTCTCCTGCAACCCGTTCCCTTTTTGCTAGATGAACGAACGTCTCTCCACATGCTCAGTTCTGAGAGAAAATTGTGTGTGAAAGCCGTACTTCACCTAGCTTGTTGGGAACACAAAGTATCTTTTCAGTTACAAACTCCACTCCATACATATATATGGGGAGGTACGAGCTCCAACTCGGTTTTACAGTGAAAACTGCAGGAACTTATAACCGGCACTAGGAAACAGACTGAGAAACCAGAATAAAAGTTTCTCCTGCATCCCGTTCCCTTTGAGCTACATGAACGAACGTCTCTCCACATGCTCAGTTCTCAGAGATAATTGTGTGTGAAAGCCATACTTCAACAAGCTTGTTGGGAATACAAACTTACTTTTCACCTGCAAACTCCACTCCCTACATATATATGGGGAGGTACTAGCTCCAAATCGGTTTTACAGTGAAAACTGCTGTAACTTCAAAACGGCACTAGGAAATCTACTGAGAAACCAGAGTAAAAGTTTCTCCTGCAACCCGTTCTCTTTGTGCTAGATGAACGAACGTCTCTCCACATGCTCAGTTCTGAGAGATAAGTGTGTGTGAAAGCCCTCCTTCACCTAGCTTGTTGGGAACACAAAGTTTCTTTTCACTTGCAAACTACACTCCATACATATATAAGGGAGGTACAATCTCCAACTCGCTTTTACAGTGAAAACTGCAGGAACTTCAAACCGGCACTAGGAAACAGACTGAGAAACCAGAGTAATAGTTTCCCCTGCAAACCCTTCCATTTGTGCTAGATGAACGAACGTCTCTCCACATGCTCAGTTCTGAGAGATAAGTGTGTGTGAAAGCCGTACTTCACCTAGCTTGTTGGGAACACAAATTTTCTTTTCAGTTGCAAACTCCACTCCATAAATATATATGGGGAGGTACGAGTTCCAACTCGGTTTTACAGTGAAAACTGCAGGAATTTCAAACAGGCACTAGGAAACAGACTGAGAAACCAGAGTAAAAGTTTCTCCTGCAACCCGTTTTCTTTGTGCTAGATGAACGAACGTCTCTCCACATGCTCAGTTCTGAGAGATAAGTGTGTCTGAAAGCCGTCCTTCACCTAGCTTTTTGGGAACACAAAGTTTCTTTTCAGTTGCAATCCCCACTCCATACATATATATGTGGAGGTACGAGCTCCAACTCGGTTTTACAGTGAAAACGGCAGGAACTTCAAACCGGCACTAGGAAACAGACTGAGAAACCAGAGAAAATTTTCTCCTGCAACCCGTTCCCTTTGTGCTAGATGAACGAACATCTCTCCACATGCTCAGTTCTGAGAGATAAGTGTAAGTGAAAGCCGTCCTTCACCTAGCTTGTTGGGAACACAAAGCTTCTTTTCAGTTGCAAACATCCACTCCATACTTATATATGGGGTGGTACGATCTCCATCTCGGTTTTACAGTGAAAACTGCAGGAACTTCATACCGGCACTAGGAAACAGACTGAGAAACCAGAGTAATAGTTGCTCCTGCAACCCGTTCCCTTTGTGCTAGATGAACGAACGTCTCTCCACATGCTCAATTCTGAGAGAAATGTGTGGTGAAAGCCGCCAATCACCTAGCTTTTTGGGAACACAAAGTTTCCTTTCACTAGAAAACACCACTCCATACTATATATGGGGAGGTACGAGCTCCAACTCGGGTTTACAGTGAAAACTGCTGGAACTTCAAACCGGCACTAGGAAACAGACTGAGAATCCAGAGATAAAATTTCTCCTGCAACACGTTCCCTTTTTGCTAGATGAACGAACGTCTCTCCACATGCTCAATTCTGAGAGAAAAGTGTGTGTGAAAGCCCTCCTTCACCTAGCTTCTTGTTAACACAAAGTTTCTTTTCACTTAAAAACTCCACTCCATACATATATATGCTGAGGTACAAGCTACAACTCGGTTTTACAGTGAAATCTGCAGGAAATTCAAACCGGCACTAGTAAACAGACTGACAAAAAATAGTTAAAATTTCTGCTGCAATCCGTTCCCTTTGTGCTAGATGAACGAACGTCTCTCCACATGCTCAGTTCTGAGAGAAAAGTGTGTCGGAAAGCCGTACTTCACCTAGCTTGTTGGGAACACAAAATTTCTTTTCACTTACAAACTCCACTCCATACATATATATGGGGAGGTACTAGCTCCAACTCGGTTATACAGTGAAAACTGCACTAAATTCAAACCAGCACTAGGAAATAGAATGAGAATCAAGAGAAAAAGTTTCCCCTGCAACCCGTTACCTTTGTGCTAGATGAACGAAAGTCTCTCCACATGCTCAGATCTGAGAGATAATTGTGTGTGAAAGCCGTCCTTCAACTAGCTTGTTGGGAACACAAAGATTCTTTTCACTTACAAACTCCATTCCATACACATATATTGTGAGGTACGAGCTCCAACTCGATTTTACAGTGAAAACTGCAGGATATTCAAACCGGCACTTGGAAACAGACTGAGAAAACAGAGTAAAAGTTTCTCCTGCAACCGGTTCCCTTTGTGCTAGATGAACGAACGTCTCTCCACATGCTCAGTTCTGAGAGATAAGTGTGTGTGAAAGCCGTCCTTCAACTACCTTGTTGGGAACACAAAGTTTCTTTTCCTTTGCAAACTCCACTCCAAACATATATATGTGGAAGTACGAGCTCCAACTCGGTTTTACAGTGAAAACGGCAGGAACTTCAAACCGGCACTAGGAAACAGACTGAGAAACCAGAGAAAAGTTTCTCCTGCAACCCGTTCCCTTTGTGCTAGATGAACGAACATCTCTCCACATGCTCAGTTCTGAGAGATAAGTGTGAGTGAAAGCCGTCCTTCAACTAGCTTGTTGGGAACACAAAGCTTCTTTTCAGTTGCAAACTCCACTCCATACATATATATGGGGTGTTACGATCTCCAACTCGGTTTTACAGTGAAAACTGCAGGAACTTCATACCGGCACTAGGAAACAGACTGAGAAACCAGAGTAATAGATTCTCCTGCATCCCGTTCCCTTTGTGCTAGATGAACAAACGTCTCTCCACATGCTCCATTCTGAGAGAAATGTGTGTGTGAAAGCCGCCAATCACCTAGCTTTTTGGGAACACAAAGTTTCTTTTCACTAGAAAACACCAATCCATACTATATATAGGGAGGTACGAGCTCCAACTCGGGTTTACAGTGAAAACTGCTGGAACTTCAAACCGGCACTACGAAACAGACTGAGAATCCAGAGATAAAATTTCTCCTGCAACACGTTCCATTTGTGCTAGATGAACGAACGTCTCTCCACATGCTCAGTTCTGAGAGAAAATTGTGTCTGAAAGCCGTTCTTCACCTAGCTTGTTGGGAACACAAAATTTCTTTTCACTTACAAACTCCACTCCATACATATATATGGGGAGGTACTAGCTCCAACACGGTTTTACAGAGAAAACTGCAGGAAATTCAAACCAGCACTAAGAAACAGAATGAGAATCAAGAGAAAAAGTTTCCCCTGCAAACCGTTCCCTTTGTGCTAGATGAAAGAACGTCTCTCCACATGCTCAGTTCTGAGAGATAAGTGTGTCTGAAAGCCGTCCTTCACCTAGCTTTTTGGGAACACAAAGTTTCTTTTCAGTTGCAATCCCCAATCCATACATATATATGTGGAGGTACGAGCTCCAACTCGGTTTTACAGTGAAAACGGCAGGAACTTCAAACCGGAACTAGGAAACAGAGTGAGAAACCAGAGAAAAGTTTCTCCTGCAACCCGTTCCCTTTGTGCTAGATGAACGAACATCTCTCCACATGCTCAGTTCTGAGAGATAAGTGTAAGTGAAAGCCGTCCTTCACCTAGCTTGTTGGGAACACAAAGCTTCTTTTCAGTTGCAAACTCCACTCCATACATATATATGGGGTGGTACGATCTCCATCTCCGTTTTACAGTGAAAACTGCAGGAACTTCATACCGGCACTTGGAAACAGACTGAGAAACCAGAGTAATAGTTTCTCCTGCAACCCGTTCCCTTTGGGCTAGATGAACGAACGTCTCTCCACATGCTCAATTCTGAGAGAAATGTGTGTGTGAAAGCCGCCAATCACCTAGCTTTTTGGGAACACAAAGTTTCTTTTCACTAGAAAACACCACACCATACTATATATGGGGAGGTACGAGCTCCAACTCGGGTTTACAGTGAAAACTGCTGGAACTTCAAACCGGCACTAGGAAACAGACTGAGAATCCAGAGATAAAATTTCTCCTGCAACACGTTCCCTTTGTGCTAGATGAACGAACTTCTCTCCACATGCTCAATTCTGAGAGAAAAGTGTGAGTGAAAGCCGTCCTTCACCTAGCTTCTTGTTAACACAAAGTTTCTTTTCACTTAAAAACTCCACTCCATACATATATATGTGGAGGTACGAGCTCCAACTCGGTTTTACAGTGAAAACGGCAGGAACTTCAAACCGGCACTAGGAAACAGACTGAGAAACCAGAGAAAAGTTTCTCCTGCAACCCGTTCCCTTTGTGCTAGATGAACGAACATCTCTCCACATGCTCAGTTCTGAGAGATAAGTGTGAGTGAAAGCCGTTCTTCAACTAGCTTGTTGGGAACACAAAGCTTCTTTTCAGTTGCAAACTCCACTCCATACATATATATGGGGTGGTACGATCTCCAACTCGGTTTTACAGTGAAAACTGCAGGAAATTCATACCGGCACTAGGAAACAGACAGAGAAACCAGAGTAATAGTTTCTCCTGCATCCCGTTCCCTTTGTGCTAGATGAACGAACGTCTCTCCACATGCTCAGTTCTGAGAGAAAAGTGTGTGTGAAAGCCGTCCTTCACCTAGCTAGTTGTTAACACAAAGTTTCTTTTCACTTAAAAACTCCACTCCATACATATATATGCTGAGGTACAAGCTCCAACTCGGTTTTACAGTGAAATCTGCAGGAAATTCAAACCGGCACTAGGAAAAAGACTGACAAATAATAGTTATAATTTCTGCTGCAAACCGTTCCCTTTGTGCTAGATGAACGAACGTCTCTCCACATGCTCAGTTCTGAGAGAAAAGTGTGTCTGAAAGCCGTTCTTCACCTAGCTTGTTGGGAACACAAAATTTCTTTTCACATACAAACTCCACTCCATACATATATATGGGGAGGTACTAGCTCCAACTCGGTTTTACAGAGAAAACTGCAGGAAATTCAAACCAGCACTAGGAAACAGAATGAGAATCAAGAGAAAAAGTTTCCCCTGCAACCCGTTACCTTTGTGCAAGATGAACGTAAGACTCTCCACATGCTCAGATCTGAGAGATAAGTGTGTGTGAAAGCCGTTCTTCAACTAGCTTGTTGGGAACACAAAGTTTCTTTTCACTTGCAAACTCTACTCCATACATTTATATGGCGAGGTACGAGCTCCAAATCGGTTTTACAGTGAAAACTGCAGGAACTTCAAACCGGCACTAGGAAACAGACTGTGATTCCAGAGTAAAAGTTACACCTGCAACCCGTTCCCATTGTGCTAGATGAACGAACGTCTCTCCACATGCTCAGTTCTGAGAGATAAGTGTGTGTGAAAGCCGTCCTTCACCTATCTTGTTGGGAACACAAAGCTTCTTTTCAGTTGCAAACTCCACTCCATACATATATATGGGGAGGTACGAGCGCCAACTCGGTTTTACAGGGTAAACTGCAGGATATTCATACCAGAACTAGGAATCAGACTGAGAAACCAGAGTAATAGTTTCTCCTGCTACCCGTTCCCTTTGTGCTAGATGAACGAACGTCTCTCCACATGCTAATTTCTGAGAGAAATGTGTGTGTGAAAGACGCCTTCACCTAGCTTTTTGGGAACACAAAGTTTCTTTTCACTTGCAAACGCCACTCCATACATATATATGGGGAGGTACGAGCTCCAACTCGGTTTTACAGTGAAAACTGCAGGAAATTCTAACCGGCACTAGGAAACAGACTGAGAAAAAAGTGTTAAAATTCCTGCTGCAAACCGTTCCCTTTGTGCTAGATGAAAGAACGTCTCTCCACATGCTCAGTTCTGAGAGATAAGTGTGTCTGAAAGCCGTCCTTCACCTAGCTTTTTGGGAACACAAAGTTTCTTTTCAGTTGCAATCCCCACTCCATACATATATATGTGGAGGTACGAGCTCCAACTCGGTTTTACAGTGAAAACGGCAGGAACTTCAAACCGGCACTAGGAAACAGACTGAGAAACCAGAGAAAATTTTCTCCTGCAACCCGTTCCCTTTGTGCTAGATGAACGAACATCTCTCCACATGCTCAGTTCTGAGAGATAAGTGTAAGTGAAAGCCGTCCTTCACCTAGCTTGTTGGGAACACAAAGCTTCTTTTCAGTTGCAAACTCCACTCCATACTTATATATGGGGTGGTACGATCTCCATCTCGGTTTTACAGTGAAAACTGCAGGAACTTCATACCGGCACTAGGAAACAGACTGAGAAACCAGAGTAATAGTTGCTCCTGCAACCCGTTCCCTTTGTGCTAGATGAACGAACGTCTCTCCACATGCTCAATTCTGAGAGAAATGTGTGGTGAAAGCCGCCAATCACCTAGCTTTTTGGGAACACAAAGTTTCCTTTCACTAGAAAACACCACTCCATACTATATATGGGGAGGTACGAGCTCCAACTCGGGTTTACAGTGAAAACTGCTGGAACTTCAAACCGGCACTAGGAAACAGACTGAGAATCCAGAGATAAAATTTCTCCTGCAACACGTTCCCTTTTTGCTAGATGAACGAACGTCTCTCCACATGCTCAATTCTGAGAGAAAAGTGTGTGTGAAAGCCCTCCTTCACCTAGCTTCTTGTTAACACAAAGTTTCTTTTCACTTAAAAACTCCACTCCATACATATATATGCTGAGGTACAAGCTACAACTCGGTTTTACAGTGAAATCTGCAGGAAATTCAAACCGGCACTAGTAAACAGACTGACAAAAAATAGTTAAAATTTCTGCTGCAATCCGTTCCCTTTGTGCTAGATGAACGAACGTCTCTCCACATGCTCAGTTCTGAGAGAAAAGTGTGTCGGAAAGCCGTACTTCACCTAGCTTGTTGGGAACACAAAATTTCTTTTCACTTACAAACTCCACTCCATACATATATATGGGGAGGTACTAGCTCCAACTCGGTTATACAGTGAAAACTGCACTAAATTCAAACCAGCACTAGGAAATAGAATGAGAATCAAGAGAAAAAGTTTCCCCTGCAACCCGTTACCTTTGTGCTAGATGAACGAAAGTCTCTCCACATGCTCAGATCTGAGAGATAATTGTGTGTGAAAGCCGTCCTTCAACTAGCTTGTTGGGAACACAAAGTTTCTTTTCACTTGCAAACTCTACTCCATACATATATATGGGGAGGTACGAGCTCCAAATCGGTTTTACAGTGAAAACTGCAGGAACATCAAACCGGCACTAGGAAACAGACTTAGAATCCAGAGTAAAAGTTACACCTGAAACCCGTTCCCATTGTGCTAGATGAACGAACGTCTCTCCACATGCTCAGTTCTGAGAGATAAATGTGTGTGAAAGCCGTCCTTCACCTAGCTTGTTGGGAACACAAAGTTTCTTTTCAGTTGCAAACTCTACTCCATACATATATATGGGGAGATACTAGCCCCAACTCGGTTTTACAGTGAAAACTGCAGTAACTTCAAACCGGCAGTAGGAAACAGACAGAGATACCAGAGTAAAAGTTTCACCTCCATCACGTTCCTTTTGTGCTAGATGAACGAACGTCTCTCCACATACTCAGTTCTGAGAGATATATGTGTGTGAAAGCCGTCCTTCAACTAGCGTGTTGGGAACACAAAGTTTCTTTTCACTTGCAAACTCCACTCCATAAATATATATGGGGAGGTACGAGCTCCAACTCGGTTTTACAGTGAAAACGGCAGGAACTTCAAACATGCACTAGGAAACAGACTGAGAAACCAGAGTAAAATTTCTCCTGCAACCCGTTCCCTTTGTACTAGATGAACGAACGTCTCCACACATGCTCAGTTCTGAGAGATAAATGTGTGTGAAAGCCGTCCTTCACCTAGGTGGTGGGAACACAAAGTTTCTTTTCACTTACAAACTCCATTCCATACATATATATGGGGAGGTACGAGCTCCAACACGGTTTTAAAGTGAAAACTGCAGGAACTTCAAACCGGCACTAGGAAACAGACTGAGAAAACAGAGTAAAAGTTTCTCCTGCAACCCGTTCCCTTTGTGCTAGATGAACGAACGTCTCTCCACATGCTCAGTTCTGAGAGATAAGTGTGTGTGAAAGTCATCCTTCACCTAGCTTTTTGGGAACACAAAGTTTCTTTTCAGTTGCAAACTCCTCTCCATACATATATATGGGGAGGAACGAGCTCCAACTCGATTTTACAGTGAAAAATGCTGGAAACTCAAACCGGCACTAGGAAACAGACTGAGAAAAAAGAGTTAAAATTTCTGCTGCAAACAGTTCCCTTTGTGCTAGATGAACGAACGTCTCTCCACATGCTCAGTTCTGAGAGAAAAGTGTGTCTGAAAGCCGTTCTTCACCTAGCTTGTTGGGAACACAAAATTTCTTTTCACTTACAAACTCCACTCCATACATATATATGGGGAGGTACTAGCTCCAACTCGGTTATACAGTGAAAACTGCACTAAATTCAAACCAGCACTAGGAAATAGAATGAGAATCAAGAGAAAAAGTTTCCCCTGCAAACCGTTACCTTTGTGCTAGATGAACGAAAGTCTCTCCACATGCTCAGATTTGATAGATAATTGTTTGTGAAAGCCGTCCTTCAACAAGCTTGTTGGGAACACAAAGTTTCTTTTCACTTGCAAACTCTACTCCATACATATATATGGGGAGGTACGAGCTCCAAATCGGTTTTACAGTGAAAACTGCAGGAACTTCAAACCGGCACTAGGAAACAGACTTAGATTCCAGAGTAAAAGTTACACCTGAAACCCGTTCCCATTGTGCTAGATGAACGAACGTCTCTCCACATGCTCAGTTCTGAGAGATAAATGTGTGTGAAAGCCGTACTTCACCTAGCTTGTTGGGAACACAAAGTTTCTTTTCAGTTGCAAACTCTACTCCATACATATATATGGGGAGATACTAGCCCCAACTCGGTTTTACAGTGAAAACTGCAGTAACTTCAAACCGGCAGTAGGAAACAGACAGAGATACCAGAGTAAAAGTTTCACCTCCATCACGTTCCCTTTGTGCTAGATGAACGAACGTCTCTCCACATACTCATTTCTGAGAGATATATGTGTGTGAAAGCCGTGCTTCAACTAGCGTGTTGGGAAAACAAAGTTTCTTTTCACTTGCAAACTCCACTCCATAAATATATATGGGGAGGTACGAGCTCCAACTCGGTTTTACAGTGAAAACGGCAGGAACTTCAAACATGCACTAGGAAACAGACTGAGAAACCAGAGTAAAATTTCTCCTGCAACCCGTTCCCTTTGTACTAGATGAACGAACGTCTCCCCACATGCTCAGTTCTGAGAGATAAATGTGTGTGAAAGCCGTCCTTCACCTAGGTGGTGGGAACACAAAGTTTCTTTTCACTTACAAACTCCATTCCATACATATATATGGGGAGGTACGAGCTCCAACACTGTTTTACAGTGAAAACTGCAGGAACTTCAAACCGGCACTAGGAAACAGACTGAGAAAACAGAGTAAAAGTTTCTCCTTCAACCCGTTCCCTTTGTGCTAGATGAACGAACGTCTCTCCACATGCTCAGTTCTGAGAGATAAGTGTGTGTGAAAGTCATCCTTCACCTAGCTTTTTGGGAACACAAAGTTTCTTTTCAGTTGCAAACTCCTCTCCATACATATATATGGGGAGGAACGAGCTCCAACTCGATTTTACAGTGAAAAATGCTGGAAACTCAAACCGGCACTAGGAAAAAGACTGAGAAAAAAGAGTTAAAATTTCTGCTGCAATCAGTTCCCTTTGTGCTAGATGAACGAACGTCTCTCCACATGCTCAGTTCTGAGAGAAAAGTGTGTCTGAAAGCCGTTCTTCACCTAGCTTGTTGGGAACACAAGTTTCTTTTCACTTACAAACTCCAGTCCATACATAAATATGGGGAGGTACGAGCTCCAACACGGTTTTACAGTGAAAACTGCAGGAAATTCAAACCGGCACTAGGAAACAGACTGAGGAACCAGAGTAAAAGTTTCTCCTGCAAACCGTTCCCTTTGTGCTAGAAGAACGAACGTCTCTCCACATGCTCAGTTCTGAGAGATAAGTGTGTGTGAAAGCCGTCCTTCACCTAGCTTGTTGGGAACACAAAGTTTCTTTTCAGTTGCAAACTCCACTCCATTCATATATATGGGGAGATACGAGCTCCAACTCGGTTTTACAGTGAAAAATGCAGTAACTTCAAACCGGCACTAGGAAACAGACAGAGATACCAGAGTAAAAGTTTCACCTGCAACACGTTCCCTTTGTGCTAGATGAACGAACGTCTCTCCATACACTCAGTTCTGAGAGATAAGTGTGTGTGAAAGCCGTCCTTCAACTACCTTGTTGGGAACACAAAGTTACTTTTCACTTGCAAACTCCACTCCATACATATATATGGGGAGGTACGAGCTCCAACTCGGTTTTACAGTGAAAACGGCAGGAACTTCAAACCGGCACTAGGAAACAGACTGAGAAACCAGAGTAAATGTTTCTCCTGCAACCCGTTCCCTTTGTGCTAGATGAACGAACATCTCTCCACATGCTCAGTTCTGAGACATAAGTGTGAGTGAAAGACGTCCTTCACCTATCTTGTTGGGAACACAAAGCTTCTTTTCAGTTGCAAACTCCACTCCATATATATATATGGGGAGGTACGAGCGGCAACTCGGTTTTACAGTGTAAACTGCAGGAACTTCATACCGGAACTAGGAATCAGACTGAGAAACCAGAGTAAAAGTTTCTCCTGCTACCCGTTCCCTTTGTGCTAGATGAACGAACGTCTCTCCACATGTTAATTTCTGAGAGAAATGTGTGTGTGAAAGCCGCATTCACCTAGCTTTTTGGGAACACAAAGTTTCTTTTCACTAGAAAACTCCACTCCATACATATATATGGGGAATTACCAGCTCCAACTCGGGTTTATAGTGAAAACTGCTGGAACTTCAAACCGGCACTAGGAAACAGACTGAGAAACCAGAGATAAAATTTCTCCTGCAACCCGTTCCCTTTGTGCTAGATGAACGAACGTCTCTCCACATGCTCAGTTCTGAGAGAAAATTGTGTGTGAAAGCCGTCTTTCACCTAGCTATTTGGGAACACAAAGTTTCTTTTAACTTGCTAATTCCACTCCATACATATATATGGGTAGGTACGAGCTCCAACTCGGTTTTACAGTGAAAAATGCTGGAACCTCAAACCGGCACTAGGAAACAGACTGAGAAAAAAGAGTTAAAATTTCTGCTGCAAACAGTTCCCTTTATGCTAGATGAACTAACGTCTCTCCACATGCTCAGTTCTGAGAGAAAAGTGTGTCTGAAAGCCGTACTTCACCTATCTTGTTGGGAACACAAAGTTTCTTTTCACTTACAAACTCCATTCCATACATATATATGGGGAGGTACGAGCTAAAACACGGTTTTACAGTGAAAACTGCAGGAAATTCAAACCAGCACTTTGAAACAGACTGAGGAACCAGAGTAAAAGTTTCTCCTGCAAACCGTTCCCTTTGTGCTAGATGAACGAACGTCTCTCCACATGCTCAGTTCTGAGAGATAAGTGTGTGTGAAAGCCGTCCTTCACCTAGCTTGTTGGGAACACAAAGTTTCTTTTCAGTTGCAAACTCCACTCCATACATATATATGGGGAGATACGAGCTCCAACTCGGTTTTACAGTGAAAAATGCAGTAACTTCAAACCGGCACTAGGAAACAGACAGAGATACCAGAGTAAAAGTTTCACCTGCAACACGTTCCCTTTGTGCTAGATGAACGAACGTCTCTCCACACACTCAGTTCTGAGAGATAAGTGTGTGTGAAAGCCGTCCTTCAACTAGCTTGTTGGGAACACAAAGTTACTTTTCACTTGCAAACTCCACTCCATACATATATATGGGGAGGTACGAGCTCCAACTCGGTTTTACAGTGAAAACGGCAGGAACTTCAAACCGGCACTAGGAAACAGACTGAGAAACCAGAGTAAATGTTTCTCCTGCAACCCGTTTCCTTTGTGCTAGATGAACGAACATCTCTCCACATGCTCAGTTCTGAGACATAAGTGTGAGTGAAAGCCGTCCTTCACCTTTCTTGTTGGGAACACAAAGCTTCTTTTCAGTTGCAAACTCCACTCCATACATATATATGGGGAGGTACGAGCGCCAACTCGGTTTTACAGTGTAAACTGCAGTAACTTCATACAGGCACTAGGAAACAGACTGAGAAACCAGAGTAATAGTTTCTCCTGCAACCCGTTCCCTTTGTGCTAGATGAACGAACGTCTCTCCACATGCTCAATTCTGAGAGAAATGTGTGTGTGAAAGCCTCCATTCACCTAGCTTTTTGGGAACCAAAGTTCCTTTTCACTAGTAAACAGCACTCCATACATATATATGGGGAGGTACGAGCTCCAACTCGGTTTTACAGTGAAATCTGCTGGTATATCAAACCGGCACTAGGAAACAGACTGACAAACCAGAGATAAAATTTCTCCTGCAACCCGTTCCCTTTGTGCTAGATGAACGAACGTCTCTCCACATGCTCAGTTCTGAGAGAAAAGTGTGTGTGAAAGCCGTAATCACCTAGCTTGTTGGGAACACAAAGTTTCTTTTCAGTTGCAAACTCCAATCCATACATATATATGGGGAGGTACGAATTCCAAATCGGTTTTACAGTGAAAACGGCAGGAACTTCAAACCGGCACTAGGAAACAGACTGAGATACCAGAGTAAAAGTTTGTCTTGCAACCCGTTCCCTTTGTGCTAGATGATCGAACGTCTCTCCACATGCTCAGTTCTGAGAGATAAGTGTGTGTGAAAGCCGTCTTTCACCTAGCTATTTGGGAACACAAAGTTTCTTTTCACTTGCTAACACCACTCCATACATATATATGGGTAGGTACGAGCTCCAACTCGGTTTTACTGTGAAAAATGCTGGAACCTCAAACTGGCACTAGGAAACAGACTGAGAAAAAAGAGTTAAAATTTCTGCTGCAAACATTTCCCTTTGTGCTAGATGAACGAACGTCTCTCCACATGCTCAGTTCTGAGAGATAAGTGTGTGTGAAAGCCGTCCTTCAACTAGCTTGTTAGGAACACAAAGTTACTTTTCACTTGCAAACTCCACTCCATACATATATATGGGGAGGTACGAGCTCCAACTCGGTTTTAAAGTGAAAACCGCAGGAACTTCAAACCGGCACTAGGAAACAGACTGAGAAACCAGAGTAAATGTTTCTCCTGCAACCCGTTCCCTTTGTGCTAGATGAACGAACATCTCTCCACATGCTCAGTTCTGAGAGATAAGTGTGTGTGAAAGCCGTCCTTCAACTAGCTTGTTAGGAACACAAAGTTACTTTTCACTTGCAAACTCCACTCCATACATATATATGGGGAGGTACGAGCTCCAACTCGGTTTTAAAGTGAAAACGGCAGGAACTTCAAACCGGCACTAGGAAACAGACTGAGAAACCAGAGTAAATGTTTCTCCTGCAACCCGTTCCCTTTGTGCTAGATGAACGAACATCTATCCACATGCTCATTTCTGAGAGATAAGTGTGAGTGAAAGCCGTCCTTCACCTATCTTGTTGGGAACACAAAGCTTCTTTTCAGTTGCAAACTCCACTCCATAAATATATATGGGGAGGTACGAGCGCCAACACGGTTTTACAGTGTAAACTGCAGGAACTTCATACCGGAACTAGGAATCAGACTCAGAAACCAGAGTAATAGTTTCTCCTGCTACCCGTTCCCTTTGTGCTAGATGAACGAACGTCTATCCACATGCTAATTTCTGAGAGAAATGTGTGTGTGAAAGCCGCCTTCACCTAGCTTTTAGGGAACACATTGTTTCTTTTCACTAGAAAACTCCACTCCATACATATATATGGGGAGTTACCAGCTCCAACTCGGTTTTATAGTGAAAAATGCTGGAACTTCAAACAGGCACAAGGAAACAGACTGAGATACCAGAGTAAAAGTTTGACTTGCAACCCGTTCCTTTTGTGCTAGATGAACGAACGTCTCTCCACATGCACAGTTCTGAGAGAAAAGTGTGTCTGAAAGCCGTTCTTCACCTAGCTTGTAGGGAAAACAAAATTTCTTTTCACTTACAATCTCCACTCCATACATATATATGGGGAGATACGAGTTCCAACTCGGTTTTACAGTGAAAACTGCAGGAACTTCAAACCGGCACTAGGACACAGACTAAGAAATCAGAGAAAAAGTTTCCCCTGCAACACGTTCCCTTTGTGCTAGATGAACGTACGTCTCTCGACATGCTCAGTTCTGAGAGATATGTGTGTGTGAAAGCTACCCTACACCTATCTTGTTGGGAACACAAAGTTTCTTTTAAGTTGCCAACTCCACTCCATACATATATATGGGGAGGTAGTAGCTCCAACTCGGTTTTACAGTGAAAACTGCAGGAACTTCAAACCGGCACTAGGAAAAAGACTGAGAAACCAGATTAAAAGTTTCTCCTGAAAACCGTTCCCTTTGTGCTAGATGAACGAACGTCTCTCGACATGCTCAGTTCTGAGAGATGAGTGTGTGTGAAAGCCGTCCTTCACCTAGCTTGTTGGGAACAAAAAATTTCTTTTCAGTTGCAAACTCCACTCCATGCATATATATGGGGAGATAATAGCTCCAACTCGGTTTTACAGTGAAAACTGCAGGAACTTCAAAACGGCACAAGGAAACAGACTGAGAAACCAGAGTAAAAGTTACCTCTGCAACCCGTTCCATTGGTGCTAGATGAACGAACGTCACCCCACATGCTCAGTTCTGAGTGATAAGTGTGTGTGAAGAATTCCTTCACCAACTTGTTGGGAACACAAGATTCTTTTCACTTAAAATATCCACTCCATACATATATATAGGGAGGTACTAGCTCCAACTCGGTTTTACAGTGAAAACTGCAGGAACTTCAAACCGGCAGTAGGAATCAGACTGAGAATCCAGAGTAAATGTTTCTCCTGCAACCCGTTCCCTTTGTGCTAGATGAACGAAAGTCTCTCCACATTCTCAGTTCTGAGAGATATGTGTGTGTGAAAGCCGTCCTTCAACTAGCTTGTTGGGAACACAAAGTTTCTTTTCACTTGCAAACTCCACTGCATAGATACATATATGGGGAGGTACTAGCTCCAACTCGGTTTTACAGTGAAAACTGCAGGAACTTCAAACCGGCACTAGGAAACAGACTGAGAAATCAGAGTAAAAGTTTCCCTGCATACCATTCCCTTTCTGCTAGATGAACGAACGTCTCTCGACATGCTCAGTTCTGAGAGATATGTGTGTGTGAAAGCCGTCCTTCACCAAGCTTGTTGGGAAAAAAAAGTTTCTTTTCACTTGCAAACTCCACTCCATACATATATATGTGGAGGTACTAGCTCCAACTCGGTTTTACACTGAAAACTGCAGGAACTTCAAACCGGCACTAGGAAACCGACTGAGAAACCAAAGTAAAATTTTCTACTGCAACCCGTTCCCTTTGTGCTAGATGAACGAACGTCTCTCGACATGCTCAGTTCTGAGAGATAAGTGTGTGTGAAAGCCGTCCTTCAACTAGCTTGTTGGGAACACAAATTTTCTTTTCACTTGCAAACTCGACTCCATACATATATATGGGGAGGTACTAGCTCCAACTCTGTTTTAAAGTGAAAACTGCAGGAACTTCAAACCGGCAGTAGGAAACAGTCTGAGAAAGCAGAGTAAATGTTTCTCCTTAAACCCATTCCATTTGTCCTAGATGAACGAAATTCTTTCCACATGCTCAGTTCTGAGAGATAAGTGTGTGTGAAAGCCGTCCTTCACCTAGCTTTTTGGGAACACAAAGTTTCTTTTCACTTGCAAACTCCACTCCATACATATATATGGGGAGGTACGAGTTCCAACTCGGTTTTACAGTGAAAAATGCTGGAACTTCAAACAGGCACTAGGAAACAGACTGACAAAAAATAGTTAAAATTTCTGCTGCAAACAGTTCCCTTTGTGCTAGATGAACGAACGTCTCTCCACATGCACAGATCTGAGAGAAAAGTGTGTCTGAAAGCCGTTCTTCACCTAGCTTGTAGGGAAAACAAAATTTCTTTTCACTTACAATCTCCACTCCATACATATATATGGGGAGATACGAGTTCCAACTCGGTTTTACAGTGAAAACTGCAGGAACTTCAAACCGGCACTAGGACACAGACTAAGAAATCAGAGAAAAAGTTTCCCCTGCAACACGTTCCCTTTGTGCTAGATGAACGTACGTCTCTCGACATGCTCAGTTCTGAGAGATATGTGTGTGTGAAAGCTACCCTACACCTATCTTGTTGGGAACACAAAGTTTCTTTTAAGTTGCCAACTCCACTCCATACATATATATGGGGAGGTAGTAGCTCCAACTCGGTTTTACAGTGAAAACTGCAGGAACTTCAAACCGGCACTAGGAAAAAGACTGAGAAACCAGATTAAAAGTTTCTCCTGAAAACCGTTCCCTTTGTGCTAGATGAACGAACGTCTCTCGACATGCTCAGTTCTGAGAGATGAGTGTGTGTGAAAGCCGTCCTTCACCTAGCTTGTTGGGAACAAAAAATTTCTTTTCAGTTGCAAACTCCACTCCATGCATATATATGGGGAGATAATAGCTCCAACTCGGTTTTACAGTGAAAACTGCAGGAACTTCAAAACGGCACAAGGAAACAGACTGAGAAACCAGAGTAAAAGTTACCTCTGCAACCCGTTCCATTGGTGCTAGATGAACGAACGTCACCCCACATGCTCAGTTCTGAGTGATAAGTGTGTGTGAAGAATTCCTTCACCAACTTGTTGGGAACACAAGATTCTTTTCACTTAAAATATCCACTCCATACATATATATAGGGAGGTACTAGCTCCAACTCGGTTTTACAGTGAAAACTGCAGGAACTTCAAACCGGCAGTAGGAATCAGACTGAGAATCCAGAGTAAATGTTTCTCCTGCAACCCGTTCCCTTTGTGCTAGATGAACGAAAGTCTCTCCACATTCTCAGTTCTGAGAGATATGTGTGTGTGAAAGCCGTCCTTCAACTAGCTTGTTGGGAACACAAAGTTTCTTTTCACTTGCAAACTCCACTGCATAGATACATATATGGGGAGGTACTAGCTCCAACTCGGTTTTACAGTGAAAACTGCAGGAACTTCAAACCGGCACTAGGAAACAGACTGAGAAATCAGAGTAAAAGTTTCCCTGCATACCATTCCCTTTCTGCTAGATGAACGAACGTCTCTCGACATGCTCTGTTCTGAGAGATATGTGTGTGTGAAAGCCGTCCTTCACCAAGCTTGTTGGGAAAAAAAAGTTTCTTTTCACTTGCAAACTCCACTCCATACATATATATGTGGAGGTACTAGCTCCAACTCGGTTTTACACTGAAAACTGCAGGAACTTCAAACCGGCAGCAGGAAACCGACTGAGAAACCAAAGTAAAACTTTCTCCTGCAACCCGTTCCCTTTGTGCTAGATGAACGAACGTCTCTCGACATGCTCAGTTCTGAGAGATAAGTTTGTGTGAAAGCCGTCCTTCAACTAGCTTGTTGGGAACACAAATTTTCTTTTCACTTGCAAACTCGACTCCATACATATATATGGGGAGGTACTAGCTCCAACTCTGTTTTAAAGTGAAAACTGCAGGAACTTCAAACCGGCAGTAGGAAACAGTCTGAGAAAGCAGAGTAAAAGTTTCTCCTTAAACCCATTCCATTTGTCCTAGATGAACGAAATTCTTTCCACATGCTCAGTTCTGAGAGATAAGTGTGTGTGAAAGGCGGCTTCACCTAGCTTGTTGGGAAAACAAAGTTTCTTTTAAGTTGAATAACCCACACCATACATATATATGGGGATGTACAAGCTCCAATTCGGTTTTACCTAGAAAACTGCAGGAACTTCAAAGCGGCACTAGGAAACAGACTGAGAAACCAGAGTAAAATTTTCTCCTGCAACGCGTTCCCTTTGTGCTAGATTAACGAACGTCTCTCCACATGCTAACTTCTGAGAGATAAGTGTGTGTGAAAGCCGTCCTTCACCTAGCTTGTTGGGAACACAAAGTTTCTTTTCACTTGCCAACTCCACTCCACACATATATATGGGGAGATAATAGCTCCAACTCGGTTTTACAGTGAAAACTGCAGGAACTTCAAACCGGCACTAGGAAACAGACTGAGAAACCAGAGTAAAAGTTTCTCCTGCAACCCGTTCCCTTTGTGCTAGATGAACGAACGTCTCTCGACATGCTCAGTTCTGAGAGATAAGTTTGTGTGAAAGCCGTCCTTCAACTAGCGTGTTGGGAACACAAATTTTCTTTTCACTTGCAAACTCGACTCCATACATATATATGGGGAGGTACTAGCTCCAACTCTGTTTTAAAGTGAAAACTACAGGAACTTCAAACCGGCAGTAGGAAACAGTCTGAGAAACCAGAGTAAAAGTTTCTCCTTAAACCCATTCCATTTGTGCTAGATGAACGAAATTCTTTCCACATGCTCAGTTCTGAGAGATAAGTGTGTGTGAAAGCCGCCTTCACCTAGCTTGTTGGGAAAACAAAGTTTTTTTTAAGTTGAATAACCCACACCATACATATATATGGGGAGGTACTAGCTCCAACTCGGTTTTACCTAGAAAACTGCAGGAAATTCAAAGCGGCACTAGGAAACAGACTGAGAAACCAGAGTAAAATTTTCTCCTGCAACGCGTTCCCTTTGTGCTAGATTAACGAACGTCTCTCCACATGCTAACTTCTGAGAGATAAGTGTGTGTGAAAGCCGTCCTTCACCTAGCTTGTTGGGAACACAAAGATTCTTTTCACTTGCAAACTCCACTCCATACATATATATGGGGAGATAATAGCTCCAACTCGGTTTTACAGTGAAAACTGCAGGAATTTCTAACCGGCACTAGGAAATATACTGAGAAACCCGAGTAAACGTTACTCCTGCAACCCGTTCCATTGGTGCTAGTTGAACGAACGTCACCCATCATGCTCAGTTCTGAGTGATAAGTGTGTGAGAAAGACTTCCTTCACCAACTTGTTGGGAACAAAAAGATTCTTTTCACTTGAAAAATCCACTCCATACATATATATGGGGATGTACGAGTTCTAACTCGGTTTTACAGTGAAAACTGCAGGAACTTCATACAGGCACTAGGAAACAGACTGAGAAACCAGAGTAATAGTTTCTCCTGCAACCCGTTCCCTTTGTGCTAGATG
The DNA here is from genome assembly GCF_048773025.1 of Camelus bactrianus. NCBI lineage: Eukaryota > Metazoa > Chordata > Mammalia > Artiodactyla > Camelidae > Camelus > Camelus bactrianus. The sequence goes on along the minus strand of NC_133539.1, from coordinate 136,518,002 downwards.
AACGAACGTCTCTCCACATGCTCAATTCTGAGAGAAATGTGTGTGTGAAAGCCTCCATTCACCTAGCTTTTTGGGAACCAAAGTTCCTTTTCACTAGTAAACAGCACTCCATACATATATATGGGGAGGTACGAGCTCCAACTCGGTTTTACAGTGAAATCTGCTGGTAATCAAACCGGCACTAGGAAACAGACTGACAAACCAGAGATAAAATTTCTCCTGCAACCCGTTCCCTTTGTGCTAGATGAACGAACGTCTCTCCACATGCTCAGTTCTGAGAGAAAAGTGTGTGTGAAAGCCGTAATCACCTAGCTTGTTGGGAACACAAAGTTTCTTTTCAGTTGCAAACTCCAATCCATACATATATATGGGGAGGTACGAATTCCAAATCGGTTTTACAGTGAAAAATGCTGGAACTTCAAACAGGCACTAGGAAACAGACTGAGATACCAGAGTAAAACTTTGTCTTGCAACCCGTTCCCTTTGTGCTAGATGATCGAACGTCTCTCCACATGCTCAGTTCTGAGAGATAAGTGTGTGTGAAAGCCGTCTTTCACCTAGCTATTTGGGAACACAAAGTTCCTTTTCACTTGCTAACTCCACTCCATACATATATATGGGTAGGTACGAGCTCCAACTCGGTTTTACTGTGAAAAATGCTGGAACCTCAAACTGGCACTAGGAAACAGACTGAGAAAAAAGAGTTAAAATTTCTGCTGCAAACAATTCCCTTTGTGCTAGATGAACGAACGTCTCTCCACATGCACAGTTCTGAGAGAAATGTGTGGTGAAAGCCGTTCTTCACCTAGCTTGTAGGGAAAACAAAATTTCTTTTCACTTACAATCTCCACTCCATACATATATATAGGGAGATACGAGTTCCAACTCTGTTTTACAGTGAAAACTGCAGGAACTTCAAACCGGCACTAGGTCACAGACTAAGAAATCAGAGAAAAAGTTTCCCCTGCAACACGTTCCCTTTGTGCTAGATGAACGTACGTCTCTCGACATGCTCAGTTCTGAGAGATATGTGTGTGTGAAAACTACCCTACACCTATCTTGTTGGGAACACAAAGATTCTTTTAAGTTGCCAACTCCACTCCATACATATATATGGGGAGGTAGTAGCTCCAACTCGGTTTTACAGTGAAAACTGCAGGAACTTCAAACCGGCACTAGGAAAAAGACTGAGAAACCAGATTAAAAGTTTCTCCTGAAAACCGTTCCCTTTGTGCTAGATGAACGAACGTCTCTCGACATGCTCAGTTCTGAGAGATGAGTGTGTGTGAAAGCCGTCCTTCACCTAGCTTGTTGGGAACAAAAAATTTCTTTTCAGTTGCAAACTCCACTCCATGCATATATATGGGGAGATAATAGCTCCAACTCGGTTTTACAGTGAAAACTGCAGGAACTTCAAAACGGCACAAGGAAACAGACTGAGAAACCAGAGTAAAAGGTACCTCTGCAACCCGTTCCATTGGTGCTGGATGAACGAACGTCACCCCACATGCTCAGTTCTGAGTGTTAAGTGTGTGTGAAGAATTCCTTCACCAACTTGTTGGGAACACAAGATTCTTTTCACTTAAAATATCCACTCCATACATATATATAGGGAGGTACTAGCTCCAACTCGGTATTACAGTGAAAACTGCAGGAACTTCAAAACGGCAGTAGGAATCAGACTGAGAATCCAGAGTAAATGTTTCTCCTGCCACCCGTTCCCTTTGTGCTAGATGAACGAAAGTCTCTCCACATTCTCAGTTTTGAGAGATATGTGTGTGTGAAAGCCGTCCTTCAACTAGCTTGTTGGGAACACAAAGTTTCTTTTCACATGCAAACTCCACTGCATAGATACATATATGGGGAGGTACTAGCTCCAACTCGGTTTTACAGTGAAAACTGCAGGAACTTCAAACCGGCACTAGGAAACAGACTGAGAAATCAGAGTAAAAGTTTCCCTGCATACCATTCCCTTTCTGCTAGATGAACGAACGTCTCTCGACATGCTCAGTTCTGAGAGATATGTGTGTGTGAAAGCCGTCCTTCACCAAGCTTGTTGGGAAAAAAAAGTTTCTTTTCACTTGCAAACTCCACTCCATACATATATATGTGGAGGTACTAGCTCCAACTCGGTTTTACACTGAAAACTGCAGGAACTTCAAACCGGCACTAGGAAACCGACTGAGAAACCAAAGTAAATCTTTCTCCTGCAACCCGTTCCCTTTGTGCTAGATGAACGAACGTCTCTCGACATGCTCAGTTCTGAGAGATTAGTTTGTGTGAAAGCCGTCCTTCAACTAGCTTGTTGGGAACACAAATTTTCTTTTCACTTGCAAACTCGACTCCATACATATATATGGGGAGGTACTAGCTCCAACTCTGTTTTAAAGTGAAAACTGCAGGAACTTCAAACCGGCAGTAGGAAACAGTCTGAGAAACCAGAGTAAAGGTTTCTCCTTAAACCCATTCCATTTGTGCTAGATGAACGAAATTCTTTCCACATGCTCAGTTCTGAGAGATAAGTGTGTGTGAAAGCCGGCTTCACCTAGCTTGTTGGGAAAACAAAGTTTCTTTTAAGTTGAATAACCCACACCATACATATATATGGGGAGGTACTAGCTCCAACTCGGTTTTACCTAGAAAACTGCAGGAAATTCAAAGCGGCACTAGGAAACAGACTGAGAAACCAGAGTAAAATTTTCTCCTGCAACGCGTTCCCTTTGTGCTAGATTAACGAACGTCTCTCCACATGCTAACTTCTGAGAGATAAGTGTGTGTGAAAGCCGTCCTTCACCTAGCTTGTTGGGAACACAAAGATTCTTTTCACTTGCAAACTCCACTCCATACATATATATGGGGAGATAATAGCTCCAACTCGGTTTTACAGTGAAAACTGCAGGAATTTCAAACCGGCACTAGGAAATATACTGAGAAACCCGAGTAAACGTTACTCCTTCAACCCGTTACATTGGTGCTAGTTGAACGAACGTCACCCATCATGCTCAGTTCTGAGTGATAAGTGTGTGTGAAAGACTTCCTTCACCAACTTGTTTGGAAGAAAAAGATTCTTTTCATTTGAAAAATCCACTCCATACATATATATGGGGAGGTACGAGCTCTAACTCGGTTTTACAGTGAAAACTGCAGGACCTTCAAACCGGCACTAGGAAACAGACTGAGAACCCACAGTAAAAGTTTCTCCTGCAACCCGTTCATTTGTGCTAGATGAACGAACGTCTCTCCACATGCTCAGTTCTGAGAGATAATTGTGTGAAAGCCGTCCTTCACCTAGATTGTTGGGAACACAAAGTTTCTATTCAGTTGAAAAATCCACTCCATACATTTATATCGGGAGGTACTAGCTTCAACTCGGTTATACATTGAAACCTGCAGGAACTTCAAACCGGCACTAGGAAATAGACTGAGAAACCAGAGTTAATGTTTCTCCTGCAACCCGTTCCCTTTGTGCTAAATGAACGAAAGTCTCTCCACATGCTCAGTTCTGAGAGATAATTGTGTGAAAGCCGTCCTTCACCTAGCTTGTTGGGAACACAAGGTTTCTTTTCACTTGCAAACTCCACTCCATACATATATATGGGGAGGTACTAGCTCCAAATCTGTTTTACAGTGAAAACTGCAGGAAAATCAAAACGGCAGTAGGAAACAGACTGAGATATCAGAGTAAAAGTTTCCCCTGCAACCCGTTCCCTTTGTGCTAGATGAACGAACGTCTCTCGACATGATCATTTCTGAGAGATAAGTGTGTGTGAAAGCCGTCCTTCACCTAGCTTGTTAAGAACAAAAAGATCCTTTTCACTTGCAAATTCCAATCCATACATATATATGGGGATGTAGTACCTAAAACTCGGTTTTACTGTGAAAAATGCAGGAACTTCAAACCGGCACTAGGAAACAGACTGAGAAACCAGAGTAAAAGTTTCTCCTGCAACCCGTTCCATTTGTGCTAGATGAACGAACGTCTCTCGACATGCTCATTTCTGAGAGATAAGTGTGAGTGAAAGCCGTCCTTCATCTAGCTTGTTGGGAACACAAACTTTCTTTTCAGTTGCAAACCCCACTCCATACATATATATGGATAGGTACTAGCTCCAACTCGGTTTTACAGTGAAAACTGCAGGAACTTCAAACCGGCAGTAGGAATCAGAATGAGAATCCAGAGTAAATGTTTCTCCTGCAACCCGTTCCCTTTGTGCTAGATGAACGAAAGTCTCTCCACATTCTCAGTTCTGAGAGATATGTGTGTGTGAAAGACGTCCTTCAACTAGCTTGTTGGGAACAGAAAGTTTCTTTTCACTTGCCAACTCCACTCCATACATATATATGGGTAGGTACTAGCTCCAAATCGGTTTTACAGTGAAAACTTCAGGAACATCAAAAAGGCAGTAGGAAACAGACTGAGATACCAGAGAAAAAGTTACCCCTGCAACCCGTTCCCTTTGTGCTAGGTGAACGAACGTCTCTCGACATGCTCAGTTCTGAGAGATAAGTGTGTGAAAGCCGACCTTCACATAGCTTGTTGGGAACACAAGGTTTCTTTTCACATGCAAACTCCACTCCATACATATATATGGGGAGGTACTAGCTCCAAATCGGTTTTACAGTGAAAACTGCAGGAAATCAAAACGGCAGTAGGAAACAGACTGAGATACCAGAGAAATAGTTTCCCCTGCAAACCGTTCCCTTTGTGCTAGATGAACGAACGTCTCTCGACATGCTCAGTTCTGAGAGATAAGTGTGAGTGAAAGCCGCCTTCAACTAGCTTGTTGGGAACACAAAGTTTCTTTTCAGTTGCAAACTCCATTCCATATATATATATGGATAGGTACTAGTTCCAACTCGGTTTTACAGTGAAAACTGCAGGAACTTCAAACCGGCAGTAGGAATCAGACTGAGAAACCAGAGTAAATGTTTCTCCTGCCACCCGTTCCCTTTGTGCTAGATGAACGAACTTCTCTCCACATGCTCATTTCTGAGAGATATGTTTGTGTGAAAGCCGTCCTTCATCAAGCTTGTTGGGAACACAAAGTTTCTTTTCATTTGCAAACTCCACTCCAAACATATATATAGGGAGGTAATAGCTCCAAAACGGTTTTACAGTGAAAAATGCAGGAACTTCATACCGGCACTAGGAAACAGACTGAGAAACCAGAATAAAAGTTTCTCTTGCAACCCGTTCCCTTTTTGCTAGATGAACGAACGTCTCTCCAAATGCTCATTTCTAAGAGATAAGTGTGTGTGAAAGCCGTCCTTCACCAGGCTTGTTTTGAACACAAAGTTTCTTTTCACTTGCCAACTCCACTCCATACATATATATGGGTAGGTACTAGCTCCAAATCGGTTTTACACTGAAAACTTCAGGAACATCAAACCGGCAATAGGAAACATACTGAGAAACCAGAGCAAAAGTTTCTCCTGCAACCGGTTCCATTTGTGCTAGATGAACGAACGTTTCTTCACATGCTCAGATTTGAGAGATAATTGTGTGTGAAAGCCGTCCTTCAACTAGCTTGTTGGGAACACAAAGTTTCTTTTAACATGCAAAATCCAATGCATACATACATATATGGGGAGGTACTAGCTCCATCTCGGTTTTACAGTGAAAACTGCAGGAACTTCAAACCGGCACTAGGAAACAGACTGAGAAATCAGAGTAAAAGTTTCCCTACAAAACGTTCCCTTTGTGCTAGATGAACGAACGTCTCTCGACATGCTCAGTTCTGAGAGATAAGTGTGTGTGAAAGCCGTCCTTCACCTAGCTTGTTGGGAACACAAAGTTTCTTTTCACTTGCAAACTGCACTCCATACATATATATGGGGAGGTACTAGCTCCAAATCTGTTTTACAGTGAAAAATGCAGGAACTTCAAACCGGCAATAGGAAACAGACTGAGAAACCAGAGTAAAAGTTTCTCCTGCAACCCGTTCCCTTTGTGCTAGATGAACGAACATCTCTCGACATGCTCAGTTCTGAGAGATAAGTTTGTGTGAAAGCCGTCCTTCAACTAGCTTGTTGGGAACACAAAGTTTCTTTTCAATTGCAAACTCCACTCCATACATATATATGGGGAGGTACGTGCTCTAATCAGTTTTACAGTGAAAACTGCAGGAACTTCAAACCGGCACTAGGAAACAGACTGAGAAACCAGAGTAAAAGTTTCTCCTGCAACACGTTCATTTGTGCTATATGAACGAACGTCTCTCCACATGTTCAGTTCTGAGTGATAAATGTGTGTGAAAGTCATCCTTCACCTAGATTGTTGGGAACACAAAGTATCTTTTCAATTGCCAACTCCACTCCATACATATATATGGGGAGGTACTAGCTCCAACTCTGTTTTAAAGTGAAAACTGCAGGAACTTCAAACCGGTAGTAGGAAACAGACTGAGAAACCAGAGTAAAAGTTTCCCCTGCAACCCATTCCCTTTGTGCTAGATGAGCGAAATTTTTCCACATGCTCAGTTCTGAGAGATAAGTGTGTGTGAAAGCCGTACTTCACATAGCTTGTTGGGAACACAAAGTTTCTTTTAAGTTGCAAACCCCAACCCATACATATATATGGGGAGGTACTAGCTCCAACTCGGTTTTACCTAGAAAACTGCAGGAAATACAAAGCGGCACTAGGAAACAGACTGAGAAAAAAAGAGTAAAATTTTCTCCTGCAACCCGATACCTTTGTGCTAGATGAACGAACGTCTCTCCACATGCTCAGTTCTGAGAAATACGTGTGTGTTAAAGCCGTCCTTCACCAGGCTTGTTGGGAATACAAAGTTTCTTTTCACTTCCAAACTCCACTCCATATATATATATGGGGAGATAATAGCTCCAACTCGGATTTACAGTGAAAACTGCAGGAACTTCAAACCGGCACAAGGAAACAGACTGAGAAACCCGAGTAAATGTTACTCCTGCAACCCGTTCCATTGGTGCTAGATGAACGATCGTCACCCCACATGCTCAGTTCTGAGTGATAAGTGTGTGTGAAAGACTTCCTTCACCAACTTGTTGGGAACACAAAGATTCTTTTCACTTGAAAAATCCACTCCATACATTTATATGGTGAGGTACGAGATCTAACTCGGTTTTACAGTGAAAACTGCAGGAACTTCAAACCGGCACTAGGAAACAGACTGAGAAACCAGAGTAAAAGTTTCTCCTGCAACCCGTTCATTTGTGCTAGATGAACGAACATCTCTTCACATGCTCAGATTTGAGAGATAATTGTGTGTGAAAGCCTTCCTTCAACTAGCTTGCTGGGAACACAAAGTTTCTTTTCACTTGCAAACTCCACTGCATACATACATATATGGGGAGTTACTAGCTCCATCTCGGTTTTACAGTGAAAACTGCAGGAACTTCAAACCGGCACTAGGAAACAGACTGAGAAATCAGAGTAAAAGTTTCCCTGCAAAACTTTCCCTTTGTGCTAGATGAACGAACGTCTCTCGACATACTCACTTCTGAGAGATAAGTGTGGGTGAAAGCCGTCCTTCACCAGGCTTATTGGGAACACTAAGTTTCTTTTCAGTTGCAAACTCCACTCCATACATATATGTGGGTAGGTACTAGCTCCAAATCGGTTTTACAGTGAAAACTTCAGGAACATCAAACAGGCACTAGGAAACATACTGAGAAACCAGAGTAAAAGTTTCTCCTGCAACCCGTTGCATTTGTGCTAGATGAACGAAAGTCTCTTCACATGCTCAGTTTTGAGAGATAATTGTGTGTGAAAGCCGTCCTTCAACTAGCTTGTTGGGAACACAAAGTTTCTTTTCATTTGCCAACCCAACTCCATACATATATATGGGGAGGTTCTAGCTCCAACTCGGTTTTACAGTGAAAACTGCAGGAACATCAAACCGGCACTAGGAAACAGACTGAGAAACCAGAGTAAAAGTTTCTCCTGCAACCCGTTCCCTTTGTGCTGGATGAACGAACGTCTCTCGACATGCTCAGTTCTGAGAGATAAGTGTGTGTGAAAGCCGTCCTTCTCCTAGCTTGTTGGGAACACAAAGTTTCTTTTCACTTGCAAACTCCACTCCATACATATATATGGGGAGGTACCATCTCCAACTCGGTTTTACTGTGAAAAATGCAGGAACTTCAAACCGGCACTAGGAAACAGACTGAGAAACCAGAGTAAAAGTTTCTCCTGCAACCCGTTCCCTTTGTGCTATATGAAAGAACGTCTCTCGACATGCTCAGTTCTGAGAGATAAGTTTGTGTGAAAGCCGTCCTTCACCTAGCTTGTTGGGAACACAAAGATTCTTTACACTTGCAAACTCCACTCCATACATATATATGGGGAGGTACTAGCTCCAAATCTGTTTTAAAGTGAAAACTGCAGGAAATTCAAACCGGTAGTAGGAAACAGAGTGAGAAACCAGAGAAAAAGTTTCCCCTGCAACACATTCCCTTTGTGCTAGATGAACGAAAATGTTTCCACATGCTCAGTTCTGAGAGATAAGTGTGTGTGAAAGCCGTACTTCACCTAGCTTGTTGGGAACACAAAGTTTCTTTTAAGTTGCAAACACCACTCCATAGATATATATGGGGAGGTACTAGCTCCAACTCGGTTTTACCTAGAATACTGCAGGAAATTCAAACCGGCACTAGGAAACAGACTGAGAAACCAGAGTAAAATTTTCTCCTGCAACCCGTTCCCTTTGTGCTAGATGAACGATCGTCTCTCGACATGCTCAGTTCTGAGGTATAAGTGTGTGTGAAAGCCGTCCTTCACCAGGCTTGTTGGGAATACAAAGTTTCTTTTCACTTGCAAACTCCACTCCATACACATATATGGGGAGATAATAGCTCCAACTCCGTTTTACAGTGAAAACTGCAGGAATTTCAAACCGGCACTAGGAAACAGACTGAGAAACCCGAGTAAAAGTTACTCCTGCAACCATTTCCATTGGTGCTAGATGAACGAACGTCACCCCACATGCTCAGTTCTGAGTGATAAGTGTGTGTGAAAGACTTCCTTCACAAACTTGTTGGAACGCAAATATTCTTTTCACTTGAAAAATCCACTCCATACATATATATGGGGAGGTACGAGCTCTAACTCGGTTTTACAGTGAACACTGCAGGAACTTCAAACCGGCACTAGGAAACAGACTGAGAAACAAGAGTAAAAGTTTCTCCTGCAACCCGTTCATTTGTGCTAGATGAACGAACGTCTCTCCACATGCTCAGTTCTGAGAGATAAATGTGTGTGAATGCCGTTCTTCACCTAGCTTGTTGGGAACACAAAGATTCTTTACATTTGCAAACTCCACTCCATACAAATATATGGGGGTTATTAGGTCCAACACGGTTTTACAGTGAAAACTGCAGGAACTTCAAACCGGCACTAGGAAACAGACTGAGAAACCAGGGTAAAAATTTCTCCTGCAACCCGTTCCCTTTGTGCTAGATGAACGAACGTCTCTTCACATGCTCAGATTTGAGAGATAATTGTGTGTGAAAGCCGTCCTTCACCTAGCTTGTTGGGAACACAAAGATTCTTTTCATTTGCAAACTCCACTCCATACATATATATGGGGAGGTACTAGCCCCAAATCGGTTTTACAGTGAAAACTGCAGGAACTTCAAACCGGCAGTAGTAATCAGACTGAGAAACCAGAGTAAATGTTTCTCCTGCAACCCGTTCCCTTTGTGCTAGATGAACGAATGTCTCTCCACATGCTCATTTCTGAGAGATAATTTTGTGTGAAAGCCGTCCTTCAACATGCTTGTTGGGATCACAAAGTTTCTTTTCATTTGCAAACTCCACTCCATACATATAAATGGGGAGGTAATAGCTCCAACACTGTTTTACAGTGAAAAATGCAGGAACTTCAATCCGGCACTAGGAAACAGACTGAGAATCCAGAGTAAAAGTTTCTCTTGCAACACGTTCCCTTTTTGCTAGATGAACGAACGTCTCTCCAAGTGCTCATTTCTAAGAGAAAATTGTGTGTGAAAGCCGTCTTTCACCAGGCTTGTTGGGAACACAAAGTTTCTTTTCACTTGCCAACTCCACTCCATACATATATATGGGTAGGTACTAGCTCCAAATCTGTTTTACAGTGAAAACTTCAGGAACATCAAACCGGCACTAGGAAACATACTGAGACCAGAGTAAAAGATTCTCCTGCAACCCGTTCCATTTGTGCTAGATGAACGAACGTCTCTTCACATGCTCAGATTTGAGAGATAATTGTGTGTGAAAGACGTCCTTCAAATAGCTTGTTGGGAACACAAAGTTTCTTTTCAATTGCAAACTCCACTCCATACATATATATGGGGAGGTACAATCTCCAACTCGGTTTTACTGTGAAAAATGCAGGAACTTCAAACCGGCAGTAGGAAACAGACTGAGAAACCAGAGTAAAAGTTTCTCCTGCAACCCGTTCCCTTTGTGCTATATGAACGAACGTCTCTCGACATGCTCAGTTCTGAGAGATTAGTTTGTGTGAAAGCCGTCCTTCACCTAGCTTGTTGGGAACACAAAGATTCTTTTCACTTGCAAACTCCACTCCATACATATATATGGGGAGGTACTAGCTCCAAATCTGTTTTAAAGTGAAAACTGCTGGAACTTCAAACCGGCACTAGGAAACAGACTGAGAAACCAGAGTAAAAGTTTCTCCTGCAACCCGTTCCCTTTGTGCTAGATGAACGAACGTCTCTCGACATGCTCAGTTCTGAGAGATAAGTTTGTGTGAAAGCCGTACTTCACCTAGCTTGTTAGGAACACAAAGTTTCTTTTCACTTGCAAAATTCACTCCATACATATATAGGGGGAGGTACTAGCTCCAACTCGTTTTTACAGTGAAAACGGCAGGAACTTCAAACCGGCACCTGGAAACAGACTGCGAAACCAGAGTAAAAGTTTCTCCTGCAACCCGTTCCCTTTGTGCTAGATGAACGAACGTCTCTCGACATGCTCAGTTCTGAGAGATAAGTTTGTGTGAAAGCCGAAATTCACCTAGCTTGTTGGGAACACAAAGTATCTTTTCAATTGCCAACTCCACTCCATACATATATATGGGGAGGTACTAGCTCCAACTCTGTTTTAAAGTGAAAACTGCAGGAACTTCAAACCGGTAGTAGGAAACAGACTGAGAAACCAGAGTAAAAGTTTCCCCTGCAACCCATTCCCTTTGTGCTAGATGAGCGAAATTTTTCCACATGCTCAGTTCTGAGAGATAAGTGTGTGTGAAAGCCGTTCTTCACCTAGCTTGTTGGGAACACAAAGATTCTTTTCATTTGCAAACTCCACTCCATACAAATATATGGGGGGGTATAAGGTCCAACACGGTTTTACAGTGAAAACTGCAGGAACTTCAAACCGGCACTAGGAAACAGACTGAGAAACCAGAGTAAAAATTTCTTCTGCAACCCGTTCCCTTTGTGCTAGATGAACGAACGTCTCTTCACATGCTCAGATTTGAGAGATAAGTTTGTGTGAAAGCCGTACTTCACCTAGCTTGTTAGGAACACAAAGTTTCTTTTCACTTGCAAAATTCACTCCATACATATATAGGGGGAGGTACGAGCTCCAACTCGGTTTTACAGTGAAAACGGCAGGAACTTCAAACCGGCACCTGGAAACAGACTGAGAAACCAGAGTAAAAGTTACTCCTGCAACCAGTTCCATTGGTGCTAGTTGAACGAACGTCACCACACATGCTCAGTTCTGAGTGATAAGTTTGTGTGAAAGACTTCCTTCACAAACTTGTTGGAACGCAAATATTCTTTTCACTTGAAAAATCCACTCCATACATATATATGGGGAGGTACGAGCTCTAACTCGGTTTTACAGTGAACACTGCAGGAACTTCAAACCGGCACTAGGAAACAGACTGAGAAACAAGAGTAAAAGTTTCTCCTGCAACCCGTTCATTTGTGCTAGATGAACGAACGTCTCTCCAAATGCTCAGTTCTGAGAGATAAATGTGTGTGAATGCCGTTCTTCACCTAGCTTGTTGGGAACACAAAGATTCTTTTCATTTGCAAACTCCACTCCATACAAATATATGGGTGGGTATTAGGTCCAACACGGTTTTACAGTGAAAACTGCAGGAACTTCAAACCGGCACTAGGAAACAGACTGAGAAACCAGGGTAAAAATTTCTCCTGCAACCCGTACCCTTTGTGCTAGATGAACGAACGTCTCTTCACATGCTCAGATTTGAGAGATAATTGTGTGTGAAAGCCGTCCTTCACCTAGCTTGTTGGGAACACAAAGATTCTTTTCATTTGCAAACACCACTCCATATATATATATGGGGAGGTACTAGCCCCAAATCGGTTTTACAGTGAAAACTGCAGGAACTTCAAACCGGCAGTAGGAATCAGACTGAGAAACCAGAGTAAATGTTTCTCCTGCAACCCGTTCCCTTTGTGCTAGATGAACGAATGTCTCTCCACATGCTCATTTCTGAGAGATAATTTTGTGTGAAAGCCGTCCTTCAACATGCTTGTTGGGATCACAAAGTTTCTTTTCATTTGCAAACTCCACTCCATACATATAAATGGGGAGGTAATAGCTCCAACACTGTTTTACAGTGAAAAATGCAGGAACTTCAATCCGGCACTAGGAAACAGACTGAGAAACCAGAGTAAAAGTTTCTCTTGCAACACGTTCCCTTTTTGCTAGATGAACGAACGTCTCTCCAAATGCTCATTTGTAAGAGAAAATTGTGTGTGAAAGCCGTCTTTCACCAGGCTTGTTGGGAACACAAAGTTTCTTTTCACTTGCCAACTCCACTCCATACATATATATGGGTAGGTACTAGCTCCAAATCTGTTTTACAGTGAAAACTTCAGGAACATCAAACCGGCACTAGGAAACATACTGAGACCAGAGTAAAAGATTCTCCTGCAACCCGTTCCATTTGTGCTAGATGAACGAACGTCTCTTCACATGCTCAGATTTGAGAGATAATTGTGTGTGAAAGCCGTCCTTCAACTAGCTTGTTGGGAACACAAAGTTTCTTTTCAATTGCAAACTCCACTCCATACATATATATGGGGAGGTACAATCTCCAACTCGGTTTTACTGTGAAAAATGCAGGAACTTCAAACCGGCACTAGGAAACAGACTGAGAAACCAGAGTAAAAGTTTCTCCTGCAACCCGTTCCCTTTGTGCTATATGAACGAACGTCTCTCGACATGCTCAGTTCTGAGAGATAAGTTTGTGTGAAAGCCGTCCTTCACCTAGCTTGTTGGGAACACAAAGATTCTTTTCACTTGCAAACTCCACTCCATACATATATATGGGGAGGTACTAGCTCCAAATCTGTTTTAAAGTGAAAACTGCTGGAACTTCAAACCGGCACTAGGAAACAGACTGAGAAACCAGAGTAAAAGTTTCTCCTGCAACCCGTTCCCTTTGTGCTAGATGAACGAACGTCTCTCGACATGCTCAGTTCTGAGAGATAAGTTTGTGTGAAAGCCTTACTTCACCTAGCTTGTTAGGTACACAAAGTTTCTTTTCACTTGCAAAATTCACTCCATACATATATAGGGGGAGGTACTAGCTCCAACTCGGTTTTACAGTGAAAACGGCCGGAACTTCAAACCGGCACCTGGAAACAGACTGCGAAACCAGAGTAAAAGTTTCTCCTGCAACCCGTTCCCTTTGTGCTAGATGAACGAACGTCTCTCGACATGCTCAGTTCTGAGAGATAAGTTTGTGTGAAAGCCGTACTTCACCTAGCTTGTTGGGAACACAAAGTATCTTTTCAATTGCCAACTCCACTCCATACATATATATGGGGAGGTACTAGTTCCAACTCTGTTTTAAAGTGAAAACTGCAGGAACTTCTAACCGGTAGTAGGAAACAGACTGAGAAACCAGAGTAAAAGTTTCCCCTGCAACCCATTCCCTTTGTGCTAGATGAGCGAAATTTTTCCACATGCTCAGTTATGAGAGATAAGTGTGTGTGAAAGCCGTTCTTCACCTAGCTTGTTGGGAACACAAAGATTCTTTTCATTTGCAAACTCCACTCCATACAAATATATGGGGGGGTATTAGGTCCAACACGGTTTTACAGTGAAAACTGCAGGAACTTCAAACCGGCACTAGGAAACAGACTGAGAAACCAGAGTAAAAATTTCTCCTGCAACCCGTTCCCTTTGTGCTAGATGAACGAACGTCTCTTCACATGCTCAGATTTGAGAGATAAGTTTGTGTGAAAGCCGTACTTCAGCTAGCTTGTTAGGAACACAAAGTTTCTTTTCACTTGCAAAATTCACTCCATACATATATAGGGGGTGGTACGAGCTCCAACTCGGTTTTACAGTGAAAACGGCAGGAACTTCAAACCGGCACCTGGAAACAGACTGAGAAACCAGAGTAAAAGTTACTCCTGCAACCAGTTCCATTGGTGCTATATGAACGAACGTCAACACACATGCTCAGTTCTGAGTGATAAGTTTGTGTGAAAGACTTCCTTCACAAACTTGTTGGAACGCAAATATTCTTTTCACTTGAAAAATCCACTCCATACATATATATGGGGAGGTACGAGCTCTAACTCGGTTTTACAGTGAAAACTGCAGGAACTTCAAACCGGCACTAGGAAACAGACTGAGAAACCAGGGTAAAAATTTCTCCTGCAACCCGTTCCCTTTTTGCTAGATGAACGAACGTCTCTTCACATGCTCAGATTTGAGAGATAATTGTGTGTGAAAGCCGTCCTTCACCTAGCTTGTTTGGAACACAAATTTTCTTTTCACTTGCAAATTCCACTCCATACAAATATATGGGGAGGTACTAGCTCCAAATCGGTTTTACAGTGAAAACTGCAGGAAAATCAAAACGGCAGTAGGAAAAAGACTGAGATACCAGAGAAAAAGTTTCCCTTGCAACCCGTTCCATTTGTGCTAGATGAACGAAAGTCTCTCCACATGCTCAGTTCTGAGAGATATGTCTGTTTGATAGCCGTTCTTCAACTAGCTTGTTGGGAACACAAAGATTCTTTTCATTTGCAAACTCCAATCCATACATATATATGGGGAGGTAATAGCTCCAAATCGGTTTTACAGTGAAAACTGTAGGAAATTCAAACCGGCACTAGGAAACAGACTTAGAAACCAGGGTAAAAATTTCTCCTACAACCCGTTCCCTTTGTGCTAGATGAACGAACGTCTCTCGACATGCTCAGTTCTGTGAGATAAGTTTGAGTGAAAGCCGTCCTTCAACTAGCTTGTTGGGAACACAAAGTTTCTTTTCAGTTGCAATCTCCATTCCATACATATATATGGATAAGTACTAGCTCCAACTCGGTTTTACAATGAAAACTGCAGGAACTTCAACCCGGCAGTAGGAATCAGAATGAGAAACCATAGTAAATGTTTCTCCTGAAACCCTTTCCCTTTGTGCTTGATGAACGAATGTCTCTCCACATGCTCATTTCTGAGAGATATATTTGTGTGAAAGCCGTCCTTCATCAAGCTTGTTGGGAACACAAAGTTTCTTTTCATTTGCAAACTCCACTCCAAACATATATATGGGGAGGTAATAGCTCCAAAACGGTTTTACAGTGAAAAATGCAGGAACTTCATACCAGCAGTAGGAAACAGACTGAGAAACCAGAATAAAAGTTTCTCTTGCAAACCGTTCCCTTTTTGCTAGATGAACGAACGTCTCTCCAAATGCTCATTTCTAAGAGATAAGTGTGTGTGAAAGCCGTCCTTCACCAGGCTTGTTTTGAACACAAAGTTTCTTTTCACTTGCCAACTCCACTCCATACATATATATGGGTAGGTACTAGTTCCAAATCGGTTTTACAGTGAAAACTTCAGGAACATCAAACCAGCACTAGGAAACATACTGAGAAACCAGAGCAAAAGTTTCTCCTGCAACCGGTTCCATTTGTGCAAGATGAACGAACGTTTCTTCACATGCTCAGATTTGAGAGATAATTGTGTGTGAAAGCCGTCCTTCAAATAGCTTGTTGGGAACACAAAGTTTCTTTTCACTTGCAAACTCCAATGCATACATACATATATGGGGAGGTACTAGCTCCATCTCAGTTTTACAGTGAAAACTGCAGGAACTTCAAACCGGCACTAGGAAACATACTGAGAAATCAGAGTAAAAGTTTCCCTACAAAACGTTCCCTTTGTGCTAGATGAACGAACGTCTCTCGACATGCTCAGTTCTGAGAGATAAGTGTGTGTGAAAGCCGTCCTTCACCTAGCTTGTTGGGAACACAAAGTTTCTTTTCACTTGCAAACTGCACTCCATACATATATATGGGGATGTACTAGCTCCATTTCGGTTTTACAGTGAAAAATGCAGGAACTTCAAACCGGCAATAGGAAACAGACTGAGAAACCAGAGTAAAAGTTTCTCCTGCAACCCGTTCCTTTTGTGCTAGATGAACGAACATCTCTCGAAATGCTCAGTTCTGAGAGATAAGTTTGTGTGAAAGCCGTCCTTCACCTAGCTTGTTGGGAACACAAAGTTTCTTTTCAATTGCAAACTCCACTCCATACATATATATGTGGAGGTACTTGCTCTAACTCGGTTTTACAGTGAAAACTGCAGGAACTTCAAACCGGCACTAGGAAACAGACTGAGAAACCAGAGTAAAAGTTTCTCCTTCAACCCGTTTATTTGTGCTATATGAACGAACGTCTCTCCACATGCTCAGTTCTGAGAGATAAATGTGTGTGAAAGTCATCCTTCACCTAGATTGTTGGGAACACAAAGTATCTTTTCAATTGCCAACTCCACTCCATACATATATATGGGGAGGTACTAGCTCCAACTCTGTTTTAAAGTGAAAACTGCAGGAACTTCAAACCGGTAGTAGGAAACAGACTGAGAAACCAGAGTAAAAGTTTCCCCTGCAACCCATTCCCTTTGTGCTAGATGAGCGAAATTTTTCCACATGCTCAGTTCTGAGAGATAAGTGTTTGTGAAAGCCGTACTTCACCTAGCTTGTTGGGAACACAAAGTTTCTTTTAAGTTGCAAACGCCACCCCATACATATATATGGGGAGGTACTATTTCCAACTCTTTTTTACCTAGAAAACTGCAGGAAATACAAAGCGGCACTAGGAAACAGACTGAGAAACCAGAGTAAAATTTTCTCCTGCAACCCGATAAATTTGTGCTAGATGAACGAACGTCTCTCCACATGCTCAGTTCTGAGAAATACGTGTGTGTTAAAGCCGTCCTTCACCAGGCTTGTAGGGAATACAAAGTTTCTTTTCAATTGCAAACTCCACTCCATACATATATATGGGGAGGTACTAGCTCCAACTCGGTTTTACAGTGAAAACTGCAGGAACTTCAAACCGGCACAAGGAAACAGACTGAGAAACCAGAGTAAAAGTTTCTCCTGCAACCCGTTCATTTGTGCTAGATGAACGAACATCTCTTCACATGCTCAGATTTGAGAGATAATTGTGTGTGAAAGCCTTCCTTCAACTAGCTTGCTGGGAACACAAAGTTTCTTTTCACTTGCAAACTCCACTGCATACATACATATATGGGGAGATACTAGCTCCATCTCGGTTTTACAGTGAAAACTGCAGGAACTTCAAACCGGCACTAGGAAACAGACTGAGAAATCAGAGTAAAAGTTTCCCTGCAAAACTTTCCCTTTGTGCTAGATGAACGAACGTCTCTCGACATACTCACTTCTGAGAGATAAGTGTGTGTGAAAGCCGTCCTTCACCTAGCTTGTTGGGAACACAAAGTTTCTTTTCACTTGCAAACTCCACTCCATACATTTATATGGGGAGGTACCATCTCCAACTCGGTTTTACTGTGAAAAATGCAGGAACTTCAAACCGGCACTAGGAAACAGACTGAGAAACCAGAGTAAAAGTTTCTCCTCCAACCCGTTCCCGTTGTGCTATATGAACGAACGTCTCTCGACATGCTCAGTTCTGAGAGATAAGTTTGTGTGAAAGCCGTCCTTCACCTAGCTTGTTGGGAACACAAAGATTCTTTTCACTTGCAAACTCCACTCCATACATATATATGGGGAGGTACTAGCTCCTAATCTGTTTTAAAGTGAAAACTGCAGGAACTTCAAACCGGTAGTAGGAAACAGAGTGAGAAACCAGAGTAAAAGTTTCCCCTGCAACACATTCCCTTTGTGCTAGATGAACGAAAATATTTCCACATGCTCAGTTCTGAGAGATAAGTGTGTGTGAAAGCCGTACTTCACCTAGCTTGTTGGGAACACAAAGTTTCTTTTAAGTTGCAAACCCCACTCCATAGATATATATGGGGAGGTACTAGATCCAAATCGGTTTTACCTAGAAAACTGCAGGAAATTCAAACCGGCACTAGGAAACAGACTGAGAAACCAGAGTAAAATTTTCTCCTGCAACCCGTTCCATTTGTGCTAGATGAACGAACGTCTCACAACATGCTAAGTTCTGAGGTATAAGTGTGTGTGAAAGCTGTCCTTCACCAGGCTTGTTGGGAATACAAAGTTTCTTTTCACTTGCAAACTCCACTCCATACATATATATGGGGAGATAATAGCTCCAACTCGGTTTTACAGTAAAACTGCAGGAATTTCAAACCGGCACTAGGAAACAGACTGAGAAACCCGAGTAAACGTTACTCCTGCAACCAGTTCCATTGTTGCTAGATGAACGAACGTCACCCCACATGCTCAGTTCTGAGTGATAAGTGTGTGTGAAAGACTTCCTTCACAAACTTGTTGGGAACGCAAATATTCTTTTCACTTGAAAAATCCACTCCATACATATATATGGGGAGGTACGAGCTCTAACTCGGTTTTACAGTGAAAACTGCAGGAACTTCAAACCGGCACTAGGAAACAGACTGAGAAACCAGAGTAAAAGTTTCTCCTGCAACCCGTTCATTTGTGCTAGATGAACGAACGTCTCTCCACATTCTCAGTTCTGAGAGATAAATATGTGTGAATGCCGTTCTTCACCTAGCTTGTTGGGAACACAAAGATCCTTTTCATTTGCAAACTCCACTCCATACAAATATATGGGGGGGTATTAGGTCCAACACGGTTTTACAGTGAAAACTGCAGGAAATTCAAACCGGCACTAGGAAACAGACTGAGAAACCAGGGTAAAAATTTCTCCTGCAACCCGTTCCCTTTGTGCTAGATGAACGAACGTCTCTTCACATGCTCAGATTTGAGAGATAATTGTGTGTGAAAGCCGTCCTTCACCTAGCTTGTTGGGAACACAAAGATTCTTTTCATTTGCAAACTCCACTCCATACATATATATGGGGAGGTACTAGCCCCAAATCGGTTTTACAGTGAAAACTGCAGGAACTTCAAACCGGCAGTACGAATCAGACTGAGAAACCAGAGTAAATGTTTCTCCTGCAACCCGTTCCCTTTGTGCTAGATGAACGAATGTCTCTCCACATGCTCATTTCTTAGAGATAATTTTGTGTGAAAGCCGTCCTTCAACATGCTTGTTGGGATCACAAAGTTTCTTTTCATTTGCAAACTCCACTCCATACATATAAAAGGGGAGGTAATAGCTCCAACACTGTTTTACAGTGAAAAATGCAGGAACTTCAATCCGGCACTAGGAAACAGACTGAGAAACCAGAGTAAAAGTTTCTCTTGCAACACGTTCCCTTTTTGCTAGATGAACGAACGTCTCTCCAAATGCTCATTTCTAAGAGAAAAGTGTGTGTGAAAGCCGTCTTTCACCAGGCTTGTTGGGAACACAAAGTTTCTTTTCACTTGCGAACTCCACTCCATACATATATATGGGTAGGTACTAACTCCAAATCTGTTTTACAGTGAAAACTTCAGGAACATCAAACCGGCACTAGGAAACATACTGAGACCAGAGTAAAAGATTCTCCTGCAAACCGTTCCATTTGTGCTAGATGAACGAACGTCTCTTCACATGCTCAGATTTGAGAGATAATTGTGTGTGAAAGCCGTCCTTCAACTAGCTTGTTGGGAACACAAAGTTTCTTTTCAATTGCAAACTCCACTCCATACATATATATGGGGAGGTACCATCTCCAACTCGGTTTTACTGTGAAAAATGCAGGAACTTCAAACCGGCACTAGGAAACAGACTGAGAAACCAGAGTAAAAGTTTCTCCTGCAACCCGTTCCCTTTGTGATATATGAACGAACGTCTCTCGACATGCTCAGTTCTGAGAGATAAGTTTGTGTGAAAGCCGTCCTTCACCTAGCTTGTTGGGAACACAAAGATTCTTTTCACATGCAAACTCCACTCCATACATATGTAGGGGAAGGTACTAGCTCCAACTCGGTTTTACAGTGAAAACGGCAGGAACTTTAAATCGGCACCTGGAACAGACTGAGAAACCAGAGTAAAAGTTTCTCCTGCAACCCGTTCCCTTTGTGCTAGATGAACGAACATCTCTCGACATGCTCAGTTCTGAGAGATAAGTTTGTGTGAAAGCCGTACTTCACCTAGCTTGTTGGGAACACAAAGTATCTTTTCAATTGCCAACTCCACTCCATACATATATATGGGGAGGTAATAGCTCCAACTCTGTTTTAAAGTGAAAAC
The DNA here is from genome assembly GCF_048773025.1 of Camelus bactrianus. Lineage (NCBI taxonomy): Eukaryota > Metazoa > Chordata > Mammalia > Artiodactyla > Camelidae > Camelus > Camelus bactrianus. The sequence goes on along the minus strand of NC_133539.1, from coordinate 136,497,463 downwards.
TGCAGGAACTTCTAACCGGTAGTAGGAAACAGACTGAGAAACCAGAGTAAAAGTTTCCCCTGCAACCCATTCCCTTTGTGCTAGATGAGCGAAATTTTTCCACATGCTCAGTTCTGAGAGATAAGTGTGTGTGAAAGCCGTACTTCACCTAGCTTGTTGGGAACACAAAGTTTCTTTTAAGTTGCAAACCCCACCCCATACATATATATGGGGAGGTACTAGCTCCAACTCGGTTTTACCTAGAAAACTGCAGGAAATACAAAGCGGCACTAGGAAACAGACTGAGAAACCAGAGAAAAAGTTTCCCTTGCAACCCGTTCCATTTGTGCTAGATGAACGAAAGTCTCTCCACATGCTCAGTTCTGAGAGATATGTGTGTTTGATAGCCGTTCTTCAACTAGCTTGTTGGGAACACAAAGATTCTTTTCATTTGCAAACTCCACTCCATACATATATATGGATAGGTACTAGCTCCAACTCGGTTTTACAATGAAAACTGCAGGAACTTCAACCCGGCAGTAGGAATCAGACTGAGAAACCATAGTAAATGTTTCTCCTGAAACCCTTTCCCTTTGTGCTTGATGAACGAATGTCTCTCCACATGCTCATTTCTGAGAGATAAGTTTGTGTGAAAGCCGTCCTTCAAATAGCTTGTTGGGAACACAAAGTTTCTTTTCATTTGCAAACACCACTGCATACATATATATGAGGAGGTTAAAGCTCCAAATCGGATTTACAGTGAAAAATGTAGGAAATTCAAACCGGCACTAGGAAACAGACTGAGAAACCAGAGTAATAGTTTCTCTTGCAACCCGTTCCCTTTTAGCTAGATGAACGAACGTCTCTCTAAATGCTCATTTCTAAGAGATAAGTGTGTGTGAAAGCCGTCCTTCACCAGGGTTGTTGGGAACACAAAGTTTCTTTTCACTTGCCAACTCCACTCCATATATATATATGGGTAGGTACTAGCTCCAAATCGGTTTACAGTGAAAACTTCAGGAACATCAAACCGGCACTAGGAAACATACTGAGAAACCAGAGTATAAGTTTCTTCTGCAACCCGTTCAATTTGTGCTAGATGAAAGAACGTCTCTTCACATGCTCAGATTTGAGAGATAATTGTGTGTTAAAGCCGTCCTTCACCAGGCTTGTTGGGAATACAAAGTTTCTTTTCACTTGCAAAATCCACTCCATACATATATATGGGGAGATAATAGCTCCAACTCGGTTTTACAGTGAAAACTGCAGGAACTTCAAACCGGCACAAGGAAACAGACTGAGAAACCCGAGTAAATGTTACTCTTGCAACCCGTTCCATTGGTGCTAGATGAACGAACGTCAACCCACATGCTCAGTTCTGAGTGAAAAGTGTGTGTGAAAGAATTCCTTCACAAACTTGTTGGGAACACAAAGATTCTTTTCACTTGAAAAATCCACTCCATACATATATATGGGGAGGTACGAGATCTAACTCGGTTTTACAGTGAAAACTGCAAGAACTTCAAACCGGCACTAGGAAACAGACTGAGAAACCAGAGTAAAAGTTTCTCCTGCAACCCGTTCATTTTTGCTAGATGAACGAACATCTCTTCACATGCTCAGATTTGAGAGATAATTGTGTGTGAAAGCCGTCCTTCAACTAGCTTGCTGGGAACACAAAGTTTCTTTTCACTTGCAAACTCCACTTCATACATACATATATGGGGAGGTACTAGCTCCATCTCGGTTTTACAGTGAAAACTGCAGGAACTTCAAACCGGCACTAGGAAACAGACTGAGAAATCAGAGTAAAAGTTTCCCTGCAAAACTTTCCCTTTGTGCTAGATGAACGAACGTCTCTCGACATACTCACTTCTGAGAGATAAGTGTGGGTGAAAGCCGTTCTTCACCAGGCTTCTTGGGAACACAAAGTTTCTTTTCAGTTGCAAACTCCACTCCATACATATATATGGGTAGGTACTAGCTCCAAATCGGTTTTACAGTGAAAACTTCAGGAACATAAAACAGGCACTAGAAAACATACTGAGAAACCAGAGTAAAAGTTTCTCCTGCAACCCGTTCCATTTGTGCTAGATGAACGAACGTCTCTTCACATGCTCAGTTTTGAGAGATAATTGTGTGTGAAAGCCGTCCTTCAACTAGCTTGTTGGGAACACAAAGTTTCTTTTCATTTGCCAACCCAACTCCATACATATATATGGGGAGGTTCTAGCTCCAACTCGGTTTTACAGTGAAAACTGCAGGAACATCAAACCGGCACTAGGAAACAGACTGAGAAACCAGAGTAAAAGTTTCTCCTGCAACCTGTTCCTTTTGTGCTAGATGAACGAACATCTCTCCACATGCTCAGTTCTGAGGGATAAGTGTGTGTGAAAGCCGTACTTCACCTAGCTTGTTGGGAACACAAAATTTCTTTTCAGTTGCAAACCCCACTCCATACATTTATATGGGGAGATAATAGCTCCAACTCGGTTTTATAGTGAAAACTGCAGGAACTTCAAACCGGCACTAGGAAACAGACAGAGAACCCCGAGTAAACGTTACTCCTGCAACCCGTTCCATTGGTGCTAGATGAACGAACGTCACCACACATGCTCAGTTCTGAGTGATAAGTGTGTGTGAAAGACTTCCTTCACCAACTTGTTGGGAACACAAAGATTCTTTTCACTTGAAAAATCCACTCCATACATATATATGGGGAGGTACGAGCTCTAACTCGGTTTTACAGTGAAAACTGCAGGAACTTCAAACCGGCACTAGGAATTAGACTGAGAAACCAGAGTTAAAGTTTCTCCTGCAACCCGTTCCCTTTGTGCTAAATGAACGAAAGTCTCTCCACATGCTCAGTTCTGACAGATAAATGTGTTAAAGCCGTCCTTCACCTAGCGTGTTTGGAACACAAATTTTCTTTTCACTTGCAAATTCCACTCCATACAAATATATGGGGAGGTACTAGCTCCAAATCTGTTTTACAGTGAAAACTGCAGGAAAATCAAAATGGCAGTAGGAAACAGACTGAGATACCAGAGAAAAAGTTTCCCTTGCAACCCGTTCCATTTGTGCTAGATGAACGAAAGTCTCTCCACATGCTCAGTTCTGAGAGATATGTTTGTTTGATAGCCGTTCTTCAACTAGCTTGTTGGGAACACAAAGATTCTTTTCATTTGCAAACTCCACTCCATACATATATATGGGGAGGTACTAGCTCCAAATCGGTTTTACAGTGAAAACTGTAGGAAATTCAAACCGGCACTAGGAAACAGACTGAGAAACCAGGGTAAAAATTTCTCCTACAACCCGTTCCCTTTGTGCTAGATGAACGAACGTCTCTCGACATGCTCAGTTCTGTGAGATAAGTGTGAGTGAAAGCCGTCCTTCAACTAGCTTGTTGGGAACACAAAGTTTCTTTCCCGTTGCAATCTCCATTCCATACATATATATGGATAGGTACTAGCTCCAACTCGGTTTTACAATGAAAACTGCAGGAACTTCAACCCGGCAGTAGGAATCAGACTGAGAAACCATAGTAAATGTTTCTCCTGAAACCCTTTCCCTTTGTGCTTGATGAACGAATGTCTCTCCACATGCTCATTTCTGAGAGATAAGTTTGTGTGAAAGCCGTCCTTCAACTAGCTTGTTGGGAACACAAAGTTTCTTTTCATTTGCAAACTCCACTGCATACATATATATGAGGAGGTTAAAGCTCCAAATCGGATTTACAGTGAAAAATGCAGGAAATTCAAACCGGCACTAGGAAACAGACTGAGAAACCAGAGTAAATGTTTCTCTTGCAACCCGTTCCCTTTTTGCTAGAATAACGAACGTCTCTCTAAATGCTCATTTCTAAGAGATAAGTGTGTGTGAAAGCCGTCCTTCACCAGGGTTGTTGGGAACACAACGTTTCTTTTCACTTGCAAACTCCACTCCATACATATATATGGGGAGGTACTAGCTCCAACTCGGTTTTACAGTGAAAACTGCAAGAACTTCAAACCGGCACTAGGAAACAGACTGAGAAACCAGAGTAAAAGTTTCTCCTGCAACCCGTTCCCTTTGTGCTAGATAAACGAACGTCTCTCGACATGCTCAGTTCTGAGAGACAAGTTTGTGTGAAAGCCGTCCTTCACCTAGCTTGTTGGGAACACAAATTTTCTTTTCAATTGCAAACACCACTCCATACATATATATGGGGAGGTACTAGCTCCAACTCGGTTTTACAGTGAAAAATGCAGGAACTTCCAACCGACACTAGGAAACAGACTGAGAAACCAGAGTAAAAGTTTCCCCAGCAACCCATTCCCTTTGTGCTAGATGAAAGAAATTTTTTCCACATGCTCAGTTCTGAGAGATTAGTGTGTGTGAAAGCCGTACTTCACATAGCTTGTTGGGAACACAAAGTTTCTTTTAAGTTGCAAACCCCACTCCATACATATATATGGGGAGGTACTAGCTCCAACTCGGTTTTAAAGTGAAAACTGCAGGAAATTCAAAGCGGCACTAGGAAACAGACTGAGAACCCCGAGTAAACGTTACTCCTGCAACCCGTTCCACTGGTGCTGGATGAACGAACGTCACCCCACATGCTCAGTTCTGAATGATAAGTGTGTGTGAAAGACTTCCTTCACAAACTTGTTGGGAACACAAAGATTCTTTTCACTTGAAAAATCCACTCCATACATATATATGGGGAGGTACGATCTCTAACTCGGTTTTACAGTGAAAAATGCAGGAACTTCAAACCGGCACTAGGAAACAGACTGAGAAACAAGAGTAAAAGTTTCTCTTGCAACCCGTTCATTTGTGTTAGATGAACGAACGTCTCTCCACATGCTCATTCTGAGAGATAAATGTGTGTGAAAGCCGTCCTTCACATAGATTGTTGGGAACACAAAATTTCTTTTCAGTTGCAAAATCCACACCATATATTTATATGGGTAGGTACTAGCTTCAACTCTGTTTTACATTGAAAACTGCAGGAACTTCAAACCGGCACTAGGAAATAGACTGAGAATCCAGAGATAAAGTTTCTACTGCAACCCGTTCCCTTTGTGCTAAATGAACGAACGTCTCTCCACATGCTCAGGTCTGAGAGATAAGTGTGTGTGAAAGCCGACCTTCACCTTGCTTGTTGGGAACACAAAGTTTCTTTTCAATTGCAAACTCCACTCCATACATATATATGGGGAGGTACTAACTCCAAATCGGTTTTACAATGAAAACTGCAGGAACTTCAAACCGGCACTAGGAAATAAACTGAGAAACCAGGGTAAAAATTTCTCCTGCAACCCGTTCCATTTGTGCTAGATGAACGAACGTCTCTTCACATGCTCAGATTTGAGAGATAATTGTGTGTGAAAGCCGTCCTTCAACTAGCTTGTTGGGAACACAAAGTTTCTTTTCACTAGCAAACTCCACTGCATACATACATATAAGGGGAGGAACTAGCGTCATTTCTGTTTTACAGTGAAAACTGCAGGAACGTCAAACCGGCACTAGGAAACAAACTGAGAAATCAGAGTAAAAGTATCCCTACAAAACGTTCCCTTTGTGCTAGATGAACGAACGTCTCTCGACATGCTCAGTTCTGAGAGATAAGTTTGTGTGAAAGCCGTCCTTCACCTAGCTTGTTGGGAACACAATGTTTCTTTCCATTTGCAAATTCCACTACATACATATATATGGGGAAGTACTAGCTCCAACTCTGTTTTAAAATGAAAACTGCAGGAAATTCAAACCGGTAGTAGGAAACAGACTGAGAATCCCGAGTAAACGTTACTCCTGCAGCCCGTTCCATTGGTGCTAGATGAACGAACGTCACCCCACATGCTCAGTTCTGAGTGATAAGTGTGTGTGAAAGACTTCCTTCACCAACTTGTTGGGAACACAAAGATTCTTTTCACTTGAAAAATCCACTCCATACATATATATGGGGAGGTACGAGCTCTAACACGGTTTAACAGTGAAAACTGCAGGAACTTCAAACTGGCACTAGGAAACAGACTGAGAAACCAGAGTAAAAGTTTCTCCTGCAACCCGTTCGATTTGTGCTAGATGAACGAACGTCTCTCCACATGCTCAGTTCTGAGAGATAAGTGTGTGTGAAAGCCGTCCTTCACCTAGATTGTTGGGAACACAAATTATCTTTTCACTAGCAAACTCCACTCCATATATATATATGGGGAGATACTAGCTCCAACTCGGTTTTACAGTGAAAACTGCAGGAACTTCAAACCGGCAGTAGGAAATAGAGTGAGAAACAAGAATAAAATTTTCTCCTGCAACCCGTTCCTTTGTGTAGATGAAAGAACGTCTCTCCACATGCTAAGATCTGAGAGATAATTGTGTGTGAAAGCCGTCCTTCACCTAGCTTTTGGGAACACAAAGTTTCTTTTCACTTGCTAACACCACTTCATACATATATATGGTGAGTTACGTGCTCCAACTCGGTTTTACATTGAAAACTGCAGGAATTTCAAACCGGCACAAGGAAACAGACTGAGATACCAGAGTAAAAGTTTCACCTGCAACCCGTTCCCTTTGTGCTAGATGAACGAACTTCTATCCGCATGCTCAGTTCTGAGAGATAAGTGTGTGTTAAAGCCGTCCTTCATCTAGATTGTTGGGAACACAAAGTTTCTTTTCAGCTGCCAACTCCAATCCATACATATATATGGGGAGGTAATAGCACCAACTCGGTTTTACAGTGAAAACTGCAGGAACATCTAACCGGCACTAGGAAACAGATTGAAAAACCAGAGTAAAAGTTTCTCCTGCAACCCGTTCTCTTTGTGCTAGATGAACGAAAGTCTCTCGACATGCTCAGTTCTGAGAGATAAGTGTGTGTGAAAGCCGTCCTTCACCTATCTTTTTGGGAACACAAAGTTTCTTTTCACTTGCAAAATCCACTCCATACATATATATGGGGAGGTACGAGCTCCAACTCGGTTTTACACTGAAAACTGCAGGAATCTTCAAACCGGCAGTAGGAAACAGACTGAGAAACCAGAGTAAAAGTTTCCGCTTCAACCCATTCCGTTTGTGCTAGATGAACGAATATCTTTCCAAATGCTCAGTTCTGAGAGATAAGTGTGTGTGAAAGCCGTCCTTCACCTAGCTTGTTGGGAACACAAAGTTTCTTTTCACTTGCAATCTCCACTCCATACATATATATAGGAGGTACGAGTTCCAACTCTCTTTTACAGTAAAAACTGCAGGAACTTCAAACCGGCACTAGGAAACAGACTGAGAAACCAGAGTAAAAGTTTTTCCTGCAACCCGTTCATTTGTTCTAGATGAACGAACTTCTCTCCACATGCTTAGTTCTGAGAGATAAGTGTGTGTGAAAGCCGTCCTTCACCTAGCTTGTTGGGAACACAAAGTTACTATTCACTTGCAAACTCCACTCCATACATATATATGGGGAGGTACGAGCTCCAACACGGTTTTACAGTGAAAACTGCAGTAACTTCAAACCGGCACTAGGAAACAGACTGAGAATCCAGGGTAAAAGTTTCTCCTGCAAACCGTTCCCTTTGTGCTAGACGAACGAACTTTTCTACACATGCTCAGTTCTGAGTGATAAGTATGTGTGAAAGCCTTCCTTCACCTAGCTTGTTGGGAACACAAAGATACTTTTCAGTTTCAAACTCCACTCCATATATATATATGGGGAGGTACTAGCTCTAAATCGGTTTTACAGTGAAAACTGCAGGAACTTCAAACCGGCAGTAGGAAACAGACTGAGAAACCAGAGTAAAAGTTTCTCCTGCAACCCGTTCCCTTTGTGCTAGATGAACGAACGTCTTTCGACATGCTCAGTTCTGAGAGATAAGTGTGAGTGAAAGCAGTCCTTCACCTAGCTTGTTGGGAACACAAATTTTCTTTTATGTTGCAAACTCCACTCCATACTTATATATGGATAAGTAATAGCTCCAACACGGTTTTATAGTGAAAACTGCAGGAAGTTCAAACCGGCAGTAGGAAACACACTGGGAAACCAGAGTAATAGTTTCCCCTGCAACTCGTTCCCTTTGTGCTAGATGAACGAACTTCTCTCCACATGCTCATTTCTGAGAGAAAAGTGTGTGTGGAAGCCGTCCTTCACATAGCTTGTTGGGAACACAAAGTTTCTTTTCACTTGCAAACTCCACTCCGTACATATATAAGGGGAGGTACAAGTTCCAACTCGGTTTTACATTGAAAACTGCAGGAACTGTAAACCGGCAGTAGGAAAGAGACTGAGAAACCAGAGTAAAATTTTCCTTGCCACCCGTTCCCTTTGTGCTAGATGAACTAAAGTCTCTCCACATTCTCAGATTTGAGGGATAAGTGTGTGTGAAAGCCGTCCTTAAACTAGCTTGTCGGGAACACAAAGATTCTTTTCACTTGCAAAATCCACTCCATACATATATATGGGGAGGTACTAGCTCCAAATCTCTTTTACAGTGAAAACTGTAGGAATATCAAGCCGGCAGTAGGAAAAAGACTGAGAAAACCGAGTAAAATTTTCTCCTGCAACCCGTTCCATTTGTGCTAGATGAACGAACGTCTCTTTACATGCTAAGATTTGAGAGAAAATTGGGTGTGAAAGCCGTCCTTAAACTAGCTTGTTGGGAACCCAAAGTTTCTTTTCACTTGCAAACTCCACTGCATACATATATATGGGGAGGTACTAGCTCCAACTCGTTTTTACAGTGAAAACTGCAGGAACTTCAAACCGGCAATGGGAAACAGACTGAGAAACCAGAATAAAAGTTTCTCCTGCAAACCGTTCCATTTGTGCTAGATGAACGAAAGTCTCTCCACATGCTAAGTTCTGAGAGATAATTGTGTGTGGAAGCCGTCCTTCACCTAGCTTGTTGGGAACACAAAGTTTCTTTTCAGTAGCAAACTCCAATCCATACATATATATGGGGAAGTCCTAGCTCCAACTCGGTTTTATCGTGAATACTGCAGGAAATTCAAACCGGCACTAGGAAACAGACTGAGAAACCAGAGTAAAAGTTTTTCCTGCAACCCGTTCCCTTTGTGCTAGATGAACGTACTTCTCACCACATGCTCATTTCTGAGAGAAAAATGTGTGTGGAAGCGGTCCTTCACATAGCTTGTTGGGAACAAAAAGTTTCTTTTCACTTGCAAACTCCCCTCCGTACATATATATGGGGAGGTAAAATTTCCAACTCGGTTTTACATTGAAAACTGCAGGAACTGCAAACCGGCAGTAGGAAAGAAATGGGGAAACCAGAGTAAAATTTTCCTTGCCACCCGTTCCCTTTGTGCTAGATGAACTAACGTCTCTCCACATTCTCAGATTTGAGGGATAAGTGTGTGTGAAAGCCGTCCTTAAACTAGCTTGTCGGGAACACAAAGTTTCTTTTCACTTGCAAATTACGCTCCATACATATATATGGGGAGGTACAAGCTCCAACTCGATTTTATAGTGAAAACTGCAGGAACTTGAAACCGGCACTAGGAAACAGACTGAGAAACCAGAGTAAAAGTTTTTCCTGCAACCCGTTCCCTTTGTGCTAGATGAACGAACTTCTCTCCACATGCTCAGTTCTGAGAGATAAGTGTGTGTGAAAGCCGTCCTTCACCTAGCTTGTTGGGAACACAAAGATTCTTTTCACTTGCAAAATCCACTCCATACATATATATGGGGAGGTAATAGCTCCAAATCTGTTTTACAGTGAAATCTGTAGGAATATCAAGCCGGCAGTAGGAAACAGACTGAGAAACCCGAGTAAAACTTTCTCCTGCAACCCGTTCCATTTGTGCTAGATGAACGAACGTCTCTTCACATGCTCAGATTTGAGAGATAATTCTGTGTGAAAGCCGTCCTTAAACTAGCTTGTTGGGAACACAATGTTTCTTTTCACTTGCAAACACCACTGCATACATATATATGGGGAGGTACTAGCTCCAACTCGTTTTTACAGTGAAAACTGCAGGAACTTCAAACCGGCACTAGGAAACAGACTGAGAAACCAGAGTAAATGTTTCTCCTGCAACCCGTTTCCTTTGTGCTAGATGAACGAACATCTCTCCACATGCTCAGTTCTGAGAGATAATTGTGTGTGGATGCCGTCCTTCACCTAGCTTGTTGGGAACACAAAGTTGTTTTCAGTAGCAAACTCCACTCCATACATATATATGGGGAAGTACTAGCTCCAACTCAGTTTTACCGTGAATACTGCAGGAAATTCAAACCGTCACTAGGAAACAGACTGAGAAACCAGAGTAAAAGTTTTTCCTGCAACCCGTTCCCTTTGTGCTAGATGAACGAACTTCTCTCCACATGCTCATTTCTGAGAGAAAAGTGTGTGTGGAAGCCGTCTTTCACGTAGCTTGTTGGGAACACAAAGTTTCTTTTCAGTTGCAAACTCCACTCCGTACATATATATGGGGAGGTACAAGTTCCAACTCGGTTTTACATTGAAAACTGCAGGAACTGCAAACCGGCAGTAGGAAATAGACTGAGAAACCAGAGTAAAATTTTCCTTGCCACCCGTTCCCTTTGTGCTAGATGAACTAACGTCTCTCCACATTCTCAGATTTGAGGGATAAGTGTGTGTGAAAGCCGTCCTTAAACTAGCTTGTCTGGAACACAAAGATTCTTTTCACTTGCAAATTACGCTCCATACATATATATGGGGAGGTACAAGCTCCAACTCGGTTTTACAGTGAAAACGGCAGGAAATTCAAACCGGCACTAAGAAACAGACTGAGAAACCAGAGTAAAAGTTTTTTCTGCAACCCAATCCCTTTGTGCTAGATGAACGAACTTCTCTCTACATGCTCAGTTCTGAGAGATAAGTGTGTGTGAAAGCCGTCCTTCACCTAGCTTGTTAGGAACACAAAGATTCTTTTCACTTGCAAAATCAACTCCATACATATATATGGGGAGGTAATAGATCCAAATCTGTTTTACAGTGAAAACTGTAGGAATATCAAGCCGGCAGTAGGAAACAGACTGAGAAACCCGAGAAAAACTTTCTCCTGCAACCCGTTCCATTTGTGCTAGATGAACGAAAGTCTCTTCACATGCTCAGATTTGAGAGATAAGTGTGTGTGAAAGCCGTCCTTAAACTAGCTTGTTGGGAACCCAAAGTTTCTTTTCACTTGCAAACTCCAGTGCATAAATATATATGGGGAGGTACTATCTCCAACTCGTTTTTACAGTGAAAACTGCAGGAACTTCAAACCGGCAATAGGAAACAGACTGAGAAACCAGAATAAAATTTTCTCCTGCAACCCGTTCCTTTTGTGCTAGATGAACGAACGTCTCTCCACATGCTAAGTTCTGAGAGTTAATTGTGTGTGGAAGCCGTCCTTCACCTAACTTGTTGGGAACACAAAGTTTCTTTTCAGTAGCAAACTCCACTCCATACATATATATGGGGAAGTACTAGCTCCAACTCGTTTTTACCATGAATACTGCAGGAAAATCAAACCGGCACTAGAAAACCGACTGAGAAACTAGAGTAAAAGTTTTTCCTGCAACCCGTTCCCTTTGTGCTAGATGAACGAACGTCTAACAAATGCTCAGTTCTGAGAGATATGTGTGTGGGAAAGCAGTCCTTCAACTAGCTTGTTGGGAACAAAAATTTTCTTTTCACTTGCAAAATCCACTCCATAAATATATAAGCTGAGGTATGAGCTCCAACTCGGTTTTACAGTGAAAACTGAGGGAACTTAAAATCGGAACAAGGAAACAGACTGAGATACCAGAGTAAAAGTTTCTCCTGCAACCCGTTCCCTTTGTGCTAGATGAACGTACTTCTCTCCACATGCTCATTTCTGAGAGAAAAGTGTGTGTGGAAGCGGTCCTTCACATAGCTTGTTGGGAACAAAAAGTTTCTTTTCACTTGCAAACTCCACTCCGTACATATATATGGGGAGGTAAAATTTCCAACTCGGTTTTACATTGAAAACTGCAGGAAGTGCAAACCGGCAGTAGGAAAGAAATGGAGAAACCAGAGTAAAATTTTACTTGCCACCCGTTCCCTTTGTGCTAGATGAACTAAAGTCTCTCCACATTCTCAGATTTGAGGGATAAGTGTGTGTGAAAACCGTCCTTAAACTAGCTTGTCGGGAACACAAAGTTTCTTTTCACTTGCAAATTACGCTCCATACATATATATGGGGAGGTACAAGCTCCAACTCGATTTTATAGTGAAAACTGCAGGAACTTGAAACCGGCACTAGGAAACAGACTGAGAAACCAGAGTAAAAGTTTTTCCTGCAACCCGTTCCCTTTGTGCTAGATGAACGAACTTCTCTCCACATGCTCAGTTCTGAGAGATAAGTGTGTGTGAAAGCCGTCCTTCACCTAGCTTGTTGGGAACACAAAGATTCTTTTCACTTGCAAAATCCACTCCATACATATATATGGGGAGGTAATAGCTCCAAATCTGTTTTACAGTGAAAACTGTAGGAATATCAAGCCGGCAGTAGGAAACAGACTGAGAAACCCGAGTAAAACTTTCTCCTGCAACCCGTTCCATTTTTGCTAGATGAACGAACGTCTCTTCACATGCTCAGATTTGAGAGATAATTCTGTGTGAAAGCCGTCCTTAAACTAGCTTGTTGGGAACACAAAGTTTCTTTTCACTTGCAAACACCACTGCAAAAATATATATGGGGAGGTACTAGCTCCAACTCGTTTTTACAGTGAAAACTGCAGGAACTTCAAACCGGCAATAGGAAACAGACTGAGAAACTAGAATAAAAGTTTCTCCAGCAACCCGTTCCATTTGTGCTAGATGAACGAAAGTCTCTCCACATGCTAAGTTCTGAGAGATAATTGTGTGTGGATGCCGTCCTTCACCTAGCTTGTTGGGAACACAAAGTTGTTTTCAGTAGCAAACTCCACTCCATACATATATATGGGGAAGTACTAGCTCCAACTCAGTTTTACCGTGAATACTGCAGGAAATTCAAACCGTCACTAGGAAACAGACTGAGAAACCAGAGTAAAAGTTTTTCCTGCAACCCGTTCCCTTTGTGCTAGATGAACGAACTTCTCTCCACATGCTCATTTCTGAGAGAAAAGTGTGTGTGGAAGCCGTCTTTCACGTAGCTTGTTGGGAACACAAAGTTTCTTTTCACTTGCAAACTCCACTCCGTACATATATATGGGGAGGTACAAGTTCCAACTCGGTTTTACATTGAAAACTGCAGGAACTGCAAACCGGCAGTAGGAAATAGACTGAGAAACCAGAGTAAAATTTTCCTTGCCACCCGTTCCCTTTGTGCTAGATGAACTAACGTCTCTCCACATTCTCAGATTTGAGGGATAAGTGTGTGTGAAAGCCGTCCTTAAACTAGCTTGTCGGGAACACAAAGATTCTTTTCACTTGCAAATTACGCTCCATACATATATATGGGGAGGTACAAGCTCCAACTCGGTTTTACAGTGAAAACGGCAGGAAATTCAAACCGGCACTAAGAAACAGACTGAGAAACCAGAGTAAAAGTTTTTTCTGCAACCCGATCCCTTTGTGCTAGATGAACGAACTTCTCTCTACATGCTCAGTTCTGAGAGATAAGTGTGTGTGAAAGCCGTCCTTCACCTAGCTTGTTGGGAACACAAAGATTCTTTTCACTTGCAAAATCAACTCCATACATATATATGAGGAGGTAATAGCTCCAAATCTGTTTTACAGTGAAAATTGTAGGAATATCAAGCCGGCAGTAGGAAACAGACTGAGAAACCCGAGTAAAACTTTCTCCTGCAACCCGTTCCATTTGTGCTAGATGAACGAACGTCTCTTCACATGCTCAGATTTGAGAGATAAGTGTGTGTGAAAGCCGTCCTTAAACTAGCTTGTTGGGAACCCAAAGTTTCTTTTCACTTGCAAACTCCACTGCATAAATATATATGGGGAGGTACTATCTCCAACTCGTTTTTACAGTGAAAACTGCAGGAACTTCAAACCGGCAATAGGAAACAGACTGAGAAACCAGAATAAAATTTTCTCCTGCAACCCGTTCCTTTTGTGCTAGATGAACGAACGTCTCTCCACATGCTAAGTTCTGAGAGATAATTGTGTGTGGAAGCCGTCCTTCAACTAGCTTGTTGGGAACACAAAGTTTCTTTTCAGTAGCAAACTCCACTCCATACATATATATGGGGAAGTACTAGCTCCAACTCGGTTTTACCGTGAATACTGCAGGAAAATCAAACCGGCACTAGAAAACCGACTGAGAAACTAGAGTAAAAGTTTTTCCTGCAACCCGTTCCCTTTGTGCTAGATGAACGAACGTCTAACAAATGCTCAGTTCTGAGAGATATGTGTGTGGGAAAGCAGTCCTTCAACTAGCTTGTTGGGAACAAAAATTTTCTTTTCACTTGCAAAATCCACTCCATAAATATATAAGCTGAGGTATGAGCTCCAACTCGGTTTTACAGTGAAAACTGAGGGAACTTAAAACCGGAACAAGGAAACAGACTGAGATACCAGAGTAAAAGTTTCTCCTGCAACCCGTTCCCTTTGTGCTAGATGAACGTACTTCTCTCCACATGCTCATTTCTGAGAGAAAAGTGTGTGTGGAAGCGGTCCTTCACATAGCTTGTTGGGAACAAAAAGTTTCTTTTCACATGCAAACTCCACTCCGTACATATATATGGGGAGGTAAAATTTCCAACTCGGTTTTACATTGAAAACTGCAGGAACTGCAAACCGGCAGTAGGAAAGAAATGGAGAAATCAGAGTAAAATTTTCCTTGCCAACCGTTCCCTTTGTGCTAGATGAACTAACGTCTCTCCACATTCTCAGATTTGAGGGATAAGTGTGTGTGAAAGCCGTCCTTAAACTAGCTTGTCGGGAACACAAAGTTTCTTTTCACTTGCAAATTACGCTCCATACATATATATGGGGAGGTACAAGCTCCAACTCGATTTTATAGTGAAAACTGCAGGAACTTGAAACCGGCACTAGGAAACAGACTGAGAAACCAGAGTAAAAGTTTTTCCTGCAACCCGTTCCCTTTGTGCTAGATGAACGAACTTCTCTCCACATGCTCAGTTCTGAGAGATAAGTGTGTGTGAAAGCCGTCCTTCACCTAGCTTGTTGGGAACACAAAGATTCTTTTCACTTGCAAAATCCACTCCATACATATATATGGGGAGGTAATAGCTCCAAATCTGTTTTACAGTGAAAACTGTAGGAATATCAAGCCGGCAGTAGGAAACAGACTGAGAAACCCGAGTAAAACTTTCTCCTGCAACCCGTTCCATTTGTGCTAGATGAACGAACGTCTCTTCACATGCTCAGATTTGAGAGATAATTCTGTGTGAAAGCCGTCCTTAAACTAGCTTGTTGGGAACACAAAGTTTCTTTTCACTTGCAAACACCACTGCATACATATATATGGGGAGGTACTAGCTCCAACTCGTTTTTACAGTGAAAACTGCAGGAACTTCAAACCGGCAAAAGGAAACAGACTGAGAAACCAGAATAAAAGTTTCTCCAGCAACCCGTTCCATTTGTGCTAGATGAACGAAAGTCTCTCCACATGCTAAGTTCTGAGAGATAATTGTGTGTGGATGCCGTCCTTCACCTAGCTTGTTGGGAACACAAAGTTGTTTTCAGTAGCAAACTCCACTCCATACATATATATGGGGAAGTACTAACTCCAACTCAGTTTTACCGTGAATACTGCAGGAAATTCAAACCGTCACTAGGAAACAGACTGAGAAACCAGAGTAAAAGTTTTTCCTGCAACCCGTTCCCTTTGTGCTAGATGAACGAACTTCTCTCCACATGCTCATTTCTGAGAGAAAAGTGTGTGTGGAAGCCGTCTTTCACGTAGCTTGTTGGGAACACAAAGTTTCTTTTCACTTGCAAACTCCACTCCGTACATATATATGGGGAGGTACAAGTTCCAACTCGGTTTTACATTGAAAACTGCAGGAACTGCAAACCGGCAGTAGGAAATAGACTGAGAAACCAGAGTAAAATTTTCCTTGCCACCCGTTCCCTTTGTGCTAGATGAACTAACGTCTCTCCACATTCTCAGATTTGAGGGATAAGTGTGTGTGAAAGCCGTCCTTAAACTAGCTTGTCGGGAACACAAAGATTCTTTTCACTTGCAAATTACGCTCCATACATATATATGGGGAGGTACAAGCTCCAACTCGGTTTTACAGTGAAAACGGCAGGAAATTCAAACCGGCACTAAGAAACAGACTGAGAAACCAGAGTAAAAGTTTTTTCTGCAACCCGATCCCTTTGTGCTAGATGAACGAACTTCTCTCTACATGCTCAGTTCTGAGAGATAAGTGTGTGTGAAAGCCGTCCTTCACCTAGCTTGTTGGGAACACAAAGATTCTTTTCACTTGCAAAATCAACTCCATACATATATATGGGGAGGTAATAGCACCAAATCTGTTTTACAGTGAAAACTGTAGGAATATCAAGCCGGCAGTAGGAAACAGACTGAGAAACCCGAGTAAAACTTTCTCCTGCAACCCGTTCCATTTGTGCTAGATGAACGAACGTCTCTTCACATGCTCAGATTTGAGAGATAAGTGTGTGTGAAAGCCGTCCTTAAACTAGCTTGTTGGGAACCCAAAGTTTCTTTTCACTTGCAAACTCCACTGCATAAATATATATGGGGAGGTACTATCTCCAACTCGTTTTTACAGTGAAAACTGCAGGAACTTCAAACCGGCAATAGGAAACAGACTGAGAAACCAGAATAAAATTTTCTCCTGCAACCCGTTCCTTTTGTGCTAGATGAACGAACGTCTCTCCACATGCTAAGTTCTGAGAGATAATTGTGTGTGGAAGCCGTCCTTCAACTAGCTTGTTGGGAACACAAAGTTTCTTTTCAGTAGCAAACTCCACTCCATACATATATATGGGGAAGTACTAGCTCCAACTCGGTTTTACCGTGAATACTGCAGGAAAATCAAACCGGCACTAGAAAACCGACTGAGAAACTAGAGTAAAAGTTTTTCCTGCAACCCGTTCCCTTTGTGCTAGATGAACGAACGTCTAACAAATGCTCAGTTCTGAGAGATATGTGTGTGGGAAAGCAGTCCTTCAACTAGCTTGTTGGGAACAAAAATTTTCTTTTCACTTGCAAAATCCACTCCATAAATATATAAGCTGAGGTATGAGCTCCAACTCGGTTTTACAGTGAAAACTGAGGGAACTTAAAACCGGAACAAGGAAACAGACTGAGATACCAGAGTAAAAGTTTCTCCTGCAACCCGTTCCCTTTGTGCTAGATGAACGTACTTCTCTCCACATGCTCATTTCTGAGAGAAAAGTGTGTGTGGAAGCGGTCCTTCACATAGCTTGTTGGGAACAAAAAGTTTCTTTTCACATGCAAACTCCACTCCGTACATATATATGGGGAGGTAAAATTTCCAACTCGGTTTTACATTGAAAACTGCAGGAACTGCAAACCGGCAGTAGGAAAGAAATGGAGAAATCAGAGTAAAATTTTCCTTGCCAACCGTTCCCTTTGTGCTAGATGAACTAACGTCTCTCCACATTCTCAGATTTGAGGGATAAGTGTGTGTGAAAGCCGTCCTTAAACTAGCTTGTCGGGAACACAAAGTTTCTTTTCACTTGCAAATTACGCTCCATACATATATATGGGGAGGTACAAGCTCCAACTCGATTTTATAGTGAAAACTGCAGGAACTTGAAACCGGCACTAGGAAACAGACTGAGAAACCAGAGTAAAAGTTTTTCCTGCAACCCGTTCCCTTTGTGCTAGATGAACGAACTTCTCTCCACATGCTCAGTTCTGAGAGATAAGTGTGTGTGAAAGCCGTCCTTCACCTAGCTTGTTGGGAACACAAAGATTCTTTTCACTTGCAAAATCCACTCCATACATATATATGGGGAGGTAATAGCTCCAAATCTGTTTTACAGTGAAAACTGTAGGAATATCAAGCCGGCAGTAGGAAACAGACTGAGAAACCCGAGTAAAACTTTCTCCTGCAACCCGTTCCATTTGTGCTAGATGAACGAACGTCTCTTCACATGCTCAGATTTGAGAGATAATTCTGTGTGAAAGCCGTCCTTAAACTAGCTTGTTGGGAACACAAAGTTTCTTTTCACTTGCAAACACCACTGCATACATATATATGGGGAGGTACTAGCTCCAACTCGTTTTTACAGTGAAAACTGCAGGAACTTCAAACCGGCAAAAGGAAACAGACTGAGAAACCAGAATAAAAGTTTCTCCAGCAACCCGTTCCATTTGTGCTAGATGAACGAAAGTCTCTCCACATGCTAAGTTCTGAGAGATAATTGTGTGTGGATGCCGTCCTTCACCTAGCTTGTTGGGAACACAAAGTTGTTTTCAGTAGCAAACTCCACTCCATACATATATATGGGGAAGTACTAGCTCCAACTCAGTTTTACCGTGAATACTGCAGGAAATTCAAACCGTCACTAGGAAACAGACTGAGAAACCAGAGTAAAAGTTTTTCCTGCAACCCGTTCCCTTTGTGCTAGATGAACGAACTTCTCTCCACATGCTCATTTCTGAGAGAAAAGTGTGTGTGGAAGCCGTCTTTCACGTAGCTTGTTGGGAACACAAAGTTTCTTTTCACTTGCAAACTCCACTCCGTACATATATATGGGGAGGTACAAGTTCCAACTCGGTTTTACATTGAAAACTGCAGGAACTCCACCCGGCAGTAGGAAATAGACTGAGAAACCAGAGTAAAATTTTCCTTGCCACCCGTTCCCTTTGTGCTAGATGAACTAACGTCTCTACACATTCTCAGATTTGATGGATAAGTGTGTGTGAAAGCCGTCCTTAAACTAGCTTGTCTGGAACACAAAGATTCTTTTCACTTGCAAATTACGCTCCATACATATATATGGGGAGGTACAAGCTCCAACTCGGTTTTACAGTGAAAACGGCAGGAAATTCAAACCGGCACTAAGAAACAGACTGAGAAACCAGAGTAAAAGTTTTTTCTGCAACCCGATCCCTTTGTGCTAGATGAACGAACTTCTCTCCACATGCTCAGTTCTGAGAGATAAGTGTGTGTGAAAGCCGTCCTTCACCTAGCTTGTTGGGAACACAAAGATTCTTTTCACTTGCAAAATCCACTCCATACATATATATGGGGAGGTAATAGCTCCAAATCTGTTTTACAGTGAAAACTGTAGGAATATCAAGCCGGCAGTAGGAAACAGACTGAGAAACCCGAGTAAAACTTTCTCCTGCAACCCGTTCCATTTGTGCTAGATGAACGAACGTCTCTTCACATGCTCAGATTTGAGAGATAATTCTGTGTGAAAGCCGTCCTTAAACTAGCTTGTTGGGAACCCAAAGTTTCTTTTCACTTGCAAACTCCACTGCATAAATATATATGGGGAGGTACTATCTCCAACTCGTTTTTACAGTGAAAACTGCAGGAACTTCAAACCGGCAATAGGAAACAGACTGAGAAACCAGAATAAAATTTTCTCCTGCAACCCGTTCCGTTTGTGCTAGATGAACGAACGTCTCTCCACATGCTAAGTTCTGAGAGATAATTGTGTGTGGAAGCCGTCCTTCACCTAGCTTGTTGGGAACACAAAGTTTCTTTTCAGTAGCAAACTCCAATCCATACATATATATGGGGAAGTACTAGCTCCAACTCGGTTTTACCGTGAATACTGCAGGAAAATCAAACCGGCACTAGAAAACCGACTGAGAAACTAGAGTAAAAGTTTTTCCTGCAACCCGTTCCCTTTGTGCTAGTTGAACGAACGTCTAACAAATGCTCAGTTCTGAGAGATATGTGTGTGGGAAATCAGTCCTTCAACTAGCTTGTTGGGAACAAAAATTTTCTTTTCACTTGCAAAATCCACTCCATAAATATATAAGCTGAGGTATGAGCTCCAACTCGGTTTTACAGTGAAAACTGAGGGAACTTAAAACCGGAACAAGGAAACAGACTGAGATACCAGAGTAAAAGTTTCTCCTGCAACCCGTTCCCTTTGTGCTAGATGAACGAACGTCTCTCCACATGCTCAGTTCTGAGAGAAAAGTGTGTGTGAAAACCGTCCTTCACCTAGCTTGTTGGGAACACAAAGATTCTTTTCAGTTGCAAACTCCAATCCATACATATATATCGGGAGGAACTAGCTCCAATTCGGTTTTACAGTGAAAACTGCAGGAACGTCAAACCGGCAGTAGGAAACAGACTGAGAAACCAGAGTAATAGTTTCCCCTGCAACCCGTTCCCTTTGTGCCAAATGAACGAACTTCTCTCAACATGCTCAGTTCTGAGAGAAAAGTGTGTATGGAAGCCGTCCTTCACATAGCTTGTTGGGAACACAAAGTGTCTTTTCACTTGCAAATTACACTCTATACATATATATGTGGAGGTACAAGCTCCAAGTCGGGTTTACAGTGAAAACTGCAGGAACTTGAAACCGGCAATAGGAAACAGACTGAGAAACCAGAATAAAAGTTTCTCCAGCAACCCGTTCCATTTGTGCTAGATGAACGAAAGTCTCTCCACATGCTAAGTTCTGAGAGATAATTGTGTGTGGATGCCGTCCTTCACCTAGCTTGTTGGGAACACAAAGTTGTTTTCAGTAGCACACTCCACTCCATACATATATATGGGGAAGTACTAGCTCCAACTCAGTTTTACCGTGAATTCTGCAGGAAATTCAAACCGTCACTAGGAAACAGACTGAGAAACCAGAGTAAAAGTTTTTCCTGCAACCCGTTCCCTTTGTGCTAGATGAACGAACTTCTCTATACATGCTCATTTCTGAGAGAAAAGTGTGTGTGGAAGCCGTCTTTCACGTAGCTTGTTGGGAACACAAAGTTCCTTTTCACTTTCAAACTCCACTCCGTACATATATATGGGGAGGTACAAGTTCCAACTCGGTTTTACATTGAAAACTGCAGGAACTGCAAACCGGCAGTAGGAAATAGACTGAGAAACCAGAGTAAAATTTTCCTTGCCACCCGTTATCTTTGTGCTAGATGAACTAACGTCTCTCCACATTCTCAGATTTGAGGGATAAGTGTGTGTGAAAGCCGTCCTTAAACTAGCTTGTCGGGAACACAAAGATTCTTTTCACTTGCAAATTACGCTCCATACATATATATGGGGAGGTACAAGCTCCAACTCGGTTTTACAGTGAAAACGGCAGGAAATTCAAACCGGCACTAAGAAACAGACTGAGAAACCAGAGTAAAAGTTTTTTCTGCAACCCGATCCCTTTGTGCTAGATGAACGAACTTCTCTCCACATGCTCAGTTCTGAGAGATAAGTGTGTGTGAAAGCCGTCCTTCACCTAGCTTGTTGGGAACACAAAGATTCTTTTCACTTGCAAAATCCACTCCATACATATATATGGGGAGGTAATAGCTCCAAATCTGTTTTACAGTGAAAACTGTAGGAATATCAAGCCGGCAGTAGGAAACATACTGAGAAACCCGAGTAAAACTTTCTCCTGCAACCCGTTCCATTTGTGCTAGATGAACGAACGTCTCTTCACATGCTCAGATTTGAGAGATAAGTGTGTGTGAAAGCCGTCCTTAAACTAGCTTGTTGGGAACCCAAAGTTTCTTTTCACTTGCAAACTCCACTGCATAAATATATATGGGGAGGTACTATCTCCAACTCGTTTTTACAGTGAAAACTGCAGGAACTTCAAACCGGCAATAGGAAACAGACTGAGAAACCAGAATAAAATTTTCTCCTGCAACCCGTTCCGTTTGTGCTAGATGAACGAACGTCTCTCCACATGCTAAGTTCTGAGAGATAATTGTGTGTGGAAGCCGTCCTTCACCTAGCTTGTTGGGAACACAAAGTTTCTTTTCAGTAGCAAACTCCACTCCATACATATATATGGGGAATTACTAGCTCCAACTCGGTTTTACCGTGAATACTGCAGGAAAATCAAACCGGCACTAGAAAACCGACTGAGAAACTAGAGTAAAAGTTTTTCCTGCAACCCGTTCCCTTTGTGCTAGATGAACGAACGTCTAACAAATGCTCAGTTCTGAGAGATATGTGTGTGGGAAAGCAGTCCTTCAACTAGCTTGTTGGGAACAAAAATTTTCTTTTCACTTGCAAAATCCACTCCATAAATATATAAGCTGAGGTATGAGCTCCAACTCGGTTTTACAGTGAAAACTGAGGGAACTTAAAACCGGAACAAGGAAACAGACTGAGATACCAGAGTAAAAGTTTCTCCTGCAACCCGTTCCCTTTGTGCTAGATGAACGAACGTCTCTCCACATGCTCAGTTCTGAGAGAAAAGTGTGTGTGAAAACCGTCCTTCACCTAGCTTGTTGGGAACACAAAGATTCTTTTCAGTTGCAAACTCCAATCCATACATATATATCGGGAGGAACTAGCTCCAATTCGGTTTTACAGTGAAAACTGCAGGAACGTCAAACAGGCAGTAGGAAACAGACTGAGAAACCAGAGTAATAGTTTCCCCTGCAACCCGTTCCCTTTGTGCTAGATGAACGAACTTCTCTCCACATGCTCAGTTCTGAGAGAAAAGTGTGTATGGAAGCCGTACTTCACATAGCTTGTTGGGAACACAAAGTGTCTTTTCACTTGCAAATTACACTCTATACATATATATGGGGAGGTACTAGCTCCAACTCGGGTTTACAGTGAAAACTGCAGGAAATTCAAACCGGCACAAGAAACAGACTGAGAAACCATAGTAAAAGTTTCTATTGCAAGACGTTCCATTTGTGCTAGGTGAACGAACGTCTCTCCACATACTCAGTTCTGAGTGATAAGTGTGTGTGAAAGCCGTCCTTTACCTAGCTTGTTGGGAACACAAAATTTCTTTTCATTTGCCAACTCCACTCCATACATATATATGGGGAAGTACTAGCTCCAACTTGGTTTTACAGAGAAAACTGCAGGAACTTCAAACCGGCAGTAGGAAACAGACTGAGAAACCAGAGTAAAAGTTTCCCTGACACCCGTTCCCTTTGTGCTAGATTAACGAACGTCTCTCCACATGCTAAGTTCTGAGAGAAAAGTGTGTGTGAAAACCGTCCTTCAACTAGCTTGTTGGGAACACAAAGTTTCTTTTCAGTTGCAAACTCCAATCCATACATATATATCGGGAGGTACTAGCTCCAACTCGGTTTTACAGTGAAAACTGCAGAAACGTCAAACCGGCACTAGGAAACAGAACGAGAAACCAGAGTAATAGTTTACCCTGCAACCTGTTCCCTTTGTTCTAGATGAACGAAATTCTCTCCACATGCTCAGTTCTGAGAGAAAAGTGTGTGTGGAAGCCGTCCTTCACATAGCTTGTTGGGAACCAAAGTTTCTTTTCACTTACAAACTCCACTCCATACATATATATGGGGAGGTACAATTTCCAACTCGATTTTACATTGAAAAGTGCAGGAACTTCAAAACGGCAGTAGGAAACAGACTGAGAAACCAGAGTAAAAGTTTCCCTGCCACCCGTTCCCTTTGTGCTAGATGAACTAACGTCTCTCCACATGCTCAGATTTGAGAGATAAGTGTGTGTGAAAGCCGTCCTTCAACTTGCTTGTCGGGAACACAAAGTTTCTTTTCACTTGCAAATTACAATCCATACATATATATGGGGTGGTACTAGCTCCAAATCGGTTTTACAGTAATAACTGGAGGAACTTCAAACCGGCACAAGAAACAGACTGAGAAACCAGAGTAAAAGTTTCTAATGCCACCCGTTCCTTTGTGCTAGATGAACGAACTTCTCTCCACATGCTCAGTTTTGAGAGATAAGAGTGTGTGAAAGCCGTCCTTCACCTAGCTTGTTTGGAACAAAAGTTTCTTTTCAATTGCAAATTCCACTCCATACATATATATGGGGAGGTACTAGCTCCAACTTGATTTTACAGTGAAAACTGCAGGAACTTCAAACCGGCACTAGGAAACAGACTTAGAAACCAGAGTAAAAGTTTCCCCTGCAACCCGTTCCCTTTGTGCTAGATGAACAAAAGTCTCTCGACATGCTCAGTTCTGAGAGATAAATGTGTGTGGAAGCCGTCCTTCACATAGCTTGTTGGGAACACAAAGTTTCTTTTAATTTGCAAACTCCACTCCATACATAAATATGGGGAGGTACTAGCTCCAACTCGGTTTTACAGTGAAAACTGCAGTAACTCAAACCGGCAGTAGGAAACAGACTGAGAAACCAGAGTAAAAGTTTCTCCTGCAACCCGTTCCCTTTGTGCTAGATGAACGAACGTCTCTCCACATGCTCAGTTCTGAGAGATAAGTGTGTGTGAAAACCGTCCTTCATTTATCTGGTTGGGAACACAAAGTTTGTTTTCAGATGCAAACTCCAATCCTTACATATATATGGGGAGGTACGAGCTTCAACTCGATTTTACAGTGAAAAGTGCAGGAACTTCAAACCGGCAATAGGAAACAGACTGAGAAACCAGAGTAAAAGTTTCTCCTGCAACCCGTTCCATTTGTGCTAGATGAACGAACGTTTCTAGACATGCTCAGTTCTAAGAGATAATTGTGAAGTGAAAGCCGTCCTTCACCTAGCTTGTTGGGAACACAAAGTTTCTTTTCACTTGCAAACTCCACTGCATAAATATATATGGGGAGGTACTATCTCCAACTCGTTTTTACAGTGAAAACTGCAGGAACTTCAAACCGGCAATAGGAAACAGACTGAGAAACCAGAATAAAATTTTCTCCTGCAACCCGTTCCGTTTGTGCTAGATGAACGAACGTCTCTCCACATGCTAAGTTCTGAGAGATAATTGTGTGTGGAAGCCGTCCTTCACCTAGCTTGTTGGGAACACAAAGTTTCTTTTCAGTAGCAAACTCCAATCCATACATATATATGGGGAAGTACTAGCTCCAACTCGGTTTTACCGTGAATACTGCAGGAAAATCAAACCGGCACTAGAAAACCGACTGAGAAACTAGAGTAAAAGTTTTTCCTGCAACCCGTTCCCTTTGTGCTAGATGAACGAACGTCTAACAAATGCTCAGTTCTGAGAGATATGTGTGTGGGAAATCAGTCCTTCAACTAGCTTGTTGGGAACAAAAATTTTCTTTTCACTTGCAAAATCCACTCCATAAATATATAAGCTGAGGTATGAGCTCCAACTCGGTTTTACAGTGAAAACTGAGGGAACTTAAAACCGGAACAAGGAAACAGACTGAGATACCAGAGTAAAAGTTTCTCCTGCAACCCGTTCCCTTTGTGCTAGATGAACGAACGTCTCTCCACATGCTCAGTTCTGAGAGAAAAGTGTGTGTGAAAACCGTCCTTCACCTAGCTTGTTGGGAACACAAAGATTCTTTTCAGTTGCAAACTCCAATCCATACATATATATCGGGAGGAACTAGCTCCAATTCGGTTTTACAGTGAAAACTGCAGGAACGTCAAACCGGCAGTAGGAAACAGACTGAGAAACCAGAGTAATAGTTTCCCCTGCAACCCGTTCCCTTTGTGCCAAATGAACGAACTTCTCTCAACATGCTCAGTTCTGAGAGAAAAGTGTGTATGGAAGCCGTCCTTCACATAGCTTGTTGGGAACACAAAGTGTCTTTTCACTTGCAAATTACACTCTATACATATATATGTGGAGGTACAAGCTCCAAGTCGGGTTTACAGTGAAAACTGCAGGAACTTGAAACCGGCAATAGGAAACAGACTGAGAAACCAGAATAAAAGTTTCTCCAGCAACCCGTTCCATTTGTGCTAGATGAACGAAAGTCTCTCCACATGCTAAGTTCTGAGAGATAATTGTGTGTGGATGCCGTCCTTCACCTAGCTTGTTGGGAACACAAAGTTGTTTTCAGTAGCACACTCCACTCCATACATATATATGGGGAAGTACTAGCTCCAACTCAGTTTTACCGTGAATTCTGCAGGAAATTCAAACCGTCACTAGGAAACAGACTGAGAAACCAGAGTAAAAGTTTTTCCTGCAACCCGTTCCCTTTGTGCTAGATGAACGAACTTCTCTATACATGCTCATTTCTGAGAGAAAAGTGTGTGTGGAAGCCGTCTTTCACGTAGCTTGTTGGGAACACAAAGTTCCTTTTCACTTTCAAACTCCACTCCGTACATATATATGGGGAGGTACAAGTTCCAACTCGGTTTTACATTGAAAACTGCAGGAACTGCAAACCGGCAGTAGGAAATAGACTGAGAAACCAGAGTAAAATTTTCCTTGCCACCCGTTATCTTTGTGCTAGATGAACTAACGTCTCTCCACATTCTCAGATTTGAGGGATAAGTGTGTGTGAAAGCCGTCCTTAAACTAGCTTGTCGGGAACACAAAGATTCTTTTCACTTGCAAATTACGCTCCATACATATATATGGGGAGGTACAAGCTCCAACTCGGTTTTACAGTGAAAACGGCAGGAAATTCAAACCGGCACTAAGAAACAGACTGAGAAACCAGAGTAAAAGTTTTTTCTGCAACCCGATCCCTTTGTGCTAGATGAACGAACTTCTCTCCACATGCTCAGTTCTGAGAGATAAGTGTGTGTGAAAGCCGTCCTTCACCTAGCTTGTTGGGAACACAAAGATTCTTTTCACTTGCAAAATCCACTCCATACATATATATGGGGAGGTAATAGCTCCAAATCTGTTTTACAGTGAAAACTGTAGGAATATCAAGCCGGCAGTAGGAAACATACTGAGAAACCCGAGTAAAACTTTCTCCTGCAACCCGTTCCATTTGTGCTAGATGAACGAACGTCTCTTCACATGCTCAGATTTGAGAGATAAGTGTGTGTGAAAGCCGTCCTTAAACTAGCTTGTTGGGAACCCAAAGTTTCTTTTCACTTGCAAACTCCACTGCATAAATATATATGGGGAGGTACTATCTCCAACTCGTTTTTACAGTGAAAACTGCAGGAACTTCAAACCGGCAATAGGAAACAGACTGAGAAACCAGAATAAAATTTTCTCCTGCAACCCGTTCCGTTTGTGCTAGATGAACGAACGTCTCTCCACATGCTAAGTTCTGAGAGATAATTGTGTGTGGAAGCCGTCCTTCACCTAGCTTGTTGGGAACACAAAGTTTCTTTTCAGTAGCAAACTCCACTCCATACATATATATGGGGAATTACTAGCTCCAACTCGGTTTTACCGTGAATACTGCAGGAAAATCAAACCGGCACTAGAAAACCGACTGAGAAACTAGAGTAAAAGTTTTTCCTGCAACCCGTTCCCTTTGTGCTAGATGAACGAACGTCTAACAAATGCTCAGTTCTGAGAGATATGTGTGTGGGAAAGCAGTCCTTCAACTAGCTTGTTGGGAACAAAAATTTTCTTTTCACTTGCAAAATCCACTCCATAAATATATAAGCTGAGGTATGAGCTCCAACTCGGTTTTACAGTGAAAACTGAGGGAACTTAAAACCGGAACAAGGAAACAGACTGAGATACCAGAGTAAAAGTTTCTCCTGCAACCCGTTCCCTTTGTGCTAGATGAACGAACGTCTCTCCACATGCTCAGTTCTGAGAGAAAAGTGTGTGTGAAAACCGTCCTTCACCTAGCTTGTTGGGAACACAAAGATTCTTTTCAGTTGCAAACTCCAATCCATACATATATATCGGGAGGAACTAGCTCCAATTCGGTTTTACAGTGAAAACTGCAGGAACGTCAAACAGGCAGTAGGAAACAGACTGAGAAACCAGAGTAATAGTTTCCCCTGCAACCCGTTCCCTTTGTGCTAGATGAACGAACTTCTCTCCACATGCTCAGTTCTGAGAGAAAAGTGTGTATGGAAGCCGTACTTCACATAGCTTGTTGGGAACACAAAGTGTCTTTTCACTTGCAAATTACACTCTATACATATATATGGGGAGGTACTAGCTCCAACTCGGGTTTACAGTGAAAACTGCAGGAAATTCAAACCGGCACAAGAAACAGACTGAGAAACCATAGTAAAAGTTTCTATTGCAAGACGTTCCATTTGTGCTAGGTGAACGAACGTCTCTCCACATACTCAGTTCTGAGTGATAAGTGTGTGTGAAAGCCGTCCTTTACCTAGCTTGTTGGGAACACAAAATTTCTTTTCATTTGCCAACTCCACTCCATACATATATATGGGGAAGTACTAGCTCCAACTTGGTTTTACAGAGAAAACTGCAGGAACTTCAAACCGGCAGTAGGAAACAGACTGAGAAACCAGAGTAAAAGTTTCCCTGACACCCGTTCCCTTTGTGCTAGATTAACGAACGTCTCTCCACATGCTAAGTTCTGAGAGAAAAGTGTGTGTGAAAACCGTCCTTCAACTAGCTTGTTGGGAACACAAAGTTTCTTTTCAGTTGCAAACTCCAATCCATACATATATATCGGGAGGTACTAGCTCCAACTCGGTTTTACAGTGAAAACTGCAGAAACGTCAAACCGGCACTAGGAAACAGAACGAGAAACCAGAGTAATAGTTTACCCTGCAACCTGTTCCCTTTGTTCTAGATGAACGAAATTCTCTCCACATGCTCAGTTCTGAGAGAAAAGTGTGTGTGGAAGCCGTCCTTCACATAGCTTGTTGGGAACCAAAGTTTCTTTTCACTTACAAACTCCACTCCATACATATATATGGGGAGGTACAATTTCCAACTCGATTTTACATTGAAAAGTGCAGGAACTTCAAAACGGCAGTAGGAAACAGACTGAGAAACCAGAGTAAAAGTTTCCCTGCCACCCGTTCCCTTTGTGCTAGATGAACTAACGTCTCTCCACATGCTCAGATTTGAGAGATAAGTGTGTGTGAAAGCCGTCCTTCAACTTGCTTGTCGGGAACACAAAGTTTCTTTTCACTTGCAAATTACAATCCATACATATATATGGGGTGGTACTAGCTCCAAATCGGTTTTACAGTAATAACTGGAGGAACTTCAAACCGGCACAAGAAACAGACTGAGAAACCAGAGTAAAAGTTTCTAATGCCACCCGTTCCTTTGTGCTAGATGAACGAACTTCTCTCCACATGCTCAGTTTTGAGAGATAAGAGTGTGTGAAAGCCGTCCTTCACCTAGCTTGTTTGGAACAAAAGTTTCTTTTCAATTGCAAATTCCACTCCATACATATATATGGGGAGGTACTAGCTCCAACTTGATTTTACAGTGAAAACTGCAGGAACTTCAAACCGGCACTAGGAAACAGACTTAGAAACCAGAGTAAAAGTTTCCCCTGCAACCCGTTCCCTTTGTGCTAGATGAACAAAAGTCTCTCGACATGCTCAGTTCTGAGAGATAAATGTGTGTGGAAGCCGTCCTTCACATAGCTTGTTGGGAACACAAAGTTTCTTTTAATTTGCAAACTCCACTCCATACATAAATATGGGGAGGTACTAGCTCCAACTCGGTTTTACAGTGAAAACTGCAGTAACTCAAACCGGCAGTAGGAAACAGACTGAGAAACCAGAGTAAAA
Source organism: Camelus bactrianus (assembly GCF_048773025.1). Taxonomy (NCBI): domain Eukaryota; kingdom Metazoa; phylum Chordata; class Mammalia; order Artiodactyla; family Camelidae; genus Camelus; species Camelus bactrianus. Next base: position 136,468,082 of record NC_133539.1, on the reverse strand, counting down.
GTTTCTCCTGCAACCCGTTCCCTTTGTGCTAGATGAACGAACGTCTCTCCACATGCTCAGTTCTGAGAGATAAGTGTGTGTGAAAACCGTCCTTCATTTATCTGGTTGGGAACACAAAGTTTGTTTTCAGATGCAAACTCCAATCCTTACATATATATGGGGAGGTACGAGCTTCAACTCGATTTTACAGTGAAAAGTGCAGGAACTTCAAACCGGCAATAGGAAACAGACTGAGAAACCAGAGTAAAAGTTTCTCCTGCAACCCGTTCCATTTGTGCTAGATGAACGAACGTTTCTAGACATGCTCAGTTCTAAGAGATAATTGTGAAGTGAAAGCCGTCCTTCACCTAGCTTGTTGGGAACACAAAGTTTCTTTTCAATTGCAAACTCCACTCCATACATATATATGTGGATGTACAAGCTCCAAATCGGTTTTACAGTGAAAACTGCAGGAACTTCAAACCGGCATGAGGAAACAGACTGAGAAACCAGAGTAAAAGTTTCTCCTGCAACCCATTCCCTTTGTGCAAGATGATCGAACGTCTCTTCACATGCTCAGTTCTGAGAGATAAATGTGTGTGAAAACGGTCCTTCACCTAGCTGGTTGGGAACACAAAGTTTCTTTTCAGATGCAAACTCCACTCCATACATATATATTGGGTGGTAATAGCTCCAAATATGTTTACAGTGAAAACTACAGGAAATTCAAACCGGCACAAGGAAACAGACTGAGAAACCAGAGTAAAATTTTCTCCTGCAACCCGTTCCCTTTGTGCTAATTGAACGAACGTCTCTCCAAATGCTCAGTTCTGACAGATAAGTGTGTGTGAAAGCAGTACTTCACCTAGCTTGTTGGGAACACAAAGTTTCTTTTCAGTTGCAAACTGCACTCCATACATATATATGGGGAGTTAATAGCTCCAACTCGGTTTTACAGTGAAAACTGCAGGAATTCAAACCGGCACTAGGAAACAGACTTAGAAACCAGAGTAAAAGTTTCCCCTGCAACCCGTTCCCTTTGTGCTAGATGAACAAAAGTCTCTCGACATGCTCAGTTCTGAGAGATAAATGTGTGTGGAAGCCGTCCTTCACATAGCTTGTTGGGAACACAAAGTTTCTTTTAATTTGCAAACTCCACTCCATACATAAATATGGGGAGGTACTAGCTCCAACTCGGTTTTACAGTGAAAACTGCAGTAACTCAAACCGGCAGTAGGAAACAGACTGAGAAACCAGAGTAAAATTTCTCCTGAACACGTACCTTTGTTCGAGATGAACGAACGTCTCTCCACATGCTCAGTTCTGGGAGATAAATGTGTGTGAAAGCCAACTTCACCTAGCTTGTTGGGTACACAAATTTTCTTTTCAGTTGCAAACTCCATTCCATACATATATATGGGGAGGTAATAGCTCCAACTCGGTTTTACAGTGAAAACTGCAAGAACTTCAAATCGTCACTAGGAAACAGACTGAGAAACCAGAGTAAAAGTTTCTCCTGCAAACCATTCCCGTTGTGCTAGATGAACGAATGTCTCTCCACATGCTGAGTTTTGAGATATAAGTGTGTGTGAAAGCCGTACTTCAACAAGCTTGTTGGGAACCCAAAGTTTCTTTTCACTTGCAAACTCCACTCCATACATTTATATGGGGAGGTACTAGCTCCAACTCGGTTTTACAGTGAAAACTGCAGGAACTTCAAACCGGCACTAGGAAACAGACTGAGAAACCAGAGTAATATTTTCTCCTGCCAGCCGTTCCGTTTGTGCTAGATGAACGAACGTTTCTAGACATGCTCAGTTCTAAGAGATAATTGTGAAATGAAAGCCGTCCTTCACATAGCTTGTTGGGAACACAAAGTTTCTTTTCACTTGCAAACTCCACTCCATACATATATATGTGGAGATACAAGCTCCAACTCGGTTTTACAGTGAAAACTGCAGGAACTTCAAACCGGCACTAGGAAACAGACTGAGAAACCAGAGTAAAATTTTCTACTGCAAACCGTTCCCTTTGTGCTAATTGAACGAAAGTCTCTCCAAATGTTCAGTTCTGAGAGATAATTGTGTGTGAAAGCAGTACTTCAACTAGCTTGTTGGGAACACAAAGTTTCTTTTCAGTTGCAAACTGCACTCCATACATATATAGGGGAGGTACTAGCTCCAACTCTGTTTTACAGTGAAAACTGCAGGAACTTCAAACCGGCACTAGGAAACAGACTGAGAAACCAGAGTCAAAGTTTCTCCTGCAACCCGTTCCCTTTGTGCTAGATGAAGGAACGTCTCTCCACATGCTCAGTTCTGAGAGATAACTGTGTGTGAAAACCTTCCTTCAACTAGCTGGTTGGGAACACAAAGTTTCTTTTCAGATGCAAACTCCACTCCATACATATATATTGGGAGGTAATAGCTCCAAAATGATTTTACAGTGAAAACTGCAGGAAATTCAAACCGGCACTAGGAAACTGACTGAGAAACCAGAGTAAAAGTTTCTCCTGCAACCCGTTCCATTTGTGCTAGATGAACGAACCTCTCTCGACATGCTCAGTTCTGAGAGAATAGTGTGTGTGAAATCCGACCTTCACCTAGCTTGTTGGGAAAACAAAGTTTCTTTTCACTTGCAAACTCCAAACCATACCTATATATGGGGAGGTACAAGCTCCAAGTCGGTTTTACAGTGAAAACTGCAGGAATTTCAAACCGGCACTAGGAAACAGACTGTGAAACCAGAGTAAAAGTTCCCCCTGCCACCAGTTCCCTTTGTGCTAGATGAACGAATGTCTCTCGATATGCTCAGTTCTGAGAAATAATTGTGTGTGAAAGCCGTACTTCACCTAGCTTGTTGGGAACACAAAGTTTCTTTTCACATGCAAACTCCACTCCATACATATATATGGGGAGGTACTAGCTCCAACTCGGTTTTACAGTGAAAACTGCAGGAACTTCAAACCGGCACTAGGAAACAGACTGAGAAACCAGAGTAAATGTTTCTCCTGCAACCCGTTCCCTTTGTGCTAGATGAACGAACGTCTCTCCATATGCTCAGTTCTGAGAGATATGTGTGTGTGAAAGCCATAATTCACCTCGCATGTTGGGAACACAAAGTTTCTTTTAAGTTGCAAACTCCATTCCATACATAAATATGGGGAGGTACTAGCTCCTACTCGGTTTTACAGTGAAAACTGCAGGAAAATCAAACCGGCAGTAGGAAACAGACTGAGAAACCAGAGTAAAAGTTTCTCCTGCAACCCGTACCTTTGTGCTAGATGAACGAAATTCTCTCCACATGCTCAGTTCTGAGAGAAAAGTGTGTGTGGAAGCCGTCCTTCACATAGCTTGTTGGGAACACAAAGTTTCTTTTCACTTGCAAACTCCACTCCATACATATATATGGGGAGGTACGATTTCCAACTCGATTTTACATTGAAAAGTGCAGGAACTTCAAAACGGCAGTAGGAAACAGACTGAGAAACCAGAGTAAAAGTTTCCCTGCCACCCGTTCCCTTTGTGCTAGATGAACTAACGTCTCTCCACATGCTCAGATTTGAGAGATAAGTGTGTGTGAAAGCCGTCCTTCAACTTGCTTGTCGGGAACACAAAGTTTCTTTTCACTTGCAAATTACAATCCATACATATATATGGGGAGGTACTAGTTCCAACTCTGTTTTACAGTAATAACTGCAGGAACTTCAAACCGGCACAAGAAACAGACTGAGAAACCTGAGTAAAAGTTTCTACTGCCACCCGTTCCATTTGTGCTAGGTGAACGAACGTCTCTCCACATGCTCAGTTCTGAGAGATAAGTGTGTGTGAAAGCCGTCCTTCACCTAGCTTGTTGGGAACACAAAGTTTCTTTTCAGTTGCAAGCTGCACTCCATACGTATATATGGGGAGGTAATAGCTCCAACTCGGTTTTACAGTGAAAACTGCAGGAATTCAAACCGGCACTAGGAAACAGACTTAGAAACCAGAGTAAAAGTTTCCCCTGCAACCCGTTCCCTTTGTGCTAGATGAACAAAAGTCTCTCGACATGCTCAGTTCTGAGAGATAAATGTGTGTGAAAGCCGTCCTTCACATAGCTTGTTGGGAACACAAAGTTTCATTTCAGTTGAAAACTCCACTCCATAGATACATATGGATAGGTACTAGCTCCAACTCGGTTTTACAGTGAAAAATGCAGGAACTTCAAACTGGCACTAGGAAACAGACTGAGAAACCAGAGAAAAAGTTTCTCCTGCAACCCGTTCCATTTGTGCTAGATGAACGAACGACTCTCCACATGCTCAGTACTGAGAGATAAGTGTGTGTGAAAGCCATCCTTCAACTAACTTTTTGGGAACACAAAGTTTCTTTTCACTTGCAAACTCCAATCCATACATATATATCGGGAAGTACGAGCTCCAACTTGGTTTTACAGTGAAAAATGCAGGAACTACAAACCGGCACTAGGAAACAGACTGAGAAACCAGAGTAAAAGTTTCTCCTGCAGACCATTCCCGTTGTGCTAGATGAACGAACGTCTATCCACATGCTCAGTTCTGGGAGATAAATGTGTGTGAAAGCCAACTTCACCTAGCTTGTTGGGTACACAAATTTTCTTTTCAGTTGCAAAATCCATTCCATACATATATATGGGGAGGTAATAGCTCCAACTCGGTTTTACAGTGAAAACTGCAGGAACTTCAAATCGTCACTAGGAAACAGACTGAGAAACCAGAGTAAAAGTTTCTCCTGCAAAACATTCCCGTTGTGCTAGATGAACGAAAGTCTCTCCACATGCTGAGTTTTGAGATATAAGTGTGTGTGAAAGCCGTACTTCAACAAGCTTGTTGGGAACCCAAAGTTTCTTTTCACTTGCAAACTCCACTCCATACATATATATGGGGAGGTACTAGCTCCAAATCGGTTTTACAGTGAAAACTGCAGGAACTTCAAACCGGCACTAGGAAACAGACTGAGAAACCAGAGTAATAGTTTCTCCTGCCACCCGTTCCGTTTGTGCTAGATGAACGAACGTTTCTAGACATGCTCAGTTCTAAGAGATAATTGTGAAATGAAAGCCGTCCTTCACCTAGCTTGTTGGGAACACAAAGTTTCTTTTCACTTGCAAAATCCACTCCATACATATATATGTGGAGATACAAGCTCCAACTCGGTTTTACAGTGAAAACTGCAGGAACTTCAAACCGGCACTAGGAAACAGACTGAGAAACCAGAGTAAAAGTTTCTCCTGCAACCCGTTCCCTTAGAGCTAGATGAAGGAACGTCTCTCCACATGCTCAGTTCTGAGAGATAACTGTGTGTGAAAACCTTACTTCACATAGCTGGTTGGGAACACAAAGTTTCTTTTCAGATGCAAACTCCACTCCATACATATATATTGGGAGGTAATAGGTCCAAATAGATTTTACAGTGAAAACTGCAGGAAATTCAAACCGGCACTACGAAACAGACTGAGAAACCAGAGTCAAAGTTTCTCCTGCAACACGTTCCCTTTGTGCTAGATGAAGGAACGTCTCTCCACCTGCTCAGTTCTGAGAGATAACTGTGTGTGAAAACCTTCCTTCACCTAGCTGGTTGGGAACACAAAGTTTCTTTTCAGATGCAAACTCCACTCCATAAATATATATTGGGAGGTAATAGCTCCAAAATGATTTTATAGTGAAAACTGCAGGAAATTCAAACCGGCACTAGGAAACTGACTGAGAAACCAGAGTAAAAGTTTCTCCTGCAACCCGTTCCATTTGTGTTAGATGAACGAACGTTTCTAGACATGCTCAGTTCTAAGAGATTATTGTGAAGTTAAAGCCGTCCTTCACATAGCTTGTTGGGAACACAAAGTTTCTTTTCACCTGCAAACTCCACTCCATACATATATATGCGGAGGTACAAGCTCCAACTCGGTTTTAGTTTGAAAACTGCAGGAAATTCAAACCGGCACTAGGAAACAGACTGAGAAAGCAGAGTAAAAGTTTCTCCTGCAACCCGTTCCCTTTGTGCTAGATGATCGAACGTCTCTTCACATGCTCAGTTCTGAGAGATAAATGTGTGTGAAAACCGTCCTTCACCTAGCTGGTTGGGAACACAAAGTTTCTTTTCAGATGCAAACTCCACTCCATACATATATATTGGGAGGTAATAGGTCCAAATAGATTTTACAGTGAAAACTGCAGGAAATTCAAACCGGCACTACGAAACAGACTGAGAAACCAGAGTCAAAGTTTCTCCTGCAACACGTTCCCTTTGTGCTAGATGAAGGAACGTCTCTCCACCTGCTCAGTTCTGAGAGATAACTGTGTGTGAAAACCTTCCTTCACCTAGCTGGTTGGGAACACAAAGTTTCTTTTCAAATGCAAACTCCACTCCATAAATATATATTGGGAGGTAATAGCTCCAAAATGATTTTATAGTGAAAACTGCAGGAAATTCAAACCGGCACTAGGAAACTGACTGAGAAACCAGAGTAAAAGTTTCTCCTGCAACCCGTTCCATTTGTGTTAGATGAACGAACGTTTCTAGACATGCTCAGTTCTAAGAGATTATTGTGAAGTTAAAGCCGTCCTTCACATAGCTTGTTGGGAACACAAAGTTTCTTTTCACCTGCAAACTCCACTCCATACATATATATGCGGAGGTACAAGCTCCAACTCGGTTTTAGTTTGAAAACTGCAGGAAATTCAAACCGGCACTAGGAAACAGACTGAGAAAGCAGAGTAAAAGTTTCTCCTGCAACCCGTTCCCTTTGTGCTAGATGATCGAACGTCTCTTCACATGCTCAGTTCTGAGAGATAAATGTGTGTGAAAACCGTCCTTGACCTAGCTGGTTGGGAACACAAAGTTTCTTTTCAGATGCAAACTCCACTCCATACATATATATTGGGTGGTAATAGCTCCAAATAGGTTTTACAGTGAAAACTGCAGGAAATTCAAACCGGCACTAGGAAACAGAATGAGAAACCAGAGTAAAATTTTCTCCTGCAACCCGTTCCCTTTGTGCTAATTGAACGAACGTCTCTCCAAATGCTCAGTTCTGAGAGATAAGTGTGTGTGAAAGCAGTACTTCACCTAGCTTGTTGGGAACACAAAGTTTGTTTTCAGTTGCAAACTGCATTCCATACATATATATGGGGAGGTAATAGCTCCAACTCGGTTTTACAGTGAAAACTGCAGGAACTTCAAACCGGCACTAAGAAACAGACTTAGAAACCAGAGTAAAAGTTTCCCCTGCAACCCGTTCCCTTTGTGCTAGATGAACAAAAGTCTCTCGACATGCTCAGTTCTGAGATATAAATGTGTGTGAAAGACGTCCTTAACATAGCTTGTTGGGAACACAAAGTTTCTTTTAATTTGCAAACTCCACTCCATACATAAATATGGGGAGGTACTAGCTCCAACTCGGTTTTACAGTGAAAACTGCAGTAACTCAAACCGGCAGTAGGAAACAGACTGAGAAACCAGAGTAAAAGTTTCTCCTGCAACCCGTACTTTTGTTCGAGATGAACGAACGTCTCTCCACATGCTCAGTTCTAAGAGAAAATTGCGTGTGAAGCCGTCCTTCACCTAGGTTGTTGGGAACACAAAGTTTCTTTTCAGTTGAAAACTCCACTCCATAGATAAATATGGATAGGTACTAGATCCAACTCGGTTTTACAGTGAAAATTGCAGGAACTTCAAACAGGCACTAGGAAACAGACTGAGAAATCAGAGTAAAAGTTCCCCTGCAACCCGTTCCTTTTGTGCTAGATGAACGAAAGTCTCACGATATGCTCAGTTCTGAGAAATAAGTGTGTGTGAAAGCCGTCCTTCACCTAGCTTTTTGGGAACACATAGTTTCTTTTCACTTGCAAACTCCAATCCATATATATATATGGGGAGGTAATAACTCCAACCCTGTTTTAGAGTGAAAACTGCAGGAAATTCAAACCGGCCCTAGGAAACAGGCCGAGACACCAGAGAAAAATTTTCTCCTTCAACCCGTTACCTTTGTGCTAAATGAACGAACGTCTCTCCAAATGCTCAGTTCTGAGAGGTAAGTGTGTGTGAAAGCCGTACTTCACCTAGCTTGTTGGGAAAACAAAGTTTCTTTTCACTTGCAAACTCCAATCCATACCTATATATTGGGAGGTACAAGCTCCAAGTCGGTTTTACAGTGAAAACTGCAGGAATTTCAAACCGGCACTAGGAAACAGACTGTGAAACCAGAGTAAAAGTTCCCCCTGCCACCCGTTCCATTTGTGCTAGATGAACGAATGTCTCTCAACATGCTCAGGTCTGAGAAATAATTGTGTGTGAACGCCGTACTTCACCTAGCTTGTTGGGAACACAAAGTTTCTTTTCACATGCAAACTCCACTCCATACATTTATAGGGGGAGGTACTAGCTCCAACTCGGTTTTACAGTGAAAACTGCAGGAACTTCAAACCGGCACTAGGAAACAGACTGAGAAACCAGAGTAAATGTTTCTCCTGCAACCCGTTCCCTTTGTGCTAGATGAAAGAACGTCTCTCCACATGCTCAGTTCTGATAGATATGTGTGTGTGAAATCCATACTTCACCTAGCATGCTGGGAACACAAAGTTTCTTTTAAGTTGCAAACTCCACTCCATATATAAATATGGGGAGGTACTAGCTCCTACTCGGTTTTACAGTGAAAACTGCAGGAAAATCAAACCGGCAGTAGGAAACAGACTGAGAAACCAGAGTAAAAGTTTCTCCTGCAACCCGTACCTTTGTTCGAGATGAACGAACGTATCTCCACATGCTCAGTTCTAAGAGAAAATTGTGTGTGAAACCGTCCTTCACCTAAGTTGTTGGGAACACAATGTTTCTTTTCAGTTGAAAACCCCACTCCATAGATATAAATGGATAGGTACTAGCTCCAACTCGGTTTTACAGTGAAAACTGCAGGAACTTCAAACCGGCAGTAGGAAACAGACTGAGAAACCAGAGTAAAAGTTTCTCCTGCAACCCGTTCCCTTTGTGTTAGATGAAGGAACGTCTCTCCACATGCTGAGTTTTGAGAGATAAGTGTGTGTGAAAGCCGCACTTCAGCAAGCTTCTTGGGAAACCAAAGATTCTTTTCAGTTGCAAACTCCACTCCATACATATATATGGGGAGGTACTATCTCCAACTCGGTTTTACAGTGAAAACTGCAGGAACTTCAAACCGGCACTAGGAAACAGACTGAGAAACCAGAGTAAATGTTTCTCCTGCAACCCGTTCCCTTTGTGATAGATGAACGAACGTCTCTCGACATGCTCAGTTCTGAGAGATAAGTGTGTGTGAAAGCCGTCCTTCACCTACCTGGTTGGGAACACAAAGTTTCTTTTCAGTTCCAAACTGCACTCCACACATATATATTGGGAGGTAATAGCTCCAACTAAGTTTTACAGTGAAATCTGCAGGAAATTCAAACCGGCACTAGGAAACAGACTGAGAAACCAGAGTAAAATTTTTTCCTGCATCACGTTCCCTTTGTGCTAATTGAACTAACGTCTCTCCAAATGCTCAGTTCTGAGAGATAAGTGTGTGTGAATGCCGTACTTCACCTAGCTTGTTGGGAAAACAAAGTTTCTTTTCACTAGCAATCTCCACTCCATACATATATATTGGGTGGTACTAGCTCCAACTCTGTTTTACAGTGAAAATTTCAGGTACATCAAACAGGAACTAGGAAACAGTGTGAGAAACCAGAGTAAAAGTTTCTCCTGAAACCCGTTCCCTCTGTGCTAGATGAAAGAACGTCTCTCCACATGCTCAGTTCTGAGAGATAAGTGTGTGTGAAAGCCGCTCTTCACCTAGCTTGTTGGGAACACAAAGTTTCTTTTCAGTTGCAAACTCCATTCCATAAATATATAAGTGGAGGTACTAGCTCCATCTCGGTTTTACTGTGAAAACTGCAGGAATTTGAAACCGGCACTATGAAACAGACTGAGAAACCAGAGTAAAAGTTTCTCCTGCAACCCGTTCCCTTTCTGCTAGATGAACTAACGCCTATCGACATGCTCAGTTCTAAGAGATAATTGTGAAGTGAAAGCCGTCCTTCACCTAGATTGTTGGGAACACAAAGATTCTTTTCAATTGTAAACACCTTTCCATAAATATATATGGGGAGGTACAAGCTCCAACACGGTTTTACAGTGAAAACTGCAGGAACTTCAAACAGGCACTAGGAAACAAACTGAGAAACCATAGTAAAAGTTTCTCCTGCAACCCGTTCCCTTTGTGCTAGATGAACGAACTTCTCTCCACATGCTCAGTTCTGAGAGATAATTGTGTGTGAAAGCCGTCCTTCAACTAGCTAGTTGGGAACACAAAGATTCTTTTCAGTAGCAAACTCCACTCCATACATATATATGGGGAGGTACTAGCTCCAAATCGGTTTTACAATGAAAACTGCAGGAAATTCAAACCGGCACTAGGAAACCGACTGAGAATCCAGAAAAATTTTCCCCTGCAACACGTTCCTTTTGTGCTAATTGAACAAACGTCTCTCCAAATGCTCAGTTCTCAGGGATAAGTGTGTGTGAAAGCCGTCCTTCACCTAGCTATTTGGGAACACAAAGTTTCTTTTCAGTTGCAAACTCCACTCCATACATATATATTGGGAGGTAATAGCTCCAACTAGGTTTTACAGTTAAAACTGCAGGAAATTCAATCCGGCACTAGGAAACAGACTGAGAATCCAGAGTAAAATTTTCCCCTACATACCGTTCCCTTTGTGCTAATTGAACGAACGTCTCTCCAAATGCTCTGTTCTGAGAGAAAAGTGTGTCTGAAAGCCGCCTTCAACTATCTTGTTGGGAAACCAAATTTTCTTTTCATTTGCAAACTCCACTCCATACATATATATGGGGAGGTACTAGCTCCAACACGGTTTTACAGTGAAAACTGCAGGAACTTCAAACCGGCACTAGGTAACAGACTGAGAAACCAGAGAAAAAGTTTCTCCTGCAACCCGTTCCCTTTGTGCTAGATGAACGAAACTCTCTCCACATGCCAATGTCTGAGAGATAAGTGTGTGTGAAAGCCGTCCTTCACCTAGTTGTTGGGAACACAAAGTTTCTTTTCACTTGCAAAGTCCACTCCATACATATATATTGGGTGGTAGTAGCTCCAACTCGGTTTTACAGTGAAAACTCCAGGAAAATCAAACCAGCACTAGGAAACAGACTGAGAAACCAGAGTAAAAGTTTCTCCTGCAAACCGTTCCATTTGTGCTAGATGAACGAACGTCTCTCGACGTACTCAGTTCGGAGAGATAATTGTGTGTGAAAGCCCTCCTTCACCTAGATTGTTTAGAACACAAAGTATCTTTTCACTTGCAAACTCCAATCCATACATATATATGGGGAGGTACAAACTCCAACACTATTTTACAGTGAAAACTGCAGCAACTTCAAACCGGCAGTAGGAAACCGACTGAGAAACCAGAGTAAAAGTTTCTCCTGCTACCCATTCCCTTTGTGCTAGATGAACGAAAGTCTTTCCACATGTTCAGTTCTGAGAGATAATTGTGTGTGAAAGCCGTACTTCACCTAGCTTGTTGGGAACACAAAGTTTCTTTTAAGTTGCAAACTCCACTCCATACATATATATGGGGAGGTACGAGCTCCAACTCGGTGTTACAGTTAAAACTGCAGGAATTTCAAACCGGCAGTAGGAAACAGACTGGGATCCAGAGTAAAAGTTTCTCCTGCCACCCGTTCCTTTGTTCTAGATGAACGAACGTCTCTCCACATGCTCAGTTCTAAGGGAAAATTGTGTGTGAAAGCCGTCCTTCACATAGGTTGTTGGGAACACAAAGTATTTTTCAGTTGAAAACTTCACTCCATAGGTATATATGGATAGGTACTAGCTCCAACTCGGTTTTACAGTGAAAACTGCAGGAACTTCAAAAAGGCACTAGGAAACAGACTGAGAACCCAGAGTAAAAGTTTCTCCTGCAACCCGTTCCCTTTGTGCTAGATGAACGAACGTCTTTCGACATGCCCAGTTCTGAGAGATAAGTGTGAGTGAAAGCAGTCCTTAACCTAGCTTGTTGGGAACACAAATTTTCTTTTATGTTGCAAACTCCACTCCATACTTATATATGGATAAGTAATAGCTCCAACACGGTTTTATAGTGAAAACTGCAGGAAGTTCAAAAGGGCAGTAGGAAACACACTGGGAAACCAGAGTAATAGTTTCCCCTGCAACCCGTTCCCTTTGTGCTAGATGAACGAACTTCTCTCCACATGCTCATTTCTGAGAGAAAAGTGTGTGTGGAAGCCGTCCTTCACATAGCTTGTTGGGAACACAAAGTTTCTTTTCACTTGCAAACTCCACTCCGTACATATATAAGGGGAGGTACAAGTTCCAACTCGGTTTTACATTGAAAACTGCAGGAACTGTAAACCGGCAGTAGGAAAGAGAATGAGAAACCAGAGTAAAATTTTCCTTGCCACCCGTTCCCTTTGTGCTAGATGAACTAACGTCTCTCCACATTCTCAGATTTGAGGGATAAGTGTGTGTGAAAGCCGTACTTAAACTAGCTTGTCGGGAACACAAAGATTCTTTTCACTTGCAAAATCCACTCCATAAATATATATGGGGAGGTACTAGCTCCAAATCTCTTTTACAGTGAAAACTGTAGGAATATCAAGCCGGCAGTAGGAAAAAGACTGAGAAACCCGAGTAAAACTTTCTCCTGCAACCCGTTCCATTTGTGCTAGATGAACGAACGTCTCTTCACATGCTCAGATTTGAGAGATAATTGTGTGTGAAAGCCGTCCTTAAACTAGCTTGTTGGGAACCCAAAGTTTCTTTTCACTTGCAAACTCCACTGCATACATATATATGGGGAGGTACTAGCTCCAACTCGTTTTTACAGTGAAAACTGCAGGAACTTCAAACCGGCAATGGGAAACAGACTGAGAAACCAGAATAAAAGTTTCTCCTGCAAACCGTTCCATTTGTGCTAGATGAACGAAAGTCTCTCCACATGCTAAGTTCTGAGAGATAATTGTGTGTGGAAGCCGTCCTTCACCTAGCTTGTTGGGAACACAAAGTTTCTTTTCAGTAGCAAACTCCAATCCATACATATATATGGGGAAGTACTAGCTCCAACTCGGTTTTACCGTGAATACTGCAGGAAATTCAAACCGGCACTAGGAAACAGACTGAGAAACCAGAGTAAAAGTTTTTCCTGCAACCCGTTCCCTTTGTGCTAGATGAACGTACTTCTCTCCACATGCTCATTTCTGAGAGAAAAGTGTGTGTGGAAGCGGTCCTTCACATAGCTTGTTGGGAACAAAAAGTTTCTTTTCACTTGCAAACTCCACTCCGTACATATATATGGGGAGGTAAAATTTCCAACTCGGTTTTACATTGAAAACTGCAGGAACTGCAAACCGGCAGTAGGAAAGAAATGGAGAAACCAGAGTAAAATTTTCCTTGCAACCCGTTCCCTTTGTGCTAGATGAACTAACGTCTCTCCACATTCTCAGATTTGAGGGATAAGTGTGTGTGAAAGCCGTCCTTAAACTAGCTTGTCGGGAACACAAAGTTTCTTTTCACTTGCAAATTACGCTCCATACATATATATGGGTAGGTACAAGCTCCAACTCGGTTTTACAGTGAAAACTGCAGGAAATTCAAACCGGCACTAAGAAACAGACTGAGAATCCAGAGTAAAAATTTTTCCTGCAACCCGATCCCTTTGTGCTAGATGAACGAACTTCTCTCCACATGCTCAGTTCTGAGAGATAAGTGTGTGTGAAAGCCGTCCTTCACCTAGCTTGTTGGGAACACAAAGATTCTTTTCACTTGCAAAATCCACTCCATACATATATATGGGGAGGTAATAGTTCCAAATCTGTTTTACAGTGAAAACTGTAGAAATATCAAGCCGGCATTAGGAAACAGACTGAGAAACCCGAGTAAAACTTTCTCCTGCAACCCGTTCCATTTGTGCTAGATGAACGAACGTCTCTTCACATGCTCAGATTTGAGAGATAAGTGTGTGTGAAAGCCGTCCTTAAACTAGCTTGTTGGGAACCAAAAGTTTCTTTTCACTTGCAAACTCCACTGCATAAATATATATGGGGAGGTACTATCTCCAAATCGTTTTTACAGTGAAAACTGCAGGAACTTCAAACCGGCAATAGGAAACAGACTGAGAAACCAGAATAAAATTTTCTCCTGCAACCCGTTCCGTTTGTGCTAGATGAACGAACGTCTCTCCACATGCTAAGTTCTGAGAGATAATTGTGTGTGGAAGCCGTCCTTCACCTAGCTTGTTGGGAACACAAAGTTTCTTTTCAGTAGCAAACTCCACTCCATAAATATATATGGGGAAGTACTAGCTCCAACTCGGTTTTACCGTGAATACTGCAGGAAAATCAAACCGGCACTAGAAAACCGACTGAGAAACTAGAGTAAAAGTTTTTCCTGCAACCCATTCCCTTTGTGCTAGATGAACGAACGTCTAACAAATGCTCAGTTCTGAGAGATATGTGTGTGTGAAAGCAGTCCTTCAACTAGCTTGTTGGGAACAAAAATTTTCTTTTCACTTGCAAAATCCACTCCATAAATATATAAGCTGAGGTATGAGCTCCAACTCGGTTTTACAGTGAAAACTGAGGGAACTTAAAACCGGAACAAGGAAACAGACTGAGATACCAGAGTAAAAGTTTCCCCTGCAACCCGTTCCCTTTGTGCTAGATGAACGAACTTCTCTCCAAATGCACAGTTCTGAGAGAAAAGTGTGTATGGAAGCCGTCCTTCACATAGCTTGTTGGGAACACAAAGTGTCTTTTCACTTGCAAATTACACTCTATACATATATATGGGGAGGTACTAGCTCCAAATCGGTTTTACAGTGAAAACTGCAGGAAATTCAAACCGGCACAAGAAACAGACTGAGAAACCAGAGTAAAAGTTTCTACTGCAACACGTTCCATTTGTGCTAGGTGAACGAACGTTTCTCCACATGCTCAGTTCTGAGTGATAAGTGTGTGTGAAAGCCGTCCTTTACCTAGCTTGTTGGGAACACAAAATTTCTTTTCATTTGCAAACTCCACTCCATACATATATATGGGGAGGTAAGAGCTCCAAATCTGATTTACAGTGAAAACTGCAGGAACTTCAAACCGGCACTAGGAAAGAGACTGAGAAACCAGAGTAAAATTTTCTCCTGCAACCCGTTCCCTTTGTGCTAGATGAACGAACTTCTCTCCACATGCTCAGTTCTGAGAGATAAGTGTGTGTGAAAGCCGTCCTTCACCTAGCTTGTTGGGAACAATAGTTTCTTTTCAATTGCAAATTCCACTCCATACATATATATGGGGAGGTACGAGCTCCAACTTGGTTTTACAGTGAAAACTGCAGGAACTTCAAACCGGCATTAGGAAACAGACTGAGAAACCAGAGTAAAAGTTTCCCTGCCACCCGTTCCCTTTGTGCTAGATTAACGAAAGTCTCTCCACATGCACAGTTCTGAGAGATAAGTGTGTGTGAAAACCGTCCTTCACCTAGCTTGTGGGGAACACAAAGTTTCTTTTCAGTTGCAAACTCCAATCCATACATATATATCGGGAGGTACTAGCTCCAACTCGGTTTTACAGTGAAAACTGCAGGAACGTCAAACCGGCACTAGGAAACAGAACGAGAAACCAGAGTAATAGTTTATCCTGCATCCTGTTCCCTTTGTTCTAGATGAACGAAATTCTCTCCACATGCTCAGTTCTGAGAGAAAAGTGTGTGTGGAAGCCGTCCTTCACATAGCTTGTTGGGAACCAAAGTTTCTTTTCACTTGCAAACTCCACTCCATACATATATATGGGGAGGTACAATTTCCAACTCGATTTTACATTGAAAAGTGCAGGAACTTCAAAACGGCAGTAGGAAACAGACTGAGAAACCAGAGTAAAAGTTTCCCTGCCACCCGTTCCCTTTGTGCTAGATGAACTAACGTCTCTCCACATGCTCAGATTTGAGAGATAAGTGTGTGTGAAAGCCGTCCTTCAACTTGCTTGTCGGGAACACAAAGTTTCTTTTCACTTGCAAATTACAATCCATACATATATATGGGGTGGTACTAGCTCCAAATCGGTTTTACAGTAATAACTGGAGGTACTTCAAACCGGCACAAGAAACAGACTGAGAAACCAGAGTAAAAGTTTCTAATGCCACCCGTTCTTTGTGTTAGATGAACGAACTTCTCTCCACATGCTCAGTTCTGAGAGATAAGAGTGTGTGAAAGCCGTCCTTCACCTAGCTTGTTGGGAACAAAAGTATCTTTTCAATTGCAAATTCCACTCCATACATATATATGGGGAGGTACTAGCTCCAACTTGGTTTTACAGTGAAAACTGCAGGAACTTCAAAACGACAGTTGGAAACAGACTGAGAAAACAGAGTAAAAGTTTCTCCTGCAACCCGTTCCCTTTGTGCTAGATGAACGAACGTCTCTCCACATGCTCAGTTCTGAGAGATATGTGTGTGTGAAAACCGTCCTTCATTTATCTGTTTGGGAACACAAAGTTTGTTTTAAGATGCAAACTCCAATCCTTACATATATATGGGGAGGTACGAGCTTCAACTCGATTTTACAGTGAAAACTGCAGGAACTTCAAATCGGCACTAGGAAACAGACTGAGAAACCAGAGTAAAAGTTTCTCCTGCAACCCGTTCCATTTGTGCTAGATGAACGAACGTTTCTAGACATGCTCAGTTCTAAGAGATAATTGTGAAGTGAAAGCCGTCCTTCACCTAGCTTGTTGGGAACACAAAGTTTCTTTTCAATTGCAAACTCCACTCCATACATATATATGTGGATGTACAAGCTCCAAATCGGTTTTACAGTGAAAACTGCAGGAACTTCAAACCGGCACTTGGAAACAGACTGAGAAACCAGAGTAAAAATTTCTCCTGCAACCCGTTCCCTTTGTGCAAGATGATCGAACTTCTCTTCACATGCTCAGTTCTGAGAGATAAATGTGTGTGAAAACCGTCCTTCACCTAGCTGGTTGGGAACACAAAGTTTCTTTTCAGATGCAAACTCCACTCCATACATATATATTGGGTGGTAATAGCTCCAAATAGGTTTTACAGTGAAAACTGCAGGAAATTCAAACCGGCACAAGGAAACAGACTGAGAAACCAGAGTAAAATTTTCTCCTGCAACCCGTTCCCTTTGTGCTAATTGAACGAACGTCTCTCCAAATGCTCAGTTCTGACAGATAAGTGTGTGTGAAAGCATTACTTCACCTAGCTTGTTGGGAACACAAAGTTTCTTTTCAGTTGCAAACTGCACTCCATACGTATATATGGGGAGGTAATAGCTCCAACTCGGTTTTACAGTGAAAACTGCAGGAATTCAACCCGGCACTAGGAAACAGACTTAGAAACCAGAGTAAAAGTTTCCCCTGCAACCCGTTCCCTTTGTGCTAGATGAACAAATGTCTCTCGACATGCTCAGTTCTGAGAGATAAATGTGTGTGGAAGCCGTCCTTCACATAGCTTGTTGGGAACACAAAGTTTCTTTTAATTTGCAAACTCCACTCCATACATATATATGGGGAGGTACTAGCTCCAACTCGGTTTTACAGTGAAAACTGCAGTAACTCAAACTGGTAGTAGGAAACAGACTGAGAAACCAGAGTAAAATTTCTCCTGAACACGTACCTTTGTTCGAGATGAACGAACGTCTCTCCACATGCTCAGTTCTAAGAGAAAATTGCGTTTGAAGCCGTCCTTCTCCTAGGTTGCTGGGAACACAAAGTTTCTTTTCAGTTGAAAACTCCACTCCATAGATACATATGGATAGGTACTAGCTCCAACTCGGTTTTACAGTGAAAAATGCAGGAACTTCAAACTGGCACTAGGAAACAGACTGAGAAACTAGAGAAAAAGTTTCTCCTGCAACCCGTTCCATTTGTGCTAGATGAACGAACGACTCACCACATGCTCAGTACTGAGAGATAAGTGTGTGTGAAAGCCGTCCTTCAACTAACTTTTTGGGAACACAAAGTTTCTTTTCACTTGCAAACTCCAATCCATACATATATATTGGGAGGTACGAGCTCCAACTCGGTTTTACAGTGAAAATTGCAGGAACTACAAACCGGCACTAGGAAACAGACTAAGAAACCAGAGTAAAAGTTTCTCCTGCAAACCATTCCCGTTATGCTATATGAACTAACGTCTATCCACATGCTCAGTTCTGGGAGATAAATGTGTGTGAAAGCCAACTTCACCTAGCTTGTTGGGTACACAAATTTTCTTTTCAGTTGCAAACTCCATTCCATTCATATATATGGGGTGGTAATAGCTCCAACTCGGTTTTACAGTGAAAACTGCAAGAACTTCAAATCGTCACTAGGAAACAGACTGAGAAACCAGAGTAAAAGTTTCTCCTGCAAACCATTCCCGTTGTGCTAGATGAACGATTGTCTCTCCACATGCTGAGTTTTGAGATATAAGTGTGTGTGAAAGCCGTACTTCAACAAGCTTGTTGGGAACCCAAAGTTTCTTTTCACTTGCAAACTCCACTCCATACATATATATGGGGAGGTACTAGCTCCAACTCGGTTTTACAGTGAAAACTGCAGGAACTTCAAACCGGCACTAGGAAACAGACTGAGAAACCAGAGTAATAGTTTCTCCTGCCAGCCGTTCCGTTTGTGCTAGATGAACGAACGTTTCTAGACATGCTCAGTTCTAAGAGATAATTGTGAAATGAAAGCCGTCCTTCACATAGCTTGTTGGGAACACAAAGTTTCTTTTCACTTGCAAACTCCACTCCATACATATATATGTGGAGATACAAGCTCCAACTCGGTTTTACAGTGAAAACTGCAGGAACTTCAAACCGGCACTAGGAAACAGACTGAGAAACCAGAGTAAAATTTTCTCCTGCAAACCGTTCCCTTTGTGCTAATTGAACGAAAGTCTCTCCAAATGTTCAGTTCTGAGAGATAATTGTGTGTGAAAGCAGTACTTCAACTAGCTTGTTGGGAACACAAAGTTTCTTTTCAGTTGCAAACTGCACTCCATACATATATATGGGGAGTTACTAGCTCCAACTCGGTTTTTCAGTGAAAACTGCAGGAACTTCAAACCGGCACTAGGAAACAGACTGAGAAACCAGAGTAAAAGTTTCTCCTGCAACCCGTTCCCTTTGTGCTAGATGAACGAACGTCTCTCCACATGCTGAGTTTTGAGAGATAAGTGTGTGTGAAAGCCGTCCTTCATCAAGCTTGTTGGGAACGCAAAGTTTCATTTCACTTGCAAACTCCACTCCATACATATATTTGGGGAGGTTCTAGCTCCAAATCTGTTTTACAGTGAAAACTGCAGGAACTTCAAACCGGCACTAGGAAACAGACTGAGAAACCAGAGTAAATGTTTCTCCTTCATCCCGTTACCTTTGTGCTAGATGAACGAACCTCTCTCGACATGCTCAGTTCTGAGAGATAAGTGTGTGTGAAAGCCGTCCTTCACCTAGCTTGTTGGGAACACAAAGTTCTTTTCAGTTGCAAACTGCACTCCATACGTATATATGGGGAGGTAATAGCTCCAACTCGGTTTTACATTGAAAACTGCAGGAATTCAAACCGGCACTAGGAAACAGACTTAGAAACCAGAGTAAAAGTTTCCCCTGCAACCCGTTCCCTTTGTGCTAGATGAACAAAAGTCTCTCGACATGCTCAGTTCTGAGAGATAAATGTGTGTGAAAGCCGTCCTTCACATAGCTTGTTGGGAACACAAAGTTTCTTTTCAGTTGAAAACTCCACTCCATAGATACATATGGATAGGTACTAGCTCCAACTCTGTTTTACAGTGAAAAATGCAGGAACTTCAAACTGGCACCAGGAAACAGACTGAGAAACCAGAGAAAAAGTTTCTCCTGCAACCCGTTCCATTTGTGCTAGATGAACGAACGACTCTCCACATGCTCAGTACTGAGAGTTAATTGTGTGTGAAAGCCGTCCTTCAACTAACTTTTTGGGAACACAAAGTTTCTTTTCACTTGCAAACTCCAATCCATACATATATATGGGGAAGTACGAGCTCCAACTCGGTTTTACAGTGAAAAATGCAGGAACTACAAACCGGCACTAGGAAACATACTGAGAAACCAGAGTAAAAGTTTCTCCTGCAGACCATTCCCGTTGTGCTAGATGAACGAACGTCTATCCACATGCTCAGTTCTGGGAGATAAATGTGTGTGAAAGCCAACTTCACCTAGCTTGTTGCGTACACAAATTTTCTTTTCAGTTGCAAACTCCATTCCATACATATATATGGGGAGGTAATAGCTCCAACTCGGTTTTACAGTGAAAACTGCAGGAACTTCAAATCGTCACTAGGAAACAGACTGAGAAACCAGAGTAAAAGTTTCTCCTGCAAACCATTCTCGTTGTGCTAGATGAACGAAAGTCTCTCCACATGCTGAGATTTGAGATATAAGTGTGTGTGAAAGCCGTACTTCAACAAGCTTGTTGGGAACCCAAAGTTTCTTTTCACTTGCAAACTCCACTCCATACATATATATGGGGAGGTACTAGCACCAAATCTGTTTTACAGTGAAAACTGCAGGAACTTCAAACCGGCACTAGGAAACAGACTGAGAAACCAGAGTAATAGTTTCTCCTGCCACCCGTTCCGTTTGTGCTAGATGAACGAACGTTTCTAGACATGCTCAGTTCTAAGAGATAATTGTGAAATGAAAGCCGTCCTTCACCTAGCTTGTTGGGAACACAAAGTTTCTTTTCACTTCCAAACTCCACTCCATTCATATATATGTGGAGATACAAGCTCCAAATCGGTTTTACAGTGAAAACTGCAGGAACTTCAAACCGGCACTAGGAAACAGACTGAGTAACCAGAGTAAAAGTTTCTCCTGCAACCCGTTCCCTTAGAGCTAGATGAAGGAACGTCTCTCCACATGCTCAGTTCTGAGAGATAACTGTGTGTGAAAACCTTACTTCACCTAACTGGTTGGGAACACAAAATTTCTTTTCAGATGCAAACTCCACTCCATACATATATATTGGGAGGTAATAGGTCCAAATAGATTTTACAGTGAAAACTGCAGGAAATTCAAACCGGCACTAGGAAACAGACTGAGAAACCAGAGTCAAAGTTTCTCCTGCAACCCGTTCCCTTTGTGCTAGATGAAGGAACATCTCTCCACCTGCTCAGTTCTGAGAGATAACTGTGTGTGAAAACCTTCCTTCACCTAGCTGGTTGGGAACACAAAGTTTCTTTTCAGATGCAAACTCCACTCCATACATATATATTGGGAGGTAATAGCTCCAAAATGATTTTACAGTGAAAACTGCAGGAAATTCAAACCGGCACTAGGAAACTGACTGAGAAACCAGAGTAAAAGTTTCTCCTGAAACCCGTTCCATTTGTGTTAGATGAACGAACGTTTCTAGACATGCTCAGTTCTAAGAGATTATTGTGAAGTGAAAGCCGTCCTTCACATAGCTTGTTGGGAACACAAAGTTTCTTTTCACCTCCAAACTCCACTCCATACATATATATGTGGAGGTACAAGCTCCAACTCGGTTTTAGAGTGAAAACTGCAGGAAATTGAAACCGGCACTAGGAAACAGACTGAGAAAGCAGAGTAAAAGTTTCTCCTGCAACCCGTTCCCTTTGTGCTAGATGATCGAACGTCTCTTCACATGCTCAGTTCTGAGAGATAAATGTGTGTGAAAACCGTCCTTCACCTAGCTGGTTGGGAAAACAAAGTTTCTTTTCAGATGCAAACTCCACTCCATACATATATATTGGGTGGTAATAGCTCCAAATAGGTTTTACAGTGAAAACTGCAGGAAATTCAAACCGGCACTAGGAAACAGAATGAGAAACCAGAGTAAAATTTTCTCCTGCAACCCGTTCCCTTTGTGCTAATTGAACGAACGTCTCTCCAAATGCTCAGTTCTGAGAGATAAGTGTGTGTGAAAGCAGTACTTCACCTAGCTTGTTGGGAACACAAAGTTTCTTTTCAGTTGCAAACTGCATTCCATACATATATATGGGGAGGTAATAGCTCCAACTCGGTTTTACAGTGAAAACTGCAGGAACTTCAAACCGGCACTAGGAAACAGACTTAGAAACCAGAGTAAAAGTTTCCCCTGCAACCCGTTCCCTTTGTGCTAGATGAACAAAATTCTCTCGACATGCTCAGTTCTGAGATATAAATGTGTGTGAAAGACGTCCTTAACATAGCTTGTTGGGAACACAAAGTTTCTTTTAATTTGCAAACTCCACTCCATACATAAATATGGGGAGGTACTAGCTCCAACTAGGTTTTACAGTGAAAACTGCAGTAACTCAAACCGGCAGTAGGAAACAGACTGAGAAACCAGAGTAAAAGTTTCTCCTGCAACCCGTACCTTTGTTCGAGATGAACGAACGTCTCTCCACATGCTCAGTTCTAAGAGAAAATTGCGTGTGAAGCCGTCCTTCACCTAGGTTGTTGGGAACACAAAGTTTCTTTTCAGTTGAAAACTCCACTCCATAGATAAATATGGATAGGTACTAGATCCAACTCGGTTTTACAGTGAAAATTGCAGGAACTTCAAACCGGCACTAGGAAACAGACTGAGAAACCACAGTAAAAGTTTCTCCTGCAACCCGTTCCCTTTGTGCTAGATGAACGAACGTCTCTCCACATGCTGAGTTTTGAGAGATAAGTGTGTGTGAAAGCCGTCCTTCAACAAGTTTGTTGGGAACGCAAAGTTTCTTTTCACTTGCAAACTCCACTCCATAAATATATATGGGGAGGTACAAGCTCCAACTCTGTTTTACAGTGATAACTGCAGGAACTTCAAACCGGCACTAGGAAAGAGACTGAGAAATCAGAGTAAAAGTTCCCCTGCAACCCGTTCCTTTTGTGCTAGATGAACGAAAGTCTCTCGACATGCTCAGTTCTGAGAAATAAGTGTGTGTGAAAGCCGTCCTTCACCTAGCTTTTTGGGAACACATAGTTTCTTTTCACTTGCAAACTCCAATCCATACATATATATGGGGAGGTAATAACTCCAACCCTGTTTTACAGTGAAAACTGCAGGAAATTCAAACCGGCACTAGGAAACAGGCTGAGACACCAGAGTAAAATTTTCTCCTTCAACCCGTTACCTTTGTGCTAAATGAACGAACGTCTCTCCAAATGCTCAGTTCTGAGAGATTAGTGTGTGTGAAAGCCGTACTTCACCTAGCTTGTTGGGAAAACAAAGTTTCTTTTCACTTGCAAACTCCAATCCATACCTATATATTGGGAGGTACAAGCTCCAAGTCGGTTTTACAGTGAAAACTGCAGGAATTTCAAACCGGCACAAGGAAACAGACTGTGAAACCAGAGTAAAAGTTCCCCCTGCCACCCGTTCCATTTGTGCTAGATGAACGAATGTCTCTCAACATGCTCAGTTCTGAGAAATAATTGTGTGTGAATGCCGTACTTCACCTAGCTTGTTGGGAACACAAAGTTTCTTTTCACTTGCAAACTCCACTCCATACATTTATATGGGGAGGTACTAGCTCCAACTCGGTTTTACAGTGAAAACTGCAGGAACTTCAAACCGGCACTAGGAAACAGACTGAGAAACCAGAGTAAATGTTTCTCCTGCAACCCGTTCCCTTTGTGCTAGATGAACGAACGTCTCTCCACATGCTCAGTTCTGAGAGATATTTGTGTGTGAAATCCATACTTCACCTAGCATGCTGGGAACACAAAGTTTCTTTTAAGTTGCAAACTCCACTCCATACATAAATATGGGGAGGTACTAGCTCCTACACGGTTTTACAGTGAAAACTGCAGGAAAATCAAACCGGCAGTAGGAAACAGACTGAGAACCAGAGTAAAAGTTTCTCCTGAGACCCGTACCTTTGTTCGAGATGAACGAACGTATCTCCACATGCTCAGTTCTAAGAGAAAATTGTGTGTGAAACCGTCCTTCACCTAGGTTGTTGGGAACACAATGTTTCTTTTCAGTTGAAAACCCCACTCCATAGATATAAATGGATAGGTACTAGCTCCAACTCGGTTTTACAGTGAAAACTGCAGGAACTTCAAACCGGCAGTAGGAAACAGACTGAGAAACCAGAGTAAAAGTTTCTCCTGCAACCCGTTCCCTTTGTGTTAGATGAACGAACGTCTCTCCACATGCTGAGTTTTGAGAGATAAGTGTGTGTGAAAGCCGCACTTCAACAAGCTTCTTGGGAAACCAAAGATTCTTTTCAGTTGCAAACTCCACTCCATACATATATATGGGGAGGTACTATCTCCAACTCGGTTTTACAGTGAAAACTGCAGGAACTTCAAACCGGCACTAGGAAACAGACTGAGAAACCAGAGTAAATGTTTCTCCTGCAACCCGTTCCCTTTGTGATAGATGAACGAACGTCTCTCGACATGCTCAGTTCTGAGAGATAAGTGTGTGTGAAAGCCGTCCTTCACCTAGCTGGTTGGGAACACAAAGTTTCTTTTCAGTTCCAAACTGCACTCCACACATATATATTGGGAGGTAATAGCTCCAACTAAGTTTTACAGTGAAAACTGCAGGAAATTCAAACCGGCACTAGGAAACAGACTGAGAAACCAGAGTAAAATTTTTTCCTGCATCACGTTCCCTTTGTGCTAATTGAACTAACGTTTCTCCAAATGCTCAGTTCTGAGAGATAAGTGTGTTTGAAAGCCGTACTTCACCTAGCTTGTTGGGAAAACAAAGTTTCTTTTCACTAGCAATCTCCACTCCATACATATATATTGGGTGGTACTAGCTCCAACTCTGTTTTACAGTGAAAATTTCAGGAACATCAAACAGGAACTAGGAAACAGTGTGAGAAACCAGAGTAAAAGTTTCTCTTGAAACCCGTTCCCTCTGTGCTAGATGAAAGAACGTCTCTCCACATGCTCAGTTCTGAGAGATAAGTGTGTGTGAAAGCCGCACTTCACCTAGCTTGTTGGGAACACAAAGTTTCTTTTCAGTTGCAAACTCCATTCCATAAATATATAAGGGGAGGTACTAGCTCAATCTCGGTTTTACTGTGAAAACTGCAGGAATTTGAAACCGGCACTATGAAACAGACTGAGAAACCAGAGTAAATGTTTCTCCTGCAACCCGTTCCCTTTCTGCTAGATGAACTAACGCCTATCGACATGCTCAGTTCTAAGAGATAATTGTGAAGTGAAAGCCGTCCTTCACCTAGATTGTTGGGAACACAAAGATTCTTTTCAATTGTAAACTCCTTTCCATAAATATATATGGGGAGGTACAAGCTCCAACACGGTTTTACAGTGAAAACTGCAGGAACTTCAAACAGGCACTAGGAAACAAACTGAGAATCCATAGTAAAAGTTTCTCCTGCAACCCGTTCCCTTTGTGCTAGATGAACGAAAGTCTCTCCACATGCTCAGTTCTGAGAGATAAGTGTGTGTGAAAGCCGTCCTTCACCTAGCTAGTTGGGAACAAAAAGATTCTTTTCAGTTGCAAACTCCAATCCATACATATATATGGGGAGGAACTAGCTCCAAATCGGTTTTACAGTGAAAACTGCAGGAAATTCAAACCGGCACTAGGAAACAGACTGAAAATACAGAGTAAAATTTTCACCTGCAACACGTTCCCTTTGTGCTAATTGAATGAACGTCTCTCCTAATGCTCAGTTCTGAGAGATAAGTGTGTGTGAAAGCCTTCCTTCACCTAGCTAGTTGGGAACACAAAGTTTCTTTTCTGTTGCAAACTCCAATCCATACATATATATTGGGAGATTATATCTCCAACTAGGTTTTACAGTGAAAACTGCAGGAAATTCAATCCGGCACTAAGAAACAGACTGAGAATCCAGAGTAAAATTTTCCCCTGCAACCCGTTCCCTTTGTGCTAGATGAACGAACGTCTCTCCAAATGCACAGTTATGAGAGAAAAATGTGTCTGAAAGCCGCCTTCACCTAGCGTGTTGGGAAACAAAATTTTCTTTTCAGTTGCAAACTCCACTCCATACATATAAATGGGGAGGTAATAGCTCCAACACGGTTTTACAGTGAAAACTGCAGGAACTTCAAACCGGCACTAGGAAACAGACTGAGAAACCAGAGTAAAAGTTTCTCCTGCAACCCGTTCCCTTTGTGCTAGATGAACGAACGTCTCTCGACAAGCTCAGTTCTAAGAGATAATTGTGAAGTGAAAGCCGTCCTTCACGTAGATTGTTGGGAACACAAAGATTCTTTCCAATTGTTAACTCCATTCCATACATATATATGGAGAGGTACAAGCTCCAACTCGGTTTTACAGTGAAAACAGCAGGAACTTCAAACAGGCACTAGGAAACAAACTGAGAAACCAGAGTAATAGTTTATCCTGCAACACGTTCGCTTTGTGCTAGATGAACGAACGTCTCTCCACATGCTCAGTTCTGAGAGATAAGTGTGTGTGAAAGCCGTCCTTCAACTAGCTAGTTGGGAACACAAAGATTCTTTTCAGTAGCAAACTCCACTCCATACATATATATGGGGAGGTACTAGCTCCAAATCGGTTTTACAATGAAAACTGCAGGAAATTCAAACCGGCACTAGGAAACCGACTGAGAATCCAGAGTAAAATTTTCCCTTGCAACACGTTCCTTTTGTGCTAATTGAACAAACGTCTCTCCAAATGCTCAGTTCTGAGGGATAAGTGGGTGTGAAAGCCGTCCTTCACCTAGCTATTTGGGAACACAAAGTTTCTTTCAGTTGCAAACTCCACTCCATACATATATATTGGGAGGTAATAGCTCCAACTAGGTTTTACAGTTAAAACTGCAGGAAATTCAATCCGGCACTAGGAAACAGACTGAGAATCCAGAGTAAAATTTTCCCCTACAAACCGTTCCCTTTGTGCTAATTGAACGAACGTCTCTCCAAATGCTCTGTTCTGAGAGAAAAGTGTGTCTGAAAGCCGCCTTCAACTAGCTTGTTGGGAAACCAAATTTTCTTTTCATTTGCAAACTCCACTCCATACATATATATGGGGAGGTACTAGCTCCAACACGGTTTTACAGTGAAAACTGCAGGAACATCAAACCAGCACTAGGAAACAGACTGAGAAACCAGAGTAAAAGTTTTTCTTGCAAACCGTTCCATTTGTGCTAGATGAACGAACGTCTCTCGACATACTCAGTTCGGAGAGATAATTGTGTGTGAAAGCCCTCCTTCACCTAGATTGTTTAGAACACAAAGTATCTTTTCACTTGCAAACTCCAATCCATACATATATATGGGGAGGTACTAACTCCAACACTATTTTACAGTGAAAACTGCAGCAACTTCAAACCGGCAGTAGGAAACAGACTGAGAAACCAGAGTAAAAGTTTCTCCTGCTACCCATTCCCTTTGTGCTAGATGAACGAAAGTCTCTCCACATGCTCAGTTCTGAGAGATAAGTGTGTGTGAAAGCCAACTTCAACTAGCTTGTTGGGAACACAAAGTTTCTTTTCAGTTGCAAACTCCACTCCATACATATATATGGGGAGGTACTAACTCCAACACTATTTTACAGTGAAAACTGCAGTAACTTCAACCCGGCACTAGGAAACAGACTGAGAATCCGGAGGAAACATTTCTCCTGCAACCCGTTCCCTTTGTGCTAGATGAAAGAATGTCTCTCCACATGCTCAGTTCTGAGAGATAAGTGTGTGTAAAAGCCATTCTTCTCCAAGCTTGTTGGGAACACAAAGTTTCTTTTCACTTGCTAACAGCCCTCCATACATATATATGGGGAGGTACTAGCTCCAAGTCTGTTTTACAGTGAAAACTGCAGGAACTTCAAACCGGCACTAGGAAACAGACTGAGAAACCAGAGTAAAAGTTTCTCCTGCAAACCGTTCCCTTTGTGCTAGATGAAGGAACGTCTCTCCACATGCTCAGATTTGAGAGATAAGTGTGTGTGAAAGCCGTCCTTTCACTAGTTTGTTGGGAACACAAATTTTATTTTCACTGCAAATTCCTCTCCATACATATATATGGTGAGGTAAGAATTCCAACTTGGTTTTACAGTGACAACTGCAGGAACTTCAAACCGGCACAAGGAAACAGACTGAGATACCAGAGTAAAAGTTCCTCCTGCAACCCGATCCCTTTGTGCTAGATGAACGAACTTCTCTCCACATGCTCAGGTCTGAGAGATAAGTGTGTGTGAAAGCCGTCCTTCACCTAGCTTGTTGGGAAAACAAAGTTCCTTTTCACTTGCAAACTCCACTCCATACATATGTATGGGGTGGTACTAGCTCCAACTATGTTTTACAGTGAAAACTGCAGGAAATTCAATCCGGCACTAGGAAACAGTCTGAGAAACCAGAGTAAAATTTTACCATGCAACCCGTTCCATTTGTGCTAATTGAACGAACGTCTCTCCAAATGCTCAGTTCTGAGAGAAAATTGTGTCTGAAAGCCGCCTTCACCTAGCTTGTTGGGAACACAAATTTTCTTTTCAGTTGCAAACTCCACTCCATACATATATATGGGGAGGTACTAGCTCCAACACGGTTTTACAGTGAAATCTGCAGGAACTTCAAACCGGCACTAGGAAACAGAATGAGAAAACAGAGTAAAAGTTTCTCCTGCAACCCGTTCCCTTTGTGCAAATGAACGAACTTCTCTCCACATGCTCAGATCTGAGAGATAAGTGTGTGTGAAAGCCGCCTTCACCTAGCTTGTTGGGAAAACAAAGTTTCTTTTCACTTGCAAACTCCACTCCATATATATATATTGGGTGGTACAAGCTCCAACTCGGTTTTACAGTGAAAAATGCAGGAACTTCAAACCAGCACTAGGAAACAGACTGAGAAACCAGAGTAAAAATTTCACCTGCAACCAGTTCCCTTTGTGCTAGTTGAACGAACGTCTCTCCACATGCTCAGTTCTGAGAGATAAGTGTGTGTGAAAGCCGTCCTTCACATAACTTGTTGGGAACACAAAGTTTCTTTTCACTTGCAAACACCACTCCTTACATTTATATGGGGAGGTACGAGCTCCAACTCTGTTTTACAGTGAAAACTGCAGGAACTTCAAACCGGCACTAGGAAACAGACTGAGAAACCAGAGTAAAAGTTTTTCCTGCATCCCGTTCCCTTTGTGCTAGATGAATGAACGTCTATCCAAATGCTCAGTTCTGAGAGATATGTGTGTGTGAAAGCCGAACTTCAACTAACTTGTTGGGAACACAAAGTTTCTTTTCTCTTGCAAACTCCAATAAATACATATATATGGGGAGGTACGAGCTCCAACACGGTTTTACAGTAAAAAATGCAGGAACTTCAAACCGGCACTAGGAAACAGACTGAGAAACCAGAGTAAAGATTTTTCCTGCATCCCTTTCCCTTTGTGCTAGATGAACGAAAGTCTCTCCACATGCTCAATTCTGAGAGATAAGTGTGTGTGAAAGCCAACTTCAACTAGCTTGTTGGGAACACAAAGATTCTTTTCAGTTGCAAACTCCACTCCATACATATATATGGGGAGGTAGAAGCTCCAACTCGTTTTTACAGTGAAATCTGCAGTACTTCAAAACGGCACTAGGAAACAGACTGAGAATCCGGAGGAATCATTTCTCCTGCAACCCGTTCCCTTTGTGCTAGATGAAAGAACGTCTCTCCACATGCTCAGTTCTGAGAGATAAGTGTGTGTAAAAGCCATTCTTCTCCAAGCTTGTTGGGAACACAAAGTTTCTTTTCACTTGCTAACAGCCCTCCATACATATATATGGGGAGGTACTAGCTCCAAGTCTGTTTTACAGTGAAAACTGCAGTAACTTCAAACCGGCACTAGGAAACAGACTGAGAAACCAGAGTAAAAGTTTCTCCTGCAACCCGTTCCATTTGTGCTAGATGAACGAACGTCTCTCCACATGCTCAGATTTGAGAGATAAGTGTGTGTGAAAGCCGTCCTTTAACTAGGTTGTTGGGAACACAAATTTTATTTTCACTTGCAAATTCCTCTCCATACATATATATGGTGAGGTAAGAATTCCAACTTGGTTTTACAGTGACAACTGCAGGAACTTCAAACCGGCACAAGGAAACAGACTGAGATACCAGAGTAAAAGTTCCTCCTGCAACCCGTTCCCTTTGTGCTAATTGAACGAACGACTCTCCAAATGCTCAGTTCTGAGAGAAAATTGTGTCTGAAAGCCGCCTTCACCTAGCTTGTTGGGAACACAAGTTTTCTTTTCAGTTGCAAACTCCACTCCATACATATATATGGGGAGGTACTAGCTCCAACACGGTTTTACAGTGAAATCTGCAGAACTTCAAACCGGCACTAGGAAACAGAATGAGAAAACAGAGTAAAAGTTTCTCCTGCAACCCGTTCCTTTTGTGCTAGATGAACGAACTTCTCTCCACATGCTCAGATCTGAGAGATAAGTGTGTGTGAAAGCCGCCTTACCTAGCTTGTTGGGAACACAAAGTTTCTTTTCACTTTCAAACTCCACTCCTTATATATATATTGGGTGGTACAAGCTCCAACTCGGTTTTACAGTGAAAAATGCAGGAACTTCAAACCAGCACTAGGAAACAGACTGAGAAACCAGAGTAAAAGTTTCTCCTGCAAACCGTTCCCTTTGTGCTAGATGAACGAACGTCTCTCGACATGCTCAGTTCTGAGGGATAATTGTGTGTGAAAGCCGTCCTTCACCTAGCTTGTAGGGAACACAAAGTTTCTTTTCACTTGCAAACTCCACTCCATACATATATATGGGGAGGTACAAGCTCCAAATCGGTTTTACAGTGAAATCTGCAGGAACTTGAAACAGGCACTAGGAAACAGACTGAGAAACCAGAGTAAAAGTTTCTCCTGCAAACCGTTCCATTTGTGCTAGATGAACGAACGTCTCTCGACATGCTCAGTTCTGAGAGATAATTGTGTGTGAAAGCCGTCCTTCACCTAACATGTTGGGAACACAAAGTTTCTTTTCACTTGCAAACTCCAATCCGTACATATATATGGGGTGGTACGAGCTCCAACTCGGTTTTACAGTGAAAAATGCAGGAACTTCAAACCGGCAGTAGGAAACAGACTGAGAAACCAGAGTAAAATTTTCTCCTGCTACCCATTCCCTTTGTGCTAGATGAACGAAAGTCTTTCCACATGTTCAGTTCTGAGAGATAATTGTGTGTGAAAGCCGAACTTCACCTAGCTTGTTGGGAACACAAAGTTTCTTTTAAGTTGCAAACTCCACTCCATACATATATATGGGGAGGTACGAGCTCCAACTTTGTTTTACAGTGAAAACTGCAGGAGATTCATCCGGCAGTAGGAAAAAGACTGGGATCCAGAGTAAAAGTTTCTCCTGCAACCCGTACCTTTGTTCGAGATGAACGAACGTCTCTCCACATGCTCAGTTCTAAGAGAAAATTGCGTGTGAAGCCGTCCTTCACCTAGGTTGTTGGGAACACAAAGTTTCTTTTCAGTTGAAAACTCCACTCCATAGATAAATATGGATAGGTACTAGATCCAACTCGGTTTTACAGTGAAAATTGCAGGAACTTCAAACCGGCACTAGGAAACAGACTGAGAAACCACAGTAAAAGTTTCTCCTGCAACCCGTTCCCTTTGTGCTAGATGAACGAACGTCTCTCCACATGCTGAGTTTTGAGAGATAAGTGTGTGTGAAAGCCGTCCTTCAACAAGTTTGTTGGGAACGCAAAGTTTCTTTTCACTTGCAAACTCCACTCCATAAATATATATGGGGAGGTACAAGCTCCAACTCTGTTTTACAGTGATAACTGCAGGAACTTCAAACCGGCACTAGGAAAGAGACTGAGAAATCAGAGTAAAAGTTCCCCTGCAACCCGTTCCTTTTGTGCTAGATGAACGAAAGTCTCTCGACATGCTCAGTTCTGAGAAATAAGTGTGTGTGAAAGCCGTCCTTCACCTAGCTTTTTGGGAACACATAGTTTCTTTTCACTTGCAAACTCCAATCCATACATATATATGGGGAGGTAATAACTCCAACCCTGTTTTACAGTGAAAACTGCAGGAAATTCAAACCGGCACTAGGAAACAGGCTGAGACACCAGAGTAAAATTTTCTCCTTCAACCCGTTACCTTTGTGCTAAATGAACGAACGTCTCTCCAAATGCTCAGTTCTGAGAGATTAGTGTGTGTGAAAGCCGTACTTCACCTAGCTTGTTGGGAAAACAAAGTTTCTTTTCACTTGCAAACTCCAATCCATACCTATATATTGGGAGGTACAAGCTCCAAGTCGGTTTTACAGTGAAAACTGCAGGAATTTCAAACCGGCACAAGGAAACAGACTGTGAAACCAGAGTAAAAGTTCCCCCTGCCACCCGTTCCATTTGTGCTAGATGAACGAATGTCTCTCAACATGCTCAGTTCTGAGAAATAATTGTGTGTGAATGCCGTACTTCACCTAGCTTGTTGGGAACACAAAGTTTCTTTTCACTTGCAAACTCCACTCCATACATTTATATGGGGAGGTACTAGCTCCAACTCGGTTTTACAGTGAAAACTGCAGGAACTTCAAACCGGCACTAGGAAACAGACTGAGAAACCAGAGTAAATGTTTCTCCTGCAACCCGTTCCCTTTGTGCTAGATGAACGAACGTCTCTCCACATGCTCAGTTCTGAGAGATATTTGTGTGTGAAATCCATACTTCACCTAGCATGCTGGGAACACAAAGTTTCTTTTAAGTTGCAAACTCCACTCCATACATAAATATGGGGAGGTACTAGCTCCTACACGGTTTTACAGTGAAAACTGCAGGAAAATCAAACCGGCAGTAGGAAACAGACTGAGAACCAGAGTAAAAGTTTCTCCTGAGACCCGTACCTTTGTTCGAGATGAACGAACGTATCTCCACATGCACAGTTCTAAGAGAAAATTGTGTGTGAAACCGTCCTTCACCTAGGTTGTTGGGAACACAATGTTTCTTTTCAGTTGAAAACCCCACTCCATAGATATAAATGGATAGGTACTAGCTCCAACTCGGTTTTACAGTGAAAACTGCAGGAACTTCAAACCGGCAGTAGGAAACAGACTGAGAAACCAGAGTAAAAGTTTCTCCTGCAACCCGTTCCCTTTGTGTTAGATGAACGAACGTCTCTCCACATGCTGAGTTTTGAGAGATAAGTGTGTGTGAAAGCCGCACTTCAACAAGCTTCTTGGGAAACCAAAGATTCTTTTCAGTTGCAAACTCCACTCCATACATATATATGGGGAGGTACTATCTCCAACTCGGTTTTACAGTGAAAACTGCAGGAACTTCAAACCGGCACTAGGAAACAGACTGAGAAACCAGAGTAAATGTTTCTCCTGCAACCCGTTCCCTTTGTGATAGATGAACGAACGTCTCTCGACATGCTCAGTTCTGAGAGATAAGTGTGTGTGAAAGCCGTCCTTCACCTAGCTGGTTGGGAACACAAAGTTTCTTTTCAGTTCCAAACTGCACTCCACACATATATATTGGGAGGTAATAGCTCCAACTAAGTTTTACAGTGAAAACTGCAGGAAATTCAAACCGGCACTAGGAAACAGACTGAGAAACCAGAGTAAAATTTTTTCCTGCATCACGTTCCCTTTGTGCTAATTGAACTAACGTTTCTCCAAATGCTCAGTTCTGAGAGATAAGTGTGTTTGAAAGCCGTACTTCACCTAGCTTGTTGGGAAAACAAAGTTTCTTTTCACTAGCAATCTCCACTCCATACATATATATTGGGTGGTACTAGCTCCAACTCTGTTTTACAGTGAAAATTTCAGGAACATCAAACAGGAACTAGGAAACAGTGTGAGAAACCAGAGTAAAAGTTTCTCTTGAAACCCGTTCCCTCTGAGCTAGATGAAAGAACGTCTCTCCACATGCTCAGTTCTGAGAGATAAGTGTGTGTGAAAGCCGCACTTCACCTAGCTTGTTGGGAACACAAAGTTTCTTTTCAGGTGCAAACTCCATTCCATAAATATATAAGGGGAGGTACTAGCTCAATCTCGGTTTTACTGTGAAAACTGCAGGAATTTGAAACCGGCACTATGAAACAGACTGAGAAACCAGAGTAAATGTTTCTCCTGCAACCCGTTCCCTTTCTGCTAGATGAACTAACGCCTATCGACATGCTCAGTTCTAAGAGATAATTGTGAAGTGAAAGCCGTCCTTCACCTAGATTGTTGGGAACACAAAGATTCTTTTCAATTGTAAACTCCTTTCCATAAATATATATGGGGAGGTACAAGCTCCAACACGGTTTTACAGTGAAAACTGCAGGAACTTCAAACAGGCACTAGGAAACAAACTGAGAATCCATAGTAAAAGTTTCTCCTGCAACCCGTTCCCTTTGTGCTAGATGAACGAAAGTCTCTCCACATGCTCAGTTCTGAGAGATAAGTGTGTGTGAAAGCCGTCCTTCACCTAGCTAGTTGGGAACAAAAAGATTCTTTTCAGTTGCAAACTCCAATCCATACATATATATGGGGAGGAACTAGCTCCAAATCGGTTTTACAGTGAAAACTGCAGGAAATTCAAACCGGCACTAGGAAACAGACTGAGAATACAGAGTAAAATTTTCACCTGCAACACGTTCCCTTTGTGCTAATTGAATGAACGTCTCTCCTAATGCTCAGTTCTGAGAGATAAGTGTGTGTGAAAGCCTTCCTTCACCTAGCTAGTTGGGAACACAAAGTTTCTTTTCTGTTGCAAACTCCAATCCATACATATATATTGGGAGATTATATCTCCAACTAGGTTTTACAGTGAAAACTGCAGGAAATTCAATCCGGCACTAAGAAACAGACTGAGAATCCAGAGTAAAATTTTCCCCTGCAACCCGTTCCCTTTGTGCTAGATGAACGAACGTCTCTCCAAATGCACAGTTATGAGAGAAAAATGTGTCTGAAAGCCGCCTTCACCTAGCGTGTTGGGAAACAAAATTTTCTTTTCAGTTGCAAACTCCACTCCATACATATAAATGGGGAGGTAATAGCTCCAACACGGTTTTACAGTGAAAACTGCAGGAACATCAAACCGGCACTAGGAAACAGACTGAGAAACCAGAGTAAAAGTTTCTCCTGCAACCCGTTCCCTTTGTGCTAGATGAACGAACGTCTCTCGACAAGCTCAGTTCTAAGAGATAATTGTGAAGTGAAAGCCGTCCTTCACGTAGATTGTTGGGAACACAAAGATTCTTTCCAATTGTTAACTCCATTCCATACATATATATGGAGAGGTACAAGCTCCAACTCGGTTTTACAGTGAAAACAGCAGGAACTTCAAACAGGCACTAGGAAACAAACTGCGAAACCAGAGTAATAGTTTCTCCTGCAACACGTTCGCTTTGTGCTAGATGAACGAACGTCTCTCCACATGCTCAGTTCTGAGAGATAAGTGTGTGTGAAAGCCGTCCTTCAACTAGCTAGTTGGGAACACAAAGATTCTTTTCAGTAGCAAACTCCACTCCATACATATATATGGGGAGGTACTAGCTCCAAATCGGTTTTACAATGAAAACTGCAGGAAATTCAAACCGGCACTAGGAAACCGACTGAGAATCCAGAGTAAAATTTTCCCTTGCAACACGTTCCTTTTGTGCTAATTGAACAAACGTCTCTCCAAATGCTCAGTTCTGAGGGATAAGTGGGTGTGAAAGCCGTCCTTCACCTAGCTATTTGGGAACACAAAGTTTCTTTCAGTTGCAAACTCCACTCCATACATATATATTGGGAGGTAATAGCTCCAACTAGGTTTTACAGTTAAAACTGCAGGAAATTCAATCCGGCACTAGGAAACAGACTGAGAATCCAGAGTAAAATTTTCCCCTACAAACCGTTCCCTTTGTGCTAATTGAACGAACGTCTCTCCAAATGCTCTGTTCTGAGAGAAAAGTGTGTCTGAAAGCCGCCTTCAACTAGCTTGTTGGGAAACCAAATTTTCTTTTCATTTGCAAACTCCACTCCATACATATATATGGGGAGGTACTAGCTCCAACACGGTTTTACAGTGAAAACTGCAGGAACATCAAACCAGCACTAGGAAACAGACTGAGAAACCAGAGTAAAAGTTTTTCTTGCAAACCGTTCCATTTGTGCTAGATGAACGAACGTCTCTCGACATACTCAGTTCGGAGAGATAATTGTGTGTGAAAGCCCTCCTTCACCTAGATTGTTTAGAACACAAAGTATCTTTTCACTTGCAAACTCCAATCCTTACATATATATGGGGAGGTACTAACTCCAACACTATTTTACAGTGAAAACTGCAGCAACTTCAAACCGGCAGTAGGAAACAGACTGAGAAACCAGAGTAAAAGTTTCTCCTGCTACCCATTCCCTTTGTGCTAGATGAACGAAAGTCTCTCCACATGCTCAGTTCTGAGAGATAAGTGTGTGTGAAAGCCAACTTCAACTAGCTTGTTGGGAACACAAAGTTTCTTTTCAGTTGCAAACTCCACTCCATACATATATATGGGGAGGTACTAACTCCAACACTATTTTACAGTGAAAACTGCAGTAACTTCAACCCGGCACTAGGAAACAGACTGAGAATCCGGAGGAAACGTTTCTCCTGCAACCCGTTCCCTTTGTGCTAGATGAAAGAATGTCTCTCCACATGCTCAGTTCTGAGAGATAAGTGTGTGTAAAAGCCATTCTTCTCCAAGCTTGTTGGGAACACAAAGTTTCTTTTCACTTGCTAACAGCCCTCCATACATATATATGGGGAGGTACTAGCTCCAAGTCTGTTTTACAGTGAAAACTGCAGGAACTTCAAACCGGCACTAGGAAACAGACTGAGAAACCAGAGTAAAAGTTTCTCCTGCAAACCGTTCCCTTTGTGCTAGATGAAGGAACGTCTCTCCACATGCTCAGATTTGAGAGATAAGTGTGTGTGAAAGCCGTCCTTTCACTAGTTTGTTGGGAACACAAATTTTATTTTCACTTGCAAATTCCTCTCCATACATATATATGGTGAGGTAAGAATTCCAACTTGGTTTTACAGTGACAACTGCAGGAACTTCAAACCGGCACAAGGAAACAGACTGAGATACCAGAGTAAAAGTTCCTCCTGCAACCCGATCCCTTTGTGCTAGATGAACGAACTTCTCTCCACATGCTCAGGTCTGAGAGATAAGTGTGTGTGAAAGCCGTCCTTCACCTAGCTTGTTGGGAAAACAAAGTTCCTTTTCACTTGCAAACTCCACTCCATACATATGTATGGGGTGGTACTAGCTCCAACTATGTTTTACAGTGAAAACTGCAGGAAATTCAATCCGGCACTAGGAAACAGTCTGAGAAACCAGAGTAAAATTTTACCATGCAACCCGTTCCATTTGTGCTAATTGAACGAACGTCTCTCCAAATGTTCAGTTCTGAGAGAAAATTGTGTCTGAAAGCCGCCTTCACCTAGCTTGTTGGGAACACAAATTTTCTTTTCAGTTGCAAACTCCACTCCATACATATATATGGGGAGGTACTAGCTCCAACACGGTTTTACAGTGAAATCTGCAGGAACTTCAAACCGGCACTAGGAAACAGAATGAGAAAACAGAGTAAAAGTTTCTCCTGCAACCCGTTCCCTTTGTGCAAATGAACGAACTTCTCTTCACATGCTCAGATCTGAGAGATAAGTGTGTGTGAAAGCCGCCTTCACCTAGCTTGTTGGGAAAACAAAGTTTCTTTTCACTTGCAAACTCCACTCCATATATATATATTGGGTGGTACAAGCTCCAACTCGGTTTTACAGTGAAAAATGCAGGAACTTCAAACCAGCACTAGGAAACAGACTGAGAAACCAGAGTAAAAATTTCACCTGCAACCAGTTCCCTTTGTGCTAGTTGAACGAACGTCTCTCCACATGCTCAGTTCTGAGAGATAAGTGTGTGTGAAAGCCGTCCT
Source organism: Camelus bactrianus (assembly GCF_048773025.1). Taxonomy (NCBI): domain Eukaryota; kingdom Metazoa; phylum Chordata; class Mammalia; order Artiodactyla; family Camelidae; genus Camelus; species Camelus bactrianus. Next base: position 136,430,211 of record NC_133539.1, on the reverse strand, counting down.
TCACATAACTTGTTGGGAACACAAAGTTTCTTTTCACTTGCAAACACCACTCCTTACATTTATATGGGGAGGTACGAGCTCCAACTCTGTTTTACAGTGAAAACTGCAGGAACTTCAAACCGGCACTAGGAAACAGACTGAGAAACCAGAGTAAAAGTTTTTCCTGCATCCCGTTCCCTTTGTGCTAGATGAATGAACGTCTATCCAAATGCTCAGTTCTGAGAGATATGTGTGTGTGAAAGCCGAACTTCAACTAACTTGTTGGGAACACAAAGTTTCTTTTCTCTTGCAAACTCCAATAAATACATATATATGGGGAGGTACGAGCTCCAACACGGTTTTACAGTAAAAAATGCAGGAACTTCAAACCGGCACTAGGAAACAGACTGAGAAACCAGAGTAAAGATTTTTCCTGCATCCCTTTCCCTTTGTGCTAGATGAACGAAAGTCTCTCCACATGCTCAATTCTGAGAGATAAGTGTGTGTGAAAGCCAACTTCAACTAGCTTGTTGGGAACACAAAGATTCTTTTCAGTTGCAAACTCCACTCCATACATATATATGGGGAGGTACAAGCTCCAACTCGTTTTTACAGTGAAATCTGCAGTACTTCAAAACGGCACTAGGAAACAGACTGAGAATCCGGAGGAATCATTTCTCCTGCAACCCGTTCCCTTTGTGCTAGATGAACGAAAGTCTCTCCACATGCTCAGTTCTGAGAGATAAGTGTGTGTAAAAGCCATTCTTCTCCAAGCTTGTTGGGAACACAAAGTTTCTTTTCACTTGCTAACAGCCCTCCATACATATATATGGGGAGGTACTAGCTCCAAGTCTGTTTTACAGTGAAAACTGCAGTAACTTCAAACCGGCACTAGGAAACAGACTGAGAAACCAGAGTAAAAGTTTCTCCTGCAACCCGTTCCATTTGTGCTAGATGAACGAACGTCTCTCCACATGCTCAGATTTGAGAGATAAGTGTGTGTGAAAGCCGTCCTTTAACTAGGTTGTTGGGAACACAAATTTTATTTTCACTTGCAAATTCCTCTCCATACATATATATGGTGAGGTAAGAATTCCAACTTGGTTTTACAGTGACAACTGCAGGAACTTCAAACCGGCACAAGGAAACAGACTGAGATACCAGAGTAAAAGTTCCTCCTGCAACCCGTTCCCTTTGTGCTAATTGAACGAACGACTCTCCAAATGCTCAGTTCTGAGAGAAAATTGTGTCTGAAAGCCGCCTTCACCTAGCTTGTTGGGAACACAAGTTTTCTTTTCAGTTGCAAACTGCACTCCATACATATATATGGGGAGGTACTAGCTCCAACACGGTTTTACAGTGAAATCTGCAGAACTTCAAACCGGCACTAGGAAACAGAATGAGAAAACAGAGTAAAAGTTTCTCCTGCAACCCGTTCCTTTTGTGCTAGATGAACGAACTTCTCTCCACATGCTCAGATCTGAGAGATAAGTGTGTGTGAAAGCCGCCTTACCTAGCTTGTTGGGAACACAAAGTTTCTTTTCACTTTCAAACTCCACTCCTTATATATATATTGGGTGGTACAAGCTCCAACTCGGTTTTACAGTGAAAAATGCAGGAACTTCAAACCAGCACTAGGAAACAGACTGAGAAACCAGAGTAAAAGTTTCTCCTGCAAACCGTTCCCTTTGTGCTAGATGAACGAACGTCTCTCGACATGCTCAGTTCTGAGGGATAATTGTGTGTGAAAGCCGTCCTTCACCTAACATGTTGGGAACACAAAGTTTCTTTTCACTTGCAAACTCCAATCCGTACATATATATGGGGTGGTACGAGCTCCAACTCGGTTTTACAGTGAAAAATGCAGGAACTTCAAACCGGCAGTAGGAAACAGACTGAGAAACCAGAGTAAAATTTTCTCCTGCTACCCATTCCCTTTGTGCTAGATGAACGAAAGTCTTTCCACATGTTCAGTTCTGAGAGATAATTGTGTGTGAAAGCCGAACTTCACCTAGCTTGTTGGGAACACAAAGTTTCTTTTAAGTTGCAAACTCCACTCCATACATATATATGGGGAGGTACGAGCTCCAACTTTGTTTTACAGTGAAAACTGCAGGAGATTCATCCGGCAGTAGGAAAAAGACTGGGATCCAGAGTAAAAGTTTCTCCTGCCACCCGTTCCTTTGTTCTAGTTGAACGAACGTCTCTACACATGTTCATTTCTGAGAGATAAGTGTGTGTGAAAGCCATCCTTCACCTAGCATGTTGGGAACACAAAGATTCTTTTCAGTTGCAAACTCCACACCATACATATATATGGGGAGGTAAGAGCTCCAACTCGGTTTTACAGTGAAAAATGCAGGAACTTCAAACCCGTACTAGGAAACAGTCTGAGAAACCAGAGAAAAGTTTCTCCTGCAATCCGTTCCTTTGTGCTAGATGAACGAACGTCTCTCCACATGCTCAGTTCTGAGAGATAATTGTGTGTGAAAGCCGTCCTTCACCTAGCTTGTTTAGAACACAAAGTTTCTTTTCACTTGCAAACTCCAATCCATACATATATATGGGGAGGTACGAGCTCCAACTCTGTTTTACAGTGAATACTGGAGGAGATTCAAACCGGCAGTAGGAAACAGACTGGGATCCAGAGTAAAATTTACTCCTGCCACCCGTTCCTTTGTTCTATATGAACGAACGTCTCTTGACATGCTCAGTTCTTAGAGAAAATTGTGTGTGAAAGCCGTCCTTCACCTAGGTTGTTGGGAAAACAAAGTTTCTTTTCAGTTGAAAACTCCACTCCATAGATATATATGGATAAGTACTAGCTCCAACTCAGTTTTACAGTGAAAACTGCAGGGAATTCAAACAGGCACTAGGACACAGACTGAGAAACCAGAGCAAAAGTTTCACCTGCAACCCGTTCCCTTTTTGCTAGATGAACGAATGTCTCTCCACATGCTAATTTCTAAGAGTTAAGTGTGTGTGAAAGCCATTCTTCACCTATCTTGTTGGGAACACAAAGATTCTTTTCAGATGCAAACTGCAATCCATAAATATATATGGGGAGGTAATATCTCCAACTCGGTTTAAAAATGAAAACTGCAGGAACTTCAAACCGGTACTAGGAAACAGTCTGAGAAACCAGAGAAAAGTTTCACTTTCAACCCTTTCCCTTTGTGCTAGATGAACGAACGTCTATCCAAATGCTCAGTTCTGAGAGATATATGTGTGTGAAAGCCTTAGTTCAACTAACTTGTTGGGAACACAAAGTTTCTTTTCACTTGCAAACTCCAATCCATACATATATATGGGGAGGTACGAGCTCCAACTGCTTTACAGTGAAAAATGCAGGAACTTCAAACCGGCACTAGGAAACAGACTGAGAAACCAGAGTAAAGGTTTCCCCTGCAACCCTTTCCCGTTGTGCTAGATGAACGAACGTCTCTCCACATGCTCAGTTCTGAGAGATAAGTGTGTGTGAAAGCCAACTTCACCTAGCTTGTTGGGAACACAAAGTTTCTTTTCAGTTGCAAACTCCACTGCATACATTTATATGAGGAGGTACAAGCTCCAACTCGGTTTTACAGTGAAAACTGCAGTAACTTCAAACCGGCACTAGGAAACAAACTGAGAAACCAGAGTAAAAGTTTTTCCTGCATCCCTTTCCCTTTGTGCTAGATGAACGAAAGTCTCTCCACATGCTCAATTCTGAGAGATAAGTGTGTGTAAAAGCCATTCTTCTCCAAGCTTGTTGGGAACACAAAGTTTCTTTTCACTTGCTAACAGCCCTCCATACATATATATGGGGAGGTACTAGCTCCAAGTCTGTTTTACAGTGAAAACTGCAGTAACTTCAAACCGGCACTAGGAAACAGACTGAGAAACCAGAGTAAAAGTTTCTCCTGCAACCCGTTCCATTTGTGCTAGATGAACGAACGTCTCTCCACATGCTCAGATTTGAGAGATAAGTGTGTGTGAAAGCCGTCCTTTAACTAGGTTGTTGGGAACACAAATTTTATTTTCACTTGCAAATTCCTCTCCATACATATATATGGTGAGGTAAGAATTCCAACTTGGTTTTACAGTGACAACTGCAGGAACTTCAAACCGGCACAAGGAAACAGACTGAGATACCAGAGTAAAAGTTCCTCCTGCAACCCGTTCCCTTTGTGCTAATTGAACGAACGACTCTCCAAATGCTCAGTTCTGAGAGAAAATTGTGTCTGAAAGCCGCCTTCACCTAGCTTGTTGGGAACACAAGTTTTCTTTTCAGTTGCAAACTGCACTCCATACATATATATGGGGAGGTACTAGCTCCAACACGGTTTTACAGTGAAATCTGCAGAACTTCAAACCGGCACTAGGAAACAGAATGAGAAAACAGAGTAAAAGTTTCTCCTGCAACCCGTTCCTTTTGTGCTAGATGAACGAACTTCTCTCCACATGCTCAGATCTGAGAGATAAGTGTGTGTGAAAGCCGCCTTACCTAGCTTGTTGGGAACACAAAGTTTCTTTTCACTTTCAAACTCCACTCCTTATATATATATTGGGTGGTACAAGCTCCAACTCGGTTTTACAGTGAAAAATGCAGGAACTTCAAACCAGCACTAGGAAACAGACTGAGAAACCAGAGTAAAAGTTTCTCCTGCAAACCGTTCCCTTTGTGCTAGATGAACGAACGTCTCTCGACATGCTCAGTTCTGAGGGATAATTGTGTGTGAAAGCCGTCCTTCACCTAGCTTGTAGGGAACACAAAGTTTCTTTTCACTTGCAAACTCCACTCCATACATATATATGGGGAGGTACAAGCTCCAAATCGGTTTTACAGTGAAATCTGCAGGAACTTGAAACAGGCACTAGGAAACAGACTGAGAAACCAGAGTAAAAGTTTCTCCTGCAAACCGTTCCATTTGTGCTAGATGAACGAACGTCTCTCGACATGCTCAGTTCTGAGAGATAATTGTGTGTGAAAGCCGTCCTTCACCTAACATGTTGGGAACACAAAGTTTCTTTTCACTTGCAAACTCCAATCCGTACATATATATGGGGTGGTACGAGCTCCAACTCGGTTTTACAGTGAAAAATGCAGGAACTTCAAACCGGCAGTAGGAAACAGACTGAGAAACCAGAGTAAAATTTTCTCCTGCTACCCATTCCCTTTGTGCTAGATGAACGAAAGTCTTTCCACATGTTCAGTTCTGAGAGATAATTGTGTGTGAAAGCCGAACTTCACCTAGCTTGTTGGGAACACAAAGTTTCTTTTAAGTTGCAAACTCCACTCCATACATATATATGGGGAGGTACGAGCTCCAACTTTGTTTTACAGTGAAAACTGCAGGAGATTCATCCGGCAGTAGGAAAAAGACTGGGATCCAGAGTAAAAGTTTCTCCTGCCACCCGTTCCTTTGTTCTAGTTGAACGAACGTCTCTACACATGTTCATTTCTGAGAGATAAGTGTGTGTGAAAGCCATCCTTCACCTAGCATGTTGGGAACACAAAGATTCTTTTCAGTTGCAAACTCCACACCATACATATATATGGGGAGGTAAGAGCTCCAACTCGGTTTTACAGTGAAAAATGCAGGAACTTCAAACCCGTACTAGGAAACAGTCTGAGAAACCAGAGAAAAGTTTCTCCTGCAATCCGTTCCTTTGTGCTAGATGAACGAACGTCTCTCCACATGCTCAGTTCTGAGAGATAATTGTGTGTGAAAGCCGTCCTTCACCTAGCTTGTTTAGAACACAAAGTTTCTTTTCACTTGCAAACTCCAATCCATACATATATATGGGGAGGTACGAGCTCCAACTCTGTTTTACAGTGAATACTGGAGGAGATTCAAACCGGCAGTAGGAAACAGACTGGGATCCAGAGTAAAATTTACTCCTGCCACCCGTTCCTTTGTTCTATATGAACGAACGTCTCTTGACATGCTCAGTTCTTAGAGAAAATTGTGTGTGAAAGCCGTCCTTCACCTAGGTTGTTGGGAAAACAAAGTTTCTTTTCAGTTGAAAACTCCACTCCATAGATATATATGGATAAGTACTAGCTCCAACTCAGTTTTACAGTGAAAACTGCAGGGAATTCAAACAGGCACTAGGACACAGACTGAGAAACCAGAGCAAAAGTTTCACCTGCAACCCGTTCCCTTTTTGCTAGATGAACGAATGTCTCTCCACATGCTAATTTCTAAGAGTTAAGTGTGTGTGAAAGCCATTCTTCACCTATCTTGTTGGGAACACAAAGATTCTTTTCAGATGCAAACTGCAATCCATAAATATATATGGGGAGGTAATATCTCCAACTCGGTTTAAAAATGAAAACTGCAGGAACTTCAAACCGGTACTAGGAAACAGTCTGAGAAACCAGAGAAAAGTTTCACTTTCAACCCTTTCCCTTTGTGCTAGATGAACGAACGTCTATCCAAATGCTCAGTTCTGAGAGATATATGTGTGTGAAAGCCTTAGTTCAACTAACTTGTTGGGAACACAAAGTTTCTTTTCACTAGCAAACTCCAATCCATACATATATATGGGGAGGTACGAGCTCCAACTGCTTTACAGTGAAAAATGCAGGAACTTCAAACCGGCACTAGGAAACAGACTGAGAAACCAGAGTAAAGGTTTCCCCTGCAACCCTTTCCCGTTGTGCTAGATGAACGAACGTCTCTCCACATGCTCAGTTCTGAGAGATAAGTGTGTGTGAAAGCCAACTTCACCTAGCTTGTTGGGAACACAAAGTTTCTTTTCAGTTGCAAACTCCACTGCATACATTTATATGAGGAGGTACAAGCTCCAACTCGGTTTTACAGTGAAAACTGCAGTAACTTCAAACCGGCACTAGGAAACAAACTGAGAAACCAGAGTAAAAGTTTTTCCTGCATCCCGTTCCCTTTGTGCTAGATGAATGAACGTCTATCCAAATGCTCAGTTCTGAGAGATATGTGTGTGTGAAAGCCGACCTTCAACTAACTTGTTGGGAACACAAAGTTTCTTTTCTCTTGCAAACTCCAATCCATACATATATATGGGGATGTACGAGCTCCAACACTGTTTTACAGTAAAAAATGCAGGAACTTCAAAACGGCACTAGGAAACAGACTGAGAAACCAGAGTAAAGATTTTTCCTGCAACCCTTTCCCTTTGTGCTAGATGAACGAAAGTCTCTCCACATGCTCAATTCTGAGAGATAAGTGTGTGTGAAAGCCAACTTCAACTAGCTTGTTGGGAACACAAAGATTCTTTTCAGTTGCAAACTCCACTCCATACATATATTTGGGGAGGTACAAGCTCCAACTCGTTTTTACAGTGAAAACTGCAGTAACTTCAACCCGGCACTAGGAAACAGACTGAGAATCCGGAGGAAACATTTCTCCTGCAACCCGTTCCCTTTGTGCTAGATGAAAGAACGTCTCTCCACATGCTCAGTTCTGAGAGATAAGTGTGTGTAAAAGCCATTCTTCTCCAAGCTTGTTGGGAACACAAAGTTTCTTTTCACTTGCTAACAGCCCTCCATACATATATATGGGGAGGTACTAGCTCCAAGTCTGTTTTACAGTGAAAACTGCAGGAACTTCAAACCGGCACTAGGAAACAGACTGAGAAACCAGAGTAAAAGTTTCTCCTGCAACCCGTTCCATTTGTGCTAGATGAACGAACGTCTCTCCACATGCTCAGATTTGAGAGATAAGTGTGTTTGAAAGCCGCCCTTTAACTAGGATGTTGGGAACACAAATTTTATTTTCACTTGCAAATTCCTCTCCATACATATATATGGTGAGGTAAGAATTCCAACTTGGTTTTACAGTGACAACTGCAGGAACTTCAAACCAGCACAAGGAAACAGACTGAGATACCAGAGTAAAAGTTCCTCCTGCAACCCGTTCCCTTTTTGCTAATTGAACGAACGACTCTCCAAATGCTCAGTTCTGAGAGAAAATTGTGTCTGAAAGCCGCCTTCACCTAGCTTGTTGGGAACACAAATTTTCTTTTCAGTTGCAAACTCCACTACATACATTTATATGGGGAGGTACAAGCTCCAACACGGTTGTACAGTGAAATCTGCAGGAACTTCAAACCGGCACTAGGAAACAGAATGAGAAAACAGAGTAAAAGTTTCTCCTGCAACCCGTTCCTTTTGTGCTAGATGAACGAACTTCTCTCCACATGCTCAGATCTGAGAGAAAAGTGTGTGTGAAAGCCGCCTTACCTAGCTTGTTGGGAACACAAAGTTTCTTTTCACTTGCAAACTCCACTCCATATATATATATTGGTTGGTACAAGCTCCAACTCGGTTTACAGTGAAAAATGCAGGAACTTCAATCCAGCACTAGGAAACAGACTGAGAAACCAGAGTATAAGTTTCTCCTGCAAACCGTTCCCTTTGTGCTAGATGAACGAACGTCTCTTGACTTGCTCAGTTCTGAGAGATAATTGTGTGTGAAAGCCGTCCTTCACCTAGCTTGTAGGGAACACAAAGTTTCTTTTCACTTGCAAACTCCACTCCATACATATATATGGGGAGGTACAAGCTCCAAATCGGTTTTACAGTGAAATCTGCAGGAACTTCAAACAGGCACTAGGAAACAGACTGAGAAACCAGAGTAAAAGTTTCTCCTGCAAACCGTTCCCTTTGTGCGAGATGAACGAACGTCTCTCGACATGCTCATTTCTGAGAGATAATTGTGTGTGAAAGCCGTCCTTCACCTAACATGTTGGGAACACAAAGTTTCTTTTCACTTGCAAACTCCAATCCGTACATATATATGGGGTGGTACGAGCTCCAACTCGGTTTTACAGTGAAAAATGCAGGAACTTCAAACCGGCAGTAGGAAACAGACTGAGAAACCAGAGTAAAAGTTTCTCCTGCTACCCATTCCCTTTGTGCTAGATGAACGAACGTCTCTCGACATGCTCAGTTCTGAGAGATAATTGTGTGTGAATGCCGTACTTCACCTAACATGTTGGGAACACAAAGTTTCTTTTCACTTGCAAACTCCAATCCGTACATATATATGGGGTGGTACGAGCTCCAACTCTGTTTTACAGTGAAAACTGGAGGAGATTCAAACCGGCAGTAGGAAACAGACTGGGATCCAGAGTAAAACTTACTCCTGCCACCCGTTCCTTTGTTCTATATGAACGAACGTCTCTTGACATGCTCAGTTCTAAGAGAATATTGTGTGTGAAAGCCGTCCTTCACCTAGGTTGTTGGGAACACAAAGTTTCTTTTCAGTTGAAAACTCCACTCCATAGATATATATGGATAAGTACTAGCTCCAACTCAGTTTTACAGTGAAAACTGCAGGGATTTCAAACAGGCACTAGGACACAGACTGAGAAACCAGAGCAAAAGTTTCACCTGCAACCCGTTCCATTTTTGCTAGATGAACGAATGTTTCTCCACATGCTAATTTCTGAGAGTTAATTGTGTGTGAAAGCCATTCTTCACCTATCTTGTTGGGAACACAAAGATTCTTTTCAGATGCAAACTCCAATCCATAAATATATATGGGGAGGTAATAGCTCCAACTCGGTTTTAAAGTGAAAACTGCAGGAACTTCAAACCGGTACTAGGAAACAGTCTGAGAAACCAGTGAAAAGTTTCACCTTCATCCCTTTCCCTTTGTGCTAGATGAACGAACGTCTATCCAAATGCTCAGTTCTGAGAGATATATGTGTGTGAAAGCCTTAGTTCAACTAACTTGTTGGGAACACAAAGTTTCTTTTCACTTGCAAACTCCAATCCATACATATATATGGGGAGGTACGAGCTCCAACTGTTTTACAGTGAAAAATGCAGGAACTTCAAACCGGCACTAGGAAACAGACTGAGAAACCAGAGTAAAGGTTTCCCCTGCAACCCTTTCCCGTTATGCTAGATGAACGAACGTCTCTCCACATGCTCAGTTCTGAGAGATAATTGTGTGTGAAAGCCAACTTCACCTAGCTTGTTGGGAACACAAAGTTTCTTTTCAGTTGCAAACTCCACTGCATACATTTATATGGGGAGGTACAAGCTCCAACTCGGTTTTATAGTGAAAACTGCAGTAACTTCAAACCGGCACTAGGAAACAGAATGAGAATCCAGAGGAAAAGTTTCTCCTGCAACCCGTTCCCTTTGTGCTAGATGAACGAACGTCTCTCCAGATGCTCAGTTCTGAGAGATAAGTGTGTGTAAAAGCCATACTTCTCCAAGCTTGTTGGGAAAACAAAGATTCTTTTCACTTGCAAACACCCCTCCATACATATATATAGGGAGGTACTAGCTCCAAATCTGTTTTACAGTGAAAACTGCAGGAACATCAAACCGGCACTAGGAAACAAACTGAGAAACCAGAGTAAAAGTTTCTCCAGCAACCCGTTCCCTTTGTGCTAGATGAACGAACGTCTCTCCACATGATCATATTTGAGGGATAAGTGTGTGTGAAAGCCGTCCTTCAACTAGCTTGTTGGGAACACAAAGTTTATTTTCACTTGCAATCTCCACTCCATACATATATATGGTGAGGTAAGAGCTCCAAATCGGTTTTACTTCAGTTTTCACTAAACTGTTGGGAACACAAAGTTTCTTTTCACTTGCAAACTCCACTCCATACATATATATGGGGTGGTACTAGCTCCAACTAGGTTTTACCGTGAAAACTGCAGGGAATTCAATCCGGCACTAGGAAACAGACTGAGAATCCAGAGTAAAATTTTCCCCTGCAACCCGTTCCCTTTGTGCTAATTGAACGAACGTCTCTCCAACTGCTCAGTTCTGAGAGAAAAGTTTGTCTGAATGCCTCCTTCACCTAGCTTGTTGGGAACACAAATTTTCTTTTCAGTTGCAAACTCCACTCCATACATATATATGGGGAGGTACTAGCTCCAACACGGTTTTACAGTGAAAACTGCAGGAACTTCAAATCGGCACTAGGAAACAGACTGAGAAACCAGAGTAATAGTTTCTCCTGCACCCCGTTCCCTTTGTGCTAGATGAACGAACTTCTCTCCACATGCTCAGATCTGAGAGATAAGTGTGTGTGAAAGCCGTCCTTCACCTAGCTTGTTGGGAACACAAAGTTTATTTTCTCTTGCAAACTCCACTCCATAGATATATATGGATAGGTACAAGCTCCAACTCGGTTTTACAGTGAAAACTGCAGGAAATTCAAACAGGCACTAGGAAACAGACTGAGAAACCAGAGTAAAAGTTTCACCTGCAACCGTTCCCTTTGTGCTAGATGAACGAATGGCACTCCACATGCTAATTTCTGTGAGTTAAGTGTGTGTGAAAGCCATTCTTCACCTAGCTTGTTGGGAACACAAAGATTCTTTTCAGTTGCAAATTCCACTCCATACATATATATGGGGAGGTTATAGCTCCAACTCGGTTTTACAGTGAAAACTGCAGGAACTTCAAACCGGTACTAGGAAACAGTCTGAGGAACCAAAGAAAAGTTTCTCCTGCAACCCGTTCCTTTCTGCTAGATGAACGAACGTCTCTCCACTTGCTCAGTTCTGAGAGATAAGTGTGTGTGAAAGCCGTCCTTCACCTAAATTGTTGGGAACACAAAGTTTCTTTTCACTTGCAAACTCCACTCCATACATATATATGGGGAGGTACGAGCTCCAACTCTGTTTTACAGTGAAAACTGCAGGAACATCAAACCGGCACTAGGAAACAGACTGAGAAACCAGAGTAAAAGTTTCTCCTGCATCCCGTTCCCTTTGTGCTAGATGAACGAACGTCTATCCAAATGCTAAGTTCTGAGAGATATGTGTGTGTGAATGCCGTACTTCAACTAACTTGTTGGGAACACAAAATCTCTTTTCACTTGCAAACTCCAATCCATAAATATATATGGGGAGGTACGAGCTCCAACTCGGTTTTACAGTGAAAAATGCAGGAACTTCAAACCGGCACTACGAAACAGACTGAGAAACCAGAGTAAAGGTTTTTCCTGCAACCCTTTCCCGTTGTGCTAGATGAACGAAAGTCTCTCCACATGCTCAGTTCTGAGAGATAAGTGTGTGTGAAAGCCAATTTCACCTAGCTTGTTGGGAACACAAAGTTTCTTTTCAGTTGCAAACTCCACTCCATACATATATATGGGGAGGTACAAGCTCCAAGTCGGTTTTACAGTGAAAACTGCAGTAACTTCAAACCGACACTAGGAAACAGACTGAGAATCCAGAGGAAAAGTTTCTCCTGCAACCCGTTCCCTTTGTGCTAGATGAACGAACGTCTCTCCACATGCTCAGGTCTGAGTGATAAGTGTGTTTAAAAGCCATCCTTCACGAAGCTTGTTGGTAACACAAAGTTTCTTTTCACTTGCAAACACCCCTCCATACATATATATGGGGAGGTACTAGCTCCAACACTGTTTTACAGTGAAAACTGCAGGAACTTCAAACCGGCACTAGGAAACAGACTGAGAATCCAGAGTAAAAGTTTCTCCTTCAACCCGTTCCCTTTGTGCTAGATGAACGAAAGTCTCTCCACATTCTCAGATTTGAGGGATAAGTGTGTGTGAAAGCCGTCCTTCAACTAGCTTGTTGGGAACACAAAGTTTATTTTCACTTGCAAACTCCACTCCATAAATATATATGGTGAGGTAAGACCTCTAACTCGGTTTTACAGTGAAAACTGCAGGAACTTCAAACCGGCACAAGGAAACAGACTGAGAAACCAGAGTAAAAATTTCTCCTGAAACCCGTTCCCTTTGTGCTAGATGAAAGAACTTCTCTCCACATGCTCAGTTCTAAGAGAAAATTGTGTGTGAAAGCCGTCCTTCACCTAGGTTGTTGGGAACACAAAGTCTCTTTTCAGTTGAAAATTCCACTCCATATATATATATGGATAGGTACTAGCTCTAACTCGGTTTTACAGTGAAAAATGCAGGAACTTCAAACAGGCACTAGGAAACAGACTGAGAAACCAGAGCAAAAGTTTCACCTGCAACCCTTTCCCTTTGTGCTAGATGAACGAATGTCTCTCCACATGCTCATTTCTGAGATTTAAGTGTGTGTGAAAGCCATTCTTCACCTAGCTTGTTGGGAACACAAAGATTCTTTTCAGTTGCAAACTCCACTCCATACATATATATGGGGATGTAATAGCTCCAACTCGGTTTTACAGTGAAAACTGCAGGAACTTCAAACCGGTACTAGGAAACAGTCTGAGAAACCAGAGAAAAGTTTCTCCTGCAACCCGTTCCTTTGTGCTAGATGAACGAACGTCTCTCCACATGCTCAGTTCTGAGGGATAAGTGTGTGTGAAAGCCGTCCTTCACCTAACTTGTTGGGAACACAAAGTTTCTTTTCACTTGCAAACTCCACTCCATACATATATATGGGGAGGTACGAGCTCCAACTCTGTTTTACAGTGAAAACTGCAGGAACTTCAAACCGGCACTAGGAAACATACTGAGAAACCATAGTAAAAGTTTCCCCTTCATCCCGTTCCCTTTGTGCTAGATGAACGAACGTCTATCCAAATGTTCAGTTCTGAGAGATATGTGTGTGTGAAAGCCGTAGTTCAACTAACTTGTTGGGAACACAAAGTTTCTTTTCACTTGCAAACTCCAATCCATAAATATATATGGGGATGTACGAGCTCCAACTCGGTTTTACAGTGATAAATGCAGGAACTTCAAACCGGCACTAGGAAACAGACTGAGAAACTAGAGTGAAGGTTTCTCCTGCAACCCTTTCCCGTTGTGCTAGATGAACGAACGTCTCTCCACATGCTCAGTTCTGAGAGATAAGTGTGTGTAAGCCAACTTAACCTAGCTTGTTGGGAACACAAAGATTCTTTTCAGTTGCAAACTCCACTCCATACATTTATATGGGGAGGTACAAGCTCCAACTCGGTTTTACAGTGGAAAACTGCAGTAACTTCAAACCGGCACTAGGAAACAGACTGAGAATCCAGAGGAAAAGTTTCTCCTGCAACCCGTTCCCTTTGTGCTAGATGAACGAACGTCTCTCCACATGCTCAGATTTGAGAGATAAGTGTGTGTGAAAGCCGTCCTTCAACTATCTTGTTGGGAAAACAAAGTTTATTTTCACTTGCAAAATCCACTCCATTATATATATGGTGAGGTAAGAGCTCCAAATCGGTTGTACATTGAAAACTGCAGGAACTTCAAACCGGCACAAAGAAACAGACTGAGATACCAGAGCAAAAGTTTCTCCTGCATCCCGTTCCCTTTGTGCTAGATGAACGAAATTCTCTCCACATGCTCAGGTCTGAGAGATAAGTGTGTGTGAAAGCCGTCCTTCACCTAGCTTGTTGGGAACACAAAGTTTCTTTTCACTTGCAAACTCCACTCCATACATATATATGGGGTGGTATTAGCTCCAACTAGGTTTTACAGTGAAATCTGCAGAAAATTCAATCCGGCACTAGGAAACAGACTGAGAATCCAAAGTAAAATTTTCCCCTGCAAACCGTTCCCTTTGTGCTAATTGAACGAACGTCTCTCCAAATGCTCAGTTCTGAGAGAATAGTGTGTCTGAAAGCCGCCTTCACCTAGCTTGTTGGGAACACAAATTTTCTTTTCAGTTGCAAACTCCACTCCATACATATATATGGGGAGGTACTAGCTCCAACACGGTTTTACAGTGAAAACTGCAGGAACTTCAAACCGGCACTAGGAAACAGACTGAGAAACCAGAGTAATAGTTTCCCCTGCAACCCGTTCCCTTTGTGCTAGATGAACGAAACTCTTTCCACATGCTCAGATCTGAGAGATAAGTGTGTGTGAAAGCCGTCCTTCACCTAACTTGTGGGGAACACAAAGTTTCTTTTCACTTGCAAACTCCACTCCATACATATATATGGGGAGGTACGAGCTCCAACTCTGTTTTATAGTGAAATCTGAGGGACTTCAAACCGGCACTAGGAAACAGACTGAGAAACCAGTGTAAAAGTTTCTCCTGCATCCCGTTCCCTTTGTGCTAGATGAAAGAACGTCTATCCAAATGCTCAGTTCTGAGATATATGTGTGTGTGAAAGCCGTCCTTCACCTAGCTTGTTGGGAACACAAAGTTTATTTTCTCTTGCAAACTCCACTCCATAGATATATATGGATAGGTACAAGCTCCAACTCGGTTTTACAGTGAAAACTGCAGGAAATTCAAACAGGCACTAGGAAACAGACTGAGAAACCAGAGTAAAAGTTTCACCTGCAACCGTTCCCTTTGTGCTAGATGAACGAATGGCACTCCACATGCTAATTTCTGTGAGTTAAGTGTGTGTGAAAGCCATTCTTCACCTAGCTTGTTGGGAACACAAAGATTCTTTTCAGTTGCAAATTCCACTCCATACATATATATGGGGAGGTTATAGCTCCAACTCGGTTTTACAGTGAAAACTGCAGGAACTTCAAACCGGTACTAGGAAACAGTCTGAGGAACCAAAGAAAAGTTTCTCCTGCAACCCGTTCCTTTCTGCTAGATGAACGAACGTCTCTCCACTTGCTCAGTTCTGAGAGATAAGTGTGTGTGAAAGCCGTCCTTCACCTAAATTGTTGGGAACACAAAGTTTCTTTTCACTTGCAAACTCCACTCCATACATATATATGGGGAGGTACGAGCTCCAACTCTGTTTTACAGTGAAAACTGCAGGAACTTCAAACCGGCACTAGGAAACAGACTGAGAAACCAGAGTAAAAGTTTCTCCTGCATCCCGTTCCCTTTGTGCTAGATGAACGAACGTCTATCCAAATGCTAAGTTCTGAGAGATATGTGTGTGTGAATGCCGTACTTCAACTAACTTGTTGGGAACACAAAATCTCTTTTCACTTGCAAGCTCCAATCCATACATATATATGGGGAGGTACGAGCTCCAACTCGGTTTTACAGTGAAAAATGCAGGAACTTCAAACCGGCACTACGAAACAGACTGAGAAACCAGAGTAAAGGTTTTTCCTGCAACCCTTTCCCGTTGTGCTAGATGAACGAAAGTCTCTCCACATGCTCAGTTCTGAGAGATAAGTGTGTGTGAAAGCCAATTTCACCTAGCTTGTTGGGAACACAAAGTTTCTTTTCAGTTGCAAACTCCACACCATACATATATATGGGGAGGTACAAGCTCCACGTCGGTTTTACAGTGAAAACTGCAGGAACTTCAAACCGACACTAGGAAACAGACTGAGAATCCAGAGGAAAAGTTTCTCCTGCAACCCGTTCCCTTTGTGCTAGATGAACGAACGTCTCTCCACATGCTCAGGTCTGAGTGATAAGTGTGTTTAAAAGCCATCCTTCACGAAGCTTGTTGGTAACACAAAGTTTCTTTTCACTTGCAAACACCCCTCCATACATATATATGGGGAGGTACTAGCTCCAACACTGTTTTACAGTGAAAACTGCAGGAACTTCAAACCGGCACTAGGAAACAGACTGAGAAAGCAGAGTAAAAGTTTCTCCTTCAACCCGTTCCATTTGTGCTAGATGAACGAAATTCTCTCCACATTCTCAGATTTGAGGGATAAGTGTGTGTGAAAGCCGTCCTTCAACTAGCTTGTTGGGAACACAAAGTTTATTTTCACTTGCAAACTCCACTCCATAAATATATATGGTGAGGTAAGACCTCTAACTCGGTTTTACAGTGAAAACTGCAGGAACTTCAAACTGGGACAAGGAAACAGACTGAGAAACCAGAGTAAAAATTTCTCCTGAAACCCGTTCCCTTTGTGCTAGATGAAAGAACTTCTCTCCACATGCTCAGTTCTAAGAGAAAATTGTGTGTGAAAGCCGTCCTTCACCTAGGTTGTTGGGAACACAAAGTTTCTTTTCAGTTGAAAACTCCACTCCATATATATATATGGATAGGTACTAGCTCCAACTCGGTTTTACAGTGAAAAATGCAGGAACTTCAAACAGGCACTAGGAAACAGACTGAGAAACCAGAGCAAAAGTTTCACCTGCAACCCGTTCCCTTTGTGCTAGATGAACGAATGTCTCTCCACATGCTCATTTCTGAGATTTAAGTGTGTGTGAAAGCCATTCTTCACCTAGCTTGTTGGGAACACAAAGATTCTTTTCAGTTGCAAACTCCACTCCATACATATATATGGGGAGGTAATAGCTCCAACTCGGTTTTACAGTGAAAACTGCAGGAACTTCAAACCGGTACTAGGAAACAGTCTGAGAAACCAGAGAAAAGTTTCTCCTGCAACACGTTCCTTTGTGCTAGATGAACGAACGTCTCTCCACATGCTCAGTTCTGAGGGATAAGTGTGTGTGAAAGCCGTCCTTCACCTAACTTGTTGGGAACACAAAGTTTCTTTTCACTTGCAAACTCCACTCCATACATATATATGGGGAGGTAAGAGCTCCAACTCTGTTTTACAGTGAAAACTGCAGGAACTTCGAACCGGCACTAGGAAACAGACTGAGAAACCATAGTAAAAGTTTCTCCTTCATCCCGTTCCATTTGTGCTAGATGAACGAACGTCTATCCAAATGTTCAGTTCTGAGAGATATGTGTGTGTGAAAGCCGTAGTTCAACTAACTTGTTGGGAACACAAAGTTTCTTTTCACTTGCAAACTCCAATCCATAAATATATATGGGGATGTACGAGCTCCAACTCGGTTTTACAGTGAAAAATGCAGGAAATTCAAACCGGCACTAGGAAACAGACTGAGAAACTAGAGTGAAGGTTTCTCCTGCAACCCTTTCCCGTTGTGCTAGATGAACGAACGTCTCTCCACATGCTCAGTTCTGAGAGATAAGTGTGTGTAAGCCAACTTAACCTAGCTTGTTGGGAACACAAAGATTCTTTTCAGTTGCAAACTCCACTCCATACATTTATATGGGGAGGTACAAGCTCCAACTCGGTTTTACAGTGGAAAACTGCAGTAACTTCTAACCGGCACTAGGAAACAGACTGAGAATCCAGAGTAAAAGTTTCTCCTGAATCCCGTTCCCTTTGTGCTTGATGAACGAACGTCTCTCCACATGCTCAGTTCTGAGGGATAATTGTGTGTAAAAGCCATTTTTCTCCAAGCTTGTTGGGAACACAAAGTTTCTTTTCACTTGCAAACACCCCTCCATACGTATATATGGGGAGGTACTAGCTCCAATTCTGTTTTACAGTGAAAACTGCAGGAACATCAAACCGGCACTAGGAAACAAACTGAGAAACCAGAGTAAAAGTTTCTCCTGCAACCCGATCCCTTTGTGCTAGATGAACGAACGTCTCTCCACATGCTCAGATTTGAGAGATAAGTGTGTGTGAAAGCCGTCCTTCAACTATCTTGTTGGGAAAACAAAGTTTATTTTCACTTGCAAAATCCACTCCATTATATATATGGTGAGGTAAGAGCTCCAAATCGGTTTTACATTGAAAACTGCAGGAACTTCAAACCGGCACAAAGAAACAGACTGAGATACCAGAGCAAAAGTTTCTCCTGCATCCCGTTCCCTTTGTGCTAGATGAACGAACTTCTCTCCACATGCTCAGGTCTGAGAGATAAGTGTGTGTGAAAGCCGTCCTTCACCTAGCTTGTTGGGAACACAAAGTTTCTTTTCACTTGCAAACTCCACTCCATACATATATATGGGGTGGTATTAGCTCCAACTAGGTTTTACAGTGAAATCTGCAGAAAATTCAATCCGGCACTAGGAAACAGACTGAGAATCCATAGTAAAATTTTCCCCTGCAAACCGTTCCCTTTGTGCTAATTGAAAGAACGTCTCTCCAAATGCTCAGTTCTGAGAGAATAGTGTGTCTGAAAGCCGCCTTCACCTAGCTTGTTGTGAACACAAATTTTCTTTTCAGTTGCAAACTCCACTCCATACATATATATGGGGAGGTACTAGCTCCAACACGGTTTTACAGTGAAAACTGCAGGAACTTCAAACCGGCACTAGGAAACAGACTGAGAAACCAGAGTAATAGTTTCTCCTGCAACCCGTTCCCTTTCTGCTAGATGAACGAAACTCTTTCCACATGCTCAGATCTGAGAGATAAGTGTGTGTGAAAGCCGTCCTTCACCTAGCTTGTTGGGAACACAAAGTTACTTTTCACTTACAAACCCCACTCCATATATATATGTATGGTGGTACAAGCTCCAACTCGGTTTTACAGTGAAAACTGCAGGAACTTCAAACCAGCACTAGGAAACAGACTGAGAAACCAGAGTAAAAGTTTCTCCTGTAAACAGTTCCCTTTGTGCTAGATGAACGAACGTCTCTGGACATGCTCAGTTCTGAGAGATAATTGTGTGTGAAAGCCGTCCTTCACCTAACTTGTTGGGAACACAAAGTTTCTTTTCACTTGCAAACTCCACTCCATACATATATTTGGGGAGGTACGAGCTCCAACTCTGTTTTATAGTGAAATCTGAGGGACTTCAAACCGGCACTAGGAAACAGACTGAGAAACCAGTGTAAAAGTTTCTCCTGCATCCCGTTCCCTTTGTGCTAGATGAAAGAACGTCTATCCAAATGCTCAGTTCTGAGATATATGTGTGTGTGAAAGCCGTCCTTCACCTAGCTTGTTGGGAACACAAAGTTTATTTTCTCTTGCAAACTCCACTCCATAGATATATATGGATAGGTACAAGCTCCAACTCGGTTTTACAGTGAAAACTGCAGGAAATTCAAACAGGCACTAGGAAACAGACTGAGAAACCAGAGTAAAAGTTTCACCTGCAACCGTTCCCTTTGTGCTAGATGAACGAATGGCACTCCACATGCTAATTTCTGTGAGTTAAGTGTGTGTGAAAGCCATTCTTCACCTAGCTTGTTGGGAACACAAAGATTCTTTTCAGTTGCAAATTCCACTCCATACATATATATGGGGAGGTTATAGCTCCAACTCGGTTTTACAGTGAAAACTGCAGGAACTTCAAACCGGTACTAGGAAACAGTCTGAGGAACCAAAGAAAAGTTTCTCCTGCAACCCGTTACTTTGTGCTAGATGAACGAACGTCTCTCCACTTGCTCAGTTCTGAGAGATAAGTGTGTGTGAAAGCCGTCCTTCACCTAACTTGTTGGGAACACAAAGTTTCTTTTCACTTGCAAACTCCACTCCATACATATATATGGGGAGGTACGAGCTCCAACTCTGTTTTACAGTGAAAACTGCAGGAACTTCAAACCGGCACTAGGAAACAGACTGAGAAACCAGAGTAAAAGTTTCTCCTGAATCCCGTTCCCTTTGTGCTAGATGAACGAACGTCTATCCAAATGCTAAGTTCTGAGAGATATGTGTGTGTGAATGCCGTACTTCAACTAACTTGTTGGGAACACAAAATCTCTTTTCACTTGCAAACTCCAATCCATACATATATATGGGGAGGTACGAGATCCAACTCGGTTTTACACTGAAAAATGCAGGAACTTCAAACCGGCACTACGAAACAGACTGAGAAACCAGAGTAAAGGTTTTTCCTGCAACCCTTTCCCGTTGTGCTAGATGAACGAACGTCTCTCCACATGCTCAGATTTGAGAGATAAGTGTGTGTGAAAGCCGTCCTTCAACTATCTTGTTGGGAAAACAAAGTTTATTTTCACTTGCAAAATCCACTCCATTATATATATGGTGAGGTAAGAGCTCCAAATCGGTTTTACATTGAAAACTGCAGGAACTTCAAACCGGCACAAAGAAACAGACTGAGATACCAGAGCAAAAGTTTCTCCTGCATCCCGTTCCCTTTGTGCTAGATGAACGAACTTCTCTCCACATGCTCAGGTCTGAGAGATAAGTGTGTGTGAAAGCCGTCCTTCACCTAGCTTGTTGGGAACACAAAGTTTCTTTTCACTTGCAAACTCCACTCCATACATATATATGGGGTGGTATTAGCTCCAACTAGGTTTTACAGTGAAATCTGCAGAAAATTCAATCCGGCACTAGGAAACAGACTGAGAATCCATAGTAAAATTTTCCCCTGCAAACCGTTCCCTTTGTGCTAATTGAAAGAACGTCTCTCCAAATGCTCAGTTCTGAGAGAATAGTGTGTCTGAAAGCCGCCTTCACCTAGCTTGTTGGGAACACAAATTTTCTTTTCAGTTGCAAACTCCACTCCATACATATATATGGGGAGGTACTAGCTCCAACACGGTTTTACAGTGAAAACTGCAGGAACTTCAAACCGGCACTAGGAAACAGACTGAGAAACCAGAGTAATAGTTTCTCCTGCAACCCGTTCCCTTTCTGCTAGATGAACGAAACTCTTTCCACATGCTCAGATCTGAGAGATAAGTGTGTGTGAAAGCCGTCCTTCACCTAGCTTGTTGGGAACACAAAGTTACTTTTCACTTACAAACCCCACTCCATATATATATATATGGTGGTACAAGCTCCAACTCGGTTTTACAGTGAAAACTGCAGGAACTTCAAACCAGCACTAGGAAACAGACTGAGAAACCAGAGTAAAAGTTTCTCCTGTAAACAGTTCCCTTTGTGCTAGATGAACGAACGTCTCTGGACATGCTCAGTTCTGAGAGATAATTGTGTGTGAAAGCCGTCCTTCACCTAACTTGTTGGGAACACAAAGTTTCTTTTCACTTGCAAACTCCACTCCATACATATATTTGGGGAGGTACGAGCTCCAACTCTGTTTTATAGTGAAATCTGAGGGACTTCAAACCGGCACTAGGAAACAGACTGAGAAACCAGTGTAAAAGTTTCTCCTGCATCCCGTTCCCTTTGTGCTAGATGAAAGAACGTCTATCCAAATGCTCAGTTCTGAGATATATGTGTGTGTGAAAGCCGTCCTTCACCTAGCTTGTTGGGAACACAAAGTTTATTTTCTCTTGCAAACTCCACTCCATAGATATATATGGATAGGTACAAGCTCCAACTCGGTTTTACAGTGAAAACTGCAGGAAATTCAAACAGGCACTAGGAAACAGACTGAGAAACCAGAGTAAAAGTTTCACCTGCAACCGTTCCCTTTGTGCTAGATGAACGAATGGCACTCCACATGCTAATTTCTGTGAGTTAAGTGTGTGTGAAAGCCATTCTTCACCTAGCTTGTTGGGAACACAAAGATTCTTTTCAGTTGCAAATTCCACTCCATACATATATATGGGGAGGTTATAGCTCCAACTCGGTTTTACAGTGAAAACTGCAGGAACTTCAAACCGGTACTAGGAAACAGTCTGAGGAACCAAAGAAAAGTTTCTCCTGCAACCCGTTACTTTGTGCTAGATGAACGAACGTCTCTCCACTTGCTCAGTTCTGAGAGATAAGTGTGTGTGAAAGCCGTCCTTCACCTAACTTGTTGGGAACACAAAGTTTCTTTT
This sequence comes from Camelus bactrianus, assembly GCF_048773025.1. Lineage (NCBI taxonomy): Eukaryota > Metazoa > Chordata > Mammalia > Artiodactyla > Camelidae > Camelus > Camelus bactrianus. The sequence goes on along the minus strand of NC_133539.1, from coordinate 136,407,989 downwards.
CACTTGCAAACTCCACTCCATACATATATATGGGGAGGTACGAGCTCCAACTCTGTTTTACAGTGAAAACTGCAGGAACTTCAAACCGGCACTAGGAAACAGACTGAGAAACCAGAGTAAAAGTTTCTCCTGAATCCCGTTCCCTTTGTGCTAGATGAACGAACGTCTATCCAAATGCTAAGTTCTGAGAGATATGTGTGTGTGAATGCCGTACTTCAACTAACTTGTTGGGAACACAAAATCTCTTTTCACTTGCAAACTCCAATCCATACATATATATGGGGAGGTACGAGATCCAACTCGGTTTTACACTGAAAAATGCAGGAACTTCAAACCGGCACTACGAAACAGACTGAGAAACCAGAGTAAAGGTTTTTCCTGCAACCCTTTCCCGTTGTGCTAGATGAACGAACGTCTCTCCACATGCTCAGATTTGAGAGATAAGTGTGTGTGAAAGCCGTCCTTCAACTATCTTGTTGGGAAAACAAAGTTTATTTTCACTTGCAAAATCCACTCCATTATATATATGGTGAGGTAAGAGCTCCAAATCGGTTGTACATTGAAAACTGCAGGAACTTCAAACCGGCACAAAGAAACAGACAGAGATACCAGAGCAAAAGTTTCTCCTGCATCACGTTCCCTTTGTGCTAGATGAACGAACTTCTCTCCACATGCTCAGGTCTGAGAGATAAGTGTGTGTGAAAGCCGTCCTTCACCTAGCTTGTTGGGAACACAAAGTTTCTTTTCATTTGCAAACTCCACTCCATACATATATATGGGGTGGTATTAGCTCCAACTAGGTTTTACAGTGAAATCTGCAGAAAATTCAATCCGGCACTAGGAAACAGACTGAGAATCCATAGTAAAATTTTCCCCTGCAAACCGTTCCCTTTGTGCTAATTGAACGAACGTCTCTCCAAATGCTCAGTTCTGAGAGAATAGTGTGTCTGAAAGCCGCCTTCACCTAGCTTGTTGGGAACACAAATTTTCTTTTCAGTTGCAAACTCCACTCCATATATATATATGGGGAGGTACTAGCTCCAACACGGTTTTACAGTGAAAACTGCAGGAACTTCAAACCGGCACTAGGAAACAAACTGAGAAACCAGAGTAATAGTTTCTCCTGCAACCCGTTCCCTTTGTGCTAGATGAACGAAACTCTTTCCACATGCTCAGATCTGAGAGATAAGTGTGTGTGAAAGCCGTCCTTCACCTAGCTTGTTGGGAACACAAAGTTACTTTTCACTTGCAAACCCCACTCCATATATATATATATGGTGGTACAAGCTCCAACTCGGTTTTACAGTGAAAACTGCAGGAACTTCAAACCAGCACTAGGAAACAGACTGAGAAACCAGAGTAAAAGTTTCTCCTGTAAACAGTTCCCTTTGGGCTAGATGAACGAACGTCTCTGGACATGCTCAATTCTGAGAGATAATTGTGTGTGAAAGCCGTCCTTCAACTAACTTGTTGGGAACACAAAGTTTCTTTTCACTTGCAAACTCCACTCCATACATATATATGGGGAGGTACGAGCTCCAACTCTGTTTTATAGTGAAATCTGAGGGACTTCAAACCGGCACTAGGAAACAGACTGAGAAACCAGTGTAAAAGTTTCTCCTGCATCCCGTTCCCTTTGTGCTAGATGAAAGAACGTCTATCCAAATGCTCAGTTCTGAGATATATGTGTGTGTGAAAGCCGTCCTTCACCTAGCTTGTTGGGAACACAAAGTTTATTTTCTCTTGCAAACTCCACTCCATAGATATATATGGATAGGTACAAGCTCCAACTCGGTTTTACAGTGAAAACTGCAGGAAATTCAAACAGGCACTAGGAAACAGACTGAGAAACCAGAGTAAAAGTTTCACCTGCAACCGTTCCCTTTGTGCTAGATGAACGAATGGCACTCCACATGCTAATTTCTGTGAGTTAAGTGTGTGTGAAAGCCATTCTTCACCTAGCTTGTTGGGAACACAAAGATTCTTTTCAGTTGCAAATTCCACTCCATACATATATATGGGGAGGTTATAGCTCCAACTCGGTTTTACAGTGAAAACTGCAGGAACTTCAAACCGGTACTAGGAAACAGTCTGAGGAACCAAAGAAAAGTTTCTCCTGCAACCCGTTCCTTTGTGCTAGATGAACGAACGTCTCTCCACTTGCTCAGTTCTGAGAGATAAGTGTGTGTGAAAGCCGTCCTTCACCTAACTTGTTGGGAACACAAAGTTTCTTTTCACTTGCAAACTCCACTCCATACATATATATGGGGAGGTACGAGCTCCAACCCTGTTTTACAGTGAAAACTGCAGGAACTTCAAACCGGCACTAGGAAACAGACTGAGAAACCAGAGTAAAAGTTTCTCCTGCATCCCGTTCCCTTTGTGCTAGATGAACGAACGTCTATCCAAATGCTAAGTTCTGAGAGATATGTGTGTGTGAATGCCGTACTTCAACTAACTTGTTGGGAACACAAAATCTGTTTTCACTTGCAAACTCCAATCCATACATATATATGGGGAGGTACGAGCTCCAACTCGGTTTTACAGTGAAAAATGCAGGAACTTCAAACCGGCACTACGAAACAGACTGAGAAACCAGAGTAAAGGTTTTTCCTGCAACCCTTTCCCGTTGTGCTAGATGAACGAAAGTCTCTCCACATGCTCAGTTCTGAGAGATAAGTGTGTGTGAAAGCCAATTTCACCTAGCTTGTTGGGAACACAAAGTTTCTTTTCAGTTGCAAACTCCACTCCATACATATATATGGGGAGGTACAAGCTCCAACTCGGTTTTACAGTGAAAACTGCAGGAACTTCAAACCGACACTAGGAAACAGACTGAGAATCCAGAGGAAAAGTTTCTCCTGCAACCCGTTCCCTTTGTGCTAGATGAACGAACGTCTCTCCACATGCTCAGGTCTGAGTGATAAGTGTGTTTAAAAGCCATCCTTCACGAAGCTTGTTGGTAACACAAAGTTTCTTTTCACTTGCAAACACCCCTCCATACATATATATGGGGAGGTACTAGCTCCAACACTGTTTTACAGTGAAAACTGCAGGAACTTCAAACCGGCACTAGGAAACAGACTGAGAAACCAGAGTAAAAGTTTCTCCTTCAACCCGTTCCCTTTGTGCTAGATGAACGAAAGTCTCTCCACATTCTCAGATTTGAGGGATAAGTGTGTGTGAAAGCCGTCCTTCAACTAGCTTGTTGGGAACACAAAGTTTATTTTCACTTGCAAACTCCACTCCATAAATATATATGGTGAGGTAAGACCTCTAACTCGGTTTTACAGTGAAAACTGCAGGAACTTCAAACCGGCACTAGGAAACAGACTGAGAAACTAGAGTGAAGGTTTCTCCTGCAACCCTTTCCCGTTGTGCTAGATGAACGAACGTCTCTCCACATGCTCAGTTCTGAGAGATAAGTGTGTGTAAGCCAACTTAACCTAGCTTGTTGGGAACACAAAGATTCTTTTCAGTTGCAAACTCCACTCCATACGTATATATGGGGAGGTACTAGCTCCAATTCTGTTTTACAGTGAAAAATGCAGGAACATCAAACCGGCACTAGGAAACAAACTGAGAAACCAGAGTAAAAGTTTCTCCTGCAACCCTTTCCCTTTGTGCTAGATGAACGAACGTCTCTCCACATGCTCAGATTTGAGAGATAAGTGTGTGTGAAAGCCGTCCTTCAACTATCTTGTTGGGAAAACAAAGTTTATTTGCACTTGCAAAATCCACTCCATTATATATATGGTGAGGTAAGAGCTCCAAATCGGTTTTACATTGAAAACTGCAGGAACTTCAAACCGGCACAAAGAAACAGACTGAGATACCAGAGTAAAAGTTTCTCCTGCATCCCGTTCCCTTTGTGCTAGATGAACGAACTTCTCTCCACATGCTCAGGTCTGAGAGACAAGTGTGTGTGAAAGCCGTCCTTCACTTAGCTTGTTGGGAACACAAAGTTTCTTTTCACTTGCAAACTCCACTCCATACATATATATGGGGTGGTATTAGCTCCAACTAGGTTTTACAGTGAAATCTGCAGAAAATTCAATCCGGCACTAGGAAACAGACTGAGAATCCAGAGTAAAATTTTCCCCTACAAACCGTTCCCTTTGTGCTAATTGAACGAACGTCTCTCCAAATGCTCAGTTCTGAGAGAATAGTGTGTCTGAAAGCCGCCTTCACCTAGCTTGTTGGGAACACAAATTTTCTTTTCAGTTGCAAACTCCACTCCATACATTTATATGGGGAGGTACTAGCTCCAACACGGTTTTACAGTGAAAACTGCAGGAACTTCAAACCGGCACTAGGAAACAGACTGAGAAACCAGAGTAATAGTTTCTCCTGCAACCCGTTCCCTTTGTGCTAGATGAACGAAACTCTCTCCACATGCTCAGATCTGAGAGATAAGTGTGTGTGAAAGCCGTCCTTCACCTAGCTTGTTGGGAACACAAAGTTACTTTTCACTTGCAAACCCCACTCCATATATATATATATGGTGGTACAAGCTCCAACTCGGTTTTACAGTGAAAACTGCAGGAACTTCAAACCAGCACTAGGAAACAGACTGAGAAACCAGAGTAAAAGTTTCTCCTGTAAACAGTTCCATTTGTGCTAGATGAACGAACGTCTCTCGACATGCTCAGTTCTGAGAGATAATTGTGTGTGAAAGCCGTCCTTCACCTAACTTGTTGGGAACACAAAGTTTCTTTTCACTTGCAAACTCCACTCCATAAATATATAGGGGGAGGTATGAGCTCCAACTCTGTTTTATAGTGAAATCTGAGGGATTTCAAACCGGCACTAGGAAACAAACTGAGAAACCAGTGTAAAAGTTTCCCCTGCATCCCGTTCCTTTTGTGCTAGATGAAAGAACGTCTATCCAAATGCTCAGTTCTGAGATATATGTGTGTGTGAAAGCCGTCCTTCAACTAACTTGGGAACACAAAATTTCTTTTCACTTGCAAACTCCAATCCATACATATATATGGGGAGGTACTAGCTCCAACACGGTTTTACAGTGAAATCTGCAGGAAATTCAATCTGGCACTAGGAAACAGAATGAGAATCCAGAGTAATATTTTCCCCTGCATCCCGTTCCCTTTCTGCTAATTGAACGAACGTCTCTCCAAATGCCCAGTTCTGAGAGAAAAGTGTGTCTGAAAGCCGCCTTCACATAGCTTGTTGGGAACACAAATTTTCTTTTCAGTTGCAAACTCCACTCCATACATATATATGGGGAGGTACTAGCTCCAACACGGTTTTACAGTGAAAACTGCAGGAACTTCAAACAGGCACTAGGAAACAGACTGAGAAACCAGAGTAATAGTTTCTCATGCAACCCGTTCCCTTTGTGCTAGATGAACGAAATTCTCTCCACATGCTCAGATCTGAGAGATAAGTGTGTGTGAAAGCCGTCCTTCACCTAGCTTGTTGGGAACACAACGTTACTTTTCACTTGGAAACCCCAATCCATATATATATATATGGTGGTACAAGCTCCAACTCGGTTTTACAGTGAAAACTGCAGAAACTTCAAACCAGCACTAGGAAACAGTCTGAGAAACCAGAGTAAAAGTTTCTCCTGCAAACCGTTCCCTTTGTGCTAGATGAACGAACGTCTTTCGACATGCTCAGTTCTGAGAGAAAATTGTGTGGAAGCCGTTCTTCACATAGCATGTTGGGAACACAAAGTTTCTTTTCACTTGCAAAATCCACTCCTTACATATATATGGGGAGGTAAGAGCTCCAACTCGGTTTTACAGTGAAAACTGCAGGAACTTCAAACCGGTAGTAGGAAACAGTCTGAGAAACCAGAGAAAAGATTCTCCTGCAACCCGTTCGTTTGTGCTAGATGAACGAACGTCTCTCCACATGCTCAGTTCTGAGAGATAAGTGTGTGTGAAAGCCGTCCTTCACATAACTTGTTAGGAACACAAATTTTCTTTTCACTTGCAAATTCCACTCCATACATATATATGGGGAGGTACGAGCTCCAACTCTGTTTTACAGTGAAAACTGCAGGAACTTCAAAACGGCACTAGGAAACAGACTGAGAAACAAGAGTAAAAGTTTCTCCTGCATCCCGTTCCCTTTGTGCTAGATGAACGAACGTCTATCGAAATGCTCATTTCTGAGAGATATGTGTGTGTGAAAGCCGTCCTTAAATTAACTTGTTGGGAACACAAAGTTTCTTTTCACTTGCAAACTCCAATCCATACATATATATGGGGAGGTACGAGCTCCAACTCGGTTTTACAGTGAATAATGCAGGAACTTCAAACCGGCACTAGGAAATGACTGAGAAACCAGAGTAATGGTTTCTCCTGCAACCCTTTCCCGTTGTGCTAGATGAACGAACGTCTCTCCACATGCTCAGTTCTGAGATATAAGTGTGTGAGGAAGCCAAATTGACCTAGCTTGTTGGGAACACAAAGTTTCTTTTCAGTTGCAAACTCCACTCCATACATATATATGGGCAGGTATAAGCTCCAACTCGGTTTTACAGTGAAAACTGCAGTAACATCAAACCAGCACTAGGAAACAGACTGAGAATCCAGAGGAAAAGTTTCTCCTGCAACCCGTTCCCTTTGTGCTAGATGAACGAACGTCTCTCCACATGCTCAGTTCTGAGAGATAAGTGTGTGTAAAAGCCAACCTTCACATAGCTTATTGGGAACACAAAGTTTCTTTTCACTTGCAAACACCCCTCCATACATATATATGGGGAGGTACTAACTCCAAATCTGTTTTACAGTGAAAACTGCAGGAACTTCAAACCGGCACTAGGAAACAGACTGAGAAAACAGATTAAAAGTTTCACCAGCAACCCGTTCCATTTTTGCTAGATGAACGAAAGTCTCTCGACATGCTCAGTTCTGAGAGATAAGTGTGTGTGAAAGCCGTCCTTCACCTAACATGTTGAGAACAGAAAGTTTCTTTTCACTTGCAAACTCCACTCCATACATATATATGGGGAGGTACGAGCTCCAACTCGGTTTTACAGTGATAACTGCAGGAGATTCAAACCTGCAGTAGGAAACCGACTGGGATCTAGAGTAAAAGTTTCTCCTGCCACCCGTTCCTTTGTTCTAGATGAACGAACGTCTCTCCACATGCTCAGTTCTAAGAGAAAACTGTGGGTGAAAGCCGTCCTTCACCTAGGTTGTTGGGAAAACAAAGTTTCTTTTCAGTTGAAAACTCCAGTCCATAGGTATATATGGATAGGTACTATCTCCAACTCGGTTTTACAGTGAAAACTGCAGGAACTTCAAACTGGCACTAGGAAACAGACTGAGATACCAGAGTTAAAGTTTCACCTGCAACCCGTTCCCTTTGTGCTGGATGAACGAACGTCTCTCCACATGCTCATTTCTGAGAGATAAGTGTGTGTGAAAGCCATCCTTCACCTAGCTTGTTGGGAACACAAAGATTCTTTTCAGTTGCAAACTCCACTCCATACATATATATGGGGAGGTAATAGCTCCAACTCGGTTTTACAGTGAAAACTGCAGGAACTTCAAACCGGTACTAGGAAACAGTCTGAGAAACCAGAGAAAAGTTTCTCCTGCAACCCTTTCCTTTGTGCTAGATGAACGAACGTCTCTCCACATGCTCAGTTCTGAGAGATAAGTGTGTGTGAAAGCCGTCCTTCACCAAACTTGTTGGGAACACAAAGTTTCTTTTCACTTGCAAACTCCACTCCATACATATATATGGGGAGGTACGAGCTCCAACTCTGTTTTACAGTGAAAACTGCAGGAACTTCAAACCGGCAGTAGGAAACAGTCTGAGAAACCAGACTAATAGTTTCTCCTGCATCCCGTTCCCTTTGTGCTAGATGAACGAACGTCTATCCAAATGCTCAATTCTGAGAGATATGTGTGTGTGAATGCCGTCCTTCAACTAACTTGTTGGGAACACAAAGTTTCTTTTCACTTGCAATCTCCAATCCATACATATATATGGGGAGGTACAAGCTCCAACTCGGTTTTACAGTGAAAACTGCAGGAAATTCAAACCGACACTAGGAAACAGACTGAGAATCCAGAGGAAAAATTTTCCTGCAACCCGTTCCCTGTGTGCTAGATGAACGAACGTCTCTCCACATGCTCAGTTCTGAGAGATAAGTGTGTATAAAAGCCATCCTTCACCAAGCTTGTTGAGAACACAAAGTTTCTTTTCACTTGCAAACACCCCTCCATACCTATATATGGGGAGGTACTAGCTCCAACTCTGTTTTACAGTGAAAACTGCAGGAATTTCAAACCGGCACAAGGAAAAAGACTGAGAAACCAGAGTAAAAGTTTCTCCTGCAACCCGTTCCGTTTGTGCTAGATGAAAGAATTTCTCTCCACATGCTCAGTTCTAAGAGAAAATTGTGTGTGAAAGCCGTCCTTCACCTAGGTTTTTGGGAACACAAAGTTTCTTTTCAGTTGAAAACTCCACTCCATACATATATATGGGGAGGTAAGAGCTCCAACTCGGTTTTACAGTGAAAACTGCAGGAACTTCAAAACGGCACTAGGAAACAGACTGAGAAACAAGAGTAAAAGTTTCTCCTGCATCCCGTTCCCTTTGTGCTAGATGAACGAACGTCTATCCAAATGCTCATTTCTGAGAGATATGTGTGTGTGAAAGCCGTCCTTCAATTAACTTGTTGGGAACACAAAGTTTCTTTTCACTTGCAAACTCCAATCCATACATATATATGGGGAGGTACGAGCTCCAACTCGGTTTTACAGTGAATAATGCAGGAACTTCAAACCGGCACTAGGAAACAGACTGAGAAACCAGAGTAATGGTTTCTCCTGCAACCCTTTCCCGTTGTGCTAGATGAACGAACGTCTCTCCACATGCTCAGTTCTGAGAGATAAGTGTGTGAGAAAGCCAACTTGACCTAGCTTGTTGGGAACACAAAGTTTCTTTTCAGTTGCAAACTCCACTCCATACATATATATGGGCAGGTATAAGCTCCAACTCGGTTTTACAGTGAAAACTGCAGTAACATCAAACCGGCACTAGGAAACAGACTGAGAATCCAGAGGAAAAGTTTCTCCTGCAACCCTTTCCCTTTGTGCTAGATGAACGAACGTCTCTCCACATGCTCAGTTCTGAGAGATAAGTGTGTGTAAAAGCCATCCTTCACCTAGCTTATTGGGAACACAAAGTTTCTTTTCACTTGCAAACACCCCTCCATACATATATATGGGGAGGTACTAACTCCAACTCTGTTTTACAGTGAAAACTGCAGGAACTTCAAACCTTCAGTAGGAAACAGACTGAGAAACCAGAGTAAAAGTTTCTCCTGCTACCAATTCCCTTTGTGCTAGATGAACGAAAGTCTTTCCACTTGCTGAGTTCTGGGAGATAAGTGTGTGTGAAAGCGGTACTTCACCTAGCTTGTTGGGAACACAAAGTTTTTTTAAGTTGCAAACTCCACTCCATACATATATATGGGGAGGTACGAGCTCCAACTCTGTTTTACAGTGAAAACTGCAGGAAATTCAAACCGGCAGTAAGAAACAGACTGAGATCCAGAGTAAAAGTTTCTCCTGCAAACCGTTCCTTTGTTCTAGATGAACGAAAGTCTCTCCACATGCTCAGTTCTAAGAGAAAATTGTGTGTGAAAGCCGTCCTTCACCTAGGTTGTTGGGAACACAAAGTTTCTTTTCAGTTGAAAACTCCACTCAATAGATATATATGGATAGGTACTAGCTCCAACACGGTTTTACAGTGAAAACTGCAGGAACTTCAAACAGGCACTAGGAAACAGACTGAGATAACAGAGTATAAGTTTCTCCTGCAAACAATTACCTTTGTGCTAGATGTACGAACGTCTCTCCACATGCTAGTTTCTGAGAGATTAGTGTGTGTGAAAGCCGTCCTTCAACTAGCTTGTTGGGAACACAAAGTTTCTATTCACTAGCATAATACACTCCATTCATATATACGGGAAGTTTGAGCTCCAATTCTGTTTTACAGGAAAAATGCAGGAACTTAAATCCAGCACTAGGAAACAGACTGAGAAAACAGAGTAAAAGTTTCAGCTGCAAAAATTTCCGTTTGTGCTAAATGAATGAACGTCTCTCCACATGCTCAGTTCTGAGAGTTAAGTGTGTGTGAAAGCCATTCTTCACCTATCTTGTTGGGAACACAAAGATTCTTTTCAGATGCAAACTACAATCCATAAATATATATGGGGAGGTAATAGCTCCAACTCGGTTTTAAAGTGAAAACTGCAGGAACTTCAAACCGGTACTAGGAAACATTCTGAGAAACCAGAGAAAAGTTTCTCTTTCATCACTTTCCCGTTGTGCTAGATGAACGAACGTCTCTCCACATGCTCAGTTCTGAGAGATAAGTGTGTGTGAAAGCCAACTTCACCTAGCTTGTTGGGAACACAAAGTTTCTTTTCAGTTGCAAACTCCACTGCATACATTTATATGGGGAGGTACAAGCTCCACCTCGGTTTTACAGTGAAAACTGCAGTATCTTCAAACCGGCACTAGGAAACAGAATGAGAATCCAGAGGAAAAGTTTTTCCTGCAACCCGTTCCCTTTGTGCTAGATGAACGAACGACTCTCCACATGCTCAGTTCTGAGAGATAAGTGTGTGTAAAAGCCATACTTCTCCAAGCTTTTTGGGAAAAAAAGATTCTTTCACTTGCAAACACCCCTCCATACATATATATGGGGAGGTACTAGCCCCAAATCTATTTTACTGTGAAAACTGCAGGAACATCAAACCGGCACTAGGAAACAAACTGAGAAACCAGAGTAAAAGTTTCTCCTGCAACCCGTTCCCTTTAGCTAGATGAACGAACGTCTCTCCACATGCTCAGATTTGAGGGATAAGTGTGTGTGAAAGCCGTCCTTCAACTAGCTTGTTGGGAACACAAAGTTTATTTTCACTTGCAAACTCCACTCCATACATATATATGGTGAGGTAAGAGCTAAAACTCTGTTTTACTTCAGTTTTCACTAAAGTGTTGGGAACACAAAGTTTCTTTTCACATGCAAATTCCACTCCATACATATATATGGGGTGGTACTAGCTCCAACTAGGTTTTACCGTGAAAACTGCAGGAAATTCAATCCGGCACTAGGAAACAGACTGAGAATCCAGAGTAAAATTTTCCCCTGCAACCCGTTCCCTTTGTGCTAATTGAACGAACGTCTCTCCACATGCTCAGTTCTAAGAGAAAATTGTGTGTGAAAGCCGTCCTTCACCTAGGTTGTTGGGAACACAAAGTTTCTTTTCAGTTGAAAACTCCACTCCATAGATATATATGGATAGGTACAAGCTCCAACTCGATTTTACAGTGAAAACTGCAGAAAATTCAAACAGGCACTAGGAAACAGACTGAGAAACCAGAGTAAAAGTTTCACCTGCAACCGTTCCCTTTGTGCTAGATGAACGAATGGCACTCCACATGCTAATTTCTGTGAGTTAAGTGTGTGTGAAAGCCATTCTTCACCTATCTTGTTGGGAACACAAAGATTCTTTTCAGTTGCAAACTCCACTCCATACATATATATGGGGAGGTTATAGCTCCAACTCGGTTTTACAGTGAAAACTGCAGGAACTTCAAACCGGTACTAGGAAACAGTCTGAGGAACCAAAGAAAAGTTTCTCCTGCAACCCGTTCTTTTGTGCTAGATGAACGAACGTCTCTCCACATGCTCAGTTCTGAGAGATAAGTGTGTGTGAAAGCCAACTTCACCAAGCTTGTTGGGAACACAAAGTTTCTTTTCAGTTGCAAACTCCACTCCATACATATATATGGGGAGGTACGAGCTCCAACTCGGTTTTACAGTGAAAAATGCAGGAACTTCAAACCGGCACTACGAAACAGACTGAAAACCAGAGTAAATGTTTTTCCTGCAACCCTTTCCCGTTGTGCTAGATGAACGAACGTCTCTCCACATGCTCAGTTCTGAGAGATAAGTGTGTGTGAAAGCCAACTTCACCAAGCTTGTTGGGAACACAAAGTTTCTTTTCAGTTGCAAACTCCACTCCATACATATATATGGGGAGGTACAAGCTCCAACTCGGTTTTACAGTGAAAACTGCAGTAACTTCAAACCTACACTAGGAAACAGACTGAGAATCCAGAGGAAAAGTTTCTCCTGCAACCCGTTCCCTTTGTGCTAGATGAACGAACGTCTCTCCACATGCTCAGTTCTGAGTGATAAGTGTGTTTAAAAGCCATCCTTCACGAAGCTTGTTGGTAACACAAAGTTTCTTTTCACTTGCAAACACCCCTCCATACATATATATGGGGAGGTACTAGCTCCAACTCTGTTTTACAGTGAAAACTGCAGGAACTTCATACCGGCAGTAGGAAAAAGACTGAGAAACCAGAGTAAAAGTTTCTCCTTCAACCTGTTCCATTTGTGCTAGATGAACGAACGTATCTCCACATTCTCAGATTTGAGGGATAAGTGTGTGTGAAAGCCGTCCTTCAACTAGCTTGTTGGGAACACAAAGTTTATTTTCACTTGCAAACTCCACTCCATAAATATATATGGTGAGATAAGACCTCCAACTCGGTTTTACAGTGAAAACTGCAGGAACTTCAAACCGGCACAAGGAAACAGACTGAGAAACCAGAGTAAAAATTTCTCCTGAAACCAGTTCCCTTTGTGCTAGATGAAAGAACTTCTCTCCACATGCTCAGTTCTAAGAGAAAATTGTGTGTGAAAGCCGTCCTTCACCTAGGTTGTTGGGAACACAAAGTTTCTTTTCAGTTGAAAACTCCACTCCATATATATATATGGATAGGTGCTAGCTTCAACTCGGTTTTACAGTGAAAAATGCAGGAACTTCAAACAGGCACTAGGAAACAGACTGAGAAGCCAGAGCAAAAGTTTCACCTGCAACCCGTACCCTTTTTGCTAGATGAACGAATGTCTCTCCACATGCTCATTTCTGAGATTTAAGTGTGTGTGAAAGCCATTCTTCATCTAGCTTGTTGGGAACACAAAGATTCTTTTCATTTGCAAACTCCAATCCATAAATATATATGGGGAGGTAATAGCTCCAACTCGGTTTTACAGTGAAAACTGCAGGAACTTCAAACCGGTACTAGGAAACAGTCTGAGAAACCAGAGAAAATTTCTCCTGCAACCCATTCCTTTGTGCTAGATGAACGAACGTCTCTCCACATGCTCAGTTCTGAGAGATAAGTGTGTGTGAAAACCGTCCTTCACCTAACTTTTTGGGAACACAAAGTTTCTTTTCACTTGCAAACTCCACTCCATACATATATATGGGGAGGTACGAGCTCCAACTCTGTTTTACAGTGAAAACTGCAGGAATTTCAAACCGGCACTAGGAAACAGACTGAGAAACCAGAGTAAAAGTTTCTCCTGAATCCCGTTCCCTTTGTGCTAGATGAACGAACGTCTATCCAAATGCTAATTTCTGAGAGATATGTGTGTGTGAATGCCGACCTTCAACTAACTTGTTGGGAACACAAAATCTCTTTTCACTTGCAAACTCCAATCCATACATATATATGGGGATGTACGAGCTCCAACTCGGTTTTACAGTGAAAAATGCAGGAATTTCAAACCGGCACTACGAAACAGACTGAGAAACCAGAGTAAATGTTTTTCCTGCAACCCTTTCCCGTTGTGCTAGATGAACGAACGTCTCTCCACATGCCCAGTTCTGAGAGATAAGTGTGTGTGAAAGCCAACTTCACTTAGCTTGTTGGGAACACAAAGTTTCTTTTCAGTTGCAAACTCCACTCCATACATATATATGGGGAGGTACAAGCTCCAACTCGGTTTTACAGTGAAAACTGCAGTAACTTCTAACCTACACTAGGAAACAGACTGAGAATCCAGAGGAAAAGTTTCTCCTGCAACCCGTTCCCTTTGTGCTAGATGAACGAACGTCTCTCCAGATGCTCAGTTCTGAGTGATAAGTGTGTTTAAAAGCCATCCTTCACGAAGCATGTTGGTAACACAAAGTTTCTTTTCACTTGCAAACACCCCTCCATACATATATATGGGGAGGTACAAGCTCCAACTCTGTTTTACAGTGAAAACTGCAGGAACTTCAAACCGGCACTAGGAAACAGACTGAGAAACCAGAGTAAAAGTTTCTCCTTCAACATGTTACCTTTGTGCTAGATGAACGAACGTCTCTCCACATTCTCAGATTTGAGGGATAAGTGTGTGTGAAAGCCGTCCTTCAACTAGCTTGTTGGGAACACAAAGTTTCTTTTCACTTGCAAACTCCACTCCATACATATATATGGGTTGGTATTAGCTCCAAGTAGTATTTACAGTGAAATCTGCAGGAAATTCTATCCGGCACTAGGAAACAGACTGAGAATCCAGAGTAAAATTTTCCCCTGCAAACCGTTCCCTTTGTGCTAATTGAACGAACGTCTCTCCAAATGCTCAGTTCTGAGAGAATAGTGTGTCTGAAAGCCGCCTTCACCTAGCTTGTTGGGAACACAAATTTTCTTTTCAGTTGCAAACTCCACTCCATACATATATATGGGGAGGTACTAGCCCCAACACGGTTTTACAGTGAAAACTGCAGGAACTTCAAACCGGCACTAGGAAACAGACTGAGAAAACAGAGTAATAGTTTCTCCTGCAACCCGTTCCCTTTGTGCTAGATGAACGAAATTCTCTCCACATGCTCAGATCTGAGAGATAAGTGTGTGTGAAAGCCGTCCTTCACCTAGCTTGTTGGGAACACAAAGTTACATTTCACTTGCAAACCCCACTCCATATATATATATATGGTGGTACAAACTCCAACTCGGTTTTACAGTGAAAACTGCAGGAACTTCAAACCAGCACTAGGAAACAGACTGAGAAACCAGAGTAAAAGTTTCTCCTGCAAACCGTTCCCTTTGTGCTAGATGAACGAACGTCTCTCGACATGCTCAGTTCTGAGAGATAATTGTGTGTGAAAGCCGTCCTTCACCTAACTTGTTGGGATGACAAAGTTTCTTTTCACTTGCAAACTCCACTCCATAAATATATATGGGGAGGTACGAGCTCCAACCCTGTTTTATAGTGAAATCTGAGGGACTTCAAACCGGCACTAGGAAACAGACTGAGAAACCAGTGTAAAAGTTTCTCCTGCATCCCGTTCCCTTTGTGCTAGATGAACGAACGTCTATCCAAATGCTCAGTTCTGAGAGATATGTGTGTGTGAAAGCCGTCCTTCAACTAACTTGGGAACACAAAGTTTCTTTTCACTTGCAAACTCCAATCCATACATATATATGTGGAGGTACTAGCTCCAACACGGTTTTACAGTGAAATCTGCAGGAAATTCAATCCGGCACTAGGAAACAGACTGAGAATCCAGAGTAAAATTTTCCACTGCAATCCGTTCCCTTTGTGCTAATTGAACGAACGTCTCTCCAAATGCTCAGTTCTGAGAGAAAAGTGTGTCTGAAAGCCGCCTTCAACTAGCTTGTTGGGAACACAAATTTTCTTTTCAGTTGCAAACTCCACTCCATACATATATATGGGGAGGTACTAGCTCCAACACGGTTTTACAGTGAAAACTGCAGGAACTTCAAACAGGAACTAGGAAACAGACTGAGAAACCAGAGTAATAGTTTCTAATGCAACCCGTTCCCTTTGTGCTAGATGAACGAAATTCTCTCCACATGCTCAGATCTGAGAGATAAGTGTGTGTGAAAGCCGTCCTTCACCTAGCTTGTTGGGAACACAACGTTACTTTTCACTTGGAAACCCCAATCCATATATATATATATGGTGGTACAAGCTCCAACTCGGTTTTACAGTGAAAACTGCAGGAACTTCAAACCAGAACTAGGAAACAGACTGTGAAACCAGAGTAAAAGTTTCACCTGCAACCCGTTCCCTTTGTGCTAGATGAACGAAAGTCTCTCGACATGCTCAGTTCTGAGAGATAATTGTGTGTGAAAGCCGTCCTTCACCTAGCATGTTGGGAACACAAAGTTTCTTTTCACTTGCAAACACACCTCCATAACTATATATGGGGAGGTACTAGCTCCAACTCTGTTTTACAGTGAAAACTGCAGGAATTTCAAACCGGCACAAGGAAACAGACTGAGAAACCAGAGTAAAAGTTTCTCCTGCAACCCGTTCCCTTTGTGCTAGATGAAAGATCTTCTCTCCACATGCTCAGTTCTAAGAGAAAATTGTGTGTGAAAACCGTCCTTCACCTAGGTTGTTGGGAACACCAAGATACTTTTCAGTTGCAAACTGCACTCCATACATATATATGGGGAGGTAAGAGCTCCAACTCGGTTTTACAGTGAAAACTGCAGGAACTTCAAACCGGTAGTAGGAAACAGTCTGAGAAACCAGAGAAAAGTTTCTCCTGCAACCCGTTCCTTTGTGCTAGATGAACGAACGTCTCTCCACATGCTCAGTTCTGAGAAATAAGTGTGTGTGAAAGCCGTCCTTCACTTAACTTGTTAGGAACACAAATTTTCTTTTCACTTGCAAATTCCACTCCATAAATATATATGGGGAGGTACGAGCTCCAACTCTGTTTTACAGTGAAAACTGCAGGAACTTCAAAACGGCACTAGGATACAGATTGAGAAACCAGAGTAAAAGTTTCTCCTGCATCCCGTTCCATTTGTGCTAGATGAACGAACGTCTATCCAAATGCTCATTTCTGAGGGATATGTGTGTGTGAAAGCCGTCCTTCAATTAACTTGTTGGGAACACAAAGTTTCTTGTCACTTGCAAACTCCAATCCATACATATATATGGGGAGGTACGAGCTCCAACTCGGTTTTACAGTGAAAAATGCAGGAACTTCAAACCGGCACTAGGAAACAGACTGAGAAACCAGAGTAAAGGTTTCTCCTGCAACCCTTTCCCGTTGTGCTAGATGAACGAACGTCTTTCCACATGCTCAGTTCTGAGAGATAAGTGTGTGAAAAAGCCAACTTGACCTAGCTTGTTGGGAACACAAAGTTTCTTTTCAGTTGCAAACTCCACTCCATACATATATATGGGCAGGTACAAGCTCCAACTCGGTTTTACAGTGAAAACTACAGTAACATCAAAACGGCACTAGGAAACAGACTGAGAATCCAGAACAAAAGTTTCTCCTGCAACCATTTCCCTTTGTGCTAGATGAACGAACGTCTCTCCACATGCTCAGTTCTGAGAGATAACTGTGTGTAAAACCCATCCTTCACCTAGCATATTGGGAACACAAAGTTTCTTTTCACTTGCAAACACCCCTCCATACATATATATGGGGAGGTACTAACTCCAACTCTGTTTTACAGTGAAAACTGCAGGAACTTCAAACCTTCAGTAGGAAACAGACTGAGAAACCATAGTAAAAGTTTCTCCTGCTACCAATTCCCTTTGTGCTAGATGAACGAAAGTCTTTCCACTTGCTGAGTTCTGGGAGATAATTGTGTGTGAAAGCGGTACTTCACCTAGCTTGTTGGGAACACAAAGTTTCTTTTAAGTTGCAAAATCCACTCCATACATATATATGGGGAGGTACGAGCTCCAACTCTTTTTACAGTGAAAACTGCAGGAAATTCAAACCAGCAGTAAGAAACAGACTGAGATCCAGAGTAAAAGTTTCTCCTGCAAACCGTTCCTTTGTTCTAGATGAACGAAAGTCTCTCCACATGCTCAGTTCTAAGAGAAAATTGTGTGTGAAAGCCGTCCTTCACCTAGGTTGTTGGGAACACAAACTTTCTTTACATTTGCCAACTCCACTAAATAAATATATATGGGGAAGTACGAGCTCCAACTCGGTTTTACAGTGAAAACTGCAGGAACTTCAAAACGGCACTAGGATACAGACTGAGAAACCAGAGTAAAAGTTTCTCCTGCATCCCGTTCCATTTGTGCTAGATGAACGAACGTCTATCCAAATGCTCATTTCTGAGGGATATGTGTGTGTGAAAGCCGTCCTTCAATTAACTTGTTGGGAACACAAAGTTTCTTGTCACTTGCAAACTCCAATCCATACATATATATGGGGAGGTACGAGCTCCAACTCGGTTTTACAGTGAAAAATGCAGGAACTTCAAACCGGCACTAGGAAACAGACTGAGAAACCAGAGTAAAGGTTTCTCCTGCAACCCTTTCCCGTTGTGCTAGATGAACGAACGTCTTTCCACATGCTCAGTTCTGAGAGATAAGTGTGTGAAAAAGCCAACTTGACCTAGCTTGTTGGGAACACAAAGTTTCTTTTCAGTTGCAAACTCCACTCCATACATATATATGGGCAGGTACAAGCTCCAACTCGGTTTTACAGTGAAAACTGCAGTAACATCAAAACGGCACTAGGAAACAGACTGAGAATCCAGAAGAAAAGTTTCTCCTGCAACCATTTCCCTTTGTGCTAGATGAACGAACGTCTCTCCACATGCTCAGTTCTGAGAGATAAGTGTGTGTAAAACCCATCCTTCACCTAGCATATTGGGAACACAAAGTTTCTTTTCACTTGCAAACACCCCTCCATACATATATATGGGGAGGTACAAACTCCAACTCTGTTTTACAGTGAAAACTGCAGGAACTTCAAACCTTCAGTAGGAAACAGACTGAGAAACCAGAGTAAAAGTTTCTCCTGCTATCAATTCCCTTTGTGCTAGATGAAGGAAAGTCTTTCCACTTGCTGAGTTCTGGGAGATAAGTGTGTGTGAAAGCGGTACTTCACCTAGCTTGTTGGGAACACAAAGTTTCTTTTAAGTTGCAAAATCCACTCCATACATATATATGGGGAGGTACGAACTCCAACTCTTTTTACAGTGAAAACTGCAGGAAATTCAAACCAGCAGTAAGAAACAGACTGAGATCCAGAGTAAAAGTTTCTCCTGCAAACCGTTCCTTTGTTCTAGATGAACGAAAGTCTCTCCACATGCTCAGTTCTAAGAGAAAATTGTGTGTGAAAGCCGTCCTTCACCTAGGTTGTTGGGAACACAAAGTTTCTTTTCATTTGCCAACTCCACTAAATAAATATATATGGGGAAGTACGAGCTCCAACTCGGTTTTACAGTGAA
Organism: Camelus bactrianus; assembly: GCF_048773025.1. Lineage (NCBI taxonomy): Eukaryota > Metazoa > Chordata > Mammalia > Artiodactyla > Camelidae > Camelus > Camelus bactrianus. The sequence continues at coordinate 136,388,961 of NC_133539.1, read as the reverse complement.
AACTGCAGGAACTTCAAACCGGCACTAGGAAACAGCCTGAGAAATCAGAGTAAAAGTTTCTCCTGCAACCCGTTCCCTTTGTGTTAGATGAACGAAAGTCTCTCCACATGCTCAGTTCTGAGAGACAAGTGTGTGTGAAACCGTACTTCACCTAGCTTTTTGGGAACACAAAGCTTCTTTTCACTTGCAAAACCAATCCATACATATATATGGGGAAGTACGAGCTCCAACACGTTTTTACAGTGAAAACTGCAGGAACTTCAAACCGGCACTAGGAAACAGACTGAGAAACCAGAGTAAAGTTTTCTCCTGCAACCCGTTCCCTTTGTTCTAGATGAACGAACGTCTCTCCACATGCTCAGTTCTGAGAGATATGTGTGTGTGAAAGCCGTCCTTCAAATAGCTTGTTGGGAACACAAAGTTACTTTTCAGTTGCAAACTCCACTCCATACAAATATATGGGGAGGTACGAACTCCAACTCGGTTTTACAGTGAAAAGTGCAGTAACTTCAAACCGGCACTAGGAAAAAAACTGAGAAACCAGAGTAAAATTTCTCCTGCAACACGTTCCATTTGTGCTAGAAGAACGAACGTCTCTCCACATGCTCAGTTCTGAGAGATAAGTTTGTGTGAAAGTCATCCTTCACCTAGCTTGTTGGGAACACAAATTTTCTTTTCAGATGCAAACTCCACTCCATACATATATATGGGTAGGTACGAGCTCCAACTCGGTTTTACAGTGAAAATTGTAGGAACTTCAAACCGGCACTAGGAAACAGACTGAGAAAGCAGAGTAAATGTTTCTCCTGCAACCCGTTACCTTTGTGCTAGATGAACGAACGTCTCTCCACATGCTCAGTTCTGAGAAATAAGTGTGTGTGAAAGCCGTCCTTCACCTAGCTTGTTGGGAACACAAAGTTTTTTTTCAGTTGCAAACTCCACTCCATACTTATATATGGGCAGGTACGAGCTCCAACTCAGTTTTACAGTGAAAACTGCTGGAACTTCAAACCGGCACTAGGAAAGAGACTGAGAAACTAGAGTAAATGTTTCACCTGCAAAACGTTCCCTTTGTGCTAGATGAACGAACGTCTCACCACATGCTCAGTTCTGAGAGAAAATTGTGTGTTAAAGCCGTCCTTCACCTAGCTTGTTTGGAACACAAAATTTCTTTTCATTTGCAAACTCCACTCCATACATATATATGGGGAGTTACGAAATCCAACTCGGTTTTACAGTGAAAACTGCTGGAACTTCAAACAAGCACTAGGAAAAAGACTGAGATACCAGAGTAAATGTTTCTCCTGCAACCCGTTCCCTTTGTGCTAGATGCACGAACGTCTCTCCACATGCTCATTTCTGAGAGTTAAGTGTGTGTGAAAGCCGACCTTCACCTATCTTGTTGGAAACACAAAGTTTCTTTTCAATTGCATACTCCACTGCATACATATATATGGGGATGTACGAGCTCCAACTCGGTTTTACAGTGAAAACTGCAGGAACTTCAAACCGGCACTAGGAAACACACTGAGAATCCAGAGTAAATGTTTCTCCTGCAACCCGTTCCCTTTGTGCTAGATGAACGAACGTCTCTCCACATGCTCAGTTCTGAGATATATGTGTGTGTGAAAGCCGCACTTCACCTTTCTTGTTGGGAACACAAAGTTTCTTTTCAGTTGCAAACTCCACTCCCTACATATATATGGGGAGGTACGAGCTCCAACTCGTTTTTACAGTGAAAACTGCAGTAAATTCAAACCGGCACTAGGAAACAGACTGAGAAACCAGAGTAAAAGTTTCTCCTGCAACCCGTTCCCTTTGTGCTAGATGAACGAACGTCTCTCCACATGCTCAGTTCTGAGAGATAATTGTGTGTGAAAGCCGTCCTTCACCTTGCTTGTTGGGAACACAAATTTTCTTTTCAGTTGCAAACTCCAATCCATACATATATATGGGGAGGTTCTAGCTCCAACACGGTTTTACAGTGAAAACTGCAGGAACTTCAAATTGGCACTAGGAAACAGAATGAGAAACCAGAGAAAAAGTTTCTCCTGCAACCCGTTCCCATTGTGCTAGATGAAAGAACGTCTGCCCACATGCTCAGTCCTTAGAGATATGTTGTGTGAAAGCCGTCCTTCAAAAAACTTGTTGGGAACACAAAGTTTCTTTTCAGTTGCAATCTCCACTCCATACATATATATGGGGAGGTACGAGTTCCAACTCGGTTTTACAGTGAAAACTGCTGGAACTTCAAACCGGCACTAGGAAACAGACTGAGAATGCTGAGTAAATGTTTCTCCTGCAACCCGTTCCCTTTTTGTTAGATGAACGAACGTCTATTCACATGCTCAGTTCTGAGAGTTAAGTGTGTGTGAAAGCCTTCCTTCACGTTGCTTGTTGGGAACACAAAAATTCTTTTCAGTTTCAAACCCCACTCCATACATATATTTGGGGAAGTACGAGCTCCAAATCTTTTTTACAGTGAAAACTGCTGGAACTTCAAACCGGCACTAGGAAACAGACAGAGAAACCAGAGTATATATTTCTCCTGCAACCCGTTCCCTTGGTGCTAGATGAACGAACGTCTCTCCACTTGCTCAGTTCTGAGAGATAAGTGGGAGTGAAAGCCGTCCTTCACCTAGTTTGTTGGGAACACAAAGTTTCTTTTCAGTTGCAAACCCCACTCCATACATATATATGGGGAGGTACGAGCTCCAACTCAGGTTTACACTGAAAACTGCAGGAACTTCAAACCGGCACTAGGAAACAGCCTGAGAAATCAGAGTAAAAGTTTCTCCTGCAAACAGTTCCCTTTGTGCTAGATGAACGAACGTCTCTCCACATGCTCTTTTCTGAGAGATATGTGTGTGTGAAAGCCGTCCTTCACCTAGCATGTTGGGAATACAAAGTTTCTTTTCAGATGCAAACTCCAATCCATACATATATATGGGGATGTACGAGCTCCAACTCAGTTTTACAGTGAAAACTGCAGGAACTTCAAACCTGCACTAGGAAACAGACTGAGAATCCAGAGAAAAACTTTTTCCTGCAACACGTTCTCTTTGTGCTAGATGAACGAACGTCTCTCCACATGCTCAGTTCTGAGAGATAAGTGTGTGTGAAAGCCGTCCTTCACCTAGCTTGTTGGGAACAAAAAGGTCCTTTTCAGTTGCAAACTCCACTCCATACATATATATGGGGAGGTACAAGCTCCAACACGGTTTTAAAGTGAAAAATGCAGGAAATTCAAACCGGCACTAGGAAACAGACTGAGATACCTGAGTAATAGTTTCTCCTGCAACCCGTTCCCTTTGTGCTATATGAACGAATGTCTGTCCACATGCTCTGTTCTGAGAGAAAAGTGTGTGTGAAATCCGTCCTTCAAATAGCTTGTTGGGAACACAAAGTTTCTTTTCATTTGCCAACTCCACTAAATAAATATATATGGGGAAGTACGAGCTCCAACTCGGTTTTACAGTGAAAACTGCAGGAACTTCAAACCGGCACTAGGAAACAACCTGAGAAATCAGAGTAAAAGTTTCTCCTGCAACCCGTTCCCTTTGTGCTAGATGAACGAAAGTCTCTCCACATGCTCAGTTCTGAGAGACAAGTGTGTGTGAAACCGAACTTCACCTAGCTTTTTGGGAACACAAAGCTTCTTTTCACTTGCAAAACCAATCCATACATATATATGGGGAGGTACGAGCTCCAACACGTTTTTACAGTGAAAACTGCAGGAACTTCAAACCGGCACTAGGAAACAGACTGAGAAACCAGAGTAAAGTTTGCTCCTGCAACCCGTTCCCTTTGTTCTAGATGAACGAACGTCTCTCCACATGCTCAGTTCTGAGAGATATGTGTGTGTGAAAGCCGTCCTTCAAATAGCTTGTTGGGAACACAAAGTTACTTTTCAGTTGCAAACTCCACTCCATACAAATATATGGGGAGGTACGAGCTCCAACTCGGTTTTACAGTGAAAACTGCAGTAACTTCAAACCGGCACTAGGAAAAAAACTGAGAAACCAGAGTAAAATTTCTCCTGCAACACGTTCCATTTGTGCTAGAAGAACGAACGTCTCTCCACATGCTCAGTTCTGAGAGATAAGTTTGTGTGAAAGTCGTCCTTCACCTAGCTTGTTGGGAACACAAATTTTCTTTTCAGATGCAAACTCCACTCCATACATATATATGGGTAGGTACGAGCTCCAACTCGGTTTTACAGTGAAAATTGTAGGAACTTCAAACCGGCACTAGGAAACAGACTGAGAATGCAGAGTAAATGTTTCTCCTGCAACCCGTTAACTTTGTGCTAGATGAACGAACGTCTCTCCACATGCTCAGTTCTGAGAAATAAGTGTGTGTGAAAGCCGTCCTTCACCTAGCTTGTTGGGAACACAAAGTTTTTTTTCAGTTGCAAACTCCACACCATACTTATATATGGGCAGGTACGAGCTCCAACTCAGTTTTACAGTGAAAACTGCTGGAACTTCAAACCGGCACTAGGAAACTGACTGAGAAACCAGAGTAAATGTTTCTCCTGCAACCCGTTCCCTTTGTGCTAGATGCACGAACGTCTCTCCACATGCTCATTTCTGAGAGATAAGTGTGTGTGAAAGCCGACCTTCACCTAGCTTGTTGGAAACACAAAGTTTCTTTTCAATTGCATACTCCACTGCATACATATATATGGGGATGTACGAGCTCCAACTCGGTTTTACAGTGAAAACTGCAGGAACTTCAAACCGGCACTAGGAAACAGACTGAGAAACCAGAGTAAATGTTTCTCCTGCAACCCGTTCCCTTTGTGCTAGATGAACGAACGTCTCTCCACATGCTCAGTTCTGAGAGATATGTGTGTGTGAAAGCCACACTTCACCTTGCTTGTTGGGAACACAAAGTTTCTTTTCAGTTGCAAAATCCACGCCCTACATATATATGGGGAGGTACGAGCTCCAAATCGTTTTTACAGTGAAAACTGCAGTAACTTCAAACCGGCACTAGGAAACAGACTGAGAAACCAGAGTAAAAGTTTCTCCTGCAACCCGTTCCCTTTGTGTTAGATGAAAGAACATCTGCCCACATGATCAGTCCTGAGAGATATGTTGTGTGAAAGCCGTCCATCAAAAAACTTGTTGGGAACACAAAGTTTCTTTTCAGTTGCAATCTCCACTCCATACATATATATGGGGAGGTACTAGTTCCAACTCGGTTTTACAGTGAAAACTGCTGGAACTTCAAACCGGCACTAGGAAACAGACTGAGAATGCTGAGTAAATGTTTCTCCTGCAACCCGTTCCCTTTTTGTTAGATGAACGAACGTCTATCCACATGCTCAGTTCTGAGAGATAAGTGTGTGTGAAAGCCTTCCTTCACGTTGCTTGTTGGGAACACAAATTTTCTTTTCAGTTTCAAACCCCACTCCATACATTTATTTGGGGATGTACGAGCTCCAAATCTTTTTTACAGTGAAAACTGCTGGAACTTCAAACCGGCACTAGGAAACAGACAGAGAAACCAGAGTATATATTTCTCCTGCAACCCGTTCCCTTGGTGCTAGATGAACGAACGTCTCTCCACTTGCTCAGTTCTGAGAGATAAGTGGGAGTGAAAGCCGTCCTTCACCTAGTTTGTTGGGAACACAAAGTTTCTTTTCAGTTGCAAACCCCACTCCATACATATATATGGGGAGGTACGAGCTCCAACTCAGGTTTACACTGAAAACTGCAGGAACTTCAAACCTGCACTAGGAAACAGCCTGAGAAATCAGAGTAAAAATTTCTCCTGCAACCCGTTCCCTTTGTGCTAGATGAACGAAAGTCTCTCCACATGCTCAGTTCTGAGAGACAAGTGTGTGTGAAAGCCGTCCTTCACCTAGATTTTTGGGAACACAAAGCTTCTTTTCACTTGCAAAATCAATCCATACATATATATCGGGAGGTACGAGCTCCAACTCGGTTTTACATTGAAAACTGCAGGATCTTCAAACCTGCACTATGAAACAGACTGAGAATCCAGAGTAAAAGTTTCCCCTGCAAACAGTTCCCTTTGTGCTAGATGAACGAACGTCTCTCCAAATGCTCAGTTCTGAGAGATAAGTGTGTGTGAAAGCCGTCCTTCACCTAGCTTGTTGGGAACACAAAGTTTCTTTTCAGTTGCAAACCCCACTCCATACATATATATGGGGAGGTACGAGCTCCAACTCAGTTTTACACTGATAACTGCAGGAACTTCAAACCGGCACTAAGAAACAGCCTGAGAAATCAGAGTAAAAGTTTCTCCTGCAACCCGTTCCCTTTGTGCTAGATGAACGAACGTCTCTCCACATGCTCAGTTCTGAGAGACAATGTGTGTGAAAGCCGTCCTTCACCTAGATAATTGGGAACACAAAGCTTCTTTTCACTTGCAAAACCAATCCATACATATATATGGGGAGGTACGAGCTCCAACTCGGTTTTAAAGTGAAAACTGCTGTAACTTCAAACCGGCACTAGGGAACAGACTGAGTAACCAGAGAAAAATTTCCCCTGCAAACCGTTCCCTTTGTGCTAGATGAACGAACGTCTCTCCACATGCTCAATTCTGAGAGATAATTGTGTGTGAAAGCCGTCCTTCACCTAGCTTGTTGGGAACACAAAGTTTCTTTTCAGTTGCAAACACCATTTCTTACATATATATGGTGAGGTACGAGCTCCAAGTCTGTTTTACAGTGAAAAATGCAGGAACTTCAATACGGCGCTAGGAAAAAGATTGAGAATCCTGAAAATGTTTCTCCTGCAACCCGTTCCATTTGTGCAAGATGAACGAACGTCTCTCCACATGCTCAGTTCTGAGAGCAAAGTGTGTGTGAAAGCCGTCCTTCAACTAGCTTGTTGGGAAAACAAAGTTTCTTTTCAGTTGCTAACTCCACTCCATACATATATATGGGTAGGTACGAGCTCCAACTCGGTTTTACAGTGAAAACTGCTGGAAATTCAAACCGGCAGTTGGAAACAGACTGAGAAACCAGAGTAAAAGTTTCCCCTGCAACACGTTCCCTTTGTGCTAGATGAACGAACGTCTCTCCACATGCTCAGTTCTGAGAGAAAAGTGTCTGTGAAAGCCGTTCATCAACTAGCTTGTTGGGAACACAAAGTTTCTTTTCACTTGCAAACTCCACTCCATACATATATATGGCGAAGTACGAGCTCCAACTCGGTTTTACAGTGAAAAGTGCAGGAACTTCAAACCGGCACTAGGAAACAGACTGAGAAACCAGAGTAAAAATTTGCCTGCAAACCTTTCCCTTTGTGCTAGATGAATGAACGTCTCTCCACATGCTCAGTTCTGAGAGAAAAGTGTGTGTGAAAGCCGTCCTTCAAATAGATGGTGGGAACACTAAGTTTCTTTTCAGTTGCAAACTCCAATCCATACATATATATGGGGAGGTACGATCTCCAACTCGGTTTTACAGTGAAAACTGCAGGAACTTCATACCGGCAAAAGGAAACACACTGAGAAACCAGAGTATAATTTCTCCTGCAACCCGTTCCCTTTGTGCTAGATGAACGAACGTCTCTCCTCATGCTCAGTTCTGAGAGATCAATGTGTGTGAAAGTAGTCCTTCAACTATCTTGTTGGGAACACAAAGAATCTTTTCAGTTGCAAACTCCACTCCATACATATATATGGGGAGGTACGAGCTCCAACTCGGTTTTACAGTGAAAACTGCAGGAACATCAAACCGGCACTAGGAAACAGACTGAGTAACCACAGTAAAAGTTTCCCCTGCAAACCTTTCCCTTTGTGCTAGATGAACGAACGTGTCTCCACATGCTCAGTTCGGAGAGATAAGTGTGTGTGAAAGCCGTCCTTCACCTAGATTGTTGGGAACAGAAAGTTTCTTTTCAGTTGCAAACTCCACTCCATACATATATATGGGGAGGTACGCGCTCCAACTCGATTTTACAGTGAAAACTGCAGTAAATTCAAACCGGCACTAGGAAAAAAACTGAGAAACCAGAGTATAATTTCTCCTGCAACACGTTCCTTTGGTGCTAGAAGAACGAACGTCTCTCCACATGCTCAGTTCTGAGAGATAAGTGTGTGTGAAAGCCGTCCTTCACATAGCTTGTTGGGAACACAAATTTCCTTTTCAGTTGCAAACTCCACTCCATACATATATATGGGGAGGTTCTAGCTCCAACTCGGTTTTAAAATGAAAACTGCATTAACATCCAACCGGCACTAGGAAATAGACTGAGAAACGAGAGTATAAGTTTCTCCTGCAACCCGTTACCTTTGTGCTAGATGAAAGAAAGTCTCCCAATATGCTCAGTCCTGAGAGTTATGTGTGTGTGAAAGCCGTCCTTCACCTAGCTTGTTGGGAACACAAAGTTTCTTTTCAGTTGCAAACTCCATTCCTTACACATATATGGGGAGGTACGAGCTCCAACTCGGTTTTAAAGTGAAAATTTCTGGAACTTCAAACCGGCACTAGGAAACAGACTGAGAAACCAGAGAAAATGATTCACCTGCAACCCGTTCCCTTTGTGCTAGATGAACGAACGTCTCTCCACATGCTCAGTTCTGAGAGATAAGTGTGTGTGAAAGCCGTCCTTCACCTAGCTTGTTGGAAACACAAAGTTTCTTTTCACATGCAAACTCCACTCCATACATATATATGGGGAGGTACGAGCTCCAACTCGGTTTTACAGTGAAAACTGCAGGAACTTCAAACCGGCACTAGGAAACAGACAGAGAAACCAGAGTATAAGTTTCTCCTGCAACCCGTTCCCTTTGTGCTAGACGAACGAACGTCTCTCCACATGCTCAGTTCTGAGAGATAAGTGTGTGTGAAAGCCGTCCTTCACCTAGCTTGTTGGGAACACATAGTTTCTTTTAAGTTGCCAACTCCAATCCATCAATATATATAGGGAGGTACGAGCTCCAACTCTGTTTTACAGTGAAAACTGCAGGAATTTCAAACCGGAGCTAGGAAACACACTGAGAATCCAGAGTAACAGTTTCTCCTGCAACCCGTTCCTTTTATGCTAGGTGAACGAACGTCTCTCCACATGCTCAGTACTGAGAGAAAAGTGGGTGTGAAAGCCCTCATTCACCTAGCTTGTTGGGAACACAAATTTTTTTTTCACTTGCTAACTCCATTCCATACATATATATGGGGAGGTACGAGCTCCAATTCGGCTTTACAGTGAAAACTGCACTAAATTCAAAAAACACTAAGAAAAAGAGTGAGAAACCAGAGTAAAAGTTTCTCCTGCAACCCGTTCTCTTTGTGCTAGATGTACGAACGTCTCTCCACATGCTCAGGTCTGAGAGAAATGTGTGTGTGAAAGCCGTCCTTCAAATAGCTTGTTGGGAACACAAAGTTTCTTTTCAGTTGCAAACTCCATTCCATACATATATATGGGGAGGTATGATCTCCATCTCGGTTTTACAGTGAAAACTCCTGGAACTTCAAACCGACACTAGGAAACACACTGAGAAACCAGAGTAAATGTTTCTCCTGCAACCCGTTCCCTTTGTGCTAGATGAACGAACGTCTCTCCACCTGCTCAGTTCTGAGAGATAAGTGTGTGTGAAAGCCGTACTTCACCTAGCTTGTTGGGAACACAAAGTTTCTTTTCACTTGCAAACTCCAATCCATACATATATATGGGGAGGTACGAGCTCCAACTCGGTTTTAAAGTGAAAATTGCTGTAACTTCAAACCGGCACTAGGGAACAGACTGAGAAACCAGAGAAAAATTTCCCCTGCAAACCGTTCCCTTTGTGCTAGATGAACGAACGTCTCTGCACATGCTCAATTCTGAGAGATAATTGTGTGTGAAAGCCGTCCTTCACCTAGCTTGTTGGGAACACAAAGTTTCTTTTCAGTTGCAAACACCATTTCTTACATATATATGGTGAGGTACGAGCTCCAACTCTGTTTTACAGTGAAAAATGCAGGAACTTCAATACGGCGCTAGGAAAAAGATTGAGAATCCTGAAAATGTTTCTCCTGCAACCCGTTCCATTTGTGCAAGATGAACGAACGTCTCTCCACATGCTCAGTTCTGAGAGCAAAGTGTGTGTGAAAGCCGTCCTTCAACTAGCTTGCTGGGAAAACAAAGTTTCTTTTCAGTTGCTAACTCCACTCCATACATATATATGGGTAGGTACGAGTTCCAACTCGGTTTTACAGTGAAAACTGCTGGAAATACAAACCGGCAGTTGGAAACAGACTGAGAAACCAGAGTAAAAGTTTCCCCTGCAACACGTTCCCTTTGTGCTAGATGAACGAACGTCTCTCCACATGCTCAGTTCTGAGAGAAAAGTGTGTGTGTAAGCCGTCCTTCAAATAGTTGGTGGGAACACTAAGTTTCTTTTCAGTTGCAAACTCCACTCCATACATATATATGGCGAAGTACGAGCTCCAACTCGGTTTTACAGTGAAAAATGCAGTAACTTCAAACCGGAACTAGGAAACAGACTGAGAAACCAGAGTAAAAATTTCCCCTGCAAACCTTTCCCTTTGTGCTAGATGAATGAACGTCTCTCCACATGCTCAGTTCTGAGAGAAAAGTGTGTGTGAAAGCCGTCCTTCAAATAGTTGGTGGGAACACTAAGTTTCTTTTCAGTTGCAAACTCCACTCCATACATATATATGGGGAGGTACGAGCTCCAACTCGGTTTTAAAGTGAAAATTGCTGTAACTTCAAACCGGCACTAGGGAACAGACTGAGAAACCAGAGAAAAATTTCCCCTGCAAACCGTTCCCTTTGTGCTAGATGAACGAACGTCTCTGCACATGCTCAATTCTGAGAGATAATTGTGTGTGAAAGCCGTCCTTCACCTAGCTTGTTGGGAACACAAAGTTTCTTTTCAGTTGCAAACACCATTTCTTACATATATATGGTGAGGTACGAGCTCCAACTCTGTTTTACAGTGAAAAATGCAGGAACTTCAATACGGCGCTAGGAAAAAGATTGAGAATCCTGAAAATGTTTCTCCTGCAACCCGTTCCATTTGTGCAAGATGAACGAACGTCTCTCCACATGCTCAGTTCTGAGAGCAAAGTGTGTGTGAAAGCCGTCCTTCAACTAGCTTGCTGGGAAAACAAAGTTTCTTTTCAGTTGCTAACTCCACTCCATACATATATATGGGTAGGTACGAGTTCCAACTCGGTTTTACAGTGAAAACTGCTGGAAATTCAAACCGGCAGTTGGAAACAGACTGAGAAACCAGAGTAAAAGTTTCCCCTGCAACACGTTCCCTTTGTGCTAGATGAACGAACGTCTCTCCACATGCTCAGTTCTGAGAGAAAAGTGTGTGTGTAAGCCGTCCTTCAAATAGTTGGTGGGAACACTAAGTTTCTTTTCAGTTGCAAACTCCACTCCATACATATATATGGCGAAGTACGAGCTCCAACTCGGTTTTACAGTGAAAAATGCAGTAACTTCAAACCGGAACTAGGAAACAGACTGAGAAACCAGAGTAAAAATTTCCCCTGCAAACCTTTCCCTTTGTGCTAGATGAATGAACGTCTCTCCACATGCTCAGTTCTGAGAGAAAAGTGTGTGTGAAAGCCGTCCTTCAAATAGTTGGTGGGAACACTAAGTTTCTTTTCAGTTGCAAACTCCACTCCATACATATATATGGGCAGGTACAAGCTCCAACTCGGTTTTACAGTGAAAACTGCAGTAACATCAAAACGGCACTAGGAAACAGACTGAGAATCCAGAAGAAAAGTTTCTCCTGCAACCATTTCCCTTTGTGCTAGATGAACGAACGTCTCTCCACATGCTCAGTTCTGAGAGATAAGTGTGTGTAAAACCCATCCTTCACCTAGCATATTGGGAACACAAAGTTTCTTTTAATTTGCCAACTCCACTAAATAAATATATATGGGGAGGTACGAGCTCCAACTCTTTTTACAGTGAAAACTGCAGGAAATTCAAACCAGCAGTAAGAAACAGACTGAGATCCAGAGTAAAAGTTTCTCCTGCAAACCGTTCCTTTGTTCTAGATGAACGAAAGTCTCTCCACATGCTCAGTTCTAAGAGAAAATTGTGTGTGAAAGCCGTCCTTCACCTAGGTTGTTGGGAACACAAAGTTTCTTTTCATTTGCCAACTCCACTAAATAAATATATATGGGGAAGTACGAGCTCCAACTCGGTTTTACAGTGAAAACTGCAGGAACTTCAAAACGGCACTAGGATACAGACTGAGAAACCAGAGTAAAAGTTTCTCCTGCATCCCGTTCCATTTGTGCTAGATGAAAGAACGTCTATCCAAATGCTAATTTCTGAGGGATATGTGTGTGTGAAAGCCGTCCTTCAATTAACTTGTTGGGAACACAAAGTTTCTTGTCACTTGCAAACTCCAATCCATACATATATATGGGGAGGTACGAGCTCCAACTCTGTTTTACAGTGAAAAATGCAGGAACTTCAAACCGGCACTAGGAAACAGACTGAGAAACCAGAGTAAAGGTTTCTCCTGCAACCCTTTCCCGTTGTGCTAGATGAACGAACGTCTTTCCACATGCTCAGTTCTGAGAGATAAGTGTGTGAAAAAGCCAACTTGACCTAGCTTGTTGGGAACACAAAGTTTCTTTTCAGTTGCAAACTCCACTCCATACATATATATGGGCAGGTACAAGCTCCAACTCGGTTTTACAGTGAAAACTGCAGTAACATCAAAACGGCACTAGGAAACAGACTGAGAATCCAGAAGAAAAGTTTCTCCTGCAACCATTTCCCTTTGTGCTAGATGAACGAACGTCTCTCCACATGCTCAGTTCTGAGAGATAAGTGTGTGTAAAACCCATCCTTCACCTAGCATATTGGGAACACAAAGTTTCTTTTCACTTGCAAACACCCCTCCATACATATATATGGGGAGGTACTAACTCCAACTCTGTTTTACAGTGAAAACTGCAGGAACTTCAAACCTTCAGTAGGAAACAGACTGAGAAACCAGAGTAAAAGTTTCTCCTGCTACCAATTCCCTTTGTGCTAGATGAACGAAAGTCTTTCCACTTGCTGAGTTCTGGGAGATAAGTGTGTGTGAAAGCGGTACTTCACCTAGCTTGTTGGGAACACAAAGTTTCTTTGAAGTTGCAAAATCCACTCCATACATATATATGGGGAGGTACGAGCTCCAACTCTTTTTACAGTGAAAACTGCAGGAAATTCAAACCAGCAGTAAGAAACAGACTGAGATCCAGAGTAAAAGTTTCTCCTGCAAACCGTTCCGTTGTTCTAGATGAACGAAAGTCTCTCCACATGCTCAGTTCTAAGAGAAAATTGTGTGTGAAAGCCGTCCTTCACCTAGGTTGTTGGGAACACAAAGTTTCTTTTCATTTGCCAACTCCACTAAATAAATATATATGGGGAAGTACGAGCTCCAACTCGGTTTTACAGTGAAAACTGCAGGAACTTCAAACCGGCACTAGGAAACAGCCTGATAAATCAGAGTAAAATTTCTCCTGCAACCCGTTCCCTTTGTGTTAGATGAACGAAAGTCTCTCCACATGCTCAGTTCTGAGAGACAAGTGTGTGTGAAACCGTCCTTCACCTAGCTTTTTGGGAACACAAAGCTTCTTTTCACTTGCAAAACCAATCCATACATATATATGGGGAGGTACGAGCTCCAACACGTTTTTACAGTGAAAACTGCAGGAACTTCAAACCGGCACTAGGAAACAGACTGAGAAACCAGAGTAAAGTTTGCTCCTGCAACCCGTTCCCTTTGTTCTAGATGAACGAACGTCTCTCCACATGCTCAGTTCTGAGAGATATGTGTGTGTGAAAGCCGTCCTTCAAATAGCTTGTTGGGAACACAAAGTTACTTTTCAGTTGCAAACTCCACTCCATACAAATATATGGGGAGGTACGAGTTCCAACTCGGTTTTACAGTGAAAAGTGCAGTAACTTCAAACCGGCACTAGGAAAAAAACTAAGAAACCAGAGTAAAATTTCTCCTGCAACACGTTCCATTTGTGCTAGAAGAACGAACGTCTCTCCACATGCTCAGTTCTGAGAGATAAGTTTGTGTGAAAGTCGTCCTTCACCTAGCTTGTTGGGAACACAAATTTTCTTTTCAGATGCAAACTCCACTCCATACATATATATGGGTAGGTACGAGCTCCAACTAGGTTTTACAGTGAAAATTGTAGGAACTTCAAACCGGCACTAGGAAACAGACTGAGAAAGCAGAGTAAATGTTTCTCTTGCAACCCGTTATCTTTGTGCTAGATGAACGAACGTCTCTCCACATGCTCAGTTCTGAGAAATAAGTGTGTGTGAAAGCCGACCTTCACCTAGCTTTTTGGGAACACAAAGTTTTTTTTCAGTTGCAAACTCCACTCCATACTTATATATGGGCAGGTACGAGCTCCAACTCAGTTTTACAGTGAAAACTGCTGGAAATTCAAACCGGCACTAGGAAACAGACTGAGAAACCAGAGTAAATGTTTCTCCTGCAAAACGTTCCCTTTGTGCTAGATGAACGAACGTCTCACCACATGCTCAGTTCTGAGAGAAAATTGTGTGTTAAAGCCGTCCTTCACCTAGCTTGTTTGGAACACAAAATTTCTTTTCATTTGCAAACTCCACTCCATACATATATATGGGGAGGTACGAAATCCAACTCGGTTTTACAGTGAAAACTGCTGGAACTTCAAACAAGCACTAGGAAAAAGACTGAGATACCAGAGTAAATGTTTCTCCTGCAACCCGTTCCCTTTGTGCTAGATGCACGAACGTCTCTCCACATGCTCATTTCTGAGAGATAAGTGTGTGTGAAAGCCGACCTTCACCTATCTTGTTGGAAACACAAAGTTTCTTTTCAATTGCATACTCCACTGCATACATATATATGGGGATGTACGAGCTCCAACTCGGTTTTACAGTGAAAACTGCAGGAACTTCAAACCGGCACTAGGAAACACACTGAGAATCCAGAGTAAATGTTTCTCCTGCAACCCGTTCCCTTTGTGCTAGATGAACGAACGTCTCTCCACATGCTCAGTTCTGAGATATATGTGTGTGTGAAAGCCGCACTTCACCTTGCTTGTTGGGAACACAAAGTTTCTTTTCAGTTGCAAACTCCACTCCCTACATATATATGGGGAGGTACGAGCTCCAACTCGTTTTTACAGTGAAAACTGCAGTAATTTCAAACCGGCACTAGGAAACAGACTGAGAAACCAGAGTAAAAGTTTCTCCTGCAACCCGTTCCCTTTGTGCTAGATGAACGAACGTCTCTCCACATGCTCAGTTCTGAGAGATAATTGTGTGTGAAAGCCGTCCTTCACCTTGCTTGTTGGGAACACAAATTTTCTTTTCAGTTGCAAACTCCAATCCATACATATATATGGGGAGGTTCTAGCTCCAACACGGTTTTACAGTGAAAACTGCAGGAACTTCAAATTGGCACTAGGAAACAGAATGAGAAACCAGAGAAAAAGTTTCTCCTGCAACCCGTTCCCTTTGTGCTAGATGAAAGAACGTCTGCCCACATGCTCAGTCCTTAGAGATATGTTGTGTGAAAGCCGTCCTTCAAAAAACTTGTTGGGAACACAAAGTTTCTTTTCAGTTGCAATCTCCACTCCATACATATATATGGGGAGGTACGAGTTCCAACTCGGTTTTACAGTGAAAACTGCTGGAACTTCAAATCGGCACTAGGAAACAGACTGAGAATGCTGAGTAAATGTTTCTCCTGCAACCCGTTCCCTTTTTGTTAGATGAACGAACGTCTATCCACATGCTCAGTTCTGAGAGTTAAGTGTGTGTGAAAGCCTTCCTTCACGTTGCTTGTTGGGAACACAAATTTTCTTTTCAGTTTCAAACCCCACTCCATACATATATTTGGGGAAGTACGAGCTCCAAATCTTTTTTACAGTGAAAACTGCTGGAACTTCAAACCGGCACTAGGAAACAGACAGAGAAACCAGAGTATATATTTCTCCTGCAACCCGTTCCTTTGGTGCTAGATGAACGAACGTCTCTCCACTTGCTCAGTTCTGAGAGATAAGTGGGAGTGAAAGCCGTCCTTCACCTAGTTTGTTGGGAATACAAAGTTTCTTTTCAGTTGCAAACCCCACTCCATACATATATATGGGGAGGTACGAGCTCCAACTCAGGTTTACACTGAAAACTGCAGGAACTTCAAACCGGCACTAGGAAACAGCCTGAGAAATCAGAGTAAAAGTTTCTCCTGCAAACAGTTCCCTTTGTGCTAGATGAACGAACGTCTCTCCACATGCTCTTTTCTGAGAGATATGTGTGTGTGAAAGCCGTCCTTCACCTAGCATGTTGGGAATACAAAGTTTCTTTTCAGATGCAAACTCCAATCCATACATATATATGGGGATGTACGAGCTCCAACTCAGTTTTACAGTGAAAACTGCAGGAACTTCAAACCTGCACTAGGAAACAGACTGAGAATCCAGAGAAAAACTTTTTCCTGCAACACGTTCTCTTTGTGCTAGATGAAAGAACGTCTCTCCACATGCTCAATTATGAGAGAACAGTGTGTGTGAAAGCCGTCCTTCACCTAGCTTTTTGGGAACACAAAGATTCTTTTCAGTTGCAATCTCCACTCCATACATATATATGGGGAGGTACGAGCTCCAACTCGGTTTTACATTGAAAACTGCTGTATCTTCAAACCGGGACTAGGAAACAGACTGAGAAACCAGAGTAAAAGTTTCCCCTGCAAACCGTTCCATTTGTGCTAGATGAACGAACGTCTCTCCACATGCTCAGTTCTGAGAGATAAGTGTGTGTGAAAGCCGTCCTTCACCTAGCTTGTTGGGAACAAAAAGGTCCTTTTCAGTTGCAAACTCCACTCCATACATATATATGGGGAGGTACAAGCTCCAACACGGTTTTAAAGTGAAAAATGCAGGAAATTCAAACCGGCACTAGGAAACAGACTGAGATACCTGAGTAATAGTTTCTCCTGCAACCCGTTCCCTTTGTGCTATATGAACGAATGTCTCTCCACATGCTCTGTTCTGAGAGAAAAGTGTGTGTGAAAGCCGTCCTTCAAATTGCTTGTTGGGAACACAAAGTTTCTTTTCATTTGCCAACTCCACTAAATAAATATATATGGGGAAGTACGAGCTCCAACTCGGTTTTACAGTGAAAACTGCAGGAACTTCAAACCGGCACTAGGAAACAGACTGAGAAACCAGAGTAAAGTTTGCTCCTGCAACCCGTTCCCTTTGTTCTAGATGAACGAACGTCTCTCCACATGCTCAGTTCTGAGAGATATATGTGTGTGAAAGCCGTCCTTCAAATAGTTTGTTGGGAACACAAAGTTACTTTTCAGTTGCAAACTCCACTCCATACAAATATATGGGGAGGTACGAGCTCCAACTCGGTTTTACAGTGAATACTGCAGTAACTTCAAACCGGCACTAGGAAAAAAACTGAGAAACCAGAGTAAAATTTCTCCTGCAACACGTTCCATTTGTGCTAGAAGAACGAACGTCTCTCCACATGCTCAGTTCTGAGAGATAAGTTTGTGTGAAAGTCGTCCTTCACCTAGCTTGTTGGGAACACAAATTTTCTTTTCAGATGCAAACTCCACTCCATACATATATATGGGTAGGTACGAGCTCCAACTCGGTTTTACAGTGAAAATTGTAGGAACTTCAAACCGGCACTAGGAAACAGACTGAGAAAGCAGAGTAAATGTTTCTCCTGCAACCCGTTAACTTTGTGCTAGATGAACGAACGTCTCTCCACATGCTCAGTTCTGAGAAATAAGTGTGTGTGAAAGCCGTCCTTCACCTAGCTTGTTGGGAACACAAAGTTTTTTTTCAGTTGCAAACTCCATTTCATACATATATATGGTGAGGTACGAGCTCCAACTCTGTTTTACAGTGAAAAATGCAGGAACTTCAATACGGCGCTAGGAAAAATTGAGAATCATGAAAATGTTTCTCCTGCAAACCGCTCCATTTGTGCTAGATGAACGAAAGTCTCTCCACATGCTCAGTTCTGAGAGCAAAGTGTGTGTGAAAGCCGTCCTTCAACTAGCTTGTTGGGAACACAAAGTTTCTTTTCAGTTGCTAACTCCACTCCATACATATATATGGGGAGGTACGAGCTCCAACTCGGTTTTACAGTGAAAACTGCAGGAACATCAAACCGGCACTAGGAAACAGACTGAGTAACCACAGTAAAAGTTTCCCCTGCAAACATTTCCCTTTGTGCTAGATGAACGAACGTGTCTCCACATGCTCAGTTCGGAGAAATAAGTGTGTGTGAAAGCCGTCCTTCACCTAGATTGTTGGGAACACAAAGTTTCTTTTCACTTGCCAACTCCACTCCATACATATATATGGGGAAGTACGAGATCCAAATCTGTTTTACAGTGAAAACTGCTGGAACTTCAAACCGGCACTAGGAAACAGACTGAGAAACCAGAGTAATTATTTCACCTGCAATCCGTTCCCTTTGTGCTAGATGAACGAACGTCTCTCCACATGCTCAGTTCTGAGAGACAAGTGTGTGTGAAAGCCGTACATCACCTAGCTTGTTGGGAACACAAAGTTTCTTTTCACTTGCAAACTCCAATCCATACATATATATGGTGAAGTACGAGCTCCAACTCGGTTTTACAGTGAAAACTGCAGGAATTTCAAACCGGCACTAGGAAACAGGCTGAGACACCAGAGTAAAAGTTTCCCCTGCATACCTTTCCCTTTGTGCTAGATGAATGAACGTCTCTCCACATTCTCAGTTCTGAGAGAAAATTGTGTTTCAAAGCCGTGCTTCAAATAGCTTGTTGGGAACACAAAGTTTCTTTTCAGTTGCAAACTCAAATCTATACATATATATGGGGAGGTAAGAGCTCCAACTCGGTTTTACAGTGAAAAATGCTGGAACTTGAAACCGGCACTAGGAAACAGACTGAGAAACAAGAGTAAATGTTTCTTCTGCAATCCGTTCCCTTTGTGCAAGATGAACGAACGTCTCTCCACATGCTCAGTTCTGAGAGATAAGTGTGTGTGAAAACCGTACTTCACATAGCTTTTTGGGAACACAAATTTTCTTTTCACTTGCACACTCCACTCCATACATATATATGGGGAGGTACGAGCTCCAACTCGGTTTTACAGTGAAAACTGCAGGAACTTCAAACCGGCACTAGGAAGCAGACTGAGAAACCAGAGAAAAAGTTTCACCTGCAACCCGTTCCCTTTGTGCTAGATGAACGAACGTCTCTCCACATGCTGAGTCCTGAGAGATAATTGTGTGTGGAAGCCGTTCTTCACCTAGCTTGTTGGGAACACAAAGATTCTTTTCAGTTGCAAACTCCACTCCATACATATATATGGGGATGTACGAGCTCCAAATAGGTTTTACAGTGAAAACTGCAGGAACTTCAAACCGGCACTAGAAAACAGACTGAGATTCCAGAGTAAAAGTTTGTCCTGCAACCCTTTCCCTTTGTGCTAGATGAACGAACGTCTCTCCACATGCTCAGTTCTGAGAGATATGTGTGTGTGAAAGCCGCCCTTAACCTAGCTTGTTGGGAACACAAAGTTTCTTTTCACTTGCATACTCCACTCCATACATATATATGGGGAGGTACGAGCTCCAATACAGTTTTACAGGAAAAAGGCCGGAACTTCAAGACGGCACTTGGAAACAGATTGAGAAACCAGAGTAAATGTTTCCACTGCAATCCGTTCCCTTTGTGCTAGATGAAAGAACGTCTCTCCACATGCTCAGTTCAGAGAGACAAATGTGTGTGAAAGCCCTCCATCACCTAGCTTGTTGGGAACACAAAGTTTCTTTTCACTTGCAAACTCCACTCCACATATATATATGGTGAAATACGAGCTCCAACTCGGTTTTACAGTGAAAACTGCAGGAACTTCAAACCGGCACTAGGAAACAGGCTGAGAAACCAGAGTAAAAGTTTCCCCTGCAAACCTTTCCCTTTGTGCTAGATGAATGAACGTCTCTCCACATGCTCAGTTCTGAGAGAAAAGAGTGTGTGAAAGCCGTAATTCAAATTGCTTGTTGGGAACACAAAGTTTATTTTCAGTTGCAAACTGCAATCCATACATATATATGGGGAGGTACGAGCTCCAACTCATGTTTACAGTGAAAACTGCAGGAAATTCAAACTGGCACAAGGAAACACACTGAGAAACCAGAGTAAAATTTCTCCTGCAAACCGTTCCCTTTGTGATAGATGAACGAACGTCTCTCCACATGCTCAGTTCTGAGAGATTAGTGTGTGTGAAAGTAGTCCTGCACCTAGCATGTTGGGAACACAAAGTATCTTTTCACTTGCAAACTCCACTCCATATATATATATGGGGAGGTACGAGATCCAATTCTGTTTTACAGGAAAAAGTCAGGAACTTCAAACCGGCACTAGGAAACAGATTGAGAACCAGAGTAAACGTTTCTCATGCAATCCGTTCGCTTTGTGCTAGATGAACGAACGTCTCTCCAAATGCTATGTTCTGAGAGATAAGTGTGTGTGAAAGCCGTACTTCACGTAGATTGTTGGGAACACAAAGTTACTTTTCACTTGCAAACTCCACTCCATACATATATATGGGGAGGTACGAGCTCTAACACGGTTTTACAGTGAAAACTGCAGGAACTTCAAACCGGCACTTGAAAACAGACTGAGATTCCAGAGTAAAAGTTTGTCTTGCAACTCGTTCCCTTTGTGCTAGATGAA
Source organism: Camelus bactrianus (assembly GCF_048773025.1). Taxonomy (NCBI): domain Eukaryota; kingdom Metazoa; phylum Chordata; class Mammalia; order Artiodactyla; family Camelidae; genus Camelus; species Camelus bactrianus. The sequence continues at coordinate 136,368,252 of NC_133539.1, read as the reverse complement.
CGAACGTCTCTCCACATGCTCAATTCTGAGAGATAATTGTGTGTGAAAGCCGTCCTTCACCTAGCTTGTTGGGAACACAAAGTTTCTTTTCAGTTGCAAACTCCATTTCATACATATATATGGTGAGGTACGAGCTCCAACTCAGTTTTACAGTGAAAAATGCAGGAACTTCAATACGGCGCTAGGAAAAAGATAGAGAATCCTGAAAATGTTTCTCCTGCAACCCGTTCCATTTGTGCTAGATGAACGAACGTCTCTCCACATGCTCATTTCTGAGAGCAAAGTGTGTGTGAAAGCCGTCCTTCAACTAGCTTGTTGGGAACACAAAGTTCCTTTTCAGTTGCTAACTCCACTCCATACATATATATGGGGAGGTACGAGCTCCAACTCGGTTTTACAGTGAAAACTGCTGGAAATTCAAACCGGCAGTTGGAAACAGACTGAGAAACCAGAGTAAAAGTTTCCCCTGCAACACGTTCCCTTTGTGCTAGATGAACGAACGTCTCTCCACATGCTCAGTTCTGAGAGACAAGTGTGTGTGAAAGCCGTCCATCAACTAGCTTGTTGGGAACACAAAGTTTCTTTTCACTTGCAAACTCCACTCCATACATATATATGGCGAAGTACGAGCTCCAACTCGGTTTTACAGTGAAAAATGCAGTAACTTCAAACCGGCACTAGGAAACAGACTGAGAAACCAGAGTAAAAATTTCCCCTGCAAAACTTTCCCTTTGTGCTAGATGAATGAACGTCTCTCCACATGCTCAGTTCTGAGAGAAAAGTGTGTGTTAAAGCCGTCCTTCAAATAGTTGGTGGGAACATTAAGTTTCTTTTCAGTTGCAAACTCCAATCCATACATATATATGGGGAGGTACGATCTCCAACTCGGTTTTACAGTGAAAACTGCAGGAACTTCATACCGGCACAAGGAAACACACTGAGAAACCAGAGAATAATTTCTCCTGCAACCCGTTCCCTTTGTGCTATATGAACGAACGTCTCTCCTCATGCTCAGTTCTGAGAGATTAGTGTGTGTGAAAGTAGTCCTTCACCTATCTTGTTGGGAACACAAAGAATCTTTTCAGTTGCAAACTCCACTCCATACATATATATGGGGAGGTACGAGCTCCAACTCGGTTTTACAGTGAAAACTGCAGGAACATCAAACCGGCACTAGGAAACAGACTGAGTAACCACAGTAAAAGTTTCCCCTGCAAACCTTTCCCTTTGTGCTAGATGAACGAACGTGTCTCCACATGCTCAGTTCGGAGAGATAAGTGTGTGTGAAAGCCGTCCTTCACCTAGATTGTTGGGAACACAAAGTTTCTTTTCACTTGCCAACTCCACTCCATACATATATATGGGGAAGTACGAGCTCCAAATCGGTTTTACAGTGAAAACTGCAGGAATTTCAAACCGGCACTAGGAAACAGTCTGAGACACCACAGTAAAAGTTTCCCCTGCATACCTTTCCTTTTGTGCTAGATGAATGAACGTGTCTCCACATGCTCAGTTCTGAGAGAAAACTGTGTGTGAAAGCCGTGCTTCAAATAGCTTGTTGGGAACACAATGTTTCTTTTCACTTGCCAACCCCACTCAATACATATATATGGGGAAGTACGAGATCCAACTCGGTTTTACAGTGAAAACTGCTGGAAATTCAAACCGGCACTAGGAAACAGACTGAGAAACCAGAGTAATTATTTCTCCTGCAATCCGTTCCCTTTGTGCTAGATGAACGAACGTCTCTCCACATGCTCAGTTCTGAGAGATAAGTGTGTGTGAAAACCGTACTTCACCTAGCTTGTTGGGAACACAAATTTTCTTTTCACTTGCAAACTCCACTCCATACAAATATATGGGGAGGTACGAGCTCCAACTCAGTTTTACTGTGAAAACTGCAGGAACTTCAAACCGGCACTAGGAAGCAGACTGAGAAACCAGAGTAAAAGTTTCACCTGCAACCCGTTCCCTTTGTGCTAGATGAACGAACGTCTCTCCACATGCTGAATCCTGAGAGATAATTGTGTGTGAAAGCCGTCCTTCACCTAGCTTGTTGGGAACACAAAGTTTCTTTTCAGTTGCAAACTCCATTTCATACATATATATGGTGAGGTACGAGCTCCAACTCTGTTTTACAGTGAAAAATGCAGGAACTTCAATACGGCGCTAGGAAAAAGATTGAGAATCCTGAAAATTTTCTCCTGCAACCCGTTCCATTTGTGCTAGATGAACGAACGTCTCTCCACATGCTCAGTTCTGAGAGCAAAGTGTGTGTGAAAGCCGTCCTTCAACTAGCTTGTTGGGAACACAAAGTTTCTTTTCAGTTGCTAACTCCACTCCATACATATATATGGGGTGGTACGAGCTCCAACTCGGTTTTACAGTGAAAACTGCTGGAAATTCAAACCGGCAATTGGAAACAGACTGAGAAACCAGAGTAAAAGTTTCCCCTGCAACACGTTCCCTTTGTGCTAGATGAACGAACGTCTCTCCTCATGCTCAGTTCTGAGAGATTAGTGTGTGTGAAAATACTCCTTCACATATCCTGTTGGGAACACAAAGAATCTTTTCAGTTGCAAACTCCACTCCATACATATATATGGGGAGGTACGAGCTCCAACTCGGTTTTACAGTGAAAACTGCAGGAACATCAAACCGGCACTAGGAAACAGACTGAGTAACCACAGTAAAAGTTTCCCCTGCAAACATTTCCCTTTGTGCTAGATGAACGAACGTGTCTCCACATGCTCAGTTCGGAGAAAGAAGTGTGTGTGAAAGCCGTCCTTCACCTAGATTGTTGGGAACACAAAGTTTCTTTTCACTTGCCAACTCCACTCCATACATATATATGGGGAAGTACGAGATCCAACTCGGTTTTACAGTGAAAACTGCAGGAACTTCAAACCGGCACTAGGAAGCAGTTGAGAAACCAGAGTAAAAGTTTCACCTGCAACCCGTTCCCTTTGTGCTAGATGAACGAAAGTCTCTCCACATGCTGAGTCCTGAGAGATAATTGTGTGTGGAAGCCGTTCTTCACCTAGCTTGTTGGGAACAAAAAGATTCTTTTCAGTTGCAAACTCCACTCCATACATATATATGGGGATGTACGAGCTCCAAATAGGTTTTACAGTGAAAACTGCAGGAACTTCAAACCGGCACTAGAAAACAGACTGAGATTCCAGAGTAAAAGTTTGTCCTGCAACCCGTTCCCTTTGTGCTAGATGAACGAACGTCTCTCCACATGCTCAGTTCTGAGAGATATGTGTGTGTGAAAGCCGCCCTTAACCTAGCTTGTTGGGAACACAAAGTTTCTTTTCACTTGCATACTCCACTCCATACATATATATGGGGAGGTACGAGCTCCAATACAGTTTTACAGGAAAAAGGCCGGAACTTCAAGACGGCACTTGGAAACAGATTGAGAAACCAGAGTAAATGTTTCCACTGCAATCCGTTCCCTTTGTGCTAGATGAAAGAACGTCTCTCCACATGCTCAGTTCAGAGAGACAAATGTGTGTGAAAGCCCTCCATCACCTAGCTTGTTGGGAACACAAAGTTTCTTTTCAGTTGCCAACTCCACTCCATACATATATATGGGGAATACGAGATCCAACTCGGTTTTACAGTGAAAACTGCAGGAACTTCATACCGGCACTAGGAAACAGGCTGAGAAACCAGAGTAAAAGTTTCCCCTGCAAACCTTTCCCTTTGTGCTAGATGAATGAACGTCTCTCCACATGCTCAGTTCTGAGAGAAAAGAGTGTGTGAAAGCCGTACTTCAAATTGCTTGTTGGGAACACAAAGTTTATTTTCAGTTGCAAACTGCAATCCATACATATATATGGGGAGGTACGAGCTCCAACTCATGTTTACAGTGAAAACTGCAGGAAATTCAAACTGGCACAAGGAAACACACTGAGAAACCAGAGTAAAATTTCTCCTGCAAACCGTTCCCTTTGTGATAGATGAACGAACGTCTCTCCACATGCTCAGTTCTGAGAGATTAGTGTGTGTGAAAGTAGTCCTGCACCTAGCATGTTGGGAACACAAAGTATCTTTTCACTTGCAAACTCACCTCCATATATATATATGTGGAGGTACGAGATCCAATTCTGTTTTACAGGAAAAAGTCAGGAACTTCAAACCGGCACTAGGAAACAGATTGAGAACCAGAGTAAACGTTTCTCATGCAATCCGTTCGCTTTGTGCTAGATGAACGAACGTCTCTCCAAATGCTAAGTTCTGAGAGATAAGTGTGTGTGAAAGCCGTACTTCACGTAGATTGTTGGGAACACAAAGTTACTTTTCACTTGCAAACTCCACTCCATACATATATATGGGGAGGTACGAGCTCTAACTCGGTTTTACAGTGAAAACTGCAGGAACTTCAAACCGGCACTCGAAAACAGACTGAGATTCCAGAGTAAAAGTTTGTCTTGCAACCCGTTCCCTTTGTGCTAGATGAACGAACGTCTCTCCACATGCTCAGTTCTGAGAGATAAATGTGTGTGAAAGCCGTCCATCACCTAGCTTGTTGGGAATACAAAGTTTCTTTTCAGTTGCAAACTCAACTCCATACATATATATGGGGAGGTACGAACTCCAACTCGGTTTTACAGTGAAAACTGCAGGAACTTCAAACCGGCACTAGGAAACACACTGAGAAGCCAGAGTAATAGTTTCTCCTGCAACCCGTTCCCTTTGTGCTAGATGAACGAACGTCTATCCACATGCTCAATTATGAGACTTATGTGTGTGTGAAAGCCGTCATTCAAATAGCTTGTTGGGAACACAAAATTTCTTTTCATTTGCAAACTCCAATCCATACATATATATGGGGAGGTACGAGCTCCAACTCGGTTTTAAAGTGAAAACTGCTGTAACTTCAAACCGGCACTAGGGAACAGACTGAGAAACCAGAGAAAAATTTCCCCTGCAAACCGTTCCCTTTGTGCTAGATGAACGAACGTCTCTCCACATGCTAAGTTCTGAGAGATATGTGTGTGTGAAAGCCGCCCTTAACCTAGCTTGTTGGGAACACAAAGTTTCTTTTCACTTGCATACTCCACTCCATACATATATATGGGGAGGTACGAGCTCCAATACAGTTTTACAGGAAAAAGGCCGGAACTTCAAGACGGCACTTGGAAACAGATTGAGAAACCAGAGTAAATGTTTCCACTGCAATCCGTTCCCTTTGTGCTAGATGAAAGAACGTCTCTCCACATGCTCAGTTCTGAGAGCAAAGTGTGTGTGAAAGCCGTCCTTCAACTAGCTTGTTGGGAACACAAAGTTTCTTTTCAGTTGCTAACCCCACTCCATACATATATATGGGGAGGTACGAGCTCCAACTCGGTTTTACAGTGAAAAATGCAGTAACTTCAAACCGGCACTAGGAAACAGACTGAGAAACCAGAGTAAAAATTTCCCCTGCAAAACTTTCCCTTTGTGCTAGATGAATGAACGTCTCTCCACATGCTCATTTCTGAGAGAAAAGTGTGTGTGAAAGCCGTCCTTCACATAGTTGGTGGGAACATTAAGTTTCTTTTCAGTTGCAAACTCCAATCCATACATATATATGGGGAGGTACGATCTCCAACTCGGTTTTACAGTGAAAACTGCAGGAACTTCATACCGGCACAAGGAAACACACTGAGAAACCAGAGAATAATTTCTCCTGCAACCCGTTCCCTTTGTGCTAGATGAACGAACGTCTCTCCTCATGCTCAGTTCTGAGAGATTAGTGTGTGTGAAAGTAGTCCTTCACCTATCTTGTTGGGAACACAAAGAATCTTTTCAGTTGCAAACTCCACTCCATACATATATATGGGGAGGTACGAGCTCCAACTCGGTTTTACAGTGAAAACTGCAGGAACATCAAACCGGCACTAGGAAACAGACTGAGTAACCACAGTAAAAGTTTCCCCTGCAAGCCTTTCCCTTTGTGCTAGATGAACGAACGTGTCTCCACATGCTCAGTTCGGAGAGATAAGTGTGTGTGAAAGCCGTCCTTCACCTAGATTGTTGGGAACACAAAGTTTCTTTTCACTTGCCAACTCCACTCCATACATATATATGGGGAAGTACGAGATCCAAATCGGTTTTACAGTGAAAACTGCAGGAACTTCAAACCGGCACTAGGAAACAGACTGAGAAACCAGAGTAATTATTTCTCCTGCAATCCTTTCCCTTTGTGCTAGATGAACGAACGTCTCTAGACATGCTCAGTTCTGAGAGACAAGTGTGTGTGAAAGCCGTCCATCACCTAGCTTGTTGGGAACACAAAGTTTCTTTTCACTTGCAGACTCCAATCCATACATATATATGGTGAAGTACGAGCTCCAACTCGGTTTTACATTGAAAACTGCAGGAATTTCAAACCGGCACTAGGAAACAGGCTGAGACACCAGAGTAAAAGTTTCCCCTGCATACCTTTCCTTTTGTGCTAGATGAATGAACGTGTCTACACATGCTCAGTTCTGAGAGAAAACTGTGTGTGAAAGCCGTTCTTCAAATAGCTTGTTTGGAACACAAAGTTTCTTTTCAGTTGCAAACTCCACTAAATACATATATATGGGAAAGTACGAGCTCCAACTCCGTTTTACAGTGAAAACTGCAGGAACTTCAAACCGGCACTAGGAAACAGCCTAAGAAATCAGAGTAAAAGTTTCTCCTGCAACCCGTTCCCTTTGTGTTAGATGAACGAACGTCTCTCCACATGCTCAGTTCTGAGTGACTAGTGTGTGTGAAAGCCGTCCTTCACCTAGATTTTTGGGAACACAAAGCTTCTTTTCACTTGCAAACTCCAATCCATACATATATATGGTGAAGTACGAGCTCCAACTCTGTTTTACAGTGAAAACTGCAGGAATTTCAAACTGGCACTAGGAAACAGTCTGAGACACCACAGTAAAAGTTTCCCCTGCATACCTTTCCTTTTGTGCTAGATGAATGAACGTGTCTCCACATGCTCAGTTCTGAGAGAAAACTGTGTGTGAAAGCCGTGCTTCAAATAGCTTGTTGGGAACACAAAGTTTCTTTTCACTTGCCAACCCCACTCCATACATATATATGGGGAAGTACGAGATCCAACTCGGTTTTACAGTGAAAACTGCTGGAAATTCAAACCGGCACTAGGTAACAGACTGAGAAACCAGAGTAATTATTTCTCCTGCAATCCGTTCCCTTTGTGCTAGATGAACGAACGTCTCTCCACATGCTCAGTTCTGAGAGATAAGTGTGTGTGAAAACCGTACTTCACCTAGCTTGTTGGGAACACAAATTTTCTTTTCACTTGCAAACTCCACTCCATACAAATATATGGGGAGGTACGAACTCCAACTCGGTTTTACAGTGAAAACTGCAGGAACTTCAAACCGGCACTAGGAAGCAGACTGAGAAACCAGAGTAAAAGTTTCACCTGCAACCCGTTCCCTTTGTGCTAGATGAACGAACGTCTCTCCACATGCTGAATCCTGAGAGATAATTGTGTGTGGAAGCCGTCCTTCACCTAGCTTGTTGGGAACACAAAGATTCTTTTCATTTGCAAACTCCACTCCATACATATATATGGGGATGTACGAGCTCCAAATAGTTTTTTCAGTGAAAACTGCAGGAACTTCAAACCGGCACTAGAAAACAGACTGAGATTCCAGAGTAAAAGTTTGTCCTGCAACCCGTTCCCTTTGTGCTAGATGAACGAACGTCTCTCCACATGCTCAGTTCTGAGAGATATGTGTGTGTGAAAGCCGCCCTTAACCTAGCTTGTTGGGAACACAAAGTTTCTTTTCACTTGCATTCTCCACTTCATACATATATATGGGGAGGTACGAGCTCCAACTCGGTTTTAAAGTGAAAACTGCTGTAACTTCAAACCGGCACTAGGGAACAGACTGAGAAACCAGAGAAAAATTTCCCCTGCAAACCGTTCCCTTTGTGCTAGATGAACGAACGTCTCTCCACATGCTCAATTCTGAGAGATAATTGTGTGTGAAAGCCGTCCTTCACCTAGCTTGTTGGGAACACAAAGTTTCTTTTCAGTTGCAAACTCCATTTCATACATATATATGGTGAGGTACGAGCTCCAACTCTGTTTTACAGTGAAAAATGCAGGAACTTCAATACGGCGCTAGGAAAAAGATTGAGAATCCTGAAAATTTTCTCCTGCAATCCGTTCCATTTGTGCTAGATGAACGAACGTCTCTCCACATGCTCAGTTCTGAGAGCAAAGTGTGTGTGAAAGCCGTCCTTCAACTAGCTTGTTGGGAACACAAAGTTTCTTTTCAGTTGCTAACTCCACTCCATACATATATATGGGGAGGTACGAGCTCCAACTCGGTTTTACAGTGAAAACTGCTGGAAATTCAAACCGGCAATTGGAAACAGACTGAGAAACCAGAGTAAAAGTTTCCCCTGCAACACGTTCCCTTTGTGCTAGATGAACGAACGTCTCTCCTCATGCTCAGTTCTGAGAGATTATTGTGTGTGAAAATAGTCCTTCACATATCTTGTTGGGAACACAAAGAATCTTTTCAGTTGCAAACTCCACTCCATACATATATATGGGGAGGTACGAGCTCCAACTCGGTTTTACAGTGAAAACTGCAGGAACATCAAACCGGCACTAGGAAACAGACTGAGTAACCACAGTAAAAGTTTCCCCTGCAAACATTTCCCTTTGTGCTAGATGAACGAACGTGTCTCCACATGCTCAGTTCGGAGAAATAAGTGTGTGTGAAAGCCGTCCTTCACCTAGATTGTTGGGAACACAAAGTTTCTTTTCACTTGCCAACTCCACTCCATACATATATATGGGGAAGTACGAGATCCAACTCGGTTTTACAGTGAAAACTGCTGGAACTTCAAACCGGCACTAGGAAACAGACTGAGAAACCAGAGTAATTATTTCACCTGCAATCCGTTCCCTTTGTGCTAGATGAACGAACGTCTCTCCACATGCTCAGTTCTGAGAGACAAGTGTGTGTGAAAGCCGTACATCACCTAGCTTGTTGGGAACACAAAGTTTCTTTTCACTTGCAAACTCCAATCCATACATATATATGGTGAAGTACGAGCTCCAACTCGGTTTTACAGTGAAAACTGCAGGAATTTCAAACCGGCACTAGGAAACAGGCTGAGACACCAGAGTAAAAGTTTCCCCTGCATACCTTTCCCTTTGTGCTAGATGAATGAACGTCTCTCCACATGCTCAGTTCTGAGAGAAAACTGTGTTTGAAAGCCGTGCTTCAAATAGCTTGTTGGGAACACAAAGTTTCTTTTCAGTTGCAAACTCCAATCTATACATATATATGGGGAGGTAAGAGCTCCAACTCGGTTTTACAGTGAAAAATGCTGGAACTTGAAACCGGCACTAGGAAACAGACTGAGAAACAAGAGTAAATGTTTCTTCTGCAATCCGTTCCCTTTGTGCAAGATGAACGAACGTCTCTCCACATGCTCAGTTCTGAGAGATAAGTGTGTGTGAAAACCGTACTTCACCTAGCTTTTTGGGCACACAAATTTCCTTTTCACTTGCAAACTCCACTCCATACATATATATGGGGAGGTACGAGCTCCAACTCGGTTTTACAGTGAAAACTGCAGGAACTTCAAACCGGCACTAGGAAGCAGACTGAGAAACCAGAGTAAAAGTTTCACCTGCAAACCGTTCCCTTTGTGCTAGATGAACGAACGTCTCTCCACATGCTGAGTCCTGAGAGATAATTGTGTGTGGAAGCCGTCCTTCACCTAGCTTGTTGGGAACACAAAGATTCTTTTCAGTTGCAAACTCCACTCCATAAATATATAGGGGGATGTAAGAGCTCCAAATAGGTTTTACAGTGAAAACTGCAGGAACTTCAAACCGGCACTAGAAAACAGACTGAGATTCCAGAGTAAAAGTTTGTCCTGCAACCCGTTCCCTTTGTGCTAGATGAACGAACGTCTCTCCACATGCTCAGTTCTGAGAGATATGTGTGTGTGAAAGCCGCCCTTAACCTAGCTTGTTGGGAACACAAAGTTTCTTTTCACTTGAATACTCCACTCCATACATATATATGGGGAGGTACGAGCTCCAATACTGTTATACAGGAAAAAGGCAGGAACTTCAAGACGGCACTTGGAAACAGATTGAGAAACCAGAGTAAATGTTTCCACTGCAATCCGTTCCCTTTGTGCTAGATGAAAGAACGTCTCTCCACATGCTCAGTTCAGAGAGACAAATGTGTGTGAAAGCCCTCCATCACCTAGCTTGTTGGGAACACAAAGTTTCTTTTCACTTGCAAACTCCACTCCATATATATATATGGTTAAATACGAGCTCCAACTCGGTTTTACAGTGAAAACTGCAGGAACTTCAAACCGGCACTAGGAAACAGGCTGAGAAACCAGAGTAAAAGTTTCCCCTGCAAACCTTTCCCTTTGTGCTAGATGAATGAACGTCTCTCCACATGCTCAGTTCTGAGAGAAAAGAGTGTGTGAAAGCCGTACTTCAAATTGGTTGTTGGGAACACAAAGTTTATTTTCAGTTGCAAACTGCAATCCATACATATATATGGGGAGGTACGAGCTCCAACTCATGTTTACAGTGAAAACTGCAGGAAATTCAAACTGGCACAAGGAAACACACTGAGAAACCAGAGTAAAATTTCTCCTGCAAACCGTTCCCTTTGTGATAGATGAACGAACGTCTCTCCACATGCTCAGTTCTGAGAGATTAGTGTGTGTGAAAGTAGTCCTTCACCTAGCATGTTGGGAACACAAAGTATCTTTTCACTTGCAAACTCCACTCCATATATATATATAGGGGAGGTACGAGATCCAATTCTGTTTTACAGGAAAAAGTCAGGAACTTCAAACCGGCACTAGGAAACAGATTGAGAACCAGAGAAAACGTTTCTCATGCAATCCGTTCGCTTTGTGCTAGATGAACGAACGTCTCTCCAAATGCTAAGTTCTGAGAGATAAGTATGTGTGAAAGCCGTACTTCACGTAGATTGTTGGGAACACAAAGTTACTTTTCACTTGCAAACTCCACTCCATACATATATATGGGGAGGTACGAGCTCCAACTCGGTTTTACAGTGAAAACTGCAGGAACTTCAAACCGGCACTCGAAAACAGACTGAGATTCCAGAGTAAAAGTTTGTCTTGCAACCCGTTCCCTTTGTGCTAGATGAACGAACGTCACTCCACATGCTCAGTTCTGAGAGATAATTGTGTGTGAAAGCCGTCCTTCACCTAGCTTGTTGGGAACACAAAGTTTCTTTTCAGTTGCAAACTCCACTCCATACATATATATGGGGAGGTACGAACTCCAACTCGGTTTTACAGTGAAAACTGCAGGAACTTCAAACCGGCACTAGGAAACACACTGAGAAGCCAGAGTAATAGTTTCTCCTGCAAACCGTTCCCTTTGTGCTAGATGAACGAACGTCTATCCACATGCTCAATTATGAGACATATGTGTGTGTGAAAGCCGTCATTCAAATAGCTTGTTGGGAACACAAAATTTCTTTTCATTTGCAAACTCCAATCCATACATATATATGGGGAGGTACGAGCTCCAACTCGGTTTTAAAGTGAAAACTGCTGTAACTTCAAACCGGCACTAGGGAACAGACTGAGAAACCAGAGAAAAATTTCCCCTGCAAACCGTTCCCTTTGTGCTAGATGAACGAACGTCTCTCCACATGCTCAATTCTGAGAGATAATTGTGTGTGAAAGCCGTCCTTCAACTAGCTTGTTGGGAACACAAAGTTTCTTTTCAGTTGCAAACTCCATTTCATACATATATATGGTGAGGTATGAGCTCCAACTCTGTTTTACAGTGAAAAATGCAGGAACTTCAATACGGCACTAGGAAAAAGATTGAGAATCCTGAAAATGTTTCTCCTGCAACCCGTTCCATTTGTGCTAGATGAACGAACGTCTCTCCACATGCTCAGTTCTGAGAGCAAAGTGTGTGTGAAAGCCGTCCTTCAACTAGCTTGTTGGGAACACAAAGTTTCTTTTCAGTTGCTAACTCCACTCCATATATATATATGGGGAGGTACGAGCTCCAACTCGGTTTTACAGTGAAAACTGCTGGAAATTCAAACCGGCAGTTGGAAACAGACTGAGAAACCAGAGTAAAAGTTTCCCCTGCAACACGTTCCCTTTGTGCTAGATGAACGAACGTCTCTCCACATGCTCAGTTCTGAGAGACAAGTGTGTGTGAAAGCCGTCCATCAACTAGCTTGTTGGGAACACAAAGTTTCTTTTCACTTGCAAACTCCACTCCATACATATATATGGCGAAGTACGAGCTCCAACTCGGTTTTACAGTGAAAAATGCAGTAACATCAAACCGGCACTAGGAAACAGACTGAGAAACCAGAGTAAAAATTTCCCCTGCAAAACTTTCCCTTTGTGCTAGATGAATGAACGTCTCTCCACATGCTCAGTTCTGAGAGAAAAGTGTGTGTGAAAGCCGTCCTTCAAATAGTTGGTGGGAACATTAAGTTTCTTTTCAGTTGCAAACTCCAATCCATACATATATATGGGGAGGTACGATCTCCAACTCGGTTTTACAGCGAAAACTGCAGGAACTTCATACCGGCACAAGGAAACACACTGAGAAACCAGAGAATAATTTCTCCTGCAACCCGTTCCCTTTGTGCTAGATGAACGAACGTCTCTCCTCATGCTCAGTTCTGAGAGATTAGTGTGTGTGAAAGTAGTCCTTCACCTATCTTGTTGGGAACACAAAGAATCTTTTCAGGTGCAAACTCCACTCCATACATATATATGGGGAGGTACGAGCTCCAACTCGGTTTTACAGTGAAAACTGCAGGAACATCAAACCGGCACTAGGAAACAGACTGAGTAACCACAGTAAAAGTTTCCCCTGCAAACATTTCCCTTTGTGCTAGATGAACGAACGTGTCTCCACATGCTCAGTTCGGAGAGATAAGTGTGTGTGAAAGCCGTCCTTCACCTAGATTGTTGGGAACACAAAGTTTCTTTTCACTTGCCAACTCCACTCGATACATATATATGGGGAAGTACGAGATCCAACACGGTTTTACAGTGAAAACTGCTGGAACTTGAAACCGGCACTAGGAAACAGACTGAGAAACCAGAGTAATTATTTCTCCTGCAATCCTTTCCCTTTGTGCTAGATGAACGAACGTCTCTAGACATGCTCAGTTCTGAGAGACAAGTGTGTGTGAAAGCCGTCCATCACCTAGCTTGTTGGGAACACAAAGTTTCTTTTCACTTGCAAACTCCAATCCATACATATATATGGTGAAGTAAGAGCTCCAACTCGGTTTTACAGTGAAAACTTCAGGAATTTCAAACCGGCACTAGGAAACAGGCTGAGACACCAGAGTAAAAGTTTCCCCTGCATACCTTTCCTTTTGTGCTAGATGAATGAACGTGTCTCCACATGCTCAGTTCTGAGAGAAAACTGTGTGTGAAAGCCGTGCTTCAAATAGCTTGTTGGGTACACAAAGTTTCTTTCACTTGCCAACTCCACTCAATACATATATATGGGGAAGTACGAGATCCAACTCGGTTTTACAGTGAAAACTGCTGGAAATTCAAACCGGCACTAGGAAACAGACTGAGAAACCAGAGTAATAATTTCTCCTGCAATCCGTTCCCTTTGTGCTAGATGAACGAACGTCTCTCCCCATGCTCAGTTCTGAGAGATAAGTGTGTGTGAAAACCGTACTTCACCTAGCTTGTTGGGAACACAAATTTCTCTTCACTTGCAAACTCCACTCCATACACATATATGGGGAGGTACGAGCTCCAACTCGGTTTTACAGTGAAAACTGCAGGAACTTCAAACCGGCACTAGGAAGCAGACTGAGAAACCAGAGTAAAAATTTCACCTGCAACCCGTTCCCTTTATGCTAGATGAACAAACGTCTCTCCACATGCTGAATCCTGAGAGATAATTTTGTGTGGAAGCCGTCCTTCACCTAGCTTGTTGGGAACACAAAGATTCTTTTCAGTTGCAAACTCCACTCCATACATATATATGGGGATGTACGAGCTCCAAATAGGTTTTACAGTGAAAACTGCAGGAACATCAAACCGGCACTAGGAAACAGACTGAGTAACCACAGTAAAAGTTTCCCCTGCAAACTTTTCCCTTTGTGCTAGATGAACGAACGTGTCTCCACATGCTCAGTTCGGAGAGATAAGTGTGTGTGAAAGCCGTCCTTCACCTAGATTGTTGAGAACACAAAGTTTCTTTTCACTTGCCAACTAAACTCCATACATATATATGGGGAAGTACGAGATCCAACTCGGTTTTACAGTGAAAACTGCTGGAAATTCAAACCGGCACTAGGAAACAGACTGAGAAACCAGAGTAATTATTTCTCCTGCAACCCGTTCCCTTTGTGCTAGATGAAAGAACGTCTCTCCACATGCTCAGTTCTGAGAGATATGTGTGTGTGAAAGCCGCCCTTAACCTAGCTTGTTGGGAACAAAAAGTTTCTTTTCACTTGCATACTCCACTCCATACATATATATGGGGAGGTACGAACTCCAATACTGTTTTACAGGAAAAAGGCAGGAACTTCAAGACGGCACTTGGAAACAGATTGAGAAACCAGAGTAAATGTTTCCCCTGCAATCCGATCCCTTTGTGCTAGATGAAAGAACGTCTCTCCACATGCTCAGTTCAGAGAGACAAATGTGTGTGAAAGCCCTCCATCACCTAGCTTGTTGGGAACACAAAGTTTCTTTTCACTTGCAAACTCCACTCCATATATATATATGGTGAAGTACGAGCTCCAACTCGGTTTTACAGTGAAAACTGCAGGAACTTCAAACCGGCACTAGGAAACAGGCTGAGAAACCAGAGTATAAGTTTCCCCTGCAAACGATTCCCTTTGTGCTAGATGAATGAACGTCTCTCCACATGCTCAGTTCTGAGAGAAAAGAGTGTGTGAAAGCCGTACTTCAAATTGCTTGTTGGGAACACAAAGTTTATTTTCAGTTGCAAACTCCAATCCATTCATATATATGGGGAGGTACGAGCTCCAACTCATGTTTACAGTGAAAACTGCAGGAAATTCAAACTGGCACAAGGAAACACACTGAGAAACCAGAGTAAAATTTCTCCTGCAAACCGTTCCCTTTGTGATAGATGAACGAACGTCTCTCCACATGCTCAGTTCTGAGAGATAAGTGTGTGTTAAAGCCGTACTTCACGTAGATTGTTGGGAACACAAAGTTACTTTTCACTTGCAAACTCCACTCCATACATATATATGGGGAGGTACGAGCTCCAACTCGGTTTTACAGTGAAAACTGCAGGAACTTCAAACCGGCACTCGAAAACAGACTGAGATTCCAGAGAAAAAGTTTGTTTGCAACCCGTTCAATTTGTGCTAGATGAACGAACGTCTCTCCACATGCTCAGTTCTTAGAGATAAATGTGTGTGAAAGCCGTCCATCACATAGCTTGTTGGGAACACAAATTTTCTTTTCACTTGCAAACTCCACTCCATACATATATATTGCGAAGTACGAGCTCCAACTCGGTTTTACATTGAAAAATGCAGGAACTTCAAAAAGGCACTAAGGAACATACTGAGAAACCAGAGTAAATATTTCCCCTGCAAACTTTTCCCTTTGGGCTGGATGAATGAACGTCTCTCCACATGCTCAGTTCTGAGAGAAAATTGTGTGTGAAAGCCGTCCTTCAAATAGCTTGTTGGGAACACAAAGATTCTTTAGAGTTGCAAACTGCAATCCATACATATATAAGGGGAGGTACGAGCTCCAACTCGGTTTTACAGTGAAATCTGCAGGAACTTCAAACCGGCACAAGGAAACACACTGAGAAATCAGATTAAAATTTCTCCTGCAAAACGTTCCCTTTGTGCTATATGAACGAACGTCTCTCCACATGCTCAGTTCTGAGAGATTAGTGTGTGTGAAAGCCGTACTTCACCTAGATTGTTGGGAACACAAAGTTTCTTTTCACTTGCAAACTCCACTCCATACATATATATGGGGAGGTACGAGCTCCAACTCGGTTTTACAGTGAAAACTGCTGGAAATTCAAACCGGCACTAGGAAACAGACTGAGAAACCAGAGTATATGTTTCTCCTGCAATCCGTTCCCTTTGTGCTAGATGAACGAACGTCTATCCACATGCTCAGTTCTGAGAGATAAGTGTGTGTGGAAGTCATCCTTCACATACCTTGTTGGGAACACAAAGATTCTTTTCAGTTGCAAACTCTACTCCATACATATATATGGGGAGGTACGAGCTCCAACTCGGTTTACAGTGAAAACTGCAGGAACTTCAAACCGGCACTAGAAAACAGACTGAGATTCCAGAGTAAAAGTTTGTCCTGCAACACGTTCCCTTTGTGCTAGATGAATGAAAGTCTCTCCACATGCTCAGTTCTGAGAGAAAAGTGTGTGTGAAAGCCGTGCTTCAAATAGCTTGTTGGGAACAGCAAGTTTATTTTCACTTGCAAACTCCACTCCATACATATATATGGGGAGGTACGAGCTCCAACTCGGTTTTACAGTGAATACTGCAGGAACATCAAACCGGCACTAGGAAACAGACTGAGTAAACAGAGTAAAATTTCCCCTGCAAACCTTTCCCTTTGTGCTAGATGAACGAACGTCTCTCCACATGCTCAGTTCTGAGAGATAAGTGTGAGTGAAAACCGTCCTTCAGTTAGCTTGTTGGGAACACAACGTTTCTTTTCACTTGCAAACTCCACTCCATACATATATATGGGGAGGTACGAGCTCCAACTCGGTTTTACAGTGAAAACTGCTGGAACTTCAAACCGGCACTAGGAAACAGACTGAGAAACCAGAGTATATATTTCTCCTGCAAACCTTTCCCTTTGTGCTAGATGAACGAACGTCTCTCCACATGCTCAGTTCTGAGAGATAAGTGTGTGTGAAAGCCGTCCTTCACCTAGCTTGTTGGGAACACAAAGTTTCTTTTCAATTGCAAACCCAACTCCATACATATATATGGGGAGTTACGAGCGCCAACTCGGTTTTACAGAGAAAACTGCAGGAACTTCAAACCGGCACTAGGAAACAAACTGGGAAACCAGAGTAAAAGTTTCACCTGCATCCCGTTCACTTTGTGCTAGATGAACGAACGTCTCTCCACATGCTCAGTTCTGAGAGATTAGTGTGTGTGAAAGTAGTCCTTCACCTAGCATGTTGGGAACAAAAAGTATCTTTTCAGTTGCAAACTCCACTCCATACATATATACGGGGATGTACGAGGTTCAACTCTGTTTTACAGTGAATACTGCAGGAACATCAAACCGGCACTAGGATACAGACTCAGTAACCAGAGAAAAAGTTTCCACTGCAAACCTTTCCCTTTGTGCTAGATGAACGAACGTGTCTCCACATGCTCAGTTCTGAGAGATAAGTGTGTGTGAAAACCGTCCTTCAACTAGATTGTTGGGAACAAAAAGTTTCTTTTCACTTGCAAACTCCACTCCATACTTATATATGGGGAGGTAAGAGCTCCAATTCTGTTTTACAGGAAAAAGGCAGGAACTTCAAACCGGCACTAGGAAACAGATTGAGAACCAGAGTAAATGTTTCTCCTGCAATCCGTTCCCTTTGTGCTAGATGAACGAACGTCTCTCCAAATGCTAAGTTCTGAGAGATAAGTGTCTGCTAAAGCCGTACTTCACGTAGCTTGTTGGGAACACAAAGTTTCTTTTCACTTGCAAACTCCACTCCATACATATATATGGGGAGGTACGAGCTCCAACTCGGTTTTACAGTGAAAACTGCTGGAACTTCAAACCGGCACAAGGAAACAGACTGAGAAACCAGAGTATATATTTCTCCTGCAAACGTTTCCCTTTGTGCTAGATGAACGAACGTCTATCCACATGCTCAGTTCTGAGAGATAAATGTGTGTGAAAGCCGTCCTTCACCTAGCTTGTTGGGAACACAAAGTTTCTTTTCAATTGCAAACCCACCTCCATACATATATATGGGGAGGTACGAGCGCCAACTCGTTTTTACAGTGAAAACAGCAGGAACTTCAAACCGGCACTAGGAAACAAACTGGTAAACCAGAGTAAAAGTTTCAACTGCATCCCTTTCCCTTTGTGCTAGATGAACGAAAGTCTCTCCACATGCTCAGTTCTGAGAGATAAGTTTGTGTGGAAGTCGTCCTTCACATAGCTTGTTGGGAAAACAAAGATTCTTTTCAGTTGCAAACACCACTCCATACATATATATGGGGAGGTACGAGCTCCAACTCGGTTTTACAGTGAAAACTGCAGGAAATTCAAACTGGCACTAGAAAACAGACTGTGATTCCAGAGTAAAAGTTTGTCCTGCAACCCGTTCCCTTTTTGCTAGTTGAACGAACGTCTATCCACATGCTCAGTTCTGAGAGATAATTGTGTGTGAAAGCCGTCCTTCACCTAGCTTGTTGGGAACACAAAGATTATTTTCACTTGCAAACTCCACTCCATACATCTATATGGGGAGATACGAGCTCCAACTCGGTTTTACAGTGAAAACTGCAGGAACTTCAAACCGACACTTGGAAACAGACTGAGAAACCAGAGTAAAAGTTTCTCCTGCAACCCGTTCCCTTTGTGCTAGATGAACAAAAGTCTCTCCACATGTTCATTTCTGAGAGATAAGTGTGTGTGGAAACCGTACTTCACGTAGCTTGTTGGGAACACAAAGATTCTTTTCAGTTGCAAACCCCACTCCATACATATAAATGGGGAGGTACGAGCTCCAAGTCTGTTTTACAGTGAAAACTGCAGGAACTTCAAACCGGCACTCGAAAACATACTGAGATTCCAGAGAAAAAGTTTGTCCTGCACACCGTTCTCTTTGTGCTAGATGAACGAATGTCTCTCCACATGCTCAGTTCTGAGAGCAAAGTGTGTGTGAAAGCCGCCCTTCAACTAGTTTGTTGGGAACACAAAGTTTCTATTCACTTGCAAACTCCATTCCATGCATATATATGGGTAGGTACGAGTTCCAAATCTGTTTTTCAGTGAAAACTGCAGGAACTTCAAACTGGCACTAGGAAACAGACTGAGAATCCAGAGTAAAAGTTTCTCCTGCGAACCGTTCCATTTGTGCTAGATGAACGAACGTCTCTCCACATGCTAGGTTCTGAGAGATAATTGTGTGTGAAAGCCGTCCTTCACCAAGCTTGTTGGGAACACAAAGTTTCTATTCAATTGCAAAATACACTCCATACATATATACGGGGAGGTACGAGATCCAACTCGGTTTTACTGTGAAAACTGCAGCAACTTCAAACCGGAACTAAGAAAGAGACTGAGAATCAGGGTAAAATATTCTCCTGCAACCCGTTCCCTTTGTGCTAGATGAATGAATGTCTCTCCACATACTCAGTTCTGAGGGATAAGTGTGTGTGAAAGCCGTCCTTCACCTAGCTTGTTGGAAACACAAAGTTTCTTTTCATTTGCCAACCCCACACCATACATATATACGGGGAGGTACGAGCTCCAACTCGGTTTTACAGTGAAAACTGCAGGAACTTCAAACCGGCACTAGGAAACAGACTGAGAATACAGAGTAAAAGTTCAACTGCAACCCGTTCCCTTTGTGCTAGATGAACGAACGTCTCTCCACATGCTCAGTTCTGAGAGATAAGTGTGTGTGAAAGACGTCCTTCAACTAGCTTGTTGGGAAAACAAAGTTTCTTTCAGTTTCAAACCCCAATGCATTCATATATATGGGGAGGTACGAGCTCCAACTCGGTTTTACAGTGAAAACTGCAGGAACTTCAAACCGGCACTAGGAACAAGTCTGAAAAACCAGAGTAAAATTTCCCCTGCAACCCGTTCCCTTTGTGTTAGATGAACGAACGTCTCTCCACATGCTCAGTTCTGAGAGATAAGTGTGTGTGAAAGCCGTCCTTCACCTAGCTTGTTGGGAACACAAAGTTTCTTTTCACTTGCAAACTCCACTCCATACATATATATGGGGAGGTACGAGCCCCAATTCTGTTTTACAGGAAAAAGGCAGGAACTTCAAACCTGCACTAGGAAACAGACTGAGATAACAGAGAAAAAGTTTCTCCTGCATCCCGTTCCATTTGATCTAGATGAACGAACGTCTCTCCACATGCTCAGTTCTGAGAGATAAGTGTGTGTGAAAGCCGTCCTTCACCTAGCTTGTTGGAAACACAAAGTTTCTTTTCATTTGCCAACCCCACACCATACATATATATGGGGAGGTACGAGCTCCAACTCGGTTTTACTGTGAAAACTGCAGTAACTTCAAACCGGAACTAAGAAACAGACTGAGAACCAGAGTAAAATTTTCTCCTGCAACCCTTTCCCTTTGTGCTAGATGAATGAATGTCTCTCCACATACTCAGTTCTGAGGGATAAGTGTGTGTGAAAGCCGTCCTTCACCTAGCTTGTTGGGAACACAAATTTTCTTTTCAGTTGCAAACTGAACTCCATAGATATATATGGGAGGTACGAGCTCCAACTGGGTTTTACAGTGAAAACTGCAGGAACTTCAAACTGGCACTAGGCAACAGACTGAGAATCCAGAGTAAAAGTTTCTCCTGCAAACCGTTCCATTTGTGCTAGATGAACGAACGTCTCTCCACATGCTGGGTTCTGAGAGATAATTGTGTGTGAAAGCCGTCCTTCACCAAGCTTGTTGGGAACACAAAGTTTCTATTCAATTGCAAAATACACTCCATACATATATACGGGGAGGTACGAGCTCCAACTCGGTTTCACTGTGAAAACTGCAGTAACTTCAAACCGGAACTAAGAAAGAGTCTGGGAATCAGAGTAAAATTTTCTCCTGCAACCCGTTCCCTTTGTGCTAGATGAATGAATGTCTCTCCACATACTCAGTTCTGAGGGATAAGTGTGTGTGAAAGCCGTCCTTCACCTAGCTTGTTGGAAACACAAAGTTTCTTTTCATTTGCCAACCCCACACCATACATATATATGGGGAGGTACGAGCTCCAACTCGGTTTTACTGTGAAAACTGCAGTAACTTCAAACAGGAACTAAGAAACAGACTGAGAACCAGAGTAAAATTTTCTCCTGCAACCCGTTCCCTTTGTGCTAGTTGAATGAATGTCTCTCCACATACTCAGTCTGAGGGATAAGTGTGTGTGAAAGCCGTCCTTCACCTAGCTTGTTGGGAACACAAATTTTCTTTTCAGTTGCAAACTCAACTCCATACATATATATGGGAGGTACGAGCTCCAACTGGGTTTTACAGTGAAAACTGCAGGAACTTCAAACTGGCACTAGGAAACAGACTGAGAATCCAGAGTAAAAGTTTCTCCTGCAAACCATTCCATTTGTGATAGATGAACGAACGTCTCTCCACATGCTAGGTTCTGAGAGATAAGTGTGTGTGAAAGCCGTCCTTCACCAAGCTTGTTGGGAACACAAAGTTTCTATTCAATTGCAAAATACACTCCATACATATATACGGGGAGGTACGAGCTCCAACTCGGTTTTACAGTGAAAACATCAGGAACTTCAAACCGGCTCTAGGAAACAGACTAAAAAAACAGAGAAAAATTTTCAAATGCAAACCGTTCAATTTGTGCTAGATGAACGAACGTCTCTCCACATGCTCAGTTTTGAGAGATAAGTGTGTGTGAAAGCCGTCCTTCAACTAGCTTGTTGGGAACAAAAAGTTTCTTTTAATTTGCAAACTCCACTCCATAAATATATATGGGGAGGTACGAGCACCAACTCGGTTTTACAGTGAGAACTGCTGGAACTTCAAACCGGCACTAGGAAACAGACTTAGAAACCAGAATATAAGTTTCTCCTACAACCCTTTCCATTTGTGCTAGATGAACGATCGTCTATCCACATGCTCAGTTCTGAGAGATAAGTGTGTGTGAAAGCCGTCCTTCAACTAGCTTGTTGGGAACACAAAGTTGCTTTTCAGTTGCAAACTCCACTCCATACATATATATGGGGTGGTACGAGTTACAAATCGGTTTTATAGTGAAAACTGTTGGAAATTCAAACCGGCACTAGGAAACAGACTGAGAAACCAGAGTAAAATTTCTCCTTCAACACGTTCCCTTTGTGCTAGATGAACGAACGTCTCTCCACATACTCAGTTCTGAGTGATAAGTGTGTGTGAAAGCCGTCCTTCAACAAGGTTGTTGGGAACACAAAGTTTCTTTTCACTTGCAAACTCCACTCCATACATATATATGGGAAGGTAAGAGTTCCAATTCTGTTTTACAGGAAAAAGGCAGGACCTTCAAACCGGCACTAGGAAACAGACTGAGATACCAGAGTAAAAGTTTCTCCTGCAACCCGTACCATTTGTGCTAGATGAACGAACGTCTCTCCACTTGCTCAGTTCTGAGAGATAAGTGGTGTGAAAGCCGTCCTTCACCTAGCATGTTTGGAACACAAAGTTTCTTTTCACTTGCAATCCCCACTCATTACGTATATATGGGAGGTACGAGCTCCAACTCGATTTTACAGTGAAAACTGCAGGAATTTCAAATCGGCACTAGGAAACAGACTGAGAAACCAGAGTAAAAGTTTCTCCTGCAAACCGTTCCATTTGTGCTAGATGAACGAACGTCTCTCCACATGCTAGGTTCTGAGAGATAAGTGTGTGTGAAAGCCGTCCTTCACCAAGCTTGTTGGGAACACAAAGTTTCTATTCAATTGCAAAATACACTCCATACATACATACGGGGAGGTACGAGCTCCAACTCGGTTTTACAGTGAAAACATCAGGAACTTCAAACCGGCTCTAGGAAACAGACTAAAAAAACAGAGAAAAATTTTCCAATGCAAACCGTTCAATTTGTGCTAGATGAACGAACGTCTCTCCACATGCTCAGTTTTGAGAGATAAGTGTGTGTGAAAGCCGTCCTTCAACTAGCTTGTTGGGAACAAAAAGTTTCTTTTAATTTGCAAACTCCACTCCATAAATATATATGGGGAGGTACGAGCTCCAACTCGGTTTTACAGTGAGAACTGCTGGAACTTCAAACCGGCACTAGGAAACAGACTTAGAAACCAGAATATAAGTTTCTCCTACAACCCTTTCCATTTGTGCTAGATGAACGATCGTCTATCCACATGCTCAGTTCTGAGAGATAAGTGTGTGTGAAAGCCGTCCTTCAACTAGCTTGTTGGGAACACAAAGTTGCTTTTCAGTTGCAAACTCCACTCCATACATATATATGGGGTGGTACGAGTTACAAATCGGTTTTATAGTGAAAACTGTTGGAAATTCAAACCGGCACTAGGAAACAGACTGAGAAACCAGAGTAAAATTTCTCCTTCAACACGTTCCCTTTGTGCTAGATGAACGAACGTCTCTCCACATACTCAGTTCTGAGTGATAAGTGTGTGTGAAAGCCGTCCTTCAACAAGGTTGTTGGGAACACAAAGTTTCTTTTCACTTGCAAACTCCACTCCATACATATATATGGGAAGGTAAGAGTTCCAATTCTGTTTTACAGGAAAAAGGCAGGACCTTCAAACCGGCACTAGGAAACAGACTGAGATACCAGAGTAAAAGTTTCTCCTGCAACCCGTACCATTTGTGCTAGATGAACGAACGTCTCTCCACTTGCTCAGTTCTGAGAGATAAGTGGTGTGAAAGCCGTCCTTCACCTAGCTTGTTTGGAACACAAAGTTTCTTTTCACTTGCAATCCCCACTCATTACGTATATATGGGGAGGTACGAGCTCCAACTCGATTTTACAGTGAAAACTGCAGGAATTTCAAATCGGCACTAGGAAACAGACTGAGAAACCAGAGTTAAAGTTTCCCCTGCCACCCGTTCCCTTTGTGCTGGATGAACGAACGTCTCTCCACATGCTCAGTTCTGAGAGATAAGTGTGTGTGAAAGCCGTCCTTCACCTATCTTGTTGGGAATACAAAGTATCTTTTCAGTTGCAAACTCCACTCCATACATATATATGGGGAGGTACGAGCTCCAAATCGTTTTTCCAGTGAAAACGGCAGGAACTTCAAACCGGCACTAGGAAACAGACTGAGATACCAGAGTAAAAGTTTGACCCGCAACCCGTTCCCTTTGTTCTAATGAACGAACTTCTCTCCACATGCTCAGTTCTGAGAGATAAGTGTGTGTGAAAGCCGTCCTTCAAGTAGCTTGTAGGTAACACAAAATTTCTTTTCACTTGCAAACTCCACTCTATAGTATATATGTGGAGGTACGAGATCCAATTCGGTTTTACAGGAAAAAGGCAGGATCTTCAAACCAGCACTAGGAAACAGACTGAGATACCAGAGTAAAACTTTCTCCTGAAAAACTTTCCATTTGTGCTAGATGTACGAAGGTCTCTTCACATGCTCACTTCTGAGGGATATCTGTGTGTGAAAGCCGTTCTTCACCAAGCTTGTTGGGAACACAAAGTTTCTTTTCAGTTGCAAACCCCTCTCCATACATATATTTGGGGTGGTATGAGCTTCAACAGGGTTTTACCGTGAAAACTGCTGGAACTTCAAACCGGCACTAGGAAACAGACTGAGAAACCAGAGTAAAAGTTTCTCTTGCAACCCGTTCCCTTTGTGCTAGATGAATGAACGTCTCTCCACATGCTCAGTTCTGAGAGTTAAGTGTGTGTGAAAGCCGTACTTCACCTAGATTGTTGGGAACACAAAGTATCTTTTCAGTTGCAAACTCCACTCCATATATATATATGGGGAGGTACAAGCTCCAAATCTGTTTTACAGTGAAAACGGCAGGAACTTCAACACGGCACTAGGAAACAGACTGAGATACCAGAGTAAAAGTTTGTCCTGCAACCCGTTCAATTTTTCTATATGAACGAACTTCTCTCCACATGCTCAGTTCTGAGAGATAAGTGTGTGTGAAAGCCGTCCTTCAACTAGCTTGTTGGGAACACAAAGTTTCTTTTAACTTGCAAACTCCAGTCCATAAATATATATGGGGATGTACGAGCTCCAATTCGGTTTTACAGGAAAATGGCAAGAACTTCAAACCGGCACTAGGAAACAGAATGAGATACCAGAGAAAATGTTTCTCCTGCAAACCGTTCCATTTGTGCTAGATGAACGAACGTCTCTACACATACTCAGTTCTGAGTGATAAGTGTGTGTGTAAGCCGTCCTTCACTTAGCTTGTTGGGAACACAAAGTTTCTTTTCAGTTGCAAACTCCATTCCATACATATATATGGGGAGGTACGAGCTCCAAATCGGTTTTACAGTGAAAATTGCTGGAACTTCAAACCGGCACTAGGAAACACTGAGAAACCAGAGAAAATGTATCTCCTGCAACCCGATCCCTTTGTGCTAGATGAACGAACGTCTCTCCAAATGCTCAATTCTGAGAGATAAGTGTGTGTGAAAGCCGTCCTTCAACTAGCTTGTTGGGAACACAAAGTTTCTTTTCACTTGATATCTCCACTATATATATATATATGGGGAAGTAAGAGCTCCAATTCTGTTTTACAGGAAAAAGGCAGGAACTTCAAACCGGCACTAGGAAACAGACTGAGATTCCAGAGTTAAATTTTCTCCTGCTACACGATCCCTTTGTGCTAGATGAACGAACGTCTCTCCACATGCTCAGTTCTGAGAGATAAGTGTGTGTGAATGCCGGCCTTCAACTAGCTTGTTGGGAACACAAAGTTTCTTTTCACTTGCAAACTCCAATCCATACATATATATGGGGAGGTAAGAGCTCCAACTCGGTTTTACAGTGAAAACTGCAGGAACATCAAACCTGCACTAGGAAAAACACTGAGAAACCAGAGTAATAGTTTCTCCTGCAACCCGTTCCCTTTGTGCTAGATGAACGAAAGTCTCTCCACATGCTCAGTTCAGACAGATAAGTGTGTGTGAAAGCCGCCCTTCACCTAGCTTGTTGGGAAAACAAAGTTTCTTTTCAGTTGCAAACTTCACACAATACGTATATATGGTGAGGTGAGAGCTCCAACTCGGTTTTACAGTGAAATCGGCTGGAACTTCAAACCGGCACTAGGAAACAGACTGAGAATTCAGCGTAAAAGTTTCTCCTGCAACCCGTTCCTTTGTGCTAGATGAACGAACGTCTCTCCACATGCTCAGTTCTGAGAGATAAGTGAGTGTGAAAGCCGTCCTTCACATAGCTTGTTGGGAACACAAAGTTTCCTTTCACTTGCAAAACACACTCCATACAAATATATGGGGAGGAACGAGCTCCAACTCGGTTTTACAGTGAAAACTGCAGGAACTTCAAACCGGCACTAGTAAACAGACTTAGAAACCAGGGAAATGTTTCCCCCGCAACATGTTCCCTTTCTGCTAGATGAACGAACGTCTCTCCACATGCTCAGTTCTTAGAGATAATTGTGTGTGAAAGCCGCACTTCAACTAGCTTGTTGGGAGAACAAAGTTTGTTTTCACTTGCAAACTACACTCCATACATATATATGGGAAGGTACGAGCTATAACTCGGTTTTACATTGAAAACTGCAGGAACTTCAAACTGGCACTAGGAAACAGACTGAGAAACCAGAGAAAAAGTTTACACTGCAACCCGTTCCCTTTGTGCTAGATGAACGAACGTCTCTCCACATGCTCAGTTCTGAGAGATAATTGTGCGTGAAAGCCGTCCTTCAACTAGCTTGTTGGGAACACAAAGTTTCTTTTCAGATGCAAACCCCACTCCATATATATATATGGGGAGGTACGAGCTCCAACACGTGTTTACAGTGTAAACTGCTGGAACTTCAAACCGGCACTAGGAAACAGACTGAGAAACCAGAGAAAATGTTTCTCCTGCAAATCGTTCCCTTTGTGCTAGATGAAAGAACGTCTCTCCACATGCTCAGTTCTGAGAGATAAGTGGGTGTGAAAGCCGTCCTTCACCTAGCTTGTTGGGAACACAAAGTTTCTTTTCAGTTGCAAACTCCACTCCATACATATATATGGGCAGGTACGAGCACCAACTCTGTTTTAAAGTGAAAACTGCAGGAACTTCAACACGGCACTAGGAAACAGTATGAGAAACCAGAGTAAAATTTCTCCTGCAACCAGTTCCTTTTGTGCTAGATGAGCGAACGTCTCTCCACATGCTCAGTTGTGAGAGATAAGTGTGTGTGAAAGCCGTCCTTCACCTAGCTTGTTGGGAACAAAAAGTTTCTTTTCACTTGCAAACTCCACTCCATATATATATATGGGGGGTACGAGCTCCAAATCGATTTTATAGTGAAAACTGCTGGCACTTCAAACCGGCACTAGGGAACAGACTGAGAAATCAGAGTAATAGTTTCTCCTGCAACCCGTTCCCTTTGTGCTAGATGAACGAACTTCTCCCCACATGCTCAGTTCTGAGAGATAATTGTGTGTTAAAGCTGCCTTTCATCTAGCTTGTTTGGAACACACAGTTTCTTTTCAGTTGCAAACTCCACTCCATACATATATATGGGGAGGTACGAGCTCCAACTCCGTTTTACAGTGTAAATTGCAGGAACTTCAAACCGGCAGTAGGAAACAGACTGAGAAACCAGAGTAAAAGTTTCTACTGCAACCCGTTCCCTTTGTGCTAGATGAATGAACGTCTCTCCACATGCTCAGTTCTGAGATGTAAGTGTGTGTGAAAGCTGTCCTTCACCTAGCTTGTTGGGAAAACAAAGTTTCTTTTCACTTGCAAACTCCACACCATACATATATATGGGGAGGTACGATCTCCAACTCGGTTTTACAGTGAAAACTGCAGGAACTCCAAACCGGCACTAGGAAACAGACTGAGAAACCAGAGAAAAAGTTTACCCTGCAACCCGTTCCCTTTGTGCTAGATGAACGAACGTCTCTCCACATGCTCAGGTGTGAGAGATAAGTGTGTGTGAAAGCCGTCCTTCACCTAGCTTGTTGGGAACACAAAGTTTCTTTTCAGTTGCAAACTCCACTACATATATATATATGGGGGGTACGAGCTCCAAATCGGTTTTATAGTGAAAACTGCTGGAACTTCAAACCGGCACTAGGGAACAGACTGAGAAATCAGAGAAATAGTTTCTCCTGCAACCCGTTCCCTTTGTGCTAGATGAACGAACGTCTTCCACATGCTCAGTTCTGAGAGATAATTTTGTGTTAATGCTGTCCTTCACCTAGCTTGTTTGGAACACAAAGTTTCTTTTCAGTTGCAAACTCCACTCCATACATATATATGGGGAGGTACGAGCTCCAACTCCGTTTTACAGTGAAAACTGCAGGAACTTCAAACCGGCACTAGGAAACAGACTGAGAAACCAGAGAAAAAGTTTAACCTGCAACCCGTTCCCTTTGTGCTAGATGAACGAACGTCTCTCCACATGCTCAGTTCTGAGAGATAAGTGTGTGTGAAAGCCGTCCTTCACCTAGCTTGTTGGGAACACAAAGATTCTTTTCAGTTGCAAACTCCAGTCCATACATATATATGGGGAGGTACAAGCTCAAATCTGTTTTACAGTGAAAACGGCAGGAACTTTAAACTGGCACTAGGAAACAGACTGAAATAATAGAGTAAAAGTTTGTCCTGCAACCCGTTCCCTTTGTGCTAGATGAACGAACATCTCTCCAAATGCTCAGTTCTGAGAGATAAGTGTGTGTGAAAGCCGTCCTTCACCTAGCTTGTTGGGAACACAAAGTTTCTTTTAACTTGCAAACTCCAATCCATACATATATACGGGGAGGTACGAGCTCCAATTCGGTTTTACAGGAAAAAGGCAAGAACTACAAACCGGCACTAGGAAACAGACTGAGATACTAGAGTAAAACTTTCTCCTGCAACCCGTTCCATTTGTGCTAGATGAACGAACGTCTCTCCACATGCTCAGTTCTGAGAGATAATTGTGTGTGAAAGCCGTCCTTCACCTAGCTTGTTGGGAACACAAAGTTTCTTTTCACTTGCAAACTACACTCCATACATATATATGGGGAGGTACGAGCTCCAACTCTATTTTACAGTGAAAACTGCAGGAACTTCAAACTGGCACTAGGAAACAGACTGAGATACCAGAGAAAAAGTACCCTGCAACCCTTTCCCTTTGTGCTAGATGAACGAACGTCTCTCCACATGCTCAGTTCTGAGAGATAAGTGTGTGTGAAAGCCGCACTTCACCTAGCATGTTGGGAAAACAAAGGTTCTTTTCCCTTGCAAACTCCACTCCATATATATATAAGGGGAGGTACGAGCTCCAACTCTGTTTTACAGTGAAAACGGAAGTAACTTCAAACTTGCACTAGGAAACACACTGAGAAACCAGAGTAAAATTTTCTCCTGCAACTCTTTCCATTTGTGCTAGATGAACGAACGTCTATCCACATGCTCAGATCTGAGAGATAAGTGTGTGTGAAAGCCGTCCTTCACCAAGCTTGTTGGGAACACAAAGTTTCTTTTCAGTTGCAAACTCCACTCCACATATATATATGGGGTGGAACTAGCCCCAACTATGTTTTACAGTGAAAAAGGCAGGAACTTCAAACCGGCACTAGGCAACAGACTGAAAAACCAGAGTAAAAGTTTTTCCTGCAACTCTTTCCCTTTGTGCTAGATGAACGAACGTCTATCCACATGCTCAGTTCTCAGAGATAAGTGTGTGTGAAAGCCGTCCTTCACCTAGATTGTTGGGAACACAAAGTTTCTTTTCACATGCAAACCCAATCCCTATATATATATGGGGACGTTCTAGCTCCAACTATGTTTTACAGTGAAAACGGCAGGAACTTCAAACCGGCACTAGGCAACAGACTGAAAAACCAGAGTAAAAGTTTCCCCTGCAACCCGTTCCCTTTGTGCTAGTTGAAAGAACGTCTCTCCACATGCTCAGTTCTGAGAGATAAGTGTGTGTGAAAGTCGTCCTTCAACTAGCTTGTTGGGAACACAAAGTTTCTCTTAAGTTGCAAAACCCACTCCATACATATATAGGGGAGTTACAAGATCCAACTCGGTTTTACCGTGAAAACTGCAGTAACTTCAACCCGGCACTAGGAAACAGACTGAAAAACCAGAGTAAAATTTCTCCTGCAACCCGTTCCCTGTGTGCTAGATAAACGAACTTCTCTCCACATGCTCAGTTCTGAAGAGATAAATGTGTGTGAAAGCCGTCTTTCACCTAGCTTGTTGGGAACACAAAGTTTCTTTTCCCATGCAAACACCACTCCATACATATATATGGGTAGGTACGATCTCCAAGTCGCTTTTACAGTGAAAACTGCTGTAACTTCAAACCGGCACCAGGAAACAGACTGAGAAACCAGAGTAAAAGTTTCTCCTGCAACCCGTTCCCTTTGTGCTAAATGAAAGAAAGTCTCTCCACATGCTCAGTTCTCAGAGATAAGTGTGTGTGAAAGCAGTCCTTCACATAGATTGTTGGGAACACAAAGTTTTTTTTCCCTTGCAAACTCCAATCCATACATATATAAGGGGAGGTACGAGCTCCAACTCGTTTTTACAGTGAAAACGGCAGGAAATTCAAACCTGCACTAGGAAACACACTGAGAAACCATAGTAAAATTTTCTCCTGCAACCCTTTCCCTTTGTGCTAGATGAACGAACGTCTATCCACATGCTCAGTTCTGAGAGATAAGTGTGTGTGAAAGCCGTCCTTCACCTAGCTTGTTGGGAACACAAAGTTTCTTTTCACTTGCAAACTCCACTCCATACATATATATGGGGGGTCCGAGCTCCAAATCGGTTTTATAGTGAAACCTGCAGGAACTTCAAACCGGCACTAGGAAACAGACTGAAAAATCAGAGTAATATTTCTCCTGCAACCCGTTCCCTTTGTGCTAGATGAACGAACGTCTCTCCACATGTTCAGATCTGAGAGATAATTGTGTGTGAAAGCTGTCCTTCACCTAGCTTGTTTGGAACACAAAGTTTCTTTTCAGTTGCAAACTCCACTCCATAAATATATATGGGTAGGTACGAGCTCCAACTCCGTTTTACAGTGAAAACTGCAGGAACTTCAACCCTGCACTAGGAAACAGACTGAGAAACCAGAGAAAAAGTTTCCCCTGCAACCCGTTCCTTTTTTGCTAGATGAACGAACGTCTCTCCACATGCTCAGTTCTGAGAGAAAAGTGTGTATGAAAGCCGTCCTTCACATAGATAGTTGGGAAAACAAAGTTTCTTTTCACTTGCAAACTCCACTCCATACATATATTGGGAGGTACGAGCTCTAACTCGGTTTTACAGTGAAAACTGCAGGAAATTCAAACCGGCACTAGGAAACAGACTGAGAATCCAGAGTAAAAGTTTCTCCTGCAAACCGTTCCCTTTTTGCTAGATGAACGAACGTCTCTCCACATGGTCAGTTCTGAGAGATAAGTGTGTGTGAAAGCCGTCCTTCACCTAGCTTGTTGGGAACACAAAGTTTCTTTTCAGTGGCAAACTCCACTCAAGATATATATAAGGGGAGGTACAAGCTCCATCTCGGTTTTACAGTGAAAATTGCAGGAATTTCAAACCGGCACTAGGAAACAGACTGAGAATCCAGAGTAAAAGTTTCTCCTGAAACCCGTTCCCTTTGTGCTAAATGAAAGAAAGTCTCTCCACATGCTCAGTTCTCAAAGATAAGTGTGTGTGAAAGCCGTCCTTCACCTAGATTGTTGGGAACACAACGTTTCTATTCACTTGCAAACTCCACTCCCTACATATATATGGGGAGGTTCTAGCTCCAAATCTGTTTTACAGTGAAAACGGCAGGAACTTCAAACCGGCACTAGGCAACAGACTGAAAAACCAGAGTAAATGTTTCTCCTGCAACCCGTTCCCTTTGTGCTAGATGAACGAACGTCTCTCCACATGCTCAGTTCTGAGAGATAAGTGTGTGTGTAAGCCGTCCTTCACCTTGCTTGTTGGAAACACAAAGTTTCTTTTCACT
The DNA here is from genome assembly GCF_048773025.1 of Camelus bactrianus. Classification (NCBI taxonomy): domain Eukaryota; kingdom Metazoa; phylum Chordata; class Mammalia; order Artiodactyla; family Camelidae; genus Camelus; species Camelus bactrianus. The sequence goes on along the minus strand of NC_133539.1, from coordinate 136,336,367 downwards.
TGCAAACTCCACTCCATACATATATATGGGGAGGTATGAGCTCCAACTCTGTTGTACAGTGAAAACTGCAGGAACGTTAAACCGGCATTAGGAAACAGACTGTGAATTCAGAGTAAAAATTTCTCCTGCAACCCTTTCCCTTTGTGATAGATGAACGAACGTCTCTCCACATGCTCAGTTCTGAGAGATAAGTGTGGGTGAAAGCCGTCCTTCACCTAGCTTGTTGGGAACACAAAGTTTCTTTTCACTTGCCAATTCCACTCCATACATATATATGGGGAGGTACGAGCTCCAACTCAGTTTTACAGTAAAAACTGCTGGATCTTCAAACCGGCACTAGGAAACAGACTGAGAAAACAGAGTAAAAGTTTCTCCTGCAACCCGTTCACATTGTGCTAGATGAACGAACGTCTCTCCACATGCTCAGTTCTGAGAGATATGTGTGTGTGAAAGCCGTATTTCAAGTAGCTTGTTTGGAATACAAAGTTTCTTTTCACTTGCCAATTCCACTCCATACATTTATAAGGAGAGGTACGTGCAACAAATCTGTTTTACAGTGAAAACGGCAGGAAATTCAAACTGGCACTATTAAAAAGACTGGGATACCAGAGTATAAGTTTGACTTGCTACCCGTTCCCTTTTTGCTAGATGAACGAACGTCTCTCCACATGCTCAGTTCTGAGAGGTAAGTGTGTGTGAAAGCCTTCCTTCACCAAGCTTGTTGGGAACACAAAGTTTCTTTTCACTTGCAAACTCCACTCCATACATATATATGGGGGGTCCGAGCTCCAAATCGGTTTTATAGTGAAACCTGCAGGAACTTCAAACCGGCACTAGGAAACAGACTGAAAAATCAGAGTAATATTTCTCCTGCAACCCGTTCCCTTTGTGCTAGATGAACGAACGTCTCTCCACATGTTCAGATCTGAGAGATAATTGTGTGTGAATGCTGTCCTTCACCTAGCTTGTTTGGAACACAAAGTTTCTTTTCAGTTGCAAACTCCACTCCATAAATATATATGGGTAGGTACGAGCTCCAACTCCGTTTTACAGTGAAAACTGCAGGAACTTCAACCCTGCACTAGGAAACAGACTGAGAATCCAGAGAAAAAGTTTCCCCTGCAACCCGTTCCTTTTTTGCTAGATGAACGAACGTCTCTCCACATGCTCAGTTCTGAGAGAAAAGTGTGTATGAAAGCCGTCCTTCACATAGATAGTTGGGAAAACAAAGTTTCTTTTCACTTGCAAACTCCACTCCATACATATATTGGTAGGTACGAGCTCTAACTCGGTTTTACAGTGAAAACTGCAGGAAATTCAAACCGGCACTAGGAAACAGACTGAGAATCCAGAGTAAAAGTTTCTCCTGCAAACCGTTCCCTTTTTGCTAGATGAACGAACGTCTCTCCACATGGTCAGTTCTGAGAGATAAGTGTGTGTGAAAGCCGTCCTTCACCTAGCTTGTTGGGAACACAAAGTTTCTTTTCAGTGGCAAACTCCACTCAAGATATATATAAGGGGAGGTACAAGCTCCATCTCGGTTTTACAGTGAAAACTGCAGGAATTTCAAACCGGCACTAGGAAACAGACTGAGAATCCAGAGTAAAAGTTTCTCCTGAAACCCGTTCCCTTTGTGCTAAATGAAAGAAAGTCTCTCCACATGCTCAGTTCTGAAAGATAAGTGTGTGTGAAAGCCGTCCTTCACCTAGATTGTTGGGAACACAACGTTTCTATTCACTTGCAAACTCCACTCCCTACATATATATGGGGAGGTTCTAGCTCCAAATCTGTTTTACAGTGAAAACGGCAGGAACTTCAAACCGGCACTAGGCAACAGACTGAAAAACCAGAGTAAATGTTTCTCCTGCAACCCGTTCCCTTTGTGCTAGATGAACGAACGTCTCTCCACATGCTCAGTTCTGAGAGATAAGTGTGTGTGTAAGCCGTCCTTCACCTTGCTTGTTGGAAACACAAAGTTTCTTTTCACTTGCAAACTCCACTCCATACATATATATGGGGAGGTATGAGCTCCAACTCTGTTGTACAGTGAAAACTGCAGGAACGTTAAACCGGCACTAGGAAACAGACTGTGAATTCAGAGTAAAAATTTCTCCTGCAACCCTTTCCCTTTGTGATAGATGAACGAACGTCTCTCCACATGCTCAGTTCTGAGAGATAAGTGTGTGTGAAAGCCGTCCTTCACCTAGCTTGTTGGGAACACAAAGTTTCTTTTCACTTGCCAATTCCACTCCATACATATATATGGGGAGGTACGAGCTCCAACTCAGTTTTACAGTAAAAACTGCTGGATCTTCAAACCGGCACTAGGAAACAGACTGAGAAAACAGAGTAAAAGTTTCTCCTGCAACCCGTTCACATTGTGCTAGATGAACGAACATCTCTCCACATGCTCAGTTCTGAGAGATATGTGTGTGTGAAAGCCGTATTTCAAGTAGCTTGTTTGGAATACAAAGTTTCTTTTCACTTGCCAATTCCACTCCATACATTTATAAGGAGAGGTACGTGCAACAAATCTGTTTTACAGTGAAAACGGCAGGAAATTCAAACCGGCACTATTAAAAGACTGGGATACCAGAGTATAAGTTTGACTTGCTACCCGGTCCCTTTTTGCTAGATGAACGAACGTCTCTCCACATGCTCAGTTCTGAGAGGTAAGTGTGTGTGAAAGCCTTCCTTCACCAAGCTTGTTGGGAACACAAAGTTTCTTTTCACTTGCAAACTCCACTCCATACATATATATGGGGAGGTACGAGCTCCAACTCGGTTTTACAGTGAAAACTGCCAGAACTTCAAACCGGCACTGGGAAACAGACTGAGAAACCAGAGAATATGTTTCTCCTGCAACCCGTTCCCTTGTTCTAGATGAACGAACGTCTCTCCACATGCTAGGTTCTGAGAGATAAGTGTGTGTGAAAGCCGTCTTTCAACTAGCTTGTTGGGAACACAAAGTTTCTTTTCAGTTGCAAACTCCACTCCATACATATATATAGGGAGGTACGAGCTCCATCTCGGTTTTACAGTGAAAATTGCAGGAACTTCAAACCGGCACAAGGAAACAGACTAATAAACCAGAGTAACAGATTCTCCTGCAAACCGTTCCCTTTGTGCTAGATGAACGAACGTCTCTCCACATGCTCAGTTCTGAGAGATATGTGTGTGTGAAAGCCGTATTTCAAGTAGCTTGTTTAGGAATACAAAGTTTCTTTTCACTTGCCAATTCCACTCCGTACATTTATATGGAGAGGTACGTGCAACAAATCTGTTTTACAGTGAAAACGGTAGGAAATTCAAACCGGCACTATTAAACAGACTGGGATACCAGAGTATAAGTTTGACTTGCTACCCGTTCCCTTTTTGCTAGATGAAAGAACGTCTCTCCACATGCTCAGTTCTGAGAGATAAGTGTGTGTGAAAGCCTTCCTTCACCAAGCTTGTTGGGAACACAAAGTTTCTTTTCAATTGCAAACTCCACTCCATACATATATATGGGGAGGTACGAGGTCCAACTCGGGTTTACAGTGAAAACTGCAGGAACTTCAAACCGGCACTAGGAAACAGACTGAGAAACCAGAGAAGAAATTTCCCCTGCAAAAACTTTCCTTTGTGCTAGATGAACGAAAGTCTCTCCACATGCTCAGTTCTTACAGATATTTGTGTGTTAAAGCCGTCTTTCAAATAGCTTGTTGGGAACACAAAGTTCCTTTTCAGTTGCAAACTCCACTCCATAGATATATATCGGGAGGTACGAGCTCCAACTCGGTTTTACAGTGAAAACTGCAGTAACTTCAAACCGGCACTAGGAAAAAGACTGAGAAACCAGAGTAAAAGATTAACTTTCAAACCGTTCCCTTTTTGCTAGATGAACGAACGTCTCTCCACTTGCTCAGTTCTGAGAGATAAGTGTGTGTGAAAGCCGTCCTTCACATAGCTTGTTGGGAACACAAAGTTTCTTTTCAATGGCAAACTCCACTCCATACATATATATGGGGAGGTACGAGCACCAATTCTTTTTTACAGTGAAAACTGCAGGAACTTCAAACCTTCACTAGGAAACAGACTGAGATAGCAGAGTAAAATTTCCTCCTGCAACCCGTTCCAATTGTGCTAGATGAACGAACGTCTCTCCACATGCTCATTTCTGAGAGATAAGTGGGTGTGAAAGCCGTCCTACACATATCTTGTTGGGAACACAAAGTTTCTTTTCACTTGCAAACTACACTCCGTACATATATATGGGGAGGTACTAGCTCCAACTTTGTTTTACAGTGAAAACTGCATGGACTTCAAACCGGCAATAGGAAACAGACTGAGATACCAGAATAAAAGATTCTCCTGCCATCTGTTCCATTTGTGCTAGATGAACGAATGTCTCTCCACATGCTCAGTTCTGAGAGATAAGTGTGTGTGAAAGCCGTCCTTCAGCTTGCTTGTTGGGAACACAAAGTTCCATTTTAATTGCAAACTACACTCCATACATATATATGGGGAGGTACGAGCTCCAACTCCGTTTTACAGTGAAAACTGCAGGAACTTCAAACCGGCACTAGGAAACAGACAGAGAAACCAGAGAAAAAATTTCCCCTGCAACCCATTTCCTTTGTGCTAGATGAACGAAAGTCTCTCCACATGCTCAGTTCTTACAGATATTTGTGTGTTAAAGCCGTCTTTCAAATAGCTTGTTGGGAACACAAAGATTCTTTTCAGTTGCAAACTCCACTCCATACATATATATGGGGAGGTACGAGCTCCAACTCGGTTTTACAGTGAAAACTGCAGTAACTTCAAACCGGCACTAGGAAAAAGGCTGAGAAACCAGAGTAAAAGTTTCCCCTGCAAACCGTTCCCTTTGTGCTAGTTGAAAGAACGTCTCTCCACATGCTCAGTTCTGAGAGATAAGTGTGTGTGAAAGCCGTCCTTCACCTAGCTTGTTGGGAACACAAAGTTTCTCTTAAGTTGCAAAACCCACTCCATACATATATAGGGGAGTTACAAGATCCAACTCGGTTTTACCGTGAAAACTGCAGTAACTTCAACCCGGCATTAGGATACAGACTGAAAAACCAGAGTAAAATTTCTCCTGCAACCCGTTCCCTGTGTGCTAGATAAACGAACTTCTCTCCACATGCTCAGTTCTGAAGAGATAAATGTGTGTGAAAGCCGTTTTTCACCTAGCTTGTTGGGAACACAAAGTTTCTTTTCCCATGCAAACACCACTCCATACATATATATGGGGAGGTACGAGCTCCAAGTCGCTTTTACAGTGAAAACTGCTGTAACTTCAAACCGGCACCAGGAAACAGACTGAGAAACCAGAGTAAAAGTTTCTCCTGCAACCCGTTCCCTTTGTGCTAAATGAAAGAAAGTCTCTCCACATGCTCAGTTCTCAGAGATAAGTGTGTGTGAAAGCAGTCCTTCACATAGATTGTTGGGAACACAAAGTTTGTTTTCACTTGCAAACTCCATTCCATACATATATATGGGGAGGTTCTAGGTCCAACACGGTTTTACAGTGAAAACTGCAGGAAATTCAAAAAGGCACTAGGCAACAGACTGAAAAACCAGAGTAACAGTTTCTCCTGCAAACCGTTCCCTTTGTGCTACATGAACGAACGTCTCCCCACATGCTCAGTTCTGAGAGATAAGTGTTTGTGAAAGCCGTCCTTCACCTAGCTTGTTGGGAACACAAAGTTTCTTTTCCCTTGCAAACTCCAATCCATACATATATAAGGGGAGGTACGAGCTCCAACTCGTTTTTACAGTGAAAACGGCAGGAACTTCAAACCTGCACTAGGAAACACACTGAGAATCCATAGTAAAATTTTCTCCTGCAACCCTTTCCCTTTGTGCTAGATGAACGAACGTCTATCCACATGCTCAGTTCTGAGAGATAAGTGTGTGTGAAAGCCGTCCTTCACCTAGCTTGTTGGGAACACAAAGTTTCTTTTCACTTGCAAACTCCACTCCATACATATTTATGGGGGGTCCGAGCTCCAAATCGGTTTTATAGTGAAAACTGCAGGAACTTCAAACCGGCACTAGGAAACAGACTGAAAAATCAGAGTAATATTTCTCCTGCAAACCGTTCCCTTTGTGCTAGATGAACGAAAGTCTCTCCACATGTTCAGATCTGAGAGATAATTGTGTGTGAAAGCTGTACTTCACCTAGCTTGTTTGGAACACAAAGTTTCTTTTCAGTAGCAAACTCCACTCCATACATATATATGGGTAGGTACGAGCTCCAACTCCGTATAACAGTGAAAACTGCAGGAACTTCAAACCGGCACTAGGAAACAGACTGAGAAACCAGAAAAAAAGTTTCCCCTGCAACCCGTTCCTTTTGTGCTAGATGAACGAACGTCTCTCCACATGCTCATTTCTGAGAGAAAATTGTGTATGAAAGCCGTCCTTCACATAGATAGTTGGGAAAACAAAGTTTCTTTTCACTTGCAAACTCCAATCCATACATATATTGGGAGGTACGAGCTCTAACTCGGTTTTACAGTGAAAACTGCAGGAAATTCAAACCGGCACTAGGAAACAGACTGAGAATCCAGAGTAAAAGTTTCTCCTGCAAACCGTTCCCTTTTTGCTAGATGAACGAACGTCTCTCCACATGGTCAGTTCTGAGAGATAAGTGTGTGTGAAAGCCGTCCTTCACCTAGCTTGTTGGGAACACAAAGTTTTTTTCAGTGGCAATCTCCACTCAAGATATATATAAGGGGAGGTACAAGCTCCATCTCGGTTTTACAGTGAAAACTGCATTAATTTCAAACCGGCACTAGGAAACAGACTGAGAAACCAGAGTAAAAGTTTCTCCTGAAACCCGTTCCCTTTGTGCTAAATGAAAGAAAGTCTCTCCACATGCTCAGTTCTCAAAGATAAGTGTGTGTGAAAGCCGTCCTTCACCTAGATTGTTGGGAACACAACGTTTCTATTCACTTGCAAACTCCACACCCTACATATATATGGGGAGGTTCTAGCTCCAAATCTGTTTTACAGTGAAAACGGCAGGAACTTCAAACCGGCACTAGGCAACAGACTGAAAAACCAGAGTAAATGTTTCTCCTGCAACCCGTTCCCTTTGTGCTAGATGAACGAACGTCTCTCCACATGCTCAGTTCTGAGAGATAAGTGTGTGTGTAAGCCGTCCTTCACCTTGCTTGTTGGAAACACAAAGTTTCTTTTCACTTGCAAACTCCACTCCATACATATATATGGGGAGGTATGAGCTCCAACTCTGTTGTACAGTGAAAACTGCAGGAACTTTAAACCGGCACTAGGAAACAGACTGTGAATTCACAGAAAAATTTCTCCTGCAACCCTTTCCCTTTGTGATAGATGAACGAAAGTCTCTCCACATGCTCAGTTCTGAGAGATAAGTGTGTGTGAAAGCCGTCCTTCACCTAGCTTGTTGGGAACACAAAGTTTCTTTTCACTTGCCAATTCCACTCCATACATATATATGGGGAGGTACGAGCTCCAACTCAGTTTTACAGTAAAAACTGCTGGATCTTCAAACCGGCACTAGGAAACAGACTGAGAAAACAGAGTAAAAGTTTCTCCTGCAACCCGTTCACATTGTGCTAGATGAACGAACGTCTCTCCACATGCTCATTTCTGAGAGGTAAGTGTGTGTGAAAGCCTTCCTTCACCAAGCTTGTTTTGAACACAAAGTTTCTTTTCACTTGCAAACTTCACTCCATACATATATATGGGGAGGTACGAGCTCCAACTCGGTTTTACAGTGAAAACTGCCAGAACTTCAAACCGGCACTGGGAAACAGACTGAGAAACCAGAGAATATGTTTCTCCTGCAACCCGTTCCCTTGTTCTAGATGAACGAACGTCTCTCCACATGCTAGGTTCTGAGAGATAAGTGTGTGTGAAAGCCTTCTTTCAACTAGCTTGTTGGGAACACAAAGTTTCTTTTCTGTTGCAAACTCCACTACATACATATATATAGGGAGGTACGAGCTCCATCTCGGCTTTACAGTGAAAATTGCAGGAACTTCAAACCGGCACAAGGAAACAGACTGATAAACCAGAGTAACAGTTTCTCCTGCAAACCGTTCCCTTTGTGCTAGATGAACGAACGTCTCTCCACATGCTCAGTTCTGAGAGATATGTGTGTGTGAAAGCCGTATTTCAAGTAGCTTGTTTGGAATACAAAGTTTCTTTTCACTTGCCAATTCCACTCCATACATTTATATGGAGAGGTACGTGCAACAAATCTGTTTTACAGTGAAAACGGCAGGAAATTCAAACCGGCACTATTAAACAGACTGGGATACCAGAGTATAAGTTTGACTTGCTACCCGTTCCCTTTTTGCTAGATGAACGAACGTCTCTCCACATGCTCAGTTCTGAGAGGTAAGTGTGTGTGAAAGCCTTCCTTCACCAAGCTTGTTGGGAACACAAAGTTTCTTTTCACTTGCAAACTACACTCCGTACATATATATGGGGAGGTACTAGCTCCAACTTTGTTTTACAGTGAAAACTGCATGGACTTCAAACCGGCAATAGGAAACAGACTGAGATACCAGAATAAAAGATTCTCCTGCAATCTGTTCCATTTGTGCTAAATGAACGAATGTCTCTCCACATGCTCAGTTCTGAGAGATACGTGTGTGTGAAAGCCGTCCTTCAGCTTGCTTGTTGGGAACACAAAGTTCCTTTTTAATTGCAAACTACACTCCATACATATATATGGGGAGGTACGAGGTCCAACTCGGTTTTACAGTGAAAACTGCAGGAACTTCAAACCGGCACTAGGAAACAGACAGAGAAACCAGAGAAAAAATTTCCCCTGCAACCCATTTCCTTTGAGCTAGATGAACGAAAGTCTCTCCACATGCTCAATTCTTACAGATATTTGTGTGTTAAAGCCGTCTTTCAAATAGCTTGTTGGGAACACAAAGATTCTTTTCAGTTGCAAACTCCACTCCATACATATATAAGGGGAGGTACGAGCTCCAACTCGATTTTACAGTGAAAACAGCTGGAAATGCAAACCGGCACTAGGAAACAGAGTGAGAAACCAGAGTAAATGTTTCCCCTGCAACCCGTTCCCTTTGTGCTAGATGAACGAACGTCTCTCCACATGCTTTGTTTTTACAGATATGTGTGTGTGAAAGCCGTCCTTCACTTAGCTTGTTGGGAACACAAAGTTTCTATTCATTTGCAAACAACACTCCGTACATATATATGGGGAGGTACTAGCTCCAACTATGTTTTACAATGAAAACTGATGGAACATCCAACCGGCAGTAGGAAACAGACTGAGAAACCAGAGTAAATGTTTCTCCTGCAACCCTTTCCATTTGTGCTAGATGAACGAACGTCTCTCCACATGCTCAGATCTGAAGGAAACTGTGTGTGAAAGCCTTCCTTCACATAGTTTGTGGGAACCCAAATTTTCTTTTCACTTGCAAACTCCATTCCATACATATATATGGGGAGTTACGAGCTCCAACTCGGTTTTACAGTGAAAACAGCTGGAATTTCAAACCGGCACTAGGAAACAGACTGAGAAACCATAGTAATAGTTTCTCCTGCAACCCGTTCCATTTGTGCTAGATGAACGAATGTCTCTCCACATGCTCAGTTCTGAGATATAAGTGTGTGAGTAAGCCGTCCTTCACCTAGCTTGTTGGGAACACAAAGTTTCTTTTCAGTTGCAAACTCAATTCCATTCATATATATGGGGAGGTACGAGCTCCAACTCGGTTTTACAGTGAAAACTGCCAGAACTTCAAACCGGCACTGGGAAACAGACTGAGAAACCAGAGAATATGTTTCTCCTGCAACCCGTTCCCTTGTTCTAGATGAACGAACGTCTCTCCACATGCTAGGTTCTGAGAGATAAGTGTGTGTGAAAGCCGTCTTTCAACTAGCTTGTTGGGAACACAAAGTTTCTTTTCAGTTGCAAACTCCACTCCATACATATATATAGGGAGGTACGAGCTCCATCTCGGCTTTAAAGTGAAAATTGCAGGAACTTCAAACCGGCACAAGGAAACAGACTGATAAACCAGAGTAACAGTTTCTCCTGCAAACCGTTCCCTTTGTGCTAGATGAACGAACGTCTCTCCACATGCTCAGTTCTGAGAGATATGTGTGTGTGAAAGCCGTATTTCAAGTAGCTTGTTTGGAATACAAAGTTTCTTTTCACTTGCCAATTCCACTCCATACATTTATATGGAGAGGTACGTGCAACAAATCTGTTTTACAGTGAAAACGGCAGGAAATTCAAACCGGCACTATTAAACAGACTGGGATACCAGAGTATAAGTTTGACTTGCTACCCGTTCCCTTTTTGCTAGATGAACGAACGTCTCTCCACATGCTCAGTTCTGAGAGATAAGTGTGTGTGAAAGCCTTCCTTCACCAAGCTTGTTGGGAACACAAAGTTTCTTTTCAATTGCAAACTCCACTCCATACATATATATGGGGAGGTACGAGGTCCAACTCGGGTTTACAGTGAAAACTGCAGGAACTTCAAACCGGCACTAGTAAACAGACTGAGAAACCAGAGAAAAAATTTCCCCTGCAACCCGTTTCCTTTGTGCTAGATGAACGAAAGTCTCTCCACATGCTCAGTTCTTACAGATATTTGTGTGTTAAAGCCGTCTTTCATATAGCTTGTTGGGAACACAAAGTTCCTTTTCAGTTGCAAACTCCACTCCATAGATATATATGGGGAGGTACGAGCTCCAACTCGGTTTTACAGTGAAAACTGCAGTAACTTCAAACCGGCACTAGGAAAAAGACTGAGAAACCAGAGTAAAAGATTAACTTTCAAACCGTTCCCTTTTTGCTAGATGAACGAACGTCTCTCCACATGCTCAGTTCTGAGAGATAAGTGTGTGTGAAAGCCGTCCTTCACCTAGCTTGTTGGGAACACAAAGTTTCTTTTCAATGGCAAACTCCACTCCATACATATATATGGGGAGGTACGAGCACCAATTCGTTTTTACAGAGAAAACTGCAGGAACTTCAAACCTTCACTAGGAAACAGACTGAGATAGCAGAGTAAAATTTTCTCCTGCAACCCGTTCCAATTGTGCTAGATGAACGAACGTCTCTCCACATGCTCATTTCTGAGAGATAAGTGGGTGTGAAAGCCGTCCTACACATAACTTGTTGGGAACACAAAGTTTCTTTTCACTTGCAAACTACACTCCGTACATATATATGGGGAGGTACTATCTCCAACTTTGTTTTACAGTGAAAACTGCATGGACTTCAAACCGGCAATAGGAAACAGACTGAGATACCAGAATAAAAGATTCTCCTGCAATCTGTTCCATTTGTGCTAAATGAACGAATGTCTCTCCAAATGCTCAGTTCTGAGAGATACGTGTGTGTGAAAGCCGTCCTTCAGCTTGCTTGTTGGGAACACAAAGTTCCTTTTTAATTGCAAACTACACTCCATACATATATATGGGGAGGTACGAGGTCCAACTCGGTTTTACAGTGAAAACTGCAGGAACTTCAAACCGGCACTAGGAAACAGACAGAGAAACCAGAGAAAAAATTTCCCCTGCAACCCATTTCCTTTGTGCTAGATGAACGAAAGTCTCTCCACATGCTCAGTTCTTACAGATATTTGTGTGTTAAAGCCGTCTTTCAAATAGCTTGTTGGGAACACAAAGATACTTTTCAGTTGCAAACTCCACTCCATACATATGTATGGGTAGGTACGAGCTCCAACTCGGTTTTACAGTGAAAACTGCAGTAACTTCAAACCGGCACTAGGAAAAAGTCTGAGAAACCAGAGGAAAATTTCTCCTGCAACCCGTTCCATTTGTGCTAGATGAACGAACGTCTCTCCACATGCTCAGATCTGAAGAAAAGTGTGTGTGGAAGCCGTCCTTCACCTAGATTGTGGGAACACAAAATTTTTTTCACTTGCAAACTCCACTCCATACGTATATAATTAGAGGTACGAGCTCCAACTCGATTTTACAGTGAAAACAGCTGGAAATGCAAACCGGCACTAGGAAACAGAGTGAGAAACCAGAGTAAATGTTTCCCCTGCAACCCGTTCCCTTTGTGCTAGATGAACGAACGTCTCTCCACATGCTTTGTTTTTACAGATATGTGTGTGTGAAAGCCGTCCTTCACTTAGCTTGTTGGGAACACAAAGTTTCTTTTCATTTGCAAACTACACTCCGTACATATATATGGGGAGGTACTAGCTCCAACTATGTTTTACAATGAAAACTGATGGAACATCCAACCGGCAGTAGGAAACAGACTGAGAAACCAGAGTAAATGTTTCTCCTGCAAACATTTCCATTTGTGCTAGATGAACGAACGTCTCTCCACATGCTCAGATCTGAAGGAAACTGTGTGTGAAAGCCTTCCTTCACATAGTTTGTGGGAACCCAAATTTTCTTTTCACTTGCAAACTCCATTCCATACATATATATGGGGAGTTACGAGGTCCAACTCGGTTTTACAGTGAAAACAGCTGGAATTTCAAACCGGCACTAGGAAACAGACTGAGAAACCATAGTAATAGTTTCTCCTGCAACCCGTTCCATTTGTGCTAGATGAACGAATGTCTCTCCACATGCTCAGTTCTGAGATATAAGTGTGTGAGTAAGCCGTCCTTCACCTAGCTTGTTGGGAACACAAAGTTTCTTTTCAGTTGCAAACTCAATTCCATTCATATATATGGGGAGGTACGAGCTCCAACTCGGTTTTACAGTGAAAACTGCCAGAACTTCAAACCGGCACTGGGAAACAGACTGAGAAACCAGAGAATATGTTTCTCCTGCAACCCGTTCACTTGTTCTAGATGAACGAACGTCTCTCCACATGCTAGGTTCTGAGAGATAAGTGTGTGTGAAAGCCGTCTTTCAACTAGCTTGTTGGGAACACAAAGTTTCTTTTCAGTTGCAAACTCCACTCCATACATATATATAGGGTGGTACGAGCTCCATCTCGGCTTTACAGTGAAAATTGCAGGAACTTCAATCCGGCACAAGGAAACAGACTGATAAACCAGAGTAACAGTTTCTCCTGCAAACCGTTCCCTTTGTGCTAGATGAATGAACGTCTCTCCACATGCTCAGTTCTGAGAGATATGTGTGTGTGAAAGCCGTATTTCAAGTAGCTTGTTTGGAATACAAAGTTTCTTTTCACTTGCCAATTCCACTCCATACATTTATATGGAGAGGTACGTGCAACAAATCTGTTTTACAGTGAAAACGGCAGGAAATTCAAACCGGCACTATTAAACAGACTGGGATACCAGAGTATAAGTTTGACTTGCTACCCGTTCCCTTTTTGCTAGATGAACGAACGTCTCTCCACATGCTCAGTTCTGAGAGATAAGTGTGTGTGAAAGCCTTCCTTCACCAAGCTTGTTGGGAACACAAAGTTTCTTTTCAATTGCAAACTCCACTCCATACATATATATGGGGAGGTACGAGGTCCAACTCGGGTTTACAGTGAAAACTGCAGGAACTTCAAACCGGCACTAGGAAACAGACTGAGAAACCAGAGAAAAAATTTCCCCTGCAACCCGTTTCCTTTGTGCTAGATGAACGAATGTCTCTCCACATGCTCAGTTCTTACAGATATTTGTGTGTTAAAGCCGTCTTTCAAATAGCTTGTTGGGAACACAAAGTTTGTTTTCAGTTGCAAATTACACTCCATACACATATATGGGAGGGACGAGCTCCAACTCGATTTTACTGTGAAAACAGCTGGAACTTCAAACCGGCACTAGGAAACAGACTGAGAAACCAGAGAAAATGTTTCTCCTGCAACCCGTTCCATTTGTGCTAGATGAACGAACGTCTCTCCACATGCTATGTTCTGTGAGATAAGTGGGTATGAAAGCCGTCCTTCACCTAGCTTGTTGGGAACACAAAGTTTCTTTTCAGTTGCAAACTCACTCCATACATATATATCGGGAGGTACGAACTCCAACTCGGTTTTACAGTGAAAACTGCAGGAACTTCAAACCGGCACTAGGAAACACATGAGAAACCAGAGTAAATGTTTCTCCTGCTACCCGTTCCCTTTGTGCTAGATGAACGAACGTCTCTCCACATGCTCAGTTCTGAGAGATAATGTGTGTGAAAGCCGTCCTTCACCTAGCTTGTTTGGAACACAAAGTTTCTTTTCAGTTGCAAACTCCACTCCATACATATATATGGGTAGGTACGAGCTCCAAATCGATTTTAGAGTAAAAAAGGCAGGAACTTCAAACCGGCACTAGGAAACAGACTGAGATACCAGAGTAAAAGTTTGTCTTGCAACCCGTTCCCTTTGTGCTAGATGAACGAACGTCTCTCCACATGCTAGGTTCTGAGAGATAAGTGTGTGTGAAAGCCGTCCTTCAACTAGCTTGTTGGAAACACAAAGATTCTTTTAAGTTGCAATCTCCACTCCATAAATATATATGGGGAGGTACGAGCTCCAACTCGGTTTTACAGTGAAAACTGCAGGAACTTCAAACCGGCACTAGGAAACAGACTGAGAAACCATAGTAATATTTTCTCCTGCAACCCGTTTCCTTTGTGCTAGATGACCGAACGGCTCACCACATGCTCAGTTCTGAGAGAAAAGTGTGTTTGGAAGCCGTCCTTCACCTAGATTTTTGGAACACAAAGTTTCTTTTCACATACAAACTCCAATCCATACATATATATGGGGATGTAAGAGCTCCAAATCGGTTTTACAGTGAAACTGCAGGAAATTCAAACCGGCACTAGGAAACATTCTGAGAAACCAGAATATTAGTTTCCACTGCAACCCGTTCCCTTTGTGCTTGATGAACGAATATCTCTCCACATGCTCAGTTCTGAGTAATAAGTGTGTGTGAAAGCCGTCCTTCACCTAGCTTGTTGGGAACACAAAGTTTCTTTCACTTGCAAATTCCACTGCATACATATATATGGGGAGATACGAGATCCAACTCGGTTTTACAGTGAAAACTGCAGGAACTTCAAACCGGCACTAGGAATCAGAATAAGAATCCAGAGTAAAATTTCTCCTGCGAACCTTTCCCTTTGTGCTAGATGAACGAAAGTCTCTCCACATGCTCAGTTCTGAGAGATAAGTGGGTGTGAATGCTGTCCTTAACCTAGCATGCTGGGAACACAAAGTTTCTTTTCAGTTGCAAACTACACTCCATACATATATATGTTGATGTTCGAGCTCCAACTCGGTTTTACATTGTAAACTGCAGGAACTTCAAACCGGCACTTGGAAACAGACTGAGCAAGCAGATTAATAGTTTCTCCTGCAACCCGCTCCCTTTGTGCAAGATGAGCGAACGTCTCTCCACATGCTCATTACTCAGAGATAAGTGCGTGTGAAAGCCGTCCTTCACCTAGCTTGTTGGGAACACAAAGTTACTTTTCAGTTGCAAATTCCACTCCATAAATATATATGGGGAGGTACGAGCTCCAACTCGGTTTTACAGTGAAAACTGCAGGAACTTCAAACAGGCACTAGGAAACAGACTGAGAATCCAGAGTAATAGTTACTCCTGCAAACCGTTCCCTTTGTGCTAGATGACCGAACGTCTCTCCACATGCTCAGTTCTGAGAGAAAAGTGTGAGTGAAAGCCGTCCTTCACCTAGCTTTTTGGGAACACAAATTTTCTTTTCAGCTGCAAACTCCACTCCATACATATATATGGGGAGGTACGAGCTCCAAATCTGTTTTACAGTAAAAACGGCATGAACTTCAAACCGGCACTAGGAAACAGAATGAGATACCAGAGTAAAAGTTTGACTTGCAACCCGTTCCCTTTGTGCTAGATGAACGAACGTCTTTCCACATGCTCAGTTCTGAGAGATAAGTGTGTGTGAAAGCCGTCCTTCACCTAGCTTGTTGGGAACACAAAGTTTCTTTTCAGTTGCAAACTCAACTCCATACATATATATGGGGAGGTACGAACTCCAACTCCGTTTTACAGTGAAAACTGCAGGAACTTCAAACCGGCACTAGGAAACACATGAGAAACCAGAGTATAAGTTTCTCCTGCTACCCGTTCCCTTTGTGCTAGATGAACGAACGTCTCTCCACATGCTCAGTTCTGAGAGATAAGTGTGTGTGAAAGCCGTCCTTCACCTAGCTTGTTTGGAACACAAAGTTTCTTTCAGTTACAAACTCCACTCCATACATATATATGGGTAGGTACGAGCCCCAAATCGATTTTAGAGTAAAAAAGGCAGGAACTTCAAACCGGCACTAGGAAACAGACTGAGATACCAGAGTAAAAGTTTGTCTTGCAAACCGTTCTCTTTGTGCTAGATGAACGAACGTCTCTCCACATGCTCAGTTCTGAGAGATAAGTGTGTGTGAAAGCCATCCTTCACCTAGCTTGTTGGGAACACAAAGTTTCTTTTCACTTGCAAAATCCACTCCATACATAAATATGGGGAGGTACGAGATCCAATTCTGTTTACAGGGAAAATTGCAGGAACTTCAAACCAGAACTAGGAAACAGACTGAGCAACCAGAGTAATAATTTCCCCTGCAACCCGTTCCATTTGTGCTAGATGAACGAACGTCTCTCCACATGCTAGGCTCTGAGAGATAAGTCTGTGTGAAAGCCGTCCTTCAACTATCTTGTTGGGAACACAAAGTTTCTTTTAAGTTGCAATCTCCAATCCATACATATATATGGGAAGGTACGAGCTCCAACTCGGTTTTACAGTGAAAACTGCAGGTACTTCAAACCGGCACTAGGAAACAGACTGAGAAACCAAAGTAATAGTTTCTCCTGCAACCCGTTTCCTTTGTGCTAGATGACCGAACGGCTCTCCACATGCTCAGTTCTGAGAGAAAAGTGTGTGTGGAAGCCGTACTTCACCTAGCTTTTTGGAACACAAAGTTTCTTTTCACTTGCAATCTATACTCCATACATATATATGGGGATGTACGAGCTCCAAATCTGTTTTAAAGTGAAAACGGCATGAACTTCAAAACGGCACTAGGAAACACATGAGAAACCAGAGAAATTGTTTCTCCTGCTACCCGTTCCCTTTGTGCTAGATGAACGAACGTCTCTCCACATGCTCAGTACTGAGAGATAATGTGTGTGAAAGCCGTCCTTCACCTAGCTTGTTTGGAACACAAAGTTTCTTTTCAGTTGCAAACTCCACTCCATACATATATATGGGTACGTACGAGCTCCAAATCGATTTTAGAGTAAAAAAGGCAGGAACTTCAAACCGGCACTAGGAAACAGACTGAGATACCAGAGTAAAAGTTTGTCTTGCAACCCGTTCCCTTTGTGCTAGATGAACGAACGTCTCTCCACATGCTCAGTTCTGAGAGATAACTATGTGTGAAAGCCATCCTTCACCTAGCTTGTTGGGAACACAAAGTTTCTTTTCACTTGCAAACTCCACTCCATACATATATATGGGGAGGTACGAGATCCAATTCTGTTTACAGTGAAAACTGCAGGAACTTCAAACCGGCACTAGGAAACAGACTGAGATACCAGAATAAAAGTTTCTCCTGCAACCCGTTCCCGTTGTGCTAGATGAACGAACGTCTCTCCACATGCTAGGTTCTGAGACATAAATGTGTGTGAAAGCCGTCCTTCACCTAGCTTGTTGGGAACACAAAGTTTCTTTTCAGTTGCAAACTCAACTCCATACATATATATGGGGAGGTACGAACTCCAACTCCGTTTTACAGTGAAAACTGCAGGAACTTCAAACCGGCACTAGGAAACACATGAGAAACCAGAGTATAAGTTTCTCCTGCTACCCGTTCCCTTTGTGCTAGATGAACGAACGTCTCTCCACATGCTCAGTTCTGTGAGATAAGTGTGTGTGAAAGCCGTCCTTCACCTAGCTTGTTTGGAACACAAAGTTTCTTTCAGTTACAAACTCCACTCCATACATATATATGGGTAGGTACGAGCCCCAAATCGATTTTAGAGTAAAAAAGGCAGGAACTTCAAACCGGCACTAGGAAACAGACTGAGATACCAGAGTAAAAGTTTGTCTTCCAAACCGTTCTCTTTGTGCTAGATGAACGAACGTCTCTCCACATGCTCAGTTCTGAGAGATAAGTGTGTGTGAAAGCCATCCTTCACCTAGCTTGTTGGGAACACAAAGTTTCTTTTCACTTGCAAACTCCACTCCATACATAAATATGGGGAGGTACGAGATCCAATTCTGTTTACAGGGAAAACTGCAGGAACTTCAAACCTGAACTAGGAAACAGACTGAGCAACCAGAGTAATAATTTCCCCTGCAACCCGTTCCATTTGTGCTAGATGAACGAACGTCTCTCCACATGCTCAGTTCTGAGAGATAACTATGTGTGAAAGCCATCCTTCACCTAGCTTGTTGGGAACACAAAGTTTCTTTTCACTTGCAAACTCCACTCCATACATATATATGGGGAGGTACGAGATCCAATTCTGTTTACAGTGAAAACTGCAGGAACTTCAAACCGGCACTAGGAAACAGACTGAGATACCAGAATAAAAGTTTCTCCTGCAACCCGTTCCCGTTGTGCTAGATGAACGAACGTCTCTCCACATGCTAGGTTCTGAGACATAAATGTGTGTGAAAGCCGTCCTTCACCTAGCTTGTTGGGAACACAAAGTTTCTTTTCAGTTGCAAACTCAACTCCATACATATATATGGGGAGGTACGAACTCCAACTCCGTTTTACAGTGAAAACTGCAGGAACTTCAAACCGGCACCAGGAAACACATGAGAAACCAGAGTATAAGTTTCTCCTGCTACCCGTTCCCTTTGTGCTAGATGAACGAACGTCTCTCCACATGCTCAGTTCTGAGAGATAAGTGTGTGTGAAAGCCGTCCTTCACCTAGCTTGTTTGGAACACAAAGTTTCTTTCAGTTACAAACTCCACTCCATACATATATATGGGTAGGTACGAGCCCCAAATCGAATTTAGAGTAAAAAAGGCAGGAACTTCAAACCGGCACTAGGAAACAGACTGAGATACAAGAGTAAAAGTTTGTCTTCCAAACCGTTCTCTTTGTGCTAGATGAACGAACGTCTCTCCACATGCTCAGTTCTGAGAGATAAGTGTGTGTGAAAGCCATCCTTCACCTAGCTTGTTGGGAACACAAAGTTTCTTTTCACTTGCAAACTCCACTCCATACATAAATATGGGGAGGTACGAGATCCAATTCTGTTTACAGGGAAAACTGCAGGAACTTCAAACCTGAACTAGGAAACAGACTGAGCAACCAGAGTAATAATTTCCCCTGCAACCCGTTCCATTTGTGCTAGATGAACGAACGTCTCTCCACATGCTAGGTTCTGAGAGATAATTCTGTGTGAAAGCCGTCCTTCAACTATCTTGTTGGGAACACAAAGTTTCTTTTAAGTTGCAATCTCCAATCCATACATATATATGGGAAGGTACGAGCTCCAACTCGGTTTTACAGTGAAAACTGCAGGAACTTCAAACCGGCACTAGGAAACAGACTGAGATACCAGAGTAAAAGTTTCTCCTGCAACCCGTTCCCGTTGTGCTAGATGAACGAACGTCTCTCCACATGCTCAGTTCTGAGAGATAAGTGTGTGTGAAAGCCGTCCCTCACCTAGATTTTTGGGAATACAAAGTTTCTTTTCACTTGCAAACTCCACTCCATACATATATATGGGGAGGTACGAGCTCCAAATCGGTTTTACAGTGAAAACTGCAGGAACTTCAAACCGGCACTAGGAAACAGACTGAGAATCCAGAGTAAAAGTTTCTCCTGCAACTCTTTCCCTTTGTGCTAGATGAACGAATGTCTCTCCACATGCTCAGTTCTGTGAGATGTGTGTGTAAAAGCCGTCCTTCACCTAGCTTGTTGGGAACACAAAGTTTTTTTTCAGTTGCAAACTCCACTCCATACATATATATGGGGAGGTACGAGCTCCAATTCGGTTTTACAGTGAAAACTGCAGGAAATTCAAACCGGCACTAGGAAACAGAGAGAGAATCCAGAGTAAAAGTTTCTACTGCAAACTGTTCCCTTTGACCTAGATGAACGAACGTCTCTCCACATGCTCAGTTCTGAGAGATAAGTGTGTGTGAAAGCCGATCTTCACCTAGCTTGTTGGGAACACAAAGTTTCTTTTCAGTTGCAAACTCCACTCCATATATGTATATGGGGTGGTACGAGCTCCAAATCTGTTTTAAAGTGAAAACGGCAGGAACTTCAAACCAGAACTAGGAAACAGACTGAGCAACCAGAGTAATAATTTCCCCTGCAACCCGTTCCATTTGTGCTAGATGAACGAACGTCTCTCCACATGCTAGGTTCTGAGAGATAAGTGTGTGTGAAAGCCGTCCTTCAACTATCTTGTTGGGAACACAAAGTTTCTTTTAAGTTGCAATCTCCAATCCATACATATATATGGGAAGGTACGAGCTCCAA
The DNA here is from genome assembly GCF_048773025.1 of Camelus bactrianus. Classification (NCBI taxonomy): domain Eukaryota; kingdom Metazoa; phylum Chordata; class Mammalia; order Artiodactyla; family Camelidae; genus Camelus; species Camelus bactrianus. The sequence continues at coordinate 136,315,950 of NC_133539.1, read as the reverse complement.
CTCGGTTTTACAGTGAAAACTGCAGGTACTTCAAACCGGCACTAGGAAACAGACTGAGAAACCAGAGTAATAGTTTCTCCTGCAACCCGTTTCCTTTGTGCTAGATGACCAAACGTCTCTACACATGCTCAGTTCTGTGAGAAAAGTGTGTGTGGAAGCCGTCCTTCACCTAGCTTTTTGGAACACAAAGTTTCTTTTCACTTGCAAACTATACTCCATTCATATATATGGGGATGTACGAGCTCCAAATCTGTTTTAAAGTGAAAACGGCATGAACTTCAAACCGGCATTAGGAAACACATGAGAAACCAGGGTAAATGTTTCTCCTGCTACCCGTTCCCTTTCTGCTAGATGAACGAACGTCTCTCCACATGTTCAGTTCTGAGAGATAATGTGTGTGAAAGCCGTCCTTCACCTAGCTTGTTTGGAACACAAAGTATCTTTTCAGTTGCAAACTCCACTCCATACATATATATGGGTAGGTACGAGTTCCAAATCGATTTTAGAGTAAAAAAGGCAGGAACTTCAAACCGGCACTAGGAAACAGACTGAGATACCAGAGTAAAAGTTTGTCTTGCAACCCGTTTCCTTTGTGCTAGATGACCGAACGGCTCTCCACATGCTCAGTTCTGAGAGAAAAGTGTGTGTGGAAGCCGTACTTCACCTAGCTTTTTGGAACACAAAGTTTCTTTTCACTTGCAAACTATACTCCATACATATATATGGGGATGTACGAGCTCCAAATCTGTTTTAAAGTGAAAACGGCATGAACTTCAAACCGGAACTAGGAAACACGTGAGAAACCAGAGAAATTGTTTCTCCTGCTACCCGTTCCCTTTGTGCTAGATGAACGAACGTCTCTCCACATGCTCAGTACTGAGAGATAATGTGTGTGAAAGCCGTCCTTCACCTAGCTTGTTTGGAACACAAAGTTTCTTTTCAGTTGCAAACTCCACTCCATACATATATATGGGTACGTACGAGCTCCAAATCGATTTTAGAGTAAAAAAGGCAGGAACTTCAAACCGGCACTAGGAAACAGACTGAGATACCAGAGTAAAAGTTTGTCTTGCAACCCGTTCCCTTTGTGCTAGATGAACGAACTTCTCTCCACATGCTCAGTTCTGAGAGATAAGTGTGTGTGAAAGCCGTCCCTCACCTAGATTGTTGGGAATACAAAGTTTCTTTTCACTTGCAAACTCCACTCCATACATATATATGGGGAGGAACGAGCTCCAAATCGGTTTTACAGTGAAAACTGCAGGAACTTCAAACCGGCACTAGGAAACAGACTGAGAATCCAGAGTAAAAGTTTCTCCTGCTGCCCGTTCCATTTGTGCTAGATGAACGAACTTCTCTCCACATGCTAGGTTCTGAGACATAAATGTGTGTGAAAGCCGTCCTTCACCTAGCTTGTTGGGAACACAAAGTTTCTTTTCAGTTGCAAACTCAACTCCATACATATATATGGGGAGGTACGAACTCCAACTCCGTTTTACAGTGAAAACTGCAGGAACTTCAAACCGGCACTAGGAAACACATGAGAAACCAGAGTATAAGTTTCTCCTGCTACCCGTTCCCTTTGTGCTAGATGAACGAACGTCTCTCCACATGCTCAGTTCTGAGAGATACGTGTGTGTGAAAGCCGTCCTTCACCTAGCTTGTTTGGAACACAAAGTTTCTTTCAGTTACAAACTCCACTCCATACATATATATGGGTAGGTACGAGCCCCAAATCGATTTTAGAGTAAAAAAGGCAGGAACTTCAAACCGGCACTAGGAAACAGACTGAGATACCAGAGTAAAAGTTTGTCTTCCAAACCGTTCTCTTTGTGCTAGATGAACGAACGTCTCTCCACATGCTCAGTTCTGAGAGATAAGTGTGTGTGAAAGCCATCCTTCACCTAGCTTGTTGGGAACACAAAGTTTCTTTTCACTTGCAAACTCCACTCCATACATAAATATGGGGAGGTACGAGATCCAATTCTGTTTACAGGGAAAACTGCAGGAACTTCAAACCTGAACTAGGAAACAGACTGAGCAACCAGAGTAATAATTTCCCCTGCAACCCGTTCCATTTGTGCTAGATGAACGAACGTCTCTCCACATGCTAGGTTCTGAGAGATAAGTCTGTGTGAAAGCCGTCCTTCAACTATCTTGTTGGAAACACAAAGTTTCTTTTAAGTTGCAATCTCCAATCCATACATATATATGGGAAGGTACGAGCTCCAACTCGGTTTTACAGTGAAAACTGCAGGAACTTCAAACCGGCACTAGGAAACAGACTGAGAAACCAGAGTAATAGTTTCTCCTGCAACCCGTTTCCTTTGTGCTAGATGACCGAACGTCTCTCCACATGCTCAGTTCTGTGAGAAAAGTGTGTGTGGAAGCCGTCCTTCACATAGCTTTTTGGAACACAAAGTTTCTTTTCACTTGCAAACTATACTCCATACATATATATGGGGATGTACGAGCTCCAAATCTGTTTTAAAGTGAAAACGGCATGAACTTCAAACCGGCATTAGGAAACACATGAGAAACCAGAGTAAATGTTTCTCCTTCTACCCGTTCCCTTTCTGCTAGATGAACGAACGTCTCTCCACATGTTCAGTTCTGAGAGATAATGTGTGTGAAAGCCGTCCTTCACCTAGCTTGTTTGGAACACAAATTTTCTTTTCAGTTGCAAACTCCACTCCATACATATATATGGGTACGTACGAGCTCCAAATCGATTTTAGAGTAAAAAAGGCAGGAACTTCAAACCGGCACTAGGAAACAGACTGAGATACCAGAGTAAAAGTTTGTCTTGCAACCCGTTCCCTTTGTGCTAGATGAACGACCGTCTCTCCACATGCTCAGTTCTGAGAGATAAGTATGTGTGAAAGCCATCCTTCACCTAGCTTGTTGGGAACACAAAGTTTCTTTTCACTTGCAAACTCCACTCCAAACATATATATGGGGAGGTACGAGATCCAATTCTGTTTACAGTGAAAACTGCAGGAACTTCAAACCGGCACTAGGAAACAGACTGAGATACCAGAGTAAAAGTTTCTCCTGCAACCCGTTCCCGTTGTGCTAGATGAACGAACGTCTCTCCACATGCTCAGTTCTGAGAGATAAGTGTGTGTGAAAGCCGTCCCTCACCTAGATTGTTGGGAATACAAAGTTTCTTTTCACTTGCAAACTCCACTCCATACATATATATGGGGAGGTACGAGCTCCAAATCGGTTTTACAGTGAAAACTGCAGGAACTTCAAACCGGCACTAGGAAACAGACTGAGAATCCAGAGTAAAAGTTTCTCCTGCAACCCTTTCCCTTTGTGCTAGATGAACGAATGTCTCTCCACATGCTCAGTTCTGTGAGATGTGTGTGTAAAAGCCGTCCTTCACCTAGCTTGTTGGGAACACAAAGTTTCTTTTCAGTTGCAAACTCCACTCCATACATATATATGGGGAGGTACGAGCTCCAATTCGGTTTTACAGTGAAAACTGCAGGAAATTCAAACCGGCACTAGGAAACAGAGAGAGAATCCAGAGTAAAAATTTCTACTGCAAACTGTTCCCTTTGACCTAGATGAACGAACGTCTCTCCACATGTTCAGTTCTGAGAGATAAGTGTGTGTGAAAGCCGAACTTCACCTAGCTTGTTGGGAACACAAAATTTCTTTTCAGTTGCAAACTCCACTCCATACATGTATATGGGGTGGTACGAGCTCCAACTCTGTTTTACAGGGAAAATTGCAGGAACTTCAAACCAGAACTAGGAAACAGACTGAGCAACCAGAGTAATAATTTCCGCTGCAACCCGTTCCATTTGTGCTAGATGAACGAACGTCTCTCCACATGCTAGGTTCTGAGAGATAAGTGTGTGTGAAAGCCGTCCTTCATCTATCTTGTTGGGAACACAAAGTTTCTTTTAAGTTGCAATCTCCAATCCATACATATATATGGGATGGTACGAGCTCCAACTCGGTTTTACAGTGAAAACTGCAGGAACTTCAAACCGGCATTAAGAAACACATGAGAAACCAGAGTAAATGTTTCTCCTGCTACCCGTTCCCTTTGTGCTAGATGAACGAACGTCTCTCCACATGCTCAGTACTGAGAGATAATGTGTGTGAAAGCCGTCCTTCACCTAGCTTGTTTGGAACACAAAGTTTCTTTTCAGTTGCAAACTCCACTCCATAAATATATATGGGTACGTACGAGCTCCAAATCGATTTTAGAGTAAAAAAGGCAGGAACTTCAAACCGGCACTAGGAAACAGACTGAGATACCAGAGTAAAAGTTTGTCTTGCAACCCGTTCCCTTTGTGCTAGATGAACAACCGTCTCTCCACATGCTCAGTTCTGAGAGATAAGTATGTGTGAAAGCCATCCTTCACCTAGCTTGTTGGGAACACAAAGTTTCTTTTCACTTGCAAACTCCACTCCATACATATATATGGGGAGGTACGAGATCCAATTCTGTTTACAGTGAAAACTGCAGGAACTTCAAACCGGAACTAGGAAACAGACTGAGATACCAGAGTAAAAGTTTCCCCTGCAACCCGTTCCCGTTGTGCTAGATGAACGAACGTCTCTCCACATGCTCAGTTCTGAGAGATAAGTGTGTGTGAAAGCCGTCCCTCACCTAGATTGTTGGGAATACAAAGTTTCTTTTCACTTGCAAACTCCACTCCATACATATATATGGGGAGGTACGAGCTCCAAATCGGTTTTACAGTGAAAACTGCAGGAACTTCAAACCGGCACTAGGAAACAGACTGAGAATCCAGAGTAAAAGTTTCTCCTGCAACCCGTTCCATTTGTGCTAGATGAACGAACGTCTCTCCACATGCTAGGTTCTGAGACATAAATGTGTGTGAAAGCCGTCCTTCACCTAGCTTGTTGGGAACACAAAGTTTCTTTTCAGTTGCAAACTCAACTCCATACATATATAAGGGGAGGTACGAACTCCAACTCCGTTTTACAGTGAAAACTGCAGGAACTTCAAACCGGCACTAGGAAACACATGAGAAACCAGAGTATAAGTTTCTCCTGCTACCCGTTCCCTTTGTGCTAGATGAACGAACGTCTCTCCACATGCTCAGTTCTGAGAGATAAGTGTGTGTGAAAGCCGTCCTTCACCTAGCTTGTTTGGAACACAAAGTTTCTTTCAGTTACAAACTCAACTCCATACATATATATGGGTAGGTACGAGCCCCAAATCGATTTTAGAGTAAAAAAGGCAGGAACTTCAAACCGGCACTAGGAAACAGACTGAGATACCAGAGTAAAAGTTTGTCTTCCAAACCGTTCTCTTTGTGCTAGATGAACGAACGTCTCTCCACATGCTCAGTTCTGAGAGATAAGTGTGTGTGAAAGCCATCCTTCACCTAGCTTGTTGGGAACACAAAGTTTCTTTTCACTTGCAAACTCCACTCCATACATAAATATGGGGAGGTACGAGATCCAATTCTGTTTACAGGGAAAACTGCAGGAAATTCAAACCTGAACTAGGAAACAGAATGAGCAACCAGAGTAATAATTTCCCCTGCAACCCGTTCCATTTGTGCTAGATGAACGAACGTCTCTCCACATGCTAGGTTCTGAGAGATAAGTCTGTGTGAAAGCCGTCCTACAACTATCTTGTTGGGAACACAAAGTTTCTTTTAAGTTGCAATCTCCAATCCATACATATATATGGGAAGGTACGAGCTCCAACTCGGTTTTACAGTGAAAAATGCAGGAACTTCAAACCGGCACTAGGAAACAGACTGAGAAACCAGAGTAATAGTTTCTCCTGCAACCCGTTTCCTTTGTGCTAGATGACCGAACGTCACTCCACATGCTCAGTTCTGTGAGAAAAGTGTGTGTGGAAGCCGTCCTTCACATAGCTTTTTGGAACACAAAGTTTCTTTTCACTTGCAAACTATACTCCATACATATATATGGGGATATACGAGCTCCAAATCTGTTTTAAAGTGAAAACGGCATGAACTTCAAACCGGCATTAGGAAACACATGAGAAACCAGAGTAAATGTTTCTCCTTCTACCCGTTCCCTTTCTGCTAGATGAACGAACGTCTCTCCACATGTTCAGTTCTGAGAGATAATGTGTGTGAAAGCCGTCATTCACCTAGCTTGTTTGGAACACAAATTTTCTTTTCAGTTGCAAACTCCACTCCATACATATATATGGGTACGTACGAGCTCCAAATCGATTTTAGAGTAAAAAAGGCAGGAACTTCAAACCGGCACTAGGAAACAGACTGAGATACCAGAGTAAAAGTTTGTCTTGCAACCCGTTCCCTTTGTGCTAGATGAACGAACGTCTCTCCACATGCTCAGTTCTGAGAGATAAGTATGTGTGAAAGCCATCCTTCACCTAGCTTGTTGGGAACACAAAGTTTCTTTTCACTTGCAAACTCCACTCCATACATATATATGGGGAGGTACGAGCTCCAAATCGGTTTTACAGTGAAAACTGCAGGAACTTCAAACCGGCACTAGGAAACAGACTGAGCAACCAGAGTAATAATTTCCCCTGCAACCCGTTCCATTTGTGCTAGATGAACGAACGTCTCTCCACATGCTAGGTTCTAGAGATTAGTGTGTGTGAAAGCCGTCCTTCAACTATCTTGTTGGGAACACAAAGTTTCTTTTAAGTTGCAATCTCCACTCCATACATATATATGGGAAGGTACGAGCTCCAACTCGGTTTTACAGTGAAAACTGCAGGAACTTCAAACCGGCACTAGGAAACAGACTGAGAAACCAGAGTAATAGTTTCTCCTGCAACTCGTTTTCTTTGTGCTAGATGACCGAACGGCTCTCCACATGCTCAGTTCTGAGAGAAAAGTGTGTGTGGAAGCCGTCCTTCACCTAGCTTTTTGGAACACATAGTTTCTTTTCACTTACAAACTATACTCCATACATATATATGGGGATGTACGAGCCCCAAATCTGTTTTAAAGTGAAAACGGCATGAACTTCAAACCGGCACTAGGAAACAGACTGAGATACCAGAGTAAAAGTTTCTCCTGCAACCCGTTCCCGTTGTGCTAGATGAACGAACGTCTCTCCACATGCTCAGTTTTGAGAGATAAGTGCGTGTGAAAGCCGTCCCTCACCTAGATTGTTGGGAATACAAAGTTTCTTTTCACTTGCAAACTCCACTCCATACATATATATGGGGAGGTATGAGCTCCAACTCGGTTTTACAGTGAAAAATGCTAGAACATCAAACCGGCAGTAGGAAACAGACTGAGAAACCAGAGTAAAATTTTCTCCTGCATCCCGTTCCATTTGTGCTAGATGAACGAACGTCTCTCCACATGCTCAGTTCTGAGAGATAAGTGTGTGTGAAAGCCGTCCTTCACCTAGCTTGTTGGGAACACAATGTTTCTTTTTAGTTTCAAAAATCACTCCATATATATATATGGGGAGATACGAGCTCCAACTCGGTTTTACAGTGAAAACTGCAGGAACTTCAACCGGCAATAGGAAACATACTGAGAAACCAGAGTAATACTTTCTCCTGCAACCCATTCCCTTTGTGCTAGATGAACGAAAGTCTCTCCACATGCTCAGTTCTGAGAGATAAGAGGGTGTGAATGCCATCCTTCAACTACCTTGTTGGGAACACAAAGTTTCTCTACATTGGCAGATTCCATACCATACATATATATGGTGAGGTACGAGCTCCAACTCGGTTTTACAGAGAAAACTGCAGGAACTTCAAACCGGCAAGGAAACAGAATGAGAAACCAGAGTAATAGTTTATCGTGCAACACGTTCCCTTTGTGCTAGATGAAAGATCGTCTCTCCACATGCTCAGATCTGAGAGAAAATTGTGTGTGAAAGCCGTCCTTCACGTAGATTGTGGGAACACAAAGTTTCTTTTCACTTGCAAAATCCAATCCATACATATATAAGGGGAGGTACGAGCTCCAACTCGATTTTACAGTGAAAACAGCTGGAACTACAAACCGGCACTAGGAAACAGACTGAGAAACCAGAGAAATTGTTTCTCCTGCTACCCGTTCCCTTTGTGCTAGATGAACGAACGTCTCTCCACATGCTCAGTTCTGAGAGCTAAGTGTGTGTGAAAGCCGTCCTTCACCTAGCTTGTTGGGAACACAAAGTTTCTTTTCACTTGCAAACTCCAATCCATACATATATATGGGGAGGTACGAGCTCCAACTCGATTTTACAGTGAAAACAGCTGGAACTACAAACCGGCACTAGGAAACAGACTGAGAAACCAGAGAAATTGTTTCTCCTGCTACCCGTTCCCTTTGTGCTAGATGAACGAACGTCTCTCCACATGCTCAGTTCTGAGAGTTAAGTGTGTGTGAAAGCCGTACTTCACCTAGCTTGTTGAGAACACAAAGTTTGTTTTCAGTTGCAAAATCAACTCAATACATATATATGGGGAGGTACGAACTCCAAGTCGGTTTTACAGTGAAAACTGCAGGAACTTCATACCGGCACTAGGAAACACATGAGAAACCAGAGTAAATGTTTCTCCTGCTACCCGTTCCCTTTGTGCTAGATGAACGAACGTCTCTCCACATGCTCAGTTCTGAGATATAAGTGTGTATGAAAGCCGTCCTTCACCTAGCTTGTTTGGAACACAAAGTTTCTTTTCAGTTGCAAACCCCAATCCATACATATATATGGGTAGGTACGAGCTCCAAATCGATTTTACAGTAAAAAAGGCAGGAACTTCAAACCGGCACTAGAAAACAGACTGAGATACCAGAGTAAAAGTTTGTCTTGCAACCCGTTCCCTTTGTGCTAGATGAACGAACGTCTCTCCACATGCTCAATTCTGAGATATAAGTGTGTGTGGAAGCCATTCTTGACCTAGTTTGTTGGGAACACAAAGTTTCTTTTCACTTGCAAACTCCACTCCATACATATATATGGGGAGGTAAGAGATCCAATTCGGTTTACAGTGAAAACTGCAGGAACTTCAAACCGGCACTAGGAAACAGACTGAGAATCCAGAGTAAAAGTTTCTCCTGCAACCTGTTCCCTTTGACCTAGATGAACGAACGTCTCTCCACATGCTCAGTTCTGAAAGATAAGTGTGTGTGAAAGCCGTCCTTCACCTAGCTTGTTGGGAACACAAAGTTTCTTTTCAGTTGCAAACTCCACTCCATACATATATATGGTGAGGTACGAGCTCCAAATCGGTTTTACAGTGAAAAATGCTAGAACATCAAACCGGCAGTAGGAAACAGACTGAGAAACCAGAGTAAAATATTCTCCTGCAACCCGTTCCATTTGTGCTAGATGAACGAACGTCTCTCCACATGCTCAGTTCTGAGAGATAAGTGTGTGTGAAAGTCGTCCTTCACCTAGCTTGTTGGGAACACAATGTTTCTTTTCAGTTTCAAAAACCACTCCATATATATATATGTGGATGTACGAGCTCCAACTCGGTTTTACAGTGAAAACTGCAGGAACTTCAACCGGCAATAGGAAACATACTGAGAAACCAGAGTAATACTTTCTCCTGCAACCCATTCCCTTTTTGCTAGATGAACGAAAGTCTCTCCATATGCTCAGTTCTGAGAGATAAGTGGGTGTGAATGCCATCCTTCAACTACCTTGTTGGGAACACAAAGTTTCTCTCATTGGCAGATTCCACACCATACATATATATGGGGAGGTACGAGCTCCAACTCGGTTTTACAGAGAAAACTGCAGGAACTTCAAACCGGCACTAGGAAACAGAATGAGAAACCAGAGTAATAGTTTCTCGTGCAACAAGTTCCCTTTGTGCTAGATGAAAGAACGTCTCTCCACATGGTCGGATCTGAGAGAAAATTGTGTGTGAAAGCCGTCCTTCACCTAGATTGTGGGAACACAAAGATTCTTTTCACTTGCAAACTCCAATCCATACATATATATGGGGAGGTACAAGCTCCAATTCGATTTTACAGTGAAAACTGTTGGAACTTCAAACCGGCTCTAGGAAACAGACTGAGAAACCAGAGAAAATGTTTCTCCTGCAACCCGTTCCCTTTGTGCTAGATGAACGAACGTCTCTCCACATGCTAGGTTCTGAGAGCTAAGTGTGTGTGAAAGCCGTCCTTCACCTAGCTTGTTGGGAACACAAAGTTTCTTTTCATTTGCAAAATGAACTCCATACATATATATGGGGAGGTACGAACTCCTACTCGGTTTTACAGTGAAAACTGCAGGAACTTCATACCGGCACTAGGAAACACATGAGATACCAGAGTAAAAGTTTCTCCTGCTACCCGTTCCCTTTGTGCTAGATGAACGAAAGTCTCTCCACATGCTCAGTTCTGAGAGATAAGTGTGTGTGAAAGCCGTCCTTCACCTAGCTTGTTTGGAACACAAAGTTTCTTTTCAGTTGCAAACTCCACTCCATACATATATATGGGTAGGTACGAGCTCCAAATCGATTTTACAGTAAAAAAGGCAGGAACTTCAAACCGGCACTAGGAAACAGACTGAGATACCAGAGTAAAAGTTTGTCTTGCAACCCGTTCCCTTTGGGCTAGATGAACGAACGTCTCTCCACATGCTCAGTTCTGAGAAATAAGTGTGTGTGAAAGCCATCCTTCACCTAGCTTGTTGGGAACACAAAGTTTCTTTTCTCTTGCAAACTCCACTCCATACATATATATGGGGAGGTAAGAGATCCAATTCGGTTTACAGTGAAAACTGCAGGAACTTCAAACCGGCACTAGGAAACAGACTGTGATACCAGAGTAAAGGTTTCTCCTGCAACCCGTTCCCGTTGTGCTAGATGAACGAACGTCTCTCCACATGCTCAGTTCTGAGAGATAAGTGTGTGTGAAAGCCGTCCCTCACCTAGATTGTTGGGAATACAAAGTTTCTTTTCACTTGCAAACTCCACTCCATACATATATATGGGGATGTACGAGCTCCAAATCGGTTTAACAGTGAAAACTGCAGGAACTTCAAACCGGCACTGGGAAACAGACTGAGAATCCAGAGTAAAAGTTTCTCCTGCAACCCGTTCCCTTTGTGCTAGATGAACGAAAGTCTCTCCACATGCTCAGTTCTGAGAGATAAGTGTGTGTGAAAGCCGTCCTTCACCTAGCTTGTTGGGAACACAAAGTTTCTTTTCAGTTGCAAACTCCACTCCATACATATATATGGGGAGGTATGAGCTCCAATTCGGTTTTACAGTGAAAACTGCAGGAACTTCAACCCGGCACTAGGAAACAGACTGAGAATCCATAGTAAAAGTTTCTCCTGCAACCTGTTCCCTTTGACCTAGATGAACGAACGTCTCTCCACATGCTCAGTTCTGAGAGATAAGTGTGTGTGAAAGCCGTCCTTCACCTAGCTTGTTGGGAACACAAAGTTTCTTTTCAGTTGCAAACTCCACTCCATAAATATATATGGTGAGGTACGAGCTCCAACTCGGTTTTACAGTGAAAAATGCTAGAACATCAATCCGGCATTTGGAAACAGACTGAGAAACCAGAGTAAAATTTTCTCATGCAACCCGTTCCATTTGTGCTAGATGAACGAACGTCTCTCCACATGCTCAGTTCTGAGAGATAAGTGTGTGTGAAAGCCGTCCTTCACCTAGCTTGTTGGGAACACAATGTTTCTTTTCAGTTTCAAAAACCACTCCATATATATATATGGGGAGGTACGAGCTCCAACTCGGTTTTACAGTGAAAACTGCTGGAACTTCAACCGGCAATAGGAAACATACTGAGAAACCAGAGTAATACATTCTCCTGCAACCCATTCCCTTTGTGCTAGATGAACGAAAGTCTCTCCACATGCTCATTTCTGAGAGATAAGAGGGTGTGAATGCCATCCTTCAACTACCTTATTGGGAACACAAAGTTTCTCTTCATTGGCAGATTCCACACCATACATATATATGGGGAGGTACGAGCTCCAACACGGTTTTATAGAGAAAACTGCAGGAACTTCAAAACGGCACTAGGAAACAGAATGATAAACCAGAGTAATAGTTTCTCGTGCAACACGTTCCCTTTGTGCTAGATGAAAGAACGTCTCTCCACATGCTCAGATCTGAGAGAAAATTGTGTGTGAAAGCCGTCCTTCAACTAGATTGTGGGAACACAAAGTTTCTTTTCACTTGCAATCTCCAATCCATACATATATATGTGGAGGTACGAGCTCCAACTCGATTTTACAGTGAAAACAGCTGGAACTTCAAACCGGCACTAGGAAACAGACTGAGAAACCAGAGAAAATGTTTCTCCTGCAACCCGTTCCCTTTGTGCTAGATGAACGAACGTCTCTCCACATGCTCAGTTCTGAGAGATAAGTGTGTGTGAAAGCCATCATTGACCTAGCTTGTTGGGAACACAAAGTTTCTTTTCACTTGCAAACTCCACTCCATACATATATATGGGGAGGTAAGAGATCCAATTCGGTTTACAGTGAAAACTGCAGGAACTTCAAACCGGCACTAGGAAACAGACTGAGATACCAGAGTAAAAGTTTCTCCTGCAAACCTTTCCCGTTGTGCTAGATGAACGAACGTCTCTCCACATGCTCAGTTCTGAGAGATAAGTTTGTGTGAAAGCAGTCCCTCACCTAGATTGTTGGGAATACAAAGTTTCTTTTCACTTGCAAACTCCCCTCCATACGTATATATGGGGAGGTACGAGCTCCAAATCGGTTTTACAGTGAAAACTGCAGGAACTTCAAACCGGCACTAGGAAACAGACTGAGAATCCAGAGTAAAAGTTTCTCCTGCAACCCGTTCCCTTTGTGCTAGATGAACGAACGTCTCTCCACATGCTCAGTTCCGAGAGATAATTGTGTGTGAAAGCCGTCCTTCACCTAGCTTGTTGGGAACACAAAGTTTCTTTACAGTTGCAAACTCCACTCCATACATATTTATGGGGAGGTACGAGCTCCAATTCGGTTTTACAGTGGAAACTGCAGGAACTTCAAACCGGCACTAGGAAACAGACTGAGAATCCAGAGTAAAAGTTTCTCCTGCAACCTGTTCCCTTTGACCTAGATGAACGAACGTCTCTCCACATGCTCAATTCTGAGAGATAATTGTGTGTGAAAGCCGTCCTTCACCTAGCTTGTTGGGAACACAAAGTTTCTTTTCAGTTGCAAACTCCACTCCATACATATATATGGGGAGGTACGAACTCCAACTCGGTTTTACAGTGAAAACTGCAGGAACTTCATACCGGCACTAGTTAACACATGAGATACCAGAGTAAAAGTTTCTCCTGCTACCCGTTCCCTTTGTGCTAGATGAAAGAACGTCTCTCCACATGCTCCGTTCTGAGAGATAAGTGTGTGTGAAAGCCGTCCTTCACCTAGCTTGTTTGGAACACGAAGTTTCTTTTCAGTTGCAAACTCCACTCCATACATATATATGGGTAGGTACGAGCTCCAAATCGATTTTACAGCAAAAAAAGGCAGGAACATCAAACCGGCACTAGGAAACAGACTGAGATACCAGAGTAAAAGTTTGTCTTGCAACCCGTCCCATTTGTGCTAGATGAACGAACGTCTCTCCACATGCTCAGTTCTGAGAAATAAGCGTGTTTGAAAGCCATCCTTCACCTAGCTTGTTGGGAACACAAAGTTTCTTTTTACTTGCAAACTCCACTCCATACATATATATGGGGAGGTAAGAGATCCAATTCGGTTTACAGTGAAAACTGCAGGAACTTCAAACCGGCACTAGGAAACAGACTGTGATAGCAGAGAAAAGGTTTCTCCTGCAACTCGTTCCAGTTGTGCTAGATGAACAAACGTCTCTCCACATGCTCAGTTCTGAGAGATAATTGTGTGTGAAAGCCGTCCCTCACCTAGATTGTTGGGAATACAAAGTATCTTTTCACTTGCAAACTCCACTCCATACATATATATTGGGATGTACGAGCTCCAAATCGGTTTCAGTGAAAACTGCAGGAACTTCAAACCGGCACTAGGAAACAGACTGAGATACCAGAGTAAAAGTTTGCCTTGCAACCCGTTCCATTTGTGCTAGATGAACGAAAGTCTCTCCACATGCTCAGTTCTGAGAGATAAGTGTGTGTGAAAGCCGTCCTTCACCTAGCTTGTTGGGAACACAAAGTTTCTTTTCAGTTGCAAACTCCACTCCATACATATATATGGGGAGGTATGAGCTCCAATTCGGTTTTACAGTGAAAACTGCAGGAACTTCAAATCGGCACTAGGAAACAGACTGAGAATCCATAGTAAAAGTTTCTCCTGCAACCTGTTCCCTTTGACCTAGATGAACGAAAGTCTCTCCACATGCTCAGTTCTGAGACATAAGTGTGTGTGAAAGCCGTCCTTCACCTAGCTTGTTGGGAACGCAAAGTTTCTTTTCAGTTGCAAACTCCACTCCATAAATATATATGGTGAGGTACGAGCTCCAACTCGGTTTTACAGTGAAAAATGCTAGAACATCAATCCGGCAGTTGGAAACAGACTGAGAAACCAGAGAAAAATTTTCTCCTGCAACCCGTTCCATTTGTGCTAGATGAACGAACGTCTCTTCACATGCTCAGTTCTGAGAGATAAGTGTGTGTGAAAGCCGTCCTTCACCTAGCTTGTTGGGAACACAATGTTTCTTTTCAGTTCCAAAAACCACTCCATATATATATATGGGGAGGTACGAGCTCCAACTCGGTTTTACAGTGAAAACTGCAGGAACTTCAACCGGCAATAGGAAACATACTGAGAAACCAGAGTAATACATTCTCCTGCAACCCATTCCCTTTGTGCTAGATGAACGAAAGTCTCTCCACATGCTCAGATCTGAGAGATAAGAGGGTGTGAATGCCATCCTTCAACTACCTTGTTGGGAACACAAAGTTTCTCTTCATTGGCAGATTCCACACCATACATTTATATGGTGAGGTACGAGCTCCAACTCGGTTTTACAGAGAAAACTGCAGGAATTTCAAACCGGCACTAGGAAACAGAATGAGAAACCAGAGTAATAGTTTCTCGTGCAACCCGTTCCCTTTGTGCTAGATGAAAGAACGTCTCTCCACATGCTCAGATCTGAGAGAAAATTGTGTGTGAAAGCCGTCCTTCACCTAGATTGTGGGAACATAAAGTTTCTTTTCACTTGCAATCTCCAATCCATACATATATATGTGGAGGTACGAGCTCCAACTCGATTTTACAGTGAAAATAGCTGGAACTTCAAACCGGCACTAGGAAACAGACTGAGATACCAGAGTAAAAGTTTGTCTTGCAAACCGTTCCCTTTTGTGCTACGTGAACGAACGTCTCTCCACATGCTCAGTTCTGAGAGATAAGTGTGTGTTAAAGCCATCCTTCACCTAGGTTGTTGGGAACACAAAGTTTCTTTTCACTTGCCAGCTCCACTCCATACATATATATGGGGAGGTACGAGATCCAATTCGGTTTACAGTGAAAACTGCAGGGACTTCAAGCCGGCACTAGGAAACAGACTGAGATACGAGAGTAAAAGTTTCTCCTGCAACCCGTTCCCGTTGTGCTAGATGAACGAACGTCTCTCCACATGCTCAGTTCTGAGAGAAGAGTGTGTGTGAAAGCCGTCCCTCACCGAGTTTGTTGGGAATACAAAGTTTCTTTTCACTTGCAAACTCCACTCCATACATATATAAAGGGAGGTACGAGCTCCAAATTGGTTTTACAGTGAAAACTGCAGGAACTTCAAACCGGCACTAGAAAACAGACTGAGATTCCAGAGTAAAAGTTTGTCCTGCAACCCGTTCCCTTTGTGCTAGATGAACGAACGTCTCTCCACATGCTCAGTTCTGAGAGATATGTGTGTGTGAAAGCCGCCCTTAACCTAGCTTGTTGGGAACACAAAGTTTCTTTTCACTTGCATACTCCACTCCATACATATATATGGGGAGGTACGAGATCCAATTCGGTTTACAGTGAAAACTGCTGGAATTTCAATCAGGCACCAGGAAACAGACTGAGAAACCAGAGTAAATTGTATCCTGCAACACGTTCCCTTGGTGCTCGATGAACGAACGTCTCTCCACTTTCTCAGTTCTGAGCGATATGTGTGTGTGAATGCCGTCCTTCACCTAGCTTTTTGGGAACACAAAGTTTCTTTTCAGATGCAAACTCCATTCCATATATATATATGGGTAGGTTCTAGCCTCAACTCGGTTTTACAGTGAAAACTGGAGGAACTTCAAACCGGCACTAGGAAACAGACTGAGAAAGCAGAGAAAAAGTGTATACTGCAATCCGTTCCCTTGGTGCTAGATGAACGAACGTCTCTCCACTTGCTCAGTTTTGAGATAAGTGTGTGTGAAAGCCGTCCTTCAACTAGCTTGTTGGGAAAACAAAGTTTCTTTTCAGTTGCAAACTCCAATCCATACATATATATGGGGAGGTACGAACTCCAACTCGGTTTTACATTTAAAACTGCAGGAACTTCAAACCGGCACTAGGAAACAGACTGAGAAAGCAGAGAAAAAGTGTCCCCTGCAACCCGTTCCCTTTGTGCTAGATGAACGAACGTCTCTCCACATGCTCATTTCCGAGAGATAAGTGTGTGTGAAAGCCGTCCTTCAACTAGCTTGTTGGGAACACAAAGTTTCTTTTCAGTGGCAAACTCCACTCCATACATATATATGGACAGGTACTAGCTCAAAGTCTTTTTTACATTGAAAACTGCAGGAACTTCAAACCGGCACTAGGAAACAAACTGAGAAAGCAGAGAAAAATTGTCTCCTGCAACCCGTTCCCTTGGTGCTAGATGAACGAACGTCTCCCACTTGCTCAGTTCTGAGAGATAATTGTGTGTGAAAGCCGTCCTTCACCTAGCTTTTTGGGAACACAAAGTTCTTTTCAGTTGCAAATTCCATTCCATACATATGTATGGGTAGTTACAAGCTCCAAATCGGTTTTACAGTGAAAACTGCAGGAAATTTAAACCGGCACTAGGAAACAAACTGAGAAAGCAGAGAAAAAGTGTCTCCTTCAACCCGTTCCCTTGGGGCTAGATGAACGAACGTCTCTCCACTTGCTCAGTTCTGAGAGATAAGTGTGTGTGAAAGCCGCCCTTCACCTAGCTTTTTCTGAACACAAAGTTTCTTTTCAGATGCAAACTCCACTCCATACATATATATGGACAGGTACTAGCTCCAACTCGGTTTTACATTGAAAACTGCAGGAACTTCAAACTGGCACTAGGAAACAAACTGAGAAAGCAGAGAAAAAGTGTCTCCTGCAACCCGTTCCCTTGGTGCTAGATGAACGAACGTCTCTCCACTTGCTCAGTTCTGAGAGATAAATGTGTGTGAAAGCCGTCCTTTACCTAGCTTGTTGGGAACACAAAGTTTATTTTCAGTTGCAAACTCCATTCCATACATATATATGGGGAGATACTAGCTCCAACTCGGTTTGATAGTGAAAACTGCAGGAACTTCAAACCCGCACTAGGAAACAGATTGAGAAAGCAGAGAAAAAGTGTCTCCTGCAACCCGTTCCATTGGTGCTAGATGAACGAACGTCTCTCCACTTGCTCAGTTCTGAGAGATAAGTGTGTGTGAAAGCCGTCCTTCACCTAGCTTGTTGGGAACACAAAGTTTCTTTTCAGTTGCCAACTCCATTCCATACATATATATGGGGGGGTACTAGCCCCTACTCGGTTTGACAGTGAAAACTGCAGGAACTTCAAACCGGCACTAGGAAACAGACTGAGAAAGCAGAGATAAAGTGTCTCCTGCAACCCGTTCCCTTGGTGCTAGATGAACGAACGTCTCTCCACTTGCTCAGTTTTGAGAGATAAGTGTGTGTGAAAGCCGTCCTTCAACTAGCTTGTTGGGAACACAAAGTTTCTTTTCTGTTGCAAACTCCATTCCCTACATATATATGGGGAGTTACTAGCTCCAACTCGGTTTTACAGTGAAAACTGCAGGAACTTCAATCAGGCACCAGGAAACAGACTGAGAAACCAGAGTAAATTGTATCCTGCAACACGTTCCCTTGGTGCTCGATGAACGAACGTCTCTCCACTTTCTCAGTTCTGAGCGATATGTGTGTGTGAAAGCCGTCCTTCACCTAGATTTTTGGGAACACAAAGTTTCTTTTCAGATGCAAACTCCATTCCATACATATATATGGGGAGGTACTAGCTCCAACTCGGTTTTACAGTGAAAACTGGAGGAACTTCAAACCGGCACTAGGAAACAGACAGAGAAAGCAGAGAAAAAGTGTATCCTGCAATCCGTTCCCTTGGTGCTAGATGAACGAACGTCTCTCCACTTGCTCTGTTTTGAGATAAGTGTGTGTGAAAGCAGTCCTTCACCTAGCTTGTTGGGAAAACAAAGTTTCTTTTCAGTTGCAAACTCCAATCCATACATATATATGGGGAGTTACTAGCTCCAACTCGGTTTTACAGTGAAAACTGCAGGAACTTCAAACCGGCACTAGGAAACAGACTGAGAAAGCAGAGAAAAAGTGTCCCCTGCAACCCGTTCCCTTTGTGCTAGATGAACGAACGTCTCTCCACATGCTCATTTCCGAGAGATAAGTGTGTGTGAAAGCCATCCTTCAACTAGCTTGTTGGGAACACAAAGTTTCTTTTCAGTGGCAAACTCCACTCCATACATATATATGGACAGGTACTAGCTCCAACTCGGTTTTACATTGAAAACTGCAGGAACTTCAAACCGGCACTAGGAAACAAACTGAGAAAGCAGAGAAAAAGTGTCTCCTGCAACCCGTTCCCTTGGTGCTAGATGAACGAACGTCTCCCACTTGCTCAGTTCTGAGAGATAATTGTGTGTGAAAGCCGTCCTTCACCTAGCTTTTTGGGAACACAAAGTTCTTTTCAGTTGCAAAGTCCATTCCATACATATATATGGGTAGTTACAAGCTCAAAATCGGTTTTACAGTGAAAACTGCAGGAAAATTAAACCGGCACTAGGAAACAAACTGAGAAAGCAGAGAAAAAGTGTCACCTGCAACCCGTTTCCTTTGTGCTAGATGAACGAACGTCTCTCCACATGCTCATTTCTGAGAGATAAGTGTGTGTGAAAGCCGTCCTTCAAAGAGCTTGTTTGGAACACAAAGTTTCTTTTCAATTGAAAACACCACTCCATACATAT
Source organism: Camelus bactrianus (assembly GCF_048773025.1). Taxonomy (NCBI): domain Eukaryota; kingdom Metazoa; phylum Chordata; class Mammalia; order Artiodactyla; family Camelidae; genus Camelus; species Camelus bactrianus. The sequence goes on along the minus strand of NC_133539.1, from coordinate 136,296,856 downwards.
ATATGGGGAGGTTCTAGCTCCAACTCGGTTTTACAGTGAAAACTGCAGGAAATTCAAACCGACACTAGGAAACAGACTGAGAAAGCAGAGAAAAAGTGTCACCTGCAACCCGTTCCCTACGTGCTAGATGAACGATCGTCTCACAACATGCTCATTTCTGAGAGATAAGTGTGTGTGAAAGCCGTCCTTCAACTAACTTGTTGGGAACACAAAGTTTCTTTTCAGTTGCAAACTCCACTCCATACATATATATGGACAGGTACTAGCTCCAACTCGGTTTTACATTGAAAACTGCAGGAACTTCAAACCGGCACTAGGAAACAGACTGAGAAAGCAGAGAAAAAGTGTCTCCTGCAACCCGTTCCCTTGGTGCTAGATGAACGAACGTCTCGCAACTTGCTCAGTTCCGAAAGATAATTGTGTGTGAAAGCCGTCCTTCACCTAGCTTGTTGGGAACACAAAGTTTCTTTTAAGTTGCAAACTCCATTCCATACATATATATGGGGAGGTACTAGCTCCAACTCGGTTTTACAGTGAAAACTGCAGGAACTTCAAACCGGCACTAGGAAAAAGACTGAGAAAGCAGAGAAAAAGTGTCTAATGCAACCCGTTCCCTTGGTGCTAGATGAACGAACGTCTCCCACTTGCTCAGTTCTGAGAGATAATTGTGTGTGAAAGCCGTTCTTCACATAGCTTTTTGGGAACACAAAGTTCTTTTCAGTTGCAAAGTCCATTCCATACATATATATGGGTAGTTACAAGCTCCAAATCGCTTTTACAGTGAAAACTGCAGGAAATTTTAACCGACACTAGGAAACAGACTGAGAAAGCAGAGAAAAAGTGTCCCCTGCAACCCGTTCCCTTTGTGCTAGATGAACGAACGTCTCTCCACATGCTCATTTCCGAGAGATAAGTGTGTGTGAAAGCCATCCTTCAACTAGCTTGTTGGGAACACAAAGTTTCTTTTCAGTGGCAAACTCCACTCCATACATATATATGGAGAGGTACTAGCTCCAACTCGGTTTTACATTGAAAACTGCAGGAACTTCAAACCGGCAATAGGAAACAAACTGAGAAAGCAGAGAAAAAGTGTCTCCTGCAACCCGTTCCCTTGGTGCTAGATGAACGAACGTCTCCCACTTGCTCAGTTCTGAGAGATAATTGTGTGTGAAAGCCGTCCTTCACCTAGCTTTTTGGGAACACAAAGTTCTTTTCAGTTGCAAACTCCATTCCATACATATATATGGGGAGGTACTAGCTCCAACTCGGTTTTACAGTGAAAACTGCAGGAACATCAAACCGGCCGTAGGAAACATACTGAGAAAGCAGAGAAAAAGTGTCACCTGCAACCCGTTTCCTTTGTGCTAGATGAACGGACGTCTCTCCACATGCTCATTTCTGAGAGATAAGTGTGTGTGAAAGCCGTCCTTCACCTAACTTGTTGGGAACACAAAGTTTCTTTTCAGTTGCAAACTCCACTCCATATATATATATGGACAGGTACTAGCTCCAACTCGGTTTTTCATTGAAAACTGCAGGAACTTCAAACCGGCACTAGGAAACAGACTGAGAATGCAGAGAAAAAGTGTCTCCTGCAACCCGTTCCCTTGGTGCTAGATGAACGAACGTCTCTCCACTTGCTCAGTTCTGAGAGATAAGTGTGTGTGAAAGCCGTCCTTCAACTAGCTTGTTGGGAAAACAAAATTTCTTTTCAGTTGCAAACTCCAATCCATTCATATATATGGGGAGGTACTAGCTCCAACTCGGTTTTACAGTGAAAACTGTGGGAAATTCAAACCGGCACTAGGAAACAGACTGAGAAAGCAGAGAAAAAGTGTCTCCTTCAACCCGTTCCCTTGGGGCTAGATGAACGAACGTCTCTCTACTTGCTCAGTTCTGAGAGATAAGTGTGTGTGAAAGCCGTCCTTCACCTAGCTTGTTGGGAACACAAAGTTTCTTTTCAGTTGCAAACTCCATGCCATACATATATATGGGGAGTTACTAGCTCCAACTCGGTTTTACAGTGAAAACTGCAGGAACTTCAAACCGGCACTAGGAAACAGACTGAGAAAGCAGAGAAAAAGTGTCCCCTGCAACCCGTTCCCTTTGTGCTAGATGAACGAACGTCTCTCCACATGCTCATTTCCGAGAGATAAGTGTGTGTGAAAGCCATCCTTCAACTACCTTGTTGGGAACACAAAGTTTCTTTTCAGTGGCAAACTCCACTCCATACATATATATGGACAGGTACTAGCTCCAACTCGGTTTTACATTGAAAACTGCAGGAACTTCAAACCGGCACTAGGAAACAAACTGAGAAAGCAGAGAAAAAGTGTCTCCTGCAACCCGTTCCCTTGGTGCTAGATGAACGAACGTCTCCCACTTGCTCAGTTCTGAGAGATAAATGTGTGTGAAAGCCGCCCTTCACCTAGCTTTTTGGGAACACAAAGTTCTTTTCAGTTGCAAACTCCACTCCATACATATATATGGACAGGTACTAGCTCCAACACGGTTTTTCGTTGAAAACTGCAGGAACTTCAAAACGGCACTAGGAAACAGACTGAGAAAGCAGAGAAAAAGTGTCTCCTGCAACCCGTTCCCTTGGTGCTAGATGAACGAACGTCTCTCCACTTGCTCAGTTCTGAGAGATAAGTGTGTGTGAAAGCCGTCCTTCAACTAGCTTGTTGGGAAAACAAAATTTCTTTTCAGTTGCAAACTCCAATCCATTCATATATATGGGGAGGTACTAACTCCAACTCGGTTTTACAGTGAAAACTGTAGGAAATTCAAACCGGCACTAGGAAACAGACTTAGAAAGCAGAGAAAAAGTGTCTCCTCCAACCCGTTCCATTGGGGCTAGATGAACGAACATCTCTCCACTTACTCAGTTCTGAGAGATAAGTGTGTGTGAAAGCCGTCCTTCACCTAGCTTTTTGGGAACACAAAATTCTTTTCAGTTGCAAAGTCCATTCCATACATATATATGGGTAGTTACAAGTTCCAAATCGGTTTTACAGTGAAAACTGCAGGAAGTTTAAACCGGCACTAGGAAACAAACTGAGAAAGCAGAGAAAAAGTGTCACCTGCAACCCGTTTCCTTTGTACAAGATGAACGAACGTCTCTCCACATGCTCATTTCTGAGAGATAAGTGTGTGTGAAAGCCGTCCTTCAACTAGCTTGTTTGTAACACAAAGTTTCTTTTCAGTTGCAAACTCCACTCCATACATATATATGGGGAGGTTCTAGCTCCAACTCGGTTTTACAGTGAAAACTGCAGGAACTTCAAACCGACACTAGGAAACAGACTGAGAAAGCAGAGAAAAAGTGTCACCTGCAACCCGTTCCCTTTGTGCTAGATGAACGATCGTCTCTCCACATGCTCATTTCTGAGAGATAAGTGTGTGTGAAAGCCGTCCTTCAACTAACTTGTTGGGAACACAAAGTTTCTTTTCAGTTGCAAACTCCATTCCATACATATATATGGACAGGTACTAGCTCCAACTCGGATTTACATTGAAAACTGCAGGAACTTCAAACCGGCACTAGGAAACAGACTGAGAAAGCAGAGAAAAAGTGTCTCCTGCAACCCGTTCCCTTGGTGCTAGATGAACGAACGTCTCTCCACTTGCTCAGTTCTGAGAGATAAGTGTGTGTGAAAGCCGTACTTCGTCTTGCTTGTTGGGAAAACAAAGTTTCTTTTCAGGTGCAAACTCCATTCCATACATATATATGGGGAGGTACTAGCTCCAACTCGGTTTTACAGTGAAAACTGCAGGAACTTCATACCAGCACTAAGAAACAGACTGAGAAAGCAGAAAAAAGTGTCTCCTGCAATCCATTCCCTTGGTGCTAGATGAACGAACGTCTCTCCACTTGCTCAGTTCTGAGAGATAAGTGTGTGTGAAAGACGTCCTTCACCTAGCTTGTTGGGAAAACAAAATTTCTTTTCAGTTGCAAACTCCAATCCATTTATATATATGGGGAGGTACTAGCTCCAACTCGGTTTACAGTGAAAACTGTAGGAAATTCAAACCGGCACTAGGAAACAGACTGAGAAAGCAGAGAAAAAGTGTCCCCTGCAACCCGTTCCCTTTGTGCTAGATGAACGAACGTCTCTCCACATGCTCATTTCCGAGAGATAAGTGTGTGTGAAAGCCATCCTTCAACTAGCTTGTTGGGAACACAACGTTTCTTTTCAGTGGCAAACTCCACTCCATACATATATATGGACAGGTACTAGCTCCAACTCGGTTTTACATTGAAAACTGCAGGAACTTCAAACCGGCACTAGGAAACAAACTGAGAAAGCAGAGAAAAAGTGTCTCCTGCAACCCGTTCCCTTGGTGCTAGATGAACGAACGTCTCCCAATTGCTCAGTTCTGAGAGATAATTGTGTGTGAAAGCCGTCCTTCACCTAGCTTTTTGGGAACACAAAGTTCTTTTCAGTTGCAAAGTCCATTCCATACATATATATGGGTAGTTACAAGCTCCAAATCGGTTTTACAGTGAAAACTGCAGGAAATTTAAACCGGCACTAGGAAACAAACTGAGAAAGCAGAGAAAAATTGTCACCTGCAACCCGTTTCCTTTGTGCTAGATGAACGAACGTCTCTCCACATGCTCATTTCTGAGAGATAAGTGTGTGTGAAAGCCGTCCTTCAACTAGCTTGTTTGGAACACAAAGTTTCTTTTCAGTTGCAAACTCCACTCCATACATATATATTGACAGGTACTAGCTCTAACTCGGTTTTACATTGAAAACTGCAGGAACTTCAAACCGGCACTAGGAAACAGACTGAGAAAGCAGAGAAAAAGTGTCTCCTACAACCCGTTCCCTTGGAGCTAGATGAACGAATGTCTCGCCACTTGCTCAGTTCCGAAAGATAATTGTGTGTGAAAGCCGTCCTTCACCTAGCTTGTTGGGAACACAAAGTTTCTTTTAATTTGCAAACTCCATTCCATACATATATATGGGGAGGTACTAGCTCCAACTCGGTTTGACAGTGAAAACTGCAGGATCTTCAAACCGGAACTAGGAAAAAGACTGAGAAAGCAGAGAAAAAGTGTCTCCTGCATTCCGTTCCATTGGTGCTAGATGAACGAACGTCTCTCCACTTGCTCAGTTCTGAGAGATAAGTGTGTGTGAAAGCCGTACTTCATCTTGCTTGTTGGGAAAACAAAGTTTCTTTTCAGTTGCAAACTCCATTCCATACATATATATGGGGAGGTACTAGCTCCAACTCGGTTTTACAGTGAAAACTGCAGGAACTTCAAACCGGCACTAGGAAAAAGACTGAGAAAGCAGAGAAAAAGTGTCTCCTGCATCCCGTTCCATTGGTGCTAGATGAACGAACGTCTCTCCACTTGCTCAGTTCTGAGAGATAAGTGTGTGTGAAAGCCGTACTTCATCTTGCTTGTTGGGAAAACAAAGTTTCTTTTCAGTTGCAAACTCCATTCCATACATATATATGGGGAGGTACTAGCTCCAACTCGGTTTTACAGTGAAAACTGCAGGAACTTCAAACCGGCACTAGGAAACAAACTGAGAAAGCAGAGAAAAAGTGTCTCCTGCAACCCGTTCCCTTGGTGCTAGATGAACGAACGTCTCCGACTTGCTCTGTTCTGAGAGATAATTGTGTGTGAAAGCCGTCCTTCACCTAGCTTTTTGGGAACACAAAGTTGTTTTCAGGTGCAAAGTCCATTCCATACATATATATGGGTACTTACAAGCTCCAAATCGGTTTTACAGTGAAACTGCAGGAAATTTAAACCGGCACTAGGAAACAAACTGAGAAAGCAGAGAAAAATTGTCACCTGCAACCCGTTTCCTTTGTGCTAGATGAACGAACGTCTCTCCACATGCTCATTTCTGAGAGATAAATGTGTGTGAAAGCCGTCCTTCAACTAGCTTGTTTGGAACACAAAGTTTCTTTTCAGTTGCAAACTCCACTCCATACATATATATGGGGAGGTTCTAGCTCCAACTCGGTTTTACAGTGAAAACTGCAGGAACTTCAAACCAACACTAGGAAACAGACTGAGAAAGCAGAGAAAAAGTGTCACCTGCAAATCGTTCTCTTTGTGCTAGATGAACGATCGTCTCTCCACATGCTCATTTCTGAGAGATAAGTGTGTGTGAAAGCCGTCCTTCAACTAACTTGTTGGGAACACAAAGTTTCTTTTCAGTTGCAAACTCCACTCCATACATATATATTGACAGGTACTAGCTCCAACTCGGTTTTACATTGAAAACTGCAGGAACTTCAAACCGGCACTAGGAAACAGACTGAGAAAGCAAGAAAAAGTGGCTCCTGCAACCCGTTCCCTTGGTGCTAGATGAACGAACGTCTCGCCACTTGCTCAGTTCCGAAAGATAATTGTGTGTGAAAGCCGTCCTTCACCTAGCTTGTTGGGAACACAAAGTTTCTTTTAAGTTGCAAACTCCATTCCATACATATATATGGGGAGGTACTAGCTCCAACTCGGTTTTACAGTGAAAACTGCAGGAACTTCAAACCGGCACTAGGAAAAAGACTGAGAAAGCAGAGAAAAAATGTCTCCTGCATCCCGTTCCATTGGTGCTAGATGAACGAACGTCTCTCCACTTGCTCAGTTCTGAGAGATAATTGTGTGTGAAAGCCGTACTTCATCTTGCTTGTTGGTAAAACAAAGTTTCTTTTCAGTTACAAACTCCATTCCATACATATATATGGGGAGGTACTAGCTCCAAATCGGTTTTACAGTGAAAACTGCAGGAACTTCAAACTGGCACTAGGAAACAGACTGAGAAAGCAGAGAAAAAGTGTCTCCTGCAACCAGTTCCCTTGGTGCTAGATGAACGAACATCACTCCACTTGCTCAGTTCTGAGAGATAAATGTGTGTGAAAGCCGTCCTTCACCTAGCTTGTTGGGAACACAAAGTTTATTTTCAGTTGCAAACTCCCTTCCATACATATATATGGGGAGGTACTAGCTCCAACTCGGTTTGATAGTGAAAACTGCAGGAACTTCAAACCCGCACTAGGAAACAGATTGAGAAAGCAGAGAAAAAGTGTCCCCTGCAACCCGTTCCCTTGGTGCTAGATGAACGAACGTCTCTCCAATTGCTCATTTCTGAGAGATAAGTGTGTGTGAAAGCCGTCTTTCACCTAGCTTTTTGGGAACACAAAGTTTCTTTTCAGTTGCAAACTCCATTCCATACATATATATGGGGAGGTACTAGCTCCAACTCGGTTTGACAGTGAAAACTGCAGGAACTTCAAACCGGCACTAGGAAACAGACTGAGAAAGCAGAGAAAAAGTGTCCCTGCAACCCGTTCCCTTGGTGCTAGATGAACGAACGTCTCTCCACTTGCTCAGTTCTGAGAGATAAGTGTGTGTGAAAGCCGTCCTTCACCTAGCTTGTTGGGAACACAAAGTTTATTTTCAGTTGCAAACTCCATTCCATACATATATATGGGGAGATACTAGCTCCAACTCGGTTTGATAGTGAAAACTGCAGGAACTTCAAACCCGCACTAGGAAACAGATTGTGAAAGCAGAGAAAAAGTGTCTCCTGCAACCCGTTCCATTGGTGCTAGATGAACGAACGTCTCTCCAATTGCTCAGTTCTGAGAGATAAATGTGTGTGAAAGCCGTCCTTCACCTAGATTGTTGGGAACACAAAGTTTCTTTTCAGTTGCAAACTCCATTCCATACATATATATGGGGAGGTACTAGCTCCAACTCGGTTTGACAGTGAAAACTGCAGGAACTTCAAACCGGCACTAGGAAACAGACTGAGAAAGCAGAGAAAAATTGTCTCCTGCAACCCGTTCCCTTGGTGCTAGATGAACGAACGTCTCTCCACTTGCTCAGTTCTGAGAGATAAGTGTGTGTGAAAGCCGTCCTTCAACTAGCTTGTTGGGAACACAAAGATTCTTTTCTGTTGCAAACTCCATTCCATACATATATATGGGGAGTTACTAGCTCCAACTCGGTTTTACAGTGAAAACTGCAGGAACTTCAATCAGGCACCAGGAAACAGACTGAGAAACCAGAGTAAATTGTATCCTGCAACACGTTCCCTTGATGCTCGATGAACGAACGTCTCTCCACTTTCTCAGTTCTGAGCGATATTTGTGTGTGAAAGCCGTCCTTCACCTAGCTTTTTGGGAACACAAAGTTTCTTTTCAGATGCAAACTCCATTCCATACATATATATGGGTAGGTACAAGTTCCAACTCGGTTTTACAGTGAAAACTGGAGGAACTTCAAACCGGCACTAGGAAACAGACTGAGAAAGCAGAGAAAAAGTGTATAATGCAATCCGTTCCCTTGGTGCTAGATGAACGAACGTCTCCCCACTTGCTCAGTTTTGAGATAAGTGTGTGTGAAAGCAGTCCTTCACCTAGCTTGTTGGGAAAACAAAGTTTCTTTTCAGTTGCAAACTCCAATCCATACATATATATGGGGAGTTACTAGCTCCAACTCGGTTTTACAGTGAAAACTGCAGGAACTTCAAACCGGCACTAGGAAACAGACTGAGAAAGCAGAGAAAAAGTGTCCCCTGCAACCCGTTCCCTTTGTGCTAGATGAACGAACGTCTCTCCACATGCTCATTTCCGAGAGATAAGTGTGTGTGAAAGCCGTCCTTCAACTAAATTGTTGGGAACACAAAGTTTCTTTTCAGTTGCAAACTCCACTCCATACATATATATGGACAGGTACTAGCTCCAACTCGGTTTTACATTGAAAACTGCAGGAACATCAAACCGGCACTAGGAAACAGACTGAGAAACAGAGAAAAAGTGTCTCCTGCAACCCGTTCCCTTGGTGCTAGATGAACGAACGTCTCGCCACTTGCTCAGTTCCGAAAGATAATTGTGTGTGAAAGCCGTCCTTCACCTAGCTTGTTGGGAACACAAAGTTTCTTTTAAGTTGCAACCTCCATTCCATACATATATATGGGGAGGTACTAGCTCCAACTCGGTTTTACAGTGAAAACTGCAGGAACTTCAAACCGGCACTAGGAAAAAGACTGAGAAAGCAGAGAAAAAGTGTCTCCTGCATCCCGTTCCATTGGTGCTAGATGAACGAACGTCTCTCCACTTGCTCAGTTCTGAGAGATAAGTGTGTGTGAAAGCCGTACTTCATCTTGCTTGTTGGGAAAACAAAGTTTCTTTTCAGTTGCAAACTCCATTCCATACATATATATGGGGAGGTACTAGCTCCAACTCGGTTTTACAGTGAAAACTGCAGGAACTTAAAACCAGCACTAAGAAACAGAATGAGAAAGCAGAAAAAAAGTTTCTCCTGCAATCCATTCCCTTGGTGCTAGATGAACGAACGTCTCTCCACTTACTCAGTTCTGAGAGATAAGTGTGTGTGAAAGCCGTCCTTCACCTAGCTTGTTGGGAACACAAAGTTTCTTTTCAGTTGCAACCTCCATGCCATACGTATATATGGGGAGGTACAAGCTCCAACTCGGTTTTACAGTGAAAACTGCAGGAACTTCAAACCGGCACTAGGAAACAGACTGAGAAAGCAGAGATAAAGTGTCTTCAGCAACCCGTTCCCTTGGTGCTAGATGAACGAAAGTCTCTCCACTTGCTCAGTTCTCAGAGATAATTGTGTGTGAAAGCCGTACTTCACCTAGCTTGTTGGGAACACAAAGTTTCTTTTCAGTTGCAAACTCCATTCCATACATATATATGTGGAGGTACTAGCTCCAACTCGGTTTTACAGTGAAAACTGCTGGAATTTCAATCAGGCACCAGGAAACAGACTGAGAAACCAGAGTAAATTGTATCCTGCAACACGTTCCCTTGGTGCTCGATGAACGAACGTCTCTCCACTTTCTCAGTTCTGAGCGATATGTGTGTGTGAATGCCGTCCTTCACCTAGCTTTTTGGGAACACAAAGTTTCTTTTCAGATGCAAACTCCATTCCATACATATATATGGGTAGGTTTTAGCCTCAACTCGGTTTTACAGTGAAAACTGGAGGAACTTCAAACCGGCACTAGGAAACAGACTGAGAAAGCAGAGAAAAAGTGTATCCTGCAATCCGTTCCCTTGGTGCTAGATGAACGAACGTCTCTCCACTTGCTCAGTTTTGAGATAAGTGTGTGTGAAAGCCGTCCTTCAACTAGCTTGTTGGGGAAACAAAGTTTCTTTTCAGTTGCAAACTCCAATCCATACATATATATGGGGAGGTACGAACTCCAACTCGGTTTTACATTTAAAACTGCAGGAACTTCAAACCGGCACTAGGAAACAGACTGAGAAAGCAGAGAAAAAGTGTCCCCTGCAACCCGTTCCCTTTGTGCTAGATGAACGAACGTCTCTCCACATGCTCATTTCCGAGAGATAAGTGTGTGTGAAAGCCGTCCTTCAACTAGCTTGTTGGGAACACAAAGTTTCTTTTCAGTGGCAAACTCCACTCCATACATATATATGGACAGGTACTAGCTCAAAGTCTTTTTTACATTGAAAACTGCAGGAACTTCAAACCGGCACTAGGAAACAAACTGAGAAAGCAGAGAAAAATTGTCTCCTGCAACCCGTTCCCTTGGTGCTAGATGAACGAACGTCTCCCACTTGCTCAGTTCTGAGAGATAATTGTGTGTGAAAGCCGTCCTTCACCTAGCTTTTTGGGAACACAAAGTTCTTTTCAGTTGCAAAGTCCATTCCATACATATATATGGGTAGTTACAAGCTCCAAATCGGTTTTACAGTGAAAACTGCAGGAAATTTAAACCGGCACTAGGAAACAAACTGAGAAAGCAGAGAAAAAGTGTCTCCTTCAACCCGTTCCCTTGGGGCTAGATGAACGAACGTCTCTCCACTTGCTCAGTTCTGAGAGATAAGTGTGTGTGAAAGCCGCCCTTCACCTAGCTTTTTCTGAACACAAAGTTTCTTTTCAGATGCAAACTCCACTCCATACATATATATGGACAGGTACTAGCTCCAACTCGGTTTTACATTGAAAACTGCAGGAACTTCAAACTGGCACTAGGAAACAAACTGAGAAAGCAGAGAAAAAGTGTCTCCTGCAACCCGTTCCCTTGGTGCTAGATGAACGAACGTCTCTCCACTTGCTCAGTTCTGAGAGATAAATGTGTGTGAAAGCCGTCCTTTACCTAGCTTGTTGGGAACACAAAGTTTATTTTCAGTTGCAAACTCCATTCCATACATATATATGGGGAGATACTAGCTCCAACTCGGTTTGATAGTGAAAACTGCAGGAACTTCAAACCCGCACTAGGAAACAGATTGAGAAAGCAGAGAAAAAGTGTCTCCTGCAACCCGTTCCATTGGTGCTAGATGAACGAACGTCTCTCCACTTGCTCAGTTCTGAGAGATAAGTGTGTGTGAAAGCCGTCCTTCAACTAGCTTGTTGGGAACACAAAGTTTCTTTTCTGTTGCAAACTCCATTCCATACATATATATGGGGAGTTACTAGCTCCAACTCGGTTTTACAGTGAAAACTGCAGGAACTTCAATCAGGCACCAGGAAACAGACTGAGAAACCAGAGTAAATTGTATCCTGCAACACGTTCCCTTGGTGCTCGATGAACGAACGTCTCTCCACTTTCTCAGTTCTGAGCGATATGTGTGTGTGAAAGCCGTCCTTCACCTAGATTTTTGGGAACACAAAGTTTCTTTTCAGATGCAAACTCCATTCCATACATATATATGGGGAGGTACTAGCTCCAACTCGGTTTTACAGTGAAAACTGGAGGAACTTCAAACCGGCACTAGGAAACAGACTGAGAAAGCAGAGAAAAAGTGTATCCTGCAATCCGTTCCCTTGGTGCTAGATGAACGAACGTCTCTCCACTTGCTCTGTTTTGAGATAAGTGTGTGTGAAAGCAGTCCTTCACCTAGCTTGTTGGGAAAACAAAGTTTCTTTTCAGTTGCAAACTCCAATCCATACATATATATGGGGAGTTACTAGCTCCAACTCGGTTTTACAGTGAAAACTGCAGGAACTTCAAACCGGCACTAGGAAACAGACTGAGAAAGCAGAGAAAAAGTGTCCCCTGCAACCCGTTCCCTTTGTGCTAGATGAACGAACGTCTCTCCACATGCTCATTTCCGAGAGATAAGTGTGTGTGAAAGCCATCATTCAACTAGCTTGTTGGGAACACAAAGTTTCTTTTCAGTGGCAAACTCCACTCCATACATATATATGGACAGGTACTAGCTCCAACTTGGTTTTACATTGAAAACTGCAGGAACTTCAAACCGGCACTAGGAAATAAACTGAGAAAGCAGAGAAAAAGTGTCTCCTGCAACCCGTTCCCTTGGTGCTAGATGAACGAACGTCTCCCACTTGCTCAGTTCTGAGAGATAATTGTGTGTGAAAGCCGTCCTTCACCTAGCTTTTTGGGAACACAAAGTTCTTTTCAGTTGCAAAGTCCATTCCATACATATATATGGGTAGTTACAAGCTCAAAATCTGTTTTACAGTGAAAACTGCAGGAAAATTAAACCGGCACTAGGAAACAAACTGAGAAAGCAGAGAAAAAGTGTCACCTGCAACCCGTTTCCTTTGTGCTAGATGAACGAACGTCTCTCCACATGCTCATTTCTGAGAGATAAGTGTGTGTGAAAGCCGTCCTTCAAAGAGCTTGTTTGGAACACAAAGTTTCTTTTCAATTGAAAACTCCATTCCATACATATATATGGGGAGGTTATAGCTCCAACTCGGTTTTACAGTGAAAACTGCAGGAACTTCAAACCGACACTAGGAAACAGACTGAGAAAGCAGAGAAAAAGTGTCACCTGCAACCCGTTCCCTACGTGCTAGATGAACGATCGTCTCACAACATGCTCATTTCCGAGAGATAAGTGTGTGTGAAAGCCGTCCTTCAACTAGCTTGTTGGGAACACAAAGTTTCTTTTCAGTGGCAAACTCCACTCCATACATATATATGGACAGGTACTAGCTCAAAGTCTTTTTTACATTGAAAACTGCAGGAACTTCAAACCGGCACTAGGAAACAAACTGAGAAAGCAGAGAAAAATTGTCTCCTGCAACCCGTTCCCTTGGTGCTAGATGAACGAACGTCTCCCACTTGCTCAGTTCTGAGAGATAATTGTGTGTGAAAGCCGTCCTTCACCTAGCTTTTTGGGAACACAAAGTTCTTTTCAGTTGCAAAGTCCATTCCATACATATATATGGGTAGTTACAAGCTCCAAATCGGTTTTACAGTGAAAACTGCAGGAAATTTAAACCGGCACTAGGAAACAAACTGAGAAAGCAGAGAAAAAGTGTCTCCTTCAACCCGTTCCCTTGGGGCTAGATGAACGAACGTCTCTCCACTTGCTCAGTTCTGAGAGATAAGTGTGTGTGAAAGCCGCCCTTCACCTAGCTTTTTCTGAACACAAAGTTTCTTTTCAGATGCAAACTCCACTCCATACATATATATGGACAGGTACTAGCTCCAACTCGGTTTTACATTGAAAACTGCAGGAACTTCAAACTGGCACTAGGAAACAAACTGAGAAAGCAGAGAAAAAGTGTCTCCTGCAACCCGTTCCCTTGGTGCTAGATGAACGAACGTCTCTCCACTTGCTCAGTTCTGAGAGATAAATGTGTGTGAAAGCCGTCCTTTACCTAGCTTGTTGGGAACACAAAGTTTATTTTCAGTTGCAAACTCCATTCCATACATATATATGGGGAGATACTAGCTCCAACTCGGTTTGATAGTGAAAACTGCAGGAACTTCAAACCCGCACTAGGAAACAGATTGAGAAAGCAGAGAAAAAGTGTCTCCTGCAACCCGTTCCATTGGTGCTAGATGAACGAACGTCTCTCCACTTGCTCAGTTCTGAGAGATAAGTGTGTGTGAAAGCCGTCCTTCAACTAGCTTGTTGGGAACACAAAGTTTCTTTTCTGTTGCAAACTCCATTCCATACATATATATGGGGAGTTACTAGCTCCAACTCGGTTTTACAGTGAAAACTGCAGGAACTTCAATCAGGCACCAGGAAACAGACTGAGAAACCAGAGTAAATTGTATCCTGCAACACGTTCCCTTGGTGCTCGATGAACGAACGTCTCTCCACTTTCTCAGTTCTGAGCGATATGTGTGTGTGAAAGCCGTCCTTCACCTAGATTTTTGGGAACACAAAGTTTCTTTTCAGATGCAAACTCCATTCCATACATATATATGGGGAGGTACTAGCTCCAACTCGGTTTTACAGTGAAAACTGGAGGAACTTCAAACCGGCACTAGGAAACAGACTGAGAAAGCAGAGAAAAAGTGTATCCTGCAATCCGTTCCCTTGGTGCTAGATGAACGAACGTCTCTCCACTTGCTCTGTTTTGAGATAAGTGTGTGTGAAAGCAGTCCTTCACCTAGCTTGTTGGGAAAACAAAGTTTCTTTTCAGTTGCAAACTCCAATCCATACATATATATGGGGAGTTACTAGCTCCAACTCGGTTTTACAGTGAAAACTGCAGGAACTTCAAACCGGCACTAGGAAACAGACTGAGAAAGCAGAGAAAAAGTGTCCCCTGCAACCCGTTCCCTTTGTGCTAGATGAACGAACGTCTCTCCACATGCTCATTTCCGAGAGATAAGTGTGTGTGAAAGCCATCCTTCAACTAGCTTGTTGGGAACACAAAGTTTCTTTTCAGTGGCAAACTCCACTCCATACATATATATGGACAGGTACTAGCTCCAACTCGGTTTTACATTGAAAACTGCAGGAACTTCAAACCGGCACTAGGAAATAAACTGAGAAAGCAGAGAAAAAGTGTCTCCTGCAACCCGTTCCCTTGGTGCTAGATGAACGAACGTCTCCCACTTGCTCAGTTCTGAGAGATAATTGTGTGTGAAAGCCGTCCTTCACCTAGCTTTTTGGGAACACAAAGTTCTTTTCAGTTGCAAAGTCCATTCCATACATATATATGGGTAGTTACAAGCTCAAAATCGGTTTTACAGTGAAAACTGCAGGAAAATTAAACCGGCACTAGGAAACAAACTGAGAAAGCAGAGAAAAAGTGTCACCTGCAACCCGTTTCCTTTGTGCTAGATGAACGAACGTCTCTCCACATGCTGATTTCTGAGAGATAAGTGTGTGTGAAAGCCGTCCTTCAAAGAGCTTGTTTGGAACACAAAGTTTCTTTTCAATTGAAAACTCCATTCCATACATATATATGGGGAGGTTCTAGCTCCAACTCGGTTTTACAGTGAAAACTGCAGGAACTTCAAACCGACACTAGGAAACAGACTGAGAAAGCAGAGAAAAAGTGTCACCTGCAACCCGTTCCCTACGTGCTAGATGAACGATCGTCTCACAACATGCTCATTTCTGAGAGATAAGTGTGTGTGAAAGCCGTCCTTCAACTAACTTGTTGGGAACACAAAGTTTCTTTTCAGTTGCAAACTCCACTCCATACATATATATGGACAGGTACTAGCTCCAACTCGGTTTTACATTGAAAACTGCAGGAACTTCAAACCGGCACTAGGAAACAGACTGAGAAAGCAGAGAAAAAGTGTCTCCTGCAACCCGTTCCCTTGGTGCTAGATGAACGAACGTCTCGCAACTTGCTCAGTTCCGAAAGATAATTGTGTGTGAAAGCCGTCCTTCACCTAGCTTGTTGGGAACACAAAGTTTCTTTTAATTTGCAAACTCCATTCCATACATATATATGGGGAGGTACTAGCTCCAACTCGGTTTTACAGTGAAAACTGCAGGAACTTCAAACCGGCACTAGGAAAAAGACTGAGAAAGCAGAGAAAAAGTGTCTCCTGCATCCCGTTCCATTGGTGCTAGATGAACGAACGTCTCTCCACTTGCTCAGTTCTGAGAGATAAGTGTGTGTGAAAGCCGTACTTCATCTTGCTTGTTGGGAAAACAAAGTTTCTTTTCAGTTGCAACCTCCATGCCATACATATATATGGGGAGGTACAAGCTCCAACTCGGTTTTACAGTGAAAACTGCAGGAACTTCAAACCGGCACTAGGAAACAGACTGAGAATCCAGAGTAAATTGTATCCTGCAACACGTTCCCTTGGTGCTCGATGAACGAACGTCTCTCCACTTTCTCAGTTCTGAGCGATATGTGTGTGTGAAAGCCGTCCTTCACCTAGATTTTTGGGAACACAAAGTTTCTTTTCAGATGCAAACTCCATTCCATACATATATATGGGGAGGTACTAGCTCCAACTCGGTTTTACAGTGAAAACTGGAGGAACTTCAAACCGGCACTAGGAAACAGACTGAGAAAGCAGAGAAAAAGTGTCCCCTGCAACCCGTTTCCTTTTTGCTAGATGAACGAACGTCTCTCCACATGCTCATTTCCGAGAGATAAGTGTGTGTGAAAGCCATCCTTCAACTAGCTTGTTGGGAACACAAAGTTTCTTTTCAGTGGCAAACTCCACTCCATACATATATATGGACAGGTACTAGCTCCAACTCTGTTTTACATTGAAAACTGCAGGAACTTCAAACCGGCACTAGGAAACAAACTGAGAAAGCAGAGAAAAAGTGTCTCCTGCAACCCGTTCCCTTGGTGCTAGATGAACGAACGTCTCCCACTTGCTCAGTTCTGAGAGATAATTGTGTGTGAAAGCCGTCCTTCACCTAGCTTTTTGGGAACACAAAGTTCTTTTCAGTTGCAAAGTCCATTCCATACATATATATGGGTAGTTACAAGCTCAAAATCGGTTTTACAGTGAAAACTGCAGGAAATTTAAACCGGCACTAGGAAACAAACTGAGAAAGCAGAGAAAAAGTGTCACCTGCAACCCGTTTCCTTTGTGCTAGATGAACGAACGTCTCTCCACTTGCTCAGTTCCGAGAGATAAGTGTGTGTGAAAGCCGTCCTTCAAATAGCCTGTAAGGAACACAAAGTTTCTTTTCTGTTGCTAACTCCATTCCATAAATATATATGGGGAGGTACTAGCTCCAACTCGGTTTTACAGTGAAAAATGCAGGAACTTCAAACCGGCCCTAGGAAACAGACTGAGAAAGCAGAGGAAAAGTGTCTCCTGCATCCCGTTCCATTGGTGCTAGATGAACGAACGTCTCTCCACTTGCTCAGTTTTGAGAGATAAGTGTGTGTGAAAGCCGTCCTTCACCTAGCTTGTTGGGAACACAAAGTTTCTTTTCAGTTGCAAACTCCATTCCATACATATATATGGGGAGGTACTAGCTCCAACTCGGTTTTACAGTGAAAACTGCAGGAACTTCAAACCGGCACTAGGAAACAGACTGAGAAAGCAGAGAAAAAGTGTCCCCTGCAAATCGTTCCCTTGGTGCTAGATGAACGAACGTCTCTCCACTTGCTCAGTTCCGAGAGATAAATGTGTGTCAAAGCCGAACTTCACTTAGCTTGTTGGGAACACAAAGTTTCTTTTCTGTTGCAAACTCCATTCCATACATATAAATGGGGAGGTAATAGCTCCAACTCGGTTTTACAGTGAAAACTGCAGGAAATTCAAACCGGCACTAGGAAACAGACTGAGAAAGCAGAGAAAAAGTGTCCCCTGCAAATCGTTCCCTTGGTGCTAGATGAACGAACGTCTCTCCACTTGCTCAGTTCCGAGAGATAAGGGTGTGTGAAAGCCGAACTTCACTTAGCTTGTTGGGAACACAAAGTTTCTTTTCTGTTGCAAACTCCATTCCATACATATAAATGGGGAGGTAATAGCTCCAACTCGGTTTTACAGTGAAAACTGCAGGAATTTCAAAACGGCTCTAGGAAACAGACTGAGAAATCAGAGACAAAGTGTCTCCTGCAAACTTTTCCCTTGGTGCTAGATGAACGAACGTCTCTCCACTTGCTTTGTTCTGAGAGATGTGTGAGTGAAAGCCGTCCTTCACCTATCTTGTTGGTAACACAAAGTTTCTTTTCAGTTGCAAACTCCATTCCATACATATATATGGGGAGGTTCTAGCTCCAACTCTGTTTTACAGTGAAAACTGCAGGAACTCCAAACCGGCACTAGGAAACAGACTGAGAAAGCAGAGAAAAAGTGTCTCCTGCAACCCGTTCCCTTGGTGCTTGAAGAACGAACGTCTTTCCACTTTCTAAGTTCTGAGAGATAAGTGTGTGTGAAAGCCGACCTTCACCTAAATTGTGGTTAACACAAAGTTTCTTTTCTGTTGCAAAGTCCATTCCATACATATATATGGGGAGGTACTAGCTCCAACTCGGTTTTACAGTGAAAACTGCAGGAACTTCAAACCGGCACTATGAAACAGACTGATAAAGCAGAGAAAAAGTGTCTCCTGCAACCCATTCCCTTGGTGCTAGATGAACGAACGTCTCTCCACTTGCTCAGTTCTGAGAGATATTTGTGTGTGAAAGCCGTCCTTCACCTAGCTTGTAGGGAACACAAAGTTTCTTTTCAGATGCAAACTCCATTCCATACATATATATGGGGAGTTACTAGCTCCAACTCGGTTGTACAGTGAAAACTGCAGGAACTTCAAACCGGCACTAGGAAACAGACTTAGAAAGCGGAGAAAATGTGTCTCCTGCAACACGTTCCCTTGGTGCTAGATGAACGAACGTCTCTCCACATGCTCAGTTTCGAGAGATAAGTGTGTGTGAAAGCCGTCCTTCACCTAGCTTGTTGGGAACACAAAGTTTCGTTTCTGTTGCAAACTCCATTCCATACATATATATGGGGAGTTACTAGCTCCAACTCGGATTATCAGTGAAAACTGTAGGAACTACAAAACGGCACTAGGAAACAGACAGAGAATGCAGAGAAAAAGTGTCTCCTGCAACCCGTTCCCTTGGTGCTAGATGAACGAACGTCTCTCCACTTGCTCAGTTCTGAGAGATAAATGTGTGTGAAAGCCGTACTTCACTTAGCTTGTTGGGAACACAAAGTTACTTTTCAGTTGCAAACTCCATTCCATACATATAAATGGTTAGGTACTAGCTCCAACTCGGTTTTACATTGAAAACTGCAGGAACTTCAAAACGGCACTAGGAAACATACTGAGAATGCAGAGAAAAAGTGTCTCAAGCAACCCGTTCCATTGGTGCTAGATGAAAGAACGTCTCTCCACTTGCTCAGTTCTGAGAGATAAGTGTGTGTGAAAGCCGTACCTCACCTAGCTTGTTTTGAATACAAAGTTTCTTTTCACTTGCAAACACAATTCCATGCATATATATATTGTGAGGTACTAGCTCCAACTCTGTTTTACAGAGAAAACT
Organism: Camelus bactrianus; assembly: GCF_048773025.1. NCBI lineage: Eukaryota > Metazoa > Chordata > Mammalia > Artiodactyla > Camelidae > Camelus > Camelus bactrianus. The sequence continues at coordinate 136,277,679 of NC_133539.1, read as the reverse complement.
GCAGGAAATTCAAACCGGCACTAGGAAACAGACAGAGAAAGCAGACAAAAAGTGTCTCCTGCAACCCGTTCCCTTGGTGCTAGGTGAACGAACGTCTCTCCACTTGCTCACTTCTGAGAGATAAGTGTGTGTGAAAGCCGTACTTCACATAGCTTGTTGGGTACACAAAGTTTCTTTTCAGTTGCAAACACCATTCCATACATATATATGGGGAGGTACAAGCTCCAACTCTGTTTTACAGTGAAAACTGCAGGAACTTCAAACCGGCACTAGGAAACAGACTGAGAAAGCAGAGAAAAAGTGTATCCTGCAACCCTTTCCATTGGTGCTAGATGAAAGAACGTCTCTCCAATTGCTCAGTTCTCAGAGATAAGTGTGTGTGAAAGCCGTCCCTCACCTAGCATGTTTTGAAAACAAAGTTTCTTTTCAGTTGCAAACACCATTCCATACATATATATATTGGGAGGTACTAGCTCTAACTCGGTTTTACAGTGAAAACTGGAGGAACTTCAAACCAGCACTAGGAAACAGACTGAGAAAGCAGAGAAAAAGTGTCCCCTGCAACCCGTTTCCTTTTTGCTAGATGAACGAACGTCTCTCCACATGCTCATTTCCGAGAGATAAGTGTGTGTGAAAGCCATCCTTCAACTAGCTTGTTGGGAACACAAAGTTTCTTTTCAGTGGCAAACTCCACTCCATACATATATATGGACAGGTACTAGCTCCAACTCTGTTTTACATTGAAAACTGCAGGAACTTCAAACCGGCACTAGGAAACAAACTGAGAAAGCAGAGAAAAAGTGTCTCCTGCAACCCGTTCCCTTGGTGCTAGATGAACGAACGTCTCCCACTTGCTCAGTTCTGAGAGATAATTGTGTGTGAAAGCCGTCCTTCACCTAGCTTTTTGGGAACACAAAGTTCTTTTCAGTTGCAAAGTCCATTCCATACATATATATGGGTAGTTACAAGCTCAAAATCGGTTTTACAGTGAAAACTGCAGGAAATTTAAACCGGCACTAGGAAACAAACTGAGAAAGCAGAGAAAAAGTGTCACCTGCAACCCGTTTCCTTTGTGCTAGATGAACGAAAGTCTCTCCACTTGCTCAGTTCCGAGAGATAAGTGTGTGTGATAGCCGTCCTTCAAATAGCCTGTAAGGAACACAAAGTTTCTTTTCTGTTGCTAACTCCATTCCATAAATATATATGGGGAGGTACTAGCTCCAACTCGGTTTTACAGTGAAAAATGCAGGAACTTCAAACCGGCCCTAGGAAACAGACTGAGAAAGCAGAGGAAAAGTGTCTCCTGCATCCCGTTCCATTGGTGCTAGATGAACGAACGTCTCTCCACTTGCTCAGTTTTGAGAGATAAGTGTGTGTGAAAGCCGTCCTTCACCTATCTTGTTGGGAACACAAAGTTTCTTTTCAGTTGCAAACTCCATTCCATACATATATATGGGGAGGTACTAGCTCCAACTCCGTTTTACAGTGAAAACTGCAGGAAATTCAAACCGGCACTAGGAAACAGACTGAGAAAGCAGAGAAAAAGTGTCCCCTGCAAATCGTTCCCTTGGTGCTAGATGAACGAACGTCTCTCCACTTGCTCAGTTCCGAGAGATAAATGTGTGTCAAAGCCGAACTTCACTTAGCTTGTTGGGAACACAAAGTTTCTTTTCTGTTGCAAACTCCATTCCATACATATAAATGGGGAGGTAATAGCTCCAACTCGGTTTTACAGTGAAAACTGCAGGAACTTCAAACCGGCACTAGGAAACAGACTGAGAAAGCAGAGAAAAAGTGTCTCCTGCATCCCGTTCCATTGGTGCTAGATGAACGAACGTCTCTCCACTTGCTCAGTTCTGAGAGATAAGTGTGTGTGAAAGCCGTCCTTCACCTAGCTTGTTGGGAACACAAAGTTTCTTTTCAGTTGCAAACTCCATTCCATACATATATATGGGGAGGTACTAGCTCCAACTCGATTTTACAGTGAAAACTGCAGGAAATTCAAACCGGCACTAGGAAACAGACTGAGAAAGCAGAGAAAAATTGTCCCCTGCAAATCGTTCCCTTGGTGCTAGATGAACGAACGTCTCTCCACTTGCTCAGTTCCGAGAGATAAGGGTGTGTGAAAGCCGAACTTCACTTAGCTTGTTGGGAACACAAAGTTTCTTTTCTGTTGCAAACTCCATTCCATACATATAAATGGGGAGGTAATAGCTCCAACTCGGTTTTACAGTGAAAACTGCAGGAATTTCAAAACGGCTCTAGGAAACAGACTGAGAAATCAGAGACAAAGTGTCTCCTGCAAACTTTTCCCTTGGTGCTAGATGAACGAACGTCTCTCCACTTGCTTTGTTCTGAGAGATAAGTGTGAGTGAAAGCCGTCCTTCACCTATCTTGTTGGTAACACAAAGTTTCTTTTCAGTTGCAAACTCCATTCCATACATATATATGGGGAGGTTCTAGCTCCAACCCTGTTTTACAGTGAAAACTGCAGGAACTCCAAACCGGCACTAGGAAACAGACTGAGAAAGCAGAGAAAAAGTGTCTCCTGCAACCCGTTCCCTTGGTGCTTGAAGAACGAACGTCTTTCCACTTTCTAAGTTCTGAGAGATAAGTGTGTGTGAAAGCCGACCTTCACCTAACTTGTGGTTAACACAAAGTTTCTTTTCTGTTGCAAAGTCCATTCCATACATATATATGGGGAGGTACTAGCTCCAACTCGGTTTTACAGTGAAAACTGCAGGAACTTCAAACCGGCACTAGGAAACAGACTGATAAAGCAGAGAAAAAGTGTCTCCTGCAACCCATTCCCTTGGTGCTAGATGAACGAACGTCTCTCCACTTGCTCAGTTCTGAGAGATATTTGTGTGTGAAAGCAGTCCTTCACCTAGCTTGTAGGGAACACAAAGTTTCTTTTCAGTTGCAAACTCCATTCCATACATATATATGGGGAGGTACTAGCTCCAACTCCGTTTTACAGTGAAAACTGCAGGAAATTCAAACCGGCACTAGGAAACAGACTGAGAAAGCAGAGAAAAAGTGTCCCCTGCAAATCGTTCCCTTGGTGCTAGATGAACGAACGTCTCTCCACTTGCTCAGTTCCGAGAGATAAATGTGTGTCAAAGCCGAACTTCACTTAGCTTGTTGGGAACACAAAGTTTCTTTTCTGTTGCAAACTCCATTCCATACATATAAATGGGGAGGTAATAGCTCCAACTCGGTTTTACAGTGAAAACTGCAGGAACTTCAAACCGGCACTAGGAAACAGACTGAGAAAGCAGAGAAAAAGTGTCTCCTGCATCCCGTTCCATTGGTGCTAGATGAACGAACGTCTCTCCACTTGCTCAGTTCTGAGAGATAAGTGTGTGTGAAAGCCGTCCTTCACCTAGCTTGTTGGGAACACAAAGTTTCTTTTCAGTTGCAAACTCCATTCCATACATATATATGGGGAGGTACTAGCTCCAACTCGATTTTACAGTGAAAACTGCAGGAAATTCAAACCGGCACTAGGAAACAGACTGAGAAAGCAGAGAAAAATTGTCCCCTGCAAATCGTTCCCTTGGTGCTAGATGAACGAACGTCTCTCCACTTGCTCAGTTCCGAGAGATAAGGGTGTGTGAAAGCCGAACTTCACTTAGCTTGTTGGGAACACAAAGTTTCTTTTCTGTTGCAAACTCCATTCCATACATATAAATGGGGAGGTAATAGCTCCAACTCGGTTTTACAGTGAAAACTGCAGGAATTTCAAAACGGCTCTAGGAAACAGACTGAGAAATCAGAGACAAAGTGTCTCCTGCAAACTTTTCCCTTGGTGCTAGATGAACGAACGTCTCTCCACTTGCTTTGTTCTGAGAGATAAGTGTGAGTGAAAGCCGTCCTTCACCTATCTTGTTGGTAACACAAAGTTTCTTTTCAGTTGCAAACTCCATTCCATACATATATATGGGGAGGTTCTAGCTCCAACCCTGTTTTACAGTGAAAACTGCAGGAACTCCAAACCGGCACTAGGAAACAGACTGAGAAAGCAGAGAAAAAGTGTCTCCTGCAACCCGTTCCCTTGGTGCTTGAAGAACGAACGTCTTTCCACTTTCTAAGTTCTGAGAGATAAGTGTGTGTGAAAGCCGACCTTCACCTAACTTGTGGTTAACACAAAGTTTCTTTTCTGTTGCAAAGTCCATTCCATACATATATATGGGGAGGTACTAGCTCCAACTCGGTTTTACAGTGAAAACTGCAGGAACTTCAAACCGGCACTAGGAAACAGACTGATAAAGCAGAGAAAAAGTGTCTCCTGCAACCCATTCCCTTGGTGCTAGATGAACGAACGTCTCTCCACTTGCTCAGTTCTGAGAGATATTTGTGTGTGAAAGCAGTCCTTCACCTAGCTTGTAGGGAACACAAAGTTTCTTTTCAGATGCAAACTCCATTCCATACATATATATGGGGAGTTACTAGCTCCAACTCGGTTGTACAGTGAAAACTGCAGGAACTTCAAACCGGCACTAGGAAACAGACTTAGAAAGCGGAGAATATGTGTCTCCTGCCACACGTTCCCTTGGAGCTAGATGAACGAACGTCTCTCCACATGCTCAGTTTCGAGAGATAAGTGTGTGTGAAAGCCGTCCTTCACCTAGCTTGTTGGGAACACAAAGTTTCTTTTCTGTTGCAAACTCCATTCCATACATATATATGGGGAGTTACTAGCTCCAACTCGGATTATCAGTGAAAACTGTAGGAACTACAAACCGGCACTAGGAAACAGACAGAGAATGCAGAGAAAAAGTGTCTCCTGCAACCCGTTCCATTGGTGCTAGATGAACGAACGTCTCTCCACTTGCTCAGTTCCGAGAGATGAGTGTGTGTGAAAGCCGTCCTTCACCTAGCTTGTTGTTAACACAAAGTTTCTTTTCTGTTGCAAACTCCATTCCATACATATATATGGGGAGGTAATAGCTCCAACTCGGTTTTACAGTGAAAACTGCAGGAACTTCAAACCGGCACTAGGAAACAGACTGAGAAAGCAGAGAAAAAGTGTCCCCTGCAACCCGTTCCTCTGGTGCTAGATGAACGAAAGTCTCTCCAACTGCTCAGTTCTGAGAGATAAGTGTGTGTGAAAGCAGTCCTTCACCTAGCTTGTTGGGAACACAAAGTTTCTTTTCAGATGCAAACTACATTCCATACATATATATGGGGAGGTACTAGCTCCAACTCGTTTTTACAGTGAAAACTGAAGGAACTTCAAACTGGCACTAGGAAACAGACTGAGAAACAGAGAAAAACTGTCTCCTGCAAACCGTTCACTTCGTGCTAGATGCACGAAAGTCTCTCCACTTGCTCAGTTCCGAGAGATAAGTGTGTATGAAAGCCGTCCTTCACCTAGCTTGTTGGGAACACAAAGTTTCTTTTCAGTTGCAAACTCCATTCCATACATATATATGGGGAGGGATTAGCTCCAACTCGGTTTTACAGTGACATCTGCAGGAACTTCAAACCGGCACTTGGAAACAGACTGAGAAAGCAGAGAAAAAGTGTCCCCTGCAAACGGTTCCCTTGGTGCCAGATGAACGAACGTCTCTCCACTTGCTCAGTTCTGAGAGATAAATGTGTGTGAAAGCCGTACTTCACTTAGCTTGTTGGGATCACAAAGTTACTTTTCAGTTGCAAACTCCATTCCATACATATAAATGGTTAGGTACTAGCTCCAACTCGGTTTTACATTGAAAACTGCAGGAACATCAAAACGGCACTAGGAAACATACTGAGAATGCAGAGAAAAAGTGTCTCAAGCAACCCGTTCCATTGGTGCTAGATGAAAGAACGTCTCTCCACTTGCTCAGTTCTGAGAGATAAGTGTGTGTGAAAGCCGTACCTCACCTAGCTTGTTTTGAATACAAAGTTTCTTTTCACTTGCAAACACAATTCCATACATATATATATTGGGAGGTACTAGCTCCAACTCTGTTTTACAGAGAAAACTGCAGGAACTTCAAACCGGCACTAGGAAACAGACAGAGGAAGCAGAGAACAAGTGTCTCCTGCAACCCGTTCCCTTGGTGCTAGATGAACGAACGTCTCTCCACTTGCTCATTTCTGAGAGATATGTGTGTGTGAAACCCGTACTTCACCTAGCTTGTTGGGAACACAAAGTTTCTTTTCAGTTGCAAACACCATTCCATACATATAAATGGGGAGGTACTAGCTCCAACTCGGTTTTACAGTGATAACTGCAGGAACTTCAAACCGGCACTAGGAAACAGACAGAGAAAGCAGACAAAAAGTGTCTCCTGCAACCCGTTCCCTTGGTGCTAGGTGAACGAACGTCTCTCCACTTGCTCACTTCTGAGAGATAAGTGTGTGTGAAAGCCGTACTTCACATAGCTTGTTGGGAACACAAAGTTTCTTTTCAGTTGCAAACACCATTCCATACATATATATGGGGAGGTACAAGCTCCAACTCTGTTTTACAGTGAAAACTGCAGGAACTTCAAACCGGCACTAGGAAACAGACTGAGAAAGCAGAGAAAAATTGTATCCTGCAACCCTTTCCATTGGTGCTAGATGAAAGAACGTCTCTCCACTTGCTCAGTTCTCAGAGATAATTGTGTGTGAAAGCCGTCCCTCACCTAGCATGTTTTGAAAACAAAGTTTCTTTTCAGTTGCAAACACCATTCCATACATATATATATTGGGAGGTACTAGCTCTAACTCGGTTTTACAGAGAAAACTGCAGGAACTTCAAACCGGCACTAGGAAACAGACAGAGGAAGCAGAGAACAAGTGTCTCGTGCAACCCGTTCCCTTGGTGCTAGATGAACGAACGTCTCTCCACTTGCTCAGTTCTGAGAGATATGTGTGTGTGAAACCCGTACTTCACCTAGCTTGTTGGGAACACAAAGTTTCTTTTCAGTTGCAAACACCATTCCATACATATAAATGGGGAGGTACTAGCTCCAACTCGGTTTTACAGTGATAACTGCAGGAACTTCAAACCGGCACTAGGAAACAGACTGAGAAAGCAGAGAAAAAGTGTTTCCTGCAACCCGTTACTTTGGTGCTAGATGAACGAACGTCTCTCCACTTGCTCAGTTCCGAGAGAAAAGTGTTTGTGAAAGCCGTCCTTCACCTAGCTTGTTGGGAACACAAAGTTTCCTTTCAGTTGCTAACTCAATTCTATACATATATATGGGGAGGTACTAGCTCCAACTCGGTTTTACAGTGAAAATTGCAGGTACTTCAAACCGGCACTAGGAAACAGACTGAGAAAGCAGAGAAAAATTTCTCCTGCAAATCGTTCTCTTTGTGCTAGATAAACGAACGTCTCTCCACTGGCTCAGTTCCGATAGATAAGTGTGTGTGAAAGCCGTCCTTCACCTTGCTTGTTGGGAACACAAAGTTTCTTTTCAGTTGCAAACTCCATTCCATACATATATAAGGGGAGGTACTATCTCCAACTCGGTTTTACAGTGAAAACTGAAGGAAATTCAAACCGGCACTAGGAAACAGACTGAGAAAGCAGAGAAAAAGTGTCTCCTGCATCCCGTTCCATTGGTGCTAGATGAATGAACGTCTCTCCACTTTCTCAGTTCTGAGAGATAAGTGTGTGTGAAAGCCGTCCTTCACCTAGTTTGTTGGGAACACAAAGTTTCTTTTCTGTTGCTAACTCCATTCCATACATATATATGGGGAGGTACTAGCTCCAACTCGGTTTTACAGTGAAAACTGCAGGAACTTCAAACCGGCACTAGGAAATAAACTGAGAAAGCAGAGAAAAAGTGTCTCCTGCAACCCGTTACTTTGGTGCTAGATGAACGAACGTCTCCCACTTGCTCAGTTCTGAGAGATAATTGTGTGTGAAAGCCGTCCTTCACCTAGCTTTTTGGGAACACAAAGTTCTTTTCAGTTGCAAAGTCCATTCCATACATATATATGGGTAGTTACAAGCTCAAAATCGGTTTTACAGTGAAAACTGCAGGAAAATTAAACCGGCACTAGGAAACAAACTGAGAAAGCAGAGAAAAAGTGTCACCTGCAACCCGTTTCCTTTGTGCTAGATGAACGAACGTCTCTCCACATGCTCATTTCTGAGAGATAAGTGTGTGTGAAAGCCGTCCTTCAAAGAGCTTGTTTGGAACACAAAGTTTCTTTTCAATTGAAAACTCCATTCCATACATATATATGGGGAGGTTCTAGCTCCAACTCGGTTTTACAGTGAAAACTGCAGGAACTTCAAACCGACACTAGGAAACAGACTGAGAAAGCAGAGAAAAAGTGTCACCTGCAACCCGTTCCCTACGTGCTAGATGAACGATCGTCTCACAACATGCTCATTTCTGAGAGATAAGTGTGTGTGAAAGCCGTCCTTCAACTAACTTGTTGGGAACACAAAGTTTCTTTTCAGTTGCAAACTCCACTCCATACAGATATATGGACAGGTACTAGCTCCAACTCGGTTTTACATTGAAAACTGCAGGAACTTCAAACCGGCACTAGGAAACAGACTGAGAAAGCAGAGAAAAAGTGTCTCCTGCAACCCGTTCCCTTGGTGCTAGATGAACGAACGTCTCGCAACTTGCTCAGTTCCGAAAGATAATTGTGTGTGAAAGCCGTCCTTCACCTAGCTTGTTGGGAACACAAAGTTTCTTTTAATTTGCAAACTCCATTCCATACATATATATGGGGAGGTACTAGCTCCAACTCGGTTTTACAGTGAAAACTGCAGGAACTTCAAACCGGCACTAGGAAAAAGACTGAGAAAGCAGAGAAAAAGTGTCTCCTGCATCCCGTTCCATTGGTGCTAGATGAACGAACGTCTCTCCACTTGCTCAGTTCTGAGAGATAAGTGTGTGTGAAAGCCGTACTTCATCTTACTTGTTGGGAAAACAAAGTTTCTTTTCAGTTGCAACCTCCATGCCATACATATATATGGGGAGGTACAAGCTCCAACTCGGTTTTACAGTGAAAACTGCAGGAACTTCAAACCGGCACTAGGAAACAGACTGAGAATCCAGAGTAAATTGTATCCTGCAACACGTTCCCTTGGTGCTCGATGAACGAACGTCTCTCCACTTTCTCAGTTCTGAGCGATATGTGTGTGTGAAAGCCGTCCTTCACCTAGATTTTTGGGAACACAAAGTTTCTTTTCAGATGCAAACTCCATTCCATACATATATATGGGGAGGTACTAGCTCCAACTCGGTTTTACAGTGAAAACTGGAGGAACTTCAAACCGGCACTAGGAAACAGACTGAGAAAGCAGAGAAAAAGTGTCCCCTGCAACCCGTTTCCTTTTTGCTAGATGAACGAACGTCTCTCCACATGCTCATTTCCGAGAGATAAGTGTGTGTGAAAGCCATCCTTCAACTTGCTTGTTGGGAACACAAAGTTTCTTTTCAGTGGCAAACTCCACTCCATACATATATATGGACAGGTACTAGCTCCAACTCTGTTTTACATTGAAAACTGCAGGAACTTCAAACCGGCACTAGGAAACAAACTGAGAAAGCAGAGAAAAAGTGTCTCCTGCAACCCGTTCCCTTGGTGCTAGATGAACGAACGTCTCCCACTTGCTCAGTTCTGAGAGATAATTTGTGTGAAAGCCGTCCTTCACCTAGCTTTTTGGGAACACAAAGTTCTTTTCAGTTGCAAAGTCCATTCCATACATATATATGGGTAGTTACAAGCTCAAAATCGGTTTTACAGTGAAAACTGCAGGAAATTTAAACCGGCACTAGGAAACAAACTGAGAAAGCAGAGAAAAAGTGTCACCTGCAACCCGTTTCCTTTGTGCTAGATGAACGAACGTCTCTCCACTTGCTCAGTTCCGAGAGATAAGTGTGTGTGAAAGCCGTCCTTCAAATAGCCTGTAAGGAACACAAAGTTTCTTTTCTGTTGCTAACTCCATTCCATAAATATATATGGGGAGGTACTAGCTCCAACTCGGTTTTACAGTGAAAAATGCAGGAATTTCAAACCGGCCCTAGGAAACAGACTGAGAAAGCAGAGGAAAAGTGTCTCCTGCATCCCGTTCCATTGGTGCTAGATGAACGAACGTCTCTCCACTTGCTCAGTTTTGAGAGATAAGTGTGTGTGAAAGCCGTCCTTCACCTAGCTTGTTGGGAACACAAAGTTTCTTTTCAGTTGCAAACTCCATTCCATACATATATATGGGGAGGTACTAGCTCCAACTCGGTTTTACAGTGAAAACTGCAGGAACTTCAAACCGGCACTAGGAAACAGACTGAGAAAGCAGAGAAAAAGTGTCCCCTGCAAATCGTTCCCTTGGTGCTAGATGAACGAACGTCTCTCCACTTGCTCAGTTCCGAGAGATAAATGTGTGTCAAAGCCGAACTTCACTTAGCTTGTTGGGAACACAAAGTTTCTTTTCTGTTGCAAACTCCATTCCATACATATAAATGGGGAGGTAATAGCTCCAACTCGGTTTTACAGTGAAAACTGCAGGAACTTCAAACCGGCACTAGGAAACAGACTGAGAAAGCAGAGAAAAAGTGTCTCCTGCATCCCGTTCCATTGGTGCTAGATGAACGAACGTCTCTCCACTTGCTCAGTTCTGAGAGATAAGTGTGTGTGAAAGCCGTCCTTCACCTAGCTTGTTGGGAACACAAAGTTTCTTTTCAGTTGCAAACTCCATTCCATACATATATATGGGGAGGTACTAGCTCCAACTCGATTTTACAGTGAAAACTGCAGGAAATTCAAACCGGCACTAGGAAACAGACTGAGAAAGCAGAGAAAAAGTGTCCCCTGCAAATCGTTCCCTTGGTGCTAGATGAACGAACGTCTCTCCACTTGCTCAGTTCCGAGAGATAAGGGTGTGTGAAAGCCGAACTTCACTTAGCTTGTTGGGAACACAAAGTTTCTTTTCTGTTGCAAACTCCATTCCATACATATAAATGGGGAGGTAATAGCTCCAACTCGGTTTTACAGTGAAAACTGCAGGAATTTCAAAACGGCTCTAGGAAACAGACTGAGAAATCAGAGACAAAGTGTCTCCTGCAAACTTTTCCCTTGGTGCTAGATGAACGAACGTCTCTCCACTTGCTTTGTTCTGAGAGATAAGTGTGAGTGAAAGCCGTCCTTCACCTATCTTGTTGGTAACACAAAGTTTCTTTTCAGTTGCAAACTCCATTCCATACATATATATGGGGAGGTTCTAGCTCCAACTCTGTTTTACAGTGAAAACTGCAGGAACTCCAAACCGGCACTAGGAAACAGACTGAGAAAGCAGAGAAAAAGTGTCTCCTGCAACCCGTTCCCTTGGTGCTTGAAGAACGAACGTCTTTCCACTTTCTAAGTTCTGAGAGATAAGTGTGTGTGAAAGCCGACCTTCACCTAAATTGTGGTTAACACAAAGTTTCTTTTCTGTTGCAAAGTCCATTCCATACATATATATGGGGAGGTACTAGCTCCAACTCGGTTTTACAGTGAAAACTGCAGGAACTTCAAACCGGCACTATGAAACAGACTGATAAAGCAGAGAAAAAGTGTCTCCTGCAACCCATTCCCTTGGTGCTAGATGAACGAACGTCTCTCCACTTGCTCAGTTCTGAGAGATATTTGTGTGTGAAAGCCGTCCTTCACCTAGCTTGTAGGGAACACAAAGTTTCTTTTCAGATGCAAACTCCATTCCATACATATATATGGGGAGTTACTAGCTCCAACTCGGTTGTACAGTGAAAACTGCAGGAACTTCAAACCGGCACTAGGAAACAGACTTAGAAAGCGGAGAAAATGTGTCTCCTGCAACACGTTCCCTTGGTGCTAGATGAACGAACGTCTCTCCACATGCTCAGTTTCGAGAGATAAGTGTGTGTGAAAGCCGTCCTTCACCTAGCTTGTTGGGAACACAAAGTTTCTTTTCTGTTGCAAACTCCATTCCATACATATATATGGGGAGTTACTAGCTCCAACTCGGATTATCAGTGAAAACTGTAGGAACTACAAAACGGCACTAGGAAACAGACAGAGAATGCAGAGAAAAAGTGTCTCCTGCAACCCGTTCCCTTGGTGCTAGATGAACGAACGTCTCTCCACTTGCTCAGTTCTGAGAGATAAATGTGTGTGAAAGCCGTACTTCACTTAGCTTGTTGGGAACACAAAGTTACTTTTCAGTTGCAAACTCCATTCCATACATATAAATGGTTAGGTACTAGCTCCAACTCGGTTTTACATTGAAAACTGCAGGAACTTCAAAACGGCACTAGGAAACATACTGAGAATGCAGAGAAAAAGTGTCTCAAGCAACCCGTTCCATTGGTGCTAGATGAAAGAACGTCTCTCCACTTGCTCAGTTCTGAGAGATAACTGTGTGTGAAAGCCGTACCTCACCTAGCTTGTTTTGAATACAAAGTTTCTTTTCACTTGCAAACACAATTCCATACATATATATATTGTGAGGTACTAGCTCCAACTCTGTTTTACAGAGAAAACTGCAGGAAATTCAAACCGGCACTAGGAAACAGACAGAGAAAGCAGACAAAAAGTGTCTCCTGCAACCCGTTCCCTTGGTGCTAGGTGAACGAACGTCTCTCCACTTGCTCACTTCTGAGAGATAAGTGTGTGTGAAAGCCGTACTTCACATAGCTTGTTGGGTACACAAAGTTTCTTTTCAGTTGCAAACACCATTCCATACATATATATGGGGAGGTACAAGCTCCAACACTGTTTTACAGTGAAAACTGCAGGAACTTCAAACCGGCACTAGGAAACAGACTGAGAAAGCAGAGAAAAAGTGTATCCTGCAACCCTTTCCATTGGTGCTAGATGAAAGAACGTCTCTCCAATTGCTCAGTTCTCAGAGATAAGTGTGTGTGAAAGCCGTCCCTCACCTAGCATGTTTTGAAAACAAAGTTTCTTTTCAGTTGCAAACACCATTCCATACATATATATATTGGGAGGTACTAGCTCTAACTCGGTTTTACAGTGAAAACTGGAGGAACTTCAAACCAGCACTAGGAAACAGACTGAGAAAGCAGAGAAAAAGTGTCCCCTGCAACCCGTTTCCTTTTTGCTAGATGAACGAACGTCTCTCCACATGCTCATTTCCGAGAGATAAGTGTGTGTGAAAGCCATCCTTCAACTAGCTTGTTGGGAACACAAAGTTTCTTTTCAGTGGCAAACTCCACTCCATACATATATATGGACAGGTACTAGCTCCAACTCTGTTTTACATTGAAAACTGCAGGAACTTCAAACCGGCACTAGGAAACAAACTGAGAAAGCAGAGAAAAAGTGTCTCCTGCAACCCGTTCCCTTGGTGCTAGATGAACGAACGTCTCCCACTTGCTCAGTTCTGAGAGATAATTGTGTGTGAAAGCCGTCCTTCACCTAGCTTTTTGGGAACACAAAGTTCTTTTCAGTTGCAAAGTCCATTCCATACATATATATGGGTAGTTACAAGCTCAAAATCGGTTTTACAGTGAAAACTGCAGGAAATTTAAACCGGCACTAGGAAACAAACTGAGAAAGCAGAGAAAAAGTGTCACCTGCAACCCGTTTCCTTTGTGCTAGATGAACGAACGTCTCTCCACTTGCTCAGTTCCGAGAGATAAGTGTGTGTGAAAGCCGTCCTTCAAATAGCCTGTAAGGAACACAAAGTTTCTTTTCTGTTGCTAACTCCATTCCATAAATATATATGGGGAGGTACTAGCTCCAACTCGGTTTTACAGTGAAAAATGCAGGAACTTCAAACCGGCCCTAGGAAACAGACTGAGAAAGCAGAGGAAAAGTGTCTCCTGCATCCCGTTCCATTGGTGCTAGATGAACGAACGTCTCTCCACTTGCTCAGTTTTGAGAGATAAGTGTGTGTGAAAGCCGTCCTTCACCTATCTTGTTGGGAACACAAAGTTTCTTTTCAGTTGCAAACTCCATTCCATACATATATATGGGGAGGTACTAGCTCCAACTCCGTTTTACAGTGAAAACTGCAGGAAATTCAAACCGGCACTAGGAAACAGACTGAGAAAGCAGAGAAAAAGTGTCCCCTGCAAATCGTTCCCTTGGTGCTAGATGAACGAACGTCTCTCCACTTGCTCAGTTCCGAGAGATAAATGTGTGTCAAAGCCGAACTTCACTTAGCTTGTTGGGAACACAAAGTTTCTTTTCTGTTGCAAACTCCATTCCATACATATAAATGGGGAGGTAATAGCTCCAACTCGGTTTTACAGTGAAAACTGCAGGAACTTCAAACCGGCACTAGGAAACAGACTGAGAAAGCAGAGAAAAAGTGTCTCCTGCATCCCGTTTCATTGGTGCTAGATGAACGAACGTCTCTCCACTTGCTCAGTTCTGAGAGATAAGTGTGTGTGAAAGCCGTCCTTCACCTAGCTTGTTGGGAACACAAAGTTTCTTTTCAGTTGCAAACTCCATTCCATACATATATATGGGGAGGTACTAGCTCCAACTCGATTTTACAGTGAAAACTGCAGGAAATTCAAACCGGCACTAGGAAACAGACTGAGAAAGCAGAGAAAAAGTGTCCCCTGCAAATCGTTCCCTTGGTGCTAGATGAACGAACGTCTCTCCACTTGCTCAGTTCCGAGAGATAAGGGTGTGTGAAAGCCGAACTTCACTTAGCTTGTTGGGAACACAAAGTTTCTTTTCTGTTGCAAACTCCATTCCATACATATAAATGGGGAGGTAATAGCTCCAACTCGGTTTTACAGTGAAAACTGCAGTAATTTCAAAACGGCTCTAGGAAACAGACTGAGAAATCAGAGACAAAGTGTCTCCTGCAAACTTTTCCCTTGGTGCTAGATGAACGAACGTCTCTCCACTTGCTTTGTTCTGAGAGATAAGTGTGAGTGAAAGCCGTCCTTCACCTATCTTGTTGGTAACACAAAGTTTCTTTTCAGTTGCAAACTCCATTCCATACATATATATGGGGAGGTTCTAGCTCCAACCCTGTTTTACAGTGAAAACTGCAGGAACTCCAAACCGGCACTAGGAAACAGACTGAGAAAGCAGAGAAAAAGTGTCTCCTGCAACCCGTTCCCTTGGTGCTTGAAGAACGAACGTCTTTCCACTTTCTAAGTTCTGAGAGATAAGTGTGTGTGAAAGCCGACCTTCACCTAACTTGTGGTTAACACAAAGTTTCTTTTCTGTTGCAAAGTCCATTCCATACATATATATGGGGAGGTACTAGCTCCAACTCGGTTTTACAGTGAAAACTGCAGGAACTTCAAACCGGCACTAGGAAACAGACTGATAAAGCAGAGAAAAAGTGTCTCCTGCAACCCATTCCCTTGGTGCTAGATGAACGAACGTCTCTCCACTTGCTCAGTTCTGAGAGATATTTGTGTGTGAAAGCAGTCCTTCACCTAGCTTGTAGGGAACACAAAGTTTCTTTTCAGATGCAAACTCCATTCCATACATATATATGGGGAGTTACTAGCTCCAACTCGGTTGTACAGTGAAAACTGCAGGAACTTCAAACCGGCACTAGGAAACAGACTTAGAAAGCGGAGAATATGTGTCTCCTGCCACACGTTCCCTTGGAGCTAGATGAACGAACGTCTCTCCACATGCTCAGTTTCGAGAGATAAGTGTGTGTGAAAGCCGTCCTTCACCTAGCTTGTTGGGAACACAAAGTTTCTTTTCTGTTGCAAACTCCATTCCATACATATATATGGGGAGTTACTAGCTCCAACTCGGATTATCAGTGAAAACTGTAGGAACTACAAACCGGCACTAGGAAACAGACAGAGAATGCAGAGAAAAAGTGTCTCCTGCAACCCGTTCCATTGGTGCTAGATGAACGAACGTCTCTCCACTTGCTCAGTTCCGAGAGATGAGTGTGTGTGAAAGCCGTCCTTCACCTAGCTTGTTGTTAACACAAAGTTTCTTTTCTGTTGCAAATTCCATTCCATACATATATATGGGGAGGTAATAGCTCCAACTCGGTTTTACAGTGAAAACTGCAGGAACTTCAAACCGGCACTAGGAAACAGACTGAGAAAGCAGAGAAAAAGTGTCCCCTGCAACCCGTTCCTCTGGTGCTAGATGAACGAAAGTCTCTCCAACTGCTCAGTTCTGAGAGATAAGTGTGTGTGAAAGCAGTCCTTCACCTAGCTTGTTGGGAACACAAAGTTTCTTTTCAGATGCAAACTACATTCCATACATATATATGGGGAGGTACTAGCTCCAACTCGTTTTTACAGTGAAAACTGAAGGAACTTCAAACCGGCACTAGGAAACAGACTGAGAAACAGAGAAAAACTGTCTCCTGCAAACCGTTCACTTCGTGCTAGATGCACGAAAGTCTCTCCACTTGCTCAGTTCCGAGAGATAAGTGTGTATGAAAGCCGTCCTTCACCTAGCTTGTTGGGAACACAAAGTTTCTTTTCAGTTGCAAACTCCATTCCATACGTATATATGGGGAGGTACAAGCTCCAACTCGTTTTTACAGTTAAAACTGCAGGAACTTCAAACCGGCACTAGGAAATAGACAGAGAAAGCAGAGAAAAAGTGTCTCCTGCAACCCGTTCCTTTGCTGTTAGATGAACGAACGTCTCTCCACTTGCTCAGTTCTGAGAGATAAGTGTGTGTGAAAGCCGTCCTTCACCTAGCTTGTTGGGAACACAAAGGTTCTTTTCAGTTGCAAACTCCATTCCATACATATATATGGGGAGGGATTAGCTCCAACTCGGTTTTACAGTGACATCTGCAGGAACTTCAAACCGGCACTTGGAAACAGACTGAGAAAGCAGAGAAAAAGTGTCCCCTGCAAACGGTTCCCTTGGTGCCAGATGAACGAACGTCTCTCCACTTGCTCAGTTCTGAGAGATAAATGTGTGTGAAAGCCGTACTTCACTTAGCTTGTTGGGAACACAAAGTTACTTTTCAGTTGCAAACTCCATTCCATACATATAAATGGTTAGGTACTAGCTCCAACACGGTTTTACATTGAAAACTGCAGGAACTTCAAAACGGCACTAGGAAACATACTGAGAATGCAGAGAAAAAGTGTCTCAAGCAACCCGTTCCATTGGTGCTAGATGAAAGAACGTCTCTCCACTTGCTCAGTTCTGAGAGATAAGTGTGTGTGAAAGCCGTACCTCACCTAGCTTGTTTTGAATACAAAGTTTCTTTTCACTTGCAAACACAATTCCATACATATATATATTGGGAGGTACTAGCTCCAACTCTGTTTTACAGAGAAAACTGCAGGAACTTCAAACCGGCACTAGGAAACAGACAGAGGAAGCAGAGAACAAGTGTCTCCTGCAACCCGTTCCCTTGGTGCTAGATGAACGAACGTCTCTCCACTTGCTCATTTCTGAGAGATATGTGTGTGTGAAACCCGTACTTCACCTAGCTTGTTGGGAACACAAAGTTTCTTTTCAGTTGCAAACACCATTCCATACATATAAATGGGGAGGTACTAGCTCCAACTCGGTTTTACAGTGATAACTGCAGGAACTTCAAACCGGCACTAGGAAACAGACAGAGAAAGCAGACAAAAAGTGTCTCCTGCAACCCGTTCCCTTGGTGCTAGGTGAACGAACGTCTCTCCACTTGCTCACTTCTGAGAGATAAGTGTGTGTGAAAGCCGTACTTCACATAGCTTGTTGGGAACACAAAGTTTCTTTTCAGTTGCAAACACCATTCCATACATATATATGGGGAGGTACAAGCTCCAACTCTGTTTTACAGTGAAAACTGCAGGAACTTCAAACCGGCACTAGGAAACAGACTGAGAAAGCAGAGAAAAATTGTATCCTGCAACCCTTTCCATTGGTGCTAGATGAAAGAACGTCTCTCCACTTGCTCAGTTCTCAGAGATAATTGTGTGTGAAAGCCGTCCCTCACCTAGCATGTTTTGAAAACAAAGTTTCTTTTCAGTTGCAAACACCATTCCATACATATATATATTGGGAGGTACTAGCTCTAACTCGGTTTTACAGAGAAAACTGCAGGAACTTCAAACCGGCACTAGGAAACAGACAGAGGAAGCAGAGAACAAGTGTCTCGTGCAACCCGTTCCCTTGGTGCTAGATGAACGAACGTCTCTCCACTTGCTCAGTTCTGAGAGATATGTGTGTGTGAAACCCGTACTTCACCTAGCTTGTTGGGAACACAAAGTTTCTTTTCAGTTGCAAACACCATTCCATACATATAAATGGGGAGGTACTAGCTCCAACTCGGTTTTACAGTGATAACTGCAGGAACTTCAAACCGGCACTAGGAAACAGACTGAGAAAGCAGAGAAAAAGTGTTTCCTGCAACCCGTTACTTTGGTGCTAGATGAACGAACGTCTCTCCACTTGCTCAGTTCCGAGAGAAAAGTGTTTGTGAAAGCCGTCCTTCACCTAGCTTGTTGGGAACACAAAGTTTCCTTTCAGTTGCTAACTCAATTCTATACATATATATGGGGAGGTACTAGCTCCAACTCGGTTTTACAGTGAAAATTGCAGGTACTTCAAACCGGCACTAGGAAACAGACTGAGAAAGCAGAGAAAAATTTCTCCTGCAAATCGTTCTCTTTGTGCTAGATAAACGAACGTCTCTCCACTGGCTCAGTTCCGATAGATAAGTGTGTGTGAAAGCCGTCCTTCACCTTGCTTGTTGGGAACACAAAGTTTCTTTTCAGTTGCAAACTCCATTCCATACATATATAAGGGGAGGTACTATCTCCAACTCGGTTTTACAGTGAAAACTGCAGGAACTTCAAACCGGCACTAGGAAACAGACTTAGAAAGCGGAGAAAATGTGTCTCCTGCATCCCGTTCCATTGGTGCTAGATGAATGAACGTCTCTCCACTTGCTCAGTTCTGAGAGATAAGTGTGTGTGAAAGCCGTCCTTCACCTAGCTTGTTGGGAACACAAAGTTTCTTTTCTGTTGCAAACTCCATTCCATACATATATATGGGGAGTTACTAGCTCCAACTCGGTTTTTCAGTGAAAACTGTAGGAACTACAAACCGGCACTAGGAAACAGACAGAAAATGCAGAGAAAAAGTGTCTCCTGCAACCCGTTCCATTGGTGCTAGATGAACGAACGTCTCTCCACTTTCTCAGTTCCGAGAGATGAGTGTGTGTGAAAGCCGTACTTCACCTAGCTTGTTGTTAACAAAAAGTTTCTTTTCTGTTGCAAACTCCATTCCATACATATATATGTGGAGGTAATAGCTCCAACTCGGTTTTACAGTGAAAACTGCAGGAACTTCAAACCGGCACTAGGAAACAGACTGAGAAAGCAGAGAAAAAGTGTCTCCTGCAACCCGTTCCTCTGGTGCTAGATGAACGAACGTCTCTCCAATTGCTCAGTTCTGAGAGATATGTGTGTGTGAAAGCCGTCCTTCAACTAGCTTGTTGGGAACACAAAGATTCTTTTCAGTTTCAAACTCCATTCCACACATATATATGGGGAGGTACTAGCTCCAACTCGTTTTTACAGTGAAAACTGAAGGAACTTCAAACCGGCACTAGGAAACAGACTGAGAAACAGAGAAAAACTGTCTCCTGCAAACCGTTCACTTCGTGCTAGATGAACGAACGTCTCTCCACTTGCTCAGTTCCGAGAGATAAGTGTGTATGAAAGCCGTCCTTCACCTAGCTTGTTGGGAACACAAAGTTTCTTTTCAGTTGCAAACTCCATTCCATACATATATATGGGGAGGTACAAGCTCCAACTCGTTTTAACAGTAAAAACTGCAGGAACTTCAAACCGGCACTAGGAAATAGACAGAGAATGCAGAGAAAAAGTGTCTCCTGCAACCCGTTCCATTGCTGTTAGATGAACGAACGTCTCTCCACTTGCTCAGTTCTGAGAGATAAGTGTGTGTGAAAGCCGTCCTTCACCTAGCTTGTTGGGAACACAAAGGTTCTTTTCAGTTGCAAACTCCATTCCATACATATATATGGGGAGGGATTAGCTCCAACTCGGTTTTACAGTGAAAACTGCAGGAACTTCAAACCGGCACTTGGAAACAGACTGAGAAGGCAGAGATAAAGTGTCCCCTGCAAACGGTTCCCTTGGTGCTAGATGAACGAACGTCTCTCCACTTGCTCAGTTCTGAGAGATAAATGTGTGTGAAAGCCGTACTTCACTTAGCTTGTTGGGAACACAAAGTTACTTTTCAGTTGCAAACCCCATTCCATACATATAAATGGGGAGGTACTAGCTCCAGCTCGGTTTTACAGTGAAAACTGCAGGAACTTCAAACCGGCACTAGGAAACAGACTGAGAAAGCAGAGAGAAAGTGTCTCCTGCATCCAGTTCCATTGGTGCTAGATGAACGAACGTCTCTCCACTTGCTCAGTTCCGAGAGATTAGGGTGTGTGAAAGCCGAACTTCACTTATCTTGTTGGGAACACAAAGTTACTTTTCTGTTGCAAACACAATTCCATATATATAAATGGGGAGGTACTAGCTCCAACTCGGTTTTAAAGTGAAAACTGCAGGAACTTCAAACCGACACTAGGAAACAGACTGATAAAGCAGAGAAAAATTGTCTCCTGCAACCCGTTCCCTTGGTGCTAGATGAACGAACGTCTCTCCACTTGCTCAGTTCTGAGAGATATTTGTGTGTGAAAGCCGTCCTTCACCTAGCTTGTTGGGAACACAAAGTTTCTTTTCAGATGCAAACTCCATTCCATACATATATATGGGGATGTACTAGCTCCAAATCGGTTTGACAGTGAAAACTGCAGGAACTTCAAACCGGCAATAGGAAACAGACTGAGAATGCAGAGAAATAGTGTCTCCTGCAACACGTTCCCTTGGTGCTAGATGAACGAACGTCTCTCCACATGCTCAGTTTCGAGAGATAAGTGTGTGTGAAAGCCGTCCTTCACCTAGCTTGTTGTTAACACAAAGTTTCTTTTCTGTTGCAAACTCCATTCCATACATATATATGGGGAATAACTAGCTCCAACTCGGTTTTACAGTGTAAAGTGTAAGAACTTCAAACCGGCACTAGAAATAGACAGAGAATGCAGAGAAAAAGTGTCTCCTGCAACCCGTTCCCTTGGTGCAAGATGAACGAACGTCTCTCCACTTGCTCAGTTCCGAGAGATGAGTGTGTGTGAAAGCCGTCCTTCAACTAGCTTGTTGGGAACACAAAGTTACTTTTCAGTTTCAAACTCCATTCTATACATATATATGGGGAGGTACTAGCTCCAACTCGTTTTTACAGTGAAAACTGAAGGAACTTCATACCGGCACTAGGAAACAGACTGAGAAATAGAGAAAAACTGTCTCCTGCAAACCTTTCACTTCGTGCTAGATGAACGAAAGTCTCTCCACTTGCTCAGTTCCGAGAGATAAGTGTGTATGAAAGCCGTCCTTCACCTAGCTTGTTGGGAACACGAAGTTTCTTTTCAGTTGCAAACTCCATTCCATACATATATATGGGGAGGTACAAGCTCCAACTCGTTTTTACAGTAAAAACTGCAGGAACTTCAAACCGGCACTAGGGAACAGACTGAGAAAGCAGAGAAAATGTGTCTCCTGCAACCCGTTCCCTTGGTGTTAGATGAACGAACGTCTCTCCACTTGCTCAGTTCTCAGAGATAAGTGTGTGTGAAAGCCGTCCTTCACCTAGCTTGTTGGGAACACAAAGGTTCTTTTCAGTTGCAAACTCCATTCCATACATATATATGGGGAGGGATTAGCTCCAACTCGGTTTTACAGTGAAAACTGCATAACTTCAAACCGGCACTTGGAAACAGACTGAGAAAGCAGAGAAAAAGTGTCCCCTGAAAACCGTTCCCTTGGTGCAAGATGAACGAACGTCTCTCCACTTGCTCAGTTCTGAGAGATAAATGTGTGTGAAAGCCGTACTTCACTTAGCTTGTTGGGAACACAAAGTTACTTTTCAGTTGCAAACTCCATTCCATACATATAAATGGGGAGGTACTAGCTCCAACTCTGTTTGACAGTGAAAACTGCAGGAACTTCAAACCGGCAATAGGAAACAGACTGAGAATGCAGAGAAATAGTGTCTCCTGCAACACGTTCCCTTGGTGCTAGATGAACGAACGTCTCTCCACATGCTCAGTTTCCAGAGATAATTGTGTGTGAAAGCCGTCCTTCACCTAGCTTTTTGGGAACACAAAGTTTCTTTTCTGATGCAAACTCCATTCCATACATATAAATGGGGATTTACTAGCTCCAACTCGGTTTTACAGTGTAAACTGAAGGAACTTCAAACCGGCACTAGGAAACAGACTGAGAATACAGAGAAAAAGTGTCTCCTGCAACCCGTTCCCTTGGTGCTAGATGAACGAACGTCTCTCCACTTGCTCAGTTCTGAGAGATGAGTGTGTGTGAAAGCCGTCCTTCAACTAGCTTGTTGGGAACACAAAGTTTCTTTTCAGTTTCAAACTCCATTCCACACATATATATGGGGAGGTACTAGCTCCAACTCGTTTTTACAGTGAAAACTGAAGGAACTTCAAACCGGCACTAGGAAACAGACTGAGAAACAGAGAAAAACTGTCTCCTGCAAACCGTTCACTTCGTGCTAGATGAACGAAAGTCTCTCCACTTGCTCAGTTCCGAGAGATAAGTGTGTATGAAAGCCGACCTTCACCTAGCTTGTTGGGAACACAAAGTTTCTTTTCAGTTGCAAACTCCATTCCATACATATATATGGGGAGGTACAAGCTCCAACTCGTTTTTACAGTTAAAACTGCAGGAACTTCAAACCGGCACTAGGAAATAGACAGAGAAAGCAGAGAAAAAGTGTCTCCTGCAACCCGTTCCTTTGCTGTTAGATGAACGAACGTCTCTCCACTTGCTCAGTTCTGAGAGATAAGTGTGTGTGAAAGCCGTCCTTCACCTAGCTTGTTGGGAACACAAAGTTTCTTTTCAGTTGCAAACTCCATTCCATACATATATATGGGGAGGGATTAGCTCCAACTCGGTTTTACAGTGAAAACTGCAGGAACTTCAAACCGGCACTTGGAAACAGACTGAGAAAGCAGAGAAAAAGTGTCCCCTGCAAACGGTTCCCTTGGTGCTAGATGAACGAACGTCTCTCCACTTGCTCAGTTCTGAGAGATAAATGTGTGTGAAAGCCGTACTTCACTTAGCTTGTTGGGAACACAAAGTTACTTTTCAGTTGCAAACTCCATTCCATACATATAAATGGGGAGGTACTAGCTCCAACTCGGTTTTACAGTGAAAACTGCAGGAACTTCAAAACGGCACTAGGAAACATACTGAGAATGCAGAGAAAAAGTGTCTCAAGCAACCCATTCCATTGGTGCTAGATGAAAGAACGTCTCTCCACTTGCTCAGTTCTGAGAGATAAGTGTGTGTGAAAGCCGTACCTCACCTAGCTTGTTTTGAAAACAAAGTTTCTTTTCACTTGCAAACACCATTCCATTCATATATATATTGGGAGGTACTAGCTCCAACTCTGTTTTACAGAGAAAACTGCAGGAAATTCAAACCGGCACTAGGAAACAGACAGAGAAAGCAGAAAAAAAATGTCTCCTGCAACCCGTTCCCTTGGTGCAAGATGAACGAACGTCTCTCCACTTGCTCAGTTCCGAGAGATGAGTGTGTGTGAAAGCCGTCCTTCAACTAGCTTGTTGGGAACACAAAGTTTCTTTTCAGTTTCAAACTCCATTCCATACATATATATGGGGAGGTACTAGCTCCAACTCGTTTTTACAGTGAAAACTGAAGGAACTTCATACCGGCACTAGGAAACAGACTGAGAAATAGAGAAAAACTGTCTCCTGCAAACCTTTCACTTCGTGCTAGATAAACGAAAGTCTCTCCACTTGCTCAGTTCCGAGAGATAAGTGTGTATGAAAGCCGTCCTTCACCTAGCTTGTTGGGAACACAAAGTTTCTTTTCAGTTGCAAACTCCATTCCATACATATATATGGGGAGGTACAAGCTCCAACTCGTTTTTACAGTAAAAACTGCAGGAACTTCAAACTGGCACTAGGAAACAGACTGAGAAAGCAGAGAAAATGTGTCTCCTGCAACCCGTTCCCTTGGTGTTAGATGAACGAACGTCTCTCCACTTGCTCAGTTCTCAGAGATAAGTGTGTGTGAAAGCCGTCCTTCACCTAGCTTGTTGGGAACACAAAGGTTCTTTTCAGTTGCAAACTCCATTCCATACATATATATGGGGAGGGATTAGCTCCAACTCGGTTTTACAGTGAAAACTGCAGGAACTTCAAACCGGCACTTGGAAACAGACTGAGAAAGCAGAGAAAAAGTGTCTCCTGCAACCCGTTCCTCTGGTGCTAGATGAACGAAAGTCTCTCCAATTGCTCAATTCTGAGAGATAATTGTGTGTGAAAGCCGTCCTTCAACTAGCTTGTTGGGAACACAAAGTTTCTTTTCAGATGCAAACTACATTCCATACATATATATGGGGAGGTACTAGCTCCAACTCGGTATGACAGTGAAAACTGCAGGAACTTCAAACCGGCACTAGGAAACAGACTGAGAAAGCAGAGAAATAGTGTCTCCTGCAACACGTTCACTTGGTGCTAGATGAACGAACGTCTCTCCACTTGCTCAGTTTCGAGAGATAAATGTGTGTTTAAGCCGTCCTTCACCTAGCTTTTTGGGAACACAAAGTTTCTTTTCTGTTGCAAACTCCATTCCATACATATAAATGGGGATTTACTAGCTCCAACTCGGTTTTACAGTGTAAACTGAAGGAACTTCATACCGGCACTAGGAAACAGACTGAGAATACAGAGAAAAAGTGTCTCCTGCAACCCGTTCCCTTGGTGCTAGATGAACGAAAGTCTCTCCACTTGCTCAGTTCCGAGAGATGAGTGTGTGTGAAAGCCGTCCTTCAACTAGCTTGTTGGGAACACAAAGTTTCTTTTCAGTTTCAAACTCCATTCCACACATATATATGGGGAGGTACTAGCTCCAACTCGTTTTTACAGTGAAAACTGAAGGAACTTCAAACCGGCACTAGGAAACAGACTGAGAAACAGAGAAAAACTGTCTCCTGCAAACCGTTCACTTCGTGCTAGATGAACGAAAGTCTCTCCACTTGCTCAGTTCCGAGAGATAAGTGTGTATGAAAGCCGACCTTCACTTAGCTTGTTGGGAACACAAAGTTTCTTTTCAGTTGCAAACTCCATTCCATACATATATATGGGGAGGTACAAGCTCCAACTCGTTTTTACAGTTAAAACTGCAGGAACTTCAAACCGGCACTAGGAAATAGACAGAGAAAGCAGAGAAAAAGTGTCTCCTGCAACCCGTTCCTTTGCTGTTAGATGAACGAACGTCTCTCCACTTGCTCAGTTCTGAGAGATAAGTGTGTGTGAAAGCCGTCCTTCACCTAGCTTGTTGGGAACACAAAGGTTCTTTTCAGTTGCAAACTCCATTCCATACATATATATGGGGAGGGACTAGCTCCAACTCGGTTTGACAGAGAAAACTGCAGGAACTTCAAACCGGCACTAGGAAACAGACTGAGAATACAGAGAAATAGTGTCTCCTGCAACACGTTCAAATGGTGCTAGATGAACGAACGTCTCTCCACTTGCTCAGTTCTGAGAGATAAGTGTGTGTGAAAGCGGTCCTTCAACTATCTTGTTGGGAACACAAAGTTTCTTTTCAGTTGCAAACTCCATTCCATACATATATATGTGGAGGTACTAGCTCCAACTCGTTTTGACAGTGAAAACTGCAGGAACTTCAAACCGGCACTAGGAAACAGACTGAGAATGCAGAGAAATAATGTCTCCTGCAACACGTTCCCTTGGTGCTAGATGAACGAACGTCTCTCCACTTGCTCAGTTTCGATAGATAATTTTGTGTGAAAGCCGTCCTTCACCTAGCTTGTTGTTAACACAAAGTTTCTTTTCTTTTGCAAACTCCATTCCATACATATATATGGCGAGGTACTAACTCCAACTCGGTTTTACAGTGAAAACTGCAGGAACTTCAACCCGGCACTAGGAAAAAGACTGAGAAAGCAGAGAAAAAGTGTCTCCTGCAAACCGTTCCATTGGTGCTAGATGAACGAACGTCTCTCCACTTGCTCAGTTCTGAGAGATAAGTGTGTGTGAAAGCCGTATTTCACCTAGCTTGTTGGGAACACAAAGTTTCTTTTCAGATGCTAATTCCATTCTATACATATATATGGGGAGGTACTAGCTCCAACTCGGTTTGACAGAGAAAACTGCAGGAACTTCAAACCGGCACTAGGAAACAGACTGAGAATACAGAGAAATAGTGTCTCCTGCAACAGGTTCCCTTGGTGCTAGATGAACGAACGTCTCTCCACTTGCTCAGTTCTGAGAGATAAGTGTGTGTGAAAGCCGTCCTTCACCTAGCTTGTTGGGAACACAAAGATTCTTTTCAGATGCAAACTCCATTCCATACATATATATGGGGAGGTACAAGCTCCAACTCGGTTTGACAGTGAAAACTGCAGGAACTTCAAACCAGCACTAGGAAACAGACTGAGAATGCAGAGAAATAGTGTCTCCTGCAACACGTTCCCTTGGTGCTAGATGAACGAACGTCTCTCCACTTGCTCAGTTCTGAGAGAAAAATGTGTGTGAAAGCCGTACTTCACTTAGCTTGTTGGGAACACAAAGTTACTTTTCAGTTGCAAACTCCATTCCATACATATAAATGCGGAGGTACTAGCTCCAACTCGTTTTTACAGTGAAAACTGCAGGAACTTCAAACCGGCACTAGGAAACAGACAGAGAAAGCAGAGAAAAAGTGTCTCCTGCAACCCGTTCCCTTGGTGCTAGATGAACGAACGTCTCTCCACTTGCTCAGTTCTGAGAGATAAGTGTGTGTGAAAGCCGTACTTCAACTAGCTTGTTGGGAACACAAAGTTTCTTTTCAGTTGCAAACACCATTCTATACATATATATGGGGAGGTACTAGCTCCAACTAAGTATAACCGTGAAAACTGCAGGAACTTCAAACCGGCACTAGGAAACAGACTGAGAAAGCAGAGAAAATGTGTCTCCTGCAACCCGTTACTTTGGTGCTAGATGAACGAACGTCTCTCCACTTGCTCAGTTCCGAGAGAAAAATGTGTGTGAAAGCCGTCCTTCACCTAGCTTGTTGGGAATACAAAGTTTCTTTTCAGTTGCCAACACCATTCCATACATATATATGGGGAGGTACTAGCTCCAACTCGGTTTTACAGTGAAAACTGCAGGAACTTCAAACCGGCACTAGGAAACAGACTGAGAAAGCAGAGAAAAATGTCTCCTGCAAACCGTTCTCTTTGTGCTAGATGAACGAACGTCTCTCCACTGGCTCAGTTCCGAGAGATAAGTTTGTGTGAAGCCGTCCTTCAACTATCTTGTTGGGAACACAAAGTTTCTTTTCAGTTGCAATCTCCATTCCATACATATATATGTGGAGGTACTAGCTCCAACTCGTTTTGACAGTGAAAACTGCAGGAACTTCAAACCGGCACTAGGAAACAGACTGAGAATGCAGAGAAATAGTGTCTCCTGTAACACGTTCCCTTGGTGCTAGATGAACGAACGTCTCTCCACTTGCTCAGTTTCGATAGATAATTTTGTGTGAAAGCCGTCCTTCACCTAGCTTGTTGGGAACACAAAGTTTCTTTTCTGTTGCAAACTCCATTCCATACATATATATGGGGAGTTACAAGCTCCAACTCGGTTTTACAGTGAAAACTGTAGGAACTTCAAACCGGCACTAGGAAACAGACTGAGAATGCAGAGAAAAAGTGTCTCCTGTAACCAGTTCCCTTGGTGCTAGATGAACGAATGTCTCTCCACTTGCTCAGTTCCGAGAGATGCGTGTGTGTGAAAGCCGTCCTTCACCTGGCTTGTTGTTAACACAAAGTTTCTTTTCTGTTGCAAACTACATTCCATACATATATATGGGGAGGTAATAGCTCCAACTCGGTTTTACAGTGAAAACTGCAGGAACTTCAAACCGGCACTAGGAAACAGACTGAGAAAGCAGAGAAAAAGTGTCCCCTGCAACCCGTTCCCTTGGGGCTAGATGAACGAACGTCTCTCCACTTGCTCAGTTCCGAGAGATAAGGGTTTGTGAAAGCCGAACTTCACCTAGCTTGTTGTTAACACAAAGTTTCTTTTCTGTTGCAAACTCCATTCCATACATATATATGGCGAGGTACTAACTCCAACTCGGTTTTACAGTGAAAACTGCAGGAACTTCAACCCGGCACTAGGAAAAAGACTGAGAAAGCAGAGAAAATGTGTCTCCTGCAAACCGTTCCATTGGTGCTAGATGAACGAACGTCTCTCCACTTGCTCAGTTCTGAGAGATAAGTGTGTGTGAAAGCCGTCTTTCACCTAGCTTGTTGGGAACACAAAGTTTCTTTTCAGATGCTAACTCCATTCCATACATATATATGGGGAGGTACTAGCTCCAACTCGGTTTGACAGAGAAAACTGCAGGAACTTCAAACCGGCACTAGGAAACAGACTGAGAATACAGAGAAATAGTGTCTCCTGCAACACGTTCCCTTGGTGCTAAATGAACGAACGTCTCTCCACTTGCTCAGTTCTGAGAGATAAGTGTGTGTGAAAGCCGTCCTTCACCTAGCTTGTTGGGAACACAAAGTTTCTTTTCAGATGCAAACTCCATTCCATACATATATATGGGGAGGTACAAGCTCCAACTCGGTTTGACAGTGAAAACTGCCGGAACTTCAAACCGGCACTAGGAAACAGACTGAGAATGCAGAGAAATAGTGTCTCCTGCAACCCGTTCCCTTGGTGCTAGATGAACGAACGTCTCTCCACTTGCTCAGTTCTGAGAGATAAATGTGTGTGAAAGCCGTACTTCACTTAGCTTGTTGGGAACACAAAGTTACTTTTCAGTTGCAAACTCCATTCCATACATATAAATGGGGAGGTACTAGCTCCAACTCGTTTTTACAGTGAAAACTGCAGGAATTTCAAACCGGCACTAGGAAACAGACAGAGAAAGCAGAGAAAAAGTGTCTCCTGCAACCCGTTCCCTTGGTGCTAGATGAACGAACGTCTCACCACTTGCTCAGTTCTGAGAGATAAGTGTGTGTGAAAGCCGTACTTCACCTAGCTTGTTGGGAACACAAAGTTTCTTTTCAGTTTCAAACACCATTCTATACATATATATGGGGAGGTACTAGCTCCAACTAAGTATAACCGTGAAAACTGCAGGAACTTCAAACCGGCACTAGGAAACAGACTGAGAAAGCAGAGAAAAAGTGTCTCCTGCAACCCGTTCCCTTGGTGCTAGATGAACGAACGTCTCTCCACTTTCTCAGTTCTGAGAGATAAGTGTGTGTGAAAGCCGAGCTTCACCTAGCTTGTTGTTAACACAAAGTTTCTTTTCTGTTTCAAACTCCATTCCATACATATAAATGGGGAGGTACTAGCTCCAACTCGGTTTTACAGTGAAAACTGCAGGAACTTCAACCCGGCACTAGGAAACAGACTGAGAAAGCAGAGAAAAAGTGTCTCCTGCAAACCGTTCCATTGGTGCTAGATGAACGAATGTCTCTCCACTTGCTCAGTTCTGAGAGATATGTGTGTGTGAAAGCCGTCTTTCACCTAGCTTGTTGGGAACACAAAGTTTCTTTTCAGATGCTAACTCCATTCCATACATATATATGGGGAGGTACTAGCTCCAACTCGGTTTGACAGAGAAAACTGCAGGAACTTCAAACCGGCACTAGGAAACAGACTGAGAATACAGAGAAATAGTGTCTCCTGCAACACGTTCAAATGGTGCTAGATGAACGAACGTCTCTCCACTTGCTCAGTTCTGAGAGATAAGTGTGTGTGAAAGCGGTCCTTCACCTAGCTTGTTGGGAACACAAAGATTCTTTTCAGATGCAAACTCCATTCCATACATATATATGGGGAGGTACAAGCTCCAAATCGGTTTGACAGTGAAAACTGCAGGAACTTCAAACCGGCACTAGGAAACAGACTGAGAATGCAGAGAAATAGTGTCTCCTGCAACACGTTCCCTTGGTGCTAGATGAACGATAGTCTCTCCACTTGCTCAGTTCTGAGAGATAAATGTGTGTGAAAGCCGAGCTTCACCTAGCTTGTTGTTAACACAAAGTTTCTTTTCTGTTTCAAACCCCATTCCATACATATAAATGGGGAGGTACTAGCTCCAACTCGGTTTTACAGTGAAAACTGCAGGAACTTCAACCCGGCACTAGGAAACAGACTGAGAAAGCAGAGAAAAAGTGTCTCCTGCAAACCGTTCCATTGGTGCTAGATGAACGAATGTCTCTCCACTTGCTCAGTTCTGAGAGATATGTGTGTGTGAAAGCCGTCTTTCACCTAGCTTGTTGGGAACACAAAGTTTCTTTTCAGATGCTAACTCCATTCCATACATATATATGGGGAGGTACTAGCTCCAACTCGGTTTGACAGAGAAAACTGCAGGAACTTCAAACCGGCACTAGGAAACAGACTGAGAATACAGAGAAATAGTGTCTCCTGCAACACGTTCAAATGGTGCTAGATGAACGAACGTCTCTCCACTTGCTCAGTTCTGAGAGATAAGTGTGTGTGAAAGCGGTCCTTCACCTAGCTTGTTGGGAACACAAAGATTCTTTTCAGATGCAAACTCCATTCCATACATATATATGGGGAGGTACAAGCTCCAAATCGGTTTGACAGTGAAAACTGCAGGAACTTCAAACCGGCACTAGGAAACAGACTGAGAATGCAGAGAAATAGTGTCTCCTGCAACACGTTCCCTTGGTGCTAGATGAACGATAGTCTCTCCACTTGCTCAGTTCTGAGAGATAAATGTGTGTGAAAGCCGTACTTCACTTAGCTTGTTGGGAACACAAAGTTACTTTTCAGTTGCAAACTCCATTCCATACATATAAATGGGGAGGAACTAGCTCCAACTCGTTTTTACAGTGAAAACTGCAGGAACTTCAAAACGGCACTAGGAAACAGACAGAGAAACAGAGAAAAAGTGTCTCCTGCAACCCGTCCCCTTGGTGCTAGATGAACGAACGTCTCTCCACTTGCTCAGTTCTGAGAGATAAGTGTGTGTGAAAGCCGTACTTCACCTAGCTTGTTGGGAACACAAAGTTTCTTTTCAGTTGCAAACACCATTCCATACATATATATGGGGAGGTAAAAGCTCCAACTCGGTTTGACAGTGAAAACTGCAGGAACTTCAAACCGGCACTAGAAAACAGACTGAGAATGCAGAGAAATAGTGTCTCCTGCAACACGTTCCCTTGGTGCTAGATGAACGAACGTCTCTCCACTTGCTCAGTTCTGAGAGATAAGTGTGTGTGAAAGCCGTACTTCACTTAGCTTGCTGGGAACACAAAGTTACTTTTCAGTTGCAAACTCCATTCCATACATATAAATGGGGAGGTACTAGCTCCAACTCGTTTTTACAGTGAAAACTGCAGGAACTTCAAAACGGCACTAGGAAACAGACAGAGAAACAGAGAAAAAGTGTCTCCTGCAAACCGTTCCCTTGGTGCTAGATGAACGAACGTCTCTCCACTTGCTCAGTTCTGAGAGATAAGTGTGTGTGAAAGCCGTACTTCACATAGCTTGTTGGGAACACAAAGTTTCTTTTCAGTTGCAAACACCATTCTATACATATATATGGGGAGGTACTAGCTCCAACTCGGTTTTACAGTGAAAACTGCAGGAACTTCAAACCGGCACTAGGAAACAGACTGAGAAAGCAGAGAAAAAGTGTCTCCTGCAAACCGTTACTTTGGTGCTAGATGAACGAACGTCTCTCCACTTGCTCAGTTCCGAGAGAAAAGTGTGTGTGAAAGCCGTCCTTCACTTAGCTTGTTGGGAACACAAAGTTTCTTTTCAGTTGCCAACACCATTGCATACATATATATGGGGAGGTACAAGCTCCAACTCGGTTTGACAGTGAAAACTGCAGGAACTTCAAACCGGCACTAGGAAACAGACTGAGAATGCAGAGAAATAGTGTCTACTGCAACACGTTCCCTTGGTGCTAGATGAGCGAACGTCTCTCCACTTGCTCAGTTCTGAGAGATAAATGTGTGTGAAAGCCGTACTTCACTTAGCTTGTTGGGAACACAAAGTTACTTTTCAGTTGCAAACTCCATTCCATACATATAAATGGGGAGGTACTAGCTCCAACTCGTTTTTACAGTGAAAACTGCAGGAACTTCAAACCGGCACTAGGAAACAGACAGAGAAAGCAGAGAAAAAGTGTCTCCTGCAACCCGTTCCCTTGGTGCTAGATGAACGAACGTCTCTCCACTTGCTCAGTTCTGATAGATAAGTGTGTGTGAAAGCCGTACTTCACCTAGCTTGTTGGGAACACAAAGTTTCTTTTCAGTTTCAAACACCATTCTATAAATATATATGGGGAGGTACTAGCTCCAACTCGGTTTTACAGTGAAAACTGCAGGAACTTCAAACCGGCACTAGGAAACAGACTGAGAAAGCAGAGAAAAAGTGTCTCCTGCAACCCGTTCCCTTGGTGCTAGATGAACGAACGTCTCCCAACTTTCTTAGTTCTGAGAGATAAGTGTGTGTGAAAGCCGAGCTTCACCTAACTTGTTGTTAACACAAAGTTTCTTTTCTGTTGCAAAATCCATTCCATACATATATATGGCGAGGTACTAACTCCAACTCGGTTTTACAGTGAA
Source organism: Camelus bactrianus (assembly GCF_048773025.1). Classification (NCBI taxonomy): domain Eukaryota; kingdom Metazoa; phylum Chordata; class Mammalia; order Artiodactyla; family Camelidae; genus Camelus; species Camelus bactrianus. The sequence continues at coordinate 136,245,073 of NC_133539.1, read as the reverse complement.
AACTGCAGGAACTTCAAACCGGCACTAGGAAACAGACAGAGAAACAGAGAAAAAGTGTCTCCTGCAACCCGTTCCCTTGGTGATAGATGAACGAACGTCTCTCCACTTGCTCAGTTCTGAGAGATAAGTGTGTGTGAAAGCCGTCCTTCACCTAGCTTGTTGGGAACACAAAGTTTCTTTTCAGTTGCAAACACCATTCTATACATATATATGGGGAGGTACAAGCTCCAACTCGGTTTTACAGTGAAAACTGCAGGAACTTCAAACCGGCACTAGGAAACAGACTGAGAAAGCAGAGAAAAAGTGTCTCCTGCAACCCGTTACTTTGGTGCTAGATGAACGAACGTCTCTCCACTTGCTCAGTTCCGAGAGAAAAGTGTGTGTGAAAGCCGTCCTTCATTTAGCTTGTTGGGAACACAAAGTTTCTTTTCAGTTGCCAACACCATTCCATACATATATATGGGGAGGTACAAGCTCCAACTCGGTTTGACAGTGAAAACTGCAGGAACTTCAAACCGGCACTAGGAAACAGACTGAGAAAGCAGAGAAAAAGTGTCTCCTGCAACCCGTTCCCTTGGTGCTAGATGAACGAACGTCTCTCCACTTTCTCAGTTCTGAGAGATAAATGTGTTTGAAAGCCGTACTTCACTTAGCTTGTTGGGAACACAAAGTTACTTTTCAGTTGCAAACTCCATTCCATACATATATATGGGTAGGTACTAGCTCCAACTCGGTTTTACAGTGAAAACTGCAGGAACTTCAAACCGGCACTAGGAAACAGACTGAGAAAGCAGAGAAAAAGTGTCTCCTGCAACCCGTTCCCTTGGTGCTAGATGAACGAACGTCTCTCCACTTGCTCATTTCTGAGAGATAATTGTGTGTGAAAGCCGTCCTTCACCTAGCTTGTTGGGAACACAAAGTTTCTTTTCTTTTGCTAACTCCATTCCATACATATATATGGGGAGGTACAAGCTCCAAATCGGTTTGACAGTGAAAACTGCAGGAACTTCAAACCGGCACTAGGAAACAGAGTGAGAAAGCAGAGAAAAAGTGTCTCCTGCAACCCGTTCCATTTGTGCTAGATGAACGAACGTCTCTCCACTTTCTCAGTTCTGAGAGATAACTGTGTGTGAAAGACGAACTTCATCTAGCTTGTTGTTAACACAAATTTTCTTTTCTGTTGCAAACTCCATTCCATACATATATATGGGTAGGTACTAGCTCCAACTCGGTTTTACAGTGAAAACTGCAGGAACTTCAAACCGGCACTAGGAAACAGACTGAGAAAGCAGAGAAAAAGTGTCTCCTGCAACCCGTTCCCTTGGTGCTAGATGAACGAACGTCTCTCCACTTGCTCATTTCTGAGAGATAATTGTGTGTGAAAGCCGTCCTTCACCTAGCTTGTTGGGAACACAAAGTTTCTTTTCTTTTGCTAACTCCATTCCATACATATATATGGGGAGGTACTAGCTCCAAACCAGTTTGACAGTGAAAACTGCAGGAACTTCAAACCGGCACTAGGAAACAGACTGAGAATGCAGAGAAATTGTGTCTCCTGCAACACGTTCCATTGGTGCTAGATGAACGATCGTCTCTCCACTTGCTCAATTTCGAGACATAAGTGTGTGTGAAAGCCGTCCTTCACCTAGCTTGTTGGGAACACAAAGTTTCTTTTCAGTTGCCAACACCATTCCATACATATATATAGGAAGGTACTAGCTCCAACTCGGTTTTACAGTGAAAAGTGCAGGAACTTCAAACCGGCACTAGGAATCAGACTGAGAAAGCAGAGAAAAATGTCTCCTGCAAACCTTTCTCTTTGTGCTAGATGAACGAACGTCTCTCCACTGGCTCAGTTCCGAGAGATAAGTTTGTGTGAAGCCGTCCTTCAACTATCTTGTTGGGAACACAAAGTTTCTTTTCAGTTGCAAACTCCATTCCATACATATATATGTGGAGGTACTATCTCCAACTCGGTTTTACAGTGAAAACTGCAGGAACTTCAAACCGACAATAGGAAACAGACTGAGAAAGCAGAGAAAAAGTGTCTACTGCAACCCGTTCCATTGGTGCTAGATGAACGAACGTCTCTCCACTTGCTCAGTTCTGAGAGATAAGTGTGTGTGAAAGCCGTCCTTCACCTAGTTTGTTGGGAACACAAAGTTTCTTTTCAGTTGCAAACTCCATTCCATACATATATATGGGGAGGTACTAGCTCCAACTCTGTTTTACAGTGAAAACTGCAGGAACTCCAAACCGGCACTAGGAAACAGACTGAGAAAGCAGAGAAAAAGTGTCTCCTGCAACCCGTTCCATTTGTGCTAGATGAACGAACGTCTCTCCACTTGCTCAGTTCTGAGAGATAAGTGTGTGTGAAAGCCGAACTTCATCTAGCTTGTTAGGAACACAAAGTTTCTTTTCAGTTTCAAACACCATTCTATACATATATATGGGGTGGTACTAGCTCCAACTCGGTTTTACAGTGAAAACTGCAGGAACTTCAAACCGGAACTAGGAAACAGACTGAGAAAGCAGAGAAAAAGTGTCTCCTGCAACCCGTTCCCTTGGTGCTAGATGAACGAACGTCTCTCCACTTTCTCAGTTCTGAGAGATAAATGTGTGTGAAAGCCGTACTTCACTTAGCTTGTTGGGAACACAAAGTTACTTTTCAGTTGCAAACTCCATTCCATACATATAAATGGGTAGGTACTAGCTCCAACTCGTTTTTACAGTGAAAACTGCAGGAACTTCAAAACGGCACTAGGAAACAGACTGAGAATACAGAGAAATAGTGTCTCCTGCAACACGTTCAAATGGTGCTAGATGAACGAACGTCTCTCCACTTGCTCTGTTCTGAGAGATAAGTGTGTGTGAAAGCGGTCCTTCAACTAGCTTGTTGGGAACACAAAGTTTCTTTTCAGATGCAAACTCCATTCCATACATATATATGGGGAGGTACAAGCTCCAAATCGGTTTGACAGTGAAAACTGCAGGAACTTCAAACCGGCACTAGGAAACAGACTGAGAATGCAGAGAAATAGTGTCTCCTGCAACCCGTTCCCTTGGTGCTAGATGAACGAACGTCTCTCCACTTGCTCAGTTCTGAGAGATAAATGTGTGTGAAAGCCGTACTTCACTTAGCTTGTTGGGAACACAAAGTTACTTTTCAGTTGCAAACTCCATTCCATACATATAAATGGGGAGGTACTAGCTCCAACTCGTTTTTACAGTGAAAACTGCAGGAACTTCAAAACGGCACTAGGAAACAGACAGAGAAACAGAGAAAAAGTGTCTCCTGCAACACGTTCCCTTGGTGCTAGATGAACGAACGTCTCTCCACTTGCTCAGTTCTGAGAGATAAGTGTGTGTGAAAGCCGTCCTTCACCTAGTTTGTTGGGAACACAAAGTTTCTTTTATGTTGCAAACTCCATTCCATACATATATATGGGGAGGAACTAGCTCCAAATCTGTTTTACAGTGAAAACTGCAGGAACTCCAAACCGGCACTAGGAAACAGACTGAGAAAGCAGAGAAAAAGTGTCCCCTGCAACCCGTTCCATTTGTGCTAGATGAACGAACGTCTCTCCACTTTCTCAGTTCTGAGAGATAAGTGTGTGTGAAAGCCGACCTTCATCTAGCTTGTTGTTAACACAAATTTTCTTTTCTGTTGCAAACTCCATTCCATACATATATATGGGGAGTTACTAGCTCCAACTCGGTTTTACAGTAAAAACTGCAGGAACTTCAAACCGGCACTAGGAAACAGACTGAGAAAGCAGAGAAAAAGTGTCTCCTGCAACCCGTTCCCTTGGTGCTAGATGAACGAACGTCTCTCCACTTGCTCATTTCTGAGAGATAATTGTGTGTGAAAGCCGTCCTTCACCTAGCTTGTTGAGAACACAAAGTTTCTTTTCTTTTGCTAACTCCATTCCATACATATATATGGGGAGGTACTAGCTCCAAATCAGTTTGACAGTGAAAACTGCAGGAACTTCAAACCGGCACTAGGAAACAGACTGAGAATGCAGAGAAATAGTGTCTCCTGCAACACGTTCCCTTGGTGCTAGATGAACGAACGTCTCTCCACTTGCTCAGTTTCGAGACATAAGTGTGTGTGAAAGCCGTCCTTCACCTAGCTTGTTGGGAACACAAAGTTTCTTTTCAGTTGCCAACACCATTCCATACATATATATAGGAAGGTACTAGCTCCAACTCGGTTTTACAGTGAAAAGTGCAGGAACTTCAAACCGGCACTAGGAAACAGACTGAGAATGCAGAGAAATAGTGTTTCCTGCAACACGTTCCCTTGGTGCTAGATGAACGAACGTCTCTCCACTTGCTCAGTTTCGATAGATAATTTTGTGTGAAAGCCGTCCTTCACCTAGCTTGTTGGGAACACAAAGTTTCTTTTCTGTTGCAAACTCCATTCCATACATATATATGGGGAGTTACTAGCTCCAACTCGGTTTTACAGTGAAAACTGTAGGAACTTCAAACCGGCACTAGGAAATAGACTGAGAATGCAGAGAAAAAGTTTCTCCTGCAAACCGTTCCCTTGGTGCTAGATGAACGAACGTCTCTCCACTTCCTCAGTTCCGAGAGATGAGTGTGTGTGAAAGCCGTCCTTCACCTGGCTTGTTGTTAACACAAAGTTTCTTTTCTGTTGCAAACTACATTCCATACATATATATGGGGAGGTAATAGCTCCAACTCGGTTTTACAGTGAAAACTGCAGGAACTTCAAACCGGCACTAGGAAACAGACTGAGAAAGCAGAGAAAAATTGTCCCCTGCAACCCGTTCCCTTGGTGCTAGATGAACGAACGTCTCTCCACTTGCTCAGTTCTGAGAGATAAGTGTGTGTGAAAGCCGTCCTTCATCTAGCTTGTTGGGAACACCAAGTTTCTTTTCAGATGCAAACTCCAATCCATACATATATATGGGGATGTACTAGCTCCAACTCCGTATGACAGTGAAAACTGCAGGAAATTCAAAACGGAACTAGGAAACAGACTGAGAAAGCAGAGAAAAATTGTCCCTGCAACCCGTTCCCTTGGTGCTAGATGAACGAACGTCTCTCCACTTGCTCAGTTCTGAGAGATAAGTGTGTGTGAAAGCCGTCCTTCACCTAGATTGTTGTTAACACAAAGTTTCTTTTCTGTTGCAAACTACATTCCATACATATATATGGGGAGGTAATAGCTCCAACTCGGTTTTACAGTGAAAACTGCAGCAACTTCAAACCGGCATTAGGAAACAGACTGAGAAAGCAGAGAAAAAGTGTCCCCTGCAACCCGTTCCCTTGGTGCTAGATGAACGAACGTCTCTCCACTTGCTCAGTTCTGAGAGATAAGTGTGTGTGAAAGCCGGCCTTCACCTGGCTTGTTGTTAACACAAAGTTTCTTTTCTGTTGTAAACTACATTCCATACATATATATGGGGAGGTAATAGCTCCAACTCGGTTTTACAGTGAAAACTGCAGGAACTTCAAACCGGCACTAGGAAACAGACTGAGAAAGCAGAGAAAAAGTGTCCCGTGCAACCCATTCCCTTGGTGCTAGATGAACGAACGTCTCTCCACTTGCTCAGTTCTGAGAGATAAGTGTGTGTGAAAGCCGTCCTTCACCTAGCTTGTTGGGAACACAAAGTTTCTTTTCAGTTGCAAACTCCATTCCATACATATATATGGGGAGGAATTAGCTCCAACTCGATTTTACAGTGAAAACTGCAGGAACTTCAAACCGGCACTAGGAAACAGACTGAGAAAGCAGAGAAAAAGTGTCCCCTGCAAATCGTTCCCTTGGTGCTAGATGAACGAACGTCTCTCCACTTGCTCAGTTCCGAGAGATAAGCGTTTGTGAAAGCCGAACTTCACTTAGCTTGTTGGGAACACAAAGTTTCTTTTCTGTTGCAAAATCCATTCCATACATATAAATGGGGAGGTAATAGCTCCAACTCGGTTTTACAGTGAAAACTGCAGGAATTTCAAAACGGCTCTAGGAAACAGACTGAGAAATCAGAGAAAAAGTGTCTCCTGCAACCCGTTCCCTTGGTGCTAGATGAACGAATGTCTCTCCAATTGCTCAGATCTGAGAGATAAGTGTGTGTGAAAGCGGTCCTTCACCTAGCTTGTTGGGAACACAAAGTTTCTTTTCAGTTGCAAACTCCATTCCATACATATATATGGGGAGGTACTAGCTCCAACTCTGTTTTACAGTGAAAACTGCAGGAACTCCAAACCGGCACTAGGAAACAGACTGAGAAAGCAGAGAAAAAGTGTCCCCTGCAACCCGTTCCCTTGGTGCTAGATGAACGAACGTCTCTCCACTTTCTCAGTTCTGAGAGGTAAGTGTGTGTGAAAGCCGACCTTCACCCAGCTTGTTGTTAACACAAAGTTTCTTTTCTGTTGCAAACTCCATTCCATACATATATATGGGGAGGTACTAGCTCCAACTCAGTTTTACAGTGAAAACTGCAGGAACTTCAAAACGGCACTAGAAACAGACTGAGAAAGCAGAGAAAAAGTGTCTCCTGCAACCCGTTTCCTTGGTGCTAGATGAACGAACGTCTCTCCACTTGCTCAGTTCCGAGAGATGAGTGTGTGTGAAAGCCGTCCTTCACCTAGATTGTTGTTAACACAAAGTTTCTTTTCTGTTGCAAACTACATTCCATACATATATATGGGGAGGTAATAGCTCCAACTCGGTTTTACAGTGAAAACTGCAGGAACTTCAACCCGGCATTAGGAAACAGACTGAGAAAGCAGAGAAAAAGTGTCCCCTGCAACCCGTTCCCTTGGTGCTAGATGAACGAACGTCTCTCCACTTGCTCAGTTCTGAGAGATAAGTGTGTGTGAAAGCCGGCGTTCACCTGGCTTGTTGTTAACACAAAGTTTCTTTTCTGTTGTAAACTACATTCCATACATATATATGGGGAGGTAATAGCTCCTAATCGGTTTTACAGTGAAAACTGCAGGAACTTCAAACCGGCACTAGGAAACAGACTGAGAAAGCAGAGAAAAAGTGTCCCGTGCAACCCATTCCCTTGGTGCTAGATGAACGAACGTCTCTCCACTTGCTCAGTTCTGAGAGATAAGTGTGTGTGAAAGCCGTCCTTCACCTAGCTTGTTGGGAACACAAAGTTTCTTTTCAGTTGCAAACTACATTCCATACATATATATGGGGAGGTAATAGCTCCAACTCGGTTTTACAGTGAAACTGCAGGAACTTCAAACCGGCACTAGGAAACAGACTGAGAAAGCAGAGAAAAATTGTCCCCTGCAACCCGTTCCCTTGGTGCTAGATGAACGAACGTCTCTCCACTTGCTCAGTTCTGAGAGATAAGTGTGTGTGAAAGCCGTCCTTCATCTAGCTTGTTGGGAACACCAAGTTTCTTTTCAGATGCAAACTCCAATCCATACATATATATGGGGATGTACTAGCTCCAACTCAGTATGACAGTGAAAACTGCAGGAAATTCAAAACGGAACTAGGAAACAGACTGAGAAAGCAGAGAAAAAGTGTCCCCTGCAAACCGTTCCCTTGGTGCTAGATGAACGAACGTCTCTCCACTTGCTAAGTTCTGAGAGATAAATGTTTGTGAAAGCCGTACTTCACTTAGCTTGTTGGGAACACAAAGTTACTTTTCAGTTGCAAACTCCATTCCATATATATAAATGGGGAGGTACTAGCTCCAACTCGGTTTTACAGTGAAAACTGCAGGAACTTCAAAACGGCACTAGGAAACATACTGAGAAAGCAGAGAAAATGTGTCTCCTGCAACCCGTTCCATTGGTGCTAGATGAAAGAACGTCTCTCCACTTGCTCCGTTCTGAGAGTTAAGTGTGTGTGAAAGCCGTCCCTCACCTAGCTTGTTTGGAAAACAAAGATTCTTTTCAGTTGCAAACACCATTCCATACATATATATATTGGGAGGTACTAGCTCCAACTCGGTTTTACAGAGAAAACTGCAGGAAATTCAAACCGGCACTAGGAAACAGACAGAGAAAGCAGAGAAAATGTGTCACCTGCAACCAGTTCCCTTGGTGCTAGATGAACGAACGTCTCTCCACTTGCTCAGTTCTGAGGGATAAGTGTGTGTGAAAGCCGTACTTCACCTAGGTTGTTGGGAACACAAAGTTTCTTTTCAGTTGCAAACACCATTCCATACATATATATGGGGAGGTACTAGCTCCAACTCGGTTTTACAGTGAAAACTGCAGGAACTTCAAACCGGCATTAGGAAACAGACTGAGAAACCAGAGAAAAAGTGTCTCCTGCAACCCGTTACTTTGGTGCTAGATGAACGAAAGTCTCTGCACTTGCTCAGTTCCGAGGGAAAAGTGTTTGTGAAAGATGTCCTTCACCTAGCTTGTTGGGAACACAAAGTTTCTTTTCAGTTGCAAACTACATTCCATACATATATATGGGGAGGTACTAGCTCCAACTCGGTTTTACAGTGAAAACTGCAGGAACTTCAAACCGGCACTAGGAAACAGACTGAGAAAGCAGAGAAAAATGTCTCCTGCAAACTGTTCTCTTTGTGCTAGATGAACGAACGTCTCTCCACTGGCTCAGTTCCGAGAGATAAGTTTGTGTGAAGCCGTCCTTCACCTACCTTGTTGGGAACTCAAAGTTTCTTTTTAGTTGCAAACTCCATTCCATACATATATATGTGGAGGTACTATCTCCAACACAGTTTTACAGTGAAAACTGCAGGAACTTCAAACCGGCACTAGGAAACAGACTGAGAAAGCAGAGAAAAAGTGTCTCCTGCAACACGTTCCATTGGTGCTAGATGAACGAACGTCTCTCCACTTGCTCAGTTCTGAGAGATAAGTGTGTGTGAAAGCAGACCTTCACCTAGTTTGTTGGGAACACAAAGTTTCTTTTCAGTTGCAAACTCCATTCCATACATATAAATGGGGAGGTAATAGCTCCAACTCGATTTTACAGTGAAAAATGCAGGAATTTCAAAACGGCTCTAGGAAACAGACTGAGAAATCAGAGAAAAAGTGTCTCCTGCAACCCGTTCCCTTGGTGCTAGATGAACGAACGTCTCTCCACTTGCTCAGTTCTGAGAGATAAGTGTGTGTGAAAGCCGTCCTTCACCTAGCTTGTTGGGAACACAAAGTTTCTTTTCAGTTGCAAACTCCATTCCATACATATATATGGGGAGGTACTAGCTCCAACCCTGTTTTACAGTGAAAACTGCAGGAACTCCAAACCGGCACAAGGAAACAGACTGAGAAAGCAGAGAAAATGTGTCTCCTGCAAACCGTTCAATTGGTGCTAGATGAACGAACGTCTCTCCACTTTCTCAGTTCTGAGAGATAAGTGTGTGTGAAAGCCGACCTTCACCTAGCTTGTTGTTAACACAAAGTTTCTTTTCTGTTGAAAACTCCATTCCATACATATATATGGGGAGGTACTAGCTCCAACTCGGTTTTACAGTGAAAACTGCAGGAACTTCAAACCGGCACTAGGAAACATACTGAGAAAGCAGAGAAAAAGTGTCTCCTGCAACCCGGACCCTTGGTGCTACATGAACGAACGTCTCTCCACTTGCTCAGTTCTGAGAGATAATTGTGTGTGAAAGCCGTCCTTCACCTAGCTGGTTGGGAACACAAAGTTTCTTTTCAGATGCAAACTCCATTCCATACATATATATGGGGAGGTACTAGCTCCAAATCTGTTTGACAGTGAAAACTGCAGGAACTTCAAACCGGCACTAGGAAACAGACTGAGAATGCAGAGAAATAGTGTCTCCTGCAACACGTTCCCTTGGTGCTAGATGAACGAACGTCTCTCCACTTGCTCAGTTTTGAGAGATAAGTGTGTGTGAAAGCCGTACTTCACCTAGCTTGTTGGGAACACAAAGTTTCTTTTCTGTTGTAAACTCCATTCCATACATATATATGGGGAGTTACTAGCTCCAACTCGGTTTTACAGTGAAAACTGTAGGAACTTCAAACCGGCACTAGGAAACAGACTGAGAATGCAGAGAAAAAGTGTCTCCTGCAACCCGTTCCTTTGGTGCTAGATGAACGAACGTCTCTCCACTTGCTCAGTTCCGAGAGATGAGTGTGTGTGAAAGCCGTCCTTCACCTAGCTTGTTGGGAACACAAAGTTTCTTTTCTGTTGCAAAATCCATTCCATACATATATATGGGGAGGTAATAGCTCCAACTCGGTTTTACAGTGAAAACTGCAAGAACTTCAAACCGACACTAGGAAACAGACTGAGAAAGCAGAGAAAAAGTGTCCCCTGCAACCCGTTCCCTTGGTGCTAGATGAACGAAAGTCTCTCCACTTGCTCAGTTCTGAGAGATAAGTGTGTGTGAAAGCCGTCCTTCACCTAGCTTGTTGGGAACACAAAGTTTCTTTTCAGTTGCAAACTCCATTCCATACATATATATGGGGAGGAATTAGCTCCAACTCGGTTTTACAGTGAAAACTGCAGGAACTTCAAACCGGCACCAGGAAACAGACTGAGAAAGCAGAGAAAAAGTGTCCCCTGCAAATCGTTCCCTTGGTGCTAGATGAACGAACGTCTCTCCACTTGCTCAGTTCCGAGAGATAAGCGTTTGTGAAAGCCGAACTTCACTTAGCTTGTTGGGAACACAAAGTTTCTTTTCTGTTGCAAAATCCATTCCATACATATAAATGGGGAGGTAATAGCTCCAACTCGGTTTTACAGTGAAAACTGCAGGAATTTCAAAACGGCTCTAGGAAACAGACTGAGAAATCAGAGAAAAAGTGTCTCCTGCAACCCGTTCCCTTGGTGCTAGAAGAACGAATGTCTCTCCAATTGCTCAGATCTGAGAGATAAGTGTGTGTGAAAGCGGTCCTTCACCTAGCTTGTTGGGAACACAAAGTTTCTTTTCAGTTGCAAACTCCATTCCATACATATATATGGGGAGGTACTAGCTCCAACTCTGTTTTACAGTGAAAACTGCAGGAACTCCAAACCGGCACTAGGAAACAGACTGAGAAAGCAGAGAAAAAGTGTCCCCTGCAACCCGTTCCCTTGGTGCTAGATGAACGAACGTCTCTCCACTTTCTCAGTTCTGAGAGGTAAGTGTGTGTGAAAGCCGACCTTCACCCAGCTTGTTGTTAACACAAAGTTTCTTTTCTGTTGCAAACTCCATTCCATACATATATATGGGGAGGTACTAGCTCCAACTCAGTTTTACAGTGAAAATTGCAGGAACTTCAAAACGGCACTAGAAACAGACTGAGAAAGCAGAGAAAAAGTGTCTCCTGCAACCCGTTTCCTTGGTGCTAGATGAACGAACGTCTCTCCACTTGCTCAGTTCCGAGAGATGAGTGTGTGTGAAAGCCGTCCTTCACCTAGATTGTTGTTAACACAAAGTTTCTTTTCTGTTGCAAACTACATTCCATACATATATATGGGGAGGTAATAGCTCCAACTCGGTTTTACAGTGAAAACTGCAGGAACTTCAACCCGGCATTAGGAAACAGACTGAGAAAGCAGAGAAAAAGTGTCCCCTGCAACCCGTTCCCTTGGTGCTAGATGAACGAACGTCTCTCCACTTGCTCAGTTCTGAGAGATAAGTGTGTGTGAAAGCCGGCCTTCACCTGGCTTGTTGTTAACACAAAGTTTCTTTTCTGTTGTAAACTACATTCCATACATATATATGGGGAGGTAATAGCTCCAAATCGGTTTTACAGTGAAAACTGCAGGAACTTCAAACCGGCACTAGGAAACAGACTGAGAAAGCAGAGAAAAAGTGTCCCGTGCAACCCATTCCCTTGGTGCTAGATGAACGAACGTCTCTCCACTTGCTCAGTTCTGAGAGATAAGTGTGTGTGAAAGCCGTCCTTCACCTAGCTTGTTGGGAACACAAAGTTTCTTTTCAGTTGCAAACTACATTCCATACATATATATGGGGAGGTAATAGCTCCAACTCGGTTTTACAGTGAAAACTGCAGGAACTTCAAACCGGCACTAGGAAACAGACTGAGAAAGCAGAGAAAAATTGTCCCCTGCAACCCGTTCCCTTGGTGCTAGATGAACGAACGTCTCTCCACTTGCTCAGTTCTGAGAGATAAGTGTGTGTGAAAGCCGTCCTTCATCTAGCTTGTTGGGAACACCAAGTTTCTTTTCAGATGCAAACTCCAATCCATACATATATATGGGGATGTACTAGCTCCAACTCAGTATGACAGTGAAAACTGCAGGAAATTCAAAACGGAACTAGGAAACAGACTGAGAAAGCAGAGAAAAAGTGTCCCCTGCAAACCGTTCCCTTGGTGCTAGATGAACGAACGTCTCTCCACTTGCTAAGTTCTGAGAGATAAATGTTTGTGAAAGCCGTACTTCACTTAGCTTGTTGGGAACACAAAGTTACTTTTCAGTTGCAAACTCCATTCCATATATATAAATGGGGAGGTACTAGCTCCAACTCGGTTTTACAGTGAAAACTGCAGGAACATCAAAACGGCACTAGGAAACATACTGAGAAAGCAGAGAAAATGTGTCTCCTGCAACCCGTTCCATTGGTGCTAGATGAAAGAACGTCTCTCCACTTGCTCCGTTCTGAGAGTTAAGTGTGTGTGAAAGCCGTCCCTCACCTAGCTTGTTTGGAAAACAAAGATTCTTTTCAGTTGCAAACACCATTCCATACATATATATATTGGGAGGTACTAGCTCCAACTCGGTTTTACAGAGAAAACTGCAGGAACTTCAAACCGGCACTAGGAAACAGACAGAGAAAGCAGAGAAAATGTGTCACCTGCAACCAGTTCCCTTGGTGCTAGATGAACGAACGTCTCTCCACTTGCTCAGTTCTGAGGGATAAGTGTGTGTGAAAGCCGTACTTCACCTAGGTTGTTGGGAACACAAAGTTTCTTTTCAGTTGCAAACACCATTCCATACATATATATGGGGAGGTACTAGCTCCAACTCGGTTTTACAGTGAAAACTGCAGGAACTTCAAACCGGCATTAGGAAACAGACTGAGAAACCAGAGAAAAAGTGTCTCCTGCAACCCGTTACTTTGGTGCTAGATGAACGAAAGTCTCTGCACTTGCTCAGTTCCGAGGGAAAAGTGTGTGTGAAAGCTGTCCTTCACCTAGCTTGTTGGGAACACAAAGTTTCTTTTCAGTTGCAAACTACATTCCATACATATATATGGGGAGGTACTAGCTCCAACTCGGTTTTACAGTGAAAACTGCAGGAACTTCAAACCGGCACTAGGAAACAGACTGAGAAAGCAGAGAAAAATGTCTCCTGCAAACTGTTCTCTTTGTGCTAGATGAACGAACGTCTCTCCACTGGCTCAGTTCCGAGAGATAAGTTTGTGTGAAGCCGTCCTTCACCAACCTTGTTGGGAACTCAAAGTTTCTTTTTAGTTGCAAACTCCATTCCATACATATATATGTGGAGGTACTATCTCCAACTCAGTTTTACAGTGAAAACTGCAGGAACTTCAAACCGGCACTAGGAAACAGACTGAGAAAGCAGAGAAAAAGTGTCTCCTGCAACACGTTCCATTGGTGCTAGATGAACGAACGTCTCTCCACTTGCTCAGTTCTGAGAGATAAGTGTGTGTGAAAGCAGACCTTCACCTAGTTTGTTGGGAACACAAAGTTTCTTTTCAGTTGCAAACTCCATTCCATACATATAAATGGGGAGGTAATAGCTCCAACTCGATTTTACAGTGAAAAATGCAGGAATTTCAAAACGGCTCTAGGAAACAGACTGAGAAATCAGAGAAAAAGTGTCTCCTGCAACCCGTTCCCTTGGTGCTAGATGAACGAACGTCTCTCCACTTGCTCAGTTCTGAGAGATAAGTGTGTGTGAAAGCCGTCCTTCACCTAGCTTGTTGGGAACACAAAGTTTCTTTTCAGTTGCAAACTCCATTCCATACATATATATGGGGAGGTACTAGCTCCAACCCTGTTTTACAGTGAAAACTGCAGGAACTCCAAACCGGCACTAGGAAACAGACTGAGAAAGCAGAGAAAATGTGTCTCCTGCAAACCGTTCAATTGGTGCTAGATGAACGAACGTCTCTCCACTTTCTCAGTTCTGAGAGATAAGTGTGTGTGAAAGCCGACCTTCACCTAGCTTGTTGTTAACACAAAGTTTCTTTTCTGTTGAAAACTCCATTCCATACATATATATGGGGAGGTACTAGCTCCAACTCGGTTTTACAGTGAAAACTGCAGGAACTTCAAACCGGCACTAGGAAACATACTGAGAAAGCAGAGAAAAAGTGTCTCCTGCAACCCGGACCCTTGGTGCTACATGAACGAACGTCTCTCCACTTGCTCAGTTCTGAGAGATTATTGTGTGTGAAAGCCGTCCTTCACCTAGCTGGTTGGGAACACAAAGTTTCTTTTCAGATGCAAACTCCATTCCATACATATATATGGGGAGGTACTAGCTCCAAATCTGTTTGACAGTGAAAACTGCAGGAACTTCAAACCGGCACTAGGAAACAGACTGAGAATGCAGAGAAATAGTGTCTCCTGCAACACGTTCCCTTGGTGCTAGATGAACGAACGTCTCTCCACTTGCTCAGTTTTGAGAGATAAGTGTGTGTGAAAGCCGTACTTCACGTAGCTTGTTGGGAACACAAAGTTTCTTTTCTGTTGTAAACTCCATTCCATACATATATATGGGGAGTTACTAGCTCCAACTCGGTTTTACAGTGAAAACTGTAGGAACTTCAAACCGGCACTAGGAAACAGACTGAGAATGCAGAGAAAAAGTGTCTCCTGCAACCCGTTCCTTTGGTGCTAGATGAACGAACGTCTCTCCACTTGCTCAGTTCCGAGAGATGAGTGTGTGTGAAAGCCGTCCTTCACCTAGCTTGTTGGGAACACAAAGTTTCTTTTCTGTTGCAAAATCCATTCCATACATATATATGGGGAGGTAATAGCTCCAACTCGGTTTTACAGGGAAAACTGCAAGAACTTCAAACCGACACTAGGAAACAGACTGAGAAAGCAGAGAAAAAGTGTCCCCTGCAACCCGTTCCCTTGGTGCTAGATGAACGAAAGTCTCTCCACTTGCTCAGTTCTGAGAGATAAGTGTGTGTGAAAGCCGTCCTTCACCTAGCTTGTTGGGAACACAAAGTTTCTTTTCAGATGCAAACTCCATTCCATACATATATATGGGGAGGTACTAGCTCCAACTCGGTTTGACAGTGAAAACTGCAGGAACTTCAAACCGGCACTAGGAAACAGACTGAGAATGCAGAGAAATAGTGTCTCCTGCAACACGTTCCCTTGGTGCTAGATGAACGAACGTCTCTCCACTTGCTCAATTTCGATAGATAAGTTTGTGTGAAAGCCGTCCTTCACCTAGCTTGTTGTTAACACAAAGATTCTTTTCTGTTGCAAACTCCATTCCATACATATATATGGGGAGTTACTAGCTCCAACTCGGTTTTACAGTGAAAACTGTAGGAACTTCAAACCGGCACTAGGAAACAGACTGAGAATGCAGAGAAAAAGTGTCTCCTGCAAACCGTTCCCTTGGTGCTAGATGAACGAACGTCTCTCCACTTGCTCAGTTCCGAGAGATGAGTGTGTGTGAAAGCCGTCCTTCACCTGGCTTGTTGTTAACACAAAGTTTCTTTTCTGTTGCAAACTACATTCCATACATATATATGGGAAGGTACTAGCTCCAACTCGGTTTTACTGTGAAAACTGCAGGAACTTCAACCGGCACTAGGAAACAGACTGAGAAAGCAGAGAAAAAGTGTCCCCTGCAACCCGTTCCCTTGGTGCTAGATGAACGAACGTCTCTCCACTTGCTCAGTTCTGAGAGATAAGTGTGTGTGAAAGCCGTCCTTCATCAAGCTTGTTGGGAACACAAAGTTTCTTTTCAGATGCAAACTCCAATCCATACATATATATGGGGAGGTACTAGCTCCAACTCCGTATGACAGTGAAAATTGCAGGAATTTCAAACCGGCACTAGGAAACAGACTGAGAAAGCAGAGAAAAAGTGTCTCCTGCAACCCGTTCCATTGGTGCTAGATGAAAGAACGTCTCTCCACTTGCTCAGTTCTGAGAGATAAATGTGTGTGAAAGCCGTACTTCACTTAGCTTGTTGGGAACACAAAGTTACTTTTCAGTTGCAAACTCCATTCCATATATATAAATGGGGAGTTCCTAGCTCCAACTCGGTTTTACAGAGAAAACTGCAGGAACTTCAAACCGGCACTAGGAAACAGACTGAGAAAGCAGAGAAAAAGTGTCTCATGCAACCCGTTCCATTGGTGCTAGATGAAAGAACGTCTCTCCACTTGCTCAGTTCTGAGAGATAAGTGTGTGTGAAAGCCGTCACTCACCTAGCTTGTTTTGAAAACAAAGTTTCTTTTCAGTTGCAAACACCATTCCATACATATATATATTGGGAGGTACTAGCTCCAACTCGGTTTTACAGAGAAAACTGCAGGAACTTCAAACCGGCACTAGGAAACAGACAGAGAAAGCAGAGAAAAAGTGTCTCCTGCAACCCGTTCCCTTGGTGCTAGATGAACGAACGTCTCTCCACTTGCTCAGTTCTGAGAGATAAGTGTGTGTGAAAGCCGTACTTCACGTAACTTGTTGGGAACTCAAAGTTTCTTTTCAGTTGCAAACACCATTCCATACATATATATGGGGAGGTACTAGCTCCAACTCGGTTTTACAGTGAAAACTGCAGGAACTTCAAACCGGCACTAGGAAACAGACTGAGAAAGCAGAGAAAAAGTGTCTCTGCAAACGGTTACTTTGGTGCTAGATGAACGAAAGTCTCTCCACTTGCTCAGTTCCGAGAGAAAAGTGTGTGTGAAAGCCGTCCTTCACATAGCTTGTTGGGAACACAAAGTTTCTTTTCAGTTGCAAACTCCATTCCATACATATATAAGGGGAGGTACTAGCTCCAACTCGGTTTTACAGTGAAAACTGCAGGAACTTGAAACCGGCACTAGGAAACAGACTGAGAAAGCAGAGAAAAATGTCTCCTGCAAACCGTTCTCTTTGTGCTAGATGAACGAACGTCTCTCCCCTGGCTCAGTTCCGAGAGATAAGTTTGTGTGAAGCCGTCCTTCACCTATCTTGTTGGGAACACAAACTTTCTTTTCAGTTGCAAACTCCATTACATACATATATATGTGGAGGTACTATCTCCAAATCGGTTTTACAGTGAAAACTGCAGGAACTTCAAACCGGCACTAGGAAACAGACTGAGAATGCAGAGAAAAAGTGTCTCCTGCAACCCGTTCCATTGGTGCTGGATGAACGAACGTCTCTACACTTGCTCAGTTCTGAGAGTTAAGTGTGTGTGAAAGCCGTCCTTCACCTAGTTTGTTGGGTACACAAAATTTCTTTTCAGTTGCAAACCCCATTCCATACATATAAATGGGGAGGTAATAGCTCCAACTCGATTTTACAGTGAAAAATGCAGGAATTTAAAAACGGCTCTAGGAAACAGACTGAGAAATCAGAGAAAAAGTGTCTCCTGCAACCCGTTCCCTTGGTGCTAGATGAACGAAAGTCTCTCCACTTGCTCAGTTCTGAGAGATAAGTGTGTGTGAAAGCCGTCCTTCACCTAGCTTGTTGGGAACACAAAGTTTCTTTTCTGTTGCAAACTCCATTCCATACATATATATGGGGAGGTACTAGCTCCAAATCGGTTTTACAGTGAAAACTGCAGGAACTTCAAACCGGCACTAGGAAACAGACTGAGAAAGCAGAGAAAAAGTGTCTCCTGCAACCCGTTCCCTTGGTGCTAGATGAACGAACGTCTCTCCACTTGCTCAGTTCTGAGAGATAATTGTGTGTGAAAGCCGTCCTTCACCTAGCTTGTTGGGAATACAAAGTTTCTTTTCAGATGCAAACTCCATTCCATACATATATATGGGGAGGTACCAGCTCCAAATCGGTTTGACAGTGAAAACTGCAGTAACTTCAAACCGGCACTAGGAAACAGACTGAGAATGCAGAGAAAAAGTATCTCCTGCAAACCGTTCCCTTGTTGCTAGATGAACGAACGTCTCTCCACTTGCTCAGTTCCGAGAGTTGAGTGTGTGTGAAAGCCGTCCTTCACCTGGCTTGTTGTTAACACAAAGTTTCTTTTCTGTTGCAAACTACATTCCATACATATATATGGGGAGGTAATAGCTCCAACTCGGATTTACAGTGAAAACTGCAGGAACTTCAAAACGGCACTAGGAAACAGACTGAGAAAGCAGAGAAAAAGTGTCCCCTGCAACTCGTTCCCTTGGTGCTAGATGAACGAACGTCTCTCCACTTGCTCAGTTCTGAGAGATAAGTGTGTGTGAAAGCCGTCCTTCATCTACCTTGTTGGGAACACAAAGTTTCTTTTCAGATGCAAACTCCAATCCATACATATATATGGGGAGGTACTAGCTCCAACTCCGTATGACAGTGAAAATTGCAGGAACTTCAAACCGGCACTAGGAAACAAACTGAGAAAGCAGAGAAAAAGTGTCCCCTGCAAACCGTTCCCTTGGTGCTAGATGAACGAACGTCTCTCCACTTGCTCAGTTCTGAGAGGTAAATGTGTGTGAAAGCCGTACTTCATTTAGCTTGTTGGGAACACAAAGTTACTTTTCAGTTGCAAACTCCATTCCATACATATAAATGGGGAGGTACTAGCTCCAACTCTGTTTTACAGTGAAAACTGCAGGAACTTCAAACCGGCACTAGGAAACAGACTGAGAAAGCAGAGAAATAGTGTCTCCTGCAACCCGTTCCATTGGTGCTAGATGAAAGAACGTCTCTCCACTTGCTCAGTTCTGAGAGATAAGTGTGTGTGAAAGCCGTCACTCACCTAGCTTGTTTTGAAAACAAAGTTTCTTTTCAGTTCAAACACCATTCCATACATATATATATTGGGAGGTACAAGCTCCAACACGGTTTTACAGAGAAAACTGCAGGAACTTCAAACCGGCACTAGGAAACAGACAGAGAAAGCAGAGAAAAAGTGTCTCTGCAACCGGTTACTTCGGTGCTAGATGAACGAACGTCTCTCCACTTGCTCAGTTCCGAGAGAAAAGTGTGTGTGAAAGCCGTCCTTCACCTAGCTTGTTGGGAACACAAAGTTTCTTTTCAGTTGCAAACTCCATTCCATACATATATATGGGGAGGTACTAGCTCCAACTCGGTTTACAGTGAAAACTGCAGGAACTTCAAACCGGCACTAGGAAACAGACTGAGAAAGCAGAAAAAAATGTCTCCTGCAAACCGTTCTCTTTGTGCTAGATGAACGAAAGTCTCTCCACTGGCTCAGTTCCGAGAGATAAGTGTGTGTGAAGCCGTCCTTCACCTATCTTGTTGGGAACACAAAGTTTCTTTTCAGTTGCAAACTCCATTCCATACATATATATGTGGAGGTACTATCTCCAACTCGGTTTTACAGTGAAAACTGCAGGAACTTCAAACCGGCACTAGGAAACAGACTGAGAAAGCAGAGAAAAAGTTTCCCCTGCAACCCGTTCCCTTGGTGCTAGATGAACGGACGTCTCTCCACTTGCTCAGTTCTGAGAGATAAGTGTGTGTGAAAGCCGTCCTTCATCTAGCTTGTTGGGAACACAAAGTTTCTTTTCAGATGCAAACTCCAATCCATACATATATATGGGGAGGTACTAGCTCCAACTCCGTATGACAGTGAAAATTGCAGGAACTTCAAACCGGCACTAGGAAACAGACTGAGAAAGCAGAGAAAAAGTGTCCCCTGCAAACCGTTCCCTTGGTGCTAGATGAACGAACGTCTCTCCACTTGCTCAGTTCTGAGAGATAAATGTGTGTGAAAGCCGTACTTCACTTAGCTTGTTGGGAACACAAAGTTACTTTTCAGTTGCAATCTAAATTCCATACAAATAAATGGGGAGGTACTAGCTCCAACTCGGTTTTACAGTGAAAACTGCAGGAACTTCAAACCGGCACTAGGAAACAGACTGAGAAAGCAGAGTAAAAGTGTCTCCTGCAACCCGTTCCATTGGTGCTAGATGAAAGAACGTCTCTCCACTTACTCAGTTCTGAGAGATAAGTGTGTGTTAAAGCCGTCACTCACCTAGCTTGTTTTGAAAACAAAGTTTCTTTTCAGTTGCAAACACCATTCCATACATATATATATTGGGAGGTACTAGCTCCAACTCGGTTTTACAAAGAAAACTGCAGGAAATTCAAACCGGCACTAGGAAACAGACAGAGAAAGCAGAGAAAAAGTGTCTCCTGCAACCCGTTCCCTTGGTGCTAGATGAACGAACGTCTCTCCACTTGCTCATTTCTGAGAGATAAGTGTGTGTGAAAGCCGTACTTCACGTAACTTGTTGGGAACACAAAGTTTCTTTTCAGTTGCAAACACCATTCCATACATATATATGGGGAGGTACTAGCTCCAACTCGGTTTTACAGTGAAAACTGCAGGAACTTCAAACCGGCACTAGGAAACAGACTGAGAAAGCAGAGAAAAAGTGTCTCTGCAACCGGTTACTTTGGTGCTAGATGAACGAACGTCTCTCCACTCGCTCTGTTCCGAGAGAAAAATGTGTGTGAAAGCCGTCCTTCACCTAGCTTGTTGGGAACACAAAGTTTCTTTTCAGTTGCAAACTCCATTCCATACATATATATGTGGAGGTACTATCTCCAACTCGGTTTTACAGTGAAAACTGCAGTAACTTCAAACCGGCACTAGGAAACAGACTGAGAAAACAGAGAAAAAGTGTCTCCTGCAACCCGTTCCATTTGTGCTAGATGAACGAACGTCTCTCCACAAGCTCAGTTCTGAGGTATAAGTGTGTGTGAAAGCCGTCCTTCACCTAGCTTGTTGGGAACACAAAGTTTCTTTTCAGCTGCCAACTCCAATCCTTAAATATATATGGGTAGCTACTAGCTCCAACTCGGTTTTACAGTGAAAACTGCAGGAATTTCAAACCGGCACTAGCAAACAGACTGAGAAAGCAGAGAAAAACAGTTTCCTGCAACCCGTTCCCTTGGTTCTATGTGAACGAACGTCTCTCCACTTGCTCAGTTCAGAGATATAAGAGTGTGTGAAAGTCGTCCTTCTCCTCGCTTGTTGGGAACACAAAGTTTCTTTTCAGTTGCAAACTCCACTCCATACATATACACGGGGAGGTACTAGCTCCAACTCTGTTTTACAGTGAAAACTGCAGGAACTTCAAACCGGCACTACGAAATAGACTGAGAAAGCAGAGAAAAATTGCCCCCTGCAACACGTTCCCTTGGTGCTAGATGAACGAACGTCTCTCCACTTGCTCAGTTCTGAGAGAAAAGTGTGTGTGAAATCCGTCCTTCACCTAGCTTTTTGGGAACACAAAGTTTCTTTTCAGTTGCAAACTCCACTCCATACATATACATGGGGAGGTACTAGCTCCAACGCTGTTTTACAGTGAAAACTGCAGGAACTTCAAACCGGCACTACGAAACAGACTGAGAAAGCAGAGAAAAAGTTTCCCCTGCAACTCGTTCCCTTGGTGCTAGGTGAAAGAACGTCTCTCCACTTGCTCAGTTCTGAGAGATAATTGTGTGTGAAAGCCGTCCTTCACCTAGCTTTTTGGGAACACAAAGTTTCTTTTCAGATGCAAACACCATTCCTTACATACATAAGGGGAGGTACTAGCTCCAACTCGATTTTACAGTGAAAACTGCAGGAACTTTAAACCAGCACTAGGAAACAGACTGAGAAAGCAGAGGAAAAGTGTCTCCTGCAACCCGTTGCCTTGGTGCTAGATAAACGAACGTCTCTCCACTTGCTCAGTTCTGAGAGATAATTGTGTGTGAAAGCTTTCCTTCACCTAGCTTGTTGGGAACACAAAGTTTCTTTTCAGTTGCAAACCCATTCCATACATATATAAGGGGAGGTACTAACTCCAACTCTGTTTTACAGTGAAAACTGCAGGAACTTCAAAACGGCATTAGGAAACAGACTGAGAAAGCAGAGAAAAAGTGTCTCCTGCAACACGTTCCCTTGTTGCTAGGTGAACGAACGTCTCTCCACTTGCTCAGTTCTGAGAGATAATTGTGTGTGAAAGCCGTCCTTCACCTAGCTTGTTGGGAACACAAAGTTTCTTTTCAGTTGCAAACTCCATTCCATACATATGTATGGGGAGGTAGAAGCACCACTCGATTTTACAGTGAAAACTGCAGAAACTTCAAACCGGCACTACGAAACAGAGTGAGAAAGCAGAGAAATAGTGACTCCTGCAACCCGTTCCCATGGTGCTAGATGAACGAACGTCTCTCCACTTGCTCAGTTCTGAGAGAAAATTGTGTGTGAAATCCGTACTTCACCTAGCTTGTTGGGAACACAAAGTTTCTTTTCAGTTGCAAACACCACTCCATACATATACACGGGGAGGTACTAGCTTCAGTTAAGTTTTACAGTGAAAACTGAAGGAACTTCAAACCGGCACTACGAAACAGACAGAGAAAGCAGAGAAAAAGTGTCCCCTGCAACCCGTTCCCTTGGTGCTAGGTGAACGAACGTCTCTCCACTTGCTCAGTTCTGAGAGCTAATTGTGTGTGAAAGCCGTCCTTCACCTAGCTTGTTGGGAACACAAAGTTTCTTTTCAGTTGCAAACACCATTCCTTACATATATAAGGGGAGGTACTATCTCCAACTCGGTTTTACAGTGAAAACTGCAGGAACTTCAAACCGGCACTATTAAACAGACTGAGAAGTCAGAGAAAAAGTGTCTCCTGCAAACCGTTCCCTTGGTGCTAGATGAACGAACGTCTCTCCACTTGCTCAGTTCTGAGGGATAAGTGTGTGTGAAAGCCGCCCTTCACATAGCTTGTTGGGAACACAAAGTTTCTTTTCAGTTGCAAACTCCACTCCATACATATATATAGGGAGAAACAACCTCCAACTCTGTTTACAGTGAAAACAGCAGGAACTTCAAACCGGCACTAGGAAACAGACTGAGAAAGCAGAGAAAAAGTGTCTCCTGCAACCCGTTCCCTTGGTGCTAGGTGAACGAACGTCTCTGCACTTGCTCAGTTCTGAGAGATAATTGTGTGTGAAAGCCGTCCTTCACCTAGCTTGTTGGGAACACAAAGTTTCTTTTCATTTGCAAACTCCATCCCATACATATATATGGGGAGGTTCTAGCTCCAACACGGTTTTAGAGTGAAAACTGCAGGAACTTCAAACCGGCACTAGGAAACAGACTGAGATAGCAGAGAAAAAGTGTCTCCTGCAACCCGTTCCCTTGGTGCTAGGTGAACGAACGTCTCTCCACTTGCTCAGTTCTGAGAGATAATTGTGTGTGAAAGCCGTCCTTCACCTAGCTTGTTGGGATCACAAAGTTTCTTTTCAGTTGCAAACTCCATTCCATACATATGTATGGGGAGGTAGAAGCACCACTCGATTTTACAGTGAAAACTGCAGAAACTTCAAACCGGCACTACGAAACAGAGTGAGAAAGCAGAGAAATAGTGACTCCTGCAACCCGTTCCCATGGTGCTAGATGAACGAACGTCTCTCCACTTGCTCAGTTCTGAGAGAAAATTGTGTGTGAAATCCGTACTTCACCTAGCTTGTTGGGAACACAAAGTTTCTTTTCAGTTGCAAACACCACTCCATACATATACACGGGGAGGTACTAGCTTCAGTTAAGTTTTACAGTGAAAACTGAAGGAAATTCAAACCGGCACTACGAAACAGACAGAGAAAGCAGAGAAAAAGTGTCCCCTGCAACCCGTTCCCTTGGTGCTAGGTGAACGAACGTCTCTCCACTTGCTCAGTTCTGAGAGCTAATTGTGTGTGAAAGCCGTCCTTCACCTAGCTTGTTGGGAACACAAAGTTTCTTTTCAGTTGCAAACACCATTCCTTACATATATAAGGGGAGGTACTATCTCCAACTCGGTTTTACAGTGAAAACTGCAGGAACTTCAAACCGGCACTAGGAAACAGACTGAGAAGTCATAGAAAAAGTGTCTCCTGCAAACCGTTCCCTTGGTGCTAGATGAACGAACGTCTCTCCACTTGCTCAGTTCTGAGGGATAAGTGTGTGTGAAAGCCGCCCTTCACATAGCTTGTTGGGAACACAAAGTTTCTTTTCAGTTGCAAACTCCACTCCATACATATATATAGGGAGAAACAACCTCCAAATCTGTTTACAGTGAAAACAGCAGGAACTTCAAACCGGCACTAGGAAACAGACTGAGAAAGCAGAGAAAAAGTGTCTCCTGCAACCCGTTCCCTTGGTGCTAGGTGAACGAACGTCTCTGCACTTGCTCAGTTCTGAGAGATAATTGTGTGTGAAAGCCGTCCTTCACCTAGCTTGTTGGGAACACAAAGTTTCTTTTCATTTGCAAACTCCATCCCATACATATATATGGGGTGGTACAAGCTCCAACACGGTTTTAGAGTGAAAACTGCAGGAACTTCAAACCGGCACTAGGAAACAGACTGAGATAGCAGAGAAAAAGTGTCTCCTGCAACCCGTTCCCTTGGTGCTAGGTGAACGAACGTCTCTCCACTTGCTCAGTTCTGAGAGATAATTGTGTGTGAAAGCCGTCCTTCACCTAGCTTGTTGGGAACACAAAGTTTCTTTTCAGTTGCAAACTCCATTCCATATATATGTATGGGGAGGTAGAAGCTCCACTCGATTTTACAGTGAAAAATGCAGAAACTTCAAACCGGCACTACGAAACAGAGTGAGAAAGCAGAGAAATAGTGCCTCCTGCAACCCGTTCCCATGGTGCTAGATGAACGAACGTCTCTCCACTTGCTCAGTTCTGAGAGAAAAGTGTGTGTGAAATCCGTACTTCACCTAGCTTGTAGGGAACACAAAGTTTCTTTTCAGTTGCAAACTCCACTCCATACATATACACGGGGAGGTACTAGCTCCAATTATGTTTTACAGTGAAAACTGCAGGAACTTCAAACCGGCACTACGAAACAGACAGAGAAAGCAGAGGAAAAGTGTCTCCTGCAACCCGTTCCTTTGGTGCTAGGTGAACGAACGTCTCTCCACTTGCTCAGTTCTGAGAGCTAATTGTGTGTGAAAGCCTTCCTTCACCTAGCTTGTTGGGAACACAAAGTTTCTTTTCAGTTGCAAACACCATTCCTTACATATATAAGGGGAGGTACTAGCTCCAACTCGGTTTTACAGCGAAAAATGCAGGAACATCAAACCGGCACTAGGAAACAGACTGAGAATGCAGAGAAAAAGTGTCACCTGCATCCCGTTCCCTTGGTGCTAGATGAACGAACGTCTCTCCACTTGCTCAGTTCTGAGAGATAATTGTGTGTGAAAGCCGTCCTCCACCAATCTTGTTGGGAACACAAAGTTTCTTTTCAGTTGCAAATTCCACTCCATACATATATATAGGGAAGTACAAGCTCCAACTCGGTTTTACAGTGAAAACTGCAGGAACTTCAAACCGGCACTACGAAATAGACTGAGAAAGCAGAGAAAAATTGCCTCCTGCAACACGTTCCCTTGGTGCTAGATGAACGAACGTCTCTCCACTTGCTCAGTTCTGAGAGAAAAGTGTGTGTGAAAGCCGTACTTCACTTGGCTTGTTGGGAACACAAAGTTTCTTTTCAGTTGCAAACTCAATTCCATACATATATATGGGGAGGTACTAGCTGCAACTCGGTTTTACAGTGAAAACTGCAGGAACTTCAAACCGGCACTAGGAAACAGAATGAGAATGCAGAGAAAAAGTGTCTCCTGCAAACCGTTCCCTTGGTGCTAGATGAACGAACGTCTCTCCACTTGCTCAGTTCTGAGAGATATGTGTGTGTGAAAGCAGTCCTTCACCTAGCTTGTTGGGAACACAAAGTTTCTTTTCAGTTGCAAACTCCACTCCATACATATACACGGGGAGGTACCAGCTCCAACTCTGTTTTACAGTGAAAACTGCAGGAAATTCAAACCGGCACTACGAAACAGACTGAGAAAGCAGAGAAAAAGTTTCTCCTGCAACTCGTTCCCTTGGTGCTAGGTGAACGAACGTCTCTACACTTGCTCAGTTCTGAGAGATAATTGTGTGTGAAAGCCGTCCTTCACCTAGCTTGTTGGGAACACAAAGTTTCTTTTCAGATGCAAACACCATTCCTTACATACATAAGGGGAGGTACTAGCTCCAACTCGATTTTACAGTGAAAACTGCAGGAACTTTAAACCAGCACTAGGAAACAGACTGAGAAAGCAGAGGAAAAGTGTCTCCTGCAACCCGTTGCCTTGGTGCTAGATAAACGAACGTCTCTCCACTTGCTCAGTTCTGAGAGATAATTGTGTGTGAAAGCTTTCCTTCACCTAGCTTGTTGGGAACACAAAGTTTCTTTTCAGTTGCAAACCCATTCCATACATATATATGGGGAGGTACTAACTCCAACTCTGTTTTACAGTGAAAACTGCAGGAACTTCAAAACGGCATTAGGAAACAGACTGAGAAAGCAGAGAAAAAGTGTCTCCTGCAACCCGTTCCCTTGTTGCTAGGTGAACGAATGTCTCTCCACTTGCTCAGTTCTGAGAGATATTTGTGTGTGAAAGCCGTCCTTCACCTAGCTTGTTGGGAACACAAAGTTTCTTTTCAGTTGCAAACTCCATTCCATACATATGTATGGGGAGGTAGAAGCACCACTCGATTTTACAGTGAAAACTGCAGAAACTTCAAACCGGCACTACGAAACAGAGTGAGAAAGCAGAGAAATAGTGCCTCCTGCAACCCGTTCCCATGGTGCTAGATGAACGAACGTCTCTCCACTTGCTCAGTTCTGAGAGAAAAGTGTGTGTGAAATCCGTACTTCACCTAGCTTGTTGGGAACACAAAGTTTCTTTTCAGTTGCAAACACCACTCCATACATATACACGGGGAGGTACTAGCTCCAAATATGTTTTACAGTGAAAACTGCAGGAACTTCAAACCGGCACTACGAAACAGACAGAGAAAGCAGAGAAAAAGTGTCTCCTGCAACCCGTTCCCTTGGTGCTAGGTGAACGAACGTCTCTCCACTTGCTCAGTTCTGAGAGCTAATTGTGTGTGAAAGCCGTCCTTCACCTAGCTTGTTGGGAACAAAAAGTTTCTTTTCAGTTGCAAACACCATTCCTTACATATATAAGGGGAGGTACTATCTCCAAATCGGTTTTACAGTGAAAACTGCAGGAACTTCAAACCGGCACTAGGAAACAGACTGAGAAATCAGAGAAAAAGTGTCTCCTGCAAACCGTTCCCTTGGTGCTAGATGAACGAACGTCTCTCCACTTGCTCAGTTCTGAGAGATAAGTGTGTGTGAAAGCCGCCCTTCACATAGCTTGTTGGGAACACAAAGTTTCTTTTCAGTTGCAAATTCCACTCCATACATATATATAGGGAGGTACAACCTCCAACTCTGTTTACAGTGAAAACAGCAGGAACTTCAAACCGGCACTAGGAAACAGACTGAGAAAGCAGAGAAAAAGTGTCTCCTGCAACCCGTTCCCTTGGTGCTAGGTGAACGAACGTCTCTGCACTTGCTCAGTTCTGAGAGATAATTGTGTGTGAAAGCCGTCCTTCACCTATCTTGTTGGGAACACAAAGTTTCTTTTCAGTTGCAAACTCCATCCCATACATATATATGGGGAGGTACTAGCTCCAACACGGTTTTAGAGTGAAAACTGCAGGAACTTCAAACCGGCACTAGGAAACAGACTGAGATAGCAGAGAAATAGTGTCTCCTGCAACCCGTTCCCTTGGTGCTAGGTGAACGAACGTCTCTCCACTTGCTCAGTTCTGAGAGATAATTGTGTGTGAAAGCCGTCCTTCACCTAGATTGTTGGGAACACAAAGTTTCTTTTCAGTTGCAAACTCCATTCCATACATATGTATGGGGAGGTAGAAGCTCCACTCGATTTTACAGTGAAAAATGCAGAAACTTCAAACCGGCACTACGAAACAGAGTGAGAAAGCAGAGAAATAGTGCCTCCTGCAACCCGTTCCCATGGTGCTAGATGAACGAACGTCTCTCCACTTGCTCAGTTCTGAGAGAAAAGTGTGTGTGAAATCCGTACTTCACCTAGCTTGTTGGGAACACAAAGTTTCTTTTCAGTTGCAAACTCCACTCCATACATATACACGGGGAGGTACTAGCTCCAATTATGTTTTACAGTGAAAACTGCAGGAACTTCAAACCGGCACTACGAAACAGACAGAGAAAGCAGAGAAAAAGTGTCCCCTGCAACCCGTTCCCTTGGTGCTAGGTGAACGAACGTCTCTCCACTTGCTCAGTTCTGAGAGCTAATTGTGTGTGAAAGCCGTCCTTCACCTAGCTTGTTGGGAACACAAAGTTTCTTTTCAGTTGCAAACACCATTCCTTACATATATAAGGGGAGGTACTATCTCCAACTCGGTTTTACAGTGAAAACTGCAGGAACTTCAAACCGGCACTAGGAAACAGACTGAGAAGTCAGAGAAAAAGTGTCTCCTGCAAACCGTTCCCTTGGTGCTAGATGAACGAACGTCTCTCCACTTGCTCAGTTCTGAGGGATAAGTGTGTGTGAAAGCCGCCCTTCACATAGCTTGATGGGAACACAAAGTTTCTTTTCAGTTGCAAACTCCACTCCATACATATATATAGGGAGAAACAACCTCCAACTCTGTTTACAGTGAAAACAGCAGGAACTTCAAACCGGCACTAGGAAACAGACTGAGAAAGCAGAGAAAAAGTGTCTCCTGCAACCCGTTCCCTTGGTGCTAGGTGAACGAACGTCTCTGCACTTGCTCAGTTCTGAGAGATAATTGTGTGTGAAAGCCGTCCTTCACCTAGCTTGTTGGGAACACAAAGTTTCTTTTCATTTGCAAACTCCATCCCATACATATATATGGGGAGGTTCTAGCTCCAACACGGTTTTAGAGTGAAAACTGCAGGAACTTCAAACCGGCACTAGGAAACAGACTGAGATAGCAGAGAAAAAGTGTCTCCTGCAACCCGTTCCCTTGGTGCTAGGTGAACGAACGTCTCTCCACTTGCTCAGTTCTGAGAGATAATTGTGTGTGAAAGCCGTCCTTCACCTAGCTTGTTGGGATCACAAAGTTTCTTTTCAGTTGCAAACTCCATTCCATACATATGTATGGGGAGGTAGAAGCACCACTCGATTTTACAGTGAAAACTGCAGAAACTTCAAACCGGCACTACGAAACAGAGTGAGAAAGCAGAGAAATAGTGACTCCTGCAACCCGTTCCCATGGTGCTAGATGAACGAACGTCTCTCCACTTGCTCAGTTCTGAGAGAAAAGTGTGTGTGAAATCCGTACTTCACCTAGCTTGTTGGGAACACAAAGTTTCTTTTCAGTTGCAAACACCACTCCATACATATACACGGGGAGGTACTAGCTTCAGTTAAGTTTTACAGTGAAAACTGAAGGAACTTCAAACCGGCACTACGAAACAGACAGAGAAAGCAGAGAAAAAGTGTCCCCTGCAACCCGTTCCCTTGGTGCTAGGTGAACGAACGTCTCTCCACTTGCTCAGTTCTGAGAGCTAATTGTGTGTGAAAGCCGTCCTTCACCTAGCTTGTTGGGAACACAAAGTTTCTTTTCAGTTGCAAACACCATTCCTTACATATATAAGGGGAGGTACTATCTCCAACTCGGTTTTACAGTGAAAACTGCAGGAACTTCAAACCGGCACTAGGAAACAGACTGAGAAGTCAGAGAAAAAGTGTCTCCTGCAAACCGTTCCCTTGGTGCTAGATGAACGAACGTCTCTCCACTTGCTCAGTTCTGAGGGATAAGTGTGTGTGAAAGCCGCCCTTCACATAGCTTGTTGGGAACACAAAGTTTCTTTTCAGTTGCAAACTCCACTCCATACATATATATAGGGAGAAACAACCTCCAAATCTGTTTACAGTGAAAACAGCAGGAACTTCAAACCGGCACTAGGAAACAGACTGAGAAAGCAGAGAAAAAGTGTCTCCTGCAACCCGTTCCCTTGGTGCTAGGTGAACGAACGTCTCTGCACTTGCTCAGTTCTGAGAGATAATTGTGTGTGAAAGCCGTCCTTCACCTAGCTTGTTGGGAACACAAAGTTTCTTTTCATTTGCAAACTCCATCCCATACATATATATGGGGAGGTACTAGCTCCAACACGGTTTTAGAGTGAAAACTGCAGGAACTTCAAACCGGCACTAGGAAACAGACTGAGATAGCAGAGAAAAAGTGTCTCCTGCAACCCGTTCCCTTGGTGCTAGGTGAACGAACGTCTCTCCACTTGCTCAGTTCTGAGAGAAAAGTGTGTGTGAAATCCGTACTTCACCTAGCTTGTAGGGAACACAAAGTTTCTTTTCAGTTGCAAACTCCACTCCATACATATACACGGGGAGATACTAGCTCCAATTATGTTTTACAGTGAAAACTGCAGGAACTTCAAACCGGCACTACGAAACAGACAGAGAAAGCAGAGGAAAAGTGTCTCCTGCAACCCGTTCCTTTGGTGCTAGGTGAACGAACGTCTCTCCACTTGCTCAGTTCTGAGAGCTAATTGTGTGTGAAAGCCTTCCTTCACATAGCTTGTTGGGAACACAAAGTTTCTTTTCAGTTGCAAACACCATTCCTTACATATATAAGGGGAGGTACTAGCTCCAACTCGGTTTTACAGCGAAAAATGCAGGAACATCAAACCGGCACTAGGAAACAGACTGAGAATGCAGAGAAAAAGTGTCACCTGCATCCCGTTCCCTTGGTGTTAGGTGAACGAACGTCTCTCCACTTGCTCAGTTCTGAGAGATAATTGTGTGTGAAAGCCGTCCTCCACCAATCTTGTTGGGAACACAAAGTTTCTTTTCAGTTGCAAATTCCACTCCATACATATATATAGGGAGGTACAAGCTCCAACTCGGTTTTACAGTGAAAACTGCAGGAACTTCAAACCGGCACTACGAAATAGACTGAGAAAGCAGAGAAAAATTGCCTCCTGCAACACGTTCCCTTGGTGCTAGATGAACGAACGTCTCTCCACTTGCTCAGTTCTGAGAGAAAAGTGTGTGTGAAAGCCGTACTTCACTTGGCTTGTTGGGAACACAAAGTTTCTTTTCAGTTGCAAACTCAATTCCATACATATATATGGGGAGGTACTAGCTGCAACTCGGTTTTACAGTGAAAACTGCAGGAACTTCAAACCGGCACTAGGAAACAGAATGAGAATGCAGAGAAAAAGTGTCTCCTGCAAACCGTTCCCTTGGTGCTAGATGAACGAACGTCTCTCCACTTGCTCAGTTCTGAGAGATATGTGTGTGTGAAAGCCGTCCTTCACCTAGCTTGTTGGGAACACAAAGTTTCTTTTCAGATGCAAACACCATTCCTTACATACATAAGGGGAGGTACTAGCTCCAACTCGCTTTTACAGTGAAAACTGCAGGAACTTTAAACCAGCACTAGGAAACAGACTGAGAAAGCAGAGGAAAAGTGTCTCCTGCAACCCGTTGCCTTGGTGCTAGATAAACGAACGTCTCTCCACTTGCTCAGTTCTGAGAGATAATTGTGTGTGAAAGCTTTCCTTCACCTAGCTTGTTGGGAACACAAAGTTTCTTTTCAGTTGCAAACCCATTCCATACATATATATGGGGAGGTACTAACTCCAACTCTGTTTTACAGTGAAAACTGCAGGAACTTCAAAACGGCATTAGGAAACAGACTGAGAAAGCAGAGAAAAAGTGTCTCCTGCAACCCGTTCCCTTGTTGCTAGGTGAACGAACGTCTCTCCACTTGCTCAGTTCTGAGAGATATTTGTGTGTGAAAGCCGTCCTTCACCTAGCTTGTTGGGAACACAAAGTTTCTTTTCAGTTGCAAACTCCATTCCATACATATGTATGGGGAAGTAGAAGCACCACTCGATTTTACAGTGAAAACTGCAGAAACTTCAAACCGGCACTACGAAACAGAGTGAGAAAGCAGAGAAATAGTGCCTCCTGCAACCCGTTCCCATGGTGCTAGATGAACGAACGTCTCTCCACTTGCTCAGTTCTGAGAGAAAAGTGTGTGTGAAATCCGTACTTCACCTAGCTTGTTGGGAACACAAAGTTTCTTTTCAGTTGCAAACACCACTCCATACATATACACGGGGAGGTACTAGCTCCAAATATGTTTTACAGTGAAAACTGCAGGAACTTCAAACCGGCACTACGAAACAGACAGAGAAAGCAGAGAAAAAGTGTCTCCTGCAACCCGTTCCCTTGGTGCTAGTTGAACGAACGTCTCTCCACTTGCTCAGTTCTGAGAGCTAATTGTGTGTGAAAGCCGTCCTTCACCTAGCTTGTTGGGAACAAAAAGGTTCTTTTCAGTTGCAAACACCATTCCTTACATATATAAGGGGAGGTACTATCTCCAAATCGGTTTTACAGTGAAAACTGCAGGAACTTCAAACCGGCACTAGGAAACAGACTGAGAAATCAGAGAAAAAGTGTCTCCTGCAAACCGTTCCCTTGGTGCTAGATGAACGAACGTCTCTCCACTTGCTCAGTTCTGACAGATAAGTGTGTGTGAAAGCCGCCCTTCACATAGCTTGTTGGGAACACAAAGTTTCTTTTCAGTTGCAAATTCCACTCCATACATATATATAGGGAGGTACAACCTCCAACTCTGTTTACAGTGAAAACAGCAGGAACTTCAAACCGGCAATAGGAAACAGACTGAGAAAGCAGAGAAAAAGTGTCTCCTGCAACCCGTTCCCTTGGTGCTAGGTGAACGAACGTCTCTGCACTTGCTCAGTTCTGAGAGATAATTGTGTGTGAAAGCCGTCCTTCACCTATCTTGTTGGGAACACAAAGTTTCTTTTCAGTTGCAAACTCCATCCCATACATATATATGGGGAGGTACTAGCTCCAACACGGTTTTAGAGTGAAAACTGCAGGAACTTCAAACCGGCACTAGGAAACAGACTGAGATAGCAGAGAAATAGTGTCTCCTGCAACCCGTTCCCTTGGTGCTAGGTGAACGAACGTCTCTCCACTTGCTCAGTTCTGAGAGATAATTGTGTGTGAAAGCCGTCCTTCACCTAGATTGTTGGGAACACAAAGTTTCTTTTCAGTTGCAAACTCCATTCCATACATATGTATGGGGAGGTAGAAGCTCCACTCGATTTTACAGTGAAAAATGCAGAAACTTCAAACCGGCACTACGAAACAGAGTGAGAAAGCAGAGAAATAGTGCCTCCTGCAACCCGTTCCCATGGTGCTAGATGAACGAACGTCTCTCCACTTGCTCAGTTCTGAGAGAAAAGTGTGTGTGAAATCCGTACTTCACCTAGCTTGTTGGGAAAACAAAGTTTCTTTTCAGTTGCAAACTCCACTCCATACATATACACGGGGAGGTACTAGCTCCAATTATGTTTTACAGTGAAAACTGCAGGAACTTCAAACCGGCACTACGAAACAGACAGAGAAAGCAGAGAAAAAGTGTCTCCTGCAACCCGTTCTTTGGTGCTAGGTGAACGAACGTCTCTCCACTTGCTCAGTTCTGAGAGCTAATTGTGTGTGAAAGCCGTCCTTCACCTAGCTTGTTGGGAACACAAAGTTTCTTTTCAGTTGCAAACACCATTCCTTACATATATAAGGGGAGGTACTAGCTCCAACTCGGTTTCACAGCGAAAACTGCAGGAACTTCAAACCGGCACTAAGAAACAGACTGAGAATGCAGAGAAAATGTGTCACCTGCATCCCGTTCCATTGGTGCTAGGTGAACGAACGTCTCTCCACTTGCTCAGTTCTGAGAGATAATTGTGTGTGAAAGCCGTCCTCCACCAAGCTTGTTGGGAACACAAAGTTTCTTTTCAGTTGCAAATTCCACTCCATACATATATATAGGGAGGTACAAGCTCCAACTCGGTTTTACAGTGAAAACTGCAGGAACTTCAAACCGGCACTAGGAAACAGACTGAGAAAGCAGAGAAAAAGTGTCTCCTGCAACCCGTTCCCTTGGTGCTAGATGAACGAACGTCTCTCCACTAGCTCAGTTATGAGAGATAATTGTGTGTGAAAGCCGTCCTTCACCTAGATTGTTGGGAACACAAAGCTTCTTTTCAGTTGCAAACTCCATTCCATACATATATATGGGGAGGTACGAGCTCCAGCTCGGTTTTATAGTGAAAACTGCAGGAACTTCAAACAGGCACTAGGAAACAGACTGAGAAAGCAGAGGAAAAGTGTCTCCTGCAACACGTTCCCTTGGTGATAGATGAACGAACGTCTCTCCACTTGCTCAGTTCTGAGAGATAAGTGTGTGTGAAAGCCGTCCTTCACTTGGCTTGTTGGGAACACAAAGTTTCTTTTCAGTTGCAAACTCAATTCCATACATATATATGGGGAGGTACTAGCTGCAACTCGGTTTTACAGTGAAAACTGCAGGAACTTCAAACCGGCACTAGGAAACAGAATGAGAATGCAGAGAAAAATTGCCTCCTGCAAACCGTTCCCTTGGTGCTAGATGAACGAACGTCTCTCCACTTGCTCAGTTCTGAGAGATATGTGTGTGTGAAAGCCGTCCTTCACCTAGCTTGTTGGGAACACAAAGTTTCTTTTCAGTTGCAAACTGCGATCCATACATATATATGGGGAGGTACTAGCTGCAACTCGCTTTTACAGTGAAAACTGCAGGAACTTCAAACCGGCACTAGGAAACAGACTGAGAAAGCAGAGAAAAAGTGTCCCTGCAACCCTTTCCATTGGTGCTAGATGAACGAACGTCTCTCCACTTGCTCAGTTCTGAGAGATAATTGTGTGTGAAGGCCGCCCTTCTCCTAGCTTTTTGGGAACACAAAGTTTCTTTTCAGTTGCAAACTCCATTCCACATATATATATGGGGAGGTACTAGCTCCAACTCGGTTTGACAGTGAAAACTGCAGGAACTTCAAACCGGCACTAGGAAGCAGACTGAGAAAGCAGAGAAAAAGTGTCCCTGCAACCCTTTCCCTAGTGCTAGATGAACGAACGATTCTCCCCTTGCTCAGTTCTGAGAGATAATTGTGTGTGAAATCCGTCCTTCACCTAGCTTTTTGGGAACACAAAGTTTCTTTTCCGTTGCAACTCCATTCCATACATATATATGGGGAGGTACTAGCTCCAACACGGTTTTACAGTGAAAACTGCAGGAACTTCAAACCGGCACTAGGAAACAGACTGAGAAAGCAGAGAAAAAGTGTCTCCTGCAACCCGTTCCCTTGGTGCTAGATGAACGAACGTCTCTCCACTAGCTCAGTTATGAGAGATAAGTGTGTGTGAAAGTCATCCTTCACATAGCTTGTTGGGAACACAAAGTTTCTTTTCAGTTGCAAACTGCGATCCATACATATATATGGGGAGGTACTAGCTGCAACTCGCTTTTACAGTGAAAACTGCAGGAACGTCAAACCGGCACTAGGAAACAGACTGAGAAAGCAGAGAAAAAGTGTCCCTGCAACCCTTTCCATTGGTGCTAGATGAACGAACGTCTCTCCACTTGCTCAGTTCTGAGAGATAATTGAGTGTGAAGGCCGCCCTTCTCCTAGCTTTTTGGGAACACAAAGTTTCTTTTCAGTTGCAAACTCCATTCCAACATATATATGGGGAGGTACTAGCTCCAACTCGGTTTGACAGTGAAAACTGCAGGAACTTCAAACCGGCACTAGGAATCAGACTGAGAAAGCAGAGAAAAAGAGTCTCCTGCAAACCGTTCCCTTGGTGCTAGATGAACGAACGTCTCTCCACTTCCTCAGTTCTGAGAGATAAGTGTGTGTGAAAGCCGTCCTTCACCTAGCTTGTTGGGAACACAAAGTTTCTTTTCAGTTGCAAACTCCACTCCATACATATATATGGGGAGGTACTAGCTGCAACTCGGTTTTACAGTGAAAACTGCAGGAACTACAAACCGGCACTAGGAAACAGACTGAGAAAGCAGAGAAAAAGTGTCCCTGCAACCCTTTCCCTTGTGCTAAATGAACGAACGACTCTCCCCTTGCTCAGTTCTGAGAGATAAGTGTGTGTGAAATCCGTCCTTCACCTAGCTTGTTGGGAACACAAAGTTTCTTTTCAGTTGCAAACTCCATTCCATACATATATATGGGGAGGTACTAGCTCCAACTCGGTTTTACAGTGATAACTGCAGGAACATCAAACCGGCACTAGGAATCAGACTGAGAAAGCAGAGAAAAAGTGTCTCCTGCAACCCGTTCCCTTGGTGCTAGATGAACGAACGTCTCTCCACTAGCTCAGTTATGAGAGATATGTGTGTGTGAAAGTCGTCCTTCACATAGCTTGTTGGGAACACAAAGTTTCTTTTCAGTTGCAAACTCCGATCCATACATATATATGGGGAGGTTCTAGCTCCAAATCGGTTTTACAGTGAAAACTGCAGGAACTTCAAACCGGCACTAGGAAACAGACTGAGAAGCAGAGAAAAATTGTCTCCTACAACCCGTTCCCTTGGTGCTAGATGAACGAACGTCTCTCCACTTGCTCAGTTCTGAGAGATAAGTGTGTGTGAAAGCCGTCCTTCACCTAGCTTGTTGGGAACACAAAGTTTCTTTTCAGTTGCAAACTCCATTCCATACATATATAAGGGAATGTACTAGCTCCAACTCGGTTTTACAGTGAAAATTGCAGGAACTTCAAACCAGCACTAGGAAACAGACTGAGAAAGCAGAGAAAAAGAGTCTCCTGCAACTCGTTCCCTTGGTGCTAGATGAACGAACGTCTCTCCACTAGCTCACTTATGAGAGATAAGTGTGTGTGATAGCCGTCCTTCAACTAGCTTGTTGGGAACACAAAGTTTCTTAGCAGTAGCAGAATCCATTCCATACATATATAAGGGGAGGTACAAGCTCCAACTAGGTTTTAAAGTGAAAACTGCAGGAACTTCAAACCGGCACTAGGAAACAGACTGAGAAAGCAGAGAAAAAGTGTCTCCTTCAACCCGTTCCCTTGGTGCTAGATGAACGAACGTCTCTCCACTAGCTCAGTTATGAGAGATAATTGTGTGTGAATGCCGTCCTTCACCTAGATTGTTGGGAACACAAAGTTTCTTTTCAGTTGCAAAATCTATTCCATACATATATAAGGGGAGGTACAAGCTCCAACTAGTTTTAAAAGTGAAAACTGCAGGAACTTCAAACCGGCACTAGGAAACAGACTGAGAAAGCAGAGAAAAAGTGTCTAATGCAACCCGTTCCCTTGGTGCTAGATGAACGAACGTCTCTCCACTAGCTCAGTTATGAGAGATAATTGTGTGTGAATGCCGTCCTTCACCTAGATTGTTGGGAACACAAAGTTTCTTTTCAGTTGCAAACTCCATTCCATACATATATATGGGGAGGTACTAGCTCCAAATCGGTTTTACAGTGAAAAAAGCAGGAACTTCAAACCGGCACTAGGAAACAGACTGAGAAGCAGAGAAAAATTGTCTCCTGCAACCGGTTCCCATGGTGCTAGATGAACGAACGTCTCTCCACTTGCTAAGTTCTGAGAGATAATTGTGTGTGAAAGCCGACCTTCACCTACCTTGTTGGGAACACAAAGTTTCTTTTCAGTTGCAAACTCCATTCCATACATATATATGGGGAGGTACTAGCTCCAACTCGGTTTTACAGTGAAAACTGCAGGAACTTCAAACCGGCACTAGGAAACAGACTGAGAAAGCAGAGAAAAAGTGTCTCCTGCAACCCGTTCCCTTGGTGCTAGATGAAAGAACGTCTCTCCACTTGCTCAGTTATGAGAGATAATTGTGTGTGAAAGCCGTCCTTCACCTAGATTGTTGGGAACACAAAGATTCTTTTCAGTTGCAAACTCCATTCCATACATATATATGGGGAGGTACTAGCTCCAACTCGGTTTTACAGTGAAAACTGCAGGAACTTCAAACCGGCACTAGGAAACAGACTGAGAAAGCAGAGAAAAAGTGTCTCCTGCAACCCGTTCCCTTGGTGCTAGATGAACGAACATCTCTCCACTTGCTCAGTTCTGAGAGATATGTGTGTGTGAAAGTCGTCCTTCACCTAGCTTGTTGGGAACACAAAGTTTCTTTTCAGTTGCAAACTCCGATCCATACATATATATGGGGAGGTACTAGCTCCAAGTCGGTTTTACAGTGAAAACTGCAGGAACTTCAAACCGGCACTAGGAAACAGACTGAGAAGCAGAGAAAAATTGTCTCCTGCAACCCGTTCCCTTGGTGCTAGATGAACGAACGTCTCTCCACTTGCTCAGTTCTGAGAGATAAGTGTGTGTGAAAGCCGTCCTTCACCTAGCTTGTTGGGAACACAAAGTTTCTTTTCAGTTGCAAACTCCATTCCATACATATATAAGGGAATGTACTAGCTCCAACTCGGTTTTACAGTGAAAACTGCAGGAACTTCAAACCAGCACTAGGAAACAGACTGAGAAAGCAGAGAAAAAGAGTCTCCTGCAACTCGTTCCCTTGGTGCTATGAACGAACGTCTCTCCACTAGCTCACTTATGAGAGATAAGTGTGTGTGATAGCCGTCCTTCACCTAGCTTGTTGGGAACACAAAGTTTCTTAGCACTTGCAGAATTCATTCCATACATATATAAGGGGAGGTACAAGCTCCAACTAGGTTTTAAAGTGAAAACTGCAGGAACTTCAAACCGGCACTAGGAAACAGACTGAGAAAGCAGAGAAATATTGTCTCCTGCAACCCGTTCCCTTGGTGCTAGATGAACGAACGTCTCTCCACTAGCTCAGTTATGAGAGATAATTGTGTGTGAAAGCCGACCTTCACCTACCTTGTTGGGAACACAAAGCTTCTTTTCAGTTGCAAACTCCATTCCATACATATATATGGGGAGGTACTAGCTCCAACTCGGTTTTACAGTGAAAACTGCAGGAACTTCAAACCGGCACTAGGAAACAGACTGAGAAAGCAGAGAAAAAGTGTCTCCTGCAACCCGTTCCCTTGGTGCTAGATGAAAGAACGTCTATCCACTAGCTCAGTTATGAGAGATAATTGTGTGTGAAAGCCGTCCTTCACCTAGATTGTTGGGAACACAAAGTTTCTTTTCAGTTGCAAACTCCATTCCATACATATATATGGGGAGGTACTAGCTCCAACTCGGTTTTACAGTGAAAACTGCAGGAACTTCAAACCGGCACTAGGAAACAGACTGAGAAGCAGAGAAAAATTGTCTCCTGCAACCCGTTCCCTTGGTGCTAGATGAACGAACGTCTCTCCACTTGCTCAGTTCTGAGAGATAAGTGTGTGTGAAAGCCGTCCTTCACCTAACTTGTTGGGAACACAAAGTTTCTTTTCAGTTGCAAACTCCATTCCATACATATATAAGGGAATGTACTAGCTCCAACTCGGTTTTACAGTGAAAACTGCAGGAACTTCAAACCAGCACTAGGAAACAGACTGAGAAAGCAGAGAAAAAGAGTCTCCTGCAACCCGTTCCCTTGGTGCTAGATGAACGAACGTCTCTCCACTAGCTCAGTTATGAGAGATAATTGTGTGTGAAAGCCGTACTTCACCTAGCTTGTTGGGAACACAAAGTTTCTTTTCAGTTGCAAACTCCGATCCATACATATATATGGGGAGGTTCTAGCTCCAAATCGGTTTTACAGTGAAAAAAGCAGGAACTTCAAACCGGCATTAGGAAACAGACTGAGAAGCAGAGAAAAATTTTCTCCTGCAACCGGTTCCCATGGTGCTAGATGAACGAACGTCTCTCCACTTGCTAAGTTCTGAGAGATAATTGTGTGTGAAAGCCGTCCTTCACCTAGCTTGTTGGGAACACAAAGTTTCTTTTCAGTTGCAAACTCCATTCCATACATATATATGGGGAGGTACTAGCTCCAACTCAGTTCTACAGTGAAAACTGCAGGAACTTCAAACCGGCACTAGGAAACAGACTGAGAAGCAGAGAAAATGTGTCTCCTGCAACCCGTTCTGTTGGTGCTAGATGAACGAACGTCTCACCACTTGCTCAGTTCTGAGAGATAAGTGTGTGTGAAAGCCGTCCTTCACCTAGCTTGTTGGGAACACAAAGTTTCTTTTCAGTTGCAAACTCCATTCCATACATACATATGGGGAGGTACAAGCTCCAATTAGGTTTTACAGTGAAAACTGCAGGATCTTCAAACCGGCACTAGGAAACAGACTGAGAAACAGAGAAAAAGTGTCTC
This sequence comes from Camelus bactrianus, assembly GCF_048773025.1. Taxonomy (NCBI): domain Eukaryota; kingdom Metazoa; phylum Chordata; class Mammalia; order Artiodactyla; family Camelidae; genus Camelus; species Camelus bactrianus. The sequence continues at coordinate 136,204,969 of NC_133539.1, read as the reverse complement.
CTGCAACCCGTTCCGTTGGTGCTAGATGAACGAACGTCTCTCCACTTGCTCAGTTCTGAGAGATAAGTGTGTGTGAAAGCCGTCCTTCACCTAGATTGTTGGGAACACAAAGTTTCTTTTCCGTTGCAAACTCCATTCCATACATATATATGGGAATGTACTAGCTCCAACTCGGTTTTACAGTGAAAACTGCAGGAACTTCAAACCAGCACTAGGAAACAATCTGAGAAAGCAGAGAAAAAGTGTCTCCTGCAACTCGTTCCCTTGGTGCTAGATGAACGAACGTCTCTCCACTAGCTCAGTTATGAGAGAAAAGTGTGTGTGATAGCCGTCCTTCAACTAGCTTGTTGGGAACACAAAGTTTCTTATCAGTTGCAAAATCTATTCCATACATATATAAGGGGAGGTACAAGCTCCAACTAGTTTTAAAAGTGAAAACTGCAGGAACTTCAAACCGGCACTAGGAAACAGACTGAGAAAGCAGAGAAAAAGTGTCTAATGCAACCCGTTCCCTTGGTGCTAGATGAACGAACGTCTCTCCACTAGCTCAGTTATGAGAGATAATTGTGTCTGAATGCCGTCCTTCACCTAGATTGTTGGGAACACAAAGTTTCTTTTCAGTTGCAAACTCCATTCCATACATATATATGGGGAGGTACTAGCTCCAAATCGGTTTTACAGTGAAAAAAGCAGGAACTTCAAACCGGCACTAGGAAACAGACTGAGAAGCAGAGAAAAATTGTCTCCTGCAACCGGTTCCCATGGTGCTAGATGAACGAACGTCTCTCCACTTGCTAAGTTCTGAGAGATAATTGTGTGTGAAAGCCGACCTTCACCTACCTTGTTGGGAACACAAAGTTTCTTTTCAGTTGCAAACTCCATTCCATACATATATATGGGGAGGTACTAGCTCCAACTCGGTTTTACAGTGAAAACTGCAGGAACTTCAAACCGGCACTAGGAAACAGACTGAGAAAGCAGAGAAAAAGTGTCTCCTGCAACCCGTTCCCTTGGTGCTAGATGAAAGAACGTCTATCCACTAGCTCAGTTATGAGAGATAATTGTGTGTGAAAGCCGTCCTTCACCTAGATTGTTGGGAACACAAAGATTCTTTTCAGTTGCAAACTCCATTCCATACATATATATGGGGAGGTACTAGCTCCAACTCGGTTTTACAGTGAAAACTGCAGGAACTTCAAACCGGCACTAGGAAACAGACTGAGAAAGCAGAGAAAAAGTGTCTCCTGCAACCCGTTCCCTTGGTGCTAGATGAACGAACATCTCTCCACTTGCTCAGTTCTGAGAGATAAGTGTGTGTGAAAGTCGTCCTTCACCTAGCTTGTTGGGAACACAAAGTTTCTTTTCAGTTGCAAACTCCGATCCATACATATATATGGGGAGGTACTAGCTCCAAGTCGGTTTTACAGTGAAAACTGCAGGAACTTCAAACCGGCACTAGGAAACAGACTGAGAAGCAGAGAAAAATTGTCTCCTGCAACCCGTTCCCTTGGTGCTAGATGAACGAACGTCTCTCCACTTGCTCAGTTCTGAGAGATAAGTGTGTGTGAAAGCCGTCCTTCACCTAGCTTGTTGGGAACACAAAGTTTCTTTTCAGTTGCAAACTCCATTCCATACATATATAAGGGAATGTACTAGCTCCAACTCGGTTTTACAGTGAAAACTGCAGGAACTTCAAACCAGCACTAGGAAACAGACTGAGAAAGCAGAGAAAAAGAGTCTCCTGCAACTCGTTCCCTTGGTGCTATGAACGAACGTCTCTCCACTAGCTCACTTATGAGAGATAAGTGTGTGTGATAGCCGTCCTTCAACTAGCTTGTTGGGAACACAAAGTTTCTTAGCACTTGCAGAATCCATTCCATACATATATAAGGGGAGGTACAAGCTCCAACTATTTTTTAAAGTGAAAACTGCAGGAACTTCAAACCGGCACTAGGAAACAGACTGAGAAAGCAGAGAAATATTGTCTCCTGCAACCCGTTCCCTTGGTGCTAGATGAACGAACGTCTCTCCACTAGCTCAGTTATGAGAGATAATTGTGTGTGAAAGCCGACCTTCACCTACCTTGTTGGGAACACAAAGCTTCTTTTCAGTTGCAAACTCCATTCCATACATATATATGGGGAGGTACTAGCTCCAACTCGGTTTTACAGTGAAAACTGCAGGAACTTCAAACCGGCACTAGGAAACAGACTGAGAAAGCAGAGAAAATGTGTCTCCTGCAACCCGTTCCCTTGGTGCTAGATGAACGAACGTCTCTCCACTAGCTCAGTTATGAGAGATAATTGTGTGTGAATGCCGTCCTTCACCTAGATTGTTGGGAACACAAAGTTTCTTTTCAGTTGCAAACTCCATTCCATACATATATAAGGGAATGTACTAGCTCCAACTCGGTTTTACAGTGAAAACTGCAGGAACTTCAAACAGGCACTAGGAAACAGACTGAGAAAGCATAGAAAAAGTGTCTCCTGCAACCCGATCCCTTGGTGCTAGATGAACGAACGTCTCTCCACTAGCTCAGTTCTGAGAGATAAGTGTGTGTGAAAATCGTCCTTCACCTATCTTGTTGGGAACACAAAGTTTCTTTTCAGTTGCAAACTCCATTCCATACATATATATGGGGAGGTACTATCTCCAACTCGATTTTACAGTGAAAACTGCAGGAACTTCAAACCGGAACTAGGAAACAGACTGAGAAAGCAGAGAAAAAGTGTCTCCTGCAACCCGTTCCCTTGGTGCTAGATGAACGAACGTCTCTCCACTAGCTCAGTTATGAGAGATAATTGTGTGTGAAAGCCGTACTTCACCTAGCTTGTTGGGAACACAAAGTTTCTTTTCAGTTGCAAACTCCATTCCATACATATATATGGGGAGGTACTAGCTCCAACTCAGTTCTACAGTGAAAACTGCAGGAACTTCAAACCGGCACTAGGAAACAGACTGAGAAGCAGAGAAAATGTGTCTCCTGCAACCCGTTCTGTTGGTGCTAGATGAACGAACGTCTCACCACTTGCTCAGTTCTGAGAGATAAGTGTGTGTGAAAGCCGTCCTTCACCTAGCTTGTTGGGAACACAAAGTTTCTTTTCAGTTGCAAACTCCATTCCATACATACATATGGGGAGGTACAAGCTCCAATTAGGTTTTACAGTGAAAACTGCAGGATCTTCAAACCGGCACTAGGAAACAGACTGAGAAACAGAGAAAAAGTGTCTCCTGCAACCCGTTCCGTTGGTGCTAGATGAACGAACGTCTCTCCACTTGCTCAGTTCTGAGAGATAAGTGTGTGTGAAAGCCGTCCTTCACCTAGATTGTTGGGAACACAAAGTTTCTTTTCCGTTGCAAACTCCATTCCATACATATATATGGGAATGTACTAGCTCCAACTCGGTTTTACAGTGAAAACTGCAGGAACTTCAAACCAGCACTAGGAAACAATCTGAGAAAGCAGAGAAAAAGTGTCTCCTGCAACTCGTTCCCTTGGTGCTAGATGAACGAACGTCTCTCCACTAGCTCAGTTATGAGAGAAAAGTGTGTGTGATAGCCGTCCTTCAACTAGCTTGTTGGGAACACAAAGATTCTTATCAGTTGCAAAATCTATTCCATACATATATAAGGGGAGGTACAAGCTCCAACTAGTTTTAAAAGTGAAAACTGCAGGAACTTCAAACCGGCACTAGGAAACAGACTGAGAAAGCAGAGAAAAAGTGTCTAATGCAACCCGTTCCCTTGGTGCTAGATGAACGAACGTCTCTCCACTAGCTCAGTTATGAGAGATAATTGTGTCTGAATGCCGTCCTTCACCTAGATTGTTGGGAACACAAAGTTTCTTTTCAGTTGCAAACTCCATTCCATACATATATATGGGGAGGTACTAGCTCCAAATCGGTTTTACAGTGAAAAAAGCAGGAACTTCAAACCGGCACTAGGAAACAGACTGAGAAGCAGAGAAAAATTGTCTCCTGCAACCGGTTCCCATGGTGCTAGATGAACGAACGTCTCTCCACTTGCTAAGTTCTGAGAGATAATTGTGTGTGAAAGCCGACCTTCACCTACCTTGTTGGGAACACAAAGTTTCTTTTCAGTTGCAAACTCCATTCCATACATATATATGGGGAGGTACTAGCTCCAACTCGGTTTTACAGTGAAAACTGCAGGAACTTCAAACCGGCACTAGGAAACAGACTGAGAAAGCAGAGAAAAAGTGTCTCCTGCAACCCGTTCCCTTGGTGCTAGATGAAAGAACGTCTATCCACTAGCTCAGTTATGAGAGATAATTGTGTGTGAAAGCCGTCCTTCACCTAGATTGTTGGGAACACAAAGATTCTTTTCAGTTGCAAACTCCATTCCATACATATATATGGGGAGGTACTAGCTCCAACTCGGTTTTACAGTGAAAACTGCAGGAACTTCAAACCGGCACTAGGAAACAGACTGAGAAAGCAGAGAAAAAGTGTCTCCTGCAACCCGTTCCCTTGGTGCTAGATGAACGAACATCTCTCCACTTGCTCAGTTCTGAGAGATAAGTGTGTGTGAAAGTCGTCCTTCACCTAGCTTGTTGGGAACACAAAGTTTCTTTTCAGTTGCAAACTCCGATCCATACATATATATGGGGAGGTACTAGCTCCAAGTCGGTTTTACAGTGAAAACTGCAGGAACTTCAAACCGGCACTAGGAAACAGACTGAGAAGCAGAGAAAAATTGTCTCCTGCAACCCGTTCCCTTGGTGCTAGATGAACGAACGTCTCTCCACTTGCTCAGTTCTGAGAGATAAGTGTGTGTGAAAGCCGTCCTTCACCTAGCTTGTTGGGAACACAAAGTTTCTTTTCAGTTGCAAACTCCATTCCATACATATATAAGGGAATGTACTAGCTCCAACTCGGTTTTACAGTGAAAACTGCAGGAACTTCAAACCAGCACTAGGAAACAGACTGAGAAAGCAGAGAAAAAGAGTCTCCTGCAACTCGTTCCCTTGGTGCTATGAACGAACGTCTCTCCACTAGCTCACTTATGAGAGATAAGTGTGTGTGATAGCCGTCCTTCAACTAGCTTGTTGGGAACACAAAGTTTCTTAGCACTTGCAGAATCCATTCCATACATATATAAGGGGAGGTACAAGCTCCAACTAGGTTTTAAAGTGAAAACTGCAGGAACTTCAAACCGGCACTAGGAAACAGACTGAGAAAGCAGAGAAATATTGTCTCCTGCAACCCGTTCCCTTGGTGCTAGATGAACGAACGTCTCTCCACTAGCTCAGTTATGAGAGATAATTGTGTGTGAAAGCCGACCTTCACCTACCTTGTTGGGAACACAAAGCTTCTTTTCAGTTGCAAACTCCATTCCATACATATATATGGGGAGGTACTAGCTCCAACTCGGTTTTACAGTGAAAACTGCAGGAACTTCAAACCGGCACTAGGAAACAGACTGAGAAAGCAGAGAAAAAGTGTCTCCTGCAACCCGTTCCCTTGGTGCTAGATGAAAGAACGTCTATCCACTAGCTCAGTTATGAGAGATAATTGTGTGTGAAAGCCGTCCTTCACCTAGATTGTTGGGAACACAAAGTTTCTTTTCAGTTGCAAACTCCATTCCATACATATATATGGGGAGGTACTAGCTCCAACTCGGTTTTACAGTGAAAACTGCAGGAACTTCAAACCGGCACTAGGAAACAGACTGAGAAAGCAGAGAAAAAGTGTCTCCTGCAACCCGTTCCCTTGGTGCTAGATGAACGAACGTCTCTCCACTTGCTCAGTTCTGAGAGATAAGTGTGTGTGAAAGTCGTCCTTCACCTAGCTTGTTGGGAACACAAAGTTTCTTTTCAGTTGCAAACTCCGATCCATACATATATATGGGGAGGTACTAGCTCCAACTCGGTTTTACAGTGAAAACTGCAGGAACTTCAAACCGGCACTAGGAAACAGACTGAGAAGCAGAGAAAAATTGTCTCCTGCAACCCGTTCCCTTGGTGCTAGATGAACGAACGTCTCTCCACTTGCTCAGTTCTGAGAGATAAGTGTGTGTGAAAGCCGTCCTTCACCTAGCTTGTTGGGAACACAAAGTTTCTTTTCAGTTGCAAACTCCATTCCATACATATATAAGGGAATGTACTAGCTCCAACTCGGTTTTACAGTGAAAACTGCAGGAACTTCAAACCAGCACTAGGAAACAGACTGAGAAAGCAGAGAAAAAGAGTCTCCTGCAACTCGTTCCCTTGGTGCTAGATGAACGAACGTCTCTCCACTAGCTCACTTATGAGAGATAAGTGTGTGTGATAGCCGTCCTTCACCTAGCTTGTTGGGAACACAAAGTTTTTTATCAGTTGCAAAATCTATTCCATACTTATATAAGGGGAGGTACAAGCTCCAACTAGTTTTAAAAGTGAAAACTGCAGGAACTTCAAACCGGCACTAGGAAACAGACTGAGAAAGCAGAGAAAAAGTGTCTAATGCAACCCGTTCCCTTGGTGCTAGATGAACGAACGTCTCTCCACTAGCTCAGTTATGAGAGATAATTGTGTGTGAATGCCGTCCTTCACCTAGATTGTTGGGAACACAAAGTTTCTTTTCAGTTGCAAACTCCATTCCATACATATATATGGGGAGGTACTAGCTCCAACTCGGTTTTACAGTGAAAACTGCAGGAACTTCAAACCTGCACTAGGAAACAGACTGAGAAAGCAGAGAAAAAGTGTCTCCTGCAACCCGTTCCCTTGGTGCTAGATGAACGAACGTCTCTCCACTAGCTCAGTTATGAGAGATAAGTGTGTGTGAAAGTCGTACTTCACCTAGCTTTTTTGGAACACAAAGTTTCTTTTCAGTTGCAAACTCCGATCCATACATATATATGGGGAGGTACTAGCTCCAACTCGGTTTTACAGTGAAAACTGCAGGAACTTCAAACCGGCACTAGGAAACAGACTGAGAAGCAGAGAAAAATTGTCTCCTGCAACCGGTTACCTTGGTGCTAGATGAACGAACGTCTCTCCACTTGCTCAGTTCTGAGAGATAATTGTGTGTGAAAGCCGTCCTTCACATAACTTGTTGGGAACACAAAGTTTCTTTTTAGTTGCAAACTCCATTCCATACATATATATGGGGAGGTACTAGCTCCAACTCAGTTCTACAGTGAAAACTGCAGGAACTTCAAACTGGCACTAGGAAACAGACTGAGAAGCAGAGAAAATGTGACTCCTGCAACCCGTTCCCTTGGTGCTAGATGAACGAACGTCTCTCCACTTGCTCAGTCCTGAGAGATAATTGTGTGTGAAAGCCGTCCTTCACCTATCTTGTTGGGAACACAAAGTTTCTTTTCAGTTGCCAACTCCATTCCATACATATATACGGGGAGGTACAAGCTCCAACTCGGTTTTACAGTGAAAACTGCAGGAACTTCAAACCGGCACTAGGAAACAGACTGAGAAAGCAGAGAAATAGTGTCTCCTGCAACCCGTTCCCTTGGTGCTAGATGAACGAACGTCTCACCACTTGCTCAGTTCTGACAGATAAGTGTGTGTGAAAGCCGTCATTCACCTAGCTTGTTGGGAACACAAAGTTTCTTTTCAGTTGCAAACTCCGATCCATACATATATATGGGGAGGTACTAGCTCCAACTCGGTTTTACATTGAAAACTGCAGGAACTTCAAACCGGCACTAGGAAACAGACTGAGAAGCAGAGAAAAATTGTCTCCTGCAACCCGTTCCCTTGGTGCTAGATGAACGAACGTCTCTCCACTTGCTCAGTTCTGAGAGATAAGTGTGTGTGAAAGCCGTCCTTCACCTAGCTTGTTGGGAACACAAAGTTTCTTTTCAGTTGCAAACCCCATTCCATACATATATAAGGGAATGTACTAGCTCCAACTCGGTTTTACAGTGAAAACTGCAGGAACTTCAAACCAGCACTAGGAAACAGACTGAGAAAGCAGAGAAAAAGAGTCTCCTGCAACTCGTTCCCTTGGTGCTAGATGAACGAACGTCTCTCCACTAGCTCACTTATGAGAGATAAGTGTGTGTGATAGCCGTCCTTCACCTAGCTTGTTGGGAACACAAAGTTTCTTAGCAGTTGCAGAATCCATTCCATACATATATAAGGGGAGGTACAAGCTCCAACTAGGTTTTAAAGTGAAAACTGCAGGAACTTCAAACCGGCACTAGGAAACAGACTGAGAAAGCAGAGAAAAAGTGTCTCCTGCAACCCGTTCCCTTGGTGCTAGATGAACGAACGTCTCTCCACTAGCTCAGTTATGAGAGATAATTGTGTGTGAATGCCGTCCTTCACCTAGATTGTTGGGAACACAAAGTTTCTTTTCAGTTGCAAACTCCATTCCATACATATATATGGGGAGGTACTAGCTCCAACTCGATTTTACAGTGAAAACTGCAGGAACTTCAAACCGGCACTAGGAAACAGACTGAGAAAGCAGAGAAATAGTGTCTCCTGCAACCCGTTCCCTTGGTGCTAGATGAACGAACGTCTCTCCACTTGCTCAGTTCTGAGAGATAAGTGTGTGTGAAACCGTCCTTCACCTAGCTTGTTGGGAACACAAAGTTTCTTTTCAGTTGCAAACACCATTCCATACATATATATGGGAATGTACTAGCTCCAACTGGGTTTCACAGTGAAAACTGCAGGAACTTCAAACCAGCACTAGGAAACAATCTGAGAAAGCAGAGAAAAAGTGTCTCCTGCAACTCGTTCCCTTGGTGCTAGATGAACGAACGTCTCTCCACTAGCTCAGTTATGATAGATAAGTGTGTGTGATAGCCGTCCTTCACCTAGCTTGTTGGGAACACAAAGTTTTTTATCAGTTGCAAAATCTATTCCATACTTATATAAGGGGAGGTACAAGCTCCAACTAGTTTTAAAAGTGAAAACTGCAGGAACTTCAAACCGGCACTAGGAAACAGACTGAGAAAGCAGAGAAAAAGTGTCTAATGCAACCCGTTCCCTTGGTGCTAGATGAACGAACGTCTCTCCACTAGCTCAGTTATGAGAGATAATTGTGTGTGAATGCCGTCCTTCACCTAGATTGTTGGGAACACAAAGTTTCTTTTCAGTTGCAAACTCCATTCCATACATATATATGGGGAGGTACTAGCTCCAACTCGGTTTTACAGTGAAAACTGCAGGAACTTCAAACCTGCACTAGGAAACAGACTGAGAAAGCAGAGAAAAAGTGTCTCCTGCAACCCGTTCCCTTGGTGCTAGATGAACGAACGTCTCTCCACTAGCTCAGTTATGAGAGATAAGTGTGTGTGAAAGTCGTACTTCACCTAGCTTTTTTGGAACACAAAGTTTCTTTTCAGTTGCAAACTCCGATCCATACATATATATGGGGAGGTACTAGCTCCAACTCGGTTTTACAGTGAAAACTGCAGGAACTTCAAACCGGCACTAGGAAACAGACTGAGAAGCAGAGAAAAATTGTCTCCTGCAACCGGTTACCTTGGTGCTAGATGAACGAACGTCTCTCCACTTGCTCAGTTCTGAGAGATAATTGTGTGTGAAAGCCGTCCTTCACATAACTTGTTGGGAACACAAAGTTTCTTTTTAGTTGCAAACTCCATTCCATACATATATATGGGGAGGTACTAGCTCCAACTCAGTTCTACAGTGAAAACTGCAGGAACTTCAAACTGGCACTAGGAAACAGACTGAGAAGCAGAGAAAATGTGACTCCTGCAACCCGTTCCCTTGGTGCTAGATGAACGAACGTCTCTCCACTTGCTCAGTCCTGAGAGATAATTGTGTGTGAAAGCCGTCCTTCACCTAGCTTGTTGGGAACACAAAGTTTCTTTTCAGTTGCCAACTCCATTCCATACATATATACGGGGAGGTACAAGCTCCAACTCGGTTTTACAGTGAAAACTGCAGGAACTTCAAACCGGCACTAGGAAACAGACTGAGAAAGCAGAGAAATAGTGTCTCCTGCAACCCGTTCCCTTGGTGCTAGATGAACGAACGTCTCACCACTTGCTCAGTTCTGACAGATAAGTGTGTGTGAAAGCCGTCATTCACCTAGCTTGTTGGGAACACAAAGTTTCTTTTCAGTTGCAAACTCCGATCCATACATATATATGGGGAGGTACTAGCTCCAACTCGGTTTTACATTGAAAACTGCAGGAACTTCAAACCGGCACTAGGAAACAGACTGAGAAGCAGAGAAAAATTGTCTCCTGCAAACCGTTCCCTTGGTGCTAGATGAACGAACGTCTCTCCACTTGCTCAGTTCTGAGAGATAAGTGTGTGTGAAATCCGTCCTTCACCTAGCTTGTTGGGAACACAAAGTTTCTTTTCAGTTGCAAACTCCATTCCATACATATATAAGGGAATGTACTAGCTCCAACTCGGTTTTACAGTGAAAACTGCAGGAACTTCAAACCAGCACTAGGAAACAGACTGAGAAAGCAGAGAAATAGAGTCTCCTGCAACTCGTTCCCTTGGTGCTAGATGAACGAACGTCTCTCCACTAGCTCACTTATGAGAGATAAGTGTGTGTGATAGCCGTCCTTCACCTAGCTTGTTGGGAACACAAAGTTTCTTAGCAGTTGCAGAATCCATTCCATACATATATAAGGGGAGGTACAAGCTCCAACTAGGTTTTAAAGTGAAAACTGCAGGAACTTCAAACCGGCACTAGGAAACAGACTGAGAAGCAGAGAAATAGTGTCTCCTGCAACCCGTTCCATTGGTGCTAGATGAACGAACGTCTCTCCACTAGCTCAATTATGAGAGATAATTGTGTTGAAAGCAGTTCTTCACCTAGATTGTTGGGAACACAAAGTTTCTTTTCAGTTGCAAACTCCATTCCATACATATATATGGGGAGGTTCTAGCTCCAACTCGGTTTTACAGTGAAAACTGCAGGAACTTCAAACCGGCACTAGGAAACAGACTGAGAAAGCAGAGAAAAAGTGTCTCCTGCAACCCGTTCCCTAGGTGCTAGATGAACGAACGTCTCTCAATAGCTCAGTTATGAGAGATAATTGTGTGTGAAAGCCGTCCTTCACCTAGCTTGTTGGGAACACAAAGTTCCTTTTCAGTTGCAAACTCCATTCCATACATACATATGGGGATGTACAAGCTCCAATTAGGTTTTACAGTGAAAACTGCAGGAACTTCAAACCGGCACTAGGAAACAGACTGAGAAGCAGAGAAATAGTGTCTCCTGCAACCCGTTCCCTTGGTGCTAGATGAACGAACGTCTCTCCACTTGCTCAGTTCTGAGAGATAAGTGTGTGTGAAACCGTCCTTCACCTAGCTTGTTGGGAACACAAAGTTTCTTTTCAGTTGCAAACTCCATTCCATACATATATATGGGAATGTACTAGCTCCAACTGGGTTTCACAGTGAAAACTGCAGGAACTTCAAACCAGCACTAGGAAACAATCTGAGAAAGCAGAGAAAAAGTGTCTCCTGCAACTCGTTCCCTTGGTGCTAGATGAACGAACGTCTCTCCACTAGCTCAGTTATGATAGATAAGTGTGTGTGATAGCCGTCCTTCACCTAGCTTGTTGGGAACACAAAGTTTTTTATCAGTTGCAAAATCTATTCCATACTTATATAAGGGGAGGTACAAGCTCCAACTAGTTTTAAAAGTGAAAACTGCAGGAACTTCAAACCGGCACTAGGAAACAGACTGAGAAAGCAGAGAAAAAGTGTCTAATGCAACCCGTTCCCTTGGTGCTAGATGAACGAACGTCTCTCCACTAGCTCAGTTATGAGAGATAATTGTGTGTGAATGCCGTCCTTCACCTAGATTGTTGGGAACACAAAGTTTCTTTTCAGTTGCAAACTCCATTCCATACATATATATGGGGAGGTACTAGCTCCAACTCGGTTTTACAGTGAAAACTGCAGGAACTTCAAACCTGCACTAGGAAACAGACTGAGAAAGCAGAGAAAAAGTGACTCCTGCAACCCGTTCCCTTGTTGCTAGATGAACGAACGTCTCTCCACTAGCTCAGTTATGAGAGATAAGTGTGTGTGAAAGTCGTACTTCACCTAGCTTTTTTGGAACACAAAGTTTCTTTTCAGTTGCAAACTCCGATCCATACATATATATGGGGAGGTACTAGCTCCAACTCGGTTTTACAGTGAAAACTGCAGGAACTTCAAACCGGCACTAGGAAACAGACTGAGAAGCAGAGAAAAATTGTCTCCTGCAACCGGTTACCTTGGTGCTAGATGAACGAACGTCTCTCCACTTGCTCAGTCCTGAGAGATAATTGTGTGTGAAAGCCGTCCTTCACCTAGCTTGTTGGGAACACAAAGTTTCTTTTCAGTTGCCAACTCCATTCCATACATATATACGGGGAGGTACAAGCTCCAACTCGGTTTTACAGTGAAAACTGCAGGAACTTCAAACCGGCACTAGGAAACAGACTGAGAAAGCAGAGAAATAGTGTCTCCTGCAACCCGTTCCCTTGGTGCTAGATGAACGAACGTCTCACCACTTGCTCAGTTCTGACAGATAAGTGTGTGTGAAAGCCGTCATTCACCTAGCTTGTTGGGAACACAAAGTTTCTTTTCAGTTGCAAACTCCGATCCATACATATATATGGGGAGGTACTAGCTCCAACTCGGTTTTACATTGAAAACTGCAGGAACTTCAAACCGGCACTAGGAAACAGACTGAGAAGCAGAGAAAAATTGTCTCCTGCAAACCGTTCCCTTGGTGCTAGATGAACGAACGTCTCTCCACTTGCTCAGTTCTGAGAGATAAGTGTGTGTGAAATCCGTCCTTCACCTAGCTTGTTGGGAACACAAAGTTTCTTTTCAGTTGCAAACTCCATTCCATACATATATAAGGGAATGTACTAGCTCCAACTCGGTTTTACAGTGAAAACTGCAGGAACTTCAAACCAGCACTAGGAAACAGACTGAGAAAGCAGAGAAATAGAGTCTCCTGCAACTCGTTCCCTTGGTGCTAGATGAACGAACGTCTCTCCACTAGCTCACTTATGAGAGATAAGTGTGTGTGATAGCCGTCCTTCACCTAGCTTGTTGGGAACACAAAGTTTCTTAGCAGTTGCAGAATCCATTCCATACATATATAAGGGGAGGTACAAGCTCCAACTAGGTTTTAAAGTGAAAACTGCAGGAACTTCAAACCGGCACTAGGAAACAGACTGAGAAGCAGAGAAATAGTGTCTCCTGCAACCCGTTCCATTGGTGCTAGATGAACGAACGTCTCTCCACTAGCTCAATTATGAGAGATAATTGTGTTGAAAGCAGTTCTTCACCTAGATTGTTGGGAACACAAAGTTTCTTTTCAGTTGCAAACTCCATTCCATACATATATATGGGGAGGTTCTAGCTCCAACTCGGTTTTACAGTGAAAACTGCAGGAACTTCAAACCGGCACTAGGAAACAGACTGAGAAAGCAGAGAAAAAGTGTCTCCTGCAACCCGTTCCCTAGGTGCTAGATGAACGAACGTCTCTCAATAGCTCAGTTATGAGAGATAATTGTGTGTGAAAGCCGTCCTTCACCTAGCTTGTTGGGAACACAAAGTTCCTTTTCAGTTGCAAACTCCATTCCATACATACATATGGGGATGTACAAGCTCCAATTAGGTTTTACAGTGAAAACTGCAGGAACTTCAAACCGGCACTAGGAAACAGACTGAGAAGCAGAGAAATAGTGTCTCCTGCAACCCGTTCCATTGGTGCTAGATGAACGAACGTCTCTCCACTTGCTCAGTTCTGAGGGATAAGTGTGTGTGAAAGCCGTACTTCACCTAGCTTGTTGGGAACACAAAGTTTCTTTTCAGTTGCAAACTCCATTCCATACATATATAAGGGGAGGTACAAGCTCCAACTAGGTTTTACAGTGAAAACAGCAGGAACTTCAAACCGGCACTAGGAAACAGACTGAGAAAGCAGAGAAATAGTGTCTCCTGCAACCCGTTCCCTTGGTGCTAGATGAACGAACGTCTCTCCACTTGCTCAGTTCTGAGAGATAAGTGTGTGTGAAAGCCGTCCTTCACCTAGCTTGTTGGGAACACAAAGTTTCTTTTCAGTTGCAAACTCCATTCCATACATATATATGGGAAGGTACTAGTTCCAACTCGGTTTTACAGTGAAAACTGCAGGAACTTCAAACCGGCACTAGGAAACAGACTGAGAAAGCAGAGAAAAAGCGTCTCCTGCAACTCGTTCCCTTGGTGCTAGATGAACGAACGTCTCTCCACTAGCTCAGTTAAGAGATAAGTGTGTGTGATAGCCGTCCTTCACCTAGCTTGTTGGAAACACAAAGATTCTTTTCAGTTGCAAACTCCAGTGCATACATATATAAGGGGAGGTACAAGCTCCAACTCGGTTTTACAGTGAAAACTGCAGGAACTTCCAACAGGCACTAGGAAACAGACTGAGAAAGCAGAGAAATAGTGTCTCCTGCAACCCGTTCCCTTGGTGCTAGATGAACGAAAGTCTCTCCACTTGATCAGTTCTGACAGATAAGTGTGTGTGAAAGCCGTCCTTCACCTAGCTTGTTGGAAACACAAAGTTTCTTTTCAGATGCAAACTCCATTCCATACATATATATGGGGATGTACAAGCTCCAATTAGGTTTTACAGTGAAAACTGCAGGAACTTCATACAGGCACTAGGAAACAGACTGAGAAGCAGAGAAAAAGTGTCTCCTGCAACACGTTCCCTTGGTGCTAGATGAACGAACGTCTCTCCACTTGCTCAGTTCTGAGGGATAATTGTGTGTGAAAGCCGTCCTTCACCTAGCTTGTTGGGAACACAAAGTTTCTTTTCAGTTGCAAACTCCATTCCATACATATATAAGGGGTGGTAGAAGCTCCAACTAGGTTTTACAGTGAAAACTGCAGGAACTTCAAACCGGCACTAGGAAACAGACTGAGAAAGCAGAGAAATAGTGTCTCCTGCAACCCGTTCCCTTGGAGCTAGATGAACGAACGTCTCTCCACTAGCTCAGTTATGAGAGATAAGTGTGTGTGAAAGCCGTCCTTCACCTAGCTTGTTGGGAACACAAAGTTTCTTTTCAGTTGCAAACTCCATTCCATACATATATATGGGGTGGTACAAGCTCCAACTAGGTGTTACAGTGAAAATTTCAGGAACTTCAAACCGGCACTAGGAAACAGACTGAGAAAGCAGAGAAATAGTGTCTCCTGCAACCCGTTCCCTTGGTGCTAGATGAACGAACGTCTCTCCACTTGCTCAGTTCTGAGAGATAAGTGTGTGTGAAACCGTCCTTCACCTAGCTTGTTGGGAACACAAAGTTTCTTTTCAGTTGCAAACTCCATTCCATACATATATATGGGAATGTACTAGCTCCAACTCGGTTTTACAGTGAAAACTGCAGGAACTTCAAACCAGCACTAGGAAACAATCTGAGAAAGCAGAGAAAAAGTGTCTCCTGCAACTCGTTCCCTTGGTGCTAGATGAACGAACGTCTCTCCACTAGCTCAGTTATGATAGATAAGTGTGTGTGATAGCCGTCCTTCACCTAGCTTGTTGGGAACACAAAGTTTCTTATCAGTTGCAAAATCTATTCCATACTTATATACGGGGAGGTACAAGCTCCAACTAGTTTTAAAAGTGAAAACTGCAGGAACTTCAAACCGGCACTAGGAAACAGACTGAGAAAGCAGAGAAAAAGTGTCTAATGCAAACCGTTCCCTTGGTGCTAGATGAACGAACGTCTCTCCACTAGCTCAGTTATGAGAGATAATTGTGTGTGAATGCCGTCCTTCACCTAGATTGTTGGGAACACAAAGTTTCTTTTCAGTTGCAAACTCCATTCCATACATATATATGGGGAGGTACTAGCTCCAACTCGGTTTTACAGTGAAAACTGCAGGAACTTCAAACCTGCACTAGGAAACAGACTGAGAAAGCAGAGAAAAAGTGTCTCCTGCAACCCGTTACCTTGGTGCTAGATGAAAGAACGTCTCTCCACTAGCTCAGTTATGAGAGATAAGTGTGTGTGAAAGTCGTACTTCACCTAGCTTTTTTGGAACACAAAGTTTCTTTTCAGTTGCAAACTCCGATCCATACATATATATGGGCAGGTACTAGCTCCAACTCGGTTTTACAGTGAAAACTGCAGGAACTTCAAACCGGCACTAGGAAACAGACTGAGAAGCAGAGAAAAATTGTCTCCTGCAACCGGTTACCTTGGTGCTAGATGAACGAACGTCTCTCCACTTGCTCAGTTCTGAGAGATAATTGTGTGTGAAAGCCGTCCTTCACATAACATGTTGGGAACACAAAGTTTCTTTTTAGTTGCAAACTCCATTCCATACATATATATGGGGAGGTACTAGCTCCAACTCAGTTCTACAGTGAAAACTGCAGGAACTTCAAACTGGCACTAGGAAACAGACTGAGAAGCAGAGAAAATGTGACTCCTGCAACCCGTTCCCTTGGTGCTAGATGAACGAACGTCTCTCCACTTGCTCAGTCCTGAGAGATAATTGTGTGTGAAAGCCGTCCTTCACCTAGCTTGTTGGGAACACAAAGTTTCTTTTCAGTTGCCAACTCCATTCCATACATATATACGGGGAGGTACAAGCTCCAACTCGGTTTTACAGTGAAAACTGCAGGAACTTCAAACCGGCACTAGGAAACAGACTGAGAAAGCAGAGAAATAGTGTCTCCTGCAACCCGTTCCCTTGGTGCTAGATGAACGAACGTCTCACCACTTGCTCAGTTCTGACAGATAAGTGTGTGTGAAAGCCGTCCTTCACCTAGCTTGTTGGGAACACAAAGTTTCTTTTCAGCTGCAAACTCCGATCCATACATTTATATGTGAAGGTACTAGCTCCAACTCGGTTTTACAGTGAAAACTGCAGGAACTTCAAACCGGCACTAGGAAACAGACTGAGAAGCAGAGAAAAATTGTCTCCTGCAAACCGTTCCCTTGGTGCTAGATGAACGAACGTCTCTCCACTTGCTCAGTTCTGAGAGATAATTGTGTGTGAAATCCGTCCTTCACCTAGCTTGTTGGGAACACAAAGTTTCTTTTCAGTTGCAAACTCCATTCCACACATATATAAGGGAATGTACTAGCTCCAACTCGGTTTTACAGTGAAAACTGCAGGAACTTCAAACCAGCACTAGGAAACAGACTGAGAAAGCAGAGAAAAAGAGTCTCCTGCAACTCGTTCCCTTGGTGCTAGATGAACGAACGTCTCTCCACTAGCTCAGTTATGAGAGATAAGTGTGTGTGATAGCCGTCCTTCACCTAGCTTGTTGGGAACACAAAGTTTCTTAGCAGTTGCAGAATCCATTCCATACATATATAAGGGGAGGTACAAACTCCAACTAGGTTTTAAAGTGAAAACTGCAGGAACTTCAAACCGGCACTAGGAAACAGACTGAGAAAGCAGAGAAAAAGTGTCTCCTGCAACCCGTTCCCTTGGTGCTAGATGAACGAACGTCTCTCCACTAGCTCAGTTATGAGAGATAATTGTGTGTGAATGCCGTCCTTCACCTAGATTGTTGGGAACACAAAGTTTCTTTTCAGTTGCAAACTCCATTCCATACATATATATGGGTAGGTACGAGCTCCAACTCGGTTTTACAGTGAAAACTGCAGGAACTTCAAACAGGCACTAGGAAACAGACTGAGAAAGCAGAGAAAAATTGTCTCCTGCAACCCGTTCCCTTGGTGCTAGATGAACGAACGTCTCTCCACTAGCTCAGTTCTGAGAGATAAGTGTGTGTGAAAATCGCACTTCACCTATCTTGTTGGGAACACAAAGTTTCTTTTCAGTTGCAAACTCCATTCCATACATATATATGGGGAGGTACAAGCTCCAATTAAGTTTTACAGTGAAAACTGCAGGATCTTCAAACCGGCACTAGGAAACAGACTGAGAAGTAGAGAAAAAGTGTCTCCTGCAACCCGTACCGTTGGTGCTAGATGAACGAACGTCTCTCCACTTGTTAGGTTCTGAGGGATAAGTGTGTGTGAAAGCCGTCCTTCACCTAGCTTGTTGGGAACACAAAGTTTCTTATCAGTTGCAAAATCCATTCCATACATATATAAGGGGAGGTACAAGCTCCAACTAGGTTTTAAAGTGAAAACTGCAGGAACTTCAAACCAGCATTAGGAAACAGACTGAGAAAGCAGAGAAAAAGTGTCTAATGCAACCCGTTCCCTTGGTGCTAGATGAACGAACGTCTCTCCACTAGCTCAATTATGAGAGATAATTGTGTTGAAAGCAGTTCTTCACCTAGCTTGTTGGGAACACAAAGTTTCTTTTCAGTTGCAAACTCCAGTGCATACATATATAAGGGGAGGTACAAGCTCCAACTCGGTTTTACAGTGAAAACTGCAGGAACTTCCAACAGGCACTAGGAAACAGACTGAGAAAGCAGAGAAATAGTGTCTCCTGCAACCCGTTCCCTTGGTGCTAGATGAACGAAAGTCTCTCCACTTGATCAGTTCTGACAGATAAGTGTGTGTGAAAGCCGTCCTTCACCTAGCTTGTTGGAAACACAAAGTTTCTTTTCAGATGCAAACTCCATTCCATACATATATATGGGGATGTACAAGCTCCAATTAGGTTTTACAGTGAAAACTGCAGGAACTTCATACCGGCACTAGGAAACAGACTGTGAAGCAGAGAAAAAGTGTCTCCTGCAACCCGTTCCCTTGGTGCTAGATGAACGAACGTCTCTCCACTTGCTCAGTTCTGAGGGATAAGTGTGTGTGAAAGCCGTCCTTCACCTACCTTGTTGGGAACACAAAGTTTCTTTTCAGTTGCAAACTCCATTCCATACATATATAAGGGGTGGTAGAAGCTCCAACTAGGTTTTACAGTGAAAACTGCAGGAACTTCAAACCGGCACTAGGAAACAGACTGAGAAAGCAGAGAAATAGTGTCTCCTGCAACCCGTTCCCTTGGTGCTAGATGAACGAACGTCTCTCCAATTGCTAAGTTCTGAGAGATAAGTGTGTGTGAAAGCCGTCCTTCAACTAGCTTGTTGGGAACACAAAGTTTCTTTTGAGTTGCAAACTCCATTCCATACATATATATGGGAAGGTACTAGCTCCAACTCGGTTTTACAGTGAAAACTACAGGAACTTCAAACCGGCACTAGGAAACAGACTGAGAAAGCAGAGAAAAAGTGTCTCCTGCAACTCGTTCCCTTGGTGCTAGATGAACGAACGTCTCTCCACTAGCTCAGTTACGAATAAGTGTGTGTGATAGCCGTCCTTCACCTAGCTTGTTGGGAACACAAAGTTTCTTTTCAGTTGCAAACCCCATTGCATACATATATAAGGGGAGGTACAAGCTCCAACTCGGTTTTACAGTGAAAACTGCAGGAACTTCCAACCGGCACTAGGAAACAGACTGAGAAAGCAGAGAAATAGTGGATCCTGCAACCCGTTCCATTGGTGCTAGATGAACGAACGTCTCTCCACTTGATCAGTTCTGACAGATAAGTGTGTGTGAAAGCCGTCCTTCACCTAGCTTGTTGGGAACACAAAGTTTCTTTTCAGTTGCAAACTCCATTCCATACATACATATGGGGATGTACAAGCTCCCATTAGGTTTTACAGTGAAAACTGCAGGAACATCCAACCGGCACTAGGAAACAGACTGAGAAGCAGAGAAAAAGTGTCTCCAGCAACCCGTTCCATTGGTGCTAGATGAACGAACGTCTCTCCACTTGCTCAGTTCTGAGAAATAAGTGTGTGTGAAAGCCGTCCTTCACCTTGCTTGTTGGGAACACAAACTTTCTTTTCAGTTGCAAACTCCATTCAATACATATATATGGGAAGGTACTAGCTCCAACTCGGTTTTACAGTGAAAACTGCAGGAACTTCAAACCGGCACTAGGAAACAGACTGAGAAAGCAGAGAAAAAGTGTCTCCTGCAACTCGTTCCCTTGGTGCTAGATGAACGAACGTCTCTCCACTAGCTAAGTTAAGAGATAATTGTGTGTGATAGCCGTCCTTCAGCTAGCTTGTTGGGAACACAAAGTTTCTTATCAGTTGCAAAATCCATTCCATACATATATAAGGGGAGGTACAAGGTCCAACTAGGTTTTAAAGTGAAAACTGCAGGAACTTCAAACCGGCACTAGGAAACAGACTGAGAAAGCAGAGAAATAGTGTCTCCTGCAACCCGTTCCCTTGGTGCTAAATGAACGAACGTCTCTCCACTTGCTCAGTTCTGAGAGATAAGTGTGTGTGAAAGCCGTCCTTCACCTAGATTGTTGGGAACACAAAGTTTCTTTTCAGTTGCAAACTCCGATCCATACATATATATGGGGAGGTACTAGCTCCAACTCGGTTTTACAGTGAAAACTGCAGGAACTTCAAACCGGCACTAGGAAACAGACTGAGAAGCAGAGAAAATGTGTTTCCTGCAACCCGTTCCCTTGGTGCTAGATGAACGAACGTCTCTTCGCTTCCTCAGTTCTGAGAGATAAGTGTGTGTGAAAGCCGTCCTTCACCTAGCTTGTTGGGAACACAAAGTTTCTTTTCAGTTGCAAACTCCATTCCATACATATATAAGGGGAGGTACAAGCTAAAACTCGGTTTTACAGTGAAAACTGCAGGAACTTCAAACCGGCACTAGGAAACAGACTGAGAAAGCAGAGAAATAGTGTCTCCTGCAACCCGTTCCCTTGGTGCTCGATGAACGAACGTCTCTCCAATTGCTCAGTTCTGAGAGATAAGTGTGTGTGAAAGCCGTCCTTCACCTAGCTTGTTGGGAACACAAAGTTCATTTTCAGTTGCAAACTCCATTCCATACATATATATGGGAAGGTACTAGCTCCAACTCGGTTTTACAGTGAAAACTGCAGAATTTTCAAACCGGCACTAGGAAACAGACTGAGAATGCAGAGAAAAATTGTCTCCTGCAACTCGTTCCCTTGGTGCTAGATGAACGAATGTATCTCCACTAGTTCAGTTAAGAGATAAGTGTGTGTGATAGCCGTCCTTCACCTAGCTTGTTGGGAACACAATGTTTCTTATCAGTTGCAAAATTAATTCCATACATATGTAAGGGGTGGTACAAGCTCCAACTAGGTTTTAAAGTGAAAACTGCAGGAACTTCAAACCGGCACTAGGAAACAGACTGAGAAAGCAGAGAAATAGTGTGTACTGCAACCCGTTCCCTTGGTGCTAGATGAAGGAACGTCTCTCCACTTGCTCAATTCTGAGAGATAAGTGTGTGTGAAAGCCGTCCTTCACCTAGCTTGTTGGGAACGCAAAGTTTCTTTTCAGTTGCAAACTCCATTCCATACATATATATAGGGAGTTACTAGCTCCAAATCGGTTTTACAGTGAAAACTGCAGGAACTTCATAACGGCACTAGGAAACAGACTGAGAAAGCAGAGAAAAAGTGTCTCCTGCAACCCGTTCCCTTGGTGCTAGATGAACGAACGTCTCTCCACTAGCTCAGTTATGAGAGATAAGTGTGTGTAAAAGCCGTCCTTCACCTAGATTGATGGGAACACAAAGTTTCTTTTCAGTTGCAAACTCCGATCCAAACATATATATGAGGATGTACTAGCTCCAACTCGGTTTTACAGTGAAAACTGCAGAAACTTCAAACCGGCACTAGGAAACAGACTGAGAAAGCAGAGAAAAAGTGTCTCCTGCAACTCGTTCCCTTGGTGCTAGATGAACGAACGTCTCTCCACTAGCTCAGTTAAGAGATAAGTGTGTGTGATAGCCGTCCTTCACCTAGCTTGTTGGGAACACAAAGTTTCTTATCAGTTGCAAAATCCATTCCATACATATATAAGGGGAGGTACAAGGTCCAACTAGGTTTTAAAGTGAAAACTGCAGGAACTTCAAACCGGCACTAGGAAACAGACTGAGAAAGCAGAGAAATAGTGTCTCCTGCAACCCGTTCCCTTGGTGCTAGATGAACGAACGTCTCTCCACTTGCTCAGTTCTGAGAGATAAGTGTGTGTGAAAGCCTTCCTTCACCTAGATTGTTGGGAACACAAAGTTTCTTTTCAGTTGCAAACTCCGATCCATACATATATATGGGGAGGTACTAGCTCCAACTCGGTTTTACAGTGAAAACTGCAGGAACTTCAAACCGGCACTAGGAAACAGACTGAGAAGCAGAGAAGATGTGTTTCCTGCAACCCGTTCCCTTGGTGCTAGATGAACGAACGTCTCTTCGCTTCCTCAGTTCTGAGAGATAAGTGTGTGTGAAAGCCGTCCTTCACCTAGCTTGTTGGGAACACAAAGTTTCTTTTCAGTTGCAAACTCCATTCCATACATATATAAGGGGAGGTACAAGCTAAAACTCGGTTTTACAGTGAAAACTGCAGGAACTTCAAACCGGCACTTGGAAACAGACTGAGAAAGCAGAGAAATAGTGTCTCCTGCAACCCGTTCCCTTGGTGCTCGATGAACGAACGTCTCTCCAATTGCTCAGTTCTGAGAGATAAGTGTGTGTGAAAGCCGTCCTTCACCTAGCTTGTTGGGAACACAAAGTTCATTTTCAGGTGCAAACTCCATTCCATACATATATATGGGAAGGTACTAGCTCCAACTCGGTTTTACAGTGAAAACTGCAGAATTTTCAAACCGGCACTAGGAAACAGACTGAGAATGCAGAGAAAAATTGTCTCCTGCAACTCGTTCCCTTAGTGCTAGATGAACGAATGTATCTCCACTAGTTCAGTTAAGAGATAAGTGTGTGTGATAGCCGTCCTTCACCTAGCTTGTTGGGAACACAAAGTTTCTTATCAGTTGCAAAATTCATTCCATACATATGTAAGGGGTGGTACAAGCTCCAACTAGGTTTTAAAGTGAAAACTGCAGGAACTTCAAACCGGCACTAGGAAACAGACTGAGAAAGCAGAGAAATAGTGTGTACTGCAACCCGTTCCCTTGGTGCTAGATGAAGGAACGTCTCTCCACTTGCTCAGTTCTGAGAGATAAGTGTGTGTGAAAGCCGTCTTTCACCTAGCTTGTTGGGAACACAAAGTTTCTTTTCAGTTGCAAACTCCATTCCATACATATATATAGGGAGTTACTAGCTCCAAATCGGTTTTACAGTGAAAACTGCAGGAACTTCATACCGGCACTAGGAAACAGACTGAGAAAGCAGAGAAAAAGTGTCTCCTGCAACCCGTTCCCTTGGTGCTAGATGAACGAACGTCTCTCCACTAGCTCAGTTATGAGAGATAAGTGTGTGTAAAAGCCGTCCTTCACCTAGATTGATGGGAACACAAAGTTTCTTTTCAGTTGCAAACTCCGATCCAAACATATATATGGGGAGGTACTAGCTCCAACTCGGTTTTACAGTGAAAACTGCAGGAACTTCAAACCGGCACTAGGAAACAGACTGAGAAGTAGAGAAAAAGTGTCTCCTGCCACCGGTTCCTTTGGTGCTAGATGAACGAACGTCTCTCCACTTGCTAAACTCTGAGAGATAATTGTGTGTGAAAGCCGTCCTTCACCTAGCTTGTTGGGAACAAAAAGTTTCTTTTCAGCTGCAAACTCCATTCCATTCATATATATGGGGAGGTACAAGCTCCAACTCGGTTTTACAGTGAAAACTGCAGGAACTTCAAACCGGCACTAGGAAACAGACTGAGAAAGCAGAGAAATAGTGTCTCCTGCAACCCGTTCCATTGGTGCTAGATGAACGAACGTCTCTCCACTTGCTCAGTTCTGAGGGATAAGTGTGTGTGAAAGCCGTCCTTCAAATATCTTGTTGGGAACACAAAGTTTCTTTTCAGTTGCAAACTCCATTCCATACATATATAAGGGGAGGTACAAGCTCCATCTAGGTTTTACAGTGAAAACTGCAGGAACTTCAAACCGACACTAGGAAACAGACTGAGAAAGCAGAGAAATAGTGTCTCCTGCAACCCGTTCCCTTGGTGCTAGATGAACGAACGTCTCTCCACTTGCTCAGTTCTGAGAGATAATTGTGTGTGAAAGCCGTCCTTCACCTAGCTTGTTGGGAACACAAAGTTTATTTTCAGTTGCAAACTCCATTCCATACATATATATGGGAAGGTACTAGCTCCAACTCGGTTTTACAGTGAAAACTGCAGAATTTTCAAAACGGCACTAGGAAACAGACTGAGAATGCAGAGAAAAATTGTCTCCTGCAACTCGTTCCCTTGGTGCTAGATGAACGAATGTCTCTCCACTAGTTAAGTTAAGAGATAAGTGTGTGTGATAGCCGTCCTTCACCTAGCTTGTTGGGAACACAAAGTTTCTTATCAGTTGTAAAATCCATTCCATACATATGTAAGGGGTGGTACAAGCTCCAACTCGGTTTTAAAGTGAAAACTGCAGGAACTTCATACCGGCACTAGGAAACAGACTGAGAAAGCAGAGAAAAAGTGTCTCCTGCAACCTGTTCCATTGGTGCTAGATGAACGAACGTCTCTCCACTAGCTCAGTTATGAGAGATAAGTGTGTGTGAAAGCCGTCCTTCACCTAGATTGTTGGGAACACAAAGTTTCTTTTCAGTTGCAAACTCCGATCCAAACATATATATGGGGAGGTACTAGCTCCAACTCGGTTTTACAGTGAAAACTGCAGGAACTTCAAACCGGCACTAGGAAACAGACTGAGAAGTAGAGAAAAAGTGTCTCCTGCCACCGTTTCCTTAGGTGCTAGATGAACGAACGTCTCTCCACTTGCTAAACTCTGAGAAATAATTGTGTGTGAAAGCCGTCCTTCACCTAGCTTGTTGGGAACACAAAGATTCTTTTCAGCTGCAAACTCCATTCCATTCATATATATGGGGAGGTACAATCTCCAACTCGGTTTTAGAGTGAAAACTGCAGGAACTTCAAACCGGCACTAGGAAACAGACAGAGAAAGCAGAGAAAAAGTGTCTCCTGCAACTCGTTCCCTTGGTGCTAGATGAACGAACGTCTCTCCACTAGCTCAGTTAAGAGATAAGTGTGTGTGATAGCCGTCCTTCAACTAGCTTGTTGGGAACACAAAGTTTCTTATAAGTTGCAAATTCCATTCCATACATATATAAGGGGAGGTACAAGGTCCAACTAGGTTTTAAAGTGAAAACTGCAGGAACTTCAAACCGGCACTAGGAAACAGACTGAGAAAGCAGAGAAATACTGTCTCCTGCAACCCGTTCCCTTGGTGCTAGATGAACGAACGTCTCTCCACTTGCTCAGTTCTGAGAGATAAGTGTGTGTGAAAGTCGTCCTTCACCTAGCTTGTTGGGAACACAAAGTTTCTTTTCAGTTGCAAACTCCATTCCATACATATATATGGGGAGGTACTAGCTCCAACTCGGTTTTACAGTGAAAACTGCAGGAACTTCAAACCGGCACTAGGAAACAGACTGAGAAGCAGAGAAAAAGTGTCTCCTGCAACCCGTTCCATTGGTGCTAGATGAACGATCGTCTCTCCACTTGCTCAGTTCTGAGGGATAAGTGTGTGTGAAAGCCGTCCTTCACCTAGCTTGTTGGGAACACAAAGTTTCTTTTCAGTTGCAAACTCCATTCCATACATATATAAGGGGAGGTACAAGCTCCATCTAGGTTTTACAGTGAAAACTGCAGGAACTTCAACCCGGCACTAGGAAACAGACTGAGAAAGCAGAGAAATAGTGTCTCCTGCAAACCGTTCCCTTGGTGCTAGATGAACGAGCGTCTCTCCACTTGCTCAGTTCTGAGAGATAAGTGTGTTTGAAAGCGGTCCTTCACCCAGCTTGTTGGGAACACAAAGTTTCTTTTCAGTTGCAAACTCCATTCCATACATATATATGGGGAGGTACTAGCTCCAACTCGGTTTTACAGTGAAAACTGCAGGAACTTCAAACCGGCACTAGGAAACAGACTGAGAAACAGAGAAAAAGTGTCTCCTGCAACCCGTTCCCTTGGTGCTAGATGAACGAACGTCTCTCCAGTTGCTCAGTTCTGAGACTTAAGTGTGTGTGAAAGCCGTCCTTCACCTAGCTTGTTGGGAACACAAAGTTTCTTTTCACTTGTAAACTCCATTCCACAGATATATATGGGTAGGTACAAGCTCCAACTCGTTTTTACAGTGAAAAATGCAGGAACATCAAACCAGCACTACGAAACAGACTGAGAAAGCAGAGAAAAAGTGACTCCTGCAACCCGTTCCCTTGGTGCTAGATGAACGAAAGTCTCTCCACTTGCTCAGTTCTGAGAGATAAGTGTGTGTGAAAGCCGTCCTTCACCTAGCTTGTTGGGAACACAAAGTTTATTTTCAGTTGCAAACTCCATTCCATACATATATTTGGGGAGGTACTAGCTCTAACTCGGTTTTACAGGGAAAACTGCAGGAAATTCAAATCGGCACTAGGAAACAGACTGAGAAAGCAGAGAAAATGGGTCCCTGCAAACCGTTCCCTTGGTGCTAGATGAACGAACGTCTCTCCACTTGCTCAGTTCTGAGAGATAAGTGTGTGTGAAAGCCGTCCTTCACCTAGCTTGTTGGGAACACAAAGTTTCTTTTCAGTTGCAAACTAGATATACATACATATATATGGGAAGGTACTAGCTCCAACTCGGTTTTACAGTGAAAACTGCAGGAACTTCAAACCGGCACTAGGAAACAGACTGAGAAAGCAGAGAAAAAATGTCTCCTGCAACCCTTTCCCTTGGTGCTAGATGAACGAACGTCTCTCCACTTGCTCAGTTCTGAGAGATAAGTGTGTTTGAAAGCCGTCCTTCACCTAGCTTGTTGGGAACACAAAGTTTCTTTTCAGTTGCAAACTCCATTCCATACATATATATGGGGAGGTACAAGCTCCAACTTGGTTTTACAGTGAAAACTGCAGGAACTTCAAACCGGCACTAGGAAACAGACTGAGAAAGCAGAGAAAAAGTGTCTCCTGCAACCCGTTCCCTTGGTGCTAGATGAACGAACGTCTCTCCACTTGCTCAGTTCTGAGACTTAAGTGTGTGTGAAAGCCGTACTTCACCTAGCTTGTTGGGAATACAAAGTTTCTTTTCACTTGTAAACTCCATTCCACACATATATATGGGGAGGTACAAGCTCTAACTCGGTTTTACAGTGAAAATTGCAGGAACTTCAAACAGGCACTAGGAAACAGACTGAGAAAGCAGAGAAAAAGTGTCTCCTGCAACCCGTTCCCTTGGTGCTAGAGGAACGAACGTCTCTTCACTTGCTCAGTTCTGACAGATAAGTGTGTGAAAGCCGTCCTTCACCTAGCTTGTTGGGAACACAAAGTTTCTTTTCAGTTGCAAACTAGATATCCATAAATATATATGGGGAGGTACAAGCTCCAACTCTGTTTTACAGTGAAAACTGCAGGAACTTCAAACCGGCACTAGGAAACAGACTGAGAAAGCAGAGAAAAAGTGTCTCCTGCAACCCGTTCCCTTGGTGTTAGATGAACGAACGTCTCTCCACTTGCTGAGTTCTGAGAGATAAGTGTGTGTGAAACCGTCCTTCACCTAGCTTGTTGGGAACACAAAGTTTCTTTTCAGTTGCAAACTCCATTCCATACATATATATGGGAATGTACTAGCTCCAACTCGGTTTTACAGTGAAAACTGCAGGAACTTCAAACCAGCACTAGGAAACAATCTGAGAAAGCAGAGAAAAAGTGTCTCCTGCAACTCGTTCCCTTGGTGCTAGATGAACGAACGTCTCTCCACTAGCTCAGTTATGATAGATAAGTGTGTGTGATAGCCGTCCTTCACCTAGCTTGTTGGGAACACAAAGTTTCTTATCAGTTGCAAAATCTATTCCATACTTATATACGGGGAGGTACAAGCTCCAACTAGTTTTAAAAGTGAAAACTGCAGGAACTTCAAACCGGCACTAGGAAACAGACTGAGAAAGCAGAGAAAAAGTGTCTAATGCAAACCGTTCCCTTGGTGCTAGATGAACGAACGTCTCTCCACTAGCTCAGTTATGAGAGATAATTGTGTGTGAATGCCGTCCTTCACCTAGATTGTTGGGAACACAAAGTTTCTTTTCAGTTGCAAACTCCATTCCATACATATATATGGGGAGGTACTAGCTCCAACTCGGTTTTACAGTGAAAACTGCAGGAACTTCAAACCTGCACTAGGAAACAGACTGAGAAAGCAGAGAAAAAGTGTCTCCTGCAACCCGTTACCTTGGTGCTAGATGAAAGAACGTCTCTCCACTAGCTCAGTTATGAGAGATAAGTGTGTGTGAAAGTCGTACTTCACCTAGCTTTTTTGGAACACAAAGTTTCTTTTCAGTTGCAAACTCCGATCCATACATATATATGGGGAGGTACTAGCTCCAACTCGGTTTTACAGTGAAAACTGCAGGAACTTCAAACCGGCACTAGGAAACAGACTGAGAAGCAGAGAAAAATTGTCTCCTGCAACCGGTTACCTTGGTGCTAGATGAACGAACGTCTCTCCACTTGCTCAGTTCTGAGAGATAATTGTGTGTGAAAGCCGTCCTTCACATAACATGTTGGGAACACAAAGTTTCTTTTTAGTTGCAAACTCCATTCCATACATATATATGGGGAGGTACTAGCTCCAACTCAGTTCTACAGTGAAAACTGCAGGAACTTCAAACTGGCACTAGGAAACAGACTGAGAAGCAGAGAAAATGTGACTCCTGCAACCCGTTCCCTTGGTGCTAGATGAACGAACGTCTCTCCACTTGCTCAGTCCTGAGAGATAATTGTGTGTGAAAGCCGTCCTTCACCTAGCTTGTTGGGAACACAAAGTTTCTTTTCAGTTGCCAACTCCATTCCATACATATATACGGGGAGGTACAAGCTCCAACTCGGTTTTACAGTGAAAACTGCAGGAACTTCAAACCGGCACTAGGAAACAGACTGAGAAAGCAGAGAAATAGTGTCTCCTGCAACCCGTTCCCTTGGTGCTAGATGAACGAACGTCTCACCACTTGCTCAGTTCTGACAGATAAGTGTGTGTGAAAGCCGTCCTTCACCTAGCTTGTTGGGAACACAAAGTTTCTTTTCAGTTGCAAACTCCGATCCATACATTTATATGTGAAGGTACTAGCTCCAACTCGGTTTTACAGTGAAAACTGCAGGAACTTCAAACCGGCACTAGGAAACAGACTGAGAAGCAGAGAAAAATTGTCTCCTGCAAACCGTTCCCTTGGTGCTAGATGAACGAACGTCTCTCCACTTGCTCAGTTCTGAGAGATAATTGTGTGTGAAATCCGTCCTTCACCTAGCTTGTTGGGAACACAAAGTTTCTTTTCAGTTGCAAACTCCATTCCACACATATATAAGGGAATGTACTAGCTCCAACTCGGTTTTACAGTGAAAACTGCAGGAACTTCAAACCAGCACTAGGAAACAGACTGAGAAAGCAGAGAAAAAGAGTCTCCTGCAACTCGTTCCCTTGGTGCTAGATGAACGAACGTCTCTCCACTAGCTCACTTATGAGAGATAAGTGTGTGTGATAGCCGTCCTTCACCTAGCTTGTTGGGAACACAAAGTTTCTTAGCAGTTGCAGAATCCATTCCATACATATATAAGGGGAGGTACAAACTCCAACTAGGTTTTAAAGTGAAAACTGCAGGAACTTCAAACCGGCACTAGGAAACAGACTGAGAAAGCAGAGAAAAAGTGTCTCCTGCAACCCGTTCCCTTGGTGCTAGATGAACGAACGTCTCTCCACTAGCTCAGTTATGAGAGATAATTGTGTGTGAATGCCGTCCTTCACCTAGATTGTTGGGAACACAAAGTTTCTTTTCAGTTGCAAACTCCATTCCATACATATATATGGGTAGGTACGAGCTCCAACTCGGTTTTACAGTGAAAACTGCAGGAACTTCAAACAGGCACTAGGAAACAGACTGAGAAAGCAGAGAAAAATTGTCTCCTGCAACCCGTTCCCTTGGTGCTAGATGAACGAACGTCTCTCCACTAGCTCAGTTCTGAGAGATAAGTGTGTGTGAAAATCGCACTTCACCTATCTTGTTGGGAACACAAAGTTTCTTTTCAGTTGCAAACTCCATTCCATACATATATATGGGGAGGTACAAGCTCCAATTAAGTTTTACAGTGAAAACTGCAGGATCTTCAAACCGGCACTAGGAAACAGACTGAGAAGTAGAGAAAAAGTGTCTCCTGCAACCCGTACCGTTGGTGCTAGATGAACGAACGTCTCTCCACTTGTTAGGTTCTGAGGGATAAGTGTGTGTGAAAGCCGTCCTTCACCTAGCTTGTTGGGAACACAAAGTTTCTTATCAGTTGCAAAATCCATTCCATACATATATAAGGGGAGGTACAAGCTCCAACTAGGTTTTAAAGTGAAAACTGCAGGAACTTCAAACCAGCATTAGGAAACAGACTGAGAAAGCAGAGAAAAAGTGTCTAATGCAACCCGTTCCCTTGGTGCTAGATGAACGAACGTCTCTCCACTAGCTCAATTATGAGAGATAATTGTGTTGAAAGCAGTTCTTCACCTAGCTTGTTGGGAACACAAAGTTTCTTTTCAGTTGCAAACTCCAGTGCATACATATATAAGGGGAGGTACAAGCTCCAACTCGGTTTTACAGTGAAAACTGCAGGAACTTCCAACAGGCACTAGGAAACAGACTGTGAAGCAGAGAAAAAGTGTCTCCTGCAACCCGTTCCCTTGGTGCTAGATGAACGAACGTCTCTCCACTTGCTCAGTTCTGAGGGATAAGTGTGTGTGAAAGCCGTCCTTCACCTACCTTGTTGGGAACACAAAGTTTCTTTTCAGTTGCAAACTCCATTCCATACATATATAAGGGGTGGTAGAAGCTCCAACTAGGTTTTACAGTGAAAACTGCAGGAACTTCAAACCGGCACTAGGAAACAGACTGAGAAAGCAGAGAAATAGTGTCTCCTGCAACCCGTTCCCTTGGTGCTAGATGAACGAACGTCTCTCCAATTGCTAAGTTCTGAGAGATAAGTGTGTGTGAAAGCCGTCCTTCAACTAGCTTGTTGGGAACACAAAGTTTCTTTTGAGTTGCAAACTCCATTCCATACATATATATGGGAAGGTACTAGCTCCAACTCGGTTTTACAGTGAAAACTACAGGAACTTCAAACCGGCACTAGGAAACAGACTGAGAAAGCAGAGAAAAAGTGTCTCCTGCAACTCGTTCCCTTGGTGCTAGATGAACGAACGTCTCTCCACTAGCTCAGTTACGAATAAGTGTGTGTGATAGCCGTCCTTCACCTAGCTTGTTGGGAACACAAAGTTTCTTTTCAGTTGCAAACCCCATTGCATACATATATAAGGGGAGGTACAAGCTCCAACTCGGTTTTACAGTGAAAACTGCAGGAACTTCCAACCGGCACTAGGAAACAGACTGAGAAAGCAGAGAAATAGTGGATCCTGCAACCCGTTCCATTGGTGCTAGATGAACGAACGTCTCTCCACTTGATCAGTTCTGACAGATAAGTGTGTGTGAAAGCCGTCCTTCACCTAGCTTGTTGGGAACACAAAGTTTCTTTTCAGTTGCAAACTCCATTCCATACATACATATGGGGATGTACAAGCTCCAATTAGGTTTTACAGTGAAAACTGCAGGAACATCCAACCGGCACTAGGAAACAGACTGAGAAGCAGAGAAAAAGTGTCTCCAGCAACCCGTTCCATTGGTGCTAGATGAACGAACGTCTCTCCACTTGCTCAGTTCTGAGAGATAAGTGTGTGTGAAAGCCGTCCTTCACCTTGCTTGTTGGGAACACAAACTTTCTTTTCAGTTGCAAACTCCATTCCATACATATATATGGGAAGGTACTAGCTCCAACTCGGTTTTACAGTGAAAACTGCAGGAACTTCAAACCGGCACTAGGAAACAGACTGAGAAAGCAGAGAAAAAGTGTCTCCTGCAACTCGTTCCCTTGGTGCTAGATGAACGAACGTCTCTCCACTAGCTAAGTTAAGAGATAATTGTGTGTGATAGCCGTCCTTCAGCTAGCTTGTTGGGAACACAAAGTTTCTTATCAGTTGCAAAATCCATTCCATACATATATAAGGGGAGGTACAAGGTCCAACTAGGTTTTAAAGTGAAAACTGCAGGAACTTCAAACCGGCACTAGGAAACAGACTGAGAAAGCAGAGAAATAGTGTCTCCTGCAACCCGTTCCCTTGGTGCTAAATGAACGAACGTCTCTCCACTTGCTCAGTTCTGAGAGATAAGTGTGTGTGAAAGCCGTCCTTCACCTAGATTGTTGGGAACACAAAGTTTCTTTTCAGTTGCAAACTCCGATCCATACATATATATGGGGAGGTACTAGCTCCAACTCGGTTTTACAGTGAAAACTGCAGGAACTTCAAACCGGCACTAGGAAACAGACTGAGAAGCAGAGAAAATGTGTTTCCTGCAACCCGTTCCCTTGGTGCTAGATGAACGAACGTCTCTTCGCTTCCTCAGTTCTGAGAGATAAGTGTGTGTGAAAGCCGTCCTTCACCTAGCTTGTTGGGAACACAAAGTTTCTTTTCAGTTGCAAACTCCATTCCATACATATATAAGGGGAGGTACAAGCTAAAACTCGGTTTTACAGTGAAAACTGCAGGAAC
Source organism: Camelus bactrianus (assembly GCF_048773025.1). NCBI lineage: Eukaryota > Metazoa > Chordata > Mammalia > Artiodactyla > Camelidae > Camelus > Camelus bactrianus. The sequence goes on along the minus strand of NC_133539.1, from coordinate 136,172,476 downwards.
TTCAAACCGGCACTAGGAAACAGACTGAGAAAGCAGAGAAATAGTGTCTCCTGCAACCCGTTCCCTTGGTGCTCGATGAACGAACGTCTCTCCAATTGCTCAGTTCTGAGAGATAAGTGTGTGTGAAAGCCGTCCTTCACCTAGCTTGTTGGGAACACAAAGTTCATTTTCAGTTGCAAACTCCATTCCATACATATATATGGGAAGATACTAGCTCCAACTCGGTTTTACAGTGAAAACTGCAGAATTTTCAAACCGGCACTAGGAAACAGACTGAGAATGCAGAGAAAAATTGTCTCCTGCAACTCGTTCCCTTGGTGCTAGATGAACGAATGTATCTCCACTAGTTCAGTTAAGAGATAAGTGTGTGTGATAGCCGTCCTTCACCTAGCTTGTTGGGAACACAATGTTTCTTATCAGTTGCAAAATTAATTCCATACATATGTAAGGGGTGGTACAAGCTCCAACTAGGTTTTAAAGTGAAAACTGCAGGAACTTCAAACCGGCACTAGGAAACAGACTGAGAAAGCAGAGAAATAGTGTGTACTGCAACCCGTTCCCTTGGTGCTAGATGAAGGAACGTCTCTCCACTTGCTCAATTCTGAGAGATAAGTGTGTGTGAAAGCCGTCCTTCACCTAGCTTGTTGGGAACGCAAAGTTTCTTTTCAGTTGCAAACTCCATTCCATACATATATATAGGGAGTTACTAGCTCCAAATCGGTTTTACAGTGAAAACTGCAGGAACTTCATAACGGCACTAGGAAACAGACTGAGAAAGCAGAGAAAAAGTGTCTCCTGCAACCCGTTCCCTTGGTGCTAGATGAACGAACGTCTCTCCACTAGCTCAGTTATGATAGATAAGTGTGTGTAAAAGCCGTCCTTCACCTAGATTGATGGGAACACAAAGTTTCTTTTCAGTTGCAAACTCCGATCCAAACATATATATGAGGATGTACTAGCTCCAACTCGGTTTTACAGTGAAAACTGCAGGAACTTCAAACCGGCACTAGGAAACAGACTGAGAAAGCAGAGAAAAAGTGTCTCCTGCAACTCGTTCCCTTGGTGCTAGATGAACGAACGTCTCTCCACTAGCTCAGTTAAGAGATAAGTGTGTGTGATAGCCGTCCTTCACCTAGCTTGTTGGGAACACAAAGTTTCTTATCAGTTGCAAAATCCATTCCATACATATATAAGGGGAGGTACAAGGTCCAACTAGGTTTTAAAGTGAAAACTGCAGGAACTTCAAACCGGCACTAGGAAACAGACTGAGAAAGCAGAGAAATAGTGTCTCCTGCAACCCGTTCCCTTGGTGCTAGATGAACGAACGTCTCTCCACTTGCTCAGTTCTGAGAGATAAGTGTGTGTGAAAGCCTTCCTTCACCTAGATTGTTGGGAACACAAAGTTTCTTTTCAGTTGCAAACTCCGATCCATACATATATATGGGGAGGTACTAGCTCCAACTCGGTTTTACAGTGAAAACTGCAGGAACTTCAAACCGGCACTAGGAAACAGACTGAGAAGCAGAGAAGATGTGTTTCCTGCAACCCGTTCCCTTGGTGCTAGATGAACGAACGTCTCTTCGCTTCCTCAGTTCTGAGAGATAAGTGTGTGTGAAAGCCGTCCTTCACCTAGCTTGTTGGGAACACAAAGTTTCTTTTCAGTTGCAAACTCCATTCCATACATATATAAGGGGAGGTACAAGCTAAAACTCGGTTTTACAGTGAAAACTGCAGGAACTTCAAACCGGCACTTGGAAACAGACTGAGAAAGCAGAGAAATAGTGTCTCCTGCAACCCGTTCCCTTGGTGCTCGATGAACGAACGTCTCTCCAATTGCTCAGTTCTGAGAGATAAGTGTGTGTGAAAGCCGTCCTTCACCTAGCTTGTTGGGAACACAAAGTTCATTTTCAGGTGCAAACTCCATTCCATACATATATATGGGAAGGTACTAGCTCCAACTCGGTTTTACAGTGAAAACTGCAGAATTTTCAAACCGGCACTAGGAAACAGACTGAGAATGCAGAGAAAAATTGTCTCCTGCAACTCGTTCCCTTAGTGCTAGATGAACGAATGTATCTCCACTAGTTCAGTTAAGAGATAAGTGTGTGTGATAGCCGTCCTTCACCTAGCTTGTTGGGAACACAAAGTTTCTTATCAGTTGCAAAATTCATTCCATACATATGTAAGGGGTGGTACAAGCTCCAACTAGGTTTTAAAGTGAAAACTGCAGGAACTTCAAACCGGCACTAGGAAACAGACTGAGAAAGCAGAGAAATAGTGTGTACTGCAACCCGTTCCCTTGGTGCTAGATGAAGGAACGTCTCTCCACTTGCTCAGTTCTGAGAGATAAGTGTGTGTGAAAGCCGTCCTTCACCTAGCTTGTTGGGAACACAAAGTTTCTTTTCAGTTGCAAACTCCATTCCATACATATATATAGGGAGTTACTAGCTCCAAATCGGTTTTACAGTGAAAACTGCAGGAACTTCATACCGGCACTAGGAAACAGACTGAGAAAGCAGAGAAAAAGTGTCCCCTGCAACCCGTTCCCTTGGTGCTAGATGAACGAACGTCTCTCCACTAGCTCAGTTATGAGAGATAAGTGTGTGTAAAAGCCGTCCTTCACCTAGATTGATGGGAACACAAAGTTTCTTTTCAGTTGCAAACTCCGATCCAAACATATATATGGGGAGGTACTAGCTCCAACTCGGTTTTACAGTGAAAACTGCAGGAACTTCAAACCGGCACTAGGAAACAGACTGAGAAGTAGAGAAAAAGTGTCTCCTGCCACCGGTTCCTTTGGTGCTAGATGAACGAACGTCTCTCCACTTGCTAAACTCTGAGAGATAATTGTGTGTGAAAGCCGTCCTTCACCTAGCTTGTTGGGAACAAAAAGTTTCTTTTCAGCTGCAAACTCCATTCCATTCATATATATGGGGAGGTACAAGCTCCAACTCGGTTTTACAGTGAAAACTGCAGGAACTTCAAACCGGCACTAGGAAACAGACTGAGAAAGCAGAGAAATAGTGTCTCCTGCAACCCGTTCCATTGGTGCTAGATGAACGAACGTCTCTCCACTTGCTCAGTTCTGAGGGATAAGTGTGTGTGAAAGCCGTCCTTCAAATATCTTGTTGGGAACACAAAGTTTCTTTTCAGTTGCAAACTCCATTCCATACATATATAAGGGGAGGTACAAGCTCCATCTAGGTTTTACAGTGAAAACTGCAGGAACTTCAAACCGACACTAGGAAACAGACTGAGAAAGCAGAGAAATAGTGTCTCCTGCAACCCGTTCCCTTGGTGCTAGATGAACGAACGTCTCTCCACTTGCTCAGTTCTGAGAGATAATTGTGTGTGAAAGCCGTCCTTCACCTAGCTTGTTGGGAACACAAAGTTTATTTTCAGTTGCAAACTCCATTCCATACATATATATGGGAAGGTACTAGCTCCAACTCGGTTTTACAGTGAAAACTGCAGAATTTTCAAAACGGCACTAGGAAACAGACTGAGAATGCAGAGAAAAATTGTCTCCTGCAACTCGTTCCCTTGGTGCTAGATGAACGAATGTCTCTCCACTAGTTAAGTTAAGAGATAAGTGTGTGTGATAGCCGTCCTTCACCTAGCTTGTTGGGAACACAAAGTTTCTTATCAGTTGTAAAATCCATTCCATACATATGTAAGGGGTGGTACAAGCTCCAACTCGGTTTTAAAGTGAAAACTGCAGGAACTTCATACCGGCACTAGGAAACAGAATGAGAAAGCAGAGAAAAAGTGTCTCCTGCAACCTGTTCCATTGGTGCTAGATGAACGAACGTCTCTCCACTAGCTCAGTTATGAGAGATAAGTGTGTGTGAAAGCCGTCCTTCACCTAGATTGTTGGGAACACAAAGTTTCTTTTCAGTTGCAAACTCCGATCCAAACATATATATGGGGAGGTACTAGCTCCAACTCGGTTTTACAGTGAAAACTGCAGGAACTTCAAACCGGCACTAGGAAACAGACTGAGAAGTAGAGAAAAAGTGTCTCCTGCCACCGTTTCCTTAGGTGCTAGATGAACGAACGTCTCTCCACTTGCTAAACTCTGAGAAATAATTGTGTGTGAAAGCCGTCCTTCACCTAGCTTGTTGGGAACACAAAGATTCTTTTCAGCTGCAAACTCCATTCCATTCATATATATGGGGAGGTACAATCTCCAACTCGGTTTTAGAGTGAAAACTGCAGGAACTTCAAACCGGCACTAGGAAACAGACAGAGAAAGCAGAGAAAAAGTGTCTCCTGCAACTCGTTCCCTTGGTGCTAGATGAACGAACGTCTCTCCACTAGCTCAGTTAAGAGATAAGTGTGTGTGATAGCCGTCCTTCAACTAGCTTGTTGGGAACACAAAGTTTCTTATAAGTTGCAAATTCCATTCCATACATATATAAGGGGAGGTACAAGGTCCAACTAGGTTTTAAAGTGAAAACTGCAGGAACTTCAAACCGGCACTAGGAAACAGACTGAGAAAGCAGAGAAATACTGTCTCCTGCAACCCGTTCCCTTGGTGCTAGATGAACGAACGTCTCTCCACTTGCTCAGTTCTGAGAGATAAGTGTGTGTGAAAGTCGTCCTTCACCTAGCTTGTTGGGAACACAAAGTTTCTTTTCAGTTGCAAACTCCATTCCATACATATATATGGGGAGGTACTAGCTCCAACTCGGTTTTACAGTGAAAACTGCAGGAACTTCAAACCGGCACTAGGAAACAGACTGAGAAGCAGAGAAAAAGTGTCTCCTGCAACCCGTTCCATTGGTGCTAGATGAACGATCGTCTCTCCACTTGCTCAGTTCTGAGGGATAAGTGTGTGTGAAAGCCGTCCTTCACCTAGCTTGTTGGGAACACAAAGTTTCTTTTCAGTTGCAAACTCCATTCCATACATATATAAGGGGAGGTACAAGCTCCATCTAGGTTTTACAGTGAAAACTGCAGGAACTTCAACCCGGCACTAGGAAACAGACTGAGAAAGCAGAGAAATAGTGTCTCCTGCAAACCGTTCCCTTGGTGCTAGATGAACGAGCGTCTCTCCACTTGCTCAGTTCTGAGAGATAAGTGTGTTTGAAAGCGGTCCTTCACCCAGCTTGTTGGGAACACAAAGTTTCTTTTCAGTTGCAAACTCCATTCCATACATATATATGGGGAGGTACTAGCTCCAACTCGGTTTTACAGTGAAAACTGCAGGAACTTCAAACCGGCACTAGGAAACAGACTGAGAAACAGAGAAAAAGTGTCTCCTGCAACCCGTTCCCTTGGTGCTAGATGAACGAACGTCTCTCCACTTGCTCAGTTCTGAGACTTAAGTGTGTGTGAAAGCCGTCCTTCACCTAGCTTGTTGGGAACACAAAGTTTCTTTTCACTTGCAAACTCCATTCCACACATATATATGGGGAGGTAGAAGCTCCAACTCGGTTTTACACTGAAAACTGCAGGTACTTCAAACCGGCACTAGGAAACAGACTGAGAAAGCAGAGAAAAAGTGTCTCCTGCAACTCGTTCCCTTGGTGCTAGATGAACGAACGTCTCTCCACTAGCTCAATTATGAGAGATAATTGTGTGTGAAAGCCGTCCTTCACCTAGATTGTTGGGAACACAAAGTTTCTTTTCAGTTGCAAACTCCAATCCATACATTTATATGGGGAGGAACTAGCTCCAACTCGGTTTTACAGTGAAAACTGTAGGAACTTCAAACCGGCACTAGGAAACAGACTGAGAAGCAGAGAAAAATTGTCTCCTGCAACCGGTTCCATTGGTGCTAGATGAACGAACGTCTCTCCACTTGCTATGTTCTGAGAGATAATTGTGTGTGAAAGCCGCCCTTCACCTAGATTGTGGGGAACACAAAGTTTCTTTTCAGTTGCAAACTCCATTCCACACATATATATGGGGAGGTACTAGCTTCAACTCGGTTTTACAGTGAAAACTGGAAGAACTTCAAAGCGGCACTAGGAAACAGACTGAGAAGCAGAGAAAAATTGTCTCCTGCAACCCGTTCCCTTGGTGCTAGATGAACGAACGTCTCTCCACTTGCTCAGTTCTGAGAGATAATTGTGTGTGAAAGCCGTCCTTCACATAGCTTGTTGGGAACACAAAGTTTCTTTCCAGTTGCAAACTCCATTCCATACATATATATGGGGAGGTACTAGCTCCAACTCGGTTTTACAGTGAAAACTGCAGGAACTTCAAACCGGCACTAGGAAACAGACTGAGGAAGCAGAGAAAAAGTGTCTCCTGCAACCCGTTCCCTTGGTGCTAGGTGAACGAACGTCTCACTTCTTGCTCAGTTCTGAGAGATAAGTGTGTGTGAAAGCCGTCCTTCACCTAGCTTGTTGGGAACACAAAGTTTCTTTTCAGTTGCAAACTAGATTTCCATACATATATATGGGGAGGTAGAAGCTCCAACTCGGTTTTACAGTGAAAACTGCAGGAAGTTCAAACCGGCACTAGGAAACAGACTGAGAATGCTGAGAAAAAGTGTCTCCTGCAACCCGTTCCCTTGGTGCTAGATGAACGAACGTCTCTCCACTTGCTCAGTTATGAGAGATAAGTGTGTGTGAAAGCCGTCCTTCACCTAGCTTGTTGGGAACACAAAGTTTCTTTTCAGTTGCAAACTCCATTCCATACATATATATGGGGAGGTACTAGCTCCAACTCGGTTTTACAGTGAGAACTGCAGGAACTTTAAACCGGCACTACGAAACAGACTGAGAAAGCAGAGAAAAAGTGTCTCCTGCAACAGGTTCCCTTGGTGCTAGATGAACGAACGTCTCTCCACTTGCTCAGTTATGAGAGATAAGTGTGTGTGAAAGCCGTCCTTCACCTAGCTTGTTGGGAACACAAAGTTTCTTTTCACTTGCAAACTCCATTCCACACATATATATCGGGAGGTAGAAACTCCAACTCGGTTTTACAGTGAAAAATGCAGGTACTTCAAACCGGCACTAGGAAACAGACAGAGAAGAATAGAAAAATTGACCCCTGCAACCCGTTCCCTTGGTGCTAGATGAACGAAAGAATCTCCACTTGCTCAGTTATGAGAGACAAGTGTGTGTGTAAGCCGTCCTTCAACTAGCTTGTTGGGAACACAAAGTTTCTTTTCAGATGCTAACTCCATTCCATACATATATATGGGGAGGTACAAGCTCCAACTCGGTTTTACAGTGAAAACTGCAGGAACTTAAAACCGGCACTAGGAAACAGACTGAGAAAGCAGAGAAAAAGTGTCTCCTGCAACCCGTTCCCTTGGTGCTAGATGAACGAACGTCTCTCCACTTGCTCAGTTCTGAGAGATAAATGTGTGTGAAATCCGTACTTCACCTAGATTGTTGGGAACACAAAGTTTCTTTTCACTTGCAAACTCCAATCCACACATATATATGGGGAGGTAGAAGCTCCAATTCGGTTTTACACTGAAAACTGCAGGTACTTCAAACCGGCACTAGGAATCAGACTGAGAAGCAGAGAAAAAGTGTCTCCTGCCACCGGTTCCTTTGGTGCTAGAAGAACGAACGTCTCTCCACTTGCTAAACTCTGAGAGATAATTGTGTGTGAAAGCCGTCCTTCACCTAGCTTGTTGGGAACACAAAGTTTCTTTTCAGCTGCAAACTCCATTCCATTCATATATATGGGGAGGTACAAGCTCCAACTCGGTTTACAGTGAAAACTGCAGGAACTTCAAACCGGCACTAGGAAACAGACTGAGAAAGCAGAGAAATACTGTCTCCTGCAACCCGTTCCCTTGGTGCTCGATGAACGAACGTCTCTCCACTTGCTCAGTTCTGAGAGATAAGTGTGTGTGAAAGACGTCCTTCACGTAACTTGTTGGGAACACAAAGTTTCTTTTCAGTTGCAAACTCCATTCCATACATATATATGGGGAGGTACTAGCTGCAACTCGGTTTTACAGTGAAAACTGCAGGAACTTCCAACCGGCACTAGGAAACAGACTGAGAAAGCAGAGAAAAAGTGTCTCCTGCAACCCGTTCCCTTGATGCTAGATGAACGAACGTCTCTCCACTTGCTCAGTTCTGACAGATAAGTGTGTGTGAAAGCCGTCCTTCACCTAGGTTGTTGGGAACACATAGTTTCTTTTCAGTTGCAAACTCCATTCCATACATATATATGGGGATGTACAAGCTCCAATTAGGTTTTACAGTGAAAACTGCAGGAACATCAAACCGGCACTAGGAAACAGACTGAGAATCAGAGAAAAATTGTCTCCTGCAACCCGTTCCATTGGTGCTAGATGAACGAACGTCTCTCCACTTGCTCAGTTCTGAGAGATAAGTGTGTGTGAAAGCCGTCCTTCACATAGCTTGTTGGGAACACAAAGATTATTTTCAGTTGCAAACTCCATTCTATACAAATATATGGGGAGGTACTAGCTCAAAATCGGTTCTACAGTGAAAACTGCAGGAACTTCAAACAGGCACTAGGAAACAGACTGAGAAGCAGAGAAAAAGTGTCTCCTGCAACCCGTTCCCTTGATGCTAGATGAACGAACGTCTCTCCACTTGCTCAGTTCTGACAAATAAGTGTGTGTGAAAGCCGTCCTTCACCTAGGTTGTTGGGAACACAAAGTTTCTTTTCAGTTGCAAACTCCATTCCATACATATATATGGGGATGTACAAGCTCCAATTAGGTTTTACAGTGAAAACTGCAGGAACATCAAACCGGCACTAGGAAACAGACTGAGAATCAGAGAAAAATTGTCTCCTGCAACCCGTTCCATTGGTGCTAGATGAACGAACGTCTCTCCACTTGCTCAGTTCTGAGAGATAAGTGTGTGTGAAAGCCGTCCTTCACATAGCTTGTTGGGAACACAAAGATTATTTTCAGTTGCAAACTCCATTCTATACATATATATGGGGAGGTACTAGCTCAAAATCGGTTCTACAGTGAAAACTGCAGGAACTTCAAACAGGCACTAGGAAACAGACTGAGAAGCAGAGAAAAAGTGTCTCCTGCAACCCTTTCCCTTGGTGCTAGATGAACGAACGTCTCTCCACTTGCTCAATTCTGAGAGAAAAGTGTGTGTGAAAGCCGTCCTTCACCTAGCTTGTTGGGAACACAAAGATTCTTTTCAGTTGCAAACTCCAATCCATACATATATAAGGAGAGGTACAAGCTCCAACTCGGTTTTACAGTGAAAACTGCAGGAACTTCAAACCGGCATTAGGAAACAGACTGAGAAAGCAGAGAAAAAGTATCTCCTGCAACCCGTTCCTTTGGTGCTAGATGAACGAACGTCTCTCCCCTTGCTCAGTTCTGAGAGTTAAATGTGTGTGAAAGCCGTCCTTCACCAAGCTTGTTGGGAACACAAAGTTTCTTTTCACTTGCAAACTCCATTCCACACATATATATGTGGAGGTACAAGCTCCAACTCGGTTTTACAGTGAAAACTGCAGGTACTTCAAACCGGCACTAGGAAACAGACTGAGAATGCAGAGAAAAAGTGTCTCCTGCAACCCGTTCCCTTGGTGCTAGATGAACGAACGTCTCTCCACTAGCTCAGTTCTGAGAGATAAGTGTGTGTGAAAGCCGTCCTTCACCTAGCTTGTTGGGAACACAAAGTTTCTTTTCACTTGCAAACTCCATTCCACACATATATATCGGGAGGTAGAAACTCCAACTCGGTTTTACAGTGAAAAATGCAGGTACTTCAAACCGGCACTAGGAAACAGACTGAGAAAGAATAGAAAAATTGACCCCTGCAACCCGTTCCCTTGGTGCTAGATGAACGAAATAATCTCCACTTGCTCAGTTATGAGAGACAAGTGTGTGTGTAAGCCGTCCTTCAACTAGCTTGTTGGGAACACAAAGTTTCTTTTCAGTTGCTAACTCCATTCCATACATATATATGGGGAGGTACAAGCTCCAACTCGGTTTTACAGTGAAAACTGCAGGAACATAAAACAGGCACTAGGAAACAGACTGAGAAAGCAGAGAAAAAGTGTCTCCTGCAACCCGTTCCCTTGGTGCTAGATGAACGAACGTCTCTCCACTTGCTCAGTTCTGAGAGATAAATGTGTGTGAAAGCCGTACTTCACCTAGATTGTTGGGAACACAAAGTTTCTTTTCACTTGCAAACTCCAATCCACACATATATATGGGGAGGTAGAAGCTCCAATTCGGTTTTACAGTGAAAACTGCAGGAACTTCTAACCGGCACTAGGAAACAGACTGAGAAGCAGAGAAAAAGTGTCTCCTGCCACCGGTTCCTTTGGTGCTAGATGAACGAACGTCTCTCCACTTGCTAAACTCTGAGAGATAATTGTGTGTGAAAGCCGTCCTTCACTTAGCTTGTTGGGAACACAAAGTTTCTTTTCAGCTGCAAACTCCATTCCATTCATATATATGGGGAGGTACAAGCTCCAACTCGGTTTTACAGTGAAAACTGCAGGAACTTCAAACCGGCACTAGGAAACAGACTGAGAAAGCAGAGAAATACTGTCTCCTGCAACCCGTTCCCTTGGTGCTCGATGAACGAACGTCTCTCCACTTGCTCAGTTCTGAGAGATAAGTGTGTGTGAAAGCCGTCCTTCACCTAGGTTGTTGGGAACACAAAGTTTCTTTTCAGTTGCAAACTCCATTCCATACATATATATGGGGATGTACAAGCTCCAATTAGGTTTTACAGTGAAAACTGCAGGAACATCAAACCGGCAAGAGGAAATAGACTGAGAATCAGAGAAAAATTGTCTCCTGCAACCCGTTCCATTGGTGCTAGATGAACGAACGTCTCTCCACTTGCTCAGTTCTGAGAGATAAGTGTGTGTGAAAGCCGTCCTTCACATATCTTGTTGGGAACACAAAGATTATTTTCAGTTGCAAACTCCATTCTATACATATATATGGGGAGGTACTAGCTCAAAATCGGTTCTACAGTGAAAACTGCAGGAACTTCAAACCGGCACTAGGAAACAGACTGAGAAGCAGAGAAAAAGTGTCTCCTGCAACCCGTTCCCTTGGTGCTAGATGAACGAACGTCTCTCCACTTGCTCAGTTCTGAGAGAAAAGTGTGTGTGAAAGCCGTCCTTCACCTAGCTTGTTGGGAACACAAAGTTTCTTTTCACATGCAAACTCCAATCCATACATATATAAGGAGAGGTACAAGCTCCAACTCGGTTTTACAGTGAAAAATGCAGGAACTTCAAACCGGCACTAGGAAACAGACTGAGAAAGCAGAGAAATTGTGTCTCCTGCAACCCGTTCCCTTGGTGCTAGATGAACGAACGTCTCTCCACTTGCTCAATTCTGAGAGATAAGTGTGTGTGAAAGCCGTCCTTCACATAGCTTGTTGGGAACACAAAGTTTCTTTTCAGTTGCAAACTCCATTCCATACATATATATGGGGAGGTACTTGCTCCAACTCGGTTTTACAGTGAAAACTGCAGGAACTTCAAACCGGCACTAGGAAACAGACTGAAAAAGCAGAGAAAAAGTGTCTCCTGCAACCCGTTCCCTTGGTGCTATGTGAACGATCGTCTCTCCTCTTGCTCAGTTCTGAGACTTAAGTGTGTGTGAAAGCCGTACTTCATCTAGCTTGTTGGGAACACAAAGTTTCTTTTCACTTGTAAACCCCATTCCACACATATATATGGGTAGGTACAAGCTCTAACTCGGTTTTACAGTGTAAACTGCAGGAACTTCAAACAGGCACTAGGAAACAGACTGAGAAAGCAAAGAAAAAGTGTCTCCTGCAACCCGTTCCCTTGGTGCTAGAGGAACGAACGTCTATTCACTTGCTCAGTTCTGACATATAAGTGTGTGAAAGCCGTCCTTCACCTAGCTTGTTGGGAACACAAAGTTTCTTTTCAGTTGCTAACTCCATTCCATACATATATATGGGGAGATACAAGCTCTAACTCGGTTTTACAGTGAAAACTGCAGGAACTTCAAACCGGCACTAGGAAACAGACTGAGAAACCAGAGAAATAGTGTCTCCTGCAACCCGTTCCCTTGGTGCTAGATGAACGAACGTCTCTCCACTTGCTCAGTTCTGAGAGATAATTGTGTGTGAAAGCCGTCCTTCACCTAGGTTGTTGGGAACACAAAGTTTCTTTTCAGTTGCAAACTAGATATCCATATATATATATGGGGAGGTACAAGCTCCAACTCGGTTTTACAGTGAAAACTGCAGGAACTTCAAACCGGCACTAGGAAACAGACTGAGAAAGCAGAGAAAAAGTGTCTCCTGCAACCCGTTCCCTTGGTGCTAGATGAACGAACGTCTCTCCACTTGCTCAGTTCTGAGAGATAAGTGTGTGTGAAAGCCGTCCTTCACCTAGCTTGTTGGGAACACAAAGTTTCTTTTCAGTTGCAAACTAGATATCCATACATATATATGCTGAGGTACTAGCTCCAACTCGGTTTTACAGTGAAAACTGCAGGAACTTCAAACAGGCACTAGGAAACAGACTGAGAATGCTGAGAAAAAGTGTCTCCTGCAACCCGTTCACTTGGTGCTAGATGAACGAACGTCTCTCCACTTGCTCAGTTCTGAGAGGTAAGTGTGTTTGAAAGCCGTCCTTCACCTAGCTTTTTGGGAACACAAAGTTTCTTTTAAGTTGCAAACTCCATTCCATACATATATATGGGGAGGTACTAGCTCCAACTTGGTTTTACAGTGAAAACTGCAGGAACTTCAAACCGGCATTAGGAAAGAGACTGAGAAAGCAGAGAAAAAGTGTCTCCCGCAAACCGTTCCCTTGGTGCTAGATAAACGAACGTCTCTCCACTTGCTCAGTTCTGAGAGTTAAATGTGTGTGAAAGCCGTCCTTCACCTAGCTTGTTGGGAACACAAAGTTTCTTTTCACTTGCAAACTCCATTCCACACATATATATGTGGAGGTACAAGCTCCAACTCGGTTTTACAGTGAAAACTGCAGGTACTTCAAACCGGCACTAGGAAACAGACTGAGAAAGAAGAGAAAAAGTGACCCCTGCAACCCTTTCCCTTTGTGCTAGATGAACGAAAGACTCTCCACTTGCTCAGTTATGAGAGACAAGTGTGTGTGTAAGCCGTCCTTCACCTAGCTTGTTGGGAACACAAAGTTTCTTTTCAGTTGCAAACTAGATATCCATACATATATATGGGTAGGTAGAAGCTCCAATTCGGTTTTACACTGAAAACTGCAGGTACTTCAAACCGGCACTAGGAAACAGACTGAGAAGCAGAGAAAAAGTGTCTCCTGCAACCCGTTCCCTTGATGATAGATGAAAGAACGTCTCTCCACTTGCTCAGTTCTGACAGATAAGTGTGTGTGAAAGCCGTCCTTCACCTAGGTTGTTGGGAACACAAAGTTTCTTTTCAGTTGCAAACTCCATTCCATACATATATATGGGGATGTACAAGCTCCAATTAGGTTTTACAGTGAAAACTGCAGGAACATCAAACCGGCACTAGGAAACAGACTGAGAATCAGAGAAAAATTGTCTCCTGCAACCCGTTCCATTGGTGCTAGATGAACGAACGTCTCTCCACTTGCTCATTTCTGAGAGATAAGTGTGTGTGAAAGCCGTCCTTCACCTAGCTTGTTGGGAACACAAAGTTTATTTTCAGTTGCAAACTCCATTCTATACATATATATGGGGAGTTACTAGCTCAAAATCGGTTCTACAGTGAAAACTGCAGGAACTTCAAACAGGCACTAGGAAACAGACTGAGAATGCTGAGAAAAAGTGTCTCCTGCAACCCGTTCACTTGGTGCTAGATGAACGAACGTCTCTCCACTTGCTCAGTTCTGAGAGGTAAGTGTGTTTGAAAGCCGTCCTTCACCTAGCTTTTTGGGAACACAAAGTTTCTTTTAAGTTGCAAACTCCATTCCATACATATATATGGGGAGGTACTAGCTCCAACTTGGTTTTACAGTGAAAACTGCAGGAACTTCAAACCGGCATTAGGAAACAGACTGCGAAAGCAGAGAAAAAGTGTCTCCTGCAACCCGTTCCCTTGGTGCTAGATAAACGAACGTCTCTCCACTTGCTCAGTTCTGAGAGTTAAATGTGTGTGAAAGCCGTCCTTCACCTAGCTTGTTGAGAACACAAAGTTTCTTTTCACTTGCAAACTCCATTCCACACATATATATGTGGAGGTACAAGCTCCAACTCGGTTTTACAGTGAAAACTGCAGGAACTTCAAACCGGCATTAGGAAACAGACTGCGAAAGCAGAGAAAAAGTGTCTCCTGCAACCCGTTCCCTTGGTGCTAGATAAACGAACGTCTCTCCACTTGCTCAGTTCTGAGAGTTAAATGTGTGTGAAAGCCGTCCTTCACCTAGCTTGTTGAGAACACAAAGTTTCTTTTCACTTGCAAACTCCATTCCACACATATATATGTGGAGGTACAAGCTCCAACTCGGTTTTACAGTGAAAACTGCAGGTACTTCAAACCGGCACTAGGAAACAGACTGAGAAAGAAGAGAAAAAGTGACCCCTGCAACCCTTTCCCTTTGTGCTAGATGAACGAAAGACTCTCCACTTGCTCAGTTATGAGAGACAAGTGTGTGTGTAAGCCGTCCTTCACCTAGCTTGTTGGGAACACAAAGTTTCTTTTCAGTTGCAAACTAGATATCCATACATATATATGGGTAGGTAGAAGCTCCAATTCGGTTTTACACTGAAAACTGCAGGTACTTCAAACCGGCACTAGGAAACAGACTGAGAAGCAGAGAAAAAGTGTCTCCTGCAACCCGTTCCCTTGATGATAGATGAAAGAACGTCTCTCCACTTGCTCAGTTCTGACAGATAAGTGTGTGTGAAAGCCGTCCTTCACCTAGGTTGTTGGGAACACAAAGTTTCTTTTCAGTTGCAAACTCCATTCCATACATATATATGGGGATGTACAAGCTCCAATTAGGTTTTACAGTGAAAACTGCAGGAACATCAAACCGGCACTAGGAAACAGACTGAGAATCAGAGAAAAATTGTCTCCTGCAACCCGTTCCATTGGTGCTAGATGAACGAACGTCTCTCCACTTGCTCAGTTCTGAGAGATAAGTGTGTGTGAAAGCCGTCCTTCACCTAGCTTGTTGGGAACACAAAGTTTATTTTCAGTTGCAAACTCCATTCTATACATATATATGGGGAGTTACTAGCTCAAAATCGGTTCTACAGTGAAAACTGCAGGAACTTCAAACCGGCACTAGGAAACAGACTGAGAAGCAGAGAAAAAGTGTCTCCTGCAACCCGTTCCCTTGATGCTAGATGAACGAACGTCTCTCCACTTGCTCAGTTCTGAGAGATAAGTGTGTGTGAAAGCCGTCCTTCACCTAGCTTGTTGGGAACACAAAGTTTCATTTCAGTTGCAAACTCCAATCCATACATATATAAGGAGAGGTACAAGCTCCAACTCGGTTTTACAGTGAAAACTGCAGGAACTTCAAACCGGCACTAGGAAACAGACTGAGAATGCAGAGAAATAGTGTCTCCTGCAACCCGTACCCTTGGTGCTAGATGAACCAACGTCTCTCCACTTGCTCAGTTCTGAGAGATAAGTGTGTGTGAAAGCCGTCCTTCACCTAGCTTGTTGGGAACACAAAGTTTCTTTTCAGTTGCAAACTCCATTCCATACATATATATGGGGAGGTACTAGCTCCAACTCTGTTTTACAGTGAAAACTGCAGGAACTTCAAATCGGCACTAGGAAACAGACTGAGAAAGCAGAGAATAAGTGTCTCCTGCAACTCGTTCCCTTGGTGCTAGATGAACGAACGTCTCTCCACTAGCTCAGTTATGAGAGATAATTGTGTGTGAAAGCCGTCCTTCACCTAGATTGTTGGGAACACAATGTTTCTTTTCAGTTGCAAACTCCGATCCATACATTTATATGGGGAGGTACTAGCTCCAACTCGGTTTTACAGTGAAAACTGCAGGAACTTCAAACCGGCACTAGGAAACAGACTGAGAAGCAGAGAAAAAGGGTCTCCTGCAACCGGTTCCATTGGTGCTAGATGAACGAACGTCTCTCCACTTGCTAAGTTCTGAGAGATAATTGTGTGTGAAAGCCGTTCTTCACCTAGATTGTGGGGAACACAAAGTTTCTTTTCAGTTGCAAACTCCATTCCATACATATATATGGGGAGGTACTAGCTCCAACTCGGTTTTACAGTGAAAACAGGAAGAACTTCAAACCGGCACTAGGAAACAGACTGAGAAAGCAGAGAAAAAGTGTCTCCTGCAACCCGTTCCCTTGGTGCTAGATGAACGAACGTCTCTCCACTTGCTCAGTTCTGAGAGTTAAATGTGTGTGAAAGCCGTCCTTCACCTAGCTTGTTGGGAACACAAAGTTTCTTTTCACTTGCAAACTCCATTCCATACATATATATGGGGATGTACAAGCTCCAATTAGGTTTTACAGTGAAAACTGCAGGAACATCAAACCGGCAATAGGAAACAGACTGAGAATCAGAGAAAAATTGTCTCCTGCAACCCGTTCCATTGGTGCTAGATGAACGAACGTCTCTCCACTTGCTCAGTTCTGAGAGATAAGTGTGTGTGAAAGCCGTCCTTCACATAGCTTGTTGGGAACACAAAGTTTCTTTTCAGTTGCAAACTCCATTCCATACATATATATGGGGAGGTACTTGCTCCAACTCGGTTTTACAGTGAAAACTGCAGGAACTTCAAACCGGCACTAGGAAACAGACTGAAAAAGCAGAGAAAAAGTGTCTCCTGCAACCCGTTCCCTTGGTGCTATGTGAACGATCGTCTCTCCTCTTGCTCAGTTCTGAGACTTAAGTGTGTGTGAAAGCCGTACTTCATCTAGCTTGTTGGGAACACAAAGTTTCTTTTCACTTGTAAACCCCATTCCACACATATATATGGGTAGGTACAAGCTCTAACTCGGTTTTACAGTGAAAACTGCAGGAACTTCAAACAGGCACTAGGAAACAGACTGAGAAAGCAAAGAAAAAGTGTCTCCTGCAACCCGTTCCCTTGGTGCTAGAGGAACGAACGTCTATTCACTTGCTCAGTTCTGACATATAAGTGTGTGAAAGCCGTCCTTCACCTAGCTTGTTGGGAACACAAAGTTTCTTTTCAGTTGCTAACTCCATTCCATACATATATATGGGGAGATACAAGCTCTAACTCGGTTTTACAGTGAAAACTGCAGGAACTTCAAACCGGCACTAGGAAACAGACTGAGAAACCAGAGAAATAGTGTCTCCTGCAACCCGTTCCCTTGGTGCTAGATGAACGAACGTCTCTCCACTTGCTCAGTTCTGAGAGATAATTGTGTGTGAAAGCCGTCCTTCACCTAGCTTGTTGGGAACACAAAGTTTCTTTTCAGTTGCAAACTAGATATCCATACATATATATGGGGAGGTACAAGCTCCAACTCGGTTTTACAGTGAAAACTGCAGGAACTTCAAACCGGCACTAGGAAACAGACTGAGAAAGCAGAGAAAAAGTGTCTCCTGCAACCCGTTCCCTTGGTGCTAGATGAACGAACGTCTCTCCACTTGCTCAGTTCTGAGAGATAATTGTGTGTGAAAGCCGTCCTTCAACTAGCTTGTTGGGAACACAAAGTTTCTTTTCAGTTGCAAACTACATATCCATACATATATATGGGGAGGTACTAGCTCCAACTCGGTTTTACAGTGAAAACTACAGGAACTTCAAACCGGCACTAGGAAACAGACTGAGAATGCTGAGAAAAAGTGTCTCCTGCAACCCGTTCACTTGGTGCTAGATGAACGAACGTCTCTCCACTTGCTCAGTTCTGAGAGATAAGTGTGTTTGAAAGCCGTCCTTCACCTAGCTTTTTGGGAACACAAAGTTTCTTTTAAGTTGCAAACTCCATTCCATACATATATATGGGGAGGTACTAGCTCCAACTTGGTTTTACAGTGAAAACTGCAGGAACTTCAAACCGGCATTAGGAAACAGACTGAGAAAGCAGAGAAAAAGTGTCTCCTGCAACCCGTTCCCTTGGTGCTAGATGAACGAACGTCTCTCCACTTGCTCAGTTCTGAGAGTTAAATGTGTGTGAAAGCCGTCCTTCACCTAGCTTGTTGGGAACACAAAGTTTCTTTTCACTTGCAAACTCCATTCCACACATATATATGCGGAGGCACAAGCTCCAACTCGGTTTTACAGTGAAAACTGCAGGTACTTCAAACCGGCACTAGGAAACAGACTGAGAAAGAAGAGAAAAAGTGACCCCTGCAACCCTTTCCCTTTGTGCTAGATGAACGAAAGACTCTCCACTTGCTCAATTATGAGAGACAAGTGTGTGTGTAAGCCGTCCTTCACCTAGCTTGTTGGGAACACACAGTTTCTTTTCAGTTGCAAACTAGATATCCATACATATATATGGGTAGGTAGAAGCTCCAATTCGGTTTTACACTGAAAACTGCAGGTACTTCAAACCGGCACTAGGAAACAGACTGAGAAGCAGAGAAAAAGTGTCTCCTGCAACCCGTTCCCTTGATGATAGATGAACGAACGTCTCTCCACTTGCTCAGTTCTGACAGATAAGTGTGTGTGAAAGCCGTCCTTCACCTAGGTTGTTGGGAACACAAAGTTTCTTTTCAGTTGCAAACTCCATTCCATACATATATATGGGGATGTACAAGCTCCAATTAGGTTTTACAGTGAAAACTGCAGGAACATCAAACCGGCACTAGGAAACAGACTGAGAATCAGAGAAAAATTGTCTCCTGCAACCCGTTCCATTGGTGCTAGATGAACGAACGTCTCTCCACTTGCTCAGTTCTGAGAGATAAGTGTGTGTGAAAGCCGTCCTTCACCTAGCTTGTTGGGAACACAAAGTTTATTTTCAGTTGCAAACCCCATTCTATACATATATATGGGGAGTTACTAGCTCAAAATCGGTTCTACAGTGAAAACTGCAGGAACTTCAAACCGGCACTAGGAAACAGACTGAGAAGCAGAGAAAAAGTGTCTCCTGCAACCCGTTCCCTTGGTGCTAGATGAACGAACGTCTCTCTACTTGCTCAGTTCTGAGAGATAAGTGTGTGTGAAAGCCGTCCTTCACCTAGCTTGTTGGGAACACAAAGTTTCATTTCAGTTGCAAACTCCAATCCATACATATATAAGGAGAGGTACAAGCTCCAACTCGGTTTTACAGTGAAAACTGCAGGAACTTCAAACCGGCACTAGGAAACAGACTGAGAATGCAGAGAAATAGTGTCTCCTGCAACCCGTTCCCTTGGTGCTAGATGAACCAACGTCTCTCCACTTGCTCAGTTCTGAGAGATAAGTGTGTGTGAAAGCCGTCCTTCACCTAGCTTGTTGGGAACACAAAGTTTCTTTTCAGTTGCAAACTCCATTCCATACATATATATGGGGAGGTACTAGCTCCAACTCTGTTTTACAGTGAAAACTGCAGGAACTTCAAATCGGCACTAGGAAACAGACTGAGAAAGCAGAGAATAAGTGTCTCCTGCAACTCGTTCCCTTGGTGCTAGATGAACGAACGTCTCTCCACTAGCTCAGTTATGAGAGATAATTGTGTGTGAAAGCCGTCCTTCACCTAGATTGTTGGGAACACAATGTTTCTTTTCAGTTGCAAACTCCGATCCATACATTTATATGGGGAGGTACTAGCTCCAACTCGGTTTTACAGTGAAAATTGCAGGAACTTCAAACCGGCACTAGGAAACAGACTGAGAAGCAGAGAAAAAGGGTCTCCTGCAACCGGTTCCATTGGTGCTAGATGAACGAACGTCTCTCCACTTGCTAAGTTCTGAGAGATAATTGTGTGTGAAAGCCGTTCTTCACCTAGATTGTGGGGAACACAAAGTTTCTTTTCAGTTGCAAACTCCATTCCATACATATATATGGGGAGGTACTAGCTCCAACTCGGTTTTACAGTGAAAACAGGAAGAACTTCAAACCGGCACTAGGAAACAGACTGAGAAAGCAGAGAAAAAGTGTCTCCTGCAACCCGTTCCCTTGGTGCTAGATGAACGAACGTCTCTCCACTTGCTCAGTTCTGAGAGTTAAATGTGTGTGAAAGCCGTCCTTCACCTAGCTTGTTGGGAAAACAAAGTTTCTTTTCACTTGCAAACTCCATTCCACACATATATATGTGGAGGTACTAGCTCCAACTCGGTTTTACAGTGAAAACTGCAGGAACATCAAACCGGCACTAGGAAACAGACTGAGAATCAGAGAAAAATTGTCTCCTGCAACCCGTTCCATTGGTGCTAGATGAACGAACGTCTCTCCACTTGCTCAGTTCTGAGAGATAAGTGTGTGTGAAAGCCGTCCTTCACATATCTTGTTGGGAACACAAAGATTATTTTCAGTTGCAAACTCCATTCTATACATATATATGGGGAGGTACTAGCTCAAAATCGGTTCTACAGTGAAAACTGCAGGTACTTCAAACCGGCACTAGGAAACAGACTGAGAAAGAAGAGAAAAAGTGACCCCTGCAACCCTTTCCCTTGGTGCTAGATGAACGAAAGACTCTCCACTTGCTCAGTTATGAGAGACAAGTGTGTGTGTAAGCCGTCCTTCACCTAGCTTGTTGGGAACACAAAGTTTCTTTTCAGTTGCAAACTAGATATCCATACATATATATGGGTAGGTAGAAGCTCCAATTCGGTTTTAGACTGAAAACTGCAGGTACTTCAAACCGGCACTAGGAAACAGACTGAGAAGCAGAGAAAAAGTGTCTCCTGCAACCCGTTCCCTTGATGATAGATGAACGAACGTCTCTCCACTTGCTCAGTTCTGACAGATAAGTGTGTGTGAAAGCCGTCCTTCACCTAGGTTGTTGGGAACACAAAGTTTCTTTTCAGTTGCAAACTCCATTCCATACATATATATGGGGATGTACAAGCTCCAATTAGGTTTTACAGTGAAAACTGCAGGAACATCAAACCGGCACTAGGAAACAGACTGAGAATCAGAGAAAAATTGTCTCCTGCAACCCGTTCCATTGGTGCTAGATGAACGAACGTCTCTCCACTTGCTCAGTTCTGAGAGATAAGTGTGTGTGAAAGCCGTCCTTCACCTAGCTTGTTGGGAACACAAAGTTTATTTTCAGTTGCAAACTCCATTCTATACATATATATGGGGAGTTACTAGCTCAAAATCGGTTCTACAGTGAAAACTGCAGGAACTTCAAACCGGCACTAGGAAACAGACTGAGAAGCAGAGAAAAAGTGTCTCCTGCAACCCGTTCCCTTGGTGCTAGATGAACGAACGTCTCTCCACTTGCTCAGTTCTGAGAGATAAGTGTGTGTGAAAGCCGTCCTTCACCTAGCTTGTTGGGAACACAAAGTTTCATTTCAGTTGCAAACTCCAATCCATACATATATAAGGAGAGGTACAAGCTCCAACTCGGTTTTACAGTGAAAACTGCAGGAACTTCAAACCGGCACTAGGAAACAGACTGAGAATGCAGAGAAATAGTGTCTCCTGCAACCCGTTCCCTTGGTGCTAGATGAACCAACGTCTCTCCACTTGCTCAGTTCTGAGAGATAAGTGTGTGTGAAAGCCGTCCTTCACCTAGCTTGTTGGGAACACAAAGTTTCTTTTCAGTTGCAAACTCCATTCCATACATATATATGGGGAGGTACTAGCTCCAACTCTGTTTTACAGTGAAAACTGCAGGAACTTCAAATCGGCACTAGGAAACAGACTGAGAAAGCAGAGAATAAGTGTCTCCTGCAACTCGTTCCCTTGGTGCTAGATGAACGAACGTCTCTCCTCTAGCTCAGTTATGAGAGATAATTGTGTGTGAAAGCCGTCCTTCACCTAGATTGTTGGGAACACAATGTTTCTTTTCAGTTGCAAACTCCGATCCATACATTTATATGGGGAGGTACTAGCTCCAACTCGGTTTTACAGTGAAAACTGCAGGAACTTCAAACCGGCACTAGGAAACAGACTGAGAAGCAGAGAAAAAGGGTCTCCTGCAACCGGTTCCATTGGTGCTAGCTGAACGAACGTCTCTCCACTTGCTAAGTTCTGAGAGATAATTGTGTGTGAAAGCCGTTCTTCACCTAGATTGTGGGGAACACAAAGTTTCTTTTCAGTTGCAAACTCCATTCCATACATATATATGGGGAGGTACTAGCTCCAACTCGGTTTTACAGTGAAAACAGGAAGAACTTCAAACCGGCACTAGGAAACAGACTGAGAAAGCAGAGAAAAAGTGTCTCCTGCAACCCGTTCCCTTGGTGCTAGATGAACGAACGTCTCTCCACTTGCTCAGTTCTGAGAGTTAAATGTGTGTGAAAGCCGTCCTTCACCTAGCTTGTTGGGAACACAAAGTTTCTTTTCACTTGCAAACTCCATTCCACACATATATATGTGGAGGTACAAGCTCCAACTCGGTTTTACAGTGAAAACTGCAGGTACTTCAAACCGGCTCTAGGAAACAGACTGAGAAAGAAGAGAAAAAGTGACCCCTGCAACCCTTTCCCTTGGTGCTAGATGAACGAAAGGCTCTCCACTTGCTCAGTTATGAGAGACAAGTGTGTGTGTAAGCCGTCCTTCACCTAGCTTGTTGGGAACACAAAGTTTCTTTTCAGTTGCAAACTAGATATCCATACATATATATGGGTAGGTAGAAGCTCCAATTCGGTTTTACACTGAAAACTGCAGGTACTTCAAACCGGCACTAGGAAACAGACTGAGAAGCAGAGAAAAAGTGTCTCCTGCAACCCGTTCCCTTGATGATAGATGAACGAACGTCTCTCCACTTGCTCAGTTCTGACAGATATGTGTGTGTGAAAGCAGTCCTTCACCTAGGTTGTTGGGAACACAAAGTTTCTTTTCAGTTGCAAACTCCATTCCATACATATATATGGGGATGTACAAGCTCCAATTAGGTTTTACAGTGAAAACTGCAGGAACATCAAACCGGCACTAGGAAACAGACTGAGAATCAGAGAAAAATTGTCTCCTGCAACCCGTTCCATTGGTGCTAGATGAACGAACGTCTCTCCACTTGCTCAGTTCTGAGAGATAAGTGTGTGTGAAAGCCGTCCTTCACCTAGCTTGTTGGGAACACAAAGTTTATTTTCAGTTGCAAACTCCATTCTATACATATATATGGGGAGTTACTAGCTCAAAATCGGTTCTACAGTGAAAACTGCAGGAACTTCAAACCGGCACTAGGAAACAGACTGAGATGCAGAGAAAAAGTGTCTCCTGCAACCCGTTCCCTTGGTGCTAGATGAACGAACGTCTCTCCACTTGCTCAGTTCTGAGAGATAAGTGTGTGTGAAAGCCGTCCTTCACCTAGCTTGTTGGGAACACAAAGTTTCATTTCAGTTGCAAACTCCAATCCATACATATATAAGGAGAGGTACAAGCTCCAACTCGGTTTTACAGTGAAAACTGCAGGAACTTCAAACCGGCACTAGGAAACAGACTGAGAATGCAGAGAAATAGTGTCTCCTGCAACCCGTTCCCTTGGTGCTAGATGAACCAACGTCTCTCCACTTGCTCAGTTCTGAGAGATAAGTGTGTGTGAAAGCCGTCTTTCACCTAGCTTGTTGGGAACACAAAGTTTCTTTTCAGTTGCAAACTCCATTCCATACATATATATGGGGAGGTACTAGCTCCAACTCTGTTTTACAGTGAAAACTGCAGGAACTTCAAATCGGCACTAGGAAACAGACTGAGAAAGCAGAGAATAAGTGTCTCCTGCAACTCGTTCCCTTGGTGCTAGATGAACGAACGTCTCTCCACTAGCTCAGTTATGAGAGATAATTGTGTGTGAAAGCCGTCCTTCACCTAGATTGTTGGGAACACAAAGTTTCATTTCAGTTGCAAACTCCAATCCATACATATATAAGGAGAGGTACAAGCTACAACTCGGTTTTACAGTGAAAACTGCAGGAACTTCAAACCGGCACTAGGAAACAGACTGAGAATGCAGAGAAATAGTGTCCCTGCAACCCGTTCCCTTGGTGCTAGATGAACCAACGTCTCTCCACTTGCTCAGTTCTGAGAGATAAGTGTGTGTGAAAGCCGTCCTTCACCTAGCTTGTTGGGAACACAAAGTTTCTTTTCAGTTGCAAACTCCAATCCATACATATATATGGGGAGGTACTAGCTCCAACTCTGTTTTACAGTGAAAACTGCAGGAACTTCAAATCGGCACTAGGAAACAGACTGAGAAAGCAGAGAATAAGTGTCTCCTGCAACTCGTTCCCTTGGTGCTAGATGAACGAACGTCTCTCCACTAGCTCAGTTATGAGAGATAATTGTGTGTGAAAGCCGTCCTTCACCTAGATTGTTGGGAACACAATGTTTCTTTTCAGTTGCAAACTCCGATCCATACATTTATATGGGGAGGTACTAGCTCCAACTCGGTTTTACAGTGAAAACTGCAGGAACTTCAAACCGGCACTAGGAAACAGACTGAGAAGCAGAGAAAAAGGTTCTCCTGCAACCGGTTCCATTGGTGCTAGCTGAACGAACGTCTTTCCACTTGCTAAGTTCTGAGAGATAATTGTGTGTGAAAGCCGTTCTTCACCTAGATTGTGGGGAACACAAAGTTTCTTTTCAGTTGCAAACTCCATTCCATACATATATATGGGGAGGTACTAGCTCCAACTCGGTTTTACAGTGAAAACAGGAAGAACTACAAACCGGCACTAGGAAACAGACTGAGAAAGCAGAGAAAATGTGTCTCCTGCAACCCGTTCCCTTGGTGCTAGATGAACGAACGTCTCTCCACTTGCTCAGTTCTGAGAGTTAAATGTGTGTGAAAGCCGTCCTTCACCTAGCTTGTTGGGAACACAAAGTTTCTTTTCACTTGCAAACTCCATTCCACACATATATATGTGGAGGTACAAGCTCCAACTCGGTTTTACAGTGAAAACTGCAGGTAGTTCAAACCGGCACTAGGAAACAGACTGAGAAAGAAGAGAAAAAGTGACCCCTGCAACCCTTTCCCTTGGTGCTAGATGAACGAAAGACTCTCCACTTGCTCACTTATGAGAGACAAGTGTGTGTGTAAGCCGTCCTTCACCTAGCTTGTTGGGAACACAAAGTTTCTTTTCAGTTGCAAACTAGATATCCATACATATATATGGGTAGGTAGAAGCTCCAATTCGGTTTTACACTGAAAACTGCAGGTACTTCAAACCGGCACTAGGAAACAGACTGAGAAGCAGAGAAAAAGTGTCTCCTGCAACCCGTTCCCTTGATGATAGATGAACGAACGTCTCTCCACTTGCTCAGTTCTGACAGATAAGTGTGTGTGAAAGCCGTCCTTCACCTAGGTTGTTGGGAACACAAAGTTTCTTTTCAGTTGCAAACTCCATTCCATACATATATATGGGGATGTACAAGCTCCAATTAGGTTTTACAGTGAAAACTGCAGGAACATCAAACCGGCACTAGGAAACAGACTGAGAATCAGAGAAAAATTGTCTCCTGCAACCCGTTCCATTGGTGCTAGATGAACGAACGTCTCTCCACTTGCTCAGTTCTGAGAGATAAGTGTGTGTGAAAGCCGTCCTTCACCTAGCTTGTTGGGAACACAAAGTTTCTTTTCACTTGCAAACTCCATTCTATACATATATATGGGGAGTTACTAGCTCAAAATCGGTTCTACAGTGAAAACTGCAGGAACTTCAAACCGGCACTAGGAAACAGACTGAGAAGCAGAGAAAAAGTGTCTCCTGCAACCCGTTCCCTTGGTGCTAGATGAACGAACGTCTCTCCACTTGCTCAGTTCTGAGAGATAAGTGTGTGTGAAAGCCGTCCTTCACCTAGCTTGTTGGGAACATAAATTTTCATTTCAGTTGCAAACTCCAATCCATACATATATAAGGAGAGGTACAAGCTCCAACTCGGTTTTACAGTGAAAACTGCAGGAACTTCAAACCGGCACTAGGAAACAGACTGAGAATGCAGAGAAATAGTGTCTCCTGCAACCCGTTCCCTTGGTGCTAGATGAACCAACGTCTCTCCACTTGCTCAGTTCTGAGAGTTAAGTGTGTGTGAAAGCCGTCCTTCACCTAGCTTGTTGGGAACACAAAGTTTCTTTTCAGTTGCAAACTCCATTCCATACATATATATGGGGAGGTACTAGCTCCAACTCAGTTTTACAGTGAAAACTGCAGGAACTTCAAATCGGCACTAGGAAACAGACTGAGAAAGCAGAGAATAAGTGTCTCCTGCAACTCGTTCCCTTGGTGCTAGATGAACGAACGTCTCTCCACTAGCTCAGTTATGAGAGATAATTGTGTGTGAAAGCCGTCCTTCACCTAGATTGTTGGGAACACAATGTTTCTTTTCAGTTGCAAACTCCGATCCATACATTTATATGGGGAGGTACTAGCTCCAACTCGGTTTTACAGTGAAAACTGCAGGAACTTCAAACCGGCACTAGGAAACAGACTGAGAAGCAGAGAAAAAGGGTCTCCTGCAACCGGTTCCATTGGTGCTAGATGAACGAACGTCTCTCCACTTGCTAAGTTCTGAGAGATAATTGTGTGTGAAAGCCGTTCTTCACCTAGATTGTGGGGAACACAAAGTTTCTTTTCAGTTGCAAACTCCATTCCATACATATATATGGGGAGGTACTAGCTCCAACTCGGTTTTACAGTGAAAACAGGAAGAACTTCAAACCGGCACTAGGAAACAGACTGAGAAGCAGAGAAAAAGTGTCCCCTGCAACCCGTTCCCTTGGTGCTAGATGAACGAACGTCTCTCCACTTGCTCAGTTCTGAGAGATAATTGTGTGTGAAATCCGTCCTTCACATAGCTTGCTGGGAACACAAAGTTTCTTTTCAGTTGCAAACTCCATTCCATACATATATATGGGGAGGTACTAGCTCCAACTTGGTTTTACAGTGAAAACTGCAGGAACTTCAAACCGGCATTAGGAAACAGACTGAGAAAGCAGAGAAAAAGTGTCTCCTGCAACCCGTTCCCTTGGTGCTAGATGAACGAACGTCTCTCCACTTGCTCAGTTCTGAGAGATAATTGTGTGTGAAAGCCGTCCTTCACCTAGCTTGTTGGGAACACAAAGTTACTTTTCAGTTGCAAACTAGATATCCATACATATATATGGGGAGGTACAAGCTCCAACTCGGTTTTACAGTGAAAACTGCAGGAACTTCAAACCGGCACTAGGAAACAGACTGAGAAAGCAGAGAAAAAGTGACTCCTGCAACCCGTTCCCTTGGTGCTAGATGAACGAACGTCTCTCCACTTGCTCAGTTCTGAGAGATAAGTGTGTGTGAAAGCCGTCTTTCACCTAGCTTGTTGGGAACACAAAGTTTCTTTTCAGATGCTAACTCCATTCCATACATATATATGGGGAGGTACTAGCTCCAACTCGGTTTTACAGTGAAAACAGGAAGAACTACAAACCGGCACTAGGAAACAGACTGAGAAAGCAGAGAAATTGTGTCTCCTGCAACCCGTTCCCTTGGTGCTAGATGAACGAACGTCTCTCCACTTGCTCAGTTCTGAGAGTTAAATGTGTGTGAAAGCCGTCCTTCACCTAGCTTGTTGGGAACACAAAGTTTCTTTTCACTTGCAAACTCCATTCCACACATATATATGTGGAGGTACAAGCTCCAACTCGGTTTTACAGTGAAAACTGCAGGTAGTTCAAACCGGCACTAGGAAACAGACTGAGAAAGAAGAGAAAAATTGACCCCTGCAACCCTTTCCCTTGGTGCTAGATGAACGAAAGACTCTCCACTTGCTCAGTTATGAGAGACATGTGTGTGTGTAAGCCGTCCTTCACCTAGCTTGTTGGGAACACAAAGTTTCTTTTCAGTTGCAAACTAGATATCCATACATATATATGGGTAGGTAGAAGCTCCAATTCGGTTTTACACTGAAAACTGCAGGTACTTCAAACCGTCACTAGGAAACAGACTGAGAAGCAGAGAAAAAGTGTCTCCTGCAACCCGTTCCCTTGATGATAGATGAACGAACGTCTCTCCACTTGCTCAGTTCTGACAGATAAGTGTGTGTGAAAGCCGTCCTTCACCTAGGTTGTTGGGAACACAAAGTTTCTTTTCAGTTGCAAACTCCATTCCATACATATATATGGGGATGTACAAGCTCCAATTAGGTTTTACAGTGAAAACTGCAGGAACATCAAACCGGCACTAGGAAACAGACTGAGAATCAGAGAAAAATTGTCTCCTGCAACCCGTTCCATTGGTGCTAGATGAACGAACGTCTCTCCACTTGCTCAGTTCTGAGAGATAAGTGTGTGTGAAAGCCGTCCTTCACCTAGCTTGTTGGGAACACAAAGTTTCTTTTCAGTTGCAAACTCCATTCTATACATATATATGGGGAGTTACTAGCTCAAAATCGGTTCTACAGTGAAAACTGCAGGAACTTCAAACCGGCACTAGGAAACAGACTGAGAAGCAGAGAAAAAGTGTCTCCTGCAACCCGTTCCCTTGGTGCTAGATGAACGAACGTCTCTCCACTTGCTCAGTTCTGAGAGATAAGTGTGTGTGAAAGCCGTCCTTCACCTAGCTTGTTGGGAACATAAATTTTCATTTCAGTTGCAAACTCCAATCCATACATATATAAGGAGAGGTACAAGCTCCAACTCGGTTTTACAGTGAAAACTGCAGGAACTTCAAACCGGCACTAGGAAACAGACTGAGAATGCAGAGAAATAGTGTCTCCTGCAACCCGTTCCCTTGGTGCTAGATGAACCAACGTCTCTCCACTTGCTCAGTTCTGAGAGATAAGTGTGTGTGAAAGCCGTCCTTCACCTAGCTTGTTGGGAACACAAAGTTTCTTTTCAGTTGCAAACTCCATTCCATACATATATATGGGGAGGTACTAGCTCCAACTCAGTTTTACAGTGAAAACTGCAGGAACTTCAAATCGGCACTAGGAAACAGACTGAGAAAGCAGAGAATAAGTGTCTCCTGCAACTCGTTCCCTTGGTGCTAGATGAACGAACGTCTCTCCACTAGCTCAGTTATGAGAGATAATTGTGTGTGAAAGCCGTCCTTCACCTAGATTGTTGGGAACACAATGTTTCTTTTCAGTTGCAAACTCCGATCCATACATTTATATGGGGAGGTACTAGCTCCAACTCGGTTTTACAGTGAAAACTGCAGGAACTTCAAACCGGCACTAGGAAACAGACTGAGAAGCAGAGAAAAAGGGTCTCCTGCAACCGGTTCCATTGGTGCTAGATGAACGAACGTCTCTCCACTTGCTAAGTTCTGAGAGATAATTGTGTGTGAAAGCCGTTCTTCACCTAGATTGTGGGGAACACAAAGTTTCTTTTCAGTTGCAAACTCCATTCCATACATATATATGGGGAGGTACTAGCTCCAACTCGGTTTTACAGTGAAAACAGGAAGAACTTCAAACCGGCACTAGGAAACAGACTGAGAAGCAGAGAAAAAGTGTCCCCTGCAACCCGTTCCCTTGGTGCTAGATGAACGAACGTCTCTCCACTTGCTCAGTTCTGAGAGATAATTGTGTGTGAAATCCGTCCTTCACATAGCTTGCTGGGAACACAAAGTTTCTTTTCAGTTGCAAACTCCATTCCATACATATATATGGGGAGGTACTAGCTCCAACTTGGTTTTACAGTGAAAACTGCAGGAACTTCAAACCGGCATTAGGAAACAGACTGAGAAAGCAGAGAAAAAGTGTCTCCTGCAACCCGTTCCCTTGGTGCTAGATGAACGAACGTCTCTCCACTTGCTCAGTTCTGAGAGATAATTGTGTGTGAAAGCCGTCCTTCACCTAGCTTGTTGGGAACACAAAGTTACTTTTCAGTTGCAAACTAGATATCCATACATATATATGGGGAGGTACAAGCTCCAACTCGGTTTTACAGTGAAAACTGCAGGAACTTCAAACCGGCACTAGGAAACAGACTGAGAAAGCAGAGAAAAAGTGACTCCTGCAACCCGTTCCCTTGATGCTAGATGAACGAACTTCTCTCCACTTGCTCAGTTCTGACAGATAAGTGTGTGTGAAAGCCGTCCTTCACCTAGGTTGTTGGGAACACAAAGTTTCTTTTCAGTTGCAAACTCCAATCCATACATATATAAGGAGAGGTACAAGCTCCAACTCGGTTTTACAGTGAAAACTGCAGGAACTTCAAACCGGCACTAGGAAACAGACTGAGAATGCAGAGAAATAGTGTCTCCTGCAACCCGTTCCCTTGGTGCTAGATGAACCAACGTCTCTCCACTTGCTCAGTTCTGAGAGATAAGTGTGTGTGAAAGCCGTCCTTCACCTAGCTTGTTGGGAACACAAAGTTTCTTTTCAGTTGCAAACTCCATTCCATACATATATATGGGGTGGTTCTAGCTCCAACTCGGTTTTACAGTGAAAACTGCAGGAACTTCAAACCGGCACTAGGAAACAGACTGAGAAAGCAGAGAAAAAGTGACTCCTGCAACCCGTTCCCTTGATGCTAGATGAACGAACTTCTCTCCACTTGCTCAGTTCTGACAGATAAGTGTGTGTGAAAGCCGTCCTTCACCTAGGTTGTTGGGAACACAAAGTTTCTTTTCAGTTGCAAACTCCAATCCATACATATATAAGGAGAGGTACAAGCTCCAACTCGGTTTTACAGTGAAAACTGCAGGAACTTCAAACCGGCACTAGGAAACAGACTGAGAATGCAGAGAAATAGTGTCTCCTGCAACCCGTTCCCTTGGTGCTAGATGAACCAACGTCTCTCCACTTGCTCAGTTCTGAGAGATAAGTGTGTGTGAAAGCCGTCCTTCACCTAGCTTGTTGGGAACACAAAGTTTCTTTTCAGTTGCAAACTCCATTCCATACATATATATGGGGTGGTTCTAGCTCCAACTCTGTTTTACAGTGAAAACTGCAGGAACTTCAAACCGGCACTAGGAAACAGACTGAGAAAGCAGAGAATAAGTGTCTCCTTCAACTCGTTCCCTTGGTGCTAGATGAACGAAAGTCTCTCCACTAGCTCAGTTATGAGAGATAATTGTGTGTGAAAGCCGTCCTTCACCTAGATTGTTGGGAACACAAAGTTTCTTTTCAGTTGCAAACTCCGATCCATACATTTATATGGGGAGGTACTAGCTCCAACTCGGTTTTACAGTGAAAACTGCAGGAACTTCAAACCGGCACTAGGAAACAGACTGAGAAGCAGAGAAAAAGTGTCTCCTGCAACCGGTTCCATTGGTGCTAGATGAACGAACGTCTCTCCACTTGCTAAGTTCTGAGAGATAATTGTGTGTGAAAGCCGTTCTTCACCTAGATTGTGGGGAACACAAAGTTTCTTTTCAGTTGCAAACTCCATTCCATACATATATATGGGGAGGTACTATCTCCAACTCGGTTTTACAGTGAAAACAGGAAGAACTTCAAACCGGCACTAGGAAACAGACTGAGAAGCAGAGAAAAAGTGTCCCCTGCAACCCGTTCCCTTGGTGCTAGATGAACGAACGTCTCTCCACTTGCTCAGTTCTGAGAGATAATTGTGTGTGAAAGCCGTCCTTCACATAGCTTGTTGGGAACACAAAGTTTCTTTTCAGTTGCAAACTCCATTCCATACATATATATGGGGAGGTACTAGCTCCAACTCGGTTTAACAGTGAAAACTGCAGGAACTTCAAACCGGCACTAGGAAACAGACTGAAAAACCAGAGAAATAGTGTCTCCTGCAACACGTTCCCTTGGTGCTAGGTGAACGAACGTCTCTCCTCTTGCTCAGTTCTGAGACATAAGTGTGTGTGTAAGCGGTCCTTCACCTAGCTTGTTGGGAACACAAAGTTTCTCTTCTGTTGCTAACTCCATTCCTTACATATATATGGGTAGGTACAAGCTCCAACTCGGATTTACAGTGAAAACTGCAGGAACTTCAAACCGGCACTAGGAAACAGACTGAGAAATCAGAGAAAAAGTGTCTCCTGCAACCCGTTCCCTTGGTGCTAGATGAACGAACGTCTCTCCACTTGCTCAGTTCTGAGAGATAATTGTGTGTGAAAGCCGTCCTTCACCTAGCTTGTTGGGAACACAAAGTTTCTTTTCAGTTGCAAACTAGATATCCATACATATATATGGGGAGGTACAAGCTCCAACTCGGTTTTACAGTGAAAACTGCAGGAACTTCAAACCGGCACTAGGAAACAGACTGAGAAAGCAGAGAAAAAGTGTCTCCTGCAACCCGTTCCCTTGGTGCTAGATGAACGAACGTCTCTCCACTTGCTCAGTTCTGAGAGATAAGTGTGTGTGAAAGCCGTCCTTCACCTAGCTTGTTGGGAACACAAAGTTTCTTTTCAGTTGCAAACTAGATATCCATACATATATATGGGGAGGTACTAGCTCCAACTCGGTTTTACAGTGAAAACTGCAGGAACTTCAAACCGGCACTAGGAAACAGACTGAGAAACAGAGAAAAAATGTCTCCTGCAACCTGTTCCCTTGGTGCTAGATGAACGAACGTCTCTCCACTTGCTCAGTTCTGAGAGATAAGTGTGTTTGAAAGCCGTCCTTCACCTAGCTTGTTGGGAACACAAAGTTTCTTTTAAGTTGCAAACTCCATTCCATACATATATATGGGGAGGTACTAGCTCCAACTTGGTTTTACAGTGAAAACTGCAGGAACTTCAAACCGGCATTAGGAAACAGACTGAGAAAGCAGAGAAAAAGTGTCTCCTGCAACCCGTTCCCTTGGTGCTAGATGAACGAACGTCTCTCCAGTTGCTCAGTTCTGAGAGATAATAGTGTGTGAAAGCCGTCCTTCACCTATCTTGTTGGGAACACAAAGTTACTTTTCAGTTGCAAACTAGATATCCATACATATATATGGGGAGGTACAAGCTCCAACTCGGTTTTACAGTGAAAACTGCAGGAACTTCAAACCGGCACTAGGAAACAGACTGAGAAAGCAGAGAAAAAGTGTCTCCTGCAACCCGTTCCCTTGATGCTAGATGAACGAACTTCTCTCCACTTGCTAAGTTCTGACAGATAAGTGTGTGTGAAAGCCGTCCTTCACCTAGGTTGTTGGGAACACAAAGTTTCTTTTCAGATGCATACTCCATTCCATACATATATATGGGGATATACAAGCTCCAATTAGGTTTTACAGTGAAAACTGCAGGAACTTCAAACCGGCACTAGGAAACAGACTGAGAATCAGAGAAAAATTGTCTCCTGCATCCCGTTCCATTGGTGCTAGATGAACGAACGTCTCTCCACTTGCTCAGTTCTGAGTGATAAGTGTGTGTGAAAGCCGTCCTTCACCTAGCTTGTTGGGAAGACAAAGTTTATTTTCACTTGCAAACTCCATTCTATACATATATATGGGGAGTTACTAGCTCAAAATCGGTTCTACAGTGAAAACTGCAGGAACTTCAAACCGGCACTAGGAAACAGACTGAGAAGCAGAGAAAAAGTGTCTCCTGCAACCCGTTCCCTTGGTGCTAGATGAACGAACGTCTCTCCACTTGCTCAGTTCTGAGAGATAAGTGTGTGTGAAAGCCGTCCTTCACCTAGCTTGTTGGGAACACAAAGTTTCTTTTCAGTTGCAAACTCCAATCCATACATATATAAGGAGAGGTACAAGCTCCAACTCGGTTTTACAGTGAAAACTGCAGGAACTTCAAACCGGCACTAGGAAACAGACTGAGAATGCAGAGAAATAGTGTATCCTGCAACCCGTTCCCTTGGTGCTAGATGATCCAACGTCTCTCCACTTGCTCAGTTCTGAGAGATAAGTGTGTGTGAAAGCCGTCCTTCACCTAGCTTGTTGGGAACACAAAGTTACTTTTCAGTTGCAAACTAGATATCCATACATATATATGGGGCGGTACAAGCTCCAACTCGGTTTTACAGTGAAAACTGCAGGAACTTCAAACCGGCACTAGGAAACAGACTGAGAAAGCAGAGAATAAGTGACTCCTGCAACCCGTTCCCTTGATGCTAGATGAACGAACTTCTCTCCACTTGCTCAGTTCTGACAGATAAGTGTGTGTGAAAGCCGTCCTTCACCTAGGTTGTTGGGAACACAAAGTTTCTTTTCAGTTGCAAACTCCAATCCATACATATATAAGGAGAGGTACAAGCTCCAACTCGGTTTTACAGTGAAAACTGCAGGAACTTCAAACCGGCACTAGGAAACAGACTGAGAATGCAGAGAAATAGTGTCTCCTGCAACCCGTTCCCTTGGTGCTAGATGAACCAACGTCTCTCCACTTGCTCAGTTCTGAGAGATAAGTGTGTGTGAAAGCCGTCCTTCACCTAGCTTGTTGGGAACACAAAGTTTCTTTTCAGTTGCAAACTCCATTCCATACATATATATGGGGTGGTACTAGCTCCAACTCTGTTTTACAGTGAAAACTGCAGGAACATCAAACCGGCACTAGGAAACAGACTGAGAAAGCAGAGAATAAGTGTCTCCTTCAACTCGTTCCCTTGGTGCTAGATGAACGAAAGTCTCTCCACTAGCTCAGTTATGAGAGATAATTGTGTGTGAAAGCCGTCCTTCACCTAGATTGTTGGGAACACAAAGTTTCTTTTCAGTTGCAATCTCCGATCCATACATTTATATGGGGAGGTACTAGCTCCAACTCGGTTTTACAGTGAAAACTGCAGGAACTTCAAACCGGCACTAGGAAACAGACTGAGAAGCAGAGAAAAAGTGTCTACTGCAACCGGTTCCATTGGTGCTAGATGAACGAACGTCTCTCCACTTGCTAAGTTCTGAGAGATAATTGTGTGTGAAAGCCGTTCTTCACCTAGATTGTGGGGAACACAAAGTTTCTTTTCAGTTGCAAACTCCATTCCATACATATATATGGGGAGGTACTATCTCCAACTCGGTTTTACAGTGAAAACAGGAAGAACTTCAAACCGGCACTAGGAAACAGACTGAGAAGCAGAGAAAAAGTGTCCCCTGCAACCCGTTCCCTTGGTGCTAGATGAACGAACGTCTCTCCACTTGCTCAGTTCTGAGAGATAATTGTGTGTGAAAGCCGTCCTTCACATAGCTTGTTGGGAACACAAAGTTTCTTTTCAGTTGCAAACTCCATTCCATACATATATATGGGGAGGTACTAGCTCCAACTCGGTTTAACAGTGAAAACTGCAGGAACTTCAAACCGGCACTAGGAAACAGACTGAAAAACCAGAGAAAAAGTGTCTCCTGCAACACGTTCCCTTGGTGCTAGGTGAACGAACGTCTCTCCTCTTGCTCAGTTCTGAGAGATAAGTGTGTGTGTAAGCGGTCCTTCACCTAGCTTGTTGGGAACACAAAGTTTCTCTTCTGTTGCTAACTCCATTCCTTACATATTTATGGGTAGGTACAAGCTCCAACTCGGTTTTACAGTGAAAACTGCAGGAACTTCAAACCGGCACTAGGAAACAGACTGAGAAATCAGAGAAAAAGTGTCCCTGCAACCCGTTCCCTTGGTGCTAGATGAACGAACGTCTCTCCACTTGCTCAGTTCTGAGAGATAATTGTGTGTGAAAGCCGTCCTTCACCTAGCTTGTTGGGAACACAAAGTTTCTTTTCAGTTGCAAACTAGATATCCATACATATATATGGGGAGGTACAAGCTCCAACTCGGTTTTACAGTGAAAACTGCAGGAAATTCAAACCGGCACTAGGAAACAGACTGAGAAAGCAGAGAAAAAGTGTCTCCTGCAACCCGTTCCCTTGGTGCTAGATGAACGAACGTCTCTCCACTTGCTCAGTTCTGAGAGATAAGTGTGTGTGAAAGCCGTCCTTCACCTAGCTTGTTGGGAACACAAAGTTTCTTTTCAGTTGCAAACTAGATATCCATACATATATATGGGGAGGTACTAGCTCCAACTCGGTTTTACAGTGAAAACTGCAGGAACTTCAAACCGGCACTAGGAAACAGACTGAGAAACAGAGAAAAAATGTCTCCTGCAACCTGTTCCCTTGGTGCTAGATGAACGAACGTCTCTCCACTTGCTCAGTTCTGAGAGATAAGTGTGTTTGAAAGCCGTCCTTCACCTAGCTTGTTGGGAACACAAAGTTTCTTTTAAGTTGCAAACTCCATTCCATACATATATATGGGAAGGTACTAGCTCCAACTCGGTTTTACAGTGAAAACTGCAGGAACTTCAAACCGGCATTAGGAAACAGACTGAGAAAGCAGAGAAAAAGTGTCTCCTGCAACCCGTTCCCTTGGTGCTAGATGAACGAACGTCTCTCCAGTTGCTCAGTTCTGAGAGATAATTGTGTGTGAAAGCCGTCCTTCACCTATCTTGTTGGGAACACAAAGTTACTTTTCAGTTGCAAACTAGATATCCATACATATATATGGGGAGGTACAAGCTCCAACTCGGTTTTACAGTGAAAACTGCAGGAACTTCAAACCGGCACTAGGAAACAGACTGAGAAAGCAGAGAAAAAGTGTCTCCTGCAACCCGTTCCCTTGATGCTAGATGAACGAACTTCTCTCCACTTGCTCAGTTCTGACAGATAAGTGTGTGTGAAAGCCGTCCTTCACCTAGGTTGTTGGGAACACAAAGTTTCTTTTCAGATGCATACTCCATTCCATACATATATATGGGGATGTACAAGCTCCAATTAGGTTTTACAGTGAAAACTGCAGGAACTTCAAACCGGCACTAGGAAACAGACTGAGAATCAGAGAAAAATTGTCTCCTGCAACCCGTTCCATTGGTGCTAGATGAACGAACGTCTCTCCACTTGCTCAGTTCTGAGTGATAAGTGTGTGTGAAAGCCGTCCTTCACCTAGCTTGTTGGGAACACAAAGTTTATTTTCACTTGCAAACTCCATTCTATACATATATATGGGGAGTTACTAGCTCAAAATCGGTTCTACAGTGAAAACTGCAGGAACTTCAAACCGGCACTAGGAAACAGACTGAGAAGCAGAGAAAAAGTGTCTCCTGCAACCCGTTCCCTTGGTGCTAGATGAACGAACGTCTCTCCACTTGCTCAGTTCTGAGAGATAAGTGTGTGTGAAAGCCGTCCTTCACCTAGCTTGCTGGGAACACAAAGTTTCTTTTCAGTTGCAAACTCCAATCCATACATATATAAGGAGAGGTACAAGCTCCAACTCGGTTTTACAGTGAAAACTGCAGGAACTTCAAACCGGCACTAGGAAACAGACTGAGAATGCAGAGAAATAGTGTATCCTGCAACCCGTTCCCTTGGTGCTAGATGAACCAACGTCTCTCCACTTGCTCAGTTCTGAGAGATAAGTGTGTGTGAAAGCCGTCCTTCACCTAGCTTGTTGGGAACACAAAGTTTCTTTTCAGTTGCAAACTCCATTCCATACATATATATGGGGAGGTACTAGCTCCAACTCTGTTTTACAGTGAAAACTGCAGGAACTTCAAACCGGCACTAGGAAACAGACTGAGAAAGCAGAGAATAAGTGTCTCCTGCAACTCGTTCCCTTGGTGCTAGATGAACGAAAGTCTCTCCACTAGCTCAGTTATGAGAGATAATTGTGTGTGAAAGCCGTCCTTCACCTAGATTGTTGGGAACACAAAGTTTCTTTTCAGTTGCAAACTCCGATCCATACATTTATATGGGGAGGTACTAGCTCCAACTCGGTTTTACAGTGAAAACTGCAGGAACTTCAAACCGGAACTAGGAAACAGACTGAGAAGCAGAGAAAAAGTGTCTCCTGCAACCGGTTCCATTGGTGCTAGTTGAACGATCGTCTCTCCACTTGCTAAGTTCTGAGAGATAATTGTGTGTGAAAGCCGTTCTTCACCTAGATTGTGGGGAACACAAAGTTTCTTTTCAGTTGCAAACTCCAGTCCATACATATATATGGGGAGGTACTAGCTCCAACTCGGTTTTACAGTGAAAACAGGAAGAACTTCAAACCGGCACTAGGAAACAGACTTAGAAGCAGAGAAAAAGTGTCCCCTGCAACCCGTTCCCTTGGTGCTAGATGAACCAACGTCTCTCCACTTGCTCAGTTCTGAGAGATAATTGTGTGTGAAAGCCGTCCTTCACATAGCTTGTTGGGAACACAAAGTTTCTTTTCAGTTGCAAACTCCATTCCATACATATATATGGGGAGGTACTAGCTCCAACTCGGTTTTACAGTGAAAACTGCAGGAACTTCAAACCGGCACTAGGAAACAGACTGAGAAAGCAGAGAAAAAGTGTCTCCTGCAACCCGTTCCCTTGGTGCTAGATGAACGAACGTCTCTCCACTTGCTCAGTTCTGAGAGATAAGTGTGTGTGAAAGCCGTCCTTCACCTAGCTTGTTGGGAACACAAAGTTTCTTTTCAGTTGCAAACTAGATATCCATACATATATATGGGGAGGTACTAGCTCCAACTCGGTTTTACAGTGAAAACTGCAGGAACTTCAAACCGGCACTAGGAAACAGACTGAGAAACAGAGAAAAAATGTCTCCTGCAACCTGTTCCCTTGGTGCTAGATGAACGAACGTCTCTCCACTTGCTCAGTTCTGAGAGATAAGTGTGTTTGAAAGCCGTCCTTCACCTAGCTTGTTGGGAACACAAAGTTTCTTTTAAGTTGCAAACTCCATTCCATACATATATATGGGAAGGTACTAGCTCCAACTCGGTTTTACAGTGAAAACTGCAGGAACTTCAAACCGGCATTAGGAAACAGACTGAGAAAGCAGAGAAAAAGTGTCTCCTGCAACCCGTTCCCTTGGTGCTAGATGAACGAACGTCTCTCCAGTTGCTCAGTTCTGAGAGATAATTGTGTGTGAAAGCCGTCCTTCACCTATCTTGTTGGGAACACAAAGTTACTTTTCAGTTGCAAACTAGATATCCATACATATATATGGGGAGGAACAAGCTCCAACTCGGTTTTACAGTGAAAACTGCAGGAACTTCAAACCGGCACTAGGAAACAGACTGAGAAAGCAGAGAAAAAGTGTCTCCTGCAACCCGTTCCCTTGATGCTAGATGAACGAACTTCTCTCCACTTGCTCAGTTCTGACAGATAAGTGTGTGTGAAAGCCGTCCTTCACCTAGGTTGTTGGGAACACAAAGTTTCTTTTCAGATGCATACTCCATTCCATACATATATATGGGGATGTACAAGCTCCAATTAGGTTTTACAGTGAAAACTGCAGGAACTTCAAACCGGCACTAGGAAACAGACTGAGAATCAGAGAAAAATTGTCTCCTGCAACCCGTTCCATTGGTGCTAGATGAACGAACGTCTCTCCACTTGCTCAGTTCTGAGTGATAAGTGTGTGTGAAAGCCGTCCTTCACCTAGCTTGTTGGGAACACAAAGTTTATTTTCACTTGCAAACTCCATTCTATACATATATATGGGGAGTTACTAGCTCAAAATCGGTTCTACAGTGAAAACTGCAGGAACTTCAAACCGGCACTAGGAAACAGACTGAGAAGCAGAGAAAAAGTGTCTCCTGCAACCCGTTCCCTTGGTGCTAGATGAACGAACGTCTCTCCACTTGCTCAGTTCTGAGAGATAAGTGTGTGTGAAAGCCGTCCTTCACCTAGCTTGTTGGGAACACAAAGTTTCTTTTCAGTTGCAAACTCCAATCCATACATATATAAGGAGAGGTACAAGCTCCAACTCGGTTTTACAGTGAAAACTGCAGGAACTTCAAACCGGCACTAGGAAACAGACTGAGAATGCAGAGAAATAGTGTATCCTGCAACCCGTTCCCTTGGTGCTAGATGAACCAACGTCTCTCCACTTGCTCAGTTCTGAGAGATAAGTGTGTGTGAAAGCCGTCCTTCACCTAGCTTGTTGGGAACACAAAGTTTCTTTTCAGTTGCAAACTCCATTCCATACATATATATGGGGAGGTACTAGCTCCAACTCTGTTTTACAGTGAAAACTGCAGGAACTTCAAACCGGCACTAGGAAACAGACTGAGAAAGCAGAGAATAAGTGTCTCCTGCAAATCGTTCCCTTGGTGCTAGATGAACGAAAGTCTCTCCACTAGCTCAGTTATGAGAGATAATTGTGTGTGAAAGCCGTCCTTCACCTAGATTGTTGGGAACACAAAGTTTCTTTTCAGTTGCAAACTCCGATCCATACATTTATATGGGGAGGTACTAGCTCCAACTCGGTTTTACAGTGAAAACTGCAGGAACTTCAAACCGGCACTAGGAAACAGACTGAGAAGCAGAGAAAAAGTGTCTCCTGCAACCGGTTCCATTGGTGCTAGTTGAACGATCGTCTCTCCACTTGCTAAGTTCTGAGAGATAATTGTGTGTGAAAGCCGTTCTTCACCTAGATTGTGGGGAACACAAAGTTTCTTTTCAGTTGCAAACTCCAGTCCATACATATATATGGGGAGGTACTAGCTCCAACTCGGTTTTACAGTGAAAACAGGAAGAACTTCAAACCGGCACTAGGAAACAGACTTAGAAGCAGAGAAAAAGTGTCCCCTGCAACCCGTTCCCTTGGTGCTAGATGAACCAACGTCTCTCCACTTGCTCAGTTCTGAGAGATAATTGTGTGTGAAAGCCGTCCTTCACATAGCTTGTTGGGAACACAAAGTTTCTTTTCAGTTGCAAACTCCATTCCATACATATATATGGGGAGGTACTAGCTCCAACTCGGTTTAACAGTGAAAACTGCAGGAACTTCAAACCGGCACTAGGAAACAGACTGAAAAACCAGAGAAAAAGTGTCTCCTGCAACACGTTCCCTTGGTGCTAGGTGAACGAACGTCTCTCCTCTTGCTCAGTTCTGAGAGATAAGTGTGTGTGTAAGCGGTCCTTCACCTAGCTTGTTGGGAACACAAAGTTTCTCTTCTGTTGCTAACTCCATTCCTTACATATATATGGGTAGGTACAAGCTCCAACTCGGTTTTACAGTGAAAACTGCAGGAACTTCAAACCGGCACTAGGAAACAGACTGAGAAATCAGAGAAAAAGTGTCTCCTGCAACCCGTTCCCTTGGTGCTAGATGAACGAACGTCTCTCCACTTGCTCAGTTCTGAGAGATAATTGTGTGTGAAAGCCGTCCTTCACCTAGCTTGTTGGGAACACAAAGTTTCTTTTCAGTTGCAAACTAGATATCCATACATATATATGGGGAGGTACAAGCTCCAACTCGGTTTTACAGTGAAAACTGCAGGAACTTCAAACCGGCACTAGGAAACAGACTGAGAAAGCAGAGAAAAAGTGTCTCCTGCAACCCGTTCCCTTGGTGCTAGATGAACGAACGTCTCTCCACTTGCTCAGTTCTGAGAGATAAGTGTGTGTGAAAGCCGTCCTTCACCTAGCTTGTTGGGAACACAAAGTTTCTTTTCAGTTGCAAACTAGATATCCATACATATATATGGGGAGGTACTAGCTCCAACTCGGTTTTACAGTGAAAACTGCAGGAACTTCAAACCGGCACTAGGAAACAGACTGAGAAACAGAGAAAAAATGTATCCTGCAACCTGTTCCCTTGGTGCTAGATGAACGAACGTCTCTCCACTTGCTCAGTTCTGAGAGATAAGTGTGTTTGAAAGCCGTCCTTCACCTAGCTTGTTGGGAACACAAAGTTTCTTTTAAGTTGCAAACTCCATTCCATACATATATATGGGGAGGTACTAGCTCCAACTTTGTTTTACAGTGAAAACTGCAGGAACTTCAAACCGGCATTAGGAAACAGACTGAGAAAGCAGAGAAAAAGTGTCTCCTGCAACCCGTTCCCTTGGTGCTAGATGAACGAACGTCTCTCCAGTTGCTCAGTTCTGAGAGATAATTGTGTGTGAAAGCCGTCCTTCACCTAGCTTGTTGGGAACACAAAGTTACTTTTCAGTTGCAAACTAGATATCCATACATATATATGGGGAGGTACAAGCTCCAATTCGGTTTTACACTGAAAACTGCAGGAACATCAAACCGGCACTAGGAAACAGACTGAGAAAGCAGAGAAAAAGTGTCTCCTGCAACCCGTTCCCTTGGTGCTAGATGAACGAACGTCTCTCCACTTGCTCAGTTCTGAGAGATAAGTGTGTGTGAAAGCCGTCCTTCACCTAGCTTGTTGGGAACACAAAGTTTCTCTTCTGTTGCTAACTCCATTCCTTACATATATATGGGTAGGTACAAGCTCCAACTCGGTTTTACAGTGAAAACTGCAGGAACTTCAAACCGGCACTAGGAAACAGACTGAGAAACCAGAGAAAAAGTGTCTCCTGCAACCCGTTCCCTTGGTGCTAGATGAACGAACGTCTCTCCACTTGCTCAGTTCTGAGAGATAAGTGTGTGTGAAAGCCGTCCTTCACCTAGCTTGTTGGGAACACAAAGTTTCTTTTCAGTTGCAAACTAGATTTCCATACATATATATGGGGAGGTAGAAGCTCCAACTCGGTTTTACAGTGAAAACTGCAGGAACTTCCAACCGGCACTAGGAAACAGACTGAGAAAGCAGAGAAAAAGTGTCTCCTGCAACCCGTTCCCTTGGAGCTAGATGAACGAACGTCTCTCCACTTGCTCAGTTCTGAGAGATAAGTGTGTGTGAAAGCCGTCCTTCACCTAGCTTGTTGGGAACACAAAGTTTCTTTTCACTTGTAAACTCCATTCCACACATATATATGGGGAGGTACAAGCTCTAACTCGGTTTTACAGTGAAAATTGCAGGAACTTCAAACAGGCACTAGGAAACAGACTGAGAAAGCAGAGAAAAAGTGTCTCCTGCAACCCGTACCCTTGGTGCTAGAGGAACGAACGTCTCTTCACTTGCTCAGTTCTGACAGATAAGTGTGTGAAAGCCGTCCTTCACCTTGCTTGTTGGGAACACAAAGTTTCTTTTCAGTTGCTAACTCCATTCCATACATATATATGGGGAGGTACAAGCTCTAACTCGGTTTTACAGTGAAAACTGCAGGAACTTCAAACCGGCACTA
Source organism: Camelus bactrianus (assembly GCF_048773025.1). NCBI lineage: Eukaryota > Metazoa > Chordata > Mammalia > Artiodactyla > Camelidae > Camelus > Camelus bactrianus. The sequence goes on along the minus strand of NC_133539.1, from coordinate 136,129,689 downwards.
GGAAACAGACTGAGAAAGCAGAGAAAAAGTGTCTCCTGCAACCCGTTCCCTTGGTGCTAGATGAACGAAAGTCTCTCCACTTGCTCAGATCTGAGAGATAAGTGTGTGTGAAAGCCGTCCTTCACCTAGCTTGTTGGGAACACAAAGTTTCTTTTCAGTTGCAAACTAGATATCCATACATATATATGGGGAGGTACTAGCTCCAACTCGGTTTTACAGTGAAAACTGAAGGAACATCAAACCGGCACTAGGAAACAGACTGAGAAAGCAGAGAAAAAATATCTCCTGCAACCCGTTCCCTTGGTGCTAGATGAACGAACGTCTCTCCACTTGCTCAGTTCTGAGAGATAAGTGTGTTTTAAAGCCGTCCTTCACCTAGCTTGTTGGGAACACAAAGTTTCTTTTCAGTTGCAAACTCCATTCCATACATATATATGGGGAGGTACTAGCTCCAACTCTGTTTTACAGTGAAAACTGCAGGAACTTCAAACCGGCACTAGGAAACAGACTGAGAAAGCAGAGAATAAGTGTCTCCTGCAACACGTTCCCTTGGTGCTAGGTGAACGAACGTCTCTCCTCTTGCTCAGTTCTGAGAGATAAGTGTGTGTGTAAGCGGTCCTTCACCTAGCTTGTTGGGAACACAAAGTTTCTCTTCTGTTGCTAACTCCATTCCTTACATATATATGGGTAGGTACAAGCTCCAACTCGGTTTTACAGTGAAAACTGCAGGAACTTCAAACCGGCACTAGGAAACAGACTGAGAAAGCAGAGAAAAAGTGTCTCCTGCAACCCGATCCCTTGGTGATAGATGAACGAACGTCTCTCCACTTGCTCAGTTCTGACAGATAAGTGTGTGTGAAAGCCGTCCTTCACCTAGCTTGTTGGGAACACAAAGTTTCTTTTCAGTTGCAAACTCCATTCCATACATATATATGGGGATGTACAAGCTCCAATTAGGTTTTACAGTGAAAACTGCAGGAACTTCAAACCGGCACTAGGAAACAGACTGAGAATCAGAGAAAAATTGTCTCCTGCAACCCGTTCCATTGGTGCTAGATGAACGAACGTCTCTCCACTTGCTCAGTTCTGAGAGATAATTGTGTGTGAAAGCCGTCCTTCACCTAACTTGTTGGGAACACAAAGTTTATTTTCAGTTGCAAACTCCATTCTATACATATATATGGGGAGGTACTAGCTCAAAATCGGTTCTACAGTGAAAACTGCAGGAACTTCAAACCGGCACTAGGAAACAGAATGAGAAGCAGAGAAAAAGTGTCTCTTGCAACCCGTTCCCTTGGTGCTAGATGAACGAACGTCTCTCCACTAGCTCAGTTATGAAAGATAATTGTGTGTGAAAGCCGTCCTTCACTTAGATTGTTGGGAACACAAAGTTTCTTTTCAGTTGCAAAATCCGATCCATACATATATATGGGGAGGTACAAGCTCCAACTCGGTTTTACAGTGAAAACTGCAGGAACTTCAAACCGGCACTAGGAAACAGACTGAGAAGCAGAGAAAAAGTGTCTCCTGCAACCGGTTCCCTTGGTGCTAGATGAATGAACGTCTCTCCACTTGCTAAGTTCTGAGACATAAGTGTGTGTGAAAGCCGTCCTTCACCTAGATTGTTGGGAACACAAAGTTTCTTTTCAGTTGCAAACTCCATTCCATGCATATATATGGGGAGGTACTAGCTCCAACTCAGTTTTACAGTGAAAACTGCAGGAACTTCAAACCGGCACTAGGAAACAGACTGAGAAGCAGAGAAAAAGTGTCTCCTGCAACCGTTCCATTGGTGCTAGATGAACGAACGTCTCTCCACTTGCTCAGTTCTCAGAGATAAGTGTGTGTGAAAGCCGTCCTTCACGTAGCTTGTTGGGAACACAAAGTTTCTTTTCAGTTACAAACTCCATTCCGTACATATATAAGGGGAGGTACAAGCTCCAACTCGTCTTTACAGTGAAAACTGCAGGAACTTCCACCCGGCACTAGGAAACAGACTGAGAAAGCAGAGAACTAGTTTCTCCTGTAACCCGTTCCCTTGGAGCTAGATGAACGAACGTCTTTCCACTTGCTCGTTTCCGAGAGATAAGTGTGTGTGAAAGCCGTCCTTCACCTAGCTAGTTGGGAACACAAAGTTTCTTTTCAGTTGCAAACTCCATTCCATACATATATATGGGGAGGTACTAGCTCCAACTCGGTTTTACAGTGAAAACTGCAGGAACTTCAAACCGGCACTAGGAAACAGACTGAAAAAGAAGAAAAATAGTGTCTCCTGCAACCCGTTCCCTTGGTTCTAGGTGAACGAACTTCTCTCCACTTGCTCAGTTCTGAGAGATAAATGTGTGTGAAAGCCGTCCTTCACCTAGCTTGTTGGGAACACAAAGTTTCTTTTCACTTGCAAACTCCATTCCACACATATATATGGGGAGGTAGAAGCTCCAACTCGGTTTTACACTGAAAACTGCAGGAACTTCAAACCGGCACTAGGAAACAGACTGAGAAAGCAGAGAAAAAGTGTCTCCTGCAACTCGTTCCCTTGGTGCTAGATGAACGAACGTCTCTCCACTAGCTCAATTATGAGAGATAATTGTGTGTGAAAGCCGTCCTTCACCTAGATTGTTGGGAACACAAAGTTTCTTTTCAGTTGCAAACTCCGATCCATACATTTATATGGGGAGGTACTAGCTCCAACTCGGTTTTACAGTGAAAACTGCAGGAACTTCAAACCGGCACTAGGAAACAGACTGAAAAAGCAGAGAAATGTGTCTCCTGCAACCCGTTCCCTTGGTGCTAGGTGAACGAACGTCTCTCCTCTTGCTCAGTTCTGAGAGTTAAGTGTGTGTGAAAGCCTTCCTTCACCTAGCTTGTTGGGAACACAAAGTTTCTTTTCACTTGCAAACTCCATTCCACACATATATATGGGGAGGTAGAAGCTGCAACTCGGTTTTATAGTGAAAGCTGCAGGTACATCAAACCGGCACTAGGAAACAGACTGAGAAAGCAGAGAAAAAGTGACTCCTTCAACCCATTCCCTTGGTGCTAGATGAACAAAAGTCTCTCCACTTGCTCAGTTATGAGAGATAAGTGTGTGTGTAAGCGGTCCTTCACCTAGCTTGTTGGGAACACAAAGTTTCTTTTCTGTTGCTAAATCCATTCCTTACATATATATGGGTAGGTACAAGCTCCAACTCGGTTTTACAGTGAAAACTGCAGGAACTTCAAACCGGCACTAGGAAACAGACTGAGAAAGCAGAGAAAAAGTGTCCCTGCAACCCGTTCCCTTGGTGCTAGATGAACGAACGTCTCTCCACTTGCTCAGTTCTGAGAGATAATTGTGTGTGAAAGCCGACCTTCACCTAGCTTGTTGGGAACACAAAGTGTCTTTTCAGTTGCAAACTCCAATCCATACATATATTTGGGGAGGTACTAGCTCCAACTCGGTTTTACAGTGAAAACTGCAGGAACTTCAAACCGGCCCTAGGAAACAGACTGAGAAAGCAGAGAAAAAGTGTCTCCTACCACACGTTCCCTTGGTGCTAGTTAAACGAGCGTCTCTCCACTTGCTCAGCTCTGAGAGATAAGTGTGTCTGAAAGCCGTCCTTCACCTAGCTTGTTGGGAACACAAAGTTTCTTTTCATTTGCTAACTCCATTCCATACATATATATGGGGAGGTACAAGCTCTAACACGGTTTTACAGTGAAAACTGCAGGAACTTCAAACCGGCACTAGGAAACCGCCTGAGAAAGCAGAGAAAATGTGTCTCCTGCAACCCGTTTCCTTGGTGCTAGATAAACGAACGTCTCTCCACTTGCTCAGTTCTGAGAGGTATGAGTGTGTGAAATCCGTCCTTCACCTAGCTTGTTGGGAACACAAAGTTTATTTTCAGTTGCAAACTCCATTCCATACATATATTTGGGGAGGTACTAGCTCTAACTCGGTTTTACAGGGAAAACTGCAGGAACTTCAAATTGGCACTAGGAAACAGACTGAGAAAGCAGAGAAAATGGGTCCCTGCAAACCGTTCCCTTGGTGCTAGATGAACGAACGTCTCTCCACTTGCTCAGTTATGAGAGATAAGTGTGTGTGAAAGCCGTCCTTCACCTAGCTTGTTGGGAACACAAAGTTTCTTTTCAGTTGCAAACTCCATTCCATACATATATATGGGGAGGTACAAGCTCCAACTCGGTTTTACAGTGAAAACTGCAGGAACTTTAAACCGGCACTACGAAACAGACTGAGAAAGCAGAGAAAAAGTGTCTCCTGCAACCCGTTCCCTTGGTACTAGATGATCGAACGTCTCTCCACTTGCTCAGTTCTGAGAGATAAGTGTGTGTGAAAGCCGTCCTTCACCTAGCTTGTTGGGAACACAAAGTTTCTTTTCACTTGCAAACTCACATTCCATACATATATATGGGGAGGTTCTAGCTTCAACTAAGTTTTACAGTGAAAACTGCAGGAACTTCAAACCGGCACTAGGAAACAGACTGAGGAAGCAGAGAAAAAGTGTCACCTGCAACCCGTTCCCTTGGTGCTAGATGAACGAAGGTCTCTCCACTTGCTCAGTTCTGAGAGATAAGTGTGTGTGAAAGCCGTCCTTCACCTAGCTTGTTGGGAACACAAAGTTTCTTTTCAGTTGCAAACTATATATCCATACATATATATGGGGAGGTACAAGCTCCAACTCGGTTTTACAGTGAAAACTGCAGGAACTTCAAACCGGCACTAGGAAACAGACTGAGAAAGCAGAGAAAAAGTGTCTCCTGCAACCCGTTCCCTTGGTGCTAGATGAACGAACGTCTCTCCACTTGCTCAGTTCTGAGAGATATGTGTGTGTGAAAGCCGTCCTTCACCTAGCTTGTTGGGAACACAAAGTTTCTTTTCAGTTGCAAACTAGATATATATACATATATATGGGAAGGTACTAGCTCCAAATCGGTTTTACAGTGAAAACTGCAGGAACTTCAAACCGGCACTAGGAAACAGACTGAGAAACAGAGAATAAATGTCTCCTGCAAACCGTTCCCTTTGTGCTAGATGAACGAACGTCTCTCCACTTGCTCAGTTCTGAGACTTAAGTGTGTGTGAAAGCCGTCCTTCATCTAGCTTGTTGGGAACACAAAGTTTCTTTTCACTTGTAAACTCCATTCCACACATATATATGGGTAGGTACAAGCTCTAACTCGGTTTTACAATGAAAACTGCAGGAACTTCAAACAGGCACTAGGAAACAGACTGAGAAAGCAGAGAAAAAGTGTCTCCTGCAACCCGTTCCCTTGGTGCTAGAGGAACGAACGTCTATTCACTTGCTCAGTTCTGACATATAAGTGTGTGAAAGCCTTCCTTCACCTAGCTTGTTGGGAATACAAAGTTTCTTTTCAGTTGCAAACTCCAATCCATACATATATTTGGGGAGGTACAAGCTCTAACTCGATTTTACTGTGAAAACAGCAGGAACTTCAAACCGGCACTAGGAAACAGACTGAGAATGCAGAGAAAAAGTGTCTCCTGCAACCCGTTCCCTTGGTGCTAGATGAACGAACGTCTCTCCACTTGCTCAGTTCTGAGAGATAATTGTGTGTGAAAGCCGTCCTTCACCTAGCTTGTTGGGAACACAAAGTTTCTTTTCAGTTGCAAACTAGATATCCATACATATATATGGGGAGGTACAAGCTCCAACTCGGTTTTACATTGAAAACTGCAGGAACTTCAAACCGGCACTAGGAAACAGACTGAGAAAGCAGAGAAAAAGTGTCTCCTGCAACCCGTTCCCTTGGTGCTAGATGAAAGAACGTCTCTCCACTTGCTCAGTTCTGAGAGATAAGTGTGTGTGAAAGCCGTCCTTCACCTAGCTTGTTGGGAACACAAAGTTTCTTTTCAGTTGCAAACTAGATATCCATACATATACATGGGGAGGTACTAGCTCCAACTTGGTTTTACAGTGAAAACTGCAGGAACATCAAACTGGCATTAGGAAACATACTGAGAAAGCAGAGAAAAAGTGTCTCCTGCAACCCGTTCCCTTGGTGCTAGATGAACGAACTTCTCTCCACTTGCTCATTTCTGAGAGTTAAATGTGTGTGAAAGCCGTCCTTCACCTAGCTTGTTGGGAACACAAAGTTTCTTTTCACTTGCAAACTCCATTCCACACATATATATTTGGAGGTAAAAGCTCCAACTCGGTTTTACAGTGAAAACTGCAGGTACTTCAAACCGGCACTAGGAAACAGACTGAGAATGCAGAGAAAAAGTGTCTCCTGCAACCCGTTCCCTTGGTGCTAGATGAACGAACGTCTCTCCACTAGCTCAGTTCTGAGAGATAAGTGTGTGTGAAAGCCGTCCTTCACCTAGCTTGTTGGGAACACAAAGTTTCTTTTCAGTTGCAAACTATATATCCATACATATATATGGGGAGGTACAAGCTCCAACTCGGTTTTACAGTGAAAACTGCAGGAACTTCAAACCGGCACTAGGAAACAGACTGAGAAAGCAGAGAAAATGTGTCTCCTGCAACCCGTTCCCTTGGTGCTAGATGAACGAACGTCTCTCCACTTGCTCAGTTCTGAGAGATATGTGTGTGTGAAAGCCGTCCTTCACCTAGCTTGTTGGGAACACAAAGTTTCTTTTCAGTTGCAAACTAGATATCCATACATATATATGGGAAGGTACTAGCTCCAACTCGGTTTTACAGTGAAAACTGCAGGAACTTCAAACCGGCACTAGGAAACAGACTGAGAAACAGAGAATAAATGTCTCCTGCAAACCGTTCCCTTTGTGCTAGATGAACGAACGTCTCTCCACTTGCTCAGTTCTGAGACTTAATTGTGTTTGAAAGCCGTCCTTCATCTAGCTTGTTGGGAACACAAAGTTTCTTTTCACTTGTAAACTCCATTCCACACATATATATGGGTAGGTACAAGCTCTAACTCGGTTTTACAGTGAAAACTGCAGGAACTTCAAACAGGCACTAGGAAACAGACTGAGAAACCAGAGAAAAAGTGTCCCCTGCAACCCGTTCCCTTGGTGCTAGATGAACGAACGTCTCTCCACTTGCTCAGTTCTGAGAGATAATTGTGTGTGAAAGCCGTCCTTCACCTAGCTTGTTGGGAACACAAAGTTTCTTTTCAGTTGCAAACTAGATATCCATACATATATATGGGGAGGTACAAGCTCCAACTCGGTTTTACATTGAAAACTGCAGGAACTTCAAACCGGCACTAGGAAACAGACTGAGAAAGCAGAGAAAAAGTGTCTCCTGCAACCCGTTCCCTTGGTGCTAGAGGAACGAACGTCTATTCACTTGCTCAGTTCTGACATATAAGTGTGTGAAAGCTGTCCTTCACCTAGCTTGTTGGGAACACAAAGTTTCTTTTCAGTTGCTAACTCCATTCCATACATATATATGGGGAGGTACAATCTCTAACTCGATTTTACTGTGAAAACAGCAGGAACTTCAAACCGGCACTAGGAAACAGACTGAGAAACCAGAGAAAAAGTGTCTCCTGCAACCAGTTCCCTTGGTGCTAGATGAACGAACGTCTCTCCACTTGCTCAGTTCTGAGAGATAATTGTGTGTGAAAGCCGTCCTTCACCTAGCTTGTTGGGAACACAAAGTTTCTTTTCAGTTGCAAACTAGATATCCATACATATATATGGGGAGGTACAAGCTCCAACTCGGTTTTACATTGAAAACTGCAGGAACTTCAAACCGGCACTAGGAAACAGACTGAGAAAGCAGAGAAAAAGTATCTCCTGCAACCCGTTCCCTTGGTGCTAGAGGAACGAACGTCTATTCACTTGCTCAGTTCTGACATATAAGTGTGTGAAAGCTGTCCTTCACCTAGCTTGTTGGGAACACAAATTTTCTTTTCAGTTGCTAACTCCATTCCATACATATATATGGGGAGGTACAAGCTCTAACTCGATTTTACTGTGAAAACAGCAGGAACTTCAAACCGGCACTAGGAAACAGACTGAGAAAGCAGAGAAAAAGTGTCTCCTGCAACCCGTTCCCTTGGTGCTAGATGAACGAACGTCTCTCCACTTGCTCAGTTCTGAGAGATAATTGTGTGTGAAAGCCGTCCTTCACCTAGCTTGCTGGGAACACAAAGTTTCTTTTCAGTTGCAAACTAGATATCCATACATATATATGGGGAGGTACAAGCTCCAACTCGGTTTTACATTGAAAACTGCAGGAACTTCAAACCGGCACTAGGAAACAGACTGAGAAAGCAGAGAAAAAGTGTCCCCTGCAACCCGTTCCCTTGGTGCTAGATGAAAGAACGTCTCTCCACTGCTCAGTTCTGAGAGATAAGTGTGTGTGAAAGCCGTCCTTCACCTAGCTTGTTGGGAACACAAAGTTTCTTTTCAGTTGCAAACTAGATATCCGTACATATACATGGGGAGGTACTAGCTCCAACTTGGTTTTACAGTGAAAACTGCAGGAACATCAAACTGGCATTAGGAAACAGACTGAGAAAGCAGAGAAAAAGTGTCTCCTGCAACCCGTTCCCTTGGTGCTAGATGAACGAACGTCTCTCCACTTGCTCAGTTCTGAGAGTTAAATGTGTGTGAAAGCCGTCCTTCACCTAGCTTGTTGGGAACACAAAGTTTCTTTTCACTTGCAAACTCCATTCCACACATATATATGTGGAGGTAAAAGCTCCAACTCGGTTTTACAGTGAAAACTGCAGGTACTTCAAACCGGCACTAGGAAACAGACTGAGAATGCAGAGAAAAAGTGTCTCCTGCAACCCGTTCCCTTGGTGCTAGATGAACGAATGTCTCTCCACTAGCTCAGTTCTGAGAGATAAGTGTGTGTGAAAGCCGTCCTTCACCTAGCTTGTTGGGAACACAAAGTTTCTTTTCACTTGCAAAATCCATTCCACACATATATATGGGGAGGTAGAAACTCCAACTCGGTTTTACAGTTAAATGTGCAGGTACTTCATACCGGCACTAGGAAACAGACTGAGAAAGAAGAGAAAAAGTGACCCCTTCAAACCGTTCCCTTGGTGCTAGATGAACGAAAGACTCTCCACTTGCTCAGTTCTGAGAGTTAAATGTGTGTGAAAGCCGTACTTCACCTAGCTTGTTGGGAACACAAAGTATCTTTTCACTTGCAAACTCCAATCCACACATATATATGGGGAGGTAGAAGCTCCAATTCGGTTTTACACTGAAAACTGCAGGTACTTCAAACCGGCACTAGGAAACAGACTGAGAAGCAGAGAATAATTGTCTCCTGCAACCGGTTCCATTGGTGCTAGATGAACGAACGTCTCTCCACTTGCTAAGTTCTGAGAGATAATTGTGTGTGAAAGCCGTCCTTCACCTAGATTGTGGGGAACACAAAGTTTCTTTTCAGTTGCAAACTCCATTCCATACATATATATGGGGAGGTACTAGCTCCAACTCGGTTTTACAGTGAAAACGGGAAGAACTTCAAACCGGCACTAGTAAAAAGACTGAGAAGCAGAGAAAAAGTGTCTCCTGCAACCCGTTCCCTTGGTGCTAGATGAACGAACGTCTCTCCACTTGCTCAGTTCTGAGAGATAATTGTGTGTGAAAGCCGTCCTTCACATAGCTTGTTGGGAACACAAAGTTTCTTTTCAGTTGCAAACTCCATTCCATACATATATATGGGGAGGTACTAGCTCCAACTCTGTTTTACAGTGAAAACTGCAGGAACTTCAAACCGGCACTAGGAAACAGACTGAAAAAGCAGAGAAAATGTGTCTCCTGCAACCCGTTCCCTTGGTGCTAGGTGAACGAACGTCTCTCCTCTTGCTCAGTTCTGAGAGTTAAGTGTGTGTAAAAGCCGTCCTTCAACTAGCTTTTTGGGAACACAAAGTTTCTTTTCTGTTGCTAACTCCATTCCTTACATATATATGGGTAGGTACAAGCTCCAACTCGGTTTTACAGTGAAAACTGCAGGAACTTCAAACCGGCACTAGGAAACAGACTGAGAAAGCAGAGAAAAATGTCTCCTGCAACCCGTTCCCTTGGTGCTAGAGGAACGAACGTCTATTCACTTGCTCAGTTCTGACATATAAGTGTGTGAAAGCTGTCCTTCACCTAGCTTGTTGGGAACACAAAGTTTCTTTTCAGTTGCTAACTCCATTCCATACATATATATGGGGAGGTACAATCTCTAACTCGATTTTACTGTGAAAACAGCAGGAACTTCAAACCGGCACTAGGAAACAGACTGAGAAACCAGAGAAAAAGTGTCTCCTGCAACCCGTTCCCTTGGTGCTAGATGAACGAACGTCTCTCCACTTGCTCAGTTCTGAGAGATAATTGTGTGTGAAAGCCGTCCTTCACCTAGCTTGTTGGGAACACAAAGTTTCTTTTCAGTTGCAAACTAGATATCCATACATATATATGGGGAGGTACAAGCTCCAACTCGGTTTTACATTGAAAACTGCAGGAACTTCAAACCGGCACTAGGAAACAGACTGAGAAAGCAGAGAAAAAGTATCTCCTGCAACCCGTTCCCTTGGTGCTAGAGGAACGAACGTCTATTCACTTGCTCAGTTCTGACATATAAGTGTGTGAAAGCTGTCCTTCACCTAGCTTGTTGGGAACACAAAGTTTCTTTTCAGTTGCTAACTCCATTCCATACATATATATGGGGAGGTACAAGCTCTAACTCGATTTTACTGTGAAAACAGCAGGAACTTCAAACCGGCACTAGGAAACAGACTGAGAAAGCAGAGAAAAAGTGTCTCCTGCAACCCGTTCCCTTGGTGCTAGATGAACGAACGTCTCTCCACTTGCTCAGTTCTGAGAGATAATTGTGTGTGAAAGCCGTCCTTCACCTAGCTTGTTGGGAACACAAAGTTTCTTTTCAGTTGCAAACTAGATATCCATACATATATATGGGGAGGTACAAGCTCCAACTCGGTTTTACATTGAAAACTGCAGGAACTTCAAACCGGCACTAGGAAACAGACTGAGAAAGCAGAGAAAAAGTGTCCCCTGCAACCCGTTCCCTTGGTGCTAGATGAAAGAACGTCTCTCCACTGCTCAGTTCTGAGAGATAAGTGTGTGTGAAAGCCGTCCTTCACCTAGCTTGTTGGGAACACAAAGTTTCTTTTCAGTTGCAAACTAGATATCCGTACATATACATGGGGAGGTACTAGCTCCAACTTGGTTTTACAGTGAAAACTGCAGGAACATCAAACTGGCATTAGGAAACAGACTGAGAAAGCAGAGAAAAAGTGTCTCCTGCAACCCGTTCCCTTGGTGCTAGATGAACGAACGTCTCTCCACTTGCTCAGTTCTGAGAGTTAAATGTGTGTGAAAGCCGTCCTTCACCTAGCTTGTTGGGAACACAAAGTTTCTTTTCACTTGCAAACTCCATTCCACACATATATATGTGGAGGTAAAAGCTCCAACTCGGTTTTACAGTGAAAACTGCAGGTACTTCAAACCGGCACTAGGAAACAGACTGAGAATGCAGAGAAAAAGTGTCTCCTGCAACCCGTTCCCTTGGTGCTAGATGAACGAACGTCTCTCCACTAGCTCAGTTCTGAGAGATAAGTGTGTGTGAAAGCCGTCCTTCACCTAGCTTGTTGGGAACACAAAGTTTCTTTTCACTTGCAAACTCCATTCCACACATATATATGGGGAGGTAGAAACTCCAACTCGGTTTTACAGTTAAATGTGCAGGTACTTCATACCGGCACTAGGAAACAGACTGAGAAAGAAGAGAAAAAGTGACCCCTTCAAACCGTTCCCTTGGTGCTAGATGAACGAAAGACTCTCCACTTGCTCAGTTCTGAGAGTTAAATGTGTGTGAAAGCCGTACTTCACCTAGCTTGTTGGGAACACAAAGTTTCTTTTCACTTGCAAACTCCAATCCACACATATATATGGGGAGGTAGAAGCTCCAATTCGGTTTTACACTGAAAACTGCAGGTACTTCAAACCGGCACTAGGAAACAGACTGAGAAGCAGAGAATAATTGTCTCCTGCAACCGGTTCCATTGGTGCTAGATGAACGAACGTCTCTCCACTTGCTAAGTTCTGAGAGATAATTGTGTGTGAAAGCCGTCCTTCACCTAGATTGTGGGGAACACAAAGTTTCTTTTCAGTTGCAAACTCCATTCCATACATATATATGGGGAGGTACTAGCTCCAACTCGGTTTTACAGTGAAAACGGGAAGAACTTCAAACCGGCACTAGTAAAAAGACTGAGAAGCAGAGAAAAAGTGTCTCCTGCAACCCGTTCCCTTGGTGCTAGATGAACGAACGTCTCTCCACTTGCTCAGTTCTGAGAGATAATTGTGTGTGAAAGCCGTCCTTCACATAGCTTGTTGGGAACACAAAGTTTCTTTTCAGTTGCAAACTCCATTCCATACATATATATGGGGAGGTACTAGCTCCAACTCTGTTTTACAGTGAAAACTGCAGGAACTTCAAACCGGCACTAGGAAACAGACTGAAAAAGCAGAGAAAAAGTGTCTCCTGCAACCCGTTCCCTTGGTGCTAGGTGAACGAACGTCTCTCCTCTTGCTCAGTTCTGAGAGTTAAGTGTGTGTAAAAGCCGTCCTTCAACTAGCTTTTTGGGAACACAAAGTTTCTTTTCTGTTGCTAACTCCATTCCTTACATATATATGGGTAGGTACAAGCTCCAACTCGGTTTTACAGTGAAAACTGCAGGAACTTCAAACCGGCACTAGGAAACAGACTGAGAAAGCAGAGAAAAATGTCTCCTGCAACCCGTTCCCTTGGTGCTAGATGAACGAACGTCTCTCCACTTGCTCAGTTCTGAGAAATAAGTGTGTGTGAAAGCCGTCCTTCACCTAGCTTTTTGGGAACACAAAGTTTCTTTTCAGTTTCAAACTCCGATACATACATATATATGGGGAGGTTCTAGCTCCAACTCGGTTTTACAGTGAAAACTGCAGGAACTTCAAACCGGCACTAGGAAACAGACTGAGAAAGCAGAGAAAAAGTGTCTCCTGCAACCCGTTCCCTTGGTGCTAGATGAACGAACGTCTCTCCACTAGCTCAGTTATGAGGGATAAGTGTGTGTGAAAGCCGTCCTTCACCTAGCTTGTTGGGAACACAAAGTTTCTTTGCAGTTGCAAACTCCATTCCATACATATATATTGGGAGGTACTAGCTCCAACTCGGATTTACAGTGAAAACTGCAGGAACCTCAAACCGGCACTAGGAAACAGACTGAAAAAGCAGAGAAATTTTGTCCCCTGCAACCCGTTCACTTGGTGCTAGATGAACGAACGTCTCTCCACTTGCTCAGTTCTGAGAGTTAAATGTGTGTGAAAGCCGTTCTTCACCTAGCTTGTTGGGAACACAAAGTTTCTTTTCACTTGCAAACTCCATTCCACACATATATATGTGGAGGTACAAACTCCAACTCGGTTTTACAGTGAAAACTGCAGGAACTTAAAACCGGCACTAGGAAACAGACTGAGAAAGCAGAGAAAAAGTGTCTCCTGCAACCCGTTCCCTTGGTGCTAGATGAACGAACGTCTCTCCACTTTCTCAGTTCTGAGAGTTAAATGTGTGTGAAAGCCGTAGTTCACCTAGCTTGTTGGGAACACAAAGTTTCTTTTCACTTGCAAACTCCAATCCACACATATATATGGGGAGGTAGAAGCTCCAATACGGTTTTACACTGAAAACTGCAGGTACTTCAAACCGGCACTAGGAAACATACTGAGAAAGCAGAGAATAAGTGTCTCCTGCAGCTCGTTCCCTTGCTGCTAGATGAACGAACGTCTCTCCACTAGCTCAGTTATGAGAGATAATTGTGTGTGAATGCCGTCCTTCACCTAGATTGTTGGGAACACAAAGTTTCTTTTCAGTTGCAAACTCCGATCCATATATTTATATGGGGAGGTACAAGCTCCAACTCGGTTTTACAGTGAAAACTGAAGGAACTTCAAACCGGCACTAGGAAACAGACTGAGAAGCAGAGAAAAATTGTCTCCTGCAACCGGTTCCATTGGTGCTAGATGAACGAACGTCTCTCCACTTGCTAAGTTCTGAGAGATAATTGTGTGTGAAAGCCGTACTTCACCTAGATTGTGGGGAACACAAAGTTTCTTTTCAGTTGCAAACTCCATTCCATACATATATATGGGGAGGTACTAGCTCCAACTCGGTTTTACAGTGAAACTGGAAGAACTTCAAACCGGCACTAGGAAACAGACTGAGAAACAGAGAAAAAGTGTCTCCTGCAACCCGTTCCCTTGGTGCTAGATGAACGAACGTCTCTCCACTTGCTCAGTTCTGAGAGATAATTGTGTGTGAAAGCCGTCCTTCACATAGCTTGTTGGGAACACAAAGTTTCTTTTCAGTTGCAAACTCCATTCCATACATATATATGGGGAGGTACTAGCTCCAACTCGGTTTTACAGTGAACACTGCAGGAACTTCAAACCGGCACTAGGAAACAGACTGAAAAAGCAGAGAAAAAGTGTCTCCTGCAACCCGTTCCCTTGGTGCTAGGTGAACGAACGTCTCTCCTCTTGCTCAATTCTGAGAGTTAAGTGTGTGTAAAAGCCGTCCTTCACCTAGCTTGTTGGGAACACAAAGTTTCTTTTCTGTTGCTAACACCATTCCTTACATATATATGGGTAGGTACAAGCTCCAACCCCGTTTTACAGTGAAAACTGCAGGAACTTCAAACCGGCACTAGGAAACATACTGAGAAAGCAGAGAATAAGTGTCTCCTGCAGCTCGTTCCCTTGCTGCTAGATGAACGAACGTCTCTCCACTAGCTCAGTTATGAGAGATAATTGTGTGTGAAAGCCGTCCTTCACCTAGATTGTTGGGAACACAAAGTTTCTTTTCAGTTGCAAACTCCGATCCATATATTTATATGGGGAGGTACAAGCTCCAACTCGGTTTTACAGTGAAAACTGAAGGAACTTCAAACCGGCACTAGGAAACAGACTGAGAAGCAGAGAAAAATTGTCTCCTGCAACCGGTTCCATTGGTGCTAGATGAACGAACGTCTCTCCACTTGCTAAGTTCTGAGAGATAATTGTGTGTGAAAGCCGTACTTCACCTAGATTGTGGGGAACACAAAGTTTCTTTTCAGTTGCAAACTCCATTCCATACATATATATGGGGAGGTACTAGCTCCAACTCGGTTTTACAGTGAAACTGGAAGAACTTCAAACCGGCACTAGGAAACAGACTGAGAAACAGAGAAAAAGTGTCTCCTGCAACCCGTTCCCTTGGTGCTAGATGAACGAACGTCTCTCCACTTGCTCAGTTCTGAGAGATAATTGTGTGTGAAAGCCGTCCTTCACATAGCTTGTTGGGAACACAAAGTTTCTTTTCAGTTGCAAACTCCATTCCATACATATATATGGGGAGGTACTAGCTCCAACTCGGTTTTACAGTGAACACTGCAGGAACTTCAAACCGGCACTAGGAAACAGACTGAAAAAGCAGAGAAAAAGTGTCTCCTGCAACCCGTTCCCTTGGTGCTAGGTGAACGAACGTCTCTCCTCTTGCTCAATTCTGAGAGTTAAGTGTGTGTAAAAGCCGTCCTTCACCTAGCTTGTTGGGAACACAAAGTTTCTTTTCTGTTGCTAACACCATTCCTTACATATATATGGGTAGGTACAAGCTCCAACCCCGTTTTACAGTGAAAACTGCAGGAACTTCAAACCGGCACTAGGAAACAGACTGAGAAAGCAGAGAAAAAGTGTCTCCTGCAACCCGTTCCCTTGGTGCTAGATGAACGAACGTTTCTCCACTTGCTCATTTCTGAGAGATAAGTGTGTTTGAAAGCCGTCCTTCACCTAGCTTGTTGGGAACACAAAGTTTCTTTTCAGTTGCAAACTCCGATACATACATATATATGGGGAGGTTCTAGCTCCAACTCGGTTTTACAGTGAAAACTGCAGGAACTCGAAACCGGCACTAGGAAACAGACTGAGAAAGCAGAGAAAAAGTGTCTCCTGCAACCCGTTCCATTGGTGCTAGATGAACGAACGTCTCTCCACTAGCTCAGTTATGAGAGATAAGTGTGTGTGAAAGCCGTCCTTCACCTAGCTTGTTGGGAACACAAAGTTTCTTTTCAGTTGCAAACTCCATTCCATACATATATATTGGGAGGTACTAGCTCCAACTCGGATTTACAGTGAAAACTGCAGGAACCTCAAACCGGCACTAGGAAACAGACTGAAAAAGCAGAGAAATTTTGTCTCCTGCAACCCGTTCACTTGGTGCTAGATGAACGAACGTCTCTCCACTTGCTCAGTTCTGAGAGTTAAATTTGTGTGAAAGCCGTCCTTCACCTAGCTTGTTGGGAACACAAAGTTTCTTTTCACTTGCAAACTCCATTCCACACATATATATGTGGAGGTACAAGCTCCAACTCGGTTTTACAGTGAAAACTGCAGGTACTTCTAACCGGAACTAGGAAACAGACTGAGAAAGCAGAGAAAAAGTGTCTCCTGCAACCCGTTCCCTTGATGCTAGATGAACGAAAATCTCTCCACTAGCTCAGTTATGAGAGATATGTGTGTGTGAAAGCCGTCCTTCACCTAGATGGTTGTTAACACAAAGTTTCTTTTCAGTTGCAAATTCCGATCCATAAATATATATGGGGAGGTACTAGCTCCAAATCGGTTTTACAGTGAAAACTGAAGGAACTTCAAACCGGCACTAGGAAACAGACTGAGAAAGCAGAGAAAAAGTGTCTCCTGCAACCCGTTCCCTTGGTGCTAGATGAACGAACGTCTCTCGACTTGCTCAGTTCTGAGAGATAAGTGTGTGTGAAAGCCGTGCTTCACATAGCTTGCTGGGAACACAAAGTTTCTTTTCAGTTGCAAACTAAATTCCATACATATATATGGGGAGGTACAAGCTCCAACTCGGTTTTACAGTGAAAACTGCAGGAACTTCAAACCGGCACTAGGAAACAGACTGAGAAAGCAGAGAAAAACTGTCTCCTGCAACCCGTTCCCTTGGTGCTATATGAACGAACGTCTCTCCACTTGCTCAGTTCTGAGAGATAAGTGTGTGTGAAAGCCGTCCTTCAACTAGCTTGCTGGGAACACAAAGTTTCTTTTCAGTTGCAAACTCCATTCCATACATATATATGGGGAGGTACAAGCTCCAACTCGGTTTTACAGTGAAAACTGCAGGAACTTCAAACCGGCACTACGAAACAGACTGAGAATGCAGAGAAAAAGTGTCTCCTGCAAACCGTTCCTTTGGTGGTAGATGAACGAACGTCTCTCCACTAGCTCAAATATGATAGATAAGTGTCTGTGAAAGCCGTCCTTCACCTAGATTGTTGGGAACACAAAGTTTCTTTTCAGTTGCAAAATGCGATCCATATATATATAGGGGGAGGTACAAGCTGCAACTCGTTTTTACATTGAAAACTGCAGGAACTTCAAACCGGCACTAGGAAACAGACTGAGAAAGCAGAGAAAAAGTGTCTCCTGCAACCCGTTCCCTTGGTGCTAGATGAACGAACGTGTCTCCACTTGCTCAGTTCTGAGAGATAAGTGTGTGTGAAAGCCGTAATTCAACTAGCTTGTTGGGAACACAAAGATTCTTTTCCGTTGCAAACTCCATTCCATACATATATATGGGGAGGTACAAGCTCCAAATCGGTTTTACAGTGAAAACTGCAGGAACTTCAAACCGGCACTAGGAAACAGACTGAGAAAGCAGAGAAAAAGTGTCTCCTACAACCCGTTCCCTTAGTTCTAGATGAACGAACGTCTCTCCACTTGCTCAGTTCTGAGAAATAAGTGTGTGTGAAAGCAGTACTTCACCTAGCTTGTTGGGAACACAAAGTTTCTTTTCAGTTGCAAACTCCATCCCATACATATATATCGGGAGGTACTAGCTCCATCTCGATTTTACAGTGAAAACTGCAGGAACATCAAACCGGCACTAGGAAACAGACAGAAAAAGCAGAGAATTAGTGTCTCCTGCAAACCGTTCCCTTGGTGCTAGATGAACGAACGTCTCTCCACTTGCTCAGTTCTGAGAGTTAAATTTGTGTGAAAGCCGTCCTTCACCTAGCTTGTTGGGAACACAAAGTTTCTTTTCACTTGCAAACTCCATTCCACACATATATATGTGGAGGTACAAGCTCCAACTCGGTTTTACAGTGAAAACTGCAGGTACTTCAAACCGGCACTAGGAAACAGACTGAGAAAGCAGAGAAAAAGTGTCTCCTGCAACCCGTTCCCTTGGTGCTAGATGAACGAACGTCTCTCCACTAGCTCAGTTCTGAGAGATAAGTGTGTGTGAAAGCCGCCCTTCACCTAGCTTGTTGGGAACACAAAGTTTCTTTTCACTTGCAAACTCCATTCCAAACATATATATGGGGAGGTAGAAGCTGCAACTCGGTTTTACATTGAAAACTGCAGGTACTTCAAACCGGCACTAGGAAACAGACTGAGAAAGAAGAGAAAAAGTGACTCCTGCAACCCGTTCCCTTGGTGCTAGATGAACGAACGTCTCTCCACTTGCTCAGTTATGAGAGACAAGTGTGTGTGTAAGCCGTCCTTAAACTAGCTTGTTGGGAACACAAAGTTTCTTTTCAGTTGCAAACTCCATTCCATACATATATATGGGGAGGTACAAGCTCCAACTCGGTTTTACAGTGAAAACTGCAGGAACTTCAAACCGGCACTAGGAAACAGACTGAGAAAGCAGAGAAAAAGTGTCTCCTGCAACCCGTTCCCTTGGTGCTAGATGAACGAACGTCTCTCCACTTGCTCAGTTCTGAGAGATAAGTGTGTGTGAAAGCCGTCCTTCACCTAGCTTGTTGGGAACACAAAGTTTCTTTTCAGTTGCAAACTCCGATCCATACATATATATGGGGAGGTTCTAGCTCCAACTCGGTTTTACAGTGAAAACTGCAGGAACTTCAAACCGGCACTAGGAAACAGACTGAGAAAGCAGAGAAAAATTGTCTCCTGCAACCCGTTCCCTTGGTGCTAGATGAACGAAAGTCTCTCCACTTGCTCAGTTATGAGAGATAAGTGTGTGTGAAAGCCGTCCTTCACATAGCTTGTTGGGAACACAAAGTTTCTTTTCAGTTGCTAACTCCATTCCATACATATATATTGGGAGGTACTAGCTCCAACTCGGTTTTACAGTGTAAATTGAAGGAACCTCAAACCGGCACTAGGAAACAGACTGAAAAAGCAGAGAAATTGTGTCTCTTGCAACCCGTTCCATTGGTGCTAGATGAACGAACGTCTCTCCACTTGCTCAGTTCTGAGAGTTAAATTTTTGTGAAAGCCGTCCTTCACCTAGCTTGTTGGGAACACAAAGTTTCTTTTCACTTGCAAACTCCATTCGACACATATATATGTGGAGGTACAAGCTCCAACTCGGTTTTACAGTGAAAACTGCAGGTACTTCAAACCGGCACTAGGAAACAGACTGAGAAAGCAGAGAAAAAGTGTCCCCTGCAACCCGTTCCCTTGGTGCTAGATGAACGAAAGTCTCTCCACTAGCTCAGTTATGAGAGATATGTGTGTGTGAAAGCCGTCCTTCACCTAGATTGTTGGGAACACAAAGCTTTTTTTCAGTTGCAAACTCCGATCCATAAATATATATGGGGAGGTACTAGCTCCAACTCGGTTTTACAGTGAAAACTGAAGGAACTTCAAACTGGCACTAGGAAACAGACTGAGAAAGCAGAGAAAAAGTGTCTCCTGCAACCCGTTCCCTTGGTGCTAGATGAACAAACGTCTCTCGACTTGCTCAGTTCTGAGAGATAAGTGTGTGTGAAAGCCGTCCTTCACTTAGCTTGTTGGGAACACAAAGTTTTTTTTCAGTTGCAAACTCCATTCCATACATATATATGGGGAGGTACTAGCTCCAACTCGGTTTTACAGTGAAAACTGGAGGAACTTCAAACCGGCACTAGGAAACAAACTGAGAAAGCAGAGAAAAAGTGTCTCCTGCAAACCGTTCCCTTGGTGCTAGATGAACGAACGTCTCTCCACTTGCTCAGTTCTGAGAGATATGTGTGTGTGAAAGCCGTCCTTCACATAGCTTGTTGGGAACACAAAGTTTCTTTTCAGTTGCAAACTACATTCCATACATATATATGGGGAGGCACTAGCTCCAACTCTGTTTTACAGTGAAAACTGCAGGAACTTCAAACCGGCACTAGGAAACAGACTGAGAAAGCAGAGAAAAAGTGTCTCCTGCAACCCGTTCCCTTGGTGCTAGATGAACGAACGACTCTCCACTTGCTCAGTTCTGAGAGATAAGTGTGTGTGAAAGCCGTCCTTCACCTAGCTTGTAGGGAACACAAAGTTTCTTTTCAGTTGCAAAAAGCGATCCATACATATATATGGGGAGGAACTAGCTGCAACTCTTTTTTACATTGAAAACTGCAGGAACTTCAAACCGGCACTAGGAAACAGACTGAGAATGCAGAGAAATATTGTCACCTGCAACCCGTTCCATTGGTGCTAGATGAACGAACGTCTCTCCACTTGCTCAGTTCTGAGAGATAAGTGGGTGTGAAAGCCGTCCTTCACCTAGCTTGTTGGGAACACAAAGTTTCTTTTCAGTTGCAAACTCCATTCCATACATATATATGGGGAGGTACAAGCTCCAACTCGGTTTTACAGTGAAAAGTGCAGGAACTTCAAACCGGCACTAGGAAACAGACTGAGAAAGCAGAGAAAGAGTGTCTCCTGCAACCCGTTCCCTTGGTGCTAGATGAACGAACGTGTCTCCACTTGCTCAGTTCTGAGAGATAAGTGTGTGTGAAAGCCGTACTTCACCTAGCTTGTTGGGAACACAAAGTTTCTTTTCCGTTGCAAACTCCATTCCATACATATATATGGGGAGGTACAAGCTCCAAATCGGTTTTACAGTGAAAACTGCAGGAACTTCAAACCGGCACTAGGAAACAGACTGAGAAAGCAGAGAAAAAGTGTCTCCTGCAACCCGTTCCCTTGGTGCTAGATGAACGAACTTCTCTCCACTTGCTCAGTTCTGAGAGATAAGTGTGTGACAGCCGTCCTTCACATAGCTCGTTGGGAACACAAAGTTTCTTTTCAGCTGCAGACCCCATTCCATACATATATAAGGGGAGGTACAAGCTCCAACTCGGTTTTACAGTGAAAACTGCAGGAACTTCAAACCGGCACTTGGAAACAGACTGAGAAAGCAGAGAAAAAGTGTCTCCTACAACCCGTTCCCTTAGTTCTAGATGAACGAACGTCTCTCCACTTGCTCAGTTCTGAGAAATAAGTGTGTGTGAAAGCCGTACTTCACCTACCTTGTTGGGAACACAAAGTTTCTTTTCAGTTGCAAACTTCATTCCATACATATATACGGGGAGGTACTAGCTCCAACTCGATTTTACAGTGAAAACTGCAGGAACATCAAACCGGCACTAGGAAACAGACTGAAAAAGCAGAGAAATAGTGTCTCCTGCAACCCGTTCCCTTTGTGCTAGATGAACGAACGTCTCTCCACTTGCTCAGTTCTGAGAGTTAAATGGGTGTGAAAGCCGTCCTTCACCTAGCTTGTTGGGAACACAAAGTTTCTTTTCACTTGCAAACTCCATTCCACACATATATATGTGGAGGTACAAGCTCCAACTCGGTTTTACAGTGAAAACTGCAGGAACTTCAAACCGGCACTAGGAAACAGACTGAGAAAGCAGAGAATAAGTGTCTCCTGCAACTCGTTCCCTTGGTGCTAGATGAACGAAAGTCTCTCCACTAGCTCAGTTATGAGAGATAATTGTGTGTGAAAGCCGTCCTTCACCTAGATTGTTGGGAACACAAAGTTTCTTTTCAGTTGCAAACTCCGATCCATACATTTATATGGGGAGGTACTAGCTCCAACTCGGTTTTACAGTGAAAACTGCAGGAACTTCAAACCGGAACTAGGAAACAGACTGAGAAGCAGAGAAAAAGTGTCTCCTGCAACCGGTTCCATTGGTGCTAGTTGAACGATCGTCTCTCCACTTGCTAAGTTCTGAGAGATAATTGTGTGTGAAAGCCGTTCTTCACCTAGATTGTGGGGAACACAAAGTTTCTTTTCAGTTGCAAACTCCAGTCCATACATATATATGGGGAGGTACTAGCTCCAACTCGGTTTTACAGTGAAAACAGGAAGAACTTCAAACCGGCACTAGGAAACAGACTTAGAAGCAGAGAAAAAGTGTCCCCTGCAACCCGTTCCCTTGGTGCTAGATGAACCAACGTCTCTCCACTTGCTCAGTTCTGAGAGATAATTGTGTGTGAAAGCCGTCCTTCACATAGCTTGTTGGGAACACAAAGTTTCTTTTCAGTTGCAAACTCCATTCCATACATATATATGGGGAGGTACTAGCTCCAACTCGGTTTTACAGTGAAAACTGCAGGAACTTCAAACCGGCACTAGGAAACAGACTGAGAAAGCAGAGAAAAAGTGTCTCCTGCAACCCGTTCCCTTGGTGCTAGATGAACGAACGTCTCTCCACTTGCTCAGTTCTGAGAGATACGTGTGTGTGAAAGCCGTCCTTCACCTAGCTTGTTGGGAACACAAAGTTTCTTTTCAGTTGCAAACTAGATATCCATACATATATATGGGGAGGTACTAGCTCCAACTCGGTTTTACAGTGAAAACTGCAGGAACTTCAAACCGGCACTAGGAAACAGACTGAGAAACAGAGAAAAAATGTCTCCTGCAACCTGTTCCCTTGGTGCTAGATGAACGAACGTCTCTCCACTTGCTCAGTTCTGAGAGATAAGTGTGTTTGAAAGCCGTCCTTCACCTAGCTTGTTGGGAACACAAAGTTTCTTTTAAGTTGCAAACTCCATTCCATACATATATATGGGAAGGTACTAGCTCCAACTCGGTTTTACAGTGAAAACTGCAGGAACTTCAAACCGGCATTAGGAAACAGACTGAGAAAGCAGAGAAAAAGTGTCTCCTGCAACCCGTTCCCTTGGTGCTAGATGAACGAACGTCTCTCCAGTTGCTCAGTTCTGAGAGATAATTGTGTGTGAAAGCCGTCCTTCACCTATCTTGTTGGGAACACAAAGTTACTTTTCAGTTGCAAACTAGATATCCATACATATATATGGGGAGGAACAAGCTCCAACTCGGTTTTACAGTGAAAACTGCAGGAACTTCAAACCGGCACTAGGAAACAGACTGAGAAAGCAGAGAAAAAGTGTCTCCTGCAACCCGTTCCCTTGATGCTAGATGAACGAACTTCTCTCCACTTGCTCAGTTCTGACAGATAAGTGTGTGTGAAAGCCGTCCTTCACCTAGGTTGTTGGGAACACAAAGTTTCTTTTCAGATGCATACTCCATTCCATACATATATATGGGGATGTACAAGCTCCAATTAGGTTTTACAGTGAAAACTGCAGGAACTTCAAACCGGCACTAGGAAACAGACTGAGAATCAGAGAAAAATTGTCTCCTGCAACCCGTTCCATTGGTGCTAGATGAACGAACGTCTCTCCACTTGCTCAGTTCTGAGTGATAAGTGTGTGTGAAAGCCGTCCTTCACCTAGCTTGTTGGGAACACAAAGTTTATTTTCACTTGCAAACTCCATTCTATACATATATATGGGGAGTTACTAGCTCAAAATCGGTTCTACAGTGAAAACTGCAGGAACTTCAAACCGGCACTAGGAAACAGACTGAGAAGCAGAGAAAAAGTGTCTCCTGCAACCCGTTCCCTTGGTGCTAGATGAACGAACGTCTCTCCACTTGCTCAGTTCTGAGAGATAAGTGTGTGTGAAAGCCGTCCTTCACCTAGCTTGTTGGGAACACAAAGTTTCTTTTCAGTTGCAAACTCCAATCCATACATATATAAGGAGAGGTACAAGCTCCAACTCGGTTTTACAGTGAAAACTGCAGGAACTTCAAACCGGCACTAGGAAACAGACTGAGAATGCAGAGAAATAGTGTATCCTGCAACCCGTTCCCTTGGTGCTAGATGAACCAACGTCTCTCCACTTGCTCAGTTCTGAGAGATAAGTGTGTGTGAAAGCCGTCCTTCACCTAGCTTGTTGGGAACACAAAGTTTCTTTTCAGTTGCAAACTCCATTCCATACATATATATGGGGAGGTACTAGCTCCAACTCTGTTTTACAGTGAAAACTGCAGGAACTTCAAACCGGCACTAGGAAACAGACTGAGAAAGCAGAGAATAAGTGTCTCCTGCAACTCGTTCCCTTGGTGCTAGATGAACGAAAGTCTCTCCACTAGCTCAGTTATGAGAGATAATTGTGTGTGAAAGCCGTCCTTCACCTAGATTGTTGGGAACACAAAGTTTCTTTTCAGTTGCAAACTCCGATCCATACATTTATATGGGGAGGTACTAGCTCCAACTCGGTTTTACAGTGAAAACTGCAGGAACTTCAAACCGGCACTAGGAAACAGACTGAGAAGCAGAGAAAAAGTGTCTCCTGCAACCGGTTCCATTGGTGCTAGTTGAACGATCGTCTCTCCACTTGCTAAGTTCTGAGAGATAATTGTGTGTGAAAGCCGTTCTTCACCTAGATTGTGGGGAACACAAAGTTTCTTTTCAGTTGCAAACTCCAGTCCATACATATATATGGGGAGGTACTAGCTCCAACTCGGTTTTACAGTGAAAACAGGAAGAACTTCAAACCGGCACTAGGAAACAGACTTAGAAGGAGAGAAAAAGTGTCCCCTGCAACCCGTTCCCTTGGTGCTAGATGAACCAACGTCTCTCCACTTGCTCAGTTCTGAGAGATAATTGTGTGTGAAAGCCGTCCTTCACATAGCTTGTTGGGAACACAAAGTTTCTTTTCAGTTGCAAACTCCATTCCATACATATATATGGGGAGGTACTAGCTCCAACTCGGTTTAACAGTGAAAACTGCAGGAACTTCAAACCGGCACTAGGAAACAGACTGAAAAACCAGAGAAAAAGTGTCTCCTGCAACACGTTCCCTTGGTGCTAGGTGAACGAACGTCTCTCCTCTTGCTCAGTTCTGAGAGATAAGTGTGTGTGTAAGCGGTCCTTCACCTAGCTTGTTGGGAACACAAAGTTTCTCTTCTGTTGCTAACTCCATTCCTTACATATATATGGGTAAGTACAAGCTCCAACTCGGTTTTACAGTGAAAACTGCAGGAACTTCAAACCGGCACTAGGAAACAGACTGAGAAATCAGAGAAAAAGTGTCTCCTGCAACCCGTTCCCTTGGTGCTGGATGAACGAACGTCTCTCCACTTGCTCAGTTCTGAGAGATAATTGTGTGTGAAAGCCGTCCTTCACCTAGCTTGTTGGGAACACAAAGTTTCTTTTCAGTTGCAAACTAGATATCCATACATATATATGGGGAGGTACAAGCTCCAACTCGGTTTTACAGTGAAAACTGCAGGAACTTCAAACCGGCACTAGGAAACAGACTGAGAAAGCAGAGAAAAAGTGTCTCCTGCAACCCGTTCCCTTGGTGCTAGATGAACGAACGTCTCTCCACTTGCTCAGTTCTGAGAGATAAGTGTGTGTGAAAGCCGTCCTTCACCTAGCTTGTTGGGAACACAAAGTTTCTTTTCAGTTGCAAACTAGATATCCATACATATATATGGGGAGGTACTAGCTCCAACTCGGTTTTACAGTGAAAACTGCAGGAACTTCAAACCGGCACTAGGAAACAGACTGAGAAACAGAGAAAAAATGTATCCTGCAACCTGTTCCCTTGGTGCTAGATGAACGAACGTCTCTCCACTTGCTCAGTTCTGAGAGATAAGTGTGTTTGAAAGCCGTCCTTCACCTAGCTTGTTGGGAACACAAAGTTTCTTTTAAGTTGCAAACTCCATTCCATACATATATATGGGGAGGTACTAGCTCCAACTTTGTTTTACAGTGAAAACTGCAGGAACTTCAAACCGGCATTAGGAAACAGACTGAGAAAGCAGAGAAAAAGTGTCTCCTGCAACCCGTTCCCTTGGTGCTAGATGAACGAAAGTCTCTCCAGTTGCTCAGTTCTGAGAGATAATTGTGTGTGAAAGCCGTCCTTCACCTAGCTTGTTGGGAACACAAAGTTACTTTTCAGTTGCAAACTAGATATCCATACATATATATGGGGAGGTACAAGCTCCAATTCGGTTTTACACTGAAAACTGCAGGAACATCAAACCGGCACTAGGAAACAGACTGAGAAAGCAGAGAAAAAGTGTCTCCTGCAACCCGTTCCCTTGGTGCTAGATGAACGAACGTCTCTCCACTTGCTCAGTTCTGAGAGATAAGTGTGTGTGAAAGCCGTCCTTCACCTAGCTTGTTGGGAACACAAAGTTTCTCTTCTGTTGCTAACTCCATTCCTTACATATATATGGGTAGGTACAAGCTCCAACTCGGTTTTACAGTGAAAACTGCAGGAACTTCAAACCGGCACTAGGAAACAGACTGAGAAACCAGAGAAAAAGTGTCTCCTGCAACCCGTTCCCTTGGTGCTAGATGAACGAACGTCTCTCCACTTGCTCAGTTCTGAGAGATAAGTGTGTGTGAAAGCCGTCCTTCACCTAGCTTGTTGGGAACACAAAGTTTCTTTTCAGTTGCAAACTAGATTTCCATACATATATATGGGGAGGTAGAAGCTCCAACTCGGTTTTACAGTGAAAACTGCAGGAACTTCCAACCGGCACTAGGAAACAGACTGAGAAAGCAGAGAAAAAGTGTCTCCTGCAACCCGTTCCCTTGGAGCTAGATGAACGAACGTCTCTCCACTTGCTCAGTTCTGAGAGATAAGTGTGTGTGAAAGCCGTCCTTCACCTAGCTTGTTGGGAACACAAAGTTTCTTTTCACTTGTAAACTCCATTCCACACATATATATGGGGAGGTACAAGCTCTAACTCGGTTTTACAGTGAAAATTGCAGGAACTTCAAACAGGCACTAGGAAACAGACTGAGAAAGCAGAGAAAAAGTGTCTCCTGCAACCCGTACCCTTGGTGCTAGAGGAACGAACGTCTCTTCACTTGCTCAGTTCTGACAGATAAGTGTGTGAAAGCCGTCCTTCACCTTGCTTGTTGGGAACACAAAGTTTCTTTTCAGTTGCTAACTCCATTCCATACATATATATGGGGAGGTACAAGCTCTAACTCGGTTTTACAGTGAAAACTGCAGGAACTTCAAACCGGCACTAGGAAACAGACTGAGAAAGCAGAGAAAAAGTGTCTCCTGCAACCCGTTCCCTTGGTGCTAGATGAACGAAAGTCTCTCCACTTGCTCAGATCTGAGAGATAAGTGTGTGTGAAAGCCGTCCTTCACCTAGCTTGTTGGGAACACAAAGTTTCTTTTCAGTTGCAAACTAGATATCCATACATATATATGGGGAGGTACTAGCTCCAACTCGGTTTTACAGTGAAAACTGAAGGAACATCAAACCGGCACTAGGAAACAGACTGAGAAAGCAGAGAAAAAATATCTCCTGCAACCCGTTCCCTTGGTGCTAGATGAACGAACGTCTCTCCACTTGCTCAGTTCTGAGAGATAAGTGTGTTTTAAAGCCGTCCTTCACCTAGCTTGTTGGGAACACAAAGTTTCTTTTCAGTTGCAAACTCCATTCCATACATATATATGGGGAGGTACTAGCTCCAACTCTGTTTTACAGTGAAAACTGCAGGAACTTCAAACCGGCACTAGGAAACAGACTGAGAAAGCAGAGAATAAGTGTCTCCTGCAACACGTTCCCTTGGTGCTAGGTGAACGAACGTCTCTCCTCTTGCTCAGTTCTGAGAGATAAGTGTGTGTGTAAGCGGTCCTTCACCTAGCTTGTTGGGAACACAAAGTTTCTCTTCTGTTGCTAACTCCATTCCTTACATATATATGGGTAGGTACAAGCTCCAACTCGGTTTTACAGTGAAAACTGCAGGAACTTCAAACCGGCACTAGGAAACAGACTGAGAAAGCAGAGAAAAAGTGTCTCCTGCAACCCGATCCCTTGGTGATAGATGAACGAACGTCTCTCCACTTGCTCAGTTCTGACAGATAAGTGTGTGTGAAAGCCGTCCTTCACCTAGCTTGTTGGGAACACAAAGTTTCTTTTCAGTTGCAAACTCCATTCCATACATATATATGGGGATGTACAAGCTCCAATTAGGTTTTACAGTGAAAACTGCAGGAACTTCAAACCGGCACTAGGAAACAGACTGAGAATCAGAGAAAAATTGTCTCCTGCAACCCGTTCCATTGGTGCTAGATGAACGAACGTCTCTCCACTTGCTCAGTTCTGAGAGATAATTGTGTGTGAAAGCCGTCCTTCACCTAACTTGTTGGGAACACAAAGTTTATTTTCAGTTGCAAACTCCATTCTATACATATATATGGGGAGGTACTAGCTCAAAATCGGTTCTACAGTGAAAACTGCAGGAACTTCAAACCGGCACTAGGAAACAGAATGAGAAGCAGAGAAAAAGTGTCTCTTGCAACCCGTTCCCTTGGTGCTAGATGAACGAACGTCTCTCCACTAGCTCAGTTATGAAAGATAATTGTGTGTGAAAGCCGTCCTTCACTTAGATTGTTGGGAACACAAAGTTTCTTTTCAGTTGCAAAATCCGATCCATACATATATATGGGGAGGTACAAGCTCCAACTCGGTTTTACAGTGAAAACTGCAGGAACTTCAAACCGGCACTAGGAAACAGACTGAGAAGCAGAGAAAAAGTGTCTCCTGCAACCGGTTCCCTTGGTGCTAGATGAATGAACGTCTCTCCACTTGCTAAGTTCTGAGACATAAGTGTGTGTGAAAGCCGTCCTTCACCTAGATTGTTGGGAACACAAAGTTTCTTTTCAGTTGCAAACTCCATTCCATGCATATATATGGGGAGGTACTAGCTCCAACTCAGTTTTACAGTGAAAACTGCAGGAACTTCAAACCGGCACTAGGAAACAGACTGAGAAGCAGAGAAAAAGTGTCTCCTGCAACCCGTTCCATTGGTGCTAGATGAACGAACGTCTCTCCACTTGCTCAGTTCTCAGAGATAAGTGTGTGTGAAAGCCGTCCTTCACGTAGCTTGTTGGGAACACAAAGTTTCTTTTCAGTTACAAACTCCATTCCGTACATATATAAGGGGAGGTACAAGCTCCAACTCGTCTTTACAGTGAAAACTGCAGGAACTTCCACCCGGCACTAGGAAACAGACTGAGAAAGCAGAGAACTAGTTTCTCCTGTAACCCGTTCCCTTGGAGCTAGATGAACGAACGTCTTTCCACTTGCTCGTTTCCGAGAGATAAGTGTGTGTGAAAGCCGTCCTTCACCTAGCTAGTTGGGAACACAAAGTTTCTTTTCAGTTGCAAACTCCATTCCATACATATATATGGGGAGGTACTAGCTCCAACTCGGTTTTACAGTGAAAACTGCAGGAACTTCAAACCGGCACTAGGAAACAGACTGAAAAAGAAGAAAAATAGTGTCTCCTGCAACCCGTTCCCTTGGTTCTAGGTGAACGAACTTCTCTCCACTTGCTCAGTTCTGAGAGATAAATGTGTGTGAAAGCCGTCCTTCACCTAGCTTGTTGGGAACACAAAGTTTCTTTTCACTTGCAAACTCCATTCCACACATATATATGGGGAGGTAGAAGCTCCAACTCGGTTTTACACTGAAAACTGCAGGAACTTCAAACCGGCACTAGGAAACAGACTGAGAAAGCAGAGAAAAAGTGTCTCCTGCAACTCGTTCCCTTGGTGCTAGATGAACGAACGTCTCTCCACTAGCTCAATTATGAGAGATAATTGTGTGTGAAAGCCGTCCTTCACCTAGATTGTTGGGAACACAAAGTTTCTTTTCAGTTGCAAACTCCGATCCATACATTTATATGGGGAGGTACTAGCTCCAACTCGGTTTTACAGTGAAAACTGCAGGAACTTCAAACCGGCACTAGGAAACAGACTGAAAAAGCAGAGAAATGTGTCTCCTGCAACCCGTTCCCTTGGTGCTAGGTGAACGAACGTCTCTCCTCTTGCTCAGTTCTGAGAGTTAAGTGTGTGTGAAAGCCTTCCTTCACCTAGCTTGTTGGGAACACAAAGTTTCTTTTCACTTGCAAACTCCATTCCACACATATATATGGGGAGGTAGAAGCTGCAACTCGGTTTTATAGTGAAAGCTGCAGGTACATCAAACCGGCACTAGGAAACAGACTGAGAAAGCAGAGAAAAAGTGACTCCTTCAACCAATTCCCTTGGTGCTAGATGAACAAAAGTCTCTCCACTTGCTCAGTTATGAGAGATAAGTGTGTGTGTAAGCGGTCCTTCACCTAGCTTGTTGGGAACACAAAGTTTCTTTTCTGTTGCTAAATCCATTCCTTACATATATATGGGTAGGTACAAGCTCCAACTCGGTTTTACAGTGAAAACTGCAGGAACTTCAAACCGGCACTAGGAAACAGACTGAGAAAGCAGAGAAAAAGTGTCCCTGCAACCCGTTCCCTTGGTGCTAGATGAACGAACGTCTCTCCACTTGCTCAGTTCTGAGAGATAAGTGTGTGTGAAAGCCGTCCTTCACCTAGCTTGATGGGAACACAAAGTTTCTTTTCAGTTGCAAACTAGATTTCCATACATATATATGGGGAGGTAGAAGCTCCAACTCGGTTTTACAGTGAAAACTGCAGGAACTTCAAACCGGCACTAGGAAACAGACTGAGAAAGCAGAGAAAATGTGTCTCCTGCAACCCGTTCCCTTGGTGCTAGATGAACGAACGTCTCTCCACTTGCTCAGTTCTGAGAGATAATTGTGTGTGAAAGCCGACCTTCACCTAGCTTGTTGGGAACACAAAGTGTCTTTTCAGTTGCAAACTCCAATCCATACATATATTTGGGGAGGTACTAGCTCCAACTCGGTTTTACAGTGAAAACTGCAGGAACTTCAAACCGGCCCTAGGAAACAGACTGAGAAAGCAGAGAAAAAGTGTCTCCTACCACACGTTCCCTTGGTGCTAGTTAAACGAGCGTCTCTCCACTTGCTCAGCTCTGAGAGATAAGTGTGTCTGAAAGCCGTCCTTCACCTAGCTTGTTGGGAACACAAAGTTTCTTTTCATTTGCTAACTCCATTCCATACATATATATGGGGAGGTACAAGCTCTAACACGGTTTTACAGTGAAAACTGCAGGAACTTCAAACCGGCACTAGGAAACCGCCTGAGAAAGCAGAGAAAATGTGTCTCCTGCAACCCGTTTCCTTGGTGCTAGATAAACGAACGTCTCTCCACTTGCTCAGTTCTGAGAGGTATGAGTGTGTGAAATCCGTCCTTCACCTAGCTTGTTGGGAACACAAAGTTTATTTTCAGTTGCAAACTCCATTCCATACATATATTTGGGGAGGTACTAGCTCTAACTCGGTTTTACAGGGAAAACTGCAGGAACTTCAAATTGGCACTAGGAAACAGACTGAGAAAGCAGAGAAAATGGGTCCCTGCAAACCGTTCCCTTGGTGCTAGATGAACGAACGTCTCTCCACTTGCTCAGTTATGAGAGATAAGTGTGTGTGAAAGCCGTCCTTCACCTAGCTTGTTGGGAACACAAAGTTTCTTTTCAGTTGCAAACTCCATTCCATACATATATATGGGGAGGTACAAGCTCCAACTCGGTTTTACAGTGAAAACTGCAGGAACTTTAAACCGGCACTACGAAACAGACTGAGAAAGCAGAGAAAAAGTGTCTCCTGCAACCCGTTCCCTTGGTACTAGATGATCGAACGTCTCTCCACTTGCTCAGTTCTGAGAGATAAGTGTGTGTGAAAGCCGTCCTTCACCTAGCTTGTTGGGAACACAAAGTTTCTTTTCACTTGCAAACTCACATTCCATACATATATATGGGGAGGTTCTAGCTTCAACTAAGTTTTACAGTGAAAACTGCAGGAACTTCAAACCGGCACTAGGAAACAGACTGAGGAAGCAGAGAAAAAGTGTCACCTGCAACCCGTTCCCTTGGTGCTAGATGAACGAAGGTCTCTCCACTTGCTCAGTTCTGAGAGATAAGTGTGTGTGAAAGCCGTCCTTCACCTAGCTTGTTGGGAACACAAAGTTTCTTTTCAGTTGCAAACTATATATCCATACATATATATGGGGAGGTACAAGCTCCAACTCGGTTTTACAGTGAAAACTGCAGGAACTTCAAACCGGCACTAGGAAACAGACTGAGAAAGCAGAGAAAAAGTGTCTCCTGCAACCCGTTCCCTTGGTGCTAGATGAACGAACGTCTCTCCACTTGCTCAGTTCTGAGAGATATGTGTGTGTGAAAGCCGTCCTTCACCTAGCTTGTTGGGAACACAAAGTTTCTTTTCAGTTGCAAACTAGATATATATACATATATATGGGAAGGTACTAGCTCCAAATCGGTTTTACAGTGAAAACTGCAGGAACTTCAAACCGGCACTAGGAAACAGACTGAGAAACAGAGAATAAATGTCTCCTGCAAACCGTTCCCTTTGTGCTAGATGAACGAACGTCTCTCCACTTGCTCAGTTCTGAGACTTAAGTGTGTGTGAAAGCCGTCCTTCATCTAGCTTGTTGGGAACACAAAGTTTCTTTTCACTTGTAAACTCCATTCCACACATATATATGGGTAGGTACAAGCTCTAACTCGGTTTTACAATGAAAACTGCAGGAACTTCAAACAGGCACTAGGAAACAGACTGAGAAAGCAGAGAAAAAGTGTCTCCTGCAACCCGTTCCCTTGGTGCTAGAGGAACGAACGTCTATTCACTTGCTCAGTTCTGACATATAAGTGTGTGAAAGCCTTCCTTCACCTAGCTTGTTGGGAATACAAAGTTTCTTTTCAGTTGCAAACTCCAATCCATACATATATTTGGGGAGGTACAAGCTCTAACTCGATTTTACTGTGAAAACAGCAGGAACTTCAAACCGGCACTAGGAAACAGACTGAGAATGCAGAGAAAAAGTGTCTCCTGCAACCCGTTCCCTTGGTGCTAGATGAACGAACGTCTCTCCACTTGCTCAGTTCTGAGAGATAATTGTGTGTGAAAGCCGTCCTTCACCTAGCTTGTTGGGAACACAAAGTTTCTTTTCAGTTGCAAACTAGATATCCATACATATATATGGGGAGGTACAAGCTCCAACTCGGTTTTACATTGAAAACTGCAGGAACTTCAAACCGGCACTAGTAAACAGACTGAGAAAGCAGAGAAAAAGTGTCTCCTGCAACCCGTTCCCTTGGTGCTAGATGAAAGAACGTC
Organism: Camelus bactrianus; assembly: GCF_048773025.1. NCBI lineage: Eukaryota > Metazoa > Chordata > Mammalia > Artiodactyla > Camelidae > Camelus > Camelus bactrianus. The sequence continues at coordinate 136,096,528 of NC_133539.1, read as the reverse complement.
TCTCCACTTGCTCAGTTCTGAGAGATAAGTGTGTGTGAAAGCCGTCCTTCACCTAGCTTGTTGGGAACACAAAGTTTCTTTTCAGTTGCAAACTAGATATCCATACATATACATGGGGAGGTACTAGCTCCAACTTGGTTTTACAGTGAAAACTGCAGGAACATCAAACTGGCATTAGGAAACATACTGAGAAAGCAGAGAAAAAGTGTCTCCTGCAACCCGTTCCCTTGGTGCTAGATGAACGAACTTCTCTCCACTTGCTCATTTCTGAGAGTTAAATGTGTGTGAAAGCCGTCCTTCACCTAGCTTGTTGGGAACACAAAGTTTCTTTTCACTTGCAAACTCCATTCCACACATATATATTTGGAGGTAAAAGCTCCAACTCGGTTTTACAGTGAAAACTGCAGGTACTTCAAACCGGCACTAGGAAACAGACTGAGAATGCAGAGAAAAAGTGTCTCCTGCAACCCGTTCCCTTGGTGCTAGATGAACGAACGTCTCTCCACTAGCTCAGTTCTGAGAGATAAGTGTGTGTGAAAGCCGTCCTTCACCTAGCTTGTTGGGAACACAAAGTTTCTTTTCAGTTGCAAACTATATATCCATACATATATATGGGGAGGTACAAGCTCCAACTCGGTTTTACAGTGAAAACTGCAGGAACTTCAAACCGGCACTAGGAAACAGACTGAGAAAGCAGAGAAAATGTGTCTCCTGCAACCCGTTCCCTTGGTGCTAGATGAACGAACGTCTCTCCACTTGCTCAGTTCTGAGAGATATGTGTGTGTGAAAGCCGTCCTTCACCTAGCTTGTTGGGAACACAAAGTTTCTTTTCAGTTGCAAACTAGATATCCATACATATATATGGGAAGGTACTAGCTCCAACTCGGTTTTACAGTGAAAACTGCAGGAACTTCAAACCGGCACTAGGAAACAGACTGAGAAACAGAGAATAAATGTCTCCTGCAAACCGTTCCCTTTGTGCTAGATGAACGAACGTCTCTCCACTTGCTCAGTTCTGAGACTTAATTGTGTTTGAAAGCCGTCCTTCATCTAGCTTGTTGGGAACACAAAGTTTCTTTTCACTTGTAAACTCCATTCCACACATATATATGGGTAGGTACAAGCTCTAACTCGGTTTTACAGTGAAACTGCAGGAACTTCAAACAGGCACTAGGAAACAGACTGAGAAACCAGAGAAAAAGTGTCCCCTGCAACCCGTTCCCTTGGTGCTAGATGAACGAACGTCTCTCCACTTGCTCAGTTCTGAGAGATAATTGTGTGTGAAAGCCGTCCTTCACCTAGCTTGTTGGGAACACAAAGTTTCTTTTCAGTTGCAAACTAGATATCCATACATATATATGGGGAGGTACAAGCTCCAACTCGGTTTTACATTGAAAACTGCAGGAACTTCAAACCGGCACTAGGAAACAGACTGAGAAAGCAGAGAAAAAGTGTCTCCTGCAACCCGTTCCCTTGGTGCTAGAGGAACGAACGTCTATTCACTTGCTCAGTTCTGACATATAAGTGTGTGAAAGCTGTCCTTCACCTAGCTTGTTGGGAACACAAAGTTTCTTTTCAGTTGCTAACTCCATTCCATACATATATATGGGGAGGTACAATCTCTAACTCGATTTTACTGTGAAAACAGCAGGAACTTCAAACCGGCACTAGGAAACAGACTGAGAAACCAGAGAAAAAGTGTCTCCTGCAACCCGTTCCCTTGGTGCTAGATGAACGAACGTCTCTCCACTTGCTCAGTTCTGAGAGATAATTGTGTGTGAAAGCCGTCCTTCACCTAGCTTGTTGGGAACACAAAGTTTCTTTTCAGTTGCAAACTAGATATCCATACATATATATGGGGAGGTACAAGCTCCAACTCGGTTTTACATTGAAAACTGCAGGAACTTCAAACCGGCACTAGGAAACAGACTGAGAAAGCAGAGAAAAAGTATCTCCTGCAACCCGTTCCCTTGGTGCTAGAGGAACGAACGTCTATTCACTTGCTCAGTTCTGACATATAAGTGTGTGAAAGCTGTCCTTCACCTAGCTTGTTGGGAACACAAATTTTCTTTTCAGTTGCTAACTCCATTCCATACATATATATGGGGAGGTACAAGCTCTAACTCGATTTTACTGTGAAAACAGCAGGAACTTCAAACCGGCACTAGGAAACAGACTGAGAAAGCAGAGAAAAAGTGTCTCCTGAAACCCGTTCCCTTGGTGCTAGATGAACGAACGTCTCTCCACTTGCTCAGTTCTGAGAGATAATTGTGTGTGAAAGCCGTCCTTCACCTAGCTTGCTGGGAACACAAAGTTTCTTTTCAGTTGCAAACTAGATATCCATACATATATATGGGGAGGTACAAGCTCCAACTCGGTTTTACATTGAAAACTGCAGGAACTTCAAACCGGCACTAGGAAACAGACTGAGAAAGCAGAGAAAAAGTGTCCCTGCAACCCGTTCCCTTGGTGCTAGATGAAAGAACGTCTCTCCACTGCTCAGTTCTGAGAGATAAGTGTGTGTGAAAGCCGTCCTTCACCTAGCTTGTTGGGAACACAAAGTTTCTTTTCAGTTGCAAACTAGATATCCGTACATATACATGGGGAGGTATTAGCTCCAACTTGGTTTTACAGTGAAAACTGCAGGAACATCAAACTGGCATTAGGAAACAGACTGAGAAAGCAGAGAAAAAGTGTCTCCTGCAACCCGTTCCCTTGGTGCTAGATGAACGAACGTCTCTCCACTTGCTCAGTTCTGAGAGTTAAATGTGTGTGAAAGCCGTCCTTCACCTAGCTTGTTGGGAACACAAAGTTTCTTTTCACTTGCAAACTCCATTCCACACATATATATGTGGAGGTAAAAGCTCCAACTCGGTTTTACAGTGAAAACTGCAGGTACTTCAAACCGGCACTAGGAAACAGACTGAGAATGCAGAGAAAAAGTGTCTCCTGCAACCCGTTCCCTTGGTGCTAGATGAACGAACGTCTCTCCACTAGCTCAGTTCTGAGAGATAAGTGTGTGTGAAAGCCGTCCTTCACCTAGCTTGTTGGGAACACAAAGTTTCTTTTCACTTGCAAACTCCATTCCACACATATATATGGGGAGGTAGAAACTCCAACTCGGTTTTACAGTTAAATGTGCAGGTACTTCATACCGGCACTAGGAAACAGACTGAGAAAGAAGAGAAAAAGTGACCCCTTCAAACCGTTCCCTTGGTGCTAGATGAACGAAAGACTCTCCACTTGCTCAGTTCTGAGAGTTAAATGTGTGTGAAAGCCGTACTTCACCTAGCTTGTTGGGAACACAAAGTATCTTTTCACTTGCAAACTCCAATCCACACATATATATGGGGAGGTAGAAGCTCCAATTCGGTTTTACACTGAAAACTGCAGGTACTTCAAACCGGCACTAGGAAACAGACTGAGAAGCAGAGAATAATTGTCTCCTGCAACCGGTTCCATTGGTGCTAGATGAACGAACGTCTCTCCACTTGCTAAGTTCTGAGAGATAATTGTGTGTGAAAGCCGTCCTTCACCTAGATTGTGGGGAACACAAAGTTTCTTTTCAGTTGCAAACTCCATTCCATACATATATATGGGGAGGTACTAGCTCCAACTCGGTTTTACAGTGAAAACGGGAAGAACTTCAAACCGGCACTAGTAAAAAGACTGAGAAGCAGAGAAAAAGTGTCTCCTGCAACCCGTTCCCTTGGTGCTAGATGAACGAACGTCTCTCCACTTGCTCAGTTCTGAGAGATAATTGTGTGTGAAAGCCGTCCTTCACATAGCTTGTTGGGAACACAAAGTTTCTTTTCAGTTGCAAACTCCATTCCATACATATATATGGGGAGGTACTAGCTCCAACTCTGTTTTACAGTGAAAACTGCAGGAACTTCAAACCGGCACTAGGAAACAGACTGAAAAAGCAGAGAAAATGTGTCTCCTGCAACCCGTTCCCTTGGTGCTAGGTGAACGAACGTCTCTCCTCTTGCTCAGTTCTGAGAGTTAAGTGTGTGTAAAAGCCGTCCTTCAACTAGCTTTTTGGGAACACAAAGTTTCTTTTCTGTTGCTAACTCCATTCCTTACATATATATGGGTAGGTACAAGCTCCAACTCGGTTTTACAGTGAAAACTGCAGGAACTTCAAACCGGCACTAGGAAACAGACTGAGAAAGCAGAGAAAAATGTCTCCTGCAACCCGTTCCCTTGGTGCTAGAGGAACGAACGTCTATTCACTTGCTCAGTTCTGACATATAAGTGTGTGAAAGCTGTCCTTCACCTAGCTTGTTGGGAACACAAAGTTTCTTTTCAGTTGCTAACTCCATTCCATACATATATATGGGGAGGTACAATCTCTAACTCGATTTTACTGTGAAAACAGCAGGAACTTCAAACCGGCACTAGGAAACAGACTGAGAAACCAGAGAAAAAGTGTCTCCTGCAACCCGTTCCCTTGGTGCTAGATGAACGAACGTCTCTCCACTTGCTCAGTTCTGAGAGATAATTGTGTGTGAAAGCCGTCCTTCACCTAGCTTGTTGGGAACACAAAGTTTCTTTTCAGTTGCAAACTAGATATCCATACATATATATGGGGAGGTACAAGCTCCAACTCGGTTTTACATTGAAAACTGCAGGAACTTCAAACCGGCACTAGGAAACAGACTGAGAAAGCAGAGAAAAAGTATCTCCTGCAACCCGTTCCCTTGGTGCTAGAGGAACGAACGTCTATTCACTTGCTCAGTTCTGACATATAAGTGTGTGAAAGCTGTCCTTCACCTAGCTTGTTGGGAACACAAAGTTTCTTTTCAGTTGCTAACTCCATTCCATACATATATATGGGGAGGTACAAGCTCTAACTCGATTTTACAGTGAAAACAGCAGGAACTTCAAACCGGCACTAGGAAACAGACTGAGAAAGCAGAGAAAAAGTGTCTCCTGCAACCCGTTCCCTTGGTGCTAGATGAACGAACGTCTCTCCACTTGCTCAGTTCTGAGAGATAATTGTGTGTGAAAGCCGTCCTTCACCTAGCTTGTTGGGAACACAAAGTTTCTTTTCAGTTGCAAACTAGATATCCATACATATATATGGGGAGGTACAAGCTCCAACTCGGTTTTACATTGAAAACTGCAGGAACTTCAAACCGGCACTAGGAAACAGACTGAGAAAGCAGAGAAAAAGTGTCCCCTGCAACCCGTTCCCTTGGTGCTAGATGAAAGAACGTCTCTCCACTGCTCAGTTCTGAGAGATAAGTGTGTGTGAAAGCCGTCCTTCACCTAGCTTGTTGGGAACACAAAGTTTCTTTTCAGTTGCAAACTAGATATCCGTACATATACATGGGGAGGTACTAGCTCCAACTTGGTTTTACAGTGAAAACTGCAGGAACATCAAACTGGCATTAGGAAACAGACTGAGAAAGCAGAGAAAAAGTGTCTCCTGCAACCCGTTCCCTTGGTGCTAGATGAACGAACGTCTCTCCACTTGCTCAGTTCTGAGAGTTAAATGTGTGTGAAAGCCGTCCTTCACCTAGCTTGTTGGGAACACAAAGTTTCTTTTCACTTGCAAACTCCATTCCACACATATATATGTGGAGGTAAAAGCTCCAACTCGGTTTTACATTGAAAACTGCAGGAACTTCAAACCGGCACTAGGAAACAGACTGAGAAGCAGAGAATAATTGTCTCCTGCAACCGGTTCCATTGGTGCTAGATGAACGAACGTCTCTCCACTTGCTAAGTTCTGAGAGATAATTGTGTGTGAAAGCCGTCCTTCACCTAGATTGTGGGGAACACAAAGTTTCTTTTCAGTTGCAAACTCCATTCCATACATATATATGGGGAGGTACTAGCTCCAACTCGGTTTTACAGTGAAAACGGGAAGAACTTCAAACCGGCACTAGTAAAAAGACTGAGAAGCAGAGAAAAAGTGTCTCCTGCAAACCGTTCCCTTGGTGCTAGATGAACGAACGTCTCTCCACTTGCTCAGTTCTGAGAGATAATTGTGTGTGAAAGCCGTCCTTCACATAGCTTGTTGGGAACACAAAGTTTCTTTTCAGTTGCAAACTCCATTCCATACATATATATGGGGAGGTACTAGCTCCAACTCTGTTTTACAGTGAAAACTGCAGGAACTTCAAACCGGCACTAGGAAACAGACTGAAAAAGCAGAGAAAAAGTGTCTCCTGCAACCCGTTCCCTTGGTGCTAGGTGAACGAACGTCTCTCCTCTTGCTCAGTTCTGAGAGTTAAGTGTGTGTAAAAGCCGTCCTTCAACTAGCTTTTTGGGAACACAAAGTTTCTTTTCTGTTGCTAACTCCATTCCTTACATATATATGGGTAGGTACAAGCTCCAACTCGGTTTTACAGTGAAAACTGCAGGAACTTCAAACCGGCACTAGGAAACAGACTGAGAAAGCAGAGAAAAATGTCTCCTGCAACCCGTTCCCTTGGTGCTAGATGAACGAACGTCTCTCCACTTGCTCAGTTCTGAGAAATAAGTGTGTGTGAAAGCCGTCCTTCACCTAGCTTTTTGGGAACACAAAGTTTCTTTTCAGTTTCAAACTCCGATACATACATATATATGGGGAGGTTCTAGCTCCAACTCGGTTTTACAGTGAAAACTGCAGGAACTTCAAACCGGCACTAGGAAACAGACTGAGAAAGCAGAGAAAAAGTGTCTCCTGCAACCCGTTCCCTTGGTGCTAGATGAACGAACGTCTCTCCACTAGCTCAGTTATGAGGGATAAGTGTGTGTGAAAGCCGTCCTTCACCTAGCTTGTTGGGAACACAAAGTTTCTTTGCAGTTGCAAACTCCATTCCATACATATATATTGGGAGGTACTAGCTCCAACTCGGATTTACAGTGAAAACTGCAGGAACCTCAAACCGGCACTAGGAAACAGACTGAAAAAGCAGAGAAATTTTGTCTCCTGCAACCCGTTCACTTGGTGCTAGATGAACGAACGTCTCTCCACTTGCTCAGTTCTGAGAGTTAAATGTGTGTGAAAGCCGTTCTTCACCTAGCTTGTTGGGAACACAAAGTTTCTTTTCACTTGCAAACTCCATTCCACACATATATATGTGGAGGTACAAACTCCAACTCGGTTTTACAGTGAAAACTGCAGGAACTTAAAACCGGCACTAGGAAACAGACTGAGAAAGCAGAGAAAAAGTGTCTCCTGCAACCCGTTCCCTTGGTGCTAGATGAACGAACGTCTCTCCACTTTCTCAGTTCTGAGAGTTAAATGTGTGTGAAAGCCGTAGTTCACCTAGCTTGTTGGGAACACAAAGTTTCTTTTCACTTGCAAACTCCAATCCACACATATATATGGGGAGGTAGAAGCTCCAATACGGTTTTACACTGAAAACTGCAGGTACTTCAAACCGGCACTAGGAAACATACTGAGAAAGCAGAGAATAAGTGTCTCCTGCAGCTCGTTCCCTTGCTGCTAGATGAACGAACGTCTCTCCACTAGCTCAGTTATGAGAGATAATTGTGTGTGAATGCCGTCCTTCACCTAGATTGTTGGGAACACAAAGTTTCTTTTCAGTTGCAAACTCCGATCCATATATTTATATGGGGAGGTACAAGCTCCAACTCGGTTTTACAGTGAAAACTGAAGGAACTTCAAACCGGCACTAGGAAACAGACTGAGAAGCAGAGAAAAATTGTCTCCTGCAACCGGTTCCATTGGTGCTAGATGAACGAACGTCTCTCCACTTGCTAAGTTCTGAGAGATAATTGTGTGTGAAAGCCGTACTTCACCTAGATTGTGGGGAACACAAAGTTTCTTTTCAGTTGCAAACTCCATTCCATACATATATATGGGGAGGTACTAGCTCCAACTCGGTTTTACAGTGAAACTGGAAGAACTTCAAACCGGCACTAGGAAACAGACTGAGAAACAGAGAAAAAGTGTCTCCTGCAACCCGTTCCCTTGGTGATAGATGAACGAACGTCTCTCCACTTGCTCAGTTCTGAGAGATAATTGTGTGTGAAAGCCGTCCTTCACATAGCTTGTTGGGAACACAAAGTTTCTTTTCAGTTGCAAACTCCATTCCATACATATATATGGGGAGGTACTAGCTCCAACTCGGTTTTACAGTGAACACTGCAGGAACTTCAAACCGGCACTAGGAAACAGACTGAAAAAGCAGAGAAAAAGTGTCTCCTGCAACCCGTTCACTTGGTGCTAGGTGAACGAACGTCTCTCCTCTTGCTCAATTCTGAGAGTTAAGTGTGTGTAAAAGCCGTCCTTCACCTAGCTTGTTGGGAACACAAAGTTTCTTTTCTGTTGCTAACACCATTCCTTACATATATATGGGTAGGTACAAGCTCCAACCCCGTTTTACAGTGAAAACTGCAGGAACTTCAAACCGGCACTAGGAAACATACTGAGAAAGCAGAGAATAAGTGTCTCCTGCAGCTCGTTCCCTTGCTGCTAGATGAACGAACGTCTCTCCACTAGCTCAGTTATGAGAGATAATTGTGTGTGAAAGCCGTCCTTCACCTAGATTGTTGGGAACACAAAGTTTCTTTTCAGTTGCAAACTCCGATCCATATATTTATATGGGGAGGTACAAGCTCCAACTCGGTTTTACAGTGAAAACTGAAGGAACTTCAAACCGGCACTAGGAAACAGACTGAGAAGCAGAGAAAAATTGTCTCCTGCAACCGGTTCCATTGGTGCTAGATGAACGAACGTCTCTCCACTTGCTAAGTTCTGAGAGATAATTGTGTGTGAAAGCCGTACTTCACCTAGATTGTGGGGAACACAAAGTTTCTTTTCAGTTGCAAACTCCATTCCATACATATATATGGGGAGGTACTAGCTCCAACTCGGTTTTACAGTGAAACTGGAAGAACTTCAAACCGGCACTAGGAAACAGACTGAGAAACAGAGAAAAAGTGTCTCCTGCAACCCGTTCCCTTGGTGCTAGATGAACGAACGTCTCTCCACTTGCTCAGTTCTGAGAGATAATTGTGTGTGAAAGCCGTCCTTCACATAGCTTGTTGGGAACACAAAGTTTCTTTTCAGTTGCAAACTCCATTCCATACATATATATGGGGAGGTACTAGCTCCAACTCGGTTTTACAGTGAACACTGCAGGAACTTCAAACCGGCACTAGGAAACAGACTGAAAAAGCAGAGAAAAAGTGTCTCCTGCAACCCGTTCCCTTGGTGCTAGGTGAACGAACGTCTCTCCTCTTGCTCAATTCTGAGAGTTAAGTGTGTGTAAAAGCCGTCCTTCACCTAGCTTGTTGGGAACACAAAGTTTCTTTTCTGTTGCTAACACCATTCCTTACATATATATGGGTAGGTACAAGCTCCAACCCCGTTTTACAGTGAAAACTGCAGGAACTTCAAACCGGCACTAGGAAACAGACTGAAAAAGCAGAGAAATTTTGTCTCCTGCAACCCGTTCACTTGGTGCTAGATGAACGAACGTCTCTCCACTTGCTCAGTTCTGAGAGTTAAATTTGTGTGAAAGCCGTCCTTCACCTAGCTTGTTGGGAACACAAAGTTTCTTTTCACTTGCAAACTCCATTCCACACATATATATGTGGAGGTACAAGCTCCAACTCGGTTTTACAGTGAAAACTGCAGGTACTTCAAACCGGAACTAGGAAACAGACTGAGAAAGCAGAGAAAAAGTGTCTCCTGCAACCCGTTCCCTTGATGCTAGATGAACGAAAATCTCTCCACTAGCTCAGTTATGAGAGATATGTGTGTGTGAAAGCCGTCCTTCACCTAGATGGTTGTTAACACAAAGTTTCTTTTCAGTTGCAAATTCCGATCCATAAATATATATGGGGAGGTACTAGCTCCAAATCGGTTTTACAGTGAAAACTGAAGGAACTTCAAACCGGCACTAGGAAACAGACTGAGAAAGCAGAGAAAAAGTGTCTCCTGCAACCCGTTCCCTTGGTGCTAGATGAACGAACGTCTCTCGACTTGCTCAGTTCTGAGAGATAAGTGTGTGTGAAAGCCGTGCTTCACATAGCTTGCTGGGAACACAAAGTTTCTTTTCAGTTGCAAACTAAATTCCATACATATATATGGGGAGGTACAAGCTCCAACTCGGTTTTACAGTGAAAACTGCAGGAACTTCAAACCGGCACTAGGAAACAGACTGAGAAAGCAGAGAAAAACTGTCTCCTGCAACCCGTTCCCTTGGTGCTATATGAACGAACGTCTCTCCACTTGCTCAGTTCTGAGAGATAAGTGTGTGTGAAAGCCGTCCTTCAACTAGCTTGCTGGGAACACAAAGTTTCTTTTCAGTTGCAAACTCCATTCCATACATATATATGGGGAGGTACAAGCTCCAACTCGGTTTTACAGTGAAAACTGCAGGAACTTCAAACCGGCACTACGAAACAGACTGAGAATGCAGAGAAAAAGTGTCTCCTGCAAACCGTTCCTTTGGTGGTAGATGAACGAACGTCTCTCCACTAGCTCAAATATGATAGATAAGTGTCTGTGAAAGCCGTCCTTCACCTAGATTGTTGGGAACACAAAGTTTCTTTTCAGTTGCAAAATGCGATCCATATATATATAGGGGGAGGTACAAGCTGCAACTCGTTTTTACATTGAAAACTGCAGGAACTTCAAACCGGCACTAGGAAACAGACTGAGAAAGCAGAGAAAAAGTGTCTCCTGCAACCCGTTCCCTTGGTGCTAGATGAACGAACGTGTCTCCACTTGCTCAGTTCTGAGAGATAAGTGTGTGTGAAAGCCGTAATTCAACTAGCTTGTTGGGAACACAAAGATTCTTTTCCGTTGCAAACTCCATTCCATACATATATATGGGGAGGTACAAGCTCCAAATCGGTTTTACAGTGAAAACTGCAGGAACTTCAAACCGGCACTAGGAAACAGACTGAGAAAGCAGAGAAAAAGTGTCTCCTACAACCCGTTCCCTTAGTTCTAGATGAACGAACGTCTCTCCACTTGCTCAGTTCTGAGAAATAAGTGTGTGTGAAAGCAGTACTTCACCTAGCTTGTTGGGAACACAAAGTTTCTTTTCAGTTGCAAACTCCATCCCATACATATATATCGGGAGGTACTAGCTCCATCTCGATTTTACAGTGAAAACTGCAGGAACATCAAACCGGCACTAGGAAACAGACAGAAAAAGCAGAGAATTAGTGTCTCCTGCAAACCGTTCCCTTGGTGCTAGATGAACGAACGTCTCTCCACTTGCTCAGTTCTGAGAGTTAAATTTGTGTGAAAGCCGTCCTTCACCTAGCTTGTTGGGAACACAAAGTTTCTTTTCACTTGCAAACTCCATTCCACACATATATATGTGGAGGTACAAGCTCCAACTCGGTTTTACAGTGAAAACTGCAGGTACTTCAAACCGGCACTAGGAAACAGACTGAGAAAGCAGAGAAAAAGTGTCTCCTGCAACCCGTTCCCTTGGTGCTAGATGAACGAACGTCTCTCCACTAGCTCAGTTCTGAGAGATAAGTGTGTGTGAAAGCCGCCCTTCACCTAGCTTGTTGGGAACACAAAGTTTCTTTTCACTTGCAAACTCCATTCCAAACATATATATGGGGAGGTAGAAGCTCCAACTCGGTTTTACATTGAAAACTGCAGGTACTTCAAACCGGCACTAGGAAACAGACTGAGAAAGAAGAGAAAAAGTGACTCCTGCAACCCGTTCCCTTGGTGCTAGATGAACGAACGTCTCTCCACTTGCTCAGTTATGAGAGACAAGTGTGTGTGTAAGCCGTCCTTAAACTAGCTTGTTGGGAACACAAAGTTTCTTTTCAGTTGCAAACTCCATTCCATACATATATATGGGGAGGTACAAGCTCCAACTCGGTTTTACAGTGAAAACTGCAGGAACTTCAAACCGGCACTAGGAAACAGACTGAGAAAGCAGAGAAAAAGTGTCTCCTGCAACCCGTTCCCTTGGTGCTAGATGAACGAACGTCTCTCCACTTGCTCAGTTCTGAGAGATAAGTGTGTGTGAAAGCCGTCCTTCACCTAGCTTGTTGGGAACACAAAGTTTCTTTTCAGTTGCAAACTCCGATCCATACATATATATGGGGAGGTTCTAGCTCCAACTCGGTTTTACAGTGAAAACTGCAGGAACTTCAAACCGGCACTAGGAAACAGACTGAGAAAGCAGAGAAAAATTGTCTCCTGCAACCCGTTCCCTTGGTGCTAGATGAACGAAAGTCTCTCCACTTGCTCAGTTATGAGAGATAAGTGTGTGTGAAAGCCGTCCTTCACATAGCTTGTTGGGAACACAAAGTTTCTTTTCAGTTGCTAACTCCATTCCATACATATATATTGGGAGGTACTAGCTCCAACTCGGTTTTACAGTGTAAATTGAAGGAACCTCAAACCGGCACTAGGAAACAGACTGAAAAAGCAGAGAAATTGTGTCTCTTGCAACCCGTTCCATTGGTGCTAGATGAACGAACGTCTCTCCACTTGCTCAGTTCTGAGAGTTAAATTTTTGTGAAAGCCGTCCTTCACCTAGCTTGTTGGGAACACAAAGTTTCTTTTCACTTGCAAACTCCATTCGACACATATATATGTGGAGGTACAAGCTCCAACTCGGTTTTACAGTGAAAACTGCAGGTACTTCAAACCGGCACTAGGAAACAGACTGAGAAAGCAGAGAAAAAGTGTCCCCTGCAACCCGTTCCCTTGGTGCTAGATGAACGAAAGTCTCTCCACTAGCTCAGTTATGAGAGATATGTGTGTGTGAAAGCCGTCCTTCACCTAGATTGTTGGGAACACAAAGCTTTTTTTCAGTTGCAAACTCCGATCCATAAATATATATGGGGAGGTACTAGCTCCAACTCGGTTTTACAGTGAAAACTGAAGGAACTTCAAACTGGCACTAGGAAACAGACTGAGAAAGCAGAGAAAAAGTGTCTCCTGCAACCCGTTCCCTTGGTGCTAGATGAACAAACGTCTCTCGACTTGCTCAGTTCTGAGAGATAAGTGTGTGTGAAAGCCGTCCTTCACTTAGCTTGTTGGGAACACAAAGTTTTTTTTCAGTTGCAAACTCCATTCCATACATATATATGGGGAGGTACTAGCTCCAACTCGGTTTTACAGTGAAAACTGGAGGAACTTCAAACCGGCACTAGGAAACAAACTGAGAAAGCAGAGAAAAAGTGTCTCCTGCAAACCGTTCCCTTGGTGCTAGATGAACGAACGTCTCTCCACTTGCTCAGTTCTGAGAGATATGTGTGTGTGAAAGCCGTCCTTCACATAGCTTGTTGGGAACACAAAGTTTCTTTTCAGTTGCAAACTACATTCCATACATATATATGGGGAGGCACTAGCTCCAACTCTGTTTTACAGTGAAAACTGCAGGAACTTCAAACCGGCACTAGGAAACAGACTGAGAAAGCAGAGAAAAAGTGTCTCCTGCAACCCGTTCCCTTGGTGCTAGATGAACGAACGTCTCTCCACTTGCTCAGTTCTGAGAGATAAGTGTGTGTGAAAGCCGTCCTTCACCTAGCTTGTAGGGAACACAAAGTTTCTTTTCAGTTGCAAAAAGCGATCCATACATATATATGGGGAGGAACTAGCTGCAACTCTTTTTTACATTGAAAACTGCAGGAACTTCAAACCGGCACTAGGAAACAGACTGAGAATGCAGAGAAATATTGTCACCTGCAACCCGTTCCATTGGTGCTAGATGAACGAACGTCTCTCCACTTGCTCAGTTCTGAGAGATAAGTGGGTGTGAAAGCCGTCCTTCACCTAGCTTGTTGGGAACACAAAGTTTCTTTTCAGTTGCAAACTCCATTCCATACATATATATGGGGAGGTACAAGCTCCAACTCGGTTTTACAGTGAAAAGTGCAGGAACTTCAAACCGGCACTAGGAAACAGACTGAGAAAGCAGAGAAAGAGTGTCTCCTGCAACCCGTTCCCTTGGTGCTAGATGAACGAACGTGTCTCCACTTGCTCAGTTCTGAGAGATAAGTGTGTGTGAAAGCCGTACTTCACCTAGCTTGTTGGGAACACAAAGTTTCTTTTCCGTTGCAAACTCCATTCCATACATATATATGGGGAGGTACAAGCTCCAAATCGGTTTTACAGTGAAAACTGCAGGAACTTCAAACCGGCACTAGGAAACAGACTGAGAAAGCAGAGAAAAAGTGTCTCCTGCAACCCGTTCCCTTGGTGCTAGATGAACGAACGTCTCTCCACTTGCTCAGTTCTGAGAGATAAGTGTGTGACAGCCGTCCTTCACATAGCTCGTTGGGAACACAAAGTTTCTTTTCAGCTGCAGACCCCATTCCATACATATATAAGGGGAGGTACAAGCTCCAACTCGGTTTTACAGTGAAAACTGCAGGAACTTCAAACCGGCACTTGAAAACAGACTGAGAAAGCAGAGAAAAAGTGTCTCCTACAACCCGTTCCCTTAGTTCTAGATGAACGAACGTCTCTCCACTTGCTCAGTTCTGAGAAATAAGTGTGTGTGAAAGCCGTACTTCACCTACCTTGTTGGGAACACAAAGTTTCTTTTCAGTTGCAAACTTCATTCCATACATATATACGGGGAGGTACTAGCTCCAACTCGATTTTACAGTGAAAACTGCAGGAACATCAAACCGGCACTAGGAAACAGACTGAAAAAGCAGAGAAATAGTGTCTCCTGCAACCCGTTCCCTTTGTGCTAGATGAACGAACGTCTCTCCACTTGCTCAGTTCTGAGAGTTAAATGGGTGTGAAAGCCGTCCTTCACCTAGCTTGTTGGGAACACAAAGTTTCTTTTCACTTGCAAACTCCATTCCACACATATATATGTGGAGGTACAAGCTCCAACTCGGTTTTACAGTGAAAACTGCAGGTACTTCAAACAGGCACTAGGAAACAGACTGAGAAAGCAGAGAAAAATTGTCTCCTGCAACCCGTTCCCTTGGTGCTAGATGAACGAACGTCTCTCCACTAGCTCAGTTCTGAGAGATAAGTGTGTGTGAAAGCCGTCATTCACCTAGCTTGTTGGGAACACAAAGTTTCTTTTCACTTGCAAACTCCATTCCACACATACATATGGGGAGGTAGAGCTCCAACTCGGTTATACAGTGAAAACTGCAGGTACTTCAAACCGGCACTAGGAAACAGACTGAGAAAGAAGAGAAAAAGTGACACCTGCAACCCGTTCCCTTGGTGCTAGATGAACGAAAGTCTCTCCACTTGCTCAGTTATGAGAGACAAGTGTGTGTGTAAGCCGTCCTTCAACTAGCTTGTTGGGAACACAAAGTTTCTTTTCAGTTGCTAACTCCATTCCATACATATATATGGGGAGGTACAAGCTCCAACTCGGTTTTACAGTGAAAACTGCAGGAACTTCAAACCGGCACTAGGAAACAGACTGAGAAAGAAGAGAAAAAGTGTCTCCTGCTACCCGTTCCCTTGGTGCTAGATGAACGAACGTCTCTCCACTTGCTCAGTTCTGAGAGATAAGTGTGTGTGAAAGCCGTCCTTCACCTAGCTTGTTGGGAACACAAAGTTTATTTTCAGTTGCAAACTCCATTCCATACATATATATGGGGAGGTACAAGCTCCAACTCGGTTTTACAGTGAAAACTGCAGGAACTTCAAACCGGCACTTGGAAACAGACTGAGAAAGCAGAGAAAAAGTGTCTCCTACAACCCGTTCCCTTAGTTCTAGATGAACGAACGTCTCTCCACTTGCTCAGTTCTGAGAAATAAGTGTGTGTGAAAGCCGTACTTCACCTAGCTTGTTGGGAACACAAAGTTTCTTTTCAGTTGCAAACTTCATTCCATACATATATACGGGGAGGTACTAGCTCCAACTCGATTTTACAGTGAAAACTGCAGGAACATCAAACCGGCACTAGGAAACAGACTGAAAAAGCAGAGAAATAGTGTCTCCTGCAACCCGTTCCCTTTGTGCTAGATGAACGAACGTCTCTCCACTTGCTCAGTTCTGAGAGTTAAATGGGTGTGAAAGCCGTCCTTCACCTAGCTTGTTGGGAACACAAAGTTTCTTTTCACTTGCAAACTCTATTCCACACATATATATGTGGAGGTACAAGCTCCAACTCGGTTTTACAGTGAAAACTGCAGGTACTTCAAACCGGCACTAGGAAACAGACTGAGAAAGCAGAGAAAAATTGTCTCCTGCAACCCGTTCCCTTGGTGCTAGATGAACGAACGTCTCTCCACTAGCTCAGTTCTGAGAGATAAGTGTGTGTGAAAGCCGTCATTCACCTAGCTTTTTGGGAACACAAAGTTTCTTTTCACTTGCAAACTCCATTCCACACATATATATGGGGAGGTAGAGCTCCAACTCGGTTTTACAGTGAAAACTGCAGGTACTTCAAACCGGCACTAGGAAACAGACTGAGAAAGAAGAGAAAAAGTGACACCTGCAACCCGTTCCCTTGGTGCTAGATGAACGAAAGTCTCTCCACTTGCTCAGTTATGAGAGACAAGTGTGTGTGTAAGCCGTCCTTCAACTAGCTTGTTGGGAACACAAAGTTTCTTTTCAGTTGCTAACTCCATTCCATACATATATATGGGGAGGTACAAGCTCCAACTCGGTTTTACGGTGAAAACTGCAGGAACTTCAAACCGGCACTAGGAAACAGACTGAGAAAGAAGAGAAAAAGTGTCTCCTGCTACCCGTTCCCTTGGTGCTAGATGAACGAACGTCTCTCCACTTGCTCAGTTCTGAGAGATAAGTGTGTGTTAAAGCCGTCCTTCACCTAGCTTGTTGGGAACACAAAGTTTCTTTTCAGTTGCAAACTCCGATCAATACATATATATGGGGAGGTACTAGCTCCAACTCGGTTTCACAGTGAAAACTGCAGGAACTTCAAACCGGCACTAGGAAACAGACTGAGAAAGCAGAGAAAAAGTGTCTCCTGCAACCCGTTCCCTTGGTGCTAGATGAACGAACGTCTCTCCACTAGCTCAGTTCTTAGAGATAATTGTGTGTGAAAGCCGTCCTTCACCTAGCTTGTTGGGAACACAAAGTTTCTCTTCATTTGCAAACTCCATTCCATACATATATATGGGGAGGTACAAGCTCCAATTAGGTTTTACAGTGAAAACTGCAGTAACTTCAAACAAGCACTAGGAAACAGACTGAGAAGCAGAGAAAAAGTGTATTCTGCAACCCGTTCCTTTGGTCATAGATGAACGAACGTCTCTCCACTAGCTCAGTTATGAGAGATAAGTGTGTGTGAAAGCCGTCCTTCACCTAGCTTGTTGGGAACACAAAGTTTCTTATCAGTTGCAAAATCCATTCCATACATATATAAGGGGAGGTACAAGCTCTAACTCGGTTTTACAGTGAAAACTGCAGGAACTTCAAACCGGCACTAGGAAACAGACTGAGAAACAGAGAAATAGTGTGTCCTGCATTCCGTTCCCTTTCTGCTAGATGAACGATCGTCTCTCCACTTGCTCAGTTCTGAGAGATAAGTGTGTGTGAAAGCCGTCCTTAACCTAGCTTGTTGGGAACACAAAGATACTTTTAAGTTTCAAACACCATTCCATACATATATATGGGGAGGTACTAGCTCCAACTCTGTTTTACAGTGAAAACTGCAGGAACGTAAAACCGGCACTAGGAAACAGACTGAGAAAGCAGAGAAAAATTGACTCCTGCAACCCGTTCCCTTGGTGCTAGATGAACGAACGTCTCTCCACTACCTCAGTTATGAGAGATAAGTGTGTGTGAAAGCCGTCCTTCACCTAGATTGTTGGGAACACAAAGTTTCTTTTCAGTTGCAAACAACCGATCCATACATATATATGGGGAGGTACTAGCTCCAACTCGGTTTTACAGTGAATACTGCAGGAACTTAAACCTGCAGTAGGAAACAGACTGAGAAGCAGAGAAAAAGTGTCTCCTGCAACCGGTTCCCTTGGTGCTAGATGAATGAACGTCTCTCCACTTGCTATGTTCTGAGAGATAATTGTGTGTGAAAGCCGTCCTTCAACTAGCTTGTTGGGAACACAAAGTTTCTTTTCAGTTGCAAACTCCATTCCATACATATATATGGGGAGGTACTAGCTCCAACTCGGTTTTACATTGAAAACTGCAGGAACATCAAACCGGCACTAGGAAACAGACTGAGAAAGCAGAGAAAAAGTTTGTCCTGCAACACGTTCCCTTGGTGCT
Source organism: Camelus bactrianus (assembly GCF_048773025.1). Lineage (NCBI taxonomy): Eukaryota > Metazoa > Chordata > Mammalia > Artiodactyla > Camelidae > Camelus > Camelus bactrianus. Next base: position 136,078,388 of record NC_133539.1, on the reverse strand, counting down.
AGATGAAAGAACGTCTCTCCACTTGCTCAGTTCTGAGAGATAAGTGTGTGTGAAAGCCGTCCTTCACCTAGCTTTTTGGGAACACAAAGTTTCTTTTCAGTTGCAAACTCCATTCCATACTTACATATGGGGAGGTACTAGCTCCAACTCGGTTTGACAGTGAAAACTGCAGGAACTTCAAACCGGCACTAGGAAACAGACTGAGAAAGCAGAGAAAATGTTTCTCCTGCAAACCGTTCCCTTGGTGCTAGATGAACGAACGTCTCTCCACTTGCTCAGTTCTGAGAGATATGTGTGTGTGAAAGCCGTCCTTCACAGAGCTTGTAGGGAACACAAAGTTTCTTTTCAGTTTCAAACTCCATTCCATACATATATATGGGGAGGTAAAAGGTCCAACTCGGTTTTACAGTGAAAACTGCAGGAACTTCAAACCGGCACTAGGAAACAGACTGAGAAAGCAGAGAAAAAGTGTCTCCTGCAACTCGTTCCCTTGGTGCTAGATGAAAGAACGTCTCCCCACTTGCTCAGTTCTGAGAGATAATTGTGTGTGAAAGCCGTCCTTCACCTAGCTTTTTGGGAACACAAAGTTTCTTTTCAGTTGCAAACTCCATTCCATACTTACATATGGGGAGGTACTAGCTCCAACTCGGTTTGACAGTGAAAACTGGAGGAACTTCAAACCGGCACTAGGAAACAGACTGAGAAAGAAGAGAAAAAGTGACTCCTGCAACCTGTTCCCTTGGTGCTAGACGAACGAAAGTCTCTCCACTTGCTCAGTTATGAGAGACAAGTGTGTGTGTAAGCCGTCCTTCAACTAGCTTGTTGGGAACACAAAGTTTTTTTTCAGTTGCTAACTCCATTCCATACATATATATGGGGAGGTACAAGCTCCAACTCGGTTTTACAGTGAAAACTGCAGGAACTTCAAACCGGCACTAGGAAACAGACTGAGAAAACAGAGAAAAAGTGTCTCCTGCAACCCGTTCCCTTGGTGCTAGATGAACGAAATTCTCTCCACTTGCTCAGTTCTGAGAGATAAGTGTGTGTGAATGCCGTCCTTCATCTAGCTTGTTGGGAACACAAAGTTTCTTTTCAGTTGCAAACTCCGATCCTTACATATATATGGGGAGGTTCTAGCTCCAACTCGGTTTTACAGTGAAAACTGCAGGAACTTCAAACCGGCACTAGGAAACAGACTGAGAAAGAAGAGAAAAAGTGTCTCCTGCAACCCGTTCCCTTGGTGCTAGATGAAGAACGTCTCTCCACTAGCTCAGTTATGAGAGATAAGTGTGTGTGAAAGCCGTCCTTCACCTAGCTTGTTGGGAACACAAAGTTTATTTTCAGTTGCAAACACCATTCCATACATATATATTGGGAGGTACTAGCTCCAACTCGGTTTTACAGTGAAAATTGCAGGAACCTCAAACCGGCACTGGAAACAGACTGAAAAAGCAGAGAAATTGTGGCTCCTGCAACCCGTTCCCTTGGTGCTAGATGAACGAACGTCTCTCCACTTGCTCAGTTCTGAGAGTTAAATTTGTGTGAAAGCCGTCCTTCACCTAGCTTGTTGGGAACACAAAGTTTCTTTTCACTTGCAAACTCCATTCCACACATATATATGTGGAGGTACAAGCTCCAACTCGGTTTTACAGTGAAAACTGCAGGTACTTCAAACCGGCACTAGGAAACAGACTGAGAAAGCAGAGAAAAAGTGTCTCCTGCAACCCGTTCCCTTTGTGCTAGATGAACGAAAGTCTCTCCACTAGATCAGTTATGAGAGATATGTGTGTGTGAAAGCCGTCCTTCACCTAGATTGTTGGGAACACAAAGCTTCTTTTCAGTTGCAAACTTCGATCCATAAATATATATGGGGAGGTACTAGCTCCAACTCGGTTTTACAGTGAAAACTGAAGGAACTTCAAACCGGCACTAGGAAACAGACTGAGAAAGCAGAGAAAAAGTGTCTCCTGCAACCCGTTCCCTTGGTGCTAGATGAACGAACGTCTCTCGACTTGCTCAGTTCTGAGAGAAAAGTGTGTGTGAAAGCCGTCCTTCACTTATCTTGTTGGGAACACAAAGTATTTTTTCAGTTGCAAACTCCATTCCATACATATATATGGGGAGGTACTAGCTCCAACTCGGTTTTACAGTGAAAACTGGAGGAACTTCAAACCGGCACTAGGAAACAGACTGAGAAAGCAGAGAAAAAGTGTCTCCTGCATACCGTTCCCTTGGTGCTAGATGAACGAACGTCTCTCCACTTGCTCAGTTCTGAGAGATATGTGTGTGTGAAAGCCGTCCTTCACATAGCTTGTTGGGAACACAAAGTTTCTTTTCAGTTGCAAACTACATTCCATAAATATATATGGGGAGGCACTAGCTCCAACTCTGTTTTACAGTGAAAACTGCAGGAACTTCAAACCGGCACTAGGAAACAGACTGAGAAAGCAGAGAAAAAGTGTCTCCTGCAACCCGTTCCCTTGGTGCTAGGTGAACGAACGTCTCTCCACTTGCTCAGTTCTGAGAGATAAGTGTGTGTGAAAGCCGTCCTTCACCTAGCTTGTTGGGAACACAAAGTTTCTTTTCAGTTGCAAACTCCATTCCATACATTTATATGGGGAGGTACAAGCTCCAATTAGGTTTTACAGTGAAAACTGCAGGAACTTCAAACAAGCACTAGGAAACAGACTGAGAAGCAGAGAAAAAGTGTCTCCTGCAACCCGTTCCTTTGGTCATAGGTGAACGAACGTCTCTCCACTAGCTCAGTTATGAGAGATAAGTGTGTGTGAAAGCCTTCCTTCACCTAGCTTGTTGGGAACACAAAGTTTCTTATCAGTTGCAAAATCCATTCCATACATATATAAGGGGAGGTACAAGCTCCAACTTGGTTTTACAGTTAAAACTGCAGGAACTTCAAACCGGCACTAGGAAACAGACTGAGAAAGCAGAGAAATAGTGTCTCCTGCATTCCGTTCCCTTTCTGTTAGATGAACGAACGTCTCTCCACTTGCTCAGTTCTGAGAGATAAGTGTGTGTGAAAGCCGTCCTTAACCTAGCTTGTTGGGAACACAAAGATACTTTTCAGTTGCAAACTCCATTCCATACATATATATGGGGAGGTACTAGCTCCAACTCTGTTTTACAGTGAATACTGCAGGAATTTCAAACCGGCACTAGGAAACAGACTGAGAAAGCAGAGAAAAATTGACACCTGCAACCCGTTCCCTTGGTGCTAGATGAACGAACGTCTCTCCACTAGCTCAGTTATGAGAGATAAGTGTGTGTGAAAGCCGTCCTTCACCTAGATTGTTGGGAACACAAAGTTTCTTTTCAGTTGCAAACCCCGATCCATACATATATATGTGGAGGTACTAGCTCCAAATCGGTTTTACAGTGAATACTTCAGGAACTTAAACCTGCACTAGGAAACAGACTGAGAAGCAGAGAAATAGTGTCTCCTGCAAACGGTTCCCTTTGTGCTAGATGAATGAACGTTTCTCCACTTGCTATGTTCTGAGAGATAATTGTGTGTGAAAGCCGTCCTTCAACTAGCTTGTTGGGAACACAAAGTTTCTTTTCAGTTGCAAACTCCATTCCATACATATATATGGGGAGGTACTAGCTCCAACTCGGTTTTACATTGAAAACTGCAGGAACATCAAACCGGCACTAGGAAACAGACAGAGAAAGCAGAGAAAAAGTGTCTCCTGCAAACCGTTCCCTTGGTGCTAGATGAAAGAACGTCTCTCCACTTGCTCAGTTCTGAGAGATAAGTGTGTGTGTAAGCCGTCCTTCACCTAGCTTTTTGGGAACACAAAGTTTCTTTTCAGTTGCAAACTCCATTCCATACTTACATATGGGGAGGTACTAGCTCCAACTCGGTTTGACAATGAAAACTGGAGGAACTTCAAACCGGCACTAGGAAACAGACTGAGAAAGCAGAGAAAATGTTTCTCCTGCAAACCGTTCCCTTGGTGCTAGATGAACGAACGTCTCTCCACTTGCTCAGTTCTGAGAGATATGTGTGTGTGAAAGCCGTCCTTCACCTAGCTTGTTGGGAACACAAAGTTTCTTTTCAGTTGCAAACTCCATTCCATACATATATATGGGGAGGTACAAGCTCCAACTCGGTTTTACAGTGAAAACTGCAGGAAATTCAAACCGGCATTAGGAAACAGACTGAGAAAGCAGAGAAAAAGTGTCTCCTGCAAACCGTTCCCTTGGTGCTAGATGAAAGAACGTCTCTCCACTTGCTCAGTTCTGAGAGATAATTGTGTGTGAAAGCCGTCCTTCACCTAGCTTTTTGGGAACACAAAGTTTCTTTTCAGTTGAAAACTCCATTCCATACTTACATATGGGGAGGTACTAGCTCCAACTCGGTTTGACAGTGAAAACTGGAGGAACTTCAAACCGGCACTAGGAAACAGACTGAGAAAGCAGAGAAAATGTTTCTCCTGCAACCCGTTCCCTTGGTGCTAGATGAACGAACGTCTCTCCACTTGCTCAGTTCTGATAGATAATTGTGTGTGAAAGCCGTCCTTCACCTAGCTTGTTGGGAACCAAAGTTTCTATTCAGTTGCAAACAACATTTCCATACATATATATGGGGAGGTACTAGCTCCAACACGGTTTGACAGTGAAAACTGCAGGTACTTCAAACCGGCACTAGGAAACAGACTGAGAAAGAAGAGAAAAAGTGACTCCTGCAAACCGTTCCCTTGGTGCTAGATGAACGAAAGTCTCTCCACTTGCTCAGTTATGAGAGACAAGTGTGTGTGTAAGCCGTCCTTCAACTAGCTTGTTGGGAACACAAATTTTCTTTTCAGTTGCTAACTCCATTCCATACATATATATGGGGAGGTACAAGCTCCAACTCCGTTTTACAGTGAAAACTGCAGGAACTTCAAAACGGCACTAGGAAACAGACTGAGAAAGCAGAGAAAAAGTGTCTCCTGCAACCCGTTCCCTTGGTGCTAGATGAACGAACTGCTTTCCACTTGCTCAGTTCTGAGAGATAAGTGTGTGTGAAAGCCGTCCTTCACCAAGCTTGTTGGGAACACAAAGTTTCTTTTCAGTTGCAAACTCCGATCCATACATATATATGGGGAGGTTCTAGCTCCAACTCGGTTTTACAGTGAAAACTGCAGGAACTTCAAACCGGCACTAGGAAACAGACTGAGAAAGCAGAGAAAAAGTGTCTCCTGCAACCCGTTCCCTTGGTTCTACATGAAGAACGTCTCTCCACTAGCTCAGTTATGAGAGATAAGTGTGTGTGAAAGCCGTCCTTCACCTAGCTTGTTGGGAACACAAAGTTTATTTTCAGATGCAAACTCCATTCCATACATATATATTGGGAGGTACTAGCTCCAACTCGGTTTTACAGTGAAAATTGCAGGAACCTCAAACCGGCACTAGGAAACAGACTGAAAAAGCAGAGAAATTGTGTCTCCTGCAACCCGTTCCCTTGGTGCTAGATGAACGAACGTCTCTCCACTTGCTCAGTTCTGAGAGTTAAATTTGTGTGAAAGCCGTCCTTCACCTAGCTTGTTGGGAACACAAAGTTTCTTTTCACTTGCAAACTACATTCCTCACATATATATGTGGAGGTACAAGCTCCAACTCGGTTTTACAGTGAAAACTGCAGGTACTTCAAACCGGCACTAGGAAACAGACTGAGAAAGCAGAGAAAAAGTGTCTTCTGCAACCCGTTCCCTTGGTGCTAGATGAACGAAAGTCTCTCCACTAGCTCAGTTATGAGAGATATGTGTGTGTGAAAGCCGTCCTTCACCTAGATTGTTGGGAACACAAAGCTTCTTTTCAGTTGCAAACTCCGATCCATAAATATATATGGGGAGGTACTAGCTCCAACTCGGTTTTACAGTGAAAACTGAAGGAACTTCAAACCGGCACTAGGAAACAGACTGAGAAAGCAGAGAAAATGTGTCTCCTGCAACCCGTTCCCTTGGTGCTAGATGAACGAACGTCTCTCGACTTGCTCAGTTCTGAGAAATAAGTGTGTGTGAAAGCCGTCCTTCACTTAGCTTGTTGGGAACACAAAGTTTTTTTTCAGTTGCAAACTCCATTCCATACATATATATGGGGAGGTACTAGCTCCAACTCGGTTTTACAGTGAAAACTGGAGGAACTTCAAACAGGCACTAGGAAACAGACTGAGAAAGCAGAGAAAAAGTGTCTCCTGCAAACCGTTCCCTTGGTGCTAGATGAACGAACGTCTCTCCACTTGCTCAGTTCTGAGAGATATGTGTGTGTGAAAGCCGTCCTTCACATAGCTTGTTGGGAACACAAAGTTTCTTTTCAGTTGCAAACTACATTCCATACATATATATGGGGAGGCACTAGCTCCAACTCTGTTTTACAGTGAAAACTGCAGGAACTTCAAACCGGCACTAGGAAACAGACTGAGAAAGCAGAGAAAAAGTGTCTCCTGCAAACCGTTCCCTTGGTGCTAGATGAACGAACGTCTATCCACTTGCTCAGTTCTGAGAGATAAGTGTGTGTGAAAGCCGTCCTTCACCTAGCTTGTTGGGAACACAAAGTTTCTTTTCAGTTGCAAACTCCGATCCATACATATATAAGGGGAGGTACTAGCTCCAACTCGGTTTTACAGTGAAAACTGCAGGAACTTCAAACCGGCACTAGGAAACAGACTGAGAAAGCAGAGAAAAAGTGTCTCCTGCAACCCGTTCCCTTGGTGCTAGATGAACGAACGTCTCTCCACTAGCTCAGTTATGAGAGATAAGTGTGTGTGAAAGCCGTCCTTCACCTAGCTTGTTGGGAACACAAAGTTTCTTTTCAGTTGCAAACTCCATTCCATACATATATATTGAGAGGTAGTAGCTCCAACTCGGTTTTACAGTGAAAACTGCAGGAACTTCAAACCGGCACTAAGAAAAAGACTGAAAAAGCAGAGAAATTGTGTCTCCTGCAACCCGTTCCCTTGGTGCTAGATGAACGAACGTCTCTCCACTTGCTCAGTTCTGAGAGTTAAATTTGTGTGAAAGCCGTCCTTCACCTAGCTTGTTTGGAACACAAAGTTTCTTTTCACTTGCAAACTCCATTCCACACATATATATGTGGAGGTACAAGCTCCAACTCGGTTTTACAGTGAAAACTGCAGGTACTTCAAACCAGCACTAGGAAACAGACTGAGAAAGCAGAGAAAAAGTGTCTCCTGCAACCCGTTCCCTTTGTGCTAGATGAACGAAAGTCTCTCCACTAGCTCAGTTATGAGAGATATGTGTGTGTGAAAGCCGTACTTCACCTAGATTGTTGGGAACACAAAGCTTCTTTTCAGTTGCAAACTCCGATCCATAAATATATATGGGGAGGTACTAGCTCCAACTCGGTTTTACAGTGAAAACTGAAGGAACTTCAAACCGGCACTAGGAAACAGACTGAGAAAGCAGAGAAAAAGTGTCTCCTGCAACCCGTTCCCTTGGTGCTAGATGAACGAACGTCTCTCGACTTGCTCAGTTCTGAGAGTTAAGTGTGTGTGAAAGCCGTCCTTCACTTATCTTGTTGGGAACACAAAGTATTTTTTCAGTTGCAAACTCCATTCCATACATATATATGGGGAGGTACTAGCTCCAACTCGGTTTTACAGTGAAAACTGGAGGAACTTCAAACCGGCACTAGGAAACAGACTGAGAAAGCAGAGAAAAAGTGTCTCCTGCAAACCGTTCCCTTGGTGCTAGATGAACGAAAGTCTCTCCACTTGCTCAGTTCTGAGAGATATGTGTGTGTGAAAGCCGTCCTTCACATAGCTTGTTGGGAACACAAAGTTTCTTTTCAGTTGCAAACTACATTCCATACATATATATGGGGAGGCACTAGCTCCAACTCTGTTTTACAGTGAAAACTGCAGGAACTTCAAACCGGCACTAGGAAACAGACTGAGAAAGCAGAGAAAAAGTGTCTCCTGCAACCCGTTCCCTTGGTGCTAGATGAACGAACGTCTCTCCACTTGCTCAGTTCTGAGAGATATGTGTGTGTGAAAGCCGTCCTTCACCTAGCTTGTTGGGAACACAAAGTTTCTTTTCAGTTGCAAACTCCATTCCATACATATATATGGGGAGGTACTAGCTCCAACTCGGTTTTACAGTGAAAACTGCAGGAACTCCAAACTGGCACTACGAAACAGACTGAGAAAGCAGAGAAAAGTGTCTCCTGCAAACCGTTCCATTGGTGCTAGATGAACGAACGTCTCTCCACTAGCTCAGTTATGAGAGATAAGTGTGTGTGAAAGCCGACCTTCACCTAGCTTGTTGGGAACACAAAGTTTATTATCAGTTGCAAAATCCATTCCATACATATATAAGGGGAGGTACAAGCTCCAACTTGGTTTTACAGTGAAAACTGCAGGAACTTCAAACCGGCACTAGGAAACAGACTGAGATAGCAGAGAAATAGTGTCTCCTGCATTCCGGTCCCTTTCTGCTAGATGAACGAACGTCTCTCCACTTGCTCAGTTCTGAGAGATAAGTGTGTGTGAAAGCCGTCCTTAACCTAGCTTGTTGGGAACACAAAGATACTTTTCAGTTGCAAACTCCATTCCATACATATATATGGGGAGGTACTAGCTCCAACTCTGTTTTACAGTGAAAACTGCAGGAACTTCAAACCGGCACTAGGAAACAGACTGAGAAAGCAGAGAAAAATTGACTCCTGCAACCCGTTCCCTTGGTGCTAGATGAACGAACGTCTCTCCACTAGCTCAGTTATGAGAGATAAGTGTGTGTGAAAGCCGTCCTTCACCTAGATTGTTGGGAACACAAAGTTTCTTTTCAGTTGCAAACCCCGATCCATACATATATATGGGGAGGTACTAGCTCCAACTCGGTTTTACAGTGAATACTGCAGGAACTTAAACCTGCACTAGGAAACAGACAGAGAAGCAGAGAAAAAGTGTCTCCTGCAACCGGTTCCCTTGGTGCTAGATGAATGAACGTCTCTCGACTTGCTATGTTCTGAGAGATAATTGTGTGTGAAAGCCGTCCTTCAACTAGCTTGTTGGGAACACAAAGTTTCTTTTCAGTTGCAAACTCCATTCCATACATATATATGGGGAGGTACTAGCTCCAACTCGGTTTTACATTGAAAACTGCAGGAACATCAAACCGGCACTAGGAAACAGACTGAGAAAGCAGAGAAAAAGTGTCTCCTGCAACCCGTTCCCTTGGTGCTAGATGAACGAACGTCTCTCCACTTGCTCAGTTCTGAGAGATAAGTGTGTGTGAAAGCCGTCCTTCACCTAGCTTTTTGGGAACACAAAGTTTCTTTTCAGTTGCAAACTCCATTCCATACTTACATATGGGGAGGTACTAGCTCCAACTCGGTTTGACAGTGAAAACTGGAGGAACTTCAAACCGGCACTAGGAAACAGACTGAGAAAGCAGAGAAAATGTTTCTCCTGCAACCCGTTCCCTTGGTGCTAGATGAACGAACGTCTCTCCACTTGCTCAGTTCTGAGAGATATGTGTGTGTGAAAGCCGTCCTTCACCTAGCTTGTTGGGAACACAAAGTTTCTTTTCAGTTGCAAACTCCATTCCATACATATATATGGGGAGTTACAAGCTCCAACTCGGTTTTACAGTGAAAACTGCAGGAACTTCAAACCGGCACTAGGAAACAGACTGAGAAAGCAGAGAAAAAGTGTCTCCTGCAAACCGTTCCCTTGGTGCTAGATGAAAGAACGTCTCTCCACTTGCTCAGTTCTGAGAGATAATTGTGTGTGAAAGCCGTCCTTCACCTAGCTTTTTGGGAACACAAAGTTTCTTTTCAGTTGCAAACTCCATTCCATACTTACATATGGGGAGGTACTAGCTCCAACTCGGTTTGACAGTGAAAACTGGAGGAACTTCAAACCGGCACTAGGAAACAGACTGAGAAAGCAGAGAAAATGTTTCTCCTGCAACCCGTTCCCTTGGTGCTAAATGAAAGAACGTCTCTCCACTTGCTCAGTTCTTATAGATAAGTGTGTGTGAAAGCCGTCCTTCACCTAGCTTGTTGGGAACCAAAGATTCTTTTCAGTTGCAAACAACATTTCCATACATATATATGGGGAGGTACTAGCTCCAACTCGGTTTGACAGTGAAAACTGCAGGAACATCAAACCGGCACTAGGAAACAGACTGAGAAAGCAGAGAAAAAGTGTCTCCTGCAACCCGTTCCCTTGGTGCTAGATGAACGAACGTCTCTCCACTTGCTCAGTTCTGAGAGATAAGTGTGATGAAAGCCGTCCTTCACCTAGCTTTTTGGGAACACAAAGTTTCTTTTCAGTTGCAAACTCCATTCCATACTTACATATGGGGAGGTACTAGCTCCAACTCGGTTTGACAGTGAAAACTGGAGGAACTTCAAACCGGCACTAGGAAACAGACTGAGAAAGCAGAGAAAATGTTTCTCCTGCAACCCGTTCCCTTGGTGCTAGATGAACGAACGTCTCTCCACTTGCTCAGTTCTGAGAGATATGTGTGTGTGAAAGCCGTCCTTCACCTAGCTTGTTGGGAACACAAAGTTTCTTTTCAGTTGCAAACTCCATTCTATACATATATATGGGGAGGTACAAGCTCCAACTCGGTTTTACAGTGAAAACTGCAGGAACTTCAAACCGGCACTAGGAAACAGACTGAGAAAGCAGAGAAAAAGTGTCTCCTGCAAACCGTTCCCTTGGTGCTAGATGAAAGAACGTCTCTCCACTTGCTCAGTTCTGAGAGTTAAGTGTGTGTGAAAGCCGTCCTTCACCTAGCTTTTTGGGAACACAAAGTTTCTTTTCAGTTGCAAACTCCATTCCATACTTACATATGGGGAGGTACTAGCTCCAACTCGGTTTTACAGTGAAAACTGGAGGAACTTCAAACCGGCACTAGGAAACAGACTGAGAAAGCAGAGAAAATGTTTCTCCTGCAACCCGTTCCCTTGGTGCTAGATGAACGAACGTCTCTCCACTTGCTCATTTCTGATAGATAAGTGTGTGTGAAAGCCGTCCTTCACCTAGCTTGTTGGGAACCAAAGATTCTTTTCAGTTGCAAACAACATTTCCATACATATATATGGGGAGGTACTAGCTCCAACTAGGTTTGACAGTGAAAACTGCAGGAACTTCAAACCGGCACTAGGAAACAGACTGAGAAAGCAGAGAAATAGTGTCTCCTGCAACCCGTTCCCTTGGTGCTAGATGAACGAACGTCTCTCTACTTGCTCAGTTCTCAGAGATAAGTGTGTGTGAAAGCCGTACTTCACGTAGCTTGTTGGGAACACAAAGTTTCTTTTCAGTTGCAAACTCCATTCCATACATATATATGGGGAGGTACTAGCTCCAACACGGTTTTACAGTGAAAACTGAAGGAACTTCAAACCGGCACTAGGAAACAGACTGAGAAAGCAGAGAAAAAGTGTCTCCTGCAACCCGTTCCCTTGGTGCTAGATGAACGAAAGTCTCTCCACTAGCTCAGTTATGAGAGATAAGTTTGTGTGAATGCCGTCCTTCACCTTGATTGTTGGGAACACAAAGCTTCTTTTCAGTTGCAAACTCCGATCCATATATATATATTTGGAGGTACTAGCTCCAACTCGGTTTTACAGTGAAAACTGAAGGAACTTCAAACCGGCACTTGGAAACAGACTGAGAAAGCAGAGAAAAATTGTCTCCTGCAACCCGTTCCCTTGGTGCCAGATGAACGAACGTCTCTCCACTTGCTCAGTTCTGAGAGATAAGTGTGTGTGAAAGCCGTCCTTCACTTAGCTTGTTGGGAACACAAAGATTTTTTTCAGTTGCAAACTCCATTCCATACATATATATGGGGAGGTACTAGCTCCAACTCGGTTTAACAGTGAAAACTGCAGGAACTTCAAACCGGCACTAGGAAACAGACTGAGAAAGCAGAGAAAAAGTGTCTCCTGCAAACCGTTCCCTTGGTGCTAGATGAACGAATGTCTCTCCACTTGCTCAGTTCTGAGAGATATGTGTGTGTGAAAGTCGTCCTTCACATAGCTTGTTGGGAACACAAAGTTTCTTTTAAGTTGCAAACTACATTCCATACATATATATGGGGAGGCCCTAGCTCCAACACGGTTTTACAGTGAAAACTGCAGGAACTTCAAACCGGCACTAGGAAACAGACTGAGAAAGCAGAGAAAAAGTGTCTCCTGCAACCCGTTCCCTTGGTGCTAGATGAACGAACGTCTCTCCACTTGCTCAGTTCTGAGAGATAAGTGTGTGTGAAAGCCGTCCTTCACCTAGCTTGTTGGGAACACAAAGTTTCTTTTCAGTTGCAAACTCCATTCCATACATATATATGGGGAGGTACTAGCTCCAACTCGATTTTACAGTGAAAACTGCAGGAACTTCAAACCGGCACTAGGAAACAGACTGAGAAAGCAGAGAAAAAGTGTCTCCTGCAACCCGTTCCCTTGGTGCTAGATGAAAGAACGTCTCTCCACTAGCTCAGTTATGAGAGATAATTGTGTGTGAAAGCCGTCCTTCACCTAGCTTGTTGGGAACACAAAGTTTCTTTTCAGTTACAAACTCCATTCCATACATACATATTTGGAGGTACAAGCTCCAATTAGGTTTTACAGTGAAAACTGCAGGATCTTCAAACCGGCACTAGGAAACAGACTGAGAAACAGAGAAAAAGTGTCTCCTGCAACCCGTTCCGTTGGTGCTAGATGAACGAACGTCTCTCCACTTGCTCGGTTCTGAGGGATAAGTGTGTGTGAAAGCCGTCCTTCACCTAGCTTGTTGGGAACACAAAGTTTCTTTTCAGTTGCAAACTCCATTGCATACATATATAAGGGGAGGTACAAGCTCCAACTAGGTGTTACAGTGAAAATTTCAGGAACTTCAAACCGGCACTAGGAAAGAGACTGAGAAAGCAGAGAAATAGTGTCGCCTGCAACCCGTTCCCTTGGAGCTAGATGAACGAACGTCTCTCCACTTGCTCAGTTCTGAGAGATAAGTGTGTGTGAAAGCCGTCCTTCACCTAGCTTGTTGGGAACACAAAGTTTCTTTTAAGTTGCAAACTCCATTCCATACATATATATGGGAATGTACTAGCTCCAACTCGGTTTTACAGTGAAAACTGCAGGAAATTCAAACCAGCACTAGGAAACAATCTGAGAAAGCAGAGAAAAAGTGTCTCCTGCAACCCGTTCCCTTGGTGCTAGATGAACGAAAGTCTCTCCACTAGCTCAGTTATGAGAGATAAGTGTGTGTGAAAGTCGTCCTTCACCTAGCTTTTTGGGAACACAAAGTTTCTTTTCAGTTGCAAACTCCGATCCATACATATATATGGGGAGGTACTAGCTCCAACTCGGTTTTACAGTGAAAACTGCAGGAACTTCAAACCGGCACTAGGAAACAGACTGAGAAGCAGAGAAAAATTGTCTCCTGCAACCGGTTCCCTTGGTGCTAGATGAACGAACGTCTCTCCACTTGCTCAGTTCTGAGAGATAATTGTGTGTGAATGCCGTCCTTCACATAACTTGTTGGGAACACAAAGTTTCTTTTCAGTTGCAAACTCCATTCCATACATATATATGGGGAGGTACTAGCTCCAACTCAGTTCTACAGTGAAAACTGCAGGAACTTCAAACCGGCACTAGGAAACAGACTGAGAAGCAGAGAAAATGTGACTCCTGCAACCCGTTCCCTTGGTGCTAGATGAACGAACGTCTCTCCACTTGCTCATTCCTGAGAGATAACTGTGTGTGAAAGCCGTCCTTCACCTAGCTTGTTGGGAACACAAAGTTTCTTTTCAGTTGCCAACTCCATTTCATACATATATAAGGGGAGGTACAAGCTCCAACTCGGTTTTACAGTGAAAACTGCAGGAACTTCAAACCGGCACTAGGAAACAGACTGAGAAAGCAGAGAAATAGTGTCTCCTGCAACCCGTTCCCTTGGTGCTAGATGAACGAACGTCTCACCACTTGCTCAGTTCTGACAGATAATTGTGTGTGAAAGCCGTCCTTCACCTAGCTTGTTGGGAACACAAAGTTTCTTTTCAGTTGCAAACTCTATTCCATACATATATATGGGGAGGTACAAGCTCCAATTAAGTTTTACAGTGAAAACTGCAGGATCTTCAAACCGGCACTAGGAAACAGACTGAGAAGTAGAGAAAAAGTGTCTCCTGCATCCCGTACCGTTGGTGCTAGATGAACGAACGTCTCTCCACTTGCTCGGTTCTGAGGGATAAGTGTGTGTGAAAGCCGTCCTTCACCTAGCTTGTTGGGAACACAAAGTTTCTTATCAGTTGCAAAATCCATTCCATACATATATAAGGGGAGGTACAAGCTCCAACTAGGTTTTAAAGTGAAAACTGCAGGAACTTCAAACCAGCATTAGGAAACAGACTGAGAAAGCAGAGAAAAAGTGTCTAATGCAACCCGTTCCCTTGGTGCTAGATGAACGAACGTCTCTCCACTAGCTCAATTATGAGAGATAATTGTGTTGAAAGCAGTTCTTCACCTAGATTGTTGGGAACACAAAGTTTCTTTTCAGTTGCAAACTCCATTCCATACATATATATGGGGAGGTTCTAGCTCCAACTCGGTTTTACAGTGAAAACTGCAGGAACTTCAAACCGGCACTAGGAAACAGACTGAGAAAGCAGAGAAAAAGTGTCTCCTGCAACCCGTTCCCTAGGTGCTAGATGAACGAACGTCTCTCAATAGCTCAGTTATGAGAGATAATTGTGTGTGAAAGCCGTCCTTCACCTAGCTTGTTGGGAACACAAAGTTTCTTTTCAGTTGCAAACTCCATTCCATACATATATATGGGGAGGTACTAGCTCCAATTCGGTTTTACAGTGAAAACTGCAGGAACTTCAAACCGGCACTAGGAAACAGACTGAGAAGCAGAGAAAATGTGTCTCCTGCAACCGGTTCCCTTGGTTCTAGATGAACGAACGTCTCTCCACTTGCTAAGTTCTGAGAGATAAGTGTGTGTGAAAGCCGTCCTTCACCTAGCTTGTTGGGAACACAAAGTTTCTTTTCAGTTGCAAACTCCATTGCATACATATATAAGGGGAGGTACTAGCTCCAACTCGATTTTACAGTGAAAACTGCAGGAACTTCCAACCGGCACTAGGAAACATACTGAGAAAGCAGAGAAATAGTGTCACCTGCAACCCGTTCCCTTGGTGCTAGATGAACGAACGTCTCTCCACTTGCTCAGTTCTGACAGATAAATGTGTGTGAAAGCCGTACTTCACCTAGCTTGTTGGGAACACAAAGTTCCTTTTCAGTTGCAAACTCCATTCCATACATACATATGGAGATGTACAAGCTCCAATTAGGTTTTACAGTGAAAACTGCAGGAACTTCAAACCGGCACTAGGAAACAGACTGAGAAGCAGAGAAATAGTGTCTCCTGCAACCCGTTCCATTGGTGCTAGATGAACGAACGTCTCTCCACTTGCTCAGTTCTGAGGGATAAGTGTGTGTGAAAGCCGTCCTTCACCTAGCTTGTTGGGAACACAAAGTTTCTTTTCAGTTGCAAACCCCATTCCATACATATATAAGGGGAGGTACAAGCTCCAACTAGGTTTTACAGTGAAAACAGCAGGAACTTCAAACCGGCACTAGGAAACAGACTGAGAAAGCAGAGAAATAGTGTCTCCTGCAACCCGTTCCATTGGTGCTAGATGAACGAACGTCTCTCCACTTGCTCAGTTCTGAGAGATAAGTGTGTGTGAAAGCCGTCCTTCACCTAGCTTGTTGGGAACACAAAGTTTCTTTTCAGTTGCAAACTCCATTCCATACATATATATGGGAAGGTACTAGTTCCAACTCTGTTTTACAGTGAAAACTGCAGGAACTTCAAACCGGCACTAGGAAACAGACTGAGAAAGCAGAGAAAAAGTGTCTCCTGCAAATCGTTCCCTTGGTGCTAGAAGAACGAACGTCTCTCCACTAGCTCAGTTAAGAGATAAGTGTGTGTGATAGCCGTCCTTCACCTAGCTTGTTGGAAACACAAAGTTTCTTTTCAGTTGCAAACTCCATTCCATACATATATATGGGGATGTACAAGCTCCAATTAGGTTTTACAGTGAAAACTGCAGGAACTTCATACCGGCACTAGGAAACAGACTGAGAAGCAGAGAAAAAGTGTCTCCTGCAACCCGTTCCATTGGTGCTAGATGAACGAACGTCTCTCCACTTGCTCAGTTCTGAGGGATAAGTGTGTGTGAAAGCCGTCCTTCACCTAGCTTGTTGGGAACACAAAGTTTCTTTTCAGTTGCAAACTCCATTCCATACATATATAAGGGGTGGTACAAGCTCCAACAAGGTTTTACAGTGAAAACTGCAGGAACTTCTAACCGGCACTAGGAAACAGACTGAGAAAGCAGAGAAAAAGTGTCTCCTGCAACCCGTTCCCTTGGTGCTAGATGAACGAACGTCTCTCCAATTGCTCAGTTCTGAGAGATAAGTGTGTGTGAAAGCCGTCCTTCAACTAGCTTGTTGAGAACACAAAGTTTCTTTTCAGTTGCAAACTCCATTCCATACATATATATGGGAAGGTACTAGTTCCAAGTCGGTTTTACAGTGAAAACTACAGGAACTTCAAACCGGCACTAGGAAACAGACTGAGAAAGCAGAGAAAAAGTGTCTCCTGCAACTCGTTCCCTTGGTGCTAGATGAACGAACGTCTCTCCACTAGCTCAGTTACGAGATAAGTGTGTGTGATAGCCGTCCTTCACCTTGCTTGTTGGGAACACAAAGTTTCTTTTCAGTTGCAAACTCCATTGCATACATATATAAGGGGAGGTACAAGCTCCAAATCGGTTTTACAGTGAAAACTGCAGGAACTTCCAACCGGCACTAGGAAAAAGACTGAGAAAGCAGAGAAATAGTGGCTCCTGCAACCCGTTCCCTTGGTGCTAGATGAACGAACGTCTCTCCACTTGCTCAGTTCTGAGAGATAAGTGTGTGTGAAAGCCGTCCTTCACCTAGATTGTTGGGAACACAAAGTTTCTTTTCAGTTGCAAACTCCGATCCATACATATATATGGGGAGGTACTAGCTCCAACTCTGTTTTACAGTGAAAACTGCAGGAACTTCAAACCGGCACTAGGAAACAGACTGAGAAGCAGAGAAAATGTGTTTCCTGCAACCCGTTCCCTTGGTGCTAGATGAACGAACGTCTATTCGCTTCCTCAGTTCTGAGAGATAAGTGTGTGTGAAAGCCGTCCTTCACCTAGCTTGTTGGGAACACAAAGTTTCTTTTCAGTTGCAAACTCCATTCCATACATATATAAGGGGAGGTACAAGCTAAAACTCGGTTTTACAGTGAAAACTGCAGGAACTTCAAACCGGCACTAGGAAACAGACTGAGAAAGCAGAGAAATTGTGTCTCCTGCAACCCGTTCCCTTGGTGCTCGATGAACGAACGTCTCTCCAATTGCTCAGTTCTGAGAGATAAGTGTGTGTGAAAGCCGTCCTTCACCTAGCTTGTTGGGAACACAAAGTTCATTTTCAGTTGCAAACTCCATTCCATACATATATATGGGAAGGTACTAGCTCCAACTCGGTTTTACAGTGAAAACTGCAGAATTTTCAAACCGGCACTAGGAAACAGACTGAGAATGCAGAGAAAAATTGTCTCCTGCAACTCGTTCCCTTGGTGCTAGATGAACGAATGTATCTCCACTACTTCAGTTAAGAGATAAGTGTGTGTGATAGCCGTCCTTCACCTAGCTTGTTGGGAACACAAAGTTTCTTATCAGTTGCAAAATTCATTCCATACATATGTAAGGGGTGGTACAAGCTCCAACTAGTTTTTAAAGTGAAAACTGCAGGAACTTCAAACCGGCACTAGGAAACAGACTGAGAAAGCAGAGAAATAGTGTGTACTGCAACCCGTTCCCTTGGTGCTAGATGAAGGAACGTCTCTCCACTTGCTCAGTTCTGAGAGATAAGTGTGTGTGAAAGCCGTCCTTCACCTTGCTTGTTGGGAACACAAAGTTTCTTTTCAGTTGCAAACTCCATTCCATACATATATATAGGGAGTTACTAGCTCCAACTCGGTTTTACAGTGAAAACTGCAGGAACTTCATACCGGCACTAGGAAACAGACTGAGAAAGCAGAGAAAAATTGTCTCCTGCAACCCGTTCCCTTGGTGCTAGATGAACGAACGTCTCTCCACTAGCTCAGTTATGAGAGATAAGTGTGTGTAAAAGCCGTCCTTCACCTAGATTGATGGGAACACAAAGTTTCTTTTCAGTTGCAAACTCCGATCCAAACATATATATGGGGAGGTACTAGCTCCAACTCGGTTTTACAGTGAAAACTGCAGGAACTTCAAACCGGCACTAGGAAACAGACTGAGAAGTAGAGAAAAAGTGTCTCCTGCCACCGGTTCCTTTGGTGCTAGATGAACGAACGTCTCTCCACTTGCTAAACTCTGAGAGATAATTGTGTGTGAAAGCCGTCCTTCACCTAGCTTGTTGGGAACAAAAAGTTTCTTTTCAGCTGCAAACTCCATTCCATTCATATATATGGGGAGGTACAAGCTCCAACTCGGTTTTACAGTGAAAACTGCAGGAACTTCAAACCGGCACTAGGAAACAGACTGAGAAAGCAGAGAAATAGTGTCTCCTGCAAACCGTTCCATTGGTGCTAGATGAACGAACGTCTCTCCACTTGCTCAGTTCTGAGGGATAAGTGTGTGTGAAAGCCGTCCTTCAAATAGCTTGTTGGGAACACAAAGTTTCTTTTCAGTTGCAAACTCCATTCCATACATATATAAGGGGAGGTACAAGCTCCATCTAGGTTTTACAGTGAAAACTGCAGGAACTTCAAACCGACACTAGGAAACAGACTGAGAAAGCAGAGAAATAGTGTCACCTGCAACCCATTCCCTTGGTGCTAGATGAACGAACGTCTCTCCACTTGCTCAGTTCTGAGAGATAAGTGTGTGTGAAAGCCGTCCTTCACCTAGCTTGTTGGGAACACAAAGTTTATTTTCAGTTGCAAACTCCATTCCATACATATATATGGGAAGGTACTAGCTCCAACTCGGTTTTACAGTGAAAACTGCAGAATCTTCAAAACGGCACTAGGAAACAGACTGAGAATGCAGAGAAAAATTGTCTCCTGCAACTCGTTCCCTTGGTGCTAGATGAACGAATGTCTCTCCACTAGTTCAGTTAAGAGATAAGTGTGTGTGATAGCCGTCCTTCACCTAGCTTGTTGGGAACACAAAGTTTCTTATCAGTTGCAAAATCCATTCCATACATATGTAAGGGGTGGTACAAGCTCCAACTAGGTTTTAAAGTGAAAACTGCAGGAACTTCAAACCGGCACTAGGAAAAAGACTGAGAAAGCAGAGAAACAGTGTGTACTGCAACCCGTTCCCTTGGTGCTAGATGAAGGAACGTCTCTCCACTTGCTAATTTCTGAGAGATAAGTGTGTGTGAAAGCCGTCCTTCACCTAGCTTGTTGGGAACACAAAGTTTCTTTTCAGTTGCAAACTCCGATCCAAACATATATATGGGGAGGTACTAGCTCCAACTCGGTTTTACAATGAAAACTGCAGGAACTTCAAACCGGCACTAGGAAACAGACTGAGAAGTAGAGAAAAAGTGTCTCCTGCCACCGGTTCCTTAGGTGCTAGATGAACGAACGTCTCTCCACTTGCTAAACTCTGAGAGATAATTGTGTGTGAAAGCCGTCCTTCACCTAGCTTGTTGGGAACACAAAGTTTCTTTTCAGCTGCAAACTCCATTCCATTCATATATATGGGGAGGTAAAATCTCCAACTCGGTTTTACAGTGAAAACTGCAGGAACTTCAAACCGGCCTTAGGAAACAGACTGAGAAAGCAGAGAAAAAGTGTCTCCTGCAACTCGTTCCCTTGGTGCTAGATGAACGAACGTCTCTCCACTAGCTCAGTTAAGAGATAAGTGTGTGTGATAGCCGTCCTTCAACTAGCTTGTTGGGAACACAAAGTTTCTTATAAGTTGCAAATTCCATTCCATACATATATAAGGGGAGGTACAAGGTCCAACTAGGTTTTAAAGTGAAAACTGCAGGAACTTCAAACCGGCACTAGGAAACAGACTGAGAAAGCAGAGAAATACTGTCTCCTGCAACCCGTTCCCTTGGTGCTAGATGAACGAACGTCTCTCCACTTGCTCAGTTCTGAGAGATAAGTGTGTGTGAAAGTCGTCCTTCACCTAGCTTGTTGGGAACACAAAGTTTCTTTTCAGTTGCAAACTCCATTCCATACATATATATGGGGAGGTACTAGCTCCAACTCGGTTTTACAGTGAAAACTGCAGGAACTTCAAACCGGCACTAGGAAACAGACTGAGAAGCAGAGAAAAAGTGTCTCCTGCAACCCGTTCCATTGGTGCTAGATGAACGATCGTCTCTCCACTTGCTCAGTTCTGAGGGATAAGTGTGTGTGAAAGCCGTCCTTCACCTAGCTTGTTGGGAACACAAAGTTTCTTTTCAGTTGCAAACTCCATTCCATACATATATAAGTGGAGGTACAAGCTCCAACTCGGTTTTACAGTGAAAACTGCAGGAACTTCAAACCGGCACTAGGAAACAGACTGAGAAAGCAGAGAAATAGTGTCTCCTGCAACCCGTTCCCTTGGTGCTAGATGAACGAACGTCTCTCCACTTGCTCAGTTCTGAGGGATAAGTGTGTGTGAAAGCCGTCCTTCAAATAGCTTGTTGGGAACACAAAGTTTCTTTTCAGTTGCAAACTCCATTCCATACATATATAAGGGGAGGTACAAGCTCCATCTAGGTTTTACAGTGAAAACTGCAGGAACTTCAAACCGACACTAGGAAACAGACTGAGAAAGCAGAGAAATAGTGTCTCCTGCAACCCGTTCCCTTGGTGCTAGATGAACGAACGTCTCTCCACTTGCTCAGTTCTGAGAGATAAGTGTGTGTGAAAGCCGTACTTCACCTAGCTTGTTGGGAACACAAAGTTTATTTTCAGTTGCAAACTCCATTCCATACATATATATGGGAAGGTACTAGCTCCAACTCGGTTTTACAGTGAAAACTGCAGAATCTTCAAAACGGCACTAGGAAACAGACTGAGAATGCAGAGAAAATTGTCTCCTGCAACTCGTTCCCTTGGTGCTAGATGAACGAATGTCTCTCCACTAGTTCAGTTAAGAGATAAGTGTGTGTGATAGCCGTCCTTCACTTAGCTTGTTGGGAACACAAAGTTTCTTATCAGTTGCAAAATCCATTCCATACATATGTAAGGGGTGGTACAAGCTCCAACTAGGTTTTAAAGTGAAAACTGCAGGAACTTCAAACCGGCACTAGGAAAAAGACTGAGAAAGCAGAGAAATAGTGTGTACTGCAACCCGTTCCCTTGGTGCTAGATGAAGGAACGTCTCTCCACTTGCTAAGTTCTGAGAGATAAGTGTGTGTGAAAGCCGTCCTTCACCTAGCTTGTTGGGAACACAAAGTTTCTTTTCAGTTGCAAACTCTGATCCAAACATATATATGGGGAGGTACTAGCTCCAACTCGGTTTTACAGTGAAAAATGCAGGAACTTCAAACCGGCACTAGGAAACAGACTGAGAAGTAGAGAAAAAGTGTCTCCTGCCACCGGTTCCTTAGGTGCTAGATGAACGAACGTCTCTCCACTTGCTAAACTCTGAGAGATAATTGTGTGTGAAAGCCGTCCTTCACCTAGCTTGTTGGGAACACAAAGTTTCTTTTCAGCTGCAAACTCCATTCCATTCATATATATGGGGAGGTACAATCTCCAACTCGGTTTTACAGTGAAAACTGCAGGAACTTCAAACCGGCACTAGGAAACAGACAGAGAAAGCAGAGAAAAAGTGTCTCCTGCAACTCGTTCCCTTGGTGCTAGATGAACGAACGTCTCTCCACTAGCTCAGTTAAGAGATAAGTGTGTGTGATAGCCGTCCTTCAACTAGCTTGTTGGGAACACAAAGTTTCTTATAAGTTGCAAATTCCATTCCATACATATATAAGGGGAGGTACAAGGTCCAACTAGGTTTTAAAGTGAAAACTGCAGGAACTTCAAACCGGCACTAGGAAACAGACTGAGAAAGCAGAGAAATACTGTCTCCTGCAACCCGTTCCCTTGGTGCTAGATGAACGAACGTCTCTCCACTTTCTCAGTTCTGAGAGATAAGTGTGTGTGAAAGTCGTCCTTCACCTAGCTTGTTGGGAACACAAAGTTTCTTTTCAGTTGCAAACTCCATTCCATACATATATATGGGGAGGTACTAGCTCCAACTCGGTTTTACAGTGAAAACTGCAGGAACTTCAAACCGGCACTAGGAAACAGACTGAGAAGCAGAGAAAAAGTGTCTCCTGCAACCCGTTCCATTGGTGCTAGATGAACGATCGTCTCTCCACTTGCTCAGTTCTGAGGGATAAGTGTGTGTGAAAGCCGTCCTTCACCTAGCTTGTTGGGAACACAAAGTTTCTTTTCAGTTGCAAACTCCATTCCATACATATATAAGGGGAGGTACAAGCTCCATCTAGGTTTTACAGTGAAAACTGCAGGAACTTCAAACCGGCACTAGGAAACAGACTGAGAAAGCAGAGAAATAGTGTCTCCTGCAACCCGTTCCCTTGGTGCTAGATGAACGAACGTCTCTCCACTTGCTCAGTTCTGAGAGATAAGTGTGTGTGAAAGCCGTACTTCACCCAGCTTGTTGGGAACACAAAGTTTATTTTCAGTTGCAAACTCCATTCCATACATATATTTTGGAAGGTACTAGCTCCAACTCGGTTTTACAGTGAAAACTGCAGAATCTTCAAACCGGCACTAGGAAACAGACTGAGAAAGCAGAGAAAAATTGTCTCCTGCAACTCGTTCCCTTGGTGCTAGATGAACGAATGTCTCTCCACTAGTTCAGTTAAGAGATAAGTGTGTGTGATAGCCGTCCTTCACATAGCTTGTTGGGAACACAAAGTTTCTTATCAGTTGCAAAATCCATTCCATACATATGTAAGGGGTGGTACAAGCTCCAACTAGGTTTTAAAGTGAAAACTGCAGGAACTTCAAACCGGCACTAGGAAACAGACTGAGAAAGCAGAGAAATAGTGTGTACTGCAACCCGTTCCCTTGGTGCTAGATGAAGGAACGTCTCTCCATTTGCTCAGTTCTGAGAGATAAGGGTGTGTGAAAGCCGTCCTTCACCTAGCTTGTTGGGAACACAAAGTTTCTTTTCAGTTGCAAACTCCATTCCATACATATATATAGGGAGTTACTAGCTCCAAATCAGTTTTACAGTGAAAACTGCAGGAACTTCATACCGGCACTAGGAAACAGACTGAGAAAGCAGAGAAAAAGTGTATCCTGCAACCCGTTCCCTTGGTGCTAGATGAACGAACGTCTCTCCACTTGCTCAGTTCTGAGAGATATGTGTGTGTGAAAGCCGTCCGTCACCTATCTTGTTGGGAACACAAAGTTTCTTTTCAGTTGCAAACTATAATCCATACATATATAAGGGGAGGTACAAGCTCCAACTCGGTTTTACAGTGAAAACTGCAGGAACTTCAAACCGGCACTAGGAAACAGACTGAGAAAGCAGAGAAATAGTGTCTCCTGCAACCCGTTCCCTTGGTGCTAGATGAACGAACGTCTCTCCACTTGCTCAGTTCTGAGAGATAAGTGTGTGTGAAAGTCGTCCGTCACCTAGCTTGTTGGGAACACAAAGTTTCTTTTCAGTTGCAAACACCATTCCATACATATATATGGGGAGGTACTAGCTCCAACTCTGTTTTACAGTGAAAACTGCAGGAGCTTCAAACCGGCACTAGGAAACAGACTGAGAAAGCAGAGAAATACTGTCTCCTGCAACCCGTTCCCTTGGTGCTAGGTGAACGAACGTCTCTCCTCTTGCTCATTTCTGAGAGTTAAGTGTGTGTGAAAGCCGTACTTCACCTAGCTTGTTGGGAACACAAAGTTTCTTTTCACTTGCAAACTCCATTCCACACATATATATGGGGAGGTAGAAGCTGCAACTCGGTTTTATAGTGAAAACTGCAGGTACATCAAACCGGCACTAGGAAACAGACTGAGAAAGCAGAGAAAAAGTGACTCCTTCAACCCATTCCCTTGGTGCTAGATGAACAAAAGTCTCTCCACTTGCTCAGTTATGAGAGATAAGTGTGTGTGTAAGCGGTCCTTCACCTAGCTTGTTGGGAACACAAAGTTTCTTTTCTGTTGCTAACACCATTCCTTACATATATATGGGTAGGCACAAGCTACAACTCGGTTTTACAGTGAAAACTGCAGGAACTTCAAACCGGCACTAGGAAACAGACTGAGAAAGCAGAGAAAAAGTGTCTCCTGCAACCCGTTCCCTTGGTGCTAGATGAACGAACGTCTCTCCACTTGCTCAGTTCTGAGAGATAAGTGTGTGTGAAAGCCGTACTTCACCTAGCTTGTTGGGAACACAAAGTTTCTTTTCAGTTGCAAACTAGATTTCCATACATATATATGGGGAGGTAGAAGCTCCAACTCGGTTTTACAGTGAAAACTGCAGGAACTTCCAACCGGCACTAGGAAACAGACTGAGAAAGCAGAGAAAAAGTGTCTCCTGCAACCCGTTCCCTTGGTGCTAGATGAACGAACGTCTCTCCACTTGCTCAGTTCGGAGAGATAATTGTGTGTGAAAGCCGTCCTTCACCTAGCTTGTTGGGAACACAAAGTTTCTTTTCAGATGCAAACTCCATTCCATACATATATTTGGGGAGGTACTAGCTCCAAATCGGTTAAACAGTGAAAACTGCAGGAACTTCAAACCGGCACTAGGAAACAGACTGAGAAAGCAGAGAAAAATTGTCTCCTGCCACACGTTCCCTTGGTGCTAGTTGAACGAGCGTCTCTCCACTTGCTCAGCTCTGAGAGATAAGTGTGTTTGAAAGCGGTCCTTCATCCAGCTTGTTGGGAACACAAAGTTTCTTTTCAGTTGCAAACTCCATTCCATACATATATATGGGGAGGTATTAGCTCCAACTCGGTTTTACAGTGAAAACTGCAGGAACTTCAAACCGGCACTAGGAAACAGTATGAGAAACAGAGAAAAAGTGTCTCCTGCAACCCGTTCCCTTGGTGCTAGATGAACGAACGTCTCTCCACTTGCTCAGTTCTGAGACTTAAGTGTGTGTGAAAGCCGTCCTTCACCTAGCTTGTTGGGAACACAAACTTTGTTTTCACTTGTAAACACCATTCCACAGATATATATGGGTAGGTACAAGCTCCAACTCGTTTTTACAGTGAAAAATGCAGGAACTTCAAACCAGCACTACGAAACAGACTGAGAAAGCAGAGAAAAAGTGACTCCTGCAACCCGTTCCCTTGGTGCTAGATGAACGAAAGTCTCTCCACTTGCTCAGTTCTGAGTGATAAGTGTGTGTGAAAGCTGTCCTTCACCTAGCTTGTTGGGAACACAAAGTTTATTTTCAGTTGCAAACTCCATTCCATACATATATTTGGGGAGGTACTAGCTCTAACTCGGATTTACAGGGAAAACTGCAGGAAATTCAAATCGGCACTAGGAAACAGACTGAGAAAGCAGAGAAAATGGGTCCCTGCAAACCGTTCCCTTGGTGCTAGATGAACGAACGTCTCTCCACTTGCTCAGTTCTGAGAGATAAGTGTGTGTGAAAGCCGTCCTTCACCTAGCTTGTTGGGAACACAAAGTTTCTTTTCAGTTGCAAACTAGATATCCATACATATATATGGGAATGTACTAGCTCCAACTCGGTTTTACAGTGAAAACTGCAGGAACTTCAAACCGGCACTAGGAAACAGACTGAGAAAGCAGAGAAAAAATGTCTCCTGCAACCCGTTCCCTTGGTGCTAGATGAACGAACGTCTCTCCACTTGCTCAGTTCTGAGAGATAAGTGTGTTTGAAAGCCGTCCTTCACCTAGCTTGTTGGGAACACAAAGTTTCTTTTCAGTTGCTAACTCCATTCCTTACATATATATGGGGAGGTACTAGCTCCAACTTGGTTTTACAGTGTAAACTGCAGGAACTTCAAACCGGCACTAGGAAACAGACTGAGAAAGCAGAGAAAAAGTGTCTCCTGCAACCCGTTCCCTTGGTGCTAGATGAACGAACGTCTCTCCACTTGCTCAGTTCTGAGACTTAAGTGTGTGTGAAAGCCGTACTTCACCTAGCTTGTTGGGAACACAAAGTTTCTTTTCACTTGTAAACTCCATTCCACACATATATATGGGGAGGTACAAGCTCTAACTCTGTTTTACAGTGAGAATTGCAGGAACTTCAAACAGGCACTAGGAAACAGACTGAGAAAGCAGAGAAAAAGTGTCTCCTGCAACCCGTTCCCTTGGTGCTAGAGGAACGAACGTCTCTTCACTTGCTCAGTTCTGACAGATAAGTGTGTGAATGCCGTCCTTCACCTAGCTTGTTGGGAACACATAGTTTCTTTTCAGTTGCTAACTCCATTCCATACATATATATGGGGAGGTACAAGCTCTAAATCGGTTTTACAGTGAAAACTGCAGGAACTTCAAACCGGCACTAGGAAACAGACTGAGATACCAGAGAAAAAGTGTCTCCTGCAACCCGTTCCCTTGGTGCTAGATGAACGAACGTCTCTCCACTTGCTCAGATCTGAGAGATAAGTGTGTGTGAAAGCCGTCCTTCACCTAGCTTGTTGGGAACACAAAGTTTCTTTTCAGTTGCAAACTAGATATCCATACATATATATGGGGAGGTACAAGCTCCAACTCTGTTTTACAGTGAAAACTGCAGGAACTTCAAACCGGCACTAGGAAACAGACTGAGAAACCAGAGAAAAAGTGTCTCCTGCAACCCGTTCCCTTGGTGCTAGATGAACGAACGTCTCTCCACTTGCTCAGATCTGAGAGATAAGTGTGTGTGAAAGCCGTCCTTCACCTAGCTTGTTGGGAACACAAAGTATCTTTTCAGTTGCAAACTAGATATCCATACATATATATGGGGAGGTACAAGCTCCAACTCTGTTTTACAGTGAAAACTGCAGGAACTTCAAACCGGCACTAGGAAACAGACTGAGAAAGCAGAGAAAAAGTGTCTCCTGCAACCCGTTCCCTTGGTGTTAGATGAACGAACGTCTCTCCACTTGCTGAGTTCTGAGAGATAAGTGTGTGTGAAAGCCGTCCTTCACCTAGCTTGTTGGGAACACAAAGTATCTTTTCAGTTGCAAACTAGATTTCCATACATATATATGGGGAGGTACTAGCTCCAACTCGGTTTTACAGTGAAAACTGCAGGTACTTCAAACCGGCACTAGGAAACAGACTGAGAATGCAGAGAAAAAGTGTCTCCTGCAACCCGTTCCCTTGGTGCTAGATGAACGAACGTCTCTCCACTAGCTCAGTTCTGAGAGATAAGTGTGTGTGAAAGCCGTCCTTCACCTAGCTTGTTGGGAACACAAAGTTTCTTTTCACTTGCAAACTCCATTCCACACATATATATGGGGAGGTAGAAGCTCCAACTCGGTTTTACAGTGAAAACTGCAGGAACATCAAACAGGCACTAGGAAACAGACTGAGAAAGCAGAGAAAAATTGTCTCCTGCAACCCGTTCCCTTGGTGCTAGAGGAACGAACGTCTCTTCACTTGCTCAGTTCTGACAGATAAGTGTGTTAAAGCCGTCCTTCACCTAGCTTGTTGGGAACACATAGTTTCTTTTCAGTTGCTAACTCCATTCCATACATATATATGGGGAGGTACAAGCTCTAAATCGGTTTTACAGTGAAAACTGCAGGAACTTCAAACCGGCACTAGGAAACAGACTGAGAAACCAGAGAAAAAGTGTCTCCTGCAACCCATTCCCTTGGTGCTAGATGAACGAACGTCTCTCCACTTGCTCAGATCTGAGAGATAAGTGTGTGTGAAAGCCGTCCTTCACCTAGCTTGTTGGGAACACAAAGTTTCTTTTCAGTTGCAAACTAGATATCCATACATATATATGGGGAGGTACAAGCTCCAACTCTGTTTTACAGTGAAAACTGCAGGAACATCAAACCGGCACTAGGAAACAGACTGAGAAAGCAGAGAAAAAGTGTCTCCTGCAACCCGTTCCCTTGGTGTTAGATGAACGAACGTCTCTCCACTTGCTGAGTTCTGAGAGGTAAGTGTGTGTGAAAGCCGCCCTTCACCTAGCTTGTTGGGAACACAAAGTTTCTTTTCAGTTGCAAACTAGATTTCCATACATATATATGGGGAGGTACTAGCTCCAACTCGGTTTTACAGTGAAAACTGAAGGAACTTCAAACCGGCACTAGGAAACAGACTGAGAAAGCAGAGAAAAAATATCTCCTGCAACCCGTTCCCTTGGTGCTAGATGAACGAACGTCTCTCCACTTGCTCAGTTCTGAGAGATAAGTGTGTTTGAAAGCCGTCCTTCACCTAGCTTGTTGGGAACACAAAGTTTCTTTTCAGTTGCAAACTCCATTCCATACATATATATGGGGAGGTACAAGCTCCAACTCTGTTTTACAGTGAAAACTGCAGGAACTTCAAACCGGCACTAGGAAACAGACTGAGAAAGCAGAGAAAAAGTGTCTCCTGCAACCCGTTCCCTTGGTGTTAGATGAACGAACGTCTCTCCACTTGCTGAGTTCTGAGAGATAAGTGTGTGTGAAAGCCGTCCTTCACCTAGCTTGTTGGGAACACAAAGTTTCTTTTCAGTTGCAAACTAGATTTCCATACATATATATGGGGAGGTACTAGCTCCAACTCGGTTTTACAGTGAAAACTGCAGGAACTTCAAACCGGCACTAGGAAACAGACTGAGAAAGCAGAGAAAAAATATCTCCTGCAACCCGTTCCCTTGGTGCTAGATGAACGAACGTCTCTCCACTTGCTCAGTTCTGAGAGATAAGTGTGTTTGAAAGCCGTCCTTCACCTAGCTTGTTGGGAACACAAAGTTTCTTTTCAGTTGCAAACTCCATTCCATACATATATATGGGGAGGTACTAGCTCCAACTCTGTTTTACAGTGAAAACTGCAGGAACTTCAAACCGGCATTAGGAAACAGACTGAGAAAGCAGAGAAAAAGTGTCTCCAGCAACCCGTTCCCTTGGTGCTAGATGAACGAACGTCTCTCCACTTGCTCAGTTCTGAGAGTTAAATGTGTGTGAAAGCCGTCCTTCACCTAGCTTTTTGGGAACACAAAGTTTCTTTTCACTTGCAAACTCCATTCCACACATATATATGTGGAGGTAGAAGCTCCAACTCGGTTTTACAGTGAAAACTGCAGGTACTTCAAACCGGCACTAGGAAACAGACTGAGAATGCAGAGAAAAAGTGTCTCCTGCAACCCGTTCCCTTGGTGCTAGATGAACGAACGTCTCTCCACTAGCTCAGTTCTGAGAGATAAGTGTGTGTGAAAGCCGTCCTTCACCTAGCTTGTTGGGAACACAAAGTTTCTTTTCACTTGCAAACTCCATTCCACACATATATATGGGGAGGTAGAAGCTCCAACTCGGTTTTACAGTGAAAACTGCAGGTACATCAAACCGGCACTAGGAAACAGACTGAGAAAGCAGAGAAAAAGTGACTCCTTCAACCCATTCCCTTGGTGCTAGATGAACAAAAGTCTCTCCACTTGCTCAGTTATGAGAGATAAGTGTGTGTGTAAGCGGTCCTTCACCTAGCTTGTTGGGAACACAAAGTTTCTTTTCTGTTGCTAACACCATTCCTTACATATATATGGGTAGGTACAAGCTACAACTCGGTTTTACAGTGAAAACTGCAGGAACTTCAAACCGGCACTAGGAAACAGACTGAGAAAGCAGAGAAAAAGTGTCTCCTGCAACCCGTTCCCTTGGTGCTAGATGAACGAACGTCTCTCCACTTGCTCAGTTCTGAGAGATAAGTGTGTGTGAAAGCCGTACTTCACCTAGCTTGTTGGGAACACAAAGATTCTTTTCAGTTGCAAACTAGATTTCCATACATATATATGGGGAGGTAGAAGCTCCAACTCGGTTTTACAGTGAAAACTGCAGGAACTTCCAACCGGCACTAGGAAACAGACTGAGAAAGCAGAGAAATAGTGTCTCCTGCAACCCGTTCCCTTGGTGATAGATGAACGAACGTCTCTCCACTTGCTCAGTTCTGAGAGATATGTGTTTGTGAAAGCCGTCCGTCACCTATCTTGTTGGGAACACAAAGTTTCTTTTCAGTTGCAAACTATAATCCATACATATATAAGGGGAGGTACAAGCTCCAACTCGGTTTTACAGTGAAAACTGCAGGAACTTCAAACCGGCACTAGGAAACAGACTGAGAAAGCAGAGAAATAGTGTCTCCTGCAACCCGTTCCCTTGGTGCTAGATGAACGAACGTCTCTCCACTTGCTCAGTTCTGAGAGATAAGTGTGTGTGAAAGTCGTCCGTCACTTAGCTTGTTGGGAACACAAAGTTTCTTTTCAGTTGCAAACTCCATTCCATACATATATATGGGGAGGTACTAGCTCCAACTCTGTTTTACAGTGAAAACTGCAGGAGCTTCAAACCGGCACTAGGAAACAGACTGAGAAAGCAGAGAAATACTGTCTCCTGCAACCCGTTCCCTTGGTGCTAGGTGAACGAACGTCTCTCCTCTTGCTCAGTTCTGAGAGTTAAGTGTGTGTGAAAGCCGTCCTTCACCTAGCTTGTTGGGAACACAAAGTTTCTTTTCACTTGCAAACTCCATTCCACACATATATATGGGGAGGTAGAAGCTGCAACTCGGTTTTATAGTGAAAACTGCAGGTACATCAAACCGGCACTAGGAAACAGACTGAGAAAGCAGAGAATAAGTGACTCCTTCAACCCATTCCCTTGGTGCTAGATGAACAAAAGTCTCTCCACTTGCTCAGTTATGAGAGATAAGTGTGTGTGTAAGCGGTCCTTCACCTAGCTTGTTGGGAACACAAAGTTTCTTTTCTGTTGCTAACACCATTCCTTACATATATTTGGGTAGGTACAAGCTACAACTCGGTTTTACAGTGAAAACTGCAGGAACTTCAAACCGGCACTAGGAAACAGACTGAGAAAGCAGAGAAAAAGTGTCTCCTGCAACCCGTTCCCTTGGTGCTAGATGAACGAACGTCTCTCCACTTGCTCAGTTCTGAGAGATAAGTGTGTGTGAAAGCCGTACTTCACCTAGCTTGTTGGGAACACAAAGATTCTTTTCAGTTGCAAACTAGATTTCCATACATATATATGGGGAGGTAGAAGCTCCAACTCGGTTTTACAGTGAAAACTGCAGGAACTTCCAACCGGCACTAGGAAACAGACTGAGAAAGCAGAGAAAAAGTGTCTCCTGCAACCCGTTCCCTTGGTGCTAGATGAACGAACGTCTCTCCACTTGCTCAGTTCGGAGAGATAATTGTGTGTGAAAGCCGTCCTTCACCTAGCTTGTTGGGAACACAAAGTTTCTTTTCAGTTGCAAACTCCATTGCATACATATATTTGGGGAGGTACTAGCTCCAAATCGGTTAAACAGTGAAAACTGCAGGAACTTCAAACCGGCACTAGGAAACAGACTGAGAAAGCAGAGAAAAATTGTCTCCTGCCACACGTTCCCTTGGTGCTAGTTGAACGAGCGTCTCTCCACTTGCTCAGCTCTGAGAGATAAGTGTGTTTGAAAGCGGTCCTTCACCCAGCTTGTTGGGAACACAAAGTTTCTTTTCAGTTGCAAACGCCATTCCATACATATATATGGGGAGGTACTAGCTCCAACTCGGTTTTACAGTGAAAACTGCAGGAACTTCAAACCGGCACTAGGAAACAGACTGAGAAACAGAGAAAAAGTGTCTCCTGCAACCCGTTCCCTTGGTGCTAGATGAACGAACGTCTCTCCACTTGCTCTGTTCTGAGACTTAAGTGTGTGTGAAAGCCGTCCTTCACCTAGCTTGTTGGGAACACAAACTTTCTTTTAACTTGTAAACTCCATTCCACAGATATATATGGGTAGGTACAAGCTCCAACTCGTTTTTACAGTGAAAAATGCAGGAA
This sequence comes from Camelus bactrianus, assembly GCF_048773025.1. Lineage (NCBI taxonomy): Eukaryota > Metazoa > Chordata > Mammalia > Artiodactyla > Camelidae > Camelus > Camelus bactrianus. Next base: position 136,046,380 of record NC_133539.1, on the reverse strand, counting down.
CTTCAAACCAGCACTACAAAACAGACTGAGAAAGCAGAGAAAAAGTGACTCCTGCAACCCGTTCCCTTGGTGCTAGATGAACGAAAGTCTCTCCACTTGCTCAGTTCTGAGAGATAAGTGTGTGTGAAAGCCGTCCTTCACCTAGCTTGTTGGGAACACAAAGTTTATTTTCAGTTGCAAACTCCATTCCATACATATATTTGGGGAGGTACTAGCTCTAACTCGGTTTTACAGGGAAAACTGCTGGAAATTCAAATCGGCACTAGGAAACAGACTGAGAAAGCAGAGAAAATGGGTCCCTGCAAACCGTTCCCTTGGTGCTAGATGAACGAACGTCTCTCCACTTGCTCAGTTCTGAGAGATAAGTGTGTGTGAAAGCCGTCCTTCACCTAGCTTGTTGGGAACACAAAGTTTCTTTTCAGTTGCAAACTAGATATCCATACATATATATGGGAAGGTACTAGCTCCAACTCGGTTTTACAGTGAAAACTGCAGGAACTGCAAACCGGCACTAGGAAACAGACTGAGAAAGCAGAGAAAAAATGTCTCCTGCAACCCGTTCCCTTGGTGCTAGGTGAGCGAACGTCTCTCCACTTGCTCAGTTCTGAGAGATAAGTGTGTTTGAAAGCCGTCCTTCACCTAGCTTGTTGGGAACACAAAGTTTCTTTTCAGTTGCAAACTCCATTCCATACATATATATGGGGAGGTACTAGCTCCAACTTGGTTTTACAGTGTAAACTGCAGGAACTTCAAACCGGCACTAGGAAACAGACTGATAAAGCAGAGAAAAAGTGTCTCCTGCAACCCGTTCCCTTGGTGCTAGATGAACGAACGTCTCTCCACTTGCTCAGTTCTGAGACTTAAGTGTGTTTGAAAGCCGTACTTCACCTAGCTTGTTGGGAACACAAAGTTTCTTTTCACTTGTAAACTCCATTCCACACATATATATGGGGAGGTACAAGCTCTAACTCGGTTTTACAGTGAAAATTGCAGGAACTTCAAACAGGAACTAGGAAACAGACTGAGAAAGCAGAGAAAAAGTGTCTCCTGCAACCCGTTCCCTTGGTGCTAGAGGAACGAACGTCTCTTCACTTGCTCAGTTCTGACAGATAATTGTGTGAAAGCCGTCCTTCACCTAGCTTGTTGGGAACACATGGTTTCTTTTCAGTTGCTAACTCCATTCCATACATATATATGGGGAGCTACAAGCTCTAAATCGGTTTTACAGTGAAAACTGCAGGAACTTCAAACCGGCACTAGGAAACAGACTGAGAAACCAGAGAAAAAGTGTCTCCTGCAACCCGTTCCCTTGGTGCTAGATGAACGAACGTCTCTCCACTTGCTCAGATCTGAGAGATAAGTGTGTGTGAAAGCCGTCCTTCACCTAGCTTGTTGGGAACACAAAGTTTCTTTTCAGTTGCAAACTAGATATCCATACATATATATGGGGAGGTACAAGCTCCAACTCTGTTTTACAGTGAAAACTGCAGGAACTTCAAACCGGCACTAGGAAACAGACTGAGAAACCAGAGAAAAAGTGTCTCCTGCAACCCGTTCCCTTGGTGCTAGATGAACGAACGTCTCTCCACTTGCTCAGATCTGAGAGATAAGTGTGTGTGAAAGCCGTCCTTCACCTAGCTTGTTGGGAACACAAAGTTTATTTTCAGTTGCAAACTAGATATCCATACATATATATGGGGAGGTACAAGCTCCAACTCTGTTTTACAGTGAAAACTGCAGGAACTTCAAACCGGCACTAGGAAACAGACTGAGATAGCATAGAAAAAGTATCTCCTGCAACCCGTTCCCTTGGTGTTAGATGAACGAACGTCTCTCCACTTGCTGAGTTCTGAGAGATAAGTGTGTGTGAAAGCCGTCCTTCACCTAGCTTGTTGGGAACACAAAGTTTCTTTTCAGTTACAAACTAGATTTCCATACATATATATGGGGAGGTACTAGCTCCAACTCGGTTTTACAGTGAAAACTGCAGGTACTTCAAACCGGCACTAGGAAACAGACTGAGAATGCAGAGAAAAAGTGTCTCCTGCAACCCGTTCCCTTGGTGCTAGATGAACGAACGTCTCTCCACTAGCTCAGTTCTGAGAGATAAGTGTGTGTGAAAGCCGTCATTCACCTAGCTTGTTGGGAACACAAAGTTTCTTTTCACTTGCAAACTCCATTCCACACATATATATGGGGAGGTAGAAGCTCCAACTCGGTTTTACAGTGAAAACTGCAGGAACTTCAAACAGGCACTAGGAAACAGACTGAGAAAGCAGAGAAAAATTGTTCCCTGCAACCCGTTCCCTTGGTGCTAGAGGAACGAACGTCTCTTCACTTGCTCAGTTCTGACAGATAAGTGTGTGAAAGCCGTCCTTCACCTAGCTTGTTGGGAACACATAGTTTCTTTTCAGTTGCTAACTCCTTTCCATACATATATATGGGGAGGTACAAGCTCTAAATCGGTTTTACAGTGAAAACTGCAGGAACTTCAAACCGGCACTAGGAAACAGACTGAGAAACCAGAGAAAAAGTGTCTCCTGCAACCCATTCCCTTGGTGCTAGATGAACGAACGTCTCTCCACTTGCTCAGATCTGAGAGATAAGTGTGTGTGAAAGCCGTCCTTCACCTAGCTTGTTGGGAACACAAAGTTTCTTTTCAGTTGCAAACTAGATATCCATACATGTATATGGGGAGGTACAAGCTCCAACTCTGTTTTACAGTGAAAACTGCAGGAACTTCAAACCGGCACTAGGAAACAGACTGAGAAAGCAGAGAAAAAGTGTCTCCTGCAACCCGTTCCCTTGGTGTTAGATGAACGAACGTCTCTCCACTTGCTGAGTTCTGAGAGATAAGTGTGTGTGAAAGCCGTCCTTCACCTAGCTTGTTGGGAACACAAAGTTTCTTTTCAGTTGCAAACTAGATTTCCATACATATATATGGGGAGATTCTAGCTCCAACTCGGTTTTACAGTGAAAACTGAAGGAACTTCAAACCGGCACTAGGAAACAGACTGAGAAAGCAGAGAAAAAATATCTCCTGCAACCCGTTCCCTTGGTGCTAGATGAACGAACGTCTCTCCACTTGCTCAGTTCTGGGAGATAAGTGTGTTTGAAAGCCGTCCTTCACCTAGCTTGTTGGGAACACAAAGTTTCTTTTCAGTTGCAAACTCCATTCCATACATATATATGGGGAGGTACAAGCTCCAACTCTGTTTTACAGTGAAAACTGCAGGAACTTCAAACCGGCACTAGGAAACAGACTGAGAAAGCAGAGAAAAAGTGTCTCCTGCAACCCGTTTCCTTGGTGTTAGATGAACGAACGTCTCTCCACTTGCTGAGTTCTGAGAGATAAGTGTGTGTGAAAGCCGTCCTTCACCTAGCTTGTTGGGAACACAAAGTTTCTTTTCAGTTGCAAACTAGATTTCCATACATATATATAGGGAGGTACTAGCTCCAACTCGGTTTTACAGTGAAAACTGAAGGAACTTCAAACCGGCACTAGGAAACAGACTGAGAAAGCAGAGAAAAAATATCTCCTGCAACCCGTTCCCTTGGTGCTAGATGAACGAACGTCTCTCCACTTGCTCAGTTCTGAGAGGTAAGTGTGTTTGAAAGCCATCCTTCACCTAGCTTGTTGGGAACACAAAGTTTCTTTTCAGTTGCAAACTCCATTCCATACATATATATGGGGAGGTACTAGCTCCAACTCTGTTTTACAGTGAAAACTGCAGGAACTTCAAACCGGCATTAGGAAACAGACTGAGAAAGCAGAGAAAAAGTGTCTCCTGCAACCCGTTCCCTTGGTGCTAGATGAACGAACGTCTCTCCACTTGCTCAGTTCTGAGAGTTAAATGTGTGTGAAAGCCGTCCTTCACCTAGCTTGTTGGGAACACAAAGTTTCTTTTCACTTGCAAACTCCATTCCACACATATATATGTGGAGGTAGAAGCTCCAACTCGGTTTTACAGTGAAAACTGCAGGTACTTCAAACCGGCACTAGGAAACAGACTGAGAATGCAGAGAAATAGTGTCTCCTGCAACCCGTTCCCTTGGTGCTAGATGAACGAACGTCTCTCCACTTGCTCAGTTCTGAGAGATAAGTGTGTGTGAAAGCCGTCCTTCACCTAGCTTGTTGGGAACACAAAGTTTCTTTTCACTTGCAAACTCCATTCCACACATATATATGGGGAGGTAGAAGCTCCAACTCGGTTTTACAGTAAAAACTGCAGGTACTTCAAACCGGCACTAGGAAACAGACTGATAAAGCAGAGAAAAAGTGTCTCCTGCAACCCGTTCCCTTGGTGCTAGATGAACGAACGTCTCTCCACTTGCTCAGTTCTGAGACTTAAGTGTGTGTGAAAGCCGTACTTCACCTAGCTTGTTGGGAACACAAAGTTTCTTTTCACTTGTAAACTCCATTCCACACATATATATGGGGAGGTACAAGCTCTAACTCGGTTTTACAGTGAAAATTGCAGGAACTTCAAACAGGAACTAGGAAACAGACTGAGAAAGCAGAGAAAAAGAGTCTCCTGCAACCCGTTCCCTTGGTGCTAGAGGAACGAACGTCTATTCACTTGCTCAGTTCTGACAGATAATTGTGTGAAAGCCGTCCTTCACCTAGCTTGTTGGGAACACATGGTTTCTTTTCAGTTGCTAACTCCATTCCATACATATATATGGGGAGGTACAAGCTCTAAATCGGTTTTACAGTGAAAACTGCAGGAACTTCAAACCGGCACTAGGAAACAGACTGAGAAACCAGAGAAAAAGTGTCTCCTGCAACCCGTTCCCTTGGTGCTAGATGAACGAACGTCTCTCCACTTGCTCAGATCTGAGAGATAAGTGTGTGTGAAAGCCGTCCTTCACCTAGCTTGTTGGGAACACAAAGTTTCTTTTCAGTTGCAAACTAGATATCCATACATATATATGGGGAGGTACAAGCTCCAACTCTGTTTTACAGTGAAAACTGCAGGAACTTCAAACCGGCACTAGGAAACAGACTGAGAAACCAGAGAAAAAGTGTCTCCTGCAACCCGTTCCCTTGGTGCTAGATGAACGAACGTCTCTCCACTTGCTCAGATCTGAGAGATAAGTGTGTGTGAAAGCCGTCCTTCACCTAGCTTGTTGGGAACACAAAGTTTATTTTCAGTTGCAAACTAGATATCCATACATATATATGGGGAGGTACAAGCTCCAACTCTGTTTTACAGTGAAAACTGCAGGAACTTCAAACCGGCACTAGGAAACAGACTGAGATAGCATAGAAAAAGTATCTCCTGCAACCCGTTCCCTTGGTGTTAGATGAACGAACGTCTCTCCACTTGCTGAGTTCTGAGAGATAAGTGTGTGTGAAAGCCGTCCTTCACCTAGCTTGTTGGGAACACAAAGTTTCTTTTCAGTTGCAAACTAGATTTCCATACATATATATGGGGAGGTACTAGCTCCAACTCGGTTTTACAGTGAAAACTGCAGGTACTTCAAACCGGCACTAGGAAACAGACTGAGAATGCAGAGAAAAAGTGTCTCCTGCAACCCGTTCCCTTGGTGCTAGATGAACGAACGTCTCTCCACTAGCTCAGTTCTGAGAGATAAGTGTGTGTGAAAGCCGTCATTCACCTTGCTTGTTGGGAACACAAAGTTTCTTTTCACTTGCAAACTCCATTCCACACATATATATGGGGAGGTAGAAGCTCCAACTCGGTTTTACAGTGAAAACTGCAGGAACTTCAAACAGGCACTAGGAAACAGACTGAGAAAGCAGAGAAAAATTGTCCCCTGCAACCCGTTCCCTTGGTGCTAGAGGAACGAACGTCTCTTCACTTGCTCAGTTCTGACAGATAAGTGTGTGAAAGCCGTCCTTCACCTAGCTTGTTGGGAACACATAGTTTCTTTTCAGTTGCTAACTCCATTCCATACATATATATGGGGAGGTACAAGCTCTAAATCGGTTTTACAGTGAAAACTGCAGGAACTTCAAACCGGCACTAGGAAACAGACTGAGAAACCAGAGAAAAAGTGTCTCCTGCAACCCATTCCCTTGGTGCTAGATGAACGAACGTCTCTCCACTTGCTCAGATCTGAGAGATAAGTGTGTGTGAAAGCCGTCCTTCACCTAGCTTGTTGGGAACACAAAGTTTCTTTTCAGTTGCAAACTAGATATCCATACATGTATATGGGGAGGTACAAGCTCCAACTCTGTTTTACAGTGAAAACTGCAGGAACTTCAAACCGGCACTAGGAAACAGACTGAGAAAGCAGAGAAAAAGTGTCTCCTGCAACCCGTTCCCTTGGTGTTAGATGAACGAACGTCTCTCCACTTGCTGAGTTCTGAGAGATAAGTGTGTGTGAAAGCCGTCCTTCACCTAGCTTGTTGGGAACACAAAGTTTCTTTTCAGTTGCAAACTAGATTTCCATACATATATATGGGGAGATACTAGCTCCAACTCGGTTTTACAGTGAAAACTGAAGGAACTTCAAACCGGCACTAGGAAACAGACTGAGAAAGCAGAGAAAAAATATCTCCTGCAACCCGTTCCCTTGGTGCTAGATGAACGAACGTCTCTCCACTTGCTCAGTTCTGGGAGATAAGTGTGTTTGAAAGCCGTCCTTCACCTAGCTTGTTGGGAACACAAAGTTTCTTTTCAGTTGCAAACTCCATTCCATACATATATATGGGGAGGTACAAGCTCCAACTCTGTTTTACAGTGAAAACTGCAGGAACTTCAAACCGGCACTAGGAAACAGACTGAGAAAGCAGAGAAAAAGTGTCTCCTGCAACCCGTTTCCTTGGTGTTAGATGAACGAACGTCTCTAGACTTGCTGAGTTCTGAGAGATAAGTGTGTGTGAAAGCCGTCCTTCACCTAGCTTGTTGGGAACACAAAGTTTCTTTTCAGTTGCAAACTAGATTTCCATACATATATATAGGGAGGTACTAGCTCCAACTCGGTTTTACAGTGAAAACTGAAGGAACTTCAAACCGGCACTAGGAAACAGACTGAGAAAGCAGAGAAAAAATATCTCCTGCAACCCGTTCCCTTGGTGCTAGATGAACGAACGTCTCTCCACTTGCTCAGTTCTGAGAGGTAAGTGTGTTTGAAAGCCGTCCTTCACCTAGCTTGTTGGGAACACAAAGTTTCTTTTCAGTTGCAAACTCCATTCCATACATATATATGGGGAGGTACTAGCTCCAACTCTGTTTTACAGTGAAAACTGCAGGAACTTCAAACCGGCATTAGGAAACAGACTGAGAAAGCAGAGAAAAAGTGTCTCCTGCAACCCGTTCCCTTGGTGCTAGATGAACGAAAGTCTCTCCACTTGCTCAGTTCTGAGAGTTAAATGTGTGTGAAAGCCGTCCTTCACCTAGCTTGTTGGGAACACAAAGTTTCTTTTCACTTGCAAACTCCATTCCACACATATATATGTGGAGGTAGAAGCTCAAACTCGGTTTTACAGTGAAAACTGCAGGTACTTCAAACCGGCACTAGGAAACAGACTGAGAATGCAGAGAAATAGTGTCTCCTGCAACCCGTTCCCTTGGTGCTAGATGAACGAACGTCTCTCCACTAGCTCAGTTCTGAGAGATAAGTGTGTGTGAAAGCCGTCCTTCACCTAGCTTGTTGGGAACACAAAGTTTCTTTTCACTTGCAAACTCCATTCCACACATATATATGGGGAGGTAGAAGCTCCAACTCGGTTTTACAGTAAAAACTGCAGGTACTTCAAACCGGCACTAGGAAACAGACTGAGAAAGAAGAGAAAAAGTGTCTCCTGCAACCCGTTCCCTTGGTGCTAGATGAACGAAAGTCTCTCCACTTGCTCAGTTATGAGAGACAAATGTGTGTGTAAGCCGTCCTTCAACTAGCTTGTTGGGAACACAAAGTTTATTTTCAGTTGCAAACTCCATTCTATACATATATATGGGGAGGTACTAGCTCAAAATCGGTTCTACAGTGAAAACTGCAGGAACTTCAAACCGGCCTTAGGAAACAGAGTGAGAAAGCAGAGAAATAGTGTCTCCTGCAACCCGTTCCCTTGGTGCTAGATGAACGAACGTCTCTCCACTTGCTCAGTTCTGAGAGATAAGTGTGTGTGAAAGTCGTCCTTCACCTAGCTTGTTGGGAACACAAAGTTTCTTTTCAGTTGCAAACTCCATTCCATACATATATATGGGGAGGTACTAGCTCCAACTCGGTTTTACAGTGAAAACTTCAGGAACTTCAAACTGGCACTAGGAAACAGACTGAGAAAGCAGAGGAAAAGTGTCTCCTGCAACCCGTTCCCTTGGTGCTAGATGAATGAACGTCTCTCCACTTGCTAAGTTCTGAGAGATAAGTGTGTGTGAAAGCCGCCCTTCACCTAGATTGTTGGGAACACAAAGTTTCTTTTCAGTTGCAAACTCCATTCCATGCATATATATGGGGAGGTACTAGCTCCAACTCGGTTTTACAGTGAAAACTGCAGGAACTTCAAACCGGCACTAGGAATCAGACTGAGAAGCAGAGAAAATGTGTCTCCTGCAACCCGTTCCATTGGTGCTAGATGAATGAACGTCTCTCCACTTGCTAAGTTCTGAGAGATACGTGTGTTTGAAAGCCGTCCTTCACCTAGATTGTTGGGAACACAAAGTTTCTTTTCAGTTGCAAACTCCATTCCATGCATATATATGGGGAGGTACTAGCTCCAACTCGGTTTTACAGTGAAAACTGCAGGAACTTCAAACCGGCACTAGGAAACAGACTGAGAAGCAGAGAAAATGTGTCTCCTGCAACACGTTTCATTGGTGCTAGATGAACGAACGTCTCTCCACTTGCTCAGTTCTCAGAGATAAGTGTGTGTGAAAGCCGTCCTTCACGTAGCTTGTTGGGAACACAAAGTTTCTTTTCAGTTACAAACTCCATTCCGTACATATATAAGGGGAGGTACAAGCTCCAACTCGGCTTTAAAGTGAAAACTGCAGGAACTTCCACCCGGCACTAGGAAACAGAGTGAGAAAGCAGAGAACTAGTTTCTCCTGCAACCCGTTCCCTTGGAGCTAGATGAACGAACGTCTTTCCACTTGCTCAGTTCTGAGAGATAAGTGTGTGTGAAAGCCGTCCTTCACCTAGCTAGTTGGGAACACAAAGTTTCTTTCAGTTGCAAACTCCATTCCATACATATATATGGGGAGGTACTAGCTCCAACTCGGTTTTACAGTGAAAACTGCAGGAACTTCAAACCGATTCTAGGAAACAGACTGAAAAAGAAGAGAAAAAGTGTCTCCTGCAACCCGTTCCCTTGGTTCTAGGTGAACGAACTTCTCTCCACTTGCTCAGTTCTGAGAGATAAATGTGTGTGAAAGCCGTCCTTCACCTAGCTTGTTGGGAACACAAAGTTTCTTTTCAGTTGCAAACTCCATTCCATACATATATTTGGGGAGGTACTAGCTCCAACTCGGTTATACAGTGAAAACTGCAGGAACTTCAAACCGGCACTAGGAAACAGACTGAGAATGCAGAGAAAAATTTTCTCCTGCCACACGTTCCCTTGGTGCTAGTTGAACGAGCGTCTCTCCACTTGCACAGCTCTGAGAGATAAGTGTGTTTGAAAGCGGTCCTTCACCCAGCTTGTTGGGAACACAAAGTTTCTTTTCAGTTGCAAACTCCATTCCATACATATATATGGGGAGGTACTAGCTCCAACTCGGTTTTACAGTGAAAACTGCAGGAACTTCAAACCGGCACTAGGAAACAGAATGAGAAACAGAGAAAAAGTGTCTCCTGCAACCCGTTCCCTTGGTGCTAGATGAACGAACGTCTCTCCACTTGCTCAGTTCTGAGACTTAAGTGTGTGTGAAAGCCTTCCTTCACCTAGCTTGTTGGGAACACAAAATTTCTTTTCACTTGTAAACTCCATTCCACAGATATATATGGGTAGGTACAAGCTCCAACTCGTTTTTACAGTGAAAACTGCAGGAACTTCACACCAGCACTAGGAAACAGACTGAGAAAGCAGAGAAAAAGTGACTCCTGCAACCCGTTCCCTTGGTGCTAGATGAACGAAAGTCTCTCCACTTGCTCAGTTCTGAGAGATAAGTGTGTGTGAAAGCCGTCCTTCACCTAGCTTGTTGGGAACACAAAGTTTATTTTCAGTTGCAAACTCCATTCCATACATATATTTGGGGAGGTACTAGCTCTAACTCGGTTTTACAAGGAAAACTGCAGGAAATTCAAATCGGCACTAGGAAACAGACTGAGAAAGCAGAGAAAATGGGTCCCTGCAACCCGTTCCACTGGTGCTAGATGAACGAACGTCTATCCACTTGCTCAGTTCTGAGAGATAAGTGTGTGTGAAAGCCGTCCTTCACCTAGCTTGTTGGGAACACAAAGTTTCTTTTCACTTGCAAGCTCACATTCCATACATATATATGGGGAGGTTCTAGCTTCAACTTGGTTTTACAGTGAAAACTGCAGGAACTTCAAACCGGTACTAGGAAACAGACTGAGAAAGCAGAGAAAAAGTGTCTCCTGCAACCCGTTCCCTTGGTGCTAGATGAACGAAAGTCTCTCCACTTGCTCAGTTCTGAGAGATAAGTGTGTGTGAAAGCCGTCCTTCACCAAGCTTGTTGGGAACACAAACTTTCTTTTCAGTTGCAAACTAGATATCCATACATATATATGGGAAGGTACTAGCTCCAACTCGGTTTTACAGTGAAAACTGCAGGAACATCAAACCGGCACTAGGAAACAGACTGAGAAAGCAGAGAAAAAATGTCTCCTGCAACCCGTTCCCTTGGTGCTAGATGAACGAACGTCTCTCCACTTGCTCAGTTCTGAGAGATAAGTGTGTTTGAAAGCCGTCCTTCACCTAGCTTGTTGGGAACACAAAGTTTCTTTTCAGTTGCAAACTCCATTCCATACATATATATGGGGAGGTACTAGCTCCAACTTGGTTTTACAGTGAAAACTGCAGGAACTTCAAACCGGCACTAGGAAACAGACTGAGAAAGCAGAGAAATAGTGTCTCCTGCAACCCGTTCCCTTGGTGCTAGATGAACGAACGTCTCTCCACTTGCTCAGTTCTGAGACTTATGTGTGTGTGAAAGCCGTACTTCACCTAGCTTGTTGGGAACACAAAGTTTCTTTTCACTTGTAAACTCCATTCCACACATATATATGGGGAGGTACAAGCTCTAACTCGGTTTTACAGTGAAAATTGCAGGAACTTCAAACAGGCACTAGGAAACAGACTGAGAAAGCAGAGAAAAAGTGTCTCCTGCAACCCGTTCCCTTGGTGCTAGAGGAACGAACGTCTCTTCACTTGCTCAGTTCTGACAGATAAGTGTGTGAAAGCCGTCCTTCACCTAGCTTGTTGGGAACACATAGTATCTTTTAAGTTGCTAACTCCATTCCATACATATATATGGGGATGTACAAGCTCCAACTCTGTTTTACAGTGAAAACTGCAGGAACTTCAAACCGGCACTAGGAAACAGACTGAGAAAACAGAGAAAATGTGTCTCCTGCAACCCGTTCCCTTGGTGTTAGATGAACGAACTTCTCTCCACTTGCTCAGTTCTGAGAGATAAGTGTGTGTGAAAGCCGTCCTTCACCTAGCTTGTTGGGAACACAAAGTTTCTTTTCAGTTGCAAACTAGATTTCCATACATATATATGGGGAGGTACTAGCTCCAACTCGGTTTTACAGTGAAAACTGATGGAACTTCAAACCGGCACTAGGAAACAGACTGAGAAAGCAGAGAAAAAATATCTCCTGCAACCGGTTCCCTTGGTGCTAGATGAACGAACGTCTCTCCACTTGCTCAGTTCTGAGAGATAAGTGTGTTTGAAAGCCGTCCTTCACCTAGCTTGTTGGGAACACAAAGTTTCTTTTCAGTTGCAAACTCCATTCCATACATATATATGGGGAGGTACTAGCTCCAACTCTGTTTTACAGTGAAAACTGCAGGAACTTCAAACCGGCATTAGGAAACAGACTGAGAAAGCAGAGAAAAAGTGTCTCCTGCAACCCGTTCCCTTGGTGCTAGATGAACGAACGTCTCTCCACTTGCTCAGTTCTGAGAGTTAAATGTGTGTGAAAGCCATCCTTCACCTAGCTTGTTGGGAACACAAAGTTTCTTTTCACTTGCAAACTCCATTCCAAACATATATATGTGGAGGTACAAGCTCCAACTCGGTTTTACAGTGAAAACTGCAGGTACTCCAAACCGGCACTAGGAAACAGACTGAGAATGCAGAGAATAAGTGTCTCCTGCAACCCGTTCCCTTGGTGCTAGATGAACGAAAGTCTCTCCACTAGCTCAGTTCTGAGAGATAAGTGTGTGTGAAAGCCGTCCTTCACCTAGCTTCTTGGGAACACAAAGTTTCTTTTCACTTACAAACTCCATTCCACACATATATATGGGGAGGTAGAAGCTCCAACTCGGTTTTACAGTGAAAACTGCAGGTACTTCAAACCGGCAATAGGAAACAGACTGAGAAAGAAGAGAAAAAGTGACTCCTGCAACCCGTTCCCTTGGTGCTAGATGAACGAAAGTCTCTCCACTTGCTCAGTTATAAGAGACAAGTGTGTGTGTAAGCCGTCCTTCAACTAGCTTGTTGGGAACACAAAGTTTCTTTTCAGTTGCTAACTCCAATCCATACATATATATGGGGAGGTACTAGCTCCAACTCGGTTTTACAGTGAAAACTGCAGGAACTTCCAACCGGCACTAGGAAACAGACTGAGAAAGCAGAGAAAAAGTTTCTCCTGCAACCCGTTCCCTTGGTGCTAGATGAACGAACGTCTCTCCACTTGCTCAGATCTGACAGATAAGTGTGTGTGAAAGCCGTACTTCACCTAGCTTGTTGGGAACACAAAGTTTCTTTTCAGTTGCAAACTCCATTCCATACATATATATGGGGATGTACAAGCTCCAATTAGGTTTTACAGTGAAAACTGCAGGTACTTCAAACCGGCACTAGGAAACAGACTGAGAATCAGAGAAAAATTTTCTCCTGCAACCCGTTCCATTGGTGCTAGATGAACGAACGTCTCTCCACTTGCTCAGTTCTGAGAGATAAGTGTGTGTGAAAGCCGTCCTTCACCTAACTTGTTGGGAACACAAAGTTTATTTTCAGTTGCAAACTCCATTCTATACATATATATGGGGAGGTACTAGCTCAAAATCGGTTCTACAGTGAAAACTGCAGGAACTTCAAACCGGCACTAGGAAACAGACTGAGAAGGAGAGAAAAAGTGTCCCTTGCAACCCGTTCCCTTGGTGCTAGATGAACGAACGTCTATCCACTTGCTCAGTTCTGAGAGATAAGTGTGTGTGAAAGCCGTCCTTCACCTAGCTTGTTGGGAACACAAAGTTTCTTTTCAGTTGCAAACTCCAATCCATACATATATAAGGGGAGGTACAAGCTCCAACTCGGATTTACAGTGAAAACTGCAGGAAATTCAAACCGGCACTAGGAAACAGAGTGAGAAGCAGAGAAATAGTGTCTCCTGCAACCCGTTCCCTTGGTGCTAGATGAATGAACGTCTCTCCACTTGCTCAGTTCTGAGAGATAAGTGTGTGTGAAAGTCGTCCTTCACCTAGCTTGTTGGGAACACAAAGTTTCTTTTCAGTTGCAAACTCCATTCCATACATATATATGGGGAGGTACTAGCTCCAACTCTGTTTTACAGTGAAAACTTCAGGAACTTCAAACTGGCATTAGGAAACAGACTGAGAAAGCAGAGGAAAAGTGTCTCCTGCAAACCGTTCCCTTGGTGCTAGATGAATGAACGTCTCTCCACTAGCTCAGTTATGAGAGATAATTGTGTGTGAAAGCCGTCCTTCACTTAGATAGTTGGGAACACAAAGTTTCTTTTCAGTTGCAAACTCCATTCCATGCATATATATGGGGAGGTACTAGCTCCAACTCGGTTTTACAGTGAAAACTGCAGGAACTTCAAACCAGCACTAGGAAACAGACTGAGACGCAGAGAAAATGTGTCTCCTGCAACCCGTTCCATTGGTGCTAGATGAACGAACGTCTCTCCACTTGCTCAGTTCTCAGAGATAAGTGTGTGTGAAAGCCGTCCTTCACGTAGCTTGTTGGAAACACAAAGTTTCTTTTCAGTTACAAACTCCATTCCGTACATATATAAGGGGAGGTACAAGCTCCAACTCGGCTTTAAAGTGAAAATTGCAGGAACTTCCACTCGGCACTAGGAAACAGAGTGAGAAGCAGAGAACTAGTTTCTCCTGCAACCCGTTCCCTTGGAGCTAGATGAACGAACGTCTTTCCACTTGCTCAGTTCTGAGAGATAAGTGTGAGTGAAAGCCGTCCTTCACCTAGCTAGTTCGGAACACAAAGTTTCTTTCAGTTGCAAACTCCATTCCATACATATATATGGGGAGGTACTAGCTCCAACTCGGTTTTACAGTGAAAACTGCAGGAACTTCAAACCGGTACTAGGAAACAGACTGAAAAAGAAGAGAAAAAGTGTCTCCTGCAACCCGTTCCCTTGGTTCTAGGTGAACGAACTTCTCTCCACTTGCTCAGTTCTGAGAGATAAATGTGTGTGAAAGCCGTCCTTCACCTAGCTTGTTGGGAACACAAAGTTTCTTTTCACTTGCAAACTCCATTCCACACATATATATGGGGAGGTAGAAGCTCCAACTCGGTTTTACACTGAAAACTACAGGTACTTCAAACCGGCACTAGGAAACAGACTGAGAAAGCAGAGAAAAAGTGTCTCCTGCAACTCGTTCCCTTGGTGCTAGATGAACGAACGTCTCTCCACTAGCTCAATTATGAGAGATAATTGTGTGTGAAAGCCGTCCTTCACCTAGATTGTTGGGAACACAAAGTTTCTTTTCAGTTGCAAACTCCGATCCATACATTTATATGGGGAGGTACTAGCTCCAACTCGGTTTTACAGTGAAAACTGTACGAACTTCAAACCGGCACTAGGAAACAGACTGAGAAGCAGAGAAAAAGTGTCTCCTGCAACCGGTTCCATTGGTGCTAGATGAACGAACGTCTCTCCACTTGCTAAGTTCTGAGAGATAATTGTGTGTGAAAGCCGCCCTTCACCTAAATTGTGGGGAACACAAAGTTTCTTTTCAGTTGCAAACTCCATTCCATACATATATATAGGGAGGTACTAGCTCCAACTCGGTTTTACAGTGAAAACTGGAAGAACTTCAAACCGGCACTAGGAAACAGACTGAGAAGCATAGAAAATGTGTCTCCTGCAACCCGTTCCCTTGATGCTAGATGAACGAACGTCTCTCCACTTGCTCAGTTCTGAGAGATAATTGTGTGTGAAAGCCGTCCTTCACCTAGATTGTTGGGAACACAAAGTTTCTTTCCAGTTGCAAACTCCGATCCAAACATATATATGTGGAGGTACTAGCTCCAAATCGGTTTTACAGTGAAAACTGCAGGAACTTCAAACCGGCACTAGGAAACAGACTGAGAAGCAGAGAAAAAGTGTCTCCTGCAAACCCTTCCATTGGTGCTAGATGAACGAACGTCTCTCCACTTGCTCAGTTCTCAGAGATAAGTGTGTGTGAAAGCCGTCTTTCACGTTGCTTGTTGGGAACACAAAGTTTCTTTTCAGTTACAAACTCCATTCCGTACATATATAAGGGGAGGTACTAGCTCCAACTCGGCTTTACAGTGAAAACTGAAGGAACTTCCACCCGGCACTAGGAAACAGACTGAGAAAGCAGAGAACTAGTTTCTCCGGCAACCCGTTCCCTTGGAGCTAGGTGAACAAACTTCTCTCCACTTGCTCAGTTCTGAGAGATAAATGTGTGTGAAAGCCGTCCTTCACCTAGCTTGTTGGGAACACAAAGTTTCTTTTCACTTGCAAACTCCATTCCACACATATATATGGGGAGGTAGAAGCTCCAACTCGGTTTTACACTGAAAACTGCAGGTACTTCAAACCGGCACTAGGAAACAGACTGAGAAAGCAGAGAAAAAGTGTCTCCTGCAACTCGTTCCCTTGGTGCTAGATGAACGAACGTCTCTCCACTAGCTCAATTATGAGAGATAATTGTGTGTGAAAGCCGTCCTTCACCTAGATTGTTGGGAACACAAAGTTTCTTTTCAGTTGCAAACTCCAATCCATACATTTATATGGGGAGGAACTAGCTCCAACTCGGTTTTACAGTGAAAACTGTAGGAACTTCAAACCGGCACTAGGAAACAGACTGAGAAGCTGAGAAAAAGTGTCTCCTGCAACCGGTTCCATTGGTGCTAGATGAACGAACGTCTGTCCACTTGCTCAGTTCTGAGAGATAATTGTGTGTGAAAGCCGTCCTTCACATAGCCTTTTGTGAACACAAAGTTTCTTTCCAGTTGCAAACTCCATTCCATATATATATATATGGGGAGGTACTAGCTCCAACTCGGTTTTACAGTGAAAACTGCAGGAACTTCAAACCGGCACTAGGAAACAGACTGAGGAAGCAGAGAAAATGTGTCTCCTGCAACCCGTTCCCTTGGTGCTAGGTGAACGAACGTCTCACTTCTTGCTCAGTTCTGAGAGATAAGTGTGTGTGAAAGCCGTCCTTCACCTAGCTTGTTGGGAACACAAAGTTTCTTTTCAGTTGCAAACTCCATTCCATACATATATATGGGGAGGTACTAGCTCCAACTCGGTTTTACAGTGAGAACTGCAGGAACTTTAAACCGGCACTACGAAACAGACTGAGAAAGCAGAGAAAAAGTGTCTCCTGCAACCCGTTCCCTTGGTACTAGATGAACGAACGTCTCTCCACTTGCTCAGTTCTGAGAGATAAGTGTGTGTGAAAGCCGTCCTTCACCTAGCTTGTTGGGAACACAAAGTTTCTTTTCACTTGCAAACTCACATTCCATACATATATATGGGGAGGTTCTAGCTTCAACTAAGTTTTACAGTGAAAACTGCAGGAACTTCAAACCGGCACTAGGAAACAGACTGAGGAAGCAGAGAAAAAGTGTCACCTGCAACCCGTTCCCTTTGTGCTAGATGAACGAACGTCTCTCCACTTGCTCAGTTCTGAGAGATAAGTGTGTGTGAAAGCCGTCCTTCACCTAGCTTGTTGGGAACACAAAGTTTCTTTTCAGTTGCAAACTAGATATCCATACATATATATGGGGAGGTACAAGCTCCAACTCGGTTTTACAGTGAAAACTGCAGGAACTTCTAACCGGCACTAGGAAACAGACTGAGAAAGCAGAGAAAAAGTGTCTCCTGCAACCCGTTCTCTTGGTGCTAGATGAACGATCGTCTCTCCACTTGCTCAGTTCTGAGAGATAAGTGTGTGTGAAAGCCGTCCTTCACCTAGCTTGTTGGGAAAACAAAGTTTCTTTTCAGTTGCAAACTAGATATCCATACATATATATGGGAAGGTACTAGCTCCAACTCGGTTTTACAGTGAAAACTGCAGGAACTTCAAACCGGCACTAGGAAACAGACTGAGAAAGCAGAGAATAAATGTCTCCTGCAACCCGTTCCCTTGGTGCTAGATGAACGAACGTCTCTCCACTTGCTCAGTTCTGAGGCTTAAGTGTGTGTGAAAGCCGTCCTTCATCTAGCTTGTTGGGAACACAAAGTTTTTTTCACTTGTAAACTCCATTCCACACATATATATAGGTAGGTACAAGCTCTAAATCTGTTTTACAGTGAAAACTGCAGGAACTTCAAACAGGCACTAGGAAACAGACTGAGAAAGCAGAGAAAAAGTGTCTCCTGCAACCCGTTCCCTTGGTGCTAGAGGAACGAACGTCTATTCACTTGCTCAGTTCTGACATATAAGTGTGTGAAAGCCGTCCTTCACCTAGCTTGTTGGGAACACAAAGTTTCTTTTCAGTTGCTAACTCCATTCCATACATATATATGGGGAGGTACAAGCTCTAACTCGGTTTTACAGTGAAAACTCAGGAACTTCAAACCGGCACTAGGAAACAGACTGAGAAACCAGAGAAAAAGTGTCTCCTGCAACCCGTTCCCTTGGTGCTAGATGAACGAACGTCTCTCCACTTGCTCAGTTCTGAGAGATAATTGTGTGTGAAAGCCGTCCTTCACATAGCTTGTTGGGAACACAAAGTTTCTTTCCAGTTGCAAACTCCATTCCATACATATATATGGGGAGGTACTAGCTCCAACTCGGTTTTACAGTGAAAACTGCAGGAACTTCAAACCGGCACTAGGAAACAGACTGAGGAAGCAGAGAAAAAGTGTCTCCTGCAACCCGTTCCCTTGGTGCTAGGTGAACGAACGTCTCACTTCTTGCTCAGTTCTGAGAGATAAGTGTGTGTGAAAGCCGTCCTTCACCTAGCTTGTTGGGAACACAAAGTTTCTTTTCAGTTGCAAACTAGATTTCCATACATATATATGGGGAGGTAGAAGCTCCAACTCGGTTTTACAGTGAAAACTGCAGGAAGTTCAAACCGGCACTAGGAAACAGACTGAGAATGCTGAGAAAAAGTGTCTCCTGCAACCCGTTCCCTTGGTGCTAGATGAACGAACGTCTCTCCACTTGCTCAGTTATGAGAGATAAGTGTGTGTGAAAGCCGTCCTTCACCTAGCTTGTTGGGAACACAAAGTTTCTTTTCAGTTGCAAACTCCATTCCATACATATATATGGGGAGGTACTAGCTCCAACTCGGTTTTACAGTGAGAACTGCAGGAACTTTAAACCGGCACTACGAAACAGACTGAGAAAGCAGAGAAAAAGTGTCTCCTGCAACCCGTTCCCTTGGTACTAGATGAACGAACGTCTCTCCACTTGCTCAGTTATGAGAGATAAGTGTGTGTGAAAGCCGTACTTCACCTAGCTTGTTGGGAACACAAAGTTTCTTTTCACTTGCAAACTCACATTCCATACATATATATGGGGAGGTTCTAGCTTCAACTAACTTTTACAGTGAAAACTGCAGGAACTTCAAACCGGCACTAGGAAACAGACTGAGGAAACAGAGAAAAAGTGTCACCTGCAACCCGTTCCCTTGGTGCTAGATGAACGAACGTCTCTCCACTTGCTCAGTTCTGAGAGATAAGTGTGTGTGAAAGCCGTCCTTCACCTAGCTTGTTGGGAACACAAAGTTTCTTTTCAGTTGCAAACTAGATATCCATACATATATATGGGGAGGTACAAGCTCCAACTCGGTTTTACAGTGAAAACTGCAGGAACTTCAAACCGGCACTAAGAAACAGACTGAGAAAGCAGAGAAAAAGTGTCTCCTGCAACCCGTTCCCTTGGTGCTAGATGAACGATCGTCTCTCCACTTGCTCAGTTCTGAGAGATAAGTGTGTGTGAAAGCCGTCCTTCACCTAGCTTGTTCGGAAAACAAAGTTTCTTTTCAGTTCCAAACTAGATATCCATACATATATATGGGGAGGTACTAGCTCCAACTCGGTTTTACAGTGAAAACTGCAGGAACTTCAAACCGGCACTAGGAAACAGACTGAGAAAGCAGAGAATAAATGTCTCCTGCAACCCGTTCCCTTGGTGCTAGATGAACGAACGTCTCTCCACTTGCTCAGTTCTGAGGCTTAAGTGTGTGTGAAAGCCGTCCTTCATCTAGCTTGTTGGGAACACAAAGTTTTTTTCACTTGTAAACTCCATTCCACACATATATATGGGTAGGTACAAGCTCTAAATCTGTTTTACAGTGAAAACTGCAGGAACTTCAAACAGGCACTAGGAAACAGACTGAGAAAGCAGAGAAAAAGTGTCTCCTGCAACCCGTTCCCTTGGTGCTAGAGGAACGAACGTCTATTCACTTGCTCAGTTCTGACATATAAGTGTGTGAAAGCCGTCCTTCACCTCGCTTGTTGGGAACACAAAGTTTCTTTTCAGTTGCTAACTCCATTCCATACATATATATGGGGAGGTACAAGCTCTAACTCGGTTTTACAGTGAAAACTCAGGAACTTCAAACCGGCACTAGGAAACAGACTGAGAAACCAGAGAAAAAGTGTCTCCTGCAACCCGTTCCCTTGGTGCTAGATGAACGAACGTCTCTCCACTTGCTCAGTTCTGAGAGATAATTGTGTGTGAAAGCCGTCCTTCACATAGCTTGTTGGGAACACAAAGTTTCTTTCCAGTTGCAAACTCCATTCCATACATATATATGGGGAGGTACTAGCTCCAACTCGGTTTTACAGTGAAAACTGCAGGAACTTCAAACCGGCACTAGGAAACAGACTGAGGAAGCAGAGTAAAAGTGACTCCTGCAACCCGTTCCCTTGGTGCTAGGTGAACGAACGTCTCACTTCTTGCTCAGTTCTGAGAGATAAGTGTGTGTGAAAGCCGTCCTTCACCTAGCTTGTTGGGAACACAAAGTTTCTTTTCAGTTGCAAACTAGATTTCCATACATATATATGGGGAGGTAGAAGCTCCAACTCGGTTTTACAGTGAAAACTGCAGGAAGTTCAAACCGGCACTAGGAAACAGACTGAGAAACCAGAGAAAAAGTGTCTCCTGCAACCCGTTCCCTTGGTGCTAGATGAACGAACGTCTCTCCACTTGCTCAGTTATGAGAGATAAGTGTGTGTGAAAGCCGTCCTTCACCTAGCTTGTTGGGAACACAAAGTTTCTTTTCAGTTGCAAACTCCATTCCATACATATATATGGGGAGGTACTAGCTCCAACTCGGTTTTACAGTGAAAACTGCAGGAACTTCAAACCGGCACTAGGAAACAGACTGAGAAAGCAGAGAAAAAGTGTCTCCTGCAACCCGTTCCCTTGGTGCTAGATGAACGATCGTCTCTCCACTTGCTCAGTTCTGAGAGATAAATGTGTGTGAAAGCCGTCCTTCACCTAGCTTGTTGGGAAAACAAAGTTTCTTTTCAGTTGCAAACTAGATATCCATACATATATATGGGAAGGTACTAGCTCCAACTCGGTTTTACAGTGAAAACTGCAGGAACTTCAAACCGGCACTAGGAAACAGACTGAGAAAGCAGAGAATAAATGTCTCCTGCAACCCGTTCCCTTGGTGCTAGATGAACGAACGTCTCTCCACTTGCTCAGTTCTGAGGCTTAAGTGTGTGTGAAAGCCGTCCTTCATCTAGCTTGTTGGGAACACAAAGTTTTTTTCACTTGTAAACTCCATTCCATACATATATATGGGGAGGTACAAGCTCTAAATCTGTTTTACAGTGAAAACTGCAGGAACTTCAAACAGGCACTAGGAAACAGACTGAGAAAGCAGAGAAAAAGTGTCTCCTGCAACCCGTTCCCTTGGTGCTAGAGGAACGAACGTCTATTCACTTGCTCAGTTCTGACATATAAGTGTGTGAAAGCCGTCCTTCACCTAGCTTGTTGGGAACACAAAGTTTCTTTTCAGTTGCTAACTCCATTCCATACATATATATGGGGAGGTACAAGCTCTAACTCGGTTTTACAGTGAAAACTCAGGAACTTCAAACCGGCACTAGGAAACAGACTGAGAAACCAGAGAAAAAGTGTCTATTGCAACCCGTTCCCTTGGTGCTAGATGAACGAACGTCTCTCCACTTGCTCAGTTCTGAGAGATAATTGTGTGTGAAAGCCGTCCTTCACATAGCTTGTTGGGAACACAAAGTTTCTTTCCAGTTGCAAACTCCATTCCATATATATATATGGGGAGGTACTAGCTCCAACTCGGTTTTACAGTGAAAACTGCAGGAACTTCAAACCGGCACTAGGAAACAGACTGAGGAAGCAGAGAAAAAGTGTCTCCTGCAACCCGTTCCCTTGGTGCTAGGTGAACGAACGTCTCACTTCTTGCTCAGTTCTGAGAGATAAGTGTGTGTGAAAGCCGTCCTTCACCTAGCTTGTTGGGAACACAAAGTTTCTTTTCAGTTGCAAACTAGATTTCCATACATATATATGGGGAGGTAGAAGCTCCAACTCGGTTTTACAGTGAAAACTGCAGGAAGTTCAAACCGGCACTAGGAAACAGACTGAGAATGCTGAGAAAAAGTGTCTCCTGCAACCCGTTCCCTTGGTGCTAGATGAACGAACGTCTCTCCACTTGCTCAGTTATGAGAGATAAGTGTGTGTGAAAGCCGTCCTTCACCTAGCTTGTTGGGAACACAAAGTTTCTTTTCAGTTGCAAACTCCATTCCATACATATATATGGGGAGGTACTAGCTCCAACTCGGTTTTACAGTGAGAACTGCAGGAACTTTAAACCGGCACTACGAAACAGACTGAGAAAGCAAAGAAAAAGTGTCTCCTGCAACCCGTTCCCTTGGTGCTAGATGAACGAACGTCTCTCCACTTGCTCAGTTCTGAGAGATAAATGTGTGTGAAAGCCGTCCTTCACCTAGCTTGTTGGGAACACAAAGTTTCTTTTCACTTGCAAACTCACATTCCATACATATATATGGGGAGGTTCTAGCTTCAACTAAGTTTTACAGTGAAAACTGCAGGAACTTCAAACCGGCACTAGGAAACAGACTGAGGAAGCAGAGAAAAAGTGTCACCTGCAACCCGTTCCCTTGGTGCTAGATGAACGAACGTCTCTCCACTTGCTCAGTTCTGAGAGATAAGTGTGTGTGAAAGCCGTCCTTCACCTAGCTTGTTGGGAACACAAAGTTTCTTTTCAGTTGCAAACTAGATATCCATACATATATATGGGGAGGTACAAGCTCCAACTCGGTTTTACAGTGAAAACTGCAGGAACTTCAAACCGGCACTAGGAAACAGACTGAGAAAGCAGAGAAAAAGTGTCTCCTGCAACCCGTTCCCTTGGTGCTAGATGAACGATCGTCTCTCCACTTGCTCAGTTCTGAGAGATAAGTGTGTGTGAAAGCCGTCCTTCACCTAGCTTGTTCGGAAAACAAAGATTCTTTTCAGTTGCAAACTAGATATCCATACATATATATGGGGAGGTACTAGCTCCAACTCGGTTTTACAGTGAAAACTGCAGGAACTTCAAACCGGCACTAGGAAACAGACTGAGAAAGCAGAGAATAAATGTCTCCTGCAACCCGTTCCCTTGGTGCTAGATGAACGAACGTCTCTCCACTTGCTCAGTTCTGAGGCTTAAGTGTGTGTGAAAGCCGTCCTTCATCTAGCTTGTTGGGAACACAAAGTTTTTTTCACTTGTAAACTCCATTCCACACATATATATGGGTAGGTACAAGCTCTAAATCTGTTTTACAGTGAAAACTGCAGGAACTTCAAACAGGCACTAGGAAACAGACGGAGAAAGCAGAGAAAAAGTGTCTCCTGCAACCCGTTCCCTTGGTGCTAGAGGAACGAACGTCTATTCACTTGCTCAGTTCTGACATATAAGTGTGTGAAAGCCGTCCTTCACCTAGCTTGTTGGGAACACAAAGTTTCTTTTCAGTTGCTAACTCCATTCCATACATATATATGGGGAGGTACAAGCTCTAACTCGGTTTTACAGTGAAAACTCAGGAACTTCAAACCGGCACTAGGAAACAGACTGAGAAACCAGAGAAAAAGTGTCTCCTGCAACCCGTTCCCTTGGTGCTAGATGAACGAACGTCTCTCCACTTGCTCAGTTCTGAGAGATAATTGTGTGTGAAAGCCGTCCTTCACATAGCTTGTTGGGAACACAAAGTTTCTTTCCAGTTGCAAACTCCATTCCATACATATATATGGGGAGGTACTAGCTCCAACTCGGTTTTACAGTGAAAACTGCAGGAACTTCAAACCGGCACTAGGAAACAGACTGAGGAAGCAGAGAAAAAGTGACTCCTGCAACCCGTTCCCTTGGTGCTAGGTGAACGAACGTCTCACTTCTTGCTCAGTTCTGAGAGATAAGTGTGTGTGAAAGCCGTCATTCACCTAGCTTGTTGGGAACACAAAGTTTCTTTTCAGTTGCAAACTAGATTTCCATACATATATATGGGGAGGTAGAAGCTCCAACTCGGTTTTACAGTGAAAACTGCAGGAAGTTCAAACCGGCACTAGGAAACAGACTGAGAAACCAGAGAAAAAGTGTCTCCTGCAACCCGTTCCCTTGGTGCTAGATGAACGAACGTCTCTCCACTTGCTCAGTTATGAGAGATAAGTGTGTGTGAAAGCCGTCCTTCACCTAGCTTGTTGGGAACACAAAGTTTCTTTTCAGTTGCAAACTCCATTCCATACATTTATATGGGGAGGTACTAGCTCCAACTCGGTTTTACAGTGAAAACTGCAGGAACTTCAAACCGGCACTAGGAAACAGACTGAGGAAGCAGAGAAAAAGTGTCTCCTGCAACCCGTTCCCTTGGTGCTAGGTGAACGAACGTCTCACTTCTTGCTCAGTTCTGAGAGATAAGTGTGTGTGAAAGCCGTCCTTCACCTAGCTTGTTGGGAACACAAAGTTTCTTTTCAGTTGCAAACTAGATTTCCATACATATATATGGGGAGGTAGAAGCTCCTACTCGGTTTTACAGTGAAAACTGCAGGAAGTTCAAACCGGCACTAGGAAACAGACTGAGAATGCTGAGAAAAAGTGTCTCCTGCAACCCGTTCCCTTGGTGCTAGATGAACGAACGTCTCTCCACTTGCTCAGTTATGAGAGATAAGTGTGTGTGAAAGCCGTCCTTCACCTAGCTTGTTGGGAACACAAAGTTTCTTTTCAGTTGCAAACTCCATTCCATACATATATATGGGGAGGTACTAGCTCCAACTCGGTTTTACAGTGAGAACTGCAGGAACTTTAAACCGGCACTACGAAACAGACTGAGAAAGCAGAGAAAAAGTGTCTCCTGCAACCCGTTCCCTTGGTGCTAGATGAACGAACGTCTCTCCACTTGCTCAGTTCTGAGAGATAAGTGTGTGTGAAAGCCGTTCTTCACCTAGCTTGTTGGGAACACAAAGTTTCTTTTCACTTGCAAACTCACATTCCATACATATATATGGGGAGGTTCTAGCTTCAACTAAGTTTTACAGTGAAAACTGCAGGAACTTCAAACCGGCACTAGGAAACAGACTGAGAAGCTGAGAAAAAGTGTCTCCTGCAACCGGTTCCATTGGTGCTAGATGAACGAACGTCTCTCCACTTGCTATGTTCTGAGAGATAATTGTGTGTGAAAGCCGCCCTTCACCTAGATTGTGGGGAACACAAAGTTTCTTTTCAGTTGCAAACTCCATTCCATACATATATATGGGGAGGTACTAGCTCCAACTCGGTTTTACAGTGAAAACTGGAAGAACTTCAAACCGGCACTAGGAAACAGACTGAGAAGCAGAGAAAAAGTGTCTCCTGCAACCCGTTCCCTTGGTGCTAGATGAACGAACGTCTCTCCACTTGCTCAGTTCTGAGAGATAATTGTGTGTGAAAGCCGTCCTTCACATAGCCTTTTGGGAACACAAAGTTTCTTTCCAGTTGCAAACTCCATTCCATATATATATATATGGGGAGGTACTAGCTCCAACTCGGTTTTACAGTGAAAACTGCAGGAACTTCAAACCGGCACTAGGAAACAGACTGAGGAAGCAGAGAAAAAGTGTCTCCTGCAACCCGTTCCCTTGGTGCTAGGTGAACGAACGTCTCACTTCTTGCTCAGTTCTGAGAGATAAGTGTGTGTGAAAGCCGTCCTTCACCTAGCTTGTTGGGAACACAAAGTTTCTTTTCAGTTGCAAACTCCATTCCATACATATATATGGGGAGGTACTAGCTCCAACTCGGTTTTACAGTGAGAACTGCAGGAACTTTAAACCGGCACTACGAAACAGACTGAGAAAGCAGAGAAAAAGTGCCTCCTGCAACCCGTTCCCTTGGTACTAGATGAACGAACGTCTCTCCACTTGCTCAGTTCTGAGAGATATGTGTGTGTGAAAGCCGTCCTTCACCTAGCTTGTTGGGAACACAAAGTTTCTTTTCACTTGCAAACTCACATTCCATACATATATATGGGGAGGTTCTAGCTTCAACTAAGTTTTACAGTGAAAACTGCAGGAACTTCAAACCGGCACTAGGAAACAGACTGAGGAAGCAGAGAAAAAGTGTTACCTGCAACCCGTTCCCTTGGTGCTAGATGAACGAACGTCTCTCCACTTGCTCAGTTCTGAGAGATAAGTGTGTGTGAAAGCCGTCCTTCAACTAACTTGTTGGGAACACAAAGTTTCTTTTCAGTTGCAAACTAGATATCCATACATATATATGGGGAGGTACAAGCTCCAACTCGGTTTTACAGTGAAAACTGCAGGAACTTCTAACCGGCACTAGGAAACAGACTGAGAAAGCAGAGAAAAAGTGTCTCCTGCAACCCGTTCCCTTGGTGCTAGATGAACGATCGTCTCTCCACTTGCTCAGTTCTGAGAGATAAGTGTGTGTGAAAGCCGTCCTTCACCTAGCTTGTTGGGAAAACAAAGTTTCTTTTCAGTTGCAAACTAGATATCCATACATATATATGGGAAGGTACTAGCTCCAACTCGGTTTTACAGTGAAAACTGCAGGAACTTCAAACCGGCACTAGGAAACAGACTGAGAAAGCAGAGAAAAAGTGTCTCCTGCAACCCGTTCCCTTGGTGCTAGATGAACGAACGTCTCTCCACTTGCTCAGTTCTGAGGCTTAAGTGTGTGTGAAAGCCGTCCTTCATCTAGCTTGTTGGGAACACAAAGTTTTTTTCACTTGTAAACTCCATTCCACACATATATATGGGTAGGTACAAGCTCTAAATCTGTTTTACAGTGAAAACTGCAGGAACTTCAAACAGGCACTAGGAAACAGACTGAGAAAGCAGAGAAAAAGTGTCTCCTGCAACCCGTTCCCTTGGTGCTAGAGGAACGAACGTCTATTCACTTGCTCAGTTCTGACATATAAGTGTGTGAAAGCCGTCCTTCACCTAGCTTGTTGGGAACACAAAGTTTCTTTTCAGTTGCTAACTCCATTCCATACATATATATGGGGAGGTACAAGCTCTAACTCGGTTTTACAGTGAAAACTCAGGAACTTCAAACCGGCACTAGGAAACAGACTGAGGAAGCAGAGAAAAAGTGTCTCCTGCAACCCGTTCCCTTGGTGCTAGGTGAACGAACGTCCCACTTCTTTCTCAGTTCTGAGAGATAAGTGTGTGTGAAAGCCGTCCTTCACCTAGCTTGTTGGGAACACAAAGTTTCTTTTCAGTTGCAAACTAGATTTCCATACATATATATGGGGAGGTAGAAGCTCCAACTCGGTTTTACAGTGAAAACTGCAGGAAGTTCAAACCGGCACTAGGAAACAGACTGAGAATGCTGAGAAAAAGTGTCTCCTGCAACCCGTTCCCTTGGTGCTAGATGAACGAACGTCTCTCCACTTGCTCAGTTATGAGAGATAAGTGTGTGTGAAAGCCGTCCTTCACCTAGCTTGTTGGGAACACAAAGTTTCTTTTCAGTTGCAAACTCCATTCCATACATATATATGGGGAGGTACTAGCTCCAACTCGGTTTTACAGTGAGAACTGCAGGAACTTTAAACCGGCACTACGAAACAGACTGAGAAAGCAGAGAAAAAGTGTCTCCTGCAACCCGTTCCCTTGGTACTAGATGAACGAACGTCTCTCCACTTGCTCAGTTCTGAGAGATAAGTGTGTGTGAAAGCCGTACTTCACCTAGCTTGTTGGGAACACAAAGTTCCTTTTCACTTGCAAACTCACATTCCATACATATATATGGGGAGGTTCTAGCTTCAACTAACTTTTACAGTGAAAACTGCAGGAACTTCAAACCGGCACTAGGAAACAGACTGAGGAAGCAGAGAAAAAGTGTCACCTGCAACCCGTTCCCTTGGTGCTAGATGAACGAACGTCTCTCCACTTGCTCAGTTCTGAGAGATAAGTGTGTGTGAAAGCCGTCCTTCACCTAGCTTGTTGGGAACACAAAGTTTCTTTTCAGTTGCAAACTAGATATCCATACATATATATGGGGAGGTACAAGCTCCAACTCGGTTTTACAGTGAAAACTGCAGGAACTTCAAACCGGCACTAGGAAACAGACTGAGAAAGCAGAGAAAAAGTGTCTCCTGCAACCCGTTCCCTTGGTGCTAGATGAACGATCGTCTCTCCACTTGCTCAGTTCTGAGAGATAAGTGTGTGTGAAAGCCGTCCTTCACCTAGCTTGTTCGGAAAACAAAGTTTCTTTTCAGTTGCAAACTAGATATCCATACATATATATGGGGAGGTACTAGCTCCAACTCGGTTTTACAGTGAAAACTGCAGGAACTTCAAACCGGCACTAGGAAACAGACTGAGAAAGCAGAGAATAAATGTCTCCTGCAACACGTTCCCTTGGTGCTAGATGAACGAACGTCTCTCCACTTGCTCAGTTCTGAGGCTTAAGTGTGTGTTAAAGCCGTCCTTCATCTAGCTTGTTGGGAACACAAAGATTTTTTCACTTGTAAACTCCATTCCACACATATATATGGGTAGGTACAAGCTCTAAATCTGTTTTACAGTGAAAACTGCAGGAACTTCAAACAGGCACTAGGAAACAGACTGAGAAAGCAGAGAAAAAGTGTCTCCTGCAACCCGTTCCCTTGGTGCTAGAGGAACGAACGTCTATTCACTTGCTCAGTTCTGACATATAAGTGTGTGAAAGCCGTCCTTCACCTAGCTTGTTGGGAACACAAAGTTTCTTTTCAGTTGCTAACTCCATTCCATACATATATATGGGGAGGTACAAGCTCTAACTCGGTTTTACAGTGAAAACTCAGGAACTTCAAACCGGCACTAGGAAACAGACTGAGAAACCAGAGAAAAAGTGTCTCCTGCAACCCGTTCCCTTGGTGCTAGATGAACGAACGTCTCTCCACTTGCTCAGTTCTGAGAGATAATTGTGTGTGAAAGCCGTCCTTCACATAGCTTGTTGGGAACACAAAGTTTCTTTCCAGTTGCAAACTCCATTCCATACATATATATGGGGAGGTACTAGCTCCAACTCGGTTTTACAGTGAAAACTGCAGGAACTTCAAACCGGCACTAGGAAACAGACTGAGGAAGCAGAGAAAAAGTGACTCCTGCAACCCGTTCCCTTGGTGCTAGGTGAACGAACGTCTCACTTCTTGCTCAGTTCTGAGAGATAAGTGTGTGTGAAAGCCGTCCTTCACCTAGCTTGTTGGGAACACAAAGTTTCTTTTCAGTTGCAAACTAGATTTCCATACATATATATGGGGAGGTAGAAGCTCCAACTCGGTTTTACAGTGAAAACTGCAGGAAATTCAAACCGGCACTAGGAAACAGACTGAGAAACCAGAGAAAAAGTGTCACCTGCAACCCGTTCCCTTGGTGCTAGATGAACGAACGTCTCTCCACTTGCTCAGTTATGAGAGATAAGTGTGTGTGAAAGCCGTCCTTCACCTAGCTTGTTGGGAACACAAAGTTTCTTTTCAGTTGCAAACTCCATTCCATACATATATATGGGGAGGTACTAGCTCCAACTCGGTTTTACAGTGAAAACTGCAGGAACTTCAAACCGGCACTAGGAAACAGACTGAGGAAGCAGAGAAAAAGTGTCTCCTGCAACCCGTTCCCTTGGTGCTAGGTGAACGAACGTCTCACTTCTTGCTCAGTTCTGAGAGATAAGTGTGTGTGAAAGCCGTCCTTCACCTAGCTTGTTGGGAACACAAAGTTTCTTTTCAGTTGCAAACTAGATTTCCATACATATATATGGGGAGGTAGAAGCTCCTACTCGGTTTTACAGTGAAAACTGCAGGAAGTTCAAACCGGCACTAGGAAACAGACTGAGAATGCTGAGAAAAAGTGTCTCCTGCAACCCGTTCCCTTGGTGCTAGATGAACGAACGTCTCTCCACTTGCTCAGTTATGAGAGATAAGTGTGTGTGAAAGCCGTCCTTCACCTAGCTTGTTGGGAACACAAAGTTTCTTTTCAGTTGCAAACTCCATTCCATACATATATATGGGGAGGTACTAGCTCCAACTCGGTTTTACAGTGAGAACTGCAGGAACTTTAAACCGGCACTACGAAACAGACTGAGAAAGCAAAGAAAAAGTGTCTCCTGCAACCCGTTCCCTTGGTGCTAGATGAACGAACGTCTCTCCACTTGCTCAGTTCTGAGAGATAAATGTGTGTGAAAGCCGTCCTTCACCTAGCTTGTTGGGAACACAAAGTTTCTTTTCACTTGCAAACTCACATTCCATACATATATATGGGGAGGTTCTAGCTTCAACTAAGTTTTACAGTGAAAACTGCAGGAACTTCAAACCGGCACTAGGAAACAGACTGAGGAAGCAGAGAAAAAGTGTCACCTGCAACCCGTTCCCTTGGTGCTAGATGAACGAACGTCTCTCCACTTGCTCAGTTCTGAGAGATAAGTGTGTGTGAAAGCCGTCCTTCACCTAGCTTGTTGGGAACACAAAGTTTCTTTTCAGTTGCAAACTAGATATCCATACATATATATGGGGAGGTACAAGCTCCAACTCGGTTTTACAGTGAAAACTGCAGGAACTTCAAACCGGCACTAGGAAACAGACTGAGAAAGCAGAGAAAAAGTGTCTCCTGCAACCCGTTCCCTTGGTGCTAGATGAACGATCGTCTCTCCACTTGCTCAGTTCTGAGAGATAAGTGTGTGTGAAAGCCGTCCTTCACCTAGCTTGTTCGGAAAACAAAGATTCTTTTCAGTTGCAAACTAGATATCCATACATATATATGGGGAGGTACTAGCTCCAACTCGGTTTTACAGTGAAAACTGCAGGAACTTCAAACCGGCACTAGGAAACAGACTGAGAAAGCAGAGAATAAATGTCTCCTGCAACCCGTTCCCTTGGTGCTAGATGAACGAACGTCTCTCCACTTGCTCAGTTCTGAGGCTTAAGTGTGTGTGAAAGCCGTCCTTCATCTAGCTTGTTGGGAACACAAAGTTTTTTTCACTTGTAAACTCCATTCCACACATATATATGGGTAGGTACAAGCTCTAAATCTGTTTTACAGTGAAAACTGCAGGAACTTCAAACAGGCACTAGGAAACAGACGGAGAAAGCAGAGAAAAAGTGTCTCCTGCAACCCGTTCCCTTGGTGCTAGAGGAACGAACGTCTATTCACTTGCTCAGTTCTGACATATAAGTGTGTGAAAGCCGTCCTTCACCTAGCTTGTTGGGAACACAAAGTTTCTTTTCAGTTGCTAACTCCATTCCATACATATATATGGGGAGGTACAAGCTCTAACTCGGTTTTACAGTGAAAACTCAGGAACTTCAAACCGGCACTAGGAAACAGACTGAGAAACCAGAGAAAAAGTGTCTCCTGCAACCCGTTCCCTTGGTGCTAGATGAACGAACGTCTCTCCACTTGCTCAGTTCTGAGAGATAATTGTGTGTGAAAGCCGTCCTTCACATAGCTTGTTGGGAACACAAAGTTTCTTTCCAGTTGCAAACTCCATTCCATACATATATATGGGGAGGTACTAGCTCCAACTCGGTTTTACAGTGAAAACTGCAGGAACTTCAAACCGGCACTAGGAAACAGACTGAGGAAGCAGAGAAAAAGTGACTCCTGCAACCCGTTCCCTTGGTGCTAGGTGAACGAACGTCTCACTTCTTGCTCAGTTCTGAGAGATAAGTGTGTGTGAAAGCCGTCATTCACCTAGCTTGTTGGGAACACAAAGTTTCTTTTCAGTTGCAAACTAGATTTCCATACATATATATGGGGAGGTAGAAGCTCCAACTCGGTTTTACAGTGAAAACTGCAGGAAGTTCAAACCGGCACTAGGAAACAGACTGAGAAACCAGAGAAAAAGTGTCTCCTGCAACCCGTTCCCTTGGTGCTAGATGAACGAACGTCTCTCCACTTGCTCAGTTATGAGAGATAAGTGTGTGTGAAAGCCGTCCTTCACCTAGCTTGTTGGGAACACAAAGTTTCTTTTCAGTTGCAAACTCCATTCCATACATTTATATGGGGAGGTACTAGCTCCAACTCGGTTTTACAGTGAAAACTGCAGGAACTTCAAACCGGCACTAGGAAACAGACTGAGGAAGCAGAGAAAAAGTGTCTCCTGCAACCCGTTCCCTTGGTGCTAGGTGAACGAACGTCTCACTTCTTGCTCAGTTCTGAGAGATAAGTGTGTGTGAAAGCCGTCCTTCACCTAGCTTGTTGGGAACACAAAGTTTCTTTTCAGTTGCAAACTAGATTTCCATACATATATATGGGGAGGTAGAAGCTCCTACTCGGTTTTACAGTGAAAACTGCAGGAAGTTCAAACCGGCACTAGGAAACAGACTGAGAATGCTGAGAAAAAGTGTCTCCTGCAACCCGTTCCCTTGGTGCTAGATGAACGAACGTCTCTCCACTTGCTCAGTTATGAGAGATAAGTGTGTGTGAAAGCCGTCCTTCACCTAGCTTGTTGGGAACACAAAGTTTCTTTTCAGTTGCAAACTCCATTCCATACATATATATGGGGAGGTACTAGCTCCAACTCGGTTTTACAGTGAGAACTGCAGGAACTTTAAACCGGCACTACGAAACAGACTGAGAAAGCAGAGAAAAAGTGTCTCCTGCAACCCGTTCCCTTGGTGCTAGATGAACGAACGTCTCTCCACTTGCTCAGTTCTGAGAGATAAGTGTGTGTGAAAGCCGTTCTTCACCTAGCTTGTTGGGAACACAAAGTTTCTTTTCACTTGCAAACTCACATTCCATACATATATATGGGGAGGTTCTAGCTTCAACTAAGTTTTACAGTGAAAACTGCAGGAACTTCAAACCGGCACTAGGAAACAGACTGAGAAGCTGAGAAAAAGTGTCTCCTGCAACCGGTTCCATTGGTGCTAGATGAACGAACGTCTCTCCACTTGCTATGTTCTGAGAGATAATTGTGTGTGAAAGCCGCCCTTCACCTAGATTGTGGGGAACACAAAGTTTCTTTTCAGTTGCAAACTCCATTCCATACATATATATGGGGAGGTACTAGCTCCAACTCGGTTTTACAGTGAAAACTGGAAGAACTTCAAACCGGCACTAGGAAACAGACTGAGAAGCAGAGAAAAAGTGTCTCCTGCAACCCGTTCCCTTGGTGCTAGATGAACGAACGTCTCTCCACTTGCTCAGTTCTGAGAGATAATTGTGTGTGAAAGCCGTCCTTCACATAGCCTTTTGGGAACACAAAGTTTCTTTCCAGTTGCAAACTCCATTCCATATATATATATATGGGGAGGTACTAGCTCCAACTCGGTTTTACAGTGAAAACTGCAGGAACTTCAAACCGGCACTAGGAAACAGACTGAGGAAGCAGAGAAAAAGTGTCTCCTGCAACCCGTTCCCTTGGTGCTAGGTGAACGAACGTCTCACTTCTTGCTCAGTTCTGAGAGATAAGTGTGTGTGAAAGCCGTCCTTCACCTAGCTTGTTGGGAACACAAAGTTTCTTTTCAGTTGCAAACTCCATTCCATACATATATATGGGGAGGTACTAGCTCCAACTCGGTTTTACAGTGAGAACTGCAGGAACTTTAAACCGGCACTACGAAACAGACTGAGAAAGCAGAGAAAAAGTGCCTCCTGCAACCCGTTCCCTTGGTACTAGATGAACGAACGTCTCTCCACTTGCTCAGTTCTGAGAGATATGTGTGTGTGAAAGCCGTCCTTCACCTAGCTTGTTGGGAACACAAAGTTTCTTTTCACTTGCAAACTCACATTCCATACATATATATGGGGAGGTTCTAGCTTCAACTAAGTTTTACAGTGAAAACTGCAGGAACTTCAAACCGGCACTAGGAAACAGACTGAGGAAGCAGAGAAAAAGTGTTACCTGCAACCCGTTCCCTTGGTGCTAGATGAACGAACGTCTCTCCACTTGCTCAGTTCTGAGAGATAAGTGTGTGTGAAAGCCGTCCTTCAACTAACTTGTTGGGAACACAAAGTTTCTTTTCAGTTGCAAACTAGATATCCATACATATATATGGGGAGGTACAAGCTCCAACTCGGTTTTACAGTGAAAACTGCAGGAACTTCTAACCGGCACTAGGAAACAGACTGAGAAAGCAGAGAAAAAGTGTCTCCTGCAACCCGTTCCCTTGGTGCTAGATGAACGATCGTCTCTCCACTTGCTCAGTTCTGAGAGATAAGTGTGTGTGAAAGCCGTCCTTCACCTAGCTTGTTGGGAAAACAAAGTTTCTTTTCAGTTGCAAACTAGATATCCATACATATATATGGGAAGGTACTAGCTCCAACTCGGTTTTACAGTGAAAACTGCAGGAACTTCAAACCGGCACTAGGAAACAGACTGAGAAAGCAGAGAAAAAGTGTCTCCTGCAACCCGTTCCCTTGGTGCTAGATGAACGAACGTCTCTCCACTTGCTCAGTTCTGAGGCTTAAGTGTGTGTGAAAGCCGTCCTTCATCTAGCTTGTTGGGAACACAAAGTTTTTTTCACTTGTAAACTCCATTCCACACATATATATGGGTAGGTACAAGCTCTAAATCTGTTTTACAGTGAAAACTGCAGGAACTTCAAACAGGCACTAGGAAACAGACTGAGAAAGCAGAGAAAAAGTGTCTCCTGCAACCCGTTCCCTTGGTGCTAGAGGAACGAACGTCTATTCACTTGCTCAGTTCTGACATATAAGTGTGTGAAAGCCGTCCTTCACCTAGCTTGTTGGGAACACAAAGTTTCTTTTCAGTTGCTAACTCCATTCCATACATATATATGGGGAGGTACAAGCTCTAACTCGGTTTTACAGTGAAAACTCAGGAACTTCAAACCGGCACTAGGAAACAGACTGAGGAAGCAGAGAAAAAGTGTCTCCTGCAACCCGTTCCCTTGGTGCTAGGTGAACGAACGTCCCACTTCTTTCTCAGTTCTGAGAGATAAGTGTGTGTGAAAGCCGTCCTTCACCTAGCTTGTTGGGAACACAAAGTTTCTTTTCAGTTGCAAACTAGATTTCCATACATATATATGGGGAGGTAGAAGCTCCAACTCGGTTTTACAGTGAAAACTGCAGGAAGTTCAAACCGGCACTAGGAAACAGACTGAGAATGCTGAGAAAAAGTGTCTCCTGCAACCCGTTCCCTTGGTGCTAGATGAACGAACGTCTCTCCACTTGCTCAGTTATGAGAGATAAGTGTGTGTGAAAGCCGTCCTTCACCTAGCTTGTTGGGAACACAAAGTTTCTTTTCAGTTGCAAACTCCATTCCATACATATATATGGGGAGGTACTAGCTCCAACTCGGTTTTACAGTGAGAACTGCAGGAACTTTAAACCGGCACTACGAAACAGACTGAGAAAGCAGAGAAAAAGTGTCTCCTGCAACCCGTTCCCTTGGTACTAGATGAACGAACGTCTCTCCACTTGCTCAGTTCTGAGAGATAAGTGTGTGTGAAAGCCGTACTTCACCTAGCTTGTTGGGAACACAAAGTTCCTTTTCACTTGCAAACTCACATTCCATACATATATATGGGGAGGTTCTAGCTTCAACTAACTTTTACAGTGAAAACTGCAGGAACTTCAAACCGGCACTAGGAAACAGACTGAGGAAGCAGAGAAAAAGTGTCACCTGCAACCCGTTCCCTTGGTGCTAGATGAACGAACGTCTCTCCACTTGCTCAGTTCTGAGAGATAAGTGTGTGTGAAAGCCGTCCTTCACCTAGCTTGTTGGGAACACAAAGTTTCTTTTCAGTTGCAAACTAGATATCCATACATATATATGGGGAGGTACAAGCTCCAACTCGGTTTTACAGTGAAAACTGCAGGAACTTCAAACCGGCACTAGGAAACAGACTGAGAAAGCAGAGAAAAAGTGTCTCCTGCAACCCGTTCCCTTGGTGCTAGATGAACGATCGTCTCTCCACTTGCTCAGTTCTGAGAGATAAGTGTGTGTGAAAGCCGTCCTTCACCTAGCTTGTTCGGAAAACAAAGTTTCTTTTCAGTTGCAAACTAGATATCCATACATATATATGGGGAGGTACTAGCTCCAACTCGGTTTTACAGTGAAAACTGCAGGAACTTCAAACCGGCACTAGGAAACAGACTGAGAAAGCAGAGAATAAATGTCTCCTGCAACACGTTCCCTTGGTGCTAGATGAACGAACGTCTCTCCACTTGCTCAGTTCTGAGGCTTAAGTGTGTGTTAAAGCCGTCCTTCATCTAGCTTGTTGGGAACACAAAGATTTTTTCACTTGTAAACTCCATTCCACACATATATATGGGTAGGTACAAGCTCTAAATCTGTTTTACAGTGAAAACTGCAGGAACTTCAAACAGGCACTAGGAAACAGACTGAGAAAGCAGAGAAAAAGTGTCTCCTGCAACCCGTTCCCTTGGTGCTAGAGGAACGAACGTCTATTCACTTGCTCAGTTCTGACATATAAGTGTGTGAAAGCCGTCCTTCACCTAGCTTGTTGGGAACACAAAGTTTCTTTTCAGTTGCTAACTCCATTCCATACATATATATGGGGAGGTACAAGCTCTAACTCGGTTTTACAGTGAAAACTCAGGAACTTCAAACCGGCACTAGGAAACAGACTGAGAAACCAGAGAAAAAGTGTCTCCTGCAACCCGTTCCCTTGGTGCTAGATGAACGAACGTCTCTCCACTTGCTCAGTTCTGAGAGATAATTGTGTGTGAAAGCCGTCCTTCACATAGCTTGTTGGGAACACAAAGTTTCTTTCCAGTTGCAAACTCCATTCCATACATATATATGGGGAGGTACTAGCTCCAACTCGGTTTTACAGTGAAAACTGCAGGAACTTCAAACCGGCACTAGGAAACAGACTGAGGAAGCAGAGAAAAAGTGACTCCTGCAACCCGTTCCCTTGGTGCTAGGTGAACGAACGTCTCACTTCTTGCTCAGTTCTGAGAGATAAGTGTGTGTGAAAGCCGTCCTTCACCTAGCTTGTTGGGAACACAAAGTTTCTTTTCAGTTGCAAACTAGATTTCCATACATATATATGGGGAGGTAGAAGCTCCAACTCGGTTTTACAGTGAAAACTGCAGGAAATTCAAACCGGCACTAGGAAACAGACTGAGAAACCAGAGAAAAAGTGTCACCTGCAACCCGTTCCCTTGGTGCTAGATGAACGAACGTCTCTCCACTTGCTCAGTTATGAGAGATAAGTGTGTGTGAAAGCCGTCCTTCACCTAGCTTGTTGGGAACACAAAGTTTCTTTTCAGTTGCAAACTCCATTCCATACATATATATGGGGAGGTACTAGCTCCAACTCGGTTTTACAGTGAAAACTGCAGGAACTTCAAACCGGCACTAGGAAACAGACTGAGGAAGCAGAGAAAAAGTGTCTCCTGCAACCCGTTCCCTTGGTGCTAGGTGAACGAACGTCTCACTTCTTGCTCAGTTCTGAGAGATAAGTGTGTGTGAAAGCCGTCCTTCACCTAGCTTGTTGGGAACACAAAGTTTCTTTTCAGTTGCAAACTAGATTTCCATACATATATATGGGGAGGTAGAAGCTCCTACTCGGTTTTACAGTGAAAACTGCAGGAAGTTCAAACCGGCACTAGGAAACAGACTGAGAATGCTGAGAAAAAGTGTCTCCTGCAACCCGTTCCCTTGGTGCTAGATGAACGAACGTCTCTCCACTTGCTCAGTTATGAGAGATAAGTGTGTGTGAAAGCCGTCCTTCACCTAGCTTGTTGGGAACACAAAGTTTCTTTTCAGTTGCAAACTCCATTCCATACATATATATGGGGAGGTACTAGCTCCAACTCGGTTTTACAGTGAGAACTGCAGGAACTTTAAACCGGCACTACGAAACAGACTGAGAAAGCAGAGAAAAAGTGTCTCCTGCAACCCGTTCCCTTGGTGCTAGATGAACGAACGTCTCTCCACTTGCTCAGTTCTGAGAGATAAGTGTGTGTGAAAGCCGTCCTTCACCTAGCTTGTTGGGAACACAAAGTTTCTTTTCACTTGCAAACTCACATTCCATACATATATATGGGGAGGTTCTAGCTTCAACTAAGTTTTACAGTGAAAACTGCAGGAACTTCAAACCGGCACTAGGAAACAGACTGAGGAAGCAGAGAAAAAGTGTCACCTGCAACCCGTTCCCTTGGTGCTAGATGAACGAACGTCTCTCCACTTGCTCAGTTCTGAGAGATAAGTGTGTGTGAAAGCCGTCCTTCACCTAGCTTGTTGGGAACACAAAGTTTCTTTTCAGTTGCAAACTAGATATCCATACATATATATGGGGAGGTACAAGCTCCAACTCGGTTTTACAGTGAAAACTGCAGGAACTTCAAACCGGCACTAGGAAACAGACTGAGAAAGCAAAGAAAAAGTGTCTCCTGCAACCCGTTCCCTTGGTGCTAGATGAACGATCGTCTCTCCACTTGCTCAGTTCTGAGAGATAAGTGTGTGTGAAAGCCGTCCTTCACCTAGCTTGTTCGGAAAACAAAGTTTCTTTTCAGTTGCAAACTAGATATCCATACATATATATGGGGAGGTACTAGCTCCAACTCGGTTTTACAGTGAAAACTGCAGGAACTTCAAACCGGCACTAGGAAACAGACTGAGAAAGCA
The DNA here is from genome assembly GCF_048773025.1 of Camelus bactrianus. Lineage (NCBI taxonomy): Eukaryota > Metazoa > Chordata > Mammalia > Artiodactyla > Camelidae > Camelus > Camelus bactrianus. The sequence goes on along the minus strand of NC_133539.1, from coordinate 136,007,999 downwards.
GAGAATAAATGTCTCCTGCAACCCGTTCCCTTGGTGCTAGATGAACGAACGTCTCTCCACTTGCTCAGTTCTGAGACTTAAGTGTGTGTGAAAGCCGTCCTTCATCTAGCTTGCTGGGAACACAAAGTTTTTTTCACTTGTAAACTCCATTCCACACATATATATGGGTAGGTACAAGCTCTAAATCTGTTTTACAGTGAAAACTGCAGGAACTTCAAACAGGCACTAGGAAACAGACTGAGAAAGCAGAGAAAAAGTGTCTCCTGCAACCCGTTCCCTTGGTGCTAGAGGAACGAACGTCTATTCACTTGCTCAGTTCTGACATATAAGTGTGTGAAAGCCGTCCTTCACCTAGCTTGTTGGGAACACAAAGTTACTTTTCAGTTGCTAACTCCATTCCATACATATATATGGGGAAGTACAAGCTCTAACTCGGTTTTACAGTGAAAACTCAGGAACTTCAAACCGGCACTAGGAAACAGACTGAGAAACCAGAGAAAAAGTGTCTCCTGCAACCCGTTCCCTTGGTGCTAGATGAACGAACGTCTCTCCACTTGCTCAGTTATGAGAGATAAGTGTGTGTGAAAGCCGTCCTTCACCTAGCTTGTTGGGAACACAAAGTTTCTTTTCAGTTGCAAACTCCATTCCATACATATATATGGGGAGGTACTAGCTCCAACTCGGTTTTACAGTGAAAACTGCAGGAACTTCAAACCGGCACTAGGAAACAGACTGAGGAAGCAGAGAAAAAGTGTCTCCTGCAACCCGTTCCCTTGGTGCTAGGTGAACGAACGTCTCACTTCTTGCTCAGTTCTGAGAGATAAGTGTGTGTGAAAGCCGTCCTTCACCTAGCTTGTTGGGAACACAAAGTTTCTTTTCAGTTGCAAACTAGATTTCCATACATATATATGGGGAGGTAGAAGCTCCTACTCGGTTTTACAGTGAAAACTGCAGGAAGTTCAAACCGGCACTAGGAAACAGACTGAGAATGCTGAGAAAAAGTGTCTCCTGCAACCCGTTCCCTTGGTGCTAGATGAACGAACGTCTCTCCACTTGCTCAGTTATGAGAGATAAGTGTGTGTGAAAGCCGTCCTTCACCTAGCTTGTTGGGAACACAAAGTTTCTTTTCAGTTGCAAACTCCATTCCATACATATATATGGGGAGGTACTAGCTCTAACTCGGTTTTACAGTGAAAACTCAGGAACTTCAAACCGGCACTAGGAAACAGACTGAGAAACCAGAGAAAAAGTGTCTCCTGCAACCCGTTCCCTTGGTGCTAGATGAACGAACGTCTCTCCACTTGCTCAGTTATGAGAGATAAGTGTGTGTGAAAGCCGTCCTTCACCTAGCTTGTTGGGAACACAAAGTTTCTTTTCAGTTGCAAACTCCATTCCATACATATATATGGGGAGGTACTAGCTCCAACTCGGTTTTACAGTGAAAACTGCAGGAACTTCAAACCGGCACTAGGAAACAGACTGAGGAAGCAGAGAAAAAGTGTCTCCTGCAACCCGTTCCCTTGGTGCTAGGTGAACGAACGTCTCACTTCTTGCTCAGTTCTGAGAGATAAGTGTGTGTGAAAGCCGTCCTTCACCTAGCTTGTTGGGAACACAAAGTTTCTTTTCAGTTGCAAACTAGATTTCCATACATATATATGGGGAGGTAGAAGCTCCAACTCGGTTTTACAGTGAAAACTGCAGGAAGTTCAAACCGGCACTAGGAAACAGACTGAGAATGCTGAGAAAAAGTGTCTCCTGCAACCCGTTCCCTTGGTGCTAGATGAACGAACGTCTATCCACTTGCTCAGTTATGAGAGATAAGTGTGTGTGAAAGCCGTCCTTCACCTAGCTTGTTGGGAACACAAAGTTTCTTTTCAGTTGCTAACTCCATTCCATACATATATATGGGGAGGTACAAGCTCTAACTCGGTTTTACAGTGAAAACTCAGGAACTTCAAACCGGCACTAGGAAACAGACTGAGAAACCAGAGAAAAAGTGTCTCCTGCAACCCGTTCCCTTGGTGCTAGATGAACGAACGTCTCTCCACTTGCTCAGTTCTGAGAGATAATTGTGTGTGAAAGCCGTCCTTCACATAGCTTGTTGGGAACACAAAGTTTCTTTCCAGTTGCAAACTCCATTCCATACATATATATGGGGAGGTACTAGCTCCAACTCGGTTTTACAGTGAAAACTGCAGGAACTTCAAACCGGCACTAGGAAACAGACTGAGGAAGCAGAGAAAAAGTGACTCCTGCAACCCGTTCCCTTGGTGCTAGGTGAACGAACGTCTCACTTCTTGCTCAGTTCTGAGAGATAAGTGTGTGTGAAAGCCGTCCTTCACCTAGCTTGTTGGGAACACAAAGTTTCTTTTCAGTTGCAAACTAGATTTCCATACATATATATGGGGAGGTAGAAGCTCCAACTCGGTTTTACAGTGAAAACTGCAGGAAATTCAAACCGGCACTAGGAAACAGACTGAGAAACCAGAGAAAAAGTGTCACCTGCAACCCGTTCCCTTGGTGCTAGATGAACGAACGTCTCTCCACTTGCTCAGTTATGAGAGATAAGTGTGTGTGAAAGCCGTCCTTCACCTAGCTTGTTGGGAACACAAAGTTTCTTTTCACTTGCAAACTCCATTCCATACATATATATGGGGAGGTACTAGCTCCAACTCGGTTTTACAGTGAAAACTGCAGGAACTTCAAACCGGCACTAGGAAACAGACTGAGGAAGCAGAGAAAAAGTGTCTCCTGCAACCCGTTCCCTTGGTGCTAGGTGAACGAACGTCTCACTTCTTGCTCAGTTCTGAGAGATAAGTGTGTGTGAAAGCCGTCCTTCACCTAGCTTGTTGGGAACACAAAGTTTCTTTTCAGTTGCAAACTAGATTTCCATACATATATATGGGGAGGTAGAAGCTCCTACTCGGTTTTACAGTGAAAACTGCAGGAAGTTCAAACCGGCACTAGGAAACAGACTGAGAATGCTGAGAAAAAGTGTCTCCTGCAACCCGTTCCCTTGGTGCTAGATGAACGAACGTCTCTCCACTTGCTCAGTTATGAGAGATAAGTGTGTGTGAAAGCCGTCCTTCACCTAGCTTGTTGGGAACACAAAGTTTCTTTTCAGTTGCAAACTCCATTCCATACATATATATGGGGAGGTACTAGCTCCAACTCGGTTTTACAGTGAGAACTGCAGGAACTTTAAACCGGCACTACGAAACAGACTGAGAAAGCAGAGAAAAAGTGTCTCCTGCAACCCGTTCCCTTGGTGCTAGATGAACGAACGTCTCTCCACTTGCTCAGTTCTGAGAGATAAGTGTGTGTGAAAGCCGTCCTTCACCTAGCTTGTTGGGAACACAAAGTTTCTTTTCACTTGCAAACTCACATTCCATACATATATATGGGGAGGTTCTAGCTTCAACTAAGTTTTACAGTGAAAACTGCAGGAACTTCAAACCGGCACTAGGAAACAGACTGAGGAAGCAGAGAAAAAGTGTCACCTGCAACCCGTTCCCTTGGTGCTAGATGAACGAACGTCTCTCCACTTGCTCAGTTCTGAGAGATAAGTGTGTGTGAAAGCCGTCCTTCACCTAGCTTGTTGGGAACACAAAGTTTCTTTTCAGTTGCAAACTAGATATCCATACATATATATGGGGAGGTACAAGCTCCAACTCGGTTTTACAGTGAAAACTGCAGGAACTTCAAACCGGCACTAGGAAACAGACTGAGAAAGCAAAGAAAAAGTGTCTCCTGCAACCCGTTCCCTTGGTGCTAGATGAACGATCGTCTCTCCACTTGCTCAGTTCTGAGAGATAAGTGTGTGTGAAAGCCGTCCTTCACCTAGCTTGTTCGGAAAACAAAGTTTCTTTTCAGTTGCAAACTAGATATCCATACATATATATGGGGAGGTACTAGCTCCAACTCGGTTTTACAGTGAAAACTGCAGGAACTTCAAACCGGCACTAGGAAACAGACTGAGAAAGCAGAGAATAAATGTCTCCTGCAACCCGTTCCCTTGGTGCTAGATGAACGAACGTCTCTCCACTTGCTCAGTTCTGAGACTTAAGTGTGTGTGAAAGCCGTCCTTCATCTAGCTTGCTGGGAACACAAAGTTTTTTTCACTTGTAAACTCCATTCCACACATATATATGGGTAGGTACAAGCTCTAAATCTGTTTTACAGTGAAAACTGCAGGAACTTCAAACAGGCACTAGGAAACAGACTGAGAAAGCAGAGAAAAAGTGTCTCCTGCAACCCGTTCCCTTGGTGCTAGAGGAACGAACGTCTATTCACTTGCTCAGTTCTGACATATAAGTGTGTGAAAGCCGTCCTTCACCTAGCTTGTTGGGAACACAAAGTTTCTTTTCAGTTGCTAACTCCATTCCATACATATATATGGGGAAGTACAAGCTCTAACTCGGTTTTACAGTGAAAACTCAGGAACTTCAAACCGGCACTAGGAAACAGACTGAGAAACCAGAGAAAAAGTGTCTCCTGCAACCCGTTCCCTTGGTGCTAGATGAACGAACGTCTCTCCACTTGCTCAGTTATGAGAGATAAGTGTGTGTGAAAGCCGTCCTTCACCTAGCTTGTTGGGAACACAAAGTTTCTTTTCAGTTGCAAACTCCATTCCATACATATATATGGGGAGGTACTAGCTCCAACTCGGTTTTACAGTGAAAACTGCAGGAACTTCAAACCGGCACTAGGAAACAGACTGAGGAAGCAGAGAAAAAGTGTCTCCTGCAACCCGTTCCCTTGGTGCTAGGTGAACGAACGTCTCACTTCTTGCTCAGTTCTGAGAGATAAGTGTGTGTGAAAGCCGTCCTTCACCTAGCTTGTTGGGAACACAAAGTTTCTTTTCAGTTGCAAACTAGATTTCCATACATATATATGGGGAGGTAGAAGCTCCTACTCGGTTTTACAGTGAAAACTGCAGGAAGTTCAAACCGGCACTAGGAAACAGACTGAGAATGCTGAGAAAAAGTGTCTCCTGCAACCCGTTCCCTTGGTGCTAGATGAACGAACGTCTCTCCACTTGCTCAGTTATGAGAGATAAGTGTGTGTGAAAGCCGTCCTTCACCTAGCTTGTTGGGAACACAAAGTTTCTTTTCAGTTGCAAACTCCATTCCATACATATATATGGGGAGGTACTAGCTCTAACTCGGTTTTACAGTGAAAACTCAGGAACTTCAAACCGGCACTAGGAAACAGACTGAGAAACCAGAGAAAAAGTGTCTCCTGCAACCCGTTCCCTTGGTGCTAGATGAACGAACGTCTCTCCACTTGCTCAGTTATGAGAGATAAGTGTGTGTGAAAGCCGTCCTTCACCTAGCTTGTTGGGAACACAAAGTTTCTTTTCAGTTGCAAACTCCATTCCATACATATATATGGGGAGGTACTAGCTCCAACTCGGTTTTACAGTGAAAACTGCAGGAACTTCAAACCGGCACTAGGAAACAGACTGAGGAAGCAGAGAAAAAGTGTCTCCTGCAACCCGTTCCCTTGGTGCTAGGTGAACGAACGTCTCACTTCTTGCTCAGTTCTGAGAGATAAGTGTGTGTGAAAGCCGTCCTTCACCTAGCTTGTTGGGAACACAAAGTTTCTTTTCAGTTGCAAACTAGATTTCCATACATATATATGGGGAGGTAGAAGCTCCTACTCGGTTTTACAGTGAAAACTGCAGGAAGTTCAAACCGGCACTAGGAAACAGACTGAGAATGCTGAGAAAAAGTGTCTCCTGCAACCCGTTCCCTTGGTGCTAGATGAACGAACGTCTCTCCACTTGCTCAGTTATGAGAGATAAGTGTGTGTGAAAGCCGTCCTTCACCTAGCTTGTTGGGAACACAAAGTTTCTTTTCAGTTGCAAACTCCATTCCATACATATATATGGGGAGGTACTAGCTCCAACTCGGTTTTACAGTGAGAACTGCAGGAACTTTAAACCGGCACTACGAAACAGACTGAGAAAGCAAAGAAAAAGTGTCTCCTGCAACCCGTTCCCTTGGTGCTAGATGAACGAACGTCTCTCCACTTGCTCAGTTCTGAGAGATAAGTGTGTGTGAAAGCCGTCCTTCACCTAGCTTGTTGGGAACACAAAGTTTCTTTTCACTTGCAAACTCACATTCCATACATATATATGGGGAGGTTCTAGCTTCAACTAAGTTTTACAGTGAAAACTGCAGGAACTTCAAACCGGCACTAGGAAACAGACTGAGGAAGCAGAGAAAAAGTGTCACCTGCAACCCGTTCCCTTGGTGCTAGATGAACGAACGTCTCTCCTCTTGCTCAGTTCTGAGAGATAAGTGTGTGTGAAAGCCGTCCTTCACCTAGCTTGTTGGGAACACAAAGTTTCTTTTCAGTTGCAAACTAGATATCCATACATATATATGGGGAGGTACAAGCTCCAACTCGGTTTTACAGTGAAAACTGCAGGAACTTCAAACCGGCACTAGGAAACAGACTGAGAAAGCAGAGAAAAAGTGTCTCCTGCAACCCGTTCCCTTGGTGCTAGATGAACGATCGTCTCTCCACTTGCTCAGTTCTGAGAGATAAGTGTGTGTGAAAGCCGTCCTTAACCTAGCTTGTTCGGAAAACAAAGTTTCTTTTCAGTTGCAAACTAGATATCCATACATGTATATGGGGAGGTACTAGCTCCAACTCGGTTTTACAGTGAAAACTGCAGGAACTTCAAACCGGCACTAGGAAACAGACTGAGAAAGCAGAGAATAAATGTCTCCTGCAACCCGTTCCCTTGGTGCTAGATGAACGAACGTCTCTCCACTTGCTCAGTTCTGAGACTTAAGTGTGTGTGAAAGCCGTCCTTCATCTAGCTTGCTGGGAACACAAAGTTTTTTTCACTTGTAAACTCCATTCCACACATATATATGGGTAGGTACAAGCTCTAAATCTGTTTTACAGTGAAAACTGCAGGAACTTCAAACAGGCACTAGGAAACAGACTGAGAAAGCAGAGAAAAAGTGTCTCCTGCAACCCGTTCCCTTGGTGCTAGAGGAACGAACGTCTATTCACTTGCTCAGTTCTGACATATAAGTGTGTGAAAGCCGTCCTTCACCTAGCTTGTTGGGAACACAAAGTTTCTTTTCAGTTGCTAACTCCATTCCATACATATATATGGGGAGGTACAAGCTCTAACTCGGTTTTACAGTGAAAACTCAGGAACTTCAAACCGGCACTAGGAAACAGACTGAGAAACCAGAGAAAAAGTGTCTCCTGCAACCCGTTCCCTTGGTGCTAGATGAACGAACGTCTCTCCACTTGCTCAGGTCTGAGAGATAATTGTGTGTGAAAGCCGTACTTCACCTAGCTTGTTGGGAACACAAAGTTTCTTTTCAGTTGCAAACTAGATATCCATACATATATATGGGGAGGTACAAGCTCCAACTCGGTTTTACAGTGAAAACTGCAGGAACTTCAAACCGGCACTAGGAAACAGACTGAGAAAGCAGAGAAAAAGTGTCTCCTGCAACCCGTTCCCTTGGTGCTAGATGAACGAACGTCTATCCACTTGCTCAGTTCTGAGAGAAAATTGTGTGTGAAAGCCGTCCTTCACCTAGCTTGTTGGGAACACAAAGTTTCTTTTCAGTTGCCAACTAGATATCCATACATATATATGGGGAGGTACTAGCTCCAACTCGGTTTTGCAGTGAAAACTGCAGGAACTTCAAACCGGCACTAGGAAACAGACTGAGAAAGCAGAGAAAAAATGTCTCCTGCAACCCGTTCCCTTGGTGCTAGATGAACGAACGTCTATCCACTTGCTCAGTTCTGAGAGATAAGTGTGTTTGAAAGCCGTCCACCTAGCTTGTTGGGAACACAAAGTTTCTTTTCAGTGGCAAACTCCATTCCATACATATATATGGGCAGGTACTATCTCCAACTTGGTTTTACAGTGAAAACTGCAGGAACTTCAAACCGGCATTAGGAAACAGACTGAGAAAGCAGAGAAAAAGTGTCTCCTGCAACCCGTTCCCTTGGTGCTAGATGAACGAACGTCTCTCCCCTTGCTCAGTTCTGAGAGTTAAATGTGTCTGAAAGCCGTCCTTCACCAAGCTTGTTGGGAACACAAAGTTTCTTTTCACTTGCAAACTCCATTCCACACATATATATGTGGAGGTACAAGCTCCAACTCGGTTTTACAGTGAAAACTGCAGGTACTTCAAACCGGCACTAGGAAACAGACTGAGAATGCAGAGAAAAAGTGTCTCCTGCAACCCGTTCCCTTGGTGCTAGATGAACGAACGACTCTCCACTAGCTCAGTTCTGAGAGATAAGTGTGTGTGAAAGCCGTCCTTCACCTAGCTTGTTGGGAACACAAAGTTTCTTTTCACTTGCAAACTCCATTCCACACATATATATCGGGAGGTAGAAACTCCAACTCGGTTTTACAGTGAAAAATGCAGGTACTTCAAACCGGCACTAGGAAACAGACTGAGAAAAAATAGAAAAATTGACCCCTGCAACCCGTTCCCTTGGTGCTAGATGAACGAAAGAATCTCCACTTGCTCAGTTATGAGAGACAAGTGTGTGTGTAAGCCGTCCTTCAACTAGCTTGTTGGGAACACAAAGTTTCTTTTCAGTTGCTAACTCCATTCCATACATATATATGGGGAGGAACAAGCTCCAACTCGGTTTTACATTGAAAACTGCAGGTACTTCAAACCGGCACTAGGAAACAGACTGAGAAGCAGAGAAAAAGTGTCTCCTGCCACCGGTTCCTTTGGTGCTAGATGAACGAACGTCTCTCCACTTGCTAAACTCTGAGAGATAATTGTGTGTGAAAGCCATCCTTCACCTAGCTTGTTGGGAACACAAAGTTTCTTTTCAGCTGCAAACTCCATTCCATTCATATATATGGGGAGATACAAGCTCCAACTCGGTTTTACAGTGAAAACTGCAGGAACTTCAAACCGGCACTAGGAAACAGACTGAGAAAGCAGAGAAATACTGTCTCCTGCAACCCGTTCCCTTGGTGCTCGATGAACGAACGTCTCTCCACTTGCTCAGTTCTGAGAGATAAGTGTGTGTGAAAGTCGTCCTTCACGTAGCTTGTTGGGAACACAAAGTTTCTTTTCAGTTGCAAACTCCATTCCATACATATATATGGGGAGGTACTAGCTGCAAATCGGTTTTACAGTGAAAACTGCAGGAACTTCCAACCGGTACTAGGAAACAGACTGAGAAAGCAGAGAAAAAGTGTCTCCTGCAACCCGTTCCCTTGATGCTAGATGAACGAACGTCTCTCCACTTGCTCAGTTCTGACAGATAAGTGTGTGTGAAAGCCGTCCTTCACCTAGGTTGTTGGGAACACAAAGTTTCTTTTCAGTTGCAAACTCCATTCCATACATATATATGGGGATGTACAAGCTCCAATTAGGTTTTACAGTGAAAACTGCAGGAACATCAAACCGGCACTAGGAAACAGACTGAGAATCAGAGAAAAATTGTCTCCTGAAACCCGTTCCATTGGTGCTAGATGAACGAACGTCTCTCCACTTGCTCAGTTCTGAGAGATAAGTGTGTGTGAAAGCCGTCCTTCACTTAGCTTGTTGGGAACACAAAGATTATTTTCAGTTGCAAACTCCATTCTATACATATATATGGGGAGGTACTAGCTCAAAATCGGTTCTACAGTGAAAACTGCAGGAACTTCAAACAGGCACTAGGAAACAGACTGAGAAGCAGAGAAAAATTGTCTCCTGCAACCCGTTCCCTTGGTGCTAGATGAACGAACGTCTCTCCACTTGCTCAGTTCTGAGAGAAAAGTGTGTGTGAAAGCCGTCCTTCACCTAGCTTGTTGGGAACACAAAGTTTCTTTTCAGTTGCAAACTCCAATCCATACATATATAAGGAGAGGTACAAGCTCCAACTCGGTTTTACAGTGAAAACTGCAGGAACTTCAAACCGGCACTAGGAAACAGACTGAGAAAGCAGAGAAAAAGTGTCTCCTGCAACCCGTTCCCTTGGTGCTAGATGAACGAACGTCTCTCCACTTGCTCAGTTCTGAGAGATAAGTGTGTGTGAAAGCCGTCCTTCACCTAGCTTGTTGGGAACACAAAGTTTCTTTTCAGTTGCAAACTAGATATCCATACATATATATGGGGAGGTACTAGCTCCAACTCGGTTTTACAGTGAAAACTGCAGGAAGTTCAAACCGGCACTAGGAAACAGACTGAGAAAGCAGAGAAAAAATGTCTCCTGCATCCCGTTCACTTGGTGCTAGATGAACGAACGTCTCTCCACTTGCTCAGTTCTGAGAGATAAGTGTGTTTGAAAGCCGTCCTTCACCTAGCTTTTTGGGAACACAAAGTTTCTTTTAAGTTGCAAACTCCATTCCATACATATATATGGGGAGGTACTAGCTCCAACTTGGTTTTACAGTGAAAACTGCAGGAACTTCAAACCGGCATTAGGAAACAGACTGAGAAAGCAGAGAAAAAGTGTCTCCTGCAACCCGTTCCCTTGGTGCTAGATGAACGAACGTCTCTCCACTTGCTCAGTTCTGAGAGTTAAATGTGTGTGAAAGCCGTCCTTCACATAGCTTTGTGGGAACACAAAGTTTCTTTTCACTTGCAAACTCCATTCCACACATATATATGTGGAGGTACAAGCTCCAACTCGGTTTTACAGTGAAAACTGCAGGTACTTCAAACCGGCACTAGGAAACAGACTGAGAATCAGAGAAAAATTGTCTCCTGCAACCCGTTCCATTGGTGCTAGATGAACGAACGTCTCTCCACTTGCTCAGTTATGAGAGACAAGTGTGTGTGTAAGCCGTCCTTCACCTAGCTTGTTGGGAACACAAAGTTTCTTTTCAGTTGAAAACTAGATATCCATACATATATATGGGGAGGTAGAAGCTCCAATTCGGTTTTACACTGAAAACTGCAGGTACTTCAATCCGGCACTAGGAAACAGACTGAGAAGCAGAGAAAAAGTGTCTCCTGCAACCCGTTCCCTTGATGCTAGATGAACGAACGTCTCTCCACTTGCTCAGTTCTGACAGATAAGTGTGTGTGAAAGCCGTCCTTCACCTAGGTTGTTGGGAACACAAAGTTTCTTTTCAGTTGCAAACTCCATTCCATACATATATATGGGGATGTACAAGCTCCAATTAGGTTTTACAGTGAAAACTGCAGGAACATCAAACCGGCACTAGGAAACAGACTGAGAATCAGAGAAAAATTGTCTCCTGCAACCCGTTCCATTGGTGCTAGATGAACGAACGTCTCTCCACTTGCTCAGTTCTGAGAGATAAGTGTGTGTGAAAGCCGTCCTTCACCTATCTTGTTGGGAACACAAAGTTTATTTTCAGTTGCAAACTCCATTCTATACATATATATGGGGAGTTACTAGCTCAAAATCGGTTCTACAGTGAAAACTGCAGGAACTTCAAACCGGCACTAGGAAACAGACTGAGAAGCAGAGAAAAAGTGTCTCCTGCAACCCGTTCCCTTGGTGCTAGATGAACGAACGTCTCTCCACTTGCTCAGTTCTGAGAGATAAGTGTGTGTGAAAGCCGTCCTTCACCTAGCTTGTTGGGAACACAAAGTTTCATTTCAGTTGCAAACTCCAATCCATACATATATAAGGAGAGGTACAAGCTCCAACTCGGTTTTACAGTGAAAACTGCAGGAACTTCAAACCGGCACTAGGAAACAGACTGAGAATGCAGAGAAATAGTGTCTACTGCAACCCGTTCCCTTGGTGCTAGATGAACCAACGTCTCTCCACTTGCTCAGTTCTGAGAGATAAGTGTGTGTGAAAGCCGTCCTTCACCTAGCTTGTTGGGAACACAAAGTTTCTTTTCAGTTGCAAACTCCATTCCATACATATATATGGGGTGGTACTAGCTCCAACTCGGTTTTACAGTGAAAACTGCAGGAACTTCAAACCGGCACTAGGAAACAGACTGAGAAAGCAGAGAATAAGTGTCTCCTGCAACTCGTTCCCTTGGTGCTAGATGAACGAACGTCTCTCCACTAGCTCAGTTCTGAGAGATAATTGTGTGTGAAAGCCGTCCTTCACCTAGATTGTTGGGAACACAAAGTTTCTTTTCAGTTGCAAACCCCGATCCATACATTTATATGGGGAGGTACTAGCTCCAACTCGGTTTTACAGTGAAAACTGCAGGAACTTCAAACCGGCACTAGGAAACAGACTGAGAAGCAGAGAAAAAGTGTCTCCTGCAACCGGTTCCATTGGTGCTAGATGAACGAACGTCTCTCCACTTGCTAAGTTCTGAGAGATAATTGTGTGTGAAAGCCGTTATTCACCTAGATTGTGGGGAACACAAAGTTTCTTTTCAGTTGCAAACTCCATTCCATACATATATATGGGGAGGTACTAGCTCCAACTCGGTTTTACAGTGAAAACAGGAAGAACTTCAAACCGGCACTAGGAAACAGTCTGAGAAGCAGAGAAAAAGTGTCCCCTGCAACCCGTTCCCTTGGTGCTAGATGAACGAACTTCTCTCCACTTGCTCAGTTCTGAGAGATAATTGTGTGTGAAAGCCGTCCTTCACATAGCTTGTTGGGAACACAAAGTTTCTTTTCAGTTGCAAACTCCATTCCATACATATATATGGGGAGGTACTAGCTCCAACTCTGTTTTACAGTGAAAACTGCAGGAACTTCAAACCGGCACTAGGAAACAGACTGAAAAAGCAGAGAAAAAGTGTCTCCTGCAACACGTTCCCTTGCTGCTAGGTGAACGAACGTCTCTCCTCTTGCTCAGTTCTGAGAGATAAGTGTGTGTGAAAGCGGTCCTTCACCTAGCTTGTTGGGAACACAAAGTTTCTTTTCTGTTGCTAACTCCATTCCTTACATATATATGGGTAGGTACAAGCTCCAACTAGGTTTTACAGTGAAAACTGCAGGAACTTCAAACCGGCACTAGGAAACAGACTGAGAAATCAGAGAAAAAGTGTCTCCTGCAACCCGTTCCCTTGGTGCTAGATGAACGAAAGTCTCTCCACTTGCTCAGTTCTGAGAGATAATTGTGTGTGAAAGCCGTCCTTCACCTAGCTTGTTGGGAACACAAAGTTTCTTTTCAGTTGCAAACTAGATATCCATACATATATATGGGGAGGTACAAGCTCCAACTCGGTTTTACAGTGAAAACTGCAGGAACTTCAAACCGGCACTAGGAAACAGACTGAGAAAGCAGAGAAAAAGTGTCTCCTGCAACCCGTTCCCTTGGTGCTAGATGAACGAACGTCTCTCCACTTGCTCAGTTCTGACAGATAAGTGTGTGTGAAAGCCGTCCTTCACCTAGCTTGTTGGGAACACAAAGTTTCTTTCCAGTTGCAAACTCCATTCCATACATATATATGGGGAGGTACTAGCTCCAACTCGGTTTTACAGTGAAAACTGCAGGAACTTCAAACCGGCACTAGGAAACAGACTGAGAAGCAGAGAAAAAGTGTCTCCTGCAACCCGTTCCCTTGGTGCTAGATGAACGAACGTCTCTCCACTTGCTCAGTTCTGAGAGATAAGTGTGTGTGAAAGCCGTCCTTCACCTAGCTTGTTGGGAACACAAAGTTTCATTTCAGTTGCAAACTCCAATCCATACATATATAAGGAGAGGTACAAGCTCCAACTCGGTTTTACAGTGAAAACTGCAGGAACTTCAAACCGGCACTAGGAAACAGACTGAGAATGCAGAGAAATAGTGTCCCCTGCAACCCGTTCCCTTGGTGCTAGATGAACCAACGTCTCTCCACTTGCTCAGTTCTGAGAGATAAGTGTGTGTGAAAGCCGTTCTTCACCTAGCTTGTTGGGAACACAAAGTTTCTTTTCAGTTGCAAACTCCATTCCATACATATATATGGCGTGGTACTAGCTCCAACTCGGTTTTACAGTGAAAACTGCAGGAAATTCAAACCGGCACTAGGAAACAGACTGAGAAAGCAGAGAATAAGTGTCTCCTGCAACTCGTTCCCTTGGTGCTAGATGAACGAACGTCTCTCCACTAGCTCAGTTCTGAGAGATATTTGTGTGTGAAAGCCGTCCTTCACCTAGATTGTTGGGAACACAAAGTTTCTTTTCAGTTGCAAACTCCGATCCATACATTTATATGGGGAGGTACTAGCTCCAACTCGGTTTTACAGTGAAAACTGCAGGAACTTCAAACCGGCACTAGGAAACAGACTGAGAAGCAGAGAAAAAGTGTCTCCTGCAACCGGTTCCATTGGTGCTAGATGAACGAACGTCTCTCCACTTGCTAAGTTCTGAGAGATAATTGTGTGTGAAAGCCGTTCTTCACCTAGATTGTGGGGAACACAAAGTTTCTTTTCAGTTGCAAACTCCATTCCATACATATATATGGGGAGGTACTAGCTCCAACTCGGTTTTACAGTGAAAACAGGAAGAACTTCAAACCGGCACTAGGAAACAGACTGAGAAGCAGAGAAAAAGTGTCCCCTGCAACCCGTTCCCTTGGTGCTAGATGAACGAACGTCTCTCCACTTGCTCAGTTCTGAGAGATAATTGTGTGTGAAAGCCGTCCTTCACATAGCTTGTTGGGAACACAAAGTTTCTTTTCAGTTGCAAACTCCATTCCATACATATATATGGGGAGGTACTAGCTCCAACTCGGTTTTACAGTGAAAACTGCAGGAACTTCAAACCGGCACTAGGAAACAGACTGAAAAAGCAGAGAAAAAGTGTCTCCTGCAACACGTTCCCTTGCTGCTAGGTGAACGAACGTCTCTCCTCTTGCTCAGTTCTGAGAGATAAGTGTGTGTGAAAGCGGTCCTTCACCTAGCTTGTTGGGAACACAAAGTTTCTTTTCTGTTGCTAACTCCATTCCTTACATATATATGGGTATGTACAAGCTCCAAATAGGTTTTACAGTGAAAACTGCAGGAACTTCAAACCGGCACTAGGAAACAGACTGAGAAATCAGAGAAAAAGTGTCTCCTGCAACCCGTTCCCTTGGTGCTAGATGAACGAACGTCTCTCCACTTGCTCAGTTCTGAGAGATAATTGTGTGTGAAAGCCGTCCTTCACCTAGCTTGTTGGGAACACAAAGTTTCTTTTCAGTTGCAAACTAGATATCCATACATATATATGGGGAGGTACAAGCTCCAACTCGGTTTTACAGTGAAAACTGCAGGAACTTCAAACCGGCACTAGTAAACAGACTGAGAAAGCAGAGAAAAAGTGTCTCCTGCAACCCGTTCCCTTGGTGCTAGATGAACGAACGTCCCTCCACTTGCTCAGTTCTGACAGATAAGTGTGTGTTGAAGCCGTCCTTCACCTAGGTTGTTGGGAACACAAAGTTTCTTTTCAGTTGCAAACTCCAATCCATACATATATAAGGAGAGGTACAAGCTCCAACTCGGTTTTACAGTGAAAACTGCAGGAACTTCAAACCGGCACTAGGAAACAGACTGAGAATGCAGCGAAATAGTGTCTCCTGCAACCCGTTCCCTTGGTGCTAGATGAACCAACGTCTCTCCACTTGCTCAGTTCTGAGAGATAAGTGTGTGTGAAAGCCGTCCTTCACCTAGCTTGTTGGGAACACAAAGTTTCTTTTCAGTTGCAAACTCCATTCCATACATATATATGGGGAGGTACTAGCTCCAACTCTGTTTTACAGTGAAAACTGCAGGAACTTCAAACCGGCACTAGGAAACAGACTGAGAAAGCAGAGAAAAAGTGTCTCCTGCAACTCGTTCCCTTGGTGCTAGATGAACGAAAGTCTCTCCACTAGCTCAGTTATGAGAGATAATTGTGTGTGAAAGCCGTCCTTCACCTAGATTGTTGGGAACACAAAGTTTCTTTTCAGTTGCAAACTCCGATCCATACATTTATATGGGGAGGTACTAGCTCCAACTCGGTTTTACAGTGAAAACTGCAGGAACTTCAAACCGGCACTAGGAAACAGACTGAGAAGCAGAGAAAAAGTGTCTCCTGCAACCGGTTCCATTGGTGCTAGATGAACAAACGTCTCTCCACTTGCTAAGTTCTGAGAGATAATTGTGTGTGAAAGCCGTTCTTCACCTAGATTGTGGGGAACACAAAGTTTCTTTTCAGTTGCAAACTCCATTCCATACATATATATGGGGAGGTACTATCTCCAACTCGGTTTTACAGTGAAAACAGGAAGAACTTCAAACAGGCACTAGGAAACAGACAGAGAAGCAGAGAAAAAGTGTCCCCTGCAACCCGTTCCCTTGGTGCTAGATGAACGAACGTCTCTCCACTTGCTCAGTTCTGAGAGATAATTGTGTGTGAAAGCCGTCCTTCACATAGCTTGTTGGGAACACAAAGTTTCTTTTCAGTTGCAAACTCCATTCCATACATATATATGGGGAGGTACTAGCTCCAACTCGGTTTAACAGTGAAAACTGCAGGAACTTCAAACCGGCACTAGGAAACAGACTGAAAAACCAGAGAAAAAGTGTCTCCTGCAACACGTTCCCTTGGTGCTAGGTGAACGAACGTCTCTCCTCTTGCTCAGTTCTGAGAGATAAGTGTGTGTGTAAGCGGTCCTTCACCTAGCTTATTGGGAACACAAAGTTTCTCTTCTGTTGCTAACTCCATTCCTTACATATATATGGGTAGGTACAAGCTCCAACTCGGTTTTACAGTGAAAACTGCAGGAACTTCAAACCGGCACTACGAAACAGACTGAGAAAGCAGAGAAAAAGTGTCTCCTGCAACCCGTTCCCTTGGTGCTAGATGAACGAACGTCTCTCCACTTGCTCAGTTCTGAGAGATAATTGTGTGTGAAAGCCGTCCTTCACCTAGCTTGTTGGGAACACAAAGTTTCTTTTCAGTTGCAAACTAGATATCCATACATATATATGGGAGGTACAAGCTCCAACTCGGTTTTACAGTGAAAACTGCAGGAACTTCAAACCGGCACTAGGAAACAGACTGAGAAAGCAGAGAAAAAGTGTCTCCTGCAACCCGTTCCCTTGGTGCTAGATGAACGAACGTCTCTCCACTTGCTCAGTTCTGAGAGATAAGTGTGTGTGAAAGCCGTTCTTCACCTAGCTTGTTGGGAACACAAAGTTTCTTTTCAGTTGCAAACTAGATATCCATACATATATATGGGGAGGTACTAGCTCCAACTCGGTTTTACAGTGAAAACTGCAGGAACTTCAAACCGGCACTAGGAAACAGACTGAGAAACAGAGAAAAAATGTCTCCTGCAACCTGTTCCATTGGTGCTAGATGAACGAACGTCTCTCCACTTGCTCAGTTCTGAGAGATAAGTGTGTTTGAAAGCCGTCCTTCACCTAGCTTGTTGGGAACACAAAGTTTCTTTTAAGTTGCAAACTCCATTCCATACATATATATGGGGAGGTACTAGCTCCAACTTGGTTTTACAGTGAAAACTGCAGGAACTTCAAACCGGCATTAGGAAACAGACTGAGAAAGCAGAGAAAAATTGTCTCCTGCAACCCGTTCCCTTGGTGCTAGATGAACGAACGTCTCTCCACTTGCTCAGTTCTGAGAGATAATTGTGTGTGAAAGCCGTCCTTCACCTAGCTTGTTGGGAACACAAAGTTACTTTTCAGTTGCAAACTAGATATCCATACATATATATGGGGAGGTACAAGCTCCAACTCGGTTTTACAGTGAAAACTGCAGGAACTTCAAACCGGCACTAGGAAACAGACTGAGAAAGCAGAGAAAAAGTGTCTCCTGCAACCCGTTCCCTTGATGCTAGATGAACGAACTTCTCTCCACTTGCTCAGTTCTGACAGATAAGTGTGTGTGAAAGCCGTCCTTCACCTAGGTTGTTGGGAACACAAAGTTTCTTTTCAGATGCAAACTCCATTCCATACATATATATGGGGTGGTACTAGCTCCAACTCGGTTTTACAGTGAAAACTGCAGGAACTTCAAACCGGCACTAGGATACAGACTGAGAATCAGAGAAAAATTGCCTCCTGCAACCCGTTCCATTGGTGCTAGATGAACGAACGTCTCTCCACTTGCTCAGTTCTGAGAGATAAGTGTGTGTGAAAGCCGTCCTTCACCTAGCTTGTTGGGAACACAAAGTTTATTTTCACTTGCAAACTCCATTCTATACATATATATGGGGAGTTACTAGCTCAAAATAGGTTCTACAGTGAAAACTGCAGGAACTTCAAACCGGCACTAGGAAACAGACTGAGAAGCAGAGAAAAAGTGTCTCCTGCAACCCGTTCCCTTGGTGCTAGATGAACGAACGTCTCTCCACTTGCTCAGTTCTGAGAGATAAGTGTGTGTGAAAGCCGTCCTTCACCTAGATTGTTGGGAACACAAAGTTTCTTTTCAGTTGCAAACTCCGATCCATACATTTATATGGGGAGGTACTAGCTCCAACTCGGTTTTACAGTGAAAACTGCAGGAACTTCAAACCGGCACTAGGAAACAGACTGAGAAGCAGAGAAAAAGTGTCTCCTGCAACCGGTTCCATTGGTGCTAGATGAACGAACGTCTCTCCACTTGCTAAGTTCTGAGAGATAATTGTGTGTGAAAGCCGTTCTTCACCTAGATTGTGGGGAACACAAAGTTTCTTTTCAGTTGCAAACTCCATTCCATACATATATATGGGGAGGTACTAGCTCCAACTCGGTTTAACATGAAAACTGCAGGAACTTCAAACCGGCACTAGGAAACAGACTGAAAAACCAGAGAAAAAGTGTCTCCTGCAACACGTTCCCTTGGTGCTAGGTGAACGAACGTCTCTCCTCTTGCTCAGTTCTGAGAGATAAGTGTGTGTGTAAGCGGTCCTTCACCTAGCTTGTTGGGAACACAAAGTTTCTCTTCTGTTGCTAACTCCATTCCTTACATATATATGGGTAGGTACAAGCTCCAACTCGGTTTTACAGTGAAAACTGCAGGAGCTTCAAACCGGCACTAGGAAACAGACTGAGAAACCAGAGAAAAAGTGTCTCCTGCAACCCGTTCCCTTGGTGCTAGGTGAACGAACGTCTCTCCTCTTGCTCAGTTCTGAGAGATAAGTGTGTGTGTAAGCGGTCCTTCACCTAGCTTGTTGGGAACACAAAGTTTCTCTTCTGTTGCTAACTCCATTCCTTACATATATATGGGTAGGTACAAGCTCCAACTCGGTTTTACAGTGAAAACTGCAGGAACTTCAAACCGGCACTAGGAAACAGACTGAGAAATCAGAGAAAAAGTGTCTCCTGCAACCCGTTCCCTTGGTGCTAGATGAACGAACGTCTCTCCACTTGCTCAGTTCTGAGAGATAATTGTGTGTGAAAGCCGTCCTTCACCTAGCTTGTTGGGAACACAAAGTTTCTTTTCAGTTGCAAACTAGATATCCATACATATATACGGGAGGTACAAGCTCCAACTCGGTTTTACAGTGAAAACTGCAGGAACTTCAAACCGGCACTAGGAAACAGACTGAGAAAGCAGAGAAAAAGTGTCTCCTGCAACCCGTTCCCTTGGTGCTAGATGAACGAACGTCTCTCCACTTGCTCAGTTCTGAGAGATAAGTGTGTGTGAAAGCCGTTCTTCACCTAGCTTGTTGGGAACACAAAGTTTCTTTTCAGTTGCAAACTAGATATCCATACATATATATGGGGAGGTACTAGCTCCAACTCGGTTTTACAGTGAAAACTGCAGGAACTTCAAACCGGCACTAGGAAACAGACTGAGAAACAGAGAAAAAATGTCTCCTGCAACCTGTTCCATTGGTGCTAGATGAACGAACGTCTCTCCACTTGCTCAGTTCTGAGAGATAAGTGTGTTTGAAAGCCGTCCTTCACCTAGCTTGTTGGGAACACAAAGTTTCTTTTAAGTTGCAAACTCCATTCCATACATATATATGGGGAGGTACTAGCTCCAACTTGGTTTTACAGTGAAAACTGCAGGAACTTCAAACCGGCATTAGGAAACAGACTGAGAAAGCAGAGAAAAAGTGTCTCCTGCAAACCGTTCCCTTGGTGCTAGATGAACGAACGTCTCTCCACTTGCTCAGTTCTGAGAGATAATTGTGTGTGAAAGCCGTCCTTCACCTAGCTTGTTGGGAACACAAAGTTACTTTTCAGTTGCAAACTAGATATCCATACATATATATGGGGAGGTACAAGCTCCAACTCGGTTTTACAGTGAAAACTGCAGGAACTTCAAACCGGCACTAGGAAACAGACTGAGAAAGCAGAGAAAAAGTGTCTCCTGCAACCCGTTCCCTTGATGCTAGATGAACGAACTTCTCTCCACTTGCTCAGTTCTGACAGATAAGTGTGTGTGAAAGCCGTCCTTCACCTAGGTTGTTGGGAACACAAAGTTTCTTTTCAGATGCAAACTCCATTCCATACATATATATGGGGTGGTACTAGCTCCAACTCGGTTTTACAGTGAAAACTGCAGGAACTTCAAACCGGCACTAGGATACAGACTGAGAATCAGAGAAAAATTGCCTCCTGCAACCCGTTCCATTGGTGCTAGATGAACGAACGTCTCTCCACTTGCTCAGTTCTGAGAGATAAGTGTGTGTGAAAGCCGTCCTTCACATAGCTTGTTGGGAACACAAAGTTTATTTTCACTTGCAAACTCCATTCTATACATATATATGGGGAGTTACTAGCTCAAAATAGGTTCTACAGTGAAAACTGCAGGAACTTCAAACCGGCACTAGGAAACAGACTGAGAAGCAGAGAAAAAGTGTCTCCTGCAACCCGTTCCCTTGGTGCTAGATGAACGAACGTCTCTCCACTTGCTCAGTTCTGAGAGATAAGTGTGTGTGAAAGCCGTCCTTCACCTAGATTGTTGGGAACACAAAGTTTCTTTTCAGTTGCAAACTCCGATCCATACATTTATATGGGGAGGTACTAGCTCCAACTCGGTTTTACAGTGAAAACTGCAGGAACTTCAAACCGGCACTAGGAAACATACTGAGAAGCAGAGAAAAAGTGTCTCCTGCAACCGGTTCCATTGGTGCTAGATGAACGAACGTCTCTCCACTTGCTAAGTTCTGAGAGATAATTGTGTGTGAAAGCCGTTCTTCACCTAGATTGTGGGGAACACAAAGTTTCTTTTCAGTTGCAAAATCCATTCCATACATATATATGGGGAGGTACTAGCTCCAACTCGGTTTAACATGAAAACTGCAGGAACTTCAAACCGGCACTAGGAAACAGACTGAAAAACCAGAGAAAAAGTGTCTCCTGCAACACGTTCCCTTGGTGCTAGGTGAACGAACGTCTCTCCTCTTGCTCAGTTCTGAGAGATAAGTGTGTGTGTAAGCGGTCCTTCACCTAGCTTGTTGGGAACACAAAGTTTCTCTTCTGTTGCTAACTCCATTCCTTACATATATATGGGTAGGTACAAGCTCTAACTCGATTTTACAGTGAAAACTGCAGGAGCTTCAAACCGGCACTAGGAAACAGACTGAGAAACCAGAGAAAAAGTGTCTCCTGCAACCCGTTCCCTTGGTGCTAGATGAACGAACGTCTCTCCACTTGCTCAGTTCTGAGAGATAAGTGTGTGTGAAAGCCGTCCTTCACCTAGCTTGTTGGGAACACAAAGTTTCTTTTCAGTTGCAAACTAGATTTCCATACATATATATGGGGAGGTAGAAGCTCCAACTCGGTTTTACAGTGAAAACTGCAGGAACTTCCAACCGGCACTAGGAAACAGACTGAGAAAGCAGAGAAAAAGTGTCTCCTGCAACCCGTTCCCTTGGTGCTAGATGAACGAACGTCTCTCCACTTGCTCAGTTCTGAGAGATAATTGTGTGTGAAAGCCGTCCTTCACCTAGCTTGTTGGGAACACAAAGTTTCTTTTCAGTTGCAAACTCCATTCCATACATATATTTGGGGAGGTACTAGCTCCAACTTGGTTTTACAGTGAAAACTGCAGGAACTTCAAACCGGCACTAGGAAACAGACTGAGAAAGCAGAGAAAAAGTGTCTCCTGCAACCCGTTCCCTTGGTGCTAGATGAACGAACGTCTCTCCACTTGCTCAGTTCTGAGACTTAAGTGTGTGTGAAAGCCGTCCTTCACCTAGCTTGTTGGGAACACAAAGTTTCTTTTCACTTGTAAACTCCATTCCACACATATATATGGGGAGGTACAAGCTCTAACTCGGTTTTACAGTGAAAATTGCAGGAACTTCAAACAGGCACTAGGAAACAGACTGAGAAAGCAGAGAAAAAGTGTCTCCTGCAACCCGTTCCATTGGTGCTAGAGGAACGAACGTCTCTTCACTTTCTCAGTTCTGACAGATAAGTGTGTGAAAGCCGTCCTTCAACTAGCTTGTTGGGAACACAAAGATTCTTTTCAGTTGCTAACTCCATTCCATACATATATATGGGGAGGTACAAGCTCTAACTCGGTTTTACAGTGAAAACTGCAGGAACTTCAAACCGGCACTAGGAAACAGACTGAGAAACCAGAGAAAAAGTGTCTCCTGCAACCCGTTCCCTTGGTGCTAGAGGAACGAACGTCTCTCCACTTGCTCAGATCTGAGAGATAAGTGTGTGTGAAAGCCGTCCTTCACCTAGCTTGTTGGGAACACAAAGTTTCTTTTCAGTTGCAAACTAGATATCCATACATATATATGGGGAGGTACTAGCTCCAACTCGGTTTTACAGTGAAAACTGAAGGAACTTCAAACCGGCACTAGGAAACAGACTGAGAAAGCAGAGAAAAAATATCTCCTGCAACCCGTTCCCTTGGTGCTAGATGAACGAACGTCTCTCCACTTGCTCAGTTCTGAGAGATAAGTGTGTTTGAAAGCCGTCCTTCACCTAGCTTGTTGGGAACACAAAGTTTCTTTTCAGTTGCAAACTCCATTCCATACATATATATGGGGAGGTACTAGCTCCAACTCGGTTTAACATGAAAACTGCAGGAACTTCAAAACGGCACTAGGAAACAGACTGAAAAACCAGAGAAAAAGTGTCTCCTGCAACACGTTCCCTTGGTGCTAGGTGAACGAACGTCTCTCCTCTTGCTCAGTTCTGAGAGATAAGTGTGTGTGTAAGCGGTCCTTCACCTAGCTTGTTGTGAACACAAAGTTTCTCTTCTGTTGCTAACTCCATTCCTTACATATATATGGGTAGGTACAAGCTCCAACTCGGTTTTACAGTGAAAACTGCAGGAACTTCAAACCGGCACTAGGAAACAGACTGAGAAACCAGAGAAAAAGTGTCTCCTGCAACCCGTTCCCTTGGTGCTAGATGAACGAACGTCTCTCCACTTGCTCAGTTCTGAGAGATAAGTGTGTGTGAAAGCCGTCCTTCACCTAGCTTGTTGGGAACACAAAGTTTCTTTTCAGTTGCAAACTAGATTTCCATACATATATATGGGGAGGTAGAAGCTCCAACTCGGTTTTACAGTGAAAACTGCAGGAACTTCCAACCGGCACTAGGAAACAGACTGAGAAAGCAGAGAAAAAGTGTCTCCTGCAACCCGTTCCCTTGGTGCTAGATGAACGAACGTCTCTCCACTTGCTCAGTTCTGAGAGATAATTGTGTGTGAAAGCCGTCCTTCACCTAGCTTGTTGGGAACACAAAGTTTCTTTTCAGTTGCAAACTCCATTCCATACATATATTTGGGGAGGTACTAGCTCCAACTTGGTTTTACAGTGAAAACTGCAGGAACTTCAAACCGGCACTAGGAAACAGACTGAGAAAGCAGAGAAAAAGTGTCTCCTGCAACCCGTTCCCTTGGTGCTAGATGAACGAACGTCTCTCCACTTGCTCAGTTCTGAGACTTAAGTGTGTGTGAAAGCCGTCCTTCACCTAGCTTGTTGGGAACAGAAAGTTTCTTTTCACTTGTAAACTCCATTCCACACATATATATGGGGAGGTACAAGCTCTAACTCGATTTTACAGTGAAAATTGCAGGAACTTCAAACAGGCACTAGGAAACAGACTGAGAAAGCAGAGAAAAAGTGTCTCCTGCAACCCGTTCCATTGGTGCTAGAGGAACGAACGTCTCTTCACTTTCTCAGTTCTGACAGATAAGTGTGTGAAAGCCGTCCTTCAACTAGCTTGTTGGGAACACAAAGATTCTTTTCAGTTGCTAACTCCATTCCATACATATATATGGGGAGGTACAAGCTCTAACTCGGTTTTACAGTGAAAACTGCAGGAACTTCCAACCGGCACTAGGAAACAGACTGAGAAAGCAGAGAAAAAGTGTCTCCTGCAACCCGTTCCCTTGGTGCTAGATGAACGAACGTCTCTCCACTTGCTCAGTTCTGAGAGATAATTGTGTGTGAAAGCCGTCCTTCACCTAGCTTGTTGGGAACACAAAGTTTCTTTTCAGTTGCAAACTCCATTCCATACATATATTTGGGGAGGTACTAGCTCCAACTTGGTTTTACAGTGAAAACTGCAGGAACTTCAAACCGGCACTAGGAAACAGACTGAGAAAGCAGAGAAAAAGTGTCTCCTGCAACCCGTTCCCTTGGTGCTAGATGAACGAACGTCTCTCCACTTGCTCAGTTCTGAGACTTAAGTGTGTGTGAAAGCCGTCCTTCACCTAGCTTGTTGGGAACAGAAAGTTTCTTTTCACTTGTAAACTCCATTCCACACATATATATGGGGAGGTACAAGCTCTAACTCGATTTTACAGTGAAAATTGCAGGAACTTCAAACAGGCACTAGGAAACAGACTGAGAAAGCAGAGAAAAAGTGTCTCCTGCAACCCGTTCCATTGGTGCTAGAGGAACGAACGTCTCTTCACTTTCTCAGTTCTGACAGATAAGTGTGTGAAAGCCGTCCTTCAACTAGCTTGTTGGGAACACAAAGATTCTTTTCAGTTGCTAACTCCATTCCATACATATATATGGGGAGGTACAAGCTCTAACTCGGTTTTACAGTGAAAACTGCAGGAACTTCAAACCGGCACTAGGAAACAGACTGAGAAACCAGAGAAAAAGTGTCTCCTGCAACCCGTTCCCTTGGTGCTAGAGGAACGAACGTCTCTCCACTTGCTCAGATCTGAGAGATAAGTGTGTGTGAAAGCCGTCCTTCACCTAGCTTGTTGGGAACACAAAGTTTCTTTTCAGTTGCAAACTAGATATCCATACATATATATGGGGAGGTACTAGCTCCAACTCGGTTTTACAGTGAAAACTGAAGGAACTTCAAACCGGCACTAGGAAACAGACTGAGAAAGCAGAGAAAAAATATCTCCTGCAACCCGTTCCCTTGGTGCTAGATGAACGAACGTCTCTCCACTTGCTCAGTTCTGAGAGATAAGTGTGTTTGAAAGCCGTCCTTCACCTAGCTTGTTGGGAACACAAAGTTTCTTTTCAGTTGCAAACTCCATTCCATACATATATATGGGGAGGTACTAGCTCCAACTCGGTTTAACATGAAAACTGCAGGAACTTCAAAACGGCACTAGGAAACAGACTGAAAAACCAGAGAAAAAGTGTCTCCTGCAACACGTTCCCTTGGTGCTAGGTGAACGAACGTCTCTCCTCTTGCTCAGTTCTGAGAGATAAGTGTGTGTGTAAGCGGTCCTTCACCTAGCTTGTTGTGAACACAAAGTTTCTCTTCTGTTGCTAACTCCATTCCTTACATATATATGGGTAGGTACAAGCTCCAACTCGGTTTTACAGTGAAAACTGCAGGAACTTCAAACCGGCACTAGGAAACAGACTGAGAAACCAGAGAAAAAGTGTCTCCTGCAACCCGTTCCCTTGGTGCTAGATGAACGAACGTCTCTCCACTTGCTCAGTTCTGAGAGATAAGTGTGTGTGAAAGCCGTCCTTCACCTAGCTTGTTGGGAACACAAAGTTTCTTTTCAGTTGCAAACTAGATTTCCATACATATATATGGGGAGGTAGAAGCTCCAACTCGGTTTTACAGTGAAAACTGCAGGAACTTCCAACCGGCACTAGGAAACAGATTGAGAAAGCAGAGAAAAAGTGTCTCCTGCAACCCGTTCCCTTGGTGCTAGATGAACGAACGTCTCTCCACTTGCTCAGTTCTGAGAGATAATTGTGTGTGAAAGCCGTCCTTCACCTAGCTTGTTGGGAACACAAAGTTTCTTTTCAGTTGCAAACTCCATTCCATACATATATTTGGGGAGGTACTAGCTCCAACTTGGTTTTACAGTGAAAACTGCAGGAACTTCAAACCGGCACTAGGAAACAGACTGAGAAAGCAGAGAAAAAGTGTCTCCTGCAACCCGTTCCCTTGGTGCTAGATGAACGAACGTCTCTCCACTTGCTCAGTTCTGAGACTTAAGTGTGTGTGAAAGCCGTCCTTCACCTAGTTTGTTGGGAACAGAAAGTTTCTTTTCACTTGTAAACTCCATTCCACACATATATATGGGGAGGTACAAGCTCTAACTCGATTTTACAGTGAAAATTGCAGGAACTTCAAACAGGCACTAGGAAACAGACTGAGAAAGCAGAGAAAAAGTGTCTCCTGCAACCCGTTCCCTTGGTGCTAGAGGAACGAACGTCTCTTCACTTTCTCAGTTCTGACAGATAAGTGTGTGAAAGCCGTCCTTCACCTAGCTTGTTGGGAACACAAAGTTTCTTTTCAGTTGCTAACTCCATTCCATACATATATATGGGGAGGTACAAGCTCTAACTCGGTTTTACAGTGAAAACTGCAGGAACTTCAAACCGGCACTAGGAAACAGACTGAGAACCCAGAGAAAAAGTGTCTCCTGCAACCCGTTCCCTTGGTGCTAGATGAACGAACGTCTCTCCACTTGCTCAGATCTGAGAGATAAGTGTGTGTGAAAGCCGTCCTTCACCTAGCTTGTTGGGAACACAAAGTTTCTTTTCAGTTGCAAACTAGATATCCATACATATATATGGGGAGGTACTAGCTCCAACTCGGTTTTACAGTGAAAACTGAAGGAACTTCAAACCGGCACTAGGAAACAGACTGAGAAAGCAGAGAAAAAATATCACCTGCAACCCGTTCCCTTGGTGCTAGATGAACGAACGTCTCTCCACTTGCTCAGTTCTGAGAGATAAGTGTGTTTGAAAGCCGTCCTTCACCTAGCTTGTTGGGAACACAAAGTTTCTTTTCAGTTGCAAACTCCATTCCATACATATATATGGGGAGGTACTAGCTCCAACTCGGTTTTACAGTGAAAACTGCAGGAACTTCAAACCGGCACTAGGAAACAGACTGAAAATCCAGAGAAAAAGTGTCTCCTGCAACACGTTCCCTTGGTGCTAGGTGAACGAACGTCTCTCCTCTTGCTCAGTTCTGAGAGATAAGTGTGTGTGTAAGCGGTCCTTCACCTAGCTTGTTGGGAACACAAAGTTTCTCTTCTGTTGCTAACTCCATTCCTTACATATATATGGGTAGGTACAAGCTCCAACTCGGTTTTACAGTGAAAACTGCAGGAACTTCAAACCGGCACTAGGAAACAGACTGAGAAACCAGAGAAAAAGTGACTCCTGCAACCCGCTCCCTTGGTGCTAGATGAACGAACGTCTCTCCACTTGCTCAGTTCTGAGAGATAAGTGTGTGTGAAAGCCGTCCTTCACCTAGCTTGTTGGGAACACAAAGTTTCTTTTCAGTTGCAAACTAGATTTCCATACATATATATGGGGAGGTAGAAGCTCCAACTCGGTTTTACAGTGAAAACTGCAGGAACTTCCAACCGGCACTAGGAAACAGACTGAGAAAGCAGAGAAAAAGTGTCTCCTGCAACCCGTTCCCTTGGTGCTAGATGAACGAACGTCTCTCCACTTGCTCAGTTCTGAGAGATAATTGTGTGTGAAAGCCGTCCTTCACCTAGCTTGTTGGGAACACAAAGTTTCTTTTCAGTTGCAAACTCCATTCCATACATATATTTGGGGAGGTACTAGCTCCAACTTGGTTTTACAGTGAAAACTGCAGGAACTTCCAACCGGCACTAGGAAACAGACTGAGAAAGCAGAGAAAAAGTGTCTCCTGCAACCCGTTCCCTTGGTGCTAGATGAACGAACGTCTCTCCACTTGCTCAGTTCTGAGAGATAATTGTGTGTGAAAGCCGTCCTTCACCTAGCTTGTTGGGAACACAAAGTTTCTTTTCAGTTGCAAACTCCATTCCATACATATATTTGGGGAGGTACTAGCTCCAACTTGGTTTTACAGTGAAAACTGCAGGAACTTCAAACCGGCACTAGGAAACAGACTGAGAAAGCAGAGAAAAAGTGTCTCCTGCCACCCGTTCCCTTGGTGCTAGATGAACGAACGTCTCTCCACTTGCTCAGTTCTGAGACTTAAGTGTGTGTGAAAGCCGTCCTTCACCTAGCTTGTTGGGAACACAAAGTTTCTTTTCACTTGTAAACTCCATTCCACACATATATATGGGGAGGTACAAGCTCTAACTCGATTTTACAGTGAAAATTGCAGGAACTTCAAACAGGCACTAGGAAACAGACTGAGAAAGCAGAGAAAAAGTGTCTCCTGCAACCCGTTCCCTTGGTGCTAGAGGAACGAACGTCTCTTCACTTTCTCAGTTCTGACAGATAAGTGTGTGAAAGCCGTCCTTCACCTAGCTTGTTGGGAACACAAAGTTTCTTTTCAGTTGCTAACTCCATTCCATACATATATATGGGGAGGTACAAGCTCTAACTCGGTTTTACAGTGAAAACTGCAGGAACTTCAAACCGGCACTAGGAAACAGACTGAGAACCCAGAGAAAAAGTGTCTCCTGCAACCCGTTCCCTTGGTGCTAGATGAACGAACGTCTCTCCACTTGCTCAGATCTGAGAGATAAGTGTGTGTGAAAGCCGTCCTTCACCTAGCTTGTTGGGAACACAAAGTTTCTTTTCAGTTGCAAACTAGATATCCATACATATATATGGGGAGGTACTAGCTCCAACTCGGTTTTACAGTGAAAACTGAAGGAACTTCAAACCGGCACTAGGAAACAGACTGAGAAAGCAGAGAAAAAATATCTCCTGCAACCCGTTCCCTTGGTGCTAGATGAACGAACGTCTCTCCACTTGCTCAGTTCTGAGAGATAAGTGTGTTTGAAAGCCGTCCTTCACCTAGCTTGTTGGGAACACAAAGTTTCTTTTCAGTTGCAAACTCCATTCCATACATATATATGGGGAGGTACTAGCTCCAACTCGGTTTAACATGAAAACTGCAGGAACTTCAAACCGGCACTAGGAAACAGACTGAAAAACCAGAGAAAAAGTGTCTCCTGCAACACGCTCCCTTGGTGCTAGGTGAACGAACGTCTCTCCTCTTGCTCAGTTCTGAGAGATAAGTGTGTGTGTAAGCGGTCCTTCACCTAGCTTGTTGGGAACACAAAGTTTCTCTTCTGTTGCTAACTCCATTCCTTACATATATATGGGTAGGTACAAGCTCCAACTCGGTTTTACAGTGAAAACTGCAGGAACTTCAAACCGGCACTAGGAAACAGACTGAGAAACCAGAGAAAAAGTGACTCCTGCAACCCGTTCCCTTGGTGCTAGATGAACGAACGTCTCTCCACTTGCTCAGTTCTGAGAGATAAGTGTGTGTGAAAGCCGTCCTTCACCTAGCTTGTTGGGAACACAAAGTTTCTTTTCAGTTGCAAACTAGATTTCCATACATATATATGGGGAGGTAGAAGCTCCAACTCGGTTTTACAGTGAAAACTGCAGGAACTTCCAACCGGCACTAGGAAACAGACTGAGAAAGCAGAGAAAAAGTGTCTCCTGCAACCCGTTCCCTTGGTGCTAGATGAACGAACGTCTCTCCACTTGCTCAGTTCTGAGAGATAATTGTGTGTGAAAGCCGTCCTTCACCTAGCTTGTTGGGAACACAAAGTTTCTTTTCAGTTGCAAACTCCATTCCATACATATATTTGGGGAGGTACTAGCTCCAACTTGGTTTTACAGTGAAAACTGCAGGAACATCTAACCGGCACTAGGAAACAGACTGAGAAAGCAGAGAAAAAGTGTCTCCTGCAACCCGTTCCCTTGGTGCTAGATGAACGAACGTCTCTCCACTTGCTCAGTTCTGAGACTTAAGTGTGTGTGAAAGCCGTCCTTCACCTAGCTTGTTGGGAACACAAAGTTTCTTTTCACTTGTAAACTCCATTCCACACATATATATGGGGAGGTACAAGCTCTAACTCGGTTTTACAGTGAAAATTGCAGGAACTTCAAACAGGCACTAGGAAAGAGACTGAGAAAGCAGAGAAAAAGTGTCTCCTGCAACCCGTTCCCTTGGTG
Source organism: Camelus bactrianus (assembly GCF_048773025.1). Lineage (NCBI taxonomy): Eukaryota > Metazoa > Chordata > Mammalia > Artiodactyla > Camelidae > Camelus > Camelus bactrianus. Next base: position 135,977,858 of record NC_133539.1, on the reverse strand, counting down.
CTAGAGGAACGAACGTCTCTTCACTTTCTCAGTTCTGACAGATAAGTGTGTGAAAGCCGTCCTTCACCTAGCTTGTTGGGAACACAAAGTTTCTTTTCAGTTGCTAACTCCATTCCATACATATATATGGGGATGTACAAGCTCTAACTCGGTTTTACAGTGAAAACTGCAGGAACTTCAAACCGGCACTAGGAAACAGACTGAGAAACCAGAGAAAAAGTGTCTCCTGCAACCCGTTCCCTTGGTGCTAGAGGAACGAACGTCTCTCCACTTGCTCAGATCTGAGAGATAAGTGTGTGTGAAAGCCGTCCTTCACCTAGCTTGTTGGGAACACAAAGTTTCTTTTCAGTTGCAAACTAGATATCCATACATATATATGGGGAGGTACTAGCTCCAACTCGGTTTTACAGTGAAAATTGAAGGAACTTCAAACCGGCACTAGGAAACAGACTGAGAAAGCAGAGAAAAAATATCTCCTGCAACCCGTTCCCTTGGTGCTAGATGAACGAACGTCTCTCCACTTGCTCAGTTCTGAGAGATAAGTGTGTTTGAAAGCCGTCCTTCACCTAGCTTGTTCTGAACACAAAGTTTCTTTTCAGTTGCAAACTCCATTCCATACATATATATGGGGAGGTACTAGCTCCAACTCGGTTTAACATGAAAACTGCAGGAACTTCAAACCGGCACTAGGAAACAGACTGAAAAACCAGAGAAAAGTGTCTCCTGCAACACGTTCCCTTGGTGCTAGGTGAACGAACGTCTCTCCTCTTGCTCAGTTCTGAGAGATAAGTGTGTGTGTAAGCGGTCCTTCACCTAGCTTGTTGGGAACACAAAGTTTCTCTTCTGTTGCTAACTCCATTCCTTACATATATATGGGTAGGTACAAGCTCCAACTCGGTTTTACAGTGAAAACTGCAGGAACTTCAAACCGGCACTAGGAAACAGACTGAGAAACCAGAGATAAAGTGTCTCCTGCAACCCGTTCCCTTGGTGCTAGATGAACGAACGTCTCTCCACTTGCTCAGTTCTGAGAGATAAGTGTGTGTGAAAGCCGTCCTTCACCTAGCTTGTTGGGAACACAAAGTTTCTTTTCAGTTGCAAACTAGATTTCCATACATATATATGGGGAGGTAGAAGCTCCAACTCGGTTTTACAGTGAAAACTGCAGGAACTTCCAACCGGCACTAGGAAACAGACTGAGAAAGCAGAGAAAAAGTGTCTCCTGCAACCCGTTCCCTTGGTGCTAGATGAACGAACGTCTCTCCACTTGCTCAGTTCTGAGAGATAATTGTGTGTGAAAGCCGTCTTTCACCTAGCTTGTTGGGAACACAAAGTTTCTTTTCAGTTGCAAACTCCATTCCATACATATATTTGGGGAGGTACTAGCTCCAACTTGGTTTTACAGTGAAAACTGCAGGAACTTCAAACCGGCACTAGGAAACAGACTGAGAAAGCAGAGAAAAAGTGTCTCCTGCAACCCGTTCCCTTGGTGCTAGATGAACGAACGTCTCTCCACTTGCTCAGTTCTGAGACTTAAGTGTGTGTGAAAGCCGTCCTTCACCTAGCTTGTTGGGAACACAAAGTTTCTTTACACTTGTAAACTCCATTCCACACATATATATGGGGAGGTACAAGCTCTAACTCGGTTTTACATTGAAAATTGCAGGAACTTCAAACAGGCACTAGGAAACAGACTGAGAAAGCAGAGAAAAAGTGTCTCCTGCAACCCGTTCCCTTGGTGCTAGAGGAACGAACGTCTCTTCACTTTCTCAGTTCTGACAGATAAGTGTGTGAAAGCCGTCCTTCACCTAGCTTGTTGGGAACACAAAGTTTCTTTTCAGTTGCTAACTCCATTCCATACATATATATGGGGAGGTACAAGCTCTAACTCGGTTTTATAGTGAAAACTGCAGGAACTTCAAACCGGCACTAGGAAACAGACTGAGAAACCAGAGAAAAAGTGTCTCCTGCAACCCGTTCCCTTGGTGCTAGATGAACGAACGTCTCTCCACTTGCTCAGATCTGAGAGATAAGTGTGTGTGAAAGCCGTCCTTCACCTAGCTTGTTGGGAACACAAAGTTTCTTTTCAGTTGCAAACTAGATATCCATACATATATATGGGGAGGTACTAGCTCCAACTCGGTTTTACAGTGAAAACTGAAGGAACTTCAAACCGGCACTAGGAAACAGACTGAGAAAGCAGAGAAAAAATATCTCCTGCAACCTGTTCCCTTGGTGCTAGATGAACGAACGTCTCTCCACTTGCTCAGTTCTGAGAGATAAGTGTGTTTGAAAGCCGTCCTTCACCTAGCTTGTTGGGAACACAAAGTTTCTTTTCAGTTGCAAACTCCATTCCATACATATATATGGGGAGGTACTAGCTCCAACTCGGTTTAACATGAAAACTGCAGGAACTTCAAACCGGCACTAGGAAACAGACAGAAAAACCAGAGAAAAAGTGTCTCCTGCAACACGTTCCCTTGGTGCTAGGTGAACGAACGTCTCTCCTCTTGCTCAGTTCTGAGAGATAAGTGTGTGTGTAAGCGGTCCTTCACCTAGCTTGTTGGGAACACAAAGTTTCTCTTCTGTTGCTAACTCCATTCCTTACATATATATGGGTAGGTACAAGCTCCAACTCGGTTTTACAGTGAAAACTGCAGGAACTTCAAACCGGCACTAGGAAACAGACTGAGAAACCAGAGAAAAAGTGTCTCCTGCAACCCGTTCCCTTGGTGCTAGATGAACGAACGTCTCTCCACTTGCTCAGTTCTGAGAGATAAGTGTGTGTGAAAGCCGTCCTTCTCCTAGCTTGTTGGGAACACAAAGTTTCTTTTCAGTTGCAAACTAGATTTCCATACATATATATGGGGAGGTAGAAGCTCCAACTCGGTTTTACAGTGAAAACTGCAGGAACTTCCAACCGGCACTAGGAAACAGACTGAGAAAGAAGAGAAAAAGTGTCTCCTGCAACCCGTTCCCTTGGTGCTAGATGAACGAACGTCTCTCCACTTGCTCAGTTCTGAGAGATAATTGTGTGTGAAAGCCGTTCTTCACCTAGCTTGTTGGGAACACAAAGTTTCTTTTCAGTTGCAAACTCCATTCCATACATATATTTGGGGAGGTACTAGCTCCAACTTGGTTTTACAGTGAAAACTGCAGGAACTTCAAACCGGCACTAGGAAACAGACTGAGAAACAGAGAAAAAGTGTCTCCTGCAACCCGTTCCCTTGGTGCTAGATGAACGAAAGTCTCTCCACTTGCTCAGTTCTGAGAGATAAGTGTGTGTGAAAGCCGTCCTTCACCTAGCTTGTTGGGAACACAAAGTTTCTTTTCACTTGTAAACTCCATTCCACACATATATATGGGGAGGTACAAGCTCTAACTCGGTTTTACAGTGAAAATTGCAGGAACTTCAAACAGGCACTAGGAAACAGACTGAGAAAGCAGAGAAAAAGTGTCTCCTGCAACCCGTTCCCTTGGTGCTAGAGGAACGAACGTCTCTTCACTTTCTCAGTTCTGACAGATAAGTGTGTGAAAGCCGTCCTTCACCTAGCTTGTTGGGAACACAAAGTTTCTTTTCAGTTGCTAACTCCATTCCATACATATATATGGGGAGGTACAAGCTCTAACTCGGTTTTACAGTGAAAACTGCAGGAACTTCAAACCGGCACTAGGAAACAGACTGAGAAACCAGAGAAAAAGTGTCTCCTGCAACCCGTTCCCTTGGTGCTAGATGAACGAACGTCTCTCCACTTGCTCAGATCTGAGAGATAAGTGTGTGTGAAAGCCGTCCTTCACCTAGCTTGTTGGGAACACAAAGTTTCTTTTCAGTTGCAAACTAGATATGCATACATATATATGGGGAGGTACTAGCTCCAACTCGGTTTTACAGTGAAAACTGAAGGAACTTCAAACCGGCACTAGGAAACAGACTGAGAAAGCAGAGAAAAAATATCTCCTGCAACCCGTTCCCTTGGTGCTAGATGAACGAACGTCTCTCCACTTGCTCAGTTCTGAGAGATAAGTGTGTTTGAAAGCCGTCCTTCACCTAGCTTGTTGGGAACACAAAGTTTCTTTTCAGTTGCAAACTCTATTCCATACATATATATGGGGAGGTACTAGCTCCAACTCGGTTTAACATGAAAACTGCAGGAACTTCAAACCGGCACTAGGAAACAGACTGAAAAACCAGAGAAAAAGTGTCTCGTGCAACACGTTCCCTTGGTGCTAGGTGAACGAACGCCTCTCCTCTTGCTCAGTTCTGAGAGATAAGTGTGTGTGTAAGCGGTCCTTCACCTAGCTTGTTGGGAACACAAAGTTTCTCTTCTGTTGCTAACTCCATTCCTTACATATATATGGGTAGGTACAAGCTCCAACTCGGTTTTACAGTGAAAACTGCAGGAACTTCAAACCGGCACTAGGAAACAGACTGAGAAAGCAGAGAAAAAGTGTCTCCTGCAACCCGTTCCCTTGGTGCTAGATGAACGAACGTCTCTCCACTTGCTCAGTTCTGAGAGATAAGTGTGTGTGAAAGCCGTCCTTCACCTAGCTTGTTGGGAACACAAAGTTTCTTTTCAGTTGCAAACTAGATTTCCATACATATATATGGGGAGGTAGAAGCTCCAACTCGGTTTTACAGTGAAAACTGCAGGAACTTCCAACCGGCACTAGGAAACAGACTGAGAAAGCAGAGAAAAAGTGTCTCCTGCAACCCGTTCCCTTGGTGCTAGATGAACGAACGTCTCTCCACTTGCTCAGTTCTGAGAGATAATTGTGTGTGAAAGCCGTCCTTCACCTAGCTTGTTGGGAACACAAAGTTTCTTTTCAGTTGCAAACTCCATTCCATACATATATTTGGGGAGGTACTAGCTCCAACTTGGTTTTACAGTGAAAACTGCAGGAACTTCAAACCGGCACTAGGAAACAGACTGAGAAAGCAGAGAAAAAGTGTCTCCTGCAACCCGTTTCCTTGGTGCTAGATGAACGAACGTCTCTCCACTTGCTCAGTTCTGAGACTTAAGTGTGTGTGAAAGCCGTCCTTCACCTAGCTTGTTGGGAACACAAAGTTTCTTTTCACTTGTAAACTCCATTCCACACATATATATGGGGAGGTACAAGCTCTAACTCGGTTTTACAGTGAAAATTGCAGGAACTTCAAACAGGCACTAGGAAACAGACTGAGAAAGCAGAGAAAAAGTGTCTCCTGCAACCCGTTCCCTTGGTGCTAGAGGAACGAACGTCTCTTCACTTTCTCAGTTCTGACAGATAAGTGTGTGAAAGCCGTCCTTCACCTAGCTTGTTGGGAACACAAAGTTCTTTTCAGTTGCTAACTCCATTCCATACATATATATGGGGACGTACAAGCTCTAACTCTTTTTTACAGTGAAAAATGCAGGAACTTCAAACCGGCACTAGGAAACAGACTGAGAAACCAGAGAAAAAGTGTCTCCTGCAACCCGTTCCCTTGGTGCTAGATGAACGAACGTCTCTCCACTTGCTCAGATCTGAGAGATAAGTGTGTGTGAAAGCCGTCCTTCACCTAGCTTGTTGGGAACACAAAGTTTCTTTTCAGTTGCAAACTAGATATCCATACATATATATGGGGAGGTACTAGCTCCAACTCGGTTTTACAGTGAAAACTGAAGGAACTTCAAACCGGCACTAGGAAACAGACTGAGAGAGCAGAGAAAAAATATCTCCTGCAACCCGTTCCCTTGGTGCTAGATGAACGAACGTCTCTCCACTTGCTCAGTTCTGAGAGATAATTGTGTGTGAAAGCCGTCCTTCACCTAGCTTGTTGGGAACACAAAGTTTCTTTTCAGTTGCAAACTCCATTCCATACATATATTTGGGGAGGTACTAGCTCCAACTTGGTTTTACAGTGAAAACTGCAGGAACTTCAAACCAGCACTAGGAAACAGACTGAGAAAGCAGAGAAAAAGTGTCTCCTGCAACCCGTTCCCTTGGTGCTAGATGAACGAACGTCTCTCCACTTGCTCAGTTCTGAGACTTAAGTGTGTGTGAAAGCCGTCCTTCACCTAGCTTGTTGGGAACACAAAGTTTCTTTTCACTTGTAAACTCCATTCCACACATATATATGGGGAGGTACAAGCTCTAACTCGGTTTTACAGTGAAAATTGCAGTAACTTCAAACAGGCACTAGGAAACAGACTGAGAAAGCAGAGAAAAAGTGTCTCCTGCAACCCGTTCCCTTGGTGCTAGAGGAAAGAACGTCTCTTCACTTTCTCAGTTCTGACAGATAAGTGTGTGAAAGCCGTCCTTCACCTAGCTTGTTGGGAACACAAAGTTTCTTTTCAGTTGCTAACTCCATTCCATACATATATATGGGGACGTACAAGCTCTAACTCGGTTTTACAGTGAAAACTGCAGGAACTTCAAACCGGCACTAGGAAACAGACTGAGAAACCAGAGAATAAGTGTCTCCTGCAACCCGTTCCCTTGGTGCTAGATGAACGAACGTCTCTCCACTTGCTCAGATCTGAGAGATAAGTGTGTGTGAAAGCCGTCCTTCACCTAGCTTGTTGGGAACACAAAGTTTCTTTTCAGTTGCAAACTAGATATCCATACATATATATGGGGAGGTACTAGCTCCAACTCGGTTTTACAGTGAAAACTGAAGGAACTTCAAACCGGCACTAGGAAACAGACTGAGAAAGCAGAGAAAAAATATCTCCTGCAACCCGTTCCCTTGGTGCTAGATGAACGAACGTCTCTCCACTTGCTCAGTTCTGAGAGATAAGTGTGTTTGAAAGCCGTCCTTCACCTAGCTTGTTGGGAACACAAAGTTTCTTTTCAGTTGCAAACTCCATTCCATACATATATATGGGGAGGTACTAGATCCAACTCGGTTTAACATGAAAACTGCAGGAACTTCCAACCGGCACTAGGAAACAGACTGAGAAAGCAGAGAAAAAGTGTCTCCTGCAACCCGTTCCCTTGGTTCTAGATGAACGAACGTCTCTCCACTTGCTCAGTTCTGAGAGATAATTGTGTGTGAAAGCCGTCCTTCACCTAGCTTGTTGGGAACACAAAGTTTCTTTTCAGTTGCAAACTCCATTCCATACATATATTTGGGGAGGTACTAGCTCCAACTTGGTTTTACAGTGAAAAATGCAGGAACTTCAAACCGGCACTAGGAAACAGACTGAGAAAGCAGAGAAAAAGTGTCTCCTGCAACCCGTTCCCTTGGTGCTAGATGAACGAACGTCTCTCCACTTGCTCAGTTCTGAGACTTAAGTGTGTGTGAAAGCCGTCCTTCACCTAGCTTGTTGGGAACACAAAGTTTCTTTTCACTTGTAAACTCCATTCCACACATATATATGGGGAGGTACAAGCTCTAACTCGGTTTTACAGTGAAAATTGCAGGAACTTCAAACAGGCACTAGGAAACAGACTGAGAAAGCAGAGAAAAAGTGTCTCCTGCAACCCGTTCCCTTGGTGCTAGAGGAACGAACGTCTCTTCACTTTCTCAGTTCTGACAGATAAGTGTGTGAAGGCCGTCCTTCACCTAGCTTGTTGGGAACACAAAGTTTCTTTTCAGTTGCTAACTCCATTCCATACATATATATGGGGAGGTACAAGCTCTAACTCGGTTTTACAGTGAAAACTGCAGGAACTTCAAACCGGCACTAGGAAACAGACTGAGAAACCAGAGAAAAAGTGTCTCCTGCAACCCGTTCCCTTGGTGCTAGATGAACGAACGTCTCTCCACTTGCTCAGATCTGAGAGATAAGTGTGTGTGAAAGCCGTACTTCACCTAGCTTGTTGGGAACACAAAGTTTCTTTTCAGTTGCAAACTAGATATCCATACATATATATGGGGAGGTACTAGCTCCAACTCGGTTTTACAGTGAAAACTGCAGGAACTTCCAACCGGCACTAGGAAACAGACTGAGAAAGCAGAGAAAAAGTGTCTCCTGCAACCCGTTCCCTTGGTGCTAGATGAACGAACGTCTCTCCACTTGCTCAGTTCTGAGAGATAATTGTGTGTGAAAGCCGTCCTTCACCTAGCTTGTTGGGAACACAAAGTTTCTTTTCAGTTGCAAACTCCATTCCATACATATATTTGGGGAGGTACTAGCTCCAACTTGGTTTTACAGTGAAAACTGCAGGAACTTCAAACCGGCACTAGGAAACAGACTGAGAAAGCAGAGAAAAAGTGTCTCCTGCAACCCGTTCCCTTGGTGCTAGATGAACGAACGTCTCTCCACTTGCTCAGTTCTGAGACTTAAGTGTGTGTGAAAGCCGTCCTTCACCTAGCTTGTTGGGAACACAAAGTTTCTTTTCACTTGTAAACTCCATTCCACACATATATATGGGGAGGTACAAGCTCTAACTCGGTTTTACAGTGAAAATTGCAGGAACTTCAAACAGGCACTAGGAAACAGACTGAGAAAGCAGAGAAAAAGTGTCTCCTGCAACCCGTTCCCTTGGTGCTAGAGGAACGAACGTCTCTTCACTTTCTCAGTTCTGACAGATAAGTGTGTGAAAGCCGTCCTTCACCTAGCTTGTTGGGAACACAAAGTTTCTTTTCAGTTGCTAACTCCATTCCATACATATATATGGGGACGTACAAGCTCTAACTCGGTTTTACAGTGAAAAATGCAGGAACTTCAAACCGGCACTAGGAAACAGACTGAGAAACCAGAGAAAAAGTGTCTCCTGCAACCCGTTCCCTTGGTGCTAGATGAACGAACGTCTCTCCACTTGCTCAGATCTGAGAGATAAGTGTGTGTGAAAGCCGTCCTTCACCTAGCTTGTTGGGAACACAAAGTTTCTTTTCAGTTGCAAACTAGATATCCATACATATATATGGGGAGGTACTAGCTCCAACTCGGTTTTACACTGAAAACTGAAGGAACTTCAAACCGGCACTAGGAAACAGACTGAGAGAGCAGAGAAAAAATATCTCCTGCAACCCGTTCCCTTGGTGCTAGATGAACGAACGTCTCTCCACTTGCTCAGTTCTGAGAGATAATTGTGTGTGAAAGCCGTCCTTCACCTAGCTTGTTGGGAACACAAAGTTTCTTTTCAGTTGCAAACTCCATTCCATACATATATTTGGGGAGGTACTAGCTCCAACTTGGTTTTACAGTGAAAACTGCAGGAACTTCAAACCAGCACTAGGAAACAGACTGAGAAAGCAGAGAAAAAGTGTCTCCTGCAACCCGTTCCCTTGGTGCTAGATGAACGAACGTCTCTCCACTTGCTCAGTTCTGAGACTTAAGTGTGTGTGAAAGCCGTCCTTCACCTAGCTTGTTGGGAACACAAAGTTTCTTTTCACTTGTAAACTCCATTCCACACATATATATGGGGAGGTACAAGCTCTAACTCGGTTTTACAGTGAAAATTGCAGTAACTTCAAACAGGCACTAGGAAACAGACTGAGAAAGCAGAGAAAAAGTGTCTCCTGCAACCCGTTCCCTTGGTGCTAGAGGAAAGAACGTCTCTTCACTTTCTCAGTTCTGACAGATAAGTGTGTGAAAGCCGTCCTTCACCTAGCTTGTTGGGAACACAAAGTTTCTTTTCAGTTGCTAACTCCATTCCATACATATATATGGGGACGTACAAGCTCTAACTCGGTTTTACAGTGAAAACTGCAGGAACTTCAAACCGGCACTAGGAAACAGACTGAGAAACCAGAGAATAAGTGTCTCCTGCAACCCGTTCCCTTGGTGCTAGATGAACGAACGTCTCTCCACTTGCTCAGATCTGAGAGATAAGTGTGTGTGAAAGCCGTCCTTCACCTAGCTTGTTGGGAACACAAAGTTTCTTTTCAGTTGCAAACTAGATATCCATACATATATATGGGGAGGTACTAGCTCCAACTCGGTTTTACAGTGAAAACTGAAGGAACTTCAAACCGGCACTAGGAAACAGACTGAGAAAGCAGAGAAAAAATATCTCCTGCAACCCGTTCCCTTGGTGCTAGATGAACGAACGTCTCTCCACTTGCTCAGTTCTGAGAGATAAGTGTGTTTGAAAGCCGTCCTTCACCTAGCTTGTTGGGAACACAAAGTTTCTTTTCAGTTGCAAACTCCATTCCATACATATATATGGGGAGGTACTAGATCCAACTCGGTTTAACATGAAAACTGCAGGAACTTCCAACCGGCACTAGGAAACAGACTGAGAAAGCAGAGAAAAAGTGTCTCCTGCAACCCGTTCCCTTGGTTCTAGATGAACGAACGTCTCTCCACTTGCTCAGTTCTGAGAGATAATTGTGTGTGAAAGCCGTCCTTCACCTAGCTTGTTGGGAACACAAAGTTTCTTTTCAGTTGCAAACTCCATTCCATACATATATTTGGGGAGGTACTAGCTCCAACTTGGTTTTACAGTGAAAAATGCAGGAACTTCAAACCGGCACTAGGAAACAGACTGAGAAAGCAGAGAAAAAGTGTCTCCTGCAACCCGTTCCCTTGGTGCTAGATGAACGAACGTCTCTCCACTTGCTCAGTTCTGAGACTTAAGTGTGTGTGAAAGCCGTCCTTCACCTAGCTTGTTGGGAACACAAAGTTTCTTTTCACTTGTAAACTCCATTCCACACATATATATGGGGAGGTACAAGCTCTAACTCGGTTTTACAGTGAAAATTGCAGGAACTTCAAACAGGCACTAGGAAACAGACTGAGAAAGCAGAGAAAAAGTGTCTCCTGCAACCCGTTCCCTTGGTGCTAGAGGAACGAACGTCTCTTCACTTTCTCAGTTCTGACAGATAAGTGTGTGAAGGCCGTCCTTCACCTAGCTTGTTGGGAACACAAAGTTTCTTTTCAGTTGCTAACTCCATTCCATACATATATATGGGGAGGTACAAGCTCTAACTCGGTTTTACAGTGAAAACTGCAGGAACTTCAAACCGGCACTAGGAAACAGACTGAGAAACCAGAGAAAAAGTGTCTCCTGCAACCCGTTCCCTTGGTGCTAGATGAACGAACGTCTCTCCACTTGCTCAGATCTGAGAGATAAGTGTGTGTGAAAGCCGTACTTCACCTAGCTTGTTGGGAACACAAAGTTTCTTTTCAGTTGCAAACTAGATATCCATACATATATATGGGGAGGTACTAGCTCCAACTCGGTTTTACAGTGAAAACTGAAGGAACTTCAAACCGGCACTAGGAAACAGACTGAGAAAGCAGAGAAAAAATATCTCCTGCAACCCGTTCCCTTGGTGCTAGATGAACGAACGTCTCTCCACTTGCTCAGTTCTGAGAGATAAGTGTGTTTGAAAGCCGTCCTTCACCTAGCTTGTTGGGAACACAAAGTTTCTTTTCAGTTGCAAACTCCATTCCATACATATATATGGGGAGGTACTAGCTCCAACTCGGTTTAACATGAAAACTGCAGGAACTTCAAACCGGCACTAGGAAACAGACTGAAAAACCAGAGAAAAAGTGTCTCCTGCAACACGTTCCCTTGGTGCTAGGTGAACGAACGTCTCTCCTCTTGCTCAGTTCTGAGAGATAAGTGTGTGTGTAAGCGGTCCTTCACCTAGCTTGTTGGGAACACAAAGTTTCTCTTCTGTTGCTAACTCCATTCCTTACATATATATGGGTAGGTACAAGCTCCAACTCGGTTTTACAGTGAAAACTGCAGGAACTTCAAACCGGCACTAGGAAACAGACTGAGAAGCCAGAGAAAAAGTGTCTCCTGCAACCCGTTCCCTTGGTGCTAGATGAACGAACGTCTCTCCACTTGCTCAGTTCTGAGAGATAAGTGTGTGTGAAAGCCGTCCTTCACCTAGCTTGTTGGGAACACAAAGTTTCTTTTCAGTTGCAAACTAGATTTCCATACATATATATGGGGAGGTAGAAGCTCCAACTCGGTTTTACAGTGAAAACTGCAGGAACTTCCAACCGGCACTAGGAAACAGACTGAGAAAGCAGAGAAAAAGTGTCTCCTGCAACCCGTTCCCTTGGTGCTAGATGAACGAACGTCTCTCCACTTGCTCAGTTCTGAGAGATAATTGTGTGTGAAAGCCGTCCTTCACCTAGCTTGTTGGGAACACAAAGTTTCTTTTCAGTTGCAAACTCCATTCCATACATATATTTGGGGAGGTACTAGCTCCAACTTGCTTTTACAGTGAAAACTGCAGGAACTTCAAACCGGCACTAGGAAACAGACTGAGAAAGCAGAGAAAAAGTGTCTCCTGCAACCCGTTCCCTTGGTGCTAGATGAACGAACGTCTCTCCACTTGCTCAGTTCTGAGACTTAAGTGTGTGTGAAAGCCGTCCTTCACCTAGCTTGTTGGGAACACAAAGTTTCTTTTCACTTGTAAACTCCATTCCACACATATATATGGGGAGGTACAAGCTCTAACTCGGTTTTACAGTGAAAATTGCAGGAACTTCAAACAGGCACTAGGAAACAGACTGAGAAAGCAGAGAAAAAGTGTCTCCTGCAACCCGTTCCCTTGGTGCTAGATGAACGAACGTCTCTTCACTTTCTCAGTTCTGACAGATAAGTGTGTGAAAGCCGTCCTTCACCTAGCTTGTTGGGAACACAAAGTTTCTTTTCAGTTGCTAACTCCATTCCATACATATATATGGGGAGGTACAAGCTCTAACTCGGTTTTACAGTGAAAACTGCAGGAACTTCAAACCGGCACTAGGAAACAGACTGAGAAACCAGAGAAAAAGTGTCTCCTGCAACCCGTTCCCTTGGTGCTAGAGGAACGAACGTCTCTCCACTTGCTCAGTTCTGAGAGATAAGTGTGTGTGAAAGCCGTCCTTCACCTAGCTTGTTGGGAACACAAAGTTTCTTTTCAGTTGCAAACTAGATTTCCATACATATATATGGGGAGGTAGAAGCTCCAACTCGGTTTACAGTGAAAACTGCAGGAACTTCCAACCGGCACTAGGAAACAGACTGAGAAAGCAGAGAAAAATTTTCTCCTGCAACCCGTTCCCTTGGTGCTAGATGAACGAACGTCTCTCCACTTGCTCAGTTCTGAGAGATAATTGTGTGTGAAAGCCGTCCTTCACCTAGCTTGTTGGGAACACAAAGTTTCTTTCCAGTTGCAAACTCCATTCCATACATATATTTGGGGAGGTACTAGCTCCAACTTGGTTTTACAGTGAAAACTGCAGGAACTTCAAACCGGCACTAGGAAACAGACTGAGAAAGCAGAGAAAAAGTGTCTCCTGCAACCCGTTCCCTTGGTGCTAGATGAACGAACGTCTCTCCACTTGCTCAGTTCTGAGACTTAAGTGTGTGTGAAAGCCGTCCTTCACCTAGCTTGTTGGGAACACAAAGTTTCTTTTCACTTGTAAACTCCATTCCACACAGATATATGGGGAGGTACAAGCTCTAACTCGGTTTTACAGTGAAAATTGCAGGAACTTCAAACAGGCACTAGGAAACAGACTGAGAAAGCAGAGAAAAAGTGTCTCCTGCAACCCGTTCCCTTGGTGCTAGAGGAACGAACGTCTCTTCACTTTCTCAGTTCTGACAGATAAGTGTGTGAAAGCCGTCCTTCACCTAGCTTGTTGGGAACACAAAGTTTCTTTTCAGTTGCTAACTCCATTCCATACATATATATGGGGAGGTACAAGCTCTAACTCGGTTTTACAGTGAAAACTGCAGGAACTTCAAACCGGCACTAGGAAACAGACTGAGAAACCAGAGAAAAAGTGTCTCCTGCAACCCGTTCCCTTGGTGCTAGATGAACGAACGTCTCTCCACTTGCTCAGATCTGAGAGATAAGTGTGTGTGAAAGCCGTCCTTCACCTAGCTTGTTGGGAACACAAAGTTTCTTTTCAGTTGCAAACTAGATATCCATACATATATATGGGGAGGTACTAGCTCCAACTCGGTTTTACAGTGAAAACTGAAGGAACTTCAAACCGGCACTAGGAAACAGACTGAGAAAGCAGAGAAAAAATATCTCCTGCAACCCGTTCCCTTGGTGCTAGATGAACGAACGTCTCTCCACTTGCTCAGTTCTGAGAGATAAGTGTGTTTGAAAGCCGTCCTTCACCTAGCTTGTTGGGAACACAAAGTTTCTTTTCAGTTGCAAACTCCATTCCATACATATATATGGGGCGGTACTAGCTCCAACTTGGTTTTACAGTGAAAACTGCAGGAACTTCAAACCGGCATTAGGAAACTGACTGAGAAAGCAGAGAAAAAGTGTCTCCTGCAACCCGTTCCCTTGGTGCTAGATGAACGAACGTCTCTCCACTTGCTCAGTTCTGAGAGTTAAATGTGTGTGAAAGCCGTCCTTCACCTAGCTTGTTTGGAACACAAAGTTTCTTTTCACTTGCAAACTCCATTCCACACATATATATGTGGAGGTACAAGCTCCAACTCGGTTTTACAGTGAAAACTGCAGGTACTTCAAACCGGCACTAGGAAACAGACTGAGAATGCAGGGAAAAAGTGTCTCCTGCAACCCGTTCCCTTGGTGCTAGATGAACGAACGTCTCTCCACTAGCTCAGTTCTGAGCGATAATTGTGTGTGAAAGCCGTCCTTCACCTATCTTGTTGGGAACACAAAGTTTCTTTTCAGTTGCAAACTCCATTCCACACATATATATGGGGAGGTAGAAGCTCCAACACGGTTTTACAGTGAAAACTGCAGGTACTTCAAACCGGCACTAGGAAACAGACTAAGAAAGAAGAGAAAAAGTGACTCCTGCAACCCGTTCCCTTGGTGCTAGATGAACGAAAGTCTCTCCAATTGCTCAGTTATGAGAGACAAGTGTGTGTGTAAGCCGTCCTTCAACTAGCTTGTTGGGAACACAAAGTTTCTTTTCAGTTGCTAACTCCATTCCATACATATATATGGGGAGGTACTAGCTCCAACTCGGTTTTACAGTGAAAACTGCAGGAACTTCCAACCGGCACTAGGAAACAGACTGAGAAAGCAGAGAAAAAGTGTCTCCTGCAACCCGATCCCTTGGTGCTAGATGAACGAACGTCTCTCCACTTGCTCAGTTCTGACAGATAAGTGTGTGTGAAAGCCGTCCTTCACCTAGCTTGTTGGGAACACAAAGTTTCTTTTCAGTTGCAAACTCCATTCCATACATATATATGGGGATGTACAAGCTCCAATTAGGTTTTACTGTGAAAACTGCATTAACTTCAAACCGGCACTAGGAAACAGACTGAGAATCAGAGAAAAATTGTCTCCTGCAACCCGTTCCATTGGTGCTAGATGAACGAACGTCTCTCCACTTGCTCAGTTCTGAGAGATAAGTGTGTGTGAAAGCCGTCCTTCACCTAACTTATTGGGAACACAAAGTTTATTTTCAGTTGCAAACTCCATTCTATACATATATATGAGGAGGTACTAGCTCAAAATCGGTTCTACATTGAAAACTGCAGGAACTTCAAACCGGCACTAGGAAACAGAATGAGAAGCAGAGAAAAAGTGTCTCCTGCAACCCGTTCCCTTGGTGCTAGATGAACGAACGTCTCTCCACTTGCTCAGTTCTGAGAGATAAGTGTGTGTGAAAGCCGTCCTTCACCTAGCTTGTTGGGAACACAAAGTTTCTTTTCAGTTGCAAACTCCAATCCATACATATATAAGGGGAGGTACAAGCTCCAACTCGGTTTTACAGTGAAAACTGCAGGAACTTCAAACCAGCACTAGGAAACAGAGTGAGAAAGCAGAGAAATAGTGTCTCCTGCAACCCGTTCCCTTGGTGCTAGATGAACGAACGTCTCTCCACTTGCTCAGTTCTGAGAGATAAGTGTGTGTGAAAGTCGTCCTTCACCTAGCTTGTTGGGAACACAAAGTTTCTTTTCAGTTGCAAACTCCATTCCATGCATATATATGGGGAGGTACTAGCTCCAACTCAGTTTTACAGTGAAAACTGCAGGAACTTCAAACCGGCACTAGGAAACAGACTGAAAAAGAAGAAAAATAGTGTCTCCTGCAACCCGTTCCCTTGGTTCTAGGTGAACGAACTTCTCTCCACTTGCTCAGTTCTGAGAGATAAATGTGTGTGAAAGCCGTCCTTCACCTAGCTTGTTGGGAACACAAAGTTTCTTTTCACTTGCAAACTCCATTCCACACATATATATGGGGAGGTAGAAGCTCCAACTCGGTTTTACACTGAAAACTGCAGGTACTTCAAACCGGCACTAGGAAACAGACTGAGAAAGCAGAGAAAAAGTGACTCCTTCAACCCATTCCCTTGGTGCTAGATGAACAAAAGTCTCTCCACTTGCTCAGTTATGAGAGATAAGTGTGTGTGTAAGCGGTCCTTCACCTACCTTGTTGGGAACACAAAGTTCCTTTTCTGTTGCTAACTCCATTCCTTACATATATATGGGTAGGTACAAGCTCCAACTCGGTTTTACAGTGAAAACTGCAGGAACTTCAAACGGGCACTAGGAAACAGACTGAGAAAGCAGAGAAAAAGTGTCTCCTGCAACACGTTCCCTTGGTGCTAGATGAACGAACGTCTCTCCACTTGCTCAGTTCTGAGAGATAAGTGTGTGTGAAAGCCGTCCTTCACCTAGCTTGATGGGAACACAAAGTTTCTTTTCAGTTGCAAACTAGAATTCCATACATATATATGGGGAGGTAGAAGCTCCAACTCGGTTTTACAGTGAAAACTGCAGGAACTTCAAACCGGCACTAGGAAACAGACTGAGAAAGCAGAGAAAAAGTGTCTCCTGCAACCCGTTCCCTTGGTGCTAGATGAACGAACGTCTCTCCACTTGCTCAGTTCTGAGAGATAATTGTGTGTGAAAGCCGACCTTCACCTAGCTTGTTGGGAACACAAAGATTCTTTTCAGTTGCAAACTCCAATCCATACATATATTTGGGGAGGTACTAGCTCCAACTCGGTTTTACAGTGAAAACTGCAGGAACTTCAAACCGGCCCTAGGAAACAGACTGAGAAAGCAGAGAAAAAGTGTCTCCTACCACACGTTCCCTTGGTGCTAGTTAAACGAGCGTCTCTCCACTTGCTCAGCTCTGAGAGATAAGTGTGTCTGAAAGCCGTCCTTCACCTAGCTTGTTGGGAACACAAAGTTTCTTTTCAGTTGCAAACTCCATTCCATACTTATATATGGGGAAGTACTAGCTCCAACACGGTTTTACAGTGAAAACTGCAGGAACTTCATACAGACACTAGGAAACAGACTGAGAAAGCAGATAAAAAGTGTCTCCTGCAACCCGTTCCCTTGGTGCTAGATGAACGAACGTCTCTCCACTTGCTCAGTTCTGAGACATAAGTGTGTGTGAAAGCCATCCTTCACCTAGCTTGTTGGGAACACAAAATTTCTTTTCACTTGTAAACTCCATTCCACAGATATATATGGGTAGATACAAGCTCCAACTCGTTTTTACAGAGAAAACTGCAGGAACTTCAATCCGGCACTAGGAAACAGTCTGAGAAAGCAGAGAAAAAGTGACTCCTGCAACCCGTTCCCTTGGTGCTAGATGAACGAAAGTCTCTCCACTTGCTCAGTTCTGAGAGATAAGTGTGTGTGAAAGCCGTCCTTAACCTAGCTTGTTGGGAACACAAAGTTTCTTTTCATTTGCTAACTCCATTCCATACATATATATGGGGAGGTACAAGCTCTAACACGGTTTTACAGTGAAAACTGCAGGAACTTCAAACCGGCACTAGGAAACCGACTGAGAAAGCAGAGAAAATGTGTCTCCTGCAACCCGTTCCCTTGGTGCTAGATAAACGAACGTCTCTCCACTTGCTCAGTTCTGAGAGGTATGAGTGTGTGAAAGCCGTCCTTCACCTAGCTTGTTGGGAACACAAAGTTTCTTTTCAGTTGCAAACTCCATTCCATACATATATTTGGGGAGGTACTAGCTCTAACTCGGTTTTACAGGGAAAACTGCAGGAACTTCAAATCGGCACTAGGAAACAGACTGAGAAAGCAGAGAAAATGGGTCCCTGCAAACCGTTCCCTTGGTGCTAGATGAACGAACGTCTCTCCACTTGCTCAGTTATGAGAGATAAGTGTGTGTGAAAGCCGTCCTTCACCTAGCTTGTTGGGAACACAAAGTTTCTTTTCAGTTGCAAACTCCATTCCATACATATATATGGGGAGGTACTAGCTCCAACTCGGTTTTACAGTGAAAACTGCAGGAACTTTAAACCGGCACTACGAAACAGACTGAGAAAGCAGAGAAAAAGTGTCTCCTGCAACCCGTTCCCTTGGTGCTAGATGAACGAACGTCTCTCCACTAGCTCAGTTCTGAGAGATAAGTGTGTGTGAAAGCCGCCCTTCACCTAGCTTGTTGGGAACACAAAGTTTCTTTTCACTTGCAAACTCCATTCCACACATATATATGGGGAGGTAGAAGCTCCAAATCGGTTTTACAGTGAAAACTGCAGGTACTTCAAACCGGCACTAGGAAACAGACTGAGAAAGAAGAGAAAAAGTGACTCCTGCAACCCGTTCCCTTGGTGCTAGATGAACGAACGTCTCTCCACTTGCTCAGTTATGAGAGACAAGTGTGTGTGTAAGCCGTCCTTAAACTAGCTTGTTGGGAACACAAAGTTTCTTTTCAGTTGCAAACTCCATTCCATATATATATATGGGGAGGTACAAGCTCCAACTCGGTTTTACAGTGAAAACTGCAGGAACTTAAAACCGGCACTAGGAAACAGACTGAGAAAGCAGAGAAAAAGTGTCTCCTGCAACCCGTTCCCTTGGTGCTAGATGAACGAACGTCTCTCCGCTTTCTCAGTTCTGAGAGTTAAATGTGTGTGAAAGCCGTAGTTCACCTAGCTTTTTGGGAACACAAAGTTTCTTTTCACTTGCAAACTCCAATCGACACATATATATGGGGAGGTAGAAGCTCCAATTCGGTTTTACACTGAAAACTGCAGGTACTTCAAACCGGCACTAGGAAACATACTGAGAAAGCAGAGAATAAGTGTCTCCTGCAGCTCGTTCCCTTGCTGCTAGATGAACGAAAGTCTCTCCACTAGCTCAGTTATGAGAGATAATTGTGTGTGAAAGCCGTCCTTCACCTAGATTGTTGGGAACACAAAGTTTCTTTTCACTTGCAAACTCCGATCCATACATTTATATGGGGAGGTACAAGCTCCAACTCGGTTTTACAGTGAAAACTGCAGGAACTTCAAACCGGCACTAAGAAACAGACTGAGAAAGCAGAGAAAAAGTGTCTCCTGCAACCCGTTCCCTTGGTGCTAGATGAACGAACGTCTCTCCACTAGCTCAGTTATGAGAGATAAGTGTGTGTGAAAGCCGTCCTTCACTTAGCTTGTTGGGAACACAAAGTTTCTTTTCAGTTGCAAACTCCATTCCATACATATATATTGGGAGGTACTAGCTCCAACTCGGATTTACAGTGAAAACTGCAGGAACCTCAAACCGGCACTAGGAAACAGACTGAAAAAGCAGAGAAATTTTGTCTCCTGCAACCCGTTCACTTGGTGCTAGATGAACGAACGTCTCTCCACTTGCTCAGTTCTGAGAGTTAAATTTGTGTGAAACCGTCCTTCACCTAGCTTGTTGGGAACACAAAGTTTCTTTTCACTTGCAAACTCCATTCCACACATATATATGTGGAGGTACAAGCTCCAACTCGGTTTTACAGTGAAAACTGCAGGTACTTCAAACCGGAACTAGGAAACAGACTGAGAAAGCAGAGAAAAAGTGTCTCCTGCAACCCGTTCCCTTGATGCTAGATGAACGAAAGTCTCTCCACTAGCTCAGTTATGAGAGATATGTGTGTGTGAAAGCCGTCCTTCACCTAGATGGTTGTGAACACAAAGTTTCTTTTCAGTTGCAAACTCCGATCCATAAATATATATGGGGAGGTACTAGCTCCAAATCGGTTTTACAGTGAAATCTGAAGGAACTTCAAACCGGCACTAGGAAACAGACTGAGAAAGCAGAGAAAAAGTGTCTCCTGCAACCCGTTCCCTTGGTGCTAGATGAACGAACGTCTCTCGACTTGCTCAGTTCTGAGAGATAAGTGTGTGTGAAAGCCGTGCTTCACTTAGCTTGCTGGGAACACAAAGTTTCTTTTCAGTTGCAAACTAAATTCCATACATATATATGGGGAGGTACAAGCTCCAACTCGGTTTTACAGTGAAAACTGCAGGAACTTCAAACCGGCACTAGGAAACAGACTGAGAAAGCAGAGAAAAACTGTCTCCTGCAACCCGTTCCCTTGGTGCTATATGAACGAACGTCTCTCCACTTGCTCAGTTCTGAGAGATAAGTGTGTGTGAAAGCCGTCCTTCAACTAGCTTGCTGGGAACACAAAGTTTCTTTTCAGTTGCAAACTCCATTCCATACATATATATGGGGAGGTACAAGCTCCAACACTGTTTTACAGTGAAAACTGCAGGAACTTCAAACCGGCACTAGGAAACAGACTGAGAAAGCAGAGAAAAAGTGTCTCCTGCAACCCGTTCCCTTGGTGCTAGATGAACGAACGTCTCTCCACTTGCTCAGTTCTGAGAGATAAATGTGTGTGAAAGCCGTCCTTCACCTATCTTGTTGGGTACACAAAGTTTCTTTTCAGTTGCAAACTCCATTCCATACATATATAAGGGGAGTTACTAGCTCCAACTCGGTTTTATAGTGAAAACTGCAGGAACTTCAAACCGGCACTACGAAACAGACTGAGAATGCAGAGAAAAAGTGTCTCCTGCAAACCGTTCCTTTGGTTGTAGATGAACGAACGTCTCTCCACTAGCTCAAATATGATAGATAAGTGTCTGTGAAAGCCGTCCTTCACCTAGATTGTTGGGAACACAAAGTTTCTTTTCAGTTGCAAAATGCGATCCATACATATATATGGGGAGGTACTAGCTGCAACTCGTTTTTACATTGAAAACTGCAGGAACTTCAAACCGGCACTAGGAAACAGAATGAGAAAGCAGAGAAAAAGAGTCTCCTGCAACCCGTTCCCTTGGTGCTAGATGAACGAACGTGTCTCCACTTGCTCAGTTCTGAGAGATAAGTGTGTGTGAAAGCCGTAATTCACCTAGCTTGTTGGGAACACAAAGTTTCTTTTCCGTTGCAAACTCCATTCCATACATATATATGGGGAGGTACAAGCTCCAAATCGGTTTTACAGTGAAAACTGCAGGAACTTCAAACCGGCACTAGGAAACAGACTGAGAAAGCAGAGAAAAAGTGTCTCCTACAACCCGTTCCCTTAGTTCTAGATGAACGAACGTCTCTCCACTTGCTCAGTTCTGAGAAATAAGTGTGTGTGAAAGCAGTACTTCACCTAGCTTGTTGGGAACACTAAGTTTCTTTTCAGTTGCAAACTCCATCCCATACATATATATGGGGAGGTACTAGCTCCATCTCGATTTTACAGTGAAAACTGCAGGAACATCAAACCGGCACTAGGAAACAGACAGAAAAAGCAGAGAAATAGTGTCCCCTGCAACCCGTTCCCTTGGTGCTAGATGAACGAACGTCTCTCCACTTGCTCAGTTCTGAGAGATAAATGTGTGTGAAAGCCGTCCTTCACCTAGCTTGTTGGGAACACAAAGTTTCTTTTCACTTGCAAACTCCATTCCACACATATATATGTGGAGGTACAAGCTCCAACTCGGTTTTACAGTGAAAACTGCAGGTACTTCAAACCGGCACTAGGAAACAGACTGAGAAAGCAGAGAAAAAGTGTCTCCTGCAACCCGTTCCCTTGGTGCTAGATGAACGAACGTCTCTCCACTAGCTCAGTTCTGAGAGATAAGTGTGTGTGAAAGCCGCCCTTCACCTAGCTTGTTGGGAACACAAAGTTTCTTTTCACTTGCAAACTCCATTCCACACATATATATGGGGACGTAGAAGCTCCAAATCGGTTTTACAGTGAAAACTGCAGGTACTTCAATCCGGCACTAGGAAACAGACTGAGAAAGAAGAGAAAAAGTGACTCCTGCAACCCGTTCCCTTGGTGCTAGATGAACGAACGTCTCTCCACTTGCTCAGTTATGAGAGACAAGTGTGTGTGTAAGCCGTCCTTAAACTAGCTTGTTGGGAACACAAAGTTTCTTTTCAGTTGCAAACTCCATTCCATACATATATATGGGGAGGTACAAGCTCCAACTCGGTTTTACAGTGAAAACTGCAGGAACTTCAAACCGGCAGTAGGAAACAGACTGAGAAAGCAGAGAAATAGTGTCTCCTGCAACCCGTTCCCTTGGTGCTAGATGAACGAACGTCTCTCCACTTGCTCAGTTCTGAGAGATAAGTGTGTGTGAAAGCCGTCCTTCACCTAGCTTGTTGGGAACACAAAGTTTCTTTTCAGTTGCAAACTCCGATCCATACATATATATGGGGAGGTTCTAGCTGCAACTCGGTTTTACAGTGAAAACATGCTGGAACTTCAAACCGGCACTATGAAACAGACTGAGAATGCAGAGAAAAAGTGTCTCCTGCAACCCGTTCCCTTGGTGCTAGATGAACGAACGTCTCTCCACTAGCTCAGTTATGAGAGATAAGTGTGTGTGAAAGCCGTCCTTCACCTAGCTTGTTGGGAACACAAAGTTTCTTTTCAGTTGCTAACTCCATTCCATACATATATATTGGGAGGTACTAGCTCCAACTCGGTTTTACAGTGTAAATTGAAGGAACCTCAAACCGGCACTAGGAAACAGACTGAAAAAGCAGACAAATTGTGTCTCCTGCAACCCGTTCCCTTGGTGCTAGGTGAACGAACGTCTCTCCACTTGCTCAGTTCTGAGAGTTAAATTTTTGTGAAAGCCGTCCTTCACATAGCTTGTTGGGAACACAAAGTTTCTTTTCACTTGCAAACTCCATTCGACACATATATATGTGGAGGTACAAGCTCCAACTCGGTTTTACAGTGAAAACTGCAGGTACTTCAAACCGGCACTAGGAAACAGACTGAGAAAGCAGAGAAAAAGTGTCCCCTGCAACCCGTTCCCTTGGTGCTAGATGAACGAAAGTCTCTCCACTAGCTCAGTTATGAGAGATATGTGTGTGTGAAAGCCGTCCTTCACCTAGATTGTTGGGAACACAAAGCTTCTTTTCAGTTGCAAACTCCGATCCATAAATATATATGGGGAGGTACTAGCTCCAACTCGGTTTTACAGTGAAAACTGCAGGAACTTCAAACTGGCACTAGGAACCAGACTGAGAAAGCAGAGAAAAAGTGTCTCCTGCAACCCGTTCCCTTGGTGCTAGATGAACAAACGTCTCTCGACTTGCTCAGTTCTGAGAGATAAGTGTGTGTGAAAGCCGTCCTTCACTTAGCTTGTTGGGAACACAAAGTTTTTTTTCAGTTGCAAACTCCATTCCATACATATATATGGGGAGGTACTAGCTCCAACTCGGTTTTACAGTGAAAACTGGAGGAACTTCAAACCGGCACTAGGAAACAGACTGAGAAAGCAGAGAAAAAGTGTCTCCTGCAAACCGTTCCCTTGGTGCTAGATGAACGAACGTCTCTCCACTTGCTCAGTTCTGAGAGATATGTGTGTGTGAAAGCCGTCCTTCACATAGCTTGTTGGGAACACAAAGTTTCTTTTCAGTTGCAAACTACATTCCATACATATATATGGGGAGGCACTAGCTCCAACTCTGTTTTACAGTGAAAACTGCAGGAACTTCAAACCGGCACTAGGAAACAGACTGAGAAAGCAGAGAAATAATGTCTCCTGCAACCCGTTCCCTTGGTGCTAGATGAACGAACGTCTCTCCACTTGCTCAGTTCTGAGAGATAAGTGTGTGTGAAAGCAGTCCTTCACCTAGCTTGTTGGGAACACAAAGTTTCTTTTCAGTTGCAAACTCCATTCCACACATATATATGTGGAGGTACAAGCTCCAACTCGGTTTTACAGTGAAAACTGCAGGTACTTCAAACCGGCACTAGGAAACAGACTGAGAAAGCAGAGAAAAAGTGTCTCCTGCAACCCGTTCCCTTGGTGCTAGATGAACGAACGTCTCTCCACTAGCTCAGTTCTGAGAGATAAGTGTGTGTGAAAGCCGCCCTTCACCTAGCTTGTTGGGAACACAAAGTTTCTTTTCACTTGCAAACTCCATTCCACACATATATATGGGGAGGTAGAAGCTCCAAATCGGTTTTACAGTGAAAACTGCAGGTACTTCAAACCGGCACTAGGAAACAGACTGAGAAAGAAG
Source organism: Camelus bactrianus (assembly GCF_048773025.1). Taxonomy (NCBI): domain Eukaryota; kingdom Metazoa; phylum Chordata; class Mammalia; order Artiodactyla; family Camelidae; genus Camelus; species Camelus bactrianus. Next base: position 135,953,759 of record NC_133539.1, on the reverse strand, counting down.
AGAAAAAGTGACTCCTGCAACCCGTTCCCTTGGTGCTAGATGAACGAACGTCTCTCCACTTGCTCAGTTATGAGAGACAAGTGTGTGTGTAAGCCGTCCTTAAACTAGCTTGTTGGGAACACAAAGTTTCTTTTCAGTTGCAAACTCCATTCCATACATATATATGGGGAGGTACAAGCTCCAACTCGGTTTTACAGTGAAAACTGCAGGAACTTCAAACCGGCACTAGGAAACAGACTGAGAAAGCAGAGAAATAGTGTCTCCTGCAACCCGTTCCCTTGGTGCTAGATGAACGAACGTCTCTCCACTAGCTCAGTTATGAGAGATAAGTGTGTCTGAAAGCCGTCCTTCACCTAGCTTGTTGGGAACACAAAGTTTCTTTTCAGTTGCTAACTCCATTCCATACATATATATTGGGAGGTACTAGCTCCAACTCGGTTTTACAGTGTAAATTGAAGGAACCTCAAACCGGCACTAGGAAACAGACTGAAAAAGCAGACAAATTGTGTCTCCTGCAACCCGTTCCCTTGGTGCTAGATGAACGAACGTCTCTCCACTTGCTCAGTTCTGAGAGTTAAATTTTTGTGAAAGCCGTCCTTCACATAGCTTGTTGGGAACACAAAGTTTCTTTTCACTTGCAAACTCCATTCGACACATATATATGTGGAGGTACAAGCTCCAACTCGGTTTTACAGTGAAAACTGCAGGTACTTCAAACCGGCACTAGGAAACAGACTGAGAAAGCAGAGAAAAAGTGTCCCCTGCAACCCGTTCCCTTGGTGCTAGATGAACGAAAGTCTCTCCACTAGCTCAGTTATGAGAGATATGTGTGTGTGAAAGCCGTCCTTCACCTAGATTGTTGGGAACACAAAGCTTATTTTTAGTTGCAAACTCCGATCCATAAATATATATGGGGAGGTACTAGCTCCAACTCGGTTTTACAGTGAAAACTGCAGGTACTTCAAACCGGCACTAGGAAACAGACTGAGAAAGAAGAGAAAAAGTGACTCCTGCAACCCGTTCCCTTGGTGCTAGATGAACGAACGTCTCTCCACTTGCTCAGTTATGAGAGACAAGTGTGTGTGTAAGCCGTCCTTAAACTAGCTTGTTGGGAACACAAAGTTTCTTTTCAGTTGCAAACTCCATTCCATATATATATATGGGGAGGTACAAGCTCCAACTCGGTTTTACAGTGAAAACTGCAGGAACTTAAAACCGGCACTAGGAAACAGACTGAGAAAGCAGAGAAAAAGTGTCTCCTGCAACCCGTTCCCTTGGTGCTAGATGAACGAACGTCTCTCCGCTTTCTCAGTTCTGAGAGTTAAATGTGTGTGAAAGCCGTAGTTCACCTAGCTTTTTGGGAACACAAAGTTGCTTTTCACTTGCAAACTCCAATCGACACATATATATGGGGAGGTAGAAGCTCCAATTCGGTTTTACACTGAAAACTGCAGGTACTTCAAACCGGCACTAGGAAACATACTGAGAAAGCAGAGAATAAGTGTCTCCTGCAGCTCGTTCCCTTGCTGCTAGATGAACGAAAGTCTCTCCACTAGCTCAGTTATGAGAGATAATTGTGTGTGAAAGCCGTCCTTCACCTAGATTGTTGGGAACACAAAGTTTCTTTTCACTTGCAAACTCCGATCCATACATTTATATGGGGAGGTACAAGCTCCAACTCGGTTTTACAGTGAAAACTGCAGGAACTTCAAACCGGCACTAAGAAACAGACTGAGAAAGCAGAGAAAAATTGTCTCCTGCAACCCGTTCCCTTGGTGCTAGATGAACGAACGTCTCTCCACTAGCTCAGTTATGAGAGATAAGTGTGTGTGAAAGCCGTCCTTCACCTAGCTTGTTGGGAACACAAAGTTTCTTTTCAGTTGCAAACTCCATTCCATACATATATATTGGGAGGTACTAGCTCCAACTCGGATTTACAGTGAAAACTGCAGGAACCTCAAACCGGCACTAGGAAACAGACTGAAAAAGCAGAGAAATTTTGTCTCCTGCAACCCGTTCACTTGGTGCTAGATGAACGAACGTCTCTCCACTTGCTCAGTTCTGAGAGTTAAATTTGTGTGAAACCGTCCTTCACCTAGCTTGTTGGGAACACAAAGTTTCTTTTCACTTGCAAACTCCATTCCACACATATATATGTGGAGGTACAAGCTCCAACTCGGTTTTACAGTGAAAACTGCAGGTACTTCAAACCGGAACTAGGAAACAGACTGAGAAAGCAGAGAAAAAGTGTCTCCTGCAACCCGTTCCCTTGATGCTAGATGAACGAAAGTCTCTCCACTAGCTCAGTTATGAGAGATATGTGTGTGTGAAAGCCGTCCTTCACCTAGATGGTTGTGAACACAAAGTTTCTTTTCAGTTGCAAACTCCGATCCATAAATATATATGGGGAGGTACTAGCTCCAAATCGGTTTTACAGTGAAATCTGAAGGAACTTCAAACCGGCACTAGGAAACAGACTGAGAAAGCAGAGAAAAAGTGTCTCCTGCAACCCGTTCCCTTGGTGCTAGATGAACGAACGTCTCTCGACTTGCTCAGTTCTGAGAGATAAGTGTGTGTGAAAGCCGTGCTTCACTTAGCTTGCTGGGAACACAAAGTTTCTTTTCAGTTGCAAACTAAATTCCATACATATATATGGGGAGGTACAAGCTCCAACTCGGTTTTACAGTGAAAACTGCAGGAACTTCAAACCGGCACTAGGAAACAGACTGAGAAAGCAGAGAAAAAGTGTCTCCTGCAACCCGTTCCCTTGGTGCTATATGAACGAACGTCTCTCCACTTGCTCAGTTCTGAGAGATAAGTGTGTGTGAAAGCCGTCCTTCAACTAGCTTGCTGGGAACACAAAGTTTCTTTTCAGTTGCAAACTCCATTCCATACATATATATGGGGAGGTACAAGCTCCAACACTGTTTTACAGTGAAAACTGCAGGAACTTCAAACCGGCACTAGGAAACAGACTGAGAAAGCAGAGAAAAAGTGTCTCCTGCAACCCGTTCCCTTGGTGCTAGATGAACGAACGTCTCTCCACTTGCTCAGTTCTGAGAGATAAATGTGTGTGAAAGCCGTCCTTCACCTATCTTGTTGGGTACACAAAGTTTCTTTTCAGTTGCAAACTCCATTCCATACATATATAAGGGGAGTTACTAGCTCCAACTCGGTTTTATAGTGAAAACTGCAGGAACTTCAAACCGGCACTACGAAACAGACTGAGAATGCAGAGAAAAAGTGTCTCCTGCAAACCGTTCCTTTGGTGGTAGATGAACGAACGTCTCTCCACTAGCTCAAATATGATAGATAAGTGTCTGTGAAAGCCGTCCTTCACCTAGATTGTTGGGAACACAAAGTTTCTTTTCAGTTGCAAAATGCGATCCATACATATATATGGGGAGGTACTAGCTGCAACTCGTTTTTACATTGAAAACTGCAGGAACTTCAAACCGGCACTAGGAAACAGAATGAGAAAGCAGAGAAAAAGAGTCTCCTGCAACCCGTTCCCTTGGTGCTAGATGAACGAACGTGTCTCCACTTGCTCAGTTCTGAGAGATAAGTGTGTGTGAAAGCCGTAATTCACCTAGCTTGTTGGGAACACAAAGTTTCTTTTCCGTTGCAAACTCCATTCCATACATATATATGGGGAGGTACAAGCTCCAAATCGGTTTTACAGTGAAAACTGCAGGAACTTCAAACCGGCACTAGGAAACAGACTGAGAAAGCAGAGAAAAAGTGTCTCCTACAACCCGTTCCCTTAGTTCTAGATGAACGAACGTCTCTCCACTTGCTCAGTTCTGAGAAATAAGTGTGTGTGAAAGCAGTACTTCACCTAGCTTGTTGGGAACACTAAGTTTCTTTTCAGTTGCAAACTCCATCCCATACATATATATGGGGAGGTACTAGCTCCATCTCGATTTTACAGTGAAAACTGCAGGAACATCAAACCGGCACTAGGAAACAGACAGAAAAAGCAGAGAAATAGTGTCCCCTGCAACCCGTTCCCTTGGTGCTAGATGAACGAACGTCTCTCCACTTGCTCAGTTCTGAGAGATAAATGTGTGTGAAAGCCGTCCTTCACCTAGCTTGTTGGGAACACAAAGTTTCTTTTCACTTGCAAACTCCATTCCACACATATATATGTGGAGGTACAAGCTCCAACTCGGTTTTACAGTGAAAACTGCAGGTACTTCAAACCGGCACTAGGAAACAGACTGAGAAAGCAGAGAAAAAGTGTCTCCTGCAACCCGTTCCCTTGGTGCTAGATGAACGAACGTCTCTCCACTAGCTCAGTTCTGAGAGATAAGTGTGTGTGAAAGCCGCCCTTCACCTAGCTTGTTGGGAACACAAAGTTTCTTTTCACTTGCAAACTCCATTCCACACATATATATGGGGACGTAGAAGCTCCAAATCGGTTTTACAGTGAAAACTGCAGGTACTTCAATCCGGCACTAGGAAACAGACTGAGAAAGAAGAGAAAAAGTGACTCCTGCAACCCGTTCCCTTGGTGCTAGATGAACGAACGTCTCTCCACTTGCTCAGTTATGAGAGACAAGTGTGTGTGTAAGCCGTCCTTAAACTAGCTTGTTGGGAACACAAAGTTTCTTTTCAGTTGCAAACTCCATTCCATACATATATATGGGGAGGTACAAGCTCCAACTCGGTTTTACAGTGAAAACTGCAGGAACTTCAAACCGGCAGTAGGAAACAGACTGAGAAAGCAGAGAAATAGTGTCTCCTGCAACCCGTTCCCTTGGTGCTAGATGAACGAACGTCTCTCCACTTGCTCAGTTCTGAGAGATAAGTGTGTGTGAAAGCCGTCCTTCACCTAGCTTGTTGGGAACACAAAGTTTCTTTTCAGTTGCAAACTCCGATCCATACATATATATGGGGAGGTTCTAGCTCCAACTCGGTTTTACAGTGAAAACATGCTGGAACTTCAAACCGGCACTATGAAACAGACTGAGAATGCAGAGAAAAAGTGTCTCCTGCAACCCGTTCCCTTGGTGCTAGATGAACGAACGTCTCTCCACTAGCTCAGTTATGAGAGATAAGTGTGTGTGAAAGCCGTCCTTCACCTAGCTTGTTGGGAACACAAAGTTTCTTTTCAGTTGCTAACTCCATTCCATACATATATATTGGGAGGTACTAGCTCCAACTCGGTTTTACAGTGTAAATTGAAGGAACCTCAAACCGGCACTAGGAAACAGACTGAAAAAGCAGACAAATTGTGTCTCCTGCAACCCGTTCCCTTGGTGCTAGGTGAACGAACGTCTCTCCACTTGCTCAGTTCTGAGAGTTAAATTTTTGTGAAAGCCGTCCTTCACATAGCTTGTTGGGAACACAAAGTTTCTTTTCACTTGCAAACTCCATTCGACACATATATATGTGGAGGTACAAGCTCCAACTCGGTTTTACAGTGAAAACTGCAGGTACTTCAAACCGGCACTAGGAAACAGACTGAGAAAGCAGAGAAAAAGTGTCCCCTGCAACCCGTTCCCTTGGTGCTAGATGAACGAAAGTCTCTCCACTAGCTCAGTTATGAGAGATATGTGTGTGTGAAAGCCGTCCTTCACCTAGATTGTTGGGAACACAAAGCTTCTTTTCAGTTGCAAACTCCGATCCATAAATATATATGGGGAGGTACTAGCTCCAACTCGGTTTTACAGTGAAAACTGCAGGAACTTCAAACTGGCACTAGGAACCAGACTGAGAAAGCAGAGAAAAAGTGTCTCCTGCAACCCGTTCCCTTGGTGCTAGATGAACAAACGTCTCTCGACTTGCTCAGTTCTGAGAGATAAGTGTGTGTGAAAGCCGTCCTTCACTTAGCTTGTTGGGAACACAAAGTTTTTTTTCAGTTGCAAACTCCATTCCATACATATATATGGGGAGGTACTAGCTCCAACTCGGTTTTACAGTGAAAACTGGAGGAACTTCAAACCGGCACTAGGAAACAGACTGAGAAAGCAGAGAAAAAGTGTCTCCTGCAAACCGTTCCCTTGGTGCTAGATGAACGAACGTCTCTCCACTTGCTCAGTTCTGAGAGATATGTGTGTGTGAAAGCCGTCCTTCACATAGCTTGTTGGGAACACAAAGTTTCTTTTCAGTTGCAAACTACATTCCATACATATATATGGGGAGGCACTAGCTCCAACTCTGTTTTACAGTGAAAACTGCAGGAACTTCAAACCGGCACTAGGAAACAGACTGAGAAAGCAGAGAAATAATGTCTCCTGCAACCCGTTCCCTTGGTGCTAGATGAACGAACGTCTCTCCACTTGCTCAGTTCTGAGAGATAAGTGTGTGTGAAAGCAGTCCTTCACCTAGCTTGTTGGGAACACAAAGTTTCTTTTCAGTTGCAAACTCCATTCCACACATATATATGTGGAGGTACAAGCTCCAACTCGGTTTTACAGTGAAAACTGCAGGTACTTCAAACCGGCACTAGGAAACAGACTGAGAAAGCAGAGAAAAAGTGTCTCCTGCAACCCGTTCCCTTGGTGCTAGATGAACGAACGTCTCTCCACTAGCTCAGTTCTGAGAGATAAGTGTGTGTGAAAGCCGCCCTTCACCTAGCTTGTTGGGAACACAAAGTTTCTTTTCACTTGCAAACTCCATTCCACACATATATATGGGGAGGTAGAAGCTCCAAATCGGTTTTACAGTGAAAACTGCAGGTACTTCAAACCGGCACTAGGAAACAGACTGAGAAAGAAGAGAAAAAGTGACTCCTGCAACCCGTTCCCTTGGTGCTAGATGAACGAACGTCTCTCCACTTGCTCAGTTATGAGAGACAAGTGTGTGTGTAAGCCGTCCTTAAACTAGCTTGTTGGGAACACAAAGTTTCTTTTCAGTTGCAAACTCCATTCCATACATATATATGGGGAGGTACAAGCTCCAACTCGGTTTTACAGTGAAAACTGCAGGAACTTCAAACCGGCACTAGGAAACAGACTGAGAAAGCAGAGAAATAGTGTCTCCTGCAACCCGTTCCCTTGGTGCTAGATGAACGAACGTCTCTCCACTTGCTCAGTTCTGAGAGATAAGTGTGTGTGAAAGCCGTCCTTCACCTAGCTTGTTGGGAACACAAAGTTTCTTTTCAGTTGCAAACTCCGATCCATACATATATATGGGGAGGTTCTAGCTCCAACTCGGTTTTACAGTGAAAACTGCAGGAACTTCAAATCGGCACTAGGAAACAGACTGAGAAAGCAGAGAAAAAGTGTCTCCTGCAACCCGTTCCCTTGGTGCTAGATGAACGAACGTCTCTCCACTAGCTCAGTTATGAGAGATAAGTGTGTGTGAAAGCCGTCCTTCACCTAGCTTGTTGGGAACACAAAGTTTCTTTTCAGTTGCTAACTCCATTCCATACATATATATTGGGAGGTACTAGCTCCAACTCGGTTTTACAGTGTAAATTGAAGGAACCTCAAACCGGCACTAGGAAACAGACTGAAAAAGCAGACAAATTGTGTCTCCTGCAACCCGTTCCCTTGGTGCTAGATGAACGAACGTCTCTCCACTTGCTCAGTTCTGAGAGTTAAATTTTTGTGAAAGCCGTCCTTCACATAGCTTGTTGGGAACACAAAGTTTCTTTTCACTTGCAAACTCCATTCGACACATATATATGTGGAGGTACAAGCTCCAACTCGGTTTTACAGTGAAAACTGCAGGTACTTCAAACCGGCACTAGGAAACAGACTGAGAAAGCAGAGAAAAAGTGTCCCCTGCAACCCGTTCCCTTGGTGCTAGATGAACGAAAGTCTCTCCACTAGCTCAGTTATGAGAGATATGTGTGTGTGAAAGCCGTCCTTCACCTAGATTGTTGGGAACACAAAGCTTATTTTCAGTTGCAAACTCCGATCCATAAATATATATGGGGAGGTACTAGCTCCAACTCGGTTTTACAGTGAAAACTGCAGGAACTTCAAACTGGCACTAGGAAACAGACTGAGAAAGCAGAGAAAAAGTGTCTCCTGCAACCCGTTCCCTTGGTGCTACATGAACAAACGTCTCTCGACTTGCTCAGTTCTGAGAGATAAGTGTGTGTGAAAGCCGTCCTTCACTTAGCTTGTTGGGAACACAAAGTTTTTTTCAGTTGCAAACTCCATTCCATACATATATATGGGGAGGTACTAGCTCCAACTCGGTTTTACAGTGAAAACTGGAGGAACTTCAAACCGGCACTAGGAAACAGACTGAGAAAGCAGAGAAAAAGTGTCTCCTGCAAACCGTTCCCTTGGTGCTAGATGAACGAACGTCTCTCCACTTGCTCAGTTCTGAGAGATATGCGTGTGTGAAAGCCGTCCTTCACATAGCTTGTTGGGAACACAAAGTTTCTTTTCAGTTGCAAACTACATTCCATACATATATATGGGGAGGCACTAGCACCAACTCTGTTTTACAGTGAAAACTGCAGGAACTTCAAACCGGCACTAGGAAACAGACTGAGAAAGCAGAGAAAAAGTGTCTCCTGCAACCCGTTCCCTTGGTGCTAGATGAAAGAACGTCTCTCCACTTGCTCAGTTCTGAGAGATAAGTGTGTGTGAAAGCCGTCCTTCACCTAGCTTGTTGGGAACACAAAGTTTCTTTTCAGTTGCAAAATGCGATCCATACATATATATGGGGAGGAACTAGCTGCAACTCTTTTTTACATTGAAAACTGCAGGAACTTCAAACCGGCACTAGGAAACAGACTGAGAAAGCAGAGAAATATTGTCACCTGCAACCCGTTCCCTTGGTGCTAAATGAACGAACGTTTCTCCACTTGCTCAGTTCTGAGAGATAAGTGTGTGTGAAAGCCGTCCTTCAGCTAGCTTGTTGGGAACACAAAGTTTCTTTTCAGTTGCAAACTCCATTCCATACATATATATGGGGAGGTACAAGCTCCAACTCGGTTTTACAGTGAAAAGTGCAGGAACTTCAAACCGGCACTAGGAAACAGACTGAGAAAGCAGAGAAAGAGTGTCTCCTGCAACCCGTTCCCTTGGTGCTAGATGAACGAACGTGTCTCCACTTGCTCAGTTCTGAGAGATAAGTGTGTTTGAAAGCCGTACTTCACCTAGCTTGTTGGGAACACAAAGTTTCTTTTCCGTTGCAAACTCCATTCCATACATATATATGGGGAGGTACAAGCTCCAAATCGGTTTTACAGTGAAAACTGCAGGAACTTCAAACCGGCACTAGGAAAAAGACTGAGAAAGCAGAGAAAAAGTGTCTCCTGCAACCCGTTCCCTTGGTGCTAGATGAACGAACGTCTCTCCACTTGCTCAGTTCTGAGAGATAAGTGTGTGAAAGCCGTCCTTCACATAGCTCGTTGGGAACACAAAGTTTCTTTTCAGCTGCAAACTCCATTCCATACATATATAAGGGGAGGTACAAGCTCCAACTCGGTTTTACAGTGAAAACTGCAGGAACTTCAAACCGGCACTTGGAAACAGACTGAGAAAGCAGAGAAAAAGTGTCTCGTACAACCCGTTCCCTTAGTTCTAGATGAACGAACGTCTCTCCACTTGCTAAGTTCTGAGAAATAAGTGTGTGTGAAAGCCGTACTTCACCTAGCTTGTTGGGAACACAAAGTTTCTTTTCAGTTGCAAACTTCATTCCATACATATATACGGGGAGGTACTAGCTCCAACTCGATTTTACAGTGAAAACTGCAGGAACATCAAACCGGCACTAGGAAACAGTCTGAAAAAGCAGAGAAATAGTGTCTCCGGCAACCCGTTCCCTTTGTGCTAGATGAACGAACGTCTCTCCACTTACTCAGTTCTGAGGGTTAAATGGGTGTGAAAGCCGTCCTTCACCTAGCTTGTTGGGAACACAAAGTTTCTTTTCACTTGCAAACACCATTCCACACATATATATGTGGAGGTACAAGCTCCAACTCGGTTTTACAGTGAAAACTGCAGGTACTTCAAACCGGCACTAGGAAACAGACTGAGAAAGCAGAGAAAAATTGTCTCCTGCAACCCGTTCCCTTGGTGCTAGATGAACGAACGTCTCTCCACTAGCTCAGTTCTGAGAGATAAGTGTGTGTGAAAGCCGTCATTCACCTAGCTTTTTGGGAACACAAAATTTCTTTTCACTTGCAAACTCCATTCCACACATATATATGGGGAGGTAGAGCTCCAACTCGGTTTTACAGTGAAAACTGCAGGTACTTCAAACTGGCACTAGGACAGACTGAGAAAGAAGAGAAAAAGTGACACCTGCAACCCGTTCCCTTGGTGCTAGATGAACGAAAGTCTCTCCACTTGCTCAGTTATGAGAGACAAGTGTGTGTGTAAGCCGTCCTTCAACTAGCTTGTTGGGAACACAAAGTTTCTTTTCAGTTGCTAACTCCATTCCATACATATATATGGGGAGGTACAAGCTCCAACTCGGTTTTACAGTGAAAACTGCAGGAACATCAAACCGGCACTAGGAAACAGACTGAAAAGCAGAGAAATAGTGTCTCCTGCAACCCGTTCCCTTTGTGCTAGATGAACGAACGTCTCTCCACTTACTCAGTTCTGAGGGTTAAATGGGTGTGAAAGCCGTCCTTCACCTAGCTTGTTGGGAACACAAAGTTTCTTTTCACTTGCAAACACCATTCCACACATATATATGTGGAGGTACAAGCTCCAACTCGGTTTTACAGTGAAAACTGCAGGTACTTCAAACCGGCACTAGGAAACAGACTGAGAAAGCAGAGAAAAATTGTCTCCTGCAACCCGTTCCCTTGGTGCTAGATGAACGAACGTCTCTCCACTAGCTCAGTTCTGAGAGATAAGTGTGTGTGAAAGCCGTCATTCACCTAGCTTGTTGGGAACACAAAGTTTCTTTTCAGTTGCAAACTCCATTCCACACATATATATGGGGAGGTAGAGCTCCAACTCGGTTTTACAGTGAAAACTGCAGGTACTTCAAACCGGCACTAGGACAGACTGAGAAAGAAGAGAAAAAGTGACACCTGCAACCCGTTCCCTTGGTGCTAGATGAACGAAAGTCTCTCCACTTGCTCAGTTATGAGAGACAAGTGTGTGTGTAAGCCTTCCTTCAACTAGCTTGTTGGGAACACAAAGTTTCTTTTCAGTTGCTAACTCCATTCCATACATATATATGGGGAGGTACAAGCTCCAACTCGGTTTTACAGTGAAAACTGCAGGAACTTCAAACCGGCACTAGGAAACAGACTGAGAATGCAGAGAAATTGTGTCTCCTGCCACCCGTTCCCTTGGTGCTAGATGAACGAACTTCTCTCCACTTGCTCAGTTCTGAGAGTTAAATTTGTGTGAAAGCCGTCCTTCACCTAGCTTGTTGGGAACACAAAGTTTCTTTTCACTTGCAAACTCCATTCCACACATATATATGTGGAGGTACAAGCTCCAACTCGGTTTTACAGTGAAAACTGCTGGTAATTCAAACCGGCACTAGGAAACAGACTGAGAAAGCAGAGAAAAAGTGTCTCCTGCAACCCGTTCCCTTGGTGCTAGATGAACGAAAGTCTCTCCACTAGCTCAGTTATGAGAGATATGTGTGTGTGAAAGCCGTCCTTCACCTAGATTGTTGGGAACACAAAGCTTCTTTTCAGTTGCAAACTCCGATCCATAAATATATATGGGGAGGTACTAGCTCCAACTCGGTTTTACAGTGAAAACTGAAGGAACTTCAAACCGGCACTAGGAAACAGACTGAGAAAGCAGAGAAAAAGTGTCTCCTGCAAACCGTTCCCTTGGTGCTAGATGAACGAACGTCTCTCCACTTGCTCAGTTCTGAGAGATATGTGTGTGTGAAAGCCGTCCTTCACCTAGCTTGTTGGGAACACAAAGTTTCTTTTCAGTTGCAAACTACATTCCATACATATATATGGGGAGGCACTAGCTCCAACTCTGTTTTACAGTGAAAACTGCAGGAACTTCAAACCGGCACTAGGAAACAGACTGAGAAAGCAGAGAAAAAGTGTCTCCTGCTACCCGTTCCCTTGGTGCTAGATGAACGAACGTCTCTCCACTTGCTCAGTTCTGAGAGATAAGTGTGTGTGAAAGCCGTCCTTCACCTAGCTTGTTGGGAACACAAAGTTTCTTTTCAGTTGCAAACTCCGATCCATACATATATATGGGGAGGTACTAGCTCCAACTCGGTTTCACAGTGAAAACTGCAGGAACTTCAAACCGGCACTAGGAAACAGACTGAGAAAACAGAGAAAAAGTGTCTCCTGCAACCCGTTCCCTTGGTGCTAGATGAACGAAAGTCTCTCCACTAGCTCAGTTATGAGAGATAAGTGTGTGTGAAAGCCGTCCTTCACCTAGCTTGTTGGGAACACAAAGTTTCTTTTCAGTTGCAAACTCCATTCCATACATATATATTGGGAGGTAGTAGATCCAACTCTGATTTACAGTGAAAACTGCAGGAACCTCAAACCGGCACTAAGAAACAGACTGAAAAAGCAGAGAAATTGTGTCTCCTGCAACCCGTTCCCTTGGTGCTAAATGAACGAACGTCTCTCCACTTGCTCAGTTCTGAGAGTTAAATTTGTGTGAAAGCCGTCCTTCACCTAGCTTGTTGGGAACACAAAGTTTCTTTTCACTTGCAAACTCCATTCCACACATATATATGTGGAGGTACAAGCTCCAACTCGGTTTTATAGTGAAAACTGCAGGTACTTCAAACCGGCACTAGGAAACAGACTGAGAAAGCAGAGAAAATGTGTCTCCTGCAACCCGTTCCCTTGGTGCTAGATGAACGAAAGTCTCTCCACTAGCTCAGTTATGAGAGATATGTGTGTGTGAAAGCCGTCCTTCACCTAGATTGTTGGGAACACAAAGCTTCTTTTCAGTTGCAAACTCCGATCCATATATATATATGGGGAGGTACTAGCTCCAACTCGGTTTTACAGTGAAAACTGAAGGAACTTCAAACCAGCACTAGGAAACAGACTGAGAAAGCAGAGAAAAAGTGTCTCCTGCAACCCGTTCCCTTGGTGATAGATGAACGAACGTCTCTCCCCTTGCTCAGTTCTGAGAGATAAGTGTGTGTGAAAGCCATTCTTCAATTATCTTGTTGGGAACACAAAGTATTTTTTCAGTTGCAAACTTCATTCCATACATATATATCGGGAGGTACTAGCTCCAACTCGGTTTTACAGTGAAAACTGAAGGAACTTCAAACCAGCACTAGGAAACAGACTGAGAAAGCAGAGAAAAAGTGTCTCCTGCAACCCTTTCCCTTGGTGCTAGATGAACGAACGTCTCTCCACTTGCTCAGTTCTGAGAGATAAGTGTGTGTGAAAGCCGTCCTTCACCTAGCTTGTTGGGAACACAAAGTTTCTTTTCAGTTGCAAACTCCATTCCATACATATATATGGGGAGGTACTAGCTCCAACTCGGTTTTACAGTGAAAACTGCAGGAACTTCAAACCGGCACTACGAAACAGACTGAGAAAGCAGAGAAAAAGTGTCTCCTGCAAACCGTTCCTTTGGTGCTAGATGAACGAACGTCTCTCCACTAGCTCAATTATGAGAGATAAGTGTGCGTGAAAGCCGTCCTTCACCTAGATTGTTGGGAACACAAAGTTTGTTTTCAGTTGCAAACTGCGATCCATACATTTATATGGGGAGGTACTAGCTGCAACTCGGTTTTACAGTGAAAACTGCAGGAACATCAAACCGGCACTAGGAAACAGACTGAGAAAGCAGAGAAATATTTTCACCTGCAATCCGTTCCCTTGGTGCTAGATGAACGAACGTCTCTCCACTTGCTAAGTTCTGAGAGATAATTGTGAGTGAAAGCTGTCCTTCAACTACATTGTTGGGAACACAAAGTTTCTTTTCGGTTGCAAACTCCATTCCATACATATATATGGGGAGGTACAAGCTCCATTTAGGTTTTACAGTGAAAACTGCAGTAACTTCAAACAAGCACTAGGAAACAGACTGAGAAGCAGAGAAAAAGTGTATTCTGCAACCCGTTCCTTTGGTCATAGATGAACGAACGTCTCTCCACTAGCTCAGTTATGAGAGATAAGTGTGTGTGAAAGCCGTCCTTCACCTAGCTTGTTGGGAACACAAAGTTTCTTATCAGTTGCAAAATCCATTCCATACATATATAAGGGGAGGTACAAGCTCTAACTCGGTTTTACAGTGAAAACTGCAGGAACTTCAAACCGGCACTAGGAAACAGACTGAGAAACAGAGAAATAGTGTCTCCTGCATTCCGTTCCCTTTCTGCTAGATGAACGATCGTCTCTCCACTTGCTCATTTCTGAGAGATAATTGTGTGTGAAAGCCGTCCTTAACCTAGCTTGTTGGGAACACAAAGATACTTTTAAGTTTCAAACTCCATTCCATACATATATATGGGGAGGTACTAGCTCCAACTCTGTTTTACAGTGAAAACTGCAGGAACTTAAAACCGGCACTAGGAAACAGACTGAGAAAGCAGAGAAAAATTGACTCCTGCAACCCGTTCCCTTGGTGCTAGATGAACGAACGTCTCTCCACTACCTCAGGTCTGAGAGATAAGTGTGTGTGAAAGCCGTCCTTCACCTAGATTGTTGGGAACACAAAGTTTCTTTTCAGTTGCAAACCCCGATCCATTCATATATATGGGGAGGTACTAGCTCCAACTCGGTTTTACAGTGAATACTGCAGGAACTTAAACCTGCACTAGGAAACAGACTGAGAAGCAGAGAAAAAGTGTCTCCTGCAACCGGTTCCCATGGTGCTAGATGAATGAACGTCTCTCCACTTGCTATGTTCTGAGAGATAATTGTGTGTGAAAGCCGTCCTTCAACTAGCTTGTTGGGAACACAAAGTTTCTTTTCAGTTGCAAACTCCATTCCATACTTACATATGGGGAGGTACTAGCTCCAACTCGGTTTTACATTGAAAACTGCAGGAACATCAAACCGGCACTAGGAAACAGACTGAGAAAGCAGAGAAAAAGTGTGTCCTGCAACCCGTTCCCTTGGTGCTAGATGAAAGAACGTCTCTCCACTTGCTCAGTTCTGAGAGATAATTGTGTGTGAAAGCCGTCCTTCACCTAGCTTTTTGGGAACACAAAGATTCTTTTCAGTTGCAAACTCCATTCCATACTTACATATGGGGAGGTACTAGCTCCAACTCGGTTTGACAGTGAAAACTGCAGGAACTTCAAACCGGCACTAGGAAACAGACTGAGAAAGCAGAGAAATAGTGTCTCCTTCAACCCGTTCCCTTGGTGCTAGATGAACGAACGTCTCTCCACTTGCTCAGTTCTGAGAGATATGTGTGTGTGAAAGCCGTCCTTCACATAGCTTGTTGGGAACACAAAGTTTCTTTTCAGTTGCAAACTCCATTCCATACATATATATGGGGAGGTAAAAGGTCCAACTCGGTTTTACAGTGAAAACTGCAGGAACTTCCAACCGGCACTAGGAAACAGACTGAGAAAGCAGAGAAAAAGTGTCTCCTGCAACTCGTTCCCTTGGTGCTAGTTGAAAGAACGTCTCCCCACTTGCTCAGTTCTGAGAGATAATTGTGTGTGAAAGCCGTCCTTCACCTAGCTTTTTGGGAACACAAAGTTTCTTTTCAGTTGCAAACTCCATTCCATACTTACATATGGGGAGGTACTAGCCCCAACTCGGTTTGACAGTGAAAACTGGAGGAACTTCAAACCGGCACTAGGAAACAGACTGAGAAAGAAGAGAAAAAGTGACCCTGCAACCTGTTCCCTTGGTGCTAGATGAAGAACGTCTCTCCACTAGCTCAGTTATGAGAGATAAGTGTGTGTGAAAGCCGTCCTTCACCTAGCTTGTTGGGAACACAAAGTTTATTTTCAGTTGCAAACAACATTCCATACATATATATTGGGAGGTACTAGCTCCAACTCGGTTTTACAGTGAAAATTGCAGGAACCTCAAACCGGCACTGGAAACAGACTGAAAAAGCAGAGAAATTGTGGCTCCTGCAACCCGTTCCCTTGGTGCTAGATGAACGAACGTCTCTATACTTGCTCAGTTCTGAGAGTTAAATTTGTGTGAAAGCCGTCCTTCACAGAGCTTGTTGGGAACACAAAGTTTCTTTTCACTTGCAAACTCCATTCCACACATATATATGTGGAGGTACAAGCTCCAACTCGGTTTTACAGTGAAAACTGCAGGTACTTCAAACCGGCACTAGGAAACAGACTGAGAAAGCAGAGAAAAAGTGTCTCCTGCAACCCGTTCCCTTTGTGCTAGATGAACGAAAGTCTCTCCACTAGATCAGTTATGAGAGATATGTGTGTGTGAAAGCCGTCCTTCACCTAGATTGTTGGGAACACAAAGCTTCTTTTCAGTTGCAAACTCCGATCCATAAATATATATGGGGAGGTACTAGCTCCAACTCGGTTTTACAGTGAAAACTGAAGGAACTTCAAACCGGCACTAGGAAACAGACTGAGAAAGCAGAGAAAAAGTGTCTCCTGCAACCCGTTCCCTTGGTGCTAGATGAACGAACGTCTCTCGACTTGCTCAGTTCTGAGAGAAAAGTGTGTGTGAAAGCCGTCCTTCACTTATCTTGTTGGGAACACAAAGTTTTTTTTCAGTTGCAAACTCCATTCCATACATATATATGGGGAGGTACTAGCTCCAACTCGGTTTTACAGTGAAAACTGGAGGAACTTCAAACCGGCACTAGGAAACAGACTGAGAAAGCAGAGAAAAAGTGTCTCCTGCAAACCGTTCCCTTGGTGCTAGATGAACGAACGTCTCTCCACTTGCTCAGTTCTGAGAGATATGTGTGTGTGAAAGCCGTCCTTCACATAGCTTGTTGGGAACACAAAGTTTCTTTTCAGTTGCAAACTACATTCCATAAATATATATGGGGAGGCACTAGCTCCAACTCTGTTTTACAGTGAAAACTGCAGGAACTTCAAACCGGCACTACGAGACAGACTGAGAAAGCAGAGAAAAAGTGTCTCCTGCAAACCGTTCCTTTGGTGCTAGATGAACGAACGTCTCTCCACTAGCTCAATTATGAGAGATAATTGTGTGTGAAAGCCGTCCTTCACCTAGATTGTTGGGAACACAAAGTTTGTTTACAGTTGCAAACTGCGATTCATACATATATATGGGGAGGTACTAGCTGCAACTCGGTTTTACAGTGAAAACTGCAGGAACATCAAACCGGCACTAGGAAACAGAATGAGAAAGCAGAGAAATATTGTCACCTGCAATCCGTTCCCTTGGTGCTAGATGAACGAACGTCTCTCCACTTGCTAAGTTCTGAGAGATAATTGTGAGTGAAAGCTGTCTTTCAACTACATTGTTGGGAACACAAAGTTTCTTTTCGGTTGCAAACTCCATTCCATACATATATATGGGGAGGTACAAGCTCCAATTAGGTTTTACAGTGAAAACTGCAGGAACTTCAAACAAGCACTAGGAAACAGACTGAGAAGCAGAGAAAAAGTGTCTCCTGCAACCCGTTACTTTGGTCATAGATGAACGAACGTCTCTCCACTAGCTCAGTTATGAGAGATAAGTGTGTGTGAAAGCCGTCCTTCACCTAGCTTGTTGGGAACACAAAGTTTCTTTTCACTTGCAAACTCCATTCCATACATATATATGGGGACGTACTAGCTCCAACTCTGTTTTACAGTGAAAACTGCAGGAACTTCAAACCGGCACTAGGAAACAGACTGAGAAAGAAGAGAAAAAGTGACTCCTGCAACCCGTTCCCTTGGTGCTAGATGAACGAACGTCTCTCCACTTGCTCAGTTATGAGAGATAAGTGTGTGTGAAAGCCGTCCTTCACCTAGCTTGTTGGGAACACAAAGTTTCTTTTCAGTTGCAAACTCCATTCCATACATATATATGGGGAGGTACTAGCTCCAACTCGGTTTTACAGTGAAAACTGCAGGAACTTTAAACCGGCACTACGAAACAGACTGAGAAAGCAGAGAAAAAGTGTCTCCTGCAACCCGTTCCCTTGGTGCTAGATGAACGAACGTCTCTCCACTAGCTCAGTTCTGAGAGATAAGTGTGTGTGAAAGCCGCCCTTCACCTAGCTTGTTGGGAACACAAAGTTTCTTTTCACTTGCAAACTCCATTCCACACATATATATGGGGAGGTAGAAGCTCCAAATCGGTTTTACAGTGAAAACTGCAGGTACTTCAAACCGGCACTAGGAAACAGACTGAGAAAGAAGAGAAAAAGTGACTCCTGCAACCCGTTCCCTTGGTGCTAGATGAACGAACGTCTCTCCACTTGCTCAGTTATGAGAGACAAGTGTGTGTGTAAGCCGTCCTTAAACTAGCTTGTTGGGAACACAAAGTTTCTTTTCAGTTGCAAACTCCATTCCATATATATATATGGGGAGGTACAAGCTCCAACTCGGTTTTACAGTGAAAACTGCAGGAACTTAAAACCGGCACTAGGAAACAGACTGAGAAAGCAGAGAAAAAGTGTCTCCTGCAACCCGTTCCCTTGGTGCTAGATGAACGAACGTCTCTCCGCTTTCTCAGTTCTGAGAGTTAAATGTGTGTGAAAGCCGTAGTTCACCTAGCTTTTTGGGAACACAAAGGTTCTTTTCACTTGCAAACTCCAATCGACACATATATATGGGGAGGTAGAAGCTCCAATTCGGTTTTACACTGAAAACTGCAGGTACTTCAAACCGGCACTAGGAAACATACTGAGAAAGCAGAGAATAAGTGTCTCCTGCAGCTCGTTCCCTTGCTGCTAGATGAACGAACGTCTCTCCACTAGCTCAGTTATGAGAGATAATTGTGTGTGAAAGCCGTCCTTCACCTAGATTGTTGGGAACACAAAGTTTCTTTTCACTTGCAAACTCCGATCCATACATTTATATGGGGAGGTACAAGCTCCAACTCGGTTTTACAGTGAAAACTGGAGGAACTTCAAACCGGCACTAAGAAACAGACTGAGAAAGCAGAGAAAAAGTGTCTCCTGCAACCCGTTCCCTTGGTGCTAGATGAACGAACGTCTCTCCACTAGCTCAGTTATGAGAGATAAGTGTGTGTGAAAGCCGTCCTTCACCTAGCTTGTTGGGAACACAAAGTTTCTTTTCAGTTGCAAACTCCATTCCATACATATATATTGGGAGGTACTAGCTCCAACTCGGATTTACAGTGAAAACTGCAGGAACCTCAAACCGGCACTAGGAAACAGACTGAAAAAGCAGAGAAATTTTGTCTCCTGCAACCCGTTCACTTGGTGCTAGATGAACGAACGTCTCTCCACTTGCTCAGTTCTGAGAGTTAAATTTGTGTGAAACCGTCCTTCACCTAGCTTGTTGGGAACACAAAGTTTCTTTTCACTTGCAAACTCCATTCCACACATATATATGTGGAGGTACAAGCTCCAACTCGGTTTTACAGTGAAAACTGCAGGTACTTCAAACCGGAACTAGGAAACAGACTGAGAAAGCAGAGAAAAAGTGTCTCCTGCAACCCGTTCCCTTGATGCTAGATGAACGAAAGTCTCTCCACTAGCTCAGTTATGAGAGATATGTGTGTGTGAAAGCCGTCCTTCACCTAGATGGTTGTGAACACAAAGTTTCTTTTCAGTTGCAAACTCCGATCCATAAATATATATGGGGAGGTACTAGCTCCAAATCGGTTTTACAGTGAAAACTGAAGGAACTTCAAACCGGCACTAGGAAACAGACTGAGAAAGCAGAGAAAAAGTGTCTCCTGCAACCCGTTCCCTTGGTGCTAGATGAACGAACGTCTCTCGACTTGCTCATTTCTGAGAGATAAGTGTGTGTGAAAGCCGTGCTTCACTTAGCTTGCTGGGAACACAAAGTTTCTTTTCAGTTGCAAACTAAATTCCATACATATATATGGGGAGGTACAAGCTCCAACTCGGTTTTACAGTGAAAACTGCAGGAACTTCAAACCGGCACTAGGAAACAGACTGAGAAAGCAGAGAAAAACTGTCTCCTGCAACCCGTTCCCTTGGTGCTATA
Source organism: Camelus bactrianus (assembly GCF_048773025.1). Classification (NCBI taxonomy): domain Eukaryota; kingdom Metazoa; phylum Chordata; class Mammalia; order Artiodactyla; family Camelidae; genus Camelus; species Camelus bactrianus. The sequence goes on along the minus strand of NC_133539.1, from coordinate 135,933,818 downwards.
TGAACGAACGTCTCTCCACTTGCTCAGTTCTGAGAGATAAGTGTGTGTGAAAGCCGTCCTTCAACTAGCTTGCTGGGAACACAAAGTTTCTTTTCAGTTGCAAACTCCATTCCATACATATATATGGGGAGGTACAAGCTCCAACTCTGTTTTACAGTGAAAACTGCAGGAACTTCAAACCGGCACTAGGAAACAGACTGAGAAAGCAGAGAAAAAGTGTCTCCTGCAACCCGTTCCCTTGGTGCTAGATGAACGAACGTCTCTCCACTTGCTCAGTTCTGAGAGATAAATGTGTGTGAAAGCCGTCCTTCACCTATCTTGTTGGGTACACAAAGTTTCTTTTCAGTTGCAAACTCCATTCCATACATATATAAGGGGAGTTACTAGCTCCAACTCGGTTTTATAGTGAAAACTGCAGGAACTTCAAACCGGCACTACGAAACAGACTGAGAATGCAGAGAAAAAGTGTCTCCTGCAAACCGTTCCTTTGGTGGTAGATGAACGAACGTCTCTCCACTATCTCAAATATGATAGATAAGTGTCTGTGAAAGCCGTCCTTCACCTAGATTGTTGGGAACACAAAGTTTCTTTTCAGTTGCAAAATGCGATCCATACATATATATGGGGAGGTACTAGCTGCAACTCGTTTTTACATTGAAAACTGCAGGAACTTCAAACCGGCACTAGGAAACAGAATGAGAAAGCAGAGAAAAAGAGTCTCCTGCAACCCGTTCCCTTGGTGCTAGATGAACGAACGTGTCTCCACTTGCTCAGTTCTGAGAGATAAGTGTGTGTGAAAGCCGTAATTCACCTAGCTTGTTGGGAACACAAAGTTTCTTTTCCGTTGCAAACTCCATTCCATACATATATATGGGGAGGTACAAGCTCCAAATCGGTTTTACAGTGAAAACTGCAGGAACTTCAAACCGGCACTAGGAAACAGACTGAGAAAGCAGAGAAAAAGTGTCTCCTACAACCCGTTCCCTTAGTTCTAGATGAACGAACGTCTCTCCACTTGCTCAGTTCTGAGAAATAAGTGTGTGTGAAAGCAGTACTTCACCTAGCTTGTTGGGAACACTAAGTTTCTTTTCAGTTGCAAACTCCATCCCATACATATATATGGGGAGGTACTAGCTCCATCTCGATTTTACAGTGAAAACTGCAGGAACATCAAACCGGCACTAGGAAACAGACAGAAAAAGCAGAGAAATAGTGTCCCCTGCAACCCGTTCCCTTGGTGCTAGATGAACGAACGTCTCTCCACTTGCTCAGTTCTGAGAGATAAATGTGTGTGAAAGCCGTCCTTCACCTAGCTTGTTGGGAACACAAAGTTTCTTTTCACTTGCAAACTCCATTCCACACATATATATGTGGAGGTACAAGCTCCAACTCGGTTTTACAGTGAAAACTGCAGGTACTTCAAACCGGCACTAGGAAACAGACTGAGAAAGCAGAGAAAAAGTGTCTCCTGCAACCCGTTCCCTTGGTGCTAGATGAACGAACGTCTCTCCACTAGCTCAGTTCTGAGAGATAAGTGTGTGTGAAAGCCGCCCTTCACCTAGCTTGTTGGGAACACAAAGTTTCTTTTCACTTGCAAACTCCATTCCACACATATATATGGGGAGGTAGAAGCTCCAAATCGGTTTTACAGTGAAAACTGCAGGTACTTCAAACCGGCACTAGGAAACAGACTGAGAAAGAAGAGAAAAAGTGACTCCTGCAACCCGTTCCCTTGGTGCTAGATGAACGAACGTCTCTCCACTTGCTCAGTTATGAGAGACAAGTGTGTGTGTAAGCCGTCCTTAAACTAGCTTGTTGGGAACACAAAGTTTCTTTTCAGTTGCAAACTCCATTCCATACATATATATGGGGAGGTACAAGCTCCAACTCTGTTTTACAGTGAAAACTGCAGGAACTTCAAACCGGCAGTAGGAAACAGACTGAGAAAGCAGAGAAATAGTGTCTCCTGCAACCCGTTCCCTTGGTGCTAGATGAACGAACGTCTCTCCACTTGCTCAGTTCTGAGAGATAAGTGTGTGTGAAAGCCGTCCTTCACCTAGCTTGTTGGGAACACAAAGTTTCTTTTCAGTTGCAAACTCCGATCCATACATATATATGGGGAGGTTCTAGCTCCAACTCGGTTTTACAGTGAAAACATGCTGGAACTTCAAACCGGCACTATGAAACAGACTGAGAAAGCAGAGAAAAAGTGTCTCCTGCAACCCGTTCCCTTGGTGCTAGATGAACGAACGTCTCTCCACTAGCTCAGTTATGAGAGATAAGTGTGTGTGAAAGCCGTCCTTCACCTAGCTTGTTGGGAACACAAAGTTTCTTTTCAGTTGCTAACTCCATTCCATACATATATATTGGGAGGTACTAGCTCCAACTCGGTTTTACAGTGTAAATTGAAGGAACCTCAAACCGGCACTAGGAAACAGACTGAAAAAGCAGACAAATTGTGTCTCCTGCAACCCGTTCCCTTGGTGCTAGATGAACGAACGTCTCTCCACTAGCTCAGTTATGAGAGATAAGTGTGTGTGAAAGCCGTCCTTCACCTAGCTTGTTGGGAACACAAAGTTTCTTTTCACTTGCAAACTCCATTCCATACATATATATTGGGAGGTACTAGCTCCAACTCGGTTTTACAGTGTAAATTGAAGGAACCTCAAACCGGCACTAGGAAACAGACTGAAAAAGCAGACAAATTGTGTCTCCTGCAACCCGTTCCCTTGGTGCTAGATGAACGAACGTCTCTCCACTTGCTCAGTTCTGAGAGTTAAATTTTTGTGAAAGCCGTCCTTCACATAGCTTGTTGGGAACACAAAGTTTCTTTTCACTTGCAAACTCCATTCGACACATATATATGTGGAGGTACAAGCTCCAACTCGGTTTTACAGTGAAAACTGCAGGTACTTCAAACCGGCACTAGGAAACAGACTGAGAAAGCAGAGAAAAAGTGTCCCCTGCAACCCGTTCCCTTGGTGCTAGATGAACAAACGTCTCTCGACTTGCTCAGTTCTGAGAGATAAGTGTGTGTGAAAGCCGTCCTTCACCTAGATTGTTGGGAACACAAAGCTTATTTTCAGTTGCAAACTCCATTCCATACATATATATGGGGAGGTACTAGCTCCAACTCGGTTTTACAGTGAAAACTGGAGGAACTTCAAACCGGCACTAGGAAACAGACTGAGAAAGCAGAGAAAAAGTGTCTCCTGCAAACCGTTCCCTTGGTGCTAGATGAACGAACGTCTCTCCACTTGCTCAGTTCTGAGAGATATGTGTGTGTGAAAGCCGTCCTTCACATAGCTTGTTGGGAACACAAAGTTTCTTTTCAGTTGCAAACTACATTCCATACATATATATGGGGAGGCACTAGCTCCAACTCTGTTTTACAGTGAAAACTGCAGGAAGTTCAAACCGGCACTAGGAAACAGACTGAGAAAGCAGAGAAATAGTGTCTCCTGCAACCCGTTCCCTTGGTGCTAGATGAACGAACGTCTCTCCACTTGCTCAGTTCTGAGAGATAAGTGTGTGTGAAAGCAGTCCTTCACCTAGCTTGTTGGGAACACAAAGTTTCTTTTCAGTTGCAAACTCCATTCCACACATATATATGTGGAGGTACAAGCTCCAACTCGGTTTTACAGTGAAAACTGCAGGTACTTCAAACCGGCACTAGGAAACAGACTGAGAAAGCAGAGAAAAGTGTCTCCTGCAACCCGTTCCCTTGGTGCTAGATGAACGAACGTCTCTCCACTAGCTCAGTTATGAGAGATAAGTGTGTGTGAAAGCCGTCCTTCACCTAGCTTGTTGGGAACACAAAGTTTCTTTTCAGTTGCTAACTCCATTCCATACATATATATTGGGAGGTACTAGCTCCAACTCGGTTTTACAGTGTAAATTGAAGGAACCTCAAACCGGCACTAGGAAACAGACTGAAAAAGCAGACAAATTGTGTCTCCTGCAACCCGTTCCCTTGGTGCTAGATGAACGAACGTCTCTCCACTTGCTCAGTTCTGAGAGTTAAATTTTTGTGAAAGCCGTCCTTCACATAGCTTGTTGGGAACACAAAGTTTCTTTTCACTTGCAAACTCCATTCGACACATATATATGTGGAGGTACAAGCTCCAACTCGGTTTTACAGTGAAAACTGCAGGTACTTCAAACCGGCACTAGGAAACAGACTGAGAAAGCAGAGAAAAAGTGTCCCCTGCAACCCGTTCCCTTGGTGCTAGATGAACGAAAGTCTCTCCACTAGCTCTGTTATGAGAGATATGTGTGTGTGAAAGCCGTCCTTCACCTAGATTGTTGGGAACACAAAGCTTATTTTCAGTTGCAAACTCCGATCCATAAATATATATGGGGAGGTACTAGCTCCAACTCGGTTTTACAGTGAAAACTGCAGGAACTTCAAACTGGCACTAGGAAACAGACTGAGAAAGCAGAGAAAAAGTGTCTCCTGCAACCCGTTCCCTTGGTGCTACATGAACAAACGTCTCTCGACTTGCTCAGTTCTGAGAGATAAGTGTGTGTGAAAGCCGTCCTTCACTTAGCTTGTTGGGAACACAAAGTTTTTTTTCAGTTGCAAACTCCATTCCATACATATATATGGGGAGGTACTAGCTCCAACTCGGTTTTACAGTGAAAACTGGAGGAACTTCAAACCGGCACTAGGAAACAGACTGAGAAAGCAGAGAAAAAGTGTCTCCTGCAAACCGTTCCCTTGGTGCTAGATGAACGAACGTCTCTCCACTTGCTCAGTTCTGAGAGATATGTGTGTGTGAAAGCCGTCCTTCACATAGCTTGTTGGGAACACAAAGTTTCTTTTCAGTTGCAAACTACATTCCATACATATATATGGGGGGCACTAGCACCAACTCTGTTTTACAGTGAAAACTGCAGGAACTTCAAACCGGCACTAGGAAACAGACTGAGAAAGCAGAGAAAAAGTGTCTCCTGCAACCCGTTCCCTTGGTGCTAGATGAACGAACGTCTCTCCACTTGCTCAGTTCTGAGAGATAAGTGTGTGTGAAAGCCGTCCTTCACCTAGCTTGTTGGGAACACAAAGTTTCTTTTCAGTTGCAAAATGCGATCCATACATATATATGGGGAGGAACTAGCTGCAACTCTTTTTTACATTGAAAACTGCAGGAACTTCAAACCGGCACTAGGAAACAGACTGAGAAAGCAGAGAAATATTGTCACCTGCAACCCGTTCCCTTGGTGCTAAATGAACGAACGTTTCTCCACTTGCTCAGTTCTGAGAGATAAGTGTGTGTGAAAGCCGTCCTTCAGCTAGCTTGTTGGGAACACAAAGTTTCTTTTCAGTTGCAAACTCCATTCCTTACATATATATGGGGAGGTACAAGCTCCAACTCGGTTTTACAGTGAAAAGTGCAGGAACTTCAAAGCGGCACTAGGAAACAGACTGAGAAAGCAGAGAAAGAGTGTCTCCTGCAACCCGTTCCCTTGGTGCTAGATGAACGAACGTGTCTCCACTTGCTCAGTTCTGAGAGATAAGTGTGTTTGAAAGCCGTACTTCACCTAGCTTGTTGGGAACACAAAGTTTCTTTTCCGTTGCAAACTCCATTCCATACATATATATGGGGAGGTACAAGCTCCAAATCGGTTTTACAGTGAAAACTGCAGGAACTTCAAACCGGCACTAGGAAAAAGACTGAGAAAGCAGAGAAAAAGTGTCTCCTGCAACCCGTTCCCTTGGTGCTAGATGAACGAACGTCTCTCCACTTGCTCAGTTCTGAGAGATAAGTGTGTGAAAGCCGTCCTTCACATAGCTCGTTGGGAACACAAAGTTTCTTTTCAGCTGCAAACTCCATTCCATACATATATAAGGGGAGGTACAAGCTCCAACTCGGTTTTACAGTGAAAACTGCAGGAACTTCAAACCGGCACTTGGAAACAGACTGAGAAAGCAGAGAAAAAGTGTCTCCTACAACCCGTTCCCTTAGTTCTAGATGAACGAACGTCTCTCCACTTGCTAAGTTCTGAGAAATAAGTGTGTGTGAAAGCCGTACTTCACCTAGCTTGTTGGGAACACAAAGTTTCTTTTCAGTTGCAAACTTCATTCCATACATATATACGGGGAGGTACTAGCTCCAACTCGATTTTACAGTGAAAACTGCAGGAACATCAAACCGGCACTAGGAAACAGACTGAAAAAGCAGAGAAATAGTGTCTCCGGCAACCCGTTCCCTTTGTGCTAGATGAACGAACGTCTCTCCACTTACTCAGTTCTGAGGGTTAAATGGGTGTGAAAGCCGTCCTTCACCTAGCTTGTTGGGAACACAAAGTTTCTTTTCACTTGCAAACACCATTCCACACATATATATGTGGAGGTACAAGCTCCAACTCGGTTTTACAGTGAAAACTGCAGGTACTTCAAACCGGCACTAGGAAACAGACTGAGAAAGCAGAGAAAAATTGTCTCCTGCAACCCGTTCCCTTGGTGCTAGATGAACGAACGTCTCTCCACTAGCTCAGTTCTGAGAGATAAGTGTGTGTGAAAGCCGTCATTCACCTAGCTTGTTGGGAACACAAAGTTTCTTTTCACTTGTAAACTCCATTCCACACATATATATGGGGAGGTAGAGCTCCAACTCGGTTTTACAGTGAAAACTGCAGGTACTTCAAACCGGCACTAGGACAGACTGAGAAAGAAGAGAAAAAGTGACACCTGCAACCCGTTCCCTTGGTGCTAGATGAACGAAAGTCTCTCCACTTGCTCAGTTATGAGAGACAAGTGTGTGTGTAAGCCGTCCTTCAACTAGCTTGTTGGGAACACAAAGTTTCTTTTCAGTTGCTAACTCCATTCCATACATATATATGGGGAGGTACAAGCTCCAACTCGGTTTTACAGTGAAAACTGCAGGAACATCAAACCGGCACTAGGAAACAGACTGAAAAAGCAGAGAAATAGTGTCTCCTGCAACCCGTTATCTTTGTGCTAGATGAACGAACGTCTCTCCACTTACTCAGTTCTGAGGGTTAAATGGGTGTGAAAGCCGTCCTTCACCTAGCTTGTTGGGAACACAAAGTTTCTTTTCACTTGCAAACACCATTCCACACATATATATGTGGAGGTACAAGCTCCAACTCGGTTTTACAGTGAAAACTGCAGGTACTTCAAACCGGCACTAGGAAACAGACTGAGAAAGCAGAGAAAAATTGTCTCCTGCAACCCGTTCCCTTGGTGCTAGATGAACGAACGTCTCTCCACTAGCTCAGTTCTGAGAGATAAGTGTGTGTGAAAGCCGTCATTCACCTAGCTTGTTGGGAACACAAAGTTTCTTTTCACTTGCAAATTCCATTCCACACATATATATGGGGAGGTAGAGCTCCAACTCGGTTTTACAGTGAAAACTGCAGGTACTTCATACCGGCACTAGGACAGACTGAGAAAGAAGAGAAAAAGTGACACCTGCAACCCGTTCCCTTGGTGCTAGATGAACGAAAGTCTCTCCACTTGCTCAGTTATGAGAGACAAGTGTGTGTGTAAGCCGTCCTTCAACTAGCTTGTTGGGAACACAAAGTTTCTTTTCAGTTGCTAACTCCATTCCATACATATATATGGGGAGGTACAAGCTCCAACTCGGTTTTACAGTGAAAACTGCAGGAACTTCAAACCGGCACTAGGAAACAGACTGAGAATGCAGAGAAATTGTGTCTCCTGCCACCCGTTCCCTTGGTGCTAGATGAACGAACTTCTCTCCACTTGCTCAGTTCTGAGAGTTAAATTTGTGTGAAAGCCGTCCTTCACCTAGCTTGTTGGGAACACAAAGTTTCTTTTCACTTGCAAACTCCATTCCACACATATATATGTGGAGGTACAAGCTCCAACTCGGTTTTACAGTGAAAACTGCTGGTAATTCAAACCGGCACTAGGAAACAGACTGAGAAAGCAGAGAAAAAGTGGCTCCTGCAACCCGTTCCCTTGGTGCTAGATGAACGAAAGTCTCTCCACTAGCTCAGTTATGAGAGATATGTGTGTGTGAAAGCCGTCCTTCACCTAGATTGTTGGGAACACAAAGCTTCTTTTCAGTTGCAAACTCCGATCCATAAATATATATGGGGAGGTACTAGCTCCAACTCGGTTTTACAGTGAAAACTGAAGGAACTTCAAACCGGCACTAGGAAACAGACTGAGAAAGCAGAGAAAAAGTGTCTCCTGCAAACCGTTCCCTTGGTGCTAGATGAACGAACGTCTCTCCACTTGCTCAGTTCTGAGAGATATGTGTGTGTGAAAGCCGTCCTTCACCTAGCTTGTTGGGAACACAAAGTTTCTTTTCAGTTGCAAACTACATTCCATACATATATATGGGGAGGCACTAGCTCCAACTCTGTTTTACAGTGAAAACTGCAGGAACTTCAAACCGGCACTAGGAAACAGACTGAGAAAGCAGAGAAAAAGTGTCTCCTGCTACCCGTTCCCTTGGTGCTAGATGAACGAACGTCTCTCCACTTGCTCAGTTCTGAGAGATAAGTGTGTGTGAAAGCCGTCCTTCACCTAGCTTGTTGGGAACACAAAGTTTCTTTTCAGTTGCAAACTCCGATCCATACATATATATGGGGAGGTACTAGCTCCAACTCGGTTTCACAGTGAAAACTGCAGGAACTTCAAACCGGCACTAGGAAACAGACTGAGAAAACAGAGAAAAACTGTCTCCTGCAACCCGTTCCCTTGGTGCTAGATGAACGAAAGTCTCTCCACTAGCTCAGTTATGAGAGATAAGTGTGTGTGAAAGCCGTCCTTCACCTAGCTTGTTGGGAACACAAAGTTTCTTTTCAGTTGCAAACTCAATTCCATACATATATATTGGGAGGTAGTAGATCCAACTCTGATTTACAGTGAAAACTGCAGGAACCTCAAACCGGCACTAAGAAACAGACTGAAAAAGCAGAGAAATTGTGTCTCCTGCAACCCGTTCCCTTGGTGCTAGATGAACGAACGTCTCTCCACTTGCTCAGTTCTGAGAGTTAAATTTGTGTGAAAGCCGTCCTTCACCTAGCTTGTTGGGAACACAAAGTTTCTTTTCACTTGCAAACTCCATTCCATACATATATATGGGGAGGTACTAGCTCCAACTCGGTTTTACAGTGAAAACTGCAGGAACTTCAAACCGGCACTACGAAACAGACTGAGAAAGCAGAGAAAAAGTGTCTCCTGCAAACCGTTCCTTTGGTGCTAGATGAACGAACGTCTCTCCACTAGCTCAATTATGAGAGATAAGTGTGTGTGAAAGCCGTCCTTCACCTAGATTGTTGGGAACACAAAGTTTGTTTTCAGTTGCAAACTGCGATCCATACATTTATATGGGGAGGTACTAGCTGCAACTCGGTTTTACAGTGAAAACTGCAGGAACATCAAACCAGCACTAGGAAACAGACTGAGAAAGCAGAGAAATATTTTCACCTGCAATCCGTTCCCTTGGTGCTAGATGAACGAACGTCTCTCCACTTGCTAAGTTCTGAGAGATAATTGTGAGTGAAAGCTGTCCTTCAACTACATTGTTGGGAACACAAAGTTTCTTTTCGGTTGCAAACTCCATTCCATACATATATATGGGGAGGTACAAGCTCCATTTAGGTTTTACAGTGAAAACTGCAGTAACTTAAAACAAGCACTAGGAAACAGACTGAGAAGCAGAGAAAAAGTGTATTCTGCAACCCGTTCCTTTGGTCATAGATGAACGAACGTCTCTCCACTAGCTCAGTTATGAGAGATAAGTGTGTGTGAAAGCCGTCCTTCACCTAGCTTGTTGGGAACACAAAGTTTCTTATCAGTTGCAAAATCCATTCCATACATATATAAGGGGAGGTACAAGCTCTAACTCGGTTTTACAGTGAAAACTGCAGGAACTTCAAACCGGCACTAGGAAACAGACTGAGAAACAGAGAAATAGTGTCTCCTGCATTCCGTTCCCTTTCTGCTAGATGAACGATCGTCTCTCCACTTGCTCATTTCTGAGAGATAATTGTGTGTGAAAGCCGTCCTTAAACTAGCTTGTTGGGAACACAAAGATACTTTTAAGTTTCAAACTCCATTCCATACATATATATGGGGAGGTACTAGCTCCAACTCTGTTTTACAGTGAAAACTGCAGGAACTTAAAACCGGCACTAGGAAACAGACTGAGAAAGCAGAGAAAAATTGACTCCTGCAACCCGTTCCCTTGGTGCTAGATGAACGAACGTCTCTCCACTACCTCAGGTCTGAGAGATAAGTGTGTGTGAAAGCCGTCCTTCACCTAGATTGTTGGGAACACAAAGTTTCTTTTCAGTTGCAAACCCCGATCCATTCATATATATGGGGAGGTACTAGCTCCAACTCGGTTTTACAGTGAATACTGCAGGAACTTAAACCTGCACTAGGAAACAGACTGAGAAGCAGAGAAAAAGTGTCTCCTGCAACCGGTTCCCATGGTGCTAGATGAATGAACGTCTCTCCACTTGCTATGTTCTGAGAGATAATTGTGTGTGAAAGCCGTCCTTCAACTAGCTTGTTGGGAACACAAAGTTTCTTTTCAGTTGCAAACTCCATTCCATACTTACATACGGGGAGGTACTAGCTCCAACTCGGTTTTACATTGAAAACTGCAGGAACATCAAACCGGCACTAGGAAACAGACTGAGAAAGCAGAGAAAAAGTGTGTCCTGCAACCCGTTCCCTTGGTGCTAGATGAAAGAACGTCTCTCCACTTGCTCAGTTCTGAGAGATAATTGTGTGTGAAAGCCGTCCTTCACCTAGCTTTTTGGGAACACAAAGTTTCTTTTCAGTTGCAAACTCCATTCCATACTTACATATGGGGAGGTACTAGCTCCAACTCGGTTTGACAGTGAAAACTGCAGGAACTTCAAACCGGCACTAGGAAACAGACTGAGAAAGCAGAGAAAATGTTTCTCCTTCAACCCGTTCCCTTGGTGCTAGATGAACGAACGTCTCTCCACTTGCTCAGTTCTGAGAGATATGTGTGTGTGAAAGCCGTCCTTCACATAGCTTGTTGGGAACACAAAGTTTCTTTTCAGTTGCAAACTCCATTCCATACATATATATGGGGAGGTAAAAGGTCCAACTCGGTTTTACAGTGAAAACTGCAGGAACTTCCAACCGGCACTAGGAAACAGACTGAGAAAGCAGAGAAAAAGTGTCTCCTGCAACTCGTTCCCTTGGTGCTAGTTGAAAGAACGTCTCCCCACTTGCTCAGTTCTGAGAGATAATTGTGTGTGAAAGCCGTCCTTCACCTAGCTTTTTGGGAACACAAAGTTTCTTTTCAGTTGCAAACTCCATTCCATACTTACATATGGGGAGGTACTAGCCCCAACTCGGTTTGACAGTGAAAACTGGAGGAACTTCAAACCGGCACTAGGAAACAGACTGAGAAAGAAGAGAAAAAGTGACCCTGCAACCTGTTCCCTTGGTGCTAGATGAAGAACGTCTCTCCACTAGCTCAGTTATGAGAGATAAGTGTGTGTGAAAGCCGTCCTTCACCTAGCTTGTTGGGAACACAAAGTTTATTTTCAGTTGCAAACAACATTCCATACATATATATTGGGAGGTACTAGCTCCAACTCGGTTTTACAGTGAAAATTGCAGGAACCTCAAACCGGCACTGGAAACAGACTGAAAAAGCAGAGAAATTGTGGCTCCTGCAACCCGTTCCCTTGGTGCTAGATGAACGAACGTCTCTCCACTTGCTCAGTTCTGAGAGTTAAATTTGTGTGAAAGCCGTCCTTCACAGAGCTTGTTGGGAACACAAAGTTTCTTTTCACTTGCAAACTCCATTCCACACATATATATGTGGAGGTACAAGCTCCAACTCGGTTTTACAGTGAAAACTGCAGGTACTTCAAACCGGCACTAGGAAACAGACTGAGAAAGCAGAGAAAAAGTGTCTCCTGCAACCCGTTCCCTTTGTGCTAGATGAACGAAAGTCTCTCCACTAGATCAGTTATGAGAGATATGTGTGTGTGAAAGCCGTCCTTCACCTAGATTGTTGGGAACACAAAGCTTCTTTTCAGTTGCAAACTCCGATCCATAAATATATATGGGGAGGTACTAGCTCCAACTCGGTTTTACAGTGAAAACTGAAGGAACTTCAAACCGGCACTAGGAAACAGACTGAGAAAGCAGAGAAAAAGTGTCTCCTGCAACCCGTTCCCTTGGTGCTAGATGAACGAACGTCTCTCGACTTGCTCAGTTCTGAGAGAAAAGTGTGTGTGAAAGCCGTCCTTCACTTATCTTGTTGGGAACACAAAGTTTTTTTTCAGTTGCAAACTCCATTCCATACATATATATGGGGAGGTACTAGCTCCAACTCGGTTTTACAGTGAAAACTGGAGGAACTTCAAACCGGCACTAGGAAACAGACTGAGAAAGCAGAGAAAAAGTGTCTCCTGCAAACCGTTCCCTTGGTGCTAGATGAACGAACGTCTCTCCACTTGCTCAGTTCTGAGAGATATGTGTGTGTGAAAGCCGTCCTTCACATAGCTTGTTGGGAACACAAAGTTTCTTTTCAGTTGCAAACTACATTCCATAAATATATATGGGGAGGCACTAGCTCCAACTCTGTTTTACAGTGAAAACTGCAGGAACTTCAAACCGGCACTAGGAAACAGACTGAGAAAGCAGAGAAAAAGTGTCTCCTGCAACCCGTTCCCTTGGTGCTAGATGAACGAACGTCTCTCCACTTGCTCAGTTCTGAGAGATAAGTGTGTGTGAAAGCCGTCCTTCACCTAGCTTGTTGGGAACACAAAGTTTCTTTTCAGTTGCAAACTCCATTCCATACATTTATATGGGGAGGTACTAGCTCCAACTCGGTTTTACAGTGAAAACTGCAGGAACTTCAAACCGGCACTACGAGACAGACTGAGAAAGCAGAGAAAAAGTGTCTCCTGCAAACCGTTCCTTTGGTGCTAGATGAACGAACGTCTCTCTACTAGCTCAATTATGAGAGATAATTGTGTGTGAAAGCCGTCCTTCACCTAGATTGTTGGGAACACAAAGTTTGTTTACAGTTGCAAACTGCGATTCATACATATATATGGGGAGGTACTAGCTGCAACTCGGTTTTACAGTGAAAACTGCAGGAACATCAAACCGGCACTAGGAAACAGACTGAGAAAGCAGAGAAATATTGTCACCTGCAATCCGTTCCCTTGGTGCTAGATGAACGAACGTCTCTCCACTTGCTAAGTTCTGAGAGATAATTGTGAGTGAAAGCTGCCTTTCAACTACATTGTTGGGAACACAAAGTTTCTTTTCGGTTGCAAACTCCATTCCATACATATATATGGGGAGGTACAAGCTCCAATTAGGTTTTACAGTGAAAACTGCAGGAACTTCAAACAAGCACTAGGAAACAGACTGAGAAGCAGAGAAAAAGTGTCTCCTGCAACCCGTTCCTTTGGTCATAGATGAACGAACGTCTCTCCACTAGCTCAGTTATGAGAGATAAGTGTGTGTGAAAGCCGTCCTTCACCTAGCTTGTTGGGAACACAAAGTTTCTTATCAGTTGCAAAATCCATTCCATACATATATAAGGGGAGGTACAGCTCCAACTTGGTTTTACAGTTAAAACTGCAGGAACTTCAAACCGGCACTAGGAAACAGACTGAGAAAGCAGAGAAATAGTGTCTCCTGCATTCCGTTCCCTTTCTGTTAGATGAACGAACGTCTCTCCACTTGCTCAGTTCTGAGAGATAAGTGTGTGTGAAAGCCGTCCTTAACCTAGCTTGTTGGGAACACAAAGATACTTTTCAGTTGCAAACTCCATTCCATACATATATATGGGGAGGTACTAGCTCCAACTCTGTTTTACAGTGAAAACTGCAGGAACTTCAAACCGGCACTAGGAAACAGACTGAGAAAGCAGAGAAAAATTGACACCTGCAACCCGTTCCCTTGGTGCTAGATGAACGAACGTCTCTCCACTAGCTCAGTTATGAGAGATAAGTGTGTGTGAAAGCCGTCCTTCACCTAGATTGTTGGGAACACAAAGTTTCTTTTCAGTTGCAAACCCCGATCCATACATATATATGTGGAGGTACTAGCTCCAAATCGGTTTTACAGTGAATACTTCAGGAACTTAAACCTGCACTAGGAAACAGACTGAGAAGCAGAGAAATAGTGTCTCCTGCAAACGGTTCCCTTGGTGCTAGATGAATGAACGTTTCTCCACTTGCTATGTTCTGAGAGATAATTGTGTGTGAAAACCGTCCTTCAACTAGCTTGTTGGGAACACAAAGTTTCTTTTCAGTTGCAAACTCCATTCCATACATATATATGGGGAGGTACTAGCTCCAACTCGGTTTTACATTGAAAACTGCAGGAACATCAAACCGGCACTAGGAAACAGACAGAGAAAGCAGAGAAAAAGTGTCTCCTGCAACCCGTTCCCTTGGTGCTAGATGAAAGAACGTCTCTCCACTTGCTCAGTTCTGAGAGATAAGTGTGTGTGTAAGCCGTCCTTCACCTAGCTTTTTGGGAACACAAAGTTTCTTTTCAGTTGCAAACTCCATTCCATACTTACATATGGGGAGGTACTAGCTCCAACTCGGTTTGACTGTGAAAACTGGAGGAACTTCAAACCGGCACTAGGAAACAGACTGAGAAAGCAGAGAAAATGTTTCTCCTGCAAACCGTTCCCTTGGTGCTAGATGAACGAACGTCTCTCCACTTGCTCAGTTCTGAGAGATATGTGTGTGTGAAAGCCGTCCTTCACCTAGCTTGTTGGGAACACAAAGTTTCTTTTCAGTTGCAAACTCCATTCCATACTTACATATGGGGAGGTACTAGCTCCAACTCGGTTTGACAGTGAAAACTGGAGGAACTTCAAACCGGCACTAGGAAACAGACTGAGAAAGCAGAGAAAATGTTTCTCCTGCAACCCGTTCCCTTGGTGCTAGATGAACGAACGTCTCTCCACTTGCTCAGTTCTGATAGATAAGTGTGTGTGAAAGCCGTCCTTCACCTAGCTTGTTGGGAACCAAAGTTTCTTTTCAGTTGCAAACAACATTTCCATACATATATATGGGGAGGTACTAGCTCCAACACGGTTTGACAGTGAAAACTGCAGGTACTTCAAACCGGCACTAGGAAACAGACTGAGAAAGAAGAGAATAAGTGACTCCTGCAACCCGTTCCCTTGGTGCTAGATGAACGAAAGTCTCTCCACTTGCTCAGTTATGAGAGACAAGTGTGTGTGTAAGCCGTCCTTCAACTAGCTTGTTGGGAACACAAAGTTTCTTTTCAGTTGCTAACTCCATTCCATACATATATATGGGGAGGTACAAGCTCCAACTCTGTTTTACAGTGAAAACTGCAGGAACTTCAAAACGGCACTAGGAAACAGACTGAGAAAGCAGAGAAAAAGTGTCTCCTGCAACCCGTTCCCTTGGTGCTAGATGAACGAACTGCTTTCCACTTGCTCAGTTCTGAGAGATAAGTGTGTGTGAAAGCCGTCCTTCACCAAGCTTGTTGGGAACACAAAGTTTCTTTTCAGTTGCAAACTCCGATCCATACATATATATGGGGAGGTTCTAGCTCCAAATCGGTTTTACAGTGAAAACTGCAGGAACTTCAAACCGGCACTAGGAAACAGACTGAGAAAGCAGAGAAAAAGTGTCTCCTGCAACCCGTTCCCTTGGTGCTAGATGAAGAACGTCTCTCCACTAGCTCAGTTATGAGAGATAAGTGTGTGTGAAAGCCGTCCTTCACCTAGCTTGTTGGGAACACAAAGTTTATTTTCAGATGCAAACTCCATTCCATACATATATATTGGGAGGTACTAGCTCGAACTCGGTTTTACAGTGAAAATTGCAGGAACCTCAAACCGGCACTAGGAAACAGACTGAAAAAGCAGAGAAATTGTGTCTCCTGCAACCCGTTCCCTTGGTGCTAGATGAACGAACGTCTCTCCACTTGCTCAGTTCTGAGAGTTAAATTTGTGTGAAAGCCGTCCTTCACCTAGCTTGTTGGGAACACAAAGTTTCTTTTCACTTGCAAACTCCATTCCTCACATATATATGTGGAGGTACAAGCTCCAACTCGGTTTTACAGTGAAAACTGCAGGTACTTCAAACCGGCACTAGGAAACAGACTGAGAAAGCAGAGAAAAAGTGTCTTCTGCAACCAGTTCCCTTGGTGCTAGATGAACGAAAGTCTCTCCACTAACTCAGTTATGAGAGATATGTGTGTGTGAAAGCCGTCCTTCACCTAGATTGTTGGGAACACAAAGCTTCTTTTCAGTTGTAAACCCCGATCCATAAATATATATTGGGAGGTACTAGCTCCAACTCGGTTTTACAGTGAAAACTGAAGGAACTTCAAACCGGCACTAGGAAACAGACTGAGAAAACAGAGAAAATGTGTCTCCTGCAACCCGTTCCCTTGGTGCTAGATGAACGAACGTCTCTCGACTTGCTCAGTTCTGAGAAATAAGTGTGTGTGAAAGCCGTCCTTCACTTAGCTTGTTGGGAACACAAAGTTTTTTTTCAGTTGCAAACTCCATTCCATACATATATATGGGGAGGTACTAGCTCCAACTCGGTTTTACAGTGAAAACTGGAGGAACTTCAAACCGGCACTAGGAAACAGACTGAGAAAGCAGAGAAAAAGTGTCTCCTGCAAACCGTTCCCTTGGTGCTAGATGAACGAACGTCTCTCCACTTGCTCAGTTCTGAGAGATATGTGTGTGTGAAAGCCGTCCTTCACATAGCTTGTTGGGAACACAAAGTTTCTTTTCAGTTGCAAACTACATTCCATACATATATATGGGGATGCACTAGCTCCAACTCTGTTTTACAGTGAAAACTGCAGGAACTTCAAACCGGCACTAGGAAACAGACTGAGAAAGCAGAGAAAAAGTGTCTCCTGCAACCCGTTCCCTTGGTGCTAGATGAATGAACGTCTATCCACTTGCTCAGTTCTGAGAGATAAGTGTGTGTGAAAGCCGTACTTCACCTAGCTTGTTGGGAACACAAAGTTTCTTTTCAGTTGCAAACTCCGATCCATACATATATATGGGGAGGTACTAGCTCCAACTCGGTTTTACAGTGAAAACTGCAGGAACTTCAAACCGGCACTAGGAAACAGACTGAGAAAGCAGAGAAAAAGTGTCTCCTGCAACCCGTTCCCTTGGTGCTAGATGAACGAACGTCTCTCCACTAGCTCAGTTTTGAGAGATAAGTGTGTGTGAAAGCCGTCCTTCACCTAGCTTGTTGGGAACACAAAGTTTCTTTTCAGTTGCAAACTCCATTCCATACATATATATTGAGAGGTAGTAGCTCCAACTCGGTTTCACAGTGAAAACTGCAGGAACTTCAAACCGGCACTAAGAAAGAGACTGAAAAAGCAGAGAAATTGTGTCTCCTGCAACCCGTTCCCTTGGTGCTAGATGAACGAACGTTTCTCCACTTGCTCAGTTCTGAGAGTTAAATTTGTGTGAAAGCCGTCCTTCACCTAGCTTGTTTGGAACACAAAGTTTCTTTTCACTTGCAAACTCCATTCCTCACATATATATGTGGAGGTACAAGCTCCAACTCGGTTTTACAGTGAAAACTGCAGGTACTTCAAACCGGCACTAGGAAACAGACTGAGAAAGCAGAGAAAAAGTGTCTCCTGCAACCCGTTCCCTTGGTGCTAGATGAACGAAAGTCTCTCCACTAGCTCAGTTATGAGAGATATGTGTGTGTGAAAGCCGTACTTCACCTAGAATGTTGGGAACACAAAGCTTCTTTTCAGTTGCAAACTCCGATCCATAAATATATATGGGGAGGTACTAGCTCCAACACGGTTTTACAGTGAAAACTGAAGGAACTTCAAACCGGCACTAGGAAACAGACTGAGAAAGCAGAGAAAAAGTGTCTCCTGCAACCCGTTCCCTTGGTGCTAGATGAACGAACGTCTCTCGACTTGCTCAGTTCTGAGAGATAAGTGTGTGTGAAAGCCGTCCTTCACTTATCTTGTTGGGAACACAAAGTATTTTTTCACTTGCAAACTCCATTCCATACATATATATGGGTAGGTACTAGCTCCAACACGGTTTTACAGTGAAAACTGGAGGAACTTCAAACCGGCACTAGGAAACAGACTGAGAAAGCAGAGAAAAAGTGTCTCCTGCAAACCGTTCCCTTGGTGCTAGATGAACGAAAGTCTCTCCACTTGCTCAGTTCTGAGAGATATGTGTGTGTGAAAGCCGTCCTTCACATAGCTTGTTGGGAACACAAAGTTTCTTTTCAGTTGCAAACTACATTCCATAAATATATATGGGGAGGCACTAGCTCCAACTCTGTTTTACAGTGAAAACTGCAGGAACTTCAAACAGGCACTAGGAAACAGACTGAGAAAGCAGAGAAAAAGTGTCTCCTGCAACCCGTTCCCTTGGTGCTAGATGAACGAACGTCTCTCCA
Organism: Camelus bactrianus; assembly: GCF_048773025.1. Lineage (NCBI taxonomy): Eukaryota > Metazoa > Chordata > Mammalia > Artiodactyla > Camelidae > Camelus > Camelus bactrianus. The sequence goes on along the minus strand of NC_133539.1, from coordinate 135,915,395 downwards.
CTTGCTCAGTTCTGAGAGATAAGTGTGTGTGAAAGCCGTCCTTCACCTAGCTTGTTGGGAACACAAAGTTTCTTTTCAGTTGCAAACTCCATTCCATACATATATATGGGGAGGTACTAGCTCCAACTCGGTTTTACAGTGAAAACTGCAGGAACTTCAAACTGGCACTACGAGACAGACTGAGAAAGAAGAGAAAAAGTGTCTCCTGCAAACCGTTCCATTGGTGCTAGATGAACGAACGTCTCTCCACTAGCTCAATTAAGAGTGATATGTGTGTGTGAAAGCCGTCCTTCACCTAGATTGTTGGGAACACAAAATTTGTTTTCAGTTGCACACTGCGATCCATACATATATATGGGGAGGTACTAGCTGCAACTCGGTTTTACATTGAAAACTGCAGGAACATCAAACCGGCACTAGGAAACAGACTGAGAAAGCAGAGAAATATTGTCACCTGCAATCCGTTCCCTTGGTGCTAGATGAACGAAAGTCTCTCCACTTGCTAAGTTCTGAGAGATAATTGTGAGTGAAAGCTGTCCTTCAACTACATTGTTGGGAACACAAAGTTTCTTTTCGGTTGCAAACTCCATTCCATACATATATATGGGGAGGTACAAGCTCCTATTAGGTTTTACAGTGAAAACTGCAGGAACTTCAAACGAGCACTAGGAAAAAGTCTGAGAAGCAGAGAAAAAGTGTCTCCTGCAACCCGTTCCTTTGGTGTTAGAAGAACGAACGTCTCTCCACTAGCTCAGTTATGAGAGATAAGTGTGTGTGAAAGCCGACCTTCACCTAGCTTGTTGGGAACACAAAGTTTACTATCAGTTGCAAAATCCATTCCATACATATATAAGGGGAGGTACAAGCTCAAACTTGGTTTTACAGTGAAAACTGCAGGAACTTCAAACCGGCACTAGGAAACAGACTGAGATAGCAGAGAAATAGTGTCTCCTGCATTCCGTTCCCTTTCTGCTAGATGAACGAACGTCTCTCCACTTGCTCAGTTCTGAGAGATAAGTGTGTGTGAAAGCCGTCCTTAACGTAGCTTGTTGGGAACACAAAGATACTTTTCAGTTGCAAACTCCATTCCATACATATATATGGGGAGGTACTAGCTCCAACTCTGTTTTACAGTGAAAACTGCAGGAACTTCAAACCGGCACTAGGAAACAGACTGAGAAAGCAGAGAAAAATTGACTCCTGCAACCCGTTCCCTTGGTGCTAGATGAACGAACGTCTCTCCACTAGCTCAGTTATGAGAGATAAGTGTGTGTGAAAGCCGTCCTTCACCTAGATTGTTGGGAACACAAAGTTTCTTTTCAGTTGCAAACCCCGATCCATACATATATATGGGGAGGTACTAGCTCCAACTCGGTTTTACAGTGAATACTGCAGGAACTTAAACCTGCACTAGGAAACAGACTGAGAAGCAGAGAAAAAGTGTCTCCTGCAACCGGTTCCCTTGGTGCTAGATGAATGAACGTCTCTCCACTTGCTATGTTCTGAGAGATAATTGTGTGTGAAAGCCGTCCTTCAACTAGCTTGTTGGGAACACAAAGTTTCTTTTCAGTTGCAAACTCCATTCCATACATATATATGGGGAGGTACTAGCTCCAACTCGGTTTTACATTGAAAACTGCAGGAACATCAAACCGGCACTAGGAAACAGACTGAGAAAGCAGAGAAAAAGTGTCTCCTGCAACCCGTTCCCTTGGTGCTAGATGAACGAACGTCTCTCCACTTGCTCAGTTCTGAGAGATAAGTGTGTGTGAAAGCCGTCCTTCACCTAGCTTGTTGGGAACACAAAGCTTCTTTTCAGTTGCAAACTCCGATCCATATATATATATATTTGGAGGTACTAGCTCCAACTCGGTTTTACAGTGAAAACTGAAGGAACTTCAAACCGGCACTAGGAAACAGACTGAGAAAGCAGAGAAAAATTGTCTCCTGCAACCCGTTCCCTTGGTGCCAGATGAACGAACGTCTCTCCACTTGCTCAGTTCTGAGAGATAAGTGTGTGTGAAAGCCGTCCTTCACTTAGCTTGTTGGGAACACAAAGTTTTTTTTCAGTTGCAAACTCCATTCCATACATATATATGGGGAGGTACTAGCTCCAACTCGGTTTAACAGTGAAAACTGCAGGAACTTCAAACCGGCACTAGGAAACAGACTGAGAAAGCAGAGAAAAAGTGTCTCCTGCAAACCGTTCCCTTGGTGCTAGATGAACGAATGTCTCTCCACTTGCTCAGTTCTGAGAGATATGTGTGTGTGAAAGTCGTCCTTCACATAGCTTGTTGGGAACACAAAGTTTCTTTTAAGTTGCAAACTACATTCCATACATATATATGGTGAGGCCCTAGCTCCAACACGGTTTTACAGTGAAAACTGCAGGAACTTCAAACCGGCACTAGGAAACAGCCTGAGAAAGCAGAGAAAAAGTGTCTCCTGCAACCCGTTCCCTTGGTGCTAGATGAACGAACGTCTCTCCACTTGCTCAGTTCTGAGAGATAAGTGTGTGTGAAATCCGTCCTTCACCTAGCTTGTTGGGAACACAAAGTTTCTTTTCAGTTGCAAACTCCATTCCATACATATATATGGGGAGGTACATATTCGAACTCCGTTTTACAGTGAAAACTGCAGGAACTTCAAACCGGCACTAGGAAACAGACTGAGAAGCAGAGAAAAAGTGTCTCCTGCAACCCGTTCCCTTGGTGCTAGATGAACGAACGTCTCTCCACTTGCTCAGTTCTGAGAGATAAGTGTGTGTGAAAGCCGTCCTTCACCTAGCTTGTTGGGAACACAAAGTTTCTTTTCAGTTGCAAACTCCATTCCATACATATTTATGGGGAGGTAGAAGCTCCAACTCGGTTTTACAGTGAAAACTGCAGTTACTTCAAACCGGCACTAGGAAACAGACTGAGAAAGCAGAGAAATAGTGTCTCCTGCAAACAGTTCCCTTGGTGCTAGATGAACGAACTTCTCTCCACTAGCTCAGTTATGAGAGATAATTGTGTGTGAAAGCCGTCCTTCACCTAGATTGTTGGGAACACAAAGTTTCTTTTCAGTTGAACTCCGATCCATATATATATATGGGGAGGTACACGCTCCAACTCGGTTTTACAGTGAAAACTGCAGGAACTTCAAACCGGCACTAGGAAACAGACTGAGAAGCAGGGAAAAAGTGTCTCCAGCAACACGTTCCCTTGGTGCTAGATGAACGAACGTCTCTCCACTTAATCAGTTCTGAGAGATATGTGTGTGTGAAAGCCGTACTTCACCTAGCTTGTTGGGAACACAAAGTTTCTTTTCAGTTGCTAACTCCATTCCATACATATATAAGGGGAGGTTCAAGCTCCAACTCGATTTTACAGTGAAATCTGCAGGAAATTCAAACTGGCACTTGGAAACAGACTGAGAAAGCAGAGAATAAGTGTCTCATGCAACCCGTTCCGTTGGATCTAGATGAACGAACGTCTCTCCCCTTGCTCAGTTCTGAGAGATAAGTGTGTGTGAAAGCCGTCCTTCACCTAGCTTGTTGGGAACACAAAGTTTCTTTTCAGTTGCAAACTCCATTCCATATATATATATTGGGAGGTACTAGCTCCAACTCGGTTTTACAGTGAAAACTGCAGGAACTTCAAACCGGCACTAGGAAACAGACTGAAAAAGCAGAGAAATTGTGTCTCCTGCAAACCGTTCCCTTGGTGCTAGATGAACGAACGTCTCTCCACTTGCTCAGTTCTGAGAGTTAAATTTGCGTGAAAGTCGTCCTTCACCTAGCTTGTTGGGAACACAAAGTTTCTTTTCACTTGCAAACTCCATTCCACACATATATATGTGGAGGTACAAGCTCCAACTCGGTTTTACAGTGTAAACTGCAGGTACTTCAAACCGGCACTAGGAAACAGACTGAGAAAGCAGAGAAATAGTGTCTCCTACAACCCGTTCCCTTGGTGCTAGATGAACGAAAGTCTCTCCACTAGCTCAGTTATGAGAGATAAGTATGTGTGAAAGCCGTCCTTCACCTAGATTGTTGGGAACACAAAGCTTCTTTTCAGTTGCAAGCTCCGATCCATATATATATATGGGGAGGTACAACCTCCAACTCGGTTTTACAGTGAAAACTGAAGGAACTTCAAACCGGCACTAGGAAACAGACTGAGAAAGCAGAGAAAAAGTGTCTCCTGCAACCCGTTCCCCTGGTGCTAGATGAACGAACGTCTCTCCACTTGCTCAGTTCTGAGAGATAAGTGTGTGTGAAAGCCGTCCTTCACTTAGCTTGTTGGGAACACAAAGATTTTTTTCAGTTGCAAACTCCATTCCATAAATATATATGGGGAGGTACTAGCTCCAACTCGGTTTTACAGTGAAAACTGCAGGAACTTCAAACCGGCACTAGGAAACAGACTGAGAAAGCAGAGAAAAAGTGTCTCCTGCAACCCGTTCCCTTGGTGCTAGATGAACGAACGTCTCTCCACTTGCTCAGTTCTGAGAGATAAGTGTGTGTGAAAGCCGTCCTTCACTTAGCTTGTTGGGAACACAAAGATTTTTTTCAGTTGCAAACTCCATTCCATAAATATATATGGGGAGGTACTAGCTCCAACTCGGTTTTACAGTGAAAACTGCAGGAACTTCAAACCGGCACTAGGAAACAGACTGAGAAAGCAGAGAAAAAGTGTCTCCTGCAAACCGTTCCCTTGGTGCTAGTTGAACGAACGTCTCTCCACTTGCTCAGTTCAGAGAGATATGTGTGTGTGAAAGCCGTCCTTCACATAGCTTGTTGGGAACACAAAGTTTGTTTCCAGTTGCAAACTGCGATCCATAAATATATATGGGGAGGTACTAGCTGCAACTCGGTTTTACAGTGAAACTGCAGGAACATCAAACCGGCACTAGGAAACAGACTGAGAAAGCAGAGAAATATTGGCACCTGCAATCCGTTCCCTTGGTGTTAGATGAACGAACGTCTCTCCACTTGCTATGTTCTGAGAAATAATTGTGTGTGAAAGCTGTCCTTCAACTACATTGTTGGGAACACAAAGTTTTTTTCGGTTGCAAACTCCATTCCATACATATATATGGGGAGGTACAAGCTCCAATTAGGTTTTACAGTGAAAACAGCAGGAACTTCAAACCGGCACTAGGAAACAGACTGAGAAGCAGAGAAAAAGTGTCTCCTGCAACCCGTTCCTTTGGTGCTAGATGAACGAACGTCTCTCCACTAGCTCAGTTATGAGAGATAAGTGTGTGTGAAAGCCGTCCTTCACCTAGATTGTTGGGAACACAAAGTTTCTTTTCAGTTGCAAACTCCATTCCATACATATATATGGGGAGGTTCTAGCTCCAACACGGTTTTACAGTGAAAACTGCAGGAACATCAAACCGGCACTAGAAAACAGACTGAGAAAGCAGAGAAAAAGTGTCTCCTGCAACCCGTTCCCTTGGTGCTAGATGAACGAACGTATCTCCACTAGCTCAGTTATGAGAGATAAGTGTGTGTGAATGCCGTCCTTCACCTAGATTGTTGGGAACACAAAGTTTCTTTTCAGTTGCTAACTCCATTCCATACATATATAAGGGGAGGTTCAAGCTCCAACTCGGCTTTACAGTGAAAACTGCAGGAAATTCAAACTGGCACTTGGAAACAGACTGAGAATGCAGAGAAAAAGTGTCTCCTGCAACCCGTTCCCTTGGTTCTAGATGAACGAACGTCTCTCCCCTTGCTCAGTTCTGAGAGATAAGTGTGTGTGAAAGCCGTCCTTCACCTAGCTTGTTGGGAACACAAAGTTTCTTTTCAGTTGCAAACTCCATTCCATATATATATATTGGGAGGTACTAGCTCCAACTCGGTTTTACAGTGAAAACTGCAGGAACTTCAAACCGGCACTAGGAAACAGACTGAAAAAGCAGAGAAATTGTGTCTCCTGCAAACCGTTCCCTTGGTGCTAGATGAACGAACGTCTCTCCACTTGCTCAGTTCTGAGAGTTAAATTTGCGTGAAAGTCGTCCTTCACCTAGCTTGTTGGGAACACAAAGTTTCTTTTCACTTGCTAACTCCATTCCACACATATATATGTGGAGGTACAAGCTCCAACTCGGTTTTACAGTGAAAACTGCAGGTACTTCAAACCGGCACTAGGAAACAGACTGAGAAAGCAGAGAAATAGTGTCTCCTACAACCCGTTCCCTTGGTGCTAGATGAACGAAAGTCTCTCCACTAGCTCAGTTATGAGAGATAAGTATGTGTGAAAGCCGTCCTTCACCTAGATTGTTGGGAACACAAAGCTTCTTTTCAGTTGCAAGCTCCGATCCATATATATATATGGGGAGGTACAACCTCCAACTCGGTTTTACAGTGAAAACTGAAGGAACTTCAAACCGGCACTAGGAAACAGACTGAGAAAGCAGAGAAAAAGTGTCTCCTGCAACCCGTTCCCCTGGTGCTAGATGAACGAACGTCTCTCCACTTGCTCAGTTCTGAGAGATAAGTGTGTGTGAAAGCCGTCCTTCACTTAGCTTGTTGGGAACACAAAGATTTTTTTCAGTTGCAAACTCCATTCCATAAATATATATGGGGAGGTACTAGCTCCAACTCGGTTTTACAGTGAAAACTGCAGGAACTTCAAACCGGCACTAGGAAACAGACTGAGAAAGCAGAGAAAAAGTGTCTCCTGCAACCCGTTCCCTTGGTGCTAGATGAACGAACGTCTCTCCACTTGCTCAGTTCTGAGAGATAAGTGTGTGTGAAAGCCGTCCTTCACTTAGCTTGTTGGGAACACAAAGATTTTTTTCAGTTGCAAACTCCATTCCATAAATATATATGGGGAGGTACTAGCTCCAACTCGGTTTTACAGTGAAAACTGCAGGAACTTCAAACCGGCACTAGGAAACAGACTGAGAAAGCAGAGAAAAAGTGTCTCCTGCAAACCGTTCCCTTGGTGCTAGATGAACGAACGTCTCTCCACTTGCTCAGTTCAGAGAGATATGTGTGTGTGAAAGCCGTCCTTCACATAGCTTGTTGGGAACACAAAGTTTGTTTCCAGTTGCAAACTGCGATCCATAAATATATATGGGGAGGTACTAGCTGCAACTCGGTTTTACAGTGAAACTGCAGGAACATCAAACCGGCACTAGGAAACAGACTGAGAAAGCAGAGAAATATTGGCACCTGCAATCCGTTCCCTTGGTGTTAGATGAACGAACGTCTCTCCACTTGCTATGTTCTGAGAAATAATTGTGTGTGAAAGCTGTCCTTCAACTACATTGTTGGGAACACAAAGTTTTTTTCGGTTGCAAACTCCATTCCATACATATATATGGGGAGGTACAAGCTCCAATTAGGTTTTACAGTGAAAACAGCAGGAACTTCAAACCGGCACTAGGAAACAGACTGAGAAGCAGAGAAAAAGTGTCTCCTGCAACCCGTTCCTTTGGTGCTAGATGAACGAACGTCTCTCCACTAGCTCAGTTATGAGAGATAAGTGTGTGTGAAAGCCGTCCTTCACCTAGATTGTTGGGAACACAAAGTTTCTTTTCAGTTGCAAACTCCATTCCATACATATATATGGGGAGGTACTAGCTCCAACACGGTTTTACAGTGAAAACTGCAGGAACATCAAACCGGCACTAGAAAACAGACTGAGAAAGCAGAGAAAAAGTGTCTCCTGCAACCCGTTCCCTTGGTGCTAGATGAACGAACGTATCTCCACTAGCTCAGTTATGAGAGATAAGTGTGTGTGAATGCCGTCCTTCACCTAGATTGTTGGGAACACAAAGCTTCTTTTCAGTTGCAAACTCCGATCCATACATATATATGGGGAGGTACTAGCTCCAACTCGGTTTTACAGTGAAAACTGCAGGTACTTCAAACCGGCAGTAGGAAACAGACTGAGAAAGCAGAGAAATAGTGTCTCCTGCAACCCGTTCCCTTGGTGCTAGATGAACGAACGTATCTCCACTAGCTCAGTTATGAGAGATAAGTGTGTGTGAATGCCGTCCTTCACCTAGATTGTTGGGAACACAAAGCTTCTTTTCAGTTGCAAACTCAGATCCATACATATATATGGGGAGGTACTAGCTCCAACTCGGTTTTACAGTGAAAACTGCAGGTACTTCAAACCGGCACTAGGAAACAGACTGAGAAAGCAGAGAAATAGTGTCTCCTGCAACCCGTTCCCTTGGTGCTAGATGAACGAAAGTCTCTCCACTAGAGCAGTTATGAGAGATAAGTGTGTGTGAAAGCCGTACTTCAACTTGCTTGTTGGGTACACAAAGTTTCTTTTCAGTTGCTAACTCCATTCCATACATATATAAGGGGAGGTTCAAGCTCCAACTCGGCTTTACAGTGAAAACTGCAGGAAATTCAAACTGGCACTTGGAAACAGACTGAGAAAGCAGAGAAAAAGTGTCTCCTGCAACCCGTTCCCTTGGTTCTAGATGAACGAACGTCTCTCCCCTTGCTCAGTTCTGAGAGATAAGTGTGTGTGAAAGCCGTCCTTCACCTAGCTTGTTGGGAACACAAAGTTTCTTTTCAGTTGCAAACTCCATTCCATACATATATATGGGGAGGTACAAGCTCCAACTCCGTTTTACAGTGAAAACTGCAGGAACTTCAAAGCGGCACTAGGAAACAGACTGAGAAGCAGAGAAAAAGTGTCACCTGCAACCCGTTCCATTGGTGCTAGATGAACGAACGTCTCTCCACTTGCTCAGTTCTGAGAGATAAGTGTGTGTGAAAGCCGTCCATCACCTAGCTTGTTGGGAACACAAAGTTTCTTTTCAGTTGCAAACTCCATTCCATACATATTTATGGGGAGGTAGAAGCTCCAACTCGGTTTTACAGTGAAAACTGCAGGAACATCAAACCGGCACTAGGAAACAGACTGAGAAAGCAGAGAAAAAGTGTCTCCTGCAACCCGTTCCCTTGGTGCTAGATGAACGAACGTATCTCCACTAGCTCAGTTATGAGAGATAAGTGTGTGTGAATGCCGTCCTTCACCTAGATTGTTGGGAACACAAAGCTTCTTTTCAGTTGCAAACTCCGATCCATATATATATATGGGGAGGTACTACCTCTAACTCGTTTTTACAGTGAAAACTGAAGGAACTTCTAACCGGCACTAGGAAACTGACTGAGAAGCAGAGAAAAAGTGTCTCCAGCAACACGTTCCCTTGGTGCTAGATGAACGAACTTCTCTCCACTTAATCAGTTCTGAGAGATATGTGTGTGTGAAAGCCGTACTTCAACTAGCTTGTTGGGTACACAAAATTTCTTTTCAGTTGCTAACTCCATTCCATACATATATAAGGGGAGGTTCAAGCTCCAACTCGGCTTTACAGTGAAAACTGCAGGAAATTCAAACTGGCACTTGGAAACAGACTGAGAATGCAGAGAAAAAGTGTCTCCTGCAACCCGTTCCCTTGGTTCTAGATGAACGAACGTCTCTCCCCTTGCTCAGTTCTGAGAGATAAGTGTGTGTGAAAGCCGTCCTTCACCTAGCTTGTTGGGAACACAAAGTTTCTTTTCAGTTGCAAACTCCATTCCATACATATATATGGGGAGGTACAAGCTCCAACTCCGTTTTACAGTGAAAACTGCAGGAACTTCAAACCGGCACTAGGAAACAGACTGAGAAGCAGAGAAAAAGTGTCACCTGCAACCCGTTCCCTTGGTGCTAGATGAACGAACGTCTCTCCACTTGCTCAGTTCTGAGAGATAAGTGTGTGTGAAAGCCGTCCTTCACCTAGCTTGTTGGGAACACAAAGTTTCTTTTCACTTGCTAACTCCATTCCATACATATTTATGGGGAGGTAGAAGCTCCAACTCGGTTTTACAGTGAAAACTGCAGGAACTTCAAACCGGCACTAGGAAACAGACTGAGAAAGCAGAGAAATAGTGTCTCCTGCAACCAGTTCCCTTGGTGCTAGATGAACGAACGTCTCTCCACTAGCTCAGTTATGAGAGATATTTGTGTGTGAAAGCCGTCCTTCACCTAGATTGTTGGGAACACAAAGTTACTTTTCAGTTGAAAACTCCGATCCATACATATATATGGGGAGGTACTAGTTCCAACTCGGTTTTACAGTGAAAACTGCAGGAACTTCAAACCGGCACTAGGAAACAGACTGAGAAGCAGGGAAAAAGTGTCTCCAGCAACACGTTCCCTTGGTGCTAGATGAACGAACGTCTCTCCACTTAATCAGTTCTGAGAGATATGTGTGTGTGAAAGCCGTACTTCACCTAACTTGTTGGGAACACAAAGTTTCTTTTCAGTTGCTAACTCCATTCCATATATATATAAGGGGAGGTTCAAGCTCCAACTCGATTTTACAGTGAAATCTGCAGGAAAATCAAACTGGCACTTGGAAACAGACTGAGAAAGCAGAGAATAAGTGTCTCCTGCAACCCGTTCCCTTGGTTCTAGATGAACGAACGTCTCTCCCCTTGCTCAGTTCTGAGAGATAAGTGTGTGTGAAAGCCGTCCTTCACCTAGCTTGTTGGGAACACAAAGTTTCTTTTCAGTTGCAAACTCCATTCCATACATATATATTGGGAGGTACTAGCTCGAACTCGGTTTTACAGTGAAAACTGCAGGAACCTCAAACCGGCACTAGGAAACAGACTGAAAAAGAAGAGAAATTGTGTCTCCTGCAAACCGTTCCCTTGGTGCTAGATGAACGAACGTCTCTCCACTTGCTCAGTTCTGAGAGATAAGTGTGTGTGAAAGCCGTCCTTCACTTAGCTTGTTGGGAACACAAAGATTTTTTTCAGTTGCAAACTCCATTCCATACATATATATGGGGAGGTACTAGCTTCAACTCGGTTTTACAGTGAAAACTGCAGGAACTTCAAACTGGCACTAGGAAACAGATTGAGAAAGCAGAGAAAAAGTGTCTCCTGCAAACCGTTCCCTTGGTGCTAGATGAACGAACGTCTCTCCACTTGCTCAGTTCTGAGAGATATGTGTGTGTGAAAGCCGTCCTTCACCTAGCTTGTTGGGAACACAAAGTTTCTTTTCAGTTGCAAACTACATTCCATACATATATATGGGGAGGCACTAGCTCCAACACGGTTTTACAGTGAAAACTGCAGGAACTTCAAACCGTCACTAGGAAACAGACTGAGAAAGCAGAGAAAAAGTGTCTCCTGCAACCCGTTACCTTGGTGCTAGATGAACGAACGTCTCTCCACTAGCTCAATTATGAGAGATAAATGTGTGTGAAAGCCGTCCTTCAACTAGATTTTTGGGAACACAAATTTTGTTTTCAGTTGCAACCTGCGATCCATACATATATATGGGGAGGTACTAGCTGCAACTCGGTTTTACAGTGAAACTGCAGGAACATCAAACCGGCACTAGGAAACAGACTGAGAAAGCAGAGAAATATTGTCACCTGCAATCCGTTCCCTTGGTGTTAGATGAACGAACGTCTCTCAACTTGCTAAGTTCTGAGAAATAATTGTGTGTGAAAGCTGTCCTTCAACTACATTGTTGGGAACACAAAGTTTTTTTCGGTTCCAAACTCCATTCCATACATATATATGGGGAGGTACAAGCTCCAATTAGGTTTTACAGTGAAAACAGCAGGAACTTCAAACCGGCACTAGGAAACAGACTGAGAAGCAGAGAAAAAGTGTCTCCTGCAACCCGTTCCTTTGGTGCTAGATGAACGAACGTCTCTCCACCAACTAAGTTATGAGAGATAAGTGTGTGTGAAAGCCGTCCTTCACCTAGATTGTTGGGAACACAAAGATTCTTTTCAGTTGCAAACTCCATTCCATACATATATATGGGGTGGTACTAGCTCCAACTCGGTTTTACAGTGAAAACTGCAGGAACATCAAACCGGCACTAGGAAACAGACTGAGAAAGCAGAGAAAAAGTGTCTCCTGCAACCAGTTCCCTTGGTGCTAGATGAACGAACGTATCTCCACTAGCTCAGTTATGAGAGATAAGTGTGTGTGAATGCCGTCCTTCACCTAGATTGTTGGGAACACAAAGCTTCTTTTCAGTTGCAAACTCCGATCCATAAATATATATGGGGAGGTACTAGCTCCAACTCGGTTTTACAGTGAAAACTGAAGGAACTTCAAACCGGCACTATGAAACAGACTGAGAAAGCAGAGAAAAAGTGTCTCCTGCAAACCGTTCCCTTGGTGCTAGATGAAGGAATGTCTCTCCACTTGCTCAGTTCTGAGAGATATGTGTGTGTGAATGTCGTCCTTCACATAGCTTGTTGGGAACACAAAGTTTCTTTTAAGTTGCAAACTACATTCCATACATATATATGGGGAGGCACTAGCTCCAACACGGTTTTACAGTGAAAACTGCAGGAACTTCAAACCGGCACTAGGAAACAGACTGAGAAAGCAGAGAAAAAGTGTCTCCTGCAACCCGTTCCCTTGGTGCTAGATGAACGAACGTCTCTACACTTGCTCAGTTCTGAGAGATAAGTGTGTGTGAAAGCCGTCCTTCACCTAGCTTGTTGGGAACACGAAGTTTCTTTTCAGTTGCAAACTCCATTCCATACATATATATGGGGAGGTAGAAGCTCCAACTCGGTTTTACAGTGAAAACTGCTGGAACTTCAAACCGGCACTAGGAAACAGACTGAGAAAGCAGAGAAAAGTTTCTCCTGCAACCCGTTCCCTTGGTGCTAGATGAACGAACGTCTCTCCACTTGCTCAGTTCTGAGAGATAAGTGTGTGTGAAAGCCGTCCTTCACTTGGCTTGTTGGGAACACAAAGTTTCTTTTCAGTTGCAAACTCCATTCCATACATATATATGGGGAGGTAGAAGCTCCAACTCGGTTTTACAGTGAAAACTGCAGGAACTTCAAACCGGCACTAGGAAACAGACTGAGAAAGCAGAGAAAAAGTATCTCCTGCAACCCGTTCCCTTGGTGCTAGATGAACGAACGTCTCTCCAATTGCTCAGTTCTGAGAGATAAGTGTGTGTGAAAGCCGTCCTTCACCTAGCTTGTAGGGAACACAACGTTTCTTTTCAGTTGCAAACTCTAATCCATACATATATATGGGGAGGTAGAAGCTCCAGCCCGGTTTTACAGTGAAAACTGCAGGAACTTCAAACCGGCACTAGGAAACAGACTGAGAAAGCCGAGAAAAAGTGTCTCCTGCAACCCGTTCCCTTGGTGCTAGATGAACGAACGTCTCTCCACTTGCTCATTTCTGAGAGATAAGTGTGTGTGAAAGCCGTCCTTCACCTAGCTTGTTGGGAACACAAAGTTTCTTTTCAGTTGCAAACTCCATTCCATACATATATATGGGGAGGTACTAGCTCCAACACGGTTTTACACTGAAAACTGCAGGAACTTCAAACCGGCACTAAGAAACAGACTGAGAAAGCAGAGAAAAAGTATCTCCTGCAACCCGTTCCCTTGGTGCTAGATGAACGAACGTCTCTCCAATTGCTCAGTTCTGAGAGATAAGTGTGTGTGAAAGCCGTCCTTCACCTAGCTTGTAGGGAACACAAAGTTTCTTTTCAGTTGCAAACTCTAATCCATACATATATATGGGGAGGTAGAAGCTCCAACCCGGTTTTACAGTGAAAACTGCAGGAACTTCAAACCGGCACTAGGAAACAGACTGAGAAAGCAGAGAAAATGTGTCTCCTGCAACCCTTTCCTTTGGTGCTAGATGAACGAACGTCTCTCCACTTGCTCATTTCTGAGAGATAAGTGTGTGTGAAAGCCGTCCTTCACCTAGCTTGTTGGGAAAACAAAGTTTCTTTTCAGTTGCAAACTCCATTCGATACATATATATGGGGAGGTAGAAGCTCCAACTCGGTTTTACAGTGAAAACTGCAGGAACTTCAAACCGGCACTAGGAAACAGACAGAGAAAGCAGAGTAAAGTGTCCCCTGCAACCCGTTCCCTTGGTGCTAGATGAACGAACGTCTCTCTACTTGCTCAGTTCTGAGAGATAGGTGTGCGTGAAAGCCATCCTTCACCAAGCTTGTTGTGAACACAAAGTTTCTTTTCAGTTGCAAACTCCATTCCATACATATATATGGGGAGGTACTGGCTCCAACTCGGTTTTACAGTGTAAACTGGAGGAACTTCAAACCGGCACTAGGAAACAGACTGAGAAAGCAGAGAAAAAGTGTCTCCTGCAACCCGTTCCGTTGGTGCTAGATGAACGAACGTCTCTCCACTTGCTCTGTTCTGAGAGATAAGTGTGTGTGAAAGCCGTCCTTCACCTAGCTTGTTGGGAACACAAAGTTTCTTTTCAGTTGCAAACTCCATTCCATACATATATATGGGGGAGTAGAAGCTCCAACTATTTTTTTACAGTGAAAACTGCAGGAACTTCAAACCGGCACTAGGAAACAGACTGAGAAAGCAGAGAAATAGTGTCTCCTGCAACCCGTTCCCTTGGTGCTAGATGAACGATCGTCTCTCCCCTTGCTCAGTTCTGAGAGAAAAGTGTGTGTGAAAGCCGTCCTTCACCTAGATTGTTGGGAACACAAAGTTCCTTTTCAGTTGCAAACTCCATTCCATACATATATATGGGGAGGTACTAGCTCCAACTCGGTTTTACAGTGAAAACTGGAGGAACTTCAAACCGGCACTAGGAAACAGACTGAGAAAGCAGAGAAAAAGTGTCTCCTGCTACCCGTTCCGTTGGTGCTAGATGAACGAACGTCTCTCCACTTGCTCAGTTCTGAGAGATAAGTGTGTGTGAAAGCCGTCCTTCACCTAGCTTGTTCGGAACACAAAGTTTCTTTTCAGTTGCAAAATCCATTCCATACATATATATGGGGAGGTAGAAGCTCCAACTCGGTTTTACAGTGAAAACTGCAGGAACTTCAAACCGGCACTAGGAAACAGACAGAGAAAGCAGAGTAAAGTGTCCCCTGCAACCCGTTCCCTTGGTGCTAGATGAACGATCGTCTCTCTACTTGCTCAGTTCTGAGAGATAGGTGTGTGTGAAAGCCGTCCTTCACCTAGCTTGTTGTGAACACAGTTTCTTTTCAGTTGCAAACCCCATTCCATACATATATATGGGGAAGTACTAGCTCCAACTCGGTTTTACAGTGAAAACTGCAGGAACTTCAAACCGGCACTAGGAAACAGACTGAGAAAGCAGAGAAAAAGTGTCTCCTGCAACCCGTTCCCTTGGTGCTAGATGAACGAACGTCTCTCCACTTGCTCTGTTCTGAGAGATAGGTGTGTGTGAAAGCCGTACTTCACCTAGCTTGTTGGGAACACAAAGTTTCTTTTCAGTTGCAAACTCCATTCCATACATATATAAGGGGGAGTAGAAGCTCCAACCCTTTTTTTACAGTGAAAACAGCAGGAAGTTCAAACCGGCCCTAGGAAACAGACTGAGAAAGCAGAGAAAAAGTTTCTCCTGCAACCCGTTCCCTTGGTGCTAGATGAACGAACGTCTCTCCACTTGCTCAGTTCTGAGAGATAAGTGTGTGTGAAAGCCGTCCTTCACCTAGCTTGTTGGGAAAACAAAGTTTCTTTTCAGTTGCAAACTCCATTCCATACATATATATGGGGAGGTACTAGCTCCAACTCGGTTTTACAGTGAAAACTGCAGGAACTTCAAACCGGCACTAGGAAACAGACTGAGAAAGCAGAGAAAAAGTATCTCCTGCAACCCGTTCCCTTGGTGCTAGATGAACGAAAGTCTCTCCAATAACTCAGTTCTGAGAGATAAGTGTGTGTGAAAGCCGTCCTTCACCTAGCTTGTAGGGAACACAAAGTTTCTTTTCAGTTGCAAACTCTAATCCATACATATATATGGGGATGTAGAAGCTCCAGCCCGGTTTTACAGTGAAAACTGCAGGAACTTCAAACCGGCACTAGGAAACAGACTGAGAAAGCAGAGAAAAAGTGTCTCCTGCAACCCGTTCCTTTGGTGCTAGATGAACGAACGTCTCTCCACTTGCTCATTTCTGAGAGATAAGTGTGTGTGAAAGCCGTCCTTCACCTAGCTTGTTGGGAACACAAAGTTTCTTTTCAGTTGCAAACTAGATATCCATACATATATATGGGGAGGTACTAGCTCCAACTCGGTTTTACAGTGAAAACTGCAGGAACTTCAAACCGGCACTAGGAAACAGACTGAGAATGCTGAGAAAAAGTGTCTCCTGCAACCCGTTCACTTGGTGCTAGATGAACGAACGTCTCTCCACTTGCTCAGTTCTGAGAGATAAGTGTGTGTGAAAGCCGTCCTTCACCTAGCTTGTAGGGAACACAAAGTTTCTTTTCAGTTGCAAACTCTAATCCATACATATATATGGGGAGGTAGAAGCTCCAACCCGGTTTTACAGTGAAAACTGCAGGAACTTCAAACCGGCACTAGGAAACAGACTGAGAAAGCAGAGAAAAAGTGTCTCCTGCAACCCTTTCCTTTGGTGCTAGATGAACGAACGTCTCTCCACTTGCTCATTTCTGAGATATAAGTGTGTGTGAAAGCCGTCCTTCACCTAGCTTGTTGGGAAAACAAAGTTTCTTTTCAGTTGCAAACTCCATTCGATACATATATATGGGGAGGTAGAAGCTCCAACTCGGTTTTACAGTGAAAACTGCAGGAACTTCAAACCGGCACTATGAAACAGACAGAGAAAGCAGAGTAAAGTGTCCCCTGCAACCCGTTCCCTTGGTGCTAGATGAACGAACGTCTCTCTACTTGCTCAGTTCTGAGAGATAGGTGTGCGTGAAAGCCGTCCTTCACCTAGCTTGTTGTGAACACAAAGTTTCTTTTCAGTTGCAAACCCCATTCCATACATATATATGGGGAGGTACTAGCTCCAACTCGGTTTTACAGTGAAAACTGCAGGAACTTCAAACCGGCACTAGGAAACAGACTGAGAAAGCAGAGAAAAAGTGTCTCCTGCAACCCATTCCCTTGGTGCTAGATGAACGAACGTCTCTCCACTTGCTCTGTTCTGAGAGATAGGTGTGTGTGAAAGCCGTCCTTCACCTAGCTTGTTGGGAACACAAAGTCTCTTTTCAGTTGCAAACTCCATTCCATACATATATATGGGTGAGTAGAAGCTCCAACACTTTTTTTACAGTGAAAACTGCAGGAACTTCAAACCGGCACTAGGAAACAGACTGAGAAAGCAGAGAAAAAGTGTCTCTTGCAATCCGGTCCCTTGGTGCTAGATGAACGAACGTCTCTCCCCTTGCTCAGATCTGAGAGATATGTGTGTGTGAAAGCCGTCCTTAACCTAGCTTGTTGTGAACACAAAGTTTCTTTTCAGTTGCAAACTCCATTCCATACATATATATGGGGAGGTCCTGGCTCCAACACTATTTTACAGTGAAAACTGGAGGAACTTCAAACCGGCACTAGGAAACAGACTGAGAAAGCAGAGAAAAAGTGTCTCCTGCAACCCGTTCCGTTGGTGCTAGATGAACGAACGTCTCTCCACTTGCTCAGTTCTGAGAGATAAGTGTGTGTGAAAGCCGTCCTTCACCTAGCTTGTTGGGAACACAAAGTTTCTTTTCAGTTGCAAACTCCATTCCATACATATATATGGGGGAGTAGAAGCTCCAACTATTTTTTTACAGTGAAAACTGCAGGAACTTCAAACCGGCACTACGAAACAGACTGAGAAAGCAGAGAAAAAGTGTCTCCTGCAACCCGTTCCCTTGGTGCTAGATGAACGATCGTCTCTCCCCTTGCTCAGTTCTGAGAGATAAGTGTGTGTGAAAGCCGTCCTTCACCTAGATTGTTGGGAACACAAAGTTTCTTTTCAGTTGCAAACTCCATTCCATAAATATATATGGGGAGGTACTAGCTCCAACTCGGTTTTACACTGAAAACTGGAGGAAATTCAAACCGGCACTAGGAAACAGACTGAGAAAGCAGAGAAAAAGTGTCTCCTGCTACCCGTTCCGTTGGTGCTAGATGAACGAACGTCTCTCCACTTGCTCAGTTCTGAGAGATAAGTGTGTGTGAAAGCCGTCCTTCACCTAGCTTGTTCGGAACACAAAGTTTCTTTTCAGTTGCAAAATCCATTCCATACTTATATATGGGGAGGTAGAAGCTCCAACTCGGTTTTACAGTGAAAACTGCAGGAACTTCAAACCGGCACTAGGAAACAGACAGAGAAAGCAGAGTAAAGTGTCCCCTGCAACCCGTTCCCTTGGTGCTAGATGAACGATCGTCTCTCTACTTGCTCAGTTCTGAGAGATAGGTGTGTGTGAAAGCCGTCCTTCACCTAGCTTGTTGTGAACACAGTTTCTTTTCAGTTGCAAACCCCATTCCATACATATATATGGGGAGGTACTAGCTCCAACTCGGTTTTACAGTGAAAACTGCAGGAACTTCAAACCGGCACTAGGAAACAGACTGAGAAAGCAGAGAAAAAGTGTCTCCTGCAACCCATTCCCTTGGTGCTAGATGAACGAACGTCTCTCCACTTGCTCTGTTCTGAGAGATAGGTGTGTGTGAAAGCCGTCCTTCACCTAGCTTGTTGGGAACACAAAGTCTCTTTTCAGTTGCAAACTCCATTCCATACATATATATGGGTGAGTAGAAGCTCCAACACTTTTTTTACAGTGAAAACTGCAGGAACTTCAAACCGGCACTAGGAAACAGACTGAGAAAGCAGAGAAAAAGTGTCTCTTGCAATCCGGTCCCTTGGTGCTAGATGAACGAACGTCTCTCCCCTTGCTCAGATCTGAGAGATATGTGTGTGTGAAAGCCGTCCTTAACCTAGCTTGTTGTGAACACAAAGTTTCTTTTCAGTTGCAAACTCCATTCCATACATATATATGGGGAGGTCCTGGCTCCAACACTATTTTACAGTGAAAACTGGAGGAACTTCAAACCGGCACTAGGAAACAGACTGAGAAAGCAGAGAAAAAGTGTCTCCTGCAACCCGTTCCGTTGGTGCTAGATGAACGAACGTCTCTCCACTTGCTCAGTTCTGAGAGATAAGTGTGTGTGAAAGCCGTCCTTCACCTAGCTTGTTGGGAACACAAAGTTTCTTTTCAGTTGCAAACTCCATTCCATACATATATATGGGGGAGTAGAAGCTCCAACTATTTTTTTACAGTGAAAACTGCAGGAACTTCAAACCGGCACTACGAAACAGACTGAGAAAGCAGAGAAAAAGTGTCTCCTGCAACCCGTTCCCTTGGTGCTAGATGAACGATCGTCTCTCCCCTTGCTCAGTTCTGAGAGATAAGTGTGTGTGAAAGCCGTCCTTCACCTAGATTGTTGGGAACACAAAGTTTCTTTTCAGTTGCCAACTCCATTCCATAAATATATATGGGGAGGTACTAGCTCCAACTCGGTTTTACACTGAAAACTGGAGGAAATTCAAACCGGCACTAGGAAACAGACTGAGAAAGCAGAGAAAAAGTGTCTCCTGCTACCCGTTCCGTTGGTGCTAGATGAACGAACGTCTCTCCACTTGCTCAGTTCTGAGAGATAAGTGTGTGTGAAAGCCGTCCTTCACCTAGCTTGTTCGGAACACAAAGTTTCTTTTCAGTTGCAAAATCCATTCCATACTTATATATGGGGAGGTAGAAGCTCCAACTCGGTTTTACAGTGAAAACTGCAGGAACTTCAAACCGGCACTAGGAAACAGACAGAGAAAGCAGAGTAAAGTGTCCCCTGCAACCCGTTCCCTTGGTGCTAGATGAACGATCGTCTCTCTACTTGCTCAGTTCTGAGAGATAGGTGTGTGTGAAAGCCGTCCTTCACCTAGCTTGTTGTGAACACAGTTTCTTTTCAGTTGCAAACCCCATTCCATACATATATATGGGGAGGTACTAGCTCCAACTCGGTTTTACAGTGAAAACTGCAGGAACTTCAAACCGGCACTAGGAAACAGACTGAGAAAGCAGAGAAAAAGTGTCTCCTGCAACCCGTTCCCTTGGTGCTAGATGAACGAACGTCTCTCCACTTGCTCTGTTCTGAGAGATAGGTGTGTGTGAAAGCCGTCCTTCACCTAGCTTGTTGGGAACACAAAGTTTCTTTTCAGTTGCAAACTCCATTCCATACATATATATGGGGGAGTAGAAGCTCCAACCCTTTTTTTACAGTGAAAACAGCAGGAACTTCAAACCGGCCCTAGGAAACAGACTGAGAAAGCAGAGAAAAAGTGTCTCCTGCAACCCTTTCCCTTGGTGCTAGATGAACGAACGTCTCTCCACTTGCTCAGTTCTGAGAGATAAGTGTGTGTGAAAGCCGTCCTTCAACTAGCTTGTTGGGAACACAAAGTTTCTTTTCAGTTGCAAACTCCATTCCATACATATATATGGGGAGGAAATAGCTCCAACTCGTTTTTACAGTGAAAACTGCAGGAACTTCATACCGGCACTAGGAAACAGACTGAGAAGCAGAGAAAAAGTGTCTCCTGCAACCCGTTCCATTGGTGCTAGATGAACGAACGTCTCTCCACTTGCTCAGTTCTGAGAGATAAGTGTGTGTGAAAGCCGTACTTCACCTAGCTTGTTGGGAACACAAAATTTCTTTTCAGTTGCAAACTCCATTCCATACATATATATGGGGAGGTAGAAGCTCCAACTCGGTTTTACAGTGAAAACTGCAGGAACTTCAAACCGGCACTAGGAAACAGACTGAGAAAGCAGAGAAAAAGAGTCTCCTGCAACCCGTTCCCTTGGTGCTAGATGAACGAACGTCTCTCCACTTGCTCAGTTCTGAGAGATAAGTGTGTGTGAAAGCCGTCCTTCACCTAGCTTGTTGGGAACACAAAGTTTCTTTTCAGTTGCAAACTCCATTCCATACATATATATGGGGAGGTAGAAGCTCCAACTCGATTTTACAGTGAAAACTGCAGGAACTTCAAACCAGCACTAGGAAACAGACTGAGAAAGCAGAGAAATAGTGACTCCTGCAACCCGTTCACTTGGTGCTAGATGAACGAACGTATCTCCCCTTGCTCAGTTCTGAGAGATAAGTGTGTGTGAAAGCCGTCCTTCACCTAGCTTGTTGGGAACACAAAGTTTCTTTTCAGTTGCAAACTCCATTCCATACATATATATGGGGAGGTAGAAGCTCCAACTCGGTTTTACAGTGAAAACTGCAGGAACTTCAAACCGGCACTAGGAAACAGACTGAGAAAGCAGAGAAAAAGTGTCTCCTGCAACCCGTTCCCTTGGTGCTAGATGAACGAACGTCTCTCCACTTGCTCAGTTCTGAGAGATAAGTGTGTGTGAAAGCCGTCCTTCACCTAGCTTGTTGGGAACACAAAGTTTCTTTTCAGTTGCAAACTCCAATCCATACATATATATGGGGAGGTCCTGGCTCCAACACTATTTTACAGTGAAAACTGGAGGAACTTCAAACCGGCACTAGGAAACAGACTGAGAAAGCAGAGAAAAAGTGTCTCCTGCAACCCGTTCCGTTGGTGCTAGATGAACGAACGTCTCTCCACTTGCTCAGTTCTGAGAGATAAGTGTGTGTGAAAGCCGTCCTTCACCTAGCTTGTTGGGAACACAAAGTTTCTTTTCAGTTGCAAACTCCATTCCATACATATATATGGGGGAGTAGAAGCTCCAACTATTTTTTTACAGTGAAAACTGCAGGAACTTCAAACCGGCACTACGAAACAGACTGAGAAAGCAGAGAAAAAGTGTCTCCTGCAACCCGTTCCCTTGGTGCTAGATGAACGATCGTCTCTCCCCTTGCTCAGTTCTGAGAGATAAGTGTGTGTGAAAGCCGTCCTTCACCTAGATTGTTGGGAACACAAAGTTTCTTTTCAGTTGCAAACTCCATTCCATAAATATATATGGGGAGGTACTAGCTCCAACTCGGTTTTACACTGAAAACTGGAGGAAATTCAAACCGGCACTAGGAAACAGACTGAGAAAGCAGAGAAAAAGTGTCTCCTGCTACCCGTTCCGTTGGTGCTAGATGAACGAACGTCTCTCCACTTGCTCAGTTCTGAGAGATAAGTGTGTGTGAAAGCCGTCCTTCACCTAGCTTGTTCGGAACACAAAGTTTCTTTTCAGTTGCAAAATCCATTCCATACTTATATATGGGGAGGTAGAAGCTCCAACTCGGTTTTACAGTGAAAACTGCAGGAACTTCAAACCGGCACTAGGAAACAGACAGAGAAAGCAGAGTAAAGTGTCCCCTGCAACCCGTTCCCTTGGTGCTAGATGAACGATCGTCTCTCTACTTGCTCAGTTCTGAGAGATAGGTGTGTGTGAAAGCCGTCCTTCACCTAGCTTGTTGTGAACACAGTTTCTTTTCAGTTGCAAACCCCATTCCATACATATATATGGGGAGGTACTAGCTCCAACTCGGTTTTACAGTGAAAACTGCAGGAACTTCAAACCGGCACTAGGAAACAGACTGAGAAAGCAGAGAAAAAGTGTCTCCTGCAACCCGTTCCCTTGGTGCTAGATGAACGAACGTCTCTCCACTTGCTCTGTTCTGAGAGATAGGTGTGTGTGAAAGCCGTCCTTCACCTAGCTTGTTGGGAACACAAAGTTTCTTTTCAGTTGCAAACTCCATTCCATACATATATATGGGGGAGTAGAAGCTCCAACCCTTTTTTTACAGTGAAAACAGCAGGAACTTCAAACCGGCCCTAGGAAACAGACTGAGAAAGCAGAGAAAAAGTGTCTCCTGCAACCCTTTCCCTTGGTGCTAGATGAACGAACGTCTCTCCACTTGCTCAGTTCTGAGAGATAAGTGTGTGTGAAAGCCGTCCTTCAACTAGCTTGTTGGGAACACAAAGTTTCTTTTCAGTTGCAAACTCCATTCCATACATATATATGGGGAGGAAATAGCTCCAACTCGTTTTTACAGTGAAAACTGCAGGAACTTCATACCGGCACTAGGAAACAGACTGAGAAGCAGAGAAAAAGTGTCTCCTGCAACCCGTTCCATTGGTGCTAGATGAACGAACGTCTCTCCACTTGCTCAGTTCTGAGAGATAAGTGTGTGTGAAAGCCGTACTTCACCTAGCTTGTTGGGAACACAAAATTTCTTTTCAGTTGCAAACTCCATTCCATACATATATATGGGGAGGTAGAAGCTCCAACTCGGTTTTACAGTGAAAACTGCAGGAACTTCAAACCGGCACTAGGAAACAGACTGAGAAAGCAGAGAAAAAGAGTCTCCTGCAACCCGTTCCCTTGGTGCTAGATGAACGAACGTCTCTCCACTTGCTCAGTTCTGAGAGATAAGTGTGTGTGAAAGCCGTCCTTCACCTAGCTTGTTGGGAACACAAAGTTTCTTTTCAGTTGCAAACTCCATTCCATACATATATATGGGGAGGTAGAAGCTCCAACTCGATTTTACAGTGAAAACTGCAGGAACTTCAAACCAGCACTAGGAAACAGACTGAGAAAGCAGAGAAATAGTGACTCCTGCAACCCGTTCACTTGGTGCTAGATGAACGAACGTATCTCCCCTTGCTCAGTTCTGAGAGATAAGTGTGTGTGAAAGCCGTCCTTCACCTAGCTTGTTGGGAACACAAAGTTTCTTTTCAGTTGCAAACTCCATTCCATACATATATATGGGGAGGTAGAAGCTCCAACTCGGTTTTACAGTGAAAACTGCAGGAACTTCAAACCGGCACTAGGAAACAGACTGAGAAAGCAGAGAAAAAGTGTCTCCTGCAACCCGTTCCCTTGGTGCTAGATGAACGAACGTCTCTCCACTTGCTCAGTTCTGAGAGATAAGTGTGTGTGAAAGCCGTCCTTCACCTAGCTTGTTGGGAACACAAAGTTTCTTTTCAGTTGCAAACTCCAATCCATACATATATATGGGGAGGTACTAGCTCCAACTCGGTTTTACAGTGAAAACTGCAGGAACTTCAAACCGGCACTAGGAAACAGACTGAGAAAGCAGAGAAAAAGTGTCTCCTGCAACCCGTTCCCTTGGTGCTAGATGAACGAACGTCTCTCCACTTGCTCAGTTCTGAGAGATATGTGTGTGTGAAAGCCGTCCTTCACCTAGCTTGTTGGGAACACAAAGTTTCTTTTCAGTTGCAAACTCAATTCCATACATATATATGGGGAGGTAGAAGCTCCAACTCGGTTTTACAGTGAAAACTGCAGGAACTTCAAACCGGCACTACGAAACAGACTGAGAAAGCAGAGAAAAAGTGTCTCCTGCAACCCGTTCCCTTGGTGCTAGATGAACGATCGTCTCTCCCCTTGCTCAGTTCTGAGAGATAAGTGTGTGTGAAAGCCGTCCTTCACCTAGATTGTTGGGAACACAAAGTTTCTTTTCAGTTGCAAACTCCATTCCATAAATATATATGGGGAGGTACTAGCTCCAACTCGGTTTTACACTGAAAACTGGAGGAACTTCAAACCGGCACTAGGAAACAGACTGAGAAAGCAGAGAAAAAGTGTCTCCTGCTACCCGTTCCGTTGGTGCTAGATGAACGAACGTCTCTCCACTTGCTCAGTTCTGAGAGATAAGTGTGTGTGAAAGCCGTCCTTCACCTAGCTTGTTCGGAACACAAAGTTTCTTTTCAGTTGCAAAATCCATTCCATACATATATATGGGGAGGTAGAAGCTCCAACTCGGTTTTACAGTGAAAACTGCAGGAACTTCAAACCGGCACTAGGAAACAGACAGAGAAAGCAGAGTAAAGTGTCCCCTGCAACCCGTTCCCTTGGTGCTAGATGAACGATCGTCTCTCTACTTGCTCAGTTCTGAGAGATAGGTGTGTGTGAAAGCCGTCCTTCACCTAGCTTGTTGTGAACACAGTTTCTTTTCAGTTGCAAACCCCATTCCATACATATATATGGGGAGGTACTAGCTCCAACTCGGTTTTACAGTGAAAACTGCAGGAACTTCAAACCGGCACTAGGAAACAGACTGAGAAAGCAGAAAAAAAGTGTCTCCTGCAACCCGTTCCCTTGGTGCTAGATGAACGAACGTCTCTCCACTTGCTCTGTTCTGAGAGATAGGTGTGTGTGAAAGCCGTCCTTCACCTAGCTTGTTGGGAACACAAAGTTTCTTTTCAGTTGCAAACTCCATTCCATACATATATATGGGGGAGTAGAAGCTCCAACACTTTTTTTACAGTGAAAACAGCAGGAACTTCAAACCGGCCCTAGGAAACAGACTGAGAAAGCAGAGAAAATGTGTCTCCTGCAACCCTTTCCCTTGGTGCTAGATGAACGAACGTCTCTCCACTTGCTCAGTTCTGAGAGATAAGTGTGTGTGAAAGCCGTCCTTCAACTAGCTTGTTGGGAACACAAAGTTTCTTTTCAGTTGCAAACTCCATTCCATACATATATATGGGGAGGTAATAGCTCCAACTCGTTTTTACAGTGAAAACTGCAGGAACTTCATACCGGCACTAGGAAACAGACTGAGAAGCAGAGAAAAAGTGTCTCCTGCAACCCGTTCCATTGGTGCTAGATGAACGAACGTCTCTCCACTTGCTCAGTTCTGAGAGATAAGTGTGTGTGAAAGCCGTACTTCACCTAGCTTGTTGGGAACACAAAATTTCTTTTCAGTTGCAAACTCCATTCCATACATATATATGGGGAGGTAGAAGCTCCAACTCGGTTTTACAGTGAAAACTGCAGGAACTTCAAACCGGCACTAGGAAACAGACTGAGAAAGCAGAGAAAAAGAGTCTCCTGCAACCCGTTCCCTTGGTGCTAGATGAACGAACGTCTCTCCACTTGCTCAGTTCTGAGAGATAAGTGTGTGTGAAAGCCGTCCTTCACCTAGCTTGTTGGGAACACAAAGTTTCTTTTCAGTTGCAAACTCCATTCCATACATATATATGGGGAGGTAGAAGCTCCAACTCGATTTTACAGTGAAAACTGCAGGAACTTCAAACCAGCACTAGGAAACAGACTGAGAAAGCAGAGAAATAGTGACTCCTGCAACCCGTTCACTTGGTGCTAGATGAACGAACGTCTCTCCACTTGCTCAGTTCTGAGAGATAAGTGTGTGTGAAAGCCGTCCTTCACTTAGCTTGTTGGGAACACAAAGTTTCTTTTCAGTTGCAAACTCCATTCCATACATATATATGGGGAGGTAGAAGCTCCAACTCGGTTTTACAGTGAAAACTGCAGGAACTTCAAACCGGCACTAGGAAACAGACTGAGAAAGCAGAGAAAAAGTGTCTCCTGCAACCCGTTCCCTTGGTGCTAGATGAACGAACGTCTCTCCACTTGCTCAGTTCTGAGAGATAAGTGTGTGTGAAAGCCGTCCTTCACCTAGCTTGTTGGGAACACAAAGTTTCTTTTCAGTTGCAAACTCCAATCCATACATATATATGGGGAGGTACTAGCTCCAACTCGGTTTTACAGTGAAAACTGCAGGAACTTCAAACCGGCACTAGGAAACAGACTGAGAAAGCAGAGAAAAAGTGTCTCCTGCAACCCGTTCCCTTGGTGCTAGATGAACGAACGTCTCTCCACTTGCTCAGTTCTGAGAGATATGTGTGTGTGAAAGCCGTTCTTCACCTAGCTTGTTGGGAACACAAAGTTTCTTTTCAGTTGCAAACTCCATTCCATACATATATATGGGGAGGTAGAAGCTCCAACTCGGTTTTACAGTGAAAACTGCAGGAATTTCAAACCGGCACTAGGAAAAAGACTGAGAAAGCAGAGAAAAAGTATCTCCTGCAACCAGTTCCCTTGGTGCTAGATGAACGAACGTCTCTCCAATTGCTCAGTTCTGAGAGATAAGTGTGTGTGAAAGCCGTCCTTCACCTAGCTTGTAGGGAACACAAAGTTTCTTTTCAGTTGCAAACTCTAATCCATACATATATATGGGGAGGTAGAAGCTCCAACCCGGTTTTACAGTGAAAACTGCAGGAACTTCAAACCGGCACTAGGAAACAGACTGAGAAAGCAGAGAAAAAGTGTCTCCTGCAACCCGTTCCTTTGGTGCTAGATGAACGAACGTCTCTCCACTTGCTCATTTCTGAGAGATAAGTGTGTGTGAAAGCCGTCCTTCACCTAGCTTGTTGGGAACACAAAGTTTCTTTTCAGTTGCAAACTCCATTCGATACATATATATGGGGAGGTAGAAGCTCCAACTCGGTTTTACAGTGAAAACTGCAGGAACTTCAAACCGGCACTAGGAAACAGACAGCGAAAGCAGAGTAAAGTGTCCCCTGCAACCCGTTCCCTTGGTGCTAGATGAACGAACGTCTCTCTACTTGCTCAGTTCTGAGAGATAGGTGTGTGTGAAAGCCGTCCTTCACCTAGCTTGTTGTGAACACAAAGTTTCTTTTCAGTTGCAAACCCCATTCCATACATATATATGGGGAGGTACTAGCTCCAACTCGGTTTTACAGTGAAAACTGCAGGAACTTCAAACCGGCACTAGGAAACAGACTGAGAAAGCAGAGAAAAAGTGTCTCCTGCAACCCGTTCCCTTGGTGCTAGATGAACGAACGTCTCTAAACTTGCTCTGTTCTGAGAGATAGGTGTGTGTGAAAGCCGTCCTTCACCTAGCTTGTTGGGAACACAAAGTTTCTTTTCAGTTGCAAACTCCATTCCATACATATATATGGGGGAGTAGAAGCTCCAACAATTTTTTTACAGTGAAAACTGCAGGAACTTCAAACCGGCACTAGGAAACAGACTGAGAAATCAGAGAAAAAGTGTCTCTTGCAACCCGGTCCCTTGGTGCTAGATGAACGAACGTCTCTCCCCTTTCTCAGTTCTGAGAGATAAGTGTGTGTGAAAGCCGTCCTTCACCTAGCTTGTTGTGAACACAAAGTTTCTTTTCAGTTGCAAACTCCATTCCATACATATATATGGGGAGGTACTGGCTCCAACTCGGTTTTACAGTGAAAACTGGAGGAACTTCAAACCGGCACTAGGGAACAGACTGAGAAAGCAGAGAAAAAGTGTCTCCTGCAACCCGTTCCGTTGGTGCTAGATGAACGAACGTCTCTCCACTTGCTCTGTTCTGAGAGATAGGTGAGTGTGAAAGCCGTCCTTCACCTAGCTTGTTGGGAACACAAAGTTTCTTTTCAGTTGCAAACCCCATTCCATACATATATATGGGGAGGTACTAGCTCCAACTCGGTTTTACAGTGAAAACTGCAGGAACTTCAAACCGGCACTAGGAAACAGACTGAGAAAGCAGAGAAAAAGTGTCTCCTGCAACCCGTTCCCTTGGTGCTAGATGAACGAACGTCTCTCCAATAACTCAGTTCTGAGAGATAAGTGTGTGTGAAAGCCGTCCTTCACCTAGCTTGTAGGGAACACAAAGTTTCTTTTCAGTTGCAAACTCTAATCCATACATATATATGGGGAGGTAGAAGCTCCAGCCCGGTTTTACAGTGAAAACTGCAGGAACTTCAAACCGGCACTAGGAAACAGACTGAGAAAGCAGAGAAAAAGTGTCTCCTGCAACCCGTTCCTTTGGTGCTAGATGAACGAACGTCTCTCCACTTGCTCATTTCTGAGAGATAAGTGTGTGTGAAAGCCGTCCTTCACCTAGCTTGTTGGGAACACAAAGTTTCTTTTCAGTTGCAAACTCCATTCCATACATATATATGGGGAGGTACTAGCTCCAACTCGGTTTTACACTGAAAACTGCAGGAACTTCAAACCGGCACTAAGAAACAGACTGAGAAAGCAGAGAAAAAGTATCTCCTGCAACCCGTTCCCTTGGTGCTAGATGAACGAACGTCTCTCCAATTGCTCAGTTCTGAGAGATAAGTGTGTGTGAAAGCCGTCCTTCACCTAGCTTGTAGGGAACACAAAGTTTCTTTTAAGTTGCAAACTCTAATCCATACATATATATGGGGAGGTAGAAGCTCCAACCCGGTTTTACAGTGAAAACTGCAGGAACTTCAAACCGGCACTAGGAAACAGACTGAGAAAGCAGAGAAAAGTGTCTCCTGCAACCCTTTCCTTTGGTGCTAGATGAACGAACGTCTCTCCACTTGCTCATTTCTGAGATATAAGTGTGTGTGAAAGCCGTCCTTCACCTAGCTTGTTGGGAAAACAAAGTTTCTTTTCAGTTGCAAACTCCATTCGATACATATATAAGGGAGGTAGAAGCTCCAACTCGGTTTTACAGTGAAAACTGCAGGAACTTCAAACCGGCACTATGAAACAGACAGAGAAAGCAGAGTAAAGTGTCCCCTGCAACCCGTTCCCTTGGTGCTAGATGAACGAACGTCTCTCTACTTGCTCAGTTCTGAGAGATAGGTGTGCGTGAAAGCCGTCCTTCACCTAGCTTGTTGTGAACACAAAGTTTCTTTTCAGTTGCAAACCCCATTCCATACATATATATGGGGAGGTACTAGCTCCAAATCGGTTTTACAGTGAAAACTGCAGGAACTTCAAACCGGCACTAGGAAACAGACTGAGAAAGCAGAGAAAAAGTGTCTCCTGCATCCCATTCCCTTGGTGCTAGATGAACGAACGTCTCTCCACTTGCTCTGTTCTGAGAGATAGGTGTGTGTGAAAGCCGTACTTCACCTAGCTTGTTGGGAACACAAAGTCTCTTTTCAGTTGCAAACTCCATTCCATACATATATATGGGTGAGTAGAAGCTCCAACACTTTTTTTACAGTGAAAATTGCAGGAACTTCAAACCGGCACTAGGAAACAGACTGAGAAAGCAGAGAAAAAGTGTCTCCTGCAATCCGGTCCCTTGGTGCTAGATGAACGAACGTCTCTCCCCTTGCTCAGATCTGAGAGATATGTGTGTGTGAAAGCCGTCCTTAACCTAGCTTGTTGTGAACACAAAGTTTCTTTTCAGTTGCAAACTCCATTCCATACATATATATGGGGAGGTCCTGGCTCCAACACTGTTTTACAGTGAAAACTGGAGGAACTTCAAACCGGCACTAGGAAACAGACTGAGAAAGCAGAGAAAAAGTGTCTCCTGCAACCCGTTCCGTTGGTGCTAGATGAACGAACGTCTCTCCACTTGCTCTGTTCTGAGAGATAAGTGTGTGTGAAAGCCGTCCTTCACCTAGCTTGTTGGGAACACAAAGTTTCTTTTCAGTTGCAAACTCCATTCCATACATATATATGGGGGAGTAGAAGCTCCAACTATTTTTTTACAGTGAAAACTGCAGGAACTTCAAACCGGCACTAGGAAACAGACTGAGAAAGCAGAGAAAAAGTGTCTCCTGCAACCCGTTCCCTTGGTGCTAGATGAACGATCGTCTCTCCCCTTGCTCAGTTCTGAGAGATAAGTGTGTGTGAAAGCCGTCCTTCACCTAGATTGTTGGGAACACAAAGTTTCTTTTCAGTTGCAATCTCCATTCCATAAATATATATGGGGAGGTACTAGCTCCAACTCGGTTTTACACTGAAAACTGGAGGAACTTCAAACCGGCACTAGGAAACAGACTGAGAAAGCAGAGAAAAAGTGTCTCCTGCTACCCGTTCCGTTGGTGCTAGATGAACGAACGTCTCTCCACTTGCTCTGTTCTGAGAGATAGGTGTGTGTGAAAGCCGTCCTTCACCTAGCTTGTTCGGAACACAAAGTTTCTTTTCAGTTGCAAAATCCATTCCATACATATATATGGGGAGGTAGAAGCTCCAACTCGGTTTTACAGTGAAAACTGCAGGAACTTCAAACCGGCACTAGGAAACAGAGAAAGCAGAGTAAAGTGTCCCCTGCAACCCGTTCCCTTGGTGCTAGATGAACGATCGTCTCTCTACTTGCTCAGTTCTGAGAGATAGGTGTGTGTGAAAGCCGTCCTTCACCTAGCTTGTTGTGAACACAGTTTCTTTTCAGTTGCAAACCCCATTCCATACATATATATGGGGAGGTACTAGCTCCAACTCGGTTTTACAGTGAAAACTGCAGGAACTTCAAACCGGCACTAGGAAACAGACTGAGAAAGCAGAGAAAAAGTGTCTCCTGCAACCCGTTCCCTTGGTGCTAGATGAACGAACGTCTCTCCACTTGCTCTGTTCTGAGAGATAGGTGTGTGTGAAAGCCGTCCTTCACCTAGCTTGTTGGGAACACAAAGTTTCTTTTCAGTTGCAAACTCCATTCCATACATATATATGGGGGAGTAGAAGCTCCAACCCTTTTTTTACAGTGAAAAAAGCAGGAACTTCAAACCGGCCCTAGGAAACAGACTGAGAAAGCAGAGAAAAAGTGTCTCCTGCAACCCTTTCCCTTGGTGCTAGATGAACGAACGTCTCTCCACTTGCTCAGTTCTGAGAGATAAGTGTGTGTGAAAGCCGTCCTTCAACTAGCTTGTTGGGAACACAAAGTTTCTTTTCAGTTGCAAACTCCATTCCATACATATATATGGGGAGGTACTAGCTCCAACTCGTTTTTACAGTGAAAACTGCAGGAACTTCATACCGGCACTAGGAAACAGACTGAGAAGCAGAGAAAAAGTGTCTCCTGCAACCCGTTCCATTGGTGCTAGATGAACGAACGTCTCTCCACTTGCTCAGTTCTGAGAGATAAGTGTGTGTGAAAGCCGTACTTCACCTAGCTTGTTGGGAACACAAAATTTCTTTTCAGTTGCAAACTCCATTCCATACATATATATGGGGAGGTAGAAGCTCCAACTCGGTTTTACAGTGAAAACTGCAGGAACTTCAAACCGGCACTAGGAAACAGACTGAGAAAGCAGAGAAAAAGAGTCTCCTGCAACCCGTTCCCTTGGTGCTAGATGAACGAACGTCTCTCCACTTGCTCAGTTCTGAGAGATAAGTGTGTGTGAAAGCCGTCCTTCACCTAGCTTGTTGGGAACACAAAGTTTCTTTTCAGTTGCAAACTCCATTCCATACATATATATGGGGAGGTAGAAGCTCCAACTCGGTTTTACAGTGAAAACTGCAGGAACTTCAAACCAGCACTAGGAAACAGACTGAGAAAGCAGAGAAATAGTGACTCCTGCAACCCGTTCACTTGGTGCTAGATGAACGAACGTCTCTCCACTTGCTCAGTTCTGAGAGATAAATGTGTGTGAAAGCCGTCCTTCACCTAGCTTGTTGGGAACACAAAGTTTCTTTTCAGTTGCAAACTCCATTCCATACATATATATGGGGAGGTAGAAGCTCCAACTCGGTTTTACAGTGAAAACTGCAGGAACTTCAAACCGGCACTAGGAAACAGACTGAGAAAGCAGAGAAAAAGTGTCTCCTGCAACCCGTTCCCTTGGTGCTAGATGAACGAACGTCTCTCCACTTGCTCAGTTCTGAGAGATAAGTGTGTGTGAAAGCCGTCCTTCACCTAGCTTGTTGGGAACACAAAGTTTCTTTTCAGTTGCAAACTCCAATCCATACATATATATGGGGAGGTACTAGCTCCAACTCGGTTTTACAGTGAGAACTGCAGGAACTTCAAACCGGCACTAGGAAACAGACTGAGAAAGCAGAGAAAAAGTATCTCCTGCAACCCGTTCCCTTGGTGCTAGATGAACGAACGTCTCTCCAATTGCTCAGTTCTGAGAGATAAGTGTGTGTGAAAGCCGTCCTTCACCTAGCTTGTAGGGAACACAAAGTTTCTTTTCAGTTGCAAACTCTAATCCATACATATATATGGGGTGGTAGAAGCTCCAACCCGGTTTTACAGTGAAAACTGCAGGAACTTCAAACCGGCACTAGGAAACAGACTGAGAAAGCAGAGAAAAAGTGTCTCCTGCAACCCGGTCCCTTGGTGCTAGATGAACGAACGTCTCTCCACTTGCTCATTTCTGAGAGATAAGTGTGTGTGAAAGCCGTCCTTCACCTAGATTGTTGGGAACACAAAGTTTCTTTTCAGTTGCAAACTCCATTCGATACATATATATGGGGAGGTAGAAGCTCCAACTCGGTTTTACAGTGAAAACTGCAGGAACTTCAAACCGGCACTAGGAAACAGACAGAGAAAGCAGAGTAAAGTGTCCCCTGCAACCCGTTCCCTTGGTGCTAGATGAACGAACGTCTCTCTACTTGCTCAGTTCTGAGAGATAGGTGTGTGTGAAAGCCGTCCTTCACCTAGCTTGTTGTGAACACAAAGTTTCTTTTCAGTTGCAAACCCCATTCCATACATATATATGGGGAGGTACTAGCTCCAACTCGGTTTTACAGTGAAAACTGCAGGAACTTCAAACCGGCACTAGGAAACAGACTGAGAAAGCAGAGAAAAAGTGTCTCCTGCAACCCGTTCCCTTGGTGCTAGATGAACGAACGTCTCTAAACTTGCTCTGTTCTGAGAGATAGGTGTGTGTGAAAGCCGTCCTTCACCTAGCTTGTTGGGAACACAAAGTTTCTTTTCAGTTGCAAACTCCATTCCATACATATATATGGGGGAGTAGAAGCTCCAACACTTTTTTTACAGTGAAAACTGCAGGAACTTCAAACCGGCACTAGGAAACAGACTGAGAAATCAGAGAAAAAGTGTCTCTTGCAACCCGGTCCCTTGGTGCTAGATGAACGAACGTCTCTCCCCTTGCTCAGTTCTGAGAGATAAGTGTGTGTGAAAGCCGTCCTTCACCTAGCTTGTTGTGAACACAAAGTTTCTTTTCAGTTGCAAACTCCATTCCATACATATATATGGGGAGGTACTGGCTCCAACTCGGTTTTACAGTGAAAACTGGAGGAACTTCAAACCGGCACTAGGGAACAGACTGAGAAAGCAGAGAAAAAGTGTCTCCAGCAACCCGTTCCGTTGGTGCTAGATGAACGAACGTCTCTCCACTTGCTCTGTTCTGAGAGATAGGTGTGTGTGAAAGCCGTCCTTCACCTAGCTTGTTGGGAACACAAAGTTTCTTTTCAGTTGCAAACTCCATTCCATACATATATATGGGGAGGTACTGGCTCCAACTCGGTTTTACAGTGAAAACTGGAGGAACTTCAAACCGGCACTAGGGAACAGACTGAGAAAGCAGAGAAAAAGTGTCTCCTGCAACCCGTTCCGTTGGTGCTAGATGAACGAACGTCTCTCCACTTGCTCTGTTCTGAGAGATAGGTGTGTGTGAAAGCCGTACTTCACCTAGCTTGTTGGGAACACAAAGTTTCTTTTCAGTTGCAAACTCCATTCCATACATATATATGGGGGAGTAGAAGCTCCAACCATTTTTTTACAGTGAAAACTGCAGGAACTTCAAACCGGCACTAGGAAACAGACTGAGAAAGCAGAGAAAAAGTGTCTCTTGCAACCCGGTCCCTTGGTGCTAGATGAACGAACGTCTCTCCCCTTGCTCAGTTCTGAGAGATAAGTCTGTGTGAAAGCCGCCCTTCACTTAGCTTGTTGTGAACACAAAGTTTCTTTTCAGTTGCAAACTCCATTCCATACATATATATGGGGAGGTACTGGCTCCAACTCGGTTTTACAGTGAAAACTGGAGGAACTTCAAACCGGCACTAGGGAACAGACTGAGAAAGCAGAGAAAAAGTGTCTCCTGCAACCCGTTCCCTTGGTGCTAGATGAACGAACGTCTCTCCACTTGCTCTGTTCTGAGAGATAGGTGTGTGTGAAAGCCGTCCTTCACCTAGCTTGCTGGGAACACAAAGTTTCTTTTCAGTTGCAAACCCCATTCCATACATATATATGGGTAGGTACTAGCTCCAACTCGGTTTTACAGTGAAAACTGCAGGAACTTCAAACCGGCACTAGGAAACAGACTGAGAAAGCAGAGAAAAAGTGTCTCCTGCAACCCGTTCCCTTGGTGCTAGATGAACGAACGTCTCTCCACTTGCTCTGTTCTGAGAGATAGGTGTGTGTGAAAGCCGTCCTTCACCTAGCTTGTTGGGAACACAAAGTTTCTTTTCAGTTGCAAACTCCATTCCATACATATATATGGGGGAGTAGAAGCTCCAACACTTTTTTTACAGTGAAAACTGCAGGAACTTCAAACCGGCACTAGGAAACAGACTGAGAAAGCAGAGAAAAAGTGTCTCCTGCAACCCGTTCCCTTGGTGCTAGATGAACGAACGTCTCTCCCCTTGCTCAGTTCTGAGAGATAAGTGTGTGTGAAAGCCGTCCTTCACCTAGCTTGTTGTGAACACAAAGTTTCTTTTCAGTTGCAAACTCCATTCCATACATATATATGGGGAGGTACTGGCTCCAACTCGGTTTTACAGTGAAAACTGGAGGAACTTCAAACCGGCACTAGGGAACAGACTGAGAAAGCAGAGAAAAAGTGTCTCCTGCAACCCGTTCCGTTGGTGCTAGATGAACGAACGTCTCTCCACTTGCTCTGTTCTGAGAGATAGGTGAGTGTGAAAGCCGTACTTCACCTAGCTTGTTGGGAACACAAAGTTTCTTTTCAGTTGCAAACTCCATTCCATACATATATATGGGGGAGTAGAAGCTCCAACCATTTTTTTACAGTGAAAACTGCAGGAACTTCAAACCGGCACTAGGAAACAGACTGAGAAAGCAGAGAAAAAGTGTCTCCTGCAACCCGTTCCCTTGGTGCTACATGAACGAACGTCTCTCTACTTGCTCAGTTCTGAGAGATATGTGTGTGTGAAAGCCGTCCTTCACCTAGCTTGTTGTGAACACAAAGTTTCTTTTCAGTTGCAAACCCCATTCCATACATATATATGGGGAGGTACTAGCTCCAACTCGGTTTTACAGTGAAAACTGCAGGAACTTCAAACCGGCACTAGGAAACAGACTGAGAAAGCAGAGAAAAAGTGTCTCCTGCAACCCGTTCCCTTGGTGCTAGATGAACGAACGTCTCTAAACTTGCTCTGTTCTGAGAGATAGGTGTGTGTGAAAGCCGTCCTTCACCTAGCTTGTTGGGAACACAAAGTTTCTTTTCAGTTGCAAACTCCATTCCATACATATATATGGGGGAGTAGAAGCTCCAACACTTTTTTTACAGTGAAAACTGCAGGAACTTCAAACCGGCACTAGGAAACAGACTGAGAAATCAGAGAAAAAGTGTCTCTTGCAACCCGGTCCCTTGGTGCTAGATGAACGAACGTCTCTCCCCTTGCTCAGTTCTGAGAGATAAGTGTGTGTGAAAGCCGTCCTTCACCTAGCTTGTTGTGAACACAAAGTTTCTTTTCAGTTGCAAACTCCATTCCATACATATATATGGGGAGGTACTGGCTCCAACTCGGTTTTACAGTGAAAACTGGAGGAACTTCAAACCGGCACTAGGGAACAGACTGAGAAAGCAGAGAAAAAGTGTCTCCTGCAACCCGTTCCGTTGGTGCTAGATGAACGAACGTCTCTCCACTTGCTCTGTTCTGAGAGATAGGTGTGTGTGAAAGCCGTCCTTCACCTAGCTTGTTGGGAACACAAAGTTTCTTTTCAGTTGCAAACTCCATTCCATACATATATATGGGGAGGTACTGGCTCCAACTCGGTTTTACAGTGAAAACTGGAGGAACTTCAAACCGGCACTAGGGAACAGACTGAGAAAGCAGAGAAAAAGTGTCTCCTGCAACCCGTTCCGTTGGTGCTAGATGAACGAACGTCTCTCCACTTGCTCTGTTCTGAGAGATAGGTGTGTGTGAAAGCCGTACTTCACCTAGCTTGTTGGGAACACAAAGTTTCTTTTCAGTTGCAAACTCCATTCCATACATATATATGGGGGAGTAGAAGCTCCAACCATTTTTTTACAGTGAAAACTGCAGGAACTTCAAACCGGCACTAGGAAACAGACTGAGAAAGCAGAGAAAAAGTGTCTCTTGCAACCCGGTCCCTTGGTGCTAGATGAACGAACGTCTCTCCCCTTGCTCAGTTCTGAGCGATAAGTCTGTGTGAAAGCCGTCCTTCACTTAGCTTGTTGTGAACACAAAGTTTCTTTTCAGTTGCAAACTCCATTCCATACATATATATGGGGAGGTACTGGCTCCAACTCGGTTTTACAGTGAAAACTGGAGGAACTTCAAACCGGCACTAGGGAACAGACTGAGAAAGCAGAGAAAAAGTGTCTCCTGCAACCCGTTCCCTTGGTGCTAGATGAACGAACGTCTCTCCACTTGCTCTGTTCTGAGAGATAGGTGTGTGTGAAAGCCGTCCTTCACCTAGCTTGCTGGGAACACAAAGTTTCTTTTCAGTTGCAAACCCCATTCCATACATATATATGGGTAGGTACTAGCTCCAACTCGGTTTTACAGTGAAAACTGCAGGAACTTCAAACCGGCACTAGGAAACAGACTGAGAAAGCAGAGAAAAAGTGTCTCCTGCAACCCGTTCCCTTGGTGCTAGATGAACGAACGTCTCTCCACTTGCTCTGTTCTGAGAGATAGGTGTGTGTGAAAGCCGTCCTTCACCTAGCTTGTTGGGAACACAAAGTTTCTTTTCAGTTGCAAACTCCATTCCATACATATATATGGGGGAGTAGAAGCTCCAACACTTTTTTTACAGTGAAAACTGCAGGAACTTCAAACCGGCACTAGGAAACAGACTGAGAAAGCAGAGAAAAAGTGTCTCCTGCAACCCGTTCCCTTGGTGCTAGATGAACGAACGTCTCTCCCCTTGCTCAGTTCTGAGAGATAAGTGTGTGTGAAAGCCGTCCTTCACCTAGCTTGTTGTGAACACAAAGTTTCTTTTCAGTTGCAAACTCCATTCCATACATATATATGGGGAGGTACTGGCTCCAACTCGGTTTTACAGTGAAAACTGGAGGAACTTCAAACCGGCACTAGGGAACAGACTGAGAAAGCAGAGAAAAAGTGTCTCCTGCAACCCGTTCCGTTGGTGCTAGATGAACGAACGTCTCTCCACTTGCTCTGTTCTGAGAGATAGGTGAGTGTGAAAGCCGTACTTCACCTAGCTTGTTGGGAACACAAAGTTTCTTTTCAGTTGCAAACTCCATTCCATACATATATATGGGGGAGTAGAAGCTCCAACCATTTTTTTACAGTGAAAACTGCAGGAACTTCAAACCGGCACTAGGAAACAGACTGAGAAAGCAGAGAAAAAGTGTCTCCTGCAACCCGGTCCCTTGGTGCTAGATGAACGAACGTCTCTCCCCTTGCTCAGTTCTGAGAGATAAGTGTGTGTGAAAGCCGTACTTCACCTAGCTTGTTGGGAACACAAAGTTTCTTTTCAGTTGCAAACTCCATTCCATACATATATATGGGGAGGTAGAAGCTCCAACTCGGTTTTACAGTGAAAACTGGAGGAACTTCAAACCGGCACTAGGAAACAGACAGAGAAAGCAGAGTAAAGTGTCCCCTGCAACCCGTTCCCTTGGTGCTAGATGAACGAACGTCTCTCTACTTGCTCAGTTCTGAGAGATAGGTGTGTGTGAAAGCCGTCCTTCACCTAGCTTGTTGTGAACACAAAGTTTCTTTTCAGTTGCAAACCCCATTCCATACATATATATGGGGAGGTACTAGCTCCAACTCGGTTTTACAGTGAAAACTGCAGGAACTTCAAACCGGCACTAGGAAACAGACTGAGAAAGCAGAGAAAAAGTGTCTCCTGCAACCCGTTCCCTTGGTGCTAGATGAACGAACGTCTCTCCACTTGCTCTGTTCTGAGAGATAGGTGTGTGTGAAAGCCGTACTTCACATAGCTTGTTGGGAACACAAAGTTTCTTTTCAGTTGCAAACTCCATTCCATACATATATATGGGGGAGTAGAAGCTCCAACACTTTTTTTACAGTGAAAACTGCAGGAACTTCAAACCGGCACTAGGAAACAGACTGAGAAAGCAGAGAAAAAGTGTCTCCTGCAACCCGTTCCCTTAGTGCTAGATGAACGAACGTCTCTCCCCTTGCTCAGTTCTGAGAGATAAGTGTGTGTGAAAGCCGTACTTCACCTAGCTTGTTGGGAACACAAAGTTTCTTTTCAGTTGCAAACTCCATTCCATACATATATATGGGGAGGTAGAAGCTCCAACTCGGTTTTACAGTGAAAACTGCAGGAACTTCAAACCGGCACTA
The DNA here is from genome assembly GCF_048773025.1 of Camelus bactrianus. Lineage (NCBI taxonomy): Eukaryota > Metazoa > Chordata > Mammalia > Artiodactyla > Camelidae > Camelus > Camelus bactrianus. The sequence continues at coordinate 135,876,659 of NC_133539.1, read as the reverse complement.
GGAAACAGAATGAGAAAGCAGAGTAAAGTGTCCCCTGCAGCCCGTTCCCTTGGTGCTAGATGAACGAACGTCTCTCTACTTGCTCAGTTCTGAGAGATAGGTGTGTGTGTAAGCCGTCCTTCACCTAGCTTGTTGTGAACACAAAGTTTCTTTTCAGTTGCAAACCCCATTCCATACATATATATGGGGAGGTACTAGCTCCAACTCGGTTTTACAGTGAAAACTGCAGGAAATTCAAACCGGCACTAGGAAACAGACTGAGAAAGCAGAGAAAAAGTGTCTCCTGCAACCCGTTCCCTTGGTGCTAGATGAACGAACGTCTCTCCACTTGCTCTGTTCTGAGAGATAGGTGTGTGTGAAAGCCGTCCTTCACCTAGCTTGTTGGGAACACAAAGTTTCTTTTCAGTTGCAAACTCCATTCCATACATATATATGGGGGAGTAGAAGCTCCAACACTTTTTTTACAGTGAAAACTGCAGGAACTTCAAACCGGCACTAGGAAACAGACTGAGAAATCAGAGAAAAAGTGTCTCCTGCAACCCGGTCCCTTGGTGCTAGATGAACGAACGTCTCTCCCCTTGCTCAGTTCTGAGAGATAAGTGTGTGTGAAAGACTTCCTTCACCTAGCTTGTTGTGAACACAAAGTTTCTTTTCAGTTGCAAACTCCATTCCATACATATATAAGGGGAGGTACTGGCTCCAACTCGGTTTTACAGTGAAAACTGGAGGAACTTCAAACCGGCACTAGGGAACAGACTGAGAAAGCAGAGAAAAAGTGTCTCCTGCAACCCGTTCCCTTGGTGCTAGATGAACGAACGTCTCTCCACTTGCTCTGTTCTGAGAGATAGGTGTGTGTGAAAGCCGCCCTTCACCTAGCTTGTTGGGAACACAAAGTTTCTTTTCAGTTGCAAACTCCATTCCATACATATATATGGGGGAGTAGAAGCTCCAACACTTTTTTTACAGTGAAAACTGCAGGAACTTCAAACCGGCACTAGGAAACAGACTGAGAAAGCAGAGAAAAAGTGTCTCCTGCAACCCGGTCCCTTGGTGCTAGATGAACGAACGTCTCTCCCCTTGCTCAGTTCTGAGAGATAAGTGTGTGTGAAAGCCGTCCTTCACCTAGCTTGTTGGGAACACAAAGTTTCTTTTCAGTTGCAAACTCCATTCCATACATATATATGGGGAGGTACTAGCTCCAACTCGGTTTTACAGTGAAAACTGGAGGAACTTCAAACCGGCACTAGGGAACAGACTGCGAAAGCAGAGAAAAACTGTCTCCTGCTACCCGTTCCGTTGGTGCTAGATGAACGAACGTCTCTCCACTTGCTCTGTTCTGAGAGATAGGTGTGTGTGAAAGCCGTCCTTCACCTAGCTTGTTGGGAACACAAAGTTTCTTTTCAGTTGCAAACTCCATTCCATACATATATAAGGGGAGGTACTGGCTCCAACTCGGTTTTACAGTGAAAACTGGAGGAACTTCAAACCGGCACTAGGGAACAGACTGAGAAAGCAGAGAAAAAGTGTCTCCTGCAACCCGTTCCCTTGGTGCTAGATGAACGAACGTCTCTCCACTTGCTCTGTTCTGAGAGATAGGTGTGTGTGAAAGCCGTCCTTCACCTAGCTTGTTGGGAACACAAAGTTTCTTTTCAGTTGCAAACTCCATTCCATACATATATATGGGGGAGTAGAAGCTCCAACCCTTTTTTTACAGTGAAAACTGCAGGAACTTCAAACCGGCACTAGGAAACAGACTGAGAAAGCAGAGAAAAAGTGTCTCCTGCAACCCGGTCCCTTGGTGCTAGATGAACGAACGTCTCTCCCCTTGCTCAGTTCTGAGAGATAAGTGTGTGTGAAAGCCGTCCTTCACCTAGCTTGTTGGGAACACAAAGTTACTTTTCAGTTGCAAACTCCATTCCATACATATATATGGGGAGGTACTAGCTCCAACTCGGTTTTACAGTGAAAACTGGAGGAACTTCAAACCGGCACTAGGAAACAGACTGCGAAAGCAGAGAAAAACTGTCTCCTGCTACCCGTTCCGTTGGTGCTAGATGAACGAACGTCTCTCCACTTGCTCTGTTCTGAGAGATAGGTGTGTGTGAAAGCCGTCCTTCACCTAGCTTGTTGGGAACACAAAGTTTCTTTTCAGTTGCAAACTCCATTCCATACATATATATGGGGGAGTAGAAGCTCCAACCCTTTTTTTACAGTGAAAACTGCAGGAACTTCAAACCGGCACTAGGAAACAGACTGAGAAAGCAGAGAAAAAGTGTCTCCTGCAACCCGGTCCCTTGGTGCTAGATGAACGAACGTCTCTCCCCTTGCTCAGTTCTGAGAGATAAGTGTGTGTGAAAGCCGTCCTTCACCTAGCTTGTTGGGAACACAAAGTTTCTTTTCAGTTGCAAACTCCATTCCATACATATATATTGGGAGGTACTAGCTCCAACTCGGTTTTACAGTGAAAACTGGAGGAACTTCAAACCGGCACTAGGAAACAGACTGAGAAAGCAGAGAAAAAGTGTCTCCTGCTACCCGTTCCGTTGGTGCTAGATGAACGAACGTCTCTCCACTTGCTCAGTTCTGAGAGATAAGTGTGTGTGAAAGCCGTCCTTCACCTAGCTTGTTGGGAACACAAAGTTTCTTTTCAGTTGCAAACTCCATTCCATACATATATATGGGGAGGTAGAAGCTCCAACACAGTTTTACAGTGAAAACTGCAGGAACTTTAAACCGGCACTATGAAACAGACTGAGAAAGCAGAGAAAAAGGGTCTCCTGCAACCCGTTCCGTTGGTGCTAGATGAACGAACGTCTCTCCACTTGCTCAGTTCTGAGAGATAGGTGTGTGTGAAAGCCGTCTTTCACCTAGCTTGTTGGGAAGACAAAGTTTCTTTTCAGTTGCAAACTCCATTCCATACATATATATGGGGAGGTAGAAGCTCCAACTCGGTTTTACAGTGAAAACTGCAGGAACTTGAAACCGGCACTAGGAAACAGACTGAGAAAGCAGAGAAAAAGTGTCTCCTGCATCCCGTTCCCTTGGTGCTAGATGAACGAACGTCTCTCCACTTGCTCAGTTCTGAGAGATAAGTGTGTGTGAAAGCCGTCCTTCACCTAGCTTGTTGGGAACACAAAGTTTCTTTTCAGTTGCAAACTCCATTCCATTCAAATATATGGGGAGATACTAGCTCCAACACGGTTTTACAGTGAAAACTGCAGGAACTTCAAACCGGCACTAGGAAACAGAGTGAGAAAGCAGAGAAAATGTGTCTCCTGCAACCCGTTCCCTTGGTGCTAGATGAACGAACGTCTCTCCACTTGCTCAGTTCTCAGAGATAAGTGTGTGTGAAAGCCGTCCTTCACCTAGCTTGTTGGGAACACAAAGTTTCTTTTCAGTTGCAAACTCCATTCCATACATATATATGGGGAGGTACTAGCTCCAACTCGGTTTTACAGTGAAAACTGGAGGATTCAAACCGGCACTAGGAAAAAGACTGAGAAAGCAGAGAAAAAGTGTCTCCTGCAACCAGTTCCTTGGTGCTAGATGAACGAACGTCTCTCCAATTGCTCATTTCTGAGAGATAAGTGTGTGTGAAAGCCGTCCTTCACCTAGCTTGTTGGGAACACAAAGTTTCTTTTCAGTTGCAAACTCCATTCCATACATATATATGGGGAGGTACTAGCTCCAACACGGTTTTACAGTGAAAACTGCAGGAACTTCAAACCGGCACTAGGAAACAGACTGAGAAAGCAGAGAAAAAGTGTCTCCTGCAACCCGTTAACTTGGTGCTAGATGAACGAACGTCTCTCCACTTGCTCAGTTCCGAGAGATAAGTGTGTGTGAAAGCCGCCCTTCACCTAGCTTGTTGGGAACACAAAGTTTCTTTTCAGTTGCAAACTCCATTCCATACATATATATGGGGAGGTAGAAGCTCCAAGTCGGTTTTACAGTGAAAACTGCAGGAACTTCAAACCGGCACTAGGAAACAGACTGAGAAAGCAGAGAAAAAGTGTCTCCTGCAACCCGTTCCCTTGGTGCTAGATGAACGAACGTCTCTCCACTTGCTCTGTTCTGAGAGATAGGTGTGTGTGAAAGCCGTCCTTCACCTAGCTTGTTGGGAACACAAAGTTTCTTTTCAGTTGCAAACTCCATTCCATACATATATATGGGGGAGTAGAAGCTCCAACCCTTTTTTTACAGTGAAAACTGCAGGAACTTCAAACCGGCACTAGGAAACAGACTGAGAAAGCAGAGAAAAAGTGTCTCCTGCAACCCGGTCCCTTGGTGCTAGATGAACGAACGTCTCTCCCCTTGCCCAGTTCTGAGAGATAAGTGTGTGTGAAAGCCGTCCTTCACCTAGCTTGTTGTGAACACAAAGTTTCTTTTCAGTTGCAAACTCCATTCCATACATTTATATGGGGAGGTACTAGCTCCAACTCGGTTTTACAGTGAAAACTGGAGGAACTTCAAAACGGCACTAGGAAACAGACTGAGAAAGCAGAGAAAAAGTGTCTCCTGCAACCCTTTCCCTTGGTGCTAGATGAACAAACGTCTCTCCACTTGCTCTGTTCTGAGAGATAGGTGTGTGTGAAAGCCGTCCTTCACCTAGCTTGTTGGGAACACAAAGTTTCTTTTCAGTTGCAAACTCCATTCCATACATATATATGGGGGAGTAGAAGCTCCAACCCTTTTTTTTACAGTGAAAACTGCAGGAACTTCAAACCGGCACTAGGAAACAGACTGAGAAAGCAGAGAAAAAGTGTCTCCTGCAACCCGGTCCCTTGGTGCTACATGAACGAACGTCTCTCCCCTTGCTCAGTTCTGAGAGATAAGTGTGTGTGAAAGCCGTCCTTCACCTAGCTTGTTGGGAACACAAAGTTTCTTTTCAGTTGCAAACTCCATTCCATACATATATATGGGGAGGTACTAGCTCCAACTCGGTTTTACAGTGAAAACTGCAGGAACTTGAAACCGGCACTAGGAAACAGACTGAGAAAGCAGAGAAAAAGTGTCTCCTGCTACCCGTTCCGTTGGTGCTAGATGAACGAAAGTCTCTCCACTTGCTCAGTTCTGAGAGATAATTGTGTGTGAAAGCCGTCCTTCACCTAGCTTGTTGGGAACACAAAGTTTCTTTTCAGTTGCAAACTCCATTCCATACATATATATGGGGAGGTAGAAGCTCCAACTCTGTTTTACAGTGAAAACTGCAGGAACTTTAAACCGGCACTATGAAACAGACTGAGAAAGCAGAGAAAAAGTGTCTCCTGCAACCCGTTCCCTTGGTGCTAGATGAACGAACGTCTCTCCAATTGCTCAGTTCTGAGAGATAAGTGTGTGTGAAAGCCGTCCTTCACCTAGCTTGTTGGGAACACAAAGTTTCTTTTCAGTTGCAAACTCCATTCCATACATATATATGGGGAGGTAGAAGCTCCAACTCGGTTTTACAGTGAAAACTGCAGGAACTTCAAAGCGGCACTAGGAAACAGACTGAGAAAAAGAGGAAAAGGGTCTCCTGCAACCCGTTCCCTTGGTGCTAGATGAACGAACGTCTCTCCACTTGCTCAGTTCTGAGAGATAGGTGTGTGTGAAAGCCGTCTTTCACCTAGCTTGTTGGGAAGACAAAGTTTCTTTTCAGTTGCAAACTCCATTCCATACATATATATGGGGAGGTAGAAGCTCCAACTCGGTTTTACAGTGAAAACTGCAGGAACTTGAAACCGGCACTAGGAAACAGACTGAGAAAGCAGAGAAAAAGTGTCTCCTGCAACCCGTTCCCTTGGTGCTAGATGAACGAACGTCTCTCCACTTGCTCAGTTCTGAGAGATAAGTGTGTGTGAAAGCCGTCCTTCACCCAGCTTGTTGGGAACACAAAGTTTCTTTTCAGTTGCAAAATCCATTCCATACATATATATGGGGAGGTACTAGCTCCAACACGGTTTTACAGTGAAACCTCCAGGAACTTCAAACCGGCACTAGGAAACAGACTGAGAAAGCAGAGGTATAGTGTCTCCTGCAACCCGTTCCCTTGGTGCTAGATGAACGAAAGTCTCTCCACTTGTTCAGTTCTGAGAGATAAGTGTGTGTGAAAGCCGTCCTTCACCTAGCTTGTTGGGAACACAAAGTTTCTTTTCAGTTGCAAACTCCATTCCATACAAATATATGGGGAGATACTAGCTCCAACACGGTTTTACAGTGAAAACTGCAGGAACTTCAAACCGGCACTAGGAAAAAGAGTGAGAAAGCAGAGAAAATGTGTCTCCTGCAACCCGTTCCCTTGGTGCTAGATGAACGAACGTCTCTCCACATGCTCAGTTCTCAGATATAAGTGTGTGTGAAAGCCGTCCTTCACCTAGCTTGTTGGGAACACAAAGTTTCTTTTCAGTTGCAAACTCCATTCCATACATATATATGGGGAGGTACTAGCTCCAACTCGGTTTTACAGTGAAAACTGCAGGAACTTCAAACCGGCACTAGGAAAAAGACTGAGAAATCAGAGAAAAAGTGTCTCCTGCAACCAGTTCCTTGGTGCTAGATGAACGAACGTCTCTCCAATTGCTCAGTTCTGAGAGATAAGTGTGTGTGAAAGCCGTCCTTCACCTAGCTTGTTGGGAACACAAAGTTTCTTTTCAGTTGCAAACTCCATTCCATACATATATATGGGGAGGTACTAGCTCCAACACGGTTTTACAGTGAAAACTGCAGGAACTTCAAACCGGCACTAGGAAACAGACTGAGAAAGCAGAGAAAAAGTGTCTCCTGCAACCCGTTAACTTGGTGCTAGATGAACGAACGTCTCTCCACTTGCTCAGTTCCGAGAGATAAATGTGTGTGAAAGCCGTCCTTCACCTAGCTTGTTGGGAACACAAAGTTTCTTTTCAGTTGCAAACTCCATTCCATACATATATATGGGGAGGTAGAAGCTCCAAGTCGGTTTTACAGTGAAAACTGCAGGAACTTCAAACCGGCACTAGGAAACAGACTGAGAAAGCAGAGAAAAAGTGTCTCCTGCAATCCGTTCCCTTGGTGCTAGATGAACGAACGTCTATCCACTTGCTCAGTTCTGAGAGATAAGTGTGTGTGAAAGCCGTCCTTCACCTAGCTTGTTGGGAACACAAAGTTTCTTTTCAGTTGCAAAATCCATTCCATACATATATATGGGGAAGTACTAGCTCCAACACGGTTTTACAGTGAAACCTCCAGGAACTTCAAACCGGCACTAGGAAAGAGACTGAGAAAGCAGAGGAATAGTGTCTCCTGCAACCCGATCCCTTGGTGCTAGATGAACGAACGTCTCTCCACTTGCTCAGTTCTGAGAGATAAGTGTGTGTGAAAGCCGTCCTTCACCTAGCTTGTTGGGAACACAAAGTTTCTTTTCAGTTGCAAACTCCATTCCATACAAATATATGGGGAGATACTAGCTCCAACACGGATTTACAGTGAAAACTGCAGGAACTTCAAACCGGCACTAGGAAACAGATTGAGAAAGCAGAGAAAATGTGTCTCCTGCAACCCGTTCCCTTGGTGCTAGATGAACGAACGTCTCTCCACTTGCTCAGTTCTCAGAGATAAGTGTGTGTGAAAGCCGTCCTTCACCTAGCTTGTTGGGAACACAAAGTTTCTTTTCAGTTGCAAACTCCATTCCATACATATATATGGGGAGGTACTAGCTCCAACACGGTTTTACAGTGAAAACTGCAGGAACTTCAAACCGGCACTAGGAAATAGACTGAGAAAGCAGAGAAAAAGTGTCTCCTGCAACCAGTTCCTTGGTGCTAGATGAACGAACGTCTCTCCAATTGCTCAGTTCTGAGAGATAAGTGTGTGTGAAAGCCGTCCTTCACCTAGCTTGTTGGGAACACAAAGTTTCTTTTCAGTTGCAAACTCCATTCCATACATATATATGGGGAGGTACTAGCTCCAACTCGGTTTTACAGTGAAAACTGCAGGAACTTCAAACCGGCACTAGGAAACAGACTGAGAAAGCAGAGAAAAAGTGTCTCCTGCAACCCGTTCCCTTGGTGCTAGATGAACGAACGTCTCTCCACTTGCTCAGTTCTGAGAGATAAGTGTGTGTGAAAGCCGTCCTTCACCTAGCTTGTTGGGAACACAAAGTTTCTTTTCAGTTGCAAACTCCATTCCAAACATATATATGGGGAGGTAGAAGCTCCAAGTCGGTTTTACAGTGAAAACTGCAGGAACTTCAAACCGGCACTAGGAAACAGTCTGAGAAAGCAGAGAAAAAGTGTCTCCTGCAACCCGTTCCCTTGGTTCTAGATGAACGAACGTCTCTCTAATTGCTCAGTTCTGAGAGATATATGTGTGTGAAGGCCGTCCTTCACCTAGCTTGTTGGGAACACAAAGTTTCTTTTCAGTTGCAAACTCCATTCCATACATATATATGGGGAGGTAGAAGCTCCAACTCGGTTTTACAGTGAAAACTGCAGGAACTTCCAACCGGCACTAGGAAACAGACAGAGAAAGCAGAGAAATAGTGTCTCCTGCAACCCGTTCCCTTGGTGCTAGATGAACGAACGTCTCTCCACTTGCTCAGTTCTGAGAGATAAGTGTGTGTGAAAGCCGTCCTTCACCTAGCTTGTTGGGAACACAAAGTTTCTTTTCAGTTGCAAACTCCATTCCATACATATATATGGGGAGGTACAAGCTCCAACTCGGTTTTACAGTGAAAACTGCAGGAACTTCAAACCGGCACTAGGAAACAGAATGAGAAAGCAGAGAAAAAGTGTCTCCTGCAACCCGTTCCATTGGTGCTAGATCAACGAACGTCTCTCCACTTGCTCAGTTCTGAGAGATAAGTGTGTGTGAAAGCCGTCCTTCACCTAGCTTGTTGGGAACACAAAGTTTCTTTTCAGTTGCAAACTCCATTCCATAAATATATATGGGAAGGTACTAGCTCCAACTCGGTTTTACAGTGAAAACTGCAGGAACTTCAAACCGGCAGTAGGAAACAGACTGAGAAAGCAGAGGAAAAGTGTCTCCTGCAACCCGGTCCCTTGGTGCTAGATGAATGAACGTCTCTCCACTTGCTCAGTTCTGAGAGATAGGTGTGTGTGAAAGCCGTCCTTCACCTAGCTTGTTGGGAACACAAAGTTTCTTTTCAGTTGCAAACTGCATTCCATACATATATATGGGGAGGTAGAAGCTCCAACTCGGTTTTACAGTGAAAACTGCAGGAACTTCAAACCGGCACTAGGAAACAGACTGAGAAAGCAGAGAAATAGTGTCTCCTGCAACCCGTTCCCTTGGTGCTAGATGAACGAACGTCTCTCCAATTGCTCAGTTCTGAGAGATAAGTGTGTGTGAAAGCCGTCCTTCACCTAGCTTGTTGGGAACACAAAGTTTCTTTTCAGTTGCAAACTCCATTCCATACATATATATGGGGTGGTACTAGCTCCAACTCGGTTTTACAGTGAAAACTGCAGGAACTTCAAACCGGCACTAGGAAAAAGACTGAGAAAGAAGAGAAAAAGTGTCTCCTGCAACCCGTTCCCTTGGTTCTAGATGAACGAACGTCTCTCCACATGCTCAGTTCTGAGAGATATGTGTGTGTGAAAGCCGTCCTTCACCTAGCTTGTTGGGAACACAAAGTTTCTTTTCAGTTGCAAACTCCATTCCATACATATATATGGGGAGGTAGAAGCTCCAACTCGGTTTTACAGTGAAAACTGCAGGAACTTCAAACCGGCACTAGGAAACAGACTGAGAAAGCAGAGAAAAAGTGTCTACTGCAACCCGTTCCATTGGTGTTAGATGAACGAACGTCTCTCTACTTGCTCAGTTCTGAGAGATATGTGTGTGTGAAAGCCGTCCTTCACCTAGCTTGTTGGGAACACAAAGATTCTTTTCAGTTGCAAAATCCATTCCATACATATATATGGGGAGGTAGAAGCTCCAACTCGGTTTTACAGTGAAAACTGCAGGAACTTCAAACCGGCACTAGGAAACAGACTGAGAAAGCAGAGAAAAACTGTCTCCTGCAACCCGTTCCCTTGGTGCTAGATGAACGAACGTCTCTCCACTTGCTCAGTTCTGAGAGATAAGTGTGTGTGAAAGCCGTCCTTCACCTAGCTTGTTGGGAACACAAAGTTTCTTTTCAGTTGCAAACTCCATTCCATACATATATATGGGGAGGTACTAGCTCAAACTCGGTTTTACAGTGAAAACTGCAGGAACTTCAAACCGGCACTAGGAAACAGACTTTAAAGCAGAGAAAAAGTGTCTCCTGCAACCCGTTCCCTTGGTGCTAGATGAACGATCGTCTCTCCACTTGCTCAGTTCTGAGAGATAATTGTGTGTGAAAGCCGTCCTTCACCTAGCTTGTTGGGAACACAAAGTTTCTTTTCAGTTGCCAACTCCATTCCATACATATATATGGGGAGGTACTAGCTCCAACTCGGTTTTACAGTGAAAATTGCAGGAACTTCAAACCGGCACTAGGAAACAGACTGAGAAATCAGAGAAAAAGTGTCTCCTGCAACCCGTTCCCTTGGTGCTAGATGAACGAACGTCTCTCCACTTGCTCAGTTCTGAGAGATTGGTGTGTGTGAAAGAAATCCTTCACCTTGCTTGTTGGGAACACAAAGTTTCTTTTCAGTTGTAAACTTCATTCCATACATATATATGGGGAGGTACTAGCTCCAACTCGGTTTTACAGTGAAAACTGCAGGAACTTCAAACCGGCACTAGGAAACAGACTGAGAAAGCAGAGAAAAAGTGTCTCCTGCAACCCGTTCCCTTGGTGCTAGATGAACGAACGTCTCTCCACTTGCTCAGTTCTGAGAGATAGGTGTGTGTGAAAGCCGTCCTTCACATAGCTTGTTGGGAACACAAAGTTTCTTTTCAGTTGCAAACTCCATTCCATACATATATTTGGGGAGGTAGAAGCTCCAACTCGGTTTTACAGTGAAAACTGCAGGAACTTCAAACTGGCACAAGGAAACAGACTGAGAAATCAGAGAAAAAGTGTCTCCTGCAACCCGGTCCCTTGGTGCTAGATGAACGAACGTTTCTCCACTTGCTCAGTTCTGAGGGATAAGTGTGTTTGAAAGCCGTCTTTCACCTAGCTTATTGGGAACACAAAGTTTCTTTTCAGTTGCAAACTCCATTCCATACATATATATGGGGAGTTACAAGCTCCAACTCGGTTTTACAGTGAAAACTGCAGGAACTTCAAACCGGCACTAGGAAACAGAATGAGAAAGCAGAGAAAAAGTGTCTCCTGCAACCCGTTCCATTGGTGCTAGATCAACGAACTTCTCTCCACTTGCTCAGTTCTGAGAGATAATTGTGTGTGAAAGCCGTCCTTCAACTAGCTTGTTGGGAACACAAAGTTTCTTTTCAGTTGCAAACTCCATTCCATACATATATATGGGGTGGTAGAAGCTCCAACTCGGTTTTACAGTGAAAACTGCAGGAACTTCAAACCGGCACTAGGAAACAGACTGAGAAAGCAGAGAAATATTGTCTCCTGAAACCCGTTCCCTTGGGGCTAGATGAACGAAAGTCTCTCCACTTGCTCAGTTCTGAGAGATAAGTGTGTGTGAAAGCCGTCCTTCACCTAGCTTGTTGGGAACACAAAGTTTCTTTTCAGTTGCAAACTCCAATCCATACATATATATGGGAAGGTACTAGCTCCAACTCGGTTTTACAGTGAAAACTGGAGGAACTTCAAACCGGCACTAGGAAAAAGACTGAGAAAGCAGAGAAAAAGTGTCTACTGCAACCCGTTCCCTTGGTGCTAGATGAACGAACGTCTCTCCAATTGCTCAGTTCTGAGAGATAGGTGTGTGTGAAAGCCGTCCTTCACCTAGCTTGTTGGGAACACAAAGTTTCTTTTCAGTTGCAAACTCCATTCCATACATATATATGGGGAGGTAGAAGCTCCAACTCGGTTTTACAGTGAAAACTGCAGGAACTTCAAACCGGCACTAGGAAACAGACTGAGAAAGCAGAGAAAAAGTGTCTCCTGCAACCCGTTCCCTTGGTGCTAGATGAACGAACGTCTCTCCACTTGCTCAGTTCTGAGAGATAAGTGTGTGTGAAAGCCGTCCTTCACCTAGCTTGTTGGGAACACAAAGTTTCTTTTCAGTTGCAAACTCCATTCCATACATATATATGGGGAGGTACTAGCTCCAACTCGGTTTTACAGTGAAAACTGCAGGAACTTCAAACCGGCACTAGGAAACAGACTGAGAAAGCAGAGAAAAAGTGTCTCCTGCAACCCGTTCCCTTGGTGCTAGATGAACGATCGTCTCTCCACTTGCTCAGTTCTGAGAGATAAGTTTGTGTGAAAGCCGTCCTTCACCTAGCTTGTTGGGAACACAAAGTTTCTTTTCAGTTGCCAACTCCATTCCATACATATATATGGGGAGGTACTAGCTCCAACTCGGTTTTACAGTGAAAATTGCAGGAACTTCAAACCAGGACTAGGAAACAGACTGAGAAATCAGAGAAAAAGTGTCTCCTGCAACCCGTTCCCTTGGTGCTAGATGAACGAACGTCTCTCCACTTGCTCAGTTCTGAGAGATAGGTGTGTGTGAAAGAAATACTTCACCTAGCTTGTTGGGAACACAAAGTTTCTTTTAAGTTGTAAACTTCATTCCATACATATATATGGGGAGGTACTAGCTCCAACTCGGTTTTACAGTGAAAACTGCAGGAACTTCAAACCGGCACTAGGAAACAGACTGAGAAAGCAGAGAAAAAGTGTCTCCTGCAACCCGTTCCCTTGGTGCTAGATGAACGAACGTCTCTCCACTTGCTCAGTTCTGAGAGATAGGTGTGTGTGAAAGCCGTCCTTCACCTAGCTTGTTGGGAACACAAAGTTTCTTTTCAGTTGCAAACTCCATTCCATACATATATTTGGGGAGGTAGAAGCTCCAACTCGGTTTTACAGTGAAAACTGCAGGAACTTCAAACTGGCACAAGGAAACAGACTGAGAAAGCAGAGAAAAAGTGTCTCCTGCAACCCGGTCCCTTGGTGCTAGATGAACGAACGTTTCTCCACTTGCTCAGTTCTGAGGGATAAGTGTGTTTGAAAGCCGTCTTTCACCTAGCTTATTGGGAACACAAAGTTTCTTTTCAGTTGCAAACTCCATTCCATACATATATATGGGGAGGTACAAGCTCCAACTCGGTTTTACAGTGAAAACTGCAGGAACTTCAAACCGGCACTAGGAAACAGAATGAGAAAGCAGAGAAAAAGTGTCTCCTGCAACCCGTTCCATTGGTGCTAGATCAACGAACTTCTCTCCACTTGCTCAGTTCTGAGAGATAATTGTGTGTGAAAGCCGTCCTTCACCTAGCTTGTTGGGAACACAAAGTTTCTTTTCAGTTGCAAACGCCATTCCATACATATATATGGGGAGGTAGAAGCTCCAACTCGGTTTTACAGTGAAAACTGCAGGAACTTCAAACCGGCACTAGGAAAAATACTGAGAAAGCAGAGAAAAAGTGTCTCCTGCAACCCGTTCCCTTGGTGCTAGATGAACGAACGTCTCTCCAATTGCTCAGTTCTGAGAGATAGTGTGTGTGAAAGCCGTCCTTCACCTAGCTTGTTGGGAACACAAAGTTTCTTTTCAGTTGCAAACCCCATTCCATACATATATATGGGGTGGTACTAGCTCCAACTCGGTTTTACAGTGAAAACTGCAGGAACTTCAAACCGGCACTAGGAAACAGACTGAGAAATCAGAGAAAAAGTGTCTCCTGCAACCCGTTCCTTTGGTGCTAGATGAACGAACGTCTCTCCACTTGCTCAGTTCTGAGAGATAGGTGTGTGTGAAAGCCGTCCTTCACCTAGCTTGTTGGGAACACAAAGTTTCTTTTCAGTTGCAAACGCCATTCCATACATATATATGGGGAGGTAGAAGCTCCAACTCGGTTTTACAGTGAAAACTGCAGGAACTTCAAACCGGCACTAGGAAACAGACTGAGAAAGCAGAGAAAAAGTGTCTACTGCAACCCGTTCCATTGGTGTTAGATGAACGAACGTCTCTCTAATTGCTCAGTTCTGAGAGATAGGTGTGTGTGAAAGCCGTCCTTCACCTAGCTTGTTGGGAACACAAAGTTTCTTTTCAGTTGCAAACTCCATTCCATACATATATATGGGGAGGTAGAAGCTCCAACTCGGTTTTACAGTGAAAACTGCAGGAACTTCTAACCGGCACTAGGAAACAGACTGAGAATGCAGAGAAAAAGTGTCTCCTGCAACCCGTTCCATTGGTGCTAGATCAACGAACTTCTCTCCACTTGCTCAGTTCTGAGAGATAATTGTGTGTGAAAGCCGTCCTTCACCTAGCTTGTTGGGAACACAAAGTTTCTTTTCAGTTGCAAACTCCATTCCATACATATATATGGGGAGGTAGAAGCTCCAACTCGGTATTACAGTGAAAACTGCAGGAACTTCAAACCGGCACTAGGAAACAGACTGAGAAAGCAGAGAAATATTGTCTCCTGAAACCCGTTCCCTTGGGGCTAGATGAACGAAATTCTCTCCACTTGCTCAGTTCTGAGAGATAAGTGTGTGTGAAAGCCGTCCTTCACCTAGCTTGTTGGGAACACAAAGTTTCTTTTCAGTTGCAAACTCCATTCCATACATATATATGGGGAGGTACTAGCTCCAACTCGGTTTTACAGTGAAAACTGGAGGAACTTCAAACCGGCACTAGGAAAAAGACTGAGAAAGAAGAGAATAAGTGTCTCCTGCAACCCGTTCCCTTGGTGCTAGATGAACGAACGTCTCTCCACTTGCTCAGTTCTGAGAGATAAGTGTGTGTGAAAGCCGTCCTTCACCTAGCTTGTTGGGAACACAAAGTTTCTTTTCAGTTGCAAACTCCATTCCATACATATATATGGGGAGGTAGAAGCTCCAACACGATTTTACAGTGAAAACTGCAGGAACTTCAAACCGGCACTAGGAAACAGACTGAGAAAGCAGAGAAAAAGTGTCTCCTGCAACCCGTTCCCTTGGTGCTAGATGAACGAACGTCTCTCCACTTGCTCAGTTCTGAGAGATAAGTGTGTGTGAAAGCCGTCCTTCACCTAGCTTGTTGGGAACACAAAGTTTCTTTTCAGTTGCCAACTACATTCCATACATATATATGGGGAGGTACAAGCTCCAACTCGGTTTTACAGTGAAAACTGCAGGAACTTCAAACCGGCACTAGGAAACAGATTGAGAAAGCAGAGAAAAAGTGTCTCCTGCAACCCGTTCCATTGGTGCTAGATCAACGAACGTCTCTCCACTTGCTAAGTTCTGAGAGATAAGTGTGTGTGAAAGCCGTCCTTCACCTAGCTTGTTGGGAACACAAAGTTTCTTTTCAGTTGCAAACTCCTTTCCATACATATATATGGGGAGGTAGAAGCTCCAACACGGTTTTACAGTGAAAACTGCAGGAACTTCAAACCGGCACTAGGAAACAGACTGAGAAAGCAGAGAAATATTGTCCCCTGACACCCGTTCCCTTGGGGCTAGATGAACGAAAGTCTCTCCACTTGCTCAGTTCTGAGAGATAAGTGTGTGTGAAAGCCGTCCTTCACCTAGCTTGTTGGGAACACAAAGTTTCTTTTCAGTTGCAAACTCCATTCCATACATATATATGGGTAGGTAGAAGCTCCAACTCGGTTTTACAGTGAAAACTGCAGGAACTTCAAACCGTCAGTAGGAAACAGACTGAGAAAGCAGAGAAAAAGTGTCTCCTGCAACCCGTTCCCTTGGTGCTAGATGAACGAACGTCTCTCCAATTGCTCAGTTCTGAGAGATAAGTGTGTGTGAAAGCCGTCCTTCACCTAGCTTGTTGGGAACACAAAGTTTCTTTTCAGTTGCAAACTCCATTCCATACATATATATGGTGTGGTACTAGCTCCAACTCGGTTTTACAGTGAAAACTGCAGGAACTTCAAACCGGCACTAGGAAACAGACTGAGAAAGCAGAGAAAAAGTGTCTCCTGCAACCCGTTCCCTTGGTGCTAGATGAACGAACGTCTCTCCACTTGCTCAGTTCTGAGAGATAAGTGTGTGTGAAAGCCGTCCTTCACCTAGATTGTTGGGAACACAAAGTTTCTTTTCAGTTGCAAACTCCATTCCATACATATATATGGGGAGGTACTAGCTCCAACTCGGTTTTACAGTGAAAACTGCAGGAACTTCAAACCGGCACTAGGAAACAGACTGAGAAAGCAGAGAAAAAGTGTCTCCTGCAACCCGTTCCCTTGGTGCTAGATGAACGATCGTCTCTCCACTTGCTCAGTTCTGAGAGATAAGTGTGTGTGAAAGCCGTCCTTCACCTAGCTTGTTGGGAACACAAAGTTTCTTTTCAGTTGCCAACTCCATTCCATAAATATATATGGGGAGGTACTAGCTCCAACTCGGTTTTACAGTGAAAATTGCAGGAAATTCAAACCGGCACTAGGAAACAGACTGAGAAAGCAGAGAAAAAGTGTCTCCTGCAACCCGTTCCCTTGGTGCTAGATGAACGAACGTCTCTCCAATTGCTCAGTTCTGAGAGATAGGTGTGTGTGAAAGAAATCCTTCACATAGCTTGTTGGAAATACAAAGTTTCTTTTCAGTTGTAAACTTCATTCCATACATATATATGGGGAGGTACTAGCTCCAACTCGGTTTTACAGAGAAAACTGCAGGAACTTCAAACCGGCACTAGGTAACAGACTGAGAAAGCAGAGAAAAAGTGTCTCCTGCAACCCGTTCCCTTGGTGCTAGATGAACGAACGTCTCTCCACTTGCTCAGTTCTGAGAGATAGGTGTGTGTGAAAGCCGTCCTTCACCTAGCTTGTTGGGAACACAAAGTTTCTTTTCAGTTGCAAACTCCATTCCATACATATATATGGGGAGGTAGAAGCTCCAACTCGGTTTTACAGTGAAAACTGCAGGAACTTCAATCCGGCACTAGGAAACAGACTGAGATAGCAGAGAAAAAGTGTCTCCTGCAACCCGGTCCCTTGGTGCTAGATGAACGAACGTTTCTCCAATTGCTCAGTTCTGAGGGATAAGTGTGTGTGAAAGCCATCCTTCACCTAGCTTGTTGGGAACCCAAAGTTTCTTTTCAGTTGCAAACTCCATTCCATACATATATATGGGGAGGTACAAGCTCCAACTCGGTTTTACAGTGAAAACTGCAGGAACTTCAAACCGGCACTAGGAAACAGACTGAGAAAGCAGAGAAAAAGTGTCTCCTGCAACCCGTTCCATTGGTGCTAGATCAACGAACGTCTCTCCACTTGCTCAGTTCTGAAAGATAAGTGTGTGTGAAAGCCGTCCTTCACCTAGCTTTTTGGGAACACAAAGTTTCTTTTCAGTTGCAAACTCCATTCCATACATATATATGGGGAGGTAGAAGCTCCAACTCGGTTTTACAGTGAAAACTGCAGGAACTTCAAACCGGCACTAGGAAACAGACTGAGAAAGCAGAGAAATATTGTTTCCTGAAACCCGTTCCCTTGGGGCTAGATGAACGAAAGTCTCTCCACTTGCTCAGTTCTGAGAGATAAGTGTGTGTGAAAGCCGTCCTTCACCTAGCTTGTTGGGAACACAAAGTTTCATTTCAGTTGCAAACTCCATTCCATACATATATATGGGTAGGTAGAAGCTCCAACTCGGTTTTACAGTGAAAACTGCAGGAACTTCAAATCGTCACTAGGAATAAGACTGAGAAAGCAGAGAAAAAGTGTCTCCTGCAACCCGTTCCCTTGGTGCTAGATGAACGAACGTCTCTCCACTTGCTCATTTCTGAGAGATAATTATGTGTGAAAGCCGTCCTTCAACTAGCTTGTTGGGAACACAAAGTTTCTTTTCAGTTGCAAACTCCATTCCATGCATATATAAGGGAAGGTAGAAGCTCGAACTCGGTTTTACAGTGAAAACTGCAGGAACTTCAAACCGGCACTAGGAAACAGACTGAGAAAGCAGAGTAATAGTGTCTCCTGCAACCCGTTCCCTTGGTGCTAGATGAACGAACGTCTCTCCACTTGCTCAGTTCTGAGAGATAAGTGTGTGTGAAAGTCGTCCTTCAAATTGCTTGTTGGGAAAACAAAGTTTCTTTTCAGTTGCAAACTCCATTCCATACATATATATGGGGAGGTACTAGCTCCAACTCGGTTTTACAGTGAAAACTGCAGGAACTTAAAACCGGCACTAGGAAATAGACTGAGAAAGCAGAGAAAAAGTGTCTCCTGCAACCCGTTCCCTTGGTGCTAGATGAACGAACGTCTCTCCACTTGCTCATTTCTGAGAGATAAGTGTGTGTGAAAGCCGTCCTTCACCTTGCTTGTTGGGAAAACAAAGTTTCTTTTCAGTTGCAAACTCCATTCCATACATATATATGTGGAGGTAGAAGCTCCAACTGGGTTTTACAGTGAAAACTGCAGGAACTTCAAACCGGCACTAGGAAACAGACTGAGAAAGCAGAGAAAAAGTGTCTCCTGCAACCCGTTCCCTTGGTGCTAGATTAATGAAAGTCTCTCCACTTGCTCAGTTCTGAGAGATAAGTGTGTGTGAAAGCCGTCCTTCACCTAGCTTATTGGGAACACAAAGTTTCTTTTCAGTTGCAAACTCCATTCCATACATATATATGGGGAGGTAGAAGCTCCACTCGATTTTACAGTGAAAACTGCAGGAACTTCAAACCGGCACTAGGAAACAGACTGAGAAAGCAGAGAATAAGTGTGTCCTGCAACCCGTTCCCTTGGTGCTAGATGAACGAAAGTCTCTCCACTTGCTCAGTTCTGAGAGATAGGTGTGTGTGAAAGCCATCCTTCACCTAGCTTATTGGGAACACATAGTTTCTTTTCAGTTGCAAACACCATTCCATACGTATATATGGGGAGGTAGAAGCTCCAACTCGTTTTTACAGTGAAAACTGCAGGAACTTCAAACCGGCACTAGGAAACAGACTAAGAAAGCAGAGAAAAAGTGTCTCTTGCAACCCGTTACCTTGGTGCTAGATGAACGAACGTCTCTCCACTTGCTCAGTTCTGAGAGATAAGTGTGTGTGAAAGCCATCCTTCACCTAGCCTATTGGGAACACATACTTTCTTTTCAGTTGAAAACTCCATTCCATACGTATATATGGGGAGGTAGAAGCTCCAACTCGGTTTTACAGTGAAAACTGCAGGAACTTCAAACCGGCACTAGGAAACAGACTGAGAAAGCAGAGAAAAAGTGTCTCCTGCAACCCGCTCCCTTGGTGCTAGATGAACGAACGTCTCTCCACTTGCTCAGTTCTGAGAGATAAGTGTGTGTGAAAGCCGTCCTCCACATTGCTTGTTGAGAAAACAAAGTTTCTTTTCAGTTGCAAACTCCATTCCATACATATATATGGGGAGGTACTAGCTCCAACTCGGTTTTACAGTGAAAACTGCAGGAATTTCAAACCGGCACTAGGAAACAGACTGAGAAAGCAGAGAAAAAGTGTCTCCTGCAACCCGTTCCCTTGGTGCTAAATGAACGAACGTCTCTCCACTTGCTCAGTTCTGAGAGATAGGTGTGTGTGAAATCCGTTTTTCACCTAGATTTTTGGGAAAACAAAGTTTCTTTTCAGTTGCAAACTCCATTCCATACATATATATGGGGCGGTAGAAGCTCCAAATCGGTTTTACAGTGAAAACTGGAGGAACTTCAAACCGGCACTAGGAAACAGACTGAGAAACAGAGAAAAAGTGGCTCTTGCAACCCGTTCCCTTGGTGCTAGATGAACGAACGTCTCTCCACTTACTCAGTTCTGAGAGATAAGTGTGTGTGAAAGCCGTTCTTCACCTAGCTTGTAGGGAACACAAAGTTTCTTTTCAGTTGCAAACTCCATTCCATACATATATATGGGGAGGTAGAAGCTCCAACTCGGTTTTACATTGTAAACTGCAGGAACTTCAAACCGGCACTAGGAAACAGACTGAGAAAGCAGAGAAAAGTGTCTCCTGCAACCCGTTCCCTTGGTGCTAGATGAACGAACGTCTCTCCACTTGCTCAATTCTGAGAGATAAGTGTGTTTGAAAGCCGTCCTTCACATAACTTGTTGGGAACACAAAGTTTCTTTTCAGTTGCAAACTCCATTCCATACATATATATGGGGAGGTACAAGCTCCAACACGGTTTTACAGTGTAAACTGCAGGAACTTCAAACCGGCACTAGGAAACAGACTGAGAAAGCAGAGAAAAAGTGTCTCCTGCAACCCGTTCCCTTGGTGCTAGATGAACGAACGTCTCTCCACTTGCTCAGTTCTGAGAGATAGGTGTGTGTGAAAGCCGTCCTTCACCTAGCTTGTTGGGAACACAAAGTTTCTTTTCAGTTGCAAACCCCATTCCATACATATATAAGGGGAGGTACAAGCTCCAACTCGGTTTTATAGTGAAAACTGCAGGAACTTCAAACCGGCACTAGGAAACAGACTGAGAAAGCAGAGAAATAGTGTCTCCTGCAACCCGTTCCCTTGGTGCTAGATGAACGAACGTCTCTCCACTTGCTCAGTTCTGAGAGATAAGTGTGTGTGAAAGCCGTCCTTCACCTAGCTTGTTGGGAAAACAAAGTTTCTTTTCAGTTGCAAACTCCATTCCATACATATATATGGGGAGGTAGAAGCTCCAACTCGGTTTTACAGTGAAAACTGCAGGAACTTCAAACCGGCACTAGGAAACAGACTGAGAAAGCAGAGAAAAAGTGACTCCTGCAACCCGTTCCGTTGGTGCTAGATGAACGAACGTCTCTCCACTTGCTCAGTTCTGAGAGATAAGTGTGTGTGAAAGCCGTCCTTCACCTAGCTTGTTGGGAACACAAAGTTTCTTTTCAGTTGCAAACTCCATTCCATACATATATATGGGGAGGTAGAAGCTCAAACTCGGTTTTACAGTGAAAACTGTAGGAACTTCAAACCGGCACTAGGAAACAGACTGAGAAAGCAGAGAAAAGTGTCTCCTGCAACCCGTTCCCTTGGTGCTAGATGAACGAAAGTCTCTCCACTTGCTCTGTTCTGAGAGATAAGTATGTGTGAATGCCGTCCTTCACGTACCTTGTTGGGAACACAAAGTTTCTTTTCAGTTGCAAACCCCATTCCATACATATATATGGGGAGGTAGAAGCTCCAACTCGGTTTTACAGTGAAAACTGCAGGAACTTCAAACCGGCACTAGGAAACAGTCTCAGAAGCAGAGAAAAAGTGTCTCCTGCAACCCGTTCCCTTGGTGCTAGATGAACGAACGTCTCTCATCTTGCTCAGATCTGAGAGATAATTGTGTGTGAAAGCCGTCCTTCACCTAGCTTGTTGGGAACACAAAGTTTCTTTTCAGTTGCAAACTCCATTCCATACATATATATGGGGAGGTTGAAGCTCCAACTCGGTTTTACAGTGAAAACTGCAGGAACTTCAAACCGGCACTAGGAAACAGACTGAGAAAGCAGAGAAAAAGTGTCTCCTGCAACCCGTTCCCTTGGTGCTAGATGAACGAACGTCTCTCCACTTGCTCAGTTCTGAGAGATAATTGTGTGTGAAAGCCGTCCTTCACCTAGCTTGTTGGGAACACAAAGTTTCTTTTCAGTTGCAAACTTCATTCCATACATATATAAGGGGAGGTACTAGCTCCAACTCGGTTTTACAGTGAAAACTGCAGGAACTTCAAACCGGCACTAGGAAACAGACTGAGAAAGCAGAGAAAAAGTGTCTCCTGCAACCCGTTCCCTTGGTGCTAGATGAACGAACGTCTCTCCACTTGCTCAGTTCTGAGAGATAATTGTGTGTGAAAGACGTCCTTCACCTAGCTTGTTGGGAACACAAAGTTTCTTTTCAGTTGCAAACTCCATTCCATACATATATATGGGGAGGTACTAGCTTCAACACGGTTTTACAGTGAAAACTACAGGAACTTCAAACCGGCACTAGGAAACAGACTGAGAAAGCAGAGAAAAAGTGTCTCCTGCAACCCGTTCCCTTGGTGCTAGATGAACGAACGTCTCTCCACTTGCTCAGTTCTGAGAGATAAGTGTGTTTGAAAGCCGTACTTCACCTAGCTTGTTGGGAACACAAAGTTTCTTTTCAGTTGCAAACTCCATTCCATACATATATATGGGGAGGTAGAAGCTCCAACTCGGTTTTACAGTGAAAACTGCAGGAACTTCAAACCGGCACTAGGAAACAGACTGAGAAAGCAGAGAAAAGTGTCTCCTGCAAACCGTTCCCTTGGTGCTAGATGAACGAACGTCTCTCCACTTGCTCTGTTCTGAGAGATAAGTATGTGTGAATGCCGTCCTTCACCTACCTTATTGGGAACACAAAGTTCTTTTCAGTTGCAAACTCCATTCCATACGTATATATGGGGAGGTTGAAGCTCCAACTCGGTTTTACAGTGAAAACTGCAGGAACTTCAAACCGGCACAAGGAAACAGACTGAGAAAGCAGAGAAAAAGTGTCTCCTGCAACCCGTTCCCTTGGTGCTAGATGAACGAACGTCTCTCCACTTGCTCAGTTCTGAGAGATAAGTGTGTGTGAAAGCCGTCCTTCACCTTGCTTTTTGGGAACACAAAGTTTCTTTTCAGTTGCAAACTCCATTCCATACATATATATGGGGAGGTACTAGCTCCAACTCGGTTTTACAGTGAAAACTGCAGGAACTTCAAACCGGCACTAGGAAACAGACTGAGAAAACAGAGAAAAAGTGTCTCCTGCAACCCGTTCCCTTGGTGCTAGATGAACGAACGTCTCTCCACTTGCTCAGTTCTGAGAGATAGGTGTGTGTGAAAGCCGTCCTTCACCTAGCTTGTTGGGAACACAAAGTTTCTTTTCAGTTGCAAACTCCAATCCATACATATATATGGGGAGGTAGAAGCTCCAAATCGGTTTTACAGTGAAAACTGCAGGAACTTCAAACCGGCACTAGGAAACAGACTGAGAAAGCAGAGAAAAATTGTCTCCTGCAACCCGATCCCTTGGTGCTAGATGAACGAACGTCTCTCCACTTGCTCAGTTCTGAGAGATATGTGTGTGTGAAAGCCGTTCTTCCCCTAGCTTGTTGGGAACACAAAGTTTCTTTTCAGTTGCAAACTCCATTCCATACATATATATGGGGAGGTACTAGCTCCAACTCTGTTTTACAGTGAAAACTGCAGGAACTTCAAACAGACACTAGGAAACAGACTGAGAAAGCAGAGAAAAAGTGTATCCTGCAACCCGTTCCCTTGGTGCTAGATGAACGAACGTCTCTCCACTTGCTCAGTTCTGAGGTATAAGTGTGTGTGAAAGCCGTCCTTCACCTAGCTTGTTGGGAACACAAAGTTTCTTTTCAGTTGCAATCTCCATTCCATACATATATATGGGGAGGTAGAAGCTCCAACTCGGTTTTACAGTGAAAACTGCAGGAACTTCAAACCGGCACTAGGAAACAGACTGAGAAGCAGAGAAAAACTGTCCGCTGCAACCCGTTCCCTTGGTGCTAGATGAACGAACGTCTCTCCACTTGCTCAGTTCTGAGAGATAAGTGTGTGTGAAAGCCGTCCTTCACCTAGCTTTTTGGGAACACAAAGTTTCTTTTCAGTTGCAAACTCCATTCCATACATATATATGGGGAGGTAGAAGCTCCAACTCGGTTTTACAGTGAAAACTGCAGGAACTTCAAACCGGCACTAGGAAACAGACTGAGAAAGCAGAGAAAAAGTGTCTCCTGCAACCCGTTCCCTTGGTGCTAGATGAACGAACGTCTCTCCACTTGCTCAGTTCTGAGAGATAAGTGTGTGTGAAAGCCGTCCTTCACCTAGCTTGTTGGGAACACAAAGTTTCTTTTCAGTTGCAAACTCCATTCCATACATATATAGGGGGAGGTACTAGCTCCAACTCGGTTTTACAGTGAAAACTGCAGGAACTTCAAACCGGCACTAGGAAACAGACTGAGAAAGCAGAGAAAAAGTGTCTCCTGCAACCCGTTCCCTTGGTGCTAGATGAACGAACGTCTCTGCACTTGCTCAGTTCTGAGAGATAAGTGTGTGTGAAAGCCGTCCTTCAACTAGCTTGTTGGGAACACAAAGTTTCTTTTCAGTTGCAAACTCCATTCCATACATATATATGGGGAGGTACTAGCTTCAACTCGGTTTTACAGTGAAAACTGCAGGAACTTCAAACTGGCACTAGGAAACAGACTGAGAAAGCAGAGAAAAAGTGTCTCCTGCAACCCGTTCCCTTGGTGCTAGATGAACGAACGTCTCTCCACTTGCTCAGTTCTGAGAGATAAGTGTGTGTGAAAGCCGTCCTTCACCTAGCTTGTTGGGAACACAAAGATTCTTTTCAGTTGCAAACTCCATTGCATACATATATATGGGGAGGTAGAAGCTCCAACTCGGTTTTACAGTGAAAACTGCAGGAACTTCAAACCGGCACTAGGAAACAGACTGAGAAAGCAGAGAAAAAGTGACTCCTGCAACCCGTTCCCTTGGTGCAAGATGAACGAACGTCTCTCCACTTGCTCAGTTCTGAGAGATAGGTGTGTGTGAAAGCCGTCCTTCACCTAGCTTGTTGGGAACACAAAGTTTCTTTTCAGTTGCAATCTCCATTCCATACATATATATGGGGAGGTAGAAGCTCCAACTCGGTTTTACAGTGAAAACTGCAGGAACTTCAAACCGGCACTAGGAAACAGACTGAGAAAGCAGAGAAAAAGTGACTCCTGCAACCCGTTCCCTTGGTGCTAGATGAACGAACGTCTCTCCACTTGCTCAGTTCTGAGAGATATGTGTGTGTGAAAGCCGTCCTTCACCTAGCTTGTTGGGAACACAAAGTTTCTTTTCAGTTGCAATCTCCATTCCATACATATATATGGGGAGGTAGAAGCTCCAACTCGGTTTTACAGTGAAAACTGCAGGAACTTCATACCGGCACTAGGAAACAGACTGAGAAAGCAGAGAAAAACTGTCCGCTGCAACCCGTTCCCTTGGTGCTAGATGAACGAACGTCTCTCCACTTGCTCAGTTCTGAGAGATAAGTGTGTGTGAAAGCCGTCCTTCACCTATCTTGTTGGGAACACAAAGTTTCTTTTCAGTTGCAAACTCCATTCCATACATATATATGGGGAGGTAGAAGCTCCAACTCGGTTTTACAGTGAAAACTGCAGGAACTTCAAACCGGCACTAGGAAACAGACTGAGAAAGCACAGAAAAAGTGTCTCCTGCAACCCGTTCCCTTGGTGCTAGATGAACGAACGTCTCTCCACTTGCTCAGTTCTGAGAGAAAAGTGTGTGTGAAAGCCGTCCTTCACCTAGCTTGTTGGGAACACAAAGTTTCTTTTCAGTTGCAAACTCCATTCCATACATATATATGGGGAGGTACTAGCTCCAACTCGGTTTTACAGTGAAAACTGGAGGAACTTCAAACCGGCACTAGGAAAAAGACTGAGAAAGCAGAGAAAAAGTGTCTCCTGCAACCCGTTCCCTTGGTGCTAGATGAACGAACGTCTCTCCAATTGCTCAGTTCTGAGAGATAAGTGTGTGTGAAAGCCGTCCTTCACCTAGCTTGTTGGGAACACAAAGTTTCTTTTCAGTTGCAAACCCCATTCCATACATATATATGGGGTGGTACTAGCTCCAACTCGGTTTTACAGTGAAAACTGCAGGAACTTCAAACCGGCACTAGGAAACAGACTGAGAAAGCAGAGAAAAAGTGTCTCCTGCAACCCGTTCCTTTGGTGCTAGATGAACGAACGTCTCTCCACTTGCTCAGTTCTGAGAGATAGGTGTGTGTGAAAGCCGTCCTTCACCTAGCTTGTTGGGAACCCAAAGTTTCTTTTCAGTTGCAAACTCCATTCCATACATATATATGGGGAGGTAGAAGCTCCAACTCGGTTTTACAGTGAAAACTGCAGGAACTTCAAACCGGCACTAGGAAACAGACTGAGAAAGCAGAGAAAAAGTGTCTACTGCAACCCGTTCCATTGGTGTTAGATGAACGAACGTCTCTCTAATTGCTCAGTTCTGAGAGATAGGTGTGTGTGAAAGCCGTCCTTCACCTAGCTTGTTGGGAACACAAAGTTTCTTTTCAGTTGCAAACTCCATTCCATACATATATATGGGGAGGTAGAAGCTCCAACTCGGTTTTACAGTGAAAACTGCAGGAACTTCAAACCGGCACTAGGAAACAGACTGAGAAAGCAGAGAAAAAGTGTCTCCTGCAACCCGTTCCCTTGGTGCTAGATGAACGAACGTCTCTCCACTTGCTCAGTTCTCAGAGATAAGTGTGTGTGAAAGCCGTCCTTCACCTAGCTTTTTGGGAACACAAAGTTTCTTTTCAGTTGCAAACTCCATTCCATACATATATATGGGGAGGTACTAGCTCCAACTCGGTTTTACAGTGAAAACTGCAGGAACTTCAAACCGGCACTAGGAAACAGACTGAGAAAGCAGAGAAAAAGTGTCTCCTGCAACCCATTCCCTTGGTGCTAGATGAACGATCGTCTCTCCACTTGCTCAGTTCTGAGAGACAAGTGTGTGTGAAAGCCGTCCTTCACCTAGCTTGTTGGGAACACAAAGTTTCTTTTCAGTTGCCAACTCCATTCCATACATATATATGGGGAGGTACTAGCTCCAACTCGGTTTTACAGTGAAAATTGCAGGAACTTCAAACCGGCACTAGGAAACAGACTGAGAAAGCAGAGAAAAAGTGTCTCCTGCAACCCGTTCCCTTGGTGCTAGATGAACGAACGTCTCTCCACTTGCTCAGTTCTGAGAGATAGGTGTGTGTGAAAGAAATCCTTCACCTAGCTTGTTGGGAACACAAAGTTTCTTTTCAGTTGTAAACTTCATTCCATACATATATATGGGGTGGTACTAGCTCCAACACGGTTTTACAGTGAAAACTGCAGGAACTTCAAACCGGCACTAGGAAACAGACTGAGAAAGCAGAGAAAAAGTGTCTCCTGCAACCCGTTCCCTTGGTGCTAGATGAACGAACGTCTCTCCACTTGCTCAGTTCTGAGAGACAGGTGTGTGTGAAAGCCGTCCTTCACCTAGCTTGTTGGGAACACAAAGTTTCTTTTCAGTTGCAAACTCCATTCCATACATATATATGGGGAGGTAGAAGCTCCAACTCGGTTTTACAGTGAAAACTGCAGGAACATCAATCCGGCACTAGGAAACAGACTGAGAAAGCAGAGAAAAACTGTCTCCTGCAACCCGGTCCCTTGGTGCTAGATGAACGAACGTTTCTCCACTTGCTCAGTTCTGAGGGATAAGTGTGTGTGAAAGCCATCCTTTACCTAGCTTGTTGGGAACCCAAAGTTTCTTTTCAGTTGCAAACTCCATTCCATACATATATATGGGGAGGTACAAGCTCCAACTCGGTTTTACAGTGAAAACTGCAGGAACTTCAAACCGGCACTAGGAAACAGATTGAGAAAGCAGAGAAAAAGTGTCTACTGCAACCCGTTCCATTGGTGTTAGATGAACGAACGTCTCTCTAATTGCTCAGTTCTGAGAGATAGGTGTGTGTGAAAGCCGTCCTTCACCTAGCTTGTTGGGAACACAAAGTTTCTTTTCAGTTGCAAACTCCATTCCATACATATATATGGGGAGGTAGAAGCTCCAACTCGGTTTTACAGTGAAAACTGCAGGAACTTCAAACCGGCACTAGGAAACAGACTGAGAAAGCAGAGAAAAAGTGTCTCCTGCAACCCGTTCCCTTGGTGCTAGATGAACGAACGTCTCTCCACTTGCTCAGTTCTCAGAGATAAGTGTGTGTGAAAGCCGTCCTTCACCTAGCTTGTTGGGAACACAAAGTTTCTTTTCAGTTGCAAACTCCATTCCATACATATATATG
Organism: Camelus bactrianus; assembly: GCF_048773025.1. NCBI lineage: Eukaryota > Metazoa > Chordata > Mammalia > Artiodactyla > Camelidae > Camelus > Camelus bactrianus. The sequence continues at coordinate 135,848,843 of NC_133539.1, read as the reverse complement.
GGGAGGTACTAGCTCCAACTCGGTTTTACAGTGAAAACTGCAGGAACTTCAAACCGGCACTAGGAAACAGACTGAGAAAGCAGAGAAAAAGTGTCTCCTGCAACCCATTCCATTGGTGCTAGATGAACGATCGTCTCTCCACTTGCTCAGTTCTGAGAGACAAGTGTGTGTGAAAGCCGTCCTTCACCTAGCTTGTTGGGAACACAAAGTTTCTTTTCAGTTGCCAACTCCATTCCATACATATATATGGGGAGGTACTAGCTCCAACTCGGTTTTACAGTGAAAATTGCAGGAACTTCAAACCGGCACTAGGAAACAGACTGAGAAAGCAGAGAAAAAGTGTCTCCTGCAACCCGTTCCCTTGGTGCTAGATGAACGAACGTCTCTCCACTTGCTCAGTTCTGAGAGATAGGTGTGTGTGAAAGAAATCCTTCACCTAGCTTGTTGGGAACACAAAGTTTCTTTTCAGTTGTAAACTTCATTCCATACATATATATGGGGAGGTACTAGCTCCAACACGGTTTTACAGTGAAAACTGCAGGAACTTCAAACCGGCACTAGGAAACAGACTGAGAAAGCAGAGAAAAAGTGTCTCCTGCAACCCGTTCCCTTGGTGCTAGATGAACGAACGTCTCTCCACTTGCTCAGTTCTGAGAGATAGGTGTGTGTGAAAGCCGTCCTTCACCTAGCTTGTTGGGAACACAAAGTTTCTTTTCAGTTGCAAACTCCATTCCATACATATATATGGGGAGGTAGAAGCTCCAACTCGGTTTTACAGTGAAAACTGCAGGAACATCAATCCGGCACTAGGAAACAGACTGAGAAAGCAGAGAAAAACTGTCTCCTGCAACCCGGTCCCTTGGTGCTAGATGAACGAACGTTTCTCCACTTGCTCAGTTCTGAGGGATAAGTGTGTGTGAAAGCCATCCTTTACCTAGCTTGTTGGGAACCCAAAGTTTCTTTTCAGTTGCAAACTCCATTCCATACATATATATGGGGAGGTACAAGCTCCAACTCGGTTTTACAGTGAAAACTGCAGGAACTTCAAACCGGCACTAGGAAACAGATTGAGAAAGCAGAGAAAAAGTGTCTCCTGCAACCCGTTCCATTGGTGCTAGATCAACGAACGTCTCTCCACTTGCTAAGTTCTGAGAGATAAGTGTGTGTGAAAGCCGTCCTTCACCTAGCTTGTTGGGAACACAAAGTTTCTTTTCAGTTGCAAACTCCTTTCCATACATATATATGTGGAGGTAGAAGCTCCAACTCGGTTTTACAGTGAAAACTGCAGGAACTTCAAACCGGCACTAGGAAACAGACTGAGAAAGCAGAGAAAAAGTGTCTCCTGCAACCCGTTCCCTTGGTGCTAGATTAATGAAAGTCTCTCCACTTGCTCAGTTCTGAGAGATAATTGTGTGTGAAAGCCGTCCTTCACCTAGCTTATTGGGAACACAAAGTTTCTTTTCAGTTGCAAACTCCATTCCATACATATATATGGGGAGGTAGAAGCTCCACTCGATTTTACAGTGAAAACTGCAGGAACTTCAAACCGGCACTAGGAAATAGACTGAGAAAGCAGAGAATAAGTGTGTCCTGCAACCCGTTCCCTTGGTGCTAGATGAACGAAAGTCTCTCCACTTGCTCAGTTCTGAGAGATAGGTGTGTGTGAAAGCCATCCTTCACCTAGCTTATTGGGAACACATAGTTTCTTTTCAGTTGCAAACACCATTCCATACGTATATATGGGGAGGTAGAAGCTCCAACTCGTTTTTACAGTGAAAACTGCAGGAACTTCAAACCGGCACAAGGAAACAGACTGAGAAAGCAGAGAAAAAGTGTCTCTTGCAACCCGTTCCCTTGGTGCTAGATGAACGAACGTCTCTCCACTTGCTCAGTTCTGAGAGATAAGTGTGTGTGAAAGCCGTCCTTCACCTTGCTTGTTGGGAAAACAAAGTTTCTTTTCAGTTGCAAACTCCATTCCATACATATATATGGGGAGGTAGAAGCTCCAACTCGGTTTTACAGTGAAAACTGCAGGAACTTCAAACCGGCACTAGGAAACAGACTGAGAAAGCAGAGAAAAAGTGTCTCCTGCAACCCGTTCCCTTGGTGCTAGATGAACGAACGTCTCTCCACTTTCTCAGTTCTGAGAGATAAATGTGTGTGAAAGCCGTCCTTCACCTAGCTTGTTGGGAACACAAAGTTTCTTTTCAGTTGCAAACTCCATTCCATACATATATATGGGGAGGTAGAAGCTCCACTCGATTTTACAGTGAAAACTGCAGGAACTTCAAACCGGCACTAGGAAACAGACTGAGAAAGCAGAGAAAAAGTGTCTCCTGCAACCCGTTCCCTTGGTGCTAGATGAACGAACGTCTCTCCACTTGATCAGTTCTGAGAGATATGTGTGTGTGAAAGCCGTCCTTCACCTAGATTGTTGGGAACACAAAGTTTCTTTTCAGTTGCAAACTCCATTCCATACATATATATGGGGAGGTAGAAGCTCCAACTCGGGTTTACAGAGAAAACTGCAGGAACTTCCAACCGGCACTAGGAAATAGACTGAGAAAGCAGAGAAAAAGTGTCTCCTGCAACCCGTTCCCTTGGTGCTAGATGAACGAACGTCTCTCCACTTGCTCAGTTCTGAGAGATAGGTGTGTGTGAAAGAAATCCTTCACCTAGCTTGTTGGGAACACAAAGTTTCTTTTCAGTTGTAAACTTCATTCCATACATATATATGGGGAGGTACTAGCTCCAACTCGGTTTTACAGTGAAAACTGCAGGAACTTCAAACCGGCACTAGGAAACAGACTGAGAAAGCAGAGAAAAAGTGTCTCCTGCAACCCGTTCCCTTGGTGCTAGATGAACGAACGTCTCTCCACTTGCTCAGTTCTGAGAGATAGGTGTGTGTGAAAGCCGTCCTTCACCTAGCTTGTTGGGAACACAAAGTTTCTTTTCAGTTGCAAACTCCATTCCATACATATATATGGGGAGGTAGAAGCTCCAACTCGGTTTTAGAGTGAAAACTGCAGGAACTTCAATCCGGCACTAGGAAACAGACTGAGAAAGCAGAGAAAAACTGTCTCCTGCAACCCGGTCCCTTGGTGCTAGATGAACGAAAGTTTCTCCACTTGCTCAGTTCTGAGGGATAAGTGTGTGTGAAAGCCATCCTTTACCTAGCTTGTTGGGAACACAAAGTTTCTTTTCAGTTGCAAACTCCATTCCATACATATATATGGGGAGGTACAAGCTCCAACTCGGTTTTACAGTGAAAACTGCAGGAACTTCAAACCGGCACTAGGAAACAGATTGAGAAAGCAGAGAAAAAGTGTCTCCTGCAACCCGTTCCATTGGTGCTAGATCAACGAACGTCTCTCCACTTGCTAAGTTCTGAAAGATAAGTGTGTGTGAAAGCCGTCCTTCACCTAGCTTGTTGGGAACACAAAGTTTCTTTTCAGTTGGAAACTCCTTTCCATACATATATATGGGGAGGTAGAAGCTCCAACACGGTTTTACAGTGAAAACTGCAGGAACTTCAAACCGGCACTAGGAAACAGACTGAGAAAGCAGAGAAATATTGTCTCCTGAAACCCGTTCCCTTGGGGCTAGATGAACGAAAGTCTCTCCACTTGCTCAGTTCTGAGAGATAAGTGTGTGTGAAAGCCGTCCTTCACCTAGCTTGTTGGGAACACAAAGTTTCTTTTCAGTTGCAAACTCCATTCCATACATATATATGGGTAGGTAGAAGCTCCAACTCGGTTTTACAGTGAAAACTGCAGGAACTTCAAACCGTCAGTAGGAAACAGACTGAGAAAGCAGAGAAAAAGTGTCTCCTGCAACCCGTTCCCTTGGTGCTAGATGAACGAACGTCTCTCCAATTGCTCAGTTTTGAGAGATAGGTGTGTGTGAAAGAAATCCTTCACCTAGCTTGTTGGAAACACAAAGTTTCTTTTCAGTTGTAAACTTCATTCCATACATATATATGGGGAGGTACTAGCTCCAACTCGGTTTTACAGAGAAAACTGCAGGAACTTCAAACCGGCACTAGGTAACAGACTGAGAAAGCAGAGAAAAAGTGTCTCCTGCAACCCGTTCCCTTGGTGCTAGATGAACGAACGTCTCTCCACTTGCTCAGTTCTGAGAGATAGGTGTGTGTGAAAGCCGTCCTTCACCTAGCTTGTTGGGAACACAAAGTTTCTTTTCAGTTGCAAACTCCATTCCATACATATATATGGGGAGGTAGAAGCTCCAACTCGGTTTTACAGTGAAAACTGCAGGAACTTCAATCCGGCACTAGGAAACAGACTGAGAAAGCAGAGAAAAAGTGTCTCCTGCAACCCGGTCCCTTGGTGCTAGATGAACGAACGTTTCTCCAATTGCTCAGTTCTGAGGGATAAGTGTGTGTGAAAGCCATCCTTCACCTAGCTTGTTGGGAACCCAAAGTTTCTTTTCAGTTGCAAACTCCATTCCATACATATATATGGGGAGGTACAAGCTCCAACTCGGTTTTACAGTGAAAACTGCAGGAACTTCAAACCGGCACTAGGAAACAGACTGAGAAAGCAGAGAAAAAGTGTCTCCTGCAACCCGTTCCATTGGTGCTAGATCAACGAACGTCTCTCCACTTGCTCAGTTCTGAAAGATAAGTGTGTGTGAAAGCCGTCCTTCACCTAGCTTTTTGGGAACACAAAGTTTCTTTTCAGTTGCAAACTCCATTCCATACATATATATGGGGAGGTAGAAGCTCCAACTCGGTTTTACAGTGAAAACTGCAGGAACTTCAAACCGGCACTAGGAAACAGACTGAGAAAGCAGAGAAATATTGTTTCCTGAAACCCGTTCCCTTGGTGCTAGATGAACGAAAGTCTCTCCACTTGCTCAGTTCTGAGAGATAAGTGTGTGTGAAAGCCGTCCTTCACCTAGCTTGTTGGGAACACAAAGTTTCATTTCAGTTGCAAACTCCAATCCATACATATATATGGGTAGGTAGAAGCTCCAACTCGGTTTTACAGTGAAAACTGCAGGAACTTCAAATCGTCACTAGGAATAAGACTGAGAAAGCAGAGAAAAAGTGTCTCCTGCAACCCGTTCCCTTGGTGCTAGATGAACGAACGTCTCTCCACTTGCTCATTTCTGAGAGATAAGTATGTGTGAAAGCCGTCCTTCAACTAGCTTGTTGGGAACACAAAGTTTCTTTTCAGTTGCAAACTCCATTCCATGCATATATAAGGGAAGGTAGAAGCTCGAACTCGGTTTTACAGTGAAAACTGCAGGAACTTCAAACCGGCACTAGGAAACAGACTGAGAAAGCAGAGTAATAGTGTCTCCTGCAACCCGTTCCCTTGGTGCTAGATGAACGAACGTCTCTCCACTTGCTCAGTTCTGAGAGATAAGTGTGTGTGAAAGTCGTCCTTCAAATTGCTTGTTGGGAAAACAAAGTTTCTTTTCAGTTGCAAACTCCATTCCATACATATATATGGGGAGGTACTAGCTCCAACTCGGTTTTACAGTGAAAACTGCAGGAACTTCAAACCGGCACTAGGAAACAGACTGAGAAAGCAGAGAAAAAGTGTCTCCTGCAACCCGTTCCCTTGGTGCTAGATGAACGAACGTCTCTCCACTTGCTCAGTTCTGAGAGATAAGTGTGTGTGAAAGCCGTCCTTCACCTTGCTTGTTGGGAAAACAAAGTTTCTTTTCAATTGCAAACTCCATTCCATACATATATATGTGGAGGTAGAATCTCCAATTCGGTTTTACAGTGAAAACTGCAGGAACTTCAAACCGGCACTAGGAAACAGACTGAGAAAGCAGAGAAAAATTGTCTCCTGCAACCCGTTCCCTTGGTGCTAGATTAATGAAAGTCTCTCCACTTGCTCAGTTCTGAGAGATAAGTGTGTGTGAAAGCCGTCCTTCACCTAGCTTATTGGGAACACAAAGTTTCTTTTCAGTTGCAAACTCCATTCCATACATATATATGGGGAGGTAGAAGCTCCACTCGATTTTACAGTGAAAACTGCAGGAACTTCAAACCGGCACTAGGAAATAGACTGAGAAAGCAGAGAATAAGTGTGTCCTGCAACCCGTTCCCTTGGTGCTAGATGAACGAAAGTCTCTCCACTTGCTCAGTTCTGAGAGATAGGTGTGTGTGAAAGCCATCCTTCACCTAGCTTATTGGGAACACATAGTTTCTTTTCAGTTGCAAACACCATTCCATACGTATATATGGGGAGGTAAAAGCTCCAACTCGTTTTTACAGTGAAAACTGCAGGAACTTCAAACCGGCACTAGGAAACAGACTGAGAAAGCAGAGAAAAAGTGTCTCTTGCAAACCGTTCCCTTGGTGCTAGATGAACGAACGTCTCTCCACTTGCTCAGTTCTGAGAGATAAGTGTGTGTGAAAGCCGTCCTTCACCTTGTTGTTGGGAAAACAAAGTTTCTTTTCAGTTGCAAACTCCATTCCATACATATATATGGGGAGGTAGAAGCTCGAACTCGGTTTTACAGTGAAAACTGCAGGAACTTCAAACCGGCACTAGGAAACAGACTGAGAAAGCAGAGAAAAAGTGTCTCCTGCAACCCGTTCCCTTGGTGCTAGATGAACGAACGTCTCTCCACTTTCTCAGTTCTGAGAGATAAATGTGTGTGAAAGCCGTCCTTCACCTAGCTTGTTGGGAACACAAAGTTTCTTTTCAGTTGCAAACTCCATTCCATACATATATATGGGGAGGTAGAAGCTCCACTCGATTTTACAGTGAAAACTGCAGGAACTTCAAACCGGCACTAGGAAACAGACTGAGAAAGCAGAGAAAAAGTGTCTCCTGCAACCCGTTCCCTTGGTGCTAGATGAACGAACGTCTCTCCACTTGATCAGTTCTGAGAGATATGTGTGTGTGAAAGCCGTCCTTCACCTAGATTGTTGGGAACACAAAGTTTCTTTTCAGTTGCAAACTCCATTCCATACATATATATGGGGAGGTAGAAGCTCCAACTCGGTTTTACAGAGAAAACTGCAGGAACTTCCAACCGGCACTAGGAAATAGACTGAGAAAGCAGAGAAAAAGTGTCTCCTGCAACCCGTTCCCTTGGTGCTAGATGAACGAACGTCTCTCCACTTGCTCAGTTCTGAGATATGGTGTGTGTGAAAGCCATACTTCACCTAGCCTATTGGGAACACATAGTTTCTTTTCAGTTGAAAACTCCATTCCATACGTATATATGGGGAGGTAGAAGCTCCAACTCGGTTTTACAGTGAAAACTGCAGGAACTTCAAACCGGCACTAGGAAACAGACTGAGAAAGCAGAGAAAAAGTGTCTCCTGCAACCCGTTCCCTTGGTGCTAGATGAACGAACGTCTCTCCACTTGCTCAGTTCTGAGAGATAAGTGTGTGTGAAAGCCGTCCTCCACATTGCTTGTTGAGAAAACAAAGTTTCTTTTCAGTTGCAAACTCCATTCCATACATATATATGGGGAGGTACTAGCTCCAACTCGGTTTTACAGTGAAAACTGCAGGAATTTCAAACCGGCACTAGGAAACAGACTGAGAAAGCAGAGAAAAAGTGTCTCCTGCAACCCGTTCCCTTGGTGCTAAATGAACGAACGTCTCTCCACTTGCTCAGTTCTGAGAGATAGGTGTGTGTGAAATCCGTTTTTCACCTAGCTTTTTGGGAACACAAAGTTTCTTTTCAGTTGCAAACTCCATTCCATACATATATATGGGGCGGTAGAAGCTCCAAATCGGTTTTACAGTGAAAACTGGAGGAACTTCAAACCGGTACTAGGAAACAGACTGAGAAACAGAGAAAAAGTGTCTCTTGCAACCCGTTCCCTTGGTGCTAGATGAACGAACGTCTCTCCACTTACTCAGTTCTGAGAGATAAGTGTGTGTGAAAGCCGTCCTTCACCTAGCTTGTAGGGAACACAAAGTTTCTTTTCAGTTGCAAACTCCATTCCATACATATATATGGGGAGGTAGAAGCTCCAACTCGGTTTTACATTGTAAACTGCAGGAACTTCAAACCGGCACTAGGAAACAGACTGAGAAAGCAGAGAAAAAGTGTCTCCTGCAACCCGTTCCCTTGGTGCTAGATGAACGAACGTCTCTCCACTTGCTCAATTCTGAGAGATAAGTGTGTTTGAAAGCCGTCCTTCACATAACTTGTTGGGAACACAAAGTTTCTTTTCAGTTGCAAACTCCATTCCATACATATATATGGGGAGGTACTAGCTCCAACACGGTTTTACAGTGAAAACTGCAGGAACTTCAAACCGGCACTAGGAAACAGACTGAGAATGCAGAGAAAAAGTGTCTCCTGCAAACCGTTCCCTTGGTGCTAGATGAACGAACGTCTCTCCACTTGCTCAGTTCTGAGAGATAGGTGTGTGTGAAAGCCGTCCTTCACCTAGCTTGTTGGGAACACAAAGTTTCTTTTCAGTTGCAAACCCCATTCCATACATATATAAGGGGAGGTACAAGCTCCAACTCGGTTTTACAGTGAAAACTGCAGGAAATTCAAACCGGCACTAGGAAACAGACTGAGAAAGCAGAGAAATAGTGTCTCCTGCAACCCGTTCCCTTGGTGCTAGATGAACGAACGTCTCTCCACTTGCTCAGTTCTGAGAGATAAGTGTGTGTGAAAGCCGTCCTTCACCTAGCTTGTTGGGAAAACAAAGTTTCTTTTCAGTTGCAAACTCCATTCCATACATATATATGGGGAGGTAGAAGCTCCAACTCGGTTTTACAGTGAAAACTGCAGGAACTTCAAACCGGCACTAGGAAACAGCCTGAGAAAGCAGAGAAAAAGTGACTCCTGCAACCCGTTCCGTTGGTGCTAGATGAACGAACGTCTCTCCACTTGCTCAGTTCTGAGAGATAAGTGTGTGTGAAAGCCGTCCTTCACCTAGCTTGTTGGGAACACAAAGTTTCTTTTCAGTTGCAAACTCCATTCCATACATATATATGGGGAGGTAGAAGCTCAAACTCGGTTTTACAGTGAAAACTGTAGGAACTTCAAACCGGCACTAGGAAACAGACTGAGAAAGCAGAGAAAAGTGTCTCCTGCAACCCGTTCCCTTGGTGCTAGATGAACGAAAGTCTCTCCACTTGCTCTGTTCTGAGAGATAAGTATGTGTGAATGCCGTCTTTCACGTACCTTGTTGGGAACACAAAGTATCTTTTCAGTTGCAAACTCCATTCCATACATATATATGGGGAGGTAGAAGCTCCAACTCGGTTTTACAGTGAAAACTGCAGGAACTTCAAACCGGCACTAGGAAACAGTCTCAGAAGCAGAGAAAAAGTGTCTCCTGCAACCCGTTCCCTTGGTGCTAGATGAACGAACGTCTCTCAACTTGCTCAGATCTGAGAGATAATTGTGTGTGAAAGCCGTCCTTCACCTAGCTTGTTGGGAACACAAAGTTTCTTTTCAGTTGCAAACTCCATTCCATACATATATATGGGGAGGTTGAAGCTCCAACTCGGTTTTACAGTGAAAACTGCAGGAACTTCAAACCGGCACTAGGAAACAGACTGAGAAAGCAGAGAAAAAGTGTCTCCTGCAACCCGTTCCCTTGGTGCTAGATGAACGAACGTCTCTCCACTTGCTCAGTTCTGAGAGATAATTGTGTGTGAAAGCCGTCCTTCACCTAGCTTGTTGGGAACACAAAGTTTCTTTTCAGTTGCAAACTTCATTCCATACATATATAAGGGGAGGTACCAGTTCCAACTCGGTTTTACAGTGAAAACTGCAGGAACTTCAAACCGGCACTAGGAAACAGACTGAGAAAGCAGAGAAAAAGTGTCTCCTGCAACCCGTTCCCTTGGTGCTAGATGAACGAACGTCTCTCCACTTGCTCAGTTCTGAGAGATAATTGTGTGTGAAAGACGTCCTTCACCTAGCTTGTTGGGAACACAAAGTTTCTTTTCAGTTGCAAACTCCATTCCATACATATATATGGGGAGGTACTAGCTTCAACACGGTTTTACAGTGAAAACTGCAGGAACTTCAAACCGGCACTAGGAAACAGACTGAGAAAGCAGAGAAAAAGTGTCTCCTGCAACCCGTTCCCTTGGTGCTAGATGAACGAACGTCTCTCCACTTGCTCAGTTCTGAGAGATAAGTGTGTTTAAAAGCCGTCCTTCACCTAGCTTGTTGGGAACACAAAGTTTCTTTTCAGTTGCAAACTCCATTCCATACATATATATGGGGAGGTAGAAGCTCCAACTCGGTTTTACAGTGAAAACTGCAGGAACTTCAAACCGGCACTAGGAAACAGACTGAGAAAGCAGAGAAAAGTGTCTCCTGCAACCCGTTCCCTTGGTGCTAGATGAACGAACGTCTCTCCAATTGCTCTGTTCTGAGAGATAAGTATGTGTGAATGCCGTCCTTCACCTACCTTATTGGGAACACAAAGTTCTTTTCAGTTGCAAACTCCATTCCATACGTATATATGGGGAGGTTGAAGCTCCAACTCGGTTTTACAGTGAAAACTGCAGGAACTTCAAACCGGCACTAGGAAACAGACTGAGAAAGCAGAGAAAAAGTGTCTCCTGCAACCCGTTCCCTTGGTGCTAGATGAACGAACGTCTCTCCACTTGCTCAGTTCTGAGAGATATGTGTGTGTGAAAGCCGTTCTTCCCCTAGCTTGTTGGGAACACAAAGTTTCTTTTCAGTTGCAAACTCCATTCCATACATATATATGGGGAGGTACTAGCTCCAACTCTGTTTTACAGTGAAAACTGCAGGAACTTCAAACAGACACTAGGAAACAGACTGAGAAAGCAGAGAAAAAGTGTATCCTGCAACCCGTTCCCTTGGTGCTAGATGAACGAACGTCTCTCCACTTGCTCAGTTCTGAGGGATAATTGTGTGTGAAAGCCGTCCTTCACCTAGCTTGTTGGGAACACAAAGTTTCTTTTCAGTTGCAATCTCCATTCCATACATATTTATGGGGAGGTAGAAGCTCCAACTCGGTTTTACAGTGAAAACTGCAGGAACTTCAAACCGGCACTAGGAAACAGACTGAGAAAGCAGAGAAAAAGTGTCTCCTGCAACCCGTTCCCTTGGTGCTAGATGAACGAACGTCTCTCAACTTTCTCAGTTCTGAGAGATAAATGTGTGTGAAAGCCGTCCTTCACCTAGCTTTTTGGGAACACAAAGTTTCTTTTCAGTTGCAAACTCCATTCCATACATATATATGGGGAGGTAGAAGCTCCACTCGATTTTACAGTGAAAACTGCAGGAACTTCAAACCGGCACTAGGAAACAGACTGAGAAAGCAGAGAAAAAGTGTCTCCTGCAACCCGTTCCCTTGGTGCTAGATGAACGAACGTCTCTCCACTTGATCAGTTCTGAGAGATATGTGTGTGTGAAAGCCGTCCTTCACCTAGATTGTTGGGAACACAAAGTTTCTTTTCAGTTGCAAACTCCATTCCATACATATATATGGGGAGGTAGAAGCTCCAACTCGGTTTTACAGAGAAAACTGCAGGAACTTCCAACCGGCACTAGGAAATAGACTGAGAAAGCAGAGAAAAAGTGTCTCCTGCAACCCGTTCCCTTGGTGCTAGATGAACGAACGTCTCTCCACTTGCTCAGTTCTGAGATATGGTGTGTGTGAAAGCCATCCTTCACCTAGCCTATTGGGAACACATAGTTTCTTTTCAGTTGAAAACTCCATTCCATACGTATATATGGGGAGATAGAAGCTCCAAATCGGTTTTACAGTGAAAACTGCAGGAACTTCAAACCGGCACTAGGAAACAGACTGAGAAAGCAGAGAAAAAGTGTCTCCTGCAACCCGTTCCCTTGGTGCTAGATGAACGAACGTCTCTCCACTTGCTCAGTTCTGAGAGATAAGTGTGTGTGAAAGCCGTCCTCCACATTGCTTGTTGAGAAAACAAAGTTTCTTTTCAGTTGCAAACTCCATTCCATACATATATATGGGGAGGTACTAGCTCCAACTCGGTTTTACAGTGAAAACTGCAGGAATTTCAAACCGGCACTAGGAAACAGACTGAGAAAGCAGAGAAAAAGTGTCTCCTGCAACCCGTTCCCTTGGTGCTAAATGAACGAACGTCTCTCCACTTGCTCAGTTCTGAGAGATAGGTGTGTGTGAAATCCGTTTTTCACCTAGCTTTTTGGGAACACAAAGTTTCTTTTCAGTTGCAAACTCCATTCCATACATATATATGGGGCGGTAGAAGCTCCAAATCGGTTTTACAGTGAAAACTGGAGGAACTTCAAACCGGTACTAGGAAACAGACTGAGAAACAGAGAAAAAGTGTCTCTTGCAACCCGTTCCCTTGGTGCTAGATGAACGAACGTCTCTCCACTTACTCAGTTCTGAGAGATAAGTGTGTGTGAAAGCCGTCCTTCACCTAGCTTGTAGGGAACACAAAGTTTCTTTTCAGTTGCAAACTCCATTCCATACATATATATGGGGAGGTAGAAGCTCCAACTCGGTTTTACATTGTAAACTGCAGGAACTTCAAACCGGCACTAGGAAACAGACTGAGAAAGCAGAGAAAAAGTGTCTCCTGCAACCCGTTCCCTTGGTGCTAGATGAACGAACGTCTCTCCACTTGCTCAATTCTGAGAGATAAGTGTGTTTGAAAGCCGTCCTTCACATAACTTGTTGGGAACACAAAGTTTCTTTTCAGTTGCAAACTCCATTCCATACATATATATGGGGAGGTACTAGCTCCAACACGGTTTTACAGTGAAAACTGCAGGAACTTCAAACCGGCACTAGGAAACAGACTGAGAAAGCAGAGAAAAAGTGTCTCCTGCAAACCGTTCCCTTGGTGCTAGATGAACGAACGTCTCTCCACTTGCTCAGTTCTGAGAGATAGGTGTGTGTGAAAGCCGTCCTTCACCTAGCTTGTTGGGAACACAAAGTTTCTTTTCAGTTGCAAACCCCATTCCATACATATATAAGGGGAGGTACAAGCTCCAACTCGGTTTTACAGTGAAAACTGCAGGAAATTCAAACCGGCACTAGGAAACAGACTGAGAAAGCAGAGAAATAGTGTCTCCTGCAACCCGTTCCCTTGGTGCTAGATGAACGAACGTCTCTCCACTTGCTCAGTTCTGAGAGATAAGTGTGTGTGAAAGCCGTCCTTCACCTAGCTTGTTGGGAAAACAAAGTTTCTTTTCAGTTGCAAACTCCATTCCATACATATATATGGGGAGGTAGAAGCTCCAACTCGGTTTTACAGTGAAAACTGCAGGAACTTCAAACCGGCACTAGGAAACAGCCTGAGAAAGCAGAGAAAAAGTGACTCCTGCAACCCGTTCCGTTGGTGCTAGATGAACGAACGTCTCTCCACTTGCTCAGTTCTGAGAGATAAGTGTGTGTGAAAGCCGTCCTTCACCTAGCTTGTTGGGAACACAAAGTTTCTTTTCAGTTGCAAACTCCATTCCATACATATATATGGGGAGGTAGAAGCTCAAACTCGGTTTTACAGTGAAAACTGTAGGAACTTCAAACCGGCACTAGGAAACAGACTGAGAAAGCAGAGAAAAGTGTCTCCTGCAACCCGTTCCCTTGGTGCTAGATGAACGAAAGTCTCTCCACTTGCTCTGTTCTGAGAGATAAGTATGTGTGAATGCCGTCCTTCACGTACCTTGTTGGGAACACAAATTATCTTTTCAGTTGCAAACTCCATTCCATACATATATATGGGGAGGTAGAAGCTCCAACTCGGTTTTACAGTGAAAACTGCAGGAACTTCAAACCGGCACTAGGAAACAGTCTCAGAAGCAGAGAAAAAGTGTCTCCTGCAACCCGTTCCCTTGGTGCTAGATGAACGAACGTCTCTCAACTTGCTCAGATCTGAGAGATAATTGTGTGTGAAAGCCGTCCTTCACCTAGCTTGTTGGGAACACAAAGTTTCTTTTCAGTTGCAAACTCCATTCCATACATATATATGGGGAGGTTGAAGCTCCAACTCGGTTTTACAGTGAAAACTGCAGGAACTTCAAACCGGCACTAGGAAACAGACTGAGAAAGCAGAGAAAAAGTGTCTCCTGCAACCCGTTCCCTTGGTGCTAGATGAACGAACGTCTCTCCACTTGCTCAGTTCTGAGAGATAATTGTGTGTGAAAGCCGTCCTTCACCTAGCTTGTTGGGAACACAAAGTTTCTTTTCAGTTGCAAACTTCATTCCATACATATATAAGGGGAGGTACCAGCTCCAACTCGGTTTTACAGTGAAAACTGCAGGAACTTCAAACCGGCACTAGGAAACAGACTGAGAAAACAGAGAAAAAGTGTCTCCTGCAACCCGTTCCCTTGGTGCTAGATGAACGAACGTCTCTCCACTTGCTCAGTTCTGAGAGATAATTGTGTGTGAAAGACGTCCTTCACCTAGCTTGTTGGGAACACAAAGTTTCTTTTCAGTTGCAAACTCCATTCCATACATATATATGGGGAGGTACTAGCTTCAACACGGTTTTACAGTGAAAACTGCAGGAACTTCAAACCGGCACTAGGAAACAGACTGAGAAAGCAGAGAAAAAGTGTCTCCTGCAACCCGTTCCCTTGGTGCTAGATGAACGAACGTCTCTCCACTTGCTCAGTTCTGAGAGATAAGTGTGTTTAAAAGCCGTCCTTCACCTAGCTTGTTGGGAACACAAAGTTTCTTTTCAGTTGCAAACTCCATTCCATACATATATATGGGGAGGTAGAAGCTCCAACTCGGTTTTACAGTGAAAACTGCAGGAACTTCAAACCGGCACTAGGAAACAGACTGAGAAAGCAGAGAAAAGTGTCTCCTGCAACCCGTTCCCTTGGTGCTAGATGAACGAACGTCTCTCCACTTGCTCTGTTCTGAGAGATAAGTATGTGTGAATGCCGTCCTTCACCTACCTTATTGGGAACACAAAGTTCTTTTCAGTTGCAAACTCCATTCCATACGTATATATGGGGAGGTTGAAGCTCCAACTCGGTTTTACAGTGAAAACTGCAGGAACTTCAAACCGGCACTAGGAAACAGACTGAGAAAGCAGAGAAAAAGTGTCTCCTGCAACCCGTTCCCTTGGTGCTAGATGAACGAACGTCTCTCCACTTGCTCAGTTCTGAGAGATATGTGTGTGTGAAAGCCGTTCTTCCCCTAGCTTGTTGGGAACACAAAGTTTCTTTTCAGTTGCAAACTCCATTCCATACATATATATGGGGAGGTACTAGCTCCAACTCTGTTTTACAGTGAAAACTGCAGGAACTTCAAACAGACACTAGGAAACAGACTGAGAAAGCAGAGAAAAAGTGTATCCTGCAACCCGTTCCCTTGGTGCTAGATGAACGAACGTCTCTCCACTTGCTCAGTTCTGAGGGATAATTGTGTGTGAAAGCCGTCCTTCACCTAGCTTGTTGGGAACACAAAGTTTCTTTTCAGTTGCAATCTCCATTCCATACATATATATGGGGAGGTAGAAGCTCCAACTCGGTTTTACAGTGAAAACTGCAGGAACTTCAAACCGGCACTAGGAAACAGACTGAGAAGCAGAGAAAAACTGTCCGCTGCAACCCGTTCCCTTGGTGCTAGATGAACGAACGTCTCTCCACTTGCTCAGTTCTGAGAGATAAGTGTGTGTGAAAGCCGTCCTTCACCTATCTTGTTGGGAACACAAAGTTTCTTTTCAGTTGCAAACTCCATTCCATACTTATATATGGGGAGGTAGAAGCTCCAACTCGGTTTTACAGTGAAAACTGCAGGAACTTCAAACCGGCACTAGGAAACAGACTGAGAAAGCAGAGAAAAAGTGTCTCCTGCAACCCGTTCCCTTGGTGCTAGATGAACGAACGTCTCTCCACTTGCTCAGTTCTGAGAGATAAGTGTGTGTGAAAGCCGTACTTCACCTAGCTTGTTGGGAACACAAAGTTTCTTTTCAGTTGCAAACTCCATTCCATACATATATAGGGGGAGGTACTAGCTCCAACTCGGCTTTACAGTGAAAACTGCAGGAACTTCAAACCGGCACTAGGAAACAGACTGAGAAAGCAGAGAAAAAGTGACTCCTGCAACCCGTTCCCTTGGTGCAAGATGAACGAACGTCTCTCCACTTGCTCAGTTCTGAGAGATAGGTGTGTGTGAAAGCCGTCCTTCACCTAGCTTGTTGGGAACACAAAGTTTCTTTTCAGTTGCCATCTCCATTCCATACATATATATGGGGAGGTAGAAGCTCCAACTCGGTTTTACAGTGAAAACTGCAGGAACTTCAAACCGGCACTAGGAAACAGACTGAGAAAGCAGAGAAAAAGTGACTCCTGCAACCCGTTCCCTTGGTGCTAGATGAACGAACGTCTCTCCACTTGCTCAGTTCTGAGAGTTATGTGTGTGTGAAAGCCGTCCTTCACCTAGCTTGTTGGGAACACAAAGTTTCTTTTCAGTTGCAATCTCCATTCCATACATATATATGGGGAGGTAGAAGCTCCAACTCGGTTTTACAGTGAAAACTGCAGGAACTTCAAACCGGCACTAGGAAACAGACAGAGAAGCAGAGAAAAACTGTCCGCTGCAACCCGTTCCCTTGGTGCTAGAAGAACGAACGTCTCTCCACTTGCTCAGTTCTGAGAGATAAGTGTGTGTGAAAGCCGTCCTTCACCTATCTTGTTGGGAACACAAAGTTTCTTTTCAGTTGCAAACTCCATTCCATACATATATATGGGGAGGTAGAAGCTCCAACTCGGTTTTACAGTGAAAACTGCAGGAACTTCAAACCGGCACTAGGAAACAGACTGAGAAAGCAGAGAAAAAGTGTCTCCTGCAACCCGTTCCCTTGGTGCTAGATGAACGAACGTCTCTCCACTTGCTCAGTTCTGAGAGATAAGTGTGTGTGAAAGCCGTCCTTCACCTAGCTTGTTGGGAACACAAAGTTTCTTTTCAGTTGCAAACTCCATTCCATACATATATAGGGGGAGGTACTAGCTCCAACTCGGTTTTACAGTGAAAACTGCAGGAACTTCAAACCGGCACTAGGAAACAGACTGAGAAAGCAGAGAAAAAGTGTCTCCTGCAACCCGTTCCCTTGGTGCTAGATGAACGAACGTCTCTCCACTTGCTCAGTTCTTAGAGATAAGTGTGTGTGAAAGCCGTCCTTCAACTAGCTTGTTGGGAACACAAAGTTTCTTTTCAGTTGCAAACTCCATTCCATACATATATGTGGGGAGGTACTAGCTTCAACTCGGTTTTACAGTGAAAACTGCAGGAACTTCAAACCGGCACTAGGAAACAGACTGAGAAAGCAGAGAAAAAGTGTCTCCTGCAACCCGTTCCCTTGGTGCTAGATGAACGAACGTCTCTCCACTTGCTCAGTTCTGAGAGATAAGTGTGTGTGAAAGCCGTCCTTCACCTAGCTTGTTGGGAACACAAAGTTTCTTTTCAGTTGCAAACTCCATTCCATACATATATATGGGGAGGTAGAAGCTCCAACTCGGTTTTACAGTGAAAACTGCAGGAACTTCAAACCGGCACTAGGAAACAGACTGAGAAAGCAGAGAAAAAGTGACTCCTGCAACCCGTTCCCTTGGTGCTAGATGAACGAACGTCTCTCCACTTGCTCAGTTCTGAGAGATAGGTGTGTGTGAAAGCCGTCCTTCACATAGCTTGTTGGGAACACAAAGTTTCTTTTCAGTTGCAAACTCCAATCCATATATATATATGGGATAGGTAGAAGCTCCAAATCGGTTTTACAGTGAAAACTGCAGGAACTTCAAACCGGCACTAGGAAACAGACTGAGAAAGCAGAGAAAAAGTGTCTCCTGCAACCCGTTCCCTTGGTGCTAGATGAACGAACGTCTCTCCACTTGCTCAGTTCTTAGAGATAAGTGTGTGTGAAAGCCGTCCTTCACCTAGCTTGTTGGGAACACAAAGTTTCTTTTCAGTTGCAAACTCCATTCCATACATATATATGGGGAGGTACTAGCTTCAACTCGGTTTTACAGTGAAAACTGCAGGAACTTCAAACCGGCACTAGGAAACAGACTGAGAAAGCAGAGAAAAAGTGTCACCTGCAACCCGTTCCCTTGGTGCTAGATGAACGAACGTCTCTCCACTAGCTCAGTTCTGAGAGATAGGTGTGTGTGAAAGCCGTCCTTCAACTAGCTTGTAGGGAACACAAAGTTTCTTTTCAGTTGCAAACTCCATTCCATACATATATATGGGGAGGTAGAAGCTCCAACTCGGTTTTACATTGAAAACTGCAGGAACTTCAAACCGGCACTAGGAAACAGAATGAGAAAGCAGAGAAAAAGTGTCCCCTGCAACCCGTTCCCTTGGTGCTAGATGAACGAACGTCTCTCCACTTGCTCAGTTCTGAGAGATAGGTGTGTGTGAAAGCCGTCCTTCACCTAGCTTGTTGGGAACACAAAGTTTCTTTTCAGTTGCAAACTCCAATCCATACATATATATGGGGAGGTAATAGCTCCAAATCTGTTTTACAGTGAAAACTGCAGAAACTTCAAACCGGCACTAGGGAACAGACTGAGAAAAAGAGAAAAAGTGTCCCCTGCAACCCGTTCCCTTGGTGCTAGATGAACGAACGTCTCTCCACTTGCTCAGTTCTGAGAGATAAGTATGTGTGAAAGCCGTTCTTCACCTAGCTTGTTGGGAACACAAAGTTTCTTTTCAGTTGCAAACTCCATTCCATACATATATATGGGGAGGTACTAGCTCCAACTCGGTTTTACAGTGAAAACTGCAGGAACTTCAAACAGGCACTAGGAAACAGACTGATAAAGCAGAGAAAAAGTGTCTCCTGCAACCCGTTCCCTTGGTGCTAGATGAACGAACGTCTCTCAACTTGCTCAGTTCTGAGAGATAAGTGTGTGTGAAAGCCGTCCTTCACCTAGCTTGTTGGGAACACAAAGTTTCTTTTCAGTTGCAAACTCCATTCCATACATATATATGGGGAGGTATAAGCTCCAACTCGGTTTTACAGTGAAAACTGCAGGAACTTCAAACCGGCACTAGGAAACAGAATGAGAAAGCAGAGAAAAAGTGTCTCCTGCAACCCGTTCCCTTTGTGCTAGATGAACGAACGTCTCTCCACTTGCTCAGTTCTGAGAGATAGGTGTGTGTGAAAGCCGTCCTTCACCTAGCTTGTTGGGAACACAAAGTTTCTTTTCAGTTGCAAACTCCAATCCATACATACATATGGGGAGGTAGAAGCTATAACTCGGTTTTATAGTGAAAACTGCAGGAACTTCAAACCGGCACTAGGGAACAGACTGAGAAAGAAGAGAAAAAGTGTCTCCTGCAACCCGTTCCCTTGGTGCTAGATGAACGAACGTCTCTCCACTTGCTCAGTTCTGAGAGATATGTGTGTGTGAAAGCCGTTCTTCACCTAGCTTGTTGGGAACACAAAGTTTCTTTTCAGTTGCAAACACCATTCCATACATATATATGGGGAGGTACTAGCTCCAACTCGGTTTTACAGTGAAAACTGCAGGAACTTCAAACAGGCACTAGGAAACAGACTGAGAAAGCAAAGAAAAAGTGTCTCCTGCAACACGTTCCCTTGGTGCTAGATGAACGAACGTCTTTCCACTTGCTCAGTTTTGAGAGATAAGTGTGTGTGAAAGCCGTCCTTCACCTAGCTTGTTGGGAACACAAAGTTTCTTTTCAGTTGCAAACTACATTCCATACATATATATGGGGAGGTACTAGCTCCAACTCGGTTTTACAGTGAAAACTGCAGGAACTTAAAACCGGCACTAGGAAACAGACTGAGAAAGCAGAGAAATAGTGTCTCCTGCAACCCGTTCCCTTGGTGCTAGATGAACGAACGTCTCTCCACTTGCTCAGTTCTGAGAGATAAGTGTGTGTGAAAGCCGTCCTTCACCTAGCTTGTTGGGAACACAAAGTTTCTTTTCAGTTGCAAACTCCATTCCATACATATATATGGGGAGGTACAAGCTTCAACTCGGTTTTACAGTGAAAACTGCAGGAACTTCAAACCGGCACTAGGAAACAGACTGAGAAAGCAGAGAAAAAGTGTCTCCTGCAACCCGTTCCCTTGGTGCTAGATGAACGAACGTCTCTCCACTTGCTCAGTTCTGAGAGATAAGTGTGTGTGAAAGCCGTCCTTCACCTAGCTTGTTGGGAACACAAAGTTTCTTTTCAGTTGCAAACTCCATTCCATACATATATATGGGGAGGTAGAAGCTCCAACTCGGTTTTACAGTGAAAACTGCAGGAACTTCAAACCGGCACTAGGAAACAGACTGAGAAAGCAGAGAAAAAGTGACTCCTGCAACCCGTTCCCTTGGTGCTAGATGAACGAACGTCTCTCCACTTGCTCAGTTCTGAGAGATAGGTGTGTGTGAAAGCCGTCCTTCACATAGCTTGTTGGGAACACAAAGTTTCTTTTCAGTTGCAAACTCCAATCCATATATATATATGGGATAGGTAGAAGCTCCAAATCGGTTTTACAGTGAAAACTGCAGGAACTTCAAACCGGCACTAGGAAACAGACTGAGAAAGCAGAGAAAAAGTGTCTCCTGCAACCCGTTCCCTTGGTGCTAGATGAACGAACGTCTCTCCACTTGCTCAGTTCTTAGAGATAAGTGTGTGTGAAAGCCGTCCTTCACCTAGCTTGTTGGGAACACAAAGTTTCTTTTCAGTTGCAAACTCCATTCCATACATATATATGGGGAGGTACTAGCTTCAACTCGGTTTTACAGTGAAAACTGCAGGAACTTCAAACCGGCACTAGGAAACAGACTGAGAAAGCAGAGAAAAAGTGTCACCTGCAACCCGTTCCCTTGGTGCTAGATGAACGAACGTCTCTCCACTAGCTCAGTTCTGAGAGATAGGTGTGTGTGAAAGCCGTCCTTCAACTAGCTTGTAGGGAACACAAAGTTTCTTTTCAGTTGCAAACTCCATTCCATACATATATATGGGGAGGTAGAAGCTCCAACTCGGTTTTACATTGAAAACTGCAGGAACTTCAAACCGGCACTAGGAAACAGAATGAGAAAGCAGAGAAAATGTGTCCCCTGCAACCCGTTCCCTTGGTGCTAGATGAACGAACGTCTCTCCACTTGCTCAGTTCTGAGAGATAGGTGTGTGTGAAAGCCGTCCTTCACCTAGCTTGTTGGGAACACAAAGTTTCTTTTCAGTTGCAAACTCCAATCCATACATATATATGGGGAGGTAATAGCTCCAAATCGGTTTTACAGTGAAAACTGCAGAAACTTCAAACCGGCACTAGGGAACAGACTGAGAAAAAGAGAAAAAGTGTCCCCTGCAACCCGTTCCCTTGGTGCTAGATGAACGAACGTCTCTCCACTTGCTCAGTTCTGAGAGATAAGTATGTGTGAAAGCCGTTCTTCACCTAGCTTGTTGGGAACACAAAGTTTCTTTTCAGTTGCAAACTCCATTCCATACATATATATGGGGAGGTACTAGCTCCAACTCGGTTTTACAGTGAAAACTGCAGGAACTTCAAACAGGCACTAGGAAACAGACTGATAAAGCAGAGAAAAAGTGTCTCCTGCAACCCGTTCCCTTGGTGCTAGATGAACGAACGTCTCTCAACTTGCTCAGTTCTGAGAGATAAGTGTGTGTGAAAGCCGTCCTTCACCTAGCTTGTTGGGAACACAAAGTTTCTTTTCAGTTGCAAACTCCATTCCATACATATATATGGGGAGGTATAAGCTCCAACTCGGTTTTACAGTGAAAACTGCAGGAACTTCAAACCGGCACTAGGAAACAGAATGAGAAAGCAGAGAAAAAGTGTCTCCTGCAACCCGTTCCCTTTGTGCTAGATGAACGAACGTCTCTCCACTTGCTCAGTTCTGAGAGATAGGTGTGTGTGAAAGCCGTCCTTCACCTAGCTTGTTGGGAACACAAAGTTTCTTTCAGTTGCAAACTCCAATCCATACATACATATGGGGAGGTAGAAGCTATAACTCGGTTTTACAGTGAAAACTGCAGGAACTTCAAACCGGCACTAGGGAACAGACTGAGAAAGAAGAGAAAAAGTGTCTCCTGCAACCCGTTCCCTTGGTGCTAGATGAACGAACGTCTCTCCACTTGCTCAGTTCTGAGAGATATGTGTGTGTGAAAGCCGTTCTTCACCTAGCTTGTTGGGAACACAAAGTTTCTTTTCAGTTGCAAACACCATTCCATACATATATATGGGGAGGTACTAGCTCCAACTCGGTTTTACAGTGAAAACTGCAGGAACTTCAAACAGGCACTAGGAAACAGACTGAGAAAGCAAAGAAAAAGTGTCTCCTGCAACACGTTCCCTTGGTGCTAGATGAACGAACGTCTTTCCACTTGCTCAGTTTTGAGAGATAAGTGTGTGTGAAAGCCGTCCTTCACCTAGCTTGTTGGGAACACAAAGTTTCTTTTCAGTTGCAAACTACATTCCATACATATATATGGGGAGGTACTAGCTCCAACTCGGTTTTACAGTGAAAACTGCAGGAACTTAAAACCGGCACTAGGAAACAGACTGAGAAAGCAGAGAAATAGTGTCTCCTGCAACCCGTTCCCTTGGTGCTAGATGAACGAACGTCTCTCCACTTGCTCAGTTCTTAGAGATAAGTGTGTGTGAAAGCCGTCCTTCACCTAGCTTGTTGGGAACACAAAGTTTCTTTTCAGTTGCAAACTCCATTCCATACATATATATGGGGAGGTACAAGCTTCAACTCGGTTTTACAGTGAAAACTGCAGGAACTTCAAACCGGCACTAGGAAACAGAATGAGAAAGCAGAGAAAAAGTGTCTCCTGCAACCCGTTCCCTTGGTGCTAGATGAACGAACGTCTCTCCACTTGCTCAGTTCTGAGAGATAAGTGTGTGTGAAAGCCGTCCTTCACCTAGCTTGTTGGGAACACAAAGTTTCTTTTCAGTTGCAAACTCCATTCCATACATATATATGGGGAGGTAGAAGCTCCAACTCGGTTTTACAGTGAAAACTGCAGGAACTTCAAACCGGCACTAGGAAACAGACTGAGAAAGCAGAGAAAAAGTGACTCCTGCAACCCGTTCCCTTGGTGCTAGATGAACGAACGTCTCTCCACTTGCTCAGTTCTGAGAGATAGGTGTGTGTGAAAGCCGTCCTTCACATAGCTTGTTGGGAACACAAAGTTTCTTTTCAGTTGCAAACTCCAATCCATATATATATATGGGATAGGTAGAAGCTCCAAATCGGTTTTACAGTGAAAACTGCAGGAACTTCAAACCGGCACTAGGAAACAGACTGAGAAAGCAGAGAAAAAGTGTCTCCTGCAACCCGTTCCCTTGGTGCTAGATGAACGAACGTCTCTCCACTTGCTCAGTTCTTAGAGATAAGTGTGTGTGAAAGCCGTCCTTCACCTAGCTTGTTGGGAACACAAAGTTTCTTTTCAGTTGCAAACTCCATTCCATACATATATATGGGGAGGTACAAGCTTCAACTCGGTTTTACAGTGAAAACTGCAGGAACTTCAAACCGGCACTAGGAAACAGAATGAGAAAGCAGAGAAAAAGTGTCTCCTGCAACCCGTTCCCTTGGTGCTAGATGAACGAACGTCTCTCCACTTGCTCAGTTCTGAGAGATAAGTGTGTGTGAAAGCCGTCCTTCACCTAGCTTGTTGGGAACACAAAGTTTCTTTTCAGTTGCAAACTCCATTCCATACATATATATGGGGAGGTAGAAGCTCCAACTCGGTTTTACAGTGAAAACTGCAGGAACTTCAAACCGGCACTAGGAAACAGACTGAGAAAGCAGAGAAAAAGTGACTCCTGCAACCCGTTCCCTTGGTGCTAGATGAACGAACGTCTCTCCACTTGCTCAGTTCTGAGAGATAGGTGTGTGTGAAAGCCGTCCTTCACATAGCTTGTTGGGAACACAAAGTTTCTTTTCAGTTGCAAACTCCAATCCATATATATATATGGGATAGGTAGAAGCTCCAAATCGGTTTTACAGTGAAAACTGCAGGAACTTCAAACCGGCACTAGGAAACAGACTGAGAAAGCAGAGAAAAAGTGTCTCCTGCAACCCGTTCCCTTGGTGCTAGATGAACGAACGTCTCTCCACTTGCTCAGTTCTTAGAGATAAGTGTGTGTGAAAGCCGTCCTTCACCTAGCTTGTTGGGAACACAAAGTTTCTTTTCAGTTGCAAACTCCATTCCATACATATATATGGGGAGGTACTAGCTTCAACTCGGTTTTACAGTGAAAACTGCAGGAACTTCAAACCGGCACTAGGAAACAGACTGAGAAAGCAGAGAAAAAGTGTCACCTGCAACCCGTTCCCTTGGTGCTAGATGAACGAACGTCTCTCCACTAGCTCAGTTCTGAGAGATAGGTGTGTGTGAAAGCCGTCCTTCAACTAGCTTGTAGGGAACACAAAGTTTCTTTTCAGTTGCAAACTCCATTCCATACATATATATGGGGAGGTAGAAGCTCCAACTCGGTTTTACATTGAAAACTGCAGGAACTTCAAACCGGCACTAGGAAACAGAATGAGAAAGCAGAGAAAAAGTGTCACCTGCAACCCGTTCCCTTGGTGCTAGATGAACGAACGTCTCTCCACTTGCTCAGTTCTGAGAGATAGGTGTGTGTGAAAGCCGTCCTTCACCTAGCTTGTTGGGAACACAAAGTTTCTTTTCAGTTGCAAACTCCAATCCATACATATATATGGGGAGGTAATAGCTCCAAATCGGTTTTACAGTGAAAACTGCAGGAACTTCAAACCGGCACTAGGAAACAGACTGAGAAAGCAGAGAAAAAGTGTCTCCTGCAACCCGTTCATTTGGTGCTAGATGAACGAACGTCTCTCCACTTGCTCAGTTCTGAGAGATACGTGTGTGTGAAAGCCGTCCTTCACCTAGCTTGTTGGGAACACAAAGTTTCTTTTCAGTTGCAAACTCCATTCCATACATATATATGGGGAAGTACTAGCTCCAACTCGGTTTTACAGTGAAAACTGCAGGAACTTCAAACCGGCACTAGGAAACAGACTGAGAAACAGAAAAAGTGTCTCCTGCAACCCTTTCCCTTGGTGCTAGATGAACGAACGTCTCTCCACTTGCTCAGTTCTGAGAGATAAGTGTGTGTGAAAGCCATTCTTCACCTAGCTAGTTGGGAACACAAAGTTTCTTTTCAGTTGCAAACTCCATTCCATACATATATATGGGGTGGTAGAAGCTCCAACTCTCTTTTACAGTGAAAACTGCAGGAACTTCAAACCGGCACTAGGAAACAGACTCAGAAAGCAGAGAAAAAGTGTCTCCTGCAACCCGTTCCCTTGGTGCTATATGAACGAACGTCTCTCCACTTACTCAGTTCTGAGAGATAAGTGTGTGTGAAAGCCGTCCTTCACCTAGCTTGTTGGGAACACAAAGTTTCTTTTCAGTATCAAACTCCATTCCATACATATATATGGGGAGGTAGAAGCTCCAACTCGGTTTTACAGTGAAAACTGCAGGAACTTCAAACCGGCACTAGGAAACAGACTGAGAAGCAGAGAAAAAGTGTCTCCTGCAACCCGTTCCCTTGGTGCTAGATGAACGAACGTCTCTCCACTTGCTCAGTTCTGAGAGATAAGTGTGTGTGAAAGCCGTCCTTCACCTAGGTTGTTGGGAACACAAAGTTTCTTTTCAGTTGCAAACTCCATTCCATACATATATATGGGGAGGTAGAAGCTACAACTCGGTTTTACAGTGAAAACTGCAGGAACTTCAAACCGGTACTAGGAAACAGACTGAGAAAGCAGAGAAAAAGTGTCTCCTGCAACCCGTTCCCTTGGTGCTAGATGAATGAACGTCTCTCCACTTGCTCAGTTCTGAGAGATAAGTGTGTGTGAAAGCCGTCCTTCACCTTGCTTGTTGGGAACACAAAGTTTCTTTTCAGTTGCAAACTCCATTCCATACATATATATGGGGAGGTACTAGCTCCAACTCGGTTTTACAGTGAAAACTGCAGGAACTTCAAACCGGCACTAGGAAACAGACTGAGAAAGTAGAGAAAAAGTGTCCCCTGCAAACCGTTCCCTTGGTGCTAGATGAACGAACGTCTCACCACTTGCTCAGTTCTGAGAGATAGGTGTGTGTGAAAGCCGCCCTTCACCTAGCTTGTTGGGAACACAAAGTTTCTTTTCAGTTGCAAACTCCATTCCATACATATATATGGGGAGGTAGAAGCTCCAAATCGGTTTGACAGTGAAAACTGCAGGAACTTCAAACCGGCACTAGGAAACAGACTGAGAAAGCAGAGAAAATGTGTCCCCTGCAAACCGTTCCCTTGGTGCTAGATGAACGAAAGTCTCTCCACTTGCTCAGTTCTGAGAGATAGGTGTGTGTGAAAGCCATCCTTCACCTAGCTTTTTGGGAACACAAAGTTTCTTTTCAGTTGCAAACTCCATTCCATACAAATATCTGGGGAGGCAGAAGCTCCAACTCGGTTTTACAGTGAAAACTGCAGGAACTTCAAACCGGCACTAGGAAACAGACTGAGAAAGCAGAGAAAAAGTGTCTCCTGCAACCCGTACCCTTGGTGCTAGATGAACGAAAGTCTCTCCACTTGCTCAGTTCTGAGAGATATGTGTGTGTGAAAGCCGTCCTTCACCTAGCTTGTTGGGAACACAAAGTTTCTTTTCAGTTGCAAACTCCATTCCATACATTTATATGGGGAGGTAGAAGCTCCAAGACGGTTTTACAGTGAAAACTGCAGGAACTTCAAACCGGCACTAGGAAACAGACTGAGAAAGCAGAGAAAAAGTGTCTCCTGCAACCCGTTCCCTTGGTGCTAGATGAACGAACATCTCTCCACTTGCTCAGTTCTGAGAGATAGGTGTGTGTGAAAGCCGTCCTTCACCTAGGTTGTTGGGAACACATAGTTTCTTTTCAGTTGCAAACTCCATTCCATACGTATATATGGGGAGGTAGAAGCTCCAACTCGGTTTTACAGTGAAAACTGCAGGAACTTCAAAGCGGCACTAGGAAACAGACTGAGAAAGCAGAGAAAAAGTGTCTCCTGCATCCCGTTCCCTTGATCCTAGATGAACGAACGTCTCTCCACTTGCTCAGTTCTGAGAGATAAGTGTGTGTGAAAGCCGTCCTTCACCTAGCTTGTTGGGAACACAAAGTTTCTTTTCAGTTGCAAACTCCAATCCTTACATATATATGGGGAGGTAGAAGCTCCAACTCGTTTTACAGTAAAAAATTCAGGAACGTCAAACCGGCACTAGGAAACAGACTGAGAAAGCAGAGAAAAAGTGTCTCCTGCAACCCGTTCCCTTGGTGCTAGATGAACGAACGTCTCTCCACTTGCTCAGTTCTGAGAGATAAGTGTGTGTGAAAGCCGTCCTTCACCTAGCTTGTTGGGAACACAAAGTTTCTTTTCAGTTGCAAACTCCATTCCATACATATATATGGGGATGTAGAAGCTCCAACACGGTTTTACAGTGAAAACTGCAGGAACTTCAAACAGGCACTAGGAAACAGACTGAGAAAGCAGAGAAAAATTGTCTCCTGCAACCCGTTCCCTTGGTGCTAGATGAACGAACTTCTCCCCAATTGCTCAGTTCTGAGAGATAAGTGTGTGTGAAAGCCGTCCTTCACCTAGCTTGTTGGGAACACAAAGTTTCTTTTCAGTATCAAACTCCATTCCATACATATATATGGGGAGGTAGAAGCTCCAACTCGGTTTTACAGTGAAAACTGCAGGAACTTCAAACCGGCACTAGGAAACAGACTGAGAAGCAGAGAAAAAGTGTCTCCTGCAACCCGTTCCCTTGGTGCTAGATGAACGAACGTCTCTCCACTTGCTCAGTTCTGAGAGATAAGTGTGTGTGAAAGCCGTCCTTCACCTAGGTTGTTGGGAACACAAAGTTTCTTTTCAGTTGCAAACTCCATTCCATACATATATATGGGGAGGTAGAAGCTACAACTCGGTTTTACAGTGAAAACTGCAGGAACTTCAAACCGGTACTAGGAAACAGACTGAGAAAGCAGAGAAAAAGTGTCTCCTGCAACCCGTTCCCTTGGTGCTAGATGAATGAACGTCTCTCCACTTGCTCAGTTCTGAGAGATAAGTGTGTGTGAAAGCCGTCCTTCACCTTGCTTGTTGGGAACACAAAGTTTCTTTTCAGTTGCAAACTCCATTCCATACATATATATGGGGAGGTACTAGCTCCAACTCGGTTTTACAGTGAAAACTGCAGGAACTTCAAACCGGCACTAGGAAACAGACTGAGAAAGTAGAGAAAAAGTGTCCCCTGCAAACCGTTCCCTTGGTGCTAGATGAACGAACGTCTCACCACTTGCTCAGTTCTGAGAGATAGGTGTGTGTGAAAGCCGCCCTTCACCTAGCTTGTTGGGAACACAAAGTTTCTTTTCAGTTGCAAACTCCATTCCATACATATATATGGGGAGGTAGAAGCTCCAAATCGGTTTGACAGTGAAAACTGCAGGAACTTCAAACCGGCACTAGGAAACAGACTGAGAAAGCAGAGAAAAAGTGTCCCCTGCAAACCGTTCCCTTGGTGCTAGATGAACGAAAGTCTCTCCACTTGCTCAGTTCTGAGAGATAGGTGTGCGTGAAAGCCGTCCTTCACCTAGCTTGTTGGGAACACAAAGTTTCTTTTCAGTTGCAAACTCCATTCCATACAAATATCTGGGGAGGCAGAAGCTCCAACTCGGTTTTACAGTGAAAACTGCAGGAACTTCAAACCGGCACTAGGAAACAGACTGAGAAAGCAGAGAAAAAGTGTCTCCTGCAACCCGTACCCTTGGTGCTAGATGAACGAAAGTCTCTCCACTTGCTCAGTTCTGAGAGATATGTGTGTGTGAAAGCCGTCCTTCACCTAGCTTGTTGGGAACACAAAGTTTCTTTTCAGTTGCAAACTCCATTCCATACATTTATATGGGGAGGTAGAAGCTCCAAGTCGGTTTTACAGTGAAAACTGCAGGAACTTCAAACCGGCACTAGGAAACAGACTGAGAAAGCAGAGAAAGAGTGTCTCCTGCAACCCGTTCCCTTGGTGCTAGATGAACGAACATCTCTCCACTTGCTCAGTTCTGAGAGATAGGTGTGTGTGAAAGCCGTCCTTCACCTAGGTTGTTGGGAACACATAGTTTCTTTTCAGTTGCAAACTCCATTCCATACGTATATATGGGGAGGTAGAAGCTCCAACTCGGTTTTACAGTGAAAACTGCAGGAACTTCAAAGCGGCACTAGGAAACAGACTGAGAAAGCAGAGAAAAAGTGTCTCCTGCATCCCGTTCCCTTGATCCTAGATGAACGAACGTCTCTCCACTTGCTCAGTTCTGAGAGATAAGTGTGTGTGAAAGCCGTCCTTCACCTAGCTTGTTGGGAACACAAAGTTTCTTTTCAGTTGCAAACTCCAATCCTTACATATATATGGGGAGGTAGAAGCTCCAACTCGTTTTACAGTAAAAAATTCAGGAACGTCAAACCGGCACTAGGAAACAGACTGAGAAAGCAGAGAAAAAGTGTCTCCTGCAACCCGTTCCCTTGGTGCTAGATGAACGAACGTCTCTCCACTTGCTCAGTTCTGAGAGATAAGTGTGTGTGAAAGCCGTCCTTCACCTAGCTTGTTGGGAACACAAAGTTTCTTTTCAGTTGCAAACTCCATTCCATACATATATATGGGGATGTAGAAGCTCCAACACGGTTTTACAGTGAAAACTGCAGGAACTTCAAACAGGCACTAGGAAACAGACTGAGAAAGCAGAGAAAAATTGTCTCCTGCAACCCGTTCCCTTGGTGCTAGATGAACGAACTTCTCCCCAATTGCTCAGTTCTGAGAGATAAGTGTGTGTGAAAGCCGTCCTTCACCTAGCTTGTTGGGAACACAAAGTTTCTTTTCAGTTGCAAACTCCATTCCATACATATATATGGGGAGGTACTAGCTCCAACTCGGTTTTACAGTGAAAACTGCAGGAACTTCAAACCGGCACTAGGAAACAGACTGAGAAAGCAGAGAAAAAGTGTCTCCTGCAACCCGTTCCCTTGGTGCTAGATGAACGAACGTCTCTCCACTTGCTCAGTTCTGAGAGATACGTGTGTGTGAAAGCCGTCCTTCACCTAGCTTGTTGGGAACACAAAGTTTCTTTTCAGTTGCAAACTCCATTCCATACATATATATGGGGAGGTACTAGCTCCAACTCGGTTTTACAGTGAAAACTGCAGGAACTTCAAACCGGCACTAGGAAACAGACTGAGAAAGCAGAGAAAAAGTGTCTCCTGCAACCCGTTCCCTTGGTGCTAGATGAACGAATGTCTCTCCTCTTGCTCAGTTCTGAGAGATAAGTGTGTGTGAAAGCCATTCTTCACCTAGCTTGTTGGGAACACAAAGTTTCTTTTCAGTTGCAAACTCCATTCCATACATATATATGGGGTGGTAGAAGCTCCAACTCTCTTTTACAGTGAAAACTGCAGGAACTTCAAACCGGCACTAGGAAACAGACTCAGAAAGCAGAGAAAAAGTGTCTCCTGCAACCCGTTCCCTTGGTGCTATATGAACTTACGTCTCTCCACTTACTCAGTTCTGACAGATAAGTGTGTGTGAAAGCCGTCCTTCACCTAGCTTGTTGGGAACACAAAGTTTCTTTTCAGTTTCAAACTCCATTCCATACATATATATGGGGAGGTAGAATCTCCAACTCGGTTTTACAGTGAAAACTGCAGGAACTTCAAACCGGCACTAGGAAACAGACTGAGAAGCAGAGAAAAAGTGTCTCCTGCAACCCGTTCCCTTGGTGCTAGATGAACGAACGTCTCTCCACTTGCTCAGTTCTGAGAGATAAGTGTGTGTGAATGCCGTCCTTCACCTAGCTTGTTGGGAACACAAAGTTTCTTTTCAGTTGCAAACTCCATTCCATACATATATATGGGGAGGTAGAAGCTACAACTCGGTTTTACAGTGAAAACTGCAGGAACTTCAAACCGGTACTAGGAAACAGACTGAGAAAGCAGAGAAAAAGTGTCTCCTGCAACCCGTTCCCTTGGTGCTAGATGAACGAACGTCTCTCCACTTGCTCAGTTCTGAGAGATAAGTGTGTGTGAAAGCCGTCCTTCACATTGCTTGTTGGGAACACAAAGTTTCTTTTCAGTTGCAAACTCCATTCCATACATATATATGGGAAGGTACTAGCTCCAACTCGGTTTGACAGTGAAAACTGCAGGAACTTCAAACCGGCACTAGGAAACAGACTGAGAAAGCAGAGAAAAAGTGTCCCCTGCAAACCGTTCCCTTGGTGCTAGATGAACGAACGTCTCACCACTTGCTCAGTTCTGAGAGATAGGTGTGTGTGAAAGCCGCCCTTCACCTAGATTGTTGGGAACACAAAGTTTCTTTTCAGTTGCAAACTCCATTCCATACAAATATCTGGGGAGGCAGAAGCTCCAACTCGGTTTTTCAGTGAAAACTGCAGGAACTTCAAACCGGCACTAGGAAACAGACTGAGAAAGCAGAGAAAAAGTGTCTCCTGCAACCCGTACCCTTGGTGCTAGATGAACGAAAGTCTCTCCACTTGCTCAGTTCTGAGAGATAGGTGTGTGTGAAAGCCGTCCTTCACCTAGCTTGTTGGGAACACAAAGTTTCTTTTCAGTTGCAAACTCCATTCCATATATTTATATGGGGAGGTAGAAGCTCCAAGTCGGTTTTACAGTGAAAACTGCAGGAACTTCAAACCGGCACTAGGAAACAGACTGAGAAAGCAGAGAAAAAGTGTCTCCTGCAAACCGTTCCCTTGGTGCTAGATGAACGAACATCTCTCCACTTGCTCAGTTCTGAGAGATAGGTGTGTGTGAAAACCGTCCTTCACCTAGGTTGTTGGGAACACATAGTTTCTTTTCAGTTGCAAACTCCATTCCATACGTATATATGGGGAGGTAGAAGCTCCAACTCGGTTTTACAGTGAAAACTGCAGGAACTTCAAAGCGGCACTAGGAAACAGACTGAGAAAGCAGAGAAAAAGTGTCTCCTGCAACCCGTTCCCTTGGTGCTAGATGAACGAACGTCTCTCCACTTGCTCAGTTCTGAGAGATAAGTGTGTGTGAAAGCCGTCATTCACCTAGCTTGTTGGGAACACAAAGTTTCTTTTCAGTTGCAAACTCCATTCCTTACATATATATGGGGAGGTAGAAGCTCCAACTCGGTTTTACAGTAAAAAATTCAGGAACGTCAAACCGGCACTAGGAAACAGACTGAGAAAGCAGAGAAAAAGTGTCTCCTGCAACCCGTTCCCTTGGTGCTAGATGAACGAACGTCTCTCCACTTGCTCAGTTCTGAGAGATAAGTGTGTGTGAAAGCCGTCCTTCACCTAGCTTGTTGGGAACACAAAGTTTCTTTTCAGTTGCAAACTCCATTCCATACATATATATGGGGATGTAGAAGCTCCAACACGGTTTTACAGTGAAAACTGCAGGAACTTCAAACAGGCACTAGGAAACAGACTGAGAAAGCAGAGAAAAATTGTCTCCTGCAACCCGTTCCCTTGGTGCTAGATGAACGAACGTCTCCCCAATTGCTCAGTTCTGAGAGATAAGTGTGTGTGAAAGCCGTCCTTCAAATAGCTTGTTGGGAACACAAAGTTTCTTTTCAGTTGCAAACTCCATTCCATACATATATATGGGGAGGTACTAGCTCCAACTCGGTTTTACAGTGAAAACTGCAGGAACTTCAAACCGGCACTAGGAAACAGACTAAGAAAGCAGAGAAAAAGTGTCTCCTGCAACCCGTTCCCTTGGTGCTAGATGAACGAACGTCTCTCCACTTGCTCAGTTCTGAGTGATACGTGTGTGTGAAAGCCGTCCTTCACCTAGCTTGTTGGGAACACAAAGTTTCTTTTCAGTTGCAAACTCCATTCCATACATATATATGGGGAGGTACTAGCTCCAACTCGATTTTACAGTGAAAACTGCAGGAACTTCAAACCGGCACTAGGAAACAGACTGAGAAAGCAGAGAAAAAGTGTCTCCTGCAACCCGTTCCCTTGGTGCTAGATGAACGAACGTCTCTCCACTTGCTCAGTTCTGAGAGATAGGTGTGTGTGAAAGCCATCCTTCACCTAGCTTGTTGGGAACACAAAGTTTCTTTTCAGTTGCAAACTCCATTGCATACAAATATCTGGGGAGGTAGAAGCTCCAACTCGGTTTTATAGTGAAAACTGCAGGAACTTCAAACCGGCACTAGGAAACAGACTGAGAAAGCAGAGAAAAAGTGTCTCCTGCAACCCGTACCCTTGGTGCTAGATGAACGAAAGTCTCTCCACTTGCTCAGTTCTGAGAGATAGGTGTGTGTGAAAGCCGCACTTCACCTAGCTTGTTGGGAACACAAAATTTCTTTTCAGTTGCAAACTCCATTCCATAAATTTATATGGGGAGGTAGAAGCTCCAAGTCGGTTTTACAGTGAAAACTGCAGGAACTTCAAACCGGCACTAGGAAACAGACTGAGAAAGCAGAGAAAAAGTGTCTCCTGCAACCCGTTCCCTTGGTGCTAGATGAACGAACATCTCTCCACTTGCTCAGTTCTGAGAGATAGGTGTGTGTGAAAGCCGTCCTTCACCTAGGTTGTTGGGAACACATAGTTTCTTTTCAGTTGCAAACTCCATTCCATACGTATATATGGGGAGGTAGAAGCTCCAACTCGGTTTTACAGTGAAAACTGCAGGAACTTCAAAGCGGCACTAGGAAACAGACTGAGAAAGCAGAGAAAAAGTGTCTCCTGCATCCCGTCCCCTTGGTGCTAGATGAACGAACGTCTCTCCACTTGCTCAGTTCTGAGAGATAATTGTGTGTGAAAGCCTTCCTTCACCTAGCTTGTTGGGAACACAAAGTTTCTTTTCAGTTGCAAACTCCATTCCTTACATATATATGGGGAGGTAGAAGCTCCAACTCGGTTTTACAGTAAAAAATTCAGGAACGTCAAACCGGCACTAGGAAACAGACTGAGAAAGCAGAGAAAAAGTGTCTCCTTCAACCCGTTCCCTTGGTGCTAGATGAACGAACGTCTCTCCACTTGCTCAGTTCTGAGAGATATGTGTGTGTGAAAGCCGTCCTTCACCTAGCTTGTTGGGAACACATAGTTTCTTTTCAGTTGCAAACTCCATTCCATACGTATATATGGGGAGGTAGAAGCTCCAACTAGGTTTTACAGTGAAAACTGCAGGAACTTCAAAGCGGCACTAGGAAACAGACTGAGAAAGCAGAGAAAAAGTGTCTCCTGCAACCCGTTCCCTTGAGCTAGATTTACGAACGTCTCTCCACTTGCTCAGTTCTGAGAGATAAGTGTGTGTGAAAGCCGTCCATCACCTTGCTTGTTGGGAAAACAAAGTTTCTTTTCAGTTGCAAACTCCATTCCATACATATATATGGGGAGGTAAAAGCTCCAACTCGGTTTTACAGTGAAAACTGCAGGAACTTCAAACCGGCACTAGGAAACAGACTGAGAAAGCAGAGAAAAAGTGTCTCCTACAACCCGTTCCCTTGGTGCTAGATGAACGAACGTCTCTCCACTTGCTCAGTTCTGAGAGATATGTGTGTGTAAAAGCCGTCCTTCACCTAGCTTGTTGGGAACACAAAGTTTCTTTTCAGTTGCAAACTCCATTCCATACATATATAAGGGGAGGTACTAGCTCCAACTCGGTTTTACAGTGAAAACTGCAGGAACTTCAAACAGGCACTAGGAAACAGACTGAGAAAGCAGAGAAAAAGTGTCTCCTGCAACCCGTTCCCTTGGTGCTAGATGAACGAACGTCTCTCCACTTGCTCAGTTCTGAGAGATAGGTGTGTGTGAAAGCCGTTCTTCACCCAACTTGTTGGGAACACAAAGTTTCTTTTCAGTTGCAAACTCCATTCCATACATATATATGGGGAGGTAGAAGCTCCAACTCGGTTTTACAGTGAAAACTGCAGGAACTTCAAACCGGCACTAGGAAACAGACTGAGAAAGCAGAGAAAAAGTGTCTCCTGCAACCCGTTCCCTTGGTGCTACATGAACGAACGTCTCTCCACTTGCTCAGTTCTGAGAGATAAGTGTGTGTGAAAGCCGTCCTTCACCTAGCTTGTTGGGAACACAAAGTTTCTTTTCAGTTGCAAACTCCATTCCATACATATATATGGGGAGGTAGAAGCTCCAACTCGGTTTTACAGTAAAAAATTCAGGAACGTCAAACCGGCACTAGGAAACAGACTGAGAAAGCAGAGAAAAAGTGTCTCCTGCAACCCGTTCCCTTGGTGCTAGATGAACGAACGTCTCTCCACTTGCTCAATTCTGAGAAATAAGTGTGTGTGAAAGCCGTCCTTCACCTAGCTTGTTGGGAACCCAAAGTTTCTTTTCAGTTGCAAACTCCATTCCATACATATATATGGGGAGGTACTAGCTCCAACTCGGTTTTACAGTGAAAACTGCAGGAACTTCAAACCGGCACTAGGAAACAGACTGAGAAAGCAGAGAAAAAGTGTCTCCTGCAACCCGTTCCCTTGGTGCTAGATGAACGAACGTCTCTCCACTTGCTCAGTTCTGAGAGATAGGTGTGCGTGAAAGCCGTCCTTCACCTAGCTTGTTGGGAACACAAAGTTTCTTTTCAGTTGCAAACTCCATTCCATACATATATATGGGAAGGTAGAAGCTCCAACTCGGTTTTACTGTGAAAACTGCAGGAACTTCAAACCGGCATTAGGAAACAGACTGAGAAAGCAGAGAAAAAGTGTCTCCTGCAACCCGTTCCCTTGGTGCTAGATGAACGAACGTCTCTCCACTTGCTCAGTTCTGAGAGATAGGTGTGTGTGAAAGCCGTCTTTCACCTAGCTTGTTGGGAACACAAAGTTTCTTTTCAGTTGCAAACTCCATTCCATACATATATTTGGGGAGGTAGAAGCTCCAAATCGGTTTTACAGTGGAAACTGCAGGAACTTCAAACCGGCACTAGGAAACAGACTGAGAAAGCAGAGAAAAAGTGTCTCCTGCAACCCGTTCCCTTGGTGCTAGATGAACGAACGTCTCTCCACTTGCTCAGTTCTGAGAGATAATTGTGTGTGAAAGCTGTCCTTCACCTAGCTTGTTGGGAACACAAAGTTTCTTTTCAGTTGCAAACTCCATTCCATACATATATATGGGGAGGTACTAGCTGCAACTCGGTTTTACAGTGAAAACTGCAGGAACTTCAAACCGGCACTAGGAAACAGACTGAGAAAGCAGAGAAAAAGTGTCTCCTGCAACCCGTTCCCTTGGTGCTAGATGAACGAAAGTGTCTCCACTTGCTCAGTTCTGAGAGATAGGTGTATGTGAAAGCCATCCTTCACCTAGCTTGTTGGGAACACATAGTTTCTTTTCAGTTGCAAACTCCATTCCATACGTATATATGGGTAGGTAGAAGCTCCAACTCGATTTTACAGTGAAAACTGCAGGAACTTCAAAGCAGCACTAGGAAACAGACTGAGAAAGCAGAGAAAAAGTGTCTCCTGCAACCCGTTCCCTTGGTGCTAGATGAACAAACGTCTCTCCACTTGCTCAGTTCTGAGAGATAAGTGTGTGTGAAAGCCGTCCTTCACCTAGCTTGTTGGGAACACAAAGTTTCTTTTCAGTTGCAAACTCCATTCCATACATATATATGGGGAGGTAGAAGCTCCAACTCGGTTTTACAGTGAAAACTGCAGGAACTTCAAACCGGCACTAGGAAACAGACTGAGAAAGCCGAGAAAAAGTGTCTCCTGCAACCCGTTCCCTTGGTGCTAGATGAACGAACGTCTCTCCACTTGCTCAGTTCTGAGAGATAAGTGTGTGTGAAAGCCGTCCTTCACCTAGCTTGTTGGGAACACAAAGTTTCTTTTCAGTTGCAAACTCCATTCCATACATATATATGGGGAGGTAGAAGCTCCAACTCGGTTTTACAGTGAAAACTGCAGGAACTTCAAACAGGCACTAGGAAACAGACTGAGAAAGCAGAGAAAAAGTGTCTCCTGCAACCCGTTCCCTTGGTGCTAGATTTACGAACGTCTCTCCACTTGCTCAGTTCTGAGAGATAAGTGTGTGTGAAAGTCGTGCTTCACCTTGCTTGTTGGGAAAACAAAGTTTCTTTTCAGTTGCAAACTCCATTCCATACATATATATGGGGAGGTACTAGCTCCAACTCGGTTTTACAGTGAAAACTGCAGGAACTTCAAACCGGCACTAGGAAACAGACTGAGAAAGCAGAGAAATAGTGTCTCCTGCAACCCGTTCCCTTGGGGCTAGATGAACGAACGTCTCTCCTCTTGCTCAGTTCTGAGAGATAGGTGTGTGTGAAAGCCGTCCTTCACCTAGCTTGTTGGGAACACAAAGTTTCTTTTCAGTTGCAAACTCCATTCCATACATATATATGGGGAGGTAGAAGCTCCAACTCGGTTTTATAGTGAAAACTGCAGGAACTTCAAACCGGCACTAGGAATCAGTCTGAGAAAGCAGAGAAAAAGTGTGTCCTGCAACCCGTTCCCTTGGTGCTAGATGAACGAACGTCTCTCCAATTGCTCAGTCCTGAGAGATAGGTGTGTGTGAAAGCCGTCCTTCACCTAGCTTGTTGGGAACACAAAGTTTCTTTTCAGTTGCAAACTCCATTCCATACATATATATGGGGAGGTAGAAGCTCCAACTCGGTTTTACAGTGAAAACTGCAGGAACTTCAAACCGGCACTAGGAAACAGACTGAGAAAGCAGAGAAAAAGTGTGTCCTGCAACCTGTTCCCTTGGTGCTAGATGAACGAACGTCTCTCCACTTGCTCAGTTCTGAGAGATATGTGTGTGTGAAAGCCATCCTTCACCTAGCTTGTTGGGAACACAAAGTTTCTTTTCAGTTGCAAACACCATTCCATACATATATATGGGGAGGTAGAAGGCCAAATCCGTTTTACAGTGAAAACTGCAGGAACTTCAAACAGGCACTAGGAAACAGACTGAGAAAGCAGAGAAAATGTGTCTCCTGCAACCCGTTCCCTTGGTGCTATATTTACGAACGTCTCTCCACTTGCTCAGTTCTGAGAGATAAGTGTGTGTGAAAGCCGTCCTTCACCTTGCTTGTTGGGAAAACAAAGTTTCTTTTCAGTTGCAAACTCCATTCCATACATATATATGGGGAGGTACCAGCTCCAACTCGGTTTTACAGTGAAAACTGCAGGAACTTCAAACCGGCACTAGGAAACCGACTGAGAAAGCAGAGAAATAGTGTCTCCTGCAACCCTTTCCCTTGGTGCTAGATGAACGAACGTCTATCCACTTGCTCAGTTCTGAGAGATAGGTGTGTGTGAAAGCCGTCCTTCACCTAGCTTGTTGGGAACACAAAGTTTCTTTTCAGTTGCAAAATCCATTCCATACATATATATGGGGAGGTAGAAGCTCCAACTCGGTTTTACAGTGAAAACTGCAGGAACTTCAAACCGGCACTAGGAAACAGACTGAGAAAGCAGAGAAAAAGTGTCTCCTGCAACCCGTTCCCTTGGTGCTAGATGAACGAACGTCTCTCCACTTGCTCAGTTCTGAGAGATAGGTGTGTGTGAAAGCCGTCCTTCACCTAGCTTGTTGGGAACACAAAGTTTCTTTTCAGTTGCAAACTCCATTCCATACATATATATGGGTTGGTAGAAGCTCCAACTCGGTTTTACAGTGAAAACTGCAGGAACTTCAAACCGGCACTAGGAAACAGACTGAGAAAGCAGAGAAAAAGTGTCTCCAGCAACCCGTTCCCTTGGTGCTAGATGAACAAACGTCTCTCCACTTGCTCAGTTCTGAGAGATAAGTGTGTGTGAAAGCCGTCCTTCACCTAGCTTGTTGGGAACACAAAGTTTCTTTTCAGTTGCAAACTCCATTCCACATATATATATGGGGAGGTAGAAGCTCCACTCGATTTTACAGTGAAAACTGCAGGAACTTCAAACCGGCACTAGGAAACAGACTGAGAAAGCCGAGAAAAACTGTCTCCTGCAACCCGTTCCCTTGGTGCTAGATGAACGAATGTCTCTCCACTTGCTCAGTTCTGAGATATAAGTGTGTGTGAAAGCCGTCCTTCACCTAGCTTGTTGGGAACACAAAGTTTCTTTTCAGTTGCAAACTCCATTCCATACATATATATGGGGAGGTAGAAGCTCCAACTCGGTTTTACAGTGAAAACTGCAGGAACTTCAATAAGGCACTAGGAAACAGACTGAGAAAGCAGAGAAATAGTGTCTCCTGCAACCCGTTCCCTTGGTGCTAGATGAACGAACGTCTCTCCACTTGCTCAGTTCTGAGAGATAAGTGTGTGTGAAAGCCGTCCTTCACCTAGCTTGTTGGGAACACAAAGTTTCTTTTCAGTTGCAAACTCCATTCCATACATATATATGGGGAGGTAGAAGCTCCAACTCCGTTTTACAGTGAAAACTGCAGGAACTTCAAACCGGCACTAGGAAACAGACTGAGAAAGCAGAGAAAAAGTGTCTCCTGCAACCCGTTCCCTTGGTGCTATATGAACGAACGTCTCTCCAATTGCTCAGTTCTGAGAGATAAGTGTTTGTGAAAGCCTTCCTTCACCTAGCTTGTTGGGAACTCAAAGTTTCTTTTCAGTTGCAAACTCCATTCCATACATATATAAGGGTAGGTAGAAGCTCCAACTCGGTTTTACAGTGAAAACTGCAGGAACTTCAATAAGGCACTAGGAAACAGACTGAGAAAGCAGAGAAATAGTGTCTCCTGCAACCCGTTCCCTTGGTGCTAGATGAACGAACGTCTCTCCACTTGCTCAGTTCTGAGAGATAAGTGTGTGTGAAAGCCGTCCTTCAACTAGCTTGTTGGGAACACAAAGTTTCTTTTCAGTTGCAAACTCCATTCCATACATATATATGGGGAGGTAGAAGCTCCAACACTGTTTTACAGTGAAAAATGCAGGAACTTCAAACTGGCACTAGGAAACAGACTGAGAAAGCAGAGAAAAAGTGTCTCCTGCAACCCGTTCCCTTGGTGCTAGATGAACGAACGTCTCTCCACTTGCTCAGTTCTGAGAGATAAGTGTGTGTGAAAGCCGTCCTTCACCTAGCTTGTTGGGAACACAAAGTTTCTTTTCAGTTGCAAACTCCATTCCATATATATATATGGGGAGGTAGAAGCTCCACTCGATTTTACAGTGAAAACTGCAGGAACTTCAAACCGGCACTAGGAAACAGACTGAGAAAGCAGAGAAAAAGTGTCTCCTGCAACCCGTTCCCTTGGTGCTAGATGAACGAACGTCTCTCCACTTGCTCAGTTCTGAGAGATAAGTGTGTGTGAAAGCCGTACTTCACCTAGCTTGTTGGGAACACAAAGTTTCTTTTCAGTTGCAAACTCCATTCCATACATATATATGGGGAGGTAGAAGCTCCAACTCGGTTTTACAGTGAAAACTGCAGGAACTTCAAACCGGCACTAGGAAACAGACTGAAAAAGCAGAGAAAAAGTGTCACCTGCAACCCGTTCCCTTGGTGCTAGATGAACGAACGTCTCTCCACTTGCTCAGTTCTGAGAGATAAGTGTGTGTGAAAGCCGTCCTTCACCTAGCTTGTTGGGAACACAAAGTTTCTTTTCAGTTGCAAACTCCATTCCTACATATATATGGGGAGGTAGAAGCTCCAACTCGGTTTGACAGTGAAAACTGCAGCAACTTCAAACCGGCACTAGGAAACAGACTGAGAAAGCAGAGAAAAAGTGTCTCCTGCAACACGTTCCCTTGGTGCTAGATGAACGAACGTCTCTCCACTTGCTCAGTTCTGAGAGATAAGTGTGTGTGAAAGCCATTCTTCACCTAGCTTGTTGGGAACACAAAGTTTCTTTTCAGTTGCAAACTCCATTCCATACATATATATGGGGAGGTAGAAGCTCCAACTCTGTTTTACAGTGAAAACTGCAGGAACTTCATACCGGCACTAGGAAACAGACTGAGAAACAGAGAAAAAGTGTCTCCTGCAACCCGTTCCCTTGGTGCTAGATGAACGAACGTCTCTCCACTTGCTCAGTTCTGAGAGATTAGTGTGTGTGAAAGCCGTCCTTCACCTAGCTTGTTGGGAACACAAAGTTTCTTTTCAGTTGCAAACTCCATTCCATACATATATATGGGGAGGTAGAAGCTCCAATACGATTTTACAGTGAAAACTGCAGGAACTTCAAACCGGCACTAGGAATCAGACTGAGAAAGCAGAGAAAAAGTGTCTCCTGCAACCCGTTCCCTTGGTGCTAGATGAACGAACGTCTCTCCACTTGCTCAGTTCTGAGAGATAGGTGTGTGTGAAAGCCGTCCTTCACCTAGCTTGTTGGGAACACAAAGTTTCTTTTCAGTTGCAAACTCCATTCCATACATATATATGGGGAGGTAGAAGCTCCAACTCGGTTTTACAGTGAAAACTGCAGGAACTTCAAACCGGCACTAGGAAACAGACTGAGAAAGCAGAGAAAAAGTGTGTCCTGCAACCCGTTCCCTTGGTGCTAGATGAACGAACGTCTCTCCACTTGCTCAGTTCTGAGAGATAGGTGTGTTTGAAAGCCATCCTTCACCTAGCTTGTTGGGAACACAAAGTTTCTTTTCAGTTGCAAACTCCATTCCATACATATATATGGGGAGGTAGAAGCTCCAAATCCGTTTTACAGTGAAAACTGCAGGAACTTCAAACAGGCACTAGGAAACAGACTGAGAAAGCAGAGAAAATGTGTCTCCTGCAACCCGTTCCCTTGGTGCTATATTTACGAACGTCTCTCCACTTGCTCAGTTCTGAGAGATAAGTGTGTGTGAAAGCCGTCCTTAACCTTGCTTGTTGGGAAAACAAAGTTTCTTTTCAGTTGCAAACTCCATTCCATACATATATATGGGGAGGTACCAGCTCCAACTCGGTTTTACAGTGAAAACTGCAGGAACTTCAAACCGGCACTAGGAAACCGACTGAGAAAGCAGAGAAATAGTGTCTCCTGCAACCCTTTCCCTTGGTGCTAGATGAACGAACGTCTCTCCACTTGCTCAGTTCTGAGAGATAGGTGTGTGTGAAAGCCGTCCTTCACCTAGCTTGTTGGGAACACAAAGTTTCTTTTCAGTTGCAAAATCCATTCCATACATATATATGGGGAGGTAGAAGCTCCAACTCGGTTTTACAGTGAAAACTGCAGGAACTTCAAACCGGCACTAGGAAACAGACTGAGAAAGCAGAGAAAAAGTGTCTCCTGCAACCCGTTCCCTTGGTGCTAGATGAACGAACGTCTCTCCACTTGCTCAGTTCTGAGAGATAGGTGTGTGTGAAAGCCGTCCTTCACCTAGCTTGTTGGGAACACAAAGTTTCTTTTCAGTTGCAAACTCCATTCCGTACATATATATGGGTAGGTAGAAGCTCCAACTCGGTTTTACAGTGAAAACTGCAGGAACTTCAAACCGGCACTAGGAAACAGACTGAGAAAGCAGAGAAAAAGTGTCTCCAGCAACCCGTTCCCTTGGTGCTAGATGAACAAACGTCTCTCCACTTGCTCAGTTCTGAGAGATAAGTGTGTGTGAAAGCCGTCCTTCACCTAGCTTGTTGGGAACACAAAGTTTCTTTTCAGTTGCAAACTCCATTCCACATATATATATGGGGAGGTAGAAGCTCCACTCGATTTTACAGTGAAAACTGCAGGAACTTCAAACCGGCACTAGGAAACACACTGAGAAAGCCGAGAAAAACTGTCTCCTGCAACCCGTTCCCTTGGTGCTAGATGAACGAACGTCTCTCCACTTGCTCAGTTCTGAGAGATAAGTGTGTGTGAAAGCCGTCCTTCACCTAGCTTGTTGGGAACACAAAGTTTCTTTTCAGTTGCAAACTCCATTCCATACATATATATGGGGAGGTAGAAGCTCCACTCGATTTTACAGTGAAAACTGCAGGAACTTCAAACCGGCACTAGGAAACAGACTGAGAAAGCAGAGAAAAAGTGTCTCCTGCAACCCGTTCCCTTGGTGCTAGATGAACGAACGTCTCTCCACTTGCTCAGTTCTGAGAGATAAGTGTGTGAGAAAGCCGTCCTTCACCTAGCTTGTTGGGAACACAAAGTTTCTTTTCAGTTGCAAACTCCATTCCATACATATATATGGGGAGGTAGAAGCTCCAACTCGGTTTTACAGTGAAAACTGCAGGAACTTCAAACCGGCACTAGGAAACAGACTGAGAAAGCAGAGAAAAAGTGTCACCTGCAACCCGTTCCCTTGGTGCTAGATGAACGAACGTCTCTCCACTTGCTCAGTTCTGAGAAATAAGTGTGTGTGAAAGCCGTCCTTCACCTAGCTTGTTGGGAACACAAAGTTTCTTTTCAGTTGCAAACTCCATTCCTACATATATATGGGGAGGTAGAAGCTCCAACTCGGTTTGACAGTGAAAACTGCAGGAACTTCAAACCGGCACTAGGAAACAGACTGAGAAAGCAGAGAAAAAGTGTCTCCTGCAACCCGTTCCCTTGGTGCTAGATGAACGAACGTCTCTCCACTTGCTCAGTTCTGAGAGATAAGTGTGTGTGAAAGCCATTCTTCACCAAGCTTGTTGGGAACACAAAGTTTCTTTTCAGTTGCAAACTCCATTCCATACATATATATGGGGAGGTAGAAGCTCCAACTCTGTTTTACAGTGAAAACTGCAGGAACTTCATACCGGCACTAGGAAACAGACTGAGAAAGCAGAGAAAAAGTGTCTCCTGCAACCCGTTCCCTTGGTGCTAGATGAACGAACGTCTCTCCACTTGCTCAGTTCTGAGAGATTAGTGTGTGTGAAAGCCGTCCTTCACATAGCTTGTTGGGAACACAAAGTTTCTTTTCAGTTGCAAACTCCATTCCATACATATATATGGGGAGGTAGAAGCTCCAACTCGGTTTGACAGTGAAAACTGCAGGAACTTCAAACCGGCACTAGGAAACAGACTGAGAAAGCAGAGAAAAAGTGTGTCCTGCAACCATTTCCCTTGGTGCTAGATGAACGAACTTCTCTCCACTTGCTCAGTTCTGAGAGATAAGTGTGTGTGAAAGCCATTCTTCACCTAGCTTGTTGGGAACACAAAGTTTCTTTTCAGTTGCAAACTCCATTCCATACATATATATGGGGAGGTAGAAGCTCCAACTCTGTTTTACAGTGAAAACTGCAAGAACTTCATACCGGCACTAGGAAACAGACTGAGAAAGCAGAGAAAAAGTGTCTCCTGCAACCCGTTCCCTTGGTGCTACATGA
This sequence comes from Camelus bactrianus, assembly GCF_048773025.1. Lineage (NCBI taxonomy): Eukaryota > Metazoa > Chordata > Mammalia > Artiodactyla > Camelidae > Camelus > Camelus bactrianus. Next base: position 135,804,680 of record NC_133539.1, on the reverse strand, counting down.
ACGAACGTCTCTCCACTTGCTCAGTTCTGAGAGATAAGTGTGTGTGAAAGCCGTCCTTCACCTAGCTTGTTGGGAACACAAAGTTTCTTTTCAGTTGCAAACTCCATTCCATACATATATATGGATAGGTAGAAGCTCCAACACGATTTTACAGTGAAAACTGCAGGAACTTCAAACCGGCACTAGGAAACAGACTGAGAAAGCAGAGAAAAACTGTCTCCTGCAACCCGTTCCCTTGGTGCTAGATGAACGAACGTCTCTCCACTTGCTCAGTTCTGAGAGATAAGTGTGTGTGAAAGCCGTCCTTCACCTAGCTTGTTGGGAACACAAAGTTTCTTTTCAGTTGCAAACTCCATTCCATACATATATATGGGGAGGTAGAATCTCCAACACGGTTTTACAGTGAAAACTGCAGGAACTTCAAACCGGCACTAGGAAACAGACTGAGAAAGCAGAGAAAAAGTGTCTCCTGCAACCCGTTCCCTTGGTGCTAGATGAACGAACGTCTCTCCAATTGCTCAGTTCTGAGAGATAAGTGTGTGTGAAAGCCGTCCTTCACCTAGCTTGTTGGGAACACAAAGTTTCTTTTCAGTTGCAAACTCCATTCCATACATATATATGGGTAGGTAGAAGCTCCAACTCGGTTTTACAGTGAAAACTGCAGGAACTTCAAACCGGCACTAGGAAACAGACTGAGAAAGCAGAGAAAAAGTGTCTCCTGCAACCCGTTCCCTTGGTGCTAGATGAACGAACGTCTCTCCACTTGCTCAGTTCTGAGAGATAAGTGTGTGTGAAAGCCGTCCTTCACCTAGCTTGTTGGGAACACAAAGTTTCTTTTCAGTTGCAAACTCCATTCCATACATATATATGGGGAGGTAGAAGCTCCAACTCGGTTTTACAGTGAAAACTGCAGGAACTTCAAAGCGGCACTAGGAAACAGACTGAGAAAGCAGAGAAAAAGTGTCTCCTGCAACCCGTTCCCTTGGTGCTAGATGAACGAACGTCTCTCCACTTGCTCAGTTCTGAGAGATAGGTGTGTGTGAAAGCCGTCCTTCACCTAGCTTGTTGGGAACACAAAGTTTCTTTTCAGTTGCAAACTCCATTCCATACATATATATGGGGAGGTAGAAGCTCCAACTCGGTTTTACAGTGAAAAATGCAGGAACTTCAAACCGGCACTAGGAAACAGACTGAGAAAGCAGAGAAAAAGTGTCTCCTGCAACCCGTTCCCTTGGTGCTAGATGAACGAACGTCTCTCCACTTGCTCAGTTCTGAGAGATAGGTGTGTGTGAAAGCCGAACTTCACCTAGCTTGTTGGGAACACAAAGTTTCTTTTCAGTTGCAAACTCCATTCCATACATATATATGGGGAGGTAGAAGCTCCAACTCGGTTTTACAGTGAAAACTGCAGGAACTTCAAACCGGCACTAGGAAACAGACTGAGAAAGCAGAGAAAAAGTGTTTCCTGCAATCCGTTCCCTTGGTGCTAGATGAACGAACGTCTCTCCACTTGCTCAGTTCTGAGAGATAGGTGTGTGTGAAAGCCGTCCTTCACCTAGCTTGTTGGGAACACAAAGTTTCTTTTCAGTTGCAAACTCCATTCCATACATATATATGGGGAGGTAGAAGCTCCAACTCGGTTTTACAGTGAAAACTGCAGGAACTTCAAACCGGCACTAGGAAACAGACTGAGAAAGCAGAGAAAAAGTGTCTCCTGCAACCCGTTCCCTTGGTGCTAGATGAACGAACGTCTCTCCACTTGCTCAGTTCTGAGAGATAGGTGTGTGTGAAAGCCGTCCTTCACCTAGCTTGTTGGGAACACAAAGTTTCTTTTCAGTTGCAAACTCCATTCCATACATATATATGGGGAGGTAGAAGCTCCAACTCGGTTTTACAGTGAAAACTGCAGGAACTTCAAACTGGCACTATTAAACAGACTGAGAAAGCAGAGAAAAAGTGTCTCCTGCAACCCGTTCCCTTGGTGCTAGATGAACGAACGTCTCTCCACTTGCTCAGTTCTGAGAGATAGGTGTGTGTGAAAGCCGACCTTCACCTAGCTTGTTGGGAACACAAAGTTTCTTTTCGGTTGCAAACTCCATTCCATACATATATATGGGGAGGTAGAAGCTCCAACTCGGTTTTACAGTGAAAACTGCAGGAACTTCAAACCGGCACTAGGAAACAGACTGAGAAAGCAGAGAAAAAGTGTCTCCTGCAAACCGTTCCCTTGGTGCTAGATGAACGAACGTCTCTCCACTTGCTCAGTTCTGAGAGATAGGTGTGTGTGAAAGCCGTCCTTCACCTATCTTGTTGGGAACACAAAGTTTCTTTTCAGTTGCAAACTCCATTCCATACATATATATGGGGAGGTAGAAGCTCCAACTCGATTTTACAGTGAAAACTGCAGGAACTTCAAACCGGCACTAGGAAACAGACTGAGAAAGCAGAGAAAAAGTTTCTCCTGCAACCCGTTCCCTTGGTGCTAGATGAACGAACGTCTCTCCACTTGCTCAGTTCTGAGAGATAGGTGTGTGTGAAAGCCGTCCTTCACCTAGCTTGTTGGGAACACAAAGTTTCTTTTCAGTTGCAAACTCCATTCCATAAATATATATGGGGAGGTAGAAGCTCCAACTCGGTTTTACAGTGAAAACTGCAGGAACTTCAAACCGGCACTAGGAAACAGACTGAGAAAGCAGAGAAAAAGTGTCTCCTGCAACCCGTTCCCTTGGTGCTAGATGAACGAACGTCTCTCCACTTGCTCAGTTCTGAGAGATAAGTGTGTGTGAAAGCCGTCCTTCACCTAGCTTGTTGGGAACACAAAGTTTCTTTTCAGTTGCAAACTCCATTCCATACATATATATGGGGAGGTAGAAGCTCCAACTCGGTTTTACAGTGAAAACTGCAGGAACTTCAAACCGGCATTAGGAAACAGACTGAGAAAGCAGAGAAAAAGTGTCTCCTGCAACCCGTTCCCTTGGTGCTAGATGAACGAACGTCTCTCCACTTGCTCAGTTCTGAGAGATAGGTGTGTGTGAAAGCCGTCCTTCACCTAGCTTGTTGGGAACACAAAGTTTCTTTTCAGTTGCAAACTCCATTCCATACATATATATGGGGAGGTACCAGCTCCAACTCGGTTTTACAGTGAAAACTGCAGGAACTTCAAAACGGCACTAGGAAACAGACTGAGAAAGCAGAGAAAAAGTGTCTCCTGCAACCCGTTCCCTTGGTGCTAGATGAACGAACGTCTCTCCACTTGCTCAGTTCTGAGAGATAGGTGTGTGTGAAAGCCGACCTTCACATAGCTTGTTGGGAACACAAAGTTTCTTTTCAGTTGCAAACTCCATTCCATACATATATATGGGTAGGTAGAAGCTCCAACTCGGTTTTACAGTGAAAACTGCAGGAACTTCAAACCGGCACTAGGAAACAGACTGAGAAAGCAGAGAAAAAGTGTCTCCTGCAACCCGTTCCCTTGGTGCTAGATGAACGAACGTCTCTCCACTTGCTCAGTTCTGAGAGATAGGTGTGTGTGAAAGGCGTCCTTCACCTAGCTTGTTGGGAACACAAAGTTTCTTTTCAGTTGCAAACTCCATTCCATACATATATATGGGGAGGTAGAAGCTCCAACTCGGTTTTACAGTGAAAACTGCAGGAACTTCAAACCGGCACTAGGAAACAGCCTGAGAAAGCAGAGAAAAAGTGTCTCCTGCAACCCGTTCCCTTGGTGCTAGATGAACGAACTTCTCTCCACTTGCTCAGTTCTGAGAGATAGGTGTGTGTGAAAGCCGTCCTTCACCTAGCTTGTTGGGAACACAAAGTTTCTTTTCAGTTGCAAACTCCATTCCATACATATATATGGGGAGGTAGAAGCTCCAACTCGGTTTTACAGTGAAAACTGCAGGAACTTCAAACCGGCACTAGGAAACAGACTGAGAAAACAGAGAAAAAGTGTTTCCTGCAACCCGTTCCCTTGGTGCTACATGAACGAACGTCTCTCCACTTGCTCAGTTCTGAGAGATAAGTGTGTGTGAAAGCTGTCCTTCACCTAGCTTGTTGGGAACACAAAGTTTCTTTTCAGTTGCAAACTCCATTCCATACATATATATGGAGAGGTACTAGCTCCAACTCGGTTTTACAGTGAAAACTGCAGGAACTTCAAACCGGCCCTAGGAAACAGACTGAGAAAGCAGAGAAAAAGTGTCTCCTGCAACCCGTTCCCTTGGTGCTAGATGAACGAAAGTGTCTCCACTTGCTCAGTTCTGAGAGATAGGTGTATGTGAAAGCCATCCTTCACCTAGCTTGTTGGGAACACATAGTTTCTTTTCAGTTGCAAACTCCATTCCATACGTATATATGGGGAGGTAGAAGCTCCAACTCGATTTTACAGTGAAAACTGCAGGAACTTCAAAGCGGCACTAGGAAACAGACTGAGAAAGCAGAGAAAAAGTGTCTCCTGCAACCCGTTCCCTTGGTGCTAGATGAACGAACGTCTCTCCACTTGCTCAGTTCTGAGAGATAGGTGTGTGTGAAAGCCGTCCTTCACCTAGCTTGTTGGGAACACAAAGTTTCTTTTCAGTTGCAAACTCCATTCCATACATATATATGGGGAGGTAGAAGCTCCAACTCGGTTTTACAGTGAAAACTGCAGGAACTTCAAACCGGCACTAGGAAACAGACTGAGAAAACATAGAAAAAGTGTTTCCTGCAACCCGTTCCCTTGGTGCTACATGAACGAACGTCTCTCCACTTGCTCAGTTCTGAGAGATAGGTGTGTGTGAAAGCCGTCCTTCACCTAGCTTGTTGGGAACACAAAGTTTCTTTTCAGTTGCAAACTCCATTCCATACATATTTATGGGGAGGTAGAAGCTCCAACTCGATTTTACAGTGAAAACTGCAGGAACTTCAAACCGGCACTAGGAAACAGACTGAGAAAGCAGAGAAAAAGTGTCTCCTGCAACCCGTTCCCTTGGTGCTAGATGAACGAAAGTGTCTCCACTTGCTCAGTTCTGAGAGATAGGTGTATGTGAAAGCCATCCTTCACCTAGCTTGTTGGGAACACATAGTTTCTTTTCAGTTGCAAACTCCATTCCATACGTATATATGGGGAGGTAGAAGCTCCAACTCGATTTTACAGTGAAAACTGCAGGAACTTCAAAGCGGCACTAGGAAACAGACTGAGAAAGCAGAGAAAAAGTGTCTCCTGCAACCCGTTCCCTTGGTGCTAGATGAACGAACGTCTCTCCACTTGCTCAGTTCTGAGAGATAAGTGTGTGTGAAAGCCGTCCGTCACCTAGCTTGTTGGGAACACAAAGTTTCTTTTCAGTTGCAAACTCCATTCCATACATATATATGGGGAGGTAGAAGCTCCAACTCGATTTTACAGTGAAAACTGCAGGAACTTCAAACCGGCACTAGGAAACAGACTGAGAAAGCAGAGAAAAAGTGTCTCCTGCAACCCGTTCCCTTGGTGCTAGATGAACGAACGTCTCTCCACTTGCTCAGTTCTGAGAGATAAGTGTGTGTGAAAGCCGTCCTTCACCTAGCTTGTTGGGAACACAAAGTTTCTTTTCAGTTGCAAACTCCATTCCATATATATATATGGGGAGGTAGAAGCTCCAACTCTGTTTTACAGTGAAAACTGCAGGAACTTCAAACAGGCACTAGGAAACAGACTGAGAAAGCAGAGAAAATGTGTCTCCTGCAACCCGTTCACTTGGTGCTAGATTTACCAACGTCTCTCCACTTGCTCAGTTCTGAGAGATAAGTGTGTGTGAAAGCCGTCATTCACCTTGCTTGTTGGGAAAACAAATTTCTTTTCAGTTGCAAACTCCATTTCATACATATATATGGGGAGGTACTAGCTCCAACTCGGTTTTACAGTGAAAACTGCAGGAACTTCAAACCGGCATTAGGAAACAGACTGAGAAAACAGAGAAAAAGTGTCTCCTGCAACACGTTCCCTTGGTGCTAGATGAACGAAAGTCTCTCCACTTGCTCAGTTCTGAGAGATAGGTGTGTGTGAAAGCCGTCCTTCACCTAGCTTGTAGGGAAAACAAAGTTTCTTTTCAGTTGCAAACTCCATTCCATACATATATATGGGGAGGTACCAGCTCCAACTCGGTTTTACAGTGAAAACTGCAGGAACTTCAAACCGGCACTAGGAAACAGGCTGAGAAAGCAGAGAAAAAGTGTCTCCTGCAACCCGTTCCCTTGGTGCTAGATGAACGAACGTCTCTCCATTTGCTCAGTTCTGAGAGATAGGTGTGTGTGAAAGCCGACCTTCACATAGTTTGTTGGGAACACAAAGTTTCTTTTCAGTTGCAAACTCCATTCCATACATATATATGGGGAGGTAGAAGCTCCAACTCGGTTTTACAGTGAAAACTGCAGGAACTTCAAACCGGCACTAGGAAACAGAATGAGAAAGCAGAGAAAAAGTGTCTCCTGCAACCCGTTCCCTTGGTGCTAGATGAACGAACGTCTCTCCACTTGCTCAGTTCTGAGAGATAGGTGTGTGTGAAAGCCGTCCTTCACCTAGCTTGTTGGGAACACAAAGTTTCTTTTCAGTTGCAAACTCCATTCCATACATATATATGGCGAGGTAGAAGCTCCAACTCGGTTTTACAGTGAAAACTGCAGGAACTTCAAACCGGCACTAGGAAACAGACTGAGAAAGCAGAGAAAAAGTGTCTCCTGCAACCCGTTCCCTTGGTGCTAGATGAACGAACGTCTCTCCACTTGCTCAGTTCTGAGAGATAGGTGTGTGTGATAGCCGTCCTTCACCTAGCTTGTTGGGAACACAAAGTTTCTTTTCAGTTGCAAACTCCATTCCATACATATATATGGGGAGGTAGAAGCTCCAACTCGGTTTTACAGTGAAAACTGCAGGAACTTCAAACCGGCACTAGGAAACATACTGAGAAAGCAGAGAAAAAGTGTCTCCTGCAACCCGTTCCATTGGTGCTAGATGAACGAACGTCTCTCCACTTGCTCAGTTCTGAGAGATATGTGTGTGTGAAAGCCGACCTTCACCTAGCTTGTTGGGAACACAAAGTTTCTTTTCAGTTGCAAACTCCATTCCATACATATATATGGGGAGGTAGAAGCTCCAACTCGGTTTTACAGTGAAAACTGCAGGAACTTCAAACCGGCACTAGGAAACAGACTGAGAAAGCAGAGAAAAAGTGTCTCCTGCAACCCGTTCCCTTGGTGCTAGATGAACGAACGTCTCTCCACTTGCTCAGTTCTGAGAGATAGGTGTGTGTGAAAGCCGTCCTTCACCTAGCTTGTTGGGAACACAAAGTTTCTTTTCAGTTGCAAACTCCATTCCATACATATATATGGGGAGGTAGAAGCTCCAACTCGGTTTTACAGTGAAAACTGCAGGAACTTCAAACCGGCACTAGGAAACAGACTGAGAAAACAGAGAAAAAGTGTTTCCTGCAACCCGTTCCCTTGGTGCTACATGAACGAACGTCTCTCCACTTGCTCAGTTTTGAGAGATAAGTGTGTGTGAAAGCTGTCTTTCACCTAGCTTGTTGGGAACACAAAGTTTCTTTTCAGTTGCAAACTCCATTCCATACATATATATGGGGAGGTACTAGCTCCAACTCGGTTTTACAGTGAAAACTGCAGGAACTTCAAACCGGCACTAGGAAACAGACTGAGAAAGCAGAGAAAAAGTGTCTCCTGCAACCCGTTCCCTTGGTGCTAGATGAACGAAAGTGTCTCCACTTGCTCAGTTCTGAGAGATAGGTGTATGTGAAAGCCATCCTTCACCTAGCTTGTTGGGAACACATAGTTTCTTTTCAGATGCAAACTCCATTCCATACGTATATATGGGGAGGTAGAAGCTCCAACTCGATTTTACAGTGAAAACTGCAGGAACTTCAAAGCGGCACTAGGAAACAGACTGAGAAAGCAGAGAAAAAGTGTCTCCTGCAACCCGTTCCCTTGGTGCTAGATGAACGAACGTCTCTCCACTTGCTCAGTTCTGAGAGATAAGTGTGTGTGAAAGCCGTCCGTCACCTAGCTTGTTGGGAACACAAAGTTTCTTTTCAGTTGCTAACTCCATTCCATACATATATATGGGGAGGTAGAAGCTCCAACTCGATTTTACAGTGAAAACTGCAGGAACTTCAAACCGGCACTAGGAAACAGACTGAGAAAGCAGAGAAAAAGTGTCTCCTGCAACCCGTTCCCTTGGTGCTAGATGAACGAACGTCTCTCCACTTGCTCAGTTCTGAGAGATAAGTGTGTGTGAAAGCCTTCCTTCACCTAGCTTGTTGGGAACACAAAGTTTCTTTTCAGTTGCAAACTCCATTCCATACATATATATGGGGAGGTAGAAGCTCCAACTCGGTTTTACAGTGAAAACTGCAGGAACTTCAAACAGGCACTAGGAAACAAACTGAGAAAGCAGAGAAAATGTGTCTCCTGCAACCCGTTCCCTTGGTGCTAGATTTACCAACGTCTCTCCACTTGCTCAGTTCTGAGAGATAAGTGTGTGTGAAAGCCGTCCTTCACCTTGCTTGCTGGGTAAACAAAGTTTCTTTTTAGTTGCAAACTCCATTCCATACATATATATGGGGAGGTACTAGCTCCAACTCGGTTTTACAGTGAAAATTGCAGGAACTTCAAACCGGCACTAGGAAACAGACTGAGAAAGCAGAGAAATAGTGTCTCCTGCAACCCGTTCCATTGGTGCTAGATGAACGAACGTCTCTCCACTTGCTCAGTTCTGAGAGATAGGTGTGTGTGAAAGCCGTCCTTCACCTAGCTTGTTGGGAACACAAAGTTTCTTTTCAGTTGCAAACTCCATTCCATACATATATATGGGGAGGTAGAAGCTCCAACTCGATTTTACAGTGAAAACTGCAGGAACTTCAAACCGGCACTAGGAAACAAACTGAGAAAGCAGAGAAAAAGTTTCTCCTGCAACCCGTTCCCTTGGTGCTAGATGAACGAACGTCTCTCCACTTGCTCAGTTCTGAGAGATAGGTGTGTGTGAAAGCCGTCCTTCACCTAGCTTGTTGGGAACACAAAGTTTCTTTTCAGTTGCAAACTCCATTCCATACATATATATGGGGAGGTAGAAGCTCCAACTCGGTTTTACAGTGAAAAATGCAGGAACTTCAAACCGGCACTAGGAAACAGACTGAGAAAGCAGAGAAAAAGTGTCTCCTGCAACCCGTTCCCTTGGTGCTAGATGAACGAACGTCTCTCCACTTGCTCAGTTCTGAGAGATAGGTGTGTTTGAAAGCCGTCCTTCACCAAGCTTGTTGGGAACACAAAGTTTCTTTTCAGTTGCAAACTCCATTCCATACATATATATGGGTAGGTAGAAGCTCCAACTCGGTTTTACAGTGAAAACTGCAGGAACTTCAAACCGGCACTAGGAAACAGACTGAGAAAGCAGAGAAAAAGTGTCTCCTGCAACCCGTTCCCTTGGTGTTAGATGAACGAACGTCTCTCCACTTGCTCAGTTCTGAGAGATAGGTGTGTGTGAAAGCCGACCTTCACCTAGCTTGTTGGGAACACAAAGTTTCTTTTCAGTTGCAAACTCCATTCCATACATATATATGGGGAGGTAGAAGCTCCAACTCGGTTTTACAGTGAAAACTGCAGGAACTTCAAACCGGCACTAGGAAACAGACTGAGAAAGCAGAGAAAAAGTGTCTCCTGCAACCCGTTCCCTTGGTGCTAGATGAACGAACGTCTCTCCACTTGCTCAGTTCTGAGAGATAAGTGTGTGTGAAAGCCGTCCTTCACCTAGCTTGTTGGGAACACAAAGTTTCTTTTCAGTTGCAAACTCCATTCCATACATATATATGGGGAGGTACTAGCTCCAACTCGGTTTTACAGTGAAAACTGCAGGAACATCAAACCGGCACTAGGAAACAGACTGAGAAAGCAGAGAAAAAGGGTCTCCTGCAACCCGTTCCCTTGGTGCTAGATGAACGAACGTCTCTCCACTTGCTCAGTTCTGAGAGATAGGTGTGCGTGAAAGCCGTCCTTCACCTAGCTTGTTTGGAACACAAAGTTTCTTTTCAGTTGCAAACTCCATTCCATACATATATATGGGGAGGTAGAAGCTCCAACTCGGTTTTACTGTGAAAAGTGCAGGAACTTCAAACCGGCATTAGGAAACAGACTGAGAAAGCAGAGAAAAAGTGTCTCCTGCAACCCGTTCCGTTGGTGCTAGATGAACGAACGTCTCTCCACTTGCTCAGTTCTGAGAGATAATTGTGTGTGAAAGCTGTCCTTTACCTAGCTTGTTGGGAACACAAAGTTTCTTTTCAGTTGCAAACTCCATTCCATACATATATATGGGAGGTACTAGATCCAACTCGGTTTTACAGTGAAAAGTGCAGGAACTTCAAACCGGCACTAGGAAACAGACTGAGAAAGCAGAGAAAAAGTGTCTCCTGCAACCCGTTCCCTTGATGCTAGATGAACAAAAGTGTCTCCACTTGCTCAGTTCTGAGAGATAGGTGTATGTGAAAGCCATCCTTCACCTAGCTTGTTGGGAACACATAGTTTCTTTTCAGTTGCAAACTCCATTCCATACATATATATGGGGAGGTAGAAGCTCCAACTCGATTTTACAGTGAAAACTGCAGGAAGTTCAAAGCGGCACTAGGAAGCAGACTGAGAAAGCAGAGAAAAATTGTCTCCTGCAACCCGTTCCCTTGGTGCTAGATGAACGAACGTCTCTCTACTTGCTCAGTTCTGAGAGATATGTGTGTGTGAAAGCCGTCCTTCACCTAGCTTGTTGGGAACACAAAGTTTCTTTTCAGTTGCAAACTCCATTCCATACATATATATGGGGAGGTACTAGCTCCAACTCGGTTTTACAGTGAAAACTGCAGGAACTTCAAACCGGCACTAGGAAACAGACTGAGAAAGCAGAGAAATAGTGTCTCCTGCAACCCGTTCCCTTGGTGCTAGATGAACGAACGTCTCTCCACTTGCTCAGTTCTGAGAGATAGGTGTGTGTGAAAGCCGTCCTTCACCTAGCTTGTTGGGAACACAAAGTTTCTTTTCAGTTGCAAACTCCATTCCATACATATATATGGGGAGGTAGAAGCTCCAACTCGGTTTTACAGTGAAAACTGCAGGAACTTCAAACCGGCACTAGGAAACAGACTGAGAAAGCCGAGAAAAAGTGTCTCCTGCAACCCGTTCCCTTGGTGCTAGATGAACGAACGTCTCTCCACTTGCTCAGTTCTGAGAGATAGGTGTGTGTGAAAGCCGTCCTTCACCTAGCTTGTTGGGAACACAAAGTTTCTTTTCAGTTGCAAACTCCATTCCATACATATATATGGGGAGGTAGAAGCTCCAACTCGGTTTTACAGTGAAAACTGCAGGAACTTCAAACCGGCACTAGGAAACAGACTGAGAAAGCAGAGAAAAAGTGTCTCCAGCAACCCGTTCCCTTGGTGCTAGATGAACGAACGTCTCTCCACTTGCTCAGTTCTGGGAGATAAGTGTGTGTGAAAGCCGTCCTTCAACTAGCTTGTTGGGAACACAAAGTTTCTTTTCAGTTGCAAACTCCATTCCATACATATATATGGGGAGGTAGAAGCTCCAACTCGATTTTACAGTGAAAACTGCAGGAACTTCAAAGCGGCACTAGGAAACAGACTGAGAATGCAGAGAAAAAGTGTCTCCTGCAACCCGTTCCCTTGGTGCTAGATGAACGAACGTCTCTCCACTTGCTCAGTTCTGAGAGATTAGTGTGTGTGAAAGCCGTCCTTCACCTAGCTTGTTGGGAACACAAAGTTTCTTTTCAGTTGCAAACTCCATTCCATACATATATATGGGGAGGTAGAAGCTCCAACTCGGTTTTACAGTGAAAACTTCAGGAACTTCAAACCGGCACTAGGAAACAGACTGAGAAAGCAGAGAAAAAGTGTCTCCTGCAACCCATTCCCTTGGTGCTAGATGAAAGAACGTCTCTCCACTTGCTCAGTTCTGAGAGATAAGTGTGTGTGAAAGCCGTCCTTCACCTAGCTTGTTGGGAACACAAAGTTTCTTTTCAGTTGCAAACTCCATTCCATACATATATATGGGGAGGTAGAAGCTCCAACTCGGTTTTACAGTGAAAACTGCAGGAACTTCAAACCGGCACTAGGAAACAGACTGAGAAAGCAGAGGAAAAGTGTCTCCTGCAACCCGTTCCCTTGGTGCTAGATGAACGAACGTCTCTCCACTTGCTCAGTTCTGAGAGTTTAGTGTGTGTGAAAGCCGTTCCTTCACCTAGCTTGTTGGGAACACAAAGTTTCTTTTCAGTTGCAAACTCCATTCCATACATATATATGGGGAGGTAGAAGCTCCAACTCGGTTTTACAGTGAAAACTGCAGGAACTTCAAACAGGCACTAGGAAACAGACTGAGAAAGCAGAGAAAAAGTGTCTCCTGCAACCCGTTCCCTTGGTGCTAGATTTACGAACGTCTCTCCACTTGCTCAGTTCTGAGAGATAAGTGTGTGTGAAAGCCGTCCTTCACCTTGCTTGTTGGGAAAACAAAGTTTCTTTTCAGTTGCAAACTACATTCCATACATATATATGGGGTGGTACTAGCTCCAACTCGGTTTTACAGTGAAAACTGCAGGAACTTCAAACCGGCACTAGGAAACAGACTGAGAAAGCAGAGAAATAGTGTCTCCTGCAACCCGTTCCCTTGGTGCTAGATGAACGAACGTCTCTCCACTTGCTCAGTTCTGAGAGATAGGTGTGTGTGAAAGCCGTCCTTCACCTAGCTTGTTGGGAACACAAAGTTTCTTTTCAGTTGCAAACTCCATTCCATACATATATATGGGGAGGTAGAAGCTCCAACTCGATTTTACAGTGAAAACTGCAGGAACTTCAAACCGGCACTAGGAAACAGACTGAGAATGCAGAGAAAAAGTGTCTCCTGCAACCCGTTCCCTTGGTGCTAGATGAACGAACGTCTCTCCACTTGCTCAGTTCTGAGAGGTTAGTGTGTGTGAAAGCCGTCCTTCACCTAGCTTGTTGGGAACACAAAGTTTCTTTTCAATTGCAAACTAGATTTCCATACATATATATGGGGAGGTAGAAGCTCCAACTCGGTTTTACAGTGAAAACTGCAGGAACTTCAAACCGGCACTAGGAAACAGACTGAGAAAGCAGAGAAAAAGTGTCTCCTGCAACCCGTTCCCTTGGTGCTAGATGAACGAACGTCTCTCCACTTGATCAGTTCTGAGAGATAAGTGTGTGTGAAAGCCGTACTTCACCTAGCTTGTTGGGAACACAAAGTTTCTTTTCAGTTGCAAACTCCATTCCATACATATATATGGGGAGGTAGAAGCTGCAACTCGGTTTTACAGTGAAAACTGCAGGAACTTCAAACAGGCACTAGGAAACAGACTGAGAAAGCAGAGAAAAAGTGTCCCCTGCACCCGTTCCCTTGGTGCTAGATTTACGAACGTCTCTCCACTTGCTCAGTTCTGAGAGATAAGTGTGTGTGAAAGCCGTCCTTCACCTTGCTTGTTGGGAAAACAAAGTTTCTTTTCAGTTGCAAACTCCATTCCATACATATATATGGGGAGGTACTAGCTCCAACTCGGTTTTACAGTGAAAACTGCAGGAACTTCAAACCGGCACTAGGAAACAGACTGAGAAAGCAGAGAAATAGTGTCTCCTGCAACCCGTTCCCTTGGTGCTAGATGAACGAACGTCTCTCCACTTGCTCAGTTCTGAGAGATAGGTGTGTGTGAAAGCCGTACTTCACCTAGCTTGTTGGGAACACAAAGTTTCTTTTCAGTTGCAAACTCCATTCCATACATATATATGGGGAGGTAGAAGCTCCAACTCGGTTTTACAGTGAAAACTGCAGGAACTTCAAACCGGCACTAGGAAACAGACTGAGAAAGCGGAGAAAAAGTGTCTCCTGCAACCCGTTCCCTTGGTGCTAGATGAACGAACGTCTCTAAACTTGCTCAGTTCTGAGAGATAGGTGTGTGTGAAAGCCGTCCTTCACCTAGCTTGTTGGGAACACAAAGTTTCTTTTCAGTTGCAAACTCCATTCCATACATATATATGGGGAGGTAGAAGCTCCAACTCGGTTTTACAGTGAAATCTGCAGGAACTTCAAACCGGCACTAGGAAACAGACTGAGAAAACAGAGAAAAAGTGTCTCCTGCAACCCGTTCCCTTGGTGCTAGATGAACGAACGTCTCTCCACTTGCTCAGTTCTGAGAGATAGGTGTGTGTGAAAGCCGTCCTTCACCTAGCTTGTTGGGAACACAAAGTTTCTTTTCAGTTGCAAACTCCATTCCATACATATATATGGGGAGGTAGAAGCTCCAACTCGGTTTTACAGTGAAAACTGCAGGAACTTCAAACCGGCACTAGGAAACAGACTGAGAAAGCAGAGAAAAAGTGTCTCCTGCAACCCGTTCCCTTGGTGCTAGATGAACGAACGTCTCTCCACTTGCTCAGTTCTGAGAGATAAGTGTGTGTGAAAGCCGTCCTTCACCTAGCTTGTTGGGAACACAAAGTTTCTTTTCAGTTGCAAACTCCATTCCATATATATATATGGGGAGGTAGAAGCTCCACTCGATTTTACAGTGAAAACTGCAGGAACTTCAAACCGGCACTAGGAAACAGACTGAGAAAGCAGAGAAAAAGTGTCTCCTGCAACCCGTTCCCTTGGTGCTAGATGAACGAATGTCTCTCCACTTGCTCAGTTCTGAGAGATAAGTGTGTGTGAAAGCCGTACTTCACCTAGCTTGTTGGGAACACAAAGTTTCTTTTCAGTTGCAAACTCCATTCCATACATATATATGGGGAGGTAGAAGCTCCAACTCGGTTTTACAGTGAAAACTGCAGGAACTTCAATCCGGCACTAGGAAACAGACTGAGAAAGCAGAGAAAAGTGTCTCCTGCCACCCGTTCCCTTGGTGCTAGATGAACGAACGTCTCTCCACTTGCTCAGTTCTGAGAGATAAGTGTGTGTGAAAGCCGTCCTTCACCTAGCTTGTTGGGAAAACAAAGTTTCTTTTCAGTTGCAAACTCCATTCCATACATATATATGGGGAGGTAGAAGCTCCAACACTGTTTTACAGTGAAAACTGCAGGAACTTCAAACCGGCACTAGGAAACAGATTGAGAAAGCAGAGAAAAAGTGTCTCCTGCAACCCGTTCCCTTGGTGCTAGATGAACGAACGTCTCTCCACTTGCTCAGTTCTGAGAGATAAGTGTGTGTGAAAGCCGTCCTTCACCTAGCTTGTTGGGAACACAAAGTTTCTTTTCAGTTGCAAACTCCATTCCATACATATATATGGGGAGGTAGAATCTCCAACTCGGTTTTACAGTGAAAACTGCAGGAACTTCAAACCGGCACTAGGAAACAGACTGAGAAAGCAGAGAAAAAGTGTCTCCTGCAACCCGTTCCCTTGGTGCTAGATGAACGAACGTCTCTCCACTTGCTCAGTTCTGAGAGTTAAGTGTGTGTGAAAGCCGTCCTTCATCTAGCTTGTTGGGAACACAAAGTTTCTTTTCAGTTGCAAACTCCATTCCATACATATATATGGGGAGGTAGAAGCTCCAACTCGGTTTTACAATGAAAACTGCAGGAACTTCAAACAGGCACTAGGAAACAGACTGAGAAAGCAGAGAAAAAGTGTCTCCTGCAACCCGTTCCCTTGGTGCTAGATTTACGAACGTCTCTCCACTTGCTCAGTTCTGAGAGATAAGTGTGTGTGAAAGCCGTCCTTCACCTTGCTTGTTGGGAAAACAAAGATTCTTTTCAGTTGCAAACTCCATTCAATACATATATATGGGGAGGTACTAGCTCCAACTCGGTTTTACAGTGAAAACTGCACTAACTTCAAACCGGCACTAGGAAACAGACTGAGAAAGCAGAGAAAAAGTGTCTCCTGCAACCCGTTCCCTTGGTGCTAGATGAACGAACGTCTCTCCACTTGCTCAGTTCTGAGAGATAGGTGTGTGTGAAAGCCGTCCTTCACCTAGCTTGTTGGGAACACAAAGTTTCTTTTCAGTTGCAAACTCCATTCCATACATATATATGGGGAGGTAGAAGCTCCAACTCGGTTTTACAGTGAAAACTGCAGGAACTTCAAACCGGCACTAGGAAACAGACTGAGAAAGCAGAGAAAAAGTGTCTCCTGCAACCCGTTCCCTTGGTGCTAGATGAACGAACGTCTCTCCACTTGCTCAGTTCTGAGAGATAGGTGTGTGTGAAAGCCGTCCTTCACCTAGCTTGTTGGGAACACAAAGTTTCTTTTCAGTTGCAAACTCCATTCCATACATATATATGGGGAGGTAGAAGCTCCAACTCGGTTTTACAGTGAAAACTGCAGGAACTTCAAACTGGCACTAGGAAACAGACTGAGAAAGCAGAGAAAAAGTGTCTCCTGCAACCCGTTCCCTTGGTGCTAGATGAACGAACGTCTCTCCACTTGCTCAGTTCTGAGAGATAAGTGTGTGTGAAAGCCGTCCTTCATATAGCTTGTTGGGAACACAAAGTTTCTTTTCAGTTGCAAACTCCATTCCATACATATATATGGGGAGGTAGAAGCTCCAACTCGATTTTACAGTGAAAACTGCAGGAACTTCAAAGCGGCACTAGGAAACAGACTGAGAATGCAGAGAAAAATTGTCTCCTGCAACCCGTTCCCTTGGTGCTAGATGAACGAACGTCTCTCCACTTGCTCAGTTCTGAGAGATTAGTGTGTGTGAAAGCCGTCCTTCACCTAGCTTGTTGGGAACACAAAGTTTCTTTTCAGTTGCAAACTCCATTCCATACATATATATGGGGAGGTAGAAGCTCCAACTCGGTTTTACAGTGAAAACTGCAGGAACTTCAATCCGGCACTAGGAAACAGACTGAGAAAGTAGAGAAAAGTGTCTCCTGCCACCCGTTCCCTTGGTGCTAGATGAACGAACGTCTCTCCACTTGCTCAGTTCTGAGAGATTAGTGTGTGTGAAAGCCGTCCTTCACCTAGCTTGTTGGGAACACAAAGTTTCTTTTCAGTTGCAAACTCCATTCCATACATATATATGGGGAGGTAGAAGCTCCAACTCGGTTTTACAGTGAAAACTGCAGGAACTTCAATCCGGCACTAGGAAACAGACTGAGAAAGTAGAGAAAAGTGTCTCCTGCCACCCGTTCCCTTGGTGCTAGATGAACGAACGTCTCTCCACTTGCTCAGTTCTGAGAGATAAGTGTGTGTGAAAGCCGTCCTTCACCTAGCTTGTTGGGAAAACAAAGTTTCTTTTCAGTTGCAAACTCCATTCCATACATATATATGGGGAGGTAGAAGCTCCAACACTGTTTTACAGTGAAAACTGCAGGAACTTCAAACCGGCACTAGGAAACAGATTGAGAAAGCAGAGAAAAAGTGTCTCCTGCAACCCGTTCCCTTGGTGCTAGATGAACGAACGTCTCTCCACTTGCTCAGTTCTGAGAGATAAGTGTGTGTGAAAGCCGTCCTTCACCTAGCTTGTTGGGAACACAAAGTTTCTTTTCAGTTGCAAACTCCATTCCATACATATATATGGGGAGGTAGAATCTCCAACTCGGTTTTACAGTGAAAACTGCAGGAACTTCAAACCGGCACTAGGAAACAGACTGAGAAAGCAGAGAAAAAGTGTCTCCTGCAACCCGTTCCCTTGGTGCTAGATGAACGAACGTCTCTCCACTTGCTCAGTTCTGAGAGTTAAGTGTGTGTGAAAGCCGTCCTTCACCTAGCTTGTTGGGAACACAAAGTTTCTTTTCAGTTGCAAACTCCATTCCATACATATATATGGGGAGGTAGAAGCTCCAACTCGGTTTTACAATGAAAACTGCAGGAACTTCAAACAGGCACTAGGAAACAGACTGAGAAAGCAGAGAAAAAGTGTCTCCTGCAACCCGTTCCCTTGGTGCTAGATTTACGAACGTCTCTCCACTTGCTCAGTTCTGAGAGATAAGTGTGTGTGAAAGCCGTCCTTCACCTTGCTTGTTGGGAAAACAAAGATTCTTTTCAGTTGCAAACCCCATTCCATACATATATATGGGGAGGTACTAGCTCCAACTCGGGTTTACAGTGAAAACTGCAGGAACTTCAAACCGGCACTAGGAAACAGACTGAGAAAGCAGAGAAAAAGTGTCTCCTGCAACCCGTTCCCTTGGTGCTAGATGAACGAACGTCTCTCCACTTGCTCAGTTCTGAGAGATAGGTGTGTGTGAAAGCCGTCCTTCACATAGCTTGTTGGGAACACAAAGTTTCTTTTCGGTTGCAAACTCCATTCCATACATATATATGGGGAGGTAGAAGCTCCAACTCGGTTTTACAGTGAAAACTGCAGGAACTTCAAACCGGCACTAGGAAACAGACTGAGAAAGCAGAGAAAAAGTGTCTCCTGCAACCCGTTCCCTTGGTGCTAGATGAACGAACGTCTCTCCACTTGCTCAGTTCTAAGAGATAAGTGTGTGTGAAAGCCGTACTTCACCTAGCTTGTAGGGAACACAAAGTTTCTTTTCAGTTGCAAACTCCATTCCATACATATATATGGGGAGGTAGAAGCTCCAACTCGGTTTTACAGTGAAAACTGCAGGAACTTCAATCCGGCACTAGGTAACAGACTGAGAAAGCAGAGAAAAAGTGTCTCCTGCAACCCGTTCCCTTGGTGCTAGATGAACGAACGTCTCTCCACTTGCTCAGTTCTGAGAGATAAGTGTGTGTGAAAGCCGTCCTTCACCTAGCTTGTTGGGAACACAGTTTCTTTTCAGTTGCAAACTCCATTCCATACATATATATGGGGAGGTAGAAGCTCCAACACTATTTTACAGTGAAAACTGCAGGAACTTCAAACCGGCACTAGGAAACAGACTGAGAAAGCAGAGAAAAAGTGTCTCCTGCAACCCGTTCCCTTGGTGCTAGATGAACGAACGTCTCTCCACTTGCTCAGTTCTGAGAGATAAGTGTGTGTGAAAGCCGTCCTTCACCTAGCTTGTTGGGAAAACAAAGTTTCTTTTCAGTTGCAAACTCCATTCCATACATATATATGGGGAGGTAGAAGCTCCAACACTGTTTTACAGTGAAAACTGCAGGAACTTCAAACCGGCACTAGGAAACAGATTGAGAAAGCAGAGAAAATGTGTCTCCTGCAACCCGTTCCCTTGGTGCTAGATGAACGAACGTCTCTCCACTTGCTCAGTTCTGAGAGATAAGTGTGTGTGAAAGCCGTCCTTCACCTAGCTTGTTGGGAACACAAAGTTTCTTTTCAGTTGCAAACTCCATTCCATACATATATATGGGGAGGTAGAATCTCCAACTCGGTTTTACAGTGAAAACTGCAGGAACTTCAAACCGGCACTAGGAAACAGACTGAGAAAGCAGAGAAAAAGTGTCTCCTGCAACCCGTTCCCTTGGTGCTAGATGAACGAACGTCTCTCCACTTGCTCAGTTCTGAGAGTTAAGTGTGTGTGAAAGCCGTCCTTCACCTAGCTTGTTGGGAACACAAAGTTTCTTTTCAGTTGCAAACTCCATTCCATACATATATATGGGGAGGTAGAAGCTCCAACTCGGTTTTACAATGAAAACTGCAGGAACTTCAAACAGGCACTAGGAAACAGACTGAGAAAGCAGAGAAAAAGTGTCTCCTGCAACCCGTTCCCTTGGTGCTAGATTTACGAACGTCTCTCCACTTGCTCAGTTCTGAGAGATAAGTGTGTGTGAAAGCCGTCCTTCACCTTGCTTGTTGGGAAAACAAAGATTCTTTTCAGTTGCAAACCCCATTCCATACATATATATGGGGAGGTACTAGCTCCAACTCGGTTTTACAGTGAAAACTGCAGGAACTTCAAACCGGCACTAGGAAACAGACTGAGAAAGCAGAGAAAAAGTGTCTCCTGCAACCCGTTCCCTTGGTGCTAGATGAACGAACGTCTCTCCACTTGCTCAGTTCTGAGAGATAAGTGTGTGTGAAAGCCGTCCTTCACCTAGCTTGTTGGGAGCACAGTTTCTTTTCAGTTGCAAACTCCATTCCATACATATATATGGGGAGGTAGAAGCTCCAACACTATTTTACAGTGAAAACTGCAGGAACTTCAAACCGGCACTAGGAAACAGACTGAGAAAGCAGAGAAAAAGTGTCTCCTGCAACCCGTTCCCTTGGTGCTAGATGAACGAACGTCTCTCCACTTGCTCAGTTCTGAGAGATAAGTGTGTGTGAAAGCCGTCCTTCACCTAGCTTGTTGGGAACACAAAGTTTCTTTTCAGTTGCAAACTCCATTCCATACATATATATGGGGAGGTAGAATCTCCAACTCGGTTTTACAGTGAAAACTGAAGGAACTTCAAACCGGCACTAGGAAACAGACTGAGAAAGCAGAGAAAAAGTGTGTCCTGCAACCCGTTCCCTTGGTGCTAGATGAACGAACGTCTCTCCACTTGCTCAGTTCTGAGAGATAAGTGTGTGTGAAAGCCGTCCTTCACCTAGCTTGTTGGGAACACAAAGTTTCTTTTCAGTTGCAAACTCCATTCCATACATATATATGGGGAGGTAGAAGCTCCAACACGGTTTTACAGTGAAAACTGCAGGAACTTCAAACCGGCACTAGGAAACAGACTGAGAAAGCAGAGAAAAAGTGTCTCCTGCAACCCGTTCCCTTGGTGCTAGATGAACGAACGTCTCTCCACTTGCTCAGTTCTGAGAGATAAGTGTGTGTGAAAGCCGTCCTTCACCTAGCTTGTTGGGAACACAAAGTTTCTTTTCAGTTGCAAACTCCATTCCATACATATATATGGGGAGGTAGAATCTCCAACTCGGTTTTACAGTGAAAACTGCAGGAACTTCAAACCGGCACTAGGAAACAGACTGAGAAAGCAGAGAAAAAGTGTCTCCTGCAACCCGTTCCCTTGGTGCTAGATGAACGAACGTCTCTCCACTTGCTCAGTTCTGAGAGATAAGTGTGTGTGAAAGCCGTCCTTCACCTAGCTTGTTGGGAACACAAAGTTTCTTTTCAGTTGCAAACTCCATTCCATACATATATATGGGGAGGTAGAAGCTCCAAATCCGTTTTACAGTGAAAACTGCAGGAACTTCAAACCGGCACTAGGAAACAGACTGAGAAAGCAGAGAAAAAGTGTCTCCTGCAACCCGTTCCCTTGGTGCTATATGAACGAACGTCTCTCCACTTACTCAGTTCTGAGAGATAAGTGTGTGTGAAAGCCGTCCTTCACCTAGCTTGTTGGGAACACAAAGTTTCTTTTCAGTTGCAAACTCCATTCCACACATATATAAGGGTAGGTAGAAGCTCCAACTCGGTTTTACAGTGAAAACTGCAGGAACTTCAAACCGGCACTAGGAAACAGACTGAGAAAGCAGAGAAAAAGTGTCTCCTGCAAACCGTTCCCTTGGTGCTAGATGAACGAACGTCTCTCCACTTGCTCAGTTCTGAGAGATAAGTGTGTGTGAAAGCCATTCTTCACTTATCTTGTTGGGAACACAAAGTTTCTTTTCAGTTGCAAACTCCATTCCATACATATATATGGGGAGGTAGAAGCTCCAACACGACTTTACAGTGAAAACTGCAGGAACTTCAAACCGGCACTAGGAAACAGACTGAGAAAGCAGAGAAAAAGTGTCTCCTGCAACCCGTTCCCTTGGTGCTAGATGAACGAACGTCTCTCCACTTGCTCAGTTCTGAGAGATAAGTGTGTGTGAAAGCCGTCCTTGACCTAGCTTGTTGGGAACACAAAGTTTCTTTTCAGTTGCAAACTCCATTCCATACATATATATGGGGAGGTAGAAGCTCCAACTCGGTTTGACAGTGAAAACTGCAGGAACTTCAAACCGGCACTAGGAAACAGACTGAGGAAGCAGAGAAAAAGTGTCTCCTGCAACCCGTTCCCTTGGTGCTAGATGAACGAACGTCTATCCACTTGCTCAGTTCTGAGAGATAAGTGTGTGTGAAAGCCATTCTTCACCTAGCTTGTTGTTAACACAAAGTTTCTTTTCAGTTGCAAATTCCATTCCATACATATATATGGGGAGGTAGAAACTCCAACTCTGTTTTACAGTGAAAACTGCAGGAACTTCATACCGGCACTAGGAAACAGACTGAGAAAGCAGAGAAAAAGTGTCTCCTGCAAACCGTTCCCTTGGTGCTAGATGAACGAACGTCTTTCCACTTGCTCAGTTCTCAGAGATAAGTGTGTGTGAAAGCCGTCCTTCACCTAGCTTGTTGGGAACACAAAGTTTCTTTTCAGTTGCAAACTCCATTCCATGCATATATATGGGGAGGTAGAAGCTCCAACATGATTTTACAGTGAAAACTGCAGGAACTTCAAACCGGCACTAGGAAACAGACTGAGAAAGCAGAGAAAAAGTGTCTCCTGCCACCCGTTCCCTTGGTGCTAGATGAACGAACGTCTCTCCACTTGCTCAGTTCTGAGAGATAAGTGTGTGTGAAAGCCGTCCTTCACCTAGCTTGTTGGGAACACAAAGTTTCTTTTCAGTTGCAATCTCCATTCCATACATATATATGGGGAGGTAGAATCTCCAACTCGGTTTTACAGTGAAAACTGCAGGAACTTCAAACCGGCACTAGGAAACAGACTGAGAAAGCAGAGAAAAACTGTCTCTTGCAACCCGTTACCTTGGTGCTAGATGAACGAACGTCTCTCCACTTGCTCAGTTCTGAGAGATAAGTGTGTGTGAAAGCCGTACTTCACCTAGCTTGTTGGGAACACAAAGTTTCTTTTCAGTTGCAAACTCCATTCCATACATATATATGGGGAGGTAGAAGCCCCAACTCGGTTTTACAGTGAAAACTGCAGGAACTTCAAACCGGCACTAGGAAACAGACTGAGAAAGCAGAGAAAAAGTGTCTCCTGCAACCCGTTCCCTTGGTGCTAGATGAACGAACGTCTCTCCAATTGCTCAGTTCTGAGAGATAAGTGTGTGTGAAAGCCGTTCTTCACCTAGCTTGTTGGGAAAACAAAGTTTGTTTTCAGTTGCAAACTCCATTCCATACATATATATGGGTAGGTAGAAGCTCCAACTCGGTTTTACAGTGAAAACTGCAGGAACTTCAAACCGGCACTAGGAAACAGACTGAGAAAGCAGAGAAAAAGTGTCTCCTGCAACCCGTTCCCTTGGTGCTAGATAAACGAACGTCTCTCCACTTGCTCACTTCTGAGAGTTAAGTGTGTGTGAAAGCCGTCCTTCACCTAGCTTGTTGGGAACACAATGTTTCTTTTCAGTTGCAAACTCCATTCCATATATATATATGGGGAGGTAGAAGCTCCACTCGATTTTACAGTGAAAACTGCAGGAACTTCAAACCGGCACTAGGAAACAGACTGAGAAAGCAGAGAAAAAGTGTCTCCTGCAACCCGTTCCCTTGGTGCTAAATGAACGAATGTCTCTCCACTTGCTCAGTTCTGAGATATAAGTGTGTGTGAAAGCCGTCCTTCACCTAGCTTGTTGGGAACACAAAGTTTCTTTTCAGTTGCAAACTCCATTCCATACATATATATGGGGAGGTAGAAGCTCCAACTCGATTTTACAGTGAAAACTGCAGGAACTTCAAACCGGCACTAGGAAACAGACTGAGAAAGCAGAGAAAAAGTGTCTCCTGCAACCCGTTCCCTTGGTGCTAGATGAACGAACGTCTCTCCAATTGCTCAGTTCTGAGAGATAAGTGTGTGTGAAAGCCGTTCTTCACCTAGCTTGTTGGGAAAACAAAGTTTGTTTTCAGTTGCAAACTCCATTCCATACATATATATGGGTAGGTAGAAGCTCCAACTCGGTTTTACAGTGAAAACTGCAGGAACTTCAAACCGGCACTAGGAAACAGACTGAGAAAGCAGAGAAAAAGTGTCTCCTGCAACCCGTTCCCTTGGTGCTAGATAAACGAACGTCTCTCCACTTGCTCACTTCTGAGAGTTAAGTGTGTGTGAAAGCCGTCCTTCACCTAGCTTGTTGGGAACACAATGTTTCTTTTCAGTTGCAAACTCCATTCCATATATATATATGGGGAGGTAGAAGCTCCACTCGATTTTACAGTGAAAACTGCAGGAACTTCAAACCGGCATTAGGAAACAGACTGAGAATGCAGAGAAAAAGTGTCTCCTGCAACCCGTTCCCTTGGTGCTAGATGAACGAACGTCTCTCCACTTGCTCAGTTCTGAGGGATAGGTGTGTGTGAAAGCCGTCCTTCACCTAGATTGTTGGGAACACAAAGTTTCTTTTCAGTTGCAAACTCCATTCCATACATATATATGGGGAGGTAGAAGCTCCAACTCGGTTTTACAGTGAAAACTGCAGGAACTTCAAACCGGCACTAGGAAACAGACTGAGAAAGCAGAGAAAAAGTGTCTCCTGCAACCCGTTCCCTTGGTGCTAGATGAACGAACGTCTCTCCACTTGCTCAGTTCTGAGAGATAGGTGTGTGTGAAAGCCGACCTTCACCTAGCTTGTTGGGAACACAAAGTTTCTTTTCAGTTGCAAACTCCATTCCATACATATATATGGGGAGGTAGAAGCTCCAACTCGGTTTTACAGTGAAAACTGCAGGAACTTCAAACCGGCACTAGGAAACAGACTGAGAAAGCAGAGAAAAAGTGTCTCCTGCAACCCTTTCCCTTGGTGCTAGATGAACGAACGTCTCTCCACTTGCTCAGTTCTGAGGGATAGGTGTGTGTGAAAGCCGTCCTTCACATAGATTGTTGGGAACACAAAGTTTCTTTTCAGTTGCAAACTCCATTCCATACATATATATGGGGAGGTAGAAGCTCCAACTCGGTTTTACTGTGAAAACTGCAGGAACTTCAAACCGGCACTAGGAAACAGAATGAGAAAGCAGAGAAAAAGTGTCTCCTGCAACCCGTTCCCTTGGTAAGAGATGAAAGAACGTCTCTCCACTTGCTCAGTTCTGAGAGATAGGTGTGTTTGAAAGCCGTCCTTCACCTAGCTTGTTGGGAACACAAAGTTTCTTTTCAGTTGCAAACTCCATTCCATACATATATATGGGGAGGTAGAAGCTCCAACTCGGTTTGACAGTGAAAACTGCAGGAACTTCAAACCGGCACTAGGAAAAAGACTGAGAAAGCAAAGAAAAATTGTCTCCTGCAACCCGTTCCCTTTGTGCTAGATGAACGAACGTCTCTCCACTTGCTCTGTTCTGAGAGATATGTGTGTGTGAAAGCCGAACTTCACCTAGCTTGTTGGGAACACAAAGTTTCTTTTCAGTTGCAAACTCCATTCCATACATATATATGGGTAGGTAGAAGCTCCAACTCGGTTTTACAGTGAAAACTGCAGGAACTTCAAACCGGCACTAGGAAACAGACTGAGAAAGCAGAGAAAAAGTGTCTCCTGCAAACCGTTCCCTTGGTGCTAGATGAACGAACGTCTCTCCACTTGCTCAGTTCTGAGAGATAGGTGTGTGTGAAAGCCGTCCTTCACCTAGCTTGTTGGGAACACAAATTTTCTTTTCAGTTGCAAACTCCATTCCATACATATATATGGGTAGGTAGAAGCTCCAACTCGGTTTTACAGTGAAAACTGCAGGAACTTCAAACCGGCACTAGGAAACAGACTGAGAAAACAGAGAAAAGTGTCTCCTGCAACCCGTTCCCTTGGTGCTACATGAACGAACGTCTCTCCACTTGCTCAGTTCTGAGAGATAAGTGTGTGTGAAAGCCGTCCTTCACCTAGCTTGTTGGGAACACAAAGTTTCTTTTCAGTTGCAAACTCCATTCCATACATATATATGGGGAGGTAGTAGCTCCAACTCGGTTTTACAGTGAAAACTGCAGGAACATCAAACCGGCACTAGGAAACAGAATGAGAAAGCAGAGAAAAAGTGTCTCCTGCAACCCGTTCCCTTGGTGCTAGATGAACGAAAGTGTCTCCACTTGCTCAGTTCTGAGAGATAGGTGTATGTGAAAGCCATCCTTCACCTAGCTTGTTGGGAACACATAGTTTCTTTTCAGTTGCAAACTCCATTCCATACGTATATATGGGGAGGTAGAAGCTCCATCTCGATTTTACAGTGAAAACTGCAGGAACTTCAAAGCGGCACTAGGAAACAGACTGAGAAAGCAGAGAAAAAGTGTCTCCTGCAACCCGTTCCCTTGGTGCTAGATGAACGAACGTCTCTCCACTTGCTCAGTTCTGAGAGATAAGTGTGTGTGAAAGCCGTCCTTCACCTAGCTTGTTGGGAACACAAAGTTTCTTTTCAGTTGCAAACTCCATTCCGTACATATATATGGGGAGGTAGAAGCTCCAACTCGGTTTTACAGTGAAAAATGCAGGAACTTCAAAACGGCACTAGGAAACAGACTGAGAAAGCAGAGAAAAAGTGTCTCCTGCAACCCGTTCCCTTTGTGCTAGATGAACGAACGTCTCTCCACTTGCTCAGTTCTGAGAGATAATGTGTGTGAAAGCCGTCCTTCACCTAGCTTGTTGGGAACACAAAGTTTCTTTTCAGTTGCAAACTCCATTCCATACATATATATGGGTAGGTAGAAGCTCCAACTCGGTTTTACAGTGAAAAATGCAGGAACTTCAAACAGGCACTAGGAAACAGACTGACAAAGCAGAGAAAAAGTGTCTCCTGCAACCCGTTCCCTTGGTGCTAGATTTACGAACGTCTCTCCACTTGCTCAATTCTGAGAGATATGTGTGTGTGAAAGCCGTCCTTCACCTTGCTTGTTGGGAAAACAAAGTTTCTTTTCAGTTGCAAACTCCATTCCATACATATATATGGGGAGGTAGAAGCTCCAAATCGGTTTTACAGTGAAAACTGCAGGAACTTCAAACCGGCACTAGGAAACAGACTGAGAAAGCAGAGAAAAAGTGTCTCCTGCAACCCGTTCCCTTGGTGCTAGATGAACGAACGTCTCTCCACTTGCTCAGTTCTGAGAGATTGGTGTGTGTGAAAGCCGTCCTTCACCTAGCTTGTTGGGAACACTAAGTTTCTTTTCAGTTGCAAACTCCATTCCATACAAATATATGGGTAGGTAGAAGCTCCAACTCGGTTTTACAGTGAAAACTGCAGGAACTTCAAACCGGCACTAGGAAACAGACTGAGAAAGCAGAGAAAAAGTGTCTCCTGCAACCCGTTCCCTTGGTGCTAGATGAACGAACGTCTCTCCACTTGCTCAGTTCTGAGAGATAAGTGTGTGTGAAAGCCGTCCTTCACCTAGCTTGTTGGGAACACAAAGTTTCTTTTCAGTTGCAAACTCCATTCCATATATATATATGGGGAGGTAGAAGCTCCACTCGATTTTACAGTGAAAACTGCAGGAACTTCAAACCGGCACTAGGAAACAGACTGAGAAAGCAGAGAAAAAGTGTCTCCTGCAACCCGTTCCCTTGGTGCTAGATGAACGAACGTCTCTCCACTTGCTCAGTTCTGAGAGATAAGTGTGTGTGAAAGGCGTCCTTCATCTAGCTTGTTGGGAACACAAAGTTTCTTTTCAGTTGCAAACTCCATTCCATATATATATATGGGGAGGTAGAAGCTCCACTCGATTTTACAGTGAAAACTGCAGGAACTTCAAACCGGCACTAGGAAACAGACTGAGAAAGCAGAGAAAAAGTGTCTCCTGCAACCCGTTCCCTTGGTGCTAGATGAACGAACGTCTCTCCACTTGCTCAGTTCTGAGAGATAAGTGTGTGTGAAAGCCGTACTTCACCTAGCTTGTTGGGAACACAAAGTTTCTTTTCAGTTGCAAACTCCATTCCATACATATATATGGGGAGGTAGAAGCTCCAACTCGGTTTGACAGTGAAAACTGCAGGAACTTCAAACTGGCACTAGGAAACAGACTGAGAAAGCAGAGAAAAAGTGTCTCCTGCAACCCGTTCCCTTGGTGCTAGATGAACGAACGTCTCTCCACTTGCTCAGTTCTGAGAGATAAGTGTGTGTGAAAGCCATTCTTCACCTATCTTGTTGGGAACACAAAGTTTCTTTTCAGTTGCAAACTCCATTCCATACATATATATGGGGAGGTAGAAGCTCCAACTCTGTTTTACAGTGAAAACTGCAGGAACTTCATACCGGCACTAGGAAACAGACTGAGAAAGCAGAGAAAATGTGTCTCCTGCAACCCGTTCCCTTGGTGCTAGATGAACGAACGTCTCTCCACTTGCTCAGGTCTGAGAGATAAGTGTGTGTGAAAGCCGTCCTTCAGCTAGCTTGTTGGGAACACAAAGTTTCTTTTCAGTTGCAAACTCCATTCCATACATATATATGGGGAGGTAGAAGCTCCAACACGATTTTACAGTGAAAACTGCAGGAAATTCAAACCGGCACTAGGAAACAGACTGAGAAAGCAGAGAAAAAGTGTCTCCTGCAACCCGTTCCCTTGGTGCTAGATGAACGAACGTCTCTCCCCTTGCTCAGTTCTGAGAGATAAGTGTGTGTGAAAGCCGTCCTTCACCTAGCTTGTTGGGAACACAAAGTTTCTTTTCAGTTGCAAACTCCATTCCATACATATATATGGGGAGGTAGAAGCTCCAACTCGGTTTGACAGTGAAAACTGCAGGAACTTCAAACCGGCACTAGGAAACAGACTGAGAAAGCAGAGAAAAAGTGTCTCCTGCAACCCGTTCCCTTGGTGCTAGATGAACGAACGTCTCTCCAATTGCTCAGTTCTGAGAGATAAGTGTTTGTGAAAGCCGTCCTTCACCTAGCTTGTTGGGAAAACAAAGTTTGTTTTCAGTTGCAAACTCCATTCCATACATATATATGGGTAGGTAGAAGCTCCAACTCGGTTTTACAGTGAAAACTGCAGGAACTTCAAACCGGCACTAGGAAACAGACTGAGAAAGCAGAGAAAAAGTGTCTCCTTCAACCCGTTCCCTTGGTGCTAGATGAACGAATGTCTCTACACTTGCTCAGTTCTGAGAGATATGTGTGTGTGAAAGCCGTCCTTCACCTAGCTTGTTGGGAACACAAAGTTTCTTTTCAGTTGCAAACTCCATTCCATACATATATATGGGGAGGTAGAAGCTCCAACTCGGTTTTACAGTGAAAACTGCAGGAACTTCAAACCGGCACTAGGAAACAGACTGAGAAAGCAGAGAAAAAGTGTCTCCTTCAACCCGTTCCCTTGGTGCTAGATGAACGAATGTCTCTCCACTTGCTCAGTTCTGAGAGATAAGTGTGTGTGAAAGCCGTCCTTCACCTAGCTTGTTGGGAACACAAAGTTTCTTTTCAGTTGCAAACTCCATTCCATACATATATATGGGGAGGTAGAAGCTCCAACTCGGTTTTACAGTGAAAACTGCAGGAACTTCAAACCGGCACTAGGAAACAGACTGAAAAAGCAGAGAAAGAGTGTCCCCTGCAACCCGTTCCCTTGGTGCTAGATGAACGAACGTCTCTCCACTTGCTCAGTTCTGAGAGATAAGTGTGTGTGAAAGCCGTCCTTCACCTAGCTTGTTGGGAACACAAAGTTTCTTTTCAGTTGCAAACTCCATTCCATACATATATATGGGGAGGTAGAAGCTCCAACTCGGTTTGACAGTGAAAACTGCAGGAACTTCAAACCGGCACTAGGAAACAGACTGAGAAAGCAGAGAAAAAGTGTCTCCTGCAACCCGTTCCCTTGGTGCTAGATGAACGAACGTCTCTCCAATTGCTCAGTTCTGAGAGATAAGTGTTTGTGAAAGCCGTCCTTCACCTAGCTTGTTGGGAAAACAAAGTTTGTTTTCAGTTGCAAACTCCATTCCATACATATATATGGGTAGGTAGAAGCTCCAACTCGGTTTTACAGTGAAAACTGCAGGAACTTCAAACCGGCACTAGGAAACAGACTGAGAATGCAGAGAAAAAGTGTCTCCTTCAACCCGTTCCCTTGGTGCTAGATGAACGAATGTCTCTCCACTTGCTCAGTTCTGAGAGATATGTGTGTGTGAAAGCCGTCCTTCACCTAGCTTGTTGGGAACACAAAGTTTCTTTTCAGTTGCAAACTCCATTCCATACATATATATGGGGAGGTAGAAGCTCCAACTCGGTTTTACAGTGAAAACTGCAGGAACTTCAAACCGGCACTAGGAAACAGACTGAGAAAGCAGAGAAAAAGTGTCTCCTTCAACCCGTTCCCTTGGTGCTAGATGAACGAATGTCTCTCCACTTGCTCAGTTCTGAGAGATAAGTGTGTGTGAAAGCCGTCCTTCACCTAGCTTGTTGGGAACACAAAGTTTCTTTTCAGTTGCAAACTCCATTCCATACATATATATGGGGAGGTAGAAGCTCCAACTCGGTTTTACAGTGAAAACTGCAGGAACTTCAAACCGGCACTAGGAAACAGACTGAGAAAGCAGAGAAAGAGTGTCCCCTGCAACCCGTTCCCTTGGTGCTAGATGAACGAACGTCTCTCCACTTGCTCAGTTCTGAGAGATAAGTGTGTGGGAAAGCCGTCCTTCACCTAGCTTGTTGGGAACACAAAGTTTCTTTTCAGTTGCAAACTCCATTCCATATATATATATGGGGAGGTAGAAGCTCCACTCGATTTTACAGTGAAAACTGCAGGAACTTCAAAGCAGCACTAGGAAACAGACTGAGAAAGCAGAGAAAAAGTGTCTCCTGCAACCCGTTCCCTTGGTGCTAGATGAACGAATGTCTCTCCACTTGCTCAGTTCTGAGAGATAAGTGTGTGTGAAAGCCGTCCTTCACCTAGCTTGTTGGGAACACAAAGTTTCTTTTCAGTTGCAAACTCCATTCCATACATATATATGGGGAGGTAGAAGCTCCAACCCCATTTTACAGTGAAAACTGCAGGAACTTCAATCCGGCACTAGGAAACAGACTGAGAAAGCAGAGAAAAAGTGTCTCCTGCAACCCGTTCCCTTGGTGCTAGATGAACGAACGTCTCTCCACTTGCTCAGTTCTGAGAGATAAGTGTGTGTGAAAGCCGTCCTTCACCTAGCTTGTTGGGAACACAAAGTTTCTTTTCAGTTGCAAACTCCATTCCATACATATATATGGGGAGGTAGAAGCTCCAACACGGTTTTACAATGAAAACTGCAGGAACTTCAAACCGGCACTAGGAAACAGACTGAGAAAGCAGGGAAAAATTGTCTCCTGCAACCCGTTCCCTTGGTGCTAGATGAACGAACGTCTCTCCACTTGCTCAGTTCTGAGAGATAAGTGTGTGTGAAAGCCGTCCTTCACCTTGCTTGTTGGGAACACAAAGTTTCTTTTCAGTTGCAAACTCCATTCCATACATATATATGGGGAGGTAGAATATCCAACTCGGTTTTACAGTGAAAACTGCAGGAACTTCAAACCGGCACTAGGAAACAGACTGAGAAAGCAGAGAAAAATGTCTCCTGCAACCCGTTCCCTTGGTGCTAGATGAACGAACGACTCTCCACTTGCTCAGTTCTGAGAGATAAGTGTGTGTGAAAGCCGTCCTTCACCTAGCTTGTTGGGAACACAAAGTTTCATTTCAGTTGCAAACTCCATTCCATACATATATATGGGGAGGTAGAAGCTCCAACTCCGTTTTACAGTGAAAACTGCAGGAACTTCAAATCGGCACTAGGAAACAGACTGAGAAAGCAGAGAAAAATTGTCTCCTGCAACCCGTTCCCTTGGTGCTAGATGAACGAACGTCTCTCCAATTGCTCAGTTCTGAGAGATAAGTGTGTGTGAAAGCCGTCCTTCACCTAGCTTGTTGGGAACACAAAGTTTCTTTTCAGTTGCAAACTCCATTCCATACATATATATGGGTAGGTAGAAGCTCCAACTCGGTTTTACAATGAAAACTGCAGGAACTTCAAACCGGCACTAGGAAACAGACTGAGAATGCAGAGAAAAAGTGTCTCCTGCAACCCGTTCCCTTGGTGCTAGATGAACGAACGTCTCTCCACTTGCTAAGTTCTGAGAGATAAGTGTGTGTGAAAGCCGTCCTTCACTTAGCTTGTTGGGAACACAAAGTTTCTTTTCAGTTGCAAACTCCATTCCATATATATATATGGGGAGGTAGAAGCTCCACTCGATTTTACAGTGAAAACTGCAGGAACTTCAAACCGGCACTAGGAAACAGACTGAGAAAGCAGAGAAAAAGTGTCTCCTGCAACCCGTTCCCTTGGTGCTAAATGAACGAATGTCTCTCCACTTGCTCAGTTCTGAGAGATAAGTGTGTGTGAAAGCCGTCCTTCACCTAGCTTGTTGGGAACACAAAGTTTCTTTTCAGTTGCAAACTCCATTCCATACATATATATGGGGAGGTAGAAGCTCCAACTCGGTTTTACAGTGAAAACTGCAGGAACTTCAAACCGGCACTAGGAAACAGACTGAGAATGCAGAGAAAAAGTGTCTCCTGCAACCCGTTCCCTTGGTGCTAAATGAACGAATGTCTCTCCACTTGCTCAGTTCTGAGAGATAAGTGTGTGTGAAAGCTGTCCTTCACCTAGCTTGTTGGGAACACAAAGTTTCTTTTCAGTTGCAAACTCCATTCCATACATATATATGGGGATGTAGAAGCTCCAACTCGGTTTTACAGTGAAAACTGCAGGAACTTCAAACCGGCACTAGGAAACAGACTGAGAAAGCAGAGAAAAAGTGTCTCCTGCAACCCGTTCCCTTGGTGCTAGATGAGCGAACGTCTCTTCACTTGCTTAGTTCTGAGAGATAAGTGTGTGTGAAAGCCGTCCTTCACCTAGCTTGTTGGGAACACAAAGTTTCTTTTCAGTTGCAAACTCCATTCCATACATATATATGGGGAGGTAGAAGCTCCAACTCGGTTTGACAGTGAAAACTGCAGGAACTTCAAAGCGGCACTAGGAAACAGACTGAGAAAGCAGAGAAAAAGTGTCTCCTGCAACCCGTTCCCTTGGTGCTAGATGAACGAACGTCTCTCCACTTGCTCAGTTCTGAGAGATAGGTGTGTGTGAAAGCCGTCCTTCACCTAGCTTGTTGGGAACACAAAGTTTCTTTTCAGTTGCAAACTCCATTCCATACATATATATGGGTAGGTAGAAGCTCCAACTCGGTTTTACAGTGAAAACTGCAGGAACTTCAAACCGGCACTAGGAAACAGACTGAGAAAACAGAGAAAAGTGTCTCCTGCAACCCGTTCCCTTGGTGCTACATGAACGAACGTCTCTCCACTTGCTCAGTTCTGAGAGATAAGTGTGTGTGAAAGCCGTCCTTCACCTAGCTTGTTGGGAACACAAAGTTTCTTTTCAGTTGCAAACTCCATTCCATACATATATATGGGGAGGTAGAAGCTCCAACTCGGTTTTACAGTGAAAACTGCAGGAACTTCCAACAGGCACTAGGAAACAGATTGAGAAAGCAGAGAAATAGTGTCTCCTGCAACCCGTTCCCTTGGTGCTAGATTTACGAACGTCTCTCCACTTGCTCAGTTCTGAGAGATAAGTGTGTGTGAAAGCCGTCCTTCACTTTGCTTGTTGGGAAAACAAAGTTTCTTTTCAGTTGCAAACTCCATTCCATACATATATATGGGGAGGTACTAGCTCCAACTCGGTTTTACAGTGAAAACTGCAGGAACATCAAACCGGCACTAGGAAACAGACTGAGAAAGCAGAGAAAAAGTGTCTCCTGCAACCCGTTCCCTTGGTGCTAGATGAACGAACGTCTCTCCACTTGCTCAGTTCTGAGAGATTGGTGTGTGTGAAAGCCGTCCTTCACCTAGCTTGTTGGGAACACAAAGTTTCTTTTCAGTTGCAAACTACATTCCATACAAATATATGGGGAGGTAGAAGCTCCAACTCGGTTTTACAGTGAAAACTGCAGGAACTTCAAACCGGCACTAGGAAACAGACTGAGAAAGCAGAGAAAAAGTGTCTCCTGCAACCCGTTCCCTTGGTGCTAGATGAACGAACGTCTCTCCACTTGCTCAGTTCTGAGAGATAGGTGTGTGTGAAAGCCGTACTTCAACTAGCTTGTTGGGAACACAAAGTTTCTTTTCAGTTGCAAACTCCATTCCATACATATATATGGGGAGGTAGAAGCTCCAACTCGGTTTTACAGTGAAAACTGCAGGAACTTCAAACCGGCACTAGGAAACAGACTGAGAAAGCAGAGAAAAAGTGTCTCCTGCAACCCGTTCCCTTGGTGCTAGATGAACGAACGTCTCTCCAATTGCTCAGTTCTGAGAGATAAGTGTTTGTGAAAGCCGTCCTTCACCTAGCTTGTTGGGAAAACAAAGTTTGTTTTCAGTTGCAAACTCCATTCCATACATATATATGGGTAGGAAGAAGCTCCAACTCGGTTTTACAGTGAAAACTGCAGGAACTTCAAACCGGCACTAGGAAACAGACTGAGAAAGCAGAGAAAAAGTGTCTCCTTCAACCCGTTCCCTTGGTGCTAGATGAACGAATGTCTCTCCACTTGCTCAGTTCTGAGAGATATGTGTGTGTGAAAGCCGTCCTTCACCTAGCTTGTTGGGAACACAAAGTTTCTTTTCAGTTGCAAACTCCATTCCATACATATATATGGGGAGGTAGAAGCTCCAACTCGGTTTTACAGTGAAAACTGCAGGAACTTCAAACCGGCACTAGGAAACAGACTGAGAAAGCAGAGAAAAAGTGTCTCCTTCAACCCGTTCCCTTGGTGCTAGATGAACGAATGTCTCTCCACTTGATCAGTTCTGAGAGATAAGTGTGTGTGAAAGCCGTCCTTCACCTAGCTTGTTGGGAACACAAAGTTTCTTTTCAGTTGCAAACTCCATTCCATACATATATATGGGGAGGTAGAAGCTCCAACTCGGTTTTACAGTGAAAACTGCAGGAACTTCAAACCGGCACTAGGAAACAGACTGAGAAAGCAGAGAAAGAGTGTCCCCTGCAAACCGTTCCCTTGGTGCTAGATGAACGAACGTCTCTCCACTTGCTCAGTTCTGAGAGATAAGTGTGTGGGAAAGCCGTCCTTCACCTAGCTTGTTGGGAACACAAAGTTTCTTTTCAGTTGCAAACTCCATTCCATACATATATATGGGGAGGTAGAAGCTCCAACTCGGTTTGACAGTGAAAACTGCAGGAACTTCAAACCGGCACTAGGAAACAGACTGAGAAAGCAGAGAAAAAGTGTCTCCTGCAACCCGTTCCCTTGGTGCTAGATGAACGAACGTCTCTCCAATTGCTCAGTTCTGAGAGATAAGTGTTTGTGAAAGCCGTCCTTCACCTAGCTTGTTGGGAAAACAAAGTTTGTTTTCAGTTGCAAACTCCATTCCATACATATATATGGGTAGGTAGAAGCTCCAA
The DNA here is from genome assembly GCF_048773025.1 of Camelus bactrianus. NCBI lineage: Eukaryota > Metazoa > Chordata > Mammalia > Artiodactyla > Camelidae > Camelus > Camelus bactrianus. Next base: position 135,769,449 of record NC_133539.1, on the reverse strand, counting down.
CTCGGTTTTACAGTGAAAACTGCAGGAACTTCAAACCGGCACTAGGAAACAGACTGAGAAAGCAGAGAAAAAGTGTCTCCTTCAACCCGTTCCCTTGGTGCTAGATGAACGAATGTCTCTCCACTTGCTCAGTTCTGAGAGATATGTGTGTGTGAAAGCCGTCCTTCACCTAGCTTGTTGGGAACACAAAGTTTCTTTTCAGTTGCAAACTCCATTCCATACATATATATGGGGAGGTAGAAGCTCCAACTCGGTTTTACAGTGAAAACTGCAGGAACTTCAAACCGGCACTAGGAAACAGACTGAGAAAGCAGAGAAAAAGTGTCTCCTTCAACCCGTTCCCTTGGTGCTAGATGAACGAATGTCTCTCCACTTGCTCAGTTCTGAGAGATAAGTGTGTGTGAAAGCCGTCCTTCACCTTGCTTGTTGGGAACACAAAGTTTCTTTTCAGTTGCAAACTCCATTCCATACATATATATGGGGAGGTAGAAGCTCCAACTCGGTTTTACAGTGAAAACTGCAGGAACTTCAAACCGGCACTAGGAAACAGACTGAGAAAGCAGAGAAAGAGTGTCCCCTGCAACCCGTTCCCTTGGTGCTAGATGAACGAACGTCTCTCCACTTGCTCAGTTCTGAGAGATAAGTGTGTGGGAAAGCCGTCCTTCACCTAGCTTGTTGGGAACACAAAGTTTCTTTTCAGTTGCAAACTCCATTCCATATATATATATGGGGAGGTAGAAGCTCCACTCGATTTTACAGTGAAAACTGCAGGAACTTCAAAGCAGCACTAGGAAACAGACTGAGAAAGCAGAGAAAAAGTGTCTCCTGCAACCCGTTCCCTTGGTGCTAGATGAACGAATGTCTCTCCACTTGCTCAGTTCTGAGAGATAAGTGTGTGTGAAAGCCGTCCTTCACCTAGCTTGTTGGGAACACAAAGTTTCTTTTCAGTTGCAAACTCCATTCCATACATATATATGGGGAGGTAGAAGCTCCAACCCCATTTTACAGTGAAAACTGCAGGAACTTCAATCCGGCACTAGGAAACAGACTGAGAAAGCAGAGAAAAAGTGTCTCCTGCAACCCGTTCCCTTGGTGCTAGATGAACGAACGTCTCTCCACTTGCTCAGTTCTGAGAGATAAGTGTGTGTGAAAGCCGTCCTTCACCTAGCTTGTTGGGAACACAAAGTTTCTTTTCAGTTGCAAACTCCATTCCATACATATATATGGGGAGGTAGAAGCTCCAACACGGTTTTACAGTGAAAACTGCAGGAACTTCAAACCGGCACTAGGAAACAGACTGAGAAAGCAGAGAAAAATTGTCTCCTGCAACCCGTTCCCTTGGTGCTAGATGAACGAACGTCTCTCCACTTGCTCAGTTCTGAGAGATAAGTGTGTGTGAAAGCCGTCCTTCACCTTGCTTGTTGGGAACACAAAGTTTCTTTTCAGTTGCAAACTCCATTCCATACATATATATGGGGAGGTAGAATATCCAACTCGGTTTTACAGTGAAAACTGCAGGAACTTCAAACCGGCACTAGGAAACAGACTGAGAAAGCAGAGAAAAATGTCTCCTGCAACCCGTTCCCTTGGTGCTAGATGAACGAACGTCTCTCCACTTGCTCAGTTCTGAGAGATAAGTGTGTGTGAAAGCCGTCCTTCACCTAGCTTGTTGGGAACACAAAGTTTCATTTCAGTTGCAAACTCCATTCCATACATATGTATGGGGAGGTAGAAGCTCCAACTCCGTTTTACAGTGAAAACTGCAGGAACTTCAAATCGGCACTAGGAAACAGACTGAGAAAGCAGAGAAAAAGTGTCTCCTGCAACCCGTTCCCTTGGTGCTAGATGAACGAACGTCTCGCCAATTGCTCTGTTCTGAGAGATAAGTGTGTGTGAAAGCCGTCCTTCACCTAGCTTGTTGGGAACACAAAGTTTCTTTTCAGTTGCAAACTCCATTCCATACATATATATGGGTAGGTAGAAGCTCCAACTCGGTTTTACAATGAAAACTGCAGGAACTTCAAACCGGCACTAGGAAACAGACTGAGAATGCAGAGAAAAAGTGTCACCTGCAACCCGTTCCCTTGGTGCTAGATGAACGAACGTCTCTCCACTTGCTCAGTTCTGAGAGATAAGTGTGTCTGAAAGCCGTCCTTCACTTAGCTTGTTGGGAACACAAAGTTTCTTTTCAGTTGCAAACTCCATTCCATATATATATATGGGGAGGTAGAAGCTCCACTCGATTTTACAGTGAAAACTGCAGGAACTTCAAACCGGCACTAGGAAACAGACTGAGAAAGCAGAGAAAAAGTGTCTCCTGCAACCCGTTCCCTTGGTGCTAAATGAACGAATGTCTCTCCACTTGCTCAGTTCTGAGAGATAAGTGTGTGTGAAAGCCGTCCTTCACCTTGCTTGTTGGGAACACAAAGTTTCTTTTCAGTTGCAAACTCCATTCCATACATATATATGGGGAGGTAGAAGCTCCAACTCGGTTTTACAGTGAAAACTGCAGGAACTTCAAACCGGCACTAGGAAACAGACTGAGAATGCAGAGAAAAAGTGTCTCCTGCAACCCGTTCCCTTGGTGCTAAATGAACGAATGTCTCTCCACTTGCTCAGTTCTGAGAGATAAGTGTGTGTGAAAGCTGTCCTTCACCTAGCTTGTTGGGAACACAAAGTTTCTTTTCAGTTGCAAACTCCATTCCATACATATATATGGGGATGTAGAAGCTCCAACTCGGTTTTACAGTGAAAACTGCAGGAACTTCAAACCGGCACTAGGAAACAGACTGAGAAAGCAGAGAAAAAGTGTCTCCTGCAACCCGTTCCCTTGGTGCTAGATGAGCGAACGTCTCTTCACTTGCTGAGTTCTGAGAGATAAGTGTGTGTGAAAGCCGTCCTTCACCTATCTTGTTGGGAACACAAAGTTTCTTTTCAGTTGCAAACTCCATTCCATACATATATATGGGGAGGTAGAAGCTCCAACTCGGTTTGACAGTGAAAACTGCAGGAACTTCAAAGCGGCACTAGGAAACAGACTGAGAAAGCAGAGAAAAAGTGTCTCCTGCAACCCGTTCCCTTGGTGCTAGATGAACGAACGTCTCTCCACTTGCTCAGTTCTGAGAGATAGGTGTGTGTGAAAGCCGTCCTTCACCTAGCTTGTTGGGAACACAAAGTTTCTTTTCAGTTGCAAACTCCATTCCATACATATATATGGGGAGGTAGAAGCTCCAACTCGGTTTTACAGTGAAAACTGCAGGAACTTCCAACAGGCACTAGGAAACAGATTGAGAAAGCAGAGAAATAGTGTCTCCTGCAACCCGTTCCCTTGGTGATAGATTTACGAACGTCTCTCCACTTGCTCAGTTCTGAGAGATAAGTGTGTGTGAAAGCCGTCCTTCACCTTGCTTGTTGGGAAAACAAAGTTTCTTTTCAGTTGCAAACTCCATTCCATACATATATATGGGGAGGTACTAGCTCCAACTCGGTTTTACAGTGAAAACTGCAGGAACATCAAACCGGCACTAGGAAACACACTGAGAAAGCAGAGAAAAAGTGTCTCCTGCAACCCGTTCCCTTGGTGCTAGATGAGCGAACGTCTCTTCACTTGCTGAGTTCTGAGAGATAAGTGTGTGTGAAAGCCGTCCTTCACCTAGCTTGTTGGGAACACAAAGTTTCTTTTCAGTTGCAAACTCCATTCCATACATATATATGGGGAGGTAGAAGCTCCAACTCGGTTTGACAGTGAAAACTGCAGGAACTTCAAAGCGGCACTAGGAAACAGACTGAGAAAGCAGAGAAAAAGTGTCTCCTGCAACCCGTTCCCTTGGTGCTAGATGAACGAACGTCTCTCCACTTGCTCAGTTCTGAGAGATAGGTGTGTGTGAAAGCCGTCCTTCACCTAGCTTGTTGGGAACACAAAGTTTCTTTTCAGTTGCAAACTCCATTCCATACATATATATGGGGAGGTAGAAGCTCCAACTCGGTTTTACAGTGAAAACTGCAGGAACTTCCAACAGGCACTAGGAAACAGATTGAGAAAGCAGAGAAATAGTGTCTCCTGCAACCCGTTCCCTTGGTGCTAGATTTACGAACGTCTCTCCACTTGCTCAGTTCTGAGAGATAAGTGTGTGTGAAAGCCGTCCTTCACCTTGCTTGTTGGGAAAACAAAGTTTCTTTTCAGTTGCAAACTCCATTCCATACATATATATGGGGAGGTACTAGCTCCAACTCGGTTTTACAGTGAAAACTGCAGGAACATCAAACCGGCACTAGGAAACAGACTGAGAAAGCAGAGAAAAAGTGTCTCCTGCAACCCGTTCCCTTGGTGCTAGATGAACGAACGTCTCTCCACTTGCTCAGTTCTGAGAGATTGGTGTGTGTGAAAGCCGTCCTTCACCTAGCTTGTTGGGAACACAAAGTTTCTTTTCAGTTGCAAACTCCATTCCATACAAATATATGGGGAGGTAGAAGCTCCAACTCGGTTTTACAGTGAAAACTGCAGGAACTTCAAACCGGCACTAGGAAACAGACTGAGAAAGCAGAGAAAAAGTGTCTCCTGCAACCCGTTCCCTTGGTGCTAGATGAACGAACGTCTCTCCACTTGCTCAGTTCTGAGAGATAGGTGTGTGTGAAAGCCGTACTTCAACTAGCTTGTTGGGAACACAAAGTTTCTTTTCAGTTGCAAACTCCATTCCATACATATATATGGGTATGTAGAAGCTCCAACTCGGTTTTACAGTGAAAACTGCAGGAACTTCAAACCGGCACTAGGAAACAGACTGAGAAAGCAGAGAAAGAGTGTCCCCTGCAACCCGTTCCCTTGGTGCTAGATGAACGAACGTCTTTCCACTTGCTCAGTTCTGAGAGATAAGTGTGTGGGAAAGCCGTCCTTCACCTAGCTTGTTGGGAACACAAAGTTTCTTTTCAGTTGCAAACTCCATTCCATATATATATATGGGGAGGTAGAAGCTCCACTCGATTTTACAGTGAAAACTGCAGGAACTTCAAAGCAGCACTAGGAAACAGACTGAGAAAGCAGAGAAAAAGTGTCTCCTGCAACCCGTTCCCTTGGTGCTAGATGAACGAATGTCTCTCCACTTGCTCAGTTCTGAGAGATAAGTGTGTGTGAAAGCCGTCCTTCACCTAGCTTGTTGGGAACACAAAGTTTCTTTTCAGTTGCAAACTCCATTCCATACATATATATGGGGAGGTAGAAGCTCCAACCCCATTTTACAGTGAAAACTGCAGGAACTTCAATCCGGCACTAGGAAACAGACTGAGAAAGCAGAGAAAAAGTGTCTCCTGCAACCCGTTCCCTTGGTGCTAGATGAACGAACGTCGCTCCACTTGCTCAGTTCTGAGAGATAAGTGTGTGTGAAAGCCGTCCTTCACCTAGCTTGTTGGAACACAAAGTTTCTTTTCAGTTGCAAACTCCATTCCATACATATATATGGGGAGGTAGAAGCTCCAACCCCATTTTACAGTGAAAACTGCAGGAACTTCAATCCGGCACTAGGAAACAGACTGAGAAAGCAGAGAAAAAGTGTCTCCTGCAACCCGTTCCCTTGGTGCTAGATGAACGAACGTCTCTCCACTTGCTCAGTTCTGAGAGATAAGTGTGTGTGAAAGCCGTCCTTCACCTAGCTTGTTGGGAACACAAAGTTTCTTTTCAGTTGCAAACTCCATTCCATACATATATATGGGGAGGTAGAAGCTCCAACACGGTTTTACAGTGAAAACTGCAGGAACTTCAAACCGGCACTAGGAAACAGACTGAGAAAGCAGAGAAAAATTGTCTCCTGCAACCCGTTCCCTTGGTGGTAGATGAACGAACGTCTCTCCACTTGCTCAGTTCTGAGAGATAAATGTGTGTGAAAGCCGTCCTTCACCTTGCTTGTTGGGAACACAAAGTTTCTTTTCAGTTGCAAACTCCATTCCATACATATATATGGGGAGGTAGAATATCCAACTCGGTTTTACAGTGAAAACTGCAGGAACTTCAAACCGGCACTAGGAAACAGACTGAGAAAGCAGAGAAAAATGTCTCCTGCAACCCGTTCCCTTGGTGCTAGATGAACGAACGTCTCTCCACTTGCTCAGTTCTGAGAGATAAGTGTGTGTGAAAGCCGTCCTTCACCTAGCTTGTTGGGAACACAAAGTTTCATTTCAGTTGCAAACTCCATTCCATACATATATATGGGGAGGTAGAAGCTCCAACTCCGTTTTACAGTGAAAACTGCAGGAACTTCAAATCGGCACTAGGAAACAGACTGAGAAAGCAGAGAAAAAGTGTCTCCTGCAACCCGTTCCCTTGGTGCTAGATGAACGAACGTCTCTCCAATTGCTCAGTTCTGAGAGATAAGTGTGTGTGAAAGCCGTCCTTCACCTAGCTTGTTGGGAACACAAAGTTTCTTTTCAGTTGCAAACTCCATTCCATACATATATATGGGTAGGTAGAAGCTCCAACTCGGTTTTACAATGAAAACTGCAGGAACTTCAAACCGGCAATAGGAAACAGACTGAGAAAGCAGAGAAAAAGTGTCTCCTGCAACCCGTTCCCTTGGTGCTAGATGAACGAACGTCTCTCCACTTGCTCAGTTCTGAGAGATAAGTGTGTGTGAAAGCCGTCCTTCACTTAGCTTGTTGGGAACACAAAGTTTCTTTTCAGTTGCAAACTCCATTCCATATATATATATGGGGAGGTAGAAGCTCCACTCGATTTTACAGTGAAAACTGCAGGAACTTCAAACCGGCACTAGGAAACAGACTGAGAAAGCAGAGAAAAAGTGTCTCCTGCAACCCGTTCCCTTGGTGCTAAATGAACGAATGTCTCTCCACTTGCTCAGTTCTGAGAGATAAGTGTGTGTGAAAGCCGTCCTTCACCTAGCTTGTTGGGAACACAAAGTTTCTTTTCAGTTGCAAACTCCATTCCATACATATATATGGGGAGGTAGAAGCTCCAACTCGGTTTTACAGTGAAAACTGCAGGAACTTCAAACCGGCACTAGGAAACAGACTGAGAATGCAGAGAAAAAGTGTCTCCTGCAACCCGTTCCCTTGGTGCTAAATGAACGAATGTCTCTCCACTTGCTCAGTTCTGAGAGAGAAGTGTGTGTTAAAGCTGTCCTTCACCTAGCTTGTTGGGAACACAAAGTTTCTTTTCAGTTGCAAACTCCATTCCATACATATATATGGGGAGGTAGAAGCTCCAACTCGGTTTTACAGTGAAAACTGCAGGAACTTCAAACCGGCACTAGGAAACAGACTGAGAATGCAGAGAAAAAGTGTCTCCTGCAACCCGTTCCCTTGGTGCTAAATGAACGAATGTCTCTCCACTTGCTCAGTTCTGAGAGATATATGTGTGTGAAAGCCGTCCTTCACCTAGCTTGTTGGGAACACAAAGTTTCTTTTCAGTTGCAAACTCCATTCCATACATATATATGGGGAGGTAGAAGCTCCAACTCGGTTTTACAGTGAAAACTGAAGGAACTTCAAACCGGCACTAGGAAACAGACTGAGAAAGCAGAGAAAAAGTGTCTCTTGCAACCCGTTCCCTTGGTGCTAGATGAACGAACGTCTCTCCACTTGCTCAGTTCTGAGAGATAAGTGTGTGTGAAAGCCGTCCTTCACCTAGCTTGTTGGGAACACAAAGTTTCTTTTCAGTTGCAAACTCCATTCCATACATATATATGGGGAGGTAGAAGCTCCAACTCGGTTTTACAGTGAAAACTGCAGGAACTTCAAACCGGCACTAGGAAACAGACTGAGAAAGCAGAGAAAAAGTGTCTCCTGCAACCCGTTCCCTTGGTGCTAGATGAACAAACGTCTCTCCACTTGCTCAGTTCTGAGAGATAAGTGTGTGTGAAAGCCATTCTTCACCTAGCTTGTTGGGAACAAAAAGTTTCTTTTCAGTTGCAAACTCCATTCCATACATATATATGGTGAGGTAGAAGCTCCAACTCGGTTTGACAGTGAAAACTGCAGGAACTTCAAACCGGCACTAGGAAACAGACTGAGAAAGCAGAGAAAAAGTGTCTCCTGCAACCCGTTCCCTTGGTGCTAGATGAACGAACGTCTCTCCACTTGCTCAGTTCTGAGAGATAAGTGTGTGTGAAAGCCATTCTTCACCTAGCTTGTTGGGAACACAAAGTTTCTTTTCAGTTGCAAACTCCATTCCATACATATATATGGTGAGGTAGAAGCTCCAACTCTGTTTTACAGGGAAAACTGCAGGAACTTCATACCGGCACTAGGAAACAGACTGAGAAAGCAGAGAAAAAGTGTCTCCTCCAACCCGTTCCCTTGGTGCTAGATGAACGAACGTCTCTCCACTTGCTCAGTTCTGAGAGATAAGTGTGTGTGAAAGCCGTCCTTCAGCTAGCTTGTTGGGAACACAAAGTTTCTTTTCAGTTGCAAACACCATTCCATACATATATATGGGGAGGTACTAGCTCCAACTCTGTTTTACAGTGAAAACTGCAGGAACTTCAAACCGGCACTAGGAAACAGACTGAGAAAGCAGAGAAAAAGTGTCTCCTGCAACCCGTTCCCTTGGTGCTAGATGAACGAACGTCTCTCCACTTGCTCAGTTCTGAGAGATAAGTGTGTGTGAAAGCCGTCCTTCACCTAGCTTGTTGGGAACACAAAGTTTCTTTTCAGTTGCAAACTCCATTCCATACATATATATGGGGAGGTAGAAGCTCCAACTCGGTTTTACAGTGAAAACTGCAGGAACTTCAAATCGGCACTAGGAAACAGACTGAGAATGCAGAGAAAAAGTGTCTCCTGCAACCCGTTCCCTTGGTGCTAAATGAACGAATGTCTCTCCACTTGCTCAGTTCTGAGAGATAAGTGTGTGTGAAAGCTGTCCTTCACCTAGCTTGTTGGGAACACAAAGTTTCTTTTCAGTTGCAAACTCCATTCCATACATATATATGGGGATGTAGAAGCTCCAACTCGGTTTTACAGTGAAAACTGCAGGAACTTCAAACCGGCACTAGGAAACAGACTGAGAAAGCAGAGAAAAAGTGTCTCCTGCAACCCGTTCCCTTGGTGCTAGATGAGCGAACGTCTCTTCACTTGCTGAGTTCTGAGAGATAAGTGTGTGTGAAAGCCGTCCTTCACCTAGCTTGTTGGGAACACAAAGTTTCTTTTCAGTTGCAAACTCCATTCCATACATATATATGGGGAGGTAGAAGCTCCAACTCGGTTTGACAGTGAAAACTGCAGGAACTTCAAAGCGGCACTAGGAAACAGACTGAGAAAGCAGAGAAAAAGTGTCTCCTGCAACCCGTTCCCTTGGTGCTAGATGAACGAACGTCTCTCCACTTGCTCAGTTCTGAGAGATAGGTGTGTGTGAAAGCCGTCCTTCACCTAGCTTGTTGGGAACACAAAGTTTCTTTTCAGTTGCAAACTCCATTCCATACATATATATGGGTAGGTAGAAGCTCCAACTCGGTTTTACAGTGAAAACTGCAGGAACTTCAAACCGGCACTAGGAAACAGACTGAGAAAACAGAGAAAAGTGTCTCCTGCAACCCGTTCCCTTGGTGCTACATGAACGAACGTCTCTCCACTTGCTCAGTTCTGAGAGATAAGTGTGTGTGAAAGCCGTCCTTCAGCTAGCTTGTTGGGAACACAAAGTTTCTTTTCAGTTGCAAACTCCATTCCATACATATATATGGGGATGTAGAAGCTCCAACTCGGTTTAACAGTGAAAACTGCAGGAACTTCCAACAGGCACTAGGAAACAGATTGAGAAAGCAGAGAAATAGTGTCTCCTGCAACCCGTTCCCTTGGTGCTAGATTTACGAACGTCTCTCCACTTGCTCAGTTCTGAGAGATAAGTGTGTGTGAAAGCCGTCCTTCACCTTGCTTGTTGGGAAAACAAAGTTTCTTTTCAGTTGCAAACTCCATTCCATACATATATATGGGGAGGTACTAGCTCCAACTCGGTTTTACAGTGAAAACTGCAGGAACATCAAACCGGCACTAGGAAACAGACTGAGAAAGCAGAGAAAAATTGTCTCCTGCAACCCGTTCCCTTGGTGCTAGATGAACGAACGTCTCTCCACTTGCTCAGTTCTGAGAGATTGGTGTGTGTGAAAGCCGTCCTTCACCTAGCTTGTTGGGAACACAAAGTTTCTTTTCAGTTGCAAACTCCATTCCATACAAATATATGGGGAGGTAGAAGCTCCAACTCGGTTTTACAGTGAAAACTGCAGGAACTTCAAACCGGCACTAGGAAACAGACTGAGAAAGCAGAGAAAAAGTGTCTCCTGCAACCCGTTCCCTTGGTGCTAGATGAACGAACGTCTCTCCACTTGCTCAGTTCTGAGAGATAGGTATGTGTGAAAGCCGTACTTCAACTAGCTTGTTGGGAACACAAAGTTTCTTTTCAGTTGCAAACTCCATTCCATACATATATATGGGTAGGTAGAAGCTCCAACTCGGTTTTACAGTGAAAACTGCAGGAACTTCAAACCGGCACTAGGAAACAGACTGAGAAAGCAGAGAAAGAGTGTCCCCTGCAACCCGTTCCCTTGGTGCTAGATGAACGAACGTCTCTCCACTTGCTCAGTTCTGAGAGATAATTGTGTGGGAAAGCCGTCCTTCACCTAGCTTGTTGGGAACACAAAGTTTCTTTTCAGTTGCAAACTCCATTCCATATATATATATGGGGAGGTAGAAGCTCCACTCGATTTTACAGTGAAAACTGCAGGAACTTCAAAGCAGCACTAGGAAACAGACTGAGAAAGCAGAGAAAAAGTGTCTCCTGCAACCCGTTCCCTTGGTGCTAGATGAACGAATGTCTCTCCACTTGCTCAGTTCTGAGAGATAAGTGTGTGTGAAAGCCGTCCTTCACCTAGCTTGTTGGGAACACAAAGTTTCTTTTCAGTTGCAAACTCCATTCCATACATATATATGGGGAGGTAGAAGCTCCAACCCCATTTTACAGTGAAAACTGCAGGAACTTCAATCCGGCACTAGGAAACAGACTGAGAAAGCAGAGAAAAAGTGTCTCCTGCAACCCGTTCCCTTGGTGCTAGATGAACGAACGTCTCTCCACTTGCTCAGTTCTGAGAGATAAGTGTGTGTGAAAGCCGTCCTTCACCTAGCTTGTTGGGAACACAAAGTTTCTTTTCAGTTGCAAACTCCATTCCATACATATATATGGGGAGGTAGAAGCTCCAACACGGTTTTACAGTGAAAACTGCAGGAACTTCAAACCGGCACTAGGAAACAGACTGAGAAAGCAGAGAAAAATTGTCTCCTGCAACCCGTTCCCTTGGTGGTAGATGAACGAACGTCTCTCCACTTGCTCAGTTCTGAGAGATAAGTGTGTGTGAAAGCCGTCCTTCACCTTGCTTGTTGGGAACACAAAGTTTCTTTTCAGTTGCAAACTCCATTCCATACATATATATGGGGAGGTAGAATATCCAACTCGGTTTTACAGGGAAAACTGCAGGAACTTCAAACCGGCACTAGGAAACAGACTGAGAATGCAGAGAAAAATGTCTCCTGCAACCCGTTCTCTTGGTGCTAGATGAACGAACGTCTCTCAACTTGCTCAGTTCTGAGAGATAAGTGTGTGTGAAAGCCGTCCTTCACCTAGCTTGTTGGGAACACAAAGTATCTTTTCAGTTGCAAACTCCATTCCATACATATATATGGGGAGGTAGAAGCTCCAACTCCGTTTTACAGTGAAAACTGCAGGAACTTCAAATCGGCACTAGGAAACAGACTGAGAAAGCAGAGAAAAAGTGTCTCCTGCAACCCGTTCCCTTGGTGCTAGATGAACGAACGTCTCTCCAATTGCTCAGTTCTGAGAGATAAGTGTGTGTGAAAGCCGTCCTTCACCTAGCTTGTTGGGAACACAAAGTTTCTTTTCAGTTGCAAACTCCATTCCATACATATATATGGGTAGGTAGAAGCTCCAACTCGGTTTTACAATGAAAACTGCAGGAACTTCAAACCGGCAATAGGAAACAGACTGAGAAAGCAGAGAAAAAGTGTCTCCTGCAACCCGTTCCCTTGGTGCTAGATGAACGAACGTCTCTCCACTTGCTCAGTTCTGAGAGATAAGTGTGTGTGAAAGCCGTCCTTCACTTAGCTTGTTGGGAACACAAAGTTTCTTTTCAGTTGCAAACTCCATTCCATATATATATATGGGGAGGTAGAAGCTCCACTCGATTTTACAGTGAAAACTGCAGGAACTTCAAACCGGCACTAGGAAACAGACTGAGAAAGCAGAGAAAAAGTGTCTCCTGCAACCCGTTCCCTTGGTGCTAAATGAACGAATGTCTCTCCACTTGCTCAGTTCTGAGAGATAAGTGTGTGTGAAAGCCGTCCTTCACCTAGCTTGTTGGGAACACAAAGTTTCTTTTCAGTTGCAAACTCCATTCCATACATATATATGGGGAGGTAGAAGCTCCAACTCGGTTTTACAGTGAAAACTGCAGGAACTTCAAACCGGCACTAGGAAACAGACTGAGAAAACAGAGAAAAGTGTCTCCTGCAACCCGTTCCCTTGGTGCTACATGAACGAACGTCTCTCCACTTGCTCAGTTCTGAGAGATAAGTGTGTGTGAAAGCCGTCCTTCAGCTAGCTTGTTGGGAACACAAAGTTTCTTTTCAGTTGCAAACTCCATTCCATACATATATATGGGGATGTAGAAGCTCCAACTCGGTTTAACAGTGAAAACTGCAGGAACTTCCAACAGGCACTAGGAAACAGATTGAGAAAGCAGAGAAATAGTGTCTCCTGCAACCCGTTCCCTTGGTGCTAGATTTACGAACGTCTCTCCACTTGCTCAGTTCTGAGAGATAAGTGTGTGTGAAAGCCGTCCTTCACCTTGCTTGTTGGGAAAACAAAGTTTCTTTTCAGTTGCAAACTCCATTCCATACATATATATGGGGAGGTACTAGCTCCAACTCGGTTTTACAGTGAAAACTGCAGGAACATCAAACCGGCACTAGGAAACAGACTGAGAAAGCAGAGAAAAATTGTCTCCTGCAACCCGTTCCCTTGGTGCTAGATGAACGAACGTCTCTCCACTTGCTCAGTTCTGAGAGATTGGTGTGTGTGAAAGCCGTCCTTCACCTAGCTTGTTGGGAACACAAAGTTTCTTTTCAGTTGCAAACTCCATTCCATACAAATATATGGGGAGGTAGAAGCTCCAACTCGGTTTTACAGTGAAAACTGCAGGAACTTCAAACCGGCACTAGGAAACAGACTGAGAAAGCAGAGAAAAAGTGTCTCCTGCAACCCGTTCCCTTGGTGCTAGATGAACGAACGTCTCTCCACTTGCTCAGTTCTGAGAGATAGGTATGTGTGAAAGCCGTACTTCAACTAGCTTGTTGGGAACACAAAGTTTCTTTTCAGTTGCAAACTCCATTCCATACATATATATGGGTAGGTAGAAGCTCCAACTCGGTTTTACAGTGAAAACTGCAGGAACTTCAAACCGGCACTAGGAAACAGACTGAGAAAGCAGAGAAAGAGTGTCCCCTGCAACCCGTTCCCTTGGTGCTAGATGAACGAACGTCTCTCCACTTGCTCAGTTCTGAGAGATAATTGTGTGGGAAAGCCGTCCTTCACCTAGCTTGTTGGGAACACAAAGTTTCTTTTCAGTTGCAAACTCCATTCCATATATATATATGGGGAGGTAGAAGCTCCACTCGATTTTACAGTGAAAACTGCAGGAACTTCAAAGCAGCACTAGGAAACAGACTGAGAAAGCAGAGAAAAAGTGTCTCCTGCAACCCGTTCCCTTGGTGCTAGATGAACGAATGTCTCTCCACTTGCTCAGTTCTGAGAGATAAGTGTGTGTGAAAGCCGTCCTTCACCTAGCTTGTTGGGAACACAAAGTTTCTTTTCAGTTGCAAACTCCATTCCATACATATATATGGGGAGGTAGAAGCTCCAACCCCATTTTACAGTGAAAACTGCAGGAACTTCAATCCGGCACTAGGAAACAGACTGAGAAAGCAGAGAAAAAGTGTCTCCTGCAACCCGTTCCCTTGGTGCTAGATGAACGAACGTCTCTCCACTTGCTCAGTTCTGAGAGATAAGTGTGTGTGAAAGCCGTCCTTCACCTAGCTTGTTGGGAACACAAAGTTTCTTTTCAGTTGCAAACTCCATTCCATACATATATATGGGGAGGTAGAAGCTCCAACACGGTTTTACAGTGAAAACTGCAGGAACTTCAAACCGGCACTAGGAAACAGACTGAGAAAGCAGAGAAAAATTGTCTCCTGCAACCCGTTCCCTTGGTGGTAGATGAACGAACGTCTCTCCACTTGCTCAGTTCTGAGAGATAAGTGTGTGTGAAAGCCGTCCTTCACCTTGCTTGTTGGGAACACAAAGTTTCTTTTCAGTTGCAAACTCCATTCCATACATATATATGGGGAGGTAGAATATCCAACTCGGTTTTACAGGGAAAACTGCAGGAACTTCAAACCGGCACTAGGAAACAGACTGAGAATGCAGAGAAAAATGTCTCCTGCAACCCGTTCTCTTGGTGCTAGATGAACGAACGTCTCTCAACTTGCTCAGTTCTGAGAGATAAGTGTGTGTGAAAGCCGTCCTTCACCTAGCTTGTTGGGAACACAAAGTATCTTTTCAGTTGCAAACTCCATTCCATACATATATATGGGGAGGTAGAAGCTCCAACTCCGTTTTACAGTGAAAACTGCAGGAACTTCAAATCGGCACTAGGAAACAGACTGAGAAAGCAGAGAAAAAGTGTCTCCTGCAACCCGTTCCCTTGGTGCTAGATGAACGAACGTCTCTCCAATTGCTCAGTTCTGAGAGATAAGTGTGTGTGAAAGCCGTCCTTCACCTAGCTTGTTGGGAACACAAAGTTTCTTTTCAGTTGCAAACTCCATTCCATACATATATATGGGTAGGTAGAAGCTCCAACTCGGTTTTACAATGAAAACTGCAGGAACTTCAAACCGGCAATAGGAAACAGACTGAGAAAGCAGAGAAAAAGTGTCTCCTGCAACCCGTTCCCTTGGTGCTAGATGAACGAACGTCTCTCCACTTGCTCAGTTCTGAGAGATAAGTGTGTGTGAAAGCCGTCCTTCACTTAGCTTGTTGGGAACACAAAGTTTCTTTTCAGTTGCAAACTCCATTCCATATATATATATGGGGAGGTAGAAGCTCCACTCGATTTTACAGTGAAAACTGCAGGAACTTCAAACCGGCACTAGGAAACAGACTGAGAAAGCAGAGAAAAAGTGTCTCCTGCAACCCGTTCCCTTGGTGCTAAATGAACGAATGTCTCTCCACTTGCTCAGTTCTGAGAGATAAGTGTGTGTGAAAGCCGTCCTTCACCTAGCTTGTTGGGAACACAAAGTTTCTTTTCAGTTGCAAACTCCATTCCATACATATATATGGGGAGGTAGAAGCTCCAACTCGGTTTTACAGTGAAAACTGCAGGAACTTCAAACCGGCACTAGGAAACAGACTGAGAATGCAGAGAAAAAGTGTCTCCTGCAACCCGTTCCCTTGGTGCTAAATGAACGAATGTCTCTCCACTTGCTCAGTTCTGAGAGAGAAGTGTGTGTGAAAGCTGTCCTTCACCTAGCTTGTTGGGAACACAAAGTTTCTTTTCAGTTGCTAACTCCATTCCATACATATATATGGGGATGTAGAAGCTCCAACTCGGTTTTACAGTGAAAACTGCAGGAACTTCAAACCGGCACTAGGAAACAGACTGAGAAAGCAGAGAAAAAGCGTCTCCTGCAACCCGTTCCCTTGGTGCTAGATGAGCGAACGTCTCTTCACTTGCTGAGTTCTGAGAGATAAGTGTGTGTGAAAGCCGTCCTTCACCTAGCTTGTTGGGAACACAAAGTGTCTTTTCAGTTGCAAACTCCATTCCATACATATATATGGGGAGGTAGAAGCTCCAACTCGGTTTTACAGTGAAAACTGCAGGAACTTCAAAGCGGCACTAGGAAACAGACTGAGAAAGCAGAGAAAAAGTGTCCACTGCAACCCGTTCCCTTGGTGCTAGATGAACGAACGTCTCTCCACTTGCTCAGTTCTGAGAGATAAGTGTGTGTGAAAGCCATTCTTCACCTAGCTTGTTGGGAACACAAAGTTTCTTTTCAGTTGCAAACCCCGTTCCATACATATATATGGGGAGGTAGAAGCTCCAACTCTGTTTTACAGTGAAAACTGCAGGAACTTCATACCGGCACTAGGAAACACACTGAGAAAGCAGAGAAAAAGTGTCTCCTGCAACCCGTTCCCTTGGTGCTAGATGAACGAACGTCTCTCCACTTGCTCAGTTCTCAGAGATAAGTGTGTGTGAAAGCCGTCCTTCACCTAGCTTGTTGGGAACACAAAGTTTCTTTTCAGTTGCAAACTCCATTCCATATATATATATGGGGAGGAAGAAGCTCCACTCGATTTTACAGTGAAAACTGCATTAACTTCAAACCGGCACTAGGAAACAGACTGAGAAAGCAGAGAAAAAGTGTCTCCTGCAACCCGTTCCCTTGGTGCTAATTGAACGAATGTCTCTCCACTTGCTCAGTTCTGAGAGATAAGTGTGTGTGAAAGCCGTCCTTCACCTAGCTTGTTGGGAACACAAAGTTTCTTTTCAGTTGCAAACTCCATTCCATACATATATATGGGGAGGTAGAAGCTCCAACTCGGTTTTACAGTGAAAACTGCAGGAACATCAAACCGGCACTAGGAAACAGACTGAGAATGCAGAGAAAAAGTGTCTCCTGCAACCCGTTCCCTTGGTGCTAAATGAACGAATGTCTCTCCACTTGCTCAGTTCTGAGAGATAAGTGTGTGTGAAAGCCGTCCTTCACCTAGCTTGTTGGGAACACAAAGTTTCTTTTCAGTTGCAAACTCCATTCCATACATATATATGGGGATGTAGAAGCTCCAACTCGGTTTTACAGTGAAAACTGCAGGAACTTCAAACCGGCACTAGGAAACAGACTGAGAAAGCAGAGAAAAAGTTTCTCCTGCAACCCGTTCCCTTGGTGCTAGATGAGCGAACGTATCTTCACTTGCTGAGTTCTGAGAGATAAGTGTGTGTGAAAGCCGTACTTCAACTAGCTTGTTGGGAACACAAAGTTTCTTTTCAGTTGCAAACTCCATTCCATACATATATATGGGGAGGTAGAATCTCCAACTCGGTTTGACAGTGAAAACTGCAGGAACTTCAAACCGGCACTAGGAAACAGACTGAGAAAGCAGAGAAAAAGTGTCCACTGCAACCCGTTCCCTTGGTGCTAGATGAACGAACGTCTCTCCACTTGCTCAGTTCTGAGAGATAAGTGTGTGTGAAAGCCATTCTTCACCTAGCTTGTTGGGAACACAAAGTTTCTTTTCAGTTGCAAACCCCATTCCATACATATATATGGGGAGGTAGAAGCTCCAACTCTGTTTTACAGTGAAAACTGCAATAACTTCATACCGGCACTAGGAAACAGACTGAGAAAGCAGAGAAAAAGTGTCTCCTGCAACCCGTTCCCTTGGTGCTAGATGAACGAACGTCTCTCCACTTGCTCAGTTCTCAGAGATAAGTGTGTGTGAAAGCCGTCCTTCACCTAGCTTGTTGGGAACACAAAGTTTCTTTTCAGTTGCAAACTCCATTCCATACATATATATGGGGAGGTAGAAGCTCCAACACGGTTTTACAGTGAAAACTGCAGGAACTTCAAACCGGCACTAGGAAACAGACTGAGAAATCAGAGAAAAAGTGTCTCCTGCAACCCGTTCCCTTGGTGCTAGATGAACGAACGTCTCTCCACTTGCTCAGTTCTGAGAGATAAGTGTGTGTGAAAGCCGTACTTCAACTAGCTTGTTGGGAACACAAAGTTTCTTTTCAGTTGCAAACTCCATTCCATACATATATATGGGGAGGTAGAAGCTCCAACTCGGTTTTACAGTGAAAACTGAAGGAACTTCAAACCGGCACTAGGAAACAGACTGAGAAAGCAGAGAAAAAGTGACTCTTGCAACCCGTTCCCTTGGTGCTAGATGAACGAACGTCTCTCCACTTGCTCAGTTCTGAGAGATAAGTGTGTGTGAAAGCCGTCCTTCACCTAGCTTGTTGGGAACACAAAGTTTCTTTTCAGTTGCAAACTCCATTCCATATATATATATGGGGAGGTAGAAGCTCCACTCGATTTTACAGTGAAAACTGCAGGAACTTCAAACCGGCACTAGGAAACAGACTGAGAAAGCAGAGAAAAAGTGTCTCCTGCAACCCGTTCCCTTGGTGCTAATTGAACGAATGTCTCTCCACTTGCTCAGTTCTGAGAGATAAGTGTGTGTGAAAGCCGTCCTTCACCTAGCTTGTTGGGAACACAAAGTTTCTTTTCAGTTGCAAACTCCATTCCATACATATATATGGGGAGGTAGAAGCTCCAACTCGGTTTTACAGTGAAAACTGCAGGAACTTCAAACCGGCACTAGGAAACAGACTGAGAATGCAGAGAAAAAGTGTCTCCTGCAACCCGTTCCCTTGGTGCTAAATGAACGAATGTCTCTCCACTTGCTCAGTTCTGAGAGATAAGTGTGTGTGAAAGCTGTCCTTCACCTAGCTTGTTGGGAACACAAAGTTTCTTTTCAGTTGCAAACTCCATTCCATACATATATATGGGGATGTAGAAGCTCCAACTCGGTTTTACAGTGAAAACTGCAGGAACTTCAAACCGGCACTAGGAAACAGACTGAGAAAGCAGAGAAAAAGTTTCTCCTGCAACCCGTTCCCTTGGTGCTAGATGAGCGAACGTCTCTTCACTTGCTGAGTTCTGAGAGATAAGTGTGTGTGAAAGCCGTACTTCAACTAGCTTGTTGGGAACACAAAGTTTCTTTTCAGTTGCAAACTCCATTCCATACATATATATGGGGAGGTAGAATCTCCAACTCGGTTTGACAGTGAAAACTGCAGGAACTTCAAACCGGCACTAGGAAACAGACTGAGAAAGCAGAGAAAAAGTGTCCACTGCAACCCGTTCCCTTGGTGCTAGATGAACGAACGTCTCTCCACTTGCTCAGTTCTGAGAGATAATTGTGTGTGAAAGCCATTCTTCACCTAGCTTGTTGGGAACACAAAGTTTCTTTTCAGTTGCAAACCCCATTCCATACATATATATGGGGAGGTAGAAGCTCCAAATCTGTTTTACAGTGAAAACTGCAATAACTTCATAACGGCACTAGGAAACAGACTGAGAAAGCAGAGAAAAAGTGTCTCCTGCAACCCGTTCCCTTGGTGCTAGATGAACGAACGTCTCTCCACTTGCTCAGTTCTCAGAGATAAGTGTGTGTGAAAGCCGTCCTTCACCTAGCTTGTTGGGAACACAAAGTTTCTTTTCAGTTGCAAACTCCATTCCATACATATATATGGGGAGGTAGAAGCTCCAACACGGTTTTACAGTGAAAACTGCAGGAACTTCAAATCGGCACTAGGAAACAGACTGAGAAAGCAGAGAAAAAGTGTCTCCTGCAACCCGTTCCCTTGGTGCTAGATGAACGAACGTCTCTCCACTTGCTCAGTTCTGAGAGATAAGTGTGTGTGAAAGCCGTACTTCAACTAGCTTGTTGGGAACACAAATTATCTTTTCAGTTGCAAACTCCATTCCATACATATATATGGGGAGGTAGAAGCTCCAACTCGGTTTTACAGTGAAAACTGAAGGAACTTCAAACCGGCACTAGGAAACAGACTGAGAAAGCAGAGAAAAAGTGTCTCTTGCAACCCGTTCCCTTGGTGCTAGATGAACGAACGTCTCTCCACTTGCTCAGTTCTGAGAGATAAGTGTGTGTGAAAGCCGTCCTTCACCTAGCTTGTTGGGAACACAAAGTTTCTTTTCAGTTGCAAACTCCATTCCATACATATATATGGGGAGGTAGAAGCTCCAACTCGGTTTTACAGTGAAAACTGCAGGAACTTCAAACCGGCACTAGGAAACAGACTGAGAAAGCAGAGAAAAAGTGTCTCCTGCAACCCGTTCCCTTGGTGCTAGATGAACAAACGTCTCTCCAATTGCTCAGTTCTGAGAGATAAGTGTGTGTGAAAGCCGTCCTTCAAATATCTTGTTGGGAAAACAAAGTTTGTTTTCAGTTGCAAACTCCATTCCATACATATATATGGGCAGGTAGAAGCTCCAACTCGGTTTTACAGTGAAAACTGCAGGAACTTCAAAGCGGCACTAGGAAACAGACTGAGAAAGCAGAGAAAAAGTGTCTCCTGCAACCCGTTCCCTTGGTGCTAGATGAACGAACGTCTCTCCACTTGCTCAGTTCTGAGAGTTAAGTGTGTGTGAAAGCCGTCCTTCAACTAGCTTGTTGGGAACACAATGTTTCTTTTCGGTTGCAAACTCCATTCCATATATATATATGGGGAGGTAGAAGCTCCACTCGATTTTACAGTGAAAACTGCAGGAACTTCAAACCGGCACTAGGAAACAGACTGAGAAAGCAGAGAAAAAGTGTCTCCTGCAACCCGTTCCCTTGGTGCTAGATGAACGAACGTCTCTCCACTTGCTCAGTTCTGAGAGATAGGTGTGTGTGAAAGCCGTCCTTCACCTAGCTTGTTGGGAACACAAAGTTTCTTTTCAGTTGCAAACTCCATTCCATACATATATATGGGGAGGTAGAAGCTCCAACTCGGTTTGACAGTGAAAACTGCAGGAACTTCAAACCGGCACTAGGAAACAGACTGAGAAAGCAGAGAAAAAGTGTCTCCTGCAACCCGTTCCCTTGGTGCTAGATGAACGAACGTCTCTCCACTTGCTCAGTTCTGAGAGATAAGTGTGTGTGATAGCCATTCTTCACCTAGCTTGTTGGGAACACAAAGTTTCTTTTCAGTTGCAAACTCCATTCCATACATATATATGGTGAGGTAGAAGCTCCAACTCTGTTTTACAGGGAAAACTGCAGGAACTTCATACCGGCACTAGGAAACAGACTGAGAAAGCAGAGAAAAAGTGTCTCCTCCAACCCGTTCCCTTGGTGCTAGATGAACGAACGTCTCTCCACTTGCTCAGTTCTGAGAGATAAGTGTGTGTGAAAGCCGTACTTCAGCTAGCTTGTTGGGAACACAAAGTTTCTTTTCAGTTGCAAACACCATTCCATACATATATATGGGGAGGTACTAGCTCCAACTCTGTTTTACAGTGAAAACTGCAGGAACTTCAAACCGGCACTAGGAAACAGACTGAGAAAGCAGAGAAAAAGTGTCTCCTGCAACCCGTTCCCTTGGTGCTAGATGAACGAAATTCTCTCCACTTGCTCAGTTCTGAGAGATAAGTGTATGTGAAAG
Source organism: Camelus bactrianus (assembly GCF_048773025.1). Taxonomy (NCBI): domain Eukaryota; kingdom Metazoa; phylum Chordata; class Mammalia; order Artiodactyla; family Camelidae; genus Camelus; species Camelus bactrianus. The sequence continues at coordinate 135,748,144 of NC_133539.1, read as the reverse complement.
CCTTCCTTCACCTAGCTTGTTGGGAACACATAGTTTCTTTTCAGTTGCAAACTCCATTCCATACGTATATATGGGGAGGTAGAAGCTCCAACTCGGTTTTACATTGAAAACTGCAGGAACTTCAAAGCGGCACTAGGAAATAGACTGAGAAAGCAGAGAAAAAGTGTCTCCTGCAACCCGTTCCCTTGGTGCTAGATGAACGAACGTCTCTCCACTTGCTCAGTTCTGAGAGATAAGTGTGTGTGATAGCCGTCCTTCACCTAGCTTGTTGGGAACACAAAGTTTCTTTTCAGTTGCAAACTCCATTCCATACATATATATGGGGAGGTAGAAGCTCCAACTCGGTTTTACAGTGAAAACTGCAGGAACTTCAAACAGGCACTAGGAAACTGACTGAGAAAGCAGAGAAAATGTGTCTCCTGCAACCCGTTCCCTTGGTGCTAGATGAACGAACGTCTCTCCACTTGCTCAGTTCTGAGAGATAAGTGTGTGTGAAAGCCGTCCTTCACCTAGCTTGTTGGGAAAACAAAGTTTCTTTTCTGTTGCAAAATCCATTCCATACATATATATGGGGAGGTACTAGCTCCAACTCGGTTTTACAGTGAAAACTGCAGGAACTTCAAACCGGCACTAGGAAACAGACTGAGAAAGCAGAGAAAAAGTGTCTCCTGCAACCCGTTCCCTTGGTGCTAGATGAACGAAAGTCTCTCCACTTGCTCAGTTCTGAGAGATAAGTGTGTGTGAAAGCCGTACTTCACCTAGCTTGTTTGGAACACAAAGTTTCTTTTCAGTTGCAAACTCCATTCCATACATATATATGGGGATGTAGAAGCTCCAACTCGGTTTTACAGTGAAAACTGCAGGAACTTCAAACCGGCACTAGGAAACAGACTGAGAAAGCAGAGAAAAAGTGTCTCCTGCAACCCGTTCCCTTGGTGCTAGATGAACGAACGTCTCTTCACTTGCTGAGTTCTCAGAGATAAGTGTGTGTGAAAGCCGTCCTTCACCTAGCTTGTTGGGAACACAAAGTTTCTTTTCAGTTGCAAACTCCATTCCATACATATATATGGGGAGGTAGAATCTCCAACTCGGTTTGACAGTGAAAACTGCAGGAACTTCAAACCGGCACTAGGAAACAGACTGAGAAAGCAGAGAAAAAGTGTCCCCTGCAACCCGTTCCCTTGGTGCTAGATGAACGAACGTCTCTCCACTTGCTCAGTTCTGAGAGATAAGTGTGTGTGAAAGCCATTCTTCACATAGTTTGTTGGGAACACAAAGTTTCTTTTCAGTTGCAAACTCCATTCCATACATATATATGGGGAGGTAGAAGCTCCAACTCGGTTTTACAGTGAAAACTGCAGGAACTTCATACCGGCACTAGGAAACAGACTGAGAAAGCAGAGAAAATGTGTCTCCTGCAACCCGTTCCCTTGGTGCTAGATGAACGAACGTCTCTCCACTTGCTCAGTTCTCAGAGATAAGTGTGTGTGAAAGCCGTCCTTCACCTAGCTTGTTGGGAACACAAAGTTTCTTTTCAGTTGCAAACTCCATTCCATACATATATATGGGGAGGTAGAAGCTCCAACACGGTTTTACAGTGAAAACTGCAGGAAATTCATACCGGCACTAGGAAACAGACTGAGAAAGCAGAGAAAAAGTGTCTCCTGCAACCCGTTCCCTTGGTGCTAGATGAACGAACGTCTCTCCACTTGCTCAGTTCTGAGAGATAAGTGTGTGTGAAAGCCGTCCTTCACCTAGCTTGTTGGGAACACAAAGTTTCTTTTCAGTTGCAAACTCCATTCCATACATATATATGGGGAGGTAGAAGCTCCAACTCGGTTTTACAGTGAAAACTGCAGGAACTTCAAACCGGCACTAGGAAACAGACTGAGAAAGCAGAGAAAAAGTGTCTCCTGCAACCCGTTCCCTTGGTGCTAGATGAACGAACGTCTCTCCACTTGCTCAGTTCTGAGAGATAAGTGTGTGTGAAAGCCGTCCTTCACCTAGCTTGTTGGGAACACAAAGTTTCTTTTCAGTTGCAAACTCCATTCCATACATATATATGGGGAGGTAGAAGCTCCAAATCGGTTTTACAGTGAAAACTGCAGGAACTTCAAACCGGCACTAGGAAACAGACTGAGAAAGCAGAGAAAAAGTGTCTCCTGCAACCCGTTCCCTTGGTGCTAGATGAACGAACGTCTCTCCAATTGCTCAGTTCTGAGAGATAAGTGTGTGTGAAAGCCGTCCTTCACATATCTTGTTGGGAAAACAAAGTTTGTTTTCAGTTGCAAACTCCATTCCATACATATATATGGGCAGGTAGAAGCTCCAACTCGGTTTTACAGTGAAAACTGCAGGAACTTCAAACCGGCACTAGGAAACAGACTGAGAAAGCAGAGAAAAAGTGTCTCCTGCAACCCGTTCCCTTGGTGCTAGATGAACGAACGTCTCTCCACTTGCTCAGTTCTGAGAGTTAAGTGTGTGTGAAAGCCGTCCTTCAACTAGCTTGTTGGGAACACAATGTTTCTATTCGGTTGCAAACTCCATTCCATATATATATATGGGGAGGTAGAAGCTCCACTCGATTTTACAGTGAAAACTGCAGGAACTTCAAACCGGCACTAGGAAACAGACTGAGAAAGCAGAGAAAAAGTGTCTCCTGCAACCCGTTCCCTTGGTGCTAGATGAACGAACGTCTCTCCACTTGCTCAGTTCTGAGAGATAAGTGTGTGTGAAAGCCGTCCTTCACCTAGCTTGTTGGGAACACAAAGTTTCTTTTCAGTTGCAAACTCCATTCCATACATATATATGGGGAGGTAGAAGCTCCAACTCGGTTTTACAGTGAAAACTGCAGGAACTTCAAACCGGCACTAGGAAACAGACTGAGAAAGCAGAGAAAAAGTGTCTCCTGCAACCCGTTCCCTTGGTGCTAGATGAACGAACGTCTCTCCACTTGCTCAGTTCTCAGAGATAAGTGTGTGTGAAAGCCGTCTTTCACCTAGCTTGTTGGGAAAACAAAGTTTCTTTTCAGTTGCAAACTCCATTCCATACATATATATGGGGAGGTAGAAGCTCCAACTCGGTTTGACAGTGAAAACTGCAGGAACTTCAAACAGGCACTAGGAAACAGACTGAGAAAGCAGAGAAAAAGTGTCTCCTGCAACCCGTTCCCTTGGTGCTAGATGAACGAACGTCTCTCCACTTGCTCAGTTCTGAGAGATAAGTGTGTGTGAAAGCCGTCCTTCACCTAGCTTGTTGGGAACACAAAGTTTCTTTTCAGTTGCAAACTCCATTCCATACATATATATGGGGAGTTAGAAGCTCCAACTCGGTTTTACAGTGAAAACTGCAGGAACTTCAAACCGGCACTAGGAAACAGACTGAGAAAGCAGAGAAAAAGTGTCTCCTGCAACCCGTTCCCTTGGTGCTAGATGAACAAACGTCTCTCCAATTGCTCAGTTCTGAGAGATAAGTGTGTGTGAAAGTCGTCCTTCACATATCTTGTTGGGAAAACAAAGTTTGTTTTCAGTTGCAAACTCCATTCCATACATATATATGGGCAGGTAGAAGCTCCAACTCGGTTTTACAGTGAAAACTGCAGGAACTTCAAACCGGCACTAGGAAACAGACTGAGAAAGCAGAGAAAAAGTGTCTCCTGCAACCCGTTCCCTTGGTGCTAGATGAACGAACGTCTCTCCACTTGCTCAGTTCTCAGAGATAAGTGTGTGTGAAAGCCGTCTTTCACCTAGCTTGTTGGGAAAACTAATTTTCTTTTCAGTTGCAAACTCCATTCCATACATATATATGGGGAGGTAGAAGCTCCAACTCGGTTTGACAGTGAAAACTGCAGGAACTTCAAACAGGCACTAGGAAACAGACTGAGAAAGCAGAGAAATAGTGTCTCCTGCAAACCGTTCCCTTGGTGCTAGATGAACGAACGTCTCTCCACTTGCTCAGTTCTGAGAGATAAGTGTGTGTGAAAGCCATTCTTCACCTAGCTTGTTGGGAACACAAAGTTTCTTTTCAGTAGCAAACTCCATTCCATACAGATATAAGGGGAGGTAGAAGCTCCAACTCGGTTTTACAGTGAAAACTGCAGGAACTTCAAACCGGCACTAAGAAACAGACTGAGAAAGCAGAGAAAAAGTGTCTCCTGCAACCCGTTCCCTTGGTGCTAAATGAACGAATGTCTCTCCACTTGCTCAGTTCTGAGAGATAAGTGTGTGTGAAAGCCGTACTTCACCTAGCTTGTTTGGAACACAAAGTTTTTTTTTAAGTTGCAAACTCCATTCCATACATATATATGGGAATGTAGAAGCTCCAACTCGGTTTTACAGTGAAAACTGCAGGAACTTCAAACCGGCACTAGGAAACAGACTGAGAAAGCAGAGAAAAAGTGTCTCCTGCAACCCGTTCCCTTGGTGCTAGATGAACGAACGTCTCTTCACTTGCTGAGTTCTGAGAGATAAGTGTGTGTGAAAGCCGTCCTTCACCTAGCTTGTTGGGAACACAAAGTTTCTTTTCAGTTGCAAACTCCATTCCATACATATATATGGGGAGGTAGAAGCTCCAACTCGGTTTGACAGTGAAAACTGCAGGAACTTCAAACCGGCACTAGGAAAGAGACTGAGAAAGCAGAGAAAAAGTGTCCCCTGCAACCCGTTCCCTTGGTGCTAGATGAACGAACGTCTCTCCACTTGCTCAGTTCTGAGAGATAAGTGTGTGTGAAAGCCGTCCTTCACCTAGCTTGTTGGGAACACAAAGTTTCTTTTCAGTTGCAAACTCCATTCCATACATATATATGGGGAGGTAGAAGCTCCAACTCGGTTTTACAGTGAAAACTGCAGGAACTTCAAACCGGCACTAGGAAACAGACTGAGAAAGCAGAGAAAAAGTGTCTCCTGCAACCCGTTCCCTTGGTGCTAGATGAACGAACGTCTCTCCACTTGCTCAGTTCTGAGAGATAAGTGTGTGTGAAAGCCGTCCTTCACCTAGCTTGTTGGGAACACAAAGTTTCTTTTCAGTTGCAAACTCCATTCCATACATATATATGGGGAGGTAGAAGCTCCAACTCGGTTTTACAGTGAAAACTGCAGGAACTTCAAACCGGCACTAGGAAACAGACTGAGAAAGCAGAGAAAAAGTGTCTCCTGCAACCCGTTCCCTTGGTGCTAGATGAACGAACGTCTCTCCAATTGCTCAGTTCTTAGAGATAAGTGTGTGTGAAAGCCGTCCTTCACATATCTTGTTGGGAAAACAAAGTTTGTTTTCAGTTGCAAACTCCATTCCATACATATATATGGGCAGGTAGAAGCTCCAACTCGGTTTTACAGTGAAAACTGCAGGAACTTCAAACCGGCACTAGGAAACAGACTGAGAAAGCAGAGAAAAAGTGTCTCCTGCAACCCGTTCCCTTGGTGCTAGATGAACGAACGTCTCTCCACTTGCTCAGTTCTGAGAGTTAAGTGTGTGTGAAAGCCGTCCTTCAACTAGCTTGTTGGGAACACAATGTTTCTTTTCGGTTGCAAACTCCATTCCATATATATATATGGGGAGGTAGAAGCTCCACTCGATTTTACAGTGAAAACTGCAGGAACTTCAAACCGGCACTAGGAAACAGACTGAGAAAGCAGAGAAAAAGTGTCTCCTGCAACCCGTTCCCTTGGTGCTAGATGAACGAACGTCTCTCCACTTGCTCAGTTCTGAGAGATAAGTGTGTGTGAAAGCCGTCCTTCACCTAGCTTGTTGGGAACACAAAGTTTCTTTTCAGTTGCAAACTCCATTCCATACATATATATGGGGAGGTAGAAGCTCCATCTCGGTTTTACAGTGAAAACTGCAGGAACTTCAAACCGGCACTAGGAAACAGACTGAGAAAGCAGAGAAAAAGTGTCTCCTGCAACCCGTTCCCTTGGTGCTAGATGAACGAACGTCTCTCCACTTGCTCAGTTCTCAGAGATAAGTGTGTGTGAAAGCCGTCTTTCACCTAGCTTGTTGGGAAAACAAAGTTTCTTTTCAGTTGCAAACTCCATTCCATACATATATATGGGGAGGTAGAAGCTCCAACTCGGTTTGACAGTGAAAACTGCAGGAACTTCAAACAGGCACTAGGAAACAGACTGAGAAAGCAGAGAAAAAGTGTCTCCTGCAACCCGTTCCCTTGGTGCTAGATGAACGAACGTCTCTCCACTTGCTCAGTTCTCAGAGATAAGTGTGTGTGAAAGCCGTCCTTCACCTAGCTTGTTGGGAACACAAAGTTTCTTTTCAGTTGCAAACTCCATTCCATACATATATATGGGGAGGTAGAAGCTCCAACACGGTTTTACAGTGAAAACTGCAGGAACTTCAAACCGGCACTAGGAAAGAGACTGAGAAAGCAGAGAAAAAGTGTCTCCTGCAACCCGTTCCCTTGGTGCTAGATGAACGAACGTCTCTCCACTTGCTCAGTTCTGAGAGATAAGTGTGTGTGAAAGCCGTCCTTCACCTAGCTTGTTGGGAACACAAAGTTTCTTTTCAGTTGCAAACTCCATTCCATACATATATATGGGGAGTTAGAAGCTCCAACTCGGTTTTACAGTGAAAACTGCAGGAACTTCAAACCGGCACTAGGAAACAGACTGAGAAAGCAGAGAAAAAGTGTCTCCTGCAACCCGTTCCCTTGGTGCTAGATGAACAAACGTCTCTCCAATTGCTCAGTTCTGAGAGATAAGTGTGTGTGAAAGTCGTCCTTCACATATCTTGTTGGGAAAACAAAGTTTGTTTTCAGTTGCAAACTCCATTCCATACATATATATGGGCAGGTAGAAGCTCCAACTCGGTTTTACAGTGAAAACTGCAGGAACTTCAAACCGGCACTAGGAAACAGACTGAGAAAGCAGAGAAAAAGTGTCTCCTGCAACCCGTTCCCTTGGTGCTAGATGAACGAACGTCTCTCCACTTGCTCAGTTCTCAGAGATAAGTGTGTGTGAAAGCCGTCTTTCACCTAGCTTGTTGGGAAAACTAATTTTCTTTTCAGTTGCAAACTCCATTCCATACATATATATGGGGAGGTAGAAGCTCCAACTCGGTTTGACAGTGAAAACTGCAGGAACTTCAAACAGGCACTAGGAAACAGACTGAGAAAGCAGAGAAATAGTGTCTCCTGCAAACCTTTCCCTTGGTGCTAGATGAACGAACGTCTCTCCACTTGCTCAGTTCTGAGAGATAAGTGTGTGTGAAAGCCATTCTTCACCTAGCTTGTTGGGAACACAAAGTTTCTTTTCAGTAGCAAACTCCATTCCATACAGATATAAGGGGAGGTAGATGCTCCAACTCGGTTTTACAGTGAAAACTGCAGGAACTTCAAACCGGCACTAAGAAACAGACTGAGAAAGCAGAGAAAAAGTGTCTCCTGCAACCCGTTCCCTTGGTGCTAAATGAACGAATGTCTCTCCACTTGCTCAGTTCTGAGAGATAAGTGTGTGTGAAAGCCGTCCTTCACCTAGATTGTTTGGAACACAAAGTTTTTTTTCAGTTGCAAACTCCATTCCATACATATATATGGGGATGTAGAAGCTCCAACTCGGTTTTACAGTGAAAACTGCAGGAACTTCAAACCGGCACTAGGAAACAGACTGAGAAAGCAGAGAAAAAGTGTCTCCTGCAACCCGTTCCCTTGGTGCTAGATGAACGAACGTCTCTTCACTTGCTGAGTTCTGAGAGATAAGTGTGTGTGAAAGCCGTCCTTCACCTAGCTTGTTGGGAACACAAAGTTTCTTTTCAGTTGCAAACTCCATTCCATACATATATATGGGGAGGTAGAAGCTCCAACTCGGTTTGACAGTGAAAACTGCAGGAACTTCAAACCGGCACTAGGAAAGAGACTGAGAAAGCAGAGAAAAAGTGTCCCCTGCAACCCGTTCCCTTGGTGCTAGATGAACGAACGTCTCTCCACTTGCTCAGTTCTGAGAGATAAGTGTGTGTGAAAGCCATTCTTCACCTAGCTTGTTGGGAACACAAAGTTTCTTTTCAGTTGCAAACTCCATTCCATACATATATATGGGGAGGTAGAAGCTCCAACTCTGTTTTACAGTGAAAACTGCAGGAACTTCATACCGGCACTAGGAAACAGACTGAGAAAGCAGAGAAAAAGTGTCTCCTGCAACCCGTTCCCTTGGTGCTAGATGAACGAACGTCTCTCCACTTGCTCAGTTCTCAGAGATAAGTGTGTGTGAAAGCCGTACTTCACCTAGCTTGTTGGGAACACAAAGTTTCTTTTCAGTTGCAAACTCCATTCCATACATATATATGGGGAGGTAGAAGCTCCAACACGGTTTTACAGTGAAAACTGCAGGAACTTCAAACCGGCACTAGGAAACAGACTGAGAATGCAGAGAAAAAGTGTCTCCTGCAACCCGTTCCCTTGGTGCTAGATGAACGAACGTCTCTCCACTTGCTCAGGTCTGAGAGATAAGTGTGTGTGAAAGCCGTACTTCACCTAGCTTGTTGGGAACACAAAGTTTCTTTTCAGTTGCAAACTCCATTCCATACATATATATGGGGAGGTAGAAGCTCCAACTCGGTTTTACAGTGAAAACTGCAGGAACTTCAAACCGGCACTAGGAAACAGACTGAGAAAGCAGAGAAAAATTGTCTCCTGCAACCCGTTCCCTTGGTGCTAGATGAACAAACGTCTCTCCAATTGCTCAGTTCTGAGAGATAAGTGTGTGTGAAAGCCGTCCTTCACATATCTTGTTGGGAAAACAAAGTTTGTTTTCAGTTGCAAACTCCATTCCATACATATATATGGGCAGGTAGAAGCTCCAACTCGGTTTTACAGTGAAAACTGCAGGAACTTCAAACCGGCACTAGGAAACAGACTGAGAAAGTAGAGAAAAAGTGTTTCCTGCAACCCGTTCCCTTGGTGCTAGATGAACGAACGTCTCTCCACTTGCTCAGTTCTGAGAGATAAGTGTGTGTGAAAGCCGTCCTTCACCTAGCTTGTTGGGAACACAAAGTTTCTTTTCAGTTGCAAACTCCATTCCATACATATATATGGGGAGGTAGAAGCTCCAACTCGGTTTTACAGTGAAAACTGCAGGAACTTCAAACCGGCACTAGGAAACAGACTGAGAAAGCAGAGAAAAAGTGTCTCCTGCAACCCGTTCCCTTGGTGCTAGATGAACAAACGTCTCTCCAATTGCTCAGTTCTGAGAGATAAGTGTGTGTGAAAGCCGTCCTTCACATATCTTGTTGGGAACACAATGTTTCTTTTCGGTTGCAAACTCCATTCCATATATATATATGGGGAGGTAGAAGCTCCACTCGATTTTACAGTGAAAACTGCAGGAACTTCAAACCGGCACTAGGAAACAGACTGAGAAAGCAGAGAAAAAGTGTCTCCTGCAACCCGTTCCCTTGGTGCTAGATGAACGAACGTCTCTCCACTTGCTCAGTTCTGAGAGATAAGTGTGTGTGAAAGCCGTCCTTCACCTAGCTTGTTGGGAACACAAAGTTTCTTTTCAGTTGCAAACTCCATTCCATACATATATATGGGGAGGTAGAAGCTCCAACTCGGTTTTACAGTGAAAACTGCAGGAACTTCAAACCGGCACTAGGAAACAGACTGAGAAAGCAGAGAAAAAGTGTCTCCTGCAACCCGTTCCCTTGGTGCTAGATGAACGAACGTCTCTCCACTTGCTCAGTTCTGAGAGATAAGTGTGTGTGAAAGCCGTCTTTCACCTAGCTTGTTGGGAAAACAAAGTTTCTTTTCAGTTGCAAACTCCATTCCATACATATATATGGGGAGGTAGAAGCTCCAACTCGGTTTGACAGTGAAAACTGCAGGAACTTCAAACAGGCACTAGGAAACAGACTGAGAAAGCAGAGAAAAAGTGTCTCCTGCAAACCGTTCCCTTGGTGCTAGATGAACGAACGTCTCTCCACTTGCTCAGTTCTGAGAGATAAGTGTGTGTGAAAGCCATTCTTCACCTAGCTTGTTGGGAACACAAAGATTCTTTTCAGTAGCAAACTCCATTCCATACAGATATAAGGGGAGGTAGAAGCTCCAACTCTGTTTTACAGTGAAAACTGCAGGAACTTCATACCGGCACTAGGAAACAGACTGAGAAAGCAGAGAAAAAGTGTCTCCTGCAACCCGTTCCCTTGGTGCTAATTGAACGAATGTCTCTCCACTTGCTCAGTTCTGAGAGATAAGTGTGTGTGAAAGCCGTCCTTCACTTAGCTTGTTTGGAACACAAAGTTTTTTTTCAGTTGCAAACTCCATTCCATACATATATATGGGGATGTAGAAGCTCCAACTCGGTTTTACAGTGAAAACTGCAGGAACTTCAAACCGGCACTAGGAAACAGACTGAGAAAGCAGAGAAAAAGTGTCTCCTGCAACCCGTTCCCTTGGTGCTAGATGAACGAACGTCTCTTCACTTGCTGAGTTCTGAGAGATAAGTGTGTGTGAAAGCCGTCCTTCACCTAGCTTGTTGGGAACACAAAGTTTCTTTTCAGTTGCAAACTCCATTCCATACATATATATGGGGAGGTAGAAGCTCCAACTCGGTTTGACAGTGAAAACTGCAGGAACTTCAAACCGGCACTAGGAAAGAGACTGAGAAAGCAGAGAAAAAGTGTCCCCTGCAACCCGTTCCCTTGGTGCTAGATGAACGAACGTCTCTCCACTTGCTCAGTTCTGAGAGATAAGTGTGTGTGAAAGCCATTCTTCACCTAGCTTGTTGGGAACACAAAGTTTCTTTTCAGTTGCAAACTCCATTCCATACATATATATGGGGAGGTAGAAGCTCCAACTCTGTTTTACAGTGAAAACTGCAGGAACTTCATACCGGCACTAGGAAACAGACTGAGAAAGCAGAGAAAAAGTGTCTCCTGCAACCCGTTCCCTTGGTGCTAGATGAACGAACGTCTCTCCACTTGCTCAGTTCTCAGAGATAAGTGTGTGTGAAAGCCGTACTTCACCTAGCTTGTTGGGAACACAAAGTTTCTTTTCAGTTGCAAACTCCATTCCATACATATATATGGGGAGGTAGAAGCTCCAACACGGTTTTACAGTGAAAACTGCAGGAACTTCAAACCGGCACTAGGAAACAGACTGAGAATGCAGAGAAAAAGTGTCTCCTGCAACCCGTTCCCTTGGTGCTAGATGAACGAACGTCTCTCCACTTGCTCAGGTCTGAGAGATAAGTGTGTGTGAAAGCCGTACTTCACCTAGCTTGTTGGGAACACAAAGTTTCTTTTCAGTTGCAAACTCCATTCCATACATATATATGGGGAGGTAGAAGCTCCAACTCGGTTTTACAGTGAAAACTGCAGGAACTTCAAACCGGCACTAGGAAACAGACTGAGAAAGCAGAGAAAAATTGTCTCCTGCAACCCGTTCCCTTGGTGCTAGATGAACAAACGTCTCTCCAATTGCTCAGTTCTGAGAGATAAGTGTGTGTGAAAGCCGTCCTTCACATATCTTGTTGGGAAAACAAAGTTTGTTTTCAGTTGCAAACTCCATTCCATACATATATATGGGCAGGTAGAAGCTCCAACTCGGTTTTACAGTGAAAACTGCAGGAACTTCAAACCGGCACTAGGAAACAGACTGAGAAAGTAGAGAAAAAGTGTTTCCTGCAACCCGTTCCCTTGGTGCTAGATGAACGAACGTCTCTCCACTTGCTCAGTTCTGAGAGATAAGTGTGTGTGAAAGCCGTCCTTCACCTAGCTTGTTGGGAACACAAAGTTTCTTTTCAGTTGCAAACTCCATTCCATACATATATATGGGGAGGTAGAAGCTCCAACTCGGTTTTACAGTGAAAACTGCAGGAACTTCAAACCGGCACTAGGAAACAGACTGAGAAAGCAGAGAAAAAGTGTCTCCTGCAACCCGTTCCCTTGGTGCTAGATGAACAAACGTCTCTCCAATTGCTCAGTTCTGAGAGATAAGTGTGTGTGAAAGCCGTCCTTCACATATCTTGTTGGGAACACAATGTTTCTTTTCGGTTGCAAACTCCATTCCATATATATATATGGGGAGGTAGAAGCTCCACTCGATTTTACAGTGAAAACTGCAGGAACTTCAAACCGGCACTAGGAAACAGACTGAGAAAGCAGAGAAAAAGTGTCTCCTGCAACCCGTTCCCTTGGTGCTAGATGAACGAACGTCTCTCCACTTGCTCAGTTCTGAGAGATAAGTGTGTGTGAAAGCCGTCCTTCACCTAGCTTGTTGGGAACACAAAGTTTCTTTTCAGTTGCAAACTCCATTCCATACATATATATGGGGAGGTAGAAGCTCCAACTCGGTTTTACAGTGAAAACTGCAGGAACTTCAAACCGGCACTAGGAAACAGACTGAGAAAGCAGAGAAAAAGTGTCTCCTGCAACCCGTTCCCTTGGTGCTAGATGAACGAACGTCTCTCCACTTGCTCAGTTCTGAGAGATAAGTGTGTGTGAAAGCCGTCTTTCACCTAGCTTGTTGGGAAAACAAAGTTTCTTTTCAGTTGCAAACTCCATTCCATACATATATATGGGGAGGTAGAAGCTCCAACTCGGTTTGACAGTGAAAACTGCAGGAACTTCAAACAGGCACTAGGAAACAGACTGAGAAAGCAGAGAAAAAGTGTCTCCTGCAAACCGTTCCCTTGGTGCTAGATGAACGAACGTCTCTCCACTTGCTCAGTTCTGAGAGATAAGTGTGTGTGAAAGCCATTCTTCACCTAGCTTGTTGGGAACACAAAGATTCTTTTCAGTAGCAAACTCCATTCCATACAGATATAAGGGGAGGTAGAAGCTCCAACTCTGTTTTACAGTGAAAACTGCAGGAACTTCATACCGGCACTAGGAAACAGACTGAGAAAGCAGAGAAAAAGTGTCTCCTGCAACCCGTTCCCTTGGTGCTAATTGAACGAATGTCTCTCCACTTGCTCAGTTCTGAGAGATAAGTGTGTGTGAAAGCCGTCCTTCACTTAGCTTGTTTGGAACACAAAGTTTCTTTTCAGTTGCAAACTCCATTCCATACATATATATGGGGAAGTAGAAGCTCCAACTCGGTTTAGCAGTGAAAACTGCAGGAACTTCAACACGGCACTTGGAAACAGACTGAGAAAGCAGAGAAACAGTGTCTCCTGCAACCCGTTCCCTTGGTGCTAGATGAACGAACGTCTCTCCACTTGCTCACTTCTGAGAGATAAGTGTGTGTGAAAGCCGTCCTTCACCTAGCTTGTTTGGAACACAAAGTTTCTTTTCAGTTGCAAACTCCATTCCATACATATATATGTGGAGGTACTAGCTCAAAATCGGTTTTACAGTGAAAACTGCAGGAACTTCAAACCGGCACTAGGAAACAGACTGAGAAAGCAGAGAAAATGTGTCTCCTGCAACCCGGTCACTTGGTGCTAGATGAACGAACGTCTCTCCACTTGCTCAGTTCTGAGAGATAAGTGTGTGTGAAAGCCGTCCTTCACCTAGCTTGTTGGGAACACAAAGTTTCTTTTCAGTTGCAAACTCCATTCCATACATATATATGGGGAGGTACTAGCTCCAACTCTGTTTTTCAGTGAAAACTGCAGGAACTTCAAACCGGCACTAGGAAACAGACTGAGAAAGCAGAGAAAAAGTGTCTCCTGCAACCCGTTCCCTTGGTGGTAGATGAACGAACGTCTCTCCACTTGCTCAGTTCTGAGAGAAAGGTGAGTGTGAAAGCCGTCCTTCACGTAGCTTGTTGGGAACACAAAGTTTCTTTTCAGTTGCAAACTCCATTCCATACATATATATGGGGATGTACTAGCTACAACTCGGTTTTACAGTGAAAACTGCAGGATCTTCAAACCGGGACTTGGAAACAGACTGAGAAAGCAGAGAAAAAGTGTCTCCTGCAACCCGTTCCCTTGGTGCTAGATGAACAAACGTCTCTCCACTTGCTCAGTTCTGAGAGACATGTGTTTGTGAAAGCCGTACTTCACCTAGCTTGTTGGGAACACAAAGTTTCTTTTCAGTTGCAAACTCCATTCCATACATATATATGGGGAGGTAGAAGCTCCAACTCGGTTTTGCAGAGAAAACTGCAGGAACTTCAACCCGGCACTTGGAAAAAGACTGGGAAATCAGAGAAACAGTGTTTCCTGCAACCCGTTCCCTTGGTGCTAGATGAACGAACGTCTCTCCACTTGCTCAGTTCTGAGAGATAAGTGTGTGTGAAAGCCGTCCTTCACCTAGCTTGTTGGGAACACAAAGTTTCTTTTCAGTTGCAAACTCCATTCCATACATATATATGGGGAGGTAGAAGCTCCAACTCGGTTTTACAGTGAAAACTGCAGGAACTTCAAACCGGCACTAGGAAACAGACTGAGAAAGCATAGAAAATGTGTCTCCTGCAACCCGTTCCCTTGGTGCTAGATGAACGAACTTCTCTCCACTTTCTCAGTTTTGAGAGATATATGTGTGTGAATGCCGTCCTTCAACTAGCTTTTTGGGAACACAAAGTTTCTTTTCAGTTGCAAACTCCATTCCATACATATATATGGGGAGGTAGAAGCTCCAACTCGGTTTTACAGTGAAAACTGCAGGAACTTTAACCCGGCACTTGGAAAGAGACTGAGAAAGCAGAGAAAAAGTGTCTCCGGCAACCCGTTCCCTTGGTGCTAGATGAACGAACGTCTCTCCACTTGCTCAGTTCTGAGAGATAAGTGTGTGTGAAAGCCGTCCTTCACCTAGCTTGTTGGGAACACAAAGTTTCTTTTCAGTTGAAAACACCATTCCATACATATATAAGGAGAGGTACTAGCTCAAAATCGGTTTTACAGTGAAAACTGCAGGAACTTCAAAACGGCACTAGGAAACAGACTGAGAAAGCAGAGAAAAAGTGTCTCCTGCAACCCGTTCCCTTGGTGCTAGATGAACGAACGTCTCTCCACTTGCTCAGTTCTGAGAGATAGGTGTGTGTGAAAGCCGTCCTTCACCTAGCTTGTTGGGAACACAAAGTTTGTTTTCAGTTGCAAACTCCATTCCATACATATATATGGGGAGGTAGAAGCTCCAACTCGGTTTTACAGTGAAAACTGCAGGAACTTCAAACCGGCACTAGGAAACAGACTGAGAAAACAGAGAAAAAGTGTCTCCTGCAACCCGTTCCCTTGGTGCTAGATGAACGAACGTCCCTCCACTTGCTCAGTTCTGAGAGATAAGTGTGTGTGAAAGCCGTCCTTCACCTAGCTTGTTGGGAACACAAAGTTTATTTTCAGTTGCAAACTCCATTCCATACATATATATGGGGAGGTAGAAGCTCCAAATCGATTTTACAGTGAAAACTGCAGGAAGTTCAAACCGGCACTAGGAAACAGACTGAGAAAGCAGAGAAAAACTGTCTCCTGCAAACCGTTCCCTTGGTGCTAGATGAACGAACGTCTCTCCACTTGCTCAGTTCTGAGAGATAGGTGTGTGTGAAAGCCGTCCTTCACCTAGCTTGTTGGGAACACAAAGATTCTTTTCAGTTGCAAACTCCATTCCATACATATATATGGGGAGGTACTAGCTCCAACTCGGTTTTACAGTGAAAACTGCAGGAACTTCAAACCGGCACTAGGAAACAGACTGAGAAAGCAGAGAAAAAGTGTCTCCTGCAACCCGTTCCCTTGGTGCTAGATGAACGAACGTCTCTCCACTTGCTCAGTTCTGAGAGATAGGTGTGTGTGAAAGCCGTCCTTCACCTAGCTTGTTGGGAACACAAAGTTTGTTTTCAGTTGCAAACTCCATTCCATACATATATATGGGGAGGTAGAAGCTCCAACTCGGTTTTACAGTGAAAACTGCAGGAACTTCAAACCGGCACTAGGAAACAGACTGAGAAAGCAGAGAAAAAGTTTCTCCTGCAACCCGTTCCCTTGGTTCTAGATGAACGAACGTCACTCCACTTGCTCAGTTCTGAGAGATAGGTGTGTGTGAAAGCCGTCCTTCACCTAGCTTGTTGGGAACACAAAGTTTATTTTCAGTTGCAAACTCCATTCCATACATATATATGGGGAGGTAGAAGCTCCAACTCGATTTTACAGTGAAAACTGCAGGAAGTTCAAACCGGCACTAGGAAACAGACTGAGAAAGCAGAGAAAAAGTGTCTCCTGCAACCCGTTCCCTTGGTGCTACATGAACGAACGTCTCTCCACTTGCTCAGTTCTGAGAGATAGGTGTGTGTGAAAGCCGTCCTTCACCTAGCTTGTTGGGAACACAAAGTTTGTTTTCAGTTGCAAACTCCATTCCATACATATATATGGGGAGGTAGAAGCTCCAACTCGGTTTTACAGTGAAAACTGCAGGAACTTCAAACCGGCACTAGGAAACAGACTGAGAAAGCAGAGAATAAGTGTCTCCTTCAACCCGTTCCCTTGGTTCTAGATGAATGAACGTCTCTCCACTTGCTCAGTTCTGAGAGATAGGTGTGTGTGAAAGCCGAACTTCACCTAGCTTGTTGGGAACACAAAGTTTATTTTCAGTTGCAAACTCCATTCCATACATATATATGGGGAGGTAGAAGCTCCAACTCGATTTTACAGTGAAAACTGCAGGAAGTTCAAACCGGCACTAGGAAACAGACTGAGAAAGCAGAGAAAAACTGTCTCCTGCAAACCGTTCCCTTGGTGCTAGATGAACGAACGTCTCTCCACTTGCTCAGTTCTGAGAGATAGGTGTGTGTGAAAGCCGTCCTTCACCTAGCTTGTTGGGAACACAAAGATTCTTTTCAGTTGCAAACTCCATTCCATACATATATATGGGGAGGTACTAGCTCCAACTCGGTTTTACAGTGAAAACTGCAGGAACTTCAAACCGGCACTAGGAAAAAGACTGAGAAAGCAGAGAAAAAGTGTCCCCTGCAACCCGTTCCCTTGGTGCTAGATGAACGAACGTCTCTCCACTTGCTCAGTTCTGAGAGATAAGTGTGTGTGAAAGCCGTCTTTCACCTAGCTTGTTGGGAACACAAAGTTTCTTTTCAGTTGCAAACACCATTCCATACATATATATGGGGAGGTACAAGCTCCAACTCGGTTTTACAGTGAAAACTGCAGGAACTTCAAAACGGCACTAGGAAACAGACTGAGAAAGCAGAGAAAAAGTGTTTCCTGCAACCCGGTCCCTTGGTGCTAGATGAACGAACGTCTCTCCACTTGCTCAGTTCTGAGAGATAGGTGTGTGTGAAAGCCGTCCTTCACCTAGCTTGTTGGGAACACAAAGTTTGTTTTCAGTTGCAAACTCCATTCCATACATATATATGGGGAGGTAGAAGCTCCAACTCGGTTTTACAGTGAAAACTGCAGGAACTTCAAACCGGCACTAGGAAACAGACTGAGAAAGCAGAGAAAAAGTGTCTCCTGCAACCCGTTCCCTTGGTTCTAGATGAACGAACGTCTCTCCACTTGCTCATTTCTGAGAGATAGGTGTGTGTGAAAGCCGTCCTTCACCTAGCTTGTTGGGAACACAAAGTTTCTTTTCAGTTGCAAACTCCATTCCATACATATATATGGGGAGGTAGAAGCTCCAACTCGATTTTACAGTGAAAACTGCAGGAAGTTCAAACCGGCACTAGGAAACAGACTGAGAAAGCAGAGAAAAAGTGTCTCCTGCAACCCGTTCCCTTGGTGCTAGATGAACGAACGTCTCTCCACTTGCTCAGTTCTGAGAGATAAGTGTGTGTGAAAGCCGTCCTTCACCTAGCTTGTTGGGAACACAAAGTTTCTTTTCAGTTGCAAACACCATTCCATACATATATAAGGAGAGGTACTAGCTCAAAATCGGTTTTACAGTGAAAACTGCAGGAACTTCAAACCGGCACTAGGAAACAGACTGAGAAAGCAGAGAAAAAGTGTCTCCTGCAACCCGTTCCCTTGGTGCTAGATGAACGAACGTCTCTCCACTTGCTCAGTTCTGAGAGATAAGTGTGTGTGAAAGCCGTCCTTCACCTAGCTTGTTGGGAACACAAAGTTTCTTTTCAGTTGCAAACACCATTCCATACATATATAAGGATAGGTACTAGCTCAAAATCGGTTTTACAGTGAAAATTGCAGGAACTTCAAACCGGCACTAGGAAACAGACTGAGAAAGCAGAGAAAAAGTGTCTCCTGCAACCCGTTCCCTTGGTGCTAGATGAACGAACGTCTCTCCACTTGCTCAGTTCTGAGAGATAGGTGTGTGTGAAAGCCGTCCTTCACCTAGATTGTTGGGAACACAAAGTTTGTTTTCAGTTGCAAACTCCATTCCATACATATATATGGGGAGGTAGAATCTCCAACTCGGTTTTACAGTGAAAACTGCAGTAACTTCAAACCGGCACTAGGAAACAGACTGAGAAAGCAGAGAAAAAGTGTCCCCTGCAACCCGTTCCCTTGGTTTTAGATGAACGAACGTCTCTCCACTTGCTCAGTTCTGAGAGATAGGTGTGTGTGAAAGCCGTCCTTCACCTAGCTTGTTGGGAACACAAAGTTTATTTTCAGTTGCAAACTCCATTCCATACATATATATGGGGAGGTAGAAGCTCCAACTCGGTTTTACAGTGAAAACTGCAGGAACTTCAAACCGGCACTAGGAAACAGACTGAGAAATCAGAGAAAAAGTGTCTCCTGCAAACCGGTCACTTGGTGCTAGATGAACGAACGTCTCTCCACTTGCTCAGTTCTGAGAGATAAGTGTGTGTGAAAGCCGTCCTTCACCTAGCTTGTTGGGAACACAAAGATTCTTTTCAGTTGCAAACTCCATTCCATACATATATATGGGGAGGTACTAGCTCCAACTCTGTTTTTCAGTGAAAACTGCAGGAACTTCAAACCGGCACTAGGAAACAGACTGAGAAATCAGAGAAAAAGTGTCTCCTGCAACCCGTTCCCTTGGTGGTAGATGAACGAACGTCTCTCCACTTGCTCAGTTCTGAGAGATAGGTGAGTGTGAAAGCCGTCCTTCACGTAGCTTGTTGGGAACACAAAGTTTCTTTTCAGTTGCAAACTCCATTCCATACATATATATGGAGAGGTACTAGCTCCAACTCTGTTTTACAGTTAAAACTGCAGGATCTTCAAACCGGCACTTGGAAACAGACTGAGAAAGCAGAGAAAAAGTGTCTCCTGCAACCCGTTCCCTTGGTGCTAGATGAACGAACGTCTCTCCACTTGCTCAGTTCTGAGAGACATGTGTGTGTGAAAGCCGTACTTCACCTATCTTGTTGGGAATACAAAGTTTCTTTTCAGTTGCAAAATCCATTCCATACATATATATGGGGAGGTAGAAGCTCCAACTCGGTTTTGCAGAGAAAACTGCAGGAACATCAACCCGGCACTTGGAAACAGACTGGGAAAGCAGAGAAACAGTGTTTCCTTCAACCCGTTCCCTTGGTGCTAGATGAACGAACGTCTCTCCACTTGCTCAGTTCTGAGAGATAAGTGTGTGTGAAAGCCGTCCTTCACCTAGCTTGTTGGGAACACAAAGTTTCTTTTCAGTTGCAAACTCCATTCCATACATATATATGGGGAGGTAGAAGCTCCAATTCGGTTTTACAGTGAAAACTGCAGGAACTTCAAACCGGCACTAGGAAACAGACTGAGAAAGCATAGAAAATGTGTCTCCTGCAACCCGTTCCCTTGGTGCTAGATGAACGAACTTCTCTCCACTTTCTCAGTTCTGAGAGATATGTGTGTGTGAAAGCCGACCTTCACCTAGCTTTTTGGGAACACAAAGTTTCTTTTCAGTTGCAAACTCAATTCCATACATATATATGGGGAGGTAGAAGCTCCAACTCGGTTTTACAGTGAAAACTGCAGGAACTTCAACCCGGCACTTGGAAAGAGACTGAGGAAGCAGAGAAAAAGTGTCTCCTGCAACCCGTTCCCTTGGTGCTAGATGAACGAACGTCTCTCCACTTGCTCAGTTCTGAGAGATAAGTGTGTGTGAAAGCCGTCCTTCACCTAGCTTGTTGGGAAAACAAAGTTTCTTTTCAGTTGAAAACACCATTCCATACATATATAAGGAGAGGTACTAGCTCAAAATCGGTTTTACAGTGAAAACTGCAGGAACTTCAAACCGGCACTAGGAAACAGACTGAGAAAGCAGAGAAAAAGTGTCTCCTGCAACCCGTTCCCTTGGTGGTAGATGAACGAACGTCTCTCCACTTGCTCAGTTCTGAGAGATAGGTGAGTGTGAAAGCCGTCCTTCACGTAGCTTGCTGGGAACACAAAGTTTCTTTTCAGTTGCAAACTCCATTCCATACATATATATGGGGAAGTAGAACCTCCAACTCGGTTTTGCAGTGAAAACTGCAGGAACTTCAAACCGGCACAAGGAAACAGACTGAGAAAGCAGAGAAACAGTGTCTCCTGCAACCCGTTCCCTTGGTGCTAGATGAACGAAATTCTCTCCACTTGCTCAGTTCTGAGAGATAAGTGTGTGTGAAAGCCGTCCTTCACCTAGCTTGTTTGGAACACAAAGTTTCTTTTCAGTTGCAAACTCCATTCCATACATATATATGGGGAAGTAGAAGCTCCAACTCGGTTTAGCAGTGAAAACTGCAGGAACTTCAACACGGCACTTGGAAACAGACTGAGAAAGCAGAGAAACAGTGTCTCCTGCAACCCGTTCCCTTGGTGCTAGATGAACGAACGTCTCTCCACTTGCTCAGTTCTGAGAGATAGGTGTGTGTGAAAGCCGTCCTTCACCTAGATTGTTGGGAACACAAAGTTTGTTTTCAGTTGCAAACTCCATTCCATACATATATATGGGGAGGTAGAATCTCCAACTCGGTTTTACAGTGAAAACTGCAGTAACTTCAAACCGGCACTAGGAAACAGACTGAGAAAGCAGAGAAAAAGTGTCTCCTGCAACCCGTTCCCTTGGTTTTAGATGAACGAACGTCTCTCCACTTGCTCAGTTCTGAGAGATAGGTGTGTGTGAAAGCCGTCCTTCACCTAGCTTGTTGGGAACACAAAGTTTATTTTCAGTTGCAAACTCCATTCCATACATATATATGGGGAGGTAGAAGCTCCAACTCGGTTTTACAGTGAAAACTGCAGGAACTTCAAACCGGCACTAGGAAACAGACTGAGAAATCAGAGAAAAAGTGTCTCCTGCAAACCGGTCACTTGGTGCTAGATGAACGAACGTCTCTCCACTTGCTCAGTTCTGAGAGATAAGTGTGTGTGAAAGCCGTCCTTCACCTAGCTTGTTGGGAACACAAAGATTCTTTTCAGTTGCAAACTCCATTCCATACATATATATGGGGAGGTACTAGCTCCAACTCTGTTTTTCAGTGAAAACTGCAGGAACTTCAAACCGGCACTAGGAAACAGACTGAGAAATCAGAGAAAAAGTGTCTCCTGCAACCCGTTCCCTTGGTGGTAGATGAACGAACGTCTCTCCACTTGCTCAGTTCTGAGAGATAGGTGAGTGTGAAAGCCGTCCTTCACGTAGCTTGTTGGGAACACAAAGTTTCTTTTCAGTTGCAAACTCCATTCCATACATATATATGGAGAGGTACTAGCTCCAACTCTGTTTTACAGTTAAAACTGCAGGATCTTCAAACCGGCACTTGGAAACAGACTGAGAAAGCAGAGAAAAAGTGTCTCCTGCAACCCGTTCCCTTGGTGCTAGATGAACGAACGTCTCTCCACTTGCTCAGTTCTGAGAGACATGTGTGTGTGAAAGCCGTACTTCACCTATCTTGTTGGGAATACAAAGTTTCTTTTCAGTTGCAAAATCCATTCCATACATATATATGGGGAGGTAGAAGCTCCAACTCGGTTTTGCAGAGAAAACTGCAGGAACATCAACCCGGCACTTGGAAACAGACTGGGAAAGCAGAGAAACAGTGTTTCCTTCAACCCGTTCCCTTGGTGCTAGATGAACGAACGTCTCTCCACTTGCTCAGTTCTGAGAGATAAGTGTGTGTGAAAGCCGTCCTTCACCTAGCTTGTTGGGAACACAAAGTTTCTTTTCAGTTGCAAACTCCATTCCATACATATATATGGGGAGGTAGAAGCTCCAATTCGGTTTTACAGTGAAAACTGCAGGAACTTCAAACCGGCACTAGGAAACAGACTGAGAAAGCATAGAAAATGTGTCTCCTGCAACCCGTTCCCTTGGTGCTAGATGAACGAACTTCTCTCCACTTTCTCAGTTCTGAGAGATATGTGTGTGTGAAAGCCGACCTTCACCTAGCTTTTTGGGAACACAAAGTTTCTTTTCAGTTGCAAACTCAATTCCATACATATATATGGGGAGGTAGAAGCTCCAACTCGGTTTTACAGTGAAAACTGCAGGAACTTCAACCCGGCACTTGGAAAGAGACTGAGGAAGCAGAGAAAAAGTGTCTCCTGCAACCCGTTCCCTTGGTGCTAGATGAACGAACGTCTCTCCACTTGCTCAGTTCTGAGAGATAAGTGTGTGTGAAAGCCGTCCTTCACCTAGCTTGTTGGGAAAACAAAGTTTCTTTTCAGTTGAAAACACCATTCCATACATATATAAGGAGAGGTACTAGCTCAAAATCGGTTTTACAGTGAAAACTGCAGGAACTTCAAACCGGCACTAGGAAACAGACTGAGAAAGCAGAGAAAAAGTGTCTCCTGCAACCCGTTCCCTTGGTGGTAGATGAACGAACGTCTCTCCACTTGCTCAGTTCTGAGAGATAGGTGAGTGTGAAAGCCGTCCTTCACGTAGCTTGCTGGGAACACAAAGTTTCTTTTCAGTTGCAAACTCCATTCCATACATATATATGGGGAAGTAGAACCTCCAACTCGGTTTTGCAGTGAAAACTGCAGGAACTTCAAACCGGCACAAGGAAACAGACTGAGAAAGCAGAGAAACAGTGTCTCCTGCAACCCGTTCCCTTGGTGCTAGATGAACGAAATTCTCTCCACTTGCTCAGTTCTGAGAGATAAGTGTGTGTGAAAGCCGTCCTTCACCTAGCTTGTTTGGAACACAAAGTTTCTTTTCAGTTGCAAACTCCATTCCATACATATATATGGGGAAGTAGAAGCTCCAACTCGGTTTAGCAGTGAAAACTGCAGGAACTTCAACACGGCACTTGGAAACAGACTGAGAAAGCAGAGAAACAGTGTCTCCTGCAACCCGTTCCCTTGGTGCTAGATGAACGAACGTCTCTCCACTTGCTCAGTTCTGAGGGATAAGTGTGTGTGAAAGCCGTCCTTCACCTATCTTGTTTGGAACACAAAGTTTCTTTTCAGTTGCAAACTCCATTCCATACATATATATGGGGAGGTACTAGCTCAAAATCGGTTTTACAGTGAAAACTGCAGGAACTTCAAACCGGCACTAGGAAACAGACTGAGAAAGCGGAGAAAAAGTGTCTCCTGCAATCCTGTCACTTGGTGCTAGATGAACGAACGTCTCTCCACTTGCTCAGTTCTGAGAGATAAGTGTGTGTGAAAGCCGTCCTTCACCTATCTTGTTGGGAACACAAAGTTTCTTTTCAGTTGCAAACTCCATTCCATACATATATATGGGGAGGTACTAGCTCCAATTCTGTTTTTCAGTGAAAACTGCAGGAACTTCAAACCGGCACTAGGAAACAGACTGAGAAATCAGAGAAAAAGTGTCTCCTGCAACCCGTTCCCTTGGTGGTAGATGAACGAACGTCTCTCCACTTGCTCAGTTCTGAGAGATAGGTGAGTGTGAAAGCCGTCCTTCACGTAGCTTGTTGGGAACACAAAGTTTCTTTTCAGTTGCAAACTCCATTCCATACATACATATGGGGATGTACTAGCTACAACTCGGTTTTACAGTGAAAACTGCAGGATCTTCAAACCGGCACTTGGAAACAGACTGAGAAAGCAGAGAAAAAGTGTCTCCTGCAACCCGTTCCCTTGGTGCTAGATGAACGAACGTCTCTCCACTTGCTCAGTTCTGAGAGATAAGTGTGTGTGAAAGCCGTCCTTCACCTAGCTTGTTGGGAACACAAAGAATCTTTTCAGTTGCAAATTCCATTGCATACATATATATGGGGAGGTAGAAGCTCCAACTCGGTTTTACAGTGAAAACTGCAGGAACTTCAAACCGGCACTAGGAAACAGACTGAGAAAGCATAGAAAATGTGTCTCCTGCAACCCGTTCCCTTGGTGCTAGATGAACGAACTTCTCTCCACTTTCTCAGTTTTGAGAGATATATGTGTGTGAATGCAGTCCTTCAACTAGCTTTTTGGGAACACAAAGTTTATTTTCAGTTGCAAACTCCATTCCATACATATATATGGGGAGGTAGAAGCTCCAACTCGGTTTTACAGTGAAAACTGCAGGAACTTCAACCCGGCACTTGGAAAGAGACTGAGAAAGCAGAGAAAAAGTGTCTCCGGCAACCCGTTCCCTTGGTGCTAGATGAACGAACGTCTCTCCACTTGCTCAGTTCTGAGAGATAAGTGTGTGTGAAAGCCGTCCTTCACCTAGCTTGTTGGGAACACAAAGTTTCTTTTCAGTTGAAAACACCATTCCATACATATATAAGGAGAGGTACTAGCTCAAAATCGGTTTTACAGTGAAAACTGCAGGAACTTCAAACCGGCACTAGGAAACAGACTGAGAAAGCAGAGAAAAAGTGTCTCCTGCAACCCGTTCCCTTGGTGCTAGATGAATGAACGTCTCTCCACTTGCTCAGTTCTGAGAGATAGGTGTGTGTGAAAGCCGTCCTTCACCTAGCTTGTTGGGAACACAAAGTTTGTTTTCAGTTGCAAACTCCATTCCATACATATATATGGGGAGGTAGAAGCTCCAACTCGGTTTTACAGTGAAAACTGCAGGAACTTCAAACCGGCACTAGGAAACAGACTGACAAAGCAGAGAAAAAGTGTCTCCTGCAACCCGTTCCCTTGGTGCTAGATGAACGAACGTCTCTCCACTTGCTCAGTTCTGAGAGATAAGTGTGTGTGAAAGCCGTCCTTCACCTAGCTTGTTGGGAACACAAAGTTTATTTTCAGTTGCAAACTCCATTCCATACATATATATGGGGAGGTAGAAGCTCCAAATCGATTTTACAGTGAAAACTGCAGGAAGATCAAACCGGCACTAGGAAACAGACTGAGAAAGCAGAGAAAAACTGTCTCCTGCAAACCGTTCCCTTGGTGCTAGATGAACGAACGTCTCTCCACTTGCTCAGTTCTGAGAGATAGGTGTGTGTTAAAGCCGTCCTTCACCTAGCTTGTTGGGAACACAAAGTTTGTTTTCAGTTGCAAACTCCATTCCATACATATATATGGGGAGGTAGAAGCTCCAACTCGGTTTTACAGTGAAAACTGCAGGAACTTCAAACCGGCACTAGGAAACAGACTGAGAAAACAGAGAAAAAGTGTCTCCTGCAACCCGTTCCCTTGGTGCTAGATGAACGAACGTCTCTCCACTTGCTCAGTTCTGAGAGATAAGTGTGTGTGAAAGCCGTCCTTCACCTAGCTTGTTGGGAACACAAAGTTTATTTTCAGTTGCAAACTCCATTCCATACATATATATGGGGAGGTAGAAGCTCCAAATCGATTTTACAGTGAAAACTGCAGGAAGATCAAACCGGCACTAGGAAACAGACTGAGAAAGCAGAGAAAAACTGTCTCCTGCAAACCGTTCCCTTGGTGCTAGATGAACGAACGTCTCTCCACTTGCTCAGTTCTGAGAGATAGGTGTGTGTTAAAGCCGTCCTTCACCTAGCTTGTTGGGAACACAAAGATTCTTTTCAGTTGCAAACTCCATTCCATACATATATATGGGGAGGTACTAGCTCCAACTCGGTTTTACAGTGAAAACTGCAGGAACTTCAAACCGGCACTAGGAAACAGACTGAGAAAGCAGAGAAAAAGTGTCTCCTGCAACCCGTTCCCTTGGTGCTAGATGAACGAACGTCTCTCCACTTGCTCAGTTCTGAGAGATAAGTGTGTGTGAAAGCCGTCCTTCACCTAGCTTGTTGGGAACACAAAGTTTCTTTTCAGTTGAAAACACCATTCCATACATATATAAGGAGAGGTACTAGCTCAAAATCGGTTTTACAGTGAAAACTGCAGGAACTTCAAACCGGCACTAGGAAACAGACTGAGAAAGCAGAGAAAAAGTGTCTCCTGCAACCCGTTCCCTTGGTGCTAGATGAACGAACGTCTCTCCACTTGCTCAGTTCTGAGAGATAGGTGTGTGTGAAAGCCGTCCTTCACCTAGCTTGTTGGGAACACAAAGTTTGTTTTCAGTTGCAAACTCCATTCCATACATATATATAGGGATGTAGAAGCTCCAACTCGGTTTTACAGTGAAAACTGCAGGAACTTCAAACCGGCACTAGGAAACAGACTGAGAAAACAGAGAAAAAGTGTCTCCTGCAACCCGTTCCCTTGGTGCTAGATGAACGAACGTCTCTCCACTTGCTCAGTTCTGAGAGATAAGTGTGTGTGAAAGCCGTCCTTCACCTAGCTTGTTGGGAACACAAAGATTATTTTCAGTTGCAAACTCCATTCCATACATATATATGGGGAGGTAGAAGCTCCAAATCGATTTTACAGTGAAAACTGCAGGAAGTTCAAACCGGCACTAGGAAACAGACTGAGAAAGCAGAGAAAAACTGTCTCCTGCAAACCGTTCCCTTGGTGCTAGATGAACGAACGTCTCTCCACTTGCTCAGTTCTGAGAGATAGGTGTGTGTGAAAGCCGTCCTTCACCTAGCTTGTTGGGAACACAAAGATTCTTTTCAGTTGCAAACTCCATTCCATACATATATATGGGGAGGTACTAGCTCCAACTCGGTTTTACAGTGAAAACTGCAGGAAATTCAAACCGGCACTAGGAAACAGACTGAGAAAGCAGAGAAAAAGTGTCTCCTGCAACCCGTTCCCTTGGTGCTAGATGAACGAATGTCTCTCCACTTGCTCAGTTCTGAGAGATAGGTGTGTGTGAAAGCCGTCCTTCACCTAGCTTGTTGGGAACACAAAGTTTGTTTTCAGTTGCAAACTGCATTCCATACATATATATGGGGAGGTAGAAGCTCCAACTCGGTTTTACAGTGAAAACTGCAGGAACTTCAAACCGGCACTAGGAAACAGACTGAGAAAGCAGAGAAAAAGTGTCTCCTGCAACCCGTTCCCTTGGTTCTAGATGAACGAACGTCTCTCCACTTGCTCAGTTCTGAGAGATAGGTGTGTGTGAAAGCCGTCCTTCACCTAGCTTGTTGGGAACACAAAGTTTATTTTCAGTTGCAAACTCCATTCCACACATATATATGGGGAGGTAGAAGCTCCAACTCGATTTTACAGTGAAAACTGCAGGAAGTTGAAACCGGCACTAGGAAACAGACTGAGAAAGCAGAGAAAAACTGTCTCCTGCAAACCGTTCCCTTGGTGCTAGATGAACGAACGTCTCTCCACTTGCTCAGTTCTGAGAGATAGGTGTGTGTGAAAGCCGTCCTTCACCTAGCTTGTTGGGAACACAAAGATTCTTTTCAGTTGCAAACTCCATTCCATACATATATATGGGGAGGTACTAGCTCCAACTCGGTTTTACAGTGAAAACTGCAGGAACTTCAAACCGGCACTAGGAAACAGACTGAGAAAGCAGAGAAAAAGTGTCTCCTGCAACCCGTTCCCTTGGTGCTAGATGAACGAACGTCTCTCCACTTGCTCAGTTCTGAGAGATAGGTGTGTGTGAAAGCCGCCCTTCACCTAGCTTGTTGGGAACACAAAGTTTGTTTTCAGTTGCAAACTCCATTCCATACATATATATGGGGAGGTAGAAACTCCAACTCGGTTTTACAGTGAAAACTGCAGGAACTTCAAACCGGCACTAGGAAACAGACTGAGAAAGCAGAGAAAAAGTGTCTCCTGCAACCCGTTCCCTTGGTTCTAGATGAACGAACGTCTCTCCACTTGCTCAGTTCTGAGAGATAGGTGTGTGTGAAAGCCGTAATTCACCTAGCTTGTTGGGAACACAAAGTTTATTTTCAGTTGCAAACTCCATTCCATACATATATATGGGGAGGTAGAAGCTCCAACTCGATTTTACAGTGAAAACTGCAGGAAGTTCAAACCGGCACTAGGAAACAGACTGAGAAAGCAGAGAAAAACTGTCTCCTGCAACCCGTTCCCTTGGTGCTAGATGAACGAACGTCTCTCCACTTGCTCAGTTCTGAGAGATAGGTGTGTGTGAAAGCCGTCCTTCACCTAGCTTTTTGGGAACACAAAGTTTCTTTTCAGTTGCAAACTCCATTCCTTACATATATATGGGGAGGTACTAGCTCCAACTCGGTTTTACAGTGAAAACTGCAGGAACTTCAAACCGGCACTAGGAAACAGACTGAGAAAGCAGAGAAAAAGTGTCTCCTGCAACCCGTTCCCTTGGTGCTAGATGAACGAACGTCTCTCCACTTGCTCAGTTCTGAGAGATAAGTGTGTGTGAAAGCCGTCTTTCACCTAGCTTGTTGGGAACACAAAGTTTCTTTTCAGTTGCAAACACCATTCCATACATATATATGGGGAGGTACTAGCTCCAACTCGGTTTTACAGTGAAAACTGCAGGAACTTCAAACCGGCACTAGGAAACAGACTGAGAAAGCAGAGAAAAAGTGTCTCCTGCAACCCGTTCCCTTGGTGCTAGATGAACGAACGTCTCTCCACTTGCTCAGTTCAGAGAGATAGGTGTGTGTGAAAGCCGTCCTTCACCTAGCTTGTTGGGAACACAAAGTTTGTTTTCAGTTGCAAACTCCATTCCATACATATATATGGGGAGGTAGAAGCTCCAACTCGATTTTACAGTGAAAACTGCAGGAACTTCAAACCGGCACTAGGAAACAGACTGAGAAAGCAGAGAAAAAGTGTCCCCTGCAACCCCTTCCCTTGGTTCTAGATGAACGAACGTCTCTCCACTTGCTCAGTTCTGAGAGATAGGTGTGTGTGAAAGCCGTCCTTCACCTAGCTTGTTGGGAACACAAAGTTTATTTTCAGTTGCAAACTCCATTCCATACATATATATGGGGAGGTAGAAGCTCCAACTCGATTTTACAGTGAAAACTGCAGGAACTTCAAACCGGCACTAGGAAACAGACTGAGAAAGCAGAGAAAAACTGTCTCCTGCAAACCGTTCCCTTGGTGCTAGATGAACGAACGTCTCTCCACTTGCTCAGTTCTGAGAGATAGGTGTGTGTGAAAGCCGTCCTTCACCTAGCTTGTTGGGAACACAAAGTTTCTTTTCAGTTGCAAACTCCATTCCATACATATATATGGGGAGGTCGAAGCTCCAACTCGGTTTTACAGTGAAAACTGCAGGAACTTCAAACCGGCATTAGGAAACAGACTGAGAAAGCAGAGAAAAAGTGTCTCCGGCTACCCGTTCCCTTGGTGCTAGATGAACGAACGACTCTCCACTTGCTCAGTTCTGAGAGATAACTGTGTGTGAAAGCCGTCCTTCACCTAGCTTGTTGGGAACACAAAGTTTCTTTTCAGTTGCAAACTCCATTCCATACATATATATGGGGAGGTAGAAGCTCCAACTCGGTTTTACATTGAAAACTGCAGGAACTTCAAACCGGCACTAGGAAACAGACTGAGAAAGCAGAGAAAAAGTGTCTCCTGCAACCCGTTCCCTTGGTGCTAGATGAACGAACGTCTCTCAACTTGCTCAGTTCTGAGAGATAAGTGTGTGTGAAAGCCGTCTTTCACCTAGCTTGTTGGGAACACAAAGTTTCTTTTCAGTTGCAAACTCCATTTCATACATATATATGGGGAGGTACTAGCTCAAAATCGGTTTTACAGTGAAAACTGCAGGAACTTCAAACCGGCACTAGGAAACAGACTGAGAAAGCAGAGAAAAACTGTCTCCTGCAAACCTTCCCTTGGTGCTAGATGAACGAACGTCTCTACACTTGCTCAGTTCTGAGAGATAGGTGTGTGTGAAAGCCGTCCTTCACCTAGCTTGTTGGGAACACAAAGTTTCTTTTCAGTTGCAAACTCCATTCCATACATATATATGGGGAGGTACTAGCTCCAACTCGGTTTTACAGTGAAAACTGCAGGAACTTCAAACCGGCACTAGGAAACAGACTGAGAAAGCAGAGAAAAAGTGTCTCCTGCAACCCGTTCCCTTGGTGCTAGATGAACGAACGTCTCTCCACTTGCTCAGTTCTGAGAGATATGTGTGTGTGAAAGCCGTCCTTCACCTAGCTTGTTGGGAACACAAAGTTTCTTTTCAGTTGCAAACACCATTCCATACATATATAAGGAGAGGTACTAGCTCAAAATCGGTTTTACAGTGAAAACTGCAGGAACTTCAAACCGGCACTAGGAAACAGACTGAGAAAGCAGTGAAAAAGTGTCTCCTGCAACCCGTTCCCTTGGTGCTAGATGAACGAACGTCTCTCCACTTGCTCAGTTCTGAGAGATAGGTGTGTGTGAAAGCCGTCCTTCACCTAGCTTGTTGGGAACACAAAGTTTGTTTTCAGTTGCAAACTCCATTCCATACATATATATGGGGAGGAAGAATCTCCAACTCGGTTTTACAGTGAAAACTGCAGGAACTTCAAACCGGCACTAGGAAACAGACTGAGAAAGCAGAGAAAAAGTGTCTCCTGCAACACGTTCCCTTGGTTTTAGATGAACGAACGTCTCTCCACTTGCTCAGTTCTGAGAGATAGGTGTGTGTGAAAGCCGTCCTTCAACTAGCTTGTTGGGAACACAAAGTTTACTTTCAGTTGCAAACCCCATTCCATACATATATATGGGGAGGTAGAAGCTCCAACTCGGTTTTACAGTGAAAACTGCAGGAACTTCAAACCGGCACTAGGAAACAGACTGAGAAAGCAGAGAAAAAGTGTCTCCTGCAAACCGGTCACTTGGTGCTAGATGAACGAACGTCTCTCCACTTGCTCAGTTCTGAGAGATAAGTGTGTGTGAAAGCCGTACTTCACCTAGCTTGTTGGGAACACAAAGTTTCTTTTCAGTTGCAAACTCCATTCCATACATATATATGGGGAGGTACTAGCTCCAACTCTGTTTTTCAGTGAAAACTGCAGGAACTTCAAACCGGCACTAGGAAACAGACTGAGAAAGCAGAGAAAAAGTGTCTCCTGCAACCCGTTCCCTTTGTGGTAGATGAACGAACGTCTCTCCACTTGCTCAGTTCTGAGAGATAGGTGAGTGTGAAAGCCGTCCTTCACGTAGCTTGTTGGGAACACAAAGTTTCTTTTCAGTTGCAAACTCCATTCCATACATATATATGGAGAGGTAGTAGCTCCAACTCTGTTTTACAGTTAAAACTGCAGGATCTTCAAACCGGCACTTGGAAACAGACTGAGAAAGCATAGAAAAAGTGTCTCCTGCAACCCGTTCCCTTGGTGCTAGATGAACGAACGTCTCTCCACTTGCTCAGTTCTGAGAGACATGTGTGTGTGAAAGCCGTACTTCACCTATCTTGTTGGGAATACAAAGTTTCTTTTCAGTTGCAAACTCCATTCCATACATATATATGGGGAGGTAGAAGCTCCAACTCGGTTTTGCAGAGAAAACTGCAGGAACATCAACCCGGCACTTGGAAACAGACTGGGAAAGCAGAGAAACAGTGTTTCCTGCAACCCGTTCCCTTGGTGCTAGATGAACGAACGTCTCTCCACTTGCTCAGTTCTGAGAGATAAGTGTGTGTGAAAGCCGTCCTTCAACTAGCTTGTTGGGAACACAAAGTTTCTTTTCAGTTGCAAACTCCATTCCATACATATATATGGGGAGGTAGAACCTCCAATTCGGTTTTACAGTGAAAACTGCAGGAAATTCAAACCGGCACTAGGAAACAGACTGAGAAAGCATAGAAAATGTGTCTCCTGCAACCCGTTCCCTTGGTGCTAGATGAACGAAATTCTCTCCACTTTCTCAGTTCTGAGAGATATGTGTGTGTGAAAGCCGTCCTTCACCTAGCTTTTTGGGAACACAAAGTTTCTTTTCAGTTGCAAACTCCATTCCATACATATATATGGGGAGGTAGAAGCTCCAACTCGGTTTTACAGTGAAAACTGCAGGAACTTCAACCCGGCACTTGGAAAGAGACTGAGAAAGCAGAGAAAAAGTGTCTCCTGCAACCCGTTCCCTTGGTGCTAGATGAACGAACGTCTCTCCACTTGCTCAGTTCTGAGAGATAAGTGTGTGTGAAAGCCGTCCTTCACCTAGCTTGTTGGGAACACAAAGTTTCTTTTCAGTTGAAAACACCATTCCATACATATATAAGGAGAGGTACTAGCTCAAAATCGGTTTTACAGTGAAAACTGCAGGAACTTCAAACCGGCACTAGGAAACAGACTGAGAAAGCAGAGAAAAAGTGTCTCCTGCAACCCGTTCCCTTGGTGGTAGATGAACGAACGTCTCTCCACTTGCTCAGTTCTGAGAGATAGGTGAGTGTGAAAGCCGTCCTTCACGTAGCTTGCTGGGAACACAAAGTTTCTTTTCAGTTGCAAACTCCATTCCATACATATATATGGGGAAGTAGAACCTCCAACTCGGTTTTGCAGTGAAAACTGCAGGAACTTCAACACGGCACTTGGAAACAGACTCAGAAAGCAGAGAAACAGTGTCTCCTGCAACCCGTTCCCTTGGTGCTAGATGAACGAAATTCTCTCCACTTGCTCAGTTCTGAGAGATAAGTGTGTGTGAAAGCTGTCCTTCACCTAGCTTGTTTGGAACACAAAGTTTCTTTTCAGTTGCAAACTCCATTCCATACATATATATGGGGAAGTAGAAGCTCCAACTCGGTTTAGCAGTGAAAACTGCAGGAACTTCAACACGGCACTTGGAAACAGACTGAGAAAGCAGAGAAACAGTGTCTCCTGCAACCCGTTCCCTTGGTGCTAGTTGAACGAACGTCTCTCCACTTGCTCAGTTCTGAGAGATAAGTGTGTGTGAAAGCCGTCCTTCACCTAGCTTGTTTGGAACACAAAGTTTCTTTTCAGTTGCAGACTCCATTCCATACATATATATGGGGAGGTACTAGCTCAAAATCGGTTTTACAGTGAAAACTGCAGGAACTTCAAACCGGCACTAGGAAACAGACTGAGAAAGCAGAGAAAAAGTGTCTCCTGCAACCCGGTCACTTGGTGCTAGATGAACGAACGTCTCTCCACTTGCTCAGTTCTGAGAGATAGTTGTGTGTGAAAGACGTCCTTCACCTAGCTTGTTGGGAACACAAAGTTTCTTTTCAGTTGCAAACTCCATTCCATACATATATATGGGGAGGTACTAGCTTCAACTTGGTTTTTCAGTGAAAACTGCAGGAACTTCAAACCGGCAGTAGGAAACAGACTGAGAAAGCAGAGAAAAAGTGTCTCCTGCTACCCGTTCCCTTGGTGGTAGATGAACGAACGTCTCTCCACTTGCTCAGTTCTGAGAGATAGGTGAGTGTGAAAGCCGTCCTTCACGTAGCTTGTTGGGAACACAAAGTTTCTTTTCAGTTGCAAACTCCATTCCATACATATATATGGGGATGTACTAGCTACAACTCGGTTTTACAGTGAAAACTGCAGGATCTTCAAACCGGCACTTGGAAACAGACTGAGAAAGCAGAGAAAAAGTGTCTCCTGCAACCCGTTCCCTTGGTGCTAGATGAACGAACGTCTCTCCACTTGCTCAGTTCTGAGAGACATGTGTTTGTGAAAGCCGTACTTCACCTAGCTTGTTGGGAACACAAAGTTTCTTTTCAGTTGCAAACTCCATTCCATACATATATATGGGGAGGTAGAAGCTCCAACTCGGTTTTGCAGAGAAAACTGCAGGAACTTCAACCCGGCACTTGGAAACAGACTGGGAAAGCAGAGAAACAGTGTTTCCTGCAACCCGTTCCCTTGGTGCTAGATGAACGAACGTCTCTCCACTTGCTAAGTTCTGAGAGATAAGTGTGTGTGAAAGCCGTCCTTCACCTAGCTTGTTGGGAACACAAAGTTTCTTTTCAGTTGCAAATTCCATTCCATACATATATATGGGGAGGTAGAAGCTCCAACTCGGTTTTACAGTGAAAACTGCAGGAACTTCAAACCGGCACTAGGAAACAGACTGAGAAAGCATAGAAAATGTGTCTCCTGCAACCCGTTCCCTTGGTGCTAGATGAACGAACTTCTCTCCACTTTCTCAGTTTTGAGAGATATATGTGTGTGAATGCCGTACTTCAACTAGCTTTTTGGGAACACAAAGTTTCTTTTCAGTTGCAATCTCCATTCCATACATATATATGGGGAGGTAGAAGCTCCAACTCGGTTTTACAGTGAAAACTGCAGGAACTTCAACCCGGCACTTGGAAAGAGACTGAGAAAGCAGAGAAAAAGTGTCTCCGGCAACCCGTTCCCTTGGTGCTAGATGAACGAACGTCTCTCCACTTGCTCAGTTCTGAGAGATAGGTGTGTGTGAAAGCCGTCCTTCACCTAGCTTGTTGGGAACACAAAGTTTGTTTTCAGTTGCAAACTCCATTCCATACATATATATGGGGAGGTAGAAGCTCCAACTCGGTTTTACAGTGAAAACTGCAGGAACTTCAAACCGGCACTAGGAAACAGACTGAGAAAGCAGAGAAAAAGTGTCTCCTGCAACCCGTTCCCTTGGTTCTAGATGAACGAACGTCTCTCCACTTGCTCAGTTCTGAGAGATAGGTGTGTGTGAAAGCCGTCCTTCACCTAGCTTGTTGGGAACACAAAGTTTATTTTCAGTTGCAAACTCCATTCCATACATATATATGGGGAGGTAGAAGCTCCAACTCGATTTTACAGTGAAAACTGCAGGAAGTTCAAACCGGCACTAGGAAACAGACTGAGAAAGCAGAGAAAAACTGTCTCCTGCAAACCGTTCCCTTGGTGCTAGATGAACGAACGTCTCTCCACTTGCTCAGTTCTGAGAGATAGGTGTGTGTGAAAGCCGTCCTTCACCTAGCTTGTTGGGAACACAAAGTTTGTTTTCAGTTGCAAACTCCATTCCATACATATATATGGGGAGGTAGAAGCTCCAAATCGGTTTTACAGTGAAAACTGCAGGAACTTCAAACCGGCACTAGGAAACAGACTGAGAAATCAGAGAAAAAGTGTCTCCTGCAACCCGTTCCCTTGGTTCTAGATGAACGAAATTCTCTCCACTTGCTCAGTTCTGAGAGATAGGTGTGTGTGAAAGCCGTCCTTCACCTAGCTTGTTGGGAACACAAAGTTTATTTTCAGTTGCAAACTCCATTCCATACATATATATGGGGAGGTAGAAGCTCCAACTCTATTTTACAGTGAAAACTGCAGGAAGTTCAAACCGGCACTAGGAAACAGACTGAGAAAACAGAGAAAAACTGTCTCCTGCAAACCGTTCCCTTGGTGCTAGATGAACGAACGTCTCTCCACTTGCTCAGTTCTGAGAGATAGGTGTGTGTGAAAGCCGTCCTTCACCTAGCTTGTTGGGAACACAAAGTTTGTTTTCAGTTGCAAACTCCATTCCATACATATATATGGGGAGGTAGAAGCTCCAACTCGGTTTTACAGTGAAAACTGCAGGAACTTCAAACCGGCACTAGGAAACAGACTGAGAAAGCAGAGAAAAAGTGTCTCCTGCAAACCGTTCCCTTGGTGCTAGATGAACGAACGTCTCTCCACTTGCTCAGTTCTGAGAGATAGGTGTGTGTGAAAGCCGTCCTTCACCTAGCTTGTTGGGAACACAAAGTTTATTTTCAGTTGCAAACTCCATTCCATACATATATATGGGGAGGTAGAAGCTCCAACTCGATTTTACAGTGAAAACTGCAGGAAGTTCAAACCGGCACTAGGAAACAGACTGAGAAAGCAGAGAAAAAGTGTCTCCTGCAAACCGTTCCCTTGGTGCTAGATGAACGAACGTCTCTCCACTTGCTCAGATCTGAGAGATAGGTGTGTGTGAAAGCCGTCCTTCACCTAGCTTGTTGGGAACACAAAGTTTCTTTTCAGTTGCAAACTCCATTCCATACATATATATGGGGAGGTAGAAGCTCCAACTCGGTTTTACAGTGAAAACTGCAGGAACTTCAAACCGGCACTAGGAAACAGACTGAGAAAGCAGAGAAAAAGTGTCTCCTGCAACCCGTTCCCTTGGTTCTAGATGAACGAACGTCTCTCCACTTGCTCAGTTCTGAGAGATAGGTGTGTGTGAAAGCCGTCCTTCACCTAGCTTGTTGGGAACACAAAGTTTATTTTCAGTTGCAAACTCCATTCCATACATATATACGGGGAGGTAGAAGCTCCAACTCGATTTTACAGTGAAAACTGCAGGAAGTTCAAACCGGCACTAGGAAACAGACTGAGAAAGCAGAGAAAAACTGTCTCCTGCAAACCGTTCCCTTGGTGCTAGATGAACGAACGTCTCTCCACTTGCTCAGTTCTGAGAGATAGGTGTGTGTGAAAGCCGTCCTTCACCTAGCTTGTTGGGAACACAAAGTTTGTTTTCAGTTGCAAACTCCATTCCATACATATATATGGGGAGGTAGAAGCTCCAAATCGGTTTTACAGTGAAAACTGCAGGAACTTCAAACCGGCACTAGGAAACAGACTGAGAAAGCAGAGAAAAAGTGTCTCCTGCAACCCGTTCCCTTGGTTCTAGATGAACGAAATTCTCTCCACTTGCTCAGTTCTGAGAGATAGGTGTGTGTGAAAGCCGTCCTTCACCTAGCTTGTTGGGAACACAAAGTTTATTTTCAGTTGCAAACTCCATTCCATACATATATATGGGGAGGTAGAAGCTCCAACTCGATTTTACAGTGAAAACTGCAGGAAGTTCAAACCGGCACTAGGAAACAGACTGAGAAAGCAGAGAAAAACTGTCTCCTGCAAATCGTTCCCTTGGTGCTAGATGAACGAACGTCTCTCCACTTGCTCAGTTCTGAGAGATAGGTGTGTGTGAAAGCCGTCCTTCACCTAGCTTGTTGGGAACACAAAGATTCTTTTCAGTTGCAAACTCCATTCCATACATATATATGGGGAGGTACTAGCTCCAACTCGGTTTTACAGTGAAAACTGCAGGAACTTCAAACCGGCACTAGGAAACAGACTGAGAAAGCAGAGAAAAAGTGTCTCCTGCAACCCGTTCCCTTGGTGCTAGATGAACGAACGTCTCTCCACTTGCTCAGTTCTGAGAGATAGGTGTGTGTGAAAGCCGTCCTTCACCTAGCTTGTTGGGAACACAAAGTTTGTTTTCAGTTGCAAACTCCATTCCATACATATATATGGGGAGGTAGAAGCTCCAACACGGTTTTACAGTGAAAACTGCAGGAACTTCAAACCGGCACTAGGAAACAGACTGAGAAAGCAGAGAAAAAGTGTCTCCTGCAACCCGTTCCCTTGGTTCTAGATGAACGAACGTCTCTCCACTTGCTCAGTTCTGAGAGATAGGTGTGTGTGAAAGCCGTCCTTCACCTAGCTTGTTGGGAACACAAAGTTTATTTTCAGTTGCAAACTCCATTCCATACATATATATGGGGAGGTAGAAGCTCCAACTCGATTTTACAGTGAAAACTGCAGGAAGTTCAAACCGGCACTAGGAAACAGACTGAGAAAGCAGAGAAAAACTGTCTCCTGCAAACCGTTCCCTTGGTGCTAGTTGAACGAACGTCTCTCCACTTGCTCAGTTCTGAGAGATAGGTGTGTGTGAAAGCCGTCCTTCACCTAGCTTGTTGGGAACACAAAGTTTGTTTTCAGTTGCAAACTCCATTCCATACATATATATGGGGAGGTAGAAGCTCCAAATCGGTTTTACAGTGAAAACTGCAGGAACTTCAAACCGGCACTAGGAAACAGACTGAGAAAGCAGAGAAAAAGTGTCTCCTGCAACCCGTTCCCTTGGTTCTAGATGAACGAAATTCTCTCCACTTGCTCAGTTCTGAGACATAGGTGTGTGTGAAAGCCGTCCTTCACCTAGCTTGTTGGGAACACAAAGTTTATTTTCAGTTGTAAACTCCATTCCATACATATATATGGGGAGGTAGAAGCTCCAACTCGATTTTACAGTGAAAACTGCAGGAAGTTCAAACCGGCACTAGGAAACAGACTGAGAAAGCAGAGAAAAACTGTCTCCTGCAAACCGTTCCCTTGGTGCTAGATGAACGAACGTCTCTCCACTTGCTCAGTTCTGAGAGATAGGTGTGTGTGAAAGCCGTCCTTCACCTAGCTTGTTGGGAACACAAAGTTTGTTTTCAGTTGCAAACTCCATTCCATACATATATATGGGGAGGTAGAAGCTCCAACTCGGTTTTACAGTGAAAACTGCAGGAACTTCAAACCGGCACTAGGAAACAGACTGAGAAAGCAGAGAAAAAGTGTCTCCTGCAACCCGTTCCCTTGGTTCTAGATGAACGAACGTCTCTCCACTTGCTCAGTTCTGAGAGATAGGTGTGTGTGAAAGCCGTCCTTCACCTAGCTTGTTGGGAACACAAAGTTTATTTTCAGTTGCAAACTCCATTCCATACATATATATGGGGAGGTAGAAGCTCCAACTCGATTTTACAGTGAAAACTGCAGGAAGTTCAAACTGGCACTAGGAAACAGACTGAGAAAGCAGAGAAAAAGTGTCTCCTGCAACCCGTTCCCTTGGTGCTAGATGAACGAACGTCTCTCCACTTGCTCAGTTCTGAGAGATAGGTGTGTGTGAAAGCCGTCCTTCACCTAGCTTGTTGGGAACACAAAGTTTCTTTTCAGTTGCAAACTCCATTCCATACATATATATGGGGAGGTAGAAGCTCCAACTCGGTTTTACATTGAAAACTGCAGGAACTTCAAACCGGCACTAGGAAACAGACTGAGAAAGCAGAGAAAAAGTGTCTCCTGCAACCCGTTCCCTTGGTTCTAGATGAACGAACGTCTCTCCACTTGCTCAGTTCTGAGAGATAGGTGTGTGTGAAAGCCGTCCTTCACCTAGCTTGTTGGGAACACAAAGTTTATTTTCAGTTGCAAACTCCATTCCATACATATATATGGGTAGGTAGAAGCTCCAACTCGATTTTACAGTGAAAACTGCAGGAAGTTCAAACCGGCACTAGGAAACAGACTGAGAAAGCAGAGAAAAACTGTCTCCTGCAAACCGTTCCCTTGGTGCTAGATGAACGAACGTCTCTCCACTTGCTCAGTTGTGAGAGATAGGTGTGTGTGAAAGCCGTCCTTCACCTAGCTTGTTGGGAACACAAAGATTCTTTTCAGTTGCAAACTCCATTCCATACATATATATGGGGAGGTACTAGCTCCAACTCGGTTTTACAGTGAAAACTGCAGGAACTTCAAACCGGCACTAGGAAACAGACTGAGAAAGCAGAGAAAAAGTGTCTCCTGCAACCCGTTCCCTTGGTGCTAGATGAACGAACGTCTCTCCACTTGCTCAGTTCGGAGAGATAGGTGTGTGTGAAAGCCGTCCTTCACCTAGCTTGTTGGGAACACAAAGTTTGTTTTCAGTTGCTAACTCCATTCCATACATATATATGGGGAGGTAGAAGCTCCAACTCGGTTTTACAGTGAAAACTGCAGGAACTTCAAACCGGCACTAGGAAACAGACTGAGAAAGCAGAGAAAAAGTGTCTCCTGCAACCCGTTCCCTTGGTTCTAGATGAACGAACGTCTCTCCACTTGCTCAGTTCTGAGAGATAGGTGTGTGTGAAAGCCGTCCTTCACCTAGCTTGTTGGGAACACAAAGTTTCTTTTCAGTTGCAAACTCCATTCCATACATATATATGGGGAGGTACTAGCTCCAACTCTGTTTTACAGTGAAAACTGCAGGAACTTCAAACCGGCACTAGGAAACAGACTGAGAAAGCAGAGAAAAATTGTCTCCTGCAACCCGTTCCCTTGGTGCTAGATGAACGAACGTCTCTCCACTTGCTCAGTTCTGAGAGATAGGTGTGTGTGAAAGCCGTCCTTCACCTAGCTTGTTGGGAACACAAAGTTTCTTTTCAGTTGCAAACTCCATTCCATTCATATATATGGGGAGGTAGAAGCTCCAACTCGGTTTTACAGTGAAAACTGCAGGAACTTCAAACCGGCACTAGGAAACAGACTGAGAAAGCAGAGAAAAAGTGTCTCCTGCAACCCGTTCCCTTGGTGCTAGATGAACGAACGTCTCTCCACTTGCTCAGTTCTGAGAGATAGGTGTGTGTGAAAGCCGTCCTTCACCTAGCTTGTTGGGAACACAAAGTTTGTTTTCAGTTGCAAACTCCATTCCATACATATATATGGGGAGGTAGAATCTCCAACTCGGTTTTACAGTGAAAACTGCAGTAACTTCAAACCGGCACTAGGAAACAGACTGAGAAAGCAGAGAAAAAGTGTCTCCTGCAACCCGTTCCCTTGGTTTTAGATGAACCAACGTCTCTCCACTTGCTCAGTTCTGAGAGATAGGTGTGTGTGAAAGCCGTCCTTCACCTAGCTTGTTGGGAACACAAAGTTTATTTTCAGTTGCAAACTCCTTTCCATACATATATATGGGGAGGTAGAAGCTCCAAATCGGTTTTACAGTGAAAACTGCAGGAAGTTAAAACCGGCACTAGGAAACAGACTGAGAAAGCAGAGAAAAAGTGTCTCCTGCAACCCGTTCCCTTGGTGCTAGATGAACGAACGTCTCTCCACTTGCTCAGTTCTGAGAGATAGGTGTGTGTGAAAGCCGTCCTTCACCTAGCTTGTTGGGAACACAAAGTTTCTTTTCAGTTGCAAACTCCATTCCATACATATATATGGGGAGGTACTAGCTCCAACTCGGTTTTACAGTGAAAACTGCTGGAACTTCAAACTGGCACTAGGAAACAGACTGAGAAAGCAGAGAAAAAGTGTCCCCTGCAACCCGTTCCCTTGGTGCTAGATGAACGAACGTCTCTCCACTTGCTCAGTTCTGAGAGATAAGTGTGTGTGAAAGCCGTCCTTCACCTAGCTTGTTGGGAACACAAAGTTTCTTTTCAGTTGCAAACTCCATTCCATACATATATATGCGGAGGTACTAGCTCCAACTCGGTTTTACACTGATAACTGCAGTAACTTCAAACCGGCACTAGGAAACAGACTGAGAAAGCAGAGAAAAAGTGTCTCCTGCAACCCGTTCCCTTGGTGCTAGATGAACGAACGTCTCTCCACTTGCTCAGTTCTGAGAGATAAGTGTGTGTGAAAGCCGTCTTTCACCTAGCTTGTTGGGAACACAAAGTATCTTTTCAGTTGCAAACTCCATTCCATACATATATATGGGGAGGTCGAAGCTCCAACTCGGTTTTACAGTGAAAACTGCAGGAACTTCAAACCGGCACTAGGAAACAGACTGAGAAAGCAGAGAAAAAGTGTCTCCGGCTACCCGTTCCCTTGGTGCTAGATGAACGAACGACTCTCCACTTGCTCAGTTCTGAGAGATAACTGTGTGTGAAAGCCGTCCTTCACATAGCTTGTTGGGAACACAAAGTTTCTTTTCAGTTGCAAACTCCATTCCATACATATATACGGGGAGGTAGAAGCTCCAAATCGGTTTTACAGTGAAAACTGCAGGAACTTCAAATCGGCACTAGGAAACAGACTGAGAAAGCAGAGAAAATGTGTCTCCTGCAACCCGTTCCCTTGGTGCTAGATGAACGAACGTCTCTCCACTTGCTCAGTTCTGAGAGATAAGTGTGTGTGAAAGCCGACCTTCACCTAGCTTG
Organism: Camelus bactrianus; assembly: GCF_048773025.1. Taxonomy (NCBI): domain Eukaryota; kingdom Metazoa; phylum Chordata; class Mammalia; order Artiodactyla; family Camelidae; genus Camelus; species Camelus bactrianus. The sequence goes on along the minus strand of NC_133539.1, from coordinate 135,706,546 downwards.
TTGGGAACACAAAGTTTCTTATCAGTTGCAAACTCCATTTCATACATATATATGGCGAGGTACTAGCTCAAAATCGGTTTTACAGTGAAAACTGCAGGAACTTAAAACCGGCACTAGGAAACAGACTGAGAATGCAGAGAAAAATTGTCTCCTGCAACCCGTTCAATTGTTGCTAGATGAACGAACGTCTCTCCACTTGCTCAGTTCTGAGAGATAGGTGTGTGTGAAAGCCGTCCTTCACCTAGATTGTTGGGAACACAAAGATTCTTTTCAGTTGCAAACTCCATTCAATACATATATATGGGGAGGTAGAAGCTCCAACTCGGTTTTACATTGAAAACTGCAGGAACTTCAAACCGGCACTAGGAAACAGACTGAGAAAGCAGAGAAAAAGTGTCTCCTGCAACCCGTTCCCTTGGTGCTAGATGAACGAACGTCTCTCCACTTGCTCAGTTCTGAGAGATAGGTGTGTGTGAAAGCCGTCCTTCACCTAGCTTGTTGGGAACACAAAGTTTGTTTTCAGTTGCAAACTCCATTCCATACATATATATGGGGAGGTAGAAGCTCCAACTCGGTTTTACAGTGAAAACTGCAGGAACTTCAAACCGGCACTAGGAAACAGACTGAGAAAGCAGAGAAAAAGTGTCTCCTGCAACCCGTTCCCTTGGTTCTAGATGAACGAACGTCTCTCCACTTGCTCAGTTCTGAGAGATAGGTGTGTGTGAAAGCCGTCCTTCACCTAGCTTGTTGGGAACACAAAGTTTCTTTTCAGTTGCAAACTCCATTCCATACATATATATGGGGAGGTAGAAGCTCCAACTCGATTTTACAGTGAAAACTGCAGGAAGTTCAAACCGGCACTAGGAAACAGACTGAGAAAGCAGAGAAAAACTGTCTCCTGCAAACCGTTCCCTTGGTGCTAGATGAACGAACGTCTCTCCACTTGCTCAGTTCTGAGAGATAGGTGTGTGTGAAAGCCATCCTTCACCAAGCTTGTTGGGAACACAAAGTTTCTTTTCAGTTGCAAACTCCATTCCATACATATATATGGGGAGGTACTAGCTCCAACTCGGTTTTACAGTGAAAACTGCAGGAACTTCAAACCGGCACTAGGAAACAGACTGAGAAAGCAGAGAAAAAGTGTCTCCTGCAACCCGTTCCCTTGGTGCTAGATGAACGAACGTCTCTCCACTTGCTCAGTTCTGAGAGATAGGTGTGTGTGAAAGCCGTCCTTCACCTAGCTTGTTGGGAACACAAAGTATGTTTTCAGTTGCAAACTCCATTCCATACATATATATGGGGAGGTAGAAGCTCCAACTCGATTTTACAGTGAAAACTGCAGGAACTTCAAACCGGCACTAGGAAACAGACTGAGAAAGCAGAGAAAAAGTGTCTCCTGCAACCCGTTCCCTTGGTTCTAGATGAACGAACGTCTCTCCACTTGCTCAGTTCTGAGAGATAGGTGTGTGTGAAAGCCGTCCTTCACCTAGCTTGTTGGGAACACAAAGTTTATTTTCAGTTGCAAACTCCATTCCATACATATATATGGGGAGGTAGAAGCTCCAACTCGATTTTACAGTGAAAACTGCAGGAAGTTCAAACCGGCACTAGGAAACAGACTGAGAAAGCAGAGAAAAACTGTCTCCTGCAAACCGTTCCCTTGGTGCTAGATGAACGAACGTCTCTCCACTTGCTCAGTTGTGAGAGATAGGTGTGTGTGAAAGCCGTCCTTCACCTAGCTTGTTGGGAACACAAAGTTTCTTTTCAGTTGCAAACTCCATTCCATACATATATATGGGGAGGTACTAGCTCCAACTCGGTTTTACAGTGAAAACTGCAGGAACTTCAAACCGGCACTAGGAAACAGACTGAGAAAGCAGAGAAAAAGTGTCTCCTGCAACCCGTTCCTTTGGTGCTAGATGAACGAACGTCTCTCCACTTGCTCATTTCTGAGAGATAAGTGTGTGTGAAAGCCATCCTTCACCTAGCTTGTTGGGAACACAAAGTTTCTTTTCAGTTGCAAACACCATTCCATACATATATAAGGAGAGGTACTAGCTCAAAATCGGTTTTACAGTGAAAACTGCAGGAACTTCAAACCGGCACTAGGAAACAGACTGAGAAAGCAGAGAAAAAGTGTCTCCTGCAACCCGTTCCCTTGGTGCTAGATGAACGAACGTCTCTCCACTTGTTCAGTTCTGAGAGATAAGTGTGTGTGAAAGCCGTCCTTCACCTAGCTTGTTGGGAACACAAAGTATCTTTTCAGTTGCAAACTCCATTCCATACATATATATGGGGAGGTCGAAGCTCCAACTCGGTTTTACAGTGAAAACTGCAGGAACTTCAAACCGGCACTAGGAAACAGACTGAGAAAGCAGAGAAAAAGTGTCTCCGGCTACCCGTTTCCTTGGTGCTAGATGAACGAACGACTCTCCACTTGCTCAGTTCTGAGAGATAACTGTGTGTGAAAGCCGTCCTTCACATAGCTTGTTGGGAACACAAAGTTTCTTTTCAGTTGCAAACTCCATTCCATACATATATACGGGGAGGTAGAAGCTCCAACTCGGTTTTACAGTGAAAACTGCAGGAACTTCAAATCGGCACTAGGAAACAGACTGAGAAAGCAGAGAAAATGTGTCTCCAGCAACCCGTTCCCTTGGTGCTAGATGAACGAACGTCTCTCCACTTGCTCAGTTCTGAGAGATAAGTGTGTGTGAAAGCCGTCCTTCACCTAGCTTGTTGGGAACACAAAGTTTCTTATCAGTTGCAAACTCCATTTCATACATATATATGGGGAGGTACTAGCTCAAAATCGGTTTTACAGTGAAAACTGCAGGAACTTAAAACCGGCACTAGGAAACAGACTGAGAAAGCAGAGAAAAATTGTCTCCTGCAACCCGTTCAATTGTTGCTAGATGAACGAACGTCTCTCCACTTGCTCAGTTCTGAGAGATAGGTGTGTGTGAAAGCCGTCCTTCACCTAGATTGTTGGGAACACAAAGATTCTTTTCAGTTGCAAACTCCATTCCATACATATATATGGGGAGGTACTAGCTCCAACTCGGTTTTACAGTGAAAACTGCAGGAACTTCAAACCGGCACTAGGAAACAGACTGAGAAAGCAGAGAAAAAGTGTCTCCTGCAACCCGTTCCCTTGGTGCTAGATGAACGAACGTCTCTCCACTTGCTCAGTTCTGAGAGATAGGTGTGTGTGAAAGCCGTCCTTCACCTAGCTTGTTGGGAACACAAAGTTTGTTTTCAGTTGCAAACTCCAATCCATACATATATATGGGGAGGTAGAAGCTCCAACTCGGTTTTACAGTGAAAACTGCAGGAACTTCAAACCGGCACTAGGAAACAGACTGAGAAAGCAGAGAAAAAGTGTCTCCTGCAACCCGTTCCCTTGGTTCTAGATGAACGAACGTCTCTCCACTTGCTCAGTTCTGAGAGATAGGTGTGTGTGAAAGCCGTCCTTCACCTAGCTTGTTGGGAACACAAAGTTTCTTTTCAGTTGCAAACTCCATTCCATACATATATATGGGGAGGTAGAAGCTCCAACTCGATTTTACAGTGAAAACTGCAGGAAGTTCAAACCGGCACTAGGAAACAGACTGAGAAAGCACAGAAAAACTGTCTCCTGCAAACCGTTCCCTTGGTGCTAGATGAACGAACGTCTCTCCACTTGCTCAGTTCTGAGAGATAGGTGTGTGTCAAAGCCATCCTTCACCAAGCTTGTTGGGAACACAAAGTTTCTTTTCAGTTGCAAACTCCATTCCATACATATATATGGGGAGGTACTAAGTCCAACTCGGTTTTACAGTGTAAACTGCAGGAACTTCAAACCGGCACTAGGAAACAGACTGAGAAAGCAGAGAAAAAGTGTCTCCTGCAACCCGTTCCCTTGGTGCTAGATGAACGAACGTCTCTCCACTTGCTCAGTTCTGAGAGATAGGTGTGTGTGAAAGCCGTCCTTCACCTAGCTTGTTGGGAACACAAAGTTTCTTTTCAGTTGCAAACTCCATTCCATACATATATATGGGGAGGTAGAAGCTCCAACTCGATTTTACAGTGAAAACTGCAGGAAGTTCAAACCGGCACTAGGAAACAGACTGAGAAAGCACAGAAAAACTGTCTCCTGCAAACCGTTCCCTTGGTGCTAGATGAACGAACGTCTCTCCACTTGCTCAGTTCTGAGAGATAGGTGTGTGTCAAAGCCATCCTTCACCAAGCTTGTTGGGAACACAAAGTTTCTTTTCAGTTGCAAACTCCATTCCATACATATATATGGGGAGGTACTAGCTCCAACTCGGTTTTACAGTGTAAACTGCAGGAACTTCAAACCGGCACTAGGAAACAGACTGAGAAAGCAGAGAAAAAGTGTCTCCTGCAACCCGTTCCCTTGGTGCTAGATGAACGAACATCTCTCCACTTGCTCAGTTCTGAGAGATAGGTGTGTGTGAAAGCCGTCCTTCACCTAGCTTGTTGGGAACACAAAGTTTGTTTTCAGTTGCAAACTCCATTCCATACATATATATGGGGAGGTAGAAGCTCCAACTCGATTTTACAGTGAAAACTGCAGGAACTTCAAACCGGCACTAGGAAACAGACTGAGAAAGCAGAGAAAAATTGTCTCCTGCAACCCGTTCCCTTGGTTCTTGATGAACGAACGTCTCTCCACTTGCTCAGTTCTGAGAGATAGGTGTGTGTGAAAGCCGTCCTTCACCTAGCTTGTTGGGAACACAAAGTTTATTTTCAGTTGCAAACTCCATTCCATACATATATATGGGGAGGTAGAAGCTCCAACTCGATTTTACAGTGAAAACTGCAGGAAGTTCAAACCGGCACTAGGAAACAGACTGAGAAAGCAGAGAAAAACTGTCTCCTGCAAACCGTTCCCTTGGTGCTAGATGAACGAACGTCTCTCCACTTGCTCAGTTCTGAGAGATAAGTGTGTGTGAAAGCCGTCCTTCACCTAGCTTGTTGGGAACACAAAGTTTCTTTTCAGTTGCAAACTCCATTCCATACATATATATGGGGAGGTACTAGCTCCAACTCGGTTTTACAGTGAAAACTGCAGGAACTTCAAACCGGCACTAGGAAACAGACTGAGAAAGCAGAGAAAAAGTGTCTCCTGCAACCCGTTCCCTTGGTGCTAGATGAACGAACGTCTCTCCACTTGCTCAGTTCTGAGAGATAAGTGTGTGTGAAAGCCGTCCTTCACCTAGCTTGTTGGGAACACAAAGTTTCTTTTCAGTTGCAAACACCATTCCATACATATATAAGGAGAGGTACTAGCTCAAAATCGGTTTTACAGTGAAAACTGCAGGAACTTCAAACCGGCACTAGGAAACAGACTGAGAAAGCAGAGAAAAAGTGTCTCCTGCAACCCGTTCCCTTGGTGCTAGATGAACGAACGTCTCTCCACTTGCTCAGTTCTGAGAGATAAGTGTGTGTGAAAGCCGTCCTTCACCTAGCTTGTTGGGAACACAAAGTATCTTTTCAGTTGCAAACTCCATTCCATACATATATATGGGGAGGTCGAAGCTCCAACTCGGTTTTACAGTGAAAACTGCAGGAACTTCAAACCGGCACTAGGAAACAGACTGAGAAAGCAGAGAAAAAGTGTCTCCGGCTACCCGTTCCCTTGGTGCTAGATGAACGAACGACTCTCCACTTGCTCAGTTCTGAGAGATAACTGTGTGTGAAAGCCGTCCTTCACCTAGCTTGTTGGGAACACAAAGTTTCTTTTCAGTTGCAAACTCCATTCCATACATATATATGGGGAGGTAGAAGCTCCAACTCGGTTTTACATTGAAAACTGCAGGAACTTCAAACCGGCACTAGGAAACAGACTGAGAAAGCAGAGAAAAAGTGTCTCCTGCAACCCGTTCCCTTGGTGCTAGATGAACGAACGTCTCTCCACTTGCTCAGTTCTGAGAGATAAGTGTGTGTGAAAGCCGTCCTTCACCTAGCTTGTTGGGAACACAAAGTTTCTTTTCATTTGCAAACTCCATTTCATACATATATATGGGGAGGTACTAGCTCAAAATCGGTTTTACAGTGAAAACTGCAGGAACTTCAAACCGGCACTAGGAAACAGACTGAGAAAGCAGAGAAAAATTGTCTCCTGCAACCCGTTCAATTGGTGCTAGATGAACGAACGTCTCTCCACTTGCTCAGTTCAGAGAGATATGTGTGTGTGAAAGCCGTCCTTCACCTAGCTTGTTGGGAACACAAAGTTTCTTTTTAGTTGCAAACTCCATTCCATTCATATATATGGGGAGGTAGAAGCTCCAACTCGGTTTTACAGTGAAAACTGCAGGAACTTCAAACCGGCACTAGGAAACAGACTGAGAAAGCAGAGAAAAAGTGTCTCCTGCAACCCGTTCCCTTGGTGCTAGATGAACGAACGTCTCTCCACTTGCTCAGTTCTGAGAGAGAGGTGTGTGTGAAAGCCGTCCTTCACCTAGCTTGTTGGGAACACAAAGTTTGTTTTCAGTTGCAAACTCCATTCCATACATATATATGGGGAGGTAGAAGCTCCAACTCGGTTTTACAGTGAAAACTGCAGTAACTTCAAACCGGCACTAGGAAACAGACTGAGAAAGCAGAGAAAAAGTGTCTCCTGCAACCCGTTCCCTTGGTTTTAGATGAACCAACGTCTCTCCACTTGCTCAGTTCTGAGAGATAGGTGTGTGTGAAAGCCGTCCTTCACCTAGCTTGTTGGGAACACAAAGTTTATTTTCAGTTGCAAACTCCATTCCATACATATATATGGGGAGGTAGAAGCTCCAACTCGGTTTTACAGTGAAAACTGCAGGAAGTTAAAACCGGCACTAGGAAACAGACTGAGAAAGCAGAGAAAAAGTGTCTCCTGCAACCCGTTCCCTTGGTGCTAGATGAACGAACGTCTCTCCACTTGCTCAGTTCTGAGAGATAGGTGTGTGTGAAAGCCGTCCTTCACCTAGCTTGTTGGGAACACAAAGTTTCTTTTCAGTTGCAAACTCCATTCCATACATATATATGGGGAGGTACTAGCTCCAACTCGGTTTTACAGTGAAAACTGCAGGAACTTCAAACTGGCACTAGGAAACAGACTGAGAAAGCAGAGAAAAAGTGTCTCCTGCAACCCGTTCCCTTGGTGCTAGATGAACGAATGTCTCTCCACTTGCTCAGTTCTGAGAGATAAGTGTGTGTGAAAGCCGTCCTTCACCTAGCTTGCTGGGAACACATAGTTTCTTTTCAGTTGCAAACTCCATTCCATACATATATATGGGGAGGTACTAGCTCCAACTCGGTTTTACACTGAAAACTGCAGTAACTTCAAACCGGCACTAGGAAACAGACTGAGAAAGCAGAGAAAAAGTGTCTCCTGCAACCCGTTCCCTTGGTGCTAGATGAACGAACGTCTCTCCACTTGCTCAGTTCTGAGAGATAAGTGTGTGTGAAAGCCGTCCTTCACCTAGCTTGTTGGGAACACAAAGTATCTTTTCAGTTGCAAACTCCATTCCATACATATATATGGGGAGGTCGAAGCTCCAACTCGGTTTTACAGTGAAAACTGCAGGAACTTCAAACCGGCACTAGGAAACAGACTGAGAAAGCAGAGAAAAAGTGTCTCCGGCTACCCGTTCCCTTGGTGCTAGATGAACGAACGTCTCTCCACTTGCTCAGTTCTGAGAGATAAGTGTGTGTGAAAGCCGTCCTTCACCTAGCTTGTTGGGAACACAAAGTTTCTTATCAGTTGCAAACTCCATTTCATACATATATATGGGGAGGTACTAGCTCAAAATCGGTTTTACAGTGAAAACTGCAGGAACTTAAAACCGGCACTAGGAAACAGACAGAGAATGCAGAGAAAAATTGTCTCCTGCAACCCGTTCAATTGTTGCTAGATGAACGAACGTCTCTCCACTTGCTCAGTTCTGAGAGATAGGTGTGTGTGAAAGCCGTCCTTCACCTAGCTTGTTGGGAACACAAAGTTTCTTTTCAGTTGCAAACTCCATTCCATACATATATATGGGGAGGTAGAAGCTCCAACTCGGTTTTACAGTGAAAACTGCAGGAACTTCAAACCGGCACTAGGAAACAGAATGAGAAAGAAGAGAAAAATTGTCTCCTGCAACCCGTTCCCTTGGTGCTAGATGAACGAACGTCTCTCCACTTGCTCAGTTCTGAGAGATAGGTGTGTGTGAAAGCCGTCCTTCACCTAGCTTGTTGGGAACACAAAGTTTGTTTTCAGTTGCAAACTCCATTCTATACATATATATGGGGAGGTAGAAGCTCCATCTCGGTTTTACAGTGAAAACTGAAGTAACTTCAAACCGGCACTAAGAAACAGACTGAGAAAGGAGAGAAAAAGTGTCTCCTGCAACCCGTTCCCTTGGTTCTAGATGAACGAACGTCTCTCCACTTGCTCAGTTCTGAGATATTGGTGTGTGTGAAAGCCGTCCTTCACCTAGCTTGTTGGGAACACAAAGTTTATTTTCAGTTGCAAACTCCATTCCATTCATATATATGGGGAGGTAGAAGCTCCAACTCGATTTTACAGTGAAAACTGCAGGAAGTTCAAACCGGCACTAGGAAACAGACTGAGAAAGCAGAGAAAAAGTGTCTCCTGCAACCCGTTCCCTTGGTGCTAGATGAACGAACGTCTCTCCACTTGCTCAGTTCTGAGAGATAGGTGTGTGTGAAAGCAGTCCTTCACCTAGCTTGTTGGGAACACAAAGTTTCTTTTCAGTTGCAAACTCCATTCCATACATATATATGGGGAGGTAGAAGCTCCAACTCGGTTTTACAGTGAAAACTGCAGGAACTTCAAACCGGCACTAGGAAAAAGACTGAGAAAGCAGAGAAAAAGTGTCTCCTGCAACCCGTTCCCTTGGTGCTAGATGAACGAACGTCTCTCCACTTGCTCAGTTCTGAGAGATATGTGTGTGTGAAAGCCGTCCTTCACCTAGCTTGTTGGGAACACAAAGTTTCTTTTCAGTTGCAAACTCCATTCCATACATATATATGGGGAGGTACTAGCTCCAACTCGGTTTTACAGTGAAAACTGCAGGAACTTCAAACCGGCACTAGGAAACAGACTGAGAAAGCAGAGAAAAAGTGTCTACTGCAACCCGTTCCCTTGGTGCTAGATGAACGAACGTCTCTCCACTTGCTCAGTTCTGAGAGATAAGTGTGTGTGAAAGCCGTCCTTCACCTAGCTTGTTGGGAACACAAAGTTTCTTTTCAGTTGCAAACTCCATTCCATACATATATATGGGGAGGTACTAGCTCCAACTCGGTTTTACAGTGAAAACTGCAGGAACTTCAAACCGGCACTATGAAACAGACTGAGAATGCAGAGAAAAAGTTTCTCCTGCATCCCGTTCCCTTGGTTCTAGATGTACGAACGTCTCTCCACTTGCTCAGTTCTGAGAGATAGTTGTGTGTGAAAGCCGACCTTCACCTAGCTTGTTGGGAACACAAAGTTTCTTTTCAGTTGCAAACTCTATTCCATACATATATATGGGGAGGTACTAGCTCCAACTCGGTTTGACAGTGAAAACTGCAGTAACTTCAAACCGGCACTAGGAAACAGACTGAGAAAGCAGAGAAAAAGTGTCTACTGCAAACCGTTCCCTTGGTGCTAGATGAACGATCGTCTCTCCTCTTGCTCAGTTCTGAGAGATAGGTGTATGTGAAAGCCGTCCTTCACCTAGCTTGTTGGGAACACAAAGATTCTTTTCAGTTGCAAACTCCATTCCATACATATATATTGGGAGGTACTAGCTCCAACTCGGTTTTACAGTGAAAACTGGAGGAACTTCAAACCGGCACTAGGAAACAGACTGAGAAAGCAGAGAAAAAGTGTCTTTTGCAACCCGTTCCCTTGGTGCTAGATGAACGAAAATCTCTCCGCTTGCTCAGTTCTGAGAGATAAGTGTGTGTGAAAGCCGTCCTTCACCTAGCTTGTTGGGAACACAAAGTATCTTTTCAGTTGCAAACTCCATTCCATACATATATATGGGGAGGAAGAAGCTCCAACTCGGTTTTACAGTGAAAAATGCAGGAACTTCAAACCGGCACTAGGAAACAGACTGAGAAAGCAGAGAAAAAGTGTCTCCTGCAACCCGTTCCATTGGTTCTAGATGAACGAACGTCTCTCCTCTTGCTCAGTTCTGAGAGATAGGTGTGTGTGAAAGCCGTTCTTCACCTAGCTTGTTGGGAACACAAAGTTTCTTTTCAGTTGCAAACTCCATTCCATACATATATATGGGGAGGTAGAAGCTCCAACTCGGTTTTACAGTGAAAACTGCAGGAACTTCAAACCGGCACTAGGAAACAGACTGAGAAAGCAGAGAAATAGTGTCTCCTGCAACCCGTTCCCTAGGTGCTAGATGAACGAACGTCTCTCCACTTGCTCAGTTCTGAGAGATAAGTGTGTGTGAAAGCCGTCCTTCACCTAGCTTGTTGGGAACACAAAGTTTCTTTTCAGTTGCAAACTCCATTCCATACATATATATGGGGAGGTAGAAGCTCCAACTCGGTTTTACAGTGAAAACTGCAGGAACTTCAAACCGGCAATAGGAAACAGACTGAGAAAGAAGAGAAAATGTGTCTCCTGCAACCCGTTCCCTTGGTGCTAGATGAACGAACGTCTCTCCACTTGCTCAGTTCTGAGAGATAAGTGTGTGTGAAAGCCGTCCTTCACCTAGCTTGTTGGGAAAACAAAGTTTCGTTTCAGTTGCAAACTCCATTCCATACATATATATGGGGAGGTAGAAGCTCCAACTCGGTTTTACAGTGAAAACTGCAGGAACTTCAAACCGGCACTAGGAAACAGACTGAGAAAGCAGAGAAAAAGTGTCTCCTGCAACCCGTTCCCTTGGTGCTAGATGAACGAACGTCTCTCCACTTGCTCACTTCTGAGAGATAATTGTGTGTGAAAGCCGTCCTTCACCTAGCTTGTGGGGAACACAAAGTTTCTTTTCAGTTGCAAACTCCATTCCATACATATATATGGGGAGGTAGAAGCTCCAACTCGGTTTTACAGTGAAAACTGCAGGAACTTCAAACCGGCACTAGGAAACAGACTGAGAAAGCAGAGAAAAAGTGTCTCCTGCAACCCGTTCCCTTGGTGCTAGATGAACGAACGTCTCTCCACTTGCTCAGTTCAGAGAGATAATTGTGTGTGAAAGCCGTCCTTCACCTAGCTTGTTGGGAACACAAAGTTTCTTTTCAGTTGCAAACTCCATTCCATACATATATATGGGGAGGTAGAAGCTCCAACTCGGTTTTACAGTGAAAACTGCAGGAACTTCAAACCGGCACTAGGAAACAGACTGAGAAAGCAGAGAAAAAGTGTCTCCTGCAACCAGTTCCCTTGGTGCTAGATGAACGAACGTCTCTCCACTTGCTCAGTTCTGAGAGATAAGTGTGTGTGAAAGCCGTCCTTCACCTAGCTTGTTGGGAACACAAAGTTTCTTTTCAGTTGCAATCTCTATTCCATACATATATATTGGGAGGTACTAGCTCCAACTCGGTTTTACAGTGAAAACTGCAGGAACTTCAAACCGGCACTAGGAAACAGACTGAGAAAGCAGAGAAAAAGTGTCTCCTGCAACCCGTTCCCTTGGTGCTAGATGAACGAACGTCTCTCCACTTGCTCAGTTCTGAGAGATAGGTGTGTGTGAAAGCCGACCTTCACCTAGCTTGTTGGGAACACAAAGTTTCTTTTCAGTTGCAAACTCCATTCCATACATATATATGGGGAGGTAGAAGCTCCAACTCGCTTTTACAGTTAAAACTGCAGGAACTTCAAACCGGCAATAGGAAACAGACTGAGAAAGCAGAGAAAAAGTGTCTCCTGCAACCCGTTCCCTTGGTGCTAGATGAACGAACGTCTCTCCACTTGCTCAGTTCTGAGAGATAAGTGTGTGTGAAAGCCGTACTTCACCTAGCTTGTTGGGAACACAAAGTTTCTTTTCAGTTGCAAACTGCATTCCATACATATATACGGGGAGGTAGAAGCTCCATCTCGGTTTTACAGTGAAAACTGCAGGAACTTCAAACCGGCACTAGGAAACAGACTGAGAAAGCAGAGAAAAAGTGTCTCCTGCAACCCGTTCCCTTGGTGCTAGATGAACGAACGTCTCTCCACTTGCTCAGTTCTGAGAGATAAGTGTGTGTGAAAGCCGTCCTTCACCTAGCTTGTTGGGAACACAAAGTTTCTTTTCAGTTGCAAACACCATTCCATACATATATAAGGAGAGGTACTAGCTCAAAATCGGTTTTACAGTGAAAACTGCAGGAACTTCAAACCGGCACTAGGAAACAGACTGAGAAAGCAGAGAAAAATTGTCTCCTGCAACCCGTTCAATTGGTGCTAGATGAACGAACGTCTCTCCACTTGCTCAGTTCAGAGAGATAGGTGTGTGTGAAAGCCGTCCTTCACCTAGCTTGTTGGGAACACAAAGTTTCTTTTCAGTTGCAAACTCCATTCCATACATATATATGGGGAGGTAGAAGCTCCAACTCGGTTTTACAGTGAAAACTGCAGGAACTTCAAACCGGCACTAGGAAACAGACTGAGAAAGCAGAGAAAAAGTGTCTCCTGCAACCCGTTCCCTTGGTGCTAGATGAACGAACGTCTCTCCACTTGCTCAGTTCTGAGAGATAGGTGTGTGTGAAAGCCGTCCTTCACCTAGCTTGTTGGGAACACAAAGTTTCTTTTCAGTTGCAAACTCCATTCCATACATATATATGGGGAGGTAGAAGCTCCAACTCGGTTTTACAGTGAAAACTGCAGGAACTTCAAACCGGCACTAGGAAACAGACTGAGAAAGCAGAGAAAAAGTGTCTCCTGCAACCCGTTCCCTTGGTGCTAGATGAACGAATGTCTCTCCACTTGCTCAGTTCTGAGAGATAAGTGTGTGTGAAAGCCGTCCTTCACCTAGCTTGCTGGGAACACATAGTTTCTTTTCAGTTGCAAACTCCATTCCATACATATATATGGGGAGGTACTAGCTCCAACTCGGTTTTACACTGAAAACTGCAGTAACTTCAAACCGGCACTAGGAAACAGACTGAGAAAGCAGAGAAAAAGTGTCTCCTGCAACCCGTTCCCTTGGTGCTAGATGAACGAACGTCTCTCCACTTGCTCAGTTCTGAGAGATAAGTGTGTGTGAAAGCCGTTCTTCACCTAGCTTGTTGGGAACACAAAGTATCTTTTCAGTTGCAAACTCCATTCCATACATATATATGGGGAGGTCGAAGCTCCAACTCGGTTTTACAGTGAAAACTGCAGGAACTTCAAACCGGCACTAGGAAACAGACTGAGAAAGCAGAGAAAATGTGTCTCCGGCTACCCGTTCCCTTCGTGCTAGATGAACGAACGTCTCTCCACTTGCTCAGTTCTGAGAGATAAGTGTGTGTGAAAGCCGTCCTTCACCTAGCTTGTTGGGAACACAAAGTTTCTTATCAGTTGCAAACTCCATTTCATACATATATATGGGGAGGTACTAGCTCAAAATCGGTTTTACAGTGAAAACTGCAGGAACTTAAAACCGGCACTAGGAAACAGACAGAGAATGCAGAGAAAAATTGTCTCCTGCAACCCGTTCAATTGTTGCTAGATGAACGAACGTCTCTCCACTTGCTCAGTTCTGAGAGATAGGTGTGTGTGAAAGCCGTCCTTCACCTAGCTTGTTGGGAACACAAAGTTTCTTTTCAGTTGCAAACTCCATTCCATACATATATATGGGGAGGTAGAAGCTCCAACTCGGTTTTACAGTGAAAACTGCAGGAACTTCAAACCGGCACTAGGAAACAGAATGAGAAAGAAGAGAAAAATTGTCTCCTGCAACCCGTTCCCTTGGTGCTAGATGAACGAACGTCTCTCCACTTGCTCAGTTCTGAGAGATAGGTGTGTGTGAAAGCCGTCCTTCACCTAGCTTGTTGGGAACACAAAGTTTGTTTTCAGTTGCAAACTCCATTCTATACATATATATGGGGAGGTAGAAGCTCCATCTCGGTTTTACAGTGAAAACTGAAGTAACTTCAAACCGGCACTAAGAAACAGACTGAGAAAGGAGAGAAAAAGTGTCTCCTGCAACCCGTTCCCTTGGTTCTAGATGAACGAACGTCTCTCCACTTGCTCAGTTCTGAGATATTGGTGTGTGTGAAAGCCGTCCTTCACCTAGCTTGTTGGGAACACAAAGTTTATTTTCAGTTGCAAACTCCATTCCATTCATATATATGGGGAGGTAGAAGCTCCAACTCGATTTTACAGTGAAAACTGCAGGAAGTTCAAACCGGCACTAGGAAACAGACTGAGAAAGCAGAGAAAAAGTGGCTCCTGCAACCCGTTCCCTTGGTGCTAGATGAACGAACGTCTCTCCACTTGCTCAGTTCTGAGAGATAGGTGTGTGTGAAAGCAGTCCTTCACCTAGCTTGTAGGGAACACAAAGTTTCTTTTCAGTTGCAAACTCCATTCCATACATATATATGGGGAGGTAGAAGCTCCAACTCGGTTTTACAGTGAAAACTGCAGGAACTTCAAACCGGCACTAGGAAAAAGACTGAGAAAGCAGAGAAAAAGTGTCTCCTGCAACCCGTTCCCTTGGTGCTAGATGAACGAACGTCTCTCCACTTGCTCAGTTCTGAGAGATAAGTGTGTGTGAAAGCCGTCCTTCACCTAGCTTGTTGGGAACACAAAGTTTCTTTTCAGTTGCAAACTCCATTCCATACATATATATGGGGAGGTACTAGCTCCAACTCGGTTTTACAGTGAAAACTGCAGGAACTTCAAACCGGCACTAGGAAACAGACTGAGAAAGCAGAGAAAAAGTGTCTACTGCAACCCGTTCCCTTGGTGCTAGATGAACGAACGTCTCTCCACTTGCTCAGTTCTGAGAGATAAGTGTGTGTGAAAGCCGTCCTTCACCTAGCTTGTTGGGAACACAAAGTTTCTTTTCAGTTGCAAACTCCATTCCATACATATATATGGGGAGGTACTAGCTCCAACTCGGTTTTACAGTGAAAACTGCAGGAACTTCAAACCGGCACTATGAAACAGACTGAGAATGCAGAGAAAAAGTTTCTCCTGCATCCCGTTCCCTTGGTTCTAGATGTACGAACGTCTCTCCACTTGCTCAGTTCTGAGAGATAGTTGTGTGTGAAAGCCGACCTTCACCTAGCTTGTTGGGAACACAAAGTTTCTTTTCAGTTGCAAACTCCATTCCATACATATATATGGGGAGGTACTAGCTCCAACTCGGTTTTACAGTGAAAACTGCAGTAACTTCAAACCGGCACTAGGAAACAGACTGAGAAAGCAGAGAAAAAGTGTCTACTGCAAACCGTTCCCTTGGTGCTAGATGAACGATCGTCTCTCCTCTTGCTCAGTTCTGAGAGATAGGTGTATGTGAAAGCCGTCCTTCACCTAGCTTGTTGGGAACACAAAGATTCTTTTCAGTTGCAAACTCCATTCCATACATATATATTGGGAGGTACTAGCTCCAACTCGGTTTTACAGTGAAAACTGGAGGAACTTCAAACCGGCACTAGGAAACAGACTGAGAAAGCAGAGAAAAAGTGTCTCCTGCAACCCGTTCCCTTGGTGCTAGATGAACGAAAATCTCTCCGCTTGCTCAGTTCTGAGAGATAAGTGTGTGTGAAAGCCGTCCTTCACCTAGCTTGTTGGGAACACAAAGTATCTTTTCAGTTGCAAACTCCATTCCATACATATATATGGGGAGGAAGAAGCTCCAACTCGGTTTTACAGTGAAAACTGCAGGAACTTCAAACCGGCACTAGGAAACAGACTCAGAAAGCAGAGAAAAAGTGTCTCCTGCAACCCGTTCCATTGGTTCTAGATGAACGAACGTCTCTCCTCTTGCTCAGTTCTGAGAGATAGGTGTGTGTGAAAGCCGTTCTTCACCTAGCTTGTTGGGAACACAAAGTTTCTTTTCAGTTGCAAACTCCATTCCATACATATATATGGGGAGGTAGAAGCTCCAACTCGGTTTTACAGTGAAAACTGCAGGAACTTCAAACCGGCACTAGGAAACAGACTGAGAAAGCAGAGAAAAAGTGTCTCCTGCAACCCGTTCCCTAGGTGCTAGATGAACGAACGTCTCTCCACTTGCTCAGTTCTGAGAGATAGGTGTGTGTGAAAGCCGTCCTTCACCTAGCTTGTTGGGAACACAAAGTTTCTTTTCAGTTGCAAACTCCATTCCATACATATATATGGGGAGGTAGAAGCTCCAACTCGGTTTTACAGTGAAAACTGCAGGAACTTCAAACCGGCAATAGGAAACAGACTGAGAAAGAAGAGAAAATGTGTCTCCTGCAACCCGTTCCCTTGGTGCTAGATGAACGAACGTCTCTCCACTTGCTCAGTTCTGAGAGATAAGTGTGTGTGAAAGCCGTCCTTCACCTAGCTTGTTGGGAAAACAAAGTTTCGTTTCAGTTGCAAACTCCATTCCATACATATATATGGGGAGGTAGAAGCTCCAACTCGGTTTTACAGTGAAAACTGCAGGAACTTCAAACCGGCACTAGGAAACAGACTGAGAAAGCAGAGAAAAAGTGTCTCCTGCAACCCGTTCCCTTGGTGCTAGATGAACGAACGTCTCTCCACTTGCTCACTTCTGAGAGATAATTGTGTGTGAAAGCCGTCCTTCACCTAGCTTGTGGGGAACACAAAGTTTCTTTTCAGTTGCAAACTCCATTCCATACATATATATGGGGAGGTAGAAGCTCCAACTCGGTTTTACAGTGAAAACTGCAGGAACTTCAAACCGGCACTAGGAAACAGACTGAGAAAGCAGAGAAAAAGTGTCTCCTGCAACCCGTTCCCTTGGTGCTAGATGAACGAACGTCTCTCCACTTGCTCAGTTCAGAGAGATAATTGTGTGTGAAAGCCGTCCTTCACCTAGCTTGTTGGGAACACAAAGTTTCTTTTCAGTTGCAAACTCCATTCCATACATATATATGGGGAGGTAGAAGCTCCAACTCGGTTTTACAGTGAAAACTGCAGGAACTTCAAACCGGCACTAGGAAACAGACTGAGAAAGCAGAGAAAAAGTGTCTCCTGCAACCAGTTCCCTTGGTGCTAGATGAACGAACGTCTCTCCACTTGCTCAGTTCTGAGAGATAAGTGTGTGTGAAAGCCGTCCTTCACCTAGCTTGTTGGGAACACAAAGTTTCTTTTCAGTTGCAATCTCTATTCCATACATATATATTGGGAGGTACTAGCTCCAACTCGGTTTTACAGTGAAAACTGCAGGAACTTCAAACCGGCACTAGGAAACAGACTGAGAAAGCAGAGAAAAAGTGTCTCCTGCAACCCGTTCCCTTGGTGCTAGATGAACGAACGTCTCTCCACTTGCTCAGTTCTGAGAGATAGGTGTGTGTGAAAGCCGTCCTTCACCTAGCTTGTTGGGAACACAAAGTTTCTTTTCAGTTGCAAACTCCATTCCATACATATATATGGGGAGGTAGAAGCTCCAACTCGCTTTTACAGTTAAAACTGCAGGAACTTCAAACCGGCAATAGGAAACAGACTGAGAAAGCAGAGAAAAAGTGTCCCCTGCAACCCGTTCCCTTGGTGCTAGATGAACGAACGTCTCTCCACTTGCTCAGTTCTGAGAGATAAGTGTGTGTGAAAGCCGTACTTCACCTAGCTTGTTGGGAACACAAAGTTTCTTTTCAGTTGCAAACTGCATTCCATACATATATACGGGGAGGTAGAAGCTCCATCTCGGTTTTACAGTGAAAACTGCAGGAACTTCAAACCGGCACTAGGAAACAGACTGAGAAAGCAGAGAAAAAGTGTCTCCTGCAACCCGTTCCCTTGGTGCTAGATGAACGAACGTCTCTCCACTTGCTCAGTTCTGAGAGATAAGTGTGTGTGAAAGCCGTACTTCACCTAGCTTGTTGGGAACACAAAGTTTCTTTTCAGTTGCAAACTCCATTCCATACATATATATGGGGAGGTAGAAGCTCCAACTCGGTTTTACAGTGAAAACTGCAGGAACTTCAAACCGGCACTAGGAAACAGACTGAGAAAGCAGAGAAAAAGTGTCTCCTGCAACCCGTTCCCTTGGTGCTAGATGAACGAACGTCTCTCCACTTGCTCAGTTCTGAGAGATAAGTGTGTGTGAATGCCGTCCTTCACACAGCTTGTTGGGAACACAAAGTTTCTTTTCAGTTGCAATCTCTATTCCATGCATATATATGGGGAGGTACTAGCTCCAACTCCGTTTTACAGTGAAAACTGCAGGAACTTCAAACCGGCACTAGGAAACAGACTGAGAAAGCAGAGAAAAAGTGTCTCCTGCAACCAGTTCCCTTGGTGCTAGATGAACGAACGTCTCTCCACTTGCTCAGTTCTGAGAGATAAGTGTGTGTGAAAGCCGTCCTTCAACTAGCTTGTTGGGAACACAAAGTTTCTTTTCAGTTGCAAACTGCATTCCATACATATATACGGGGAGGTAGAAGCTCCATCTCGGTTTTACAGTGAAAACTGCAGGAACTTCAAATCGGCACTAGGAAACAGACTGAGAAAGCAGAGAAAAAGTGTCTCCTGCAACCCGTTCCCTTGGTGCTAGATGAACGAACGTCTCTCCACTTGCTCAGTTCTGAGAGATAAGTGTGTGTGAAAGCCGTCCTTCACATAGCTTGTTGGGAACACAAAGTTTCTTTTCAGTTGCAATATCCATTCCATACATATATATGGGGAGGTAGAAGCTCCAACTCGGTTTTACTGTGAAAACTGCAGGAACTTCAAACCGGCACTAGGAAACAGACTGAGAAAGGAGAGAAAAAATGTCTCCTGCAACCCGTTCCCTTGGTGCTAGATGAACGAACGTCTCTCCACTTGCTCAGTTCTGAGAGATAGGTGTGTGTGAAAGCCGTCCTTCACCTAGCTTGTTGGGAACACAAAGTTTCTTTTCAGTTGCAAACTCCATTCCATACATATATATGGGGAGGTAGAAGCTCCAACTCGATTTTACAGTGAAAACTGCAGGAACTTCAAACCGGCACTAGGAAACAGACTGAGAAAGCAGAGAAAAAGTGTCTCCTGCAACCCGTTCCCTTGGTTCTAGATGAACGAACGTCTCTCCACTTGCTCAGTTCTGAGAGATAGGTGTGTGTGAAAGCCGTCCTTCACCTAGCTTGTTGGGAACACAAAGTTTATTTTCAGTTGCAAACTCCATTCCATACATATATATGGGGAGGTAGAAGCTCCAACTCGATTTTACAGTGAAAACTGCAGGAAGTTCAAACCGGCACTAGGAAACAGACTGAGAAAGCAGAGAAAAACTGTCTCCTGCAAACCGTTCCCTTGGTGCTAGATGAACGAACGTCTCTCCACTTGCTCAGTTCTGAGAGATAGGTGTGTGTGAAAGCCGTCCTTCACCTAGCTTCTTGGGAACACAAAGTTTCTTTTCAGTTGCAAACTCCATTCCATACATATATATGGGGAGGTACTAGCTCCAACTCGGTTTTACAGTGAAAACTGCAGAAACTTCAAACCGGCACTAGGAAACAGACTGAGAAAGCAGAGAAAAAGTGTCTCCTGCAACCCGTTCCCTTGGTGCTAGATGAACGAATGTCTCTCCACTTGCTCATTTCTGAGAGATAAGTGTGTGTGAAAGCCGTCCTTCACCTAGCTTGTTGGGAACACAAAGTTTCTTTTCAGTTGCAAACACCATTCCATACATATATAAGGAGAGGTACTAGCTCAAAATCGGTTTTACAGTGAAAACTGCAGGAACTTCAAACCAGCACTAGGAAACAGACTGAGAAAGCAGAGAAAAAGTGTCTCCTGCAACCCGTTCCCTTGGTGCTAGATGAACGAACGTCTCTCCACTTGCTCAGTTCTGAGAGATAAGTGTGTGTGAAAGCCGTCCTTCACCTAGCTTGTTGGGAACACAAAGTATCTTTTCAGTTGCAAACTCCATTCCATACATATATATGGGGAGGTCGAAGCTCCAACTCGGTTTTACAGTGAAAACTGCAGGAACTTCAAACCGGCACTAGGAAACAGACTGAGAAAGCAGAGAAAAAGTGTCTCCGGCTACCCGTTCCCTTGGTGCTAGATGAACGAACGACTCTCCACTTGCTCAGTTCTGAGAGATAACTGTGTGTGAAAGCCGTCCTTCACATAGCTTGTTGGGAACACAAAGTTTCTTTTCAGTTGCAAACTCCATTCCATACATATATACGGGGAGGTAGAAGCTCCAACTCGGTTTTACAGTGAAAACTGCAGGAACTTCAAATCGGCACTAGGAAACAGACTGAGAAAGCAGAGAAAATGTGTCTCCTGCAACCCGTTCCCTTGGTGCTAGATGAACGAACGTCTCTCCACTTGCTCAGTTCTGAGAGATAAGTGTGTGTGAAAGCCGTCCTTCACCTAGCTTGTTGGGAACACAAAGTTTCTTATCAGTTGCAAACTCCATTTCATACATATATATGGGGAGGTACTAGCTCAAAATCGGTTTTACAGTGAAAACTGCAGGAACTTAAAACCGGCACTAGGAAACAGACTGAGAAAGCAGAGAAAAAGTGTCTCCTGCAACCCGTTCCCTTGGTGCTAGATGAACGAACGTCTCTCCACTTGCTCAGTTCAGAGAGATAATTGTGTGTGAAAGCCGTCCTTCACCTAGCTTGTTGGGAACACAAAGTTTCTTTTCAGTTGCAAACTCCATTCCATACATATATATGGGGAGGTAGAAGCTCCAACTCGGTTTTACAGTGAAAACTGCAGGAACTTCAAACCGGCACTAGGAAACAGACTGAGAAAGCAGAGAAAAAGTGTCTCCTGCAACCAGTTCCCTTGGTGCTAGATGAACGAACGTCTCTCCACTTGCTCAGTTCTGAGAGATAAGTGTGTGTGAAAGCCGTCCTTCACCTAGCTTGTTGGGAACACAAAGTTTCTTTTCAGTTGCAATCTCTATTCCATACATATATATTGGGAGGTAGTAGCTCCAACTCGGTTTTACAGTGAAAACTGCAGGAACTTCAAACCGGCACTAGGAAACAGACTGAGAAAGCAGAGAAAAAGTGTCTCCTGCAACCCGTTCCCTTGGTGCTAGATGAACGAACGTCTCTCCACTTGCTCAGTTCTGAGAGATAGGTGTGTGTGAAAGCCGTCCTTCACCTAGCTTGTTGGGAACACAAAGTTTCTTTTCAGTTGCAAACTCCATTCCATACATATATATGGGGAGGTAGAAGCTCCAACTCGCTTTTACAGTTAAAACTGCAGGAACTTCAAACCGGCAATAGGAAACAGACTGAGAAAGCAGAGAAAAAGTGTCTCCTGCAACTCGTTCCCTTGGTGCTAGATGAACGAACGTCTCTCCACTTGCTCAGTTCTGAGAGATAAGTGTGTGTGAAAGCCGTACTTCACCTAGCTTGTTGGGAACACAAAGTTTCTTTTCAGTTGCAAACTGCATTCCATACATATATACGGGGAGGTAGAAGCTCCATCTCGGTTTTACAGTGAAAACTGCAGGAACTTCAAACCGGCACTAGGAAACAGACTGAGAAAGCAGAGAAAAAGTGTCTCCTGCAACCCGTTCCCTTGGTGCTAGATGAACGAACGTCTCTCCACTTGCTCAGTTCTGAGAGATAAGTGTGTGTGAAAGCCGTACTTCACCTAGCTTTTTGGGAACACAAAGTTTCTTTTCAGTTGCAAACTCCATTCCATACATATATATGGGGAGGTAGAAGCTCCAACTCGGTTTTACAGTGAAAACTGCAGGAACTTCAAACCGGCACTAGGAAACAGACTGAGAAAGCAGAGAAAAAGTGTCTCCTGCAACACGTTCCCTTGGTGCTAGATGAACGAACGTCTCTCCACTTGCTCAGTTCTGAGAGATAAGTGTGTGTGAATGCCGTCCTTCACACAGCTTGTTGGGAACACAAAGTTTCTTTTCAGTTGCAATCTCTATTCCATGCATATATATGGGGAGGTACTAGCTCCAACTCGGTTTTACAGTGAAAACTGCAGGAACTTCAAACCGGCACTAGGAAACAGACTGAGAAAGCAGAGAAAAAGTGTCTCCTGCAACCAGTTCCCTTGGTGCTAGATGAACGAACGTCTCTCCACTTGCTCAGTTCTGAGAGATAAGTGTGTGTGAAAGCCGTCCTTCAACTAGCTTGTTGGGAACACAAAGTTTCTTTTCAGTTGCTAACTGCATTCCATACATATATACGGGGAGGTAGAAGCTCCATCTCGGTTTTACAGTGAAAACTGCAGGAACTTCAAACCGGCACTAGGAAACAGACTGAGAAAGCAGAGAAAAAGTGTCTCCTGCAACCCGTTCCCTTGGTGCTAGATGAACGAACGTCTCTCCACTTGCTCAGTTCTGAGAGATAAGTGTGTGTGAAAGCCGTCCTTCACATAGCTTGTTGGGAACACAAAGTTTCTTTTCAGTTGCAATATCCATTCCATACATATATATGGGGAGGTAGAAGCTCCAAGTCGGTTTTACAGTGAAAACTGCAGGAACTTCAAACCGGCACTAGGAAAAAGACTGAGAAAGGAGAGAAAAAATGTCTCCTGCAACCCGTTCCCTTGGTGCTAGATGAACGAACGTCTCTCCACTTGCTCAGTTCTGAGAGATAGGTGTGTGTGAAAGCCGTCCTTCACCTAGCTTGTTGGGAACACAAAGTTTCTTTTCAGTTGCAAACTCCATTCCATACATATATATGGGGAGGTAGAAGCTCCAACTCGATTTTACAGTGAAAACTGCAGGAACTTCAAACCGGCACTAGGAAACAGACTGAGAAAGCAGAGAAAAAGTGTCTCCTGCAACCCGTTCCCTTGGTTCTAGATGAACGAACGTCTCTCCACTTGCTCAGTTCTGAGAGATAGGTGTGTGTGAAAGCCGTCCTTCACCTAGCTTGTTGGGAACACAAAGTTTATTTTCAGTTGCAAACTCCATTCCATACATATATATGGGGAGGTAGAAGCTCCAACTCGATTTTACAGTGAAAACTGCAGGAAGTTCAAACCGGCACTAGGAAACAGACTGAGAAAGCAGAGAAAAACTGTCTCCTGCAAACCGTTCCCTTGGTGCTAGATGAACGAACGTCTCTCCACTTGCTCAGTTCTGAGAGATAGGTGTGTGTGAAAGCCGTCCTTCACCTAGCTTGTTGGGAACACAAAGTTTCTTTTCAGTTGCAAACTCCATTCCATACATATATATGGGGAGGTACTAGCTCCAACTCGGTTTTACAGTGAAAACTGCAGGAACTTCAAACCGGCACTAGGAAACAGACTGAGAAAGCAGAGAAAAAGTGTCTCCTGCAACCCGTTCCCTTGGTGCTAGATGAACGAACGTCTCTCCACTTGCTCAGTTCTGAGAGATAAGTGTGTGTGAAAGCCGTCCTTCACCTAGCTTGTTGGGAACACAAAGTTTCTTTTCAGTTGCAAACACCATTCCATACATATATAAGGAGAGGTACTAGCTCAAAATCGGTTTTACAGTGAAAACTGCAGGAACTTCAAACCGGCACTAGGAAACAGACTGAGAAAGCAGAGAAAGAGTGTCTCCTGCAACCCGTTCCCTTGGTGCTAGATGAACGAACTTCTCTCCACTTGCTCAGTTCTGAGAGATAAGTGTGTGTGAAAGCCGTCCTTCACCTAGCTTGTTGGGAACACAAAGTATCTTTTCAGTTGCAAACTCCATTCCATACATATATATGGGGAGGTACTAGCTCCAACTCGGTTTTACAGTGAAAACTGCAGGAACTTCAAACCGGCACTAGGAAACAGACTGAGAAAGCAGAGAAAAAGTGTCTCCTGCAACCCGTTCCCTTGGTGCTAGATGAACGAACGTCTCTCCACTTGCTCATTTCTGAGAGATAAGTGTGTGTGAAAGCCGTCCTTCACCTAGCTTGTTGGGAACACAAAGTTTCTTTTCAGTTGCAAACACCATTCCATACATATATAAGGAGAGGTACTAGCTCAAAATCGGTTTTACAGTGAAAACTGCAGGAACTTCAAACCGGCACTAGGAAACAGACTGAGAAAGCAGAGAAAAAGTGTCTCCTGCAACCCGTTCCTTTGGTGCTAGATGAACGAACGTCTCTCCACTTGCTCAGTTCTGAGAGATAAGTGTGTGTGAAAGCCGTCCTTCACCTAGCTTGTTGGGAACACAAAGTATCTTTTCAGTTGCAAACTCCATTCCATACATATATATGGGGAGGTCGAAGCTCCAACTCGGTTTTACAGTGAAAACAGCAGGAACTTCAAACCGGCACTAGGAAACAGACTGAGAAAGCAGAGAAAAAGTGTCTCCGGCTACCCGTTTCCTTGGTGCTAGATGAACGAACGACTCTCCACTTGCTCAGTTCTGAGAGATAACTGTGTGTGAAAGCCGTCCTTCACATAGCTTGTTGGGAACACAAAGTTTCTTTTCAGTTGCAAACTCCATTCCATACATATATACGGGGAGGTAGAAGCTCCAACTCTGTTTTACAGTGAAAACTGCAGGAACTTCAAATCGGCACTAGGAAACAGACTGAGAAAGCAGAGAAAATGTGTCTCCTGCAACCCGTTCCCTTGGTGCTAGATGAACGAACGTCTCTCCACTTGCTCAGTTCTGAGAGATAAGTGTGTGTGAAAGCCGTCCTTCACCTAGCTTGTTGGGAACACAAAGTTTCTTATCAGTTGCAAACTCCATTTCATACATATATATGGGGAGGTACTAGCTCAAAATCGGTTTTACAGTGAAAACTGCAGGAACTTAAAACCGGCACTAGGAAACAGACTGAGAAAGCAGAGAAAAATTGTCTCCTGCAACCCGTTCAATTGTTGCTAGATGAACGAACGTCTCTCCACTTGCTCAGTTCTGAGAGATAGGTGTGTGTGAAAGCCGTCCTTCACCTAGATTGTTGGGAACACAAAGATTCTTTTCAGTTGCAAACTCCAATCCATACATATATATGGGGAGGTACTAGCTCCAACTCGGTTTTACAGTGAAAACTGCAGGAACTTCAAACCGGCACTAGGAAACAGACTGAGAAAGCAGAGAAAAAGTGTCTCCTGCAACCCGTTCCCTTGGTGCTAGATGAACGAACGTCTCTCCACTTGCTCAGTTCTGAGAGATAGGTGTGTGTGAAAGCCGTCCTTCACCTAGCTTGTTGGGAACACAAAGTTTGTTTTCAGTTGCAAACTCCATTCCATACATATATATGGGGAGGTAGAAGCTCCAACTCGGTTTTACAGTGAAAACTGCAGGAACTTCAAACCGGCACTAGGAAACAGACTGAGAAAGCAGAGAAAAAGTGTCTCCTGCAACCCGTTCCCTTGGTTCTAGATGAACGAACGTCTCTCCACTTGCTCAGTTCTGAGAGATAGGTGTGTGTGAAAGCCGTCCTTCACCTAGCTTGTTGGGAACACAAAGTTTCTTTTCAGTTGCAAACTCCATTCCATACATATATATGGGGAGGTAGAAGCTCCAACTCGATTTTACAGAGAAAACTGCAGGAAGTTCAAACCGGCACTAGGAAACAGACTGAGAAAGCACAGAAAAACTGTCTCCTGCAAACCGTTCCCTTGGTGCTAGATGAACGAACGTCTCTCCACTTGCTCAGTTCTGAGAGATAGGTGTGTGTGAAAGCCATCCTTCACCAAGCTTGTTGGGAACACAAAGTTTCTTTTCAGTTGCAAACTCCATTCCATACATATATATGGGGAGGTACTAGCTCCAACTCGGTTTTACAGTGAAAACTGCAGGAACTTCAAACCGGCACTAGGAAACAGACTGAGAAAGCAGAGAAAAAGTGTCTCCTGCAACCCGTTCCCTTGGTGCTAGATGAACGAACGTCTCTCCACTTGCTCAGTTCTGAGAGATAAGTGTGTGTGAAAGCCGTCCTTCACATAGCTTGTTGGGAACACAAAGTTTCTTTTCAGTTGCAAACACCATTCCATACATATATATGGGGAGGTACTAGCTCCAACTCGGTTTTACAGTGAAAACTGCAGGAACTTCAAACCGGCACTAGGAAACAGACTGAGAAAGCAGAGAAAAAGTGTCTCCTGCAACCCGTTCCCTTGGTGCTAGATGAACGAACGTCTCTCAACTTGCTCAGTTCTGAGAGATAGGTGTGTGTGAAAGCCGTCCTTCACCTAGCTTGTTGGGAACACAAAGTTTGTTTTCAGTTGCAAACTCCATTCCATACATATATATGGGGAGGTAGAAGCTCCAACTCGATTTTACAGTGAAAACTGCAGGAACTTCAAACCGGCACTAGGAAACAGACTGAGAAAGCAGAGAAAAAGTGTCTCCTGCAACCCGTTCCCTTGGTTCTAGATGAACGAACGTCTCTCCACTTGCTCAGTTCTGAGAGATAGGTGTGTGTGAAAGCCGTCCTTCACCTAGCTTGTTGGGAACACAAAGTTTATTTTCAGTTGCAAACTCCATTCCATACATATATATGGGGAGGTAGAAGCTCCAACTCGATTTTACAGTGAAAACTGCAGGAAGTTCAAACCGGCACTAGGAAACAGACTGAGAAAGCAGAGAAAAACTGTCTCCTGCAAACCGTTCCCTTGGTGCTAGATGAACGAACGTCTCTCCACTTGCTCAGTTCTGAGAGATAGGTGTGTGTGAAAGCCGTCCTTCACCTAGCTTGTTGGGAACACAAAGTTTCTTTTCAGTTGCAAACTCCATTCCATACATATATATGGGGAGGTACTAGCTCCAACTCGGTTTTACAGTGAAAACTGCAGGAACTTCAAACCGGCACTAGGAAACAGACTGAGAAAGCAGAGAAAAAGTGTCTCCTGCAACCCGTTCCCTTGGTGCTAGATGAACGAACGTCTCTCCACTTGCTCATTTCTGAGAGATAAGTGTGTGTGAAAGCCGTCCTTCACCTAGCTTGTTGGGAACACAAAGTTTCTTTTCAGTTGCAAACACCATTCCATACATATATAAGGAGAGGTACTAGCTCAAAATCGGTTTTACAGTGAAAACTGCAGGAACTTCAAACCGGCACTAGGAAACAGACTGAGAAAGCAGAGAAAAAGTGTCTCCTGCAACCCGTTCCCTTGGTGCTAGATGAACGAACGTCTCTCCACTTGCTCAGTTCTGAGAGATAAGTGTGTGTGAAAGCCGTCCTTCACCTAGCTTGTTGGGAACACAAAGTATCTTTTCAGTTGCAAACTCCATTCCATACATATATATGGGGTGGTCGAAGCTCCAACTCGGTTTTACAGTGAAAACTGCAGGAACTTCAAACCGGCACTAGGAAACAGACTGAGAAAGCAGAGAAAAAGTGTCTCCGGCTACCCGTTCCCTTGGTGCTAGATGAACGAACGACTCTCCACTTGCTCAGTTCTGAGAGATAACTGTGTGTGAAAGCCGTCCTTCACCTAGCTTGTTGGGAACACAAAGTTTCTTTTCAGTTGCAAACTCCATTCCATACATATATATGGGGAGGTAGAAGCTCCAACTCGGTTTTACATTGAAAACTGCAGGAACTTCAAACCGGCACTAGGAAACAGACTGAGAAAGCAGAGAAAAAGTGTCTCCTGCAACCCGTTCCCTTGGTGCTAGATGAACGAACGTCTCTCCACTTGCTCAGTTCTGAGAGATAAGTGTGTGTGAAAGCCGTCCTTCACCTAGCTTGTTGGGAACATAAAGTTTCTTTTCATTTGCAAACTCCATTTCATACATATATATGGGGAGGTACTAGCTCAAAATCGGTTTTACAGTGAAAACTGCAGGAACTTGAAACCGGCACTAGGAAACAGACTGAGAAAGCAGAGAAAAATTGTCTCCTGCAACCCGTTCCCTTGGTGCTAGATGAACGAACGTCTCTCCACTTGCTCAGTTCAGAGAGATAGGTGTGTGTGAAAGCCGTCCTTCACCTAGCTTGTTGGGAACACAAAGTTTCTTTTCAGTTGCAAACTCCATTCCATTCATATATATGGGGAGGTAGAAGCTCCAACTCGGTTTTACAGTGAAAACTGCAGGAACTTCAAACCGGCACTAGGAAACAGACTGAGAAAGCAGAGAAATAGTGTCTCCTGCAACCCGTTCCCTTGGTGCTAGATGAACGAACGTCTCTCCACTTGCTCAGTTCTGAGAGATAGGTGTGTGTGAAAGCCGTCCTTCACCTAGCTTGTTGGGAACACAAAGTTTGTTTTCAGTTGCAAACTCCATTCCATACATATATATGGGGAGGTAGAAGCTCCAACTCGGTTTTACAGTGAAAACTGCAGTAACTTCAAACCGGCACTAGGAAACAGACTGAGAAAGCAGAGAAAAAGTGTCTCCTGCAACCCGTTCCCTTGGTTTTAGATGAACCAACGTCTCTCCACTTGCTCAGTTCTGAGAGATAGGTGTGTGTGAAAGCCGTCCTTCACCTAGCTTGTTGGGAACACAAAGTTTATTTTCAGTTGCAAACTCCATTCCATACATATATATGGGGAGGTAGAAGCTCCAACTCGGTTTTACAGTGAAAACTGCAGGAAGTTAAAACCGGCACTAGGAAACAGACTGAGAAAGCAGAGAAAAAGTGTCTCCTGCAACCCGTTCCCTTGGTGCTAGATGAACGAACGTCTCTCCACTTGCTCAGTTCTGAGAGATAAGTGTGTGTGAAAGCCGTCCTTCACCTAGCTTGTTGGGAACACAAAGTTTCTTTTCAGTTGCAAACTCCATTCCATACATATATATGGGGAGGTACTAGCTCCAACTCGGTTTTACAGTGAAAACTGCAGGAACTTCAAACTGGCACTAGGAAACAGACTGAGAAAGCAGAGAAAAAGTGTCTCCTGCAAACCGTTCCCTTGGTGCTAGATGAACGAATGTCTCTCCACTTGCTCAGTTCTGAGAGATAAGTGTGTGTGAAAGCCGTCCTTCACCTAGCTTGCTGGGAACACAAAGTTTCTTTTCAGTTGCAAACACCATTCCATACATATATATGGGGAGGTACTAGCTCCAACTCGGTTTTACAGTGAAAACTGCAGGAACTTCAAACCGGCACTAGGAAACAGACTGAGAAAGCAGAGAAAAAGTGTCTCCTGCAACCCGTTCCCTTGGTGCTAGATGAACGAACGTCTCTCCACTTGCTCAGTTCTGAGAGATAAGTGTGTGTGAAAGCCGTCCTTCACCTAGCTTGTTGGGAACACAAAGTATCTTTTCAGTTGCAAACTCCATTCCATACATATATATGGGGAGGTCGAATCTCCAACTCGGTTTTACAGTGAAAACTGCAGGAACTTCAAACCGGCACTAGGAAACAGACTGAGAAAGCAGAGAAAAAGTGTCTCCGGCTACCCGTTCCCTTGGTGCTAGATGAACGAACGACTCTCCACTTGCTCAGTTCTGAGAGATAACTGTGTGTGAAAGCCGTCCTTCACATAGCTTGTTGGGAACACAAAGTTTCTTTTCAGTTGCAAACTCCATTCCATACATATATACGGGGAGGTAGAAGCTCCAACTCGGTTTTACAGTGAAAACTGCAGGAACTTCAAATCGGCACTAGGAAACAGACTGAGAATGCAGAGAAAAAGTGTCTCCTGCAACCCGTTCCCTTGGTGCTAGATGAACGAACGTCTCTCCACTTGCTCAGTTCTGAGGGATAAGTGTGTGTGAAAGCCGTCCTTCACCTAGCTTGTTGGGAACACAAAGTTTCTTATCAGTTGCAAACTCCATTTCATACATATATATGGGGAGGTACTAGCTCAAAATCGGTTTTACAGTGAAAACTGCAGGAACTTAAAACCGGCACTAGGAAACAGACAGAGAATGCAGAGAAAAATTGTCTCCTGCAACCCGTTCAATTGTTGCTAGATGAACGAACGTCTCTCCACTTGCTCAGTTCTGAGAGATAGGTGTGTGTGAAAGCCGTCCTTCACCTAGCTTGTTGGGAACACAAAGATTCTTTTCAGTTGCAAACTCCATTCCATTCATATATATGGGTAGGTAGAAGCTCCAACTCGGTTTTACAGTGAAAACTGCAGGAACTTCAAACCGGCACTAGGAAACAGACTGAGAAAGCAGAGAAAAAGTGTCTCCTGCAACCCGTTCCCTTGGTGCTAGATGAACGAACGTCTCTCCACTTGCTCAGTTCTGAGAGATAGGTGTGTGTGAAAGCCGTCCTTCACCTAGCTTGTTGGGAACACAAAGTTTCTTTTCAGTTGCAAACTCCATTCCATACATATATATGGGGAGGTAGAAGCTCCAACTCGGTTTTACAGTGAAAACTGCAGGAACTTCAAACCGGCACTAGGAAACAGACTGAGAATGCAGAGAAAAAGTGTCTCCTGCAACCCGTTCCCTTGGTGCTAGATGAACGAACGTCTCTCCACTTGCTCAGTTCTGAGAGATAAGTGTGTGTGAAAGCCGTCCTTCACCTAGCTTGTTGGGAACACAAAGTTTCTTTTCAGTTGCAAACTCCATTCCATACATATATATGGGGAGGTAGAAGCTCCAACTCGGTTTTACAGTGAAAACTGCAGGAACTTCAAACCGGCACTAGGAAACAGACTGAGAAAGAAGAGAAAAATTGTCTCCTGCAACCCGTTCCCTTGGTGCTAGATGAACGAACGTCTCTCCACTTGCTCAGTTCTGAGAGATAGGTGTGTGTGAAAGCCGTCCTTCACCTAGCTTGTTGGGAACACAAAGTTTGTTTTCAGTTGCAAACTCCATTCTATACATATATATGGGGAGTTAGAAGCTCCAACTCGGTTTTACAGTGAAAACTGAAGTAACTTCAAACCGGCACTAAGAAACAGACTGAGAAAGGAGAGAAAAAGTGTCTCCTGCAACCCGTTCCCTTGGTTCTAGATGAACGAACGTCTCTCCACTTGCTCAGTTCTGAGATATTGGTGTGTGTGAAAGCCGTCCTTCACCTAGCTTGTTGGGAACACAAAGTTTATTTTCAGTTGCAAACTCCATTCCATTCATATATATGGGGAGGTAGAAGCTCCAACTCGATTTTACAGTGAAAACTGCAGGAAGTTCAAACCGGCACTAGGAAACAGACTGAGAAAGCAGAGAAAAAGTGTCTCCTGCAACCCGTTCCCTTGGTGCTAGATGAACGAACGTCTCTCCACTTGCTCAGTTCTGAGAGATAGGTGTGTGTGAAAGCCGTCCTTCACCTAGCTTGTTGGGAACACAAAGTTTCTTTTCAGTTGCAAACTCCATTCCATACATATATATGGGGAGGTAGAAGCTCCAACTCGGTTTTACAGTGAAAACAGCAGGAAGTTCAAACCGGCACTAGGAAACAGACTGAGAAAGCAGAGAAAATGTGTCTCCTGCAACCCGTTCCCTTGGTGCTAGATGAACGAACGTCTCTCCACTTGCTCAGTTCTGAGAGACATGTGTGTGTGAAAGCCGTCCTTCACCTAGCTTGTTGGGAACACAAAGTTTCTTTTCAGTTGCAAACTCCATTCCATACATATATATGGGGAGGTACTAGCTCCAACTCGGTTTTACAGTGAAAACTGCAGGAACTTCAAACCGGCACTAGGAAACAGACTGAGAAAGCAGAGAAAAAGTGTCTCCTGCAACCCGTTCCCTTGGTGCTAGATGAACGAACGTCTCTCCACTTGCTCAGTTCTGAGAGATAAGTGTGTGTGAAAGCCGTCCTTCACCTAGCTTGTTGGGAACACAAAGTTTCTTTTCAGTTGCAAACTCCATTCCATACATATATATGGGGAGGTACTAGCTCCAACTCGGTTTTACAGTGAAAACTGCAGGAACTTCAAACCGGCACTATGAAACAGACTGAGAATGCAGAGAAAAAGTTTCTCCTGCATCCCGTTCCCTTGGTTCTAGATGTACGAACGTCTCTCCACTTGCTCAGTTCTGAGAGATAGTTGTGTGTGAAAGCCGAACTTCACCTAGCTTGTTGGGAACACAAAGTTTCTTTTCAGTTGCAAACTCCATTCCATACATATATATGGGGAGGTACTAGCTCCAACTCGGTTTTACAGTGAAAACTGCAGTAACTTCAAACCGGCACTAGGAAACAGACTGAGAAAGCAGAGAAAAAGTGTCTACTGCAAACCGTTCCCTTGGTGCTAGATGAACGATCGTCTCTCCTCTTGCTCAGTTCTGAGAGATAGGTGTGTGTGAAAGCCGTCCTTCAACTAGCTTGTTGGGAACACAAAGTTTCTTTTCAGTTGCAAACTCCATTCCATACATATATATGGGGAGGTACTAGCTCCAACTCGGTTTTACAGTGAAAACTGCAGGAACTTCAAACTGGCACTAGGAAACAGACTGAGAAAGCAGAGAAAAAGTGTCTCCTGCAACCCGTTCCCTTGGTGCTAGATGAACGAATGTCTCTCCACTTGCTCAGTTCTGAGAGATAAGTGTGTGTGAAAGCCGTCCTTCACCTAGCTTGCTGGGAACACAAAGTTTCTTTTCAGTTGCAAACTCCATTCCATACATATATATGGGGAGGTACTAGCTCCAACTCGGTTTTACACTGAAAACTGCAGTAACTTCAAACCGGCACTAGGAAACAGACTGAGAAAGCAGAGAAAAAGTGTCTCCTGCAACCCGTTCCCTTGGTGCTAGATGAACGAACGTCTCTCCACTTGCTCAGTTCTGAGAGATAAGTGTGTGTGAAAGCCGTCCTTCACCTAGCTTGTTGGGAACACAAAGTATCTTTTCAGTTGCAAACTCCATTCCATATATTTATATGGGGAGGTCGAATCTCCAACTCGGTTTTACAGTGAAAACTGCAGGAACTTCAAACCGGCACTAGGAAACAGACTGAGAAAGCAGAGAAAAAGTGTCTCCGGCTACCCGTTCCCTTGGTGCTAGATGAACGAACGACTCTCCACTTGCTCAGTTCTGAGAGATAACTGTGTGTGAAAGCCGTCCTTCACATAGCTTGTTGGGAACACAAAGATTCTTTTCAGTTGCAAACTCCATTCCATTCATATATATGGGTAGGTAGAAGCTCCAACTCGGTTTTACAGTGAAAACTGCAGGAACTTCAAACCGGCACTAGGAAACAGACTGAGAAAGCAGAGAAAAAGTGTCTCCTGCAACCCGTTCCCTTGGTGCTAGATGAACGAACGTCTCTCCACTTGCTCAGTTCTGAGAGATAGGTGTGTGTGAAAGCCGTCCTTCACCTAGCTTGTTGGGAACACAAAGTTTCTTTTCAGTTGCAAACTCCATTCCATACATATATATGGGGAGGTAGAAGCTCCAACTCGGTTTTACAGTGAAAACTGCAGGAACTTCAAACCGGCACTAGGAAACAGACTGAGAATGCAGAGAAAAAGTGTCTCCTGCAACCCGTTCCCTTGGTGCTAGATGAACGAACGTCTCTCCACTTGCTCAGTTCTGAGAGATAAGTGTGTGTGAAAGCCGTCCTTCACCTAGCTTGTTGGGAACACAAAGTTTCTTTTCAGTTGCAAACTCCATTCCATACATATATATGGGGAGGTAGAAGCTCCAACTCGGTTTTACAGTGAAAACTGCAGGAACTTCAAACCGGCACTAGGAAACAGACTGAGAAAGAAGAGAAAAATTGTCTCCTGCAACCCGTTCCCTTGGTGCTAGATGAACGAACGTCTCTCCACTTGCTCAGTTCTGAGAGATAGGTGTGTGTGAAAGCCGTCCTTCACCTAGCTTGTTGGGAACACAAAGTTTGTTTTCAGTTGCAAACTCCATTCTATACATATATATGGGGAGGTAGAAGCTCCAACTCGGTTTTACAGTGAAAACTGAAGTAACTTCAAACCGGCACTAAGAAACAGACTGAGAAAGGAGAGAAAAAGTGTCTCCTGCAACCCGTTCCCTTGGTTCTAGATGAACGAACGTCTCTCCACTTGCTCAGTTCTGAGATATTGGTGTGTGTGAAAGCCGTCCTTCACCTAGCTTGTTGGGAACACAAAGTTTATTTTCAGTTGCAAACTCCATTCCATTCATATATATGGGGAGGTAGAAGCTCCAACTCGATTTTACAGTGAAAACTGCAGGAAGTTCAAACCGGCACTAGGAAACAGACTGAGAAAGCAGAGAAAAAGTGTCTCCTGCAACCCGTTCCCTTGGTGCTAGATGAACGAACGTCTCTCCACTTGCTCAGTTCTGAGAGATAGGTGTGTGTGAAAGCCGTCCTTCACCTAGCTTGTTGGGAACACAAAGTTTCTTTTCAGTTGCAAACTCCATTCCATACATATATATGGGGAGGTAGAAGCTCCAACTCGGTTTTACAGTGAAAACAGCAGGAAGTTCAAACCGGCACTAGGAAACAGACTGAGAAAGCAGAGAAAATGTGTCTCCTGCAACCCGTTCCCTTGGTGCTAGATGAACGAACGTCTCTCCACTTGCTCAGTTCTGAGAGACATGTGTGTGTGAAAGCCGTCCTTCACCTAGCTTGTTGGGAACACAAAGTTTCTTTTCAGTTGCAAACTCCATTCCATACATATATATGGGGAGGTACTAGCTCCAACTCGGTTTTACAGTGAAAACTGCAGGAACTTCAAACCGGCACTAGGAAACAGACTGAGAAAGCAGAGAAAAAGTGTCTCCTGCAACCCGTTCCTTTGGTGCTAGATGAACGATCGTCTCTCCACTTGCTCAGTTCTGAGAGATAAGTGTGTGTGAAAGCCGTCCTTCACCTAGCTTGTTGGGAACACAAAGTTTCTTTTCAGTTGCAAACTCCATTCCATACATATATATGGGGAGGTACTAGCTCCAACTCGGTTTTACAGTGAAAACTGCAGGAACTTCAAACCGGCACTATGAAACAGACTGAGAATGCAGAGAAAAAGTTTCTCCTGCATCCCGTTCCCTTGGTTCTAGATGTACGAACGTCTCTCCACTTGCTCAGTTCTGAGAGATAGTTGTGTGTGAAAGCCGAACTTCACCTAGCTTGTTGGGAACACAAAGTTTCTTTTCAGTTGCAAACTCCATTCCATACATATATATGGGGAGGTAGTAGCTCCAACTCGGTTTTACAGTGAAAACTGCAGTAACTTCAAACCGGCACTAGGAAACAGACTGAGAAAGCAGAGAAAAAGTGTCTACTGCAAACCGTTCCCTTGGTGCTAGATGAACGATCGTCTCTCCTCTTGCTCAGTTCTGAGAGATAGGTGTATGTGAAAGCCGTCCTTCACCTAGCTTGTTGGGAACACAAAGATTCTTTTCAGTTGCAAACTCCATTCCATACATATATATATGGAGGTACTAGCTCCAACTCGGTTTTACAGTGAAAACTGGAGGAACTTCAAACCGGCACTAGGAAACAGACTGAGAAAGCAGAGAAAAAGTGTCTCCTGCAACCCGTTCCCTTGGTGCTAGATGAACGAACGTCTGTCCGCTTGCTCAGTTCTGAGAGATAAGTGTGTGTGAAAGCCGTCCTTCACCTAGCTTGTTGGGAACACAAAGTATCTTTTCAGTTGCAAACTCCATTCCATACATATATATGGGGAGGTAGAAGCTCCAACTCGGTTTTACAGTGAAAACTGCAGGAACTTCAAACCGGCACTAGGAAACAGACTGAGAAAGCAGAGAAAAAGTGTCTCCTGCAACCCGTTCCATTGGTTCTAGATGAACGAACGTCTCTCCTCTTGCTCAGTTCTGAGAGATAGGTGTGTGTGAAAGCCGTTCTTCACCTAGCTTGTTGGGAACACAAAGTTTCTTTTCAGTTGCAAACTCCATTCCATACATATATATGGGGAGGTAGAAGCTCCAACTCGGTTTTACAGTGAAAACTGCAGGAACTTCAAACCGGCACTAGGAAACAGACTGAGAAAGCAGAGAAAAAGTGTCTCCTGCAACCCGTTCCCTAGGTGCTAGATGAACGAACGTCTCTCCACTTGCTCAGTTCTGAGAGATAAGTGTGTGTGAAAGCCGTCCTTCACCTAGCTTGTTGGGAACACAAAGTTTCTTTTCAGTTGCAAACTCCATTCCATACATATATATGGGGAGGTAGAAGCTCCAACTCGGTTTTACAGTGAAAACTGCAGGAACTTCAAACCGGCACTAGGAAACAGACTGAGAAAGAAGAGAAAATGTGTCTCCTGCAACCCGTTCCCTTGTTGCTAGATGAACGAACGTCTCTCCACTTGCTCAGTTCTGAGAGATAAGTGTGTTTGAAAGCCGTCCTTCACCTAGCTTGTTGGGAAAACAAAGTTTCGTTTCAGTTGCAAACTCCATTTCATACATATATATGGGGAGGTAGAAGCTCCAACTCGGTTTTATAGTGAAAACTGCAGGAACTTCAAACCGGCACTAGGAAACAGACTGAGAAAGCAGAGAAAAAGTGTCTCCTGCAACCCGTTCCCTTGGTGCTAGATGAACGAACGTCTCTCCACTTGCTCACTTCTGAGAGATAATTGTGTGTGAAAGCCGTCCTTCACCTAGCTTGTTGGGAACACAAAGTTTCTTTTCAGTTGCAAACTCCATTCCATACATATATATGGGGAGGTAGAAGCTCCAACTCGGTTTTACAGTGAAAACTGCAGGAACTTCAAACCGGCACTAGGAAACAGACTGAGAAAGCAGAGAAAAAGTGTCTCCTGCAACCCGTTCCCTTGGTGCTAGATGAACGAACGTCTCTCCACTTGCTCAGTTCAGAGAGATAATTGTGTGTGAAAGCCGTCCTTCACCTAGCTTGTTGGGAACACAAAGTTTCTTTTCAGTTGCAAACTCCATTCCATACATATATATGGGGAGGTAGAAGCTCCAACTCGGTTTTACAGTGAAAACTGCAGGAACTTCAAACCGGCACTAGGAAACAGACTGAGAAAGCAGAGAAAAAGTGTCTCCTGCAACCAGTTCCCTTGGTGCTAGATGAACGAACGTCTCTCCACTTGCTCAGTTCTGAGAGATAAGTGTGTGTGAAAGCCGTACTTCACCTAGCTTGTTGGGAACACAAAGTTTCTTTTCAGTTGCAAACTCCATTCCATACATATATATGGGGAGGTAGAAGCTCCAACTCGGTTTTACAGTGAAAACTGCAGGAACTTCAAACCGGCACTAGGAAACAGACTGAGAAAGCAGAGAAAAAGTGTCTCCTGCAACACGGTCCCTTGGTGCTAGATGAACGAACGTCTCTCCACTTGCTCAGTTCTGAGAGATAAGTGTGTGTGAATGCCGTCCTTCACACAGCTTGTTGGGAACACAAAGTTTCTTTTCAGTTGCAATCTCTATTCCATGCATATATATGGGGAGGTACTAGCTCCAACTCGGTTTTACAGTAAAAACTGCAGGAACTTCAAACCGGCACTAGGAAACAGACTGAGAAAGCAGAGAAAAAGTGTCTCCTGCAACCAGTTCCCTTGGTGCTAGATGAACGAACGTCTCTCCACTTGCTCAGTTCTGAGAGATAAGTGTGTGTGAAAGCCGTCCTTCAACTAGCTTGTTGGGAACACAAAGTTTCTTTTCAGTTGCAAACTGCATTCCATACATATATACGGGGAGGTAGAAGCTCCATCTCGGTTTTACAGTGAAAACTGCAGGAACTTCAAACCGGCACTAGGAAACAGACTGAGAAAGCAGAGAAAAAGTGTCTCCTGCAACCCGTTCCCTTGGTGCTAGATGAACGAACGTCTCTCCACTTGCTCAGTTCTGAGAGATAAGTGTGTGTGAAAGCCGTCCTTCACATAGCTTGTTGGGAACACAAAGTTTCTTTTCAGTTGCAATATCCATTCCATACATATATATGGGGAGGTAGAAGCTCCAACTCGGTTTTACAGTGAAAACTGCAGGAACTTCAAACCGGCACTAGGAAACAGACTGAGAAAGGAGAGAAAAAATGTCTCCTGCAACCCGTTCCCTTGGTGCTAGATGAACGAACGTCTCTCCACTTGCTCAGTTCTGAGAGATAGGTGTGTGTGAAAGCCGTGCTTCACCTAGCTTGTTGGGAACACAAAGTTTCTTTTCAGTTGCAAACTCCATTCCATACATATATATGGGGAGGTAGAAGCTCCAACTCGGTTTTACAGTGAAAACTGCAGGAACTTCAAACCGGCACTAGGAAACAGTCTTAGAAAGCAGAGAAAAAGTGTCTCCTGCAACCCGTTCCCTTGGTGCTAGATGAACGAACGTCTCTCCACTTGCTCAGTTCTGAGAGATAAGTGTGTGTGAAAGCCGTCCTTCACTTATCTTGTTTGGAACACAAAGTTTCTTTTCAGTTGCAAACTCCATTCCATACATATATATGGGGAGGTAGAAGCTCCAACTCGGTTTTACAGTGAAAACTGCAGGAACTTCAAACCGGCACTAGGAAACAGACTGAGAAAGCAGAGAAAAAGTCTCTCCTGCAACCCGTTTTCTTGGTGCTAGATGAACGAACGTCTCTCCACTTGCTCAGTTCTGAGAGATAAGTGTGTGTGAAAGCCGTCCTTCACCTAGCTTTTTGGGAACACAAAGTTTCTTTTCAGTAGCAAACTCCATTCCCTACATATATATGGGGAGGTAGAAGCTCCAAATCGGTTTTACAGTGAAAACTGCAGGAACTTCAAACCGGCACTAGGAAACAGACTGAGAAAGCAGAGAAAAAGTGTCTCCTGCAACCCGTTCCCTTGGTGCTAGATGAACGAACGTCTCTCCACTTGCTCAGTTCTGAGAGATAAGTGTGTGTGAAAGCCGTCCTTCAACTAGCTTGTTGGGAACACAAAGTTTCTTTTCAGTTGCAAACTCCATTCCGTACATATATATTGGGATGTAGAAGCTCCAACTCGGTTTTACAGTGAAAACTGCAAGAACTTCAAACCGGCACTAAGAAACAGACTTAGAAAGCAGAGAAAATGTGTCCACTGCAACCCGTTCCCTCGGTGCTAGATGAACGAACGTCTCTCCACTTGCTCAGTTCTGAGAGATAAGTTTGTGTGAAAGCCGTCCTTCACTTAGCTTGTAGGGAACACACTTTTTCTTTTCAGTTGCAATCTCCATTCCATACATATATATGGGGAGGTACTAGCTCCAACTCGGTTTTACATTGAAAACTGCAGGAACTTCAAACCGGAACTAGGAAACAGACTGAGAAAGCAGAGAAAAAGTGTCTCCTGCAACCCGTTCCCTTGGTGCTAGATGAACGAACGTCTCTCCACTTGCTCAGTTCTGAGAGATAAGTGTGTGTGAAAGCCGTTCTTCACCTAGCTTGTTGGGAACACAAACTTTCTTTTTAGTTGCAAACTCCATTCCATACATATATATGGGGAGGTACTAGCTCCAACTCGGTTTTACAGTGAAAACTGCAGGATCTTCAAACCGGCACTAGGAAACAGACTGAGAAAGCAGAGAAAAAGTGTCTCTTGCAACCCGTTCCCTTGGTGCTAGATTAACGAACGTCTCTCCACTTGCTCAGTTCTGAGAGATAAGTGTGTGTGAAAGCCGTCCTTCACCTAGCTTGTTTTTGAACACAAAGATTCTTTTCAGTTGCAAACTCCATTCCATACATATATATGGGGAGGTAGAAGATCCAAAGCAGTTTTACAGTGAAAACTGCAGGAACTTCAAACCGGCACTAGGAAACAGACTGAGAAAGCAGAGAAAAAGTGTCTCCTGCAACCCGTTCCCTTGGTGCTAGATGAACGAACGTCTCTCCACTTGCTCAGTTCTGAGAGATAAGTGTGTGTGAAAGCCGTCCTTCACCTAGCTTGTTGGGAACACAAAGTTTCTTTTCAGTTGCAAACTCCATTCCATACATATATATGGGGAGGTAGAATCTCCAACTCGGTTTTACAGTGAAAACTGCAGGAACTTCAAACCGGCACTAGGAAGCAGACTGAGAAAGCAGAGAAACAGTGTCCCTTGCAACCCGTTCCCTTGGTGCTAGATGAATGAACGTCTCTCCACTTGCTCAGTTCTGAGAGATATGTGTGTGTGAAAGCCGTCCTTCACCAAGCTTGTTGGGAACACAAAGTTTGTTTTCAGTTGCAAACTCCATTCCATACATATATATGGGGAGGTAGAAGCTCCAAATCAATTTTACAGTGAAAACTGCAGGAACTTCAAACCGGCACTAGGAAACAGACTGAGAAAGCAGAGAAAAAGTGTCTCCTGCAACCCGTTCCCTTGGTGCTAGATGAACGAACGTCTCTCCACTTGCTCAGTTCTGAGAGATAAGTGTGTGTGAAAGCCGTCCTTCACCTAGCTTGTTGGGAACACAAAGTTTCTTTTCAGTTGCAAACTCCATTCCATACATATATATGGGGAGGTAGAATCTCCAACTCGATTTTACAGTGAAAACTGCAGGAACTTCAAACCGGCACTAGAAAACAGACTGAGAAAGCAGAGAAAAAGTGTCTAATGCAACCCGTTCCCTTGGTGCTAGATGAACGAACGTCTCACCACTTGCTCAGTTCTGAGAGATAAGGGTGTGTGAAAGCCGTCCTTCACCTAGCTTGTTGGGAACACAAACTTTCTTTTCAGTTGCAAACTCCATTCCATACATATATATGGGGAGGTAGAAGCTCCAACTCGGTTTTACAGTGAAAACTGCAGGAACTTCAAAAAGGCACTAGGAAACAGACTGAGAAAGCAGAGAAAAAGTGTCTCCTGCAAACCGTTCCCTTGGTGCTAGATGAACGAACGTCTCTCCACTTGCTCAGTTCTGAGAGATAAGTGTGTGTGAAAGCCGTCCTTCACCTAGCTTGTTGGGAACACAAATTTTCTTTTCAGTTGCAAACTCCATTCCATACATTTATATGGGGAGGTAGAAACTCCAACTCGGTTTTACAGTGTAAACTGCAGGAACTTCAAACCGGCACTAGAAAACAGACTGAGAAAACAGAGAAAAAGTGTCTCCTGCAACCCGTTCCCTTGGTGCTACGTGAACGAACGTCTCTCCACTTGCTCAGTTCTGAGAGATAAGTGTGTGTGAAAGCCGTCCTTCACCTAGCTTGTTGGGAACACAAACTTTCTTTTCAGTTGCAAACTCCATTCCTTACATATATATGGGGAGGTAGAAGCTCCAACTCGGTTTTACAGTGAAAACTGCAGGAAATTCAAACCGGCACTAGGAAACAGACTGAGAAAGCAGAGAAAAAGTGTCACCTGCAACCCGTTCCCTTGGTGCTAGATGAACGAACGTCTCTCCACTTGCTCAGTTCTGAGAGATAAGTGTGTGTGAAAGCCGTCCTTCACCTAGCTTGTTGGGAACACAAAGATTCTTTTCAGTTGCAAACTCCATTCCATACATATATATGGGGAGGTACTAGCTCCAACTCGGTTTTACAGTGAAAACTGCAGGAACTTCAAACCGGCACTAGGAAACAGACTGAGAAAGCAGAGAAAAAGTGTCTCCTGCAACCCGTTCCCTTGGTGCTAGATGAACGAACGTCTCTCCACTTGCTCAGTTCTGAGAGATAAGTGTGTGTGAAAGCCGTCCTTCAACTAGCTTGATGAGAACACAAAGTTTCTTTTCAGTTGCAAACTCCATTCCATACATATATATGGGGAGGTACTAGCTCCAACTCGGTTTTACAGTGAAAACTGCAGGAACTTCAAACCGGCACTAGGAAACAGACTGAGAAAGCAGAGAAATAGTGTCTCCTGCAACCCGTTCCCTTGGTGCTAGATGAACGAACGTCTCTCCATTTGATCTGTTCTGAGAGATAAGTGTGTGTGAAAGCCGCCTTCACCTAGATTGTTGGGAACACAAAGTTTCTTTTCAGTTGCAAACTCCATTCCATACATATATAAGGGGAGGAAGAAGCTCCAAATCGATTTTACAGTGAAAACTGCAGGAACTTCAAACCGGCACTAGGAAACAGACTGAGAAAGCCGAGAAAAAGTGTCTTCTGCAACCCGTTCCCTTGGTGCTAGATGAACGAACGTCTCTCCACTTGCTCAGTTCTGAGAGATAAGTGTGTGTGAAAGCCGTCCTTCACGTAGCTTGTTGGGAACACAAAGTTTCTTTTCAGTTGCAAACTCCATTCCATACATATATAAGGGGAGGTAGAAGCTCCAACTCGGTTTTACACTGAAAACTGCAGGAACTTCAAACCGGCACTAGGAAACAGACTGAGAAAGCAGAGAAAAAGTGTCTCCTGCAACCCGTTCCCTTGGTGCTAGATGAACGAACGTCTCTCCACTTGCTCAGTTCTGAGAGATAAATGTGTGTGAAAGCCGTCCTTCACCTAGCTTGTTGGGAACACAAAGTTTCTTTTCAGTTGCAAACTCCATTCCATACATATATATGGGGAGGTAGAAGCTCCAACACGGTTTTACAGTGAAAACTGCAGGAACTTCAAACCGGCACTAGGAAACAGACTGAGAAGCAGAGAAAAAGTGTCTCCTGCAACTCGTTCCCTTGGTGCTAGATGAACGAACGTCTCTCCACTTGCTCAGTTCTGAGAGATAAGTGTGTGTGAAAGCCGTCCTTCACCTCGCTTGTTGGGAACACAAAGTTTCTTTTCATTTGCAAACTCCATTCCATACATATATATGGGGAGGTAGAAGCTCCAACTCGTTTTTACAGTGAAAACTGGAGGAACTTCAAACCGGCACTAGGAAACAGACTGAGAAAGCAGAGAAAAAGTGTCTCCTGCAACCCGTTCCCTTGGTGCTAGATGAACGAACGTCTCTACACTTGCTCAGTTCTGAGAGATAAGTGTGTGTGAAAGCCGTCCATCACCTAGCTTGTTGGGAACACAAACTTTCTTTTCAGTTGCAAACTCCATTCCATACATATATATGGAGAGGTACTAGCTCCAACTCGGTTTTACAGTGAAAACTGCAGGAACTTCAAACCGGCACTAGGAAACAGACTGAGAAAGCAGAGAAAAAGTGTCTCCCGCAACCACGTCCCTTGGTTTTAGATGAACGAACGTCTCTCCACTTGCTCAGTTCTGAGAGATAAGTGTGTGTGAAAGCCGTCCTTCACCTATCTTGTTGGGAAAACAAAGTTTCTTTTCAGTTGCAAACTCCATTCCATACATATATATGGGGAGGTAGAAGCTCCAACTCGGTTTTACAGTGAAAACTGCAGGAACTTCAAACCGGCACTAGGAAACAGACTGAGAAAGCAGAGAAAAAGTGTCTCCTGCAACCCGTTCCCTTGGTGCTAGATGAACGAACGTCTCTCCACTTGCTCAGTTCTGAGAGATAAGTGTGTGTGAAAGCCGGCCTTCACCTAGCTTGTTGGGAACACAAAGTTTCTTTTCAGTTGCAAACTCCATTCCATACATATATATGGGGAGGTACTAGCTCCAACACGGTTTTACAGTGAAAACTGCAGGAACATCAAACCGGCACTAGGAAACAGACTGAGAAAGCAGAGAAAAAGTGTCTCCTGCAACCCGTTCCCTTGGTGCTAGATGAACGAACGTCTCTCCACTTGCTCAGTTCTGAGAGATAAGTGTGTGTGAAAGCCGTCCTTCACCTAGCTTTTTGGGAACACAAACTTTCTTTTCAGTTGCAAACTCCATTCCATACATATATATGGGGAGGTAGAAGCTCCAACTCGGTTTTACAGTGAAAACTGCAGGAACTTCAAACCGGCACTAGGAAACAGACTGAGAATGCAGAGAAAAAGTGTCTCCTGCAACCCATTCCCTTGGTGCTAGATGAACGAATGTCTCTCCACTTGCTCAGTTCTGAGAGATAAGTGTGTGTGAAAGCCTTCCTTCACCTAGCTTGTTGGGAACACAAAGTTTCTTTTCAGTTGCAAACTCCATTCCATACATATATATGGGGAGGTACTAGCTCCAACTCGGTTTTACAGTGAAAACTGCAGGAACTTCAAACCGGCACTAGGAAACAGACTGAGAAAACTGAGAAAAAGTGTCTCCTGCAACCCGTTCCCTTGG
The DNA here is from genome assembly GCF_048773025.1 of Camelus bactrianus. Lineage (NCBI taxonomy): Eukaryota > Metazoa > Chordata > Mammalia > Artiodactyla > Camelidae > Camelus > Camelus bactrianus. The sequence goes on along the minus strand of NC_133539.1, from coordinate 135,662,802 downwards.
TGCTAGATGAACGAACGTCTCTCCACTTGCTCAGTTCTGAGAGATAATTGTGTGTGAAAGCCGTCCTTCACCTAGCTTGTTGGGAACACAAACTTTCTTTTCAGTTGCAAACTCCATTCCATACATATATATGGGGAGGTAGAAGCTCCAACTCGGTTTTACAGTGAAAACTGCAGGAACTTCAAACCGGCACTAGGAAACAGACTGAGAAAGCAGAGAAAAAGTGTCTCCTGCAACCCGTTCCCTTGGTGCTAGATGAACGAACTTCTCTCCACTTGCTCAGTTCTGAGAGATAAGTGTGTGTGAAAGCCGTCCTTCACCTAGCTTGTTGGGAACACAAAGTTTCTTTTCAGTTGCAAACTCCATTCCATACATATATATGGGGAGGTACTAGCTCCAACTCGGTTTTACAGTGAAAACTGCAGGAACTTCAAACCGGCACTAGGAAACAGACTGAGAAAGCAGAGAAAAAGTGTCTCCTGTAACCCGTTCCCTTGGTGCTAGATGAACGAACGTCTCTCCACTTGCTCAGTTCTGAGAGATAGGTGTGTGTGAAAGCCGTCCTTCAACTAGCTTGTTGGGAACACAAAGATTCTTTTCAGTTGCAAACTCCATTCCATACATATATATGGGGAGGTACTAGCTCCAACTCGGTTTTACAGTGAAAACTGCAGGAACTTCAAACCGGCACTAGGAAACAGACTGAGAAAGCAGAGAAAAAGTGTCTCCTGCAACCCGTTCCCTTGGTGCTAGATGAACGAACGTCTCTCCACTTGCTCAGTTCTGAGAGATAGGTGTGTGTGAAAGCCGTCCTTGAACTATCTTGTTGGGAACACCAAGTTTCTTTTCAGTTGCAAACTCCATTCCATACATATATATGGGGAGGAAGAAACTCCAACTCTGTTTTACAGTGAAAACTGCAGGAACTTCAAACAGGCACTAGGAAACAGAATGAGAAAGCAGAGAAAAGTGTCTCCTGCTACCCGTTCATTTGGTGCTAGATGAACGAACGTCTATCCACATGGTCAGTTCTGAGAGATAAGTGTGTGTGAAAGCCGTCCTTCTGCAAGCTTGTTTGGAACACAAAGTTTCTTTTCAGTTGCAAACTCCTCTCCATACATATATATGGGGAAGTACTAGTTCCAAATCTGTTTTACAGTGAAAACTACAGGAACTTCAAACCGGCAGTAGGAAAAAGACTGAGAAACGAGAGTAAAAGATACACCTGCAACCCGTTCCCTTTGGTCTAGATGAACGAACGTCTCTCCACTTGCTCAGTTCTAAGAGATAAGTGTGTGTGAAAGCCGTCCTTCACCTAGCTTGTTGGGAACACAAAGTTTCTTTTCAGTTGCAATCTCCATTCCATACATATATATGGGGAGGTACTAGCTCCAACTCGGTTTTACAGTGAAAACTGCAGGAAATTCAAACCGGCACTAGGAAACAGACTGAGAAAGCAGAGAAAAAGTGTCTCCTGCTACCCGTTCCCTTGGTGCTAGATGAACGAACGTCTCTCCACTTGCTCAGTTCTGAGAGATAAGTGTGTGTGAAAGCCGTCCTTCACCTAGCTTGTTGGGAACACAAAGTTTCTTTTCAGTTGCAAACTCCATTCCATACATATATATGGGGAGGTAGAAGCTCCAACTCGGTTTTACAGTGAAAACTGCAGGAACTTCAAACCGGCACTAGGAAACAGACTGAGAAAGCAGAGAAAAGTGTTTATTGCAAACCGTTCCCTTGGTGCTAGATGAACGAACGTCTCTCCACTTGCTCAGTTCTGAGAGATAAGTGTGTGTGAAAGCCATCCTTCATCTAGCTTGTTGGGAACACAAAGTTTCTTTTCAGTTGCAAACTCCATTCCATACATATATATGGGGAGGTAGAAGCTCCAACTCGGTTTTACAGTGAAAACTGCAGGAACTTCAAACCGGCACTAGGAAACAGACTGAGAAAGCAGAGAAAAAGTGTCTCCTGCAACCCGTTCCCTTGGTGCTAGATGAACGAACGTCTCTCCACTTGCTCAGTTCTGAGAGATATTTGTGTGTGAAAGCCGTCCTTCACCTAGCTTGTTGGGAACACTAAGATTCTTTTCAGTTGCAAACTCCATTCCATACATATATATGGGGAGGTACTAGCTCCAACTCTGTTTTACAGTGAAAACTGCAGGAACTTCAAACCGGCACTAGGAAACAGACTGAGAATGCAGAGAAAAAGTGTCTCCAGCAACCCGTTCCCTTGGTGCTAGATGAACGAACGTCTCTCCACTTGCTCAGTTCTGAGAGATAAGTGTGTATGAAAGCCGTCCTTCAACTAGCTTGATGGGAACACAAAGTTTCTTTTCAGTTGCAAACTCCATTCCATACATATATATGGGGAGGTACTAGCTCCAACTCGGTTTTACAGTGAAAACTGCAGGAACTTCAAACCGGCACTAGGAAACAGACTGAGAAAGCAGAGAAAAAGTGTCTCCTGCAACCCGTTCCCTTGGTGCTAGATGAACGAACGTCTCTCCACTTGATCTGTTCTGAGAGATAGGTGTGTGTGAAAGCCGTACTTCACCTAGCTTGTTGGGAACACAAAGTTTCTTTTCAGTTGCAAACTCCATTCCATATATATATAAGGGGAGGAAGAAGCTCCAAATCGGTTTTACAGTGAAAACTGCAGGAATTTCAAACCGGCACTAGGAAACAGACTGAGAAAGCAGAGAAAAAGTGTCTTCTGCAACCCGTTCCCTTGGTGCTAGATGAACGAACGTCTCTCCACTTGCTCAGTTCTGAGAGATAAGTGTGTGTGAAAGCCGTCCTTCACCTAGCTTGTTGGGAACACAAAGTTTCTTTTCAGTTGCAAACTCCATTCCATACATATATAAGGGGAGGTAGAAGCTCCAACTCTGTGTTACACTGAAAACTGCAGGAACTTCAAACCGGCACTAGGAAACAGACTGAGAAAGCAGAGAAAAAGTGTCTCCTGCAACCCGTTCCCTTGGTGCTAGATGAACGAACGTCTCTACACTTGCTCAGTTCTGAGAGATAAGTGTGTGTGAAAGCCGTCCTTCACCTAGCTTGTTGGGAACACAAAGTTTCTTTTCAGTTGCAAACTCCATTCCATACATATATATGGGGAGGTAGAAGCTCCAACACGGTTTTAAAGTGAAAAATGCAGGAACTTCAAACCGGCACTAGGAAACAGACTGAGAAAGCAGAGAAAAAGTGTCTCCTGCAACTCGTTCCCTTGGTGCTAGATGAACGAACGTCTCTCCACTTGCTCAGTTCTGAGAGATAAGTGTGTGTGAAAGCCGTTCTTCACCTCGCTTGTTGGGAACACAAAGTTTCTTTTCAGTTGCAAACTCCATTCCATACATATATATGGGGAGGTAGAAGCTCCAACTCGGTTTTACAGTGAAAACTGCAGGAACTTCAAACCGGCACTAGGAAACAGACTGAGAAAGCAGAGAAAAAGTGTCTCCTGCAACCCGTTCCCTTGGTGCTAGATGAACGAACGTCTCTCCACTTGCTCAGTTCTGAGAGATAAGTGTGTGTGAAAGCCGGCGTTCACCTAGCTTGTTGGGAACACAAAGTTTCTTTTCAGTTGCAAACTCCATTCCATACATATATATGGGGAGGTACTAGCTCCAACTCGGTTTTACAGTGAAAACTGCAGGAACTTCAAACCGGCACTAGGAAACAGACTGAGAAAGCAGAGAAAAAGTGTCTCCTGCAACCCGTTCCCTTGGTGCTAGATGAACGAACGTCTCTCCACTTGCTCAGTTCTGAGAGATAAGTGTGTGTGAAAGCCGTCCTTCACCTAGCTTGTTGGGAACACAAACTTTCTTTTCAGTTGCAAACTCCATTCCATACATATATATGGGGAGGTAGAAGCTCCAACTCGGTTTTACAGTGAAAACTGCAGGAACTTCAAACCGGCACTAGGAAACAGACTGAGAATGCAGAGAAAAAGTGTCTCCTGCAACCCGTTCCCTTGGTGCTAGATGAACGAACGTCTCTCCACTTGCTAAGTTCTGAGATATAAGTGTGTGTGAAAGCCGTCCTTCACCTAGCTTGTTGGGAACACAAAGTTTCTTTTCAGTTGCAAACTCCATTCCATACATATATATGGGGAGGTACTAGCTCCAACTCGGTTTTACAGTGAAAATTGCAGGAACTTCAAACCGGCACTAGGAAACAGACTGAGAAAACAGAGAAAAAGTGTCTCCTGCAACCCGTTCCCTTGGTGCTAGATGAACGAACGTCTCTCCACTTGCTCAGTTCTGAGAGGTAAGTGTGTGTGAAAGCCGTCCTTCACCTAGCTTGTTGGGAACACAAAGTTTCTTTTCAGTTGCAAACTACATTCCATACATATATATGGGGAGGTAGAAGCTCCAACTCGGTTTTACAGTGAAAACTGCAGGAACTTCAAACCGGCACTAGGAAACAGACTGAGAAAGCAGAGAAAAAGTGTCTCCTGCAACCCGTTCCCTTGGTGCTAGATGAACGAACGTCTCTCCACTTGCTCAGTTCTGAGAGATAAGTGTGTGTGAAAGCCGTCCTTCACCTAGCTTGTTGGGAACACAAAGTTTCTTTTCAGTTGCAAACTCCATTCCATACATATATATGGGGAGGTACTAGCTCCAACTCGGTTTTACAGTGAAAACTGCAGGAACTTCAAACCGGCACTAGGAAACAGACTGAGAAAGCAGTGAAAAAGTGTCTCCTGCAACCCGTTCCCTTGGTGCTAGATGAACGAACGTCTCTCCACTTGCTCAGTTCTGAGAGATAGGTGTGTGTGAAAGCCGTCCTTCAACTAGCTTGTTGGGAACACAAAGTTTCTTTTCAGTTGCAAACTCCATTCCATACATATATATGGGGAGGTACTAGCTCCAACTCTGTTTTACAGTGAAAACTGCAGGAACTTCAAACCGGCACTAGGAAACAGACTGAGAAAGCAGAGAAAAAGTGTCTCCTGCAACCCGTTCCCTTGGTGCTAGATGAACGAACGTCTCTCCACTTGCTCAGTTCTGAGAGATAGGTGTGTGTGAAAGCCGTTCTTGAACTATCTTGTTGGGAACACAAAGTTTCTTTTCAGTTGCAAACTCCATTCCATACATATATATGGGGAGGAAGAAGCTCCAACTCTGTTTTACAGTGAAAACTGCAGGAACTTCAAACAGGCACTAGGAAACTGACTGAGAAAGCAGAGAAAAAGTGTCTCCTGCTTCCCGTTCATTTGGTGCTAGATGAACGAACGTCTATCCACATGGTCAGTTCTGAGAGATAAATGTGTGTGAAAGCCGTCCTTCTGCAAGCTTGTTTGGAACACAAAGTTTCTTTTCAGTTGCAAACTCCACTCCATACATATATATGGGGAAGTACTAGTTCCAAATCTGTTTTACAGTGAAAACTACAGGAACTTCAAACCGGCAGTAGGAAAAAGACTGAGAAACGAGAGTAAAAGATTCTCCTGCAACCCGTTCCCTTTGGTCTAGATGAACGAACGTCTCTCCACTTGCTCAGTTCTAAGAGATAAGTGTGTGTGAAAGCCGTCCTTCACCTAGCTTGTTGGGAACACAAAGTTTCTTTTCAGTTGCAATCTCCATTCCATACATATATATGGGGAGGTACTTGCTCCAAGTCGGTTTTACAGTGAAAACTGCAGGAAATTCAAACCGGCACTAGGAAACAGACTGAGAAAGCAGAGAAAAAGTGTCTCCTGCTACCCGTTCCCTTGGTGCTAGATGAACGAACGTCTCTCCACTTGCTCAGTTCTGAGGGATAAGTGTGTGTGAAAGCCGTCCTTCACCTAGCTTGTTGGGAACACAAAGTTTCTTTTCAGTTGCAAACTCCATTCCATACATATATATGGGGAGGTAGAAGCTCCAACTCGATTTTACAGTGAAAACTGCAGGAACTTCAAACCGGCACTAGGAAACAGACTGAGAAAGCAGAGAAAAGTGTCTAATACAACCCGTTCCTTTGGTGCTAGATGAACGAACGTCTCGCCACTTGCTCAGTTCTGAGAGATAAGTGTGTGTGAAAGCCGTCCTTCACCTAGCTTGTTGGGAACACAAAGTTTCTTTTCAGTTGCAAACTCCATTCCATACATATATATGGGGAGGTAGAAGCTCCAACTCGGTTTTACAGTGAAAACAGCAGGAACTTCAAACCGGCACTAGGAAAAAGACTGAGAAAGCAGAGAAAAGTGTCTCCTGCAACCCGATCCCTTGGTGCTAGATGAACGAACGTCTCTCCACTTGCTCAGTTCTGAGAGATAAGTGTGTGTGAAAGCCGTCCTTCACCTAGCATGTTGGAAACACAAAGTTTCTTTTCAGTTGCAAACTCCATTCCATACATATATAAGGGGAGGTAGAATCTCCAACTCGCTTTTACAGTGAAAACTGCAGGAACTTCAAACCGGCACTAGGAAACAGACTGAGAAAGCAGAGAAAAAGTGTCTCCTGCAACCCGTTCCCTTGGTGCTAGATGAACGAACGTCTCTCCACTTGCTCAGTTCTGAGAAATAAGTGTGTGTGAAAGCCGTCCTTCACCTAGCTTGTTGGGAACACAAAGTTTCCTTTCAGTTGCAAACTCCATTCCATACATATATATGGGGAGGTAGAAGCTCCAACTCGGTTTTACTGTGAAAACTGCAGGAACTTCAAACCGGCACTAGGAAACAGACTGAGAAAGCAGAGAAAATGTGTCTCCTGTAACCCGTTCCCTTGGTGCTAGATGAACGAACGTCTCTCCACTTGCTCAGTTCTGAGAGATAAGTGTGTGTGAAAGCCGTCCTTCACCTAGCTTGTTGGGAACACAAAGTTTCTTTTCAGTTGCAAACTACATTCCATACATATATAAGGGGAGGTAGAAGCTCCAACTCGGTTTTACAGTGAAAACTGCAGGAACTTCAAACAGGCACTAGGAAACAGACTGAGAAAGCAGAGAAAAAGTGTCTCCTGCAACCCGTTCCCTTGGTGCTAGATGAACGAACGTCTCTCCACTTGCTCAGTTCTGAGAGATAGTTGTGTGTGAAAGCCGTCCTTCACCTAGCTTGTTGGGAACACAAGTTTCTTTTCAGTTGCCAACTCCATTCCATACATATATATGGGGAGGTAGAAGCTACAACTCGGTTTTACAGTGAAAACTGCAGGAACTTCAAACCGGCACTAGGATACAGACTGAGAAAGCAGAGAAAAAGTGTCTCCTGCAACCCGTTCCCTTGGTGCTAGATGAACGAACGTCTCTCCACTTGCTCAGTTCTGAGAGATAGGTGTGTGTGAAAGCCGTCCTTCACCTAGCTTTTTGGGAACACAAAGTTTCTTTTCAGTTGCAAACTCCACTCCATACATATATATGGGTAAGTACAAGTTCCAAATCTGTTTTACAGTGAAAACTACAGGAACTTCAAACCGGCAGTAGGAAAAAGACTGAGAAACCAGAGTAAAAGTTTCTCCTGCAACCCGTTCCCTTTGGTCTAGATGAACGAACGTCTCTCCACTTGCTCAGTTCTGAGAGATAGGTGTGTGTGAAAGCCGTCCTTCACCTAGCTTGTTGGGAACACAAACTTTCTTTTCAGTTGCAAACTCCATTCCATACATATATATGGGGAGGTAGAAGCTCCAACTCGGTTTTACAGTGAAAACTGCAGGAACTTCAAACCGGCACTAGGAAACAGACTGAGAATGCAGAGAAAAAGTGTCTCCTGCAACCCGTTCCCTTGGTGCTAGATGAACGAACGTCTATCCACTTGCTCAGTTCTGAGATATAAGTGTGTGTGAAAGCCGTCCTTCACCTAGCTTGATGGGAACACAAAGTTTCTTTTCAGTTGCAAACTCCATTCCATACATATATATGGGGAGGTACTAGCTCCAACTCGGTTTTACAGTGAAAACTGCAGGAACTTCAAAACGGCACTGGGAAACAGACTGAGAAAACAGAGAAAAAGTGTCTCCTGCAACCCGTTCCCTTGGTGCTAGATGAACGAACGTCTCTCCACTTGCTCAGTTCTGAGAGATAATTGTGTGTGAAAGCCGTCCTTCACCTAGCTTGTTGGGAACACAAAGTTTCTTTTCAGTTGCAAACTCCATTCCATACATATATATGGGGAGGTAGAAGCTCCAACTCGGTTTTACAGTGAAAACTGCAGGAACTTCAAACCGGCACTAGGAAACAGACTGAGAAAGCAGAGAAAAAGTGTCTCCTGCAACCCGTTCCCTTGTTGGTAGATGAACGAACGTCTCTCCACTTGCTCAGTTCTGAGAGATAAGTGTGTGTGAAAGCCGTCCTTCACCTAGCTTGTTGGGAACACAAAGTTTCTTTTCAGTTGCAAACTCCATTCCATACATATATATGGGGAGGTACTAGCTCCAACTCGGTTTTACAGTGAAAACTGCAGGAACTTCAAACCGGCACTAGGAAACAGACTGAGAAAGCAGAGAAAAAGTGTCTCCTGCAACCCGTTCCCTTGGTGCTAGATGAACGAACGTCTCTCCACTTGCTCAGTTCTGAGAGATAGGTGTGTGTGAAAGCCGTCCTTCACCTAGCTTGTTGGGAACACAAAGTTTCTTTTCAGTTGCAAACTCCATTCCATACATATATATGGGGAGGTGCTAGCTCCAACTCGGTTTTACAGTGAAAACTGCAGGAACTTCAAACCGGCACTAGGAAACAGACTGAGAAAGCAGAGAATAAGTGTCTCCTGCAACCCGTTCCCTTTGTGCTAGATGAACGAACGTCTCTCCTCTTGCTCAGTTCTGAGAGATAAGTGTGTGTGAAAGCCGTCCTTCACCTAGCTTGTTGGGTACACAAAGTTTCTTTTCAGTTGCTATCTCCATTCCATACATATATATGGGGAGGTACTAGCTCCAACTCGGTTTTACAGTGAAAACTGCAGGAACTTCCAACCGGCACTAGGAAACAGACTGAGGAAGCAGAGAAAAAGTGTCTCCTGCAACCCGTTCCCTTGGTGCTAGATGAACGAACGTCTCTCCACTTGCTCACTTCTGAGAGATAGGTGTGTGTGAAAGCCGTCCTTCACCTAGCTTGTTGGGAACACAAAGTTTCTTTTCAGTTGCAAACTCCATTCCAAACATATATATGGGGAGGTAGAAGCTCCAACTCGGTTTTACAGTGAAAACAGCAGGAACTTCAAACCGGCACTAGGAAACAGACTGAGAAAGCAGAGAAAAGTGTCTCCTGCAACCCGATCCCTTGGTGCTAGATGAACGAACGTCTCTCCACTTGCTCAGTTCTGAGAGATAAGTGTGTGTGAAAGCCGTCCTTCACCTAGCATGTTGGAAACACAAAGTTTCTTTTCAGTTGCAAACTCCATTCCATACATATATAAGGGGAGGTAGAATCTCCAACTCGCTTTTACAGTGTAAACTGCAGGAACTTCAAACCGGCACTAGGAAACAGACTGAGAAAGCAGAGAAAAAGTGTCTCCTGCAACCCGTTCCCTTGGTCCTAGATGAACGAACGTCTCTCCACTTGCTCAGTTCTGAGAGATAGGTGTGTGTGAAAGCCGTCCTTCACCTAGCTTGTTGGGAACACAAAGTTTCTTGTCAGTTGCAAACTCCAATCCATACATATATATGGGGAAGTACAAGTTCCAAATCTGTTTTACAGTGAAAACTACAGGAACTTCAAACCGGCAGTAGGAAAAAGACTGAGAAACCAGAGTAAAAGATTCTCCTGCAACCCGTTCCCTTTGGTCTAGATGAACGAACGTCTCTCCACTTGCTCAGTTCTGAGAGATGTGTGTGTGTGAAAGCCGTCCTTCACCTAGCTTGTTGGGAACACAAACTTTCTTTTCAGTTGCAAACTCCATTCCATACATATATATGGGGAGGTAGAAGCTCCAACTCGGTTTTACAGTGAAAACTGCAGGAACTTCAAACCGGCACTAGGAAACAGACTGAGAATGCAGAGAAAAAGTGTCTCCTGCAACCCGTTCCCTTGGTGCTAGATGAACGAACGTCTCTCCACTTGCTCAGTTCTGAGATATAAGTGTGTGTGAAAGCCGTCCTTCACCTAGCTTGTTGGGAACACAAAGTTTCTTTTCACTTGCAAACTCCATTCCATACATATATATGGGGAGGTACTAGCTCCAACTCGGTTTTACAGTGAAAACTGCAGGAACTTCAAAACGGCACTAGGAAACAGACTGAGAAAACAGAGAAAAAGTGTCTCCTGCAACCCGTTCCCTTGGTGCTAGATGAACGAACGTCTCTCCACTTGCTCAGTTCTGAGAGATAATTGTGTGTGAAAGCCGTCCTTCACCTAGCTTGTTGGGAACACAAAGTTTCTTTTCAGTTGCAAACTCCATTCCATACATATATATGGGGAGGTAGAAGCTCCAACTCGGTTTTACAGTGAAAACTGCAGGAACTTCAAACCGGCACTAGGAAACAGACTGAGAAAGCAGAGAAAAAGTGTCTCCTGCAACCCGTTCCCTTGGTGCTAGATGAACGAACGTCTCTCCACTTGCTCAGTTCTGAGAGATAAGTGTGTGTGAAAGCCGTCCTTCACCAAGCTTGTTGGGAACACAAAGTTTCTTTTCAGTTGCAAACTCCATTCCATACATATATATGGTGAGGTACTAGCTCCAACTCGGTTTTACAGTGAAAACTGCAGGATCTTCAAATCGGCACTAGGAAACAGACTGAGAAAGCAGAGAAAAAGTGTCTCCTGCAACCCGTTCCCTTGGTGCTAGATGAACGAACGTCTCTCCACTTGCTCAGTTCTGACAGATAGGTGTGTGTGAAAGCCGTCCTTCACCTAGCTTGTTGGGAACACAAAGTTTCTTTTCAGTTGCAAACTCCATTCCATACATATATATGGGGAGGTACTAGCTCCAACTCGGTTTAACAGTGAAAACTGCAGGAACTTCAAACCGGCACTAGGAAACAGACTGAGAAAGCAGAGAAAAAGTGTCTCCTGCAACCCGTTCCCTTGGTGCTAGATGAACGAACGTCTCTCCACTTGCTCATTTCTGAGAGATAGGTGTGTGTGAAAGCCGTCCTTGAACTATCTTGTTGGGAACACAAAGTTTCTTTTCAGTTGCAAACTCCATTCCATACATATATATGGGGAGGAAGAAGCTCCAACTCGGTTTTACACTTAAAACTGCAGGAACTTCAAACAGGCACTAGGAAACAGACTGAGAAAGCAGAGAAAAAGTGTCTCCTGCTACCCGTTCATTTGGTGCTAGATGAACGAACCTCTATCCACATGGTCAGTTCTGAGAGATAAGTGTGTGTGAAAGCCGTCCTTCTGCAAGCTTGTTTGGAACACAAAGTTCCTTTTCAGTTGCAAACTCCACTCCATACATATATATGGGGAAGTACTAGTACCAAATCTGTTTTACAGTGAAAACTACAGGAACTTCAAACCGGCAGTAGGAAAAAGACTGAGAAACGAGAGTAAAAGATTCTCCTGCAACCCGTTCCCTTTGGTCTAGATGAACGAACGTCTCTCCACTTGCTCAGTTCTGAGAGATGTGTGTGTGTGAAAGCCGTCCTTCACCTAGCTTGTTGGGAACACAAACTTTCTTTTCAGTTGCAAACTCCATTCCATACATATATATGGGGAGGTAGAAGCTCCAACTCGGTTTTACAGTGAAAACTGCAGGAACTTCAAACCGGCACTAGGAAACAGACTGAGAAAGCAGAGAAAAAGTGTCTCCTGCAACCCGTTAAATTGGTGCTAGATGAACGAACGTCTCTCCACTTGCTCAGTTCTGAGAGATAGGTGTGTGTGAAAGCCGTACTTGAACTATCTTGTTGGGAACACAAAGTTTCTTTTCAGTTGCAAACTCCATTCCATACATATATATGGGGAGGAAGAAGCTCCAACTCGGTTTTACACTTAAAACTGCAGGAACTTCAAACAGGCACTAGGAAACAGACTGAGAAAGCAGAGAAAAAGTGTCTCCTGCTACCCGTTCATTTGGTGCTAGATGAACGAACGTCTATCCACATGGTCAGTTCTGAGAGATAAGTGTGTGTGAAAGCCGTCCTTCTGCAAGCTTGTTTGGAACACAAAGTTCCTTTTCAGTTGCAAACTCCACTCCATACATATATATGGGGAAGTACTAGTACCAAATCTGTTTTACAGTGAAATCTACAGGAACTTCAAACCGGCAGTAGGAATTAGACTGAGAAACGAGAGTAAAAGATTCTCCTGCAACCCGTTCCCTTTGGTCTAGATGAACGAACGTCTCTCCACTTGCTCAGTTCTGAGAGATGTGTGTGTGTGAAAGCCGTCCTTCACCTAGCTTGTTGGGAACACAAACTTTCTTTTCAGTTGCAAACTCCATTCCATACATATATATGGGGAGGTAGAAGCTCCAACTCGGTTTTACAGTGAAAACTGCAGGAACTTCAAACCGGCACTAGGAAACAGAATGAGAATGCAGAGAAAAAGTGTCTCCTGCAACCCGTTCCCTTGGTGCTAGATGAACGAACGTCTCTCCACTTGCTCAGTTCTGAGATATAAGTGTGTGTGAAAGCCGTCCTTCACCTAGCTTGTTGGGAACACAAAGTTTCTTTTCAGTTGCAAACTCCATTCCATCCATATATATGGGGAGGTACTAGCTCCAACTCGGTTTTACAGTGAAAACTGCAGGAACTTCAAACCGGCACTAGGAAACAGACTGAGATAACAGAGAAAAAGTGTCTCCTGCAACCCGTTCCCTTGGTGCTAGATGAACGAACGTCTCTCCACTTGCTCAGTTCTGAGAGATAATTGTGTGTGAAAGCCGTCCTTCACCTAGCTTGTGGGGAACACAAACTTTCTTTTCAGTTGCAAACTCCATTCCATACATATATATGGGGAGGTAGAAGCTCCAACTCGGTTTTACAGTGAAAACTGCAGGAACTTCAAACCGGCACTAGGAAACAGACTGAGAAAGCAGAGAAAAAGTGTCTCCTGCAACCCGTTCCCTTGGTGCTAGATGAACGAACGTCTCTCCACTTGCTCAGTTCTGAGAGATAAGTGTGTGTGAAAGCCGTCCTTCACCTAGCTTGTTGGGAACACAAAGTTTCTTTTCAGTTGCAAACTCCATTCCATACATATATATGGTGAGGTACTAGCTCCAACTCGGTTTTACAGTGAAAACTGCAGGAACTTCAAACCGGCACTAGGAAACAGACTGAGAAAGCAGAGAAAAAGTGTCTCCTGCAACCCGTTCCCTTGGTGCTAGATGAACGAACGTCTCTCCACTTGCTCAGTTCTGACAGATAGGTGTCTGTGAAAGCCGTCCTTCACCTAGCTTGTTGGGAACACAAAGTTTCTTTTCAGTTGCAAACTCCATTCCATACATATATATGGGGAGGAAGAAGCTCCAACTCGGTTTTACACTTAAAACTGCAGGAACTTCAAACAGGCACTAGGAAACAGACTGAGAAAGCAGAGAAAAAGTGTCTCCTGCTACCCGTTCTTTTGTTGCTAGATGAACGAACGTCTATCCACATGGTCAGTTCTGAGAGATAAGTGTGTGTGAAAGCCGTCCTTCTGCAAGCTTGTTTGGAACACAAAGTTCCTTTTCAGTTGCAAACTCCACTCCATACATATATATGGGGAAGTACTAGTACCAAATCTGTTTTACAGTGAAAACTACAGGAACTTCAAACCGGCAGTAGGAAAAAGACTGAGAAACGAGAGTAAAAGATTCTCCTGCAACCCGTTCCCTTTGGTCTAGATGAACGAACGTCTCTCCACTTGCTCAGTTCTGAGAGATAAGTGTGTGTGAAAGCCGTCCTTCACCTAGCTTGTTGGGAACACAAAGTTTCTTTTCAGTTGCAATCTCCATTCCATACATATATATGGGGAGGTACTAGCTCCAAGTCGGTTTTACAGTGAAAACTGCAGGAACTTCAAACCGGCACTAGGAAACAGACTGAGAAAGCAGAGAAAAAGTGTCTCCTGCTACCCGTTCCCTTGGTGCTAGATGAACGAACGTCTCTCCACTTGCTCAGTTCTGAGAGATAAGTGTGTGTGAAAGCCGTCCTTCACCTAGCTTGTTGGGAACACAAAGTTTCTTTTCAGTTGCAAACTACATTCCATACATATATAAGGGGAGGTAGAAGCTCCAACTCGGTTTTACAGTGAAAACTGCAGGAACTTCAAACCGGCACTAGGAAACAGACTGAGAAAGCAGAGAAAAAGTGTCTCCTGCAACCCGTTCCCTTGGTGCTAGATGAACGAACGTCTCTCCACTTGCTCAGTTCTGAGAGATAAGTGTGTGTGAAAGCCGTCCTTCACCTAGCTTGTTGGGAACACAAAGTTTCTTTTCAGTTGCAATCTCCATTCCATACATATATATGGGGAGGTACTAGCTCCAACTCGGTTTTACACTGAAAACTGCAGGAAATTCAAACCGGCACTAGGAAACAGACTGAGAAAGCAGAGAAAAAGTGTCTCCTGCAAACCGTTCCCTTGGTGCTAGATGAACGAACGTCTCTCCACTTGCTCAGTTCTGAGAGATAAGTGTGTGTGAAAGCCGTCCTTCACCTAGCTTGTTGGGAACACAAAGTTTCTTTTCAGTTGCTATCTCCATTCCATACATATATATGGGGAGGTACTAGCTCCAACTCGGTTTTACAGTGAAAACTGCAGGAACTTCAAACCGGCACTAGGAAACAGACTGAGGAAGCAGAGAAAAAGTGTGTCCTGCAACCCGTTCCCTTGGTGCTAGATGAACGAACGTCTCTCCACTTGCTCAGTTCTGAGAGATAAGTGTGTGTGAAAGCCGTCCTTCACCTAGCTTATTCTGAACACAAACTTTCTCTTCAGTTGCAAACTCCATTCCATACATATATATGGGGAGGTACTAGCTCCAACACGTTTTTACAGTGAAAACTGCAGGAACTTCAAACCGGCACTAGGAAACAGACTGAGAAAGCAGAGAAAAAGTGTCTCCTGCAACCCGTTCCCTTGGTGCTAGATGAACGAACGTCTCTCCACTTGCTCAGTTCTGAGAGATAGGTGTGTGTGAAAGCCGTCCTTCACCTAGCTTGTTGGGAACACAAAGTTTCTTTTCAGTTGCAATCTCCATTCCATACATATATATGGGGAGGTACTAGCTCCAACACGTTTTTACAGTGAAAACTGCAGGAACTTCAAACCGGCACTAGGAAACAGACTGAGAAATCAGAGAAAAAGTGTCTCCTGCAAACCGTTCCCTTGGTGCTAGATGAACGAACGTCTCTCCTCTTGCTCAGTTCTGAGAGATAAGTGTGTGTGAAAGCCGCCCTTCACCTAGCTTGTTGGGAACACAAAGTTTCTTTTCAGTTGCTATCTCCATTCCATACATATATATGGGGAGGTACTAGCTCCAACTCGGTTTTACAGTGAAAACTGCAGGAACTACAAACCGGCACTAGAAAACAGACTGAGGAAGCAGAGAAAAAGTGTCTCCTGCAACCCGTTCCCTTGGTGCTAGATGAACGAACGTCTCTCCACTTGCTCACTTCTGAGAGATAGGTGTGTGTGAAAGCCGTCCTTCACCTAGATTGTTGGGAACACAAAGTTTTTTTTCAGTTGCAAACTCCATTCCATACATATATATGGGGAGGTAGAAGCTCCAACTCGGTTTTACAGTGAAAACAGCAGGAACTTCAAAACGGCACTAGGAAACAGAATGAGAAAGCAGCGAAAAGTGTCTCCTGCAACCCGATCACTTGGTGCTAGATGAACGAACGTCTCTCCACTTGCTCAGTTCTGAGAGATAAGTGTGTGTGAAAGCCTTCCTTCACCTAGCATGTTGGAAACACAAAGTTTCTTTTCAGTTGCAAACTCCATTCCATACATATATAAGGGGAGGTAGAATCTCCAACTCGCTTTTACAGTGAGAACTGCAGGAACTTCAAACCGGCACTAGGAAACAGACTGAGAAAGCAGAGGAAAAGTGTCTCCTGCAACCCGTTCCCTTGGTGCTAGATGAACGAACGTCTCTCCACTTGCTCAGTTCTGAGAGATAAGTGTGTGTGAAAGCCGTCCTTCACCTAGCTTGTTGGGAACACAAAGTTTCTTTTCAGTTGCAATCTCCATTCCATAAATATATATGGGGAGGTACTAGCTCCAAGTCGGTTTTACAGTGAAAACTGCAGGAACTTCAAACCGGCACTAGGAAACAGACTGAGAAAGCAGAGAAAAAGTGTCTCCTGCTACCCGTTCCCTTGGTGCTAGATGAACGAACGTCTCTCCACTTGCTCAGTTCTGAGAGATATGTGTGTGTGAAAGCCGTCCTTCACCTAGCTTGAAGGGAACACAAAGTTTCTTTTCAGTTGCAAACTCCACTCCATACATATATATGGGGAAGTACGAGTTCCAACTCGGTTTTACAGTGAAAACTGCAGGAACTTCAAACCGGCACTAGGAAACAGACTGAGAAATCAGAGAAAAAGTGTCTCCTGCAACCCGTTCCCTTGGTGCTAGATGAACGAACGTCTCTCCACTTGCTCAGTTCTGAGAGATAAGTGTGGTTGAAAGCCGTCCTTCACCTAGCTTGTTGGGAACACAAAGTTTCTTTTCAGTTGCAAACTCCATTCCATACATATATATGGAGTGGTAGAAGCTCCAACTCGGTTTTACAGTGAAAACTGCAGGAACTTCAAACCGGCACTAGGAAACAGACTGAGAAAGCAGAGAAAATGTGTCCCCTGCAACCCGTTCCCTTGGTGCTAGATGAACGAACGTCTCTCCACTTGCTCAGTTATGAGAGATAAGTGTGTGTGAAAGCCGTCCTTCACCTAGCTTGTTGGGAACACAAAGTCTCTTTTCAGTTGCAATCTCCATTCCATACATATATATGGGGAGGTACTAGCTCCAACTCGGTTTTACAGTGAAAACTGCAGGAACTTCAAACCGGCACTAGGAAACAGACTGAGGAAGCAGAGAAAAAGTGTCTCCTGCAACCCGTTCCCTTGGTGCTAGATGAACGAACGTCTCTCCACTTGCTCAGTTCTGAGAGATAAGTGTGTGTGAAAGCCGTCCTTCACCTAGCTTGTTCTGAACACAAACATTCTCTTCAGTTGCAAACTCCATTCCATACATATATATGGGGAGGTACTAGCTCCAACACGGTTTTACAGTGAAAACTGCAGGAACTTCAAACCGGCACTAGGAAACAGACTGAGAAAGCAGAGAAAAAGTGTCTCCTGCAACCCGTTCCCTTGGTGCTAGATGAACGAACGTCTCTCCACTTGCTCAGTTCTGAGAGATAGGTGTGTGTGAAAGCCGTCCTTCACCTAGCTTGTTGGGAACACAAAGATTCTTTTCAGTTGCAAACTCCATTCCATACATATATATGGGGAGGTAGAAGCTCCAACTCGGTTTTACAGTGAAAACTGCAGGAACTTCAAACCGGCACTAGGAAACAGACTGAGAAAGCAGAGAAAAAGTGTGTCCTGCAACCCGTTCCCTTTGTGCTAGATGAAGGAACGTCTCTCCACTTGCTCAGTTCTGAGAGATAAGTGTGTGTGAAAGCCGTCCTTCACCTAGCTTGTTGGGAACACAAAGTTTCTTTTCAGTTGCAATCTCCATTCCATAAATATATATGGGGAGGTACTAGCTCCAAGTCGGTTTTACAGTGAAAACTGCAGGAACTTCAAACCGGCACTAGGAAACAGACTGAGAAAGCAGAGAAAAAGTGTCTCCTGCTACCCGTTCCCTTGGTGCTAGATGAACGAAAGTCTCTCCACTTACTCAGTTCTGAGAGATATGTGTGTGTGAAAGCCGTCCTTCACCTAGCTTGAAGGGAACACAAAGTTTCTTTTCAGTTGCAAACTCCACTCCATACATATATATGGGGAAGTACGAGTTCCAACTCGGTTTTACAGTGAAAACTGCAGGAACTTCAAACCGGCACTAGGAAACAGACTGAGAAAGCAGAGAAAAAGTGTCTCCTGCAACCCGTTCCCTTGGTGCTAGATGAACGAACGTCTCTCCACTTGCTCAGTTCTGAGAGATAAGTGTGGTTGAAAGCCGTCCTTCACCTATCTTGAAGGGAACACAAAGTTTCTTTTCAGTTGCAAACTCCATTCCATACATATATATGGGGTGGTAGAAGCTCCAACTCGGTTTTACAGTGAAAACTGCAGGAACTTCAAACCGGCACTAGGAAACAGACTGAGAAAGCAGAGAAAATGTGTCCCCTGCAACCCGTTCCCTTGGTGCTAGATGAACGAACGTCTCTCCACTTGCTCAGTTCTGAGAGATAAGTGTGTGTGAAAGCCGTCCTTCAACTAGCTTGTTCTGAACACAAACTTTCTTTTCAGTTGCAAACTCCATTCCATACATATATATGGGTAGGTACTAGCTCCAAATCGGTTTTACAGTGAAAACTGCAGGAACTTCAAACCGGCACTAGGAAACAGACTGAGAAAGCAGAGAAAAAGTGTCTCCTGCAACCCATTCCCTTGGTGCTAGATGAACGAACGTCTCTCAACTTGCTCAGTTCTGAGAGATAGGTGTGTGTGAAAGCCGTCCTTCACCTAGCTTGTTGGGAACACAAAGTTTCTTTTCAGTTGCAATCTCCATTCCATAAATATATATGGGGAGGTACTAGCTCCAACTCGTTTTTACAGTGAAAACGGCAGGAACTTCAAACCGGCACTAGGAAACAGACTGAGAAAGCAGAGAAAAAGTGTCACCTGCAAACCGTTCCCTTGGTGCTAGATGAACGAACGTCTCTCCTCTTGCTCAGTTCTGAGAGATAAGTGTGTGTGAAAGCCGTCCTTCACCTAGCTTGTTGGGAACACAAAGTTTCTTTTCAGTTGCAAACTCCATTCCATACATATATATGGGAGGTAGAAGCTCCAACTCGGTTTTACAGTGAAAACTGCAGGAACTTCAAACCGGCACTAGGAAACAGACTGAGAAAGCAGAGAAAAAGTGTCTCCTGCAACCCGTTCCCTTGGTGCTAGATGAACGAACGTCTCTCCACTTGCTCAGTTCTGAGAGATAAGTGTGTGTGAAAGAAGTACTTCACCTAGCTTGTTGGGAACACAAAGTTTCTTTTCAGTTGCTAACTCCATTCCATACATATATAAGGGGAGGTAGAAGCTCCAACTCGCTTTTACAGTGAAAACTGCAGGAACTTCAAACCGGCACTAGGAAACAGACTGAGAAAGCAGAGAAAAAGTGTCTCCTGTAACCCGTTCCCTTGGTGCTAGATGAACGAACGTCTCTCCACTTGCTCAGTTCTGAGAGATAAGTGTGTGTGAAAGCCGTCCTTCACCTATCTTGTTGGGAACACAAAGTTTCTTTTCAGTTGCAAACTACATTCCAAACATATATAAGGGTAGGTAAAAGCTCCAACTCGGTTTTACAGTGAAAACTGCAGGAACTTCAAACCGGCACTTGGAAACAGACTGAGGAAGCAGAGAAAAAGTGTCTCCTGCAACCCGTTCCCTTGGTGCTAGATGAACGAACGTCTCTCCACTTGCTCAGTTCTGAGAGATAAGTGTGTGTGAAAGCCGTCCTTCACCTAGCTTGTTGGGAACACAAACTTTCTTTTCAGTTGCAAACTCCATTCCATACATATATATGGGGAGGTAGAAGCTCCAACACGGTTTTACAGTGAAAACTGCAGGAACTTCAAACCGGCACTAGGAAACAGACTGAGAAAGCAGAGAAAAAGTGTCTCCTGCAACCCGTTCCCTTGGTGCTAGATGAACGAACGTCTCTCCACTTGCTGAGTTCTGAGAGATAAGTGTGTGTGAAAGCCGTCCTTCACCTAGCTTGTTGGGAACACAAAGTTTCTTTTCAGTTGCAAACTCCATTCCATACATATATATGGGGAGGTAATAGCTCCAACTCGGTTTTACAGTGAAAACTGCAGGAACTTCAAACCGGCACTAGGAAACAGACTGAGAAACGAGAGAAAAAGTGTCTCCTGCAACCCGTTCCCTTGGTGCTAGATGAACGAACGTCTATCCACATGGTCAGTTCTGAGAGATAAGTGTGTGTGAAAGCCGTCCTTCACTTAGCTTGTTGGGAACACAAAGTTTCTTTTCAGTTGCAAACTCCACTCCATACATATATATGGGGAAGTACTAGTTCCAAATCGGTTTTACAGTGAAAACTACAGGAACTTCAAACCGGCAGTAGGAAAAAGACTGAGAAACCAGAGTAAAAGATTCTCCTGCAACCCGTTCCCTTTGGGCTAGATGAACGAACGTCTCTCCACTTGCTCAGTTCTGAGAGATAAGTGTTTGTGAAAGCCGTCCTTCACCTAGCTTGTTGGGAACACAAAGTTTCTTTTCAGTTGCAAACTCCATTCCATACATATATAAGGGGAGGTAGAAGCTCCAACTCCGTTTTACAGTGAAAACTGCAGGAACTTCAAACCGGCACTAGGAAACAGACTGAGAAAGCAGAGAAAATGTGTCTCCTGCCACCCGTTCCCTTAGTGCTAGATGAACGAACGTCTCTCCACTTGCTCAGTTCTGAGAGATAATTGTGTGTGAAAGCCGTCATTCACCTAGCTTGAAGGGAACACAAAGTTACTTTTCAGTTGCAAACTACACTCCATACATATACATGGGGAAGTACTAGTTCCAACTCGGTTTTACAGTGAAAACTGCAGGAACTTCAAAGCGGCAGTAGGAAACAGACTTAGAAACCATAGTAAAAGTTTCTCCAGCAATCCGTTCCCTTGGTGCTAGATGAACGAACGTCTCTCCAC
This sequence comes from Camelus bactrianus, assembly GCF_048773025.1. Classification (NCBI taxonomy): domain Eukaryota; kingdom Metazoa; phylum Chordata; class Mammalia; order Artiodactyla; family Camelidae; genus Camelus; species Camelus bactrianus. The sequence continues at coordinate 135,642,117 of NC_133539.1, read as the reverse complement.
ATGCTCAGTTCTGAGAGATAAGTGTGTGTGAAAGCCGTCCTTCAGCTAGCTTGTTTGGAACACAAAGTTCTTTTCAGGTGAAAACTCCACTCCATACATATATATGGGGAGTTACAAGTTCCAAATCGGTTTTACAGTGAAAACTACAGGAACTTCAAACCGGCAGTATTAAAAAGACTGAGAAACCAGAGTAAAAGATTCTCCTGCAACCCGTTCCCTTGGTGCTAGATGAACGAACGTCTATCCACATGGTCAGTTCTGAGAGATAAGTGTGTGTGAAAGCCGTCCTTCTGCAAGCTTGTTTGGAACACAAAGTTTCTTTTCAGTTGCATACACCACTCCATATATATATATGGGGAGGTACGAGTTCCAACTCGGTTTTACAGTGAAAACTGCAGGAACTTCAAACCGGCATTAGGAAACAGACTGAGAAAGCAGAGTAAAAGTTTCCCCTGCAAACCGTTCCCTTGGTGCTAGATGAACGAACGTCTCTCCACATGCTCAGTTCTGATTGATAAGTGTGTGTGAAAGCCGTCCTTCAGCTAGCTTGTTTGGAAAACAAAGTTCTTCTCAGGTGCAAGCTCCACTCCCTACATATATATGGGGAGGTATTAGTTCCAACTCGGTTTTACAGTGAAAACTGCAGGAACTTCCACCCGGCACTAGGAAACAGACTGAGAAACAAGAGTAAAAGTTTCTCCTGCAACACGTGTCCTTGGTGCAAGATGAACGAACGTCTCTCCACATGCTCAGTTCTGAGAGATAAGTGTGTGTGAAAGCCGTCCTTCACCAGCTTGAAGGGAACACAAAGTTTCTTTTCAGTTGCAAACTCCACTCCATACATATATATGGGAAAGTACTAGCTCGAACTCCTTTTTACAATGAAAACTGCAGGAACTTCAAACCGGCACTAGGAAACAGACTGAGAAAACAGAGTAAAAGTTTCTCCTGCAACCCGTTCCCTTGGTGCTAGATGAACGAACGTCTCTTCACATGGTCAGTTCTGAGAGATAAGTGTGTGTGAAAGCCGTCCTTCACCTAGCTTGAAGGGAACACAAAGTTTCTTTTCAGTTGCAAACTCCACTCCATACATATATATGGGGAAGTACTAGTTCCAACTCGGTTTTACAGTGAAAACTGCAGGAACTTCAAACCTTCAGTAGGAAAAACACTGAGAAACGAGAGTAAAAGTTTCTCCTGCAACCCGTTCCCTTGGTGCTAGATGAACGAACGTCTCTTCACATGCTCAGTTCTGAGAGATAAGTCTGTGTGAAAGCCGTCCTTCTCCAACCTTGTTTGGAACACAAAGTTTCTTTTCAGTTGCAAACTCCACTCCATACATATAAATGAGGAAGTACTAGTTCCAAATCGGTTTTACAGTGAAAACTGCAGGAACTTCAAACCGGCAGTAGGAAACAGACTGAGAAACCAGAGTAAATGTTTCTTTTGCAACCCGTACCATTGGTTCTAGATGAACGAACGCCTCTCCACATGCTCAGTTCTGAGAGATAATTGTGTGTGAAAACCGTCATTCACCTAGCTTGAAGGTAACACAAAGTTTCTTTTCAGTTGCAAGCTCCAATCCATACATATATATGGGGAGGTATTAGTTCTAACTCGGTTTTACAGTGAAAACTGCAGAAACTTCCAACCGGCACTAGGAAACAGACTGAGAAAGCAGAGAAAAAGTGTTTCCTGCAACCCGTTCCCTTGGTGCTAGATGAACGAACGTCTCTCCACTTGCTCAGTTCTGAGAGATATGTGTGTGTGAAAGCCGTACTTCACCTAGCTTTTTGGGAACACAAAGTTTCTATCAGTTGCAAACTCCATTCCATACATATATATGGGGAGGTAGAAGCTCCAACTCGGTTTTACAGTGAAAACTGCAGGATCTTCAAACCGGCACTAGGAAACAGACTGAGAAAGCAGAGAAAGAGTGTCTCCTGCAACCCGTTCCCTTGGTGCTAGATGAACGAACGTCTCTCCACTTGCTCAGGTCTGACAGATAAGTGTGTGTGAAAGCCGTCCTTCACCTAGCTTGTTGGGAACACAAAGTTTCTTTTCAGTTGCAAACTCCATTCCATACATATATATGGGGAGGTAGAAGCTCCAACTCGGTTTTACAGTGAAAAATGCAGGAACTTCAAACCGGCACTAGGAAACAGAATGAGAAAGCAGAGAAAAAGTTTCTCCTGCAACCCGTTCCCTTGGTGCTAGATGAACGAACTTCTCTCCACTTGCTCAGTTCTGAGAGATTAGTGTGTGTGAAAGCCGTCCTTCACCTAGCTTGTTGGGAACACATAGTTTCTATTCAGTTGCAAAATCCATTCCATACATATATATGGGGAGGTAGAAGCTCCAACTCGGTTTTACAGTGAAAACTGCAGGAACGTCAAACAGCACTAGGAAACAGACTGAGAAAGCAGAGAAAAAGTGTCTCCTGCAAACCGTTCCCTTGGTGCTAGATGAACGAACGTCTCTCCACTTACTCAGTTCTGAGAGATAAGTGTGTGTGAAAGCCGTCCTTCACCTAGCTTGTTGGGAACACAAAGTTTCTTTTCAGTTGCAAACTCCATTCCACACATATATATGGGGAGGTAGAAGCTCCAACTCTGTTTTACAGTGAAAACTGCAGGAACTTCAAACCGGCACTAGGAAACAGACTGAGAAAGCAGAGAAAGAGTTTCTCCTGCAACCTGTTCCCTTGGTGCTAGATGAACGAACGTCTCTCCACTTGCTCAGTTCTGAGAGATAAGTGTGTGTGAAAGCCGTCCTTCAACTTGCTTGTTGGGAACACATAGTTTCTTTTCAGTTGCAAACTCCATTCCATACATATATATGGGGAGGTAGAAGCTCCAACTCGGTTTTACAGTGAAAACTGCAGGAACTTCAAACCGGCACTAGGAAACAGACTGAGAAAGCAGAGAAAAAGTGTCTCCTGCAACCCGTTCCCTTGGTGCTAGATGAACGAACGTCTCTCCACTTGCTCAGTTCTGAGAGATAAGTGTGTGTGAAAGCCGTCCTTCACCTAGCTTGTTGGGAACACAAAGTTTCTTTTCAGTTGCAAACTCCATTCAATACATATATATGGGGAGGTAGAAGCTCCAACTCGGTTTTACAGTGAAAACTGCAGGAACTTCAAACCGGCACTAGGAAACAGACGGAGAATGCAGAGAAAAAGTGTCTCCTGCAACCCGTTCCCTTGGTGCTAGATGAAAGAACGTCTCTCCACTTGCTCAGTTCTGAGAGATAAGTGTGTGTGAAAGCCGTCCTTCACCTAGCTTGTTGGGAACACAAAGTTTCTTTTCAGTTGCAAACTCCATTCCATTCATATATATGGGGAGGTACTAGCTCCAACTCGGTTTTACAGTGAAAACTGCAGGAACTTCAAACCGGCACTAGGAAACAGACTGAGAAAGCAGAGAAAAAGTGTCTCCTGCAACCCGTTCCCTTGGTGCTAGATGAACGAACGTCTCTCCACTTGCTCAGTTCTGAGAGATATGTGTGTGTGAAAGCCGTCCTTCACCTAGCTTGTTGGGAACACAAAGTTTCTTTTCAGTTGCAAACTCCATTCCATACATATATATGGGGAGGTAGAAGCTCCAACTCGGTTTTACAGTGAAAACTGCAGAAACATCAAACCGGCACTAGGAAACAGACTGAGAAAGCAGAGAAAAAGTGACCCCTGCAACTCGTTCCCTTGGTGCTAGATGAATGAACGTCTCTCCACTTGCTCAGTTCTGAGAGATAAGTGTGTGTGAAAGCCGTCCTTCACCTAGCTTGTTGGGAACACAAAGTTTCTTTTCAGTTGCAATCTCCATTCCATACATACATATGGGGAGATACTAGCTCCAACTCGGTTTTACAGTGAAAACTGCAGGAACTTCAAACCGGCACTAGGAAACAGACTGAGAAAGCAGAGAAAAAGTGTCTCCTGCAACCCGTTCCCTTGGTGCTAGATGAACGAACGTCTCTCCACTTGCTCAGTTCTGAGATATAAGTGTGTGTGAATGCCGTCCTTCACATAGCTTGTTGGGAACACAAAGTTTCTTTTCAGTTGCAAACTCCACTCCATACATATATATGGGGAAGTACTAGCTCGAACTCTTTTTTACAGTGAAAACTGCAGGAACTTCAAACCGGCACTAGGAAACAGACTGAGAAACCAGAGTAAAAGTGTCTCCTGCTACCCGTTCCCTTGGTGCTAGATGAACGAACGTCTCTTCACATGGTCAGTTCTGAGAGATAAGTGTGTGTGAAAGCCGTCCTTCACCTAGCTTGTTGGGAACACAAAGTTTCTTTTCAGTTGCAAACTCCATTCCATACATATATATGGGGAGGTAGAAGCTCCAACTCGGTTTTACAGTGAAAACTGCAGGAACTTCAAAACGGCACTAGGAAACAGACTGAGAAAGCAGAGAAAAAGTGTCTCCTGCAACCCGTTCCCTGGGTGCTAGATGAACGAACGTCTCTCCACTTGCTCAGTTCTGAGAGATAAGTGTGTGTGAAAGCCGTCCTTCACCTAGCTTGTTGGGAACACAAAGTTTCTTTTCAGATGCAAACTCCATTCCATACATATATATGGGGAGGTAGAAGCTCCAACTCGGTTTTACAGTGAAAACTGCAGGAACTTCAAACCGGCACTAGGAAACAGACTGAGAAAGCAGAGAAAAAGTGTCTCCTGCAACCCGTTCCCTTGGTGCTAGATGAACGAACGTCTCTCCACTTGCTCAGTTCTGAGATATAAGTGTGTGTGAATGCCGTCCTTCACATAGCTTGTTGGGAACACAAAGTTTCTTTTCAGTTGCAAACTCCACTCCATACATATATATGGGGAAGTACTAGCTCGAACTCTTTTTTACAGTGAAAACTGCAGGAACTTCAAACCGGCACTAGGAAACAGACTGAGAAACCAGAGTAAAAGTGTCCCCTGCTACCCGTTCCCTTGGTGCTAGATGAACGAACGTCTCTTCACATGGTCAGTTCTGAGAGATAAGTGTGTGTGAAAGCCGTCCTTCACCTAGCTTGTTGGGAACACAAAGTTTCTTTTCAGTTGCAAACTCCATTCCATACATATATATGGGGAGGTAGAAGCTCCAACTCGGTTTTACAGTGAAAACTGCAGGAACTTCAAAACGGCACTAGGAAACAGACTGAGAAAGCAGAGAAAAAGTGTCTCCTGCAACCCGTTCCCTGGGTGCTAGATGAACGAACGTCTCTCCACTTGCTCAGTTCTGAGAGATAAGTGTGTGTGAAAGCCGTCCTTCACCTAGCTTGTTGGGAACACAAAGTTTCTTTTCAGATGCAAACTCCATTCCATACATATATATGGGGAGGTAGAAGCTCCAACTCGGTTTTACAGTGAAAACTGCAGGAACTTCAAACCGGCACTAGGAAACAGACTGAGAAAGCAGAGAAAAAGTGTCTCCTGCAACCCGTTCCCTTGGTGCTAGATGAACGAACGTCTCTCCACTTGCTCAGTTCTGAGATATAAGTGTGTGTGAATGCCGTCCTTCACATAGCTTGTTGGGAACACAAAGTTTCTTTTCAGTTGCAAACTCCACTCCATACATATATATGGGGAAGTACTAGCTCGAACTCTTTTTTACAGTGAAAACTGCAGGAACTTCAAACCGGCACTAGGAAACAGACTGAGAAAGCAGAGAAAAAGTGTCTCCTGCAACCCGTTCCCTTGGTGCTAGATGAACGAACGTCTCTCCACTTGCTCAGTTCTGAGAGATAAGTGTGTGTGAAAGAAGTACTTCACCTAGCTTGTTGGGAACACAAAGTTTCTTTTCAGTTGCTAACTCCATTCCATACATATATAAGGGGAGGTAGAAGCTCCAACTCGCTTTTACAGTGAAAACTGCAGGAACTTCAAACCGGCACTAGGAAACAGACTGAGAAAGCAGAGAAAAAGTGTCTCCTGTAACCCGTTCCCTTGGTGCTAGATGAACGAACGTCTCTCCACTTGCTCAGTTCTGAGAGATAAGTGTGTGTGAAAGCCGTCCTTCACCTATCTTGTTGGGAACACAAAGTTTCTTTTCAGTTGCAAACTACATTCCAAACATATATAAGGGTAGGTAAAAGCTCCAACTCGGTTTTACAGTGAAAACTGCAGGAACTTCAAACCGGCACTAGGAAACAGACTGAGAAAGCAGAGAAAAAGTGTCTCCTGCAACCCGTTCCCTTGGTGCTAGATGAACGAACGTCTCTCCACTTGCTCAGTTCTGAGAGATAAGTGTGTGTGAAAGCCGTCCTTCACCTAGCTTGTTGGGAACACAAACTTTCTTTTCAGTTGCAAACTCCATTCCATACATATATATGGGGAGGTAGAAGCTCCAACACGGTTTTACAGTGAAAACTGCAGGAACTTCAAACCGGCACTAGGAAACAGACTGAGAAAGCAGAGAAAAAGTGTCTCCTGCAACCCGTTCCCTTGGTGCTAGATGAACGAACGTCTCTCCACTTGCTGAGTTCTGAGAGATAAGTGTGTGTGAAAGCCGTCCTTCACCTAGCTTGTTGGGAACACAAAGTTTCTTTTCAGTTGCAAACTCCATTCCATACATATATATGGGGAGGTAATAGCTCCAACTCGGTTTTACAGTGAAAACTGCAGGAACTTCAAACCGGCACTAGGAAACAGACTGAGAAACGAGAGAAAAAGTGTCTCCTGCAACCCGTTCCCTTGGTGCTAGATGAACGAACGTCTATCCACATGGTCAGTTCTGAGAGATAAGTGTGTGTGAAAGCCGTCCTTCACTTAGCTTGTTGGGAACACAAAGTTTCTTTTCAGTTGCAAACTCCACTCCATACATATATATGGGGAAGTACTAGTTCCAAATCGGTTTTACAGTGAAAACTACAGGAACTTCAAACCGGCAGTAGGAAAAAGACTGAGAAACCAGAGTAAAAGATTCTCCTGCAACCCGTTCCCTTTGGGCTAGATGAACGAACGTCTCTCCACTTGCTCAGTTCTGAGAGATAAGTGTTTGTGAAAGCCGTCCTTCACCTAGCTTGTTGGGAACACAAAGTTTCTTTTCAGTTGCAAACTCCATTCCATACATATATAAGGGGAGGTAGAAGCTCCAACTCCGTTTTACAGTGAAAACTGCAGGAACTTCAAACCGGCACTAGGAAACAGACTGAGAAAGCAGAGAAAATGTGTCTCCTGCCACCCGTTCCCTTAGTGCTAGATGAACGAACGTCTCTCCACTTGCTCAGTTCTGAGAGATAATTGTGTGTGAAAGCCGTCATTCACCTAGCTTGAAGGGAACACAAAGTTACTTTTCAGTTGCAAACTACACTCCATACATATACATGGGGAAGTACTAGTTCCAACTCGGTTTTACAGTGAAAACTGCAGGAACTTCAAAGCGGCAGTAGGAAACAGACTGAGAAACCATAGTAAAAGTTTCTCCAGCATTCCGTTCCCTTGGTGCTAGATGAACGAACGTCTCTCCACATGCTCAGTTCTGAGAGATAAGTGTGTGTGAAAGCCGTCCTTCAGCTAGCTTGTTTGGAACACAAAGTTCTTTTCAGGTGAAAACTCCACTCCATACATATATATGGGGAGTTACAAGTTCCAAATCGGTTTTACAGTGAAAACTACAGGAACTTCAAACCGGCAGTATTAAAAAGACTGAGAAACCAGAGTAAAAGATTCTCCTGCAACCCGTTCCCTTGGTGCTAGATGAACGAACGTCTATCCACATGGTCAGTTCTGAGAGATAAGTGTGTGTGAAAGCCGTCCTTCTGCAAGCTTGTTTGGAACACAAAGTTTCTTTTCAGTTGCATACACCACTCCATATATATATATGGGGAGGTACGAGTTCCAACTCGGTTTTACAGTGAAAACTGCAGGAACTTCAAACCGGCATTAGGAAACAGACTGAGAAAGCAGAGTAAAAGTTTCCCCTGCAAACCGTTCCCTTGGTGCTAGATGAACGAACGTCTCTCCACATGCTCAGTTCTGATTGATAAGTGTGTGTGAAAGCCGTCCTTCAGCTAGCTTGTTTGGAAAACAAAGTTCTTCTCAGGTGCAAGCTCCACTCCCTACATATATATGGGGAGGTATTAGTTCCAACTCGGTTTTACAGTGAAAACTGCAGGAACTTCCACCCGGCACTAGGAAACAGACTGAGAAACAAGAGTAAAAGTTTCTCCTGCAACACGTGTCCTTGGTGCAAGATGAACGAACGTCTCTCCACATGCTCAGTTCTGAGAGATAAGTGTGTGTGAAAGCCGTCCTTCACCAGCTTGAAGGGAACACAAAGTTTCTTTTCAGTTGCAAACTCCACTCCATACATATATATGGGAAAGTACTAGCTCGAACTCCTTTTTACAATGAAAACTGCAGGAACTTCAAACCGGCACTAGGAAACAGACTGAGAAAACAGAGTAAAAGTTTCTCCTGCAACCCGTTCCCTTGGTGCTAGATGAACGAACGTCTCTTCACATGGTCAGTTCTGAGAGATAAGTGTGTGTGAAAGCCGTCCTTCACCTAGCTTGAAGGGAACACAAAGTTTCTTTTCAGTTGCAAACTCCACTCCATACATATATATGGGGAAGTACTAGTTCCAACTCGGTTTTACAGTGAAAACTGCAGGAACTTCAAACCGGCAGTAGGAAAAACACTGAGAAACGAGAGTAAAAGTTTCTCCTGCAACCCGTTCCCTTGGTGCTAGATGAACGAACGTCTCTTCACATGCTCAGTTCTGAGAGATAAGTCTGTGTGAAAGCCGTCCTTCTCCAACCTTGTTTGGAACACAAAGTTTCTTTTCAGTTGCAAACTCCACTCCATACATATAAATGAGGAAGTACTAGTTCCAAATCGGTTTTACAGTGAAAACTGCAGGAACTTCAAACCGGCAGTAGGAAACAGACTGAGAAACCAGAGTAAATGTTTCTTTTGCAACCCGTACCATTGGTTCTAGATGAACGAACGCCTCTCCACATGCTCAGTTCTGAGAGATAATTGTGTGTGAAAACCGTCATTCACCTAGCTTGAAGGTAACACAAAGTTTCTTTTCAGTTGCAAGCTCCAATCCATACATATATATGGGGAGGTATTAGTTCTAACTCGGTTTTACAGTGAAAACTGCAGAAACTTCCAACCGGCACTAGGAAACAGACTGAGAAAGCAGAGAAAAAGTGTTTCCTGCAACCCGTTCCCTTGGTGCTAGATGAACGAACGTCTCTCCACTTGCTAAGTTCTGAGAGATATGTGTGTGTGAAAGCCGTACTTCACCTAGCTTTTTGGGAACACAAAGTTTCTATCAGTTGCAAACTCCATTCCATACATATATATGGGGAGGTAGAAGCTCCAACTCGGTTTTACAGTGAAAACTGCAGGATCTTCAAACCGGCACTAGGAAACAGACTGAGAAAGCAGAGAAAAAGTGTCTCCTGCAACCCGTTCCCTTGGTGCTAGATGAACGAACGTCTCTCCACTTGCTCAGGTCTGACAGATAAGTGTGTGTGAAAGCCGTCCTTCACCTAGCTTGTTGGGAACACAAAGTTTCTTTTCAGTTGCAAACTCCATTCCATACATATATATGGGGAGGTAGAAGCTCCAACTCGGTTTTACAGTGAAAAATGCAGGAACTTCAAACCGGCACTAGGAAACAGAATGAGAAAGCAGAGAAAAAGTTTCTCCTGCAACCCGTTCCCTTGGTGCTAGATGAACGAACTTCTCTCCACTTGCTCAGTTCTGAGAGATTAGTGTGTGTGAAAGCCGTCCTTCACCTAGCTTGTTGGGAACACATAGTTTCTATTCAGTTGCAAAATCCATTCCATACATATATATGGGGAGGTAGAAGCTCCAACTCGGTTTTACAGTGAAAACTGCAGGAACGTCAAACAGCACTAGGAAACAGACTGAGAAAGCAGAGAAAAAGTGTCTCCTGCAAACCGTTCCCTTGGTGCTAGATGAACGAACGTCTCTCCACTTACTCAGTTCTGAGAGATAAGTGTGTGTGAAAGCCGTCCTTCACCTAGCTTGTTGGGAACACAAAGTTTCTTTTCAGTTGCAAACTCCATTCCACACATATATATGGGGAGGTAGAAGCTCCAACTCTGTTTTACAGTGAAAACTGCAGGAACTTCAAACCGGCACTAGGAAACAGACTGAGAAAGCAGAGAAAGAGTTTCTCCTGCAACCTGTTCCCTTGGTGCTAGATGAACGAACGTCTCTCCACTTGCTCAGTTCTGAGAGATAAGTGTGTGTGAAAGCCGTCCTTCAACTTGCTTGTTGGGAACACATAGTTTCTTTTCAGTTGCAAACTCCATTCCATACATATATATGGGGAGGTAGAAGCTCCAACTCGGTTTTACAGTGAAAACTGCAGGAACTTCAAACCGGCACTAGGAAACAGACTGAGAAAGCAGAGAAAAAGTGTCTCCTGCAACCCGTTCCCTTGGTGCTAGATGAACGAACGTCTCTCCACTTGCTCAGTTCTGAGAGATAAGTGTGTGTGAAAGCCGTCCTTCACCTAGCTTGTTGGGAACACAAAGTTTCTTTTCAGTTGCAAACTCCATTCAATACATATATATGGGGAGGTAGAAGCTCCAACTCGGTTTTACAGTGAAAACTGCAGGAACTTCAAACCGGCACTAGGAAACAGACGGAGAATGCAGAGAAAAAGTGTCTCCTGCAACCCGTTCCCTTGGTGCTAGATGAAAGAACGTCTCTCCACTTGCTCAGTTCTGAGAGATAAGTGTGTGTGAAAGCCGTCCTTCACCTAGCTTGTTGGGAACACAAAGTTTCTTTTCAGTTGCAAACTCCATTCCATTCATATATATGGGGAGGTACTAGCTCCAACTCGGTTTTACAGTGAAAACTGCAGGAACTTCAAACCGGCACTAGGAAACAGACTGAGAAAGCAGAGAAAAAGTGTCTCCTGCAACCCGTTCCCTTGGTGCTAGATGAACGAACGTCTCTCCACTTGCTCAGTTCTGAGAGATATGTGTGTGTGAAAGCCGTCCTTCACCTAGCTTGTTGGGAACACAAAGTTTCTTTTCAGTTGCAAACTCCATTCCATACATATATATGGGGAGGTAGAAGCTCCAACTCGGTTTTACAGTGAAAACTGCAGAAACATCAAACCGGCACTAGGAAACAGACTGAGAAAGCAGAGAAAAAGTGACCCCTGCAACTCGTTCCCTTGGTGCTAGATGAATGAACGTCTCTCCACTTGCTCAGTTCTGAGAGATAAGTGTGTGTGAAAGCCGTCCTTCACCTAGCTTGTTGGGAACACAAAGTTTCTTTTCAGTTGCAATCTCCATTCCATACATACATATGGGGAGATACTAGCTCCAACTCGGTTTTACAGTGAAAACTGCAGGAACTTCAAACCGGCACTAGGAAACAGACTGAGAAAGCAGAGAAAAAGTGTCTCCTGCAACCCGTTCCCTTGGTGCTAGATGAACGAACGTCTCTCCACTTGCTCAGTTCTGAGATATAAGTGTGTGTGAATGCCGTCCTTCACATAGCTTGTTGGGAACACAAAGTTTCTTTTCAGTTGCAAACTCCACTCCATACATATATATGGGGAAGTACTAGCTCGAACTCTTTTTTACAGTGAAAACTGCAGGAACTTCAAACCGGCACTAGGAAACAGACTGAGAAACCAGAGTAAAAGTGTCTCCTGCTACCCGTTCCCTTGGTGCTAGATGAACGAACGTCTCTTCACATGGTCAGTTCTGAGAGATAAGTGTGTGTGAAAGCCGTCCTTCACCTAGCTTGTTGGGAACACAAAGTTTCTTTTCAGTTGCAAACTCCATTCCATACATATATATGGGGAGGTAGAAGCTCCAACTCGGTTTTACAGTGAAAACTGCAGGAACTTCAAAACGGCACTAGGAAACAGACTGAGAAAGCAGAGAAAAAGTGTCTCCTGCAACCCGTTCCCTGGGTGCTAGATGAACGAACGTCTCTCCACTTGCTCAGTTCTGAGAGATAAGTGTGTGTGAAAGCCGTCCTTCACCTAGCTTGTTGGGAACACAAAGTTTCTTTTCAGATGCAAACTCCATTCCATACATATATATGGGGAGGTAGAAGCTCCAACTCGGTTTTACAGTGAAAACTGCAGGAACTTCAAACCGGCACTAGGAAACAGACTGAGAAAGCAGAGAAAAAGTGTCTCCTGCAACCCGTTCCCTTGGTGCTAGATGAACGAACGTCTCTCCACTTGCTCAGTTCTGAGATATAAGTGTGTGTGAATGCCGTCCTTCACATAGCTTGTTGGGAACACAAAGTTTCTTTTCAGTTGCAAACTCCACTCCATACATATATATGGGGAAGTACTAGCTCGAACTCTTTTTTACAGTGAAAACTGCAGGAACTTCAAACCGGCACTAGGAAACAGACTGAGAAACCAGAGTAAAAGTGTCCCCTGCTACCCGTTCCCTTGGTGCTAGATGAACGAACGTCTCTTCACATGGTCAGTTCTGAGAGATAAGTGTGTGTGAAAGCCGTCCTTCACCTAGCTTGTTGGGAACACAAAGTTTCTTTTCAGTTGCAAACTCCATTCCATACATATATATGGGGAGGTAGAAGCTCCAACTCGGTTTTACAGTGAAAACTGCAGGAACTTCAAAACGGCACTAGGAAACAGACTGAGAAAGCAGAGAAAAAGTGTCTCCTGCAACCCGTTCCCTGGGTGCTAGATGAACGAACGTCTCTCCACTTGCTCAGTTCTGAGAGATAAGTGTGTGTGAAAGCCGTCCTTCACCTAGCTTGTTGGGAACACAAAGTTTCTTTTCAGATGCAAACTCCATTCCATACATATATATGGGGAGGTAGAAGCTCCAACTCGGTTTTACAGTGAAAACTGCAGGAACTTCAAACCGGCACTAGGAAACAGACTGAGAAAGCAGAGAAAAAGTGTCTCCTGCAACCCGTTCCCTTGGTGCTAGATGAACGAACGTCTCTCCACTTGCTCAGTTCTGAGATATAAGTGTGTGTGAATGCCGTCCTTCACATAGCTTGTTGGGAACACAAAGTTTCTTTTCAGTTGCAAACTCCACTCCATACATATATATGGGGAAGTACTAGCTCGAACACTTTTTTACAGTGAAAACTGCAGGAACTTCAAACCGGCACTAGGAAACAGACTGAGAAACCAGAGTAAAAGTGTCTCCTGCTACCCGTTCCCTTGGTGCTAGATGAACGAACGTCTCTTCACATGGTCAGTTCTGAGAGATAAGTGTGTGTGAAAGCCGTCCTTCACCTAGCTTGTTGGGAACACAAAGTTTCTTTTCAGTTGCAAACTCCATTCCATACATATATATGGGGAGGTAGAAGCTCCAACTCGGTTTTACAGTGAAAACTGCAGGAACTTCAAAACGGCACTAGGAAACAGACTGAGAAAGCAGAGAAAAAGTGTCTCCTGCAACCCGTTCCCTGGGTGCTAGATGAACGAACGTCTCTCCACTTGCTCAGTTCTGAGAGATAAGTGTGTGTGAAAGCCGTCCTTCACCTAGCTTGTTGGGAACACAAAGTTTCTTTTCAGATGCAAACTCCATTCCATACATATATATGGGGAGGTAGAAGCTCCAACTCGGTTTTACAGTGAAAACTGCAGGAACTTCAAACCGGCACTAGGAAACAGACTGAGAAAGCAGAGAAAAAGTTTCTCCTGCAACCCGTTCCCTTGGTGCTAGATGAACGAACGTCTCTCCACTTGCTCAGTTCTGAGAGATAAGTGTGTGTGAAAGCCGTCCTTCACCTAGCTTGTTGGGAACACATAGTTTCTTTTTAGTTGCAAACTCCATTCCATACATATATATGGGGAGGTAGAAGCTCCAACTCGGTTTTACAGTGAAAACTGCAGGAACTTCAAACCAGCACTAGGAAACAGACTGAGAAAGCAGAGAAAAAGTGACTCCTGCAACCCGTTCCCTTGGTGCTAGATGAACGAACGTCTCTCCACTTGCTCAGTTCTGAGAGATAAGTGTGTGTGAAAGCCGTCCTTCACCTACCTTGTTGGGAACACAAAGTTTCTTTTCAGTTGCAAACTCCATTCCATACATATATATGGGGAGATAGAAGCTCCAACTCGGTTTTACAGTGAAAACTGCAGGAACTTCAAACCGGCACTAGGAAACAGACTGAGAAAGCAGAGAAAAAGTTTCTCCTGCAACCCGTTCCCTTGGTGCTAGATGAACGAACGTCTCTCCTCTTGCTCAGTTCTGAGAGATAAGTGTGTGTGAAAGCCGTCCTTCACCTAGCTTGTTGGGAACACAAAGTTTCTTTTCAGTTGCAAACTCCATTCCATACATATATATGGGGAGGTAGAAGCTCCAACTCGGTTTTACAGTGAAAACTGCAGGAACTTCAAACCGGCACTAGGAAACAGAAGGAGAATGCAGAGAAAAAGTTTCTCCTGCAACCCGTTCCCTTGGTGCTAGATGAACGAACGTCTCTCCACATGCTCAGTTCTGAGAGTTAAGTGTGTGTGAAAGCCGTCCTTCACCTAGCTTGTTGGGAACACAAAGTTTCTTTTCAGTTGAAAACTCCATTCCATACATATATATGGGTAGGTAGAAGCTCCAACTCGGTTTTACAGTGAAAACTGCAGGAACTTCAAACCGGCACTAGGAAAAAGACTGAGAAAGCAAAGAAAAAGTTTCTCCTGCAACCCGTTCCCTTGGTGCTAGATGAACGAAAGTCTCTCCACTTGCTCAGTTCTGAGAGATAAGTGTGTGTGAAAGCCGTCCTTCACCTAGCTTGTTGGGAACACAAAGTTTCTTTTCAGTTGCAAACTCCATTCCATACATATATATGGGGAGGTAGAAGCTCCAACTCGGTTTTACAGTGAAAACTGCAGGAACTTCAAACCGGCACTAGGAAACAGACTGAGAAAGCAGAAAAAAGTTTCTCCTGCAACCCGTTCCCTTGGTGCTAGATGAACGAACGTCCCTCCACTTGCTCAGTTCTGAGAGATAAGTGTGTGTGAAAGCCGTCCTTCACCTAGCTTGTTGGGAACACATAGTTTCTTTTCAGTTGCAAACTCCATTCCATACATATATATGGGGAGGTAGAAGCTCAAACTCGGTTTTACAGTGAAAACTGCAGGAACTTCAAACCAGCACTAGGAAACAGACTGAGAAAGCAGAGAAAAAGTGTCTCCTGCAACCCGTTCCCTTGGTGCTAGATGAACGAACGTCTCTCCACTTGCTCAGTTCTGAGAGTTAAGTGTGTGTGAAAGCCGTCCTTCACCTAGCTTGTTGGGAACACAAAGTTTCTTTTCAGTTGCAAACTCCATTCCGTACATATATATGGGGAGGTAGAAGCTCCAACTCGGTTTTACAGTGAAAACTGCAGGAACTTCAAACCGGCACTAGGAAACAGACGGAGAATGCAGAGAAAAAGTGTCTCCTGCAACCCGTTCCCTTGGTGCTAGATGAACGAAGGTCTCTCCACTTGCTCAGTTCTGAGAGTTAAGTGTGTGTGAAAGCCTTCCTTCACCTAGCTTGTTGGGAACACAAAGTTTCTTTTCAGTTGCAAACTCCATTCCATACATATATATGGGGAGGTACTAGCTCCAACTCGGTTTGACAGTGAAAACTGCAGGAACTTCAAACCGGCACTAGGAAACAGACTGAGAAAGCAGAGAAAAAGTGTCTCCTTCAACCCGTTCCCTTGGTGCTAGATGAACGAACGTCTCTCCACTTGCTCAGTTCTGAGAGATAAGTGTGTGTGAAAGCCGTCCTTCACCTAGCTTGTTGGGAACACAAAGTTTCTTTTCAGTTGCAAACTCCATTCCATACATATATATGGGGAGGTACTAGCTCCAAATCTGTTTTACAGTGAAAACTGCAGGAACTTCAAACCGGCACTAGGAAACAGACTGAGAAAGCAGAGAAAAAGTGTCTCCTGCAACCCGTTCCCTTGGTGCTAGATGAACGAACGTCTCTCAACTTGCTCAGTTCTGAGAGATAAGTGTGTGTGAAAGCCGTCCTTCACCTAGCTTTTTGGGAACACAAAGTTTCTTTTCAGTTGCAAACTCAATTCCATACATATATATGGGGAGGTAGAAGCTCCAACTCGGTTTTCCAGTGAAAACTGCAGAAACATCAAACCGGCACTAGGAAATAGACTGAGAAAGCAGAGAAATTGTGACCCCTGCAACCCGTTCCCTTGGTGGAGGATGAACGAACGTCTCTCCACTTGCTCAGTTCTGAGAGATAATTGTGTGTGAAAGCCGTCCTTCACCTAGCTTGTTGGGAACACAAAGTTTCTTTTCAGTTGCAATCTCCATTCCATACATATATCTGGGGAGATACTAGCTCCAACTCTGTTTTACAGTGAAAACTCCAGGAACTTCAAACCGGCACTAGGAAACAGACTGAGAAAGCATAGAAAAAGTGTCTCCTGCAACCCGTTCCCTTGGTGCTAGATGAACGAACGTCTCTCCACTTGCTCAGTTCTGAGAGATAAGTGTGTGTGAAAGCCGTCCTTCACCTAGCTTGAAGGGAACACAAAGTTTCTTTTCAGTTGCAAACTCCATTCCATACATATATATGGGGAAGTACTAGCTCGAACTCCTTTTTACAGTGAAAACTGCAGGAACTTCAAACCGGCACTAGGAAACAGACTGAGAAAGCAGAGAAAAAGTGTCTACTTCAACCCGTTCCCTTGGTGCTAGATGAACGAACGTCTCTCCACTTGCTCAGTTCTGAGAGATAAGTGAGTGTGAAAGCCGTCCTTCACCTAGCTTGTTGGGAACACAAAGTTTCTTTTCAGTTGCAAACTCCATTCCATACATACATATGGGGAGGTACAATCTCCAATTCGGTTTTACAGTGAAAACTGCAGGAACTTCAAACCGGCACTAGGAAACAGACTGAGAAAGCAGAGGAAAAGTGTCTACTGCAACCCGTTCCCTTGGTGCTAGATGAACGAACGTCTCTCAACTTGCTCAGTTCTGAGAGATAAGTGTGTGTGAAAGCCGTCCTTCAATTAGCTTGTTGGGAACACAAAGTTTCTTTTCAGTTGCAAACTCAATTCCAAACATATATATGGGGTGGTACTAGATCCAAATCTGTGTTACAGTGAAAACTGCAGGAACTTCAAACCGGCACTAGGAAACAGACTGAGAAATCAGAGAAAAAGTGTCTCCTGCAACCCGTTCCATTGGTGCTAGATGAACGAACGTCTCTCCACTTGCTCAGTTCTGAGAGATAAGTGTGTGTGAAAGCCGT
Organism: Camelus bactrianus; assembly: GCF_048773025.1. Taxonomy (NCBI): domain Eukaryota; kingdom Metazoa; phylum Chordata; class Mammalia; order Artiodactyla; family Camelidae; genus Camelus; species Camelus bactrianus. The sequence continues at coordinate 135,624,909 of NC_133539.1, read as the reverse complement.
ACTTCAGCTAGCTTGTTGGGAACACAAAGTTTCTTTTCAGTTGCAAACTCCATTCCATACATATATATGGGGAGGTAGAAGCTCCAACATGATTTTACAGTGAAAAGTGCAGGAAATTCTAACCGGCACTAGGAAACAGACAGAGAAAGCAGAGAAAAAGTGTCTCCTGCAACCCGTTCCCTTGGTGCTAGATGAACGAACGTCTCTCCACTTGCTCAGTTCTGAGAGATAAGTGTGTGTGAAAGCCGTCCTTCACCTAGCTTGTTGGGAACACAAAGTTTCTTTTCAGTTGCAAACTCCATTCCATACATATATATGGGGAGGTAGAAGCTCCAACTATGTTTTGCAGTGAAAACTGCAGGAACATCAACCCGGCACTAGGAAACAGACTGAGAAAGCAGAGAAAAAATGTCTCCTGCAACCCGTTCCCTTGGTGCTAGATGAACGAACGTCTCTCCTCTTGCTCAGTTCTGAGAGATAAGTGTGTGTGAAAGCCGTCCTTCACCTAGCTTGTTGGGAACACAAAATTTCTTTTCAGTTGCAAACTCCATTCCATACATATATATGGGGAGGTAGAAGCTCCAACTCGGTTTTCCAGTGAAAACTGCAGGAACTTCAACCCGGCACTAGGAAAAAGACTGAGAAAGCAGAGAAACAGTGTCTCCTGCAACCCGTTCCCTTGGTGCTAGATGAACGAACGTCTCTCCACTTGCTCAGTTCTGAGAGATATGTGTGTGTGAAAGCCGTCCTTCACCTAGCTTTTTGGGAAAACAAAGATTCTTTTCAGTTGCAATCTCCATTCCATACATATATATGGGGAGATACTAGCTCCAACTCTGTTTTACAGTGAAAACTGCAGGAACTTCAAACCGGCACTAGGAAACAGACTGAGAAAGCAGAGAAAAAGTGTCTCCTGCAACCCGTTCCCTTGGTGCTAGATGAACGAACGTCTCTCCACTTGCTCAGTTCTGAGGGATAATTGTGTGTGAAAGCCGTCCTTCACCTAGCTTGAAGGGAACACAAAGTTTCTTTTCATTTGCAAACTCCACTCCATACATATATATGGGGAAGTACTAGCTCGAACTCCTTTTTACAGTGAAAACTGCAGGAAATTCAAACCGGCACTAGGAAACAGACTGAGAAACCAGAGTAAAAGTGTCCCCTGCATCCCGTTCCCTTGGTGCTAGATGAACGAACGTCTCTCCACATTGTCAGTTCTGAGAGATTGGTGTGTGTGAAAGCCGTCCTTCACCTAGCTTGAAGGGAACACAAAGTTTCTTTTCAGTTGCAAACTCCACTCCATACATATATATGGGGAAATACTAGTTCCAACTAGGTTTTACAGTGAAAACTGCAGGAACTTCAAACCGGCACTAGGAAACAGACTGAGAAAGCAGAGAAAAAGTGTCTACTGCAACCCGTTCCCTTGGTGCTAGATGAACGAAAGTCTCTGCACTTGCTCAGTTCTGAGAGATAAGTGTGTGTGAAAGCCGTCCTTCAATTAGCTTGTTGGGAACACAAAGTTTCTTTTCAGTTGCAAACTCCATTCCATACATATATATGGGGAGGTAGAAGCTCCAACTCGATTTTGCAGAGAAAACTGCAGGAACTTCAACCCGGCACTTGGAAACAGACTGGGAAAGCAGAAAAACAGTGTTTCCTGCAACCCGTTCCCTTGGTTCTAGATGAACGAACGTCTCTCCACTTGCTCAGTTCTGAGAGATAAGTTTGTGTGAAAGCCGTCCATCACCTAGCTTGTTGGGAACACAAAGTTTCTTTTCAGTTGCAAACTCCATTCCATACATATATATGGGGAGGTACTAGCTCAAAATCGATTTTACAGTGAAAACTGCAGGAACTTCAAACCGGCAATAGGAAACAGAGTGAGAAAGCAGAGAAAAAGTGTCTCCTGCAACCCGTTCCCTTGGTGCTAGATGAACGAACGTCTCTCCACTTGCTCAGTTCTGAGAGATAAGTGAGTGTGAAAGCCGTCCTTCACCTAGCTTGTTGGGAACACAAAGTTTCTTTTCAGTTGCAAACTCCACTCCATACATATATATGGGGATGTACTAGCTCCAACTCGGTTTTACAGTGAAAACTGCAGGAACTTCAAACCGGCACTAGGAAACAGACTGAGAAAGCAGAGAAATATTGTCTCCTGCAACCCGTTCCCTTGGTGCTAGATGAACGAACGTCTATCCACTTGCCCAGTTCTGAGAGATAAGTGTGTGTGAAAGCCGTCCTTCAACTAGCTTGTTGGGAACACAAAGTTTCTTTTCAGTTGCAAACCCCATTCCATACATATATATGGGGAGGTACTAGCTCCAACTCGGTTTGACAGTGAAAACTGCAGTAACTTCAAACCGGCACTAGGAAACAGACTGAGAAAGCAGAGAAAAAGTGTCTCCTGCAACCCGTTCCCTTGGTGCTAGATGAACGAACGTCTCTCCACTTGCTCAGTTCTGAGATATAAGTGTGTGTGAATGCCGTCCTTCACATAGCTTGTTGGGAACACAAAGTTTCTTTTCAGTTGCAAACTCCACTCCATACATATATATGGGGAAGTACTAGCTCGAACTCTTTTTTACAGTGAAAACTGCAGGAACTTCAAACCGGCACTAGGAAACAGACTGAGAAACCAGAGTAAAAGTGTCTCCTGCTACCCGTTCCCTTGGTGCTAGATGAACGAACGTCTCTTCACATGGTCAGTTCTGAGAGATAAGTGTGTGTGAAAGCCGTCCTTCACCTAGCTTGTTGGGAACACAAAGTTTCTTTTCAGTTGCAAACTCCATTCCATACATATATATGGGGAGGTAGAAGCTCCAACTCGGTTTTACAGTGAAAACTGCAGGAACTTCAAAACGGCACTAGGAAACAGACTGAGAAAGCAGAGAAAAAGTGTCTCCTGCAACCCGTTCCCTGGGTGCTAGATGAACGAACGTCTCTCCACTTGCTCAGTTCTGAGAGATAAGTGTGTGTGAAAGCCGTCCTTCACCTAGCTTGTTGGGAACACAAAGTTTCTTTTCAGATGCAAACTCCATTCCATACATATATATGGGGAGGTAGAAGCTCCAACTCGGTTTTACAGTGAAAACTGCAGGAACTTCAAACCGGCACTAGGAAACAGACTGAGAAAGCAGAGAAAAAGTGTCTCCTGCAACCCGTTCCCTTGGTGCTAGATGAACGAACGTCTCTCCACTTGCTCAGTTCTGAGATATAAGTGTGTGTGAATGCCGTCCTTCACATAGCTTGTTGGGAACACAAAGTTTCTTTTCAGTTGCAAACTCCACTCCATACATATATATGGGGAAGTACTAGCTCGAACTCTTTTTTACAGTGAAAACTGCAGGAACTTCAAACCGGCACTAGGAAACAGACTGAGAAACCAGAGTAAAAGTGTCCCCTGCTACCCGTTCCCTTGGTGCTAGATGAACGAACGTCTCTTCACATGGTCAGTTCTGAGAGATAAGTGTGTGTGAAAGCCGTCCTTCACCTAGCTTGTTGGGAACACAAAGTTTCTTTTCAGTTGCAAACTCCATTCCATACATATATATGGGGAGGTAGAAGCTCCAACTCGGTTTTACAGTGAAAACTGCAGGAACTTCAAAACGGCACTAGGAAACAGACTGAGAAAGCAGAGAAAAAGTGTCTCCTGCAACCCGTTCCCTGGGTGCTAGATGAACGAACGTCTCTCCACTTGCTCAGTTCTGAGAGATAAGTGTGTGTGAAAGCCGTCCTTCACCTAGCTTGTTGGGAACACAAAGTTTCTTTTCAGATGCAAACTCCATTCCATACATATATATGGGGAGGTAGAAGCTCCAACTCGGTTTTACAGTGAAAACTGCAGGAACTTCAAACCGGCACTAGGAAACAGACTGAGAAAGCAGAGAAAAAGTGTCTCCTGCAACCCGTTCCCTTGGTGCTAGATGAACGAACGTCTCTCCACTTGCTCAGTTCTGAGATATAAGTGTGTGTGAATGCCGTCCTTCACATAGCTTGTTGGGAACACAAAGTTTCTTTTCAGTTGCAAACTCCACTCCATACATATATATGGGGAAGTACTAGCTCGAACTCTTTTTTACAGTGAAAACTGCAGGAACTTCAAACCGGCACTAGGAAACAGACTGAGAAACCAGAGTAAAAGTGTCTCCTGCTACCCGTTCCCTTGGTGCTAGATGAACGAACGTCTCTTCACATGGTCAGTTCTGAGAGATAAGTGTGTGTGAAAGCCGTCCTTCACCTAGCTTGTTGGGAACACAAAGTTTCTTTTCAGTTGCAAACTCCATTCCATACATATATATGGGGAGGTAGAAGCTCCAACTCGGTTTTACAGTGAAAACTGCAGGAACTTCAAAACGGCACTAGGAAACAGACTGAGAAAGCAGAGAAAAAGTGTCTCCTGCAACCCGTTCCCTGGGTGCTAGATGAACGAACGTCTCTCCACTTGCTCAGTTCTGAGAGATAAGTGTGTGTGAAAGCCGTCCTTCACCTAGCTTGTTGGGAACACAAAGTTTCTTTTCAGATGCAAACTCCATTCCATACATATATATGGGGAGGTAGAAGCTCCAACTCGGTTTTACAGTGAAAACTGCAGGAACTTCAAACCGGCACTAGGAAACAGACTGAGAAAGCAGAGAAAAAGTTTCTCCTGCAACCCGTTCCCTTGGTGCTAGATGAACGAACGTCTCTCCACTTGCTCAGTTCTGAGAGATAAGTGTGTGTGAAAGCCGTCCTTCACCTAGCTTGTTGGGAACACATAGTTTCTTTTTAGTTGCAAACTCCATTCCATACATATATATGGGGAGGTAGAAGCTCCAACTCGGTTTTACAGTGAAAACTGCAGGAACTTCAAACCAGCACTAGGAAACAGACTGAGAAAGCAGAGAAAAAGTGACTCCTGCAACCCGTTCCCTTGGTGCTAGATGAACGAACGTCTCTCCACTTGCTCAGTTCTGAGAGATAAGTGTGTGTGAAAGCCGTCCTTCACCTACCTTGTTGGGAACACAAAGTTTCTTTTCAGTTGCAAACTCCATTCCATACATATATATGGGGAGATAGAAGCTCCAACTCGGTTTTACAGTGAAAACTGCAGGAACTTCAAACCGGCACTAGGAAACAGACTGAGAAAGCAGAGAAAAAGTTTCTCCTGCAACCCGTTCCCTTGGTGCTAGATGAACGAACGTCTCTCCTCTTGCTCAGTTCTGAGAGATAAGTGTGTGTGAAAGCCGTCCTTCACCTAGCTTGTTGGGAACACAAAGTTTCTTTTCAGTTGCAAACTCCATTCCATACATATATATGGGGAGGTAGAAGCTCCAACTCGGTTTTACAGTGAAAACTGCAGGAACTTCAAACCGGCACTAGGAAACAGAAGGAGAATGCAGAGAAAAAGTTTCTCCTGCAACCCGTTCCCTTGGTGCTAGATGAACGAACGTCTCTCCACATGCTCAGTTCTGAGAGTTAAGTGTGTGTGAAAGCCGTCCTTCACCTAGCTTGTTGGGAACACAAAGTTTCTTTTCAGTTGAAAACTCCATTCCATACATATATATGGGTAGGTAGAAGCTCCAACTCGGTTTTACAGTGAAAACTGCAGGAACTTCAAACCGGCACTAGGAAAAAGACTGAGAAAGCAAAGAAAAAGTTTCTCCTGCAACCCGTTCCCTTGGTGCTAGATGAACGAAAGTCTCTCCACTTGCTCAGTTCTGAGAGATAAGTGTGTGTGAAAGCCGTCCTTCACCTAGCTTGTTGGGAACACAAAGTTTCTTTTCAGTTGCAAACTCCATTCCATACATATATATGGGGAGGTAGAAGCTCCAACTCGGTTTTACAGTGAAAACTGCAGGAACTTCAAACCGGCACTAGGAAACAGACTGAGAAAGCAGAAAAAAGTTTCTCCTGCAACCCGTTCCCTTGGTGCTAGATGAACGAACGTCCCTCCACTTGCTCAGTTCTGAGAGATAAGTGTGTGTGAAAGCCGTCCTTCACCTAGCTTGTTGGGAACACATAGTTTCTTTTCAGTTGCAAACTCCATTCCATACATATATATGGGGAGGTAGAAGCTCAAACTCGGTTTTACAGTGAAAACTGCAGGAACTTCAAACCAGCACTAGGAAACAGACTGAGAAAGCAGAGAAAAAGTGTCTCCTGCAACCCGTTCCCTTGGTGCTAGATGAACGAACGTCTCTCCACTTGCTCAGTTCTGAGAGTTAAGTGTGTGTGAAAGCCGTCCTTCACCTAGCTTGTTGGGAACACAAAGTTTCTTTTCAGTTGCAAACTCCATTCCGTACATATATATGGGGAGGTAGAAGCTCCAACTCGGTTTTACAGTGAAAACTGCAGGAACTTCAAACCGGCACTAGGAAACAGACGGAGAATGCAGAGAAAAAGTGTCTCCTGCAACCCGTTCCCTTGGTGCTAGATGAACGAAGGTCTCTCCACTTGCTCAGTTCTGAGAGTTAAGTGTGTGTGAAAGCCTTCCTTCACCTAGCTTGTTGGGAACACAAAGTTTCTTTTCAGTTGCAAACTCCATTCCATACATATATATGGGGAGGTACTAGCTCCAACTCGGTTTGACAGTGAAAACTGCAGGAACTTCAAACCGGCACTAGGAAACAGACTGAGAAAGCAGAGAAAAAGTGTCTCCTTCAACCCGTTCCCTTGGTGCTAGATGAACGAACGTCTCTCCACTTGCTCAGTTCTGAGAGATAAGTGTGTGTGAAAGCCGTCCTTCACCTAGCTTGTTGGGAACACAAAGTTTCTTTTCAGTTGCAAACTCCATTCCATACATATATATGGGGAGGTACTAGCTCCAAATCTGTTTTACAGTGAAAACTGCAGGAACTTCAAACCGGCACTAGGAAACAGACTGAGAAAGCAGAGAAAAAGTGTCTCCTGCAACCCGTTCCCTTGGTGCTAGATGAACGAACGTCTCTCAACTTGCTCAGTTCTGAGAGATAAGTGTGTGTGAAAGCCGTCCTTCACCTAGCTTTTTGGGAACACAAATTTTCTTTTCAGTTGCAAACTCAATTCCATACATATATATGGGGAGGTAGAAGCTCCAACTCGGTTTTCCAGTGAAAACTGCAGAAACATCAAACCGGCACTAGGAAATAGACTGAGAAAGCAGAGAAATTGTGACCCCTGCAACCCGTTCCCTTGGTGGAGGATGAACGAACGTCTCTCCACTTGCTCAGTTCTGAGAGATAATTGTGTGTGAAAGCCGTCCTTCACCTAGCTTGTTGGGAACACAAAGTTTCTTTTCAGTTGCAATCTCCATTCCATACATATATCTGGGGAGATACTAGCTCCAACTCTGTTTTACAGTGAAAACTCCAGGAACTTCAAACCGGCACTAGGAAACAGACTGAGAAAGCATAGAAAAAGTGTCTCCTGCAACCCGTTCCCTTGGTGCTAGATGAACGAACGTCTCTCCACTTGCTCAGTTCTGAGAGATAAGTGTGTGTGAAAGCCGTCCTTCACCTAGCTTGAAGGGAACACAAAGTTTCTTTTCAGTTGCAAACTCCATTCCATACATATATATGGGGAAGTACTAGCTCGAACTCCTTTTTACAGTGAAAACTGCAGGAACTTCAAACCGGCACTAGGAAACAGACTGAGAAAGCAGAGAAAAAGTGTCTACTTCAACCCGTTCCCTTGGTGCTAGATGAACGAACGTCTCTCCACTTGCTCAGTTCTGAGAGATAAGTGAGTGTGAAAGCCGTCCTTCACCTAGCTTGTTGGGAACACAAAGTTTCTTTTCAGTTGCAAACTCCATTCCATACATACATATGGGGAGGTACAATCTCCAATTCGGTTTTACAGTGAAAACTGCAGGAACTTCAAACCGGCACTAGGAAACAGACTGAGAAAGCAGAGGAAAAGTGTCTACTGCAACCCGTTCCCTTGGTGCTAGATGAACGAACGTCTCTCAACTTGCTCAGTTCTGAGAGATAAGTGTGTGTGAAAGCCGTCCTTCAATTAGCTTGTTGGGAACACAAAGTTTCTTTTCAGTTGCAAACTCAATTCCAAACATATATATGGGGTGGTACTAGATCCAAATCTGTGTTACAGTGAAAACTGCAGGAACTTCAAACCGGCACTAGGAAACAGACTGAGAAATCAGAGAAAAAGTGTCTCCTGCAACCCGTTCCATTGGTGCTAGATGAACGAACGTCTCTCCACTTGCTCAGTTCTGAGAGATAAGTGTGTGTGAAAGCCGTACTTCAGCTAGCTTGTTGGGAACACAAAGTTTCTTTTCAGTTGCAAACTCCATTCCATACATATATATGGGGAGGTAGAAGCTCCAACATGATTTTACAGTGAAAAGTGCAGGAAATTCTAACCGGCACTAGGAAACAGACAGAGAAAGCAGAGAAAAAGTGTCTCCTGCAACCCGTTCCCTTGGTGCTAGATGAACGAACGTCTCTCCACTTGCTCAGTTCTGAGAGATAAGTGTGTGTGAAAGCCGTCCTTCACCTAGCTTGTTGGGAACACAAAGTTTCTTTTCAGTTGCAAACTCCATTCCATACATATATATGGGGAGGTAGAAGCTCCAACTATGTTTTGCAGTGAAAACTGCAGGAACATCAACCCGGCACTAGGAAACAGACTGAGAAAGCAGAGAAAAAATGTCTCCTGCAACCCGTTCCCTTGGTGCTAGATGAACGAACGTCTCTCCTCTTGCTCAGTTCTGAGAGATAAGTGTGTGTGAAAGCCGTCCTTCACCTAGCTTGTTGGGAACACAAAATTTCTTTTCAGTTGCAAACTCCATTCCATACATATATATGGGGAGGTAGAAGCTCCAACTCGGTTTTCCAGTGAAAACTGCAGGAACTTCAACCCGGCACTAGGAAAAAGACTGAGAAAGCAGAGAAACAGTGTCTCCTGCAACCCGTTCCCTTGGTGCTAGATGAACGAACGTCTCTCCACTTGCTCAGTTCTGAGAGATATGTGTGTGTGAAAGCCGTCCTTCACCTAGCTTTTTGGGAAAACAAAGATTCTTTTCAGTTGCAATCTCCATTCCATACATATATATGGGGAGATACTAGCTCCAACTCTGTTTTACAGTGAAAACTGCAGGAACTTCAAACCGGCACTAGGAAACAGACTGAGAAAGCAGAGAAAAAGTGTCTCCTGCAACCCGTTCCCTTGGTGCTAGATGAACGAACGTCTCTCCACTTGCTCAGTTCTGAGGGATAATTGTGTGTGAAAGCCGTCCTTCACCTAGCTTGAAGGGAACACAAAGTTTCTTTTCATTTGCAAACTCCACTCCATACATATATATGGGGAAGTACTAGCTCGAACTCCTTTTTACAGTGAAAACTGCAGGAAATTCAAACCGGCACTAGGAAACAGACTGAGAAACCAGAGTAAAAGTGTCCCCTGCATCCCGTTCCCTTGGTGCTAGATGAACGAACGTCTCTCCACATTGTCAGTTCTGAGAGATTGGTGTGTGTGAAAGCCGTCCTTCACCTAGCTTGAAGGGAACACAAAGTTTCTTTTCAGTTGCAAACTCCACTCCATACATATATATGGGGAAATACTAGTTCCAACTAGGTTTTACAGTGAAAACTGCAGGAACTTCAAACCGGCACTAGGAAACAGACTGAGAAAGCAGAGAAAAAGTGTCTACTGCAACCCGTTCCCTTGGTGCTAGATGAACGAAAGTCTCTGCACTTGCTCAGTTCTGAGAGATAAGTGTGTGTGAAAGCCGTCCTTCAATTAGCTTGTTGGGAACACAAAGTTTCTTTTCAGTTGCAAACTCCATTCCATACATATATATGGGGAGGTAGAAGCTCCAACTCGATTTTGCAGAGAAAACTGCAGGAACTTCAACCCGGCACTTGGAAACAGACTGGGAAAGCAGAAAAACAGTGTTTCCTGCAACCCGTTCCCTTGGTTCTAGATGAACGAACGTCTCTCCACTTGCTCAGTTCTGAGAGATAAGTTTGTGTGAAAGCCGTCCATCACCTAGCTTGTTGGGAACACAAAGTTTCTTTTCAGTTGCAAACTCCATTCCATACATATATATGGGGAGGTACTAGCTCAAAATCGATTTTACAGTGAAAACTGCAGGAACTTCAAACCGGCAATAGGAAACAGAGTGAGAAAGCAGAGAAAAAGTGTCTCCTGCAACCCGTTCCCTTGGTGCTAGATGAACGAACGTCTCTCCACTTGCTCAGTTCTGAGAGATAAGTGAGTGTGAAAGCCGTCCTTCACCTAGCTTGTTGGGAACACAAAGTTTCTTTTCAGTTGCAAACTCCACTCCATACATATATATGGGGATGTACTAGCTCCAACTCGGTTTTACAGTGAAAACTGCAGGAACTTCAAACCGGCACTAGGAAACAGACTGAGAAAGCAGAGAAATATTGTCTCCTGCAACCCGTTCCCTTGGTGCTAGATGAACGAACGTCTATCCACTTGCCCAGTTCTGAGAGATAAGTGTGTGTGAAAGCCGTCCTTCAACTAGCTTGTTGGGAACACAAAGTTTCTTTTCAGTTGCAAACCCCATTCCATACATATATATGGGGAGGTACTAGCTCCAACTCGGTTTTACAGTGAAAACTGCAGTAACTTCAAACCGGCACTAGGAAACAGACTGAGAAAGCAGAGAAAAAGTGTCTCCTGCAAACCGTTCCCTTGGTTGTAGATGAACGAACGTCTCTCCACTTGCTCAGTTCTGAGAGATAGGTGTGTGTGAAAGCCGTCCTTCACCTAGCTTGTTGGGAACACAAAGTTTCTTTTCAGTTGCAAACTCCATTCCATTCATATATATGGGGAGGTAGAAGCTCCAACTCGGTTTTACAGTGAAAACTGCAGGAACTTCAAACCGGCACTAGGAAACAGACTGAGAAAGCAGAGAAAAGTGTCTCGTGCAACCCGTTCCCTTGGTGCTAGATGAACGAAAGTCTCTCCACTTGCTCAGTTCTGAGAGATAAGTGAGTGTGAAAGCCGTCCTTCACCTAGCTTGTTGGGAACACAAAGTTTCTTTTCAGTTGCAAACTCCATTCCATACATACATATGGGGAGGTACAATCTCCAATTCGGTTTTACAGTGAAAACTGCAGGAACTTCAAACCGGCACTAGGAAACAGACTGAGAAAGCAGAGGAAAAGTGTCTACTGCAACCCGTTCCCTTGGTGCTAGATGAACGAACGTCTCTCAACTTGCTCAGTTCTGAGAGATAAGTGTGTGTGAAAGCCGTCCTTCAATTAGCTTGTTGGGAACACAAAGTTTCTTTTCAGTTGCAAACTCAATTCCAAACATATATATGGGGTGGTACTAGATCCAAATCTGTGTTACAGTGAAAACTGCAGGAACTTCAAACCGGCACTAGGAAACAGACTGAGAAAGCAGAGAAAAAGTGTCTCCTGCAACCCGTTCCATTGGTGCTAGATGAACGAACGTCTCTCCACTTGCTCAGTTCTGAGAGATAAGTGTGTGTGAAAGCCGTACTTCAGCTAGCTTGTTGGGAACACAAAGTTTCTTTTCAGTTGCAAACTCCATTCCATACATATATATGGGGAGGTAGAAGCTCCAACATGATTTTACAGTGAAAAGTGCAGGAAATTCTAACCGGCACTAGGAAACAGACAGAGAAAGCAGAGAAAAAGTGTCTCCTGCAACCCGTTCCCTTGGTGCTAGATGAACGAACGTCTCTCCACTTGCTCAGTTCTGAGAGATAAGTGTGTGTGAAAGCCGTCCTTCACCTAGCTTGTTGGGAACACAAAGTTTCTTTTCAGTTGCAAACTCCATTCCATACATATATATGGGGAGGTAGAAGCTCCAACTATGTTTTGCAGTGAAAACTGCAGGAACATCAACCCGGCACTAGGAAACAGACTGAGAAAGCAGAGAAAAAATGTCTCCTGCAACCCGTTCCCTTGGTGCTAGATGAACGAACGTCTCTCCTCTTGCTCAGTTCTGAGAGATAAGTGTGTGTGAAAGCCGTCCTTCACCTAGCTTGTTGGGAACACAAAATTTCTTTTCAGTTGCAAACTCCATTCCATACATATATATGGGGAGGTAGAAGCTCCAACTCGGTTTTCCAGTGAAAACTGCAGGAACTTCAACCCGGCACTAGGAAAAAGACTGAGAAAGCAGAGAAACAGTGTCTCCTGCAACCCGTTCCCTTGGTGCTAGATGAACGAACGTCTCTCCACTTGCTCAGTTCTGAGAGATATGTGTGTGTGAAAGCCGTCCTTCACCTAGCTTGTTGGGAAAACAAAGATTCTTTTCAGTTGCAATCTCCATTCCATACATATATATGGGGAGATACTAGCTCCAACTCTGTTTTACAGTGAAAACTGCAGGAACTTCAAACCGGCACTAGGAAACAGACTGAGAAAGCAGAGAAAAAGTGTCTCCTGCAACCCGTTCCCTTGGTGCTAGATGAACGAACGTCTCTCCACTTGCTCAGTTCTGAGGGATAATTGTGTGTGAAAGCCGTCCTTCACCTAGCTTGAAGGGAACACAAAGTTTCTTTTCATTTGCAAACTCCACTCCATACATATATATGGGGAAGTACTAGCTCGAACTCCTTTTTACAGTGAAAACTGCAGGAACTTCAAACCGGCACTAGGAAACAGACTGAGAAACCAGAGTAAAAGTGTCCCCTGCATCCCGTTCCCTTGGTGCTAGATGAACGAACGTCTCTCCACATTGTCAGTTCTGAGAGATTGGTGTGTGTGAAAGCCGTCCTTCACCTAGCTTGAAGGGAACACAAAGTTTCTTTTCAGTTGCAAACTCCACTCCATACATATATATGGGGAAGTACTAGTTCCAACTAGGTTTTACAGTGAAAACTGCAGGAACTTCAAACCGGCACTAGGAAACAGACTGAGAAAGCAGAGAAAAAGTGTCTACTGCAACCCGTTCCCTTGGTGCTAGATGAACGAAAGTCTCTGCACTTGCTCAGTTCTGAGAGATAAGTGTGTGTGAAAGCCGTCCTTCAATTAGCTTGTTGGGAACACAAAGTTTCTTTTCAGTTGCAAACTCCATTCCATACATATATATGGGGAGGTAGAAGCTCCAACTCGATTTTGCAGAGAAAACTGCAGGAACTTCAACCCGGCACTTGGAAACAGACTGGGAAAGCAGAGAAACAGTGTTTCCTGCAACCCGTTCCCTTGGTTCTAGATGAACGAACGTCTCTCCACTTGCTCAGTTCTGAGAGATAAGTTTGTGTGAAAGCCGTCCATCACCTAGCTTGTTGGGAACACAAAGTTTCTTTTCAGTTGCAAACTCCATTCCATACATATATATGGGGAGGTACTAGCTCAAAATCGATTTTACAGTGAAAACTGCAGGAACTTCAAACCGGCAATAGGAAACAGAGTGAGAAAGCAGAGAAAAAGTGTCTCCTGCAACCCGTTCCCTTGGTGCTAGATGAACGAACGTCTCTCCACTTGCTCAGTTCTGAGAGATAAGTGAGTGTGAAAGCCGTCCTTCACCTAGCTTGTTGGGAACACAAAGTTTCTTTTCAGTTGCAAACTCCACTCCATACATATATATGGGGAAGTACTAGTTCCAACTAGGTTTTACAGTGAAAACTGCAGGAACTTCAAACCGGCACTAGGAAACAGACTGAGAAAGCAGAGAAAAAGTGTCTACTGCAACCCGTTCCCTTGGTGCTAGATGAACGAAAGTCTCTGCACTTGCTCAGTTCTGAGAGATAAGTGTGTGTGAAAGCCGTCCTTCAATTAGCTTGTTGGGAACACAAAGTTTCTTTTCAGTTGCAAACTCCATTCCATACATATATATGGGGAGGTAGAAGCTCCAACTCGATTTTGCAGAGAAAACTGCAGGAACTTCAACCCGGCACTTGGAAACAGACTGGGAAAGCAGAGAAACAGTGTTTCCTGCAACCCGTTCCCTTGGTTCTAGATGAACGAACGTCTCTCCACTTGCTCAGTTCTGAGAGATAAGTTTGTGTGAAAGCCGTCCATCACCTAGCTTGTTGGGAACACAAAGTTTCTTTTCAGTTGCAAACTCCATTCCATACATATATATGGGGAGGTACTAGCTCAAAATCGATTTTACAGTGAAAACTGCAGGAACTTCAAACCGGCAATAGGAAACAGAGTGAGAAAGCAGAGAAAAAGTGTCTCCTGCAAACCGTTCCCTTGGTGCTAGATGAACGAACGTCTCTCCACTTGCTCAGTTCTGAGAGATAAGTGAGTGTGAAAGCCGTCCTTCACCTAGCTTGTTGGGAACACAAAGTTTCTTTTCAGTTGCAAACTCCACTCCATACATATATATGGGGATGTACTAGCTCCAACTCGGTTTTACAGTGAAAACTGCAGGAACTTCAAACCGGCACTAGGAAACAGACTGAGAAAGCAGAGAAATATTGTCTCCTGCAACCCGTTCCATTGGTGCTAGATGAACGAACGTCTATCCACTTGCCCAGTTCTGAGAGATAAGTGTGTGTGAAAGCCGTCCTTCAACTAGCTTGTTGGGAACACAAAGTTTCTTTTCAGTTGCAAACCCCATTCCATACATATATATGGGGAGGTACTAGCTCCAACTCGGTTTTACAGTGAAAACTGCAGTAACTTCAAACCGGCACTAGGAAACAGACTGAGAAAGCAGAGAAAAAGTGTCTCCTGCAAACCGTTCCCTTGGTTGTAGATGAACGAACGTCTCTCCACTTGCTCAGTTCTGAGAGATAGGTGTGTGTGAAAGCCGTCCTTCACCTAGCTTGTTGGGAACACAAAGTTTCTTTTCAGTTGCAAACTCCATTCCATTCATATATATGGGGAGGTAGAAGCTCCAACTCGGTTTTACAGTGAAAACTGCAGGAACTTCAAACCGGCACTAGGAAACAGACTGAGAAAGCAGAGAAAAGTGTCTCGTGCAACCCGTTCCCTTGGTGCTAGATGAACGAAAGTCTCTCCACTTGCTCAGTTCTGAGAGATAAGTGAGTGTGAAAGCCGTCCTTCACCTAGCTTGTTGGGAACACAAAGTTTCTTTTCAGTTGCAAACTCCATTCCATACATACATATGGGGAGGTACAATCTCCAATTCGGTTTTACAGTGAAAACTGCAGGAACTTCAAACCGGCACTAGGAAACAGACTGAGAAAGCAGAGGAAAAGTGTCTACTGCAACCCGTTCCCTTGGTGCTAGATGAACGAACGTCTCTCAACTTGCTCAGTTCTGAGAGATAAGTGTGTGTGAAAGCCGTCCTTCAATTAGCTTGTTGGGAACACAAAGTTTCTTTTCAGTTGCAAACTCAATTCCAAACATATATATGGGGTGGTACTAGATCCAAATCTGTGTTACAGTGAAAACTGCAGGAACTTCAAACCGGCACTAGGAAACAGACTGAGAAAGCAGAGAAAAAGTGTCTCCTGCAACCCGTTCCATTGGTGCTAGATGAACGAACGTCTCTCCACTTGCTCAGTTCTGAGAGATAAGTGTGTGTGAAAGCCGTACTTCAGCTAGCTTGTTGGGAACACAAAGTTTCTTTTCAGTTGCAAACTCCATTCCATACATATATATGGGGAGGTAGAAGCTCCAACATGGTTTTACAGTGAAAAGTGCAGGAAATTCTAACCGGCACTAGGAAACAGACAGAGAAAGCAGAGAAAAAGTGTCTCCTGCAACCCGTTCCCTTGGTGCTAGATGAACGAACGTCTCTCCACTTGCTCAGTTCTGAGAGATAAGTGTGTGTGAAAGCCGTCCTTCACCTAGCTTGTTGGGAACACAAAGTTTCTTTTCAGTTGCAAACTCCATTCCATACATATATATGGGGAGGTAGAAGCTCCAACTATGTTTTGCAGTGAAAACTGCAGGAACATCAACCCGGCACTAGGAAACAGACTGAGAAAGCAGAGAAAAAATGTCTCCTGCAACCCGTTCCCTTGGTGCTAGATGAACGAACGTCTCTCCTCTTGCTCAGTTCTGAGAGATAAGTGTGTGTGAAAGCCGTCCTTCACCTAGCTTGTTGGGAACACAAAATTTCTTTTCAGTTGCAAACTCCATTCCATACATATATATGGGGAGGTAGAAGCTCCAACTCGGTTTTCCAGTGAAAACTGCAGGAACTTCAACCCGGCACTAGGAAAAAGACTGAGAAAGCAGAGAAACAGTGTCTCCTGCAACCCGTTCCCTTGGTGATAGATGAACGAACGTCTCTCCACTTGCTCAGTTCTGAGAGATATGTGTGTGTGAAAGCCGTCCTTCACCTAGCTTGTTGGGAAAACAAAGATTCTTTTCAGTTGCAATCTCCATTCCATACATATATATGGGGAGATACTAGCTCCAACTCTGTTTTACAGTGAAAACTGCAGGAACTTCAAACCGGCACTAGGAAACAGACTGAGAAAGCAGAGAAAAAGTGTCTCCTGCAACCCGTTCCCTTGGTGCTAGATGAACGAACGTCTCTCCACTTGCTCAGTTCTGAGGGATAATTGTGTGTGAAAGCCGTCCTTCACCTAGCTTGAAGGGAACACAAAGCTTCTTTTCATTTGCAAACTCCACTCCATACATATATATGGGGAAGTACTAGCTCGAACTCCTTTTTACAGTGAAAACTGCAGGAACTTCAAACCGGCACTAGGAAACAGACTGAGAAACCAGAGTAAAAGTGTCCCCTGCATCCCGTTCCCTTGGTGCTAGATGAACGAACGTCTCTCCACATTGTCAGTTCTGAGAGATTGGTGTGTGTGAAAGCCGTCCTTCTCCTAGCTTGAAGGGAACACAAAGTTTCTTTTCAGTTGCAAACTCCACTCCATACATATATATGGGGAAGTACTAGTTCCAACTAGGTTTTACAGTGAAAACTGCAGGAACTTCAAACCGGCACTAGGAAACAGACTGAGAAAGCAGAGAAAAAGTGTCTACTGCAACCCGTTCCCTTGGTGCTAGATGAACGAAAGTCTCTGCACTTGCTCAGTTCTGAGAGATAAGTGTGTGTGAAAGCCGTCCTTCAATTAGCTTGTTGGGAACACAAAGTTTCTTTTCAGTTGCAAACTCCATTCCATACATATATATGGGGAGGTAGAAGCTCCAACTCGATTTTGCAGAGAAAACTGCAGGAACTTCAACCCGGCACTTGGAAACAGACTGGGAAAGCAGAGAAACAGTGTTTCCTGCAACCCGTTCCCTTGGTTCTAGATGAACGAACGTCTCTCCACTTGCTCAGTTCTGAGAGATAAGTTTGTGTGAAAGCCGTCCATCACCTAGCTTGTTGGGAACACAAAGTTTCTTTTCAGTTGCAAACTCCATTCCATACATATATATGGGGAGGTACTAGCTCAAAATCGATTTTACAGTGAAAACTGCAGGAACTTCAAACCGGCAATAGGAAACAGAGTGAGAAAGCAGAGAAAAAGTGTCTCCTGCAACCCGTTCCCTTGGTGCTAGATGAACGAAAGTCTCTCCACTTGCTCAGTTCTGAGAGATAAGTGAGTGTGAAAGCCGTCCTTCACCTAGCTTGTTGGGAACACAAAGTTTCTTTTCAGTTGCAAACTCCACTCCATACATATATATGGGGATGTACTAGCTCCAACTCGGTTTTACAGTGAAAACTGCAGGAACTTCAAACCGGCACTAGGAAACAGACTGAGAAAGCAGAGAAATATTGTCTCCTGCAACCCGTTCCCTTGGTGCTAGATGAACGAACGTCTATCCACTTGCCCAGTTCTGAGAGATAAGTGTGTGTGAAAGCCGTCCTTCAACTAGCTTGTTGGGAACACAAAGTTTCTTTTCAGTTGCAAACCCCATTCCATACATATATATGGGGAGGTACTAGCTCCAACTCGGTTTTACAGTGAAAACTGCAGTAACTTCAAACCGGCACTAGGAAACAGACTGAGAAAGCAGAGAAAAAGTGTCTCCTGCAAACCGTTCCCTTGGTTGTAGATGAACGAACGTCTCTCCACTTGCTCAGTTCTGAGAGATAGGTGTGTGTGAAAGCCGTCCTTCACCTAGCTTGTTGGGAACACAAAGTTTCTTTTCAGTTGCAAACTCCATTCCATTCATATATATGGGGAGGTAGAAGCTCCAACTCGGTTTTACAGTGAAAACTGCAGGAACTTCAAACCGGCACTAGGAAACAGAC
The DNA here is from genome assembly GCF_048773025.1 of Camelus bactrianus. NCBI lineage: Eukaryota > Metazoa > Chordata > Mammalia > Artiodactyla > Camelidae > Camelus > Camelus bactrianus. Next base: position 135,606,843 of record NC_133539.1, on the reverse strand, counting down.
TGAGAAAGCAGAGAAAAGTGTCTCGTGCAACCCGTTCCCTTGGTGCTAGATGAACGAAAGTCTCTCCACTTGCTCAGTTCTGAAGATAGGTGTGTGTGAAAGCCGTCCTTCACCTAGCTTGTTGGGAACACAAAGTTTCTTTTCAGTTGCAAACTCCATTCCATTCATATATATGGGGTGGTACTAGCTCCAACTCGGTTTTACAGTGAAAACTGCAGGAACTTCAAACCGGCACTAGGAAACAGACTGAGAAAGCAGAGAAATAGTGATTCCTGCAACCCGTTCCCTTGGTGCTAGATGAACGAAAGTCTCTCCACTTGCTCAGTTCTGAGAGATAGGTGTGTGTGAAAGCCGTCCTTCACCTAGCTTGTTGGGAACACAAAGTTTCTTTTCAGTTGCAAACTCCATTCCATACATATATATGGGGAGGTAGAAGCTCCAACTCGGTTTTACAGTGAAAACGGCAGGAACTTCAAACCGGCCCTAGGAAACAGACTGAGAAAGCAGAGAAAAAGTGTCGCCTGCAACCCGTTCCCTTGGTGCTAGATGAACGAACGTCTCTCTACTTGCTCAGTTCTGAGAGATAAGTGTGTGTGAAAGCCGTCCTTCACCTAGCTTGTTGGGAACACAAAGTTTCTTTTCAGTTGCAAACTCCATTCCATACATATACATGGGGAGGTAGAAGCTCCAACTCGGTTTTACAGTGAAAACTGCAGGAACTTCAAACCGGCACTAGGAAACAGACTGAGAAAGCTGAGAAAAAGTGTCTCCTGCAACCCGTTCCCTTGGTGCTAGATGAACGAACGTCTCTCTACTTGCTCAGTTCTGAGAGATAAGTGTGTGTGAAAGCCGTCCTTCACCTAGCTTGTTGGGAACACAAATTTCTTTTCAGTTGCAAACTCCATTCCATACATATATATGGGGAGGTACTAGCTCCAACTCTGTTTGACAGTGAAAACTGCAGGAACTTCAAACCGGCACTAGGAAACAGACTGAGAATGCAGAGAAATAGTGTCTCCTGCAACCCGTTCCCTTGGTGCTACATGAACGAACGTCTCTACACTTGCTCAGTTCTGAGAGATAAGTGTGTGTGAAAGCCGTCCTTCACCTAGCTTGTTGGGAACACAAAGTTTCTTTTCAGTTGCAAACTCCATTCCATACATATATATGGGGAGGTAGAAGCTCCAAGTCGATTTTGCAGAGAAAACTGCAGGAACTTCAACCCGGCACTTGGAAACAGACTGGGAAAGCAGAGAAACAGTGTTTCCTGCAACCCGTTCCCTTGGTGCTAGATGAACGAACGTCTCTCCACTTGCTCAGTTCTGAGAGATAAGTTTGTGTGAAAGCCGTCCTTCACCTAGCTTGTTGGGAACACAAAGTTTCTTTTCAGTTGCAAACTCCATTCCATACATATATATGGGGAGTTACTAGCTCAAAATCGGTTTTACAGTGAAAATTGCAGGAACTTCAAACCGGCACTAGGAAACAGACTGAGAAAGCAGGGAAAAAGTGTCCCCTGCAACCCGTTCCCTTGGTGCTAGATGAACGAACGTCCCTCCACTTGCTCAGTTCTGAGAGATATGTGTGTGTGAAAGCCGTCCTTCACCTAGCTTGTTGGGAACAAAAGTTTCTTTTCAGTTGCAAACTCCACTCCATACATATATATGGGGATGTACTAGCTCCAACTCGGTTTGACAGTGAAAACTGCAGGAACTTCAAACCGGCACTAGGAAACAGACTGAGAAAGCAGAGAAAAAGTGTCTCCTGCAACCCGTTCCCTTGGTGCTAGATGTACGAACGTCTCGCCACTTGCTCAGTTCCGAGAGATTAGTGTGTGTGAAAGCCGTCCTTCACATAGCTTGTTGGGAACACAAAGTTTCTTTTCAGTTGCATACTCCATTCCATACATATATATGGGGAGGTACTAGCTCCAACTCGGTTTTACAGTGAAAACTGCAGGAACATCAAACCGGCACTAGGAAACAGACTGAGAATGCAGAGAAATAGTGTCTCCTGCAACTCGGTCCCTTGGTGCTAGATGAACGAACGTCTCTCCACTTGCTCAGTTCTGAGAGATAAGTGTCTGTGAAAGCCGTCCTTCAACTAGCTTGTTGGGAACACAAAGTTTCTTTTCAGTTGCAAACTCCATTCCATATATATATATGGGGAGGTACTAGCTCCAACTCGGTTTTACAGTGAAAACTGCAGGAACTTCAAACCGGCACTAGGAAACAGACTGAGAAAGCAGAGAAAAAGTGTCTCCTGCAACCCGTTCCCTTGGTGCTAGATGAACGAACGTCTCTCCACTTGCTCAGTTCTGAGAGATAGGTGTGTGTGAAAGCCGTCCTTCACCTAGCTTGTTGGGAACACAAAGTTTCTTTTCAGTTGCAAACTCCATTCCATACATATATATGGGGAGGTACTAGCTCCAACTCTGTTTGACAGTGAAAACTGCAGGAACTTCAAACCGGCACTAGGAAACAGACTGAGAATGCAGAGAAATAGTGTCCCTGCAAACCGTTCCCTTGGTGCTACATGAACGAACGTCTCTACACTTGCTCAGTTCTGAGAGATAAGTGTGTGTGAAAGCCGTACTTCACCTAGCTTGTTGGGAACACAAAGTTTCTTTTCAGTTGCAAACTCCATTCCATACATATATATGGGGAGGTAGAAGCTCCAAGTCGATTTTGCAGAGAAAACTGCAGGAACTTCAACCCGGCACTTGGAAACAGACTGGGAAAGCAGAGAAACAGTGTTTCCTGCAATCCGTTCCCTTGGTGCTAGATGAACGAACGTCTCTCCACTTGCTCAGTTCTGAGAGATAAGTTTGTGTGAAAGCCGTCCTTCACCTAGCTTGTTGGGAACACAAAGTTTCTTTTCAGTTGCAAACTCCATTCCATACATATATATGGGGAGTTACTAGCTCAAAATCGGTTTTACAGTGAAAATTGCAGGAACTTCAAACCGGCACTAGGAAACAGACTGAGAAAGCAGGGAAAAAGTGTCCCCTGCAACCCGTTCCCTTGGTGCTAGATGAACGAACGTCCCTCCACTTGCTCAGTTCTGAGAGATATGTGTGTGTGAAAGCCGTCCTTCACCTAGCTTGTTGGGAACAAAAGTTTCTTTTCAGTTGCAAACTCCACTCCATACATATATATGGGGATGTACTAGCTCCAACTCGGTTTGACAGTGAAAACTGCAGGAACTTCAAACCGGCACTAGGAAACAGACTGAGAAAGCAGAGAAAAAGTGTCTCCTGCAACCCGTTCCCTTGGTGCTAGATGTACGAACGTCTCGCCACTTGCTCAGTTCCGAGAGATTAGTGTGTGTGAAAGCCGTCCTTCACATAGCTTGTTGGGAACACAAAGTTTCTTTTCAGTTGCATACTCCATTCCATACATATATATGGGGAGGTACTAGCTCCAACTCGGTTTTACAGTGAAAACTGCAGGAACATCAAACCGGCACTAGGAAACAGACTGAGAATGCAGAGAAATAGTGTCTCCTGCAACTCGGTCCCTTGGTGCTAGATGAACGAACGTCTCTCCACTTGCTCAGTTCTGAGAGATAAGTGTCTGTGAAAGCCGTCCTTCAACTAGCTTGTTGGGAACACAAAGTTTCTTTTCAGTTGCAAACTCCATTCCATATATATATATGGGGAGGTACTAGCTCCAACTCGGTTTTACAGTGAAAACTGCAGGAACTTCAAACCGGCACTAGGAAACAGACTGAGAAAGCAGAGAAAAAGTGTCTCCTGCAACCCGTTCCCTTGGTGCTAGATGAACGAACGTCTCTCCACTTGCTCAGTTCTGAGAGATAGGTGTGTGTGAAAGCCGTCCTTCACCTAGCTTGTTGGGAACACAAAGTTTCTTTTCAGTTGCAAACTCCATTCCATACATATATATGGGGAGGTACTAGCTCCAACTCTGTTTGACAGTGAAAACTGCAGGAACTTCAAACCGGCACTAGGAAACAGACTGAGAATGCAGAGAAATAGTGTCCCTGCAAACCGTTCCCTTGGTGCTACATGAACGAACGTCTCTACACTTGCTCAGTTCTGAGAGATAAGTGTGTGTGAAAGCCGTACTTCACCTAGCTTGTTGGGAACACAAAGTTTCTTTTCAGTTGCAAACTCCATTCCATACTTATATATGGGGTGGTACTAGCTCCAACTCGGTTTTACAGTGAAAACTGCAGGAACTTCAAACCGGCACTGGGAAACAGACTGAGAAAGGAGAGAAAAAGTGTCTCCTGCAACCCGTTCCCTTGGTGCTAGATGAAAGAACGTCTCTCCACTTGCTCAGTTCTGAGAGATAGGTGTGTGTGAAAGCCGTCCTTCACCTAGCTTGTTGGGAACACAAAGTTTCTTTTCAGTTGCAAACTCCATTCCATACATATATATGGGGAGGTAGAAGCTCCAACTCGGTTTTACAGTGAAAACGGCAGGAAATTCAAACCGGCACTAGGAAACAGACAGAGAAAGCAGAGAAAAGTGTCGCCTGCAACCCGTTCCCTTGGTGCTAGATGAACGAACGTATCTCCACTTGATCAGTTCTGAGAGATAAGTGTGTGTGAAAGCCGTACTTCACCTAGCTTGTTGGGAACACAAAGTTTCTTTTCAGTTGCAAACTCCATTCCATACATATATATGGGGCGGTAGAAGCTCCAACTCGGTTTTACAGTGAAAACTGCAGGAACTTCAAACCGGCACTAGGAAACAGACTGAGAAAGCAGAGAAAAAGTGTCTCCTGCAACCCGTTCCCTTGGTGCTAGATGAACGAACGTCTCTCTACTTGCTCAGTTCTGAGAGATAAGTGTGTGTGAAAGCCGTCCATCACCTAGCTTGTTGGGAACACAAAGTTTCTTTTCAGTTGCAAACTCCATTCCATACATATATATGGGGAGGTACTAGCTCCAACTCGGTTTTACAGTGAAAACTGCAGGAACTTCAAACCGGCAGTAGGAAACAGACTGAGAAAGCAGAGAAAAAGTGTCTCCTGCAAACCGTTCCCTTGGTGCTAGATGAACGAACGTCTCTCCACTTGCTCAGTTCTGAGAGATAGTTGTGTGTGAAAGCCGTCCTTCACCTAGCTTGTTGGGAACACAAAGTTTCTTTTCAGTTGCAAACTCCATTCCATACATATATATGGGGAGGTACTAGCTCCAACTCTGTTTGACAGTGAAAATTGCAGGAACTTCAAACCGGCACTAGGAAACAGACTGAGAATGCAGAGAAATAGTGTCTCCTGCAACCCGTTCCCTTGGTGCTACATGAACGAAAGTCTCTACACTTGCTCAGTTCTGAGAGATAAGTGTGTGTGAAAGCCGTACTTCACCTAGCTTGTTGGGAACACAAAGTTTCTTTTCAGTTGCAAACTCCATTCCATACATATATATGGGGAGGTAGAAGCTCCAACTCGATTTTGCAGAGAAAACTGCAGGAACTTCAACCCGGCACTTGGAAACAGACTGGGAAAGCAGAGAAACAGTGTTTCCTGCAACCCGTTCCCTTGGTGCTAGATGAACGAACGTCTCTCCACTTGCTCAGTTCTGAGAGATAAGTTTGTGTGAAAGCCGTACTTCACCTAGCTTGTTGGGAACACAAAGTTTCTTTTCAGTTGCAAACTCCATTCCATACATATATATGGGGAGGAAGAAGCTCCAACTCGGTTTTACAGTGAAAACTGCAGGAACTTCAAACCGGCACTATTAAACAGACTGAGAAAGCAGAGAATAATTGTCTCCTGCAACCCGTTCCCTTGGTGCTAGATGAACGAACGTCTCTCCACTTGCCCAGTTCTGAGAGATAAGTGTGTGTGAAAGCCGTCCTTCAACTAGCTTGTTGGGAACACAAAGTTTCTTTTCAGTTGCAAACTCCATTCCATACATATATATGGGGAGGTACTAGCTCCAACACGGTTTTACAGTGAAAACTGCAGGAACTTCAAACCAGCACTAGGAAACAGACTGAGAATGCAGAGAAATAGTGTCTCGTGCAACCCGTTCCCTTGGTGCTACATGAACGAACGTCTCTACACTTGCTCAGTTCTGAGAGATAAGTGTGTGTGAAAGCCGTCCTTCACCTAGCTTTTTGGGAACACAAAGTTTCTTTTCAGTTGCAAACTCCATTCCATACATATATATGGGGAGGTAGAAGCTCCAAGTCGATTTTGCAGAGAAAACTGCAGGTACTTCAACCCGGCACTTGGAAACAGACTGAGAAAGCAGGGAAAAAGTGTCTCCTGCAACCCGTTCCCTTGGTGCTAGATGAACGAACGTCCCTCCACTTGCTCAGTTCTGAGAGATATGTGTGTGTGAAAGCCGTCCTTCACCTAGCTTGTTGGGAACACAAAGTTTCTTTTCAGTTGCAAACTCCACTCCATACATATATATGGGGATGTACTAGCTCCAACTCGGTTTGACAGTGAAAACTGCAGGAACTTCAAACCGGCACTAGGAAACAGACTGAGAAAGCAGAGAAAAAGTGTCTCCTGCAACCCGTTCCCTTGGTGCTAGATGTACGAACGTCTCGCCACTTGCTCAGTTCCGAGAGATTTGTGTGTGTGAAAGCCGTCCTTCACATAGCTTGTTGGGAACACAAAGTTTCTTTTCAGTTGCATACTCCATTCCATACATATATATGGGGAGGTACTAGCTCCAACTCGGTTTTACAGTGAAAACTGCAGGAACATCAAACCGGCACTAGGAAACAGACTGAGAAAGCAGAGAAAAAGTGTCTCCTGCAACTCGGTCCCTTGGTGCTAGATGAACGAACGTCTCTCCACTTGCTCAGTTCTGGGAGATAAGTGTGTGTGAAAGCCGTCCTTCAACTAGCTTGTTGGGAACACAAAGTTTCTTTTCAGTTGCAAACTCCATTCCATATATATATATGTGGAGGTACTAGCTCCAACTCGGTTTTACAGTGAAAACTGCAGGAACTTCAAACCGGCACTAGGAAACAGACTGAGAAAGCAGAGAAAAAGTGTCTCCTGCAACCCGTTCCCTTGGTGCTAGATGAACGAACGTCTCTCCACTTGCTCAGTTCTGAGAGATAGGTGTGTGTGAAAGCCGTCCTTCACCTAGCTTGTTGGGAACACAAAGTTTCTTTTCAGTTGCAAACTCCATTCCATACATATATATGGGGAGGTACTAGCTCCAACTCTGTTTGACAGTGAAAACTGCAGGAACTTCAAACCGGCACTAGGAAACAGACTGAGAATACAGAGAAATAGTGTCTCCTGCAAACCGTTCCCTTGGTGCTACATGAACGAACGTCTCTACACTTGCTCAGTTCTGAGAGATAAGTGTGTGTGAAAGCCGTACTTCACCTAGCTTGTTGGGAACACAAAGTTTCTTTTCAGTTGCAAACTCCATTACATACATATATATGGGGAGGTAGAAGCTCCAACTCGATTTTGCAGAGAAAACTGCAGGAACTTCAACCCGGCACTTGGAAACAGACTGGGAAAGCAGAGAAACAGTGTTTCCTGCAACCCGTTCCCTTGGTTCTAGATGAACGAACGTCTCTCCACTTGCTCAGTTCTGAGAGATATGTTTGTGTGAAAGCCGTACTTCACCTAGCTTGTTGGAAACACAAAGTTTCTTTTCAGTTGCAAACTCCATTCCATACATATATATGGGGAGGTACTAGCTCAAAATCGGTTTTACAGTGAAAACTGCAGGAACTTCAAACCGGCACTAGGAAACAGACTGAGAAAGCAGAGAAAAAGTGTCTCCTGCAACCCGTTCCCTTGGTGCTAGATGTACGAACGTCTCGCCACTTGCTCAGTTCCGAGAGATTAGTGTGTGTGAAAGCCGTCCTTCACATAGCTTGTTGGGAACACAAAGTTTCTTTTCAGTTGCATACTCCATTCCATACATATATATGGGGAGGTACTAGCTCCAACTCGGTTTTACAGTGAAAACTGCAGGAACATCAAACCGGCACTAGGAAACAGACTGAGAAAGCAGAGAAATAGTGATTCCTGCAACCCGTTCCCTTGGTGCTAGATGAACGAAAGTCTCTCCACTTGCTCAGTTCTGAGAGATAGGTGTGTGTGAAAGCCGTCCTTCACCTAGCTTGTTGGGAACACAAAGTTTCTTTTCAGTTGCAAACTCCATTCCATACATATATATGGGGAGGTAGAAGCTCCAACTCGGTTTTACAGTGAAAACGGCAGGAACTTCAAACCGGCCCTAGGAAACAGACTGAGAAAGCAGAGAAAAAGTGTCGCCTGCAACCCGTTCCCTTGGTGCTAGATGAACGAACGTCTCTCTACTTGCTCAGTTCTGAGAGATAAGTGTGTGTGAAAGCCGTCCTTCACCTAGCTTGTTGGGAACACAAAGTTTCTTTTCAGTTGCAAACTCCATTCCATACATATACATGGGGAGGTAGAAGCTCCAACTCGGTTTTACAGTGAAAACTGCAGGAACTTCAAACCGGCACTAGGAAACAGACTGAGAAAGCTGAGAAAAAGTGTCTCCTGCAACCCGTTCCCTTGGTGCTAGATGAACGAACGTCTCTCTACTTGCTCAGTTCTGAGAGATAAGTGTGTGTGAAAGCCGTCCTTCACCTAGCTTGTTGGGAACACAAATTTCTTTTCAGTTGCAAACTCCATTCCATACATATATATGGGGAGGTACTAGCTCCAACTCTGTTTGACAGTGAAAACTGCAGGAACTTCAAACCGGCACTAGGAAACAGACTGAGAATGCAGAGAAATAGTGTCTCCTGCAACCCGTTCCCTTGGTGCTACATGAACGAACGTCTCTACACTTGCTCAGTTCTGAGAGATAAGTGTGTGTGAAAGCCGTCCTTCACCTAGCTTGTTGGGAACACAAAGTTTCTTTTCAGTTGCAAACTCCATTCCATACATATATATGGGGAGGTAGAAGCTCCAAGTCGATTTTGCAGAGAAAACTGCAGGAACTTCAACCCGGCACTTGGAAACAGACTGGGAAAGCAGAGAAACAGTGTTTCCTGCAACCCGTTCCCTTGGTGCTAGATGAACGAACGTCTCTCCACTTGCTCAGTTCTGAGAGATAAGTTTGTGTGAAAGCCGTCCTTCACCTAGCTTGTTGGGAACACAAAGTTTCTTTTCAGTTGCAAACTCCATTCCATACATATATATGGGGAGTTACTAGCTCAAAATCGGTTTTACAGTGAAAATTGCAGGAACTTCAAACCGGCACTAGGAAACAGACTGAGAAAGCAGGGAAAAAGTGTCCCCTGCAACCCGTTCCCTTGGTGCTAGATGAACGAACGTCCCTCCACTTGCTCAGTTCTGAGAGATATGTGTGTGTGAAAGCCGTCCTTCACCTAGCTTGTTGGGAACAAAAGTTTCTTTTCAGTTGCAAACTCCACTCCATACATATATATGGGGATGTACTAGCTCCAACTCGGTTTGACAGTGAAAACTGCAGGAACTTCAAACCGGCACTAGGAAACAGACTGAGAAAGCAGAGAAAAAGTGTCTCCTGCAACCCGTTCCCTTGGTGCTAGATGTACGAACGTCTCGCCACTTGCTCAGTTCCGAGAGATTAGTGTGTGTGAAAGCCGTCCTTCACATAGCTTGTTGGGAACACAAAGTTTCTTTTCAGTTGCATACTCCATTCCATACATATATATGGGGAGGTACTAGCTCCAACTCGGTTTTACAGTGAAAACTGCAGGAACATCAAACCGGCACTAGGAAACAGACTGAGAATGCAGAGAAATAGTGTCTCCTGCAACTCGGTCCCTTGGTGCTAGATGAACGAACGTCTCTCCACTTGCTCAGTTCTGAGAGATAAGTGTCTGTGAAAGCCGTCCTTCAACTAGCTTGTTGGGAACACAAAGTTTCTTTTCAGTTGCAAACTCCATTCCATATATATATATGGGGAGGTACTAGCTCCAACTCGGTTTTACAGTGAAAACTGCAGGAACTTCAAACCGGCACTAGGAAACAGACTGAGAAAGCAGAGAAAAAGTGTCTCCTGCAACCCGTTCCCTTGGTGCTAGATGAACGAACGTCTCTCCACTTGCTCAGTTCTGAGAGATAGGTGTGTGTGAAAGCCGTCCTTCACCTAGCTTGTTGGGAACACAAAGTTTCTTTTCAGTTGCAAACTCCATTCCATACATATATATGGGGAGGTACTAGCTCCAACTCTGTTTGACAGTGAAAACTGCAGGAACTTCAAACCGGCACTAGGAAACAGACTGAGAATGCAGAGAAATAGTGTCCCTGCAAACCGTTCCCTTGGTGCTACATGAACGAACGTCTCTACACTTGCTCAGTTCTGAGAGATAAGTGTGTGTGAAAGCCGTACTTCACCTAGCTTGTTGGGAACACAAAGTTTCTTTTCAGTTGCAAACTCCATTCCATACATATATATGGGGAGGTAGAAGCTCCAAGTCGATTTTGCAGAGAAAACTGCAGGAACTTCAACCCGGCACTTGGAAACAGACTGGGAAAGCAGAGAAACAGTGTTTCCTGCAATCCGTTCCCTTGGTGCTAGATGAACGAACGTCTCTCCACTTGCTCAGTTCTGAGAGATAAGTTTGTGTGAAAGCCGTCCTTCACCTAGCTTGTTGGGAACACAAAGTTTCTTTTCAGTTGCAAACTCCATTCCATACATATATATGGGGAGTTACTAGCTCAAAATCGGTTTTACAGTGAAAATTGCAGGAACTTCAAACCGGCACTAGGAAACAGACTGAGAAAGCAGGGAAAAAGTGTCCCCTGCAACCCGTTCCCTTGGTGCTAGATGAACGAACGTCCCTCCACTTGCTCAGTTCTGAGAGATATGTGTGTGTGAAAGCCGTCCTTCACCTAGCTTGTTGGGAACAAAAGTTTCTTTTCAGTTGCAAACTCCACTCCATACATATATATGGGGATGTACTAGCTCCAACTCGGTTTGACAGTGAAAACTGCAGGAACTTCAAACCGGCACTAGGAAACAGACTGAGAAAGCAGAGAAAAAGTGTCTCCTGCAACCCGTTCCCTTGGTGCTAGATGTACGAACGTCTCGCCACTTGCTCAGTTCCGAGAGATTAGTGTGTGTGAAAGCCGTCCTTCACATAGCTTGTTGGGAACACAAAGTTTCTTTTCAGTTGCATACTCCATTCCATACATATATATGGGGAGGTACTAGCTCCAACTCGGTTTTACAGTGAAAACTGCAGGAACATCAAACCGGCACTAGGAAACAGACTGAGAATGCAGAGAAATAGTGTCTCCTGCAACTCGGTCCCTTGGTGCTAGATGAACGAACGTCTCTCCACTTGCTCAGTTCTGAGAGATAAGTGTCTGTGAAAGCCGTCCTTCAACTAGCTTGTTGGGAACACAAAGTTTCTTTTCAGTTGCAAACTCCATTCCATATATATATATGGGGAGGTACTAGCTCCAACTCGGTTTTACAGTGAAAACTGCAGGAACTTCAAACCGGCACTAGGAAACAGACTGAGAAAGCAGAGAAAAAGTGTCTCCTGCAACCCGTTCCCTTGGTGCTAGATGAACGAACGTCTCTCCACTTGCTCAGTTCTGAGAGATAGGTGTGTGTGAAAGCCGTCCTTCACCTAGCTTGTTGGGAACACAAAGTTTCTTTTCAGTTGCAAACTCCATTCCATACATATATATGGGGAGGTACTAGCTCCAACTCTGTTTGACAGTGAAAACTGCAGGAACTTCAAACCGGCACTAGGAAACAGACTGAGAATGCAGAGAAATAGTGTCCCTGCAAACCGTTCCCTTGGTGCTACATGAACGAACGTCTCTACACTTGCTCAGTTCTGAGAGATAAGTGTGTGTGAAAGCCGTACTTCACCTAGCTTGTTGGGAACACAAAGTTTCTTTTCAGTTGCAAACTCCATTCCATACTTATATATGGGGTGGTACTAGCTCCAACTCGGTTTTACAGTGAAAACTGCAGGAACTTCAAACCGGCACTGGGAAACAGACTGAGAAAGGAGAGAAAAAGTGTCTCCTGCAACCCGTTCCCTTGGTGCTAGATGAAAGAACGTCTCTCCACTTGCTCAGTTCTGAGAGATACGTGTGTGTGAAAGCCGTCCTTCACCTAGCTTGTTGGGAACACAAAGTTTCTTTTCAGTTGCAAACTCCATTCCATACATATATATGGGGAGGTAGAAGCTCCAACTCGGTTTTACAGTGAAAACGGCAGGAAATTCAAACCGGCACTAGGAAACAGACAGAGAAAGCAGAGAAAAGTGTCGCCTGCAACCCGTTCCCTTGGTGCTAGATGAACGAACGTATCTCCACTTGATCAGTTCTGAGAGATAAGTGTGTGTGAAAGCCGTACTTCACCTAGCTTGTTGGGAACACAAAGTTTCTTTTCAGTTGCAAACTCCATTCCATACATATATATGGGGCGGTAGAAGCTCCAACTCGGTTTTACAGTGAAAACTGCAGGAACTTCAAACCGGCACTAGGAAACAGACTGAGAAAGCAGAGAAAAAGTGTCTCCTGCAACCCGTTCCCTTGGTGCTAGATGAACGAACGTCTCTCTACTTGCTCAGTTCTGAGAGATAAGTGTGTGTGAAAGCCGTCCATCACCTAGCTTGTTGGGAACACAAAGTTTCTTTTCAGTTGCAAACTCCATTCCATACATATATATGGGGAGGTACTAGCTCCAACTCGGTTTTACAGTGAAAACTGCAGGAACTTCAAACCGGCAGTAGGAAACAGACTGAGAAAGCAGAGAAAAAGTGTCTCCTGCAACCCGTTCCCTTGGTGCTAGATGAACGAACGTCTCTCCACTTGCTCAGTTCTGAGAGATAGTTGTGTGTGAAAGCCGTCCTTCACCTAGCTTGTTGGGAACACAAAGTTTCTTTTCAGTTGCAAACTCCATTCCATACATATATATGGGGAGGTACTAGCTCCAACTCTGTTTGACAGTGAAAATTGCAGGAACTTCAAACCGGCACTAGGAAACAGACTGAGAATGCAGAGAAATAGTGTCTCCTGCAACCCGTTCCCTTGGTGCTACATGAACGAAAGTCTCTACACTTGCTCAGTTCTGAGAGATAAGTGTGTGTGAAAGCCGTACTTCACCTAGCTTGTTGGGAACACAAAGTTTCTTTTCAGTTGCAAACTCCATTCCATACATATATATGGGGAGGTAGAAGCTCCAACTCGATTTTGCAGAGAAAACTGCAGGAACTTCAACCCGGCACTTGGAAACAGACTGGGAAAGCAGAGAAACAGTGTTTCCTGCAACCCGTTCCCTTGGTGCTAGATGAACGAACGTCTCTCCACTTGCTCAGTTCTGAGAGATAAGTTTGTGTGAAAGCCGTACTTCACCAACTTGTTGGGAACACAAAGTTTCTTTTCAGTTGCAAACTCCATTCCATACATATATATGGGGAGGAAGAAGCTCCAACTCGGTTTTACAGTGAAAACTGCAGGAACTTCAAACCGGCACTATTAAACAGACTGAGAAAGCAGAGAATAATTGTCTCCTGCAACCCGTTCCCTTGGTGCTAGATGAACGAACGTCTCTCCACTTGCCCAGTTCTGAGAGATAAGTGTGTGTGAAAGCCGTCCTTCAACTAGCTTGTTGGGAACACAAAGTTTCTTTTCAGTTGCAAACTCCATTCCATACATATATATGGGGAGGTACTAGCTCCAACACGGTTTTACAGTGAAAACTGCAGGAACTTCAAACCAGCACTAGGAAACAGACTGAGAATGCAGAGAAATAGTGTCTCGTGCAACCCGTTCCCTTGGTGCTACATGAACGAACGTCTCTACACTTGCTCAGTTCTGAGAGATAAGTGTGTGTGAAAGCCGTCCTTCACCTAGCTTTTTGGGAACACAAAGTTTCTTTTCAGTTGCAAACTCCATTCCATACATATATATGGGGAGGTAGAAGCTCCAAGTCGATTTTGCAGAGAAAACTGCAGGTACTTCAACCCGGCACTTGGAAACAGACTGAGAAAGCAGGGAAAAAGTGTCTCCTGCAACCCGTTCCCTTGGTGCTAGATGAACGAACGTCCCTCCACTTGCTCAGTTCTGAGAGATATGTGTGTGTGAAAGCCGTCCTTCACCTAGCTTGTTGGGAACACAAAGTTTCTTTTCAGTTGCAAACTCCACTCCATACATATATATGGGGATGTACTAGCTCCAACTCGGTTTGACAGTGAAAACTGCAGGAACTTCAAACCGGCACTAGGAAACAGACTGAGAAAGCAGAGAAAAAGTGTCTCCTGCAACCCGTTCCCTTGGTGCTAGATGTACGAACGTCTCGCCACTTGCTCAGTTCCGAGAGATTTGTGTGTGTGAAAGCCGTCCTTCACATAGCTTGTTGGGAACACAAAGTTTCTTTTCAGTTGCATACTCCATTCCATACATATATATGGGGAGGTACTAGCTCCAACTCGGTTTTACAGTGAAAACTGCAGGAACATCAAACCGGCACTAGGAAACAGACTGAGAAAGCAGAGAAAAAGTGTCTCCTGCAACTCGGTCCCTTGGTGCTAGATGAACGAACGTCTCTCCACTTGCTCAGTTCTGGGAGATAAGTGTGTGTGAAAGCCGTCCTTCAACTAGCTTGTTGGGAACACAAAGTTTCTTTTCAGTTGCAAACTCCATTCCATATATATATATGTGGAGGTACTAGCTCCAACTCGGTTTTACAGTGAAAACTGCAGGAACTTCAAACCGGCACTAGGAAACAGACTGAGAAAGCAGAGAAAAAGTGTCTCCTGCAACCCGTTCCCTTGGTGCTAGATGAACGAACGTCTCTCCACTTGCTCAGTTCTGAGAGATAGGTGTGTGTGAAAGCCGTCCTTCACCTAGCTTGTTGGGAACACAAAGTTTCTTTTCAGTTGCAAACTCCATTCCATACATATATATGGGGAGGTACTAGCTCCAACTCTGTTTGACAGTGAAAACTGCAGGAACTTCAAACCGGCACTAGGAAACAGACTGAGAATACAGAGAAATAGTGTCTCCTGCAAACCGTTCCCTTGGTGCTACATGAACGAACGTCTCTACACTTGCTCAGTTCTGAGAGATAAGTGTGTGTGAAAGCCGTACTTCACCTAGCTTGTTGGGAACACAAAGTTTCTTTTCAGTTGCAAACTCCATTACATACATATATATGGGGAGGTAGAAGCTCCAACTCGATTTTGCAGAGAAAACTGCAGGAACTTCAACCCGGCACTTGGAAACAGACTGGGAAAGCAGAGAAACAGTGTTTCCTGCAACCCGTTCCCTTGGTTCTAGATGAACGAACGTCTCTCCACTTGCTCAGTTCTGAGAGATATGTTTGTGTGAAAGCCGTACTTCACCTAGCTTGTTGGAAACACAAAGTTTCTTTTCAGTTGCAAACTCCATTCCATACATATATATGGGGAGGTACTAGCTCAAAATCGGTTTTACAGTGAAAACTGCAGGAACTTCAAACCGGCACTAGGAAACAGACTGAGAAAGCAGAGAAAAAGTGTCTCCTGCAACCCGTTCCCTTGGTGCTAGATGAACGAACGTCTCTCCACTTGCTCAGTTCTGAGAGATAAGTGTGTGTGAAAGCCGTACTTCACCTAGCTTGTTGGGAACACAAAGTTTCTTTTCAGTTCCAAACTCCATTTCATACATATATATGGGGAGGTAGAAGCTCCATCTCGCTTTTACAGTGAAAACTGCAGGAACTTCAAACCGGCACTAGGAAACAGACTGAGAAAGCAGAGAAAAATTGTCTCCTGCAACCCGTTCCCTTGGTGCTAGATGAACGAATGTCTCTCCACTTGCCCAGTTCTGAGAGATAAGTGTGTGTGAAAGCAGTCCTTCAACTAGCTTGTTGGGAACACAAAGTTTCTTTTCAGTTGCAAACTCCATTCCATACATATATATGGGGAGGTACTAGCTCCAACTCGGTTTTACAGTGAAAACTGCAGGAACTTCAAACCGGCACTAGGAAACAGACTGACAAAGCAGAGAAAAAGTGTCTCCTGCAAACCGTTCCCTTGGTTGTAGATGAACGAACGTCTCTCCACTTGCTCAGTTCTGAGAGATAGGTGTGTGTGAAAGCCGTCCTTCACCTAGCTTGTTGGGAACACAAAGATTCTTTTCAGTTGCAAACTCCATTCCATTCATATATATGGTGAGGTAGAAGCTCCAACTCGGTTTTACAGTGAAAACTGCAGGAACTTCAAACCGACACTAGGAAACAGAATGAGAAAGCAGAAAAAAAAAAATGTCTCCTGCAACCCGTTCCCTTGGTGCTAGATGAACGAACGTCTCTCCACTTGCTCTTTTTTGAAGATAGGTGTGTGTGAAAGCCGTCCTTCACCTAGCTTGTTGGGAACACAAAGTTTCTTTTCAGTTGCAAACTCCATTCCATACATATATATGGGTTGGTACTAGCTCCAACTCGGTTTTACAGTGAAAACTGCAGGAACTTCAAACCGGCACTGGGAAACAGACTGAGAAAGGAGAGAAAAAGTGTCTCCTGCAACCCGTTCCCTTGGTGCTAGATGAACGAACGTCTCTCCAATTGCTCAGTTCTGAGAGATAGGTGTGTGTGAAAGCCGTCCTTCACCTAGCTTGTTGGGAACACAAAGTTTCTTTTCAGTTGCAAACTCCATTCCATACATATATATGGGGAGGTAGAAGCTCCAACTCGGTTTTACAGTGAAAACGGCAGGAAATTCAAACCGGCACTAGGAAACAGACAGAGAAAGCAGAGAAAAAGTGTCGCCTGCAACCCGCTCCCTTGGTGCTAGATGAACGAACGTATCTCCACTTGATCAGTTCTGAGAGATAAGTGTGTGTGAAAGCCGTACTTCACCTAGCTTGTTGGGAACACAAAGTTTCTTTTCAGTTGCAAACTCCATTCCATACATATATATGGGGAGGTACTAGCTCCAACTCGGTTTGACAGTGAAAACTGCAGGAACTTCAAACCGGCACTAGGAAACAGACTGAGAAAGCAGAGAAAAAGTGTCTCCTGCAACCCGTTCCCTTGGTGCTAGATGAACGAAAGTCTCTCTACTTGCTCAGTTCTGAGAGATAAGTGTGTGTGAAAGCCGTCCTTCACCTAGCTTGTTGGGAACACAAAGTTTCTTTTCAGTTGCAAACTCCATTCCATACATATATATGGGGAGGTACTAGCTCCAACTCGGTTTGACAGTGAAAACTGCAGGAACTTCAAACCGGCACTAGGAAACAGACTGAGAAAGCAGAGAAAAAGTGTCTCCTGCAACCCGTTCCCTTGGTGCTAGATGAACGAACGTCTCTCCACTTGCTCAGTTCTGAGAGATAAGTGTGTGTGAAAGCCGTCCTTCACCTAGCTTGTTGGGAACACGAAGTTTCTTTTCAGTTGCAAATTCCATTCCATATATATATATGGGGAGGTACTAGCTCCAACTCGGTTTTACAGTGAAAACTGCAGGAACTTCAAACCGGCACTAGGAAACAGACTGAGAAAGCAGAGAAAAAGTGTCTCCTGCAACCCGTTCCCTTGGTGCGAGATGAACGAACGTCTCTCCACTTGCTCAGTTCTGAGAGATAGGTGTGTGTGAAAGCCGTCCTTCACCTAGCTTGTTGGGAACACAAAGTTTCTTTTCAGTTGCAAACTCCATTCCATACATATATATGGGGAGGTATAAGCTCCAACTCGGTTTTACAGTGAAAACGGCAGGAAATTCAAACCGGCACTAGGAAACAGACAGAGAAAGCAGAGAAAAAGTGTCGCCTGCAACCCGCTCCCTTGGTGCTAGATGAACGAACGTATCTCCACTTGATCAGTTCTGAGAGATAAGTGTGTGTGAAAGCCGTACTTCACCTAGCTTGTTGGGAACACAAAGTTTCTTTTCAGTTGCAAACTCCATTCCATACATATATATGGGGAGGTACTAGCTCCAACTCGGTTTGACAGTGAAAACTGCAGGAACTTCAAACCGGCACTAGGAAACAGACTGAGAAAGCAGAGAAAAAGTGTCTCCTGCAACCCGTTCCCTTGGTGCTAGATGAACGAACGTCTCTCTACTTGCTCAGTTCTGAGAGATAAGTGTGTGTGAAAGCCGTCCTTCACCTAGCTTGTTGGGAACACAAAGTTTCTTTTCAGTTGCAAACTCCATTCCATACATATATATGGGGAGGTACTAGCTCCAACTCGGTTTGACAGTGAAAACTGCAGGAACTTCAAACCGCCACTAGGAAACAGACTGAGAAAGCAGAGAAAAAGTGTCTCCTGCAACCCGTTCCCTTGGTGCTAGATGAACGAACGTCTCTCCACTTGCTCAGTTCTGAGAGATAAGTGTGTGTGAAAGCCGTCCTTCACCTAGCTTGTTGGGAACACAAAGTTTCTTTTCAGTTGCAAATTCCATTCCATATATATATATGGGGAGGTACTAGCTCCAACTCGGTTTTACAGTGAAAACTGCAGGAACTTCAAACCGGCACTAGGAAACAGACTGAGAAAGCAGAGAAAAAGTGTCTCCTGCAACCCGTTCCCTTGGTGCGAGATGAACGAACGTCTCTCCACTTGCTCAGTTCTGAGAGATAGGTGTGTGTGAAAGCCGTCCTTCACCTAGCTTGTTGGGAACACAAAGTTTCTTTTCAGTTGCAAACTCCATTCCATACATATATATGGGGAGGTACTAGCTCCAACTCTGTTTGACAGAGAAAACTGCAGGAACTTCAAACCGGCACTAGGAAACAGACTGAGAATGCAGAGAAATAGTGTCTCCTGCAAACCGTTCCCTTGGTGCTACATGAACGAAAGTCTCTACACTTGCTCAGTTCTGAGAGATAAGTGTGTGTGAAAGCCGTACTTCACCTAGCTTGTTGGGAACACAAAGTTTCTTTTCAGTTGCAAACCCCATTCCATACATATATATGGGGAGGTAGAAGCTCCAACTCGATTTTGCAGAGAAAACTGCAGGAACTTCAAACCGGCACTTGGAAACAGACTGGGAAACAGAGAAACAGTGTTTCCTGCAACCCGTTCCCTTGGTGCTAGATGAACGAACGTCTCTCCACTTGCTCAGTTCTGAGAGATAAGTTTGTGTGAAAGCCGTCCTTCACCTAGCTTGTTGGGAACACAAAGTTTCTTTTCAGTTGCAAACTCCATTCCATACATATATATGGGGAGGTACTAGATCAAAATCGGTTTTACAGTGAAAATTGCAGGAACTTCAAACCGGCACTAGGAAACAGACTGAGAAAGCAGAGAAAAATTGTCTCCTGCAACCCGTTCCCTTGGTGCTAGATGAACGAACGTCTCTCCAATTGCTCAGTTCTGAGAGATAAGTGTGTGTGAAAGCCGTACTTCACCTAGCTTGTTGGGAACACAAAGTTTCTTTTCAGTTGCAAACTCCATTCCATACATATATATGGGGAGGAAGAAGCTCCAACTCGGTTTTACAGTGAAAACTGCAGGAACTTCAAACCGGCACTAGGAAACAGACTGAGAAAGCAGAGAAAAATTGTCTCCTGCAACCCGTTCCCTTGGTGCTAGATGAACGAACGTCTCTCCACTTGCTCAGTTCTGAGAGATAAGTGTGTGTGAAAGCCGTCCTTCAACTAGCTTGTTGGGAACACAAAGTTTCTTTTCAGTTGCAAACTCCATTCCATACATATATATGGGGAGGTACTAGCTCCAACTCGGTTTTACAGTGAAAACTGCAGGAACTTCAAACCGGCACTAGGAAACAGACTGAGAAAGCACAGAAAAAGTGTCTCCTGCAACCCGTTCCCTTGGTGCTAGATGAACGAACGTCTCTCCACTTGCTCAGTTCTGAGAGATAGTTGTGTGTGAAAGCCGTCCTTCACCTAGCTTGTTGGGAACACAAAGATTCTTTTCAGTTGCAAACTCCATTCCATACATATATATGGGGAGGTACTAGCTCCAACTCGGTTTTACAGTGAAAACTGCAGGAACTTCAAACCGGCACTAGGAAACAGACTGAGAAAGCAGAGAAAAAGTGTCTCCTGCAACCCGTTCCCTTGGTGCTATCTGAACGAACTTCTCTCCACTTGCTCAGTTCTGAGAGATAAGTGTGTGTGAAAGCCGTCCTTCACCTATCTTGTTGGGAACACAAAGTTTCTTTTCAGTTGCAAACTCCATTCCATACATATATATGGGGAGGTACTAGGTCCAACTCGGTTTTACAGAGAAAACTGCAGGAACATCAAACCGGCACTAGGAAACAGACTGAGAAAGCAGAGAAAAAGTGTCTCCTGCAACCCGTTCCCTTGGTGCTAGATGAACGAACGTCTCTCCACTTGCTCAGTTCTGAGAGATAAGTGTGTGTGAAAGCCGTCCTTCACCTAGCTTGTTGGGGACACAAAGTTTCTTTTCAGTTGCAAACTCCATTCCATACATATATATGGGGAG
Organism: Camelus bactrianus; assembly: GCF_048773025.1. Taxonomy (NCBI): domain Eukaryota; kingdom Metazoa; phylum Chordata; class Mammalia; order Artiodactyla; family Camelidae; genus Camelus; species Camelus bactrianus. The sequence continues at coordinate 135,586,506 of NC_133539.1, read as the reverse complement.
GTAGAAGCTCCAACACGGTTTTGCAGAGAAATCTGCAGGAACTTCAACCCGGCACTTGGAAACAGACAGAGAAAGCAGAGAAAAAGTGTCTCCTGCAACCCGTTCCCTTGGTGCTAGATGAACGAACGTCTCTCCACTTGCTCAGTTCTGAGAGATAAGTGTGTGTGAAAGCCGTCCTTCACCTAGCTTGTTGGGAACACAAAGTTTCTTTTCAGTTGCAAACACCATTCCATACATATATATGGGGAGGTACTAGCTCAAAATCGGTTTTACAGTGAAAACTGCAGGAACTTCAAACCGGCACTAGGAAACAGACTGAGAAAGCAGAGAAAAAGTGTCTCCTGCAATCCAGTCCCTTGGTGCTAGATGAACGAAAGTCTCTCCACTTGCTCAGTTCTGAGAGATAAGTGTGTGTGAAAGCCGTCCTTCACCTAGCTTGTTGGGAACACAAAGTTTCTTTTCAGTTGCAAACTCTATTCCATACATATATATGGGGAGGTACTAGCTCCAACTCGGTTTTACAGAGAAAACTGCAGGAACTTCAAACCGGCACTAGGAAACAGACTGAGAAAGCAGATAAAAACTGTCTCCTGCAACCCGTTCCATTGGTGCTAGATGAACGAACGTCTCTCCACTTGCTCAGTTCTGAGAGTGATGTGTGTGTGAAAGCCGTCCTTCACCTAGCTTGATGGGAACACAAAGTTTCTTTTCAGTTGCAAACTCCATTCCATACATATATATGGGGAGGTACTAGCTCAAAATCGGTTTTACAGTGAAAACTGCAGGAACTTCAAACCGGCACTAGGAAACAGACTGAGAAAGCAGAGAAAAAGTGTCTCCTGCAACCCGTTCCCTTGGTGCTAGATGAACGAACGTCTCTCCACTTGCTCAGTTCTGAGAGAGATGTTTGTGTGAAAGCCGTCCTTCACCTATCTTGTTGGGAACACAAAGTTTCTTTTCAGTTGCAAACTCCATTCCATACATATATATTGGGAGGTACTAGCTCCAACTCGGTTTTACAGTGAAAACTGCAGGAACTTCAAACCGGCACTAGGAAACAGACTGAGAAAGCAGAGAAAAATTGTCTCCTGCAACCCGTTCCCTTGGTGCTAGATGAACGAACGTCTCTCCACTTGCTCAGTTCTGAGAGATAAGTGTGTGTGAAAGCCGTCCTTCACCTAGCTTGTTGGGAACACAAAGTTTCTTTTCAGTTGCAAACTCCATTCCATACATATATATGGGGAGGTACTAGCTCCAACTCGGTTTTACAGAGAAAACTGCAGGAACTTCAAACCGGCACTAGGAAACAGACTGAGAAAGCAGATAAAAACTGTCTCCTGCAACCCGTTCCATTGGTGCTAGATGAACGAACGTCTCTCCACTTGCTCAGTTCTGAGAGTGATGTGTGTGTGAAAGCCGTCCTTCACCTAGCTTGATGGGAACACAAAGTTTCTTTTCAGTTGCAAACTCCATTCCATACATATATATGGGGAGTTACTAGCTCAAAATCGGTTTTACAGTGAAAACTGCAGGAACTTCAAACCGGCACTAGGAAACAGACTGAGAAAGCAGAGAAAAAGTGTCTCCTGCAATCCGGTCCCTTGGTGCTAGATGAACGAACGTCTCTCCACTTGCTCAGTTCTGAGAGATAAGTGTGTGTGAAAGCCGTCCTTCACCTAGCTTGTTGGGAACACAAAGTTTCTTTTCAGTTGCAAACTCCATTCCATACATATATACGGGAAGGTACTAGCTCCAACTCGGTTTTACAGAGAACACTGCAGGAACATGAAACCGGCACTAGGAAACAGACTGAGAAAGCAGAGAAAAAGTGTCTCCTGCAACCCGTTCCCTTGGTGCTAGATGAACGAACGTCTCTCCACTTGCTCAGTTCTGAGAGAGATGTGTGTGTGAAAGCCGTCCTTCACCTAGCTTGTTGGGAACACAAAGTTTCTTTTCAGTTGCAAACTCCATTCCATACATATATATGGGGAGGTACTAGCTCAAAATCGGTTTTACAGTGAAAACTGCAGGAAATTCAAACCGGCACTAGGAAACAGAATTAGAAAGCAGAGAAAAAGTGTCTCCTGCAATCAGGTCCCTTGGTGCTACATGAACGAACGTCTCTACACTTGCTCAGTTCTGAGAGATAAGTGTGTGTGAAAGCCGTCCTTCACCTATCTTGTTGGGAACACAAAGTTTCTTTTCAGTTGCAAACTCCATTCCATACATATATATGGGGAGGTACTAGCTCAAAATCGTTTTTACAGTGAAAACGGCAGGAACATCAAACCGGCACTAGGAAACAGACTGAGAAAGCAGAGAAAAAGTGTCTCCTGCAACCCGTTCCCTTGGTGCTAGATGAACGAACGTCTCTCCACTTGCTCAGTTCTGAGAGATATGTGTGTGTGAAAGCCGTCCTTCACCTAGCTTGATGGGAACACAAAGTTTCTTTTCAGTTGCAAACTCCATTCCATACATATATATGGGTAGGTACTAGCTCCAACCCGGTTTTACAGTGAAAATTGCAGGAACTTCAAACCGGCACTAGGAAACAGACTGAGAAAGCAGAGAAAAAGTGTCTCCTGCAACCCGTTCCCTTGGTGCTAGATGAACGAACGTCTCTCCACTTGCTCAGTTCTGAGAGATAATTGTGTGTGAAAGCCGTCCTTCACCTAGCTTGTTGGGAACACAAAGTTTCTTTTCAGTTGCAAACTCCATTCCATACATATATAAGGGGAGGTACTAGCTCTAACTCGGTTTTACAGTGAAAACTGCAGTAACTTCAAACCGGCTCTAGGAAACAGAATTAGAAAGCAGAGAAAAATTGTCTCCTGCAAACCGTTCCCTTGGTTCTAGATGAACGAACGTCTCTCCACTTGCTCAGTTCTGAGAGATTGGTGTGTGTTAAAGCCGTCCTTCAACTAGCTTGTTGGGAACACAAAGTTTCTTTTCAGTTGCAAACTCCATTCCATACATATATATGGGGAGGTAGAAGCTCCAACTCGGTTTTACAGTGAAAACTGCAGGAACTTCAAACCGGCACTAGGAAACAGACTGAGAAACAGAGAAATAGTGTCTCCTGCAACCCGTTCCCTTGGTGCTAGATGAACGAACGTATCTCCACTTGATCAGTTCTGAAGATAGGTGGGTGTGAAAGCCGTCCTTCACCTATCTTGTTGGGAACACAAAGTTTCTTTTCAGTTGCAAACTCCATTCCATACATATATATGGGGAGGTAGAAGCTCCAACTCGGTTTTACAGTGAAAACTGCAGGAACTTCAAACCGGCACTAGGAAACAGACTGAGAAAGCAGAGAAAAAGTGTCTCCTGCAACCCGTTCCCTTGGTGCTAAATGAACGAACGTCTCTCCACTTGCTCAGTTCTGAGAGATAAGTGTGTGTGAAAGCCGTACTTCACCTAGCTTGTTGGGAACATAAAGTTTCTTTTCAGTTGCAAACTCCATTCCATACAAATATATGGGGAGGTAGAAGCTCCAACACGGTTTTACAGTGAAAACTGCAGGAACTTCAAACCGGCACTAGGAAACAGACTGAGAAAGCAGAGAAAAAGTGTCTCCTGCCACCCGTTCCCTTGGTGCTAGATGAACGAACGTCTCTCCACTTGCTCAGTTCTGAGAGATAAGTGTGTGTGAAAGCCGTCCTTCACCTAGCTTGTTGGGAACACAAAGTTTCTTTTCAGTTGCAAACTCCATTCCATACATATATATGGGGAGGTACTATCTCCAACTCGGTTTTACAGTGAAAACTGCAGGAACTTCAAACCGGCACTACGAAACAGACTGAGAAAGCAGAGAAAAAGTGTCTCCTGCAACCCGTTCCCTTGGTGCTAGATGAACGAACGTCTCTCCACTTGCTCAGTTCTGAGAGATAAGTGTGTGTGAAAGCCGTCCTTCACCTAGCTTGTTGGGAACACAAAGTTTCTTTTCAGTTGCAAACTCCATTCCATACATATATATGGGGAGGTACTAGCTCCAACTCGGTTTTACAGTGAAAACTGCAGGAACTTCAAACCGGCACTAGGAAACAGACTGAGAAAGCAGAGAAAAAGTGTCTCCTGCAACCCGTTCCCTTGGTGATAGATGAAAGAACGTCTCTCCACATGCTCAGTTCTGAGAGATAAGTGTGTGTGAAAGCCGTCCTTCACCTAGCTTGTTGGGAACACAAAGTTCTTTTCAGTTGCAAAATCCATTCCATACATATATATGGGGAGGTACTAGCTCCAACTCGGTTTTACAGTGAAAACTGCAGGAACTTCAAACCGGCACTAGGAAACAGACTGAGAAAGCAGAGAAAAAGTGTCTCCTGCAACCCGTTCCCTTGGTGCTAGATGAACGAACGTCTCTCCTCTTGCTCAGTTCTGAGAGAGATGTGTGTGTGAAAGCCGTCCTTCACCTAGCTTGTTGGGGACACAAAGTTTCTTTTCAGTTGCAAACTCCATTCCATAGGTATATATGGGGAGGTAGAAGCTCCAACACGGTTTTGCAGAGAAATCTGCAGGAACTTCAACCCGGCACTTGGAAACAGACAGAGAAAGCAGAGAAAAAGTGTCTCCTGCAACCCGTTCCCTTGGTGCTAGATGAACGAACGTCTCTCCACTTGCTCAGTTCTGAGAGATAAGTGTGTGTGAAAGCCGTCCTTCACCTAGCTTGTTGGGAACACAAAGTTTCTTTTCAGTTGCAAACACCATTCCATACATATATATGGGGAGGTACTAGCTCAAAATCGGTTTTACAGTGAAAACGGCAGGAACTTCAAACCGGCACTAGGAAACAGACTGAGAAAGCAGAGAAAAAGTGTCTCCTGCAATCCAGTCCCTTGGTGCTAGATGAACGAAAGTCTCTCCACTTGCTCAGTTCTGAGAGATAAGTGTGTGTGAAAGCCGTCCTTCACCTAGCTTGTTGGGAACACAAAGTTTCTTTTCAGTTGCAAACTCCATTCCATACATATATATGGGGAGGTACTAGCTCCAACTCGGTTTTACAGAGAAAACTGCAGGAACTTCAAACCGGCACTAGGAAACAGACTGAGAAAGCAGATAAAAAGTGTCTCCTGCAACCCGTTCCATTGGTGCTAGATGAACGAACGTCTCTCCACTTGCTCAGTTCTGAGAGTGATGTGTGTGTGAAAGCCGTCCTTCACCTAGCTTGATGGGAACACAAAGTTTCTTTTCAGTTGCAAACTCCATTCCATACATATATATGGGGAGGTACTAGCTCAAAATCGGTTTTACAGTGGAAACTGCAGGAACTTCAAACCGGCACTAGGAAACAGACTGAGAAAGCAGAGAAAAAGTGTCTCCTGCAATCCGGTCCCTTGGTGCTAGATGAACGAACGTCTCTCCACTTGCTCAGTTCTGAGAGATAAGTGTGTGTGAAAGCCGTCCTTCACCTAGCTTGTTGGGAACACAAAGTTTCTTTTCAGTTGCAAACTCCATTCCATACATATATACGGGAAGGTACTAGCTCCAACTCGGTTTTACAGAGAACACTGCAGGAACATGAAACCGGCACTAGGAAACAGACTGAGAAAGCATAGAAAAAGTGTCTCCTGCAACCCGTTCCCTTGGTGCTAGATGAACGAACGTCTCTCCACTTGCTCAGTTCTGAGAGAGATGTGTGTGTGAAAGCCGTCCTTCACCTAGCTTGTTGGGAACACAAAGTTTCTTTTCAGTTGCAAACTCCATTCCATACATATATATGGGGAGGTACTAGCTCAAAATCGGTTTTACAGTGAAAACTGCAGGAAATTCAAACCGGCACTAGGAAACAGAATTAGAAAGCAGAGAAAAAGTGTCTCCTGCAATCCGGTCCCTTGGTGCTACATGAACGAACGTCTCTCCACTTGCTCAGTTCTGAGAGATAAGTGTGTGTGAAAGCCGTCCTTCACCTATCTTGTTGGGAACACAAAGTTTCTTTTCAGTTGCAAACTCCATTCCATACATATATATTGGGAGGTACTAGCTCAAAATCGTTTTTACAGTGAAAACGGCAGGAACTTCAAACCGGCACTAGGAAACAGACTGAGAAAGCAGAGAAAAAGTGTCCCCTGCAACCCGTTCCCTTGGTGCTAGATGAACGAACGTCTTCCACTTGCTCAGTTCTGAGAGATAAGTGTGTGTGAAAGCCGTCCTTCACCTAGCTTGATGGGAACACAAAGTTTCTTTTCAGTTGCAAACTCCATTCCATACATATATATGGGTAGGTACTAGCTCCAACTCGGTTTTACAGTGAAAACTGCAGTAACTTCAAACCGGCACTAGGAAACAGACTGAGAAAGCAGAGAAAAATTGTCTCCTGCAAACCGTTCCCTTGGTTCTAGATGAACGAACGTCTCTCCACTTGCTCAGTTCTGAGAGATTGGTGTGTGTTAAAGCCGTCCTTCAACTAGCTTGTTGGGAACACAAAGTTTCTTTTCAGTTGCAAACTCCATTCCATACATATATATGGGGAGGTAGAAGCTCCAACTCGGTTTTACAGTGAAAACTGCAGGAACTTCAAACCGGCACTAGGAAACAGACTGAGAAACAGAGAAATAGTGTCTCCTGCAACCCGTTCCCTTGGTGCTAGATGAACGAACGTATCTCCACTTGATCAGTTCTGAAGATAGGTGGGTGTGAAAGCCGTCCTTCACCTATCTTGTTGGGAACACAAAGTTTCTTTTCAGTTGCAAACTCCATTCCATACATATATATGGGGAGGTACTAGCTCCAACTCGGTTTTACAGTGAAAACTGCAGGAACTTCAAACCGGCACTAGGAAACAGACTGAGAAAGCAGAGAAAAAGTGTCTCCTGCAACCCGTTCCCTTGGTGCTAAATGAACGAACGTCTCTCCACTTGCTCAGTTCTGAGAGATAAGTGTGTGTGAAAGCCGTACTTCACCTAGCTTGTTGGGAACATAAAGTTTCTTTTCAGTTGCAAACTCCATTCCATACATATATATGGGGAGGTAGAAGCTCCAACTCGGTTTTACAGTGAAAACTGCAGGAACTTCAAACCGGCACTAGGAAACAGACTGAGAAAGCAGAGAAAAAGTGTCTCCTGCCACCCGTTCCCTTGGTGCTAGATGAACGAACGTCTCTCCACTTGCTCAGTTCTGAGAGATAAGTGTGTGTGAAAGCCGTCCTTCACCTAGCTTGTTGGGAACACAAAGTTTCTTTTCAGTTGCAAACTCCATTCCATACATATATATGGGGAGGTACTAGCTCCAACTCGGTTTTACAGTGAAAACTGCAGGAACTTCAAACCGGCACTAGGAAACAGACTGAGAAAGCAGAGAAAAAGTGTCTCCTGCAACCCGTTCCCTTGGTGCTAGATGAACGAACGTCTCTCCACTTGCTCAGTTCTGAGAGATAAGTGTGTGTGAAAGCCGTCCTTAACCTAGCTTGTTGGGAACACAAAGTTTCTTTTCAGTTGCAAACTCCATTCAATACATATATATGGGGAGGTACTAGCTCCAACTCGGTTTTACAGTGAAAACTGCAGGAACTTCAAACCGGCACTAGGAAACAGACTGAGAAAGCAGAGAAAAAGTGTCTCCTGCAACCCGTTCCCTTGGTGATAGATGAAAGAACGTCTCTCCACATGCTCAGTTCTGAGAGATAAGTGTGTGTGAAAGCCGTCCTTCACCTAGCTTTTTGGGAACACAAAGTTCTTTTCAGTTGCAAAATTCTTTCCATACATATATATGGGGAGGTACTAGCTCCAACTCGGTTTTACAGTGAAAACTGCAGGAACTTCAAACCGGCACTAGGAAACAGACTGAGAAAGCAGAGAAAAAGTTTCCCCTGCAACCCGTTCCCTTGGTGCTAGATGAACGAATGTCTCTCCACTTGCTCATTTCTGAGAGATATGTGTGTGTGAAAGCCGTCCTTCACCTATCTTGTTGGGAACACAAAGTTTCTTTTCAGTTGCAAACTCCATTCCATACATATATATGGGGAGGTAGAAGCTCCAACTCGGTTTTACATTGAAAACTGCAGGAACTTCAATCCGGCACTAGGAAACAGACTGAGAAAGCAGAGAAAAAGTGTTCCTGCAAACCGTTCCCTTGGTGCTAGATGAACGAACGTCTCTCCACTTGCTCAGTTCTGAGAGATAAGTGTGTGTGAAAGCCGTCCTTCACCTAGCTTGTTGGGAACACAAAGTTTCTTTTCAGTTGCAAACTCCATTCCATACATATATATGGGGAGGTACTAGCTCCAACTCGGTTTTACAGTGAAAACTGCAGGAACTTCAAACCGGCACTAGGAAACAGACTGAGAAAGCAGAGAAAAAGTGTCTCCTGCAACCCGTTCCCTTGGTGCTAGATGAACGAACGTCTCTCCACTTGCTCAGTTCTGAGAGATAAGTGTGTGTGAAAGCCGTCCTTCACCTAGCTTGTTGGGAACACAAAGTTTCTTTTCAGTTGCAAACTCCATTCAATACATATATATGGGGTGGTACTAGCTCCAACTCGGTTTTACAGTGAAAACTGCAGGAACTTCAAACCGGCACTAGGAAACAGACTGAGAAAGCAGAGAAAAAGTGTCTCCTGCAACCCGTTCCCTTGGTGATAGATGAAAGAACGTCTCTCCACATGCTCAGTTCTGAGAGATAAGTGTGTGTGAAAGCCGTCCTTCACCTAGCTTTTTGGGAACACAAAGTTCTTTTCAGTTGCAAAATTCTTTCCATACATATATATGGGGAGGTACTAGCTCCAACTCGGTTTTACAGTGAAAACTGCAGGAACTTCAAACCGGCACTAGGAAACAGACTGAGAAAGCAGAGAAAAAGTTTCTCCTGCAACCCGTTCCCTTGGTGCTAGATGAACGAATGTCTCTCCACTTGCTCATTTCTGAGAGATATGTGTGTGTGAAAGCCGTCCTTCACCTATCTTGTTGGGAACACAAAGTTTCTTTTCAGTTGCAAACTCCATTCCATACATATATATGGGGAGGTAGAAGCTCCAACTCGGTTTTACATTGAAAACTGCAGGAACTTCAATCCGGCACTAGGAAACAGACTGAGAAAGCAGAGAAAAAGTGTTCCTGCAAACCGTTCCCTTGGTGCTAGATGAACGAACGTCTCTCCACTTGCTCAGTTCTGAGAGATAAGTGTGTGTGAAAGCCGTCCTTCACCTAGCTTGTTGGGAACACAAAGTTCTTTTCAGTTGCAAACCCCATTCCATACATATATATGGGGAGGTACTAGCTCCAACTCGGTTTTACAGTGAAAACTGCAGGAACTTCAAACCGGCACTAGGAAACAGACTGAGAAAGCAGAGAAAAAGTGTCTCCTGCAACCCGTTCCCTTGGTGCTAGATGAACGAACGTCTCTCCACTTGCTCATTTCTGAGAGATAAGTGTGTGTGAAAGACGTCCTTCACCTAGCTTGTTGGGAACACAAAGTTTCCTTTCAGTTGCAAACTCCATTCCACACATATATATGGGGAGGTACTAGCTCCAACTCGGATTTACAGTGAAAACTGCAGGAACTTCAAACCGGCACTAGGAAACAGACTGAGAAAGCAGAGAAAAAGTGTTCCCTGCAACCCGTTCCCTTGGTGCTAGATGAACGAACGTCTCTCCACTTGCTCAGTTCTGAGAGATAGGTGTGTGTGAAAGCCGTCCTTCACCTAGCTTTTTGGGAACAGAAAGTTTCTTTTCAGTTGCAAACTCCATTCCATACATATATATGGGGAGGTAGAAGCTCCAACTCGGTTTTACAGTGAAAACTGCAGGAACTTCAAACCGGCACTAGGAAACAGACTGAGAAAGCAGAGAAAAAGTGTTTCCTGCAACCCGTTCCCTTGGTGCTAGATGAACGAACGTCTCTCCACTTGCTCAGTTCTGAGAGATAAGTGTGTGTGAAAGCCTTCCTTCACCTAGCTTGTTGAGAACACAAAGTTTCTTTTCAGTTACAAACTCCAATACATACATATATATGGGGAGGTACTAGCTCCAACTCGGTTTTACAGTGAAAACTGCAGGAATTTCAAACCGGCACTAGGAAACAGACTGAGAAAGCAGAGAAAAAGTGTCTCCTGCAACCCGTTCCCTTGGTGCTAGATGAACGAACGTCTCTCCACTTGCTCAGTTCTGAGAGATAAGTGTGTGTGAAAGACGTACTTCAACTAGCTTGTTGGGAACACAAAGTTTCTTTTCAGTTGCAAACTCCATTCCATACATATATATGGGGAGGTACTAGCTCCAACTCGGATTTACAGTGAAAACTGCAGGAACTTCAAACCGGCACTAGGAAACAGACTGAGAAAGCAGAGAAAAAGTGTCTCCTGCAACCCGTTCCCTTGGTGCTAGATGAACGAATGTCCCTCCACTTGCTCAGTTCTGAGAGATAGGTGTGTGTGAAAGCCGTCCTTCACCTAGCTTGTTGGGAACACAAAGTTTCTTTTCAGTTGCAAACTCCATTCCATACATATATATGGGGAGGTACAAGCTCCAACTCGGTTTGACAGTGAAAACTGCAGGAACTTCAAACCGGCACTAGGAAACAGACTGAGAAAGCAGAGAAAAAGTGTCTCCTGCAACCCGTTCCCTTGGTGCTAGATGAACGAACGTCTCGCCACTTGCTCAGTTCCGAGAGATTAGTGTGTGTGAAAGCCGTCCTTCACCTAGCTTGTTGGGAACACAAAGTTTCTTTTCAGTTGCAAACTCCATTCCATACATATATATGGGGAGTTACTAGCTCCAACTCGGTTTGACAGTGAAAACTGCAGGAACTTCAAACCGGCACTAGGAAACAGACTGAGAAAGCAGAGAAAAAGTGTCTCCTGCAACCCGTTCCCTTGGTGCTAGATGTACGAACGTCTCTCCACTTGCTCAGTTCTGAGAGATAAGTGTGTGTGAAAGCCGTCCTTCACCTAGCTTGTTGGGAACACAAAGTTTCTTTTCAGTTGCAAACTCCATTCCATACATATATATGGGGAGGTACTAGCTCCAACTCGGTTTTACAGTGAAAACTGCAGGAACTTCAAACCGGCACTAGGAAACAGACTGAGAAAGCAGAGAAAAAGTGTCTCCTGCAACCCGTTCCCTTGGTGCTAGATGAACGAACGTCTCTCCACTTGCTCAGTTCTGAGAGATAAGTGTGTGTGAAAGCCGTACTTCACCTAGCTTGTTGGGAACACAAAGTTTCTTTTCAGTTGCAAACTCCATTCAATACATATATATGGGGAGGTACTAGCTCCAACTCGGTTTTACAGTGAAAACTGCAGGAACTTCAAACCGGCACTAGGAAACAGACTGAGAAAGCAGAGAAAAAGTGTCTCCTGCAACCCGTTCCCTTGGTGATAGATGAAAGAACGTCTCTCCACATGCTCAGTTCTGAGAGATAAGTGTGTGTGAAAGCCGTCCTTCACCTAGCTTTTTGGGAACACAAAGTTCTTTTCAGTTGCAAAATTCTTTCCATACATATATATGGGGAGGTACTAGCTCCAACTCGGTTTTACAGTGAAAACTGCAGGAACTTCAAACCGGCACTAGGAAACAGACTGAGAAAGCAGAGAAAAAGTTTCTCCTGCAACCCGTTCCCTTGGTGCTAGATGAACGAATGTCTCTCCACTTGCTCATTTCTGAGAGATATGTGTGTGTGAAAGACGTCCTTCACCTAGCTTGTTGGGAACACAAAGTTTCTTTTCAGTTGCAAACTCCATTCCACACATATATATGGGGAGGTACTAGCTCCAACTCGGATTTACAGTGAAAACTGCAGGAACGTCAAACCGGCACTAGGAAACAGACTGAGAAAGCAGAGAAAAAGTGTTCCCTGCAACCCGTTCCCTTGGTGCTAGATGAACGAACGTCTCTCCACTTGCTCAGTTCTGAGAGATAGGTGTGTGTGAAAGCCGTCCTTCACCTATCTTGTTGGGAACACAAAGTTTCTTTTCAGTTGCAAACTCCATTCCATACATATATATGGGGAGGTAGAAGCTCCAACTCGGTTTTACATTGAAAACTGCAGGAACTTCAATCCGGCACTAGGAAACAGACTGAGAAAGCAGAGAAAAAGTGTTCCTGCAAACCGTTCCCTTGGTGCTAGATGAACGAACGTCTCTCCACTTGCTCAGTTCTGAGAGATAAGTGTGTGTGAAAGCCGTCCTTCATCTAGCTTGTTGGGAACACAAAGTTTCTTTTCAGTTGCAAACTCCAATCCATACATATATATGGTGAGGTAGAAGCTCCAACAAGTTTTTACAGTGAAAACTGCAGGAACTTCAACCCAGCACTTGGAAACAGACTGAGAAAGCAGAGAAAAAGTGTTTCCTGCAACCCGATCCCTTGGTGCTAGGTGAACGTACGTCTCTCCACTTGCTCAGTTCTGAGAGATAAGTGTGTGTGAAAGCCGTCCTTCACCTAGCTTGTTGGGAACACAAAGTTCTTTTCAGTTGCAAACCCCATTCCATACATATATATGGGGAGGTACTAGCTCCAACTCGGTTTTACAGTGAAAACTGCAGGAACTTCAAAGCGGCACTAGGAAACAGACTGAGAAAGCAGAGAAAAAGTGTCTCCTGCAACCCGTTCCCTTGGTGCTAGATGAACGAACGTCTCTCCACTTGCTCATTTCTGAGAGATAAGTGTGTGTGAAAGACGTCCTTCACCTAGCTTGTTGGGAACACAAAGTTTCCTTTCAGTTGCAAACTCCATTCCACACATATATATGGGGAGGTACTAGCTCCAACTCGGATTTACAGTGAAAACTGCAGGAACTTCAAACCGGCACTAGGAAACAGACTGAGAAAGCAGAGAAAAAGTGTTCCCTGCAACCCGTTCCCTTGGTGCTAGATGAACGAACGTCTCTCCACTTGCTCAGTTCTGAGAGATAGGTGTGTGTGAAAGCCGTCCTTCACCTAGCTTTTTGGGAACAGAAAGTTTCTTTTCAGTTGCAAACTCCATTCCATACATATATATGGGGAGGTAGAAGCTCCAACTCGGTTTTACAGTGAAAACTGCAGGAACTTCAAACCGGCACTAGGAAACAGACTGAGAAAGCAGAGAAAAAGTGTTTCCTGCAACCCGTTCCCTTGGTGCTAGATGAACGAACGTCTCTCCACTTGCTCAGTTCTGAGAGATAAGTGTGTGTGAAAGCCTTCCTTCACCTAGCTTGTTGAGAACACAAAGTTTCTTTTCAGTTACAAACTCCAATACATACATATATATGGGGAGGTACTAGCTCCAACTCGGTTTTACAGTGAAAACTGCAGGAATTTCAAACCGGCACTAGGAAACAGACTGAGAAAGCAGAGAAAAAGTGTCTCCTGCAACCCGTTCCCTTGGTGCTAGATGAACGAACGTCTCTCCACTTGCTCAGTTCTGAGAGATAAGTGTGTGTGAAAGACGTACTTCAACTAGCTTGTTGGGAACACAAAGTTTCTTTTCAGTTGCAAACTCCATTCCATACATATATATGGGGAGGTACTAGCTCCAACTCGGATTTACAGTGAAAACTGCAGGAACTTCAAACCGGCACTAGGAAACAGACTGAGAAAGCAGAGAAAAAGTGTCTCCTGCAACCCGTTCCCTTGGTGCTAGATGAACGAACGTCCCTCCACTTGCTCAGTTCTGAGAGATAGGTGTGTGTGAAAGCCGTCCTTCACCTAGCTTGTTGGGAACACAAAGTTTCTTTTCAGTTGCAAACTCCATTCCATACATATATATGGGGAGGTACAAGCTCCAACTCGGTTTGACAGTGAAAACTGCAGGAACTTCAAACCGGCACTAGGAAACAGACTGAGAAAGCAGAGAAAAAGTGTCTCCTGCAACCCGTTCCCTTGGTGCTAGATGAACGAACGTCTCGCCACTTGCTCAGTTCCGAGAGATTAGTGTGTGTGAAAGCCGTCCTTCACCTAGCTTGTTGGGAACACAAAGTTTCTTTTCAGTTGCAAACTCCATTCCATACATATATATGGGGAGTTACTAGCTCCAACTCGGTTTGACAGTGAAAACTGCAGGAACTTCAAACCGGCACTAGGAAACAGACTGAGAAAGCAGAGAAAAAGTGTCTCCTGCAACCCGTTCCCTTGGTGCTAGATGTACGAACGTCTCACCACTTGCTCAGTTCCGAGAGATTAATGTGTGTGGAAGCCGTCCTTCACCTAGCTTGTTGGGAACACAATGTTTCTTCTCAGTTGCATACCCCATTCCATACATATATAAGGGGAGGTACTAGCTCCAACTCGGTTTTACAATGAAAACTGCAGGAACATCAAACCGGCACTAGGAAACAGACTGAGAAAGCAGAGAAAAAGTGTCTCCTGCAACCCGGTCCCTTGGTGCTAGATGAACGAACGTCTCTCCACTTGCTCAGTTCTGAGAGATAAGTGTGTGTGAAAGCCGTCCTTCACCTAGCTTGTTGGGAACACAAAGTTTCTTTTCAGTTGCAAACTCCATTCCATATATATATATGGGGAGGTACTAGCTCCAACTCTGTTTTACAGTGAAAACTGCAGAAACTTCAAACCGGCACTAGGAAACAGACTGAGAAAGCAGAGAAAAAGTGTCTCCTGCAACCCGTTCCCTTGGTGCTAGATGAACGAACGTCTCTCCACTTGCTCAGTTCTGAGAGATAGGTGTGTGTGAAAGCCGTCCTTCACATAGCTTGTTGGGAACACAAAGTTTCTTTTCAGTTGCAAACTCCATTCCATTCATATATATGGGGAGGTAGAAGCTCCAACTCGGTTTTACAGTGAAAACTGCAGGAACTTCAAAACGGCACTAGGAAACAGACTGAGAAAGCAGAGAAAAAGTGTTTCCTGCAACCCGTTCCCTTGGTGATAGATGAACGAACGTCTTTCCACTTGCTCAGTCCTGAGAGATAAGTGTGTGTGAAAGCCGTCCTTCACCTAGCTTGTTGGGAACACAGTTTCTTTTCAGTTGCAAACTCCATTCCATACATATATATGGGGAGGTACTAGCTCCAACTCGGTTTTACAGTCAAAATTGCTGGAACTTCAAACCGTCACTAGGAAACAGACTGAGAAAGCAGAGAAAAAGTGTCTCCTGCAACCCGTTCCCTTGGTGCTAGATGAACGAACGTCTCTCCACTTGCTCAGTTCTGAGAGATAAGTGTGTGTGAAAGCCTTCCTTCACCTAGCTTGTTGAGAACACAAAGTTTCTTTTCAGTTACAAACTCCAATCCATACATATATATGGGGAGGTACTAGCTCCAACTCGGTTTTACAGTGAAAACTGCAGGAACTTCAAACCGGCACTAGGAAACAGACTGAGAAAGCAGAGAAAAAGTGTCTCCTGCAACCCGTTCCCTTGGTGCTAGATTAACGAACGTCTCTCCACTTGCTCAGTTCTGAGAGATAAGTGTGTGTGAAAGACGTCCTTCAACTAGCTTGTTGGGAACACAAAGTTTCTTTTCAGTTGCAAACTCCATTCCATACATATATATGGGGAGGTACTAGCTCCAACTCGGATTTACAGTGAAAACTGCAGGAACTTCAAACCGGCACTAGGAAACAGACTGAGAAAGCAGAGGAAAAGTGTCTCCTGCAACCCGTTCCATTGATGCTAGATGATCGAACGTCCCTCCACTTGCTCAGTTCTGAGAGATAGGTGTGTGTGAAAGCCGTCCTTCAACTAGCTTGTTGGGAACACAAAGTTTCTTTTCAGTTGCAAACTCCATTCCATATATATATATGGGGAGGTACTAGCTCCAACTCGGTTTTACAGTGAAAACTGCAGAAACTTCAAACCGGCACTAGGAAACAGACTGAGAAAGCAGAGAAAAAGAGTCTCCTGCAACCCGTTCCCTTGGTGCTAGATGAACGAACGTCTCTCCACTTGCTCAGTTCTGAGAGATAGGTGTGTGTGAAAGCCGTCCTTCACATAGCTTGTTGGGAACACAAAGTTTCTTTTCAGTTGCAAACTCCATTCCATTCATATATATGGGTAGGTAGAAGCTCCAACTCGGTTTTACAGTGAAAACTGCAGGAACTTCAAAACGGCACTAGGAAACAGACTGAGAAAGCAGAGAAAAAGTGTTTCCTGAAACCCGTTCCCTTGGTGCTAGATGAACGAACGTCTTTCCACTTGCTCAGTCCTGAGAGATAAGTGTGTGTGAAAGCCGTCCTTCACCTAGCTTGTTGGGAACACAAAGTTTCTTTTCAGTTGCAAACTCCATTCCATACATATATATGGGGAGGTACTAGCTCCAACTCGGTTTTACAGTCAAAATTGCTGGAACTTCAAACCGTCACTAGGAAACAGACTGAGAAAGCAGAGAAAAAGTGTCTCCTGCAACCCGTTCCCTTGGTGCTAGATGAACGAACGTCTCTCCACTTGCTCAGTTCTGAGAGATAAGTGTGTGTGAAAGCCTTCCTTCACCTAGCTTGTTGAGAACACAAAGTTTCTTTTCAGTTACAAACTCCAATCCATACATATATATGGGGAGGTACTAGCTCCAACTCGGTTTTACAGTGAAAACTGCAGGAACTTCAAACCGGCACTAGGAAACAGACTGAGAAAGCAGAGAAAAAGTGTCTCCTGCAACCCGTTCCCTTGGTGCTTGATGAACGAACGTCTCTCCACTTGCTCAGTTCTGAGAGATAAGTGTGTGTGAAAGACGTCCTTCAACTAGCTTGTTGGGAACACAAAGTTTCTTTTCAGTTGCAAACTCCATTCCATACATATATATGGGGAGGTACTAGCTCCAACTCGGATTTACAGTGAAAACTGCAGGAACTTCAAACCGGCACTAGGAAACAGACTGAGAAAGCAGAGGAAAAGTGTCTCCTGCAACCCGTTCCCTTGATGCTAGATGATCGAACGTCCCTCCACTTGCTCAGTTCTGAGAGATAGGTGTGTGTGAAAGCCGTCCTTCACCTAGCTTGTTGGGAACACAAAGTTTCTTTTCAGTTGCAAACTCTATTCCATACATATATATGGGGAGGTACTAGCTCCAACTCGGTTTGACAGTGAAAACTGCAGGAACTTCAAACCGGCACTAGGAAACAGACTGAGAAAGCAGAGAAAAAGTGTCTCCTGCAACCCGCTCCCTTGGTGCTAGATGAACGAACGTCTCGCCACTTGCTCAGTTCCGAGAGATTAGTGTGTGTGAAAGCCGTCCTTCACCTAGCTTGTTGGGAACACAAAGTTTCTTTTCAGTTGCAAACTCCATTCCATACATATATATGGGGAGGTACTAGCTCCAACTCGGTTTGACAGTGAAAACTGCAGGAACTTCAAACCGGCACTAGGAAACAGACTGAGAAAGCAGAGAAAAAGTGTCTCCTGCAACCCGTTCCCTTGGTGCTAGATGTACGAACGTCTCACCACTTGCTCAGTTCCTAGAGATTAGTGTGTGTGAAAGCCGTCCTTCACCTAGCTTGTTGGGAACACAAAGTTTCTTTTCAGTTGCATACTCCATTCCATACATATATAAGGGTAGGTACTAGCTCCAACTCGGTTTTACAGTGAAAACTGCAGGAACATCAAACCGGCACTAGGAAACAGACTGAGAAAGCAGAGAAAAAGTGTCTCCTGCAACCCGGCCCCTTGGTGCTAGATGAACGAACGTCTCTCCACTTGCTCAGTTCTGAGAGTTAAGTGTGTGTGAAAGCCGTCCTTCACCTAGCTTGTTGGGAACACAAAGTTTCTTTTCAGTTGCAAACTCCATTCCATATATATATATGGGGAGGTACTAGCTCCAACTCGGTTTTACAGTGAAAACTGCAGAAACTTCAAACCGGCACTAGGAAACAGACTGAGAAAGCAGAGAAAAAGTGTCTCCTGCAACCCGTTCCCTTGGTGCTAGATGAACGAACGTCTCTCCAATTGCTCAGTTCTGAGAGATAGGTGTGAGTGAAAGCCGTCCTTCACATAGCTTGTTGGGAACACAAAGTTTCTTTTCAGTTGCAAACTCCATTCCATACATATATATGGGGAGGTTCTAGCTCCAACTCGGTTTGACAGTGAAAACTGCAGGAACTTCAAACCGGCACTAGGAAACCGACTGAGAATGCAGAGAAATAGTGTCTCCTGCAACCCGTTCCCTTGGTGCTACATGAACGAACGTCTCTACACTTGCTCAGTTCTGAGAGATAAGTGTGTGTGAATGTCGTACTTCACCTAGCTTGTTGGGAACACAAAGTTTCTTTTCAGTTGCAAACTCCATTCCATACATATATATGGGGAGGTAGAAGCTCCAACTCGATTTTGCAGAGAAAACTGCAGGAACTTCAACCCGGCACTTGGAAACAGACTGGGAAAGCAGAGAAACAGTGTTTCCTGCAACCCGTTCCCTTGGAGCTAGATGAACGAACGTCTCTCCACTTGCTCAGTTCTGAGAGATAAGTGTGTGTGAAAGCCGTTTTTCACCTAGCTTGTTGGGAACACAAAGTTTCTTTTCAGTTGCAAACTCCATTCCATACATATATATGGGGAGGTACTAGCTCAAAATCGGTTTTACAGTGAAAACTGCAGGAACTTCAAACCGGCACTAGGAAACAGACTGAGAAAGCAGAGGAAAAGTGTCTCCTGCAACCCGTTCCCTTGATGCTAGATGATCGAACGTCCCTCCACTTGCTCAGTTCTGAGAGATAGGTGTGTGTGAAAGCCGTCCTTCACCTAGCTTGTTGGGAACACAAAGTTTCTTTTCAGTTGCAAACTCCATTCCATATATATATATGGGGAGGTACTAGCTCCAACTCGGTTTTACAGTGAAAACTGCAGTGACTTCAAACCGGCACTAGGAAACAGACTGAGAAAGCAGAGAAAAAGTGTCTCCTGCAACCCGTTCCCTTGGTGCTAGATGAACGAACGTCTCTCCACTTGCTCAGTTCTGAGAGATAGGTGTGTGTGAAAGCCGTCCTTCACATAGCTTGTTGGGAACACAAAGTTTCTTTTCAGTTGCAAACTCCATTCCATTCATATATATGGGGAGGTAGAAGCTCCAAATCGGTTTTACAGTGAAAACTGCAGGAACTTCAAAACGGCACTAGGAAACAGACTGAGAAAGCAGAGAAAAAGTGTTTCCTGCAACCCGTTCCCTTGGTGCTAGATGAACGAACGTCTTTCCACTTGCTCAGTCCTGAGAGATAAGTGTGTGTGAAAGCCGTCCTTCACCTAGCTTGTTGGGAACACAAAGTTTCTTTTCAGTTGCAAACTCCATTCCATACATATATATGGGGAGGTAATAGCTCCAACTCGGTTTTACAGTCAAAATTGCTGGAACTTCAAACCGTCACTAGGAAACAGACTGAGAAAGCAGAGAAAAAGTGTCTCCTGCAACCCGCTCCCTTGGTGCTAGATGAACGAACGTCTCTCCACTTGCTCAGTTCTGAGAGATAAGTGTGTGTGAAAGCCTTCCTTCACCTAGCTTGTTGAGAACACAAAGTTTCTTTTCAGTTACAAACTCCAATCCATACATATATATGGGGAGGTACTAGCTCCAACTCGGTTTTACAGTGAAAACTGCAGGAACTTCAAACCGGCACTAGGAAACAGACTGAGAAAGCAGAGAAAAAGTGTCTCCTGCAACCCGTTCCCTTGGTGCTTGATGAACGAACGTCTCTCCACTTGCTCAGTTCTGAGAGATAAGTGTGTGTGAAAGACGTCCTTCAACTAGCTTGTTGGGAACACAAAGTTTCTTTTCAGTTGCAAACTCCATTCCATACATATATATGGGGAGGTACTAGCTCCAACTCGGATTTACAGTGAAAACTGCAGGAACTTCAAACCGGCACTAGGAAACAGACTGAGAAAGCAGAGGAAAAGTGTCTCCTGCAACCCGTTCCCTTGATGCTAGATGATCGAACGTCCCTCCACTTGCTCAGTTCTGAGAGATATGTGTGTGTGAAAGCCGTCCTTCACCTAGCTTGTTGGGAACACAAAGTTTCTTTTCAGTTGCAAACTCTATTCCATACATATATATGGGGAGGTACTAGCTCCAACTCGGTTTGACAGTGAAAACTGCAGGAACTTCAAACCGGCACTAGGAAACAGACTGAGAAAGCAGAGAAAAAGTGTCTCCTGCAACCCGTTCCCTTGGTGCTAGATGAACGAACGTCTCGCCCCTTGCTCAGTTCGGAGAGATTAGTGTGTGTGAAAGCCGTCCTTCACCTAGCTTGTTGGGAACACAAAGTTTCTTTTCAGTTGCAAACTCCATTCCATACATATATATGGGGAGGTACTAGCTCCAACTCGGTTTGACAGTGAAAACTGCAGGAACTTCAAACCGGCACTAGGAAACAGACTGAGAAAGCAGAGAAAAAGTGTCTCCTGCAACCCGTTCCCTTGGTGCTAGATGTACGAACGTCTCACCACTTGCTCAGTTCCGAGAGATTAGTGTGTGTGAAAGCCGTCCTTCACCTAGCTTGTTGGGAACACAAAGTTTCTTTTCAGTTGCATACTCCATTCCATACATATATAAGGGTAGGTACTAGCTCCAACTCGGTTTTACAGTGAAAACTGCAGGAACATCAAACCGGCCCTAGGAAACAGACTGAGAAAGCAGAGAAAAAGTGTCCCTGCAACCCGGTCCCTTGGTGCTAGATGAACGAACGTCTCTCCACTTGCTCAGTTCTGAGAGATAAGTGTGTGTGAAAGCCGTCCTTCACCTAGCTTGTTGGGAACACAAAGTTTCTTTTCAGTTGCAAACTCCATTCCATATATATATATGGGGAGGTACTAGCTCCAACTCGGTTTTACAGTGAAAACTGCAGAAACTTCAAACCGGCACTAGGAAACAGACTGAGAAAGCAGAGAAAAAGTGTCTCCTGCAACCCGTTCCCTTGGTGCTAGATGAACGAACGTCTCTCCACTTGCTCAGTTCTGAGAGATAGGTGTGTGTGAAAGCCGTCCTTCACATAGCTTGTTGGGAACACAAAGTTTCTTTTCAGTTGCAAACTCCATTCCATACATATATATGGGGAGGTTCTAGCTCCAACTCGGTTTGACAGTGAAAACTGCAGGAACTTCAAACCGGCACTAGGAAACCGACTGAGAATGCAGAGAAATAGTGTCTCCTGCAACCCGTTCCCTTGGTGCTACATGAACGAAAGTCTCTACACTTGCTCAGTTCTGAGAGATAAGTGTGTGTGAATGCCGTACTTCACCTAGCTTGTTGGGAACACAAAGTTTCTTTTCAGTTGCAAACTCCATTCCATACATATATATGGGGAGGTAGAAGCTGCAACACGATTTTGCAGAGAAAACTGCAGGAACTTCAACCCGGCACTTGGAAACAGACTGGGAAAGCAGAGAAACAGTGTTTCCTGCAACCCGTTCCCTTGGAGCTAGATGAACGAACGTCTCTCCACTTGCTCAGTTCTGAGAGAAAAGTGTGTTTGAAAGCCGTTCTTCACCTAGCTTGTTGGGAACACAAAGTTTCTTTTCAGTTGCAAACTCCATTCCATACATATATATGGGGAGGTACTAGCTCCAACTCGGTTTTACAGTCAAAATTGCTGGAACTTCAAACCGTCACTAGGAAACAGACTGAGAAAGCAGAGAAAAAGTGTCTCCTGCAACCCGTTCCCTTGGTGCTAGATGAACGAACGTCTCTCCACTTGCTCAGTTCTGAGAGATAAGTGTGTGTGAAAGCCTTCCTTCACCTAGCTTGTTGAGAACACAAAGTTTCTTTTCAGTTACAAACTCCAATCCATACATATATATGGGGAGGTACTAGCTCCAACTCGGTTTTACAGTGAAAACTGCAGGAACTTCAAACCGGCACTAGGAAACAGACTGAGAAAGCAGAGAAAAAGTGTCTCCTGCAACCCGTTCCCTTGGTGCTTGATGAACGAACGTCTCTCCACTTGCTCAGTTCTGAGAGATAAGTGTGTGTGAAAGACGTCCTTCAACTAGCTTGTTGGGAACACAAAGTTTCTTTTCAGTTGCAAACTCCATTCCATACATATATATGGGGAGGTACTAGCTCCAACTCGGATTTACAGTGAAAACTGCAGGAACTTCAAACCGGCACTAGGAAACAGACTGAGAAAGCAGAGGAAAAGTGTCTCCTGCAACCCGTTCCCTTGATGCTAGATGATCGAACGTCCCTCCACTTGCTCAGTTCTGAGAGATAGGTGTGTGTGAAAGCCGTCCTTCACCTAGCTTGTTGGGAACACAAAGTTTCTTTTCAGTTGCAAACTCTATTCCATACATATATATGGGGAGGTACTAGCTCCAACTCGGTTTGACAGTGAAAACTGCAGGAACTTCAAACCGGCACTAGGAAACAGACTGAGAAAGCAGAGAAAAAGTGTCTCCTGCAACCCGTTCCCTTGGTGCTAGATGAACGAACGTCTCGCCACTTGCTCAGTTCCGAGAGATTAGTGTGTGTGAAAGCCGTCCTTCACCTAGGTTGTTGGGAACACAAAGTTTCTTTTCAGTTGCAAACTCCATTCCATACATATATATGGGGAGGTACAAGCTCCAACTCGGTTTGACAGTGAAAACTGCAGGAACTTCAAACCGGCACTAGGAAACAGACTGAGAAAGCAGAGAAAAAGTGTCTCCTGCAACCCGTTCCCTTGGTGCTAGATGTACGAACGTCTCACCACTTGCTCAGTTCCTAGAGATTAGTGTGTGTGAAAGCCGTCCTTCACCTAGCTTGTTGGGAACACAAAGTTTCTTTTCAGTTGCATACTCCATTCCATACATATATAAGGGTAGGTACTAGCTCCAACTCGGTTTTACAGTGAAAACTGCAGGAACATCAAACCGGCACTAGGAAACAGACTGAGAAAGCAGAGAAAAAGTGTCTCCTGCAACCCGGTCCCTTGGTGCTAGATGAACGAACGTCTCTCCACTTGCTCAGTTCTGAGAGATAAGTGTGTGTGAAAGCCGTCCTTCACCTAGCTTGTTGGGAACACAAAGTTTCTTTTCAGTTGCAAACTCCATTCCATATATATATATGGGGAGGTACTAGCTCCAACTCGGTTTACAGTGAAAACTGCAGAAACTTCAAACCGGCACTAGGAAACAGACTGAGAAAGCAGAGAAAAAGTGTCTCCTGCAACCCGTTCCCTTGGTGCTAGATGAACGAACGTCTCTCCAATTGCTCAGTTCTGAGAGATAAGTGTGTGTGAAAGCCGTCCTTCACATAGCTTGTTGGGAACACAAAGTTTCTTTTCAGTTGCAAACTCCATTCCATACATATATATGGGGAGGTTCTAGCTCCAACTCGGTTTGACAGTGAAAACTGCAGGAACTTCAAACCGGCACTAGGAAACCGACTGAGAATGCAGAGAAATAGTGTCTCCTGCAACCCGTTCCCTTGGTGCTACATGAACGAACGTCTCTACACTTGCTCAGTTCTGAGAGATAAGTGTGTGTGAATGCCGTACTTCACCTAGCTTGTTGGGAACACAAAGTTTCTTTTCAGTTGCAAACTCCATTCCATACATATATATGGGGAGGTAGAAGCTCCAACTCGATTTTGCAGAGAAAACTGCAGGAACTTCAACCCGGCACTTGGAAACAGACTGGGAAAGCAGAGAAACAGTGTTTCCTGCAACCCGTTCCCTTGGAGCTAGATGAACGAACGTCTCTCCACTTGCTCAGTTCTGAGAGATAAGTGTGTGTGAAAGCCGTTTTTCACCTAGCTTGTTGGGAACACAAAGTTTCTTTTCAGTTGCAAACTCCATTCCATACATATATATGGGGAGGTACTAGCTCAAAATCGGTTTTACAGTGAAAACTGCAGGAACTTCAAACCGGCACTAGGAAACAGACTGAGAAAGCAGAGGAAAAGTGTCTCCTGCAACCCGTTCCCTTGATGCTAGATGATCGAACGTCCCTCCACTTGCTCAGTTCTGAGAGTAAGGTGTGTGTGAAAGCCGTCCTTCACCTAGCTTGTTGGGAACACAAAGTTTCTTTTCAGTTGCAAACTCCATTCCATATATATATATGGGGAGGTACTAGCTCCAACTCGGTTTTACAGTGAAAACTGCAGTGACTTCAAACCGGCACTAGGAAACAGACTGAGAAAGCAGAGAAAAAGTGTCTCCTGAAACCCGTTCCCTTGGTGCTAGATGAACGAACGTCTCTCCACTTGCTCAGTTCTGAGAGATAGGTGTGTGTGAAAGCCGTCCTTCACATAGCTTGTTGGGAACACAAAGTTTCTTTTCAGTTGCAAACTCCATTCCATTCATATATATGGGGAGGTAGAAGCTCCAACTCGGTTTTACAGTGAAAACTGCAGGAACTTCAAACCGGCACTAGGAAACAGACTGAGAAAGCAGAGAAAAAGTGTTTCCTGCAACCCGTTCCCTTGGTGCTAGATGAACGAACGTCTTTCCACTTGCTCAGTCCTGAGAGATAAGTGTGTGTGAAAGCCGTCCTTCACCTAGCTTGTTGGGAACACAAAGTTTCTTTTCAGTTGCAAACTCCATTCCATACATATATATGGGGAGGTAATAGCTCCAACTCGGTTTTACAGTCAAAATTGCTGGAACTTCAAACCGTCACTAGGAAACAGACTGAGAAAGCAGAGAAAAAGTGTCTCCTGCAACCCGCTCCCTTGGTGCTAGATGAACGAACGTCTCTCCACTTGCTCAGTTCTGAGAGATAAGTGTGTGTGAAAGCCTTCCTTCACCTAGCTTGTTGAGAACACAAAGTTTCTTTTCAGTTACAAACTCCAATCCATACATATATATGGGGAGGTACTAGCTCCAACTCGGTTTTACAGTGAAAACTGCAGGAACTTCAAACCGGCACTAGGAAACAGACTGAGAAAGCAGAGAAAAAGTGTCTCCTGCAACCCGTTCCCTTGGTGCTTGATGAACGAACGTCTCTCAACTTGCTCAGTTCTGAGAGATAAGTGTGTGTGAAAGACGTCCTTCAACTAGCTTGTTGGGAACACAAAGTTTCTTTTCAGTTGCAAACTCCATTCCATACATATATATGGGGAGGTACTAGCTCCAACTCGGATTTACAGTGAAAACTGCAGGAACTTCAAACCGGCACTAGGAAACAGACTGAGAAAGCAGAGGAAAAGTGTCTCCTGCAACCCGTTCCCTTGATGCTAGATGATCGAACGTCCCTCCACTTGCTCAGTTCTGAGAGATATGTGTGTGTGAAAGCCGTCCTTCACCTAGCTTGTTGGGAACACAAAGTTTCTTTTCAGTTGCAAACTCTATTCCATACATATATATGGGGAGGTACTAGCTCCAACTCGGTTTGACAGTGAAAACTGCAGGAACTTCAAACCGGCACTAGGAAACAGACTGAGAAAGCAGAGAAAAAGTGTCTCCTGCAACCCGTTCCCTTGGTGCTAGATGAACGAACGTCTCGCCCCTTGCTCAGTTCGGAGAGATTAGTGTGTGTGAAAGCCGTCCTTCACCTAGCTTGTTGGGAACACAAAGTTTCTTTTCAGTTGCAAACTCCATTCCATACATATATATGGGGAGGTACTAGCTCCAACTCGGTTTGACAGTGAAAACTGCAGGAACTTCAAACCGGCACTAGGAAACAGACTGAGAAAGCAGAGAAAAAGTGTCTCCTGCAACCCGTTCCCTTCGTGCTAGATGTACGAACGTCTCACCACTTGCTCAGTTCCGAGAGATTAGTGTGTGTGAAAGCCGTCCTTCACCTAGCTTGTTGGGAACACAAAGTTTCTTTTCAGTTGCATACTCCATTCCATACATATATAAGGGTAGGTACTAGCTCCAACTCGGTTTTACAGTGAAAACTGCAGGAACATCAAACCGGCCCTAGGAAACAGACTGAGAAAGCAGAGAAAAAGTGTCTCCTGCAACCCGGTCCCTTGGTGCTAGATGAACGAACGTCTCTCCACTTGCTCAATTCTGAGAGATAAGTGTGTGTGAAAGCCGTCCTTCACCTAGCTTGTTGGGAACACAAAGTTTCTTTTCAGTTGCAAACTCCATTCCATACATATATATGGGGAGGTTCTAGCTCCAACTCGGTTTGACAGTGAAAACTGCAGGAACTTCAAACCGGCACTAGGAAACCGACTGAGAATGCAGAGAAATAGTGTCTCCTGCAACCCGTTCCCTTGGTGCTACATGAACGAACGTCTCTACACTTGCTCAGTTCTGAGAGATAAGTGTGTGTGAATGCCGTACTTCACCTAGCTTGTTGGGAACACAAAGTTTCTTTTCAGTTGCAAACTCCATTCCATACATATATATGGGGAGGTAGAAGCTGCAACACGATTTTGCAGAGAAAACTGCAGGAACTTCAACCCGGCACTTGGAAACAGACTGGGAAAGCAGAGAAACAGTGTTTCCTGCAACCCGTTCCCTTGGAGCTAGATGAACGAACGTCTCTCCACTTGCTCAGTTCTGAGAGAAAAGTGTGTTTGAAAGCCGTTCTTCACCTAGCTTGTTGGGAACACAAAGTTTCTTTTCAGTTGCAAACTCCATTCCATACATATATATGGGGAGGTACTAGCTCCAACTCGGTTTTACAGTCAAAATTGCTGGAACTTCAAACCGTCACTAGGAAACAGACTGAGAAAGCAGAGAAAAAGTGTCTCCTGCAACCCGTTCCCTTGGTGCTAGATGAACGAACGTCTCTCCACTTGCTCAGTTCTGAGAGATAAGTGTGTGTGAAAGCCTTCCTTCACCTAGCTTGTTGAGAACACAAAGTTTCTTTTCAGTTACAAACTCCAATCCATACATATATATGGGGAGGTACTAGCTCCAACTCGGTTTTACAGTGAAAACTGCAGGAACTTCAAACCGGCACTAGGAAACAGACTGAGAAAGCAGAGAAAAAGTGTCTCCTGCAACCCGTTCCCTTGGTGCTTGATGAACGAACGTCTCTCCACTTGCTCAGTTCTGAGAGATAAGTGTGTGTGAAAGACGTCCTTCAACTAGCTTGTTGGGAACACAAAGTTTCTTTTCAGTTGCAAACTCCATTCCATACATATATATGGGGAGGTACTAGCTCCAACTCGGATTTACAGTGAAAACTGCAGGAACTTCAAACCGGCACTAGGAAACAGACTGAGAAAGCAGAGGAAAAGTGTCTCCTGCAACCCGTTCCCTTGATGCTAGATGATCGAACGTCCCTCCACTTGCTCAGTTCTGAGAGATAGGTGTGTGTGAAAGCCGTCCTTCACCTAGCTTGTTGGGAACACAAAGTTTCTTTTCAGTTGCAAACTCTATTCCATACATATATATGGGGAGGTACTAGCTCCAACTCGGTTTGACAGTGAAAACTGCAGGAACTTCAAACCGGCACTAGGAAACACACTGAGAAAGCAGAGAAAAAGTGTCTCCTGCAACCCGTTCCCTTGGTGCTAGATGAACGAACGTCTCGCCACTTGCTCAGTTCCGAGAGATTAGTGTGTGTGAAAGCCGTCCTTCACCTAGCTTGTTGGGAACACAAAGTTTCTTTTCAGTTGCAAACTCCATTCCATACATATATATGGGGAGGTACTAGCTCCAACTCGGTTTGACAGTGAAAACTGCAGGAACTTCAAACCGGCACTAGGAAACAGACTGAGAAAGCAGAGAAAAAGTGTCTCTTGCAACCCGTTCCCTTGGTGCTAGATGTACGAACGTCTCACCACTTGCTCAGTTCCTAGAGATTAGTGTGTGTGAAAGCCGTCCTTCACCTAGCTTGTTGGGAACACAAAGTTTCTTTTCAGTTGCATACTCCATTCCATACATATATAAGGGTAGGTACTAGCTCCAACTCGGTTTTACAGTGAAAACTGCAGGAACATCAAACCGGCACTAGGAAACAGACTGAGAAAGCAGAGAAAAAGTGTCTCCTGCAACCCGGCCCCTTGGTGCTAGATGAACGAACGTCTCTCCACTTGCTCAGTTCTGAGAGTTAAGTGTGTGTGAAAGCCGTCCTTCACCTAGCTTGTTGGGAACACAAAGTTTCTTTTCAGTTGCAAACTCCATTCCATATATATATATGGGGAGGTACTAGCTCCAACTCGGTTTTACAGTGAAAACTGCAGAAACTTCAAACCGGCACTAGGAAACAGACTGAGAAAGCAGAGAAAAAGTGTCTCCTGCAACCCGTTCCCTTGGTGCTAGATGAACGAACGTCTCTCCAATTGCTCAGTTCTGAGAGATAGGTGTGAGTGAAAGCCGTCCTTCACATAGCTTTTTGGGAACACAAAGTTTCTTTTCAGTTGCAAACTCCATTCCATACATATATATGGGGAGGTTCTAGCTCCAACTCGGTTTGACAGTGAAAACTGCAGGAACTTCAAACCGGCACTAGGAAACCGACTGAGAATGCAGAGAAATAGTGTCTCCTGCAACCCGTTCCCTTGGTGCTACATGAACGAACGTCTCTACACTTGCTCAGTTCTGAGAGATAAGTGTGTGTGAATGCCGTACTTCACCTAGCTTGTTGGGAACACAAAGTTTCTTTTCAGTTGCAAACTCCATTCCATACATATATATGGGGAGGTAGAAGCTCCAACTCGATTTTGCAGAGAAAACTGCAGGAACTTCAACCCGGCACTTGGAAACAGACTGGGAAAGCAGAGAAACAGTGTTTCCTGCAACCCGTTCCCTTGGAGCTAGATGAACGAACGTCTCTCCACTTGCTCAGTTCTGAGAGATAAGTGTGTGTGAAAGCCGTTTTTCACCTAGCTTGTTGGGAACACAAAGTTTCTTTTCAGTTGCAAACTCCATTCCATACATATATATGGGGAGGTACTAGCTCAAAATCGGTTTTACAGTGAAAACTGCAGGAACTTCAAACCGGCACTAGGAAACAGACTGAGAAAGCAGAGGAAAAGTGTCTCCTGCAACCCGTTCCCTTGATGCTAGATGATCGAACGTCCCTCCACTTGCTCAGTTCTGAGAGTTAGGTGTGTGTGAAAGCCGTCCTTCACCTAGCTTGTTGGGAACACAAAGTTTCTTTTCAGTTGCAAACTCCATTCCATATATATATATGGGGAGGTACTAGCTCCAACTCGGTTTTACAGTGAAAACTGCAGTGACTTCAAACCGGCACTAGGAAACAGACTGAGAAAGCAGAGAAAAAGTGTCTCCTGCAACCCGTTCCCTTGGTGCTAGATGAACGAACGTCTCTCCACTTGCTCAGTTCTGAGAGATAGGTGTGTGTGAAAGCCGTCCTTCACATAGCTTGTTGGGAACACAAAGTTTCTTTTCAGTTGCTAACTCCATTCCATTCATATATATGGGGAGGTAGAAGCTCCAACTCGGTTTTACAGTGAAAACTGCAGGAACTTCAAAACGGCACTAGGAAACAGACTGAGAAAGCAGAGAAAAAGTGTTTCCTGCAACCCGTTCCCTTGGTGCTAGATGAACGAACGTCTTTCCACTTGCTCAGTCCTGAGAGATAAGTGTGTGTGAAAGCCGTCCTTCACCTAGCTTGTTGGGAACACAAAGTTTCTTTTCAGTTGCAAACTCCATTCCATACATATATATGGGGAGGTAATAGCTCCAACTCGGTTTTACAGTCAAAATTGCTGGAACTTCAAACCGTCACTAGGAAACAGACTGAGAAAGCAGAGAAAAAGTGTCTCCTGCAACCCGCTCCCTTGGTGCTAGATGAACGAACGTCTCTCCACTTGCTCAGTTCTGAGAGATAAGTGTGTGTGAAAGCCTTCCTTCACCTAGCTTGTTGAGAACACAAAGTTTCTTTTCAGTTACAAACTCCAATCCATACATATATATGGGGAGGTACTAGCTCCAACTCGGTTTTACAGTGAAAACTGCAGGAACTTCAAACCGGCACTAGGAAACAGACTGAGAAAGCAGAGAAAAAGTGTCTCCTGCAACCCGTTCCCTTGGTGCTTGATGAACGAACGTCTCTCCACTTGCTCAGTTCTGAGAGATAAGTGTGTGTGAAAGACGTCCTTCAACTAGCTTGTTGGGAACACAAAGTTTCTTTTCAGTTGCAAACTCCATTCCATACATATATATGGGGAGGTACTAGCTCCAACTCGGATTTACAGTGAAAACTGCAGGAACTTCAAACCGGCACTAGGAAACAGACTGAGAAAGCAGAGGAAAAGTGTCTCCTGCAACCCGTTCCCTTGATGCTAGATGATCGAACGTCCCTCCACTTGCTCAGTTCTGAGAGATATGTGTGTGTGAAAGCCGTCCTTCACCTAGCTTGTTGGGAACACAAAGTTTCTTTTCAGTTGCAAACTCTATTCCATACATATATATGGGGAGGTACTAGCTCCAACTCGGTTTGACAGTGAAAACTGCAGGAACTTCAAACCGGCACTAGGAAACAGACTGAGAAAGCAGAGAAAAAGTGTCTCCTGCAACCCGTTCCCTTGGTGCTAGATGAACGAACGTCTCGCCCCTTGCTCAGTTCGGAGAGATTAGTGTGTGTGAAAGCCGTCCTTCACCTAGCTTGTTGGGAACACAAAGTTTCTTTTCAGTTGCAAACTCCATTCCATACATATATATGGGGAGGTACTAGCTCCAACTCGGTTTGACAGTGAAAACTGCAGGAACTTCAAACCGGCACTAGGAAACAGACTGAGAAAGCAGAGAAAAAGTGTCTCCTGCAACCCGTTCCCTTGGTGCTAGATGTACGAACGTCTCACCACTTGCTCAGTTCCGAGAGATTAGTGTGTGTGAAAGCCGTCCTTCACCTAGCTTGTTGGGAACACAAAGTTTCTTTTCAGTTGCATACTCCATTCCATACATATATAAGGGTAGGTACTAGCTCCAACTCGGTTTTACAGTGAAAACTGCAGGAACATCAAACCGGCCCTAGGAAACAGACTGAGAAAGCAGAGAAAAAGTGTCTCCTGCAACCCGGTCCCTTGGTGCTAGATGAACGAACGTCTCTCCACTTGCTCAGTTCTGAGAGATAAGTGTGTGTGAAAGCCGTCCTTCACCTAGCTTGTTGGGAACACAAAGTTTCTTTTCAGTTGCAAACTCCATTCCATATATATATATGGGGAGGTACTAGCTCCAACTCGGTTTTACAGTGAAAACTGCAGAAACTTCAAACCGGCACTAGGAAACAGACTGAGAAAGCAGAGAAAAAGTGTCTCCTGCAACCCGTTCCCTTGGTGCTAGATGAACGAACGTCTCTCCACTTGCTCAGTTCTGAGAGATAGGTGTGTGTGAAAGCCGTCCTTCACATAGCTTGTTGGGAACACAAAGTTTCTTTTCAGTTGCAAACTCCATTCCATACATATATATGGGGAGGTTCTAGCTCCAACTCGCTTTTACAGTGAAAACTGCAGGAACTTCAAACCGGCACTAGGAAACCGACTGAGAATGCAGAGAAATAGTGTCTCCTGCAACCCGTTCCCTTGGTGCTACATGAACGAACGTCTCTACACTTGCTCAGTTCTGAGAGATAAGTGTGTGTGAATGCCGTACTTCAACTAGCTTGTTGGGAACACAAAGTTTCTTTTCAGTTGCAAACTCCATTCCATACATATATATGGGGAGGTAGAAGCTGCAACACGATTTTGCAGAGAAAACTGCAGGAACTTCAACCCGGCACTTGGAAACAGACTGGGAAAGCAGAGAAACAGTGTTTCCTGCAACCCGTTCCCTTGGAGCTAGATGAACGAACGTCTCTCCACTTGCTCAGTTCTGAGAGAAAAGTGTGTGTGAAAGCCGTTCTTCACCTAGCTTGTTGGGAACACAAAGTTTCTTTTCAGTTGCAAACTCCATTCCATACATATATATGGGGAGGTACTAGCTCAAAATCGGTTTTACAGTGAAAACTGCAGGAACTTCAAACCGGCACTAGGAAACAGACTTAGAAAGCAGAGAAAAATTGTCTCCTGCAACCCGTTCCCTTGGTGCTAGATGAACGAACGTCTCTCCACTTGCTCATTTCTGAGAGATAAGTGTGTGTGAAAGCCGTACTTCACCTAGCTTGTTGGGAACACAAAGTTTCTTTTCAGTTGCAAACTCCATTCCATACATATATATGGGGAGGTAAAAGCTCCAACTCGGTTTTACAGTGAAAACTGCAGGAACTTCAAACCGGCACTAGGAAACAGACTGAGAAAGCAGAGAAAAATTGTCTCATGCAAACCGTTCCCTTGGTGATAGATGAACGAACGTCTCTCCACTTGCCCAGTTCTGAGAGATAAGTGTGTGTGAAAGCCGTCCTTCAACTAGCTTGTTGGGAACACAAAGTTTCTTTTCAGTTGCAAACTCCATTCCATACATATATATGGGGAGGTACTAGCTCCAACTCGGTTTTACAGTGAAAACTGCAGTAACTTCAAACCGGCACGAGGAAACAGACTGAGAAAGCAGAGAAAAAGTGTCTCCTGCAAAACGTTCCCTTGGTGCTAGATGAACGAACGTCTCTCCAATTGCTCAGTTCTGAGTGATAGGTGTGTGTGAAAGCCGTCCTTCACCTAGCTTGTTGGGAACACAAAGTTTCTTTTCAGTTGCAAACTCCATTCCATTCATATACATGGGGCGGTAGAATCTCCAACTCGGTTTTACAGTGAAAACTGCAGGAACTTCAAACCGGCACTAGGAAACAGACTGAGAAAGCAGAGAAAAAGTGTCCCCTGCAACCCGTTCCCTTGGTGCTAGATGAACGAACGTCTCTCCACTTGCTCAGTTCTGAAGATAGGTGTGTGTGAAAGCCGTCCTTCACCTAGCTTGTTGGGAACACAAAGTTTCTTTTCAGTTGCAATCTCCATTCCATATATATATATGGGGAGGTACTAGCTCCAACCCGGTTTTACAGTGAAAACTGCAGGAACTTCAAACCGGCACTAGGAAACAGACTGAGAAAGCAGAGAAAAAGTGTCTCCTGCAACCCGTTCCCTTGGTGCTACATGAACGAACGTCTCTACACTTGCTCAGTTCTGAGAGATAAGTGTGTGTGAATGCCGTACTTCACCTAGCTTGTTGGGAACACAAAGTTTCTTTTCAGTTGCAAACTCCATTCCATACATATATATGGGGAGGTAGAAGCTCCAACTCGATTTTGCAGAGAAAACTGCAGGAACTTCAACCCGGCACTTGGAAACAGACTGGGAAAGCAGAGAAACAGTGTTTCCTGCAACCCGTTCCCTTGGAGCTAGATGAACGAACGTCTCTCCACTTGCTCAGTTCTGAGAGATAAGTGTGTGTGAAAGCCGTTTTTCACCTAGCTTGTTGGGAACACAAAGTTTCTTTTCAGTTGCAAACTCCATTCCATACATATATATGGGGAGGTACTAGCTCAAAATCGGTTTTACAGTGAAAACTGCAGGAACTTCAAACCGGCACTAGGAAACAGACTGAGAAAGCAGAGGAAAAGTGTCTCCTGCAACCCGTTCCCTTGATGCTAGATGATCGAACGTCCCTCCACTTGCTCAGTTCTGAGAGATAGGTGTGTGTGAAAGCCGTCCTTCACCTAGCTTGTTGGGAACACAAAGTTTCTTTTCAGTTGCAAACTCCATTCCATATATATATATGGGGAGGTACTAGCTCCAACTCGGTTTTACAGTGAAAACTGCAGTGACTTCAAACCGGCACTAGGAAACAGACTGAGAAAGCAGAGAAAAAGTGTCTCCTGCAACCCGTTCCCTTGGTGCTAGATGAACGAACGTCTCTCCACTTGCTCAGTTCTGAGAGATAGGTGTGTGTGAAAGCCGTCCTTCACATAGCTTGTTGGGAACACAAAGTTTCTTTTCAGTTGCAAACTGCATTCCATTCATATATATGGGGAGGTAGAAGCTCCAACTCGGTTTTACAGTGAAAACTGCAGGAACTTCAAAACGGCACTAGGAAACAGACTGAGAAAGCAGAGAAAAAGTGTTTCCTGCAACCCGTTCCCTTGGTGCTAGATGAACGAACGTCTTTCCACTTGCTCAGTCCTGAGAGATAAGTGTGTGTGAAAGCCGTCCTTCACCTAGCTTGTTGGGAACACAAAGTTTCTTTTCAGTTGCAAACTCCTTTCCATACATATATATGGGGAGGTAATAGCTCCAACTCGGTTTTACAGTCAAAATTGCTGGAACTTCAAACCGTCACTAGGAAACAGACTGAGAAAGCAGAGAAAAAGTGTCTCCTGCAACCCGCTCCCTTGGTGCTAGATGAACGAACGTCTCTCCACTTGCTCAGTTCTGAGAGATAAGTGTGTGTGAAAGCCTTCCTTCACCTAGCTTGTTGAGAACACAAAGTTTCTTTTCAGTTACAAACTCCAATCCATACATATATATGGGGAGGTACTAGCTCCAACTCGGTTTTACAGTGAAAACTGCAGGAACTTCAAACCGGCACTAGGAAACAGAATGAGAAAGCAGAGAAAAAGTGTCTCCTGCAACCCGTTCCCTTGGTGCTTGATGAACGAACGTCTCTCCACTTGCTCAGTTCTGAGAGATAAGTGTGTGTGAAAGACGTCCTTCAACTAGCTTGTTGGGAACACAAAGTTTCTTTTCAGTTGCAAACTCCATTCCATACATATATATGGGGAGGTACTAGCTCCAACTCGGATTTACAGTGAAAACTGCAGGAACTTCAAACCGGCACTAGGAAACAGACTGAGAAAGCAGAGGAAAAGTGTCTCCTGCAACCCGTTCCCTTGATGCTAGATGATCGAACGTCCCTCCACTTGCTCAGTTCTGAGAGATATGTGTGTGTGAAAGCCGTCCTTCACCTAGCTTGTTGGGAACACAAAGTTTCTTTTCAGTTGCAAACTCTATTCCATACATATATATGGGGAGGTACTAGCTCCAACTCGGTTTGACAGTGAAAACTGCAGGAACTTCAAACCGGCACTAGGAAACAGACTGAGAAAGCAGAGAAAAAGTGTCTCCTGCAACCCGTTCCCTTGGTGCTAGATGAACGAACGTCTCGCCCCTTGCTCAGTTCGGAGAGATTAGTGTGTGTGAAAGCCGTCCTTCACCTAGCTTGTTGGGAACACAAAGTTTCTTTTCAGTTGCAAACTCCATTCCATTCATATATATGGGGAGGTACTAGCTCCAACTCGGTTTGACAGTGAAAACTGCAGGAACTTCAAACCGGCACTAGGAAACAGACTGAGAAAGCAGAGAAAAAGTGTCTCCTGCAACCCGTTCCCTTGGTGCTAGATGTACGAACGTCTCACCACTTGCTCAGTTCCGAGAGATTAGTGTGTGTGAAAGCCGTCCTTCACCTAGCTTGTTGGGAACACAAAGTTTCTTTTCAGTTGCATACTCCATTCCATACATATATAAGGGTAGGTACTAGCTCCAACTCGGTTTTACAGTGAAAACTGCAGGAACATCAAACCGGCCCTAGGAAACAGACTGAGAAAGCAGAGAAAAAGTGTCTCCTGCAACCCGGTCCCTTGGTGCTAGATGAACGAACGTCTCTCCACTTGCTCAGTTCTGAGAGATAAGTGTGTGTGAAAGCCGTCCTTCACCTAGCTTGTTGGGAACACAAAGTTTCTTTTCAGTTGCAAACTCCATTCCATATATATATATGGGGAGGTACTAGCTCCAACTCGGTTTTACAGTGAAAACTGCAGAAACTTCAAACCGGCACTAGGAAACAGACTGAGAAAGCAGAGGAAAAGTGTCTCCTGCAACCCGTTCCCTTGGTGCTAGATGAACGAACGTCTCTCCACTTGCTCAGTTCTGAGAGATAGGTGTGTGTGAAAGCCGTCCTTCACATAGCTTGTTGGGAACACAAAGTTTCTTTTCAGTTGCAAACTCCATTCCATACATATATATGGGGAGGTTCTAGCTCCAACTCGGTTTGACAGTGAAAACTGCAGGAACTTCAAACCGGCACTAGGAAACCGACTGAGAATGCAGAGAAATAGTGTCTCCTGCAACCCGTTCCCTTGGTGCTACATGAACGAACGTCTCTACACTTGCTCAGTTCTGAGAGATAAGTGTGTGTGAATGCCGTACTTCACCTAGCTTGTTGGGAACACAAAGTTTCTTTTCAGTTGCAAACTCCATTCCATACATATATATGGGGAGGTAGAAGCTGCAACTCGATTTTGCAGAGAAAACTGCAGGAACTTCAACCCGGCACTTGGAAACAGACTGGGAAAGCAGAGAAACCGTGTTTCCTGCAACCCGTTCCCTTGGAGCTAGATGAACGAACGTCTCTCCACTTGCTCAGTTCTGAGAGATAAGTGTGTGTGAAAGCCGTTCTTCACCTAGCTTGTTGGGAACACAAAGTTTCTTTTCAGTTGCAAACTCCATTCCATACATATATATGGGGAGGTACTAGCTCAAAATCGGTTTTACAGTGAAAACTGCAGGAACTTCAAACCGGCACTAGGAAACAGACTTAGAAAGCAGAGAAAAATTGTCTCCTGCAACCCGTTCCCTTGGTGCTAGATGAACGAACGTCTCTCCACTTGCTCAGTTCTGAGAGATAAGTGTGTGTGAAAGCCGTTCTTCACCTAGCTTGTTGGGAACACAAAGTTTCTTTTCAGTTGCAAACTCCATTCCATACATATATATGGGGAGGTAAAAGCTCCAACTCGGTTTTACAGTGAAAACTGCAGGAACTTCAAACCGGCACTAGGAAACAGACTGAGAAAGCAGAGAAAAATTGTCTCATGCAAACCGTTCCCTTGGTGCTAGATGAACGAACGTCTCTCCACTTGCCCAGTTCTGAGAGATAAGTGTGTGTGAAAGCCGTCCTTCAACTAGCTTGTTGGGAACACAAAGTTTCTTTTCAGTTGCAAACTCCATTCCATACATATATATGGGGAGGTACTAGCTCCAACTCGGTTTTACAGTGAAAACTGCAGTAACTTCAAACCGGCACGAGGAAACAGACTGAGAAAGCAGAGAAAAAGTGTCTCCTGCAAAACGTTCCCTTGGTGCTAGATGAACGAACGTCTCTCCAATTGCTCAGTTCTGAGTGATAGGTGTGTGTGAAAGCCGTCCTTCACCTAGCTTGTTGGGAACACAAAGTTTCTTTTCAGTTGCAAACTCCATTCCATTCATATACATGGGGCGGTAGAATCTCCAACTCGGTTTTACAGTGAAAACTGCAGGAACTTCAAACCGGCACTAGGAAACAGTCTGAGAAAGCAGAGAAAAAGTGTCTCCTGCAACCCGTTCCCTTGGTGCTAGATGAACGAACGTCTCTCCACTTGCTCAGTTCTGAAGATAGGTGTGTGTGAAAGCCGTCCTTCACCTAGCTTGTTGGGAACACAAAGTTTCTTTTCAGTTGCAATCTCCATTCCATATATATATATGGGGAGGTACTAGCTCCAACCCGATTTTACAGTGAAAACTGCAGGAACTTCAAACCGGCACTAGGAAACAGACTGAGAAAGCAGAGAAAAAGTGTCTCCTGCAAACCGTTCCCTTGGTTGTAGATGAACGAACGTCTCTCCACTTGCTCAGTTCTGAGAGTTAGGTGTGTGTGAAAGCCGTCCTTCACCTAGATTGTTGGGAACACAAAGTTTCTTTTCAGTAGCAAACTCCATTCCATTCATATATATGGGGAGGTAGAAGCTCCAACTCGGTTTTACAGTGAAAACTGCAGGAACTTCAAACCGGCACTAGGAAACAGACTGAGAAAGCAGAGAAAAAGTGTCTCCTGCAACCCGTTCCCTTGGTGCTAGATGAACGAACGTCTCTCCACTTGCTCAGTTCTGAAGATAGGTGTATGTGAAAGCCGTCCTTCAACTAGCTTGTTGGGAACACAAAGTTTCTTTTCAGTTGCAAACTCCATTCCATACATATATATGGGGTGGTACTAGCTCCAACTCGGTTTTACAGTGAAAACTGCAGTAACTTCAAACCGGCACTAGGAAACAGACTGAGAAAGCAGAGAAAAAGTGTCTCCTGCAACCCGTTCCCTTGGTGCTAGATGAACGAACGTCTCTCCACTTGCTCAGTTCAGAGAGATAGGTGTGTGTGAAAGCCGTCCTTCATCTAGCTTTTTGGGAACACAAAGTTTCTTTTCAGTTGCAAACTCCATTCCATACATATATATGGGGAGGTAGAAGCTCCAACACGGTTTTACAGTGAAAACGGCAGGAACTTCAAACCGGCCCTAGGAAACAGACTGAGAAAGCAGAGAAAAAGTGTCGCCTGCAACCCGTTCCCTTGGTGCTAGATGAACGAAAGTATCTCCACTTGATCAGCTCTGAGAGAT
Source organism: Camelus bactrianus (assembly GCF_048773025.1). Classification (NCBI taxonomy): domain Eukaryota; kingdom Metazoa; phylum Chordata; class Mammalia; order Artiodactyla; family Camelidae; genus Camelus; species Camelus bactrianus. The sequence goes on along the minus strand of NC_133539.1, from coordinate 135,548,523 downwards.
AAGAGTGTGTGAAAGCCGTACTTCACCTAGCTTGTTGGGAACACAAAGTTTCTTTTCAGTTGCAAACTCCATTCCATACATATATATGGGGAGGTACTAGCTCCAACTCGGTTTTACAGTGAAAACTGCAGGAACTTCAAACCGGCACTAGGAAACAGACTGAGAAAGCAGAGAAAAAGTGTCTCCTGCAACCCGTTCCCTTGGTGCTAGATGAACGAACGTCTCTCCACTTGCTCAGTTCTGAAAGATAAGTGTGTGTGAAAGCCGTCCTTCACCTAGCTTGTTGGGAACACAAAGTTTCTTTTCAGTTTCAAACTTCATTCCATACATATATATGGGGAGGTACTAGCTCCAACTCGGTTTTACAGTGAAAACTGCAGGAACTTCAAACCGGCACTAGGAAACAGACTGAGAAAGCAGAGAAAAAGTGTCTCCTGCCAACCGTTCCATTGGTGCAAGATGAACGAACGTCTCTCCACTTGCTCAGTTCTGAGAGATAAGTGTGTGTGAAAGCTGTCCTTCACCTAGCTTGTTGGGAACACAAAGTTTCTTTTCAGTTGCAAACTCCATTCCATTCATATATATGGGGAGGTACTAGCTCCAACTCGGTTTTACAGAGAAAACTGCAGGAACATCAAACCGGCACTAGGAAACAGACTGAGAAAACAGAGAAAATGTGTCTCCTGCAACCCGTTCCCTTGATGCTAGATGATCGAACGTCCCTCCACTTGCTCAGTTCTGAGAGATATGTGTGTGTGAAAGCCGTCCTTCACCTAGCTTGTTGGGAACACAAAGTTTCTTTTCAGTTGCAAACTCTATTCCATACATATATATGGGGAGGTACTAGCTCCAACTCGGTTTGACAGTGAAAACTGCAGGAACTTCAAACCGGCACTAGGAAACAGACTGAGAAAGCAGAGAAAAAGTGTCTCCTGCAACCCGTTCCCTTGGTGCTAGATGAACGAACGTCTCGCCCCTTGCTCAGTTCGGAGAGATTAGTGTGTGTGAAAGCCGTCCTTCACCTAGCTTGTTGGGAACACAAAGTTTCTTTTCAGTTGCAAACTCCATTCCATATATATATATGGGGAGGTACTAGCTCCAACTCGGTTTTACAGTGAAAACTGCAGAAACTTCAAACCGGCACTAGGAAACAGACTGAGAAAGCAGAGAAAAAGTGTCTCCTGCAACCCGTTCCCTTGGTGCTAGATGAACGAACGTCTCTCCACTTGCTCAGTTCTGAGAGATAGGTGTGTGTGAAAGCCGTCCTTCACATAGCTTGTTGGGAACACAAAGTTTCTTTTCAGTTGCAAACTCCATTCCATACATATATATGGGGAGGTTCTAGCTCCAACTCTGTTTGACAGTGAAAACTGCAGGAACTTCAAACCGGCACTAGGAAACCGACTGAGAATGCAGAGAAATTGTTTTTCCTGCAACCCGTTCCCTTGGTGCTACATGAACGAACGTCTCTACACTTGCTCAGTTCTGAGAGATAAGTGTGTGTGAATGCCGTACTTCACCTAGCTTGTTGGGAACACAAAGTTTCTTTTCAGTTGCAAACTCCATTCCATACATATATATGGGGAGGTAGAAGCTGCAACTCGATTTTGCAGAGAAAACTGCAGGAACTTCAACCCGGCACTTGGAAACAGACTGGGAAAGCAGAGAAACAGTGTTTCCTGCAACCCGTTCCCTTGGAGCTAGATGAACGAACGTCTCTCCACTTGCTCAGTTCTGAGAGATAAGTGTGTGTGAAAGCCGTTCTTCACCTAGCTTGTTGGGAACACAAAGTTTCTTTTCAGTTGCAAACTCCATTCCATACATTTATATGGGGAGGTACTAGCTCAAAATCGGTTTTACAGTGAAAACTGCAGGAACTTCAAACCGGCACTAGGAAACAGACTTAGAAAGCAGAGAAAAATTGTCTCCTGCAACCCGTTCCCTTGGTGCTAGATGAACGAACGTCTCTCCACTTGCTCAGTTCTGTGAGATAAGTGTGTGTGAAAGCCGTACTTCACCTAGCTTGTTGGGAACACAAAGTTTCTTTACAGTTGCAAACTCCATTCCATACATATATATGGGGAGGTAAAAGCTCCAACTCGGTTTTACAGTGAAAACTGCAGGAACTTCAAACCGGCACTAGGAAACAGACTGAGAAAGCAGAGAAAAATTGTCTCATGCAAACCGTTCCCTTGGTGCTAGATGAACGAACGTCTCTCCACTTGCCCAGTTCTGAGAGATAAGTGTGTGTGAAAGCCGTCCTTCAACTAGCTTGTTGGGAACACAAAGTTTCTTTTCAGTTGCAAACTCCATTCCATACATATATATGGGGAGGTACTAGCTCCAACTCGGTTTTACAGTGAAAACTGCAGTAACTTCAAACCGGCACGAGGAAACAGACTGAGAAAGCAGAGAAAAAGTGTCTCCTGCAAAAGGTTCCCTTGGTGCTAGATGAACGAACGTCTCTCCAATTGCTCAGTTCTGAGTGATAGGTGTGTGTGAAAGCCGTCCTTCACCTAGCTTGTTGGGAACACAAAGTTTCTTTTCAGTTGCAAACTCCATTCCATTCATATACATGGGGCGGTAGAATCTCCAACTCGGTTTTACAGTGAAAACTGCAGGAACTTCAAACCGGCACTAGGAAACAGACTGAGAAAGCAGAGAAAAAGTGTCTCCTGCAACCCGTTCCCTTGGTGCTAGATGAACGAACGTCTCTCCACTTGCTCAGTTCTGAAGATAGGTGTGTGTGAAAGCCGTCCTTCACCTAGCTTGTTGGGAACACAAAGTTTCTTTTCAGTTGCAATCTCCATTCCATATATATATATGGGGAGGTACTAGCTCCAACCCGGTTTTACAGTGAAAACTGCAGGAACTTCAAACCGGCACTAGGAAACAGACTGAGAAAGCAGAGAAAAAGTGTCTCCTGCAACCCGTTCCCTTGGTGCTAGATGAACGAACGTCTCTCCACTTGCTCAGTTCAGAGAGATAGGTGTGTGTGAAAGCCGTCCTTCATCTAGCTTTTTGGGAACACAAAGTTTCTTTTCAGTTGCAAACTCCATTCCATACATATATATGGGGAGGTAGAAGCTCCAACACGGTTTTACAGTGAAAACGGCAGGAACTTCAAACCGGCAGTAGGAAACAGACTGAGAAAGCAGAGAAAAAGTGTCGCCTGCAACCCGTTCCCTTGGTGCTAGATGAACGAAAGTATCTCCACTTGATCAGCTCTGAGAGATAAGTGTGTGTGAAAGCCGTACTTCACCTAGCTTGTTGGGAACACTAAGTTTCTTTTCAGTTGCAAACTCCATTCCATACATATATATGGGGAGGTACTAGCTCCAACTCGGTTTTACAGTGAAAACTGCAGGAACTTCAAACCGGCACTAGGAAACAGACTGAGAAAGCAGAGAAAAAGTGTCTCCTGCAACCCGTTCCCTTGGTGCTAGATGAACGAACGTCTCTCCACTTGCTCAGTTCTGAAAGATAAGTGTGTGTGAAAGCCGTCCTTCACCTAGCTTGTTGGGAACACAAAGTTTCTTTTCAGTTGCAAACTCCATTCCATACATATATATGGGGAGGTACTAGCTCCAACTCGGTTTTACAGTGAAAACTGCAGGAACTTCAAACCGGCACTAGGAAACAGACTGAGAAAGCAGAGAAAAAGTGTCTCCTGCCAACCGTTCCCTTGGTGCTAGATGAACGAACGTCTCTCCACTTGCTCAGTTCTGAGAGATAAGTGTGTGTGAAAGCTGTCCTTCACCTAGCTTGTTGGGAACACAAAGTTTCTTTTCAGTTGCAAACTCCATTCCATTCATATATATGGGGAGGTACTAGCTCCAACTCGGTTTTACAGAGAAAACTGCAGGAACATCAAACCGGCACTAGGAAACAGACTGAGAAAACAGAGAAAATGTGTCTCCTGCAACCCGTTCCCTTGGTGCTAGATGAACGAACGTCTCTCCACTTGCTCAGTTCTGAGAGAGATGTGTGTGTGAAAGCCGTCCTTCACCTAGCTTGTTGGGAACACAAAGTTTCTTTTCAGTTGAAAACTCCATTCCATACATATATATGGGGAGGTAGAAGCTCCAACTCGGTTTTGCAGAGAAATCTGCAGGAACTTCCACCCGGCACTTGGAAACATACAGAGAAAGCAGAGAAAAAGTGTCTCCTGCAACCCGTTCCCTTGGTGCTAGATGAACGAACGTCTCTCCACTTGCTCAGTTCTGAGAGATAAATGTGTGTGAAACCCGTCCTTCACCTAGCTTGTTGGGAACACAAAGTTTCTTTTCAGTTGCAAACTCCATTCCATACATATATATGGGTAGGTAGAAGCTCCAACTCGGTTTTGCAGAGAAATCTGCAGGAACTTCCACCCGGCACTTGGAAACATACTCAGAAAGCAGAGAAAAAGTGTCTCCTGCAACCCGTTCCCTTGGTGCTAGATGAACGAACGTCTCTCCACTTGCTCAGTTCTGAGAGAGATGTGTGTGTGAAAGCCTTCCTTCACCTAGCTTGTTGGGAACACAAAGTTTCTTTTCAGTTGCAAACTCCATTCCATACATATATATGGGGAGGTAGAAGCTCCAACTCGGATTTGCAGAGAAATCTGCAGGAACTTCAACCCGGCACTTGGAAACAGACTGAGAAAGCAGAGAAAAAGTGTCTCCTGCAAACCGTTCCCTTGGTGCTAGATGAACGAACGTCTCTCCACTTGCTCAGTTCTGAGAGATAAGTGTGTGTGAAAGCCGTCCTTCACCTAGCTTGTTGGGAACACAAAGTTTCTTTTCAGTTGCAAACTCCTTTCCATACATATATATGGGGAGGTACTAGGTCAAAATCGGTTTTTCAGTGAAAACTGCAGGAACTTCAAACCGGCACTAGGAAACAGACTGAGAAAGCAGAGAAAAAGTGTCTCCTGCAACCCGTTCCCTTGGTGCTAGATGAACGAACGTCTCTCCAATTGCTCAGTTCTGAGAGATGTGTGTGTGAAAGCCGTCCTTCACCTAGCTTGATGGGAACACAAATTTTCTTTTCAGTTGCAAACTCCATTCCATACATATATATGGGGAGGTACTAGGTCAAAATCGGTTTTACAGTGAAAACTGCAGGAACTTCAAACCGGCACTAGGAAACAGACTGAGAAAGCAGAGAAAAAGTGTCTCCTGCAACCCGTTCCCTTGGTGCTAGATGAACGAACGTCTCTCCACTTGCTCAGTTCTGAGAGATAAGTGTGTGTGAAAGCCGTCCTTCACCTAGCTTGTTGGGAACACAAAGTTTCTTTTCAGTTGCAAACTCCATTCCATACATATATAAGGGGAAGTACTAGCTCTAACTCGGTTTTACAGTGAAAACTGCAGTAACTTCAAACCGGCACTAGGAAACAGACTGAGAAAGCAGAGAAAAAGTGTCTCCTGCAAACCGTTCCCTTGGTTCTAAATGAACGAACGTCTCTCCACTTGCTCAGTTCTGAGAGATAGGTGTCTGTGAAAGTCGTTCTTCACCTATCTTGTTGGGAACACAAAGTTTCTTTTCAGTTGCAAACTCCATTCCATACATATATATGGGGAGGTAGAAGCTCCAACTCGGTTTTACAGTGAAAACTGCAGGAACTTCAAACCGGCACTAGGAAACAGACTGAGAAAGCAGAGAAAAAGTGTCTCCTGCAACCCGTTCCATTGGTGCAAGATGAACGAACGTCTCTCCACTTGCTCAGTTCTGAGAGATAAGTGTGTGTGAAAGCCGTCCTTCACCTAGCTTGTTGGGAACACAAAGTTTCTTTTCAGTTGCAAACTCCATTCCATACATATATAAGGGGAGGTACTAGCTCTAACTCGGTTTTACAGTGAAAACTGCAGTAACTTCAAACCGGCACTAGGAAACAGACTGAGAAAGCAGAGAAAAAGTGTCTCCTGCAAACCGTTCCCTTGGTGCTAGATGAACGAACGTCTCTTCACTTGCTCAGTTCTGAGAGGTAGGTGTGTGTGAAAGCCGTACTTCACCTAGCTTGTTGGGAACACAAAGTTTCTTTTCAGTTGCAAACTCCATTCCATACATATATATGGGGAGGTAGAAGCTCCAACTCGGTTTTACAGTGAAAACTGCAGGAAATTCAAACCGGGACTAGGAAACAGACTGAGAAAGCAGAGAAAAAGTGTCTCCTGCAACCCGTTCCCTTGGTGCTAGATGAACGTACGTATCTCCACTTGATCAGTTCTGAAGATAGGTGTGTGTGAAAGCCGTCCTTCACCTAGCTTGTTGGGAACACAAAGTTTCTTTTCAGTTGCAAACTCCATTCCATACATATATATGGGGAGGTTCTAGCTCCAACTCGGTTTTACAGTGAAAACTGCAGGAACTTCAAACCGGCACTAGGAAACAGACTGAGAAAGCAGAGAAAAAGTGTCTCCTGCAACCCGTTAACTTGGTGCTAGATGAACGAACGTCTCTCCACTTGCTCAGTTCTGAGAGATAGGTGTGTGTGAAAGCCGTACTTCACCTAGCTTGTTGGGAACATAAAGTTTCTTTTCAGTTGCAAACTCCATTCCATACATATATATGGGGAGATAGAAGCTCCAACTCGGTTTTACAGTGAAAACTGCAGGAACTTCAAACCGGCACTAGGAAACAGACTGAGAAAGCAGAGAAAAAGTGTCTCCTGCCACCCGTTCCCTTGGTGCTAGATGAACGAACGTATCTCAACTTGATAAGTTCTGAGAGATAAGTGTGTGTGAAAGCCGTACTTCACCTAGCTTGTTGGGAACACAAAGTTTCTTTTCAGTTGCAAACTCCATTCCATACATATATATGGGGATGTAGAAGCTCCAACTCGGTTTTACAGTGAAAACTGCAGGAACTTCAAACCGGCACTAGGAAACAGACTGAGAAAGCAGAGAAAATGTGTCTCCTGCAACCCGTTCCCTTGGTGCTAGATGAACGAACGTCTCTCCACTTGCTCAGTTCTGAGAGATAAGTGTGTGTGAAAGCCGTCCTTCACCTAGCTTGTTGGGAACACAAAGTTTCTTTTCAGTTGCAATCTCCATTCCATACATATATATGGGGAGGTAGAAGCTCCAACTCGGTTTTACAGTGAAATCTGCAGGAACTTCAAACCGGCACTAGGAAACAGACTGAGAAAGAAGAGAAAAAGTGTCTCCTGCAACCCGTTCCCTTGGTGCTAGATGAACGAACGTCTCTCCACTTGCTCAGTTCTGAGAGATAAGTGTGTGTGAAAGCCGTCCTTCACCTAGCTTGTTGGGAACACAAAGTTTCTTTTCAGTTGCAAACTCCATTCCATACATATATATGGGGAGGTACTAGCTCCAACTCGGTTTTACAGTGAAAACTGCAGGAACTTCAAACCTTCACTAGGAAACAGACTGAGAAAGCAGAGAAAAAGTGTCTCCTGCAAACCGTTCCCTTGGTGCTAGATGAAAGAACGTCTCTCCACTTGCTCAGTTCTGAGAGATATATGTGTGTGAAAGCCGTCCTTCACCTAGCTTGTTGGGAACACAAAGATTCTATTCAGTTGCAAACTCCATTCCATACATATATATGGAGAGGTACTAGCTCCAACTCGGTTTTACAGTGAAAACTGCAGGAACTTCAAACCGGCACTAGGAAACAGACTGAGAAAGCAGAGAAAAAGTGTCTCCTGCAACCCGTTCCCTTGGTGCTAGATGAACGAACGTCTCTCCACTTGCTCAGTTCTGAGAGATAAGTGTGTGTGAAAGCCGTCCTTCACCTTGCTTTTTGGGAACACAAAGTTTCTTTTCAGTTGCAAACTCCATTCCGTACATATATATGGGGAGGAAGAAGCTCCAACTCGGTTTTACAGTGAAAACTGCAGGAACTTCAAAACAGCACTAGGAAACAGACTGAGAAAGCAGAGAAAAAGTGTTTCCTGCAAAACGTTCCCTTTGTGCTAGATGAACGAACGTCTCTCCACTTGCTCAGTTCTGAGAGATAAGTGTGTGTGAAAGCCGTCCTTCACCTAGCTTGTTGGGAACACAAAGTTTCTTTTCAGTTGCAAACTCCATTCCATACATATATATGGGGAGGTAGAAGCTCCAACTCGGTTTTACAGTGAAAACTGGAGGAACTTCAAACCGGCACTAGGAAACAGACTGAGAAAGCAGAGAAAAAGTGTCTCCTGCAACCCGTTCCCTTGGTGCTAGATGAACGAACGTCTCTCCAATTGCTCAGTTCTGAGAGATGTGTGTGTGAAAGCCGTCCTTCACCTAGCTTGATGGGAACACAAATTTTCTTTTCAGTTGCAAACTCCATTCCATACATATATATGGGGAGGTACTAGGTCAAAATCGGTTTTACAGTGAAAACTGCAGGAACTTCAAACCGGCACTAGGAAACAGACTGAGAAAGCAGAGAAAAAGTGTCTCCTGCAACCCGTTCCCTTGGTGCTAGATGAACGAACGTCTCTCCACTTGCTCAGTTCTGAGAGATAAGTGTGTGTGAAAGCCGTCCTTCACCTAGCTTGTTGGGAACACAAAGTTTCTTTTCAGTTGCAAACTCCATTCCATACATATATAAGGGGAAGTACTAGCTCTAACTCGGTTTTACAGTGAAAACTGCAGTAACTTCAAACCGGCACTAGGAAACAGACTGAGAAAGCAGAGAAAAAGTGTCTCCTGCAAACCGTTCCCTTGGTTCTAAATGAACGAACGTCTCTCCACTTGCTCAGTTCTGAGAGATAGGTGTCTGTGAAAGTCGTTCTTCACCTATCTTGTTGGGAACACAAAGTTTCTTTTCAGTTGCAATCTCCATTCCATACATATATATGGGGAGGTAGAAGCTCCAACTCGGTTTTACAGTGAAATCTGCAGGAACTTCAAACCGGCACTAGGAAACAGACTGAGAAAGAAGAGAAAAAGTGTCTCCTGCAACCCGTTCCCTTGGTGCTAGATGAACGAACGTCTCTCCACTTGCTCAGTTCTGAGAGATAAGTGTGTGTGAAAGCCGTCCTTCACCTAGCTTGTTGGGAACACAAAGTTTCTTTTCAGTTGCAAACTCCATTCCATACATATATATGGGGAGGTACTAGCTCCAACTCGGTTTTACAGTGAAAACTGCAGGAACTTCAAACCTTCACTAGGAAACAGACTGAGAAAGCAGAGAAAAAGTGTCTCCTGCAAACCGTTCCCTTGGTGCTAGATGAAAGAACGTCTCTCCACTTGCTCAGTTCTGAGAGATATATGTGTGTGAAAGCCGTCCTTCACCTAGCTTGTTGGGAACACAAAGATTCTATTCAGTTGCAAACTCCATTCCATACATATATATGGAGAGGTACTAGCTCCAACTCGGTTTTACAGTGAAAACTGCAGGAACTTCAAACCGGCACTAGGAAACAGACTGAGAAAGCAGAGAAAAAGTGTCTCCTGCAACCCGTTCCCTTGGTGCTAGATGAACGAACGTCTCTCCACTTGCTCAGTTCTGAGAGATAAGTGTGTGTGAAAGCCGTCCTTCACCTTGCTTTTTGGGAACACAAAGTTTCTTTTCAGTTGCAAACTCCATTCCGTACATATATATGGGGAGGAAGAAGCTCCAACTCGGTTTTACAGTGAAAACTGCAGGAACTTCAAAACAGCACTAGGAAACAGACTGAGAAAGCAGAGAAAAAGTGTTTCCTGCAAAACGTTCCCTTTGTGCTAGATGAACGAACGTCTCTCCACTTGCTCAGTTCTGAGAGATAAGTGTGTGTGAAAGCCGTCCTTCACCTAGCTTGTTGGGAACACAAAGTTTCTTTTCAGTTGCAAACTCCATTCCATACATATATATGGGGAGGTAGAAGCTCCAACTCGGTTTTACAGTGAAAACTGGAGGAACTTCAAACCGGCACTAGGAAACAGACTGAGAAAGCAGAGAAAAAGTGTCTCCTGCAACCCGTTCCCTTGGTGCTAGATGAACGAACGTCTCTCCAATTGCTCAGTTCTGAGAGATGTGTGTGTGAAAGCCGTCCTTCACCTAGCTTGATGGGAACACAAATTTTCTTTTCAGTTGCAAACTCCATTCCATACATATATATGGGGAGGTACTAGGTCAAAATCGGTTTTACAGTGAAAACTGCAGGAACTTCAAACCGGCACTAGGAAACAGACTGAGAAAGCAGAGAAAAAGTGTCTCCTGCAACCCGTTCCCTTGGTGCTAGATGAACGAACGTCTCTCCACTTGCTCAGTTCTGAGAGATAAGTGTGTGTGAAAGCCGTCCTTCACCTAGCTTGTTGGGAACACAAAGTTTCTTTTCAGTTGCAAACTCCATTCCATACATATATAAGGGGAAGTACTAGCTCTAACTCGGTTTTACAGTGAAAACTGCAGTAACTTCAAACCGGCACTAGGAAACAGACTGAGAAAGCAGAGAAAAAGTGTCTCCTGCAAACCGTTCCCTTGGTTCTAAATGAACGAACGTCTCTCCACTTGCTCAGTTCTGAGAGATAGGTGTCTGTGAAAGTCGTTCTTCACCTATCTTGTTGGGAACACAAAGTTTCTTTTCAGTTGCAAACTCCATTCCATACATATATATGGGGAGGTAGAAGCTCCAACTCGGTTTTACAGTGAAAACTGCAGGAACTTCAAACCGGCACTAGGAAACAGACTGAGAAAGCAGAGAAAAAGTGTCTCCTGCAACCCGTTCCATTGGTGCAAGATGAACGAACGTCTCTCCACTTGCTCAGTTCTGAGAGATAAGTGTGTGTGAAAGCCGTCCTTCACCTAGCTTGTTGGGAACACAAAGTTTCTTTTCAGTTGCAAACTCCATTCCATACATATATAAGGGGAGGTACTAGCTCTAACTCGGTTTTACAGTGAAAACTGCAGTAACTTCAAACCGGCACTAGGAAACAGACTGAGAAAGCAGAGAAAAAGTGTCTCCTGCAAACCGTTCCCTTGGTGCTAGATGAACGAACGTCTCTTCACTTGCTCAGTTCTGAGAGGTAGGTGTGTGTGAAAGCCGTACTTCACCTAGCTTGTTGGGAACACAAAGTTTCTTTTCAGTTGCAAACTCCATTCCATACATATATATGGGGAGGTAGAAGCTCCAACTCGGTTTTACAGTGAAAACTGCAGGAAATTCAAACCGGGACTAGGAAACAGACTGAGAAAGCAGAGAAAAAGTGTCTCCTGCAACCCGTTCCCTTGGTGCTAGATGAACGTACGTATCTCCACTTGATCAGTTCTGAAGATAGGTGTGTGTGAAAGCCGTCCTTCACCTAGCTTGTTGGGAACACAAAGTTTCTTTTCAGTTGCAAACTCCATTCCATACATATATATGGGGAGGTTCTAGCTCCAACTCGGTTTTACAGTGAAAACTGCAGGAACTTCAAACCGGCACTAGGAAACAGACTGAGAAAGCAGAGAAAAAGTGTCTCCTGCAACCCGTTAACTTGGTGCTAGATGAACGAACGTCTCTCCACTTGCTCAGTTCTGAGAGATAGGTGTGTGTGAAAGCCGTACTTCACCTAGCTTGTTGGGAACATAAAGTTTCTTTTCAGTTGCAAACTCCATTCCATACATATATATGGGGAGATAGAAGCTCCAACTCGGTTTTACAGTGAAAACTGCAGGAACTTCAAACCGGCACTAGGAAACAGACTGAGAAAGCAGAGAAAAAGTGTCTCCTGCCACCCGTTCCCTTGGTGCTAGATGAACGAACGTATCTCAACTTGATAAGTTCTGAGAGATAAGTGTGTGTGAAAGCCGTACTTCACCTAGCTTGTTGGGAACACAAAGTTTCTTTTCAGTTGCAAAATCCATTCCATACATATATATGGGGAGGTAGAAGCTCCAACTCGGTTTTACAGTGAAAACTGCAGGAACTTCAAACCGGCACTAGGAAACAGACTGAGAAAGCAGAGAAAAAGTGTCTCCTGCCACCCGTTCCCTTGGTGCTAGATGAACGAACGTATCTCAACTTGATAAGTTCTGAGAGATAAGTGTGTGTGAAAGCCGTACTTCACCTAGCTTGTTGGGAACACAAAGTTTCTTTTCAGTTGCAATCTCCATTCCATACATATATATGGGGAGGTAGAAGCTCCAACTCGGTTTTACAGTGAAATCTGCAGGAACTTCAAACCGGCACTAGGAAACAGACTGAGAAAGAAGAGAAAAAGTGTCTCCTGCAACCCGTTCCCTTGGTGCTAGATGAACGAACGTCTCTCCACTTGCTCAGTTCTGAGAGATAAGTGTGTGTGAAAGCCGTCCTTCACCTAGCTTGTTGGGAACACAAAGTTTCTTTTCAGTTGCAAACTCCATTCCATACATATATATGGGGAGGTACTAGCTCCAACTCGGTTTTACAGTGAAAACTGCAGGAACTTCAAACCGGCACTAGGAAACAGACTGAGAAAGCAGAGAAAAAGTGTCTCCTGCAAACCGTTCCCTTGGTGCTAGATGAAAGAACGTCTCTCCACTTGCTCAGTTCTGAGAGATATATGTGTGTGAAAGCCGTCCTTCACCTAGCTTGTTGGGAACACAAAGATTCTATTCAGTTGCAAACTCCATTCCATACATATATATGGAGAGGTACTAGCTCCAACTCGGTTTTACAGTGAAAACTGCAGGAACTTCAAACCGGCACTAGGAAACAGACTGAGAAAGCAGAGAAAAAGTGTCTCCTGCAACCCGTTCCCTTGGTGCTAGATGAACGAACGTCTCTCCACTTGCTCAGTTCTGAGAGATAAGTGTGTGTGAAAGCCGTCCTTCACCTTGCTTTTTGGGAACACAAAGTTTCTTTTCAGTTGCAAACTCCATTCCGTACATATATATGGGGAGGTAGAAGCTCCAACTCGGTTTTACAGTGAAAACTGCAGGAACTTCAAAACAGCACTAGGAAACAGACTGAGAAAGCAGAGAAAAAGTGTTTCCTGCAAAACGTTCCCTTTGTGCTAGATGAACGAACGTCTCTCCACTTGCTCAGTTCTGAGAGATAAGTGTGTGTGAAAGCCGTCCTTCACCTAGCTTGTTGGGAACACAAAGTTTCTTTTCAGTTGCAAACTCCATTCCATACATATATATGGGGAGGTAGAAGCTCCAACTCGGTTTTACAGTGAAAACTGGAGGAACTTCAAACCGGCACTAGGAAACAGACTGAGAAAGCAGAGAAAAAGTGTCTCCTGCAACCCGTTCCCTTGGTGCTAGATGAACGAACGTCTCTCCACTTGCTCAGTTCTGAGAGATAAGTGTGTGTGAAAGCCGTCTTTCACCTAGCTTGTTGGGAAAACAAAGATTCTATTCAGTTGCAAACTGCATTCCATACATATATATGGGGAGGTACTAGCTCCAACTCGGTTTTACAGTGAAAACTGCAGGAACTTCAAACCGGCACTAGGAAACAGACTGAGAAAGCAGAGAAAAAGTGTCTCCTGCAACCCGTTCCCTTGGTGCTAGATGAACGAACGTCTCTCCACTTGCTCAGTTCTGAGAGATAAGTGTGTGTGAAAGCCGTCCTTCACCTAGCTTTTTGGGAACACAAAGTTTCTTTTCAGTTGCAAACTCCATTCCATACATATATATGGGGAGGTAGAAGCTCCAACACGTTTTTACAGTGAAAACTGCAGGAACTTCAACCCGGCACTTGGAAACAGACTGAGAAAGCAGAGAAAAAGTGTTTCCTGCAACCCGATCCCTTGGTGCTAAATGAACAAACGTCTCTCCACTTGCTCAGTTCTGAGAGATAAGTGTGTGTGAAAGCCGTCCTTCACCTAGCTTGTTGGGAACACAAAGTTTCTTTTCAGTTGCAAACTCCATTCCATACATATATATGGGGAGGTACAAGCTCCAACTCGGTTTCACAGTGAAAACTGCAGGAACTTCAAACCGGCACTAGGAAACAGACTGAGAAAGCAGAGAAAAAGTGTCTCCTGCAAACCGTTCCCTTGGTGCTAGATGAACGAACGTCTCTCCACTTGCTCAGTTCTGAGAGATAAGTGTGTGTGAAAGACGTGCTTCACCTAGCTTGTTGGGAACACAAAGTTTCTTTTCAGTTGCAAACTCCATTCCACACATATATATGGGGAGGTACTAGCTCCAACTCGGATTTACAGTGAAAACTGCAGGAACTTCAAACCGGCACTAGGAAACAGACTGAGAAAGCAGAGAAAAAGTGTCTCCTGCAACCCGTTCCCTTGGTGCTAGATGAACGAACGTCTCTCCACTTGCTCAGTTCTGAGAGATAAGTGTGTGTGAAAGACGTCCTTCACCTAGCTTTTTGGGAACACAAAGTTTCTTTTCAGTTGCAAACTCCATTCCATACATATATATGGGGAGGTTGAAGCTCCAACTCGTTTTTACAGTGAAAACTGCAGGAACTTCAACCCAGCACTAGGAAACAGACTGAGAAAGCAGAGAAAAAGTGTTTCCTGCAACCCGTTCCCTTGGTGCTAGATGAACGAACGTCTCTCCACTTGCTCAGTTCTGAGAGATGTGTGTCTGAAAGCCGTCCTTCACCTAGCTTGTTGGGAACGCAAAGTTTCTTTTCAGTTGCAAACTCCATTCCATACATATATATGGGGAGGTACAAGCTCCAACACGGTTTTACTGTGAAAACTGCAGGAACTTCAAACCGGCACTAGGAAAAATACTGAGAAAGCAGAGAAAAAGTGTCTCCTGCAAACCGTTCCCTTGGTGCTAGATGAACGAAAGTCTCTCCACTTGCTCAGTTCTGAGAGATAAGTGTGTGTGAAAGCCGTCCTTCACCTAGCTTGTTGGGAACACAAAGTTTCTATTCAGTTGCAAACTCCATTCCATACATATATATGGGGAGGTACTAGCTCCAACTCGGTTTTACAGTGAAAACTGCAGGAAATTCAAACCGGTACTAGGAAAAATTCTGAGAAATCAGAGAAAAAGTGTCTCCTGCAACCCGTTCCCTTGGTGCTAGATGAACGAACGTCTCTCCACTTGCTCAGTTCAGAGAGATAAGCGTGTGTGGAAGCCGTCCTTCACCTAGCTTGTTGGGAACACAAATTTTCTTTTCAGTTGCAAACTCCATTCCATACATATATATATGGGGAGGTAGAAGCTCCAACTCGGTTTTGCAGAGAAAACTGCAGGAACTTCAACCCGGCACTTGGAAACAGACTGTGAAAGCAGAGAAACAGTGTTTCCTGGAACCCGTTCCCTTGGTGCTAGATGAACGAAAGTCTCTCCACTTGCTCAGTTCTGAGAGATAAGTGTGTGTGAAAGCCGTCCTTCACCTAGCTTGTTGGGAACACAAAGTTTCTTTTCAGTTGCAAACTCCATTCCATACATATATTTGGGGAGGTACTAGCTCAAAATCGGTTTTACAGTGAAAACTGCAGGAACTTCAAACCGGCACTAGGAAACAGACTGAGAAAGCAGAGAAAAAGTGTCTCCTGCAATCCGGTCCCTTGGTGCTAGATGAAAGAACGTCTCACCACTTGCTCAGTTCTGAGAGATAAGTGTGTGTGAAAGCCGTCCTTCACCTAGCTTGTTGGGAACACAAAGTTTCTTTTCAGTTGCAAAATCCATTCCATACATATATATGGGGAGGTACTAGTTCCAACTCGGTTTTACAGAGAAAACTGCAGGAACATGAAACCGGCACTATGAAACAGACTGAGAAAGCAGAGAAATAGTGTCTCCTGCAATCCGGTCCCTTGGTGCTACATGAACGAACGTCTCTCCACTTCCTCAGTTCTGAGAGATAAGTGGGTGTGAAAGCCGTCCTTCACCTAGCTTGTTGGGAACACAAAGTTTCTTTTCAGTTGCAAACTCCATTCCATACATATATATGGGGAGGTAGAAGCTCCAACTCGGTTTTACAGTGAAAACTGCAGGAACTTCAAACCGGCACTAGGAAACAGACTGAGAAAGCAGAGGAAAAAGTGTTTCCTGCAACCCGTTCCCTTGGTGCTAGATGAACGAACGTCTCTCCACTTGCTCAGTTCTGAGAGATGTGTGTCTGAAAGCCGTCCTTCTCCTAGCTTGTTGGGAAGAAAAAGTTTCTTTTCAGTTGCAAACTCCATTCCATACATATATATGGGGAGGTACAAGCTCCAACTCGGTTTTACAGTGAAAACTGCAGGAACTTCAAACCGGCACTAGGAAACAGACTGAGAAAGCAGAGAAAAAGGGTCTCCTGCAACCCGTTCCCTTGGTGCTAGATGAACGAACGTCTCTCCACTTGCTCAGTTCTGAGAGATAAGTGTGTGTGAAAGCCGTACTTCACCTAGCTTGTTGGGAACACAAAGTTTCTTTTCAGTTGCATACTCCATTCCATACATATATATGGGGAGGTATTAGCTCCAACACGGTTTTACAGTGAAAACTGCAGGAACTTCAAACCGGCACTAGGAAACAGACTGAGAAAGCAGAGAAAAAGTGTCTCCTGCCACCCGTTCCCATGGTGCTAGATGAACGAACGTATCTCCACTTGATCAGTTCTGAGAGATAAGTGTGTGTGAAAGCCGTCCTTCACCTAGCTTGTTGGGAACACAAAGTTTCTTTTCAGTTGCAAACTCCATTCCATACATATATAAGGGGAGGTACTAGCTCCAACTCGGTTTTACAGTGAAAACTGCAGGAACTTCAAACCGGCACTAGGAAACAGACTGAGAAAGCAGAGAAAAAGTGTCTCCTGCAACCCGTTCCATTGGTGCTAGATGAACGAACGTCTCTCCACTTGCTCAGTTCTGAGGGATAAGCGTGTGTGAAAGAAGTCCTTCACCTAGCTTGTTGGGAACACAAAGTTTCTTTTCAGTTGCAAACTCCATTCCATACATATATATGGGGAGGTACTAGCTCCAACTCGGTTTTACAGTGAAAACTGCAGGAACTTCAAACCGGCACTAGGAAACAAACTGAGAAAGCAGAGAAAAAGTGTCTCCTGCAACCCGTTCACTTGGTGCTAGATGAACGAACGTATCTCCACTTGCTCAGTTCTGAGAGATAGGTGTGTGTGAAAGCCGTCCTTCACCTAGCTTGTTGGGAACACAAAGTTTCTTTTCAGTTGCAAACTCCATTCCATACATATATATGGGGAGGTACTAGCTCCAACACGGTTTTACAGTGAAAACTGCAGGAACTTCAAACCGGCACTAGGAAACAGACTGAGAATGCAGAGAAAAAGTGTCTCCTGCAACCCGTTCCCTTGGTGCTAGATGAATGAACGTCTCTCCACTTGCACAGTTCTGAAAGATAATTGTGTGTGAAAGACCTCCTTCACATAGCTTGTTGGGAACACAAAGTTTCTTTTCAGTTGCAAACTCCATACCATACATATATAAGGGGAGGTTCTAGCTCTAACTCGGTTTTACAGTGAAAACTGCAGTAACTTCAAACCGGCACTAGGAAACAGACTGAGAAAGCAGAGAAAAAGTGTCTCCTGCAAACCGTTCCCTTGGTTCTAGATGAACGAACGTCTCTCAACTTGCTCAGTTCTGAGAGATAGGTGTGTGTGAAAGCCGTCTTCACCTAGCTTGTTGGGAACACAAAGTTTCTTTTCAGTTGCAAACTCCATTCCATACATATATATGGGGAGGTAGAAGCTCCAACTCGGTTTTACAGTGAAAACTGCAGGAACTTCAAACCGGCACTAGGAAACAGACTGAGAATGCACAGAAAAAGTGTCTCCTGCAACCCGTTCCCTTGGTGCTAGATGAAAGAACGTCTCTCCACTTGCTCAGTTCTGAGAGATAGGTGTGTGTGAAAGCCGTACTTCACCTAGCTTGTTGGGAACACAAAGTTACTTTTCAGTTGCAAACTCCATTCCACAAATATATATGGGGAGGTAGAATCTCCAACTCGGTTTTACAGTGAAAACTGCAGGAACGTCAAACCGGCACTAGGAAACAGACTGAGAAAGCAGAGAAAAAGTGTCTCCTGCAACCCGTTCCCTTGGTGCAAGATGAACGAACGTATCTCCACTTGATCAGTTCTGAAGATAGGTGTTTTTGAAAGCCGTCCTTCACCTAGCTTGTTGGGAACACAAAGTTTCTTTTCAGTTGCAAACTCCATTCCATACATATATATGGGGAGGTACTAGCTCCAACTCGGTTTTACAGTGAAAACTGCAGGAACTTCAAACCGGCACTAGGAAACAGACTGAGAAAGCAGAGAAAAAGGGTCTCCTGCAACCCGTTCCCTTGGTGCTAGATGAACGAACGTCTCTCCACTTGCTCAGTTCTGAGAGATAAGTGTGTGTGAAAGCCGTACTTCACCTAGCTTGTTGGGAACACAAAGTTTCTTTTCAGTTGCATACTCCATTCCATACATATATATGGGGAGGTATTAGCTCCAACACGGTTTTACAGTGAAAACTGCAGGAACTTCAAACCGGCACTAGGAAACAGACTGAGAAAGCAGAGAAAAAGTGTCTCCTGCCACCCGTTCCCATGGTGCTAGATGAACGAACGTATCTCCACTTGATCAGTTCTGAGAGATAAGTGTGTGTGAAAGCCGTCCTTCACCTAGCTTGTTGGGAACACAAAGTTTCTTTTCAGTTGCAAACTCCATTCCATACATATATAAGGGGAGGTACTAGCTCCAACTCGGTTTTACAGTGAAAACTGCAGGAACTTCAAACCGGCACTAGGAAACAGACTGAGAAAGCAGAGAAAAAGTGTCTCCTGCAACCCGTTCCATTGGTGCTAGATGAACGAACGTCTCTCCACTTGCTCAGTTCTGAGGGATAAGCGTGTGTGAAAGAAGTCCTTCACCTAGCTTGTTGGGAACACAAAGTTTCTTTTCAGTTGCAAACTCCATTCCATACATATATATGGGGAGGTACTAGCTCCAACTCGGTTTTACAGTGAAAACTGCAGGAACTTCAAACCGGCACTAGGAAACAAACTGAGAAAGCAGAGAAAAAGTGTCTCCTGCAACCCGTTCACTTGGTGCTAGATGAACGAACGTATCTCCACTTGCTCAGTTCTGAGAGATAGGTGTGTGTGAAAGCCGTCCTTCACCTAGCTTGTTGGGAACACAAAGTTTCTTTTCAGTTGCAAACTCCATTCCATACATATATATGGGGAGGTACTAGCTCCAACACGGTTTTACAGTGAAAACTGCAGGAACTTCAAACCGGCACTAGGAAACAGACTGAGAATGCAGAGAAAAAGTGTCTCCTGCAACCCGTTCCCTTGGTGCTAGATGAATGAACGTCTCTCCACTTGCACAGTTCTGAAAGATAATTGTGTGTGAAAGACCTCCTTCACATAGCTTGTTGGGAACACAAAGTTTCTTTTCAGTTGCAAACTCCATACCATACATATATAAGGGGAGGTTCTAGCTCTAACTCGGTTTTACAGTGAAAACTGCAGTAACTTCAAACCGGCACTAGGAAACAGACTGAGAAAGCAGAGAAAAAGTGTCTCCTGCAAACCGTTCCCTTGGTTCTAGATGAACGAACGTCTCTCAACTTGCTCAGTTCTGAGAGATAGGTGTGTGTGAAAGCCGTCCTTCACCTAGCTTGTTGGGAACACAAAGTTTCTTTTCAGTTGCAAACTCCATTCCATACATATATATGGGGAGGTAGAAGCTCCAACTCGGTTTTACAGTGAAAACTGCAGGAACTTCAAACCGGCACTAGGAAACAGACTGAGAATGCACAGAAAAAGTGTCTCCTGCAACCCGTTCCCTTGGTGCTAGATGAAAGAACGTCTCTCCACTTGCTCAGTTCTGAGAGATAGGTGTGTGTGAAAGCCGTACTTCACCTAGCTTGTTGGGAACACAAAGTTACTTTTCAGTTGCAAACTCCATTCCACAAATATATATGGGGAGGTAGAATCTCCAACTCGGTTTTACAGTGAAAACTGCAGGAACGTCAAACCGGCACTAGGAAACAGACTGAGAAAGCAGAGAAAAAGTGTCTCCTGCAACCCGTTCCCTTGGTGCAAGATGAACGAACGTATCTCCACTTGATCAGTTCTGAAGATAGGTGTTTTTGAAAGCCGTCCTTCACCTAGCTTGTTGGGAACACAAAGTTTCTTTTCAGTTGCAAACTCCATTCCATAAATATATATGGGGAGGTACTAGCTCCAACTCGGTTTTACAGTGAAAACTGCAGGAACTTCAAACCGGCACTAGGAAACAGACTGAGAAAGCAGAGAAAAAGTGTCTCCTGCAACCCGTTCCCTTGGTGCTAAATGAACGAACGTCTCTCCACTTGCTCAGTTCTGAAGATAGGTGTGTGTGAAAGCCGTACTTCACCTAGCTTGTTGGGAACATAAAGTTTCTTTTCAGTTGCAAACTCCATTCCATACATATATATGGGGAGGTACTAGCTCCAACTCGGTTTTACAGTGAAAACTGCAGGAACTTCAAACCGGCACTAGGAAACAGACTGAGAAAGCAGAGAAAAAGTGTCTCCTGCCACCCGTTCCCTTGGTGCTAGATGAACGAACGTATCTCCACTTGATCAGTTCTGAGAGATAAGTGTGTGTGAAAGCCGTACTTCACCTAGCTTGTTGGGAACACAAAGTTTCTTTTCAGTTGCAAACTCCATTCCATACATATATATGGTGAGGTAGAAGCTCCAACTCGGTTTTACAGTGAAAACTGCAGGAACTTCAAACCGGCACTAGGAAACAGACTGAGAAAGCAGAGAAAAAGTGTCTCCTGCAACCCGTTCCCTTGGTGCTAGATGAACGAACGTCTCTCCACTTGCTCAGTTCTGAGAGATAAGTGTGTGTGAAAGCCGTACTTCACCTAGCTTGTTGGGAACACAAACTTTCTTTTCAGTTGCAAACTCCATTCCATACATATATATGGGGAGGTAGAAGCTCCAACTCGGTTTTACAGTGAAAACTGCAGGAACTTCAAACCGGCACTAGGAAACAGACTGAGAAAGAAGAGGAAAAGTGTCTCCTGCAACCCGTTCCCTTGGTGCTAGATGAACGAACGTCTCTCCACTTGCTCAGTTCTGAGAGATATGTGTGTGTGAAAGCCGTCCTTCACCTAGCTTGTTGGGAACACAAAGTTTCTTTTCAGTTGCAAACTCCATTCCATACATATATATGGGGAGGTAGAAGCTCCAACTCGATTTTACAGTGAAAACTGCAGGAACTTCAAACCGGCACTAGGAAACAGACTGAGAAACAGAGAAAAAGTGTCTCCTGCAACCCGTTCCCTTGGTGCTAGATGAAGGAACGTCTCTCCACTTGCTCAGTTCTGAGAGATAAGCGTGTGTGAAAGCCGTCCTTCACCTAGCTTGTTGGGAACACAAAGTTTCTTTTCAGTTGCAAACTCCATTCCATACATATATATGGGGAGGTAGAAGCTCCAACTCGGTTTTACAGTGAAAACTGCAGGAACTTCAAACCGGCACTAGGAAACAGACTGAGAAACAGAGAAAAAGTGTCTCCTGCAACCCGTTCCCTTGGTGCTAGATGAACGAACGTCTCTCCACTTGCTCAGTTCTGAGAGATAAGCGTGTGTGGAAGCCGTCCTTCACCTAGCTTGTTGGGAACACAAAGTTTCTTTTCAGTTGCAAACTCCATTCCATACATATATATGGGGAGGTAGAAGCTCCAACTCGGTTTTACAGTGAAAACTGCAGGAACTTCAAACCGGCACTAGGAAACAGACTGAGAAAGCAGAGAAAAAGTGTCTCCTGTAACCCGTTCCCTTGGTGCTAGATGAACGAACGTCTCTCCACTTGCTCAGTTCTGAGAGATAAGTGTGTGTGAAAGCCGTCCTTCACCTAGCTTGTTGGGAACACAAAGTTTCTTTTCAGTTGCAAACTCCATTCCATACATATATAAGGGGAGGTACTAGCTCTAACTCAGTTTTACAGTGAAAACTGCAGTAACTTCAAACCGGCACTAGGAAACAGACTGAGAAAGCAGAGAAAAAGTGTCTCCTGCAAACCGTTCCCTTGGTTCTAGATGAACGAACGTCTCTCCACTTGCTAAGTTCTGAGAGATAGGTGTGTGTGAAAGCCGTCCTTCACCTAGCTTGTTGGGAACACAAAGTTTCTTTTCAGTTGCAAACTCCATTCCATACATATATATGGGGAGGTAGAAGCTCCAACACGGTTTTACAGTGAAAACTGCAGGAACTTCAAACCGGCACTATGAAACAGACTGAGAAAGCACAGAATAAGTGTCTCCTGCAACCCGTTCCCTTGGTGCTAGATGAACGAACGTCTCTCCACTTGCTCAGTTCTGAGAGATAGGTGTGTGTGAAGCCGTACTTCACCTAGCTTGTTGGGAACACAAAGTTTCTTTTCAGTTGCAAACTCCATTCCATACATATATATGGGGAGGTACCAGCTCCAACTCGGTTTTACAGTGAAAACTGCAGGAACTTCAAACCGGCACTAGGAAACAGACTGAGAAAGCAGAGAAAAAGTGTCTCCTGCAACCCGTTCCCTTGGTGCTAGATGAACGAACGTATCTCCACTTGATCAGTTCTGAAGATAAGTGTGTGTGAAAGCCGTCCTTCACCTAGCTTGTTGGGAACACAAAGTTTCTTTTCAGTTGCAAACTCCATTCCATACATATATATGGGGAGGTACCAGCTCCAACTCGGTTTTACAGTGAAAACTGCAGGAACTTCAAACCGGCACTAGGAAACAGACTGAGAAAGCAGAGAAAAAGTGGCTCCTGCAACCCGTTCCATTGGTGCTAGATGAACGAACGTCTCTCCACTTGCTCAGTTCTGAGAGATAGGTGTGTGTGAAAGCCGTACTTCACCTAGCTTGTTGGGAACATAAAGTTTCTTTTCAGTTGCAAACTCCATTCCATACATATATATGGGGAGGTAGAAGCTCCAACTCGGTTTTACAGTGAAAACTGCAGGAACTTCAAACCGGCACTAGGAAACAGACTGAGAAAGCAGAGAAATAGTGTCTCCTGCCACCCGTTCCCTTGGTGCTAGATGAACGAACGTCTCTCCACTTGCTCAGTTCTGAGAGATAGGTGTGTGTGAAAGCCGTCCTTCACCTAGCTTGTTGGGAACACAAAGTTTCTTTTCAGTTGCAAACTCCATTCCATACACATATATGGGGAGGTAGAAGCTCCAACTCGGTTTTACAGTGAAAACTGCAGGAACTTCAAACCGGCACTAGGAAACAGACTGAGAAAGCAGAGAAAAAGTGTCTCCTGCAACCCGTTCCCTTGGTGCTAGATGAACGAACGTCTCTCCACTTGCTCAGTTCTGAGAGATAAGTGTGTGTGAAAGCCGTCCTTCACCTAGCTTGTTGGGAACACAAAGTTTCTTTTCAGTTGCAAACTCCATTCCAAACATATATATGGGGAGGTAGAATCTCCAACTCGGTTTTACAGTGAAAACTGCAGGAACTTCAAACCGGCACTAGGAAACAGACTGAGAAATAAGAGAAAAAGTGTCTCCTGCAACCCGTTCCCTTGGTGCTAGATGAACGAACGTCTCTCCACTTGCTCAGTTCTGAGAGATAAGTGTGTGTGAAAGCCGTCCTTCACCTAGCTTGTTGGGAACACAAAGTTTCTTTTCAGTTGCAAACTCCATTCCATACATATATATGGGGAGGTACTAGCTCCAACTCGGTTTTACAGTGAAAACTGCAGGAACTTCAAACCGGCACTAGGAAACAGACTGAGAAAGCAGAGAAAAAGTGTCTCCTGCAACCCGTTTACTTGGTGCTAGATGAACGAACGTCTCTCCACTTGCTCAGTTCTGAGAGATAAGCGTGTGTGAAAGCCATCCTTCACCTAGCTTGTTGGGAACACAAAGTTTCTTTTCAGTTGCAAACTCCATTCCATACATATATATGGGGAGGTAGAAGCTCCAACTCGATTTTACAGTGAAAACTGCAGGAACTTCAAACCGGCACTAGGAAACAACCTGAGAAGGCAGGGAATAAGTGTCTCCTGCAACCCGTTCATTGGTGCTAGATGAACGAACGTCTCTCCACTTGCTCAGTTCTGAGAGATAGGTGTGTGTGAAAGCCGTCCTTCACCTAGCTTGTTGGGAACACAAAGTTTCTTTTCAGTTGCAAACTCCATTCCATACATATATATGGAGAGGTACTAGCTCCAACACGGTTTTACAGTGAAAACTGCAGGAACTTCAAACCGGCACTAGGAAACAGACTGAGAAAGCAGAGGAATAGTGTCTCCTGCAACCCGTTCCCTTGGTGCTAGATGAACGAACGTCGCTCCACTTGCTCAGTTCTGAGAGATAAGTGTGTGTGAAAGCCATCCTTCACCTAGCTTGTTGGGAACACAAAGTTTCTTTTCAGTTGCAAACTCCATTCCATACATATATAAGGGGAGGTACTAGCTCTAACTTGGTTTTACAGTGAAAACTGCAGGAACTTCAAACCGGCACTAGGAAACAGACTGAGAAATCAGAGAAAAAGTGTCTCCTGCAAACCGTGCCCTTGGTTCTAGATGAACGAACGTCTCTCCACTTGCTCAGTTCTGAGAGATAGGTGTGTGTGAAAGCCGTCCTTCACCTAGCTTGTTGGGAACACAAAGTTTCTTTTCAGTTGCAAACCCCATTCCATACATATATATGGGGAGGTAGAAGCTCCAACTCGGTTTTACAGTGAAAACTGCAGGAACTTCAAACCGGCACTAGGAAACAGAATGAGAAAGCACAGAAAAAGTGTCTCCTGCTTCCCGTTCCCTTGGTGCTAGATGAACGAACGTATCTCCACTTGATCAGTTCTGAAGATAGGTGTGTGTGAAAGCCGTCCTTCACCTAGCTTGTTGGGAACACAAAGTTTCTTTTCAGTTCCAAACTCCATTCCATACATATATATGGGGAGGTACCAGCTCCAACTCGGTTTTACAGTGAAAACTGCAGGAACTTCAAACCGGCACTAGGAAACAGACTGAGAAAGCAGAGAAAAAGTGTCTCCTGCAACCCGTTCCCTTGGTGCTAGATGAACGAACGTCTCTCCACTTGATCAGTTCTGAAGATAGGTGTGTGTGAAAGCCGTCATTCACCTAGCTTGTTGGGAACACAAAGTTTCTTTTCAGTTGCAAACACCATTCCATACATATATATGGGGAGGTACTAGCTCCAACTCGGTTTTACAGTGAAAACTGCAGGAACTTCAAACCGGCACTAGGAAACAGACTGAGAAAGCAGAGAAAAATTGTCTCCTGCCACCCGTTCCATTGGTGCTAGATGAACGAACGTATCTCCACTTGATCAGTTCTGAGAGATAAGTGTGTGTGAAAGCCGTACTTCACCTAGCTTGTTGGGAACACAAAGTTTCTTTTCAGTTGCAAACTCCATTCCATACATATATATGGGGAGGTAGAAGCTCCAACTCGGTTTTACAGTGAAAACTGCAGGAACTTCAAACCGGCACTAGGAAACAGACTGAGAAAGCAGAGAAAAGGTGTCTCCTGCAACCCGTTCCATTGGTGCTAGATGAACGAACGTCTCTCCACTTGCTAAGTTCTGAGAGATAAGTGTGTGTGAAAGCCGTCTTTCACCTAGCTTGTTGGGAACACAAAGTTTCTTTTCAGTTGCAAACTCCATTCCATACATATATATGGTGAGGTAGAAGCTCCAACTCGGTTTTACAGTGAAAACTGCAGGAACTTCAAACCGGCACTAGGAAACAGACTGAGAAAGCAGAGAAAATGTGTCTCCTGCAACCGGTTCCCTTGGTGCTAGATGAACGAACATCTCTCCACTTGCTCAGTTCTGAGAGATAAGTGTGTGTGAAAGCCGTCCTTCACCTAGCTTGTTGGGAACACAAAGTTTCTTTTCAGTTGCAAACTCCATTCCATACTTATATATGGGGAGGTACTAGCTCCAACTCGGTTTTACAGTGAAAACTGCAGGAACTTCAAACCGGCACTAGGAAACAGACTGAGAAAGCAGAGAAAAAGTGTGTCCTGCAACCCGTTCCCTTGGTGCTAGATGAACGAACGTCTCTCCACTTGCTCAGTTCTGAGAGATAAGTGTGTGTGAAAGCCGTCCTTCACCTAGCTTGTTGGGAACACAAAGTTTCTTTTCAGTTGCAAACTCCATTCCATACATATATATGGGGAGATACTAGCTCCAACTCGGTTTTACAGTGAAAACTGCAGGAACTTCAAACCGGCACTAGGAAACAGACTGAGAAAGCAGAGAAAAAGTGTCTCCTGCAACCCGTTCCCTTGGTGCTAGATGAACGAACGTCTCTCCACTTGCTCAGTTCTGAGAGATAAGTGTGTGTGAAAGCCGCCCTTCACCTAGCTTGTTGGGAACACAAAGTTCTTTTCAGTTGCAAACTCCATTCCATACATATATATGGGGAGGTACTAGCTCCAACTCGGTTTTACAGTGAAAACTGCAGGAACTTCAAACCGGCACTAGGAAACAGACTGAGAAAGCAGAGAAAAAGTGTCTCCTGCAACCCGTTCCCTTGGTGCTAGATGAACGAACGTCTCTCCACTTGCTCAGTTCTGAGAGATAAGTGTGTGTGAAAGCCGTCCTTCACCTAGCTTGTTGGGAACACAAAGTTTCTTTTCAGTTGCAAACTCCATTCCATACATATATATGGGGAGGTACTAGCTCCAACTCGGTTTTACAGTGAAAACTGCAGGAACTTCAAACCGGCACTAGGAAACAGACTGAGAAAGCAGAGAAAAAGTGTCCCCTGCAACCCGTTCCCTTGGTGCTAGATGAACGAACGTCTCTCCACTTGCTCAGTTCTGAGAGATAAGTGTGTGTGAAAGCCGCCCTTCACCTAGCTTGTTGGGAACACAAAGTTCTTTTCAGTTGCAAACTCCATTCCATACATATATTTGGGGAGGTACTAGCTCCAACTCGGTTTTACAGTGAAAACTGCAGGAACTTCAAACCGGCACTAGGAAACAGACTGAGAAAGCAGAGAAAAAGTGTCTCCTGCAACCCGTTCCCTTGGTGCTAGATGAACGAACGTCTCTCCACTTGCTCAGTTCCTAGAGATAAGTGTGTGTGAAAGACGTCCTTCACCTAGCTTGTTGGGAACACAAAGTTTCTTTTCAGTTGCAAACTCCATTCCACACATATATATGGGGAGGTACTAGCTCCAACTCGGATTTACAGTGAAAACTGCAGGAACTTCAAACCGGCACTAGGAAACAGACTGAGAAAGCAGAGAAAAAGTGTCTCCTGCAACCTGTTCCCTTGGTGCTAGATGAACGAACGTCTCTCCACTTGCTCAGTTCTGAGAGATAAGTGTGTGTGAAAGCCGTCCTTCACCTAGCTTGTTGGGAACACAAAGTTTCTTTTCAGTTGCAAACTCCATTCCATACATATATATGGGGAGGTAGAAGCTCCAACACGTTTTTACAGTGAAAACTGCAGGAACTTCAACCCGGCACTTGGAAACAGACTGAGAAAACAGAGAAAAAGTGTTTCCTGCAACCCGATCCCTTGGTGCTAGATGAACGAACGTCTCTCCACTTGCTCAGTTCTGAGAGATAAGTGTGTGTGAAAGCCGTCCTTCACCTAGCTTGTTGGGAACCCAAAGTTTCTTTTCAGTTGCAAACTCAATTCCATACATATATATGGGGAGGTACTAGCTCCAACCCGGTTTTACAGTGAAAACTGCAGGAAATTCAAACAGGCACTAGGAAAAATTCTGAGAAATCAGAGAAAAAGTGTCTACTGCAACCCGTTCCCTTGGTGCTAGATGAACGAACGTCTCTCCACTTGCTCAGTTCTGAGAGATAATTGTGTGTGAAAGCTTTCCTTAACCTAGCGTGTAGGGAACACAAAGATTCTTTTCAGTTGCAAACTCCATTCCATACATATATATATGGGGAGGTAGAAGCTCCAACTCGGTTTTGCAGAGAAAACTGCAGGAACTTCAACACGGCACTAGGAAACAGACTGAGAAAGCAGAGAAAAAGTGTCTCCTGCAACCCGTTCCCTTGGTGCTATCTGAACGAACGTCTCTCCACTTGCTCAGTTCTGAGAGATAAGTGTGTGTGAAAGCCGTCCTTCACCTAGCTTGTTGGGAACACAAAGTTTCTTTTCAGTTGCAAACTCCATTCCATACATATATATGGGGTGGTTCTAGCTCCAACTCGGTTTTACATTGAAAACTGCAGGAACTTCAAACCGGCCCTAGGAAACAGACTGAGAAAGCAGAGAAAAAGTGTCTCCTGCAAAACGTTCCCTTGGTGCTAGATGAACGAACGTCTCTCCACTTGCTCAGTTCTGAGAGATAAGTGTGTGTGAAAGCCGTCCTTCACCTAGCTTGTTGGGAACACAAAGTTTCTTTTCAGTTGCAAACTCCATTCCATACATATATATGGGGAGGTACTAGCTCCAACTCGGTTTTACAGTGAAAACTGCAGGAACTTCAAACCGGCACTAGGAAACAGACTGAGAAAGCAGAGAAAAAGTGTCTCCTGCAACCCGTTCCCTTGGTGCTAGATGAACGAACGTATCTCCACTTGATCAGTTCTGAAGATAGGTGTGTGTGAAAGCCGTCCTTCACCTAGCTTGTTGGGAACACAAAGTTTCTTTTCAGTTGCAAACTCCATTCCATACATATATATGGGGAGGTACTAGCTCCAACTCGGTTTTACAGTGAAAACTGCAGGAACTTCAAACAGGCACTAGGAAACAGACTGAGAAAGCAGAGAAAAAGTGTCTCCTGCAACCCGTTCCCTTGGTGCTAGATGAACGAACGTCTCTCCACTTCCTCAGATCTGAGAGATAAGTGTGTGTGAAAGCCGTCCTTCACCTAGCTTGTTGGGAACACAAAGTTTCTTTTCAGTTGCAAACTCCATTCCATACATATATATGGGGAGGTAGAAGCTCCAACTCGGTTTTACAGTGAAAACTGCAGGAACTTCCAACCGGCACTAGGAAACAGACTGAGAAAGCAGAGAAAAAGTGTCTCCTGCAACCCGTTCCCTTGGTGCTAGATGAACGAACGTCTCTCCACTTACTCAGTTCTGAGACATAATTGTGTGTGAAAGCAGTCCTTCACCTAGCTTGTTAGGAACACAAAGTTCTTTTCAGTTGCAAACTCCATTCCATACATATATATGGGGAGGTACTAGCTCCAACTCGGTTTTACAGTGAAAACTGCAGGAACTTCAAACCGGCACTAGGAAACAGACTGAGAAAGCAGAGAAAAAGTGTCTCCTGCAACCCGTTCCCTTGGTGCTAGATGAACGAACGTCTCTCCACTTGCTCAGTTCTGAGAGATAAGTGTGTGTGAAAGACGTCCTTCACCTAGCTTGTTGGGAACACAAAGTTTCTTTTCAGTTGCAAACTCCATTCCACACATATATATGGGGAGGTACTAGCTCCAACTTGGTTTTACAGTGAAAACTGCAGGAAATTCAAACCGGCACTAGGAAACAGACTGAGAAAGCAGAGAAAAAGTGTCTCCTGCAACCCGTTCCCTTGGTGCTAGATGAACGAACGTCTCTCCACTTGCTCAATTCTGAGAGATAGGTGTGTGTGAAAGCCGTACTTCACCTAGCTTGTTGGGAACACAAAGTTTCTTTTCAGTTGCAAACTCCATTCCATACATATATATGGGGAGGTAGAAGCTCCAACTCGGTTTTACAGTGAAAACTGCAGGAACTTCAAACCGGCACTAGGAAACAGACTGAGAAAGCAGAGAAAAAGTGTCTCCTGCAACCAGTTCCCTTGGTGCTAGATGAACGAACGTATCTCCATTTGATCAGTTCTGAAGATAGGTGTGTGTGAAAGCCGTAATTCACCTAGCTTGTTGGGAACACAAAGTTTCTTTTCAGTTCCAAACTCCATTCCATACATATATATGGGGAGGTACCAGCTCCAACTCGGTTTTACAGTGAAAACTGCAGGAACTTCAAACCGGCACTAGGAAACAGACTGAGAAAGCAGAGAAAAAGTGTCTCCTGCAACCCGTTCCCTTGGTGCTAGATGAACGAACGTCTCTCCACTTGCTCAGTTCTGAGAGATAGGTGTGTATGAAAGCCGTACTTCACCTAGCTTGTTGGGAACATTAAGTTTCTTTTCAGTTGCAAACTCCATTCCATACATATATATGGGGAGGTAGAAGCTCCAACTCGGTTTTACAGTGAAAACTGCAGGAACTTTAAACCGGCACTAGGAAACAGACTGAGAAAGCAGAGAAAAAGTGTCACCTGCCACCCGTTCCCTTGGTGCTAGATGAACGAACGTATCTCCACTTGATCAGTTCTGAGAGATAAGTGTGTGTGAAAGCCGTACTTCACCTAGCTTGTTGGGAACACAAAGTTTCTATTCAGTTGCATACTCCATTCCATACATATATATGGGGAGGTAGAAGCTCCAACTCGGATTTACAGTGAAAACTGCAGGAACTTCAAACCGGCACTAGGAAACAGACTGAGAAAGAAGAGAAAAAGTATCTCCTGCAACCCGTTCCCTTGGTGCTAGATGAACGAACGTCTCTCCACTTGCTCAGTTCTGAGAGATAAGTGTGTGTGAAAGCCGTCCTTCAACTAGCTTGTTGGGAACACAAAGTTTCTTTTCAGTTGCAAACTCCATTCCATACATATATATGGGGAGGTAGAAGCTCCAACTCGGTTTTACAGTGAAAACTGCAGGAACTTCAAACCGGCACTAGGAAACAGACTGAGAAAGAAGAGAAAAATTGTCTCCTGCAACCCGTTCCCTTGGTGCTAGATGAATGAACGTCTCTCCACTTGCTCAGTTCTGAGAGATAAGTGTGTGTGAAAGCCGTTCTTCACCTAGCTTGTTGGGAACACAAAGTTTCTTTTCAGTTGCAAACTCCATTCCATACATATATATGGGGAGGTACTAGCTCCAACTCGGTTTTACAGTGAAAACTGCAGGAACTTCAAACCGACAATAGGAAACAGACTGAGAAAGCAGAGAAAAAGTGTCTCCTGCAACCCGTTCCCTTGGTGCTAGATGAACGAACGTCTCTCCACTTGCTCAGTTCTGAGAGATAAGTGTGTGTGAAAGCCGTCCTTCACCTAGCTTGATGGGAACACAAAGTTTCTTTTCAGTTGCAAACTCCATTCCATACATATATATGGGGAGGTAGAAGCTCCAACTCGGTTTTACAGTGAAAACTGCAGGAACTTCAAACCGGCACTAGGAATCAGACTGAGATAGCACAGAAAAAGTGTCTCCTGCAACCCGTTCCCTTGGTGCTAGATGAAAGAACGTCTCTCCACTTGCTCAGTTCTGAGAGATAAGTGTGTGTGAAAGCCGTCCTTCACCTAGCTTGTTGGGAACACAAATTTTCTTTTCAGTTGCAAACTCCATTCCATACATATATATGGGGAGGTAGAAGCTCCAACTCGGTTTTACAGTGAAAACTGCAGGAACTTCAAACCGGCACTAGGAAACAGACTGAGAAAGCACAGAAAAAGTGTCTCCTGCAACCCGTTCCCTTGGTGCTAGATGAACGAACGTCTCTCCACTTGCTCAGTTCTGAGAGATAGGTGTGTGTGAAAGCCGTCCTTCACCTAGCTTGTTGGGAACACAAAGTTTCTTTTCAGTTGCAAACTCCATTCCATACATATATATGGTGAGGTAGAAGCTACAACTCGGTTTTACAGTGAAAACTGCAGGAACTTCAAACCGGCACTAGGAAACAGACTGAGAATGCAGAGAAAAAGTGTCTCCTGCAACCCGTTCCCTTGGTGCTAGATGAACGAACGTCTCTCCACTTGATCAGTTCTGAAGATAGGTGTGTGTGAAAGCCGTCCTTCACCTAGCTTGTTGGGAACACAAAGTTTCTTTTCAGTTGCAAACCCCATTCCATACATATATATGGGGAGGTACTAGCTCCAACTCGGTTTTACAGTGAAAACTGCAGGAACTTCAAACCGGCACTAGGAAACAGACTGAGAAAGCAGAGAAAAAGTGTCTCCTGCAACCCGTTCCCTTGGTGCTAGATGAACGAACGTCTCTCCACTTGCTCAGTTCTGACAGATATGTGTGTGTGAAAGCCGTCCTTCACCTAGCTTGTTGGGAACACAAAGTTTCTTTTCAGTTGCAAACTCCATTCCATACATATATATGGGAAGGTAGAAGCTCCAACTCGGTTTTACAGTGAAAACTGCAGGAACTTCAAACCGGCAATAGGAAACATACTGAGAAAGCAGAGAAAAAGTGTCTCCTGCCACCCGTTCCATTAGTGCTAGATGAACGAACGTATCTCCACTTGATCAGTTCTGAGAAATAAGTGTGTGTGAAAGCCGTACTTCACCTATCTTGTTGGGAACACAAAGTTTCTTTTCAGTTGCAAACTCCATTCCATACATATATATGGGGATGTAGAAGCTCCAACTCGGTTTTACAGTGAAAACTGCAGGAACTTCAAACCGGCACTAGGAAACAGACTGAGAAAGCAGAGAAAAAGTGTCTCCTGCAACCCGTTCCCTTGGTGCTAGATGAACGAACGTCTCTCCACTTGCTCAGTTCTGACAGATATGTGTGTGTGAAAGCCGTCCTTCACCTAGCTTGTTGGGAACACAAAGTTTCTTTTCAGTTGCAAACTCCATTCCATACATATATATGGGAAGGTAGAAGCTCCAACTCGGTTTTACAGTGAAAACTGCAGGAACTTCAAACCGGCAATAGGAAACATACTGAGAAAGCAGAGAAAAAGTGTCTCCTGCCACCCGTTCCATTAGTGCTAGATGAACGAACGTATCTCCACTTGATCAGTTCTGAGAAATAAGTGTGTGTGAAAGCCGTACTTCACCTATCTTGTTGGGAACACAAAGTTTCTTTTCAGTTGCAAACTCCATTCCATACATATATATGGGGATGTAGAAGCTCCAACTCGGTTTTACAGTGAAAACTGCAGGAACTTCAAACCGGCACTAGGAAACAGACTGAGAAAGCAGAGAAAAAGTGTCTCCTGCAACCCGTTCCCTTGGTGCTAGATGAACGAACGTCTCTCCACTTGCTCAGTTCTGAGAGATAAGTGTGTGTGAAAGACGTCCTTCACCTAGCTTGTTGGGAACCCAAAGTTTCTTTTCAGTTGCAAACTCAATTCCATACATATATATGGGGAGGTACTAGCTCCAACCCGGTTTTACAGTGAAAACTGCAGGAAATTCAAACCGGCACTAGGAAAAATTCTGAGAAATCAGAGAAAAAGTGTCTACTGCAACCCGTTCCGTTGGTGCTAGATGAACGAACGTCTCTCCACTTGCTCAGTTCTGAGAGATAATTGTGTGTGAAAGCTTTCCTTAACCTAGCGTGTAGGGAACACAAAGATTCTTTTCACTTGCAAACTCCATTCCATACATATATATATGGGGAGGTAGAAGCTCCAACTCGGTTTTGCAGAGAAAACTGCAGGAACTTCAACCCGGCACTAGGAAACAGACTGAGAAAGCAGAGAAAAAGTGTCTCCTGCAACCCGTTCCCTTGGTGCTATCTGAACGAACGTCTTTCCACTTGCTCAGTTCTGAGAGATAAGTGTGTGTGAAAGCCGTCCTTCACCTAGCTTGTTGGGAACACAAAGTTTCTTTTCAGTTGCAAACTCCATTCCATACATATATATGGGGTGGTTCTAGCTCCAACTCGGTTTTACAGTGAAAACTGCAGGAACTTCAAACCGGCCCTAGGAAACAGACTGAGAAAGCAGAGAAAAAGTGTCTCCTGCAAAACGTTCCCTTGGTGCTAGATGAACGAAAGTCTCTCCACTTGCTCAGTTCTGAGAGATAAGTGTGTGTGAAAGCCGTCCTTCACCTAGCTTGTTGGGAACACAAAGTTTCTTTTCAGTTGCAAACTCCATTCCATACATATATATGGGGAGGTACTAGCTCCAACTCGGTTTTACAGTGAAAACTGCAGGAACTTCAATCCGGCACTAGGAAACAGACTGAGAAAGCAGAGAAAAAGTGTCTCCTGCAACCCGTTCCCTTGGTGCTAGATGAACGAACGTATCTCCACTTGATCAGTTCTGAAGATAGGTGTGTGTGAAAGCCGTCCTTCACCTAGCTTGTTGGGAACACAAAGTTTCTTTTCAGTTGCAAACTCCATTCCATACATATATATGGGGAGGTACTAGCTCCAACTCGGTTTTACAGTGAAAACTGCAGGAACTTCAAACAGGCACTAGGAAACAGACTGAGAAAGCAGAGAAAAAGTGTCTCCTGCAACCCGTTCCCTTGGTGCTAGATGAACGAACGTCTCTCCACTTCCTCAGATCTGAGAGATAAGTGTGTGTGAAAGCCGTCCTTCACCTAGCTTGTTGGGAACACAAAGTTTC
Organism: Camelus bactrianus; assembly: GCF_048773025.1. Lineage (NCBI taxonomy): Eukaryota > Metazoa > Chordata > Mammalia > Artiodactyla > Camelidae > Camelus > Camelus bactrianus. Next base: position 135,514,382 of record NC_133539.1, on the reverse strand, counting down.
TTTTCAGTTGCAAACTCCATTCCATACATATATATGGGGAGGTAGAAGCTCCAACTCGGTTTTACAGTGAAAACTGCAGGAACTTCCAACCGGCACTAGGAAACAGACTGAGAAAGCAGAGAAAAAGTGTCTCCTGCAACCCGTTCCCTTGGTGCTAGATGAACGAACGTCTCTCCACTTACTCAGTTCTGAGACATAATTGTGTGTGAAAGCAGTCCTTCACCTAGCTTGTTAGGAACACAAAGTTCTTTTCAGTTGCAAACTCCATTCCATACATATATTTGGGGAGGTACTAGCTCCAACTTGGTTTTACAGTGAAAACTGCAGGAACTTCAAACCGGCACTAGGAAACAGACTGAGAAAGCAGAGAAAAAGTGTCTCCTGCAACCCGTTCCCTTGGTGCTAGATGAACGAACGTCTCTCCACTTGCTCAGTTCTGAGAGATAAGTGTGTGTGAAAGACGTCCTTCACCTAGCTTGTTGGGAACACAAAGTTTCTTTTCAGTTGCAAACTCCATTCCACACATATATATGGGGAGGTACTAGCTCCAACTTGGTTTTACAGTGAAAACTGCAGGAAATTCAAACCGGCACTAGGAAACAGACTGAGAAAGCAGAGAAAAAGTGTCTCCTGCAACCCGTTCCCTTGGTGCTAGATGAACGAACGTCTCTCCACTTGCTCAATTCTGAGAGATAGGTGTGTGTGAAAGCCGTACTTCACCTAGCTTGTTGGGAACACAAAGTTTCTTTTCAGTTGCAAACTCCATTCCATACATATATATGGGTAGGTAGAAGCTCCAACTCGGTTTTACAGTGAAAACTGCAGGAACTTCAAACCGGCACTAGGAAACAGACTGAGAAAGCAAAGAAAAAGTGTCTCCTGCAACCAGTTCCCTTGGTGCTAGATGAACGAACGTATCTCCATTTGATCAGATCTGAAGATAGGTGTGTGTGAAAGCCGTAATTCACCTAGCTTGTTGGGAACACAAAGTTTCTTTTCAGTTCCAAACTCCATTCCATACATATATATGGGGAGGTACCAGCTCCAACTCGGTTTTACAGTGAAAACTGCAGGAACTTCAAACCGGCACTAGGAAACAGACTGAGAAAGCAGAGAAAAAGTGTCTCCTGCAACCCGTTCCCTTGGTGCTAGATGAACGAACGTCTCTCCACTTGCTCAGTTCTGAGAGATAGGTGTGTGTGAAAGCCGTACTTCACCTAGCTTGTTGGGAACATTAAGTTTCTTTTCAGTTGCAAACTCCATTCCATACATATATATGGGGAGGTAGAAGCTCCAACTCGGTTTTACAGTGAAAACTGCAGGAACTTTAAACCGGCACTAGGAAACAGACTGAGAAAGCAGAGAAAAAGTGTCACCTGCCACCCGTTCCCTTGGTGCTAGATGAACGAACGTATCTCCACTTGATCAGTTCTGAGAGATAAGTGTGTGTGAAAGCCGTACTTCACCTAGCTTGTTGGGAACACAAAGTTTCTATTCAGTTGCATACTCCATTCCATACATATATATGGGGAGGTAGAAGCTCCAACTCGGTTTTACAGTGAAAACTGCAGGAACTTCAAACCGGCACTAGGAAACAGACTGAGAAAGAAGAGAAAAAGTATCTCCTGCAACCCGTTCCCTTGGTGCTAGATGAACGAACGTCTCTCCACTTGCTCAGTTCTGAGAGATAAGTGTGTGTGAAAGCCGTCCTTCACCTAGCTTGTTGGGAACACAAAGTTTCTTTTCAGTTGCAAACTCCATTCCATACATATATATGGGGAGGTAGAAGCTCCAACTCGGTTTTACAGTGAAAACTGCAGGAACTTCAAACCGGCACTAGGAAACAGACTGAGAAAGAAGAGAAAAAGTGTCTCCTGCAACCCGTTCCCTTGGTGCTAGATGAATGAACGTCTCTCCACTTGCTCAGTTCTGAGAGATAAGTGTGTGTGAAAGCCGTTCTTCACCTAGCTTGTTGGGAACACAAAGTTTCTTTTCAGTTGCAAACTCCATTCCATACATATATATGGGGAGGTACAAGCTCCAACTCGGTTTTACAGTGAAAACTGCAGGAACTTCAAACCGACAATAGGAAACAGACTGAGAAAGCAGAGAAAAAGTGTCTCCTGCAACCCGTTCCCTTGGTGCTAGATGAACGAACGTCTCTCCACTTGCTCAGTTCTGAGAGATAAGTGTGTGTGAAAGCCGTCCTTCACCTAGCTTGATGGGAACACAAAGTTTCTTTTCAGTTGCAAACTCCATTCCATACATATATATGGGGAGGTAGAAGCTCCAACTCGGTTTTACAGTGAAAACTGCAGGAACTTCAAACCGGCACTAGGAAACAGACTGAGAAAGCACAGAAAAATTGTCTCCTGCAACCCGTTCCCTTGGTGCTAGATGAAAGAACGTCTCTCCACTTGCTCAGTTCTGAGAGATAAGTGTGTGTGAAAGCCGTCCTTCACCTAGCTTGTTGGGAACACAAAGTTTCTTTTCAGTTGCAAACTCCATTCCATACATATATATGGGGAGGTAGAAGCTCCAACTCGGTTTTACAGTGAAAACTGCAGGAACTTCAAACCGGCACTAGGAAACAGACTGAGAAAGCACAGAAAAAGTGTCTCCTGCAACCCGTTCCCTTGGTGCTAGATGAACGAACGTCTCTCCACTTGCTCAGTTCTGAGAGATAGGTGTGTGTGAAAGCCGTCCTTCACCTAGCTTGTTGGGAACACAAAGTTTCTTTTCAGTTGCAAACTCCATTCCATACATATATATGGTGAGGTAGAAGCTACAACTCGGTTTTACAGTGAAAACTGCAGGAACTTCAAACCGGCACTAGGAAACAGACTGAGAATGCAGAGAAAAAGTGTCTCCTGCAACCCGTTCCCTTGGTGCTAGATGAACGAACGTCTCTCCACTTGATCAGTTCTGAAGATAGGTGTGTGTGAAAGCCGTCCTTCACCTAGCTTGTTGGGAACACAAAGTTTCTTTTCAGTTGCAAACCCCATTCCATACATATATATGGGGAGGTACTAGCTCCAACTCGGTTTTACAGTGAAAACTGCAGGAACTTCAAACCGGCACTAGGAAACAGACTGAGAAAGCAGAGAAAAAGTGTCTCCTGCAACCCGTTCCCTTGGTGCTAGATGAACGAACGTCTCTCCACTTGCTCAGTTCTGACAGATATGTGTGTGTGAAAGCCGTCCTTCACCTAGCTTGTTGGGAACACAAAGTTTCTTTTCAGTTGCAAACTCCATTCCATACATATATATGGGAAGGTAGAAGCTCCAACTCGGTTTTACAGTGAAAACTGCAGGAACTTCAAACCGGCAATAGGAAACATACTGAGAAAGCAGAGAAAAAGTGTCTCCTGCCACCCGTTCCATTAGTGCTAGATGAACGAACGTATCTCCACTTGATCAGTTCTGAGAAATAAGTGTGTGTGAAAGCCGTACTTCACCTATCTTGTTGGGAACACAAAGTTTCTTTTCAGTTGCAAACTCCATTCCATACATATATATGGGGATGTAGAAGCTCCAACTCGGTTTTACAGTGAAAACTGCAGGAACTTCAAACCGGCACTAGGAAACAGACTGAGAAAGCAGAGAAAAAGTGTCTCCTGCAACCCGTTCCATTGGTGCTAGATGAACGAACGTCTCTCCACTTGCTAAGTTCTGAGAGATAAGTGTGTGTGAAAGCCGTCTTTCACCTAGCTTGTTGGGAACACAAAGTTTCTTTTCAGTTGCAAACTCCATTCCATACATATATATGGTGAGGTAGAAGCTCCAACTCGGTTTTACAGTGAAAACTGCAGGAACTTCAAACCGGCACTAGGAAACAGACTGAGAAAGCAGAGAAAAAGTGTCTCCTGCAACCCGTTCCCTTGGTGCTAGATGAACGAACATCTCTCCACTTGCTCAGTTCTGAGAGATAAGTGTGTGTGAAAGCCGTCCTTCACCTAGCTTGTTGGGAACACAAAGTTTCTTTTCAGTTGCAAACTCCATTCCATACATATATATGGGGAGGTAGAAGCTCCAACACGGTTTTACAGTGAAAACTGCAGGAACTTCAAACCGGCACTAGGAAACAGACTGAGAAAGCAGAGAAAAAGTGTCTCCTGCAACCGGTTCCCTTGGTGCTAGATGAACGAACGTCTCTCCACTTGCTCAGTTCTGAGAGATAAGTGTGTGTGAAAGCCGTCTTTCACCTAGCTTGTTGGGAACACAAAGTTTCTTTTCAGTTGCAAACTCCATTCCATACATATATATGGTGAGGTAGAAGCTCCAACTCGGTTTTACAGTGAAAACTGCAGGAACTTCAAACCGGCACTAGGAAACAGACTGAGAAAGCAGAGAAAAAGTGTCTCCTGCAACCGGTTCCCTTGGTGCTAGATGAACGAACATCTCTCCACTTGCTCAGTTCTGAGAGATAAGTGTGTGTGAAAGCCGTCCTTCACCTAGCTTGTTGGGAACACAAAGTTTCTTTTCAGTTGCAAACTCCATTCCATACATATATATGGTGAGGTAGAAGCTCCAACTCGGTTTTACAGTGAAAACTGCAGGAACTTCAAACCGGCACTAGGAAACAGACTGAGAAAGCAGAGAAAAAGTGTCTCCTGCAACCGGTTCCCTTGGTGCTAGATGAACGAACATCTCTCCACTTGCTCAGTTCTGAGAGATAAGTGTGTGTGAAAGCCGTCCTTCACCTAGCTTGTTGGGAACACAAAGTTTCTTTTCAGTTGCAAACTCCATTCCATACATATATATGGGGAGGTAGAAGCTCCAACACGGTTTTACAGTGAAAACTGCAGGAACTTCAAACCGGCACTAGGAAACAGACTGAGAAAGCAGAGAAAAAGTGTCTCCTGCAACCGGTTCCCTTGGTGCTAGATGAACGAACGTCTCTCCACTTGCTCAGTTCTGAGAGATAAGTGTGTGTGAAAGCCGTCTTTCACCTAGCTTGTTGGGAACACAAAGTTTCTTTTCAGTTGCAAACTCCATTCCATACATATATATGGTGAGGTAGAAGCTCCAACTCGGTTTTACAGTGAAAACTGCAGGAACTTCAAACCGGCACTAGGAAACAGACTGAGAAAGCAGAGAAAAAGTGTCTCCTGCAACCGGTTCCCTTGGTGCTAGATGAACGAACATCTCTCCACTTGCTCAGTTCTGAGAGATAAGTGTGTGTGAAAGCCGTCCTTCACCTAGCTTGTTGGGAACACAAAGTTTCTTTTCAGTTGCAAACTCCATTCCATACATATATATGGGGAGGTACTAGCTCCAACTCGGTTTTACAGTGAAAACTGCAGGAACTTCAAACCGGCACTAGGAAACAGACTGAGAAAGCAGAGAAAAAGTGTCTCCTGCAACCCGTTCCCTTGGTGCTAGATGAACGAACGTCTCTCCACTTGCTCAGTTCTGAGAGATAAGTGTGTGTGAAAGCCGTCCTTCACCTAGCTTGTTGGGAACACAAAGTTTCTTTTCAGTTGCAAACTCCATTCCATACATATATATGGGGAGGTAGAAGCTCCAACTCGGTTTTACAGTGAAAACTGCAGGAACTTCAAACCGGCACTAGGAAACAGACTGAGAAAGAAGAGAAAAAGTGTCTCCTGCAACCCGTTCCCTTGGTGCTAGATGAATGAACGTCTCTCCACTTGCTCAGTTCTGAGAGATATGTGTGTGTGAAAGCCGTACTTCACCTAGCTTGTTGGGAACACAAAGTTTCTTTTCAGTTGCAAACTCCATTCCATACATATATATGGGGAGGTACTAGCTCCAACTCGGTTTTACAGTGAAAACTGCAGGAACTTCAAACCGACACTAGGAAACAGACTGAGAAAGCAGAGAAAAAGTGTCTCCTGCAACCCGTTCCCTTGGTGCTAGATGAACGAACGTCTCTCCACTTGCTCAGTTCTGAGAGATAAGTGTGTGTGAAAGCCGTCCTTCACCTAGCTTGATGGGAACACAAAGTTTCTTTTCAGTTGCAAACTCCATTCCATACATATATATGGGGAGGTACTAGCTCCAACTCGGTTTTACAGTGAAAACTGCAGGAACTTCAAACCGGCACTAGGAAACAGACTGAGAATGCAGAGAAAAAGTTTCTCCTGCAACCCGTTCCCTTGGTGCTAGATGAACGAATGTCTCTCCACTTGCTCAGTTCTGAGAGATAGGTGTGTGTGAAAGCCGTCCTTCACCTAGCTTGTTGGGAACACAAAGTTTCTTTTCAGTTGCAAACTCCATTCCATACATATATATGGTGAGGTAGAAGCTACAACTCGGTTTTACAGTGAAAACTGCAGGAACTTCAAACCGGCACTAGGAAACAGACTGAGAATGCAGAGAAAAAGTGTCTCCTGCAACCCGTTCCCTTGGTGCTAGATGAACGAACGTCTCTCCACTTGATCAGTTCTGAAGATAGGTGTGTGTGAAAGCCGTCCTTCACCTAGCTTGTTGGGAACACAAAGTTTCTTTTCAGTTGCAAACTCCATTCCATACATATATATGGGGAGGTACTAGCTCCAACTCGGTTTTACAGGGAAAACTGCAGGAACTTCAAACCGGCACTAGGAAACAGACTGAGAAAGCAGAGAAAAAGTGTCTCCTGCAACCCGTTCCCTTGGTGCTAGATGAACGAACGTCTCTCCACTTGCTCAGTTCTGACAGATATGTGTGTGTGAAAGCCGTCCTTCACCTAGCTTGTTGGGAACATAAAGTTTCTTTTCAGTTGCAAACTCCATTCCATACATATATATGGGAAGGTAGAAGCTCCAACTCGGTTTTACAGTGAAAACTGCAGGAACTTCAAACCGGCACTAGGAAACAGACTGAGAAAGCAGAGAAAAAGTGTCTCCTGCCACCCGTTCCATTGGTGCTAGATGAACGAACGTATCTCCACTTGATAAGTTCTGAGAGATAATTGTGTGTGAAAGCCGTACTTCACCTAGCTTGTTGGGAACACAAAGTTTCTTTTCAGTTGCAAACTCCATTCCATACATATATATGGGGAGGTAGAAGCTCCAACTCGGTTTTACAGTGAAAACTGCAGGAACTTCAAACCGGCACTAGGAAAAAGACTGAGAAAGCAGAGAAAAAGTGTCTCCTGCAACCCGTTCCATTGGTGCTAGATGAACGAACGTCTCTCCACTTGCTAAGTTCTGAGAGATAAGTGTGTGTGAAAGCCGTCTTTCACCTAGCTTGTTGGGAACACAAAGTTTCTTTTCAGTTGCAAACTCCATTCCATACATATATATGGGGAGGTACTAGCTCCAACTCGGTTTTACAGTGAAAACTGCAGGAACTTCAAACCGGCACTAGGAAACAGACTGAGAAAGCAGAGAAAAAGTGTCTCCTGCAACCCGTTCCCTTGGTGCTAGATGAACGAATTTCTCTCCACTTGCTCAGTTCTGAGAGATAAGTGTGTGTGAAAGCCGTCCTTCACCTAGCTTGTTGGGAACACAAAGTTTCTTTTCAGTTGCAAACTCCATTCCATATATATATATGGGGAGGTACTAGCTCCAACTCGGTTTTACAGTGAAAACTGCAGGAACTTCAAACCGGCACTAGGAAACAGACTGAGAAAGCAGAGAAAAAGTGTCTCCTGCAACCCGTTCCCTTGGTGCTAGATGAACGAACGTCTCTCCACTTGCTCAGTTCTGAGAGATAAGTGTGTGTGAAAACCGCCCTTCACCTAGCTTGTTGGGAACACAAAGTTCTTTTCAGTTGCAAACTCCATTCCATACATATATATGGGGAGGTACTAGCTCCAACTCGATTTTAGAGTGAAAACTGCAGGAACTTCAAACAGGCACTAGGAAACAGACTGAGAAAGCAGAGAAAAAGTGTCTCCTGCAACCCGTTCCCTTGGTGCTAGATGAACGAACGTCTCTCCACTTGCTCAGTTCTGAGAGATAAGTGTGTGTGAAAGACGTCCTTCACCTAGCTTGTTGGGAACACAAAGTTTCTTTTCAGTTGCAAACTCCATTCCACACATATATATGGGGAGGTACTAGCTCCAACTCGGAGTTACAGTGAAAACTGCAGGAACTTCAAACCGGCACTAGGAAACAGACTGAGAAAGCAGAGAAAAAGTGTCTCCTGCAACCCGTTCCCTTGGTGCTAGATGAACGAACGTCTCTCCACTTCCTCAGTTCTGAGAGATAAGTGTGTGTGAAAGCCGTCCTTCACCTAGCTTGTTGGGAACACAAAGTTTCTTTTCAGTTGCAAACTCCATTCCATACATATATATGGGGAGGTAGAAGCTCCAACACGTTTTTACAGTGAAAACTGCAGGAACTTCAACCCGGCACTTGGAAACAGACTGAGAAAGCAGAGAAAAAGTGTTTCCTGCAACCCGATCCCTTGGTGCTAGATGAACGAACGTCTCTCCACTTGCTCAGTTCTGAGAGATAAGTGTGTGTGAAAGCCGTCCTTCACCTAGCTTGTTGGGAACACAATGTTTCTTTTCAGTTGCAAACTCAATTCCATACATATATATGGGGAGGTACTAGCTCCAACCCGGTTTTACAGTGAAAACTGCAGGAAATTCAAACCGGCACTAGGAAAAATTCTGAGAAATCAGAGAAAAAGTGTCTACTGCAACCCGTTCCCTTGGTGCTAGATGAACGAACGTCTCTCCACTTGCTCATTTCTGAGAGATAAGTGTGTGTGAAAGCTTTCCTTAACCTAGCTTGTAGGGAACACAAAGATTCTTTTCAGTTGCAAACTCCATTCCATACATATATATATGGGGAGGTAGAAGCTCCAACTCGGTTTTGCAGAGAAAACTGCAGGAACTTCAACCCGGCACTAGGAAACAGACTGAGAAAGCAGAGAAAAAGTGTCTCCTGCAACCCGTTCCCTTGGTGCTATCTGAACGAACGTCTCTCCACTTGCTCAGTTCTGAGAGATAAGTGTGTGTGAAAGCCGTCCTTCACCTAGCTTGTTGGGAACACAAAGTTTCTTTTCAGTTGCAAACTCCATTCCATACATATATATGGGGTGGTTCTAGCTCCAACTCGGTTTTACATTGAAAACTGCAGGAACTTCAAACCGGCCCTAGGAAACAGACTGAGAAAGCAGAGAAAAAGTGTCTCCTGCAAAACGTTCCCTTGGTGCTAGATGAACGAAAGTCTCTCCACTTGCTCAGTTCTGAGAGATAAGTGTGTGTGAAAGCCGTCCTTCACCTAGCTTGTTGGGAACACAAAGTTTCTTTTCAGTTGCAAACTCCATTCCCTACATATATATGGGGAGGTACTAGCTCCAACTCGGTTTTACAGTGAAAACTGCAGGAACTTCAAACCGGCACTAGGAAACAGACTGAGAAAGCAGAGAAAAAGTGTCTCCTGCAACCCGTTCCCTTGGTGCTAGATGAACGAACGTATCTCCACTTGATCAGTTCTGAAGATAGGTGTGTGTGAAAGCCGTCCTTCACCTAGCTTGTTGGGAACACAAAGTTTCTTTTCAGTTGCAAACTCCATTCCATACATATATATGGGGAGGTACTAGCTCCAACTCGGTTTTACAGTGAAAACTGCAGGAACTTCAAACAGGCACTAGGAAACAGACTGAGAAAGCAGAGAAAAAGTGTCTCCTGCAACCCGTTCCCTTGGTGCAGGATGAACGAACGTCTCTCCACTTCCTCAGATCTGAGAGATAAGTGTGTGTGAAAGCCGTCCTTCACCTAGCTTGTTGGGAACACAAAGTTTCTTTTCAGTTGCAAACACCATTCCATACATATATATGGGGAGGTAGAAGCTCCAACTCGGTTTTACAGTGAAAACTGCAGGAACTTCCAACCGGCACTAGGAAACAGACTGAGAAAGCAGAGAAAAAGTGTCTCCTGCAACCCGTTCCCTTGGTGCTAGATGAACGAACGTCTCTCCACTTACTCAGTTCTGAGACATAATTGTGTGTGAAAGCAGTCCTTCACCTAGCTTGTTAGGAACACAAAGTTCTTTTCAGTTGCAAACTCCATTCCATACATATATATGGGGAGGTACTAGCTCCAACTTGGTTTTACAGTGAAAACTGCAGGAACTTCAAACCGGCACTAGGAAACAGACTGAGAAAGCAGAGAAAAAGTGTCTCCTGCAACCCGTTCCCTTGGTGCTAGATGAACGAACGTCTCTCCACTTGCTCAGTTCTGAGAGACAAGTGTGTGTGAAAGACGTCCTTCACCTAGCTTGTTGGGAACACAAAGTTTCTTTTCAGTTGCAAACTCCATTCCACACATATATATGGGGAGGTACTAGCTCCAACTTGGTTTTACAGTGAAAACTGCAGGAAATTCAAAACGGCACTAGGAAACAGACTGAGAAAGCAGAGAAAAAGTGTCTCCTGCAAACCGTTCCCTTGGTGCTAGATGAACGAACGTCTCTCCACTTGCTCAATTCTGAGAGATAGGTGTGTGTGAAAGCCGTACTTCACCTAGCTTGTTGGGAACACAAAGTTTCTTTTCAGTTGCAAACTCCATTCCATACATATATATGGGGAGGTAGAAGCTCCAACTCGGTTTTACAGTGAAAACTGCAGGAACTTCAAACCGGCACTAGGAAACAGACTGAGAAAGCAGAGAAAAAGTGTCTCCTGCAACCAGTTCCCTTGGTGCTAGATGAACGAACGTATCTCCATTTGATCAGTTCTGAAGATAGGTGTGTGTGAAAGCCGTCCTTCACCTAGCTTGTTGGGAACACAAAGTTTCTTTTCAGTTCCAAACTCCATTCCATACATATATATGGGGAGGTACCAGCTCCAACTCGGTTTTACAGTGAAAACTGCAGGAACTTCAAAACGGCACTAGGAAACAGACTGAGAAAGCAGAGAAAAAGTGTCTCCTGCAACCCGTTCCCTTGGTGCTAGATGAACGAACGTCTCTCCACTTGCTCAGTTCTGAAAGATAGGTGTGTGTGAAAGCCGTACTTCACCTAGCTTGTTGGGAACATTAAGTTTCTTTTCAGTTGCAAACTCCATTCCATACATATATATGGGGAGGTAGAAGCTCCAACTCGGTTTTACAGTGAAAACTGCAGGAACTTTAAACCGGCACTAGGAAACAGACTGAGAAAGCAGAGAAAAAGTGTCACCTGCCACCCGTTCCCTTGGTGCTAGATGAACGAACGTATCTCCACTTGATCAGTTCTGAGAGATAAGTGTGTGTGAAAGCCGTACTTCACCTAGCTTGTTGGGAACACAAAGTTTCTTTTCAGTTGCAAACTCCATTCCATACATATATATGGGGAGGTAGAAGCTCCAACTCGGTTTTACAGTGAAAACTGCAGGAACTTCAAACCGGCACTAGGAAACAGACTGAGAAAGCACAGAAAAAGTGTCTCCTGCAACCCATTCCCTTGGTGCTAGATGAACGAACGTCTCTCCACTTGCTCAGTTCTGAGAGATAAGCGTGCGTGAAAGCCGTCCTTCACCTAGCTTGTTGGGAACACAAAGTTTCTTTTCAGTTGCAAACTCCATTCCATACATATATATGGGGAGGTAGAAGCTCCAACTCGGTTTTACAGTGAAAACTGCAGGAACTTCAAACCGGCACTAGGAAACAGACTGAGAAAGCAGAGAAAAAGTGTCTCCTGCAACCCGTTCCCTTGGTGCTAGATGAACGAACGTCTCTCCACTTGCTCAGTTCTGACAGATATGTGTGTGTGAAAGCCGTCCTTCACCTAGCTTGTTGGGAACATAAAGTTTCTTTTCATTTGCAAACTCCATTCCATACATATATATGGGGAGGTAAAAGCTCCAACACGGTTTTACAGTGAAAACTGCAGGAACTTCAAACCGGCACTAGGAAACAGACTGAGAAAGCAGAGAAAATGTTTCTACTGCCACCCGTTCCATTGGTGCTAGATGAACGAACGTATCTCCACTTGATCAGTTCTGAGAGATAAGTGTGTGTGAAAGCCGTACTTCACCTAGCTTGTTGGGAACACAAAGTTTCTTTTCAGTTGCAAACTCCAATCCATACATATATATGGGGAGGTAGAAGCTCCAACTCGGTTTTACAGTGAAAACTGCAGGAACTTCAAACCGGCACTAGGACACAGACTGAGAAAGCAGAGAAAAAGTGTCTCCTGCAACTCGTTCCCTTGGTGCTAGATGAACGAACGTCTCTCCACTTGCTCAGTTCTGAGAGAAAAGTGTGTGTGAAAGCCGTCCTTCACCAAGCTTGTTGGGAACACAAAGTTTCTTTTCAGTTGCAAACTCAATTCCATACATATATATGGGGAGGTACTAGCTCCAACCCGGTTTTACAGTGAAAACTGCAGGAAATTCAAACCGGCACTAGGAAAAATTCTGAGAAATCAGAGAAAAAGTGTCTAATGCAACCCGTTCCCTTGGTGCTAGATGAACGAACGTCTCTCCACTTGCTCAGTTCTGAGAGATAAGTGTGTGTGAAAGCTTTCCTTAACCTAGCTTGTAGGGAACACAAAGATTCTTTTCAGTTGCAAACTCCATTCCATACATATATATATGGGGAGGTAGAAGCTCCAACTCGGTTTTGCAGAGAAAACTGCAGGATCTTCAACCCGGCACTAGGAAACAGACTGAGAAAGCAGAGAAAAAGTGTCTCCTGCAACCCGTTCCCTTGGTGCTAGATGAACGAACGTCTCTCCACTTGCTCAGTTCTGAGAGATAAGTGTGTGTGAAAGCCGTCCTTCACCTAGCTTGTTGGGAACACAAAGTTTCTTTTCAGTTGCAAACTCCATTCCATACATATTTATGGGTTGGTTCTAGCTCCAACTCGGTTTTACATTGAAAACTGCAGGAACTTCAAACCGGCACTAGGAAACAGACTGAGAAAGCAGAGAAAAAATGTCTCCTGCAAAACGTTCCCTTGGTGCTAGATGAACGAACGTCTCTCCACTTGCTCAGTTCTGAGAGATAAGTGTGTGTGAAAGCCGTCCTTCACCTAGCTTGTTGGGAACACAAAGATTCTTTTCAGTTGCAAACTCCATTCCATACATATATATGGGGAGGTACTAGCTCCAACTCGGTTTTACAGTGAAAACTGCAGGAACTTCAAACCGGCACTAGGAAACAGACTGAGAAAGCAGAGAAAAAGTGTCTCCTGCAACCCGTTCCCTTGGTGCTAGATGAACGAACGTATCTCCACTTGATCAGTTCTGAAGATAGGTGTGTGTGAAAGCCGTCCTTCACCTAGCTTGTTGGGAACACAAAGTTTCTTTTCAGTTGCAAACTCCATTCCATACATATATATGGGGAGGTACTAGTTCCAACTCGGTTTTACAGTGAAAACTGCAGGAACTTCAAACCGGCACTAGGAAACAGACTGAGAAAGCAGAGAAAAAGTGTCTCCTGCAACCCGTTCCCTTGGTGCTAGATGAACGATCGTCTCTCCACTTCCTCAGATCTGAGAGATAAGTGTGTGTGAAAGCCGTCCTTCACCTAGCTTGTTGGGAACACAAAGTTTCTTTTCAGTTGCAAACTCCATTCCATACATATATATGGGGAGGTAGAAGCTCCAACTCGGTTTTACAGTGAAAACTGCAGGAACTTCCAACCGGCACTAGGAAACAGACTGAGAAAGCAGAGAAAAAGTGTCTCCTGCAACCCGTTCCCTTGGTGCTAGATGAACGAACGTCTCTCCACTTGCTCAGTTCTGAGACATAATTGTGTGTGAAAGCAGTCCTTCACCTAGCTTGTTAGGAACACAAAGTTCTTTTCAGTTGCAAACTCCTTTCCATACATATATATGGTGAGGTACTAGCTCCAACTTGGTTTTACAGTGAAAACTGCAGGAACTTCAAACCGGCACTAGGAAACAGACTGAGAAAGCAGAGAAAAAGTGTCTCCTGCAACCCGTTCCCTTGGTGCTAGATGAACGAACGTCTCTCCACTTGCTCAGTTCTGAGAGATAAGTGTGTGTGAAAGACGTCCTTCAGCTAGCTTGTTGGGAACACAAAGTTTCTTTTCAGTTGCAAACTGCATTCCACACATATATATGGGGAGGTACTAGCTCCAACTTGGTTTTACAGTGAAAACTGCAGGAAATTCAAACCGGCACTTGGAAACAGACTGAGAAAGCAGAGAAAAAGTGTCTCCTGCAACCCGTTCCCTTGGTGCTAGATGAACGAACGTCTCTCCACTTGCTCAATTCTGAGAGATAGGTGTGTGTGAAAGCCGTACTTCACCTAGCTTGTTGGGAACACAAAGTTTCTTTTCAGTTGCAAACTCCATTCCATACATATATATGGGGAGGTAGAAGCTCCAACTCGGTTTTACAGTGAAAACTGCAGGAACTTCAAACCGGCACTAGGAAACAGACTGAGAAAGCAGAGAAAAAGTGTCTCCTGCAACCCGTTCCCTTGGTGCTAGATGAACGAACGTCTCTCCACTTGCTCAGTTCTGGGAGATAATTGTGTGTGAAAGCCGTCCTTCACCTAGCTTGATGGGAACACAAAGTTACTTTTCAGTTGCAAACTCCATTCCACAAATATATATGGGGAGGTAGAATCTCCAACTCGGTTTTACAGTGAAAACTGCAGGAACTTCAAACCGGCACTAGGAAACAGACTGAGAATGCAGAGAAAAAGTGTCCCCTGCAACCCGTTCCCTTGGTGCTAGATGAACGAACGTCTCTCCACTTGCTCAGTTCTGAGAGATAAGCGTGTGTGAAAGCCGTCCTTCACCTAGCTTGTTGGGAACACAAAGTTTCTTTTCAGTTGCAAACTCCATTCCATACATATATATGGGGAGGTAGAAACTCCAACTCGGTTTTACAGTGAAAACTGCAGGAACTTCAAACCGGCACTAGGAAACAGACTGAGAAAGCAGAGAAAAAGTGTCTCCTGCAACCCGTTCCCTTGGTGCTAGATGAACGAACGTCTCTCCACTTGCTCAGTTCTGAAAAATAGGTGTGTGTGAAAGCCGTTCTTCACCTAGCTTGTTGGGAACACAAAGTTTCTTTTCAGTTGCAAACTCCATTCCATACATATATATGGGGAGGTAGAAGCTCCAACTCGGTTATACAGTGAAAACTGCAGGAACTTCAAACCGGCACTAGGAAACAGACTGAGAAAGCAGAGAAAAAGTGTCTCCTGCAACCCGTTCCCTTGGTGCTAGATGAACGAACGTCTCTCCACTTGCTCAGTTCTGAGCGATAATTGTGTGTGAAAGCCGTTCTTCATCAACTTGTTGGGAACACAAAGTTTCTTTTCAGTTGCAAACTCCATTCCATACATATATATGGTGAAGTAGAAGCTCCAACTCGGTTTTACAGTGAAAACTGCAGGAACTTCAAACCGGCACTAGGAAACAGACTGAGAAAGCAGAGAAAAAGTGTCTCCTGCAACCCGTTCCCTTGTTGCTAGATGAACGAACGTCTCTCCACTTGCTGAGTTCTGAGAGATAAGTGTGTGTGAAATCCGTCCTTCACCTAGCTTGTTGGGAACACAAAGTTTCTTTTCAGTTGCAAACTCCATTCCATACATATATATGGGGAGGTACTAGCTCCAACTCGGTTTTACAGTGAAAACTGCAGGAACTTCAAACCGGCACTAGGAAACAGACTGAGAAAGCAGAGAAAAAGTCTCTCCTGCAACCCGTTCCCTTGGTGCTAGATGAACGAACGTCTCTCCACTTGCTCAGTTCTGAGAGATAAGTGTGTGTGAAAGCCGTCCTTCACCTAGCTTGTTGGGAACACAAAGTTTCTTTTCTGTTGCAAACTCCATTCCATACATATATATGGGGAGGTACTAGTTCCAACTCTGTTTTACAGTGAAAACTGCAGGAAATTCAAACCGGCACTAGGAAACAGACTGAGAAAGCAGAGAAAAAGTGTCTCCTGCAACCCGTTCCCTTGGTGCTAGATGAACGAACGTCTCTCCACTTGCTCAGTTCTGAGAGATAAGTGTGTGTGAAAGCCGTTCTTCACCTAGCTTGTTGTAAACACAAAGTTCTTTTCAGTTGCAAACCCCATTCCATACATATATATGGGGAGGTACTAGCTCCAACTCGGTTTTACAGTGAAAATTGCAGGAACTTCAAACCGGCACTAGGAAACAGACTGAGAAAGCAGAGAAAAAGTGTCTCCTGCAGCCCGTTCCCTTGGTGCTAGATGAACGAACGTCTCTCCACTTGCTCAGTTCTGAGAGATGTGTGTGTGAAAGCCGTCCTTCACCTAGCTTGTTGGGAACACAAAGGTTCTTTTCAGTTGCTAACTCAATTCCATACATATATATGGGGAGGTACTAGCACCAACACGGTTTTACAGGGAAAACTGCAGGAAATTCAAACCGGCACTAGGAAAAATTCTGAGAAATCAGAGAAAAATTGTCTGCTGCAACCCGTTCCCTTGGTGCTAGATGAACGAACGTCTCTCCACTTGCTCAGTTCTGAGAGATAAGTGTGTGTGAAAGCTTTCCTTAACGTAGCTTGTAGGGAACACAAAGATTCTTTTCAGTTGCAAACTCCATTCCATACATATATATATGGGGAGGTAGAAGCTCCAACTCGGTTTTGCAGAGAAAACTGCAGGAACTTCAACCCGGCACTTGGAAACAGACTGGGAAAGCTAAGAAACAGTGTTTCCTGCATCCCGTTCCCTTGGTGCTAGATGAACGAACGTATCTCCACTTGATCAGTTCTGAAGATAGGTGTGTGTGAAAGCCGTCCTTCACCTAGCTTGTTGGGAACACAAAGTTTCTTTTCAGTTGTAAACTCCATTCCATACATATATATGGGGAGGTACTAGCTCCAACTCGGTTTTACAGTGAAAACTGCAGGAACTTCAAACCGGCACTAGGAAACAGACTGAGAAAGCAGAGAAAAGTGTCTCCTGCAACCCGTTCCCTTGGTGCTAGATGAACGAACGTCTCTCCACTTGCTCAGTTCTGAGAGATAGGTTTGTGTGAAAGCCGTACTTCACCTAGCTTGTTGGGAACACAAAGTTTATTCTCAGTTGCAAACTCCATTCCATACATATATATGGGGAGGTAGAAGCTCCAACTCGGTTTTACAGTGAAAACTGCAGGAACTTCAAACCGGCACTAGGAAACAGACTGAGAAAGCAGAGAAAAAGTGTCTCCTGCAACCCGTTCCCTTGGTGCTAGATGAACGAACGTATCTCCACTTGATCAGTTCTGAGAGATATGTGTGTGTGAAAGCCGTACTTCACCTAGCTTGTTGGGAACACAAAGTTTCTTTTCAGTTGCCAACTCCATTCCATACATATATATGAGGAGGTAGAAGCTCCAACTCGGTTTTACAGTGAAAACTGCAGGAACTTCAAACCGGCACTAGGAAACTGACTGAGAAAGCAGAGAAAAAGTGTCTCCTGCAACCCGTTCCCTTGATGCTAGATGAACGAACGTCTCTCCATTTGCTCAGTTCTGAGACATAAGTGTGTGTGAAAGCAGTCCTTCACCTAGCTTGTTAGGAACACAAAGTTCTTTTCAGTTGCAAACTCCATTCCATACATATATATGGCGAGATACTAGCTCCAACTCGGTTTTACAGTGAAAACTGCAGGAACTTCAAAACGGCACTAGGAAACAGACTGAGAAAGCAGAGAAAAAGTGTCTCCTGCAACCCGTTCCCTTGGTGCTAGATGAACGAACGTTTCTCCACTTGCTCAGTTCTGAGACATAAGTGTGTGTGAAAGCAGTCCTTCACCTAACTTGTTAGGAACACAAAGTTTTTTTCAGTTGCAAACTCCATTCCATACATATATATGGGGAGGTAGAAGCTCCAACTTGGTTTTACAGTGAAAACTGCAGGAACTTCAAACCGGCACTAGGAAACAGACTGAGAAAGCAGAGAAAAAGTGTCTCCTGCAACCCGTTCCCTTGGTGCTAGATGAACGAACGTCTCTCCACTTGCTCAGTTCTGAGAGATAGGTGTGTGTGAAAGCCGTTCTTCACCTAGCTTTTTGGGAACACAAAGTTTCTTTTCAGTTGCAAACTCCATTCCATACATATATATGGGGAGGTAGAAGCTCCAACTCGATTTTACAGTGAAAACTGCAGGAACTTCAAACCGGCACTAGGAAACAGACTGAGAAAGCAGAGAAAAAGTGTCTCCTGCAACCCGTTCCCTTGGTGCTAGATGAACGAACGTCTCTCCACTTGCTCAGTTCTGTGAGATAAGTGTGTGTGAAAGCCGTACTTCACCTAGCTTGTTGGGAACACAAAGTCTCTTTTCAGTTGCAAACTCCATTCCATACATATATATGGGGAGGTAGAAGCTCCAACACGTTTTTACAGTGAAAACTGCAGGAACTTCAACCCGGCACTTGGAAACAGACTGAGAAAGCAGAGAAAAAGTGTCTCCTGCAACCCGTTCCCTTGGTGCTAGATGAACGAACGTCTCTCCACTTACTCAGTTCTGAGAGATAAGTGTGTGTGAAAGCCGTCCTTCACCTAGCTTGTTGGGAACACCAAGTTTCTTTTCAGTTGCAAACTCCATTCTATACATATATATGGGGAGGTAGAAGCTCCAACATGATTTTACAGTGAAAACTGCAGGAACTTCAACCCGGCACTTGGAAACAGACTGAGAAAGCAGACAAAAAGTGTTTCCTGCAACCCGTTCCCTTGGTGCTAGATGAACGAACGTCTCTCCAGTTGCTCAGTTCTGAGAGATAAGTGTGTCTGAAAGCCGTCCTTCACCTAGCTTGTTGCGAACACAAAGTTTCTTTTCAGTTGCAAACTCCATTCCATACATATATATGGGGAGGTACTAGCTCCAACACGGTTTTACTGTGAAAACTGCAGGAACTTCAAACCGGCACTAGGAAACAGACTGAGAAAGCAGAGAAAAAGTGTCTCCTGCAACCCGTTCCCTTGGTGCTAGATGAACGAACGTCTCTCCACTTGCTCAGTTCTGAGAGATAAGTGTGTGTGAAAGACGTCTTCACCTAGCTTGTTGGGAACACAAAGTTTCTTTTCAGTTGCAAACTCAATTAAATACATATATATGGGGAGGTACTAGTTCCAACCCGGTTTTACAGCGAAAACTGCAGGAAATTCAAACCGGCACTAGGAAAAATTCTGAGAAATCAGAGAAAAAGTGTCTCCTGCAACCCGTTCCCTTGGTGCTAGATGAACGAACGTCTCTCCACTTGCTCAGTTCTGAGAGATAAGTGTGTGTGAAAGCCGTCCTTCACCTAGCTTGTTGGGAACACAAAGTTTCTTTTCAGTTGCAAACTCCATTCCATACATATATATGGGGAGGTACTAGCTCCAACTCGGTTTTACAGTGAAAACTGCAGGAACTTCTAACCGGCACTAGGAAACAGACTGAGAAAGCAGAGAAACAGTTTCTCCTGCAACCCGATCCCTTGACGCTAGATGAACGAACGTCTCTCCACTTGGTCAGTTCTGAGAGATAAGTGTGTGTGAAAGCCGTACTTCACCTAGCTTGTTGGGAACACAAAGTTTCTTTTCAGGTGCAAACTGCATTCCATACATATATATGGGGAGGTACTACCTCCAACTCGGTTTTACAGTGAAAACTGCAGGAACTTCAAACCGGCACTAGGAAACAGACTGAGAAAGCAGAGAAAAAGTGTCTCCTGCAACCCGGTCCCTTGGTGCTAGATGAACGAACGTCTCTCCACTTGCTCAGTTCTGAGAGATAAGTGTGTGTGAAAGCCGTCCTTCACCTAGCTTGTTGGGAACACAAAGTTTCTTTTCAGTTGCAAAATCCATTCCATACATATATATAGGTAGGTAGAAGCTCCAACTCGGTTTTGCAGTGAAAACTGCAGGAACTTCTACCCGGCACTTGGAAACAGACTGAGAAAGCAGAGAAACAGTGTCTCCTGCAACCCGGTCCCTTGGTGCTAGATGAACGAACGTCTCTCCACTTGCTCAGTTCTGAGAGAAAAGTGTGTGTAAAAGCCGTTCTTCACCTAGCTTGTTGGGAACACAAAGTTTCTTTTCAGTTGCAAACTCCATTCCATACATATATATGGGGAGGTACTAGCTCCAACTCTGTTTTACAGTGAAAACTGCAGGAACTTCAAACCGGCACTAGGAAACAGACTGAGAAAGAAGAGAAAAAGTGTCTCCTGCAACCTGTTCCCTTGGTGCTAGATGAACGAACGTCTCTCCACTTGCTCAGTTCTGAGAGATAAGTGTGTGTGAAAGCCGTCCTTCACCTAGCTTGTTGGGAACACAAAGTTTCTTTTCAGTTGCAAACTCCATTCCATACATATATATGGGGAGGTAGAAGCTCCAACTCGGTTTTACAGTGAAAACTGCAGGAACTTCAAACCGGCACTAGGAAACAGACTGAGAAAGCAGAGAAAAAGTGTCTCCTGCAACCCGTTCCCTTGGTGCTAGATGAACGAACGTCTCTCCACTTGCTCAGTTCTGAGAGATAAGTGTGTGTGAAAGCCGTCCTTCACCTAGCTTGTTGGGAACACAAAGTTTCTTTTCAGTTGCAAACTCCATTCCATACATATATATGGGGAGGTAGAAGCTCCAACACGTTTTTACAGTGAAAACTGCAGGAACTTCAACCCGGCACTTGGAAACAGACTGAGAAAACAGAGAAAAAGTGTTTCCTGCAACCCGATCCCTTGGTGCTAGATGAACGAACGTCTCTCCACTTGCTCAGTTCTGAGAGATAAGTGTGTGTGAAAGCCGTCCTTCACCTAGCTTGTTGGGAACCCAAAGTTTCTTTTCAGTTGCAAACTCAATTCCATACATATATATGGGGAGGTACTAGCTCCAACCCGGTTTTACAGTGAAAACTGCAGGAAATTCAAACCGGCACTAGGAAAAATTCTGAGAAATCAGAGAAAAAGTGTCTACTGCAACCCGTTCCCTTGGTGCTAGATGAACGAACGTCTCTCCACTTGCTCAGTTCTGAGAGATAATTGTGTGTGAAAGCTTTCCTTAAACTAGCGTGTAGGGAACACAAAGATTCTTTTCAGTTGCAAACTCCATTCCATACATATATATATGGGGAGGTAGAAGCTCCAACTCGGTTTTGCAGAGAAAACTGCAGGAACTTCAACCCGGCACTAGGAAACAGACTGAGAAAGCAGAGAAAAAGTGTCTCCTGCAACCCGTTCCCTTGGTGCTATCTGAACGAACGTCTCTCCACTTGCTCAGTTCTGAGAGATAAGTGTGTGTGAAAGCCGTCCTTCACCTAGCTTGTTGGGAACACAAAGTTTCTTTTCAGTTGCAAACTCCATTCCATACATATATATGGGGTGGTTCTAGCTCCAACTCGGTTTTACATTGAAAACTGCAGGAACTTCAAACCGGCCCTAGGAAACAGACTGTGAAAGCAGAGAAAAAGTGTCTCCTGCAAAACGTTCCCTTGGTGCTAGATGAACGAACGTCTCTCCACTTGCTCAGTTCTGAGAGATAAGTGTGTGTGAAAGCCGTCCTTCACCTAGCTTGTTGGGAACACAAAGTTTCTTTTCAGTTGCAAACTCCATTCCATACATATATATGGGGAGGTACTAGCTCCAACTCTGTTTTACAGTGTAAACTGCAGGAACTTCAAACCGGCACTAGGAAACAGACTGAGAAAGCAGAGAAAAAGTGTCTCCTGCAACCCGTTCACTTGGTGCTAGATGAACGAACGTATCTCCACTTGATCAGTTCTGAAGATAGGTGTGTGTGAAAGCCGTCCTTCACCTAGCTTGTTGGGAACACAAAGTTTCTTTTCAGTTGCAAACTCCATTCCATACATATATATGGGGAGGTACTAGCTCCAACTCGGTTTTACAGTGAAAACTGCAGGAACTTCAAACAGGCACTAGGAAACAGACTGAGAAAGCAGAGAAAAAGTGTCTCCTGCAACCCGTTCCCTTGGTGCTAGATGAACGAACGTCTCTCCACTTCCTCAGATCTGAGAGATAAGTGTGTGTGAAAGCCGTACTTCACCTAGCTTGTTGGGAACACAAAGTTTCTTTTCAGTTGCAAAATCCATTCCATACATATATATGGGGAGGTAGAAGCTCCAACTCGGTTTTACAGTGAAAACTGCAGGAACTTCCAACCGGCACTAGGAAACAGACTGAGAAAGCAGAGAAAAAGTGTCTCCTGCAACCCGTTCCCTTGGTGCTAGATGAACGAACGTCTCTCCACTTACTCAGTTCTGAGACATAATTGTGTGTGAAAGCAGTCCTTCACCTAGCTTGTTAGGAACACAAAGTTCTTTTCAGTTGCAAACTCCATTCCATACATATATATGGGGAGGTACTAGCTCCAACTTGGTTTTACAGTGAAAACTGCAGGAACTTCAAACCGGCACTAGGAAACAGACTGAGAAAGCAGAGAAAAAGTGTCTCCTGCAACCCGTTCCCTTGGTGCTAGATGAACGAACGTCTCTCCACTTGCTCAGTTCTGAGAGATAAGTGTGTGTGAAAGACGTCCTTCACCTAGCTTGTTGGGAACACAAAGTTTCTTTTCAGTTGCAAACTCCATTCCACACATATATATGGGGAGGTACTAGCTCCAACTTGGTTTTACAGTGAAAACTGCAGGAAATTCAAACCGGCACTAGGAAACAGACTGAGAAAGCAGAGAAAAAGTGTCTCCTGCAACCCGTTCCCTTGGTGCTAGATGAACGAACGTCTCCCCACTTGCTCAATTCTGAGAGATAGGTGTGTGTGAAAGCCGTACTTCACCTAGCTTGTTGGGAACACAAAGTTTCTTTTCAGTTGCAAACTCCATTCCATACATATATATGGGGAGGTAGAAGCTCCAACTCGGTTTTACAGTGAAAACTGCAGGAACTTCAAACCGGCACTAGGAAACAGACTGAGAAAGCAGAGAAAAAGTGTCTCCTGCAACCAGTTCCCTTGGTGCTAGATGAACGAACGTATCTCCATTTGATCAGTTCTGAAGATAGGTGTGTGTGAAAGCCGTAATTCACCTAGCTTGTTGGGAACACAAAGTTTCTTTTCAGTTCCAAACTCCATTCCATACATATATATGGGGAGGTACCATCTCCAACTCGGTTTTACAGTGAAAACTGCAGGAACTTCAAACCGGCACTAGGAAACAGACTGAGAAAGCAGAGAAAAAGTGTCTCCTGCAACCCGTTCCCTTGGTGCTAGATGAACGAACGTCTCTTCACTTGCTCAGTTCTGAGAGATAGGTGTGTGTGAAAGCCGTACTTCACCTAGCTTGTTGGGAACATTAAGTTTCTTTTCAGTTGCAAACTCCATTCCATACATATATATGGGGAGGTAGAAGCTCCAACTCGGTTTTACAGTGAAAACTGCAGGAACTTTAAACCGGCACTAGGAAACAGACTGAGAAAGCAGAGAAAAAGTGTCACCTGCCACCCGTTCCCTTGGTGCTAGATGAACGAACGTATCTCCACTTGATCATTTCTGAGAGATAAGTGTGTGTGAAAGCCGTACTTCACCTAGCTTGTTGGGAACACAAAGTCTTTTCAGTTGCAAACTCCATTCCATACATATATATGGGGAGGTAGAAGCTCCAACTCGGTTTTACAGTGAAAACTGCAGGAACTTCAAACCGGCACTAGGAAACAGACTGAGAATGAAGAGAAAAAGTATCTCCTGCAACCCGTTCCCTTGGTGCTAGATGAACGAACGTCTCTCCACTTGCTCAGTTCTGAGAGATAAGTGTGTGTGAAAGCCGTCCTTCAACTAGCTTGTTGGGAACACAAAGTTTCTTTTCAGTTGCAAACTCCATTCCATACATATATATGGGGAGGTAGAAGCTCCAACTCGGTTTTACAGTGAAAACTGCAGGAACTTCAAACCGGCACTAGGAAACAGACTGAGAAAGAAGAGAAAAAGTGTCTCCTGCAACCCGTTCCCTTGGTGCTAGATGAATGAACGTCTCTCCACTTGCTCAGTTCTGAGAGATAAGTGTGTGTGAAAGCCGTTCTTCACCTAGCTTGTTGGGAACACAAAGTTTCTTTTCAGTTGCAAACTCCATTCCATACATATATATGGGGAGGTACTAGCTCCAACTCGGTTTTACAGTGAAAACTGCAGGAACTTCAAACCGACAATAGGAAACAGACTGAGAAAGCAGAGAAAAGGTGTCTCCTGCAACCCGTTCCCTTGGTGCTAGATGAACGAATCTCTCTCCACTTGCTCAGTTCTGAGAGATAAGTGTGTGTGAAAGCCGTCCTTCACCTAGCTTGATGGGAACACAAAGTTTCTTTTCAGTTGCAAACTCCATTCCATACATATATATGGGGAGGTAGAAGCTCCAACTAGGTTTTACAGTGAAAACTGCAGGAACTTCATACCGGCACTAGGAAACAGACTGAGAAAGCACAGAAAAAGTGTCTCCTGCAACCCGTTCCCTTGGTGCTAGATGAACGAACGTCTCTCCACTTGCTCAGTTCTGAGAGATAAGTGTGTGTGAAAGCCGTCCTTCACCTAGCTTGTTGGGAACACAAAGTTTCTTTTCAGTTGCAAACTCCATTCCATACATATATATGGGGAGGTAGAAGCTCCAACTCGGTTTTACAGTGAAAACTGCAGGAACTTCAAACCGGCACTAGGAAACAGACTGAGAAAGCACAGAAAAAGTGTCTCCTGCAACCCGTTCCTTTGGTGCTAGATGAACGAACGTCTCTCCAATTGCTCAGTTCTGAGAGATAGTTGTGTGTGAAAGCCGTCCTTCACCTAGCTTGTTGGGAACACAAAGTTTCTTTTCAGTTGCAAACTCCATTCCATACATATATATGGTGAGGTAGAAGCTACAACTCGGTTTTACAGTGAAAACTGCAGGAACTTCAAACCGGCACTAGGAAACAGACTGAGAAAGAAGAGAAAAAGTGTCTCCTGCAACCCGTTCCCTTGGTGCTAGATGAATGAACGTCTCTCCACTTGCTCAGTTCTGAGAGATAAGTGTGTGTGAAAGCCGTTCTTCACCTAGCTTGTTGGGAACACAAAGTTTCTTTTCAGTTGCAAACTCCATTCCATACATATATATGGGGAGGTACTAGCTCCAACTCGGTTTTACAGTGAAAACTGCAGGAACTTCAAACCGACAATAGGAAACAGACTGAGAAAGCAGAGAAAAGGTGTCTCCTGCAACCCGTTCCCTTGGTGCTAGATGAACGAATCTCTCTCCACTTGCTCAGTTCTGAGAGATAAGTGTGTGTGAAAGCCGTCCTTCACCTAGCTTGATGGGAACACAAAGTTTCTTTTCAGTTGCAAACTCCATTCCATACATATATATGGGGAGGTAGAAGCTCCAACTAGGTTTTACAGTGAAAACTGCAGGAACTTCATACCGGCACTAGGAAACAGACTGAGAAAGCACAGAAAAAGTGTCTCCTGCAACCCGTTCCCTTGGTGCTAGATGAACGAACGTCTCTCCACTTGCTCAGTTCTGAGAGATAAGTGTGTGTGAAAGCCGTCCTTCACCTAGCTTGTTGGGAACACAAAGTTTCTTTTCAGTTGCAAACTCCATTCCATACATATATATGGGGAGGTAGAAGCTCCAACTCGGTTTTACAGTGAAAACTGCAGGAACTTCAAACCGGCACTAGGAAACAGACTGAGAAAGCACAGAAAAAGTGTCTCCTGCAACCCGTTCCCTTGGTGCTAGATGAACGAACGTCTCTCCAATTGCTCAGTTCTGAGAGATAGTTGTGTGTGAAAGCCGTCCTTCACCTAGCTTGTTGGGAACACAAAGTTTCTTTTCAGTTGCAAACTCCATTCCATACATATATATGGTGAGGTAGAAGCTACAACTCGGTTTTACAGTGAAAACTGCAGGAACTTCAAACCGGCACTAGGAAACAGACTGAGAATGCAGAGAAAAAGTGTCTCCTGCAACCCGTTCCCTTGGTGCTAGATGAACGAACGTCTCTCCACTTGATCAGTTCTGAAGATAGGTGTGTGTGAAAGCCGTCCTTCACCTAGCTTGTTGGGAACACAAAGTTTCTTTTCAGTTGCAAACTCCATTCCATACATATATATGGGGAGGTACTAGCTCCAACTCGGTTTTACAGTGAAAACTGCAGGAACTTCAAACCGGCACTAGGAAACAGACTGAGAAAGCAGAGAAAAAGTGTCTCCTGCAACCCGTTCCCTTGGTGCTAGATGAACGAACGTCTCTCCACTTGCTCAGTTCTGACAGATATGTGTGTGTGAAAGCCGTCCTTCACCTAGCTTGTTGGGAACATAAAGTTTCTTTTCAGTTGCAAACTCCATTCCATACATATATATGGGAAGGTAGAAGCTCCAACTCGGTTTTACAGTGAAAACTGCAGGAACTTCAAACCGGCAATAGGAAACATACTGAGAAAGCAGAGAAAAAGTGTCTCCTGCCACCCGTTCCATTAGTGCTAGATGAACGAACGTATCTCCACTTGATCAGTTCTGAGAAATAAGTGTGTGTGAAAGCCGTACTTCACCTATCTTGTTGGGAACACAAAGTTTCTTTTCAGTTGCAAACTCCATTCCATACATATATATGGGGAGGTAGAAGCTCCAACTCGGTTTTACAGTGAAAACTGCAGGAACTTCAAACCGGCACTAGGAAACAGACTGAGAAAGCAGAGAAAAAGTGTCTCCTGCAACCCGTTCCATTGGTGCTAGATGAACGAACGTCTCTCCACTTGCTAAGTTCTGAGAGATAAGTGTGTGTGAAAGCCGACTTTCACCTAGCTTGTTGGGAACACAAAGTTTCTTTTCAGTTGCAAACTCCATTCCATACATATATATGGTGAGGTAGAAGCTCCAACTCGGTTTTACAGTGAAAACTGCAGGAACTTCAAACCGGCACTAGGAAACAGACTGAGAAAGCAGAGAAAAAGTGTCTCCTGCAACCGGTTCCCTTGGTGCTAGATGAACGAACATCTCTCCACTTGCTCAGTTCTGAGAGATAAGTGTGTGTGAAAGCCGTCCTTCACCTAGCTTGTTGGGAACACAAAGTTTCTTTTCAGTTGCAAACTCCATTCCATACATATATATGGGGAGGTAGACGCTCCAACACGGTTTTACAGTGAAAACTGCAGGAACTTCAAACCGGCACTAGGAAACAGACTGAGAAAGCAGAGAAAAAGTGTCTCCTGCAACCCGTTCCCTTGGTGCTAGATGAACGAACGTCTCTCCACTTGCTAAGTTCTGAGAGATAAGTGTGTGTGAAAGCCGTCTTTCACCTAGCTTGTTGGGAACACAAAGTTTCTTTTCAGTTGCAAACTCCATTCCATACATATATATGGTGAGGTAGAAGCTCCAACTCGGTTTTACAGTGAAAACTGCAGGAACTTCAAACCGGCACTAGGAAACAGACTGAGAAAGCAGAGAAAAAGTGTCTCCTGCAACCGGTTCCCTTGGTGCTAGATGAACGAACATCTCTCCACTTGCTCAGTTCTGAGAGATAAGTGTGTGTGAAAGCCGTCCTTCACCTAGCTTGTTGGGAACACAAAGTTTCTTTTCAGTTGCAAACTCCATTCCATATATATATATATGGGGAGGTACTAGCTCCAACTCGGTTTTACAGTGAAAACTGCAGGAACTTCAAACCGGCACTAGGAAACAGACTGAGAAAGCAGAGAAAAAGTGTCTCCTGCAACCCGTTCCCTTGGTGCTAGATGAACGAACGTCTCTCCACTTGCTCAGTTCTGAGAGATAAGTGTGTGTGAAAGCCGTCCTTCACCTAGCTTGTTGGGAACACAAAGTTTCTTTTCAGTTGCAAACTCCATTCCATACATATATATGGGGAGGTACTAGCTCCAACTCGGTTTTACAGTGAAAACTGCAGGAACTTCAAACCGACACTAGGAAACAGACTGAGAAAGCAGAGAAAAAGTGTCTCCTGCAACCCGTTCCCTTGGTGCTAGATGAACGAACGTCTCTCCACTTGCTCAGTTCTGAGAGATAAGTGTGTGTGAAAGCCGTCCTTCACCTAGCTTGATGGGAACACAAAGTTTCTTTTCAGTTGCAAACTCCATTCCATACATATATATGGGGAGGTACTAGCTCCAACTCGGTTTTACAGTGAAAACTGCAGGAACTTCTAACCGGCACTAGGAAACAGACTGAGAATGCAGAGAAAAAGTTTCTCCTGCAACCCGTTCCCTTGGTTCTAGATGAACGAATGTCTCTCCACTTGCTCAGTTCTGAGAGATAGGTGTGTGTGAAAGCCGTCCTTCACCTAGCTTGTTGGGAACACAAAGTTTCTTTTCAGTTGCAAACTCCATTCCATACATATATATGGTGAGGTAGAAGCTACAACTCGGTTTTACAGTGAAAACTGCAGGAACTTCAAACCGGCACTAGGAAACAGACTGAGAATGCAGAGAAAAAGTGTCTCCTGCAACCCGTTCCCTTGGTGCTAGATGAACGAACGTCTCTCCACTTGATCAGTTCTGAAGATAGGTGTGTGTGAAAGCCGTCCTTCACCTAGCTTGTTGGGAACACAAAGTTTCTTTTCAGTTGCAAACTCCATTCCATACATATATATGGGGAGGTACTAGCTCCAACTCGGTTTTACAGTGAAAACTGCAGGAACTTCAAAACGGCACTAGGAAACAGACTGAGAAAGCAGAGAAAAAGTGTCTCCTGCAACCCGTTCCCTTGGTGCTAGATGAACGAACGTCTCTCCACTTGCTCAGTTCTGACAGATATGTGTGTGTGAAAGCCGTCCTTCACCTAGCTTGTTGGGAACATAAAGTTTCTTTTCAGTTGCAAACTCCATTCCATACATATATATGGGAAGGTAGAAGCTCCAACTCGGTTTTACAGTGAAAACTGCAGGAACTTCAAACCGGCACTAGGAAACAGACTGAGAAAGCAGAGAAAAAATGTCTCCTGCCACCCGTTCCATTGGTGCTAGATGAACGAACGTATCTCCACTTGATCAGTTCTGAGAGATAAGTGTGTGTGAAAGCCGTACTTCACCTAGCTTGTTGGGAACACAAAGTTTCTTTTCAGTTGCAAACTCCATTCCATACATATATATGGGTAGGTAGAAGCTCCAACTCGGTTTTACAGTGAAAACTGCAGGAACTTCAAACCGGCACTAGGAAACAGACTGAGAAAGCAGAGAAAAAGTGTCTCCTGCAACCCGTTCCATTGGTGCTAGATGAACGAACTTCTCTCCACTTGCTCAGTTCTGAGAGATAAGTGTGTGTGAAAGCCGTCCTTCACCTAGCTTGTTGGGAACACAAAGTTTCTTTTCAGTTGCAAACTCCATTCCATATATATATATGGGGAGGTACTAGCTCCAACTCGGTTTTACAGTGAAAACTGCAGGAACTTCAAACCGGCACTAGGAAACAGACTGAGAAAGCAGAGAAAAAGTGTCTCCTGCAACCCGTTCCCTTGGTGCTAGATGAACGAACGTCTCTCCACTTGCTCAGTTCTGAGAGATAAGTGTGTGTGAAAGCCGCCCTTCACCTAGCTTGTTGGGAACACAAAGTTCTTTTCAGTTGCAAACTCCATTCCAAACATATATATGGGGAGGTACTAGCTCCAACTCGGTTTTAGAGTGAAAACTGCAGGAACTTGAAACCGGCACTAGGAAACAGACTGAGAAAGCAGAGAAAAAGTGTCTCCTGCAACCCGTTCCCTTGGTGCTAGATGAACGAACGTCTCTCCACTTGCTCAGTTCTGAGAGATAAGTGTGTGTGAAAGACGTCCTTCACCTAGCTTGTTGGGAACACAAAGTTTCTTTTCAGTTGCAAACTCCATTCCACACATATATATGGGGAGGTACTAGCTCCAACTCGGATTTACAGTGAAAACTGCAGGAACTTCAAACCGGCACTAGGAAACAGACTGAGAAAGCAGAGAAAAAGTGTCTCCTGCAACCCGTTCCCTTGGTGCTAGATGAACGAACGTCTCTCCACTTGCTCAGTTCTGAGAGATAAGTGTGTGTGAAAGCCGTCCTTCACCTAGCTTGTTGGGAACACAAAGTTTCTTTTCAGTTGCAAACTCCATTCCATACATATATATGGGGAGGTAGAAGCTCCAACACGTTTTTACAGTGAAAACTGCAGGAACTTCAACCCGGCACTTGGAAACAGACTGAGAAAGCAGAGAAAAAGTGTTTCCTGCAACCCGATCCCTTGGTGCTAGATGAACGAACGTCTCTCCACTTGCTCAGTTCTGAGAGATAAGTGTGTGTGAAAGCCGTCCTTCACCTAGCTTGTTGGGAACACAAAGTTTCTTTTCAGTTGCAAACTCAATTCCATACATATATATGGGGAGGTACTAGCTCCAACCCGGTTTTACAGTGAAAACTGCAGGAAATTCAAACCGGCACTAGGAAAAATTCTGAGAAATCAGAGAAAAAGTGTCTACTGCAACCCGTTCCCTTGGTGCTAGATGAACGAACGTCTCTCCACTTGCTCATTTCTGAGAGATAAGTGTGTGTGAAAGCTTTCCTTAACCTAGCTTGTAGGGAACAGAAAGATTCTTTTCAGTTGCAAACTCCATTCCATACATATATATATGGGGAGGTAGAAGCTCCAACTCGGTTTTGCAGAGAAAACTGCAGGAACTTCAACCCGGCACTAGGAAACAGACTGAGAAAGCAGAGAAAAAGTGTCTCCTGCAACCCGTTCCCTTGGTGCTATCTGAACGAACGTCTCTCCACTTGCTCAGTTCTGAGAGGTAAGTGTGTGTGAAAGCCGTCCTTCAACTAGCTTGTTGGGAACACAAAGTTTCTTTTCAGTTGCAAACTCCATTCCATACATATATATGGGGTGGTTCTAGCTCCAACTCGGTTTTACATTGAAAACTGCAGGAACTTCAAACCGGCCCTAGGAAACAGACTGAGAAAGCAGAGAAAAAGTGTCTCCTGCAACCCGTTCCCTTGGTGCAGGATGAACGAACGTCTCTCCACTTCCTCAGATCTGAGAGATAAGTGTGTGTGAAAGCCGTCCTTCACCTAGCTTGTTGGGAACACAAAGTTTCTTTTCAGTTGCAAACACCATTCCATACATATATATGGGGAGGTAGAAGCTCCAACTCGGTTTTACAGTGAAAACTGCAGGAACTTCCAACCGGCACTAGGAAACAGACTGAGAAAGCAGAGAAAAAGTGTCTCCTGCAACCCGTTCCCTTGGTGCTAGATGAACGAACGTCTCTCCTCTTACTCATTTCTGAGACATAATTGTGTGTGAAAGCAGTCCTTCACCTAGCTTGTTAGGAACACAAAGTTCTTTTCAGTTGCAAACTCCATTCCATACATATATATGGGGAGGTACTAGCTCCAACTTGGATTTACAGTGAAAACTGCAGGAACTTCAAACCGGCACTAGGAAACAGACTGAGAATGCAGAGAAAAAGTGTCTCCTGCAACCCGTTCCCTTGGTGCTAGATGAACGAACGTCTCTCCACTTGCTCAGTTCTGAGAGATAAGTGTGTGTGAAAGACGTCCTTCACCTAGCTTGTTGGGAACACAAAGTTTCTTTTCAGTTGCAAACTCCATTCCACACATATATATGGGGAGGTACTAGCTCCAACTCGGTTTTACAGTGAAAACTGCAGGAACTTCTAACCGGCACTAGGAAACAGACTGAGAATGCAGAGAAAAAGTTTCTCCTGCAACCCGTTCCCTTGGTTCTAGATGAACGAATGTCTCTCCACTTGCTCAGTTCTGAGAGATAGGTGTGTGTGAAAGCCGTCCTTCACCTAGCTTGTTGGGAACACAAAGTTTCTTTTCAGTTGCAAACTCCATTCCATACATATATATGGTGAGGTAGAAGCTACAACTCGGTTTTACAGTGAAAACTGCAGGAACTTCAAACCGGCACTAGGAAACAGACTGAGAATGCAGAGAAAAAGTGTCTCCTGCAACCCGTTCCCTTGGTGCTAGATGAACGAACGTCTCTCCACTTGATCAGTTCTGAAGATAGGTGTGTGTGAAAGCCGTCCTTCACCTAGCTTGTTGGGAACACAAAGTTTCTTTTCAGTTGCAAACTCCATTCCATACATATATATGGGGAGGTACTAGCTCCAACTCGGTTTTACAGTGAAAACTGCAGGAACTTCAAAACGGCACTAGGAAACAGACTGAGAAAGCAGAGAAAAAGTGTCTCCTGCAACCCGTTCCCTTGGTGCTAGATGAACGAACGTCTCTCCACTTGCTCAGTTCTGACAGATATGTGTGTGTGAAAGCCGTCCTTCACCTAGCTTGTTGGGAACATAAAGTTTCTTTTCAGTTGCAAACTCCATTCCATACATATATATGGGAAGGTAGAAGCTCCAACTCGGTTTTACAGTGAAAACTGCAGGAACTTCAAACCGGCACTAGGAAACAGACTGAGAAAGCAGAGAAAAAATGTCTCCTGCCACCCGTTCCATTGGTGCTAGATGAACGAACGTATCTCCACTTGATCAGTTCTGAGAGATAAGTGTGTGTGAAAGCCGTACTTCACCTAGCTTGTTGGGAACACAAAGTTTCTTTTCAGTTGCAAACTCCATTCCATACATATATATGGGGAGGTAGAAGCTCCAACTCGGTTTTACAGTGAAAACTGCAGGAACTTCAAACCGGCACTAGGAAACAGACTGAGAAAGCAGAGAAAAAGTGTCTCCTGCAACCCGTTCCATTGGTGCTAGATGAACGAACTTCTCTCCACTTGCTCAGTTCTGAGAGATAAGTGTGTGTGAAAGCCGTCCTTCACCTAGCTTGTTGGGAACACAAAGTTTCTTTTCAGTTGCAAACTCCATTCCATATATATATATGGGGAGGTACTAGCTCCAACTCGGTTTTACAGTGAAAACTGCAGGAACTTCAAACCGGCACTAGGAAACAGACTGAGAAAGCAGAGAAAAAGTGTCTCCTGCAACCCGTTCCCTTGGTGCTAGATGAACGAACGTCTCTCCACTTGCTCAGTTCTGAGAGATAAGTGTGTGTGAAAGCCGCCCTTCACCTAGCTTGTTGGGAACACAAAGTTCTTTTCAGTTGCAAACTCCATTCCAAACATATATATGGGGAGGTACTTGCTCCAACTCGGTTTTAGAGTGAAAACTGCAGGAACTTGAAACCGGCACTAGGAAACAGACTGAGAAAGCAGAGAAAAAGTGTCTCCTGCAACCCGTTCCCTTGGTGCTAGATGAACGAACGTCTCTCCACTTGCTCAGTTCTGAGAGATAAGTGTGTGTGAAAGACGTCCTTCACCTAGCTTGTTGGGAACACAAAGTTTCTTTTCAGTTGCAAACTCCATTCCACACATATATATGGGGAGGTACTAGCTCCAACTCGGATTTACAGTGAAAACTGCAGGAACTTCAAACCGGCACTAGGAAACAGACTGAGAAAGCAGAGAAAAAGTGTCTCCTGCAACCCGTTCCCTTGGTGCTAGATGAACGAACGTCTCTCCACTTGCTCAGTTCTGAGAGATAAGTGTGTGTGAAAGCCGTCCTTCACCTAGCTTGTTGGGAACACAAAGTTTCTTTTCAGTTGCAAACTCCATTCCATACATATATATGGGGAGGTAGAAGCTCCAACACGTTTTTACAGTGAAAACTGCAGGAACTTCAACCCGGCACTTGGAAACAGACTGAGAAAGCAGAGAAAAAGTGTTTCCTGCAACCCGATCCCTTGGTGCTAGATGAACGAACGTCTCTCCACTTGCTCAGTTCTGAGAGATAAGTGTGTGTGAAAGCCGTCCTTCACCTAGCTTGTTGGGAACACAAAGTTTCTTTTCAGTTGCAAACTCAATTCCATACA
The DNA here is from genome assembly GCF_048773025.1 of Camelus bactrianus. Classification (NCBI taxonomy): domain Eukaryota; kingdom Metazoa; phylum Chordata; class Mammalia; order Artiodactyla; family Camelidae; genus Camelus; species Camelus bactrianus. The sequence goes on along the minus strand of NC_133539.1, from coordinate 135,480,757 downwards.
TATATATGGGGAGGTAGTAGCTCCAACCCGGTTTTACAGTGAAAACTGCAGGAAATTCAAACCGGCACTAGGAAAAATTCTGAGAAATCAGAGAAAAAGTGTCTACTGCAACCCGTTCCCTTGGTGCTAGATGAACGAACGTCTCTCCACTTGCTCATTTCTGAGAGATAAGTGTGTGTGAAACCTTTCCTTAACCTAGCTTGTAGGGAACAGAAAGATTCTTTTCAGTTGCAAACTCCATTCCATACATATATATATGGGGAGGTAGAAGCTCCAACTCGGTTTTGCAGAGAAAACTGCAGGAACTTCAACCCGGCACTAGGAAACAGACTGAGAAAGCAGAGAAAAAGTGTCTCCTGCAACCCGTTCCCTTGGTGCTAGATGAACGAACGTCTCTCCACTTACTCATTTCTGAGACATAATTGTGTGTGAAAGCAGTCCTTCACCTAGCTTGTTAGGAACACAAAGTTCTTTTCAGTTGCAAACTCCATTCCATACATATATATGGGGAGGTACTAGCTCCAACTTGGATTTACAGTGAAAACTGCAGGAACTTCAAACCGGCACTAGGAAACAGACTGAGAATGCAGAGAAAAAGTGTCTCCTGCAACCCGTTCCCTTGGTGCTAGATGAACGAACGTCTCTCCACTTGCTCAGTTCTGAGAGATAAGTGTGTGTGAAAGACGTCCTTCACCTAGCTTGTTGGGAACACAAAGTTTCTTTTCAGTTGCAAACTCCATTCCACACATATATATGGGGAGGTACTAGCTCCAACTTGGTTTTACAGTGAAAACTGCAGGAACTTCAAACCGGCACTAGGAAACAGACTGAGAAAGCAGAGAAAAAGTGTCTCCTGCAACCAGTTCCCTTGGTGCTAGATGAACGAACGTATCTCCATTTGATCAGTTCTGAAGATAGGTGTGTGTGAAAGCCGTCCTTCACCTAGCTTGTTGGGAACACAAAGTTTCTTTTCAGTTCCAAACTCCATTCCATACATATATATGGGGAGGTACCAGCTCCAACTCGGTTTTACAGTGAAAACTGCAGGAACTTCAAACCGGCACTAGGAAACAGACTGAGAAAGCAGAGAAAAAGTGTCTCCTGCAACCCGTTCCCTTGTTGCTAGATGAACGAACGTCTCTCCACTTGCTCAGTTCTGAAAGATAGGTGTGTGTGAAAGCCGTACTTCACCTAGCTTGTTGGGAACATTAAGTTTCTTTTCAGTTGCAAACTCCATTCCATACATATATATGGGGAGGTAGAAGCTCCAACTCGGTTTTACAGTGAAAACTGCAGGAACTTTAAACCGGCACTAGGAAACAGACTGAGAAAGCAGAGAAAAAGTGTCACCTGCCACCCGTTCCCTTGGTGCTAGATGAACGAACGTATCTCCACTTGATCAGTTCTGAGAGATAAGTGTGTGTGAAAGCCGTACTTCACCTAGCTTGTTGGGAACACAAAGTTTCTTTTCAGTTGCAAACTCCATTCCATACATATATATGGGGAGGTAGAAGCTCCAACTCGGTTTTACAGTGAAAACTGCAGGAACTTCAAACCGGAACTAGGAAACAGACTGAGAAAGAAGAGAAAAAGTATCACCTGCAACACGTTCCCTTGGTGCTAGATGAAAGAACGTCTCTCCACTTGCTCATTTCTGAGAGATAAGTGTGTGTGAAAGCCGTCCTTCACCTAGCTTGTTGGGAACACAAAGTTTCTTTTCACTTGCAAACTCCATTCCATACATATATATTGGGAGGTAGAAGCTCCAACTCGGTTTTACAGTGAAAACTGCAGGAACTTCAAACCGGCACTAGGAAACAGACTGAGAAAGAAGAGAAAAAGTGTCTCCTGCAACCCGTTCCCTTGGTGCTAGATGAATGAACGTCTCTCCACTTGCTCAGTTCTGAGAGATAAGTGTGTGTGAAAGCCGTTCTTCACCTAGCTTGTTGGGAACACAAAGTTTCTTTTCAGTTGCAAACTCCATTCCATACATATATATGGGGAGGTACTAGCTCCAACTCGGTTTTATAGTGAAAACTGCAGGAACTTCAAACCGACACTAGGAAACAAACTGAGAAAGCAGAGAAAAAGTGTCTCCTGCAACCCGTTCCCTTGGTGCTAGATGAACGAACGTCTCTCCACTTGCTCAGTTCTGAGAGATAAGTGTGTGTGAAAGCCGTCCTTCACCTAGCTTGATGGGAACACAAAGTTTCTTTTCAGTTGCAAACTCCATTCCATACATATATATGGGGAGGTACTAGCTCCAACTCGGTTTTACAGTGAAAACTGCAGGAACTTCAAAACGGCACTAGGAAACAGACTGAGAATGCAGAGAAATAGTTTCTCCTGCAACCCGTTCCCTTGGTGCTAGATGAACGAACGTCTCTCCACTTGCTCAGTTCTGAGAGATAAGCGTGTGTGAAAGCCGTCCTTCACCTAGCTTGTTGGGAACACAAAGTTTCTTTTCAGTTGCAAACTCCATTCCATACATATATATGGGGAGGTAGAAGCTCCAACTCGGTTTTACAGTGAAAACTGCAGGAACTTCAAACCGGCACTAGGAAACAGACTGAGAAAGCACAGAAAAAGTGTCTCCTGCAACCCGTTCCCTTGGTGCTAGATGAACGAACGTCTCTCCACTTGCTCAGTTCTGAAAAATAGGTGTGTGTGAAAGCCGTCCTTCACCTAGCTTGTTGGGAACACAAAGTTTCTTTTCAGTTACAAACTCCATTCCATACATATATATGGGGAGGTAGAAGCTCCAACTCGGTTTTACAGTGAAAACTGCAGGAACTTCAAACCGGCACTAGGAAACAGACTGAGAATGCAGAGAAAAAGTGTCTCCTGCAACCCGTTCCCTTGGTGCTAGATGAACGAACGTCTCTCCACTTGCTCAGTTCTGACAGATATGTGTGTGTGAAAGCCGTCCTTCACCTAGCTTGTTGGGAACATAAAGTTTCTTTTCATTTGCAAACTCCATTCCATACATATATATGGGGAGGTAAAAGCTCCAACACGGTTTTACAGTGAAAACTGCAGGAACTTCAAACCGGCACTAGGAAACAGACTGAGAAAGCAGAGAAAATGTTTCTACTGCCACCCGTTCCATTGGTGCTAGATGAACGAACGTATCTCCACTTGATCAGTTCTGAGAGATAAGTGTGTGTGAAAGCCGTACTTCACCTAGCTTGTTGGGAACACAAAGTTTCTTTTCAGTTGCAAACTCCAATCCATACATATATATGGGGAGGTAGAATCTCCAACTCGATTTTACAGTGAAAACTGCAGGAACTTCAAACCGGCACTAGGACACAGACTGAGAAAGCAGAGAAAAAGTGTTTCCTGCAACCCGATCCCTTGGTGCTAGATGAACGAACGTCTCTCCACTTGCTCAGTTCTGAGAGATAAGTGTGTGTGAAAGCCGTCCTTCACCAAGCTTGTTGGGAACACAAAGTTTCTTTTCAGTTGCAAACTCAATTCCATACATATATATGGGGAGGTACTAGCTCCAACCCGGTTTTACAGTGAAAACTGCAGGAAATTCAAACCGGCACTAGGAAAAATTCTGAGAAATCAGAGAAAAAGTGTCTACTGCAACCCGTTCCCTTGGTGCTAGATGAACGAACGTCTCTCCACTTGCTCAGTTCTGAGAGATAAGTGTGTGTGAAAGCTTTCCTTAACCTAGCTTGTAGGGAACACAAAGATTCTTTTCAGTTGCAAACTCCATTCCATACATATATATATGGGGAGGTAGAAGCTCCAACTCGGTTTTGCAGAGAAAACTGCAGGAACTTCAACCCGGCACTAGGAAACAGACTGAGAAAGCAGAGAAAAAGTGTCTCCTGCAACCCGTTCCCTTGGTGCTAGATGAACGAACGTCTCTCCACTTGCTCAGTTCTGAGAGATAAGTGTGTGTGAAAGCCGTCCTTCACCTAGCTTGTTGGGAACACAAAGTTTCTTTTCAGTTGCAAACTCCATTCCATACATATTTATGGGGTGGTTCTAGCTCCAACTCGGTTTTACATTGAAAACTGCAGGAACTTCAAACCGGCCCTAGGAAACAGACTGAGAAAGCAGAGAAAAAGTGTCTCCTGCAACCCGTTCCCTTGGTGCTAGATGAACGAACGTCTCTCCACTTGCTCAGTTCTGAGAGATAAGTGTGTGTGAAAGCCGTCCTTCACCTAGCTTGTTGGGAACACAAAGATTCTTTTCAGTTGCAAACTCCATTCCATACATATATATGGGGAGGTACTAGCTCCAACTCGGTTTTACAGTGAAAACTGCAGGAACTTCAAACCGGCACTAGGAAACAGACTGAGAAAGCAGAGAAAAAGTGTCTCCTGCAACCCGTTCCCTTGGTGCTAGATGAACGAACGTATCTCCACTTGATCAGTTCTGAAGATAGGTGTGTGTGAAAGCCGTCCTTCACCTAGCTTGTTGGGAACACAAAGTTTCTTTTCAGTTGCAAACTCCATTCCATACATATATATGGGGAGGTACTAGTTCCAACTCGGTTTTACAGTGAAAACTGCAGGAACTTCAAACCGGCACTAGGAAACAGACTGAGAAAGCAGAGAAAAAGTGTCTCCTGCAACCCGTTCCCTTGGTGCTAGATGAACGATCGTCTCTCCACTTCCTCAGATCTGAGAGATAAGTGTGTGTGAAAGCCGTCCTTCACCTAGCTTGTTGGGAACACAAAGTTTCTTTTCAGTTGCAAACACCATTCCATACATATATATGGGGAGGTAGAAGCTCCAACTCGGTTTTACAGTGAAAACTGCAGGAACTTCCAACCGGCACTAGGAAACAGACTGAGAAAGCAGAGAAAAAGTGTCTCCTGCAACCCGTTCCCTTGGTGCTAGATGAACGAACGTCTTTCCACTTGCTCAGTTCTGAGACATAATTGTGTGTGAAAGCAGTCCTTCACCTAGCTTGTTAGGAACACAAAGTTCTTTTCACTTGCAAACTCCTTTCCATACATATATATGGTGAGGTACTAGCTCCAACTTGGTTTTACAGTGAAAACTGCAGGAACTTCAAACCGGCACTAGGAAACAGACTGAGAAAGCAGAGAAAAAGTGTCTCCTGCAACCCGTTCCCTTGGTGCTAGATGAACGAACGTCTCTCCACTTGCTCAGTTCTGAGAGATAATTGTGTGTGAAAGACGTCCTTCAGCTAGCTTGTTGGGAACACAAAGTTTCTTTTCAGTTGCAAACTCCATTCCACACATATATATGGGGAGGTACTAGCTCCAACTTGGTTTTACAGTGAAAACTGCAGGAAATTCAAACCGGCACTAGGAAACAGACTGAGAAAGCAGAGAAAAAGTGTCTCCTGCAACCCGTTCCCTTGGTGCTAGATGAACGAACGTCTCTCCACTTGCTCAATTCTGAGAAATAGGTGTGTGTGAAAGCCGTCCTTCACCTAGCTTGTTGGGAACACAAAGTTTCTTTTCAGTTGCAAACTCCATTCCATACATATATATGGGGAGGTAGAAGCTCCAACTCGGTTTTACAGTGAAAACTGCAGGAACTTCAAACCGACACTAGGAAACAGACTGAGAAAGCAGAGAAAAAGTGTCTCCTGCAACCCGTTCCCTTGGTGCTAGATGAACGAACGTCTCTCCACTTGCTCAGTACTGGGAGATAATTGTGTGTGAAAGCCGTCCTTCACCTAGCTTGATGGGAACACAAAGTTACTTTTCAGTTGCAAACTCCATTCCACAAATATATATGGGGAGGTAGAATCTCCAACTCGGTTTTACAGTGAAAACTGCAGGAACTTCAAACCGGCACTAGGAAACAGACTGAGAATGCAGAGAAAAAGTGTCTCCTGCAACCCGTTCCCTTGGTGCTAGATGAACGAACGTCTCTCCACTTGCTCAGTTCTGAGAGATAAGCGTGTGTGAAAGCCGTCCTTCACCTAGCTTGTTGGGAACACAAAGTTTCTTTTCAGTTGCAAACTCCATTCCATACATATATATGGGGAGGTAGAAGCTCCAACTCGGTTTTACAGTGAAAACTGCAGGAACTTCAAACCGGCACTAGGAAACAGACTGAGAAAGCAGAGAAATAGGGTCTCCTGCAACCCGTTCCCTTGGTGCTAGATGAACGAACGTCTCTCCACTTGCTCAGTTCTGAAAAATAGGTGTGTGTGAAAGCCGTTCTTCACCTAGATTGTTGGGAACACAAAGTTTCTTTTCAGTTGCAAACTCCATTCCTTACATATATATGGGGAGGTAGAAGCTCCAACTCGGTTTTACAGTGAAAACTGCAGGAACTTCAAACCGGCACTAGGAAACAGACTGAGAAAGCAGAGAAAAAGTGTCTCCTGCAACCCGTTCCCTTGGTGCTAGATGAACGAACGTCTCTCCACTTGCTCAGTTCTGAGAGATAATTGTGTGTGAAAGCCGTTCTTCACCAACTTGTTAGGAACACAAAGTTCTTTTCAGTTGCAAACTCCATTCCATACATATATATGGCGAGGTACTAGCTCCAACTCGGTTTTACAGTGAAAATGCAGGAACTTCAAAACGGCACTAGGAAACAGACTGAGAAAGCAGAGAAAAAGTGTCTCCTGCAACCCGTTCCCTTGGTGCTAGATGAACGAACGTCTCTCCACTTGCTCAGTTCTGAGACATAAGTGTGTGTGAAAGCAGTCCTTCACCTAGCTTGTTAGGAACACAAAGTTCTTTTCAGTTGCAAACTCCATTCCATACATATATATGGGGAGGTACTAGCTCCAAATTGGTTTTACAGTGAAAACTGCAGGAACTTCAAACCGGCACTAGGAAACAGACTGAGAAAGCAGAGAAAAAGTGTCTCCTGCATCCCGTTCCCTTGGTGCTAGATGAACGAACGTCTCTCCACTTGCTCAGTTCTGAGAGATAGGTGTGTGTGAAAGCCGTACTTCACCTAGCTTTTTGGGAACACAAAGTTTCTTTTCAGTTGCAAAATCCATTCCATACATATATATGGGGAGGTAGAAGCTCCAACTCGGTTTTACAGTGAAAACTGCAGGAACTTCAAATCGGCACTAGGAAACAGACTGAGAAAGCAGAGAAAAAGTGTTTCCTGCAACCCGTTCCCTTGGTGCTAGATGAACGAACGTCTCTCCACTTGCTCAGTTCTGAGAGATAAGTGTGTGTGAAAGCCGTACTTCACCTAGCTTGTTGGGAACACAAAGTCTCTTTTCAGTTGCAAACTCCATTCCATACATATATATGGGGAGGTAGAAGCTCCAACACGTTTTTACAGTGAAAACTGCAGGAACTTAAACCCGGCACTTGGAAACAGACTGAGAAAGCAGAGAAAAAGTGTCTCCTGCAACCCGTTCCCTTGGTGCTAGATGAACGAACGTCTCTCCACTTGCTCAGTTCTGAGAGATAAGTGTGTGTGAAAGCCGTACTTCACCTAGCTTGTTGGGAACACAAAGTTTCTTTTCAGTTGCAAACTCCATTCCATACATATATATGGGGAGGTAGAAACTCCAACTCGGTTTTACAGTGAAAACTGCAGGAACTTCAAAACGGCACTAGGAAACAGACTGAGAAAGCAGAGAAAAAGTGTCTCCTGCAACCCGTTCCCTTGGTGCTAGATGAACGAACGTCTCTCCACTTGCTCAGTTCTGAGACATAAGTGTGTGTGAAAGCAGTCCTTCACCTAGCTTGTTAGGAACACAAAGTTCTTTTCAGTTGCAAACTCCATTCCATACATATATATGGGGAGGTACTAGCTCCAACTTGGTTTTACAGTGAAAACTGCAGGAACTTCAAACCGGCACTAGGAAACAGACTGAGAAAGCAGAGAAAAAGTGTCTCCTGCAACCCGTTCCCTTGGTGCTAGATGAACGAACGTCTCTCCACTTGCTCAGTTCTGAGAGATAGGTGTGTGTGAAAGCCGTACTTCACCTAGCTTTTTGGGAACACAAAGTTTCTTTTCAGTTGCAAAATCCATTCCATACATATATATGGGGAGGTAGAAGCTCCAACTCGGTTTTACAGTGAAAACTGCAGGAACTTCAAACCGGCACTAGGAAACAGACTGAGAAAGCAGAGAAAAAGTGGTTCCTGCAACCCGTTCCCTTGGTGCTAGATGAACGAACGTCTCTCCACTTGCTCAGTTCTGAGAGATAAGTGTGTGTGAAAGCCGTACTTCACCTAGCTTGTTGGGAACACAAAGTCTCTTTTCAGTTGCAAACTCCATTCCATACATATATATGGGGAGGTAGAAGCTCCAACACGTTTTTCAGTGAAAACTGCAGGAACTTCAACCCGGCACTTGGAAACAGACTGAGAAAGCAGAGAAAAAGTGTCTCCTGCAACCCGTTCCCTTGGTGCTAGATGAACGAACGTCTCTCCACTTGCTCAGTTCTGAGAGATAAGTGTGTGTGAAAGCCGTACTTCACCTAGCTTGTTGGGAACACAAAGTTTCTTTTCAGTTGCAAACTCCATTCCATACATATATATGGGGAGGTAGAAGCTCCAACTCGGTTTTACAGTGAAAACTGCAGGAACTTCAAAACGGCACTAGGAAACAGACTGAGAAAGCAGAGAAAAAGTGTCTCCTGCAACCCGTTCCCTTGGTGCTAGATGAACGAACGTCTCTCCACTTGCTCAGTTCTGAGACATAATTGTGTGTGAAAGCAGTCCTTCACCTAGCTTGTTAGGAACACAAAGTTCTTTTCAGTTGCAAACTCCATTCCGTACATATATATGGGGAGGTACTAGCTCCAACTTGGTGTTACAGTGAAAACTGCAGGAACTTCAAACCGGCACTAGGAAACAGACTGAGAAAGCAGAGAAAAAGTGTCTCCTGCAACCCGTTCCCTTGGTGCTAGATGAACGAACGTCTCTCCACTTGCTCAGTTCTGAGAGATAGGTGTGTGTGAAAGCCGTACTTCACCTAGCTTTTTGGGAACACAAAGTTTCTTTTCAGTTGCAAACTCCATTCCATACATATATATGGGGAGGTAGAAGCTCCAACTCGGTTTTACAGTGAAAACTGCAGGAACTTCAAACCGGCACTAGGAAACAGACTGAGAAAGCAGAGAAAAAGTGTTTCCTGCAACCCGTTCCCTTGGTGCTAGATGAACGAACGTCTCTCCACTTGCTCAGTTCTGAGAGATAAGTGTGTGTGAAAGCCGTTCTTCACCTAGCTTGTTGGGAACACAAAGTCTCTTTTCAGTTGCAAACTCCATTCCATACATATATATGGGGAGGTAGAAGCTCCAACACGTTTTTACAGTGAAAACTGCAGGAACTTCAACCCGGCACTTGGAAACAGACTTAGAAAGCAGAGAAAAAGTGTCTCCTGCAACCCGTTCCCTTGGTGCTAGATGAACGAACGTCTCTCCACTTGCTCAGTTCTGGGAGATAAGTGTGTGTGAAAGCCGTACTACAACTAGCTTGTTGGGACACAAAGTTTCTTTTCAGTTGCAAACTCCATTCCATACATATATATGGGGAGGTACTAGCTCCAACTCTGTTTTACAGTGAAAACTGCAGGAACTTCAAACCGGCACTAGGAAACAGACTGAGAAAGCAGAGAAAAAGTGTCTCCTGCAACCCGTTCCCTTGGTGCTAGATGAACGAACGTCTCTCCACTTGCTCAGTTCTGAGAGATAAGTGTGTGTGAAAGACGTCCTTCACCTAGCTTGTTGGGAACACAAAGTTTCTTTTCAGTTGCAAACTCCATTCCACACATATATATGGGGAGGTACTAGCTCCAACTCGGATTTACAGTGAAAACTGCAGGAACTTCAAACCGGCACTAGGAAACAGACTGAGAAAGCAGAGAAAAAGTGTCTCCTGCAACCGGTTCCCTTTGTGCTAGATGAACGAACGTCTCTCCACTTGCTCAGTTCTGAAGATTGGTGTGTGTGAAAGCCGTCCTTCACCTAGCTTGTTGATAACAAAAAGTTTCTTTTCAGTTGCAAACTCCATTCCATACATATATATGGGGAGGTACTAGCTCCAACTCGGTTTTACAGTGAAAACTGCAGGAACTTCAAACCGGCACTAGGAAACAGACTGAGAAAGCAGAGGAAAAGTGACTCCTGCAACCCGTTCCCTTGGTGCTAGATGAAAGAACGTCTCTCCACTTGCTCAGTTCTGAAGATAGGTGTGTGTGAAAGCCGTCCTTCACCTAGCTTGTTGGGAACACAAAGTTTCTTTTCAGTGGCAAACTCCATTCCATACATATATATGGGGAGGTAGAAGCTCCAACTCGGTTTTGCAGAGAAAATTGCAGGAACTTCAACCCGGCACTTGGAAACAGACTGGGAAAGCAGAAAAACAGTGTTACGTCCAACCCGTTCCCTTGGTGCTAGATGAACGAACGTCTCACCACTTGCTCAGTTCTGAGGGATATGTGTGTGTGAAAGCCGTCCTTCACCTAGCTTGTTGGGAACACAAAGTTTCTTTTCAGTTGCAAACTCCATTCCATACATATATAAGGGGAGGTAGAAGCTCCAACTCGGTTTTACAGTGAAAACTGCAGGAACTTCAAACCGGCACTAGGAAACACACTGAGAAAGCAGAGAAACAGTGTCTTCTGCAACCCGTTCCCTTGGTGCTAGATGAACGAACGTCTCTCCACTTGCTCAGTTCTGAAGATAGGTGTGTGTGAAAGCCGTCCTTCACCTAGCTTGTTGGGAACACAAAGTTTCTTTTCAGTTGCAAAATCCATTCCATACATATATATGGGGAGGTAGAAGCTCCAACTCGGTTTTACAGTGAAAACTGCAGGAACTTCAAACCGGCACTAGGAAACAGACTGAGAAAGCAGAGAAAAAGTGTTTCCTGCAACCCGTTCCCTTGGTGCTAGATGAACGAACGTCTCTCCACTTGCTCAGTTCTGAGAGATAAGTGTGTGTGAAAGCCGTACTTCACCTAGCTTGTTGGGAACACAAAGTCTCTTTTCAGTTGCAAACTCCATTCCATACATATATATGGGGAGGTAGAAGCTCCAACACGTTTTTCAGTGAAAACTGCAGGAACTTCAACCCGGCACTTGGAAACAGACTGAGAAAGCAGAGAAAAAGTGTCTCCTGCAACCCGTTCCCTTGGTGCTAGATGAACGAACGTCTCTCCACTTGCTCAGTACTGGGAGATAATTGTGTGTGAAAGCCGTCCTTCACCTAGCTTGATGGGAACACAAAGTTACTTTTCAGTTGCAAACTCCATTCCACAAATATATATGGGGAGGTAGAATCTCCAACTCGGTTTTACAGTGAAAACTGCAGGAACTTCAAACCGGCACTAGGAAACAGACTGAGAATGCAGAGAAAAAGTGTCTCCTGCAACCCGTTCCCTTGGTGCTAGATGAACGAACGTCTCTCCACTTGCTCAGTTCTGAGAGATAAGTGTGTGTGAAAGCCGTACTTCACCTAGCTTGTTGGGAACACAAAGTCTCTTTTCAGTTGCAAACTCCATTCCATACATATATATGGGGAGGTAGAAGCTCCAACACGTTTTTCAGTGAAAACTGCAGGAACTTCAACCCGGCACTTGGAAACAGACTGAGAAAGCAGAGAAAAAGTGTCTCCTGCAACCCGTTCCCTTGGTGCTAGATGAACGAACGTCTCTCCACTTGCTCAGTACTGGGAGATAATTGTGTGTGAAAGCCGTCCTTCACCTAGCTTGATGGGAACACAAAGTTACTTTTCAGGTGCAAACTCCATTCCACAAATATATATGGGGAGGTAGAATCTCCAACTCGGTTTTACAGTGAAAACTGCAGGAACTTCAAACCGGCACTAGGGAACAGACTGAGAATGCAGAGAAAAAGTGTCTCCTGCAACCCGTTCCCTTGGTGCTAGATGAACGAACGTCTCTCCACTTGCTCAGTTCTGAGAGATAAGCGTGTGTGAAAGCCGTCCTTCACCTAGCTTGTTGGGAACACAAAGTTTCTTTTCAGTTGCAAACTCCATTCCATACATATATATGGGGAGGTAGAAGCTCCAACTCGGTTTTACAGTGAAAACTGCAGGAACTTCAAACCGGCACTAGGAAACAGACTGAGAAAGCAGAGAAATAGGGTCTCCTGCAACCCGTTCCCTTGGTGCTAGATGAACGAACGTCTCTCCACTTGCTCAGTTCTGAAAAATAGGTGTGTGTGAAAGCCGTTCTTCACCTAGATTGTTGGGAACACAAAGTTTCTTTTCAGTTGCAAACTCCATTCCTTACATATATATGGGGAGGTAGAAGCTCCAACTCGGTTTTACAGTGAAAACTGCAGGAACTTCAAACCGGCACTAGGAAACAGACTGAGAAAGCAGAGAAAAAGTGTCTCCTGCAACCCGTTCCCTTGGTGCTAGATGAACGAACGTCTCTCCACTTGCTCAGTTCTGAGAGATAATTGTGTGTGAAAGCCGTTCTTCACCAACTTGTTAGGAACACAAAGTTCTTTTCAGTTGCAAACTCCATTCCATACATATATATGGCGAGGTACTAGCTCCAACTCGGTTTTACAGTGAAAATGCAGGAACTTCAAAACGGCACTAGGAAACAGACTGAGAAAGCAGAGAAAAAGTGTCTCCTGCAACCCGTTCCCTTGGTGCTAGATGAACGAACGTCTCTCCACTTGCTCAGTTCTGAGACATAAGTGTGTGTGAAAGCAGTCCTTCACCTAGCTTGTTAGGAACACAAAGTTCTTTTCAGTTGCAAACTCCATTCCATACATATATATGGGGAGGTACTAGCTCCAAATTGGTTTTACAGTGAAAACTGCAGGAACTTCAAACCGGCACTAGGAAACAGACTGAGAAAGCAGAGAAAAAGTGTCTCCTGCATCCCGTTCCCTTGGTGCTAGATGAACGAACGTCTCTCCACTTGCTCAGTTCTGAGAGATAGGTGTGTGTGAAAGCCGTACTTCACCTAGCTTTTTGGGAACACAAAGTTTCTTTTCAGTTGCAAAATCCATTCCATACATATATATGGGGAGGTAGAAGCTCCAACTCGGTTTTACAGTGAAAACTGCAGGAACTTCAAATCGGCACTAGGAAACAGACTGAGAAAGCAGAGAAAAAGTGTTTCCTGCAACCCGTTCCCTTGGTGCTAGATGAACGAACGTCTCTCCACTTGCTCAGTTCTGAGAGATAAGTGTGTGTGAAAGCCGTACTTCACCTAGCTTGTTGGGAACACAAAGTCTCTTTTCAGTTGCAAACTCCATTCCATACATATATATGGGGAGGTAGAAGCTCCAACACGTTTTTACAGTGAAAACTGCAGGAACTTAAACCCGGCACTTGGAAACAGACTGAGAAAGCAGAGAAAAAGTGTCTCCTGCAACCCGTTCCCTTGGTGCTAGATGAACGAACGTCTCTCCACTTGCTCAGTTCTGAGAGATAAGTGTGTGTGAAAGCCGTACTTCACCTAGCTTGTTGGGAACACAAAGTTTCTTTTCAGTTGCAAACTCCATTCCATACATATATATGGGGAGGTAGAAACTCCAACTCGGTTTTACAGTGAAAACTGCAGGAACTTCAAATCGGCACTAGGAAACAGACTGAGAAAGCAGAGAAAAAGTGTCTCCTGCAACCCGTTCCCTTGGTGCTAGATGAACGAACGTCTCTCCACTTGCTCAGTTCTGAGACATAAGTGTGTGTGAAAGCAGTCCTTCACCTAGCTTGTTAGGAACACAAAGTTCTTTTCAGTTGCAAACTCCATTCCATACATATATATGGGGAGGTACTAGCTCCAACTTGGTTTTACAGTGAAAACTGCAGGAACTTCAAACCGGCACTAGGAAACAGACTGAGAAAGCAGAGAAAAAGTGTCTCCTGCAACCCGTTCCCTTGGTGCTAGATGAACGAACGTCTCTCCACTTGCTCAGTTCTGAGAGATAGGTGTGTGTGAAAGCCGTACTTCACCTAGCTTTTTGGGAACACAAAGTTTCTTTTCAGTTGCAAAATCCATTCCATACATATATATGGGGAGGTAGAAGCTCCAACTCGGTTTTACAGTGAAAACTGCAGGAACTTCAAACCGGCACTAGGAAACAGACTGAGAAAGCAGAGAAAAAGTGTTTCCTGCAACCCGTTCCCTTGGTGCTAGATGAACGAACGTCTCTCCACTTGCTCAGTTCTGAGAGATAAGTGTGTGTGAAAGCCGTACTTCACCTAGCTTGTTGGGAACACAAAGTCTCTTTTCAGTTGCAAACTCCATTCCATACATATATATGGGGAGGTAGAAGCTCCAACACGTTTTTCAGTGAAAACTGCAGGAACTTCAACCCGGCACTTGGAAACAGACTGAGAAAGCAGAGAAAAAGTGTCTCCTGCAACCCGTTCCCTTGGTGCTAGATGAACGAACGTCTCTCCACTTGCTCAGTTCTGAGAGATAAGTGTGTGTGAAAGCCGTACTTCACCTAGCTTGTTGGGAACACAAAGTTTCTTTTCAGTTGCAAACTCCATTCCATACATATATATGGGGAGGTAGAAGCTCCAACTCGGTTTTACAGTGAAAACTGCAGGAACTTCAAAACGGCACTAGGAAACAGACTGAGAAAGCAGAGAAAAAGTGTCTCCTGCAACCCGTTCCCTTGGTGCTAGATGAACGAACGTCTCTCCACTTGCTCAGTTCTGAGACATAATTGTGTGTGAAAGCAGTCCTTCACCTAGCTTGTTAGGAACACAAAGTTCTTTTCAGTTGCAAACTCCATTCCGTACATATATATGGGGAGGTACTAGCTCCAACTTGGTGTTACAGTGAAAACTGCAGGAACTTCAAACCGGCACTAGGAAACAGACTGAGAAAGCAGAGAAAAAGTGTCTCCTGCAACCCGTTCCCTTGGTGCTAGATGAACGAACGTCTCTCCACTTGCTCAGTTCTGAGAGATAGGTGTGTGTGAAAGCCGTACTTCACCTAGCTTTTTGGGAACACAAAGTTTCTTTTCAGTTGCAAACTCCATTCCATACATATATATGGGGAGGTAGAAGCTCCAACTCGGTTTTACAGTGAAAACTGCAGGAACTTCAAACCGGCACTAGGAAACAGACTGAGAAAGCAGAGAAAAAGTGTTTCCTGCAACCCGTTCCCTTGGTGCTAGATGAACGAACGTCTCTCCACTTGCTCAGTTCTGAGAGATAAGTGTGTGTGAAAGCCGTTCTTCACCTAGCTTGTTGGGAACACAAAGTCTCTTTTCAGTTGCAAACTCCATTCCATACATATATATGGGGAGGTAGAAGCTCCAACACGTTTTTACAGTGAAAACTGCAGGAACTTCAACCCGGCACTTGGAAACAGACTTAGAAAGCAGAGAAAAAGTGTCTCCTGCAACCCGTTCCCTTGGTGCTAGATGAACGAACGTCTCTCCACTTGCTCAGTTCTGGGAGATAAGTGTGTGTGAAAGCCGTACTACACCTAGCTTGTTGGGACACAAAGTTTCTTTTCAGTTGCAAACTCCATTCCATACATATATATGGGGAGGTACTAGCTCCAACTCTGTTTTACAGTGAAAACTGCAGGAACTTCAAACCGGCACTAGGAAACAGACTGAGAAAGCAGAGAAAAAGTGTCTCCTGCAACCCGTTCCCTTGGTGCTAGATGAACGAACGTCTCTCCACTTGCTCAGTTCTGAGAGATAAGTGTGTGTGAAAGACGTCCTTCACCTAGCTTGTTGGGAACACAAAGTTTCTTTTCAGTTGCAAACTCCATTCCACACATATATATGGGGAGGTACTAGCTCCAACTCGGATTTACAGTGAAAACTGCAGGAACTTCAAACCGGCACTAGGAAACAGACTGAGAAAGCAGAGAAAAAGTGTCTCCTGCAACCGGTTCCCTTTGTGCTAGATGAACGAACGTCTCTCCACTTGCTCAGTTCTGAAGATTGGTGTGTGTGAAAGCCGTCCTTCACCTAGCTTGTTGATAACAAAAAGTTTCTTTTCAGTTGCAAACTCCATTCCATACATATATATGGGGAGGTACTAGCTCCAACTCGGTTTTACAGTGAAAACTGCAGGAACTTCAAACCGGCACTAGGAAACAGACTGAGAAAGCAGAGGAAAAGTGACTCCTGCAACCCGTTCCCTTGGTGCTAGATGAAAGAACGTCTCTCCACTTGCTCAGTTCTGAAGATAGGTGTGTGTGAAAGCCGTCCTTCACCTAGCTTGTTGGGAACACAAAGTTTCTTTTCAGTGGCAAACTCCATTCCATACATATATATGGGGAGGTAGAAGCTCCAACTCGGTTTTGCAGAGAAAATTGCAGGAACTTCAACCCGGCACTTGGAAACAGACTGGGAAAGCAGAAAAACAGTGTTACGTCCAACCCGTTCCCTTGGTGCTAGATGAACGAACGTCTCACCACTTGCTCAGTTCTGAGGGATATGTGTGTGTGAAAGCCGTCCTTCACCTAGCTTGTTGGGAACACAAAGTTTCTTTTCAGTTGCAAACTCCATTCCATACATATATAAGGGGAGGTAGAAGCTCCAACTCGGTTTTACAGTGAAAACTGCAGGAACTTCAAACCGGCACTAGGAAACACACTGAGAAAGCAGAGAAACAGTGTCTTCTGCAACCCGTTCCCTTGGTGCTAGATGAACGAACGTCTCTCCACTTGCTCAGTTCTGAAGATAGGTGTGTGTGAAAGCCGTCCTTCAGCTAGCTTGTTGGGAACCCAAAGTTTCTTTTAAGTTGCAAACTCCATTCCATACATATATATGGGGAGGTACTAGCTCCAACTCGGTTTTACAGTGAAAACTGAAGGAACTTCAAACCGGCACTAGGAAAAAGACTGAGAAAGCAGAGAAAAAGTGTCTCCTGCAACCCGTTCCCTTGGTGCTAGATGAACGAACGTCTTACCACTTGCTCAGTTCCGAGAGATTAGTGTGTGTGAAATCCGTCCTTCACCTAGCTTGTTGGGAACACAAAGTATCTTTTCAGTTGCAAACTCCATTCCTTACATATATATGGGGAGGTACAAGCTCCAACACTGTTTGACAGTGAAAACTGCAGGAACTTCAAACCGGCACTAGGAAACAGACTGAGAAAGCAGAGAAAAAGTGTCTCCTGCAACCCGTTCCCTTGGTGCTAGATGAACGAACGTCTCTCCACTTGCTCAGTTCTGAGAGATAAGTGTGTGTGAAAGCCGTCCTTAACCTAGCTTGTTGGGAACACAAAGTTTCTTTTCAGTTGCAAACTCCATTCCATACATATATATGGGGAGGTACTAGCTCCAACTCGGTTTTACAGTGAAAACTGCAGGAACTTCAAACCGGCACTAGGAAACAGACTGAGAAACAGAGAAAAATGTCTCCTGCAACCCGTTCCCTTGGTGCTAGATGAACGAAAGTCTATCCACTTGCTCAGTTCTGAGAGATAAGTGTGTGTGAAAGCCGTCCATCACCTAGCTTCTTGGGAACACAAAGTTTCTTTTCAGTTGCAAACTGCATTCCATACATATATATGGGGAGGTAGAAGCTCCAACACGTTTTTACAGTGAAAACTGCAGGAACTTCAACCCGGCACTTGGAAACAGACTTAGAAAGCAGAGAAAAAGTGTCTCCTGCAACCCGTTCCCTTGGTGCTAGATGAACGAACGTCTCTCCACTTGCTCAGTTCTGGGAGATAAGTGTGTGTGAAAGCCGTACTTCACCTAGCTTGTTGGGAACACAAAGTTTCTTTTCAGTTGCAAACTCCATTCCATACATATATATGGGGAGGTAGAAGCTCCAACTCGGTTTTACAGTGAAAACTGCAGGAACTTCAAACCGGCACTAGGAAACAGACTGAGAAAGCAGAGAAAAAGTGTCTCCTGCAACCCGTTCCCTTGGTGCTGGATGAACGAACGTATCTCCACTTGATCAGTTCTGAGTGATAAGTGTGTGTGAAAGCCGTACTACACCTAGCTTGTTGGGACACAAAGTTTCTTTTCAGTTGCAAACTCCATTCCATACATATATATGGGGAGGTACTAGCTCCAACTCTGTTTTACAGTGAAAACTGCAGTAACTTCAAACCGGCACTAGGAAACAGACTGAGAAAGCAGAGAAAAAGTGTCTCCTGCAACCCGTTCCCTTGGTGCTAGATGAACGAACGTCTCTCCACTTGCTCAGTTCTGAGAGATAAGTGTGTGTGAAAGACGTCCTTCACCTAGCTTGTTGGGAACACAAAGTTTCTTTTCAGTTGCAAACTCCATTCCACACATATATATGGGGAGGTACTAGCTCCAACTCGGATTTACAGTGAAAACTGCAGGAACTTCAAACCGGCACTAGGAAACAGACTGAGAAAGCAGAGAAAAAGTGTCTCCTGCAACCGGTTCCCTTTGTGCTAGATGAACGAACGTCTCTCCACTTGCTCAGTTCTGAAGATTGGTGTGTGTGAAAGCCGTCCTTCACCTAGCTTGTTGATAACAAAAAGTTTCTTTTCAGTTGCAAACTCCATTCCATACATATATATGGGGAGGTACTAGCTCCAACTCGGTTTTACAGTGAAAACTGCAGGAACTTCAAACCGGCACTAGGAAACAGACTGAGAAAGCAGAGGAAAAGTGACTCCTGCAACCCGTTCCCTTGGTGCTAGATGAAAGAACGTCTCTCCACTTGCTCAGTTCTGAAGATAGGTGTGTGTGAAAGCCGTCCTTCACCTAGCTTGTTGGGAACACAAAGTTTCTTTTCAGTGGCAAACTCCATTCCATACATATATATGGGGAGGTAGAAGCTCCAACTCGGTTTTGCAGAGAAAATTGCAGGAACTTCAACCCGGCACTTGGAAACAGACTGGGAAAGCAGAAAAACAGTGTTACGTCCAACCCGTTCCCTTGGTGCTAGATGAACGAACGTCTCACCACTTGCTCAGTTCTGAGGGATATGTGTGTGTGAAAGCCGTCCTTCACCTAGCTTGTTGGGAACACAAAGTTTCTTTTCAGTTGCAAACTCCATTCCATACATATATAAGGGGAGGTAGAAGCTCCAACTCGGTTTTACAGTGAAAACTGCAGGAACTTCAAACCGGCACTAGGAAACACACTGAGAAAGCAGAGAAACAGTGTCTTCTGCAACCCGTTCCCTTGGTGCTAGATGAACGAACGTCTCTCCACTTGCTCAGTTCTGAAGATAGGTGTGTGTGAAAGCCGTCCTTCAGCTAGCTTGTTGGGAACCCAAAGTTTCTTTTAAGTTGCAAACTCCATTCCATACATATATATGGGGAGGTACTAGCTCCAACTCGGTTTTACAGTGAAAACTGAAGGAACTTCAAACCGGCACTAGGAAAAAGACTGAGAAAGCAGAGAAAAAGTGTCTCCTGCAACCCGTTCCCTTGGTGCTAGATGAACGAACGTCTTACCACTTGCTCAGTTCCGAGAGATTAGTGTGTGTGAAATCCGTCCTTCACCTAGCTTGTTGGGAACACAAAGTATCTTTTCAGTTGCAAACTCCATTCCTTACATATATATGGGGAGGTACAAGCTCCAACACTGTTTGACAGTGAAAACTGCAGGAACTTCAAACCGGCACTAGGAAACAGACTGAGAAAGCAGAGAAAAAGTGTCTCCTGCAACCCGTTCCCTTGGTGCTAGATGAACGAACGTCTCTCCACTTGCTCAGTTCTGAGAGATAAGTGTGTGTGAAAGCCGTCCTTAACCTAGCTTGTTGGGAACACAAAGTTTCTTTTCAGTTGCAAACTCCATTCCATACATATATATGGGGAGGTACTAGCTCCAACTCGGTTTTACAGTGAAAACTGCAGGAACTTCAAACCGGCACTAGGAAACAGACTGAGAAACAGAGAAAAATGTCCCCTGCAACCCGTTCCCTTGGTGCTAGATGAACGAAAGTCTATCCACTTGCTCAGTTCTGAGAGATAAGTGTGTGTGAAAGCCGTCCATCACCTTGCTTCTTGGGAACACAAAGTTTCTTTTCAGTTGCAAACTGCATTCCATACATATATATGGGGAGGTAGAAGCTCCAACTCGGTTTTGCAGAGAAAATTGGAGGAACTTCATCCCGGCACTTGGAAACAGATTGGGAAAGCAGAGAAACAGTGTTACCTCCAACCCGTTCCCTTGGTGCTAGATGAACGAACGTCTCTCCACTTGCTCAGTTCTGAGAGATAGGTGTGTGTGAAAGCCGTCCTTCACCTAGCTTGTTGGGAACACAAAGTTTCTTTTCAGTTGCAAACTCCATTCCATACATATATATGGGGAGGTAGAATCTCCAACTCGCTTTTACAGTGAAAACTGCAGGAACTTCAAACCGGCACTAGGAAACAGACTGAGAAAGCAGAGAAAAAGTGTCTCCTGCAACCCGTTCCCTTGGTGCTAGATGAACGAACGTCTCTCCACTTGCTCAGTTCTGAGAGATAAGTGTGTGTGAAAGCCGTCCTTCACCTAGCTTGTTGGGAACACAAAGTTTCTTTTCAGTTGCAAACTCCATTCCATACATATATATGGGGAGGTACTAGCTCCAACTCGCTTTTACAGTGAAAACTGCAGGAACTTCAAACCGGCACTAGGAATCAGACTGAGAAAGCAGAGAAAAAGTGTCTCCTGCAAACCGTTCCCTTGGTGCTAGATGAACGAACGTCTCTCCACTTGTTCAGTTCTGAGAGATAGGTGTGTCTGAAAGCCGTCCTTCACCTAGCTTGTTGGGAAAACAAAGTTTCTTTTCAGTTGCAAACTCCATTCCATACATATATATGGGGAGGTAGAAGCTCCAACTCGCTTTTACAGTGAAAACTGCCGGAACATCAACCCGGTACTAGGAAACAGACTGAGAAAGCAGAGAAAAAGTGTCTCCTGCAACCCGTTCCCTTGGTGCTAGATGAACGAACGTCTCTCCACTTGCTCAGTTCTGAGAGATAGGTGTGTGTGAATGCCGTCCTTCACCTAGCTTGTTGGGAACACAAAGTTTCTTTTCAGTTGCAAACTCCATTCCATACATATATATGGGGAGGTACTAGCTCCAACTCGGTTTTACAGTGAAAACTGCAGGAACTTCAAACCGGCACTAGGAAACAGACTGAGAAAGCAGAGAAAAAGTGTCTCCTGCAACCCGTTCCCTTGGTGCTAGATGAACGAACGTCTCTCCACTTGCTCAGTTCTGAGAGATATGTGTGTGTGAAAGCCGTCCTTCACCTAGCTTGTTGGGAACACAAAGTTTCTTTTCAGTTGCAAACTCCATTCCATACATATATATGGGGAGGTACTAGCTCCAACTCGGTTTGACAGTGAAAACTGCAGGAACTTCAAACCGGCACTAGGAAACAGACTGAGAAAGCAGAGAAAAAGTGTCTCCTGCAACCCGTTCCCTTGGTGCTAGATGAACGAACGTCTCTCCACTTGCTCAGTTATGAGAGATAAGTGTGTGTGAAAGCCGTCCTTCACCTAGCTTGTTGGGAACACAAAGTTTCTTTTCAGTTGCAAACTCCATTCCATACATATATATGGGGAGGTACTAGCTCCAACTCGCTTTTACAGTGAAAACTGCAGGAACTTCAAACCGGCACTAGGAATCAGACTGAGAAAGCAGAGAAAAAGTGTCTCCTGCAAACCGTTCCCTTGGTGCTAGATGAACGAACGTCTCTCCACTTGCTCAGTTCTGAGAGATAGGTGTGTCTGAAAGCCGTCCTTCACCTAGCTTGTTGGGAACACAAAGTTTCTTTTCAGTTGCAAACTCCATTCCATACATATATATGGGGAGGTAGAAGCTCCAACTCGGTTTTACAGTGAAAACTGCAGGAACTTCAAACCGGCACTAGGAAACACACTGAGAAAGCAGAGAAACAGTGTCTTCTGCAACCCGTTCCCTTGGTGCTAGATGAACGAACGTCTCTCCACTTGCTCAGTTCTGAAGATAGGTGTGTGTGAAAGCCGTCCTTCAGCTAGCTTGTTGGGAACCCAAAGTTTCTTTTAAGTTGCAAACTCCATTCCATACATATATATGGGGAGGTACTAGCTCCAACTCGGTTTTACAGTGAAAACTGAAGGAACTTCAAACCGGCACTAGGAAAAAGACTGAGAAAGCAGAGAAAAAGTGTCTCCTGCAACCCGTTCCCTTGGTGCTAGATGAACGAACGTCTCACCACTTGCTAAGTTCCGAGAGATTAGTGTGTGTGAAATCCGTCCTTCACCTAGCTTGTTGGGAACACAAAGTATCTTTTCAGTTGCAAACTCCATTCCTTACATATATATGGGGAGGTACAAGCTCCAACACTGTTTGACAGTGAAAACTGCAGGAACTTCAAACCGGCACTAGGAAACAGACTCAGAAAGCAGAGAAAAAGTGTCTCCTGCAACCCGTTCCCTTGGTGCTAGATGAACGAACGTCTCTCCACTTGCTCAGTTCTGAGAGATAAGTGTGTGTGAAAGCCGTCCTTAACCTAGCTTGTTGGGAACACAAAGTTTCTTTTCAGTTGCAAACTCCATTCCATACATATATATGGGGAGGTACTAGCTCCAACTCGGTTTTACAGTGAAAACTGCAGGAACTTCAAACCGGCACTAGGAAACAGACTGAGAAAGCAGAGAAAAAGTGTCTCCTGCAACCCGTTCCCTTGGTGCTAGATGAACGAAAGTCTATCCACTTGCTCAGTTCTGAGAGATAAGTGTGTGTGAAAGCCGTCCATCACCTAGCTTCTTGGGAACACAAAGTTTCTTTTCAGTTGCAAACTGCATTCCATACATATATATGGGGAGGTAGAAGCTCCAACTCGGTTTTGCAGAGAAAATTGGAGGAACTTCATCCCGGCACTTGGAAACAGATTGGGAAAGCAGAGAAACAGTGTTACCTCCAACCCGTTCCCTTGGTGCTAGATGAACGAACGTCTCTCCACTTGCTCAGTTCTGAGAGATAGGTGTGTGTGAAAGCCGTCCTTCACCTAGCTTGTTGGGAACACAAAGTTTCTTTTCAGTTGCAAACTCCATTCCATACATATATATGGGGAGGTAGAATCTCCAACTCGGTTTTACAGTGAAAACTGCAGGAACTTCAAACCGGCACTAGGAAACACACTGAGAAAGCAGAGAAAAAGTGTCTCCTGCAAACCGTTCCCTTGGTGCTAGATGAACGAACGTCTCTCCACTTACTCAGTTCTGAAAATAGGTGTGTGTGAAAGCCGTCCTTCAGCTAGCTTGTTGGGAACCCAAAGTTTCTTTTCAGTTGCAAAATCCATTCCATACATATATATGGGGAGGTACTAGCTCCAAATCGGTTTTACAGTGAAAACTGCAGGAACTTCAAACAGGCACTAGGAAACAGACTGAGAAAGCAGAGAAAAAGTGTCTCCTACAACCCGTTCCCTTGGTGCTAGAAGAACGAACGTCTCTCCACTTGCTCAATTCTGAGAGATATGTGTGTGTGAAAGCCGTCCTTCACCTAGCTTGTTGGGAACACAAAATTTCTTTTCAGTTGCAAACTCCATTCCATACATATATATGGGGAGGTAGAAGCTCCAACTCGGTTTTACAGTGAAAACTGCAAGGAACTTCAAACCGGCACTAGGAAACAGACTGAGAAAGAAGAGAAAAAGTGTCTCCTGCAACCCGTTCCCTTGGTGCTAGATGAACGAACGTCTCTCCACTTGCTCAGTTCTGAGAGATAAGTGTGTGTGAAAGCCGTCCTTCACCTAGCTTGTTGGGAACACAAAGTTTCTTTTCAGTTGCAAACTCCATTCCATACATATATATGGGGAGGTACTAGCTCCAACTCGCTTTTACAGTGAAAACTGCAGGAACTTCAAACCGGCACTAGGAATCAGACTGAGAAAGCAGAGAAAAAGTGTCTCCTGCAAACCGTTCCCTTGGTGCTAGATGAACGAACGTCTCTCCACTTGCTCAGTTCTGAGAGATAGGTGTGTCTGAAAGCCGTCCTTCACCTAGCTTGTTGGGAAAACAAAGTTTCTTTTCAGTTGCAAACTGCATTCCATACATATATATGGGGAGGTAGAAGCTCCAACTCGGTTTTGCAGAGAAAATTGGAGGAACTTCATCCCGGCACTTGGAAACAGATTTGGAAAGCAGAGAAACAGTGTTACCTCCAACCCGTTCCCATGGTGCTAGATGAACGAACGTCTCTCCACTTGCTCAGTTCTGAGAGATAGGTGTGTGTGAAAGCCGTCCTTCACCTAGCTTGTTGGGAACACAAAGTTTCTTTTCAGTTGCAAACTCCATTCCATACATATATATGGGGAGGTAGAATCTCCAACTCGGTTTTACAGTGAAAACTGCAGGAACTTCAAACCGGCACTAGGAAACACACTGAGAAAGCAGAGAAAAAGTGTCTCCTGCAAACCGTTCCCTTGGTGCTAGATGAACGAACGTCTCTCCACTTACTCAGTTCTGAAAATAGGTGTGTGTGAAAGCCGTCCTTCAGCTAGCTTGTTGGGAACCCAAAGTTTCTTTTCAGTTGCAAAATCCATTCCATACATATATATGGGGAGGTACTAGCTCCAAATCGGTTTTACAGTGAAAACTGCAGGAACTTCAAACAGGCACTAGGAAACAGACTGAGAAAGCAGAGAAAAAGTGTCTCCTGCAACCCGTTCCCTTGGTGCTAGAAGAACGAACGTCTCTCCACTTGCTCAATTCTGAGAGATATGTGTGTGTGAAAGCCGTCCTTCACCTAGCTTGTTGGGAACACAAAGTTTCTTTTCAGTTGCAAACTCCATTCCATACATATATATGGGGAGGTAGAAGCTCCAACTCGGTTTTACAGTGAAAACTGCAAGGAACTTCAAACCGGCACTTGGAAACAGACTGAGAAAGAAGAGAAAAAGTGTCTCCTGCAACCCGTTCCCTTGGTGCTAGATGAACGAACGTCTCTCCACTTGCTCAGTTCTGAGAGATAAGTGTGTGTGAAAGCCGTCCTTCACCTAGCTTGTTGGGAACACAAAGTTTCTTTTCAGTTGCAAACTCCATTCCATACATATATATGGGGAGGTACTAGCTCCAACTCGCTTTTACAGTGAAAACTGCAGGAACTTCAAACCGGCACTAGGAATCAGACTGAGAAAGCAGAGAAAAAGTGTCTCCTGCAAACCGTTCCCTTGGTGCTAGATGAACGAACGTCTCTCCACTTGCTCAGTTCTGAGAGATAGGTGTGTCTGAAAGCCGTCCTTCACCTAGCTTGTTGGGAACACAAAGTTTCTTTTCAGTTGCAAACTCCATTCCATACATATATATGGGGAGGTAGAAGCTCCAACTCGCTTTTACAGTGAAAACTGCCGGAACATCAACCCGGTACTAGGAAACAGACTGAGAAAGCAGAGAAAAAGTGTCTCCTGCAACCTGTTCCCTTGGTGCTAGATGAACGAACGTCTCTCCACTTGCTCAGTTCTGAGAGATAGGTGTGTGTGAATGCCGTCCTTCACCTAGCTTGTTGGGAACACAAAGTTTCTTTTCAGTTGCAAACTCCATTCCATACATATATATGGGGAGGTACTAGCTCCAACTCGGTTTTACAGTGAAAACTGCAGGAACTTCAAACCGGCACTAGGAAACAGACTAAGAAAGCAGAGAAAAAGTGTCTCCTGCAACCCGTTCCCTTGGTGCTAGATGAACGAACGTCTCTCCACTTGCTCAGTTCTGAGAGATAAGTGTGTGTGAAAGCCGTCCTTCACCTAGCTTGTTGGGAACACAAAGTTTCTTTTCAGTTGCAAACTCCATTCCATACATATATATGGGGAGGTAGAAGCTCCAACTCGGTTTTACAGTGAAAACTGCAGGAACTTCAAACCGGCACTAGGAAACAGACTGAGAAAGCAGAGAAAAAGTGTCTCCTGCAACCCGTTCCCTTGGTGCTAGATGAACGAACGTCTCTCCACTTGCTCAGTTCTGAGAGATAAGTGTGTGTGAAAGCCGTCCTTCACCTAGCTTGTTGGGAACACAAAGTTTCTTTTCAGTTGCAAACTCCATTCCATACATATATATGGGGAGGTACTAGCTCCAACTCGCTTTTACAGTGAAAACTGCAGGAACTTCAAACCGGCACTAGGAATCAGACTGAGAAAGCAGAGAAAAAGTGTCTCCTGCAAACCGTTCCCTTGGTGCTAGATGAACGAACGTCTCTCCACTTGCTCAGTTCTGAGAGATAGGTGTGTCTGAAAGCCGTCCTTCACCTAGCTTGTTGGGAACACAAAGTTTCTTTTCAGTTGCAAACTCCATTCCATACATATATATGGGGAGGTAGAAGCTCCAACTCGCTTTTACAGTAAAAACTGCCGGAACTTCAACCCGGTACTAGGAAACAGACTGAGAAAGCAGAGAAAAAGTGTCTCCTGCAACCCGTTCCCTTGGTGCTAGATGAACGAACGTCTCTCCACTTGCTCAGTTCTGTGAGATAGGTGTGTGTGAATGCCGTCCTTCACCTAGCTTGTTGGGAACACAAAGTTTCTTTTCAGTTGCAAACTCCATTCCATACATATATATGGGGAGGTACTAGCTCCAACTCTGTTTTACAGTGAAAACTGCAGGAACTTCAAACCGGCACTAGGAAACAGACTGAGAAAGCAGAGAAAAAGTGTCTCCTGCAACCCGTTCCCTTGGTGCTAGATGAACGAACGTCTCTCCACTTGCTCAGTTCTGAGAGATAAGTGTGTGTGAAAGCCGTCCTTCACCTAGCTTTTTGGGAACACAAACTTTCTTTTCAGTTGCAAACTCCATTCCATACATATATATGGGGAGGTAGAAGCTCCAACTCGGTTTTACAGTGAAAACTGCAGGAACTTCAAACCGGCACTAGGAAACAGACTGAGAAAGCAGAGAAAAAGTGTCTCCTGCAACCCGTTCCCTTGGTGCTAGATGAACGAACGTCTCTCCACTTGCTCAGTTCTGAGAGATAAGTGTGTGTGAAAGCCGTCCTTCACCTAGCTTGTTGGGAACACAAAGTTTCTTTTCAGTTGCAAACTCCATTCCATACATATATATGGGGAGGTACTAGCTCCAACTCGGTTTTACAGTGAAAACTGCAGGAACTTCAAACCGGCACTAGGAAACAGACTGAGAATGCAGAGAAAAAGTGTCTCCTGCAAACCGTTCCCTTGGTGCTAGATGAACGAACGTCTCTCCACTTGCTCAGTTCCGAGAGATAAGTGTGTGTGAAAGCCGTCCTTAACCTAGCTTGTTGGGAACACAAAGTTTCTTTTCAGTTGCAAACTCCTTTCCATACTTATATATGGGGAGGTACTAGCTCCAACACGGTTTGACAGTGAAAACTGCAGGAACTTCAAACCGGCGCTAGGAAATAGACTGAGAATGCAGTGAAAAAGTGTCTCCTGCAAACCGTTCCCTTGGTGCTAGATGAACGAACGTCTCTCCACTTGCTCAGTTCCGAGAGATAATTGTGTGTGAAAGCCGTCCTTCACCTAGCTTGTTGGGAACACAAAGTTTCTTTTCAGTTGCAAACTCCATTCCATACATATATATGGGGAAGTACTAGCTCCAACTCGGTTTTACAGTGAAAACTGCAGGAACTTCAAACCGGCACTAGGAAACAGACTGAGAAAGCAGAGAAAAAGTGTCTCCTGCAACCCGTTCCCTTGGTGCTAGATGAACGAACGTCTCTCCACTTGCTCAGTTCTGAGAGAAAAGTGTGTGTGAAAGCCGTCCTTCACCTAGCTTGTTGAGAACACAAAGTTTCTTTTCAGTTGCAAACTCCATTCCATACAAATATATGGGGAGGTACTAGCTCCAACTCTGTTTGACAGTGAAAACTGCAGGAACTTCAAACCGGCACTAGGAAACATACTGAGAATGCAGAGAAAATGTGTCTCCTGCAAACCGTTCCCTTGGTGCTAGATGAACGAACGTCTCTCCACTTGCTCAGTTCCGAGAGATAAGTGTGTGTGAAAGCCGTACTTAACCTAGCTTGTTGGGAACACAAAGTTTCTTTTCAGTTGCAAACTCCATTCCATACAAATATATGGGGAGGTACTAGCTCCAACTCTGTTTAACAGTGAAAACTGCAGGAACTTCAAACCGGCACTAGGAAACAGACTGAGAAAGCAGAGAAAAAGTGTCTCCTGCAACCCGTTCCCTTGGTGCTAGATGAACGAACGTCTCTCCACTTGCTCATTTCTGATAGATAAGTGTGTGTGAAAGCCGTCCTTCACCTAGCTTGTTGAGAACACAAAGTTTCTTTTCAGTTGCAAACTCCATTCCATACAAATATATGGGGAGGTACTAGCTCCAACTCTGTTTGACAGTGAAAACTGCAGGAACTTCAAACCGGCACTAGGAAACAGACTGAGATAGCTGAGAAAAAGTGTCTCCTGCAACCCGTTCCCTTGGTGCTAGATGAACGAACGTCTCTCCACTTGCTCAGTTCTGAGAGATAAGTGTGTGTGAAAGCCGTCCTTCACCTAGCTTGTTGGGAACACAAAGTTTCTTTTCAGTTGCAAACTCCATTCCATACATATATATGGGGAGGTACTAGCTCCAACTCGGTTTTACAGTGAAAACTGCAGGAACTTCAAACCGGCACTAGGAAACAGACTGAGAAAGCAGAGAAAAAGTGTCTCCTGCAACCCGTTCCCTTGGTGCTAGATGAACGAACGTCTCTCCACTTGCTCAGTTCTGAGAGATAAGTGTGTGTGAAAGCCGTCCTTCACATAGCTTGTTGGGAACACAAAGTTTCTTTTCAGTTGCAAACTCCATTCCATACATATATTTTAGGAGGTACTAGCTCCAACTCGGTTTTACAGTGAAAACTGCAGGAACTTCAAACCGGCACTAGGAAACAGACTGAGAAAGCAGAGAAAAAGTGTCTCGTGCAACCCGTTCTCTTGGTGCTAGATGAACGAACGTCTCTCCACTTGCTCAGTTCTGAGAGATAATTGTGTGTGAAAGCCGTCCTTCACCTAGCTTGTTGGGAACACAAAGTTTCTTTTCAGTTGCAAACTCCATTCCATACATATATATGGGGAGGTACTAGCTCCAACTCGGTTTTACAGTGAAAACTGCAGGAACTTCAAACCGGCACTAGGAAACAGACTGAGAAAGCAGAGAAAAAGTGTCTCCTGCAACCCGTTCCCTTGGTGCTAGATGAACGAACGTCTCTCCACTTGCTCAGTTCTGAGAGATAAGAGTGTGTGAAAGCCGTCCTTAACCTAGCTTGTTGTGAACACAAAGTTTCTTTTCAGTTGCAAACTCCATTCCATACATATATATGGGGAGGTACTAGCTCCAACACGGTTTTACAGTGAAAACTGCAGGAACTTCAAACCGGCACTAGGAAACAGACTGAGAAAGCAGAGAAAAAGTGTCTCCTGCAACCCGTTCCCTTGGTGCTAGATGAACGAACGTCTCTCCACTTGCTCAGTTCTGAGAGATAAGTGTGTGTGAAAGCCGTCCTTCACCTAGCCTGTTGGGAACACAAAGTTTTTTTTCAGTTGCAAACTCCATTCCATACATATATATGGGGAGGTAGAAGCTCCAACTCGGTTTTGCAGAGAAAATTGCAGGAACTTCAACCCGGCACTTGGAAACAGACTGGGAAAGCAGAGAAACAGTGTTTCCTGCAACCCGTTCCCTTGGTGCTAGATGAACGAACGTCTCTCCACTTGCTCAGTTCTGAGAGATAGGTGTGTCTGAAAGCCGTCCTTCACCTAGCTTGTTGGGAACACCAAGTTTCTTTTCAGTTGCAAACTCCATTCCATACATATATATGGGGAGGTACTAGCTCCAACTCGGTTTTACAGTGAAAACTGCAGGAACTTCAAACCGGCACTAGGAAACAGACTGAGAAAGCAGAGAAAAAGTGTCTCCTGCAACCCGTTCCCTTGGTGCTAGATGAACGAACGTCTCTCCACTTGCTCAGTTCTGAAGATAGGTGTGTGTGAAAGCCGTCCTTCAGCTAGCTTGTTGGGAACACAAAGTTTCTTTTCAGTTGCAAACTCCATTGCATACATATATATGGGGAGGTACTAGCTCCAACTCGGTTTTACAGTGAAAACTGCAGGAACTTCAAACCGGCACTAGGAAACAGACTGAGAAAGCAGAGAAAAATGTCTCCTGCAACCCGTTCCCTTGGTGCTAGATGAACGAACGTCTCTCCACTTGCTCAGTTCTGAGAGATAAGTGTGTGTGAAAGCCGTCCTTCACCTAGCTTGTTGGGAACACAAAGTTTTTTTTCAGTTGCAAACTCCATTCCATACATATATATGGGGAGGTAGAAGCTCCAACTCGGTTTTCCAGAGAAAATTGCAGGAACTTCAACCCGGCACTTGGAAAAAGACTGGGAAAGCAGAGAAACAGTTTTTCCTGCAACCCGTTCCCTTGGTGCTAGATGAACGAACGTCTCTCCACTTGCTCAGTTCTGAGAGATAAGTGTGTCTGAAAGCCGTCCTTCACCTAGCTTGTTGGGAACACAAAGTTTCTTTTCAGTTGCAAACTCCATTCCATACATATATATGGGGAGGTACTAGCTCAAACTCGGTTTTACAGTGAAAACTGCAGGAACTTCAAACCGGCACTAGGAAACACACTGAGAAAGCAGAGAAAAAGTGCCTCCTGCAACCCGTTAACATGGGGTAGATGAACGAACGTCTCTCCACTTGCTCAGTTCTGAGAGATAGGTGTGTGTGAAAGCCGTTCTTCACCTAGCTTGTTGGGAACACTAAGTTTCTTTTCAGTTGCAAACTCCATTCCATACATATATATGGGGAGGTAGAAGCTCCAACTCGGTTTTACAGTGAAAACTGCTGGAACTTCAAACCGGCACTAGGAAACAGACTGAGAAAGCAGAGAAAAAGTGTCCCCTGCAACCCGTTCCCTTGGTGCTAGATGAACGAACGTCTCTCCACTTGCTCAGTTCTGAAGAGAGGTGTGTGTGAAAGCCGTCCTTCAGCCAGCTTGTTGGGAACACAAAGTTTCTTTTCAGTTGCAAACTCCATTGCATACATATATATGGGGAGGTACTAGCTCCAACTCGGTTTTACAGTGAAAACTGCAGGAAATTCAAACCGGCACTAGGAAACAGACAGAGAAAGCAGAGAAAGAGTTTCTTCAGCAACCCTTTCCCTTGGTGCTAGATGAACGAACGTCTCTCCACTTGCTCAGTTCTGAGAGATAAGTGTGTGTGAAAGCCGTCCTTCACCTAGCTTGTTGGGAACACAAAGTTTCTTTTCAGTTGCAAACTCCATTCCATACATATATATGGGGAGGTACTAGCTCCAACTCGGTTTTACAGTGAAAACTGCAGGAACTTCAAACCGGCACTAGGAATCAGACTGAGAAAGCAGAGAAAAAGTGTCTCTGGAACCCGTTCCATTGGTGCTAGATGAACGAACGTCTGTCCACTTGCTCAGTTCTGAAGATAGGTGTGTGTGAAAGCCGTCCTTCAGCTAGGTTGTTGGGAACACAAAGTTTCTTTTCAGTTGCAAACTCCATTCCATACATATATATGGGGAGGTACTAGCTCCAACTCGGTTTTACAGTGAAAACTGCAGGAATTTCAAACCGGCACTAGGAAACAGACTGAGAAAGCAGAGAAAAAGTGTCTCCTGCAACCCGTTCCCTTGGTGCTAGATGAACGAACGTCTCTCCACTTGCTCAGTTCTGAGAGATAAGTGTGTGTGAAAGCCGTCCTTCACCTAGCTTGTTGGGAACACAAAGTTTTTTTTCAGTTGCAAACTCAATTCCATACATATATATGGGGAGGTAAAAGCTCCAACTCGGTTTTCCAGAGAAAATTGCAGGAACTTCAACCCGGCACTTGGAAAAAGACTGGGAAAGCAGAGAAACATTGTTTCCTGCAACCCGTTCCCTTGGTGCTAGATGAACGAACGTCTCTCCACTTGCTCAGTTCTGAGAGATAAGTGTGTCTGAAAGCCGTCCTTCACCTAGCTTGTTGGGAACACAAAGTTTCTTTTCAGTTGCAAACTCCATTCCATACATATATATGGGGAGGTACTAGCTCCAACTCGGTTTTACAGTGAAAACTGCAGGAACTTCAAACCGGCACTAGGAAACAGACTGAGAAAGCAGAGAAAAAGTGTCTCCTGCAACCCGTTCCCTTGGGGCTAGATGAACGAACGTCTCTCCACTTGCTCAGTTCTGAGAGATAGGTGTGTGTGAAAGCCGTTCTTCACCTAGCTTGTTGGGAACACAAAGTTTCTTTTCAGTTGCAAACTCCATTCCATACATATATATGGGGAGGTAGAAGCTCCAACTCGGTTTTACAGTGAAAACTGCTGGAACTTCAAACCGGCACTAGGAAACAGACTGAGAAAGCAGAGAAAATGTGTCTCCTGCAACCCGTTCCCTTGGTGCTAGATGAACGAACGTCTCTCCACTTGTTCAGTTCTGAAGATAGGTGTGTGTGAAAGCCGTCCTTCAGCCAGCTTGTTGGGAACACAAAGTTTCTTTTCAGTTGCAAACTCCATTCCATACATATATATGGGGAGGTACTAGCTCCAACTCGGTTTTACAGTGAAAACTGCAGGAACTTCAAACCGGCACTAGGAAACAGACTGAGAAAGCAGAGAAAGAGTGTCTCCTGCAACCCGATCCCTTGGTGCTAGATGAACGAACGTCTCTCCACTTGCTCATTTCTGAGAGAAACGTGTGTGTGAAAGCCGTCCTTCACCTAACTTGTTGGGAACACAAAGTTTCTTTTCAGTTGCAAACTCCATTCCATACATATATATGGGGAGGTAGAAGCTCCAACTCGGTTTTGCAGTGAAAACTGCAAGGAACATCAAACCGGCACTAGGAAACAGACTGAGAAAGAAGAGAAAAAGTGTCTCCTGCAAACCGTTCCCTTGGTGCTAGATGAACGAACGTCTCTCCACTTGCTCAGTTCTGAGAGATAAGTGTGTGTGAAAGCCGTCCTTCACCTAGCTTGTTGGGAACACAAAGTTTCTTTTCAGTTGCAAACTCCATTCCATACATATATATGGGGAGGTACAAGCTCCAACTCGGTTTTACAGTGAAAACTGCAGGAACTTCAAACCGGCACTAGGAAACAGACTGAGAAAGCAGAGAAAAAGTGTCTCCTGCAACCCGTTCCCTTGGTGCTAGATGAACGAACGTCTCTCCACTTGCTCATTTCTGAGAGATAAGTGTGTGTGAAAGCCGCACTTCACCTAGCTTGTTGGGAACACAAAGTTTTTTTTCAGTTGCAAACTCCATTCCATACATATATATGGGGAGGTAGAAGCTCCAACACGGTTTTGCAGAGAAAATTGCAGGAACTTCAACCCGGCACTTGGAAACAGACTGGGAAAGCAGAGAAACAGTGTTTCCTGCAACCCGTTCCCTTGGTGCTAGATGAACGAACGTCTCTCCACTTGCTCAGTTCTGAGAGATAGGTGTGTCTGAAAGCCGTCCTTCACCTAGCTTGTTGGGAACACAAAGTTTCTTTTCAGTTGCAAACTCCATTCCATACATATATATGGGGAGGTACTAGCTCCAACTCGGTTTTACAGTGAAAACTGCAGGAACTTCAAACCGGCACTAGGAAACAGACTGAGAAAGCAGAGAAAAAGTGTCTCCTGCAACCCGTTCCCTTGGTGCTAGATGAACGAACGTCTCTCCACTTGCTCAGTTCTGAGAGATAAGTGTGTGTGAAAGCCGTCCTTCAACTAGCTTGTTGGGAACACAATGTTTCTTTTCAGTTGCAAACTCCATTCCATACATATATATGGGGAGGTAATAGCTCCAACTCTGTTTGACAGTGAAAACTGCAGGAACTTCAAACCGGCACTAGGAAACAGACTGAGAAAGCAGAGAAAAAGTGTCACCTGCAACCCGTTCCCTTGGTGCTAGATGAACGAACATCTCTCCACTTGCTCAGTTCTGAGAGATAAGTGTGTGTGAAAGCCGTCCTTAACCTAGCTTGTTGGGAACACAAAGTTTCTTTTCAGTTGCAAACTCCATTCCATACATATATATTGGGAGGTACTAGCTCCAACTCGGTTTTACAGTGAAAACTGCAGGAACTTCAACCCGGCACTTGGAAACAGACTGGGAAAGCAGAGAAACAGTGTTTCCTGCAACCCGTTCCCTTGGTGCTAGATGAACGAACGTCTCTCCACTTGCTCAGTTCTGAGAGATAGGTGTGTCTGAAAGCCGTCCTTCACCTAGCTTCTAGGGAACACAAAGTTTCTTTTCAGTTGCAAACTCCATTCCATACATATATATGGGGAGGTACTAGCTCCAACACGGTTTTACAGTGAAAACTGCAGGAACTTCAAACCGGCACTAGGAAACAGACTGAGAAAGCAGAGAAAAATGTCTCCTGCAACCCGTTCCCTTGGTGCTAGATGAACGAACGTCTCTCCACTTGCTCAGTTCTGAGAGATAAGTGTGTGTGAAAGCCGTCCTTCACCTAGCTTGTTGGGAACACAAAGTTTTTTTTCAGTTGCAAACTCCATTCCATACATATATATGGGG
This sequence comes from Camelus bactrianus, assembly GCF_048773025.1. Taxonomy (NCBI): domain Eukaryota; kingdom Metazoa; phylum Chordata; class Mammalia; order Artiodactyla; family Camelidae; genus Camelus; species Camelus bactrianus. The sequence goes on along the minus strand of NC_133539.1, from coordinate 135,446,424 downwards.
AGGTAGAAGCTCCAACTCGGTTTTCCAGAGAAAATTGCTGGAACTTCAACCCGGCACTTGGAAAAAGACTGGGAAAGCAGAGAAACAGTGTTTCCTGCAACCCGTTCCCTTGGTGCTAGATGAACGAACGTCTCTCCACTTGCTCAGTTCTGAGAGATAAGTGTGTCTGAAAGCCGTCCTTCACCTAGCTTGTTGGGAACACAAAGTTTCTTTTCAGTTGCAAACTCCATTCCATACATATATATGGGGAGGTACTAGCTCCAACTCGGTTTTACAGTGAAAACTGCAGGAACTTCAAACCGGCACTAGGAAACAGACTGAGAAAGCAGAGAAAAAGTGTCTCCTGCAACCCGTTCCCTTGGTGCTAGATGAACGAACGTCTCTCCACTTGCTCAGTTCTGAGAGATAGGTGTGTGTGAAAGCCGTCCTTCACCTAGCTTGTTGGGAACACAAAGTTTCTTTTCAGTTGCAAACTCCATTCCATACATATATATGGGGAGGTAGAAGCTCCAACTCGGTTTTACAGTGAAAACTGCTGGAACTTCAAACCGGCACTAGGAAACAGACTGAGAATGCAGAGAAAAAGTGTCTCCTGCAACCCGTTCCCTTGGTGCTAGATGAACGAACGTCTCTCCACTTGCTCATTTCTGAAGATAGGTGTGTGTGAAAGCCGTCCTTCAGCCAGCTTGTTGGGAACACAAAGTTTCTTTTCAGTTGCAAACTCCATTGCATACATATATATGGGGAGGTACTAGCTCCAACTCGGTTTTACAGTGAAAACTGCAGGAACTTCAAACCGGCACTAGGAAACAGACTGAGAAAGCAGAGAAAGAGTTTCTTCAGCAACCCTTTCCCTTGGTGCTAGATGAACGAACGTCTCTCCACTTGCTCAGTTCTGAGAGATAAGTGTGTGTGAAAGCCGTACTTCACCTAGCTTGTTGGGAACACAAAGTTTCTTTTCAGTTGCAAACTCCATTCCATACATATATATGGGGAGGTACTAGCTCCAACTCGGTTTTACAGTGAAAACTGCAGGAACTTCAAACCGGCACTAGGAAACAGACTGAGAAAGCAGAGAAAAAGTGTCTCCTGCAACCCGTTCCTTTGGAGCTAGATGAACGAACGTCTCTCCACTTGCTCAGTTCTGAGAGATAAGTGTGTGTGAAAGCCGTCCTTCAGCTAGCTTGTTGGGAACACAAAGTTTCTTTTCAGTTGCAAACTCCATTGCATACATATATATGGGGAGGTACTAGCTCCAACTCGGTTTTACAGTGAAAACTGCAGGAACTTCAAACCGGCACTAGGAAACAGACTGAGAAAGCAGAGAAAAAGTGTCTCCTGCAACCCGTTCCCTTGGTGCTAGATGAACGAACGTCTCTCCACTTGCTCAGTTCTGAGAGATAAGTGTGTGTGAAAGCCGACCTTCACCTAGCTTGTTGGGAACACAAAGTTTTTTTTCAGTTGCAAACTCCATTCCATACATATATATGGGGAGGTAGAAGCTCCAACTCGGTTTTCCAGAGAAAATTGCAGGAACTTCAACCCGGCACTTGGAAAAAGACTGGGAAAGCAGAGAAACAGTGTTTCCTGCAACCCGTTCCCTTGGTGCTAGATGAACGAACGTCTCTCCACTTGCTCAGTTCTGAGAGATAAGTGTGTCTGAAAGCCGTCCTTCACCTAGCTTGTTGGAACACAAAGTTTCTTTTCAGTTGCAAACTCCATTCCATACATATATATGGGGAGGTAGAAGCTCCAACTCGGTTTTACAGTGAAAACTGCTGGAACTTCAAACCGGCACTAGGAAACAGACTGAGAAAGCAGAGAAAAAGTGTCTCCTGCAACCCGTTCCCTTGGTGCTAGATGAACGAAAGTCTCTCCACTTGCTCAGTTCTGAAGATAGGTGTGTGTGAAAGCCGTCCTTCAGGCAGCTTGTTGGGAACACAAAGTTTCTTTTCAGTTGCAAACTCCATTGCATACATATGTATGGGGAGGTACTAGCTCAAACTCGGTTTTACAGTGAAAACTGCAGGAACTTCAAACCGGCACTAGGAAACAGACTGAGAAAGCAGAGAAAGAGTTTCTTCAACAACCCTTTCCCTTGGTGCTAGATGAACGAACGTCTCTCCACTTGCTCAGTTCTGAGAGATAAGTGTGTGTGAAAGCCGTACTTCACCTAGCTTGTTGGGAACACAAAGTTTCTTTTCAGTTGCAAACTCCATTGCATACATATATATGGGGAGGTACTAGCTCCAACTCGGTTTTACAGTGAAAACTGCAGGAACTTCAAACCGGCACTAGGAAACAGACTGAGAAAGCAGAGAAAAAGTATCTCCTGCAACCCGTTCCCTTGGTGCTAGATGAACGAACGTCTCTCCACTTGCTCAGTTCTGAGAGATAAGTGTGTGTGAAAGCCGACCTTCACCTAGCTTGTTGGGAACACAAAGTTTTTTTTCAGTTGCAAACTCCATTCCATACATATATATGGGGAGGTAGAAGCTCCAACTCGGTTTTCCAGAGAAAATTGCAGGAACTTCAACCCGGCACTTGTAAAAAGCCTGGGAAAGCAGAGAAACAGTGTTTCCTGCAACCCGTTCCCTTGGTGCTAGATGAACGAACGTCTCTCCACTTGCTCAGTTCTGAGAGATAAGTGTGTCTGAAAGCCGTCCTTCACCTAGCTTGTTGGGAACACAAAGTTTCTTTTCAGTTGCAAACTCCATTCCATACATATATATGGGGAGGTAGAAGCTCCAACTCGGTTTTACAGTGAAAACTGCTGGAACTTCAAACCGGCACTAGGAAACAGACTGAGAAAGCAGAGAAAAAGTGTCTCCTGCAACCCGTTCCCTTGGTGCTAGATGAACGAACGTCTCTCCACTTGCTCAGTTCTGAAGATAGGTGTGTGTGAAAGCCGTCCTTCAGCCAGCTTGTTGGGAACACAAAGTTTCTTTTCAGTTGCAAACTCCATTGCATACATATATGTGGGGAGGTACTAGCTCCAACTCGGTTTTACAGTGAAAACTGCAGGAATTTCAAACCGGCACTAGGAAACAGACTGAAAAGCAGAGAAAGAGTTTCTTCAGCAACCCTTTCCCTTGGTGCTAGATGAACGAACGTCTCTCCACTTGCTCAGTTCTGAGAGATAAGTGTGTGTGAAAGCCGTACTTCACCTAGCTTGTTGGGAACACAAAGTTTCTTTTCAGTTGCAAACTCCATTCCATACATATATATGGGGAGGTACTAGCTCCAACTCGGTTTTACAGTGAAAACTGCAGGAACTTCAAACCGGCACTAGGAAACAGACTGAGAAAGCAGAGAAAAAGTGTCTCATGCAACCCGTTCCCTTGGTGCTAGATGAACGAACGTCTCTCCACTTGCTCAGTTCTGAGAGATAAGTGTGTGTGAAAGCCGTCCTTCACCTAGCTTGTTGGGAACACAAAGTTTTTTTTCAGTTGCAAACTCCATTCCATACATATATATGGGGAGGTAGAAGCTCCAACTCGGTTTTCCAGAGAAAATTGCAGGAACTTCAACCCGGCACTTGGAAAAAGACTGGGAAAGCAGAGAAACAGTGTTTCCTGCAACCCGTTCCCTTGGTGCTAGATGAACGAACGTCTCTCCACTTGCTCAGTTCTGAGAGATAATTGTGTCTGAAAGCCGTCCTTCACCTAGCTTGTTGGGAACACAAAGTTTCTTTTCAGTTGCAAACTCCATTCCATACATATATATGGGGAGGTAGAAGCTCCAACTCGGTTTTACAGTGAAAACTGCTGGAACTTCAAACCGGCACTAGGAAACAGACTGAGAAAGCAGAGAAAAAGTGTCTCCTGCAACCCGTTCCCTTGGTGCTAGATGAACGAACGTCTCTCCACTTGCTCAGTTCTGAAGATAGGTGTGTGTGAAAGCCGTCCTTCAGCCAGCTTGTTGGGAACACAAAGTTTCTTTTCAGTTGCAAACTCCATTGCATACATATATATGGGGAGGTACTAGCTCCAACTCGGTTTTACAGTGAAAACTGCAGGAACTTCAAACCGGCACTAGGAAACAGACTGAGAAAGCAGAGAAAGAGTTTCTTCAGCAACCCTTTCCCTTGGTGCTAGATGAACGAACGTCTCTCCACTTGCTCAGTTCTGAGAGATAAGTGTGTGTGAAAGCCGTACTTCACCTAGCTTGTTGGGAACACAAAGTTTCTTTTCAGTTGCAAACTCCATTCCATACATATATATGGGGAGGTACTAGCTCCAACTCGGTTTTACAGTGAAAACTGCAGGAACTTCAAACCGGCACTAGGAAACAGACTGAGAAAGCAGAGAAAAAGTGTCTCCTGCAACCCGTTCCATTGGTGCTAGATGAACGAACGTCTGTCCACTTGCTCAGTTCTGAAGATAGGTGTGTGTGAAAGCCGTCCTTTAGCTAGCTTGTTGGGAACACAAAGTTTCTTTTCAGTTGCAAACTCCATTCCATAAATATATATGGGGAGGTACTAGCTCCAACTCGGTTTTACAGTGAAAACTGCAGGAACTTCAAACCGGCACTAGGAAACAGACTGAGAAAGCAGAGAAAAAGTGTCTCCTGCAACCCGTTCCCTTGGTGCTAGATGAACGAACGTCTCTCCACTTGCTCAGTTCTGAGAGATAATTGTGTGTGAAAGCCGTCCTTCACCTAGCTTGTTGGGAACACAAAGTTTTTTTTCAGTTGCAAACTCCATTCCATACATATATATGGGGAGGTAGAAGCTCCAACTCGTTTTTGCAGAGAAAATTGCAGGAACTTCAACCCGGCACTTGGAAAAAGACTGGGAAAGCAGAGAAACAGTGTTTCCTGCAACCCGTTCCCTTGGTGCTAGATGAACGAACGTCTCTCCACTTGCTCAGTTCTGAGAGATAGGTGTGTCTGAAAGCCGTACTTCACCTAGCTTGATGGGAACACAAAGTTTCTTTTCAGGTGCAAACTCCATTCCATACATATATATGGGGAGGTACTAGCTCCAACTCGGTTTTACAGTGAAAACTGCAGGAACTTCAAACCGGCACTAGGAAACAGACTGAGAAAGCAGAGAAAAAGTGTCTCCTGCAACCCGTTCCCTTGGTGCTAGATGAACGAACGTCTCTCCACTTGCTCAGTTCTGAGAGATAGGTGTGTGTGAAAGCCGTCCTTCACCTAGCTTGTTGGGAACACAAAGTTTCTTTTCATTTGCAAACTCCATTCCATACATATATATGGGGAGGTACTAGCTCCAACTCGGTTTTACAGTGAAAACTGCAGGAACTTCAAACCGGCACTAGGAAACAGACTGAGAAAGCAGAGAAAAAGTGTCTCCTGCAACCCGTTCCCTTGGTGCTAGATGACCGAACGTCTCTCCACTTGCTCAGTTCTGAGAGAAAGGTGTGTGTGAAAGCCGTCCTTCACCTAGCTTGTTGGGAACACAAAGTTTCTTTTCAGTTGCAAACTCCATTCCATACATATATATGGGGAGGTAGAAGCTCCAACTCGGTTTTACAGTGAAAACTGCAGGAACTTCAAACCGGCACTAGGAAACAGACTGAGAAAGCAGAGAAAAAGTGTCTCCTGCAACCCGTTCCCTTGGTGCTAGATGAACGAACGTCTCTCCACTTGCTCAGTTCTGAGAGATATGTGTGTGTGAAAGCCGTCCTTCACCTAGCTTGTTGGGAACACAAAGTTTCTTTTCAGTTGCAAACTCCATTCCATACATATATATGGGGAGGTAGAAGCTCCAACTCGGTTTTACAGTGAAAACTGAAAGGAACATCAAACCGGCACTAGGAAACAGACTGGGAAAACAGAGAAAAAGTGTCTTCTGCAACCCGTTCTCTTGGTTCTAGATGAACGAACGTCTCTCCAATTGCTCAGTTCCGAGATATAATTGTGTGTGAAAGCCGTCCTTCACCTAGCTTGTTGGGAACACAAAGTTTCTTTTCAGTTGCAAACTACATTCCATACATATATGTGGGGAGGTACTAGCTCTAACTCAGTTTTACAGTGAAAACTGCAGGAACTTCAAACCGGCAATAGGAAACAGACTGAGAAAGCAGAGAAAAAGTGTCTCCAGCAACCCGTTCCCTTGGTGCTAGATAAACGAACGTCTCTCCACTTGCTCAGTTCTGAGAGATAATTGTGTGTGAAAGCCGTTCTTCACCTAGATTGTTGGGAACACAAAGTTTCTTTTCAGTTCCAAACTCCGATCCATACATATATATGGGGAGGTACTAGCTCCAACTCGGTTTTACCGTGAAAACTGCAGGAACTTCAAACCGGCACTAGGAAACAGACTGAGAAAGCAGAGAAAAAGTTTCTCCTGCAACCCGGTCAATTGGTGCTAGATGAACGAACGTCTCTCCACTTGCTCAGTTCTGAGAGATAAGTGTGTGTGAAAGCCGTACTTCACCTAGCTTGTTGGGAACACAAAGTTTCTTTTCAGTTGCAAACTCCATTCCATACATATATATGGGGAGGTACTAGCTCCAACTCGCTTTTACAGTGAAAACTGCAGGAACTTCAAACCGGCACTAGGAAACAGACTGAGAAAGCAGAGAAAAAGTGTCTCATGCAACCCGTTCCCTTGGTGCTAGATGAACGAACGTCTCTCCACTTGCTCAGTTCTGAGAGGTAAGTGTGTGTGAAAGCCGTCCTTCACCTAGCTTGTTGGGAACACAAAGTTTTTTTTCAGTTGCAAACTCCATTCCATACATATATATGGGGAGGTAGAAGCTCCAACTCGGTTTTCCAGAGAAAATTGCAGGAACTTCAACCCGGCACTTGGAAAAAGACTGGGAAAGCAGAGAAACAGTGTTTCCTGCAACCCGTTCCCTTGGTGCTAGATGAACGAACGTCTCTCCACTTGCTCAGTTCTGAGAGATAAGTGTGTCTGAAAGCCGTCCTTCACCTAGCTTGTTGGGAACACAAAGTTTCTTTTCAGTTGCAAACTCCATTCCATACATATATATGGGGAGGTAGAAGCTCCAACTCGGTTTTAAAGTGAAAACTGCTGGAACTTCAAACCGGCACTAGGAAACAGACTGAGAAAGCAGAGAAAAAGTGTCTCCTGCAACCCGTTCCCTTGGTGCTAGATGAACGAACGTCTCTCCACTTGCTCAGTTCTGAAGATAGGTGTGTGTGAAAGCCGTCCTTCAGCTAGCTTGTTGGGAACACAAAGTTTCTTTTCAGTTGCAAACTCCATTGCATACATATATATGGGGAGGTACTAGCTCCAACTCGGTTTTACAGTGAAAACTGCAGGAACTTCAAACCGGCACTAGGAAACAGACTGAGAAAGCAGAGAAAGAGTTTCTTCAGCAACCCTTTCCCTTGGTGCTAGATGAACGAACGTCTCTCCACTTGCTCAGTTCTGAGAGATAAGTGTGTGTGAAAGCCGTACTTCACCTAGCTTGTTGGGAACACAAAGTTTCTTTTCAGTTGCAAACTCCATTCCATACATATATATGGGGAGGTACTAGCTCCAACTCGGTTTTACAGTGAAAACTGCAGGAACTTCAAACCGGCACTAGGAAACAGACTGAGAAAGCAGAGAAAAAGTGTCTCCTGCAACCCGTTCCTTTGGAGCTAGATGAACGAACGTCTCTCCACTTGCTCAGTTCTGAGAGATAAGTGTGTGTGAAAGCCGTCCTTCAGCTAGCTTGTTGGGAACACAAAGTTTCTTTTCAGTTGCAAACTCCATTGCATACATATATATGGGGAGGTACTAGCTCCAACTCGGTTTTACAGTGAAAACTGCAGGAACTTCAAACCGGCACTAGGAAACAGACTGAGAAAGCAGAGAAAAAGTGTCTCCTGCAACCCGTTCCCTTGGTGCTAGATGAACGAACGTCTCTCCACTTGCTCAGTTCTGAGAGATAAGTGTGTGTGAAAGCCGACCTTCACCTAGCTTGTTGGGAACACAAAGTTTTTTTTCAGTTGCAAACTCCATTCCATACATATATATGGGGAGGTAGAAGCTCCAACTCGGTTTTCCAGAGAAAATTGCAGGAACTTCAACCCGGCACTTGGAAAAAGACTGGGAAAGCAGAGAAACAGTGTTTCCTGCAACCCGTTCCCTTGGTGCTAGATGAACGAACGTCTCTCCACTTGCTCAGTTCTGAGAGATAAGTGTGTCTGAAAGCCGTCCTTCACCTAGCTTGTTGGAACACAAAGTTTCTTTTCAGTTGCAAACTCCATTCCATACATATATATGGGGAGGTAGAAGCTCCAACTCGGTTTTACAGTGAAAACTGCTGGAACTTCAAACCGGCACTAGGAAACAGACTGAGAAAGCAGAGAAAAAGTGTCTCCTGCAACCCGTTCCCTTGGTGCTAGATGAACGAAAGTCTCTCCACTTGCTCAGTTCTGAAGATAGGTGTGTGTGAAAGCCGTCCTTCAGGCAGCTTGTTGGGAACACAAAGTTTCTTTTCAGTTGCAAACTCCATTGCATACATATGTATGGGGAGGTACTAGCTCAAACTCGGTTTTACAGTGAAAACTGCAGGAACTTCAAACCGGCACTAGGAAACAGACTGAGAAAGCAGAGAAAGAGTTTCTTCAGCAACCCTTTCCCTTGGTGCTAGATGAACGAACGTCTCTCCACTTGCTCAGTTCTGAGAGATAAGTGTGTGTGAAAGCCGTACTTCACCTAGCTTGTTGGGAACACAAAGTTTCTTTTCAGTTGCAAACTCCATTGCATACATATATATGGGGAGGTACTAGCTCCAACTCGGTTTTACAGTGAAAACTGCAGGAACTTCAAACCGGCACTAGGAAACAGACTGAGAAAGCAGAGAAAAAGTATCTCCTGCAACCCGTTCCCTTGGTGCTAGATGAACGAACGTCTCTCCACTTGCTCAGTTCTGAGAGATAAGTGTGTGTGAAAGCCGACCTTCACCTAGCTTGTTGGGAACACAAAGTTTTTTTTCAGTTGCAAACTCCATTCCATACATATATATGGGGAGGTAGAAGCTCCAACTCGGTTTTCCAGAGAAAATTGCAGGAACTTCAACCCGGCACTTGTAAAAAGCCTGGGAAAGCAGAGAAACAGTGTTTCCTGCAACCCGTTCCCTTGGTGCTAGATGAACGAACGTCTCTCCACTTGCTCAGTTCTGAGAGATAAGTGTGTCTGAAAGCCGTCCTTCACCTAGCTTGTTGGGAACACAAAGTTTCTTTTCAGTTGCAAACTCCATTCCATACATATATATGGGGAGGTAGAAGCTCCAACTCGGTTTTACAGTGAAAACTGCTGGAACTTCAAACCGGCACTAGGAAACAGACTGAGAAAGCAGAGAAAAAGTGTCTCCTGCAACCCGTTCCCTTGGTGCTAGATGAACGAACGTCTCTCCACTTGCTCAGTTCTGAAGATAGGTGTGTGTGAAAGCCGTCCTTCAGCCAGCTTGTTGGGAACACAAAATTTCTTTTCAGTTGCAAACTCCATTGCATACATATATGTGGGGAGGTACTAGCTCCAACTCGGTTTTACAGTGAAAACTGCAGGAATTTCAAACCGGCACTAGGAAACAGACTGAAAAGCAGAGAAAGAGTTTCTTCAGCAACCCTTTCCCTTGGTGCTAGATGAACGAACGTCTCTCCTCTTGCTCAGTTCTGAGAGATAGGTGTGTCTGAAAGCCGCCTTCACCTAGCTTGTTGGGAACACAAAGTTTCTTTTCAGTTGCAAACTCCATTCCATACATATATATGGGGAGGTAGAAGCTCCAACTCGCTTTTACAGTGAAAACCGCCGTAACTTCAACCCGGCACTAGAAAACAGACTGAGAAAGCAGAGAAAAAGTGTCTCCTGCAACCGGTTCCCTTGGTGCTAGATGAACGAACGTCTCTCCACTTGCTCAGTTCTGAAGATAGGTGTGTGTGAAAGCCGTCCTTCACCTAGCTTGTTGGAAACACAAAGTTTCTTTTCAGTTGCAAACTCCATTCCATACATATATATGGGCAGGTACTAGCTCCAACTCGGTTTTACAGTGAAAACTGCAGGAACTTCAAACCGGCACTAGGAAACAGACTGAGAAAGCAGAGAAAAAGTATCTCCTGCAACCCGTTCCCTTGGTGCTAGATGAACGAACGTCTCTCCACTTGCTCAGTTCTGAGAGATATGTGTGTGTGAAAGCCGTCCTTCACCTAGCTTGTTGGGAACACAAAGATTATTTTCAGTTGCAAACTCCATTCCATACATATATATGGGGAGGTAGAAGCTCCAACTCGGTTTTACAGTGAAAACTGCAGGAACTTCAAACCGGCACTAGGAAAAAGACTGAGAAAGCAGAGAAAAAGTGTCCCCTGCAACCCGTTCCCTTGGTGCTAGATGAACGAACGTCTCTCCACTTGCTCAGTTCTGAGAGGTAAGTGTGTGTGAAAGCCGTCCTTCACCTAGCTTGTTGGGAACACAAAGTTTCTTTTCAGTTGCAAACTCCATTCCTTACATATATATGGGGAGGTAGAAGCTCCAACTCGGTTTTACAGTGAAAACTGAAGGATCATCAAACAGGCACTAGGAAACAGTCTGAGAAAGCAGAGAAAAAGTGTCTCCTGCAACCCGTTCCCTTGGTGCTAGATGAACGAACGTCTCTCCACCTGCTCAGTTCTGAGAGATAAGTGTGTGTGAAAGCCGTCCTTCAGCTAGCTTGTTGGGAACACAAAGTTTCTTTTCAGTTGCAAATTCCATTCCATACATATATATGGGTAGGTAGAAGCTCCAACACGGTTTTACAGTGAAAACTGCAGGAACTTCAAACCGGCACTAGGAAACAGACTGAGAAAGCAGAGAAAAAGTGTCTCCTGCAACCCGTTCCCTTGGTGCTAGATGAACGAACGTCTCTCCACTTGCTCAGTTCTGAGAGATAAGTGGGTGTGAAAGCCGTCCTTCACCTAGCTTGTTGGGAACACAAAGTTTCTTTTCAGTTGCAAACTCCATTCCATACATATATATGGGGAGGTAGAAGCTCCAACTCGGTTTTACAGTGAAAACTGCAGGAACTTCAAACCGGCACTAGGAAACAGACTGAGAAAGCAGAGAAAAAGTGTCTCCTGCAACCCGTTCCCTTGGTGCTAGATGAACGAACGTCTCTCCACTTGCTCAGTTCTGAGAGATAAGTGTGTGTGAAAGCCGTCCTTCAGCTAGCTTGTTGGGAACACAAAGTTTCTTTTCAGTTGCAAATTCCAATCCATACATATATATGGGTAGGTAGAAGCTCCAACACGGTTTTACAGTGAAAACTGCAGGAACTTCAAACCGGCACTAGGAAACAGACTGAGAAAGAAGAGAAAAAGTGTCTCCTGCAACCCGTTCCCTTGGTGCTAGATGAACGAACGTCTCTCCACTTGCTCAGTTCTGAGAGATAAGTGTTTGTGAAAGCCGTCCTTCACCTAGCTTGTTGGGAACACAAAGTTTCTTTTCAGTTGCAAACTCCATTCCATACATATATATGGGGAGGTAGAAGCTCCAACTCGGTTTTACAGTGAAAACTGCAGGAACTTCAAACCGGCACTAGGAAACAGACTGAGAAAGCAGAGAAAAAGTGTCTCCTGCAACCCGTTCCCTTGGTGCTAGATGAACGAACGTCTCTCCACTTGCTCAGTTCTGAGAGATATGTGTGTGTGAAAGCCGTCCTTCACCTAGCTTGTTGGGAACACAAAGTTTCTTTTCAGTTGCAAACTCCATTCCATACATATATATGGGGAGGTAGAAGCTCCAACTCGGTTTTACAGTGAAAACTGCAAGGAACATCAAACCGGCACTAGGAAACAGACTGGGAAAACAGAGAAAAAGTGTCTTCTGCAACCCGTTCTCTTGGTTCTAGATGAACGAACGTCTCTCCAATTGCTCAGTTCCGAGATATAATTGTGTGTGAAAGCCGTCCTTCACCTAGCTTGTTGGGAACACAAAGTTTCTTTTCAGTTGCAAACTACATTCCATACATATATGTGGGGAGGTACTAGCTCTAACTCAGTTTTACAGTGAAAACTGCAGGAACTTCAAACCGGCAATAGGAAACAGACTGAGAAAGCAGAGAAAAAGTGTCTCCAGCAACCCGTTCCCTTGGTGCTAGATAAACGAACGTCTCTCCACTTGCTCAGTTCTGAGAGATAATTGTGTGTGAAAGCCGTTCTTCACCTAGATTGTTGGGAACACAAAGTTTCTTTTCAGTTCCAAACTCCGATCCATACATATATATGGGGAGGTACTAGCTCCAACTCGGTTTTACCGTGAAAACTGCAGGAACTTCAAACCGGCACTAGGAAACAGACTGAGAAAGCAGAGAAAAAGTTTCTCCTGCAACCCGGTCAATTGGTGCTAGATGAACGAACGTCTCTCCACTTGCTCAGTTCTGAGAGATAAGTGTGTGTGAAAGCCGTACTTCACCTAGCTTGTTGGGAACACAAAGTTTCTTTTCAGTTGCAAACTCCATTCCATACATATATATGGGGAGGTACTAGCTCCAACTCGCTTTTACAGTGAAAACTGCAGGAACTTCAAACCGGCACTAGGAAACAGACTGAGAAAGCAGAGAAAAAGTGTCTCATGCAACCCGTTCCCTTGGTGCTAGATGAACGAACGTCTCTCCACTTGCTCAGTTCTGAGAGGTAAGTGTGTGTGAAAGCCGTCCTTCACCTAGCTTGTTGGGAACACAAAGTTTTTTTTCAGTTGCAAACTCCATTCCATACATATATATGGGGAGGTAGAAGCTCCAACTCGGTTTTCCAGAGAAAATTGCAGGAACTTCAACCCGGCACTTGGAAAAAGACTGGGAAAGCAGAGAAACAGTGTTTCCTGCAACCCGTTCCCTTGGTGCTAGATGAACGAACGTCTCTCCACTTGCTCAGTTCTGAGAGATAAGTGTGTCTGAAAGCCGTCCTTCACCTAGCTTGTTGGGAACACAAAGTTTCTTTTCAGTTGCAAACTCCATTCCATACATATATATGGGGAGGTAGAAGCTCCAACTCGGTTTTAAAGTGAAAACTGCTGGAACTTCAAACCGGCACTAGGAAACAGACTGAGAAAGCAGAGAAAAAGTGTCTCCTGCAACCCGTTCCCTTGGTGCTAGATGAACGAACGTCTCTCCACTTGCTCAGTTCTGAAGATAGGTGTGTGTGAAAGCCGTCCTTCAGCTAGCTTGTTGGGAACACAAAGTTTCTTTTCAGTTGCAAACTCCATTGCATACATATATATGGGGAGGTACTAGCTCCAACTCGGTTTTACAGTGAAAACTGCAGGAACTTCAAACCGGCACTAGGAAACAGACTGAGAAAGCAGAGAAAGAGTTTCTTCAGCAACCCTTTCCCTTGGTGCTACATGAACGAACGTCTCTCCACTTGCTCAGTTCTGAGAGATAAGTGTGTGTGAAAGCCGTACTTCACCTAGCTTGTTGGGAACACAAAGTTTCTTTTCAGTTGCAAACTCCATTCCATACATATATATGGGGAGGTACTAGCTCCAACTCGGTTTTACAGTGAAAACTGCAGGAACTTCAAACCGGCACTAGGAAACAGACTGAGAAAGCAGAGAAAAAGTGTCTCCTGCAACCCGTTCCCTTGGTGCTAGATGACCGAACGTCTCTCCACTTGCTCAGTTCTGAGAGAAAGTTGTGTGTGAAAGCCGTCCTTCACCTAGCTTGTTGGGAACACAAAGTTTCTTTTCAGTTGCAAACTCCATTCCATACATATATATGGGGAGGTAGAAGCTCCAACTCGGTTTTAAAGTGAAAACTGCTGGAACTTCAAACCGGCACTAGGAAACAGACTGAGAAAGCAGAGAAAAAGTGTCTCCTGCAACCCGTTCCCTTGGTGCTAGATGAACGAACGTCTCTCCACTTGCTCAGTTCTGAAGATAGGTGTGTGTGAAAGCCGTCCTTCAGCTAGCTTGTTGGGAACACAAAGTTTCTTTTCAGTTGCAAACTCCATTACATACATATATATGGGGAGGTACTAGCTCCAACTCGGTTTTACAGTGAAAACTGCAGGAACTTCAAACCGGCACTAGGAAACAGACTGAGAAAGCAGAGAAAGAGTTTCTTCAGCAACCCTTTCCCTTGGTGCTAGATGAACGAACGTCTCTCCACTTGCTCAGTTCTGAGAGATAAGTGTGTGTGAAAGCCGTACTTCACCTAGCTTGTTGGGAACACAAAGTTTCTTTTCAGTTGCAAACTCCATTCCATACATATATATGGGGAGGTACTAGCTCCAACTCGGTTTTACAGTGAAAACTGCAGGAACTTCAAACCGGCACTAGGAAACAGACTGAGAAAGCAGAGAAAAAGTGTCTCCTGCAACCCGTTCCCTTGGTGCTAGATGACCGAACGTCTCTCCACTTGCTCAGTTCTGAGAGAAAGTTGTGTGTGAAAGCCGTCCTTCACCTAGCTTGTTGGGAACACAAAGTTTCTTTTCAGTTGCAAACTCCATTCCATACATATATATGGGGAGGTAGAAGCTCCAAATCGGTTTTACAGTGAAAACTGCAGGAACTTCAAACCGGCACTAGGAAACAGACTGAGAAAGCAGAGAAAAAGTGTCTCCTGCAACCCGTTCCCTTGGTGCTAGATGAAAGAACGTCTCTCCACTTGCTCAGTTCTGAGAGATATGTGTGTGTGAAAGCCGTCCTTCACCTAGCTTGTTGGGAACACAAAGTTTCTTTTCAGTTGCAAACTCCATTCCATACATATATATGGGGAGGTAGAAGCTCCAACTCGGTTTTGCAGAGAAAATTGCAGGAACTTCAACCCGGCACTTGGAAAAAGACTGGGAAAGCAGAGAAACAGTGTTTCCTGTAACCCGTTCCCTTGGTGCTAGATGAACGAACGTCTCTCCACTTGCTCAGTTCTGAGAGATATGTGTGTCTGAAAGCCGTCCTTCACCTAGCTTGTTGGGAACACAAAGTTTCTTTTCAGGTGCAAACTCCATTCCATACATATATATGGGGAGGTACTAGCTCCAACTCGGTTTTACAGTGAAAACTGCAGGAACTTCAAACCGGCACTAGGAAACAGACTGAGAAAGCAGAGAAAAAGTGTCTCCTGCAACCCGTTCCCTTGGTGCTAGATGAACGAACGTCTCTCCACTTGCTCAGTTCTGAGAGATAGGTGTGTGTGAAAGCCGTCCTTCACCTAGCTTGTTGGGAACACAAAGTTTCTTTTCATTTGCAAACTCCATTCCATACATATATATGGGGAGGTACTAGCTCCAACTCGGTTTTACAGTGAAAACTGCAGGAACTTCAAACCGGCACTAGGAAACAGACTGAGAAAGCAGAGAAAAAGTGTCTCCTGCAACCCGTTCCCTTGGTGCTAGATGACCGAACGTCTCTCCACTTGCTCAGTTCTGAGAGAAAGTTGTGTGTGAAAGCCGTCCTTCACCTAGCTTGTTGGGAACACAAAGTTTCTTTTCAGTTGCAAACTCCATTCCATACATATATATGGGGAGGTAGAAGCTCCAAATCGGTTTTACAGTGAAAACTGCAGGAACTTCAAACCGGCACTAGGAAACAGACTGAGAAAGCAGAGAAAAAGTGTCTCCTGCAACCCGTTCCCTTGGTGCTAGATGAACGAACGTCTCTCCACTTGCTCAGTTCTGAGAGATATGTGTGTGTGAAAGCCGTCCTTCACCTAGCTTGTTGGGAACACAAAGTTTCTTTTCAGTTGCAAACTCCATTCCATACATATATATGGGGAGGTAGAAGCTCCAACTCGGTTTTACAGTGAAAACTGCAAGGAACATCAAACCGGCACTAGGAAACAGACTGAGAAAGAAGAGAAAAAGTGTCTCCTGCAACCCGTTCCCTTGGTGCTAGATGAACGAACGTCTCTCCACATGCTCAGTTCTGAGAGATAAGTGTGTGTGAAAGCCGTCCTTCACCTAGCTTGTTGGGAACACAAAGTTTCTTTTCAGTTGCAAACTCCATTCCATACATATATATGGGGAGGTACAAGCTCCAACTCGGTTTTACAGTGAAAACTGCAGGAACTTCAAACCGGCACTAGGAAACAGACTGAGAAAGCAGAGAAATAGTGTCTCCTGCATCCCGTTCCCTTGGTGCTAGATGAACGAACGTCTCTCCACTTGCTCATTTCTGAGAGATAAGTGTGTGTGAAAGCCGCCCTTCACCTAGCTTGTTGGGAACACAAAGTTTTTTTCAGTTGCAAACTCCATTCCATACATATATATGGGGAGGTAGAAGCTCCAACTCGGTTTTGCAGAGAAAATTGCAGGAACTTCAACCCGGCACTTGGAAACAGCCTGGGAAAGCAGAGAAACAGTGTTTCCTGCAAACCGTTACCTTGGTGCTAGATGAACGAACGTCTCTCCTCTTGCTCAGTTCTGAGAGATAGGTGTGTCTGAAAGCCGCCTTCACCTAGCTTGTTGGGAACACAAAGTTTCTTTTCAGTTGCAAACTCCATTCCATACATATATATGGGGAGGTAGAAGCTCCAACTCGCTTTTACAGTGAAAACCGCCGTAACTTCAACCCGGCACTAGAAAACAGACTGAGAAAGCAGAGAAAAAGTGTCTCCTGCAACCGGTTCCCTTGGTGCTAGATGAACGAACGTCTCTCCACTTGCTCAGTTCTGAAGATAGGTGTGTGTGAAAGCCGTCCTTCACCTAGCTTGTTGGAAACACAAAGTTTCTTTTCAGTTGCAAACTCCATTCCATACATATATATGGGCAGGTACTAGCTCCAACTCGGTTTTACAGTGAAAACTGCAGGAACTTCAAACCGGCACTAGGAAACAGACTGAGAAAGCAGAGAAAAAGTATCTCCTGCAACCCGTTCCCTTGGTGCTAGATGAACGAACCTCTCTCCACTTGCTCAGTTCTGAGAGATATGTGTGTGTGAAAGCCGTCCTTCACCTAGCTTGTTGGGAACACAAAGATTATTTTCAGTTGCAAACTCCATTCCATACATATATATGGGGAGGTAGAAGCTCCAACTCGGTTTTACAGTGAAAACTGCAGGAACTTCAAACCGGCACTAGGAAAAAGACTGAGAAAGCAGAGAAAAAGTGTCCCCTGCAACCCGTTCCCTTGGTGCTAGATGAACGAACGTCTCTCCACTTGCTCAGTTCTGAGAGATAAGTGTGTGTGAAAGCCGTCCTTCACCTAGCTTGTTGGGAACACAAAGTTTCTTTTCAGTTGCAAACTCCATTCCTTACATATATATGGGGAGGTAGAAGCTCCAACTCGGTTTTACAGTGAAAACTGAAGGATCATCAAACAGGCACTAGGAAACAGTCTGAGAAAGCAGAGAAAAAGTGTCTCCTGCAACCCGTTCCCTTGGTGCTAGATGAACGAACGTCTCTCCACCTGCTCAGTTCTGAGAGATAAGTGTGTGTGAAAGCCGTCCTTCAGCTAGCTTGTTGGGAACACAAAGTTTCTTTTCAGTTGCAAATTCCATTCCATACATATATATGGGTAGGTAGAAGCTCCAACACGGTTTTACAGTGAAAACTGCAGGAACTTCAAACCGGCACTAGGAAACAGACTGAGAAAGCAGAGAAAAAGTGTCTCCTGCAACCCGTTCCCTTGGTGCTAGATGAACGAACGTCTCTCCACTTGCTCAGTTCTGAGAGATAAGTGGGTGTGAAAGCCGTCCTTCACCTAGCTTGTTGGGAACACAAAGTTTCTTTTCAGTTGCAAACTCCATTCCATACATATATATGGGGAGGTAGAAGCTCCAACTCGGTTTTACAGTGAAAACTGCAGGAACTTCAAACCGGCACTAGGAAACAGACTGAGAAAGCAGAGAAAAAGTGTCTCCTGCAACCCGTTCCCTTGGTGCTAGATGAACGAACGTCTCTCCACTTGCTCAGTTCTGAGAGATAAGTGTGTGTGAAAGCCGTCCTTCAGCTAGCTTGTTGGGAACACAAAGTTTCTTTTCAGTTGCAAATTCCAATCCATACATATATATGGGGAGGTAGAAGCTCCAACACGGTTTTACAGTGAAAACTGCAGGAACTTCAAACCGGCACTAGGAAACAGACTGAGAAAGAAGAGAAAAAGTGTCTCCTGCAACCCGTTCCCTTGGTGCTAGATGAACGAACGTCTCTCCACTTGCTCAGTTCTGAGAGATAAGTGTTTGTGAAAGCCGTCCTTCACCTAGCTTGTTGGGAACACAAAGTTTCTTTTCAGTTGCAAACTCCATTCCATACATATATATGGGGAGGTAGAAGCTCCAACTCGGTTTTACAGTGAAAACTGCAGGAACTTCAAACCGGCACTAGGAAACAGACTGAGAAAGCAGAGAAAAAGTGTCTCCTGCAACCCGTTCCCTTGGTGCTAGATGAACGAACGTCTCTCCACTTGCTCAGTTCTGAAGATAGGTGTTTGTGAAAGCCGTCCTTCAGCTAGCTTGTTGGGAACACAAAGTTTCTTTTCAGTTGCAAACTCCATTGCATACATATATATGGGGAGGTACTAGCTCCAACTCGGTTTTACAGTGAAAACTGCAGGAACTTCAAACCGGCACTAGGAAACAGACTGAGAAAGCAGAGAAAAAGTGTCTCCTGCCACCCGTTCCCTTGGTGCTAGATGAACGAACGTCTCTCCACTTGCTCAGTTCTGAGAGATAATTGTGTGTGAAAGCCGTCCTTCACCTAGCTTGTTGGGAACACAAAGTTTCTTTTCAGTTGCAAACTCCATTCCATACATATATATGGGGAGGTAGAAGCTCCAACACGGTTTTACAGTGAAAACTGCAAGGAACTTCAAACCGGCACTAGGAAACAGACTGAGAAAGAAGAGAAAAAGTTTCTCCTGCAACCCGTTCCCTTCGTGCTAGATGAACGAACGTCTCTCCACTTGCTCAGTTCTAAGAGATAAGTGTGTGTGAAAGCCGTCCTTCAACTAGCTTGTTGGGAACACAAAGTTTCTTTTCAGTTGCAAACTCCATTCCATACATATATATGGGGAGGTACTAGCTCCAACTCGATTTTACAGTGAAAACTGCAGGAACTTCAAACCGGCACTAGGAAACAGACTGAGAAAGCAGAGAAAAAGGGTCTCCTGCAACCCGTTCCCTTGGTGCTAGATGAACGAACGTCTCTCCACTTGCTCAGTTCTGAGAGATATGTGTGTGTGAAGCCGTCATTCACCTAGCTTGTTGGGAACACAAAGTTTCTTTTCAGTTGCAAACTCCATTCCATACATATATATGGGGAGGTAGAAGCTCCAACTCGGTTTTACAGTGAAAACTGCAGGAACTTCAAACCGGCACTAGGAAACAGACTGAGAAAGCAGAGAAAAAGTGTCTCCTGCCACCCGTTCCCTTGGTTCTAGATGAACGAACGTCTCTCCACTTGCTCAGTTCTGAGAGATAGGTGTGTGTGAAAGCCGTCCTTCACCTAGCTTGTTGGGAACACAAAGTTTCTTTTCAGTTGCAAACTCCATTCCATACATATATATGGGGAGGTACTAGCTCCAACTCGGTTTTACAGTGAAAACTGCAGGAACTTCAAACCGGCACTAGGAAACAGACTGAGAAAGCAGAGAAAAAGTGTCTCCTGCAACCCGTTCCCTTGGTGCTAGATGAACGAACGTCTCTCCACTTGCTCAGTTCTGAGAGATAATTGTGTGTGAAAGCCGTCCTTCACCTAGCTTGTTGGGAACACAAAGTTTCTTTTCAGTTGCAAACTCCATTCCATACATATATATGGGGAGGTACTAGCTCCAACTCGGTTTTACAGTGAAAACTGCAGGAACTTCAAACCGGCACTAGGAAACAGACTGAGAAAGCAGAGAAATAGTGTCTCCTGCAACCCGTTCCCTTGGTGCTAGATGAACGAACGTCTCTCCACTTGCTCTGTTCTGAGAGATAGGTGTGTCTGAAAGCCGTCCTTCACCTAGCTTGTTGGGAAAACAAAGTTTCTTTTCAGTTGCAAACTACATTCCATACATATATATGGGGAGGTAGAAGCTCCAACTCGCTTTTACAGTGAAAACTGCCGGAACTTCAACCCGGCACTAGGAAACAGACTGAGAAAGCAGAGAAAAAGTGTCTCCTGCAACCCGTTCCCTTGGTGCTAGATGAACGAACGTCTCTCCACTTGCTCAGTTCTGAGAGATAGGTGTGTGTGAAAGCCGTCCTTCACATAGCTTGTTGGGAACACAAAGTTTCTTTTCAGTTGCAAACTCCATTCCATACATATATATGGGGAGGTAGAAGCTCCAACTCGGTTTTACAGTGAAAACTGCAGGAACTTCAAACCGGCACTAGGAAACAGACTGAGAAAGCAGAGAAAAAGTTTCTCCTGCAACCCGTTCCCTTGGTGCTAGATGAACGAACGTCTCTCCACTTGCTCATTTCTGGGAGATAAGTGTGTGTGAAAGCCGTCCTTCACCTAGCTTGTTGGGAACACAAAGTTTCTTTTCAGTTGCAAACTCCATTCCATACATATATATGGGGAGGTACTAGCTCCAACTCTGTTTTACAGTGAAAACTGCAGTAACTTCAAACCGGCACTAGGAAACAGACTGAGAAAGCAGAGAAATAGTGTCTCCTGCAACCCGTTCCCTTGGTGCTAGATGAACGAACGTCTCTCCACTTGCTCAGTTCTGAGAGATAGGTGTGTCTGAAAGCCGTCCTTCACCTAGCTTGTTGGGAACACAAAGATTCTTTTCAGTTGCAAACTACATTCCATACATATATATGGGGAGGTAGAAGCTCCAACTCGCTTTTACAGTGAAAACTGCCGGAACTTCAACCCGGCACTAGGAAACAGACTGAGAAAGCAGAGAAAAAGTGTCTCCTGCAACCCGTTCCCTTGGTGCTAGATGAACGAACGTCTCTCCACTTGCTCAGTTCTGAGAGATAGGTGTGTGTGAAAGCCGTCCTTCACATAGCTTGTTGGGAACACAAAGTTTCTTTTCAGTTGCAAACTCCATTCCATACATATATATGGGGAGGTAGAAGCTCCAACTCGGTTTTACAGTGAAAACTGCAGGAACTTCAAACCGGCACTAGGAAACAGACTGAGAAAGCAGAGAAAAAGTTTCTCCTGCAACCCGTTCCCTTGGTGCTAGATGAACGAACGTCTCTCCACTTGCTCATTTCTGGGAGATAAGTGTGTGTGAAAGCCGTCCTTCACCTAGCTTGTTGGGAACACAAAGTTTCTTTTCAGTTGCAAACTCCATTCCATACATATATATGGGGAGGTACTAGCTCCAACTCTGTTTTACAGTGAAAACTGCAGTAACTTCAAACCGGCACTAGGAAACAGACTGAGAAAGCAGAGAAATAGTGTCTCCTGCAAACCGTTCCCTTGGTGCTAGATGAACGAACGTCTCTCCACTTGCTCAGTTCTGAGAGATAGGTGTGTCTGAAAGCCGTCCTTCACCTAGCTTGTTGGGAACACAAAGATTCTTTTCAGTTGCAAACTACATTCCATACATATATATGGGGAGGTAGAAGCTCCAACTCGCTTTTACAGTGAAAACTGCCGGAACTTCAACCCGGCACTAGGAAACAGACTGAGAAAGCAGAGAAAAAGTGTCTCCTGCAACCCGTTCCCTTGGTGCTAGATGAACGAACGTCTCTCCACTTGCTCAGTTCTGAGAGATAGGTGTGTGTGAAAGCCGTCCTTCAAATAGCTTGTTGGGAACACAAAGTTTCTTTTCAGTTGCAAACTCCATTCCATACATATATATGGGGAGGTAGAAGCTCCAACTCGGATTTACAGTGAAAACTGCAGGAACTTCAAACCGGCACGAGGAAACAGACTGAGAAAGAAGAGAAAAAGTGTCTCCTGCAACCCGTTCCCTTGGTGCTAGATGAACGAACGTCTCTCCAATTGCTCAGTTCTGAGAAATAAGTGTGTGTGAAAGCCGTCCTTCACCTAGCTTTTTGGGAACACAAAGTTTCTTTTCAGTTGCAAATTCCATTCCATACATATATATGGGGAGGTAGAAGCTCCAACACGGTTTTACAGTGAAAACTGCAGGAACTTCAAACCGGCACTAGGAAACAGACTGAGAAAAAAGAGAAAAAGTGTCTCCTGCAACCCGTTCCCTTCGTGCTAGATGAACGAACGTCTCTCCACTTGCTAAGTTCTGAGAGATAAGTGTGTGTGAAAGCCGTCCTTCACCTAGCTTGTTGGGAACACAAAGTTTCTTTTCAGTTGCAAACTCCATTCCATACATATATATGGGGAGGTAGAAGCTCCAACCCGGATTTACAGTGAAAACTGCAGGAACTTCAAACCGGCACGAGGAAACAGACTGAGAAAGAAGAGAAAAAGTGTCTCCTGCAACCCGTTCCCTTGGTGCTAGATGAACGAACGTCTCTCCAATTGCTCAGTTCTGAGAAATAAGTGTGTGTGAAAGCCGTCCTTCACCTAGCTTGTTGGGAACACAAAGTTTCTTTTCAGTTGCAAATTCCATTCCATACATATATATGGGGAGGTAGAAGCTCCAACTCGGTTTTACAGTGAAAACTGCAGGAACTTCAAACCGGCACTAGGAAACAGACTGAGAAAAAAGAGAAAAAGTGTCTCCTGCAACCCGTTCCCTTGGTGCTAGATGAACGAACGTCTCTCCACTTGCTCATTTCTGAGAGATAAGTGTGTGTGAAAGCCGTCCTTCACCTAGCTTGTTGGGAACACAAAGTTTCTTTTCAGTGGCAAACTCCATTCCATACATATATATGGGGAGGTACTAGCTCCAACTCGGTTTTACAGTGAAAACTGCAGGAACTTCAAACCGGCACTAGGAAACAGACTGAGAAAGCAGAGAAAAAGTGTCTCCTGCAACCGGTTCCCTTGGTGCTAGATGAATGAACGTCTCTCCACTTGCTAAGTTCTGAGAGATAATGGTGTGTGAAAGCCGTCCTTCACCTAGCTTGTTGGGAACACAAAGTTTCTTTTAAGTTGCAAACTCCATTCCATACATATATATGGGGAGGTACTAGCTCCAACTCGGTTTTACAGTGAAAACTGCAGGAACTTCAAACCGGCACTAGGAAACAGACTGAGAAAACAGAGAAAAAGTGTCTCCTGCAACCCGTTCCCTTGGTGCTAGATGAACGAACGTCTCACCACTTGCTCAGTTCCGAGAGATAAGTGTGTGTGAAATTCGTCCTTCAACTAGCTTGTTGGGAACACAAAGTTTCTTTTCAGTTGCAAACTCCATTCCATACATATATATGGGGAGGTATTAACTCCAACATTGTTTGACAGTGAAAACTGCAGGAACTTCAAACCGGCACTAGGAAACAGACTGAGAAAGCAGAGAAAAAGTGTCTCCTGCATCCCGTTCCCTTGGTGCTAGATGAACGAACGTCTCTCCACTTTCCAGTTCTGAGAGATAAGTGTGTGTGAAAGCCTTCCTTAACCTAGCTTGTAGGGAACACAAAGTTTCTTTTCAGTTGCAAACTCCATTCCATACATATATATGGGGAGGTACTAGCTCCAACTCGGTTTTACAGTGAAAACTGCAGGAACTTCAAACCGGCACTAGGAAACAGACTGAGAAAGCAGAGAAAAAGTGTCTCCTGCAACCCGTTCCCTTGGTGCTAGATGAACGAACGTCTCTCCACTTGCTCAGTTCTGAGAGATAAGTGTGTGTGAAAGCCGTCCTTCACCTAGCTTGTTGGGAACACAAAGTTTCTTTTCAGTTGCAAACTCCATTCCATACATATATATGGGGAGGTAGAAGCTCCAACTCGGTTTTGCAGAGAAAATTGCAGGAACTTCAACCCGGCACTTGGAAACAGTCTGGGAAAGCAGAGAAACAGTGTTTCCTGCAACCCGTTCCCTTGGTGCTAGATGAACGAACGTCTCTCCACTTGCTCAGTTCTGAGAGATAGGTGTGTCTGAAAGCCGTCCTTCACCTAGCTTGTTGGGAACACAAAGTTTCTTTTCAGTTGCAAACTCCATTCCATACATATATATGGGGAGGTACAAGCTCCAACTCGGTTTTACAGTGAAAACTGCAGGAACTTCAAACCGGCACTAGGAAACAGACTGAGAAAGCAGAGAAAAAGTGTCTCTTGCAACCCGTTCCCTTGGTGCTAGATGAACGAACGTCTCTCCACTTGCTCAGTTCTGAGAGATAGTTTTGTGTGAAAGCCGTCCTTCACCTAGCTTGTTGGGAACACAAAGTTTCTTTTCAGTTGCAAACTCCATTCCATACATATATATGGGGAGGTAGAAGCTCCAACCCGGTTTTACAGTGAAAACTGCAGGAACTTCAAACCGGAACTAGGAAACAGACTGAGAAAGCAGAGAAAAAGTGTCTCCTGCAACCCATTCCATTTGTGCTAGATGAACGAACGTCTCTCCACTTGCTCAGTTCTGAGAAATAGGTGTGTGTGAAAGCCGTCCTTCACCTAGCTTGTTGGGAACACAAAGTTTCTTTTCAGTTGCAAACTCCATTCCATACGTATATATGGGGAGGTAGAAGCTCCAACTCGGTTTTACAGTGAAAACTGCAGGAACTTCAAACCGGCACTAGGAAACAGACTGAGAAAGCAGAGAAAAAGTGTCTCCTGCAACCCGTTCCCTTGGTGCTAGATGAACGAACGTCTCTCCACTTGCTCAGTTCTGAGAGATAAATGTGTGTGAAAGCCGTCCTTAACCTAGCTTGTAGGGGTCACAAAGTTTCTTTTCAGTTGCAAACTCCATTCCATACATATATATGGGGAGGTAGAAGCTCCAACTCGGTTTTGCAGAGAAAACTGCAGGAACTTCAACCCGGCACTTGGAAACAGACTGGGAAAGCAGAGAAACAGTGTTTCCTGCAACCCGTTCCCTTGGTGCTAGATGAACGAACGTCTCTCCACTTGCTCAGTTCTGAGAGATAAGTGTGTGTGAAAGCCGTCATTCACCTAGCATGTTGGGAACACAAAGTTTCTTTTCAGTTGCAAACTCCATTCCATACATATATATGGGGAGGTACTAGCTCCAACTCGCTTTTAAAGTGAAAACTGCCTTAACTTCAACCCGGCACTAGGAAACAGATTGAGAAAGCAGAGGAAAAGTGTCTCCTGCAACCCGTTCCTTTGGTGCTAGATGAACGAACGTCTCTCCACTTGCTCAGTTCTGAGAGATAAGTGTGTGTGAAAGCCGTCCTTCACCTAGCTTGTTGGGAACACAAAGTTTCTTTTCAGTTGCAAACTCCATTCCATACATATATATGGGGAGGTACTAGCTCCAACTCGATTTTACAGTGAAAACTGCAGGAACTTCAAACCGGCACGAGGAAACAGACTGAGAAAGCAGAGAAAAAGTGTCTCCTGCAACCCGTTCCCTTGGTGCTAGATGAACGAACGTCTCTCCACTTGCTCAGTTCTGAGAGATAAGTGTGTGTGAAAGCCGTCCTTCACCTAGATTGTTGGGAACACAAAGTTTCTTTTCAGTTGCAAACTCCATTCCATACATATATATGGGGAGGTAGAAGCTCCAACTCGGTTTTACAGTGAAAACTGCAGGAACTTCAAACCGGCACTAGGAAACAGACTGAGAAAGCAGAGAAAAAGTGTCTACTGCAACCCGTTCCCTAGGTGCTAGATGAACGAACGTCTCTCCACTTGCTCATTTCTGAGAGATAAGTGTGTGTGAAAGCCGTCCTTCACCTAGCTTGTTGGGAACACAAAGTTTCTTTTCAGTTCAAATACCATTCCATACATATATATGGGGAGGTAGAAGCTCCAACACGGTTTTACAGTGAAAACTGCAGGAACTTCAAACCGGCCCTAGGAAACAGACTTAGAAAGCAGAGAAAAAGTGTCTCCTGCAACCCGTTCTCTTGGTTCTAGATGAACGAACGTCTCTCCACTTGCTCAGTTCTGAGAGAAAATGTGTGTGAAAGCCGTCCTTCACATAGCTTGTTGGGAACACAAAGTTTCTTTTCAGTTGCAAACTCCATTCCATACATATATATGGGGAGGTAGAAGCTCCAACTCGGTTTTACAGTGAAAACTGCAGGAACTTCAAACCGGCACTAGGAAACAGACTGAGAAAGCAGAGAAAAAGTGTCTCCTGCAACCCGTTCCCTTGGTGCTAGATGAACGAACGTCTCTCCACTTGCTCAGTTCTGAGAGATAAGTGTGTGTGAAAGCCGTCCTTCACCTAGATTGTTGGGAACACAAAGTTTCTTTTCAGTTGCAAACTCCATTCCATACATATATATGGGGAGGTAGAAGCTCCAACTCGTTTTTACAGTGAAAACTGCAGGAACTTCAAACCGGCACTAGGAAACAGACTGAGAAAGCAGAGAAAAAGTGTCTACTGCAACCCGTTCCCTAGGTGCTAGATGAACGAACGTCTCTCCACTTGCTCAGTTCTGAGAGATAAGTGTGTGTGAAAGCCGTCCTTCACCTAGCTTGTTGGGAACACAAAGTTTCTTTTCAGTTCAAATACCATTCCATACATATATATGGGGAGGTAGAAGCTCCAACACGGTTTTACAGTGAAAACTGCAGGAACTTCAAACCGGCCCTAGGAAACAGACGTAGAAAGCAGAGAAAAAGTGTCTCCTGCAACCCGTTCTCTTGGTTCTAGATGAACGAACGTCTCTCCACTTGCTCAGTTCTGAGAGAAAATGTGTGTGAAAGCCGTCCTTCACCTAGCTTGTTGGGAACACAAAGTTTCTTTTCAGTTGCAAACTCCATTCCATACATATATATGGGGAGGTAGAAGCTCCAACTCGGTTTTACAGTGAAAACTGCAGGAACTTCAAACCGGCACTAGGAAAAAGACTGAGAAAGCAGAGAAAAAGTGTCTCCTGCAACCCGTTCCCTTGGTGCTAGATGAACGAACGTCTCTCCACTTGCTCAGTTCTGAGAGATAAGTGTGTGTGAAAGCCGTCCTTCACCTAGCTTGTTGGGAACACAAAGTTTCTTTTCAGTTGCAAACTCCATTCCATACATATATATGGGGAGGTACTAGCTCCAACTCGGTTTTACAGTGAAAACTGCAGTAAATTCAAACCGGCACTAGGAAACAGACTGAGAAAGCAGAGAAAAAGTGTCTCCTGCAACCCGTTCCTTTGGTGCTAGATGAACGAACGTCTCTCCACTTGCTCATTTCTGAGAGATAGGTGTGTCTGAAAGCCGTCCTTCACCTAGCTTGTTGGGATCACAAAGTTTCTATTCAGTTGCAAACTCCATTCCATACATATATATGGGGAGGTAGAAGCTCCAACTCGCTTTTAAAGTGAAAACTGCCGGAACTTCAACGCGGCACTAGGAAAAAGACTGAGAAAGCAGAGAAAAAGTGTCTCCTGCAACCCGTTCCCTTGGTGCTAGATGAACGAACGTCTCTCCACTTGCTCAGTTCTGAGAGATATGTGTGTGTGAAAGCCGTCTTTCACCTAGCTTGTTGGGAACACAAAGTTTCTTTTCAGTTGCAAACTCCATTCCATACATATATATGGGTAGGTACTAGCTCCAACACGGTTTTACAGTGAAAACTGCAGGAACTTCAAACCTGTACTAGGAAAAAGACTGAGAAAGCAGAGAAAAAGTGTCTCCTGCAACCCGTTCCCTTGGTGCTAGATGAACCAACGTCTCTCCACTTGCTCAGTTCTGAGAGATAAGTGTGTGTAAGCCGTCCTTCACCTAGCTTGTTGGGAACACAAAATTTCTTTTCAGTTGCAAACTGCATTCCATACATATATATGGGGAGGTAGAAGCTCCAACTCGGTTTTACAGTGAAAACTGCAGGAACTTCAAACCGGCCCTAGGAAACAGACTGAGAAAGCAGAGAAAAAGTGTCTCCTGCAGCCCGTTCTCTTGGTTCTAGATGAACGAACGTCTCTCCACTTGCTCAGTTCTGAGAGAAAGTGTGTGTGAAAGCCGTCCTTCAACTAGCTTGTTGGGAACACAAAGTTTCTTTTCAGTTGCAAACTCCATTCCATAAATATATATGGGGAGGTACTAGCTCCAACTCGGTTTTACAGTGAAAACTGCAGTAAATTCAAACCGGCACTAGGAAACAGACTGAGAAAGCAGAGAAAATGTGTCTCCTGCAAAACGTTCCTTTGGTGCTAGATGAACGAACGTCTCTCCACTTGCTCAGTTCTGAGAGATATGTGTGTCTGAAAGCCGTCCTTCACCTAGCTTGTTGGGAACACAAAGTTTCTATTCAGTTGCAAACTCCATTCCATACATATATATGGGGAGGTAGAAGCTCCAACTCGCTTTTAAAGTGAAAACTGCCGGAACTTCAACGCGGCACTAGGAAAAAGACTGAGAAAGCAGAGAAAAAGTGTCTCCTGCAACCCGTTCCCTTGGTGCTAGATGAACGAACGTCTCTCCACTTGCTCAGTTCTAAGAGATATGTGTGTGTGAAAGCCGTCTTTCACCTAGCTTGTTGGGAACACAAAGTTTCTTTTCAGTTGCAAACTCCATTCCATACGTATATATGGGGAGGTAGAAGCTCCAACTCGGTTTTACAGTGAAAACTGCAGGAACTTCAAACCGGCACTAGGAAACAGACTGAGAAAGCAGAGAAAAAGTGTCTCCTGCAACCCGTTCCCTTGGTGCTAGATGAACGAACGTCTCTCCACTTGCTCAGTTCTGAGAGATAAATGTGTGTGAAAGCCGTCCTTAACCTAGCTTGTAGGGGTCACAAAGTTTCTTTTCAGTTGCAAACTCCATTCCATACATATATATGGGGAGGTAGAAGCTCCAACTCGGTTTTGCAGAGAAAACTGCAGGAACTTCAACCCGGCACTTGGAAACAGACTGGGAAAGCAGAGAAACAGTGTTTCCTGCAACCCGTTCCCTTGGTGCTAGATGAACGAACGTCTCTCCACTTGCTCAGTTCTGAGAGATAAGTGTGTGTGAAAGCCGTCATTCACCTAGCATGTTGGGAACACAAAGTTTCTTTTCAGTTGCAAACTCCATTCCATACATATATATGGGGAGGTACTAGCTCCAACAAGCTTTTAAAGTGAAAACTGCCTTAACTTCAACCCGGCACTAGGAAACAGATTGAGAAAGCAGAGGAAAACTGTCTCCTGCAACCCGTTCCCTTGGTGCTAGATGAACGAACGTCTCTCCACTTGCTCAGTTCTGAGAGATAAGTGTGTGTGAAAGCCGTCCTTCACCTAGCTTGTTGGGAACACAAAGTTTCTTTTCAGTTGCAAACTCCATTCCATACATATATATGGGGAGGTACTAGCTCCAACTCGATTTTACAGTGAAAACTGCAGGAACTTCAAACCGGCACGAGGAAACAGACTGAGAAAGCAGAGAAAAAGTGTCTCCTGCAACCCGTTCCCTTGGTGCTAGATGAACGAACGTCTCTCCACTTGCTCAGTTCTGAGAGATAAGTGTGTGTGAAAGCCGCCCTTCACCTAGATTGTTGGGAACACAAAGTTTCTTTTCAGTTGCAAACTCCATTCCATACATATATATGGGGAGGTAGAAGCTCCAACTCGGTTTTACAGTGAAAACTGCAGGAACTTCAAACCGGCACTAGGAAACAGACTGAGAAAGCAGAGAAAAAGTGTCTACTGCAACCCGTTCCCTAGGTGCTAGATGAACGAACGTCTCTCCACTTGCTCATTTCTGAGAGATAAGTGTGTGTGAAAGCCGTCCTTCACCTAGCTTGTTGGGAACACAAAGTTTCTTTTCAGTTCAAATACCATTCCATACATATATATGGGGAGGTAGAAGCTCCAACACGGTTTTACAGTGAAAACTGCAGGAACTTCAAACCGGCCCTAGGAAACAGACTTAGAAAGCAGAGAAAAAGTGTCTCCTGCAACCCGTTCTCTTGGTTCTAGATGAACGAACGTCTCTCCACTTGCTCAGTTCTGAGAGAAAATGTGTGTGAAAGCCGTCCTTCACATAGCTTGTTGGGAACACAAAGTTTCTTTTCAGTTGCAAACTCCATTCCATACATATATATGGGGAGGTAGAAGCTCCAACTCGGTTTTACAGTGAAAACTGCAGGAACTTCAAACCGGCACTAGGAAACAGACTGAGAAAGCAGAGAAAAAGTGTCTCCTGCAACCCGTTCCCTTGGTGCTAGATGAACGAACGTCTCTCCACTTGCTCAGTTCTGAGAGATAAGTGTGTGTGAAAGCCGTCCTTCACCTAGATTGTTGGGAACACAAAGTTTCTTTTCAGTTGCAAACTCCATTCCATACATATATATGGGGAGGTAGAAGCTCCAACTCGTTTTTACAGTGAAAACTGCAGGAACTTCAAACCGGCACTAGGAAACAGACTGAGAAAGCAGAGAAAAAGTGTCTACTGCAACCCGTTCCCTAGGTGCTAGATGAACGAACGTCTCTCCACTTGCTCAGTTCTGAGAGATAAGTGTGTGTGAAAGCCGTCCTTCACCTAGCTTGTTGGGAACACAAAGTTTCTTTTCAGTTCAAATACCATTCCATACATATATATGGGGAGGTAGAAGCTCCAACACGGTTTTACAGTGAAAACTGCAGGAACTTCAAACCGGCCCTAGGAAACAGACGTAGAAAGCAGAGAAAAAGTGTCTCCTGCAACCCGTTCTCTTGGTTCTAGATGAACGAACGTCTCTCCACTTGCTCAGTTCTGAGAGAAAATGTGTGTGAAAGCCGTCCTTCACCTAGCTTGTTGGGAACACAAAGTTTCTTTTCAGTTGCAAACTCCATTCCATACATATATATGGGGAGGTAGAAGCTCCAACTCGGTTTTACAGTGAAAACTGCAGGAACTTCAAACCGGCACTAGGAAAAAGACTGAGAAAGCAGAGAAAAAGTGTCTCCTGCAACCCGTTCCCTTGGTGCTAGATGAACGAACGTCTCTCCACTTGCTCAGTTCTGAGAGATAAGTGTGTGTGAAAGCCGTCCTTCACCTAGCTTGTTGGGAACACAAAGTTTCTTTTCAGTTGCAAACTCCATTCCATACATATATATGGGAAGGTACTAGCTCCAACTCGGTTTTACAGTGAAAACTGCAGTAAATTCAAACCGGCACTAGGAAACAGACTGAGAAAGCAGAGAAAAAGTGTCTCCTGCAACCCGTTCCTTTGGTGCTAGATGAACGAACGTCTCTCCACTTGCTCATTTCTGAGAGATAGGTGTGTCTGAAAGCCGTCCTTCACCTAGCTTGTTGGGATCACAAAGTTTCTATTCAGTTGCAAACTCCATTCCATACATATATATGGGGAGGTAGAAGCTCCAACTCGCTTTTAAAGTGAAAACTGCCGGAACTTCAACGCGGCACTAGGAAAAAGACTGAGAAAGCAGAGAAAAAGTGTCTCCTGCAACCCGTTCCCTTGGTGCTAGATGAACGAACGTCTCTCCACTTGCTCAGTTCTGAGAGATATGTGTGTGTGAAAGCCGTCTTTCACCTAGCTTGTTGGGAACACAAAGTTTCTTTTCAGTTGCAAACTCCATTCCATACATATATATGGGTAGGTACTAGCTCCAACACGGTTTTACAGTGAAAACTGCAGGAACTTCAAACCTGTACTAGGAAACAGACTGAGAAAGCAGAGAAAAAGTGTCTCCTGCAACCCGTTCCCTTGGTGCTAGATGAACCAACGTCTCTCCACTTGCTCAGTTCTGAGAGATAAGTGTGTGTAAGCCGTCCTTCACCTAGCTTGTTGGGAACACAAAATTTCTTTTCAGTTGCAAACTGCATTCCATACATATATATGGGGAGGTAGAAGCTCCAACTCGGTTTTCCAGTGAAAACTGCAGGAACTTCAAACCGGCCCTAGGAAACAGACTGAGAAAGCAGAGAAAAAGTGTCTCCTGCAGCCCGTTCTCTTGGTTCTAGATGAACGAACGTCTCTCCACTTGCTCAGTTCTGAGAGAAAGTGTGTGTGAAAGCCGTCCTTCAACTAGCTTGTTGGGAACACAAAGTTTCTTTTCAGTTGCAAACTCCATTCCATAAATATATATGGGGAGGTACTAGCTCCAACTCGGTTTTACAGTGAAAACTGCAGTAAATTCAAACCGGCACTAGGAAACAGACTGAGAAAGCAGAGAAAATGTGTCTCCTGCAAAACGTTCCTTTGGTGCTAGATGAACGAACGTCTCTCCACTTGCTCAGTTCTGAGAGATAGGTGTGTCTGAAAGCCGTCCTTCACCTAGCTTGTTGGGAACACAAAGTTTCTATTCAGTTGCAAACTCCATTCCATACATATATATGGGGAGGTAGAAGCTCCAACTCGCTTTTAAAGTGAAAACTGCCGGAACTTCAACGCGGCACTAGGAAAAAGACTGAGAAAGCAGAGAAAAAGTGTCTCCTGCAACCCGTTCCCTTGGTGCTAGATGAACGAACGTCTCTCCACTTGCTCAGTTCTGAGAGATATGTGTGTGTGAAATCCGTCTTTCACCTAGCTTGTTGGGAACACAAAGTTTCTTTTCAGTTGCAAACTCCATTCCATACATATATATGGGTAGGTACTAGCTCCAACACGGTTTTACAGTGATAACTGCAGGAACTTCAAACCTGTACTAGGAAACAGACTGAGAAAGCAGAGAAAAAGTGTCTCCTGCAACCCGTTCCCTTGGTGCTAGATGAACCAACGTCTCTCCACTTGCTCAGTTCTGAGAGATAAGTGTGTGTAAGCCGTCCTTCACCTAGCTTGTTGGGAACACAAAGTTTCTTTTCAGTTGCAAACTGCATTCCATACATATATATGGGGAGGTAGAAGCTCCAACTCGGTTTTACAGTGAAAACTGCAGGAACTTCATACCGGCCCTAGGAAACAGACTGAGAAAGCAGAGAAAAAGTGTCTCCTGCAGCCCGTTCTCTTGGTTCTAGATGAACGAACGTCTCTCCACTTGCTCAGTTCTGAGAGAAAGTGTGTGTGAAAGCCGTCCTTCAACTAGCTTGTTGGGAACACAAAGTTTCTTTTCAGTTGCAAATTCCATTCCATACATATATATGGGGAGTTACTAGCTCCAACTCGGTTTTACAGTGAAAACTGCAGGAACTTCAAACCGGCACTAGGAAACAGACTGAGAAAGCAGAGAAAAAGTGTCTCCTGCAACCCGTTCCCTTGGTGCTATCTGAACGAACGTCTCTCCACTTGCTCAGTTCTGAGAGATAAGTGTGTGTGAAAGCCGTCCTTCACCTAGCTTGTTGGGAACACAAAGTTTCTTTTCAGTTGCAAACTCCATTCCATACATATATATGGGGAGGTAGAAGCTCCAACTCGGATTTACAGTGAAAACTGCAGGAACTTCAAACCGGCACTAGGAAACAGACTGAGAAAGCAGAGAAAAAGTGTCTCCTGCAACCCGTTCCCTTGGTGCTAGATGAACGAACGTCTCTCCACTTGCTCAGTTCTGAGAGATAATTGTGTGTGAAAGCCGTCCTTCACCTAGCTTGTTGGGAAAACAAAGTTTCTTTTCAGTTGCAAACTACATTCCATACATATATATGGGGAGGTAGAAGCTCCAACTCGCTTTTACAGTGAAAACTGCCGGAACTTCAACCCGGCACTAGGAAACAGACTGAGAAAGCAGAGAAAAAGTGTCTCCTGCAACCCGTTCCCTTGGTGCTAGATGAACGAACGTCTCTCCACTTGCTCAGTTCTGAGAGATAGGTGTGTGTGAAAGCCGTCCTTCACCTAGCTTGTTGGGAACACAAAGTTTCTTTTCAGTTGCAAACTCCATTCCATACATATATATGGGGAGGTAGAAGCTCCAACTCGGTTTTACAGTGAAAACTGCAGGAACTTCAAACCGGCACTAGGAAACAGACTGAGAAAGCAGAGAAAAAGTGTCTCCTGCAACCCGTTCCCTTGGTGCTAGATGAACGAACGTCTCTCCACTTGCTCATTTCTGAGAGATAAGTGTGTGTGAAAGCCGTCCTTCACCTAGCTTGTTGGGAACACAAAGTTTCTTTTCAGTTGCAAACTCCATTCCATACATATATATGGGGAGGTAGAAGCTCCAACTCGGATTTACAGTGAAAACTGCAGGAACTTCAAACCGGCACGAGGAAACAGACTGAGAAAGAAGAGAAAAAGTGTCTCCTGCAACCCGTTCCCTTGGTGCTAGATGAACGAACGTCTCTCCAATTGCTCAGTTCTGAGAAATAAGTGTGTGTGAAAGCCGTCCTTCACCTAGCTTGTTGGGAACACAAAGTTTCTTTTCAGTTGCAAATTCCATTCCATACATATATATGGGGAGGTAGAAGCTCCAACACGGTTTTACAGTGAAAACTGCAGGAACTTCAAACCGGCACTAGGAAACAGACTGAGAAAGAAGAGAAAAACTGTCTCCTGCAACCCGTTCCCTTGGTGCTAGATGAACGAACGTCTCTCCACTTGCTCATTTCTGAGAGATAAGTGTGTGTGAAAGCCGTCCTTCACCTAGCTTGTTGGGAACACAAAGTTTCTTTTCAGTTGCAAACTCCATTCCATACATATATATGGGGAGGTACTAGCTCCAACTCGGTTTTACAGTGAAAACTGCAGGAACTTCAAACCGGCACTAGGAAACAGACTGAGAAAGCAGAGAAAAAGTGTCTCCTGCAACCGGTTCCCTTGGTGCTAGATGAATGAACGTCTCTCAACTTGCTAAGTTCTGAGAGATAATTGTGTGTGAAAGCCGTCCTTCACCTAGCTTGTTGGGAACACAAAGTTTCTTTTAAGTTGCAAACTCCATTCCATACATATATATGGGGAGGTACTAGCTCCAACTCGGTTTTACAGTGAAAACTGCAGGAACTTCAAACCGGCACTAGGAAACAGACTGAGAAAACAGAGAAAAAGTGTCTCCTGCAACCCGTTCCCTTGGTGCTAGATGAACGAACGTCTCACCACTTGCTCAGTTCCGAGAGATAAGTGTGTGTGAAATTCGTCCTTCAACTAGCTTGTTGGGAACACAAAGTTTCTTTTCAGTTGCAAACTCCATTCCATACATATATATGGGGAGGTATTAACTCCAACATTGTTTGACAGTGAAAACTGCAGGAACTTCAAACCGGCACTAGGAAACAGACTGAGAAAGCAGAGAAAAAGTGTCTCCTGCATCCCGTTCCCTTGGTGCTAGATGAACGAACGTCTCTCCACTTTCCAGTTCTGAGAGATAAGTGTGTGTGAAAGCCGTCCTTAACCTAGCTTGTAGGGAACACAAAGTTTCTTTTCAGTTGCAAACTCCATTCCATACATATATATGGGGAGGTACTAGCTCCAACTCGGTTTTACAGTGAAAACTGCAGGAACTTCAAACCGGCACTAGGAAACAGACTGAGAAAGCAGAGAAAAAGTGTCTCCTGCAACCCGTTCCCTTGGTGCTAGATGAACGAACGTCTCTCCACTTGCTCAGTTCTGAGAGATAAGTGTGTGTGAAAGCCGTCCTTCACCTAGCTTGTTGGGAACACAAAGTTTCTTTTCAGTTGCAAACTCCATTCCATACATATATATGGGGAGGTAGAAGCTCCAACTCGGTTTTGCAGAGAAAATTGCAGGAACTTCAACCCGGCACTTGGAAACAGACTGGGAAAGCAGAGAAACAGTGTTTCCTGCAACCCGTTCCCTTGGTGCTAGATGAACGAACGTCTCTCCACTTGCTCAGTTCTGAGAGATAGGTGTGTCTGAAAGCCGTCCTTCACCTAGCTTGTTGGGAACACAAAGTTTCTTTTCAGTTGTAAACTCCATTCCATATATATATATGGGGAGGTACAAGCTCCAACTCTGTTTTACAGTGAAAACTGCAGGAACTTCAAACCGGCACTAGGAAACAGACTGAGAAAGCAGAGAAAAAGTGTCTCTTGCAACCCGTTCCCTTGGTGCTAGATGAACGAACGTCTCTCCACTTGCTCAGTTCTGAGAGATAGTTGTGTGTGAAAGCCGTCCTTCACCTAGCTTGTTGGGAACACAAAGTTTCTTTTCAGTTGCAAACTCCATTCCATACATATATATGGGGAGGTAGAAGCTCCAACCCGGTTTTACAGTGAAAACTGCAGGAACTTCAAACCGGAACTAGGAAACAGACTGAGAAAGCAGAGAAAAAGTGTCTCCTGCAACCCGTTCCCTTGGTGCTAGATGAACGAACGTCTCTCCACTTGCTCAGTTCTGAGAGATAAGTGTGTGTGAAAGCCGTCCTTCACCTAGCTTGTTGGGAACACAAAGTTTCTTTTCAGTTGCAAACTCCATTCCATACATATATATGGGGAGGTACTGGCTCCAACTCGGTTTTACAGTGAAAACTGCAGGAACTTCAAACCGGCACGAGGAAACAGACTGAGAAAGCAGAGAAAAAGTGTCTCCTGCAACCCGTTCCCTTGGTGCTAGATGAACGAACGTCTCTCCACTTGCTCATTTCTGAGGGATAAGTGTGTGTGAAAGCCATCGTTCACCTAGCTTGTTGGGAACACAAAGTTTCTTTTCAGTTCAAATACCATTCCATACATATATATGGGGAGGTAGAAGCTCCAACACGGTTTTACAGTGAAAACTGCAGGAACTTCAAACCGGCCCTAGGAAACAGACGGAGAAAGCAGAGAAAAAGTGTCTCCTGCAACCCGTTCTCTTGGTTCTAGATGAACGAACGTCTCTCCACTTACTCAGTTCTGAGAGAAAATGTGTGTGAAAGCCGTCCTTCACCTAGCTTGTTGGGAACACAAAGTTTCTTTTCAGTTGCAAGCTCCATTCCATACATATATATGGGGAGGTAGAAGCTCCAACACGGTTTTACAGTGAAAACTGCAGGAACTTCAAACCTGCACTAGGAAACAGACTGAGAAAGCAGAGAAAAAGTGTCTCCTGCAACCCGTTCCCTTGGTGCTAGATGAACCAACGTCTCTCCACTTGCTCAGTTCTGAGAGATAAGTGTGTGTAAGCCGTCCTTCACCTAGCTTGTTGGGAACACAAAGTTTCTTTTCAGTTGCAAACTGCATTCCATACATATATATGGGGAGGTAGAAGCTCCAACTCAGTTTTACAGTGAAAACGGCAGGAACTTCAAACCGGCCCTAGGAAACAGACTGAGAAAGCAGAGAAAAAGTGTCTCCTGCAACCCGTTCTCTTGGTTCTAGATGAACGAACGTCTCTCCACTTGCTCAGTTCTGAGAGAATGTGTGTGTGAAAGCCGTCCTTCAACTAGCTTGTTGGGAACACAAAGTTTCTTTTCAGTTGCAAACTCCATTCCATACATATATATGGGGAGTTACTAGCTCCAACTCGGTTTTACAGTGAAAACTGCAGGAACTTCAAACCGGCACTAGGAAACAGACTGAGAAAGCAGAGAAAAAGTGTCTCCTGCAACCCGTTCCCTTGGTGCTATCTGAACGAACGTCTCTCCACTTGCTCAGTACTGAGAGATAAGTGTGTGTGAAAGCCGTCCTTCATCTAGCTTGTTGGGAACACAAAGTTTCTTTTAAGTTGCAAACTCCGATCCATACATACATATGGGGAGGTACTAACTCCAACTCGGTTTTACAGTGAAAACTGCAGGAACTTCAAACCGGCACTAGGAAACAGACTGAGAAGCAGAGAAAAAGTGTCTCCTGCAACCGGTTCCCTTGGTGCTAGATGAATGAACGTCTCTCCACTTGCTAAGTTCTGAGAGATAATTGTGTGTGAAAGCCGTCCTTCACCTAGCTTGTTGGGAACACAAAGTTTCTTTTAAGTTGCAAACTCCATTCCATACATATATATGGGGAGGTACTAGCTCCAAATCGGTTTTACAGTGAAAACTGCAGGAACTTCAAACCGGCACTAGGAAACAGACTGAGAAAGAAGAGAAAAAGTGTCTCCTGCAACCCGTTCCCTTGGTGCTAGATGAACGAACGTCTCACCACTTGCTCAGTTCCGAGAGATTAGTGTGTGTGAAATCCGTCCTTCACCTAGCTTGTTGGGAACACAAAGTTTCTTTTCAGTTGCAAACTCCATTCCATACATATATATGGGGAGCTACTAGCTCCAACTCTGTTTGACAGTGAAAACTACAGGAACTTCAAACCGGCACTAGGAAACAGACTGAGAAAGCAGAGAAAAAGTGTCTCCTGCAACCCGTTCCCTTGGTGCTAGATGAACGAACGTCTCTCCACTTGCTCAGTTCTGAGAGATATGTGTGTGTGAAAGCCGTCCTTAACCTAGCTTGTTGGGAACACAAAGTTTCTTTTCAGTTGCAAACTCCATTCCATACATATATATGGGGAGGTACTAGCTCCAACTCGGTTTTACAGTGAAAACTGCAGGAACTTCAAACCGGCACTAGGAAACAGACTGAGAAAGCAGAGAAAAAGTGTCTCCTGCAACCCGTTCCCTTGGTGCTAGATGAACGAACGACTCTCCACTTGCTCAGTTCTGAGAGATAAGTGTGTGTGAAAGCCGTCTTCACCTAGCTTCTTGGGAACACAAAGTTTCTTTTCAGTTGCAAACTCCATTCCATACATATATATGGGGAGGTACTAGCTCCAAGAAGGTTTTACAGTGAAAACTGCAGGAACTTCAAACCGGCACTAGGAAACAGACTGAGAAAGCAGAGAAAAAGTGTCTCCTGCAACACGTTCCCTTGGTGCTAGATGAACGAACGTCTCTCCACTTGCTCAGTTCTGAGAGATAAGTGTGTGTGAAAGCCGTCCTTCAACTAGCTTGTTGGGAACACAAAGTTTCTTTTCAGTTGCAAACCCCATTCCATACATATATATGGGGAGGTAGAAGCTCCAACTCGGTTTTACAGTGAAAACTGCAGGAACTTCAAACCGGCACTAGGAAACAGACTGAGAAAGCAGAGAAAAATTGTCTCCTGCAACCCGTTCCCTTGGTGCTAGATGAACGAACGTCTCTCCACTTGCTCAGTTCTGAGAGATAAGTGTGTGTGAAAGCCGTCCTTCACCTAGCTTGTTGGGAACACAAAGTTTCTTTTCAGTTGCAAACTCCATTCCATACATATATATGGGGAGGTACTAGCTCCAACTCGGTTTTACAGTGAAAACTGCAGGAACTTCAAACCGGCACTAGGAAACAGACTGAGAAAGCAGAGAAAAAGTGTCTCCTGCAACACGTTCCCTTGGTGCTAGATGAACGAACGTCTCTCCACTTGCTCAGTTCTGAGAGATAAGTGTGTGTGAAAGCCGTCCTTCACCTAGCTTGTTGGGAACACAAAGTTTCTTTTCAGTTGCAAACTCCATTCCATACATATATATGGGGAGGTAGAAGCTCCAACTCGGTTTTACAGTGAAAACTGCAGGAACTTCAAACCGGCACTAGGAAACAGACTGAGAAAGCAGAGAAAAAGTGTCTCCTGCAACCCGTTCCCTTGGTGCTAGATGAACGAACGTCTCTCCACTTGCTCAGTTCTGAGAGATAAGTGTGTGTGAAAGCCGTCCTTCACCTAGCTTGTTGGGAACACAAAGTTTCTTTTCAGTTGCAAACTCCATTCCATACATATATATGGGGAGGTAGAAGCTCCAACTCGGTTTTGCAGAGAAAATTGCAGGAACTTCAACCCGGCACTTGGAAACAGACTGGGAAAGCAGAGAAACAGTGTTTCCTGCAACCCGTTCCCTTGGTGCTAGATGAACGAACGTCTCTCCACTTGCTCAGTTCTGAGAGATAGGTGTGTCTGAAAGCCGTCCTTCACCTAGCTTGTTGGGAACACAAAGTTTCTTTTCAGTTGTAAACTCCATTCCATATATATATATGGGGAGGTACAAGCTCCAACTCTGTTTTACAGTGAAAACTGCAGGAACTTCAAACCGGCACTAGGAAACAGACTGAGAAAGCAGAGAAAAAGTGTCTCTTGCAACCCGTTCCCTTGGTGCTAGATGAACGAACGTCTCTCCACTTGCTCAGTTCTGAGAGATAGTTGTGTGTGAAAGCCGTCCTTCACCTAGCTTGTTGGGAACACAAAGTTTCTTTTCAGTTGCAAACTCCATTCCATACATATATATGGGGAGGTAGAAGCTCCAACCCGGTTTTACAGTGAAAACTGCAGGAACTTCAAACCGGAACTAGGAAACAGACTGAGAAAGCAGAGAAAAAGTGTCTCCTGCAACCCGTTCCCTTGGTGCTAGATGAACGAACGTCTCTCCACTTGCTCAGTTCTGAGAGATAAATGTGTGTGAAAGCCGTCCTTAACCTAGCTTGTAGGGGTCACAAAGTTTCTTTTCAGTTGCAAACTCCATTCCATACATATATATGGGGAGGTAGAAGCTCCAACTCGGTTTTGCAGAGAAAACTGCAGGAACTTCAACCCGGCACTTGGAAACAGACTGGGAAAGCAGAGAAACAGTGTTTCCTGCAACCCGTTCCTTTGGTGCTAGGTGAACGAACGTCTCTCCACTTGCTCAGTTCTGAGAGATAAGTGTGTGTGAAAGCCGTCATTCACCTAGCTTGTTGGGAACACAAAGTTTCTTTTCAGTTGCAAACTCCATTCCATACATATATATGGGGAGGTACTAGCTCCAACTCGCTTTTAAAGTGAAAACTGCCGGAACTTCAACCCGGCACTAGGAAACAGACTGAGAAAGCAGAGGAAAAGTGTCTCCTGCAACCCGTTCCCTTGGTGCTAGATGAACGAACGTCTCTCCACTTGCTCAGTTCTGAGAGATAAGTGTGTGTGAAAGCCGTCCTTCACCTAGCTTGTTGGGAACACAAAGTTTCTTTTCAGTTGCAAACTCCATTCCATACATATATATGGGGAGGTACTGGCTCCAACTCGGTTTTACAGTGAAAACTGCAGGAACTTCAAACCGGCACGAGGAAACAGACTGAGAAAGCAGAGAAAAAGTGTCTCCTGCAACCCGTTCCCTTGGTGCTAGATGAACGAACGTCTCTCCACTTGCTCAGTTCTGAGAGATAAGTGTGTGTGAAAGCCGTCCTTCACCTAGATTGTTGGGAACACAAAGTTTCTTTTCAGTTGCAAACTCCATTCCATACATATATATGGGGAGGTAGAAGCTCCAACTCGGTTTTACAGTGAAAACTGCAGGAACTTCAAACCGGCACTAGGAAACAGACTGAGAAAGCAGAGAAAAAGTGTCTACTGCAACCCGTTCCCTAGGTGCTAGATGAACGAACGTCTCTCCACTTGCTCATTTCTGAGGGATAAGTGTGTGTGAAAGCCATCCTTCACCTAGCTTGTTGGGAACACAAAGTTTCTTTTCAGTTCAAATACCATTCCATACATATATATGGGGAGGTAGAAGCTCCAACACGGTTTTACAGTGAAAACTGCAGAAACTTCAAACCGGCCCTAGGAAACAGACGGAGAAAGCAGAGAAAAAGTGTCTCCTGCAACCCGTTCTCTTGGTTCTAGATGAACGAACGTCTCTCCACTTGCTCAGTTCTGAGAGAAAATGTGTGTGAAAGCCGTCCTTCACCTAGCTTGTTGGGAACACAAAGTTTCTTTTCAGTTGCAAGCTCCATTCCATACATATATATGGGGAGGTAGAAGCTCCAACACGGTTTTACAGTGAAAACTGCAGGAACTTCAAACCTGCACTAGGAAACAGACTGAGAAAGCAGAGAAAAAGTGTCTCCTGCAACCCGTTCCCTTGGTGCTAGATGAACCAACGTCTCTCCACTTGCTCAGTTCTGAGAGATAAGTGTGTGTAAGCCGTCCTTCACCTAGCTTGTTGGGAACACAAAGTTTCTTTTCAGTTGCAAACTGCATTCCATACATATATATGGGGAGGTAGAAGCTCCAACTCAGTTTTAC
The DNA here is from genome assembly GCF_048773025.1 of Camelus bactrianus. NCBI lineage: Eukaryota > Metazoa > Chordata > Mammalia > Artiodactyla > Camelidae > Camelus > Camelus bactrianus. Next base: position 135,404,862 of record NC_133539.1, on the reverse strand, counting down.
AGTGAAAACGGCAGGAACTTCAAACCGGCCCTAGGAAACAGACTGAGAAAGCAGAGAAAAAGTGTCTCCTGCAACCCGTTCTCTTGGTTCTAGATGAACGAACGTCTCTCCACTTGCTCAGTTCTGAGAGAAAGTGTGTGTGAAAGCCGTCCTTCAACTAGCTTGTTGGGAACACAAAGTTTCTTTTCAGTTGCAAACTCCATTCCATACATATATATGGGGAGTTACTAGCTCCAACTCGGTTTTACAGTGAAAACTGCAGGAACTTCAAACCGGCACTAGGAAACAGACTGAGAAAGCAGAGAAAAAGTGTCTCCTGCAACCCGTTCCCTTGGTGCTATCTGAACGAACGTCTCTCCACTTGCTCAGTACTGAGAGATAAGTGTGTGTGAAAGCCGTCCTTCATCTAGCTTGTTGGGAACACAAAGTTTCTTTTAAGTTGCAAACTCCGATCCATACATACATATGGGGAGGTACTAACTCCAACTCGGTTTTACAGTGAAAACTGCAGGAACTTCAAACCGGCACTAGGAAACAGACTGAGAAGCAGAGAAAAAGTGTCTCCTGCAACCGGTTCCCTTGGTGCTAGATGAATGAACGTCTCTCCACTTGCTAAGTTCTGAGAGATAATTGTGTGTGAAAGCCGTCCTTCAACTAGCTTGTTGGGAACACAAAGTTTCTTTTAAGTTGCAAACTCCATTCCATACATATATATGGGGAGGTACTAGCTCCAAATCGGTTTTACAGTGAAAACTGCAGGAACTTCAAACCGGCACTAGGAAACAGACTGATAAAGAAGAGAAAAAGTGTCTCCTGCAACCCGTTCCCTTGGTGCTAGATGAACGAACGTCTCACCACTTGCTCAGTTCCGAGGGATTAGTGTGTGTGAAATCCGTCCTTCACCTAGCTTGTTGGGAACACAAAGTTTCTTTTCAGTTGCAAACTCCATTCCATACATATATATGGGGAGCTACTAGCTCCAACTCTGTTTGACAGTGAAAACTACAGGAACTTCAAACCGGCACTAGGAAACAGACTGAGAAAGCAGAGAAAAAGTGTCTCCTGCAACCCGTTCCCTTGGTGCTAGATGAACGAACGTCTCTCCACTTGCTCAGTTCTGAGAGATATGTGTGTGTGAAAGCCGTCCTTAACCTAGCTTGTTGGGAACACAAAGTTTCTTTTCAGTTGCAAACTCCATTCCATACATATATATGGGGAGGTACTAGCTCCAACTCGGTTTTACAGTGAAAACTGCAGGAACTTCAAACCGGCACTAGGAAACAGACTGAGAAAGCAGAGAAAAAGTGTCTCCTGCAACCCGTTCCCTTGGTGCTAGATGAACGAACGACTCTCCACTTGCTCAGTTCTGAGAGATAAGTGTGTGTGAAAGCCGTCCTTCACCTAGCTTCTTGGGAACACAAAGTTTCTTTTCAGTTGCAAACTCCATTCCATACATATATATGGGGAGGTACTAGCTCCAAGAAGGTTTTACAGTGAAAACTGCAGGAACTTCAAACCGGCACTAGGAAACAGACTGAGAAAGCAGAGAAAAAGTGTCTCCTGCAACACGTTCCCTTGGTGCTAGATGAACGAACGTCTCTCCACTTGCTCAGTTCTGAGAGATAAGTGTGTGTGAAAGCCGTCCTTCAACTAGCTTGTTGGGAACACAAAGTTTCTTTTCAGTTGCAAACTCCATTCCATACATATATATGGGGAGGTAGAAGCTCCAACTCGGTTTTACAGTGAAAACTGCAGGAACTTCAAACCGGCACTAGGAAACAGACTGAGAAAGCAGAGAAAAATTGTCTCCTGCAACCCGTTCCCTTGGTGCTAGATGAACGAACGTCTCTCCACTTGCTCAGTTCTGAGAGATAAGTGTGTGTGAAAGCCGTCCTTCACCTAGCTTCTTGGGAACACAAAGTTTCTTTTCAGTTGCAAACTCCATTCCATACATATATATGGGGAGGTACTAGCTCCAACTCGGTTTTACAGTGAAAACTGCAGGAACTTCAAACCGGCACTAGGAAACAGACTGAGAAAGCAGAGAAAAAGTGTCTCCTGCAACACGTTCCCTTGGTGCTAGATGAACGAACGTCTCTCCACTTGCTCAGTTCTGAGAGATAAGTGTGTGTGAAAGCCGTCCTTCACCTAGCTTGTTGGGAACACAAAGTTTCTTTTCAGTTGCAAACTCCATTCCATACATATATATGGGGAGGTAGAAGCTCCAACTCGGTTTTACAGTGAAAACTGCAGGAACTTCAAACCGGCACTAGGAAACAGACTGAGAAAGCAGAGAAAAAGTGTCTCCTGCAACCCGTTCCCTTGGTGCTAGATGAACGAACGTCTCTCCACTTGCTCAGTTCTGAGAGATAAGTGTGTGTGAAAGCCGTCCTTCACCTAGCTTGTTGGGAACACAAAGTATCTTTTCAGTTGCAAATTCCATTCCATACATATATATGGGGAGGTAGAAGCTCCAACAGGGTTTTACAGTGAAAACTGCAGGAACTTCAAACCGGCACTAGGAAACAGACTGAGTAAGAAGAGAAAAATTTTCTCCTGCAACACGTTCCCTTGGTGCTAGATGAACGAACGTCTCTCCACTTGCTCAGTTCTGAGAGATAAGTGTGTGTGAAAGCCGTCCTTCACCTAGCTTGTTGGGAACACAAAGTTTCTTTTCAGTTGCAAACTCCATTCCATACATATATATGGGGAGGTACTAGCTCCAACTCGGTTTTACAGTAAAAACTGCAGGAACTTCAAACCGGCACTAGGAAACAGACTGAGAAAGCAGAGAAAAAGTGTCTCCTGCAACCCGTTCCCTTGGTGCTAGATGAACGAACGTCTCTCCACTTGCTCAGTTCTGAGAGATAAGTGTGTGTGAAAGCCGTCTTCACCTAGGTTTTTGGGAACACAAAGTTTCTTTTCAGTTGCAAATTCCATTCCATACATATATATGGGGAGGTAGAAGCTCCAACACGGTTTTACAGTGAAAACTGCAGGAACTTCAAACCGGCACTAGGAAACAGACTGAGAAAGAAGAGAAAAAGTGTCTCCTGCAACCCGTTCCCTTGGTGCTAGATGAACGAACGTCTCTCCACTTGCTCAGTTCTGAGAGATATGTGTGTGTGAAAGCCGTCCTTCACCTAGCTTGTTGGGAACACAAAGTTTCTTCTCAGTTGCAAACACCATTCTATACATATATATGGGGAGGTACTAGCTCCAACTCGGTTTTACAGTGAAAACTGCAGGAACTTCAAACCGGCACTAGGAAACAGACTGAGAAAGCAGAGAAAAAGTGTCTCCTGCAACCCGTTCCCTTGGTGCTAGATGAACGAACGTCTCTCCACTTGCTCAGTTCTGAGAGATAAGTGTGTGTGAAAGCCGTCCTTCACCTAGCTTGTTGGGAACACAAAGTTTCTTTTCAGTTGCAAACTCCATTCCATACATATATATGGGTAGGTACTAGCTCCAACACGGTGTTACAGTGAAAAATGCAGGAACTTCAAACCGGCACTAGGAAACAGACTGAGAAAGCAGAGAATAAGTGACTCCTGCAACCCGTTCCCTTGGTGCTATCTGAACGAACGTCTCTCCACTTGCTCAGTTCTGAGAGATAAATGTGTGTGAAAGCCGTCCTTCACCTAGCTTGTTGGGAACACAAAGTTTCTTTTCAGTTGCAAACTCCATTCCATACATATATATGGGGAAGTACTAGCTCCAACTCGGTTTTACAGTGAAAACTGCAGGAACTTCAAACCGGCACTAGGAAACATACTGAGAAAGCAGAGAAAAAGTGTCTCCTGCAACAAGTTCTCTTGGTTCTAGATGAATGAACGTCTCTCCACTTGCTCAGTTCTGAGAGAAAAGTGTGTGTGAAAGCCGTCCTTCAACTAGCTTGTTGGGAACACAAAGTTTCTTTTCAGTTGCAAACTCCATTCCATACATATATATGGGGAGTTACTAGCTCCAACTCGGTTTTACAGTGAAAACTGCAGGAACTTCAAACCGGCACTAGGAAACAGACTGAGAAAGCAGAGAAAAAGTTTCTCCTGCAACCCGTTCCCTTGGTGCTAGATGAACGAACGTCTCTCCACTTGCTCAGTTCTGAGAGATAAGTGTGTGTGAAAGCCGTCCTTCACCTAGCTTGTTGGGAACACAAAGTTTCTTCTCAGTTGCAAACACCATTCTATACATATATATGGGGAGGTACTAGCTCCAACTCGGTTTTACAGTGAAAACTGCAGGAACTTCAAACCGGCACTAGGAAACAGACTGAGAAAGCAGAGAAAAAGTGTCTCCTGCAACCCGTTCCCTTGGTGCTAGATGAACGAACGTCTCTCCACTTGCTCATTTCTGAGAGATAAGTGTGTGTGAAAGCCGTCCTTCACCTAGCTTGTTGGGAACACAAAGTTTCTTTTCAGTTGCAAACTCCATTCCATACATATATATGGGTAGGTACTAGCTCCAACTCGGTGTTACAGTGAAAACTGCAGGAACTTCAAACCGGCACTAGGAAACAGACTGAGAAAGCAGAGAATAAGTGACTCCTGCAACCCGTTCCCTTGGTGCTATCTGAACGAACGTCTCTCCACTTGCTCAGTTCTGAGAGATAAATGTGTGTGAAAGCCGTCCTTCACCTAGCTTGTTGGGAACACAAAGTTTCTTTTCAGTTGCAAACTCCATTCCATACATATATATGGGGAAGTACTAGCTCCAACTCGGTTTTACAGTGAAAACTGCAGGAACTTCAAACCGGCACTAGGAAACATACTGAGAAAGCAGAGAAAAAGTGTCTCCTGCAACAAGTTCTCTTGGTTCTAGATGAACGAACGTCTCTCCACTTGCTCAGTTCTGAGAGAAAAGTGTGTGTGAAAGCCGTCCTTCAACTAGCTTGTTGGGAACACAAAGTTTCTTTTCAGTTGCAAACTCCATTCCATACATATATATGGGGAGTTACTAGCTCCAACTCGGTTTTACAGTGAAAACTGCAGGAACTTCAAACCGGCACTAGGAAACAGACTGAGAAAGCAGAGAAAAAGTTTCTCCTGCAACCCGTTCCCTTGGTGCTAGATAAACGAACGTCTCTCCACTTGCTCAGTTCTGAGAGATAAGTGTGTGTGAAAGCCGTCCTTCACCTAGCTTGTTGGGAACACAAAGTTTCTTTTCAGTTCCAAACTCCGATCCATACAAATATATGGGGAGGTACTAGCTCCAACTCGGTTTTACAGTGAAAACTGCAGGAACTTCAAACCGGCACTAGGAAACAGACTGAGAAGCAGAGAAAAAGTGTCACCTGCAACCGTTTCCCTTGGTGCTAGATGAATGAACGTCTCTCCACTTGCTAAGTTCTGAGAGATAATTGTGTGTGAAAGCCGTCCTTCACCTAGCTTGTTGGGAACACAAAGTTTCTTTAAGTTGCAAACTCCATTCCATACATATATATGGGGAGGTACTAGCTCCAACTCGGTTTTACAGTGAAAACTGCAGGAACTTCAAACCGGCACTAGGAAACAGACTGAGAAAGCAGAGAAAAAGTGTCTCCTGCAACCCGTTCCCTTGGTGCTAGATGAACGAACGTCTCTCCACTTGCTCAGTTCTGAGAGATAAGTGTGTGTGAAAGCCGTCCTTCACCTAGCTTGTTGGGAACACAAAGTTTCTTTTCAGTTGCAAACTGCATTCCATACATATATATGGGGAGGTAGAAGCTCCAACTCGGTTTTACAGTGAAAACTGCAGGAATTCAAACCGGCACTAGGAAACAGACTGAGAAAGCAGAGAAAAAGTGTCTCCTGCAACCCGTTCCCTTGGTGCTAGATGAACGAACGTCTCTCCACTTGCTCAGTTCTGAGATATAAGTGTGTGTGAAAGCCGTCCTTCACCTAGCTTGTTGTGAACACAAAGTTTCTTTTCATTTGCAAACACCATTCCATACATATATATGGGGAGGTACTAGCTCCAACTCGGTTTTACAGTGAAAACTGCAGTAACTTCAAACAGGCACTAGGAAACAGACTGAGAAAGCAGAGAAAAAGTGTCTCCTGCAACCCGTTCCTTTGGTGCAAGATGAACGAACGTCTCTCCACTTGCTCAGTTCTGAGAGATAGGTGTGTCTGAAAGCCGTCCTTCACCTAGCTTGTTATGAACACAAAGGTTCTATTCAGTTGCAAACTCCATTCCATACATATATATGGGGAGGTAGAAGCTCCAACTCGCTTTTAAAGTGAAAACTGCCGGAACTTCAACCCGGCACTAGGAAACAGACTGAGAAAGCAGAGAAATAGTGTCTCCTGCAACCCGTTCCCTTGGTGCTAGATGAACGAACGTCTCTCCACTTGCTCAGTTCTGAGAGATATGTGTGTGTGAAAGCCGTCCTTCACCTAGCTTGTTGGGAACACAAAGTTTCTTCTCAGTTGCAAACACCATTCTATACATATATATGGGGAGGTACTAGCTCCAACTCGGTTTTACAGTGAAAACTGCAGGAACTTCAAACCGGCACTAGGAAACAGACTGAGAAAGCAGAGAAAAAGTGTCTCCTGCAACCCGTTCCCTTGGTGCTAGATGAACGAACGTCTTTCCACTTGCTCAGTTCTGAGAGATAAGTGTGTGTGAAAGCCGTCCTTCACCTAGCTTGTTGGGAACACAAAGTTTCTTTTCAGTTGCAAACTCCATTCCATACATATATATGGGTAGGTACTAGCTCCAACTCGGTGTTACAGTGAAAACTGCAGGAACTTCAAACCGGCACTAGGAAACAGACTGAGAAAGCAGAGAATAAGTGACTCCTGCAACCCGTTCCCTTGGTGCTATCTGAACGAACGTCTCTCCACTTGCTCAGTTCTGAGAGATAAATGTGTGTGAAAGCCGTCCTTCACCTAGCTTGTTGGGAACACAAAGTTTCTTTTCAGTTGCAAACTCCATTCCATACATATATATGGGGAAGTACTAGCTCCAACTCGGTTTTACAGTGAAAACTGCAGGAACTTCAAACCGGCACTAGGAAACAGACTGAGAAAGCAGAGAAAAAGTGTCTCCTGCAACCCGTTCCCTTGGTGCTAGATGAACGAACGTCTCTCCACTTGCTCAGTTCTGAGAGATAAGTGTGTGTGAAAGCCGTCCTTCACCTAGCTTGTTGGGAACACAAAGTTTCTTTTCAGTTGCAAACTGCATTCCATACATATATATGGGGAGGTAGAAGCTCCAACTCGGTTTTACAGTGAAAACTGCAGGAATTCAAACCGGCACTAGGAAACAGACTGAGAAAGCAGAGAAAAAGTGTCTCCTGCAACCCGTTCCCTTGGTGCTAGATGAACGAACGTCTCTCCACTTGCTCAGTTCTGAGATATAAGTGTGTGTGAAAGCCGTCCTTCACCTAGCTTGTTATGAACACAAAGGTTCTATTCAGTTGCAAACTCCATTCCATACATATATATGGGGAGGTAGAAGCTCCAACTCGCTTTTAAAGTGAAAACTGCCGGAACTTCAACCCGGCACTAGGAAACAGACTGAGAAAGCAGAGAAAAATTGTCTCCTGCAACCCGTTCCCTTGGTGCTAGATGAACGAACGTCTCTCCACTTGCTCAGTTCTGAGAGATATGTGTGTGTGAAAGCCGTCCTTCACCTAGCTTGTTGGGAACACAAAGTTTCTTCTCAGTTGCAAACACCATTCTATACATATATATGGGGAGGTACTAGCTCCAACTCGGTTTTACAGTGAAAACTGCAGGAACTTCAAACCGGCACTAGGAAACAGACTGAGAAAGCAGAGAAAAAGTGTCTCCTGCAACCCGTTCCCTTGGTGCTAGATGAACGAACGTCTTTCCACTTGCTCAGTTCTGAGAGATAAGTGTGTGTGAAAGCCGTCCTTCACCTAGCTTGTTGGGAACACAAAGTTTCTTTTCAGTTGCAAACTCCATTCCATACATATATATGGGTAGGTACTAGCTCCAACTCGGTGTTACAGTGAAAACTGCAGGAACTTCAAACCGGCACTAGGAAACAGACTGAGAAAGCAGAGAAAAAGTTTCTCCTGCAACCCGTTCCCTTGGTGCTAGATAAACGAACGTCTCTCCACTTGCTCAGTTCTGAGAGATAAGTGTGTGTGAAAGCCGTCCTTCACCTAGCTTGTTGGGAACACAAAGTTTCTTTTCAGTTCCAAACTCCGATCCATACAAATATATGGGGAGGTACTAGCTCCAACTCGGTTTTACAGTGAAAACTGCAGGAACTTCAAACCGGCACTAGGAAACAGACTGAGAAGCAGAGAAAAAGTGTCACCTGCAACCGTTTCCCTTTGTGCTAGATGAATGAACGTCTCTCCACTTGCTAAGTTCTGAGAGATAATTGTGTGTGAAAGCCGTCCTTCACCTAGCTTGTTGGGAACACAAAGTTTCTTTAAGTTGCAAACTCCATTCCATACATATATATGGGGAGGTACTAGCTCCAACTCGGTTTTACAGTGAAAACTGCAGGAACTTCAAACCGGCACTAGGAAACAGACTGAGAAAGCAGAGAAAAAGTGTCTCCTGCAACCCGTTCCCTTGGTGCTAGATGAACGAACGTCTCACCACTTGCTCAGTTCCGAGAGATTAGTGTGTGTGAAATCCGTCCTTCACCTAGCTTGTTGGGAACACAAAGTTTCTTTTCAGTTGCAAACTCCATTCCATATATATATATGGGGAGGTACTAGCTCCAACTCTGTTTGACAGTGAAAACTGCAGGAACTTCAAACCGGCACTAGGAAACAGACTGAGAGAGCAGAGAAAAAGTGTCTCCTGCAACCCGTTCCCTTGGTGCTAGATGAACGAACGTCTCTCCACTTGCTCAGTTCTGAGAGATATGTGTGTGTGAAAGCCGTCCTTAACCTAGCTTGTTGGGAACACAAAGTTTCTTTTCAGTTGCAAACTCCATTCCATACATATATATGGGGAGGTACTAGCTCCAACACGGTTTTACAGTGAAAACTGCAGGAACTTCAAACAGGCACTAGGAAACAGACTGAGAAAGCAGAGAAAAAGTGTCTCCTGCAACCCGTTCTCTTGGTGCTTGATGAACGAACGTCTCTCCACTTGCTCAGTTCTGAGAGATAGGTGTGTGTGGAAGCCGTCCTTCACCTAGCTTGTTGGGAACACAAAGTTTCTTTTCAGTTGCAAACTCCATTCCATACATATATATGGGGAGGTAGAAGCTCCAACTCGGTTTTACAGTGAAAACTGCAGGAACTTCAAACCGGCACTAGGAAACAGACTGAGAAAGCAGAGAAAAAGTGTCTCCTGCAACCCGTTCCCTTGGTGCTAGATGAACGAACGTCTCTCCACTTGCTAAGTTCTGAAGATAGGTGTGTGTGAAAACCTTCCTTCAGCTAGCTTGTTGGGAACACAAAGTTTCTTTTCAGTTTCAAACTCCATTGCATACATATATATGGGGAGGTACTAGCTCCAACTCGGTTTTACAGTGAAAACTGCAGGAACTTCAAACCGGCACTAGGAAACAGACTGAGAAAGCAGAGAAAAAGTGTCTCCTGCAACCCGTTCCCTCGGTTCTAGATGAATGAACGTCTCTCAACTTGCTCAGTTCTGAGAGATATGTGTGTGTGAAAGCCGTCCTTCACCTAGCTTGTTGGGAACACAAAGTTTCTTTTCAGTTGCAAACTCCATTCCATACATATATATGGGGAGGTAGAAGCTCCAACTCGGTTTTACAGTGAAAACTGCAAGGAACTTCAAACCGGCACTAGGAAACAGACTGAGAAAGAAGAGAAAAAGTGTCTCCTGTAACCCGTTCCCTTGGTGCTAGATGAACGAACGTCTCTCCACTTGCTCAGTTCTGAGAGATAAGTGTGTTTGAAAGCCGTCCTTCACCTAGCTTGTTGGGAACACAAAGATTCTTTTCTGTTGCAAACTCCATTCCATACATATATATGGGGAGGTACTAGCTCCAACTCGGTTTTACAGTGAAAACTGCAGGAACTTCAAACCGGCACTAGGAAACAGACTGAGAAAGCACAGAAAAAGTGTCTCCTGCAACCAGTTCCCTTGGTGCTAGATGAACGAACGTCTCTCCACTTGCTCAGTTCTGAGAGTTAAGTGTGTGTGAAAGCCGTCCTTCACCTAGCTTGTTGGGAACACAAAGTTTCTTTTCAGTTGCAAACTCCATTCCATACATATATATGGGGAGGTAGAAGCTCCAACTCGGTTTTACAGTGAAAACTGCAGGAACTTCAAACCGGCACTAGGAAACAGACTGAGAAAGCAGAGAAAAAGTGTCTCCTGCAACCCGTTCCCTTGGTTCTAGATGAACGAACGTCTCTCCACTTGCTCAGTGTTGAGAGATAGGTGTGTGTGAAAGCCGTCCTTCACCTAGCTTGTTGGGAACACAAAGTTTCTTTTCAGTTGCAAACTCCATTCCATACATATATATGGGGAGGTACTAGCTCCAACTCTGTTTTACAGTGAAAACTGCAGGAACTTCAAACCGGCACTAGGAAACAGACTGAGAAAGCAGAGAAAAAGTGTCTCCTGCAACCCGTTCCCTTGGTGCTAGATGAACGAACGTCTCTCCACTTGCTCAGTTCTGAGAGATAAGTGTGTGTGAAAGCCGTCCTTCACCTAGCTTGATGGGAACACAAAGTTTCTTTTCAGTTGCAAACTCCATTCCATACATATATATGGGGAGGTAGAAGCTCCAACTCGGTTTTACAGTGAAAACTGCAGTAACTTCAAACCGGCACTAGGAAACAGACTGAGAAAGCAGAGAAAAAGTGTCTCCTGCAACCCGTTCCCTTGGTGCTAGATGAACGAACGTCTCTCCACTTGCTCAGTTCTGAGAGATAAGTGTGTGTGAAAGCCGTCCTTCACCTAGCTTGTTGGGAACACAAAGTTTCTTTTCAGTTGCAAACTGCATTCCATACATATATATGGGGAGGTAGAAGCTCCAACTCGGTTTTACAGTGAAAACTGCAGGAATTCAAACCGGCACTAGGAAACAGACTGAGAAAGCAGAGAAAAATTGTCTCCTGCAACCCGTTCCCTTGGTGCTAGATGAACGAACGTCTCTCCACTTGCTCAGTTCTGAGATATAATTGTGTGTGAAAGCCGTCCTTCACCTAGCTTGTTGTGCACACAAAGTTTCTTTTCATTTGCAAACACCATTCCATACATATATATGGGGAGGTACTAGCTCCAACTCGGTTTTACAGTGAAAACTGCAGTAACTTCAAACAGGCACTAGGAAACAGACTGAGAAAGCAGAGAAAAAGTGTCTCCTGCAACCCGTTCCTTTGGTGCAAGATGAACGAACGTCTCTCCACTTGCTCAGTTCTGAGAGATAGGTGTGTCTGAAAGCCGTCCTTCACCTAGCTTGTTATGAACACAAAGGTTCTATTCAGTTTCAAACTCCATTCCATACATATATATGGGGAGGTAGAAGCTCCAACTCGCTTTTAAAGTGAAAACTGCCGGAACTTCAACCCGGCACTAGGAAACAGACTGAGAAAGCAGAGAAATAGTGTCTCCTGCAACCCGTTCCCTTGGTGCTAGATGAACGAACGTCTCTCCACTTGCTCAGTTCTGAGATATAAGTGTGTGTGAAAGCCGTCCTTCACCTAGCTTGTTGGGAACACAAAGTTTCTTTTCAGTTGCAAACTCCATTCCATACATATATATGGGGAGGTACTAGCTCCAACACGGTTTTACAGTGAAAACTGCAGTAACTTCAAACCGGCACTAGGAAACAGACTGAGAAAGCAGAGAAAAAGTGACTCCTGCAACACGTTCCTTTGGTGCTAGATGAAAGAACGTCTCACCACTTGCTCAGTTCTGAGAGATAGGTGTGTCTGAAAGCCGTCCTTCACCTAGCTTGTTATGAACACAAAGTTTCTATTCAGTTGCAAATTCCATTCCATACATATATATGGGGAGGTAGAAGCTCCAACTCGCTTTTAAAGTGAAAACTGCCGGAACTTCAACCCGGCACTAGGAAACAGACTGAGAAAGCAGAGAAAAAGTGTCTCCTGCAACCCGTTCTCTTGGTTCTAGATGAACGAACGTCTCTCCACTTGCTCAGTTCTGAAGATAAGTGTGTGTGAAAGCCGTCCTTCACGTAGCTTGTTGGGAACACAAAGTTTCTTTTCAGTTGCAAACTCCATTCCATACATATATATGGGTAGGTACTAGCTCCAACTCGGTTTTACAGTGAAAACTGCAGGAACTTCAAACCGGCACTAGGAAACAGACTGAGAAAGCAGAGAAAAAGTGTCCCCTGCAACCCGTTCCCTTGGTGCTAGATGAACGAACGTCTCTCCACTTGCTCAGTTCTGAGAGATAAGTGTGTGTGAAAGCCGTCCTTCACCTAGCTTGTTGGGAACACAAAGTTTCTTTTCAGTTGCAAACTGCATTCCATACATATATATGGGGAGGTAGAAGCTCCACTCGGTTTTACAGTGAAAACTGCAGGAACTTCAAACCGGCACTAGGAAACAGACTGAGAAAGCAGAGAAAAAGTGTCTCCTGCAACCCGTTCCCTTGGTGCTAGATGAACGAACGTCTCTCCACTTGCTCAGTTCTGAAGATAGGTGTGTGTGAAAACCTTCCTTCAGCTAGCTTGTTGGGAACACAAAGTTTCTTTTCACTTTCAAACTCCATTGCATACATATATATGGGGAGGTACTAGCTCCAACTCGGTTTTACAGTGAAAACTGCAGGAACTTCAAACCGGCACTAGGAAACAGACTGAGAAAGCAGAGAAAAAGTGTCTCCTGCAACCCGTTCCCTTGGTGCTAGATGAACGAACGTCTCTCCACTTGCTCAGTTCTGAGAGATAAGTGTGTGTGAAAGCCGTTCTTCACCTAGCTTGTTGGGAACACAAAGTTTCTTTTCAGTTGCAAACTCCATTCCATACATATATATGGGGAGGTAGAAGCTCCAACTCGGTTTTACAGTGAAAACTGCAGGAATTTCAAAACGGCACTAGGAAACAGACTGAGAAAGCAGAGAAAAAGTGTCTCCTGCAACCCGTTCCCTTGGTGCTAGATGAACGAACGTCTCTCCACTTGCTCAGTTCTGAGAGATAAGTGTGTGTGAAAGCCGTCCTTCACCTAGCTTGTTGGGAAAACAAAGTTTCTTTTCAGGTGCAAACTCCATTCCATACATATATATGGGGAGGTACTAGCTCCAACTCGGTTTTACAGTGAAAACTGCAGTAACTTCAAACAGGCACTAGGAAACAGACTGAGAAAGCAGAGAAAAAGTGTCTCCTGCAACCCGTTCCTTTGGTGCAAGATGAACGAACGTCTCTCCACTTGCTCAGTTCTGAGAGATAGGTGTGTCTGAAAGCCGTCCTTCACCTAGCTTGTTATGAACACAAAGTTTCTATTCAGTTGCAAACTCCATTCCATACATATATATGGGGAGGTAGAAGCTCCAACTCGCTTTTAAAGTGAAAACTGCCGGAACTTCAACCCGGCACTAGGAAAAAGACTGAGAAAGCAGAGAAATAGTGTCTCCTGCAACCCGTTCCCTTGGTGCTAGATGAACGAACGTCTCTCCACTTGCTCAGTTCTGAGATATAAGTGTGTGTGAAAGCCGTCCTTCACCTAGCTTGTTGGGAACACAAAGTTTCTTTTCAGTTGCAAACTCCATTCCATACATATATATGGGGAGGTACTAGCTCCAACTCGGTTTTACAGTGAAAACTGCAGTAACTTCAAACCGGCACTAGGAAACAGACTGAGAAAGCAGAGAAAAAGTGACTCCTGCAACACGTTCCTTTGGTGCTAGATGAAAGAACGTCTCACCACTTGCTTAGTTCTGAGAGATAGGTGTGTCTGAAAGCCGTCCTTCACCTAGCTTGTTATGAACACAAAGTTTCTATTCAGTTGCAAACTCCATTCCATACATATATATGGGGAGGTAGAAGCTCCAACTCGCTTTTAAAGTGAAAACTGCCGGAACTTCAACCCGGCACTAGGAAACAGACTGAGAAAGCAGAGAAAAAGTGTCTCCTGCAACCCGTTCTCTTGGTTCTAGATGAACGAACGTCTCTCCACTTGCTCAGTTCTGAAGATAAGTGTGTGTGAAAGCCGTCCTTCACCTAGCTTGTTGGGAACACAAAGTTTCTTTTCAGTTGCAAACTCCATTCCATACATATATATGGGGAGGTACTAGCTCCAACTCGGTTTTACAGTGAAAACTGCAGGAACTTCAAACCGGCACTAGGAAACAGACTGAGAAAGCAGAGAAAAAGTGTCCCCTGCAACCCGTTCCCTTGGTGCTAGATGAACGAACGTCTCTCCACTTGCTCAGTTCTGAGAGATAAGTGTGTGTGAAAGCCGTCCTTCACCTAGCTTGTTGGGAACACAAAGTTTCTTTTCAGTTGCAAACTGCATTCCATACATATATATGGGGAGGTAGAAGCTCCAACTCGGTTTTACATTGAAAACTGCAGGAACTTCAAACCGGCACTAGGAAACAGACTGAGAAAGCAGAGAAAAAGTGTCTCCTGCAACCCGTTCCCTTGGTGCTAGATGAACGAACGTCTCTCCACTTGCTCAGTTCTGAAGATAGGTGTGTGTGAAAACCTTCCTTCAGCTAGCTTGTTGGGAACACAAAGTTTCTTTTCACTTTCAAACTCCATTGCATACATATATATGGGGAGGTACTAGCTCCAACTCGGTTTTACAGTGAAAACTGCAGGAACTTCAAACCGGCACTATGAAACAGACTGAGAAAGCAGAGAAAAAGTGTCTCCTGCAACCCGTTCCCTTGGTGCTAGATGAACGAACGTCTCTCCTCTTGCTCAGTTCTGAGAGATAAGTGTGTGTGAAAGCCGTTCTTCACCTAGCTTGTTGGGAACACAAAGTTTCTTTTCAGTTGCAAACTCCATTCCATACATATATATGGGGAGGTAGAAGCTCCAACTCGGTTTTACAGTGAAAACTGCAGGAATTTCAAAACGGCACTAGGAAACAGACTGAGAAAGCAGAGAAAAAGTGTCTCCTGCAACCCGTTCCCTTGGTTCTAGATGAACGAACGTCTCTCCACTTGCTCAGTTCTGAGAGATAGGTGTGTGTGAAAGCCGTCCTTAACCTATCTTGTTGGGAACACAAAGTTTCTTTTCAGTTGCAAACTCCATTCCACACATATATATGGGGAGGTACTAGCTCCAACTCGGTTTTACAGTGAAAACTGCAGTAACTTCAAACCGGCACTAGGAAACAGACTGAGAAAGCAGAGAAATAGTGTCTCCTGCAACTCGTTCCCTTGGTGCTAGATGAACGAACGTCTCTCCACTTGCTCAGTTCTGAGAGATAAGTGTGTGTGAAAGCCGTCCTTCACCTAGCTTGTTGGGAACACAAAGTTTCTTTTCAGTTGCAAACTCCATTCCATATTTATATATGGGGAGGTAGAAGCTCCAACTCGGTTTTACAGTGAAAACTGCAGGAACTTCAAACCGGCACTAGGAAAGAGACTGAGAAAGCAGAGAAAAAGTGTCTCCTGCAACCCGTTCCCTTGGTGCTAGATGAACGAACGTCTCTCCACTTGCTCAGTTCTGAGAGATAAGTGTGTGTGAAAGCCGTACTTCACCTAGCTTGTTGGGAACACAAAGTTTCTTTTCAGGTGCAAACTCCATTCCATACATATATATGGGGAGGTACTAGCTCCAACTCGGTTTTACAGTGAAAACTGCAGTAACTTCAAACCGGCACTAGGAAACAGACTGAGAAAGCAGAGAAAAAGTGTCTCTTGCAAACCGTTCCTTTGGTGCTAGAAGAACGAACGTCTCTCCACTTGCTCAGTTCTGAGAGATAGGTGTGTCTGAAAGCCGTCCTTCACCTAGCTTGTTGGGAACACAAAGTTTCTATTCAGTTCAAACTCCATTCCATACATATATATGGGGAGGTAGTAGCTCCAACTCGCTTTTAAAGTGAAAACTGCCGGAACTTCAACCCGGCACTAGGAAACAGACTGAGAAAGCAGAGAAAAAGTGTCTCCTGCAAACTGTTCCCTTTGTGCTAGATGAATGAACGTCTCTCCACTTGCTCAGTTCTGAAGATAGGTGTGTGTGAAAGCCGTCCTTCACCTAGCTTGTTGGGAACACAAAGTTTCTTTTCAGTTGCAAACTCCATTCCATACATATATATGGGTAGGTACTAGCTCCAACTCGGTTTTACAGTGAAAACTGCAGGAACTTCAAACCGGCACTAGGAAACAGACTGAGAAAGCAGAGAAAAAGTGTCTCCTGCAACCCGTTCCCTTGGTGCTAGATGAACGAACGTCTCTCCACTTGCTCAGTTCTGAGAGATAAATGTGTGTGAAAGCCGTCCTTAACCTGGCTTGTAGGGGTCACAAAGTTTCTTTTCAGTTGCAAACTCCATTCCATACATATATATGGGGAGGTAGAAGCTCCAACTCGGTTTTGCAGAGAAAACTGCAGGAACTTCAACCCGGCACTTGGAAACAGACTGGGAAAGCAGAGAAACAGTGTTTCCTGCAACCCGTTCCCTTGGTGCTAGATGAACGAACGTCTCTCCACTTGCTCAGTTCTGAGAGATAAGTGTGTGTGAAAGCCGTCATTCACCTAGCTTGTTGGGAACACAAAGTTTCTTTTCAGTTGCAAACTCCATTCCATACATATATATGGGGAGGTACTAGCTCCAACTCGCTTTTAAAGTGAAAACTGCCGGAACTTCAACCCGGCACTAGGAAACAGACTGAGAAAGCAGAGGAAAAGTGTCTCCTGCAACCCGTTCCCTTGGTGCTAGATGAACGAACGTCTCTCCACTTGCTCAGTTCTGAGAGATAAGTGTGTGTGAAAGCCGTCCTTCACCTAGATTGTTGGGAACACAAAGTTTCTTTTCAGTTGCAAACTCAATTCCATACATATATATGGGGAGGTAGAAGCTCCAACTCGGTTTTACAGTGAAAACTGCAGGAACTTCAAACCGGCACTAGGAAACAGACTGAGAAAGCAGAGAAAAAGTGTCTACTGCAACCCGTTCCCTAGGTGCTAGATGAACGAACGTCTCTCCACTTGCTCATTTCTGAGAGATAAGTGTGTGTGAAAGCCATCCTTCACCTAGCTTGTTGGGAACACAAAGTTTCTTTTCAGTTCAAATACCATTCCATACATATATATGGGGAGGTAGAAGCTCCAACACGGTTTTACAGTGAAAACTGCAGGAACTTCAAACCGGCCCTAGGAAACAGACGGAGAAAGCAGAGAAAAAGTGTCTCCTGCAACCCGTTCTCTTGGTTCTAGATGAACGAACGTCTCTCCACTTGCTCAGTTCTGAGAGAAAATGTGTGTGAAAGCGGTCCTTCACCTAGCTTGTTGGGAACACAAAGTTTCTTTTCAGTTGCAAGCTCCATTACATACATATATATGGGGAGGTAGAAGCTCCAACACGGTTTTACAGTGAAAACTGCAGGAACTTCAAACCTGCACTAGGAAACAGACTGAGAAAGCAGAGAAAAAATGTCTCCTGCAACCCGTTCCCTTGGTGCTAGATGAACCAACGTCTCTCCACTTGCTCAGTTCTGAGAGATAAGTGTGTGTAAGCCGTACTTCACCTAGCTTGTTGGGAACACAAAGTTTCTTTTCAGTTGCAAACTGCATTCCATACATATATATGGGGAGGTAGAAGCTCCAACTCGGTTTGACAGTGAAAACTGCAGGAACTTCAAACCGGCCCTAGGAAACAGACTGAGAAAGCAGAGAAAAAGTGTCTCCTGCAACACGTTCCCTTGGTGCTAGATGAACGAACGTCTCTCCACTTGCTCAGTTCTGAGAGATAAGTGTGTGTGAAAGCCGTCCTTCACCTAGCTTGTTGGGAACACAAAGTTTCTTTTCAGTTGCAAACTCAATTCCATACATATATATGGGGAGGTAGAAGCTCCAACTCGGTTTTACAGTGAAAACTGCAGGAACTTCAAACCGGCACTAGGAAACAGACTGAGAAAGCAGAGAAAAAGTGTCTCCTGCAACCCGTTCCCTTGGTGCTAGATGAACGAACGTCTCTCCACTTGCTCAGTTCTGAGAGATAAGTGTGTGTGAAAGCCGTCCTTCACCTAGCTTGTTGGGAACACAAAGTATCTTTTCAGTTGCAAATTCCATTCCATACATATATATGGGGAGGTAGAAGCTCCAACAGGGTTTTACAGTGAAAACTGCAGGAACTTCAAACCGGCACTAGGAAACAGACTGAGAAAGAAGAGAAAAATTTTCTCCTGCAACCCGTTCCCTTGGTTCTAGATGAACGAACGTCTCTCCACTTGCTCAGTTCTGAGAGATAAGTGTGTGTGAAAGCCGTCCTTCACCTAGCTTGTTGGGAACACAAAGTTTCTTTTCAGTTGCAAACTCCATTCCATACATATATATGGGGAGGTACTAGCTCCAACTCGGTTTTACAGTAAAAACTGCAGGAACTTCAAACCGGCACTAGGAAACAGACTGAGAAAGCAGAGAAAAAGTGTCTCCTGCAACCCGTTCCCTTGGTGCTAGATGAACGAACGTCTCTCCACTTGCTCAGTTCTGAGAGATAAGTGTGTGTGAAAGCCGTCCTTCACCTAGGTTTTTGGGAACACAAAGTTTCTTTTCAGTTGCAAACTCCATTCCATATATATATATGGGGAGGTACTAGCTCCAACTCGGTTTTATAGTGAAAAATGCAGGAACTTCAAACCGGCACTAGGAAACAGACTGAGAAAGCTGAGAAAAAGTGTCTCCTGCAACCCGTTCCCTTGGTGCTATCTGAACGAACGTCTCTCCACTTGCTCAGTTCTGAGAGATAAGTGTGTGTGAAAGCCGTCTTCACCTAGCTTGTTGGGAACACAAAGTATCTTTTCAGTTGCAAATTCCATTCCATACATATATATGGGGAGGTAGAAGCTCCAACACGGTTTTACAGTGAAAACTGCAGGAACTTCAAACCGGCCCTAGGAAACAGACGGAGAAAGCAGAGAAAAAGTGTCTCCTGCAACCCGTTCTCTTGGTTCTAGATGAACGAACGTCTCTCCACTTGCTCAGTTCTGAGAGAAAATGTGTGTGAAAGCGGTCCTTCACCTAGCTTGTTGGGAACACAAAGTTTCTTTTCAGTTGCAAGCTCCATTACATACATATATATGGGGAGGTAGAAGCTCCAACACGGTTTTACAGTGAAAACTGCAGGAACTTCAAACCTGCACTAGGAAACAGACTGAGAAAGCAGAGAAAAAATGTCTCCTGCAACCCGTTCCCTTGGTGCTAGATGAACCAACGTCTCTCCACTTGCTCAGTTCTGAGAGATAAGTGTGTGTAAGCCGTACTT
Organism: Camelus bactrianus; assembly: GCF_048773025.1. NCBI lineage: Eukaryota > Metazoa > Chordata > Mammalia > Artiodactyla > Camelidae > Camelus > Camelus bactrianus. Next base: position 135,385,559 of record NC_133539.1, on the reverse strand, counting down.
CACCTAGCTTGTTGGGAACACAAAGTTTCTTTTCAGTTGCAAACTGCATTCCATACATATATATGGGGAGGTAGAAGCTCCAACTCGGTTTGACAGTGAAAACTGCAGGAACTTCAAACCGGCCCTAGGAAACAGACTGAGAAAGCAGAGAAAAAGTGTCTCCTGCAACACGTTCCCTTGGTGCTAGATGAACGAACGTCTCTCCACTTGCTCAGTTCTGAGAGATAAGTGTGTGTGAAAGCCGTCCTTCACCTAGCTTGTTGGGAACACAAAGTTTCTTTTCAGTTGCAAACTCAATTCCATACATATATATGGGGAGGTAGAAGCTCCAACTCGGTTTTACAGTGAAAACTGCAGGAACTTCAAACCGGCACTAGGAAACAGACTGAGAAAGCAGAGAAAAAGTGTCTCCTGCAACCCGTTCCCTTGGTGCTAGATGAACGAACGTCTCTCCACTTGCTCAGTTCTGAGAGATAAGTGTGTGTGAAAGCCGTCCTTCACCTAGCTTGTTGGGAACACAAAGTATCTTTTCAGTTGCAAATTCCATTCCATACATATATATGGGGAGGTAGAAGCTCCAACAGGGTTTTACAGTGAAAACTGCAGGAACTTCAAACCGGCACTAGGAAACAGACTGAGAAAGAAGAGAAAAATTTTCTCCTGCAACCCGTTCCCTTGGTTCTAGATGAACGAACGTCTCTCCACTTGCTCAGTTCTGAGAGATAAGTGTGTGTGAAAGCCGTCCTTCACCTAGCTTGTTGGGAACACAAAGTTTCTTTTCAGTTGCAAACTCCATTCCATACATATATATGGGGAGGTACTAGCTCCAACTCGGTTTTACAGTAAAAACTGCAGGAACTTCAAACCGGCACTAGGAAACAGACTGAGAAAGCAGAGAAAAAGTGTCTCCTGCAACCCGTTCCCTTGGTGCTAGATGAACGAACGTCTCTCCACTTGCTCAGTTCTGAGAGATAAGTGTGTGTGAAAGCCGTCCTTCACCTAGGTTTTTGGGAACACAAAGTTTCTTTTCAGTTGCAAACTCCATTCCATATATATATATGGGGAGGTACTAGCTCCAACTCGGTTTTATAGTGAAAAATGCAGGAACTTCAAACCGGCACTAGGAAACAGACTGAGAAAGCTGAGAAAAAGTGTCTCCTGCAACCCGTTCCCTTGGTGCTATCTGAACGAACGTCTCTCCACTTGCTCAGTTCTGAGAGATAAGTGTGTGTGAAAGCCGTCTTCACCTAGCTTGTTGGGAACACAAAGTATCTTTTCAGTTGCAAATTCCATTCCATACATATATATGGGGAGGTAGAAGCTCCAACACGGTTTTACAGTGAAAACTGCAGGAACTTCAAACCGGCACTAGGAAACAGACTGAGAAAGCAGAGAAAAAGTGTCTACTGCAACCCGTTCCCTAGGTGCTAGATGAACGAACGTCTCTCCACTTGCTCATTTCTGAGAGATAAGTGTGTGTGAAAGCCATCCTTCACCTAGCTTGTTGGGAACACAAAGTTTCTTTTCAGTTCAAATACCATTCCATACATATATATGGGGAGGTAGAAGCTCCAACACGGTTTTACAGTGAAAACTGCAGGAACTTCAAACCGGCCCTAGGAAACAGACGGAGAAAGCAGAGAAAAAGTGTCTCCTGCAACCCGTTCTCTTGGTTCTAGATGAACGAACGTCTCTCCACTTGCTCAGTTCTGAGAGAAAATGTGTGTGAAAGCGGTCCTTCACCTAGCTTGTTGGGAACACAAAGTTTCTTTTCAGTTGCAAGCTCCATTACATACATATATATGGGGAGGTAGAAGCTCCAACACGGTTTTACAGTGAAAACTGCAGGAACTTCAAACCTGCACTAGGAAACAGACTGAGAAAGCAGAGAAAAAATGTCTCCTGCAACCCGTTCCCTTGGTGCTAGATGAACCAACGTCTCTCCACTTGCTCAGTTCTGAGAGATAAGTGTGTGTAAGCCGTACTTCACCTAGCTTGTTGGGAACACAAAGTTTCTTTTCAGTTGCAAACTGCATTCCATACATATATATGGGGAGGTAGAAGCTCCAACTCGGTTTGACAGTGAAAACTGCAGGAACTTCAAACCGGCCCTAGGAAACAGACTGAGAAAGCAGAGAAAAAGTGTCTCCTGCAACACGTTCCCTTGGTGCTAGATGAACGAACGTCTCTCCACTTGCTCAGTTCTGAGAGATAAGTGTGTGTGAAAGCCGTCCTTCACCTAGCTTGTTGGGAACACAAAGTTTCTTTTCAGTTGCAAACTCAATTCCATACATATATATGGGGAGGTAGAAGCTCCAACTCGGTTTTACAGTGAAAACTGCAGGAACTTCAAACCGGCACTAGGAAACAGACTGAGAAAGCAGAGAAAAAGTGTCTCCTGCAACCCGTTCCCTTGGTGCTAGATGAACGAACGTCTCTCCACTTGCTCAGTTCTGAGAGATAAGTGTGTGTGAAAGCCGTCCTTCACCTAGCTTGTTGGGAACACAAAGTATCTTTTCAGTTGCAAATTCCATTCCATACATATATATGGGGAGGTAGAAGCTCCAACAGGGTTTTACAGTGAAAACTGCAGGAACTTCAAACCGGCACTAGGAAACAGACTGAGAAAGAAGAGAAAAATTTTCTCCTGCAACCCGTTCCCTTGGTTCTAGATGAACGAACGTCTCTCCACTTGCTCAGTTCTGAGAGATAAGTGTGTGTGAAAGCCGTCCTTCACCTAGCTTGTTGGGAACACAAAGTTTCTTTTCAGTTGCAAACTCCATTCCATACATATATATGGGGAGGTACTAGCTCCAACTCGGTTTTACAGTAAAAACTGCAGGAACTTCAAACCGGCACTAGGAAACAGACTGAGAAAGCAGAGAAAAAGTGTCTCCTGCAACCCGTTCCCTTGGTGCTAGATGAACGAACGTCTCTCCACTTGCTCAGTTCTGAGAGATAAGTGTGTGTGAAAGCCGTCCTTCACCTAGGTTTTTGGGAACACAAAGTTTCTTTTCAGTTGCAAACTCCATTCCATATATATATATGGGGAGGTACTAGCTCCAACTCGGTTTTATAGTGAAAAATGCAGGAACTTCAAACCGGCACTAGGAAACAGACTGAGAAAGCTGAGAAAAAGTGTCTCCTGCAACCCGTTCCCTTGGTGCTATCTGAACGAACGTCTCTCCACTTGCTCAGTTCTGAGAGATAAGTGTGTGTGAAAGCCGTCTTCACCTAGCTTGTTGGGAACACAAAGTATCTTTTCAGTTGCAAATTCCATTCCATACATATATATGGGGAGGTAGAAGCTCCAACACGGTTTTACAGTGAAAACTGCAGGAACTTCAAACCGGCACTAGGAAACAGACTGAGAAAGAAGAGAAAAAGTGTCTCCTGCAACCCGTTCCCTTGGTGCTAGATGAACGAACGTCTCTCCACTTGCTCAGTTCTGAGTGATATGTGTGTGTGAAAGCCGTCCTTCACCTAGCTTGTTGGGAACACAAAGTTTCTTTTCAGTTGCAAACTCCATTCTATACATATATATGGGGAGGTACTAGCTCCAACTCGGTTTTACAGTGAAAACTGCAGGAACTTCAAACCGGCACTAGGAAACAGACTGAGAAAGCAGAGAAAAAGTGTCTCCTGCAACCCGTTCCCTTGGTGCTAGATGAACGAACGTCTCTCCACTTGCTCAGTTCTGAGAGATAAGTGTGTGTGAAAGCCGTCCTTCACCTAGCTTGTTGGGAACACAAAGTTTCTTTTCAGTTGCAAACTCCATTCCATACATATATATGGGTAGGTACTAGCTCCAACTCGGCTTTACAGTGAAAACTGCAGGAACTTCAAACCGGCACTAGGAAACAGACTGAGAAAGCAGAGAATAAGTGACTCCTGCAACCCGTTCCCTTGGTGCTATCTGAACGAACGTCTCTCCACTTGCTCAGTTCTAAGAGATAAATGTGTGTGAAAGCCGTCCTTCACCTAGCTTGTTGGGAACACAAAGTTTCTTTTCAGTTGCAAACTCCATTCCATACATATATATGGGGAAGTACTAGCTCCAACTCGGTTTTACAGTGAAAACTGCAGGAACTTCAAACCGGCACTAGGAAACATACTGAGAAAGCAGAGAAAAAGTGTCTCCTGCAACAAGTTCTCTTGGTTCTAGATGAACGAACGTCTCTCCACTTGCTCAGTTCTGAGAGAAAAGTGTGTGTGAAAGCCGTCCTTCAACTAGCTTGTTGGGAACACAAAGTTTCTTTTCAGTTGCAAACTCCATTCCATACATATATATGGGGAGTTACTAGCTCCAACTCGGTTTTACAGTGAAAACTGCGGGAACTTCAAACCGGCACTAGGAAACAGACTGAGAAAGCAGAGAAAAAGTTTCTCCTGCAACCCGTTCCCTTTGTGCTAGATAAACGAACGTCTCTCCACTTGCTCAGTTCTGAGAGATAAGTGTGTGTGAAAGCCGTCCTTCACCTAGCTTGTTGGGAACACAAAGTTTCTTTTCAGTTCCAAACTCCGATCCATACAAATATATGGGGAGGTACTAGCTCCAACTCGGTTTTACAGTGAAAACTGCAGGAACTTCAAACCGGCACTAGGAAACAGACTGAGAAGCAGAGAAAAAGTGTCACCTGCAACCGTTTCCCTTGGTGCTAGATGAATGAACGTCTCTCCACTTGCTAAGTTCTGAGAGATATGTGTGTGTGAAAGCCGTCCTTAACCTAGCTTGTTGGGAACACAAAGTTTCTTTTCAGTTGCAAACTCCATTCCATACATATATATGGGGAGGTACTAGCTCCAACTCGGTTTTAGAGTGAAAACTGCAGGAACTTCAAACAGGCACTAGGAAACAGACTGAGAAAGCAGAGAAAAAGTGTCTCCTGCAACCCGTTCTCTTGGTGCTAGATGAACAAACGTCTCTCCACTTGCTCAGTTCTGAGAGATAGGTGTGTGTGGAAGCCGTCCTTCACCTAGCTTGTTGGGAACACAAAGTTTCTTTTCAGTTGCAAACTCCATTCCATACATATATATGGGGAGGTAGAAGCTCCAACTCGGTTTTACAGTGAAAACTGCAGGAACTTCAAACCGGCACTAGGAAACAGACTGAGAAAGCAGAGAAAAAGTGTCTCCTGCAACCCGTTCCCTTGGTGCTAGATGAACGAACGTCTCTCCGCTTGCTAAGTTCTGAAGATAGGTGTGTGTGAAAAACTTCCTTCAGCTAGCTTGTTGGGAACACAAAGTTTCTTTTCAGTTTCAAACTCCATTGCATACATATATATGGGGAGGTACTAGCTCCAACTCGGTTTTACAGTGAAAACTGCAGGAACTTCAAACCGGCACTAGGAAACAGACTGAGAAAGCAGAGAAAAAGTGTCTCCTGCAACCCGTTCCCTCGGTTCTAGATGAACGAACGTCTCTCAACTTGCTCAGTTCTGAGAGATATGTGTGTGTGAAAGCCGTCCTTCACCTAGCTTGTTGGGAACACAAAGTTTCTTTTCAGTTGCAAACTCCATTCCATACATATATATGGGGAGGTAGAAGCTCCAACTCGGTTTTACAGTGAAAACTGCAAGGAACTTCAAACCGGCACTAGGAAACAGACTGAGAAAGAAGAGAAAAAGTGTCTCCTGCAACCCGTTCCCTTGGTGCTAGATGAACGAACGTCTCTCCACTTGCTCAGTTCTGAGAGATAAGTGTGTTTGAAAGCCGTCCTTCACCTAGCTTGTTGGGAACACAAGGTTTCTTTTCAGTTGCAAACTCCATTCCATACATATATATGGGGAGGTACTAGCTCCAACTCGGTTTTACAGTGAAAACTGCAGGAACTTCAAACCGGCACTAGGAAACAGACTGAGAAAGCACAGAAAAAGTGTCTCCTGCAACCCGTTCCCTTGGTGCTAGATGAACGAACGTCTCTCCACTTGCTCAGTTCTGAGAGATAAGTGTGTGTGAAAGCCGTCCTTCACCTAGCTTGTTGGGAACACAAAGTTTCTTTTCAGTTGCAAACTCCATTCCATACATATATATGGGGAGGTAGAAGCTCCAACTCGGTTTTACAGTGAAAACTGCACGAACTTCAAACCGGCACTAGGAAACAGACTGAGAAAGCAGAGAAAAAGTGTCTCCTGCAACCCGTTCCCTTGGTGCTAGATGAACGAACGTCTCTCCACTTGCTCAGTTCTGAGATATAAGTGTGTGTGAAAGCCGTCCTTCACCTAGCTTGTTGGGAACACAAAGTTTCTTTTCATTTGCAAACACCATTCCATACATATATATGGGGAGGTACTAGCTCCAACTCGGTTTTACAGTGAAAACTGCAGTAACTTCAAACAGGCACTAGGAAACAGACTGAGAAAGCAGAGAAAAAGTGTCTCCTGCAACCCGTTCCTTTGGTGCTAGATGAACGAACGTCTCTCCACTTGCTCAGTTCTGAGAGATAGGTGTGTCTGAAAGCCGTCCTTCACCTAGCTTGTTATGAACACAAAGTTTCTATTCAGTTGCAAACTCCATTCCATACATATATATGGGGAGGTAGAAGCTCCAACTCGCTTTTAAAGTGAAAACTGCCGGAACTTCAACCCGGCACTAGGAAACAGACTGAGAAAGCAGAGAAAAAGTGTCTCCTGCAACCCGTTCCCTTGGTGCTAGATGAACGAACGTCTCTCCACTTGCTCAGTTCTGAGATATAAGTGTGTGTGAAAGCCGTCCTTCACCTAGCTTGTTGGGAACACAAAGTTTCTTTTCAGTTGCAAACTCCATTCCATACATATATATGGGGAGGTACTAGCTCCAACTCGGTTTTACAGTGAAAACTGCAGTAACTTCAAACCGGCACTAGGAAACAGACGGAGAAAGCAGAGAAAAAGTGACTCCTGCAACCCGTTCCTTTGGTGCTAGATGAAAGAACGTCTCACCACTTGCTCAGTTCTGAGAGATAGGTGTGTCTGAAAGCCGTTATTCACCTAGCTTGTTATGAACACAAAGTTTCTATTCAGTTGCAAACTCCATTCCATACATATATATGGGGAGGTAGAAGCTCCAACTCGCTATTAAAGTGAAAACTGCCGGAACTTCAACCCGGCACTAGGAAACAGACTGAGAAAGCAGAGAAAAAGTGTCTCCTGCAACCCGTTCTCTTGGTTCTAGATGAACGAACGTCTCTCCACTTGCTCAGTTCTGAAGATAAGTGTGTGTGAAAGCCGTCCTTCACCTAGCTTGTTGGGAACACAAAGTTTCTTTTCAGTTGCAAACTCCATTCCATACATATATATGGGTAGGTACTAGCTCCAACTCGGTTTTACAGTGAAAACTGCAGGAACTTCAAACCGGCACTAGGAAACAGACTGAGAAAGCAGAGAAAAAGTGTCCCCTGCAACCCGTTCCCTTGGTGCTAGATGAACGAACGTCTCTCCACTTGCTCAGTTCTGAGAGATATGTGTGTGTGAAAGCCGTCCTTCACCTAGCTTGTTGGGAACACAAAGTTTCTTTTCAGTTGCAAACTGCATTCCATACATATATATGGGGAGGTAGAAGCTCCAACTCGGTTTTACAGTGAAAACTGCAGGAACTTCAAACCGGCACTAGGAAACAGACTGAGAAAGCAGAGAAAAAGTGTCTCCTGCAACACGTTCCCTTGGTGCTAGATGAACGAACGTCTCTCCACTTGCTCAGTTCTGAAGATAGGTGTGTGTGAAAACCTTCCTTCAGCTAGCTTGTTGGGAACACAAAGTTTCTTTTCACTTTCAAACTCCATTGCATACATATATATGGGGAGGTACTAGCTCCAACTCGGTTTTACAGTGAAAACTGCAGGAACTTCAAACCGGCACTATGAAACAGACTGAGAAAGCAGAGAAAAAGTGTCTCCTGCAACCCGTTCCCTCGGTGCTAGATGAACGAACGTCTCTCCACTTGCTCAGTTCTGAGAGATAAGTGTGTGTGAAAGCCGTTCTTCAACTAGCTTGTTGGGAACACAAAGTTTCTTTTCAGTTGCAAACTCCATTCCATACATATATATGGGGAGGTAGAAGCTCCAACTCGGTTTTACAGTGAAAACTGCAGGAATTTCAAAACGGCACTAGGAAACAGACTGAGAAAGCAGAGAAAAAGTGTCTCCTGCAACCCGTTCCCTTGGTTCTAGATGAACGAACGTCTCTCCACTTGCTCAGTTCTGAGAGATAGGTGTGTGTGAAAGCCGTCCTTAACCTATCTTGTTGGGAACACAAAGTTTCTTTTCAGTTGCAAACTCCATTCCACACATATATATGGGTAGGTACTAGCTCCAACTCGGTTTTACAGTGAAAACTGCAGTAACTTCAAACCGACACTAGGAAACAGACTGAGAAAGCAGAGAAAAAGTGTCTCCTGAAACTCGTTCACTTGGTGCTAGATGAACGAACGTCTCTCCACTTGCTCAGTTCTGAGAGATAAGTGTGTGTGAAAGCCGTCCTTCACCTAGCTTGTTGGGAACACAAAGTTTCTTTTCAGTTGCAAACTCCATTCCATATTTATATATGGGGAGGTAGAAGCTCCAACTTGTTTTTACAGTGAAAACTGCAGGAACTTCAAACCGGCACTAGGAAACAGACTGAGAAAGCAGAGAAAAAGTGTCTCCTGCAACCCGTTCCCTTGGTGCTAGATGAACGAACGTCTCTCCACTTGCTCAGTTCTGAGAGATAAGTGTGTGTGAAAGCCGTACTTCACCTAGCTTGTTGGGAACACAAAGTTTCTTTTCAGTTGCAAACTCCTTTCCATACATATATATGGGAAGGTACTAGCTCCAACTCGGTTTTACAGTGAAAACTGCAGTAACTTCAAACCGGCACTAGGAAACAGACTGAGAAAGCAGAGAAAAAGTGTCTCTTGCAACCCGTTCCTTTGGTGCTAGATGAACGAACGTCTCTCCACTTGCTCAGTTCTGAGAGATAGGTGTGTCTGAAAGCCGTCCTTCACCTAGCTTGTTGGGAACACAAAGTTTCTATTCAGTTCAAACTCCATTCCATACATATATATGGGGAGGTAGAAGCTCCAACTCGCTTTTAAAGTGAAAACTGCCAGAACTTCAACCCGGCACTAGGAAACAGACTGAGAAAGCAGAGAAAAAGTGTCTCCTGCAAACTGTTCCCTTTGTGCTAGATGAATGAACGTCTCTCCACTTGCTCAGTTCTGAGAGATAAGTGTGTGTGAAAGCCGTCCTTCACCTAGCTTGTTGGGAACACAAAGTTTCTTTTCAGTTGCAAACTCCATTCCATACATATATATGGGGAGGTACTAGCTCCAACTCGGTTTTACAGTGAAAACTGCAGGAACTTCAAACCGGCACTAGGAAACAGACTGGGAAAGCAGAGAATAAGTGTCTCCTGCAACCCGTTCCCTTTGTGCTATCTGAACGAACGTCTCTCCACTTGCTCAGTTCTGAGAGATAAATGTGTGTGAAAGCCGTCCTTCACCTAGCTTGTTGGGAACACAAAGTTTCTTTTCAGTTGCAAACTCCATTCCATACATATATACGGGGAGGTACTAGCTCCAACTCGGTTTTACAGTGAAAACTGCAGGAACTTCAAACCGGCACTAGGAAACAGACTGAGAAAGCAGAGAAAAAGTGTCTCCTGCAACCCGTTCCCTTGGTGCTAGATGAACGAACGTCTCTCCACTTGCTCAGTTCTGAGAGATAAGTGTGTGTGAAAGCCGTCCTTCACCTAGCTTGTTGGGAACACAAAGTTTCTTTTCAGTTGCAAACTCCATTCCATACATATATATGGGGAGGTACTAGCTCCAACTCGGTTTTACAGTGAAAACTGCAGGAACTTCAAACCGGCACTAGGAAACAGACTGGGAAAGCAGAGAATAAGTGTCTCCTGCAACCCGTTCCCTTGGTGCTATCTGAACGAACGTCTCTCCACTTGCTCAGTTCTGAGAGATAAATGTGTGTGAAAGCCGTCCTTCACCTAGCTTGTTGGGAACACAAAGTTTCTTTTCAGTTGCAAACTCCATTCCATACATATATATGGGGAAGTACTAGCTCCAAATCGGTTTTACAGTGAAAACTGCAGGAACTTCAAACCGGCACGAGGAAACAGACTGAGAAAGCAGAGAAAAAGTGTCTCCTGCAACCCGTTCTCTTGGTTCTAGATGAACGAACGTCTCTCCACTTGCTCAGTTCTGAGAGAAAATTGTGTGTGAAAGCCGTCCTTCAACGAGCTTGTTGGGAACACAAAGTTTCTTTTCAGTTGCAAACTCCATTCCATACATATATATGGGGAGTTACTAGCTCCAACTCGGTTTTACAGTGAAAACTGCAGGAACTTCAAAACGGCACTAGGAAACAGACTGAGAAAGCAGAGAAAAAGTTTCTCCTGCAACCTGTTCCCTTGGTGCTAGATAAACGAACGTCTCTCCACTTGCTCAGTTCTGAGAGATAAGTGTGTGTGAAAGCCGTCCTTCACCTAGCTTGTTGGGAACACAAAGTTTCTTTAAGTTGCAAACTCCATTCCATACATATATATGGGGAGGTACTAGCTCCAACTCTGTTTGACAGTGAAAACTGCAGGAACTTCAAACCGGCACTAGGAAACAGACTGAGAGAGCAGAGAAAAAGTGTCTCCTGCAACCCGTTCCCTTGGTGCTAGATGAACGAACGTCTCTCCACTTGCTCAGTTCTGAGAGATATGTGTGTGTGAAAGCCGTCCTTAACCTAGCTTGTTGGGAACACAAAGTTTCTTTTCAGTTGCAAACTCCATTCCATACATATATATGGGGAGGTACTAGCTCCAACTCGGTTTTACAGTGAAAACTGCAGGAACTTCAAACAGGCACTAGGAAACAGACTGAGAAAGCAGAGAAAAAGTGTCTCCTGCAACCCGTTCTCTTGGTGCTAGATGAACGAACGTCTCTCCACTTGCTCAGTTCTGAGAGATAGGTGTGTGTGAAAGCCGTACTTCACCTAGCTTGTTGGGAACACAAAGTTTCTTTTCAGTTGCAAACTCCATTCCATACATATATATGGGGAGGTAGAAGCTCCAACTCTGTTTTACAGTGAAAACTGCAGGAACTTCAAACCGGCACTAGGAAACAGACTGAGAAAGCAGAGAAAAAGTGTCTCCTGCAACCCGTTCCCTTGGTGCTAGATGAACGAACGTCTCTCCACTTGCTAAGTTCTGAAGATAGGTGTGTGTGAAAACCTTCCTTCAGCTAGCTTGTTGGGAACACAAATTTTCTTTTCAGTTTCAAACTCCATTGCATACATATATATGGGGAGGTGCTAGCTCCAACTCGGTTTTACAGTGAAAACTGCAGGAACTTCAAACCGGCACTAGGAAACAGACTGAGAATGCAGAGAAAAAGTGTCTCCTGCAACCCGTTCCCTCGGTGCTAGATGAACGAACGTCTCTCAACTTGCTCAGTTCTGAGAGATATATGTGTGTGAAAGCCGTCCTTCACCTAGCTTGTTGGGAACACAAAGTTTCTTTTCAGTTGCAAACTCCATTCCATACATATATATGGGGAGGTAGAAGCTCCAACTCGGTTTTACAGTGAAAACTGCAGGAACTTCAAACCGGCACTAGGAAACAGACTGAGAAAGAAGAGAAAAAGTGTCTCCTGCAACCCGTTCCCTTGGTGCTAGATGAACGAACGTCTCTCCACTTGCTCAGTTCTGAGAGATAGGTGTGTGTGAAAGCCGTCCTTCACCTAGCTTGTTGGGAACACAAAGTTTCTTTTCAGTTGCAAACTCCATTCATTCCATATATATGGGGAGGTACTAGCTCCAACTCGGTTTTACAGTGAAAACTGCAGGAACTTCAAACCGGCACTAGGAAACAGACTGAGAAAGCAGAGAAAAAGTGTCTCCTGCAACCCGTTCCCTTGGTGCTAGATGAACGAACGTCTCTCCACTTGCTCAGTTCTGAGAGATAAGTGTGTGTGAAAGCCGTCCTTCACCTAGCTTGTTGGGAACACAAAGTTTCTTTTCAGTTGCAAACACCATTCCATACATATATATGGGGAGGTACTAGCTCCAACTCGGTTTTACAGTGAAAACTGCAATAACTTCAAACCGGCACTAGCAAACAGACTGAGAAAGCAGAGAAAAAGTGTCTCCTGCAACCCGTTCCTTTGGTGATAGATGAACGAACGTCTCTCCACTTGCTCAGTTCTGAGAGATAGGTGTGTCTGAAAGCCGTCCTTCACCTAGCTTGTTATGAACACAAAGTTCCTATTCAGTTGCAAACTCCATTCCATACATATATATGGGGAGGTAGAAGCTCCAACTCGCTTTTAAAGTGAAAACTACCGGAACTTCAACACGGCACTAGGAAACAGACTGAGAAAGCAGAGAAAAAGTGTCTCCTGCAACCCGTTCCGTTGGTGCTAGATGAACGAACGTCTCTCCACTTGCTCAGTTCTGAGATATAAGTGTGTGTGAAAGCCGTCCTTCACCTAGCTTGTTGGGAACACAAAGTTTCTTTTCAGTTGCAAACTCCATTCCATACATATATATAGGGAGGTAGAAGCTCCAACTCGCTTTTAAAGTGAAAACTGCCGGAACTTCAACCCGGCACTAGGAAACAGACTGAGAAAGCAGAGAAAAAGTGTCTCCTGCAAACTGTTCCCTTTGTGCTAGATGAACGAACGTCTCTCCACTTGCTCAGTTCTGAAGATAGGTGTGTGTGAAAGCCGTCCTTCACCTAGCTTGTTGGGAACACAAAGTTTCTTTTCAGTTGCAAACTCCATTCCATACATATATATGGGTAGGTACTAGCTCCAACTCGGTTTTACAGTGAAAACTGCAGTAACTTCAAACCGGCACTAGGAAACAGACTGAGAAAGCAGAGAATAAGTGTCTCCTGCAACCCGTTCCCTTGGTGCTAGATGAACGAACGTCTCTCCAATTGCTCAGTTCTGAGAGATAAGTGTGTGTGAAAGCCGTCCTTCACCTAGCTTGTTGGGAACACAAAGATTCTTTTCAGTTGCAAACTGCATTCCATACATATATATGGGGAGGTAGAAGCTCCAACTCGATTTTACAGTGAAAACTGCAGGAACTTCAAACCGGCACTAGGAAACAGACTGAGAAAACAGAGAAAAAGTGTCTCCTGCAACCCGTTCCCTTGGTGCTAGATGAACGAACGTCTCTCCACTTGCTCAGTTCTGAAGATAGGTGTGTGTGAAAACCTTCCTTCAGCTAGCTTGTTGGGAACACAATGTTTCTTTTCACTTTCAAACTCCATTGCATACATATATATGGGGAGGTACTAGCTCCAACTCGGTTTTACAGTGAAAACTGCAGGAACTTCAAACCGGCACTATGAAACAGACTGAGAAAGCAGAGAAAAAGTGTCTCCTGCAACCCGTTCCCTTGGTGCTAGATGAACGAACGTCTCTCCACTTGCTCAGTTCTGAGAGATAAGTGTGTGTGAAAGCCGTCCTTCACCTAGCTTGTTGGGAACACAAAGTTTCTTTTCAGTTGCAAACTCCATTCCATACATATATATGGGGAGGTAGAATCTCCAACTCGGTTTTACAGTGAAAACTGCAGGAATTTCAAACCGGCACTAGGAAACAGACTGAGAAAGCAGAGAAAATGTGTCTCCTGCAACCCGTTCCCCTGGTTCTAGATGAACGAACGTCTCTCCACTTGCTCAGTTCTGAGAGATAGGTGTGTGTGAAAGCCGTCCTTAACCTAGCTTGTTGGGAACACAAAGTTTCTTTTCAGTTGCAAACTCCATTCCATACATGTATATGGGGAGTTACTAGCTCCAACTCGGTTTTACAGTGAAAACTGCAGTAACTTCAAACCGGCACTAGGAAACAGACTGAGAAAGCAGAGAAAAAGTGTCTCCTGCAACTCGTTCCCTTGGTGCTAGATGAACGAACGTCTCTCCACTTGCTCAGTTCTGAGAGATAAGTGTGTGTGAAAGCCGTCCTTCACCTAGCTTGTTGGGAACACAAAGTTTCTTTTCAGTTGCAAACTCCATTCCATACATATATATGGGGAGGTAGAAGCTCCAACTCGGTTTTACAGTGAAAACTGCAGGAACTTCAAACCGGCACTAGGAAACAGACTGAGAAAGCAGAGAAAAAGTGTCTCCTGCAACCCGTTCCCTTGGTACTAGATGAACGAACGTCTCTCCACTTGCTCAGTTCTGAGAGATAAGTGTGTGTGAAAGCCGTCCTTCACCTAGCTTGTTGGGAACACAAAGTTTCTTTTCAGTTGCAAACTCCATTCCATACATATATATGGGGAGGTACTAGCTCCAACTCGGTTTTACAGTGAAAACTGCAGTAACTTCAAACCGGCAGTAGGAAACAGACTGAGAAAGCAGAGAAAAAGTGTCTCTTGCAACCCGTTCCTTTGGTGCTAGATGAACGAACGTCTCTCCACTTGCTCAGTTCTGAGAGATAGGTGTGTCTGAAAGCCGTCCTTCACCTAGCTTGTTGGGAACACAAAGTTTCTATTCAGTTCAAACTCCATTCCATACATATATATGGGGAGGTAGAAGCTCCAACTTGCTTTTAAAGTGAAAACTGCCGGAACTTCAACCCGGCACTAGGAAACAGACTGAGAAAGCAGAGAAAAATTGTCTCCTGCAAACTGTTCCCTTTGTGCTAGATGAACGAACGTCTCTCCAGTTGCTCAGTTCTGAAGATAGGTGTGTGTGAAAGCCGTCCTTCACCTAGCTTTTTGGGAACACAAAGTTTCTTTTCAGTTGCAAACTGCATTCCATACATATATATGGGGAGGTAGAAGCTCCAACTCGGTTTTACAGTGAAAACTGCAGGAACTTCAAACCGGCACTAGGAATCAGACTGAGAAAGCAGAGAAAAAGTGTCCCCTGCAACCCGTTCCCTTGGTGCTAGATGAACGAACGTCTCTCCACTTGCTCAGTTCTGAGAGATAAGTGTGTGTGAAAGCCATCCTTCACCTAGCTTGTTGGGAACACAAAGATTCTTTTCAGTTGCAAACTCCATTCCATACATATATATGGGGAGGTAGAAGCTCCAACTCGGTTTTACAGTGAAAACTGCAGGAACTTCAAACCGGCACTAGGAAACAGACTGAGAAAGCAGAGAAAAAGTGTCTCCTGCAACCCGTTCCCTTGGTGCTAGATGAACGAACGTCTCTCCACTTGCTCAGTTCTGAGAGATAAGTGTGTGTGAAAGCCGTCCTTAACCTAGCTTGTTGGGAACACAAAGTATCTTTTCAGTTCAAATTCCATTCCATACATATATATGGGGAGGTAGAAGCTCCAACACGGTTTTACAGTGAAAACTGCAGGAACTTCAAACCGGCACTAGGAAACAGACTGTGAAAGAAGAGAAAAAGTGTCTCCTGCAACCCGTTCCCTTGGTGCTAGATGAACGAACGTCTCTCCACTTGCTCAGTTCTGAGAGATAAGTGTGTGTGAAAGCCGTCCTTCACCTAGCTTGTTGGGAACACAAAGTTTCTATTCAGTTGCAAACTCCATTCCATACATATATATGGGGAGGTACTAGCTCCAACTCGGTTTTACAGTGAAAACTGCAGGAACTTCAAACCGGCACTAGGAAACAGACTGAGAAAGCAGAGAAAAAGTGTCTCCTGCAACCCGTTCCCTTGGTGCTATCTGAACGAACGTCTCTCCACTTGCTCAGTTCTGAGAGATAAGTGTGTGTGAAAGCCGTCCTTCACCTAGCTTGTTGGGAACAGAAAGTTTCTTTTCAGTTGCAAACTCCATTCCATACATATATATGGGGAGGTACTAGCTCCAACTCGGTTTTACAGTGAAAACTGCAGGAACTTCAAACCGGCCCTAGGAAACAGACTGAGAAAGCAGAGAAAAAGTGTCTCCTGCAACCCGTTCTCTTGGTTCTAGATGAACGAACGTCTCTCCACTTGCTCAGTTCTGAGAGAAAGTGTGTGTGAAAGCCGTCCTTCAACTAGCTTGTTGGGAACACAAAGTTTCTTTTCAGTTGCAAACTCCATTCCATACATATATATGGGGAGTTACTAGCTCCAACTCGGTTTTACAGTGAAAACTGCAGGAACTTCAAACCGGCACTAGGAAACAGACTGAGAAAGCAGAGAAAAAGTGTCCCCTGCAACCCGTTCCCTTGGTGCTATCTGAACGAAAGTCTCTCCACTTGCTCAGTTCTGAGAGATAAGTGTGTGTGAAAGCCGTCCTTCACCTAGCTTGTTGGGAACACAAAGTTTCTTTTAAGTTGCAAACTCCGATCCATACATATATATGGGGAGGTACTAGCTCCAACTCGGTTTTACAGTGAAAACTGCAGGAACTTCAAACCGGCACTAGGAAACAGACTGAGAAGCAGAGAAAAAGTGTCTCCTGCAACCCGTTCCCTTGGTGCTAGATGAACGAACTTCTCTCCACTTGCTCAGTTCTGAGAGATAGGTGTGTGTGAAAGCCGAACTTCACCTAGCTTCTTGGGAACACAAAGTTTCTTTTCAGTTGCAAACTCCATTCCATACATATATATGGGGAGGTAGAAACTCCAACTCGGTTTTGCAGAGAAAATTGCAGGTACGTCAACCCGGCACTTGGAAACAGACTGGGAAAGCAGAGAAACAGTGTTTCCAGCAACCCGTTCCCTTGGTGCTAGATGAACGAACGTCTCTCCACTTGCTCAGTTCTGAGAGATAGGTGTGTTTGAAAGCCGTCCTTCACCTAGCTTGTTGGGAACACAAAGTTTCTTTTCAGTTGCAAACTCCATTCCATACATATATATGGGGAGGTACTAGCTCCAAGTCGGTTTTACAGTGAAAACTGCAGGAACTTCAAACCGGCACTAGGAAACAGACTGAGAAAGCAGAGAACAAGTGTGTCCTGCAACCCGTTCCCTTGGTGCTAGATGAACGAACGTCTCTCCACTTGCTCAGTTCTGAGAGATAAGTGTGTGTGAAAGCCGTCCTTCACCTAGCTTGTTGGGAACACAAAGTTTCTTTTCAGTTGCAAACTGAATTCCATACGTATATATGGGGAGGTAGAAGCTCCAACTCGTTTTTACAGTGAAAACTGCAGGAACTTCAAACCGGCACTAGGAAACAGACTGAGAAAGCAGAGAAAATGTGTCTCCTGCAACCCGTTCCCTTGGTGCTAGATGAACGAACGTCTCTCCACTTGCTCAGTTCTGAGAGATAAGTGTGTGTGAAAGCCGTCCTTAACCTAGCTTGTTGGGAACACAAAGTTTCTTTTCAGTTGCAAACTCCATTCCATACATATATATGGGGAGGTACTAGCTCCAACACTGTTTCACAGTGAAAACTGCAGGAACTTCAAACCGGCACTAGGAAACAGACTGAGAAAGCAGAGAAAAAGTGTCTCCTGCAACCCGTTCCCTTGGTGCTAGATGAACGAAATTCTCTCCACTTGCTCAGTTCTGAGAGATATGTGTGTGTGAAAGCCGAACTTCACCTAGCTTCTTGGGAACACAAAGTTTCTTTTCAGTTGCAAACTCCATTCCATACATATATATGGGGAGGTAGAAACTCCAACTCGGTTTTGCAGAGAAAATTGCAGGTACGTCAACCCGGCACTTGGAAACAGACTGGGAAAGCAGAGAAACAGTGTTTCCAGCAAACCGTTCCCTTGGTGCTAGATGAGCGAACGTCTCTCCACTTGCTCAGTTCTGAGAGATAGGTGTGTCTGAAAGCCGTCCTTCACCTAGCTTGTTGGGAACACAAAGTTTCTTTTCAGTTGCAAACTCCATTCCATACATATATATGGGGAGGTACTAGCTCCAAGTCGGTTTTACAGTGAAAACTGCAGGAAATTCAAACCGGCACTAGGAAACAGACTGAGAAAGCAGAGAAAACGTGTCTCCTGCAACCCGTTCCCTTGGTGCTAGATGAACGAACGTCTCTCCACTTGCTCAGTTCTGAGAGATAAGTGTGTGTGAAAGCCGTCCTTCACCTAGCTTGTTGGGAACACAAAGTTTCTTTTCAGATGCAAACTCCATTCCATACATATATATGGGGAGGTAGAAGCTCCAACTCGGTTTTACAGTGAAAACTGCAGGAACTTCAAACCGGCACTAGGAAACAGACTGAGAAAGCAGAGAACAAGTGTGTCCTGCAACCCGTTCCCTTGGTGCTAAATGAACGAACGTCTCTCCACTTGCTCAGTTCTGAGAGATAAGTGTGTGTGAAAGCCGTCCTTCACCTAGCTTGTTGGGAACACAAAGTATCTTTTCAGTTCAAATTCCATTCCATACATATATATGGGGAGGTAGAAGCTCCAACTCTGTTTTACAGTGAAAACTGCAGGAACTTCAAACCGGCACTAGGGAACAGACTGAGAAAGAAGAGAAAAAGTGTCTCCTGCAACCAGATCCCTTGGTGCTAGATGAACGAACGTCTCTCCACTTGCTCAGTTCTGAGAGATAAGTGTGTGTGAAAGCCGTCCTTCACCTAGCTTCTTGGGAACACAAAGTTTCTTTTCAGTTGCAAACTCCATTCCATACATATATATGGGGAGGTACTAGCTCCAACTCGGTTTTACAGTGAAAACTGCAGGAACTTCAAACCGGCACTAGGAAACAGACTGAGAAAGCAGAGAAAAAGTGTCTCCTGCAACCCGTTCCCTTGGTGCTAGATGAACGAACGTCTCTCCACTTGCTCAGTTCTGAGAGATAAGTGTGTGTGAAAGCCGTCCTTCACCTAGGTTGTTGGGAACACAAAGTTTCTTTTCAGTTGCAAACTCCATTCCATACATATATATGGGGAGGTACTAGCTCCAACTCGGTTTTACAGTGAAAACTGCAGGAAATTCAAACCGGCACTAGGAAACAGACTGAGAAAGCAGAGAAACAGTGTCTCCTGCAACCCGTTCCCTTGGTGCCAGATGAACGAACGTCTCTCCACTTGCTCAGTTCTGAGAGATAAGTGTGTGTGAAAGCCGTACCTCACCTAGCTTGTTGGGAACACAAAGTATCTTTTCAGTTGCAAATTCCATTCCATACATATATATGGGGAGGTAGAAGCTCCAAGACGGTTTTACAGTGAAAACTGCAGGAACTTCAAACCGGCACTAGGAAACAGACTGAGAAAGAAGAGAAAAAGTGTCTCCTGCAACCCGTTCCCTTGGTGCTAGATGAACGAACGTCTCTCCACTTGCTCAGTTCTGAGAGATAAGTGTGTGTGAAAGCCGTCCTTCACCTAGCTTGTTGGGAACACAAAGTTTCTTTTCAGTTGCTAACTCCATTCCATACATATATATGGGGAGGTAGAAGCTCCAACTCGGTTTTACAGTGAAAACTGCAGGAACTTCAAACCGGCACTAGGAAACAGACTGAGAAAGCAGAGAAAAAGTGTCTCCTGCAACCCGTTCCCTTGGTGCTAGATGAACGAACGTCTCTCCACTTGCTCAGTTCTGAGAGATAAGTGTGTGTGAAAGCCGTCCTTCACCTAGCTTGTTGGGAACACAAAGTTTCTTTTCAGTTGCAAACTCCATTCCATACATATATATGGGGAGGTAGAAGCTCCAACTCGGTTTTACAGTGAAAACTGCAGGAATTTCAAACCGGCACTAGGAAACAGACTGAGAAAGCAGAGAACAAGTGTGTCCTGCAACCCGTTCCCTTGGTGCTAAATGAACGAACGTCTCTCCACTTGCTCAGTTCTGAGAGATAAGTGTGTGTGAAAGCCGTCCTTCACCTAGCTTGTTGGGAACACAAAGTATCTTTTCAGTTCAAATTCCATTCCATACATATATATGGGGAGGTAGAAGCTCCAACTCTGTTTTACAGTGAAAACTGCAGGAACTTCAAACCGGCACTAGGGAACAGACTGAGAAAGAAGAGAAAAAGTGTCTCCTGCAACCAGATCCCTTGGTGCTAGATGAACGAACGTCTCTCCACTTGCTCAGTTCTGAGAGATAAGTGTGTGTGAAAGCCGTCCTTCACCTAGCTTCTTGGGAACACAAAGTTTCTTTTCAGTTGCAAACTCCATTCCATACATATATATGGGGAGGTACTAGCTCCAACTCGGTTTTACAGTGAAAACTGCAGGAACTTCAAACCGGCACTAGGAAACAGACTGAGAAAGCAGAGAAAAAGTGTCTCCTGCAACCCGTTCCCTTGGTGCTAGATGAACGAACGTCTCTCCACTTGCTCAGTTCTGAGAGATAAGTGTGTGTGAAAGCCGTCCTTCACCTAGGTTGTTGGGAACACAAAGTTTCTTTTCAGTTGCAAACTCCATTCCATACATATATATGGGGAGGTACTAGCTCCAACTCGGTTTTACAGTGAAAACTGCAGGAAATTCAAACCGGCACTAGGAAACAGACTGAGAAAGCAGAGAAACAGTGTCTCCTGCAACCCGTTCCCTTGGTGCCAGATGAACGAACGTCTCTCCACTTGCTCAGTTCTGAGAGATAAGTGTGTGTGAAAGCCGTACCTCACCTAGCTTGTTGGGAACACAAAGTATCTTTTCAGTTGCAAATTCCATTCCATACATATATATGGGGAGGTAGAAGCTCCAAGACGATTTTACAGTGAAAACTGCAGGAACTTCAAACCGGCACTAGGAAACAGACTGAGAAAGAAGAGAAAAAGTGTCTCCTGCAACCCGATCCCTTGGTGCTAGATGAACGAACGTCTCTCCACTTGCTCAGTTCTGAGAGATAAGTGTGTGTGAAAGCCGTTCTTCACCTAGCTTGTTGGGAACACAAAGTTTCTTTTCAGTTGCAAACTCCATTCCATACATATATATGGGGAGGTACTTGCTCCAACTCGGTTTTACAGTGAAGACTGCAGGAACTTCAAACCGGCACTAGGAAACAGACTGAGAAAGCAGAGAAAAAGTGTCTCCTGCAACCCGTTCCCTTGGTGCTATATGAACGAACGTCTCACCACTTGCTCAGTTCCGAGAGATTAGTGTGTGTGAAAGCCGTCCTTCACCTAGCTTGTTGGGAACACAAAGTTTCTTTTCAGTTGCAAACTGCATTCCATACATATATATGGGGAGGTAAAAGCTCCAACTCGGTTTTACAGTGAAAACTGCAGGAACTTCAAACCGGCACTAGGAATCAGACTGAGAAAGCAGAGAAAAAGTGTCCCCTGCAACCCGTTCCCTTGGTGCTAGATGAACGAACGTCTCTCCACTTGCTCAGTTCTGAGAGATAAGTGTGTGTGAAAGCCGTCCTTCACCTAGCTTGTTGGGAACACAAAGTTTCTTTTCAGTTGCTAACTCCATTCCATACATATATATGGGGAGGTAGAAGCTCCAACTCGGTTTTACAGTGAAAACTGCAGGAACTTCAAACCGGCACTAGGAAACAGACTGAGAAAGCAGAGAAAAAGTGTCTCCTGCAACCCGTTCCCTTGGTGCTAGATGAACGAACGTCTCTCCACTTGCTCAGTTCTGAGAGATAAGTGTGTGTGAAAGCCGTCCTTAACCTAGCTTGTTGGGAACACAAAGTTTCTTTTCAGTTGCAAACTCCATTCCATACATATATATGGGGAGGTAGAAGCTCCAACTATGTTTTACAGTGAAAACTGCAGGAACTTCAAACCGGCACTAGGAAACAGACTGAGAAAGCAGAGAACAAGTGTGTCCTGCAACCCGTTCCCTTGGTGATAGATGAACGAACGTCTCTCCACTTGCTCAGTTCTGAGAGATAAGTGTGTGTGAAAGCCGTCCTTCACCTAGCTTGTTGGGAACACAAAGTATCTTTTCAGTTCAAATTCCATTCCATACATATATATGGGGAGGTAGAAGCTCCAACTCGGTTTTACAGTGAAAACTGCAGGAACTTCAAACCGGCACTAGGAAACAGACTGAGAAAGAAGAGAAAAAGTGTCTCCTGCAACCCGTTCCCTTGGTGCTAGATGAACGAACGTCTCTCCACTTGCTCAGTTCTGAGAGATAAGTGTGTGTGAAAGCCGTCCTTCACCTAGCTTCTTGGGAACACAAAGTTTCTTTTCAGTTGCAAACTCCATTCCATACATATATATGGGGAGGTACTAGCTCCAACTCTGTTTCACAGTGAAAACTGCAGGAACTTCAAACCGGCACTAGGAAACAGACTGAGAAAGCAGAGAAAAAGTGTCTCCTGCAACCCGTTCCCTTGGTGCTAGATGAACGAACTTCTCTCCACTTGCTCAGTTCTGAGAGATATGTGTGTGTGAAAGCCGAACTTCACCTAGCTTGTTGGGAACACAAAGTTTCTTTTCAGTTGCAAACTCCATTCCATACATATATATGGGGAGGTAGAAACTCCAACTCGGTTTTGCAGAGAAAATTGCAGGTACGTCAACCCGGCACTTGGAAACAGACTGGGAAAGCAGAGAAACAGTGTTTCCAGCAACCCGTTCCCTTGGTGCTAGATGAGCGAACGTCTCTCCACTTGCTCAGTTCTGAGAGATAGGTGTGTCTGAAAGCCGTCCTTCACCTAGCTTGTTGGGAACACAAAGTTTCTTTTCAGTTGCAAACTCCATTCCATACATATATATGGGGAGGTAGAAGCTCCAACTCGGTTTTACAGTGAAAACTGCAGGAACTTCAAACCGGCACTAGGAAACAGACTGAGAAAGCAGAGAACAAGTGTGTCCTGCAACCCGTTCCCTTGGTGCTAGATGAACGAACGTCTCTCCACTTGCTCAGTTCTGAGAGATAAGTGTGTGTGAAAGCCGTCCTTCACCTAGCTTGTTGGGAACACAAAGTATCTTTTCAGTTCAAATTCCATTCCATACATATATATGGGGAGGTAGAAGCTCCAACTCGGTTTTACAGTGAAAACTGCAGGAACTTCAAACCGGCACTAGGAAACAGACTGAGAAAGAAGAGAAAAAGTGTCTCCTGCAACCCGTTCCCTTGGTGCTAGATGAACGAACGTCTCTCCACTTGCTCAGTTCTGAGAGATAAGTGTGTGTGAAAGCCGTCCTTCACCTAGCTTCTTGGGAACACAAAGTTTCTTTTCAATTGCAAACTCCATTCCATACATATATATGGGGAGGTACTAGCTCCAACTCGGTTTTACAGTGAAAACTGCAGGAACTTCAAACCGGCACTAGGAAACAGACTGAGAAAGCAGAGAAAAAGTGTCTCCTGCAACCCGTTCCCTTGGTGCTAGATGAACGAACGTCTCTCCACTTGCTCAGTTCTGAGAGATAAGTGTGTGTGAAAGCCGTCCTTCACCTAGGTTGTTGGAAACACAAAGTTTCTTTTCAGTTGCAAACTCCATTCCATACATATATATGGGGAGGTACTAGCTCCAACTCGGTTTTACAGTGAAAACTGCAGGAACTTCAAACCGGCACTAGGAATCAGACTGAGAAAGCAGAGAAAAAGTGTCCCCTGCAACCCGTTCCCTTGGTGCTAGATGAACGAACGTCTCTCCACTTGCTCAGTTCTGAGAGATAAGTGTGTGTGAAAGCCAACCTTCACCTAGCTTGTTGGGAACACAAAGTTTCTTTTCAGTTGCAAACTCCATTCCATACATATATATGGGGAGGTAGAAGCTCCAACTCGGTTTTACAGTGAAAACTGCAGGAACTTCAAACCGGCACTAGGAAACAGACTGAGAAAGCAGAGAAAAAGTGTCTCCTGCAACCCGTTCCCTTGGTGCTAGATGAACGAACGTCTCTCCACTTGCTCAGTTCTGAGAGATAAGTGTGTGTGAAAGCCGTCCTTAACCTAGCTTGTTGGGAACACAGAGTTTCTTTTCAGTTGCAAACTCCATTCCATACATATATATGGGGAGGTAGAAGCTCCAACTCGGTTTTACAGTGAAAACTGCAGGAACTTCAAACCGGCACTAGGAAACAGACTGAGAAAGCAGAGAACAAGTGTGTCCTGCAACCCGTTCCCTTGGTGCTAGATGAACGAACGTCTCTCCACTTGCTCAGTTCTGAGAGATAAGTGTGTGTGAAAGCCGTCCTTCACCTAGCTTGTTGGGAACACAAAGTATCTTTTCAGTTCAAATTCCATTCCATACATATATATGGGGAGGTAGAAGCTCCAACTCGGTTTTACAGTGAAAACTGCAGGAACTTCAAACCGGCACTAGGAAACAGACTGAGAAAGAAGAGAAAAAGTGTCTCCTGCAACCCGTTCCCTTGGTGCTAGATGAACGAACGTCTCTCCACTTGCTCAGTTCTGAGAGATAAGTGTGTGTGAAAGCCGTCCTTCACCTAGCTTCTTGGGAACACAAAGTTTCTTTTCAGTTGCAAACTCCATTCCATACATATATATGGGGAGGTAGAAACTCCAACTCGGTTTTGCAGAGAAAATTGCAGGTACGTCAACCCGGCACTTGGAAACAGACTGGGAAAGCAGAGAAACAGTGTTTCCAGCAACCCGTTCCCTTGGTGCTAGATGAGCGAACGTCTCTCCACTTGCTCAGTTCTGAGAGATAGGTGTGTCTGAAAGCCGTCCTTCACCTAGCTTGTTGGGAACACAAAGTTTCTTTTCAGTTGCAAACTCCATTCCATACATATATATGGGGAGGTAGAAGCTCCAACTCGGTTTTACAGTGAAAACTGCAGGAACTTCAAACCGGCACTAGGAAACAGACTGAGAAAGCAGAGAACAAGTGTGTCCTGCAACCCGTTCCCTTGGTGCTAGATGAACGAACGTCTCTCCACTTGCTCAGTTCTGAGAGATTAGTGTGTGTGAAAGCCGTCCTTCACCTAGCTTGTTGGGAACACAATGTATCTTTTCAGTTCAAATTCCATTCCATACATATATATGGGGAGGTAGAAGCTCCAACTCGGTTTTACAGTGAAAACTGCAGGAACTTCAAACCGGCACTAGGAAACAGACTGAGAAAGAAGAGAAAAAGTGTCTCCTGCAACCCGTTCCCTTGGTGCTAGATGAACGAACGTCTCTCCACTTGCTCAGTTCTGAGAGATAAGTGTGTGTGAAAGCCGTCCTTCACCTAGCTTCTTGGGAACACAAAGTTTCTTTTCAGTTGCAAACTCCATTCCATACATATATATGGGGAGGTACTAGCTCCAACTCGGTTTTACAGTGAAAACTGCAGGAACTTCAAACCGGCACTAGGAAACAGACTGAGAAAGCAGAGAAAATGTGTCTCCTGCAACCGGTTCCCTTGGTGCTAGATGAACGAACGTCTCTCCACTTGCTCAGTTCTGAGAGATAAGTGTGTGTGAAAGCCGTCCTTCACCTAGGTTGTTGGGAACACAAAGTTTCTTTTCAGTTGCAAACTCCATTCCATACATATATATGGGGAGGTACTAGCTCCAACTCGGTTTTACAGTGAAAACTGCAGGAACTTCAAACCGGCACTAGGAAACAGACTGAGAAAGCAGAGAAAAAGTGTCTCCTGCAACCCGTTCCCTTGGTGCCAGAAGAACGAACGTCTCTCCACTTGCTCAGTTCTGAGAGATAAGTGTGTGTGAAAGCCGTACTTCACCTAGCTTGTTGGGAACACAAAGTATCTTTTCAGTTGCAAATTCCATTCCATACATATATATGGGGAGGTAGAAGCTCCAACACGGTTTTACAGTGAAAACTGCAGGAACTTCAAACCGGCACTAGGAAACAGACTGAGAAAGAAGAGAAAAAGTGTCTCCTGCAACCCGTTCCCTTGGTGCTAGATGAACGAACGTCTCTCCACTTGCTCAGTTCTGAGAGATAAGTGTGTGTGAAAGCCGTTCTTCACCTAGCTTGTTGGGAACACAAAGTTTCTTTTCAGTTGCAAACTCCATTCCATACATATATATGGGGAGGTACTAGCTCCAACTCGGTTTTACAGTGAAGACTGCAGGAACTTCAAACCGGCACTAGGAAACAGACTGAGAAAGCAGAGAAAAAGTGTCTCCTGCAAACCGTTCCCTTGGTGCTAGATGAACGAACGTCTCTCCACTTGCTCAGTTCTGAGAGATAAGTGTGTGTGAAAGCCGTCCTTCACCTAGCTTGTTGGGAACACAAAGTTTCTTTTCAGTTGCAAACTCCATTCCATACATATATATGGGGAGGTACTAGCTCCAACTCGGTTTTACAGTGAAAACTTCAGGAACTTCAAACCGGCACTAGGAAACAGACTGAGAAAGCAGAGAAAAAGTGTCTCCTGCAACCCGTTCCCTTGGTGCTATCTGAACGAACGTCTCTCCACTTGCTCAGTTCTGAGAGATAAGTGTGTGTGAAAGCCGTCCTTCACCTAGCTTGTTGGGAACACAAAGTTTCTTTTCAGTTGCAAACTCCATTCCATACATATATATGGGGAGGTACTAGCTCCAACTCGGTTTTACAGTGAAAACTGCAGGAACTTCAAACCGGCACTAGGAAACAGACTGAGAAAGCAGAGAAAAAGTGTCTCCTGCAACCCGTTCTCTTGGTTCTAGATGAACGAACGTCTCTCCACTTGCTCAGTTCTGAGAGAAAAGTGTGTGTGAAAGCCGTCCTTCAACTAGCTTGTTGGGAACACAAAGTTTCTTTTCAGTTGCAAACTCCATTCCATACATATATATGGGGAGGTACTAGCTCCAACTCGGTTTTACAGTGAAAACTGCAGGAACTTCAAACTGGCACTAGGAAACAGACTGTGAAGCAGAGAAAAAGTGTCACCTGCAACCGGTTCCCTTGGTGCTAGATGAATGAACGTCTCTCCGCTTGCTAAGTTCTGAGAGATAATTGTGTGTGAAAGCCGTCCTTCTCCTAGCTTGATGGGAACACAAAGTTTCTTTAAGTTGCAAACTCCATTCCATACATATATATGGGGAGGTACTAGCTCCAACTCGGTTTTACTGTGAAAACTGCAGGAACTTCAAACCGGCACTAGGAAACAGACTGAGAAAGCAGAGAAAAAGTGTCTCCTGCAACCCGTTCCCTTGGTGCTATATGAACGAACGTCTCACCACTTGCTCAGTTCCGAGAGATTAGTGTGTGTGAAAGCCGTCCTTCACCTAGCTTGTTGGGAACACAAAGTTTCTTTTTAGTTGCAAACTGCATTCCATACATATATATCGGGAGGTACTAGCTCCAACTCTGTTTGACAGTGAAAACAGCAGGAACTTCAAACCGGCACTAGGAAACAGACTGAGAAAGCAGAGAAAAAGTGTCTCCTGCAACCCGTTCCCTTGGTGCTAGATGAACGAACGTCTCTCCACTTGCTCAGTTCTGAGAGATATGTGTGTGTGAAAGCCGTCCTTAACCTAGCTTGTTGGGAACACAAAGTTTCTTTTCAGTTGCAAACTCCATTCCATACATATATATGGGGAGGTACTAGCTCCAACTCGGTTTTACAGTGAAAACTGCAGGAACTTCAAACCGGCACCAGGAAACAGACTGAGAATTCAGAGAAAAAGTGTCTCTTGCAACCCGTTCCCTTGGTGCTAGATGAACGAACGTCTCTCCACTTGCTCAGTTCTGAGAGATAGGTGTGTGTGAAAGCCGTCCTTCATCTAGCTTGTTGGGAACACAAAGTTTCTTTTCAGTTGCAAACTCCATTCCATACATATTTATGGGGAGGTAGAAGCTCCAACTCGGTTTTACAGTGAAAACTGCAGGAACTTCAAACCGGCACTAGGAAACAGACTGAGAAAGCAGAGAAAAAGTGTCTCCTGCAACCCGTTCCCTTGGTGCTAGAAGAACGAACGTCTCTCCACTTGCTCAGTTCTGAGGGATATGTGTGTGTGAAAGCCGTCCTTCACCTAACTTGTTGGGAACACAAAGTTTCTTTTCAGTTGCAAACTCCATTCCATACATATATATGGGGAGGTTGAAGCTCCAAGTCGGTTTTACAGTGAAAACTGCAAGGAACTTCAAACCGGCACTAGGAAACAGACTGAGAAAGAAGAGAAAAAGTGTCTCCTGCAACCCGTTCCCTTGGTGCTAGATGAACGAACGTCTCTCCACTTGCTCAGTTCTGAGAGATAAGTGTGTGTGAAAGCCGTTCTTCACCTAGCTTGTTGGGAACACAAAGTTTCTTTTCAGTTGCAAACTCCATTCCATACATATATATGGGGAGGTACAAGCTCCAACTCGGTTTTACAGTGAAAACTGCAGGAACTTCAACCCGGCAGAAGGAAATAGACTGAGAAAGCAGAGAAAAAGTGTCTCCTGCAACCCGTTCCCTTGGTGCTAGATGAACGAACGTCTCTCCAATTGCTCAGTTCTGAGAGATAATTGTGTGTGAAAGCCGTCCTTCACCTAGCTTGTTGGGAACACAAAGTTTCTTTTCAGTTGCAAACTCCATTCCATACATATATATGGGGAGGTACAAGCTCCAACTCGGTTTTACAGTGAAAACTGCAGGAACTTCAAACCGGCACTAGGAAACATACTGAGAAAGCAGAGAAAAAGTCTCTCCTGCAACCCGTTCCCTTGGTTCTAGATGAACGAACGTCTCTCCACTTGCTCAGTTCTGAGAGATAGGTGTGTGTGAAAGCCGTCCTTCACCTAGCTTGTTGGGAACACAAAGTTTCTTTTCAGTTGCAAACTCCATTCCATACATATATTGGGAGGTACTAGCTCCAACTCGGTTTTACAGTGAAAACTGCAAGGAACTTCAAACCAGCACTAGGAAACAGACTGAGAAAGAAGAGAAAAAGTGTCTCCTGCAACCCGTTCCCTTGGTGCTAGATGAACGAACGTCTCTCCACTTGCTCAGTTCTGAGAGATAAGTGTGTGTGAAAGCCGTCCTTCACCTAGCTTGTTGGGAACACAAAGTTTCTTTTCAGTTGCAAACTCCATTCCATACATATATATGGGGAGGTACTAGCTCCAACTCGGTTTTACAGTGAAAACTGCAGGAACTTCAAACCGGCACTAGGAAACAGACTGAGAAAGCAGAGAAAAAGTGTCTCCTGCAACCCGTTCCCTTGGTGCTAGATGAACGAACGTCTCTCCACTTGCTCAGTTCTGAGAGATAGTTGTGTCTGAAAGCCGTCCTTCACCTAGCTTGTTGGGAACACAAAGTTTCTTTTCAGTTGCAAACTCCATTCCATACATTTATATGGGGAGGTAGAAGCTCCAACTCGCTTTTACAGTGAAAACTGCCGGAACTTCAACCAGGCACTAGGAAACAGACTGAGAAAGCAGAGAAAATGTGTCTCCTGCAACCGGTTCCCTTGGTGCTAGATGAACGAACGTCTCTCCACTTGCTCAGTTCTGAAGATAGGTGTGTGTGAAAGCCGTCCTTCCCCTAGCTTGTTGGGAACACAAAGTTTCTTTTCAGTTGCAAACTCCATTCCATACATATATATGGGGAGGTACTAGCTCCAACTCGGTTTTACAGTGAAAAATGCAGGAACTTCAAACCGGCACTAGGAAACAGACTGAGAAAGCAGAGAAAAAGTGTCTCCTGCAACCCGTTCCATTGGTGCTAGATGAACGAACGTCTCTCCACTTGCTCAGTTCTGAGAGATAAGTGTGTGTGAAAGCCGTCCTTCACCTTGCTTGTTGGGAAAACAAAGTTTCTTTTCAGTTGCAAACTCAATTCCATACATATATATGGGGAGGTACTAGCTCCAACTCGGTTTTACAGTGAAAACTGCAGTAACTTCAAACCGGCACTAGGAAACAGACTGAGAAAGCAGAGAAAAAGTGTCTCCTGCAACCCGTTCCCTTGGTGCTAGATGAACGTACGTCTCTCCACTTGCTCAGTTCTGAGAGATAAATGTGTGTGAAAGCCGTCCTTCACCTATCTTGTTTGGAACACAAAGTTTCTTTTCAGTTGCAAACTCCATTCCATGCATATATATGGGGAGGTACTAGCTCCAACACGGTTTTACAGTGAAAACTGCAGGAACTTCAAACCGGCACTAGGAAACAGACTGAGAAAGCAGAGAAAAAGTGTCTCCTGCAACCCGTTCCCTTGGTGCTAGAAGAACGAACGTCTCTCCACTTGCTCAGTTCTGAGAGATATGTGTGTGTGAAAGCCGCACTTCACCTAGCTTGTTGGGAACACAAAGTTTCTTTTCAGTTGCAAACTCCTTTCCATACATATATATGGGGAGGTAGAAGCTCCAAATCGGTTTTACAGTGAAAACTGCAAGGAACTTCAAACCGGCACTAGGAAACCGACTGAGAAAGAAGAGAAAAAGTGTCTCCTGCAAACCGTTCCCTTGGTGCTAGATGAACGAACGTCTCTCCACTTGCTCAGTTCTGAGAGATAAGTGTGTGTGAAAGCCGTACTTCACCTAGCTTGTTGGGAACACAAAGTTTCTTTTCAGTTGCAAACTCCATTCCATACATATATATGGGGAGGTACTAGCTCCAAATCGGTTTTACAGTGAAAACTGCAGGAACTTCAAACCGGCACTAGGAAACAGACTGAGAAAGCAGAGAAAAAGTGTCTCCTGCAACCCGTTCCCATGGTGCTAGATGAACGAACGTCTCTCCACTTGCTAAGTTCTGAGAGATAAGTGTGTGTGAAAGCCGTCCTTCACCTAGCTTGTTGGGAACACAAAGTTTCTTTTCAGTTGCAAACTCCATTCCATACATATATATGGGGAGGTACAAGCTCCAACTCGGTTTTACAGTGAAAACTGCAGGAACTTCAAACCGGCACTAGGAAACAGACTGAGAAAGCAGAGAAAAAGTGTCTCCTGCAACCCGTTCCCTTGGTTCTAGATGAACGAACGTCTCTCCACTTGCTCAGTTCTGAGAGATAGGTGTGTGTGAAAGCCGTCCTTCACCTAGCTTGTTGGGAACACAAAGTTTCTTTTCAGTTGCAAACTCCACTCCATACATATATTGGGAGGTACTAGCTCCAACACAGTTTTACAGTGAAAACTTCAGGAACTTCAAACCGGCACTAGGAAACAGACTGAGAAAGCAGAAAAAAAGTGTCTCCTGCAAACCGTTCCCTTGGTGCTAGATGAACGAACGCCTCTCCACTTGCTCAGTTCTGAGAGATAGGTGTGTCTAAAAGCCGTCCTTCACCTAGCTTCTTGGGCACACAAAGTTTCTTTTCAGTTGCAAACTCCATTCCATACATATATACGGGGAGGTAGAAGCTCCAACTCGCTTTTACAGTGAAAACTGCCGGAACTTCAACCCGGCACTAGGAAACAGACTGAGAAAGCAGAGAAAAAGTGTCTCCTGCAACCTGTTCCCTTGGTGCTAGATGAACGAACGTCTCTCCACTTGCTCACTTCTGAAGATAGGTGTGTGTGAAAGCCGTCCTTCACCTAGCTTGTTGGGAACACAAAGTTTCTTTTCAGTTGCAAACTCCATTCCATACATATATATGGGGAGGTACTAGCTCCAACTCGGTTTTACAGTGAAAAATGCAGGAACTTCAAACCGGCACTAGGAAACAGACTGAGAAAGCAGAGAAAAAGTGTCTCCTGCAACCCATTCCCTTGGTTCTAGATGAACGAACGTCTCTCCACTTGCTCAGTTCGGAGAGATAGGTGTGTGTGAAAGCCGTCCTTCACCTAGCTTGTTGGGAACACAAAGTTTCTTTTCAGTTGCAAACTCCATTCCATACATATATTGGGAGGTACTAGCTCCAACTCGGTTTTACAGTGAAAACTGCAGGAACTTCAATCCGGCACTAGGAAACAGACTGAGAAAGCAGAGAAAAAGTGTCTCCTGCAAACCGTTCCCTTGGTGCTAGA
This sequence comes from Camelus bactrianus, assembly GCF_048773025.1. NCBI lineage: Eukaryota > Metazoa > Chordata > Mammalia > Artiodactyla > Camelidae > Camelus > Camelus bactrianus. The sequence continues at coordinate 135,354,029 of NC_133539.1, read as the reverse complement.
TGAACGAACGTCTCTCCACTTGCTCAGTTCTGAGAGATAGGTGTGTCCGAAAGCCGTCCTTCACCTAGCTTGTTGGGAACACAAAGTTTCTTTTCAGTTGCAAACTCCATTCCATACATATATATGGGGAGGTAGAAGCTCCAACTCGCTTTTACAGTGAAAACTGCCGGAACTTCAACCCGGCACTAGGAAACAGACTGAGAAAGCAGAGAAAAAGTGTCTCCTGCAACCGGTTCCCTTGGTGCTAGATGAACGAACGTCTCTCCACTTGCTCAGTTCTGAAGATAGGTGTGTGTGAAAGCCGTCCTTCCCCTAGCTTGTTGGGAACACAAAGTTTCTTTTCAGTTGCAAACTCCATTCCATTCATATATATGGGGAGGTAGAAGCTCCAACTCGGTTTTACAGTGAAAACTGCAGGAACTTCAAACCGGCACTAGGAAACAGACTGAGAAAGCAGAGAAAAAGTGTCTCCTGCAACCCGTTCCCTTGGTGCTAGATGAACGAACGTCTCTCCACTTGCTCAGTTCTGAGAGATAAGTGTGTGTGAAAGCCGTCCTTCACCTATCTTGTTTGGAACACAAAGTTTCTTTTCAGTTGCAAACTCCATTCCATACATATATATGGGGAGGTAGAAGCTCCAACTCGCTTTTACAGTGAAAACTGCCGGAACTTCAACCCGGCACTAGGAAACAGACTGAGAAAGCAGAGAAAAAGTGTCTCCTGCAACCGGTTCACTTGGTGCTAGATGAACGAACGTCTCTCCACTTGCTCAGTTCTGAAGATAGGTGTGTGTGAAAGCCGTCCTTCCCCTAGCTTGTTGGGAACACAAAGTTTCTTTTCAGTTGCAAACTCCATTCCATACATATATATGGGGAGGTAGAAGCTCCAACTCGCTTTTACAGTGAAAACTGCCGGAACTTCAACCAGGCACTAGGAAAAAGAATGAGAAAGCAGAGAAAATGTGTCTCCTGCAACCGGTTCCCTTGGTGCTAGATGAACGAACGTCTCTCCACTTGCTCAGTTCTGAAGATAGGTGTGTGTGAAAGCCGTCCTTCCCCTAGCTTGTTGGGAACACAAAGTTTCTTTTCAGTTGCAAACTCCATTCCATACATATATATGGGGAGGTACTAGCTCCAACTCGGTTTTACAGTGAAAAATGCAGGAACTTCAAACCGGCACTAGGAAACAGACTGAGAAAGCAGAGAAAAAGTGTCTCCTGCAACCCGTTCCATTGGTGCTAGATGAACGAACGTCTCTCCACTTGCTCAGTTCTGAGAGATAAGTGTGTGTGAAAGCCGTCCTTCACCTTGCTTGTTGGGAAAACAAAGTTTCTTTTCAGTTGCAAACTCCATTCCATACATATATATGGGGAGGTACTAGCTCCAACTCGGTTTTACAGTGAAAACTGCAGTAACTTCAAACCGGCACTAGGAAACAGACTGAGAAAGCAGAGAAAAAGTGTCTCCTGCAACCCGTTCCCTTGGTGCTAGATGAACGTACGTCTCTCCACTTGCTCAGTTCTGAGAGATAAATGTGTGTGAAAGCCGTACTTCACCTAGCTTGTTGGGAACACAAAGTTTCTTTTCAGTTGCAAACTCCATTCCATACATATATATGGGGAGGTACTAGCTCCAACTCTCTTTTACAGTGAAAACTGCAGGAACTTCAACCCGGCACTAGGAAACAGACTGAGAAAACAGAGAAAAAGTGTCTCCTGCAACCCGTTCCCTTGGTGCTAAATGAACGAACGTCTCTCCACTTGCTCAGTTCTGAGAGATAAGTGTGTGTGAAAGCCGTCCTTCACCTATCTTGTTTGGAACACAAAGTTTCTTTTCAGTTGCAAACTCCATTCCATACATATATATGGGGAGGTACTAGCTCCAACTCGGTTTTACAGTGAAAACTGCAGGAACTTCAAACTGGCACTAGGAAACAGACTGAGAAAGAAGAGAAAAAGTGTCTCCTGCAACCCGTTCCCTTGGTGCTAGATGAACAAACGTCTCTCCACTTGCTCAGTTCTGAAGATAGGTGTGTGTGAAAGCCGTCCTTCAGCTAGCTTGTTGGGAACACAAAGTTTCTTTTCAGTTGCAAACTCCATTCCATACATATATATGGGGAGGTACTAGCTCCAACTCGGTTTTACAGTGAAAACTGCAGGAACTTCAAACTGGCACTAGGAAACAGACTGAGAAAGAAGAGAAAAAGTGTCTCCTGCAACCCGTTCCCTTGGTGCTAGAAGAACGAACGTCTCTCCAATTGCTCAGTTCTGAGAGATATGTGTGTGTGAAAGCCGTCCTTCACCTAGCTTGTTGGGAACACAAAGTTTCTTTTCAGTTGCAAACTCCATTCCATACATATATATGGGGAGGTAGAAGCTCCAAATCGGTTTTACAGTGAAAACTGCAAGGAACTTCAAACCGGCACTAGGAAACCGACTGAGAAAGAAGAGAAAAAGTGTCTCCTGCAACCCGTTCCCTTGGTGCTAGATGAACGAACGTCTCTCCACTTGCTCAGTTCTGAGAGATAAGTGTGTGTGAAAGCCGTCCTTCACCTAGCTTGTTGGGAACACCAAGTTTCTTTTCAGTTGCAAACTCCATTCCATACATATATATGGGGAGGTACTAGCTCCAACTCGGTTTTACAGTGAAAACTGCAGGAACTTCAAACCGGCACTAGGAAACAGACTGAGAAAGCAGAGAAAAAGTGTCTCCTGCAACCCGTTCCCTTGGTGCTAGATGAACGAACGTCTCTCCACTTGCTATGTTCTGAGAGATAAGTGTGTGTGAAAGCCGTCCTTCACCTAGCTTGTTGGGAACACAAAGTTTCTTTTCAGTTGCAAACTCCATTCCATACATATATATGGGGAGGTACAAGCTCCAACTCGGTTTTACAGTGAAAACTGCAGGAACTTCAAACCGGCACTAGGAAACAGACTGAGAAAGCAGAGAAAAAGTGTCTCCTGCAACCCGTTCCCTTGGTTCTAGATGAACGAACGTCTCTCCACTTGCTCAGTTCTGAGAGATAGGTGTGTGTGAAAGCCGTCCTTCACCTAGCTTGTTGGGAACACAAAGTTTCTTTTCAGTTGCAAACTCCACTCCATACATATATTGGGAGGTACTAGCTCCAACTCGGTTTTACAGTGAAAACTGCAGGAACTTCAAACCGGCACTAGGAAACAGACTGAGAAAGCAGAGAAAAAGTGTCTCCTGCAAACCGTTCCCTTGGTGCTAGATGAACGAACGCCTCTCCACTTGCTCAGTTCTGAGAGATAGGTGTGTCTGAAAGCCGTCCTTCAACTAGCTTCTTGGGCACACAAAGTTTCTTTTCAGTTGCAAACTCCATTCCATACATATATACTGGGAGGTAGAAGCTCCAACTCGCTTTTACAGTGAAAACGGCCGGAACTTCAACACGGCACTAGGAAACAGACTGAGAAAGCAGAGAAAAAGTGTCTCCTGCAACCGGTTCCCTTGGTGCTAGATGAACGAACGTCTCTCCACTTGCTCAGTTCTGAAGATAGGTGTGTGTGAAAGCCGTCCTTCACCTAGCTTGTTGGGAACACAAAGTTTCTTTTCAGTTGCAAACTCCATTCCATACATATATATGGGGAGGTACTAGCTCCAACTCGGTTTTACAGTGAAAAATGCAGGAACTTCAAACCGGCACTAGGAAACAGACTGAAAAAGCAGAGAAAAAGTGTCTCCTGCAAACCGTTCCCTTGGTGCTAGATGAACGAACGTCTCTCCACTTGCTCAGTTCTGAGAGATATGTGTGTCTGAATGCCGTCCTTCACCTAGCTTGTTGGGAACACAAAGTTTCTTTTCAGTTGCAAACTCCATTCCATACATATATATGGGGAGGTAGAAGCTCCAACTCGCTTTTACAGTGAAAACTGCCTTAACTTCAACCCGGCACTAGGAAACAGACTGAGAAAGCAGAGAAAAAGTGTCTCCTGCAACCGGTTCCCTTGGTGCTAGATGAACGAACGTTTCTCCACTTGCTCAGTTCTGAAGATAGGTGTGTGTGAAAGCCGTCCTTCCCCTAGCTTGTTGGGAACACAAAGTTTCTTTTCAGTTGCAAACTCCATTCCATACATATATATGGGGAGGTACTAGCTCCAACTCGGTTTTACAGTGAAAAATGCAGGAACTTCAAACCGGCACTAGGAAACAGACTGAGAAAGCAGAGAAAATGTGTCTCCTGCAACCCGTTCCATTGGTGCTAGATGAACGAACGTCTCTCCACTTGCTCAGTTCTGAAGATAGGTGTGTGTGAAAGCCATCCTTCAGCTAGCTTGTTGGGAACACAAAGTTTCTTTTCAGTTGCAAACTCCATTCCATACATATATATGGGGAGGTACTAGCTCCAACTCGGTTTTACAGTGAAAACTGCAGGAACTTCAAACCGGCACTAGGAAACAGACTGAGAAAGCAGAGAAAATGTGTCTCCTGCAACCCGTTCCCTTAGTGCTAGATGAACGAACGTCTCTCCACTTGCTAAGTTCTGAGAGATAAGTGTGTGTGAAAGCCGTCCTTCACCTTGCTTGTTGGGAACACAAAGTTTCTTTTCAGTTGCAAACTCCATTCCATACATATATATGGGGAGGTACAAGCTCCAACTCGGTTTTACAGTGAAAACTGCAGGAACTTCAAACCGGCACTAGGAAACAGACTGAGAAAGCAGAGAAAAAGTGTCTCCTGCAACCCGTTCCCTTGGTGCTAGATGAACGAACGTCTCTCCACTTGCTCAGTTCTGAGAGATAAATGTGTGTGAAAGCCGTCCTTCACCTAGCTTGTTGGGAACACAAAGTTTCTTTTCAGTTGCAAACTCCATTCCATACATATATATGGGGAGGTAAAAGCTCCAACTCGGTTTTACAGTGAAAACTGCCGGAACTTCAAACTGGCACTAGGAAACAGACTGAGAAAGCAGAGAAAAAGTGTCTCCTGCAACCCGTTCCCTTGGTGCTAGATGAACGAACGTCTCTCCACTTGCTCAGTTCTGAGAGATAAATGTGTGTGAAAGCCGTCCTTCACCTAGCTTGTTGGGAACACAAAGTTTCTTTTCAGTTGCAAACTCCATTCCATACATTTATATGGGGAGGTAAAAGCTCCAACTCGGTTTTACAGTGAAAACTGCCGGAACTTCAACCCGGCAGAAGGAAACAGACTGAGAAAGCAGAGAAAAAGTGTCTCCTGCAACCGGTTCCCTTGGTGCTAGATGAACGAACGTCTCTCCACTTGCTCAGTTCTGAAGAAAGGTGTGTGTGAAAGCCGTCCTTCACCTAGCTTATTGGGAACACAAAGTTTCTTTTCAGTTGCAAACTCCATTCCATACATATATATGGGGAGGTACTAGCTCCAACTCGGTTTTACAGTGAAAACTGCAGGAACTTCAAACCGGCACTAGGAAACAGACTGAGAAAGCAGAGAAAAAGTGTCTCCTGCTACCCGTTCCCTTGGTGCTAGATGAACGAACGTCTCTCCACTTGCTCAGTTCTGAGAGATAGGTGTGTGTGAAAGCCGTCCTTCACCTAGCTTGTTGGGAACACAAAGTTTCTTTTCAGTTGCAAACTCCATTCCATACATATATATTGGGAGGTAGAAGCTCCAACTCGGTTTTACAGTGAAAACTGCAGGAACTTCAAACCGGCACTAGGAAACAGACTGAGAAAGCAGAGAAAAATTGTCTCCTGCAACCCGTTCCCTTGGTGCTAGATGAACGAACATCTCTCCACTTGCTCAGTTCTGAGACATAAGTGTGTGTGAAAGCCGTCCTTCACCTAGCTTGTTGGGAACACAAAGTTTCTTTTCAGTTGCAAACCCCATTCCATACATATATATGGGGAGGTACTAGCTCCAACTCTGTTTTACAGTGAAAACTGCAGGAACTTCAAACCGGCACTAGGAAACAGACTGAGAAAGCAGAGAAAAAGTGTCTCCTGCAAACCGTTCCCTTGGTGCTAGATGAACGAACGTCTCTCCACTTGCTCAGTTCTGAGAGATAAGTGTGTGTTAAAGCCGTGCTTCACCTAGCTTGTTGGGAACACAAAGTTTCTTTTCAGTTGCAAACTCCATTCCATACATATATATGGGGAGGTACTAGCTCCAACTCGGTTTTACAGTGAAAACTGCAGGAACTTCAAACCGGCACTAGGAAACAGACTGAGAAAGCAGAGAAATAGTGTCTCCTGCAACCGGTTCCCTTGGTGCTAGATGAACGAACGTCTCTCCAATTGCTCAGTTCTGAGAGATAAGTGTGTGTGAAAGCCGTCCTTCACCTAGCTTTTTGGGAACACAAAGTTTCTTTTCAGTTGCAAACTCCATTCCATACATATATATGGGGAGGTAAAAGCTCCAACTCGGTTTTACAGTGAAAACTGAAGGAACATCAAACCGGCACTAGGAAACAGACTGAGAAAGCAGAGAAAAAGTGTCACCTGCAACCCGTTCCCTTGGTTCTAGATGAACGAACGTCTCTCCACTTGCTCAGTTCTGAGAGATAGGTGTGTGTGAAAGCCGTCCTTCACCTAGCTTGTTGGGAACACAAAGTTTCTTTTCAGTTGCAAACTCCATTCCATACATATATATGGGGAGGTACTAGCTCCAACACGGTTTTACAGTGAAAACTGCAGGAACTTCAAACCGGCACTAGGAAACAGAATGAGAAAGCAGAGAATAAGTGTCTCCTGCAACCCGTTCCCTTGGTGCGAGATGAACGAACGTCTCTCCACTTTCTCAGTTCTGAGAGATAAGTGTGTGTGAAAGCCGTCCTTCACCTAGCTTGTTGGGAACACAAAGTTTCTTTTCAGTTGCAAACTCCATTCCATACATATATATGGGGAGGTACTAGCTCCAACTCGGTTTTACAGTGAAAACTGCAGTAACTTCAAACCGGCACTAGGAAACAGACTGAGAAAGCAGAGAAAAAGTGTCTCCTGCAACCCGTTCCCTTGGTGCTAGATGAACGAACGTCTCTCCACTTGCTCAGTTCTGAGAGATAGGTGTTTCTGAAAGCCGTCCTTCACCTAGCTTGTTGGGAACACAAAGTTTCTTTTCAGTTGCAAACTCCATTCCATACATATATATGGGGAGGTACTAGCTCCAACTCGGTTTTACAGTGAAAACTGCAGGAACTTCAAACCGGCACTAGGAAACAGAATGAGAAAGCAGAGAATAAGTGTCTCCTGCAACCCGTTCCCTTGGTGCGAGATGAACGAACGTCTCTCCACTTTCTCAGTTCTGAGAGATAAGTGTGTGTGAAAGCCGTCCTTCACCTAGCTTGTTGGGAACACAAAGTTTCTTTTCAGTTGCAAACTCCATTCCATACATATATATGGGGAGGTACTAGCTCCAACTCGGTTTTACAGTGAAAACTGCAGTAACTTCAAACCGGCACTAGGAAACAGACTGAGAAAGCAGAGAAAAAGTGTCTCCTGCAACCCGTTCCCTTGGTGCTAGATGAACGAACGTCTCTCCACTTGCTCAGTTCTGAGAGATAGGTGTTTCTGAAAGCCGTCCTTCACCTAGCTTGTTGGGAACACAAAGTTTCTTTTCAGTTGCAAACTCCATTCCATACATATATATGGGGAGGTACTAGCTCCAACTCGGTTTTACAGTGAAAACTGCAGGAACTTCAAACCGGCACTAGGAAACAGACTGAGAAAGCAGAGAAAAAGTGTCTCCTGAAACCGGTTCCCTTGGTGCTAGATGAACGAACGTCTCTCCACTTGCTCAGTTCTGAGAGTTAAGTGTGTGTGAAAGCCGTCCTTCACCTAGCTTTTTGGGAACACAAAGTTTCTTTTCAGTTGCAAACTCCATTCCATACATATATATGGGGAGGTAAAAGCTCCAACTCGGTTTTACAGTGAAAACTGCAGGAACTTCAAACCGGCACTAGGAAACAGACTGAGAAAGCAGAGAAATAGTGTCTCCTGCAACCCGTTCCCTTGGTTCTAGATGAACGAACGTCTCTCCACTTGCTCAGTTCTGAGAGATAGGTGTGTGTGAAAGCCGTCCTTCACCTAGCTTGTTGGGAACACAAAGTTTCTTTTCAGTTGCAAACTCCATTCCATACATATATATGGGGAGGTACTAGCTCCAACTCGGTTTTACAGTGAAAACTGCAGGAACTTCAAACCGGCACTAGGAAACAGAATGAGAAAGCAGAGAATAAGTGTCTCCTGCAACCCGTTCCATTGGTGCTAGATGAACGAACGTCTCTCCACTTGCTCAGTTCTGAGAGATAGGTGTTTCTGAAAGCCGTCCTTCACCTAGCTTGTTGGGAACACAAAGTTTCTTTTCAGTTGCAAACTCCATTCCATACATATATATAGGGAGGTAGAAGCTCCAACTCGTATTACATTGAAAACTGCCGGAACTTCAACCCGGCAGAAGGAAATAGACTGAGAAAGCAGAGAAAAAGTGTCTCCTGCAACTGGTTCCCTTGGTGCTAGATGAACGAACGTCTCTCCACTTGCTCAGTTCTGAAGATAGGTGTGTGTGTAAGCCGTCCTTCACCTAGCTTATTGGGAACACAAAGTTTCTTTTCAGTTGCAAACTCCATTCCATACATATATATGGGGAGGTACTAGCTCAAACTCGGTTTTACAGTGAAAACTGCAGGAACTTCAAACCGGCACTAGGAAACAGACTGAGAAAGCAGAGAAAAAGTGTCTCCTGCAACCCGTTCCCTTGGTGCTAGATGAACGAACGTCTCTCCACTTGCTCAGTTCTGAGAGATATGTGTGTGTGAAAGCCGTCCTTCATCTAGCTTGTTGGGAACACAAAGTTTCTTTTCAGTTGCAAACTCCATTCCATACATATATATTGGGAGGTAGAAGCTCCAACTCGGTTTTACAGTGAAAACTGCAGGAACTTCAAACCGGCACTAGGAAACAGACTGAGAAAGCAGAGAAAAAGTGTCTCCTGCAAACCGTTCCCTTGGTGCTAGATGAACGAAAGTCTCTCCACTTGCTCAGTTCTGAGAGATAAGTGTGTGTTAAAGCCGTCCTTCACCTAGCTTGTTGGGAACACAAAGTTTCTTTTCATTTGCAAATTCCATTCCATACATTTATATGGGGAGGTAGAAGCTCCAACTCGGTTTTACAGTGAAAACTGCAGGAACTTCAAACCGGCACTAGGAAACAGACTGAGAAAGCAGAGAAAAATTGTCTCCTGCAACCCGTTCCCTTGGTGCTAGATGAACGAACATCTCTCCACTTGCTCAGTTCTGAGACATATGTGTGTGTGAAAGCCGTCCTTCACCTAGCTTGTTGGGAACACAAAGTTTCTTTTCAGTTGCAAACTCCATTCCATACATATATATGGGGAGGTACTAGCTCCAACTCTGTTTTACAGTGAAAACTGCAGGAACTTCAAACCGGCACTAGGAAACAGACTGAGAAAGCAGAGAAAAAGTTTCTCCTGCAAACCGTTCCCTTGGTGCTAGATGAACGAACGTCTCTCCACTTGCTCAGTTCTGAGAGATAAGTGTGTGTTAAAGCCGTCCTTCACCTAGCTTGTTGGGAACACAAAGTTTCTTTTCAGTTGCAAACTCCATTCCATACATATATATGGGGAGGTACAAGCTCCAACTCGGTTTTACAGTGAAAACTGCAGGAACTTCAAACCGGCACTAGGAAACAGACTGAGAAAGCAGAGAAAAAGTGTCTCCTGCAACCGGTTCCCTTGGTGCTAGATGAACGAACGTCTCTCCACTTGCTCAGTTCTGAGAGATAAGTGTGTGTGAAAGCCGTCCTTCACCTAGCTTTTTGGGAACACAAAGTTTCTTTTCAGTTGCAAACTCCATTCCATACATATATATGGGGAGGTAAAAGCTCCAACTCGGTTTTACAGTGAAAACTGCAGGAACTTCAAACCGGCACTAGGAAACAGTCTGAGAAAGCAGAGAAAAAGTGTCTCCTGCAACCCGTTCCCTTGGTTCTAGATGAACGAACGTCTCTCCACTTGCTCAGTTCTGAGAGATAGGTGTGTGTGAAAGCCGTCCTTCACCTAGCTTGTTGGGAACACAAAGTTTCTTTTCAGTTGCAAACTCCATTCCATACATATATATGGGGAGGTACTAGCTCCAACACGGTTTTACAGTGAAAACTGCAGGAACTTCAAACCGGCACTAGGAAACAGAATGAGAAAGCAGAGAATAAGTGTCTCCTGCAACCCGTTCCCTTGGTGCGAGATGAACGAACGTCTCTCCACTTGCTCAGTTCTGAGAGATAAGTGTGTGTGAAAGCCGTCCTTCACCTAGCTTGTTGGGAACACAAAGTTTCTTTTCAGTTGCAAACTCCATTCCATACATATATATGGGGAGGTACTAGCTCCAACTCGGTTTTACAGTGAAAACTGCAGTAACTTCAAACCGGCACTAGGAAACAGACTGAGAAAGCAGAGAAAAAGTGTCTCCTGCAACCCATTCCCTTGGTGCTAGATGAACGAACGTCTCTCCACTTGCTCAGTTCTGAAAGATAGGTGTTTCTGAAAGCCGTCCTTCACCTAGCTTGTTGGGAACACAAAGTTTCTTTTCAGTTGCAAACTCCATTCCATACATCTATATGGGGAGGTACTAGCTCCAACTCGGTTTTACAGTGAAAACTGCAGGAACTTCAAACCGGCACTAGGAAACAGACTGAGAAAGCAGAGAAAAAGTGTCTCCTGCAACCGGTTCCCTTGGTGCTAGATGAACGAACGTCTCTCCACTTGCTCAGTTCTGAGAGTTAAGTGGGTGTGAAAGCCGTCCTTCACCTAGCTTTTTGGGAACACAAAGTTTCTTTTCAGTTGCAAACTCCATTCCATACATATATATGGGGAGGTAAAAGCTCCAACTCGGTTTTACAGTGAAAACTGCAGGAACTTCAAACCGGCACTAGGAAACAGACTGAGAAAGCAGAGAAATAGTGTCTCCTGCAACCCGTTCCCTTGGTTCTAGATGAACGAACGTCTCTCCACTTGCTCAGTTCTGAGAGATAGGTGTGTGTGAAAGCCGTCCTTCACCTAGCTTGTTGGGAACACAAAGTTTCTTTTCAGTTGCAAACTCCATTCCATACATATATATGGTGAGGTACTAGCTCCAACTCGGTTTTACAGTGAAAACTGCAGGAACTTCAAACCGGCACTAGGAAACAGAATGAGAAAGCAGAGAATAAGTGTCTCCTGCAACCCGTTCCCTTGGTGCTAGATGAACGAACGTCTCTCCACTTGCTCAGTTCTGAGAGATAAGTGTGTGTGAAAGCCGTCCTTCACCTAGCTTGTTGGGAACACAAAGTTTCTTTTCAGTTGCAAACTCCATTCCATACATATATATGGGGAGGTACTAGCTCCAACTCGGTTTTACAGAGAAAACTGCAGTAACTTCAAACCAGCACTAGGAAACAGACTGAGAAAGCAGAGAAAAATTGTCTCCTGCAACCCGTTCCCTTGGTGCTAGATGAACGAACGTCTCTCCACTTGCTCAGTTCTGAGAGATAGGTGTTTCTGAAAGCCGTCCTTCACCTAGCTTGTTGGGAACACAAAGTTTCTTTTCAGTTGCAAACTCCATTCCATACATATATATAGGGAGGTAGAAGCTCCAACTCGCTTTTACAGTGAAAACTGCCTTAACTTCAACCCGGCACTAGGAAACAGACTGAGAAAGCAGAGAAAAAGTGTCTCCTGCAACCGGTTCCCTTGGTGCTAGATGAACGAACGTCTCTCCACTTGCTCAGTTCTGAAGATAGGTGTGTGTGAAAGCCGTCCTTCCCCTAGCTTGTTGGGAACACAAAGTTTCTTTTCAGTTGCAAACTCCATTCCATACATATATATGGGGAGGTACAAGCTCCAACTCGGTTTTACAGTGAAAAATGCAGGAACTTCAAACCGGCACTAGGAAACAGACTGAGAAAGCAGAGAAAAAGTGTCTCCTGCAACCCGTTCCATTGGTGCTAGATGAACGAACGTCTCTCCACTTGCTCAGTTCTGAGAGATAAGAGTGTGTGAAAGCCGTCTTTCACCTTGCTTGTTGGGAACACAAAGTTTCTTTTCAGTTGCAAACTCCATTCCATACATATATATGGGGAGGTACTAGCTCCAACTCGGTTTTACAGTGAAAACTGCAGGAACTTCAAACCGGCACTAGGAAACAGACTGAGAAAGCAGAGAAAAAGTGTATCCTGCAACCCGATCCCTTGGTGCTAGATGAACGAACGTCTCTCCACTTGCTCAGTTCTGAGAGATAAGTGTGTGTGAAAGCCGTCCTTCACATAACTTGTTGGGAACACAAAGTTTCTTTTCAGTTGCAAACTTAATTCCATACATATATATGGGGAGGTACTAGCTCCAACTCTGTTTTACAGTGAAAACTGCAGGAACTTCAAACCGGCACTAGGAAACAGACTGAGAAATAAGAGAAAAAGTGTCTCCTGCAACCCGTTCCCTTGGTGCTAGATGAACGAACGTCTCTCCACTTGCTCAGTTCTGAAGATAGGTGTGTGTGAAAGCCATCCTTCAGCTAGCTTGTTGGGAACACAAAGTTTCTTTTCAGTTGCAAACTCCATTCCATACATATATATGGGGAGGTACTAGCTCCAACTCGGTTTTACAGTGAAAACTGCAGGAACTTCAAACCGGCACTAGGAAACAGACTGAGAAAGCAGAGAAATAGTGTCTCCTGCAACCCGTTCCCTTGGTGCTAGAAGAACGAACGTCTCTCCACTTCCTCAGTTCTGAGAGATATGTGTGTGTGAAAGCCGTCCTTCACCTAGCTTGTTGGGAACACAAAGTTTCTTTTCAGTTGCAAACTCCATTCCATACATATATATGGGGAGGTAGAAGCTCCAACTCGGTTTTACAGTGAAAACTGCAAGGAACTTCAAACCTGCACTAGGAAACCGACTGAGAAGAAGAGAAAAAGTGTCTCCTGCAACCCGTTCCTTTGGTGCTAGATGAACGAACGTCTCTCCACTTGCTCAGTTCTGAGAGATAAGTGTGTGTGAAAGCCGTCCTTCACTTAGCTTGTTGGGAACACAAAGTTTCTTTTCAGTTGCAAACTCCATTCCATACATATATATGGGGAGGTACTAGCTCCAACTCGGTTTTACAGTGAAAACTGCAGGAACTTCAAACTGGCACTAGGAAACAGACAGAGAAAGCAGAGAAAAAGTGTCTCCTGCAACCGGTTCCCTTGGTGCTAGATGAACGAACGTCTCTCCACTTGCTCAGTTCTGAGAGATAAGTGTGTGTGAAAGCCGTCCTTCACCTAGCTTGTTGGGAACACAAAGTTTCTTTTCAGTTGCAAACTCCATTCCATACATATATATGGGGAGGTACAAGCTCCAACTCGGTTTTACAGTGAAAACTACAGGAACTTCAAACCGGCACTAGGAAACAGACTGAGAAAGCAGAGAAAAAGTGTCTCCTGCAACCCGTTCCCTTAGTGCTAGATGAACGAACGTCTTTCCACTTGCTAAGTTCTGAGAGATAAGTGTGTGTGAAAGCCGTCCTTCACCTTGCTTGTTGGGAACACAAAGTTTCTTTTCAGTTGCAAACTCCATTCCATACATATATATGGGGAGGTACAAGCTCCAACTCGGTTTTACAGTGAAAACTGCAGGAACTTCAAACCGGCACTAGGAAACAGACTGAGAAAGCAGAGAAAAAGTGTCTCCTGCAACCCGTTCCCTTGGTGCTATCTGAACGAACGTCTCTCCACTTGCTCAGTTCTGAGAGATAAATGTGTGTGAAAGCCGTCCTTCACCTAGCTTGTTGGGAACACAAAGTTTCTTTTCAGTTGCAAACTCCATTCCATACATATATATGGGGAGGTAAAAGCTCCAACTCGGTTTTACAGTGAAAACTGCCGGAACTTCAAACTGGCACTAGGAAACAGACTGAGAAAGCAGAGAAAAAGTGTCTCCTGCAATCCGTTCCCTTGGTGCTAGATGAACGAACGTCTCTCCACATGCTCAGTTCTGAGAGATAAATGTGTGTGAAAGCCGTCCTTCACCTAGCTTGTTGGGAACACAAAGTTTCTTTTCAGTTGCAAACTCCATTCCATACATTTATATGGGGAGGTAAAAGCTCCAACTCGGTTTTACAGTGAAAACTGCCGGAACTTCAACCCGGCAGAAGGAAACAGACTGAGAAAGCAGAGAAAAAGTGTCTCCTGCAACCGGTTCCCTTGGTGCTAGATGAACGAACGTCTCTCCACTTGCTCAGTTCTGAAGATAGGTGTGTGTGAAAGCCGTCCTTCACCTAGCTTATTGGGAACACAAAGTTTCTTTTCAGTTGCAAACTCCATTCCATACATATATATGGGGAGGTACTAGCTCCAACTCGGTTTTACAGTGAAAACTGCAGGAACTTCAAACCGGCACTAGGAAACAGACTGAGAAAGCAGAGAAAAAGTGTCTCCTGCTACCCGTTCCCTTGGTGCTAGATGAACGAACGTCTCTCCACTTGCTCAGTTCTGAGAGATAGGTGTGTGTGAAAGCCGTCCTTCACCTAGCTTGTTGGGAACACAAAGTTTCTTTTCAGTTGCAAACTCCATTCCATACATATATATTGGGAGGTAGAAGCTCCAACTCGGTTTTACAGTGAAAACTGCAGGAACTTCAAACCGGCACTAGGAAACAGACTGAGAAAGCAGAGAAAAATTGTCTCCTGCAACCCGTTCCCTTGGTGCTAGATGAACGAACATCTCTCCACTTGCTCAGTTCTGAGACATAAGTGTGTGTGAAAGCCGTCCTTCACCTAGCTTGTTGGGAACACAAAGTTTATTTTCAGTTGCAAACCCCATTCCATACATATATATGGGGAGGTACTAGCTCCAACTCTGTTTTACAGTGAAAACTGCAGGAACTTCAAACCGGCACTAGGAAACAGACTGAGAAAGCAGAGAAAAAGTGTCTCCTGCAAACCGTTCCCTTGGTGCTAGATGAACGAACGTCTCTCCACTTGCTCAGTTCTGAGAGATAAGTGTGTGTTAAAGCCGTGCTTCACCTAGCTTGTTGGGAACACAAAGTTTCTTTTCAGTTGCAAACTCCATTCCATACATATATATGGGGAGGTACAAGCTCCAACTCGGTTTTACAGTGAAAACTGCAGGAACTTCAAACCGGCACTAGGAAACAGACTGAGAAAGCAGAGAAAAAGTGTCTCCTGCAACCCGTTCCCTTGGTGCTAGATGAACGAACGTCTCTCCACTTGCTCAGTTCTGAGAGATAAATGTGTGTGAAAGCCGTCCTTCACCTAGCTTGTTGGGAACACAAAGTTTCTTTTCAGTTGCAAACTCCATTCCATACATATATATGGGGAGGTACTAGCTCCAACTCTGTTTTACAGTGAAAACTGCAGGAACTTCAAACCGGCACTAGGAAACAGACTGAGAAATAAGAGAAAAAGTGTCTCCTGCAACCCGTTCCCTTGGTGCTAGATGAACGAACGTCTCTCCACTTGCTCAGTTCTGAAGATAGGTGTGTGTGAAAGCCATCCTTCAGCTAGCTTGTTGGGAACACAAAGTTTCTTTTCAGTTGCAAACTCCATTCCATACATATATATGGGGAGGTACTAGCTCCAACTCGGTTTTACAGTGAAAACTGCAGGAACTTCAAACCGGCACTAGGAAACAGACTGAGAAAGCAGAGAAATAGTGTCTCCTGCAACCCGTTCCCTTGGTGCTAGAAGAACGAACGTCTCTCCACTTCCTCAGTTCTGAGAGATATGTGTGTGTGAAAGCCGTCCTTCACCTAGCTTGTTGGGAACACAAAGTTTCTTTTCAGTTGCAAACTCCATTCCATACATATATATGGGGAGGTAGAAGCTCCAACTCGGTTTTACAGTGAAAACTGCAAGGAACTTCAAACCTGCACTAGGAAACCGACTGAGAAGAAGAGAAAAAGTGTCTCCTGCAACCCGTTCCTTTGGTGCTAGATGAACGAACGTCTCTCCACTTGCTCAGTTCTGAGAGATAAGTGTGTGTGAAAGCCGTCCTTCACTTAGCTTGTTGGGAACACAAAGTTTCTTTTCAGTTGCAAACTCCATTCCATACATATATATGGGGAGGTACTAGCTCCAACTCGGTTTTACAGTGAAAACTGCAGGAACTTCAAACTGGCACTAGGAAACAGACAGAGAAAGCAGAGAAAAAGTGTCTCCTGCAACCGGTTCCCTTGGTGCTAGATGAACGAACGTCTCTCCACTTGCTCAGTTCTGAGAGATAAGTGTGTGTGAAAGCCGTCCTTCACCTAGCTTGTTGGGAACACAAAGTTTCTTTTCAGTTGCAAACTCCATTCCATACATATATATGGGGAGGTACAAGCTCCAACTCGGTTTTACAGTGAAAACTACAGGAACTTCAAACCGGCACTAGGAAACAGACTGAGAAAGCAGAGAAAAAGTGTCTCCTGCAACCCGTTCCCTTAGTGCTAGATGAACGAACGTCTTTCCACTTGCTAAGTTCTGAGAGATAAGTGTGTGTGAAAGCCGTCCTTCACCTTGCTTGTTGGGAACACAAAGTTTCTTTTCAGTTGCAAACTCCATTCCATACATATATATGGGGAGGTACAAGCTCCAACTCGGTTTTACAGTGAAAACTGCAGGAACTTCAAACCGGCACTAGGAAACAGACTGAGAAAGCAGAGAAAAAGTGTCTCCTGCAACCCGTTCCCTTGGTGCTATCTGAACGAACGTCTCTCCACTTGCTCAGTTCTGAGAGATAAATGTGTGTGAAAGCCGTCCTTCACCTAGCTTGTTGGGAACACAAAGTTTCTTTTCAGTTGCAAACTCCATTCCATACATATATATGGGGAGGTAAAAGCTCCAACTCGGTTTTACAGTGAAAACTGCCGGAACTTCAAACTGGCACTAGGAAACAGACTGAGAAAGCAGAGAAAAAGTGTCTCCTGCAATCCGTTCCCTTGGTGCTAGATGAACGAACGTCTCTCCACATGCTCAGTTCTGAGAGATAAATGTGTGTGAAAGCCGTCCTTCACCTAGCTTGTTGGGAACACAAAGTTTCTTTTCAGTTGCAAACTCCATTCCATACATTTATATGGGGAGGTAAAAGCTCCAACTCGGTTTTACAGTGAAAACTGCCGGAACTTCAACCCGGCAGAAGGAAACAGACTGAGAAAGCAGAGAAAAAGTGTCTCCTGCAACCGGTTCCCTTGGTGCTAGATGAACGAACGTCTCTCCACTTGCTCAGTTCTGAAGATAGGTGTGTGTGAAAGCCGTCCTTCACCTAGCTTATTGGGAACACAAAGTTTCTTTTCAGTTGCAAACTCCATTCCATACATATATATGGGGAGGTACTAGCTCCAACTCGGTTTTACAGTGAAAACTGCAGGAACTTCAAACCGGCACTAGGAAACAGACTGAGAAAGCAGAGAAAAAGTGTCTCCTGCTACCCGTTCCCTTGGTGCTAGATGAACGAACGTCTCTCCACTTGCTCAGTTCTGAGAGATAGGTGTGTGTGAAAGCCGTCCTTCACCTAGCTTGTTGGGAACACAAAGTTTCTTTTCAGTTGCAAACTCCATTCCATACATATATATTGGGAGGTAGAAGCTCCAACTCGGTTTTACAGTGAAAACTGCAGGAACTTCAAACCGGCACTAGGAAACAGACTGAGAAAGCAGAGAAAAATTGTCTCCTGCAACCCGTTCCCTTGGTGCTAGATGAACGAACATCTCTCCACTTGCTCAGTTCTGAGACATAAGT
Source organism: Camelus bactrianus (assembly GCF_048773025.1). Lineage (NCBI taxonomy): Eukaryota > Metazoa > Chordata > Mammalia > Artiodactyla > Camelidae > Camelus > Camelus bactrianus. The sequence continues at coordinate 135,336,324 of NC_133539.1, read as the reverse complement.
GTGTGTGAAAGCCGTCCTTCACCTAGCTTGTTGGGAACACAAAGTTTATTTTCAGTTGCAAACCCCATTCCATACATATATATGGGGAGGTACTAGCTCCAACTCTGTTTTACAGTGAAAACTGCAGGAACTTCAAACCGGCACTAGGAAACAGACTGAGAAAGCAGAGAAAAAGTGTCTCCTGCAAACCGTTCCCTTGGTGCTAGATGAACGAACGTCTCTCCACTTGCTCAGTTCTGAGAGATAAGTGTGTGTTAAAGCCGTGCTTCACCTAGCTTGTTGGGAACACAAAGTTTCTTTTCAGTTGCAAACTCCATTCCATACATATATATGGGGAGGTACAAGCTCCAACTCGGTTTTACAGTGAAAACTGCAGGAACTTCAAACCGGCACTAGGAAACAGACTGAGAAAGCAGAGAAAAAGTGTCTCCTGCAACCCGTTCCCTTGGTGCTAGATGAACGAACGTCTCTCCACTTGCTCAGTTCTGAGAGATAAATGTGTGTGAAAGCCGTCCTTCACCTAGCTTGTTGGGAACACAAAGTTTCTTTTCAGTTGCAAACTCCATTCCATACATATATATGGGGAGGTAAAAGCTCCAACTCGGTTTTACAGTGAAAACTGCCGGAACTTCAAACTGGCACTAGGAAACAGACTGAGAAAGCAGAGAAAAAGTGTCTCCTGCAACCCGTTCCCTTGGTGCTAGATGAACGAACGTCTCTCCACTTGCTCAGTTCTGAGAGATAAATGTGTGTGAAAGCCGTCCTTCACCTAGCTTGTTGGGAACACAAAGTTTCTTTTCAGTTGCAAACTCCATTCCATACATTTATATGGGGAGGTAAAAGCTCCAACTCGGTTTTACAGTGAAAACTGCCGGAACTTCAACACGGCAGAAGGAAACAGACTGAGAAAGCAGAGAAAAAGTGTCTCCTGCAACCGGTTCCCTTGGTGCTAGATGAACGAACGTCTCTCCACTTGCTCAGTTCTGAAGATAGGTGTGTGTGAAAGCCGTACTTCACCTAGCTTATTGGGAACACAAAGTTTCTTTTCAGTTGCAAACTCCATTCCATACATATATATGGGGAGGTACTAGCTCCAACTCGGTTTTACAGTGAAAACTGCAGGAACTTCAAACCGGCACTAGGAAACAGACTGAGAAAGCAGAGAAAAAGTGTCTCCTGCTACCCGTTCCCTTGGTGCTAGATGAACGAACGTCTCTCCACTTGCTCAGTTCTGAGAGATAGTTGTGTGTGAAAGCCGTCCTTCACCTAGCTTGTTGGGAACACAAAGTTTCTTTTCAGTTGCAAACTCCATTCCATACATATATATTGGGAGGTAGAAGCTCCAACTCGGTTTTACAGTGAAAACTGCAGGAACTTCAAACCGGCACTAGGAAACAGACTGAGAAAGCAGAGAAAAATTGTCTCCTGCAACCCGTTCCCTTGGTGCTAGATGAACGAACATCTCTCCACTTGCTCAGTTCTGAGACATAAGTGTGTGTGAAAGCCGTCCTTCACCTAGCTTGTTGGGAACACAAAGTTTCTTTTCAGTTGCAAACCCCATTCCATACATATATATGGGGAGGTACTAGCTCCAACTCTGTTTTACAGTGAAAACTGCAGGAACTTCAAACCGGCACTAGGAAACAGACTGAGAAAGCAGAGAAAAAGTGTCTCCTGCAAACCGTTCCCTTGGTGCTAGATGAACGAACGTCTCTCCACTTGCTCAGTTCTGAGAGATAAGTGTGTGTTAAAGCCGTGCTTCACCTAGCTTGTTGGGAACACAAAGTTTCTTTTCAGTTGCAAACTCCATTCCATACATATATATGGGGAGGTACTAGCTCCAACTCGGTTTTACAGTGAAAACTGCAGGAACTTCAAACCGGCACTAGGAAACAGACTGAGAAAGCAGAGAAATAGTGTCTCCTGCAACCGGTTCCCTTGGTGCTAGATGAACGAACGTCTCTCCACTTGCTCAGTTCTGAGAGATAAGTGTGTGTGAAAGCCGTCCTTCACATAACTTTTTGGGAACACAAAGTTTCTTTTCAGTTGCAAACTCCATTCCATACATATATATGGGGAGGTAAAAGCTCCAACTCGGTTTTACAGTGAAAACTGCAGGAACTTCAAACCGGCACTAGGAAACAGACTGAGAAAGCAGAGAAAAAGTGTCACCTGCAACCCGTTCCCTTGGTTCTAGATGAACGAACGTCTCTCCACTTGCTCAGTTCTGAGAGATAGGTGTGTGTGAAAGCCGTCCTTCACCTAGCTTGTTGGGAACACAAAGTTTCTTTTCAGTTGCAAACTCCATTCCATACATATATATGGGGAGGTACTAGCTCCAACACGGTTTTACAGTGAAAACTGCAGGAACTTCAAACCGGCACTAGGAAACAGAATGAGAAAGCAGAGAATAAGTGTCTCCTGCAACCCGTTCCCTTGGTGCGAGATGAACGAACGTCTCTCCACTTGCTCAGTTCTGAGAGATAAGTGTGTGTGAAAGCCGTCCTTCACCTAGCTTGTTGGGAACACAAAGTTTCTTTTCAGTTGCAAACTCCATTCCATACATATATATGGGGAGGTACTAGCTCCAACTCGGTTTTACAGTGAAAACTGCAGTAACTTCAAACCGGCACTAGGAAACAGACTGAGAAAGCAGAGAAAAAGTGTCTCCTGCAACCCGTTCCCTTGGTGCTAGATGAACGAACGTCTCTCCACTTGCTCAGTTCTGAGAGATAGGTGTTTCTGAAAGCCGTCCTTCACCTAGCTTGTTGGGAACACAAAGTTTCTTTTCAGTTGCAAACTCCATTCCATACATATATATGGGGAGGTACTAGCTCCAACTCGGTTTTACAGTGAAAACTGCAGGAACTTCAAACCGGCACTAGGAAACAGACTGAGAAAGCAGAGAAAAAGTGTCTCCTGAAACCGGTTCCCTTGGTGCTAGATGAACGAACGTCTCTCCACTTGCTCAGTTCTGAGAGTTAAGTGTGTGTGAAAGCCGTCCTTCACCTAGCTTTTTGGGAACACAAAGTTTCTTTTCAGTTGCAAACTCCATTCCATACATATATATGGGGAGGTAAAAGCTCCAACTCGGTTTTACAGTGAAAACTGCAGGAACTTCAAACCGGCACTAGGAAACAGACTGAGAAAGCAGAGAAATAGTGTCTCCTGCAACCCGTTCCCTTGGTTCTAGATGAACGAACGTCTCTCCACTTGCTCAGTTCTGAGAGATAGGTGTGTGTGAAAGCCGTCCTTCACCTAGCTTGTTGGGAACTCAAAGTTTCTTTTCAGTTGCAAACTCCATTCCATACATATATATGGGGAGGTACTAGCTCCAACTCGGTTTTACAGTGAAAACTGCAGGAAATTCAAACCGGCACTAGGAAACAGAATGAGAAAGCAGAGAATAAGTGTCTCCTGCAACCCGTTCCATTGGTGCTAGATGAACGAACGTCTCTCCACTTGCTCAGTTCTGAGAGATAGGTGTTTCTGAAAGCCGTCCTTCACCTAGCTTGTTGGGAACACAAAGTTTCTTTTCAGTTGCAAACTCCATTCCATACATATATATAGGGAGGTAGAAGCTCCAACTCGTATTACATTGAAAACTGCCGGAACTTCAACCCGGCAGAAGGAAATAGACTGAGAAAGCAGAGAAAAAGTGTCTCCTGCAACTGGTTCCCTTGGTGCTAGATGAACGAACGTCTCTCCACTTGCTCAGTTCTGAAGATAGGTGTGTGTGTAAGCCGTCCTTCACCTAGCTTATTGGGAACACAAAGTTTCTTTTCAGTTGCAAACTCCATTCCATACATATATATGGGGAGGTACTAGCTCAAACTCGGTTTTACAGTGAAAACTGCAGGAACTTCAAACCGGCACTAGGAAACAGACTGAGAAAGCAGAGAAAAAGTGTCTCCTGCAACCCGTTCCCTTGGTGCTAGATGAACGAACGTCTCTCCACTTGCTAAGTTCTGAGAGATATGTGTGTGTGAAAGCCGTCCTTCATCTAGCTTGTTGGGAACACAAAGTTTCTTTTCAGTTGCAAACTCCATTCCATACATATATATTGGGAGGTAGAAGCTCCAACTCGGTTTTACAGTGAAAACTGCAGGAACTTCAAACCGGCACTAGGAAACAGACTGAGAAAGCAGAGAAAAAGTGTCTCCTGCAAACCGTTCCCTTGGTGCTAGATGAACGAAAGTCTCTCCACTTGCTCAGTTCTGAGAGATAAGTGTGTGTTAAAGCCGTCCTTCACCTAGCTTGTTGGGAACACAAAGTTTCTTTTCATTTGCAAATTCCATTCCATACATTTATATGGGGAGGTAGAAGCTCCAACTCGGTTTTACAGTGAAAACTGCAGGAACTTCAAACCGGCACTAGGAAACAGACTGAGAAAGCAGAGAAAAATTGTCTCCTGCAACCCGTTCCCTTGGTGCTAGATGAACGAACATCTCTCCACTTGCTCAGTTCTGAGACATAAGTGTGTGTGAAAGCCGTCCTTCACCTAGCTTGTTGGGAACACAAAGTTTCTTTTCAGTTGCAAACTCCATTCCATACATATATATGGGGAGGTACTAGCTCCAACTCTGTTTTACAGTGAAAACTGCAGGAACTTCAAACCGGCACTAGGAAACAGACTGAGAAAGCAGAGAAAAAGTTTCTCCTGCAAACCGTTCCCTTGGTGCTAGATGAACGAACGTCTCTCCACTTGCTCAGTTCTGAGACATAAGTGTGTGTGAAAGCCGTCCTTCACCTAGCTTGTTGGGAACACAAAGTTTCTTTTCAGTTGCAAACTCCATTCCATACATATATATGGGGAGGTACTAGCTCCAACTCTGTTTTACAGTGAAAACTGCAGGAACTTCAAACCGGCACTAGGAAACAGACTGAGAAAGCAGAGAAAAAGTTTCTCCTGCAAACCGTTCCCTTGGTGCTAGATGAACGAACGTCTCTCCACTTGCTCAGTTCTGAGAGATAAGTGTGTGTTAAAGCCGTCCTTCACCTAGCTTGTTGGGAACACAAAGTTTCTTTTCAGTTGCAAACTCCATTCCATACATATATATGGGGAGGTACTAGCTCCAACTCGGTTTTACAGTGAAAACTGCAGGAACTTCAAACCGGCACTAGGAAACAGACTGAGAAAGCAGAGAAAAAGTGTCTCCTGCAACCGGTTCCCTTGGTGCTAGATGAACGAACGTCTCTCCACTTGCTCAGTTCTGAGAGATAAGTGTGTGTGAAAGCCGTCCTTCACCTAGCTTTTTGGGAACACAAAGTTTCTTTTCAGTTGCAAACTCCATTCCATACATATATATGGGGAGGTAAAAGCTCCAACTCGGTTTTACAGTGAAAACTGCAGGAACTTCAAACCGGCACTAGGAAACAGACTGAGAAAGCAGAGAAAAAGTGTCTCCTGCAACCCGTTCCCTTGGTTCTAGATGAACGAACGTCTCTCCACTTGCTCAGTTCTGAGAGATAGGTGTGTGTGAAAGCCGTCCTTCACCTAGCTTGTTGGGAACACAAAGTTTCTTTTCAGTTGCAAACTCCATTCCATACATATATATGGGGAGGTACTAGCTCCAACACGGTTTTACAGTGAAAACTGCAGGAACTTCAAACCGGCACTAGGAAACAGAATGAGAAAGCAGAGAATAAGTGTCTCCTGCAACCCGTTCCCTTGGTGCGAGATGAACGAACGTCTCTCCACTTGCTCAGTTCTGAGAGATAAGTGTGTGTGAAAGCCGTCCTTCACCTAGCTTGTTGGGAACACAAAGTTTCTTTTCAGTTGCAAACTCCATTCCATACATATATATGGGGAGGTACTAGCTCCAACTCGGTTTTACAGTGAAAACTGCAGTAACTTCAAACCGGCACTAGGAAACAGACTGAGAAAGCAGAGAAAAAGTGTCTCCTGCAACCCATTCCCTTGGTGCTAGATGAACGAACGTCTCTCCACTTGCTCAGTTCTGAGAGATAAGTGTTTCTGAAAGCCGTCCTTCACCTAGCTTGTTGGGAACACAAAGTTTCTTTTCAGTTGCAAACTCCATTCCATACATATATATGGGGAGGTACTAGCTCCAACTCGGTTTTACAGTGAAAACTGCAGGAACTTCAAACCGGCACTAGGAAACAGACTGAGAAAGCAGAGAAAAAGTGTCTCCTGCAACCGGTTCCCTTGGTGCTAGATGAACGAACGTCTCTCCACTTGCTCAGTTCTGAGAGATAGGTGTGTGTGAAAGCCGTCCTTCACCTAGCTTGTTGGGAACACAAAGTTTCTTTTCAGTTGCAAACTCCATTCCATACATATATATTGGGAGGAAGAAGCTCCAACTCGGTTTTACAGTGAAAACTGCAGGAACTTCAAACCGGCACTAGGAAACAGACTGAGAAAGCAGAGAAAAATTGTCTCCTGCAACCCGTTCCCTTGGTGCTAGATGAACGAACATCTCTCCACTTGCTCAGTTCTGAGACATAAGTGTGTGTGAAAGCCGTCCTTCACCTAGCTTGTTGGGAACACAAAGTTTCTTTTCAGTTGCAAACTCCATTCCATACATATATATTGGGAGGTAGAAGCTCCAACTCGGTTTTACAGTGAAAACTGCAGGAACTTCAAACCGGCACTAGGAAACAGACTGAGAAAGCAGAGAAAAAGTGTCTCCTGCAAACCGTTCCCTTGGTGCTAGATGGACGAAAGTCTCTCCACTTGCTCAGTTCTGAGAGATAAGTGTGTGTTAAAGCCGTCCTTCACCTAGCTTGTTGGGAACACAAAGTTTCTTTTCATTTGCAAATTCCATTCCATACATTTATATGGGGAGGTAGAAGCTCCAACACGGTTTTACAGTGAAAACTGCAGGAACTTCAAACCGGCACTAGGAAACAGACTGAGAACGCAGAGAAAAAGTGTCTCCTGCAACCCGTTCCCTTGGTGCTAGATGAACGAACGTCTCTCCACTTGCTCAGTTCTGAGAGATAGGTGTGTGTGAAGCCGTCCTTCACCTAGCTTGTTGGGAACACAAAGTTTCTTTTCAGTTGCAAACTCCATTCCATACGTATATATGGGGAGGTACTAGCTCCAACTCGTTTTTACAGTGAAAACTGCAGGAACTTCAAACCGGCACTAGGAAACAGACTGAGAAAGCAGAGAATAAGTTTCTCCTGCAACCCGTTCCCTTGGAGCTAGATGAACGAACGTCTCTCCACTTGCTCAGTTCTGAGAGATAAGTGTGTTTGAAAGCCGTCCTTCACCTAGCTTGTTGGGAACACAAAGTTTCTTTTCAGTTGCAAACTCCATTCCATACATATATATGGGGAGGTACTAGCTCCAACTCGGTTTTACAGTGAAAACAGCAGTAACTTCAAACCGGCACTAGGAAACAGACTGAGAAAGCAGAGAAAAAGTGTCCCCTGCAACCCGTTCCCTTAGTGCTAGATGAACGAACGTCTCTCCACTTGCTCAGTTCTGAGAGATAAGTGTGTGTGAAAGCCGTCCTTCACCTTGCTTGTTGGGAACACAAAGTTTCTTTTCAGTTGCAAACTCCATTCCATACATATATATGGGGAGGTACAAGCTCCAACTCGGTTTTACTGTGAAAACTGCAGGAACTTCAAACCGGCACTAGGAAACAGACTGAGAAAGCAGAGAAAAAGTGTCTCCTGCAACCCGTTCCCTTGGTGCTAGATGAACGAACGTCTCTCCACTTGCTCAGTTCTGAGAGATAAATGTGTGTGAAAGCCGTCCTTCACCTAGCTTTTTGGAACACAAAGTTTCTTTTCAGTTGCAAACTCCATTCCATACATATATATGGGGAGGTAAAAGCTCCAACTCGGTTTTACAGTGAAAACTGCCGGAACTTCAAACCGGCACTAGGAAACAGACTGAGAAAGCAGAGAAAAAGTGTCTCCTGCAAACCGTTCCCTTGGTGCTAGATGAACGAACGTCTCTCCACTTGCTCAGTTCTGAGAGATAAATGTGTGTGAAAGCCGTCCTTCACCTAGCTTGTTGGGAACACAAAGTTTCTTTTCAGTTGCAAACTCCATTCCATACATTTATATGGGGAGGTAAAAGCTCCAACTCGGTTTTACAGTGAAAACTGCCGGAACTTCAACCCGGCAGAAGGAAACAGACTGAGAAAGCAGAGAAAAAGTGTCTCCTGTAACCGGTTCCCTTGGTGCTAGATGAACGAACGTCTCTCCACTTGCTCAGTTCTGAAGATAGGTGTGTGTGAAAGCCGTCCTTCACCTAGCTTATTGGGAACACAAAGTTTCTTTTCAGTTGCAAACTCCATTCCATACATATATATGGGGAGGTACTAGCTCCAACTCGGTTTTACAGTGAAAACTGCAGGAACTTCAAACCGGCACTAGGAAACAGACTGAGAAAGCAGAGAAAAAGTGTCTCCTGCAACCCGTTCCCTTGGTGCTAGATGAACGAACGTCTCTCCACTTGCTCAGTTCTGAGAGATAGGTGTGTGTGAAAGCCGTCCTTCACCTAGCTTGTTGGGAACACAAAGTTTCTTTTCAGTTGCAAACTCCATTCCATACATATATATTGGGAGGAAGAAGCTCCAACTCGGTTTTACAGTGAAAACTGCAGGAACTTCAAACCGGCACTAGGAAACAGACTGAGAAAGCAGAGAAAAATTGTCTCCTGCAACCCGTTCCCTTGGTGCTAGATGAACGAACATCTCTCCACTTGCTCAGTTCTGAGACATAAGTGTGTGTGAAAGCCGTCCTTCACCTAGCTTGTTGGGAACACAAAGTTTCTTTTCAGTTGCAAACTCCATTCCATACATATATATGGGGAGGTACTAGCTCCAACTCGGTTTTACAGTGAAAACTGCAGGAACTTCAAACCGGCACTAGGAAACAGACTGAGAAAGCAGAGAAAAAGTGTCTCCTGCAACCCGTTCCCTTGGTGCTAGATGAACGAACGTCTCTCCACATGCTCAGTTCTGAGAGATAAGTGTGTGTGAAAGCCGTCCTTCACCTATCTTGTTGGGAACACAAAGTTTCTTTTCAGTTGCAAACTCCATTCCATACATATATATGGGGAGGTACTAGCTCCAACTCGGTTTTACAGTGAAAACTGCAGGAACTTCAAACCGGCACTAGGAAACAGACTGAGAAAGCAGAGAAAAAGTGTCTCCTGCAACCGGTTCCCTTGGTGCTAGATGAACGAACGTCTCTCCACTTGCTCAGTTCTGAGAGATAAGTGTGTGTGAAAGCCGTCCTTCACCTAGCTTGTTGGGAACACAAAGTTTCTTTTCAGTTGCAAACTCCATTCCATACATATATATGGGGAGGTAAACGCTCCAACTCGGTTTTACAGTGAAAACTGCAGGAACTTCAAACTGGCACTAGGAAACAGACTGAGAAAGCAGAGAAATAGTGTCTCCTGCAACCCGTTCCCTTGGTTCTAGATGAACGAACGTCTCTCCACTTGCTCAGTTCTGAGAGATAGGTGTGTGTGAAAGCCGTCCTTCACCTAGCTTGTTGGGAACACACAGTTTCTTTTCAGTTGCAAACTCCATTCCATACATATATATGGGGAGGTACTAGCTCCAACTCGGTTTTACAGTGAAAACTGCAGGAACTTCAAACCGGCACTAGGAAACAGACTGAGAAAGCAGAGAAAAAGTGTCTCCTGCAACCCGTTCCCTTGGTGCTAGATGAACGAACGTCTCTCCACTTGCTCAGTTCTGAGAGATAGGTGTTTCTGAAAGCCGTCCTTCACCTAGCTTGTTGGGAACACAAAGTTTCTTTTCAGTTGCAAACTCCATTCCATACATATATATGGGGAGGTACTAGCTCCAACTCGGTTTTACAGTGAAAACTGCAGGAACTTCAAAACGGCAATAGGAAACAGACTGAGAAAGCAGAGAAAAAGTGTCTCCTGCAACCGGTTCCCTTGGTGCTAGATGAACGAACGTCTCTCCACTTGCTCAGTTCTGAGAGTTAAGTGTGTGTGAAAGCCGTCCTTCACCTAGCTTTTTGGGAACACAAAGTTTCTTTTCTGTTGCAAATTCCATTCCATACATATATATGGGGAGGTAAAAGCTCCAACTCGGTTTTACAGTGAAAACTGCAGGAATTTCAAACCGGCACTAGGAAACAGACTGAGAAAGCAGAGAAAAAGTGTCTCCTGCAACCCGTTCCCTTGGTTCTAGATGAAAGAACGTCTCTCCATTTGCTCAGTTCTGAGAGATAGGTGTGTGTGAAAGCCGTCCTTCACCTAGCTTGTTGGGAACACAAAGTTTCTTTTCAGTTGCAAACTCCATTCCATACATATATATGGGGAGGTACTAGCTCCAACTCGGTTTTACAGTGAAAACTGCAGGAACTTCAAACCGGCACTAGGAAACAGAATGAGAAAGCAAAGAATAAGTGTCTCCTGCAACCCGTTCCCTTGGTGCTAGATGAACGAACGTCTCTCCACTTGCTCAGTTCTGAGAGATAAGTGTGTGTGAAAGCCGTCCTTCACCTAGCTTGTTGGGAACACAAAGTTTCTTTTCAGTTGCAAACTCCATTCCATACATATATATGGGGAGGTACTAGCTCCAACTCGGTTTTACAGAGAAAACTGCAGTAACTTCAAACCGGCACTAGGAAACAGACTGAGAAAGCAGAGAAAATGTGTCTCCTGCAAACCGTTCCCTTGGTGCTAGATGAACGAACGTCTCTCCACTTGCTCAGTTCTGAGAGATAGGTGTTTCTGAAAGCCGTCCTTCACCTAGCTTGTTGGGAACACAAAGTTTCTTTTCAGTTGCAAACTCCATTCCATACATATATATAGGGAGGTAGAAGCTCCAACTCGCTTTTACATTGAAAACTGCCGGAACTTCAACCCGGCAGAAGGAAATAGACTGAGAAAGCAGAGAAAAAGTGTCTCCTGCAACTGGTTCCCTTGGTGCTAGATGAACGAACGTCTCTCCACTTGCTCAGTTCTGAAGATAGGTGTGTGTGAAAGCCGTCCTTCACCTAGCTTATTGGGAACACAAAGTTTCTTTTCAGTTGCAAACTCCATTCCATACATATATATGGGGAGGTACTAGCTCAAACTCGGTTTTACAGTGAAAACTGCAGGAATTTCAAACCGGCACTAGGAAACAGACTGAGAAAGCAGAGAAAAAGTGTCTCCTGCAACCCGTTCCCTTGGTGCTAGATGAACGAACGTCTCTCCACTTGCTCAGTTCTGAGAGATATGTGTGTGTGAAAGCCGTCCTTCACCTAGCTTGTTGGGAACACAAAGTTTCTTTTCAGTTGCAAACTCCATTCCATACATATATATTGGGAGGTAGAAGCTCAAACTCGGTTTTACAGTGAAAACTGCAGGAACTTCAAACCGGCACTAGGAAACAGACTGAGAAAGCAGAGAAAAAGTGTCTCCTGCAAACCGTTCCCTTGGTGCTAGATGAACGAAAGTCTCTCCACTTGCTCAGTTCTGAGAGATAAGTGTGTGTTAAAGCCGTCCTTCACCTAGCTTGTTGGGAGCACAAAGTTTCTTTTCATTTGCAAATTCCATTCCATACATTTATATGGGGAGGTAGAAGCTCCAACACGGTTTTACAGTGAAAACTGCAGGAACTTCAAACCGGCACTAGGAAACAGACTGAGAAAGCAGAGAAAAAGTGTCTCCTGCAACCCATTCCCTTGGTGCTAGATGAACGAACGTCTCTCCACTTGCTCAGTTCTGAGAGATAAGTGTGTGTGAAAGCCGTACTTCAGCTAGCTTGATGGGAACACAAAGTTTCTTTTCAGTTGCAAACTCCATTCCATACATATATATGGGGAGGTAGAAGCTCCAACTCGGTTTGACAGTGAAAACTGCAGGAACTTCAAACCGGCACTAGGAAACAGACTGAGAAAGCAGAGAAAAATTTTCTCCTGCAACCCGTTCCCTTGGTGCTAGATGAACGAACATCTCTCCATTTGCTCAGTTCTGAGTGATAAGTGTGTGTGAAAGCCGTCCTTCACCTAGCTTGTTGGGAACACAAAGTTTCTTTTCAGTTGCAAACTCCATTCCATACATATATATGGGGAGGTAGAAGCTCCAACTCGGTTTTACAGTGAAAACTGCAGGAACTTCAAACCGGCACTAGGAAACACACTGAGAAAGCAGAGAAAAAGTGTCTCCTGCAAACCGTTCCCTTGGTGCTAGATGAACGAACGTCTCTCCACTTGCTCAGTTTTGAGAGATAACTGTGTGTGAAAGCCGTCCTTCAGCTAGCTTGTTGGGAACACAAAGTTTCTTTTCAGTTGCAAACTCCATTCCATACATACATATGGGGAGGTACTAGCTCCAACTCGGTTTTACAGTGAAAACTGCAGGAACTTCAAACCGGCACTAGGAAACAGACTGAGAAAGCAGAGAAAAAGTGTCTCCTGCAACCCGTTCCCTTCGTGCTAGAAGAACGAACGTCTCTCCACTTGCTCAGTTGTGAGAGATATGTGTGTGTGAAAGCCGTCCTTCACCTAGCTTGATGGGAACACAAAGTTTCTTTTCAGTTGCAAACTCCATTCCATACATATATATGGGGAGGTAGAAGCTCCAACTCGGTTTTACAGTGAAAACTGCAAGGAACTTCAAACCGGCACTAGGAAACTGACTGAGAAAGAAGAGAAAAAGTGTCTCCTGCAACCCGTTCCCTTGGTGCTAGATGAACGAACGTCTCTCCACTTGCTCAGTTCTGAGAGAAAAGTGTGTGTGAAAGCCGTCTTTCACCTAGCTTGTTGGGAACACAAAGTTTCTTTTCAGTTGCAAAATCCATTCCATACATATATATGGGGAGGTACTAGCTCCAACTCGGTTTTACAGTGAAAACTGCAGGAACTTCAAACCGGCACTAGGAAACAGACTGAGAAAGCAGAGAAAAAGTGTCTCCTGCAACCCGTTCCCTTCGTGCTAGAAGAACGAACGTCTCTCCACTTGCTCAGTTGTGAGAGATATGTGTGTGTGAAAGCCGTCCTTCACCTAGCTTGTTGGGAACACAAAGTTTCTTTTCAGTTGCAAACTCCATTCCATACATATATATGGGGAGGTAGAAGCTCCAACTCGGTTTTACAGTGAAAACTGCAAGGAACTTCAAACCGGCACTAGGAAACTGACTGAGAAAGAAGAGAAAAAGTGTCTCCTGCAACCCGTTCCCTTGGTGCTAGATGAACGAACGTCTCTCCACTTGCTCATTTCTGAGAGAAAAGTGTGTGTGAAAGCCGTCTTTCACCTAGCTTGTTGGGAACACAAAGTTTCTTTTCAGTTGCAAAATCCATTCCATACATATATATGGGGAGGTACTAGCTCCAACACGGTTTTACAGTGAAAACTGCAGGAACTTCAAACCGGCACTAGGAAACAGACTGAGAAATCAGAGAAAAAGTGTCTCCTGCAACCCGTTCCCTTGGTGCTAGATGAACGAACGTCTCTCCACTTGCTCAGTTCTGAGAGATAAGTGTGTGTGAAAGCCGTCCTTCACCTCGCTTGTTGGGAACACAAAGTTTCTTTTCAGTTGCAAACTCCATTCCATATATATATATGGGGAGGTAAAAGCTCCAACTCGGTTTTACAGTGAAAACTGCAGGAACTTCAAACCGGCACTAGGAAACAGACTGAGAAAGCAGAGAAAAAGTGTCTCCTGCAAACCGTTCCCTTGGTGCTAGATGAACGAAAGTCTCTCCACTTGCTCAGTTCTGAGAGATAACTGTGTGTGAAAGCCGTCCTTCAGCTAACTTGTTGGGAACACAAAGTTTCTTTTCAGTTGCAAACTCCATTCCATACATATATATGGGGAGGTACTAGCTCCAACTCGGTTTTACAGTGAAAACTGCAAGGAACTTCAAACCGGCACTAGGAAACTGACTGAGAAAGCAGAGAAAAAGTGTCTCCTGCAACCCGTTCCCTTGGTGCTAGATGAACGAACGTCTCTCCACTTGCTCAGTTCTGAGAGAAAATTGTGTGTGAAAGCCGTCCTTCACCTAGCTTGTTGGGAACACAAAGTTTCTTTTCAGTTGCAAAATCCATTCCATACATATATATGGGGAGGTACTAGCTCTAACTCGGTTTTACAGTGAAAACTGCAGGAACTTCAAATCGGCACTAGGAAACAGACTGAGAAAGCAGAGAAAAAGTGTCTCCTGCAACCCGTTCCCTTGGTGCTAGATGAACGAACGTCTCTCCACTTGCTCAGTTCTGAGAGATAAGTGTGTGTGAAAGCCGTCCTTCACCTAGCTTGTTGGGAACACAAAGTTTCTTTTCAGTTGCAAACTCCATTCCATATATATATATGGGGTGGTAGAAGCTCCAACTCGGTTTTACAGTGAAAACTGCAGGAACTTCAAACCGGCACTAGGAAACAGACTGAGAAAGCAGAGAAAAAGTGTCTCCTGCAAACCTTTCCCTTGGTGCTAGATGAACGAACGTCTCTCCACTTGCTCAGTTCTGAGAGATAGGTGTGTGTGAAAGCCGTCCTTCACCTAGCTTGTTGGGAACACAAAGTTTCTTTTCAGTTGCAAACTCCATTCCATACATATATAGGGGAGGTAGAAGCTCCAACTCGGTTTTACAGTGAAAACTGCAGGAACTTCAAACCGGCACTAGGAAACAGACTGAGAAAGCAGAGAAAAATTGTCTCCTGCAACCCGTTCACTTGGTGCTAGATGAACGAACATCTCTCCATTTGCTCAGTTCTGAGAGATAAGTGTGTGTGAAAGCCGTCCTTCACCTAGCTTGCTGGGAACACAAAGTTTCTTTTCAGTTGCAAACTCCATTCCATACATATATATGGGGAGGTAGAAGCTCCAACTCGTTTTTACAGTGAAAACTGCAGGAACTTCAAACCGGCACTAGGAAACAGACTGAGAAAGCAGAGAAAAAGTGTCTCCTGCAAACCGTTCCCTTGGTGCTAGATGAACGAACGTCTCTCCACTTGCTCAGTTCTGAGAGATAACTGTGTGTGAAAGCCGTCCTTCAGCTAGCTTGTTGGGAACACAAAGTTTCTTTTCAGTTGCAAACTCCATTCCATACATATATATGGGGAGGTACTAGCTCCAACTCGGTTTTACAGTGAAATCTGCAGGAACTTCAAACCGGCACTAGGAAACAGACTGAGAAAGCAGAGAAAAAGTGTCTCCTGCAACCCGTTCCCTTGGTGCTAGAAGAACGAACGTCTCTCCACTTGCTCAGTTGTGAGAGATATGTGTGTGTGAAAGCCGTTCTTCACCTAGCTTGTTGGGAACACAAAGTTTCTTTTCAGTTGCAAACTCCATTCCATACATATATATGGGGAGGTAGAAGCTCCAACTCGGTTTTACAGTGAAAACTGCAAGGAACTTCAAACCGGCACTAGGAAACTGACTGAGAAAGAAGAGAAAAAGTGTCTCCTGCAACCCGTTCCCTTGGTGCAAGATGAACGAACGTCTCTCCACTTGCTCAGTTCTGAGAGAAAAGTGTGTGTGAAAGCCGTCCTTCACCTAGCTTGTTGGGAACACAAAGTTTCTTTTCAGTTGCAAACTCCATTCCATACATATATATGGGGAGGTACTAGCTCCAAATCGCTTTTACAGTGAAAACTGCAGGAACTTCAAACCGGCACTAGGAAACAGACTGAGAAAGCAGAGAAAAAGTGTCTCCTGCAACCCGTTCCCTTGGTGCTAGATGAACGAACGTCTCTCCACTTGCTCAGTTCTGAGAGATAAGTGTGTGTGAAAGCCGTCCTTCACCTAGCTTGTTGGGAACACAAAGTTTCTTTTCAGTTGCAAACTCCATTCCATATATATATATGGGGAGGTAGAAGCTCCAACACGGTTTTACAGTGAAAACTGCAGGAACTTCAAACCGGCACTAGGAAACAGACTGAGAAAACAGAGAAAAAGTGTCTCCTGCAAACCGTTCCCTTGGTGCTAGATGAACGAACGTCTCTCCACTTGCTCAGTTCTGAGAGATAACTGTGTGTGAAAGCCGTCCTTCAGCTAGCTTGTTGGGAACACAAAGTTTCTTTTCAGTTGCAAACTCCATTCCATACATATATATGGGGAGGTACTAGCTCCAACTCGGTTTGACAGTGAAAACTGCAGGAACTTCAAACCGGCACTAGGAAACAGACTGAGAAAGCAGAGAAAAAGTGTCTCCTGCAACCCGTTCCCTTGGTGCTAGATGAACGAACGTCTCTCCACTTGCTCAGTTCTGAGAGATAAGTGTGTGTGAAAGCCGTCCTTCACCTAGCTTGTTGGGAACACAAAGTTTTTTTTCAGTTGCAAACTCCATTCCATACATATATATGGGGAGGTAGAAGCTCCAACTCGGTTTTGCAGAGAAAATTGCAGGAACTTCAACCCGGCACTTGGAAACAGACTGGGAAAGCAGAGAAACAGTGTTTCCTGCAACCCGTTCCCTTGGTGCTAGATGAACGAACGTCTCTCCACTTGCTCAGTTCTGAGAGATAGGTGTGGCTGAAAGCCGTCCTTCACCTAGCTTGTTGGGAACACAAAGTATCTTTTCAGTTGCAAACTCCATTCCATACATATATATGGGGAGGTACTAGCTCCAACTCGGTTTTACAGTGAAAACTGCAGGAACTTCAAACCGGCACTAGGAAACAGACTGAGAAAGCAGAGAAAAAGTGTCTCCTGCAACCCGTTCCCTTGGTGCTAGATGAACGAACGTCTCTCCACTTGCTCAGTTCTGAGAGATAGGTGTGTGTGAAAGCCGTCCTTCACCTAGCTTGTTGGGAACACAAAGTTTCTTTTCAGTTGCAAACTCCACTCCATACATATATATGGGGAGGTAGAAGCTCCAACTCGGTTTTTATAGTGAAAACTGCAGGAACTTCAAACCGGCACTAGGAAACAGACTGAGAAAGCAGAGAAAAAGTGTCTCCTGCAACCCGTTCCGTTGGTGCTAGATGAACGAACGTCTCTCCACTTGCTCAGTTCTGAGAGATAGGTGTGTGTGAAAGCCGTCCTTCACCTAGCTTGTTGGGAACACAAAGTTTCTTTTCAGTTGCAAACTCCACTCCATACATATATATGGGGAGGTAGAAGCTCCAACTCGGTTTTACAGTGAAAACTGCAGGAACTTCAAACCGGCACTAGGAAACAGACTGAGAAAGCAGAGAAAAAGTGTCTCCTGCAACCCGTTCCATTTGTGCTAGATGAACGAACGTCTCTCCACTTGCTCAGTTCTGAAGATAGGTGTGTGTGAAAGTCGTCCTTCAGCTAGCTTGTTGGGAACACAAAGTTTCTTTTCAGTTGCAAACTCCATTGCATACATATATATGGGGAGGTACTAGCTCCAACTCGGTTTTACAGTGAAAACTGCAGGAACTTCAAACCGGCACTAGGAAACAGACTGAGAAAGCAGAGAAAAAGTGTCTCCTGCAACCCGTTCCCTTGGTGCTAGATGAACGAACGTCTCTCCACTTGCTCAGTTCTGAGAGATAAGTGTGTGTGAAAGCCGTCCTTCAACTAGCTTGTTGGGAACACAAAGTTTCTTTTCAGTTGCAAACTCCATTCCATACATATATATGGGGAGGTACAAGCTCCAACTCTTTTTGACAGTGAAAACTGCAGGAACTTCAAACTGGCACTAGGAAACAGACTGAGAAAGCAGAGAAAAAGTGTCTCCTGCAACCCGTTCCCTTGGTGCTAGATGAACGAACGTGTCTCCACTTGCTCAGTTCTGAGAGATAAGTGTGTGTGAAAGCCGGACTTAACCTAGCTTGTTGGGAACACAAAGTTTCTTTTCAGTTGCAAACTCCATTCCATACATATATATGGGGAGGTACTAGCTCCAACTCGGATTTACAGTGAAAACTGCAGGAACTTCAAACCGGCACTAGGAAACAGACTGAGAAAGCAGAGAAAAAGTGTCTCCTGCAACCCGTTCCCTTGGTGCTAGATGAACGAACGTCTCTCCACTTGCTCAGTTCTGAGAGATAAGTGTGTGTGAAAGCCGTCCTTCAACTAGCTTGTTGGGAACTCAAAGTTTCTTTTCAGTTGCAAACTCCATTCCATACATATATATGGGGAGGTACAAGCTCCAACTCGGTTTTACAGTGAAAACTGCAGGAACTTCAAACCGGCACTAGGAAACACACTGAGAAAGCAGAGAAAAAGTGTCTCCTGCAACCCGTTCCCTTGGTGCTAGATGAACGAACGTCTCTCCACTTGCTCAGTTCTGAGAGATATGTGTGTCTGAAAGCAGTCCTTCACCTAGCTTGTTGGGAACACAAAGTTTCTTTTCAGTTGCAAACTCCATTCCATACATATATATGTGGAGGTAGAAGCTCCAACTCGCTTTTACAGTGAAAACTGCCGGATCTTCAACCCGGCACTAGGAAACAGACTGAGAAAGCAGAGAAAAAGTGTCTCCTGCAACCGGTTCCCTTGGTGCTAGATGAACGAACGTCTCTCCACTTGCTCAGTTCTGAGAGAAAAGTGTGTGTGAAAGCCGTCCTTCACCTAGATTGTTGGGAACACAAAGTTTCTTTTCAGTTGCAAACTCCATTCCATACATATATATGGGGAGGTACTAGCTCCAACTCGGTTTTACAGTGAAAACTGCAGGAACTTCAAACCGGCACTAGGAAACAGACTGAGAAAGCAGAGAAAAAGTGTCTCCTGCAACCCGTTCCCTTGGTGCTAGATGAACGAACGTCTCTCCACTTGCTCAGTTCTGAGAGATAAGTGTGTGTGAAAGCCGTCTTTCACCTAGCTTGTTGGGAACACAAAGTTTCTTTTCAGTTGCAAACTCCATTCCATACATATATATGGGGAGGTAGAAGCTCCAACTCAGTTTTACAGTGAAAACTGCAGGAACTTCAAACCGGCACTAGGAAACAGACTGAGAAAGCAGAGAAAAAGTGTCTCCTGCAACCCGTTCCCTTGGTTCTAGATGAACGAACGTCCATCCACTTGCTCAGTTCTGAGATATAGGTGTGTGTGAAAGCCGTCCTTCACCTAGCTTGTTGGGAACACAAAGTTTCTTTTCAGTTGCAAACTCCATTCCATACATATATATGGGGAGGTACTAGCTCCAACTCGGATTTACAGTGAAAACTGCAGGAACTTCAAACCGGCACTAGGAAACAGACTGAGAAAGCAGAGAAAAAGTGTCTCCTGCAACCCGTTCCCTTGGTGCTAGATGAACGAACGTCTCTCCACTTGCTCAGTTCTGAGAGATAAGTGTGTGTGAAAGCCGTCCTTCACCTAGCTTGTTGGGAACACAAAGTTTCTTTTCAGTTGCAAACACCATTCCATACATATATATGGGGAGGTACAAGCTCCAACTCGGTTTTACAGTGAAAACTGCAGTAACTTCAAACCGGCACTAGGAAACAGACTGAGAAAGCAGAGAAAAAGTGTCTCCTGCAACCCGTTCCCTTGGTGCTAGATGAACGAACCTCTCTCCACTTGCTCAGTTCTGAGAGATAAATGTGTGTGAAAGCCGTCCTTCACCTAGCTTGTTGGGAACACAAAGTTTCTTTTCCGTTGCAAACTCCATTCCATACATATATATGGGGAGGTAGAAGTTCCAACTCGGTTTTACAGTGAAAACTGCAGCACCTTCAAACCGGCACTAGGAAACAGACTGAGAAAGCAAAGAAAAAGTGTCTCCTGCAACCCGTTCCCTTGGTGCTAGATGAACGAACGTCTCTCCAATTGCTCAGTTCTGAGAGATAAGTGTGTGTGAAAGCCGCACTTCACCTAGCTTGTTGGGAACACAAAGTTTCTTTTCAGTTGCAAATTCCATTCCATACATATATATGGGGAGGTAGAAGCTCCAACACGGTTTTACAGTGAAAACTGCAGGAACTTCAAACCGGCACTAGGAAACAGACTGAGAAAGAAGAGAAAAAGTGTCTCCTGCAACCTGTTCTCTTGGTGCTAGATGAACGAACGTCTCTCCACTTGCTCAATTCTGAGAGATAAGTGTGTGTGAAAGCCGTTCTTCACATAGCTTGTTGGGAACACAAAGTTTCTTTTCAGTTGCAAACTCCATTCCATACATATATATGGGGAGGTACAAGCTCCAACTCGGTTTTACAGTGAAAACTGCAGGAACATCAAACCGGCACTAGGAAACAGACTGAGAAGCAGAGAAAAAGTGTCTCCTGCAACCGGTTCCCTTGGTGCTAGATGAATGAACGTCTCTCCACTTGCTCAGTTCTGAGAGATAAGTGTGTGTGAAAGCCGTCCTTCACCTAGCTTGTTGGGAACACAAAGTTTCTTTTCAGTTGCATACTCCGATCCATACATATATATGGGGAGGTACTAGCTCCAACTCGGTTTTACAGTGAAAACTGCAGGAACTTCAAACCGGCACTAGGAAACAGACTGAGAAAGCAGAGAAAAAGTGTCTCCTGCAACCCGTTCCCTTGGTGCTAGATGAACGAACGTCTCTCCACTTGCTCAGTTCTGAGAGATATGTGTGTCTGAAAGCCGTCCTTCACCTAGCTTGTTGGGAACACAAAGTTTCTTTTCAGTTGCAAACTCCATTCCATACATATATATGGGGAGGTAGAAGCTCCAACTCGCTTTTACAGTGAAAACTGCCGGAACTTCAACCCGGCACTAGGAAACAGACTGAGAAAGCAGAGAAAAAGTGTCTCCTGCACCCGGTTCCCTTGGTGCTAGATGAACGAACGTCTCTCCACTTGCTCAGTTCTGAAGATAGGTGTGTGTGAAAGCCGTCATTCACCTAGCTTGTTGGGAACACAAAGTTTCTTTTCAGTTGCAAACTCCATTCCATACATATATATGGGGAGGTACTAGCTCCAACTCGGTTTTACAGTGAAAACTGCAGGAACTTCAAACCGGCACTAGGAAACAGACTGAGAAAGCAGAGAAAAAGTGTCTCCTGCAACCCGTTCCCTTGGTGCTAGATGAACGAACGTCTCTCCACTTGCTCAGTTCTGAGAAATAGGTGTGTGTGAAAGCCGTCCTTCACTCAGCTTGTTGGGAACACCAAGTTTCTTTTCAGTTGCAAACTCCATTCCATACATATATATGGTTAGGTAGAAGCTCCAACTCGGTTTTAAAGTGAAAACTGCAGGAACTTCAAACCGGCAATAGGAAACAGACTGAGAAAGCAGAGAAAATGTGTCTCCTGCAACCCGTTCCCTTGGTGCTAGATGAACGAACCTCTCTCCACTTGCTCAGTTCTGAGAGATAAGTGTGTGTGAAAGCCGTCCTTCACCTAGCTTGTTGGGAACACAAAGTTTCTTTTCCGTTGCAAACTCCATTCCATACATATATATGGGGAGGTAGAAGCTCCAACTCGGTTTTACAGTGAAAACTGCAGCACCTTCAAACCGGCACTAGGAAACAGACTGAGAAAGCAAAGAAAATGTGTCTCCTGCAACCCGTTCCCTTGGTGCTAGATGAACGAACGTCTCTTCAATTGCTCAGTTCTGAGAGATAGGTGTGTGTGAAAGCCGCCCTTCACCTAGCTTGTTGGGAACACAAAGTTTCTTTTCAGTTGCAAATTCCATTCCATACATATATATGGAGAGGTACAAGCTCCAACTCGGTTTTACAGTGAAAACTGCAGGAACATCAAACCGGCACTAGGAAACAGACTGAGAAGCAGAGAAAAAGTGTCTCCTGCAACCGGTTCCCTTGGTGCTAGATGAATGAACGTCTCTCCACTTGCTCAGTTCTGAGAGATAAGTGTGTGTGAACGCCGTCCTTCACCTAGCTTGTTGGGAACACAAAGTTTCTTTTCAGTTGCATACTCCGATCCATACATATATATGGGGAGGTACTAGCTCCAACTCGGTTTTACAGTGAAAACTGCAGGAACTTCAAACCGGCACTAGGAAACAGACTGAGAAAGCAGAGAAAAAGTGTCTCCTGCAACCCGTTCCCTTGGTGCTAGATGAACGAACGTCTCTCCACTTGCTCAGTTCTGAGAGATAAGTTTGTGTGAAAGCCGTCCTTCACCTAGCTTGTTGGGAACACAAAGTTTCTTTTCAGATGCAAACTCCATTCCATACATATATATGGGGAGGTACTAGCTCCAACTCGGTTTTACAGTGAAAACTGCAGGAACTTCAAACCGGCACTAGGAAACAGACTGAGAAAGCAGAGAAAAAGTGTCCCTGCAACCCGTTCCCTTAGTGCTAGCTGAACGAACGTCTCTCCACTTGCTCAGTTCTGAGAGATAAGTGTGTGTGAAAGCCGTCCTTCACCTAGCTTGTTGGGAACACAAAGTTTCTTTTCAGTTGCAAACTCCATTCCATACATATATATGGGGAGGTACTAGCTCCAACTCGGTTTCACATTGAAAACTGCAGGAACTTCAAACCGGCACTAGGAAACAGACTGAGAAGCAGAGAAAAAGTGTCTCCTGCAACCGGTTCCCTTGGTGCTAGATGAATGAACGTATCTCCACTTGCTAAGTTCTGAGAGAAAAGTGTGTGTGAAAGCCGTCCTTCACCTAGCTTGTTGGGAACACAAAGTTTCTTTTAAGTTGCAAACTCCATTCCATACATATATATGGGGAGGTACTAGCTCCAACTCGGTTTTACAGTGAAAACTGCAGGAACTTCAAACCGGCACTAGGAAACAGACTGAGAAGCAGAGAAAAAGTGTCTCCTGCAACCGGTTCCCTTGGTGCTAGATGAATGAACGTCTGTCCACTTGCTAAATTCTGAGAGATAATTGTGTGTGAAAGCCGTCCTTCACCTAGCTTGTTGGGAACACAAAGTTTCTTTTCAGTTGCAAACTCCATTCCATACATATATATGGGGAGGTAGAAGCTCCAACTCGGTTTTACAGTGAAAACTGCAGGAACTTCAAACCGGCACCAGGAAACAGATTGAGAAAGCAGAGAAAAAGTGTCTCCTGCAACCCGTTCCCTTGGTGCTAGATGAACGAACGTCTCTCCACTTGCTCAGTTCTGAGAGATAAGTGTGTGTGAAAGCCGTCCTTCAACTAGCTTGCTGGGAACACAAAGTTTCTTTTCAGTTGCAAACTCCATTCCATACATATATATGGGGAGGTACTAGATCAAACTCGGTTTTACAGTGAAAACTGCAGGAACTTCAAACCGGCACTAGGAAACAGACTGAGAAAGCAGAGAAAAAGTGTCTCCTGCAACCCGTTCTCTTGGTTCTAGATGAACGAACGTCTCTCCACTTGCTCAGTTCTGGGAGAAAAATGTGTGTGGAAGCCGTCCTTCAACTAGCTTGTTGGGAACACAAAGTTTCTTTTCAGTTGCAAACTCCATTCCATACATATATATGGGGAGTTACTAGCTCCAACTCTGTTTTACAGTGAAAACTGCAGGAACTTCAAACTGGCACTAGGAAACAGACTGAGAAAGCAGAGAAAGAGTGTCTCCTGCAACCCGTTCCCTTGGTGCTAGATAAACGAACGTCTCTCCACTTGCTCAGTTCAGAGAGATAAGTGTGTGTGAAAGCCGTCCTTCACCTAGCTTGTTGGGAACACAAAGTTTCTTTTCAGTTGCAAACTCCGATCCATACATATATATGGGGAGGTACTAGCTCCAACTCGGTTTAACATTGAAAACTGCAGGAACTTCAAACCGGCACTAGGAAACAGACTGAGAAGCAGAGAAAAAGTGTCTCCTGCAACCGGTTCCCTTGGTGCTAGATGAATGAACGTCTCTCCACTTGCTAAGTTCTGAGAGAAAAGTGTGTGTGAAAGCCGTCCTTCACCTAGCTTGTTGGGAACACAAAGTTTCTTTTAAGTTGCAAACTCCAT
This sequence comes from Camelus bactrianus, assembly GCF_048773025.1. Lineage (NCBI taxonomy): Eukaryota > Metazoa > Chordata > Mammalia > Artiodactyla > Camelidae > Camelus > Camelus bactrianus. The sequence goes on along the minus strand of NC_133539.1, from coordinate 135,312,612 downwards.
TCCATACATATATATGGGGAGGTACTAGCTCCAACTCGGTTTTACAGTGAAAACTGCAGGAACTTCAAACCGGCACTAGGAAACAGACTGAGAAAGCAGAGAAAAAGTGTCTCCTGCAACCCGTTCCCTTGGTGCTAGCTGAACGAACGTCTCTCCACTACCTCAGTTCTGAGAGATAAGTGTGTGTGAAAGCCGTCCTTCAACTAGCTTGTTGGGAACACAAAGTTTCTTTTCAGTTGCAAACTCCATTCCATACATATATATGGGGAGGTACTAGATCAAAATCGGTTTTACAGTGAAAACTGCAGGAACTTCAAACCGGCACTAGAAAACAGACTGAGAAATCAGAGAAACAGTGTCTCCTGCAACCCGTTCTCTTGGTTCTAGATGAACGAACGTCTCTCCATTTGCTCAGTTCTGAGAGAAAATTGTGTGTGAAAGCCGTCCTTCAACTAGCTTGTTGGGAACACAAAGTTTCTTTTCAGTTGCAAACTCCATTCCATACATATATATGGGGAGTTACAAGCTCCAACTCGGTTTTACAGTGAAAACTGCAGGAACTTCAAACCGGCACTAAGAAACAAACTGAGAAAGCAGAGAAAAAGTGTCTCCTGCAACCCGTTCCCTTGGTGCAAATAAACGAACGTCTCTCCACTTGCTCAGTTCTGAGACATAAGTGTGTGTGAAAGCCGTCCTTCACCTAGCTTGTTGGGAACACAAAGTTTCTTTTAAGTTGCAAACTCCGATCCATACATATATATGGGGAGGTACTAGCTCCAACTCGGTTTTACATTGAACACTGCAGGAACATAAAACCGGCACTAGGAAACAGACTGAGAAGCAGAGAAAAAGTGTCTCCTGCAACCCGTTCCCTTGGTGCTAGATGAACGAACGTCTCTCCACTTGCTCAGTTCTGAGAGTTAAGTGTGTGTGAAAGCCGTCCTTCACCTAGCTTGTTGGGAACACAAAGTTTCTTTTCAGTTGCAAACTCCATTCCATACATATATATGGGGAGGTAGAAGCTCCAACTCGGTTTTACAGTGAAAACTGCAGGAACTTCAAACCGGCACCAGGAAACAGACTGAGAAAGCAGAGAAAAAGTGTCTCCTGCAACCCGTTCCCTTGGTGCTAGATGAACGAACGTCTCTCCACTTGCTCAGTTCTGAGAGATAAGTGTGTGTGAAAGCCGTCCTTCAACTAGCTTGCTGGGAACACAAAGTTTCTTTTCAGTTGCAAACTCCATTCCATACATATATATGGGGAGGTACTAGATCAAACTCGGTTTTACAGTGAAAACTGCAGGAACTTCAAACCGGCACTAGGAAACAGACTGAGAAAGCAGAGAAAAAGTGTCTCCTGCAACCCGTTCTCTTGGTTCTAGATGAACGAACGTCTCTCCACTTGCTCAGTTCTGGGAGAAAAATGTGTGTGGAAGCCGTCCTTCAACTAGCTTGTTGGGAACACAAAGTTTCTTTTCAGTTGCAAACTCCATTCCATACATATATATGGGGAGTTACTAGCTCCAACTCTGTTTTACAGTGAAAACTGCAGGAACTTCAAACTGGCACTAGGAAACAGACTGAGAAAGCAGAGAAAGAGTGTCTCCTGCAACCCGTTCCCTTGGTGCTAGATAAACGAACGTCTCTCCACTTGCTCAGTTCAGAGAGATAAGTGTGTGTGAAAGCCGTCCTTCACCTAGCTTGTTGGGAACACAAAGTTTCTTTTCAGTTGCAAACTCCGATCCATACATATATATGGGGAGGTACTAGCTCCAACTCGGTTTAACATTGAAAACTGCAGGAACTTCAAACCGGCACTAGGAAACAGACTGAGAAGCAGAGAAAAAGTGTCTCCTGCAACCGGTTCCCTTGGTGCTAGATGAATGAACGTCTCTCCACTTGCTAAGTTCTGAGAGAAAAGTGTGTGTGAAAGCCGTCCTTCACCTAGCTTGTTGGGAACACAAAGTTTCTTTTAAGTTGCAAACTCCATTCCATACATATATATGGGGAGGTACTAGCTCCAACTCGGTTTTACAGTGAAAACTGCAGGAACTTCAAACCGGCACTAGGAAACAGACTGAGAAAGCAGAGAAAAAGTGGCTCCTGCAACCCGTTCCCTTGGTGCTAGATGAACGAACGTCTCTCCACTTGCTCAGTTCTGAGAGATAAGTGTGTGTGAAAGCCGTCCTTCACCTAGCTTGTTGGGAACACAAAGTTTCTTTTCAGTTGCAAACTCCATTCCATACATATATAAGGGGAGGTACTAGCTCCAACTCGGTTTTACAGAGAAAACTGCAGGAACTTCAAACCGGCACTAGGAAACAGACTGAGAAAGCAGAGAAAAAGTGTCTCCTGCAACCCGTTCCCTTGGTGCTAGCTGAACGAACGTCTCTCCACTAGGTCAGTTGTGAGAGATAAGTGTGTGTGAAAGCCGTCCTTCAACTAGCTTGTTGGGAACACAAAGTTTCTTTTCAGTTGCAAACTCCATTCCATACATATATATGGGGAGGTACTAGATCAAACTCGGTTTTACAGTGAAAACTGCAGGAACTTCAAACCGGCACTAGGAAACAGACTGAGAAAGAAGAGAAAAAGTGTCTCCTGCAACCCGTTCTCTTGGTTCTAGATGAACGAACGTCTCTCCATTTGCTCAGTTCTGAGAGAAAATTGTGTGTGAAAGCCGTCCTTCAACTAGCTTGTTGGGAACACAAAGTTTCTTTTCAGTTGCAAACTCCAATCCATACATATATATGGGGAGTTACTAGCTCCAACAAGATTTTACAGTGAAAACTGCAGGAACTTCAAACCGGCACTATGAAACAGACTGAGAAAGCAGAGAAAAAGTGTCTCCTGCAACCCGTTCCCTTGGTGCTAGATAAACGAACGTCTCTCCACTTGCTCAGTTCTGAGAGATAAGTGTGTGTGAAAGCCGTCCTTCACCTAGCTTGTTGGGAACACAAAGTTTCTTTTCAGTTGCAAACTCCGATCCATACATATATATGGGGAGGTACAAGCTCCAACTCGGTTTTACAGTGAAAACTGCAGGAACTTCAAACCAGCACTAGGAAACAGACTGAGAAAGCAGAGAAAAACTGTCTCCTGCAACCCGTTCCCTTGGTGGTAGATGAACGATCGTCTCTCCACTTGCTCAGTTCTGAGAGATAAGTGTGTGTTAAAGCCGTCCTTCACCTAGCTTGTTGGGAACACAAAGTTTCTTTTCAGTTGCAAACTCCATTCCATACATATATATGGGGAGGTACTAGCTCCAACTCGGTTTTACAGTGAAAACTGCAGTAACTTCAAACCGGCACTAGGAAACAGACTGAGAAAGTATAGAAAAAGTGTCTCCTGCAACCCGTTCCCTTGGTTCTAGATGAACGAACGTCTCTCCACTTGCTCAGTTCTGAGAGATAGGTGTCTATGGAAGCCGTCCTTCACCTAGCTTGTTGGGAACACAAAGTTTCTTTTCAGTTGCAAACTCCATTCCATACATATATATGGGGAGGTAGAAGCTCCAACTCGGTTTTACAGTGAAAACTGCAGGAACTTCAAACCGGCACTAGGAAACAGACTGAGAAAGCAGAGAAAAAGTGTCTCCTGCAACCCGTTCCCTTGGTGCTAGATGAACGAACGTCTCTCCAATTGCTCAGTTCTGAAGATAGGTGTGTGTGAAAGCCGTCCTTCACCTAGCTTGTTGGGAACACAAAGATTCTTTTCAGTTGCAAACTCCATTCCATACATATATATGGGGAGGTAGAAGCTCCAACTCGGTTTTACAGTGAAAACTGCAGGAACTTCAAACCGGCACTAGGAAACAGACTGAGAAGCAGAGAAAAAGTGTCTCCTGCAACCGGTTCCCTTGGTGCTAGATGAATGAACGTCTCTCCACTTGCTAAGTTCTGAGAGAAAAGTGTGTGTGAAAGCCGTCCTTCACCTAGCTTGTTGGGAACACAAAGTTTCTTTTAAGTTGCGAACTCCATTCCATACATATATATGGGTAGGTACTAGCTCCAACTCGGTTTTACAGTGAAAACTGCAGGAACTTCAAACCGGCACTAGGAAACAGACTGAGAAAGCAGAGAAAAAGTGTCTCCTGCAACCCGTTCCCTTGGTGCTACCTGAACGAACGTCTCTCCACTTGCTCAGTTCTGAGAAATAAGTGTGTGTGAAAGCCGTCCTTCACCTAGCTTGTTGGGAACACAAAGTTTCTTTTCAGTTGCAAACTCCATTCCATACATATATATGGGGAGGTACAAGCTCCAACTCGGTTTTACAGTGATAACTGCAGGAACTTCAAACCGGCACTAGGAAACAGACTGAGAAAGCAGAGAAAAAGTGTCTCCTGCAACCCGTTCCCTTGGTGCTAGATGAACGATAGTCTCTCCACTTGCTCAGTTCTGAGAGATAAGTGTGTGTTAAAGCCGTCCTTCACCTAGCTTGTTTGGAACACAAAGTTTCTTTTCAGTTGCAAACTCCATTCCATACATATATATGGGGAGGTACTAGCTCCAACTCGGTTTTACAGTGAAAACTGCAGTAACTTCAAACCGGCACTAGGAAACAGACTGAGAAAGCAGAGAAAAAGTGTCTCCTGCAACCCGTTCCCTTGGTTCTAGATGAACGAACGTCTCTCCACTTGCTCAGTTCTGAGAGATAGGTGTGTATGAAAGCCGTCCTTCACCTAGCTTGTTGGGAACACAAAGTTTCTTTTCAGTTGCAAACTCCATTCCATACATATATATGGGGAGGTAGAAGCTCCAAATCGGTTTTACAGTGAAAACTTCAGGAACTTCAAACCGGCACTAGGAAACAGACTGAGAAAGCAGAGAAAAAGTGTCTCCTGCAACCCGTTCCCTTGGTGCTAGATGAACGAACGTCTCTCCACTTGCTCAGTTCTGAAGATAGGTGTGTGTGAAAGCCGTCCTTCACCTAGCTTGTTGGGAACACAAAGATTCTTTTCAGTTGCAAACTCCATTCCATACATATATACGGGGAGGTACTAGCTCCAACTCGGTTTTACAGTGAAAACTGCAGGAACTTCAAACCGGCACTAGGAAACAGACTGTGAAAGCAGAGAAAAAGTGTCTCCTGCAACCCGTTCCCTGGGTGCTAGATGAACGAACGTCTCTCCACTTGCTCAGTTCTGAGAGATAAGTGTGTGTGAAAGCCGTTCTTCACCTAGCTTGTTGGGAACACAAAGTTTCTTTTAAGTTGCAAACTCCATTTCATATATATATATGGGTAGTTACTAGCTCCAACTCGGTTTTACAGTGAAAACTGCAGGAACTTCAAACCGGCACTAGGAAAAAGACTGAGAAAGCAGAGAAAAAGTGTCTCCTGCAACCCGTTCTTTTGGTTCTAGATGAACGATCGTCTCTAAACTTGCTCAGTTCTGAGAGAAATGTGTGTGTGAAAGCCGTCCTTCAACTAGCTTGTTGGGAACACAAAGTTTCTTTTCAGTTGCAAACTCCATTCCATACATATATATGGGGAGTTACTAGCTCCAACTCTGTTTACAGTGAAAACTGCAGGAACTTCAAACCGGCACTAGGAAACAGACTGAGAAAGCAGAGAAAAAGTGTCTCCTGCAACCCGTTCCCTTGGTGCTAGATAAACGAACGTCTATCCACTTGCTCAGTTCTGAGAGATAAGTGTGTGTGAAAGCCGTCCTTCACCTAGCTTGTTGGGAACACAAAGTTTCTTTTCAGTTGCAAACTCCGATCCATACATATATATGGGGAGGTACTAGCTCCAACTCGGTTTAACATTGAAAACTGCAGGAACTTCAAACCGGCACTAGGAAACAGACTGAGAAGCAGAGAAAAAGTGTCTCCTGCAACCGGTTCCCTTGGTGCTAGATGAATGAACGTCTCTCCACTTGCTAAATTCTGAGAGATAATTGTGTGTGAAAGCCGTCCTTCACCTAGCTTGTTGGGAACACAAAGTTTCTTTTAAGTTGCAAACTCCATTCCACACATATATATGGGGAGGTAATAGCTCCAACTATCTTTCACATTGAAAACTGCAGGAACTTCAAACCGGCACTAGGAAACAGACTGAGAAGCAGAGAAAAAGTGTCTCCTGCAACCGGTTCCCTTGGTGCTAGATGAATGAACGTCTCTCCACTTGCTCAGTTCTGAGAGAAAAGTGTGTGTGAAAGCCGACCTTCACCTAGCTTGTTGGGAACACAAAGTTTCTTTTCAGTTGCAAACTCCATTCCATACATATATATGGGGAGTTAGTAGCTCCAACTCGGTTTTACAGTGAAAACTGCAGGAACTTAAAACCGGCACTAGGAAACAGACTGAGAAAGCAGAGAAAAAGTGTCTCCTGCAACCCGTTCCCTTGGTGCTAGATGAACGAACGTCTCTCCAATTGCTCAGATCTGAAGATAGGTGTGTGTGAAAGCCGTCCTTCACCTAGCTTGTTGGGAACACAAAGATTCTTTTCAGTTGCAAACTCCATTCCATACATATATATGGGGAGTTACTAGCTCCAACTCGGTTTTACAGTGAAAACTGCAGGAACTTAAAACCGGCACTAGGAAACAGACTGAGAAAGCAGAGAAAAAGTGTCTCCTGCAACCCGTTCCCTTGGTGCTAGATAAACGAACGTCTCTCCACTTGCTGAGTTCAGAGAGATAAGTGTGTGTGAAAGCCGTCCTTCACATAGCTTGTTGGGAACACAAAGTTTCTTTTCAGTTGCAAACTCCAATCCATACATATATATGGGGAGGTACTAGCTCCAACTCGGTTTAACATTGAAAACTGCAGTAACTTCAAACCGGCACTAGGAAACAGACTGAGAAGCAGAGAAAAAGTGTCTCCTGCAACCGGTTCCCTTGGTGCTAGATGAATGAACGTCTGTCCACTTGCTTAATTCTGAGAGATAATTGTGTGTGAAAGCCGTCCTTCACCTAGCTTGTTGGGAACACAAAGTTTCTTTTAAGTTGCAAACTCCATTCCATACATATATATGGGGAGGTACTAGTTCCAACTCGGTTTCACATTGAAAACTGCAGGAACTTCAAACCGGCACTAGGAAACAGACTGAGAAGCAGAGAAAAAGTGTCTCCTGCAACCGGTTCCCTTGGTGCTAGATGAATGAACGTCTGTCCACTTGCTTAATTCTGAGAGATAATTGTGTGTGAAAGCCGTCCTTCACCTAGCTTGTTGGGAACACAAAGTTTCTTTTAAGTTGCAAACTCCATTCCATACATATATATGGGGAGGTACTAGCTCCAACTCGGTTTCACATTGAAAACTGCAGGAACTTCAAACCGGCACTAGGAAACAGACTGAGAAGCAGAGAAAAAGTGTCTCCTGCAACCGGTTCCCTTGGTGCTAGATGAATGAACGTCTCTCCACTTGCTAAGTTCTGAGAGAAAAGTGTGTGTGAAAGCCGTCCTTCACCTAGCTTGTTGGGAACACAAAGTTTCTTTTAAGTTGCAAACTCCATTCCATACATATATATGGGTAGGTACTAGCTCCAACTCGGTTTTACAGTGAAAACTGCAGGAACTTCAAACCGGCACTAGGAAACAGACCGAGAAAGCAGAAAAAAGTGGCTCCTGCAACCCGTTCCCTTGGTGCTACCTGAACGAACGTCTCTCCACTTGCTCAGTTCTGAGAGATAAGTGTGTGTGAAAGCCGTCCTTCACCTAGCTTGTTGGGAACACAAAGTTTCTTTTCAGTTGCAAACTCCGATCCATACATATATATGGGGAGGTACAAGCTCCAACTCGGTTTTACAGTGATAACTGTAGGAACTTCAAACCGGCACTAGGAAACAGACTGAGAAGCAGAGAAAAATTGTCTCCTGCAACCGGTTCCCTTGGTGCTAGATGAATGAACGTCTCTCCACTTGCTAAATTCTGAGAGATAATTGTGTGTGAAAGCCGTCCTTCACCTAGCTTGTTGGGAACACAAAGTTTCTTTTAAGTTGCAAACTCCATTCCACACATATATATGGGGAGGTAATAGCTCCAACTCGCTTTCACATTGAAAACTGCAGGAACTTCAAACCGGCACTAGGAAACAGACTGAGAAGCAGAGAAAAAGTGTCTCCTGCAACCGGTTCCCTTGGTGCTAGATGAATGAACGTCTCTCCACTTGCTCAGTTCTGAGAGAAAAGTGTGTGTGAAAGCCGTCCTTCACCTAGCTTGTTGGGAACACAAAGTTTCTTTTCAGTTGCAAACTCCATTCCATACATATATATGGGGAGGTACTAGCTCCAACTCGGTTTTACAGTGAAAACTGCAGGAACTTCAAACCGGCACTAGGAAACAGACTGAGAAAGCAGAGAAAAAGTGTCTCCTGCAACCCGTTCCCTTGGTGCTAGATGAACGAACGTCTCTCCAATTGCTCAGTTCTGAAGATAGGTGTGTGTGAAAGCCGTCCTTCACCTAGCTTGTTGGGAACACAAAGATTCTTTTAAGTTGCAAACTCCATTCCATACATATATATGGGGAGGTACTAGCTCCAACTCGGTTTCACATTGAAAACTGCAGGAACTTCAAACCGGCACTAGGAAACAGACTGAGAAGCAGAGAAAAAGTGTCTCCTGCAACCGGTTCCCTTGGTGCTAGATGAATGAACGTCTCTCCACTTGCTAAGTTCTGAGAGAAAAGTGTGTGTGAAAGCCGTCCTTCACCTAGCTTGTTGGGAACACAAAGTTTCTTTTAAGTTGCAAACTCCATTCCATACATATATATGGGTAGGTACTAGCTCCAACTCGGTTTTACAGTGAAAACTGCAGGAACTTCAAACCGGCACTAGGAAACAGACTGAGAAGCAGAGAAAAAGTGTCTCCTGCAACCGGTTCCCTTGGTGCTAGATGAATGAACGTCTGTCCACTTGCTTAATTCTGAGAGATAATTGTGTGTGAAAGCCGTCCTTCACCTAGCTTGTTGGGAACACAAAGTTTCTTTTAAGTTGCAAACTCCATTCCATACATATATATGGGGAGGTACTAGCTCCAACTCGGTTTCACATTGAAAACTGCAGGAACTTCAAACCGGCACTAGGAAACAGACTGAGAAGCAGAGAAAAAGTGTCTCCTGCAACCGGTTCCCTTGGTGCTAGATGAATGAACGTCTCTCCACTTGCTAAGTTCTGAGAGAAAAGTGTGTGTGAAAGCCGTCCTTCACCTAGCTTGTTGGGAACACAAAGTTTCTTTTAAGTTGCAAACTCCATTCCATACATATATATGGGTAGGTACTAGCTCCAACTCGGTTTTACAGTGAAAACTGCAGGAACTTCAAACCGGCACTAGGAAACAGACCGAGAAAGCAGAAAAAAGTGGCTCCTGCAACCCGTTCCCTTGGTGCTACCTGAACGAACGTCTCTCCACTTGCTCAGTTCTGAGAGATAAGTGTGTGTGAAAGCCGTCCTTCACCTAGCTTGTTGGGAACACAAAGTTTCTTTTCAGTTGCAAACTCCGATCCATACATATATATGGGGAGGTACAAGCTCCAACTCGGTTTTACAGTGATAACTGTAGGAACTTCAAACCGGCACTAGGAAACAGACTGAGAAGCAGAGAAAAATTGTCTCCTGCAACCGGTTCCCTTGGTGCTAGATGAATGAACGTCTCTCCACTTGCTAAATTCTGAGAGATAATTGTGTGTGAAAGCCGTCCTTCACCTAGCTTGTTGGGAACACAAAGTTTCTTTTAAGTTGCAAACTCCATTCCACACATATATATGGGGAGGTAATAGCTCCAACTCGCTTTCACATTGAAAACTGCAGGAACTTCAAACCGGCACTAGGAAACAGACTGAGAAGCAGAGAAAAAGTGTCTCCTGCAACCGGTTCCCTTGGTGCTAGATGAATGAACGTCTCTCCACTTGCTCAGTTCTGAGAGAAAAGTGTGTGTGAAAGCCGTCCTTCACCTAGCTTGTTGGGAACACAAAGTTTCTTTTCAGTTGCAAACTCCATTCCATACATATATATGGGGAGGTACTAGCTCCAACTCGGTTTTACAGTGAAAACTGCAGGAACTTCAAACCGGCACTAGGAAACAGACTGAGAAAGCAGAGAAAAAGTGTCTCCTGCAACCCGTTCCCTTGGTGCTAGATGAACGAACGTCTCTCCAATTGCTCAGTTCTGAAGATAGGTGTGTGTGAAAGCCGTCCTTCACCTAGCTTGTTGGGAACACAAAGATTCTTTTAAGTTGCAAACTCCATTCCATACATATATATGGGGAGGTACTAGCTCCAACTCGGTTTCACATTGAAAACTGCAGGAACTTCAAACCGGCACTAGGAAACAGACTGAGAAGCAGAGAAAAAGTGTCTCCTGCAACCGGTTCCCTTGGTGCTAGATGAATGAACGTCTCTCCACTTGCTAAGTTCTGAGAGAAAAGTGTGTGTGAAAGCCGTCCTTCACCTAGCTTGTTGGGAACACAAAGTTTCTTTTAAGTTGCAAACTCCATTCCATACATATATATGGGTAGGTACTAGCTCCAACTCGGTTTTACAGTGAAAACTGCAGGAACTTCAAACCGGCACTAGGAAACAGACTGAGAAAGCAGAAAAAAGTGGCTCCTGCAACCCGTTCCCTTGGTGCTAGATGAACGAACGTCTCTCCACTTGCTCAGTTCTGAGAGATAAGTGTGTGTGAAAGCCGTCCTTCACCTAGCTTGTTGGGAACACAAAGTTTCTTTTCAGTTGCAAACTCCATTCCATACATATATATGGGGAGGTACTAGCTCCAACTCGGCTTTACAGTGAAAACTGCAGGAACTTCAAACCGGCACTAGGAAACAGACTGAGAAAGCAGAGAAACAGTGTCTCCTGCAAACCGTTCCCTTGGTGCTACCTGAACGAACGTCTCTCCACTTGCTCAGTTCTGAGAGATAAGTGTGTGTGAAAGCCGTCCTTCACCTAGCTTGTTGGGAACACAAAGTTTCTTTTCAGTTGCAAACTCCGATCCATACATATATATGGGGAGGTACAAGCTCCAACTCGGTTTTACAGTGATAACTGCAGGAACTTCAAACCGGCACTAGGAAACAGACTGAGAAAGCAGAGAAAAAGTGTCTCCTGCAACCCGTTCCCTTGGTGCTAGATGAACGATCGTCTCTCCACTTGCTCAGTTCTGAGAGATAAGTGTGTGTTAAAGCCGTCCTTCACCTAGCTTGTTGGGAACACAAAGTTTCTTTTCAGTTGCAAATTCCATTCCATACATATATACGGGGAGGTACTAGCTCCAACTCGGTTTTACAGTGAAAACTGCAGTAACTTCAAACCGGCACTAGGAAACAGACTGAGAAAGCAGAGAAAAAGTGTCTCCTGCAACCCGTTCCCTTGGTTCTAGATGAATGAACGTCTCTCCACTTGCTCAGTTCTGAGAGATAGGTGTGTATGAAAGCCGTCCTTCACCTAGCTTGTTGGGAACACAAAGTTTCTTTTCAGTTGCAAACTCCATTCCATACATATATATGGGGAGGTACTAGCTCCAACTCGGTTTTACAGTGAAAACTGCAGGAACTTCAAACCGGCACTAGGAAACAGACTGAGAAAGCAGAGAAAAAGTGTCTCCTGCAACCCGTTCCCTTGGTGCTAGATGAACGAACGTCTCTCCAATTGCTCAGTTCTGAAGATAGGTGTGTGTGAAAGCCGTCCTTCACCTAGCTTGTTGGGAACACAAAGATTCTTTTCAGTTGCAAACTCCATTCCATACATATATATGGGGAGTTACTAGCTCCAACTCGGTTTTACAGTGAAAACTGCAGGAACTTAAAACCGGCACTAGGAAACAGACTGAGAAAGCAGAGAAAAAGTGTCTCCTGCAACCCGTTCCCTTGGTGCTAGATAAACGAACGTCTCTCCACTTGCTCAGTTCAGAGAGATAAGTGTGTGTGAAAGCCGTCCTTCACATAGCTTGTTGGGAACACAAAGTTTCTTTTCAGTTGCAAACTCCAATCCATACATATATATGGGGAGTTACAAGCTCCAACACGATTTTACAGTGAAAACTGCAGGAACTTCAAACCGGCACTAGGAAACAGACTGAGAAAGCAGAGAAAAAGTGTCTCCTGCAACCCGTTCCCTTGGTGCTAGATGAACGAACGTCTCTCCAATTGCTCAGTTCTGAAGATAGGTGTGTGTGAAAGCCGTCCTTCACCTAGCTTGTTGGGAACACAAAGATTCTTTTCAGTTGCAAACTCCATTCCATACATATATATGGGGAGTTACTAGCTCCAACTCGGTTTTACAGTGAAAACTGCAGGAAATTAAAACCGGCACTAGGAAACAGACTGAGAAAGCAGAGAAAAAGTGTCTCCTGCAACCCGTTCCCTTGGTGCTAGATAAACGAACGTCTCTCCACTTGCTCAGTTCTGAGAGATAAGTGTGTGTGAAAGCCGTCCTTCACATAGCTTGTTGGGAACACAAAGTTTCTTTTCAGTTGCAAACTCCAATCCATACATATATATGGGGAGGTACTAGCTCCAACTCGGTTTAACATTGAAAACTGCAGTAACTTCAAACCGGCACTAGGAAACAGACTAAGAAGCAGAGAAAAAGTGTCTCCTGCAACCGGTTCCCTTGGTGCTAGATGAATGAACGTCTGTCCACTTGCTTAATTCTGAGAGATAATTGTGTGTGAAAGCCGTCCTTCACCTAGCTTGTTGGGAACACAAAGTTTCTTTTAAGTTGCAAACTCCATTCCATACATATATATGGGGAGGTACTAGCTCCAACTCGGTTTCACATTGAAAACTGCAGGAACTTCAAACCGGCACTAGGAAACAGACTGAGAAGCAGAGAAAAAGTGTCTCCTGCAACCGGTTCCCTTGGTGCTAGATGAATGAACGTCTCTCCACTTGCTAAGTTCTGAGAGAAAAGTGTGTGTGAAAGCCGTCCTTCACCTAGCTTGTTGGGAACACAAAGTTTCTTTTAAGTTGCAAACTCCATTCCATACATATATATGGGTAGGTACTAGCTCCAACTCGGTTTTACAGTGAAAACTGCAGGAACTTCAAACCGGCACTAGGAAACAGACTGAGAAAGCAGAAAAAAGTGGCTCCTGCAACCCGTTCCCTTGGTGCTAGATGAACGAACGTCTCTCCACTTGCTCAGTTCTGAGAGATAAGTGTGTGTGAAAGCCGTCCTTCACCTAGCTTGTTGGGAACACAAAGTTTCTTTTCAGTTGCAAACTCCATTCCATACATATATATGGGGAGGTACTAGCTCCAACTCGGCTTTACAGTGAAAACAGCAGGAACTTCAAACCGGCACTAGGAAACAGACTGAGAAAGCAGAGAAACAGTGTCTCCTGCAAACCGTTCCCTTGGTGCTACCTGAACGAACGTCTCTCCACTTGCTCAGTTCTGAGAGATAAGTGTGTGTGAAAGCCGTCCTTCACCTAGCTTGTTGGGAACACAAAGTTTCTTTTCAGTTGCAAACTCCGATCCATACATATATATGGGGAGGTACAAGCTCCAACTCGGTTTTACAGTGATAACTGCAGGAACTTCAAACCGGCACTAGGAAACAGACTGAGAAAGCAGAGAAAAAGTGTCTCCTGCAACCCGTTCCCTTGGTGCTAGATGAACGATCGTCTCTCCACTTGCTCAGTTCTGAGAGATAAGTGTGTGTTAAAGCCGTCCTTCACCTAGCTTGTTGGGAACACAAAGTTTCTTTTCAGTTGCAAACTCCATTCCATACATATATACGGGGAGGTACTAGCTCCAACTCGGTTTTACAGTGAAAACTGCAGTAACTTCAAACCGGCACTAGGAAACAGACTGAGAAAGCAGAGAAAAAGTGTCTCCTGCAACCCGTTCCCTTGGTTCTAGATGAATGAACGTCTCTCCACTTGCTCAGTTCTGAGAGATAGGTGTGTATGAAAGCCGTCCTTCACCTAGCTTGTTGGGAACACAAAGTTTCTTTTCAGTTGCAAACTCCATTCCATACATATATATGGGGAGGTAGAAGCTCCAAATCGGTTTTACAGTGAAAACTTCAGGAACATCAAACCGGCACTAGGAAACAGACTGAGAAAGCAGAGAAAAAGTGTCTCCTGCAACCCGTTCCCTTGGTGCTAGATGAACGAACGTCTCTCCACTTGCTCAGTTCTGAAGATATGTGTGTGTGAAAGCCGTCCTTCACCTAGCTTGTTGGGAACACAAAGATTCTTTTCAGTTGCAAACTCCATTCCATACATATTTATGGGGAGGTTCTAGCTCCAACTCGGTTTTACAGTGAAAACTTCAGGAACTTCAAACCGGCACTAGGAAACAGACTGTGAAAGCAGAGAAAAAGTGTCCCCTGCAACCCGTTCCCTGGGTGCTAGATGAACGAACGTCTCTCCACTTGCTCAGTTCTGAGAGATAAGTGTGTGTGAAAGCCGTTCTTCACCTAGCTTGTTGGGAACACAAAGTTTCTTTTAAGTTGCAAACTCCATTTCATATATATATATGGGTAGTTACTAGCTCCAACTCGGTTTTACAGTGAAAACTGCAGGAACTTCAAAACGGCACTAGGAAAAAGACTGAGAAAGCAGAGAAAAAGTGTCTCCTGCAACCCGTTCTCTTGGTTCTAGATGAACGAACGTCTCTCCACTTGCTCAGTTCTGAGAGAAAAGTGTGTGTGAAAGCCGTCCTTCAACTTGCTTGTTGGGAACACAAAGTTTCTTTTCAGTTGCAAACTCCATTCCATACATATATATGGGGAGTTACTAGCTCCAACTCTGTTTACAGTGAAAACTGCAGGAACTTCAAACCGGCACTAGGAAACAGACTGAGAAAGCAGAGAAAAAGTGTCTCCTGCAACCCGTTCCCTTGGTGCTAGATAAACGAACGTCTCTCCACTTGCTCAGTTCTGAGAGATATGTGTGTGTGAAAGCCGTCCTTCACATAGCTTGTTGGGAACACAAAGTTTCTTTTCAGTTGCAAACTCCATTCCATACTTATATATGGGGAGGTACTAGCTCCAACACGGTTTAACATTGAAAACTGCAGGAACTTCAAACCGGCACTAGGAAACAGACTGAGAAGCAGAGAAAAAGTGTCTCCTGCAACCGGTTCCCTTGGTGCTAGATGAATGAACGTCTCTCCACTTGCTAAGTTCTGAGAGATAATTGTGTGTGAAAGCCGTCCTTCACCTAGCTTGTTGGGAACACAAAGTTTCTTTTAAGTTGCAAACTCCATTCCATACATATATATGGGGAGGTAAAAGCTCCAACTCGGTTTCACATTGAAAACTGCAGGAACTTCAAACCGGCACTAGGAAACAGACTGAGAAGCAGAGAAAAAGTGTCTCCTGCAACCGGTTCCCTTGGTGCTAGATGAATGAACGTCTCTCCACTTGCTCAGTTCTGAGAGATAAGTGTGTGTGAAAGCCGTCTTTCACCTAGCTTGTTGGGAACACAAAGTTTCTTTTCAGTTGCAAACTCCATTCCATACATATATATGGGGAGGTACTAGCTCCAACTCGGTTTTACAGTGAAAACTGCAGGAACTTCAAACCGGCACTAGGAAACAGACTGAGAAAGCAGAGAAAAAGTGCCTCCTGCAACCCGTTCTCTTGGTTCTAGATGAACGAACGTCTCTCCACTTGCTCAGTTCTGAGAGAAAAGTGTGTGTGAAAGCCGTCCTTCAACTAGCTTGTTGGGAACACAAAGTTTCTTTTCAGTTGCAAACTCCATTCCATACATATATATGGGGAGTTACAAGCTCCAACACGATTTTACAGTGAAAACTGCAGGAACTTCAAACCGGCACTAGGAAACAGACTGAGAAAGCAGAGAAAAAATGTCTCCTGCAACCCGTTCCCTTGGTGCTAGATAAACGAACGTCTCTCCACTTGCTCAGTTCTGAGAGATATGTGTGTGTGAAAGCCGTCCTTCACCTAGCTTGTTGGGAACACAAAGTTTCTTTTCAGTTGCAAACTCCGATCCATACATATATATGGGGAGGTACAAGCTCCAACTCGGTTTTACAGTGATAACTGCAGGGACTTCAAACCGGCACTAGGAAACAGACTGAGAAAGCAGAGAAAAAGTGTCTCCTGCAACCCGTTCCCTTGGTGCTAGATGAACGATCGTCTCTCCACTTGCTCAGTTCTGAGAGATAAGTGTGTGTTAAAGCCGTCCTTCACCTAGCTTGTTGGGAACACAAAGTTTCTTTTCAGTTGCAAACTCCATTCCATACATATATATGGGGAGGTACTAGCTCCAACTCGGTTTTACAGTGAAAACTGCAGTAACTTCAAACCGGCACTAGGAAACAGACTGAGAAAGCAGAGAAAAAGTGTCTCCTGCAACCCGTTCCCTTGGTTCTAGATGAACGAACGTCTCTCCACTTGCTCAGTTCTGAGAGATAAGTGTGTGTGAAAGCCGTCCTTCACCTAGCTTGTTGGGAACACAAAGTTTCTTTTCAGTTGCAAACTCCATTCCATACATATATATGGGGAGGTAGAAGCTCCAACTCGGTTTTACAGTGAAAACTTCAGGAACATCAAACCGGCACTAGGAAACAGACTGAGAAAGCAGAGAAAAAGTGTCTCCTGCAACCCGTTCCCTGGGTGCTAGATGAACGAACGTCTCTCCACTTGCTCAGTTCTGAAGATAGGTGTGTGTGAAAGCCGTCCTTCACCTAGCTTGTTGGGAACACAAAGATTCTTTTCAGTTGCAATCTCCATTCCATACATATATATGGGGAGGTACTAGCTCCAACTCGGTTTTACAGTGAAAACTGCAGGAACTTCAAACCGGCACTAGGAAACAGACTAAGAAGCAGAGAAAAAGTGTCTCCTGCAACCGGTTCCCTTGGTGCTAGATGAATGAACGTCTGTCCACTTGCTTAATTCTGAGAGATAATTGTGTGTGAAAGCCGTCCTTCACCTAGCTTGTTGGGAACACAAAGTTTCTTTTAAGTTGCAAACTCCATTCCATACATATATATGGGGAGGTACTAGCTCCAACTCGGTTTCACATTGAAAACTGCAGGAACTTCAAACCGGCACTAGGAAACAGACTGAGAAGCAGAGAAAAAGTGTCTCCTGCAACCGGTTCCCTTGGTGCTAGATGAATGAACGTCTCTCCACTTGCTAAGTTCTGAGAGAAAAGTGTGTGTGAAAGCCGTCCTTCACCTAGCTTGTTGGGAACACAAAGTTTCTTTTAAGTTGCAAACTCCATTCCATACATATATATGGGTAGGTACTAGCTCCAACTCGGTTTTACAGTGAAAACTGCAGGAACTTCAAACCGGCACTAGGAAACAGACTGAGAAAGCAGAAAAAAGTGGCTCCTGCAACCCGTTCCCTTGGTGCTAGATGAACGAACGTCTCTCCACTTGCTCAGTTCTGAGAGATAAGTGTGTGTGAAAGCCGTCCTTCACCTAGCTTGTTGGGAACACAAAGTTTCTTTTCAGTTGCAAACTCCATTCCATACATATATATGGGGAGGTACTAGCTCCAATTCGGCTTTACAGTGAAAACTGCAGGAACTTCAAACCGGCACTAGGAAACAGACTGAGAAAGCAGAGAAACAGTGTCTCCTGCAAACCGTTCCCTTGGTGCTACCTGAACGAACGTCTCTCCACTTGCTCAGTTCTGAGAGATAAGTGTGTGTGAAAGCCGTCCTTCACCTAGCTTGTTGGGAACACAAAGTTTCTTTTCAGTTGCAAACTCCGATCCATACATATATATGGGGAGGTACAAGCTCCAACTCGGTTTTACAGTGATAACTGCAGGAACTTCAAACCGGCACTAGGAAACAGACTGAGAAAGCAGAGAAAAAGTGTCTCCTGCAACCCGTTCCCTTGGTGCTAGATGAACGATCGTCTCTCCACTTGCTCAGTTCTGAGAGATAAGTGTGTGTTAAAGCCGTCCTTCACCTAGCTTGTTGGGAACACAAAGTTTCTTTTCAGTTGCAAACTCCATTCCATACATATATACGGGGAGGTACTAGCTCCAACTCGGTTTTACAGTGAAAACTGCAGTAACTTCAAACCGGCACTAGGAAACAGACTGAGAAAGCAGAGAAAAAGTGTCTCCTGCAACCCGTTCCCTTGGTTCTAGATGAATGAACGTCTCTCCACTTGCTCAGTTCTGAGAGATAGGTGTGTATGAAAGCCGTCCTTCACCTAGCTTGTTGGGAACACAAAGTTTCTTTTCAGTTGCAAACTCCATTCCATACATATATATGGGGAGGTAGAAGCTCCAAATCGGTTTTACAGTGAAAACTTCAGGAACATCAAACCGGCACTAGGAAACAGACTGAGAAAGCAGAGAAAAAGTGTCTCCTGCAACCCGTTCCCTTGGTGCTAGATGAACGAACGTCTCTCCACTTGCTCAGTTCTGAAGATAGGTGTGTGTGAAAGCCGTCCTTCACCTAGCTTGTTGGGAACACAAAGATTCTTTTCAGTTGCAATCTCCATTCCATACATATATATGGGGAGGTACTAGCTCCAACTCGGTTTTACAGTGAAAACTGCAGGAACTTCAAACCGGCACTAGGAAACAGACTAAGAAGCAGAGAAAAAGTGTCTCCTGCAACCGGTTCCCTTGGTGCTAGATGAATGAACGTCTGTCCACTTGCTTAATTCTGAGAGATAATTGTGTGTGAAAGCCGTCCTTCACCTAGCTTGTTGGGAACACAAAGTTTCTTTTAAGTTGCAAACTCCATTCCATACATATATATGGGGAGGTACTAGCTCCAACTCGGTTTCACATTGAAAACTGCAGGAACTTCAAACCGGCACTAGGAAACAGACTGAGAAGCAGAGAAAAAGTGTCTCCTGCAACCGGTTCCCTTGGTGGTAGATGAATGAACGTCTCTCCACTTGCTAAGTTCTGAGAGAAAAGTGTGTGTGAAAGCCGTCCTTCACCTAGCTTGTTGGGAACACAAAGTTTCTTTTAAGTTGCAAACTCCATTCCATACATATATATGGGTAGGTACTAGCTCCAACTCGGTTTTACAGTGAAAACTGCAGGAACTTCAAACCGGCACTAGGAAACAGACTGAGAAAGCAGAAAAAAGTGGCTCCTGCAACCCGTTCCCTTGGTGCTAGATGAACGAACGTCTCTCCACTTGCTCAGTTCTGAGAGATAAGTGTGTGTGAAAGCCGTCCTTCACCTAGCTTGTTGGGAACACAAAGTTTCTTTTCAGTTGCAAACTCCATTCCATACATATATATGGGGAGGTACTAGCTCCAACTCGGCTTTACAGTGAAAACTGCAGGAACTTCAAACCGGCACTAGGAAACAGACTGAGAAAGCAGAGAAACAGTGTCTCCTGCAAACCGTTCCCTTGGTGCTACCTGAACGAACGTCTCTCCACTTGCTCAGTTCTGAGAGATAAGTGTGTGTGAAAGCCGTCCTTCACCTAGCTTGTTGGGAACACAAAGTTTCTTTTCAGTTGCAAACTCCGATCCATACATATATATGGGGAGGTACAAGCTCCAACTCGGTTTTACAGTGATAACTGCAGGAACTTCAAACCGGCACTAGGAAACAGACTGAGAAAGCAGAGAAAAAGTGTCTCCTGCAACCCGTTCCCTTGGTGCTAGATGAACGATCGTCTCTCCACTTGCTCAGTTCTGAGAGATAAGTGTGTGTTAAAGCCTTCCTTCACCTAGCTTGTTGGGAACACAAAGTTTCTTTTCAGTTGCAAACTCCATTCCATACATATATACGGGGAGGTACTAGCTCCAACTCGGTTTTACAGTGAAAACTGCAGTAACTTCAAACCGGCACTAGGAAACAGACTGAGAAAGCAGAGAAAAAGTGTCTCCTGCAACCCGTTCCCTTGGTTCTAGATGAATGAACGTCTCTCCACTTGCTCAGTTCTGAGAGATAGGTGTGTATGAAAGCCGTCCTTCACCTAGCTTGTTGGGAACACAAAGTTTCTTTTCAGTTGCAAACTCCATTCCATACATATATATGGGGAGGTAGAAGCTCCAAATCGGTTTTACAGTGAAAACTTCAGGAACATCAAACCGGCACTAGGAAACAGACTGAGAAAGCAGAGAAAAAGTGTCTCCTGCAACCCGTTCCCTTGGTGCTAGATGAACGAACGTCTCTCCACTTGCTCAGTTCTGAAGATATGTGTGTGTGAAAGCCGTCCTTCACCTAGCTTGTTGGGAACACAAAGATTCTTTTCAGTTGCAAACTCCATTCCATACATATTTATGGGGAGGTTCTAGCTCCAACTCGGTTTTACAGTGAAAACTTCAGGAACTTCAAACCGGCACTAGGAAACAGACTGTGAAAGCAGAGAAAAAGTGTCCCCTGCAACCCGTTCCCTGGGTGCTAGATGAACGAACGTCTCTCCACTTGCTCAGTTCTGAGAGATAAGTGTGTGTGAAAGCCGTTCTTCACCTAGCTTGTTGGGAACACAAAGTTTCTTTTAAGTTGCAAACTCCATTTCATATATATATATGGGTAGTTACTAGCTCCAACTCGGTTTTACAGTGAAAACTGCAGGAACTTCAAAACGGCACTAGGAAAAAGACTGAGAAAGCAGAGAAAAAGTGTCTCCTGCAACCCGTTCTCTTGGTTCTAGATGAACGAACGTCTCTCCACTTGCTCAGTTCTGAGAGAAAAGTGTGTGTGAAAGCCGTCCTTCAACTTGCTTGTTGGGAACACAAAGTTTCTTTTCAGTTGCAAACTCCATTCCATACATATATATGGGGAGTTACTAGCTCCAACTCTGTTTACAGTGAAAACTGCAGGAACTTCAAACCGGCACTAGGAAACAGACTGAGAAAGCAGAGAAAAAGTGTCTCCTGCAACCCGTTCCCTTGGTGCTAGATAAACGAACGTCTCTCCACTTGCTCAGTTCTGAGAGATATGTGTGTGTGAAAGCCGTCCTTCACATAGCTTGTTGGGAACACAAAGTTTCTTTTCAGTTGCAAACTCCATTCCATACTTATATATGGGGAGGTACTAGCTCCAACACGGTTTAACATTGAAAACTGCAGGAACTTCAAACCGGCACTAGAAAACAGACTGAGAAGCAGAGAAAAAGTGTCTCCTGCAACCGGTTCCCTTGGTGCTAGATGAATGAACGTCTCTCCACTTGCTAAGTTCTGAGAGATAATTGTGTGTGAAAGCCGTCCTTCACCTAGCTTGTTGGGAACACAAAGTTTCTTTTAAGTTGCAAACTCCATTCCATACATATATATGGGGAGGTAAAAGCTCCAACTCGGTTTCACATTGAAAACTTCAGGAACTTCAAACCGGCACTAGGAAACAGACTGAGAAGCAGAGAAAAAGTGTCTCCTGCAACCGGTTCCCTTGGTGCTAGATGAATGAACGTCTCTCCACTTGCTCAGTTCTGAGAGATAAGTGTGTGTGAAAGCCGTCTTTCACCTAGCTTGTTGGGAACACAAAGTTTCTTTTCAGTTGCAAACTCCATTCCATACATATATATGGGGAGGTACTAGCTCCAACTCGGTTTTACAGTGAAAACTGCAGGAACTTCAAACCGGCACTAGGAAACAGACTGAGAAAGCAGAGAAAAAGTGCCTCCTGCAACCCGTTCTCTTGGTTCTAGATGAACGAACGTCTATCCACTTGCTCAGTTCTGAGAGAAAAGTGTGTGTGAAAGCCGTCCTTCAACTAGCTTGTTGGGAACACAAAGTTTCTTTTCAGTTGCAAACTCCATTCCATACATATATATGGGGAGTTACAAGCTCCAACACGATTTTACAGTGAAAACTGCAGGAACTTCAAACCGGCACTAGGAAACAGACTGAGAAAGCAGAGAAAAAATGTCTCCTGCATCCCGTTCCCTTGGTGCTAGATAAACGAACGTCTCTCCACTTGCTCAGTTCTGAGAGATATGTGTGTGTGAAAGCCGTCCTTCACCTAGCTTGTTGGGAACACAAAGTTTCTTTTCAGTTGCAAACTCCATTCCATACATATATACGGGGAGGTACTAGCTCCAACTCGGTTTTACAGTGAAAACTGCAGTAACTTCAAACCGGCACTAGGAAACAGACTGAGAAAGCAGAGAAAAAGTGTCTCCTGCAACCCGTTCCCTTGGTTCTAGATGAATGAACGTCTCTCCACTTGCTCAGTTCTGAGAGATAGGTGTGTATGAAAGCCGTCCTTCACCTAGCTTGTTGGGAACACAAAGTTTCTTTTCAGTTGCAAACTCCATTCCATACATATATATGGGGAGGTAGAAGCTCCAAATCGGTTTTACAGTGAAAACTTCAGGAACATCAAACCGGCACTAGGAAACAGACTGAGAAAGCAGAGAAAAAGTGTCTCCTGCAACCCGTTCCCTTGGTGCTAGATGAACGAACGTCTCTCCACTTGCTCAGTTCTGAAGATATGTGTGTGTGAAAGCCGTCCTTCACCTAGCTTGTTGGGAACACAAAGATTCTTTTCAGTTGCAAACTCCATTCCATACATATTTATGGGGAGGTTCTAGCTCCAACTCGGTTTTACAGTGAAAACTTCAGGAACTTCAAACCGGCACTAGGAAACAGACTGTGAAAGCAGAGAAAAAGTGTCCCCTGCAACCCGTTCCCTGGGTGCTAGATGAACGAACGTCTCTCCACTTGCTCAGTTCTGAGAGATAAGTGTGTGTGAAAGCCGTTCTTCACCTAGCTTGTTGGGAACACAAAGTTTCTTTTAAGTTGCAAACTCCATTTCATATATATATATGGGTAGTTACTAGCTCCAACTCGGTTTTACAGTGAAAACTGCAGGAACTTCAAAACGGCACTAGGAAAAAGACTGAGAAAGCAGAGAAAAAGTGTCTCCTGCAACCCGTTCTCTTGGTTCTAGATGAACGAACGTCTCTCCACTTGCTCAGTTCTGAGAGAAAAGTGTGTGTGAAAGCCGTCCTTCAACTTGCTTGTTGGGAACACAAAGTTTCTTTTCAGTTGCAAACTCCATTCCATACATATATATGGGGAGTTACTAGCTCCAACTCTGTTTACAGTGAAAACTGCAGGAACTTCAAACCGGCACTAGGAAACAGACTGAGAAAGCAGAGAAAAAGTGTCTCCTGCAACCCGTTCCCTTGGTGCTAGATAAACGAACGTCTCTCCACTTGCTCAGTTCTGAGAGATATGTGTGTGTGAAAGCCGTCCTTCACATAGCTTGTTGGGAACACAAAGTTTCTTTTCAGTTGCAAACTCCATTCCATACTTATATATGGGGAGGTACTAGCTCCAACACGGTTTAACATTGAAAACTGCAGGAACTTCAAACCGGCACTAGGAAACAGACTGAGAAGCAGAGAAAAAGTGTCTCCTGCAACCGGTTCCCTTGGTGCTAGATGAATGAACGTCTCTCCACTTGCTAAGTTCTGAGAGATAATTGTGTGTGAAAGCCGTCCTTCACCTAGCTTGTTGGGAACACAAAGTTTCTTTTAAGTTGCAAACTCCATTCCATACATATATATGGGGAGGTAAAAGCTCCAACTCGGTTTCACATTGAAAACTGCAGGAACTTCAAACCGGCACTAGGAAACAGACTGAGAAGCAGAGAAAAAGTGTCTCCTGCAACCGGTTCCCTTGGTGCTAGATGAATGAACGTCTCTCCACTTGCTCAGTTCTGAGAGATAAGTGTGTGTGAAAGCCGTCTTTCACCTAGCTTGTTGGGAACACAAAGTTTCTTTTCAGTTGCAAACTCCATTCCATACATATATATGGGGAGGTACTAGCTCCAACTCGGTTTTACAGTGAAAACTGCAGGAACTTCAAACCGGCACTAGGAAACAGACTGAGAAAGCAGAGAAAAAGTGCCTCCTGCAACCCGTTCTCTTGGTTCTAGATGAACGAACGTCTCTCCACTTGCTCAGTTCTGAGAGAAAAGTGTGTGTGAAAGCCGTCCTTCAACTAGCTTGTTGGGAACACAAAGTTTCTTTTCAGTTGCAAACTCCATTCCATACATATATATGGGGAGTTACAAGCTCCAACACGATTTTACAGTGAAAACTGCAGGAACTTCAAACCGGCACTAGGAAACAGACTGAGAAAGCAGAGAAAAAATGTCTCCTGCATCCCGTTCCCTTGGTGCTAGATAAACGAACGTCTCTCCACTTGCTCAGTTCTGAGAGATATGTGTGTGTGAAAGCCGTCCTTCACCTAGCTTGTTGGGAACACAAAGTTTCTTTTCAGTTGCAAACTCCGATCCATACATATATATGGGGAGGTACAAGCTCCAACTCGGTTTTACAGTGATAACTGCAGGGACTTCAAACCGGCACTAGGAAACAGACTGAGAAAGCAGAGAAAAAGTGTCTCCTGCAACCCGTTCCCTTGGTGCTAGATGAACGATCGTCTCTCCACTTGCTCAGTTCTGAGAGATAAGTGTGTGTTAAAGCCGTCCTTCACCTAGCTTGTTGGGAACACAAAGTTTCTTTTCAGTTGCAAACTCCATTCCATACATATATATGGGGAGGTACTAGCTCCAACTCGGTTTTACAGTGAAAACTGCAGTAACTTCAAACCGGCACTAGGAAACAGACTGAGAAAGCAGAGAAAAAGTGTCTCCTGCAACCCGTTCCCTTGGTTCTAGATGAACGAACGTCTCTCCACTTGCTCAGTTCTGAGAGATAAGTGTGTGTGAAAGCCGTCCTTCACCTAGCTTGTTGGGAACACAAAGTTTCTTTTCAGTTGCAAACTCCATTCCATACATATATATGGGGAGGTAGAAGCTCCAACTCGGTTTTACAGTGAAAACTTCAGGAACATCAAACCGGCACTAGGAAACAGACTGAGAAAGCAGAGAAAAAGTGTCTCCTGCAACCCGTTCCCTGGGTGCTAGATGAACGAACGTCTCTCCACTTGCTCAGTTCTGAAGATAGGTGTGTGTGAAAGCCGTCCTTCACCTAGCTTGTTGGGAACACAAAGATTCTTTTCAGTTGCAATCTCCATTCCATACATATATATGGGGAGGTACTAGCTCCAACTCGGTTTTACAGTGAAAACTGCAGGAACTTCAAACCGGCACTAGGAAACAGACTAAGAAGCAGAGAAAAAGTGTCTCCTGCAACCGGTTCCCTTGGTGCTAGATGAATGAACGTCTGTCCACTTGCTTAATTCTGAGAGATAATTGTGTGTGAAAGCCGTCCTTCACCTAGCTTGTTGGGAACACAAAGTTTCTTTTAAGTTGCAAACTCCATTCCATACATATATATGGGGAGGTACTAGCTCCAACTCGGTTTCACATTGAAAACTGCAGGAACTTCAAACCGGCACTAGGAAACAGACTGAGAAGCAGAGAAAAAGTGTCTCCTGCAACCGGTTCCCTTGGTGCTAGATGAATGAACGTCTCTCCACTTGCTAAGTTCTGAGAGAAAAGTGTGTGTGAAAGCCGTCCTTCACCTAGCTTGTTGGGAACACAAAGTTTCTTTTAAGTTGCAAACTCCATTCCATACATATATATGGGTAGGTACTAGCTCCAACTCGGTTTTACAGTGAAAACTGCAGGAACTTCAAACCGGCACTAGGAAACAGACTGAGAAAGCAGAAAAAAGTGGCTCCTGCAACCCGTTCCCTTGGTGCTAGATGAACGAACGTCTCTCCACTTGCTCAGTTCTGAGAGATAAGTGTGTGTGAAAGCCGTCCTTCACCTAGCTTGTTGGGAACACAAAGTTTCTTTTCAGTTGCAAACTCCATTCCATACATATATATGGGGAGGTACTAGCTCCAACTCGGCTTTACAGTGAAAACTGCAGGAACTTCAAACCGGCACTAGGAAACAGACTGAGAAAGCAGAGAAACAGTGTCTCCTGCAAACCGTTCCCTTGGTGCTACCTGAACGAACGTCTCTCCACTTGCTCAGTTCTGAGAGATAAGTGTGTGTGAAAGCCGTCCTTCACCTAGCTTGTTGGGAACACAAAGTTTCTTTTCAGTTGCAAACTCCGATCCATACATATATATGGGGAGGTACAAGCTCCAACTCGGTTTTACAGTGATAACTGCAGGAACTTCAAACCGGCACTAGGAAACAGACTGAGAAAGCAGAGAAAAAGTGTCTCCTGCAACCCGTTCCCTTGGTGCTAGATGAACGATCGTCTCTCCACTTGCTCAGTTCTGAGAGATAAGTGTGTGTTAAAGCCGTCCTTCACCTAGCTTGTTGGGAACACAAAGTTTCTTTTCAGTTGCAAACTCCATTCCATACATATATACGGGGAGGTACTAGCTCCAACTCGGTTTTACAGTGAAAACTGCAGTAACTTCAAACCGGCACTAGGAAACAGACTGAGAAAGCAGAGAAAAAGTGTCTCCTGCAACCCGTTCCCTTGGTTCTAGATGAATGAACGTCTCTCCACTTGCTCAGTTCTGAGAGATAGGTGTGTATGAAAGCCGTCCTTCACCTAGCTTGTTGGGAACACAAAGTTTCTTTTCAGTTGCAAACTCCATTCCATACATATATATGGGGAGGTAGAAGCTCCAAATCGGTTTTACAGTGAAAACTTCAGGAACATCAAACCGGCACTAGGAAACAGACTGAGAAAGCAGAGAAAAAGTGTCTCCTGCAACCCGTTCCCTTGGTGCTAGATGAACGAACGTCTCTCCACTTGCTCAGTTCTGAAGATATGTGTGTGTGAAAGCCGTCCTTCACCTAGCTTGTTGGGAACACAAAGATTCTTTTCAGTTGCAAACTCCATTCCATACATATTTATGGGGAGGTTCTAGCTCCAACTCGGTTTTACAGTGAAAACTTCAGGAACTTCAAACCGGCACTAGGAAACAGACTGTGAAAGCAGAGAAAAAGTGTCCCCTGCAACCCGTTCCCTGGGTGCTAGATGAACGAACGTCTCTCCACTTGCTCAGTTCTGAGAGATAAGTGTGTGTGAAAGCCGTTCTTCACCTAGCTTGTTGGGAACACAAAGTTTCTTTTAAGTTGCAAACTCCATTTCATATATATATATGGGTAGTTACTAGCTCCAACTCGGTTTTACAGTGAAAACTGCAGGAACTTCAAAACGGCACTAGGAAAAAGACTGAGAAAGCAGAGAAAAAGTGTCTCCTGCAACCCGTTCTCTTGGTTCTAGATGAACGAACGTCTCTCCACTTGCTCAGTTCTGAGAGAAAAGTGTGTGTGAAAGCCGTCCTTCAACTTGCTTGTTGGGAACACAAAGTTTCTTTTCAGTTGCAAACTCCATTCCATACATATATATGGGGAGTTACTAGCTCCAACTCTGTTTACAGTGAAAACTGCAGGAACTTCAAACCGGCACTAGGAAACAGACTGAGAAAGCAGAGAAAAAGTGTCTCCTGCAACCCGTTCCCTTGGTGCTAGATAAACGAACGTCTCTCCACTTGCTCAGTTCTGAGAGATATGTGTGTGTGAAAGCCGTCCTTCACATAGCTTGTTGGGAACACAAAGTTTCTTTTCAGTTGCAAACTCCATTCCATACTTATATATGGGGAGGTACTAGCTCCAACACGGTTTAACATTGAAAACTGCAGGAACTTCAAACCGGCACTAGGAAACAGACTGAGAAGCAGAGAAAAAGTGTCTCCTGCAACCGGTTCCCTTGGTGCTAGATGAATGAACGTCTCTCCACTTGCTAAGTTCTGAGAGATAATTGTGTGTGAAAGCCGTCCTTCACCTAGCTTGTTGGGAACACAAAGTTTCTTTTAAGTTGCAAACTCCATTCCATACATATATATGGGGAGGTAAAAGCTCCAACTCGGTTTCACATTGAAAACTGCAGGAACTTCAAACCGGCACTAGGAAACAGACTGAGAAGCAGAGAAAAAGTGTCTCCTGCAACCGGTTCCCTTGGTGCTAGATGAATGAACGTCTCTCCACTTGCTCAGTTCTGAGAGATAAGTGTGTGTGAAAGCCGTCTTTCACCTAGCTTGTTGGGAACACAAAGTTTCTTTTCAGTTGCAAACTCCATTCCATACATATATATGGGGAGGTACTAGCTCCAACTCGGTTTTACAGTGAAAACTGCAGGAACTTCAAACCGGCACTAGGAAACAGACTGAGAAAGCAGAGAAAAAGTGCCTCCTGCAACCCGTTCTCTTGGTTCTAGATGAACGAACGTCTCTCCACTTGCTCAGTTCTGAGAGAAAAGTGTGTGTGAAAGCCGTCCTTCAACTAGCTTGTTGGGAACACAAAGTTTCTTTTCAGTTGCAAACTCCATTCCATACATATATATGGGGAGTTACAAGCTCCAACACGATTTTACAGTGAAAACTGCAGGAACTTCAAACCGGCACTAGGAAACAGACTGAGAAAGCAGAGAAAAAATGTCTCCTGCAACCCGTTCCCTTGGTGCTAGATAAACGAACGTCTCTCCACTTGCTCAGTTCTGAGAGATATGTGTGTGTGAAAGCCGTCCTTCACCTAGCTTGTTGGGAACACAAAGTTTCTTTTCAGTTGCAAACTCCGATCCATACATATATATGGGGAGGTACAAGCTCCAACTCGGTTTTACAGTGATAACTGCAGGGACTTCAAACCGGCACTAGGAAACAGACTGAGAAAGCAGAGAAAAAGTGTCTCCTGCAACCCGTTCCCTTGGTGCTAGATGAACGATCGTCTCTCCACTTGCTCAGTTCTGAGAGATAAGTGTGTGTTAAAGCCGTCCTTCACCTAGCTTGTTGGGAACACAAAGTTTCTTTTCAGTTGCAAACTCCATTCCATACATATATATGGGGAGGTACTAGCTCCAACTCGGTTTTACAGTGAAAACTGCAGTAACTTCAAACCGGCACTAGGAAACAGACTGAGAAAGCAGAGAAAAAGTGTCTCCTGCAACCCGTTCCCTTGGTTCTAGATGAACGAACGTCTCTCCACTTGCTCAGTTCTGAGAGATAAGTATGTGTGAAAGCCGTCCTTCACCTAGCTTGTTGGGAACACAAAGTTTCTTTTCAGTTGCAAACTCCATTCCATACATATATATGGGGAGGTAGAAGCTCCAACTCGGTTTTACAGTGAAAACTTCAGGAACATCAAACCGGCACTAGGAAACAGACTGAGAAAGCAGAGAAAAAGTGTCTCCTGCAACCCGTTCCCTGGGTGCTAGATGAACGAACGTCTCTCCACTTGCTCAGTTCTGAAGATAGGTGTGTGTGAAAGCCGTCCTTCACCTAGCTTGTTGGGAACACAAAGATTCTTTTCAGTTGCAATCTCCATTCCATACATATATATGGGGAGGTACTAGCTCCAACTCGGTTTTACAGTGAAAACTGCAGGAACTTCAAACCGGCACTAGGAAACAGACTGTGACAGCAGAGAAAAAGTGTCTCCTGCAACCCGTTCCCTGGGTGCTAGATGAACGAACGTCTCTCCACTTGCTCAGTTCTGAGAAATAAGTGTGTGTGAAAGCCGTTCTTCACCTAGCTTGTTGGGAACACAAAGTTTCTTTTAAGTTGCAAACTCCATTTCATATATATATATGGGTAGTTACTAGCTCCAACTCGGTTTTACAGTGAAAATTGCAGGAACTTCAAACCGGCACTAGGAAAAAGACTGAGAAAGCAGAGAAAAAGTGTCTCCTGCTACCCGTTCTCTTGGTTCTAGATGAACGAACGTCTATCCACTTGCTCAGTTCTGAGAGAAAATTGTGTGTGAAAGCCGTCCTTCAACTAGCTTGTTGGGAACACATAGTTTCTTTTCAGTTGCAAACTCCATTCCATACATATATATGGGGAGGTACTAGCTCCAACTCTGTTTACAGTGAAAACTGCAGGAACTTCAAACCGGCACTAGGAAACAGACTGAGAAAGCAGAGAAAAAGTGTCTCCTGCAACCCGTTCCCTTGGTGCTAGATAAACGAACGTCTCTCCACTTGCTCAGTTCTGAGAGATAAGTGTGTGTGAAAGCCGTCCTTCAACTAGCTTGTTGGGAACACAAAGATTCTTTTCAGTTGCAAACTCCGATCCATACATATATATGGGGAGGTACTAGCTCCAACTCGGTTTAACATTGAAAACTGCAGGAACTTCAAACCGGCACTAGGAAACAGACTGAGAAGCAGAGAAAAAGTGTCTCCTGCAACCGGTTCCCTTGGTGCTAGATTTACGAACGTCTCTCCACTTGCTCAGTTCTGAGAGATAAGTGTGTGTGAAAGCCGTCCTTCACCTAGCTTGTTGGGAACACAAAGTTTCTTTTCAGTTGCAAACTCCATTCCATACATATATATGGGGAGGTACTAGCTCCAACTCGGTTTTACAGTGAAAACTGCAGGAACTTCAAACCGGCACTAGGAAACAGACTGAGAAGCAGAGAAAAAGTGTCTCCTGCAACCGGTTCCCTTGGTGCTAGATTTACGAACGTCTCTCCACTTGCTCAGTTCTGAGAGATAAGTGTGTGTGAAAGCCGTCCTTCACCTTGCTTGTTGGGAAAACAAAGATTCTTTTCAGTTGCAAACCCCATTCCATACATATATATGGGGAGGTACTAGCTCCAACTCGGGTTTACAGTGAAAACTGCAGGAACTTCAAACCGGCACTAGGAAACAGACTGAGAAAGCAGAGAAAAAGTGTCTCCTGCAACCCGTTCCCTTGGTGCTAGATGAACGAACGTCTCTCCACTTGCTCAGTTCTGAGAGATAGGTGTGTGTGAAAGCCGTCCTTCACATAGCTTGTTGGGAACACAAAGTTTCTTTTCAGTTGCAAACTCCATTCCATACATATATATGGGGAGGTAGAAGCTCCAACTCGGTTTTACAGTGAAAACTGCAGGAACTTCAAACCGGCACTAGGAAACAGACTGAGAAAGCAGAGAAAAAGTGTCTCCTGCAACCCGTTCCCTTGGTGCTAGATGAACGAACGTCTCTCCACTTGCTCAGTTCTAAGAGATAAGTGTGTGTGAAAGCCGTACTTCACCTAGCTTGTAGGGAACACAAAGTTTCTTTTCAGTTGCAAACTCCATTCCATACATATATATGGGGAGGTAGAAGCTCCAACTCGGTTTTACAGTGAAAACTGCAGGAACTTCAATCCGGCACTAGGTAACAGACTGAGAAAGCAGAGAAAAAGTGTCTCCTGCAACCCGTTCCCTTGGTGCTAGATGAACGAACGTCTCTCCACTTGCTCAGTTCTGAGAGATAAGTGTGTGTGAAAGCCGTCCTTCACCTAGCTTGTTGGGAACACAGTTTCTTTTCAGTTGCAAACTCCATTCCATACATATATATGGGGAGGTAGAAGCTCCAACACTATTTTACAGTGAAAACTGCAGGAACTTCAAACCGGCACTAGGAAACAGACTGAGAAAGCAGAGAAAAAGTGTCTCCTGCAACCCGTTCCCTTGGTGCTAGATGAACGAACGTCTCTCCACTTGCTCAGTTCTGAGAGATAAGTGTGTGTGAAAGCCGTCCTTCACCTAGCTTGTTGGGAAAACAAAGTTTCTTTTCAGTTGCAAACTCCATTCCATACATATATATGGGGAGGTAGAAGCTCCAACACTGTTTTACAGTGAAAACTGCAGGAACTTCAAACCGGCACTAGGAAACAGATTGAGAAAGCAGAGAAAAAGTGTCTCCTGCAACCCGTTCCCTTGGTGCTAGATGAACGAACGTCTCTCCACTTGCTCAGTTCTGAGAGATAAGTGTGTGTGAAAGCCGTCCTTCACCTAGCTTGTTGGGAACACAAAGTTTCTTTTCAGTTGCAAACTCCATTCCATACATATATATGGGGAGGTAGAATCTCCAACTCGGTTTTACAGTGAAAACTGCAGGAACTTCAAACCGGCACTAGGAAACAGACTGAGAAAGCAGAGAAAAAGTGTCTCCTGCAACCCGTTCCCTTGGTGCTAGATGAACGAACGTCTCTCCACTTGCTCAGTTCTGAGAGTTAAGTGTGTGTGAAAGCCGTCCTTCACCTAGCTTGTTGGGAACACAAAGTTTCTTTTCAGTTGCAAACTCCATTCCATACATATATATGGGGAGGTAGAAGCTCCAACTCGGTTTTACAATGAAAACTGCAGGAACTTCAAACAGGCACTAGGAAACAGACTGAGAAAGCAGAGAAAAAGTGTCTCCTGCAACCCGTTCCCTTGGTGCTAGATTTACGAACGTCTCTCCACTTGCTCAGTTCTGAGAGATAAGTGTGTGTGAAAGCCGTCCTTCACCTAGCTTGTTGGGAACACAAAGTTTCTTTTCAGTTGCAAACTCCATTCCATACATATATATGGGGAGGTACTAGCTCCAACTCGGTTTTACAGTGAAAACTGCAGGAACTTCAAACCGGCACTAGGAAACAGACTGAGAAAGCAGAGAAAAAGTGTCTCCTGCAACCCGTTCTCTTGGTTCTAGATGAACGAACGTCTCTCCACTTGCTCAGTTCTGAGAGAAAAGTGTGTGTGAAAGCCGTCCTTCAACTAGCTTGTTGGGAACACAAAGTTTCTTTTCAGTTGCAAACTCCATTCCGTACATATATATGGGGAGTTCTAGCTCCAACTCGGTTTTACAGTGAAAACTGCAGGAACTTCAAACCGGCACTAGGAAACAGACTGAGAAAGCAGAGAAAAAGTGTCTCCTGCATCCCGTTCCCTTGGTGCTAGATAAACGAACGTCTCTCCACTTGCTCAGTTCTGAGAGATAAGTGTGTGTGAAAGCCGTCCTTCACCTAGCTTGTTGGGAACACAAAGTTTCTTTTCAGTTGCAAACTCCATTCCATACATATATATGGGGAGGTACTAGCTCCAACTCGGTTTTACAGTGAAAACTGCAGGAACATCAAACAGGCACTAGGAAACAGACTGAGAAAGAAGAGAAAAAGTGTCTCCTGCAACCCGTTCCCTGGGTGCTAGATGAACGAACGTCTCTCCACTTGCTCAGTTCTGAGAGATAAGTGTGTGTGAAAGCCGTTCTTCACCTAGCTTGTTGGGAGCACAAAGTTTCTTTTCAGTTGCAAACTCCATTCCATACATATATATGGGGAGTTACTAGCTCCAACTCAGGTTTACAGTGAAAAATGCAGGAACTTCAAACCGGCACTAGGAAACAGACTGAGAAAGCAGAGAAAAAGTGTCTCCTGCAACCCGTTCCCTTGGTGCTAGATGAACGAAAGTCTCTCCACTTGCTCAGTTCTGAGAGATAAGTGTGTGTGAAAGCCGTCCTTCACCTAGAATGTTGGGAACACAAAGTTTCTTTTCAGTTGCAAACTACGATCCATACATATATATGGGGAGGTACTAGCTCCAACTCGGTTTTACAGTGAAAACTGCAGGAACTTCAAACCGGCACTAGGAAACAGACTGAGAAGCAGAGAAAAAGTGTCTCCTGCAACCGGTTCCCTTGGTGCTAGATGAATGAACGTCTCTCCACTTGCTAATTCTGAGAGATAATTGTGTGTGAAAGTCGTCCTTCACCTAGCTTGTTGGGAACACAAAGTTTCTTTTAAGTAGCAAACTCCATTACATACATATATATGGGGAGGTACTAGCTCCAAATCGGTTTTACAGTGAAAACTGCAGGAACTTCTAACCGGCACTAGGAAACAGGCTGAGAAAGCAGGGAAAAAGTGTCTCCTGCAAACCATTCCCTTGGTTCTAGATGAACGAACGTCTCTCCACTTGCTCAGTTCTGAGAGATAGGTGTGTGTGAAAGCCGTCCTTCACCTAGCTTGTTGGGAACACAAAGTTTCTTTTCAGTTGCAAACTCCATTCCATACATATATATGGGGAGGTACTAGCTCCAACTCGGTTTTACAGTGAAAACTGCAGGAACTTCAAACCGGCACTAGGAAACAGACTGAGAAAGCAGAGAAAAAGTGTCTCCTGCAACCCGTTCCCTTGGTGCTAGATAAACGAACGTCTCTCAACTTGCTCAGTTCTGAGAGATAAGTGTGTGTGAAAGCCGTCCTTCACCTAGCTTGTTGGGAACACAAAGTTTCTTTTCAGTTGCAAACTCCATTCCATACATATATATGGGGAGGTACTAGCTCCAACTCGGTTTTACAGTGAAAACTGCAGGAACTTCAAACCGGCACTAGGAAACAGACTGAGAAAGCAGAGAAAAAGTGTCTCCTGCAACCCGTTCCCTTGGTGCTAGATAAACGAACGTCTCTCCACTTGCTCAGTTCTGAGAGATAAGTGTGTGTGAAAGCCGTCCTTCACGTAGCTTGTTGGGAACACAAAGTTTCTTTTCACTTGCAAACTCCATTCCATACATATATATGGGGAGGTACTAGCTCCAACTCGGTTTTACAGTGAAAACTGCAGGAACTTCAAACCGGCACTAGGAAACAGACTGAGAAAGCAGAGAAAAAGTGTCTCCTGCAACCCGTTCCCTGGGTTCTAGATGAACGAACGTCTCTCCACTTGCTCAGTTCTGAGAGATAAGTGTGTGTGAAAGCCGTCCTTCACCTAGCTTGTTGGGAACACAAAGTTTCTTTTCAGTTGCAAACTCCATTCCATATATATATATGGGGAGTTACTAGCTCCAACTCAGTTTTACAGTGAAAAATGCAGGAACTTCAAACCGGCACTAGGAAACAGACTGAGAAAGCAGAGAAAAAGTGTCTCCTGCAACCCGTTCCCTTGGTGCTAGATGAACGAACGTCTCTCCACTTGCTCAGTTCTGAGAGATAAGTGTGTGTGAAAGCCGTCCTTCACCTAGAATGTTGGGAACACAAAGTTTCTTTTCAGTTGCAAACTACGATCCTATACATATATATGGGGAGGTACTAGCTCCAACTCGGTTTTAC
Source organism: Camelus bactrianus (assembly GCF_048773025.1). Lineage (NCBI taxonomy): Eukaryota > Metazoa > Chordata > Mammalia > Artiodactyla > Camelidae > Camelus > Camelus bactrianus. The sequence goes on along the minus strand of NC_133539.1, from coordinate 135,278,023 downwards.
AGTGAAAACTGCAGGAACTTCAAACCGGCACTAGGAAACAGACTGAGAAGCAGAGAATAAGTTTCTCCTGCAACCGGTTCCCTTGGTGCTAGATGAATGAACGTCTCTCCACTTGCTAAGTTCTGAGAGATAATTGTGTGTGAAAGTCGTCCTTCACCAAGCTTGTTGGGAACACAAAGTTTCTTTTAAGTAGCAAACTCCATTCCATACATATATATGGGGAGGTACTAGCTCCAACTCGGTTTTACAGTGAAAACTGCAGGAACTTCAAACCGGCACTAGGAAACAGACTGAGAATTCAGAGAAAAAGTGTCTCCTGCAACCCGTTCCCTGGGTGCTAGATGAACGAACGTCTCTCCACTTGCTCAGTTCTGAGAGATAAGTGTGTGTGAAAGCAATTCTTCACCTAGCTTGTTGGGAACACAAAGTTTCTTTTCAGTTGCAAACTACATTTCATACATATATATGGGGAGTTACTAGCTCCAACTCGGTTTTACAGTGAAAACTGCAGGAACTTCAAACCGGCACTAGGAAACAGACTGAGAAAGCAGAGAAAAAGTGTCTCCTGCAACCCGTTCCCTTGGTGCTAGATAAACGAACGTCTCTCCACTTGCTCAGTTCTGAGAGATAGGTGTGTGTGAAAGCCGTCCTTCACCTAGCTTGTTGGGAACACAAAGTTTCTTTTCAGTTGCAAACTCCATTCCATGCATATATATGGGGAGGTAGAAGATCCAACTCGGTTTTACAGTGAAAACTGCAGGAACTTCAAACCGGCACTAGGAAACAAACTGAGAATTCAGAGAAAAAGTGTCTCCTGCAACCCGTTCCCTTGGTGCTAGATGAAAGAACGTCTCTCCACTTGCTCATTTCTGAGAGATAAGTGTGTGTGAAAGCCGTCCTTCACCTAGCTTGTTGGGAACACAAAGTTTCTTTTCAGTTGCAAACTCCATTCCATACATATATATGGGGAGGTACTAGCTACAACTCGGTTTGACAGTGAAAACGGCAGGAACTTTAAACCGGCACTACGAAACAGACTGAGAATTCAGAGAAAAAGTGTCTCCTGCAACCCGTTCCCTTGGTGCTAGATGAACGAACGTCTCTCCACTTGCTCAGTTCTGAAGATAGGTGTGTGTGAAAGCCGTCCTTCACCTAGCTTGTTGGGAACACAAAGATTCTTTTCAGTTGCAAACTCCATTCCATACATATATATGGGGAGGTACTAGCTCCAACACGGTTTTACAGTGAAAACTGCAGGAACTTCAAACCGGCACTAGGAAACAGACTGTGAAAGCAGAGAAAAAGTGTCTCCTGCAACCCGTTCCCTGGGTGCTAGATGAACGAACGTCTCTCTACTTGCTCAGTTCTGAGAGATAAGTGTGTGTGAAAGCCATTCTTCACCTAGCTTGTTGGGAACACAAAGTTTCTTTTCAGTTGCAAACTCAATTTCATACATATATATGGGGAGTTACTAGATCCAACTCGGTTTTACAGTGAAAACTGCAGGAACTTCAAACCGGCACTAGGAAACAGACTGAGAAAGCAGAGAAAAAGTGTCTCCTGCAACCCGTTCCCTTGGTGTTAGATAAACGAACGTCTCTCAACTTGCTAAGTTCTGAGAGATAAGTGTGTGTGAAAGCCGCCCTTCACCTAGCTTGTTGGGAACACAAAGTTTCTTTTCAGTTGCAAACTCCATTCCATACATATATATGGGGAGGTACTAGCTACAACTCGGTTTGACAGTGAAAACGGCAGGAACTTTAAACCGGCACTACGAAACAGACTGAGAATTCAGAGAAAAAGTGTCTCCTGCAACCCGTTCCCTTGGTGCTAGATGAACGAACGTCTCTCCACTTGCTCAGTTCTGAAGATAGGTGTGTGTGAAAGCCGTCCTTCACCTAGCTTGTTGGGAACACAAAGATTCTTTTCAGTTGCAAACTCCATTCCATACATATATATGGGGAGGTACTAGCTCCAACACGGTTTTACAGTGAAAACTGCAGGAACTTCAAACCGGCACTAGGAAACAGACTGTGAAAGCAGAGAAAAAGTGTCTCCTGCAACCCGTTCCCTGGGTGCTAGATGAACGAACGTCTCTCTACTTGCTCAGTTCTGAGAGATAAGTGTGTGTGAAAGCCATTCTTCACCTAGCTTGTTGGGAACACAAAGTTTCTTTTCAGTTGCAAACTCAATTTCATACATATATATGGGGAGTTACTAGATCCAACTCGGTTTTACAGTGAAAACTGCAGGAACTTCAAACCGGCACTAGGAAACAGACTGAGAAAGCAGAGAAAAAGTGTCTCCTGCAACCCGTTCCCTTGGTGTTAGATAAACGAACGTCTCTCAACTTGCTAAGTTCTGAGAGATAAGTGTGTGTGAAAGCCGCCCTTCACCTAGCTTGTTGGGAACACAAAGTTTCTTTTCAGTTGCAAACTCCATTCCATACATATATATGGGGAGGTACTAGCTCCAACTCGGTTTTACAGTGAAAACTGCAGGAACTTCAAACCGGCACTAGGAAACAGACTGAGAAAGCAGAGAAAAAGTGTCTCCTGCAACCCGTTCCCTTGGTGCTAGATGAAAGAACGTCTCTCCACTTGCTCAGTTCTGAGAGATAAGTGTGTGTGAAAGCCGTCCTTCACCTAGCTTGTTGGGAACACAAAGTTTCTTTTCAGTTGCAAACTCCATTCCATACTTATATATGGGGAGGTACTAGCTACAACTCGGTTTGACAGTGAAAACTGCAGGAACTTCAAACAGGCACTAGGAAACAGACTGAGAAAGCAGAGAAAAAGTGTCTCCTGCAACCCGTTCCCTTGGTGCTAGATAAACGAACGTCTCTCAACTTGCTCAGTTCTGAGAGATAAGTGTGTGTGAAAGCCGTCCTTCACCTAGCTTGTTGGGAACACAAAGTTTCTTTTCAGTTGCCAACTCCATTCCATACATATATACGGGGAGGTTCTAGCTCCAACTCGGTTTTACAGTGAAAACTGCAGGAACTTCAAACCGGCACTAGGAAACAGACTGAGAAAGCAGAGAAAAAGTGTCTCCTGCAACCCGTTCCCTTGGTGCTAGATGAAAGAACGACTCTCCACTTGCTCAGTTCTGAGAGATAAGTGTGTGTGAAAGCCGTCCTTCACCTAGCTTGTTGGGAACACAAAGTTTCTTTTCAGTTGCAAACTCCATTCCATACTTATATATGGGGAGGTACTAGCTACAACTCGGTTTAACAGTGAAAACTGCAAGAACTTTTAACCGGCAATAGAAATCAGACTGAGAAAGCAGAGAAAAAGTGTCTCCTGCAACCCGTTCCCTTGGTGCTAGATAAACGAACGTCTCTCCACTTGCTCAGTTCTGAGAGATAAGTGTGTGTGAAAGCCGTCCTTCACCTAGAATGTTGGGAACACAAAGTTTCTTTTCAGTTGCAAACTCCGATCCATACATATATATGGGGAGGTACTAGCTCCAAATCGGTTTTACAGTGAAAACTGAGGGAAATTCAAACCGGCACTAAAACAGACTGAGAAAGCAGAGAAAAAGTGTCTGCTGCAACCCGTTCCCTTGGTGCTAGATGAACGAACGTCTCACCACTTGCTCAGTTCTGAGAGATTAGTGTGTGTGAAAGGGGTTCTTCACGTAGCTTGTTGGGAACACAAAGTTTCTTTTCAGTTGCAAACTCCATTCCATACATATATATGGGGAGTTACTAGCTCCAACTCAGGTTTACAGTGAAAAATGCAGGAACTTCAAACCGGCACTAGGAAACAGACTGAGAAAGCAGAGAAAAAGTGTCTCCTGCAACCCGTTCCCTTGGTGCTAGATGAACGAAAGTCTCTCCACTTGCTCAGTTCTGAGAGATAAGTGTGTGTGAAAGCCGTCCTTCACCTAGAATGTTGGGAACACAAAGTTTCTTTTCAGTTGCAAACTACGATCCATACATATATATGGGGAGGTACTAGCTCCAACTCGGTTTTACAGTGAAAACTGCAGGAACTTCAAACCGGCACTAGGAAACAGACTGAGAAGCAGAGAAAAAGTGTCTCCTGCAACCGGTTCCCTTGGTGCTAGATGAATGAACGTCTCTCCACTTGCTAAGTTCTGAGAGATAATTGTGTGTGAAAGCCGTCCTTCACCTAGCTTGTTGGGAACACAAAGTTTCTTTTAAGTAGCAAACTCCATTCCATACATATATATGGGGAGGTACTAGCTCCAAATCTGTTTTACAGTGAAAACTGCAAGAACTTCTAACCGGCACTAGGAAACAGGCTGAGAAAGCAGGGAAAAAGTGTCTCCTGCAAATCATTCCCTTGGTTCTAGATGAACGAACGTCTCTCCACTTGCTCAGTTCTGAGAGATAGGTGTGTGTGAAAGCCGTCCTTCACCTAGCTTGTTGGGAACACAAAGTTTCTTTTCAGTTGCAAACTCCATTCCACACATATATATGGGGAGGTACTAGCTCCAACTCGGTTTTACAGTGAAAACTGCAGGAACTTCAAACCGGCACTAGGAAACAGACTGAGAAAGCAGAGAAAAAGTGTCTCCTGCAACCCGTTCCCTGGGTTCTAGATGAACGAACGTCTCTCCACTTGCTCAGTTCTGAGAGATAAGTGTGTGTGAAAGCCGTCCTTCACCTAGCTTGTTGGGAACACAAAGTTTCTTTTCAGTTGCAAACTCCATTCCATACATATATATGGGGAGTTACTAGCTCCAACTCAGTTTTACAGTGAAAAATGCAGGAACTTCAAACCGGCACTAGGAAACAGACTGAGAAAGCAGAGAAAAAGTGTCTCCTGCAACCCGTTCCCTTGGTGCTAGATGAACGAACGTCTCTCCACTTGCTCAGTTCTGAGAGATAAGTGTGTGTGAAAGCCGTCCTTCACCTAGAATGTTGGGAACACAAAGTTTCTTTTCAGTTGCAAACTACGATCCTATACATATATATGGGGAGGTACTAGCTCCAACTCGGTTTTACAGTGAAAACTGCAGGAACTTCAAACCGGCACTAGGAAACAGACTGAGAAGCAGAGAATAAGTTTCTCCTGCAACCGGTTCCCTTGGTGCTAGATGAATGAACGTCTCTCCACTTGCTAAGTTCTGAGAGATAATTGTGTGTGAAAGTCGTCCTTCACCAAGCTTGTTGGGAACACAAAGTTTCTTTTAAGTAGCAAACCCCATTCCATACATATATATGGGGAGGTACTAGCTCCAACTCGGTTTTACAGTGAAAACTGCAGGAACTTCAAACTGGCACTAGGAAACAGACTGAGAATTCAGAGAAAAAGTGTCTCCTGCAACCCGTTCCCTGGGTGCTAGATGAACGAACGTCTCTCCACTTGCTCAGTTCTGAGAGATAAGTGTGTGTGAAAGCCATTCTTCACCTAGCTTGTTGGGAACACAAAGTTTCTTTTCAGTTGCAAACTACATTTCATACATATATATGGGGAGTTACTAGCTCCAACTCGGTTTTACAGTGAAAACTGCAGGAACTTCAAACCGGCACTAGGAAACAGACTGAGAAAGCAGAGAAAAAGTGTCTCCTGCAACCCGTTCCCTTGGTGCTAGATAAACGAACGTCTCTCCACTTGCTCAGTTCTGAGAGATAGGTGTGTGTGAAAGCCGTCCTTCACCTAGCTTGTTGGGAACACAAAGTTTCTTTTCAGTTGCAAACTCCATTCCATGCATATATATGGGGAGGTAGAAGATCCAACTCGGTTTTACAGTGAAAACTGCAGGAACTTCAAACCGGCACTAGGAAACAAACTGAGAATTCAGAGAAAAAGTGGCTCCTGCAACCCGTTCCCTTGGTGCTAGATGAAAGAACGTCTCTCCACTTGCTCAGTTCTGAGAGATAAGTGTGTGTGAAAGCCGTCCTTCACCTAGCTTGTTGGGAACACAAAGTTTCTTTTCAGTTGCAAACTCCATTCCATACATATATATGGGGAGGTACTAGCTACAACTCGGTTTGACAGTGAAAACGGCAGGAACTTTAAACCGGCACTACGAAACAGACTGAGAATTCAGAGAAAAAGTGTCTCCTGCAACCCGTTCCCTTTGTGCTAGATGAACGAACGTCTCTCCACTTGCTCAGTTCTGAAGATATGTGTGTGTGAAAGCCGTCCTTCACCTAGCTTGTTGGGAACACAAAGATTCTTTTCAGTTGCAAACTCCATTCCATACATATATATGGGGAGGTACTAGCTCCAACACGGTTTTACAGTGAAAACTGCAGGAACTTCAAACCGGCACTAGGAAACAGACTGTGAAAGCAGAGAAAAAGTGTCTCCTGCAACCCGTTCCCTGGGTGCTAGATGAACGAACGTCTCTCCACTTGCTCAGTTCTGAGAGATAAGTGTGTGTGAAAGCCATTCTTCACCTAGCTTGTTGGGAACACAAAGTTTCTTTTCAGTTGCAAACTCAATTTCATACATATATATGGGGAGTTACTAGCTCCAACTCGGTTTTACAGTGAAAACTGCAGGAACTTCAAACCGGCACTAGGAAACAGACTGAGAAAGCAGAGAAAAAGTGTCTCCTGCAACCCGTTCCCTTGGTGTTAGATAAACGAACGTCTCTCAACTTGCTCAGTTCTGAGAGATAAGTGTGTGTGAAAGCCGCCCTTCAACTAGCTTGTTGGGAACACAAAGTTTCTTTTCAGTTGCAAACTCCATTCCATACATATATATGGGGAGGTACTAGCTCCAACTCGGTTTTACAGTGAAAACTGCAGGAACTTCAAACCGGCACTAGGAAACAGACTGAGAAAGCAGAGAAAAAGTGTCTCCTGCAACCCGTTCCCTTGGTGCTAGATGAAAGAACGTCTCTCCACTTGCTCAGTTCTGAGAGATAAGTGTGTGTGAAAGCCGTCCTTCACCTAGCTTGTTGGGAACACAAAGTTTCTTTTCAGTTGCCAACTCCATTCCATACATATATACGGGGAGGTTCTAGCTCCAACTCGGTTTTACAGTGAAAACTGCAGGAACTTCAAACCGGCACTAGGAAACAGACTGAGAAAGCAGAGAAAAAGTGTCTCCTGCAACCCGTTCCCTTGGTGCTAGATAAACGAACGTCTCTCAACTTGCTCAGTTCTGAGAGATAAGTGTGTGTGAAAGCCGTCCTTCACCTAGCTTGTTGGGAACACAAAGTTTCTTTTCAGTTGCAAACTCCATTCCATACATATATATGGGGAGGTACTAGCTCCAACTCGGTTTTACAGTGAAAACTGCAGGAACTTCAAACCGGCACTAGGAAACAGACTGAGAAAGCAGAGAAAAAGTGTCTCCTGCAACCCGTTCCCTTGGTGCTAGATAAACGAACGTCTCTCCACTTGCTCAGTTCTGAGAGATAAGTGTGTGTGAAAGCCGTCCTTCACGTAGCTTGTTGGGAACACAAAGTTTCTTTTCACTTGCAAACTCCATTCCATACATATATATGGGGAGGTACTAGCTCCAACTCGGTTTTACAGTGAAAACTGCAGGAACTTCAAACCGGCACTAGGAAACAGACTGAGAAAGCAGAGAAAAAGTGTCTCCTGCAACCCGTTCCCTGGGTTCTAGATGAACGAACGTCTCTCCACTTGCTCAGTTCTGAGAGATAAGTGTGTGTGAAAGCCGTCCTTCACCTAGCTTGTTGGGAACACAAAGTTTCTTTTCAGTTGCAAACTCCATTCCATATATATATATGGGGAGTTACTAGCTCCAACTCAGTTTTACAGTGAAAAATGCAGGAACTTCAAACCGGCACTAGGAAACAGACTGAGAAAGCAGAGAAAAAGTGTCTCCTGCAACCCGTTCCCTTGGTGCTAGATGAACGAACGTCTCTCCACTTGCTCAGTTCTGAGAGATAAGTGTGTGTGAAAGCCGTCCTTCACCTAGAATGTTGGGAACACAAAGTTTCTTTTCAGTTGCAAACTACGATCCTATACATATATATGGGGAGGTACTAGCTCCAACTCGGTTTTACAGTGAAAACTGCAGGAACTTCAAACCGGCACTAGGAAACAGACTGAGAAGCAGAGAATAAGTTTCTCCTGCAACCGGTTCCCTTGGTGCTAGATGAATGAACGTCTCTCCACTTGCTAAGTTCTGAGAGATAATTGTGTGTGAAAGTCGTCCTTCACCAAGCTTGTTGGGAACACAAAGTTTCTTTTAAGTAGCAAACTCCATTCCATACATATATATGGGGAGGTACTAGCTCCAACTCGGTTTTACAGTGAAAACTGCAGGAACTTCAAACCGGCACTAGGAAACAGACTGAGAATTCAGAGAAAAAGTGTCTCCTGCAACCCGTTCCCTGGGTGCTAGATGAACGAACGTCTCTCCACTTGCTCAGTTCTGAGAGATAAGTGTGTGTGAAAGCAATTCTTCACCTAGCTTGTTGGGAACACAAAGTTTCTTTTCAGTTGCAAACTACATTTCATACATATATATGGGGAGTTACTAGCTCCAACTCGGTTTTACAGTGAAAACTGCAGGAACTTCAAACCGGCACTAGGAAACAGACTGAGAAAGCAGAGAAAAAGTGTCTCCTGCAACCCGTTCCCTTGGTGCTAGATAAACGAACGTCTCTCCACTTGCTCAGTTCTGAGAGATAGGTGTGTGTGAAAGCCGTCCTTCACCTAGCTTGTTGGGAACACAAAGTTTCTTTTCAGTTGCAAACTCCATTCCATGCATATATATGGGGAGGTAGAAGATCCAACTCGGTTTTACAGTGAAAACTGCAGGAACTTCAAACCGGCACTAGGAAACAAACTGAGAATTCAGAGAAAAAGTGTCTCCTGCAACCCGTTCCCTTGGTGCTAGATGAAAGAACGTCTCTCCACTTGCTCATTTCTGAGAGATAAGTGTGTGTGAAAGCCGTCCTTCACCTAGCTTGTTGGGAACACAAAGTTTCTTTTCAGTTGCAAACTCCATTCCATACATATATATGGGGAGGTACTAGCTACAACTCGGTTTGACAGTGAAAACGGCAGGAACTTTAAACCGGCACTACGAAACAGACTGAGAATTCAGAGAAAAATTGTCTCCTGCAACCCGTTCCCTTGGTGCTAGATGAACGAACGTCTCTCCACTTGCTCAGTTCTGAAGATAGGTGTGTGTGAAAGCCGTCCTTCACCTAGCTTGTTGGGAACACAAAGATTCTTTTCAGTTGCAAACTCCATTCCATACATATATATGGGGAGGTACTAGCTCCAACACGGTTTTACAGTGAAAACTGCAGGAACTTCAAACCGGCACTAGGAAACAGACTGTGAAAGCAGAGAAAAAGTGTCTCCTGCAACCCGTTCCCTGGGTGCTAGATGAACGAACGTCTCTCTACTTGCTCAGTTCTGAGAGATAAGTGTGTGTGAAAGCCATTCTTCACCTAGCTTGTTGGGAACACAAAGTTTCTTTTCAGTTGCAAACTCAATTTCATACATATATATGGGGAGTTACTAGATCCAACTCGGTTTTACAGTGAAAACTGCAGGAACTTCAAACCGGCACTAGGAAACAGACTGAGAAAGCAGAGAAAAAGTGTCTCCTGCAACCCGTTCCCTTGGTGTTAGATAAACGAACGTCTCTCAACTTGCTAAGTTCTGAGAGATAAGTGTGTGTGAAAGCCGCCCTTCACCTAGCTTGTTGGGAACACAAAGTTTCTTTTCAGTTGCAAACTCCATTCCATACATATATATGGGGAGGTACTAGCTCCAACTCGGTTTTACAGTGAAAACTGCAGGAACTTCAAACCGGCACTAGGAAACAGACTGAGAAAGCAGAGAAAAAGTGTCTCCTGCAACCCGTTCCCTTGGTGCTAGATGAAAGAACGTCTCTCCACTTGCTCAGTTCTGAGAGATAAGTGTGTGTGAAAGCCGTCCTTCACCTAGCTTGTTGGGAACACAAAGTTTCTTTTCAGTTGCAAACTCCATTCCATACTTATATATGGGGAGGTACTAGCTACAACTCGGTTTGACAGTGAAAACTGCAGGAACTTCAAACAGGCACTAGGAAACAGACTGAGAAAGCAGAGAAAAAGTGTCTCCTGCAACCCGTTCCCTTGGTGCTAGATAAACGAACGTCTCTCAACTTGCTCAGTTCTGAGAGATAAGTGTGTGTGAAAGCCGTCCTTCACCTAGCTTGTTGGGAACACAAAGTTTCTTTTCAGTTGCCAACTCCATTCCATACATATATACGGGGAGGTTCTAGCTCCAACTCGGTTTTACAGTGAAAACTGCAGGAACTTCAAACCGGCACTAGGAAACAGACTGAGAAAGCAGAGAAAAAGTGTCTCCTGCAACCCGTTCCCTTGGTGCTAGATGAAAGAACGACTCTCCACTTGCTCAGTTCTGAGAGATAAGTGTGTGTGAAAGCCGTCCTTCACCTAGCTTGTTGGGAACACAAAGTTTCTTTTCAGTTGCAAACTCCATTCCATACTTATATATGGGGAGGTACTAGCTACAACTCGGTTTAACAGTGAAAACTGCAAGAACTTTTAACCGGCAATAGAAATCAGACTGAGAAAGCAGAGAAAAAGTGTCTCCTGCAAACCGTTCCCTTGGTGCTAGATGAACGAACGTCTCTCCACTTGCTCAGTTCTGAGAGATAAGTGTGTGTGAAAGCCGTCCTTCACCTAGAATGTTGGGAACACAAAGTTTCTTTTCAGTTGCAAACTCCGATCCATACATATATATGGGGAGGTACTAGCTCCAAATCGGTTTTACAGTGAAAACTGAGGGAAATACAAACCGGCACTAAAACAGACTGAGAAAGCAGAGAAAAAGTGTCTGCTGCAACCCGTTCCCTTGGTGCTAGATGAACGAACGTCTCACCACTTGCTCAGTTCTGAGAGATTAGTGTGTGTGAAAGGGGTTCTTCACGTAGCTTGTTGGGAACACAAAGTTTCTTTTCAGTTGCAAACTCCATTCCATACATATATATGGGGAGTTACTAGCTCCAACTCAGGTTTACAGTGAAAAATGCAGGAACTTCAAACCGGCACTAGGAAACAGACTGAGAAAGCAGAGAAAAAGTGTCTCCTGCAACCCGTTCCCTTGGTGCTAGATGAACGAAAGTCTCTCCACTTGCTCAGTTCTGAGAGATAAGTGTGTGTGAAAGCCGTCCTTCACCTAGAATGTTGGGAACACAAAGTTTCTTTTCAGTTGCAAACTACGATCCATACATATATATGGGGAGGTACTAGCTCCAACTCGGTTTTACAGTGAAAACTGCAGGAACTTCAAACCGGCACTAGGAAACAGACTGAGAAGCAGAGAAAAAGTGTCTCCTGCAACCGGTTCCCTTGGTGCTAGATGAATGAACGTCTCTCCACTTGCTAAATTCTGAGAGATAATTGTGTGTGAAAGCCGTCCTTCACCTAGCTTGTTGGGAACACAAAGTTTCTTTTAAGTAGCAAACTCCATTCCATACATATATATGGGGAGGTACTAGCTCCAAATCTGTTTTACAGTGAAAACTGCAGGAACTTCTAACCGGCACTAGGAAACAGGCTGAGAAAGCAGGGAAAAAGTGTCTCCTGCAAATCATTCCCTTGGTTCTAGATGAACGAACGTCTCTCCACTTGCTCAGTTCTGAGAGATAGGTGTGTGTGAAAGCCGTCCTTCACCTAGCTTGTTGGGAACACAAAGTTTCTTTTCAGTTGCAAACTCCATTCCACACATATATATGGGGAGGTACTAGCTCCAACTCGGTTTTACAGTGAAAACTGCAGGAACTTCAAACCGGCACTAGGAAACAGACTGAGAAAGCAGAGAAAAAGTGTCTCCTGCAACCCGTTCCCTGGGTTCTAGATGAACGAACGTCTCTCCACTTGCTCAGTTCTGAGAGATAAGTGTGTGTGAAAGCCGTCCTTCACCTAGCTTGTTGGGAACACAAAGTTTCTTTTCAGTTGCAAACTCCATTCCATACATATATATGGGGAGTTACTAGCTCCAACTCAGTTTTACAGTGAAAAATGCAGGAACTTCAAACCGGCACTAGGAAACAGACTGAGAAAGCAGAGAAAAAGTGTCTCCTGCAACCCGTTCCCTTGGTGCTAGATGAACGAACGTCTCTCCACTTGCTCAGTTCTGAGAGATAAGTGTGTGTGAAAGCCGTCCTTCACCTAGAATGTTGGGAACACAAAGTTTCTTTTCAGTTGCAAACTACGATCCTATACATATATATGGGGAGGTACTAGCTCCAACTCGGTTTTACAGTGAAAACTGCAGGAACTTCAAACCGGCACTAGGAAACAGACTGAGAAGCAGAGAATAAGTTTCTCCTGCAACCGGTTCCCTTGGTGCTAGATGAATGAACGTCTCTCCACTTGCTAAGTTCTGAGAGATAATTGTGTGTGAAAGTCGTCCTTCACCAAGCTTGTTGGGAACACAAAGTTTCTTTTAAGTAGCAAACCCCATTCCATACATATATATGGGGAGGTACTAGCTCCAACTCGGTTTTACAGTGAAAACTGCAGGAACTTCAAACTGGCACTAGGAAACAGACTGAGAATTCAGAGAAAAAGTGTCTCCTGCAACCCGTTCCCTGGGTGCTAGATGAACGAACGTCTCTCCACTTGCTCAGTTCTGAGAGATAAGTGTGTGTGAAAGCCATTCTTCACCTAGCTTGTTGGGAACACAAAGTTTCTTTTCAGTTGCAAACTACATTTCATACATATATATGGGGAGTTACTAGCTCCAACTCGGTTTTACAGTGAAAACTGCAGGAACTTCAAACCGGCACTAGGAAACAGACTGAGAAAGCAGAGAAAAAGTGTCTCCTGCAACCCGTTCCCTTGGTGCTAGATAAACGAACGTCTCTCCACTTGCTCAGTTCTGAGAGATAGGTGTGTGTGAAAGCCGTCCTTCACCTAGCTTGTTGGGAACACAAAGTTTCTTTTCAGTTGCAAACTCCATTCCATGCATATATATGGGGAGGTAGAAGATCCAACTCGGTTTTACAGTGAAAACTGCAGGAACTTCAAACCGGCACTAGGAAACAAACTGAGAATTCAGAGAAAAAGTGGCTCCTGCAACCCGTTCCCTTGGTGCTAGATGAAAGAACGTCTCTCCACTTGCTCAGTTCTGAGAGATAAGTGTGTGTGAAAGCCGTCCTTCACCTAGCTTGTTGGGAACACAAAGTTTCTTTTCAGTTGCAAACTCCATTCCATACATATATATGGGGAGGTACTAGCTACAACTCGGTTTGACAGTGAAAACGGCAGGAACTTTAAACCGGCACTACGAAACAGACTGAGAATTCAGAGAAAAAGTGTCTCCTGCAACCCGTTCCCTTTGTGCTAGATGAACGAACGTCTCTCCACTTGCTCAGTTCTGAAGATATGTGTGTGTGAAAGCCGTCCTTCACCTAGCTTGTTGGGAACACAAAGATTCTTTTCAGTTGCAAACTCCATTCCATACATATATATGGGGAGGTACTAGCTCCAACACGGTTTTACAGTGAAAACTGCAGGAACTTCAAACCGGCACTAGGAAACAGACTGTGAAAGCAGAGAAAAAGTGTCTCCTGCAACCCGTTCCCTGGGTGCTAGATGAACGAACGTCTCTCCACTTGCTCAGTTCTGAGAGATAAGTGTGTGTGAAAGCCATTCTTCACCTAGCTTGTTGGGAACACAAAGTTTCTTTTCAGTTGCAAACTCAATTTCATACATATATATGGGGAGTTACTAGCTCCAACTCGGTTTTACAGTGAAAACTGCAGGAACTTCAAACCGGCACTAGGAAACAGACTGAGAAAGCAGAGAAAAAGTGTCTCCTGCAACCCGTTCCCTTGGTGTTAGATAAACGAACGTCTCTCAACTTGCTCAGTTCTGAGAGATAAGTGTGTGTGAAAGCCTCCCTTCAACTAGCTTGTTGGGAACACAAAGTTTCTTTTCAGTTGCAAACTCCATTCCATACATATATATGGGGAGGTACTAGCTCCAACTCGGTTTTACAGTGAAAACTGCAGGAACTTCAAACCGGCACTAGGAAACAGACTGAGAAAGCAGAGAAAAAGTGTCTCCTGCAACCCGTTCCCTTGGTGCTAGATGAAAGAACGTCTCTCCACTTGCTCAGTTCTGAGAGATAAGTGTGTGTGAAAGCCGTCCTTCACCTAGCTTGTTGGGAACACAAAGTTTCTTTTCAGTTGCAAACTCCATTCCATACATATATATGGGGAGGTACTAGCTACAACTCGGTTTGACAGTGAAAACGGCAGGAACTTTAAACCGGCACTACGAAACAGACTGAGAATTCAGAGAAAAAGTGTCTCCTGCAACCCGTTCCCTTGGTGCTAGATGAACGAACGTCTCTCCACTTGCTCAGTTCTGAAGATAGGTGTGTGTGAAAGCCGTCCTTCACCTAGCTTGTTGGGAACACAAAGATTCTTTTCAGTTGCAAACTCCATTCCATACATATATATGGGGAGGTACTAGCTCCAACACGGTTTTACAGTGAAAATTGCAGGAACTTCAAACCGGCACTAGGAAACAGACTGTGAAAGCAGAGAAAAAGTGTCTCCTGCAACCCGTTCCCTGGGTGCTAGATGAACGAACGTCTCTCTACTTGCTCAGTTCTGAGAGATAAGTGTGTGTGAAAGCCATTCTTCACCTAGCTTGTTGGGAACACAAAGTTTCTTTTCAGTTGCAAACTCAATTTCATACATATATATGGGGAGTTACTAGATCCAACTCGGTTTTACAGTGAAAACTGCAGGAACTTCAAACCGGCACTAGGAAACAGACTGAGAAAGCAGAGAAAAAGTGTCTCCTGCAACCCGTTCCATTGGTGTTAGATAAACGAACGTCTCTCAACTTGCTAAGTTCTGAGAGATAAGTGTGTGTGAAAGCCGCCCTTCACCTAGCTTGTTGGGAACACAAAGTTTCTTTTCAGTTGCAAACTCCATTCCATACATATATATGGGGAGGTACTAGCTCCAACTCGGTTTTACAGTGAAAACTGCAGGAACTTCAAACCGGCACTAGGAAACAGACTGAGAAAGCAGAGAAAAAGTGTCTCCTGCAACCCGTTCCCTTGGTGCTAGATGAAAGAACGTCTCTCCACTTGCTCAGTTCTGAGAGATAAGTGTGTGTGAAAGCCGTCCTTCACCTAGCTTGTTGGGAACACAAAGTTTCTTTTCAGTTGCAAACTCCATTCCATACTTATATATGGGGAGGTACTAGCTACAACTCGGTTTGACAGTGAAAACTGCAGGAACTTCAAACAGGCACTAGGAAACAGACTGAGAAAGCAGAGAAAAAGTGTCTCCTGCAACCCGTTCCCTTGGTGCTAGATAAACGAACGTCTCTCAACTTGCTCAGTTCTGAGAGATAAGTGTGTGTGAAAGCCGTCCTTCACCTAGCTTGTTGGGAACACAAAGTTTCTTTTCAGTTGCCAACTCCATTCCATACATATATACGGGGAGGTTCTAGCTCCAACTCGGTTTTACAGTGAAAACTGCAGGAACTTCAAACCGGCACTAGGAAACAGACTGAGAAAGCAGAGAAAAAGTGTCTCCTGCAACCCGTTCCCTTGGTGCTAGATGAAAGAACGACTCTCCACTTGCTCAGTTCTGAGAGATAAGTGTGTGTGAAAGCCGTCCTTCACCTAGCTTGTTGGGAACACAAAGTTTCTTTTCAGTTGCAAACTCCATTCCATACTTATATATGGGGAGGTACTAGCTACAACTCGGTTTAACAGTGAAAACTGCAAGAACTTTTAACCGGCAATAGAAATCAGACTGAGAAAGCAGAGAAAAAGTGTCTCCTGCAAACCGTTCCCTTGGTGCTAGATGAACGAACGTCTCTCCACTTGCTCAGTTCTGAGAGATAAGTGTGTGTGAAAGCCGTCCTTCACCTAGAATGTTGGGAACACAAAGTTTCTTTTCAGTTGCAAACTCCGATCCATACATATATATGGGGAGGTACTAGCTCCAAATCGGTTTTACAGTGAAAACTGAGGGAACTTCAAACCGGCACTAAAACAGACTGAGAAAGCAGAGAAAAAGTGTCTGCTGCAACCCGTTCCCTTGGTGCTAGATGAACGAACGTCTCACCACTTGCTCAGTTCTGAGAGATTAGTGTGTGTGAAAGGGGTTCTTCACGTAGCTTGTTGGGAACACAAAGTTTCTTTTCAGTTGCAAACTCCATTCCATACATATATATGGGGAGTTACTAGCTCCAACTCAGGTTTACAGTGAAAAATGCAGGAACTTCAAACCGGCACTAGGAAACAGACTGAGAAAGCAGAGAAAAAGTGTCTCCTGCAACCCGTTCCCTTGGTGCTAGATGAACGAAAGTCTCTCCACTTGCTCAGTTCTGAGAGATAAGTGTGTGTGAAAGCCGTCCTTCACCTAGAATGTTGGGAACACAAAGTTTCTTTTCAGTTGCAAACTACGATCCATACATATATATGGGGAGGTACTAGCTCCAACTCGGTTTTACAGTGAAAACTGCAGGAACTTCAAACCGGCACTAGGAAACAGACTGAGAAGCAGAGAAAAAGTGTCTCCTGCAACCGGTTCCCTTGGTGCTAGATGAATGAACGTCTCTCCACTTGCTAAGTTCTGAGAGATAATTGTGTGTGAAAGCCGTCCTTCACCTAGCTTGTTGGGAACACAAAGTTTCTTTTAAGTAGCAAACTCCATTCCATACATATATATGGGGAGGTACTAGCTCCAAATCTGTTTTACAGTGAAAACTGCAGGAACTTCTAACCGGCACTAGGAAACAGGCTGAGAAAGCAGGGAAAAAGTGTCTCCTGCAAATCATTCCCTTGGTTCTAGATGAACGAACGTCTCTCCACTTGCTCAGTTCTGAGAGATAGGTGTGTGTGAAAGCCGTCCTTCACCTAGCTTGTTGGGAACACAAAGTTTCTTTTCAGTTGCAAACTCCATTCCACACATATATATGGGGAGGTACTAGCTCCAACTCGGTTTTACAGTGAAAACTGCAGGAACTTCAAACCGGCACTAGGAAACAGACTGAGAAAGCAGAGAAAAAGTGTCTCCTGCAACCCGTTCCCTGGGTTCTAGATGAACGAACGTCTCTCCACTTGCTCAGTTCTGAGAGATAAGTGTGTGTGAAAGCCGTCCTTCACCTAGCTTGTTGGGAACACAAAGTTTCTTTTCAGTTGCAAACTCCATTCCATACATATATATGGGGAGTTACTAGCTCCAACTCAGTTTTACAGTGAAAAATGCAGGAACTTCAAACCGGCACTAGGAAACAGACTGAGAAAGCAGAGAAAAAGTGTCTCCTGCAACCGGTTCCCTTGGTGCTAGATGAACGAACGTCTCTCCAGTTGCTCAGTTCTGAGAGATAAGTGTGTGTGAAAGCCGTCCTTCACCTAGAATGTTGGGAACACAAAGTTTCTTTTCAGTTGCAAACTACGATCCTATACATATATATGGGGAGGTACTAGCTCCAACTCGGTTTTACAGTGAAAACTGCAGGAACTTCAAACCGGCACTAGGAAACAGACTGAGAAGCAGAGAATAAGTTTCTCCTGCAACCGGTTCCCTTGGTGCTAGATGAATGAACGTCTCTCCACTTGCTAAGTTCTGAGAGATAATTGTGTGTGAAAGTCGTCCTTCACCAAGCTTGTTGGGAACACAAAGTTTCTTTTAAGTAGCAAACCCCATTCCATACATATATATGGGGAGGTACTAGCTCCAACTCGGTTTTACAGTGAAAACTGCAGGAACTTCAAACTGGCACTAGGAAACAGACTGAGAATTCAGAGAAATAGTGTCTCCTGCAACCCGTTCCCTTGGTTCTAGATGAACGAACGTCTCTCCACTTGCTCAGTTCTGAGAGATAAGTGTGTGTGAAAGCCATTCTTCACCTAGCTTGTTGGGAACACAAAGTTTCTTTTCAGTTGCAAACTACATTTCATACATATATATGGGGAGTTACTAGCTCCAACTCGGTTTTACAGTGAAAACTGCAGGAACTTCAAACCGGCACTAGGAAACAGACTGAGAAAGCAGAGAAAAAGTGTCTCCTGCAACCCGTTCCCTTGGTGCTAGATAAACGAACGTCTCTCCACTTGCTCAGTTCTGAGAGATAGGTGTGTGTGAAAGCCGTCCTTCACCTAGCTTGTTGGGAACACAAATTTTCTTTTCAGTTGCAAACTCCATTCCATGCATATATATGGGGAGGTAGAAGATCCAACTCGGTTTTACAGTGAAAACTGCAGGAACTTCAAACCGGCACTAGGAAACAAACTGAGAATTCAGAGAAAAAGTGTCTCCTGCAACCCGTTCCCTTGGTGCTAGATGAAAGAACGTCTCTCCACTTGCTCAGTTCTGAGAGATAAGTGTGTGTGAAAGCCGTCCTTCACCTAGCTTGTTGGGAACACAAAGTTTCTTTTCAGTTGCAAACTCCATTCCATACATATATATGGGGAGGTACTAGCTACAACTCGGTTTGACAGTGAAAACGGCAGGAACTTTAAACCGGCACTACGAAACAGACTGAGAATTCAGAGAAAAAGTGTCTCCTGCAACCCGTTCCCTTTGTGCTAGATGAACGAACGTCTCTCCACTTGCTCAGTTCTGAAGATAGGTGTGTGTGAAAGCCGTCCTTCACCTAGCTTGTTGGGAACACAAAGATTCTTTTCAGTTGCAAACTCCATTCCATACATATATATGGGGAGGTACTAGCTCCAACACGGTTTTACAGTGAAAACTGCAGGAACTTCAAACCGGCACTAGGAAACAGACTGTGAAAGCAGAGAAAAAGTGTCTCCTGCAACCCGTTCCCTGGGTGCTAGATGAACGAACGTCTCTCCACTTGCTCAGTTCTGAGAGATAAGTGTGTGTGAAAGCCATTCTTCACCTAGCTTGTTGGGAACACAAAGTTTCTTTTCAGTTGCAAACTCAATTTCATACATATATATGGGGAGTTACTAGCTCCAACTCGGTTTTACAGTGAAAACTGCAGGAACTTCAAACCGGCACTAGGAAACAGACTGAGAAAGCAGAGAAAAAGTGTCTCCTGCAACCCGTTCCCTTGGTGTTAGATAAACGAACGTCTCTCAACTTGCTCAGTTCTGAGAGATAAGTGTGTGTGAAAGCCGCCCTTCAACTAGCTTGTTGGGAACACAAAGTTTCTTTTCAGTTGCAAACTCCATTCCATACATATATATGGGGAGGTACTAGCTCCAACTCGGTTTTACAGTGAAAACTGCAGGAACTTCAAACCGGCACTAGGAAACAGACTGAGAAAGCAGAGAAAAAGTGTCTCCTGCAACCCGTTCCCTTGGTGCTAGATGAAAGAACGTCTCTCCACTTGCTCAGTTCTGAGAGATAAGTGTGTGTGAAAGCCGTCCTTCACCTAGCTTGTTGGGAACACAAAGTTTCTTTTCAGTTGCAAACTCCATTCCATACTTATATATGGGGAGGTACTAGCTACAACTCGGTTTGACAGTGAAAACTGCAGGAACTTCAAACAGGCACTAGGAAACAGACTGAGAAAGCAGAGAAAAAGTGTCTCCTGCAACCCGTTCCCTTGGTGCTAGATAAACGAACGTCTCTCAACTTGCTCAGTTCTGAGAGATAAGTGTGTGTGAAAGCCGTCCTTCACCTATCTTGTTGGGAACACAAAGTTTCTTTTCAGTTGCAAACTCCATTCCATACATATATACGGGGAGGTTCTAGCTCCAACTCGGTTTTACAGTGAAAACTGCAGGAACTTCAAACCGGCACTAGGAAACAGACTGAGAAAGCAGAGAAAAAGTGTCTCCTGCAACCCGTTCCCTTGGTGCTAGATGAAAGAACGTCTCTCCACTTGCTCAGTTCTGAGAGATAAGTGTGTGTGAAAGCCGTCCTTCACCTAGCTTGTTGGGAACACAAAGTTTCTTTTCAGTTGCAAACTCCATTCCATACTTATATATGGGGAGGTACTAGCTACAACTCGGTTTAACAGTGAAAACTGCAAGAACTTTTAACCGGCAATAGAAATCAGACTGAGAAAGCAGAGAAAAAGTGTCTCCTGCAAACCGTTCCCTTGGTGCTAGATGAACGAACGTCTCTCCACTTGCTCAGTTCTGAGAGATAAGTGTGTGTGAAAGCCGTCCTTCACCTAGAATGTTGGGAACACAAAGTTTCTTTTCAGTTGCAAACTCCGATCCATACATATATATGGGGAGGTACTAGCTCCAACTCGGTTTTACAGTGAAAACTGAGGGAACTTCAAACCGGCACTAAACAGACTGAGAAAGCAGAGAAAAAGTGTCTGCTGCAACCCGTTCCCTTGGTGCTAGATGAATGAACGTCTCACCACTTGCTCAGTTCTGAGAGATTAGTGTGTGTGAAAGGGGTACTTCACGTAGCTTGTTGGGAACACAAAGTTTCTTTTCAGTTGCAAACTCCATTCCATACATATATATGGGGAGTTACTAGCTCCAACTCAGGTTTACAGTGAAAAATGCAGGAACTTCAAACCGGCACTAGGAAACAGACTGAGAAAGCAGAGAAAAAGTGTCTCCTGCAACCCGTTCCCTTGGTGCTAGATGAACGAAAGTCTCTCCCCTTGCTCAGTTCTGAGAGATAAGTGTGTGTGAAAGCCGTCCTTCACCTAGAATGTTGGGAACACAAAGTTTCTTTTCAGTTGCAAACTACGATCCATACATATATATGGGGAGGTACTAGCTCCAAATCTGTTTTACAGTGAAAACTGCAGGAACTTCAAACCGGCACTAGGAAACAGACTGAGAAGCAGAGAAAAAGTGTCTCCTGCAACCGGTTCCCTTGGTGCTAGATGAATGAACGTCTCTCCACTTGCTAAGTTCTGAGAGATAATTGTGTGTGAAAGTCGTCCTTCACCTAGCTTGTTGGGAACACAAAGTTTCTTTTAAGTAGCAAACTCCATTCCATACATATATATGGGGAGGTACTAGCTCCAAATCGGTTTTACAGTGAAAACTGCAGGAACTTCTAACCGGCACTAGGAAACAGGCTGAGAAAGCAGGGAAAAAGTGTCTCCTGCAAATCATTCCCTTGGTTTTAGATGAACGAACGTCTCTCCACTTGCTCAGTTCTGAGAGATAGGTGTGTGTCAAAGCCGTCCTTCACCTAGCTTGTTGGGAACACAAAGTTTCTTTTCAGTTGCAAACTCCATTCCATACATATATATGGGGAGGTACTAGCTCCAACTCGGTTTTACAGTGAAAACTGCAGGAACTTCAAACCGGCACTAGGAAACAGACTGAGAAAGCAGAGAAAAAGTGTCTCCTGCAACCCGTTCCCTTGGTGCTAGATAAACGAAAGTCTCTCAACTTGCTCAGTTCTGAGAGATAAGTGTGTGTGAAAGCCGTCCTTCACCTAGCTTGTTGGGAACACAAAGTTTCTTTTCAGTTGCAAACTCTATTCCATACATATATATGGGAAGGTACTAGCTCCAACTCGGTTTTACAGTGAAAACTGCAGGAACTTCAAACCGGCACTAGGAAACAGACTGAGAAAGCAGAGAAAAAGTGTCTCCTGCAACCCGTTCCCTTGGTGCTAGATAAACGAACGTCTCTCCACTTGCTCAGTTCTGAGAGATAAGTGTGTGTGAAAGCCGTCCTTCACCTAGCTTGTTGGGAACACAAAGTTTCTTTTCAGTTGCAAACTCCATTCCATACATATATATGGGGAGGTACTAGCTCCAACTCGGTTTTACAGTGAAAACTGCAGGAACTTCAAACCGGCACTAGGAAACAGACTGAGAAAGCAGAGAAAAAGTGTCTCCTGCAACCCGTTCCCTGGGTTCTAGATGAACGAACGTCTCTCCACTTGCTCATTTCTGAGAGATAAGTGTGTGTGAAAGCCGTCCTTCACCTAGCTTGTTGGGAACACAAAGTTTCTTTTCAGTTGCAAACTCCATTCCATACATATATATGGGGAGTTACTAGCTCCAACTCAGTTTTACAGTGAAAAATGCAGGAACTTCAAACCGGCACTAGGAAACAGACTGAGAAAGCAGAGAAAAAGTGTCTCCTGCAACCCGTTCCCTTGGTGCTAGATGAACGAACGTCTCTCCACTTGCTCAGTTCTGAGTGATAAGTGTGTGTGAAAGCCGTCCTTCACCTAGAATGTTGGGAACACAAAGTTTCTTTTCAGTTGCAAACTACGATCTTATACATATATATGGGGAGGTACTAGCTCCAACTCGGTTTTACAGTGAAAACTGCAGGAATTTCAAACCGGCACTAGGAAACAGACTGAGAAGCAGAGAATAAGTTTCTCCTGCAACCGGTTCCCTTGGTGCTAGATGAATGAACGTCTCTCCACTTGCTAAGTTCTGAGAGATAATTGTGTGTGAAAGTCGTCCTTCACCAAGCTTGTTGGGAACACAAAGTTTCTTTTAAGTAGCAAACTCCATTCCATACATATATATGGGGAGGTACTAGCTCCAACTCGGTTTTACAGTGAAAACTGCAGGAACTTCAAACCGGCACTAGGAAACAGACTGAGAATTCAGAGAAAAAGTGTCTCCTGCAACCCGTTCCCTGGGTGCTAGATGAACGAACGTCTCTCCACTTGCTCAGTTCTGAGAGATAAGTGTGTGTGAAAGCCATTCTTCACCTAGCTTGTTGGGAACACAAAGTTTCTTTTCAGTTGCAAACTACATTTAATACATATATATGGGGAGTTACTAGCTCCAACTCGGTTTTACAGTGAAAACTGCAGGAACTTCAAACCGGCACTACGAAACAGACTGAGAAAGCAGAGAAAAAGTGTCTCCTGCAACCCGTTCCCTTGGTGCTAGATAAACGAACGTCTCTCCACTTGCTCAGTTCTGAGAGATATGTGTGTGTGAAAGCCGTCCTTCACCTAGCTTGTTGGGAACACAAAGGTTCTTTTCAGTTGCAAACTCCATTCCATGCATATATATGGGGAGGTAGAAGCTCCAACTCGGTTTTACAGTGAAAACTGCAGGAACTTCAAACCGGCACTAGGAAACAAACTGAGAATTCAGAGAAAAAGTGTCTCCTGCAACCCGTTCCCTTGGTGCTAGATGAAAGAACGTCTCTCCACTTGCTCAGTTCTGAGAGATAAGTGTGTGTGAAAGCCGTCCTTCACCTAGCTTGTTGGGAACACAAAGTTTCTTTTCAGTTGCAAACTCCATTCCATACATATATATGGGGAGGTACTAGCTACAACTCGGTTTGACAGTGAAAACGGCAGGAACTTTAAACCGGCACTACGAAACAGACTGAGAATTCAGAGAAAAAGTGTCACCTGCAACCCGTTCCCTTGGTGCTAGATGAACGAACGTCTCTCCACTTGCTCAGTTCTGAAGATAGGTGTGTGTGAAAGCCGTCCTTCACCTAGCTTGTTGGGAACACAAAGATTCTTTTCAGTTGCAAACTCCATTCCATACATATATATGGGGAGGTACTAGCTCCAACACGGTTTTACAGTGAAAACTGCAGGAACTTCAAACCGGCACTAGGAAACAGACTGTGAAAGCAGAGAAAAAGTGTCTCCTGCAACCCGTTCCCTGGGTGCTAGATGAACGAACGTCTCTCCACTTGCTCAGTTCTGAGAGATAAGTGTGTGTGAAAGCCGTCCTTCACCTAGCTTGTTGGGAACACAAAGTTTCTTTTCAGTTGCAAACTCCATTTCATACATATATATGGGGAGTTACTAGCTCCAACTCGGTTTTACAGTGAAAACTGCAGGAACTTCAAACCGGCACTAGGAAACAGACTGAGAAAGCAGAGAAAAAGTGTCTCCTGCAACCCGTTCCCTTGGTGTTAGATAAACGAACGTCTCTCAACTTGCTCAGTTCTGAGAGATAAGTGTGTGTGAAAGCCGCCCTTCACCTAGCTTGTTGGGAACACAAAGTTTCTTTTCAGTTGCAAACTCCATTCCATACATATATATGGGGAGGTAGAAGCTCCAACTCGGTTTTACAGTGAAAACTGCAGGAACTTCAAACCGGCACTAGGAAACAGACTGAGAAAGCAGAGAAAAAGTGTCTCCTGCAACCCGTTCCCTTGGTGCTAGATGAAAGAACGTCTCTCCACTTGCTCAGTTCTGAGAGATAAGTGTGTGTGAAAGCCGTCCTTCACCTAGCTTGTTGGGAACACAAAGATTCTTTTCAGTTGCAAACTTCATTCCATACTTATATATGGGGAGGTACTAGCTACAACTCGGTTTGACAGTGAAAACTGCAGGAACTTCAAACAGGCACTAGGAAACAGACTGAGAAAGCAGAGAAATAGTGTCTCCTGCAACCCGTTCCCTTGGTGCTAGATAAACGAACGTCTCTCAACTTGCTCAGTTCTGAGAGATAAGTGTGTGTGAAAGCCGTCCTTCACCTAGCTTGTTGGGAACACAAAGTTTCTTTTCAGTTGCAAACTCCATTCCATACATATATACGGGGAGGTTCTAGCTCCAACTCGGTTTTACAGTGAAAACTGCAGGAACTTCAAACCGGCACTAGGAAACAGACTGAGAAAGCAGAGAAAAAGTGTCTCCTGCAACCCGTTCCCTTGGTGCTAGATGAAAGAACGTCTCTCCCCTTGCTCAGTTCTGAGAGATAAGTGTGTGTGAAAGCCGTCCTTCACCTAGCTTGTTGGGAACACAAAGTTTCTTTTCAGTTGCAAACTCCATTCCATACTTATATATGGGGAGGTACTAGCTACAACTCGGTTTAACAGTGAAAACTGCAAGAACTTTTAACCGGCAATAGAAATCAGACTGAGAAAGCAGAGAAAAAGTGTCTCCTGCAAAACGTTCCCTTGGTGCTAGATGAACGAACGTCTCTCCACTTGCTCAGTTCTGAGAGATAAGTGTGTGTGAAAGCCGTCCTTCACCTAGAATGTTGGGAACACAAAGTTTCTTTTCAGTTGCAAACTCCGATCCATACATATATATGGGGAGGTACTAGCTCCAACTCGGTTTTACAGTGAAAACTGAGGGAACTTCAAACCGGCACTAAAACAGACTGAGAAAGCAGAGAAAAATGTCTGCTGCAACCAGTTCCCTTGGTGCTAGATGAACGAACGTCTCACCACTTGCTCAGTTCTGAGAGATTAGTGTGTGTGAAAGGGGTTCTTCACGTAGCTTGTTGGGAACACAAAGTTTCTTTTCAGTTGCAAACTCCATTCCATACATATATATGGAGAGGTACTAGATCAAACTCGGTTTTACAGTGAAAACTGCAGGAACTTCAAACCGGCACTAGGAAACAGACTGAGAAAGCAGAGAAAAAGTGTCTCCTGCAACCCGTTCCCTGGGTGCTAGATGAACGAACGTCTCTCCACTTGCTCAGTTCTGAGAGATTAGTGTGTGTGAAAGCCGTTCTTTACCTAGCTTGTTGGGAACACAAAGTTTCTTTTCAGTTGCAAACTCCATTCCATACATATATATGGGGAGGTACTAGCTCCAACTCGGTTTTACAATGAAAACTGCAGGAACTTCAAACCGGCACTAGGAAACAGACTGAGAAAGCAGAGAAAAAGAGTCTCCTGCAACCCGTTCCCTTGGTTCTAGATAAACGAACGTCTCTCAACTTGCTCAGTTCTGAGCGATAATTGTGTGTGAAAGCCGTCCTTCACCTAGCTTGTTGGGAACACAAAGTTTCTTTTCAGTTGCCAACTCCATTCCATACATATATATGGGGAGGTACTAGCTCCAACTCGGTTTTACAGTGAAAACTGCAGGAACTTCAAACCGGCACTAGGAAACAGACTGAGAAGCAGAGAAAAAGTGTCTCCTGCAACCGGTTCCCTTGGTGCTAGATGAATGAACGTCTCTCCACTTGCTAAGTTCTGAGAGATAATTGTGTGTGAAAGCCGTCCTTCAGCTAGCTTGTTGGGAACACAAAGTTTCTTTTAAGTTGCAAACTCCATTCCATACATATATATGGGGAGGTACTAGCTCCAACTCGGTTTTACAGTGAAAACTGCAGGAACATCAAACCGGCACTAGGAAACAGACTGAGAAAGCAGAGAAAAAGTGTCTCCTGCAACCCGTTCCCTTGGTGCTAGTTGAACGAACGTCTCACCACTTGCTCAGTTCCGAGAGATTAGTGTGTGTGAAATCCGTAATTCACCTATCTTGTTGGGAACACAAAGTTTCTTTTCAGTTGCAAACTCCATTCCATACATATATATGGGGAGGTACTATCTCCAACTCGGTTTTACAGTGAAAACTGCAGGAACATCAAAACGGCACTAGGAAACCGACTCAGAAAACAGACAAAAAGTGTCTCCTGCAACCCGTTCCTTTGGTGCTAGATGAACGAACGTCTCTCCACTTGCTCAGTTCTGAGAGATAAGTGTGTGTGAAAGCCGTTCTTCACCTAGCTTGTTGGGAACACAAAGTTTCTTTTCAGTTGCAAACTCCATTCCATACATATATAAGGGGAGGTACAAGCTCCAACTCGGTTTTACCGTGAAAACTGCAGGAACATCCAACCGGCACTAGGAAACAGACTGAGAAAACAGAGAAAAAGTGTCTCCTGCAACCCGTTCCCTGGGTGCTAGATGAACGAACGTCACTCCACTTGCTCAGTTCTGAGAGATAAGTGTGTGTGAAAGCCGTTCTTCACCTAGCTTGTTGGGAACACAAAGTTTCTTTTCAGTTGCAAACTCCATTCCATACATATATATGGGGAGTTACTAGCTCCAACTCGGTTTTACAGTGAAAACTGCAGGAACTTCAAACCGGCACTAGGAAACAGACTGAGAAAGCAGAGAAAAAGTGTCTCCTGCAACCCGTTCCCTTGGTGCTAGATAAACGAACGTCTCTCCACTTGCTCAGTTCTGAGAGATAAGTGTGTGTGAAAGCCGTCCTTCACCTAGAATGTTGGGAACACAAAGTTTCTTTTCAGTTGCAAACTCCGATCCATACATATATATGGGGAGGTACTAGCTCCAACTCGGTTTTACAGTGAAAACTGCAGGAACTTCAAACCGGCACTAGGAAACAGACTGAGAAGCAGAGAAATAGTGTCTCCTGCAACCGGTTCCCTTGGTGCTAGATGAATGAACGTCTCTCCACTTGCTCAGTTCTGAGAGAAAAGTGTGTATGAAAGCCGTCCTTCACCTAGCTTGTTGGGAACACAAAGTTTCTTTTCAGTTGCAAACTCCATTTCATACATATATATGGGGAGTTACTAGCTCCAACTCGGTTTTACAGTGAAAACTGCAGGAACTTCAAACCGGCACTAGGAAACAGACTGAGAAAGCAGAGAAAAAGTGTCTCCTGCAAACCGTTCCATTGGTGGTAGATAAACGAACGTCTCTCAACTTGCTCAGTTCAGAGAGATAAGTGTGTGTGAAAGCCGTCCTTCACCTAGCTTGTTGGGAACACAAAGTTTCTTTTCAGTTGCAAACTCCATTCCATACATATATATGGGGAGGTACTAGCTCCAACTCGTTTTTACAGTGAAAACTGCAGGAACTTCAAACCGGCACTAGGAAACAGACTGAGAAAGCAGAGAAAAAGTGTCTCCTGCAACCCGTTCCCTTGGTGCTAGATGAAAGAACGTCTCTCCACTTGCTCAGTTCTGAGAGATAGGTGTGTGTGAAAGCCGTCCTTCACCTAGCTTTTTGGGAACACAAAGTTTCTTTTCAGTTGCAAACTCCATTCCATACTTATATATGGGGAGGTACTAGCTACAACTCGGTTTGACAGTGAAAACTGCAGGAACTTTAAACCGGCACTAGGAAACAGACTGAGAAAGCAGAGAAAAAGTGTCTCCTGCAAACCGTTCCCTTGGTGCTAGATGAACGAACGTCTCTCCACTTGCTCAGTTCTGAGAGATAAGTGTGTGTGAAAGCCGTCCTTCACCTAGAATGTTGGGAACACAAAGTTTCTTTTCAGTTGCAAACTCCGATCCATACATATATATGGGGAGGTACTAGCTCCAACTCGGTTTTACAGTGAAAACTGCAGGAACTTCAAACCGGCACTAGGAAACAGACTGAGAAAGCAGAGAAAAAGTGTCTCCTGCAACCCGTTCCCTTGGTGCTAGATGAAAGAACGTCTCTCCACTTGCTCAGTTCTGAGAGATAAGTGTGTGTGAAAGCCGTCCTTCACCTAGCTTGTTGGGAACACAAAGTTTCTTTTCAGTTGCAAACTCCATTCCATACATATATATGGGGAGGTACTAGCTCCAACTCGGTTTTACAGTGAAAATTGCAGGAACATCAAAACGGCACTAGGAAACCGGCTGAGAAAACAGAGAAAAAGTGTCTCCTGCAACCCGTTCCCTTGGTGCTAGATGAACGAACGTCTCACCACTTGCTCAGTTCTGAGAGATAAGTGTGTGTGAAAGCCGTACTTCACCTAGCTTGTTGGGAACACAAAGTTTCTTTTCAGTTGCAAACTCCATTCCATACATATATATGGGGAGGTAGAAGCTCCAACTCGGTTTTACAGTGAAAACTGCAGGAACATCAAACCGGCACTAGGAAACAGACTGAGAAAACAGAGAAAAAGTGTCTCCTGCAACCCGTTCCCTTGGTGCTAGATGAAAGAACGTCTCTCCACTTGCTCAGTTCTGAGAGATAAGTGTGTGTGAAAGCCGTCCTTCAACTAGCTTGTTGGGAACAAAAAGTTTCTTTTCAGTTGCAAACTCCATTCCATACTTATATATGGGGATGTACTAGCTACAACTCGGTTTGACAGTGAAAACGGCAAGAAATTTAAACCGGCACTAGGAAACAGACTGAGAAAGCAGAGAAAAAGTGTCTCCTGCAACCCGTTCCCTTGGTGCTAGATGAAGGAACGTCTCTCCACTTGCTCAGTTCTGAGACATAAGTGTGTGTGAAAGCCGTCCTTCACCTAGAATGTTGGGAACACAAAGTTTCTTTTCAGTTGCAAACACCGATCCATACATATATATGGGGAGGTACTAGCTCCAACTCGGTTTTACAGTGAAAACTGCAGGAACTTCAAACCGGCACTAGGAAACCGACTGAGAGGCAGAGAAATAGTGTCTCCTGCAACCGGTTCCCTTGGTGCTAGATGAATGAACGTCTCTCCACTTGCTCAGTTCTGAGAGATAAATGTGTGTGAAAGCCGTTCTTCACCTAGCTTGTTGGGAACACAAAGTTTCTTTTCAGTTGCAAACTCCATTTCATACATATATATGGGGAGTTACTAGCTCCAACTCGGTTTTACTGTGAAAACTGCAGGAACTTCAAACCGGCACTATTAAACAGACTGAGAAAGCAGAGAAAAAGTGTCTCCTGCAACCCGTTCCATTGGTGCTAGATAAACGAACGTCTCTCAACTTGCTCAGTTCTGAGAGATAAGTGTGTGTGAAAGCCGTCCTTCACCTAGCTTGTTGGGAACACAAAGTTTCTTTTCAGTTGCAAAGTCCATTCCATACATATATATGGGGAGGTACTAGCTCCAACTCGGTTTTACAGTGAAAACTGCAGGAACTTCAAACCGGCACTAGGAAACAGACTGAGAAAGCAGAGAAAAAGTGTCTCCTGCAACCCGTTCCCTTGGTGCTAGATGAAAGAACGTCTCTCCACTTGCTCAGTTCTGAGAGTTAAGTGTGTGTGAAAGCCGTCCTTCACCTAGCTTGTTGGGAACACAAAGTTTCTTTTCAGTTGCAAACTCCATTCCATACTTATATATGGGGAGGTACTAGCTACAACTCGGTTTGACAGTGAAAACTGCAGGAACTTTAAACCGGCACTAGGAAACAGACTGAGAAAGCAGAGAAAAAGTGTCTCCTGCATACCGTTCCCTTGGTGCTAGATGAACGAACATCTCTCCACTTGCTCAGTTCTGAGAGAAATGTGTGTGTGAAAGCCGTCCTTCACCTAGAATGTTGGGAACACAAAGTTTCTTTTCAGTTGCAAACTCCGATCCATACGTATATATGGGGAGGTACTAGCTCCAACTCGGTTTTACAGTGAAAACTGCAGGAACTTCAAACCGGCACTAGGAAACAGACTGAGAAAGCAGAGAAAAAGTGTCTGCTGCAACACGTTCCCTTGGTGCTAGATGAACGAACGTCTCACCACTTGCTCAGTTCTGAGAGATTAGTGTGTGTGAAAGCCGTCCTTCACCTAGCTTGTTGGGAACACAAAGTTTCTTTTCAGTTGCAAACTCCATTCCATACATATATATGGGGAGTTACAAGCTCCAAATCGGTTTTACAGTGAAAACTGCAGGAACTTCAAACCGGCACTAGGAAACTGACTGAGAAAGCAGAGAAAAAGTGTCTCCTGCAACCCGTTCCCTTGGTGCTAGATAAACGAACGTCTCTCCACTTGCTCAGTTCTGAGAGATAAGTGTGTGTGAAAGCCGTCCTTCACCTAGCTTGTTGGGAACACAAAGTTTCTTTTCAGTTGCAAAGTCCATTCCATACATATATATGGGGAGGTACTAGCTCCAACTCGGTTTTACAGTGAAAACTGCAGGAACTTCAAACCGGCACTAGGAAACAGAATGAGAAAGCAGAGAAAAAGTGTCTGCTGCAACCCGTTCCCTTGGTGCTAGATGAACGAACGTCTCACCACTTGCTCAGTTCTGAGAGATTAGTGTGTGTGAAAGCCGTCCTTCACCTAGCTTGTTGGGAACACAAAGTTTCTTTTCAGTTGCAAATTCCATTCCATACATATATATGGGGAGGTACTAGCTCCAACTCGGTTTTACAGTGAAAACTGCAGGAAATTCAAACCGGCACTAGGAAACAGACTGAGAAAGCAGAGAAAAAGTGTCTCCTGCAACCCGTTCCATTGGTGCTAGATAAACGAACGTCTCTCCACTTGCTCAGTTCTGAGAGATAAGTGTGTGTGAAAGCCGTCTTTCACCTAGCTTGTTGGGAACACAAAGTTTCTTTTCAGTTGCAAAGTCCATTCCATACATATATATGGGGAGGTACTAGCTCCAACTCGGTTTTACAGTGAAAACTGCAGGAACTTCAAACCGGCACTAGGAAACAGACTGAGAAAGCAGAGAAAAAGTGACTCCTGCAACCCGTTCCCTTGGTGCTAGATGAATGAACGTCTCTCCACTTGCTAAGTTCTGAGAGATAATTGTGTGTGAAAGCCGTCCTTCACCTAGCTTGTTGGGAACACAAAGTTTCTTTTAAGTTGCAAACTCCATTCCATACATATATATGGGGAGGTACTAGCTCCAACTCGGTTTAACAGTGAAAACTGCAGGAACTTCAAACCGGCACTAGAAAACAGACTGAGAAAGCAGAGAAAAAGTGTCTCCTGCAACCATTTCCCTTGGTGCTAGATGAACGAACGTCTCACCACTTGCTCAGTTCCGAGAGATTAGAGTGTGTGAAATCCGTCCTTCACCTATCTTGTTGGGAACACAAAGTTTCTTTTCAGTTGCAAACTCCATTCCATACATATATATGGGGAGGAACTAGCTCCAACTCGGTTTTACAGTGAAAACTTAAGGAACATCAAAACGGCACTAGGAAACAGACTGAGAAAACAGAGAAAAAGTGTCTCCTGCAACCCGTTCCCTGGGTGCTAGATGAACGAACGTCTCTCCACTTGCTCAGTTCTGAGAGATAAGTGTGTGTGAAAGCCGTTCTTCACCTAGCTTGTTGGGAACACAAAGTTTCTTTTCAGTTGCAAACTCCATTCCATACATATATATGGGGAGGTACTAGCTCCAACTCGGTTTTACAGTGAAAACTGCAGGAACATCAAACCGGCACTAGGAAACAGACTGAGAAAACAGAGGAAAAGTGTCTCCTGCAACCCGTTCTCTGGGTGCTAGATGAACGAACGTCTCTCCACTTGCTCAGTTCTGAGAGATAAGTGTGTGTGAAAGCCGTTCTTCACCTAGCTTGTTGGGAACACAAAGTTTCTTTTCAGTTGCAAACTCCATTTCATACATATATATGGGGAGTTACTAGCTCCAACTCGGTTTTACAGTGAAAACTGCAGGAACTTCAAAACGGCACTAGGAAACAGACTGAGAAAGCAGAGAAAAAGTGTCTCCTGCAACCCGTTCCCTTGGTGCTAGATAAACGAACGTCTCTCAACTTGCTCAGTTCTGAGAGATAAGTGTGTGTGAAAGCCGTCCTTCACCTAGCTTGTTGGGAACACAAAGATTCTTTTCAGTTGCAAACTCCATTCCATATATATATATGGGGAGGTACAAGCTCCAACTCGGTTTTACAGTGAAAACTGCAGGAACTTCAAACCGGCACTAGGAAACAGACTGAGAATGCAGAGAAAAAGTGTCTCCTGCAACCCGTTCCCTTGGTGCTAGATGAAAGAACGTCTCTCCACTTGCTCAGTTCTGAGAGATAAGTGTGTGTGAAAGCCGTCCTTCACCTAGCTTGTTGGGAACACAAAGTTTCTTTTCAGTTGCAAACTCCATTCCATACTTATATATGGGGAGGTACTAGCTACAACTCGGTTTGACAGTGAAAACTGCAGGAACTTTAAACCGGCACTAGGAAACAGACTGAGAAAGCAGAGAAAAAGTGTCTCCTGCAAACCGTTCCCTTGGTGCTAGATGAACGAACGTCTCTCCACTTGCTCAGTTCTGAGAGATAAGTGTGTGTGAAAGCCGTCCTTCACCTAGAATGTTGGGAACACAAAGTTTCTTTTCAGTTGCAAACTCCATTCCATACATATATATGGGGAGGTACTAGCTCCAACTCGGTTTTACAGTGAAAACTGCAGGAACTTCAAACCGGCACTAGGAAACAGACTGAGAAAGCAGAGAAAAAGTGTCTGCTGCAACCCGTTCCCTTGGTGCTAGATGAACGAACGTCTCACCACTTGCTCAGTTCTGAGAGATTAGTGTGTGTGAAAGCCGTCCTTCACCTAGCTTGTTGGGAACACAAAGTTTCTTTTCAGTTGCAAACTCCATTCGATACATATATATGGGGAGGTACTAGATCAAACTCGGTTTTACAGTGAAAACTGAGGAACTTCAAACCGGCACTAGGAAACAGACTGAGAAAGCAGAGAAAAAGTGTCTCCTGCAACCCGTTCCCTTGGTGCTAGATGAACGAACGTCTCTCCACTTGCTCAGTTCTGAGAGAAAAGTGTGTGTGAAAGCCGTTCTTCACCTAGCTTGTTGGGAACACAAAGTTTCTTTTCAGTTGCAAACTCCATTCCATACATATATATGGGGAGTTACTAGCTCCAAATCGGTTTTACAGTGAAAACTGCAGGAAATTCAAACCGGCACTAGGAAACAGACTGAGAAAGCAGAGAAAAAGTGTCTCCTGCAACCCGTTCCCTTGGTGCTAGATAAACGAACGTCTCTCCACTTGCTCAGTTCTGAGAGATAATTGTGTGTGAAAGCCGTACTTCACCTAGCTTGTTGGGAACACAAAGTTTCTTTTCAGTTGCAAACTCCATTCCATACATATATATGGGGAGGTACTAGCTCCAACTCGGTTTTACAGTGAAAACTGCAGGAACATCAAACCGGCACTAGGAAAAAGACTGAGAAAACAGAGAAAAGTGTCTCCTGCAACCCGTTCCCTGGGTGCTAGATGAACGAACGTCTCTCCACATGCTCAGTTCTGAGAGATAAGTGTGTGTGAAAGCCGTTCTTCACCTAGCTTGTTGGGAACACAAAGTTTCTTTTCAGTTGCAAACTCCATTCCATACATATATATGGGGAGGTACTAGCTCCAACTCGGTTTTACAGTGAAAACTGCAGGAACTTCAAACCAGCACTAGGAAACAGACTGAGAAAGCAGAGAAAAAGTGTCTCCTGCAACCCGTTCCCTTGGTGCTAGATGAAAGAACGTCTCTCCACTTGCTCAGTTCTGAGAGATAAGTGTGTGTGAAAGCCGTCCTTCACCTAGCTTGTTGGGAACACAAAGTTTCTTTTCAGTTGCAAACTCCATTTCATACTTATATATGGGGAGGTACTAGCTACAACTCGGTTTGACAGTGAAAACTGCAGGAACTTTAAACCGGCACTAGGACA
The DNA here is from genome assembly GCF_048773025.1 of Camelus bactrianus. Lineage (NCBI taxonomy): Eukaryota > Metazoa > Chordata > Mammalia > Artiodactyla > Camelidae > Camelus > Camelus bactrianus. Next base: position 135,244,151 of record NC_133539.1, on the reverse strand, counting down.
CAGACTGAGAAAGCAGAGAAAAAGTGTCTCCTGCAAACCGTTCCCTTGGTGCTAGATGAACGAACGTCTCTCCACTTGCTCAGTTCTGAGAGATAAGTGTGTGTGAAAGCCGTACTTCACCTAGAATGTTGGGAACACAAAGTTTCTTTTCAGTTGCAAACTCCGAACCATACATATATATGGGGAGGTACTAGCTCCAACACGGTTTTACAGTGAAAACTGCAGGAACTTCAAACCGGCACTAGGAAACAGACTGAGAAAGCAGAGAAAAAGTGTCTGCTGCAACCCGTTCCCTTGGTGCTAAATGAACGAACGTCTCACCACTTGCTCAGTTCTGAGAGATTAGTGTGTGTGAAAGCCGTCCTTCACCTAGCTTGTTGGGAACACAAAGTTTCTTTTCAGTTGGAAACTCCATTCCATACATATATATGGGGAGGTACTAGATCAAACTCGGTTTTACAGTGAAAACTGCAGGAACTTCAAACCGGCACTAGGAAACAGACTGAGAAAGCAGAGAAAAAGTGTCTCCTGCAACCCGTTCCCTGGGTGCTAGATGAACGAACGTCTCTCCACTTGCTCAGTTCTGAGAGATAAGTGTGTGTGAAAGCCGTTCTTCACCTAGCTTGTTGGGAACACAAAGTTTCTTTTCAGTTGCAAACTCCATTCCATACATATATATGGGGAGTTACTAGCTCCAACTCGGTTTTACAGTGAAAACTGCAGGAACTTCAAACCGGCACTAGGAAACAGACTGAGAAAGCATAGAAAAAGTGTCTCCTGCAACCCGTTCCCTTCGTGCTAGATAAACGAACGTCTCTCCACTTGCTCAGTTCTGAGAGATAAGTGTGTGTGAAAGCCGTCCTTCACCTAGCTTGTTGGGAACACAAAGTTTCTTTTCAGTTGCAAACTCCATTCCATACATATATATGGGGAGGTACTAGCTCCAACTCGGTTTTACAGTGAAAACTGCAGGAACTTCAAACCGGCACTAGGAAACAGACTGAGAAGCAGAGAAAAAGTGTCTCCTGCAACCGGTTCCCTTGGTGCTAGATGAACGAAAGTCTCTCCACTTGCTGAGTTCTGAAGATAGGTGTGTGTGAAAGCCGTCCTTCACCTAGCTTGTTGGGAAAACAAAGATTCTTTTCAGTTGCAAACTCCATTCCATACATATATATGGGGAGGTACTAGCTCCAATTCGGTTTTACAGTGAAAACTGCAGGAACTTCAAACCGGCACTTGGAAACAGACTGTGAAAGCAGAGAAAAAGTGTCTACTGCAACCCGTTCCCTGGGTGCTAGATGAACGAACGTCTCTCCATTTGCTCAGTTCTGAGAGATAAGTGTGTGTGAAAGCCGTTCTTCACATAGCTTGTTGGGAACACAAAGTTTCTTTTCAGTTGCAAACTCCATTTCATACATATATATGGGGAGTTACTAGCTCCAACTCGGTTTTACAGTGAAAACTGCAGGAACTTCAAACCGGCACTAGGAAACAGACTGAGAAAGCAGAGAAAAAGTGTCTCCTGCATCCCGTTCCCTTGGTGCTAGATAAACGAACGTCTCTCCACTTGCTCAGTTCTGAGAGATAAGTGTGTGTGAAAGCCGTCCTTCACCTAGCTTGTTGGGAACACAAAGTTTCTTTTCAGTTGCAAACTCCATTCCATGCATCTATATGGGGAGGTACTAGCTCCAACTCGGTTTTACAGTGAAAACTGCAGGAACTTCAAACCGGCACTAGGAAACAGACTGAGAAAGCAGAGAAAAAGTGTCTCCTGCAACCCGTTCCCTGGGTGCTAGATGAACGAACGTCTCTCCACTTGCTCAGTTCTGAGAGATAAGTGTGTGTGAAAGCCGTTCTTCACCTAGCTTGTTGGGAGCACAAAGATTCTTTTCAGTTGCAAACTCCATTCCATACATATATATGGGGAGTTACTAGCTCCAACTCAGGTTTACAGTGAAAAATGCAGGAACTTCAAACCGGCACTAGGAAACAGACTGAGAAAGCAGAGAAAAAGTGTCTCCTGCAACCCGTTCCCTTGGTGCTAGATGAACGAACGTCTCTCCACTTGCTAAGTTCTGGGAGATAATTGTGTGTGAAAGTCGTCCTTCACCTAGCTTGTTGGGAACACAAAGTTTCTTTTCAGTTGCAAACTCCATTCCATACATATATATGGGGAGGTAGAAGCTCCAACTCGGTTTTACAGTGAAAACTTCAGGAACATCAAACCGGCACTAGGAAACAGACTGAGAAAGCAGAGAAAAAGTGTCTCCTGCAACCCGTTCCCTTGGTGCTAGATGAACGAACGTCTCTCCACTTGCTCAGTTCTGAAGATAGGTGTGTGTGAAAGCCATCCTTCACCTAGCTTGTTGGGAACACAAAGATTCTTTTCAGTTGCAAACTCCATTCCATACATATATATGGGGAGGTACTAGCTCCAACTCGGTTTTACAGTGAAAACTGCAGGAACTTCAAACCGGCACTAGGAAACAGACTGTGAAAGCAGAGAAAAAGTGTCTCCTGCAACCCGTTCCCTGGGTGCTAGATGAACGAACGTCTCTCCACTTGCTCAGTTCTGAGAGATAAGTGTGTGTGAAAGCCGTTCTTCACCTAGCTTGTTGGGAACACAAAGTTTCTTTTCAGTTGCAAACTCCATTTCATATATATATATGGGTAGTTACTAGCTCCAACTCGGTTTTACAGTGAAAACTGCAGGAACTTCAAACCGGCACTAGGAAAAAGACTGAGAAAGCAGAGAAAAAGTGCCTCCTGCAACCCGTTCTCTTGGTACTAGATGAACGAACGTCTCTCCACTTGCTCAGTTCTGAGAGAAAAGTGTGTGTGAAAGCCGTCCTTCAACTAGCTTGTTGGGAACACAAAGTTTCTTTTCAGTTGCAAACTCCATTCCATACATATATATGGGGAGTTACTAGCTCCAACTCTGTTTACAGTGAAAACTGCAGGAACTTCAAACCGGCACTAGGAAACAGACTGAGAAAGCAGAGAAAAAGTGTCTCCTGCAACCCGTTCCCTTGGTGCTAGATAAACGAACGTCTCTCCACTTGCTCAGTTCTGAGAGATAAGTGTGTGTGAAAGCCATCCTTCAACTAGCTTGTTGGGAACACAAAGTTTCTTTTCAGTTGCAAACTCCGATCCATACATATATATGGGGAGGTACTAGCTCCAACTCGGTTTTACAGTGAAAACTGCAGGAACTTCAAACCGGCACTAGGAAACAGACTGAGAAGCAGAGAAAAAGTGTCTCCTGCAACCGGTTCCCTTGGTGCTAGATGAATGAACGTCTCTCCACTTGCTAAGTTCTGAGAGATAATTGTGTGTGAAAGCCGTCCTTCACCTAGCTTGTTGGGAACACAAAGTTTCTTTTAAGTTGCAAACTCCATTCCATACATATATATGGGGAGGTAAAAGCTCCAACTCGGTTTCACATTGAAAACTGCAGGAACTTCAAACCGGCACTAGGAAACAGACTGAGAAGCAGAGAAAAAGTGTCTCCTGCAACCGGTTCCCTTGGTGCTAGATGAATGAACGTCTCTCCACTTGCTCAGTTCTGAGAGAAAAGTGTGTGTGAAAGCCGTCCTTCACCTAGCTTGTTGGGAACACAAAGTTTCTTTTCAGTTGCAAACTCCATTCCATACATATATATGGGGAGGTACTAGCTCCAACTCGGTTTTACAGTGAAAACTGCAGGAACTTCAAACCGGCACTAGGAAACAGACTGAGAAGCAGAGAAAAAGTGTCTCCTGCAACCGGTTCCCTTGGTGCTAGATGAATGAACGTCTCTCCACTTGCTCAGTTCTGAGAGATAAGTGTGTGTGAAAGCCGTCCTTCACCTAGCTTGTTGGGAACACAAAGTTTCTTTTCAGTTGCAAACTCCGATCCATACATATATATGGGGAGGTACTAGCTCCAACTCGGTTTTACAGTGAAAACTGCAGGAACTTCAAACCGGCACTAGGAAACAGACTGAGAAGCAGAGAAAAAGTGTCTCCTGCAACCGGTTCCCTTGGTGCTAGATGAATGAACGTCTCTCCACTTGCTAAGTTCTGAGAGATAATTGTGTGTGAAAGCCGTCCTTCACCTAGCTTGTTGGGAACACAAAGTTTCTTTTCAGTTGCAAACTCCATTCCATACATATATATGGGGAGGTAGAAGCTCCAACTCGGTTTTACAGTGAAAACTTCAGGAACATCAAACCGGCACTAGGAAACAGACTGAGAAAGCAGAGAAAAAGTGTCTCCTGCAACCCGTTCCCTTGGTGCTAGATGAACGAACGTCTCTCCACTTGCTCAGTTCTGAAGATAGGTGTGTGTGAAAGCCGTCCTTCACCTAGCTTGTTGGGAACACAATGATTCTTTTCTGTTGCAAACTCCATTCCATACATATATATGGGGAGGTACTACCTCCAACTCGGTTTTACAGTGAAAACTGCAGGAACTTCAAACCGGCACTAGGAAACAGACTGTGAAAGCAGAGAAAAAGTGTCTCCTGCAACCCGTTCCCTGGGTGCTAGTTGAACGAACGTCTCTCCACTTGCTCAGTTCTGAGAGATAAGTGTGTGTGAAAGCCGTTCTTCACCTATCTTGTTGGGAACACAAAGTTTCTTTTAAGTTGCAAACTCCATTTCATATATATATATGGGTAGTTACTAGCTCCAACTCGGTTTTACAGTGAAAACTGCAGGAACTTCAAACCGGCACTAGGAAACAGACTGAGAAAGCAGAGAAAAAGTGTCTCCTGCAACCCGTTCCCTTGGTGTTAGATAAACGAACGTCTCTCAACTTGCTCAGTTCTGAGAGATAAGTGTGTGTGAAAGCCGCCCTTCACCTAGCTTGTTGGGAACACAAAGTTTCTTTTCAGTTGCAAACTCCATTCCATACATATATATGGGGAGGTACTAGCTCCAACTCGGTTTTACAGTGAAAACTGCAGGAACTTCAAACCGGCACTAGGAAACAGACTGAGAAAGCAGAGAAAAAGTGTCCCTGCAACCCGTTCCCTTGGTGCTAGATGAAAGAACGTCTCTCCACTTGCTCAGTTCTGAGAGATAAGTGTGTGTGAAAGCCGTCCTTCACCTAGCTTGTTGGGAACACAAAGATTCTTTTCAGTTGCAAACTTCATTCCATACTTATATATGGGGAGGTACTAGCTACAACTCGGTTTGACAGTGAAAACTGCAGGAACTTCAAACAGGCACTAGGAAACAGACTGAGAAAGCAGAGAAAAAGTGTCTCCTGCAACCCGTTCCCTTGGTGCTAGATAAACGAACGTCTCTCAACTTGCTCAGTTCTGAGAGATAAGTGTGTGTGAAAGCCGTCCTTCACCTAGCTTGTTGGGAACACAAAGTTTCTTTTCAGTTGCAAACTCCATTCCATACATATATACGGGGAGGTTCTAGCTCCAACTCGGTTTTACAGTGAAAACTGCAGGAACTTCAAACCGGCACTAGGAAACAGACTGAGAAAGCAGAGAAAAAGTGTCTCCTGCAAAACTTTCCCTTGGTGCTAGATGAACGAACGTCTCTCCACTTGCTCAGTTCTGAGAGATAAGTGTGTGTGAAAGCCGTCCTTCACCTAGAATGTTGGGAACACAAAGTTTCTTTTCAGTTGCAAACTCCGATCCATACATATATATGGGGAGGTACTAGCTCCAACTCGGTTTTACAGTGAAAACTGAGGGAACTTCAAACCGGCACTAAAACAGACTGAGAAAGCAGAGAAAAAGTGTCTGCTGCAACCAGTTCCCTTGGTGCTAGATGAACGAACGTCTCACCACTTGCTCAGTTCTGAGAGATTAGTGTGTGTGAAAGGGGTTCTTCACGTAGCTTGTTGGGAACACAAAGTTTCTTTTCAGTTGCAAACTCCATTCCATACATATATATGGAGAGGTACTAGATCGAACTCGGTTTTACAGTGAAAACTGCAGGAACTTCAAACCGGCACTAGGAAACAGACTGAGAAAGCAGAGAAAAAGTGTCTCCTGCAACCCGTTCCCTGGGTGCTAGATGAACGAACGTCTCTCCACTTGCTCAGTTCTGAGAGATTAGTGTGTGTGAAAGCCGTTCTTTACCTAGCTTGTTGGGAACACAAAGTTTCTTTTCAGTTGCAAACTCCATTCCATACATATATATGGGGAGGTACTAGCTCCAACTCGGTTTTACAATGAAAACTGCAGGAACTTCAAACCGGCACTAGGAAACAGACTGAGAAAGCAGAGAAAAAGTGTCTCCTGCAACCCGTTCCCTTGGTTCTAGATAAACGAACGTCTCTCAACTTGCTCAGTTCTGAGCGATAAGTGTGTGTGAAAGCCGTCCTTCACCTAGCTTGTTGGGAACACAAAGTTTCTTTTCAGTTGCCAACTCCATTCCATACATATATATGGGGAGGTACTAGCTCCAACTCGGTTTTACAGTGAAAACTGCAGGAACTTCAAACCGGCACTAGGAAACAGACTGAGAAGCAGAGAAAAAGTGTCTCCTGCAACCCGATCCCTTGGTGCTAGTTGAACGAACATCTCACCACTTGCTCAGTTCCGAGAGATTAGTGTGTGTGAAATCCGTAATTCACCTATCTTGTTGGGAACACAAAGTTTCTTTTCAGTTGCAAACTCCATTCCATACATATATATGGGGAGGTACTATCTCCAACTCGGTTTTACAGTGAAAACTGCAGGAACATCAAAACGGCACTAGGAAACCGACTCAGAAAACAGAGAAAAAGTGTCTCCTGCAACCCGTTCCCTTGGTGCTAGATGAACGAACGTCTCTCCACTTGCTCAGTTCTGAGAGATAAGTGTGTGTGAAAGCCGTTCTTCACCTAGCTTGTTGGGAACACAAAGTTTCTTTTCAGTTGCAAACTCCATTCCATACATATATAAGGGGAGGTACAAGCTCCAACTCGGTTTTACCGTGAAAACTGCAGGAACATCAAACCGGCACTAGGAAACAGACTGAGAAAACAGAGAAAAAGTGTCTCCTGCAACCCGTTCCCTGGGTGCTAGATGAACGAACGTCACTCCACTTGCTCAGTTCTGAGAGATAAGTGTGTGTGAAAGCCGTTCTTCACCTAGCTTGTTGGGAACACAAAGTTTCTTTTCAGTTGCAAACTCCATTGCATACATATATATGGGGAGTTACTAGCTCCAACTCGGTTTTACAGTGAAAACTGCATGAACTTCAAACCGGCACTAGGAAACAGACTGAGAAAGCAGAGAAAAAGTGTCTCCTGCAACCCGTTCCCTTGGTGCTAGATGAAAGAACGTCTCTCCACTTGCTCAGTTCTGAGAGATAAGTGTGTGTGAAAGCCGTCCTTCAACTAGCTTGTTGGGAACACAAAGTTTCTTTTCAGTTGCAAACTCCATTCCATACTTATATATGGGGAGGTACTAGCTACAACTCGGTTTGACAGTGAAAACGGCAAGAACTTTAAACCGGCACTAGGAAACAGACTGAGAAAGCAGAGAAAAAGTGTCTCCTGCAACCCGTTCCCTTGGTGCTAGATGAAGGAACGTCTCTCCACTTGCTCAGTTCTGAGACATAAGTGTGTGTGAAAGCCGTCCTTCACCTAGAATGTTGGGAACACAAAGTTTCTTTTCAGTTGCAAACTCCAATCCATACATATATATGGGGAGGTACAAGCTCCAACTCGGTTTTACAGTGAAAACTGCAGGAACTTCAAACCGGCACTAGGAAACAGACTGAGAAGCAGAGAAATAGTGTCTCCTGCAACCGGTTCCCTTGGTGCTAGATGAATGAACGTCTCTCCACTTGCTCAGTTCTGAGAGATAAGTGTGTATGAAAGCCGTTCTTCACCTAGCTTGTTGGGAACACAAAGTTTCTTTTCAGTTGCAAACTCCATTTCATACATATATATGGGGAGTTACTAGCTCCAACTCGGTTTTACAGTGAAAACTGCAGGAACTTCAAACCGGCACTAGGAAACAGACTGAGAAAGCAGAGAAAAAGTGTCTCCTGCAACCCGTTCCATTGGTGGTAGATAAACGAACGTCTCTCAACTTGCTCAGTTCAGAGAGATAAGTGTGTGTGAAAGCCGTCCTTCACCTAGCTTGTTGGGAACACAAAGTTTCTTTTCAGTTGCAAACTCCATTCCATACATATATATGGGGAGGTACTAGCTACAACTCGGTTTGACAGTGAAAACTGCAGGAACTTCAAACCGGCACTAGGAAACAGACTGAGAAAGCAGAGAAAAAGTGTCTCCTGCAACCCGTTCCCTTGGTGCTAGATAAACGAACGTCTCTCTACTTGCTCAGTTCTGAGAGATAAGTGTGTGTGAAAGCCGTCCTTCACCTAGCTTGTTGGGAACACAAAGTTTCTTTTCAGTTGCAAACTCCATTGCATACATATATATGGGGAGGTTCTAGCTCCAACTCGGTTTTACAGTGAAAACTGCAGGAACTTCAAACTGGCACTAGGAAACAGACTGAGAAAGCAGAGAAAAAGTGTCTCCTGCAACCCGTTCCCTTGGTTCTAGATGAAAGAACGTCTCTCCACTTGCTAAGTTCTGAGAGATAAGTGTGTGTGAAAGCCGTCCTTCACCTAGCTTGTTGGGAACACAAAGTTTGTTTTCAGTTGCAAACTCCATTCCAAACTTATATATGGGGAGGTACTAGCTACAATTCGGTTTAACAGTGAAAACTGCAGGAACTTTAAACCGGCACTAGGAATCAGACTGAGAAAGCAGAGAAAAAGTGTCTCCTGCAACCCGTTCCCTTGGTGCTAGATGAACGAACGTCTCTCCACTTGCTCAGTTCTGAGAGATAAGTGTGTGTGAAAGCCGTCCTTCACCTAGCTTGTTGGGAACACAAAGTTTCTTTTCAGTTGCAAACTCCATTCCATACATATATATGGGGAGGTACTAGCTCCAACTCGGTTTTACAGTGAAAACTGCAGGAACTTCAAACCGGCACTAGGAAACAGACTGAGAAGCAGAGAAAAAGTGTCTCCTGCAACCGGTTCCCTTGGTGCTAGATGAATGAAAGTCTCTCCACTTGCTAAGTTCTCAGCGATAATTGTGTGTGAAAGCCGTCCTTCACCTAGCTTGTTGGGAACACAAAGTTTCTTTTAAGTTGCAAACTCCATTCCATACATATATATGGGGAGGTACTAGCTCCAACTCGGTTTTACAGTGAAAACTGCAGGAACTTCAAACCGGCACTAGGAAACAGACTGAGAAAGCAGAGAAAAAGTGTCTCCTGCAACCCGTTCCCTTGGTGCTAGATGAACGAACGTCTCACCACTTGCTCAGTTCCGAGAGATTAGTGTGTGTGAAATCCGTACTTCACCTAGCTTGTTGGGAACACAAAGTTTCTTTTCAGTTGCAAACTCCATTCCATACATATATATGGGGAGGTAGAAGCTCCAACTCGGTTTTACAGTGAAAACTGCAGGAACATCAAACCGGCACTAGGAAACAGACTGAGAAAACAGAGAAAAAGTGTCTCCTGCAACCCGTTCCCTGGGTGCTAGATGAACGAACGTCTCTCCACTTGCTCAGTTCTGAGAGATAAGTGTGTGTGAAAGCCGTTCTTCACCTTGCTTGTTGGGAACACAAAGTTTCTTTTCAGTTGCAAACTCCATTCCATACATATATATGGGGAGGTACTAGCTCCAACTCGGTTTTACAGTGAAAACTGCAGGAACTTCAAACCGGCACTAGGAAACAGACTGAGAAAGCAGAGAAAAAGTGTCTCCTGCAACCCGTTCCCTTGGTGCTAGATGAAAGAACGTCTCTCCACTTGCTCAGTTCTGAGAGATAAGTGTGTGTGAAAGCCGTCCTTCAACTAGCTTGTTGGGAACACAAAGTTTCTTTTCAGTTGCAAACTCCATTCCATACTTATATGTGGTGATGTACTAGCTACAACTCAGTTTGACAGTGAAAACGGCAAGAACTTTAAACCGGCACTAGGAAACAGACTGAGAAAGCAGAGAAAAAGTGTCTCCTGCAACCCGTTCCCTTGGTGCTAGATGAAGGAACGTCTCTCTACTTGCTCAGTTCTGAGATATAAGTGTGTGTGAAAGCCGTCCTTCACCTAGAATGTTGGGAACACAAAGTTTCTTTTCAGTTGCAAACTCCGATCCATACATATATATGGGGAGGTACTAGCTCCAACTCGGTTTTACAGTGAAAACTGCAGAAACTTCAAACCGGCACTAGGAAACCGACTGAGAAGCAGAGAAATAGTGTCTCCTGCAACCGGTTCCCTTGGTGCTAGATGAATGAACGTCTCTCCACTTGCTCAGTTCTGAGAGATAAGTGTGTGTGAAAGCCGTTCTTCACCTAGCTTGTTGGGAACACAAAGTTTCTTTTCAGTTGCAAACTCCATTTCATACATATATATGGGGAGTTACTAGCTCCAACTCGGTTTTACTGTGAAAACTGCAGGAACTTCAAACCGGCACTAGGAAACAGACTGAGAAAGCAGAGAAAAAGTGTCTCCTGCAACCCGTTCCATTGGTGCTAGATAAACGAACGTCTCTCAACTTGCTCAGTTCTGAGAGATAAGTGTGTGTGAAAGCCGTTCTTCACCTAGCTTGTTGGGAACACAAAGTTTCTTTTCAGTTGCAAAGTCCATTCCATACATATATATGGGGAGGTACTAGCTCCAACTCGGTTTTACAGTGAAAACTGCAGGAACTTCAAACCGGCACTAGGAAACAGACTGAGAAAGCAGAGAAAAAGTGTCTCCTGCAACCCGTTCCCTTGGTGCTAGATGAAAGAACGTCTCTCCACTTGCTCAGTTCTGAGAGTTAAGTGTGTGTGAAAGCCGTCCTTCACCTAGCTTGTTGGGAACACAAAGTTTCTTTTCAGTTGCAAACTCCATTCCATACTTATATATGGGGAGGTACTAGCTACAACTCGGTTTTACAGTGAAAACTGCAGGAACTTTAAACCGGCACTAGGAAACAGACTGAGAAAGCAGAGAAAAAGTGTCTCCTGCATACCGTTCCCTTGGTGCTAGATGAACGAATTTCTCTACACTTGCTCAGTTCTGAGAGAAAAGTGTGTGTGAAAGCCGTCCTTCACCTAGAATGTTGGGAACACAAAGTTTCTTTTCAGTTGCAAACTCCATTCCATACATATATATGGGGAGGTACTAGCTCCAACTCGGTTTTACAGTGAAAACTGCAGGAACTTCAAACCGGCACTAGGAAACAGACTGAGAAAGCAGAGAAAAAGTGTCTGCTGCAACACGTTCCCTTGGTGCTAGATGAACGAACGTCTCACCACTTGCTCAGTTCTGAGAGATTATTGTGTGTGAAAGCCGTCCTTCACCTAGCTTGTTGGGAACACAAAGTTTCTTTTCAGTTGCAAACTCCATTCCATACATATATATGGGGAGTTACTAGCTCCAAATCGGTTTTACAGTAAAAACTGCAGGAACTTCAAACCGGCACTAGGAAACTGACTGAGAAAGCAGAGAAAAAGTGTCTCCTGCAACCCGTTCCCTTGGTGCTAGATAAACGAACGTCTCTCCACTTGCTCAGTTCTGAGAGATAAGTGTGTGTGAAAGCCGTCCTTCACCTAGCTTGTTGGGAACACAAAGTTTCTTTTCAGTTGCAAAGTCCATTCCATACATATATATGGGGAGGTACTAGCTCCAACTCGGTTTTACAGTGAAAACTGCAGGAACTTCAAACCGGCACTAGGAAACAGACTGAGAAAGCAGAGAAAAAGTGTCTGCTGCAACCCGTTCCCTTAGTGCTAGATGAACGAACGTCTCACCACTTGCTCAGTTCTGAGAGATTAGTGTGTGTGAAAGCCGTCCTTCACCTAGCTTGTTGGGAACACAAAGTTTCTTTTCAGTTGCAAACTCCATTCCATACATATATATGGGGAGGTACTAGCTCCAACTCCGTTTTACAGTGAAAACTGCAGGAAATTCAAACCGGCACTAGGAAACAGAATGAGAAAGCAGAGAAAAAGTGTCTCCTGCAACCCGTTCCCTTGGTGCTAGATAAACGAACGTCTCTCCACTTGCTCAGTTCTGAGAGATAAGTGTGTGTGAAAGCCGTCCTTCACCTAGCTTGTTGGGAACACAAAGTTTCTTTTCAGTTGCAAAGTCCATTCCATACATATATATGGGGAGGTACTAGCTCCAACTCGGTTTTACAGTGAAAACTGCAGGAACTTCAAACCGGCACTAGGAAACAGACTGAGAAAGCAGAGAAAATGTGACTCCTGCAACCCGTTCCCTTGGTGCTAGATGAATGAACGTCTCTCCACTTGCTAAGTTCTGAGAGATAATTGTGTGTGAAAGCCGTCCTTCACCTAGCTTGTTGGGAACACAAAGTTTCTTTTAAGTTGCAAACTCCATTCCATACATATATATGGGGAGGTACTAGCTCCAACTCGGTTTTACAGTGAAAACTGCAGGAACTTCAAACCGGCACTAGAAAACAGACTGAGAAAGCAGAGAAAAATTGTCTCCTGCAACCAGTTCCCTTGGTGCTAGATGAACGAACGTCTCACCACTTGCTCAGTTCCGAGAGATTAGAGTGTGTGAAATCCGTCCTTCACCTATCTTTTTGGGAACACAAAGTTTCTTTTCAGTTGCAAACTCCATTCCATACATATATATGGGGAGGAACTAGCTCCAACTCGGTTTTACAGTGAAAACTTAAGGAACATCAAACCGGCACTAGGAAACAGACTGAGAAAACAGAGAAAAAGTGTCTCCTGCAACCCGTTCCCTGGGTGCTAGATGAACGAACGTCTCTCCACTTGCTCAGTTCTGAGAGATAAGTGTGTGTGAAAGCCGTCCTTCACCTAGCTTGTTGGGAACACAAAGTTTCTTTTCAGTTGCAAACTCCATTCCGTACATATATATGGGGAGGTACTAGCTCCAACTCGGTTTTACAGTGAAAACTGCAGGAACATCAAACCGGCACTAGGAAACAGACTGAGAAAGCAGAGAAAAAGTGTCTCCTGCAACCCGTTCCCTGGGTGCTAGATGAACGAACGTCTCTCCACTTGCTAAGTTCTGAGAGATAAGTGTGTGTGAAAGCCGTTCTTCACCTAGCTTGTTGGGAACACAAAGATTCTTTTCAGTTGCAAACTCCATTTCATACATATATATGGGGAGTTACTAGCTCCAACTCGGTTTTACAGTGAAAACTGCAGGAACTTCAAACCGGCACTAGGAAACAGACTGAGAAAGCAGAGAAAAAGTGTCTCCTGCAACCCGTTCCCTTGGTGCTAGATGAAAGAACGTCTCTCAACTTGCTCAGTTCTGAGAGATAAGTGTGTGTGAAAGCCGTCCTTCACCTAGCTTGTTGGGAACACAAAGATTCTTTTCAGTTGCAAACGCCATTCCATATATATATATGGGGAGGTACAAGCTCCAACTCGGATTTACAGTGAAAACTGCAGGAACTTCAAACCGGCACTAGGAAACAGACTGAGAATGCAGAGAAAAAGTGTCTCCTGCAACCCGTTCCCTTGGTGCTAGATGAAAGAACGTCTCTCCACTTGCTCAGTTCTGAGAGATAAGTGTGTGTGAAAGCCGTCCTTCACCTAGCTTGTTGGGAACACAAAGTTTCTTTTCAGTTGCAAACTCCATTCCATACTTATATATGGGGAGGTACTAGCTACAACTCGGTTTGACAGTGAAAACTGCAGGAACTTTAAACCGGCACTAGGAAACAGACTGAGAAAGCAGAGAAAAAGTGTCTCCTGCAAACCGTTCCATTGGTGCTAGATGAACGAACGTCTCTCCACTTGCTCAGTTCTGAGAGATAAGTGTGTGTGAAAGCCGTCCTTCAACTAGAATGTTGGGAACACAAAGTTTCTTTTCAGTTGCAAATTCCATTCCATACATATATATGGGGAGGTACTAGCTCCAACTCGGTTTTACAGTGAAAACTGCAGGAACTTCAAACCGGCACTAGGAAACAGACTGAGAAAGCAGAGAAAAAGTGTCTCCTGCAACCCGTTCCCTTGGTGCTAGATGAACGAACGTCTCACCACTTGCTCAGTTCTGAGAGATAAGTGTGTGTGAAAGCCGTCCTTCACCTAGCTTGTTGGGAACAAAAAGTTTCTTTTCAGTTGCAAACTCCATTCCATACATATATATGGGGAGGTACTAGCTCCAACTCGGTTTTACAGTGAAAACTGCAGGAACTTCAAACCGGCACTAGGAAACAGACTGAGAAAGCAGAGAAAAAGTGTCTCCTGCAAACCGTTCCCTTGGTGCTAGATGAACGAACGTCTCTCCACTTGCTCAGTTCTGAGAGATAAGTGTGTGTGAAAGCCGTTCTTCACCTAGCTTGTTGGGAACACAAAGTTTCTTTTCAGTTGCAAACTCCATTCCATACATATATATGGGGAGTTACTAGCTCCAAATCGGTTTTACAGTGAAAACTGCAGGAAATTCAAACCGGCACTAGGAAACAGACTGAGAAAGCAGAGAAAAAGTGTCTCCTGCAAACCGTTCCATTGGTGCTAGATGAACGAACGTCTCTCCACTTGCTCAGTTCTGAGAGATAAGTGTGTGTGAAAGCCGTCCTTCAACTAGAATGTTGGGAACACAAAGTTTCTTTTCAGTTGCAAATTCCATTCCATACATATATATGGGGAGGTACTAGCTCCAACTCGGTTTTACAGTGAAAACTGCAGGAACTTCAAACCGGCACTAGGAAACAGACTGAGAAAGCAGAGAAAAAGTGTCTCCTGCAACCCGTTCCCTTGGTGCTAGATGAACGAACGTCTCACCACTTGCTCAGTTCTGAGAGATAAGTGTGTGTGAAAGCCGTCCTTCACCTAGCTTGTTGGGAACAAAAAGTTTCTTTTCAGTTGCAAACTCCATTCCATACATATATATGGGGAGGTACTAGCTCCAACTCGGTTTTACAGTGAAAACTGCAGGAACTTCAAACCGGCACTAGGAAACAGACTGAGAAAGCAGAGAAAAAGTGTCTCCTGCAAACCGTTCCCTTGGTGCTAGATGAACGAACGTCTCTCCACTTGCTCAGTTCTGAGAGATAAGTGTGTGTGAAAGCCGTTCTTCACCTAGCTTGTTGGGAACACAAAGTTTCTTTTCAGTTGCAAACTCCATTCCATACATATATATGGGGAGTTACTAGCTCCAAATCGGTTTTACAGTGAAAACTGCAGGAAATTCAAACCGGCACTAGGAAACAGACTGAGAAAGAAGAGAAAAATTGTCTCCTGCAACCCGTTCCTTTGGTGCTAGATAAACGAACGTCTCTCCACTTGCTCAGTTCTGAGAGATAATTGTGTGTGAAAGCCGTACTTCACCTAGCTTGTTGGGAACACAAAGTTTCTTTTCAGTTGCAAACTCCATTCCATACATATATATGGGGAGGTACTAGCTCCAACTCGGTTTTACAGTGAAAACTGCAGGAACATCAAACCGGCACTAGGAAAAAGACTGAGAAAACAGAGAAAAGTGTCTCCTGCAACCCGTTCCCTGGGTGCTAGATGAACGAACGTCTCTCCACTTGCTCAGTTCTGAGAGATAAGTGTGTGTGAAAGCCGTTCTTCACCTAGCTTGTTGGGAACACAAAGTTTCTTTTCAGTTGCAAACTCCATTCCATACATATATATGGGGAGGTACTAGCTCCAACTCGGTTTTACAGTGAAAACTGCAGGAACTTCAAACCAGCACTAGGAAACAGACTGAGAAAGCAGAGAAAAAGTGTCTCCTGCAACCCGTTCCCTTGGTGCTAGATGAAAGAACGTCTCTCCACTTGCTCAGTTCTGAGAGATAAGTGTGTGTGAAAGCCGTCCTTCACCTAGCTTGTTGGGAACACAAAGTTTCTTTTCAGTTGCAAACTCCATTTCATACTTATATATGGGGAGGTACTAGCTACAACTCGGTTTGACAGTGAAAACTGCAGGAACTTTAAACCGGCACTAGGACACAGACTGAGAAAGCAGAGAAAAAGTGTCTCCTGCAAACCGTTCCCTTGGTGCTAGATGAACGAACGTCTCTCCACTTGCTCAGTTCTGAGAGATAAGTGTGTGTGAAAGCCGTCCTTCACCTAGCTTGTTGGGAACACAAAGTTTCTTTTCAGTTGCAAACTCCGATCCATACATATATATGGGGAGGTACTAGCTCCAACACGGTTTTACAGTGAAAACTGCAGGAACTTCAAACCGGCACTAGGAAACAGACTGAGAAAGCAGAGAAAAAGTGTCTGCTGCAACCCGTTCCCTTGGTGCTAAATGAACGAACGTCTATCCACTTGCTCAGTTCTGAGAGATAAGTGTGTGTGAAAGCCGTGCTTCACCTAGCTTGTTGGGAACACAAAGTTTCTTTTCAGTTGCAAACTCCATTCCATACATATATATGGGGAGGTACTAGCTCCAACTCGGTTTTACAGTGAAAACTGCAGGAACTTCAAACCGGCACTAGGAAACTGACTGAGAAGCAGAGAAAAAGTGTCTCCTGCAACCGGTTCCCTTGGTGCTAGATGAACGACAGTCTCTCCACTTGCTGAGTTCTGAAGATAGGTGTGTGTGAAAGCCGTCCTTCACCTAGCTTGTTGGGAAAACAAAGATTCTTTTCAGTTGCAAACTCCATTCCATACATATATATGGGGAGGTACTAGCTCCAACTCGGTTTTACAGTGAAAACTGCAGGAACTTCAAACCGGCACTAGGAAACAGACTGTGAAAGCAGAGAAAAAGTGTCTCCTGCAACCCGTTCCCTGGGTGCTAGATGAACGAACGTCTCTCCATTTGCTCAGTTCTGAGAGATAAGTGTGTGTGAAAGCAGTTCTTCACCTAGCTTGTTGGGAACACAAAGTTTCTTTTCAGTTGCAAACTCCATTTCATACATATATATGGGGAGTTACTAGCTCCAACTCGGTTTTACAGTGAAAACTGCAGGAACTTCAAACCGGCACTAGGAAACAGACTGAGAATGCAGAGAAAAAGTGTCTCCTGCATCCCGTTCCCTTGGTGCTAGATAAACGAACGTCTCTCCACTTGCTCAGTTCTGAGAGATAAGTGTGTGTGAAAGCCGTCCTTCACCTAGCTTGTTGGGAACACAAAGTTTCTTTTCAGTTGCAAACTCCATTCCATACATATATATGGGGAGGTACTAGCTCCAACTCGGTTTTACAGTGAAAACTGCAGGAACATCAAACCGGCACTAGGAAACAGACTGAGAAAGCAGAGAAAAAGTGTCTCCTGCAACCCGTTCCCTGGGTGCTAGATGAAAGAACGTCTCTCCACTTGCTCAGTTCTGAGAGATAAGTGTGTGTGAAAGCCGTTCTTCACCTAGCTTGTTGGGAGCACAAAGTTTCTTTTCAGTTGCAAACTCCATTCCATACATATATATGGGGAGTTACTAGCTCCAACTCAGGTTTACAGTGAAAAATGCAGGAACTTCAAACCGGCACTAGGAAACAGACTGAGAAAGCAGAGAAAAAGTGTCTCCTGCAACCCGTTCCCTTGGTGCTAGATGAACGAACGTCTCTCCACTTGCTAAGTTCTGAGAGATAATTGTGTGTGAAAGTCGTCCTTCACGTAGCTTGTTGGGAACACAAAGTTTCTTTTCAGTTGCAAACCCCATTCCATACATATATATGGGGAGGTAGAAGCTCCAAATCGGTTTTACAGTGAAAACTTCAGGAACATCAAACCGGCACTAGGAAACAGACTGAGAAAGCAGAGAAAAAGTGTCTCCTGCAACCCGTTCCCTTGGTGCTAGATGAACGAACGTCTCTCCACTTGCTCAGTTCTGAAGATAGGTGTGTGTGAAAGCCGTCCTTCACCTAGCTTGTTGGGAACACAAAGATTCTTTTCAGTTGCAAACTCCATTCCATACATATATATGGGGAGGTACTAGCTCCAACTCGGTTTTACAGTGAAAACTGCAGGAACTTCAAACCGGCACTAGGAAACAGACTGTGAAAGCAGAGAAAAAGTGTCTCCTGCAACACGTTCCCTGGGTGCTAGATGAACGAACGTCTCTCCACTTGCTCAGTTCTGAGAGATAAGTGTGTGTGAAAGCCGTTCTTCACCTAGCTTGTTGGGAACACAAAGTTTCTTTTAAGTTGCAAACTCCATTTCATATATATATATGGGTAGTTACTAGCTCCAACTCGGTTTTACAGTGAAAACTGCAGGAACTTCAAACCGGCACTAGGAAAAAGACTGAGAAAGCAGAGAAAAAGTGTCTCCTGCAACCCGTTCTCTTGGTTCTAGATGAACGAAAGTCTCTCCACTTGCTCAGTTCTGAGAGAAAAGTGTGTGTGAAAGCCGTCCTTCAACTAGCTTGTTGGGAACACAAAGTTTCTTTTCAGTTGCAAACTCCATTCCATACATATATATGGGGAGTTACTAGCTCCAACTCTGTTTACAGTGAAAACTGCAGGAACTTCAAACCGGCACTAGGAAACAGACTGAGAAAGCAGAGAAAAAGTGTCTCCTGCAACCCGTTCCCTTGGTGCTAGATAAACGAACGTCTCTCCACTTGCTCAGTTCTGAGAGATAAGTGTGTGTGAAAGCCATCCTTCAACTAGCTTGTTGGGAACACAAAGTTTCTTTTCAGTTGCAAACTCCGATCCATACATATATATGGGGAGGTACTAGCTCCAACTCGGTTTTACAGTGAAAACTGCAGGAACTTCAAACCGGCACTAGGAAACAGACGGAGAAGCAGAGAAAAAGTGTCTCCTGCAACCGGTTCCCTTGGTGCTAGATGAATGAACGTCTCTCCACTTGCTAAGTTCTGAGAGATTATTGTGTGTGAAAGCCGTCCTTCACCTAGCTTGTTGGGAACACAAAGTTTCTTTTAAGTTGCAAACTCCATTCCATACATATATATGGGGAGGTAAAAGCTCCAACTCGTTTTCACATTGAAAACTGCAGGAACTTCAAACCGGCACTAGGAAACAGACTGAGAAGCAGAGAAAAAGTGTCTCCTGCAACCGGTTCCCTTGGTGCTAGATGAATGAACGTCTCTCCACTTGCTCAGTTCTGAGAGAAAAGTGTGTGTGAAAGCCGTCCTTCACCTAGCTTGTTGGGAACACAAAGTTTCTTTTCAGTTGCAAACTCCATTCCATACATATATATGGGGAGGTACTAGCTCCAACTCGGTTTTACAGTGAAAACTGCAGGAACTTCAAACCGGCACTAGGAAACAGACTGAGAAGCAGAGAAAAAGTGTCTCCTGCAACCGGTTCCCTTGGTGCTAGATGAATGAACGTCTCTCCACTTGCTAAGTTCTGAGAGATAATTGTGTGTGAAAGCCGTCCTTCACCTAGCTTGTTGGGAACACAAAGTTTCTTTTCAGTTGCAAACTCCATTCCATACATATATATGGGGAGGTAGAAGCTCCAACTCGGTTTTACAGTGAAAACTTCAGGAACATCAAACCGGCACTAGGAAACAGACTGTGAAAGCAGAGAAAAAGTGTCTCCTGCAACCCGTTCCCTGGGTGCTAGATGAACGAAAGTCTCTCCACTTGCTCAGTTCTGAGAGATAAGTGTGTGTGAAAGCCGTTCTTCACCTAGCTTGTTGGGAACACAAAGTTTCTTTTAAGTTGCAAACTCCATTTCATACATATATATGGGGAGGTACTAGCTCCAACTCGGTTTTACAGTGAAAACTGCAGGAACTTCAAACCGGCACTAGGAAAAAGACTGAGAAAGCAGAGAAAAAGTGTCTCCTGCAACCCGTTCTCTTGGTTCTAGATGAACGAACGTCTCTCCACTTGCTCAGTTCTGAGAGAAAAGTGTGTGTGAAAGCCGTCCTTCAACTAGCTTGTTGGGAACACAAAGTTTCTTTTCAGTTGCAAACTCCATTCCATACATATATATGGGGAGTTACTAGCTCCAACTCTGTTTACAGTGAAAACTGCAGGAACTTCAAACCGGCACTAGGAAACAGACTGAGAAAGCAGAGAAAAAGTGTCTCCTGCAACCCGTTCCCTTGGTGCTAGATAAACGAACGTCTCTCCACTTGCTCAGTTCTGAGAGATAAGTGTGTGTGAAAGCCGTCCTTCAACTAGCTTGTTGGGAACACAAAGTTTCTTTTCAGTTGCAAACTCCGATCCATACATATATATGGGGTGGTACTAGCTCCAACTCGGTTTTACAGTGAAAACTGCAGGAACTTCAAACCGGCACTAGGAAACAGACTGAGAAGCAGAGAAAAAGTGTCTCCTGCAACCGGTTCCCTTGGTGCTAGATGAATGAACGTCTCTCCACTTGCTAAGTTCTGAGAGATAATTGTGTGTGAAAGCCGTCCTTCACCTAGCTTGTTGGGAACACAAAGTTTCTTTTAAGTTGCAAACTCCATTCCATACATATATATGGGGAGGTAAAAGCTCCAACTCGGTTTCACATTGAAAACTGCAGGAACTTCAAACCGGCACTAGGAAACAGACTGAGAAAGCAGAGAAAAAGTGTCTCCTGCAACCCGTTCCCTTGGTGCTAGATGAACGAAAGTCTCTCCACTTGCTGAGTTCTGAAGATAGGTGTGTGTGAAAGCCGTCCTTCACCTAGCTTGTTGGGAAAACAAAGATTCTTTTCAGTTGCAAACTCCATTCCATACATATATATGGGGAGGTACTAGGTCCAACTCGGTTTTACAGTGAAAACTGCAGGAACTTCAAACCGGCACTAGGAAACAGACTGTGAAAGCAGAGAAAAAGTGTCTCCTGCAACCCGTTCCCTGGGTGCTAGATGAACGAACGTCTCTCCATTTTCTCAGTTCTGAGAGATAAGTGTGTGTGAAAGCCGTTCTTCACCTAGCTTGTTGGGAACACAAAGTTTCTTTTCAGTTGCAAACTCCATTTCATACATATATATGGGGAGTTACTAGCTCCAACTCGGTTTACAGTGAAAACTGCAGGACTTCAAACCGGCACTAGGAAACAGACTGAGAAAGCAGAGAAAAAGTGTCTCCAGCATCCCGTTCCCTTGGTGCTAGATAAACGAACGTCTCTCCACTTGCTCAGTTCTGAGAGATAAGTGTGTGTGAAAGCCGTCCTTCACCTAGCTTGTTGGGAACACAAAGTTTCTTTTCAGTTGCAAACTCCATTCCATACATATATATGGGGAGGTACTAGCTCCAACTCGGTTTTACAGTGAAAACTGCAGGAACATCAAACCGGCACTAGGAAACAGACTGAGAAAGCAGAGAAAAAGTGTCTCCTGCAACCCGTTCCCTGGGTGCTAGATGAACGAACGTCTCTCCACTTGCTCAGTTCTGAGAGATAAGTGTGTGTGAAAGCCGTTCTTCACCTAGCTTGTTGGGAGCACAAAGTTTCTTTTCAGTTGCAAACTCCATTCCATACATATATATGGGTAGTTACTAGCTCCAACTCAGGTTTACAGTGAAAAATGCAGGAACTTCAAACCGGCACTAGGAAACAGACTGAGAAAGCAGAGAAAAAGTGTCTCCTGCAACCCGTTCCCTTGGTGCTAGATGAACGAAAGTCTCTCCACTTGCTCAGTTCTGAGAGATAAGTGTGTGTGAAAGCCGTCCTTCACCTAGAATGTTGGGAACACAAAGTTTCTTTTCAGTTGCAAACTACGATCCATACATATATATGGGGATGTACTAGCTCCAACTCGGTTTTACAGTGAAAACTGCAGGAACTTCAAACCGGCACTAGGAAACAGACTGAGAAGCAGAGAAAAAGTGTCTCCTGCAACCGGTTCCCTTGGTGCTGGATGAATGAACGTCTCTCCACTTGCTAAGTTCTGAGAGATAATTGTGTGTGAAAGTCTTCCTTCACCTAGCTTGTTGGGAACACAAAGTTTCTTTTAAGTAGCAAACTCCATTCCATACATATATATGGGGAGGTACTAGCTCCAACTCGGTTTTACAGTGAAAACTGCAGGAACTTCTAACCGGCACTAGGAAACAGGCTGAGAAAGCAGGGAAAAAGTGTCTCCTGCAAACCATTCCCTTGTTTCTAGATGAACGAACGTCTCTCCACTTGCTCAGTTCTGAGAGATAGGTGTGTGTGAAAGCCGTCCTTCACCTAGCTTGTTGGGAACACAAAGTTTCTTTTCAGTTGCAAACTCCATTCCATACATATATATGGGGAGGTACTAGCTCCAACTCGGTTTTACAGTGAAAACTGCAGGAACTTCAAACCGGCACTAGGAAACAGACTGAGAAAGCAGAGAAAAAGTGTCTCCTGCAACCCGTTCCCTTGGTGCTAGATAAACGAACGTCTCTCAACTTGCTCAGTTCTGAGAGATAAGTGTGTGTGAAAGCCGTCCTTCACCTAGCTTGTTGGGAACACAAAGTTTCTTTTCAGTTGCAAACTCCATTCCATACATAAATATGGGGAGGTACTAGCTCCAACTCGGTTTTACAGTGAAAACTGCAGGAACTTCAAACCGGCACTAGGAAACAGACTGAGAAAGCAGAGAAAAAGTGTCTCCTGCAACCCGTTCCCTTGGTGCTAGATAAACGAACGTCTCTCCACTTGCTCAGTTCTGAGAGATAATTGTGTGTGAAAGCCGTCCTTCACCTAGCTTGTTGGGAACACAAAGTTTCTTTTCAGTTGCAAAATCCATTCCATACATATATATGGGGAGGTACTAGCTCCAACTCGGTTTTACAGTGAAAACTGCAGGAACTTCAAACCGGCACTAGGAAACAGACTGAGAAAGCAGAGAAAAAGTGTCTCCTGCAACCCGTTCCCTGGGTTCTAGATGAACGAACGTCTCTCCACTTGCTCAGTTCTGAGAGATAAGTGTGTGTGAAAGCCGTACTTCACCTAGCTTGTTGGGAACACAAAGTTTCTTTTCAGTTGCAAACTCCATTCCATACATATATATGGGGAGTTACTAGCTCCAACTCAGTTTTACAGTGAAAAATGCAGGAACTTCAAACCGGCACTAGGAAACAGACTGAGAAAGCAGAGAAAAAGTGTCTCCTGCAACCCGTTCCCTTGGTGCTAGATGAACGAACGTCTCTCCACTTGCTCAGTTCTGAGAGATAAGTGTGTGTGAAAGCCGTCCTTCACCTAGAATGTTGGGAACACAAAGTTTCTTTTCAGTTGCAAACTACGATCCTATACATATATATGGGGAGGTACTAGCTCCAACTCGGTTTTACAGTGAAAACTGCAGGAACTTCAAACCGGCACTAGGAAACAGACTGAGAAGCAGAGAATAAGTTTCTCCTGCAACCGGTTCCCTTGGTGCTTGATGAATGAACGTCTCTCCACTTGCTAAGTTCTGAGAGATAATTGTGTGTGAAAGTCGTCCTTCACCAAGCTTGTTGGGAACACAAAGTTTCTTTTAAGTAGCAAACACCATTCCATACATATATATGGGGAGGTACTAGCTCCAACTCGGTTTTACAGTTAAAACTGCAGGAACTTCAAACCGGCACTAGGAAACAGACTGAGAATTCAGAGAAAAAGTGTCTCCTGCAACCCGTTCCCTGGGTGCTAGATGAACGAACGTCTCTCCACTTGCTCAGTTCTGAGAGATAAGTGTGTGTGAAAGCCGTCCTTCACCTAGCTTGTTGGGAACACAAAGTTTCTTTTCAGTTGCAAACTCCATTCCATACATATATATGGGGAGGTACTAGCTACAACTCGGTTTGACAGTGAAAACGGCAGGAACTTTAAACCGGCACTACGAAACAGACTGAGAATTCAGAGAAAAAGTGTCTCCTGCAACCCGTTCCCTTGGTGCTAGATGAACGAACGTCTCTCCACTTGCTCAGTTCTGAAGATAGGTGTGTGTGAAAGCCGTCCTTCACCTAGCTTGTTGGGAACACAAAGATTCTTTTCAGTTGCAAACTCCATTCCATACATATATATGGGGAGGTACTAGCTCCAACACGGTTTTACAGTGAAAACTGCAGGAACATCAAACCGGCACTAGGAAACAGACTGAGAAATCAGAGAAAAAGTGTCTCCTGCAACCCGTTCCCTTGGTGCTAGATGAACGAAAGTCTCTCCACTTGCTCAGTTCTGAGAGATAAGTGTGTGTGAAAGCCGTCCTTCACCTAGAATGTTGGGAACACAAAGTTTCTTTTCAGTTGCAAACTACGATCCATACATATATATGGGGATGTACTAGCTCCAACTCGGTTTTACAGTGAAAACTGCAGGAACTTCAAACCGGCACTAGGAAACAGACTGAGAAGCAGAGAAAAAGTGTCTCCTGCAACCGGTTCCCTTGGTGCTAGATGAATGAACGTCTCTCCACTTGCTAAGTTCTGAGAGATAATTGTGTGTGAAAGTCGTCCTTCACCTAGCTTGTTGGGAACACAAAGTTTCTTTTAAGTAGCAAACTCCATTCCATACATATATATGGGGAGGTACTAGCTCCAACTCGGTTTTACAGTGAAAACTGCAGGAACTTCTAACCGGCACTAGGAAACAGACTGAGAAGCAGAGAAAAAGTGTCTCCTGCAACCGGTTCCCTTGGTGCTGGATGAATGAACGTCTCTCCACTTGCTAAGTTCTGAGAGATAATTGTGTGTGAAAGTCTTCCTTCACCTAGCTTGTTGGGAACACAAAGTTTCTTTTAAGTAGCAAACTCCATTCCATACATATATATGGGGAGGTACTAGCTCCAACTCGGTTTTACAGTGAAAACTGCAGGAACTTCTAACCGGCACTAGGAAACAGGCTGAGAAAGCAGGGAAAAAGTGTCTCCTGCAAACCATTCCCTTGTTTCTAGATGAACGAACGTCTCTCCACTTGCTCAGTTCTGAGAGATAGGTGTGTGTGAAAGCCGTCCTTCACCTAGCTTGTTGGGAACACAAAGTTTCTTTTCAGTTGCAAACTCCATTCCATACATATATATGGGGAGGTACTAGCTCCAACTCGGTTTTACAGTGAAAACTGCAGGAACTTCAAACCGGCACTAGGAAACAGACTGAGAAAGCAGAGAAAAAGTGTCTCCTGCAACCCGTTCCCTTGGTGCTAGATAAACGAACGTCTCTCAACTTGCTCAGTTCTGAGAGATAAGTGTGTGTGAAAGCCGTCCTTCACCTAGCTTGTTGGGAACACAAAGTTTCTTTTCAGTTGCAAACTCCATTCCATACATAAATATGGGGAGGTACTAGCTCCAACTCGGTTTTACAGTGAAAACTGCAGGAACTTCAAACCGGCACTAGGAAACAGACTGAGAAAGCAGAGAAAAAGTGTCTCCTGCAACCCGTTCCCTTGGTGCTAGATAAACGAACGTCTCTCCACTTGCTCAGTTCTGAGAGATAATTGTGTGTGAAAGCCGTCCTTCACCTAGCTTGTTGGGAACACAAAGTTTCTTTTCAGTTGCAAAATCCATTCCATACATATATATGGGGAGGTACTAGCTCCAACTCGGTTTTACAGTGAAAACTGCAGGAACTTCAAACCGGCACTAGGAAACAGACTGAGAAAGCAGAGAAAAAGTGTCTCCTGCAACCCGTTCCCTGGGTTCTAGATGAACGAACGTCTCTCCACTTGCTCAGTTCTGAGAGATAAGTGTGTGTGAAAGCCGTACTTCACCTAGCTTGTTGGGAACACAAAGTTTCTTTTCAGTTGCAAACTCCATTCCATACATATATATGGGGAGTTACTAGCTCCAACTCAGTTTTACAGTGAAAAATGCAGGAACTTCAAACCGGCACTAGGAAACAGACTGAGAAAGCAGAGAAAAAGTGTCTCCTGCAACCCGTTCCCTTGGTGCTAGATGAACGAACGTCTCTCCACTTGCTCAGTTCTGAGAGATAAGTGTGTGTGAAAGCCGTCCTTCACCTAGAATGTTGGGAACACAAAGTTTCTTTTCAGTTGCAAACTACGATCCTATACATATATATGGGGAGGTACTAGCTCCAACTCGGTTTTACAGTGAAAACTGCAGGAACTTCAAACCGGCACTAGGAAACAGACTGAGAAGCAGAGAATAAGTTTCTCCTGCAACCGGTTCCCTTGGTGCTTGATGAATGAACGTCTCTCCACTTGCTAAGTTCTGAGAGATAATTGTGTGTGAAAGTCGTCCTTCACCAAGCTTGTTGGGAACACAAAGTTTCTTTTAAGTAGCAAACACCATTCCATACATATATATGGGGAGGTACTAGCTCCAACTCGGTTTTACAGTTAAAACTGCAGGAACTTCAAACCGGCACTAGGAAACAGACTGAGAATTCAGAGAAAAAGTGTCTCCTGCAACCCGTTCCCTGGGTGCTAGATGAACGAACGTCTCTCCACTTGCTCAGTTCTGAGAGATAAGTGTGTGTGAAAGCCATTCTTCACCTAGCTTGTTGGGAACACAAAGTTTCTTTTCAGTTGCAAACTACATTTCATACATATATATGGGGAGTTACTAGCTCCAACTCGGTTTTACAGTGAAAACTGCAGGAACTTCAAACCGGCACTAGGAAACAGACTGAGAAAGCAGAGAAAAAGTGTCTCCTGCAACCCGTTCCCTTGGTGCTAGATAAACGAACGTCTCTCCACTTGCTCAGTTCTGAGAGATAGGTGTGTGTGAAAGCCGTCCTTCACCTAGCTTGTTGGGAACACAAAGTTTCTTTTCAGTTGCAAACTCCATTCCATGCATATATATGGGGAGGAAGAAGCTCCAACTCGGTTTTACAGTGAAAACTGCAGGAACTTCAAACCGGCACTAGGAAACAAACTGAGAATTCAGAGAAAAAGTGTCTCCTGCAAACCGTTCCCTTGGTGCTAGATGAAAGAACGTCTCTCCACTTGCTCAGTTCTGAGAGATAAGTGTGTGTGAAAGCCGTCCTTCACCTAGCTTGTTGGGAACACAAAGTTTCTTTTCAGTTGCAAACTCCATTCCATACATATATATGGGGAGGTACTAGCTACAACTCGGTTTGACAGTGAAAACGGCAGGAACTTTTAACCGGCACTACGAAACAGACTGAGAATTCAGAGAAAAAGTGTCTCCTGCAACCCGTTCCCTTGGTGCTAGATGAACGAAAGTCTCTCCACTTGCTCAGTTCTGAGAGATAAGTGTGTGTGAAAGCCGTCCTTCACCTAGAATGTTGGGAACACAAAGTTTCTTTTCAGTTGCAAACTACGATCCATACATATATATGGGGATGTACTAGCTCCAACTCGGTTTTACAGTGAAAACTGCAGGAACTTCAAACCGGCACTAGGAAACAGACTGAGAAGCAGAGAAAAAGTGTCTCCTGCAACCGGTTCCCTTGGTGCTAGATGAATGAACGTCTCTCCACTTGCTAAGTTCTGAGAGATAATTGTGTGTGAAAGTCGTCCTTCACCTAGCTTGTTGGGAACACAAAGTTTCTTTTAAGTAGCAAACTCCATTCCATACATATATATGGGGAGGTACTAGCTCCAACTCGGTTTTACAGTGAAAACTGCAGGAACTTCTAACCGGCACTAGGAAACAGGCTGAGAAAGCAGGGAAAAAGTGTCTCCTGCAAACCATTCCCTTGTTTCTAGATGAACGAACGTCTCTCCACTTGCTCAGTTCTGAGAGATAGGTGTGTGTGAAAGCCGTCCTTCACCTAGCTTGTTGGGAACACAAAGTTTCTTTTCAGTTGCAAACTCCATTCCATACATATATATGGGGAGGTACTAGCTCCAACTCGGTTTTACAGTGAAAACTGCAGGAACTTCAAACCGGCACTAGGAAACAGACTGAGAAAGCAGAGAAAAAGTGTCTCCTGCAACCCGTTCCCTTGGTGCTAGATAAACGAACGTCTCTCAACTTGCTCAGTTCTGAGAGATAAGTGTGTGTGAAAGCCGTCCTTCACCTAGCTTGTTGGGAACACAAAGTTTCTTTTCAGTTGCAAACTCCATTTCATACATATATATGGGGAGTTACTAGCTCCAACTCGGTTTACAGTGAAAACTGCAAGAACTTCAAACCGGCACTAGGAAACAGACTGAGAAAGCAGAGAAAAAGTGTCTCCTGCATCCCGTTCCCTTGGTGCTAGATAAACGAACGTCTCTCCACTTGCTCAGTTCTGAGAGATAAGTGTGTGTGAAAGCCGTCCTTCACCTAGCTTGTTGGGAACACAAAGTTTCTTTTCAGTTGCAAACTCCATTCCATACATATATATGGGGAGGTACTAGCTCCAACTCGGTTTTACAGTGAAAACTGCAGGAACATCAAACCGGCACTAGGAAACAGACTGAGAAAGCAGAGAAAAAGTGTCTCCTGCAACCCGTTCCCTGGGTGCTAGATGAACGAACGTCTCTCCACTTGCTCAGTTCTGAGAGATAAGTGTGTGTGAAAGCCGTTCTTCACCTAGCTTGTTGGGAGCACAAAGTTTCTTTTCAGTTGCAAACTCCATTCCATACATATATATGGGTAGTTACTAGCTCCAACTCAGGTTTACAGTGAAAAATGCAGGAACTTCAAACCGGCACTAGGAAACAGACTGAGAAAGCAGAGAAAAAGTGTCTCCTGCAACCCGTTCCCTTGGTGCTAGATGAACGAAAGTCTCTCCACTTGCTCAGTTCTGAGAGATAAGTGTGTGTGAAAGCCGTCCTTCACCTAGAATGTTGGGAACACAAAGTTTCTTTTCAGTTGCAAACTACGATCCATACATATATATGGGGATGTACTAGCTCCAACTCGGTTTTACAGTGAAAACTGCAGGAACTTCAAACCGGCACTAGGAAACAGACTGAGAAGCAGAGAAAAAGTGTCTCCTGCAACCGGTTCCCTTGGTGCTGGATGAATGAACGTCTCTCCACTTGCTAAGTTCTGAGAGATAATTGTGTGTGAAAGTCTTCCTTCACCTAGCTTGTTGGGAACACAAAGTTTCTTTTAAGTAGCAAACTCCATTCCATACATATATATGTGGAGGTACTAGCTCCAACTCGGTTTTACAGTGAAAACTGCAGGAACTTCTAACCGGCACTAGGAAACAGGCTGAGAAAGCAGGGAAAAAGTGTCTCCTGCAAACCATTCCCTTGTTTCTAGATGAACGAACGTCTCTCCACTTGCTCAGTTCTGAGAGATAGGTGTGTGTGAAAGCCGTCCTTCACCTAGCTTGTTGGGAACACAAAGTTTCTTTTCAGTTGCAAACTCCATTCCATACATATATATGGGGAGGTACTAGCTCCAACTCGGTTTTACAGTGAAAACTGCAGGAACTTCAAACCGGCACTAGGAAACAGACTGAGAAAGCAGAGAAAAAGTGTCTCCTGCAACCCGTTCCTTGGTGCTAGATAAACGAACGTCTCTCAACTTGCTCAGTTCTGAGAGATAAGTGTGTGTGAAAGCCGTCCTTCACCTAGCTTGTTGGGAACACAAAGTTTCTTTTCAGTTGCAAACTCCATTCCATACATAAATATGGGGAGGTACTAGCTCCAACTCGGTTTTACAGTGAAAACTGCAGGAACTTCAAACCGGCACTAGGAAACAGACTGAGAAAGCAGAGAAAAAGTGTCTCCTGCAACCCGTTCCCTTGGTGCTAGATAAACGAACGTCTCTCCACTTGCTCAGTTCTGAGAGATAATTGTGTGTGAAAGCCGTCCTTCACCTAGCTTGTTGGGAACACAAAGTTTCTTTTCAGTTGCAAAATCCATTCCATACATATATATGGGGAGGTACTAGCTCCAACTCGGTTTTACAGTGAAAACTGCAGGAACTTCAAACCGGCACTAGGAAACAGACTGAGAAAGCAGAGAAAAAGTGTCTCCTGCAACCCGTTCCCTGGGTTCTAGATGAACGAACGTCTCTCCACTTGCTCAGTTCTGAGAGATAAGTGTGTGTGAAAGCCGTACTTCACCTAGCTTGTTGGGAACACAAAGTTTCTTTTCAGTTGCAAACTCCATTCCATACATATATATGGGGAGTTACTAGCTCCAACTCAGTTTTACAGTGAAAAATGCAGGAACTTCAAACCGGCACTAGGAAACAGACTGAGAAAGCAGAGAAAAAGTGTCTCCTGCAACCCGTTCCCTTGGTGCTAGATGAACGAACGTCTCTCCACTTGCTCAGTTCTGAGAGATAAGTGTGTGTGAAAGCCGTCCTTCACCTAGAATGTTGGGAACACAAAGTTTCTTTTCAGTTGCAAACTACGATCCTATACATATATATGGGGAGGTACTAGCTCCAACTCGGTTTTACAGTGAAAACTGCAGGAACTTCAAACCGGCACTAGGAAACAGACTGAGAAGCAGAGAATAAGTTTCTCCTGCAACCGTTTCCCTTGGTGCTTGATGAATGAACGTCTCTCCACTTGCTAAGTTCTGAGAGATAATTGTGTGTGAAAGTCGTCCTTCACCAAGCTTGTTGGGAACACAAAGTTTCTTTTAAGTAGCAAACACCATTCCATACATATATATGGGGAGGTACTAGCTCCAACTCGGTTTTACAGTTAAAACTGCAGGAACTTCAAACCGGCACTAGGAAACAGACTGAGAATTCAGAGAAAAAGTGTCTCCTGCAACCCGTTCCCTGGGTGCTAGATGAACGAACGTCTCTCCACTTGCTCAGTTCTGAGAGATAAGTGTGTGTGAAAGCCATTCTTCACCTAGCTTGTTGGGAACACAAAGTTTCTTTTCAGTTGCAAACTACATTTCATACATATATATGGGGAGTTACTAGCTCCAACTCGGTTTTACAGTGAAAACTGCAGGAACTTCAAACCGGCACTAGGAAACAGACTGAGAAAGCAGAGAAAAAGTGTCTCCTGCAACCCGTTCCCTTGGTGCTAGATAAACGAACGTCTCTCCACTTGCTCAGTTCTGAGAGATAGGTGTGTGTGAAAGCCGTCCTTCACCTAGCTTGTTGGGAACACAAAGTTTCTTTTCAGTTGCAAACTCCATTCCATGCATATATATGGGGAGGTAGAAGCTCCAACTCGGTTTTACAGTGAAAACTGCAGGAACTTCAAACCGGCACTAGGAAACAAACTGAGAATTCAGAGAAAAAGTGTCTCCTGCAAACCGTTCCCTTGGTGCTAGATGAAAGAACGTCTCTCCACTTGCTCAGTTCTGAGAGATAAGTGTGTGTGAAAGCCGTCCTTCACCTAGCTTGTTGGGAACACAAAGTTTCTTTTCAGTTGCAAACTCCATTCCATACATATATATGGGGAGGTACTAGCTACAACTCGGTTTGACAGTGAAAACGGCAGGAACTTTAAACCGGCACTACGAAACAGACTGAGAATTCAGAGAAAAAGTGTCTCCTGCAACCCGTTCCCTTGGTGCTAGATGAACGAACGTCTCTCCACTTGCTCAGTTCTGAAGATAGGTGTGTGTGAAAGCCGTCCTTCACCTAGCTTGTTGGGAACACAAAGATTCTTTTCAGTTGCAAACTCCATTCCATACATATATATGGGGAGGTACTAGCTCCAACACGGTTTTACAGTGAAAACTGCAGGAACATCAAACCGGCACTAGGAAACAGACTGAGAAATCAGAGAAAAAGTGTCTCCTGCAACCCGTTCCCTTGGTGCTAGATGAACGAAAGTCTCTCCACTTGCTCAGTTCTGAGAGATAAGTGTGTGTGAAAGCCGTCCTTCACCTAGAATGTTGGGAACACAAAGTTTCTTTTCAGTTGCAAACTACGATCCATACATATATATGGGGATGTACTAGCTCCAACTCGGTTTTACAGTGAAAACTGCAGGAACTTCAAACCGGCACTAGGAAACAGACTGAGAAGCAGAGAAAAAGTGTCTCCTGCAACCGGTTCCCTTGGTGCTAGATGAATGAACGTCTCTCCACTTGCTAAGTTCTGAGAGATAATTGTGTGTGAAAGTCGTCCTTCACCTAGCTTGTTGGGAACACAAAGTTTCTTTTAAGTAGCAAACTCCATTCCATACATATATATGGGGAGGTACTAGCTCCAACTCGGTTTTACAGTGAAAACTGCAGGAACTTCTAACCGGCACTAGGAAACAGGCTGAGAAAGCAGGGAAAAAGTGTCTCCTGCAAACCATTCCCTTGTTTCTAGATGAACGAACGTCTCTCCACTTGCTCAGTTCTGAGAGATAAGTGTGTGTGAAAGCCGTCCTTCACCTAGCTTGTTGGGAACACAAAGTTTCTTTTCAGTTGCAAACTCCATTCCATACATATATATGGGGAGGTACTAGCTCCAACTCGGTTTTACAGTGAAAACTGCAGGAACTTCAAACCGGCACTAGGAAACAGACTGAGAAAGCAGAGAAAAAGTGTCTCCTGCAACCCGTTCCCTTGGTGCTAGATAAACGAACGTCTCTCAACTTGCTCAGTTCTGAGAGATAAGTGTGTGTGAAAGCCGTCCTTCACCTAGCTTGTTGGGAACACAAAGTTTCTTTTCAGTTGCAAACTCCATTCCATACATATATATGGGGAGGTACTAGCTCCAACACGGTTTTACAGTGAAAACTGCAGGTACTTCAAACCGGCACTAGGAAACAGACTGAGAAAGCAGAGAAAAATTGTCTCCTGCAACCCGTTCCCTTGGTGCTAGATAAACGAACGTCTCTCCACTTGCTCAGTTCTGAGAGATAAGTGTGTGTGAAAGCCGTCCTTCACCTAGCTTGTTGGGAACACAAAGTTTCTTTTCAGTTGCAAAATCCATTCCATACATATATATGGGGAGGTACTAGCTCCAACTCGGTTTTACAGTGAAAACTGCAGGAACTTCAAACCGGCACTAGGAAACAGACTGAGAAAGCAGAGAAAAAGTGTCTCCTGCAACCCGTTCCCTGGGTTCTAGATGAACGAACGTCTCTCCACTTGCTCAGTTCTGAGAGATAAGTGTGTGTGAAAGCCGTACTTCACCTAGCTTGTTGGGAACACAAAGTTTCTTTTCAGTTGCAAACTCCATTCCATACATATATATGGGGAGTTACTAGCTCCAACTCAGTTTTACAGTGAAAAATGCAGGAACTTCAAACCGGCACTAGGAAACAGACTGAGAAAGCAGAGAAAAAGTGTCTCCTGCAACCCGTTCCCTTGGTGCTAGATGAACGAACGTCTCTCCACTTGCTCAGTTCTGAGAGATAAGTGTGTGTGAAAGCCGTCCTTCACCTAGAATGTTGGGAACACAAAGTTTCTTTTCAGTTGCAAACTACGATCCTATACATATATATGGGGAGGTACTAGCTCCAACTCGGTTTTACAGTGAAAACTGCAGGAACTTCAAACCGGCACTAGGAAACAGACTGAGAAGCAGAGAATAAGTTTCTCCTGCAACCGGTTCCCTTGGTGCTAGATGAATGAACGTCTCTCCACTTGCTAAGTTCTGAGAGATAATTGTGTGTGAAAGTCGTCCTTCACCAAGCTTGTTGGGAACACAAAGTTTCTTTTAAGTAGCAAACACCATTCCATACATATATATGGGGAGGTACTAGCTCCAACTCGGTTTTACAGTGAAAACTGCAGGAACTTCAAACCGGCACTAGGAAACAGACTGAGAATTCAGAGAAAAAGTGTCTCCTGCAACCCGTTCCCTGGGTGCTAGATGAACGAACGTCTCTCCACTTGCTCAGTTCTGAGAGATAAGTGTGTGTGAAAGCCATTCTTCACCTAGCTTGTTGGGAACACAAAGTTTCTTTTCAGTTGCAAACTACATTTCATACATATATATGGGGAGTTACTAGCTCCAACTCGGTTTTACAGTGAAAACTGCAGGAACTTCAAACCGGCACTAGGAAACAGACTGAGAAAGCAGAGAAAAAGTGTCTCCTGCAACCCGTTCCCTTGGTGCTAGATAAACGAACGTCTCTCCACTTGCTCAGTTCTGAGAGATAGGTGTGTGTGAAAGCCGTCCTTCACCTAGCTTGTTGGGAACACAAAGTTTCTTTTCAGTTGCAAACTCCATTCCATGCATATATATGGGGAGGTAGAAACTCCAACTCGGTTTTACAGTGAAAACTGCAGGAACTTCAAACCGGCACTAGGAAACAAACTGAGAATTCAGAGAAAAAGTGTCTCCTGCAACCCGTTCCCTTGGTGCTAGATGAAAGAACGTCTCTCCACTTGCTCAGTTCTGAGAGATAAGTGTGTGTGAAAGCCGTCCTTCACCTAGCTTGTTGGGAACACAAAGTTTCTTTTCAGTTGCAAACTCCATTCCATACATATATATGGGGAGGTACTAGCTACAACTCGGTTTGACAGTGAAAACGGCAGGAACTTTAAACCGGCACTACGAAACAGACGGAGAATTCAGAGAAAAAGTGTCTCCTGCAACCCGTTCCCTTGGTGCTAGATGAACGAACGTCTCTCCACTTGCTCAGTTCTGAAGATAGGTGTGTGTGAAAGCCGTCCTTCACCTAGCTTGTTGGGAACACAAAGATTCTTTTCAGTTGCAAACTCCATTCCATACATATATATGGGGAGGTACTAGCTCCAACACGGTTTTACAGTGAAAACTGCAGGAACTTCAAACCGGCACTAGGAAACAGACTGTGAAAGCAGAGAAAAAGTGTCTCCTGCAACCCGTTCCCTGGGTGCTAGATGAACGAACGTCTCTCCACTTGCTCAGTTCTGAGAGATAAGTGTGTGTGAAAGCCGTCCTTCACCTAGCTTGTTGGGAACACAAAGTTTCTTTTCAGTTGCAAACTCCATTTCATACATATATATGGGGAGTTACTAGCTCCAACTCGGTTTTACAGTGAAAACTGCAGGAACTTCAAACCGGCACTAGGAAACAGACTGAGAAAGCAGAGAAAAAGTGTCTCCTGCAACCCGTTCCCTTGGTGTTAGATAAACGAACGTCTCTCAACTTGCTCAGTTCTGAGAGATAAGTGTGTGTGAAAGCCGCCCTTCACCTAGCTTGTTGGGAACACAAAGTTTCTTTTCAGTTGCAAACTCCATTCCATACATATATATGGGGAGGTACTAGCTCCAACTCGGTTTCACTTTGAAAACTGCAGGAACTTCAAACAGGCACTAGGAAACAGACTGAGAAAGCAGAGAAAAAGTGTCTCCTGCAACCCGTTCCCTTGGTGCTAGATAAACGAACGTCTCTCCACTTGCTCAGTTCTGAGAGATAAGTGTGTGTGAAAGCCGTCCTTCACCTAGCTTGTTGGGAACACAAAGTTTCTTTTCAGTTGCAAACTCCATTTCATACATATATATGGGGAGTTACTAGCTCCAACTCGGTTTTACAGTGAAAACTGCAGGAACTTCAAACCGGCACTAGGAAACAGACTGAGAAAGCAGAGAAAAAGTGTCTCCTGCAACCCGTTCCCTTGGTGCTAGATGAACGAACGTCTCTCCACTTGCTCAGTTCAGAGAGATAAGTGTGTGTGAAAGCCGTCCTTCACCTAGCTTGTTGGGAACACAAAGTTTCTTTTCAGTTGCAAACTGCATTCCATACATATATATGGGGAGGTACTAGCTCCAACTCGGTTTTACAGTGAAAACTGCAGGAACTTCAAACCGGCACTAGGAAACAGACTGAGAAGCAGAGAATAAGTTTCTCCTGCAACCGTTTCCCTTGGTGCTTGATGAATGAACGTCTCTCCACTTGCTAAGTTCTGAGAGATAATTGTGTGTGAAAGTCGTCCTTCACCAAGCTTGTTGGGAACACAAAGTTTCTTTTAAGTAGCAAACACCATTCCATACATATATATGGGGAGGTACTAGCTCCAACTCGGTTTTACAGTTAAAACTGCAGGAACTTCAAACCGGCACTAGGAAACAGACTGAGAATTCAGAGAAAAAGTGTCTCCTGCAACCCGTTCCCTGGGTGCTAGATGAACGAACGTCTCTCCACTTGCTCAGTTCTGAGAGATAAGTGTGTGTGAAAGCCATTCTTCACCTAGCTTGTTGGGAACACAAAGTTTCTTTTCAGTTGCAAACTACATTTCATACATATATATGGGGAGTTACTAGCTCCAACTCGGTTTTACAGTGAAAACTGCAGGAACTTCAAACCGGCACTAGGAAACAGACTGAGAAAGCAGAGAAAAAGTGTCTCCTGCAACCCGTTCCCTTGGTGCTAGATAAACGAACGTCTCTCCACTTGCTCAGTTCTGAGAGATAGGTGTGTGTGAAAGCCGTCCTTCACCTAGCTTGTTGGGAACACAAAGTTTCTTT
This sequence comes from Camelus bactrianus, assembly GCF_048773025.1. Classification (NCBI taxonomy): domain Eukaryota; kingdom Metazoa; phylum Chordata; class Mammalia; order Artiodactyla; family Camelidae; genus Camelus; species Camelus bactrianus. The sequence continues at coordinate 135,208,187 of NC_133539.1, read as the reverse complement.
TCAGTTGCAAACTCCATTCCATGCATATATATGGGGAGGTAGAAGCTCCAACTCGGTTTTACAGTGAAAACTGCAGGAACTTCAAACCGGCACTAGGAAACAAACTGAGAATTCAGAGAAAAAGTGTCTCCTGCAAACCGTTCCCTTGGTGCTAGATGAAAGAACGTCTCTCCACTTGCTCAGTTCTGAGAGATAAGTGTGTGTGAAAGCCGTCCTTCACCTAGCTTGTTGGGAACACAAAGTTTCTTTTCAGTTGCAAACTCCATTCCATACATATATATGGGGAGGTACTAGCTACAACTCGGTTTGACAGTGAAAACGGCAGGAACTTTAAACCGGCACTACGAAACAGACTGAGAATTCAGAGAAAAAGTGTCTCCTGCAACCCGTTCCCTTGGTGCTAGATGAACGAACGTCTCTCCACTTGCTCAGTTCTGAAGATAGGTGTGTGTGAAAGCCGTCCTTCACCTAGCTTGTTGGGAACACAAAGATTCTTTTCAGTTGCAAACTCCATTCCATACATATATATGGGGAGGTACTAGCTCCAACACGGTTTTACAGTGAAAACTGCAGGAACATCAAACCGGCACTAGGAAACAGACTGAGAAATCAGAGAAAAAGTGTCTCCTGCAACCCGTTCCCTTGGTGCTAGATGAACGAAAGTCTCTCCACTTGCTCAGTTCTGAGAGATAAGTGTGTGTGAAAGCCGTCCTTCACCTAGAATGTTGGGAACACAAAGTTTCTTTTCAGTTGCAAACTACGATCCATACATATATATGGGGATGTACTAGCTCCAACTCGGTTTTACAGTGAAAACTGCAGGAACTTCAAACCGGCACTAGGAAACAGACTGAGAAGCAGAGAAAAAGTGTCTCCTGCAACCGGTTCCCTTGGTGCTAGATGAATGAACGTCTCTCCACTTGCTAAGTTCTGAGAGATAATTGTGTGTGAAAGTCGTCCTTCACCTAGCTTGTTGGGAACACAAAGTTTCTTTTAAGTAGCAAACTCCATTCCATACATATATATGGGGAGGTACTAGCTCCAACTCGGTTTTACAGTGAAAACTGCAGGAACTTCTAACCGGCACTAGGAAACAGGCTGAGAAAGCAGGGAAAAAGTGTCTCCTGCAAACCATTCCCTTGTTTCTAGATGAACGAACGTCTCTCCACTTGCTCAGTTCTGAGAGATAAGTGTGTGTGAAAGCCGTCCTTCACCTAGCTTGTTGGGAACACAAAGTTTCTTTTCAGTTGCAAACTCCATTCCATACATATATATGGGGAGGTACTAGCTCCAACTCGGTTTTACAGTGAAAACTGCAGGAACTTCAAACCGGCACTAGGAAACAGACTGAGAAAGCAGAGAAAAAGTGTCTCCTGCAACCCGTTCCCTTGGTGCTAGATAAACGAACGTCTCTCAACTTGCTCAGTTCTGAGAGATAAGTGTGTGTGAAAGCCGTCCTTCACCTAGCTTGTTGGGAACACAAAGTTTCTTTTCAGTTGCAAACTCCATTCCATACATATATATGGGGAGGTACTAGCTCCAACACGGTTTTACAGTGAAAACTGCAGGTACTTCAAACCGGCACTAGGAAACAGACTGAGAAAGCAGAGAAAAATTGTCTCCTGCAACCCGTTCCCTTGGTGCTAGATAAACGAACGTCTCTCCACTTGCTCAGTTCTGAGAGATAAGTGTGTGTGAAAGCCGTCCTTCACCTAGCTTGTTGGGAACACAAAGTTTCTTTTCAGTTGCAAAATCCATTCCATACATATATATGGGGAGGTACTAGCTCCAACTCGGTTTTACAGTGAAAACTGCAGGAACTTCAAACCGGCACTAGGAAACAGACTGAGAAAGCAGAGAAAAAGTGTCTCCTGCAACCCGTTCCCTGGGTTCTAGATGAACGAACGTCTCTCCACTTGCTCAGTTCTGAGAGATAAGTGTGTGTGAAAGCCGTACTTCACCTAGCTTGTTGGGAACACAAAGTTTCTTTTCAGTTGCAAACTCCATTCCATACATATATATGGGGAGTTACTAGCTCCAACTCAGTTTTACAGTGAAAAATGCAGGAACTTCAAACCGGCACTAGGAAACAGACTGAGAAAGCAGAGAAAAAGTGTCTCCTGCAACCCGTTCCCTTGGTGCTAGATGAACGAACGTCTCTCCACTTGCTCAGTTCTGAGAGATAAGTGTGTGTGAAAGCCGTCCTTCACCTAGAATGTTGGGAACACAAAGTTTCTTTTCAGTTGCAAACTACGATCCTATACATATATATGGGGAGGTACTAGCTCCAACTCGGTTTTACAGTGAAAACTGCAGGAACTTCAAACCGGCACTAGGAAACAGACTGAGAAGCAGAGAATAAGTTTCTCCTGCAACCGGTTCCCTTGGTGCTAGATGAATGAACGTCTCTCCACTTGCTAAGTTCTGAGAGATAATTGTGTGTGAAAGTCGTCCTTCACCAAGCTTGTTGGGAACACAAAGTTTCTTTTAAGTAGCAAACACCATTCCATACATATATATGGGGAGGTACTAGCTCCAACTCGGTTTTACAGTGAAAACTGCAGGAACTTCAAACCGGCACTAGGAAACAGACTGAGAATTCAGAGAAAAAGTGTCTCCTGCAACCCGTTCCCTGGGTGCTAGATGAACGAACGTCTCTCCACTTGCTCAGTTCTGAGAGATAAGTGTGTGTGAAAGCCATTCTTCACCTAGCTTGTTGGGAACACAAAGTTTCTTTTCAGTTGCAAACTACATTTCATACATATATATGGGGAGTTACTAGCTCCAACTCGGTTTTACAGTGAAAACTGCAGGAACTTCAAACCGGCACTAGGAAACAGACTGAGAAAGCAGAGAAAAAGTGTCTCCTGCAACCCGTTCCCTTGGTGCTAGATAAACGAACGTCTCTCCACTTGCTCAGTTCTGAGAGATAGGTGTGTGTGAAAGCCGTCCTTCACCTAGCTTGTTGGGAACACAAAGTTTCTTTTCAGTTGCAAACTCCATTCCATGCATATATATGGGGAGGTAGAAACTCCAACTCGGTTTTACAGTGAAAACTGCAGGAACTTCAAACCGGCACTAGGAAACAAACTGAGAATTCAGAGAAAAAGTGTCTCCTGCAACCCGTTCCCTTGGTGCTAGATGAAAGAACGTCTCTCCACTTGCTCAGTTCTGAGAGATAAGTGTGTGTGAAAGCCGTCCTTCACCTAGCTTGTTGGGAACACAAAGTTTCTTTTCAGTTGCAAACTCCATTCCATACATATATATGGGGAGGTACTAGCTACAACTCGGTTTGACAGTGAAAACGGCAGGAACTTTAAACCGGCACTACGAAACAGACGGAGAATTCAGAGAAAAAGTGTCTCCTGCAACCCGTTCCCTTGGTGCTAGATGAACGAACGTCTCTCCACTTGCTCAGTTCTGAAGATAGGTGTGTGTGAAAGCCGTCCTTCACCTAGCTTGTTGGGAACACAAAGATTCTTTTCAGTTGCAAACTCCATTCCATACATATATATGGGGAGGTACTAGCTCCAACACGGTTTTACAGTGAAAACTGCAGGAACTTCAAACCGGCACTAGGAAACAGACTGTGAAAGCAGAGAAAAAGTGTCTCCTGCAACCCGTTCCCTGGGTGCTAGATGAACGAACGTCTCTCCACTTGCTCAGTTCTGAGAGATAAGTGTGTGTGAAAGCCGTCCTTCACCTAGCTTGTTGGGAACACAAAGTTTCTTTTCAGTTGCAAACTCCATTTCATACATATATATGGGGAGTTACTAGCTCCAACTCGGTTTTACAGTGAAAACTGCAGGAACTTCAAACCGGCACTAGGAAACAGACTGAGAAAGCAGAGAAAAAGTGTCTCCTGCAACCCGTTCCCTTGGTGTTAGATAAACGAACGTCTCTCAACTTGCTCAGTTCTGAGAGATAAGTGTGTGTGAAAGCCGCCCTTCACCTAGCTTGTTGGGAACACAAAGTTTCTTTTCAGTTGCAAACTCCATTCCATACATATATATGGGGAGGTACTAGCTCCAACTCGGTTTCACTTTGAAAACTGCAGGAACTTCAAACAGGCACTAGGAAACAGACTGAGAAAGCAGAGAAAAAGTGTCTCCTGCAACCCGTTCCCTTGGTGCTAGATAAACGAACGTCTCTCCACTTGCTCAGTTCTGAGAGATAAGTGTGTGTGAAAGCCGTCCTTCACCTAGCTTGTTGGGAACACAAAGTTTCTTTTCAGTTGCAAACTCCATTTCATACATATATATGGGGAGTTACTAGCTCCAACTCGGTTTTACAGTGAAAACTGCAGGAACTTCAAACCGGCACTAGGAAACAGACTGAGAAAGCAGAGAAAAAGTGTCTCCTGCAACCCGTTCCCTTGGTGCTAGATGAACGAACGTCTCTCCACTTGCTCAGTTCAGAGAGATAAGTGTGTGTGAAAGCCGTCCTTCACCTAGCTTGTTGGGAACACAAAGTTTCTTTTCAGTTGCAAACTGCATTCCATACATATATATGGGGAGGTACTAGCTCCAACTCGGTTTTACAGTGAAAACTGCAGGAACTTCAAACCGGCACTAGGAAACAGACTGAGAAAGCAGAGAAAAAGTGTCTCCTGCAACCCGTTCCCTTGGTGCTAGATGAAAGAACGTCTCTCCACTTGCTCAGTTCTGAGAGATAAGTGTGTGTGAAAGCCGTCCTTCACCTAGCTTGTTGGGAACACAAAGTTTCTTTTCAGTTGCAAACTCCATTCCATACTTATATATGGGGAGGTACTAGCTACAACTCGGTTTGACAGTGAAAACTGCAGGAACTTTAAACCGGCACTACTAAACAGACTGAGAAAGCAGAGAAAAAGTGTCTCCTGCAAACCGTTCCCTTGGTGCTAGATGAACGAACGTCTCTCCACTTGCTCAGTTCTGAGAGATAAGTGTGTGTGAAAGCCGTCCTTCACCTAGAATGTTGGGAACACAAAGTTTCTTTTCAGTTGCAAACTCCGATCCATACATATATATGGGGAGGTACAAGCTCCAACTCGGTTTTACAGTGAAAACTGCAGGAACTTCAAACCGGCACTAGGAAACAGACTGAGAAAACAGAGAAAAAGTGTCTCCTGCAACCCGTTCCCTTGGTGCTAGATGAAAGAACGTCTCTCCACTTGCTCAGTTCTGAGAGATAATTGTGTGTGAAAGCCGTCCTTCACCTAGCTTGTTGGGAACACAAAGTTTCTTTTCAGTTGCAAACTCCATTCCATACTTATATATGGGGAGGTACTAGCTACAACTCGGTTTGACAGTGAAAACTGCAGGAACTTCAAACCGGCACTAGGAAACAGACTGAGAAAGCAGAGAAAAAGTGTCTCCTGCAACCCGTTCCCTTGGTGCTAGATGAACGATAGTCTCTCCACTTGCTCAGTTCTGAGAGATAAGTGTGTGTTAAAGCCGTCCTTCACCTAGCTTGTTGGGAACACAAAGTTTCTTTTCAGTTGCAAACTCCATTGCATACATATATATGGGGAGGTACTAGCTCCAACTCGGTTTTACTGTGAAAACTGCAGGAACTTCAAAATGGCACTAGGAAACAGACTGAGAAAGCAGAGAAAAAGTGTCTCCTGCAACCCGTTCCCTTGGTGCTAGATGAAAGAACGTCTCTCCACTTGCTAAGTTCTGAGAGATAAGTGTGTGTGAAAGCCGTCCTTCACCTAGCTTGTTGGGAACACAAAGTTTCTTTTCAGTTGCAAACTCCATTCCAAACTTATATATGGGGAGGTACTAGCTACAACTCGGTTTAACAGTGAAAACTGCAGGAACTTTAAACCGGCACTAGGAATCCGACTGAGAAAGCAGAGAAAAAGTGTCCCCTGCAACCGGTTCCCTTGGTGCTAGATGAACGAACGTCTCTCCACTTGCTCAGTTCTGAGAGATAAGTGTGTGTGAAAGCCGTCCTTCACCTAGAATGTTGGGAACACAAAGTTTCTTTTCAGTTTCAAACTCCGATCCATACATATATATGGGGAGGTACTAGCTCCAACTCGGTTTTACAGTGAAAACTGAGGGAACTTCAAACCGGCACTAGGAAACAGACTGAGAAAGCAGAGAAAAAGTGTCTGCTGCAACCCGTTCCCTTGGTGCTAGATGAACGAACGTCTCACCACTTGCTCAGTTCTGAGAGTTTAGTGTGTGTGAAAGGGGTCCTTCACGTAGCTTGTTGGAAACACAAAGTTTCTTTTCATTTGCAAACTCCATTCCATACATATATATTGGGAAGTACTAGATCAAACTCGGTTTTACATTGAAATCTGCAGGAACTTCAAACCGGCAATAGGAAACAGACTGAGAAAGCAGAGAAAAAGTGTCTCCTGCAACCCGTTCCCTGGGTGCTAGATGAACGAACGTCTCTCAACTTGCTCAGTTCTGAGAGATAAGTGTGTGTGAAAGCCGCCCTTCACCTAGCTTGTTGGGAACACAAAGTTTCTTTTCAGTTGCAAACTCCATTCCATACATATATATGGGGAGTTACTAGCTCCAACTCGGTTTTACAATGAAAACTGCAGGAACTTCAAACCGGCACTAGGAAACAGACTGAGAAAGCAGAGAAAAAGTGTCTCCTGCAACCCGTTCCCTTGGTGCTAGATAAACGAACGTCTCTCAACTTGCTCAGTTCTGAGAGATATGTGTGTGTGAAAGCCGTCCTTCACCTAGCTTGTTGGGAACACAAAGTTTCTTTTCAGTTGCAAACTCCATTCCATACATATATATGGGGAGGTACTAGCTCCAACTCGGTTTTACAGTGAAAACTGCAGGAACTTCAAACCGGCACTAGGAAACAGACTGAGAAGCAGAGAAAAAGTGTCTCCTGCAACCGGTTCCATTGGTGCTAGATGAATGAAAGTCTCTCCACTTGCTAAGTTCTCAGAGATAATTGTGTGTGAAAGCCGTCCTTCACCTAGCTTGTTGGGAACACAAAGTTTCTTTTAAGTTGCAAACTCCATTCCATACATATATATGGGGAGGTACTAGCTCCAACTCGGTTTTACAGTGAAAACTGCAGGAACTTCAAACCGGCACTAGGAAACAGACTGAGAAAGCAGAGAAAAAGTGTCTCCTGCAACCCGTTCCCTTGGTGCTAGATGAACGAACGTCTCACCACTTGCTCAGTTCCGAGAGATTAGTGTGTGTGAAATCCGTAATTAACCTATCTTGTTGGGAACACAAAGTTTCTTTTCAGTTGCAAACTCCATTCCATACATATATATGGGGAGGTACTAGCTCCAACTCGGTTTTACAGTGAAAATTGCAGGAACATCAAAACGGCACTAGGAAACCGGCTGAGAAAACAGAGAAAAAGTGTCTCCTGCAACCCGTTCCCTTGGTGCTAGATGAACGAACGTCTCTCCACTTGCTCATTTCTGAGAGATAAGTGTGTGTGAAAGCCGTCCTTCACCTAGCTTGTTGGGAACACAAAGTTTCTTTTCAGTTGCAAACTCCATTCCATACATATATATGGGGAGGTACAAGCTCCAACTCGGTTTTACAGTGAAAACTGCAGGAACTTCAAACCGGCACTAGGAAACAGACTGAGAAAGCAGAGAAAAAGTGTCTCCTGCAACCCGTTCCCTTGGTGCTAGATGAAAGAACGTCTCTCCACTTTCTCAGTTCTGAGAGTTAAGTGTGTGTGAAAGCCGTCCTTCACCTAGCTTGTTGGGAACACAAAGTTTCTTTTCAGTTGCAAACTCTGATCCATACGTATATATGGGGAGGTACTAGCTCCAACTCGGTTTTACAGTGAAAACTGCAGGAACATCAAACCGGCACTAGGAAACAGACTGAGAAAGCAGAGAAAAAGTGTCTGCTGCATCACGTTCCCTTGGTGCTAGATGAACGAACGTCTCACCACTTGCTCAGTTCTGAGAGATTAGTGTGTGTGAAAGCCGTCCTTCACCTAGCTTGTTGGGAACACAAAGTTTCTTTTCAGTTGCAAACTCCATTCCATACATATATATGGGGAGTTACTAGCTCCAAATCTGTTTTACAGTGAAAACTGCAGGAACTTCAAACCGGCACTAGGAAACTGACTGAGAAAGCAGAGAAAAAGTGTCTCCTGCAACCCGTTCCCTTGGTGCTAGATAAACGAACGTCTCTCCACTTGCTCAGTCCTGAGAGATAAGTGTGTGTGAAAGCCGTCCTTCACCTAGCTTGTTGGGAACACAAAGTTTCTTTTCAGTTGCAAAGTCCGTTCCATACATATATATGGGGAGGTACTAGCTCCAACTCGGTTTTACAGTGAAAACTGCAGGAACTTCAAACCGGCACTAGGAAACAGACTGAGAAAGCAGAGAAAAAGTGTCTGCTGCAACCCGTTCCCTTGGTGCTAGATGAACGAACGTCTCACCACTTGCTCAGTTCTGAGAGATTAGTGTGTGTGAAAGCCGTCCTTCACCTAGCTTGTTGGGAACACAAAGTTTCTTTTCAGTTGCAAACTCCATTCCATACATATATATGGGGAGTTACTAGCTCCAACTCGGTTTTACAGTGAAAACTGCAGGAACTTCAAACCGGCACTAGGAAACAGACTGAGAAAGCAGAGAAAAAGTGTCTCCTGCAACCCGTTCCCTTGGTGCTAGATAAACGAACGTCTCTCCACTTGCTCAGTTCTGAGAGATAAGTGTGTGTGAAAGCCGTCCTTCACCTAGCTTGTTGGGAACACAAAGTTTCTTTTCAGTTGCAAAGTCCATTCCATACATATATATGGGGAGGTACTAGCTCCAACTCGGTTTTACAGTGAAAACTGCAGGAATTTCAAACCGGCACTAGGAAACAGACTGAGAAAGCAGAGAAAAAGTGACTCCTGCAACCCGTTCCCTTGGTGCTAGATCAATGAACGTCTCTCCACTTGCTAAGTTCTGAGAGATAATTGTGTGTGAAAGCCGTCCTTCACCTAGCTTGTTGGGAACACAAAGTTTCTTTTAAGTTGCAAACTCCATTCCATACATATATATGGGGAGGTACTAGCTCCAACTCGGTTTTACAGTGAAAACTGCAGGAACTTCAAACCGGCACTAGAAAACAGACTGAGAAAGCAGAGAAAAAGTGTCTCCTGCAACCAGTTCCCTTGGTGCTAGATGAACGAACGTCTCACCACTTGCTCAGTTCCGAGAGATTAGAGTGTGTGAAATCCGTCCTTCACCTATCTTGTTGGGAACACAAAGTTTCTTTTCAGTTGCAAACTCCATTCCATACATATATATGGGGAGGAACTAGCTCCAACTCGGTTTTACAGTGAAAACTTCAGGAACATCAAACCGGCACTAGGAAACAGACTGAGAAAACAGAGAAAAAGTGTCTCCTGCAACCCGTTCCCTGGGTGCTAGATGAACGAACGTCTCTCCACTTGCTCAGTTCTGAGAGATAAGTGTGTGTGAAAGCCGTTCTTCACCTAGCTTGTTGGGAACACAAAGTTTCTTTTCAGTTGCAAACTCCATTCCATACATATATATGGGGAGGTACTAGCTCCAACTCGGTTTTACAGTGAAAACTGCAGGAACATCAAACCGGCACTAGGAAACAGACTGAGAAAACAGAGGAAAAGTGTCTCCTGCAACCCGTTCCCTGGGTGCTAGATGAACGAACGTCTCTCCACTTGCTCAGTTCTGAGAGATAAGTGTGTGTGAAAGCCGTTCTTCACCTAGCTTGTTGGGAACACAAAGTTTCTTTTCAGTTGCAAACTCCATTTCATACATATATATGGGGAGTTACTAGCTCCAACTCGGTTTTACAGTGAAAACTGCAGGAACTTCAAACCGGCACTAGGAAACAGACTGAGAAAGCAGAGAAAAAGTGTCTCCTGCAACCCGTTCCCTTGGTGCCAGATAAACGAAAGTCTCTCAACTTGCTCAGTTCTGAGAGATAAGTGTGTGTGAAAGCCGTCCTTCACCTAGCTTGTTGGGAACACAAAGATTCTTTTCAGTTGCAAACTCCAATCCATATATATATATGGGGAGGTACAAGCTCCAACTCGGTTTTACAGTGAAAACTGCAGGAACTTCAAACCGGCACTAGGAAACAGACTGAGAATGCAGAGAAAAAGTGTCTCCTGCAACCCGTTCCCTTGGTGCTAGATGAAAGAACGTCTCTCCACTTGTTCAGTTCTGAGAGATAAGTGTGTGTGAAAGCCGTCCTTCACCTAGCTTGTTGGGAACACAAAGTTTCTTTTCAGTTGCAAACTCCATTCCATACTTATATATGGGGAGGTACTAGCTACAACTCGGTTTGACAGTGAAAACTGCAGGAACTTTAAACCGGCACTAGGACACAGACTGAGAAAGCAGAGAAAAAGTGTCTCCTGCAAACCGTTCCCTTGGTGCTAGATGAACGAACGTCTCTCCACTTGCTCAGTTCTGAGAGATAAGTGTGTGTGAAAGCCGTCCTTCACCTAGAATGTTGGGAACACAAAGTTTCTTTTCAGTTGCAAACTCCGATCCATACATATATATGGGGAGGTACTAGCTCCATCTCGGTTTTACAGTGAAAACTGCAGGAACTTCAAACCGGCACTAGGAAACAGACTGAGAAAGCAGAGAAAAAGTGTCTGCTGCAACCCGTTCCCTTGGTGCTAGATGAACGAACGTCTCACCACTTGCTCAGTTCTGAGAGATTAGTGTGTGTGAAAGCCGTCCTTCACCTAGCTTGTTGGGAACACAAAGTTTCTTTTCAGTTGCAAACTCCATTCCATACATATATATGGGGAGGTACTAGATCAAACTCGGTTTTACAGTGAAAACTGCAGGAACTTCAAACCGGCACTAGGAAACAGACTGAGAAAGCAGAGAAAAAGTGTCTCCTGCAACCCGTTCCCTGGGTGCTAGATGAACGAACGTCTCTCCACTTGCTCAGTTCTGAGAGATAAGTGTGTGTGAAAGCCGTTCTTCACCTAGCTTGTTGGGAACACAAAGTTTCTTTTCAGTTGCAAACTCCATTCCATACATATATATGGGGAGTTACTAGCTCCAACTCGGTTTTACAGTGAAAACTGCAGGAACTTCAAACCGGCACTAGGAAACAGACTGAGAAAGCAGAGAAAAAGTGTCTCCTGCAACCCGTTCCCTTCGTGCTAGATAAACGAACGTCTCTCCACTTGCTCAGTTCTGAGAGATAAGTGTGTGTGAAAGCCGTCCTTCACCTAGCTTGTTGGGAACACAAAGTTTCTTTTCAGTTGCAAACTCCATTCCATACATATATATGGGGAGGTACTAGCTCCAACTCGGTTTTACAGTGAAAACTGCAGGAACTTCAAACCGGCACTAGGAAACAGACTGAGAAGCAGAGAAAAAGTGTCTCCTGCAACCGGTTCCCTTGGTGCTAGATGAATGAACGTCTCTCCACTTGCTAAGATCTGAGAGATAATTGTGTGTGAAAGCCGTCCTTCACCTAACTTGTTGGGAACACAAAGTTTCTTTTAAGTTGCAAACTCCATTCCATACATATATATGGGGAGGTACTAGCTCCAACTCGGTTTTACAGTGAAAACTGCAGGAACTTCAAACCGGCACTAGGAAACAGACTGAGAAAGCAGAGAAAAAGTGTCTCCTGCAACCCCTTCCCTTGGTGCTAGATGAACGAACGTCTCACCACTTGCTCAGTTCTGAGAGATTAGTGTGTGTGAAAGCCGTCCTTCACCTATCTTGTTGGGAACACAAAGTTTCTTTTCAGTTGCAAACTCCATTCCATACATATATATGGGGAGGTACTAGCTCCAACTCGGTTTTACAGTGAAAACTGCAGGAACATCAAAACGGCACTAGGAAACAGACTGAGAAAACAGAGAAAAAGTGTCTCCTGCAACCCGTTCCCTGGGTGCTAGATGAACGAACGTCTCTCCACTTGCTCAGTTCTGAGAGATAAGTGTGTGTGAAAGCCGTTCTTTACCTAGCTTGTTGGGAACACAAAGTTTCTTTTCAGTTGCAAACTCCATTCCATACATATATATGGGGAGGTACTAGCTCCAACTCGGTTTTACAGTGAAAACTGCAGGAACATCAAACCGGCACTAGGAAACAGACTGAGAAAACAAAGAAAAAGTGTCTCCTGCAACCCGTTCCCTGGGTGCTAGATGAACGAACGTCTCTCCACTTGCTCAGTTCTGAGAGATAAGTGTGTGTGAAAGCCGTTCTTCACCTAGCTTGTTGGGAACACAAAGTTTCTTTTCAGTTGCAAACTCCATTCCATACATATATATGGGGAGTTACTAGCTCCAACTCGGTTTTACAGTGAAAACTGCAGGAACTTCAAACCGGCACTAGGAAACAGACTGAGAAAACAGAGAAAAAGTGTCTCCTGCAACCCGTTCCCTTGGTGCTAGATAAACGAACGTCTCTCCACTTGCTCAGTTCTGAGAGATAAGTGTGTGTGAAAGCCGTCCTTCAACTAGCTTGTTATGAACACAAAGTTTCTTTTCAGTTGCAAACTCCATTCCATACATATATATGGGGAGGTACTAGCTCCAACTCGGTTTTACAGTGAAAACTGCAGGAACTTCAAACCGGCACTAGGAAACAGACTGAGAAAGCAGAGAAAATGTGTCTCCTGCAACCCGTTCCCTTGGTGCTAGATGAAAGAACGTCTCTCCACTTGCTCAGTTCTGAGAGATAAGTGTGTGTGAAAGCCGTCCTTCACCTAGCTTGTTGGGAACACAAAGTTTGTTTTCAGTTGCAAACTCCATTCCATACTTATATATGGGGAGGTACTAGCTCCAAGTCGGTTTTACAGTGAAAACTGCAGGAACTTCAAACCGGCACTAGGAAACAGACTGAGAAGCAGAGAAAAAGTGTCTCCTGCAACCGGTTCCCTTGGTGCTAGGTGAATGAACGTCTCTCCACTTGCTAAGTTCTGAGAGATAATTGTGTGTGAAAGCCGTCCTTCACCTAGCTTGTTGAGAACACAAAGTTTCTTTTAAGTTGCAAACTCCATTCCATACATATATATGGGGAGGTACTAGCTCCAACTCGGTTTTACAGTGAAAACTGCAGGAACTTCAAACCGGCACTAGGAAACAGACTGAGAAAGCAGAGAAAAAGTGTCTCCTGCAAACCGTTCCCTTGGTGCTAGATGAACGAACGTGTCACCACTTGCTCAGTTCCGAGAGATTAGTGTGTGTGAAAGCCGTCCTTCACCTAGCTTGTTGGGAACACAAAGTTTCTTTTCAGTTGCAAACTCCATTCCATACATATATATGGGGAGGTACTAGCTCCAACTCGGTTTTACAGTGAAAACTGCAGGAACATCCAACCGGCACTAGGAAACAGACTGAAAAAGCAGAGAAAAATTGTCTCCTGCAAACCGTTCCCTTGGTTCTAGATGAACGAACGTCTCTCCACTTGCTCAGTTCTGAGAGATAGGTGTGTGTGAAAGCCGTCCTTCACCTAGCTTGTTGGGAACACAAAGTTTCTTTTCAGTTGCAAACCCCATTCCATACATATATATGGGGAGGTACTAGGTCCAACTCTGTTTTACAGTGAAAACTGCAGGAACTTCATACCGGCACTAGGAAACAGACTGAGAAAGCAGAGAAAAAGTGTCTCCTGCAACCCGCTCCCTTGGTGCTAGATGAACGAACGTCTCTCCACTTGCTCAGTTCTGAAGATAGGTGTGTGTGAAAGCAGTCCTTCACCTAGCTTGTTGGGAACACAAAGTTTCTTTTCAGTTGCAAACTCCATTCCATACATATATATGGGGAGGTAAAAGCTCCAACTCGAATTTACAGTGAAAACTGCAGGAACTTCAAACCGGCACTAGGAAACAGACTGTGAAAGCAGAGAAAAAGTGTCCCCTGCAACCCGTTACCTAGGTGCTAGATGAACGAACGTCTCTCCACTTGCTCAGTTCTGAAGATAGTTGTGTGTGAAAGCCGTCCTTCACCTAGCTTGTTGGGAACACAAAGTTTCTTTTCAGTTGCAAACTCCATTCCATACATATATATGGGGAGGTACTAGCTCCAACTCGGTTTTACAGTGAAAACTGCAGGAACATCAAATCGGCACTAAGAAACAGACTGAGAAAACAGAGAAAAAGTGTCTCCTGCAACCCGTTCCCTGGGTGCTAGATGAACGAACGTCTCTCCACTTGCTCAGTTCTGAGAGATAAGTGTGTGTGAAAGCCGTTCTTCACCTAGCTTGTTGGGAACACAAAGTTTCTTTTCAGTTGCAAACTCCATTCCATACATATATATGGGGAGTTACTAGCTCCAACTCGGTTTTACAGTGAAAACTGCAGGAACTTCAAACCGGCACTAGGAAACAGACTGAGAAAGCAGAGAATAAGTGTCTCCTGCAACCCGTTCCCTTTGTGCTAGATAAACGAACGTCTCTCAACTTGCTCATTTCTGAGAGATAAGTGTGTGTGAAAGCCGTCCTTCAACTAGCTTGTTGGGAACACAAAGTTTCTTTTCAGTTGCAAACTCCATTCCATACATATATATGGGGAGGTACTAGCTCCAACTCGGTTTTACAGTGAAAACTGCAGGAACTTCAAACCGGCACTAGGAAACAGACTGAGAAAGCAGAGAAAATGTGTCACCTGCAACCCGTTCCCTTGGTGCTAGATGAAAGAACGTCTCTCCACTTGCTCAGTTCTGAGAGATAAGTGTGTGTGAAAGCCGTCCTTCACCTAGCTTGTTGGGAACACAAAGTTTCTTTTAAGTTGCAAACTCCATTCCATACTTATATATGGGGAGGTACTAGCTCCAACTCGGTTTTACAGTGAAAACTGCAGGAACTTCAAACCGGCACTAGGAAACAGACTGAGAAGCAGAGAAAAAGTGTCTCCTGCAACCGGTTCCCTTGGTGCTAGATGAATGAACGTCTCTCCACTTGCTAAGTTCTGAGAGATATTTGTGTGTGAAAGCCGTCCTTCACCTAGCTTGTTGGGAACACAAAGTTTCTTTTAAGTTGCAAACTCCATTCCATACATATATATGGGGAGGTACTAGCTCCAACTCGGTTTTACAGTTAAAACTGCAGGAACTTCAAACAGGCACTAGGAAACAGACTGAGAAAGCAGAGAAAAAGTGTCTCCTGCAACCCGTTCCCTTGGTGCTAGATGAACGAACGTCTCTCCACTTGCTCAGTTCTGAGAGATAGGTGTGTGTGAAAGCCGTCCTTCACCTAGCTTGTTGGGAACACAAAGTTTCCTTTCAGTTGCAAACTCAATTCCATACATATATATGTGGAGGTACTAGGTCCAACTCGGTTTTACAGTGAAAACTGCAGGAACTTCAAACCGGCACTAGGAAACAGACTGAGAAAGCAGAGAAAAATTGTCTCCTGCAACCCGTTCCCTTGGTGCTAGATGAACGAACGTCTCTCCACTTGCTCAGTTCTGAAGATAGGTGTGTGTGAAAGCAGTCCTTCACTTAGCTTGTTGGGAACACAAGGTTTCTTTTCAGTTGCAAACTCCATTCCATACATATATATGGGGAGGTAATAGCTCCAACTCGAATTTACAGTGAAAACTGCAGGAACTTCAAACCGGCACTAGGAAACAGACTGTGAAAGCAGAGAAAAAGTGTCCCCTGCAACCCGTTTCCTAGGTGCTAGATGAACGAACGTCTCTCCACTTGCTCAGTTCTGAAGATAGGTGTGTGTGAAAGCCGTCCTTCACCTAGCTTGTTGGGAACACAAAGTTTCTTTTCAGTTGCAAACTCCATTCCATACATATATATGGGGAGGCAGAAGCTCCAACTCGGTTTTACAGTGAAAACTGCAGGAACTTCAAACCGGCACTAGAAAACAGACTGTGAAAGCAGAGAAAAAGTGTCTCCTGCAACCCGTTCCCTTGGTGCTAGATGAACGAACGTCTCTCCACTTGCTCAGTTCTGAGAGATAAGTGTGTGTGAAAGCCGTCCTTCACCTAGCTTGTTGGGAACACAAAGTTTCTTTTCAGTTGCAAATTCCATTCCATACATATATATGGGGAGGTAGAAGCTCCAACACGGTTTTACAGTGAAAATTGCAGGAACTTCAAAACGGCACTAGGAAACAGATTGAGAAAGAAGAGAAAAAGTGTCTCCTGCAACCCGTTCCCTTGGTGCTAGATGAACGAACGTCTCTCCACTTGCTCAGTTCTGAGAGATAAGTGTGTGTGAAAGCCGTCCTTCACCTAGCTTGTTGGGAACACAAAGTTTCTTTTCAGTTGCAAACTCCATTCCATACATATATATGGGGAGGTACTAGCTCCAACTCGGTTTTACAGTGAAAACTGCAGGAACTTCAAACCGGCACTAGGAAACAGACTGAGAAAGCAGAGAAAAAGTGTCTCCTGCAACCCGTTCCCTTGGGGCTAGATGAACGAACGTCTCTCCACTTGCTCAGTTCTGAGAGATAAGTGTGTGTGAAAGCCATCCTTCAAATATCTTGTTGGGAACACAAAGTTTCTTTTAAGTTGCAAACTCCATTCCATAAATATATATGGGGAGGTACTACCTCCAACTCGGTTTTACAGTGAAAAATGCAGGAACTTCAAACCGGCACTAGGAAACAGACTGAGAAAACAGAGAAAAAGTGTCTCCTGCAACCCGTTCCTTTGGTGCTAGCTGAACGAACGTCTCTCCACTTGCTCAGTTCTGAGAGATAAGTGTGTGTGAAAGCCGTCCTTCACCTAGCTTGTTGGGAACACAAAGTTTCTTTTCATTTGCAAACTCCATTACATACATATATATGGTGAGGTACTAGATCAAACTCGGTTTTACAGTGAAAACCGCAGGAACTTCAAACCGGCAATAGGAAACAAACTGAGAAAGCAGAGAAAAAGTGTCTCCTGCAACCCGTTCTCTTGGTTCTAGATGAACGAACGTCTCTCCACTTGCTCAGTTCTGAGAGATAGGTGTGTGTGAAAGCCGTCCTTCACCTAGCTTGTTGGGAACACAAAGTTTGTTTTCAGTTGCAAACTCCATTCCATACATATATATGGGGAGGTACCAGCTCCAACTCGGTTTTACAGTGAAAACCGCAGGAACTTCAAACCGGCACTAGGAAACAAACTGAGAAAGCAGAGGAATAGTGTCTCCTGCAACCCGTTCCCTTGGTGCTAGATGAACGAACGTCTCTCCACTTGCTCAGTTCTGAGAGATAAGTGTGTGTTAAAGCCGTCCTTCATCTAGCTTGTTGGGAACACAAAGTTTCTTTTCAGTTGCAAACTCCATTCCATACATATATATGGGGAGGTACTAGCTCCAACTCGGTTTTACAGTGAAAACCGCAGGAACTTCAAACCGGCACTAGGAAACAAACTGAGAAAGCAGAGAAAAAGTGTCACTTGCAACCCGTTCCCTTGGTGCTAGATGAACGAACGTCTCTCCACTTGCTCAGTTCGGAGAGATAAGTGTGTGTTAAAGCCGTCCTTCACCTAGCTTGTTGGGAACACAAAGTTTCTTTTCAGTTGCAAACTCCATTCCATACATATATATGGGGAGGTACTAGCTCCAACTCGGTTTTACAGTGAAAACTGCAGTAACTTCAAAGCGACACTAGGAAACAGACTGAGAAAGCAGAGAAAAAGTGTCTCCTGCAACCCGTTCCCTTGGTCCTAGATGAACGAACGTCTCTCCACTTGCTCAGTTCTGAGAGATAGGTGTGTGAAATCCATACTTCACCTAGCTTGTTGGGAACACAAAGTTTCTTTTCAGTTGCAAACTCCATTCCATACATATATATGGGGAGGTAGAAGCTCCAAATCGTTTTTACAGTGAAAACTGCAGGAACTTCAAACCGGCACTAGGAAACAGACTGACAAATCAGAGAAAAACTGTCTCCTGCAACCCGTTCCCTTGGTGCTACATGAACGAACGTCTCTCCACTTGCTCAGTTCTGAAGATATGTGTGTGTGAAAGCCGTCATTCACCTAGCTTGTTGGGAACACAAAGTTTCTTTTCAGTTGCAAACTCCATTCCATACATATATATGGGGAAATACTAGCTCCAACTCGGTTTTACAGTGAAAACTGCAGGAACTTCAAACCGGCACTAGGAAACAGACTGTGAAAGCAGAGAAAAAGTGTCTCCTGCAACCCGTTCCCTGGGTGCTAGATGAACGATCGTCTCTCCACTTGCTCAGTTCTGAGAGATAAGTGTGTGTGAAAGCCGTTCTTCACCTAGCTTGTTGGGAACACAAAGTTTCTTTTCAGTTACAAACTCCATTCCATACATATATATGGGGAGTTACTAGCTCCAACTCGGTTTTACAGTGAAAACTGCAGGAACTTCAAACCGGCACTAGGAAACAGACTGAGAAAGCAGAGAAAAAGTGTCTCCTGCAACCCGTTCCCTTGGTGCTAGATGAAAGAACGTCTCTCCACTTGCTCAGTTCTGAGAGATAAGTGTGTGTGAAAGCCTCCTTTCACCTACCTTGTTGGGAACACAAAGATTCTTTTCAGTTGCAAACTCCATTCCATACTTATATATGGGGAGGTACTAGCTACAACTCGGTTTGACAGTGAAAACTGCAGGAACTTTAAACCGGCACTAGGAAACAGACTGAGAAAGCAGAGAAAAAGTGTCTCCTGCAAACCGTTCCCTTGGTGCTAGATGAACGAACGTCTCTCCACTTGCTCAGTTCTGAGAGATAAGTGTGTGTGAAAGCCGTCCTTCACCTAGAATGTTGGGAACACAAAGATTCTTTTCAGGTGCAAACTCCGATCCATACATATATATGGGGAGGTACTAGCTCCAACTCGGTTTTACAGTGAAAACTGCAGGAAATTCAAACCGGCACTAGGAAACAGACTGAGAAGCAGAGAAAAAGTGTCTCCTGCAACCGGTTCCCTTTGTGCTAGATGAATGAACGTCTCTCCACTTGCTAAGTTCTGAGAGATAATTGTGTGTGAAAGCCGTCCTTCACCTAGCTTGTTGGGAACACAAAGTTTCTTTTCAGTTTCAAACTCCATTCCATACATATATATGGGGAGGTAGAAGCTCCAACTCGGTTTTACAGTGAAAACTGCAGGACTTCAAACCGGCACTAGGAAACAGACTGACAAATCAGAGAAAAACTGTCTCCTGCAACCCGTTCCCTTGGTGCTACATGAACGAACGTCTCTCCACTTGCTCAGTTCTGAAGATATGTGTGTGTTAAATCCGTCATTCACCTAGCTTGTTGGGAACACAAAGTTTCTTTTCAGTTGCAAACTCCATTCCATACATATATATGGGGAAGTACTAGCTCCAACTCGGTTTTACAGTGAAAACTGCAGGAACTTCAAACCGGCACTAGGAAACAGACTGTGAAAGCAGAGAAAAAGTGTCTCCTGCAACCCGTTCCCTGGGTGCTAGATGAACGAACGTCTCTCCACTTGCTCAGTTCTGAGAGATAAGTGTGTGTGAAAGCCGTTCTTCACCTAGCTTGTTGGGAACACAAAGTTTCTTTTCAGTTGCAAACTCCATTCCATACATATATATGGGGAGTTACTAGCTCCAACTCGGTTTTACAGTGAAAACTGCAGGAACATCAACCCGGCACTAGGAAACAGACTGAGAAAGCAGAGAAAAAGTGTCTCCTGCAACCCGTTCCCTTGGTGCTAGATGAAAGAACGTCTCTCCACTTGCTCATTTCTGAGAGATAAGTGTGTGTGAAAGCCTCCTTTCACCTACCTTGTTGGGAACACAAAGATTCTTTTCAGTTGCAAACTCCATTCCATACTTATATATGGGGAGGTACTAGCTACAACTCGGTTTCACAGTGAAAACTGCAGGAACTTTAAACCGGCACTAGGAAACAGACTGAGAAAGCAGAGAAAAAGTGTCTCCTGCAACCCGTTCCCTTGGTGCTAGATGAACGAACGTCTCTCCACTTGCTCAGTTCTGAGAGATAAGTGTGTGTGAAAGCCGTCCTTCACCTAGAATGTTGGGAACACAAAGATTCTTTTCAGGTGCAAACTCCGATCCATACATATATATGGGGAGGTACTAGCTCCAACTCGGTTTTACAGTGAAAACTGCAGGAAATTCAAACCGGCACTAGGAAACAGACTGAGAAGCAGAGAAAAAGTGTCTCCTGCAACCGGTTCCCTTTGTGCTAGATGAATGAACGTCTCTCCACTTGCTAAGTTCTGAGAGATAATTGTGTGTGAAAGCCGTCCTTCACCTAGCTTGTTGGGAACACAAAGTTTCTTTTAAGTTGCAAACTCCATTCCATACATATATATGGGGAGGTACTAGCTCCAACTCGGATTTACAGTGAAAACTGCAGGAACTTCAAACCGGCACTAGGAAACAGACTGAGAAAGCAGAGAAAAAGTGTCTCCTGCAACCCGTTCCCTTGGTGCTAGATGAACGAACGTCTCACCACTTGCTCAGTTCTGAGAGATAAGTGTGTGTGAAAGACGTCCTTCACCTATCTTGTTGGGAACACAAAGTTTCTTTTCAGTTGCAAACTCCATTCCATACATATGTATGGGGAGTTACTAGCTCCAACTCGGTTTTACAGTGAAAACTGCAGGAACTTCAAACCGGCACTATTAAACAGACTGAGAAAGCAGAGAAATAGTGTCTCCTGCAACCCGTTCCCTTGGTGCTAGATGAACGAACGTCTCTCCACTTGCTCAGTTCCGAGAGATAAGTGTGTGTGAAAGCCGTCCTTCACCTAGCTTGTTGGGAACACAAAGTTTCTTTTCAGTTGCAAACTCCATTCCATACATATATATGGGGAGGTAGAAGCTCCAACTCGGTTTTACAGTGAAAACTGCAGGAACTTCAAACCGGCACTAGGAAACAGACTGAGAAAGCAGAGAAAAAGTGTCTCCTGCAACCCGTTCCCTTGGTGCTAGATGAACGAACGTCTCTCCACTTGCTCAGTTCTGAGAGATAAGTGTGTGTGAAAGCCGTCCTTCACCTAGCTTGTTGGGAACACAAAGTTTCTTTTCAGTTGCAAACTCCATTCCATACATATATATGGGAAGGTAGAAGCTCCAACTCGGTTTTACAGTGAAAACTGCAGGAACTTCAAACCGGCACTAGGAAACAGACTGAGAAAGCAGAGAAAAAGTGTCTCCTGCAACCCGTTCCCTTGGTGCTAGATGAACGAACGTCTCTCCACTTGCTCAGTTCTGAGAGATAAGTGTGTGTGAAAGCCGTCCTTCACCTAGCTTGTTGGGAACACAAAGTTTCTTTTCAGTTGCAAACTCCATTCCATACATATATATGGGGAGGTACTAGCTCCAACTCGGTTTTACAGTGAAAACTGCAGGAACTTCAAACCGGCACTAGGAAACAGACTGAGAAAGCAGAGAAAAAGTGTCTCCTGCAACCCGTTCCCTTGGTTCTAGATGAACGAACGTCTCTCCACTTGCTCATTTCTGAGAGATAGGTGTGTGTGAAAGCCGTCCTTCACCTAGCTTATTGGGAACACAAAGTTTCTTTTCAGTTGCAAACTCCATTCCATACATATATATGGGGAGGTAGAAGCTCCAACTCGGTTTTACAGTGAAAACTGCAGGAACTTCAAACCGGCACTAGGAAACAGACTGAGAAAGCAGAGAAAAGGTGTCTCCTGCAACCCGTTCCCTTGGTGCTAGATGAACGAACGTCTCTCCACTTGCTCAGTTCTGAAGATAGGTGTGTGTGAAAGCCGTCCTTCACCTAGCTTGTTGGGAACACAAAGTTTCTTTTCAGTTGCAAACTCCATTCCATACATATATATGGGGAGGTACTAGCTCCAACTCGGTTTTACAGTGAAAACTGCAGGAACTTCAAACCGGCACTAGGAAACAGACTGAGAAAGCAGAGAAAAAGTGTCTCCTGCAACCCGTTCCCTTGGTGCTAGATGAACGAACGTCTCTCCACTTGCTCAGTTCCGAGAGATAAGTGTGTGTGAAAGCCATCCTTCACCTAGCTTGTTGGGAACACAAAGTTTCTTTTCAGTTGCAAACTCCATTCCATACATATATATGGGGAGGTAGTAACTCCAACTCGGTTTTACAGTGAAAACTGCAGGAACTTCAAACCGGCACTAGGAAACAGACTGAGAAAGCAGAGAAAAAGTGTCTCCTGCAACCCGTTCCCTTGGTGCTAGATGAACGAACGTCTCTCCACTTGCTCAGTTCCGAGAAATAAGTGTGTGTGAAAGCCATCCTTCACCTAGCTTGTTGGGAACACAAAGTTTCTTTTCAGTTGCAAACTCCATTCCATACATATATATGGGGAGGTACTAGCTCCAACTCGGTTTTACAGTGAAAACTGCAGGAACTTCAAACCGGCACTAGGAAACAGACTGAGAAAGCAGAGAAAAAGTGTCTCCTGCAACCCGTTCCCTTGGTGCTAGATGAACGAACGTCTCTCCACTTGCTCAGTTCCGAGAGATAAGTGTGTGTGAAAGCCATCCTTCACCTAGCTTGTTGGGAACACAAAGTTTCTTTTCAGTTGCAAACTCCATTCCATACATATATATGGGGAGGTAGTAGCTCCAACTCGGTTTTACAGTGAAAACTGCAGGAACTTCAAACCGGCACTAGGAAACAGACTGAGAAAGCAGAGAAAAAGTGTCTCCTGCAACCCGATCCATTGGTGCTAGATGAACGAACGTCTCTCCACTTGCTCAGTTCTGAGAGATAAGTGTGTGTGAAAGCCGTCCTTCACCTAGCTTGTTGGGAACACAAAGTTTCTTTTCAGTTGCAAACTCCATTCCATACATATATACGGGGAGGTTGAAGCTCCAACTCGGTTTTACAGTGAAAACTGCAGGAACATCAAACAGGCACTAGGAAACAGACTGAGAAAGCAGAGAAAAAGTGTCTCCTGCAACCCGTTCCCTTGGTGCTAGATGAACGAACGTCTCTCCACTTGCTCAGTTCTGAGAGATAAGTGTGTGTGAAAGCCGTCCTTCACCTAGCTTGTTGGGAACACAAAGTTTCTTTTCAATTGCAAACTCCATTCCATAAATATATATGGGGAGGTACTAGCTCCAACTCGGTTTTACAGTGAAAACCGCAGGAACTTCAAACCGGCACTAGGAAACAGACTGAGAAAGCAGAGAAAAAGTTTCTCCTGCAACCCGTTCCCTTGGTGCTAGATGAACGAACGTCTCTCCACTTGCTCAGTTCTGAGAGATAAGTGTGTGTGAAAGCCGTCCTTCACCTAGCTTGTTGGGAACACAAAGTTTCTTTTCAGTTGCAAACTCCATTTCATACATATATATGGGGAGGTACTAGCTCCAACTCGGTTTTACAGTGAAAACTGCAGTAACTTCAAACCGGCACTAGGAAACAGACTGAGAAAGCAGAGAAAAAGTGTCTCCTGCAACCCGTTCCCTTGGTTCTAGATGAACGAACGTCTCTCCACTTGCTCAGTTCTGAGAGATAGGTGTGTGTGAAAGCCGTCCTTCACCTAGCTTGTTGGGAACACAAAGTTTCTTTTCAGTAGCAAACTCCATTCCATACATATATATGGGGAGGTAGAAGCTCCAACTCGGTTTTACAGTGAAAACTGCAGGAACTTAAAAACCGGCACTAGGAAACAGACTGAGAAAGCAGAGAAAAAGTGTCTCCTGCAACCCGTTCCCTTGGTGCTAGATGAACGAACGTCTCTCCAATTGCTCAGTTCTGAAGATAGGTGTGTGTGAAAGCCGTCCTTCACCTAGCTTGTTGGGAACACAAAGTTTCTTTTCAGTTGCAAACTCCATTCCATACATATATATGGGGAGGTACTAGCTCCAACTCGGTTTTACAGTGAAAACTGCAGGAACTTCAAACCGGCACTAGGAAACAGACTGAGAAAGCAGAGAAAAAGTGTCTCCTGCAACCCGTTCCCTTGGTGCTAGATGAACGAACGTCTCTCCACTTGCTCAGTTCCGAGAGATAAGTGTGTGTGAAAGCCATCCTTCACCTAGCTTGTTGGGAACACAAAGTTTCTTTTCAGTTGCAAACTCCATTCCATACATATATATGGGGAGGTAGTAGCTCCAACTCGGTTTTACAGTGAAAACTGCAGGAACTTCAAACCGGCACTAGGAAACAGACTGAGAAAGCAGAGAAAAAGTGTCTCCTGCAACCCGTTCCATTGGTGCTAGATGAACGAACGTCTCTCCACATGCTCAGTTCTGAGAGATAAGTGTGTGTGAAAGCCGTCCTTCACCTAGCTTGTTGGGAACACAAAGTTTCTTTTCAGTTGCAAACTCCATTCCATACATATATACGGGGAGGTAGAAGCTCCAATTCGGTTTTACAGTGAAAACTGCAGGAACTTCAAACCGGCACTAGGAAACAGACTGAGAAAGCAGAGAAAAAGTGTCTCCTGCAACCCGTTCCCTTGGTGCTAGATGAACGAACGTCTCTCCACTTGCTCAGTTCTGAGAGATAAGTGTGTGTGAAAGCCGTCCTTCACCTAGCTTGTTGGGAACACAAAGTTTCTTTTCAATTGCAAACTCCATTCCATACATATATATGGGGAGGTACTAGCTCCAACTCGGTTTTACAGTGAAAACCGCAGGAACTTCAAACCGGCACTAGGAAACAGACTGAGAAAGCAGAGAAAAAGTGTCTCCTGCAACCCGTTCCCTTGGTGCTAGATGAACGAACGTCTCTCCACTTGCTCAGTTCTGAGAGATAAGTGTGTGTGAAAGCCGTCCTTCACCTAGCTTGTTGGGAACACAAAGTTTCTTTTCAGTTGCAAACTCCATTCCATACATATATATGGGGAGGTACTAGCTCCAACTCGGTTTTACAGTGAAAACTGCAGTAACTTCAAACCGGCACTAGGAAACAGACTGAGAAAGCAGAGAAAAAGTGTCTCCTGCAACCCGTTCCCTTGGTTCTAGATGAACGAACGTCTCTCCACTTGCTCAGTTCTGAGAGATAGGTGTGTGTGAAAGCCGTCCTTCAACTAGCTTGTTGGGAACACAAAGTTTCTTTTCAGTAGCAAACTCCATTCAATACATATATATGGGGAGGTAGAAGCTACAACTCGGTTTTACAGTGAAAACTGCAGGAACTTAAAAACCGGAACTAGGAAACAGACTGAGAAAGCAGAGAAAAAGTGTCTCCTGCAACCCGTTCCCTTGGTGCTAGATGAACGAACGTCTCTCCACTTGCTCAGTTCTGAAGATAGGTGTGTGTGAAAGCCGTCCTTCACCTAGCTTGTTGGGAACACAAAGTTTCTTTTCAGTTGCAAACTCCATTCCATACATATATATGGGGAGGTACTAGCTCCAACTCGGTTTTACAGTGAAAACTGCAGGAACTTCAAACCGGCACTAGGAAACAGACTGAGAAAGCAGAGAAAAAGTGTCTCCTGCAACCCGTTCCCTTGGTGCTAGATGAACGAACGTCTCTCCACTTGCTCAGTTCCGAGAGATAAGTGTGTGTGAAAGCCATCCTTCACCTAGCTTGTTGGGAACACAAAGTTTCTTTTCAGTTGCAAACTCCATTCCATACATATATATGGGGAGGTACTAGCTCCAACTCGGTTTTACAGTGAAAACTGCAGGAACTTCAAACCGGCACTAGGAAACAGACTGAGAAAGCAGAGAAAAAGTGTCTCCTGCAACCCGTTCCCTTGGTGCTAGATGAACGAACGTCTCTCCACTTGCTCAGTTCCGAGAGATAAGTGTGTGTGAAAGCCATCCTTCACCTAGCTTGTTGGGAACACAAAGTTTCTTTTCAGTTGCAAACTCCATTCCATACATATATATGGGGAGGTACTAGCTCCAACTCGGTTTTACAGTGAAAACTGCAGGAACTTCAAACCGGCACTAGGAAACAGACTGAGAAAGCAGAGAAAAAGTGTCTCCTGCAACCCGTTCCCTTGGTGCTAGATGAACGAACGTCTCTCCACTTGCTCAGTTCCGAGAGATAAGTGTGTGTGAAAGCCATCCTTCACCTAGCTTGTTGGGAACACAAAGTTTCTTTTCAGTTGCAAACTCCATTCCATACATATATATGGGGAGGTACTAGCTCCAACTCGGTTTTACAGTGAAAACTGCAGGAACTTCAAACCGGCACTAGGAAACAGACTGAGAAAGCAGAGAAAAAGTGTCTCCTGCAACCCGTTCCATTGGTTCTAGATGAACGAACGTCTCTCCACTTGCTCAGTTCTGAGAGATAAGTGTGTGTGAAAGCCGTCCTTCACCTAGCTTGTTGGGAACACAAAGTTTCTTTTCAGTTGCAAACTCCATTCCATACATATATACGGGGAGGTAGAAGCTCCAACTCGGTTTTACAGTGAAAACTGCAGGAACTTCAAACCGGCACTAGGAAACAGACTGAGAAAGCAGAGAAAAAGTGTCTCCTGCAACCCGTTCCCTTGGTTCTAGATGAACGAACGTCTCTCCACTTGCTCATTTCTGAGAGATAGGTGTGTGTGAAAGCCGTCCTTCACCTAGCTTATTGGGAACACAAAGTTTCTTTTCAGTTGCAAACTCCATTCCATACATATATATGGGGAGGTAGAAGCTCCAACTCGGTTTTACAGTGAAAACTGCAGGAACTTCAAACCGGCACTAGGAAACAGACTGAGAAAGCAGAGAAAAGGTGTCTCCTGCAACCCGTTCCCTTGGTGCTAGATGAACGAACGTCTCTCCACTTGCTCAGTTCTGAAGATAGGTGTGTGTGAAAGCCGTCCTTCACCTAGCTTGTTGGGAACACAAAGTTTCTTTTCAGTTGCAAACTCCATTCCATACATATATATGGGGAGGTACTAGCTCCAACTCGGTTTTACAGTGAAAACTGCAGGAACTTCAAACCGGCACTAGGAAACAGACTGAGAAAGCAGAGAAAAAGTGTCTCCTGCAACCCGTTCCCTTGGTGCTAGATGAACGAACGTCTCTCCACTTGCTCAGTTCCGAGAGATAAGTGTGTGTGAAAGCCATCCTTCACCTAGCTTGTTGGGAACACAAAGTTTCTTTTCAGTTGCAAACTCCATTCCATACATATATATGGGGAGGTAGTAACTCCAACTCGGTTTTACAGTGAAAACTGCAGGAACTTCAAACCGGCACTAGGAAACAGACTGAGAAAGCAGAGAAAAAGTGTCTCCTGCAACCCGTTCCCTTGGTGCTAGATGAACGAACGTCTCTCCACTTGCTCAGTTCCGAGAAATAAGTGTGTGTGAAAGCCATCCTTCACCTAGCTTGTTGGGAACACAAAGTTTCTTTTCAGTTGCAAACTCCATTCCATACATATATATGGGGAGGTACTAGCTCCAACTCGGTTTTACAGTGAAAACTGCAGGAACTTCAAACCGGCACTAGGAAACAGACTGAGAAAGCAGAGAAAAAGTGTCTCCTGCAACCCGTTCCCTTGGTGCTAGATGAACGAACGTCTCTCCACTTGCTCAGTTCCGAGAGATAAGTGTGTGTGAAAGCCATCCTTCACCTAGCTTGTTGGGAACACAAAGTTTCTTTTCAGTTGCAAACTCCATTCCATACATATATATGGGGAGGTAGTAGCTCCAACTCGGTTTTACAGTGAAAACTGCAGGAACTTCAAACCGGCACTAGGAAACAGACTGAGAAAGCAGAGAAAAAGTGTCTCCTGCAACCCGATCCATTGGTGCTAGATGAACGAACGTCTCTCCACTTGCTCAGTTCTGAGAGATAAGTGTGTGTGAAAGCCGTCCTTCACCTAGCTTGTTGGGAACACAAAGTTTCTTTTCAGTTGCAAACTCCATTCCATACATATATACGGGGAGGTTGAAGCTCCAACTCGGTTTTACAGTGAAAACTGCAGGAACATCAAACAGGCACTAGGAAACAGACTGAGAAAGCAGAGAAAAAGTGTCTCCTGCAACCCGTTCCCTTGGTGCTAGATGAACGAACGTCTCTCCACTTGCTCAGTTCTGAGAGATAAGTGTGTGTGAAAGCCGTCCTTCACCTAGCTTGTTGGGAACACAAAGTTTCTTTTCAATTGCAAACTCCATTCCATAAATATATATGGGGAGGTACTAGCTCCAACTCGGTTTTACAGTGAAAACCGCAGGAACTTCAAACCGGCACTAGGAAACAGACTGAGAAAGCAGAGAAAAAGTTTCTCCTGCAACCCGTTCCCTTGGTGCTAGATGAACGAACGTCTCTCCACTTGCTCAGTTCTGAGAGATAAGTGTGTGTGAAAGCCGTCCTTCACCTAGCTTGTTGGGAACACAAAGTTTCTTTTCAGTTGCAAACTCCATTTCATACATATATATGGGGAGGTACTAGCTCCAACTCGGTTTTACAGTGAAAACTGCAGTAACTTCAAACCGGCACTAGGAAACAGACTGAGAAAGCAGAGAAAAAGTGTCTCCTGCAACCCGTTCCCTTGGTTCTAGATGAACGAACGTCTCTCCACTTGCTCAGTTCTGAGAGATAGGTGTGTGTGAAAGCCGTCCTTCACCTAGCTTGTTGGGAACACAAAGTTTCTTTTCAGTAGCAAACTCCATTCCATACATATATATGGGGAGGTAGAAGCTCCAACTCGGTTTTACAGTGAAAACTGCAGGAACTTAAAAACCGGCACTAGGAAACAGACTGAGAAAGCAGAGAAAAAGTGTCTCCTGCAACCCGTTCCCTTGGTGCTAGATGAACGAACGTCTCTCCAATTGCTCAGTTCTGAAGATAGGTGTGTGTGAAAGCCGTCCTTCACCTAGCTTGTTGGGAACACAAAGTTTCTTTTCAGTTGCAAACTCCATTCCATACATATATATGGGGAGGTACTAGCTCCAACTCGGTTTTACAGTGAAAACTGCAGGAACTTCAAACCGGCACTAGGAAACAGACTGAGAAAGCAGAGAAAAAGTGTCTCCTGCAACCCGTTCCCTTGGTGCTAGATGAACGAACGTCTCTCCACTTGCTCAGTTCCGAGAGATAAGTGTGTGTGAAAGCCATCCTTCACCTAGCTTGTTGGGAACACAAAGTTTCTTTTCAGTTGCAAACTCCATTCCATACATATATATGGGGAGGTAGTAGCTCCAACTCGGTTTTACAGTGAAAACTGCAGGAACTTCAAACCGGCACTAGGAAACAGACTGAGAAAGCAGAGAAAAAGTGTCTCCTGCAACCCGTTCCATTGGTGCTAGATGAACGAACGTCTCTCCACTTGCTCAGTTCTGAGAGATAAGTGTGTGTGAAAGCCGTCCTTCACCTAGCTTGTTGGGAACACAAAGTTTCTTTTCAGTTGCAAACTCCATTCCATACATATATACGGGGAGGTAGAAGCTCCAATTCGGTTTTACAGTGAAAACTGCAGGAACTTCAAACCGGCACTAGGAAACAGACTGAGAAAGCAGAGAAAAAGTGTCTCCTGCAACCCGTTCCCTTGGTGCTAGATGAACGAACGTCTCTCCACTTGCTCAGTTCTGAGAGATAAGTGTGTGTGAAAGCCGTCCTTCACCTAGCTTGTTGGGAACACAAAGTTTCTTTTCAATTGCAAACTCCATTCCATACATATATATGGGGAGGTACTAGCTCCAACTCGGTTTTACAGTGAAAACCGCAGGAACTTCAAACCGGCACTAGGAAACAGACTGAGAAAGCAGAGAAAAAGTGTCTCCTGCAACCCGTTCCCTTGGTGCTAGATGAACGAACGTCTCTCCACTTGCTCAGTTCTGAGAGATAAGTGTGTGTGAAAGCCGTCCTTCACCTAGCTTGTTGGGAACACAAAGTTTCTTTTCAGTTGCAAACTCCATTCCATACATATATATGGGGAGGTACTAGCTCCAACTCGGTTTTACAGTGAAAACTGCAGTAACTTCAAACCGGCACTAGGAAACAGACTGAGAAAGCAGAGAAAAAGTGTCTCCTGCAACCCGTTCCCTTGGTTCTAGATGAACGAACGTCTCTCCACTTGCTCAGTTCTGAGAGATAGGTGTGTGTGAAAGCCGTCCTTCAACTAGCTTGTTGGGAACACAAAGTTTCTTTTCAGTAGCAAACTCCATTCAATACATATATATGGGGAGGTAGAAGCTACAACTCGGTTTTACAGTGAAAACTGCAGGAACTTAAAAACCGGAACTAGGAAACAGACTGAGAAAGCAGAGAAAAAGTGTCTCCTGCAACCCGTTCCCTTGGTGCTAGATGAACGAACGTCTCTCCACTTGCTCAGTTCTGAAGATAGGTGTGTGTGAAAGCCGTCCTTCACCTAGCTTGTTGGGAACACAAAGTTTCTTTTCAGTTGCAAACTCCATTCCATACATATATATGGGGAGGTACTAGCTCCAACTCGGTTTTACAGTGAAAACTGCAGGAACTTCAAACCGGCACTAGGAAACAGACTGAGAAAGCAGAGAAAAAGTGTCTCCTGCAACCCGTTCCCTTGGTGCTAGATGAACGAACGTCTCTCCACTTGCTCAGTTCCGAGAGATAAGTGTGTGTGAAAGCCATCCTTCACCTAGCTTGTTGGGAACACAAAGTTTCTTTTCAGTTGCAAACTCCATTCCATACATATATATGGGGAGGTACTAGCTCCAACTCGGTTTTACAGTGAAAACTGCAGGAACTTCAAACCGGCACTAGGAAACAGACTGAGAAAGCAGAGAAAAAGTGTCTCCTGCAACCCGTTCCCTTGGTGCTAGATGAACGAACGTCTCTCCACTTGCTCAGTTCCGAGAGATAAGTGTGTGTGAAAGCCATCCTTCACCTAGCTTGTTGGGAACACAAAGTTTCTTTTCAGTTGCAAACTCCATTCCATACATATATATGGGGAGGTACTAGCTCCAACTCGGTTTTACAGTGAAAACTGCAGGAACTTCAAACCGGCACTAGGAAACAGACTGAGAAAGCAGAGAAAAAGTGTCTCCTGCAACCCGTTCCCTTGGTGCTAGATGAACGAACGTCTCTCCACTTGCTCAGTTCCGAGAGATAAGTGTGTGTGAAAGCCATCCTTCACCTAGCTTGTTGGGAACACAAAGTTTCTTTTCAGTTGCAAACTCCATTCCATACATATATATGGGGAGGTACTAGCTCCAACTCGGTTTTACAGTGAAAACTGCAGGAACTTCAAACCGGCACTAGGAAACAGACTGAGAAAGCAGAGAAAAAGTTTCTCCTGCAACCCGTTCCATTGGTTCTAGATGAACGAACGTCTCTCCACTTGCTCAGTTCTGAGAGATAAGTGTGTGTGAAAGCCGTCCTTCACCTAGCTTGTTGGGAACACAAAGTTTCTTTTCAGTTGCAAACTCCATTCCATACATATATACGGGGAGGTAGAAGCTCCAACTCGGTTTTACAGTGAAAACTGCAGGAACTTCAAACCGGCACTAGGAAACAGACTGAGAAAGCAGAGAAAAAGTGTCTCCTGCAACCCGTTCCCTTGGTGCTAGATGAACGAACGTCTCTCCACTTGCTCAGTTCTGAGAGATAAGTGTGTGTGAAAGCCGTCCTTCACCTAGCTTGTTGGGAACACAAAGTTTCTTTTCAATTGCAAACTCCATTCCATACATATATATGGGGAGGTACTAGCTCCAACTCTGTTTTACAGTGAAAACCGCAGGAACTTCAAACCGGCACTAGGAAACAGACTGAGAAAGCAGAGAAAAAGTGTCTCCTGCAACCCGTTCCCTTGGTGCTAGATGAACGAACGTCTCTCCACTTGCTCAGTTCCGAGAGATAAGTGTGTGTGAAAGCCGTCCTTCACCTAGCTTGTTGGGAACACAAAGTTTCTTTTCAGTTGCAAACTCCATTCCATACATATATATGGGGAGGTACTAGCTCCAACTCGGTTTTACAGTGAAAACTGCAGTAACTTCAAACCGGCACTAGGAAACAGACTGAGAAAGCAGAGAAAAAGTGTCTCCTGCAACCCGTTCCCTTGGTTCTAGATGAACGAACGTCTCTCCACTTGCTCAGTTCTGAGAGATAGGTGTGTGTGAAAGCCGTCCTTCACCTAGCTTGTTGGGAACACAAAGTTTCTTTTCAGTAGCAAACTCCATTCCATAAATATATATGGGGAGGTAGAAGCTCCAACTCGGTTTTACAGTGAAAACTGCAGGAACTTCAAACCGGCACTAGGAAACAGACTGAGAAAGCAGAGAAAAAGTGTCTCCTGCAACCCGTTCCCTTGGTGCTAGATGAACGAACGTCTCTCCACTTGCTCAGTTCCGAGAGATAAGTGTGTGTGAAAGCCATCCTTCACCTAGCTTGTTGGGAACACAAAGTTTCTTTTCAGTTGCAAACTCCATTCCATACATATATATGGGGAGGTACTAGCTCCAACTCGGTTTTACAGTGAAAACTGCAGGAACTTCAAACCGGCACTAGAAAACAGACTGAGAAAGCAGAGAAAAAGTGTCTCCTGCAACCCGTTCCATTGTTGCTAGATGAACGAACGTCTCTCCACTTGCTCAGTTCCGAGAGATAAGTGTGTGTGAAAGCCATCCTTCACCTAGCTTGTTGGGAACACAAAGTTTCTTTTCAGTTGCAAACTCCATTCCATACATATATATGGGGAGGTACTAGCTCCAACTCGGTTTTACAGTGAAAACTGCAGGAACTTCAAACCGGCACTAGGAAACAGACTGAGAAAGCAGAGAAAAAGTGTCTCCTGCAACCCGTTAACTTGGTGCTAGATGAACGAACGTCTCTCCACTTGCTCAGTTCCGAGAGATAAGTGTGTGTGAAAGCCATCCTTCACCTAGCTTGTTGGGAACACAAAGTTTCTTTTCAGTTGCAAACTCCATTCCATACATATATATGTGGAGGTAGTAGCTCCAACTCGGTTTTACAGTGAAAACTGCAGGAACTTCAAACCGGCACTAGGAAACAGACTGAGAAAGCAGAGAAAAAGTGTCTCCTGCAACCCGTTCCATTGGTGCTAGATGAACGAACGTCTCTCCACTTGCTCAGTTCTGAGAGATAAGTGTGTGTGAAAGCCGTCCTTCACCCTAGCTTGTTGGGAACACAAAGTTTCTTTTCAGTTGCAAACTCCATTCCATACATATATACGGGGAGGTAGAAGCTCCAACTCGGTTTTACAGTGAAAACTGCAGGAACTTCAAACCGGCACTAGGAAACAGACTGAGAAAGCAGAGAAAAAGTGTCTCCTGCAACCAGTTCCCTTGGTGCTAGATGAACGAACGTCTCTCCACTTGCTCAGTTCTGAGAGATAAGTGTGTGTGAAAGCCGTCCTTCACCTAGCTTGTTGGGAACACAAAGTTTCTTTTCAATTGCAAACTCCATTCCATACATATATATGGGGAGGTACTAGCTCCAACTCGGTTTTACAGTGAAAACCGCAGGAACTTCAAACCGGCACTAGGAAACAGACTGAGAAATCAGAGAAAAAGTGTCTCCTGCAACCCGTTCCCTTGGTGCTAGATGAACGAACGTCACTCCACTTGCTCAGTTCTGAGAGATAAGTGTGTGTGAAAGCCGTCCTTCACCAAGCTTGTTGGGAACACAAAGTTTCTTTTCAGTTGCAAACTCCATTCCATACATATATATGGGGAGGTACTAGCTCCAACTCGGTTTTACAGTGAAAACTGCAGTAACTTCAAACCGGCACTAGGAAACAGACTGAGAAAGCAGAGAAAAAGTGTCTCCTGCAACCCGTTCCCTTGGTTCTAGATGAACGAACGTCTCTCCACTTGCTCAGTTCTGAGAGATAGGTGTGTGTGAAAGCCGTCCTTCACCTAGCTTGTTGGGAACACAAAGTTTCTTTTCAGTAGCAAACTCCATTCCATACATATATATGGGGAGGTAGAAACTCCAACTCGGTTTTACAGTGAAAACTGCAGGAACTTAAAAACCGGAACTAGGAAACAGACTGAGAAAGCAGAGAAAAAGTGTCTCCTGCAACCCGTTCCCTTGGTGCTAGATGAACGAACGTCTCTCCACTTGCTCAGTTCTGAAGATAGGTGTGTTTGAAAGCCGTCCTTCACCTAGCTTGTTGGGAACACAAAGTTTCTTTTCAGTTGCAAACTCCATTCCATACATATATATGGGGAGGTACTAGCTCCAACTCGGTTTTACAGTGAAAACTGCAGGAACTTCAAACCGGCACTAGGAAACAGACTGAGAAAGCAGAGAAAAAGTGTCTCCTGCAACCCGTTCCCTTGGTGCTAGATGAACGAACGTCTCTCCACTTGCTCAGTTCCGAGAGATAAGTGTGTGTGAAAGCCATCCTTCACCTAGCTTGTTGGGAACACAAAGATTCTTTTCAGTTGCAAACTCCATTCCATACATATATATGGGGAGGTAGTAGCTCCAACTCGGTTTTACAGTGAAAACTGCAGGAACTTCAAACCGGCACTAGGAAACAGACTGAGAAAGCAGAGAAAAAGTGTCTCCTGCAACCCGTTCCATTGGTGCTAGATGAACGAACGTCTCTCCACTTGCTCAGTTCTGAGAGATAAGTGTGTGTGAAAGCCGTCCTTCACCTAGCTTGTTGGGAACACAAAGTTTCTTTTCAGTTGCAAACTCCATTCCATACATATATACGGGGAGGTAGAAGCTCCAACTCGGTTTTACAGTGAAAACTGCAGGAACTTCAAACCGGCACTAGGAAACAGACTGAGAAAGCAGAGAAAAAGTGTCTCCTGCAACCCGTTCCCTTGGTGCTAGATGAACGAACGTCTCTCCACTTGCTCAGTTCTGAGAGATAAGTGTGTGTGAAAGCCGTCCTTCACCTAGCTTGTTGGGAACACAAAGTTTCTTTTCAGTTGCAAACTCCATTCCATACATATATATGGGGAGGTACTAGCTCCAACTCGGTTTTACAGTGAAAACTGCAGTAACTTCAAACCGGCACTAGGAAACAGACTGAGAAAGCAGAGAAAAAGAGTCTCCTGCAACCCGTTCCCTTGGTTCTAGATGAACGAACGTCTCTCCACTTGCTCAGTTCTGAGAGATAGGTGTGTGTGAAAGCCGTCCTTCACCTAGCTTGTTGGGAACACAAAGTTTCTTTTCAGTAGCAAACTCCATTCCATACATATATATGGGGAGGTAGAAGCTCCAACTCGGTTTTACAGTGAAAACTGCAGGAACTTAAAAACCGGAACTAGGAAACAGACTGAGAAAGCAGAGAAAAAGTGTCTCCTGCAACCCGTTCCCTTGGTGCTAGATGAACGAACGTCTCTCCACTTGCTCAGTTCTGAAGATAGGTGTGTGTGAAAGCCGTCCTTCACCTAGCTTGTTGGGAACACAAAGTTTCTTTTCAGTTGCAAACTCCATTCCATACATATATATGGGGAGGTACTAGCTCCAACTCGGTTTTACAGTGAAAACTGCAGGAACTTCAAACCGGCACTAGGAAACAGACTGAGAAAGCAGAGAAAAAGTGTCTCCTGCAACCCGTTCCCTTGGTGCTAGATGAACGAACGTCTCTCCACTTGCTCAGTTCCGAGAGATAAGTGAGTGTGAAAGCCATCCTTCACCTAGCTTGTTGGGAACACAAAGTTTCTTTTCAGTTGCAAACTCCATTCCATACATATATATGGGGAGGTACTAGCTCCAACTCGGTTTTACAGTGAAAACTGCAGGAACTTCAAACCGGCACTAGGAAACAGACTGAGAAAGCAGAGAAAAAGTGTCTCCTGCAACCCGTTCCCTTGGTGCTAGATGAACGAACGACTCCCCACTTGCTCAGTTCCGAGAGATAAGTGTGTGTGAAAGCCATCCTTCACCTAGCTTGTTGGGAACACAAAGTTTCTTTTCAGTTGCATACTCCATTCCATACATATATATGGGGAGGTACTAGCTCCAACTCTGTTTTACAGTGAAAACTGCAGGAACTTCAAACCGGCACTAGGAAACAGACTGAGAAAGCAGAGAAAAAGTGTCTCCTGCAACCCGTTCCCTTGGTGCTAGATGAACGAACGTCTCTCCACTTGCTCAGTTCTGAGAGATAAGTGTGTGTGAAAGCCGTCCTTCACCTAGCTTGTTGGGAACACAAAGTTTCTTTTCAATTGCAAACTCCATTCCATACATATATATGGGGAGGTACTAGCTCCAACTCGGTTTTACAGTGAAAACCGCAGGAACTTCAAACCGGCACTAGGAAACAGACTGAGAAATCAGAGAAAAAGTGTCTCCTGCAACCCGTTCCCTTGGTGCTAGATGAACGAACGTCTCTCCACTTGCTCAGTTCTGAGAGATAAGTGTGTGTGAAAGCCGTCCTTCACCAAGCTTGTTGGGAACACAAAGTTTCTTTTCAGTTGCAAACTCCATTCCATACATATATATGGGGAGGTACTAGCTCCAACTCGGTTTTACAGTGAAAACTGCAGTAACTTCAAACCGGCACTAGGAAACAGACTGAGAAAGCAGAGAAAAAGTGTCTCCTGCAACCCGTTCCCTTGGTTCTAGATGAACGAACGTCTCTCCACTTGCTCAGTTCTGAGAGATAGGTGTGTGTGAAAGCCGTCCTTCACCTAGCTTGTTGGGAACACAAAGTTTCTTTTCAGTAGCAAACTCCATTCCATACATATATATGGGGAGGTAGAAACTCCAACTCGGTTTTACAGTGAAAACTGCAGGAACTTAAAAACCGGAACTAGGAAACAGACTGAGAAAGCAGAGAAAAAGTGCCTCCTGCAACCCGTTCCCTTGGTGCTAGATGAACGAACGTCTCTCCACTTGCTCAGTTCTGAAGATAGGTGTGTGTGAAAGCCGTCCTTCACCTAGCTTGTTGGGAACACAAAGTTTCTTTTCAGTTGCAAACTCCATTCCATACATATATATGGGGAGGTAGTAGCTCCAACTCGGTTTTACAGTGAAAACTGCAGGAACTTCAAACCGGCACTAGGAAACAGACTGAGAAAGCAGAGAAAAAGTGTCTCCTGCAACCCGTTCCCTTGGTGCTAGATGAACGAACGTCTCTCCACTTGCTCAGTTCCGAGAGATAAGTGTGTGTGAAAGCCATCCTTCACCTAGCTTGTTGGGAACACAAAGATTCTTTTCAGTTGCAAACTCCATTCCATACATATATATGGGGAGGTAGTAGCTCCAACTCGGTTTTACAGTGAAAACTGCAGGAACTTCAAACCGGCACTAGGAAACAGACTGAGAAAGCAGAGAAAAAGTGTCTCCTGCAACCCGTTCCATTGGTGCTAGATGAACGAACGTCTCTCCACTTGCTCAGTTCTGAGAGATAAGTGTGTGTGAAAGCCGTCCTTCACCTAGCTTGTTGGGAACACAAAGTTTCTTTTCAGTTGCAAACTCCATTCCATACATATATACGGGGAGGTAGAAGCTCCAAGTCGGTTTTACAGTGAAAACTGCAGGAACTTCAAACCGGCACTAGGAAACAGACTGAGAAAGCAGAGAAAAAGTGTCTCCTGCAACCCGTTCCCTTGGTGCTAGATGAACGAACGTCTCTCCACTTGCTCAGTTCTGAGAGATAAGTGTGTGTGAAAGCCGTCCTTCACCTAGCTTGTTGGGAACACAAAGTTTCTTTTCAGTTGCAAACTCCATTCCATACATATATATGGGGAGGTACTAGCTCCAACTCGGTTTTACAGTAAAAACTGCAGTAACTTCAAACCGGCACTAGGAAACAGACTGAGAAAGCAGAGAAAAAGAGTCTCCTGCAACCCGTTCCCTTGGTTCTAGATGAACGAACGTCTCTCCACTTGCTCAGTTCTGAGAGATAGGTGTGTGTGAAAGCCGTCCTTCACCTAGCTTGTTGGGAACACAAAGTTTCTTTTCAGTAGCAAACTCCATTCCATACATATATATGGGGAGGTAGAAGATCCAACTCGGTTTTACAGTGAAAACTGCAGGAACTTAAAAACCGGAACTAGGAAACAGACTGAGAAAGCAGAGAAAAAGTGTCTCCTGCAACCCGTTCCCTTGGTGCTAGATGAACGAACGTCTCTCCACTTGCTCAGTTCTGAAGATAGGTGTGTGTGAAAGCCGTCCTTCACCTAGCTTGTTGGGAACACAAAGTTTCTTTTCAGTTGCAAACTCCATTCCATACATATATATGGGGAGGTACTAGCTCCAACTCGGTTTTACAGTGAAAACTGCAGGAACTTCAAACCGGCACTAGGAAACAGACTGAGAAAGCAGAGAAAAAGTGTCTCCTGCAACCCGTTCCCTTGGTGCTAGATGAACGAACGTCTCTCCACTTGCTCAGTTCCGAGAGATAAGTGAGTGTGAAAGCCATCCTTCACCTAGCTTGTTGGGAACACAAAGTTTCTTTTCAGTTGCAAACTCCATTCCATACATATATATGGGGAGGTACTAGCTCCAACTCGGTTTTACAGTGAAAACTGCAGGAACTTCAAACCGGCACTAGGAAACAGACTGAGAAAGCAGAGAAAAAGTGTCTCCTGCAACCCGTTCCCTTGGTGCTAGATGAACGAACGACTCCCCACTTGCTCAGTTCCGAGAGATAAGTGTGTGTGAAAGCCATCCTTCACCTAGCTTGTTGGGAACACAAAGTTTCTTTTCAGTTGCATACTCCATTCCATACATATATATGGGGAGGTACTAGCTCCAACTCTGTTTTACAGTGAAAACTGCAGGAACTTCAAACCGGCACTAGGAAACAGACTGAGAAAGCAGAGAAAAAGTGTCTCCTGCAACCCGTTCCCTTGGTGCTAGATGAACGAACGTCTCTCCACTTGCTCAGTTCCGAGAGATAAGTGTGTGTGAAAGCCATCCTTCACCTAGCTTGTTGGGAACACAAAGTTTCTTTTCAGTTGCAAACTCCATTCCATACATATATATGGGGAGGTAGTAGCTCCAACTCGGTTTTACAGTGAAAACTGCAGGAACTTCAAACCGGCACTAGGAAACAGACTGAGAAAGCAGAGAAAAAGTGTCTCCTGCAACCCGTTCCATTGGTGCTAGATGAACGAACGTCTCTCCACTTGCTCAGTTCTGAGAGATAAGTGTGTGTGAAAGCCGTCCTTCACCTAGCTTGTTGGGAACACAAAGTTTCTTTTCAGTTGCAAACTCCATTCCATACATATATACGGGGAGGTAGAAGCTCCAACTCGGTTTTACAGTGAAAACTGCAGGAACTTCAAACCGGCACTAGGAAACAGACTGAGAAAGCAGAGAAAAAGTGTCTCCTGCAACCCGTTCCCTTGGTGCTAGATGAACGAACGTCTCTCCACTTGCTCAGTTCTGAGAGATAAGTGTGTGTGAAAGCCGTCCTTCACCTAGCTTGTTGGGAACACAAAGTTTCTTTTCAATTGCAAACTCCAGTCCATACATATATATGGGGAGGTACTAGCTCCAACTCGGTTTTACAGTGAAAACCGCAGGAACTTCAAACCGGCACTAGGAAACAGACTGAGAAAGCAGAGAAAAAGTGTCTCCTGCAACCCGTTCCCTTGGTGCTAGATGAACGAACGTCTCTCCACTTGCTCAGGTCTGAGAGATAAGTGTGTGTGAAAGCCGTCCTTCACCTAGCTTGTTGGGAACACAAAGTTTCTTTTCAGTTGCAAACTCCATTCCATACATATATATGGGGAGGTACTAGCTCCAACTCGGTTTTACAGTGAAAACTGCAGGAACTTCAAACCGGCACTAGGAAACAGACTGAGAAAGCAGAGAAAAAGTGTTTCCTGCAAACCGTTCCCTTGGTTCTAGATGAACGAACGTCTCTCCACTTGCTCAGTTCTGAGAGATAGGTGTGTGTGAAAGCCGTCCTTCACCTAGCTTGTTGGGAACACAAAGTTTCTTTTCAGTAGCAAACTCCATTCCATACATATATATGGGGAGGTAGAAGCTCCAACTCGTTTTTACAGTGAAAACTGCAGGAACTTAAAAACCGGAACTAGGAAACAGACTGAGAAAGCAGAGAAAAAGTGTCTCCTGCAACCCGTTCCCTTGGTGCTAGATGAACGAACGTCTCTCCACTTGCTCAGTTCTGAAGATAGGTGTGTGTGAAAGCCGTCCTTCACCTAGCTTGTTGGGAACACAAAGTTTCTTTTCAGTTGCAAACTCCATTCCATACATATATATGGGGAGGTACTAGCTCCAACTCGGTTTTACAGTGAAAACTGCAGGAACTTCAAACCGGCACTAGGAAACAGACTGAGAAAGCAGAGAAAAAGTGTCTCCTGCAACCCGTTCCCTTGGTGCTAGATGAACGAACGTCTCTCCACTTGCTCAGTTCCGAGAGATAAGTGTGTGTGAAAGCCATCCTTCACATAGCTTGTTGGGAACACAAAGTTTCTTTTCAGTTGCAAACTCCATTCCATACATATATATGGGGAGGTAGAAGCTCCAACTCTGTTTTACAGTGAAAACTGCAGGAACTTCAAACCGGCACTAGGAAACAGACTGAGAAAGCAGAGAAAAAGTGTCTCCTGCAACCCGTTCCCTTGGTGCTAGATGAACGAACGTCTCTCCACTTGCTCAGTTCCGAGAGATAAGTGTGTGTGAAAGCCGTTCTTCATCTAGCTTGTTGGGAACACAAAGTTTCTTTTCAGTTGCAAACTCCATTCCATACATATATATGGGGAGGTACTAGCTCCAACTCGGTTTTACAGTGAAAACTGCAGGAACTTCAAACCGGCACTAGGAAACAGACTGAGAAAGCAGAGAAAAAGTGTCTCCTGCAACCCGTTCCATTGGTGCTAGATGAACGAACGTCTCTCCACTTGCTCAGTTCTGAGAGATAAGTGTGTGTGAAAGCCGTCCTTCACCTAGCTTGTTGGGAACACAAAGTTTCTTTTCAGTTGCAAACTCCATTCCATACATATATACGGGGAGGTAGAAGCTCCAACTCGGTTTTACAGTGAAAACTGCAGGAACTTCAAACCGGCACTAGGAAACAGACTGAGAAAGCAGAGAAAAAGTGTCTCCTGCAACCCGTTCCCTTGGTGCTAGATGAACGAACGTCTCTCCACTTGCTCAGTTCTGAGAGATAAGTGTGTGTGAAAGCCGTCCTTCACCTAGCTTGTTGGGAACACAAAGTTTCTTTTCAATTGCAAACTCCATTCCATACATATATATGGGGAGGTACTAGCTCCAACTCGGTTTTACAGTGAAAACCGCAGGAACTTCAAACCGGCACTAGGAAACAGACTGAGAAAGCAGAGAAAAAGTGTCTCCTGCAACCCGTTCCCTTGGTGCTAGATGAACGAACGTCTCTCCACTTGCTCAGTTCTGAGAGAAAAGTGTGTGTGAAAGCCGTCCTTCACCTAGCTTGTTGGGAACACAAAGTTTCTTTTCAGTTGCAAACTCCATTCCATACATATATATGGGGAGGTACTAGCTCCAACTCGGTTTGACAGTGAAAACTGCAGGAACTTCAAACCGGCACTAGGAAACAGACTGAGAAAGCAGAGAAAAAGTGTCTCCTGCAACCCGTTCCCTTGGTTCTAGATGAACGAACGTCTCTCCACTTGCTCAGTTCTGAGAGATAGGTGTGTGTGAAAGCCGTCCTTCACCTAGCTTGTTGGGAACACAAAGTTTCTTTTCAGTAGCAAACTCCATTCCATACATA
Organism: Camelus bactrianus; assembly: GCF_048773025.1. Classification (NCBI taxonomy): domain Eukaryota; kingdom Metazoa; phylum Chordata; class Mammalia; order Artiodactyla; family Camelidae; genus Camelus; species Camelus bactrianus. The sequence goes on along the minus strand of NC_133539.1, from coordinate 135,166,845 downwards.
TATATGGGGAGGTAGAAGCTCCAACTCGGTTTTACAGTGAAAACTGCAGGAACTTAAAAACCGGAACTAGGAAACAGACTGAGAAAGCAGAGAAAAAGTGTCTCCTGCAACCCGTTCCCTTGGTGCTAGATGAACGAACGTCTCTCCACTTGCTCAGTTCTGAAGATAGGTGTGTGTGAAAGCCGTCCTTCACCTAGCTTGTTGGGAACACAAAGTTTCTTTTCAGTTGCAAACTCCATTCCATACATATATATGGTGAGGTACTAGCTCCAACTCGGTTTTACAGTGAAAACTGCAGGAACTTCAAACCGGCACTAGGAAACAGACTGAGAAAGCAGAGAAAAAGTGTCTCCTGCAACCCGTTCCCTTGGTGCTAGATGAACGAACGTCTCTCCACTTGCTCAGTTCCGAGAGATAAGTGTGTGTGAAAGCCATCCTTCATCTAGCTTGTTGGGAACACAAAGTTTCTTTTCAGTTGCAAACTCCATTCCATACATATATATGGGGAGGTAGTAGCTCCAACTCGGTTTTACAGTGAAAACTGCAGGAACTTCAAACCGGCACTAGGAAACAGACTGAGAAAGCAGAGAAAAAGTGTCTCCTGCAACCCGTTCCATTGGTGCTAGATGAACGAACGTCTCTCCACTTGCTCAGTTCTGAGAGATAAGTGTGTGTGAAAGCCGTCCTTCACCTAGCTTGTTGGGAACACAAAGTTTCTTTTCAGTTGCAAACTCCATTCCATACATATATACGGGGAGGTAGAAGCTCCAACTCGGTTTTACAGTGAAAACTGCAGGAACTTCAAACCGGCACTAGGAAACAGACTGAGAAAGCAGAGAAAAAGTGTCTCCTGCAACCCGTTCCCTTGGTGCTAGATGAACGAACGTCTCTCCACTTGCTCAGTTCTGAGAGATAAGTGTGTGTGAAAGCCGTCCTTCACCTAGCTTGTTGGGAACACAAAGTTTTTTTCAATTGCAAACTCCATTCCATACATATATATGGGGAGGTACTAGCTCCAACTCGGTTTTACAGTGAAAACCGCAGGAACTTCAAACCGGCACTAGGAAACAGACTGAGAAAGCAGAGAAAAAGTGTCTCCTGCAACCCGTTCCCTTGGTGCTAGATGAACGAACGTCTCTCCACTTGCTCAGTTCTGAGAGATAAGTGTGTGTGAAAGCCGTCCTTCACCTAGCTTGTTGGGAACACAAAGTTTCTTTTCAGTTGCAAACTCCATTCCATACATATATATGGGGAGGTACTAGCTCCAACTCGGTTTTACAGTGAAAACTGCAGGAACTTCAAACCGGCACTAGGAAACAGACTGAGAAAGCAGAGAAAAAGTGTCTCCTGCAACCCGTTCCCTTGGTTCTAGATGAACGAACGTCTCTCCACTTGCTCAGTTCTGAGAGATAGTTGTGTGTGAAAGCCGTCCTTCACCTAGCTTGTTGGGAACACAAAGTTTCTTTTCAGTAGCAAACTCCATTCCATACATATATATGGGGAGGTAGAAGCTCCAACTCGGTTTTACAGTGAAAACTGCAGGAACTTAAAAACCGGAACTAGGAAACAGACTGAGAAAGCAGAGAAAAAGTGTCTCCTGCAACCCGTTCCCTTGGTGCTAGATGAACGAACGTCTCTCCACTTGCTCAGTTCTGAAGATAGGTGTGTGTGAAAGCCGTCCTTCACCTAGCTTGTTGGGAACACAAAGTTTCTTTTCAGTTGCAAACTCCATTCCATACATATATATGGGGAGGTACTAGCTCCAACTCGGTTTTACAGTGAAAACTGCAGGAACTTCAAACCGGCACTAGGAAACAGACTGAGAAAGCAGAGAAAAAGTGTCTCCTGCAACCCGTTCCCTTGGTGCTAGATGAACGAACGTCTCTCCACTTGCTCAGTTCCGAGAGATAAGTGTGTGTGAAAGCCATCCTTCACCTAGCTTGTTGGGAACACAAAGTTTCTTTTCAGTTGCAAACTCCATTCCATACATATAAATGGGGAGGTAGTAGCTCCAACTCGGTTTTACAGTGAAAACTGCAGGAACTTCAAACCGGCACTAGGAAACAGACTGAGAATGCAGAGAAAAAGTGTCTCCTGCAACCCGTTCCATTGGTGCTAGATGAACGAACGTCTCTCCACTTGCTCAGTTCTGAGAGATAAGTGTGTGTGAAAGCCGTCCTTCACCTAGCTTGTTGGGAACACAAAGTTTCTTTTCAGTTGCAAACTCCATTCCATACATATATACGCGGAGGTAGAAGCTCCAACTCGGTTTTACAGTGAAAACTGCAGGAACTTCAAACCGGCACTAGGAAACAGACTGAGAAAGCAGAGAAAAAGTGTCTCCTGCAACCCGTTCCCTTGGTGCTAGATGAACGAACGTCTCTCCACTTGCTCAGTTCTGAGAGATAAGTGTGTGTGAAAGCCGTCCTTCACCTAGCTTGTTGGGAACACAAAGTTTCTTTTCAATTGCAAACTCCATTCCATACATATATATGGGGAGGTACTAGCTCCAACTCGGTTTTACAGTGAAAACCGCAGGAACTTCAAACCGGCACTAGGAAACAGACTGAGAAAGCAGAGAAAAAGTGTCTCCTGCAACCCGTTCCCTTGGTGCTAGATGAACGAACGTCTCTCCACTTGCTCAGTTCTGAGAGATAAGTGTGTGTGAAAGCCGTCCTTCACCTAGCTTGTTGGGAACACAAAGTTTCTTTTCAGTTGCAAACTCCATTCCATACATATATATGATGAGGTACTAGCTCCAACACGGTTTTACAGTGAAAACTGCAGTAACTTCAAACCGGCACTAGGAAACAGACTGAGAAAGCAGAGAAAAAGTGTCTCCTGCAACCCGTTCCCTTGGTTCTAGATGAACGAACGTCTCTCCACTTGCTCAGTTCTGAGAGATAGGTGTGTGTGAAAGCCGTCCTTCACCTAGCTTGTTGGGAACACAAAGTTTCTTTTCAGTTGCAAACTCCATTCCATACATATATATGGGGAGGTAGAAGCTCCAACTCGGTTTTACAGTGAAAACTGCAGGAACTTAAAAACCGGAACTAAGAAACAGACTGAGAAAGCAGAGAAAAAGTGTCTCCTGCAACCCGTTCCCTTGGTGCTAGATGAACGAACGTCTCTCCACTTGCTCAGTTCTGAAGATAGGTGTGTGTGAAAGCCGTCCTTCACCTAGCTTGTTGGGAACACAAAGTTTCTTTTCAGTTGCAAACTCCATTCCATACATATATATGGGGAGGTACTAGCTCCAACTCGGTTTTACAGTGAAAACTGCAGGAACTTCAAACCGGCACTAGGAAACAGAGTGTGAAAGCAGAGAAAATGTGTCTCCTGCAACCCGTTCCCTTGGTGCTAGATGAACGAACGTCTCTCCACTTGCTCAGTTCTGAGAGATAAGTGTGTGTGAAAGCCGTTCTTCACCTAGCTTGTTGGGAACACAAAGTTTCTTTTCAGTTGCAAACTCCTTTCCATACATATATATGGGGAGTTACTAGCTCCAACTCGGTTTTACAGTGAAAACTGCAGGAACTTCTAACCGGCACTAGGAAACAGACTGAGAAAGCAGAGAAAAAGTGTCTCCTGCAACCCGTTCCCTTGGTGCTAGATAAACGAACGTCCCTCAACTTGCTCAGTTCTGAGAGATAAGTGTGTGTGAAAGCCGTCCTTCACCTAGCTTGTTGGGAACACAAAGTTTCTTTTCAGTTGCAAACTCCATTCCATACATATATATGGGGAGGTACTAGCTCCAACTCGGTTTTACAGTGAAAACTGCAGGAACTTCAAACCGGCACTAGGAAACAGACTGAGAAAGCAGAGAAAAAGTTTCTCCTGCAACCCGTTCCCTTGGTGCTAGATGAACGAACGTCTCACCACTAGCTCAGATCCGAGAGATTAGTGTGTGTGAAATCCGTCCTTCACCTATCTTGTTGGGAACACAAAGTTTCTTTTCAGTTGCAAACTCCATTCCATACATATATATGGGGAGGTACTAGCTCCAACTCGGTTTTACAGTGAAAACTGCAGGAACATCAAACCGGCACTAGGAAACAGACTGAGAAAGCAGAGAAAAAGTGTCTCCTGCAATCCGTTCCCTGGGTGCTAGATGAACGAACGTCTCTCCACTTGCTCAGTTCTGAGAGATAAGTGTGTGTGAAAGCCGTTCTTCACCTCGCTTGTTGGGAACACAAAGTTTCTTTTCAGTTGCAAACTCCATTCCATACATATATATGGGGAGGTACTAGCTCCAACTCGGTTTTACAGTGAAAACTGCAGGAACATCAAACCGGCACTAGGAAACAGACTGAGAAAACAGAGAAAAAGTGTCTCCTGCAACCCGTTCCCTGGGTGCTAGATGAACGAACGTCTCTCCACTTGCTCAGTTCTGAGAGATAAGTGTGTGTGAAAGCCGTTCTTCACCTAGCTTGTTGGGAACACAAAGTTTCTTTTCAGTTGCAAACTCCATTCCATATATATATATGGGGAGTTTCTAGCTCCAACTCGGTTTTACAGTGAAAACTGCAGGAACTTCAAACCGGCACTAGGAAACAGACTGAGAAAGCAGAGAAAAAGTGTCTCCTGCAACCCGTTCCCTTGGTGCTAGATAAACGAACGTCTCTCAACTTGCTCAGTTCTGAGAGATAAGTGTGTGTGAAAGCCGTCCTTCAATTAGCTTGTTGGGAACACAAAGTTTCTTTTCAGTTGCAAACTCCATTCCATACTTATATATGGGGAGGTACTAGCTATAACTCGGTTTGACAGTGAAAACGGCAGGAACTTTAAACCGGCACTAGGAAACAGACTGAGAGAGCAGAGAAAAAGTGTCTCCTGCAACCCGTTCCCTTGGTCCTAGATGAACGAACGTCTCTCCACTTGCTCAGTTCTGAGAGATAAGTGTGTGTGAAAGCCGTCCTTCACATAGAATGTTGGGAACACAAAGTTTCTTTTCAGTTGCAAATTCCGATCCATACATATATATGGGGAGGTACTAGCTCCAACTCGGTTTTACAGTGAAAACTGCAGGAACTTCAAACCGGCACTAGGAAACAGACTGAGAAGCAGAGAAAAAGTGTCTCCTGCAACCGGTTCCCTTGGTGCTAGATGAATGAACGTCTCTCCACTTGCTAAGTTCTGAGAGATAATTGTGTGTGAAAGCCGTCCTTCACATAGCTTGTTGGGAACACAAATTTTCTTTTAAGTTGCAAACTCCATTCCATACATATATATGGGGAGGTACTAGCTCCAACTCGGTTTTACAGTGAAAACTGCAGGAACTTCAAACCGGCACTAGGAAACAGACTGAGAAAGCATAGAAAAAGTGTCTCCTGCAAACCGTTCCCTTGGTGCTAGATGAACGAACGTCTCACCACTTGCTCAGTTCCGAGAGATTAGTGTGTGTGAAAGCCTTCCTTCACCTAGCTTGTTGGGAACACAAAGTTTCTTTTCAGTTGCAAACTCCATTCCATACATATATATGGGGAGGTACTAGATCAAACTCGGTTTTACAGTGAAAACTGCAGGAACTTCCAACCGGCACTAGGAAACAGACTGAGAAAGCAGAGAAAAAGTGTCTCCTGCAAACCGTTCCCTTGGTGCTAGATGAACGAACGTCTCTCCACTTGCTCAGTTCTGAGAGATAGGTGTGTGTGAAAGCCGTCCTTCACCTAGCTTCTTGGGAACACAAAGTTTCTTTTCAGTTGCAAACTCCATTCCATACATATATATGGGGAGGTAGAAGCTCCAACTCGGTTTTACAGTGAAAACTGCAGGAACTTCAAACCGGCACTAGGAAACAGACTGAGAAAGCAGAGAAAAAGTGTCTCCTGCAACCCGTTACCTAGGTGCTAGATGAACGAACGTCTCTCCACTTGCTCAGTTCTGAGAGATAAGTGTGTGTGAAAGCCGTTCTTCACCTAGCTTGTTGGGAACACAAAGTTTCTTTTCAGTTGCAAACCCCATTCCATACATATATATGGGGAGGTACAGGCTCCAACTAGGTTTTACAGTGAAAACTGCAGGAACTTGAAACTGGCACTAGGAAACAGACTGGGAAAGCAGAGAAAAAGTGTCTCCTGCAACCGGTTCCCTTGGTGCTAGCTGAACGAACGTCTCTCCACTTGCTCAGTTCTGAGAGATAAGTGTGTGTGAAAGCCGTCCTTCAACTAGCTTGTTGGGAACACAAAGTTTCTTTTCAGTTGCAAACTCCATTCCATACTTATATATGGGGAGGTACTAGATCAAACTCGGTTTTACAGTGAAAACTGCAGGAACTTCAAACCGGCACTAGGAAACAGACTGAGAAATCAGAGAAAAAGTGTCTCCTGCAACCCGTTCCCTTGGTGATAGATGAACGAACGTCTCTCCACTTGCTCAGTTCTGAGAGATAAGTGTGTGTGAAAGCCGTCCTTCACCTAGCTTGTTGGGAACACAATGTTTCTTTTCAGTTGCAAACTCCATTCCATACATATATATGGGGAGGTAGAAGCTCCAACACGGTTTTACAGTGAAAACTGCAGGAACTTCAAACCGGCACTAGGAAACAGATTGAGAAAGAAGAGAAAAAGTGTCTCCTGCAACCCGTTCCCTTGGTGCTAGATGAACGAACGTCTCTCCACTTGCTCAGTTCTGAGAGATAAGTGTGTGTGAAAGCCGTTCTTCACCTAGCTTGTTGGGAACACAAAGTTTCTTTTCAGTTGCAAACTCCGATCCATACATATATATGGGGAGGTACAGGCTCCAACTCGGTTTTACAGTGAAAACTGCAGGAACTTCAAACCGGCACTAAGAAACAGACTGAGAAAACAGAGAAAAAGTGTCTCCTGCAACCCGTTCCCTTGGTGCTAGCTGAACGAACGTCTCTCCACTTGCTCAGTTCTGAGAGATAAGTGTGTGTGAAAGCCGTCCTTCACCTAGCTTGTTGGGAACACAAAGTTTCTTTTCAGTTGCAAACTCCATTCCATACTTATATATGGGGAGGTACTAGATCAAACTCGGTTTTACAGTGAAAACTGCAGGAACTTCAAAACGGCACTAGGAATCAGACTGAGAAAGCAGAGAAAAAGTGTCTCCTGCAACCCGTTCTCTTGGTTCTAGATGAACGAACGTCTCTCCACTTGCTCACTTCTGAGAGAAAAGTGTGTGTGAAAGCCGTCTTTCAACTAGCTTGTTGGGAACACAAACTTTCTTTTCAGTTGCAACCTCCATTCCATACATATATATGGGGAGTTACTAGCTCCAACCCGGTTTTACAGTGAAAACTGCAGGAACTTCAAACCGGCACTAGGAAACAGACTGAGAAAGCAGAGAAAAAGTGTCTCCTTCAACCCGTTCCCTTGGTGCTAGATAAACGAAAGTCTCTCCACTTGCTCATTTCTGAGAGATAAGTGTGTGTGAAAGCCGTCCTTCACCTAGCTTGTTGGGAACACAAAGTTTCTTTTCAGTTGCAAACTCCGATCCATACATATATATGGGGAGGTACTAGCTCCAACTCGGTTTTACAGTGAAAACTGCAGGAACTTCAAACCGGCACTAGGAAACAGACTGAGAAGCAGAGAAAAAGTGTATCCTGCAACCGGTTACCTTGGTGCTAGATGAATGAACGACTCTCCACTTGCTAAGTTCTGAGAGATAATTGTGTGTGAAAGCCGTCCTTCACCTAGCTTGTTGGGAACACAAAGTTTCTTTTAAGTTGCAAACTCCATTCCATACATATATATGGGGAGGTACTAGCTCCAACTCGGTTTTACAGTGAAAACTGCAGGAACTTCAAACCGGCACTAGGAAACAGACTGAGAAAGCAGAGAAAATGTGTCTCCTGCAACCCGTTCCCTTGGTGCTAGATGAACGAACGTCTCACCACTTTCTCAGTTCTGAGAGATTAGTGTGTGTGAAATCCGTCCTTCACCTAGCTTGTTGGGAACACCAAGTTTCTTTTCAGTTGCAAACTCCATTCCATACATATATATGGGGAGGTACTAGCTCCAACTCGGTTTTACAGTGAAAACTGCAGGAACATCAAACCGGCACTAGGAAACAGACTGAGAAAGTAGAGAAAATGTGTCTCCTGCAACCCGTTCCCTTGGTGCTAGATGAACGAACGTCTCACCACTTGCCCAGTTCTGAGAGATTAGTGTGTGTGAAATCCGTACTTCACCTAGCTTGTTGGGAACACAAAGTTTCTTTTCAGTTGCAAACTCCATTCCATACATATATATGGGGAGGTACTAGCTCCAACTCGGTTTTACAGTGAAAACTGCAGAAACTTCAAACCGGCACTAGGAAACAGAATGAGAATGCAGAGAAAAAGTGTCTCCTGCAACCCGTTCCCTTGGTGCTAGATGAACGAACGTCTCTCCACTTGCTCAGTTCTGAGAGATAAGTGTTTCTGAAAGCCGTCCTTCACCTAGCTTGTTGGGAACACAAAGTTTCTTTTCAGTTGCAAACTCCATTCCATACATATATATGTGGAGGTACTAGCTCCAACTCGGATTTACAGTGAAAACTGCAGGAACTTTAAACCGGCACTAGGAAACAGACTGAGAAAGCAGAGAAAAAGTGTCTAATGCAACCCGTTCCCTTGGTGCTAGAAGAACGAACGTCTCACCACTTGCTCAGTTCTGAGAGATAAGTGTGTGTGAAAGCCGTCCTTCACCTAGCTTGTTGGGAACACAAAGTTTCTTTTCAGTTGCAAACTCCATTCCATACATATGTATGGGGAGTTACTAGCTCCAACTCGGTTTTACAGTGAAAACTGCAGGAACTTCAAACCGGCAATAGGAAACAGACTGAGAAAGCAGAGAAAAAGTGTCTCCTGCAACCCGTTCCCTTGGTGCTAGATGAACGAACGTCTCTCCACTTGCTAAGTTCCGAGAGATAAGTGTGTGTGAAAGCCGTCCTTCACCTAGCTTGTTGGGAACACAAAGTTTCTTTTCAGTTGCAAACTCCATTCCATACATATATATGGGGAGGTACTAGCTCCAACTCGGTTTTACAGTGAAGACTGCAGGAACTTCAAACCGGCACTAGGAAACAGTCTGAGAAAGCAAAGAAAAAGTGTCTCCTGCAACCCGTTCCCTTGGTGCTAGATGAACGAACGTCTCTCCACTTGCTCAGTTCTGAGAGATAAGTGTGTGTGAAAGCCGTCCTTCACATAGCTTGTTGGGAACACAAAGTTTCTTTTCAGTTGCAAACTCCATTCCATACATATATATGGGGGGTAGAAGCTCCAACTCGGTTTTACAGTGAAAACTGCAGGAACTTCAAACCGGCACTAGGAAACAGACTGAGAAATCAGAGAAAAAGTGTCTCCTGCAACCCGTTCCCTTGGTGCTAGATGAACGAACGTCTCTCCACTTGCTCAGTTCTGAGAGATAAGTGTGTGTGAAAGCCGTCCTTCACCTAGCTTGTTGGGAACACAAAGTTTCTTTTCAGTTGCAAACTCCATTCCATACATATATATGGGGAGGTACTAGCTCCAACTCGGTTTTACAGTGAAAAACGCAGGAACTTCAAACCGGCACTAGGAAACAGACTGAGAAAGCAGAGAAAATGTGTCTCCTGCAACCCGTTCCCTTGGTGCTAGATGAACGAACGTCTCTCCACTTGCTCAGTTCTGAGAGATAAGTGTGTGTGAAAGCCGTCCTTCACCTAGCTTGTTGGGAACACAAAGTTTCTTTTCAGTTGCAAACTCCATTCCATACATATATAGGGGAGGTACAAGCTCCAACTCGGTTTTACAGTGAAAACTGCAGTAACTTCAAACCGGCACTAGGAAACAGACTGAGAAAGCAGAGAAAAAGTGTCTCCTGCAACCCGTTCCCTTGGTTCTAGATGAACGAACGTCTCTCCACTTGCTCAGTTCTGAGAGATAGGTGTGTGTGAAAGCCGTCCTTCACCTAGCTTGTTGGGAACACAAAGTTTCTTTTCAGTTGCAAACTCCATTATATACATATATATGGGGAGGTAGAAGCTCCAACTCGGTTTTACAGTGAAAACTGCAGGAACTTCAAACCGGCACTAGGAAACAGACTGAGAAAGCAGAGAAAAAGTGTCTCCTGCAACCCGTTCCCTTGGTGCTAGATGAACGAACGTCTCTCCACTTGCTCAGTTCTGAAGATAGGTGTGTGTGAAAGCCGTCCTTCACCTAGCTTGTTGGGAACACAAAGTTTCTTTTCAGTTGCAAACTCCATTCCATACATATATATGGGGAGGTACTAGCTCCAACTCGGTTTTACAGTGAAAACTGCAGGAACTTCAAACCGGCACTAGGAAACAGACTGTGAAAGCAGAGAAAAAGTGTCTCCTGCAACCCGTTCCCTGGGTGCTAGATGAACGAACGTCTCTCCACTTGCTCAGTTCTGAGAGATAAATGTGTGTGAAAGCCGTTCTTCACCTAGCTTGTTGGGAACACAAAGTTTCTTTTCAGTTGCAAACTCCATTCCATACATATATATGGGGATTTACTAGCTCCAACTCGGTTTTACAGTGAAAACTGCAGGAACTTCAAACCGGCACTAAGAAACAGACTGAGAAAACAGAGAAAAAGTGTCTCCTGCAACCCGTTCCCTTGGTGCTAGCTGAACGAACGTCTCTCCACTTGCTCAGTTCTGAGAGATAAGTGTGTGTGAAAGCCGTCCTTCACCTAGCTTGTTGGGAACACAAAGTTTCTTTTAAGTTGCAAACTCCATTCCATACATATATATGGGGAGGTACAATCTCCAACTCGGTTGTACAGTGAAAACTGCAGGAACTTCAAACCGGCACTAGGAAACAGACTGAGAAAGCAGAGAAAAAGTGTCTCCTGCAACCGGTTCCCTTGGTGCTAGATGAATGAACGTCTCTCAACTTGCTAAGTTCTGAGAGATAATTGTGTGTGAAAGCCGTCCTTCACCTAGCTTGTTGGGAACACAAAGTTTCTTTTAAGTTGCAAACTCCATTCCATACATATATATGGGTAGGTACTAGCTCCAACTCGGTTTTACAGTGAAAACTGCAGGAACTTCAAACCGGCACTAGGAAACAGACTGAGAAAGCAGAGAAAAAGTGTCTCCTGCAACCCGTTCCCTTGGTGCTAGATGAACGAACGTCTCACCACTTGCTCAGTTCCGAGAGATTAGTGTGTGTGAAATCCGTCCTTCACCTAGCTTGTTGGGAACACACAGTTTCTTTTCAGTTGCAAAATCCATTCCATACATATATATGGGGAGGTACTAGCTCCAACTCGGTTTTACAGTGAAAACTGCAGCAACATCAAACCGGCACTAGGAAACAGACTGAGAAAGCAGAGAAAAAGTGTCTCCTGCAACCGGTTCCCTTGGTGCTAGATGAACGAACGTCTCTCCACTTTCTCAGTTCTGAAGATAGGTGTGTGTGAAAGCCGTCCTTCACCTAGCTTGTTGGGAACACAAAGTTTCTTTTCAGTTGCAAACTCCATTCCATACATATATATGGGGAGGTACTAGCTCCAACTCGGTTTTACAGTGAAAACTGCAGGAACTTCAAACCGGCACTAGGAAACAGACTGAGAAAGCAGAGAAAATGTGTCTCCTGCAACCCGTTCCCTTGGTGCTAGATGAACGAACGTCTCTCCACTTGCTCAGTTCTGAGAGATAGGTGTGTCTGAAAGCCGTCCTTCACCTAGCTTGTTGGGAACACAAAGTTTCTTTTCAGTTGCAAACTCCATTCCATACATATACATGGGGAGGTACTAGCTCCAACTCGGTTTTACAGTGAAAACTGCCGGAAATTCAAACCGGCACTAGGAAACAGACTGAAAAAGCAGAGAAAATGTGTTTCCTGCAACCGGTTCCCTTGGTGCTAGATGAACGATCGTCTCTCCACTTGCTCAGTTCTGAAGATAGGTGTGTGTGAAAGCCGTCCTTCACCTAGCTTGTTGGGAACACAAAGTTTCTTTTCAGTTGCAAACTCCATTCCATACATATATATGGGGAGGTACTAGCTCCAACTCGGTTTTACAGTGAAAACTGCAGGAACTTCAAAACGGCACTAGGAAACAGACTGTGAAAGCAGAGAAAAAGTGTCTCCTGCAACCCGTTCCCTGGGTGCTAGATGAATGAACGTCTCTCCACTTGCTCAGTTCTGAGAGATAATTGTGTGTGAAAGCCGTCCTTCACCTAGCTTGTTGGGAACACAAAGTTTCTTTTAAGTTGCAAACTCCATTCCATACATATATATGGGGAGGTAGAAGCTCCAACTCGGTTTTACAGTGAAAACTGCAGGAACTTCAAACCGGCACTAGGAAAAAGACTGAGAAAGCAGAGAAAAAGTGTCTCCTGCAACCGGTTCCCTTGGTGCTAGATGAACGAACGTCTCTCCACTTGCTAATTTATGAGAGATAATTGTGTGTGAAAGCCGTCCTTCACCTAGCTTGTTGGGAACACAAAGTTTCTTTTCAGTTGCAAACTCCATTCCATACATATATATGGGGAGGTACTAGCTCCAACTCGGTTTTACAGTGAAAACTGCAGGAACTTCAAACCGGCACTAGGAAACAGACTGAGAAGCTGAGAAATAGTGTCTCCTGCAACCGGTTCCCTTGGTGCTAGATGAATGAACGTCTCTCCTCTTGCTAAGTTCTGAGAAATAATTGTGTGTGAAAGCCGTCCTTCACCTAGCTTGTTGGGAACACAAAGTTTCTTTTAAGTTGCAAACTCCATTCCATACATATATATGGGGAGGTACTAGCTCCAACTCGGTTTTACAGTGAAAACTGCAGGAAATTCAAACCGGCACTAGGAAACAGACTGAGAAAGCAGAGAAAAAGTGTCTCCTGCAACCCGTTCCCTTGGTGCTAGATGAACGAACGTCTCACCACTTGCTCTGTTCCGAGAGATTTGTGTGTGTGAAATCCGTCCTTCACCTAGCTTGTTGGGAACACACAGTTTCTTTTCAGTTGCAAACTCCATTCCATACATATATATGGGGAGGTACTAGCTCCAACTCGGTTTTACAGTGAAAACTGCAGCAACATCAATCCGGCACTATGAAACAGACTGAGAAAGCAGAGAAAAAGTGTCTCCTGCAACCCGTTCCATTGGTGCTAGATGAACGAACGTATCTCCACTTGCTCAGTTATGACAGATATGTGTGTGTGAAAGCCGTCCTGCACCTAGCTTGTTGGGAACACAAAGTTTCTTTTCAGTTGCAAACTCCATTCCATACATATATATGGGGAGGTACAAGCTCCAACTCGGCTTTACAGTGAAAACTGCAGGAACTTCAAACCGGCACTAGGAAAAGACTGAGAAAGCAGAGAAAAAGTGTTTCCTGCAAACCGTTCCCTTGGTGCTAGATGAACGAACGTCTCTCCACTTGCTCAGTTCTGAGAGATAGGTGTGTCTGAAAGCCGTCCTTCACATAGCTTGTTGGGAACACAAAGTTTCTTTTCAGTTGCAAACTCCATTCCATACATATATATGGGGAGGTACCAGCTCCAAGTCGGTTTTACAGTGAAAACTGCAGGAACTTCAAACCGGCACTAGGAAACAGACTGAGAAAGCAGAGAAAAAGTGTCTCCTGCAACCCGTTCCCTTGGTGCTAGATGAACGATCGTCTCTCCACTTGCTCATTTCTGAGAGTTAAGTGTGTGTGAAAGCCGTCCTTCACCTAGCTTGTTGGGAACACAAAGTTTCTTTTCAGTTGCAAACTCCATTCCATACATATATATGGGGAGGTACTAGCTCCAACTCGGTTTTACAGTGAAAACTGCAGTAACTTCAAACCGGCACTAGGAAACAGACTGAGAAAGCAGAGAAAAAGTGTCTCCTGCAACCAGTTCCCTTGGTGCTAGATGAACGAACGTCTCTCCACTTGCTCAGTTCTGAGAGATAGGTGTGTCTGAAAGCCGTCCTTCAACTAGCTTGTTGGGAACACAAAGTTTCTTTTCACTTGCAAACTCCATTCCATACATATATATGGGGAGGTAGAAGCTCCAACTCGCTTTTACAGTGAAAACTGCCGGAACTTCAACCCGGCACTAGGAAACAGACTGAGAAAGCAGAGAAAAAGTGTCTCCTGCAACCGGTTCCCTTGGTGCTAGATGAACGAACGTCTCTCCACTTGCTCAGTTCTGAGAGATAGGTGTGTGTGAAAGCCGTCCTTCACCTAGCTTGTTGGGAACACAAAGTTTCTTTTCAGTTGCAAACTAAATTCCATACATATATATGGGGAGGTACTAGCTCCAACTCGGTTTTACAGTGAAAACAGCAGGAACTTCAAACCGGCACTAGGAAACAGACTGAGAAAGCAGAGAAAAAGTGTCTCCTGCAACCCGTTCCCTTGGTGCTAGATGAACGAACGTCTCACCACTTGCTCTGTTCCGAGAGATTTGTGTGTGTGAAATCCGTCCTTCACCTAGCTTGTTGGGAACACACAGTTTCTTTTCAGTTGCAAATTCCATTCCATACATATATATGGGGAAGTACTAGCTCCAACACGGTTTTACAGTGAAAACTGCAGCAACATCAAACCGGCACTAGGAAACAGACTGAGAAAGCAGAGAAAAAGTGTCTCCTGCAAACCGTTCCATTGGTGCTAGATGAACGAACGTATCTCCACTTGCTCAGTTCTGAGAGATATGTGTGTGTGAAAGCCGTCCTTCACCTAGCTTGTTGGGAACACAAAGTTTCTTTTCAGTTGCAAACTCCATTCCATACATATATATGGGGAGGTACAAGCTCCAACTCGGTTTTACAGTGAAAACTGCAGGAACTTCAAACCGGCACTAGGAAACAGACTGAGAAAGCAGAGAAAAAGTGTCTCCTGCAACCCGTTCCCTTGGTGCTAGATGAACGAACGTCTCTCCACTTGCTCAGTTCTGAGAGATAAGTGTGTGTGAAAGCCGTCCTTCACCTAGCTTGTTGGGAACACAAAGTTTCTTTTCAGTTGCAAACTCCATTCCATACATATATATGGGGAGGTAGAAGCTCCAACTCGGTTTTACAGTGAAAACTGCAGGAAATTCAAACCGGCACTAGGAAACAGACTGAGAAAGCAGAGAAAAAGTGTCTCCTGCAACCCGTTCCCTGGGTGTTAGATGAACGATCGTCTCTCCACTTGCTCAGTTCTGAGAGTTAAGTGTGTGTGAAAGCCGTCCTTCAACTAGCTTGTTGGGAACACAAAGTTTCTTTTCAGTTGCAAACTCCATTCCATACATATATATGGGGAGGTACAGCTCCAACTCGGTTTTACAGTGAAAACTGCAGGAACTTCAAACCGGCACTAGGAAACAGACTGAGAAAGCAGAGAAAAAGTGTCTCCTGCAACCGGTTCCCTTGGTGCTAGATGAACGAACGTCTCTCCACTTGCTCAGTTTTGAGAGATAGGTGTGTGTGAAAGCCGTCCTTCACTTAGCTTGTTGGGAACACAAAGTTTCTTTTCAGTTGCAAACTCCATTCCATACATATATATGGGGAGGTACTAGCTCCAACTCGGTTTTACAGTGAAAACTGCAGGAACTTCAAACCGGCACTAGGAAACAGACTGAGAAAGCAGAGAAAAGGTGTCTCCTGCAACCCGTTCCCTTGGAGCTAGATGAACGAACGTCTCTCCACTTGCTCAGTTCTGAGAGATAGGTGTGTCTGAAAGCCGTCCTTCAACTAGCTTGTTGGGAACACAAAGTTTCTTTTCAGTTGCAAACTCCATTAAATACATATACATGGGGAGGTACTAGCTCCAACTCGGTTTTACAGTGAAAACTGCCGGAAATTCAAACCGGCACTAGGAAACAGTCTGAGAAAGCAGAGAAAAAGTGTTTCCTTCAACCTGTTCCCTTGGTGCTAGATGAACGAACGTCTCTCCACTTGCTCAGTTCTGAAGATAGGTGTGTGTGAAAGCCGTCCTTCACCTATCTTGTTGGGAACACAAAGTTTCTTTTCAGTTGCAAACTCCATTCCATACATATATATGGGGAGGTACTAGCTCCAACCCGGTTTTACAGTGAAAACTGCAGGAACTTCAAACCGGCACTAGGAAACAGACTGAGAAGCCGAGAAAAAGTGTCTCCTGCAACCGGTTCCCTTGGTGCTAGATGAATGAACGTCTCTCCACTTGCTAAGTTCTGAGAGATAATTGTGTGTGAAAGCCGTCCTTCACCTATCTTGTTGGGAACACAAAGTTTCTTTTAAGTTGCAAACTCCATTCCATACATATATATCTGGAGGTACTAGCTCCAACTCGGTTTTACAGTGAAAACTGCAGGAACTTCAAACCGGCACTAGGAAACAGACTGAGAAAGCAGAGAAAAAGTGTCTCCTGCAACCCGTTCCCTTAGTGCTAGATGAACGAAAGTCTCTCCACTTGCTCAGTTCTGAGAGATAAGTGTGTGTGAAAGCCGTCCTTCACCTAGCTTGTTGGGAACACAAAGTTTCTTTTCAGTTGCAAACTCCATTCCATACATATATATGGGGAGGTACTAGCTCCAACTCGGTTTTACTGAGAAAACTGCAGTAACTTCAAACCGGCACTAGGAAACAGACTGAGAAAGCAGAGAAAAAGTGTCTCCTGCAACCCGTTCCCTTGGTGCTAGATGAACGAACGTCTCTCCACTTGCTCAGTTCTGAAGATAGGTGTGTGGGAAAGCCGTCCTTCACCTAGCTTGTTGGGAACACAAAGTTTCTTTTCAGTTGCAAACTCCATTCCATACATATATATGGGGAGGTACTAGCTCCAACCCGGTTTTACAGTGAAAACTGCAGGAACTTCAAACCGGCACTAGGAAACAGACTGAGAAGCCGAGAAAAAGTGTCTCCTGCAACCGGTTCCCTTGGTGCTAGATGAATGAACGTCTCTCCACTTGCTAAGTTCTGAGAGATAATTGTGTGTGAAAGCCGTCCTTCACCTAGCTTGTTGGGAACACAAAGTTTCTTTTAAGTTGCAAACTCCATTCCATACGTATATATGGGGAGGTACTAGCTCCAACTCGGTTTTACAGTGAAAACTGCAGGAACTTCAAACCGGCACTAGGAAACAGACTGAGAAAGCAGAGAAAAAGTGTCTCCTGCAACCCGTTCCCTTGGTGCTAGATGAACGAACGTCTCACCACTTGCTCTGTTTCGAGAGATTTGTGTGTGTGAAATCCGTCCTTCACCTAGCTTGTTGGGAACACACAGTTTCTTTTCAGTTGCAAACTCCATTCCATACATATATATGGGGAGGTACTAGCTCCAACTCGGTTTTACAGTGAAAACTGCAGCAACATCAAACCGGCACTAGGAAACAGACTGAGAAAGCAGAGAAAAAGTGTCTCCTGCAACCCGTTCCATTGGTGCTAGATGAACGAACGTATCTCCACTTGCTCAGTTCTGAGAGATATGTGTGTGTGAAAGCCGTCCTTCACCTAGCTTGTTGGGAACACAAAGTTTCTTTTCAGTTGCAAACTCCATTCCATACATATATATGGGGAGGTACAAGCTCCAACTCGGTTTTACAGTGAAAACTGCAGGAACTTCAAACCGGCACTAGGAAACAGACTGAGAAAGCAGAAAAAAAGTGTTTCCTGCAACCCGTTCCCTTGGTGCTAGATGAACGAACGTCTCTCCACTTGCTCAGTTCTGAGAGATAAGTGTGTGTGAAAGCCGTCCTTCACCTAGCTTGTTGGGAACACAAAGTTTCTTTTCAGTTGCAAACTCCATTCCATACATATATATGGGGAGGTAGAAGCTCCAACTCGGTTTTACAGTGAAAACTGCAGGAACTTCAAACCAGCACTAGGAAACAGACTGAGAAAGCAGAGAAAAAGTGTTTCCTGCAAACTGTTCCCTTGGTGCTAGATGAACGAACGTCTCTCCACTTGCTCAGTTCTGAAGATAGGTGTGTGTGAAAGCCGTCCTTCACCTAGCTTGTTGGGAACACAAAGTTTCTTTTCAGTTGCAAACTCCATTCCATACATATATATGGGGAGGTACTAGCTCCAACCCGGTTTTACAGTGAAAACTGCAGGAACTTCAAACCGGCACTAGGAAACAGACTGAGAAGCCGAGAAAAAGTGTCTCCTGCAACCGGTTCCCTTGGTGCTAGATGAATGAACGTCTCTCCACTTGCTAAGTTCTGAGAGATAATTGTGTGTGAAAGCCGTCCTTCACCTAGCTTGTTGGGAACACAAAGTTTCTTTTAAGTTGCAAACTCCATTCCATACGTATATATGGGGAGGTACTAGCTCCAACTCGGTTTTACAGTGAAAACTGCAGGAACTTCAAACCGGCACTAGGAAACAGACTGAGAAAGCAGAGAAAAAGTGTCTCCTGCAACCCGTTCCCTTGGTGCTAGATGAACGAACGTCTCACCACTTGCTCTGTTCCGAGAGATTTGTGTGTGTGAAATCCGTCCTTCACCTAGCTTGTTGGGAACACACAGTTTCTTTTCAGTTGCAAACTCCATTCCATACATATATATGGGGAGGTACTAGCTCCAACTCGGTTTTACAGTGAAAACTGCAGCAACATCAAACCGGTACTAGGAAACAGACTGAGAAAGCAGAGAAAAAGTGTCTCCTGCAACCCGTTCCATTGGTGCTAGATGAACGAACGTATCTCCACTTGCTAAGTTCTGAGAGATATGTGTGTGTGAAAGCCGTCCTTCACCTAGCTTGTTGGGAACACAAAGTTTCTTTTCAGTTGCAAACTCCATTCCATACATATATATGGGGAGGTACAAGCTCCAACTCGGTTTTACAGTGAAAACTGCAGGAACTTCAAACCGGCACTAGGAAACAGACTGAGAAAGCAGAAAAAAAGTGTTTCCTGCAACCCGTTCCCTTGGTGCTAGATGAACGAACGTCTCTCCACTTGCTCAGTTCTGAGAGATAAGTGTGTGTGAAAGCCGTCCTTCAACTAGCTTGTTGGGAACACAAAGTTTCTTTTCAGTTGCAAACTCCATTCCATACATATATATGGGGAGGTAGAAGCTCCAACTCGGTTTTACAGTGAAAACTGCAGGAACTTCAAACCGGCACTAGGAAACAGACTGAGAAAGCAGAGAAAAAGTGTCTCCTGCAACCCGTTCCCTTGGTGCTAGATGAACGATCGTCTCTCCACTTGCTCAGTTCTGAGAGTTAAGTGTGTGTGAAATCCGTCCTTCACCTAGCTTGTTGGGAACACAAAGTTTCTTTTCAGTTGCAAACTCCATTCCATACATATATATGGGGAGGTACAAGCTCCAACTCGGTTTTACAGTGAAAACTGCAGGAACTTCAAACCGGCACTAGGAAACAGACTGAGAAAGCAGAGAAAAAGTGTCTCCTGCAACCCGTTCCCTTGGTGCTAGATGAACGAACGTCTCTCCACTTGCTCAGTTCTGAGAGAAAAGTGTGTGTGAAAGCCGTCCTTCACCTAGCTTGTTGGGAACACAAAGTTTCTTTTCAGTTGCAAACTCCATTCCATACATATATATGGGGAGGTACTAGCTCCAACTCGGTTTGACAGTGAAAACTGCAGGAACTTCAAACCGGCACTAGGAAACAGACTGAGAAAGCAGAGAAAAAGTGTCTCCTGCAACCCGTTCCCTTGGTTCTAGATGAACGAACGTCTCTCCACTTGCTCAGTTCTGAGAGATAGGTGTGTGTGAAAGCCGTCCTTCACCTAGCTTGTTGGGAACACAAAGTTTCTTTTCAGTAGCAAACTCCATTCCATACATATATATGGGGAGGTAGAAGCTCCAACTCGGTTTTACAGTGAAAACTGCAGGAACTTAAAAACCGGAACTAGGAAACAGACTGAGAAAGCAGAGAAAAAGTGTCTCCTGCAACCCGTTCCCTTGGTGCTAGATGAACGAACGTCTCTCCACTTGCTCAGTTCTGAAGATAGGTGTGTGTGAAAGCCGTCCTTCACCTAGCTTGTTGGGAACACAAAGTTTCTTTTCAGTTGCAAACTCCATTCCATACATATATATGGTGAGGTACTAGCTCCAACTCGGTTTTACAGTGAAAACTGCAGGAACTTCAAACCGGCACTAGGAAACAGACTGAGAAAGCAGAGAAAAAGTGTCTCCTGCAACCCGTTCCCTTGGTGCTAGATGAACGAACGTCTCTCCACTTGCTCAGTTCCGAGAGATAAGTGTGTGTGAAAGCCATCCTTCATCTAGCTTGTTGGGAACACAAAGTTTCTTTTCAGTTGCAAACTCCATTCCATACATATATATGGGGAGGTAGTAGCTCCAACTCGGTTTTACAGTGAAAACTGCAGGAACTTCAAACCGGCACTAGGAAACAGACTGAGAAAGCAGAGAAAAAGTGTCTCCTGCAACCCGTTCCATTGGTGCTAGATGAACGAACGTCTCTCCACTTGCTCAGTTCTGAGAGATAAGTGTGTGTGAAAGCCGTCCTTCACCTAGCTTGTTGGGAACACAAAGTTTCTTTTCAGTTGCAAACTCCATTCCATACATATATACGGGGAGGTAGAAGCTCCAACTCGGTTTTACAGTGAAAACTGCAGGAACTTCAAACCGGCACTAGGAAACAGACTGAGAAAGCAGAGAAAAAGTGTCTCCTGCAACCCGTTCCCTTGGTGCTAGATGAACGAACGTCTCTCCACTTGCTCAGTTCTGAGAGATAAGTGTGTGTGAAAGCCGTCCTTCACCTAGCTTGTTGGGAACACAAAGTTTTTTTCAATTGCAAACTCCATTCCATACATATATATGGGGAGGTACTAGCTCCAACTCGGTTTTACAGTGAAAACCGCAGGAACTTCAAACCGGCACTAGGAAACAGACTGAGAAAGCAGAGAAAAAGTGTCTCCTGCAACCCGTTCCCTTGGTGCTAGATGAACGAACGTCTCTCCACTTGCTCAGTTCTGAGAGATAAGTGTGTGTGAAAGCCGTCCTTCACCTAGCTTGTTGGGAACACAAAGTTTCTTTTCAGTTGCAAACTCCATTCCATACATATATATGGGGAGGTACTAGCTCCAACTCGGTTTTACAGTGAAAACTGCAGGAACTTCAAACCGGCACTAGGAAACAGACTGAGAAAGCAGAGAAAAAGTGTCTCCTGCAACCCGTTCCCTTGGTTCTAGATGAACGAACGTCTCTCCACTTGCTCAGTTCTGAGAGATAGTTGTGTGTGAAAGCCGTCCTTCACCTAGCTTGTTGGGAACACAAAGTTTCTTTTCAGTAGCAAACTCCATTCCATACATATATATGGGGAGGTAGAAGCTCCAACTCGGTTTTACAGTGAAAACTGCAGGAACTTAAAAACCGGAACTAGGAAACAGACTGAGAAAGCAGAGAAAAAGTGTCTCCTGCAACCCGTTCCCTTGGTGCTAGATGAACGAACGTCTCTCCACTTGCTCAGTTCTGAAGATAGGTGTGTGTGAAAGCCGTCCTTCACCTAGCTTGTTGGGAACACAAAGTTTCTTTTCAGTTGCAAACTCCATTCCATACATATATATGGGGAGGTACTAGCTCCAACTCGGTTTTACAGTGAAAACTGCAGGAACTTCAAACCGGCACTAGGAAACAGACTGAGAAAGCAGAGAAAAAGTGTCTCCTGCAACCCGTTCCCTTGGTGCTAGATGAACGAACGTCTCTCCACTTGCTCAGTTCCGAGAGATAAGTGTGTGTGAAAGCCATCCTTCACCTAGCTTGTTGGGAACACAAAGTTTCTTTTCAGTTGCAAACTCCATTCCATACATATAAATGGGGAGGTAGTAGCTCCAACTCGGTTTTACAGTGAAAACTGCAGGAACTTCAAACCGGCACTAGGAAACAGACTGAGAATGCAGAGAAAAAGTGTCTCCTGCAACCCGTTCCATTGGTGCTAGATGAACGAACGTCTCTCCACTTGCTCAGTTCTGAGAGATAAGTGTGTGTGAAAGCCGTCCTTCACCTAGCTTGTTGGGAACACAAAGTTTCTTTTCAGTTGCAAACTCCATTCCATACATATATACGCGGAGGTAGAAGCTCCAACTCGGTTTTACAGTGAAAACTGCAGGAACTTCAAACCGGCACTAGGAAACAGACTGAGAAAGCAGAGAAAAAGTGTCTCCTGCAACCCGTTCCCTTGGTGCTAGATGAACGAACGTCTCTCCACTTGCTCAGTTCTGAGAGATAAGTGTGTGTGAAAGCCGTCCTTCACCTAGCTTGTTGGGAACACAAAGTTTCTTTTCAATTGCAAACTCCATTCCATACATATATATGGGGAGGTACTAGCTCCAACTCGGTTTTACAGTGAAAACCGCAGGAACTTCAAACCGGCACTAGGAAACAGACTGAGAAAGCAGAGAAAAAGTGTCTCCTGCAACCCGTTCCCTTGGTGCTAGATGAACGAACGTCTCTCCACTTGCTCAGTTCTGAGAGATAAGTGTGTGTGAAAGCCGTCCTTCACCTAGCTTGTTGGGAACACAAAGTTTCTTTTCAGTTGCAAACTCCATTCCATACATATATATGATGAGGTACTAGCTCCAACACGGTTTTACAGTGAAAACTGCAGTAACTTCAAACCGGCACTAGGAAACAGACTGAGAAAGCAGAGAAAAAGTGTCTCCTGCAACCCGTTCCCTTGGTTCTAGATGAACGAACGTCTCTCCACTTGCTCAGTTCTGAGAGATAGGTGTGTGTGAAAGCCGTCCTTCACCTAGCTTGTTGGGAACACAAAGTTTCTTTTCAGTTGCAAACTCCATTCCATACATATATATGGGGAGGTAGAAGCTCCAACTCGGTTTTACAGTGAAAACTGCAGGAACTTAAAAACCGGAACTAAGAAACAGACTGAGAAAGCAGAGAAAAAGTGTCTCCTGCAACCCGTTCCCTTGGTGCTAGATGAACGAACGTCTCTCCACTTGCTCAGTTCTGAAGATAGGTGTGTGTGAAAGCCGTCCTTCACCTAGCTTGTTGGGAACACAAAGTTTCTTTTCAGTTGCAAACTCCATTCCATACATATATATGGGGAGGTACTAGCTCCAACTCGGTTTTACAGTGAAAACTGCAGGAACTTCAAACCGGCACTAGGAAACAGAGTGTGAAAGCAGAGAAAATGTGTCTCCTGCAACCCGTTCCCTTGGTGCTAGATGAACGAACGTCTCTCCACTTGCTCAGTTCTGAGAGATAAGTGTGTGTGAAAGCCGTTCTTCACCTAGCTTGTTGGGAACACAAAGTTTCTTTTCAGTTGCAAACTCCTTTCCATACATATATATGGGGAGTTACTAGCTCCAACTCGGTTTTACAGTGAAAACTGCAGGAACTTCTAACCGGCACTAGGAAACAGACTGAGAAAGCAGAGAAAAAGTGTCTCCTGCAACCCGTTCCCTTGGTGCTAGATAAACGAACGTCCCTCAACTTGCTCAGTTCTGAGAGATAAGTGTGTGTGAAAGCCGTCCTTCACCTAGCTTGTTGGGAACACAAAGTTTCTTTTCAGTTGCAAACTCCATTCCATACATATATATGGGGAGGTACTAGCTCCAACTCGGTTTTACAGTGAAAACTGCAGGAACTTCAAACCGGCACTAGGAAACAGACTGAGAAAGCAGAGAAAAAGTTTCTCCTGCAACCCGTTCCCTTGGTGCTAGATGAACGAACGTCTCACCACTAGCTCAGATCCGAGAGATTAGTGTGTGTGAAATCCGTCCTTCACCTATCTTGTTGGGAACACAAAGTTTCTTTTCAGTTGCAAACTCCATTCCATACATATATATGGGGAGGTACTAGCTCCAACTCGGTTTTACAGTGAAAACTGCAGGAACATCAAACCGGCACTAGGAAACAGACTGAGAAAGCAGAGAAAAAGTGTCTCCTGCAATCCGTTCCCTGGGTGCTAGATGAACGAACGTCTCTCCACTTGCTCAGTTCTGAGAGATAAGTGTGTGTGAAAGCCGTTCTTCACCTCGCTTGTTGGGAACACAAAGTTTCTTTTCAGTTGCAAACTCCATTCCATACATATATATGGGGAGGTACTAGCTCCAACTCGGTTTTACAGTGAAAACTGCAGGAACATCAAACCGGCACTAGGAAACAGACTGAGAAAACAGAGAAAAAGTGTCTCCTGCAACCCGTTCCCTGGGTGCTAGATGAACGAACGTCTCTCCACTTGCTCAGTTCTGAGAGATAAGTGTGTGTGAAAGCCGTTCTTCACCTAGCTTGTTGGGAACACAAAGTTTCTTTTCAGTTGCAAACTCCATTCCATATATATATATGGGGAGTTTCTAGCTCCAACTCGGTTTTACAGTGAAAACTGCAGGAACTTCAAACCGGCACTAGGAAACAGACTGAGAAAGCAGAGAAAAAGTGTCTCCTGCAACCCGTTCCCTTGGTGCTAGATAAACGAACGTCTCTCAACTTGCTCAGTTCTGAGAGATAAGTGTGTGTGAAAGCCGTCCTTCAATTAGCTTGTTGGGAACACAAAGTTTCTTTTCAGTTGCAAACTCCATTCCATACTTATATATGGGGAGGTACTAGCTATAACTCGGTTTGACAGTGAAAACGGCAGGAACTTTAAACCGGCACTAGGAAACAGACTGAGAGAGCAGAGAAAAAGTGTCTCCTGCAACCCGTTCCCTTGGTCCTAGATGAACGAACGTCTCTCCACTTGCTCAGTTCTGAGAGATAAGTGTGTGTGAAAGCCGTCCTTCACATAGAATGTTGGGAACACAAAGTTTCTTTTCAGTTGCAAATTCCGATCCATACATATATATGGGGAGGTACTAGCTCCAACTCGGTTTTACAGTGAAAACTGCAGGAACTTCAAACCGGCACTAGGAAACAGACTGAGAAGCAGAGAAAAAGTGTCTCCTGCAACCGGTTCCCTTGGTGCTAGATGAATGAACGTCTCTCCACTTGCTAAGTTCTGAGAGATAATTGTGTGTGAAAGCCGTCCTTCACATAGCTTGTTGGGAACACAAATTTTCTTTTAAGTTGCAAACTCCATTCCATACATATATATGGGGAGGTACTAGCTCCAACTCGGTTTTACAGTGAAAACTGCAGGAACTTCAAACCGGCACTAGGAAACAGACTGAGAAAGCATAGAAAAAGTGTCTCCTGCAAACCGTTCCCTTGGTGCTAGATGAACGAACGTCTCACCACTTGCTCAGTTCCGAGAGATTAGTGTGTGTGAAAGCCTTCCTTCACCTAGCTTGTTGGGAACACAAAGTTTCTTTTCAGTTGCAAACTCCATTCCATACATATATATGGGGAGGTACTAGATCAAACTCGGTTTTACAGTGAAAACTGCAGGAACTTCCAACCGGCACTAGGAAACAGACTGAGAAAGCAGAGAAAAAGTGTCTCCTGCAAACCGTTCCCTTGGTGCTAGATGAACGAACGTCTCTCCACTTGCTCAGTTCTGAGAGATAGGTGTGTGTGAAAGCCGTCCTTCACCTAGCTTCTTGGGAACACAAAGTTTCTTTTCAGTTGCAAACTCCATTCCATACATATATATGGGGAGGTAGAAGCTCCAACTCGGTTTTACAGTGAAAACTGCAGGAACTTCAAACCGGCACTAGGAAACAGACTGAGAAAGCAGAGAAAAAGTGTCTCCTGCAACCCGTTACCTAGGTGCTAGATGAACGAACGTCTCTCCACTTGCTCAGTTCTGAGAGATAAGTGTGTGTGAAAGCCGTTCTTCACCTAGCTTGTTGGGAACACAAAGTTTCTTTTCAGTTGCAAACCCCATTCCATACATATATATGGGGAGGTACAGGCTCCAACTAGGTTTTACAGTGAAAACTGCAGGAACTTGAAACTGGCACTAGGAAACAGACTGGGAAAGCAGAGAAAAAGTGTCTCCTGCAACCGGTTCCCTTGGTGCTAGCTGAACGAACGTCTCTCCACTTGCTCAGTTCTGAGAGATAAGTGTGTGTGAAAGCCGTCCTTCAACTAGCTTGTTGGGAACACAAAGTTTCTTTTCAGTTGCAAACTCCATTCCATACTTATATATGGGGAGGTACTAGATCAAACTCGGTTTTACAGTGAAAACTGCAGGAACTTCAAACCGGCACTAGGAAACAGACTGAGAAATCAGAGAAAAAGTGTCTCCTGCAACCCGTTCCCTTGGTGATAGATGAACGAACGTCTCTCCACTTGCTCAGTTCTGAGAGATAAGTGTGTGTGAAAGCCGTCCTTCACCTAGCTTGTTGGGAACACAATGTTTCTTTTCAGTTGCAAACTCCATTCCATACATATATATGGGGAGGTAGAAGCTCCAACACGGTTTTACAGTGAAAACTGCAGGAACTTCAAACCGGCACTAGGAAACAGATTGAGAAAGAAGAGAAAAAGTGTCTCCTGCAACCCGTTCCCTTGGTGCTAGATGAACGAACGTCTCTCCACTTGCTCAGTTCTGAGAGATAAGTGTGTGTGAAAGCCGTTCTTCACCTAGCTTGTTGGGAACACAAAGTTTCTTTTCAGTTGCAAACTCCGATCCATACATATATATGGGGAGGTACAGGCTCCAACTCGGTTTTACAGTGAAAACTGCAGGAACTTCAAACCGGCACTAAGAAACAGACTGAGAAAACAGAGAAAAAGTGTCTCCTGCAACCCGTTCCCTTGGTGCTAGCTGAACGAACGTCTCTCCACTTGCTCAGTTCTGAGAGATAAGTGTGTGTGAAAGCCGTCCTTCACCTAGCTTGTTGGGAACACAAAGTTTCTTTTCAGTTGCAAACTCCATTCCATACTTATATATGGGGAGGTACTAGATCAAACTCGGTTTTACAGTGAAAACTGCAGGAACTTCAAAACGGCACTAGGAATCAGACTGAGAAAGCAGAGAAAAAGTGTCTCCTGCAACCCGTTCTCTTGGTTCTAGATGAACGAACGTCTCTCCACTTGCTCACTTCTGAGAGAAAAGTGTGTGTGAAAGCCGTCTTTCAACTAGCTTGTTGGGAACACAAACTTTCTTTTCAGTTGCAACCTCCATTCCATACATATATATGGGGAGTTACTAGCTCCAACCCGGTTTTACAGTGAAAACTGCAGGAACTTCAAACCGGCACTAGGAAACAGACTGAGAAAGCAGAGAAAAAGTGTCTCCTTCAACCCGTTCCCTTGGTGCTAGATAAACGAAAGTCTCTCCACTTGCTCATTTCTGAGAGATAAGTGTGTGTGAAAGCCGTCCTTCACCTAGCTTGTTGGGAACACAAAGTTTCTTTTCAGTTGCAAACTCCGATCCATACATATATATGGGGAGGTACTAGCTCCAACTCGGTTTTACAGTGAAAACTGCAGGAACTTCAAACCGGCACTAGGAAACAGACTGAGAAGCAGAGAAAAAGTGTATCCTGCAACCGGTTACCTTGGTGCTAGATGAATGAACGACTCTCCACTTGCTAAGTTCTGAGAGATAATTGTGTGTGAAAGCCGTCCTTCACCTAGCTTGTTGGGAACACAAAGTTTCTTTTAAGTTGCAAACTCCATTCCATACATATATATGGGGAGGTACTAGCTCCAACTCGGTTTTACAGTGAAAACTGCAGGAACTTCAAACCGGCACTAGGAAACAGACTGAGAAAGCAGAGAAAATGTGTCTCCTGCAACCCGTTCCCTTGGTGCTAGATGAACGAACGTCTCACCACTTTCTCAGTTCTGAGAGATTAGTGTGTGTGAAATCCGTCCTTCACCTAGCTTGTTGGGAACACCAAGTTTCTTTTCAGTTGCAAACTCCATTCCATACATATATATGGGGAGGTACTAGCTCCAACTCGGTTTTACAGTGAAAACTGCAGGAACATCAAACCGGCACTAGGAAACAGACTGAGAAAGTAGAGAAAATGTGTCTCCTGCAACCCGTTCCCTTGGTGCTAGATGAACGAACGTCTCACCACTTGCCCAGTTCTGAGAGATTAGTGTGTGTGAAATCCGTACTTCACCTAGCTTGTTGGGAACACAAAGTTTCTTTTCAGTTGCAAACTCCATTCCATACATATATATGGGGAGGTACTAGCTCCAACTCGGTTTTACAGTGAAAACTGCAGAAACTTCAAACCGGCACTAGGAAACAGAATGAGAATGCAGAGAAAAAGTGTCTCCTGCAACCCGTTCCCTTGGTGCTAGATGAACGAACGTCTCTCCACTTGCTCAGTTCTGAGAGATAAGTGTTTCTGAAAGCCGTCCTTCACCTAGCTTGTTGGGAACACAAAGTTTCTTTTCAGTTGCAAACTCCATTCCATACATATATATGTGGAGGTACTAGCTCCAACTCGGATTTACAGTGAAAACTGCAGGAACTTTAAACCGGCACTAGGAAACAGACTGAGAAAGCAGAGAAAAAGTGTCTAATGCAACCCGTTCCCTTGGTGCTAGAAGAACGAACGTCTCACCACTTGCTCAGTTCTGAGAGATAAGTGTGTGTGAAAGCCGTCCTTCACCTAGCTTGTTGGGAACACAAAGTTTCTTTTCAGTTGCAAACTCCATTCCATACATATGTATGGGGAGTTACTAGCTCCAACTCGGTTTTACAGTGAAAACTGCAGGAACTTCAAACCGGCAATAGGAAACAGACTGAGAAAGCAGAGAAAAAGTGTCTCCTGCAACCCGTTCCCTTGGTGCTAGATGAACGAACGTCTCTCCACTTGCTAAGTTCCGAGAGATAAGTGTGTGTGAAAGCCGTCCTTCACCTAGCTTGTTGGGAACACAAAGTTTCTTTTCAGTTGCAAACTCCATTCCATACATATATATGGGGAGGTACTAGCTCCAACTCGGTTTTACAGTGAAGACTGCAGGAACTTCAAACCGGCACTAGGAAACAGTCTGAGAAAGCAAAGAAAAAGTGTCTCCTGCAACCCGTTCCCTTGGTGCTAGATGAACGAACGTCTCTCCACTTGCTCAGTTCTGAGAGATAAGTGTGTGTGAAAGCCGTCCTTCACATAGCTTGTTGGGAACACAAAGTTTCTTTTCAGTTGCAAACTCCATTCCATACATATATATGGGGGGTAGAAGCTCCAACTCGGTTTTACAGTGAAAACTGCAGGAACTTCAAACCGGCACTAGGAAACAGACTGAGAAATCAGAGAAAAAGTGTCTCCTGCAACCCGTTCCCTTGGTGCTAGATGAACGAACGTCTCTCCACTTGCTCAGTTCTGAGAGATAAGTGTGTGTGAAAGCCGTCCTTCACCTAGCTTGTTGGGAACACAAAGTTTCTTTTCAGTTGCAAACTCCATTCCATACATATATATGGGGAGGTACTAGCTCCAACTCGGTTTTACAGTGAAAAACGCAGGAACTTCAAACCGGCACTAGGAAACAGACTGAGAAAGCAGAGAAAATGTGTCTCCTGCAACCCGTTCCCTTGGTGCTAGATGAACGAACGTCTCTCCACTTGCTCAGTTCTGAGAGATAAGTGTGTGTGAAAGCCGTCCTTCACCTAGCTTGTTGGGAACACAAAGTTTCTTTTCAGTTGCAAACTCCATTCCATACATATATAGGGGAGGTACAAGCTCCAACTCGGTTTTACAGTGAAAACTGCAGTAACTTCAAACCGGCACTAGGAAACAGACTGAGAAAGCAGAGAAAAAGTGTCTCCTGCAACCCGTTCCCTTGGTTCTAGATGAACGAACGTCTCTCCACTTGCTCAGTTCTGAGAGATAGGTGTGTGTGAAAGCCGTCCTTCACCTAGCTTGTTGGGAACACAAAGTTTCTTTTCAGTTGCAAACTCCATTATATACATATATATGGGGAGGTAGAAGCTCCAACTCGGTTTTACAGTGAAAACTGCAGGAACTTCAAACCGGCACTAGGAAACAGACTGAGAAAGCAGAGAAAAAGTGTCTCCTGCAACCCGTTCCCTTGGTGCTAGATGAACGAACGTCTCTCCACTTGCTCAGTTCTGAAGATAGGTGTGTGTGAAAGCCGTCCTTCACCTAGCTTGTTGGGAACACAAAGTTTCTTTTCAGTTGCAAACTCCATTCCATACATATATATGGGGAGGTACTAGCTCCAACTCGGTTTTACAGTGAAAACTGCAGGAACTTCAAACCGGCACTAGGAAACAGACTGTGAAAGCAGAGAAAAAGTGTCTCCTGCAACCCGTTCCCTGGGTGCTAGATGAACGAACGTCTCTCCACTTGCTCAGTTCTGAGAGATAAATGTGTGTGAAAGCCGTTCTTCACCTAGCTTGTTGGGAACACAAAGTTTCTTTTCAGTTGCAAACTCCATTCCATACATATATATGGGGATTTACTAGCTCCAACTCGGTTTTACAGTGAAAACTGCAGGAACTTCAAACCGGCACTAAGAAACAGACTGAGAAAACAGAGAAAAAGTGTCTCCTGCAACCCGTTCCCTTGGTGCTAGCTGAACGAACGTCTCTCCACTTGCTCAGTTCTGAGAGATAAGTGTGTGTGAAAGCCGTCCTTCACCTAGCTTGTTGGGAACACAAAGTTTCTTTTAAGTTGCAAACTCCATTCCATACATATATATGGGGAGGTACAATCTCCAACTCGGTTGTACAGTGAAAACTGCAGGAACTTCAAACCGGCACTAGGAAACAGACTGAGAAAGCAGAGAAAAAGTGTCTCCTGCAACCGGTTCCCTTGGTGCTAGATGAATGAACGTCTCTCAACTTGCTAAGTTCTGAGAGATAATTGTGTGTGAAAGCCGTCCTTCACCTAGCTTGTTGGGAACACAAAGTTTCTTTTAAGTTGCAAACTCCATTCCATACATATATATGGGTAGGTACTAGCTCCAACTCGGTTTTACAGTGAAAACTGCAGGAACTTCAAACCGGCACTAGGAAACAGACTGAGAAAGCAGAGAAAAAGTGTCTCCTGCAACCCGTTCCCTTGGTGCTAGATGAACGAACGTCTCACCACTTGCTCAGTTCCGAGAGATTAGTGTGTGTGAAATCCGTCCTTCACCTAGCTTGTTGGGAACACACAGTTTCTTTTCAGTTGCAAAATCCATTCCATACATATATATGGGGAGGTACTAGCTCCAACTCGGTTTTACAGTGAAAACTGCAGCAACATCAAACCGGCACTAGGAAACAGACTGAGAAAGCAGAGAAAAAGTGTCTCCTGCAACCGGTTCCCTTGGTGCTAGATGAACGAACGTCTCTCCACTTTCTCAGTTCTGAAGATAGGTGTGTGTGAAAGCCGTCCTTCACCTAGCTTGTTGGGAACACAAAGTTTCTTTTCAGTTGCAAACTCCATTCCATACATATATATGGGGAGGTACTAGCTCCAACTCGGTTTTACAGTGAAAACTGCAGGAACTTCAAACCGGCACTAGGAAACAGACTGAGAAAGCAGAGAAAATGTGTCTCCTGCAACCCGTTCCCTTGGTGCTAGATGAACGAACGTCTCTCCACTTGCTCAGTTCTGAGAGATAGGTGTGTCTGAAAGCCGTCCTTCACCTAGCTTGTTGGGAACACAAAGTTTCTTTTCAGTTGCAAACTCCATTCCATACATATACATGGGGAGGTACTAGCTCCAACTCGGTTTTACAGTGAAAACTGCCGGAAATTCAAACCGGCACTAGGAAACAGACTGAAAAAGCAGAGAAAATGTGTTTCCTGCAACCGGTTCCCTTGGTGCTAGATGAACGATCGTCTCTCCACTTGCTCAGTTCTGAAGATAGGTGTGTGTGAAAGCCGTCCTTCACCTAGCTTGTTGGGAACACAAAGTTTCTTTTCAGTTGCAAACTCCATTCCATACATATATATGGGGAGGTACTAGCTCCAACTCGGTTTTACAGTGAAAACTGCAGGAACTTCAAAACGGCACTAGGAAACAGACTGTGAAAGCAGAGAAAAAGTGTCTCCTGCAACCCGTTCCCTGGGTGCTAGATGAATGAACGTCTCTCCACTTGCTCAGTTCTGAGAGATAATTGTGTGTGAAAGCCGTCCTTCACCTAGCTTGTTGGGAACACAAAGTTTCTTTTAAGTTGCAAACTCCATTCCATACATATATATGGGGAGGTAGAAGCTCCAACTCGGTTTTACAGTGAAAACTGCAGGAACTTCAAACCGGCACTAGGAAAAAGACTGAGAAAGCAGAGAAAAAGTGTCTCCTGCAACCGGTTCCCTTGGTGCTAGATGAACGAACGTCTCTCCACTTGCTAATTTATGAGAGATAATTGTGTGTGAAAGCCGTCCTTCACCTAGCTTGTTGGGAACACAAAGTTTCTTTTCAGTTGCAAACTCCATTCCATACATATATATGGGGAGGTACTAGCTCCAACTCGGTTTTACAGTGAAAACTGCAGGAACTTCAAACCGGCACTAGGAAACAGACTGAGAAGCTGAGAAATAGTGTCTCCTGCAACCGGTTCCCTTGGTGCTAGATGAATGAACGTCTCTCCTCTTGCTAAGTTCTGAGAAATAATTGTGTGTGAAAGCCGTCCTTCACCTAGCTTGTTGGGAACACAAAGTTTCTTTTAAGTTGCAAACTCCATTCCATACATATATATGGGGAGGTACTAGCTCCAACTCGGTTTTACAGTGAAAACTGCAGGAAATTCAAACCGGCACTAGGAAACAGACTGAGAAAGCAGAGAAAAAGTGTCTCCTGCAACCCGTTCCCTTGGTGCTAGATGAACGAACGTCTCACCACTTGCTCTGTTCCGAGAGATTTGTGTGTGTGAAATCCGTCCTTCACCTAGCTTGTTGGGAACACACAGTTTCTTTTCAGTTGCAAACTCCATTCCATACATATATATGGGGAGGTACTAGCTCCAACTCGGTTTTACAGTGAAAACTGCAGCAACATCAATCCGGCACTATGAAACAGACTGAGAAAGCAGAGAAAAAGTGTCTCCTGCAACCCGTTCCATTGGTGCTAGATGAACGAACGTATCTCCACTTGCTCAGTTATGACAGATATGTGTGTGTGAAAGCCGTCCTGCACCTAGCTTGTTGGGAACACAAAGTTTCTTTTCAGTTGCAAACTCCATTCCATACATATATATGGGGAGGTACAAGCTCCAACTCGGCTTTACAGTGAAAACTGCAGGAACTTCAAACCGGCACTAGGAAAAGACTGAGAAAGCAGAGAAAAAGTGTTTCCTGCAAACCGTTCCCTTGGTGCTAGATGAACGAACGTCTCTCCACTTGCTCAGTTCTGAGAGATAGGTGTGTCTGAAAGCCGTCCTTCACATAGCTTGTTGGGAACACAAAGTTTCTTTTCAGTTGCAAACTCCATTCCATACATATATATGGGGAGGTACCAGCTCCAAGTCGGTTTTACAGTGAAAACTGCAGGAACTTCAAACCGGCACTAGGAAACAGACTGAGAAAGCAGAGAAAAAGTGTCTCCTGCAACCCGTTCCCTTGGTGCTAGATGAACGATCGTCTCTCCACTTGCTCATTTCTGAGAGTTAAGTGTGTGTGAAAGCCGTCCTTCACCTAGCTTGTTGGGAACACAAAGTTTCTTTTCAGTTGCAAACTCCATTCCATACATATATATGGGGAGGTACTAGCTCCAACTCGGTTTTACAGTGAAAACTGCAGTAACTTCAAACCGGCACTAGGAAACAGACTGAGAAAGCAGAGAAAAAGTGTCTCCTGCAACCAGTTCCCTTGGTGCTAGATGAACGAACGTCTCTCCACTTGCTCAGTTCTGAGAGATAGGTGTGTCTGAAAGCCGTCCTTCAACTAGCTTGTTGGGAACACAAAGTTTCTTTTCACTTGCAAACTCCATTCCATACATATATATGGGGAGGTAGAAGCTCCAACTCGCTTTTACAGTGAAAACTGCCGGAACTTCAACCCGGCACTAGGAAACAGACTGAGAAAGCAGAGAAAAAGTGTCTCCTGCAACCGGTTCCCTTGGTGCTAGATGAACGAACGTCTCTCCACTTGCTCAGTTCTGAGAGATAGGTGTGTGTGAAAGCCGTCCTTCACCTAGCTTGTTGGGAACACAAAGTTTCTTTTCAGTTGCAAACTAAATTCCATACATATATATGGGGAGGTACTAGCTCCAACTCGGTTTTACAGTGAAAACAGCAGGAACTTCAAACCGGCACTAGGAAACAGACTGAGAAAGCAGAGAAAAAGTGTCTCCTGCAACCCGTTCCCTTGGTGCTAGATGAACGAACGTCTCACCACTTGCTCTGTTCCGAGAGATTTGTGTGTGTGAAATCCGTCCTTCACCTAGCTTGTTGGGAACACACAGTTTCTTTTCAGTTGCAAATTCCATTCCATACATATATATGGGGAAGTACTAGCTCCAACACGGTTTTACAGTGAAAACTGCAGCAACATCAAACCGGCACTAGGAAACAGACTGAGAAAGCAGAGAAAAAGTGTCTCCTGCAAACCGTTCCATTGGTGCTAGATGAACGAACGTATCTCCACTTGCTCAGTTCTGAGAGATATGTGTGTGTGAAAGCCGTCCTTCACCTAGCTTGTTGGGAACACAAAGTTTCTTTTCAGTTGCAAACTCCATTCCATACATATATATGGGGAGGTACAAGCTCCAACTCGGTTTTACAGTGAAAACTGCAGGAACTTCAAACCGGCACTAGGAAACAGACTGAGAAAGCAGAGAAAAAGTGTCTCCTGCAACCCGTTCCCTTGGTGCTAGATGAACGAACGTCTCTCCACTTGCTCAGTTCTGAGAGATAAGTGTGTGTGAAAGCCGTCCTTCACCTAGCTTGTTGGGAACACAAAGTTTCTTTTCAGTTGCAAACTCCATTCCATACATATATATGGGGAGGTAGAAGCTCCAACTCGGTTTTACAGTGAAAACTGCAGGAAATTCAAACCGGCACTAGGAAACAGACTGAGAAAGCAGAGAAAAAGTGTCTCCTGCAACCCGTTCCCTGGGTGTTAGATGAACGATCGTCTCTCCACTTGCTCAGTTCTGAGAGTTAAGTGTGTGTGAAAGCCGTCCTTCAACTAGCTTGTTGGGAACACAAAGTTTCTTTTCAGTTGCAAACTCCATTCCATACATATATATGGGGAGGTACAGCTCCAACTCGGTTTTACAGTGAAAACTGCAGGAACTTCAAACCGGCACTAGGAAACAGACTGAGAAAGCAGAGAAAAAGTGTCTCCTGCAACCGGTTCCCTTGGTGCTAGATGAACGAACGTCTCTCCACTTGCTCAGTTTTGAGAGATAGGTGTGTGTGAAAGCCGTCCTTCACTTAGCTTGTTGGGAACACAAAGTTTCTTTTCAGTTGCAAACTCCATTCCATACATATATATGGGGAGGTACTAGCTCCAACTCGGTTTTACAGTGAAAACTGCAGGAACTTCAAACCGGCACTAGGAAACAGACTGAGAAAGCAGAGAAAAGGTGTCTCCTGCAACCCGTTCCCTTGGAGCTAGATGAACGAACGTCTCTCCACTTGCTCAGTTCTGAGAGATAGGTGTGTCTGAAAGCCGTCCTTCAACTAGCTTGTTGGGAACACAAAGTTTCTTTTCAGTTGCAAACTCCATTAAATACATATACATGGGGAGGTACTAGCTCCAACTCGGTTTTACAGTGAAAACTGCCGGAAATTCAAACCGGCACTAGGAAACAGTCTGAGAAAGCAGAGAAAAAGTGTTTCCTTCAACCTGTTCCCTTGGTGCTAGATGAACGAACGTCTCTCCACTT
The DNA here is from genome assembly GCF_048773025.1 of Camelus bactrianus. Lineage (NCBI taxonomy): Eukaryota > Metazoa > Chordata > Mammalia > Artiodactyla > Camelidae > Camelus > Camelus bactrianus. The sequence continues at coordinate 135,131,365 of NC_133539.1, read as the reverse complement.
GCTCAGTTCTGAAGATAGGTGTGTGTGAAAGCCGTCCTTCACCTATCTTGTTGGGAACACAAAGTTTCTTTTCAGTTGCAAACTCCATTCCATACATATATATGGGGAGGTACTAGCTCCAACCCGGTTTTACAGTGAAAACTGCAGGAACTTCAAACCGGCACTAGGAAACAGACTGAGAAGCCGAGAAAAAGTGTCTCCTGCAACCGGTTCCCTTGGTGCTAGATGAATGAACGTCTCTCCACTTGCTAAGTTCTGAGAGATAATTGTGTGTGAAAGCCGTCCTTCACCTATCTTGTTGGGAACACAAAGTTTCTTTTAAGTTGCAAACTCCATTCCATACATATATATCTGGAGGTACTAGCTCCAACTCGGTTTTACAGTGAAAACTGCAGGAACTTCAAACCGGCACTAGGAAACAGACTGAGAAAGCAGAGAAAAAGTGTCTCCTGCAACCCGTTCCCTTGGTGCTAGATGAACGAACGTCTCACCACTTGCTCTGTTTCGAGAGATTTGTGTGTGTGAAATCCGTCCTTCACCTAGCTTGTTGGGAACACACAGTTTCTTTTCAGTTGCAAACTCCATTCCATACATATATATGGGGAGGTACTAGCTCCAACTCGGTTTTACAGTGAAAACTGCAGCAACATCAAACCGGCACTAGGAAACAGACTGAGAAAGCAGAGAAAAAGTGTCTCCTGCAACCCGTTCCATTGGTGCTAGATGAACGAACGTATCTCCACTTGCTCAGTTCTGAGAGATATGTGTGTGTGAAAGCCGTCCTTCACCTAGCTTGTTGGGAACACAAAGTTTCTTTTCAGTTGCAAACTCCATTCCATACATATATATGGGGAGGTACAAGCTCCAACTCGGTTTTACAGTGAAAACTGCAGGAACTTCAAACCGGCACTAGGAAACAGACTGAGAAAGCAGAAAAAAAGTGTTTCCTGCAACCCGTTCCCTTGGTGCTAGATGAACGAACGTCTCTCCACTTGCTCAGTTCTGAGAGATAAGTGTGTGTGAAAGCCGTCCTTCACCTAGCTTGTTGGGAACACAAAGTTTCTTTTCAGTTGCAAACTCCATTCCATACATATATATGGGGAGGTAGAAGCTCCAACTCGGTTTTACAGTGAAAACTGCAGGAACTTCAAACCAGCACTAGGAAACAGACTGAGAAAGCAGAGAAAAAGTGTTTCCTGCAAACTGTTCCCTTGGTGCTAGATGAACGAACGTCTCTCCACTTGCTCAGTTCTGAAGATAGGTGTGTGTGAAAGCCGTCCTTCACCTAGCTTGTTGGGAACACAAAGTTTCTTTTCAGTTGCAAACTCCATTCCATACATATATATGGGGAGGTACTAGCTCCAACCCGGTTTTACAGTGAAAACTGCAGGAACTTCAAACCGGCACTAGGAAACAGACTGAGAAGCCGAGAAAAAGTGTCTCCTGCAACCGGTTCCCTTGGTGCTAGATGAATGAACGTCTCTCCACTTGCTAAGTTCTGAGAGATAATTGTGTGTGAAAGCCGTCCTTCACCTAGCTTGTTGGGAACACAAAGTTTCTTTTAAGTTGCAAACTCCATTCCATACGTATATATGGGGAGGTACTAGCTCCAACTCGGTTTTACAGTGAAAACTGCAGGAACTTCAAACCGGCACTAGGAAACAGACTGAGAAAGCAGAGAAAAAGTGTCTCCTGCAACCCGTTCCCTTGGTGCTAGATGAACGAACGTCTCACCACTTGCTCTGTTCCGAGAGATTTGTGTGTGTGAAATCCGTCCTTCACCTAGCTTGTTGGGAACACACAGTTTCTTTTCAGTTGCAAACTCCATTCCATACATATATATGGGGAGGTACTAGCTCCAACTCGGTTTTACAGTGAAAACTGCAGCAACATCAAACCGGTACTAGGAAACAGACTGAGAAAGCAGAGAAAAAGTGTCTCCTGCAACCCGTTCCATTGGTGCTAGATGAACGAACGTATCTCCACTTGCTAAGTTCTGAGAGATATGTGTGTGTGAAAGCCGTCCTTCACCTAGCTTGTTGGGAACACAAAGTTTCTTTTCAGTTGCAAACTCCATTCCATACATATATATGGGGAGGTACAAGCTCCAACTCGGTTTTACAGTGAAAACTGCAGGAACTTCAAACCGGCACTAGGAAACAGACTGAGAAAGCAGAAAAAAAGTGTTTCCTGCAACCCGTTCCCTTGGTGCTAGATGAACGAACGTCTCTCCACTTGCTCAGTTCTGAGAGATAAGTGTGTGTGAAAGCCGTCCTTCAACTAGCTTGTTGGGAACACAAAGTTTCTTTTCAGTTGCAAACTCCATTCCATACATATATATGGGGAGGTAGAAGCTCCAACTCGGTTTTACAGTGAAAACTGCAGGAACTTCAAACCGGCACTAGGAAACAGACTGAGAAAGCAGAGAAAAAGTGTCTCCTGCAACCCGTTCCCTTGGTGCTAGATGAACGATCGTCTCTCCACTTGCTCAGTTCTGAGAGTTAAGTGTGTGTGAAATCCGTCCTTCACCTAGCTTGTTGGGAACACAAAGTTTCTTTTCAGTTGCAAACTCCATTCCATACATATATATGGGGAGGTACAAGCTCCAACTCGGTTTTACAGTGAAAACTGCAGGAACTTCAAACCGGCACTAGGAAACAGACTGAGAAAGCAGAGAAAAAGTGTCTCCTGCAACCCGTTCCCTTAGTGCTAGATGAACGAAAGTCTCTCCACTTGCTCAGTTCTGAGAGATAAGTGTGTGTGAAAGCCGTCCTTCACCTAGCTTGTTGGGAACACAAAGTTTCTTTTCAGTTGCAAACTCCATTCCATACATATATATGGGGAGGTACTAGCTCCAACTCGGTTTAACAGTGAAAACTGCAGTAACTTCAAACTGGCACTAGGAAACAGACTGAGAAAGCAGAGAAAAAGTGTCTCCTGCAACCCTTTCCCTTGGTGCTAGATGAACGAACGTCTCTCCACTTGCTCAGTTCTGAGAGATAAGTGTGTCTGAAAGCCGTCCTTCACCTAGCTTGTTGGGAACACAAAGTTTCTTTTCAGTTGCAAACTCCATTCCATACATATACATGGGGAGGTACTATCTCCAACTCGGTTTTACAGTGAAAACTGCCGGAAATTCAAACCGGCACTAGGAAACAGACTGTGAAAGCAGAGAAAAAGTGTCTCCTGCAACCCGTTCCCTGGGTGCTAGATGAACGAACGTCTCTCCACTTGCTCAGTTCTGAAGAGATAAGTGTGTGTGAAAGCCGTCCTTCACCTAGCTTGTTGGGAAGACAAAGTTTCTTTTCAGTTGCAAACTCCATTCCATACATATATATGGGGAGGTACTAGCTCCAACTCGGTTTTACAGTGAAAACTGCAGGAACTTCAAACCGGCACTAGGAAACAGACTGAGAAGCCGAGAAAAAGTGTCTCCTGCAACCGGTTCCCTTGGTGCTAGATGAATGAATGTCTCTCCACTTGCTAAGTTCTGAGAGATAATTGTGTGTGAAAGCCGTCCTTCACCTAGCTTGTTGGGAACACAAAGTTTCTTTTAAGTTGCAAACTCCATTCCATACATAAATATGGGGAGGTACTAGCTCCAACTCGGTTTTACAGTGAAAACTGCAGGAACATCAAACCGGCACTAGGAAACAGACTGAGAAAGCAGAGAAAAAGTGTCTCCTGCAACCCGTTCCATTGGTGCTAGATGAACGAACGTATCTCCACTTGCTCAGTTCTGAGAGATATGTGTGTGTGAAAGCCGTCCTTCACCTAGCTTGTTGGGAACACAAAGTTTCTTTTCAGTTGCAAACTCCATTCCATACATATATATGGGGAGGTAGAAGCTCCAACTCGGTTTTACAGTGAAAACTGCAGGAACTTCAAACCGGCACTAGGAAACAGACTGAGAAAGCAGAGAAAAAGTGTTTCCTGCAACCCGTTCCCTTGGTGCTAGATGAACGAACGTCTCTCCACTTGCTCAGTTCTGAGAGATAAGTGTGTGTGAAAGCCGTCCTTCACCTAGCTTGTTGGGAACACAAAGTTTCTTTTCAGTTGCAAACTCCATTCCATACATATATATGGGGAGGTAGAAGCTCCAACTCGGTTTTACAGTGAAAACTGCAGGAACTTCAAACCGGCACTAGGAAACAGACTGAGAAAGCAGAGAAAAAGTGTCTCCTGCAACCCGTTCCCTTGGTGCTAGATGAACGATCGTCTCTCCACTTGCTCAGTTCTGAGAGTTAAGTGTGTGTGAAAGCCGTCCTTCACCTAGCTTGTTGGGAACACAAAGTTTCTTTTCAGTTGCAAACTCCATTCCATACATATATATGGGGAGGTACAAGCTCCAACTCGGTTTTACAGTGAAAACTGCAGGAACTTCAAACCGGCACTAGGAAACAGACTGAGAAAGCAGAGAAAAAGTGTCTCCTGCAACCCGTTCCCTTAGTGCTAGATGAACGAAAGTCTCTCCACTTGCTCAGTTCTGAGAGATAAGTGTGTGTGAAAGCCGTCCTTCACCTAGCTTGTTGGGAACACAAAGTTTCTTTTCAGTTGCAAACTCCATTCCATCCATATATATGGGGAGGTACTAGCTCCAACTCGGTTTTACAGTGAAAACTGCAGTAACTTCAAACCGGCACTAGGAAACAGACTGAGAAAGCAGAGAAAAAGTGTCTCCTGCAACCCGTTCCCTTGGTGCTAGATGAACGAACGTCTCTACACTTGCTCAGTTCTGAGAGATAGGTGTGTCTGAAAGCCGTCCTTCACCTAGCTTGTTGGGAACACAAAGTTTCTTTTCAGTTGCAAACTCCATTCCATACATATATATGGGGAGGTAGAAGCTCCAACTCGCTTTTACAGTGAAAACTGCCGGAACTTCAACCCGGCACTAGGAAACAGACTGAGAAAGCAGAGAAAAAGTGTCTCCTGCAACTGGTTCCCTTGGTGCTAGATGAACGAGCGTCTCTCCACTTTCTCAGTTCTGAAGATAGGTGTGTGTGAAAGCCGTCCTTCACCTAGCTTGTTGGGAACACAAAGTTTCTTTTCAGTTGCAAACTCCATTCCATACATATATATGGGGAGGTACTAGCTCCAACTCGGATTTACAGTGAAAACTGCAGGAACTTCAAACCGGCACTAGGAAACAGACTGAGAAAGCAGAGAAAAAGTGTCTCCTGCAACCCGTTCCCTTGGTGCTAGATGAACGAACGTCTCTCCACTTGCTCAGTTCTGAAGATAGGTGTGTGTGAAAGCCGTCCTTCACCTAGCTTGTTGGGAACACAAAGTTTCTTTTCAGTTGCAAACTCCATTCCATACATATATATGGGGAGGTACTAGCTCCAACTCGGTTTTACAGTGAAAACTGCAGGAATTTCAAACCGGCACTAGGAAACAGACTGTGAAAGCAGAGAAAAAGTGTCTCCTGCAACCGGTTCCCTTGGTGCTAGATGAACGAACGTCTCTCCACTTGCTCAGTTCTGAGAGATAAGTGTGTGTGAAAGCCGTTCTTCACCTAGCTTGTTGGGAACACAAAGTTTCTTTTCAGTTGCAAACTCCATTCCATACATATATATGGGGAGTTACTAGCTCCAACTCGGTTTTACAGTGAAAAATGCAGGAACTTCAAACAGGCACTAGGAAACAGACTGAGAAAGCAGAGAAAAAGTGTCTCCTGCAACCCGTTCCCTTGGTGCTAGATGAACGAACGTCTCTCAACTTGCTCAGTTCTGAGAGATACGTGTGTGTGAAAGCCGTCCTTCACCTAGCTTGTTGGGAACACAAAGTTTCTTTTCAGTTGCAAACTCCATTCCATACATATATATGGGGAGGTACTAGCTCCAACTCGGTTTTACAGTGAAAACTGCAGGAACTTCAAACCGGCACTAGGAAACAGACTGAGAAGCCGAGAAAAAGTGTCTCCTGCAACCGGTTCCCTTGGTGCTAGATGAATGAACGTCTCTCCACTTGCTAAGTTCTGAGAGATAATTGTGTGTGAAAGCCGTCCTTCACCTAGCTTGTTGGGAACACAAAGTTTCTTTTAAGTTGCAAACTCCATTCCATACATATATATGGGGAGGTACAAGCTCCAACTCGGTTTTACAGTGAAAACTGCAGGAACTTCAAACCGGCACTAGGAAACAGACTGAGAAAGCAGAGAAATAGTGTCTCCTGCAACCCGTTCCCTTGGTGCTAGATGAACGAACGTCTCACCACTTGCTCAGTTCCGAGAGATTAGTGTGTGTGAAATCCGTCCTTCACCTAGCTTGTTGGGAACACAAAGTTTCTTTTCAGTTGCAAACTCCATTCCATTCATATATATGGGGAGGTACTAGCTCCAACTCGGTTTTACAGTGAAAACTGCAGGAACATCAAACCGGCACTAGGAAACAGACTGAGAAAGCAGAGAAAAAGTGTCTCCTGCAACCCGTTCCATTGGTGCTAGATGAACGAACGTATCTCCACTTGCTCAGTTCTGAGAGATATGTGTGTGTGAAAGCCGTACTTCATCTAGCTTGTTGGGAACACAAAGTTTCTTTTCAGTTGCAAACTCCATTCCATACATATATATGGGGAGGTACAAGCTCCAACTCGGTTTTACAGTGAAAACTGCAGGAACTTCAAACCGGCACTAGGAAACAGACTGAGAAAGCAGAGAAAAAGTGTCTCCTGCAACCCGTTCCCTTGGTGCTAGATGAACGAACGTCTCTCCACTTGCTCAGTTCTGAGAGATAAGTGTGTGTGAAAGCCGTCTTCACCTAGCTTGTTGGGAACACAAAGTTTCTTTTCAGTTGCAAACTCCATTCCATACATATATATGGGGAGGTACAAGCTCCAACTCGGTTTTACAGTGAAAACTGCAGGAACTTCAAACCGGCACTAGGAAACAGACTGAGAAAGCAGAGAAAAAGTGTCTCCTGCAACCCGTTCCCTTAGTGCTAGATGAACGAAAGTCTCTCCACTTGCTCAGTTCTGAGAGATAAGTGAGTGTGAAAGCCGTCCTTCACCTAGCTTGTTGGGAACACAAAGTTTCTTTTCAGTTGCAAACTCCATTCCATCCATATATATGGGGGGTACTAGCTCCAACTCGGTTTTACAGTGAAAACTGCAGTAACTTCAAACCGGCACTAGGAAACAGACTGAGAAAGCAGAGAAAAAGTGTCTCCTGCAAACCGTTCCCTTGGTGCTAGATGAATGAACGTCTCTACACTTGCTCAGTTCTGAGAGATAGGTGTGTCTGAAAGCCGTCCTTCACCTAGCTTGTTGGGAACACAAAGTTTCTTTTCAGTTGCAAACTCCATTCCATACATATATATGGGGAGGTAGAAGCTCCAACTCGCTTTTACAGTGAAAACTGCCGGAACTTCAACCCGGCACTAGGAAACAGACTGAGAAAGCAGAGAAAAAGTGTCTCCTGCAACCGGTTCCCTTGGTGCTAGATGAACGAGCGTCTCTCCACTTTCTCAGTTCTGAAGATAGGTGTGTGTGAAAGCCGTCCTTCACCTAGCTTGTTGGGAACACAAAGTTTCTTTTCAGTTGCAATCTCCATTCCATACATATATATGGGGAGGTACTAGCTCCAACTCGGTTTTACAGTGAAAACTGCAGGAACTTCAAACCGGCACTAGGAAACAGACTGAGAAAGCAGAGAAAAAGTGTCTCCTGCAACCCGTTCCCTTGGTGCTAGATGAACGAACGTCTCTCCACTTGCTCAGTTCTGAAGATATGTGTGTGTGAAAGCCGTCCTTCACCTAGCTTGTTGGGAACACAAAGTTTCTTTTCAGTTGCAAACTCCATTCCATACATATATATGGGGAGGTACTAGCTCCAACTCGGTTTTACAGTGAAAACTGCAGGAACTTCAAACCGGCACTAGGAAACAGACTGTGAAAGCAGAGAAAAAGTGTCTCCTGCAACCCTTTCCCTTGGTGCTAGATGAACGAACGTCTCTCCACTTGCTCAGTTCTGAGAGATAAGTGTGTGTGAAAGCCGTTCTTCACCTAGCTTGTTGGGAACACAAAGTTTCTTTTCAGTTGCAAACTCCATTCCATACATATATATGGGGAGTTACTAGCTCCAACTCGGTTTTACAGTGAAAAATGCAGGAACATCAAACAGGCACTAGGAAACAGACTGAGAAAGCAGAGAAAAATGTGTCTCCTGCAACCCGTTCCCTTGGTGCTAGATGAACGAACGTCTCTCAACTTGCTCAGTTCTGAGAGATAAGTGTGTGTGAAAGCCGTCCTTCACCTAGCTTGTTGGGAACACAAAGTTTCTTTTCAGTTGCAAACTCCATTCCATACATATATATGGGGAGGTACTAGCTCCAACTCGGTTTTACAGTGAAAACTGCAGGAACTTCAAACCGGCACTAGGAAACAGACTGAGAAGCCGAGAAAAAGTGTCTCCTGCAACCGGTTCCCTTGGTGCTAGATGAATGAACGTCTCTCCACTTGCTAAGTTCTGAGAGATAATTGTGTGTGAAAGCCGTCCTTCACCTAGCTTGTTGGGAACACAAAGTTTCTTTTAAGTTGCAAACTCCATTCCATACATATATATGGGGAGGTACAAGCTCCAACTCGGTTTTACAGTGAAAACTGCAGGAACTTCAAACCGGCACTAGGAAACAGACTGAGAAAGCAGAGAAATAGTGTCTCCTGCAACCCGTTCCCTTGGTGCTAGATGAACGAACGTCTCACCACTTGCTCAGTTCCGAGAGATTAGTGTGTGTGAAATCCGTCCTTCACCTAGCTTGTTGGGAACACAAAGTTTCTTTTCAGTTGCAAACTCCATTCCATTCATATATATGGGGAGGTACTAGCTCCAACTCGGTTTTACAGTGAAAACTGCAGGAACATCAAACCGGCACTAGGAAACAGACTGAGAAAGCAGAGAAAAAGTGTCTCCTGCAACCCGTTCCATTGGTGCTAGATGAACGAACGTATCTCCACTTGCTCAGTTCTGAGAGATATGTGTGTGTGAAAGCCGTCCTTCACCTAGCTTGTTGGGAACACAAAGTTTCTTTTCAGTTGCAAACTCCATTCCATACATATATATGGGGAAGTACAAGCTCCAACTCGGTTTTACAGTGAAAACTGCAGGAACTTCAAACCGGCACTAGGAAACAGACTGAGAAAGCAGAGAAAAAGTGTCTCCTGCAACCCGTTCCCTTGGTGCTAGATGAACGAACGTCTCTCCACTTGCTCAGTTCTGAGAGATAAGTGTGTGTGAAAGCCGTCTTCACCTAGCTTGTTGGGAACACAAAGTTTCTTTTCAGTTGCAAACTCCATTCCATACATATATAGGGGAGGTAGAAGCTCCAACTCGGTTTTACAGTGAAAACTGCAGGAACTTCAAACCGGCACTAGGAAACAGACTGAGAAAGCAGAGAAAAAGTGTCTCCTGCAACCCGTTCCCTTGGTGCTAGATGAACGAACGTCTCTCCACTTGCTCAGTTCTGAAGATAGGTGTGTGTGAAAGCCGTCCTTCACCTAGCTTGTTGGGAACACAAAGTTTCTTTTCAGTTGCAAACTCCATTCCATACATATATATGGGGAGGTACTAGCTCCAACTCGTGTTTACAGTGAAAACTGCAGGAACTTCAAACCGGCACTAGGAAACAGACTGTGAAAGCAGAGAAAAAGTTTCCCCTGCAACCCGATCCCTGGGTGCTAGATGAACGAACGTCTCTCCACTTGCTCATTTCTGAGAGATAAGTGTGTGTGAAAGCCGTTCTTCACCTAGCTTGTTGGGAACACAAAGTTTCTTTTCAGTTGCAAACTCCATTCCATACATATATATGGGGAGTTACTAGCTCCAACTCGGTTTTACAGTGAAAACTGCAGGAACTTCAAACCGGCACTAGGAAACAGACTGAGAAAGCAGAGAAAAAGTGTCTCCTGCAACCCGTTCCCTTGGTGCTAGATAAACGAACGTCTCTCATCTTGCTCAGTTCTGAGAGTTAAGTGTGTGTGAAAGCCGTCCTTCACCTAGCTTGTTGGGAACACAAAGTTTCTTTTCAGTTGCAAACTCCATTCCATACATATATATGGGGAGGTACAAGCTCCAACTCGGTTTTACAGTGAAAACTGCAGGAACTTCAAACCGGCACTAGGAAACAGACTGAGAAAGCAGAGAAAAAGTGTCTCCTGCAACCCGTTCCCTTGGTGCTAGATGAACGAAAGACTCTCCACATGCTCAGTTCTGAGAGATATGTGTGTGTGAAAGCCGTCTTTCACCTAGCTTGTTGGGAAAACAATGTTTCTTTTCAGTTGCAAACTCCATTCCATACATATATATGGGGAGGTACTAGCTCCAACTCGGTTTTACAGTGAAAACTGCAGTAACTTCAAACCGGCACTAGGAAACAGACTGAGAAAGCAGAGAAAAAGTGTCTCCTGCAACCCGTTCCCTTGGTGCTAGATGAACGAACGTCTCTCCACTTGCTCAGTTCTGAGAGATAGCTGTGTCTGAAAGCCGTCCTTCACCTAGCTTGTTGGGAACACAAAGTTTCTTTTCAGTTGCAAACTCCATTCCATACATATATAAGGGGAGGTAGAAGCTCCAACTCGCATTTACAGTGAAAACTGCCGGAACTTCAACCCGGCACTAGGAAACAGACTGAGAAAGCAGAGAAAAAGTGTCTCCTGCAACCGGTTCCCTTGGTGCTAGATGAACGAACGTCTCTCCACTTTCTCAGTTCTGAAGATAGGTGTGTGTGAAAGCCGTCCTTCACCTAGCTTGTTGGGAACACAAATTTTCTTTTCAGTTGCAAACTCCATTCCATACATATATATGGGGTGGTACTAGCTCCAACTCGGTTTTACAGTGAAAACTGCAGGAACTTCAAACCGGCACTAGGAAACAGACTGAGAAAGCAGAGAAAAATTGTCTCCTGCAACCCGTTCCTTTGGTGCTAGATGAACGAACGTCTCTCCACTTGCTCAGTTCTGAGAGATAGGTGTGTCTGAAAGCCGTCCTTCACCTAGCTTGTTGGGAACACAAAGTTTCTTTTCAGTTGCAAACTCCATTCCATACATATACATGGGGAGGTACTAGCTCCAACTCGGTTTTACAGTGAAAACTGCCGGAAATTCAAACCGGCACTAGGAAACAGACTGAGAAAGCAGAGAAAAAGTGTCTCCTGCAACCGATTCCCTTGGTGCTAGATGAACGAACGTCTCTCCACTTGCTCAGTTCTGAAGATAGGTGTGTGTGAAAGCCGTCCTTCACCTTGCTTGTTGGAAACACAAAGTTTCTTTTCAGTTGCAAACTCCATTCCATACATATATATGGGGAGGTACTAGCTCCAACTCGGTTTTACAGTGAAAACTGCAGGAACTTCAAACAGCCACTAGGAAACAGACTGTGAAAGCAGAGAAAAAGTGTCTCCTGCAACCCGTTCCCTGGGTGCTAGATGAACGAACGTCTCTCCACTTGCTCAGTTCTGAGAGATAAGTGTGTGTGAAAGCCGTTCTTCACCTAGCTTGTTGGGAACACAAAGTTTCTTTTCAGTTGCAAACTCCATTCCATACATATATATGGGGAGGTACTAGCTCCAACTCGGTTTTACAGTGAAAACTGCAGGAACTTCAAACCGGCACTAGGAAACAGACTGAGAAAGCAGAGAAAAAGTGTCTCCTGCAACCCTTTCCCTTGGTGCTAGGTGAAAGAACGTCTCTCCACTTGCTCAGTTCTGAGAGATAAGTGTGTGTGAAAGCCGTCCTTCACCTAGCTTGTTGGGAACACAAAGTTTCTTTTCAGTTGCAAACTCCATTCCATACTTATATATGGGGAGGTACTAGCTACAACTCGGTTTGACAGGGAAAACTGCAGGAACTTCAAACCGGCACTAGGAAACAGACTGAGAAAGCAGAGAAATTGTGTCTCCTGCAAACCGTTCCCTTGGTGCTAGATGAACGAACGTCTCTCCACTTGCTCAGTTCTGAGAGATAGGTGTGTCTGAAAGCCGTCCTTCACCTAGCTTGTTGGGAACACAAAGTTTCTTTTCAGTTGCAAACTCCATTCCATACATATATATGGGGAGGTACTAGCTCCAACTCGGTTTTACAGTGAAAACTGCAGGAACTTCAAACCGGCACTAGGAAACAGACTGAGAAAGCAGAGAAAAAGTGTCTCCTGCAACCCGTTCCCTTGGTGCTAGATAAACGAACGTCTCTCAACTTGCTCAGTTCTGAGAGTTAAGTGTGTGTGAAAGCCGTCCTTCACCTAGCTTGTTGGGAACACAAAGTTTCTTTTCAGTTGCAAACTCCATTCCATACATATATATGGGGAGGTACAAGCTCCAACTCGGTTTTACAGTGAAAACTGCAGGAACTTCAAACCGGCACTAGGAAACAGACTGAGAAAGCAGAGAAAAAGTGTCTCCTGCAACCCGTTCCCTTGGTGCTAGATGAACGAACGTCTCTCCACTTGCTCAGTTCTGAGAGATAAGTGTGTGTGAAAGCCGTCTTCACCTAGCTTGTTGGGAACACAAAGTTTCTTTTCAGTTGCAAACTCCATTCCATACATATATAGGGGAGGTAGAAGCTCCAACTCGGTTTTACAGTGAAAACTGCAGGAACTTCAAACCGGCACTAGGAAACAGACTGAGAAAGCAGAGAAAAAGTGTCTCCTGCAACCCGTTCCCTTGGTGCTAGATGAACGAACGTCTCTCCACTTGCTCAGTTCTGAAGATAGGTGTGTGTGAAAGCCGTCCTTCACCTAGCTTGTTGGGAACACAAAGTTTCTTTTCAGTTGCAAACTCCATTCCATACATATATATGGGGAGGTACTAGCTCCAACTCGGTTTTACAGTGAAAACTGCAGGAACTTCAAACCGGCACTAGGAATCAGACTGAGAAGCCGAGAAAAAGTGTCTCCTGCAACCGGTTCCCTTGGTGCTAGATGAATGAACGTCTCTCCACTTGCTAAGTTCTGAGAGATAATTGTGTGTGAAAGCCGTCCTTCACCTAGCTTGTTGGGAACACAAAGTTTCTTTTCAGTTGCAAACTCCATTCCATACATATATATGGGGAGGTACAAGCTCCAACTCGGTTTTACAGTGAAAACTGCAGGAACTTCAAACCGGCACTAGGAAACAGACTGAGAAAGCAGAGAAAAAGTGTCTCCTGCAACCCGTTCCCTTGGTGCTAGATGAACGAACGTCTCTCAACTTGCTCAGTTCTGAGAGATAAGTGTGTGTGAAAGCCGTCCTTCACCTAGCTTGTTGGGAACACAAAGTTTCTTTTCAGTTGCAAACTCCATTCCATACATATATATGGGGAGGTACTAGCTCCAACTCGGTTTTACAGTGAAAACTGCAGTAACTTCAAACCGGCACTAGGAAACAGACTGAGAAAGCAGAGAAAAAGTGTCTCCTGCAAACCGTTCCCTTGGTGCTAGATGAACGAACGTCTCTACACTTGCTCAGTTCTGAGAGATAGGTGTGTCTGAAAGCCGTCCTTCACCTAGCTTGTTGGGAACACAAAGTTTCTTTTCAGTTGCAAACTCCATTCCATACATATATATGGGGAGGTAGAAGCTCCAACTCGCTTTTACAGTGAAAACTGCCGGAACTTCAACCCGGCACTAGGAAACAGACTGAGAAAGCAGAGAAAAAGTGTCTCCTGCAACCGGTTCCCTTGGTGCTAGATGAACGAGCGTCTCTCCACTTTCTCAGTTCTGAAGATATGTGTGTGTGTAAGCCGTCCTTCACCTAGCTTGTTGGGAACACAAAGTTTCTTTTCAGTTGCAAACTCCATTCCATACATATATATGGGGAGGTACTAGCTCCAACTCGGTTTTACAGTGAAAACTGCAGGAACTTCAAACCGGCACTAGGAAACAGACTGAGAAAGCAGAGAAAAATGTGTCTCCTGCAACCCGTTCCCTTGGTGCTAGATGAACGAACGTCTCTCAACTTGCTCAGTTCTGAGAGATAAGTGTGTGTGAAAGCCGTCCTTCACCTAGCTTGTTGGGAACACAAAGTTTCTTTTCAGTTGCAAACTCCATTCCATACATATATATGGGGAGGTACTAGCTCCAACTCGGTTTTACAGTGAAAACTGCAGGAACTTCAAACCGGCACTAGGAAACAGACTGAGAAGCCGAGAAAAAGTGTCTCCTGCAACCGGTTCCCTTGGTGCTAGATGAATGAACGTCTCTCCACTTGCTAAGTTCTGAGAGATAATTTTGTGTGAAAGCCGTCCTTCACCTAGCTTGTTGGGAACACAAAGTTTCTTTTAAGTTGCAAACTCCATTCCATACATATATATGGGGAGGTACAAGCTCCAACTCGGTTTTACAGTGAAAACTGCAGGAACTTCAAACCGGCACTAGGAAACAGACTGAGAAAGCAGAGAAATAGTGTCTCCTGCAACCCGTTCCCTTGGTGCTAGATGAACGAACGTCTCACCACTTGCTCAGTTCCGAGAGATTAGTGTGTGTGAAATCCGTCCTTCACCTAGCTTGTTGGGAACACAAAGTTTCTTTTCAGTTGCAAACTCCATTCCATTCATATATATGGGGAGGTACTAGCTCCAACTCGGTTTTACAGTGAAAACTGCAGGAACATCAAACCGGCACTAGGAAACAGACTGAGAAAGCAGAGAAAAAGTGTCTCCTGCAACCCTTTCCATTGGTGCTAGATGAACGAACGTCTCTCCACTTGCTCAGTTCTGAGAGATATGTGTGTGTGAAAGCCGTCCTTCACCTAGCTTGTTGGGAACACAAAGTTTCTTTTCAGTTGCAAACTCCATTCCATACATATATATGGGGAGGTACAAGCTCCAACTCGGTTTTACAGTGAAAACTGCAGGAACTTCAAACCGGCACTAGGAAACAGACTGAGAAAGCAGAGAAAAAGTGTCTCCTGCAACCCGTTCCCTTGGTGCTAGATGAACGAACGTCTCTCCACTTGCTCAGTTCTGAGAGATAAGTGTGTGTGAAAGCCGTCTTCACCTAGCTTGTTGGGAACACAAAGTTTCTTTTCAGTTGCAAACTCCATTCCATACATATATAGGGGAGGTAGAAGCTCCAACTCGGTTTTACAGTGAAAACTGCAGGAACTTCAAACCGGCACTAGGAAACAGACTGAGAAAGCAGAGAAAAAGTGTCTCCTGCAACCCGTTCCCTTGGTGCTAGATGAACGAACGTCTCTCCACTTGCTCAGTTCTGAAGATAGGTGTGTGTGAAAGCCGTCCTTCACCTAGCTTGTTGGGAACACAAAGTTTCTTTTCAGTTGCAAACTCCATTCCATACATATATATGGGGAGGTACAAGCTCCAACTCGTGTTTACAGTGAAAACTGCAGGAACTTCAAACCGGCACTAGGAAACAGACTGTGAAAGCAGAGAAAAAGTTTCCCCTGCAACCCGTTCCCTGGGTGCTAGATGAACGAACGTCTCTCCACTTGCTCATTTCTGAGAGATAAGTGTGTGTGAAAGCCGTTCTTCACCTAGCTTGTTGGGAACACAAAGTTTCTTTTCAGTTGCAAACTCCATTCCATACATATATATGGGGTGTTACTAGCTCCAACTCGGTTTTACAGTGAAAACTGCAGGAACTTCAAACCGGCACTAGGAAACAGACTGAGAAAGCAGAGAAAAAGTGTCTCCTGCAACCCGTTCCCTTGGTGCTAGATAAACGAACGTCTCTCAACTTGCTCAGTTCTGAGAGTTAAGTGTGTGTGAAAGCCGTCCTTCACCTAGCTTGTTGGGAACACAAAGTTTCTTTTCAGTTGCAAACTCCATTCCATACATATATATGGGGAGGTACAAGCTCCAACTCGGTTTTACAGTGAAAACTGCAGGAACTTCAAACCGGCACTAGGAAACAGACTGAGAAAGCAGAGAAAAAGTGTCTCCTGCAACCCGTTCCCTTGGTGCTAGATGAACGAACGTCTCTCCACTTGCTCAGTTCTGAGAGATAAGTGTGTGTGAAAGCCGTCTTCACCTAGCTTGTTGGGAACACAAAGTTTCTTTTCAGTTGCAAACTCCATTCCATACATATATAGGGGAGGTAGAAGCTCCAACTCGGTTTTACAGTGAAAACTGCAGGAACTTCAAACCGGCACTAGGAAACAGACTGAGAAAGCAGAGAAAAAGTGTCTCCTGCAACCCGTTCCCTTGGTGCTAGATGAACGAACGTCTCTCCACTTGCTCAGTTCTGAAGATAGGTGTGTGTGAAAGCCGTCCTTCACCTAGCTTGTTGGGAACACAAAGTTTCTTTTCAGTTGCAAACTCCATTCCATACATATATATGGGGAGGTACTAGCTCCAACTCGGTTTTACAGTGAAAACTGCAGGAACTTCAAACCGGCACTAGGAATCAGACTGAGAAGCCGAGAAAAAGTGTCTCCTGCAACCGGTTCCCTTGGTGCTAGATGAATGTACGTCTCTCCACTTGCTAAGTTCTGAGAGATAATTGTGTGTGAAAGCCGTCCTTCACCTAGCTTGTTGGGAACACATAGTTTCTTTTCAGTTGCAAACTCCATTCCATACATATATATGGGGAGGTACAAGCTCCAACTCGGTTTTACAGTGAAAACTGCAGGAACTTCAAACCGGCACTAGGAAACAGACTGAGAAAGCAGAGAAAAAGTGTCTCCTGCAACCCGTTCCCTTGGTGCTAGATGAACGAACGTCTCTCCACTTGCTCAGTTCTGAGAGATAAGTGTGTGTGAAAGCCGTCTTCACCTAGCTTGTTGGGAACACAAAGTTTCTTTTCAGTTGCAAACTCCATTAATACATATATATGGGGAGGTACAAGCTCCAACTCGGTTTTACAGTGAAAACTGCAGGAACTTCAAACCGGCACTAGGAAACAGACTGAGAAAGCAGAGAAAAAGTGTCTCCTGCAACCTGTTCCCTTAGTGCTAGATGAACGAAAGTCTCTCCACTTGCTCAGTTCTGAGAGATAAGTGTGTGTGAAAGCCGTCCTTCACCTAGCTTGTTGGGAACACAAAGTTTCTTTTCAGTTGCAAACCCCATTCCATCCATATATATGGGGAGGTACTAGCTCCAACTCGGTTTTACAGTGAAAACTGCAGTAACTTCAAACCGGCACTAGGAAACAGACTGAGAAAGCAGAGAAAAAGTGTCTCCTGCAAACCGTTCCCTTGGTGCTAGATGAACGAACGTCTCTACACTTGCTCAGTTCTGAGAGATAGGTGTGTCTGAAAGCCGTCCTTCACCTAGCTTGTTGGGAACACAAAGTTTCTTTTCAGTTGCAAACTCCATTCCATACATATATATGGGGAGGTAGAAGCTCCAACTCGCTTTTACAGTGAAAACTGCCGGAACTTCAACCCGGCACTAGGAAACAGACTGAGAAAGCAGAGAAAAAGTGTCTCCTGCAACCGGTTCCCTTGGTGCTAGATGAACGAGCGTCTCTCCACTTTCTCAGTTCTGAAGATAGGTGTGTGTGTAAGCCGTCCTTCACCTAGCTTGTTGGGAACACAAAGTTTCTTTTCAGTTGCAAACTCCATTCCATACATATATATGGGGAGGTACTAGCTCCAACTCGGTTTTACAGTGAAAACTGCAGGAACTTCAAACCGGCACTAGGAAACAGACTGAGAAAGCAGAGAAAAAGTGTCTCCTGCAACCCGTTCCCTTGGTGCTAGATGAACGAACGTCTCTCCACTTGCTCAGTTCTGAAGATAGGTGTGTGTGAAAGCCGTCCTTCACCTAGCTTGTTGGGAACACAAAGTTTCTTTTCAGTTTCAAACTCCATTCCATACATATATATGGGGAGGTACAAGCTCCAACTCGGTTTTACAGTGAAAACTGCAGGAACTTCAAACCGGCACTAGGAAACAGACTGTGAAAGCAGAGAAAAAGTGTCTCCTGCAACCGGTTCCCTTGGTGCTAGATGAACGAACGTCTCTCCACTTGCTCAGTTCTGAGAGATAAGTGTGTGTGAAAGCCGTTCTTCACCTAGCTTGTTGGGAACACAAAGTTTCTTTTAAGTTGCAAACTCCATTCCATACATGTATATGGGGAGTTACTAGCTCCAACTCGGTTTTACAGTGAAAAATGCAGGAACTTCAAACAGGCACTAGGAAACAGACTGAGAAAGCAGAGAAAAATGTGTCTCCTGCAACCCGTTCCCTTGGTGCTAGATGAACGAACGTCTCTCCACTTGCTCATTTCTGAGAGATAAGTGTGTGTGAAAGCCGTCCTTCACCTAGCTTGTTGGGAACACAAAGTTTCTTTTCAGTTGCAAACTCCATTCCATACATATATATGGGGAGGTACTAGCTCCAACTCGGTTTTACAGTGAAAACTGCAGGAACTTCAAACCGGCACTAGGAAACAGACTGAGAAGCCGAGAAAAAGTGTCTCCTGCAACCGGTTCTCTTGGTGCTAGATGAATGAACGTCTCTCCACTTGCTAAGTTCTGAGAGATAATTTTGTGTGAAAGCCGTCCTTCACCTAGCTTGTTGGGAACACAAAGTTTCTTTTAAGTTGCAAACTCCATTCCATACATATATATGGGGAGGTACTAGCTCCAACTCGGTTTTACAGTGAAAACTGCAGGAACTTCAAACCGGCACTAGGAAACAGACTGAGAAAGCAGAGAAATAGTGTCTCCTGCAACCCGTTCCCTTGGTGCTAGATGAACGAACGTCTCACCACTTGCTCAGTTCCGAGAGATTAGTGTGTGTGAAATCCGTCCTTCACCTAGCTTGTTGGGAACACAAAGTTTCTTTTCAGTTGCAAACTCCATTCCATTCATATATATGGGGAGGTACTAGCTCCAACTCGGTTTTACAGTGAAAACTGCAGGAACATCAAACCGGCACTAGGAAACAGACTGAGAAAGCAGAGAAAAAGTGTCTCCTGCAACCCGTTCCATTGGTGCTAGATGAACGAACGTATCTCCACTTGCTCAGTTCTGAGAGATATGTGTGTGTGAAAGCCGTCCTTCACCTAGCTTGTTGGGAACACAAAGTTCCTTTTCAGTTGCAAACTCCATTCCATACATATATATGGGGAGGTACAAGCTCCAACTCGGTTTTACAGTGAAAACTGCAGGAACTTCAAACCGGCACTAGGAAACAGACTGAGAAAGCAGAGAAAAAGTGTCTCCTGCAACCCGTTCCCTTGGTGCTAGATGAACGAACGTCTCTCCACTTGCTCAGTTCTGAGAGATAAGTGTGTGTGAAAGCCGTCTTCACCTAGCTTGTTGGGAACACAAAGTTTCTTTTCAGTTGCAAACTCCATTCCATACATATATAGGGGAGGTAGAAGCTCCAACTCGGTTTTACAGTGAAAACTGCAGGAACTTCAAACCGGCCCTAGGAAACAGACTGAGAAAGCAGAGAAAAAGTGTCTCCTGCAACCCGTTCCCTTGGTGCTAGATGAACGAACGTCTCTCCACTTGCTCAGTTCTGAAGATAGGTGTGTGTGAAAGCCGTCCTTCACCTAGCTTGTTGGGAACACAAAGTTTCTTTTCAGTTGCAAACTCCATTCCATACATATATATGGGGAGGTACAAGCTCCAACTCGTGTTTACAGTGAAAACTGCAGGAACTTCAAACCGGCACTAGGAAACAGACTGTGAAAGCAGAGAAAAAGTTTCCCCTGCAACCCGTTCCCTGGGTGCTAGATGAACGAACGTCTCTCCACTTGCTCATTTCTGAGAGATAAGTGTGTGTGAAAGCCGTTCTTCACCTAGCTTGTTGGGAACACAAAGTTTCTTTTCAGTTGCAAACTCCATTCCATACATATATATGGGGTGTTACTAGCTCCAACTCGGTTTTACAGTGAAAACTGCAGGAACTTCAAACCGGCACTAGGAAACAGACTGAGAAAGCAGAGAAAAAGTGTCTCCTGCAACCCGTTCCCTTGGTGCTAGATGAACGAACGTCTCTCCACTTGCTCAGTTCTGAGAGATAAGTGTGTGTGAAAGCCGTCTTCACCTAGCTTGTTGGGAACACAAAGTTTCTTTTCAGTTGCAAACTCCATTCCATACATATATAGGGGAGGTAGAAGCTCCAACTCGGTTTTACAGTGAAAACTGCAGGAACTTCAAACCGGCCCTAGGAAACAGACTGAGAAAGCAGAGAAAAAGTGTCTCCTGCAACCCGTTCCCTTGGTGCTAGATGAACGAACGTCTCTCCACTTGCTCAGTTCTGAAGATAGGTGTGTGTGAAAGCCGTCCTTCACCTAGCTTGTTGGGAACACAAAGTTTCTTTTCAGTTGCAAACTCCATTCCATACATATATATGGGGAGGTACAAGCTCCAACTCGTGTTTACAGTGAAAACTGCAGGAACTTCAAACCGGCACTAGGAAACAGACTGTGAAAGCAGAGAAAAAGTTTCCCCTGCAACCCGTTCCCTGGGTGCTAGATGAACGAACGTCTCTCCACTTGCTCATTTCTGAGAGATAAGTGTGTGTGAAAGCCGTTCTTCACCTAGCTTGTTGGGAACACAAAGTTTCTTTTCAGTTGCAAACTCCATTCCATACATATATATGGGGTGTTACTAGCTCCAACTCGGTTTTACAGTGAAAACTGCAGGAACTTCAAACCGGCACTAGGAAACAGACTGAGAAAGCAGAGAGAAAGTGTCTCCTGCAACCCGTTCCCTTGGTGCTAGATAAACGAACGTCTCTCCACTTGCTCAGTTCTGAGAGATAGCTGTGTCTGAAAGCCGTCCTTCACCTAGCTTGTTGGGAACACAAAGTTTCTTTTCAGTTGCAAACTCCATTCCATACATATATATGGGGAGGTAGAAGCTCCAACTCGCTTTTACAGTGAAAACTGCCGGAACGTCAACCCGGCACTAGGAAACAGACTGAGAAAGCAGAGAAAAAGTGTCTCCTGCAACCGGTTCCCTTGGTGCTAGATGAACGAACGTCTCTCCACTTTCTCAGTTCTGAAGATAGGTGTGTGTGAAAGCCGTCCTTCACCTAGCTTGTTGGGAACACAAATTTTCTTTTCAGTTGCAAACTCCGTTCCATACATATATATGGGGTGGTACTAGCTCCAACTCGGTTTTACAGTGAAAACTGCAGGAACTTCAAACCGGCACTAGGAAACAGACTGAGAAAGCAGAGAAAAATTGTCTCCTGCAACCCGTTCCTTTGGTGCTAGATGAACGAACGTCTCTCCACTTGCTCAGTTCTGAGAGATAGGTGTGTCTGAAAGCCGTCCTTCACCTAGCTTGTTGGGAACACAAAGTTTCTTTTCAGTTGCAAACTCCATTCCATACATATACATGGGGAGGTACTAGCTCCAACTCGGTTTTACAGTGAAAACTACCGGAAATTCAAACCGGCACTAGGAAACAGACTGAGAAAGCAGAGAAAAAGTGTCTCCTGCAACCGATTCCCTTGGTGCTAGATGAACGAACGTCTCTCCACTTGCTCTGTTCTGAAGATAGGTGTGTGTGAAAGCCGTCCTTCACCTAGCTTGTTGGGAACACAAAGTTTCTTTTCAGTTGCAAACTCCATTCCATACATATATATGGGGAGGTACAAGCTCCAACTCGTGTTTACAGTGAAAACTGCAGGAACTTCAAACCGGCACTAGGAAACAGACTGTGAAAGCAGAGAAAAAGTTTCCCCTGCAACCCGTTCCCTGGGTGCTAGATGAACGAACGTCTCTCCACTTGCTCATTTCTGAGAGATAAGTGTGTGTGAAAGCCGTTCTTCACCTAGCTTGTTGGGAACACAAAGTTTCTTTTCAGTTGCAAACTCCATTCCATACATATATATGGGGTGTTACTAGCTCCAACTCGGTTTTACAGTGAAAACTGCAGGAACTTCAAACCGGCACTAGGAAACAGACTGAGAAAGCAGAGAAAAAGTGTCTCCTGCAACCCGTTCCCTTGGTGCTAGATAAACGAACGTCTCTCAACTTGCTCAGTTCTGAGAGTTAAGTGTGTGTGAAAGCCGTCCTTCACCTAGCTTGTTGGGAACACAAAGTTTCTTTTCAGTTGCAAACTCCATTCCATACATATATATGGGGAGGTACAAGCTCCAACTCGGTTTTACAGTGAAAACTGCAGGAACTTCAAACCGGCACTAGGAAACAGACTGAGAAAGCAGAGAAAAAGTGTCTCCTGCAACCCGTTCCCTTGGTGCTAGATGAACGAAAGACTCTCCACTTGCTCAGTTCTGAGAGATAAGTGTGTGTGAAAGCCGTCTTTCACCTAGCTTGTTGGGAAAACAATGTTTCTTTTCAGTTGCAAACTCCATTCCATACATATATATGGGGAGGTACTAGCTCCAACTCGGTTTTACAGTGAAAACTGCAGTAACTTCAAACCGGCACTAGGAAACAGACTGAGAAAGCAGAGAAAAAGTGTCTCCTGCAACCCGTTCCCTTGGTGCTAGATGAACGAACGTCTCTCCACTTGCTCAGTTCTGAGAGATAGCTGTGTCTGAAAGCCGTCCTTCACCTAGCTTGTTGGGAACACAAAGTTTCTTTTCAGTTGCAAACTCCATTCCATACATATATATGGGGAGGTAGAAGCTCCAACTCGCTTTTACAGTGAAAACTGCCGGAACGTCAACCCGGCACTAGGAAACAGACTGAGAAAGCAGAGAAAAAGTGTCTCCTGCAACCGGTTCCCTTGGTGCTAGATGAACGAACGTCTCTCCACTTTCTCAGTTCTGAAGAGAGGTGTGTGTGAAAGCCGTCCTTCACCTAGCTTGTTGGGAACACAAATTTTCTTTTCAGTTGCAAACTCCATTCCATACATATATATGGGGTGGTACTAGCTCCAACTCAGTTTTACAGTGAAAACTGCAGGAACTTCAAACCGGCACTAGGAAACAGACTGAGAAAGCAGAGAAAAATTGTCTCCTGCAACCCGTTCCTTTGGTGCTAGATGAACGAACGTCTCTCCACTTGCTCAGTTCTGAGAGATAGGTGTGTCTGAAAGCCGTCCTTCACCTAGCTTGTTGGGAACACAAAGTTTCTTTTCAGTTGCAAACTCCATTCCATACATATACATGGGGAGGTACTAGCTCCAACTCGGTTTTACAGTGAAAACTACCGGAAATTCAAACCGGCACTAGGAAACAGACTGAGAAAGCAGAGAAAAAGTGTCTCCTGCAACCGATTCCCTAGGTGCTAGATGAACGAACGTCTCTCCACTTGCTCAGTTCTGAAGATAGGTGTGTGTGAAAGCCGTCCTTCACCTAGCTTGTTGGGAACACAAAGTTTCTTTTCAGTTGCAAACTCCATTCCATACATATATATGGGGAGGTACTAGCTCCAACTCGGTTTTACAGTGAAAACTGCAGGAACTTCAAACAGCCACTAGGAAACAGACTGTGAAAGCAGAGAAAAAGTGTCTCCTGCAACCCGTTCCCTGGGTGCTAGATGAACGAACGTCTCTCCACTTGCTCAGTTCTGAGAGATAAGTGTGTGTGAAAGCCGTTCTTCACCTAGCTTGTTGGGAACACCAAGTTTCTTTTCAGTTGCAAACTCCATTCCATACATATATATGGGGAGGTACTAGCTCCAACTCGGTTTTACAGTGAAAACTGCAGGAACTTCAAACCGGCACTAGGAAACAGACTGAGAAAGCAGAGAAAAAGTGTCTCCTGCAACCCGTTCCCTTGGTGCTAGATGAACGAACGTCTCTCCACTTGCTCAGTTCCGAGAGATAAGTGTGTGTGAAAGCCGTCCTTCACCTAGCTTGTTGGGAACACAAAGTTTCTTTTCAGTTGCAAACTCCATTCCATACTTATATATGGGGAGGTACTAGCTACAACTCTGTTTGACAGGGAAAACTGCAGGAACTTCAAACCGGCACTAGGAAACAGACTGAGAAAGCAGAGAAATAGTGTCTCCTGCAAACCGTTCCCTTGGTGCTAGATGAACGAACGTCTCTCCACTTGCTCAGTTCTGAGAGATAGGTGTGTCTGAAAGCCGTCCTTCACCTAGCTTGTTGGGAACACAAAGTTTCTTTTCAGTTGCAAACTCCATTCCATACATATATATGGGGAGGTACTAGCTCCAACTCGGTTTTACAGTGAAAACTGCAGGAACTTCAAACCGGCACTAGGAAACAGACTGAGAAAGCAGAGAAAAAGTGTCTCCTGCAACCCGTTCCCTTGGTGCTAGATAAACGAACGTCTCTCAACTTGCTCAGTTCTGAGAGTTAAGTGTGTGTGAAAGCCGTCCTTCACCTAGCTTGTTGGGAACACAAAGTTTCTTTTCAGTTGCAAACTCCATTCCATACATATATATGGGGAGGTAAAAGCTCCAACTCGGTTTTACAGTGAAAACTGCAGGAACTTCAAACCGGCACTAGGAAACAGACTGAGAAAGCAGAGAAAAAGTGTCTCCTGCAACCCGTTCCCTTGGTGCTAGATGAACGAAAGACTCTCCACTTGCTCAGTTCTGAGAGATAAGTGTGTGTGAAAGCCGTCTTTCACCTAGCTTGTTGGGAAAACAATGTTTCTTTTCAGTTGCAAACTCCATTCCATACATATATATGGGGAGGTACTAGCTCCAACACGGTTTTACAGTGAAAACTGCAGTAACTTCAAACCGGCACTAGGAAACAGACTGAGAAAGCAGAGAAATAGTGTCTCCTGCAACCCGTTCCCTTGGTGCTAGATGAACGAACGTCTCACCACTTGCTCAGTTCCGAGAGATTAGTGTGTGTGAAATCCGTCCTTCACCTAGCTTGTTGGGAACACAAAGTTTCTTTTCAGTTGCAAACTCCATTCCATTCATATATATGGGGAGGTACTAGCTCCAACTCGGTTTTACAGTGAAAACTGCAGGAACAACAAACCGGCACTAGGAAACAGACTGAGAAAGCAGAGAAAAAGTGTCTCCTGCAACCCGTTCCATTGGTGCTAGATGAACGAACGTATCTCCACTTGCTCAGTTCTGAGAGATATATGTGTGTGAAAGCCGTCCTTCACCTAGCTTGTTGGGAACACAAAGTTTCTTTTCAGTTGCAAACTCCATTCCATACATATATATGGGGAGGTACAAGCTCCAACTCGGTTTTACAGTGAAAACTGCAGGAACTTCATACCGGCACTAGGAAACAGACTGAGAAAGCAGAGAAAAAGTGTCTCCTGCAACCCGTTCCCTTGGTGCTAGATGAACGAACGTCTCTCCACTTGCTCAGTTCTGAGAGATAAGTGTGTGTGAAAGCCGTCTTCACCTAGCTTGTTGGGAACACAAAGTTTCTTTTCAGTTGCAAACTCCATTCCATACATATATAGGGTAGGTAGAAGCTCCAACTCGGTTTTACAGTGAAAACTGCAGGAACTTCAAACCGGCACTAGGAAACAGACTGAGAAAGCAGAGAAAAAGTGTCTCCTGCAACCCGTTCCCTTGGTGCTAGATGAACGAACGTCTCTCCACTTGCTCAGTTCTGAAGATAGGTGTGTGTGAAAGCCGTCCTTCACCTAGCTTGTTGGGAACACAAAGTTTCTTTTCAGTTGCAAACTCCATTCCATACATATATATGGAGAGGTACTAGCTCCAACTCGTGTTTACAGTGAAAACTGCAGGAACTTCAAACCGGCACTAGGAAACAGACTGTGAAAGCAGAGAAAAAGTTTCTCCTGCAATCCGTTCCCTGGGTGCTAGATGAACGAACGTCTCTCCACTTGCTCAGTTCTGAGAGATAAGTGTGTGTGAAAGCCGTTCTTCACCTAGCTTGTTGGGAACACAAAGTTTCTTTTCAGTTGCAAACTCCATTCCATATATATATATGTGGAGTTACTAGCTCCAACTCGGTTTTACAGTGAAAACTGCAGGAACTTCAAACCGGCACTAGGAAACAGACTGAGAAAGCAGAGAAAAAGTGTCTCCTGCAACCCGTTCCCTTGGTGCTAGATAAACGAACGTCTCTCAACTTGCTCAGTTCTGAGAGTTAAGTGTGTGTGAAAGCCGTCCTTCACCTAGCTTGTTAGGAACACAAAGTTTCTTTTCAGTTGCAAAATCCATTCCATACATATATATGGGGAGGTACTAGATCAAACTCGGTTTAACAGTGAAAACTGCAGGAACTTCAAACCGGCACTAGGAAACAGACTGAGATAGCAGAGAAAAAGTGTCTCCTGCAACCCGTTCCCTTGGTGCTAGATGAACGAAAGACTCTCCACTTGCTCAGTTCTGAGAGATAAGTGTGTGTGAAAACCGTCTTTCACCTAGCTTGTTGGGAAAACAATGTTTCTTTTCAGTTGCAAACTCCATTCCATACATATATATGGGGAGGTACTAGCTCCAACTCGGTTTTACAGTGAAAACTGCAGTAACTTCAACCCGGCACTAGGAAACAGACTGAGAAAGCAGAGAAAAAGTGTCTCCTGCAACCGGTTTCCTTGGTGCTAGATGAACGAACGTCTCTCCACTTTCTCAGTTCTGAAGATAGGTGTGTGTGAAAGCCGTCCTTCACCTAGCTTGTTTGGAACACAAATTTTCTTTTCAGTTGCAAACTCCATTCCATACATATATATGGGGTGGTACTAGCTCCAACTCGGTTTTACAGTGAAAACTGCAGGAACTTCAAACAGCCACTAGGAAACAGACTGTGAAAGCAGAGAAAAAGTGTCTCCTGCAACCCGTTCCCTGGGTGCTAGATGAACGAAAGTCTCTCCACTTGCTCAGTTCTGAGAGATAATTGTGTGTGAAAGCCGTTCTTCACCTAGCTTGTTGGGAACACAAAGTTTCTTTTCAGTTGCAAACTCCATTCCATACATATATATGGGGAGGTACTAGCTCCAACTCGGTTTTACAGTGAAAACTGCAGGAACTTCAAACCGGCACTAGGAAACAGACTGAGAAAGCAGAGAAAAAGTGTCTCCTGCAACCCTTTCCCTTGGTGCTACATGAAAGAACGTCTCTCCACTTGCTCAGTTCTGAGAGATAAGTGTGTGTGAAAGCCGTCCTTCACCTAGCTTGTTGGGAACACAAAGTTTCTTTTCAGTTGCAAACTCCATTCCATACTTATATATGGGGAGGTACTAGCTACAACTCGGTTTGACAGTGAAAACTGCAGGAACTTCAAACCGGCACTAGGAAACAGACTGAGAAGCAGAGAAATAGTGTCTCCTGCAAACCTTTCCCTTGGTGCTAGATGAACGAACGTCTCTCCACTTGCTCAGTTCTGAGAGATAGGTGTGTCTGAAAGCCGTCCTTCACCTAGCTTGTTGGGAACACAAAGTTTCTTTTCAGTTGCAAACTCCATTCCATACATATATATGGGGAGGTACTAGCTCCAACTAGGTTTTACAGTGAAAACTGCAGGAACTTCAAACCGGCACTAGGAAACAGACTGAGAAAGCAGAGAAAAAGTGTCTCCTGCAACCCGTTCCCTTGGTGCTAGATAAACGAACGTCTCTCAACTTGCTCAGTTCTGAGAGTTAAGTGTGTGTGAAAGCCGTCCTTCACCTAGCTTGTTGGGAACACAAAGTTTCTTTTCAGTTGCAAACTCCATTCCATACATATATATGGGGAGGTACAAGCTCCAACTCGGTTTTACAGTGAAAACTGCAGGAACTTCAAACCGGCACTAGGAAACAGACTGAGAAAGCAGAGAAATAGTGTCTCCTGCAACCCGTTCCCTTGGTGCTAGATGAACGAAAAACTCTCCACTTGCTCAGTTCTGAGAGATAAGTGTGTGTGAAAGCCGTCTTTCACCTAGCTTGTTGGGAAAACAATGTTTCTTTTCAGTTGCAAACTCCATTCCATACATATATATGGGGAGGTACTAGCTCCAACTCGGTTTTACAGTGAAAACTGCAGTAACTTCAAACCGGCACTAGGGAACAGACTGAGAAAGCAGAGAAAAAGTGTCTCCTGCAACCCGTTCCCTTGGTGCTAGATGAACGAACGTCTCTCCACATACTCAGTTCTGAGAGATAGCTGTGTCTGAAAGCCGTCCTTCACCTAGCTTGTTGGGAACACAAGGTTTCTTTTCAGTTGCAAACTCCATTCCATACATATATATGGGGAGGTAGAAGCTCCAACTCGCTTTTACAGTGAAAACTGCCGGAACTTCAAACCGGCACTAGGAAACAGACTGAGAAAGCAGAGAAAAAGTGTCTCCTGCAACCGGTTCCCTTGGTGCTAGATGAACGAACGTCTCTCCACTTTCTCAGTTCTGAAGATAGGTGTGTGTGAAAGCCGTCCTTCACCTAGCTTGTTGGGAACACAAATTTTCTTTTCAGTTGCAAACTCCATTCCATACATATATATGGGGAGGTACTAGCTCCAACTCGGTTTTACAGTGAAAACTGCAGGAACTTCAAACCGGCACTAGGAAACAGACTGAGAAAGCAGAGAAAAAGTGTCTCCTGCAACCCGTTCCTTTGGTGCTAGATGAACGAACGTCTCTCCACTTGCTCAGTTCTGAGAGATAGGTGTGTCTGAAAGCCGTCCTTCACCTAGCTTGTTGGGAACACAAAGTTTCTTTTCGGTTGCAAACTCCATTCCATACTTATACATGGGGAGGTACTAGCTCCAACTCGGTTTTACAGTGAAAACTGCCGGAAATTCAAACCGGCTCTAGGAAACAGACTGAGAAAGCAGAGAAAAAGTGTCTCCTGCAACCGGTTCCCTTGGTGCTAGATGAACGAACGTCTCTCCACTTGCTCAGTTCTGAAGATAGGTGTGTGTGAAAGCCGTCCTTCACCTAGCTTGTTGGGAACACAAAGTTTCTTTTCAGTTGCAAACTCCATTCCATACATATATATGGGGAGGTACTAGCTCCAACTCGGTTTTACAGTGAAAACTGCAGGAACTTCAAACCGGCACTAGGAAACAGACTGAGAAAGCAGAGAAAAAGTGTCTCCTGCAACCCTTTCCCTTGGTGCTAGATGAAAGAACGTCTCTCCACTTGCTCAGTTCTGAGAGATAAGTGTGTGTGAAAGCCGTCCTTCACCTAGCTTGTTGGGAACACAAAGTTTCTTTTCAGTTCCAAACTCCATTCCATACTTATATATGGGGAGGTACTAGCTACAACTCGGTTTTACAGTGAAAACTGCAGGAACTTCAAACCGGCACTAGGAAACAGACTGAGAAAGCAGAGAAATAGTGTCTCCTGCAAACCGTTCCCTTGGTGCTAGATGAACGAACGTCTATCCACTTGCTCAGTTCTGAGAGATAAGTGTGTGTGAAAGCCGTCCTTCACCTAGAATGTTGGGAACACAAAGTTTCTTTTCAGTTGCAAACTCCATTCCATACATATATATGGGGAGTTACTAGCTCCAACTCGGTTTTACAGTGAAAAATGTAGGAAATTCAAACCGGCACTAGGAAACAGACTGAGAAAGCAGAGAAAAAGTGTCTCCTGCAACCCGTTCCCTTGGTGCTAGATAAACGAACGTCTCTCAACTTGCTCAGTTCTGAGAGATAAGTGTGTGTGAAAGCCGTCCTTCACCTAGCTTGTTGGGAACACAAAGTTTCTTTTCAGTTGCAAACTCCATTCCATACATATATATGGGGTGTTACTAGCTCCAACTCGGTTTTACAGTGAAAACTGCAGGAACTTCAAACCGGCACTAGGAAACAGACTGAGAAAGCAGAGAAAAAGTGTCTCCGGCAACCCGTTCCCTTGGTGCTAGAAAAACGAACGTCCCTCAACTTGCTCAGTTCTGAGAGATAAGTGTGTGTGAAAGCCGTCCTTCACCTAGCTTGTTGGGAACACAAAGTTTCTTTTCAGTTGCAAACTCCATTCCATACATATATATGGGGAGGTACTAGCTAAAACTCGGTTTTACAGTGAAAACTGCAGGAACTTCAAACCGACACTAGGAAACAGACTGAGAAAGCAGAGAAAAAGTGTCTCCGGCAACCCGTTCCCTTGGTGCTAGAAAAACGAACGTCCCTCAACTTGCTCAGTTCTGAGAGATAAGTGTGTGTGAAAGCCGTCCTTCACCTAGCTTGTTGGGAACACAAAGTTTCTTTTCAATTGCAAACTCCATTCCATACATATATATGGGGAGGTACTAGCTCCAACTCGGTTTTACAGTGAAAACTGCAGGAACTTCAAACCGACACTAGGAAACAGACTGAGAAAGCAGAGAAAAAGTGTCTCCTGCAACGCGTTCCCTTGGTGCTAGATGAAAGAACGTCTCTCCACTTGCTAAGTTCTGAGAGATAAGTGTGTGTGAAAGCCGTCCTTCAGCTAGCTTGTTGGGAACACAACGTTTCTTTTCAGTTGCAAACTCCATTCCATACATATATATGGGGAGGTACTAGCTCCAACACGGTTTTACAGTGAAAACTGCAGGAACTTCAAACCGCCACTAGGAAACAGACTGAGAAAGCAGAGAAAAAGTGTCTCCTGCAAACCGTTCCCTTGGTGCTAGCTGAAAGAACGTCTCTCCACTTGCTCAGTTCTGAGAGATAAGTGTGTGTGAAAGCCGTCCTTCAACTAGCTTGTTGGGAACACAAAGTTTCTTTTCAGTTGCAAACTCCATTCCATACTTATATATGGGGAGGTACTAGCTACAACACGGTTTGACAGTGAAAACTGCAGGAACTTCAAATCGGCACTAGGAAACAGACTGAGAAGCAGAGAAAAAGTGTCTCCTGCAACCGGTTCCCTTTGTGCTAGATGAATGAACGTCTCACCACTTGCTAAGTTCTGAGAGATAATTGTGTGTGAAAGCCGTCCTTCACCTAGCTTGTTGGGAACACAAAGTTTCTTTTAAGTTGCAAACTCCATTCCATACATATATATGGGGAGGTACTAGCTCCAACTCGGTTTTACAGTGAAAACTGCAGGAAATTCCAACCGGCACTAGGAAACAGACTTAGAAAGCAGAGAAAAAGTGTCTCCTGCAACCCGATCCCTTGGTGCTAGATGAACGAACGTCTCACCACTTGCTCAGTTCCGAGAGATTAGTGTGTGTGAAAGCCGTCCTTCACCTAGCTTGTTGGGAACACAAAGTTTCTTTTCAGTTGCAAACTCCATTCCATACATATACATGGGGAGGTACTAGATCAAACTCGGTTTTACAGTGAAAACTGCAGGAACTTCAAACCGGCACTAGGAAACAGACTGAGAAAGCAGAGAAACAGTGTCTCTTGCAACCCGTTCCCTGGGTGCTAGATGAACGAACGTCTCTCCACTTGCTCAGTTCTGAGAGATAAGT
Organism: Camelus bactrianus; assembly: GCF_048773025.1. NCBI lineage: Eukaryota > Metazoa > Chordata > Mammalia > Artiodactyla > Camelidae > Camelus > Camelus bactrianus. Next base: position 135,100,269 of record NC_133539.1, on the reverse strand, counting down.
GTGTGTGAAAGCCGTCCTTCACCTAGCTTGTTGGGAACACAAAGTTTCTTTTCAGTTGCAAACTCCATTCCATACATATATATGGGGAGTTACTAGCTCCAACTCGGTTTTACAGTGAAAAATGCAGGAACTTCAAACCGGCACTAGGAAAAAGACTGAGAAAGCAGAGAAAAAGTGTCTCCTGCAACCCGTTCCCTTGGTGCTAGATAAACGAACGTTTCTCAACTTGCTCAGTTCTGAGAGATAAGTGTGTGTGAAAGACGTCCTTCAACTAGCTTGTTGGGAACACAAAGTTTCTTTTCAGTTGCAAACTCCATTCCATACATATATATGGGGAGGTACTAGCTCCAACTCGGTTTTACAGTGAAAACTGCAGGAACATCAAACCGGCACTAGGAAACAGACTGAGAAAGCAGAGAAAAAGTGTCTCCTGCAACCCGTTCCCTTGGTGCTAGATGAACGAACGTCTCACCACTTGCTCAGTTCCGAGAGATTAGTGTGTGTGAAAGCCGTCCTTCACCTAGCTTGTTGGGAACACAAAGTTTCTTTTCAGTTGCAAATTCCATTCCATACATATATATGGGGAGGTACTAGATCAAACTCGGTTTTACAGTGAAAACTGCAGGAACTTCAAACCGGCACTAGGAAACAGACTGAGAAAGCAGAGAAAAAGTGTCTCCTGCAACCTGTTCCCTTGGTTATAGATGAACGAACGTCTCTCCACTTGCTCAGTTCTGAGAGATAGGTGTGTGTGAAAGCCGTCCTTCACCTAGCTTGTTGGGAACACAAAGTTTCTTTTCAGTTGCAAACTCCATTCCATACATATATATGGGGAGGTAGAAGCTCCAACTCGGTTTTACAGTGAAAACTGCAGGAACTTCAAACCGGCACTAGGAAACAGACTGAGAAAGCAGAGAAAAAGTGGCTCCTGCAACCCGTTCCCTTGGTGCTAGATGAACGAACGTCTCTCCACTTGTTCAGTTCTGAGAGATAGATGTATCTGAAAGCCGTCCTTCACCTAGATTGTTGGGAACACAAAGTTTCTTTTAGGTTGCAAACTCCATTCCATACATATATATGGGGAGGTAGAAGCTCCAACTCGCTTTTACAGTGAAAACTGCCGGAACTTCAACCCGGCACTAGGAAACAGACTGAGAAAGCAGAGAAAAAGTGTCTCCTGCAACCGGTTCCCTTGGTGCTAGATGAACGAACGTCTCTCCATTTGCTCAGTTCTGAAGATAGGTGTGTGTGAAAGCCGTCCTTCACATAGCTTGTTGGGAACACAAAGTTTCTTTTCAGTTGCAAACTCCGTTCCATACATATATATGGGGAGGTACTAGCTCCATCTCGGTTTTACAGTGAAAACTGCAGGAACTTCAAACCGGCACTAGGAAACAGTCTGAGAAAGCAGAGAAAAAGTGTCTCCTGCAACCCGTTCCCTTGGTGCTAGATGAACGAACGTCTCTCCACTTGCTCAGTTCTGAGAGATAGGTGTGTGTGGAAGCCGTCCTTCACCTACCTTGTTGGGAACACAAAGTTTCTTTTCAGTTGCAAACTCCATTCCATACATATATATGGGGAGGTAGAAGCTCCAACTCGGTTTTACAGTGAAAACTGCAGGAACTTCAAAACGGCACTAGGAAACAGACTGAGAAAGCAGAGAAAAAGTGTCTCCTGCAACCCGTTCCCTTGGTGCTAGATGAACGAACCTCTCTCCATTTGCTCAGTTCTGAGAGATAAGTGTGTGTGAAAGCCGTCCTTCACCTAGCTTGTTGGGAACACAAAGTTTCTTTTCAGTTGCAAACTCCATTCCATACATATATATGGGGAGGTAGAAGCTCCAACTCGGTTTTACAGTGAAAACTGCAGGAACTTCAAACCGGCACTAGGAAACAGACTGAGAAAGCAGAGAAAAAGTGTCTCCTGCAACCCGTTCCCTTGGTGCTAGATGAACGAACGTCTCTCCACTTACTCAGTTCTGAGAGATAAGTGTGTGTGAAATCCGTCCTTCACCTAGCTTGTTGGGAACACAAAGTTTCTTTTCAGTTGCAAACTCCATTCCATACATTTATATGGGGAGTTACTAGCTCCAACTCGGTTTTACAGTGAAAAATGCAGGAACTTCAAACCGGCACTAGGAAAAAGACTGAGAAAGCAGAGAAAAAGTGTCTCCTGCAACCCGTTCCCTTGGTGCTAGATAAACGAAAGTCTCTCAACTTGCTCAGTTCTGAGAGATAAGTGTGTGTGAAAGCCGTCCTTCAACTAGCTTGTTGGGAACACAAAGTTTCTTTTCAGTTGCAAACTCCATTCCATACATATATATGGGGAGGTACTAGCTCCAACTCGGTTTTACAGTGAAAACTGCAGGAACATCAAACCGGCACTAGGAAACAGACTGAGAAAGCAGAGAAAAAGTGTCTCCTGCAACCCGTTCCCTTGTTGCTAGATGAACGAACGTCTCACCACTTGCTCAGTTCCGAGAGTTTAGTGTGTGTGAATGCCGTCCTTCACCTAGCTTGTTGGGAACACAAAGTTTCTTTTCAGTTGCAAATTCCATTCCATACATATATATGGGGAGGTACTAGATCAAACTCGGTTTTACAGTGAAAACTGCAGGAAATTCAAACCGGCACTAGGAAACAGACTGAGAAAGCAGAGAAAAAGTGTCTCCTGCAACCCGTTCCCTTGGTGCTAGATGAACGAACGTCTCTCCACTTGCTCAGTTCTGAGAGATAGGTGTGTCTGAAAGCCGTCCTTCACCTAGCTTGTTGGGAACACAAAGTATCTTTTCAGTTGCAAACTCCATTCCATACATATATATGGGGAGGTAGAAGCTCCAACTCGCTTTTACAGTGAAAACTGCCGGAACTTCAACCCGGCACTAGGAAACAGACTGAGAAAGCAGAGAAAAAGTGTCTCCTGCAACCGGTTCCCTTGGTGCTAGATGAACGAACGTCTCTCCACTTGCTCAGTTCTGAAGATAGGTGTGTGTGAAAGCCGTCCTTCACCTAGCTTGTTGGGAACACAAAGTTTCTTTTCAGTTGCAAACTCCGTTCCATACATATATATGGGGAGGTACTAGCTCCAACTCGGTTTTACAGTGAAAACTGCAGGAACTTCAAACCGGCACTAGGAAACAGACTGAGAAAGCATTGAAAAAGTGTCTCCTGCAACCCGTTCCCTTGGTGCTAGATGAACGAACGTCTCTCCACTTGCTCAGTTCTGAGAGATAGGTGTGTGTGGAAGCCGTCCTTCACCTACCTTGTTGGGAACACAAAGTTTCTTTTCAGTTGCAAACTCCATTCCATATATATATATGGGGAGGTAGAAGCTCCAACTCGGTTTTACAGTGAAAACTGCAGGAACTTCAAAACGGCACTAGGAAACAGACTGAGAAAGCAGAGAAAAAGTGTCTCCTGCAACCCGTTCCCTTGGTGCCAGATGAACGAACCTCTCTCCACTTGCTCAGTTCTGAGAGTTAAGTGTGTGTGAAAGCCGTCCTTCACCTAGCTTGTTGGGAACACAATGTTTCTTTTCAGTTGCAAACTCCATTCCATACATATATATGGGGAGGTTGAAGCTCCAACTCGGTTTTACAGTGAAAACTGCAGGAACTTCAAACCGGCACTAGGAAACAGACTGAGAAAGCAGAGAAAAAGTGTCTCCTGCAACCCGTTCCCTTGGTGCTAGATGAACGAACGTCTCTCCACTTGCTCAGTTCTGAGAGATAAGTGTGTGTGAAATCCGTCCTTCACCTAGCTTGTTGGGAACACAATGTTTCTTTTCAGTTGCAAACTCCATTCCATATATATATATGGGGAGGTACTAGCTCCAACTCGGTTTTACAGTGAAAACTGCAGTAACTTCAAACCGGCACTAGGAAACAGACTGAGAAAGCAGAGAAAAAGTGTCTCCTGCAACCGGTTCCCTTGGTGCTAGATGAACGAACGTCTCTCCACTTTCTCAGTTCTGAAGATAGGTGTGTGTGAAAGCCGTCCTTCACCTAGCTTGTTGGGAACACAAATTTTCTTTTTAGTTGCAAACTCCATTCCATACATATATATGGGGAGTTACTAGCTCCAACTCGGTTTTACAGTGAAAAATGCAGGAACTTCAAACCGGCACTAGGAAAAAGACTGAGAAAGCAGAGAAAAAGTGTCTCCTGCAACCCGTTCCCTTGGTGCTAGATAAACGAACGTTTCTCAACTTGCTCAGTTCTGAGAGATAAGTGTGTGTGAAAGACGTCCTTCAACTAGCTTGTTGGGAACACAAAGTTTCTTTTCAGTTGCAAACTCCATTCCATACATATATATGGGGAGGTAGAAGCTCCAACTCGGTTTTACAGTGAAAACTGCAGTAACTTCAAACCGGCACTAGGAAACAGACTGAGAAAGCAGAGAAAAAGTGTCTCCTGCAACCTGTTCCCTTGGTTATAGATGAACGAACGTCTCTCCACTTGCTCAGTTCTGAGAGATAGGTGTGTGTGAAAGCCGTCCTTCACCTAGCTTGTTGGGAACACAAAGTTTCTTTTCAGTTGCAAACTCCATTCCATACATATATATGGGGAGGTAGAAGCTCCAACTCGGTTTTACAGTGAAAACTGCAGGAACTTCAAACCGGCACTAGGAAACAGACTGAGAAAGCAGAGAAAAAGTGTCTCCTGCAACCCGTTCCCTTGGTGCTAGATGAACGAACGTCTCTCCACTTGTTCAGTTCTGAGAGATAGATGTATCTGAAAGCCGTCCTTCACCTAGCTTGTTGGGAACACAAAGTTTCTTTTAGGTTTCAAACTCCATTCCATACATATATATAGGGAGGTAGAAGCTCCAACTCGCTTTTACAGTGAAAACTGCCGGAACTTCAACCCGGCACTAGGAAACAGACTGAGAAAGCAGAGAAAAAGTGTCTCCTGCAACCGGTTCCCTTGGTGCTAGATGAACGAACGTCTCTCCACTTGCTCAGTTCTGAAGATAGGTGTGTGTGAAAGCCGTCCTTCACATAGCTTGTTGGGAACACAAAGTTTCTTTTCAGTTGCAAACTCCGTTCCATACATATATATGGGGAGGTACTAGCTCCAACTCGGTTTTACAGTGAAAACTGCAGGAACTTCAAACCGGCACTAGGAAACAGTCTGAGAAAGCAGAGAAAAAGTGTCTCCTGCAACCCGTTCCCTTGGTGCTAGATGAACGAACGTCTCTCCACTTGCTCAGTTCTGAGAGATAGGTGTGTGTGGAAGCCGTCCTTCACCTACCTTGTTGGGAACACAAAGTTTCTTTTCAGTTGCAAACTCCATTCCATACATATATATGGGGAGGTAGAAGCTCCAACTCGGTTTTACAGTGAAAACTGCAGGAACTTCAAAACGGCACTAGGAAACAGACTGAGAAAGCAGAGAAAAAGTGTCTCCTGCAACCCGTTCCCTTGGTGCTAGATGAACGAACCTCTCTCCATTTGCTCAGTTCTGAGAGATAAGTGTGTGTGAAAGCCGTCCTTCACCTAGCTTGTTGGGAACACAAAGTTTCTTTTCAGTTGCAAACTCCATTCCATACATATATATGGGGAGGTAGAAGCTCCAACTCGGTTTTACAGTGAAAACTGCAGGAACTTCAAACCGGCACTAGGAAACAGACTGAGAAAGCAGAGAAAAAGTGTCTCCTGCAACCCGTTCCCTTGGTGCTAGATGAACGAACGTCTCTCCACTTACTCAGTTCTGAGAGATAAGTGTGTGTGAAATCCGTCCTTCACCTAGCTTGTTGGGAACACAAAGTTTCTTTTCAGTTGCAAACTCCATTCCATACATTTATATGGGGAGTTACTAGCTCCAACTCGGTTTTACAGTGAAAAATGCAGGAACTTCAAACCGGCACTAGGAAAAAGACTGAGAAAGCAGAGAAAAAGTGTCTCCTGCAACCCGTTCCCTTGGTGCTAGATAAACGAAAGTCTCTCAACTTGCTCAGTTCTGAGAGATAAGTGTGTGTGAAAGCCGTCCTTCAACTAGCTTGTTGGGAACACAAAGTTTCTTTTCAGTTGCAAACTCCATTCCATACATATATATGGGGAGGTACTAGCTCCAACTCGGTTTTACAGTGAAAACTGCAGGAACATCAAACCGGCACTAGAAAACAGACTGAGAAAGCAGAGAAAAAGTGTCTCCTGCAACCCGTTCCCTTGTTGCTAGATGAACGAACGTCTCACCACTTGCTCAGTTCCGAGAGTTTAGTGTGTGTGAATGCCGTCCTTCACCTAGCTTGTTGGGAACACAAAGTTTCTTTTCAGTTGCAAATTCCATTCCATACATATATATGGGGAGGTACTAGATCAAACTCGGTTTTACAGTGAAAACTGCAGGAACTTCAAACCGGCACTAGGAAACAGACTGAGAAAGCAGAGAAAAAGTGTCTCCTGCAACCTGTTCCCTTGGTTCTAGATGAACGAACGTCTCTCCACTTGCTCAGTTCTGAGAGATAGGTGTGTGTGAAAGCCGTCCTTCACCTAGCTTGTTGGGAACACAAAGTTTCTTTTCAGTTGCAAACTCCATTCCATACATATATATGGGGAGGTAGAAGCTCCAACTCGGTTTTACAGTGAAAACTGCAGGAACTTCAAACCGGCACTAGGAAACAGACTGAGAAAGCAGAGAAAAAGTGTCTCCTGCAACCCGTTCCCTTGGTGCTAGATGAACGAACGTCTCTCCACTTGCTCAGTTCTGAGAGATAGGTGTGTCTGAAAGCCGTCCTTCACCTAGCTTGTTGGGAACACAAAGTATCTTTTCAGTTGCAAACTCCATTCCATACATATATATGGGGAGGTAGAAGCTCCAACTCGCTTTTACAGTGAAAACTGCCGGAACTTCAACCCGGCACTAGGAAACAGACTGAGAAAGCAGAGAAAAAGTGTCTCCTGCAACCCGTTCCCTTGGTGCTAGATGAACGAACGTCTCTCCACTTGCTCAGTTCTGAGAGATAGGTGTGTCTGAAAGCCGTCCTTCACCTAGCTTGTTGGGAACACAAAGTATCTTTTCAGTTGCAAACTCCATTCCATACATATATATGGGGAGGTAGAAGCTCCAACTCGCTTTTACAGTGAAAACTGCCGGAACTTCAACCCGGCACTAGGAAACAGACTGAGAAAGCAGAGAAAAAGTGTCTCCTGCAACCGGTTCCCTTGGTGCTAGATGAACGAACCTCTCTCCACTTGCTCAGTTCTGAGAGATAAGTGTGTGTGAAAGCCGTCCTTCACCTAGCTTGTTGGGAACACAAAGTTTCTTTTCAGTTGCAAACTCCATTCCATACATATATATGGGGAGGTTGAAGCTCCAACTCGGTTTTACAGTGAAAACTGCAGGAACTTCAAACCGGCACTAGGAAACAGACTGAGAAAGCAGAGAAAAAGTGTCTCCTGCAACCCGTTCCCTTGGTGCTAGATGAACGAACGTCTCTCCACTTGCTCAGTTCTGAGAGATAAGTGTGTGTGAAATCCGTCCTTCACCTAGCTTGTTGGGAACACAATGTTTCTTTTCAGTTGCAAACTCCATTCCATATATATATATGGGGAGGTACTAGCTCCAACTCGGTTTTACAGTGAAAACTGCAGTAACTTCAAACCGGCACTAGGAAACAGACTGAGAAAGCAGAGAAAAAGTGTCTCCTGCAACCCGTTCCCTTGGTGCTAGATGAACGAACGTCTCTCCACTTGCTCAGTTCTGAGAGATAGCTGTGTCTGAAAGCCGTCCTTCACCTAGCTTGTTGGGAACACAAAGTTTCTTTTCAGTTGCAAACTCCATTCCATACATATATATGGGGAGGTAGAAGCTCCAACTCGCTTTTACAGTGAAAACTGCCGGAACTTCAACCCGGCACTAGGAAACAGACTGAGAAAGCAGAGAAAAAGTGTCTCCTGCAACCGGTTCCCTTGGTGCTAGATGAACGAACGTCTCTCCACTTTCTCAGTTCTGAAGATAGGTGTGTGTGAAAGCCGTCCTTCACCTAGCTTGTTGGGAACACAAATTTTCTTTTTAGTTGCAAACTCCATTCCATACATATATATGGGTTGGTACTAGCTCCAACTCGGTTTTACAGTGAAAACTGCAGGAACTTCAAACCGGCACTAGGAAACAGACTGAGAATGCAGAGAAAAAGTGTCTCCTGCAACCCGTTCCTTTGGTGCTAGATGAACGAACGTCTCTCCACTTGCTCAGTTCTGAGAGATAGGTGTGTCTGAAAGCCGTCCTTCACCTAGCTTGTTGGGAACACAAAGTTTCTTTTCAGTTGCAAACTCCATTCCATACATATACATGGGGAGGTACTAGCTCCAACTCAGTTTTACAGTGAAAACTGCCGGAAATTCAAACCGGCACTAGGAAACAGACTGAGAAAGCAGAGAAAAAGTGTCTCCTGCAACCCGTTCCCTTGGTGCTAGATGAACGAACGTCTCTCCACTTGCTCAGTTCTGAAGATAGGTGTGTGTGGAAGCCGTCCTTCACCTAGCTTGTTGGGAACACAAAGTTTCTTTTCAGTTGCAAACTCCATTCCATACATATATATGGGGAGGTACTAGCTCCAACTCGGTTTTACAGTGAAAACTGCAGGAACTTCAAACAGCCACTAGGAAACAGACTGTGAAAGCAGAGAAAAAGTGTCTCCTGCAACCCGTTCCCTGGGTGCTAGATGAACGAACGTCTCTCCACTTGCTCAGTTCTGAGAGATAAGTGTGTGTGAAAGCCGTTCTTCACCTAGCTTGTTGGGAACACAAAGTTTCTTTTCAGTTGCAAACTCCATTCCATACATATATATGGGGAGGTACTAGCTCCAACTCGGTTTTACAGTGAAAACTGCAGGAACTTCAAACCGGCACTAGGAAACAGACTGAGAAAGCAGAGAAAAAGTGTCTCCGGCAACCCGTTCCCTTGGTGCTAGAAAAACGAACGTCCCTCAACTTGCTCAGTTCTGAGAGATAAGTGTGTGTGAAAGCCGTCCTTCTCCTAGCTTGTTGGGAACACAAAGTTTCTTTTCAGTTGCAAACTCCATTCCATACATATATATGGGGAGGTACTAGCTCCAACTCGGTTTTACAGTGAAAACTGCAGGAACTTCAAAACGGCACTAGGAAACAGACTGAGAAAGCAGAGAAAAAGTGTCTCCGGCAACCCGTTCCCTTGGTGCTAGAAAAACGAACGTCCCTCAACTTGCTCAGTTCTGAGAGATAAGTGTGTGTGAAAGCCGTCCGTCACCTAGCTTGTTGGGAACACAAAGTTTCTTTTCAGTTGCAAACTCCATTCCATACATATATATGGGGAGGTACTAGATCCAACTCGGTTTTACAGTGAAAACTGCAGGAACTTCAAACCGACACTAGGAAACAGACTGAGAAAGCAGAGAAAAAGTGTCTCCTGCAACCCGTTCCCTGGGTGCTAGATGAAAGAACGTCTCTCCACTTGCTAAGTTCTGAGAGATAAGTGTGTGTGAAAGCCGTCCTTCAGCTAGCTTGTTGGGAACACAAAGTTTCTTTTCAGTTGCAAACTCCATTCCATACATATATATGGGGAGGTACTAGCTCCAACTCGGTTTTACAGTGAAAACTGCAGGAACTTCAACCCGGCACTAGGAAACAGAATGAGAAAGCAGAGAAAAAGTGTCTCCTGCAACCCGTTCCCTTGGTGCTAGCTGAAAGAACGTCTCTCAACTTGCTCAGTTCTGAGAGATAAGTGTGTGTGAAAGCCGTCCTTCAGCTAGCTTGTTGGGAACACAAAGTTTCTTTTCAGTTGCAAACTCCATTCCATACATATATATGGGGAGGTACTAGCTCCAACTCGGTTTTACAGTGAAAACTGCAGGAACTTCAACCCGGCACTAGGAAACAGACTGAGAAAGCAGAGAAAAAGTGTCTCCTGCAACCCGTTCCCTTGGTGCTAGCTGAAAGAACGTCTCTCAACTTGCTCAGTTCTGAGAGATAAGTGTGTGTGAAAGCCGTCCTTCACCTAGCTTGTTGGGAACACAAAGTTTCTTTTCAGTTGCAAACTCCATTCCATACATATATATGGGGAGGTACTAGCTCCAACTCGGTTTTACAGTGAAAACTGCAGGAACTTCAAACCGGCACTAGGAAACAGTCTGAGAAAGCAGAGAAAAAGTGTCTCCTGCAACCCGTTCCCTTGGTGCTAGATGAACGAACGTCTCTCCACTTGCTCAGTTCTGAGATATAATTGTGTGTGGAAGCCGTACTTCACCTACCTTGTTGGGAACACAAAGTTTCTTTTCAGTTGCAAACTCCATTCCATACATATATATGGGGAGGTAGAAGCTCCAACTCGGTTTTACAGTGAAAACTGCAGGAACTTCAAAACGGCACTAGGAAACAGACTGAGAAAGCAGAGAAAAAGTGTCTCCTACAACCCGTTCCCTTGGTGATAGATGAACGAACCTCTCTCCATTTGCTCAGTTCTGAGAGATAAGTGTGTGTGAAAGCCGTCCTTCACCTAGCTTGTTGGGAACACAAAGTTTCTTTACAGTTGCAAACTCCATTCCATACATATATATGGGGAGGTAGAAGCTCCAACTCGGTTTTACAGTGAAAACTGCAGGAACTTCAAACCGGCACTAGGAAACAGACTGAGAAAGCAGAGAAAAAGTGTCTCCTGCAACCCGTTCCCTTGGTGCTAGATGAACGAACGTCTCTCCACTTACTCAGTTCTGAGAGATAAGTGTGTGTGAAATCCGTCCTTCACCTAGCTTGTTGGGAACACAAAGTTTCTTTTCAGTTGCAAACTCCATTCCATACATATATATGGGGAGTTACTAGCTCCAACTCGGTTTACAGTGAAAAATGAAGGAACTTCAAACCGGCACTAGGAAAAAGACTGAGAAAGCAGAGAAAAAGTGTCTCCTGCAACCCGTTCCCTTGGTGCTAGATAAACGAAAGTCTCTCAACTTGCTCAGTTCTGAGAGATAAGTGTGTGTGAAAGCCGTCCTTCAACTAGCTTGTTGGGAACACAAAGTTTCTTTTCAGTTGCAAACTCCATTCCATACATATATATGGGGAGGTACTAGCTCCAACTCGGTTTTACAGTGAAAACTGCAGGAACTTCAAACCGGCACTAGGAAACAGACTGAGAAAGCAGAGAAAAAGTGTCTCCTGCAACCTGTTCCCTTGGTTCTAGATGAACGAACGTCTCTCCACTTGCTCAGTTCTGAGAGATAGGTGTGTGTGAAAGCCATCCTTCACCTAGCTTGTTGGGAACACAAAGTTTCCTTTCAGTTGCAAACTCCATTCCATACATATATATGGGGAGGTAGAAGCTCCAACTCGGTTTTACAGTGAAAACTGCAGGAACTTCAAACCGGCACTAGGAAACAGACTGAGAAAGCAGAGAAAAAGTGTCTCCTGCAACCCGTTCCCTTGGTGCTAGATGAACGAACGTCTCTCCACTTGCTCAGTTCTGAGAGATAGGTGTGTCTGAAAGCCGTCCTTCACCTAGCTTGTTGGGAACACAAAGTTTCTTTTCAGTTGCAAACTCCATTCCATACATATATATGGGGAGGTAGAAGCTCCAACTAGCTTTTACAGTGAAAACTGCCGGAACTTCAACCCGGCACTAGGAAACAGACTGAGAAAGCAGAGAAAAAGTGTCTCCTGCAACCGGTTCCCTTGGTGCTAGATGAACGAAAGTCTCTCCACTTGCTCAGTTCTGAAGATATGTGTGTGTGAAAGCCGTCCTTCAACTAGCTTGTTGGGAACACAAAGTTTCTTTTCAGTTGCAAACTCCGTTCCATACATATATATGGGGAGGTACTAGCTCCAACTCGGTTTTACAGTGAAAACTGCAGGAACTTCAAACCGGCACTAGGAAACAGACTGAGAAAGCATTGAAAAAGTGTTTCCTGCAACCCGTTCCCTTGGTGCTAGATGAACGAACGTCTCTCCACTTGCTCAGTTCTGAGAGATAGGTGTGTGTGGAAGCCGTCCTTCACCTACCTTGTTGGGAACACAAAGTTTCTTTTCAATTGCAAACTCCATTCCATACATATATATGGGGAGGTAGAAGCTCCAACTCGGTTTTACAGTGAAAACTGCAGGAAATTCAAAACGGCACTAGGAAACAGACTGAGAAAGCAGAGAAAAATTGTCTCCTGCAACCCGTTCCCTTGGTGCTAGATGAACGAACGTCTCTCCACTTGCTCAGTTCTGAGAGATAGGTGTGTCTGAAAGCCGTCCTTCACCTAGCTTGTTGGGAACACAAAGTTTCTTTTCAGTTGCAAACTCCATTCCATACATATATATGGGGAGGTAGAAGCTCCAACTAGCTTTTACAGTGAAAACTGCCGGAACCTCAACCCGGCACTAGGAAACAGACTGAGAAAGCAGAGAAAAAGTGTCTCCTGCAACCGGTTCCCTTGGTGCTAGATGAACGAACGTCTCTCCACTTGCTCAGTTCTGAAGATAGGTGTGTGTGAAAGCCGTCCTTCAACTAGCTTGTTGGGAACACAAAGTTTCTTTTCAGTTGCAAACTCCGTTCCATACATATATATGGGGAGGTACTAGCTCCAACTCGGTTTTACAGTGAAAACTGCAGGAACTTCAAACCGGCACTAGGAAACAGACTGAGAAAGCAGAGAAAAAGTGTCTCCTGCAACCTGTTCCCTTGGTTCTAGATGAACGAACGTCTCTCCACTTGCTCAGTTCTGAGAGATAGGTGTGTGTGAAAGCCATCCTTCACCTAGCTTGTTGGGAACACAAAGTTTCCTTTCAGTTGCAAACTCCATTCCATACATATATATGGGGAGGTAGAAGCTCCAACTCGGTTTTACAGTGAAAACTGCAGGAACTTCAAACCGGCACTAGGAAACAGACTGAGAAAGCAGAGAAAAAGTGTCTCCTGCAACCCGTTCCCTTGGTGCTAGATGAACGAACGTCTCTCCACTTGCTCAGTTCTGAGAGATAGGTGTGTCTGAAAGCCGTCCTTCACCTAGCTTGTTGGGAACACAAAGTTTCTTTTCAGTTGCAAACTCCATTCCATACATATATATGGGGAGGTAGAAGCTCCAACTAGCTTTTACAGTGAAAACTGCCGGAACTTCAACCCGGCACTAGGAAACAGACTGAGAAAGCAGAGAAAAAGTGTCTCCTGCAACCGGTTCCCTTGGTGCTAGATGAACGAAAGTCTCTCCACTTGCTCAGTTCTGAAGATATGTGTGTGTGAAAGCCGTCCTTCAACTAGCTTGTTGGGAACACAAAGTTTCTTTTCAGTTGCAAACTCCGTTCCATACATATATATGGGGAGGTACTAGCTCCAACTCGGTTTTACAGTGAAAACTGCAGGAACTTCAAACCGGCACTAGGAAACAGACTGAGAAAGCATTGAAAAAGTGTTTCCTGCAACCCGTTCCCTTGGTGCTAGATGAACGAACGTCTCTCCACTTGCTCAGTTCTGAGAGATAGGTGTGTGTGGAAGCCGTCCTTCACCTACCTTGTTGGGAACACAAAGTTTCTTTTCAGTTGCAAACTCCATTCCATACATATATATGGGGAGGTAGAAGCTCCAACTCGGTTTTACAGTGAAAACTGCAGGAAATTCAAAACGGCACTAGGAAACAGACTGAGAAAGCAGAGAAAAATTGTCTCCTGCAACCCGTTCCCTTGGTGCTAGATGAACGAACGTCTCTCCACTTGCTCAGTTCTGAGAGATAGGTGTGTCTGAAAGCCGTCCTTCACCTAGCTTGTTGGGAACACAAAGTTTCTTTTCAGTTGCAAACTCCATTCCATACATATATATGGGGAGGTAGAAGCTCCAACTAGCTTTTACAGTGAAAACTGCCGGAACTTCAACCCGGCACTAGGAAACAGACTGAGAAAGCAGAGAAAAAGTGTCTCCTGCAACCGGTTCCCTTGGTGCTAGATGAACGAACGTCTCTCCACTTGCTCAGTTCTGAAGATAGGTGTGTGTGAAAGCCGTCCTTCAACTAGCTTGTTGGGAACACAAAGTTTCTTTTCAGTTGCAAACTCCGTTCCATACATATATATGGGGAGGTACTAGCTCCAACTCGGTTTTACAGTGAAAACTGCAGGAACTTCAAACCGGCACTAGGAAACAGACTGAGAAAGCATTGAAAAAGTGTTTCCTGCAACCCGTTCCCTTGGTGCTAGATGAACGAACGTCTCTCCACTTGCTCAGTTCTGAGAGATAGGTGTGTGTGGAAGCCGTCCTTCACCTACCTTGTTGGGAACACAAAGTTTCTTTTCAGTTGCAAACTCCATTCCATACATATATATGGGGAGGTAGAAGCTCCAACTCGGTTTTACAGTGAAAACTGCAGGAAATTCAAAACGGCACTAGGAAACAGACTGAGAAAGCAGAGAAAAATTGTCTCCTGCAACCCGTTCCCTTGGTGCTAGATGAACGAACCTCTCTCCACTTGCTCAGTTCTGAGAGATAAGTGTGTGTGAAAGCCGTCCTTCACCTAGCTTGTTGGGAACACAAAGTTTATTTTCAGTTGCAAACTCCATTCCATACATATATATGGGGAGGTTGAAGCTCCAACTCGGTTTTACAGTGAAAACTGCAGGAACTTCAAACCGGCACTAGGAAACAGACTGAGAAAGCAGAGAAAAAGTGTCTCCTGCAACCCGTTCCCTTGGTGCTAGATGAACGAACGTCTCTCCACTTGCTCAGTTCTGAGAGATAAGTGTGTGTGAAATCCGTCCTTCACCTAGCTTGTTGGGAACACAATGTTTCTTTTCAGTTGCAAACTCCATTCCATATATATATATATGGAGGTACTAGCTCCAACTCGGTTTTACAGTGAAAACTGCAGTAACTTCAAACCGGCACTAGGAAACAGACTGAGAAAGCAGAGAAAAAGTGTCTCCTGCAACCCGTTCCCTTGGTGCTAGGTGAACGAACGTCTCTCCACTTGCTCAGTTCTGAGAGATAGCTGTGTCTGAAAGCCGTCCTTCACCTAGCTTGTTGGGAACACAAAGTTTCTTTTCAGTTGCAAACTCCATTCCATACATATATATGGGGAGGTAGAAGCTCCAACTCGCTTTTACAGTGAAAACTGCCGGAACTTCAACCCGGCACTAGGAAACAGACTGAGAAAGCAGAGAAAAAGTGTCTCCTGCAACCGGTTCCCTTGGTGCTAGATGAACGAACGTCTCTCCACTTTCTCAGTTCTGAAGATAGGTGTGTGTGAAAGCCGTCCTTCACCTAGCTTGTTGGGAACACAAATTTTCTTTTTAGTTGCAAACTCCATTCCATACATATATATGGGTTGGTACAAGCTCCAACTCGGTTTTACAGTGAAAACTGCAGGAACTTCAAACCGGCACTAGGAAACAGACTGAGAATGCAGAGAAAAAGTGTCTCCTGCAACCCGTTCCTTTGGTGCTAGATGAACGAACGTATCTCCACTTGCTCAGTTCTGAGAGATAGGTGTGTCTGAAAGCCGTCCTTCACCTAGCTTGTTGGGAACACAAAGTTTCTTTTCAGTTGCAAACTCCATTCCATACATATGCATGGGGAGGTACTAGCTCCAACTCGGTTTTACAGTGAAAACTGCCTTAAATTCAAACCGGCACTAGGAAACAGACTGAGAAAGCAGAGAAAAAGTGTCTCCTGCAACCCGTTCCCTTGGTGCTAGATGAACGAACGTCTCTCCACTTGCTCAGTTCTGAAGATAGGTGTGTGTGGAAGCCGTCCTTCACCTAGCTTTTTGGGAACACAAAGTTTCTTTTCAGTTGCAAACTCCATTCCATACATATATATGGGGAGGTACTAGCTCCAACTCGGTTTTACAGTGAATACTGCAGGAACTTCAAACCGGCACTAGGAAACAGACTGAGAAAGCAGAGAAAAAGTGTCTCCTGCAACCCTTTCCCTTGGTGCTAGATGAACAAACGTCTCTCCACTTGCTCAGTTCTGAGAGATAAGTGTGTGTGAAAGCCGTCCTTCACCTAGCTTGTTGGGAACACAAAGTTTCTTTTCAGTTGCAAACTCCATTCCATACTTATATATGGGGAGGTACTAGCTACAACTCGGTTTGACAGTGAAAACTGCAGGAACTTCAAACCGGCATTAGGAAACAGACTGAGAAAGCAGAGAAATAGTGTCTCCTGCAAACCGTTCCCTTGGTGCTAGATGAACGAACGTCTCTCCACTTGCTCAGTTCTGAGAGATAAGTGTGTGTGAAATCCGTCCTTCACCTAGAATGTTGGGAACACAAAGTTTCTTTTCAGTTGCAAACTCCATTCCATACATATATATGGGGTGTTACTAGCTCCAACTCGGTTTTACAGTGAAAACTGCAGGAACTTCAAACCGGCACTAGGAAAAAGACTGAGAAAGCAGAGAAAAAGTGTCTCCGGCAACCCGTTCCCTTGGTGCTAGAAAAACGAACGTCCCTCAACTTGCTCAGTTCTGAGAGATAAGTGTGTGTGAAAGCCGTCCTTCACCTAGCTTGTTGGGAACACAAAGTTTCTTTTCAGTTGCAAACTCCATTCCATACATATATATGGGGAGGTACTAGATCCAACTCGGTTTTACAGTGAAAACTGCAGGAACTTCAAACCGACACTAGGAAACAGACTGAGAAAGCGGAGAAAAAGTGTCTCCTGCAACCCGTTCCCTTGGTGCTAGATGAAAGAACGTCTCTCCACTTGCTAAGTTCTGAGAGAAAAGTGTGTGTGAAAGCCGTCCTTCAGCTAGCTTGTTGGGAACACAAAGTTTCTTTTCAGTTGCAAACTCCATTCCATACATATATATGGGGAGGTACTAGCTCCAACTCGGTTTTACAGTGAAAACTGCAGGAACTTCAACCCGGCACTAGGAAACAGACTGAGAAAGCAGAGAAAAAGTGTCTCCTGCAACCAGTTCCCTTGGTGCTAGCTGAAAGAACGTCTCTCCACTTGCTCAGCTCTGAGAGATAAGTGTGTGTGAAAGCCGTCCTTCACCTAGCTTGTTGGGAACACAAAGTTTCTATTCAGTTGCAAACTCCTTTCCATACTTATATATGGGGAGGTACTAGCTACAACACGGTTTGACAGTGAAAACTGCAGGAACTTCAAATCGGCACTAGGAAACAGACTGAGAAGCAGAGAAAAAGTGTCTCCTGCAACCGGTTCCCTTTGTGCTAGATGAATGAACGTCTCACCACTTGCTAAGTTCTGAGAGATAATTGTGTGTGAAAGCCGTACTTCACCTAGCTTGTTGGGAACACAAAGTTTCTTTTAAGTTGCAAACTCCATTCCATACATATATATGGGGAGGTACTAGCTCCAACTCGGTTTTACAGTGAAATCTGCAGGAACTTCCAACCGGCACTAGGAAACAGACTGAGAAAGCAGAGAAAAAGTGTCTCCTGCAACCCGATCCCTTGGTGCTAGATGAACGAACGTCTCACCACTTGCTCAGTTCCGAGAGATTAGTGTGTGTGAAAGCCGTCCTTCACCTAGCTTGTTGGGAACACAAAGTTTCTTTTCAGTTGCAAACTCCATTCCATACATATACATGGGGAGGTACTAGATCAAACTCGGTTTTACAGTGAAAACTGCAGGAACTTCAAACCGGCACTAGGAAACAGACTGAGAAAGCAGAGAAAAAGTGTCTCCTGCAACCCGTTCCCTGGGTGCTAGATGAACTAACGTCTCTCCACTTGCTCAGTTCTGAGAGATAAGTGTGTGTGAAAGCCGTCCTTCACCTAGCTTGTTGGGAACACAAAGTTTCTTTTAGGTTGCAAACTCCATTCCATACATATATATGGGGAGGTAGAAGCTCCAACTCGCTTTTACAGTGAAAACTGCCGGAACTTCAACCCGGCACTAGGAAACAGACTGAGAAAGCAGAGAAAAAGTGTCTCCTGCAACCGGTTCCCTTGGTGCTAGATGAACGAACGTCTCTCCATTTGCTCAGTTCTGAAGATAGGTGTGTGTGAAAGCCGTCCTTCACCGAGCTTGTTGGGAACACAAAGTTTCTTTTCAGTTGCAAACTCCATTCCATACATATATATGGGGAGGTACTAGCTCCAACTCGGTTTTACAGTGAAAACTGCAGGAACTTCAAACCGGCACTAGGAAACAGTCTGAGAAAGCAGAGAAAAAGTGTCTCCTGCAACCCGTTCCCTTGGTGCTAGATGAACGAACGTCTCTCCACTTGCTCAGTTCTGAGAGATAGGTGTGTGTGGAAGCCGTCCTTCACCTACCTTGTTGGGAACACAAAGTTTCTTTTAAGTTGCAAACTCCATTCCATACATATATATGGGGAGGTAGAAGCTCCAACTCGGTTTTACAGTGAAAACTGCAGGAACTTCAAAACGGCACTAGGAAACAGACTGAGAAAGCAGAGAAAAAGTGTCTCCTACAACCCGTTCCCTTGGTGCTAGATGAACGAACCTCTCTCCATTTGCTCAGTTCTGAGAGATAAGTGTGTGTGAAAGCCGTCCTTCACCTAGCTTGTTGGGAACACAAAGTTTCTTTATAGTTGCAAACTCCATTCCATACATATATATGGGGAGGTAGAAGCTCCAACTCGGTTTTACAGTGAAAACTGCAGGAACTTCAAACCGGCACTAGGAAACAGACTGAGAAAGCAGAGAAAAAGTGTCTCCTGCAACCCGTTCCCTTGGTGCTAGATGAACGAACGTCTCTCCACTTACTCAGTTCTGAGAGATAAGTGTGTGTGAAATCCGTCCTTCACCTAGCTTGTTGGGAACACAAAGTTTCTTTTCAGTTGCAAACTCCATTCCATACATATATATGGGGAGTTACTAGCTCCAACTCGGTTTACAGTGAAAAATGCAGGAACTTCAAACCGGCACTAGGAAAAAGACTGAGAAAGCAGAGAAAAAGTGTCTCCTGCAACCCGTTCCCTTGGTGCTAGATAAACGAAAGTCTCTCAACTTGCTCAGTTCTGAGAGATAAGTGTGTGTGAAAGCCGTCCTTCAACTAGCTTGTTGGGAACACAAAGTTTCTTTTCAGTTGCAAACTCCATTCCATACATATATATGGGGAGGTACTAGCTCCAACTCGGTTTTACAGTGAAAACTGCAGGAACTTCAAACCGGCACTAGGAAACAGACTGACAAAGCAGAGAAAAAGTGTCTCCTGCAACCTGTTCCCTTGGTTCTAGATGAACGAACGTCTCTCCACTTGCTCAGTTCTGAGAGATAGGTGTGTGTGAAAGCCGTCCTTCACCTAGCTTGTTGGGAACACAAAGTTTCCTTTCAGTTGCAAACTCCATTCCATACATATATATGGGGAGGTAGAAGCTCCAACTCGGTTTTACAGTGAAAACTGCAGGAACTTCAAACCGGCACTAGGAAACAGACTGAGAAAGCAGAGAAAATGTGTCTCCTGCAACCCGTTCCCTTGGTGCTAGATGAACGAACGTCTCTCCACTTGCTCAGTTCTGAGAGATAGGTGTGTCTGAAAGCCGTCCTTCAACTAGCTTGTTGGGAACACAAAGTTTCTTTTCAGTTGCAAACTCCATTCCATACATATATATGGGGATGTAGAAGCTCCAACTCGCTTTTACAGTGAAAACTGCCGGAACTTCAACCCGGCACTAGGAAACAGACTGAGAAAGCAGAGAAAAAGTGTCTCCTGCAACCGGTTCCCTTGGTGCTAGATGAACGAACGTCTATCCACTTGCTCAGTTCTGAAGATAGGTGTGTGTGAAAGCCGTCCTTCAAATAGCTTGTTGGGAACACAAAGTTTCTTTTCAGTTGCAAACTCCGTTCCATACATATATATGGGGAGGTACTAGCTCCAACTCGGTTTTACAGTGAAAACTGCAGGAACTTCAAACCGGCACTAGGAAACAGACTGAGAAAGCATTGAAAAAGTGTTTCCTGCAACCCGTTCCCTTGGTGCTAGATGAACGAACGTCTCTCCACTTGCTCAGTTCTGAGAGATAGGTGTGTGTGGAAGCCGTCCTTCACCTACCTTGTTGGGAACACAAAGTTTCTTTTCAGTTGCAAACTCCATTCCATACATATATATGGGGAGGTAGAAGCTCCAACTCGGTTTTACAGTGAAAACTGCAGGAACTTCAAAACGGCACTAGGAAACAGACTGAGAAAGCAGAGAAAAAGTGTCTCCTGCAACCCGTTCCCTTGGTGCTAGATGAACGAACCTCTCTCCACTTGCTCAGTTCTGAGAGATAAGTGTGTGTGAAAGCCGTCCTTCACCTAGCTTGTTGGGAACACAAAGTTTCTTTTCAGTTGCAAACTCCATTCCATACATATATATGGGGAGGTAGAAGCTCCAACTCGGTTTTACAGTGAAAACTGCAGGAACTTCAAACCGGCACTAGGAAACAGACTGAGAAAGCAGAGAAAATGTGTCTCCTGCAACCCGTTCCCTTGGTGCTAGATGAACGAACGTCTCTCCACTTGCTCAGTTCTGAGAGATAGGTGTGTCTGAAAGCCGTCCTTCAACTAGCTTGTTGGGAACACAAAGTTTCTTTTCAGTTGCAAACTCCATTCCATACATATATATGGGGATGTAGAAGCTCCAACTCGCTTTTACAGTGAAAACTGCCGGAACTTCAACCCGGCACTAGGAAACAGACTGAGAAAGAAGAGAAAAAGTGTCTCCTGCAACCGGTTCCCTTGGTGCTAGATGAACGAACGTCTATCCACTTGCTCAGTTCTGAAGATAGGTGTGTGTGAAAGCCGTCCTTCAAATAGCTTGTTGGGAACACAAAGTTTCTTTTCAGTTGCAAACTCCGTTCCATACATATATATGGGGAGGTACTAGCTCCAACTCGGTTTTACAGTGAAAACTGCAGGAACTTCAAACCGGCACTAGGAAACAGACTGAGAAAGCATTGAAAAAGTGTTTCCTGCAACCCGTTCCCTTGGTGCTAGATGAACGAACGTCTCTCCACTTGCTCAGTTCTGAGAGATAGGTGTGTGTGGAAGCCGTCCTTCACCTACCTTGTTGGGAACACAAAGTTTCTTTTCAGTTGCAAACTCCATTCCATACATATATATGGGGAGGTAGAAGCTCCAACTCGGTTTTACAGTGAAAACTGCAGGAACTTCAAAACGGCACTAGGAAACAGACTGAGAAAGCAGAGAAAAAGTGTCTCCTGCAACCCGTTCCCTTGGTGCTAGATGAACGAACCTCTCTCCACTTGCTCAGTTCTGAGAGATAAGTGTGTGTGAAAGCCGTCCTTCACCTAGCTTGTTGGGAACACAAAGTTTCTTTTCAGTTGCAAACTCCATTCCATACATATATATATGGAGGTAGAAGCTCCAACTCGGTTTTACAGTGAAAACTGCAGGAACTTCAAACCGGCACTAGGAAACAGACTGAGAAAGCAGAGAAAAAGTGTCTCCTGCACCCCGTTCCCTTGGTGCTAGATGAACGAACGTCTCTCCACTTGCTCAGTTCTGAGAGATAAGTGTGTGTGAAATCCGTCCTTCACCTAGCTTGTTGGGAACACAAAGTTTCTTTTCAGTTGCTAATTCCATTCCATATATATATATGGGGAGGTAGAAGCTCCAACACGGTTTTACAGTGAAAACTGCAGGAACTTCAAACCGGCACTAGGAAACAGACTGAGAAAGAAGAGAAAAAGTGTCTCCTGCAACCCGTTCCCTTGGTGCTAGATGAACGAACGTCTCTCCACTTGCTCAGTTCTGAGAGATAAGTGTGTGTGAAAGCCGTCCTTCACCTAGCTTGTTGGGAACACAAAGTTTCTTTTCAGTTGCAAAATCCATTCCATACATATATATGGGGAGGTACTAGCTCCAACTCTGTTTTACAGTGAAAACGGCAGGAACTTCAAACCGGCACTAGGAAACAGACTGAGAAAGCAGAGAAAAAGTGTCTCCTGCAACCCGTTCCCTTGGTGATAGATGAACGAACGTCTCTCCACTTGCTCAGTTCTGAGAGATAAGTGTGTGTGAAAGCCGTCCTTCACCTAGCTTGTTGGGAACACAAAGTTTCTTTTCAGTTGCAAACTCCATTCCATACATATATATGGGGAGGTACTAGCTCCAACTCGGTTTTACAGTGAAAACTGCAGGAACTTCAAACCGGCACTAGGAAACAGACTGAGAAACAGAGAAAAATTGTCTCCTGCATCCCGTTCCCTTGGTGCTAGCTGAACGAACGTCTCTCCACTTGCTCAGTTCTGAGAGATAAGTGTGTGTGAAAGCAGTCCTTCACCTAGCTTGTTGGGAACACAAAGTTTCTTTTCAGTTGCAAACTCCATTCCATACATATACATGGGGAGGTACTAGATCAAACTCGGTTTTACAGTGAAAACTGCAGGAACTTCAAACCGACACTAGGAAACAGACTGAGAAAGCAGAGAAAAAGTGTCTCTTGCAACCCGTTCCCTGGGTGCTAGATGAACGAACGTCTCTCCACTTGCTCAGTTCTGAGAGATAAGTGTGTGTGAAAACCGTCCTTCACCTAGCTTGTTGGGAACACAAAGTTTCTTTTCAGTTGCAAACTCCATTCCATACATATATATGGGGAGTTACTAGCTCCAACTCGGTTTTACAGTGAAAAATGCAGGAACTTCAAACCGGCACTAGGAAACAGACTGAGAAAGCAGAGAAAAAGTGTCTCCTGCAACCCGTTCCCTTGGTGCTAGATAAACGAACGTCTCTCAACTTGCTCAGGTCTGAGAGATAAGTGTGTGTGAAAGCCGTCCTTCAACTAGCTTGTTGGGAACACAAAGTTTCTTTTCAGTTGCAAACTCCATTCCATACATATATATGGGGAGGTACTAGCTCCAACTCGGTTTTACAGTGAAAACTGCAGGAACATCAAACCGGCACTAGGAAACAGACTGAGAAAGCAGAGAAAAAGGGTCTCCTGTAACCCGTTCCCTTGGTGCTAGATGAACGAACGTTTCTCCACTTGCTCAGTTCCGAGAGATTAGTGTGTGTGAAAGCCGTCCTTCACCTAGCTTGTTGGGAACACAAAGTTTCTTTTCAGTTGCAAACTCCATTCCATACATATATATGGGGAGGTACTAGATCAAACTCGGTTTTACAGTGAAAACTGCAGGAACATCAAACCGGCACTAGGAAACAGACTGAGAAAGCAGAGAAAAAGTGTCTCCTGCAAACTGTTCCCTTGGTTCTAGATGAACGTACGTCTCTCCACTTTCTCAGTTCTGAGAGATAGGTGTGTGTGAAAGCCGTCCTTCACCTAGCTTGTTGGGAACACAAAGTTTCTTTTCAGTTGCAAACTCCATTCCATACATATATATGGGGAGGTAGAAACTCCAACTCGGTTTTACAGTGAAAACTGCAGTAACTTCAAACTGGCACTAGGAAACAGACTGAGAAAGCAGAGAAAAAGTGTTTCCTGCAACCCGTTCCCTTGGTGCTAGATGAACGAACGTCTCTCCACTTGCTCAGTTCTGAGAGATAGGTGTGTCTGAAAGCCGTCCTTCACCTAGCTTGTTGGGAACACAAAGTTTCTTTTCAGTTGCAAACTCCATTCCATACATATATATGGGGAGGTCAAGCTCCAACTCTGTTTTAAAGTTAAAACTGCAGGAACTTCAAACCGGCACTAGGAAACAGACTGAGAAAGCAGAGAAAAAGTGTCTCCTGCAACCCGTTCCCTTGGTGATAGATGAACGAACGTCTCTCCACTTGCTCAGTTCTGAGAGATAAGTGTGTGTGAAAGCCGTCCTTCACCTAGCTTGTTGGGAACACAAAGTTTCTTTTCAGTTGCAAACTCCATTCCATACATATATATGGGGAGGTACTAGCTCCAACTCGGTTTTACAGTGAAAACTGCAGGAACTTCAAACCGGCACTAGGAAACAGACTGAGAAACAGAGAAAAAGTGTCTCCTGCAACCCGTTCCCTTGGTGCTAGCTGAACGAACGTCTCTCCACTTGCTCAGTTCTGAGAGATAAGTGTGTGTGAAAGCCGTCCTTCATCTAGCTTGTTGGGAACACAAAGTTTCTTTTCAGTTGCAAACTCCATTCCATACATATATATGGGGAGGTAGTAGCTCCAACTTGTTTTTACAGTGAAAACTGCAGGAACTTCAAACCGGCACTAGGAAACAGACTGAGAAAGCAGAGAAAAAGTGTCTCCTGCAACCCGTTCCCTTGGTACTAGATGAAAGAACGTCTCTCCACTTGCTCAGTTCTGAGAGATAGGTGTGTGTGAAAGCCGTACTTCACCTAGCTTGTTGGGAACACAAAGTTTCTTTTCAGTTGCAAACTCCATTCCATACTTATATATGGGGAGGTACTAGCTACAACTCGGTTTGACAGTGAAAACTGCAGGAAATTCAAACCGGCACTAGGAAACAGACTGAGAAAGCAGAGAATAGTTTCTCCTGCAAACCGTTCCCTTGGTGCTAGATGAACGAACGTCTCTCCACTTGCTCAGTTCTGAGAGATAAGTGTGTGTGAAAGCCGTCCTTCAGCTAGAATGTTGGGAAAACAAAGTTTCTTTTCAGTTGCATACTCCGATCCATACATATATATGGGGAGGTACTAGCTCCAACTCGGTTTTACAGTGAAAACTGCAGGAACTTCAAACCGGCACTAGGAAACAGACTGAGAAGCAGAGAAAAAGTGTCTCCTGCATCCGGTTCCGTTGGTGCTAGATGAATGAACGTCTCTCCACTTGCTCAGTTCTGAGAGATAGGTGTGTGTGAAAGCCGTACTTCACCTAGCTTGTTGGGAACACAAAGTTTCTTTTCAGTTGCAAACTCCATTCCATACATATATATGGGGAGGCAGAAGCTCCAACTCGGTTTTACAGTGAAAACTGCAGGAACTTCAAACCGGCACTAGGAAACAGACTGAGAAAGCAGAGAAAAAGTGTCTCCTGCAAACCGTTCCCTTGGTGCTAGATGAACGAACGTCTCTCCACTTGCTCAGTTCTGAGAGATATGTGTGTCTTAAAGCCTGCCTTCACCTAGCTTGTTGGGAACACAAAGTTTCTTTTCAGTTGCAAATTCCATTCCATACATATATATGGGGAGGTAGAAGCTCCAACTCGCTTTTACAGTGAAAACTGACGGAACTTAAACCCGGCACTAGGAAACAGACTGAGAAAGCAGAGAAAATGTGTCTCCTTCAACCGGTTCCCTTGGTGCTAGATGAACGAACGTCTCTCCACTTGCTCAGTTCTGAAG
Source organism: Camelus bactrianus (assembly GCF_048773025.1). Lineage (NCBI taxonomy): Eukaryota > Metazoa > Chordata > Mammalia > Artiodactyla > Camelidae > Camelus > Camelus bactrianus. Next base: position 135,075,150 of record NC_133539.1, on the reverse strand, counting down.
ATAGGTGTGTGTGAAAGCCGTCCTTCACCTAGCTTGTTGGGAACACAAAGTTTCTTTTAAGTTGCAAACTCCATTCCATACATATATATGGGGAGGTAGAAGCTCCAACTCGCTTTTACAGTGAAAACTGCAGGAACTTCAAACCGGCACTAGGAAACAGACTGAGAAAGCAGAGAAAAAGTGTCTCCTGCAACCCGTTCCCTTGGTTCTAGATGAACGAACGTCTCTCCACTTGCTCAGTTCTGAAAGATAGGTGTGTGTGAAAGCCGTCCTTCACCTATCTTGTTGGGAACACAAAGTTTCTTTTCAGTTGCAAACTCCATTCCATACATATATATGGGGAGGTAGAAGCTCCAACTCGGTTTTACAGTGAAAACTGCAGTAACTTCAAACCGGCACTAGGAAACAGACTGAGAAAGCAGAGAAAAAGTGTCTCCTGCAACCCGTTCCCTTGGTGCTAGATGAACGAACGTCTCTCCACTTGCTCAGTTCTGAGAGATAGGTGTGTGTGAAAGCCGTCCTTCACCTAGCTTGTTGGGAACACAAAGTTTCTTTTCAGTTGCAAATTCCATTCCATACATATATATGGGGAGGTAGAAGCTCCAACACGGTTTTACAGTGAAAACTGCAGGAACTTCAAACCGGCACTAGGAAACAGATTGAGAAAGCAGAGAAAAAATGTCTCCTGCAACCCGTTCCCTTGGTGCTAGATGAACGAATGTCTCACCACTTGCTCAGTTCTGAGAGATAGGTGTGTGTGAAAGCCGTCCTTCACCTAGCTTGTTGGGAACACAAAGTTTCTTTTCAGTTGCAAACTCCATTCCATACATATATATGGGGAGGTAGAAGCTCCAACTCGCTTTTACAGTGAAAACTGCAGGAACTTCAAACCGGCACTAGGAAACAGACTGAGAAAGCAGAGAAAAAGTGTCTCCTGCAACCCGTTCCCTTGGTGCTAGATGAACGAACGTCTCTCCACTTGCTCAGTTCTGAGAGATAGGTGTGTCAGAAAGCCGTCCTTCACCTACCTTGTTGGGAACACAAAGTTTCTTTTCAGTTGCAAACTCCATTCCATACATATATATGGGGAGGTAGAAGCTCCAACTCGGTTTTACAGTGAAAACTGCAGGAACTTCAAAACGGCACTAGGAAACAGACTGAGAAAGCAGAGAAAAAGTGTCTCCTGCAACCCGTTCCCTTGGTGCTAGATGAACGAACCTCTCTCCACTTGCTCAGTTCTGAGAGATAAGTGTGTGTGAAAGCCGTCCTTCACCTAGCTTGTTGGGAACACAAAGTTTCTTTTCAGTTGCAAACTCCATTCCATACATATATATGGGGAGGTACAAGCTCCAACTCGGTTTTACAGTGAAAACTGCAGGAACTTCAAACCGGCACTAGGAAACAGACTGAGAAAGCAGAGAAAAAGTGTCTCCTGCAACCCGTTCCCTTGGTGCTAGATGAACGAACGTCTCTCCACTTGCTCAGTTCTGAGAGATATGTGTGTGTGAAATCCGTCCTTCACCTAGCTTGTTGGGAACACAAAGTTTCTTTTCAGTTGCAAATTCCATTCCATACATATATATGGGGAGGTAGAAACTCCAACACGGTTTTACAGTGAAAACTGCAGGAACTTCAAACCGGCACTAGGAAACAGACTGAGAAAGCAGAGAAAAAGTGTCTCCTGCAACCCGTTCCCTTGGTGCTAGATGAACGAACGTCTCTCCACTTGCTCAGTTCTGAGAGATAAGTGTGTGTGAAAGCCGTCCTTCACCTAGCTTGTTGGGAACACAAAGTTTCTTTTCAGTTGCAAACTCCATTCCATACATATATATGGGGAGGTACTAGCTCCAACTCGGTTTTACAGTGAAAACTGCAGTAACTTCAAACCGGCACTAGGAAACAGACTGAGAAAGCAGAGAAAAAGTGTCTCCTGCAACCCGTTCCCTTGGTGATAGATGAACGAACGTCTCTCCACTTGCTCAGTTCTGAGAGATATGTGTGTCTGAAAGCCGTCCTTCACCTAGCTTGTTGGGAACACAAAGTTTCTTTTCAGTTGCAAACTCCATTCCATACATATATATGGGGAGGTACTAGCTCCAACTCGGTTTTACAGTGAAAACTGCAGGAACTTCAACCCGGCACTAGGAAACAGACTGAGAAACAGAGAAAAAGTGTCTCCTGCAACCCGTTCCCTTGGTGCTAGCTGAACGAACGTCTCTCCACTTGCTCAGTTCTGAGAGATAAGTGTGTGTGAAAGCCGTCCTTCATCTAGCTTGTTGGGAACACAAAGTTTCTTTTCAGTTGCAAACTCCATTCCATACATATATATGGGGAGGTACTAGCTCCAACTCGGTTTTACAGTGAAAACTGCAGGAACTTCAAACCGGCACTAGGAAACAGACTGAGAAAGCAGAGAAAAAGTGTCTCCTGCAACCCGTTCCCTTGGTACTAGATGAAAGAACGTCTCTCCACTTGCTCAGTTCTGAGAGATAAGTGTGTGTGAAAGCCGTCTTTCACCTAGCTTGTTGGGAACACAAAGTTTCTTTTCAGTTGCAAACTCCATTCCATACTTATATATGGGGAGGTACTAGCTACAACTCGGTTTGACAGTGAAATCTGCAGGAATTTTAAACCGGCACTAGGAAACAGACTGAGAAAGCAGAGAAAAGTGTCTCCTGCAAACCGTTCCCTTGGTGCTAGATGAACGAACGTCTCTCCACTTGCTCAGTTCTGAGAGATAAGTGTGTGTGAAAGCCGTCCTTCAGCTAGAATGTTGGGAACACAAAGTTTCTTTTCAGTTGCAAACTCCGATCCATACATATATATGGGGAGGTACTAGCTCCAACTCGGTTTTACAGTGAAAACTGCAGGAACTTCAAACCGGCACTAGGAAACAGACTGAGAAGCAGAGAAAAAGTGTCTCCTGCAACCGGTTCCCTTGGTGCTAGATGAATGAAAGTCTCTCCACTTGCTCAGTTCTGAGAGATAGGTGTGTGTTAAAGCCGTCCTTCACCTAGCTTGTTGGGAACACAAAGATTCTTTTCAGTTGCAAACTCCATTCCATACATATATATGGGGAGGTAGAAGCTCCAACTCGGTTTTACAGTGAAAACTGCAGTAACTTCAAACCGGCACTAGGAAACAGACTGAGAAAGCAGAGAAAACGTGTCTCCTGCAACCCGTTCCCTTGGTGCTAGATGAACGAACGTCTCTCCACTTGCTCAGTTCTGAAGATAGGTGTGTGTGAAAGTCGTCCTTCACCTAGCTTGTTGGGAACACAAAGTTTCTTTTCAGTTGCAAACTACATTCCATACATATATATGGGGAGGTAGAAGCTCCAACTCGCTTTTACAGTGAAAACTGCAGGAACTTCAAACCGGCACTAGGAAACAGACTGAGAAAGCAGAGAAAAAGTGTCTCCTGCAACCCGTTCCATTGGTTCTAGATGAACGAACGTCTCTCCACTTGCTCAGTTCTGAAAGATATGTGTGTGTGAAAGCCGTCCTTCACCTATCTTGTTGGGAACACAAAGTTTCTTTTCAGTTGCAAACTCAATTCCATACATATATATGGGGAGGTTGAAGCTCCAACACGGTTTTACAGTGAAAACTGCAGTAACTTCAAACCAGCACTAGGAAACAGACTGAGAAAGCAGAGAAAAAGTGTCTCCTGCAACCCGTTCAATTGGTGCTAGATGAACGAACGTCTCTCCACTTGCTCAGTTCTGAGAGATAGGTGTGTGTGAAAGCCGTCCTTCACCTAGCTTGTTGGGAACACAAAGTTTCTTTTCAGTTGCAAATTCCATTCCATACATATATATGGGGAGGTAGAAGCTCCAACCCGGTTTTACAGTGAAAACTGCAGGAACTTCAAACCGGCACTAGGAAACAGATTGAGAAAGCAGAGAAAAAGTGTCTCCTGCAACCCGTTCCCTTGGTGCTAGATGAACGAACGTCTCACCACTTGCTCAGTTCTGAGAGATAGGTGTGTGTGAAAGCCGTCCTTCAGCTAGCTTGTTGGGAACACAAAGTTTCTTTTCAGTTGCAAACTCCATTCCATACATATATATGGGGAGGTAGAAGCTCCAACTCGCCTTTACAGTGAAAACTGCCGGAACTTCAACCCGGCACTATGAAACAGACTGAGAAAGCAGGGAAAAATTGTCTCCTGCAACCGGTTCCCTTGGTGCTAGATGAACGAACGTCTCTCCACTTGCTCAGTTCTGAAGATAGGTGTGTGTGAAAGCCGTCCTTCACCTAGCTTGTTGGGAACACAAAGTTTCTTTTCAGTTGCAAACTCCATTCCATACATATATATGGGGAGGTACTAGCTCCAACCCGGTTTTACAGTGAAAACTGCAGTAACTTCAAACCGGCACTAGGAAACAGACTGAGAAAGCAGAGAAAAAGTGTCTCCTGCAACCCGTTCCCTTGGTGCTAGCTGAACGAACGTCTCTCCACTTGCTCAGTTCTGAGAGATAGGTGTGTATGAAAGCCGTCCTTCACCTAGCTTGTTGGGAACACAAAGTTTCTTTTCAGTTGCAAACTCCATACCATACATATATATGGGGAGGTAAAAGCTCCAAATCGCTTTTACAGTGAAAACTGCAGGAACTTCAACCCGGCACTAGGAAACAGACTGAGAAAGCAGAGAAAAAGTGTCTCCTGCAACCGGTTCCCTTGGTGCTCGATGAACGAACGTCTCTCCACTTGCTCAGTTCTGAGAGATAGGTTTGTGTGAAAGCCGTTCTTCAACTAGCTTGTTGGGAACACAAAGTTTCTTTTCAGTTGCAAACTCCATTCCATACATATATATGGGGAGGTACTAGCTCCAACTCGGTTTTACAGTGAAAACTGCAGGAACTTCAAACCGGCACTAGGAAACAGACTGAGAAAGCAGAGAAAACGTGTCTCCTGCAACCCGTTCCCTTGGTGCTAGATGAACGAACGTCTCTCCACTTGCTCAGTTCTGAGAGATATGTGTGTCTGAAAGCCGTCCTTCACCTAGCTTGTTGGGAACACAGAGTTTCTTTTCAGTTGCAAACTCCTTTCCATACATATATATGGGGAGGTAGAAGCGCCAACTCGCTTTTACAGTGAAAACTGACGGAACTTCAGCCCGGCACTAGGAAACAGACTGAGAAAGCAGAGAAAATGTGTCTCCTGCAACCGGTTCCCTTGGTGCTAGATGAACGAACGTCTCTCCACTTGCTCAGTTCTGAAGATAGGTGTGTGTGAAAGCCGTCCTTCACCTAGCTTGTTGGGAACACAAAGTTTCTTTTCAGTTGCAAACTACATTCCATACATATATATGGGGAGGTAGAAGCTCCAACTCGCTTTTACAGTGAAAACTGCAGGAACTTCAAACCGGCACTAGGAAACAGACTGAGAAAGCAGAGAAAAAGTGTCTCCTGCAACCCGTTCCATTGGTTCTAGATGAACGAACGTCTCTCCACTTGCTCAGTTCTGAAAGATATGTGTGTGTGAAAGCCGTCCTTCACCTATCTTGTTGGGAACACAAAGTTTCTTTTCAGTTGCAAACTCAATTCCATACATATATATGGGGAGGTTGAAGCTCCAACACGGTTTTACAGTGAAAACTGCAGTAACTTCAAACCAGCACTAGGAAACAGACTGAGAAAGCAGAGAAAAAGTGTCTCCTGCAACCCGTTCAATTGGTGCTAGATGAACGAACGTCTCTCCACTTGCTCAGTTCTGAGAGATAGGTGTGTGTGAAAGCCGTCCTTCACCTAGCTTGTTGGGAACACAAAGTTTCTTTTCAGTTGCAAATTCCATTCCATACATATATATGGGGAGGTAGAAGCTCCAACCCGGTTTTACAGTGAAAACTGCAGGAACTTCAAACCGGCACTAGGAAACAGATTGAGAAAGCAGAGAAAAAGTGTCTCCTGCAACCCGTTCCCTTGGTGCTAGATGAACGAACGTCTCACCACTTGCTCAGTTCTGAGAGATAGGTGTGTGTGAAAGCCGTCCTTCAGCTAGCTTGTTGGGAACACAAAGTTTCTTTTCAGTTGCAAACTCCATTCCATATATATATATGGGGAGGTAGAAGCTCCAACTCGCCTTTACAGTGAAAACTGCCGGAACTTCAACCCGGCACTAGGAAACAGACTGAGAAAGCAGGGAAAAATTGTCTCCTGCAACCGGTTCCCTTGGTGCTAGATGAACGAACGTCTCTCCACTTGCTCAGTTCTGAAGATAGGTGTGTGTGAAAGCCGTCCTTCACCTAGCTTGTTGGGAACACAAAGTTTCTTTTCAGTTGCAAACTCCATTCCATACATATATATGGGGAGGTACTAGCTCCAACCCGGTTTTACAGTGAAAACTGCAGTAACTTCAAACCGGCACTAGGAAACAGACTGAGAAAGCAGAGAAAAAGTGTCTCCTGCAACCCGTTCCCTTGGTGCTAGCTGAACGAACGTCTCTCCACTTGCTCAGTTCTGAGAGATAGGTGTGTATGAAAGCCGTCCTTCACCTAGCTTGTTGGGAACACAAAGTTTCTTTTCAGTTGCAAACTCCATACCATACATATATATGGGGAGGTAAAAGCTCCAAATCGCTTTTACAGTGAAAACTGCAGGAACTTCAACCCGGCACTAGGAAACAGACTGAGAAAGCAGAGAAAAAGTGTCTCCTGCAACCGGTTCCCTTGGTGCTCGATGAACGAACGTCTCTCCACTTGCTCAGTTCTGAGAGATAGGTTTGTGTGAAAGCCGTTCTTCACCTAGCTTGTTGGGAACACAAAGTTTCTTTTCAGTTGCAAACTCCATTCCATACATATATATGGGGAGGTACTAGCTCCAACTCGGTTTTACAGTGAAAACTGCAGGAACTTCAAACCGGCACTAGGAAACAGACTGAGAAAGCAGAGAAAAAGTGTCTCCTGCAACCCGTTCCCTTGGTGCTAGATGAACGAACTTCTCTCCAGTTGCTCAGTTCTGAGAGTTAGGTGTGTGTGAAAGCCGACCTTCACCTAGCTTGTTGGGAACACAAAGTTTCTTTTCAGTTGCAAACTCCATTCCATACATATATATGGGGAGGTAGAAGCTCCAACTCGGTTTTACAGTGAAAACTGCAGGAACTTCAAACCGGCACTAGGAAACAGACTGAGAAAGCAGAGAAAAAGTGTCTCCTGCAACCCGTTCCCTTGGTGCTAGATGAACGAACCTCTCTCCACTTGCTCAGTTCTGAGAGATAAGTGTGTGTGAAAGCCGTCCTTCACCTAGCTTGTTGGGAACACAAAGTTTCTTTTCAGTTGCAAACTCCATTCCATACATATATATGGGGAGGTAGAAGCTCCAACTCGGTTTTACAGTGAAAACTGCAGGAACTTCAAACCGGCACTAGGAAACAGACTGAGAAAGCAGAGAAAAAGTGTCTCCTGCAACCCGTTCCCTTGGTGCTAGATGAACGATCGTCTCTCCACTTGCTCAGTTCTGAGAGATATGTGTGTGTGAAATCAGTCCTTCACCTAGCTTGTTGGGAGCACAAAGTTTCTTTTCAGTTGCAAACTCCATTCCATACATATATATGGGGAGGTACTAGCTCCAACTCGGTTTTACAGTGAAAACTGCAGGAACTTCAAACCGGCACTTGGAAACAGACGAGAAAGCAGAGAAAAAGTGTCTCCTGCAACCGGTTCCCTTGGTGCTAGATGAACGAACGTCTCTCCACTTGCTCAGTTCTGAAGATAGGTGTGTGTGAAAGCCGTCCTTCACCTAGCTTGTTGGGAACACAAAGTTTCTTTTCAGTTGCAAACTCCATTCCATACATATATATGGGGAGGTACTATCTGCAACACGGTTTTACAGTGAAAACTGCAGGAACTTCTAACCGGCACTAGGAAACAGACTGAGAAATCAGAGAAAAAGTGTCTCCTGCAACCCGTTCCCTTGGTGCTAGATGAACGAACGTCTCTCCACTTGCTCAGTTCTGAGAGATAGGTGTGTGTGAAAGATGTCCTTCACCTAGCTTGTTGGGAACACAAAGTTTCTTTTCAGTTGCAAACTCCATTCCATACATATATATGGAGAGGTAGAAACTCCAACTCGGTTTTACAGTGAAAACTGCCGGAACTTCAACACGGCACTAGGAAACAGACTGAGAAAGCAGAGAAAAAGTGTCTCCTGCAACCTGTTCCCTTGGTGCTAGATGAACGAACGTCTCTCCACTTGCTCAGTTCTGAGGGTTAAGTGTGTGTGAAAGCCGTCCTTCACCTAGCTTGTTGGGAACACAAAGTTTCTTTTCAGTTGCAAACTCCATTCCATACATATATATGGGGAGGTACAAGCTCCAACTCGGTTTTACAGTGAAAACTGCAGGAACTTCAAACCGGCACTAGGAAACAGACGAGAAAGCAGAGAAAAAGTGTCTCCTGCAACCGGTTCCCTTGGTGCTAGATGAACGAACGTCTCTCCACTTGCTCAGTTCTGAAGATAGGTGTGTGTGAAAGCCGTCCTTCACCTAGCTTGTTGGGAACACAAAGTTTCTTTTCAGTTGCAAACTCCATTCCATACATATATATGGGGAGGTACAAGCTCCAACTCGGTTTTACAGTGAAAACTGCAGGAACTTCTAACCAGCACTAGGAAACAGACTGAGAAAGCAGAGAAAAAGTGTCTCCTGCAACCCGTTCCCTTGGTGCTAGATGAACGAACGTCTCTCCACTTGCTCAGTTCTGAGAGATAGGTGTGTGTGAAAGATGTCCTTCACCTAGCTTGTTGGGAACACAAAGTTTCTTTTCAGTTGCAAACTCCATTCCATACATATATATGGAAAGGTAGAAGCTCCAACTCGGTTTTACAGTGAAAACTGCCGGAACTTCAAACCGGCACTAGGAAACAGACTGAGAAAGCAGAGAAAAAGTGTCTCCTGCAACCTGTTCACTTGGTGCTAGATGAACGAACGTCTCTCCACTTGCTCAGTTCTGAAGATAGTTGTGTGTGAAAGCCGTCCTTCACCTAGCTTGTTGGGAACACAAATATTCTTTTCAGTTGCAAACTCCATTCCATACATATATATGGGGAGGTAGAAGCTCCAACTCGGTTTTACAGTGAAAACTGCAGGAACTTCAAACCGGCACTAGGAAACAGACTGAGAAAGCAGAGAAAAAGTGTCTCCTGCAACCCGTTCCCTTGGTGCTAGATGAAAGAACGTCTCTCCACTTGCTCAGTTCTGAGAGATAAGTGTGTGTGAAAGAAGTCCTTCACCTAGCTTGTTGGGAACACAAAGTTTCTTTTCAGTTGCTAAGTCCATTCCATACTTATATATGGGGAGGTACTAGCTACAACTCGGTTTGACAGTGAAAACTGCAGGAACTTTAAACCGGCACTAGGAAACAGACTGAGAAAGCAGAGAAAAAGTGTCTCCTGCAAACCGTTCCCTTGGTGCAAGATGAACGAACGTCTCTCCACTAGCTCAGTTCTGAGAGATAAGTGTGTGTGAAAGCCGTCCTTCACCTAACTTGTTGGGAACACAAACTTTCTTTTCAGTTGCAAACTCCATTCCATACTTATATATGGGGAGGTACTAGATCAAACTCGGTTTTACAGTGAAAACTGCAGGAACTTCAACCCGGCACTAGGAAACAGACTGAGAAAGCAGAGAAAAAGTGTCTCCTGCAACCCGTTCCCTTGGTGCTAGATGAACGAACGTCTCTCCACTTGCTCAGTTCTGAGAGATAGGTGTGTGTGAAAGCCGTCCTTCACCTAGCTTGTTGGGAACACAAAGTTTCTTTTCAGTTGCAAACTCCATTCCATACATACATATGGGGAGGTAGAAGCTCCACCTCGGTTTTACAGTGAAAACTGCAGTAACTTCAAACCGGCACTAGGAAAAAGACTGAGAAAGTAGAGAAAAAGTGTCCCTGCAACCCGTTCCCTTGGTGCTAGATGAACGAACGTCTCTCCACTTGCTCAGTTCTGAGAGATAGATGTGTCTGAAAGCCATCCTTCACTTAGCTTGTTGGGAACACAAAGTTTCTTTTCAGTTGCAAACTCCATTCCATACATATATATGGGGAGGTAGAAGCTCCAACTCGCTTTTACAGTGAAAACTGCAGGAACTTCAACCCGGCACTAGGAAACAGACTGAGAAAGCAGAGAAAAAGTGTCTCCTGCAACCGGTTCCCTTGGTGCTAGATGAACGAACGTCTCTCCACTTGCTCAGTTCTGAAGATAGGTGTGTGTGAAAGCCGTCCTTCACCTAGCTTGTTGGGAACACAAAGTTTCTTTTCAGTTGCAAACTCCATTCCATACATATATATGGGGAAGTACTAGCTCCAACTCGGTTTTACAGTGAAAACTGCAAGAACTTCAAACCGGCACTAGGAAACAGACTGAGAAAGCAGAGAAAAAGTGTCTCCTGCAACCCGTTCCCTTGGTGCTAGATGAACGAACGTCTCTCCACTTGCTCAGTTCTGAGAGATAGGTTTGTGTGAAAGCCGTCCTTTACCTAGCTTGTTGGGAACACAAAGTTTCTTTTCAGTTGCAAACTCCATTCCATTCATATATATGGGGAGGTAGAAGCTCCAACTCGGTTTTACAGTGAAAATTGCAGGAACTTCAAACCAGCACTAGGAAACAGACTGAGAAAGCAGAGAAAAAGTGTCTCCTGCAACCGGTTCCCTTGGTGCTAGATGAACGAACGTCTCTCCACTTGCTCAGTTCTGAAGATAGGTGTGTGTGAAAGACGTCCTTCACCTAGCTTGTTGGGAACACAAAGTTTCTTTTCAGTTGCAAACTCCATTCCATACATATATATGGGGAGGTACTAGCTCCAACTCGGTTTTACAGTGAAAACTGCAGGAACTTCAAACCGGCACTAGGAAACACACTGAGAAAGCAGAGAAAAAGTGTCTCCTGCAACCCGTTCCCTTGGTGCTAGATGAACGAACGTCTCTCCACATGCTCAGTTCTGAGAGATAGGTGTGTGTGAAAGCCGTCCTTCACCTAGCTTGTTGGGAACACAAAGTTTCTTTTCAGTTGCAAACTCCATTCCATACATATATATGGGGAGGTAGAAGCTCCAACTCGGTTTTACAGTGAAAACTGCAGTAACTTCAAACCGGCACTAGGAAACAAACTGAGAAATCAGAGAAAATGTGTCTCCTGCAACCCGTTCCCTTGGTGCTAGATGAACGAACGTCTCTCCACTTGCTCAGTTCTGAGAGATAGGTGTGTGTGAAAGCCGTCCTTCACCTAGCTTTTTGGGAACACAAAGTTTCTTTTCAGTTGCAAACTCCATTCCATTCATATATATGGGGAGGTAGAAGCTCCAACTCGGTTTTACAGTGAAAACTGCAGGAACTTCAAACCGGCACTAGGAAACAGACTGAGAAAGCAGAGAAAAAGTGTCTCCTGCAACCGGTTCCCTTGGTGCTAGATGAACGAACGTCTCTCCACTTGCTCAGTTCTGAAGATAGGTGTGTGTGAAAGCCGTCCTTCACCTAGCTTGTTGGGAAAACAAAGTTTCTTTTCAGTTGCAAACTCCATTCCATACATATATATGGGGAGGTACTAGCTCCAACTCGGTTTTACAGTGAAAACTGCAGGAACTTCAAACCGGCACTAGGAAACAGACTGAGAAAGCAGAGAAAAAGTGTCTCCTGCAACCCGTTCCCTTGGTGCTAGATGAACGAACGTCTCTCCACTTGCTCAGTTCTGAAGATAGGTGTGTGTGAAAGCCGTCCTTCACCTAGCTTGTTGGGAACACAAATATTCTTTTCAGTTGCAAACTCCATTCCATACATATATATGGGGAGGTAGAAGCTCCAACTCGGTTTTACAGTGAAAACTGCAGGAACTTCAAACCGGCACTAGGAAACAGACTGAGAAAGCAGAGAAAAAGTGTCTCCTGCAACCCGTTCCCTTGGTGCTAGATGAAAGAACGTCTCTCCACTTGCTCAGTTCTGAGAGATAAGTGTGTGTGAAAGAAGTCCTTCAACTAGCTTGTTGGGAACACAAAGTTTCTTTTCAGTTGCTAACTCCATTCCATACTTATATATGGGGAGGTACTAGCTACAACTCGGTTTGACAGTGAAAACTGCAGGAACTTTAAACCGGAACTAGGAAACAGACTGAGAAAGCAGAGAAAAAGTTTCTCCTGCAAACCGTTCCCTTGGTGCAAGATGAACGAACGTCTCTCAAATTGCTCAGTTCTGAGAGATAAGTGTGTGTGAAAGCCGTCCTTCACCTAACTTGTTGGGAACACAAACTTTCTTTTCAGTTGCAAACTCCATTCCATACTTATATATGGGGAGGTACTAGATCAAACTCGGTTTTACAGTGAAAACTGCAGGAACTTCAAACCGGCACTAGGAAACAGACTGAGAAAGCAGAGAAAAAGTGTCTCCTGCAAACCGTTCCCTTGGTGCTAGATGAACGAACGTCTCTCCACTTGCTCAGTTCTGAGAGATAGGTGTGTGTGAAAGCCGTCCTTCACCTAGCTTGTTGGGAACACAAAGTTTCTTTTCAGTTGCAAACTCCATTCCATACATACATATGGGGAGGTAGAAGCTCCAACTCGGTTTTACAGTGAAAACTGCAGTAACTTCAAACCGGCACTAGGAAAAAGACTGAGAAAGTAGAGAAAAAGTGTCTCCTGCAACCCGTTCCCTTGGTGCTAGATGAACGAACGTCTCTCCTTTTGCTCAGTTCTGAGAGATAGATGTGTCTGAAAGCCATCCTTCACTTAGCTTGTTGGGAACACAAAGTTTCTTTTCAGTTGCAAACTCCATTCCATACATATATATGGGGAGGTAGAAGCTCCAACTCGCTTTTACAGTGAAAACTGCAGGAACTTCAACCCGGCACTAGGAAACAGACTGAGAAAGCAGAGAAAAAGTGTCTCCTGCAACCGGTTCCCTTGGTGCTAGATGAACGAACGTCTCTCCACTTGCTCAGTTCTGAAGATAGGTGTGTGTGAAAGCCGTCCTTCACCTAGCTTGTTGGGAACACAAAGTTTCTTTTCAGTTGCAAACTCCATTCCATACATATATATGGGGAGGTACTAGCTCCAACTCGGTTTTACAGTGAAAACTGCAAGAACTTCAAACCGGCACTAGGAAACAGACTGGGAAAGCAGAGAAAAAGTGTCTCCTGCAACCCGTTCCCTTGGTGCTAGATGAACGAACGTCTCTCCACTTGCTCAGTTCTGAGAGATAGGTGTGTGTGAAAGCCGTCCTTCACCTAGCTTGTTGGGTACACAAAGTTTCTTTTCAGTTGCAAACTCCATTCCATTCATATATAAGGGGTGGTAGAAGCTCCAACTCGGTTTTACAGTGAAAACTGCAGGAACTTCAAACCGGCACTAGGAAACAGACTGAGAAAGCAGAGAAAAAGTGTCTCCTGCAACCGGTTCCCTTGGTGCTAGATGAACGAACGTCTCTCCACTTGCTCAGTTCTGAAGATAGGTGTGTGTGAAAGCCGTCCTTCACCTAGCTTGTTGGGAACACAAAGTTTCTTTTCAGTTGCAAACTCCATTCCATACATATATATGGGGAGGTACTAGCTCCAACTCGGTTTTACAGTGAAAACTGCAGGAACTTCAAACCGGCACTAGGAAACAGACTGAGAAAGCAGAGAAAAAGTGTCTCCAGCAACCCGTTCCCTTGGTGCTAGATGAACGAACGTCTCTCCACATGCTCAGTTCTGAGAGATAGGTGTGTGTGAAAGCCGTCCTTCACCTAGCTTGTTGGGAACACAAAGTTTCTTTTCAGTTGCAAACTCCATTCCATACATATATATGGGGAGGTAGAAGCTCCAACTCGGTTTTACAGTGAAAACTGCAGTAACTTCAAACCGGCACTAGGAAACAGACTGTGAAAGCAGAGAAAAAGTGTCTCCTGCAACCGGTTCCCTTGGTGCTAGATGAACGAACTTCTCTCCACTTGCTCAGTTCTGAAGATAGGTGTGTGTGAAAGCCGTCCTTCACCTAGCTTGTTGGGAACACAAAGTTTCTTTTCAGTTGCAAACTCCATTCCATACATATATATGGGGAGGTAGAAGCTCCAACTCGGTTTTACAGTGAAAACTGCAGGAACTTCAAACCGGCACTAGGAAACAGACTGAGAAAGCAGAGAAAAAGTGTCTCCTGCAACCGGTTCCCTTGGTGCTAGATGAACGAACGTCTCTCCACTTGCTCAGTTCTGAAGATAGGTGTGTGTGAAAGCCGTCCTTCACCTAGCTTGTTGGGAAAACAAAGTTTCTTTTCAGTTGCAAACTCCATTCCATACATATATATGGGGAGGTACTAGCTCCAACTCGGTTTTACAGTGAAAACTGCAGGAACTTCAAACCGGCACTAGGAAACAGACTGAGAAAGCAGAGAAAAGTGTCTCCTGCAACCCGTTCCCTTGGTGCTAGATGAACGAACGTCTCTCCACTTGCTCAGTTCTGAAGATAGGTGTGTGTGAAAGCCGTCCTTCACCTAGCTTGTTGGGAACACAAATATTCTTTTCAGTTGCAAACTCCATTCCATACATATATATGGGGAGGTAGAAGCTCCAACTCGGTTTTACAGTGAAAACTGCAGGAACTTCAAACCGGCACTAGGAAACAGACTGAGAAAGCAGAGAAAAAGTGTCTCCTGCAACCCGTTCCCTTGGTGCTAGATGAAAGAACGTCTCTCCACTTGCTCAGTTCTGAGAGATAAGTGTGTGTGAAAGAAGTCCTTCAACTAGCTTGTTGGGAACACAAAGTTTCTTTTCAGTTGCTAACTCCATTCCATACTTATATATGGGGAGGTACTAGCTACAACTCGGTTTGACAGTGAAAACTGCAGGAACTTTAAACCGGAACTAGGAAACAGACTGAGAAAGCAGAGAAAAAGTTTCTCCTGCAAACCGTTCCCTTGGTGCAAGATGAACGAACGTCTCTCAACTTGCTCAGTTCTGAGAGATAAGTGTGTGTGAAAGCCGTCCTTCACCTAACTTGTTGGGAACACAAACTTTCTTTTCAGTTGCAAACTCCATTCCATACTTATATATGGGGAGGTACTAGATCAAACTCGGTTTTACAGTGAAAACTGCAGGAACTTCAAACCGGCACTAGGAAACAGACTGAGAAAGCAGAGAAAAAGTGTCTCCTGCAAACCGTTCCCTTGGTGCTAGATGAACGAACGTCTCTCCACTTGCTCAGTTCTGAGAGATAGGTGTGTGTGAAAGCCGTCCTTCACCTAGCTTGTTGGGAACACAAAGTTTCTTTTCAGTTGCAAACTCCATTCCATACATACATATGGGGAGGTAGAAGCTCCAACTCGGTTTTACAGTGAAAACTGCAGTAACTTCAAACCGGCACTAGGAAAAAGACTGAGAAAGTAGAGAAAAAGTGTCTCCTGCAACCCGTTCCCTTGGTGCTAGATGAACGAACGTCTCTCCTTTTGCTCAGTTCTGAGAGATAGATGTGTCTGAAAGCCATCCTTCACTTAGCTTGTTGGGAACACAAAGTTTCTTTTCAGTTGCAAACTCCATTCCATACATATATATGGGGAGGTAGAAGCTCCAACTCGCTTTTACAGTGAAAACTGCAGGAACTTCAACCCGGCACTAGGAAACAGACTGAGAAAGCAGAGAAAAAGTGTCTCCTGCAACCGGTTCCCTTGGTGCTAGATGAACGAACGTCTCTCCACTTGCTCAGTTCTGAAGATAGGTGTGTGTGAAAGCCGTCCTTCACCTAGCTTGTTGGGAACACAAAGTTTCTTTTCAGTTGCAAACTCCATTCCATACATATATATGGGGAGGTACTAGCTCCAACTCGGTTTTACAGTGAAAACTGCAAGAACTTCAAACCGGCACTAGGAAACAGACTGGGAAAGCAGAGAAAAAGTGTCTCCTGCAACCCGTTCCCTTGGTGCTAGATGAACGAACGTCTCTCCACTTGCTCAGTTCTGAGAGATAGGTGTGTGTGAAAGCCGTCCTTCACCTAGCTTGTTGGGTACACAAAGTTTCTTTTCAGTTGCAAACTCCATTCCATTCATATATAAGGGGTGGTAGAAGCTCCAACTCGGTTTTACAGTGAAAACTGCAGGAACTTCAAACCGGCACTAGGAAACAGACTGAGAAAGCAGAGAAAAAGTGTCTCCTGCAACCGGTTCCCTTGGTGCTAGATGAACGAACGTCTCTCCACTTGCTCAGTTCTGAAGATAGGTGTGTGTGAAAGCCGTCCTTCACCTAGCTTGTTGGGAACACAAAGTTTCTTTTCAGTTGCAAACTCCATTCCATACATATATATGGGGAGGTACTAGCTCCAACTCGGTTTTACAGTGAAAACTGCAGGAACTTCAAACCGGCACTAGGAAACAGACTGAGAAAGCAGAGAAAAAGTGTCTCCAGCAACCCGTTCCCTTGGTGCTAGATGAACGAACGTCTCTCCACATGCTCAGTTCTGAGAGATAGGTGTGTGTGAAAGCCGTCCTTCACCTAGCTTGTTGGGAACACAAAGTTTCTTTTCAGTTGCAAACTCCATTCCATACATATATATGGGGAGGTAGAAGCTCCAACTCGGTTTTACAGTGAAAACTGCAGTAACTTCAAACCGGCACTAGGAAACAGACTGTGAAAGCAGAGAAAAAGTGTCTCCTGCAACCGGTTCCCTTGGTGCTAGATGAACGAACTTCTCTCCACTTGCTCAGTTCTGAAGATAGGTGTGTGTGAAAGCCGTCCTTCACCTAGCTTGTTGGGAACACAAAGTTTCTTTTCAGTTGCAAACTCCATTCCATACATATATATGGGGAGGTAGAAGCTCCAACTCGGTTTTACAGTGAAAACTGCAGGAACTTCAAACCGGCACTAGGAAACAGACTGAGAAAGCAGAGAAAAAGTGTCTCCTGCAACCCGTTCCCTTGGTGCTAGATGAAAGAACGTCTCTCCACTTGCTCAGTTCTGAGAGATAAGTGTGTGTGAAAGCCGTCCTTCACCTAGCTTGTTGGGAACACAAAGTTTCTTTTCAGTTGCAAACACTGATCCATACATATATATGGGGAGGTACTAGCTCCAACTCGGTTTTACAGTGAAAACTGCA
This sequence comes from Camelus bactrianus, assembly GCF_048773025.1. NCBI lineage: Eukaryota > Metazoa > Chordata > Mammalia > Artiodactyla > Camelidae > Camelus > Camelus bactrianus. The sequence continues at coordinate 135,058,112 of NC_133539.1, read as the reverse complement.
GGAACTTCAAACCGGCACTAGGAAACAGACTGAGAAGCAGAGAAAAAGTGTCTCCTGCATCCGGTTCCCTTGGTGCTAGATGAATGAACGTCTCTCCACTTGCTAAGTTCTGAGAGATAATTGTGTGTGAAAGCCATCCTTCACCTAGCTTGTTGGGAACACAAAGTTTCTTTTAAGTTGCAAACTCCATTCCATACATATATATGGGGAGGTACAAGCTCCAACTCGGTTTTACAGTGAAAACTGCAGGAACTTCAAACCGGCACTAGGAAACAGACTGAGAAAGCAGAGAAAAAGTGTCTCCTGCAACCCGTTCCCTTGGTGCTAGATGAACGAACGTCTCACCACTTGCTCAGTTCCGAGAGATTAGTGTGTGTGAAAGCCGTCCTTCACCTAGCTTGTTGGGAACACAAACTTTCTTTTCAGTTGCAAACTCCATTCCATACTTACATATGGGGAGGTACTAGATCAAACTCGGTTTTACAGTGAAAACTGCAGGAACTTCAAACCGGCACTAGGAAACAGACTGAGAAAGCAGAGAAAAAGTGTCTCCTGCAACCCGTTCCCTTGGTTCTAGATGAACGAACGTCTCTCCACTTGCTCAGTTCTGAGAGATAAGTGTGTGTGAAAGCCGTCCTTCACCTAGCTTGTTGGGAACACAAACTTTCTTTTCAGTTTCAAACTCCATTCCATACATACATATGGGGAGGTAGAAGCTCCAACTCGGTTTTACAGTGAAAACTGCAGTAACTTCAAACCGGCACTAGGAAAAATACTGAGAATGCAGAGAAAAAGTGTCTCCTGCAACCCGTTCCCTTGGTGCTAGATGAACGAACGTCTCTCCACTTGCTCAGTTCTGAGAGATAAGTGTGTCTGAAAGCCATCCTTCACCTAGCTTGTTGGGAACACAAAGTTTCTTTTCAGTTGCAAACTCCATTCCATACATATATATGGGGAGGTAGAAGCTCCAACTCGCTTTTACAGTGAAAACTGCAGGAACTTCAACCCGGCACTAGGAAACAGACTGAGAAAGCAGAGAAAAAGTGTCTCCTGCAACCGGTTCCCTTGGTGCTAGATGAACGAACGTCTCTCCACTTGCTCAGTTCTGAAGATAATTGTGTGTGAAGCCGTCCTTCACCTAGCTTGTTGGGAACACAAAGTTTCTTTTAAGTTGCAAACTCCATTCCATACATACATATGGGGAGGTAGAAGCTCCAACTCGGTTTTACAGTGAAAACTGCAGTAACTTCAAACCGGCACTAGGAAAAATACTGAGAATGCAGAGAAAAAGTGTCTCCTGCAACCCGTTCCCTTGGTGCTAGATGAACGAACGTCTCTCCACTTGCTCAGTTCTGAGAGATAGGTGTGTCTGAAAGCCATCCTTCACTTAGCTTGTTGGGAACACAAAGTTTCTTTTCAGTTGCAAACTCCATTCCATACATATATATGGGGAGGTAGAAGCTCCAACTCGCTTTTACAGTGAAAACTGCAGGAACTTCAACCCGGCACTAGGAAACAGACTGAGAAAGCAGAGAAAAATTGTCTCCTGCAACCGGTTCCCTTGGTGCTAGATGAACGAACGTCTCTCCACTTGCTCAGTTCTGAAGATAATTGTGTGTGAAGCCGTCCTTCACCTAGCTTGTTGGGAACACAAAGTTTCTTTTCAGTTGCAAACTCCATTCCATACATATATATGGGGAGGTACTAGCTCCAACTCGGTTTTACAGTGAAAACTGCAAGAACTTCAAACCGGCACTAGGAAACAGACTGAGAAAGCAGAGAAAAAGTGTCTCCTGCAACCCGTTCCCTTGGTGCTAGATGAACGAACGTCTCTCCACTTGCTCAGTTCTGAGAGATAGTTGTGTGTGAAAGCCGTCCTTTACCTAGCTTGTTGGGAACACAAAGTTTCTTTTCAGTTGCAAACTCCATTCCATACATATATATGGGGAGGTAGAAGCTCCAACTCGGTTTTACAGTGAAAACTGCAGGAACTTCAAACCGGCACTAGGAAACAGACTGAGAAAGCAGAGAAATAGTGTCTCCTGCAACCGGTTCCCTTGGTGCTAGATGAACGAACGTCTCTCCACTTGCTCAGTTCTGAAGATAGGTGTGTGTGAAAGACGTCCTTCACCTAGCTTGTTGGGAACACAAAGTTTATTTTCAGTTGCAAACCCCATTCCATACATATATATGGGGAGGTACTAGCTCCAACTCGGTTTTACAGTGAAAACTGCAGGAACTTCTAACCGGCACTAGGAAACAGACTGAGAAAGCAGAGAAAAAGTGTCTCCTGCAACCCGTTCCCTTGGTGCTAGATGAACGAACGTCTCTCCACATGCTCAGTTCTGAGAGATAGGTGTGTGTGAAAGCCGTCCTTCACCTAGCTTGTTGGGAACACAAAGTTTCTTTTCAGTTGCAAACTCCATTCCATACATATATATGGGGAGGTAGAAGCTCCAACTCGGTTTTACAGTGAAAACTGCAGTAACTTCAAACCGGCACTAGGAAACAGACTGAGAAAGCAGAGAAAATGTGTCTCCTGCAACCCGTTCCCTTGGTGCTAGATGAACGAACGTCTCTCCACTTGCTCAGTTCTGAGAGATAGATGTGTGTGAAAGCCGTCCTTACCTAGCTTTTTGGGAACACAAAGTTTCTTTTCAGTTGCAAACTCCATTCCATTCATATATATGGGGAGGTAGAAGCTCCAACTCGGTTTTACAGTGAAAACTGCAGGAACTTCAAACCGGCACTAGGAAACAGACTGAGAAAGCAGAGAAAAAGTGTCTCCTGCAACCGGTTCCCTTGGTGCTAGATGAACGAACGTCTCTCCACTTGCTCAGTTCTGAAGATAGGTGTGTGTGAAAGCCGTCCTTCACCTAGCTTGTTGGGAACTCAAAGTTGCTTTTCAGTTGAAACTCCATTCCATACATATATATGGGGAGGTACTAGCTCCAACTCGGTTTTACAGTGAAAACTGCAGGAACTTCAAACCGGCACTAGGAAACAGACTGAGAAAGCAGAGAAAAAGTGTCTCCTGCAACCCGTTCCCTTGGTGCTAGATGAACGAACGTCTCTCCACATGCTCAGTTCTGAGATAGGTGTGTGTGAAAGCCGTCCTTAACCTAGCTTGTTGGGTACACAAAGTTTCTTTTCAGTTGCAAACTCCATTCCATACATATATATGGGGAGGTAGAAGCTCCAACTCAGTTTTACAGTGAAAACTGCCGGAACTTCAAACCGGCACTAGGAAACAGACTGAGAAAGCAGAGAAAAAGTGTCTCCTGCAACCTGTTCCCTTGGTGCTAGATGAACGAACGTCTCTCCACTTGCTCAGTTCTGAAGAAATTTGTGTGTGAAAGCCGTCCTTCACCTAGCTTGTTGGGAACACAAATATTCTTTTCAGTTGCAAACTCCATTCCATACATATATATGGGGAGGTACTAGCTCCAACTCGGTTTTACAGTGAAAACTGCAGGAACTTCAAACCGGCACTAGGAAACAGACTGAGAAAGCAGAGAAAAAGTGTCTCCTGCAACCCGTTCCCTTGGTGCTAGATGAAAGAACGTCTCTCCACTTGCTCAGTTCTGAGAGATAAGTGTGTGTGAAAGAAGTCCTTCACCTAGCTTGTTGGGAACACAAAGTTTCTTTTCAGTTGCTAACTCCATTCCATACTTATATATGGGGAGGTACTAGCTACAACTCGGTTTGACAGTGAAAACTGCAGGAACTTTAAACCGGCACTAGGAAACAGACTGAGAAAGCAGAGAAAAAGTGTCTCCTGCAAACCGTTCCCTTGGTGCAAGATGAACGAACGTCTCTCCACTTGCTCAGTTCTGAGAGATAAGTGTGTGTGAAAGCCGTCCTTCACCTAACTTGTTGGGAACACAAACTTTCTTTTCAGTTGCAAACTCCATTCCATACTTATATATGGGGAGGTACTAGATCAAACTCGGTTTTACAGTGAAAACTGCAGGAACTTCAAACCGGCACTAGGAAACAGACTGAGAAAGCAGAGAAATAGTGTCTCCTGCAACCCGTTCCCTTGGTGCTAGATGAACGAACGTCTCTCCACTTGCTCAGTTCTGAGAGATAGGTGTGTGTGAAAGCCGTCCTTCATCTAGCTTGTTGGGAACACAAAGTTTCTTTTCAGTTGCAAACTCCATTCCATATATACATATGGGGAGGTAGAAGCTCCAACTCGGTTTTACAGTGAAAACTGCAGTAACTTCAAACCGGCACTAGGAAAAAGACTGAGAAAGCAGAGAAAAAGTGTCTCCTGCAACCCGTTCCCTTGGTTCTAGATGAACGAACGTCTCTCCACTTGCTCAGTTCTGAGAGATAGATGTGTCTGAAAGCCATCCTTCACTTAGCTTGTTGGGAACACAAAGTTTCTTTTCAGTTGCAAACTCCATTCCATACATATATATGGGGAGGTAGAAGCTCCAACTCGGTTTTACAGTGAAAACTGCAGGAACTTCAAACCGGCACTAGGAAACAGACTGAGAAAGCAGAGAAAAAGTGTCTCCTGCAACCCGTTCCCTTGGTGCTAGATGAACGAACGTCTCTCCACTTGCTCAGTTCTGAAGATAGGTGTGTGTGAAAGCCGTCCTTCACCTAGCTTGTTGGGAACACAAAGTTTCTTTTCAGTTGCAAACTCCATTCCATACATATATATGGGGAGGTACTAGCTCCAACTCGGTTTTACAGTGAAAACTGCAGGAACTTCAAACCGGCACTAGGAAACAGACTGAGAAAGCAGAGAAAAAGTGTCTCCTGCAACCCGTTCCCTTGGTGCTAGATGAACGAACGTCTCTCCACATGCTCAGTTCTGAGAGATAGGTGTGTGTGAAAGCCGTCCTTCACCTAGCTTGTTGGGAACACAAAGTTTCTTTTCAGTTGCAAACTCCATTCCATACATATATATGGGGAGGTAGAAGCTCCAACTCGGTTTTACAGTGAAAACTGCAGTAACTTCAAACCGGCACTAGGAAACAGACTGTGAAAGCAGAGAAAAAGTGTCTCCTGCAACCGGTTCCCTTGGTGCTAGATGAACGAAATTCTCTCCACTTGCTCAGTTCTGAAGATAGGTGTGTGTGAAAGCCGTCCTTCACCTAGCTTGTTGGGAACACAAAGTTTCTTTTCAGTTGCAAACTCCATTCCATACATATATATGGGGAGGTAGAAGCTCCAACTCGGTTTTACAGTGAAAACTGCAGGAACTTCAAACCGGCACTAGGAAACAGACTGAGAAAGCAGAGAAAAAGTGTCTCCTGCAACCCGTTCCCTTGGTGCTAGATGAACGAACGTCGCTCCACATGCTCAGTTCTGAGATAGGTGTGTGTGAAAGCCGTCCTTCACCTAGCTTGTTGGGAACACAAAGTTTCTTTTCAGTTGCAAACTCCATTCCATACATATATATGGGGAGGTAGAAGCTCCAACTCGATTTTACAGTGAAAACTGCCGGAACTTCAAACCGGCACTAGGAAACAGACTGAGAAAGCAGAGAAAAAGTGTCTCCTGCAACCTGTTCCCTTGGTGCTAGATGAACGAACGTCTCTCCACTTGCTCAGTTCTGAAGAAAGTTGTGTGTGAAAGCCGTCCTTCACCTAGCTTGTTGGGAACACAAATATTCTTTTCAGTTGCAAACTCCATTCCATACATATATATGGGGAGTTAGAAGCTCCAACTCGGTTTTACAGTGAAAACTGCAGGAACTTCAAACCGGCACTAGGAAACAGACTGAGAAAGCAGAGAAAAAGTGTCTCCTGCAACCCGTTCCCTTGGTGCTAGATGAAAGAACGTCTCTCCACTTGCTCAGTTCTGAGAGATAAGTGTGTGTGAAAGAAGTCCTTCACCTAGCTTGTTGGGAACACAAAGTTTCTTTTCAGTTGCTAACTCCATTCCATACTTATATATGGGGAGGTACTAGCTACAACTCGGTTTTACAGTGAAAACTGCAGGAACTTTAAACCGGCACTAGGAAACAGACTGAGAAAGCAGAGAAAAAGTGTCTCCTGCAAACCGTTCCCTTGGTGCAAGATGAACGAACGTCTCTCCACTTGCTCAGTTCTGAGAGATAAGTGTGTGTGAAAGCCGTCCTTCACCTAACTTGTTGGGAACACAAACTTTCTTTTCAGTTGCAAACTCCATTCCATACTTATATATGGGGAGGTACTAGATCAAACTCGGTTTTACAGTGAAAACTGCAGGAACTTCAAACCGGCACTAGGAAACAGACTGTGAAAGCAGAGAAAAAGTGTCTCCTGCAACCGGTTCCCTTGGTGCTAGATGAACGAAATTCTCTCCACTTGCTCAGTTCTGAAGATAGGTGTGTGTGAAAGCCGTCCTTCACCTAGCTTGTTGGGAACACAAAGTTTCTTTTCAGTTGCAAACTCCATTCCATACATATATATGGGGAGGTAGAAGCTCCAACTCGGTTTTACAGTGAAAACTGCAGGAACTTCAAACCGGCACTAGGAAACAGACTGAGAAAGCAGAGAAAAAGTGTCTCCTGCAACCCGTTCCCTTGGTGCTAGATGAACGAACGTCGCTCCACATGCTCAGTTCTGAGATAGGTGTGTGTGAAAGCCGTCCTTCACCTAGCTTGTTGGGAACACAAAGTTTCTTTTCAGTTGCAAACTCCATTCCATACATATATATGGGGAGGTAGAAGCTCCAACTCGGTTTTACAGTGAAAACTGCAGGAACTTCAAACCGGCACTAGGAAACAGACTGAGAAAGCAGAGAAAAAGTGTCTCCTGCAACCCGTTCCCTTGGTGCTAGATGAACGAACGTCGCTCCACATGCTCAGTTCTGAGATAGGTGTGTGTGAAAGCCGTCCTTCACCTAGCTTGTTGGGAACACAAAGTTTCTTTTCAGTTGCAAACTCCATTCCATACATATATATGGGGAGGTAGAAGCTCCAACTCGGTTTTACAGTGAAAACTGCAGGAACTTCAAACCGGCACTAGGAAACAGACTGAGAAAGCAGAGAAAAAGTGTCTCCTGCAACCCGTTCCCTTGGTGCTAGATGAACGAACGTCGCTCCACATGCTCAGTTCTGAGATAGGTGTGTGTGAAAGCCGTCCTTCACCTAGCTTGTTGGGAACACAAAGTTTCTTTTCAGTTGCAAACTCCATTCCATACATATATATGGGGAGGTAGAAGCTCCAACTCGATTTTACTGTGAAAACTGCCGGAACTTCAAACCGGCACTAGGAAACAGACTGAGAAAGCAGAGAAAAAGTGTTTCCTGCAACCTGTTCCCTTGGTGCTAGATGAACGAACGTCTCTCCACTTGCTCAGTTCTGAAGAAAGGTGTGTGTGAAAGCCGTCCTTCACCTAGCTTGTTGGGAACACAAATATTCTTTTCAGTTGCAAACTCCATTCCATACATATATATGGGGAGGTAGAAGCTCCAACTCGGTTTTACAGTGAAAACTGCAGGAACTTCAAACCGGCACTAGGAAACAGACTGAGAAAGCAGAGAAAAAGTGTCTCCTGCAACCCGTTCCCTTGGTGCTAGATGAAAGAACGTCTCTCCACTTGCTCAGTTCTGAGAGATAAGTGTGTGTGAAAGAAGTCCTTCACCTAGCTTGTTGGGAACACAAAGTTTCTTTTCAGTTGCTAACTCCATTCCATACTTATATATGGGGAGGTACTAGCTACAACTCGGTTTTACAGTGAAAACTGCAGGAACTTTAAACCGGCACTAGGAAACAGACTGAGAAAGCAGAGAAAAAGTGTCTCCTGCAAACCGTTCCCTTGGTGCAAGATGAACGAACGTCTCTCCACTTGCTCAGTTCTGAGAGATAAGTGTGTGTGAAAGCCGTCCTTTACCTAACTTGTTGGGAACACAAACTTTCTTTTCAGTTGCAAACTCCATTCCATACTTATATATGGGGAGGTACTAGATCAAACTCGGTTTTACAGTGAAAACTGCAGGAACTTCAAACCGGCACTAGGAAACAGACTGAGAAAGCAGAGAAAAAGTGTCTCCTGCAACCCGTTCCCTTGGTGCTAGATGAACGAACGTCTCTCCACTTGCTCAGTTCTGAGAGATAGGTGTGTGTGAAAGCCGTCCTTCACCTAGCTTGTTGGGAACACAAAGTTTCTTTTCAGTTGCAAACTCCATTCCATACATACATATGGGGAGGTAGAAGCTCCAACTCGGTTTTACAGTGAAAACTGCAGTAACTTCAAACCGGCACTAGGAAAAAGACTGAGAAAGTAGAGAAAAAGTGTCTCCTGCAACCCGTTCCCTTGGTGCTAGATGAACGAACGTCTCTCCACTTGCTCAGTTCTGAGAGATAGATGTGTCTGAAAGCCATCCTTCACTTAGCTTGTTGGGAACACAAAGTTTCTTTTCAGTTGCAAACTCCATTCCATACATATATATGGGGAGGTAGAAGCTCCAACTCGCTTTTACAGTGAAAACTGCAGGAACTTCAACCCGGCACTAGGAAACAGACTGAGAAAGCAGAGAAAAAGTGTCTCCTGCAACCGGTTTCCTTGGTGCTAGATGAACGAACGTCTCTCCACTTGCTCAGTTCTGAAGATAGGTGTGTGTGAAAGCCGTCCTTCACCTAGCTTGTTGGGAACACAAAGTTTCTTTTCAGTTGCAAACTCCATTCCATACATATATATGGGGAGGTACTAGCTCCAACTCGGTTTTACAGTGAAAACTGCAAGAACTTCAAACCGGCACTAGGAAACAGACTGGGAAAGCAGAGAAAAAGTGTCTCCTGCAACCCGTTCCCTTGGTGCTAGATGAACGAACGTCTCTCCAATTGCTCAGTTCTGAGAGATAGGTGTGTGTGAAAGCCGTCCTTCACCTAGCTTGTTGGGAACACAAAGTTTCTTTTCAGTTGCAAACTCCATTCCATTCATATATATGGGGAGGTAGAAGCTCCAACTCGGTTTTACAGTGAAAACTGCAGGAACTTCAAACCGGCACTAGGAAACAGACTGAGAAAGCAGAGAAAAAGTGTCTCCTGCAACCGGTTCCCTTGGTGCTAGATAAACGAAAGTCTCTCCACTTGCTCAGTTCTGAAGATAGGTGTGTGTGAAAGCCGTCCTTCACCTAGCTTGTTGGGAACACAAAGTTTCTTTTCAGTTGCAAACTCCATTCCATACATATATATGGGGAGCTAGAAGCTCCAACACGGTTTTACAGTGAAAACTGCAGGAACTTCAAACCGGCACTAGGAAACAGACTGAGAAAGCAGAGAAAAAGTGTCTCCTGCAACCCGTTCCCTTGGTGCTAGATGAACGAACGTCTCTCCACATGCTCAATTCTGAGAGATAGGTGTGTGTTAAAGCCGTCCTTCACCTAGCTTGTTGGGAACACAAAGTTTCTTTTCAGTTGCAAACTCCATTCCATACATATATATGGGGAGGTAGAAGCTCCAACTCGGTTTTACAGTGAAAACTGCAGGAACTTCAAACCGGCACTAGGAAACAGACTGAGAAAGCAGAGAAAAAGTGTCTCCTGCAACCCGTTCCCTTGGTGCTAGATGAACGAACGTCGCTCCACATGCTCAGTTCTGAGATAGGTGTGTGTGAAAGCCGTCCTTCACCTAGCTTGTTGGGAACACAAAGTTTCTTTTCAGTTGCAAACTCCATTCCATACATATATATGGGGAGGTAGAAGCTCCAACTCGGTTTTACAGTGAAAACTGCAGGAACTTCAAACCGGCACTAGGAAACAGACTGAGAAAGCAGAGAAAAAGTGTCTCCTGCAACCCGTTCCCTTGGTGCTAGATGAACGAACGTCGCTCCACATGCTCAGTTCTGAGATAGGTGTGTGTGAAAGCCGTCCTTCACCTAGCTTGTTGGGAACACAAAGTTTCTTTTCAGTTGCAAACTCCATTCCATACATATATATGGGGAGGTAGAAGCTCCAACTCGGTTTTACAGTGAAAACTGCAGGAACTTCAAACCGGCACTAGGAAACAGACTGAGAAAGCAGAGAAAAAGTGTCTCCTGCAACCCGTTCCCTTGGTGCTAGATGAACGAACGTCGCTCCACATGCTCAGTTCTGAGATAGGTGTGTGTGAAAGCCGTCCTTCACCTAGCTTGTTGGGAACACAAAGTTTCTTTTCAGTTGCAAACTCCATTCCATACATATATATGGGGAGGTAGAAGCTCCAACTCGGTTTTACAGTGAAAACTGCAGGAACTTCAAACCGGCACTAGGAAACAGACTGAGAAAGCAGAGAAAAAGTGTCTCCTGCAACCCGTTCCCTTGGTGCTAGATGAACGAACGTCGCTCCACATGCTCAGTTCTGAGATAGGTGTGTGTGAAAGCCGTCCTTCACCTAGCTTGTTGGGAACACAAAGTTTCTTTTCAGTTGCAAACTCCATTCCATACATATATATGGGGAGGTAGAAGCTCCAACTCGATTTTACTGTGAAAACTGCCGGAACTTCAAACCGGCACTAGGAAACAGACTGAGAAAGCAGAGAAAAAGTGTTTCCTGCAACCTGTTCCCTTGGTGCTAGATGAACGAACGTCTCTCCACTTGCTCAGTTCTGAAGAAAGGTGTGTGTGAAAGCCGTCCTTCACCTAGCTTGTTGGGAACACAAATATTCTTTTCAGTTGCAAACTCCATTCCATACATATATATGGGGAGGTAGAAGCTCCAACTCGGTTTTACAGTGAAAACTGCAGGAACTTCAAACCGGCACTAGGAAACAGACTGAGAAAGCAGAGAAAAAGTGTCTCCTGCAACCCGTTCCCTTGGTGCTAGATGAAAGAACGTCTCTCCACTTGCTCAGTTCTGAGAGATAAGTGTGTGTGAAAGAAGTCCTTCACCTAGCTTGTTGGGAACACAAAGTTTCTTTTCAGTTGCTAACTCCATTCCATACTTATATATGGGGAGGTACTAGCTACAACTCGGTTTTACAGTGAAAACTGCAGGAACTTTAAACCGGCACTAGGAAACAGACTGAGAAAGCAGAGAAAAAGTGTCTCCTGCAAACCGTTCCCTTGGTGCAAGATGAACGAACGTCTCTCCACTTGCTCAGTTCTGAGAGATAAGTGTGTGTGAAAGCCGTCCTTCACCTAACTTGTTGGAAACACAAACTTTCTTTTCAGTTGCAAACTCCATTCCATACTTATATATGGGGAGGTACTAGATCAAACTCGGTTTTACAGTGAAAACTGCAGGAACTTCAAACCGGCACTAGGAAACAGACTGAGAAAGCAGAGAAAAAGTGTCTCCTGCAACCCGTTCCCTTGGTGCTAGATGAACGAACGTCTCTCCACTTGCTCAGTTCTGAGAGATAGGTGTGTGTGAAAGCCGTCCTTCACCTAGCTTGTTGGGAACACAAAGTTTCTTTTCAGTTGCAAACTCCATTCCATACATACATATGGGGAGGTAGAAGCTCCAACTCGGTTTTACAGTGAAAACTGCAGTAACTTCAAACCGGCACTAGGAAAAAGACTGAGAAAGTAGAGAAAAAGTGTCTCCTGCAACCCGTTCCCTTGGTGCTAGATGAACGAACGTCTCTCCACTTGCTCAGTTCTGAGAGATAGATGTGTCTGAAAGCCATCCTTCACTTAGCTTGTTGGGAACACAAAGTTTCTTTTCAGTTGCAAACTCCATTCCATACATATATATGGGGAGGTAGAAGCTCCAACTCGCTTTTACAGTGAAAACTGCAGGAACTTCAACCCGGCACTAGGAAACAGACTGAGAAAGCAGAGAAAAAGTGTCTCCTGCAACCGGTTTCCTTGGTGCTAGATGAACGAACGTCTCTCCACTTGCTCAGTTCTGAAGATAGGTGTGTGTGAAAGCCGTCCTTCACCTAGCTTGTTGGGAACACAAAGTTTCTTTTCAGTTGAAAACTCCATTCCATACATATATATGGGGAGGTACTAGCTCCAACTCGGTTTTACAGTGAAAACTGCAAGAACTTCAAACCGGCACTAGGAAACAGACTGGGAAAGCAGAGAAAAAGTGTCTCCTGCAACCCGTTCCCTTGGTGCTAGATGAACGAACGTCTCTCCACTTGCTCAGTTCTGAGAGATAGGTGTGTGTGAAAGCCGTCCTTCACCTAGCTTGTTGGGAACACAAAGTTTCTTTTCAGTTGCAAACTCCATTCCATTCATATATATGGGGAGGTAGAAGCTCCAACTCGGTTTTACAGTGAAAACTGCAGGAACTTCAAACCGGCACTAGGAAACAGACTGAGAAAGCAGAGAAAAAGTGTCTCCTGCAACCGGTTCCCTTGGTGCTAGATAAACGAAAGTCTCTCCACTTGCTCAGTTCTGAAGATAGGTGTGTGTGAAAGCCGTCCTTCACCTAGCTTGTTGGGAACACAAAGTTTCTTTTCAGTTGCAAACTCCATTCCATACATATATATGGGGAGCTAGAAGCTCCAACACGGTTTTACAGTGAAAACTGCAGGAACTTCAAACCGGCACTAGGAAACAGACTGAGAAAGCAGAGAAAAAGTGTCTCCTGCAACCCGTTCCCTTGGTGCTAGATGAACGAACGTCTCTCCACATGCTCAATTCTGAGAGATAGGTGTGTGTTAAAGCCGTCCTTCACCTAGCTTGTTGGGAACACAAAGTTTCTTTTCAGTTGCAAACTCCATTCCATACATATATATGGGGAGGTAGAAGCTCCAACTCGGTTTTACAGTGAAAACTGCAGTAACTTCAAACCGGCACTAGGAAACAGACTGAGAAAGCAGAGAAAAAGTGTCTCCTGCAACCGGTTCCCTTGGTAATAGATGAACGAACTTCTCTCCACTTGCTCAGTTCTGAAGATAGGTGTGTGTGAAAGCCGTCCTTCACCTAGCTTGTTGGGAACACAAAGTTTCTTTTCAGTTGCAAACTCCATTCCATACATATATATGGGGAGGTAGAAGCTCCTACCCGGTTTTACAGTGAAAACTGCAGGAACTTCAAACCGGCACTAGGAAACAGACTGAGAAAGCAGAGAAAAAGTGTCTCCTGCAACCCGTTCCCTTGGTGCTAGATGAAAGAACGTCTCTCCTCTTGCTCAGTTCTGAGAGATAAGTGTGTGTGAAAGCCGTCCTTCACCTAGCTTGTTGGGAACACAAAGTTTCTTTTCAGTTGCAAACACTGATCCATACATATATATGGGGAGGTACTAGCTCCAACTCGGTTTTACAGTGAAAACTGCAGGAACTTCAAACCGGCACTAGGAAACAGACTGAGAAGCAGAGAAAAAGTGTCTCCTGCATCCGGTTCCCTTGGTGCTAGATGAATGAACGTCTCTCCACTTGCTAAGTTCTGAGAGATAATTGTGTGTGAAAGCCATCCTTCAACTAGCTTGTTGGGAACACAAAGTTTCTTTTAAGTTGCAAACTCCATTCCATACATATATATGGGGAGGTACAAGCTCCAACTCGGTTTTACAGTGAAAACTGCAGGAACTTCAAACCGGCACTAGGAAACAGACTGAGAAAGCAGAGAAAAAGTGTCTCCTGCAACCCGTTCCCTTGGTGCTAGATGAACGAACGTCTCACCACTTGCTCAGTTCCGAGAGATTAGTGTGTGTGAAAGCCGTCCTTCACCTAGCTTGTTGGGAACACAAACTTTCTTTTCAGTTGCAAACTCCATTCCATACTTACATATGGGGAGGTACTAGATCAAACTCGGTTTTACAGTGAAAACTGCAGGAACTTCAAACCGGCACTAGGAAACAGACTGAGAAAGCAGAGAAAAAGTGTCTCCTGCAACCCGTTCCCTTGGTTCTAGATGAACGAACGTCTCTCCACTTGCTCAGTTCTGAGAGATAAGTGTGTGTGAAAGCCGTCCTTCACCTAGCTTGTTGGGAACACAAACTTTCTTTTCAGTTGCAAACTCCATTCCATACATACATATGGGGAGGTAGAAGCTCCAACTCGGTTTTACAGTGAAAACTGCAGTAACTTCAAACCGGCACTAGGAAAAATACTGAGAAAGCAGAGAAAAAGTGTCTCCTGCAAACCGTTCCCTTGGTGCTAGATGAACGAACGTCTCTCCACTTGCTCAGTTCTGAGAGATAGGTGTGTCTGAAAGCCATCCTTCACCTAGCTTGTTGGGAACACAAAGTTTCTTTTCAGTTGCAAACTCCATTCCATACATATATATGGGAAGGTAGAAGCTCCAACTCGCTTTTACAGTGAAAACTGCAGGAACTTCAACTCGGCACTAGGAAACAGACTGAGAAAGCAGAGAAAAAGTGTCTCCTGCAACCGGTTCCCTTGGTGCTAGATGAACGAACGTCTCTCCACTTGCTCAGTTCTGAAGATAATTGTGTGTGAAGCCGTCCTTCACCTAGCTTGTTGGGAACACAAAGTTTCTTTTCAGTTGCAAACTCCATTCCATACATATATATGGGGAAGTACTAGCTCCAACTCGGTTTTACAGTGAAAAATGCAGGAACTTCAAACCGGCACTAGGAAACAGACTGAGAAAGCAGAGAAAAAGTGTCTCCTGCAACCCGTTCCCTTGGTGCTAGATGAACGAACGTCTCTCCACTTGCTCAGTTCTGAGAGATAGGTGTGTGTGAAAGCCGTCCTTCACCTAGCTTGTTGGGAACACAAAGTTTCTTTTCAGTTGAAAACTCCATTCCATACATATATATGGGGAGGTACTAGCTCCAACTCGGTTTTACAGTGAAAACTGCAAGAACTTCAAACCGGCACTAGGAAACAGACTGAGAAAGCAGAGAAAAAGTGTCTCCTGCAACCCGTTCCCTTGGTGCTAGATGAACGAACGTCTCTCCACTTGCTCAGTTCTGAGAGATAGGTGTGTGTGAAAGCCGTCCTTCACCTAGCTTGTTGGGAACACAAAGTTTCTTTTCAGTTGCAAACTCCATTCCATACATATATATGGGGAGGTAGAAGCTCCAACTCGGTTTTACAGTGAAAACTGCAGGAACTTCAAACCGGCACTAGGAAACAGACTGAGAAAGCAGAGAAAAAGTGTCTCCTGCAACCCGTTCCCTTGGTGCTAGATGAACGAACGTCGCTCCACATGCTCAGTTCTGAGATAGTTGTGTGTGAAAGCCGTCCTTCACCTAGCTTGTTGGGAACACAAAGTTTCTTTTCAGTTGCAAACTCCATTCCATACATATATATGGGGAGGTAGAAGCTCCAACTCGATTTTACAGTGAAAACTGCCGGAACTTCAAACCGGCACTAGGAAACAGACTGAGAAAGCAGAGAAAAAGTGTCTCCTGCAACCTGTTCCCTTGGTGCTAGATGAACGAACGTCTCTCCACTTGCTCAGTTCTGAAGAAAGGTGTGTGTGAAAGCCGTCCTTCACCTAGCTTGTTGTGAACACAAATATTCTTTTCAGTTGCAAACTCCATTCCATACATATATATGGGGAGGTAGAAGCTCCAACTCGGTTTTACAGTGAAAACTGCAGGAACTTCAAACCGGCACTAGGAAACAGACTGAGAAAGCAGAGAAAAAGTGTCTCCTGCAACCCGTTCCCTTGGTGCTAGATGAAAGAACGTCTCTCCACTTGCTCAGTTCTGAGAGATAAGTGTGTGTGAAAGAAGTCCTTCACCTAGCTTGTTGGGAACACAAAGTTTCTTTTCAGTTGCTAACTCCATTCCATACTTATATATGGGGAGGTACTAGCTACAACTCGGTTTGACAGTGAAAACTGCAGGAACTTTAAACCGGCACTAGGAAACAGACTGAGAAAGCAGAGAAAAAGTGTCTCCTACAAACCGTTCCCTTGGTGCAAGATGAACGAACGTCTCTCCACTTGCTCAGTTCTGAGAGATAACTGTGTGTGAAAGCCGTCCTTCACCTAACTTGTTGGGAACACAAACATTCTTTTCAGTTGCAAACTCCATTCCATACTTATATATGGGGAGGTACTAGATCAAACTCGGTTTTACAGTGAAAACTGCAGGAACTTCAAACCGGCACTAGGAAACAGACTGAGAAAGCAGAGAAAAAGTGTCTCCTGCAACCCGTTCCCTTGGTGCTAGATGAACGAACGTCTCTCCACTTGCTCAGTTCTGAGAGATAGGTGTGTGTGAAAGCCGTCCTTCACCTAGCTTGTTGGGAACACAAAGTTTCTTTTCAGTTGCAAACTCCATTCCATACATACATATGGGGAGGTAGAAGCTCCAACCCGGTTTTACAGTGAAAACTGCAGGAACTTCAAACCGGCACTAGGAAACAGACTGAGAAAGCAGAGAAAAAGTGTCTCCTGCAACCCGTTCCCTTGGTGCTAGATGAAAGAACGTCTCTCCTCTTGCTCAGTTCTGAGAGATAATTGTGTGTGAAAGCCGTCCTTCACCTAGCTTGTTGGGAACACAAAGTTTCTTTTCAGTTGCAAACACTGATCCATACATATATATGGGGAGGTACTAGCTCCAACTCGGTTTTACAGTGAAAACTGCAGGAACTTCAAACCGGCACTAGGAAACAGACTGAGAAGCAGAGAAAAAGTGTCTCCTGCATCCGGTTCCCTTGGTGCTAGATGAATGAACGTCTCTCCACTTGCTAAGTTCTGAGAGATAATTGTGTGTGAAAGCCATCCTTCAACTAGCTTGTTGGGAACACAAAGTTTCTTTTAAGTTGCAAACTCCATTCCATACATATATATGGGGAGGTACAAGCTCCAACTCGGTTTTACAGTGAAAACTGCAGGAACTTCAAACCGGCACTAGGAAACAGACTGAGAAAGCAGAGAAAAAGTGTCTCCTGCAACCCGTTCCCTTGGTGCTAGATGAACGAACGTCTCACCACTTGCTCAGTTCCGAGAGATTAGTGTGTGTGAAAGCCGTCCTTCACCTAGCTTGTTGGGAACACAAACTTTCTTTTCAGTTGCAAACTCCATTCCATACTTACATATGGGGAGGTACTAGATCAAACTCGGTTTTACAGTGAAAACTGCAGGAACTTCAAACCGGCACTAGGAAACAGACTGAGAAAGCAGAGAAAAAGTGTCTCCTGCAACCCGTTCCCTTGGTTCTAGATGAACGAACGTCTCTCCACTTGCTCAGTTCTGAGAGATAAGTGTGTGTGAAAGCCGTCCTTCACCTAGCTTGTTGGGAACACAAACTTTCTTTTCAGTTGCAAACTCCATTCCATACATACATATGGGGAGGTAGAAGCTCCAACTCGGTTTTACAGTGAAAACTGCAGTAACTTCAAACCGGCACTAGGAAAAATACTGAGAATGCAGAGAAAAAGTGTCTCCTGCAAACCGTTCCCTTGGTGCTAGATGAACGAACGTCTCTCCACTTGCTCAGTTCTGAGAGATAGGTGTGTCTGAAAGCCATCCTTCACCTAGCTTGTTGGGAACACAAAGTTTCTTTTCAGTTGCAAACTCCATTCCATACATATATATGGGAAGGTAGAAGCTCCAACTCGCTTTTACAGTGAAAACTGCAGGAACTTCAACCCGGCACTAGGAAACAGACTGAGAAAGCAGAGAAAAAGTGTCTCCTGCCACCGGTTCCCTTGGTGCTAGATGAACGAACGTCTCTCCACTTGCTCAGTTCTGAAGATAATTGTGTGTGAAGCCGTCCTTCACCTAGCTTGTTGGGAGCACAAAGTTTTTTTCAGTTGCAAACTCCATTCCATACATATATATGGGGAGGTACTAGCTCCAACTCGGTTTTACAGTGAAAACTGCAAGAAATTCAAACCGGCACTAGGAAACAGACTGAGAAAGCAGAGAAAAAGTGTCTCCTGCAACCCGTTCCCTTGGTGCTAGATGAACGAACGTCTCTCCACTTGCTCAGTTCTGAGAGATAGGTGTGTGTGAAAGCCGTCCTTCACCTAGCTTGTTGGGAACACAAAGTTTCTTTTCAGTTGCAAACTCCATTCCATTCATATATATGGGGAGGTTGAAGCTCCAACTCGGTTTTACAGTGAAAACTGCAGGAACTTCAACCCGGCACTAGGAAACAGACTGAGAAAGCAGAGAAAAAGTGTCTCCTGCAACCGGTTCCCTTGGTGCTAGATGAACGAACGTCTCTCCACTTGCTCAGTTCTGAAGATAATTGTGTGTGAAGCCGTCCTTCACCTAGCTTGTTGGGAACACAAAGTTTCTTTTCAGTTGCAAACTCCATTCCATACATATATATGGGGAGGTACTAGCTCCAACTCGGTTTTACAGTGAAAACTGCAAGAAATTCAAACCGGCACTAGGAAACAGACTGAGAAAGCAGAGAAAAAGTGTCTCCTGCAACCCGTTCCCTTGGTGCTAGATGAACGAACGTCTCTCCACTTGCTCAGTTCTGAGAGATAGGTGTGTGTGAAAGCCGTCCTTCACCTAGCTTGTTGGGAACACAAAGTTTCTTTTCAGTTGCAAACTCCATTCCATTCATATATATGGGGAGGTAGAAGCTCCAACTCGGTTTTACAGTGAAAACTGCAGGAACTTCAACCCGGCACTAGGAAACAGACTGAGAAAGCAGAGAAAAAGTGTCTCCTGCAACCGGTTCCCTTGGTGCTAGATGAACGAACGTCTCTCCACTTGCTAAGTTCTGAAGATAGTTGTGTGTGAAAGCCGTCCTTCACCTAGCTTGTTGGGAACACAAAGTTTCTTTTCAGTTGCAAACTCCATTCCATACATATATATGGGGAGGTACTAGCTCCAACTCGGTTTTACAGTGAAAACTGCAAGAACTTCAAACCGGTACTAGGAAACAGACTGAGAAATCAGAGAAAAAGTGTCTCCTGCAACCCGTTCCCTTGGTGCTAGATGAACGAACGTCTCTCCACTTGCTCAGTTCTGAGAGATAGGTGTGTGTGAAAGCCGTCCTTCACCTAGCTTGTTGGGAACACAAAGTTTCTTTTCAGTTGCAAACTCCATTCCATTCATATATATGGGGAGGTAGAAGCTCCAACTCGGTTTTACAGTGAAAACTGCAGGAACTTCAAACCGGCACTAGGAAACAGACTGAGAAAGCAGAGAAAAAGTGTCTCCTGCAACCCGTTCCCATGGTGCTAGATGAACGAACGTCTCTCCACTTACTCAGTTCTGAGAGATAAGTGTGTGTGAAATCCGTCCTTCACATAGCTTGTTGGGAACACAAAGTTTCTTTTCAGTTGCAAATTCCATTCCATACATATATATGGGGTGGTAGAAGCTCCAACTCGGTTTTACAGTGAAAACTGCAGGAACTTCAAACCGGCACTAGGAAACAGACTGAGAAAGCAGAGAAAAAGTGTCTCCTGCAACCCGTTCCCTTGGTGCTAGATGAACGAACGTCTCTCCACTTGCTCAGTTCTGAGAGATATGTGTGTGTGAAAGCCGTCCTTCAACTAGCTTGTTGGGAACACACAGTTTCTTTTCAGTTGCAAAATCCATTCCATACATATATATGGGGAGGTACTAGCTCCAACTCGGTTTTACTGTGAAAACTGCAGGAACTTCAAACTGGCACTAGGAAACAGACTGAGAAAGCAGAGAAAAAGTGTCTCCTGCAACCCGTTCCCTTGGTGCTAGCTGAACGAACGTCTCTCCACTTGCTCAGTTCTGAGAGATAAGTGTGTGTGAAAGCCGTACTTCACCTAGCTTGTTGGGAACACAAAGTTTCTTTTCAGTTTCAAACTCCATTCCATACATGTATATGGGGAGGTACTAGCTCCAAATCGGTTTTACAGTGAAAACTGCAGGAACTTCAAACCGGCACTAGGAAACAGACTGAGAAAGCAGAGAAAAAGTGTCTCCTGCAACCGGTTCCCTTGGTGCTAGATGAACGAACGTCTCTCCACTTGCTCAGTTCTGAAGATAGGTGTGTGTGAAAGCGGTCCTTCACCTAGCTTGTTGGGAACACAAAGTTTCTTTTCAGTTGCAAACTCCATTCCATACATATATATGGGGAGGTACTAGCTCCAACTCGGTTTTACAGTGAAAACTGCAAGAACTTCAAACCGGCACTAGGAAACAGACTGGGAAAGCAGAGAAAAAGTGTCTCCTGCAACCCGTTCCCTTGGTGCTAGATGAACGAACGTCTCTCCACTTGCTCAGTTCTGAGAGATAGGTGTGTGTGAAAGCCGTCCTTCACCTAGCTTGTTGGGAACACAAAGTTTCTTTTCAGTTGCAAACTCCATTCCATTCATATATATGGGGAGGTAGAAGCTCCAACTCGGTTTTACAGTGAAAACTGCAGGAACTTCAAACCGGCACTAGGAAACAGACTGAGAAAGCAGAGAAAAAGTGTCTCCTGCAACCGGTTCCCTTGGTGCTAGATAAACGAACGTCTCTCCACTTGCTCAGTTCTGAAGATAGGTGTGTGTGAAAGCCGTCCTTCACCTAGCTTGTTGGGAACACAAAGTTTCTTTTCAGTTGCAAACTCCATTCCATACATATATATGGGGAGGTACTAGCTCCAACTCGGTTTTACAGTGAAAACTGCAGGAACTTCAAACCGGCACTAGGAAACAGACTGAGAAAGCAGAGAAAAAGTGTCTCCTGCAACCCGTTCCCTTGGTGCTAGATGAACGAACGTCTCTCCACATGCTCAGTTCTGAGAGATATGTGTGTGTGAAAGCCGTCCTTCACCTAGCTTGTTGGGAACACAAAGTTTCTTTTCAGTTGCAAACTCCATTCCATACATATATATGGGGAGGTAGAAGCTCCAACTCGGTTTTACAGTGAAAACTGCAGTAACTTCAAACCGGCACTAGGAAACAGACTGAGAAAGCAGAGAAAAAGTGTCTCCTGCAACCGGTTCCCTTGGTGCTAGATGAACGAAATTCTCTCCACTTGCTCAGTTCTGAAGATAGGTGTGTGTGAAAGCCGTCCTTCACCTAGCTTGTTGGGAACACAAAGTTTCTTTTCAGTTGCAAACTCCATTCCATACATATATATGGGGAGGTAGAAGCTCCAACCCGGTTTTACAGTGAAAACTGCAGGAACTTCAAACCGGCACTAGGAAACAGACTGAGAAAGCAGAGAAAAAGTGTCTCCTGCAACCCGTTCCCTTGGTGCTAGATGAAAGAACGTCTCTCCTCTTGCTCAGTTCTGAGAGATAAGTGTGTGTGAAAGCCATCCTTCAACTAGCTTGTTGGGAACACAAAGTTTCTTTTCAGTTGCAAACACTGATCCATACATATATATGGGGAGGTACTAGCTCCAACTCGGTTTTACAGTGAAAACTGCAGGAACTTCAAACCGGCACTAGGAAACAGACTGAGAAGCAGAGAAAAAGTGTCTCCTGCATCCGGTTCCCTTGGTGCTAGATGAATGAACGTCTCTCCACTTGCTAAGTTCTGAGAGATAATTGTGTGTGAAAGCCATCCTTCAACTAGCTTGTTGGGAACACAAAGTTTCTTTTAAGTTGCAAACTCCATTCCATACTTATATATGGGGAGGTACTAGCTACAACACGGTTTGACAGTGAAAACTGCAGGAACTTCAAACCGGCACTAGGAAACAGACTGAGAAAGCAGAGAAAAAGTGTCTCCTGCAACCCGTTCCCTTGGTGCTAGATGAACGAACGTCTCACCACTTGCTCAGTTCCGAGAGATTAGTGTGTGTGAAAGCCGTCCTTCACCTAGCTTGTTGGGAACACAAACTTTCTTTTCAGTTGCAAACTCCATTCCATACTTACATATGGGGAGGTACTAGATCAAACTCGGTTTTACAGTGAAAACTGCAGGAACTTCAAACCGGCACTAGGAAACAGACTGAGAAAGCAGAGAAAAAGTGTCTCCTGCAACCCGTTCCCTTGGTTCTAGATGAACGAACGTCTCTCCACTTGCTCAGTTCTGAGAGATAAGTGTGTGTGAAAGCCGTCCTTCACCTAGCTTGTTGGGAACACAAACTTTCTTTTCAGTTGCAAACTCCATTCCATACATACATATGGGGAGGTAGAAGCTCCAACTCGGTTTTACAGTGAAAACTGCAGTAACTTCAAACCGGCACTAGGAAAAATACTGAGAATGCAGAGAAAAAGTGTCTCCTGCAAACCGTTCCCTTGGTGCTAGATGAACGAAAGTCTCTCCACTTGCTCAGTTCTGAGAGATAGGTGTGTCTGAAAGCCATCCTTCACCTAGCTTGTTGGGAACACAAAGTTTCTTTTCAGTTGCAAACTCCATTCCATACATATATATGGGAAGGTAGAAGCTCCAACTCGCTTTTACAGTGAAAATTGCAGGAACTTCAACTCGGCACTAGGAAACAGACTGAGAAAGCAGAGAAAAAGTGTCTCCTGCAACCGGTTCCCTTGGTGCTAGATGAACGAACGTCTCTCCACTTGCTCATTTCTGAAGATAATTGTGTGTGAAGCCGTCCTTCACCTAGCTTGTTGGGAACACAAAGTTTCTTTTCAGTTGCAAACTCCATTCCATACATATATATGGGGAAGTACTAGCTCCAACTCGGTTTTACAGTGAAAACTGCAAGAAATTCAAACCGGCACTAGGAAACAGACTGAGAAAGCAGAGAAAAAGTGTCTCCTGCAACCCGTTCCCTTGGTGCTAGATGAACGAACGTCTCTCCACTTGCTCAGTTCTGAGAGAGAGGTGTGTGTGAAAGCCGTACTTCACCTAGCTTGTTGGGAACACAAAGTTTCTTTTCAGTTGCAAACTCCATTCCATTCATATATATGGGGAGGTAGAAGCTCCAACTCTGTTTTACAGTGAAAACTGCAGGAACTTCAACCCGGCACTAGGAAACAGACTGAGAAAGCAGAGAAAAAGTGTCTCCTGCAACCGGTTCCCTTGGTTCTAGATGAACGAACGTCTCTCCACTTGCTAAGTTCTGAAGATAGTTGTGTGTGAAAGCCGTCCTTCACCTAGCTTGTTGGGAACACAAAGTTTCTTTTCAGTTGCAAACTCCATTCCATACATATATATGGGGAGGTACTAGCTCCAACTCGGTTTTACAGTGAAAACTGCAAGAACTTCAAACCGGCACTAGGAAACAGACTGAGAAAGCAGAGAAAAAGTGTCTCCTGCAACCCGTTCCCTTGGTGCTAGATGAACGAACGTCTCTCCACTTGCTCAGTTCTGAGAGATAGGTGTGTGTGAAAGCCGTCCTTCACCTAGCTTGTTGGGAACACAAAGTTTCTTTTCAGTTGCAAACTCCATTCCATACATATATATGGGGAGGTAGAAGCTCCAACTCGGTTTTACAGTGAAAACTGCAGGAACTTCAAACCGGCACTAGGAAACAGACTGAGAAAGCAGAGAAAAAGTGTCTCCTGCAACCCGTTCCCTTGGTGCTAGATGAACGAACGTCGCTCCACATGCTCAGTTCTGAGATAGTTGTGTGTGAAAGCCGTCCTTCACCTAGCTTGTTGGGAACACAAAGTTTCTTTTCAGTTGCAAACTCCATTCCATACATATATATGGGGAGGTAGAAGCTCCAACTCGATTTTACAGTGAAAATGCCGGAACTTCAAACCGGCACTAGGAAACAGACTGAGAAAGCAGAGAAAAAGTGTCTCCTGCAACCTGTTCCCTTGGTGCTAGATGAACGAACGTCTCTCCACTTACTCAGTTCTGAAGAAAAGTGTGTGTGAAAGCCGTCCTTCACCTAGCTTGTTGGGAACACAAACTTTCTTTTCAGTTGCAAACTCCATTCCATACTTACATATGGGGAGGTACTAGATCAAACTCGGTTTTACAGTGAAAACTGCAGGAACTTCAAACCGGCACTAGGAAACAGACTGAGAAAGCAGAGAAAAAGTGTCTCCTGCAACCCGTTCCCTTGGTTCTAGATGAACGAACGTCTCTCCACTTGCTCAGTTCTGAGAGATAAGTGTGTGTGAAAGCCGTCCTTCACCTAGCTTGTTGGGAACACAAACTTTCTTTTCAGTTGCAAACTCCATTCCATACATACATATGGGGAGGTAGAAGCTCCAACTCGGTTTTACAGTGAAAACTGCAGTAACTTCAAACCGGCACTAGGAAAAATACTGAGAATGCAGAGAAAAAGTGTCTCCTGCAAACCGTTCCCTTGGTGCTAGATGAACGAACGTCTCTCCACTTGCTCAGTTCTGAGAGATAGGTGTGTCTGAAAGCCATCCTTCACCTAGCTTGTTGGGAACACAAAGTTTCTTTTCAGTTGCAAACTCCATTCCATACATATATATGGGAAGGTAGAAGCTCCAACTCGCTTTTACAGTGAAAACTGCAGGAACTTCAACCCGGCACTAGGAAACAGACTGAGAAAGCAGAGAAAAAGTGTCTCCTGCCACCGGTTCCCTTGGTGCTAGATGAACGAACGTCTCTCCACTTGCTCAGTTCTGAAGATAATTGTGTGTGAAGCCGTCCTTCACCTAGCTTGTTGGGAACACAAAGTTTCTTTTCAGTTGCAAACTCCATTCCATACATATATATGGGGAGGTACTAGCTCCAACTCGGTTTTACAGTGAAAACTGCAAGAAATTCAAACCGGCACTAGGAAACAGACTGAGAAAGCAGAGAAAAAGTGTCTCCTGCAACCCGTTCCCTTGGTGCTAGTTGAACGAACGTCTCTCCACTTGCTCAGTTCTGAGAGATAGGTGTGTGTGAAAGCCGTCCTTCACCTAGCTTGTTGGGAACACAAAGTTCCTTTTCAGTTGCTAACTCCATTCCATTCATATATATGGGGAGGTAGAAGCTCCAACTCGGTTTTACAGTGAAAACTGCAGGAACTTCAACCCGGCACTAGGAAACAGACTGAGAAAGCAGAGAAAAAGTGTCTCCTGCAACCGGTTCCCTTGGTGCTAGATGAACGAACGTCTCTCCACTTGCTAAGTTCTGAAGATAGTTGTGTGTGAAAGCCGTCCTTCACCTAGCTTGTTGGGAACACAAAGTTTCTTTTCAGTTGCAAACTCCATTCCATTCATATATATGGGGAGGTAGAAGCTCCAACTCGGTTTTACAGTGAAAACTGCAGGAACTTCAAACCGGCACTAGGAAACAGACTGAGAAAGCAGAGAAAAAGTGTCTCCTGCAACCCGTTCCCTTGGTGCTAGATGAACGAACGTCTCTCCACTTACTCAGTTCTGAGAGATAAGTGTGTGTGAAATCCGTACTTCACATAGCTTGTTGGGAACACAAAGTTTCTTTTCAGTTGCAAATTCCATTCCATACATATATATGGGGTGGTAGAAGCTCCAACTCGGTTTTACAGTGAAAACTGCAGGAACTTCAAACCGGCACTAGGAAACAGACTGAGAAAGAAGAGAAAAAGTGTCTCCTGCAACCCTTTCCCTTGGTGCTAGATGAACGAAAGTCTCTCCACTTGCTCAGTTCTGAGAGATAAGTGTGTGTGAAAGCCGTCCTTCACCTAGCTTGTTGGGAACACAAAGTTTCTTTTCAGTTGCAAACTCCATTCCATACATATATATGGGGAGGTACTAGCTCCAACTCGGTTTTACAGTGAAAACTGCAGGAACTTCAAACCGGCACTAGGAAACAGACTGAGAAAGCAGAGAAAAAGTGTCTCCTGCAACCCGTTCCCTTGGTGCTAGATGAACGAACGTCTCTCCACTTGCTCAGTTCTGAGAGATATGTGTGTGTGAAAGCCGTCCTTCAACTAGCTTGTTGGGAACACACAGTTTCTTTTCAGTTGCAAAATCCATTCCATACATATATATGCGGAGGTACTAGCTCCAACTCGGTTTTACAGTGAAAACTGCAGGAACTTCAAACTGGCACTAGGAAACAGACTGAGAAAGCAGAGAAAAAGTGTCTCCTGCAACCCGTTCCCTTGGTGCTAGCTGAACGAACGTCTCTCCACTTGCTCAGTTCTGAGAGATAAGTGTGTGTGAAAGCCGTACTTCACCTAGCTTGTTGGGAACACAAAGTTTCTTTTCAGTTTCAAACTCCATTCCATACATATATATGGGGAGGTACTAGCTCCAACTCGGTTTTACAGTGAAAACTGCAGGAACTTCAAACCGGCACTAGGAAACAGACTGAGAAAGCAGAGAAAAAGTGTCTCCTGCAACCGGTTCCCTTGGTGCTAGATGAACGAACGTCTCTCCACTTGCTCAGTTCTGAAGATAGGTGTGTGTGAAAGCCGTCCTTCACCTAGCTTGTTGGGAACACAAAGTTTCTTTTCAGTTGCAAACTACATTCCATACATATATATGGGGAGGTACTAGCTCCAACTCGGTTTTACAGTGAAAACTGCAAGAACTTCAAACCGGCACTAGGAAACAGACTGGGAAAGCAGAGAAAAAGTGTCTCCTGCAACCCGTTCCCTTGGTGCTAGATGAACGAACGTCTCTCCACTTGCTCAGTTCTGAGAGATAGTTGTGTGTGAAAGCCGTCCTTCACCTAGCTTGTTGGGAAAACAAAGTTTCTTTTCAGTTGCAAACTCCATTCCATTCATATATATGGGGAGGTAGAAGCTCCAACTCGGTTTTACAGTGAAAACTGCAGGAACTTCAAACCGGCACTAGGAAACAGACTGAGAAAGCAGAGAAAAAGTGTCTCCTGCAACCGGTTCCCTTGGTGCTAGATAAACGAACGTCTCTCCACTTGCTCAGTTCTGAAGATAGGTGTGTGTGAAAGCCGTCCTTCACCTAGCTTGTTGGGAACACAAAGTTTCTTTTCAGTTGCAAACTCCATTCCATACATATATATGGGGAGGTACTAGCTCCAACTCGGTTTTACAGTGAAAACTGCAGGAACTTCAAACCGGCACTAGGAAACAGACTGAGAAAGCAGAGAAAAAGTGTCTCCTGCAACCCGTTCCCTTGGTGCTAGATGAACGAACGTCTCTCCACATGCTCAGTTCTGAGAGATAGGTGTGTGTGAAAGCCGTCCTTCACCTAGCTTGTTGGGAACACAAAGTTTCTTTTCAGTTGCAAACTCCATTCCATACATATATATGGGGAGGTAGAAGCTCCAACTCGGTTTTACAGTGAAAACTGCAGTAACTTCAAACCGGCACTAGGAAACAGACTGAGAAAGCAGAGAAAAAGTGTCTCCTGCAACCGGTTCCCTTGGTGCTAGATGAACGAACTTCTCTCCACTTGCTCAGTTCTGAAGATAGGTGTGTGTGAAAGCCGTCCTTCACCTAGCTTGTTGGGAACACAAAGTTTCTTTTCAGTTGCAAACTCCATTCCATACATATATATGGGGAGGTAGAAGCTCCAACCCGGTTTTACAGTGAAAACTGCAGGAACTTCAAACCGGCACTAGGAAACAGACTGAGAAAGCAGAGAAAAAGTGTCTCCTGCAACCCGTTCCCTTGGTGCTAGATGAAAGAACGTCTCTCCTCTTGCTCAGTTCTGAGAGATAAGTGTGTGTGAAAGCCGTCCTTCACCTAGCTTGTTGGGAACACAAAGTTTCTTTTCAGTTGCAAACACTGATCCATACATATATATGGGGAGGTACTAGCTCCAACTCGGTTTTACAGTGAAAACTGCAGGAACTTCAAACCGGCACTAGGAAACAGACTGAGAAGCAGAGAAAAAGTGTCTCCTGCATCCGGTTCCCTTGGTGCTAGATGAATGAACGTCTCTCCACTTGCTAAGTTCTGAGAGATAATTGTGTGTGAAAGCCATCCTTCAACTAGCTTGTTGGGAACACAAAGTTTCTTTTAAGTTGCAAACTCCATTCCATACTTATATATGGGGAGGTACTAGCTACAACACGGTTTGACAGTGAAAACTGCAGGAACTTCAAACCGGCACTAGGAAACAGACTGAGAAAGCAGAGAAAAAGTGTCTCCTGCAACCCGTTCCCTTGGTGCTAGATGAACGAACGTCTCACCACTTGCTCAGTTCCGAGAGATTAGTGTGTGTGAAAGCCGCCCTTCACCTAGCTTGTTGGGAACACAAACTTTCTTTTCAGTTGCAAACTCCATTCCATACTTACATATGGGGAGGTACTAGATCAAACTCGGTTTTACAGTGAAAACTGCAGGAACTTCAAACCGGCACTAGGAAACAGACTGAGAAAGCAGAGAAAAAGTGTCTCCTGCAACCCGTTCCCTTGGTTCTAGATGAACGAACGTCTCTCCACTTGCTCAGTTCTGAGAGATAAGTGTGTGTGAAAGCCGTCCTTCACCTAGCTTGTTGGGAACACAAACTTTCTTTTCAGTTGCAAACTCCATTCCATACATACATATGGGGAGGTAGAAGCTCCAACTCGGTTTTACAGTGAAAACTGCAGTAACTTCAAACCGGCACTAGGAAAAATACTGAGAATGCAGAGAAAAAGTGTCTCCTGCAAACCGTTCCCTTGGTGCTAGATGAACGAAAGTCTCTCCACTTGCTCAGTTCTGAGAGATAGGTGTGTCTGAAAGCCATCCTTCACCTAGCTTGTTGGGAACACAAAGTTTCTTTTCAGTTGCAAACTCCATTCCATACATATATATGGGAAGGTAGAAGCTCCAACTCGCTTTTACAGTGAAAACTGCAGGAACTTCAACTCGGCACTAGGAAACAGACTGAGAAAGCAGAGAAAAAGTGTCTCCTGCAACCGGTTCCCTTGGTGCTAGATGAACGAACGTCTCTCCACTTGCTCAGTTCTGAAGATAATTGTGTGTGAAGCCGTCCTTCACCTAGCTTGTTGGGAACACAAAGTTTCTTTTCAGTTGCAAACTCCATTCCATACATATATATGGGGAAGTACTATCTCCAACTCGGTTTTACAGTGAAAACTGCAAGAAATTCAAACCGGCACTAGGAAACAGACTGAGAAAGCAGAGAAAAAGTGTCTCCTGCAACCCGTTCCCTTGGTGCTACATGAACGAACGTCTCTCCACTTGCTCAGTTCTGAGAGATAGGTGTGTGTGAAAGCCGTCCTTCACCTAGCTTGTTGGGAACACAAAGTTTCTTTTCAGTTGCAAACTCCATTCCATACATATATATGGGGAGGTAGAAGCTCCAACTCGGTTTTACAGTGAAAACTGCAGGAACTTCAAACCGGCACTAGGAAACAGACTGAGAAAGCAGAGAAAAAGTGTCTCCTGCAACCCGTTCCCTTGGTGCTAGATGAACGAACGTCGCTCCACATGCTCAGTTCTGAGATAGTTGTGTGTGAAAGCCGTCCTTCACCTAGCTTGTTGGGAACACAAAGTTTCTTTTCAGTTGCAAACTCCATTCCATACATATATATGGGGAGGTAGAAGCTCCAACTCGATTTTACAGTGAAAACTGCCGGAACTTCAAACCGGCACTAGGAAACAGACTGAGAAAGCAGAGAAAAAGTGTCTCCTGCAACCTGTTCCCTTGGTGCTAGATGAACGAACGTCTCTCCACTTGCTCAGTTCTGAAGAAAAGTGTGTGTGAAAGCCGTCCTTCACCTAGCTTGTTGGGAACACAAATATTCTTTTCAGTTGCTAACTCCATTCCATACTTATATATGGGGAGGTACTAGCTACAACTCGGTTTGACAGTGAAAACTGCAGGAACTTTAAACCGGCACTAGGAAACAGACTGAGAAAGCAGAGAAAAAGTGTCTCCTGCAAACCGTTCCCTTGGTGCAAGATGAACGAACGTCTCTCCACTTGCTCAGTTCTGAGAGATAACTGTGTGTGAAAGCCGTCCTTCACCTAACTTGTTGGGAACACAAACTTTCTTTTCAGTTGCAAACTCCATTCCATACTTATATATGGGGAGGTACTAGATCAAACTCGGTTTTACAGTGAAAACTGCAGGAACTTCAAACCGGCACTAGGAAACAGACTGAGAAAGCAGAGAAAAAGTGTCTCCTGCAACCCGTTCCCTTGGTGCTAGATGAACGAACGTCTCTCCACTTGCTCAGTTCTGAGAGATAGGTGTGTGTGAAAGCCGTACTTCACCTAGCTTGTTGGGAACACAAAGTTTCTTTTCAGTTGCAAACACTGATCCATACATATATATGGGGAGGTACTAGCTCCAACTCGGTTTTACAGTGAAAACTGCAGGAACTTCAAACCGGCACTAGGAAACAGACTGAGAAGCAGAGAAAAAGTGTCTCCTGCAACCCGTTCCCTTGGTGCTAGATGAACGAACGTCTCACCACTTGCTCAGTTCCGAGAGATTAGTGTGTGTGAAAGCCGTCCTTCACCTAGCTTGTTGGGAACACAAACTTTCTTTTCAGTTGCAAACTCCATTCCATACTTACATATGGGGAGGTACTAGATCAAACTCGGTTTTACAGTGAAAACTGCAGGAACTTCAAACCGGCACTAGGAAACAGACTGAGAAAGCAGAAAAAAAGTGTCTCCTGCAACCCGTTCCCTTGGTTCTAGATGAACGAACGTCTCTCCACTTGCTCAGTTCTGAGAGATAAGTGTGTGTGAAAGCCGTCCTTCACCTAGCTTGTTGGGAACACAAAGTTTCTTTTCAGTTGCAAACTCCATTCCATACATATATATGGGGAGGTAGAAGCTCCAACTCGATTTTACAGTGAAAACTGCCGGAACTTCAAACCGGCACTAGGAAACAGACTGAGAAAGCAGAGAAAAAGTGTCTCCTGCAACCTGTTCCCTTGGTGCTAGATGAACGAACGTCTCTCCACTTGCTTAGTTCTGAAGAAAAGTGTGTGTGAAAGCCGTCCTTCACCTAGCTTGTTGGGAACACAAATATTCTTTTCAGTTGCTAACTCCATTCCATACTTATATATGGGGAGGTACTAGCTACAACTCGGTTTGACAGTGAAAACTGCAGGAACTTTAAACCGGCACTAGGAAACAGACTGAGAAAGCAGAGAAAAAGTGTCTCCTGCAAACCGTTCCCTTGGTGCAAGATGAACGAACGTCTCTCCACTTGCTCAGTTCTGAGAGATAACTGTGTGTGAAAGCCGTCCTTCACCTAACTTGTTGGGAACACAAACTTTCTTTTCAGTTGCAAACTCCATTCCATACTTATATATGGGGAGGTACTAGATCAAACTCGGTTTTACAGTGAAAACTGCAGGAACTTCAAACCGGCACTAGGAAACAGACTGAGAAAGCAGAGAAAAAGTGTCTCCTGCAACCCGTTCCCTTGGTGCTAGATGAACGAACGTCTCTCCACTTGCTCAGTTCTGAGAGATAGGTGTGTGTGAAAGCCGTCCTTCACCTAGCTTGTTGGGAACACAAAGTTTCTTTTCAGTTGCAAACACTGATCCATACATATATATGGGGAGGTACTAGCTCCAACTCGGTTTTACAGTGAAAACTGCAGGAACTTCAAACCGGCACTAGGAAACAGACTGAGAAGCAGAGAAAAAGTGTCTCCTGCAACCCGTTCCCTTGGTGCTAGATGAACGAACGTCTCACCACTTGCTCAGTTCCGAGAGATTAGTGTGTGTGAAAGCCGTCCTTCACCTAGCTTGTTGGGAACACAAAGTTTCTTTTCAGTTGCAAACTCCATTCCATACTTACATATGGGGAGGTACTAGATCAAACTCGGTTTTACAGTGAAAACTGCAGGAACTTCAAACCGGCACTAGGAAACAGACTGAGAAAGCAGAAAAAAAGTGTCTCCTGCAACCCGTTCCCTTGGTTCTAGATGAACGAACGTCTCTCCACTTGCTCAGTTCTGAGAGATAAGTGTGTGTGAAAGCCGTCCTTCACCTAGCTTGTTGGGAACACAAACTTTCTTATCAGTTGCAAACTCCATTCCATACATACATATGGGGAGGTAGAAGCTCCAACTCGGTTTTACAGTGAAAACTGCAGTAACTTCAAACCGGCACTAGGAAAAATACTGAGAATGCAGAGAAAAAGTGTCTCCTGCAAACCGTTCCCTTGGTGCTAGATGAACGAACGTCTCTCCACTTGCTCAGTTCTGAGAGATAGGTGTGTCTGAAAGCCATCCTTCACCTAGCTTGTTGGGAACACAAAGTTTCTTTTCAGTTGCAAACTCCATTCCATACATATATATGGGAAGGTAGAAGCTCCAACTCGCTTTTACAGTGAAAACTGCAGGAACTTCAACCCGGCACTAGGAAACAGACTGAGAA
This sequence comes from Camelus bactrianus, assembly GCF_048773025.1. NCBI lineage: Eukaryota > Metazoa > Chordata > Mammalia > Artiodactyla > Camelidae > Camelus > Camelus bactrianus. The sequence continues at coordinate 135,026,282 of NC_133539.1, read as the reverse complement.
AGCAGAGAAAAAGTGTCTCCTGCCACCGGTTCCCTTGGTGCTAGATGAACGAACGTCTCTCCACTTGCTCAGTTCTGAAGATAATTGTGTGTGAAGCCGTCCTTCACCTAGCTTGTTGGGAACACAAAGTTTCTTTTCAGTTGCAAACTCCATTCCATACATATATATGGGGAGGTACTAGCTCCAACTCGGTTTTACAGTGAAAACTGCAAGAAATTCAAACCGGCACTAGGAAACAGACTGAGAAAGCAGAGAAAAAGTGTCTCCTGCAACCCGTTCCCTTGGTGCTAGATGAACGAACGTCTCTCCACTTGCTCAGTTCTGAGAGATAGGTGTGTGTGAAAGCCGTCCTTCACCTAGCTTGTTGGGAACACAAAGTTTCTTTTCAGTTGCAAACTCCATTCCATTCATATATATGGGGAGGTAGAAGCTCCAACTCGGTTTTACAGTGAAAACTGCAGGAACTTCAACCCGGCACTAGGAAACAGACTGAGAAAGCAGAGAAAAAGTGTCTCCTGCAACCGGTTCCCTTGGTGCTAGATGAACGAACGTCTCTCCACTTGCTAAGTTCTGAAGATAGTTGTGTGTGAAAGCCGTCCTTCACCTAGCTTGTTGGGAACACAAAGTTTCTTTTCAGTTGCAAACTCCATTCCATACATATATATGGGGAGGTACTAGCTCCAACTCGGTTTTACAGTGAAAACTGCAAGAACTTCAAACCGGCACTAGGAAACAGACTGAGAAAGCAGAGAAAAAGTGTCTCCTGCAACCCGTTCCCTTGGTGCTAGATGAACGAACGTCTCTCCACTTGCTCAGTTCTGAGAGATAGGTGTGTGTGAAAGCCGTCCTTCACCTAGCTTGTTGGGAACACAAAGTTTCTTTTCAGTTGCAAACTCCATTCCATTCATATATATGGGGAGGTAGAAGCTCCAACTCGGTTTTACAGTGAAAACTGCAGGAACTTCAAACCGGCACTAGGAAACAGACTGAGAAAGCAGAGAAAAAGTGTCTCCTGCAACCCGTTCCCTTGGTGCTAGATGAACGAACGTCTCTCCACTTACTCAGTTCTGAGAGATAAGTGTGTGTGAAATCCGTCCTTCACATAGCTTGTTGGGAACACAAAGTTTCTTTTCAGTTGCAAATTCCATTCCATACATATATATGGGGTGGTAGAAGCTCCAACACGGTTTTACAGTGAAAACTGCAGGAACTTCAAACCGGCACTAGGAAACAGACTGAGAAAGAAGAGAAAAAGTGTCTCCTGCAACCCTTTCCCTTGGTGCTAGATGAACGAAAGTCTCTCCACTTGCTCAGTTCTGAGAGATAAGTGTGTGTGAAAGCCGTCCTTCACCTAGCTTGTTGGGAACACAAAGTTTCTTTTCAGTTGCAAACTCCATTCCATACATATATATGGGGAGGTACTAGCTCCAAATCGGTTTTACAGTGAAAACTGCAGGAACTTCAAACCGGCACTAGGAAACAGACTGAGAAAGCAGAGAAAAAGTGTCTCCTGCAACCCGTTCCCTTGGTGCTAGATGAACGAACGTCTCTCCACTTGCTCAGTTCTGAGAGATATGTGTGTGTGAAAGCCGTCCTTCAACTAGCTTGTTGGGAACACACAGTTTCTTTTCAGTTGCAAAATCCATTCCATACATATATATGGGGAGGTACTAGCTCCAACTCGGTTTTACAGTGAAAACTGCAGGAACTTCAAACTGGCACTAGGAAACAGACTGAGAAAGCAGAGAAAAAGTGTCTCCTGCAACCCGTTCCCTTGGTGCTAGCTGAACGAACGTCTCTCCACTTGCTCAGTTCTGAGAGATAAGTGTGTGTGAAAGCCGTACTTCACCTAGCTTGTTGGGAACACAAAGTTTCTTTTCAGTTTCAAACTCCATTCCATACATATATATGGGGAGGTACTAGCTCCAACTCGGTTTTACAGTGAAAACTGCAGGAACTTCAAACCGGCACTAGGAAACAGACTGAGAAAGCAGAGAAAAAGTGTCTCCTGCAACCCGTTCCCTTGGTGCTAGATGAAAGAACGTCTCTCCACTTGCTCAGTTCTGAGAGATAAGTGTGTGTGAAAGCCGTCCTTCACCTAGCTTGTTGGGAACACAAAGTTTCTTTTCAGTTGCAAACTCCATTCCATATTTATATATGGGGAGGTACTAGCTACAACTCTGTTTCACAGTGAAAACTGCAGGAACTTTAAACCGGCACTAGGAAACAGACTGAGAAAGCAGAGAAAAAGTGTCTCCTGCAAACCGTTCCCTTGGTGCTAGATGAACGAACGTCTCTCCACTTGCTCAGTTCTGAGAGATAAGTGTGTGTGAAAACCGTACTTCACCTAGCTTGTTGGGAACACAAAGTTTCTTTTCAGTTGCTAACTCCATTCCATACATATATATGGGGAGGTAGAAGCTCCAACTCGGTTTTACAGTGAAAACTGCAGTAACTTCAAACCGGCACTAGGAAACAAACTGAGAAAGCAGAGAAAAAGTGTCTCCTGCAACCCGTTCCCTTGGTGCTAGATGAACGAACGTCTCTCCACTTGCTCAGTTCTGAGAGATAGGTGTGTCTGAAAGCCGTCCTTCACCTAGCATGTTGGGAACACAAAGTTTCTTTTCAGTTGCAAACTCCATTCCATACATATATATGGGGAGGTAGAAGCTCCAACTCGCTTTTACAGTGAAAACTGCAGGAACTTCAACCCGGCACTAGGAAACAGACTGAGAAAGCAGAGAAAAAGTGTCTCCTGCAACCGGTTCCCTTGGTGCTAGATGAACGAACGTCTCTCCACTTGCTCAGTTCTGAAGATAGGTGTGTGTGAAAGCCGTCCTTCACCTAGCTTGTTGGGAACACAAAGTTTTTTTTCATTTGCTAACTCCATTCCATACATATATATGGGGAGGTACTAGCTCCAACTCTGTTTTACAGTGAAAACTGCAAAAACGTCAAACCGGCACTAGGAAACAGACTGAGAATGCAGAGAAAAAGTGTCTCCTGCAAACCGTTCCCTTGGTGCTAGATGAACGAACGTCTCTCCACTTGCTCAGTTCTGAGAGATAGGTGTGTGTGAAAGCCGTCCTTCACCTAGCTTGTTGGGAACACAAAGTTTCTTTTCAGTTGCAAACTCCATTCCATTCATATATATGGGGAGGTAGAAGCTCCAACTCGGTTTTACAGTGAAAACTGCAGGAACTTCAAACCGGCACTAGGAAACAGACTGAGAAAGCAGAGAAAAAGTGTCTCCTGCAACCCGTTCCCTTGGTGCTAGATGAAAGAACGTCTCTCCACTTGCTCATTTCTGAGAGATAAGTGTGTGTGAAAGCCGTCCTTCACCTAGCTTGTTGGGAACACAAAGTTTCTTTTCAGTTGCAAACTCCATTCCATACTTATATATGGGGAGGTACTAGCTACAACTCGGTTTCACAGTGAAAACTGCAGGAACTTTAAACCGGCACTAGGAAACAGACTGAGAAAGCAGAGAAAAAGTGTCTCCTGCAACCCGTTCCCTTGGTGCTAGATGAACGAACGTCTCTCCACTTGCTCAGTTCTGAGAGAGAGGTGTGTGTGAAAGCCGTACTTCACCTAGCTTGTTGGGAACACAAAGTTTCTTTTCAGTTGCAAACTCCATTCCATTCATATATATGGGGAGGTAGAAGCTCCAACTCGGTTTTACAGTGAAAACTGCAGGAACTTCAACCCGGCACTAGGAAACAGACTGAGAAAGCAGAGAAAAAGTGTCTCCTGCAACCGGTTCCCTTGGTTCTAGATGAACGAACGTCTCTCCACTTGCTAAGTTCTGAAGATAGTTGTGTGTGAAAGCCGTCCTTCACCTAGCTTGTTGGGAACACAAAGTTTCTTTTCAGTTGCAAACTCCATTCCAAACATATATATGGGGAGGTACTAGCTCCAACTCGGTTTTACAGTGAAAACTGCAAGAACTTCAAACCGGCACTAGGAAACAGACTGAGAAAGCAGAGAAAAAGTGTCTCCTGCAACCCGTTCCCTTGGTGCTAGATGAACGAACGTCTCTCCACTTGCTAAGTTCTGAAGATAGTTGTGTGTGAAAGCCGTCCTTCACCTAGCTTGTTGGGAACACAAAGTTTCTTTTCAGTTGCAAACTCCATTCCATACATATATATGGGGAGGTACTAGCTCCAACTCGGTTTTACAGTGAAAACTGCAGGAACTTCAAACCGGCACTAGGAAACAGACTGAGAAAGCAGAGAAAAAGTGTCTCCTGCCACCGGTTCCCTTGGTGCTAGATGAACGAACGTCTCTCCACTTGCTCAGTTCTGAAGATAATTGTGTGTGAAGCCGTCCTTCACCTAGCTTGTTGGGAACACAAAGTTTCTTTTCAGTTGCAAACTCCATTCCATACATATATATGGGGAGGTACTAGCTCCAACTCGGTTTTACAGTGAAAACTGCAAGAAATTCAAACCGGCACTAGGAAACAGACTGAGAAAGCAGAGAAAAAGTGTCTCCTGCAACCCGTTCCCTTGGTGCTAGATGAACGAACGTCTCTCCACTTGCTCAGTTCTGAGAGATAGGTGTGTGTGAAAGCCGTACTTCACCTAGCTTGTTGGGAACACAAAGTTTCTTTTCAGTTGCAAACTCCATTCCATTCATATATATGGGGAGGTAGAAGCTCCAACTCGGTTTTACAGTGAAAACTGCAGGAACTTCAACCCGGCACTAGGAAACAGACTGAGAAAGCAGAGAAAAAGTGTCTCCTGCAACCGGTTCCCTTGGTGCTAGATGAACGAACGTCTCTCCACTTGCTAAGTTCTGAAGATAGTTGTGTGTGAAAGCCGTCCTTCACCTAGCTTGTTGGGAACACAAAGTTTCTTTTCAGTTGCTAACTCCATTCCATACATATATATGGGGAGGTACTAGCTCCAACTCGGTTTTACAGTGAAAACTGCAAGAACTTCAAACCGGCACTAGGAAACAGACTGAGAAAGCAGAGAAAAAGTGTCTCCTGCAACCCGTTCCCTTGGTGCTAGATGAACGAACGTCTCTCCACTTGCTCAGTTCTGAGAGATAGGTGTGTGTGAAAGCCGTCCTTCACCTAGCTTGTTGGGAACACAAAGTTTCTTTTCAGTTGCAAACTCCATTCCATTCATATATATGGGGAGGTAGAAGCTCCAACTCGGTTTTACAGTGAAAACTGCAGGAACTTCAACCCGGCACTAGGAAACAGACTGAGAAAGCAGAGAAAAAGTGTCTCCTGCCACCGGTTCCCTTGGTGCTAGATGAACGAACGTCTCTCCACTTGCTCAGTTCTGAAGATAATTGTGTGTGAAGCCGTCCTTCACCTAGCTTGTTGGGAACACAAAGTTTCTTTTCAGTTGCAAACTCCATTCCATACATATATATGGGGAGGTACTAGCTCCAACTCGGTTTTACAGTGAAAACTGCAAGAAATTCAAACCGGCACTAGGAAACAGACTGAGAAAGCAGAGAAAAAGTGTCTCCTGCAACCCGTTCCCTTGGTGCTAGATGAACGAACGTCTCTCCACTTGCTCAGTTCTGAGAGATAGGTGTGTGTGAAAGCCGTCCTTCACCTAGCTTGTTGGGAACACAAAGTTTCTTTTCAGTTGCAAACTCCATTCCATTCATATATATGGGGAGGTAGAAGCTCCAACTCGGTTTTACAGTGAAAACTGCAGGAACTTCAACCCGGCACTAGGAAACAGACTGAGAAAGCAGAGAAAAAGTGTCTCCTGAAACCGGTTCCCTTGGTGCTAGATGAACGAACGTCTCTCCACTTGCTAAGTTCTGAAGATAGTTGTGTGTGAAAGCCGTCCTTCACCTAGCTTGTTGGGAACACAAAGTTTCTTTTCAGTTGCAAACTCCATTCCATACATATATATGGGGAGGTACTAGCTCCAACTCGGTTTTACAGTGAAAACTGCAAGAACTTCAAACCGGCACTAGGAAACAGACTGAGAAAGCAGAGAAAAAGTGTCTCCTGCAACCCGTTCCCTTGGTGCTAGATGAACGAACGTCTCTCCACTTGCTCAGATCTGAGAGATAGGTGTGTGTGAAAGACGTCCTTCACCTAGCTTGTTGGGAACACAAAGTTTCTTTTCAGTTGCAAACTCCATTCCATTCATATATATGGGGAGGTAGAAGCTCCAACTCGGTTTTACAGTGAAAACTGCAGGAACTTCAAACCGGCACTAGGAAACAGACTGAGAAAGCAGAGAAAAAGTGTCTCCTGCCACCGGTTCCCTTGGTGCTAGATGAAAGAACGTCTCTCCACTTGCTCATTTCGGAGAGATAAGTGTGTGTGAAAGCCGTCCTTCACCTAGCTTGTTGGGAACACAAAGTTTCTTTTCAGTTGCAAACTCCATTCCATACTTATATATGGGGAGGTACTAGCTACAACTCGGTTTCACAGTGAAAACTGCAGGAACTTTAAACCGGCACTAGGAAACAGACTGAGAAAGCAGAGAAAAAGTGTCTCCTGCAAACCGTTCCCTTGGTGCTAGATGAACGAACGTCTCTCCACTTGCTCAGTTCTGAGAGATAAGTGTGTGTGAAAACCGTCCTTCACCTAGCTTGTTGGGAACACAAAGTTTCTTTTCAGTTGCTAACTCCATTCCATACATATATATGGGGAGGTAGAAGCTCCAACTCGGTTTTACAGTGAAAACTGCAGTAACTTCAAACCGGCACTAGGAAACAAACTGAGAAAGCAGATAATAAGTGTCTCCTGCAACCCGTTCCCTTGGTGCTAGATGAACGAACGTCTCTCCACTTGCTCAGTTCTGAGAGATAGGTGTGTCTGAAAGCCGTCCTTCACCTAGCATGTTGGGAACACAAAGTTTCTTTTCAGTTGCAAACTCCATTCCATACATATATATGGGGAGGTAGAAGCTCCAACTCGCTTTTACAGTGAAAACTGCAGGAACATCAAACCGGCACTAGGAAACAGACTGAGAAAGCAGAGAAAAAGTGTCTCCTGCAACCTGTTCCCTTGGTTCTAGATGAACGAACGTCTCTCCACTTGCTCAGTTCTGAGAGATAGGTGTGTGTGAAAGCCGTCCTTCACCTAGCTTGTTGGGAACACAAAGTTTCTTTTCAGTTGCAAACTCCATTCCATACATATATATGGGGAGGTAGAAGCTCCAACTCGGTTTTACAGTGAAAACTGCAGTAACTTCAAACCGGCACTAGGAAACAGACTGAGAAAGCAGAGAAAAAGTGTCTCCTGCAACCCGTTCCCTTGGTGCTAGATGAACGAACGTCTCTCCACTTGCTCAGTTCTGAGAGATAGGTGTGTCTGAAAGCCGTACTTCACCTAGCTTGTTGGGAACACAAAGTTTCTTTTCAGTTGCAAACTCCATTCCATACATATATATGGGGAGGTAGAAGCTCCAACTCGCTTTTACAGTGAAAACTGCCGGAACTTCAACCCGGCACTAGGAAACAAACTGAGAAAGCAGAGAAAAAGTGTCTCCTGCACCCGGTTCCCTTGGTGCTAGATGAACGAACGTCTCTCCTCTTGCTCAGTTCTGAGAGATAAGTGTGTGTGAAAGCCGTCCTTCACCTAGCTTGTTGGGAACACAAAGTTTCTTTTCAGTTGCAAACTCCGTTCCATAGATATATATGGGGAGGTACTAGCTCCAACTCGGTTTTACAGTGAAAACTGCAGGAACTTCAAACCGGCACTAGGAAACAGACTGAGAAAGCAGAGAAAAAGTGTCTCCTGCAACCCGTTCCCTTGGTGCTAGATGAACGAACGTCTCTCCACTTGCTCAGTTCTGAGAGATAGGTGTGTGTGGAAGCCGAACTTCACCTACCTTGTTGGGAACACAAAGTTTCTTTTCAGTTGCAAACTCCATTCCATACATATATATGGGGAGGTAGAAGCTCCAACTCGGTTTTACAGTGAAAACTGCAGGAACTTCAAAACGGCACTAGGAAACAGACTGAGAAAGCAGAGAAAAAGTGTCTCCTGCAACCCGTTCCCTTGGTGCTAGATGAACGAACTTCTCTCCACTTGCTCAGTTCTGAGAGATAAGTTTGTGTGAAAGCCGTCCTTCACCTAGCTTGTTGGGAACACAAAGTTTCTTTTCAGTTGCAAACTCCATTCCATACATATATATGGGGAGGTAGAAGCTCCAACTCGGTTTTACAGTGAAAACTGCAGGAACTTCAAACCGGCACTAGGAAACAGACTGAGAAAGCAGAGAAATAGTGTCTCCTGCAACCCGTTCCCTTGGTGCTAGATGAACGAACGTCTCTCCACTTGCTCAGTTCTGAGAGATAAGTGTGTGTGAAATCCGTCCTTCACCTAGCTTGTTGGGAACACAAAGTTTCTTTTCAGTTGCAAATTCCATTCCATACATATATATGGGGAGGTAGAAGCTCCAACACGGTTTTACAGTGAAAACTGCAGGAACTTCAAACCGGCACTAGGAAACAGACTGAGAAAGAAGAGAAAAAGTGTCTCCTGCAACCCGTTCCCTTGGTGCTAGCTGAACGAACGTCTCTCCACTTGCTCAGTTCTGAGAGATAAGTGTGTGTGAAAGCCGTCCTTCACCTAGCTTGTTGGGAACACAAAGTTTCTTTTCAGTTGCAAACTCCGTTCCATAGATATATATGGGGAGGTTCTAGCTCCAACTCGGTTTTACTGTGAAAACTGCAGGAACTTCAAACCGGCACTAGGAAACAGACTGAGAAAGCAGAGAAAAAGTGTCTCCTGCAACCCATTCCCTTGGTGCTAGATGAACGAACGTCTCTCCACTTGCTCAGTTCTGAGAGATAGGTGTGTGTGGAAGCCGACCTTCACCTACCTTGTTGGGAACACAAAGTTTCTTTTCAGTTGCAAACTCCATTCCATACATATATATGGGGAGGTAGAAGCTCCAACTCGGTTTTACAGTGAAAACTGCAGGAACTTCAAAACGGCACTAGGAAACAGACTGAGAAAGCAGAGAAAAAGTGTCTCCTGCAACCCGTTCCCTTGGTGCTAGATGAACGAACTTCTCTCCTCTTGCTCAGTTCTGAGAGATAAGTTTGTGTGAAAGCCGTCCTTCACCTAGCTTGTTGGGAACACAAAGTTTCTTTTCAGTTGCAAACTCCATTCCATACATATATATGGGGAGGTAGAAGCTCCAACTCGGTTTTACAGTGAAAACTGCAGGAACTTCAAACCGGCACTAGGAAACAGACTGAGAAAGCAGAGAAAAAGTGTCTCCTGCAACCCGTTCCCTTGGTGCTAGATGAACGAACGTCTCTCCACTTGCTCAGTTCTGAGAGATAAGTGTGTGTGAAATCCGTCCTTCACCTAGCTTGTTGGGAACACAAAGTTTCTTTTCAGTTGCAAATTCCATTCCATACATATATATGGGGAGGTAGAAGCTCCAACACGGTTTTACAGTGAAAACTGCAGGAACTTCAAACCGGCACTAGGAAACAGACTGAGAAAGAAGAGAAAAAGTGTCTCCTGCAACCCGTTCCCTTGGTGCTAGCTGAACGAACGTCTCTCCACTTGCTCAGTTCTGAGAGATAAGTGTGTGTGAAAGCCGTCCTTCACCTAGCTTGTTGGGAACACAAAGTTTCTTTTCAGTTGCAAACTCCGTTCCATAGATATATATGGGGAGGTACTAGCTCCAACTCGGTTTTACAGTGAAAACTGCAGGAACTTCAAACCGGCACTAGGAAACAGACTGAGAAAGCAGAGAAAAAGTGTCTCCTGCAACCCGTTCCCTTGGTGCTAGATGAACGAACGTCTCTCCACTTGCTCAGTTCTGAGAGATAGGTGTGTGTGGAAGCCGACCTTCACCTACCTTGTTGGGAACACAAAGTTTCTTTTCAGTTGCAAACTCCATTCCATACATTTATATGGGGAGGTAGAAGCTCCAACTCGGTTTTACAGTGAAAACTGCAGGAACTTCAAAACGGCACTAAGAAACAGACTGAGAAAGCAGAGAAAAAGTGTCTCCTGCAACCCGTTCCCTTGGTGCTAGATGAACGAACTTCTCTCCACTTGCTCAGTTCTGAGAGATAAGTTTGTGTGAAAGCCGTCCTTCACCTAGCTTGTTGGGAACACAAAGTTTCTTTTCAGTTGCAAACTCCATTCCATACATATATATGGGGAGGTAGAAGCTCCAACTCGGTTTTACAGTGAAAACTGCAGGAACTTCAAACCGGCACTAGGAAACAGACTGAGAAAGCAGAGAAAAAGTGTCTCCTGCAACCCGTTCCCTTTGTGCTAGCTGAACGAACGTCTCTCCACTTGCTCAGTTCTGACAGATAAGTGTGTGTGAAAGCCGTCCTTCACCTAGCTTGTTGGGAACACAAAGTTTCTTTTCAGTTGCAAACTCCATTCCATACATATATATGGGGAGGTACTAGCTCCAACTCGGTTTTACAGTGAAAACTGCAGGAATATCAAACCGGCACTAGGAAACAGACTGAGAAAGCAGAGAAAAAGTGTCTCCTGCAACCCGTTCCCTTGGTGCTAGATGAACGAACGTCTCACCACTTGCTCAGTTCCGAGAGATTAGTGTGTGTGAAAGCCGTCCTTCACCTAGCTTGTTGGGAACACAAAGTTTCTTTTCAGTTGCAAACTCCATTCCATACATATATATGGGGAGGTACTAGATCAAACTCGGTTTTACAGTGAAAACTGCAGGAACTTCAAACCGGCACTAGGAAACAGACTGAGAAATCAGAGAAAAAGTGTCTCCTGCAACCTGTTCCCTTGGTTCTAGATGAACGAACGTCTCTCCACTTGCTCAGTTCTGAGAGATAGGTGTGTGTGAAAGCCGTTCTTCACCTAGCTTGTTGGGAACACAAAGTTTCTTTTCAGTTGCAAACTCCATTCCATACATATATATGGGGAGGTAGAAGCTCCAACTCGGTTTTACAGTGAAAACTGCAGTAACTTCAAACCGGCACTAGGAAACAGACTGAGAAAGCAGAGAAAAAGTGTCTCCTGCAACCCGTTCCCTTGGTGCTAGATGAACGAACGTCTCTCCACTTGCTCAGTTCTGAGAGATAGGTGTGTGTGAAAGCCGTCCTTCACATAGCTTGTTGGGAACACAAAGTTTCTTTTCAGTTGCAAACTCCATTCCATACATATATATGGGGAGGTAGAAGCTCCAACTCGCTTTTACAGTGAAAACTGCCGGAACTTCAACCCGGCACTAGGAAACAGACTGAGAAAGCAGAGAAAAAGTGTCTCCTGCAACCGGTTCCCTTGGTGCTAGATGAACGAACGTCTCTCCTCTTGCTCAGTTCTGAGAGATAAGTGTGTGTGAAAGCCGTCCTTCACCTAGCTTGTTGGGAACACAAAGTTTCTTTTCAGTTGCAAACTCCGTTCCATAGATATATATGGGGAGGTACTAGCTCCAACTCGGTTTTACAGTGAAAACTGCAGGAACTTCAAACCGGCACTAGGAAACAGACTGAGAAAGCAGAGAAAAAGTGTCTCCTGCAACCCGTTCCCTTGGTGCTAGATGAACGAACTTCTCTCCACTTGCTCAGTTCTGAGAGATAGGTGTGTGTGGAAGCCGTACTTCACCTACCTTGTTGGGAACACAAAGTTTCTTTTCAGTTGCAAACTCCATTCCATACATATATATGGGGAGGTAGAAGCTCCAACTCGGTTTTACAGTGAAAACTGCAGGAACTTCAAACCGGCACTAGGAAACATACTGAGAAAGCAGAGAAAAAGTGTCTCCTGCATCCCGTTTCCTTGGTGCTAGATGAACGAACGTCTCTCCACTTGCTCAGTTCTGAGAGATAAGTGTGTGTGAAAGCCGTCCTTCACCTAGCTTGTTGGGAACACAAAGTTTCTTTTCAGTTGCAAACTCCATTCCATAAATATATATGTGGAGGTAGAAGCTTCAACTCGGTTTTACAGTGAAAACTGCAGGAACTTCAAACCGGCACTAGGAAACAGACTGAGAAAGCAGAGAAAAAGTGTCTCCTGCAACCCGTTCCCTTGGTGCTAGATGAACGAACGTCTCTCCACTTGCTCAGTTCTGAGAGATAAGTGTGTGTGAAATCCGTCCTTCACCTAGCTTGTTGGGAACACAAAGTTTCTTTTCAGTTGCAAATTCCATTCCATACATATATATGGGGAGCTAGAAGCTCCAACACGGTTTTACAGTGAAAACTGCAGGAACTTCAAAACGGCACTAGGAAACAGACTGAGAAAGAAGAGAAAAAGTGTCCCTGCAACCCGTTCCCTTGGTGTTAGATGAACGAACGTCTCTCCACTTGCTCAGTTCTGAGAGATAAGTGTGTGTGAAAGCCGTCCTTCACCTAGCTTGTTGGGAACACAAAGTTTCTTTTCAGTTGCAAACTCCATTCCATACATATATATGGGGTGGTACTAGCTGCAACTCTGTTTTACAGTGAAAACTGCAGGAACTTCAAACCGGCACTAGGAAACAGACTGAGAAAGCAGAGAAAAAGTGTCTCCTGCAACCCGTTCCCTTGGTGATAGATGAACGAACGTCTCTCCACTTGCTCAGTTCTGAGAGATAAGTGTGTGTGAAAGCCGTCCTTCAACTAGCTTGTTGGGAACACAAAGTTTCTTTTCAGTTGCAAACTCCATTCCATACATATATATGGGGAGGTAGAAGCTCCAACTCGGTTTTACAGTGAAAACTGCAGGAACTTCAAACCGGCACTAGGAAACAGACTGAGAAAGCAGAGAAAAAGTGTCTCCTGCAACCCGTTCCCTTGGTGCTAGATGAACGAACGTCTCTCCACTTGCTCAGTTCTGAGAGATAAGTGTGTGTGAAAGCCGTCCTTCACCTAGCTTGTTGGGAACACAAAGTTTCTTTTCAGTTGCAAACTCCATTCCTTACATATACATGGGGAGGTACTAGATCAAACTCGGTTTTACAGTGAAAAGTGCAGGAACTTCAAATCGGCACTAGGAAACAGACTGAGAAAGCAGAGAAAAAGTGTCTCTTGCAACCCGATCCCTGGGTGCTAGATGAACGAACATCTATCCACTTGCTCAGTTCTGAGGGATAAGTGTGTGTGAAAGCCGTCCTTCACCTAGCTTGTTGGGAACACAAAGTTTCTTTTCAGTTGCAAACTCCATTCCATACATATATATGGGGAGGTAGAAGCTCCAACTCGGTTTTACAGTGAAAAATGCAGGAACTTCAAACCGGCACTAGGAAACAGACTGAGAAAGCAGAGAAAAAGTGTCTCCTGCAACCCGTTCCCTTGGTGCTAGATAAACGAACGTCTCTCAACTTGCTCAGTTCTGAGAGATAAGTGTGTGTGAAAGCCGTCCTTCAACTAGCTTGTTGGGAACACAAAGTTTCTTTTCAGTTGCAAACTCCATTCCATACATATATATGGGGAGTTACTAGCTCCAACTCGGTTTTACAGTGAAAACTGCAGGAACATCAAACCGGCACTAGGAAACAGACTGAGAAAGCAGAGAATAAGTGTCTCCTGCAACCCGTTCCCTTGGTGCTAGATGAACGAACGTCTCACCACTTGCTCAGTTCCGAGAGATTAGTGTGTGTGAAAGCCGTCCTTCACCTAGCTTGTTGGGAACACAAAGTTTCTTTTCAGTTGCAAACTCCATTCCATACATATATATGGGGAGGTAATAGATCAAACTCGGTTTTACAGTGAAAACTGCAGGAACTTCAAACCGGCACTAGGAAACAGACTGAGAAAGCAGAGAAAAAGTGTCTCTTGCAACCCGTTCCCTGGGTGCTAGATGAACGAACATCTCTCCACTTGCTCAGTTCTGAGGGATAAGTGTGTGTGAAAGCCGTCCTTCACCTAGCTTGTTGGGAACACAAAGTTTCTTTTCAGTTGCAAACTCCATTCCATACATATATATGGGGAGTTACTAGCTGCAACTCTGTTTTACAGTGAAAACTGCAGGAACTTCAAACCGGCACTAGGAAACAGACTGAGAAAGCAGAGAAAAAGTGTCTCCTGCAACCCGTTCCCTTGGTGCTAGATAAACGAACGTCTCTCAACTTGCTCAGTTCTGAGAGATAAGTGTGTGTGAAAGCCGTCCTTCACCTAGCTTGTTGGGAACACAAAGTTTCTTTTCAGTTGCAAACTCCATTCCATACATATATATGGGGAGGTACTAGCTCCAACTCGGTTTTACAGTGAAAACTGCAGGAACATCAAACCGGCACTAGGAAACAGACTGAGAAAGCAGAGAAAAAGTGTCTCCTGCAACCCGTTCCCTTGGTGCTAGATGAACGAACGTCTCACCACTTGCTCAGTTCCGAGAGATTAGTGTGTGTGAAAGCCGTCCTTCACCTAGCTTGTTGGGAACACAAAGTTTCTTTTCAGTTGCAAACTCCATTCCATACATATATATGGGGAGGTACTAGATCAAACTCGGTTTTACAGTGAAAACTGCAGGAACTTCAAACCGGCACTAGGAAACAGACTGAGAAAGCAGAGAAAAAGTGTCTCCTGCAACCTGTTCCCTTGGTTCTAGATGAACGAACGTCTCTCCACTTGCTCAGTTCTGAGAGATAGGTGTGTGTGAAAGCCGTCCTTCACCTAGCTTGTTGGGAACACAAAGTTTCTTTTCAGTTGCAAACTCCATTCCATACATATATATGGGGAGGTAGAAGCTCCAACTCGGTTTTACAGTGAAAACTGCAGTAACTTCAAACCGGCACTAGGAAACAGACTGAGAAAGCAGAGAAAAAGTGTCTCCTGCAACCCGTTCCCTTGGTGCTAGATGAACGAACGTCTCTCCACTTGCTCAGTTCTGAGAGATAAGTGTGTGTGAAAGCCGTCCTTCACCTAGCTTGTTGGGAACACAAAGTTTCTTTTCAGTTGCAAACTCCATTCCTTACATATACATGGGGAGGTACTAGATCAAACTCGGTTTTACAGTGAAAAGTGCAGGAACTTCAAACCGGCACTAGGAAACAGACTGAGAAAGCAGAGAAAAAGTGTCTCTTGTAACCCGATCCCTGGGTGCTAGATGAAAGAACATCTCTCCACTTGCTCAGTTCTGAGGGAAAAGTGTGTGTGAAAGCCGTCCTTCACCTAGCTTGTTGGGAACACAAAGTTTCTTTTCAGTTGCAAACTCCATTCCATACATATATATGGGGAGTTACTAGCTCCAACTCGGTTTTACAGTGAAAAATGCAGGAACTTCAAACCGGCACTAGGAAACAGACTGAGAAAGCAGAGAAAAAGTGTCTCCTGCAACCCGTTCCCTTGGTGCTAGATAAACGAACGTCTCTCAACTTGCTCAGTTCTGAGAGATAAGTGTGTGTGAAAGCCGTCCTTCAACTAGCTTGTTGGGAACACAAAGTTTCTTTTCAGTTGCAAACTCCATTCCATACATATATATGGGGAGGTACTAGCTCCAACTCCGTTTTACAGTGAAAACTGCAGGAACATCAAACCGGCACTAGGAAACAGACTGAGAAAGCAGAGAAAAAGTGTCTCCTGCAACCCGTTCCCTTGGTGCTAGATGAACGAACGTCTCTCAACTTGCTCAGTTCTGAGAGATAAGTGTGTGTGAAAGCCGTCCTTCAACTAGCTTGTTGGGAACACAAAGTTTCTTTTCAGTTGCAAACTCCATTCCATACATATATATGGGGAGGTACTAGCTCCAACTCCGTTTTACAGTGAAAACTGCAGGAACATCAAACCGGCACTAGGAAACAGACTGAGAAAGCAGAGAAAAAGTGTCTCCTGCAACCCGTTCCCTTGGTGCTAGATGAACGAACGTCTCACCACTTGCTCAGTTCCGAGAGATTAGTGTGTGTGAAAGCCGTCCTTCACCTAGCTTGTTGGGAACACAAAGTTTCTTTTCAGTTGCAAACTCCATTCCATACATATATGGGGAGGTACTAGATCAAACTCGGTTTTACAGTGAAAACTGCAGGAACTTCAAACCGGCACTAGGAAACAGACTGAGAAAGCAGAGAAAAAGTGTCTCCTGCAACCCGTTCCCTTGGTGCTAGCTGAACGAACGTCTCTCCACTTGCTCAGTTCTGAGAGATAAGTGTGTGTGAAAGCCGTCCTTCACCTAGCTTGTTGGGAACACAAAGTTTCTTTTCAGTTGCAAACTCCATTCCTTACATATACATGGGGAGGTACTAGATCAAACTCGGTTTTACAGTGAAAAGTGCAGGAACTTCAAACCGGCACTAGGAAACAGACTGAGAAAGCAGAGAAATAGTGTCTCTTGTAACCCGATCCCTGGGTGCTAGATGAACGAAAGTCTCTCCATTTGCTCAGTTCTGAGGGATAATTGTGTGTGAAAGCCGTCCTTCACCTAGCTTGTTGGGAACACAAAGTTTCTTTTCAGTTGCAAACTCCATTCCATACATATATATGGGGAGTTACTAGCTCCAACTCGGTTTTACAGTGAAAAATGCAGGAACTTCAAACCGGCACTAGGAAACAGACTGAGAAAGCAGAGAAAAAGTGTCTCCTGCAACCCGTTCCCTTGGTGCTAGATAAACGAACGTCTCTCAACTTGCTCAGTTCTGAGAGATAAGTGTGTGTGAAAGCCGTCCTTCAACTAGCTTGTTGGGAACACAAAGTTTCTTTTCAGTTGCAAACTCCATTCCATACATATATATGGGGAGGTACTAGCTCCAACTCCGTTTTACAGTGAAAACTGCAGGAACATCAAACCGGCACTAGGAAACAGACTGAGAAAGCAGAGAAAATGTGTCTCCTGCAACCCGTTCCCTTGGTGCTAGATGAACGAACGTCTCACCACTTGCTCAGTTCCGAGAGATTAGTGTGTGTGAAAGCCGTCCTTCACCTAGCTTGTTGGGAACACAAAGTTTCTTTTCAGTTGCAAACTCCATTCCATACATATATATGGGGAGGTACTAGATCAAACTCGGTTTTACAGTGAAAACTGCAGGAACTTCAAACCGGCACTAGGAAACAGACTTAGAAAGCAGAGAAAAAGTGTCTCTTGCAACCCGTTCCCTGGGTGCTAGATGAACGAACATCTCTCCACTTGCTCAGTTCTGAGGGATAAGTGTGTGTGAAAGCCGTCCTTCACCTAGATTGTTGGGAACACAAAGTTTCTTTTCAGTTGCAAACTCCATTCCATACATATATATGGGGAGTTACTAGCTCCAACTCGGTTTTACAGTGAAAAATGCAGGAACTTCAAACCGGCACTAGGAAACAGACTGAGAAAGCAGAGAAAAAGTGTCTCCTGCAACCCGTTCCCTTGGTGCTTGATAAACGAATGTCTCTCAACTTGCTCAGTTCTGAGAGATAAGTGTGTGTGAAAGCCGTCCTTCAACTAGCTTGTTGGGAACACAAAGTTTCATTTCAGTTGCAAACTCCATTCCATACATATATATGGGGAGGTACTAGATCAAACTCGGTTTTACAGTGAAAACTGCAGGAACTTCAAACCGGCACTAGGAAACAGACTGAGAAAGCAGAGAAAAAGTGTCTCCTGCAACCTGTTCCCTTGGTTCTAGATGAACGAACGTCTCTCCACTTGCTCAGTTCTGAGAGATAGGTGTGTGTGAAAGCCGTCCTTCACCTAGCTTGTTGGGAACACAAAGTTTCTTTTCAGTTGCAAACTCCATTCCATACATATATATGGGGAGGTAGAAGCTCCAACTCGGTTTTACAGTGAAAACTGCAGTAACTTCAAACCGGCACTAGGAAACAGACTGAGAAAGCAGAGAAAAAGTGTCTCCTGCAACCCGTTCCCTTGGTGCTAGATGAACGAACGTCTCTCCACTTGCTCAGTTCTGAGAGATAGGTGTGTCTGAAAGCCGTCCTTCACCTAGCTTGTTGGGAACAAAAAGTGTCTTTTCAGTTGCAAACTCCATTCCATACATATATATGGGGAGGTACTAGATCAAACTCGGTTTTACAGTGAAAACTGCAGGAACTTCAAACCGGCACTAGGAAACAGACTGAGAAAGCAGAGAAAAAGTGTCTCCTGCAACCTGTTCCCTTGGTTCTAGATGAACGAACGTCTCTCCACTTGCTCAGTTCTGAGAGATAGGTGTGTGTGAAAGCCGTCCTTCACCTAGCTTGTTGGGAACACAAAGTTTCTTTTCAGTTGCAAACTCCATTCCATACATATATATGGGGAGGTAGAAGCTCCAACTCGGTTTTACAGTGAAAACTGCAGTAACTTCAAACCGGCACTAGGAAACAGACTGAGAAAGCAGAGAAAAAGTGTCTCCTGCAACCCGTTCCCTTGGTGCTAGATGAACGAACGTCTCTCCACTTGCTCAGTTCTGAGAGATAGGTGTGTCTGAAAGCCGTCCTTCACCTAGCTTGTTGGGAACAAAAAGTTTCTTTTCAGTTGCAAACTCCATTCCATACATATATATGGGGAGGTAGAAGCTCCAACTCGCTTTTACAGTGAAAACTGCCGGAACTTCAACCCGGCACTAGGAAACAGACTGAGAAAGCAGAGAAAAAGTGTCTCCTGCCACCGGTTCCCTTGGTGCTAGATGAACGAACGTCTCTCCTCTTGCTCAGTTCTGAGAGATAAGTGTGTGTGAAAGCCGTCCTTCACCTATCTTGTTGGAAACACAAAGTTTCTTTTCAGTTGCAAACTCCGTTCCATACATATATATGGGGAGGTACTAGCTCCAACTCGGTTTTACAGTGAAAACTGCAGGAACTTCAAACCGGCACTAGGAAACAGACTGAGAAAGCAGAGAAAAAGTGTCTCCTGCAACCCGTTCCCTTGGTGCTAGATGAACGAACGTCTCTCCACTTGCTCAGTTCTGAGAGATAAGTGTGTGTGGAAGCCGTCCTTCACTTACCTTGTTGGGAACACAAAGTTTCTTTTCAGTTGCAAACTCCATTGCATACATATATATGGGGAGGTAGAAGCTCCAACTCGGTTTTACAGTGAAAACTGCAGGTACTTCAAAACGGCACTAGGAAACAGACTGAGAAAACAGAGAAAAAGTGTCTCCTGCAACCCGTTCCCTTGGTGCTAGATGAACGAACCTCTCTCCACTTGCTCAGTTCTGAGAGATAAGTTTGTGTGAAAGCCGTCCTTCACCTAGCTTGTTGGGAACACAAAGATTCTTTTCAGTGGCAAACTCCATTCCATACATATATATGGGGAGGTAGAAGCTCCAACTCGGTTTTACAGTGAAAACTGCAGGAACTTCAAACCGGCACTAGGAAACACACTGAGAAAGCAGAGAAAAAGTGTCTCCTGCAACCCGTTCCCTTGGTGCTAGATGAACGAACGTCTCTCCACTTGCTCAGTTCTGAGAGATAAGTGTGTGTGAAATCCGTCCTTCACCTAGCTTGTTGGGAACACAAAGTTTCTTTTCAGTTGCAAATTCCATTCCATACATATATATGGGGAGTTACTAGCTCCAACTCGGTTTTACAGTGAAAAATGCAGGAACTTCAAACCGGCACTAGGAAACAGACTGAGAAAGCAGAGAAAAAGTGTCTCCTGCAACCCGTTCCCTTGGTGCTAGATAAACGAACGTCTCTCAACTTGCTCAATTCTGAGAGATAAGTGTGTGTGAAAGCCGTCCTTCAACTAGCTTGTTGGGAACACAAAGTTTCTTTTCAGTTGCAAACTCCATTCCATACATATATATGGGGAGGTACTAGCTCCAACTCGGTTTTACAGTGAAAACTGCAGGAACATCAAACCGGCACTAGGAAACAGACTGAGAAAGCAGAGAAAAAGTGTCTCCTGCAACCAGTTCCCTTGGTGCTAGATGAACGAACTTCTCACCACTTGCTCAGTTCCGAGAGATTAGTGTGTGTGAAAGCCGTCCTTCACCTAGCTTGTTGGGAACACAAAGTTTCTTTTCAGTTGCAAACTCCATTCCATACATATATATGGGGAGGTACTAGCTCCAACTCGGTTTTACAGTGAAAACTGCAGGAACATCAAACCGGCACTAGGAAACAGACTGAGAAAGCAGAGAAAAAGTGTCTCCTGCAACCTGTTCCCTTGGTTCTAGATGAACGAACGTCTCTCAACTTGCTCAGTTCTGAGAGATAAGTGTGTGTGAAAGCCGTCCTTCAACTAGCTTGTTGGGAACACAAAGTTTCTTTTCAGTTGCAAACTCCATTCCATACATATATATGGGGAGGTACTAGCTCCAACTCGGTTTTACAGTGAAAACAGCAGGAACATCAAACCGGCACTAGGAAACAGACTGAGAAAGCAGAGAAAAAGTGTCTCCTGCAACCCGTTCCCTTGGGGCTAGATGAACGAACGTCTCACCACTTGCTCAGTTCCGAGAGATTAGTGTGTGTGAAAGCCGTCCTTCACCTAGCTTGTTGGGAACACAAAGTTTCTTTTCAGTTGCAAACTCCATTCCATACATATATATGGGGAGGTACTAGCTCCAACACGGTTTTACAGTGAAAACTGCAGGAACATCAAACCGGCACTAGGAAACAGACTGAGAAAGCAGAGAAAAAGTGTCTCCTGCAACCTGTTCCCTTGGTTCTAGATGAACGAACGTCTCTCCACTTGCTCAGTTCTGAGAGATAGGTGTGTGTGAAAGCCGTCCTTCACCTAGCTTGTTGGGAACACAAAGTTTCTTTTCAGTTGCAAACTCCATTCCATACATATATATGGGGAGGTAGAAGCTCCAACTCGGTTTTACAGTGAAAACTGCAGTAACTTCAAACCGGCACTAGGAAACAGACTGAGAAAGCAGAGAAAAAGTGTCTCCTGCAACCCGTTCCCTTGGTGCTAGATGAACGAACGTCTCTCCACTTGCTCAGTTCTGAGAGATAGGTGTGTCTGAAAGCCGTCCTTCACCTAGCTTGTTGGGAACACAAAGTTTCTTTTCAGTTGCAAACTCCATTCCATACATATATATGGGGAGGTAGAAGCTCCAACTCGCTTTTACAGTGAAAACTGCCGGAACTTCAACCCGGCACTAGGAAACAGACTGAGAAAGCAGAGAAAAAGTGTCTCCTGCAACCGGTTCCCTTGGTGCTAGATGAACGAACGTCTCTCCTCTTGCTAAGTTCTGAGAGATAAGTGTGTGTGAAAGCCGTCCTTCACCTAGCTTGTTGGGAACACAAAGTTTCTTTTCAGTTGCAAACTCCGTTCCATACATATATATGGGGAGGTACTAGCTCCAACTCGGTTTTACAGTGAAAACTGCAGGAACTTCAAACCGGCACTAGGAAACAGACTGAGAAAGCAGAGAAAAAGTGTCTCCTGCAACCCGTTCCCTTGGTGCTAGATGAACGAACGTCTCTCCACTTGCTCAGTTCTGAGAGATAGGTGTGTGTGGAAGCCGTCCTTCTCTTACCTTGTTGGGAACACAAAGTTTCTTTTCAGTTGCAAACTCCATTCCATACATATATATGGGGAAGTAGAAGCTCCAACTCGGTTTTACAGTGAAAACTGCAGGAACTTCAAAACGGCACTAGGAGACAGACTGAGAAAGCAGAGAAAAAGTGTCTCCTGCAACCCGTTCCCTTGGTGCTAGATGAACGAACCTCTCTCCACTTGCTCAGTTCTGAGAGATAAGTTTGTGTGAAAGCCGTCCTTCACCTAGCTTGTTGGGAACACAAAGTTTCTTTTCAGTTGCAAACTCCATTCCATACATATATATGGGGAGGTAGAAGCTCCAACTCGGTTTTACAGTGAAAACTGCAGGAACTTCAAACCGGCACTAGGAAACAGACTGAGAAAGCAGAGAAAAAGTGTCTCCTGCAACCCGTTCCCTTGGTGCTAGATGAACGAACGTCTCTCCACTTGCTCAGTTCTGAGAGATAAGTGTGTGTGAAATCCGTCCTTCACCTAGCTTGTTGGGAACACAAAGTTTCTTTTTAGTTGCAAATTCCATTCCATACATATATATGGGGAGGTAGAAGCTCCAACACGGTTTTACAGTGAAAACTGCAGGAACTTCAAACCGGCACTAGGAAACAGACTGAGAAAGCAGAGAAAAAGTGTCTCCTGCAACCCGTTCCCTTGGTACAAGATGAAAGAACGTCTCTCCACTTGCTCAGTTCTGAGAGATAAGTGTGTGTGAAAGCCGTCCTTCACCTAGCTTGTTGGGAACACAAAGTTTCTTTTCAGTTGCAAACTCCATTCCATACTTATATATGGGGAGGTACTAGCTACAACTCGGTTTGACAGTGAAAACTGCAGGAATTTTAAACCGGCACTAGGAAACAGACTGAGAATGCAGCAAAAAGTGTCTCCTGCAAACCGTTCCCTTGGTGCTAGATGAACGAACGTCTCTCCACTTGCTCAGTTCTAAGAGATAAGTGTGTGTGAAAGCCGTCCTTCAGCTAGAATGTTGGGAACACAAACTTTCTTTTCAGTTGCAAACTCCGATCCATACATATATATGGGGAGGTACTAGCTCCAACTCGGTTTTACATTGAAAACTGCAGGAACTTCAAACCGGCACTAGGAAACAGACTGAGAAGCAGAGAAAAAGTGTCTCCTGCAACCGGTTCCCTTGGTGCTAGATGAACGAACGTCTCTCCACTTGCTCAGTTCTGAGAGATAGGTGTGTGTGAATGCCGTCCTTCACCTAGCTTGTTGGGAACACAAAGTTTCTTTTCAGTTGCAAACTCCATTCCATACATATATATGGGGAGGTAGAAGCTCCAACTCGGTTTTACAGTGAAAACTGCAGTAACTTCAAACCGGCACTAGGAAACAGACTGAGAAAGCAGAGAAAAAGTGTCTCCTGCAACCCGTTCCCTTGGTGCTAGATGAACGAACGTCTCTCCCCTTGCTCAGTTCTGAGAGATATGTGTGTCTGAAAGCCGTCCTTCACCTAGCTTGTTGGGAACACAAAGTTTCTTTTCAGTTGCAAACTCCATTCCATACATATATATGGGGAGGTAGAAGCTCCAACTCGGTTTTACAGTGAAAACTGCAGGAACTTCAAACCGGCACTAGGAAACAGACTGAGAAAGCAGAGAAAAAGTGTCTCCTGCAACCCGTTCCCTTGGTGCTAGATGAACGAACGTCTCTCCACTTGCTCAGTTCTGAGAGATAAGTGTGGGTGAAAGCCGTCCTTCACCTAGCTTGTTGGGAACACAAAGTTTCTTTTCAGTTGCAAACTCCATTCCATACATATATATGGGGAGGTACTAGCTCCAACTCGGTTTTACAGTGAAAACTGCAGTAACTTCAAACCGGCACTAGGAAACAGACTGAGAAAGCACAGAAAAAGTGTCTCCTGCAACCCGTTCCCTTGGTGCTAGATGAACGAACGTCTCTCCACTTGCTCAGTTCTGAGAGATAGGTGTGTATGAAAGCCGTCCTTCACCTAGCTTGTTGGGAACACAAAGTTTCTTTTCAGTTGCAAACTCCATTCCATACATATATATGGGGAGGTAGAAGCTCCAACTCGCTTTTACAGTGAAAACTGCCGGAATTTCAACCCGGCACTAGGAAACAGACTGAGAAAGCAGAGAAAAAGTGTCTCCTACAACCGGTTCCCTTGGTGCTAGATGAACGAACGTCTCTCCACTTGCTCAGTTCTAACAGATAGGTTTGTGTGAAAGCCGTCCTTCACCTAGCTTGTTGGGAACACAAAGTTTCTTTTCAGTTGCAAACTCCATTCCATACATATATATGGGGAGGTAGAAGCTCCAACTCGGTTTTACAGTGAAAACTGCAGGAACTTCAAACCGGCACTAGGAAACAGACTGAGAAAGCAGAGAAAAAGTGTCTCCTGCAACCTGTTCCCTTGGTGCTAGATGAACGAACCTCTCTCCACTTGCTCAGTTCTGAGAGATAAGTGTGTGTGAAAGCCGTCCTTCACCTAGCTTGTTGGGAACACAAAGTTTCTTTTCAGTTGCAAACTCCATTCCATACATATATATGTTGAGGTAGAAGATCCAACTCGGTTTTACAGTGAAAACTGCAGGCACTTCAAACCGGCACTAGGAAACAGACTGAGAAAGCAGAGAAAAAGTGTCTCCTGCAACCCGTTCACTTGGTGCTAGATGAACGATCGTCTCTCCACTTGCTCAGTTCTGAGAGGTCATTGTGTGTGAAAGCCGTCCTTCACCTAGCTTGTTGGGAACACAAAGTTTCTTTTCAGTTGCAAACTCCATTCCATACATATATATGGGGAGGTAGAAGCTCCAAATCGGATTTACAGTGAAAACTGCAGTAACTTCAAACCGGCACTAGGAAACAGACTGAGAAAGCAGAGAAAAAGTGTCTCCTGCAACCCGTTCCCTTGGTGCTAGATGAACGAACGTCTCTCCACTTGCTCAGTTCTGAGAGATAGGTGTGTCTGAAAGCCGTCCTTCACCTAGCTTGTTGGGAACACAAAGTTTCTTTTCAGTTGCAAACTCCATTCCATACATATATATGGGGAGGTAGAAGCTCCAACTCGCTTTTACAGTGAAAACTGCCGGAACTTCAACTCGGCACTAGGAAACAGACTGAGAAAGCAGAGAAAAAGTGTCTCCTGCAACCCGTTCCCTTGGTGCTAGATGAACGAACGTCTCTCCACTTGCTCAGTTCTGAGAGATAAGTGTGTGTGAAAGCCGTCCTTCACCTAGCTTGTTGGGAACACAAAGTTTCTTTTCAGTTGCAAACTCCATTCCATACATATATATGGGTTGGTACCAGCTCCAACTCTGTTTTACAGTGAAAACTGCAGGAACTTCAAACCGGCACTAGGAAACAGACTAAGAAAGCAGAGAAAAAGTGTCTCCTGCATCCCGTTCCCTTGGTGATAGATGAACGAACGTCTCTCCACTTGCTCAGTTCTGAGAGATAATTGTGTGTGAAAGCCGTCCTTCACCTAGCTTGTTGGGAACACAAAGTTTCTTTTCAGTTGCAAACTCCATTCCATACATATATATGGGGAGGTACTAGCTCCAACTCGGTTTTACAGTGAAAACTGCAGGAACTTCAAACCGGCACTAGGAAACAGACTGAGAAAGCAGAGAAAAAGTGTCTCCTGCAACCCGTTCCCTTGGTGCTAGATGAACGAACGTCTCTCCACTTGCTCAGTTCTGAGAGATAGGTGTGTCTGAAAGCCGTCCTTCACCTAGCTTGTTGGGAACACAAAGTTTCTTTTCAGTTGCAAACTCCATTCCATACATATATATGGGGAGGTAGAAGCTCCAACTCGCTTTTACAGTGAAAACTGCCGGAACTTCAACCCGGCACTAGGAAACAGACTGAGAAAGCAGAGAAAAAGTGTCTCCTGCAAACGGTTCCCTTGGTGCTAGATGAACGAACGTCTCTCCTCTTGCTCAGTTCTGAGAGATAAGTGTGTGTGAAAGCCGTCCTTCACCTAGCTTGTTGGGAACACAAAGTTTCTTTTCAGTTGCAAACTCCGTTCCATTCATATATATGGGGAGGTACTAGCTCCAACTCGGTTTTACAGTGAAAACTGCAGGAACTTCAAACCGGCACTAGGAAACAGACTGAGAAAGCAGAGAAAAAGTGTCTCCTGCAACCCGTTCCCTTGGTGCTAGATGTACGAACGTCTCTCCACTTGCTCAGTTCTGAAAGATAGGTGTGTGTGGAAGCCGTACTTCACTTACCTTGTTGGGAACACAAAGTTTCTTTTCAGTTGCAAACTCCATTCCATACATATATATGGGGAGGTAGAAGCTCCAACTCGGTTTTACAGTGAAAACTGCAGGAACTTCAAAACGGCACTAGGAAACAGACTGAGAAAGCAGAGAAAAAGTGTCTCCTGCAACCCGTTCCCTTGGTGCTAGATAAACGAACGTCTCTCAACTTGCTCAGTTCTGAGAGATAAGTGTGTGTGAAAGCCGTCCTTCAACTAGCTTGTTGGGAACACAAAGTTTCTTTTCAGTTGCAAACTCCATTCCATACATATATATGGGGAGGTACTAGCTCCAACTCGGTTTTACAGTGAAAACTGCAGGAACATCAAACCGGCACTAGGAAACAGACTGAGAAAGCAGAGAAAAAGTGTCTCCTGCAACCCGTTCCCTTGGTGCTAGATGAACGAACGTCTCACCACTTGCTCAGTTCCGAGAGATTAGTGTGTGTGAAAGCCGTCCTTCACCTAGCTTGTTGGGAACACAAAGTTTCTTTTCAGTTGCAAACTCCATTCCATATATATATATATGGGGAGGTACAAGCTCCAACTCGGTTTTACAGTGAAAACTGCAGGAACATCAAACCGGCACTAAGAAACAGACTGAGAAAGCAGAGAAATAGTGTCTCCTGCAACCTGTTCCCTTGGTTCTAGATGAACGAAGGTCTCTCAACTTGCTCAGTTCTGAGAGATAAGTGTGTGTGAAAGCCGTCCTTCAACTAGTTTGTTGGGAACACAAAGTTTCTTTTCAGTTGCAAACTCCATTCCATACATATATATGGGGAGGTACTAGCTCCAACTCGGTTTTACAGTGAAAACTGCAGGAACATCAAACCGGCACTAGGAAACAGACTGAGAAAGCAGAGAAAAAGTGTCTCCTGCAACCCGTTCACTTGGTGCTAGATGAACGATCGTCTCTCCACTTGCTCAGTTCTGAGAGATCATTGTGTGTGAAAGCCGTCCTTCACCTAGCTTGTTGGGAACACAAAGATTCTTTTCAGTTGCAAACTCCATTCCATACATATATATGGGGAGGTAGAAGCTCCAACTCGGATTTACAGTGAAAACTGCAGTAACTTCAAACCAGCACTAGGAAACAGACTGAGAAAGCAGAGAAAAAGTGTCTCCTGCAACCCGTTCCCTTGGTGCTAGATGAACGAACGTCTCTCCACTTGCTCAGTTCTGAGAGTTAGGTGTGTCTGAAAGCCGTCCTTCACCTAGCTTGTTGGGAACACAAAGTTTCTTTTCAGTTGCAAACTCCATTCCATTCATATATATGGGGAGGTAGAAGCTCCAACTCGCTTTTACAGTGAAAACTGCAGGAACTTCAACTCGGCACTAGGAAACAGACTGAGAAAGCAGAGAAAAAGTGTCTCCTGCAACCCGTTCCCTTGGTGATAGATGAACGAACGTCTCTCCACTTGCTCAGTTCTGAGAGATAAGTGTGTGTGAAAGCCGTCCTTCACCTAGCTTGTTGGGAACACAAAGTTTCTTTTCAGTTGCAAACTCCATTCCATACATATATATGGGTTGGTACTAGCTCCAACTCTGTTTTACAGTGAAAACTGCAGGAACTTCTAACCGGCACTAGGAAACAGGCTAAGAAAGCAGAGAAAAATGTCTCCTGCAACCCGTTCCCTTGGTGATAGATGAACGAACGTCTCTCCACTTGCTCAGTTCTGAGAGATAATTGTGTGTGAAAGCCGTCCTTCACCTAGCTTGTTGGGAACACAAAGTTTCTTTTCAGTTGCAAACTCCATTCCATACATATATATGGGGAGGTACTAGCTCCAACTCGGTTTTACAGTGAAAACTGCAGGAACTTCAAACCGGCACTAGGAAACAGACTGAGAAAGCAGAGAAAAAGTGTCTCCTGCAACCCGTTCCCTTGGTGCTAGCTGAACGAACGTCTCTCCACTTGCTCAGTTCTGAGAGATAAGTGTGTGTGAAAGCCGTCCTTCACCTTGCTTGTTGGGAACACAAAGTTTCTTTTCAGTTGCAAACTCCATTCCATACATATACATGGGGAGGTACTAGATCAAACTCGGTTTTACAGTGAAAACTGCAGGAACTTCAAACCGGCACTAGGAAACAGACTGAGAAAGCAGAGAAAAAGTGTCTCCTGCAACCCGTTCCCTTGGTACTAGATGAAAGAACGTCTCTCCACTTGCTCAGTTCTGAGAGATAAGTGTGTGTGAAAGCCGTCCTTCACCTAGCTTGTTGGGAACACAAAGTTTCTTTTCAGTTGCAAACTCCATTCCATACTTATATATGGGGAGGTACTAGCTACAACTCGGTTTGACAGTGAAAACTGCAGGAATTTTAAACCGGCACTAGGAAACAGACTGAGAATGCAGCGAAAAGTGTCTCCTGCAAACCGTTCCCTTGGTGCTAGATGAACGAACGTCTCTCCACTTGCTCAGTTCTAAGAGATAAGTGTGAGTGAAAGCCGTCCTTCAGCTAGAATGTTGGGAACACAAAGTTTCTTTTCAGTTGCAAACTCCGATCCATACATATATATGGGGAGGTACTAGCTCCAACTCGGTTTTACAGTGAAAACTGCAGGAACTTCAAACCGGCACTAGGAAACAGACTGAGAAGCAGAGAAAAAGTGTCTCCTGCAACCGGTTCCCTTGGTGCTAGATGAATGAACGTCTCTCCACTTGCTCAGTTCTGAGAGATAGATGTGTGTGAATGCCGTCCTTCACCTAGCTTGTTGGGAACACAAAGTTTCTTTTCAGTTGCAAACTCCATTCCATACATATATATGGGGAGGTAGAAGCTCCAACTCGCTTTTACAGTGAAAACTGACGGAACTTCAACCCGGCACTAGGAAACAGACTGAGAAAGCAGAGAAAAGTGTCTCCTGCAACCGGTTCCCTTGGTGCTAGATGAACGAACGTCTCTCCACTTGCTCAGTTCTGAAGATAGGTGTGTGTGAAAGCCGTCCTTCACCTAGCTTGTTGGGAACACAAAGTTTCTTTTAAGTTGCAAACTCCATTCCATACATATATATGGGGAGGTAGAAGCTCCAACTCGCTTTTACAGTGAAAACTGCAGGAACTTCAAACAGGCACTAGGAAACAGACTGAGAAAGCAGAGAAAAAGTGTCTCCTGCAACCCGTTCCCTTGGTTCTAGATGAACGAACGTCTCTCCACTTGCTCAGTTCTGAAAGATAGGTGTGTGTGAAAGCCGTCCTTCACCTATCTTGTTGGGAACACAAAGTTTCTTTTCAGTTGCAAACTCCATTCCATACCTATATATGGGGAGGTACTAGATCAAACTCGGTTTTACAGTGAAAACTGCAGGAACTTCAAACCGGCACTAGGAAACAGACTGAGAAAGCAGAGAAAAAGTGTCTCCTGCAACCCGTTCCCTTGGTGCTAGATGAACGAACGTCTCTCCACTTGCTCAGTTCTGAGAGATAGGTGTGTATGAAAGCCGCCCTTCAGCTAGCTTGTTGGGAACACAAAGTTTCTTTTCAGTTGCAAACTCCATTCCATACATATATATGGGGAGGTAGAAGCTCCAACTCGCTTTTACAGTGAAAACTGCCGGAACTTCAACCCGGCACTAGGAAACAGACTGAGAATGCAGAGAAAAAGTGTCTCCTGCAACCGGTTCCCTTGGTGCTAGATGAACGAATGTCTCTCCACTTGCTCAGTTCTGAAGATAGTTGTGTGTGAAAGCCGTCCTTCACCTAGCTTGTGGGGAACACAAAGTTTCTTTTCAGTTGCAAACTCCATTCCATACATATATATGGGGAGGTACAAGCTCCAACTCGGTTTTACACTGAAAACTGCAGGAACTTCAAACCGGCACTAGGAAACAGACTGAGAAAGCAGTTAAAAAGTGTCTCCTGCAACCCGTTCCCTTGGTGCTAGATGAACGAACGTCTCTCCACTTGCTCAGTTCTGAGAGATAGGTGTGTGTGAAAGCCGTCCTTCACCTAGCTTGTTGGGAACACAAAGTTTCTTTTCAGTTGCAAACTCCATTCCATACATATATATGGGGAGGTAGAAGCTCCAACTCGTTTTTACAGTGAAAACTGCAGGAACTTCAAACCGGCACTAGGAAACAGAATGAGAAAGCAGAGAAAAAGTGTCTCCTGCAACCCGTTCCCTTGGTGCTAGATGAACGAACGTCTCTCCACTTGCTCAGTTCTGTGAGATAAGTGTGGGTGAAAGCCGTCCTTCACCTAGCTTGTTGGGAACACAAAGTTTCTTTTCAGTTGCAAACTCCATTCCATACATATATATGGGGAGGTACTAGCTCCAACTCGGTTTTACAGTGAAAACTGCAGGAACTTCAAACCGGCACTAGGAAACAGACTGAGAAAGCACAGAAAAAGTGTCTCCTGCAACCCGTTCCCTTGGTGCTAGATGAACGAACGTCTCTCCACTTGCTCAGTTCTGAGAGATAGGTGTGTATGAAAGCCGTCCTTCACCTAGCTTGTTGGGAACACAAAGTTTCTTTTCAGTTGCAAACTCCATTCCATACATATATATGGGGAGGTAGAAGCTCCAACTCGCTTTTACAGTGAAAACTGCCGGAATTTCAACCCGGCACTAGGAAACAGACTGAGAAAGCAGAGAAAAAGTGTCTCCTACATGCGGTTCCCTTGGTGCTAGATGAACGAACGTCTCTCCACTTGCTCAGTTCTAACAGATAGGTTTGTGTGAAAGCCGTCCTTCACCTAGCTTGTTGGGAACACAAAGTTTCTTTTCAGTTGCAAACTCCATTCCATACATATATATGGGGAGGTAGAAGCTCCAACTCGGTTTTACAGTGAAAACTGCAGGAACTTCAAACCGGCACTAGGAAACAGACTGAGAAAGCAGAGAAAAAGTGTCTCCTGCAACCCGTTCCCTTGGTGCTAGATGAACGAACCTCTCTCCACTTGCTCAGTTCTGAGAGATAAGTGTGTGTGAAAGCCGTCCTTCACCTAGCTTGTTGGGAACACAAAGTTTCTTTTCAGTTGCAAACTCCATTCCATACATATATATGTTGAGGTAGAAGCTCCAACTCGGTTTTACAGTGAAAACTGCAGGCACTTCAAACCGGCACTAGGAAACAGACTGAGAAAGCAGAGAAAAAGTGTCTCCTGCAACCCGTTCACTTGGTGCTAGATGAACGATCGTCTCTCCACTTGCTCAGTTCTGAGAGATCATTGTGTGTGAAAGCCGTCCTTCACCTAGCTTGTTGGGAACACAAAGTTTCTTTTCAGTTGCAAACTCCATTCCATACATATATATGGGGAGGTAGAAGCTCCAACTCGGATTTACAGTGAAAACTGCAGTAACTTCAAACCGGCACTAGGAAACAGACTGAGAAAGCAGAGAAAAAGTGTCTCCTGCAACCCGTTCCCTTGGTGCTAGATGAACGAACGTCTCTCCACTTGCTCAGTTCTGAGAGATAGGTGTGTCTGAAAGCCGTCCTTCACCTAGCTTGTTGGGAACACAAAGTTTCTTTTCAGTTGCAAACTCCATTCCATACATATATATGGGGAGGTAGAAGCTCCAACTCGCTTTTACAGTGAAAACTGCCGGAACTTCAACTCGGCACTAGGAAACAGACTGAGAAAGCAGAGAAAAAGTGTCTCCTGCAACCCGTTCCCTTGGTGATAGATGAACGAACGTCTCTCCACTTGCTCAGTTCTGAGAGATAAGTGTGTGTGAAAGCCGTCCTTCACCTAGCTTGTTGGGAACACAAAGTTTCTTTTCAGTTGCAAACTCCATTCCATACATATATATGGGTTGGTACTAGCTCCAACCCTGTTTTACAGTGAAAACTGCAGGAACTTCAAACCGGCACTAGGAAACAGACTAAGAAAGCAGAGAAAAAGTGTCTCCTGCATCCCGTTCCCTTGGTGATAGATGAACGAAGGTCTCTCCACTTGCTCAGTTCTGAGAGATAATTGTGTGTGAAAGCCATCCTTCACCTAGCTTGTTGGGAACACAAAGTTTCTTTTCAGTTGCAAACTCCATTCCATACATATATATGGGGAGGTACTAGCTCCAACTCGGTTTTACAGTGAAAACTGCAGGAACTTCAAACCGGCACTAGGAAACAGACTGAGAAAGCAGAGAAAAAGTGTCTCCTGCAACCCGTTCCCTTGGTGCTAGATGAACGAACGTCTCTCCACTTGCCCAGTTCTGAGAGATAGGTGTGTCTGAAAGCCGTCCTTCACCTAGCTTGTTGGGAACACAAAGTTTCTTTTCAGTTGCAAACTCCATTCCATACATATATATGGGGAGGTAGAAGCTCCAACTCGCTTTTACAGTGAAAACTGCCGGAACTTCAACCCGGCACTAGAAACAGACTGAGAAAGCAGAGAAAAAGTGTCTCCTGCAAACGGTTCCCTTGGTGCTAGATGAACGAACGTCTCTCCTCTTGCTCAGTTCTGAGAGATAAGTGTGTGTGAAAGCCGTCCTTCACCTAGCTTGTTGGGAACACAAAGTTTCTTTTCAGTTGCAAACTCCGTTCCATTCATATATATGGGGAGGTACTAGCTCCAACTCGGTTTTACAGTGAAAACTGCAGGAACTTCAAACCGGCACTAGGAAACAGACTGAGAAATCAGAGAAAAGTGTATCCTGCAACCCGTTCCCTTGGTGCTAGATGAACGAACGTCTCTCCACTTGCTCAGTTCTGAAAGATAGTTGTGTTTGGAAGCCGTCCTTCACTTACCTTGTTGGGAACACAAAGTTTCTTTTCAGTTGCAAACTCCATTCCATACATATATATGGGGAGGTAGAAGCTCCAACTCGGTTTTACAGTGAAAACTGCAGGAACATCAAACCGGCACTAGGAAACAGACTGAGAAAGCAGAGAAAAAGTGTCTCCTGCAACCTGTTCCCTTAGTTCTAGATGAACGAAGGTCTCTCAACTTGCTCAGTTCTGAGAGATAAGTGTGTGTGAAAGCCGTCCTTCAACTAGCTTGTTGGGAACACAAAGTTTCTTTTCAGTTGCAAACTCCATTCCATACATATATATGGGGAGGTACTAGCTCCAACTCGGTTTTACAGTGAAAACTGCAGGAACATCAAACCGGCACTAGGAAACAGACTGAGAAAGCAGAGAAAAAGTGTCTCCTGCAACCCGTTCCCTTGGTGCTAGATGAACGAACGTCTCACCACTTGCTCAGTTCCGAGAGATTAGTGTGTGTGAAAGCCGTCCTTCACCTAGCTTTTTGGGAACACAAAGTTTCTTTTCAGTTGCAAACTCCATTCCATACATATATATGGGGAGGTACAAGCTCCAACTCGGTTTTACAGTGAAAACTGCAGGAACATCAAACCGGCACTAGGAAACAGACTGAGAAAGCAGAGAAAAAGTGTCTCCTGCAACCCGTTCACTTGGTGCTAGATGAACGATCGTCTCTCCACTTGCTCAGTTCTGAGAGATCATTGTGTGTGAAAGCCGTCCTTCACCTAGCTTGTTGGGAACACAAAGTTTCTTTTCAGTTGCAAACTCCATTCCATACATATATATGGGGAGGTAGAAGCTCCAACTCGGATTTACAGTGAAAACTGCAGTAACTTCAAACCGGCACTAGGAAACAGACTGAGAAAGCAGAGAAAAAGTGTCTCCTGCAACCCGTTCCCTTGGTGCTAGATGAACGAACGTCTCTCCACTTGCTCAGTTCTGAGAGTTAGGTGTGTCTGAAAGCCGTCCTTCACCTAGCTTGTTGGGAACACAAAGTTTCTTTTCAGTTGCAAACTCCATTCCATACATATATATGGGGAGGTAGAAGCTCCAACAAGCTTTTACAGTGAAAACTGCCGGAACTTCAACTCGGCACTAGGAAACAGACTGAGAAAGCAGAGAAAAAGTGTCTCCTGCAACCGTTCCCTTGGTGATAGATGAACGAACGTCTCTCCACTTGCTCAGTTCTGAGAGATAAGTGTGTGTGAAAGCCGTCCTTCACCTAGCTTGTTGGGAACACAAAGTTTCTTTTCAGTTGCAAACTCCATTCCATACATATATATGGGTTGGTACTAGCTCCAACTCTGTTTTACAGTGAAAACTGCAGGAACTTCAAACCGGCACTAGGAAACAGACTAAGAAAGCAGAGAAAAAGTGTCTCCTGCAACCCGTTCCCTTGGTGATAGATGAACGAACGTCTCTCCACTTGCTCAGTTCTGAGAGATAATTGTGTGTGAAAGCCGTCCTTCACCTAGCTTGTTGGGAACACAAAGTTTCTTTTCAGTTGCAAACTCCATTCCATACATATATATGGGGAGGTACTAGCTCCAACTCGGTTTTACAGTGAAAACTGCAGGAACTTCAAACCGGCACTAGGAAACAGACTGAGAAAGCAGAGAAAAAGTGTCTCCTGCAACCCGTTCCCTTGGTGCTAGCTGAACGAACGTCTCTCCACTTGCTCAGTTCTGAGAGATAAGTGTGTGTGAAAGCCGTCCTTCACCTAGCTTGTTGGGAACACAAAGTTTCTTTTCAGTTGCAAACTCCATTCCATACATATACATGGGGAGGTACTAGATCAAACTCGGTTTTACAGTGAAAACTGCAGGAACTTCAAACCGGCACTAGGAAACAGACTGAGAAAGCAGAGAAAAAGTGTCTCTTGCAACCCGTTCCCTGGGTGCTAGATGAACGAACATCTCTCCACTTGCTCAGTTCTGAGGGATAATTGTGTGTGAAAGCCGTCCTTCACCTAGCTTGTTGGGAACACAAAGTTTCTTTTCAGTTGCAAACTCCATTCCATACATATATATGGGGAGTTACTAGCTCCAACTCGGTTTTACAGTGAAAAATGCAGGAACTTCAAACCGGCACTAGGAAACAGACTGAGAAAGCAGAGAAAAAGTGTCTCCTGCAACCCGTTCCCTTGGTGATAGATAAAAGAACGTCTCTCAACTTGCTCAGTTCTGAGAGATAAGTGTGTGTGAAAGCCGTCCTTCAACTAGCTTGTTGGGAACACAAAGTTTCTTTTCAGTTGCAAACTCCATTCCATACATATACATGGGGAGGTACTAGATCAAACTCGGTTTTACAGTGAAAACTGCAGGAACTTCAAACCGGCACTAGGAAACAGACTGAGAAAGCAGAGAAAAAGTGTCTCTTGCAACCCGTTCCCTGGGTGCTAGATGAACGAACATCTCTCCACTTGCTCAGTTCTGAGGGATAAGTGTGTGTGAAAGCCGTCCTTCACCTAGCTTGTTGGGAACACAAAGTTTCTTTTCAG
Source organism: Camelus bactrianus (assembly GCF_048773025.1). Taxonomy (NCBI): domain Eukaryota; kingdom Metazoa; phylum Chordata; class Mammalia; order Artiodactyla; family Camelidae; genus Camelus; species Camelus bactrianus. The sequence goes on along the minus strand of NC_133539.1, from coordinate 134,991,553 downwards.
TTGCAAACTCCATTCCATACATATATATGGGGAGTTACTAGCTCCAACTCGGTTTTACAGTGAAAAATGCAGGAACTTCAAACCGGCACTAGGAAACAGACTGAGAAAGCAGAGAAAAAGTGTCTCCTGCAACCCGTTCCCTTGGTGATAGATAAACGAACGTCTCTCAACTTGCTCAGTTCTGAGAGATAAGTGTGTGTGAAAGCCGTCCTTCAACTAGCTTGTTGGGAACACAAAGTTTCTTTTCAGTTGCAAACTCCATTCCATACATATATATGGGGAGGTACTAGCTCCAAATCGGTTTTACAGTGAAAACTGCAGGAACATCAAACAGGCACTAGGAAACAGACTGAGAAAGCAGAGAAAAAGTGTCTCCTGCAACCCGTTCCCTTGGTGCTAGATGAACGAACGTCTCACCACTTGCTCAGTTCCGAGAGATTAGTGTGTGTGAAAGCCGTCCTTCACCTAGCTTGTTGGGAACACAAAGTTTCTTTTCAGTTGCAAACTCCATTCCATACATATATATGGGGAGGTACTAGATCAAACTCGGTTTTACAGTGAAAACTGCAGGAACTTCAAACCGGCAGTAGGAAACAGACTGAGAAAGCAGAGAAAAAGTGTCTCTTGCAACCTGTTCCCTTGGTTCTAGATGAACGAACGTCTCTCCACTTGCTCAGTTCTGAGAGATAGGTGTGTGTGAAAGCCGTCCTTCACCTAGCTTGTTGGGAACACAAAGTTTCTTTTCAGTTGCAAACTCCATTCCATACATATATATGGGGAGGTAGAATCTCCAACTCGGTTTTACAGTGAAAACTGCAGTAACTTCAAACCGGCACTAGGAAACAGACTGAGAAAGCAGAGAAAAAGTGTCTCCTGCAACCCGTTCCCTTGGTGCTAGATGAACGAACGTCTCTCCACTTGCTCAGTTCTGAGAGATAGGTGTGTCTGAAAGCCGTCCTTCACCTAGCTTGTTGGGAACACAAAGTTTCTTTTCAGTTGCAAACTCCATTCCATACATATATATGGGGAGGTAGAAGCTCCAACTCGCTTTTACAGTGAAAACTGCCGGAACTTCAACCCGGCACTAGGAAACAGACTGAGAAAGCAGAGAAAAAGTGTCTCCTGCAAACGGTTCCCTTGGTGCTAGATGAACGAACGTCTCTCCTCTTGCTCAGTTCTGTGAGATAAGTGTGTGTGAAAGCCGTCCTTCACATAACTTGTTGGGAACACAAAGTTTCTTTTCAGTTGCAAACTCCGTTCCATACATATATATGGGGAGGTACTAGCTCCAACTCGGTTTTACAGTGAAAACTGCAGAAACTTCAAACCGGCACTAGGAAACAGACTGAGAAAGCAGAGGAAAAGTGTCTCCTGCAACCCGTTCCCTTGGTGCTAGATGAACGAACGTCTCTCCACTTGCTCAGTTCTGAGAGATAAGTGTGTGTGAAAGCCGTCCTTCAGCTAGAATATTGGGAACACAAAGTTTCTTTTCAGTTGCAAACTCCGATCCATACATATATATGGGGAGGTACTAGCTCCAACTCGGTTTTACAGTGAAAACTGCAGGAACTTCAAACCGGCACTAGGAAACAGACTGAGAAGCAGAGAAAAAGTGTCTCCTGCAACCGGTTCCCTTGGTGCTAGATGAATGAACGTCTCTCCACTTGCTCAGTTCTGAGAGATAGGTGTGTGTGAAAGCCGTCCTTCACCTAGCTTGTTGGGAACACAAAGTTTCTTTTCAGTTGCAAACTCCATTCCATACATATATATGGGGAGGTAGAAGCTCCAACTCGCTTTTACAGTGAAAACTGCAGTAACTTCAAACCGGCACTAGGAAACAGACTGAGAAAGCAGAGAAAAAGTGTCTCCTGCAACCCGTTCCCTTGGTGCTAGATGAACGAACGTCTCTCCACTTGCTCAGTTCTGAGAGTATGTGTGTCTGAAAGCCGTCCTTCACCTAGCTTGTTGGGAACACAAAGTTTCTTTTCAGTTGCAAACTCCATTCCATACATATATATGGGGAGGTAGAAGCTCCAACTCGCTTTTACAGTGAAAACTGCAGGAACTTCAAACAGGCACTAGGAAACAGACTGAGAAAGCAGAGAAAAAGTGTCCCCTGCAACCCGTTCCCTTGGTTCTAGATGAACGAACGTCTCTCCACTTGCTCAGTTCTGAAAGATAGGTGTGTGTGAAAGCCGTCCTTCACCTATCTTGTTGGGAACACAAAGTTTCTTTTCAGTTGCAAACTCCATTCCATACATATATATGGGGAGGTACTAGATCAAACTCGGTTTTACAGTGAAAACTGCAGGAACTTCAAACCGGCACTAGGAAACAGACTGAGAAAGCAGAGAAAAAGTGTCTCCTGCAACCCGTTCCCTTGGTGCTAGATGAACGAACGTCTCTCCACTTGCTCAGTTCTGAGAGATAGGTGTGTATGAAAGCCGCCCTTCAGCTAGCTTGTTGGGAACACAAAGTTTCTTTTCAGTTGCAAATTCCATTCCATACATATATATGGGGAGGTAGAAGCTCCAACTCGCTTTTACAGTGAAAACTGCCGGAACTTCAACCCGGCACTAGGAAACAGACTGAGAAAGCAGAGAAAAAGTGTCTCCTGCAACCGGTTCCCTTGGTGCTAGATGAACGAACGTCTCTCCACTTGCTCAGTTCTGAAGATAGTTGTGTGTGAAAGCCGTCCTTCACCTAGCTTGTGGGGAACACAAAGTTTCTTTTCAGTTGCAAACTCCATTCCATACATATATATGGGGAGGTACAAGCTCCAACTCGGTTTTACAGTGAAAACTGCAGGAACTTCAAACCGGCACTAGGAAACAGACTGAGAAAGCAGTTAAAAAGTGTCTCCTGCAACCCGTTCCCTTGGTGCTAGATGAACGAACGTCTCTCCACTTGCTCAGTTCTGAGAGATAGGTGTGTGTGAAAGCCGTCCTTCACCTAGCTTGTTGGGAACACAAAGTTTCTTTTCAGTTGCAAACTCCATTCTATACATATATATGGGGAGGTAGAAGCTCCAACTCGGTTTTACAGTGAAAACTGCAGGAACTTCAAACCGGCACTAGGAAACAGACTGAGAAAGCAGAGAAAAAGTGTCTCCTGCAACCCGTTCCCTTGGTGCTAGATGAACGAACCTCTCTCCACTTGCTCAGTTCTGAGAGATAAGTGTGTGTGAAAGCCGTCCTTCACCTAGCTTGTTGGGAACACAAAGTTTCTTTTCAGTTGCAAACTCCATTCCATACATATATATGTTGAGGTAGAAGCTCCAACTCGGTTTTACAGTGAAAACTGCAGGCACTTCAAACCGGCACTAGGAAACAGACTGAGAAAGCAGAGAAAAAGTGTCTCCTGCAACCCGTTCACTTGGTGCTAGATGAACGATCGTCTCTCCACTTGCTCAGTTCTGAGAGATCATTGTGTGTGAAAGCCGTCCTTCACCTAGCTTGTTGGGAACACAAAGTTTCTTTTCAGTTGCAAACTCCATTCCATACATATATATGGGGAGGTAGAAGCTCCAACTCGCTTTTACAGTGAAAACTGCCGGAACTTCAACTCGGCACTAGGAAACAGACTGAGAAAGCAGAGAAAAAGTGTCTCCTGCAACCCGTTCCCTTGGTGATAGATGAACGAACGTCTCTCCACTTGCTCAGTTCTGAGAGATAAGTGTGTGTGAAAGCCGTCCTTCACCTAGCTTGTTGGGAACACAAAGTTTCTTTTCAGTTGCAAACTCCATTCCATACATATATATGGGTTGGTACTAGCTCCAACTCTGTTTTACAGTGAAAACTGCAGGAACTTCAAACCGGCACTAGGAAACAGACTAAGAAAGCAGAGAAAAAGTGTCTCCTGCATCCCGTTCCCTTGGTGATAGATGAACGAACGTCTCTCCACTTGCTCAGTTCTGAGAGATAATTGTGTGTGAAAGCCGTCCTTCACCTAGCTTGTTGGGAACACAAAGTTTCTTTTCAGTTGCAAACTCCATTCCATACATATATATGGGGAGGTACTAGCTCCAACTCGGTTTTACAGTGAAAACTGCAGGAACTTCAAACCGGCACTAGGAAACAGACTGAGAAAGCAGAGAAAAAGTGTCTCCTGCAACCCGTTCCCTTGGTGCTAGATGAACGAACGTCTCTCCACTTGCCCAGTTCTGAGAGATAGGTGTGTCTGAAAGCCGTCCTTCACCTAGCTTGTTGGGAACACAAAGTTTCTTTTCAGTTGCAAACTCCATTCCATACATATATATGGGGAGGTAGAAGCTCCAACTCGCTTTTACAGTGAAAACTGCCGGAACTTCAACCCGGCACTAGAAACAGACTGAGAAAGCAGAGAAAAAGTGTCTCCTGCAAACGGTTCCCTTGGTGCTAGATGAACGAACGTCTCTCCTCTTGCTCAGCTCTGAGAGATAAGTGTGTGTGAAAGCCGTCCTTCACCTAGCTTGTTGGGAACACAAAGTTTCTTTTCAGTTGCAAACTCCGTTCCATTCATATATATGGGGAGGTACTAGCTCCAACTCGGTTTTACAGTGAAAACTGCAGGAACTTCAAACCGGCACTAGGAAACAGACTGAGAAAGCAGAGGAAAAGTGTATCCTGCAACCCGTTCCCTTGGTGCTAGATGAACGAACGTCTCTCCACTTGCTCAGTTCTGAAAGATAGGTGTGTTTGGAAGCCGTCCTTCACTTACCTTGTTGGGAACACAAAGTTTCTTTTCAGTTGCAAACTCCATTCCATACATATATATGGGGAGGTAGAAGCTCCAACTCGGTTTTACAGTGAAAACTGCAGGAACATCAAACCGGCACTAGGAAACAGACTGAGAAAGCAGAGAAAAAGTGTCTCCTGCAACCTGTTCCCTTGGTTCTAGATGAACGAAGGTCTCTCAACTTGCTCAGTTCTGAGAGATAAGTGTGTGTGAAAGCCGTCCTTCAACTAGCTTGTTGGGAACACAAAGTTTCTTTTCAGTTGCAAACTCCATTCCATACATATATATGGGGAGGTACTAGCTCCAACTCGGTTTTACAGTGAAAACTGCAGGAACATCAAACCGGCACTAGGAAACAGACTGAGAAAGCAGAGAAAAAGTGTCTCCTGCAACCCGTTCCCTTGGTGCTAGATGAACGAACGTCTCACCACTTGCTCAGTTCCGAGAGATTAGTGTGTGTGAAAGCCGTCCTTCACCTAGCTTGTTGGGAACACAAAGTTTCTTTTCAGTTGCAAACTCCATTCCATACATATATATGGGGAGGTACAAGCTCCAACTCGGTTTTACAGTGAAAACTGCAGGAACATCAAACCGGCACTAGGAAACAGACTGAGAAAGCAGAGAAAAAGTGTCTCCTGCAACCCGTTCACTTGGTGCTAGATGAACGATCGTCTCTCCACTTGCTCAGTTCTGAGAGATCATTGTGTGTGAAAGCCGTCCTTCACCTAGCTTGTTGGGAACACAAAGTTTCTTTTCAGTTGCAAACTCCATTCCATACATATATATGGGGAGGTAGAAGCTCCAACTCGGATTTACAGTGAAAACTGCAGGAACTTCAACCCGGCACTAGGAAACAGACTGAGAAAGCAGAGAAAAAGTGTCTCCTGCAACCCGTTCCCTTGGTGCTAGATGAACGAACGTCTCTCCACTTGCTCAGTTCTGAGAGTTAGGTGTGTCTGAAAGCCGTCCTTCACCTAGCTTGTTGGGAACACAAAGTTTCTTTTCAGTTGCAAACTCCATTCCATACATATATATGGGGAGGTAGAAGCTCCAACAAGCTTTTACAGTGAAAACTGCCGGAACTTCAACTCGGCACTAGGAAACAGACTGAGAAAGCAGAGAAAAAGTGTCTCCTGCAACCCGTTCCCTTGGTGATAGATGAACGAACGTCTCTCCACTTGCTCAGTTCTGAGAGATAAGTGTGTGTGAAAGCCGTCCTTCACCTAGCTTGTTGGGAACACAAAGTTTCTTTTCAGTTGCAAACTCCATTCCATACATATATATGGGTTGGTACTAGCTCCAACTCTGTTTTACAGTGAAAACTGCAGGAACTTCAAACCGGCACTAGTAAACAGACTAAGAAAGCAGAGAAAAAGTGTCTCCTGCAACCCGTTCCCTTGGTGATAGATGAACGAACGTCTCTCCACTTGCTCAGTTCTGAGAGATAATTGTGTGTGAAAGCCGTACTTCACCTAGCTTGTTGGGAACACAAAGTTTCTTTTCAGTTGCAAACTCCATTCCATACATATATATGGGGAGGTACTAGCTCCAACTCGGTTTTACAGTGAAAACTGCAGGAACTTCAAACCGGCACTAGGAAACAGACTGAGAAAGCAGAGAAAAAGTGTCTCCTGCAACCCGTTCCCTTGGTGCTAGCTGAACGAACGTCTCTCCACTTGCTCAGTTCCGAGAGATTAGTGTGTGTGAAAGCCGTCCTTCACCTAGCTTGTTGGGAACACAAAGTTTCTTTTCAGTTGCAAACTCCATTCCATACATATACATGGGGAGGTACTAGATCAAACTCGGTTTTACAGTGAAAACTGCAGGAACTTCAAACCGGCACTAGGAAACAGACTGAGAAAGCAGAGAAAAAGTGTCTCTTGCAACCCGTTCCCTGGGTGCTAGATGAACGAACATCTCTCCACTTGCTCAGTTCTGAGGGATAATTGTGTGTGAAAGCCGTCCTTCACCTAGCTTGTTGGGAACACAAAGTTTCTTTTCAGTTGCAAACTCCATTCCATACATATATATGGGGAGTTACTAGCTCCAACTCGGTTTTACAGTGAAAAATGCAGGAACTTCAAACCGGCACTAGGAAACAGACTGAGAAAGCAGAGAAAAAGTGTCTCCTGCAACCCGTTCCCTTGGTGATAGATAAAAGAACGTCTCTCAACTTGCTCAGTTCTGAGAGATAAGTGTGTGTGAAAGCCGTCCTTCAACTAGCTTGTTGGGAACACAAAGTTTCTTTTCAGTTGCAAACTCCATTCCATACATATATATGGGGAGGTACTAGCTCCAACTCGGTTTTACAGTGAAAACTGCAGGAACTTCAAACCGGCACTTGGAAACAGACTGAGAAAGCAGAGAAAAAGTGTCTCCTGCAACCCGTTCCCTTGGTGCTAGCTGAACGAACGTCTCTCCACTTGCTCAGTTCTGAGAGATAAGTGTGTGTGAAAGCCGTCCTTCACCTAGCTTGTTGGGAACACAAAGTTTCTTTTCAGTTGCAAACTCCATTCCATACATATACATGGGGAGGTACTAGATCAAACTCTGTTTTACAGTGAAAACTGCAGGAACTTCAAACCGGCACTAGGAAACAGACTGAGAAAGCAGAGAAAAAGTGTCTCTTGCAACCCGTTCCCTGGGTGCTAGATGAACGAACATCTCTCCACTTGCTCAGTTCTGAGGGATAAGTGTGTGTGAAAGCCGTCCTTCACCTAGCTTGTTGGGAACACAAAGTTTCTTTTCAGTTGCAAACTCCATTCCATACATATATATGGGGAGTTACTAGCTCCAACTCGGTTTTACAGTGAAAAATGCAGGAACTTCAAACCGGCACTAGGAAACAGACTGAGAAAGCAGAGAAAAAGTGTCTCCTGCAACCCGTTCCCTTGGTGATAGATAAACGAACGTCTCTCAACTTGCTCAGTTCTGAGAGATAAGTGTGTGTGAAAGCCGTCCTTCAACTAGCTTGTTGGGAACACAAAGTTTCTTTTCAGTTGCAAACTCCATTCCATACATATATATGGGGAGGTACTAGCTCCAAATCGGTTTTACAGTGAAAACTGCAGGAACATCAAACCGGCACTAGGAAACAGACTGAGAAAGCAGAGAAAAAGTGTCTCCTGCAACCCGTTCCCTTGGTGCTAGATGAACGAACGTCTCACCACTTGCTCAGTTCCGAGAGATTAGTGTGTGTGAAAGCCGTCCTTCACCTAGCTTGTTGGGAACACAAAGTTTCTTTTCAGTTGCAAACTCCATTCCATACATATATATGGGGAGGTACTAGATCAAACTCGGTTTTACAGTGAAAACTGCAGGAACTTCAAACCGGCAGTAGGAAACAGACTGAGAAAGCAGAGAAAAAGTGTCTCTTGCAACCTGTTCCCTTGGTTCTAGATGAACGAAAGTCTCTCCACTTGCTCAGTTCTGAGAGATAGGTGTGTGTGAAAGCCGTAATTCACCTAGCTTGTTGGGAACACAAAGTTTCTTTTCAGTTGCAAACTCCATTCCATACATATATATGGGGAGGTAGAATCTCCTACTCGGTTTTACAGTGAAAACTGCAGTAACTTCAAACCGGCACTAGGAAACAGACTGAGAAAGCAGAGAAAAAGTGTCTCCTGCAACCCGTTCCCTTGGTGCTAGATGAACGAACGTCTCTCCACTTGCTCAGTTCTGAGAGATAGGTGTGTCTGAAAGCCGTCCTTCACCTAGCTTGTTGGGAACACAAAGTTTCTTTTCAGTTGCAAACTCCATTCCATACATATATATGGGGAGGTAGAAGCTCCAACTCGCTTTTACAGTGAAAACTGCCGGAACTTCAACCCGGCACTAGGAAACAGACTGAGAAAGCAGAGAAAAAGTGTCTCCTGCAAACGGTTCCCTTGGTGCTAGATGAACGAACGTCTCTCCTCTTGCTCAGTTCTGTGAGATAAGTGTGTGTGAAAGCCGTCCTTCACATAACTTGTTGGGAACACAAAGTTTCTTTTCAGTTGCAAACTCCGTTCCATACATATATATGGGGAGGTACTAGCTCCAACTCGGTTTTACAGTGAAAACTGCAGAAACTTCAAACCGGCACTAGGAAACAGACTGAGAAAGCAGAGGAAAAGTGTCTCCTGCAACCCGTTCCCTTGGTGCTAGATGAACGAACGTCTCTCCACTTGCTCAGTTCTGAGAGATAAGTGTGTGTGAAAGCCGTCCTTCAGCTAGAATATTGGGAACACAAAGTTTCTTTTCAGTTGCAAACTCCGATCCATACATATATATGGGGAGGTACTAGCTCCAACTCGGTTTTACAGTGAAAACTGCAGGAACTTCAAACCGGCACTAGGAAACAGACTGAGAAGCAGAGAAAAAGTGTCTCCTGCAACCGGTTCCCTTGGTGCTAGATGAATGAACGTCTCTCCACTTGCTCAGTTCTGAGAGATAGGTGTGTGTGAAAGCCGTCCTTCACCTAGCTTGTTGGGAACACAAAGTTTCTTTTCAGTTGCCAACTCCATTCCATACATATTTATGGGGAGGTAGAAGCTCCAACTCGCTTTTACAGTGAAAACTGCAGTAACTTCAAACCGGCACTAGGAAACAGACTGAGAAAGCAGAGAAAAATTGTCTCCTGCAACCCGTTCCCTTGGTGCTAGATGAACGAACGTCTCTCCACTTGCTCAGTTCTGAGAGTATGTGTGTCTGAAAGCCGTCCTTCACCTAGCTTGTTGGGAACACAAAGTTTCTTTTCAGTTGCAAACTCCATTCCATACATATATATGGGGAGGTAGAAGCTCCAACTCGCTTTTACAGTGAAAACTGCAGGAACTTCAAACAGGCACTAGGAAACAGACTGAGAAAGCAGAGAAAAAGTGTCCCCTGCAACCCGTTCCCTTGGTTCTAGATGAACGAACGTCTCTCCACTTGCTCAGTTCTGAAAGATAGGTGTGTGTGAAAGCCGTCCTTCACCTATCTTGTTGGGAACACAAAGTTTCTTTTCAGTTGCAAACTCCATTCCATACATATATATGGGGAGGTACTAGATCAAACTCGGTTTTACAGTGAAAACTGCAGGAACTTCAAACCGGCACTAGGAAACAGACTGAGAAAGCAGAGAAAAAGTGTCTCCTGCAACCCGTTCCCTTGGTGCTAGATGAACGAACGTCTCTCCACTTGCTCAGTTCTGAGAGATAGGTGTGTATGAAAGCCGCCCTTCAGCTAGCTTGTTGGGAACACAAAGTTTCTTTTCAGTTGCAAATTCCATTCCATACATATATATGGGGAGGTAGAAGCTCCAACTCGCTTTTACAGTGAAAACTGCCGGAACTTCAACCCGGCACTAGGAAACAGACTGAGAAAGCAGAGAAAAAGTGTCTCCTGCAACCGGTTCCCTTGGTGCTAGATGAACGAACGTCTCTCCACTTGCTCAGTTCTGAAGATAGTTGTGTGTGAAAGCCGTCCTTCACCTAGCTTGTGGGGAACACAAAGTTTCTTTTCAGTTGCAAACTCCATTCCATACATATATATGGGGAGGTACAAGCTCCAACTCGGTTTTACAGTGAAAACTGCAGGAACTTCAAACCGGCACTAGGAAACAGACTGAGAAAGCAGTTAAAAAGTGTCTCCTGCAACCCGTTCCCTTGGTGCTAGATGAACGAACGTCTCTCCACTTGCTCAGTTCTGAGAGATAGGTGTGTGTGAAAGCCGTCCTTCACCTAGCTTGTTGGGAACACAAAGTTTCTTTTCAGTTGCAAACTCCATTCTATACATATATATGGGGAGGTAGAAGCTCCAACTCGGTTTTACAGTGAAAACTGCAGGAACTTCAAACCGGCACTAGGAAACAGACTGAGAAAGCAGAGAAAAATTGTCTCCTGCAACCCGTTCCCTTGGTACTAGATGAACGAACGTCTCTCCACTTGCTCAGTTCTGAGAGATAAGTGTGGGTGAAAGCCGTCCTTCACCTAGCTTGTTGGGAACACAAAGTTTCTTTTCAGTTGCAAACTCCATTCCATACATATATATGGGGAGGTACTAGCTCCAACTCGGTTTTACAGTGAAAACTGCAGGAACTTCAAACCGGCACTAGGAAACAGACTGAGAAAGCAGAGAAAAAGTGTCTCCTGCAACCCGTTCCCTTGGTGCTAGATGAACGAACGTCTCTCCACTTGCTCAGTTCTGAGAGATAGGTGTGTATGAAAGCCGTTCTTCACTTAGCTTGTTGGGAACACAAAGTTTCTTTTCAGGTGCAAACTCCATTCCATACATATATATGGGGAGGTAGAAGCTCCAACTCGCTTTTACAGTGAAAACTGCCGGAACTTCAACCCGGCACTAGGAAACAGACTGAGAAAGCAGAGAAAAAGTGTCTCCTACAACCGGTTCCCTTGGTGCTAGATGAACGAACGTCTCTCCACTTGCTCAGTTCTAAGAGATAGGTTTGTGTGAAAGCCGTCCTTCACCTAGCTTGTTGGGAACACAAAGTTTCTTTTCAGTTGCAAACTCCATTCCATACATATATATGGGGAGGTAGAAGCTCCAACACGGTTTTACAGTGAAAACTGCAGGAACTTCAAACCGGCACTAGGAAACAGACTGAGAAAGCAGAGAAAAAGTGTCTCCTGCAACCCGTTCCTTTGGTGCTAGATGAACGAACCTCTCTCCACTTGCTCAGTTCTGAGAGATAAGTGTGTGTGAAAGCCGTCCTTCACCTAGCTTGTTGGGAACACAAAGTTTCTTTTCAGTTGCAAACTCCATTCCATACATATATATGGGGAGGTAGAAGCTCCAACTCGGTTTTACAGTGAAAACTGCAGGCACTTCAAACCGGCACTAGGAAACAGACTGAGAATGCAGAGAAAAAGTGTCTCCTGCAACCCGTTCACTTGGTGCTAGATGAACGATCGTCTCTCCACTTGCTCAGTTCTGAGAGATCATTGTGTGTGAAAGCCGTCCTTCACCTAGCTTGTTGGGAACACAAAGTTTCTTTTCAGTTGCAAACTCCATTCCATACATATATATGGGGAGGTAGAAGCTCCAACTCGGTTTTACAGTGAAAATTGCAGTAACTTCAAACTGGCACTAGGAAACAGACTGAGAAAGCAGAGAAAAAGTGTCTCCTGCAACCCGTTCCCTTGGTGCTAGATGAACGAACGTCTCTCCACTTGCTCAGTTCTGAGAGATAGGTGTGTCTGAAAGCCGTACTTCACCTAGCTTGTTGGGAACACAAAGTTTCTTTTCAGTTGCAAACTCCATTCCATACAAATATATGGGGAGGTAGAAGCTCCAACTCGCTTTTACAGTGAAAACTGCCGGAACTTCAACGCTGCACTAGGAAACAGACTGAGAAAGCAGAGAAAAAGTGTCTCATGCAACCGGTTCCCTTGGTGCTAGATGAACGAACGTCTCTCCACTTGCTCAGTTCTGAAGATAGTTGTGTGTGAAAGCCGTCCTTCACCTAGCTTGTTGGGAACACAAAGTTTCTTTTCAGTTGCAAACTCCGTTCCATACATATATATGGGGAGGTACTAGCTCCAACTCGGTTTTACAGTGAAAACTGCAGGAACTTCAAACCGGCACTAGGAAACAGACTGAGAAAGCAGAGAAAAAGTGTCTCCTGCAACCCGTTCCCTTGGTGCTAGATGAACGAACGTCTCTCCACTTGCTCAGTTCTGAGAGATCATTGTGTGTGAAAGCCGTCCTTCACCTAGCTTGTTGGGAACACAAAGTTTCTTTTCAGTTGCAAACTCCATTCCATACATATATATGGGGAGGTAGAAGCTCCAACTCGGTTTTACAGTGAAAACTGCAGGAACTTCAAACCGGCACTAGGAAACAGACTGAGAAAGCAGAGGAAAAGTGTCTCCTGCAACCCGTTCCCTTGGTGCTAGATGAACGAACCTCTCTCCACTTGCTAAGTTCTGAGAGATAAGTGTGTGTGAAAGCCGTCCTTCACCTAGCTTGTTGGGAACACAAAGTTTCTTTTCAGTTGCAAACTCCATTCCATACATATATATGGGGAGGTAGAAGCTCCAACTCGGTTTTACAGTGAAAACTGCAGGCACTTCAAACCGGCACTAGGAAACAGACTGAGAATGCAGAGAAAAAGTGTCTCCTGCAACCCGTTCACTTGGTGCTAGATGAACGATCGTCTCTCCACTTGCTCAGTTCTGAGAGATAAGTGTGTGTGAAAGCCGTACTTCACCTAGCTTGTTGGGAACACAAAGTTTCTTTTCAGTTGCAAACTCCATTCCATACATATATATGGGGAGGTAGAAGCTCCAACTCGGTTTTACAGTGAAAACTGCAGTAACTTCAAAACGGCACTAGGAAACAGACTGAGAAAGCAGAGAAAAAGTGTCTCCTGCAACCCGTTCCCTTGGTGCTAGATGAACGAACGTCTCTCCACTTGCTCAGTTCTGAGAGATAGGTGTGTGTGGAAGCCGTCCTTCACCTAGCTTGTTGGGAACACAAAGTTTCTTTTCAGTTGCAAACTCCATTCCATACATATATATGGGGAGGTAGAAGCTCCAACTCGCTTTTACAGTGAAAACTGCCGGAACTTCAACCAGGCACTAGGAAACAGACTGAGAAAGCAGAGAAAAAGTGTCTCCTGCAAACGGTTCCCTTGGTGCTAGATGAACGAACGTCTCTCCTCTTGCTCAGTTCTGTGAGATAAGTGTGTGTGAAAGCCGTCCTTCACATAACTTGTTGGGAACACAAAGTTTCTTTTCAGTTGCAAACTCCGTTCCATACATATATATGGGGAGGTACTAGCTCCAACTCGGTTTTACAGTGAAAACTGCAGAAACTTCAAACCGGCACTAGGAAACAGACTGAGAAAGCAGAGGAAAAGTGTCTCCTGCAACCCGTTCCCTTGGTGCTAGATGAACGAACGTCTCTCCACTTGCTCAGTTCTGAGAGATAAGTGTGTGTGAAAGCCGTCCTTCAGCTAGAATATTGGGAACACAAAGTTTCTTTTCAGTTGCAAACTCCGATCCATACATATATATGGGGAGGTACTAGCTCCAACTCGGTTTTACAGTGAAAACTGCAGGAACTTCAAACCGGCACTAGGAAACAGACTGAGAAGCAGAGAAAAAGTGTCTCCTGCAACCGGTTCCCTTGGTGCTAGATGAATGAACGTCTCTCCACTTGCTCAGTTCTGAGAGATAGGTGTGTGTGAAAGCCGTCCTTCACCTAGCTTGTTGGGAACACAAAGTTTCTTTTCAGTTGCAAACTCCATTCCATACATATATATGGGGAGGTAGAAGCTCCAACTCGCTTTTACAGTGAAAACTGCAGTAACTTCAAACCGGCACTAGGAAACAGACTGAGAAAGCAGAGAAAAAGTGTCTCCTGCAACCCGTTCCCTTGGTGCTAGATGAACGAACGTCTCTCCACTTGCTCAGTTCTGAGAGTATGTGTGTCTGAAAGCCGTCCTTCACCTAGCTTGTTGGGAACACAAAGTTTCTTTTCAGTTGCAAACTCCATTCCATACATATATATGGGGAGGTAGAAGCTCCAACTCGCTTTTACAGTGAAAACTGCAGGAACTTCAAACAGGCACTAGGAAACAGACTGAGAAAGCAGAGAAAAAGTGTCCCCTGCAACCCGTTCCCTTGGTTCTAGATGAACGAACGTCTCTCCACTTGCTCAGTTCTGAAAGATAGGTGTGTGTGAAAGCCGTCCTTCACCTATCTTGTTGGGAACACAAAGTTTCTTTTCAGTTGCAAACTCCATTCCATACATATATATGGGGAGGTACTAGATCAAACTCGGTTTTACAGTGAAAACTGCAGGAACTTCAAACCGGCACTAGGAAACAGACTGAGAAAGCAGAGAAAAAGTGTCTCCTGCAACCCGTTCCCTTGGTGCTAGATGAACGAACGTCTCTCCACTTGCTCAGTTCTGAGAGATAGGTGTGTATGAAAGCCGCCCTTCAGCTAGCTTGTTGGGAACACAAAGTTTCTTTTCAGTTGCAAATTCCATTCCATACATATATATGGGGAGGTAGAAGCTCCAACTCGCTTTTACAGTGAAAACTGCCGGAACTTCAACCCGGCACTAGGAAACAGACTGAGAAAGCAGAGAAAAAGTGTCTCCTGCAACCGGTTCCCTTGGTGCTAGATGAACGAACGTCTCTCCACTTGCTCAGTTCTGAAGATAGTTGTGTGTGAAAGCCGTCCTTCACCTAGCTTGTGGGGAACACAAAGTTTCTTTTCAGTTGCAAACTCCATTCCATACATATATATGGGGAGGTACAAGCTCCAACTCGGTTTTACAGTGAAAACTGCAGGAACTTCAAACCGGCACTAGGAAACAGACTGAGAAAGCAGTTAAAAAGTGTCTCCTGCAACCCGTTCCCTTGGTGCTAGATGAACGAACGTCTCTCCACTTGCTCAGTTCTGAGAGATAGGTGTGTGTGAAAGCCGTCCTTCACCTAGCTTGTTGGGAACACAAAGTTTCTTTTCAGTTGCAAACTCCATTCTATACATATATATGGGGAGGTAGAAGCTCCAACTCGGTTTTACAGTGAAAACTGCAGGAACTTCAAACCGGCACTAGGAAACAGACTGAGAAAGCAGAGAAAAATTGTCTCCTGCAACCCGTTCCCTTGGTACTAGATGAACGAACGACTCTCCACTTGCTCAGTTCTGAGAGATAAGTGTGGGTGAAAGCCGTCCTTCACCTAGCTTGTTGGGAACACAAAGTTTCTTTTCAGTTGCAAACTCCATTCCATACATATATATGGGGAGGTACTAGCTCCAACTCGGTTTTACAGTGAAAACTGCAGGAACTTCAAACCGGCACTAGGAAACAGACTGAGAAAGCAGAGAAAAAGTGTCTCCTGCAACCCGTTCCCTTGGTGCTAGATGAACGAACGTCTCTCCACTTGCTCAGTTCTGAGAGATAGTTGTGTATGAAAGCCGTCCTTCACTTAGCTTGTTGGGAACACAAAGTTTCTTTTCAGTTGCAAACTCCATTCCATACATATATATGGGGAGGTAGAAGCTCCAACTCGCTTTTACAGTGAAAACTGCCGGAACTTCAACCCGGCACTAGGAAACAGACTGAGAAAGCAGAGAAAAAGTGTCTCCTACAACCGGTTCCCTTGGTGCTAGATGAACGAACGTCTCTCCACTTGCTCAGTTCTAAGAGATAGGTTTGTGTGAAAGCCGTCCTTCACCTAGCTTGTTGGGAACACAAAGTTTCTTTTCAGTTGCAAACTCCATTCCATACATATATATGGGGAGGTAGAAGCTCCAACACGGTTTTACAGTGAAAACTGCAGGAACTTCAAACCGGCACTAGGAAACAGACTGAGAAAGCAGAGAAAAAGTGTCTCCTGCAACCCGTTCCTTTGGTGCTAGATGAACGAACCTCTCTCCACTTGCTCAGTTCTGAGAGATAAGTGTGTGTGAAAGCCGTCCTTCACCTAGCTTGTTGGGAACACAAAGTTTCTTTTCAGTTGCAAACTCCATTCCATACATATATATGGGGAGGTAGAAGCTCCAACTCGGTTTTACAGTGAAAACTGCAGGCACTTCAAACCGGCACTAGGAAACAGACTGAGAATGCAGAGAAAAAGTGTCTCCTGCAACCCGTTCACTTGGTGCTAGATGAACGATCGTCTCTCCACTTGCTCAGTTCTGAGAGATCATTGTGTGTGAAAGCCGTCCTTCACCTAGCTTGTTGGGAACACAAAGTTTCTTTTCAGGTGCAAACTCCATTCCATACATATATATGGGGAGGTAGAAGCTCCAACTCGGTTTTACAGTGAAAATTGCAGTAACTTCAAACTGGCACTAGGAAACAGACTGAGAAAGCAGAGAAAAAGTGTCTCCTGCAACCCGTTCCCTTGGTGCTAGATGAACGAACGTCTCTCCACTTGCTCAGTTCTGAGAGATAGGTGTGTCTGAAAGCCGTACTTCACCTAGCTTGTTGGGAACACAAAGTTTCTTTTCAGTTGCAAACTCCATTCCATACAAATATATGGGGAGGTAGAAGCTCCAACTCGCTTTTACAGTGAAAACTGCCGGAACTTCAACGCTGCACTAGGAAACAGACTGAGAAAGCAGAGAAAAAGTGTCTCCTGCAACCGGTTCCCTTGGTGCTAGATGAACGAACGTCTCTCCACTTGCTCAGTTCTGAAGATAGTTGTGTGTGAAAGCCGTCCTTCACCTAGCTTGTTGGGAACACAAAGTTTCTTTTCAGTTGCAAACTCCGTTCCATACATATATATGGGGAGGTACTAGCTCCAACTCGGTTTTACAGTGAAAACTGCAGGAACTTCAAACCGGCACTAGGAAACAGACTGAGAAAGCAGAGAAAAAGTGTCTCCTGCAACCCGTTCCCTTGGTGCTAGATGAACGAACGTCTCTCCACTTGCTCAGTTCTGAGAGATCATTGTGTGTGAAAGCCGTCCTTCACCTAGCTTGTTGGGAACACAAAGTTTCTTTTCAGTTGCAAACTCCATTCCATACATATATATGGGGAGGTAGAAGCTCCAACTCGGTTTTACAGTGAAAACTGCAGGAACTTCAAACCGGCACTAGGAAACAGACTGAGAAAGCAGAGAAAAAGTGTCTCCTGCAACCCGTTCCCTTGGTGCTAGATGAACGAACCTCTCTCCACTTGCTAAGTTCTGAGAGATAAGTGTGTGTGAAAGCCGTCCTTCACCTAGCTTGTTGGGAACACAAAGTTTCTTTTCAGTTGCAAACTCCATTCCATACATATATATGGGTAGGTAGAAGCTCCAACTCGGTTTTACAGTGAAAACTGCAGGCACTTCAAACCGGCACTAGGAAACAGACTGAGAATGCAGAGAAAAAGTGTCTCCTGCAACCCGTTCACTTGGTGCTAGATGAACGATCGTCTCTCCACTTGCTCAGTTCTGAGAGATCATTGTGTGTGAAAGCCGTACTTCACCTAGCTTGTTGGGAACACAAAGTTTCTTTTCAGTTGCAAACTCCATTCCATACATATATATGGGGAGGTAGAAGCTCCAACTCGGTTTTACAGTGAAAACTGCAGTAACTTCAAAACGGCACTAGGAAACAGACTGAGAAAGCAGAGAAAAAGTGTCTCCTGCAACCCGTTCCCTTGGTGCTAGATGAACGAACGTCTCTCCACTTGCTCAGTTCTGAGAGATAGGTGTGTGTGGAAGCCGTCCTTCACCTAGCTTGTTGGGAACACAAAGTTTCTTTTCAGTTGCAAACTCCATTCCATACATATATATGGGGAGGTAGAAGCTCCAACTCGGTTTTACAGTGAAAACTGCAGGAACTTCAAACCGGCACTAGGAAACAAACTGAGAAAGCAGAGAAAAAGTGTCTCCTGTAACCCGTTCCCTTGGTGCTAGATGAACGAACCTCTCTCCACTTGCTCAGTTCTGAGGGATAAGTGTGTGTGAAAGCCGTCCTTCACCTAGCTTGTTGGGAACACAAAGTTTCTTTTCAGTTGCAAACTCCATTCCATACATATATATGGGGAGGTAGAAGCTCCAACTCGGTTTTACAGTGAAAACTGCAGGCACTTCAAACCGGCACTAGGAAACAGACTGAGAATGCAGAGAAAAAGTGTCTCCTGCAACCCGTTCTCTTGGTGCTAGATGAACGATCGTCTCTCCACTTGCTCAGTTCTGAGAGATCATTGTGTGTGAAAGCCGTACTTCACCTAGCTTGTTGGGAACACAAAGTTTCTTTTCAGTTGCAAACTCCATTCCATACATATATATGGGGAGGTAGAAGCTCCAACTCGGTTTTACAGTGAAAACTGCAGTAACTTCAAAACGGCACTAGGAAACAGACTGAGAAAGCAGAGAAAAAGTGTCTCCTGCAACCCGTTCCCTTGGTGCTAGATGAACGAACGTCTCTCCACTTGCTCAGTTCTGAGAGATAAGTGTGTGTGAAAGCCGTCCTTCACCTAGCTTGTTGGGAACACAAAGTTTCTTTTCAGTTGCAAACTCCATTCCATAAATATATATGGGGAGGTAGAAGCTCCAACTCGGTTTTACAGTGAAAACTGCAGGAACTTCAAACCGGCACTAGGAAACAGACTGAGAAAGCAGAGAAAAAGTGTCTCCTGCAACCCGTTCCCTTGGTGCTAGATGAACGAACGTCTCTCCACTTGCTCAGTTCTGAGAGATAAGTGTGTGTGAAATCCGTCCTTCACCTAGATTGTTGGGAACACAAAGTTTCTTTTCAGTTGCAAATTCCATTCCATACATATATATGGGGAGCTAGAAGCTCCAACACGGTTTTACAGTGAAAACTGCAGGAACTTCAAACCGGCACTAGGAAACAGACTGAGAAAGAAGAGAAAAAGTGTCCCTGCAACCCATTCCCTTGGTGCTAGATGAACGAACGTCTCTCCACTTGCTCAGTTCTGAGAGGTAAGTGTGTGTGAAAGCCGTCCTTCACCTAGCTTGTTGGGAACACAAAGTTTCTTTTCAGTTGCAAACTCCATTCCATACATATATATGGGGTGGTACTAGCTCCAACTCTGTTTTACAGTGAAAACTGCAGGATCTTCAAACCGGCACTAGGAAACAGACTGAGAAAGAAGAGAAAAAGTGTCTCCTGCTACCCGTTCCCTTGGTGATAGATGAACGAACGTCTCTCCACTTGCTCAGTTCTGAGAGATAGGTGTGTGTGAAGCCGTCCTTCACCTAGCTTGTTGGGAACACAAAGTTTCTTTTCAGTTGCAAACTCCATTCCATACATATATATGGGGAGGTAGAAGCTCCAACTCGGTTTTACAGTGAAAACTGCAGGAACTTCAAACCGGCACTAGGAAACAGACTGAGAAAGCAGAGAAAAAGTGTCTCCTGCAACCCGTTCCCTTGGTGCTAGATGAACGAACCTCTCTCCACTTGCTCAGTTCTGAGAGATAAGTGTGTGTGAAAGCCGTCCTTCACCTAGCTTGTTGGGAACACAAAGTTTCTTTTCAGTTGCAAACTCCATTCCATACATATATATGGGGAGGTAGAAGCTCCAACTCGGTTTTACAGTGAAAACTGCAGGCACTTCAAACCGGCACTAGGAAACAGACTGAGAATGCAGAGAAAAAGTGTCTCCTGCAACCCGTTCACTTGGTGCTAGATGAACGATCGTCTCTCCACTTGCTCAGTTCTGAGAGATCATTGTGTGTGAAAGCCGTACTTCACCTAGCTTGTTGGGAACACAAAGTTTCTTTTCAGTTGCAAACTCCATTCCATACATATATATGGGGAGGTAGAAGCTCCAACTCGGTTTTACAGTGAAAACTGCAGTAACTTCAAAACGGCACTAGGAAACAGACTGAGAAAGCAGAGAAAAAGTGTCTCCTGCAAACCGTTCCCTTGGTGCTAGATGAACGAACGTCTCTCCACTTGCTCAGTTCTGAGAGATAAGTGAGTGTGAAAGCCGTCCTTCACCTAGCTTGTTGGGAACACAAAGTTTCTTTTCAGTTGCAAACTCCATTCCATAAATATATATGGGGAGGTAGAAGCTCCAACTCGGTTTTACAGTGAAAACTGCAGGAACTTCAAACCGGCACTAGGAAACAGACTGAGAAAGCAGAGAAAAAGTGTCCCTGCAACCCGTTCCCTTGGTGCTAGATGAACGAACGTCTCTCCACTTGCTCAGTTCTGAGAGATAAGTGTGTGTGAAATCCGACCTTCACATAGCTTGTTGGGAACACAAAGTTTCTTTTCAGTTGCAAATTCCATTCCATACATATATATGGGGAGCTAGAAGCTCCAACACGGTTTTACAGTGAAAATTGCAGGAACTTCAAACCGGCACTAGGAAACAGACTGAGAAAGAAGAGAAAAAGTGTCCCTGCAACCCGTTCCCTTGGTGCTAGATGAACGAACGTCTCTCCACTTGCTCAGTTCTGAGAGATAGGTGTGTGTGAAAGCCGCCCTTCACCTAGCTTGTTGGGAACACAAAGTTTCTTTTCAGTTGCAAACTCCATTCCTTAAATATATATGGGGAGATAGAAGCTCCAACTCGGTTTTACAGTGAAAACTGCAGTAACTTCAAACCGGCACTAGGAAACAGACTGAGAAAGCAGAGAAAAAGTGTCTCCTGCAACCCGTTCCCTTGGTGCTAGATGAACGAACGTCTCTCAACTTGCTCAGTTCTGAGAGATAGGTGTGTCTGAAAGCCGCCCTTCAGCTAGCTTGTTGGGAACACAAAGTTTCTTTTCAGTTGCAAACTCCATTCCATACATATATATGGGGAGGTAGAAGCTCCAACTCGCTTTTACAGGGAAAACTGCCGGAACTTCAACCCGGCACTAGGAAACAGACTGAGAAAGCAGAGAAAAAGTGTCTCCTGCAACTGGTTCCCTTGGTGCTAAATGAACGAACGTCTCTCCACTTGCTCAGTTCTGAAGATAGTTGTGTGTGAAAGCCGTCCTTCACCTAGCTTGTGGGGAACACAAAGTTTCTTTTCAGTTGCAAACTCCATTCCATACATATATATGGGGAGGTACTAGCTCCAACTCGGTTTTACAGTGAAAACTGCAGGAACTTCAAACCGGCACTAGGAAACAGACTGAGAAAGCAGAGAAAAAGTGTCTCCTGCAACCCGTTCCCTTGGTGCTAGATGAACGAACGTCTCTCAACTTGCTCAGTTCTGAGAGATAGGTGTGTGTGAAAGCCGTCCTTCACCTAGCTTGTTGGGAACACAAAGTTTCTTTTCAGTTGCAAATTCCATTCCATACATATATATGGGGAGGTAGAAGCTCCAACTCGGTTTTACAGTGAAAACTGCAGGAACTTCAAACCGGCACTAGGAAACAGACTGAGAAAGCAGAGAAAAAGTGTCTCCTGCAACCCGTTCCCTTGGTGCTAGATGAACGAACGTCTCTCCACTTGCTCAGTTCTGAGAGATAAGTGTGTGTGAAAGCCGTCCTTCACCTAGCTTGTTGGGAACACAAAGTTTCTTTTCAGTTGCAAACTCCATTCCATACATATATATGGGTAGGTACTAGCTCCAACTCGGTTTTACAGTGAAAACTGCAGTAACTTCAAACCGGCACTAGGAAACAGACTGAGAAAGCAGAGAAAAAGTGTCTCCTACAAACGGTTCCCTTGGTGCTAGATGAACGAACGTCTCTCCACTTGCTCAGTTCTGAGAGATAGGTTTGTGTGAAAGCCATCCTTCACCTAGCTTGTTGGGAACACAAAGTTTCTTTTCAGTTGCAAACTCCATTCCATACATATATATGGGGAGGTACTAGCTCCAACACGGTTTTACAGTGAAAACTGCAGGAACTTCAAACCGGCACTATGAAACAGACTGAGAAAGTAGAGAAAAAGTGTCTCCTGCAACCCGTTCCCTTGGTGCTAGATGAACGAACTTCTCTCCACTTGCTCAGTTCTGAGAGTTAGGTGTGTGTGAAAGCCGACCTTCAACTAGCTTGTTGGGAACACAAAGTTTCTTTTCAGTTGCAAACTCCATTCCATACATATATATGGGGAGGTAGAAGCTCCAACTCGGTTTTACAGTGAAAACTGCAGGAACTTCAAACCGGCACTAGGAAACAGACTGAGAAAGCAGAGAAAAAGTGTCTCCTGCAACCCGTTCCCTTGGTGCTAGATGAACGAACGTCTCTCCACTTGCTCAGTTCTGAAGATAGTTGTGTGTGAAAGCCGTCCTTCACCTAGCTTGTGGGGAACACAAAGTTTCTTTTCAGTTGCAAACTCCATTCCATACATATATATGGGGAGGTACTAGCTCCAACTCGGTTTTACAGTGAAAACTGCAGGAACTTCAAACCGGCACTAGGAAACAGACTGAGAAAGCAGTTAAAAAGTGTCTCCTGCAACCCGTTCCCTTGGTGCTAGATGAACGAACGTCTCTCCACTTGCTCAGTTCTGAGAGATAGGTGTGTGTGAAAGCCGTCCTTCACCTAGCTTGTTGGGAACACAAAGTTTCTTTTCAGTTGCAAACTCCATTCCATACATATATATGGGGAGGTAGAAGCTCCAACTCGGTTTTACAGTGAAAACTGCAGGAACTTCAAACCGGCACTAGGAAACAGACTGAGAAAGCAGAGAAAAAGTGTCTCCGGCAACCCGTTCCCTTGGTGCTAGATGAACGAACGTCTCTCCACTTGCTCAGTTCTGAGAGATAGGTGTGTATGAAAGCCGTCCTTCACCTAGATTGTTGGGAACACAAAGTTTCTTTTCAGTTGCAAACTCCATTCCATACATATATATGGGGAGGTAGAAGCTCCAAATCGCTTTTACAGTGAAAACTGACGGAACTTCAACCCGGCACTAGGAAACAGACTGAGAAAGCAGAGAAAATGTGTCTCCTGCAACCGGTTCCCTTGGTGCTAGATGAACGAACGTCTCTCCACTTGCTCAGTTCAGAAGATAGTTGTGTGTGAAAGCCGTCCTTCACCTAGCTTGTTGGGAACACAAAGTTTCTTTTAAGTTGCAAACTCCATTCCATACATATATATGGGGAGGTAGAAGCTCCAACTCGCTTTTACTGTGAAACTGCAGGAACTTCAAACCGGCACTAGGAAACAGACTGAGAAAGCAGAGAAATAGTGTCTCCTGCAACCCGTTCCCTTGGTTCTAGATGAACGAACGTCTCTCCACTTGCTCAGTTCTGAAAGATAGGTGTGTGTGAAAGCCGTCCTTCACCTATCTTGTTGGGAACACAAAGTTTCTTTTCAGTTGCAAACTCCATTCCATACATATATATGGGGAGGTAGAAGCTCCAACTCGGTTTTACAGTGAAAACTGCAGTAACTTCAAACCGGCACTAGGAAACAGACTGAGAAAGCAGAGAAAAAGTGTCTCCTGCAACCCGTTCCCTTGGTGCTAGATGAACGAACGTCTCTCCACTTGCTCAGTTCTGAGAGATAGGTGTGTGTGAAAGCCGTCCTTCACCTAGCTTGTTGGGAACACAAAGTTTCTTTTCAGTTGCAAATTCCATTCCATACATATATATGGGGAGGTAGAAGCTCCAACACGTTTTTACAGTGAAAACTGCAGGAACTTCAAACCGGCACTAGGAAACAGATTGAGAAAGCAGAGAAAAAGTGTCTCCTGCAACCCGTTCCCTTGGTGCTAGATGAACGAACGTCTCACCACTTGCTCAGTTCTGAGAGATAAGTGTGTGTGAAAGCCGTCATTCACCTAGCTTGTTGAGATCACAAAGTTTCTTTTCAGTTGCAAACTCCATTCCATACATATATATGGGGAGGTACTAGATCAAACTCGGTTTTACAGTGAAAACTGCAGGAACTTCAAACCGGCACTAGGAAACAGACTGAGAAAGCAGAGAAAAAGTGTCTCCTGCAACCCGTTCCCTTGGTGCTAGATGAACAAACGTCTCTCCACTTGCTCATTTCTGAGAGATAGGTGTGTATGAAAGCCGCCCTTCAGCTAGCTTGTTGGGAACACAAAGTTTCTTTTCAGTTGCAAACTCCATTCCATACATATATATGGGGAGGTAGAAGCTCCAACTCGCTTTTACAGTGAAAACTGCCGGAACTTCAACCCGGCACTAGGAAACAGACTGAGAAAGCAGAGAAAAAGTGCCTCCTGCAACCGGTTCCCTTGGTGCTAGATGAACGAACGTCTCTCCACTTGCTCAGTTCTGAAGATAGTTGTGTGTGAAAGCCGACTTCACCTAGCTTGTGGGGAACACAAAGTTTCTTTTCAGTTGCAAACTCCATTCCATACATATATATGGGGAGGTACTAGCTCCAACTCGGTTTTACAGGGAAAACTGTAGGAACTTCAAACCGGCACTAGGAAACAGACTGAGAAAGCAGTTAAAAAGTGTCTCCTGCAACCCGTTCCCTTGGTGCTAGATGAACGAACGTCTCTCCACTTGCTCAGTTCTGAGAGATAGGTGTGTGTGAAAGCCGTCCTTCACCTAGCTTGTTGGGAACACAAAGTTTCTTTTCAGTTGCAAACTCCATTCCATACATATATATGGGGAAGTAGAAGCTCCAACTCGGTTTTACAGTGAAAACTGCAGGAACTTCAAACCGGCACTAGGAAACAGACTGAGAAAGCAGAGAAAAAGTGTCTCCTGCAACCCGTTCCCTTGGTGCTAGATGAACGAACGTCTCTCCACTTGCTCAGTTCTGAGAGATAAGTGTGTGTGAAAGCCGTCCTTCACCTAGCTTGTTGGGAACACAAAGTTTCTTTTCAGTTGCAAACTCCATTCCATACATATATATGGGGAGGTACTAGCTCCAACTCGGTTTTACAGTGAAAACTGCAGTAACTTCAAACCGGCACTAGGAAACAGACTGAGAAAGCAGAGAAAAAGTGTCTCCTGCAACCCGTTCCCTTGGTGCTAGCTGAACGAACGTCTCTCCACTTGCTCAGTTCTGAGAGATAGGTGTGTATGAAAGCCGTCCTTCACCTAGCTTGTTGGGAACACAAAGTTTCTTTTCAGTTGCAAACTCCATTCCATACATATATATGGGGAGGTAGAAGCTCCAACTCGCTTTTACAGTGAAAACTGCCGGAACTTCACCCCGGCACTAGGAAACAGACTGAGAAAGCAGAGAAAAAGTGTCTCCTGCAACCGGTTCCCTTGGTGCTAGATGAACGAACGTCTCTCCACTTGCTCAGTTCTGAGAGATAGGTTTGTGTGAAAGCCGTCCTTCACCTAGCTTGTTGGGAACACAAAGTTTCTTTTCAGTTGCAAACTCCATTCCATACATATATATGGGGAGGTACTAGCTCCAACACGGTTTTACAGTGAAAACTGCAGGAACTTCAAACCGGCACTATGAAACAGACTGAGAAAGTAGAGAAAAAGTGTCTCCTGCAACCCGTTCCCTTGGTGCTAGATGAACGAACTTCTCTCCACTTGCTCAGTTCTGAGAGTTAGGTGTGTGTGAAAGCCGACCTTCACCTAGCTTGTTGGGAACACAAAGTTTCTTTTCAGTTGCAAACTCCATTCCATACATATATATGGGGAGGTAGAAGCTCCAACTCGGTTTTACAGTGAAAACTGCAGGAACTTCAAACCGGCACTAGGAAACAGACTGAGAAAGCAGAGAAAAAGTGTCTCCTGCAACCCATTCCCTTGGTGCTAGATGAACGAACGTCTCTCCACTTGCTCAGTTCTGAAGATAGTTGTGTGTGAAAGCCGTCCTTCACCTAGCTTGTGGGGAACACAAAGTTTCTTTTCAGTTGCAAACTCCATTCCATACATATATATGGGGAGGTACTAGCTCCAACTCGGTTTTACAGTGAAAACTGCAGGAACTTCAAACCGGCACTAGGAAACAGACTGAGAAAGCAGTTAAAAAATGTCTCCTGCAACCCGTTCCCTTGGTGCTAGATGAACGAACGTCTCTCCACTTGCTCAGTTCTGAGAGATAGGTGTGTGTGAAAGCCGTCCTTCAACTAGCTTGTTGGGAACACAAAGTTTCTTTTCAGTTGCAAACTCCATTCCATACATATATATGGGGAGGTAGAAGCTCCAACTCGGTTTTACAGTGAAAACTGCAGGAACTTCAAACCGGCACTAGGAAAAAGACTGAGAAAGCAGAGAAAAAGTGTCTCCTGCAACCCGTTCCCTTGGTGCTAGATGAACGAACGTCTCTCCACTTGCTCAGTTCTGAGAGATAAGTGTGTGTGAAAGCCGTCCTTCACCTAGCTTGTTGGGAACTCAAAGTTTCTTTTCAGTTGCAAACTCCATTCCATACATATATATGGTGAGGTACTAGCTCCAACTCAGTTTTACAGTGAAAACTGCAGTAACTTCAAACCGGCACTAGGAAACAGACTGAGAAAGCAGAGGAAAAGTGTCTCCTGCAACCCGTTCCCTTGGTGCTAGATGAACGAACGTCTCTCCACTTGCTCAGTTCTGAGAGATAGGTGTGTATGAAAGCCGTCCTTCACCTAGCTTGTTGGGAACACAAAGTTTCTTTTCAGTTGCAAACTCCATTCCATACATATATATGGGGAGGTAGAAGCTCCAACTCGCTTTTACAGTGAAAACTGCAGGAACTTCAACCCGGCACTAGGAAACAGACTGAGAAAGCAGAGAAAAAGTGTCTCCTGCAACCGGTTCCCTTGGTGCTAGATGAACGAACGTCTCTCCACTTGCTCAGTTCTGAGAGTTAGGTGTGTGTGAAAGCCGTCCTTCACCTAGCTTGTTGGGAACACAAAGTTTCTTTTCAGTTGCAAACTCCATTCCATACATATATATGGGGAGGTACTAGCTCCAACTCGGTTTTACAGTGAAAACTGCAGGAACTTCAAACCGGCACTAGGAAACAGACTGAGAAAGTAGAGAAAAAGTGTCTCCTGCAACCCGTTCCCTTGGTGCTAGATGAACGAACTTCTCTCCACTTGCTCAGTTCTGAGAGTTAGGTGTGTGTGAAAGCCGACCTTCACCTAGCTTGTTGGGAACACAAAGTTTCTTTTCAGTTGCAAACTCCATTCCATACATATATATGAGGAGGTAGAAGCTCCAACTCGGTTTTACAGTGAAAACTGCAGGAACTTCAAAGCGGCACTAGGAAACAGACTGAGAAAGCAGAGAAAAAGTGTCTCCTGCAACCCGTTCCCTTGGTGCTAGATGAACGAAACTCTTTCCACTTGCTAAGTTCTGAGAGATAAGTGTGTGTGAAAGCCGTCCTTCACCTAGCTTGTTGGGAACACAAAGTTTCTTTTCAGTTGCAAACTCCATTCCATACATATATATGGGGAGGTAGAAGCTCCAACACGGTTTTACAGTGAAAACTGCAGGAACTTCAAACCGGCACTAGGAAACAGACTGAGAAAGCAGAGAAAAAGTGTCTCCTCCAACCCGTTCACTTGGTGCTAGATGAACGATCGTCTCTCCACTTGCTCAGTTCTGAGAGGTCATTGTGTGTGAAAGCCGTCCTTCACCTAGCTTGTTGGGAACACAAAGTTTCTTTTCAGTTGCAAATTCCATTCCATACATATATATGGGGAGGTAGAAGCTCCAACTCGCTTTTACAGTGAAAACTGCCGGAACTTCAACCCGGCACTAGGAAACAGACTGAGAAAGCAGAGAAAAAGTGTCTCCTGCAACCGGTTCCCTTGGTGCTAGATGAACGAACGTCTCTCCACTTGCTCAGTTCTGAAGATAGGTGTGTGTGAAAGCCGTCCTTCACCTAGCTTGTTGGGAACACAAAGTTTCTTTTCAGTTGCAAACACCATTCCATACATATATATGGGGAGGTACTAGCTCCAACTCGGTTTTACAGTGAAAACTGCAGGAACTTCAAACCGGCACTAGGAAACAGACTGAGAATGCAGAGAAAAAGTGTCTCCTGAAACCGGTTCCCTTGGTGCTAGATGAACGAACGTCTCTCCACTTGCTCAGTTCTGAGAGTTAGGTGTGTGTGAAAGCCGTCCTTCACCTAGCTTGTTGGGAACACAAAGTTTCTTTTCAGTTGCAAACTCCATTCCATACATATATATGGGGAGGTACTAGCTCCAACTCGGTTTTACAGTGAAAACTGCAGGAACTTCTAACCGGCACTAGGAAACAGCCTGAGAAAGCAGAGAAAAAGTGTCTCCTGCAACCCGTTCCCTTGGTGCTAGATGAACGAACGTCTCTCCACTTGCTCAGTTCTGAGAGATAGGTGTGTGTGAAAGCCGTCCTTCACCTAGCTTGTTGGGAACACAAAGTTTCTTTTCAGTTGCAAACTCCATTCCATACATATATATGGGGAGGTAGAAGCTCCAACACGGTTTTACAGTGAAAACTGCAGGAAATTCAAACCGGCACTAGGAAACAGATTGAGAAAGCAGAGAAAAAGTGTCTCCTGCAACCCGTTCCCTTGGTGCTAGATGAACGAACGTCTCACCACTTGCTCAGTTCTGAGAGATAAGTGTGTGTGAAAGCCGTCATTCAACTAGCTTGTTGAGATCACAAAGTTTCTTTTCAGTTGCAAACTCCATTCCATACATATATATGGGGAGGTACTAGATCAAACTCGGTTTTACAGTGAAAACTGCAGGAACTTCAAACCGGCACTAGGAAACAGACTGAGAAAGCAGAGAAAAAGTGTCTCCTGCAACCCGTTCCCTTGGTGCTAGATGAACGAACGTCTCTCCACTTGCTCATTTCTGAGAGATAGGTGTGTATGAAAGCCGCACTACAGCTAGCTTGTTGGGAACACAAAGTTTCTTTTCAGTTGCAAACTCCATTCCATACATATATATGGGGAGGTAGAAGCTCCAACTCGCTTTTACAGTGAAAACTGCCGGAACTTCAACCCGGCACTAGGAAACAGACTGAGAAAGCAGAGAAAAAGTGTCTCCTGCAACCGGTTCCCTTGGTGCTAGATGAACGAACGTCTCTCCACTTGCTCAGTTCTGAAGATAGTTGTGTGTGAAAGCCGTCCTTCACCTAGCTTGTGGGGAACACAAATTTTCTTTTCAGTTGCAAACACCATTCCATACATATATATGGGGAGGTACTAGCTCCAACTCGGTTTTACAGTGAAAACTGCAGGAACTTCAAACCGGCACTAGGAAACAGACTGAGAAAGCAATTAAAAAGTGTCTCCTGCAACCCGTTCCCTTGGTGCTAGATGAACGAACGTCTCTCCACTTGCTCAGTTCTGAGAGATAGGTGTGTGTGAAAGCCGTCCTTCACCTAGCTTGTTGGGAACACAAAGTTTCTTTTCAGTTGCAAACTTCATTCCATACATATATATGGGGAGGTAGAAGCTCCAACTCGGTTTTACAGTGAAAACTGCAGGAACTTCAAACCGGCACTAGGAAACAGACTGAGAAAGCAGAGAAAAAGTGTCTCCTGAAACCGGTTCCCTTGGTGCTAGATGAACGAACGTCTCTCCACTTGCTCAGTTCTGAGAGATAGGTTTGTGTGAAAGCCGTCCTTCACGTAGCTTGTTGGGAACACAAAGTTTCTTTTCAGTTGCAAACTCCATTCCATACATATATATGGGGAGGTACAAGCTCCAACTCGGTTTTACAGTGAAAACTGCAGGAACTTCAAACCGGCACTAGGAAACAGACTGAGAAAGTAGAGAAAAAGTGTCTCCTGCAACCCGTTCCCTTGGTGCTAGATGAACGAACATCTCTCCACTTGCTCAGTTCTGAGAGTTAGGTGTGTGTGAAAGCCTACCTTCACCTAGCTTGTTGGGAACACAAAGTTTCTTTTCAGTTGCAAACTCCATTCCATACATATATATGGGGAGGTAAAAGCTCCAACTCGGTTTTACAGTGAAAACTGCAGGAACTTCAAACCGGCACTAGGAAACAGACTGAGAATGCAGAGAAAAAGTGTCTCCTGCAAACCGTTCCCTTGGTGCTAGATGAACGAACCTCTCTCCACTTGCTCAGTTCTGAGAGATAAGTGTGTGTGAAAGCCGTTCTTCACCTAGCTTGTTGGGAACACAAAGTTTCTTTTCAGTTGCAAACTCCATTCCATACATATATATGGGGAGGTAGAAGCTCCAACTCGGT
This sequence comes from Camelus bactrianus, assembly GCF_048773025.1. NCBI lineage: Eukaryota > Metazoa > Chordata > Mammalia > Artiodactyla > Camelidae > Camelus > Camelus bactrianus. The sequence goes on along the minus strand of NC_133539.1, from coordinate 134,961,396 downwards.
TTTACAGTGAAAACTGCAGGCACTTCAAACCGGCACTAGGAAACAGACTGAGAAAGCAGAGAAAAAGTGTCTCCTGCAACCCGTTCACTTGGTGCTAGATGAACGATCGTCTCTCCACTTGCTCAGTTCTGAGAGATCATTGTGTGTGAAAGCCGTCCTTCACCTAGCTTGTTGGGAACACAAAGTTTCTTTTCAGTTGCAAATTCCATTCCATACATATATATGGGGAGGTAGAAGCTCCAACACGGTTTTACAGTGAAAACTGCAGGAACTTCAAACCGGCACTAGGAAACAGACTGAGAAAGAAGAGAAAAAGTGTCTCCTGCAACCGGTTCCCTTGGTGCTAGATGAACGAACGTCTCTCCACTTGCTCAGTTCTGAGAGATAGGTGTGTGTGAAAGCCGTCCTTCTCCTAGCTTGTTGGGAACACAAAGTTTCTTTTCAGTTGCAAACACCATTCCATACATATATATGGGTAGGTACTAGCTGCAACTCGGTTTTACAGTGAAAACTGCAGGAACTTCAAACCGGCACTAGGAAACAGACTGAGAAAGCAGAGAAAAAGTGTCTCCAGCAACCGGTTCCCTTGGTGCTAGATGAACGAACGTCTCTCCACTTGCTCAGTTCTGAAGATAGTTGTGTGTGAAAGCCGTCCTTCACCTTGCTTGTTGGGAACACAAAGTTTCTTTTCAGTTGCAAACTCCATTCCATACATATATATGGGGAGGTACTAGCTCCAACTCGGTTTTACAGTGAAAACTGCAGGAACTTCTAACCGGCACTAGGAAACAGACTGAGAAAGCAGAGAAAAAGTGTCTCCTGCAACCCGTTCCCTTGGTGCTAGATGAACGAACGTCTCTCCACTTGCTCAGTTCTGAGAGATAGGTGTGTGTGAAAGCCGTCCTTCACCTAGCTTGTTGGGAACACAAAGTTTCTTTTCAGTTGCAAACTCCATTCGATACATATATATGGGGAGGTAGAAGCTCCAACTCGATTTTACAGTGAAAACTGCCGGAACTTCAAACCGGCACTAGGAAACAGACTGAGAAAGCAGAGAAAAAGTGTCTCCTGCAACCGGTTCCCTTGGTGCTAGATGAACGAACTTCTCTCCACTTGCTCAGTTCTGAAGATAGGTGTGTGTGAAAGCCGTCCTTCACCTAGCTTGTTGGGAACACAAAGATTCTTTTCAGTTGCAAACTCCATTCCATACATATATATGGGGAGGTAGAAGCTCCAACTCGGTTTTACAGTGAAAACTGCAGGAACTTCAAACCGGCACTAGGAAACAGACTGGAAAGCAGAGAAAAAGTGTCTCCTGCAACCCGTTCCCTTGGTGCTAGATCAAAGAACGTCTCTCCACTTGCTCAGTTCTGAGAGATAAGTGTGTGTGAAAGAAGTCCTTCACCTAGCTTGTTGGGAACACAAAGTTTCTTTTCAGTTGCAAACTCCATTCCATACTTATCTATGGGGAGGTACTAGCTACAACTCGGTTTGACAGTGAAAACTGCAGGAACTTCAAACCGGCACTAGGAAACAGACTGAGAAAGCAGAGAAAAAGTGTCTCCTGCAAACCGTTCCTTTGGTGCAAGATGAACGAACGTCTCTCCACTTGCTCAGTTCTGAGAGATAAGTGTGTGTGAAAGCCGTCCTTCACCTAGCTTGTTGGGAACACAAACTTTCTTTTCAGTTGCCAACTCCATTCCATACTTATATATGGGGAGGTACTAGCTCCAACTCGGTTTTACAGTGAAAACTGCAGGAACTTCAAACCGGCACTAGGAAACAGACTGAGAAAGCAGTGAAAAAGTGTCTCCTGCAACCCGTTCCCTTGGTGCTAGATGAACGAACGTCTCTCCACTTGCTCAGTTCTGAGAGATAGGTGTGTGTGAAAGCCGTCCTTCACCTAGCTTGTTGGGAACACAAAGTTTCTTTTCAGTTGCAAACTCCATTCCATACATATATATGGGGAGGTAGAGCTCCAACTCGGTTTTACAGTGAAAACTGCAGTAACTTCAAACCGGCACTAGGAAAAAGACTGAGAAAGTAGAGAAAAGTGTCTCCTGCAACCCGTTCCCTTGGTGCTAGATGAACGAACGTCTCTCCACTTGCTCAGTTCTGAGAGATAGATGTGTCTGAAAGCCATCCTTCACCTAGCTTGTTGGGAACACAAAGTTTCTTTTCAGTTGCAAACTCCATTCCATACATATATATGGGGAGGTAGCAGCTCCAACTCGCTTTTACAGTGAAAACTGCAGGAACTTCAACCCGGCACTAGGAAACAGACTGAAAAAGCAGAGAAAAAGTGTCTCCTGCAACCGGTTCCCTTGGTGCTAGATGAACGAACGTCTCTCCACTTGCTCAGTTCTGAAGATAGGTGTGTGTGAAAGCCGTCCTTCACCTAGCTTGTTGGGAACACAAAGTTTCTTTTCAGTTGCAAACTCCATTCCATACATATATATGGGGAGGTACTAGCTCCAACTCGGTTTTACAGTGAAAACTGCAGGAACTTCAAACCGGCACTAGGAAACAGACTGAGAAAGCAGAGAAAAAGTGACTCCTGCAACCGGTTCCCTTGGTGCAAGATGAACGAACGTCTCTCCACTTGCTCAGTTCTGAAGATAGGTGTGTGTGAAAGCCGTCCTTCACCTAGCTTGTTGGGAATACAAAGTTTCTTTTCAGTTGCAAACTCCATTCCATACATATATATGGGGAGGTACTAGCTCCAACTCGGTTTTACAGTGAAAACTGCAGGAACTTCTAACCGGCACTAGGAAACAGACTGAGAAAGCACAGAAAAAGTGTCTCCTGCAACCCGTTCCCTTGGTGCTAGATGAACGAAAGTCTCTCCACTTGCTCAGTTCTGAGAGATAGGTGTGTGTGAAAGCCGTCCTTCACCTAGCTTGTTGGGAACACAAAGTTTCTTTTCAGTTGCAAACTCCATTCCATACATATATATGGGGAGGTAAAAGCTCCAACTCGGTTTTACAGTGAAAACTGCCAGAACTTCAAACCGGCACTAGGAAACAGACTGAGAAAGCAGAGAAAAAGTGTCTCCTGCAACCGGTTCCCTTGGTGCTAGATGAACGAACTTCTCTCCACTTGCTCAGTTCTGAAGATAGGTGTGTGTGAAAGCCGTCCTTCACCTAATTTGTTGGGAACACAAAGTTTCTTTTCAGTTGCAAACTCCATTCCATACATATATATGGGGAGGTAGAAGCTCCAACTCGGTTTTACAGTGAAAACTGCAGGAACTTCAAACCGGCACTAGGAAACAGACTGAGGAAGCAGAGAAAAAGTGTCTCCTGCAACCCGTTCCCATGGTTCTAGATGAAAGAACGTCTCTCCACTTGCTCAGTTCTTAGAGATAATTGTGTGTGAAAGCCGTCCTTCACCTAGCTTGTTGGGAACACAAAGTTTCTTTTCAGTTGCAAACTCCATTCCATACTTATATATGGGGAGGTACTAGCTACAACTCGGTTTGACAGTGAAAACTGCAGGAACTTTAAACCGGCACTAGGAAACAGACTGAGAAAGCAGAGAAAAAGTGTCTCCTGCAAACCGTTCCCTTGGTGCAAGATGAACGAACGTCTCTCCACTTGCTAAGTTCTGAGAGATAAGTGTGTGTGAAAGCCGTCCTTCACCTAGAATGTTGGGAACACAAAGTTTCTTTTCAGTTGCAAACTCTGATCCATACATATATATGGGGAGGTACAAGCTCCAACTCGGTTTTACAGTGAAAACTGCAGGAACTTCAAACCGGCACTAGGAAAGAGACTGAGAAGCAGAGAAAAAGTGTCTCCTGCAACCCGTTCCCTTGGTGCTAGATGAACGAACGTCTCTCCACTTGCTCAGTTCTGAGAGATAGGTGTGTGTGAAAGCCGTCCTTCACCTAGCTTGTTGGGAACACAAAGTTTCTTTTCAGTTGCAAACTTCATTCCATACATATATATGGGGAGGTAGAAGCTCCAACTCGGTTTTACAGTGAAAACTGCAGGAACTTCAAACCGGCACTAGGAAACAGACTGAGAAAGCAGAGAAAAAGTGTCTCCTGAAACCGGTTCCCTTGGTGCTAGATGAACGAACGTCTCTCCACTTGCTCAGTTCTGAGAGATAGGTTTGTGTGAAAGCCGTCCTTCACGTAGCTTGTTGGGAACACAAAGTTTCTTTTCAGTTGCAAACTCCATTCCATACATATATATGGGGAGGTACAAGCTCCAACTCGGTTTTACAGTGAAAACTGCAGGAACTTCAAACCGGCACTAGGAAACAGACTGAGAAAGTAGAGAAAAAGTGTCTCCTGCAACCCGTTCCCTTGGTGCTAGATGAACGAACATCTCTCCACTTGCTCAGTTCTGAGAGTTAGGTGTGTGTGAAAGCCTACCTTCACCTAGCTTGTTGGGAACACAAAGTTTCTTTTCAGTTGCAAACTCCATTCCATACATATATATGGGGAGGTAAAAGCTCCAACTCGGTTTTACAGTGAAAACTGCAGGAACTTCAAACCGGCACTAGGAAACAGACTGAGAATGCAGAGAAAAAGTGTCTCCTGCAAACAGTTCCCTTGGTGCTAGATGAACGAACCTCTCTCCACTTGCTCAGTTCTGAGAGATAAGTGTGTGTGAAAGCCGTTCTTCACCTAGCTTGTTGGGAACACAAAGTTTCTTTTCAGTTGCAAACTCCATTCCATACATATATATGGGGAGGTAGAAGCTCCAACTCGGTTTTACAGTGAAAACTGCAGGCACTTCAAACCGGCACTAGGAAACAGACTGAGAAAGCAGAGAAAAAGTGTCTCCTGCAACCCGTTCACTTGGTGCTAGATGAACGATCGTCTCTCCACTTGCTCAGTTCTGAGAGATCATTGTGTGTGAAAGCCGTCCTTCACCTAGCTTGTTGGGAACACAAAGTTTCTTTTCAGTTGCAAATTCCATTCCATACATATATATGGGGAGGTAGAAGCTCCAACACGGTTTTACAGTGAAAACTGCAGGAACTTCAAACCGGCACTAGGAAACAGACTGAGAAAGAAGAGAAAAAGTGTCTCCTGCAACCGGTTCCCTTGGTGCTAGATGAACGAACGTCTCTCCACTAGCTCAGTTCTGAGAGATAGGTGTGTGTGAAAGCCGTCCTTCTCCTAGCTTGTTGGGAACACAAAGTTTCTTTTCAGTTGCAAACACCATTCCATACATATATATGGGTAGGTACTAGCTGCAACTCGGTTTTACAGTGAAAACTGCAGGAACTTCAAACCGGCACTAGGAAACAGACTGAGAAAGCAGAGAAAAAGTGTCTCCAGCAACCGGTTCCCTTGGTGCTAGATGAACGAACGTCTCTCCACTTGCTCAGTTCTGAAGATAGTTGTGTGTGAAAGCCGTCCTTCACCTTGCTTGTTGGGAACACAAAGTTTCTTTTCAGTTGCAAACTCCATTCCATACATATATATGGGGAGGTACTAGCTCCAACTCGGTTTTACAGTGAAAACTGCAGGAACTTCTAACCGGCACTAGGAAACAGACTGAGAAAGCAGAGAAAAAGTGTCTCCTGCAACCCGTTCCCTTGGTGCTAGATGAACGAACGTCTCTCCACTTGCTCAGTTCTGAGAGATAGGTGTGTGTGAAAGCCGTCCTTCACCTAGCTTGTTGGGAACACAAAGTTTCTTTTCAGTTGCAAACTCCATTCGATACATATATATGGGGAGGTAGAAGCTCCAACTCGATTTTACAGTGAAAACTGCCGGAACTTCAAACCGGCACTAGGAAACAGACTGAGAAAGCAGAGAAAAAGTGTCTCCTGCAACCGGTTCCCTTGGTGCTAGATGAACGAACTTCTCTCCACTTGCTCAGTTCTGAAGATAGGTGTGTGTGAAAGCCGTCCTTCACCTAGCTTGTTGGGAACACAAAGATTCTTTTCAGTTGCAAACTCCATTCCATACATATATATGGGGAGGTAGAAGCTCCAACTCGGTTTTACAGTGAAAACTGCAGGAACTTCAAACCGGCACTAGGAAACAGACTGGAAAGCAGAGAAAAAGTGTCTCCTGCAACCCGTTCCCTTGGTGCTAGATCAAAGAACGTCTCTCCACTTGCTCAGTTCTGAGAGATAAGTGTGTGTGAAAGAAGTCCTTCACCTAGCTTGTTGGGAACACAAAGTTTCTTTTCAGTTGCAAACTCCATTCCATACTTATCTATGGGGAGGTACTAGCTACAACTCGGTTTGACAGTGAAAACTGCAGGAACTTCAAACCGGCACTAGGAAACAGACTGAGAAAGCAGAGAAAAAGTGTCTCCTGCAAACCGTTCCTTTGGTGCAAGATGAACGAACGTCTCTCCACTTGCTCAGTTCTGAGAGATAAGTGTGTGTGAAAGCCGTCCTTCACCTAGCTTGTTGGGAACACAAACTTTCTTTTCAGTTGCCAACTCCATTCCATACTTATATATGGGGAGGTACTAGCTCCAACTCGGTTTTACAGTGAAAACTGCAGGAACTTCAAACCGGCACTAGGAAACAGACTGAGAAAGCAGTGAAAAAGTGTCTCCTGCAACCCGTTCCCTTGGTGCTAGATGAACGAACGTCTCTCCACTTGCTCAGTTCTGAGAGATAGGTGTGTGTGAAAGCCGTCCTTCACCTAGCTTGTTGGGAACACAAAGTTTCTTTTCAGTTGCAAACTCCATTCCATACATATATATGGGGAGGTAGAGCTCCAACTCGGTTTTACAGTGAAAACTGCAGTAACTTCAAACCGGCACTAGGAAAAAGACTGAGAAAGTAGAGAAAAGTGTCTCCTGCAACCCGTTCCCTTGGTGCTAGATGAACGAACGTCTCTCCACTTGCTCAGTTCTGAGAGATAGATGTGTCTGAAAGCCATCCTTCACCTAGCTTGTTGGGAACACAAAGTTTCTTTTCAGTTGCAAACTCCATTCCATACATATATATGGGGAGGTAGCAGCTCCAACTCGCTTTTACAGTGAAAACTGCAGGAACTTCAACCCGGCACTAGGAAACAGACTGAAAAAGCAGAGAAAAAGTGTCTCCTGCAACCGGTTCCCTTGGTGCTAGATGAACGAACGTCTCTCCACTTGCTCAGTTCTGAAGATAGGTGTGTGTGAAAGCCGTCCTTCACCTAGCTTGTTGGGAACACAAAGTTTCTTTTCAGTTGCAAACTCCATTCCATACATATATATGGGGAGGTACTAGCTCCAACTCGGTTTTACAGTGAAAACTGCAGGAACTTCAAACCGGCACTAGGAAACAGACTGAGAAAGCAGAGAAAAAGTGACTCCTGCAACCGGTTCCCTTGGTGCAAGATGAACGAACGTCTCTCCACTTGCTCAGTTCTGAAGATAGGTGTGTGTGAAAGCCGTCCTTCACCTAGCTTGTTGGGAATACAAAGTTTCTTTTCAGTTGCAAACTCCATTCCATACATATATATGGGGAGGTACTAGCTCCAACTCGGTTTTACAGTGAAAACTGCAGGAACTTCTAACCGGCACTAGGAAACAGACTGAGAAAGCACAGAAAAAGTGTCTCCTGCAACCCGTTCCCTTGGTGCTAGATGAACGAAAGTCTCTCCACTTGCTCAGTTCTGAGAGATAGGTGTGTGTGAAAGCCGTCCTTCACCTAGCTTGTTGGGAACACAAAGTTTCTTTTCAGTTGCAAACTCCATTCCATACATATATATGGGGAGGTAAAAGCTCCAACTCGGTTTTACAGTGAAAACTGCCAGAACTTCAAACCGGCACTAGGAAACAGACTGAGAAAGCAGAGAAAAAGTGTCTCCTGCAACCGGTTCCCTTGGTGCTAGATGAACGAACTTCTCTCCACTTGCTCAGTTCTGAAGATAGGTGTGTGTGAAAGCCGTCCTTCACCTAATTTGTTGGGAACACAAAGTTTCTTTTCAGTTGCAAACTCCATTCCATACATATATATGGGGAGGTAGAAGCTCCAACTCGGTTTTACAGTGAAAACTGCAGGAACTTCAAACCGGCACTAGGAAACAGACTGAGGAAGCAGAGAAAAAGTGTCTCCTGCAACCCGTTCCCATGGTTCTAGATGAAAGAACGTCTCTCCACTTGCTCAGTTCTTAGAGATAATTGTGTGTGAAAGCCGTCCTTCACCTAGCTTGTTGGGAACACAAAGTTTCTTTTCAGTTGCAAACTCCATTCCATACTTATATATGGGGAGGTACTAGCTACAACTCGGTTTGACAGTGAAAACTGCAGGAACTTTAAACCGGCACTAGGAAACAGACTGAGAAAGCAGAGAAAAAGTGTCTCCTGCAAACCGTTCCCTTGGTGCAAGATGAACGAACGTCTCTCCACTTGCTAAGTTCTGAGAGATAAGTGTGTGTGAAAGCCGTCCTTCACCTAGAATGTTGGGAACACAAAGTTTCTTTTCAGTTGCAAACTCTGATCCATACATATATATGGGGAGGTACAAGCTCCAACTCGGTTTTACAGTGAAAACTGCAGGAACTTCAAACCGGCACTAGGAAAGAGACTGAGAAGCAGAGAAAAAGTGTCTCCTGCATCCGGTTCCCTTGGTGCTAGATGAATGAACGTCTCTCCACTTGCTAAGTTCTGAGAGAAAATTGTGTGTGAAAGCCATCCTTCACCTAGCTTGTTGGGAACACAAAGTTTCTTTTAAGTTGCAAACTCCATTCCATACATATATATGGGGAGGTACTAGCTCCAACTCGGTTTTACAGTGAAAACTGCAGGAACTTCAAACCGGCACTAGGAAACAGACTGAGAAAGCAGAGAAAAAGTGTCTCCAGCAACCCGTTCCCTTGGTGCTAGATGAACGAACGTCTCACCACTTGCTCAGTTCCGAGAGATTAGTGTGTGTGAAAGCCGTCCTTCACCTAGCTTGTTGGGAACACAAACTTTCTTTTCAGTTGCAAACTCCATTCCATACTTATATATGGGGAGGTACTAGATCAAACTCGGTTTTACAGTGAAAACTGCAGGAACTTCAACCCGGCACTAGGAAACAGACTGAGGAAGCAGAGAAAAAGTGTCTCCTGCAACCCGTTCCCTTGGTGCTAGATGAACGAAAGTCTCTCCACTTGATCAGTTCTGAGAGATAGGTGTGTGTGAAAGCCGACCTTCACCTAGCTTGTTGGGAACACAAAGTTTCTTTTCAGTTGCCAACTCCATTCCATACTTACATATGGGGAGGTAGAAGCTCCAACTCGGTTTTACAGTGAAAACTTCAGTAACTTCAAACCGGCACTAGGAAAAAGACTGAGAATGCAGAGAAAAAGTGTCTCCTGCAACCCGTTCCCTTGGTGCTAGATGAACGAACGTCTCTCCACTTACTCAGTTCTGAGAGATAGGTGTGTCTGAAAGCCATCCTTCACCTAGCTTGTTGGGAACACAAAGTTTCTTTTCAGTTGCAAACTCCATTCCATACATATATATGGGGAGGTAGAAGCTCCAACTCGCTTTTACAGTGAAAACTGCAGGAACTTCAACCCGGCACTAGGAAACAGACTGAGAAAGCAGAGAAAAAGTGTCTCCTGCAACCGGTTCCCTTGGTGCTAGATGAACGAACGTCTCTCCACTTGCTCAGTTCTGAGAGATAGGTGTGTGTGAAAGCCGTCCTTCACCTAGCTTTTTGGGAACACAAAGTTTCTTTTCAGTTGCAAACTCCATTCCATACATACATATGGGGAGGTAGAAGCTCCAACTCGGTTTTACAGTGAAAACTGCAGTAACTTCAAACCGGCACTAGGAAAAAGTCTGAGAATGCAGAGAAAAAGTGTCTCCTGCAAACCGTTCCCTTGGTGCTAGATGAATGAACGTCTCTCCACTTGCTCAGTTCTGAGAGATAGGTGTGTCTGAAAGCCAAACTTCACCTAGCTTGTTGGGAACACAAAGTTTCTTTTCAGTTGCAAACTCCATTCCATACATATATATGGGGAGGTAGAAGCTCCAACTCGCTTTTACAGTGAAAACTGCAGGAACTTCAACCCGGCACTAGGAAACAGACTGAGAAAGCAGAGAAAAAGTGTCTCCTGCAACCGGTTCCCTTGGTGCTAGATGAACGAACGTCTCTCCACTTGCTCAGTTCTGAGAGATAGTTGTGTGTGAAAGCCGTCCTTCACCTAGCTTGTTGGGAACACAAAGTTTCTTTTCAGGTGCAAACTCCATTCCATTCAAATATATGGGGAGGTAGAAGCTCCAACTCGGTTTTACAGTGAAAACTGCAGGAACTTCAAACCGGCACTAGGAAACAGACTGAGAAAGCAGAGAAAATGTGTCCCCTGCAACTCTTTCCCTTGGTGCTAGATGAACGAACGTCTCTCCACTTGCTCAGTTCTGAGAGATAAGTGTGTGTGAAAGCCGTCCTTCACCTAGCTTGTTGGGAACACAAAGTTTCTTTTCAGTTGCAAATTCCATTCCATACATATATATGGGGAGGTAGAAGCTCCAACACGGTTTTACAGTGAAAACTGCAGGAACTTCAAACCGGCTCTAGGAAACAGACTGAGAAAGAAGAGAAAAAGTGTCTCCTGCAACCCTTTCCCTTGGTGCTAGATGAACGAACGTCTCTCCACTTGCTCAGTTCTGAGAGATAAGTGTGTGTGAAAGCGGTCCTTCACATAGCTTGTTGGGAACACAAAGTTTCTTTTCAGTTGCAAACTCCATTCCATACATATATATGGGGAGGTACTAACTCCAACTCGGTTTTACAGTGAAAACTGCAGGAACTTCAAACCGGCACTAGGAAACAGACTGAGAAAGCAGAGAAAAAGTGTCACCTGCAACCCGTTCCCTTGGTGCTAGATGAACGAACGTCTCTTCACTTGCTCAGTTCTGAGAGATAAGTGTGTGTGAAAGCCGTCCTTCACCTAGCTTGTTGGGAACACACAGTTTCTTTTCAGTTGCAAACTCCATTCCATACATATATATGGGGAGGTACTACCTCCAACTCGGTTTTACAGTGAAAACTGCAGGAACTTCAACCCGGCACTAGGAAACAGACTGAGGAAGCAGAGAAAAAGTGTCTCCTGCAACCCGTTCCCTTGGTGCTAGATGAACGAAAGTCTCTCCACTTGATCAGTTCTGAGAGATAGGTGTGTGTGAAAGCCGACCTTCACCTAGCTTGTTGGGAACACAAAGTTTCTTTTCAGTTGCCAACTCCATTCCATACTTACATATGGGGAGGTAGAAGCTCCAACTCGGTTTTACAGTGAAAACTTCAGTAACTTCAAACCGGCACTAGGAAAAAGACTGAGAATGCAGAGAAAAAGTGTCTCCTGCAACCCGTTCCCTTGGTGCTAGATGAACGAACGTCTCTCCACTTGCTCAGTTCTGAGAGATAGGTGTGTCTGAAAGCCATCCTTCACCTAGCTTGTTGGGAACACAAAGTTTCTTTTCAGTTGCAAACTCCATTCCATACATATATATGGGGAGGTAGAAGCTCCAACTCGCTTTTACAGTGAAAACTGCAGGAACTTCAACCCGGCACTAGGAAACAGACTGAGAAAGCAGAGAAAAAGTGTCTCCTGCAACCGGTTCCCTTGGTGCTAGATGAACGAACGTCTCTCCACTTGCTCAGTTCTGAGAGATAGGTGTGTGTGAAAGCCGTCCTTCACCTAGCTTTTTGGGAACACAAAGTTTCTTTTCAGTTGCAAACTCCATTCCATACATACATATGGGGAGGTAGAAGCTCCAACTCGGTTTTACAGTGAAAACTGCAGTAACTTCAAACCGGCACTAGGAAAAAGTCTGAGAATGCAGAGAAAAAGTGTCTCCTGCAAACCGTTCCCTTGGTGCTAGATGAACGAACGTCTCTCCACTTGCTCAGTTCTGAGAGATAGGTGTGTCTGAAAGCCAACCTTCACCTAGCTTGTTGGGAACACAAAGTTTCTTTTCAGTTGCAAACTCCATTCCATACATATATATGGGGAGGTAGAAGCTCCAACTCGCTTTTACAGTGAAAACTGCAGGAACTTCAACCCGGCACTAGGAAACAGACTGAGAAAGCAGAGAAAAAGTGTCTCCTGCAACCGGTTCCCTTGGTGCTAGATGAACGAACGTCTCTCCACTTGCTCAGTTCTGAAGATAGTTGTGTGTGAAAGCCGTCCTTCACCTAGCTTGTTGGGAACACAAAGTTTCTTTTCAGTTGCAAACTCCATTCCATACATATATATGGGGAGGTACTAGCTCCAACTCGATTTTACAGTGAAAACTGCAAGAACTTCAAACCGGCACTAGGAAACAGACTGAGAAAGCAGAGAAAAAGTGTCTCCTGCAACCCGTTCCCTTGGTGCTAGATGAACGAACGTCTCTCCACTTGCTCAGTTCTGAGAGATAGTTGTGTGTGAAAGCCGTCCTTCACCTAGCTTGTTGGGAACACAAAGTTTCTTTTCAGGTGCAAACTCCATTCCATTCAAATATATGGGGAGGTAGAAGCTCCAACTCGGTTTTACAGTGAAAACTGCAGGAACTTCAAACCGGCACTAGGAAACAGACTGAGAAAGCAGAGAAAAAGTGTCCCCTGCAACCCTTTCCCTTGGTGCTAGATGAACGAACGTCTCTCCACTTGCTCAGTTCTGAGAGATAAGTGTGTGTGAAAGCCGTCCTTCACCTAGCTTGTTGGGAACACAAAGTTTCTTTTCAGTTGCAAATTCCATTCCATACATATATATGGGGAGGTAGAAGCTCCAACACGGTTTTACAGTGAAAACTGCAGGAACTTCAAACCGGCTCTAGGAAACAGACTGAGAAAGAAGAGAAAAAGTGTCTCCTGCAACCCTTTCCCTTGGTGCTAGATGAACGAACGTCTCTCCACTTGCTCAGTTCTGAGAGATAAGTGTGTGTGAAAGCGGTCCTTCACCTAGCTTGTTGGGAACACAAAGTTTCTTTTCAGTTGCAAACTCCATTCATTACATATATATGGGGAGGTACTAACTCCAACTCGGTTTTACAGTGAAAACTGCAGGAACTTCAAACCGGCACTAGGAAACAGACTGAGAAAGCAGAGAAAAAGTGTCACCTGCAACCCGTTCCCTTGGTGCTAGATGAACGAACGTCTCTTCACTTGCTCAGTTCTGAGAGATAAGTGTATGTGAAAGCCGTCCTTCACCTAGCTTGTTGGGAACACACAGTTTCTTTTCAGTTGCAAACTCCATTCCATACATATATATGGGGAGGTACTACCTCCAACTCGGTTTTACAGTGAAAACTGCAGGAACTTCAAACTGGCACTAGGAAACAGACTGAGAAAGCAGAGAAAAAGTGTCTCCTGCAACCCGTTCCCTTGGTGCTAGCTGAACGAACGTCTCTCCACTTGCTGAGTTCTGAGAGATAAGTGTGTGTGAAATCCGTTCTTCACCTAGCTTGTTGGGAACACAAAGTTTCTTTTCAGTTGCAAATTCCATTCCATACATATATATGGGGAGGTAGAAGCTCCAACACGGTTTTACAGTGAAAACTGCAGGAACTTCAAACCGGCACTAGGAAACAGACTGAGAAAGAAGAGAAAAAGTGTCTCCTGCAACCCTTTCCCTTGGTGCTAGATGAACGAACGTCTCTCCATTTGCTCAGTTCTGAGAGATATGTGTGTGTGAAAGCCGTCCTTCACCTAGCTTGTTGGGAACACAAAGTTTCTTTTCAGTTGCAAACTCCATTCCATACATATATATGGGGAGGTTCTAGCTCCAACTCGGTTTTACAGTGAAAACTGCAGGAACTTTAAACCGGCACTAGGAAACAGACTGAGAAAGCAGAGAAAAAGTGTCACCTGCAACCCGTTCCCTTGGTGCTAGATGAACGAACGTCTCTTCACTTGCTCAGTTCTGAGGGATAAGTGTGTGTGAAAGCCGTCCTTCACCTAGCTTGTTGGGAACACACAGTTTCTTTTCAGTTGCAAACTCCATTCCATACATATATATGGGGAGGTAGAAGCTCCAACTCGGTTTTACAGTGAAAACTGCAGGAACTTCAAACCGGCACTAGGAAACAGACTGAGAAAGCAGAGAAAAAGTGTCTCCTGCAACCCGTTCCCTTGGTGCTAGATGAACGAACGTCTCTCCACTTGCTCAGTTCTGAGAGATAGGTGTGTATGAAAGCCGTCCTTCACCTAGCTTGTTGGGAACACAAAGTTTCTTTTCAGTTGCAAACTCCATTCCACACATATATATGGGGAGGTAGAAGCTCCAACTCGCTTTTACAGTGAAAACTCCCGGAACTTCAACCTGGCACTAGGAAACAGACTGAGAAAGCAGAGAAAAAGTGTCTGCTACTACCGGTTCCCTTGGTGCTAGATGAACGAACGTCTCTCCACTTGCTCAGTTCTGAGAGATAGGTTTGTGTGAAAGCCGTCCTTCACCTAGCTTGTTGGGAACACAAAGTTTCTTTTCAGTTGCAAACTCCATTCCATACATATATATGGGGAGGTACAAGCTCCAACTCGGTTTTACAGTGAAAACTGCAGGAACTTCAAACCGGCACTAGGAAACAGACTGAGAAAGCAGAGAAAAAGTGTCTCCTGCAACCCGTTCCCTTGGTGCTAGATGAACGAACTTCTCTCCACTTGCTCAGTTCTGAGAGTTACTTGTGTGTGAAAGCCGAACTTCAACTAGCTTGTTGGGAACACAAAGTTTCTTTTCAGTTGCAAACTCCATTCCATACATATATATGGGGAGGTAGAAGCTCCAACTCGCTTTTACAGTGAAAACTGCAGGAACTTCAAACCGGCACTAGGAAACAGACTGAGAAAGCAGAGAAAAAGTGTCTCCTGCAACCCGTTCCCTTGGTGCTAGATGAACGAACCTCTCTCCACTTGCTCAGTTCTGAGAGATAAGTGTGTGTGAAAGCCGTCCTTCACCTAGCTTGTTGGGAACACAAAGTTTCTTTTCAGTTGCAAACTCCATTCCATACATATATATGGGGAGGTAGAAGCTCCAACTCGGTTTTACAGTGAAAACTGCAGGCACTTCAAACCGGCACTAGGAAACAGACTGAGAAAGCAGAGAAAAAGTGTCTCCTGCAACCCGTTCAATTGGTGCTAGATGAACGATCGTCTCTCCACTTGCTGAGTTCTGAGAGATCATTGTGTGTGAAAGCCGTCCTTCACCTTGCTTGTTGGGAACACAAAGTTTCTTTTCAGTTGCAAATTCCATTCCATACATATATATGGGGAGGTATAAGCTCCAACACGGTTTTACAGTGAAAACTGCAGGAACTTCAAACCGGCACTAGGAAACAGACTGAGAAAGAAGAGAAAAAGTGTCTCCTGCAACCCGTTCCTTTGGTGCTAGATGAACGAACGTCTCTCCACTTGCTCAGTTCTGATAGATAGGTGTGTGTGAAAGCCGTCCTTCTCCTAGCTTGTTGGGAACACAAAGTTTCTTTTCAGTTGCAAACTCCATTCCATACATATATATGGGGAGGTATAAGCTCCAACTCGCTTTTACAGTGAAAACTGCCGGAACTTCAACACGGCACTAGGAAACAGACTGAGAAAGCAGAGAAAAAGTGTCTCCTGCAAACGGTTCCCTTGGTGCTAGATGAACGAACGTCTCTCCACTTGCTCAGTTCTGAAGATAGGTGTGTGTGAAAGCCGTCCTTCACCTAGCTTGTTGGGAACACAAAGTTTCTTTTCAGTTGCAAACTCCATTCCATACATATATATGGGGAGGTACTAGCTCCAACTCGGTTTTACAGTGAAAACTGCAGGAACTTCAAACCGGCACTAGGAAACAGACTGAGAAAGCAGAGAAAAAGTGTCTCCTGCAACCGGTTCCCTTGGTGCTAGATGAACGAACGTCTCTCCACTTGCTCAGTTCTGAACATAGGTGTGTGTGAAAGCCGTCCTTCACCTAGCTTGTTGGGAACACAAAGTTTCTTTTCAGTTGCAAACTCCATTCCATACATATATATGGGGAGGTACTAGCTCCAACTCGGTTTTACAGTGAAAACTGCAGGAACTTCTAACCGGCACTAGGAAACAGACTGAGAAAGCAGAGAAAAAGTGTCTCCTGCAACCGGTTCCCTTGGTGCTAGATGAACGAACGTCTCTCCACTTGCTCAGTTCTGAGAGATAGGTGTGTGTGAAAGCCGTCCTTCACCTAGCTTGTTGGGAACACAAAGTTTCTTTTCAGTTGCAAACTCCATTCCATACATATATATGGGGAGGTTGAAGCTCCAACTCGGTTTTACACTGAAAACTGCAGGAACTTCAAACCGGCACTAGGAAACAGACTGAGAAAGCAGAGAAAAAGTGTCTCCTGCAACCCGTTCCCTTGGTGCTAGATGAAAGAACGTCTCTCCACTTGCTCAGTTCTGAGAGATAAGTGTGTGTGAAAGAAGTCCTTCACCTAGCTTGTTGGGAACACAAAGTTTCTTTTCAGTTGCAAACTCCATTCCATACTTATATATGGGGAGGTACTAGCTACAACTCGGTTTGACAGTGAAAACTGCAGGAACTTTAAACCGGCACTAGGAAACAGACTGAGAAAGCAGAGAAAAAGTGTCTCCTGCAAACCGTTCCCTTGGTGCAAGATGAACGAACGTCTCTCCACTTGCTCAGTTCTGAGAGATAAGTGTGTGTGAAAGCCGTCCTTCACCTAGCTTGTTGGGAACACAAACTTTCTTTTCAGTTGCAAACTCCATTCCATACTTATATATGGGGAGGTACTAGCTCCAACTCGGTTTTACAGTGAAAACTGCAGGAACTTCAAACCGGCACTAGGAAACAGACTGAGAAAGCAGAGAAAAAGTGTCTCCTGCAACCCGTTCCCTTGGTGCTAAATGAACGAACGTCTCTCCACTTGCTCAGTTCTGAGAGATAGGTGTGTGTGAAAGCCGTCCTTCACCTAGCTTGTTGGGAACACACAGTTTCTTTTCAGTTGCAAACTCCATTCCATACATACATATGGGGAGGTAGAATCTCCAACTCGGTTTTACAGTGAAAACTGCAGTAACTTCAAACCGGCACTAGGAAAAAGACTGAGAAAGCAGAGAAAAAGTGTCTCCTGCAACCCGTTCCCTTGGTGCTAGATGAACGAACGTCTCTCCACTTGCTCAGTTCTGAGAGATAGATGTGTCTGAAAGCCATACTTCACCTAGCTTGTTGGGAACACAAAGTTTCTTTTCAGTTGCAAACTCCATTCCATACATATATATGGGGAGGTACTAGCTCCAACTCGGTTTTACAGTGAAAACTGCAGGAACTTCAAACCGGTACTAGGAAACAGACTGAGAAAGCAGAGAAAAAGTGACTCCTGCAACCGGTTCCCTTGGTGCAAGATGAACGAACGTCTCTCAACTTGCTCAGTTCTGAAGATAGGTGTGTGTGAAAGCCGTCCTTCACCTAGCTTGTTGGGAACACAAAGTTTCTTTTCAGTTGAAAACTCCATTCCATACATATATATGGGGAGGTACTAGCTCCAACTCGGTTTTACAGTGAAAACTGCAGGAACTTCAAACCGGCACTAGGAAACAGACTGAGAAAGCAGAGAAAAAGTGACTCCTGCAACCGGTTCCCTTGGTGCAAGATGAACGAACGTCTCTCCACTTGCTCAGTTCTGAAGATAGGTGTGTGTGAAAGCCGTCCTTCACTTAGCTTGTTGGGAACACAAAGTTTCTTTTCAGTTGCAAACTCCATTCCATACATATATATGGGGAGGTACTAGCTCCAACTCGGTTTTACAGTGAAAACTGCAGGAACTTCTAACCGGCACTAGGAAACAGACTGAGAAAGCAGAGAAAAAGTGTCTCCTGCAACCCGTTCCCTTGGTGCTAGATGAACGAACGTCTCTCCACTTGCTCAGTTCTGAGAGATAGGTGTGTGTGAAAGCCGTCATTCAACTAGCTTGTTGGGAACACAAAGTTTCTTTTCAGTTGCAAACTCCATTCCATACATATATATGGGGAGGTAGAAGCTCCAACTCGGTTTTACAGTGAAAACTGCCGGAACTTCAAACCGGCACTAGGAAACAGACTGAGAAAACAGACAAAAAGTGTCTCCTGCAACCGGTTCCCTTGGTGCTAGATGAACGAACTTCTCTCCACTTGCTCAGTTCTGAAGATAGGTGTGTGTGAAACCCGTCCTTCACCTAGCTTGTTGGGAACACAAAGTTTCTTTTCAGTTGCAAACTCCATTCCATACATATATATGGGGAGGTAGAAGCTCCAACTCGGTTTTACAGTGAAAACTGCAGGAACTTCAAACCGGCACTAGGAAACAGACTGAGAAAGCAGAGAAAAAGTGTCTCCTGCAACCCGTTCCCATGGTGCTAGATGAAAGAACGTCTCTCCACTTGCTCAGTTCTGAGAGATAATTGTGTGTGAAAGCCGTCCTTCACCTAGCTTGTTGGGAACACAAAGTTTCTTTTCAGTTGCAAACTCCATTCCATACTTATATATGGGGAGGTACTAGCTACAACACGGTTTGACAGTGAAAACTGCAGGAACTTTAAACCGGCACTAGGAAACAGACTGAGAAAGCAGAGAAAAAGTGTCTCCTGCAAACCGTTCCCTTGGTGCAAGATGAACGAACGTCTCTCCACTTGCCCAGTTCTGAGAGATAAGTGTGTGTGAAAGCCGTCCTTCACCTAGAATGTTGGGAACACAAAGTTTCTTTTCAGTTGCAAACTCTGATCCATACATATATATGGGGAGGTACAAGCTCCAACTCAGTTTTACAGTGAAAACTGCAGGAACTTCAAACCGGCACTAGGAAACAGACTGAGAAAGCCGAGGAAAAGTGTCTCCTGCAACCCGTTCCCTTGGTGCTAGATGAACGAACGTCTCACCACTTGCTCAGTTCCGAGAGATTAGTGTGTGTGAAAGCCGTCCTTCACCTAGCTTGTTGGGAACACAAACTTTCTTTTCAGTTGCAAACTCCATTCCATACTTATATATGGGGAGGTACTAGATCAAACTCGGTTTTACAGTGAAAACTGCAGGAACTTCAAACCGGCACTAGGAAACAGACTGAGAAAGCAGAGAAAAAGTGTCTCCTGCAACACGTTCCCTTGGTGCTAGATGAACGAACGTCTCTCCACTTGCTCAGTTCTGAGAGATAGGTTTGTGTGAAAGCCGCCCTTCACCTAGCTTGTTGGGAACACAAAGTTTCTTTTCAGTTGCAAACTCCATTCCATACATACATATGGGGAGGTAGAAGCTCCAACTCGGTTTTACAGTGAAAACTGCAGTAACTTCAAACCGGCACTAGGAAAAAGACTGAGAATGCAGAGAAAAAGTGTCTCCTGCAACCCGTTCCCTTGGTGCTAGATGAACGAACGTCTCTCCACTTGCTCAGTTCTGAGAGATAGGTGTGTCTGAAAGCCATCCTTCACCTAGCTTGTTGGGAACACAAAGTTTCTTTTCAGTTGCAAACTCCATTCCATAAATATATATGCGGAGGTAGAAGCTCCAACTCGCTTTTACAGTGAAAACTGCAGGAACTTCAACCCGGCACTAGGAAACAGACTGAGAAAGCAGAGAAAAAGTGTCTCCTGCAAACGGTTCCCTTGGTGCTAGATGAACGAACGTCTCTCCACTTGCTCAGTTCTGAGAGATAGGTGTGTGTGAAAGCCGTCCTTCACCTAGCTTTTTGGGAACACAAAGTTTCTTTTCAGTTGCAAACTCCATTCCATACATACATATGGGGAGGTAGAAGCTCCAACTCGGTTTTACAGTGAAAACTGCAGGAACTTCAAACCGGCACTAGGAAAAAGACTGAGAATGCAGAGAAAAAGTGTCTCCTGCAACCCGTTCCCTTGGTGCTAGATGAACGAACGTCTCTCCACTTGCTCAGTTCTGAGAGATAGGTGTGTCTGAAAGCCATTCTTCACCTAGCTTGTTGGGAACACAAAGTTTCTTTTCAGTTGCAAACTCCATTCCATACATATATATGGGGAGGTATAAGCTCCAACTCGCTTTTACAGTGAAAACTGCAGGAACTTCAACCCGGCACTAGGAAACAGACTGAGAAAGCAGAGAAAAAGTGTCTCCTGCAACCGGTTCCCTTGGTGCTAGATGAACGAACGTCTCTCCACTTGCTCAGTTCTGAGAGATAGGTGTGTGTGAAAGCCGTCCTTCACCTATCTTGTTGGGAACACAAAGTTTCTTTTCAGGTGCAAATTCCATTCCATTCTAATATATGGGTAGGTAGAAGCTCCAACTCGGTTTTACAGTGAAAACTGCAGGAACATCAAACCGGCACTAGGAAACAGACTGAGAAAGCAGAGAAAAAGTGTCTCCTGCAAACCGTTCACTTGGTGCTAGATGAACGAACGTCTCTCCACTTGCTCAGTTCTGAGAGATAAGTGTGTGTGAAATCCGTCCTTCACCTAGCTTGTTGGGAACACAAAGTTTCTTTTCAGTTGCAAATTCCATTCCATACATATATATGGGGAGGTAGAAGCTCCAACACGGTTTTACAGAGAAAACTGCAGGAACTTCAAACCGGCACTAGGAAACAGACTGAGAAAGAATAGAAAAAGTGTCTCCGGCAACCCTTTCCCTTGGTGCTAGATGAACGAACGTCTCTCCACTTGCTCAGTTCTGAGAGATAAGTGTGTGTGAAAGCCGTCCTTCACCTAGCTTGTTGGGAACACAAAGTTTCTTTTCAGTTGCAAACCCCATTCCATACATATATATGGGGAGGTACTAGCTCCAACTCGGTTTTACAGTGAAAACTGCAGGAACTTCAAACCGGCACTAGGAAACAGACTGAGAAAGCAGAGAAAAAGTGTCACCTGCAACCCGTTCCCTTGGTGCTAGATGAACGAACGTCTCTTCACTTGCTCAGTTCTGAGAGATAAGTGTGTGTGAAAGCCGTCCTTCACCTAGCTTGTTGGGAACACACAGTTTCTTTTCAGTTGCAAACTCCATTCCATACATATATATGGGGAGGTACTAGCTCCAACTCGGTTTTACAGTGAAAACTGCAGGAACTTCAAACCGGCACTAGGAAACAGACTGAGAAAGAAGAGAAAAAGTGTCTCCTGCAACCCTTTCCCTTGGTGCTAGATGAACGAACGTCTCTCCACTTGCTCAGTTCTGAGAGATATGTGTGTGTGAAAGCCATTCTTCACCTAGCTTGTTGGGAACACAAAGTTTCTTTTCAGTTGCAAACTCCATTCCATACATATATATGGGGAGGTACTAGCTCCAACTCGGTTTTACAGTGAAAACTGCAGGAACTTCAAACCGGCACTAGGAAACAGACTGAGAAAGCAGAGAAAAAGTGTCAACTGCAACCCGTTCCCTTGGTGCTAGATGAACGAACGTCTCTTCACTTGCTCAGTTCTGAGAGATAAGTGTGTGTGAAAGCCGTCCTTCACCTAGCTGGTTGGGAACACACAGTTTCTTTTCAGTTGCAAACTACATTCCATACATATATATGGGGAGGTACTAGCTCCAACTCGGTTTTACAGTGAAAACTGCAGGAACTTCAAACTGGCACTAGGAAACAGACTGAGAAAGCAGAGAAAAAGTGTCTCCTGCAACCCGTTCCCTTGGTTCTAGATGAACGAACGTCTCTCCACTTGCTCAGTTCTGAGAGATAAGTGTGTGTGAAAGCCGTCCTTCACCTAGCTTGTTGGGAACACAAAGTTTCTTTTCAGTTGCAAACTCCATTCCATACATATATATGGGGAGGTACTAGCTCCAACTCGGTTTTACAGTGAAAACTGCAGGAACTTCAAACGGGCACTAGGAAACAGACTGAGAAAGCAGAGAAAAAGTGTCTCCTGCAACCCGTTCCCTTGGTGCTAGATGAAAGAACGTCTCTCCACTTGCTCAGTTCTGAGAGATAAGTGTGTGTGAAAGCCGTCCTTCACCTAGCTTGTTGGGAACACAAAGTTTCTTTACAGTTGCAAACTCCATTCCATACTTATATATGGGGAGGTACTAGCTACAACTCGGTTTGACAGTGAAAACTGCAGGAATTTTAAACCGGCACTAGGAAACAGACTGAGAAAGCAGAGAAAAAGTGTCTCCTGCAAACCGTTCCCTTGGTGCTAGATGAACGAACGTCTCTCCACTTGCTCAGTTCTGAGAGATAAGTGTGTGTGAAAGCCGTCCTTCACCTAGCTTGTTGGGAACACAAAGTTTCTTTTCAGTTGCTAACTCCATTCCATACATATATATGGGGAGGTATAAGCTCCAACTCGCTTTTACAGTGAAAACTGCAGGAACTTCAACCCGGCACTAGGAAACAGACTGAGAAAGCAGAGAAAAAGTGTCTCCTGCAACCGGTTCCCTTGGTGCTAGATGAACGAACGTCTCTCCACTTGCTCAGTTCTGAGAGATAGGTGTGTGTGAAAGCCGTCCTTCACCTATCTTGTTGGGAACACAAAGTTTCTTTTCAGGTGCAAATTCCATTCCATTCTAATATATGGGTAGGTAGAAGCTCCAACTCGGTTTTACAGTGAAAACTGCAGGAACATCAAACCGGCACTAGGAAACAGACTGAGAAAGCAGAGAAAAAGTGTCT
This sequence comes from Camelus bactrianus, assembly GCF_048773025.1. Lineage (NCBI taxonomy): Eukaryota > Metazoa > Chordata > Mammalia > Artiodactyla > Camelidae > Camelus > Camelus bactrianus. The sequence continues at coordinate 134,938,938 of NC_133539.1, read as the reverse complement.
CCTGCAAACCGTTCACTTGGTGCTAGATGAACGAACGTCTCTCCACTTGCTCAGTTCTGAGAGATAAGTGTGTGTGAAATCCGTCCTTCACCTAGCTTGTTGGGAACACAAAGTTTCTTTTCAGTTGCAAATTCCATTCCATACATATATATGGGGAGGTAGAAGCTCCAACACGGTTTTACAGAGAAAACTGCAGGAACTTCAAACCGGCACTAGGAAACAGACTGAGAAAGAATAGAAAAAGTGTCTCCGGCAACCCTTTCCCTTGGTGCTAGATGAACGAACGTCTCTCCACTTGCTCAGTTCTGAGAGATAAGTGTGTGTGAAAGCCGTCCTTCACCTAGCTTGTTGGGAACACAAAGTTTCTTTTCAGTTGCAAACTCCATTCCATACATATATATGGGGAGGTACTAGCTCCAACTCGGTTTTACAGTGAAAACTGCAGGAACTTCAAACCGGCACTAGGAAACAGACTGAGAAAGCAGAGAAAAAGTGTCACCTGCAACCCGTTCCATTGGTGCTAGATGAACGAACGTCTCTTCACTTGCTCAGTTCTGAGAGATAAGTGTGTGTGAAAGCCGTCCTTCACCTAGCTTGTTGGGAACACACAGTTTCTTTTCAGTTGCAAACTCCATTCCATACATATATATGGGGAGGTACTAGCTCCAACTCGGTTTTACAGTGAAAACTGCAGGAACTTCAAACTGGCACTAGGAAACAGACTGAGAAAGAAGAGAAAAAGTGTCTCCTGCAACCCGTTCCCTTGGTGCTAGCTGAACGAACGTCTCTCCACTTACTGAGTTCTGAGAGATAAGTGTGTGTGAAATCCGTCCTTCACCTAGCTTGTTGGGAACACAAAGTTTCTTTTCAGTTGCAAATTCCATTCCATACATATATATGGGGAGGTAGAAGCTCCAACTCGGTTTTACAGTGAAAACTGCAGGAACTTCAAACCGGCACTAGGAAACAGACTGAGAAAGAAGAGAAAAAGTGTCTCCTGCAACCCTTTCCCTTGGTGCTAGATGAACGAACGTCTCTCCACTTGCTCAGTTCTGAGAGATATGTGTGTGTGAAAGCCATTCTTCACCTAGCTTGTTGGGAACACAAAGTTTCTTTTCAGTTGCAAACTCCATTCCATACATATATATGGGGAGGTACTAGCTCCAACTCGGTTTTACAGTGAAAACTGCAGGAACTTCAAACCGGCACTAGGAAACAGACTCAGAAAGCAGAGAAAAAGTGTCAACTGCAACCCGTTCCCTTGGTGCTAGATGAACGAACGTCTCTTCACTTGCTCAGTTCTGAGAGATAAGTGTGTGTGAAAGCCGTCCTTCACCTAGCTGGTTGGGAACACACAGTTTCTTTTCAGTTGCAAACTACATTCCATACATATATATGGGGAGGTACTAGCTCCAACTCGGTTTTACAGTGAAAACTGCAGTAACTTCAAACCGGCACTAGGAAACAAACTGAGAAAGCAGAGAAAAAGTGTCTCCTGCAACCCGTTCCCTTGGTGCTAGATGAACGAACGTCTCTCCACTTGCTCAGTTCTGAGAGATAGGTGTGTCTGAAAGCCGTACTTCACCTAGCTTGTTGGGAACACAAAGTTTCTTTTCAGTTGCAAACTCCATTCCATACATATATATGGGGAGGTAGAAGCTCCAACTCGCTTTTACAGTGAAAACTGCAGGAACTTCAACCCGGCACTAGGAAACAGACTGAGAAAGCAGAGAAAAAGTGTCTCCTGCAACCGGTTCCCTTGGTGCTAGATGAACGACGTCTATCCACTTGCTCAGTTCTGAAGATAGGTGTGTGTGAAAGCCGTCTTTCACCTAGCTTGTTGGGAACACAAAGTTTCTTTTCAGTTGCAAACTACATTTCAGATATATATGGGGAGGTACTAGCTCCAACTCGGTTTTACAGTGAAAACTGCAGGAACTTCAAACCGGCACTAGGAAACAGACTGAGAAAGCAGAGAAAAAGTGCCTCCTGCAACCCGTTCCCTTGGTGCTAGATTAACGAACGTCTCTCCACTTGCTCAGTTCTGAGAGATAAGTGTGTGTGAAAGCCGTCCTTCACCTAGCTTGTTGGGAACACATAGATTCTTTTCAGTTGCAAACTCCATTCCATACATATATATGGGGAGGTACTAGCTCCAACTCGGTTTTACAGTGAAAACTGCAGGTACTTCAAACCGGCACTAGGAAACAGACTGAGAAAGCAGAGAAAAAGTGTCTCCTGCAACCCGTTCCCTTGGTGCTAGATGAACGAACGTCTCTCCACTTGCTCAGTTCTGAGAGATAAGTGTGTGTGAAAGCCGACCTTCACCTAGCTTGTTGGGAACACACAGTTTCTTTTCAATTGCAAACACCATTCCATACATATATATGGGGAGGTACTAGCTCCAACACGGTTTTACAGTGAAAACTGCAGGAACTTCAAACCGGCACTAGGAAACAGACTGAGAAAGCAGAGAAAAAGTATCTCCTGCAACCCGTTCCCTTGGTGCTAGCTGAACGAACGTCTCTCCACTTGCTCAGTTCTCAGAGTTAGGTGTGTGTGAAAGCCGTCCTTCACCTAGCTTGTTGGGAACACAAAGTTTCTTTTCAGTTGCAAACTCCATTCCATACATATATATTGGGAGGTACTAGCTCCAACTCGGTTTTACAGTGAAAACTGCAGGAACTTCAAACCGGCACTAGGAAACAGACTGAGAAAGCAGAGAAAAAGTGTCTCCTGCAACCCGTTCCCTTGGTGCTAGATGAACGAACGTCTCTCCACTTGCTCAGTTCTGAGAGATAAGTGTGTGTGAAAGCCGTCCTTCACCTAGCTTGTTGGGAACACAAAGTTTCTTTTCAGTTGCAAATTCCATTCCATACATATATATGGGGAGGTAGAAGCTCCAATTCGGTTTCACAGTGAAAACTGCAGTAACTTCAAACCGGCACTAGGAAACAGACTGAGAAAGCAGAGAAAAAGTGTCTCCTGCAACCCGTTCCCTTGGTGCTAGATGAACGAACGTCTCTCCACTTGCTCAGTTCTGAAGATAGGTGTGTGTGAAAGCCGTCCTTCACCTAGCTTGTTGGGAACACAAAGTTTCTTTTCAGTTGCAAACTCCATTCCATACATATATATGGGGAGGTACTAGCTCCAACTCGGTTTTACAGTGAAAACTGCAGGAACTTCTAACCGGCACTAGGAAACAGACTGAGAAAGCAGAGAAAAAGTGTCTCCTGCAACCCGTTCCCTTGGTGCTAGATGAACGAACGTCTCTCCACTTGCTCAGTTCTGAGAGATAGGTGTGTGTGAAAGCCGTCCTTCACCTAGCTTGTTGGGAACACAAAGTTTCTTTTCAGTTGCAAACTCCATTCCATACATATATATGGGGAGGTAGAAGCTCCAACTCGGTTTTACAGTGAAAACTGCCGGAACTTCAAACCGGCACTAGGAAACAGACTGAGAAAGCAGAGAAAAAGTGTCTCCTGCAACCCTTTCCCTTGGTGCTAGATGAACGAACGTCTCTCCACTTGCTCAGTTCTGAGAGATAAGTGTGTGTGAAATCCGTCCTTCACCTAGCTTGTTGGGAACACAAAGTTTCTTTTCAGTTGCAAATTCCATTCCATACATATATATGGGGAGGTAGAAGCTCCAACTCGGTTTTACAGTGAAAACTGCAGGAACTTCAAACCGGCACTAGGAAACATACTGAGAAAGAAGAGAAAAAGTGTCTCCTGCAACCCTTTCCCTTGGTGCTAGATGAACGAACGTCTCTCCACTTGCTCAGTTCTGAGAGATATGTGTGTGTGAAAGCCATTCTTCACCTAGCTTGTTGGGAACACAAAGTTTCTTTTCAGTTGCAAACTCCATTCCATACATATATATGGGGAGGTACTAGCTCCAACTCGGTTTTACAGTGAAAACTGCAGGAACTTCAAACCGGCACTAGGAAACAGACTGAGAAAGCAGAGAAAAAGTGTCAACTGCAACCCGTTCCCTTGGTGCTAGATGAACGAACGTCTCTTCACTTGCTCAGTTCTGAGAGATAAGTGTGTGTGAAAGCCGTCCTTCACCTAGCTGGTTGGGAACACACAGTTTCTTTTCAGTTGCAAACTACATTCCATACATATATATGGGGAGGTACTAGCTCCAACTCGGTTTTACAGTGAAAACTGCAGTAACTTCAAACCGGCACTAGGAAACAAACTGAGAAAGCAGAGAAAAAGTGTCTCCTGCAACCCGTTCCCTTGGTGCTAGATGAACGAACGTCTCTCCACTTGCTCAGTTCTGAGAGATAGGTGTGTCTGAAAGCCGTACTTCACCTAGCTTGTTGGGAACACAAAGTTTCTTTTCAGTTGCAAACTCCATTCCATACATATATATGGGGAGGTAGAAGCTCCAACTCGCTTTTACAGTGAAAACTGCAGGAACTTCAACCCGGCACTAGGAAACAGACTGAGAAAGCAGAGAAAAAGTGTCTCCTGCAACCGGTTCCCTTGGTGCTAGATGAACGACGTCTATCCACTTGCTCAGTTCTGAAGATAGGTGTGTGTGAAAGCCGTCCTTCACCTAGCTTGTTGGGAACACAAAGTTTCTTTTCAGTTGCAAACTACATTTCAGATATATATGGGGAGGTACTAGCTCCAACTCGGTTTTACAGTGAAAACTGCAGGAACTTCAAACCGGCACTAGGAAACAGACTGAGAAAGCAGAGAAAAAGTGCCTCCTGCAACCCGTTCCCTTGGTGCTAGATTAACGAACGTCTCTCCACTTGCTCGGTTCTGAGAGATAAGTGTGTGTGAAAGCCGTCCTTCACCTAGCTTGTTGGGAACACATAGATTCTTTTCAGTTGCAAACTCCATTCCATACATATATATGGGGAGGTACTAGCTCCAACTCGGTTTTACAGTGAAAACTGCAGGTACTTCAAACCGGCACTAGGAAACAGACTGAGAAAGCAGAGAAAAAGTGTCTCCTGCAACCCGTTCCCTTGGTGCTAGATGAACGAACGTCTCTCCACTTGCTCAGTTCTGAGAGATAAGTGTGTGTGAAAGCCGACCTTCACCTAGCTTGTTGGGAACACACAGTTTCTTTTCAATTGCAAACACCATTCCATACATATATATGGGGAGGTACTAGCTCCAACACGGTTTTACAGTGAAAACTGCAGGAACTTCAAACCGGCACTAGGAAACAGACTGAGAAAGCAGAGAAAAAGTATCTCCTGCAACCCGTTCCCTTGGTGCTAGCTGAACGAACGTCTCTCCACTTGCTCAGTTCTCAGAGTTAGGTGTGTGTGAAAGCCGTCCTTCACCTAGCTTGTTGGGAACACAAAGTTTCTTTTCAGTTGCAAACTCCATTCCATACATATATATTGGGAGGTACTAGCTCCAACTCGGTTTTACAGTGAAAACTGCAGGAACTTCAAACCGGCACTAGGAAACAGACTGAGAAAGCAGAGAAAAAGTGTCTCCTGCAACCCGTTCCCTTGGTGCTAGATGAACGAACGTCTCTCCACTTGCTCAGTTCTGAGAGATAAGTGTGTGTGAAAGCCGTCCTTCACCTAGCTTGTTGGGAACACAAAGTTTCTTTTCAGTTGCAAATTCCATTCCATACATATATATGGGGAGGTAGAAGCTCCAATTCGGTTTCACAGTGAAAACTGCAGTAACTTCAAACCGGCACTAGGAAACAGACTGAGAAAGCAGAGAAAAAGTGTCTCCTGCAACCCGTTCCCTTGGTGCTAGATGAACGAACGTCTCTCCACTTGCTCAGTTCTGAAGATAGGTGTGTGTGAAAGCCGTCCTTCACCTAGCTTGTTGGGAACACAAAGTTTCTTTTCAGTTGCAAACTCCATTCCATACATATATATGGGGAGGTACTAGCTCCAACTCGGTTTTACAGTGAAAACTGCAGGAACTTCTAACCGGCACTAGGAAACAGACTGAGAAAGCAGAGAAAAAGTGTCTCCTGCAACCCGTTCCCTTGGTGCTAGATGAACGAACGTCTCTCCACTTGCTCAGTTCTGAGAGATAGGTGTGTGTGAAAGCCGTCCTTCACCTAGCTTGTTGGGAACACAAAGTTTCTTTTCAGTTGCAAACTCCATTCCATACATATATATGGGGAGGTAGAAGCTCCAACTCGGTTTTACAGTGAAAACTGCCGGAACTTCAAACCGGCACTAGGAAACAGACTGAGAAAGCAGAGAAAAAGTGTCTCCTGCAACCCGTTCCCTTGGTGCTAGATAAACGAACGTCTCACCACTTGCTCAGTTCCGAGAGATTAGTGTGTGTGAAAGCCGTCCTTCACCTAGCTTGTTGGGAACACAAACTTTCTTTTCAGTTGCAAACTCCATTCCATACTTATATATGGGGAGGTACTAGATCAAACTCGGTTTTACAGTGAAAACTGCAGGAACTTCAAACCGGCACTAGGAAACAGACTGAGAAAGCAGAGAAAAAGTGTCTCCTGCAACCCGTTCCCTTGGTGCTAGATGAACGAACGTCTCTCCACTTGCTCAGTTCTGAGAGATAGGTGTGTGTGAAAGCTGTCCTTCACCTAGCTTGTTGGGAACACAAAGTTTCTTTTCAGTTGCAAACTCCATTCCATACATACATATGGGGAGGTAGAAGCTCCAACTCGGTTTTACAGTGAAAACTGCAGTAACTTCATACCGGCACTAGGAAAAAGACTGAGAATGCAGAGAAAAAGTGTCTCCTGCAACCCGTTCCCTTGGTGCTAGATGAACGAACGTCTCTCCACTTGCTCAGTTCTGAGAGATAGGTGTGTCTGAAAGCCATCCTTCACCTAGCTTGTTGGGAAAACAAAGTTTCTTTTCAGTTGCAAACTCCATTCCATACATATATATGGGGAGGTAGAAGCTCCAACTCGCTTTTACAGTGAAAACTGCAGGAACTTCAACCCGGCACTAGGAAACAGACTGAGAAAGAAGAGAAGAAGTGTCTCCTGCAACCGGTTCCCTTGGTGCTAGATGAACAAACGTCTCTCCACTTGCTCAGTTCTGAGAGATAGGTGTGTCTGAAAGCCATCCTTCACCTAGCTTGTTGGGAACACAAAGTTTCTTTTCAGTTGCAAACTCCATTCCATACATATATATGGGGAGGTAGAAGCTCCAACTCGCTTTTACAGTGAAAACTGCAGGAACTTCAACCCGGCACTAGGAAACAGACTGAGAAAGCAGAGAAAAAGTGTCTCCTGCAACTGGTTCCCTTGGTGCTAGATGAACGAACGTCTCTCCACTTGCTCAGTTCTGAAGATATTTGTGTGTGAAAGCCGTACTTCACCTAGCTTGTTGGGAACACAAAGTTTCTTTTCAGTTGCAAACTCCATTCCATACATATATATGGGGAGGTACTAGCTCCAACTCGATTTTACAGTGAAAACTGCAAGAACTTCAAACCGGCACTAGGAAACAGACTGAGAAAGCAGAGAAAAAGTGTCTCCTGCAACCCGTTCCCTTGGTGCTAGATGAACGCACGTCTCTCCACTTGCTCAGTTCTGAAGATAGTTGTGTGTGAAAGCCGTCCTTCACCTAGCTTGTTGGGAACACAAAGTTTCTTTTCAGTTGCAAACTCCATTCCATACATATATACGGGGAGGTACTAGCTCCAACTCGATTTTACAGTGAAAACTGCAAGAACTTCAAACCGGCACTAGGAAACAGACTGAGAAAGCAGAGAAAAAGTGTCTCCTGCAACCCGTTCCCTTGGTGCTAGATGAACGAACGTCTCTCCCCTTGCTCAGTTCTGAGAGATAGGTGTGTGTGAAAGCCGTCCTTCACCTAGCTTTTTGGGAACACAAAGTTTCTTTTCAGGTGCAAACTCCATTCCATTCTAATATATGGGGAGGTAGAAGCTCCAACTCGGTTTTACAGTGAAAACTGCAGGAACTTCAAACCGGCACTAGTAAACAGACTGAGAAAGCAGAGAAAAAGTGTCTCCTGCAAACCGTTCCCTTGGTGCTAGATGAACGAACGTCTCTCCAATTGCTCAGTTCTGAGAGATAAGTGTGTGTGAAAGCCGTCCTTCACATAGCTTGTTGGGAACACACAGTTTCTTTTCAGTTGCAAACTCCATTCCATACATATATATGGGGAGGTACTAGCTCCAACTCGGTTTTACAGTGAAAACTGCAGGAACTTCAAACCGGCACTAGGAAACAGACTGAGAAAGCAGAAAAAAAGTGTCTCCTGCAACCCGTTCCCTTGGTGCTAGATGAACGAACGTCTCTCCACTTGCTCAGTTCTGAGAGATAAGTGTGTGTGAAAGCCGTCCTTCACCTAGATTGTTGGGAACACAAAGTTTCTTTTCAGTTGCAAACTCCATTCCATACATATATATGGGGAGGTACTAGCTCCAACTCGGTTTTACAGTGAAAACTACAGGAACTTCAAACCGGCACTAGGAAACAGACTGAGAAAGCAGAGAAAAAGTGTCTCCTGCAACCCGTTCCCTTGGTGCTAGATGAACGAACGTCTCTCCACTTGCTCAGTTCTGAGAGATAAGTGTGTGTGAAAGCCGTCCTTCACCTAGATTGTTGGGAACACAAAGTTTCTTTTCAGTTGCAAACTCCATTCCATACATATATATGGGGAGGTAGAAGCTCCAACTCTGTTTTACAGTGAAAACTGCAGTAACTTCAAACCGGCACTAGGAAACAGACTGAGAAAGCAGAGAAAAAGTGTCTCCTGCAAACCGTTCCCTTGGTGCTAGATGAACGAACGTCTCTCCAATTGCTCAGTTCTGAGAGTTAAGTGTGTGTGAACGCCGTCCTTCACCTAGCTTGTTGGGAACACAAAGTTTCTTTTCAGTTGCAAACCCAATTCCATACATATATATGGGGAGTTACTAGCTCCAACTCGGTTTTACAGTGAAAACTGCAGGAACTTCAAACCGGCACTAGGAAACAGAATGAGAAAGCAGAGAAACAGTGTCTCCTGCAACCCGTTCCCTTGGTGCTAGATGAACGAACGTCTCTCCACTTGCTCAGTTCTGAGAGATAGATGTGTCTGAAAGCCGTCCATCACCTAGCTTGTTGTGAACACAAAGTTTCTTTTCAGTTGCTAACTCCATTCCATACATATATATGGGGAGGTTTAAGCTCCAACTCGCTTTTACAGTGAAAACTGCAGGAACTTCAACCCGGCACTAGGAAACAGACTGAGAAAGCAGAGAAAAAGTGTCTCCTGCAACCGGTTCCCTTGGTGCTAGATGAACGAACGTCTCTCCACTTGCTCAGTTCTGAAGATAGGTGTGTGTGAAAGCCGTCCTTCACCTAGCTTGTTGGGAACACAAAGTTTCTTTTCAGTTGCAAACTCCATTCCATACATATATATGGGGAGGTACTAGCTCCAACTCGGTTTTACAGTGAAAACTGCAAGAACTTCAAACCGGCACTAGGAAACAGACTGAGAAAGCAGAGAAAAAGTGTCTCCTGCAACCCGTTCCCTTTGTGCTAGATGAACGAACGTCTCTCCACTTGCTCAGTTCTGAGAGATAGGTGTGTGTGAAAGCCGTACTTCACCTAGCTTTTTGGGAACACAAAGTTTCTTTTCAGTTGCAAACTCCATTCCATTCATATATATGGGGAGGTAGAAACTCCAACTCGGTTTTACAGTGAAAACTGCAGGAACTTCAAACCGGCACTAGGAAACAGACTGAGAAAGCAGAGAAAAAGTGTCTCCTGCAACCCGTTCCCTTGGTGCTAGATGAACGAACGTCTCTCCACTTGCTCAGTTCTGAGAGATAAGTGTGTGTGAAAGCCGTCCTTCACCTAGAATGTTGGGAACACAAAGTTTCTTTTCAGTTTCAAACTCCGGTCCATACATATATATGGGGAGGTAGTAGCTCCAAATCGGTTTTACATTGAAAACTGCAGGAACTTCAAAACGGCACTAGGAAACAGACTGAGAAAGCAGAGAAAAAGTGTCTCCTGCAACCCGTTCCCTTGGTGCTAGATGAACGAACGTCTCTCCACTTGCTCATTTCTGAGAGATAAGTGTGTGTGAAATCCGTCCTTCACCTAGCTTGTTGGGAACACAAAGTTTCTTTTCAGTTGCAAACTCCATTCCATACTTATATATGGGGAGGTACTTGCTACAACTCGGTTTTACAGTGAAAACTGCAGGAACTTTAACCCGGCACTAGGAAACAGACTGAGAAAGCAGAGAAAAAGTGTCTCCTGCTAACCGTTCCCTTGGTGCTAGATGAACGAAAGTCTCTCCACTTGCTCAGTTCTGAGAGATAAGTGTGTGTGAAAGCCGTCCTTCACCTAGCTTGTTGGGAACACAAAGTTTCTTTTCAGTTGCAAACTCCATTCCATACATATATATGGGGAGGTAGAAGCTCCAACTCGATTTTACAGTGAAAACTGCAGTAACTTCAAACCGGCACTAGGAAACAGACTGAGAAAGCAGAGAAAAAGTGTCTCCTGCAACCCATTCCCTTGGTGCTAGATGAACAAACGTCTCTCCACTTGCTCAGTTCTGAGAGATAAGTGTGTGTGAAAGCCGTCCTTCACCTAGCTTGTTGGGAACACAAAGTTTCTTTTCAGTTGCAAACTACATTCCATACATATATATGGGGAGGTACTAGCTCCAACTCGGTTTTACAGTGAAAACTGCAGGAACTTCAAACCGGCACTAGGAAACAGACTGAGAAAGCAGAGAAAAAGTGTCTCCTGTAACCCGTTCCCTTGGTGCTAGATGAACGAACGTCTCTCCACTTGCTCAGTTCTGAGAGATATGTGTGTCTGAAAGCCGTCCTTCACCTAGCTTGTTGGGAACACAAAGTTTCTTTTCAGTTGCAAACTCCATTCCATACATATATATGGGGAGGTAGAAGCTCCAACTCGCTTTTACAGTGAAAACTGCAGGAACTTCAACCCGGCACTAGGAAACAGACTGAGAAAGCAGAGAAAAAGTGTCTCCTGCAACCGGTTCCCTTGGTGCTAAATGAACGAACGTCTCTCCACTTGCTCAGTTCTGAAGATAGGTGTGTGTGAAAGCCGTCCTTCACATAGCTTGTTGGGAACACAAAGTTTCTTTTCAGTTGCAAACTCCATTCCATACATATATATGGGGAGGTACTAGCTCCAACTCGGTTTTACAGTGAAAACTGCAAGAACTTCAAACCGGCACTAGGAAACAGACTGAGAAAGCAGAGAAAAAGTGTCTCCTGCAACCCGTTCCCTTGGTGCTAGCTGAACGAACGTCTCTCCACTTGCTCAGTTCTGAGAGTTAGGTGTGTGTGAAAGCCGTCCTTCACCTAGCTTGTTGGGAACACAAAGTTTCTTTTCAGTTGCAAACTCCATTCCATACATATATATTGGGAGGTACTAGCTCCAACTCGGTTTTACAGTGAAAACTGCAGGAACTTCAAACAGGCACTAGGAAACAGACTGAGAAAGCAGAGAAAAAGTGTCTCCTGCAACCCGTTCCCTTGGTGCTAGATGAACGAACGTCTCCCCACTTGCTCAGTTCTGAGAGATAAGTGTGTGTGAAAGCCGTCCTTCACCTAGCTTGTTGGGAACACAAAGTTTCTTTTCAGTTGCAAATTCCATTCCATACATATATATGGGGAGGTAGAAGCTCCAATTCGGTTTCACAGTGAAAACTGCAGTAACTTCAAACCGGCACTAGGAAACAGACTGAGAAAGCAGAGAAAAAGTGTCTCCTGCAACCCGTTCCCTTGGTGCTAGATGAACGAACGTCTCTCCACTTGCTCAGTTCTGAGAGATAGGTGTGTCTGAAAGCCGTACTTCACTAGCTTGTTGGGAACACAAAGTTTCTTTTCAGTTGCAAACTCCATTCCATACATATATATGGGGAAGTAGAAGCTCCAACTCGCTTTTACAGTGAAAACTGCAGGAACTTCAAACCGGCACTAGGAAACAGACTGAGAAAGCAGAGAAAAAGTGACTCCTGCAACCGGTTCCCTTGGAGCAAGATGAACGAACGTCTCTCCACTTGCTCAGTTCTGAAGATAGGTGTGTGTGAAAGCCGTCCTTCACCTAGCTTGTTGGGAACACAAAGTTTCTTTTCAGTTGCAAACTCCATTCCATACATATATATGGGGAGGTACTAGCTCCAAATCGGTTTTACAGTGAAAACTGCAGGAACTTCTAACCGGCACTAGGAAACAGACTGAGAAAGCAGAGAAAAAGTGTCTCCTGCAACCCGTTCCCTTGGTGCTAGATGAACGAACGTCTCTCCACTTGCTCAGTTCTGAGAGATAGGTGTGTGTGAAAGCCGTACTTCACCTAGCTTGTTGGGAACACAAAGTTTCTTTTCAGTTGCAAACTCCATTCCATACATATATATGGGGAGGTAGAAGCTCCAACTCGGTTTTACAGTGAAAACTGCCGGAACTTCAAATCGGCACTAGGAAACAGACTGAGAAAGCAGAGAAAAAGTGTCTCCTGCAACCCGTTCCCTTGGTGCTAGATGAACGAACGTCTCACCACTTGCTCAGTTCCGAGAGATTAGTGTGTGTGAAAGCCGTCCTTCACCTAGCTTGTTGGGAACACAAACTTTCTTTTCAGTTGCAAACTCCATTCCATACTTATATATGGGGAGGTACTAGATCAAACTCGGTTTTACAGTGAAAACTGCAGGAACTTCAAACCGGCACTAGGAAACAGACTGAGAAAGCAGAGAAAAAGTGTCTCCTGCAACCCGTTCCCTTGGTGCTAGATGAACGAACGTCTCTCCACTTGCTCAGTTCTGAGAGATAGGTGTGTGTGAAAGCTGTCCTTCACCTAGCTTGTTGGGAACACAAAGTTTCTTTTCAGTTGCAAACTCCATTCCATACATACATATGGGGAGGTAGAAGCTCTAACTCGGTTTTACAGTGAAAACTGCAGTAACTTCAAACCGGCACTAGGAAAAAGACTGAGAATGCAGAGAAAAAGTGTCTCCTGCAACCCGTTCCCTTGGTGCTAGATGAACGAACGTCTCTCCACTTGCTCAGTTCTGAGAGATAGGTGTGTCTGAAAGCCATCCTTCACCTAGCTTGTTGGGAAAACAAAGTTTCTTTTCAGTTGCAAACTCCATTCCATACATATATATGGGGAGGTAGAAGCACCAACTCGCTTTTACAGTGAAAACTGCAGGAACTTCAACCCGGCACTAGGAAACAGACTGAGAAAGCAGAGAAGAAGTGTCTCCTGCAACCGGTTCCCTTGGTGCTAGATGAACGAACGTCTCTCCACTTGCTCAGTTCTAAGAGATATGTGTGTGTGAAAGCCGTCCTTCACCTAGCTTTTTGGGAACACAAAGTTTCTTTTCAGTTGCAAACTCCATTCCATACATACATATGTTGAGGTAGAAGCTCCAACACGGTTTTACAGTGAAAACTGCAGTAACTTCAAACCGGCACTAGGAAAAAGACTGAGAATGCAGAGAAAAAGTGTCTCCTGCAACCCGTTCCCTTGGTGCTAGATGAACGAACGTCTTTCCACTTGCTCAGTTCTGAGAGATAGGTGTGTCTGAAAGCCATCCTTCACCTAGCTTGTTGGGAACACAAAGTTTCTTTTCAGTTGCAAACTCCATTCCATACATATATATGGGGAGGTAGAAGCTCCAACTCGCTTTTACAGTGAAAACTGCAGGAACTTCAACCCGGCACTAGGAAACAGACTGAGAAAGCAGAGAAAAAGTGTCTCCTGCAACTGGTTCCCTTGGTGCTAGATGAACGAACGTCTCTCCACTTGCTCAGTTCTGAAGATAGTTGTGTGTGAAAGCCGTCCTTCACCTAGCTTGTTGGGAACACAAAGTTTCTTTTCAGTTGCAAACTCCATTCCATACATATATATGGGGAGGTACTAGCTCCAACTCGGTTTTACAGTGAAAACTGCAGGAACTTCAAACCGGCACTAGGAAACAGACTGAGAAAGCAGAGAAAAAGTGTCTCCTGCAACCCGTTCCCTTGGTGCTAGATGAAAGAACGTCTCTCCACTTGCTCATTTCTGAGAGATAAGTGTGTGTGAAAGCCGTACTTCACCTAGCTTGTTGGGAACACAAAGTTTCTTTTCAGTTGCAAACTCCATTCCATACATATATATGGGGAGGTACTAGCTCCAACTCGATTTTACAGTGAAAACTGCAAGAACTTCAAACCGGCACTAGGAAACAGACTGAGAAAGCAGAGAAAAAGTGTCTCCTGCAACCCGTTCCCTTGGTGCTAGATGAACGAACGTCTCTCCACTTGCTCAGTTCTGAAGATAGTTGTGTGTGAAAGCCGTCCTTCACCTAGCTTGTTGGGAACACAAAGTTTCTTTTCAGTTGCAAACTCCATTCCATACATATATATGGGGAGGTACTAGCTCCAACTCGATTTTACAGTGAAAACTGCAGGAACTTCAAACCGGCACTAGGAAACAGACTGAGAAAGCAGAGAAAAAGTGTCTCCTGCAACCCGTTCCCTTGGTGCTAGATGAACGAACGTCTCTCCCCTTGCTCAGTTCTGAGAGATAGGTGTGTGTGAAAGCCGTCCTTCACCTAGCTTGTTGGGAACACAAAGTTTCTTTTCAGGTGCAAACTCCATTCAATTCTAATATATGGGGAGGTAGAAGCTCCAACTCGGTTTTACAGTGAAAACTGCAGGAACTTCAAACCGGCACTAGGAAACAGACTGAGAAAGCAGAGAAAAAGTGTCTCCTGCAACCCGTTCCCTTGGTGCTAGATGAACGAACGTCTCTCCACTTGCTCAGTTCTGAGAGATAAGTGTGTGTGAAAGCCGTCCTTCACATAGCTTGTTGGGAACACACAGTTTCTTTTCAGTTGCAAACTCCATTCCATACATATATATGGGGAGGTACTAGCTCCAACTCGGTTTTACAGTGAAAACTGCAGGAACTTCAAACCGGCACTAGGAAACAGACTGAGAAAGCAGAGAAAAAGTGTCTCCTGCAACCCGTTCCCTTGGTGCTAGATGAACGAACGTCTCTCCACTTGCTCAGTTCTGAGAGATAAGTGTGTGTGAAAGCCGTCCTTCACCTAGATTGTTGGGAACACAAAGTTTCTTTTCAGTTGCAAACTCCATTCCATACATATATATGGGGAGGTACTAGCTCCAACTCGGTTTTACAGTGAAAACTGCAGGAACTTCAAACCGGCACTAGGAAACAGACTGAGAAAGCAGAGAAAAAGTGTCTCCTGCAACCCGTTCCCTTGGTGCTAGATGAAAGAACGTCTCTCCACTTGCTCATTTCTGAGAGATAAGTGTGTGTGAAAGCCGTCCTTCACCTAGCTTGTTGGGAACACAAAGTTTCTTTTCAGTTGCAAACTCCATTCCATACTTATATATGGGGAGGTACTAGCTACAACTCGGTTTGACAGTGAAAACTGCAGGAACTTTAAACCGGCACTAGGAAACAGACTGAGAAAGCAGAGAAAAAGTGTCTCCTGCAAACCGTTCCTTTGGTGCTAGATGAACGAACGTCTCTCCACTTGCTCAGTTCTGAGAGATAAGTGTGTGTGAAAGCCGTCCTTCACCTAGCTTGTTGGGAACACAAAGTTTCTTTTCAGTTGCAAATTCCATTCCATACATATATATGGGGAGGTAGAAGCTCCAACTCGGTTTTACAGTGAAAACTGCAGTAACTTCAAACCGGCACTAGGAAACAGACTGAGAAAGCAGAGAAAAAGTGTCTCCTGCAAACCGTTCCCTTGGTGCTAGATGAACGAACGTCTCTCCACTTGCTCAGTTCTGAGAGTTAAGTGTGTGTGAAAGCCGTCCTTCACCTAGCTTGTTGGGAACACAAAGTTTCTTTTCACTTGCAAACTCCATTCCATACATATATATGGGGAGGTAGAAGCTCCAACTCGGTTTTACAGTGAAAACAGCAGGAACTTCAAACCGGCACTAGGAAACAGAATGAGAAAGCAGAGAAAAAGTGTCTCCTGCAACCCGTTCCCTTGGTGCTGGATGAACGAACGTCTCTCCACTTGCTCAGTTCTGAGAGATAGATGTGTCTGAAAGCCGTCCATCACCTAGCTTGTTGGGAACACAAAGTTTCTTTTCAGTTGCAAACTCCATTCCATACATATATATGGGGAGGTAGAAGCTCCAACTCGGTTTTACAGTGAAAACTGCAGGAACTTCAAACCGGCACTAGGAAACAGACTGAGAAAGCAGAGAAAAAGTGTCTCCTGCAACCCGTTCCCTTGGTGCTAGATGAACGAACGTCTCTCCACTTGCTCAGTTCTGAGAGATAAGTGTGTGTGAAAGCCGTCCTTCACCTAGATTGTTGGGAACACAAAGTTTCTTTTCAGTTGCAAACTCCATTCCATACATATATATGGGGAGGTACTAGCTCCAACTCGGTTTTACAGTGAAAACTGCAGGAACTTCAAACCGGCACTAGGAAACAGACTGAGAAAGCAGAGAAAAAGTGTCTCCTGCAACCCGTTCCCTTGGTGCTAAATGAAAGAACGTCTCTCCACTTGCTCATTTCTGAGAGATAAGTGTGTGTGAAAGCCGTCCTTCACCTAGCTTGTTGGGAACACAAAGTTTCTTTTCAGTTGCAAACTCCATTCCATACTTATATATGGGGAGGTACTAGCTACAACTAGGTTTGACAGTGAAAACTGCAGGAACTTCAAACCGGCACTAGGAAACAGACTGAGAAAGCAGAGAAAAAGTGTCTCCTGCAAACCGTTCCCTTGGTGCTAGATGAACGAACGTCTCTCCACTTGCTCAGTTCTGAGAGATAAGTGTGTGTGAAAGCCGTCCTTCACCTAGCTTGTTGGGAACACAAAGTTTCTTTTCAGTTGCAAACTCCATTCCATACATATATATGGGGAGGTAGAAGCTCCAACTCGGTTTTACAGTGAAAACTGCAGTAACTTCAAACCGGCACTAGGAAACAGACTGAGAAAGCAGAGAAAAAGTGTCTCCTGCAAACCGTTCCCTTGGTGCTAGATGAACGAACGTCTCTCCACTTGCTCAGTTCTGAGAGTTAAGTGTGTGTGAAAGCCGTCCTTCACCTAGCTTGTTGGGAACACAAAGTTTCTTTTCAGTTGCAAACTCCATTCCATACATATATATGGGGAGTTACTAGCTCCAACTCGGTTTTACAGTGAAAACTGCAGGAACTTCAAACCGGCACTAGGAAACAGAATGAGAAAGCAGAGAAACAGTGTCTCCTGCAACCCGTTCCCTTGGTGCTAGATGAACGAACGTCTCTCCACTTGCTCAGTTCTGAGAGATAGATGTGTCTGAAAGCCGTCCATCACCTAGCTTGTTGTGAACACAAAGTTTCTTTTCAGTTGCAAACTCCATTCCATACATATATATGGGGAGGTTTAAGCTCCAACTCGCTTTTACAGTGAAAACTGCAGGAACTTCAACCCGGCACTAGGAAACAGACTGAGAAAGCAGAGAAAATGTGTCTCCTGCAACCGGTTCCCTTGGTGCTAGATGAACGAACGTCTCTCCACTTGCTCAGTTCTGAAGATAGGTGTGTGTGAAAGCCGTCCTTCACCTAGCTTGTTGGGAACACAAAGTTTCTTTTCAGTTGCAAACTCCATTCCATACATATATATGGGGAGGTACTAGCTCCAACTCGGTTTTACAGTGAAAACTGCAAGAACTTCAAACCGGCACTAGGAAACAGACTGAGAAAGCAGAGAAAAAGTGTCTCCTGCAACCCGTTCCCTTTGTGCTAGATGAACGAACGTCTCTCCACTTGCTCAGTTCTGAGAGATAGGTGTGTGTGAAAGCCGTACTTCACCTAGCTTGTTGGGAACACAAAGTTTCTTTTCAGTTGCAAACTCCATTCCATTCATATATATTGGGAGGTAGAAACTCCAACTCGGTTTTACAGTGAAAACTGCAGGAACTTCAAACCGGCACTAGGAAACAGACTGAGAAAGCAGAGAAAAAGTGTCTCCTGCAACCCGTTCCCTTGGTGCTAGATGAACGAAAGTCTCTCCACTTGCTCAGTTCTGAGAGATAAGTGTGTGTGAAATCTGTACTTCACCTAGCTTCTTGGGAACACAAAGTTTCTTTTCAGTTGCAAATTCCATTCCATACATATATATGGGGAGGTAGAAGCTCCAACACGGTTTTACAGTGAAAACTGCAGGAACTTCCAACCGGCACTAGGAAACAGACTGAGAAAGAAGAGAAAAAGTGTCTCCTGCAACCCGTTCCCTTGGTGCTAGATGAACGAACGTCTCTCCACTTGCTCAGTTCTGAGAGATAAGTGTGTGTGAAAGCCGTCCTTCACCTAGAATGTTGGGAACACAAAGTTTCTTTTCAGTTTCAAACTCCGGTCCATACATATATATGGGGAGGTAGTAGCTCCAACTCGGTTTTACATTGAAAACTGCAGGAACTTCAAACCGGCACTAGGAAACAGACTGAGAAAACAGAGAAAAAGTGTCTCCTGCAACCCGTTCCCTTGGTGCTAGATGAACGAACGTCTCTCCACTTGCTCATTTCTGAGAGATAAGTGTGTGTGAAATCCGTCCTTCACCTAGCTTGTTGGGAACACAAAGTTTCTTTTCAGTTGCAAACTCCATTCCATACTTATATATGGGGAGGTACTTGCTACAACTCGGTTTTTCAGTGAAAACTGCAGGAACTTTAACCCGGCACTAGGAAACACACTGAGAAAGCAGAGAAAAAGTGTCTCCTGCAAACCGTTCCCTTGGTGCTAGATGAACGAACGTCTCTCCACTTGCTCAGTTCTGAGAGATAAGTTTGTGTGAAAGCCGTCCTTCACCTAGCTTGTTGGGAACACAAAGTTTCTTTTCAGTTGCAAACTCCATTCCATACATATATATGGGGAGGTAGAAGCTCCAACTCGATTTTACAGTGAAAACTGCAGTAACTTCAAACCGGCACTAGGAAACAGACTGAGAATGCAGAGAAAAAGTGTCTCCTGCAACCCGTTCCCTTGGTGCTAGATGAACGAACGTCTCTCCACTTGCTCAGTTCTGAGAGATAAGTGTGTGTGAAAGCCGTCCTTCACCTAGCTTGTTGGGAACACAAAGTTTCTTTTCAGTTGCAAACTACATTCCATACATATATATGGGGAGGTAGAAGCTCCAACTCGGTTTTACAGTGAAAACTGCAGGAACTTCAAACCGGCACTAGGAAACAGACTGAGAAAGCAGAGAAAAAGTGTCTCCTGCAACCCGTTCCCTTGGTGCTAGATGAACGAACGTCTCTCCACTTGCTCAGTTCTGAGAGATAAGTGTGACTGAAAGCCGTCCTTCACCTAGCTTGTTGGGAACACAAAGTTTCTTTTCAGTTGCAAACTCCATTCCATACATATATATGGGGAGGTAGAAGCTCCAACTCGCTTTTACAGTGAAAACTGCAGGAACTTCAACCCGGCACTAGGAAACAGACTGAGAAAGCAGAGAAAAAGTGTCTCCTGCAACCGGTTCCCTTGGTGCTAGATGAACGAACGTCTCTCCACTTGCTCAGTTCTGAAGATAGGTGTGTGTGAAAGCCGTCCTTCACCTAGCTTGTTGGGAACACAAAGTTTCTTTTCAGTTGCAAACTCCATTCCATACATATATATGGGGAGGTACTAGCTCCAACTCGGTTTTACAGTGAAAACTGCAGGAACTTCAAACCGGCACTAGGAAACAGACTGAGAAAGCAGAGAAAAAGTGTCTCCTGCAACCCGTTCCCTTGGTGCTAAATGAAAGAACGTCTCTCCACTTGCTCATTTCTGAGAGATAAGTGTGTGTGAAAGCCGTCCTTCACCTAGCTTGTTGGGAACACAAAGTTTCTTTTCAGTTGCAAACTCCATTCCATACTTATATATGGGGAGGTACTAGCTACAACTAGGTTTGACAGTGAAAACTGCAGGAACTTCAAACCGGCACTAGGAAACAGACTGAGAAAGCAGAGAAAAAGTGTCTCCTGCAAACCGTTCCCTTGGTGCTAGATGAACGAACGTCTCTCCACTTGCTCAGTTCTGAGAGATAAGTGTGTGTGAAAGCCGTCCTTCACCTAGCTTGTTGGGAACACAAAGTTTCTTTTCAGTTGCAAACTCCATTCCATACATATATATGGGGAGGTAGAAGCTCCAACTCGGTTTTACAGTGAAAACTGCAGTAACTTCAAACCGGCACTAGGAAACAGACTGAGAAAGCAGAGAAAAAGTGTCTCCTGCAAACCGTTCCCTTGGTGCTAGATGAACGAACGTCTCTCCACTTGCTCAGTTCTGAGAGTTAAGTGTGTGTGAAAGCCGTCCTTCACCTAGCTTGTTGGGAACACAAAGTTTCTTTTCAGTTGCAAACTCCATTCCATACATATATATGGGGAGTTACTAGCTCCAACTCGGTTTTACAGTGAAAACTGCAGGAACTTCAAACCGGCACTAGGAAACAGAATGAGAAAGCAGAGAAACAGTGTCTCCTGCAACCCGTTCCCTTGGTGCTAGATGAACGAACGTCTCTCCACTTGCTCAGTTCTGAGAGATAGATGTGTCTGAAAGCCGTCCATCACCTAGCTTGTTGTGAACACAAAGTTTCTTTTCAGTTGCAAACTCCATTCCATACATATATATGGGGAGGTTTAAGCTCCAACTCGCTTTTACAGTGAAAACTGCAGGAACTTCAACCCGGCACTAGGAAACAGACTGAGAAAGCAGAGAAAATGTGTCTCCTGCAACCGGTTCCCTTGGTGCTAGATGAACGAACGTCTCTCCACTTGCTCAGTTCTGAAGATAGGTGTGTGTGAAAGCCGTCCTTCACCTAGCTTGTTGGGAACACAAAGTTTCTTTTCAGTTGCAAACTCCATTCCATACATATATATGGGGAGGTACTAGCTCCAACTCGGTTTTACAGTGAAAACTGCAAGAACTTCAAACCGGCACTAGGAAACAGACTGAGAAAGCAGAGAAAAAGTGTCTCCTGCAACCCGTTCCCTTGGTGCTAGATGAACGAACGTCTCTCCACTTGCTCAGTTCTGAGAGATAGGTGTGTGTGAAAGCCGTACTTCACCTAGCTTGTTGGGAACACAAAGTTTCTTTTCAGTTGCAAACTCCATTCCATTCATATATATTGGGAGGTAGAAACTCCAACTCGGTTTTACAGTGAAAACTGCAGGAACTTCAAACCGGCACTAGGAAACAGACTGAGAAAGCAGAGAAAAAGTGTCTCCTGCAACCCGTTCCCTTGGTGCTAGATGAACGAAAGTCTCTCCACTTGCTCAGTTCTGAGAGATAAGTGTGTGTGAAATCTGTACTTCACCTAGCTTCTTGGGAACACAAAGTTTCTTTTCAGTTGCAAATTCCATTCCATACATATATATGGGGAGGTAGAAGCTCCAACACGGTTTTACAGTGAAAACTGCAGGAACATCCAACCGGCACTAGGAAACAGACTGAGAAAGAAGAGAAAAAGTGTCTCCTGCAACCCGTTCCATTGGTGCTAGATGAACGATAGTCTCTCCACTTGCTCAGTTCTGAGAGATAAGTGTGTGTGAAAGCCGTCCTTCACCTAGAATGTTGGGAACACAAAGTTTCTTTTCAGTTTCAAACTCCGGTCCATACATATATATGGGGAGGTAGTAGCTCCAACTCGGTTTTACATTGAAAACTGCAGGAACTTCAAACCGGCACTAGGAAACAGACTGAGAAAACAGAGAAAAAGTGTCTCCTGCAACCCGTTCCCTTGGTGCTAGATGAACGAACGTCTCTCCACTTGCTCATTTCTGAGAGATAAGTGTGTGTGAAATCCGTCCTTCACCTAGCTTGTTGGGAACACAAAGTTTCTTTTCAGTTGCAAACTCCATTCCATACTTATATATGGGGAGGTACTTGCTACAACTCGGTTTTTCAGTGAAAACTGCAGGAACTTTAACCCGGCACTAGGAAACACACTGAGAAAGCAGAGAAAAAGTGTCTCCTGCAAACCGTTCCCTTGGTGCTAGATGAACGAACGTCTCTCCACTTGCTCAGTTCTGAGAGATAAGTGTGTGTGAAAGCCGTCCTTCACCTAGCTTGTTGGGAACACAAAGTTTCTTTTCAGTTGCAAACTCCATTCCATACATATATATGGGGAGGTAGAAGCTCCAACTCGATTTTACAGTGAAAACTGCAGTAACTTCAAACCGGCACTAGGAAACAGACTGAGAAAGCAGAGAAAAAGTGTCTCCTGCAACCCGTTCCCTTGGTGCTAGATGAACGAACGTCTCTCCACTTGCTCAGTTCTGAGAGATAAGTGTGTGTGAAAGCCGTCCTTCACCTAGCTTGTTGGGAACACAAAGTTTCTTTTCAGTTGCAAACTCCATTCCATACATATATATGGGGAGGTACTAGCTCCAACTCGGTTTTACAGTGAAAACTGCAGGAACTTCTAACCGGCACTAGGAAACAGACTGAGAAAGCAGAGAAAAAGTGTCTCCTGCAATCCGTTCCCTTGGTTCTAGATGAACAAACGTCTCTTCACTTGCTCAGTTCTGAGAGATAGGTGTGTGTGAAAGCCGTCCTTCACCTAGCTTGTTGGGAACACAAAGTTTCTTTTCAGTTGCAAACTCCATTCCATACATATATATGGGGAGGTACTAGCTCCAACTCGGTTTTACAGTGAAAACTGCAGGAACTTCTAACCGGCACTAGGAAACAGACTGAGAAAGCAGAGAAAAAGTGTCTCCTGCAAACCGTTCCCTTGGTGCTAGATGAACGAACGTCTCTCCACTTGCTCAGTTCTGAGAGATAGGTGTGTGTGAAAGCCGTCCTTCACCTAGCTTGTTGGGAACACAAAGTTTCTTTTCAGTTGCAAACTCCATTCCATACATATATATGGGGAGGTAGAAGCTCCAACTCGGTTTTACAGTGAAAACTGCAGGAACTTCAAACCGGCACTAGGAAACAGACTGAGAAAGCAGAGAAAAAGTGTCTCCTGCAACCCGTTCCCTTGGTGCTAGATGAAAGAACGTCTCTCCACTTGCTCAGTTCTGAGAGATAATTGTGTGTGAAAGCCGTCCTTCACCTAGCTTGTTGGGAACACAAAGTTTCTTTTCAGTTGCAAACTCCATTCAATACTTATATATGGGGAGGTACTAGCTACAACTCGGTTTGACAGTGAAAACTGCAGGAACTTTAAACCGGCACTAGGAAACAGACTGAGAAAGCAGAGAAAAAGTGTCTCCTGCAAACCGTTCCCTTGGTGCAAGATGAACGAACGTCTCTCCACTTGCTCAGTTCTTAGAGATAAGTGTGTGTGAAAGCGGTCCTTCACCTAGAATGTTGGGAACACAAAGTTTCTTTTCAGTTGCAAACTCTGATCCATACATATATATGGGGAGGTACTAGCTCCAACTCGGTTTTACAGTGAAAACTGCAGGAACTTCAAACCGGCACTAGGAAACAGACTGAGAAGCAGAGAAAAAGTGTCTCCTGCATCCGGTTCCCTTGGTGCTAGATGAATGAACGTCTCTCCACTTGCTAAGTTCTGAGAGATAATTGTGTGTGAAAGCCATCCTTCACCTAGCTTGTTGGGAACACAAAGTTTCTTTTAAGTTGCAAACTCCATTCCATACATATATATGGGGAGGTACTAGCTCCAACTCGGTTTTACAGTGAAAACTGCAGGAACTTCAAACCGGCACTAGGAAACAGACTGAGAAAGCAGAGAAAAAGTGTCTCCTGCAACCCGTTCCCTTGGTGCTAGATGAACGAACGTCTCTCCACTTGCTCAGTTCTGAGAGATAGGTGTGTGTGAAAGCCGTCCTTCACCTAGCTTGTTGGGAACACAAAGTTTCTTTTCAGTTGCAAACTCCATTCCATACATACATATGGGGAGGTAGAAGCTCCAACTCTATTTTACAGTGAAAACTGCAGTAATTTCAAACCGGCACTAGGAAAAAGACTGAGAATGCAGAGAAAAAGTGTCTCCTGCAACCCGTTCCCTTGGTGCTAGATGAACGAACGTCTCTTCACTTGCTCAGTTCTGAGAGATATGTGTGTCTGAAAGCCATCCTTCACCTAGCTTGTTGGGAACACAAAGTTTCTTTTCAGTTGCAAACTCCATTCCATACATATATATGGGGAGGTAGAAGCTCCAACTCGCTTTTACAGTGAAAACTGCAGGAACTTCTACCCGGCACTAGGAAACAGACTGAGAAAGCAGAGAAAAAGTGTCTCCTGCAACCGGTTCCCTTGGTGCTAGATGAACGAACGTCTCTCCACTTGCTCAGTTCTGAAGATAGTTGTGTGTGAAAGCCGTCCTTCAACTAGCTTGTTGGGAACACAAAGTTTCTTTTCAGTTGCAAACTCCATTCCATACATTTATATGGGGAGGTACTAGCTCCAACTCGATTTTACAGTGAAAACTGCAAGAACTTTAAACCGGCACTAGGAAACAGACTGAGAAAGCAGAGAAATAGTGTCTCCTGCAACCCGTTCCCTTGGTGCTAGATGAACGAACGTCTCTCCACTTGCTCAGTTCTGAAGATAGGTGTGTGTGAAAGCCGCCTTCACCTAGCTTGTTGGGAACACAAAGTTTCTTTTCATTTGCAAATTCAATTCCATACATATATATGGGGAGGTAGAAGCTCCAACACGTTTTTACAGTGAAAACTGCAGAAACTTCAAACCGGCACTAGGAAAAAGACTGAGAAAGCAGAGAAAAAGTGTCTCCTGCAACCCGTTCCCTTGGTGCTAGATGAAAGAACGTCTCACCACTTGCTCAGTTCCGAGAGACTGGTGTGTGTGAAAGCCGTCCTTCAGCTAGCTTGTTGGGAACACAATGTTTCTTTTCAGTTGCAAACTCCATTCCATACATATATATGGGGAGGTACTAGATCAAACTCGGTTTTACAGTGAAAACTGCAGGAACTTCAAACCGGCACTAGGAAACAGACTGAGAAAGCAGAGAAAAAGTGTCTCCTGCAATCCGTTCACTTGGTTCTAGATGAACGAACGTCTCTCCACTTGCTCAGTTCTGAGAGATAGGTGTGTGTGAAAGCCGTCCTTCACCTAGCTTGTTGGGAACACAAAGTTTCTTTTCAGTTGCAAACTCCATTCCATACATATATATGGGGAGGTACTAGCTCCAACTCGGTTTTACAGTGAAAACTGCAGGAACTTCTAACCGGCACTAGGAAACAGACTGAGAAAGCAGAGAAAAAGTGTCTCCTGCAACCCGTGCCCTTGGTGCTAGATGAACGAACGTCTCTCCACTAGCTCAGTTCTGAGAGATAGGTGTGTGTGAAAGCCGTCCTTCACCTAGCTTGTTGGGAACACAAAGTTTCTTTTCAGTTGCAAACTCCATTCCATACATATATATGGGGAGGTAGAAGCTCCAACTCGGTTTTACAGTGAAAACTGCAGGAACTTCAAACCGGCACTAGGAAACAGACTGAGAAATCAGAGAAAAAGTGTCTCCTGCAACCCGTTCCCTTGGTGCTAGATGAAAGAACGTCTCTCCACTTGCTCAGTTCTGAGAGATAATTGTGTGTGAAAGCCGTCCTTCACCTAGCTTGTTGGGAACACAAAGTTTCTTTTCAGTTGCAAACTCCATTCCATACTTATATATGGGGAGGTACTAGCTACACCTCGGTTTGACAGTGAAAACTGCAGGAACTTTAAACCGGCACTAGGAAACAGACTGAGAAAGCAGAGAAAAAGTGTCTCCTGCAAACCGTTCCCTTGGTGCAAGATGAACGAACGTCTCTCCACTTGCTCAGTTCTTAGAGATAAGTGTGTGTGAAAGCCGTCCTTCACCTAGAATGTTGGGAACACAAAGTTTCTTTTCAGTTGCAAACTCTGATCCATACATATATATGGGGAGGTACTAGCTCCAACTCGGTTTTACAGTGAAAACTGCAGGAACTTCAAACCGGCACTAGGAAACAGACTGAGAAGCAGAGAAAAAGTGTCTCCTGCATCCGGTTCCCTTGGTGCTAGATGAATGAACGTCTCTCCACTTGCTAAGTTCTGAGAGATAATTGTGTGTGAAAGCCATCCTTCACCTAGCTTGTTGGGAACACAAAGTTTCTTTTAAGTTGCAAACTCCATTCCATACATATATATGGGGAGGTACAAGCTCCAACTCGGTTTTACAGTGAAAACTGCAGGAACTTCAAACCGGCACTAGGAAACAGACTGAGAAAGCAGAGAAAAAGTGTCTCCTGCAACCCGTTCCCTTGGTGCTAGATGAACGAACGTCTCACCACTTGCTCAGTTCCGAGAGATTAGTGTGTGTGAAAGCCGTCCTTCACCTAGCTTGTTGGGAACACAAACTTTCTTTTCAGATGCAAACTCCATTCCATACTTATATATGGGGTGGTACTATATCAAACTCGGTTTTACAGTGAAAACTGCAGGAACTTCAAACCGGCACTAGGAAACAGACTGAGAAAGCAGAGAAAAAGTGTCTCCTGCAACCCGTTCCCTTGGTGCTAGATGAACGAACGTCTCTCCACTTGCTCAGTTCTGAGAGATAGGTGTGAGTGAAAGCCGTCCTTCACCTAGCTTGTTGGGAACACAAAGTTTCTTTTCAGTTGCAAACTCCATTCGATACATACATATGGGTAGGTAGAAGCTCCAACTCGATTTTACAGTGAAAACTGCAGTAACTTCAAATCGGCACTAGGAAAAAGACTGAGAATGCAGAGAAAAAGTGTCTCCTGCAACCCGTTCCCTTGGTGCTAGATGAACGAACGTCTCTTCACTTGCTCAGTTCTGAGAGATAGGTGTGTCTGAAAGCCATCCTTCACCTAGCTTGTTGGGAACACAAAGTTTCTTTTCATTTGCAAACTCCATTCCATACATATATATGGGGAGGTAGAAGCTCCAACTCGCTTTTACAGTGAAAACTGCAGGAACTTCTACCCGGCATTAGGAAACAGACTGAGAAAGCAGAGAAAAAGTGTCTCCTGCAACCGGTTCCCTTGGTGCTAGATGAACGAACGTCTCTCCACTTGCTCAGTTCTGAAGATAGTTGTGTGTGAAAGCCGTCCTTCACCTAGCTTGTTGGGAACACAAAGTTTCTTTTCAGTTGCAAACTCCATTCCATACATATATATGGGGAGGTACTAGCTCCAACCCGATTTTACAGTGAAAACTGCAAGAACTTCAAACCGGTACTAGGAAACAGACTGAGAAAGCAGAGAAAAAGTGTCTCCTGCAACCCGTTCCCTTGGTGCTAGATGAACGAACGTCTCTCCACTTGCTCAGTTCTGAAGATAGGTGTGTGTGAAAGCCACCTTCACCTAGCTTGTTGGGAACACAAAGTTTCTTTTCAGTTGCAAATTCAATTCCATACATATATATGGGGAGGTAGAAGCTCCAACACGGTTTTACAGTGAAAACTGCAGGAACTTCAAACCGGCACTAGGAAACAGACTGAGAAAGCAGAGAAAAAGTGTCTCCTGCAACCCGTTCCCTTGGTGCTAGATGAAAGAACGTCTCACCACTTGCTCAGTTCCGAGAGATTGGTGTGTGTGAAAGCCGTCCTTCAGCGAGCTTGTTGGGAACACAAAGTTTCTTTTCAGTTGCAAACTCCATTCCATACATATATATGGGGAGGTACTAGATCAAACTCGGTTTTACAGTGAAAACTGCAGGAACTTCAAACCGGCACTAGGAAACAGACTGAGAAAGCAGAGAAAAAGTGTCTCCTGCAACCCGTTCCCTTGGTGCTAGATGAACGAACGTCTCTCCACTTGCTCAGTTCTGAGAGATAGGTGTGTGTGAAAGCCGTCCTTCACCTAGCTTGTTGGGAACACAAAGTTTCTTTTCAGTTGCAAACTCCATTCCATACATACATATGGGGAGGTAGAAGCTCCAACTCGCTTTTACAGTGAAAACTGCAGTAACTTCAAACCGGCACTAGGAAACAGACTGAGAAAGCAGAGAAAAAGTGTCTCCTGCAACCCGTTCCCTTGGTGCTAGATGAAAGAACGTCTCACCACTTGCTCAGTTCCGAGAGATTGGTGTGTGTGAAAGCCGTCCTTCAGCTAGCTTGTTGGGAACACAATGTTTCTTTTCAGTTGCAAACTCCATTCCATACATATATATGGGGAGGTACTAGATCAAACTCGGTTTTACAGTGAAAACTGCAGGAACTTCAAACCGGCACTAGGAAACAGACTGAGAAAGCAGAGAAAAAGTGTCTCCTGCAATCCGTTCACTTGGTTCTAGATGAACGAACGTCTCTCCACTTGCTCAGTTCTGAGAGATAGGTGTGTGTGAAAGCCGTCCTTCACCTAACTTGTTGGGAACACAAAGTTTCTTTTCAGTTGCAAACTCCATTCCATACATATATATGGGGAGGTACTAGCTCCAACTCGGTTTTACAGTGAAAACTGCAGGAACTTCAAACCGGCACTAGGAAACAGACTGAGAAAGCAGAGAAAAAGTGTCTCCTGCAACCCGTTCCCTTGGTGCTAGATGAACGAACGTCTCACCACTTGCTCAGTTCCGAGAGATTAGTGTGTGTGAAAGCCGTCCTTCACCTAGCTTGTTGGGAACACAAACTTTCTTTTCAGTTGCAAACTCCATTCCATACTTATATATGGGGTGGTACTATATCAAACTCGGTTTTACAGTGAAAACTGCAGGAACTTCAAACCGGCACTAGGAAACAGACTGAGAAAGCAGAGAAAAAGTGTCTCCTGCAACCCGTTCCCTTGGTGCTAGATGAACGAACGTCTCTCCACTTGCTCAGTTCTGAGAGATAGGTGTGTGTGAAAGCCGTCCTTCACCTAGCTTGTTGGGAACACAAAGTTTCTTTTCAGTTGCAAACTCCATTCGATACATACATATGGGGAGGTAGAAGCTCCAACTCGATTTTACAGTGAAAACTGCAGTAACTTCAAACCGGCACTAGGAAAAAGACTGAGAATGCAGAGAAAAATTGTCTCCTGCAACCCGTTCCCTTGGTGCTAGATGAACGAACGTCTCTTCACTTGCTCAGTTCTGAGAGATAGGTGTGTCTGAAAGCCATCCTTCACCTAGCTTGTTGGGAACACAAAGTTTCTTTTCAGTTGCAAACTCCATTCCATACATATATATGGGGAGGTAGAAGCTCCAACTCGCTTTTACAGTGAAAACTGCAGGAACTTCTACCCGGCACTAGGAAACAGACTGAGAAAGCAGAGAAAAAGTGTCTCCTGCAACCGGTTCCCTTGGTGCTAGATGAACGAACGTCTCAGCACTTGCTCAGTTCTGAAAATAGTTGTGTGTGAAAGCCGTCCTTCACCTAGCTTGTTGGGAACACAAAGTTTCTTTTCAGTTGCAAACTCCATTCCATACATATATATGGGGAGGTACTAGCTCCAACTCGATTTTACAGTGAAAACTGCAAGAACTTCAAACCGGCACTAGGAAACAGACTGAGAAAGCAGAGAAAAAGTGTCTCCTGCAACCCGTTCCCTTGGTGCTAGATGAACGAACGTCTCTCCACTTGCTCAGTTCTGAGAGATAGGTGTGTGTGAAAGCCGTCCTTCACCTAGCTTGTTGGGAACACAAAGTTTCTTTTCAGGTGCAAACTCCATTCCATTCTAATATATGGGTAGGTAGAAGCTCCAACTCGGTTTTACAGTGAAAACTGCAGGAACTTCAAACCGGCACTAGGAAACAGACTGAGAAAGCAGAGAAAAAGTGTCTCCTGCAACCCGTTCCCTTGGTGCTAGATGAACGAACGTCTCTCCACTTGCTCAGTTCTGAGAGATAAGTGTGTGTGAAATCCGTCCTTCACCTAGCTTGTTGGGAACACAAAGTTTCTTTTCAGTTGCAAATTCCATTCCATACATATATATGGGGAGGTAGAAGCTCCAACACGGTTTTACAGTGAAAACTGCAGGAACTTCAAACCGGCACTAGGAAACAGACTGAGAAAGAAGAGAAAAAGTGTCTCCTGCATCCCTTTCCCTTGGTGCTAGATGAACGAACGTCTCTCCACTTGCTCAGTTCTGGGAGAAAAATGTGTGTGGAAGCCGTCCTTCACCTAGCTTGTTGGGAACACAAAGTTTCTTTTCAGTTGCAAACTCCATTCCATACATATATATGGGGAAGTACTAGCTCCAACTCGGTTTTACACTGAAAACTGCAGGAACTTCAAACCGGCACTAGGAAACAGACTGAGAAAGCAGAGAAAAAGTGTCACCTGCAAACCGTTCCCTTGGTGCTAGATGAACGAACGTCTCTTCACTTGCTCAGTTCTGAGAGATAAGTGTGTGTGAAAGCCGTACTTCACCTAGCTTGTTGGGAACACACAGTTTCTTTTCAGTTGCAAACTCCATTCCATACATATATATGGGGAGGTACTAGCTCCAACTCGGTTTTACAGTGAAAACTGCAGGAACTTCAAACTGGCACTAGGAAACAGACTGAGAAAGCAGA
This sequence comes from Camelus bactrianus, assembly GCF_048773025.1. Lineage (NCBI taxonomy): Eukaryota > Metazoa > Chordata > Mammalia > Artiodactyla > Camelidae > Camelus > Camelus bactrianus. The sequence continues at coordinate 134,908,602 of NC_133539.1, read as the reverse complement.
GAAAAAGTGTCTCCTGCAACCCGTTCCCTTGGTGCTAGCTGAACGAACGTCTCTCCACTTGCTCAGTTCTGAGAGATAAGTGTGTGTGAAAGCCGTCCTTCACCTAGCTTGTTGGGAACACAAAGTTTCTTTTCAGTTGCAAACTCCATTCCATACATATATATGGGGAGGTACTAGCTCCAACTCGGTTTTACAGTGAAAACTGCAGGAACTTCAAACCGGCACTAGGAAACAGACTGAGAAAGCAGAGAAAAAGTTTCTCCTGCAACCCGTTCCCTTGGTGCTAGATGAAAGAACGTCTCTCCACTTGCTCAGTTCTGAGAGATAAGTGTGTTTGAAGACGTCCTTCAACTAGCTTGTTGGGAACACAAAGTTTCTTTTCAGTTGCTAACTCCATTCCATACATATATATGGGGAGGTAGAAGCTCCAACTCGGTTTTACAGTGAGAACTGCAGTAACTTCAAACCGGCACTAGGAAACAAACTGAGAAAGCAGAGAAAAAGTGTCTCCTGCAAACCGTTCCCTTGGTGCTAGATGAACGAACGTCTCTCCACTTGCTCAGTTCTGAGAGATAGGTGTGTCTGAAAGCCGTACTTCACCTAGCTTATTGGGAACACAAGTTTCTTTTCAGTTGCAAACTGCATTCCATACATATATATGGGGAGGTAGAAGCTCCAACTCGCTTTTACAGTGAAAACTGCAGGAACTTCAACCCGGCACTAGGAAACAGACTGAGAAAGCAGAGAAAAAGTGTCTCCTGCAACCGGTTCCCTTGGTGCTAGATGAACGAACGTCTCTCCACTTGCTCAGTTCTGAAGATAGGTGTGTGTGAAAGCCGTCCTTCACCTAGCTTGTTGGGAACACAAAGTTTCTTTTCAGTTGCAAACTACATTTCATACATATATATGGGGAGGTACTAGCTCCAACTCGGTTTTACAGTGAAAACTGCAAGAATTTCAAACCGGCACTAGGAAACAGACTGAGAAAGCAGAGAAAAAACGTCTCCTGCAACCCGTTCCCTTGGTGCTAGATGAACGAACGTCTCTCCACTTGCTCAGTTCTGAGAGATAGGTGTGTGTGAAAGCCGTCCTTCACCTAGCTTGTTTGGAACACAAAGTTTCTTTTCAGTTGCAAACTCCATTCCATTCATATATATGGGGAGTTAGAAGCTCCAACTCGGTTTTACAGTGAAAACTGCAGGAACTTCAAACCGGCACTAGGAAACAGACTGAGAAAGCAGAGAAAAAGTGTCTCCTGCAACCCGTTCCCTTGGTGCTAGATGAACGAACGTCTCTCCACTTGCTCAGTTCAGAGAGATAAGTGTGTGTGAAATCCGTCCTTCACCTAGCTTGTTGGGAACACAAAGTTTCTTTTCAGTTGCAAATTCCATTCCATACATATATATGCTGAGGTAGAAGCTCCAACACTGTTTTACAGTGAAAACTGCAGGAACTTCAAACCGGCACTAGGAAACAGACTGAGAAAGCAGAGAAAAAGTGCCTCCTGCAACCCGTTCCCTTGGTGCTACATGAACGAACGTCTCTCCACTTGTTCAGTTCTGAGAGATAAGTGTGTGTGAAAGCCGTCCTTCACCTAGCTTGTTGGGAACACATAGTTTCTTATCAGTTGCAAACTCCATTCCATACATATATATGGGGAGGTACAAGCTCCAACCCGGTTTTACAGTGAAAACTGCAGGTACTTCAAACCGGCACTAGGAAACAGACTGAGAAAGCAGAGAAAAATTGTCTCCTGCAACCCGTTCCCTTGGTGCTAGATGAACGAACGTCTCTCCACTTGCTCAGTTCTGAGAGATAAGTGTGTGTGAAAGCCGTCCTTCACCTAGCTTGTTGGGAACACAAAGTTTCTTTTCAGTTGCAAACTCCATTCCATACATATATATGGGGAGGTACTAGCTCCAACTCGGTTTTACAGTGAAAACTGCAGGAACTTCAAACCGGCACTAGGAAACAGACTGAGAAAGCAGAGAAAAAGTGTCTCCTGCAACCCGTTCCCTTGGTGCTAGCTGAACGAACGTCTCTCCACTTGCTCAGTTCTGAGAGATAGGTGTGTGTGAAAGCCGTCCTTCACCTAGCTTGTTGGGAACACAAAGTTTCTTTTCAGTTGCAAACTCCATTCCATACATATATATTGGGAGGTACTAGCTCCAACTCGGTTTTACAGTGAAAACTGCAGGAACTTCAAACAGGCACTAGGAAACAGACTGAGAAAGCAGAGAAAAAGTGTCTCCTGCAACCCGTTCCCTTGGTGCTAGATGAACGAACGTCTCTCCACTTGCTCAGTTCTGAGAGATAGGTGTGTGTGAAAGCCGTCCTTCACCAAGCTTGTTGGGAACACAAAGTTTCTTTTCAGTTGCAAACTCCATTCCATACATATATATGGGGAGGTACTAGCTCCAACTCGGTTTTACAGTGAAAACTGCAGGAACGTCATACCGGCACTAGGAAACAGACTGAGAAAGCAGAGAAAAAGTGTCTCCTGCAACCCGTTCCCTTGGTGCTAGATGAAAGAACGTCTCTCCACTTGCTCAGTTCTGAGAGATAAGTGTGTGTGAAAGCCGTCCTTCACCTAGCTTGTTGGGAACACAAAGTTTCTTTTCAGTTGCAAACTCCATTCCATACTTATATATGGGGAGGTACTAGCTACAACTCGGTTTGACAGTGAAAACTGCAGGAACTTTAAACCGGCACTAGGAAACAGACTGAGAAAGCAGAGAAAAAGTGTCTCCTGCAAACCGTTCCCTTGGTGCTAGATGAACGAACGTCTCTCCACTTGCTCAGTTCTGAGAGATAAGTGTGTGTGAAAGCCGTCCTTCACCTAGCTTGTTGGGAACACAAAGTTTCTTTTCAGTTGCAAACTCCATTCCATACATATATATGGGGAGGTAGAAGCTCCAACTCGGTTTTACAGTGAAAACTGCAGGAACTTCAAACCGGCACTAGGAAACAGACTGAGAAAGCAGAGAAAAAGTGTCTCCTGCAAACCGTTCCCTTGGTGCTAGATGAACGAACGTCTCTCCACTTGCTCAGTTCTGAGAGATAAGTGTGTGTGAAAGCCGTCCTTCACCTAGCTTGTTGGGAACACAAAGTTTCTTTTCAGTTGCTAACTCCATTCCATACATATATATGGGGAGGTAGAAGCTCCAACTCGGTTTTACAGTGAGAACTGCAGTAACTTCAAACCGGCACTAGGAAACAAACTGAGAAAGCAGAGAAAAAGTGTCTCCTGCAAACCGTTCCCTTGGTGCTAGATGAACGAACGTCTCTCCACTTGCTCAGTTCTGAGAGATAGGTGTGTCTGAAAGCCGTACTTCACCTAGCTTATTGGGAACACAAGTTTCTTTTCAGTTGCAAACTCCATTCCATACATATATATGGGGAGGTAGAAGCTTCAACTCGCTTTTACAGTGAAAACTGCAGGAACTTCAACCCGGCACTAGGAAACAGACTGAGAAAGCAGAGAAAAAGTGTCTCCTGCAACCTGTTCCCTTGGTGCTAGATGAACGAACGTCTCTCCACTTGCTCAGTTCTGAAGATAGGTGTGTGTGAAAGCCGTCCTTCACCTAGCTTGTTGGGAACACAAAGTTTCTTTTCAGTTGCAAACTACATTTCATACATATATATGGGGAGGTACTAGCTCCAACTCGGTTTTACAGTGAAAACTGCAAGAATTTCAAACCGGCACTAGGAAACAGACTGAGAAAGCAGAGAAAAAACGTCTCCTGCAACCCGTTCCCTTGGTGCTAGATGAACGAACGTCTCTCCACTTGCTCAGTTCTGAGAGATAGGTGTGTGTGAAAGCCGTCCTTCACCTAGCTTGTTTGGAACACAAAGTTTCTTTTCAGTTGCAAACTCCATTCCATTCATATATATGGGGAGGTAGAAGCTCCAACTCGGTTTTACAGTGAAAACTGCAGGAACTTCAAACCGGCACTAGGAAACAGACTGAGAAAGCAGAGAAAAAGTGTCTCCTGCAACCCGTTCCCTTGGTGCTAGATGAACGAACGTCTCTCCACTTGCTCAGTTCAGAGAGATAAGTGTGTGTGAAATCCGTCCTTCACCTAGCTTGTTGGGAACACAAAGTTTCTTTTCAGTTGCAAATTCCATTCCATACATATATATGCTGAGGTAGAAGCTCCAACACTGTTTTACAGTGAAAACTGCAGGAACTTCAAACCGGCACTAGGAAACAGACTGAGAAAGCAGAGAAAAAGTGCCTCCTGCAACCCGTTCCCTTGGTGCTACATGAACGAACGTCTCTCCACTTGCTCAGTTCTGAGAGATAAGTGTGTGTGAAAGCCGTCCTTCACCTAGCTTGTTGGGAACACATAGTTTCTTATCAGTTGCAAACTCCATTCCATACATATATATGGGGAGGTACAAGCTCCAACCCGGTTTTACAGTGAAAACTGCAGGTACTTCAAACCGGCACTAGGAAACAGACTGAGAAAGCAGAGAAAAATTGTCTCCTGCAACCCGTTCCCTTGGTGCTAGATGAACGAACGTCTCTCCACTTGCTCAGTTCTGAGAGATAAGTGTGTGTGAAAGCCGTCCTTCACCTAGCTTGTTGGGAACACAAAGTTTCTTTTCAGTTGCAAACTCCATTCCATACATATATATGGGGAGGTACTAGCTCCAACTCGGTTTTACAGTGAAAACTGCAGGAACTTCAAACCGGCACTAGGAAACAGACTGAGAAAGCAGAGAAAAACTGTCTCCTGCAACCCGTTCCCTTGGTGCTAGCTGAACGAACGTCTCTCCACTTGCTCAGTTCTGAGAGATAGGTGTGTGTGAAAGCCGTCCTTCACCTAGCTTGTTGGGAACACAAAGTTTCTTTTCAGTTGCAAACTCCATTCCATACATATATATTGGGAGGTACTAGCTCCAACTCGGTTTTACAGTGAAAACTGCAGGAACTTCAAACAGGCACTAGGAAACAGACTGAGAAAGCAGAGAAAAAGTGTCTCCTGCAACCCGTTCCCTTGGTGCTAGATGAACGAACGTCTCTCCACTTGCTCAGTTCTGAGAGATAGGTGTGTGTGAAAGCCGTCCTTCACCAAGCTTGTTGGGAACACAAAGTTTCTTTTCAGTTGCAAACTCCATTCCATACATATATATGGGGAGGTACTAGCTTGAACTCGGTTTTACAGTGAAAACTGCAGGAACGTCAAACCGGCACTAGGAAACAGACTGAGAAAGCAGAGAAAAAGTGTCTCCTGCAACCCGTTCCCTTGGTGCTAGATGAAAGAACGTCTCTCCACTTGCTCAGTTCTGAGAGATAAGTGTGTGTGAAAGCCGTCCTTCACCTAGCTTGTTGGGAACACAAAGTTTCTTTTCAGTTGCAAACTCCATTCCATACTTATATATGGGGAGGTACTAGCTACAACTCGGTTTGACAGTGAAAACTGCAGGAACTTTAAACCGGCACTAGGAAACAGACTGAGAAAGCAGAGAAAAAGTGTCTCCTGCAACCCGTTCCCTTGGTGCTAGATGAACGAACGTCTCTCCACTTGCTCAGTTCTGAGAGATAGGTGTGTCTGAAAGCCGTCTTCAACTAGCTTGTTGGGAAAACAAGTTTCTTTTCAGTTGCAAACTCCATTCCATACATATATATGGGGAGGTAGAAGCTCCAACTCGCTTTTACAGTGAAAACTGCAGGAACTTCAACCCGGCACTAGGAAACAGACTGAGTAAGCAGAGAAAAAGTGTCTCCTGCAACCCGTTCCCTTGGTGCTAGATGAACGAACGTCTCTCCACTTGCTCAGTTCTGAAGATAGGTGTGTGTGAAAGCCGTCCTTCACCTAGCTTGTTGGGAACACAAAGTTTCTTTTCAGTTGCAAACTACATTTCATACATATATATGGGGAGGTACTAGCTCCAACTCGGTTTTACAGTGAAAACTGCAAGAACTTCAAACCAGCACTAGGAAACAGACTGAGAAAGCAGAGAAAAAGTGTCTCCTGCAAACCGTTCCCTTGGTGCTAGATGAACGAACGTCTCTCCACTTGCTCAGTTCTGAGAGATAAGTGTGTGTGAAAGCCGTCCTTCACCTAGCTTGTTGGGAACACAAAGTTTCTTTTCAGTTGCAAACTCCATTCCATACATATATATGGGGAGGTAGAAGCTCCAACTCGGTTTTACAGTGAAAACTGCAGGAACTTCAAACAGGCACTAGGAAACAGAATGAGAAAGCAGAGAAAAAGTGTCTCCAGCAAAACGTTCCCTTGGTGCTAGATGAACGAACGTCTCTCCACTTGCTCAGTTCTGAGAGATAGGTGTGTCTGAAAGCCGTCCATCACATAGCTTGTTGGGAACACAAAGTTTCTTTTCAGTTGCAAACTCCATTCCATACATATATATGGGGAGGTAGAAGCTCCAACTCGCTTTTACAGTGAAAACTGCAGGAACTTCAACCCGGCACTAGGAAACAGACTGAGAAAGCAGAGAAAAAGTGTCTCCTGCAACCGGTTCCCTTGGTGCTAGATGAACGAACGTCTCTCCACTTGCTCAGTTCTGAAGATAGGTGTGTGTGAAAGCCGTACTTCACCTAGCTTGTTGGGAACACAAAGTTTCTTTTCAGTTGCAAACTCCATTCCATACATATATATGGGGAGGTAGAAGCTCCAACTCGGTTTTACAGTGAAAACTGCAGGAAATTCAAACCGGCACTAGGAAACAGAATGACAAAGCAGAGAAAAAGTGACTCCTGCAAAACGTTCCCATGGTGCTAGATGAAAGAACGTCTCTCCACTTGCTCAGTTCTGAGAGATAGGTGTGTCTGAAAGCCGTCCATCACCTAGCTTGTTGGGAACACAAAGTTTCTTTTCAGTTGCAAACTCCATTCCATACATATATATGGGGAGGTAGAAGCTCCAACTCGCTTTTACAGTGAAAACTGCAGGAACTTCAACCCGGCACTAAGAAACAGACTGAGAAAGCAGAGAAAAAGTGTCTCCTGCAACCGGTTCCCTTGGTGCTAGATGAACGAACGTCTCTCCACTTGCTCAGTTCTGAAGATAGGTGTGTGTGAAAGCCGTACTTCACCTAGCTTGTTGGGAACACAAAGTTTCTTTTCAGTTGCAAACTCCATTCCATACATATATATGGGGAGGTACTAGCTCCAACTCGGTTTTACAGTGAAAACTGCAAGAACTTCAAACCGGCACTAGGAAACAGACAGAGAAAGCAGAGAAAAAGTGTGTCCTGCAACCGGTTCCCTTGGTGCTAGATGAACGAACGTCTCTCCACTTGCTCAGTTCTGAGAGATAAGTGTGTGTGAAAGCCGTCCTTCAACTAGCTTGTTGGGAACACACAGTTTCTTTTCAGTTGCAAACTCCATTCCATACATATATATGGGGAGGTAGAAGCTCCAACTCGCTTTTACAGTGAAAACTGCAGGAACTTCAACCCGGCACTAGGAAACAGACTGAGAAAGCAGAGAAAAAGTGTCTCCTGCAACCCGTTCCCTTGGTGCTAGCTGAACGAACGTCTCTCCACTTGCTCATTTCTGAGAGATAAGTGTGTGTGAAAGCCGTCCTTCACCTAGCTTGTTGGGAACACAAAGTTTCTTTTCAGTTGCAAACTCCATTCCATACATATATATGGGGAGGTAGAAGCTCCAACTCGGTTTTACAGTGAAAACTGCAGTAACTTCAAACCGGCACTAGGAAACAAACTGAGAAAGCAGAGAAAAAGTGTCTACTGCAACCCGTTCCCTTGGTGCTAGATGAACGAACGTCTCTCCACTTGCTCAGTTCTGAGAGATAGGTGTGTCTGAAAGCCGTCCTTCACCTAGCTTGTTGGGAACACAAGTTTCTTTTCAGTTGCAAACTCCATTCCATACATATATATGGGGAGGTAGAAGCTCCAACTCGCTTTTACAGTGAAAACTGCAGGAACTTCAACCCGGCACTAGGAAACAGACTGAGAAAGCAGAGAAAAAGTGTCTCCTGCAACCGGTTCCCTTGGTGCTAGATGAACGAACGTCTCTCCACTTGCTCAGTTCTGAAGATAGGTGTGTGTGAAAGCCGTCCTTCAACTAGCTTGTTGGGAACACAAAGTTTCTTTTCAGTTGCAAACTACATTTCATACATATATATGGGGAGGTACTAGCTCCAACTCGGTTTTACAGTGAAAACTGCAAGAACTTCAAACCGGCACTAGGAAACAGACTGAGAAAGCAGAGAAAAAGTGTCTCCTGCAACCCGTTCCCTTGGTGCTAGATGAACGAACGTCTATCCACTTGCTCAGTTCTGAGAGATAGGTGTGTGTGAAAGCCGTCCTTCACCTAGCTTGTTGGGAACACAAAGTTTCTTTTCAGTTGCAAACTCCATTCCATTCATATATATGGGGAGGTAGAAGCTCCAACTCGGTTTTACAGTGAAAACTGCAGGAACTTCAAACCGGCACTAGGAAACAGACTGAGAAAGCAGAGAAAAAGTGTCTCCTGCAACCCGTTCCCTTGGTGCTAGATGAACGAACGTCTCTCCACTTGCTCAGTTCTGAGAGATAAGTGTGTGTGAAATCCGTCCTTCACCTAGCTTGTTGGGAACACAAAGTTTCTTTTCAGTTGCAAATTCCATTCCATACATATATATGGGGAGGTAGAAGCTCCAACACTGTTTTACAGTGAAAACTGCAGGAACTTCAAACCGGCACTAGGAAACAGACTGAGAAAGCAGAGAAAAAGTGCCTCCTGCAACCCGTTCCATTGGTGCTACATGAACGAACGTCTCTCCACTTGCTCAGTTCTGAGAGATAAGTGTGTGTGAAAGCCGTCCTTCACCTAGCTTGTTGGGAACACATAGTTTCTTTTCAGTTGCAAACTCCATTCCATACATATATATGGGGAGGTACAAGCTCCAACTCGGTTTTACAGTGAAAACTGCAGGTACTTCAAACCGGCACTAGGAAACAGACTGAGAAAGCAGAGAAAAAGTGTCTCCTGCAACACGTTCCCTTGGTGCTAGCTGAACGAACGTCTCTCCACTTGCTCAGTTCTGAGAGATAAGTGTGTGTGAAAGCCGTCCTTCACCTAGCTTGTTGGGAACACAAAGTTTCTTTTCAGTTGCAAACTCCATTCCATACATATATATGGGGAGGTACTAGCTCCAACTCGGTTTTACAGTGAAAACTGCAGGAACTTCAACCCGGCACTAGGAAACAGACTGAGAAAGCAGAGAAAAAGTGTCTCCTGCAACCGGTTACCTTGGTGCTAGATGAACGAACGTCTCTCCACTTGCTCAGTTCTGAAGATAGGTGTGTGTGAAAGCCGTACTTCACCTAGCTTGTTGGGAACACAAAGTTTCTTTTCAGTTGCAAACTCCATTCCATACATATATATGGGGAGGTACTAGCTCCAACTCGGTTTTACAGTGAAAACTGCAAGAACTTCAAACCGGCACTAGGAAACAGACTGAGAAAGCAGAGAAAAAGTGTCTCCTGCAACCGGTTCCCTTGGTGCTAGATGAACGAACGTCTCTCCACTTGCTCAGTTCTGAGAGATAGGTGTGTGTGAAAGCCGTCCTTCACCTAGCTTGTTGGGAACACACAGTTTCTTTTCTGTTGCAAACTCCATTCCATACATATATATGGGGAGGTAGAAGCTCCAACTCGCTTTTACAGTGAAAACTGCAGGAACTTCAACCCGGCACTAGGAAACAGACTGAGAAAGCAGAGAAAAAGTGTCTCCTGCAACCCGTTCCCTTGGTGCTAGATGAACGAACGTCTCTCCACTTGCTCAGTTCTGAGAGATAAGTGTGTGTGAAAGCCGTCCTTCACCTAGCTTGTTGGGAACAAAAAGTTTCTTTTCAGTTGCAAACTCCATTCCATACATATATATGGGGAGGTAGAAGCCCCAACTCGGTTTTACAGTGAAAACTGCAGTAACTTCAAACCGGCACTAGGAAACAAACTGAGAAAGCAGAGAAAAAGTGTCTCCTGCAACCCGTTCCCTTGGTGCTAGATGAACGAACGTCTCTCCACTTGCTCAGTTCTGAGAGATAGGTGTGTCTGAAAGCCGTCCTTCACCTAGCTTGTTGGGAACACAAGTTTCTTTTCAGTTGCAAACTCCATTCCATACATATATATGGGGAGGTAGAAGCTCCAACTCGCTTTTACAGTGAAAACTGCAGGAACTTCAACCCGGCACTAGGAAACAGACTGAGAAAGCAGAGAAAAAGTGTCTCCTGCAACCGGTTCCCTTGGTGCTAGATGAACGAACGTCTCTCCACTTGCTCAGTTCTGAAGATAGGTGTGTGTGAAAGCCGTCCTTCACCTAGCTTGTTGGGAACACAAAGTTCCTTTTCAGTTGCAAACTACATTTCATACATATATATGGGAAGGTACAAGCTCCAACTCGGTTTTACAGTGAAAACTGCAAGAACTTCAAACCGGCACTAGGAAACAGACTGAGAAAGCAGAGAAAAAGTGTCTCCTGCAACCCGTTCCCTTGGTGCTAGATGAACGAACGTCTCTCCACTTGCTCAGTTCTGAGAGATAAGTGTGTGTGAAAGCCGTCCTTCACCTAGCTTGTTGGGAACACACAGTTTCTTTTCAGTTGCAAACTCCATTCCATACATATATATGGGGAGGTACTAGCTCCAACTCGGTTTTACAGTGAAAACTGCAGGAACTTCAACCCGGCACTAGGAAACAGACTGAGAAAGCAGAGAAAAAGTGTCTCCTGCAACCGGTTCCCTTGGTGCTAGATGAACGAACGTCTCTCCACTTGCTCAGTTCTGAAGATAGGTGTGTGTGAAAGCCGTACTTCACCTAGCTTGTTGGGAACACAAAGTTTCTTTTCAGTTGCAAACTCCATTCCATACATATATATGGGGAGGTACTAGCTCCAACTCGGTTTTACAGTGAAAACTGCAAGAACTTCAAACCGGCACTAGGAAACAGACTGAGAAAGCAGAGAAAAAGTGTCTCCTGCAACCGGTTCCCTTGGTGCTAGATGAACAAACGTCTCTCCACTTGCTCAGTTCTGAGAGATAAGTGTGTGTGAAAGCCGTCCTTCACCTAGCTTGTTGGGAACACACAGTTTCTTTTCAGTTGCAAACTCCATTCCATACATATATATGGGGAGGTAGAAGCTCCAACTCGCTTTTACAGTGAAAACTGCAGGAACTTCAACCCGGCACTAGGAAACAGACTGAGAAAGCAGAGAAAAAGTGTCTCCTGCAACCCGTTCCCTTGGTGCTAGATGAACGAACGTCTCTCCACTTGCTCAGTTCTGAGAGATAAGTGTGTGTGAAAGCCGTCCTTCACCTAGCTTGTTGGGAACACAAAGTTTCTTTTCAGTTGCAAACTCCATTCCATACATATATATGGGGAGGTAGAAGCTCCAACTCGGTTTTACAGTGAAAACTGCAGTAACTTCAAACCGGCACTAGGAAACAAACTGAGAAAGCAGAGAAAAAGTGTCTCCTGCAACCCGTTCCCTTGGTGCTAGATGAACGAACGTCTCTCCACTTGCTCAGTTCTGAGAGATAGGTGTGTCTGAAAGCCGTTCTTCACCTAGCTTGTTGGGAACACAAGTTTCTTTTCAGTTGCAAACTCCATTCCATACATATATATGGGGAGGTAGAAGCTCCAACTTGCTTTTACAGTGAAAACCGCAGGAACTTCAACCCGGCACTAGGAAACAGACTGAGAAAGCAGAGAAAAAGTGTCTCCTGCAACCGGTTCCCTTGGTGCTAGATGAACGAACGTCTCTCCACTTGCTCAGTTCTGAAGATAGGTGTGTGTGAAAGCCGTCCTTCACCTAGCTTGTTGGGAACACATAGTTTCTTTTCAGTTGCAAACTACATTTCATACATATATATGGGGAGGTACTAGCTCCAACTCGGTTTTACAGTGAAAACTGCAAGAACTTCAAACCGGCACTAGGAAACAGACTGAGAAAGCAGAGAAAAAGTGTCTCCTGCAACCCGTTCCCTTGGTGCTACATGAACGAACGTCTCTCCACTTGCTCAGTTCTGAGAGATAAGTGTGCGAAAGCCGTCCTTCACCTTGCTTGTTGGGAACACATAGTTTCTTTTCAGTTGCAAACTCCATTCCATACATATATATGGGGAGGTACAAGCTCCAACTCGGTTTTACAGTGAAAACTGCAGGTACTTCAAACCGGCACTAGGAAACAGACTGAGAAAGCAGAGAAAAAGTGTCTCCTGCAACCCGTTCCCTTGGTGCTAGATGAACGAACGTCTCTCCACTTGCTCAGTTCTGAGAGATAAGTGTGTGTAAGCCGTCCTTCACCTAGCTTGTTGGGAACACACAGTTTCTTTTCAGTTGCAAACTCCATTCCATACATATATATGGGGAGGTACTAGCTCCAACTCGGTTTTACAGTGAAAACTGCAGGAACTTCAAACCGGCACTAGGAAACAGACTGAGAAAGCAGAGAAAAAGTGTCTCCTGCAACCCGTTCCCTTGGTGCTAGCTGAACGAACGTCTCTCCACTTGCTCAGTTCTGAGAGATAGGTGTGTGTGAAAGCCGTCCTTCACCTAGCTTGTTGGGAACACAAAGTTTCTTTTCAGTTGCAAACTCCATTCCATACATATATATTGGGAGGTACTAGCTCCAACTCGGTTTTACAGTGAAAACTGCAGGAACTTCAAACAGGCACTAGGAAAAAGACTGAGAAAGCAGAGAAAAAGTGTCTCCTGCAACCAGTTCCCTTGGTGCTAGATGAACGAACGTCTCTCCACTTGCTCAGTTCTGAGAGATAAGTGTGTGTGAAAGCCGTCCTTCACCTAGCTTGTTGGGAACACAAAGTTTCTTTTCAGTTGCAAATTCCATTCCATACATATATATGGGTAGGTAGAAGCTCCAACTCGGTTTTACAGTGAAAACTGCAGTAACTTCAAACCGGCACTAGGAAACAGACTGAGAAAGCAGAGAAAAAGTGTCTCCTGCAACCCGTTCCCTTGGTGCTAGATGAACGAACGTCTCTCCACTTGCTCAGTTCTGAGAGATAGGTGTGTCTGAAAGCCGTACTTCACCTAGCTTGTTGGGAACACAAAGTTTCTTTTCAGTTGCAAACTCCATTCCATACATATATATGGGGAAGTAGAAGCTCCACCTCGCTTTTACAGTGAAAACTGCAGTAACTTCAACCCGGCACTAGGAAACAGACTGAGAAAGCAGAGAAAAAGTGTCTCCTGCAACCGGTTCCCTTGGTGCTAGATGAACGAACGTCTCTCCACTTGCTCAGTTCTGAAGATAGTTGTGTGTGAAAGCCGTCCTTCACCTTGCTTGTTGGGAACACAAAGTTTCTTTTCAGTTGCAAACTCCATTCCATACATATATATGGGGAGGTACTAGCTCCAACTCGGTTTTACAGTGAAAACTGCAAGAACTTCAAACCGGCACTAGGAAACAGACTGAGAAAGCAGAGAAAAAGTGTCTCCTGCAACCCGTTCCCTTGGTGCTAGATGAACGAACGTCTCTCCACTTGCTCAGTTCTGAGAGATAGGTGTGTGTGAAAGCCGTCCTTCACCTAGCTTGTTGGGAACACAAAGTTTCTTTTCAGTTGCAAACTCCATTCCATTCATATATATGGGGAGGTAGAAGCTCCAACTCGGTTTTACAGTGAAAACTGCAGGAACTTCAAACCGGCACTAGGAAACAGACTGAGAAAGCAGAGAAAAAGTGTCACCTGCAACCCGTTCCCTTGGTGCTAGCTGAACGAACGTCTCTCCACTTGCTCAGTTCTGAGAGATAGGTGTGTCTGAAAGCCGTACTTCACCTAGCTTGTTGGGAACACAAAGTTTCTTTTCAGTTGCAAACTCCATTCCATACATATATATGGGGAAGTAGAAGCTCCAACTCGCTTTTACAGTGAAAACTGCAGGAACTTCAACCCGGCACTAGGAAACAGACTGAGAAAGCAGAGAAAAAGTGTCTCCTGCAACCGGTTCCCTTGGTGCTAGATGAACGAACGTCTCTCCACTTGCTCAGTTCTGAAGATAGTTGTGTGTGAAAGCCGTCCTTCACCTTGCTTGTTGGGAACACAAAGTTTCTTTTCAGTTGCAAACTCCATTCCATACATATATATGGGGAGGTACTAGCTCCAACTCGGTTTTACAGTGAAAACTGCAAGAACTTCAAACCGGCACTAGGAAACAGAATGAGAAAACAGAGAAAAAGTGTCTCCTGCAACCCGTTCCCTTGGTGCTAGCTGAACGAACGTCTCTCCACTTGCTCAGTTCTGAGAGATAAGTGTGTGTGAAAGCCGTCCTTCACCTAGATTGTTGGGAACACAAAGTTTCTTTTCAGTTGCAAACTCCATTCCATACATATATATGGGGAGGTACTAGCTCCAACTCGGTTTTACAGTGAAAACTGCAGGAACTTCAAACCGGCACTAGGAAACAGACTGAGAATGCAGAGAAAAAGTGTCTCCTGCAACCCGTTCCCTTGGTGCTAGATGAAAGAACGTCTCTCCACTTGCTCAGTTCTGAGAGATAAGTGTGTGTGAAAGCCGTCCTTCACCTAGCTTGTTGGGAACACAAAGTTTCTATTCAGTTGCAAACTCCATTCCATACTTATATATGGGGAGGTACTAGCTACAACTCGGTTTGACAGTGAAAACTGCAGGAACTTTAAACCGGCACTAGGAAACAGACTGAGAAAGCAGAGAAAAAGTGTCTCCTGCAAACCGTTCCCTTGGTGCTAGATGAACGAACGTCTCTCCACTTGCTCAGTTCTGAGAGATAAGTGTGTGTGAAAGCCGTCCTTCACCTAGCTTGTTGGGAACACAAAGTTTCTTTTCAGTTGCAAACTACATTCCATACATATATATGGGGAGGTAGAAGCTCCAACTAGGTTTTACAGTGAAAACTGCAGTAACTTCAAACCGGCACTAGGAAACAGACTGAGAAAGCAGAGAAAAAGGGTCTCCTGCAAACCGTTCCCTTGGTGCTAGATGAAAGAACGTCTCTCCACTTGCTCAGTTCTGAGAGATAAGTGTGTGTGAAAGCCGTCCTTCACCTAGCTTGTTGGGAACACAAAGTTTCTTTTCAGTTGCAAACTCCATTCCATACTTATATATGGGGACTTACTAGCTATAACTCGGTTTGACAGTGAAAACTGCAGGAACTTTAAACCGGCACTAGGAAACAGACTGAGAAAGCAGAGAAAAAGTGTCTCCTGCAAACCGTTCCCTTGGTGCTAGATGAACGAACGTCTCTCCACTTGCTCAGTTCTGAGAGATAAGTGTGTGTGAAAGCCGTCCTTCACCTAGCTTGTTGGGAACACAAAGTTTCTTTTCAGTTGCAAACTACATTCCATACATATATATGGGGAGGTAGAAGCTCCAACTAGGTTTACAGTGAAAACTGCAGTAACTTCAAACCGGCACTAGGAAACAGACTGAGAAAGCAGAGAAAAAGGGTCTCCTGCAAACCGTTCCCTTGGTGCTAGATGAACGAACGTCTCTCCACTTGCTCAGTTCTGAGAGATAAGTGTGTGTGAAAGCCGTCCTTCACCTAGCTTGTTGGGAACACAAAGTTTCTTTTCAGTTGCAAACTCCATTCCATACTTATATATGGGGAGGTACTAGCTACAACTCGGTTTGACAGTGAAAACTGCAGGAACTTTAAACCGGCACTAGGAAACAGACTGAGAAAGCAGAGAAAAAGTGCCTCCTGCAACCCGTTCCCTTGGTGCTACATGAACGAACGTCTCTCCACTTGCTCAGTTCTGAGAGATAAGTGTGTGTGAAAGCCGTCCTTCACCTAGCTTGTTGGGAACACATAGTTTCTTTTCAGTTGCAAACTCCATTCCATACATATATATGGGGAGGTACAAGCTCCAACTCGGTTTTACAGTGAAAACTGCAGGTACTTCAAACCGGCACTAGGAAACAGACTGAGAAAGCAGAGAAAAAGTGTCTCCTGCAACCCGTTCCCTTGGTGCTAGATGAACGAACGTCTCTCCACTTGCTCAGTTCTGAGAGATAAGTGTGTGTGAAAGCCGTCCTTCACCTAGCTTGTTGGGAACACACAGTTTCTTTTCAGTTGCAAACTCCATTCCATACATATATATGGGGAGGTACTAGCTCCAACTCGGTTTTACAGTGAAAACTGCAGGAACTTCAAACCGGCACTAGGAAACAGACTGAGAAAGCAGAGAAAAAGTGTCTCCTGCAACCCGTTCCCTTGGTGCTAGCTGAACGAACGTCTCTCCACTTGCTCAGTTCTGAGAGATAGGTGTGTGTGAAAGCCGTCCTTCACCTAGCTTGTTGGGAACACAAAGTTTCTTTTCAGTTGCAAACTCCATTCCATACATATATATTGGGAGGTACTAGCTCCAACTCGGTTTTACAGTGAAAACTGCAGGAACTTCAAACAGGCACTAGGAAAAAGACTGAGAAAGCAGAGAAAAAGTGTCTCCTGCAACCCGTTCCCTTGGTGCTAGATGAACGAACGTCTCTCCACTTGCTCAGTTCTGAGAGATAGGTGTGTGTGAAAGCCGTCCTTCACCTAGCTTGTTGGGAACACAAAGTTTCTTTTCAGTTGCAAACTCCATTCCATTCATATATATGGGGAGGTAGAAGCTCCATCTCGGTTTTACAGTGAAAACTGCAGGAACTTCAAACCGGCACTAGGAAACAGACTGAGAAAGCAGAGAAAAAGTGTCACCTGCAACCCGTTCCCTTGGTGCTAGCTGAACGAACGTCTCTCCACTTGCTCAGTTCTGAGAGATAAGTGTGTGTGAAAGCCGTCCTTCACCTAGCTTGTTGGGAACACAAAGTTTCTTTTCAGTTGCAAACTCCATTCCATACATATATATGGGGAGGTACTAGCTCCAACTCGGTTTTACAGTGAAAACTGCAGGAACTTCAAACCGGCACTAGGAAACAGACTGAGAATGCAGAGAAAAAGTGTCTCCTGCAACCCGTTCCCTTGGTGCTAGATGAAAGAACGTCTCTCCACTTGCTCAGTTGTGAGAGATAAGTGTGTGTGAAAGCCGTCCTTCACCTAGCTTGTTGGGAACACAAAGTTTCTTTTCAGTTGCAAACTCCATTCCATACTTATATATGGGGAGGTACTAGCTACAACTCGGTTTGACAGTGAAAACTGCAGGAACTTTAAACCGGCACTAGGAAACAGACTGAGAAAGCAGAGAAAAAGTGTCTCCTGCAAACCGTTCCCTTGGTGCTAGATGAACGAACGTCTCTCCACTTGCTCAGTTCTGAGAGATAAGTGTGTGTGAAAGCCGTCCTTCACCTAGCTTGTTGGGAACACAAAGTTTCTTTTCAGTTGCAAACTACATTCCATACATATATATGGGGAGGTAGAAGCTCCAACTAGGTTTTACAGTGAAAACTGCAGTAACTTCAAACCGGCACTAGGAAACAGACTGAGAAAGCAGAGAAAAAGGGTCTCCTGCAAACCGTTCCCTTGGTGCTAGATGAACGAACGTCTCTCCACTTGCTCAGTTCTGAGAGATAAGTGTGTGTGAAAGCCGTCCTTCACCTAGCTTGTTGGGAACACAAAGTTTCTTTTCAGTTGCAAACTCCATTCCATACATATATATGGGGAGGTAGAAGCTCCAACTCGGTTTTACAGTGAAAACTGCAGGAACTTCAAACCGGCACTAGGAAACAGAATGAGAAAGCAGAGAAAAAGTGTCTCCTGCAAAACGTTCCCTTGGTGCTAGATGAACGAACGTCTCTCCACTTGCTCAGTTCTGAGAGATAGGTGTGTCTGAAAGCCGTCCATCACCTAGCTTGTTGGGAACACAAAGTTTCTTTTCAGTTGCAAACTCCATTCCATACATATATATGGGGAGGTAGAAGCTCCAACTCGCTTTTACAGTGAAAACTGCAGGAACTTCAACCCGGCACTAGGAAACAGACTGAGAAAGCAGAGAAAAAGTGTCTCCTGCAACCCGTTCCCTTGGTGCTAGATGAACGAACGTCTCTCCACTTGCTCAGTTCTGAGAGATAAGTGTGTGTGAAAGCCGTCCTTCACCTAGCTTGTTGGGAACACAAAGTTTCTTTTCAGTTGCAAACTCCATTCCATACATATATATGGGGAGGTACTAGCTCCAACTCGGTTTTCCAGTGAAAACTGCAGGAACTTCAACCCGGCACTAGGAAACAGACTGAGAAAACAGAGAAAAAGTGTCTCCTGCAACCGGTTCCCTTGGTGCTAGATGAACGAACGTCTCTCCACTTGCTCAGTTCTGAAGATAGGTGTGGGTGAAAGCCGTCCTTCACCTAGCTTGTTGGGAACAAAAAGTTTCTTTTCAGTTGCAAACTACATTTCATACATATATATGGGGAGGTACTAGCTCCAACTCGGTTTTACAGTGAAAACTGCAAGAACTTCAAACCGGCACTAGGAAACAGACTGAGAAAGCAGAGAAAAAGTGTCTCCTGCAACCCGTTCCCTTGGTGCTAGCTGAACGAACGTCTCTCCACTTGCTCAGTTCTGAGAGATAAGTGTGTGTGAAAGCCGTCCTTCACCTAGCTTGTTGGGAACACACAGTTTCTTTTCAGTTGCAAACTCCATTCCATACATATATATGGGGAGGTACTAGCTCCAACTCGCTTTTACAGTGAAAACTGCAGGAACTTCAACCCGGCACTAGGAAACAGACTGAGAAAGCAGAGAAAAAGTGTCTCCTGCAACCGGTTCCCTTGGTGCTAGATGAACGAACGTCTCTCCACTTGCTCAGTTCTGAAGATAGGTGTGTGTGAAAGCCGTACTTCACCTAGCTTGTTGGGAACACAAAGTTTCTTTTCAGTTGCAAACTCCATTCCATACATATATATGGGGAGGTACTAGCTCCAACTCGGTTTTACAGTGAAAACTGCAGGAACTTCAAACCGGCACTAGGAAACAGACTGAGAAAGCAGAGAAAAAGTGTCTCCTGCAACCGGTTCCCTTGGTGCTAGATGAACGAACGTCTCTCCACTTGCTCAGTTCTGAGAGATAAGTGTGTGTGAAAGCCGTCCTTCACCTAGCTTGTTGGGAACACACAGTTTCTTTTCAGTTGCAAACTCCATTCCATACATATATATGGGGAGGTAGAAGCTCCAACTCGCTTTTACAGTGAAAACTGCAGGAACTTCAACCCGGCACTAGGAAACAGACTGAGAAAGCAGAGAAAAAGTGTCTCCTGCAACCCGTTCCCTTGGTGCTAGATGAACGAACGTCTCTCCACTTGCTCAGTTCTGAGAGATAAGTGTGTGTGAAAGCCGTCCTTCACCTAGCTTGTTGGGAACACAAAGTTTCTTTTCAGTTGCAAACTCCATTCCATACATATATATGGGGAGGTAGAAGCTCCAACTCGGTTTTACAGTGAAAACTGCAGTAACTTCAAACCGGCACTAGGAAACAAACTGAGAAAGCAGAGAAAAAGTGTCTCCTGCAACCCGTTCCCTTGGTGCTAGATGAACGAACGTCTCTCCACTTGCTCAGTTCTGAGAGATAGGTGTGTCTGAAAGCCGACCTTCACCTAGCTTGTTGGGAACACAAGTTTCTTTTCAGTTGCAAACTCCATTCCATACATATATATGGGGAGGTAGAAGCTCCAACTTGCTTTTACAGTGAAAAACGCAGGAACTTCAACCCGGCACTAGGAAACAGACTGAGAAAGCAGAGAAAAAGTGTCTCCTGCAACCGGTTCCCTTGGTGCTAGATGAACGAACGTCTCTCCACTTGCTCAGTTCTGAAGATAGGTGTGTGTGAAAGCCGTCCTTCACCTAGCTTGTTGGGAACACATAGTTTCTTTTCAGTTGCAAACTACATTTCATACATATATATGGGGAGGTACAAGCTCCAACTCGGTTTTACAGTGAAAACTGCAAGAACTTCAAACCGGCACTAGGAAACAGACTGAGAAAGCAGAGAATAAGTGTCTCCTGCAAACCGTTCCCTTGGTGCTAGATGAACGAACGTCTCTCCACTTGCTCAGTTCTGAGAGATAGGTGTGTGTGAAAGCCGTCCTTCACCTAGCTTGTTGGGAACACAAAGTTTCTTTTCAGTTGCAAACTCCATTCCATTCATATATATGGGGAGGTAGAAGCTCGAACTCGGTTTTACAGGGAAAACTGCAGGAACTTCAAACCGGCACTAGGAAACAGACTGAGAAAGCAGAGAAAAAGTGTCTCCTGCAACCCGTTCCCTTGGTGCTAGATGAACGAACGTCTCTCCACTTGCTCAGTTCTGAGAGATAAGTGTGTGTGAAATCCGTCCTTCACCTAGCTTGTTGGGAACACAAAGTTTCTTTTCAGTTGCAAATTCCATTCCATACATATATATGGGGAGGTAGAATCTCCAACACTGTTTTACAGTGAAAACTGCAGTAACTTCAAACCGGCACTAGGAAACAGACTGAGAAAGCAGAGAAAAAGTGCCTCCTGCAACCCGTTCCCTTGGTGCTACATGAACGAACGTCTCTCCACTTGCTCAGTTCTGAGAGATAAGTGTGTGTGAAAGCCGTCCTTCACCTAGCTTGTTGGGAACACATAGTTTCTTTTCAGTTGCAAACTCCATTCCATACATATATATGGGGAGGTACAAGCTCCAACTCGGTTTTACAGTGAAAACTGCAGGTACTTCAAACCGGCACTAGGAAACAGACTGAGAAAGCAGAGAAAAAGTGTCTCCTGCAACCCGTTCCCTTGGTGCTAGATGAACGAACGTCTCTCCACTTGCTCAGTTCTGAGAGATAAGTGTGTGTGAAAGCCGTCCTTCACCTAGCTTGTTGGGAACACACAGTTTCTTTTCAGTTGCAAACTCCATTCCATACATATATATGGGGAGGTACTAGCTCCAACTCGGTTTTACAGTGAAAACTGCAGGAACTTCAAACCGGCACTAGGAAACAGACTGAGAAAGCAGAGAAAAAGTGTCTCCTGCAACCCGTTCCCTTGGTGCTAGCTGAACGAACGTCTCTCCACTTGCTCAGTTCTGAGAGATAGGTGTGTGTGAAAGCCGTCCTTCACCTAGCTTGTTGGGAACACAAAGTTTCTTTTCAGTTGCAAACTCCATTCCATACATATATATTGGGAGGTACTAGCTCCAACTCGGTTTTACAGTGAAAACTGCAGGAACTTCAAACAGGCACTAGGAAAAAGACTGAGAAAGCAGAGAAAAAGTGTCTCCTGCAACCCGTTCCCTTGGTGCTAGATGAACGAACGTCTCTCCACTTGCTCAGTTCTGAGAGATAAGAGTGTGTGAAAGCCGTCCTTCACCTAGCTTGTTGGGAACACAAAGTTTCTTTTCAGTTGCAAATTCCATTCCATACATATATATGGGGAGGTAGAAGCTCCAACTCGGTTTTACAGTGAAAACTGCAGTAACTTCAAACCGGCACTAGGAAACAGACTGAGAAAGCAGAGAAAAAGTGTCTCCTACAACCCGTTCCCTTGGTGCTAGATGAACGAACGTCTCTCCACTTGCTCAGTTCTGAGAGATAGGTGTGTCTGAAAGCCGTACTTCACCTAGCTTGTTGGGAACACAAAGATTCTTTTCAGTTGCAAACTCCATTCCATACATATATATGGGGAAGTAGAAGCTCCAACTCGCTTTTACAGTGAAAACTGCAGTAACTTCAACCCGGCACTAGGAAACAGACTGAGAAAGCAGAGAAAAAGTGTCTCCTGCAACCGGTTCCCTTGGTGCTAGATGAACGAACGTCTCTCCACTTGCTCAGTTCTGAAGATAGTTGTGTGTGAAAGCCGTCCTTCACCTTGCTTGTTGGGAACACAAAGTTTCTTTTCAGTTGCAAACTCCATTCCATACATATATATGGGGAGGTACTAGCTCCAACTCGGTTTTACAGTGAAAACTGCAAGAACTTCAAACCGGCACTAGGAAACAGAATGAGAAAACAGAGAAAAAGTGTCTCCTGCAACCCATTTCCTTGGTGCTAGATGAACGAACGTCTCTCCACTTGCTCAGTTCTGAGAGATAGGTGTGTGTGAAAGCCGTCCTTCAACTAGCTTGTTGGGAACACAAAGTTTCTTTTCAGTTGCAAACTCCATTCCATTCATATATATGGGGAGGTAGAAGCTCCAACTCGGTTTTACAGTGAAAACTGCAGGAACTTCAAACCGGCACTAGTAAACAGACTGAGAAAGCAGAGAAAAAGTGTCTCCTGCAACCCGTTCCCTTGGTGCTAGATGAACGAACGTCTCTCCACTTGCTCAGTTCTGAGAGATAAGTGTGTGTGAAATCCGTCCTTCACCTAGCTTGTTGGGAACACAAAGTTTCTTTTCAGTTGCAAATTCCATTCCATACATATATATGGGGAGGTAGAATCTCCAACACTGTTTTACAGTGAAAACTGCAGGAACTTCAAAACGGCACTAGGAAACAGACTGAGAAAGCAGAGAAAAAGTGCCTCCTGCAACCCGTTCCCTTGGTGCTACATGAACGAACGTCTCTCCACTTGCTCAGTTCTGAGAGATAAGTGTGTGTGAAAGCCGTCCTTCACCTAGCTTGTTGGGAACACATAGTTTCTTTTCAGTTGCAAACTCCATTCCATACATATATATGGGGAGGTACAAGCTCCAACTCGGTTTTACAGTGAAAACTGCAGGTACTTCAAACCGGCACTAGGAAACAGACTGAGAAAGCAGAGAAAAAGTGTCTCCTGCAACCCGTTCCCTTGGTGCTAGATGAACGAACGTCTCTCCACTTGCTCAGTTCTGAGAGATAAGTGTGTGTGAAAGCCGTCCTTCACCTAGCTTGTTGGGAACACACAGTTTCTTTTCAGTTGCAAACTCCATTCCATACATATATATGGGGAGGTACTAGCTCCAACTCGGTTTTACAGTGAAAACTGCAGGAACTTCAAACCGGCACTAGGAAACAGACTGAGAAAGCAGAGAAAAAGTGTCTCCTGCAACCCGTTCCCTTGGTGCTAGCTGAACGAACATCTCTCCACTTGCTCAGTTCTGAGAGATAGGTGTGTGTGAAAGCCGTCCTTCACCTAGCTTGTTGGGAACACAAAGTTTCTTTTCAGTTGCAAACTCCATTCCATACATATATATTGGGAGGTACTAGCTCCAACTCGGTTTTACAGTGAAAACTGCAGGAACTTCAAACAGGCACTAGGAAAAAGACTGAGAAAGCAGAGAAAAAGTGTCTCCTGCAACCCGTTCCCTTGGTGTTAGATGAACGAACGTCTCTCCACTTGCTCAGTTCTGAGAGATAAGTGTGTGTGAAAGCCGTCCTTCACCTAGCTTGTTGGGAACACAAAGTTTCTTTTCAGTTGCAAATTCCATTCCATACATATATATGGGGAGGTAGAAGCTCCAACTCGGTTTTACAGTGAAAACTGCAGTAACTTCAAACCGGCACTAGGAAACAGACTGAGAAAGCAGAGAAAAAGTGTCTCCTGCAACCCGTTCCCTTGGTGCTAGATGAACGAACGTCTCTCCACTTGCTCAGTTCTGAGAGATAGGTGTGTCTGAAAGCCGTACTTCACCTAGCTTGTTGGGAACACAAAGCTTCTTTTCAGTTGCAAACTCCATTCCATACATATATATGGGGAAGTAGAAGCTCCAACTCGCTTTTACAGTGAAAACTGCAGTAACTTCAACCCGGCACTAGGAAACAGACTGAGAAAGCAGAGAAAAAGTGTCTCCTGCAACCGGTCCCCTTGGTGCTAGATGAACGAACGTCTCTCCACTTGCTCAGTTCTGAGAGATAAGTGTGTGTGAAAGCCGTCCTTCACCTTGCTTGTTGGGAACACAAAGTTTCTTTTCAGTTGCAAACTCCATTCCATACATATATATGGGGAGGTACTAGCTCCAACTCGGTTTTACAGTGAAAACTGCAAGAACTTCAAACCGGCACTAGGAAACAGAATGAGAAAACAGAGATAAAGTGTCTCCTGCAACCCGTTCCCTTGGTGCTAGATGAACGAACGTCTCTCCACTTGCTCAGTTCTGAGAGATAGGTGTGTGTGAAAGCCGTCCTTCACCTAGCTTGTTGGGAACACAAAGTTTCTTTTCAGTTGCAAACTCCATTCCATTCATATATATGGGGAGGTAGAAGCTCCAACTCGGTTTTACAGTGAAAACTGCAGGAACTTCAAACCGGCACTAGGAAACAGACTGAGAAAGCAGAGAAAAAGTGTCTCCTGCAAACCGTTCCCTTGGTGCTAGATGAACGAACGTCTCTCCACTTGCTCAGTTCTGAGAGATAAGTGTGTGTGAAAGCCGTCCTTCACCTAGCTTGTTGGGAACACAAAGTTTCTTTTCAGTTGCAAACTACATTCCATACATATATATGGGGAGGTAGAAGCTCCAACTAGGTTTTAAAGTGAAAACTGCAGTAACTTCAAACCGGCACTAGGAAACAGACTGAGAAAGCAGAGAAAAAGGGTCTCCTGCAAACCGTTCCCTTGGTGCTAGATGAAAGAACGTCTCTCCACTTGCTCAGTTCTGATAGATAAGTGTGTGTGAAAGCCGTCCTTCACCTAGCTTGTTGGGAACACAAAGTTTCTTTTCAGTTGCAAACTCCATTCCATACTTATATATGGGGAGGTACTAGCTACAACTCGGTTTGACAGTGAAAACTGCAGGAACTTTAAACCGGCACTAGGAAACAGACTGAGAAAGCAGAGAAAAAGTGTCTCCTGCAAACCGTTCCCTTGGTGCTAGATGAACGAACGTCTCTCCACTTGCTCAGTTCTGAGAGATTAGTGTGTGTGAAAGCCGTCCTTCACCTAGCTTGTTGGGAACACAAAGTTTCTTTTCAGTTGCAAACTACATTCCATACATATATATGGGGAGGTAGAAGCTCCAACTAGGTTTTACAGTGAAAACTGCAGTAACTTCAAACCGGCACTAGGAAACAGACTGAGAAAGCAGAGAAAAAGGGTCTCCTGCAAACCGTTCCCTTGGTGCTAGATGAACGAACGTCTCTCCACTTGCTCAGTTCTGAGAGATAAGTGTGTGTGAAAGCCGTCCTTCACCTAGCTTGTTGGGAACACAAAGTTTCTTTTCAGTTGCAAACTCCATTCCATACATATATATGGGGAGGTAGAAGCTCCAACTCGGTTTTACAGTGAAAACTGCAGGAACTTCAAACCGGCACTAGGAAACAGAATGAGAAAGCAGAGAAAAAGTGTCTCCTGCAAAACGTTCCCTTGGTGCTAGATGAACGAACGTCTCTCCACTTGCTCAGTTCTGAGAGATAGGTGTGTCTGAAAGCCGTCCATCACCTAGCTTGTTGGGAACACAAAGTTTCTTTTCAGTTGCAAACTCCATTCCATACATATATATGGGGAGGTAGAAGCTCCAACTCGCTTTTACAGTGAAAACTGCAGGAACTTCAAACCGGCACTAGGAAACAGACTGAGAATGCAGAGAAAAAGTGTCTCCTGCAACCGGTTCCCTTGGTGCTAGATGAACGAACGTCTCTCCACTTGCTCAGTTCTGAAGATAGGTGTGTGTGAAAGCCGTCCTTCACCTAGCTTGTTGGGAACACAAAGTTTATTTTCAGTTGCAAACTCCATTCCATACACATATATGGGGAGGTACTAGCTCCAACTCGGTTTTACAGTGAAAACTGCAAGAACTTCAAACCGGCACTAGGAAACAGACTGAGAAAGCAGAGAAAAAGTGTCTCCTGCAACCCGTTCCCTTGGTGCTAGATGAACGAACGTCTCTCCACTTGCTCAGTTCTGAGAGATAAGTGTGTGTGAAAGCCATCCTTCACCTAGATTGTTGGGAACACAAAGTTTCTTTTCAGTTGCAAACTCCATTCCATACATATATATGGGGAGGTACTAGCTCCAACTCGGTTTTACAGTGAAAACTGCAGGAACTTCAAACCGGCACTAGGAAACAGACTGAGAAAGCAGAGAAAAAGTGTCTCCTGCAACCCGTTCCCTTGGTGCTAGATGAAAGAACGTCTCTCCACTTGCTCAGTTCTGAGAGATAAGTGTGTGTGAAAGCCGTCCTTCACCTAGCTTGTTGGGAACACAAAGTTTCTTTTCAGTTGCAAACTCCATTCCATACTTATATATGGGGAGGTACTAGCTACAACTCGGTTTGACAGTGAAAACTGCAGGAACTTTAAACCGGCACTAGGAAACAGACTGAGAAAGCAGAGAAAAAGTGTCTCCTGCAACCCGTTCCCTTGGTGCTAGATGAACGAACGTCTCTCCACTTGCTCAGTTCTGAGAGATAAGTGTGTGTGAAAGCCGTCCTTCACCTAGCTTGTTGGGAACACAAAGTTTCTTTTCAGTTGCAAACTCCATTCCATACATATATATGGGGAGGTAGAAGCTCCAACTCGGTTTTACAGTGAAAACTGCAGGAACTTCAAACAGGCACTAGGAAAAAGACTGAGAAAGCAGAGAAAAAGTGTCTCCTGCAACCCGTTCCCTTGGTGTTAGATGAACGAACGTCTCTCCACTTGCTCAGTTCTGAGAGATAAGTGTGTGTGAAAGCCGTCCTTCACCTAGCTTGTTGGGAACACAAAGTTTCTTTTCAGTTGCAAATTCCATTCCATACATATATATGGGGAGGTAGAAGCTCCAACTCGGTTTTACAGTGAAAACTGCAGTAACTTCAAACCGGCACTAGGAAACAGACTGAGAAAGCAGAGAAAAAGTGTCTCCTGCAACCCGTTCCCTTGGTGCTAGATGAACGAACGTCTCTCCACTTGCTCAGTTCTGAGAGATAGGTGTGTCTGAAAGCCGTACTTCACCTAGCTTGTTGGGAACACAAAGTTTCTTTTCAGTTGCAAACTCCATTCCATACATATATATGGGGAAGTAGAAGCTCCAACTCGCTTTTACAGTGAAAACTGCAGTAACTTCAACCCGGCACTAGGAAACAGACTGAGAAAGCAGAGAAAAAGTGTCTCCTGCAACCGGTTCCCTTGGTGCTAGATGAACGAACGTCTCTCCACTTGCTCAGTTCTGAAGATAGTTGTGTGTGAAAGCCGTCCTTCACCTTGCTTGTTGGGAACACAAAGTTTCTTTTCAGTTGCAAACTCCATTCCATACATATATATGGGGAGGTACTAGCTCCAACTCGGTTTTACAGTGAAAACTGCAAGAACTTCAAACCGGCACTAGGAAACAGAATGAGAAAACAGAGATAAAGTGTCTCCTGCAACCCGTTCCCTTGGTGCTAGATGAACGAACGTCTCTCCACTTGCTCAGTTCTGAGAGATAGGTGTGTGTGAAAGCCGTCCTTCACCTAGCTTGTTGGGAACACAAAGTTTCTTTTCAGTTGCAAACTCCATTCCATTCATATATATGGGGAGGTAGAAGCTCCAACTCGGTTTTACAGTGAAAACTGCAGGAACTTCAAACCGGCACTAGGAAACAGACTGAGAAAGCAGAGAAAAAGGGTCACCTGCAACCCGTTCCCTTAGTGCTAGATGAACGAACGTCTCTCCACTTGCTCAGTTCTGAGAGATAAGTGTGTGTGAAAGCCGTCCTTCACCTAGATTGTTGGGAACACAAAGTTTCTTTTCAGTTGCAAACTCCATTCCATACATATATATGGGGAGGTACTAGCTCCAACTCGGTTTTACAGTGAAAACTGCAGGAACTTCAAACCGGCACTAGGAAACAGAATGAGAATGCAGAGAAAAAGTGTCTCCTGCAACCCGTTCCCTTGGTGCTAGATGAAAGAACGTCTCTCCACTTGCTCAGTTCTGAGAGATAAGTGTGTGTGAAAGCCGTCCTTCACCTAGCTTGTTGGGAACACAAAGTTTCTTTTCAGTTGCAAACTCCATTCCATACTTATATATGGGGAGGTACTAGCTACAACTCGGTTTGACAGTGAAAACTGCAGGAACTTTAAACCGGCACTAGGAAACAGACTGAGAAAGCAGAGAAAAAGTGTCTCCTGCAAACCGTTCCCTTGGTGCTAGATGAACGAACGTCTCTCCACTTGCTCAGTTCTGAGAGATAAGTGTGTGTGAAAGCCGTCCTTCACCTAGCTTGTTGGGAACACAAAGTTTCTTTTCAGTTGCAAACTACATTCCATACATATATATGGGGAGGTAGAAGCTCCAACTAGGTTTTACAGTGAAAACTGCAGTAACTTCAAACCGGCACTAGGAAACAGACTGAGAAAGCAGAGAAAAAGGGTCTCCTGCAAACCGTTCCCTTGGTGCTAGATGAAAGAACGTCTCTCCACTTGCTCAGTTCTGAGAGATAAGTGTGTGTGGAAGCCGTCCTTCACCTAGCTTGTTGGGAACACAAAGTTTCTTTTCAGTTGCAAACTCCATTCCATACTTATATATGGGGAGGTACTAGCTACAACTCGGTTTGACAGTGAAAACTGCAGGAACTTTAAACCGGCACTAGGAAACAGACTGAGAAAGCAGAGAAAAAGTGTCTCCTGCAAACCGTTCCCTTGGTGCTAGATGAACGAACGTCTCTCCACTTGCTCAGTTCTGAGAGATTAGTGTGTGTGAAAGCCGTCCTTCACCTAGCTTGTTGGGAACACAAAGTTTCTTTTCAGTTGCAAACTACATTCCATACATATATATGGGGAGGTAGAAGCTCCAACTAGGTTTTACAGTGAAAACTGCAGTAACTTCAAACCGGCACTAGGAAACAGACTGAGAAAGCAGAGAAAAAGGGTCTCCTGCAAACCGTTCCCTTGGTGCTAGATGAACGAACGTCTCTCCACTTGCTCAGTTCTGAGAGATAAGTGTGTGTGAAAGCCGTCCTTCACCTAGCTTGTTGGGAACACAAAGTTTCTTTTCAGTTGCAAACTCCATTCCATACATATATATGGGGAGGTAGAAGCTCCAACTCGGTTTTACAGTGAAAACTGCAGGAACTTCAAACCGGCACTAGGAAACAGAATGAGAAAGCAGAGAAAAAGTGTCTCCTGCAAAACGTTCCCTTGGTGCTAGATGAACGAACGTCTCTCCACTTGCTCAGTTCTGAGAGATAGGTGTGTCTGAAAGCCGTCCATCACCTAGCTTGTTGGGAACACAAAGTTTCTTTTCAGTTGCAAACTCCATTCCATACATATATATGGGGAGGTAGAAGC
This sequence comes from Camelus bactrianus, assembly GCF_048773025.1. NCBI lineage: Eukaryota > Metazoa > Chordata > Mammalia > Artiodactyla > Camelidae > Camelus > Camelus bactrianus. The sequence goes on along the minus strand of NC_133539.1, from coordinate 134,879,572 downwards.
TCCAACTCGCTTTTACAGTGAAAACTGCAGGAACTTCAAACCGGCACTAGGAAACAGACTGAGAATGCAGAGAAAAAGTGTCTACTGCAACCGGTTCCCTTGGTGCTAGATGAACGAACGTCTCTCCACTTGCTCAGTTCTGAAGATAGGTGTGTGTGAAAGCCGTCCTTCACCTAGCTTGTTGGGAACACAAAGTTTATTTTCAGTTGCAAACTCCATTCCATACATATATATGGGGAGGTACTAGCTCCAACTCGGTTTTACAGTGAAAACTGCAAGAACTTCAAACCGGCACTAGGAAACAGACTGAGAAAGCAGAGAAAAAGTGTCTCCTGCAACCCGTTCCCTTGGTGCTAGATGAACGAACGTCTCTCCACTTGCTCAGTTCTGAGAGATAAGTGTGTGTGAAAGCCGTCCTTCACCTAGCTTGTTGGGAACACACAGTTTCTTTTCAGTTGCAAACTCCATTCCATACATATATATGGGGAGGTACTAGCTCCAACTCGGTTTTACAGTGAAAACTGCAGGAACTTCAAACCGGCACTAGGAAACAGACTGAGAAAGCAGAGAAAAAATGTCTCCTGCAACCCGTTCCCTTGGTGCTAGCTGAACGAACGTCTCTCCACTTGCTCAGTTCTGAGAGATAAGTGTGTGTGAAAGCCGTCCTTCACCTAGCTTGTTGGGAACACAAAGTTTCTTTTCAGTTGCAAACTCCATTCCATACATATATATGGGGAGGTACTAGCTCCAACTCTGTTTTACAGTGAAAACTGCAGGAACTTCAAACCGGCACTAGGAAACAGACTGAGAAAGCAGAGAAAAAGTGTCTCCTGCAACCCGTTCCCTTGGTGCTAGATGAAAGAACGTCTCTCCACTTGCTCAGTTCTGAGAGATAAGTGTGTGTGAAAGCCGTCCTTCACCTAGCTTGTTGGGAACACAAAGTTTCTTTTCAGTTGCAAACTCCATTCCATACTTATATATGGGGAGGTACTAGCTACAACTCGGTTTGACAGTGAAAACTGCAGGAAATTTAAACCGGCACTAGGAAACAGACTGAGAAAGCAGAGAAAAAGTGTCTCCTGCAAACCGTTCCCTTGGTGCTAGATGAACGAACGTCTCTCCACTTGTTCAGTTCTGAGAGTTAAGTGTGTGTGAAAGCCGTCCTTCACCTAGCTTGTTGGGAACACAAGTTTCTTTTCAGTTGCAAACTCCATTCCATACATATATATGGGGAGGTAGAAGCTCGAACTCGCTTTTACAGTGAAAACTGCAGGAACTTCAACCCGGCACTAGGAAACAGACTGAGAAAGCAGAGAAAAAGTGTCTCCTGCAACCGGTTCCCTTGGTGCTAGATGAACGAACGTCTCTCCACTTGCTCAATTCTGAAGATAGGTGTGTGTGAAAGCCGTCCTTCACCTAGCTTGTTGGGAACACAAAGTTTCTTTTCAGTTGCAAACTACATTTCATACATATATATGGGGAGGTACTAGCTCCAACTCGGTTTTACAGTGAAAACTGCAAGAACTTCAAACCGGCACTAGGAAACAGAATGAGAAAGCAGAGAAAAAGTGTCTCCTGCAACCCGTTCCCTTGGTGCTAGATGAACGAACGTCTCTCCACTTGCTCAGTTCTGAGAGATAGGTGTGTGTGAAAGCCGTCCTTCACCTAGCTTGTTGGGAACACAAAGTTTCTTTTCAGTTGCAAACTCCATTCCATTCATATATATGGGGAGGTATAAGCTCAAACTCGGTTTTACAGTGAAAACTGCAGGAACTTCAAACCGGCACTAGGAAACAGACTGAGAAAGCAGAGAAAAAGTGTCTCCTGCAACCCGTTCCCTTGGTGCTAGATGAACGAACGTCTCTCCACTTGCTCAGTTCTGAGAGATAAGTGTGTGTGAAAGCCGTCCTTCACCTAGCTTGTTGGGAACACAAGTTTCTTTTCAGTTGCAAACTCCATTCCATACATATATATGGGGAGGTAGAAGCTCGAACTCGCTTTTACAGTGAAAACTGCAGGAACTTCAACCCGGCACTAGGAAACAGACTGAGAAAGCAGAGAAAAAGTGTCTCCTGCAACCGGTTCCCTTGGTGCTAGATGAACGAACGTCTCTCCACTTGCTCAATTCTGAAGATAGGTGTGTGTGAAAGCCGTCCTTCACCTAGCTTGTTGGGAACACAAAGTTTCTTTTCAGTTTCAAACTACATTTCATACATATATATGGGGAGGTACTAGCTCCAACTCGGTTTTACAGTGAAAACTGCAAGAACTTCAAACCGGCACTAGGAAACAGAATGAGAAAGCAGAGAAAAAGTGTCTCCTGCAACCCGTTCCCTTGGTGCTAGATGAACGAACGTCTCTCCACTTGCTCAGTTCTGAGAGATAGGTGTGTGTGAAAGCCGTCCTTCACCTAGCTTGTTGGGAACACAAAGTTTCTTTTCAGTTGCAAACTCCATTCCATTCATATATATGGGGAGGTAGAAGCTCCAACTCGGTTTTACAGTGAAAACTGCAGGAACTTCAAACCGGCACTAGGAAACAGACTGAGAAAGCAGAGAAAAAGTGTCTCCTGCAACCCGTTCCCTTGGTGCTAGATGAACGAACGTCTCTCCACTTGCTCAGTTCTGAGAGATAAGTGTGTGTGAAATCCGTCCTTCACCTAGCTTGTTGGGAACACAAAGTTTCTTTTCAGTTGCAAATTCCATTCCATACATATATATGGGGAGGTAGAAGCTCCAACACTGTTTTACAGTGAAAACTGCAGGAACTTCAAACCGGCACTAGGAAACAGACTGAGAAAGCAGAGAAAAAGTGTCTCCTGCACCCTGTTCCCTTGGTGCTAGATGAACGAACGTCTCTCCACTTGCTCAGTTCTGAGAGATAAGTGTGTGTGAAAGCCGTCCTTCACCTTGCTTTTTGGGAACACAAAGTTTCTTTTCAGTTGCAAACTCCATTCCATACATATATATGGGGAGGTACTAGCTCCAACTCGGTTTTACAGTGAAAACTGCAGGAACTTCAAACCGGCACTAGGAAACAGACAGAGAAAGCAGAGAAAAAGTGTCTCCTGCAACCCGTTCCCTTGGTGCTAGCTGAAAGAACGTCTCTCCACTTGCTACTTCTGAGAGATAGGTGTGTGTGAAAGCCGTCCTTCACCTAGCTTGTTGGGAACACAAAGTTTCTTTTCAGTTGCAAACTCCATTCCATACATATATATGGGGAGGTACTAGCTCCAACTCGGTTTTACAGTGAAAACTGCAGGAACTTCAAACAGGCACTAGGAAACAGACTGAGAAAGCAGAGAAAAAGTGTCTCCTGCAACCCGTTCCCTTGGTGCTACATGAACGAACGTCTCTCCACTTGCTCAGTTCTGAGAGTTAAGTGTGTGTGAAAGCCGTCCTTCACCTAGCTTGTTGGGAACACAAAGTTTCTTTTCAGTTGCAAATTCCATTCCATACATATATATGGGGAGGTAGAAGCTCCAACTCGGTTTTACAGTGAAAACTGCAGGAACTTCAAACCGGCACTAGGAAACAGACTGAGAAAGCAGAGAAAAAGTGTCTCCTGCAACCCGTTCCCTTGGTGCTAGATGAACGAACGTCTCTCCACTTGCTCAGTTCTGAGAGATAGGTGTGTCTGAAAGCCGTACTTCACCTAGCTTGTTGGGAACACAAAGTTTCTTTTCAGTTGCAAACTCCATTCCATACTTATATATGGGTAAGTAGAAGCTCCATCTCGCTTTTACAGTGAAAACTGCAGGAACTTCAACCCGGCACTAGGAAACAGACTGAGAAAGCAGAGAAAAAGTGTCTCCTGCAACCGGTTCCCTTGGTGCTAGATGAACGAACGTCTCTCCACTTGCTCAGTTTTGAAGATAGTTGTGTGTGAAAGCCGTCCTTCACATTGCTTGTTGGGAACACAAAGTTTCTTTTCAGTTGCAAACTCCATTCAATACATATATATGGGGAGGTACTAGCTCCAACTCGGTTTTACAGTGAAAACTGCAAGAACTTCAAACCGGCACTAGGAAACAGAATGAGAAAACAGAGAAAAAGTGTCTCCTGCAACCCGTTCCCTTGGTGCTAGCTGAACGAACGTCTCTCCACTTGCTCAGTTCTGAGAGATAAGTGTGTGTGAAAGCCGTCCTTCACCTAGCTTGTTGGGAACACAAAGTTTCTTTTCAGTTGCAAACTCCATTCCATACATATATATGGGGAGGTACTAGCTCCAACTCGGTTTTCCAGTGAAAACTGCAGGAACTTCAAACCGGCACTAGGAAACAGACTGAGAAAGCAGAGAAAAAATATCTCCTGCAACCCGTTCCCTTGGTGCTAGCTGAACGAACGTCTCTCCACTTGCTCAGTTCTGAGAGATAAGTGTGTGTGAAAGCCGTCCTTCACCTAGCTTGTTGGGAACACAAAGTTTCTTTTCAGTTGCAAACTCCATTCCATACATATATATGGGGAGGTACTAGCTCCAACTCGGTTTTACAGTGAAAACTGCAGGAACTTCAAACCGGCACTAGGAAACAGACTGAGAAAGCAGAGAAAAAGTGTCTCCTGCAACCCGTTCCCTTGGGGCTAGATGAAAGAACGTCTCTCCACTTGCTCAGTTCTGAGAGATAAGTGATTGTGAAAGCCGTCCTTCACCTAGCTTGTTGGGAACACAAAGTTTCTTTTCTGTTGCAAACTCCATTCCATACTTATATATGGGGAGGTAATAGCTACAACTCGGTTTGACAGTGAAAACTGCAGGAACTTTAAACCGGCACTAGGAAACAGACTGAGAAAGCAGAGAAATAGTGGCTCCTGCAAACCGTTCCCTTGGTGCTAGATGAACGAACGTCTCTCCACTTGCTCAGTTCTGAGAGATAAGTGTGTGTGAAAGCCGTCCTTCACCTAGCTTGTTGGGAACACAAAGTTTCTTTTCAGTTGCAAACTCCATTCCATACATATATATGGGGAGGTAGAAGCTCCAACTCGGTTTTACAGTGAAAACTGCAGTAACTTCAAACCGGCACTAGGAAACAGACTGAGAAAGCAGAGAAAAAGTGTCTCCTGCAAACCGTTCCCTTGGTGCTAGATGAACGAACGTCTCTCCACTTGCTCAGTTCTGAGAGATAAGTGTGTGTGAAAGCCGTCCTTCACCTAGCTTGTTGGGAACACAAAGTTTCTTTTCAGTTGCAAACCCCATTGCATACATATATATGGGGAGGTAGAAGTTCCAACTCGGTTTTACAGTGAAAACTGCAGGAACTTCAAACCGGCACAAGGAAACAGAATGAGAAAGCAGAGAAAAAGTGTCTCCTGCAAAACGTTCCCTTGGTGCTTGATGAACGAACGTCTCTCCACTTGCTCAGTTCTGAGAGATAGGTGTGTCTGAAAGCCATCCATCACCTAGCTTGTTGGGAACACAAAGTTTCTTTTCAGTTGCAAACTCCATTCCATACATATATATGGGGAGGTAGAAGCTCCAACTCGCTTTTACAGTGAAAACTGCAGGAACTTCAACCCGGCACTAGGAAACAGACTGAGAAAGCAGAGAAAAAGTGTCTCCTGCAACCGGTTCCCTTGGTGCTAGATGAACGAACGTCTCTCCACTTGCACAGTTCTGAAGATAGTTGTGTGTGAAAGCCGTCCTTCACCTAGCTTGTTGGGAACACAAAGTTTCTTTTCAGTTGCAAACTCCATTCCATACATATATATGGGGAGGTACTAGCTCCAACTCGGTTTTACAGTGAAAACTGCAGGAACTTCAAACCGGCACTAGGAAACAGACTGAGAAAGCAGAGAAAAAGTGTCTCCTGCAACCCGTTCCCTTGGTGCTAGATGAACGAACGTCTCTCCACTTGCTCAGTTCTGAGAGATAGGTGTGTGTGAAAGCCGTCCTTCACCTAGCTTGTTGGGAACACAAAGTTTCTTTTCAGTTGCAAACTCCATTCCATACATATATATGGGGAGGTACTAGCTCCAACTCGGTTTTACAGTGAAAACTGCAGGAACTTCAAACCGGCACTAGGAAACAGACTGAGAAAGCAGAGAAAAAGTGTCTCCTGCAACCCGTTCCCTTGGTGCTAGATGAACGAACGTCTCTCCACTTGCTCAGTTCTGAGAGATAAGTGTGTGTGAAAGCCGTCCTTCACCTAGCTTGTTGTGAACACAAAGTTTCTTTTCAGTTGCAAACTCCATTCCATACATATATATGGGGAGGTAGAAGCTCCAACTCGGTTTTACAGTGAAAACTGCAGTAACTTCAAACCGGCACTAGGAAACAGACTGAGAAAGCAGAGAAAAAGTGTCTCCTGCAACCCGTTCCCTTGGTGCTAGATGAACGAACGTCTCTCCACTTGCTCAGTTCTGAGAGATAAGTGTGTGTGAAAGCCGTCCTTCACCTAGCTTGTTGGGAACACAAAGTTTCTTTTCAGTTGCAAACTCCATTCCATACATATATATGGGGAGGTAGAAGCTCCAACACGGTTTTACAGTGAAAACTGCAGGAACTTCAAACCGGCACTAGGAAACAGACTGAGAAAGCAGAGAAAAAGTGTCTCCTGCAACCCGTTCCCTTGGTGCTAGATGAACGAACGTCTCTCCACTTGCTCAGTTCTGAGAGATAGGTGTGTCTGAAAGCCGTCCTTCACCTAGCTTGTTGGGAACACAAAGTTTCTTTTCAGTTGCAAACTCCATTCCATACATATATATGGGGAGGTAGAAGCTCCAACTCGCTTTTACAGTGAAAACTGCAGGAACTTCAACCCGGCACTAGGAAACAGACTGAGAAAGCAGAGTAAAAGTGTCTCCTGCAACCGGTTCCCTTGGTGCTAGATGAACGAACGTCTCTCCACTTGCTCAGTTCTGAAGATAGGTGTGTGTGAAAGCCGTCCTTCACTTAGCTTGTTGGGAACACAAAGTTTCTTTTCAGTTGCAAACTCCATTCCATACATATATATGGGGAGGTACTAGCTCCAACTCGGTTTTACAGTGAAAACTGCAAGAACTTCAAACCGGCACTAGGAAACAGACTGAGAAAGCAGAGAAAAAGTGTCTCCTGCAACCCGTTCCCTTGGTGCTAGATAAACGAACGTCTCTCCACTTGCTCAGTTCTGAGAGATAGGTGTGTGTGAAAGCCGTCCTTCACCTAGCTTGTTGGGAACACAAAGTTTCTTTTCAGTTGCAAACTCCATTCCATTCATATATATGGGGAGGTAGAAACTCCAACTCGGTTTTACAGTGAAAACTGCAGTAACTTCAAACCGGCACTAGGAAACAGACTGAGAAAGCAGAGAAAAAGTGTCTCCTGCAACCCGTTCCCTTGGTGCTAGATGAACGAACGTCTCTCCACTTGCTCAGTTCTGAGAGATAAGTGTGAGTGAAAGCCGTCCTTCACCTAGCTTGTTGGGAACACAAAGTTTCTTTTCAGTTGCAAATTCCATTCCATACATATATATGGGGAGGTAGAAGCTCCAACACGGTTTTACAGTGAAAACTGCAGGAACTTCAAACCGGCACTAGGAAACAGACTGAGAAAGAAGAGAAAAAGTGTCTCCTGCAACCCATTCCCTTGGTGCTAGATGAACGAACGTCTCTCCACTTGCTCAGTTCTGAGAGATAAGTGTGTGTGAAAGCCGTCCTTCACCTAGAATGTTGGGAACACAAAGTTTCTTTTCAGTTGCAAACTCCGATCCATACATATATATGGGGAGGTTGTAGCTCCAAATCGGTTTTACAGTGAAAACTGCAGGAACTTCAAACCGGCACTAGGAAACAGACTGAGAAGCAGAGAAAAAGTGTCTCCTGCAACCGGTTCCCTTGGTGCTAGATGAATGAACGTCTCTCCACTTGCTAAGTTCTGAGAGATAATTGTGTGTGAAAGCCATCCTTCACCTAGCTTGTTGGGAACACAAAGTTTCTTTTAAGTTGCAAACTCCATTCCATACATATATATGGGGAGGTACTAGCTCCAACTCGGTTTTACAGTGAAAACTGCAGGAAATTCAAACCGGCACTAGGAAACAGACTGAGAAAGCAGAGAAAAAGTGTCTCCTGCAACCCGTTCCCTTGGTGCTAGATGAACGAACGTCTCAACACTTGCTCAGTTCCGAGAGATTAGTGTGTGTGAAAGCCGTCCTTCACCTAGCTTGTTGGGAACACAAAGTTTCTTTTCAGTTGCAAACTCCATTCCATACATATATATGGGGAGGTACTAGATCAAACTCAGTTTTACAGTGAAAACTGCAGGAACTTCAAACCGGCACTAGGAAACAGACTGAGAAAGCAGAGAAAAAGTGTCTCCTGCAAACCGTTCCCTTGGTGCTAGATGAACGAACGTCTCTCCACTTGCTCAGTTCTGAGAGATAAGTGTGTGTGAAAGCCGTCCTTCACCTAGCGTGTTGGGAACACAAAGTTTCTTTTCAGTTGCAAACTCCATTCCATACATATATATGGGGAGGTAGAAGCTCCAACTCCGTTTTAAAGTGAAAACTGCAGGAACTTCAAACCGGCACTAGGAAACAGACTGAGAAAGCAGAGAAAAAGTGTCTCCTGCAACCCGTTCCCTTGGTGCTAGATGAACGAACGTCTCTCCACTTGCTAAGTTCTGAAGATAGGTGTGTGTGAAAGCCGTCCTTCACCTAGCTTGTTGGGAACACAAAGTTTCTTTTCAGTTGCAAACTCCATTCCATACATATATATGGGGAGGTAATAGCTCCAAGTCGATTTTACAGTGAAAACTGCAGGAACTTCAAACCGGCACTAGGAAACAGACTGTGAAAGCAGAGAAAAAGTGTCTCCTGCAACCCGTTCCCTAGGTGCTAGATGAACGAACGTCTCTCCACTTGCTCAGTTCTGAGAGATAAGTGTGTGTGAAAGCCATCCTTCACCTAGCTTGTTGGGAACACAAAGTTTCTTTTCAGTTGCAAACTCCATTCCATACATATATATGGGGAGGTACTAGCTCCAACTCGGTTTTACAGTGAAAACTGCAGGAACTTCAAACCGGCACTAGGAAACAGACTGAGAAAGCAGAGAAAAAGTGTCTCCTGCAACCCGTTCCCTGGGTGCTAGATGAACGAACGTCTCTCCACTTGCTCAGTTCTGAGAGATAAGTGTGTGTGAAAGCCGTTCTTCAACTAGCTTGTTGGGAACACAAAGTTTCTTTTCAGTTGAAAACTCCATTCCATACATATATATGGGGTGGTACTAGCTCCAACTCTGTTTGACAGTGAAAACCAGGAACTTTAACCTGGCAATAGGAAACAGACTGAGAAAGCAGAGAAAAAGTGTCTCCTGCAACCCGTTCCCTTGGTGCTAGATGAACGAACGTCTCTCCACTTGCTCAGTTCTGAGAGATAAGTGTGTGTGAAAGCCGTCCTTCACCTAGCTTGTTGGGAACGCAAAGTTTCTTTTCAGTTGCAAACTCTATTCCATTCCTATATATGGGGAGGAACTATCTCCAACTCGGTTTTACAGTGAAAACTGCAGGAACTTCAAACCGGCACTAGGAAACAGACTGAGAAAGCAGAGAAAAAGTGTCTCCTGCAAACCGTTCCCTTGGTGCTAGATGAACGAACGTCTCTCCACTTGCTCAGTTCTGAGAGATAAGTGTGTGTGAAAGCCGTTCTTCACCTAGCTTGTTGGGAACACAAAGTTTATTTTCAGTTGCAAACTCCATTCCATACATATATATGGGGAGGTAGAAGCTCCAACACGGTTTTGCAGAGAAAACTGCAGGAACTTCAACCCGGCACTTGGAACCAGACTGGGAAAGCAGAGAAAAAGTGTCTCCTGCAACCCGTTCCCTTGGTGCTGGATGAACGAACGTCTCACCACTTGCTCAGTTCTGAGAGATAATTGTGTGTGAAAGCCGTCCTTCACCTAGCTTGTTGGGAACACAAAGTTTATTTTCAGTTGCAAACTCCATTCCATACATATATATGGGGAGGTACTAGCTCCTACTCGGTTTTACAGTGAAAACTGCAGGAACATCAAACCGGCACTAGGAAACAGACTGAGAAAGCAGAGAAAAAGTGTCTCCTGCAACCCGGTCCCTTGGTACTACATGAACGAACGTCTCTCCACTTGCTCAGTTCTGAGAGATAAGTGTGTGTAAAAGCCGTACTTCACCTAGCTTGTTGGGAACACAAAGGTTCTTTTCAGTTGCAAACTCCATTCCATACAAATATATGAGGAGGTAGAAGCTCCAAATCTGTTTTACAGTGAAAACTACAGGAACTTCAAACCGGCACTAGGAAACAGACTGAGAAAGAAGAGAAAAAGTGTCTCCTGCAACCCGTTCCCTTGGTGCTAGATGAACGAACGTCTCTCCACTTGCTCAGTTCTGAGAGATAAGTGTGTGTGAAAGCCGTCCTTCACCTAGCTTGTTGGGAACACAAAGTTTCTTTTCAGTTGCAAACTCCATTCCATACATATATATGGGGAGGTAGTAGCTCCAACACGGTTTTACAGTGAAAACTGCAGGAACTTCAAACCGGCACTAGGAAACAGACTGAGAAAGCAGAGAAAAAGTGTCTCCTGCAACCCGTTCCCTTGGTGCTAGATGAACGAACGTCTCTCCACTTGCTCAGTTCTGAGAGATAAGTGTGTGTGAAAGCCGTCCTTCACCTAGCTTGTTGGGAACACAAAGTTTCTTTTCAGTTGCAAACTCCAATCCATACATATATATGGGGAGGTACTAGCTCCAACTCGGTTTTACAGTGAAAACTGCAGGAACTTCAAACCGGCACTAGGAAACAGACTGAGAAAGCAGAGAAAAAGTGTCTCCTGCAACCCGTTCCCTTGGTGCTAGCTGAACGAACGTCTCTCCACTTGCTGAGTTCTGAGAGATAAGTGTGTGTGAAAGCCGTCCTTCACCTAGCTTGTTGGGAAAACAAAGTTTCTTTTCAGTTTCAAACTCCGGTCCATACATATATATGGGGAGGTAGTAGCTCCAACTCGGTTTTACAGTGAAAACTGCAGGAACTTCAAACCGGCACTAGGAAACAGACTGAGAAAGCAGAGAAAAAGTGTCTCCTGCAACCCGTTCCCTTGGTGCTAGATGAACGAACGTCTCTCCACTTGCTCAGTTCTGAGAGATAAGTGTGTGTGAAATCCGTCCTTCAACTAGCTTGTTGGGAACACAAAGTTTCTTTTCAGTTGCAAACTCCATTCCATACTTATATATGGGGAGGTACTAGCTACAACTCGGTTTGACAGTGAAAACTGCAGGAACTTTAAACCGGCACTAGGAAACAGACTGAGAAAGCAGAGAAAAAGTGTCTCCTGCAAACCGTTCCCTTGGTGCTAGATGAACGAACGTCTCTCCACTTGCTCAGTTCTGAGAGATAAGTGTGTGTGAAAGCCGTCCTTCACCTAGCTTGTTGGGAACACAAAGTTTCTTTTCAGTTGCAAACTCCATTCCATACATATATATGGGGAGGTAGAAGCTCCAACTCGGTTTTACAGTGAAAACTGTAGTAACTTCAAACCGGCACTAGGAAACAGACTGAGAAAGCAGAGAAAAAGTGTCTCCTGCAACCCGTTCCCTTGGTGCTAGATGAACGAACGTCTCTCCACTTGCTCAGTTCTGAGAGATAAGTGTGTGTGAAAGCCGTCCTTCACCTAGCTTGTTGGGAACACAAAGTTTCTTTTCAGTTGCAAACTCCATTCCATACATATATATGGGGAGGTAGTAGCTCCAACTCGGTTTTACAGTGAAAACTGCAGGAACTTCAAACCGGCACTAGGAAACAGACTGAGAAAGCAGAGAAAAAGTGTCTCCTGCAACCCGTTCCCTTGGTGCTAGATGAACGAACGTCTCTCCACTTGCTCAGGTCTGAGAGATAAGTGTGTGTGAAATCCGTCCTTCACCTAGCTTGTTGGGAACACAAAGTTTCTTTTCAGTTGCAAACTCCATTCCATACTTATATATGGGGAGGTACTAGCTACAACTCGGTTTGACAGTGAAAACTGCAGGAACTTTAAACCGGCACTAGGAAACAGACTGAGAAAGCAGAGAAAAAGTGTCTCCTGCAAACCGTTCCCTTGGTGCTAGATGAACGAACGTCTCTCCACTTGCTCAGTTCTGAGAGGTAAGTGTGTGTGAAAGCCGTCCTTCACCTAGCTTGTTGGGAACACAAAGTTTCTTTTCAGTTGCAAACTCCATTCCATACATATATATGGGGAGGTAGAAGCTCCAACTCGGTTTTACAGTGAAAACTGCAGTAACTTCAAACCGGCACTAGGAAACAGACTGAGAAAGCAGAGAAAAAGTGTCTCCTGCAACCCGTTCCCTTGGTGCTAGATGAACGAACGTCTCTCCACTTGCTCAGTTCTGAGAGATAAGTGTGTGTGAAAGCCGTCCTTCACCTAGCTTGTTGGGAACACAAAGTTTCTTTTCAGTTGCAAACTCCATTCCATACATATATATGGGGAGGTACTAGCTCCAACTCGGTTTTACAGTGAAAACTGCAGGAACTTCAAACCGGCACTAGGAAACAGACTGAGAAAGCAGAGAAAAAGTGTCTCCTGCAACCCGTTCCATTGGTGCTAGATGAACGAACGTCTCTCCACTTGCTCAGTTCTGAGAGATAAGTGTGTGTGAATGCCGTCCTTCACCTAGCTTGTTGGGAACACAAAGTTTCTTTTCAGTTGCAAACTCCATTCCATACATATATATGGGGAGGTACTAGCTCCAACTCGGTTTTACAGTGAAAACTGCAGGAACTTCAAACCGGCACTAGGAAACAGACTGAGAAAGCAGAGAAAAAGTGTCTCCTGCAACCCGTTCCCTTGGTGCTAGCTGAACGAATGTCTCTCCACTTGCTCAGTTCTGAGAGATAAGTGTGTGTGAAAGCCGTCCTTCACCTAGCTTGTTGGGAAAACAAAGTTTCTTTTCAGTTTCAAACTCCGGTCCATACATATATATGGGGAGGTAGTAGCTCCAACTCGGTTTTACAGTGAAAACTGCAGGAACTTCAAACCGGCACTAGGAAACAGACTGAGAAAGCAGAGAAAAAGTGTCTCCTGCAACCCGTTCCCTTGGTGCTAGATGAACGAACGTCTCTCCACTTGCTCAGTTCTGAGAGATAAGTGTGTGTGAAATCCGTCCTTCACCTAGCTTGTTGGGAACACAAAGTTTCTTTTCAGTTGCAAACTCCATTCCATACTTATATATGGTGAGGTACTAGCTACAACTCGGTTTGACAGTGAAAACTGCAGGAACTTTAAACCGGCACTAGGAAACAGACTGAGAAAGCAGAGAAAAAGTGTCTCCTGCAAACCGTTCCCTTGGTGCTAGATGAACGAACGTCTCTCCACTTGCTCAGTTCTGAGAGATAAGTGTGTGTGAAAGCCGTCCTTCACATAGCTTGTTGGGAACACAAAGTTTCATTTCAGTTGCAAACTCCATTCCATACATATATATGGGGAGGTAGAAGCTCCAACTCGGTTTTACAGTGAAAACTGCAGTAACTTCAAACCGGCACTAGGAAACAGACTGAGAAAGCAGAGAAAAAGTGTCTCCTGCAAACCGTTCCCTTGGTGCTAGATGAACGAACGTCTCTCCACTTGCTCAGTTCTGAGAGATAAGTGTGTGTGAAAGCCGTCCTTCACCTAGCTTGTTGGGAACACAAAGTTTCTTTTCAGTTGCAAATTCCATTCCATACATATATATGGGGAGGTAGAAGCTCCAACTCGGTTTTACAGTGAAAACTGCAGGAACTTCAAACCGGCTCTAGGAAACAGACTGAGAAAGCAGAGAAAAAGTGTCTCCTGCAACCGGTTCCCTTGGTGCTAGATGAACGAACGTCTCTCCACTTGCTCAGTTCTGAGAGATAAGTGTGTGTGAAAGCCGTCCTTCACCTAGCTTGTTGGGAACACAAAGTTTCTTTTCAGTTGCAAACTCCATTCCATACATATATATGGGGAGGTTCTAGCTCCAACTCGGTTTTACAGTGAAAACTGCAAGAACTTCAAACCGGCACTAGGAAACAGACTGAGAAAGCAGAGAAAAAGTGTCTCCTGCAACCCGTTCCCTTGGTGCTAGATGAACGAACGTCTCTCCACTTGCTCAGTTCTGAGAGATAGGTGTGTGTGAAAGCCGTACTTCACCTAGCTTGTTGGGAACACAAAGTTTCTTTTCAGTTGCAAACTCCATTCCATTCATATATATGGGGAGGTACTAGCTCCAAATCGGTTTTACAGTGAAAACTGCAGGAACTTCTAACCGGCACTAGGAAACAGACTGAGAAAGCAGAGAAAAAGTGTCTCTTGCAACCCGTTCCCTTGGTGCTAGATGAACGAAAGTCTCTCCACTTGCTCAGTTCTGAGAGATAAATGTGTGTGAAATCCGTCCTTCACCTAACTTGTTGGGAACACAAAGTTTCTTTTCAGTTGCAAATTCCATTCCATACATATATATGGGGAGGTAGAAGCTCCAACACGGTTTTACAGTGAAAACTGCAGGAACTTCAAACCGGCACTAGGAAACAGACTGAGAAAGAAGAGAAATAGTGTCTCCTGCAACCCGTTCCCTTGGTGCTAGATGAACGAACGTCTCTCCACTTGCTCAGTTCTGAGAGATAAGTGTGTGTGAAAGCCGTCCTTCACCTAGAATGTTGGGAACACAAAGTTTCTTTTCAGTTTCAAACTCCGATCCATACATATATATGGGGAGGTTGTAGCTCCAAATCGGTTTTACAGTGAAAACTGCAGGAACTTCAAACCGGCACTAGGAAACAGACTGAGAAAGCAGAGAAAAAGTGTCTCCTGCAACCCGTTCCCTTGGTGCTAGATGAACGAAAGTCTCTCCACTTGCTCAGTTCTGAGAGATAAGTGTGTGTGAAAGCCGTCCTTCACCTAGCTTGTTGGGAACACAAAGTTTCTTTTCAGTTGCAAACTCCATTCCATATTTATATATGAGGAGGTACTAGCTACAACTCGGTTTGACAGTGAAAACCGCAGGAACTTTAAACCGGCACTAGGAAACAGACTGAGAAGCAGAGAAAAAGTGTCTCCTGCAACCGGTTCCCTTGGTGCTAGATGAATGAACGTCTCTCCACTTGCTCAGTTCTGAGAGATAGGTGTGTGTGAAAGCCGTCCTTCACCTAGCTTGTTGGGAACACAAAGTTTCTTTTCAGTTGCAAACTCCATTCCATACATATATATGGGGAGGTAGAAGCTCCAACTCGGTTTTACAGTGAAAACTGCAGGAACTTCAAACCGGCACTAGGAAAAAGACTGAGAAAGCAGAGAAAATGTGTCTCCTGCAACCGGTTCCCTTGGTGCTAGATGAACGATCGTCTCTCCACTTGCTCAGTTCTGAAGATAGTTGTGTGTGAAAGCCGTCCTTCACCTAGCTTGTTGGGAACACAAAGTTTCTTTTCAGTTGCAAATTCCATTCCATACATATATATGGGGAGGTAGAAGCTCCAACTCGCTTTTACAGTGAAAACTGCCGGAACTTCAACCCGGCACTTGGAAACAGACTGAGAAAGCAGAGAAAAAGTGTCTCCTGCAACCAGTTCCCTTGGTGCTAGATGAACGAACGTCTCTCCACTTGCTCAGTTCTGAGAGATAAGTGTGTGTGAAAGCCGTCCTTCACCTAGCTTGTTGGGAACACAAAGTTTCTTTTCAGTTGCAAACTCTATTCCATTCCTATATATGGGGAGGAACTATCTCCAACTCGGTTTTACAGTGAAAACTGCAGGAACTTCAAACCGGCACTAGGAAACAGACTGATAAAGCAGAGAAAAAGTGTCTCCTGCAAACCGTTCCCTTGGTGCTAGATGAACGAACGTCTCTCCACTTGCTCAGTTCTGAGAGATAAGTGTGTGTGAAAGCCGTTCTTCACCTAGCTTGTTGGGAACACAAAGTTTATTTTCAGTTGCAAACTCCATTCCATACATATATATGGGGAGGTAGAAGCTATAACACGGTTTTGCAGAGAAAACTGCAGGAACTTCAACCCGGCACTTGGAACCAGACTGGGAAAGCAGAGAAAAAGTGTCTCCTGCAACCCGTTCCCTTGGTGCTGGATGAACGAACGTCTCACCACTTGCTCAGTTCTGAGAGATAATTGTGTGTGAAAGCCGTCCTTCACCTAGCTTGTTGGGAACACAAAGTTTATTTTCAGTTGCAAACTCCATTCCATACATATATATGGGGAGGTACTAGCTCCAACTCGGTTTTACAGTGAAAACTGCAGGAACATCAAACCGGCACTAGGAAACAGACTGAGAAATCAGAGAAAAAGTGTCTCCTGCAACCCGGTCCCTTGGTACTACATGAACGAACGTCTCTCCACTTGCTCAGTTCTGAGAGATAAGTGTGTGTAAAAGCCGTACTTCACCTAGCTTGTTGGGAACACAAAGTTTCTTTTCAGTTGCAAACTCCATTCCATACAAATATATGAGTAGGTAGAAGCTCCAAATCTGTTTTACAGTGAAAACTACAGGAACTTCAAACCGGCACAATGAAACAGACTGAGAAAGAAGAGAAAAAGTGTCTCCTGCAACCCGTTACCTTGGTGCTAGATGAACGAACGTCTCTCCACTTGCTCAGTTCTGAGAGATAAGTGTGTGTGAAAGCCGTCCTTCACCTAGCTTGTTGGGAACACAAAGTTTCTTTTCAGTTGCAAACTTCATTCCATACATATATATGGGGAGGTACTAGCTCCAACTCGGTTTTACAGTGAAAACTGCAGGAACTTCAAACCGGCACTAGGAAACAGACTGAGAAAGCAGAGAAAAAGTGTCTCCTGCAACCCGTTCCCTTGGTGCTAGATGAACGAACGTCTCTCCACTTGCTCAGTTCTGAGAGATAAGTGTGTGTGAAAGCCGTCCTTCACCTAGCTTGTTGGGAACACAAAGTTTCTTTTCAGTTGCAAACTCCATTCCATACATATATATGGGGAGGTACTAGCTCCAACTCGGTTTTACAGTGAAAACTGCAGGAACTTCAAACCGGCACTAGGAAACAGACTGAGAAAGCAGAGAAAAAGTGTCTCTTGCAACCCGTTCCCTTGGTGCTAGATGAACGAAAGTCTCTCCACTTGCTCAGTTCTGAGAGATAAATGTGTGTGAAATCCGTCCTTCACCTAACTTGTTGGGAACACAAAGTTTCTTTTCAGTTGCAAATTCCATTCCATACATATATATGGGGAGGTAGAAGCTCCAACACGGTTTTACAGTGAAAACTGCAGGAACTTCAAACCGGCACTAGGAAACAGACTGAGAAAGAAGAGAAATAGTGTCTCCTGCAACCCGTTCCCTTGGTGCTAGATGAACGAACGTCTCTCCACTTGCTCAGTTCTGAGAGATAAGTGTGTGTGAAAGCCGTCCTTCACCTAGAATGTTGGGAACACAAAGTTTCTTTTCAGTTTCAAACTCCGATCCATACATATATATGGGGAGGTTGTAGCTCCAACTCGGTTTTACATTGAAAACTGCAGGAACTTCAAACCGGCACTAGGAAACAGACTGAGAAAGCAGAGAAAAAGTGTCTCCTGCAACCCGTTCCCTTGGTGCTAGATGAACGAAAGTCTCTCCACTTGCTCAGTTCTGAGAGATAAGTGTGTGTGAAAGCCGTCCTTCACCTAGCTTGTTGGGAACACAAAGTTTCTTTTCAGTTGCAAACTCCATTCCATACTTATATATGGGGAGGTACTAGCTACAACTCGGTTTGACAGTGAAAACCGCAGGAACTTTAAACCGGCACTAGGAAACAGACTGAGAAGCAGAGAAAAAGTGTCTCCTGCAACCGGTTCCCTTGGTGCTAGATGAATGAACGTCTCTCCACTTGCTCAGTTCTGAGAGATAGGTGTGTGTGAAAGCCGTCCTTCACCTAGCTTGTTGGGAACACAAAGTTTCTTTTCAGTTGCAAACTCCATTCCATACATATATATGGGGAGGTAGAAGCTCCAACTCGGTTTTACAGTGAAAACTGCAGTAACTTCAAACCGGCACTAGGAAACAGACTGAGAAAGCAGAGAAAAAGTGTCTCCTGCAACCCTTTCCCTTGGTGCTAGATGAACGAACGTCTCTCCACTTGCTCAGTTCTGAGAGATAGGTGTGTCTGAATGCCGTCCTTCACCTAGCTTGTTGGGAACACAAAGTTTCTTTTCAGTTGCAAAGTCCATTCCATACATATATATGGGGAGGTAGAAGCTCCAACTCGCTTTTACAGTGAAAACTGCCGGAACTTCAACCCGGCACTAGGAAACAGACTGAGAAAGCAGAGAAAAAGTGTCTCCTGCAACCGGTTCCCTTGGTGCTAGATGAACGAACGTCTCTCCACTTGCTCAGTTCTGAAGATAGTTGTGTGTGAAAGCCGTCCTTCACCTAGCTTTTTGGGAACACAAAGTTTCTTTTCAGTTGCAAACTCCATTCCATACATATATATGGGGAGGTAGAAGCTCCAACTCGGTTTTACAGTGAAAACTGCAGGAACTTCAAACCGGCACTAGGAAAAAGACTGAGAAAGCAGAGAAAATGTGTCTCCTGCAACCGGTTCCCTTGGTGCTAGATGAACGATCGTCTCTCCACTTGCTCAGTTCTGAAGATAGTTGTGTGTGAAAGCCGTCCTTCACCTAGCTTGTTGGGAACACAAAGTTTCTTTTCAGTTGCAAATTCCATTCCATACATATATATGGGGAGGTAGAAGCTCCAACTCGCTTTTACAGTGAAAACTGCCGGAACTTCAACCCGGCACTTGGAAACAGACTGAGAAAGCAGAGAAAAAGTGTCACCTGCAACCGGTTCCCTTGGTGCTAGATGAACGAACGTCTCTCCACTTGCTCAGTTCTGAGAGATAAGTGTGTGTGAAAGCCGTCCTTCACCTAGCTTCTTGGGAACACAAAGTTTCTTTTCAGTTGCAAACTCTATTCCATTCCTATATATGGGGAGGAACTATCTCCAACTCGGTTTTACAGTGAAAACTGCAGGAACTTCAAACCGGCACTAGGAAACAGACTGATAAAGCAGAGAAAAAGTGTCTCCTGCAAACCGTTCCCTTGGTGCTAGATGAACGAACGTTTCTCCACTTGCTCAGTTCTGAGAGATAAGTGTGTGTGAAAGCCGTTCTTCACCTAGCTTGTTGGGAACACAAAGTTTATTTTCAGTTGCAAACTCCATTCCATACATATATATGGGGAGGTAGAAGCTCCAACACGGTTTTGCAGAGAAAACTGCAGGAACTTCAACCCGGCACTTGGAACCATACTGGGAAAGCAGAGAAAAAGTGTCTCCTGCAACCCGTTCCCTTGGTGCTGGATGAACGAACGTCTCACCACTTGCTCAGTTCTGAGAGATAATTGTGTGTGAAAGCCGTCCTTCACCTAGCTTGTTGGGAACACAAAGTTTCTTTTCAGTTGCAAACTCCATTCCATACATATATATGGGGAGGTACTAGCTCCAACTCGGTTTTACAGTGAAAACTGCAGGAACATCAAACCGGCACTAGGAAACAGACTGAGAAAGCAGAGAAAAAGTGTCTCCTGCAACCCGGTCCCTTGGTACTACATGAACGAACGTCTCTCCACTTGCTCACTTCTGAGAGATAAGTGTGTGTAAAAGCCGTACTTCACCTAGCTTGTTGGGAACACAAAGTTTCTTTTCAGTTGCAAACTCCATTCCATACAAATATATGAGGAGGTAGAAGCTCCAAATCTGTTTTACAGTGAAAACTACAGGAACTTCAAACCGGCACAAGGAAACAGACTGAGAAAGAAGAGAAAAAGTGTCTCCTGCAACCCGTTCCCTTGGTGCTTGATGAACGAACGTCTCTCCACTTGCTCAGTTCTGAGAGATAAGTGTGTGTGAAAGCCGTCCTTCACCTAGCTTGTTGGGAACACAAAGTTTCTTTTCAGTTGCAAACTTCATTCCATACATATATATGGGGAGGTACTAGCTCCAACTCGGTTTTACAGTGAAAACTGCAGGAACTTCAAACCGGCACTAGGAAACAGACTGAGAAAGCAGAGAAAAAGTGTCTCCTGCAACCCGTTCCCTTGGTGCTAGATGAACGAACGTCTCTCCACTTGCTCAGTTCTGAGAGATAAGTGTGTGTGAAAGCCGTCCTTCACCTAGCTTGTTGGGAACACAAAGTTTCTTTTCAGTTGCAAACTCCATTCCATACATATATATGGGGAGGTACTAGCTCCAACTCGGTTTTACAGTGAAAACTGCAGGAACTTCAAACTGGCACTAGGAAACAGACTGAGAAAGCAGAGAAAAAGTGTCTCCTGCAACCCGTTCCCTTTGTGCTAGATGAACGAACGTCTCTCCACTTGCTCAGTTCTGAGAGATAAGTGTGTGTGTAAGCCGTCCTTCACCTAGCTTGTTGGGAACACAAAGTTTCTTTTCAGTTGCAAACTCCATTCCATACATATATATGGGGAGGTACTAGCTCCAACTCGGTTTTACAGTGAAAACTGCAGGAACTTCAAACCGGCACTAGGAAACAAAATGAGAAAGCAGAGAAAAAGTGTCTCCTGCAACCGGTTCCCTTGGTGCTAGATGAACGAACGTGTCTCCACTTGCTCAGTTCTGAAGATAGGTGTGTGTGAAAGCCGTACTTCACCTAGCTTGTTGGGAACACAAAGTTTCTTTTCAGTTGCAAATTCAATTCCATACATATATATGGGGAGGTAGAAGCTCCAACACGGTTTTACAGTGAAAACTGCAGGAACTTCAAACCGGCACTAGGAAACAGACTGAGAAAGCAGAGAAAAAGTGTCTCCTGCAACCCGTTCCCTTGGTGCTAGATGAACGAACGTCTCTCCACTTGTTCATTTCTGAAAGATAAGTGTGTGTGAAAGCCGTCCTTCACCTAGCTTGTTGGCAACACAAAGTTTCTTTTCAGTTGCAAACTCCAGTCCATACATATATATTGGGAGGTACTAGATCAAACTCGGTTTTACAGTGAAAACTGCAGGAACTTCAAACCGGCACTAGGAAACAGACTGAGAAAGCAGAGAAAAAGTGTCTCCTGCAAACCGTTCCCTTGGTTCTAGATGAACGAACGTCTCTCCACTTGCTCAGTTCTGAGAGATAAGTGTGTGTGAAAGCCGTCCTTCACCTAGCTTGTTGGGAACACAAAGTTTCTTTTCAGTTGCAAACTCCATTCCATACATATATATGGGGAGGTAGAAGCTCCAACTCGGTTTTACAGTGAAAACTGCAGTAACTTCAAACCGGCACTAGGAAACAGACTGAGAAAGCAGAGAAAAAGTTTCTCCTGCAACCCGTTCCCTTGGTGCTAGATGAACGAACGTCTCTCCACTTGCTCAGTTCTGAGAGATAGGTGTGTGTGAAAGCCGTCCTTCACCTAGCTTGTTGGGAACAAAAAGTTTCTTTTCAGTTGCAAACTACATTCCATACATATATATGGGGAGGTACTAGCTCCAACTCGGTTTTACAGTGAAAACTGCAGGAACGTCAAACCGGCACTAGGAAACAGACTGAGAAAGCAGAGAAAAAGTGTCTCCTGCAACCCGTTCCCTTGGTGCTAGATGAACGAACGTCTCTCCACTTGCTCAGTTCTGAGATATAAGTGTGTGTGAAAGCCGTCCTTCATCTAGCTTGTTGGGAACACAAAGTTTCTTTTCAGTTGCAAACTCCATTCCATACATATATATGGGGAGTTAGAAGCTCCAACTCGGTTTTACAGTGAAAACTGCAGGAACTTCAAACCGGCACTAGGAAACAGACTGAGAAAGCAGAGAAAAAGTGTCTCCTGCAACCCGTTCCCTTGGTGCTAGATGAACGAACGTCTCTCCACTTGCTAAGTTCTGAAGATAGGTGTGTGTGAAAGCCGTCCTTCACCTAGCTTGTTGGGAACACAAAGTTTCTTTTCAGTTGCAAACTCCATTCCATACATATATATGGGGATGTAATAGCTCCAAGTCGATTTTACAGTGAAAACTGCAGGAACTTCAAACCGGCACTAGGAAACAGACTGTGAAAGCAGAGAAAAAGTGTCTCCTGCAACCCGTTCCCTAGGTGCTAGATGAACGAACGTCTCTCCACTTGCTCAGTTCTGAGAGATAAGTGGTTGTGAAAGCCATCCTTCACCTTGCTTGTTGGGAACACAAAGTTTCTTTTCAGTTGCAAACTCCATTCCATACATATATATGGGGAGGTACTAGCTCCAACTCGGTTTTACAGTGAAAACTGCAGGAACTTCAAACCGGCACTAGGAAACAGACTGAGAAAGCAGAGAAAAAGTTTCTCCTGCAACCCGTTCCCTTGGTGCTAGATGAACGAACGTCTCTCCACTTGCTCAGTTCTGAGAGATAGGTGTGTGTGAAAGCCGTCCTTCACCTAGCTTGTTGGGAACACAAAGTTTCTTTTCAGTTGCAAACTACATTCCATACATATATATGGGGAGGTACTAGCTCCAACTCGGTTTTACAGTGAAAACTGCAGGAACGTCAAACCGGCACTAGGAAACAGACTGAGAAAGCAGAGAAAAAGTGTCTCCTGCAACCCGTTCCCTTGGTGCTAGATGAACGAACGTCTCTCCACTTGCTCAGTTCTGAGATATAAGTGTGTGTGAAAGCCGTCCTTCATCTAGCTTGTTGGGAACACAAAGTTTCTTTTCAGTTGCAAACTCCATTCCATACATATATATGGGGAGTTAGAAGCTCCAACTCGGTTTTACAGTGAAAACTGCAGGAACTTCAAACCGGCACTAGGAAACAGACTGAGAAAGCAGAGAAAAAGTGTCTCCTGCAACCCGTTCCCTTGGTGCTAGATGAACGAACGTCTCTCCACTTGCTAAGTTCTGAAGATAGGTGTGTGTGAAAGCCGTCCTTCACCTAGCTTGTTGGGAACACAAAGTTTCTTTTCAGTTGCAAACTCCATTCCATACATATATATGGGGATGTAATAGCTCCAAGTCGATTTTACAGTGAAAACTGCAGGAACTTCAAACCGGCACTAGGAAACAGACTGTGAAAGCAGAGAAAAAGTGTCTCCTGCAACCCGTTCCCTAGGTGCTAGATGAACGAACGTCTCTCCACTTGCTCAGTTCTGAGAGATAAGTGTGTGTGAAAGCCATCCTTCACCTTGCTTGTTGGGAACACAAAGTTTCTTTTCAGTTGCAAACTCCATTCCATACATATATATGGGGAGGTACTAGCTCCAACTCGGTTTTACAGTGAAAACTGCAGGAACTTCAAACCGGCACTAGGAAACAGACTGAGAAAGCAGAGAAAAAGTGTCTCCTGCAACCCGTTAACTGGGTGCTAGGTGAACGAACGTCTCTCCACTTGCTCAGATCTGAGAGATATGTGTGTGTGAAAGCCGTTCTTCAACTAGCTTGTTGGGAACACAAAGTTTCTTTTCAGTTGAAAACTCAATTCCATACATATATATGGGGTGGTATTAGCTCCAACTCTGTTTGACAGTGAAAACCAGGAACTTCAAACTGGCACTAGGATACAGACTGAGAAAGCAGAGAAAAAGTGTCTCCTGCAACCCGTTCCCTTGGTGCTAGATGAACGAACGTCTCTCCACTTGCTCAGTTCTGAGAGATAAGTGTGTGTGAAAGCCGTCCTTCACCTAGCTTGTTGGGAACACAAAGTTTCTTTTCAGTTGCAAACTCTATTCCATTCCTATATATGGGGAGGAAATATCTCCAACTCGGTTTTACAGTGAAAACTGCAGGAAATTCAAATCGGCACTAGGAAACAGACTGATAAAGCAGAGAAAAAGTGTCTCCTGCAAACCGTTCCCTTGGTGCTAGACGAACGAAAGTCTCTCCACTTGCTCAGTTCTGAGAGATAAGTGTGTGTGAAAGCCGTTCTTCACCTAGCTTGTTGGGAACACAAAGTTTATTTTCAGTTGCAAACTCCATTCCATACATATATATGGGGAGGTAGAAGCTCCAACACGGTTTTGCAGAGAAAACTGCAGGAACTTCAACCCGGCATTTGGAACCAGACTGGGAAAGCAGAGAAAAAGTGTCTCCTGCAACCCGTTCCCTTGGTGCTGGATGAACGAACGTCTCACCACTTGCTCATTTCTGAGAGATAATTGTGTGTGAAAGCCGTCCTTCACCTAGCTTGTTGGGAACACAAAGTTTCTTTTCAGTTGCAAACTCCATTCCATACATATATATGGGGAGGTACTAGCTCCAACTCGGTTTTACAGTGAAAACTGCAGGAACATCAAACCGGCACTAGGAAACAGACTGAGAAACAGAGAAAAAGTGTCTCCTGCAACCCGGTCCCTTGGTACTACATGAACGAACGTCTCTCCACTTGCTCATTTCTGAGAGATAAGTGTGTGTGAAAGCCGTCCTTCACCTAGCTTGTTGGGAACACAAAGTTTCTTTTCAGTTGCAAACTCCATTCCATATATATATATGGGGAGGTACTAGCTCCAACTCGGTTTTACAGTGAAAACTGCAGGAACATCAAACCGGCACTAGGAAACAGACTGGGAAACAGAGAAAAAGTGTCTCCTGCAACCCGGTCCCTTGGTACTACATGAACGAACGTCTCTCCACTTGCTCATTTCTGAGAGATAAGTGTGTGTGAAAGCCGTCCTTCACCTAGCTTGTTGGGAACACAAAGTTTCTTTTCAGTTGCAAACTCCAATCCATACATATATATGAGGAGGTAGAAGCTCCAAATCTGTTTTACAGTGAAAACTACAGGAACTTCAAACCGGCACTAGGAAACAGACTGAGAAAGAAGAGAAAAAGTGTCTCCTGCAACCCGTTCCCTTGGTGCTAGATGAACGAACGTCTCTCCACTTGCTCAGTTCTGAGAGATAAGTGTGTGTGAAAGCCGTCCTTCACCTAGCTTGTTGGGAACACAAAGTTTCTTTTCAGTTTCAAACTCCATTCCATACATATATATGGGGAGGTACTAGCTCCAACTCGGTTTTACAGTGAAAACTGCAGGAACTTCAAACCGGCACTAGGAAACAGACTGAGAAAGCAGAGAAAAAGTGTCTCCTGCAACCCGTTCCCTTGGTGCTAGATGAACGAACGTCTCTCCACTTGCTCAGTTCTGAGAGATAAGTGTGTGTGAAAGCCGTCCTTCACCTAGCTTGTTGGGAACACAAAGTTTCTTTTCAGTTGCAAACTCCATTCCATACATATATATGGGGAGGTACTAGCTCCAACTCGGTTTTACAGTGAAAACTGCAGGAACTTCAAACCGGCACTAGGAAACAGACTGAGAAAGCAGAGAAAAAGTGTCTCCTGCAACCCGTTCCATTGATGCTAGCTGAACGAACGTCTCTCCACTTGTTCATTTCTGAAAGATAAGTGTGTGTGAAAGCCGTCCTTCACCTATCTTGTTGGGAACACAAAGTTTCTTTTCAGTTGCAAACTCCATTCCATACATATATATGGGGAGGTACTAGCTACAACTCGGTTTGACAGTGAAAACTGCAGGAACTTCAAACTGGCACTAGGAAACAGACTGAGAAAGCAGAGAAAAAGTGTCTCCTGCAACCCGTTCCCTTGGTGCTAGATGAAAGAACGTCTCTCCACTTGCTAAGTTCTGAAGATAGGTGTGTGTGAAAGCCGTCCTTCACCTAGCTTGTTGGGATCACAAAGTTTCTTTTCAGTTGCAAACTCCGATCCATACATATATATGGGGAGGTACTAGCTCCAACTCGGTTTTACAGTGAAAACTGCAGGAAGTTCAAACCGGCACTAGGAAACAGACTGAGAAGCAGAGAAAAAGTGTCTCCTGCAACCGGTTCCCTTGGTGCTAGATGAATGAACGTCTCTCCACTTGCTAAGTTCTGAGAGATAATTGTGTGTGAAAGCCATCCTTCACCTAGCTTGTTGGGAACACAAAGTTTCTTTTAAGTTGCAAACTCCATTCCATACATATATATGGGGAGGTACTAGCTCCAACTCGGTTTTACAGTGAAAACTGCAGGAACTTCAAACCGGCACTAGGAAACAGACTGAGAAAGCAGAGAAAAAGTGTCTCCTGCAACCCGTTCCCTTGGTGCTAGATGAACGAACGTCTCACCACTTGCTCAGTTCCGAGAGATTAGTGTGTGTGAAAGCCGTACTTCACCTAGCTTGTTGGGAACACAAAGTTTCTTTTCAGTTGCAAACTCCATTCCATACATATATATGGGGAGGTACTAGATCAAACTCGGTTTTACATTGAAAACTGCAGGAACTTCAAACCGGCACTAGGAAACAGACTGAGAAAGCAGAGAATAAGTGTCTCCTGCAAACCGTTCCCTTGGTTCTAGATGAACGAACGTCTCTCCACTTGCTCAGTTCTGAGAGATAGGTGTGTGTGAAAGCCGTCCTTCACCTATCTTGTTGGGAACACAAAGTTTCTTTTCAGTTGCAAACACCATTCCATACATATATATGGGGAGGTAGAAGCTCCAACTCGGTTTTACAGTGAAAACTGCAGGAACTTCAAACCGGCACTAGGAAACAGACTGAGAAAGCAGAGAAATAGTGTCTCCTGCAACCCGTTCCCTTGGTGCTAGATGAACGAACGTCTCCCCACTTGCTAAGTTCTGAAGATAGGTGTGTGTGAAAGCCGTACTTCACCTAGCTTGTTGGTAACACAAAGTTTCTTTTCAGTTGCAAACTCCATTCCATACATATATATGGGGAGGTAATAGCTCCAACTCGATTTACAGTGAAAACTGCAGGAACTTCAAACCGGCACTAGGAAACAGACTGTGAAAGCAGAGAAAAAGTGTCTCCTGCAACCCGTTCCCTGGGTGCTAGATGAACGAACGTCTCTCCACTTGCTCAGTTCTGAGAGATAATTGTGTGTGAAAGCCGTTCTTCAACTAGCTTGTTGGGAACACAAAGTTTCTTTTCAGTTGCAAACTCCATTCCATACATATATATGGGGAGGTAGAAGCTCCAACTCGGTTTTACAGTGAAAACTGCAGGAACTTCAAACCGGCACTAGGAAACAGACTGAGAAAGCAGAGAAAAAGTGTCTCCTGCCACCCGTTAACTGGGTGCTAGATGAACGAACGTCTCTCCACTTGCTCAGTTCTGAGAGATAAGTGTGTGTGAAAGCCGTCCTTCACCTAGCTTGTTGGGAACACAAAGTTTCTTTTCAGTTGCAAACTCCATTCCATACATATATATGGGGAGGTAGAAGCTCCAACTCGGTTTTACAGTGAAAACTGCAGGAACTTCAAACCGGCACTAGGAAACAGACTGAGAAAGCAGAGAAAAAGTGTCTCCTGCAACCCGTTCCCTTGGTGCTAGATGAACGAACGTCTCTCCACTTGCTCAGTTCTGAGAGATAACTGTGTGTGAAAGCCGTCCTTCACCTAGCTTGTTGGGAACACAAAGTTTCTTTTCAGTTGCAAACTCCATTCCATACATATATATGGGGAGGTACTAGCTCCAACTCGGTTTTACAGTGAAAACTGCAGGAACTTCAAACCGGCACTAGGAAACAGACTGAGAAAGCAGAGAAAAAGTGTCTCCTGCAACCCGTTCCCTTGATGCTAGCTGAACGAACGTCTCTCCACTTGCTCAGTTCTGAGAGATAAGTGTGTGTGAAAGCCGTCCTTCACCTAGCTTGTTGGGAACACAAAGTTTCTTTTCAGTTGCAAACTCCATTCCATACATATATATGGGGAGGTACTAGCTACAACTCGGTTTGACAGTGAAAACTGCAGGAACTTCAAACTGGCACTAGGAAACAGACTGAGAAAGCAGAGAAAAAGTGTCTCCTGCAACCCGTTCCCTTGGTGCTAGATGAAAGAACGTCTCTCCACTTGCTCAGTTCTGAGAGATAAGTGTGTGTGAAAGCCGTCCTTCACCTAGCTTGTTGGGAACACAAAGTTTCTTTTCAGTTGCAAACCCATTCCATACATATATATGGGGAGGTACTAGCTACAACTCGGTTTGACAGTGAAAACTGCAGGAACTTTAAACCGGCACTAGGAAACAGACTGAGAGAGCAGAGAATAAGTATCTCCTGAAAACCGTTCCCTTGGTGCTAGATGAACGAACGTCTCACCACTTGCTCAGTTCCGAGAGATTAGTGTGTGTGAAAGCCGTACTTCACCTAGCTTGTTGGGAACACAAAGTTTCTTTTCAGTTGCAAACTCCATTCCATACATATATATGGGGAGGTACTAGATCAAACTCGGTTTTACAGTGAAAACTGCAGGAACTTCAAACCGGCACTAGGAAACAGACTGAGAAAGCAGAGAATAAGTGTCTCCTGCAACCCGTTCCCTTGGTTCTAGATGAACGAACGTCTCTCCACTTGCTCAGTTCTGAGAGATAGGTGTGTGTGAAAGCCGTCCTTCACCTATCTTGTTGGGAACACAAAGTTTCTTTTCAGTTGCAAACTCCATTCCATACATATATATGGGGAGGTAGAAGCTCCAACTCGGTTTTACAGTGAAAACTGCAGGAACTTCAAACCGGCACTTGGAAACAGACTGAGAAAGCAGAGAAAAAGTGTCTCCTGCAACCCGTTCCCTTGGTGCTAGATGAACGAACGTCTCTCCACTTGCTCAGTTCTGAGAGATAAGTGTGTGTGAAAGCCGTCCTTCACCTAGCTTGTTGGGAACACAAAGTTTCTTTTCAGTTGCAAACCCCATTCCATACATATATATGGGGAGGTACTAGCTCCAACTCGGTTTTACAGTGAAAACTGCAGGAACTTCAAACCGGCACTAGGAAACAGACTGAGAAAGCAGAGAAAAAGTGTCTCCTGCAAACCGTTCCCTTGGTGCTAGATGAACGAACGTCACTCCACTTGCTCAGTTCTGAGAGATAAGTGTGTGTGAAAGCCGTCCTTCACCTAGAATGTTGGGAACACAAAGTTTCTTTTCAGTTGCAAACTCCGATCCATACATATATATGGGGAGGTACTAGCTCCAACTCGGTTTTACAGTGAAAAATGCAGGAAGTTCAAACCGGCACTAGGAAACAGACTGAGAAGCAGAGAAAAAGTGTCTCCTGCAACCAGTTCCCTTGGTGCTAGATGAATGAACGTCTCTCCACTTGCTAAGTTCTGAGAGATAATTGTGTGTGAAAGCCATCCTTCACCTAGCTTGTTGGGAACACAAAGTTTCTTTTAAGTTGCAAACTCCATTCCATACATATATATGGGGAGGTACTAGCTCCAACTCGGTTTTACAGTGAAAACTGCAGGAACTTCAAACCGGCACTAGGAAACAGACTGAGAAAGCAGAGAAAAAGTGTCTCCTGCAACCCGTTCCCTTGGTGCTAGATGAACGAACGTCTCACCACTTGCTCAGTTCCGAGAGATTAGTGTGTGTGAAAGCCGTACTTCACCTAGCTTGTTGGGAACACAAAGATTCTTTTCAGTTGCAAACTCCATTCCATACATATATATGGGGAGGTACTAGATCAAACTCGGTTTTACATTGAAAACTGCAGGAACTTCAAACCGGCACTAGGAAACAGACTGAGAAAGCAGAGAAATAGTGTCTCCTGCAACCCGTTCCCTTGGTGCTAGATGAACGAACGTCTCCCCACTTGCTAAGTTCTGAAGATAGGTGTGTGTGAAAGCTGTCCTTCACCTAGCTTGTTGGGAACACACAGTTTCTTTTCAGTTGCAAACTCCATTCCATACATATATATGGGGAGGTAATAGCTCCAACTCGATTTACAGTGAAAAATGCAGGAACTTCAAACCGGCACTAGGAAACAGACTGTGAAAGCAGAGAAAAAGTGTCTCCTGCAACCCGTTCCCTAGGTGCTAGATGAACGAACGTCTCTCCACTTGCTCAGTTCTGAGAGATAAGTGTGTGTGAAAGCCATCCTTCACCTAGCTTGTTGGGAACACAAAGTTTCTTTTCAGTTGCAAACTCCATTCCATACATATATATGGGGAGGTACTAGCTCCAACTCGGTTTTACAGTGAAAACTGCAGGAACTTCAAACCGGCACTAGGAAACAGACTGAGAAAGCAGAGAAAAAGTGTCTCCTGCAACCCGTTCCCTGGGTGCTAGATGAACGAACGTCTCTCCACTTGCTCAGTTCTGAGAGATAAGTGTGTGTGAAAGCCGTTCTTCAACTAGCTTGTTGGGAACACAAAGTTTCTTTTCAGTTGCAAACTCCATTCCATACATATATATGGGGAGGTAGAAGCTCCAACTCGGTTTTACAGTGAAAACTGCAGGAACTTCAAACCGGCACTAGGAAACAGACTGAGAAAGCAGAGAAAAAGTGTCTCCTGCAACCCGTTCCCTTGGTGCTAGATGAACGAACGTCTCTCCACTTGCTAAGTTCTGAAGATAGGTGTGTGTGAAAGCCGTCCTTCACCTAGCTTGTTGGGAACACAAAGTTTCTTTTCAGTTGCAAACTCCATTCCATACATATATAAGGGGAGGTAATAGCTCCAACTCGATTTTACAGTGAAAACTGCAGGAATTTCAAACCGGCACTAGGAAACAGACTGTGAAAGCAGAGAAAAAGTGTCTCCTGCAACACGTTCCCTAGGTGCTAGATGAACGAACGTCTCTCCACTTGCTCAGTTCTGAGAGATAAGTGTGTGTGAAAGCCATCCTTCACCTAGCTTGTTGGGAACACAAAGTTTCTTTTCAGTTGCAAACTCCATTCCATACATATATATGGGGAGGTACTAGCTCCAACTCGGTTTTACAGTGAAAACTGCAGGAACTTCAAACCGGCACTAGGAAACAGACTGAGAAAGCAGACAAAAAGTGTCTCCTGCAAACAGTTCCCTTGTTGCTAGATGAACGAACGTCTCTCCACTTGCTCTGTTCTGAGAGATAAGTGTGTGTGAAAGCCGTCCTTCACCTAGAATGTTGGGAACACAAAGTTTCTTTTCAGTTGCAAACTCCGATCCATACATATATATGGGGAGGTACTAGCTCCAACTCGGTTTTAAAGTGAAAACTGCAGGAAGTTCAAACCGGCACTAGGAAACAGACTGAGAAGCAGAGAAAAAGTGTCTCCTGCAACCGGTTCCCTTGGTGCTAGATGAATGAACGTCTCTCCACTTGCTAAGTTCTGAGAGATAATTGTGTGTGAAAGCCATCCTTCACATAGCTTGTTGGGAACACAAAGTTTCTTTTAAGTTGCAAACTCAATTCCATACATATATATGGGGAAGTACTAGCTCCAACTCGGTTTTACAGTGAAAACTGCAGGAACTTCAAACCGGCACTAGGAAACAGACTGAGAAATCAGAGAAAAAGTGTCTCCTGCAACCCGTTCCCTTGGTGCTAGATGAACGAACGTCTCACCACTTGCTCAGTTCCGAGAGATTAGTGTGTGTGAAAGCCGTACTTCACCTAGCTTGTTGGGAACACAAAGTTTCTTTTCAGTTGCAAACTCCATTCCATACATATATATGGGGAGGTAGAAGCTCCAACTCGGTTTTACAGTGAAAACTGCAGGAACTTCAAACCGGCACTAGGAAACAGACTGAGAAAGCAGAGAAAAAGTGTCTCCTGCAACCCGTTCCCTGGGTGCTAGATGAACGAACGTCTCTCCACTTGCTCAGTTCTGAGAGATAAGTGTGTGTGAAAGCCGTTCTTCAACTAGCTTGTTGGGAACACAAAGTTTCTTTTCAGTTGCAAACTCCATTCCATACATATATATGGGGAGGTAGAAGCTCCAACTCGGTTTTACAGTGAAAACTGCAGGAACTTCAAACCGGCACTAGGAAACAGACTGAGAAAGCAGAGAAAAAGTGTCTCCTGCAACCCGTTCCCTTGGTGCTAGATGAACGAACGTCTCTCCACTTGCTAAGTTCTGAAGATAGGTGTGTGTGAAAGCCGTCCTTCACCTAGCTTGTTGGGAACACAAAGTTTCTTTTCAGTTGCAAACTCCATTCCATACATATATAAGGGGAGGTAATAGCTCCAACTCGATTTTACAGTGAAAACTGCAGGAATTTCAAACCGGCACTAGGAAACAGACTGTGAAAGCAGAGAAAAGTGTCTCCTGCAACACGTTCCCTAGGTGCTAGATGAACGAACGTCTCTCCACTTGCTCAGTTCTGAGAGATAAGTGTGTGTGAAAGCCATCCTTCACCTAGCTTGTTGGGAACACAAAGTTTCTTTTCAGTTGCAAACTCCATTCCATACATATATATGGGGAGGTACTAGCTCCAACTCGGTTTTACAGTGAAAACTGCAGGAACTTCAAACCGGCACTAGGAAACAGACTGAGAAAGCAGACAAAAAGTGTCTCCTGCAAACAGTTCCCTTGTTGCTAGATGAACGAACGTCTCTCCACTTGCTCTGTTCTGAGAGATAAGTGTGTGTGAAAGCCGTCCTTCACCTAGAATGTTGGGAACACAAAGTTTCTTTTCAGTTGCAAACTCCGATCCATACATATATATGGGGAGGTACTAGCTCCAACTCGGTTTTAAAGTGAAAACTGCAGGAAGTTCAAACCGGCACTAGGAAACAGACTGAGAAAGCAGAGAAAAAGTGTCTCCTGCAACCCGTTCCCTTGGTGCTAGATGAACGAACGTCTCTCCACTTGCTAAGTTCTGAAGATAGGTGTGTGTGAAAGCCGTCCTTCACCTAGCTTGTTGGGAACACAAAGTTCCTTTTCAGTTGCAAACTCCATTCCATACATATATATGGGGAGGTAATAGCTCCAACTCGATTTTACAGTGAAAACTGCAGGAACTTCAAACCGGCACTAGGAAACAGACTGTGAAAGCAGAGAAAAAGTGTCTCCTGCAACCCGTTCCCTAGGTGCTAGATGAACGAACGTCTCTCCACTTGCTCTGTTCTGAGAGATAAGTGTGTGTGAAAGCCATCCTTCACCTAGCTTGTTGGGAACACAAAGTTTCTTTTCAGTTGCAAACTCCGATCCATACATATATATGGGGAGGTACTAGCTCCAACTCGGTTTTACAGTGAAAACTGCAGGAACTTCAAACCGGCACTAGGAAACAGACTGAGAAAGCAGAGAAAAAGTGTCTCCTGCAACCCGTTCCCTGGGTGCTAAATGAACGAACGTCTCTCCAGTTGCTCAGTTCTGAGAGATAATTGTGTGTGAAAGCCGTCCTTCAACTAGCTTGTTGGGAACACAAAGTTTCTTTTCAGTTGCAAACTCCATTCCATACATATATATGGGGTGGTACAAGCTCCAACTCTGTTTGACAGTGAAAACTGCAGGTACATCAAACTGGCACTAGGAAACAGACTGAGAAAGCAGAGAAACAGTGTCTCCTGCAACCCGTTCCCTTGGTGCTAGATGAACGAACGTCTCTCCACTTGCTCAGTTCTGAGAGATAAGTGTGTATGAAAGCCGTCCTTCACCTAGCTTGTTGGGAACACAAAGTTTCTAATCAGTTGCAAACTCAATTCCATACATATATATGGGGAGGTACTAGCTCCAACTCGGTTTTGCAGTGAAAACTGCAGGAACATCAAACCGGCACTAGGAAACAGACTGAGAATGCAGAGAAAAAGTGTCTCCTGCAACCCGGTCCCTTGGTACTACATGAACGAACGTCTCTCCACTTGCTCAGTTCTGAGAGATAAGTGTGTGTAAAAGCCGTACTTCACCTAGCTTGTTGGGAACACAAAGTTTCTTTTCAGTTGCAAACTCCATTCCATACATATATATGAGGAGGTAGAAGGTACAAATCTGTTTTACAGTGAAAACTACAGGAACTTCAAACCGGCACTAGGAAACAGACTGAGAATGAATAGATAAAGTGTCTCCTGCAACCCGATCCCTTGGTGCTAGATGAACGAACGTCTCTCCACTTGCTCAGTTCTGAGAGATAAGTGTGTGTGAAAGCCGTCCTTCACCTAGCTTGTTGGGAACACAAAGTTTCTTTTCAGTTGCAAACTCCATTCCATACATATATATGGGGAGGTAGAAGCTCCAACTCGGTTTTACAGTGAAAACTGCAGGAACTTCAAACCGGCACTAGGAAACAGACTGAGAAAGCAGAGAAAATGTGTCTCCTGCAACCCGTTCCCTTGGTGCTAGATGAACGAACGTCTCTCCACTTGCTCAGTTCTGAGAGATAACTGTGTGTGAAAGCCGTCCTTCACCTAGCTTGTTGGGAACACAAAGTTTCTTTTCAGTTGCAAACTCCATTCCATACATATATATGGGGAGGTACTAGCTCCAACTCGGTTTTACAGTGAAAACTGCAGGAACTTCAAACCGGCACTAGGAAACAGACTGAGAAAGCAGAGAAAAAGTGTCTCCTGCAACCCGTTCCCTTGATGCTAGCTGAACGAACGTCTCTCCACTTGCTCAGTTCTGAGAGATAAGTGTGTGTGAAAGCCGTCCTTCACCTAGCTTGTTGGGAACACAAAGTTTCTTTTCAGTTGCAAACTCCATTCCATACATATATATGGGGAGGTACTAGCTCCAACTCGGTTTTACAGTGAAAACTGCAGGAACTTCAAACCGGCACTAGGAAACAGACTGAGAAAGCAGAGAAAAAGTGTCTCCTGCAACCCGTTCCCTTGGTGCTAGATGAACGAACGTCTCACCACTTGCTCAGTTCCGAGAGATTAGTGTGTGTGAAAGCCGTACTTCACCTAGCTTGTTGGGAACACAAAGTTTCTTTTCAGTTGCAAACTCCATTCCATACATATATATGGGGAGGTACTAGATCAAACTCGGTTTTACAGTGAAAACTGCAGGAACTTCAAACCGGCACTAGGAAACAGACTGAGAAAGCAGAGAAAAAGTGTCTCCTGTAACCCGTTCCCTTGGTTCTAGATGAACGAACGTCTCTCCACTTGCTCAGTTCTGAGAGATAGGTGTGTGTGAAAGCCGTCCTTCAACTATCTTGTTGGGAACACAAAGTTTCTTTTCAGTTGCAAACACCATTCCATACATATATATGGGGAGGTAGAAGCTCCAACTCGGTTTTACAGTGAAAACTGCAGGAACTTCAAACCGGCACTAGGAAACAGACTGAGAAAGCAGAGAAAATGTGTCTCCTGCAACCCGTTCCCTTGGTGCTAGATGAACGAACGTCTCCCCACTTGCTAAGTTCTGAAGATAGGTGTGTGTGAAAGCCGTCCTTCACCTAGCTTGTTGGGAACACAAAGTTTCTTTTCACTTGCAAACTCCATTCCATACATATATATGGGGAGGTAATAGCTCCAACTCGATTTACAGTGAAAACTGCAGGAAATTCAAACCGGCACTAGGAAACAGACTGTGAAAGCAGAGAAAAAGTGTCTCCTGCAACCCGTTCCCTAGGTGCTAGATGAACGAACGTCTCTCCACTTGCTCAGTTCTGAGAGATAAGTGTGTGTGAAAGCCATCCTTCACCTAGCTTGTTGGGAACACAAAGTTTCTTTTCAGTTGCAAACTCCATTCCATACATATATATGGGGAGGTACTAGCTCCAACTCGGTTTTACAGTGAAAACTGCAGGAACTTCAAACCGGCACTAGGAAAGAGACTGAGAAAGCAGAAAAAAAGTGTCTCCTGCAACCCGATCCCTGGGTGCTAGATGAACGAACGTCTCTCCACTTGCTCAGTTCTGAGAGATAATTGTGTGTGAAAGCCGTTCTTCAACTAGCTTGTTGGGAACACAAAGTTTCTTTTCAGTTGCAAACTCCATTCCATACATATATATGGGGAGGTAGAAGCTCCAACTCGGTTTTACAGTGAAAACTGCAGGAACTTCAAACCGGCACTAGGAAACAGACTGAGAAAGCAGAGAAAAAGTGTCTCCTGCAACCCGTTCCCTTGGTGCTAGATGAACGAACGTCTCTCCACTTGCTAAGTTCTGAAGATAGGTGTGTGTGAAAGCCGTCCTTCACCTAGCTTGTTGGGAACACAAAGTTTCTTTTCAGTTGCAAACTCCATTCCATACATATATATGGGGAGGTAATAGCTCCAACTCGATTTTACAGTGAAAACTGCAGGAACTTCAAACCGGCACTAGGAAACAGACTGTGAAAGCAGAGAAAAAGTGTCTCCTGCAACACGTTCCCTAGGTGCTAGATGAACGAACGTCTCTCCACTTGCTCAGTTCTGAGAGATAAGTGTGTGTGAAAGCCATCCTTCACCTAGCTTGTTGGGAACACAAAGTTTCTTTTCAGTTGCAAACTCCATTCCATACATATATATGGGGAGGTACTAGCTCCAACTCGGTTTTACAGTGAAAACTGCAGGAACTTCAAACCGGCACTAGGAAACAGACTGAGAAAGCAGAGAAAAAGTGACTCCTGCAAACCTTCCCTTGTTGCTAGATGAACGAACGTCTCTCCACTTGCTCTGTTCTGAGAGATAAGTGTGTGTGAAAGCCGTCCTTCACCTAGAATGTTGGGAACACAAAGTTTCTTTTCAATTGCAAACTCCGATCCATACATATATATGGGGAGGTACTAGCTCCAACTCGGTTTTACAGTGAAAACTGCAGGAAGTTCAAACCGGCACTAGGAAACAGACTGAGAAGCAGAGAAAAAGTGTCTCCTGCAACCGGTTCCCTTGGTGCTAGATGAATGAACGTCTCTCCACTTGCTAAGTTCTGAGAGATAATTGTGTGTGAAAGCCATCCTTCACCTAGCTTGTTGGGAACACAAAGTTTCTTTTAAGTTGCAAACTCAATTCCATACATATATATGGGGAGGTACTAGCTCCAACTCGGTTTTACAGTGAAAACTGCAGGAACTTCAAACCGGCACTAGGAAACAGACTGAGAAAGCAGAGAAAAAGTGTCTCCTGCAACCCGTTCCCTTGGTGCTAGATGAACGAACGTCTCACCACTTGCTCAGTTCCGAGAGATTAGTGTGTGTGAAAGCCGTACTTCACCTAGCTTGTTGGGAACACAAAGTTTCTTTTCAGTTGCAAACTCCATTCCATACATATATATGGGGAGGTAGAAGCTCCAACTCGGTTTTACAGTGAAAACTGCAGGAACTTCAAACCGGCACTAGGAAACAGACTGAGAAAGCAGAGAAAAAGTGTCTCCTGCAACCCGTTCCCTTGGTGCTAGATGAACGAACGTCTCTCCACTTGCTAAGTTCTGAAGATAAGTGTGTGTGAAAGCCATCCTTCACCTAGCTTGTGGGGAACACAAAGTTTCTTTTCATTTGCAAACTCCATTCCATACATATATATGGGGAGGTACTAGCTCCAACTCGGTTTTACAGTGAAAACTGCAGGAACTTCAAACCGGCACTAGGAAACAGACTGAGAAAGCAGAGAAAAAGTGTCTCCTGCAACCCGTTCCCTGGGTGCTAGATGAACGAACGTCTCTCCACTTGCTCAGTTCTGAGAGATAAGTGTGTGTGAAAGCCGTTCTTCAACTAGCTTGTTGGGAACACAAAGTTTCTTTTCAGTTGCAAACTCCATTCCATACATATATATGGGGAGGTAGAAGCTCCAACTCGGTTTTACAGTGAAAACTGCAGGAACTTCAAACCGGCACTAGGAAACAGACTGAGAAAGCAGAGAAAAAGTGTCTCCTGCAACCCGTTCCCTTGGTGCTAGATGAACGAACGTCTCTCCACTTGCTAAGTTCTGAAGATAGGTGTGTGTGAAAGCCGTCCTTCACCTAGCTTGTTGGGAACACAAAGTTTCTTTTCAGTTGCAAACTCCATTCCATACATATATAAGGGGAGGTAATAGCTCCAACTCGATTTTACAGTGAAAACTGCAGGAACTTCAAACCGGCACTAGGAAACAGACTGTGAAAGCAGAGAAAAAGTGTCTCCTGCAACACGTTCCCTAGGTGCTAGATGAACGAACGTCTCTCCACTTGCTCAGTTCTGAGAGATAAGTGTGTGTGAAAGCCATCCTTCACCTAGCTTGTTGGGAACACAAAGTTTCTTTTCAGTTGCAAACTCCATTCCATACATATATATGGGGAGGTACTAGCTCCAACTCGGTTTTACAGTGAAAACTGCAGGAACTTCAAACCGGCACTAGGAAACAGACTGAGAAAGCAGACAAAAAGTGTCTCCTGCAAACAGTTCCCTTGTTGCTAGATGAACGAACGTCTCTCCACTTGCTCTGTTCTGAGAGATAAGTGTGTGTGAAAGCCGTCCTTCACCTAGAATGTTGGGAACACAAAGTTTCTTTTCAGTTGCAAACTCCGATCCATACATATATATGGGGAGGTACTAGCTCCAACTCGGTTTTAAAGTGAAAACTGCAGGAAGTTCAAACCGGCACTAGGAAACAGACTGAGAAGCAGAGAAAAAGTGTCTCCTGCAACCGGTTCCCTTGGTGCTAGATGAATGAACGTCTCTCCACTTGCTAAGTTCTGAGAGATAATTGTGTGTGAAAGCCATCCTTCACATAGCTTGTTGGGAACACAAAGTTTCTTTTAAGTTGCAAACTCAATTCCATACATATATATGGGGAAGTACTAGCTCCAACTCGGTTTTACAGTGAAAACTGCAGGAACTTCAAACCGGCACTAGGAAACAGACTGAGAAATCAGAGAAAAAGTGTCTCCTGCAACCCGTTCCCTTGGTGCTAGATGAACGAACGTCTCACCACTTGCTCAGTTCCGAGAGATTAGTGTGTGTGAAAGCCGTACTTCACCTAGCTTGTTGGGAACACAAAGTTTCTTTTCAGTTGCAAACTCCATTCCATACATATATATGGGGAGGTAGAAGCTCCAACTCGGTTTTACAGTGAAAACTGCAGGAACTTCAAACCGGCACTAGGAAACAGACTGAGAAAGCAGAGAAAAAGTGTCTCCTGCAACCCGTTCCCTTGGTGCTAGATGAACGAACGTCTCTCCACTTGCTAAGTTCTGAAGATAGGTGTGTGTGAAAGCCGTCCTTCACCTAGCTTGTTGGGAACACAAAGTTCCTTTTCAGTTGCAAACTCCATTCCATACATATATATGGGGAGGTAATAGCTCCAACTCGATTTTACAGTGAAAACTGCAGGAACTTCAAACCGGCACTAGGAAACAGACTGTGAAAGCAGAGAAAAAGTGTCTCCTGCAACCCGTTCCCTAGGTGCTAGATGAACGAACGTCTCTCCACTTGCTCTGTTCTGAGAGATAAGTGTGTGTGAAAGCCATCCTTCACCTAGCTTGTTGGGAACACAAAGTTTCTTTTCAGTTGCAAACTCCGATCCATACATATATATGGGGAGGTACTAGCTCCAACTCGGTTTTACAGTGAAAACTGCAGGAACTTCAAACCGGCACTAGGAAACAGACTGAGAAAGCAGAGAAAAAGTGTCTCCTGCAACCCGTTCCCTGGGTGCTAAATGAACGAACGTCTCTCCACTTGCTCAGTTCTGAGAGATAATTGTGTGTGAAAGCCGTTCTTCAACTAGCTTGTTGGGAACACAAAGTTTCTTTTCAGTTGCAAACTCCATTCCATACATATATATGGGGTGGTACAAGCTCCAACTCTGTTTGACAGTGAAAACTGCAGGTACATCAAACTGGCACTAGGAAACAGACTGAGAAAGCAGAGAAACAGTGTCTCCTGCAACCCGTTCCCTTGGTGCTAGATGAACGAACGTCTCTCCACTTGCTCAGTTCTGAGAGATAAGTGTGTATGAAAGCCGTCCTTCACCTAGCTTGTTGGGAACACAAAGTTTCTAATCAGTTGCAAACTCAATTCCATACATATATATGGGGAGGTACTAGCTCCAACTCGGTTTTGCAGTGAAAACTGCAGGAACATCAAACCGGCACTAGGAAACAGACTGAGAATGCAGAGAAAAAGTGTCTCCTGCAACCCGGTCCCTTGGTACTACATGAACGAACGTCTCTCCACTTGCTCAGTTCTGAGAGATAAGTGTGTGTAAAAGCCGTACTTCACCTAGCTTGTTGGGAACACAAAGTTTCTTTTCAGTTGCAAACTCCATTCCATACATATATATGAGGAGGTAGAAGGTACAAATCTGTTTTACAGTGAAAACTACAGGAACTTCAAACCGGCACTAGGAAACAGACTGAGAATGAATAGAAAAAGTGTCTCCTGCAACCCGTTCCCTTGGTGCTAGATGAACGAACGTCTCTCCACTTGCTCAGTTCTGAGAGATAAGTGTGTGTGAAAGCCGTCCTTCACCTAGCTTGTTGGGAACACAAAGTTTCTTTTCAGTTGCAAACTCCATTCCATACATATATATGGGGAGGTAGAAGCTCCAACTCGGT
This sequence comes from Camelus bactrianus, assembly GCF_048773025.1. Classification (NCBI taxonomy): domain Eukaryota; kingdom Metazoa; phylum Chordata; class Mammalia; order Artiodactyla; family Camelidae; genus Camelus; species Camelus bactrianus. Next base: position 134,839,519 of record NC_133539.1, on the reverse strand, counting down.
TTTACAGTGAAAACTGCAGGAACTTCAAACCGGCACTAGGAAACAGACTGAGAAAGCAGAGAAAATGTGTCTCCTGCAACCCGTTCCCTTGGTGCTAGATGAACGAACGTCTCTCCACTTGCTCAGTTCTGGGAGATAACTGTGTGTGAAAGCCGTCCTTCACCTAGCTTGTTGGGAACACAAAGTTTCTTTTCAGTTGCAAACTCCATTCCATACATATATATGGGGAGGTACTAGCTCCAACTCGGTTTTACAGTGAAAACTGCAGGAACTTCAAACCGGCACTAGGAAACAGACTGAGAAAGCAGAGAAAAAGTGTCTCCTGCAACCCGTTCCCTTGATGCTAGCTGAACGAACGTCTCTCCACTTGCTCAGTTCTGAGAGATAAGTGTGTGTGAAAGCCGTCCTTCACCTAGCTTGTTGGGAACACAAAGTTTCTTTTCAGTTGCAAACTCCATTCCATACATATATATGGGGAGGTACTAGCTCCAACTCGGTTTTACAGTGAAAACTGCAGGAACTTCAAACCGGCACTAGGAAACAGACTGAGAAAGCAGAGAAAAAGTGTCTCCTGCAACCCGTTCCCTTGGTGCTAGATGAACGAACGTCTCACCACTTGCTCAGTTCCGAGAGATTAGTGTGTGTGAAAGCCGTACTTCACCTAGCTTGTTGGGAACACAAAGTTTCTTTTCAGTTGCAAACTCCATTCCATACATATATATGGGGAGGTACTAGATCAAACTCGGTTTTACAGTGAAAACTGCAGGAACTTCAAACCGGCACTAGGAAACAGACTGAGAAAGCAGAGAAAAAGTGTCTCCTGTAACCCGTTCCCTTGGTTCTAGATGAACGAACGTCTCTCCACTTGCTCAGTTCTGAGAGATAGGTGTGTGTGAAAGCCGTCCTTCAACTATCTTGTTGGGAACACAAAGTTTCTTTTCAGTTGCAAACACCATTCCATACATATATATGGGGAGGTAGAAGCTCCAACTCGGTTTTACAGTGAAAACTGCAGGAACTTCAAACCGGCACTAGGAAACAGACTGAGAAAGCAGAGAAAATGTGTCTCCTGCAACCCGTTCCCTTGGTGCTAGATGAACGAACGTCTCCCCACTTGCTAAGTTCTGAAGATAGGTGTGTGTGAAAGCCGTCCTTCACCTAGCTTGTTGGGAACACAAAGTTTCTTTTCAGTTGCAAACTCCATTCCATACATATATATGGGGAGGTAATAGCTCCAACTCGATTTACAGTGAAAACTGCAGGAAATTCAAACCGGCACTAGGAAACAGACTGTGAAAGCAGAGAAAAAGTGTCTCCTGCAACCCGTTCCCTAGGTGCTAGATGAACGAACGTCTCTCCACTTGCTCAGTTCTGAGAGATAAGTGTGTGTGAAAGCCATCCTTCACCTAGCTTGTTGGGAACACAAAGTTTCTTTTCAGTTGCAAACTCCATTCCATACATATATATGGGGAGGTACTAGCTCCAACTCGGTTTTACAGTGAAAACTGCAGGAACTTCAAACCGGCACTAGGAAAGAGACTGAGAAAGCAGAAAAAAAGTGTCTCCTGCAACCCGATCCCTGGGTGCTAGATGAACGAACGTCTCTCCACTTGCTCAGTTCTGAGAGATAATTGTGTGTGAAAGCCGTTCTTCAACTAGCTTGTTGGGAACACAAAGTTTCTTTTCAGTTGCAAACTCCATTCCATACATATATATGGGGAGGTAGAAGCTCCAACTCGGTTTTACAGTGAAAACTGCAGGAACTTCAAACCGGCACTAGGAAACAGACTGAGAAAGCAGAGAAAAAGTGTCTCCTGCAACCCGTTCCCTTGGTGCTAGATGAACGAACGTCTCTCCACTTGCTAAGTTCTGAAGATAGGTGTGTGTGAAAGCCGTCCTTCACCTAGCTTGTTGGGAACACAAAGTTTCTTTTCAGTTGCAAACTCCATTCCATACATATATATGGGGAGGTAATAGCTCCAACTCGATTTTACAGTGAAAACTGCAGGAACTTCAAACCGGCACTAGGAAACAGACTGTGAAAGCAGAGAAAAAGTGTCTCCTGCAACACGTTCCCTAGGTGCTAGATGAACGAACGTCTCTCCACTTGCTCAGTTCTGAGAGATAAGTGTGTGTGAAAGCCATCCTTCACCTAGCTTGTTGGGAACACAAAGTTTCTTTTCAGTTGCAAACTCCATTCCATACATATATATGGGGAGGTACTAGCTCCAACTCGGTTTTACAGTGAAAACTGCAGGAACTTCAAACCGGCACTAGGAAACAGACTGAGAAAGCAGAGAAAAAGTGACTCCTGCAAACCTTCCCTTGTTGCTAGATGAACGAACGTCTCTCCACTTGCTCTGTTCTGAGAGATAAGTGTGTGTGAAAGCCGTCCTTCACCTAGAATGTTGGGAACACAAAGTTTCTTTTCAATTGCAAACTCCGATCCATACATATATATGGGGAGGTACTAGCTCCAACTCGGTTTTACAGTGAAAACTGCAGGAAGTTCAAACCGGCACTAGGAAACAGACTGAGAAGCAGAGAAAAAGTGTCTCCTGCAACCGGTTCCCTTGGTGCTAGATGAATGAACGTCTCTCCACTTGCTAAGTTCTGAGAGATAATTGTGTGTGAAAGCCATCCTTCACCTTGCTTGTTGGGAACACAAAGTTTCTTTTAAGTTGCAAACTCAATTCCATACATATATATGGGGAGGTACTAGCTCCAACTCGGTTTTACAGTGAAAACTGCAGGAACTTCAAACCGGCACTAGGAAACAGACTGAGAAAGCAGAGAAAAAGTGTCTCCTGCAACCCGTTCCCTTGGTGCTAGATGAACGAACGTCTCACCACTTGCTCAGTTCCGAGAGATTAGTGTGTGTGAAAGCCGTACTTCACCTAGCTTGTTGGGAACACAAAGTTTCTTTTCAGTTGCAAACTCCATTCCATACATATATATGGGGAGGTAGAAGCTCCAACTCGGTTTTACAGTGAAAACTGCAGGAACTTCAAACCGGCACTAGGAAACAGACTGAGAAAGCAGAGAAAAAGTGTCTCCTGCAACCCGTTCCCTTGGTGCTAGATGAACGAACGTCTCTCCACTTGCTAAATTCTGAAGATAAGTGTGTGTGAAAGCCATCCTTCACCTAGCTTGTGGGGAACACAAAGTTTCTTTTCATTTGCAAACTCCATTCCATACATATATATGGGGAGGTACTAGCTCCAACTCGGTTTTACAGTGAAAACTGCAGGAACTTCAAACCGGCACTAGGAAACAGACTGAGAAAGCAGAGAAAAAGTGTCTCCTGCAACCCGTTCCCTGGGTGCTAGATGAACGAACGTCTCTCCACTTGCTCAGTTCTGAGAGATAATTGTGTGTGAAAGCCGTTCTTCAACTAGCTTGTTGGGAACACAAAGTTTCTTTTCAGTTGCAAACTCCATTCCATACATATATATGGGGTGGTACAAGCTCCAACTCTGTTTGACAGTGAAAACTGCAGGAACATCAAACTGGCACTAGGAAACAGACTGAGAAAGCAGAGAAAAAGTGTCTCCTGCAACCCGTTCCTTTGGTGCTAGATGAACGAACGTCTCTCCACTTGCTCAGTTCTGAGAGATAAGTGTGTGTGAAAGCTGTCCTTCACCTAGCTTGTTGGGAACACAAAGTTTCTTTTCACTTGCAAACTCCATTCCATTCCTATATATGGGGAGGAACTAGCTCCAACTCGGTTTTACAGTGAAAACTGCAGGAACTTCTAACCGGCACTAGGAAACAGACTGAGAAAGCAGAGAAAAAGTGTCTCCTGCAACCCGTTCCCTTGGTGCTAGATGAACGAACGTCTCTCCACTTGCTCAGTTCTGAGAGATAAGTGTGTGTGAAAGCCGTTCTTCACCTAGCTTGTTGGGAACACAAAGTTTATTTTCAGTTGCAAACTCCATTCCATACATATATTTGGGGGAGGTAGAAGCTCCAACACGCTTTTGCAGAGAAAACTGCAGGAACTTCAAACCGGCACTTGGAACCAGACTGGGAAAGCAGAGAAAAAGTGTCTCCTGCAACCCGTTCCCTTGGTGCTAAATGAACGAACGTCTCACCACTTGCTCAGTTCTGAGAGATAATTGTGTGTGAAAGCCGTCCTTCACCTAGCTTGTTGGGAACACAAAGTTTCTTTTCAGTTGCAAACTCCATTCCATACATATATATGGGAGGTACTAGCTCCAACTCGGTTTTACAATGAAAACTGCAGGAACATCAAACCGGCACTAGGAAACAGACTGAGAAAGCAGAGAAAAAGTGTCTCCTGCAACCCGGTCCCTTGGTACTACATGAACGAACGTCTCTCCACTTGCTCAGTTCTGAGAGATAAGTGTGTGTAAAAGCCGTACTTCACCTAGCTTGTTGGGAGCACAAAGTTTCTTTTCAGTTGCAAACTCCATTCCATACATATATATGGGGAGGTACTAGCTCCAACTCGGTTTTACAGTGAAAACTGCAGGAACTTCAAACAGGTACTAGGAAACAGACTGAGAAAGCAGAGAAAAAGTGTCTCCTGCAACCCGTTCCCTTGGTGCTAGATGAACGAACGTCTCTCCACTTGCTCAGTTCTGAGAGGTAAGTGTGTGTGAAAGCCGTCCTTCACCTAGCTTGTTGGGAACACAAAGTTTCTTTTCAGTTGCAAACTCCATTCCATACATATATATGGGGAGGTACTAGCTCCAACTCGGTTTTACAGTGAAAACTGCAGGAACTTCAAACCGGCACTAGGAAACAGACTGAGAAAGCAGAGAAAAAGTGTCTCCTGCAACCCGTTCCCTTGGTGCTAGATGAACGAACGTCTCCCCACTTGCTCAGTTCTGAGAGATAAGTGTGTGTGAAAGCCGTCCTTCACCTAGCTTATTGGGAACACAAAGTTTCTTTTCACTTGCAAACTCCATTCCATACATATATATGGGGAGGTACTAGCTCCAACTCCGTTTTACAGTGAAAACTGCAGGAACTTCAAACCGGCACTAGGAAACAGACTGAGAAAGCAGAGAAATAGTGTCTCCTGCAACACGGTCCCTTGGTGCTACATGAATGAATGTCTCTCCACTTGCTCAGTTCTGAGAGATAGGTGTGTGTGAAAGCCGACCTTCACCTAGCTTGTTGGGAACACAAAGGTTCTTTTCAGTTGCAAACTCCATTCCATACATATATATGGGGAGGTACTAGATCAAACTCGGTTTTACAGTGAAAACTGCAGGAACTTCAAACCGGCACTAGGAAACAGACTGAGAAAGCAGAGAAAAAGTGTCTCCTGCAACCCGTTCCCTTGGTGCTAGATGAACGAACGTCTCTCCACTTGCTCAGTTCTGAGAGATAGGTGTGTGTGAAAGCCGTGCTTCACCTAGCTTGTTGGGAACACAAAGTTCTTTTCAGTTGCTAACTCCATTCCATACATATATATGGGGAGGTACTAGCTCCAACTCGGTTTTACAGTGAAAACTGCAGGAACTTCAAACCGGCACTAGGAAACAGACTGAGAAAGCAGAGAAAAAGTTTCTCCTGCAAATCGTTCCCTTGGTGCTAGATGAACGAACGTCTCTCCACTTGCTCAGTTCTGAGAGATAAGTGTGTGTGAAAGCCGTCCTTCACCTAGCTTGTTGGGAACACAAAGTTTCTTTTCAGTTGCAAACTCCATTCCATACATATATATGGGGAGGTACTAGCTCAAAATCTGTTTTACAGTGAAAACTGCAGGAACTTCAAACCGGCACTAGGAAATAGACTGAGAAAGCGGAGAAAAAGTGTCTCCTGCAACCCGGTCCCTTGGTGCTACATGAACGAACGTCTCTCCACTTGCTCAGTTCTGAGAGATAAGTGTGTGTAAAAGCCGTCCTTCACCTAGCTTGTTGGGAACACAAAGTTTCTTTTCAGTTGCAAACTCCATTCCATACATATATATGGGGAGGTACTAGCTCCAACTCGGTTTTACAGTGAAAACTGCAGGAACTTCAAAACGGCACTAGGAAACAGACTGAGAAAGCAGAGAAAAAGTGTCTCCTGCAACCCGTTCCCTTGGTGCTACATGAACGAACGTCTCTCCACTTGCTCAGTTCTGAGAGATAGGTGTGTGTGAAAGCCGTGCTTCACCTAGCTTGTTGGGAACACAAAGTTTCTTTTCAGTTGCAAACTCCATTCCATACATATATATGGGGAGGTACTAGCTCCAACTCGGTTTTACAGTGAAAACTGCAGGAACTTCAAACCGGCACTAGGAAACAGACTGAGAAACATAGAAAAAGTGTCTCCTGCAACCCGTTCCCTTGGTGCTAGATGAACGAACGTCTCTCCACTTGCTCAGTTCTGAGAGATAAGTGTGTGTGAAAGCCGAACTTCACCTTGCTTGTTGGGAACACAAAGTTTCTTTTCAGTTGCAAACTCCATTCCATACATATATATGGGGAGGTACTAGCTCCAACTCGGTTTTACAGTGAAAACTGCAGGAACTTCAAACCGGCACTAGGAAACAGACTGAGAAAGCAGAGAAAAAGTGTCTCCTGCACCCGGTCCCTTGGTGCTAGATGAACGAACGTCTCTCCACTTGCTCAGTTCTGAGAGATAGGTGTGTGTGAAAGCCGTGCTTCACCTAGCTTGTTGGGAACACAAAGTTTCTTTTCAGATGCAAACTCCATTCCATACATATATATGGGGTTGTACTAGCTCCAACTCGGTTTTACAGTGAAAACTGCAGGAACTTCAAACCGGCACTAGGAAACAGACTGAGAAAGCAGAGAAAAAGTGTCTCCGGCAAAACTTTCCCTTGGTGCTATATGAACGAACGTCTCTCCACTTGCTCAGTTCTGAGAGATAAGTGTGTGTGAAAGCCGTCCTTCACCTAGCTTGTTGGGAACACAAAGTTTCTTTTCAGTTGCAAACTCCATTCCATACATATATATGGGGAGGTACTAGATCAAACTCGGTTTTACAGTGAAAACTGCAGGAACTTCAAACCGGCACTAGGAAACAGACTGAGAAAGCAGAGAAAAAGTGTCTCCTGCAACCCGTTCCCTTGGTGCTAGAAGAACGAACGTCTCTCCACTTGCTCAGTTCTGAGAGATAGGTGTGTGTGAAAGCCGTGCTTCACATAGCTTGTTGGGAACACAAAGTTTCTTTTCAGTTGCTAACTCCATTCCATACATATATATGGGGAGGTACTAGCTCCAACTCGGTTTTACAGTGAAAACTGCAGGAACTTCAAACCGGCACTAGGAAACAGACTGAGAAAGCAGAGAAAATGTTTCTCCTGCAACCCGTTCCCTTGGTGCTAGATGAACGAACGTCTCTTCACTTGCTCAGTTCTGAGAGATAAGTGTGTGTGAAAGCCGTCCTTCACCTAGCTTGTTGGGAACACAAAGTTTCTTTTCAGTTGCAAACTCCATTCCATACATATATATGGGGAGGTACTAGCTCAAAATCTGTTTTACAGTGAAAACTGCAGGAACTTCAAACCGGCACTAGGAAACAGACTGAGAAAGCGGAGAAAAAGTGTCTCCTGCATCCCGGTCCCTTGGTGCTACATGAACGAACGTCTCTCCACTTGCTCAGTTCTGAGAGATAAGTGTGTGTAAAAGCCGTCCTTCACCTAGCTTGTTGGGAACACAAAGTTTCTTTTCAGTTGCAAACTCCATTCCATACATATATATGGGGAGGTACTAGCTCCAACTCGGTTTTACAGTGAAAACTGCAGGAACTTCAAACCGGCACTAGGAAACAGACTGAGAAAGCAGAGAAATAGTGTCTCCTGCAACCCGTTCCCTTGGTGCTACATGAACGAACGTCTCTCCACTTGCTCAGTTCTGAGAGATAAGTGTGTGTGAAAGCCGTCCTTCACCTAGCTTGTTGAGAACACAAAGTTTCTTTTCAGTTGCAAACTTCATTCCATACATATATATGGGGAGGTACTAGATCCAACTCGGTTTTACAGTGAAAACTGCAGGAACTTTAAACCGGCACTAGGAAACAGACTGAGAAAGCAGAGAAAAAGTGTCTCCTGCAACCCGTTCCCTTGGTGCTAGATGAACGAACGTCTCTCCAGTTGCTCAGTTCTGAGGGATAAGTGTGTGTGAAAGCCGTCCTTCACCTAGCTTGTTGGGAACACAAAGTTTCTTTTCAGTTGCAAACTCCATTCCATACATATATATGGGGAGGTACTACATCAAACTCGGTTTTACAGTGAAAACTTCAGGAACTTCAAACCGGCACTAGGAAACAGACTGAGAAAGCAGAGAAAAAGTGTCCCCTGCAACCCGGTCGCTTGGTGCTACATGAACGAACGTCTCTCCACTTGCTCAGTTCTGAGAGATAAGTGTGTGTAAAAGCCGTCCTTCACCTAGCTTGTTGGGAACACAAAGTTTCTTTTCAGTTGCAAACTCCATTCCATACATATATATGGGGAGGTACTAGCTCCAACTCGGTTTACAGTGAAAACAACAGGAATTTCAAACCGGCACTAGGAAACCGACTGAGAAAGCAGAGAAAAAGTGTCTCCTGCAACCCGTACCCTTGGTGCTAGATGAACGAACGTCTCTCCACTTGCTCAGTTCTGAGGGATAAGTGTGTGTTTAAGCCCTCCTTCACCTAGCTTGTTGGGAACACAAAGTTTCTTTTCAGTTGCAAACTCCATTCCATAAATATATATGGGGAGGTACTACAACAAACTCGGTTTTACAGTGAAAACTGCAGGAACTTCAAACCGGCACTAGGACACAGACTGAGAAAGCAGGAAAAAAGTGTCTCCTGCAACCCTTTCCCTTGGTGCTAGATGAACGAACGTCTCTCCACTTGCTCAGTTCTGAGAGATAGGTGTGTGTGAAAGCCGTCCTTCACCTAGCTTGTTGGGAACACAAAGTTTCTTTTCAGTTGCAAACTCCATTCCATACATATATATGGGGAGGTACTAGCTCCAACTCGGTTTTACAGTGAAAACTGCAGGAACTTCAAACCGGCACTAGGAAACAGACTGAGAAAGCAGAGAAAAAGTGTCTCCTGCAACCCGTTCCCTTGGTGCTAGATGAACGAACGTCTCTCCACTTGCTCAGTTCTGAGAGATAAATGTGTGTGAAAGCCGTCCTTCACCTAGCATTTTGGGAACACAGAGTTTCTTTTCAGTTGCAAACTCCATTCCATACATATATATGGGGAGGTACTAGCTCCAACTCGGTTTTACAGTGAAAACTGCAGGAACTTTAAACCGGCACTAGGAAACAGACTGAGAAAGCAGAGAAAAAGTGTCACCTGCAACCCGTTCCCTTGGTGCTAGATGAACGAACGTCTCTCCACTTGCACAGTTCTGAGGGATAAGTGTGTGTGAAAGCCGTCCTTCACCTAGCTTGTTGGGAACACAAAGTTTCTTTTCAGTTGCAAACACCATTCCATAAATATATATGGGGAGGTACTACATCAAACTCGGTTTTACAGTGAAAACTGCAGGAACTTCAAACCGGCACTAGGACACAGACTGAGAAAGCAGGAAAAAAGTGTCTCCTGCAACCCGTTCCTTGGTGCTAGATGAACGAACGTCTCTCCACTTGCTCAGTTCTGAGAGATAGGTGTGTGTGAAAGCCGTCCTTCACCTAGCTTGTTGGGAACACAAAGTTTCTTTTCAGTTGCAAACTCCATTCCATACATATATATGGGTAGGTACTAGCTCCAACTCTCTTTTACAGTGAAAACTGCAGGAACTTCAAACCGGCACTAGGAAACAGACTGAGAAAGCAGAGAAAAAGTGTCCCCTGCAACCCGTTCCCTTGGTGCTAGATGAACGAACGTCTCTCCACTTGCTCAGTTCTGAGAGATAAGTGTGTGTGAAAGCCGTCCTTCACCTAGCATGTTGGGAACACAAAGATTTTTTCAGTTGCAAACTCCATTCCATACATATATATGGGGAGGTACAAGCTCAAAATCTGTTTTACAGTGAAAACTGCAGGAACTTCAAACCGGCACTAGGAAACAGACTAAGAAAGCAGAGAAAAAGTGTCTCCTGCAACCCGGTCCCTTGGTGCTAGATGAACGAACGTCTCTCCACTTGCTCAGTTCTGAGAGATAAGTGTGTGTGAAAGCCATCATTCACCTAGCTTGTTGGGAACAGAAAGTTTCTTTTCAGTTGCAAACTCCATTCCATACATATATATGGGGAGGTACTAGCTCCAACTCGGTTTTACAGTGAAAACTGCAGGAACTTCAAACCGGCACTAGGAAACAGACTGAGAAAGCAGAGAAAAAGTGTCTCCTGCAACCCGTTCCCTTGGTGCTAGATGAACGAACGTCTCTCCACTTGCTCAGTTCTGAGAGATAAGTGTGTGTGAAAGCCGTCCTTCACCTAGCTTGTTGGGAACACAAAGTTTCTTTTCAGTTGCAATCTCCATTCCATACATATATATGGGGAGGTACTAGCTCCAACTCGGTTTTACAGTGAAAACTGCAGGAACTTCAAACCGGCACTAGGAAACAGACTGAGAATGCAGAGAAAAAGTGTCTCCTGCAACCCGTTCCCTTGGTGCTAGATGAACGAACGTCTCTCCACTTGCTCAGTTCTGAGAGATAAGTGTGTGTGAAAGCCGTCCTTCACCTAGCTTGTGGGGAACACAAAGTTTCTTTTCAGTTGCAAACTCCATTCCATACATATATATGGGGTTGTACTAGCTCCAACTCGGTTTTACAGTGAAAACTGCAGGAACTTCAAACCGGCACTAGGAAACAGACTGAGAAAGCAGAGAAAAAGTGTCTCCTGCAAAACTTTCCCTTGGTGCTAGATGAACGAACGTCTCTCCACATGCTCAGTTCTGATAGAAAATTGTGTGTGAAAGCCGTCCTTCACCTAGCTTGTTGGGAACACAAAGTTTCTTTTCAGTTGCAAACTCCATTCCATACATATATATGGGGAGGTACTAGCTCCAACTCGGTTTTACAGTGAAAACTGCAGGAACTTCAAACCGGCACTAGGAAACAGACTGAGAAACAGAGAAAAAGTGTCTCCTGCAACCCGTTCCCTTGGTGCTAGATGAACGAACGTCTCTCCACTTGCTCAGTTCTGAGAGATAGGTGTGTGTGAAAGCCGTCCTTCACCTAGCTTTTGGGAACACAAAGTTTCTTTTCAGTTGCAAACTCCATTCCATACATATATATGGGTAGATACTAGCTCCAACTCTCTTTACATTGAAAACTGCAGGAACTTCAAACCGGCACTAGGAAACAGACTGAGAAAGCAGAGAAAAAGTGTCCCCTGCAACCCGTTAACTTGGTGCTAGATGAACGAACGTCTCTCCACTTGCTCAGTTCTGAGAGATAAGTGTGTGTGAAAGCCGTCCTTCACCTAGCTTGTTGGGAACACAAAGTTTCTTTTCAGTTGCAAACTTCATTCCATACATATATATGGGGAGGTACAAGCTCAAAATCTGTTTTACAGTGAAAACTGCAGGAACTTCAAACCGGCACTAGGAAACAGACTGAGAAAGCAGAGAAAAAGTGTCCCCTGCAACCCGGTCGCTTGGTGCTACATGAAAGAACGTCTCTCCACTTGCTCAGTTCTGAGAGATAAGTGTGTTTAAAAGCCGTCCTTCACCTAGCTTGTTGGGAACACAAAGTTTCTTTTCAGTGGCAAACTTCATTCCATACATATATATGGGGAGGTACTAGCTCCAACTCGGTTTTACAGTGAAAACTGCAGGAATTTCAAACCGGCACTAGGAAACAGACTGAGAAAGCAGAGAAATAGTGTCTCCTGCAACCCGTTCCCTTGGTGCTACATGAACGAACGTCTCTCCACTTGCTCAGTTCTGAGAGATAAGTGTGTGTGAAAGCCGTCCTTCACCTAGCTTGTTGAGAACACAAAGTTTCTTTTCAGTTGCAAACTTCATTCCATACATATATATGGGGAGGTACTACATCAAACTCGGTTTTACAGTGAAAACTGCAGGAACTTCAAACCGGCACTAGGAAACAGACTGAGAAAGCAGAGAAAAAGTGTCCCCTGCAACCCGGTCGCTTGGTGCTACATGAACGAACGTCTCTCCACTTGCTCAGTTCTGAGAGATAAGTGTGTGTAAAAGCCGTCCTTCACCTAGCTTGTTGGGAACACAAAGTTTCTTTTCAGTTGCAAACTCCATTCCATACATATATATGGGGAGGTACTAGCTCCAACTCGGTTTTACAGTGAAAACAACAGGAATTTCAAACCGGCACTAGGAAACAGACTGAGAAAGCAGAGAAAAGTGTCTCCTGCAACCCGTTCCCTTGGTGCTACATGAACGAACGTCTCTCCACTTGCTCAGTTCTGAGAGATAAGTGTGTGTGAAAGCCGTCCTTCACCTAGCTTGTTGAGAACACAAAGTTTCTTTTCAGTTGCAAACTCCATTCCATACATATATATGGGGAGGTACTAGCTCAAAATCTGTTTTACAGTGAAAACTGCAGGAACTTCAAACCGGCACTAGGAAACAGACTGAGAAAGCGGAGAAAAAGTGTCTCCTGCATCCCGGTCCCTTGGTGCTACATGAACGAACGTCTCTCCACTTGCTCAGTTCTGAGAGATAAGTGTGTGTAAAAGCCCTCCTTCACCTAGCTTGTTGGGAACACAAAGTTTCTTTTCAGTTGCAAACTCCATTCCATACATATATATGGGGAGGTACTAGCTCCAACTCGGTTTTACAGTGAAAACAACAGGAATTTCAAACCGGCACTAGGAAACAGACTGAGAAAGCAGAGAAAAAGTGTCTCCTGCAACCCGTTCCCTTGGTGCTACATGAACGAACGTCTCTCCACTTGCTCAGTTCTGAGAGATAAGTGTGTGTGAAAGCCGTCCTTCACCTAGCTTGTTGAGAACACAAAGTTTCTTTTCAGTTGCAAATTTCATTCCATACATATATATGGGGAGGTACTAGCTCCAACTAGGTTTTACAGTGAAAACTGCAGGAACTTTAAACCGGCACTAGGAAACCGACTGAGAAAGCAGAGAAAAAGTGTCTCCTGCAACCCGTTCCCTTGGTGCTAGATGAACGAACGTCTCTCCACTTGCTCAGTTCTGAGGGATAAGTGTGTGTTTAAGCCCTCCTTCACCTAGCTTGTTGGGAACACAAAGTTTCTTTTCAGTTGCAAACTCCATTCCATAAATATATATGGGGAGGTACTACAACAAACTCGGTTTTACAGTGAAAACTGCAGGAACTTCAAACCGGCACTAGGACACAGACTGAGAAAGCAGGAAAAAAGTGTCTCCTGCAACCCGTTCCCTTGGTGCTAGATGAACGAACGTCTCTCCACTTGCTCAGTTCTGAGAGATAGGTGTGTGTGAAAGCCGTCCTTCACCTAGCTTGTTGGGAACACAAAGTTTCTTTTCAGTTGCAAACTCCATTCCATACATATATATGGGTAGGTACTAGCTCCAACTCTCTTTTACAGTGAAAACTGCAGGAACTTCAAACCGGCACTAGGAAACAGACTGAGAAAGCAGAGAAAAAGTGTCTCCTGCAACCCGTTCCCTTGGTGCTAGATGAACGAACGTCTCTCCACTTGCTCAGTTCTGAGAGATAAGTGTGTGTGAAAGCCGTCCTTCACCTAGCATTTTGGGAACACAGAGTTTCTTTTCAGTTGCAAACTCCATTCCATACATATATATGGGGAGGTACTAGCTCCAACTCGGTTTTACAGTGAAAACTGCAGGAACTTTAAACCGGCACTAGGAAACAGACTGAGAAAGCAGAGAAAAAGTGTCACCTGCAACCCGTTCCCTTGGTGCTAGATGAACGAACGTCTCTCCACTTGCACAGTTCTGAGGGATATGTGTGTCTGAAAGCCGTCCTTCACCTAGCTTGTTGGGAACACAAAGTTTCTTTTCAGTTGCAAACACCATTCCATAAATATATATGGGGAGGTACTACATCAAACTCGGTTTTACAGTGAAAACTGCAGGAACTTCAAACCGGCACTAGGACACAGACTGAGAAAGCAGGAAAAAAGTGTCTCCTGCCACCCGTTCCTTGGTGCTAGATGAACGAACGTCTCTCCACTTGCTCAGTTCTGAGAGATAGGTGTGTGTGAAAGCCGTCCTTCACCTAGCTTGTTGGGAACACAAAGTTTCTTTTCAGTTGCAAACTCCATTCCATACATATATATGGGTAGGTACTAGCTCCAACTCTCTTTTACAGTGAAAACTGCAGGAACTTCAAACCGGCACTAGGAAACAGACTGAGAAAGCAGAGAAAAAGTGTCCCCTGCAACCCGTTCCCTTGGTGCTAGATGAACGAACGTCTCTCCACTTGCTCAGTTCTGAGAGATAAGTGTGTGTGAAAGCCGTCCTTCACCTAGCATGTTGGGAACACAAAGATTTTTTCACTTGCAAACTCCATTCCATACATATATATGGGGAGGTACAAGCATAAAATCTGTTTTACAGTGAAAACTGCAGGAACTTCAAACCGGCACTAGGAAACAGACTGAGAAAGCAGAGAAAAAGTGTCTCCTGCAACCCGGTCCCTTGGTGCTAGATGAACGAACGTCTCTCCACTTGCTCAGTTCTGAGAGATAAGTGTGTGTGAAAGCCGTCATTCACCTAGCTTGTTGGGAACAGAAAGTTTCTTTTCAGTTGCAAACTCCATTCCATACATATATATGGGGAGGTACTAGCTCCAACTCGGTTTTACAGTGAAAACTGCAGGAACTTCAAACCGGCACTAGGAAACAGACTGAGAAAGCAGAGAAAAAGTGTCTCCTGCAACCCGTTCCCTTGGTGCTAGATGAACGAACGTCTCTCCACTTTCTCAGTTCTGAGAGATAAGTGTGTGTGAAAGCCGTCCTTCACCTAGCTTGTTGGGAACACAAAGTTTCTTTTCAGTTGCAATCTCCATTCCATACATATATATGGGGAGGTACTAGCTCCAACTCGGTTTTACAGTGAAAACTGCAGGAACTTCAAACCGGCACTAGGAAACAGACTGAGAATGCAGAGAAAAAGTGTCTCCTGCAACCCGTTCCCTTGGTGCTAGATGAACGAACGTCTCTCCACTTGCTGAGTTCTGAGAGATAAGTGTGTGTGAAAGCCGTCCTTCACCTAGCTTGTGGGGAACACAAAGTTTCTTTTCAGTTGCAAACTCCATTCCATACATATATATGGGGTTGTACTAGCTCCAACTCGGTTTTACAGTGAAAACTGCAGGAACTTCAAACCGGCACTAGGAAACAGACTGAGAAAGCAGAGAAAAAGTGTCTCCTGCAAAACTTTCCCTTGGTGCTAGATGAACGAACGTCTCTCCACATGCTCAGTTCTGATAGAAAATTGTGTGTGAAAGCCGTCCTTCACCTAGCTTGTTGGGAACACAAAGGTTCTTTTCAGTTGCAAACTCCATTCCATACATATATATGGGGAGGTACTAGCTCCAACTCGGTTTTACAGTGAAAACTGCAGGAACTTCAAACCGGCACTAGGAAACAGACTGAGAAAGCAGAGAAAAAGTGTCACCTGCAATCCGGTCGCTTGGTGCTACATGAACGAACGTCTCTCCACTTGCTCAGTTCTGAGAGATAAGTGTGTGTAAAAGCCGTCCTTCACCTAGCTTGTTGGGAACACAAAGTTTCTTTTCAGTTGCAAACTTCATTCCATACATATATATGGGGAGGTACTAGCTCCAACACGGTTTTACAGTGAAAACTGCAGGAACTTCAAACCGGCACTAGGAAACAGACTGAGAAAGCAGAGAAATAGTGTCTCCTGCAACCCGTTCCCTTGGTGCTACATGAACGAACGTCTCTCCACTTGCTCAGTTCTGAGAGATAAGTGTGTGTGAAAGCCGTCCTTCACCTAGCTTGTTGAGAACACAAAGTTTCTTTTCAGTTGCAAACTTCATTCCATACATATATACGGGGAGGTACTACATCAAACTCGGTTTTACAGTGAAAACTGCAGGAACTTCAAACCGGCACTAGGAAACAGACTGAGAAAGCAGAGAAAAAGTGTCCCCTGCAACCCGGTCGCTTGGTGCTACATGAACGAACGTCTCTCCACTTGCTCAGTTCTGAGAGATAAGTGTGTGTAAAAGCCGTACTTCACCTAGCTTGTTGGGAACACAAAGTTTCTTTTCAGTTGCAAACTCCATTCCATACATATATATGGGGAGGTACTAGCTCCAACTCGGTTTTACAGTGAAAACAACAGGAATTTCAAACCGGCACTAGGAAACAGACTGAGAAAGCAGAGAAAAAGTGTCTCCTGCAACCCGTTCCCTTGGTGCTACATGAACGAACGTCTCTCCACTTGCTCAGTTCTGAGAGATAAGTGTGTGTGAAAGCCGTCCTTCACCTAGCTTGTTGAGAACACAAAGTTTCTTTTCAGTTGCAAACTCCATTCCATAAATATATATGGGGAGGTACTAGCTGAAAATCTGTTTTACAGTGAAAACTGCAGGAACTTCAAACCGGCACTAGGAAACAGACTGAGAAAGCGGAGAAAAAGTGTCTCCTGCATCCCGGTCCCTTGGTGCTACATGAACGAACGTCTCTCCACTTGCTCAGTTCTGAGAGATAAGTGTGTGTAAAAGCCGTCCTTCACCTAGCTTGTTGGGAACACAAAGTTTCTTTTCAGTTGCAAACTCCATTCCATACATATATATGGGGAGGTACTAGCTCCAACTCGGTTTTACAGTGAAAACAACAGGAATTTCAAACCGGCACTAGGAAACAGACTGAGAAAGCAGAGAAAAAGTGTCTCCTGCAACCCGTTCCCTTGGTGCTACATGAACGAACGTCTCTCCACTTGCTCAGTTCTGAGAGATAAGTGTGTGTGAAAGCCGTCCTTCACCTAGCTTGTTGAGAACACAAAGTTTCTTTTCAGTTGCAAACTCCGTTCCATACATATATATGGGGAGGTACTAGCTCAAAATCTGTTTTACAGTGAAAACTGCAGGAACTTCAAACCGGCACTAGGAAACAGACTGAGAAAGCGGAGAAAAAGTGTCTCCTGCATCCCGGTCCCTTGGTGCTACATGAACGAACGTCTCTCCACTTGCTCAGTTCTGAGAGATAAGTGTGTGTAAAAGCCGTCCTTCACCTAGCTTTTTGGGAACACAAAGTTTCTTTTCAGTTGCAAACTCCATTCCATACATATATATGGGGAGGTACTAGCTCCAACTCGGTTTTACAGTGAAAACTGCAGGAACTTCAAACCGGCACTAGGAAACAGACTGAGAAAGCAGAGAAATAGTGTCTCCTGCAACCCGTTCCCTTGGTGCTACATGAACGAACGTCTCTCCACTTGCTCAGTTCTGAGAGATAAGTGTGTGTGAAAGCCGTCCTTCACCTAGCTTGTTGAGAACACAAAGTTTCTTTTCAGTTGCAAACTTCATTCCATACATATATATGGGGAGGTACTACATCAAACTCGGTTTTACAGTGAAAACTGCAGGAACTTCAAACCGGCACTAGGAAACAGACTGAGAAAGCAGAGAAAAAGTGTCCCCTGCAACCCGGTCGCTTGGTGCTACATGAACGAACGTCTCTCCACTTGCTCAGTTCTGAGAGATAAGTGTGTGTAAAAGCCGTCCTTCACCTAGCTTGTTGGGAACACAAAGTTTCTTTTCAGTTGCAAACTCCATTCCATACATATATATGGGGAGGTACTAGCTCCAACTCGGTTTTACAGTGAAAACAACAGGAATTTCAAACCGGCACTAGGAAACAGACTGAGAAAGCAGAGAAAAAGTGTCTCCTGCACCCCGTTCCCTTGGTGCTACATGAACGAAAGTCTCTCCACTTGCTCAGTTCTGAGAGATAAGTGTGTGTGAAAGTCGTCCTTCACCTAGCTTGTTGAGAACACAAAGTTTCTTTTCAGTTGCAAATTTCATTCCATACATATATATGGGGAGGTACTAGCTCCAACTCGGTTTTACAGTGAAAACTGCAGGAACTTTAAACCGGCACTAGGAAACCGACTGAGAAAGCAGAGAAAAAGTGTCTCCTGCAACCCGTTCCCTTGGTGCTAGATGAACGAACGTCTCTCCACTTGCTCAGTTCTGAGGGATAAGTGTGTGTTTAAGCCCTCCTTCACCTACCTTGTTGGGAACACAAAGTTTCTTTTCAGTTGCAAACTCCATTCCATAAATATATATGGGGAGGTACTACAACAAACTCGGTTTTACAGTGAAAACTGCAGGAACTTCAAACCGGCACTAGGAAACAGACTGAGAAAGCAGGAAAAAAGTGTCTCCTGCAAAACGTTCCCTTGGTGCTAGATGAACGAACGTCTCTCCACTTGCTCAGTTCTGAGAGATAGGTGTGTGTGAAAGCCGTCCTTCACCTAGCTTGTTGGGAACACAAAGTTTCTTTTCAGTTGCAAACTCCATTCCATACATATATATGGGTAGGTACTAGCTCCAACTCTCTTTTACAGTGAAAACTGCAGGAACTTCAAACCGGCACTAGGAAACAGACTGAGAAAGCAGAGAAAAAGTGTCTCCTGCAACCCGTTCCCTTGGTGCTAGATGAACGAACGTCTCTCCACTTGCTCAGTTCTGAGAGATAAGTGTGTGTGAAAGCCGTCCTTCACCTAGCATTTTGGGAACACAGAGTTTCTTTTCAGTTGCAAACTCCATTCCACACATATATATGGGGAGGTACTAGCTCCAACTCGATTTTACAGTGAAAACTGCAGGAACTTTAAACCGGCACTAGGAAACAGACTGAGAAAGCAGAGAAAAAGTGTCACCTGCAACCCGTTCCCTTGGTGCTAGATGAACGAACGTCTCTCCACTTGCACAGTTCTGAGGGATAAGTGTGTCTGAAAGCCGTCCTTCACCTAGCTTGTTGGGAACACAAAGTTTCTTTTCAGTTGCAAACACCATTCCATAAATATATATGGGGAGGTACTACATCAAACTCGGTTTTACAGTGAAAACTGCAGGAACTTCAAACCGGCACTAGGACACAGACTGAGAAAGCAGGAAAAAAGTGTCTCCTGCCACCCGTTCCTTGGTGCTAAATGAACGAACGTCTCTCCACTTGCTCAGTTCTGAGAGATAGGTGTGTGTGAAAGCCGTCCTTCACCTAGCTTGTTGGGAACACAAAGTTTCTTTTCAGTTGCAAACTCCATTCCATACATATATATGGGTAGGTACTAGCTCCAACTCTCTTTTACAGTGAAAACTGCAGGAACTTCAAACCGGCACTAGGAAACAGACTGAGAAAGCAGAGAAAAAGTGTCCCCTGCAACCCGTTCCCTTGGTGCTAGATGAACGAACGTCTCTCCACTTGCTCAGTTCTGAGAGATAAGTGTGTGTGAAAGCCGTCCTTCACCTAGCATGTTGGGAACACAAAGATTTTTTCACTTGCAAACTCCATTCCATACATATATATGGGGAGGTACAAGCTCAAAATCTGTTTTACAGTGAAAACTGCAGGAACTTCAAACCGGCACTAGGAAACAGACTGAGAAAGCAGAGAAAAAGTGTCTCCTGCAACCCGGTCCCTTGGTGCTAGATGAACGAACGTCTCTCCACTTGCTCAGTTCTGAGAGATAAGTGTGTGTGAAAGCCGTCATTCACCTAGCTTGTTGGGAACAGAAAGTTTCTTTTCAGTTGCAAACTCCATTCCATACATATATATGGGGAGGTACTAGCTCCAACTCGGTTTTACAGTGAAAACTGCAGGAACTTCAAACCGGCACTAGGAAACAGAGTGTGAAAGCAGAGAAAAAGTGTCTCCTGCAACCCGTTCCCTTGGTGCTAGATGAACGAACGTCTCTCCACTTGCTCAGTTCTGAGAGATAAGTGTGTGTGAAAGCCGTCCTTCACCTAGCTTGTTGGGAACACAAAGTTTCTTTTCAGTTGCAATCTCAATTCCATACATATATATGGGGAGGTACTAGCTCCAACTCGGTTTTACAGTGAAAACTGCAGGAACTTCAAACCGGCAATAGGAAACAGACTGAGAATGCAGAGAAAAAGTGTCTCCTGCAACCCGTTCCCTTGGGGCTAGATGAACGAACGTCTCTCCACTTGCTCAGTTCTGAGAGATAAGTGTGTGTGAAAGCCGTCCTTCACCTAGCTTGTTGGGAACACAAAGTTTCTTTTCAGTTGCAAACTCCATTCCATACATATATATGGGGTTGTACTAGCTCCAACTCGGTTTTACAGTGAAAACTGCAGGAACTTCAAACCGGCACTAGGAAACAGACTGAGAAACAGAGAAAAAGTGTCTCCTGCAACCCGTTCCCTTGGTGCTAGATGAACGAACGTCTCTCCACTTGCTCAGTTCTGAGAGATAGGTGTGTGTGAAAGCCGTCCTTCACCTAGCTTGTTGGGAACACAAAGTTTCTTTTCAGTTGCAAACTCCATTCCATACATATATATGGGTAGGTACTAGCTCCAACTCTCTTTTACAGTGAAAACTGCAGGAACTTCAAACCGGCACTAGGAAACAGACTGAGAAAGCAGAGAAAAAGTGTCCCCTGCAACACGTTCCCTTGGTGCTAGATGAACGAACGTCTCTCCACTTGCTCAGTTCTGAGAGATAAGTGTGTGTGAAAGCCGTCCTTCACCTAGCATGTTGGGAACACAAAGATTTTTTCACTTGCAAACTCCATTCCATACATATATATGGGGAGGTACAAGCTCAAAATCTGTTTTACAGTGAAAACTGCAGGAACTTCAAACCGGCACTAGGAAACAGACTGAGAAAGCAGAGAAAAAGTGTCTCCTGCAACCCGGTCCCTTGGTGCTAGATGAACGAACGTCTCTCCACTTGCTCAGTTCTGAGAGATAAGTGTGTGTGAAAGCCGTCATTCACCTAGCTTGTTGGGAACAGAAAGTTTCTTTTCAGTTGCAAACTCCATTCCATACATATATATGGGGAGGTACTAGCTCCAACTCGGTTTTACAGTGAAAACTGCAGGAACTTCAAACCGGCACTAGGAAACAGACTGAGAAAGCAGAGAAAAAGTGTCTCCTGCAAACCGTTCCCTTGGTGCTAGATGAACGAACGTCTCTCCACTTGCTCAGTTCTGAGAGATAAGTGTGTGTGAAAGCCGTCCTTCACCTAGCTTGTTGGGAACACAAAGTTTCTTTTCAGTTGCAATCTCCATTCCATACATATATATGGGGAGGTACTAGCTCCAACTCGGTTTTACAGTGAAAACTGCAGGAACTTCAAACCGGCACTAGGGAACAGACTGAGAAAGCAGAGAAAAAGTGTCTCCTGCAACCCGTTCCCTTGGTGCTAGATGAACGAACGTCTCTCCACTTGCTCAGTTCTGAGAGATAAGTGTGTGTGAAAGCAGTCCTTCACCTAGCTTGTTGGGAACACAAAGTTTCTTTTCAGTTGCAAACTCCATTCCATACATATATATGGGGAGGTACTAGCTCCAACTCGGTTTTACAGTGAAAACTGCAGGAACTTCAAACCGGCACTAGGAAACAGACTGAGAAACAGAGAAAAAGTGTCTCCTGCAAACCGTTCCCTTGGTGCTAGATGAACGAACGTCTCTCCACTTGCTCAGTTCTGAGAGATAGGTGTGTGTGAAAG
The DNA here is from genome assembly GCF_048773025.1 of Camelus bactrianus. Taxonomy (NCBI): domain Eukaryota; kingdom Metazoa; phylum Chordata; class Mammalia; order Artiodactyla; family Camelidae; genus Camelus; species Camelus bactrianus. The sequence continues at coordinate 134,817,976 of NC_133539.1, read as the reverse complement.
CCGTCCTTCACCTAGCTTGTTGGAAACACAAAGTTTCTTTTCAGTTGCAAACTCCATTCCATACATATATATGGGTAGGTAATAGCTCCAACTCTCTTTTACAGTGAAAACTGCAGGAACTTCAAACCGGCACTAGGAAACAGACTGAGAAAGCAGAGAAAAAGTGTCCCCTGCAACCCGTTCCCTTGGTGCTAGATGAACGAACGTCTCTCCACTTGCTCAGTTCTGAGAGATAAGTGTGTGTGAAAGCCGTCCTTCACCTAGCATGTTGGGAACACAAAGATTTTTTCACTTGCAAATTCCATTCCATACATATATATGGGGAGGTACAAGCTCAAAATCTGTTTTACAGTGAAAACTGCAGGAACTTCAAACCGGCACTAGGAAACAGACTGAGAAAGCAGAGAAAAAGTGTCTCCTGCAACCCGTTCCCTTGGTGCTACATGAACGAACGTCTCTCCACTTGCTCAGTTCTGAGAGATAAGTGTGTGTGAAAGCCGTCATTCACCTAGCTTGTTGGGAACAGAAAGTTTCTTTTCAGTTGCAAACTCCATTCCATACATATATATGGGGAGGTACTAGCTCCAACTCGGTTTTACAGTGAAAACTGCAGGAACTTCAAACCGGCACTAGGAAACAGACTGAGAAAGCAGAGAAAAAGTGTATCCTGCAACCCGTTCCCTTGGTGCTAGATGAACGAACGTCTCTCCACTTGCTCAGTTCTGAGAGATAAGTGTGTGTGAAAGCCGTCCTTCACCAAGCTTGTTGGGAACACAAAGTTTCTTTTCAGTTGCAATCTCCATTCCATACATATATATGGGGAGGTACTAGCTCCAAATCGGTTTTACAGTGAAAACTGCAGGAACTTCATACCGGCACTAGGGAACAGACTGAGAAAGCAGAGAAAAAGTGTCTCCTGCAACCCGTTCCCTTGGTGCTAGATGAACGAACGTCTCTCCACTTGCTCAGTTCTGAGAGATAAGTGTGTGTGAAAGCCGTCCTTCACCTAGCTTGTTGGGAACACAAAGTTTCTTTTCAGTTGCAAACTCCATTCCATACATATATATGGGGAGGTACAAGCTCCAACTCGGTTTTACAGTGAAAACTGCAGTAACTTCAAACCGGCACTAGGAAACAGACTGAGAAAGCAGAGAAAAGTGTCTCCTGCAACCCGGTCCCTTGGTGCTACATGAATGAACGTCTCTCCACTTGCTCAGTTCTGAGAGATAAGTGTGTGTAAAAGCCGTCCTTCACCTAGCTTGTTGGGAACACAAAGTTTCTTTTCAGTTGCAAACTCCATTCCATACATATATATGGGGTTGTACTAGCTCCAACTCGGTTTTACAGTGAAAACTGCAGGAACTTCAAACCGGCACTATGAAACAGACTGAGAAAGCAGAGAAAAAGTGTCTCCTGCAAAACTTTCCCTTGGTGCTAGATGAACGAACGTCTCTCCACATGCTCAGTTCTGATAGAAAATTGTGTGTGAAAGCCGTCCTTCACCTAGCTTGTTGGGAACACAAAGTTTCTTTTCAGTTGCAAACTCCATTCCATACATATATATGGGGAGGTACTAGCTCCAACTCGGTTTTACAGTGAAAACTGCAGGAACTTCAAACCGGCACTAGGAAACAGACTGAGAAACAGAGAAAAAGTGTCTCCTGCAACCCTTTCCCTTGGTGCTAGATGAACGAACGTCTCTCCACTTGCTCAGTTCTGAGAGATAAGTGTGTGTGAAAGCCGTCCTTCACCTAGCTTGTTGGGAACACAAAGTTTCTTTTCAGTTGCAAACTCCATTCCATACATATATATGGGGAGGTACTAGCTCCAACTCGGTTTTACAGTGAAAACTGCAGGAACTTCAAACCGGCACTAGGAAACAGACTGAGAAAGCAGAGAAAAAGTGTCTCCTGCAACCCGTTCCCTTGGTGCTAGATGAACGAACGTCTCTCCACTTGCTCAGTTCTGAGAGATAAGTGTGTGTGAAAGCCGTCCTTCACCTAGCTTGTTGGGAACACAAAGTTTCTTTTCAGTTGCAAACTCCATTCCATACATATATATGGGGAGGTACTAGCTCCAACTCGGTTTTACAGTGAAAACTGCAGGAACTTCAAACCGGCACTAGGAAACAGACTGAGAAAGCAGAGAAAAAGTGTCTCCTGCAACCCGGTCCCTTGGTGCTACATGAATGAACGTCTCTCCACTTGCTAAGTTCTGAGAGATAAGTGTGTGTAAAAGCCGTCCTTCACCTAGCTTGTTGGGAACACAAAGTTTCTTTTCAGTTGCAAACTCCATTCCATACATATATATGGGGTTGTACAGGCTCCAACTCGGTTTTACAGTGAAAACTGCAGGAACTTCAAACCGGCACTAGGAAACAGACTGAGAAACAGAGAAAAAGTGTCTCCTGCAACCCGTTCCCTTGGTGCTAGATGAACGAACGTCTCTCCACTTGCTCAGTTCTGAGAGATAGGTGTGTGTGAAAGCCGTCCTTCACCTAGCTTGTTGGGAACACAAAGTTTCTTTTCAGTTGCAAACTCCATTCCATACATATATATGGGTAGGTACTAGCTCCAACTCTCTTTTACAGTGAAAACTGCAGGAACTTCAAACCGGCACTAGGAAACAGACTGAGAAAGCAGAGAAAAAGTGTCCCCTGCAACCCGTTCCCTTGGTGCTAGATGAACGAACGTCTCTCCACTTGCTCAGTTCTGAGAGATAAGTGTGTGTGAAAGCCGTCCTTCACCTAGCATGTTGGGAACACAAAGATTTTTTCACTTGCAAACTCCATTCCATACATATATATGGGGAGGTACAAGCTCAAAATCTGTTTTACAGTGAAAACTGCAGGAACTTCAAACCGGCACTAGGAAACAGACTGAGAAAGCAGAGAAAAAGTGTCTCCTGCAACCCGTTCCCTTGGTGCTAGATGAACGAACGTCTCTCCACTTGCTCAGTTCTGAGAGATAAGTGTGTGTGAAAGCCGTCCTTCACCTAGCTTGTTGGGAACAGAAAGTTTCTTTTCAGTTGCAAACTCCATTCCATACATATATATGGGGAGGTACTAGCTCCAACTCGGTTTTACAGGGAAAACTGCAGGAACTTCAAACCGGCACTAGGAAACAGACTGAGAAAGCAGAGAAAAGTGTCTCCTGCAACCCGTTCCCTTGGTGCTGGATGAACGAACGTCTCTCCACTTGCTCAGTTCTGAGAGATAAGTGTGTGTGAAAGCCGTCCTTCACCTAGCTTGTTGGGAACACAAAGTTTCTTTTCAGTTGCAATCTCCATTCCATATATATATATGGGGAGGTACTAGCTCCAACTCGGTTTTACAGTGAAAACTGCAGGAACTTCAAACCGGCACTAGGAAACAGACTGAGAAAGCAGAGAAAAAGTGTCTCCTGCAACCCGGTCCCTTGGTGCTACATGAATGAACGTCTCTCCACTTGCTCAGTTCTGAGAGATAAGTGTGTGTAAAAGCCGTACTTCACCTAGCTTGTTGGGAACACAAAGTTTCTTTTCAGTTGCAAACTCCATTCCATACATATATATGGGGTTGTACTAGCTCCAACTCGGTTTTACAGTGAAAACTGCAGGAACTTCAAACCGGCACTAGGAAACAGATTGAGAAAGCAGAGAAAAAGTGTCTCCTGCAAAACTTTCCCTTGGTGCTAGATGAACGAACGTCTCTCCACATGCTCAGTTCTGATAGAAAATTGTGTGTGAAAGCCGTCCTTCACCTAGCTTGTTGGGAACACAAAGTTTCTTTTCAGTTGCAAACTCCATTCCATACATATATATGGGGAGGTACTAGCTCCAACTCTGTTTTACAGTGAAAACTGCAGGAACTTCAAACCGGCACTAGGAAACAGACTGAGAAAGCAGAGAAAAAGTGTCTCCTGCAACCCGTTCCCTTGGTGCTAGATGAACGAACGTCTCTCCACTTGCTCAGTTCTGAGAGATAAGTGTGTGTGAAAGCCGTCCTTCACCTAGCTTGTTGGGAACACAAAGTTTCTTTTCAGTTGCAAACTCCATTCCATACATATATATGGGGTTGTACAGGCTCCAACTCGGTTTTACAGTGAAAACTGCAGGAACTTCAAACCGGCACTAGGAAACAGACTGAGAAAGCAGAGAAATAGTGTCTCCTGCAACCCGTTCCCTTGGTGCTAGATGAACGAACGTCTCTCCACTTGCTCAGTTCTGAGAGATAGGTGTGTGTGAAAGCCGTGCTTCACCTAGCTTGTTGGGAACACAAAGTTCTTTTCAGTTGCTAACTCCATTCCATACATATATATGGGGAGGTACTAGCTCCAACTCGGTTTTACAGTGAAAACTGCAGGAACTTCAAACCGGCACTAGGAAACAGACTGAGAAAGCAGAGAAAAAGTTTCTCCTGCAAACCGTTCCCTTGGTGCTAGATGAACGGACGTCTCTCCACTTGCTCAGTTCTGAGAGATAAGTGTGTGTGAAAGCCGTCCTTCACCTAGCTTGTTGGGAACACAAAGTTTCTTTTCAGTTACAAACTCCATTCCATACATATATATGGGGAGGTACTAGCTCAAAATCTGTTTTACAGTGAAAACTGCAGGAACTTCAAACCGGCACTAGGAAATAGACTGAGAAAGCGGAGAAAAAGTGTCTCCTGCAAACCGGTCCCTTGGTGCTACATGAACGAACGTCTCTCCACTTGCTCAGTTCTGAGAGATAAGTGTGTGTAAAAGCCGTCCTTCACCTAGCTTGTTGGGAACACAAAGTTTCTTTTCAGTTGCAAACTCCTTTCCATACATATATATGGGGAGGTACTAGCTCCAACTCGGTTTTACAGTGAAAACTGCAGGAACTTCAAAACGGCACTAGGAAACAGACTGAGAAAGCAGAGAAAAAGTGTCTCCTGCAACCCGTTCCCTTGGTGCTACATGAACGAACGTCTCTCCACTTGCTCGTTTCTGAGAGATAGGTGTGTGTGAAAGCCGTGCTTCACCTAGCTTGTTGGGAACACAAAGTTTCTTTTCAGTTGCTAACTCCATTCCATACATATATATGGGGAGGTACTAGCTCCAACTCGGTTTTACAGTGAAAACTGCAGGAACTTCAAACCGGCACTAGGAAACAGACTGAGAAACAGAGAAAAAGTGTCTCCTGCAACCCGTTCCCTTGGTGCTAGATGAACGAACGTCTCTCCACTTGCTCAGTTCTGAGAGATAAGTGTGTGTGAAAGCCGAACTTCAACTTGCTTGTTGGGAACACAAAGTTTCTTTTCAGTTGCAAACTCCATTCCATACATATATATGGGGAGGTACTAGCTCAAACTCGGTTTTACAGTGAAAACTGCAGGAACTTCAAACCGGCACTAGGAAACAGACTGAGAAAGCAGAGAAAAAGTGTCTCCTGCACCCGGTCCCTTGGTGCTAGATGAACGAACGTCTCTCCACTTGCTCAGTTCTGAGAGATAGGTGTGTGTGAAAGCCGTCCTTCACCTAGCTTGTTGGGAACACAAAGTTTCTTTTCAGATGCAAACTCCATTCCATACATATATATGGGGTTGTACTAGCTCCAACTCGGTTTTACAGTGAAAACTGCAGGAACTTCAAACCGGCACTAGGAAACAGACTGAGAAAGCAGAGAAAAAGTGTCTCCTGCAAAACTTTCCCTTGGTGCTATATGAACGAACGTCTCTCCACTTGCTCAGTTCTGAGAGATAAGTGTGTGTGAAAGCCGTCCTTCACCTAGCTTGTTGGGAACACAAAGTTTCTTTTCAGTTGCAAACTCCATTCCATACATATATATGGGGAGGTACTAGATCAAACTCGGTTTTACAGTGAAAACTGCAGGAACTTCAAACCGGCACTAGGAAACAGACTGAGAAAGCAGAGAAAAAGTGTCTCCTGCAACCCGTTCCCTTGGTGCTAGAAGAACGAACGTCTCTCCACTTGCTCAGTTCTGAGAGATAGGTGTGTGTGAAAGCCGTGCTTCACCTAGCTTGTTGGGAACACAAAGTTTCTTTTCAGTTGCTAACCCCATTCCATACATATATATGGGGAGGTACTAGCTCCAACTCGGTTTTACAGTGAAAACTGCAGGAACTTAAAACCGGCACTAGGAAACAGACTGAGAAAGCAGAGAAAATGTTTCTCCTGCAACCCGTTCCCTTGGTGCTAGATGAACGAACGTCTCTTCACTTGCTCAGTTCTGAGAGATAAGTGTGTGTGAAAGCCGTCCTTCACCTAGCTTGTTGGGAACACAAAGTTTCTTTTCAGTTGCAAACTCCATTCCATACATATATATGGGGAGGTACTAGCTCAAAATCTGTTTTACAGTGAAAACTGCAGGAACTTCAAACCGGCACTAGGAAACAGACTGAGAAAGCGGAGAAAAAGTGGCTCCTGCATCCCGGTCCCTTGGTGCTACATGAACGAACGTCTCTCCACTTGCTCAGTTCTGAGAGATAAGTGTGTGTAAAAGCCGTCCTTCACCTAGCTTGTTGGGAACACAAAGTTTCTTTTCAGTTGCAAACTCCATTCCATACATATATATGGGGAGGTACTAGCTCCAACTCGGTTTTACAGTGAAAACTGCAGGAACTTCAAACCGGCACTAGGAAACAGACTGAGAAAGCAGAGAAAAAGTGTCTTCTGCAACCCGTTCCCTTGGTGCTAGATGAACGAACGTCTCTCCACTTGCTCAGTTCTGAGAGATAAGTGTGTGTGAAAGCCGTCCTTCACCTAGCTTGTTGAGAACACAAAGTTTCTTTTCAGTTGCAAACTTCATTCCATACATATATATGGGGAGGTACTAGATCCAACTCGGTTTTACAGTGAAAACTGCAGGAACTTTAAACCGGCACTAGGAAACAGACTGAGAAAGCAGAGAAAAAGTGTCTCCTGCAACCCGTTCCCTTGGTGCTAGATGTACGAACGTCTCTCCACTTGCTCAGTTCTGAGGGATAAGTGTGTGTTTAAGCCCTCCTTCACCTAGCTTGTTGGGAACACAAAGTTTCTTTTCAGTTGCAAAATCCATTCCATAAATATATATGGGGAGGTACTACAACAAACTCGGTTTTACAGTGAAAACTGCAGGAACTTCAAACCGGCACTAGGACACAGACTGAGAAAGCAGGAAAAAAGTGTCTCCTGCAACCCGTTCCCTTGGTGCTAGATGAACGAACGTCTCTCCACTTGCTCAGTTCTGAGAGATAGGTGTGTGTGAAAGCCGTCCTTCACCTAGCTTGTTGGGAACACAAAGTTTCTTTTCAGTTGCAAACTCCATTCCATACATATATATGGGTAGGTACTAGCTCCAACTCTCTTTTACAGTGAAAACTGCAGGAACTTCAAACCGGCACTAGGAAACAGACTGAGAAAGCAGAGAAAAAGTGTCTCCTGCAACCCGTTCCCTTGGTGCTAGATGAACGAACGTCTCTCCACTTGCTCAGTTCTGAGAGATAAGTGTGTGTGAAAGCCGTCCTTCACCTAGCATTTTGGGAACACAGAGTTTCTTTTCAGTTGCAAACTCCATTCCATACATATATATGGGGAGGTACTAGCTCCAACTCGGTTTTACAGTGAAAACTGCAGGAACTTTAAACCGGCACTAGGAAACAGACTGAGAAAGCAGAGAAAAAGTGTCACCTGCAACCCGTTCCCTTGGTGCTAGATGAACGAACGTCTCTCCACTTGCACAGTTCTGAGGGATAAGTGTGTGTGAAAGCCGTCCTTCACCTAGCTTGTTGGGAACACAAAGTTTCTTTTCAGTTGCAAACACCATTCCATAAATATATATGGGGAGGTACTACATCAAACTCGGTTTTACAGTGAAAACTGCAGGAACTTCAAACCGGCACTAGGACACAGACTGAGAAAGCAGGAAAAAAGTGTCTCCTGCAACCCGTTCCTTGGTGATAGATGAACGAACGTCTCTCCACTTGCTCAGTTCTGAGAGATAGGTGTGTGTGAAAGCCGTCCTTCACCTAGCTTGTTGGGAACACAAAATTTCTTTTCAGTTGCAAACTCCATTCCATACATATATATGGGTAGGTACTAGCTCCAACTCTCTTTTACAGTGAAAACTGCAGGAACTTCAAACCGGCACTAGGAAACAGACTGAGAAAGCAGAGAAAAAGTGTCCCCTGCAAACCGTTCCCTTGGTGCTAGATGAACGAACGTCTCTCCACTTGCTCAGTTCTGAGAGATAAGTGTGTGTGAAAGCCGTCCTTCACCTAGCATGTTGGGAACACAAAGATTTTTTCACTTGCAAACTCCATTCCATACATATATATGGGGAGGTACAAGCTCAAAATCTGTTTTACAGTGAAAACTGCAGGAACTTCAAACCGGCACTAGGAAACAGACTGAGAAAGCAGAGAAAAAGTGTCTCCTGCAACCCGGTCCCTTGGTGCTAGATGAACGAACGTCTCTCCACTTGCTCAGTTCTGAGAGATAAGTGTGTGTGAAAGCCGTCCTTCACCTAGCTTGTTGGGAACACAAAGATTCTTTTCAGTTGCAATCTCCATTCCATACATATATATGGGGAGGTACTAGCTCCAACTCGGTTTTACAGTGAAAACTGCAGGAACTTCAAACCGGCACTAGGAAACAGACTGAGAATGCAGAGAAAAAGTGTCTCCTGCAACCCGTTCCCTTGGTGCTAGATGAACGAACGTCTCTCCACTTGCTCAGTTCTGAGAGATAAGTGTGTGTGAAAGCCGTCCTTCACCTAGCTTGTTGGGAACACAAAGTTTCTTTTCAGTTGCAAACTCCATTCCATACATATATATGGGGTTGTACTAGCTCCAACTCGGTTTTACAGTGAAAACTGCAGGAACTTCAAACCGGCACTAGGAAACAGACTGAGAAAGCAGAGAAAAAGTGTCTCCTGCAAAACTTTCCCTTGGTGCTAGATGAACGAACGTCTCTCCACATGCTCAGTTCTGATAGAAAATTGTGTGTGAAAGCCGTCCTTCACCTAGCTTGTTGGGAACACAAAGTTTCTTTTCAGTTGCAAACTCCATTCCATACATATATATGGGGAGGTACTAGCTCCAACTCGGTTTTACAGTGAAAACTGCAGGAACTTCAAACCGGCACTAGGAAACAGACTGAGAAACAGAGAAAAAGTGTCTCCTGCAACCCGTTCCCTTGGTGCTAGATGAACGAACGTCTCTCCACTTGCTCAGTTCTGAGAGATAGGTGTGTGTGAAAGCCGTCCTTCACCTAGCTTGTTGGGAACACAAAGTTTCTTTTCAGTTGCAAACTCCATTCCATACATATATATGGGTAGGTACTAGCTCCAACTCTCTTTTACAGTGAAACCTGCAGGAACTTCAAACCGGCACTAGGAAACAGACTGAGAAAGCAGAGAAAAAGTGTCCCCTGCAACCCGTTCCCTTGGTGCTAGATGAACGAACGTCTCTCCACTTGCTCAGTTCTGAGAGATAAGTGTGTGTGAAAGCCGTCCTTCACCTTGCATGTTGGGAACACAAAGATTTTTTCACTTGCAAACTCCATTCCATACATATATATGGGGAGGTACAAGCTCAAAATCTGTTTTACAGTGAAAACTGCAGGAACTTCAAACCGGCACTAGGAAACAGACTGAGAAAGCAGAGAAAAAGTGTCTCCTGCAACCCGGTCCCTTGGTGCTAGATGAACGAACGTCTCTCCACTTGCTCAGTTCTGAGAGATAAGTGTGTGTGAAAGCCGTCATTCACCTAGCTTGTTGGGAACAGAAAGTTTCTTTTCAGTTGCAAACTCCATTCCATACATATATATGGGGAGGTACTAGCTCCAACTCGGTTTTACAGTGAAAACTGCAGGAACTTCAAACCGGCACTAGGAAACAGACTGAGAAAGCAGAGAAAAAGTGTCTCCTGCAAACCGTTCCCTTGGTGCTAGATGAACGAACGTCTCTCCACTTGCTCAGTTCTGAGAGATAAGTGTGTGTGAAAGCCGTCCTTCACCTAGCTTGTTGGGAACACAAAGTTTCTTTTCAGTTGCAATCTCCATTCCATACATATATATGGGGAGGTACTAGCTCCAACTCGGTTTTACAGTGAAAACTGCAGGAACTTCTAACCGGCACTAGGGAACAGACTGAGAAAGCAGAGAAAAAGTGTCTCCTGCAACCCGTTCCCTTGGTGCTAGATGAACGAACGTCTCTCCACTTGCTCAGTTCTGAGAGATAAGTGTGTGTGAAAGCAGTCCTTTACCTAGCTTGTTGGGAACACAAAGTTTCTTTTCAGTTGCAAACTCCATTCCATACATATATATGGGGAGGTACTAGCTTCAACTCGGTTTTACAGTGAAAACTGCAGGAACTTCAAACCGGCACTAGGAAACAGACTGAGAAACAGAGAAAAAGTGTCTCCTGCAACCCGTTCCCTTGGTGCTAGATGAACGAACGTCTCTCCACTTGCTCAGTTCTGAGAGATAGGTGTGTTTGAAAGCCGTCCTTCACCTAGCTTGTTGGGAACACAAAGTTTCTTTTCAGTTGCAAACTCCATTCCATACATATATATGGGTAGGTAATAGCTCCAACTATCTTTTACAGTGAAAACTGCAGGAACTTCAAACCGGCACTAGGAAACAGACTGAGAAAGCAGAGAAAAAGTGTCCCCTGCAACCCGTTCCCTTGGTGCTAGATGAACGAACGTCTCTCCACTTGCTCAGTTCTGAGAGATAAGTGTGTGTGAAAGCCGTCCTTCACCTAGCATGTTGGGAACACAAAGATTTTTTCACTTGCAAACTCCATTCCATACATATATATGGGGAGGTACAAGCTCAAAATCTGTTTTACAGTGAAAACTGCAGGAACTTCAAACCGGCACTAGGAAACAGACTGAGAAAGCAGAGAAAAAGTGTCTCCTGCAACCCGTTCCCTTGGTGCTAGATGAACGAACGTCTCTCCACTTGCTCAGTTCTGAGAGATAAGTGTGTGTGAAAGCCGTCATTCAACTAGCTTGTTGGGAACAGAAAGTTTCTTTTCAGTTGCAAACTCCATTCCATACATATATATGGGGAGGTACTAGCTCCAACTCGGTTTTACAGTGAAAACTGCAGGAACTTCAAACCGGCACTAGGAAACAGACTGAGAAAGCAGAGAAAAAGTGTCTCCTGCAACCCGTTCCCTTGGTGCTAGATGAACGAACGTCTCTCAACTTGCTCAGTTCTGAGAGATAAGTGTGTGTGAAACCCGTCCTTCACCTAGCTTGTTGGGAACACAAAGTTTCTTTTCAGTTGCAATCTCCATTCCATACATATATATGGGGAGGTACTAGCTCCAACTCGGTTTTACAGTGAAAACTGCAGGAACTTCAAACCGGCACTAGGGAACAGACTGAGAAAGCAGAGAAAAAGTGTCTCCTGCAACCCGTTCCCTTGGTGCTAGATGAACGAACGTCTCTCCACTTCCTCAGTTCTGAGAGATAAGTGTGTGTGAAAGCCGTCCTTCACCTAGCTTGTTGGGAACACAAAGTTTCTTTTCAGTTGCAAACTCCATTCCATACATATATATGGGGAGGTACAAGCTCCAACTCTGTTTTACAGTGAAAACTGCAGGAACTTCAAACCGGCACTAGGAAACAGACTGAGAAAGCAGAGAAAAAGTGTCTCCTGCAACCCGGTCCCTTGGTGCTACATGAATGAACGTCTCTTCACTTGCTCAGTTCTGAGAGATAAGTGTGTGTAAAAGCCGTCCTTCACCTAGCTTGTTGGGAACACAAAGTTTCTTTTCAGTTGCAAACTCCATTCCATACATATATATGGGGTTGTACTAGCTCCAACTCGGTTTTACAGTGAAAACTGCAGGAACTTCAAACCGGCACTAGGAAACAGACTGAGAAAGCAGAGAAAAAGTGTCTCCTGCAAAACTTTCCCTTGGTGCTAGATGAACGAACTTCTCTCCACATGCTCAGTTCTGATAGAAAATTGTGTGTGAAAGCCGTCCTTCACCTAGCTTGTTGGGAACACAAAGTTTCTTTTCAGTTGCAAACTCCATTCCATACATATATATGGGGAGGTACTAGCTCCAACTCGGTTTTACAGTGAAAACTGCAGGAACTTCAAACCGGCACTAGGAAACAGACTGAGAAACAGAGAAAAAGTGTCTCCTGCAACCCTTTCCCTTGGTGCTAGATGAACGAACGTCTCTCCACTTGCTCAGTTCTGAGAGATAAGTGTGTGTGAAAGCCGTCCTTCACCTAGCTTGTTGGGAACACAAAGTTTCTTTTCAGTTGCAAACTCCATTCCATACATATATATGGGGAGGTACTAGCTCCAACTCGGTTTTACAGTGAAAACTGCAGGAACTTCAAACCGGCACTAGGAAACAGACTGAGAAAGCAGAGAAAAAGTGTCTCCTGCAACCCGGTCCCTTGGTGCTACATGAATGAACGTCTCTCCACTTGCTAAGTTCTGAGAGATAAGTGTGTGTAAAAGCCGTCCTTCACCTAGCTTGTTGGGAACACAAAGTTTCTTTTCAGTTGCAAACTCCATTCCATACATATATATGGGGTTGTACAGGCTCCAACTCGGTTTTACAGTGAAAACTGCAGGAACTTCAAACCGGCACTAGGAAACAGACTGAGAAACAGAGAAAAAGTGTCTCCTGCAACCCGTTCCCTTGGTGCTAGATGAACGAACGTCTCTCCACTTGCTCAGTTCTGAGAGATAGGTGTGTGTGAAAGCCGTCCTTCACCTAGCTTGTTGGGAACACAAAGTTTCTTTTCAGTTGCAAACTCCATTCCATACATATATATGGGTAGGTACTAGCTCCAACTCTCTTGTACAGTGAAAACTGCAGGAACTTCAAACCGGCACTAGGAAACAGACTGAGAAAGCAGAGAAAAAGTGTCCCCTGCAACCCGTTCCCTTGGTGCTAGATGAACGAACGTCTCTCCACTTGCTCAGTTCTGAGAGATAAGTGTGTGTGAAAGCCGTCCTTCACCTAGCATGTTGGGAACACAAAGATTTTTTCACTTGCAAACTCCATTCCATACATATATATGGGGAGGTACATGCTCAAAATCTGTTTTACAGTGAAAACTGCAGGAACTTCAAACCGGCACTAGGAAACAGACTGAGAAAGCAGAGAAAAAGTGTCTCCTGCAACCCGGTCCCTTGGTGCTAGATGAACGAACGTCTCTCCACTTGCTCAGTTCTGAGAGATAAGTGTGTGTGAAAGCCGTCATTCACCTAGCTTGTTGGGAACAGAAAGTTTCTTTTCAGTTGCAAACTCCATTCCATACATATATATGGGGAGGTACTAGCTCCAACTCGGTTTTACAGGGAAAACTGCAGGAACTTCAAACCGGCACTAGGAAACAGACTGAGAAAGCAGAGAAAAAGTGTCTCCTGCAACCCGTTCCCTTGGTGCTAGATGAACGAACGTCTCTCCACTTGCTCAGTTCTGAGAGATAAGTGTGTGTGAAAGCCGTCCTTCACCTAGCTTGTTGGGAACACAAAGTTTCTTTTCAGTTGCAATCTCCATTCCATACATATATATGGGGAGGTACTAGCTCCAACTCGGTTTTACAGTGAAAACTGCAGGAACTTCAAACCGGCACTAGGAAACAGACTGAGAAAGCAGAGAAAAAGTGTCTCCTGCAACCCGGTCCCTTGGTGCTACATGAATGAACGTCTCTCCACTTGCTCAGTTCTGAGAGATAAGTGTGTGTAAAAGCCGTACTTCACCTAGCTTGTTGGGAACACAAAGTTTCTTTTCAGTTGCAAACTCCATTCCATACATATATATGGGGTTGTACTAGCTCCAACTCGGTTTTACAGTGAAAACTGCAGGAACTTCAAACCGGCACTAGGAAACAGACTGAGAAAGCAGAGAAAAAGTGTCTCCTGCAAAACTTTCCCTTGGTGCTAGATGAACGAACGTCTCTCCACATGCTCAGTTCTGATAGAAAATTGTGTGTGAAAGCCGTCCTTCACCTAGCTTGTTGGGAACACAAAGTTTCTTTTCAGTTGCAAACTCCATTCCATACATATATATGGGGAGGTACTAGCTCCAACTCTGTTTTACAGTGAAAACTGCAGGAACTTCAAACCGGCACTAGGAAACAGACTGAGAAACAGAGAAAAAGTGTCTCCTGCAACCCGTTCCCTTGGTGCTAGATGAACGAACGTCTCTCCACTTGCTCAGTTCTGAGAGATAAGTGTGTGTGAAAGCCGTCCTTCACCTAGCTTGTTGGGAACACAAAGTTTCTTTTCAGTTGCAAACTCCATTCCATACATATATATGGGGAGGTACTAGCTCCAACTCGGTTTTACAGTGAAAACTGCAGGAACTTCAAACCGGCACTAGGAAACAGACTGAGAAAGCAGAGAAAAAGTGTCTCCTGCAACCCGTTCCCTTGGTGCTAGATGAACGAACGTCTCTCCACTTGCTCAGTTCTGAGAGATAAGTGTGTGTGAAAGCCGTCCTTCACCTAGCTTGTTGGGAACACAAAGTTTCTTTTCAGTTGCAAACTCCATTCCATACATATATATGGGGAGGTACTAGCTCCAACTCGGTTTTACAGTGAAAACTGCAGGAACTTCAAACCGGCACTAGGAAACAGACTGAGAAAGCAGAGAAAAAGTGTCTCCTGCAACCCAGTCCCTTGGTGCTATATGAATGAACGTCTCTCCACTTGCTAAGTTCTGAGAGATAAGTGTGTGTAAAAGCCGTCCTTCACCTAGCTTGTTGGGAACACAAAGTTTCTTTTCAGTTGCAAACTCCATTCCATACATATATATGGGGTTGTACAGGCTCCAACTCGGTTTTACAGTGAAAACTGCAGGAACTTCAAACCGGCACTAGGAAACAGACTGAGAAAGCAGAGAAAAAGTGTCTCCTGCAAAACTTTCACTTGGTGCTAGATGAACGAACGTCTCTCCACTTGCTCAGTTCTGAGAGATAAGTGTGTGTGAAAGCCGTCCTTCACCTAGCTTGTTGGGAACACAAAGTTTCTTTTCAGTTGCAAACACCATTCCATACATATATATGGGGAGGTACTAGATCAAACTCGGTTTTACAGTGAAAACTGCAGGAACTTCAAACCGGCACTAGGAAACAGACTGAGAAAGCATAGAAAAAGTGTCTCCTGCAACACGTTCCCTTGGTGCTAGATGAACGAACGTCTCTCCACTTGCTCAGTTCTGAGAGATAGGTGTGTGTGAAAGCCGTGCTTCACCTAGCTTGTTGGGAACACAAAGTTTCTTTTCAGTTGCAAACTCCATTCCATACATATATATGGGGAGGTACTAGCTCCAACTCAGTTTTACAGTGAAAACTGCAGGAACTTTAAACCGGCACTAGGAAACAGACTGAGAAAGCAGAGAAAAAGTGTCTCCTGCAACCCGTTCCCTTGGTGCTATATGAACGAACGTCTCTCCACTTGCTCAGTTCTGAGGGATAAGTGTGTGTGAAAGCCGTCCTTCACCTAGCTTGTTGGGAACACAAAGTTTCTTTTCAGTTGCAAACTCCATTCCATACATATATATGGGGAGGTACTACATCAAACTCGGTTTTACAGTGAAAACTGCAGGAACTTCAAACCGGCACTAGGAAACAGAGTGAGAAAGCAGAGAAAAAGTGTCTCCTGCAACCCGTTCCCTTGGTGCTAGATGAACGAACGTCTCTCCACTTGCTCAGTTCTGAGAGATAGGTGTGTGTGAAAGCCGTCCTTCACCTAGCTTGTTGGGAACACAAAGTTTCTTTTCAGTTGCAAACTCCATTCCATACATATATATGGGGAGGTACTATCTCCAACTCTGTTTTACAGTGAAAACTGCAAGAACTTCAAACCGGCACTAGGAAACAGACTGAGAAAACAGAGAAAAAGTGTCTCCTGCAAACCGTTCCCTTGGTGCTAGATGAACGAACGTCTCTCCACTTGCTCAGTTCTGAGAGATAAGTGTGTGTGAAAGCGGTCCTTCACCTAGCTTGTTGGGAACACAAAGTTTCTTTTCAGTTGCAAACTCGATTCCATACATTTATATGGGGAGGTTCTAGATCAAACTCGGTTTTACAGTGAAAACTGCAGGAACTTCAAACCGGCACTAGGAAACAGACTGAGAAAGCAGAGAAAAAGTGTCTCCTGCAACCCGTTCCCTTGGTGCTAGATGAACGAACGTCTCTCCACTTGCTCAGTTCTGAGAGATAGGTGTGTGTGAAAGCCGTCCTTCACCTAGCTTGTTGGGAACACAAAGTTTCTTTTCAGTTGCAAACTCCATTCCATACATATATATGGGGAGGTACTAGCTCCAACTCGGTTTTACAGTGAAAACTGCAGGAACTTCAAACCGGCACTAGGAAACAGACTGAGAAAGCAGAGAAAAAGTGTCTACTGCAACCCGTTCCCTTGGTGCTAGATGAACGAACGTCTCTCCACTTGCTCAGTTCTGAGAGATAATTGTGTGTGAAAGCCGTCCTTCACCTAGCTTGTTGGGAACACAAAGTTTCTTTTCAGTTGCAAACTTCATTCCATACATATATATGGGGAGGTACTAGCTCCAACTCGGTTTTACAGTGAAAACTGCAGGAACTTCAAACCGGCACTAGGAAACAGACTGAGAAAGCAGAGAAAAAGTGTCTCCTGCAACCCGTTCCTTTGGTGCTAGATGAACGAACGTCTCTCCACTTGCTCAGTTCTTTGAGATTAGTGTGTGTGAAAGCCGTCCTTCACCTAGCTTGTTGGGAACACAAAGTTTCTTTTCAGTTGCAGTCTCCATTCCATACATATATATGGGGAGGTAGAAGCTCCAACTCGGTTTTACAGTGAAAACTGCAGGAACTTCAAACCGGCACTAGGAAACAGACTGAGAAAGCAGAGAAAAAGTGTCTCCTGCAACCCGTTCCCTTGGTGCTAGATGAACGAACGTCTCTCCACTTGCTCAGTTCTGAGAGATAAGTGTGTGTGAAAGCCGTCCTTCACCTAGCTTGTTGGGAACACAAAGTTTCTTTTCAGTTGCAAACTCCATTCCATACATATATATGGGGAGGTAGAAGCTCCAACTCGTTTTTACAGTGAAAACTGCAGGAACTTCAAACCGGCACTAGGAAAAAGACTGAGAAAGCAGAGAAAAAGTGTCTCCTGCCACCCGTTCCCTTGGTGCTAGATGAACGAACGTCTCTCCACTTGCTCAGTTCTGAGAGATAGGTGTGTGTGAAAGCCGTCCTTCACCTAGCTTGTTGGGAACACAAAGTTTCTTTTCAGTTGCAAACTCCATTCCATACATATATATGGGGAGGTAGAAGCTCCAACTCGGTTTTACAGTGAAAACTGCAGGAACTTCAAACCGGCACTAGGAAACAGACTGAGAAAGCAGAGAAAAAGTGTCTCCTGCAAACCGTTCCCTTGGTGCTAGATGAACGAACGTCTCTCCACTTGCTCAGTTCTGAGAGATAGGTGTGTGTGAAAGCCGTACTTCACCTAGCTTGTTGGGAACACAAAGTTTCTTTTCAGTTGCAAACTCCATTCCATACATATATATGGGGAGGTAGAAGCTCCAACTCGGTTTTACAGTGAAAACTGCAGGAACTTCAAACCGGCACTAGGAAACAGACTGAGAAAGCAGAGAAAAAGTGTCTCCTGCAACCCGTTCCCTTGGTGCTAGATGAACGAACGTCTCTCCACTTGCTCAGTTCTGAGAGATAAGTGTGTGTGAAAGCCGTCCTTCACCTAGCTTGTTGGGAACACAAAGTTTCTTTTCAGTTGCAAACTCCATTCCATACATATATATGGGGAGGTACTAGCTCCAACTCGGTTTTACAGTGAAAACTGCAGGAACATCAAACCGGCACTAGGAAACAAACTGAGAAAGCAGAGAAAAAGTGTCTCTTGCAACCCGTTCCCTTGGTGCTAGATGAACGAACGTCTCTCCACTTGCTCAGTTCTGAGAGATAAGTGTGTGTGAAAGCCGTCCTTCACCTAGCTTGTTGGGAACACAAAGTTTCTTTTCAGTTGCAAACTCCATTCCATACATATATATGGGGAGGTACTACATCAAACTCGGTTTTACAGTGAAAACTGCAGGAACTTCAAACCGGCACTAGGAAACAGACTGAGAAAGCAGAGAAAAATGTCTCCTGCAACCCGTTCCCTTGGTGCTAGATGAACGAACGTCTCTCCACTTGCTCAGATCTGAGAGATAGGTGTGTGTGAAAGCCGTCCTTCACCTAGCTTGTTGGGAACACAAAGTTTCTTTTCAGTTGCAAACTCCATTCCATACATATATATGGGGAGGTAGAAGCTCCAACTCGGTTTTACAGTGAAAACTGCAGGAACTTCAAACCGGCACTAGGAAACAGACTGAGAAAGCAGAGAAAAAGTGTCTCCTGCAAACCGTTCCCTTGGTGCTAGATGAACGAACGTCTCTCCACTTGCTCAGTTCTGAGAGATAGGTGTGTGTGAAAGCCGTCCTTCACCTAGCTTGTTGGGAACACAAAGTTTCTTTTCAGTTGCAAACTCCATTCCATACATATATATGGGGAGGTAGAAGCTCCAACTCGGTTTTACAGTGAAAACTGCAGGAACTTCAAACCGGCACTAGGAAACAGACTGAGAAAGCAGAGAAAAAGTGTCTCCTGCAACCCGTTCCCTTGGTGCTAGATGAACGAACGTCTCTCCACTTGCTCAGTTCTGAGAGATAGGTGTGTGTGAAAGCCGTCCTTCACCTAGCTTGTTGGGAACACAAAGTTTCTTTTCAGTTGCAAACTCCATTCCATACATATATATGGGGAGGTACTAGCTCCAACTCGGTTTTACAGTGAAAACTGCAGGAACTTCAAACCGGCACTAGGAAACAAACTGAGAAAGCAGAGAAAAAGTGTCTCTTGCAACCCGTTCCCTTGGTGCTAGATGAACGAACGTCTCTCCACTTGCTCAGTTCTGAGAGATAAGTGTGTGTGAAAGCCGTCCTTCACCTAGCTTGTTGGGAACACAAAGTTTCTTTTCAGTTGCAAACTTCATTCCATACATATATATGGGGAGGTACTAGCTCCAACTCGGTTTTACAGTGAAAACTGCAGGAACTTCAAACCGGCACTAGGAAACAGACTGAGAAAGCAGAGAAAAAGTGTCTCCTGCAACCCGTTCCTTTGGTGCTAGATGAACGAACGTCTCTCCACTTGCTCAGTTCTGTGAGATTAGTGTGTGTGAAAGCCGTCCTTCACCTAGCTTGTTGGGAACACAAAGTTTCTTTTCAGTTGCAGTCTCCATTCCATACATATATCTGGGGAGGTAGAAGCTCCAACTCGGTTTTACAGTGAAAACTGCAGGAACTTCAAACCGGCACTAGGAAACAGACTGAGAAAGCAGAGAAAAAGTGTCTCCTGCAACCCGTTCCCTTGGTGCTAGATGAACGAACGTCTCTCCACTTGCTCAGTTCTGAGAGATAAGTGTGTGTGAAAGCCGTCCTTCACCTAGCTTGTTGGGAACACAAAGTTTCTTTTCAGTTGCAAACTCCATTCCATACATATATATGGGGAGGTAGAAGCTCCAACTCTGTTTTACAGTGAAAACTGCAGGAACTTCAAACCGGCACTAGGAAACAGACTGAGAAAGCAGAGAAAAAGTGTCTCCTGCAACCCGTTCCCTTGGTGCTAGATGAACGAACGTCTCTCCACTTGCTCAGTTCTGAGAGATAAGTGTGTGTGAAAGCCGTCCTTCACCTAGCTTGTAGGGAACAGAAAGTTTCTTTTCAGTTGCAGTCTCCATTCCATACATATATCTGGGGAGGTAGAAGCTCCAACTCGGTTTTACAGTGAAAACTGCAGGAACTTCAAACCGGCACTAGGAAACAGACTGAGAAAGCAGAGAAAAAGTGTCTCCTGCAACCCGTTCCCTTGGTGCTAGATGAACGAACGTCTCTCCACTTGCTCAGTTCTGAGAGATAAGTGTGTGTGAAAGCCGTCCTTCACCTAGCTTGTTGGGAACACAAAGTTTCTTTTC
This sequence comes from Camelus bactrianus, assembly GCF_048773025.1. NCBI lineage: Eukaryota > Metazoa > Chordata > Mammalia > Artiodactyla > Camelidae > Camelus > Camelus bactrianus. Next base: position 134,798,034 of record NC_133539.1, on the reverse strand, counting down.
AGTTGCAAACTCCATTCCATACATATATATGGGGAGGTAGAAGCTCCAACTCGGTTTTACAGTGAAAACTGCAGGAACTTCAAACCGGCACTAGGAAACAGACTGAGAAAGCAGAGAAAAAGTGTCTCCTGCAAACCGTTCCCTTGGTGCTAGATGAACGAACGTCTCTCCACTTGCTCAGTTCTGAGAGATAAGTGTGTGTGAAAGCCGTCCTTCACCTAGCTTGTTGGGAACACAAAGTTTCTTTTCAGTTGCAAACTCCATTCCATACATATATATGGGGAGGTAGAAGCTCCAACTCGGTTTACAGTGAAAACTGCAGGAACTTCAAACCGGCACTAGGAAACAGACTGAGAAAGCAGAGAAAAAGTGTCTCCTGCAACCCGTTAGCTTGGTGCTAGATGAACGAACGTCTCTCCACATGCTCAGTTCTGAGAGATAAGTGTGTGTGAAAGCCGTCCTTCACCTAGCTTGTTGGGAACACAGAGTTTCTTTTCAGTTGCAAACTCCATTCCATACATATATATGGGGAGGTAGAAGCTCCAACTCGGTTTTACAGTGAAAACTGCAGGAACTTCAAACCGGCACTAGGAAACAGACTGAGAAAGCAGAGAAAATTTGTCTCCTGCAACCCGATCCCTTGGTGCTAGATGAACGAACGTCTCTCCACTTGCTCAGTTCTGAGAGATAATGTGTGTGAAAGCCGTCCTTCACCTAGCTTGTTGGGAACACAAAGTTTCTTTTCAGTTGCAAACTCCATTCCATACATATATATGGGGAGGTACTAGCTCCAACTCGGTTTTACAGTGAAAACTGCAGGAACTTCAAACCGGCACTAGGAAACAGACTGAGAAAGCAGAGAAAAAGTTTCTCCTGCAACCCGTTCCCTTGGTGCTAGATGAACGAACGTCTCTCCACTTGCTCAGTTCTGAGAGATAAGTGTGTGTGAAAGCCGTCCTTCACCTAGCTTGTTGGGAACACAAAGTTTCTTTTCAGTTGCAAACTCCATTCCATACATATATATGGGGAGGTACTAGATCAAACTCTGTTTTACAGTGAAAACTGCAGGAACTTCAAACCGGCACTAGGAAACAGACTGAGAAAGCAGAGAAAAAGTGTCTCCTGCAACCCGTTCCCTTGGTGCTAGATGAACGAACGTCTCTCCGCTCAGTTCTGAGAGATAGGTGTGTGTGAAAGCCATCCTTCACCTAGCTTGTTGGGAACACAAAGTTTCTTTTCAGTTGCAAACTCCATTCCATACATATATATGGTGAGGTAGAAGCTCCAACTCGGTTTTACAGTGAAAACTGCAGGAACTTCAAACCGGCACTAGGAAACAGACTGAGAAAGCAGAGAAAAAGTGTCTCCTGCAACCCGTTCCCTTGGTGCTAGATGAACGAACGTCTCTCCACTTGCTCAGTTCTGAGAGAAAAGTGTGTGTGAAAGCCGCCCTTCACCTAGCTTGTTGGGAACACAAAGTTTCTTTTCAGTTGCAAACTCCATTCCATACATATATATGGGGAGGTAGAAGCTCCAACTCGGTTTTACAGTGAAAACTGCAGGAACTTCAAACCGGCACTAGGAAACAGACTGAGAAAGCAGAGAAAAAGTGTCTCCTGCAACCCGTTCCTTTGGTGCTAGATGAACGAACGTCTCTCCACTTGCTCAGTTCTGAGAGATAAGTGTGTGTGAAAGCCGTCCTTCACCTAGCTTGTTGGGAACACAAAGTTTCTTTCAGGTGCAAACTCCATTGCATACATATATATGGGGAGGTACTAGCTCCAACTCGGTTTTACAGTGAAAACTGCAGGAAATTCAAACCGGCACTAGAAAACAGACTGAGAAAGCAGAGAAAAAGTGTCTCCTGCAAACCGTTCCCTTGGTGCTAGATGAACGAACGTCTCTCCACTTGCTCAGTTCTGAGAGATAAGTGTGTGTGAAAGCCGTCCTTCACCTAGCTTGTTGGGAACACAAAGTTTCTTTTCAGTTGCAAACTCCATTCCATACATATATATGGGGAGGTACTAGCTCCAACTCGGTTTTACAGTGAAAACTGCAGGAACTTCAAACCGGCACTAGGAAACAGACTGAGAAAGCAGAGAAAAAGTGTCTCCTGCAACCCGTTCCCTTGGTGCTAGATGAACGAACGTCTCTCCACTTGCTCAGTTCTGAGAGATAAGTGTGTGTGAAAGCCGTCCTTCACCTAGCTTGTTGGGAACACAAAGTTTCTTTTCAGTTGCAAACTCCATTCCATACATATATATGGGGAGGTACTAGCTCAAAATCTGTTTTACAGTGAAAACTGCAGGAACTTCAAACCGGCACTAGGAAACTGACTGAGAAAGCAGAGAAAAAGTGTCTCCTGTAACCCGTTCCCTTGGTGCTAGATGAACGAACGTCTCTCAACTTGCTCAGTTCTGAGAGATAGGTGTGTGTGAAAGCCGTCCTTCACCTAGCTTGTTGGGAACACAAAGTTTCTTTTCAGTTGCAAACTCCATTCCATACATATATATGGGGAGGTACTAGCTCCAACTCTGTTTTACAGTGAAAACTGCAGGAACTTCAAACCGGCACTGGGAAACAGACTGAGAAAGCAGAGAAAAAGTGTCTCCTGCAACCCGTTCCCTTGGTGCTAGATGAACGAACGTCTCTCCACTTGCTCAGTTCTGAGAGATATGTGTGTGTGAAAGCCGTCCTTCACCTAGCATGTTGGGAACACAAAGTTTCTTTTCAGTTGCAAACTCCATTCCATACATATATATGGGGAGGTACAAGCTCAAAATCTTTTTTACAGTGAAAACTGCAGGAACTTCAAACCGGCACTAGGAAACAGACTGAGAAAGCAGAGAAAAAGTGTCTCCTGCAACCCGGTCCCTTGGTGCTACATGAACGAACGTCTCTCCACTTGCTCAGTTCTGAGAGATAGGTGTGTGTGAAAGCCGTCCTTCACCTAGCTTGTTGGGAACACAAAGTTTCTTTTCAGTTGCAAACTCCATTCCATACATATATATGGGGAGGTACTAGCTCCAACTCTGTTTTACAGTGAAAACTGCAGGAACTTCAAACCGGCACTGGGAAACAGACTGAGAAAGCAGAGAAAAAGTGTCTCCTGCAACCCGTTCCCTTGGTGCTAGATGAACGAACGTCTCTCCACTTGCTCAGTTCTGAGAGATAAGTGTGTGTGAAAGCCGTCCTTCACCTAGCATGTTGGGAATACAAAGTTTCTTTTCAGTTGCAAACTCCATTCCATACATATATATGGGGAGGTACAAGCTCAAAACCTGTTTTACAGTGAAAACTGCAGGAACTTCAAACCGGCACTAGGAAACAGACTGAGAAATCAGAGAAAAATTGTCTCCTGCAACCCGGTCCCTTGGTGCTACATGAACGAACGTCTCTCCACTTGCTCAGTTCTGAGAGATAACTGTGTGTAAAAGCCGTCCTTCACCTAGCTTGATGGGAACACCAAGTTTCTTTTCAGTTGCAAACTCCATTCCATACATATATATGGGGAGGTAATAGCTCCAACTCGGTTTTACATTGAAAACTGCAGGAACTTCAAACCGGCACTAGGAAACAGACTGAGAAAGCAGAGAAAAAGTGTCTCCTGAAACCCGTTCCCTTGGGGCTAGATGAACGAACGTCTCTCCACTTGCTCAGTTCTGAGAGATAAGTGTGTGTGAAAGCCGTCCTTCACCTAGCTTGTTGGGAACACAAAGTTTCTTTTCAGTTGCAAACTCCATTCCATACATATATATGGGGAGGTACTAGATCAAACTCGGTTTTACAGTGAAAACTGCAGGAACTTCAAACCGGCACTAGGAAACAGACTGAGAAAGCAGAGAAAAAGTTTCTCCTGCAACCCGTTCCCTTGGTGCTAGATGAACGAACGTCTCTCCACTTGCTCAGTTCTAAGAGATAGGTGTGTGTGAAAGCCGCCCTTCACCTAGCTTGTTGGGAACACAAAGTTTCTTTTCAGTTGCAAACTCCATTCCATACATATATATGGGGAGGTACTAGCTCCAACTCGGTTTTACAGTGAAAACTGCAGGTTCTTCAAACCGGCACTAGGAAACAGACTGAGAAAGCAGAGAAAAAGTGTCTCCTGCAACCCGTTCCCTTGGTGCTAGATGAACGAACGTCTCTCCACTTGCTCAGTTCTGAGAGATAAGTGTGTGTGAAAGCCGTTATTCACCTAGCTTGTTGGGAACACAAAGTTTCTTTTCAGTTGCAAACTTCATTCCATACATATATATGGGGAGGTAGTAGCTCCAACTCGGTTTTACAGTGAAAACTGCAGGAACTTCAAACCGGAACTAGGAAACAGACTGAGAAAGCAGAGGAAAAGTGTCCCCTGCAACCCGTTCCCTTGGTGCTAGATGAACGAACGTCTCTCCACTTGCTCAGTTCTGAGAGATAGGTGTGTGTGAAAGCCGTCCTTCACCTAGCTTGTTGGGAACACAAAGTTTCTTTTCAGTTGCAAACTCCATTCCATACATATATATGGGGAGGTAGAAGCTCCAACTCGGTTTTACAGTGAAAACTGCAGGAACTTCAAACCGGCACTAGGAAACAGACTGAGAATGAAGAAAAAAAGTATCTCCTGCAACCCGTTCCCTTGGTGCTAGATGAACGAACGTCTCTCCACTTGCTCAGTTCTGAGAGATAAGTGTGTGTGAAAGCCGTCCTTCACCTAGCTTGTTGGGAACACAAAGTTTCTTTTCAGTTGCAAACTCAATTCCATACATATATATGGGGAGGTAGAAGCTCCAACTCGGTTTTACAGTGAAAACTGCAGGAACTTCAAACCGGCACTAGGAAACAGACTGAGAAAGCAGAGAAAAATTGTCTCCTGCAACCCGTTCCCTTGGTGCTAGATGAACGAAAGTCTTTCCACTTGCTCATTTCTGAGAGATATGTGTGTGTGAAAGCCGTCCTTCACCTAGCTTGTTGGGAACACAAAGTTTCTTTTCAGTTGCAAACTCCATTGCATACATATATATGGGGAGGTACTAGCTCCAACTCGGTTTTACAGTGAAAACTGCAGGAACTTCAAACCGGCACTAGGAAACAGACTGAGAAAGCAGAGAAAAAGTGTCTCCTGCAACCCGTTCCCTTGGTGCTAGATGAACGAACGTCTCTCCACTTGCTCAGTTCTGAGAGATAAGTGTGTGTGAAAGCCGTCCTTCACCTAGCTTGTTGGGAACACAAAGTTTCTTTTCAGTTGCAAACTCCATTCCATACATATATAAGGGGAGGTACTAGCTCAAAATCTGTTTTACAGTGAAAACTGCAGGAACTTCAAACCGGCACTAGGAAACAGACTGAGAAAGCAGAGAAAAATTGTCTCCTGCAACCCGGTCCCTTGGTGCTACATGAACGAACGTCTCTCCACTTGCTCAGTTCTGAGAGATAAGTGTGTGTAAAAGCCGTCCTTCACCTAGCTTGATGGGAACACCAAGTTTCTTTTCAGTTGCAAACTCCATTCCATACATATATATGGGTAGGTACTAGCTCCAACTCGGTTTTACAGTGAAAACTGCAGGAACTTCAAACCGGCACTAGGAAACAGACTGAGAAAGCAGAGAAAAAGTGTCTCCTGCAACCCGTTCCCTTGGTGCTAGATGAACGAACGTCTCTCCACTTGCTCAGTTCTGAGAGATAAGTGTGTGTGAAAGCCGTCCTTCACCTAGCTTGTTGGGAACACAAAGTTAATTTTCAGTTGCAAACTCCATTCCATACATATATATGGGGAGGTACTAGATCAAACTCGGTTTTACAGTGAAAACTGCAGGAACTTCAAACCGGCACTAGGAAACAGACTGAGAAAGCAGAGAAAAAGTTTCTCCTGCAACCCGTTCCCTTGGTGCTAGATGAACGAACGTCTCTCCACTTGCTCAGTTCTGAGAGATAGGTGTGTGTGAAAGCCGCCCTTCACCTAGCTTGTTGGGAACACAAAGTTTCTTTTCAGTTGCAAACTCCATTCCATACATATATATGGGGAGGTACTAGCTCCAACTCGGTTTTACAGTGAAAACTGCAGGTTCTTCAAACCGGCACTAGGAAACAGACTGAGAAAGCAGAGAAAAAGTGTCTCCTGCAACCGGTTCCCTTGGTGCTAGATGAACGAACGTCTCTCCACTTGCTCAGTTCTGAGAGATAAGTGTGTGTGAAAGCCGTCCTTCACCTAGCTTGTTGGGAACACAAAGTTTCTTTTCAGTTGCAAACTTCATTCCATACATATATATGGGGAGGTAGTAGCTCCAACTCGGTTTTACAGTGAAAACTGCAGGAACTTCAAACCGGCACTAGGAAACAGACTGAGAAAGCAGAGAAAAAGTGTCCCCTGCAACCCGTTCCCTTGGTGCTAGATGAACGAACGTCTCTCCACTTGCTCAGGTCTGAGAGATAAGTGTGTGTGAAAGCCGTCCTTCACCTAGCTTGTTGGGAACACAAAGTTTCTTTTCAGTTGCAAACTCCATTCCATACATATATATGGGGAGGTAGAAGCTCCAACTCGGTTTTACAGTGAAAACTGCAGGAACTTCAAACCGGCACTAGGAAACAGACTGAGAATGAAGAGAAAAAGTATCTCCTGCAACCCGTTCCCTTGGTGCTAGATGAACGAACGTCTCTCCACTTGCTCAGTTCTGAGAGATAAGTGTGTGTGAAAGCCGTCCTTCACCTAGCTTGTTGGGAACACAAAGTTTCTTTTCAGTTGCAAACTCCATTCCATACATATATATGGGGAGGTAGAAGCTCCAACTCGGTTTTACAGTGAAAACTGCAGGAACTTCAAACCGGCACTAGGAAACAGACTGAGAAAGCAGAGAAAAATTGTTTCCTGCAACCCGTTCCCTTGGTGCTAGATGAACGAACGTCTCTCCACTTGTTCATTTCTGAGAGATATGTGTGTGTGAAAGCCGTCCTTCACCTAGCTTGTTGGGAACACAAAGTTTCTTTTCAGTTGCAAACTCCATTGCATACATATATATGGGGAGGTACTAGCTCCAACTCGGTTTTACAGTGAAAACTGCAGGAACTTCAAACCGGCACTAGGAAACAGTCTGGGAAAGCAGAGAAAAAGTGTCTCCTGCAACCCGTTCCCTTGGTGCTAGATGAACGAACGTCTCTCCACTTGCTCAGTTCTGAGAGATAAGTGTGTGTGAAAGCCGCCCTTCACCTAGCTTGTTGGGAACACAAAGTTTCTTTTCAGTTGCAAACTCCATTCCATACATATATATGGGGAGGTACTAGCTCCAACTCGGTTTTACAGTGAAAACTGCAGGTTCTTCAAACCGGCACTAGGAAACAGACTGAGAAAGCAGAGAAAAAGTGTCTCCTGCAACCCGTTCCCTTGGTGCTAGATGAACGAACGTCTCTCCACTTGCTCAGTTCTGAGAGATAAGTGTGTGTGAAAGCCGTCCTTCACCTAGCTTGTTGGGAACACAAAGTTTCTTTTCAGTTGCAAACTTCATTCCATACATATATATGGGGAGGTAGTAGCTCCAACTCGGTTTTACAGTGAAAACTGCAGGAACTTCAAACCGGAACTAGGAAACAGACTGAGAAAGCAGAGGAAAAGTGTCCCCTGCAACCCGTTCCCTTGGTGCTAGATGAACGAACGTCTCTCCACTTGCTCAGTTCTGAGAGATAGGTGTGTGTGAAAGCCGTCCTTCACCTAGCTTGTTGGGAACACAAAGTTTCTTTTCAGTTGCAAACTCCATTCCATACATATATATGGGGAGGTAGAAGCTCCAACTCGGTTTTACAGTGAAAACTGCAGGAACTTCAAACCGGCACTAGGAAACAGACTGAGAATGAAGAAAAAAAGTATCTCCTGCAACCCGTTCCCTTGGTGCTAGATGAACGAACGTCTCTCCACTTGCTCAGTTCTGAGAGATAAGTGTGTGTGAAAGCCGTCCTTCACCTAGCTTGTTGGGAACACAAAGTTTCTTTTCAGTTGCAAACTCAATTCCATACATATATATGGGGAGGTAGAAGCTCCAACTCGGTTTTACAGTGAAAACTGCAGGAACTTCAAACCGGCACTAGGAAACATACTGAGAAAGCAGAGAAAAATTGTCTCCTGCAACCCGTTCCCTTGGTGCTAGATGAACGAAAGTCTTTCCACTTGCTCATTTCTGAGAGATATGTGTGTGTGAAAGCCGTCCTTCACCTAGCTTGTTGGGAACACAAAGTTTCTTTTCAGTTGCAAACTCCATTGCATACATATATATGGGGAGGTACTAGCTCCAACTCGGTTTTACAGTGAAAACTGCAGGAACTTCAAACCGGCACTAGGAAACAGACTGAGAAAGCAGAGAAAAAGTGTCTCCTGCAACCCGTTCCCTTGGTGCTAGATGAACGAACGTCTCTCCACTTGCTCAGTTCTGAGAGATAAGTGTGTGTGAAAGCCGTCCTTCACCTAGCTTGTTGGGAACACAAAGTTTCTTTTCAGTTGCAAACTCCATTCCATACATATATAAGGGGAGGTACTAGCTCAAAATCTGTTTTACAGTGAAAACTGCAGGAACTTCAAACCGGCACTAGGAAACAGACTGAGAAAGCAGAGAAAAATTGTCTCCTGCAACCCGGTCCCTTGGTGCTACATGAACGAACGTCTCTCCACTTGCTCAGTTCTGAGAGATAAGTGTGTGTAAAAGCCGTCCTTCACCTAGCTTGATGGGAACACCAAGTTTCTTTTCAGTTGCAAACTCCATTCCATACATATATATGGGTAGGTACTAGCTCCAACTCGGTTTTACAGTGAAAACTGCAGGAACTTCAAACCGGCACTAGGAAACAGACTGAGAAAGCAGAGAAAAAGTGTCTCCTGCAACCCGTTCCCTTGGTGCTAGATGAACGAACGTCTCTCCACTTGCTCAGTTCTGAGAGATAAGTGTGTGTGAAAGCCGTCCTTCACCTAGCTTGTTGGGAACACAAAGTTAATTTTCAGTTGCAAACTCCATTCCATACATATATATGGGGAGGTACTAGATCAAACTCGGTTTTACAGTGAAAACTGCAGGAACTTCAAACCGGCACTAGGAAACAGACTGAGAAAGCAGAGAAAAAGTTTCTCCTGCAACCCGTTCCCTTGGTGCTAGATGAACGAACGTCTCTCCACTTGCTCAGTTCTGAGAGATAGGTGTGTGTGAAAGCCGCCCTTCACCTAGCTTGTTGGGAACACAAAGTTTCTTTTCAGTTGCAAACTCCATTCCATACATATATATGGGGAGGTACTAGCTCCAACTCGGTTTTACAGTGAAAACTGCAGGTTCTTCAAACCGGCACTAGGAAACAGACTGAGAAAGCAGAGAAAAAGTGTCTCCTGCAACCGGTTCCCTTGGTGCTAGATGAACGAACGTCTCTCCACTTGCTCAGTTCTGAGAGATAAGTGTGTGTGAAAGCCGTCCTTCACCTAGCTTGTTGGGAACACAAAGTTTCTTTTCAGTTGCAAACTTCATTCCATACATATATATGGGGAGGTAGTAGCTCCAACTCGGTTTTACAGTGAAAACTGCAGGAACTTCAAACCGGCACTAGGAAACAGACTGAGAAAGCAGAGAAAAAGTGTCCCCTGCAACCCGTTCCCTTGGTGCTAGATGAACGAACGTCTCTCCACTTGCTCAGGTCTGAGAGATAAGTGTGTGTGAAAGCCGTCCTTCACCTAGCTTGTTGGGAACACAAAGTTTCTTTTCAGTTGCAAACTCCATTCCATACATATATATGGGGAGGTAGAAGCTCCAACTCGGTTTTACAGTGAAAACTGCAGGAACTTCAAACCGGCACTAGGAAACAGACTGAGAATGAAGAGAAAAAGTATCTCCTGCAACCCGTTCCCTTGGTGCTAGATGAACGAACGTCTCTCCACTTGCTCAGTTCTGAGAGATAAGTGTGTGTGAAAGCCGTCCTTCACCTAGCTTGTTGGGAACACAAAGTTTCTTTTCAGTTGCAAACTCCATTCCATACATATATATGGGGAGGTAGAAGCTCCAACTCGGTTTTACAGTGAAAACTGCAGGAACTTCAAACCGGCACTAGGAAACAGACTGAGAAAGCAGAGAAAAATTGTTTCCTGCAACCCGTTCCCTTGGTGCTAGATGAACGAACGTCTCTCCACTTGCTCATTTCTGAGAGATATGTGTGTGTGAAAGCCGTCCTTCACCTAGCTTGTTGGGAACACAAAGTTTCTTTTCAGTTGCAAACTCCATTGCATACATATATATGGGGAGGTACTAGCTCCAACTCGGTTTTACAGTGAAAACTGCAGGAACTTCAAACCGGCACTAGGAAACAGTCTGGGAAAGCAGAGAAAAAGTGTCTCCTGCAACCCGTTCCCTTGGTGCTAGATGAACGAACGTCTCTCCACTTGCTCAGTTCTGAGAGATAAGTGTGTGTGAAAGCCGTCCTTCACCTAGCTTGTTGGGAACACAAAGTTTCTTTTCAGTTGCAAACTCCATTCCATACATATATAAGGGGAGGTACTAGCTCAAAATCTGTTTTACAGTGAAAACTGCAGGAACTTCAAACCGGCACTAGGAAACTGACTGAGAAAGCAGAGAAAAAGTGTCTCCTGCAACCCGTTCCCTTGGTGCTAGATGAACGAACGTCTCTACACTTGCTCAGTTCTGAGAGATATGTGTGTGTGAAAGCCGTCCTTCACCTAGCTTGTTGGGAACACAAAGTTTCTTTTCAGTTGCAAACTCCATTCCATACATATATATGGGGAGGTACTAGCTCCAACTCTGTTTTACAGTGAAAACTGCAGGAACATCAAACCGGCACTGGGAAACAGACTGAGAAACAGAGAAAAAGTGTCTCCTGCAACCCGTTCCCTTGGTGCTAGATGAACGAACGTCTCTCCACTTGCTCAGTTCTGAGAGATAAGTGTGTGTGAAAGCCGTCCTTCACCTAGCTTGTTGGGAACACAAAGTTTCTTTTCAGTTGCAAACTCCATTCCATACATATATATGGGGAGGTACTAGCTCAAAATCTGTTTTACAGTGAAAACTGCAGGAACTTCAAACCGGCACTAGGAAACTGACTGAGAAAGCAGAGAAAAAGTGTCTCCTGCAACCCGTTCCCTTGGTGCTAGATGAACGAACGTCTCTCCACTTGCTCAGTTCTGAGAGATAGGTGTGTGTGAAAGCCGTCCTTCACCTAGCTTGTTGGGAACACAAAGTTTCTTTTCAGTTGCAAACTCAATTCCATACATATATATGGGGAGGTACTAGCTCCAACTCTGTTTTACAGTGAAAAGTGCAGGAACTTCAAACCGGCACTGGGAAACAGACTGAGAAATCAGAGAAAAAATGTCTCCTGCAACCCGTTCCCTTGGTGCTAGATGAACGAACGTCTCTCCACTTGCTCAGTTCTGAGAGATAAGTGTGTGTGAAAGCCGTCCTTCACCTAGCATGTTGGGAACACAAAGTTTCTTTTCAGTTGCAAACTCCATTCCATACATATATATGGGGAGGTACAAGCTCAAAATCTATTTTACAGTGAAAACTGCAGGAACTTCAAACCGGCACTAGGAAACAGACTGAGAAAGCAGAGAAAAAGTGTCTCCTGCAACCCGGTCCCTTGGTGCTACATGAACGAACGTCTCTCCACTTGCTCAGTTCTGAGAGATAAGTGTGTGTAAAAGCCGTCCTTCACCTAGCTTGATGGGAACACAAAGTTTCTTTTCAGTTGCAAACTCCATTCCATACATATATATGGGGAGGTACTAGCTCCAACTCGGTTTTACAGTGAAAACTGCAGGAACTTCAAACCGGCACTAGGAAACAGACTGAGAAAGCAGAGAAAAAGTGTCTCCTGCAACCCGGTCCCTTGGTGCTAGATGAACGAACGTCTCTCCACTTGCTCAGTTCTGAGAGATAAGTGTGTGTGAAAGCCGTCCTTCACCTAGCTTTTTGGGAACACAAAGTTTCTTTTCAGTTGCAAACTCCATTCCATACATATATATGGGGAGGTACTACATCAAACTCGGTTTTACAGTGAAAACTGCAGGAACTTCAAACCGGCACTAGGAAACAGACTGAGAAAGCAGAGAAAAAGTTTCTCCTGCAACCCGTTCCCTTGGTGCTAGATGAACGAACGTCTCTCCACTTGCTCAGTTCTGAGAGATAGGTGTGTGTGAAAGCCGTCCTTCACCTAGCTTGTTGGGAACACAAAGTTTCTTTTCAGTTGCAAACTCCATTCCATACATATATATGGGGAGGTACTAGCTCCAACTCGGTTTTACAGTGAAAACTGCAGGAACTTCTAACCGGCACTAGGAAACAGACTGAGAAAGCAGAGAAAAAGTGTCCCCTGCAACCCGTTCCCTTGGTGCTAGATGAACGAACGTCTCTCCACTTGCTCAGTTCTGAGAGATAAGTGTGTGTGAAAGCCGTCCTTCACCTAGCTTGTTGGGAACACAAAGTTTCTTTTCAGTTGCAAACTCCATTCCATACATATATATGGGGAGGTAGAAGCTCCAACACGGTTTTACAGTGAAAACTGCAGGAACTTCAAACCGGCACTAGGAAACAGACTGAGAATGAAGAGAAAAGTATCTCCTGCAACCCGTTCCCTTGGTGCTAGATGAACGAACGTCTCTCCACTTGCTCAGTTCTGAGAGATAAGTGTGTGTGAAAGCCGTCCTTCAACTAGCTTGTTGGGAACACAAAGTTTCTTTTCAGTTGCAAACTCCATTCCATACATATATATGGGGAGGTAGAATCTCCAACTCGGTTTTACAGTGAAAACTGCAGGAACTTCAAACCGGCACTAGGAAACAGACTGAGAAAGCAGAGAAAAATTGTCTCCTGCAACCCGTTCCCTTGGTGCTAGATGAACGAACGTCTCTCCACTTGCTCATTTCTGAGAGATATGTGTGTGTGAAAGCCAACCTTCACCTAGCTTGTTGGGAACACAAAGTTTCTTTTCAGTTGCAAACTCCATTCCATACATATATATGGGGAGGTACTAGCTCCAACTCGGTTTTACAGTGAAAACTGCAGGAACTTCAAACCGGCACTAGGAAACAGACTGAGAAAGCAGAGAAAAAGTGTCTCCTGCAACCCGGTCCCTTGGTGCTACATGAACGAACGTCTCTCCACTTGCTCAGTTCTGAGAGATAAGTGTGTGTAAAAGCCGTCCTTCACCTAGCTTGATGGGAACACAAAGTTTCTTTTCAGTTGCAAACTCCATTCCATACATATATATGGGGAGGTACTAGCTCCAACTCGGTTTTACAGTGAAAACTGCAGGAACTTCAAACCGGCACTAGGAAACAGACTGAGAAAGCAGAGAAAAAGTGTCTCCTGCAACCCGGTCCCTTGGTGCTAGATGAACGAACGTCTCTCCACTTGCTCAGTTCTGAGAGATAAGTGTGTGTGAAAGCCGTCCTTCACCTAGCTTTTTGGGAACACAAAGTTTCTTTTCAGTTGCAAACTCCATTCCATACATATATATGGGGAGGTACTACATCAAACTCGGTTTTACAGTGAAAACTGCAGGAACTTCAAACCGGCACTAGGAAACAGACTGAGAAAGCAGAGAAAAAGTTTCTCCTGCAACCCGTTCCCTTGGTGCTAGATGAACGAACGTCTCTCCACTTGCTCAGTTCTGAGAGATAGGTGTGTGTGAAAGCCGTCCTTCACCTAGCTTGTTGGGAACACAAAGTTTCTTTTCAGTTGCAAACTCCATTCCATACATATATATGGGGAGGTACTAGCTCCAACTCGGTTTTACAGTGAAAACTGCAGGAACTTCTAACCGGCACTAGGAAACAGACTGAGAAAGCAGAGAAAAAGTGTCCCCTGCAACCCGTTCCCTTGGTGCTAGATGAACGAACGTCTCTCCACTTGCTCAGTTCTGAGAGATAAGTGTGTGTGAAAGCCGTCCTTCACCTAGCTTGTTGGGAACACAAAGTTTCTTTTCAGTTGCAAACTCCATTCCATACATATATATGGGGAGGTAGAAGCTCCAACACGGTTTTACAGTGAAAACTGCAGGAACTTCAAACCGGCACTAGGAAACAGACTGAGAATGAAGAGAAAAGTATCTCCTGCAACCCGTTCCCTTGGTGCTAGATGAACGAACGTCTCTCCACTTGCTCAGTTCTGAGAGATAAGTGTGTGTGAAAGCCGTCCTTCAACTAGCTTGTTGGGAACACAAAGTTTCTTTTCAGTTGCAAACTCCATTCCATACATATATATGGGGAGGTAGAATCTCCAACTCGGTTTTACAGTGAAAACTGCAGGAACTTCAAACCGGCACTAGGAAACAGACTGAGAAAGCAGAGAAAAATTGTCTCCTGCAACCCGTTCCCTTGGTGCTAGATGAACGAACGTCTCTCCACTTGCTCATTTCTGAGAGATATGTGTGTGTGAAAGCCAACCTTCACCTAGCTTGTTGGGAACACAAAGTTTCTTTTCAGTTGCAAACTCCATTCCATACATATATATGGGGAGGTACTAGCTCCAACTCGGTTTTACAGTGAAAACTGCAGGAACTTCAAACCGGCACTAGGAAACAGACTGAGAAAGCAGAGAAAAAGTGTCTCCTGCAACCCGTTCCCTTGGTGCTAGATGAACGAACGTCTCTCCACTTGCTCAGTTCTGAAAGATAGGTGTGTGTGAAAGCCGTCCTTCACCTAGCTTGTTGGGAACACAAAGTTTCTTTTCAGTTGCAAACTCCATTCCATACATATATATGGGGAGGTACAAGCTCCAACTCGGTTTTACAGTGAAAACTGCAGGAACTTCAAACCGGCACTAGGAAACAGACTGAGAGAGCAGAGAAAAAGTGTCTCCTGCAACCCGTTCCCTTGGTGTTAGATGAACGAACGTCTCTCCACTTGCTCAGTTCTGAGAGATAAGTGTGTGTGAAAGCCGTCCTTCACCTAGCTTGTTGGGAACACAAAGTTTCTTTTCAGTTGCAAACTCCATTCCATACATATATATGGGGAGGTACTAGCTCCAAATCTGTTTTACAGTGAAAACTGCAGGAACTTCAAACCGGCACTAGGAAACAGACTGAGAAAGCAGAGAAAAAGTGTCTCCTGCAAACCGTTCCCTTGGTGCTAGATGAACGAACGTTTCTCCACTTGCTCAGTTCTGAGAGATAGGTGTGTGTGAAAGCCGTCCTTCACCTAGCTTGTTGGGAACACAAAGTTTCTTTTCAGTTGCAAACTCCATTCCATACATATATATGGGGAGGTACTAGCTCCAACTCTGTTTTACAGTGAAAACTGCAGGAACTTCAAACCGGCACTAGGAAACAGACTGAGAAAGCAGAGAAAAAGTGTCTCCTGCAAACCGTTCCCTTGGTGCTAGATGAACGAAAGTCTCTCCACTTGCTCAGTTCTGAGAGATAAGTGTGTGTGAAAGCCGTCCTTCACCTAGCATGTTGGGAACACAAAGTTTCTTTTCAGTTGCAAACTCCATTCCATACATATATATGGGGAGGTACAAGCTCAAAATCTGTTTTACAGTGAAAACTGCAGGAACTTCAAACCGGCACTAGGAAACAGACTGAGAAAGCAGAGAAAAAGTGTCTCCTGCAACCCGGTCCCTTGGTGCTACATGAACGAACGTCTCTCCACTTGCTCAGTTCTGAGAGATAAGTGTGTGTAAAAGCCGTACTTCAACTAGCTTGATTGGAACACAAAGTTTCTTTTCAGTTGCAAACTCCATTCCATACATATATATGGGGAGCTAGAAGCTCCAACTCGGTTTTACAGTGAAAACTGCAGGAACTTCAAACCGGCACTAGGAAACAGACTGAGAAAGCAGAGAAAAAGTGTCTCCTGCAACCCGTTCCCTTGGTGCTAGATGAACGAACGTCTCTCCACTTGCTCAGTTCTGAGAGATAAGTGTGTGTGAAAGCCGTCCTTCACCTAGCTTGTTGGGAACACAAAGTTTCTTTTCAGTTGCAAACTCCATTCCATACATATATATGGGGAGGTACTAGATCAAACTCGGTTTTACAGTGAAAACTGCAGGAACTTCAAACCGGCACTAGGAAACAGACTGAGAAAGCAGAGAAAAAGTTTCTCCTGCAACCCGTTCCCTTGGTGCTAGATGAATGAACGT
This sequence comes from Camelus bactrianus, assembly GCF_048773025.1. Lineage (NCBI taxonomy): Eukaryota > Metazoa > Chordata > Mammalia > Artiodactyla > Camelidae > Camelus > Camelus bactrianus. The sequence continues at coordinate 134,781,943 of NC_133539.1, read as the reverse complement.
CTCTCCACTTGCTCAGTTCTGAGAGATAGGTGTGTGTGAAAGCCGTCCTTCACCTAGCTTGTTGGGAACACAAAGTTTCTTTTCAGTTGCAAACTCCATTCCATACATATATATGGGGAGGTACTAGCTCCAACTCGGTTTTACAGTGAAAACTGCAGGAACTTCAAACCGGCACTAGGAAACAGACTGAGAAAGCAGAGAAAAAGTGTCTCCTGCAACCCGTTCCATTGGTGCTAGATGAACGAACGTCTCTCCACTTGCTCAGTTCTGAGAGATAAGTGTGTGTGAAAGCCGTCCTTCACCTAGCATGTTGGGAACACAAAGTTTCTTTTCAGTTGCAAACTTCATTCCATACATATATATGGGGAGGTACTAGCTCCAACTCGGTTTTACAGTGAAAACTGCAGGAACTTCAAACCGGCACTCGGAAACAGACTGAGAAAGCAGAGAAAAAGTGTCTCCTGCAACCCGTTCCCTTGGTGCTAGATGAACGAAAGTCTCTCCACTTGCTCAGTTCTGAGAGATAAGTGTGTGTGAAAGCCGTCCTTCACGTAGCTTCTTGGGAACACAAAGATTCTTTTCAGTTGCAAACTCAATTCCATACATATATATGGGGAGGTAGAAGCTCCAACTCGGTTTTACAGTGAAAACTGCAGGAACTTCAAACCGGCACTAGGAAACAGACTGAGAAAGCAGAGAAAATTGTCTCCTGCAACCCGTTCCCTTGGTGCTAGATGAACGAACGTCTCTCCACTTGCTCAGTTCTGAGAGATAAGTGTGTGTGAAAGCCGTCCTTCACCTAGCTTGTTGGGAACACAAAGTTTCTTTTCAGTTGCAAACTCCATTCCATACATATATATGGGGAGGTAGAAGCTCCAACTCGGTTTTACAGTGAAAACTGCAGGAACTTCAAACCGGCACTAGGAAACAGACTGAGAAAGCAGAGAAAAAGTGTCACCTGCATCCCGTTCCCTTGGTGCTAGATGAACGAACGTCTCTCCACTTGCTCAGTTCTGAGAGATAGGTGTGTGGAAAAGCCGTCCTTCACCTAGCTTGTTGGGAACACAGAGTTTCTTTTCAGTTGCAAACTCCATTCCATACATATATATGGGGAGGTAGAAGCTCCAACTCGGTTTTACAGTGAAAACTCCAGGAACTTCAAACCGGCACTAGGAAACAGACTGAGAAAGCAGAGAAAAATGTCTCCTGCAAACCGATCCCTTGGTACTAGATGAACGAACGTCTCTCCACTTGCTCAGTTCTGAGAGATAGGTGTGTGTGAAAGCCGTCCTTCACCTAGCTTGTTGGGAACACAAAGTTTCTTTTCAGTTGCAAACTCCATTCCATACATATATATGGTGAGGTACTAGCTCCAACTCGGTTTTACAGTGAAAACTGCAGGAACTTCAAACCGGCACTAGGAAACAGACTGAGAAAGCAGAGAAAAAGTGTCTCCTGCAACCCGTTCCCTTGGTGCTAGATGAACGAACGTCTCTCCACTTGCTCAGTTCTGAGAGATAAATGTGTGTGAAAGCCGTCCTTCACCTAGCTTGTTGGGAACACAAAGTTTCTTTTCAGTTGCAAACTCCATTCCATACATATATATGGGGAGGTACTAGCTCCAACTCTGTTTTACAGTGAAAACTGCAGGAACTTCAAACCGGCACTAGGAAACAGACTGAGAAAGCAGAGAAAAAGTGTCTCCTGCAAACCGTTCCCTTGGTGCTAGATGAACGAACGTCTCTCCGCTCAGTTCTGAGAGATAGGTGTGTGTGAAAGCCGTCCTTCACCTAGCTTGTTGGGAACACAAAGTTTCTTTTCAGTTGCAAACTCCATTCCATACATATATATGGGGAGGTAGAAGCTCCAACTCGGTTTTACAGTGAAAACTGCAGGAACTTCAAACCGGCACTAGGAAACAGACTGAGAAAGCAGAGAAAAAGTGTCTCCTGCAACCCGTTCCCTTGGTGCTAGATGAACGAACGTTTCTCCATTTGCTCAGTTCTGAGAGATAGGTGTGTGTGAAAGCCGTCCTTCACCTAGCTTGTTGGGAACACAAAGTTTCTTTTCAGTTGCAAACTCCATTCCATACATATATATGGGGAGGTAGAAGCTCCAACTCTGTTTTACAGTGAAAACTGCAGGAACTTCAAACAGGCACTAGGAAACAGACTGAGAAAGCAGAGAAAAAGTGTCTCCTGCATCCCGTTCCCTTGGTGCTAGATGAACGAAAGTCTCTCCACTTGCTCAGTTCTGAGAGATATGTTTGTGTGAAAGCCGTACTTCACCTAGCTTGTTGGGAACACAAAGTTTCTTTTCAGTTGCAAACTCCATTCCATACATATATATGGGGAGGTAGAAGCTCCAACTCGGTTTTACAGTGAAAACTGCAGGAACTTCAAACCGGCACTAGGAAACAGACTGAGAAAGCAGAGAAAAAGTGTCTCCTGCAACCCGTTCCCTTGGTGCTAGATGAACGAACGTTTCTCCATTTGCTCAGTTCTGAGAGATAGGTGTGTGTGAAAGCCGTCCTTCACCTAGCTTGTTGGGAACACAAAGTTTCTTTTCAGTTGCAAACTCCATTCCATACATATATATGGGGAGGTAGAAGCTCCAACTCTGTTTTACAGTGAAAACTGCAGGAACTTCAAACAGGCACTAGGAAACAGACTGAGAAAGCAGAGAAAAAGTGTCTCCTGCATCCCGTTCCCTTGGTGCTAGATGAACGAAAGTCTCTCCACTTGCTCAGTTCTGAGAGATATGTTTGTGTGAAAGCCGTACTTCACCTAGCTTGTTGGGAACACAAAGTTTCTTTTCAGTTGCAAACTCCATTCCATACATATATATGGGGAGGTAGAAGCTCCAACTCGGTTTTACAGTGAAAACTCCAGGAACTTCAAACCGGCACTAGGAAACAGACTGAGAATGAAGAGAAAAAGTGTCTCCTGCAACCCGTTCCCTTGGTGCTAAATGAACGAACGTCTCTCCACTTGCTCAGTTCTGAGAGATAAGTGTGTGTGAAAGCCGTCCTTCACCTAGCTTGTTGGGAACACAAAGTTTCTTTTCAGTTGCAAACTCCATTCCATACATATATATGGGGAGGTACTAGCTCCAACTCGGTTTTACAGTGAAAACTGCAGGAACTTCAAACCGGCACTAGGAAACAGACTGAGAATGCAGAGAAAAAGTGTCTCCTGCAACCCGTTCCCTTGGTGCTAGAAGAACGAACGTCTCTCCACTTGCTCAGTTCTGAGAGATAAGTGTGTGTGAAAGCCGTACTTCACCTAGCTTGTTGGGAACACAAAGTTTCTTTTCAGTTGCAAACTCCATTCCATACATATATATGGGGAGGAAGAAGCTCCAACTCGGTTTTACAGTGAAAACTGCAGGAACTTCAAACCGGCACTAGGAAACAGACTGAGAAAGCAGAGAAAAAGTGTCTCGTGCAACCCGTTCCCTTGGTGCTAGATGAACGAACGTCTCTCCACTTTCTCAGTTCTGAGAGATAAGTGTGTGTGAAAGCCGTCCTTCACCTAGCTTCTTGGGAACACAAAGATTCTTTTCAGTTGCAAACTCAATTCCATACATATATATGGGGAGGTAGAAGCTCCAACTGGGTTTTACAGTGAAAACTGCAGGAACTTCAAACCGGCACTAGGAAACAGACTGAGAAAGCAGAGAAAAAGTGTCTCCTGCAACCCGTTCCCTTGGTGCTAGATGAACGAACGTCTCTCCACTTGCTCAGTTTTGAAAGATAAGTGTGTGTGAAAGCCGTCCTTCACCTAGCTTGTTGGGAACACAAAGTTTCTTTTCAGTTGCAAACTCCATTCCATACATATATATGGGGAGGTAGAAGCTCCAACTCGGTTTTACAGTGAAAACTGCAGGAACTTCAAACCGGCACTAGGAAACAGACTGAGAAAGCAGAGAAAAAGTGTCTCCTGCAACCCGTTCCCTTGGTGCTAGATGAACGAACGTCTCTCCACTTGCTCAGTTCTGAGAGATAAGTGTGTGTGAAAGCCGTCCTTCACCTAGCTTGTTGGGAACACAGAGTTTCTTTTCAGTTGCAAACTCCATTCCATACATATATATGGGGAGGTAGAAGCTCCAACTCGGTTTTACAGTGAAAACTGCAGGAACTTCAACCCGGCACTAGGAAACAGACTGAGAAAGCAGAGAAAAAGTGTCTCCTGCAACCCGTTCCCTTGGTGCTAGATGAACGAACGTCTCTCCACTTGCTCAGTTCTGAGAGATAAGTGTGTGTGAAAGCCGTCCTTCACCTAGCTTCTTGGGAACACAAAGATTCTTTTCAGTTGCAAACTCAATTCCATACATATATATGGGGAGGTAGAAGCTCCAACTCGGTTTTACAGTGAAAACTGCAGGAACTTCAACCCGGCACTAGGAAACAGACTGAGAAACCAGAGAAATAGTGTCTCCTGCAACCGGTTCCCTTGGTGCTAGATGAACGAACGTCTCTCCACTTGCTCAGTTCTGAGAGATAAGTGTGTGTGAAAGCCGTCCTTCACCTAGCTTGTTGGGAACACAAAGTTTCTTTTCAGTTGCAAACTCCATTCCATACATATATATGGGGAGGTACTAGCTCCAACTCTGTTTTACAGTGAAAACTGCAGGAACTTCAAACCGGCACTAGGAAACAGACTGAGAAAGCAGAGAAAAAGTGTCTCCTGCAACCCGTTCCCTTGGTGCTAGATGAACGAACGTCTCTCCGCTCAGTTCTGAGAGATAGGTGTGTGTGAAAGCCGTCCTTCACCTAGCTTGTTGGGAACACAAAGTTTCTTTTCAGCTGCAAACTCCATTCAATACATATATATGGGAATGTAGAAGCTCCAACTCGGTTTTACAGTGAAAACTGCAGGAACTTCAAACCGGCACTAGGAAACAGACTGAGAAAGCAGAGAAAAAGTGTCTCCTGCAACCCGTTCCCTTGGTGCTAGATGAACGAACGTCTCTCCACTTGCTCAGTTCTGAGAGATAAGTGTGTGTGAAAGCCGTACTTCACCTAGCTTGTTGGGAACACAAAGTTTCTTTTCAGTTGCAAACTCCATTCCATACATATATATGGGGAGGTAGAAGCTCCAACTCGGTTTTACAGTGAAAACTCCAGGAACTTCAAACCGGCACTAGGAAACAGACTGAGAATGAAGAGAAAAAGTGTCTCCTGCAACAAGTTCCCTTGGTGCTAAATGAACGAACGTCTCTCCACTTGCTCAGTTCTGAGAGATAAGTGTGTGTGAAAGCCGTCCTTCACCTAGCTTGTTGGGAACACAAAGTTTCTTTTCAGTTGCAAACTCCATTCCATACATATATATGGGGAGGTACTAGCTCCAACTCGGTTTTACAGTGAAAACTGCAGGAACTTCAAACCGGCACTAGGAAACAGACTGAGAAAGCAGAGAAAAAGTGTCTCGTGCAACCCGTTCCCTTGGTGCTAGATGAACGAACGTCTCTCCACTTGCTCAGTTCTGAGAGATAATTGTGTGTGAAAGCCGTCCTTCACCTAGCTTGTTGGGAACACAAAGCTTCTTTTCAGTTGCAAACTCCATTCCATACATATATATGGGGAGGTACTAGCTCAAAATCTGTTTTACAGTGAAAACTGCAGGAACTTCAAACCGGCACTAGGAAACTGACTGAGAAAGCAGAGAAAAAGTGTCTCCTGCAACCCGTTCCCTTGGTGCTAGATGAACGAACGTCTCTCCACTTGCTCAGTTCTGAGAGATAAGTGTGTGTGAAAGCCGTCCTTCACCTAGGTTGTTGGGAACACAAAGTTTCTTTTCAGTTGCAAACTTCATTCCATACATATATATGGGGAGGTACAAGCTCCAACTCGGTTTTACACTGAAAACTGCAGGAACTTCAAACCGGCACTAGGAAACAGACTGAGAAAGCAGAGAAAAAGTGTCTCCTGCAACCCGTTCCCTTGGTGCTAGATGAACGAAAGTCTCTCCACTTGCTCAGTTCTGTGAGATTAGTGTGTGTGAAAGCCGTCCTTCACCTAGCTTGTTGGGAACACAAAGTTTCTTTTCAGTTGCAATCTCCATTCCATACATATATATGGGGAGGTAGAAGCTCCAACTCGGTTTTACAGTGAAAACTGCCGGAACTTCAAACCGGCACTAGGAAACAGACTGAGAAAGCAGAGAAAAAGTGTCTCCTGCAACCCGTTCCCTTGGTGCTAGAAGAACGAACGTCTCTCCACTTGCTCAGTTCTGAGAGATAAGTGTGTGTGAAAGCCGTACTTCACCAAGCTTTTTGGGAACACAAAGTTTCTTTTCAGTTGCAAACTCCATTCCATACATATATATGGGAGGTAGAAGCTCCAAGTCGGTTTTACAGTGAAAACTGCAGGAACTTCAAACCGGCACTAGGAAACAGACTGAGAAAGCAGAGAAAAAGTGTCTCCTGCAACCCGTTCCCTTGGTGCTAGATGAACGAACGTCTCTCCACTTGCTCAGTTCTGAGAGATAAGTGTGTGTGAAAGCCGTCCTTCACCTAGCTTCTTGGGAACACAAAGATTCTTTTCAGTTGCAAACTCAATTCCATACATATATATGGGGTGGTAGAAGCTCCAACTCGGTTTTACAGTGAAAACTGCAGGAACTTCAAAACGGCACTAGGAAACAGACTGAGAAAGCAGAGAAAAAGTGTCTCCTGCAACCCGTTCCCTTGATGCTAGATGAACGAACGTCTCTCCACTTGCTTAGTTCTGAGAGATAAGTGTGTGTGAAAGCCGTCCTTCACCTAGCTTGTTGGGAACACAAAGTTTCTTTTCAGTTGCAAACTCCATTCCATACATATATATGGGGAGGTAGAAGCTCCAACTCGGTTTTACAGTGAAAATTGCAGGAACTTCAAACCGGCTCTAGGAAACAGACTGAGAAAGCAGAGAAAAAGTGTCTCCTGCAACCCGTTCCCTTGGTGCTAGATGAACGAACGTCTCTCCACTTGCTCAGTTCTGAGAGATAAGTGTGTGTGAAAGCCGTCCTTCACCTAGCTTGTTGGGAACACAGAGTTTCTTTTCAGTTGCAAACTCCATTCCATACATATATATGGGGAGGTAGAAGCTCCAACTCGGTTTTACAGTGAAAACTGCAGGAACTTCAAACCGGCACTAGGAAACTGACTGAGAAAGCAGAGAAAAAGTGTCTCCTGCAACCCGTTCCCTTGGTGCTAGATGAACGAACGTCTCTCCACTTGTTCATTTCTGAAAGATAAGTGTGTGTGAAAGCCGTCCTTCACCTAGCTTGTTTGGAACACAAAGTTTCTTTTCAGTTGCAAACTGAATTCCATACATATATATGGGGAGGTAGAAGCTCCAACTCGGTTTTACAGTGAAAACTGCAGGAACTTCAAACCGGCACTAAGAAACAGACTGAGAAAGCAGAGAAAAAGTGTTTCCTGCAACCCGTTCCCTTGGTGCTAGATGAACGAACGTCTCTCCACTTGCTCAGTTCTGAGAGATATGTGTGTGTGAAAGCCGTCCTTCACCTAGCTTGTTGGGAACACAAAGTTTCTTTTCAGTTGCAAACTCCATTCCATACATATATATGGGGAGGTAGAAGCTCCAACTCGGTTTTACAGTGAAAACTGCAGGAACTTCAAACGGGCACTAGGAAACAGACTGAGAAAGCAGAGAAAAAGTGTCTCCTGCAACCCGTTCCCTTGGTGCTAGATGAACGAACGTCTTTCCACTTGCTCAGTTATGAGTGATAAGTGTGTGTGAAAGCCGTCCTTCACCTAGCTTGTTGGGAACACAGAGTTTCTTTTCAGTTGCAAACTAAATTCCATACATATATATGGGGAGGTAGAAGCTCCAACTCGGTTTTACAGTGAAAACTGCAAGAACTTCAAACCGGCACTAGGAAACAGACTGAGAAAGCAGAGAAAAATGTCTCCTGCAACCCGATCCCTTGGTACTAGATGAACGAACGTCTCTCCACTTGCTCAGTTCTGAGAGATAAGTGTGTGTGAAAGCCGTCCTTCACCTAGCTTGTTGGGAACACAAAGTTTCTTTTCAGTTGCAAACTCCATTCCATACATATATATGGGGAGGTACTAGCTTCAACTCGGTTTGACAGTGAAAACTGCAGGAACTTCTAACCGGCACTAGGAAACAGACTGAGAAAGCAGAGAAAAAGTGTCTCCTGCAACCCGTTCCCTTGGTGCTAGATGAACGAACGTCTCTCCACTTGCTCAGTTCTGAGAGATAAGTGTGTGTGAAAGCCGTCCTTCACCTAGCTTGTTGGGAACACAAAGTTTCTTTTCAGTTGCAAACTCCATTCCATACATATATATGGGGAGGTACTAGCTCCAACTCTGTTTTACAGTGAAAACTGCAGGAACTTCAAACCGGCACTAGGAAACAGACTGAGAAAGCAGAGAAAAAGTGTCTCCTGCAACCCGTTCCCTTGGTGCTAGATGAACGAACGTCTCTCCGCTCAGTTCTGAGAGATAGGTGTGTGTGAAAGCCGTCCTTCACCTAGCTTGTAGGGAACACAAAGTTTCTTTTCAGTTGCAAACACCATTCCATACATATATATGGGGAGGTAGAAGCTCCAACTCGGTTTTACAGTGAAAACTGCAGGAACTTCAAACCGGCACTAGGAAACAGACTGAGAAAGCAGAGAAAAATTGTCTCCTGCAACCCGTTCCCTTGGTGCTAGATGAACGAACGTCTCTCCATTTGCTCAGTTCTGAGAGATAGGTGTGTGTGAAAGCCGTCCTTCACCTAGCTTGTTGGGAACACAAAGTTTCTTTTCAGTTGCAAACTCCATTCAATACATATATATGGGGAGGTAGAAGCTCCAACTCGTTTTTACAGTGAAAACTGCAGGAACTTCAAACCGGCACTAGGAAACAGACTGAGAAAGCAGAGAAAAAGTGTCTCCTGCAACCCGTTCCCTTGGTGCTAGATGAACGAATGTCTCTCCACTTGCTCAGTTCTGAGAGATAAGTGTGTGTGAAAGTCGTACTTCACCTAGCTTGTTGGGAACACAAAGTTTCTTTTCAGTTGCAAACTCCATTCCATACATATATATGGGGAGGTAGAAGCTCCAACTCGGTTTTACAGTGAAAACTGCAGGAACTTCAAACCGGCTCTAGGAAACAGTCTGAGAATGAAGAGAAAAAGTGTCTCCTGCAACCCGTTCCCTTGGTGCTAAATGAACGAACGTCTCTCCACTTGCTCAGTTCTGAGAGATAAGTGTGTGTGAAAGCCGTCCTTCACCTAGCTTGTTGGGAACACAAAGTTTCTTTTCAGTTGCAAACTCCATTCCATACATATATATGGGGAGGTAGAAGCTCCAACTCGGTTTTACAGTGAAAACTGCAGGAACTTCAAACCGGCACTAGGAAACAGACTGAGAAAGCAGAGAAAAATTGTCTCCTGCAAACCGGTCCCTTGGTGCTAGATGAACGAACGTCTCTCCGCTCAGTTCTGAGAGACAGGTGTGTGTGAAAGCCGTCCTTCACCTAGCTTGTTGGGAACACAAAGTTTCTTTTCAGTTGCAAACTCCATTCCATACATATATATGGGGAGGTAGAAGCTCCAACTCGGTTTTACAGTGAAAACTGCAGGAACTTCAAACCGGCACTAGGAAACAGACTGAGAAAGCAGAGAAAAATTTTCTCCTGCAACCCGTTCCCTTGGTGCTAGATGAACGAACGTCTCTCCATTTGCTCAGTTCTGAGAGATAGGTGTGTGTGAAAGCCGTCCTTCACCTAGCTTGTTGGGAACACAAAGTTTCTTTTCAGTTGCAAACTCCATTCAATACATATATATGGGAAGGTAGAAGCTCCAACTCGGTTTTACAGTGAAAACTGCAGGAACTTCAAACCGGCACTAGGAAATAGACTGAGAAAGCAGAGAAAAAGTGTCTCCTGCAACCCGTTCCCTTGGTGCTAGATGAACGAATGTCTCTCCACTTGCTCAGTTCTGAGAGATAAGTGTGTGTGAAAGCCGTACTTCACCTAGCTTGTTGGGAACACAAAGTTTCTTTTCAGTTGCAAACTCCATTCCATACATATATATGGGGAGGTAGAAGCTCCAACTCGGTTTTACAGTGAAAACTCCAGGAACTTCAAACCGGCACTAGGAAACAGACTGAGAATGAAGAGAAAAAGTGTCTCCTGCAACCCGTTCCCTTGGTGCTAAATGAACGAACGTCTCTCCACTTGCTCAGTTCTGAGAGATAAGTGTGTGTGAAAGCCGTACTTCACCTAGCTTGTTGGGAACACAAAGTTTCTTTTCAGTTGCAAACTCCATTCCATACATATATATGGGGAGGTACTAGCTCCAACTCGGTTTTACAGTGAAAACTGCAGGAACTTCAAACCGGCACTAGGAAACAGACTGAGAAAGCAGAGAAAAAGTGTCTCCTGCAACCCATTCCCTTGGTGCTAGATGAACGAACGTCTCTCCAATTTCTCAGTTCTGAGAGATAAGTGTGTGTGAAAGCCGTCCTTCACCTAGCTTGTTGGGAACACAAAGTTTCTTTTCAGTTGCAAACTCCATTCCATACATATATATGGGGAGGTACTAGCTCAAAATCTGTTTTACAGTGAAAACTGCAGGAACTTCAAACCGGCACTAGGAAACAGACTGAGAAAGCAGAGAAAAATGTCTCCTGCAACCCGTTCCCTTGGTGCTAGATGAACGAACGTCTCTCCACTTGCTCAGTTCTGAGAGATTTGTGTGTGTGAAAGCCGTCCTTCACCTAGCTTGTTGGGAACACAAAGTTTCTTTTCAGTTGCAAACTCCAATCCATACATATATATGGGGAGGTAGAAGCTCCAACTCGGTTTTACAGTGAAAACTGCAGGAACTTCAAACCGGCACTAGGAAACAGACTGAGAATGAAGAGAAAATGTATCTTCTGCAACCCGTTCCCTTGGTGCTAGATGAACGAACGTCTCTCCACTTGCTCAGTTCTGAGAGATAAGTGTGTGTGAAAGCCGTCCTTCAACTAGCTTGTTGGGAACACAAAGTTTCTTTTCAGTTGCAAACTCCATTCCATACATATATACGGGGAGGTACTAGCTCCAACTCGGTTTTACAGTGAAAAATGCAGGAACTTCAAACCGGCACTAGGAAACAGACTGAGAAAGCAGAGAAAAATTGTCTCCTGCAACCCGGTCCCTTGGTGCTAGATGAACGAAAGTATCTCCACTTGCTCATTTCTGAGAGATAGGTGTGTGTGAAAGCCGTCCTTCACCTAGCTTGTTGGGAACACAAAGTTTCTTTTCAGTTGCAAACTCCATTCCTTACATATATATGGGGAGGTACTAGCTCCAACTCGGTTTTACAGTGAAAACTGCAGGAACTTCAAACCGGCACTAGGAAACAGACTGAGAAAGCAGAGAAAAAGTGTCTCCTGCAACCCGTTCCCTTGGTGATAGATGAACGAAAGTCTCTCCACTTGCTCAGTTCTGTGAGATTAGTGTGTGTGAAAGCCGTCCTTCACCTAGCTTGTTGGGAACACAAAGTTTCTTTTCAGTTGCAATCTCCATTCCATACATATATATGGGGAGGTAGAAGCTCCAACTCGGTTTTACAGTGAAAACTGCAGGAACTTCAAACCGGCACTAGGAAACAGACTGAGAAAGCAGAGAAAAAGTGTCTCCTGCAACCCGTTCCCTTGGTGCTAGAAGAACGAACGTCTCTCCACTTGCTCAGTTCTGAGAGATAAGTGTGTGTGAAAGCCGTACTTCACCAAGCTTTTTGGGAACACAAAGTTTCTTTTCAGTTGCAAACTCCATTCCATACATATATATGGGAGGTAGAAGCTCCAAGTCGGTTTTACAGTGAAAACTGCAGGAACTTCAAACCGGCACTAGGAAACAGACTGAGAAAGCAGAGAAAAAGTGTCTCCTGCAACCCGTTCCCTTGGTGCTAGATGAACGAACGTCTCTCCACTTGCTCAGTTCTGAGAGATAAGTGTGTGTGAAAGCCGTCCTTCACCTAGCTTCTTGGGAACACAAAGATTCTTTTCAGTTGCAAACTCAATTCCATACATATATATGGGGTGGTAGAAGCTCCAACTCGGTTTTACAGTGAAAACTGCAGGAACTTCAAAACGGCACTAGGAAACAGACTGAGAAAGCAGAGAAAAAGTGTCTCCTGCAACCCGTTCCCTTGGTGCTAGATGAACGAACGTCTCTCACTTGCTTAGTTCTGAGAGATAAGTGTGTGTGAAAGCCGTCCTTCACCTAGCTTGTTGGGAACACAAAGTTTCTTTTCAGTTGCAAACTCCATTCCATACATATATATGGGGAGGTAGAAGCTCCAACTCGGTTTTACAGTGAAAATTGCAGGAACTTCAAACCGGCTCTAGGAAACAGACTGAGAAAGCAGAGAAAAAGTGTCTCCTGCAACCCGTTCCCTTGGTGCTAGATGAACGAACGTCTCTCCACTTGCTCAGTTCTGAGAGATAAGTGTGTGTGAAAGCCGTCCTTCACCTAGCTTGTTGGGAACACAGAGTTTCTTTTCAGTTGCAAACTCCATTCCATACATATATATGGGGAGGTAGAAGCTCCAACTCGGTTTTACAGTGAAAACTGCAGGAACTTCAAACCGGCACTAGGAAACTGACTGAGAAAGCAGAGAAAAAGTGTCTCCTGCAACCCGTTCCCTTGGTGCTAGATGAACGAACGTCTCTCCACTTGTTCATTTCTGAAAGATAAGTGTGTGTGAAAGCCGTCCTTCACCTAGCTTGTTTGGAACACAAAGTTTCTTTTCAGTTGCAAACTGAATTCCATACATATATATGGGGAGGTAGAAGCTCCAACTCGGTTTTACAGTGAAAACTGCAGGAACTTCAAACCGGCACTAAGAAACAGACTGAGAAAGCAGAGAAAAAGTGTCTCCTGCAACCCGTTCCCTTGGTGCTAGATGAACGAACGTCTCTCCACTTGCTCAGTTCTGAGAGATATGTGTGTGTGAAAGCCGTCCTTCACCTAGCTTGTTGGGAACACAAAGTTTCTTTTCAGTTGCAAACTCCATTCCATACATATATATGGGGAGGTAGAAGCTCCAACTCGGTTTTACAGTGAAAACTGCAGGAACTTCAAACGGGCACTAGGAAACAGACTGAGAAAGCAGAGAAAAAGTGTCTCCTGCAACCCGTTCCCTTGGTGCTAGATGAACGAACGTCTCTCCACTTGCTCAGTTATGAGTGATAAGTGTGTGTGAAAGCCGTCCTTCACCTAGCTTGTTGGGAACACAGAGTTTCTTTTCAGTTGCAAACTACATTCCATACATATATATGGGGAGGTAGAAGCTCCAACTCGGTTTTACAGTGAAAACTGCAAGAACTTCAAACCGGCACTAGGAAACAGACTGAGAAAGCAGAGAAAAATGTCTCCTGCAACCCGATCCCTTGGTACTAGATGAACGAACGTCTCTCCACTTGCTCAGTTCTGAGAGATAAGTGTGTGTGAAAGCCGTCCTTCACCTAGCTTGTTGGGAACACAAAGTTTCTTTTCAGTTGCAAACTCCATTCCATACATATATATGGGGAGGTACTAGCTTCAACTCGGTTTGACAGTGAAAACTGCAGGAACTTCTAACCGGCACTAGGAAACAGACTGAGAAAGCAGAGAAAAAGTGTCTCCTGCAACCCGTTCCCTTGGTGCTAGATGAACGAACGTCTCTCCACTTGCTCAGTTCTGAGAGATAAGTGTGTGTGAAAGCCGTCCTTCACCTAGCTTGTTGGGAACACAAAGTTTCTTTTCAGTTGCAAACTCCATTCCATACATATATATGGGGAGGTACTAGCTCCAACTCTGTTTTACAGTGAAAACTGCAGGAACTTCAAACCGGCACTAGGAAACAGACTGAGAAAGCAGAGAAAAAGTGTCTCCTGCAACCCGTTCCCTTGGTGCTAGATGAACGAACGTCTCTCCGCTCAGTTCTGAGAGATAGGTGTGTGTGAAAGCCGTCCTTCACCTAGCTTGTAGGGAACACAAAGTTTCTTTTCAGTTGCAAACACCATTCCATACATATATATGGGGAGGTAGAAGCTCCAACTCGGTTTTACAGTGAAAACTGCAGGAACTTCAAACCGGCACTAGGAAACAGACTGAGAAAGCAGAGAAAAATTGTCTCCTGCAACCCGTTCCCTTGGTGCTAGATGAACGAACGTCTCTCCATTTGCTCAGTTCTGAGAGATAGGTGTGTGTGAAAGCCGTCCTTCACCTAGCTTGTTGGGAACACAAAGTTTCTTTTCAGTTGCAAACTCCATTCAATACATATATATGGGGAGGTAGAAGCTCCAACTCGTTTTTACAGTGAAAACTGCAGGAACTTCAAACCGGCACTAGGAAACAGACTGAGAAAGCAGAGAAAAAGTGTCTCCTGCAACCCGTTCCCTTGGTGCTAGATGAACGAATGTCTCTCCACTTGCTCAGTTCTGAGAGATAAGTGTGTGTGAAAGTCGTACTTCACCTAGCTTGTTGGGAACACAAAGTTTCTTTTCAGTTGCAAACTCCATTCCATACATATATATGGGGAGGTAGAAGCTCCAACTCGGTTTTACAGTGAAAACTGCAGGAACTTCAAACCGGCTCTAGGAAACAGTCTGAGAATGAAGAGAAAAAGTGTCTCCTGCAACCCGTTCCCTTGGTGCTAAATGAACGAACGTCTCTCCACTTGCTCAGTTCTGAGAGATAAGTGTGTGTGAAAGCCGTCCTTCACCTAGCTTGTTGGGAACACAAAGTTTCTTTTCAGTTGCAAACTCCATTCCATACATATATATGGGGAGGTAGAAGCTCCAACTCGGTTTTACAGTGAAAACTGCAGGAACTTCAAACCGGCACTAGGAAACAGACTGAGAAAGCAGAGAAAAATTGTCTCCTGCAAACCGGTCCCTTGGTGCTAGATGAACGAACGTCTCTCCGCTCAGTTCTGAGAGACAGGTGTGTGTGAATGCCGTCCTTCACCTAGCTTGTTGGGAACACAAAGTTTCTTTTCAGTTGCAAACTCCATTCCATACATATATATGGGGAGGTAGAAGCTCCAACTCGGTTTTACAGTGAAAACTGCAGGAACTTCAAACCGGCACTAGGAAACAGACTGAGAAAGCAGAGAAAAATTTTCTCCTGCAACCCGTTCCCTTGGTGCTAGATGAACGAACGTCTCTCCATTTGCTCAGTTCTGAGAGATAGGTGTGTGTGAAAGCCGTCCTTCACCTAGCTTGTTGGGAACACAAAGTTTCTTTTCAGTTGCAAACTCCATTCAATACATATATATGGGAAGGTAGAAGCTCCAACTCGGTTTTACAGTGAAAACTGCAGGAACTTCAAACCGGCACTAGGAAATAGACTGAGAAAGCAGAGAAAAAGTGTCTCCTGCAACCCGTTCCCTTGGTGCTAGATGAACGAATGTCTCTCCACTTGCTCAGTTCTGAGAGATAAGTGTGTGTGAAAGCCGTACTTCACCTAGCTTGTTGGGAACACAAAGTTTCTTTTCAGTTGCAAACTCCATTCCATACATATATATGGGGAGGTAGAAGCTCCAACTCGGTTTTACAGTGAAAACTCCAGGAACTTCAAACCGGCACTAGGAAACAGACTGAGAATGAAGAGAAAAAGTGTCTCCTGCAACCCGTTCCCTTGGTGCTAAATGAACGAACGTCTCTCCACTTGCTCAGTTCTGAGAGATAAGTGTGTGTGAAAGCCGTCCTTCACCTAGCTTGTTGGGAACACAAAGTTTCTTTTCAGTTGCAAACTCCATTCCATACATATATATGGGGAGGTACTAGCTCCAACTCGGTTTTACAGTGAAAACTGCAGGAACTTCAAACCGGCACTAGGAAACAGACTGAGAAAGCAGAGAAAAAGTGTCTCCTGCAACCCATTCCCTTGGTGCTAGATGAACGAACGTCTCTCCACTTTCTCAGTTCTGAGAGATAAGTGTGTGTGAAAGCCGTCCTTCACCTAGCTTGTTGGGAACACAAAGTTTCTTTTCAGTTGCAAACTCCATTCCATACATATATATGGGGAGGTACTAGCTCAAAATCTGTTTTACAGTGAAAACTGCAGGAACTTCAAACCGGCACTAGGAAACAGACTGAGAAAGCAGAGAAAAATGTCTCCTGCAACCCGTTCCCTTGGTGCTAGATGAACGAACGTCTCTCCACTTGCTCAGTTCTGAGAGATTTGTGTGTGTGAAAGCCGTCCTTCACCTAGCTTGTTGGGAACACAAAGTTTCTTTTCAGTTGCAAACTCCATTCCATACATATATATGGGGAGGTAGAAGCTCCAACTCGGTTTTACAGTGAAAACTGCAGGAACTTCAAACCGGCACTAGGAAACAGACTGAGAATGAAGAGAAAATGTATCTTCTGCAACCCGTTCCCTTGGTGCTAGATGAACGAACGTCTCTCCACTTGCTCAGTTCTGAGAGATAAGTGTGTGTGAAAGCCGTCCTTCAACTAGCTTGTTGGGAACACAAAGTTTCTTTTCAGTTGCAAACTCCATTCCATACATATATACGGGGAGGTACTAGCTCCAACTCGGTTTTACAGTGAAAAATGCAGGAACTTCAAACCGGCACTAGGAAACAGACTGAGAAAGCAGAGAAAAATTGTCTCCTGCAACCCGGTCCCTTGGTGCTAGATGAACGAAAGTATCTCCACTTGCTCATTTCTGAGAGATAGGTGTGTGTGAAAGCCGTCCTTCACCTAGCTTGTTGGGAACACAAAGTTTCTTTTCAGTTGCAAACTCCATTCCTTACATATATATGGGGAGGTACTAGCTCCAACTCGGTTTTACAGTGAAAACTGCAGGAACTTCAAACCGGCACTAGGAAACAGACTGAGAAAGCAGAGAAAAAGTTTCTCCTGCAACCCGTTCCCTTGGTGCTAGATGAACGAACGTCTCTCCACTTGCTCAGTTCTGAGAGATAACTGTGTGTGAAAGCCGCCCTTCACCTAGCTTGTTGGGAACACAAAGTTTCTTTTCAGTTGCAAACTCCATTCCATACATATATATGGGGAGGTACTAGCTCCAACTCGGTTTTACAGTGAAAACTGCAGAAACTTCAAACCGGCTCTAGGAAACAGACTGAGAAAGCAGAGAAAAAGTGTCTCCTGCAACCCGTTCCCTTGGTGCTAGATGAACGAACGTCTCTCCACTTGCTCAGTTCTGAGAGATAAGTGTGTGTGAAAGCCGTCCTTCACCTAGCTTGTTGGGAACACAAAGTTTCTTTTCAGTTGCAAACTCCATTCCATACATATATATGGGGAGGTACTAGCTCAAAATCTCTTTTACAGTGAAAACTGCAGGAACTTCAAACCGGCACTAGGAAACTGACTGAGAAAGCAGAGAAAAAGTGTCTCCTGCAACCCGTTCCCTTGGTGCTAGATGAACGAACGTCTCTCCACTTGCTCAGTTCTGAGAGATAAGTGTGTGTGAAAGCCGTCCTTCACCTAGGTTGTTGGGAACACAAAGTTTCTTTTCAGTTGCAAACTTCATTCCATACATATATATGGGGAGGTACAAGCTCCAACTCGGTTTTACACTGAAAACTTCAGGAACTTCAAACCGGCACTAGGAAACAGACTGAGAAAGCAGAGAAAAAGTGTCTCCTGCAACCCGTTCCCTTGGTGCTAGATGAACGAAAGTCTCTCCACTTGCTCAGTTCTGTGAGATTAGTGTGTGTGAAAGCCGTCCTTCACCTAGCTTGTTGGGAACACAAAGTTTCTTTTCAGTTGCAATCTCCATTCCATACATATATATGGGGAGGTAGAAGCTCCAACTCGGTTTTACAGTGAAAACTGCAGGAACTTCAAACCGGCACTAGGAAACAGACTTAGAAAGCAGAGAAAAAGTGTCTCCTGCTACCCGTTCCCTTGGTGCTAGAAGAACGAACGTCTCTCCACTTGCTCAGTTCTGAGAGATAAGTGTGTGTGAAAGCCGTCCTTCACCTAGCTTGTTGGGAACACAGAGTTTCTTTTCAGTTGCAAACTCCATTCCATACATATATATGGGGAGGTAGAAGCTCCAACTCGGTTTTACAGTGAAAACTGCAAGAACTTCAAACCGTCACTAGGAAACAGACTGAGAAAGCAGAGAAAAATGTCTCCTGCAACCCGATCCCTTGGTACTAGATGAACGAACGTCTCTCCACTTGCTCAGTTCTCAGAGATATGTGTGTGTGAAAGCCATCCTTCACCTAGCTTGTTGGGAACACAAAGTTTCTTTTCAGTTGCAAACTCCATTCCATACATATATATGGGGTGGTAGAAGCTCCAACTCGGTTTTACAGTGAAAACTGCAGGAACTTCAAACCGGCACTAGGAAACAGACTGAGAAAGCAGAGAAAAAGTGTCTCCTGCAACCCGTTCCCTTGGTGCTAGATGAACGAACGTCTCTCCACTTGCTCAGTTCTGAGAGATAAGTGTGTGTGAAAGCCGTCCTTCACCTAGATTGTTGGGAACACAAAGTTTCTTTTCAGTTGCAAACTCCATTCCATACATATATTTGGGGAGGTAATAGCTCCAACTCTGTTTTACAGTGAAAACTGCAGGAACTTCAAACCGGCACTAGGAAACAGACGGAGAAAGCAGAGAAAAAGTGTCTCCTGCAACCCGTTCCCTTGGTGCTAGATGAACGAACGTCTCTCCACTTGCTCAGTTCTGAGAGATAAGTGTGTGTGAAAGCCGTCTTTCACCTAGCTTCTTGGGAACACAAAGATTCTTTTCAGTTGCAAACTCAATTCCATACATATATATGGGGAGGTAGAAGCTCCAACTCGGTTTTACAGTGAAAACTGCAGGAACTTCAAACCGGCACTAGGAAACAGACGGAGAAAGCAGAGAAAAAGTGTCTCCTGCAACCCGTTCCCTTGGTGCTAGATGAACGAACGTCTCTCCACTTGCTCAGTTCTGAGAGATAAGTGTGTGTGAAAGCCGTCTTTCACCTAGCTTCTTGGGAACACAAAGATTCTTTTCAGTTGCAAACTCAATTCCATACATATATATGGGGAGGTAGAAGCTCCAACTCGGTTTTACTGTGAAAACTGCAGGAACTTCAAACCGGCACTAGGAAACAGACTGAGAAAGCAGAGAAAAAGTGTCTCCTGCAACCCGTTCCCTTGGTGCTAGATGAACGAACGTCTCTCCACTTGCTCAGTTCTGAGAGATAAGTGTGTGAAAGCCGTCCTTCACCTAGCTTGTTGGGAACACAAAGTTTCTTTTCAGTTGCAAACTCCATTCCATACATATATATGGGGAGGTAGAAGCTCCAACTCGGTTTTACAGTGAAAATAGCAGGAACTTCAAACCGGCACTAGGAAACAGACTGAGAAAGCAGAGAAAAAGTGTCTCCTGCAACCCGTTCCCTTGGTGCTAGATGAACGAACGTCTCTCCAATTGCTCAGTTATGAGAGATAAGTGTGTGTGAAAGCCGTCCTTCACCTAGCTTGTTGGGAACACAGAGTTTCTTTTCAGTTGCAAACTCCATTCCATACATATATATGGGGAGGTAGAAGCTCCAACTCGGTTTTACAGTGAAAACTGCAAGAACTTCAAACCGGCACTAGGAAACAGACTGAGAAAGCAGAGAAAAATGTCTCCTGCAACCCGATCCCTTGGTACTAGATGAACGAACGTCTCTCCACTTGCTCAGTTCTGAGAGATAAGTGTGTGTGAAAGCCGTCCTTCACCTAGCTTGTTGGGAACACAAAGTTTCTTTTCAGTTGCAAACTCCATTCCATACATATATATGGGGAGGTACTAGCTCCAACTCGGTTTTACAGTGAAAACTGCAGGAACTTCAAACCGGCACTAGGAAAAAGACTGAGAAAGCAGAGAAAAAGTGTCTCCTGCAACCCGTTCCCTTGGTGCTAGATGAACGAACGTCTCTCCAATTGCTCAGTTATGAGAGATAAGTGTGTGTGAATGCCGCCCTTCACCTAGCTTCTTGGGAACACAAAGATTCTTTTCAGTTGCAAACTCAATTCCATACATATATATGGGGAGGTAGAAGCTCCAACTGGGTTTTACAGTGAAAACTGCAGGAACTTCAAACCGGCACTTGGAAACAGACTGAGAAAGCAGAGAAAAAGTGTCTCCTGCAACCCGTTCCCTTGGTGCTAGATGAACGAACGTCTCTCCACTTGCTCAGTTCTGAAAGATAAGTGTGTGTGAAAGCCGTCCTTCACCTAGCTTGTTGGGAACACAAAGTTTCTTTTCAGTTGCAAACTCCATTCCATACATATATATGGGGAGGTAGAAGCTCCAACTCGGTTTTACAGTGAAAACTGCAGGAACTTCAAACCGGCACTACGAAACAGACTGAGAAAGCAGAGAAAAAGTGTCTCCTGCAACCCGTTCCCTTGGTGCTAGATGAACGAACGTCTCTCCACTTGCTCAGTTCTGAGAGATAAGTGTGTGTGAAAGCCGTCCTTCACCTAGCTTGTTGGGAACACAGAGTTTCTTTTCAGTTGCAAACTCCATTCCATACATATATATGGGGAGGTAGAAGCTCCAACTCGGTTTTACAGTGAAAACTGCAGGAACTTCAAACCGGCACTAGGAAACAGACTGAGAAAGCAGAGAAAAAGTGTCTCCTGCAACCCGTTCCCTTGGTGCTAGATGAACGAACGTCTCTCCACTTGCTCAGTTCTGAGAGATAAGTGTGTGTGAAAGCCGTCCTTCACCTAGCTTGTTGGGAACACAAAGATTCTTTTCATTTGCAAACTCAATTCCATACATATATATGGGGAGGTAGAAGCTCCAACTCGGTTTTACAGTGAAAACTGCAGGAACTTCAACCCGGCACTAGGAAACAGACTGAGAAACCAGAGAAATAGTGTCTCCTGCAACCGGTTCCCTTGGTGCTAGATGAACGAACGTCTCTCCACTTGCTCAGTTCTGAGAGATAAGTGTGTGTGAAAGCCGTCCTTCACCTAGCTTGTTGGGAACACAAAGTTTCTTTTCAGTTGCAAACTCCATTCCATACATATATATGGGGAGGTACTAGCTCCAACTCTGTTTTACAGTGAAAACTGCAGGAACTTCAAACCGGCACTAGGAAACAGACTGAGAAAGCAGAGAAAAAGTGTCTCCTGCAACCCGTTCCCTTGGTGCTAGATGAACGAACGTCTCTCCGCTCAGTTCTGAGAGATAGGTGTGTTTGAAAGCCGTCCTTCAGCTAGCTTGTTGGGAACACAAAGTTTCTTTTCAGTTGCAAACTCCATTCTATACATATATATGGGAAGGTAGAAGCTCCAACTCGGTTTTACAGTGAAAACTGCAGGAACTTCAAACCGGCACTAGGAAACAGACTGAGAATGCAGAGAAAAATGTCTCCTGCAACCCGATCCCTTGGTACTAGATGAACGAACGTCTCTCCACTTGCTCAGTTCTCAGAGATATGTGTGTGTGAAAGCCGTCCTTCACCTAGCTTGTTGGGAACACAAAGTTTCTTTTCAGTTGCAAACTCCATTCCATACATATATATGGGGAGGTACTAGCTCCAACTCGGTTTTACAGTGAAAACTGCAGGAACTTCAAACCGGCACTAGGAAACAGACTGAGAAAGCAGAGAAAAAGTGTCTCCTGCAACCCGTTCCCTTGGTGCTAGATGAACGAACGTCTCTCCACTTGCTCAGTTCTGAGAGATAAGTGTGTGTGAAAGCCGTCCTTCACCTAGATTGTTGGGAACACAAAGTTTCTTTTCAGTTGCAAACTCCATTCCATACATATATTTGGGGAGGTAATAGCTCCAACTCTGTTTTACAGTGAAAACTGCAGGAACTTCAAACCGGCACTAGGAAACAGACGGAGAAAGCAGAGAAAAAGTGTCTCCTGCAACCCGTTCCCTTGGTGCTAGATGAACGAACGTCTCTCCACTTGCTCAGTTCTGAGAGATAAGTGTGTGTGAAAGCCGTCTTTCACCTAGCTTCTTGGGAACACAAAGATTCTTTTCAGTTGCAAACTCAATTCCATACATATATATGGGGAGGTAGAAGCTCCAACTCGGTTTTACAGTGAAAACTGCAGGAACTTCAAACCGGCACTAGGAAACAGACGGAGAAAGCAGAGAAAAAGTGTCTCCTGCAACCCGTTCCCTTGGTGCTAGATGAACGAACGTCTCTCCACTTGCTCAGATCTGAGAGATAAGTGTGTGTGAAAGCCGTCCTTCACCTAGCTTCTTGGGAACACAAAGATTCTTTTCAGTTGCAAACTCAATTCCATACATATATATGGGGAGGTAGAAGCTCCAACTCGGTTTTACAGTGAAAACTGCAGGAACTTCAAACCGGCACTAGGAAACAGACTGAGAAAGCAGAGAAAAAGTGTCTCCTGCAACCCGTTCCCTTGGTGCTAGATGAACGAACGTCTCTCCACTTGCTCAGTTCTGAGAGATAAGTGTGTGTGAAAGCCGTACTTCACCTAGCTTTTTGGGAACACAAAGTTTCTTTTCAGTTGCAAACTCCATTCCATACATATATATGGGGAGGTAGAAGCTCCAACTCGGTTTTACAGTGAAAATTGCAGCAACTTCAAACCGGCACTAGGAAACAGACTGAGAAAGCAGAGAAAAAGTGTCTCCTGCAACCCGTTCCCTTGGTGCTAGATGAACGAACGTCTCTCCACTTGCTCAGTTCTGAGAGATAAGTGTGTGTGAAAGCCGTCCTTCACCTAGCTTGTTGGGAACACAAAGTTTCTTTTCAGTTGCAAACTCCATTCCATACATATATATGGGGAGGTAGAAGCTCCAACTCGGTTTTACAGTGAAAATAGCAGGAACTTCAAACCGGCACTAGGAAACAGACTGAGAAAGCAGAGAAAAAGTGTCTCCTGCAACCCGTTCCCTTGGTGCTAGATGAACGAACGTCTCTCCAATTGCTCAGTTATGAGAGATAAGTGTGTGTGAAAGCCGTCCTTCACCTAGCTTGTTGGGAACACAGAGTTTCTTTTCAGTTGCAAACTCCATTCCATACATATATATGGGGAGGTAGAAGCTCCAACTCGGTTTTACAGTGAAAACTGCAAGAATTTCAAACCGGCACTAGGAAACAGACTGAGAAAGCAGAGAAAAATGTCTCCTGCAACCCGATCCCTTGGTACTAGATGAACGAACGTCTCTCCACTTGCTCAGTTCTGAGAGATAAGTGTGTGTGAAAGCCGTCCTTCACCTAGCTTGTTGGGAACACAAAGTTTCTTTTCAGTTGCAAACTCCATTCCATACATATATATGGGGAGGTACTAGCTCCAACTCGGTTTTACAGTGAAAACTGCAGGAACTTCAAACCGGCACTAGGAAACAGACTGAGAAAGCAGAGAAAAAGTGTCTCCTGCAACCCGTTCCCTTGGTGCTAGATGAACGAACGTCTCTCCAATTGCTCAGTTATGAGAGATAAGTGTGTGTGAAAGCCGCCCTTCACCTAGCTTCTTGGGAACACAAAGATTCTTTTCAGTTGCAAACTCAATTCCATACATATATATGGGGATGTAGAAGCTCCAACTGGGTTTTACAGTGAAAACTGCAGGAACTTCAAACCGGCACTTGGAAACAGACTGAGAAAGCAGAGAAAAAGTGTCTCCTGCAACCCGTTCCCTTGGTGCTAGATGAACGAACGTCTCTCCACTTGCTCAGTTCTGAAAGATAAGTGTGTGTGAAAGCCGTCCTTCACCTAGCTTGTTGGGAACACAAAGTTTCTTTTCAGTTGCAACCTCCATTCCATACATATATATGGGGAGGTAGAAGCTCCAACTCGGTTTTACAGTGAAAACTGCAGGAACTTCAAACCGGCACTAGGAAACAGACTGAGAAAGCAGAGAAAAAGTGTCTCCTGCAACCCGTTCCCTTGGTGCTAGATGAACGAACGTCTCTCCACTTGCTCAGTTCTGAGAGATAAGTGTGTGTGAAAGCCGTCCTTCACCTAGCTTGTTGGGAACACAGAGTTTCTTTTCAGTTGCAAACTCCATTCCATACATATATATGGGGAGGTAGAAGCTCCAACTCGGTTTTACAGTGAAAACTGCAGGAACTTCAAACCGGCACTAGGAAACAGACTGAGAAAGCAGAGAAAAAGTGTCTCCTGCAACCCGTTCCCTTGGTGCTAGATGAACGAACGTCTCTCCACTTGCTCAGTTCTGAGAGATAAGTGTGTGTGAAAGCCGTCCTTCACCTAGCTTGTTGGGAACACAAAGATTCTTTTCAGTTGCAAACTCAATTCCATACATATATATGGGGAGGTAGAAGCTCCAACTCGGTTTTACAGTGAAAACTGCAGGAACTTCAACCCGGCACTAGGAAACAGACTGAGAAACCAGAGAAATAGTGTCTCCTGCAACCGGTTCCCTTGGTGCTAGATGAACGAACGTCTCTCCACTTGCTCAGTTCTGAGAGATAAGTGTGTGTGAAAGCCGTCCTTCACCTAGCTTGTTGGGAACACAAAGTTTCTTTTCAGTTGCAAACTCCATTCCATACATATATATGGGGAGGTACTAGCTCCAACTCTGTTTTACAGTGAAAACTGCAGGAACTTCAAACCGGCACTAGGAAACAGACTGAGAAAGCAGAGAAAAAGTGTCTCCTGCAACCCGTTCCCTTGGTGCTAGATGAACGAACGTCTCTCCGCTCAGTTCTGAGAGACAGGTGTGTGTGAAAGCCGTCCTTCAGCTAGCTTGTTGGGAACACAAAGTTTCTTTTCAGTTGCAAACTCCATTCAATACATATATTTGGGAAGGTAGAAGCTCCAACTCGGTTTTACAGTGAAAACTGCAGGAACTTCAAACCGGCACTAGGAAACAGACTGAGAAAGCAGAGAAAAAGTGTCTCCTGCAACCCGTTCCCTTGGTGCTAGATGAACGAACGTCTCTCCACTTGCTCAGTTCTGAGAGATAATTGTGTGTGAAAGCCGTACTTCACCTAGCTTGTTGGGAACACAAAGTTTCTTTTCAGTTGCAAACTCCATTCCATACATATATATGGGGAGGTAGAAGCTCCAACTCGGTTTTACAGTGAAAACTCCAGGAACTTCAAACCGGCACTAGGAAACAAACTGAGAATGAAGAGAAAAAGTGTCTCCTGCAACAAGTTCCCTTGGTGCTAAATGAACGAACGTCTCTCCACTTGCTCAGTTCTGAGAGATAAGTGTGTGTGAAAGCCGTCCTTCACCTAGCTTGTTGGGAACACAAAGTTTCTTTTCAGTTGCAAACTCCATTCCATACATATATATGGGGAGGTACTAGCTCCAACACGGTTTTACAGTGAAAACTGCAGGAACTTCAAACCGGCACTAGGAAACAGACTGAGAAAGCAGAGAAAAAGTGTCTCCTGCAACCCGTTCCCTTGGTGCTAGATGAACGAACGTCTCTCCACTTGCTCAGTTCTGAGAGATAAGTGTGTGTGAAAGCCGTCCTTCACCTAGCTTGTTGGGAACACAAAGTTTCTTTTCAGTTGCAAACTCCATTCCATACATATATATGGGGAGGTACTAGCTCAAAATCTGTTTTACAGTGAAAACTGCAGGAACTTCAAACCGGCACTAGGAAACAGACTGAGAAAGCAGAGAAAAATGTCCCCTGCAACCCGTTCCCTTGGTGCTAGATGAACGAACGTCTCTCCACTTGCTCAGTTCTGAGAGATTTGTGTGTGTGAAAGCCGTCCTTCACCTAGCTTGTTGGGAACACAAAGTTTCTTTTCAGTTGCAAACTCCATTTCATACATATATATGGGGAGGTAGAAGCTCCAACTCGGTTTTACAGTGAAAACTGCAGGAACTTCAAACCGGCACTAGGAAACAGACTGAGAATGAAGAGAAAATGTATCTCCTGCAACCCGTTCCCTTGGTGCTAGATGAACGAACGTCTCTCCACTTGCTCAGTTCTGAGAGATAAGTGTGTGTGAAAGCCGTCCTTCACCTAGCTTGTTGGGAACACAAAGTTTCTTTTCAGTTGCAAACTCCATTCCATACATATATATGGGGAGGTAGAAGCTCCAACTCGGTTTTACAGTGAAAACTGCAGGAACTTCAAACCGGCACTATGAAACAGACTGAGAAAGCAGAGAAAAATTGTCTCCTGCAACCCGGTCCCTTGGTGCTAGATGAACGAACGTATCTCCACTTGCTCATTTCTGAGAGATAGGTGTGTGTGAAAGCCGTCCTTCACCTAGCTTGTTGGGAACACAAAGTTTTTTTCAGTTGCAAACTCCATTCCATACATATATATGGGGAGGTACTAGCTCCAACACGGTTTTACAGTGAAAACTGCAGGAACTTCAAACCGGCACTAGGAAACAGACTGAGAAAGCAGAGAAAATGTTTCTCCTGCAACCCGTTCCCTTGGTGCTAGATGAACGAACGTCTCTCCACTTGCTCAGTTCTGAGAGATAGGTGTGTGTGAAAGCCGTCCTTCACCTAGCTTGTTGGGAACACAAAGTTTCTTTTCAGTTGCAAACTCCATTCCATACATATATATGGGGAGGTACTAGCTCCAACTCGGTTTTACAGTGAAAACTGCAGGAACTTCAAACCGGCACTAGGAAACAGACTGAGAAAGCAGAGAAAAAGTGTCTCCTGCAACCCGTTCCCTTGGTGCTAGATGAACGAACGTCTCTCCACTTGCTCAGTTCTGAGAGATAATTGTGTGTGAAAGCCGTCCTTCACCTAGCTTGTTGGGAACACAAAGTTTCTTTTCAGTTGCAAACTCCATTCCATACATATATATGGGGAGGTACTAGCTCAAAATCTGTTTTACAGTGAAAACTGCAGGAACTTCAAACCGGCACTAGGAAACTGACTGAGAAAGCAGAGAAAAAGTGTCTCCTGCAACCCGTTCCCTTGGTGCTAGATGAACGAACGTCTCTCCACTTGCTCAGTTCTGAGAGATAAGTGTGTGTGAAAGCCGTCCTTCACCTAGGTTGTTGGGAACACAAAGTTTCTTTTCAGTTGCAAACTTCATTCCATACATATATATGGGGAGGTACAAGCTCCAACTCGATTTTACACTGAAAACTGCAGGAACTTCAAACCGGCACTAGGAAACAGACTGAGAAAGCAGAGAAAAAGTGTCTCCTGCAACCCGTTCCCTTGGTGCTAGATGAACGAAAGTCTCTCCACTTGCTCAGTTCTGTGAGATTAGTGTGTGTGAAAGCCGTCCTTCACCTAGCTTGTTGGGAACACAAAGTTTCTTTTCAGTTGCAAACTCCATTCCATACATATATATGGGGAGGTAGAAGCTCCAACTCGGTTTTACAGTGAAAATTGCAGGAACTTCAAACCGGCTCTAGGAAACAGACTGAGAAAGCAGAGAAAAAGTGTCTCCTGCAACCCGTTCCCTTGGTGCTAGATGAACGAACGTCTCTCCACTTGCTCAGTTCTGAGAGATAAGTGTGTGTGAAAGCCGTCCTTCACCTAGCTTGTTGGGAACACAGAGTTTCTTTTCAGTTGCAAACTCCATTCCATACATATATATGGGGAGGTAGAAGCTCCAACTCGGTTTTACAGTGAAAACTGCAGGAACTTCAAACCGGCACTAGGAAACAGACTGAGAAAGCAGAGAAAAAGTGTCTCCTGCAACCCGTTCCCTTGGTGCTAGATGAACGAACGTCTCTCCACTTTCTCAGTTCTGAGAGATAAGTGCGTGTGAAAGCCGTCCTTCACCTAGCTTGTTGGGAACGCAAAGTTTCTTTTCAGTTGCAAACTCCATTCCATACATATATATGGGGAGGTACTAGCTCAAAATCTGTTTTACAGTGAAAACTTCAGGAACTTCAAACCGGCACTAGGAAACAGACTGAGAAAGCAGAGAAAAATGTCCCCTGCAACCCGTTCCCTTGGTGCTAGATGAACGAACGTCTCTCCACTTGCTCAGTTCTGAGAGATTTGTGTGTGTGAAAGCCGTCCTTCACCTAGCTTGTTGGGAACACAAAGTTTCTTTTCAGTTGCAAACTCCATTCCATACATATATATGGGGAGGTAGAAGCTCCAACTCGGTTTTACAGTGAAAACTGCAGGAACTTCAAACCGGCACTAGGAAACAGACTGAGAATGAAGAGAAAATGTATCTCCTGCAACCCGTTCCCTTGGTGCTAGATGAACGAACGTCTCTCCACTTGCTCAGTTCTGAGAGATAAGTGTGTGTGAAAGCCGTCCTTCACCTAGCTTGTTGGGAACACAAAGTTTCTTTTCAGTTGCAAACTCCATTCCATACATATATATGGGGAGGTAGAAGCTCCAACTCGGTTTTACAGTGAAAACTGCAGGAACTTCAAACCGGCACTATGAAACAGACTGAGAAAGCAGAGAAAAATTGTCTCCTGCAACCCGGTCCCTTGGTGCTAGATGAACGAACGTATCTCCACTTGCTCATTTCTGAGAGATAGGTGTGTGTGAAAGCCGTCCTTCACCTAGCTTGTTGGGAACACAAAGTTTCTTTTCAGTTGCAAACTCCATTCCATACATATATATGGGGAGGTACTAGCTCCAACACGGTTTTACAGTGAAAACTGCAGGAACTTCAAACCGGCACTAGGAAACAGACTGAGAAAGCAGAGAAAATGTTTCTCCTGCAACCCGTTCCCTTGGTGCTAGATGAACGAACGTCTCTCCACTTGCTCAGTTCTGAGAGATAAGTGTGTGTGAAAGCCGTCCTTCACCTAGCTTCTTGGGAACACAAAGATTCTTTTCAGTTGCAAACTCAATTCCATACATATATATGGGGTGGTAGAAGCTCCAACTCGGTTTTACAGTGAAAACTGCAGGAACTTCAAACCGGCTCTAGGAAACAGACTGAGAAAGCAGAGAAAAAGTGTCTCCTGCAACCCGTTCCCTTGGTGCTAGATGAACGAACGTCTCTCCACTTGCTCAGTTCTGAGAGATAAGTGTGTGTGAAAGCCGTCCTTCACCTAGCTTGTTGGGAACACAGAGTTTCTTTTCAGTTGCAAACTCCATTCCATACATATATATGGGGAGGTAGAAGCTCCAACTCGGTTTTACAGTGAAAACTGCAGGAACTTCAAACCGGCACTAGGAAACAGACTGAGAAAGCAGAGAAAAAGTGTCTCCTGCAACCCGTTCCCTTGGTGCTAGATGAACGAACGTCTCTCCACTTTCTCAGTTCTGAGAGATAAGTGTGTGTGAAAGCCGTCCTTCACCTAGCTTGTTGGGAACGCAAAGTTTCTTTTCAGTTGCAAACTCCATTCCATACATATATATGGGGAGGTACTAGCTCAAAATCTGTTTTACAGTGAAAACTTCAGGAACTTCAAACCGGCACTAGGAAACAGACTGAGAAAGCAGAGAAAAATGTCCCCTGCAACCCGTTCCCTTGGTGCTAGATGAACGAACGTCTCTCCACTTGCTCAGTTCTGAGAGATTTGTGTGTGTGAAAGCCGTCCTTCACCTAGCTTGTTGGGAACACAAAGTTTCTTTTCAGTTGCAAACTCCATTCCATACATATATATGGGGAGGTAGAAGCTCCAACTCGGTTTTACAGTGAAAACTGCAGGAACTTCAAACCGGCACTAGGAAACAGACTGAGAATGAAGAGAAAATGTATCTCCTGCAACCCGTTCCCTTGGTGCTAGATGAACGAACGTCTCTCCACTTGCTCAGTTCTGAGAGATAGGTGTGTATGAAAGCCGTCCTTCACCTAGCTTGTTGGGAACACAAAGTTTCTTTTCAGTTGCAAACTCCATTCCATACATATATATGGGGAGGTAGAAGCTCCAACTCGGTTTTACAGTGAAAACTGCAGGAACTTCAAACCGGCACTATGAAACAGACTGAGAAAGCAGAGAAAAATTGTCTCCTGCAACCCGGTCCCTTGGTGCTAGATGAACGAACGTATCTCCACTTGCTCATTTCTGAGAGATAGGTGTGTGTGAAAGCCGTCCTTCACCTAGCTTGTTGGGAACACAAAGTTTCTTTTCAGTTGCAAACTCCATTCCATACATATATATGGGGAGGTACTAGCTCCAACACGGTTTTACAGTGAAAACTGCAGGAACTTCAAACCGGCACTAGGAAACAGACTGAGAAAGCAGAGAAAATGTTTCTCCTGCAACCCGTTCCCTTGGTGCTAGATGAACGAACGTCTCTCCACTTGCTCAGTTCTGAGAGATAGGTGTGTGTGAAAGCCGTCCTTCACCTAGCTTGTTGGGAACACAAAGTTTCTTTTCAGTTGCAAACTCCATTCCATACATATATATGGGGAGGTACTAGCTCCAACTCGGTTTTACAGTGAAAACTGCAGGAACTTCAAACCGGCACTAGGAAACAGACTGAGAAAGCAGAGAAAAAGTGTCTCCTGCAACCCGTTCCCTTGGTGCTAGATGAACGAACGTCTCTCCACTTGCTCAGTTCTGAGAGATAATTGTGTGTGAAAGCCGTCCTTCACCTAGCTTGTTGGGAACACAAAGTTTCTTTTCAGTTGCAAACTCCATTCCATACATATATATGGGGAGGTACTAGCTCAAAATCTGTTTTACAGTGAAAACTGCAGGAACTTCAAACCGGCACTAGGAAACTGACTGAGAAAGCAGAGAAAAAGTGTCTCCTGCAACCCGTTCCCTTGGTGCTAGATGAACGAACGTCTCTCCACTTGCTCAGTTCTGAGAGATAAGTGTGTGTGAAAGCCGTCCTTCACCTAGGTTGTTGGGAACACAAAGTTTCTTTTCAGTTGCAAACTTCATTCCATACATATATATGGGGAGGTACAAGCTCCAACTCGGTTTTACACTGAAAACTTCAGGAACTTCAAACCGGCACTAGGAAACAGACTGAGAAAGCAGAGAAAAAGTGTCTCCTGCAACCCGTTCCCTTGGTGCTAGAAGAACGAACGTCTCTCCACTTGCTCAGTTCTGAGAGATAAGTGTGTGTGAAAGCCGTACTTCACCAAGCTTTTTGGGAACACAAAGTTTCTTTTCAGTTGCAAACTCCATTCCATACATATATATGGGAGGAAGAAGCTCCAAGTCGGTTTTACAGTGAAAACTGCAGGAACTTCAAACCGGCACTAGGAAACAGACTGAGAAAGCAGAGAAAAAGTGTCTCCTGCAACCCGTTCCCTTGGTGCTAGATGAACGAACGTCTCTCCACTTGCTCAGTTCTGAGAGATAAGTGTGTGTGAAAGCCGTCCTTCACCTAGCTTCTTGGGAACACAAAGATTCTTTTCAGTTGCAAACTCAATTCCATACATATATATGGGGTGGTAGAAGCTCCAACTCGGTTTTACAGTGAAAACTGCAGGAACTTCAAAACGGCACTAGGAAACAGACTGAGAAAGCAGAGAAAAATTTTCTCCTGCAACCCGTTCCCTTGGTGCTAGATGAACGAACGTCTCTCCATTTGCTCAGTTCTGAGAGATAGGTGTGTGTGAAAGCCGTCCTTCACCTAGCTTGTTGGGAACACAAAGTTTCTTTTCAGTTGCAAACTCCATTCAATACATATATATGGGAAGGTAGAAGCTCCAACTCGGTTTTACAGTGAAAACTGCAGGAACTTCAAACCGGCACTAGGAAACAGACTGAGAAAGCAGAGAAAAAGTGTCTCCTGCAACCCGTTCCCTTGGTGCTAGATGAACGAATGTCTCTCCACTTGCTCAGTTCTGAGAGATAAGTGTGTGTGAAAGCCGTCCTTCACCTAGCTTGTTGGGAACACAAAGTTTCTTTTCAGTTGCAAACTCCATTCCATACATATATATGGGGAGGTACTAGCTCCAACTCGGTTTTACAGTGAAAACTGCAGGAACTTCAAACCGGCACTAGGAAACAGACTGAGAAAGCAGAGAAAATGTGTCTCCTGCAACCCGTTCCCTTGGTGCTAGATGAACGAACGTCTCTCCACTTTCTCAGTTCTGAGAGATAAGTGTGTGTGAAAGCCGTCCTTCACCTAGCTTGTTGGGAACACAAAGTTTCTTTTCAGTTGCAAACTCCATTCCATACATATATATGGGGAGGTACTAGCTCAAAATCTGTTTTACAGTGAAAACTGCAGGAACTTCAAACCGGCACTAGGAAACAGACTGAGAAAGCAGAGAAAAATGTCTCCTGCAACCCGTTCCCTTGGTGCTAGATGAACGAACGTCTCTCCACTTGCTCAGTTCTGAGAGATTTGTGTGTGTGAAAGCCGTCCTTCACCTAGCTTGTTGGGAACACAAAGTTTCTTTTCAGTTGCAAACTCCATTCCATACATATATATGGGGAGGTAGAAGCTCCAACTCGGTTTTACAGTGAAAACTGCAGGAACTTCAAACCGGCACTAGGAAACAGACTGAGAATGAAGAGAAAATGTATCTCCTGCAACCCGTTCCCTTGGTGCTAGATGAACGAACGTCTCTCCACTTGCTCAGTTCTGAGAGATAAGTGTGTGTGAAAGCCGTCCTTCAACTAGCTTGTTGGGAACACAAAGTTTCTTTTCAGTTGCAAACTCCATTCCATACATATATACGGGGAGGTACTAGCTCCAACTCGGTTTTACAGTGAAAACTGCAGGAACTTCAAACCGGCACTAGGAAACAGACTGAGAAAGCAGAGAAAAATTGTCTCCTGCAACCCGGTCCCTTGGTGCTAGATGAACGAACGTATCTCCACTTGCTCATTTCTGAGAGATAGGTGTGTGTGAAAGCCGTCCTTCACCTAGCTTGTTGGGAACACAAAGTTTCTTTTCAGTTGCAAACTCCATTCCTTACATATATATGGGGAGGTACTAGCTCCAACTCGGTTTTACAGTGAAAACTGCAGGAACTTCAAACCGGCACTAGGAAACAGACTGAGAAAGCAGAGAAAAAGTTTCTCCTGCAACCCGTTCCCTTGGTGCTAGATGAACGAACGTCTCTCCACTTGCTCAGTTCTGAGAGATAACTGTGTGTGAAAGCCGTCCTTCACCTAGCTTGTTGGGAACACAAAGTTTCTTTTCAGTTGCAAACTCCATTCCATACATATATATGGGGAGGTACTAGCTCCAACTCGGTTTTACAGTGAAAACTGCAGAAACTTCAAACCGGCACTAGGAAACAGACTGAGAAAGCAGAGAAAAAGTGTCTCCTGCAACCCGTTCCCTTGGTGCTAGATGAACGAATGTCTCTCCACTTGCTCAGTTCTGAGAGATAAGTGTGTGTGAAAGCCGTCCTTCACCTAGCTTGTTGGGAACACAAAGTTTCTTTTCAGTTGCAACTCCATTCCATACATATATATGGGGAGGTACTAGCTCAAAATCTCTTTTACAGTGAAAACTGCAGGAACTTCAAACCGGCACTAGGAAACTGACTGAGAAATCAGAGAAAAAGTGTCTCCTGCAACCCGTTCCCTTGGTGCTAGATGAACGAACGTCTCTCCACTTGCTCAGTTCTGAGAGATAAGTGTGTGTGAAAGCCGTCCTTCACCTAGGTTGTTGGGAACACAAAGTTTCTTTTCAGTTGCAAACTTCATTCCATACATATATATGGGGAGGTACAAGCTCCAACTCGGTTTTACACTGAAAACTGCAGGAACTTCAAACCGGCACTAGGAAACAGACTGAGAAAGCAGAGAAAAAGTGTCTCCTGCAACCCGTTCCCTTGGTGCTAGATGAACGAAAGTCTCTCCACTTGCTCAGTTCTGTGAGATTAGTGTGTGTGAAAGCCGTCCTTCACCTAGCTTGTTGGGAACACAAAGTTTCTTTTCAGTTGCAAACTCCATTCCATACATATATATGGGGAGGTAGAAGCTCCAACTCGGTTTTACAGTGAAAACTGCAGGAACTTCAAACCGGCACTAGGAAACAGACTGAGAAAGCAGAGAAAAAGTGTCTCCTGCTACCCGTTCCCTTGGTGCTAGAAGAACGAACGTCTCTCCACTTGCTCAGTTCTGAGAGATAAGTGTGTGTGAAAGCCGTACTTCACCTAGCTTGTTGGGAACACAAAGTTTCTTTTCAGTTGCAAACTCCATTCCATACATATATATGGGGAGGAAGAAGCTCCAACTCGGTTTTACAGTGAAAACTGCAGGAACTTCAAACCGGCACTAGGAAACAGACGGAGAAAGCAGAGAAAAAGTGTCTCCTGCAACCCGTTCCCTTGGTGCTAGATGAACGAACGTCTCTCCACTTGCTCAGTTCTGAGAGATAAGTGTGTGTGAAAGCCGTCCTTCACCTAGCTTCTTGGGAACACAAAGATTCTTTTCAGTTGCAAACTCAATTCCATACAAATATATGGGGAGGTAGAAGCTCCAACTCGGTTTTACAGTGAAAACTGCAGGAACTTCAAACCGGCACTAGGAAACAGACTGAGAAAGCAGAGATAAAGTGTCTCCTGCAACCCGTTCCCTTGGTGCTAGATGAACGAACGTCTCTCCACTTGCTCAGTTCTGAGAGATAAGTGTGTGTGAAAGCCGTCCTTCACCTAGCTTGTTGGGAACACAAAGTTTCTTTTCAGTTGCAAACTCCATTCCATACATATATATGGGGAGGTAGAAGCTCCAACTCGGTTTTACAGTGAAAATTGCAGGAACTTCAAACCGGCACTAGGAAACAGACTGAGAAAGCAGAGAAAAAGTGTCTCCTGCAACCCGTTCCCATGGTGCTAGATGAACGAACGTCTCTCCACTTGCTCAGTTCTGAGAGATAAGTGTGTGTGAAAGCCGTCCTTCACCTAGCTTGTTGGGAACACAAAGTTTCTTTTCAGTTGCAAACTCCATTCCATACATATATATGGGGAGGTAGAAGCTCCAACTCGGTTTTACAGTGAAAAAAGCAGGAACTTCAAACCGGCACTAGGAAACAGACTGAGAAAGCAGAGAAAAAGTGTCTCCTGCAACCCGTTCCCTTGGTGCTAGATGAACGAACGTCTCTCCAATTGCTCAGTTATGAGAGATAAGTGTGTGTGAAAGCCGTCCTTCACCTAGCTTGTTGGGAACACAGAGTTTCTTTTCAGTTGCAAACTCCATTCCATACATATATATGGGGAGGTAGAAGCTCCAACTCGGTTTTACAGTGAAAACTGCAAGAACTTCAAACCGGCACTAGGAAACAGACTGAGAAAGCAGAGAAAAATGTCTCCTGCAACCCGATCCCTTGGTACTAGATGAACGAACGTCTCTCCACTTGCTCAGTTCTGAGAGATAAGTGTGTGTGAAAGCCGTCCTTCACCTAGCTTGTTGGGAACACAAAGTTTCTTTTCAGTTGCAAACTCCATTCCATACATATATATGGGGAGGTACTAGCTCCAACTCGGTTTTACAGTGAAAACTGCAGGAACTTCAAACCGGCACTAGGAAACAGACTGAGAAAGCAGAGAAAAAGTGTCTCCTGCAACCCGTTCCCTTGGTGCTAGATGAACGAACGTCTCTCCACTTGCTCAGTTCTGAGAGATAAGTGTGTGTGAAAGCCGTCCTTCACCTAGCTTGTTGGGAACACAAAGTTTCTTTTCAGTTGCAAACTCCATTCCATACATATATATGGGGAGGTACTAGCTCCAACTCTGTTTTACAGTGAAAACTGCAGGAACTTCAAACCGGCACTAGGAAACAGACGGAGAAAGCAGAGAAAAAGTGTCTCCTGCAACCCGTTCCCTTGGTGCTAGATGAACGAACGTCTCTCCACTTGCTCAGTTCTGAGAGATAAGTGTGTGTGAAAGCCGTCTTTCACCTAGCTTCTTGGGAACACAAAGATTCTTTTCAGTTGCAAACTCAATTCCATACATATATATGGGGAGGTAGAAGCTCCAACTCGGTTTTACAGTGAAAACTGCAGGAACTTCAAACCGGCACTAGGAAACAGACTGAGAAAGCAGAGAAAAAGTGTCTCCTGCAACCCGTTCCCTTGGTGCTAGATGAACGAACGTCTCTCCACTTGCTCAGTTCTGAGAGATAAGTGTGTGTGAAAGCCGTCCTTCACCTAGCTTGTTGGGAACACAAAGTTTCTTTTCAGTTGCAAACTCCATTCCATACATATATATGGGGAGGTAGAAGCTCCAACTCGGTTTTACAGTGAAAATTGCAGGAACTTCAAACCGGCACTAGGAAACAGACTGAGAAAGCAGAGAAAAAGTGTCTCCTGCAACCCGTTCCCTTGGTGCTAGATGAACGAACGTATCTCCACTTGCTCAGTTCTGAGAGAT
The DNA here is from genome assembly GCF_048773025.1 of Camelus bactrianus. Lineage (NCBI taxonomy): Eukaryota > Metazoa > Chordata > Mammalia > Artiodactyla > Camelidae > Camelus > Camelus bactrianus. Next base: position 134,745,866 of record NC_133539.1, on the reverse strand, counting down.
AAGTGTGTGTGAAAGCCGTCCTTCACCTAGCTTGTTGGGAACACAAAGTTTCTTTTCAGTTGCAAACTCCATTCCATACATATATATGGGGAGGTAGAAGCTCCAACTCGGTTTTACAGTGAAAAAAGCAGGAACTTCAAACCGGCACTAGGAAACAGACTGAGAAAGCAGAGAAAAAGTGTCTCCTGCAACCCGTTCCCTTGGTGCTAGATGAACGAACGTCTCTCCAATTGCTCAGTTATGAGAGATAAGTGTGTGTGAAAGCCGTCCTTCACCTAGCTTGTTGGGAACACAGAGTTTCTTTTCAGTTGCAAACTCCATTCCATACATATATATGGGGAGGTAGAAGCTCCAACTCGGTTTTACAGTGAAAACTGCAAGAACTTCAAACCGGCACTAGGAAACAGACTGAGAAAGCAGAGAAAAATGTCTCCTGCAACCCGATCCCTTGGTACTAGATGAACGAACGTCTCTCCACTTGCTCAGTTCTGAGAGATAAGTGTGTGTGAAAGCCGTCCTTCACCTAGCTTGTTGGGAACACAAAGTTTCTTTTCAGTTGCAAACTCCATTCCATACATATATATGGGGAGGTACTAGCTCCAACTCGGTTTTACAGTGAAAACTGCAGGAACTTCAAACCGGCACTAGGAAACAGACTGAGAAAGCAGAGAAAAAGTGTCTCCTGCAACCCGTTCCCTTGGTGCTAGATGAACGAACGTCTCTCCACTTGCTCAGTTCTGAGAGATTAGTGTGAGTGAAAGCCGTCCTTCACCTAGCTTGTTGGGAACACAAAGTTTCTTTTCAGTTGCAAACTCCATTCCATACATATATATGGGGAGGTACTAGCTCCAACTCTGTTTTACAGTGAAAACTGCAGGAACTTCAAACCGGCACTAGGAAACAGACTGAGAAAGCAGAGAAAAAGTGTCTCCTGCAACCCGTTCCCTTGGTGCTAGATGAACGAACGTCTCTCCGCTCAGTTCTGAGAGATAGGTGTGTGTGAAAGCCGTCCTTCACCTAGCTTGTTGGGAACACAAAGTTTCTTTTCAGTTGCAAACTCCATTCCATACATATATATGGGGAGGTAGAAGCTCCAACTCGGTTTTACAGTGAAAACTGCAGGAACTTCAAACCGGCACTAGGAAACAGACTGAGAAAGCAGAGAAAAATTGTCTCCTGCAACCCGTTCCCTTGGTGCTAGATGAACGAAAGTCTCTCCATTTGCTCAGTTCGGAGAGGTAGGTGTGTGTGAAAGCCGTCCTTCACCTAGCTTGTTGGGAACACAAAGTTTCTTTTCAGTTGCAAACTCCATTCAATACATATATATGGGGAGGTAGAAGCTCCAACTCGTTTTAACAGTGAAAACTGCAGGAACTTCAAACCGGCACTAGGAAACAGACTGAGAAAGCAGAGAAAAAGTGTCTCCTGCAACCCGTTCCCTTGGTGCTAGATGAACGAATGTGTCTCCACTTGCTCAGTTCTGAGAGATAAGTGTGTGTGAAAGTCGTACTTCATCTAGCTTGTTGGGAACACAAAGTTTCTTTTCAGTTGCAAACTCCATTCCATACATATATATGGGGAGGTAGAAGCTCCAACTCGGTTTTACAGTGAAAACTGCAGGAACTTCATACCGGCTCTAGGAAACAGACTGAGAATGAAGAGAAAAAGTGTCTCCTGCAACCCGGTCCCTTGGTGCTAGATGAACGAACGTATATCCACTTGCTCATTTCTGAGAGATAAGTGTGTGTGAAAGCCGTCCTTCACCTAGCTTGTTGGGAACACAAAGTTTCTTTTCAGTTGCAAACTCCATTCCATACATATATATGGGGAGGTACTAGCTCCAACTCGGTTTTACAGTGAAAACTGCAGGAACTTCAAACCGGCACTAGGAAACAGACTGAGAAAGCAGAGAAAAAGTTTCTCCTGCAACCCGTTCCCTTGGTGCTAGATGAACGAACGTCTCTCCACTTGCTCAGTTCTGAGAGATAGGTGTGTGTGAAAGCCGTCCTTCAACTAGCTTGTTGGGAACACAAAGTTTCTTTTCAGTTGCAAACTCCATTCCATACATATATATGGGGAGGTACTAGCTCCAACTCGGTTTTACAGTGAAAACTGCAGGAATTTCAAAACGGCACTAGGAAACAGACTGAGAAAGCAGAGAAAAAGTGTCTCCTGCAACCCGTTCCCTTGGTGCTAGATGAACGAACGTCTCTCCACTTGCTCAGTTCTGAGAGATAATTGTGTGTGAAAGCCGTCCTTCACCTAGCTTGTTGGGAACACAAAGTTTCTTTTCAGTTGCAAACTCCATTCCATACATATATATGGGGAGGTACTAGCTCAAAATCTGTTTTACAGTGAAAACTGCAGGAACTTCAAACCGGCACTAGGAAACAGACTGAGAAAGCAGAGAAAAAGTGTCTCCTGCAACCCGGTCCCTTGGTGCCACATGAACGAACGTCTCTCCAATTGCTCAGTTCTGAGAGATAAGTGTGTGTAAAAGCCGTCCTTCACCTAGCTTCTTGGGAACACAAAGTTTCTTTTCAGTTGCAAACTCCATTCCATACATATATATGGGGAGGTACTAGCTCAAAATCTGTTTTACAGTGAAAACTGCAGGAACTTCAAACCGGCACTAGGAAACAGACTGAGAAAGCAGAGAAAAATTGTCTCCTGCAACCCGGTCCCTTGGTGCCACATGAACGAACGTCTCTCCACTTGCTCAGTTCTGAGAGATAAGTGTGTGTAAAAGCCGTCCTTCACCTAGCTTGTTGGGAACACGAAGTTTCTTTTCAGTTGCAAACTCCATTCCATACATATATATGGGGAGGTACTAGCTACAACTCGGTTTGACAGTGAAAACTGCAGGAACTTCAAACCGGCACTAGGAAACAGATTGAGAAAGCAGAGAAAAAGTGTCTCCTGCAACCCGTTCCCTTGGTGCTAGATGAACGAACGTCTCTCCACTTGCTCAGTTCTGAGAGATAAGTGTGTGTGAAAGCCGTCCTTCACCTAGCTTGTTGGGAACACAAAGTTTCTTTTCAGTTGCAAACTCCATTCCATACATATATATGGGGAGGTACTAGCTCAAAATCTGTTTTACAGTGAAAACTGCAGGAACTTCAAACCGGCACTAGGAAACAGACTGAGAAAGCAGAGAAAAATGTCTCCTGCAACCCGTTCCCTTGGTGCTAGATGAACGAACGTCTCTCCACTTGCTCAGTTCTGAGAGATTAGTGTGTGTGAAAGCCGTCCTTCACCTAGCTTGTTGGGAACACAAAGTTTCTTTTCAGTTGCAAACTCCATTCCATACATATATATGGGGAGGTAGAAGCTCCAACTCGGTTTTACAGTGAAAACTGCAGGAACTTCAAACCGACACTAGGAAACAGACTGAGAATGAAGAGAAAATGTATCTCCTGCAACCCGTTCCCTTGGTGCTAGATTAACGAACGTCTCTCCACTTGCTCAGTTCTGAGAGATAAGTGTGTGTGAAAGCCGTCCTTCACCTAGCTTGTTGGGAACACAAAGTTTCTTTTCAGTTGCAAACTCCATTCCATACATATATATGGGGAGGTAGAAGCTCCAACTCGGTTTTACAGTGAAAACTGCAGGAACTTCAAACCGGCACTAGGAAACAGACTGAGAAAGCAGAGAAAAATTGTCTCCTGAAACCCGGTCCCTTGGTGCTAGATGAACGAACGTATATCCACTTGCTCATTTCTGAGAGATAGGTGTGTGTGAAAGCCGTCCTTCACCTAGCTTGTTGGGAACACAAAGTTTCTTTTCAGTTGCAAACTCCATTCCATACATATATATGGGGAGGTACTAGCTCCAAATCGGTTTTACAGTGAAAACTGCAGGAACTTCAAACCGGCACTAGGAAACAGACTGAGAAAGCAGAGAAAAAGTTTCTCCTGCAACCCGTTCCCTTGGTGCTAGATGAACGAACGTCTCTCCACTTGCTCAGTTCTGAGAGATAGGTGTGTGTGAAAGCCGTCCTTCAACTAGCTTGTTGGGAACACAAAGTTTCTTTTCAGTTGCAAACTCCATTCCATACATATATATGGGGAGGTACTAGCTCCAACTCGGTTTTACAGTGAAAACTGCAGGAACTTCAAACCGGCACTAGGAAACAGACTGAGAAACAGAGAAAAAGTGTCTCCTGCAACCCGTTCCCTTGGTGCTAGATGAACGAACGTCTCTCCACTTGCTCAGTTCTGAGAGATAATTGTGTGTGAAAGCCGTCCTTCACCTAGCTTGTTGGGAACACAAAGTTTCTTTTCAGTTGCAAACTCCATTCCATACATATATATGGGGAGGTACTAGCTCAAAATCTGTTTTACAGTGAAAACTGCAGGAACTTCAAACCGGCACTAGGAAACAGACTGAGAAAGCAGAGAAAAAGTGTCTCCTGCAACCCGGTCCCTTGGTGCCACATGAACGAACGTCTCTCCAATTGCTCAGTTCTGAGAGATAAGTGTGTGTAAAAGCCGTCCTTCACCTAGCTTCTTGGGAACACAAAGTTTCTTTTCAGTTGCAAACTCCATTCCATACATATATATGGGGAGGTACTAGCTCAAAATCAGTTTTACAGTGAAAACTGCAGGAACATCAAACCGGCACTAGGAAACAGACTGAGAAAGCAGAGAAAAAGTGTCTCCTGCAACCCGTTCCCTTGGTGCTAGATGAACGAACGTCTCTCCACTTGCTCAGTTCTGAGAGATAAGTGTGTGTGAAAGCCGTCCTTCACCTAGCTTGTTGGGAACACAAAGTTTCTTTTCAGTTGCAAACTCCATTCCATACATATATATGGGTAGGTACTAGCTCCAACTCGATTTTACAGTGAAAACTGCAGGAACTTCAAACCGGCACTAGGAAACAGACTGAGAAAGCAGAGAAAAAGTGTCTCCTGCAACCCGGTCCCTTAGTGCCACATGAACGAACGTCTCTCCAATTGCTCAGTTCTGAGAGATAAGTGTGTGTAAAAGCCGTCCTTCACCTAGCTTCTTGGGAACACAAAGTTTCTTTTCAGTTGCAAACTCCATTCCATACATATATATGGGGAGGTACTAGCTCAAAATCAGTTTTACAGTGAAAACTGCAGGAACTTCAAACCGGCACTAGGAAACAGACTGAGAAAGCAGAGAAAAAGTGTCTCCTGCAACCCGTTCCCTTGGTGCTAGATGAACGAACGTCTCTCCACTTGCTCAGTTCTGAGAGATAGGTGTGTGTGAAAGCCGTCCTTCACCTAGCTTGTTGGGAACACAAAGTTTCTTTTCAGTTGCAAACTCCATTCCATACATATATATGGGGAGGTACTAGCTCAAAATCTGTTTTACAGTGAAAACTGCAGGAACTTCAAACCGGCACTAGGAAACAAACTGAGAAAGCAGAGAAAAAGTGTCTCCTGCAACCCGGTCCCTTGGTGCCACATGAACGAACGTCTCTCCACTTGCTCAGTTCTGAGAGATAAGTGTGTGTAAAAGCCGTCCTTCACCTAGCTTGTTGGGAACACGAAGTTTCTTTTCAGTTGCAAAATCCATTCCATACATATATATGGGGAGGTACTAGCTCCAACTCGGTTTTACAGTGAAAACTGCAGGAACTTCAAACCGGCACTAGGAAACAGACTGAGAAAGCAGAGAATAAGTGTCTCCTGCAACCCGGTCCCTTGGTGCTAGATGAACGAACGTCTCTCCACTTGCTCAGTTCTGTGAGATAGGTGTGTGTGAAAGCCGTCCTTCACCTAGCTTGTTGGGAACACAAAGTTTCTTTTCAGTTGCAAACACCATTCCATAAATATATATGAGGAGGTACTAGCTCCAACTCGGTTTTACAGTGAAAACTGCAGGAACTTCAAACCGGCACTAGGAAACAGACTGAGAAAGCAGAGAAAAAGTGTCTCCTGCAACCCGTTCCCTTGGTGCTAGATGAACGAACGTCTCTCCACTTGCTCAGTTCTGAGAGATAATTGTGTGTGAAAGCCGTCCTTCACCTAGCTTGTTGGGAACACAAAGTTTCTTTTCAGTTGCAAACTCCATTCCATACATATATATGGGGAGGTACTAGCTCAAAATCTGTTTTACAGTGAAAACTGCAGGAACTTCAAACCGGCACTAGGAAACAGACTGAGAAAGCAGAGAAAAATTGTCCCCTGCAACCCGGTCCCTTGGTGCCACATGAACGAACGTCTCTCCACTTGCTCAGTTCTGAGAGATAAGTGTGTGTAAAAGCCGTCCTTCACCTAGCTTGTTGGGAACACGAAGTTTCTTTTCAGTTGCAAACTCCATTCCATACATATATATGGGGAGGTACTAGCTCCAACTCGGTTTTACAGTGAAAACTGCAGGAACTTCAAACCGGCACTAGGAAACAGACTGAGAAAGCAGAGAAAACGTGTCTCCTGCAACCCGTTCCCTTGGTGCTAGATGAACGAACGTCTCTCCACTTGCTCAGTTCTGAGAGATAAGTGTGTGTGAAAGCCGTCCTTCACCTAGCTTGTTGGGAACACAAAGATTCTTTTCAGTTGCAAACTCCATTCCATACATATATATGGGGAGGTACTAGCTCAAAATCTGTTTTACAGTGAAAACTGCAGGTACTTCAAACCGGCACTAGGAAACAGACTGAGAAAGCCGAGAAAAATGTCTCCTGCAACCCGTTCCCTTGGTGCTAGATGAACGAACATCTCTCCACTTGCTCAGTTCTGAGAGATTAGTGTGTGTGAAAGCCGTCCTTCACCTAGCTTGTTGGGAACACAAAGTTTCTTTTCAGTTGCAAACTCCATTCCATACATATATATGGGGAGGTAGAAGCTCCAACTCGGTTTTACAGTGAAAACTGCAGGAACTTCAAACCGACACTAGGAAACAGACTGAGAATGAAGAGAAAATGTATCTCCTGCAACCCGTTCCCTTGGTGCTAGATTAACGAACGTCTCTCCACTTGCTCAGTTCTGAGAGATAAGTGTGTGTGAAAGCCGCCCTTCACCTAGCTTGTTGGGAACACAAAGTTTCTTTTCAGTTGCAAACTCCATTCCATACATATATATGGGGAGGTAGAAGCTCCAACTCGGTTTTACAGTGAAAACTGCAGGAACTTCAAACCGGCACTAGGAAACAGACTGAGAAAGCAGAGAAAAATTGTCTCCTGAAACCCGGTCCCTTGGTCCTAGATGAACGAACGTATATCCACTTGCTCATTTCTGAGAGATAGGTGTGTGTGAAAGCCGTCCTTCACCTAGCTTGTTGGGAACACAAAGTTTCTTTTCAGTTGCAAACTCCATTCCATACATATATATGGGGAGGTACTAGCTCCAAATCGGTTTTACAGTGAAAACTGCAGGAACTTCAAACCGGCACTAGGAAACAGACTGAGAAAGCAGAGAAAAAGTTTCTCCTGCAACCCGTTCCCTTGGTGCTAGATGAACGAACGTCTCTCCACTTGCTCAGTTCTGAGAGATAAGTGTGTGTGAAAGCCGTCCTTCACCTAGCTTGTTGGGAACACAAAGTTTCTTTTCAGTTGCAAACTCCATTCCATACATATATATGGGGAGGTACTAGCTCCAACTCGATTTTACAGTGAAAACTGCAGGAACTTCAAACCGGCACTAGGAAACAGACTGAGAAAGCAGAGAAAATGTGTCTCCTGCAACCCGGTCCCTTAGTGCCACATGAACGAACGTCTCTCCAATTGCTCAGTTCTGAGAGATAAGTGTGTGTAAAAGCCGTCCTTCACCTAGCTTCTTGGGAACACAAAGTTTCTTTTCAGTTGCAAACTCCATTCCATACATATATATGGGGAGGTACTAGCTCAAAATCAGTTTTACAGTGAAAACTGCAGGAACTTCAAACCGGCACTAGGAAACAGACTGAGAAAGCAGAGAAAAAGTGTCTCCTGCAACCCGTTCCCTTGGTGCTAGATGAACGAACGTCTCTCCACTTGCTCAGTTCTGAGAGATAGGTGTGTGTGAAAGCCGTCCTTCACCTAGCTTGTTGGGAACACAAAGTTTCTTTTCAGTTGCAAACTCCATTCCATACATATATATGGGGAGGTACTAGCTCAAAATCTGTTTTACAGTGAAAACTGCAGGAACTTCAAACCGGCACTAGGAAACAGACTGAGAAAGCAGAGAAAAATTGTCTCCTGCAACCCGGTCCCTTGGTGCCACATGAACGAACGTCTCTCCACTTGCTCAGTTCTGAGAGATAAGTGTGTGTAAAAGCCGTCCTTCAACTAGCTTGTTGGGAACACGAAGTTTCTTTTCAGTTGCAAACTCCATTCCATACATATATATGGGGAGTTACTAGCTCCAACTCGGTTTTACAGTGAAAACTGCAGGAACTTCAAACCGGCACTAGGAAACAGACTGAGAAAGCAGAGAAAAAGTGTCTCCTGCAACCCGTTCCCTTGGTGCTAGATGAACGAACGTCTCTCCACTTGCTCAGTTCTGAGAGATAAGTGTGTGTGAAAGCCGTCCTTCACCTAGCTTGTTGGGAACACAAAGTTTCTTTTCAGTTGCAAACTCCATTCCATACATATATATGGGGAGGTACTAGCTCCAACTCTGTTTGACAGTGAAAACTGCAGGAACTTCAAACCGGCACTAGGAAACAGACTGAGAAAGCAGAGAAAAATGTCTCCTGCAACCCGTTCCCTTGGTGCTAGATGAAAGAACGTCTCTCCACTTGCTCAGTTCTGAGAGATTAGTGTGTGTGAAAGCCGTCCTTCACCTAGCTTGTTGGGAACACAAAGTTTCTTTTCAGTTGCAAACTCCATTCCATACATATATATGGGGAGGTAGAAGCTCCAACTCGGTTTTACAGTGAAAACTGCAGGAACTTCAAACCGGCACTAGGAAACAGACTGAGAATGAAGAGAAAATGTATCTCCTGCAACCCGTTCCCTTGGTGCTAGATTAACGAACGTCTCTCCACTTGCTCAGTTCTGAGAGATAAGTGTGTGTGAAAGCCGTCCTTCACCTAGCTTGTTGGGAACACAAAGTTTCTTTTCAGTTGCAAACTCCATTCCATACATATATATGGGGAGGTAGAAGCTCCAACTCGGTTTTACAGTGAAAACTGCAGGAACTTCAAACCGGCACTAGGAAACAGACTGAGAAAGCAGAGAAAAATTGTCTCCTGCAACCCGGTCCCTTGGTGCTAGATGAACGAACGTATCTCCACTTGCTCATTTCTGAGAGATAGGTGTGTGTGAAAGCCGTCCTTCACCTAGCTTGTTGGGAACACAAAGTTTCTTTTCAGTTGCAAACTCCATTCCATACATATATATGGGGAGGTACTAGCTCCAACTCGGTTTTACAGTGAAAACTGCAGGAACTTCAAACCGGCACTAGGAAACAGACTGAGAAAGCAGAGAAAAAGTGTCTCCTGCAACCCGTTCCCTTGGTGCTAGATGAACGAACGTCTCTCCACTTGCTCAGTTCTGAGAGATAAGTGTGTGTGAAAGCCGTCCTTCAACTAGCTTGTTGGGAACACAAAGTTTCTTTTCAGTTGCAAACTCCATTCCATACATATATATGGGGAGGTACTAGCTCAAAATTTGTTTTACAGTGAAAACTGCAGGAACTTCAAACCGGCACTAGGAAACAGACTGAGAAAGCAGAGAAAAAGTGTCTCCTGCAACCCGGTCCCTTGGTGCTACATGAACGAACGTCTCTCCAGTGGCTCAGTTCAGAGAGATTAGTGTGTGTGAAAGCCGTCCTTCACCTAGCTTGTTGGGAACACAAAGATTCTTTTCAGTTGCAAACTCAATTCCATACATATATATGGGGAGGTAGAAGCTCCAACTCGGTTTTACAGTGAAAACTGCAGGAACTTCAACCCGGCACTAGGAAACAGACTGAGAAACCAGAGAAATAGTGTCTCCTGCAACCGGTTCCCTTGGTGCTAGATGAACGAACGTCTCTCCACTTGCTCAGTTCTGAGAGATAAGTGTGTGTGAAAGCCGTCCTTCACCTAGCTTGTTGGGAACACAAAGTTTCTTTTCAGTTGCAAACTCCATTCCATACATATATATGGGGAGGTACTAGCTCCAACTCTGTTTTACAGTGAAAACTGCAGGAACTTCAAACCGGCACTAGGAAACAGACTGAGAAAGCAGAGAAAAAGTGTCTCCTGCAACCCGTTCCCTTGGTGCTAGATGAACGAACGTCTCTCCGCTCAGTTCTGAGAGATAGGTGTGTGTGAAAGCCGTCCTTCAGCTAGCTTGTTGGGAACACAAAGTTTCTTTTCAGTTGCAAACTCCATTCAATACATATATATGGGAAGGTAGAAGCTCCAACTCGGTTTTACAGTGAAAACTGCAGGAACTTCAAACCGGCACTAGGAAACAGACTGAGAAAGCAGAGAAAAAGTGTCTCCTGCAACCCGTTCCCTTGGTGCTAGATGAACGAACGTCTCTCCACTTGCTCAGTTCTGAGAGATAATTGTGTGTGAAAGCCGTACTTCACCTAGCTTGTTGGGAACACAAAGTTTCTTTTCAGTTGCAAACTCCATTCCATACATATATATGGGGAGGTAGAAGCTCCAACTCGGTTTTACAGTGAAAACTCCAGGAACTTCAAACCGGCACTAGGAAACAAACTGAGAATGAAGAGAAAAAGTGTCTCCTGCAACAAGTTCCCTTGGTGCTAAATGAACGAACGTCTCTCCACTTGCTCAGTTCTGAGAGATAAGTGTGTGTGAAAGCCGTCCTTCACCTAGCTTGTTGGGAACACAAAGTTTCTTTTCAGTTGCAAACTCCATTCCATACATATATATGGGGAGGTACTAGCTCCAACACGGTTTTACAGTGAAAACTGCAGGAACTTCAAACCGGCACTAGGAAACAGACTGAGAAAGCAGAGAAAAAGTGTCTCCTGCAACCCGTTCCCTTGGTGCTAGATGAACGAACGTCTCTCCACTTGCTCAGTTCTGAGAGATAAGTGTGTGTGAAAGCCGTCCTTCACCTAGCTTGTTGGGAACACAAAGTTTCTTTTCAGTTGCAAACTCCATTCCATACATATATATGGGGAGGTACTAGCTCAAAATCTGTTTTACAGTGAAAACTGCAGGAACTTCAAACCGGCACTAGGAAACAGACTGAGAAAGCAGAGAAAAATGTCCCCTGCAACCCGTTCCCTTGGTGCTAGATGAACGAACGTCTCTCCACTTGCTCAGTTCTGAGAGATTTGTGTGTGTGAAAGCCGTCCTTCACCTAGCTTGTTGGGAACACAAAGTTTCTTTTCAGTTGCAAACTCCATTCCATACATATATATGGGGAGGTAGAAGCTCCAACTCGGTTTTACAGTGAAAACTGCAGGAACTTCAAACCGGCACTAGGAAACAGACTGAGAATGAAGAGAAAATGTATCTCCTGCAACCCGTTCCCTTGGTGCTAGATGAACGAACGTCTCTCCACTTGCTCAGTTCTGAGAGATAAGTGTGTGTGAAAGCCGTCCTTCACCTAGCTTGTTGGGAACACAAAGTTTCTTTTCAGTTGCAAACTCCATTCCATACATATATATGGGGAGGTAGAAGCTCCAACTCGGTTTTACAGTGAAAACTGCAGGAACTTCAAACCGGCACTATGAAACAGACTGAGAAAGCAGAGAAAAATTGTCTCCTGCAACCCGGTCCCTTGGTGCTAGATGAACGAACGTATCTCCACTTGCTCATTTCTGAGAGATAGGTGTGTGTGAAAGCCGTCCTTCACCTAGCTTGTTGGGAACACAAAGTTTTTTTCAGTTGCAAACTCCATTCCATACATATATATGGGGAGGTACTAGCTCCAACACGGTTTTACAGTGAAAACTGCAGGAACTTCAAACCGGCACTAGGAAACAGACTGAGAAAGCAGAGAAAATGTTTCTCCTGCAACCCGTTCCCTTGGTGCTAGATGAACGAACGTCTCTCCACTTGCTCAGTTCTGAGAGATAGGTGTGTGTGAAAGCCGTCCTTCACCTAGCTTGTTGGGAACACAAAGTTTCTTTTCAGTTGCAAACTCCATTCCATACATATATATGGGGAGGTACTAGCTCCAACTCGGTTTTACAGTGAAAACTGCAGGAACTTCAAACCGGCACTAGGAAACAGACTGAGAAAGCAGAGAAAAAGTGTCTCCTGCAACCCGTTCCCTTGGTGCTAGATGAACGAACGTCTCTCCACTTGCTCAGTTCTGAGAGATAATTGTGTGTGAAAGCCGTCCTTCACCTAGCTTGTTGGGAACACAAAGTTTCTTTTCAGTTGCAAACTCCATTCCATACATATATATGGGGAGGTACTAGCTCAAAATCTGTTTTACAGTGAAAACTGCAGGAACTTCAAACCGGCACTAGGAAACTGACTGAGAAAGCAGAGAAAAAGTGTCTCCTGCAACCCGTTCCCTTGGTGCTAGATGAACGAACGTCTCTCCACTTGCTCAGTTCTGAGAGATAAGTGTGTGTGAAAGCCGTCCTTCACCTAGGTTGTTGGGAACACAAAGTTTCTTTTCAGTTGCAAACTTCATTCCATACATATATATGGGGAGGTACAAGCTCCAACTCGATTTTACACTGAAAACTGCAGGAACTTCAAACCGGCACTAGGAAACAGACTGAGAAAGCAGAGAAAAAGTGTCTCCTGCAACCCGTTCCCTTGGTGCTAGATGAACGAAAGTCTCTCCACTTGCTCAGTTCTGTGAGATTAGTGTGTGTGAAAGCCGTCCTTCACCTAGCTTGTTGGGAACACAAAGTTTCTTTTCAGTTGCAATCTCCATTCCATACATATATATGGGGAGGTAGAAGCTCCAACTCGGTTTTACAGTGAAAAGTGCAGGAACTTCAAACCGGCACTAGGAAACAGACTGAGAAAGCAGAGAAAAAGTGTCTCCTGCAACCCGTTCCCTTGGTGCTAGAAGAACGAACGTCTCTCCACTTGCTCAGTTCTGAGAGATAAGTGTGTGTGAAAGCCGTACTTCACCAAGCTTTTTGGGAACACAAAGTTTCTTTTCAGTTGCAAACTCCATTCCATACATATATATGGGAGGAAGAAGCTCCAAGTCGGTTTTACAGTGAAAACTGCAGGAACTTCAAACCGGCACTAGGAAACAGACTGAGAAAGCAGAGAAAAAGTGTCTCCTGCAACCCGTTCCCTTGGTGCTAGATGAACGAACGTCTCTCCACTTGCTCAGTTCTGAGAGATAAGTGTGTGTGAAAGCCGTCCTTCACCTAGCTTCTTGGGAACACAAAGATTCTTTTCAGTTGCAAACTCAATTCCATACATATATATGGGGTGGTAGAAGCTCCAACTCGATTTTACAGTGAAAACTGCAGGAACTTCAAAACGGCACTAGGAAACAGACTGAGAAAGCAGAGAAAAAGTGTCTCCTGCAACCCGTTCCCTTGATGCTAGATGAACGAACGTCTCTCCACTTGCTCAGTTCTGAGAGATAAGTGTGTGTGAAAGCCGTCCTTCACCTAGCTTGTTGGGAACACAAAGTTTCTTTTCAGTTGCAAACTCCATTCCATACATATATATGGGGAGGTACTAGCTCCAACACGGTTTTACAGTGAAAACTGCAGGAACTTCAAACCGGCACTAGGAAACAGACTGAGAAAGCAGAGAAAAAGTGTCTCCTGCAACCCGTTCCCTTGGTGCTAGATGAACGAACGTCTCTCCACTTGCTCAGTTCTGAGAGATAAGTGTGTGTGAAAGCCGTCCTTCACCTAGCTTGTTGGGAACACAAAGTTTCTTTTCAGTTGCAAACTCCATTCCATACATATATATGGGGAGGTACTAGCTCAAAATCTGTTTTACAGTGAAAACTGCAGGAACTTCAAACCGGCACTAGGAAACAGACTGAGAAAGCAGAGAAAAATGTCCCCTGCAACCCGTTCCCTTGGTGCTAGATGAACGAACGTCTCTCCACTTGCTCAGTTCTGAGAGATTTGTGTGTGTGAAAGCCGTCCTTCACCTAGCTTGTTGGGAACACAAAGTTTCTTTTCAGTTGCAAACTCCATTCCATACATATATATGGGGAGGTAGAAGCTCCAACTCGGTTTTACAGTGAAAACTGCAGGAACTTCAAACCGGCACTAGGAAACAGACTGAGAATGAAGAGAAAATGTATCTCCTGCAACCCGTTCCCTTGGTGCTAGATGAACGAACGTCTCTCCACTTGCTCAGTTCTGAGAGATAAGTGTGTGTGAAAGCCGTCCTTCACCTAGCTTGTTGGGAACACAAAGTTTCTTTTCAGTTGCAAACTCCATTCCATACATATATATGGGGAGGTAGAAGCTCCAACTCGGTTTTACAGTGAAAACTGCAGGAACTTCAAACCGGCACTATGAAACAGACTGAGAAAGCAGAGAAAAATTGTCTCCTGCAACCCGGTCCCTTGGTGCTAGATGAACGAACGTATCTCCACTTGCTCATTTCTGAGAGATAGGTGTGTGTGAAAGCCGTCCTTCACCTAGCTTGTTGGGAACACAAAGTTTTTTTCAGTTGCAAACTCCATTCCATACATATATATGGGGAGGTACTAGCTCCAACACGGTTTTACAGTGAAAACTGCAGGAACTTCAAACCGGCACTAGGAAACAGACTGAGAAAGCAGAGAAAATGTTTCTCCTGCAACCCGTTCCCTTGGTGCTAGATGAACGAACGTCTCTCCACTTGCTCAGTTCTGAGAGATAGGTGTGTGTGAAAGCCGTCCTTCACCTAGCTTGTTGGGAACACAAAGTTTCTTTTCAGTTGCAAACTCCATTCCATACATATATATGGGGAGGTACTAGCTCCAACTCGGTTTTACAGTGAAAACTGCAGGAACTTCAAACCGGCACTAGGAAACAGACTGAGAAAGCAGAGAAAAAGTGTCTCCTGCAACCCGTTCCCTTGGTGCTAGATGAACGAACGTCTCTCCACTTGCTCAGTTCTGAGAGATAATTGTGTGTGAAAGCCGTCCTTCACCTAGCTTGTTGGGAACACAAAGTTTCTTTTCAGTTGCAAACTCCATTCCATACATATATATGGGGAGGTACTAGCTCAAAATCTGTTTTACAGTGAAAACTGCAGGAACTTCAAACCGGCACTAGGAAACTGACTGAGAAAGCAGAGAAAAAGTGTCTCCTGCAACCCGTTCCCTTGGTGCTAGATGAACGAACGTCTCTCCACTTGCTCAGTTCTGAGAGATAAGTGTGTGTGAAAGCCGTCCTTCACCTAGGTTGTTGGGAACACAAAGTTTCTTTTCAGTTGCAAACTTCATTCCATACATATATATGGGGAGGTACAAGCTCCAACTCGATTTTACACTGAAAACTGCAGGAACTTCAAACCGGCACTAGGAAACAGACTGAGAAAGCAGAGAAAAAGTGTCTCCTGCAACCCGTTCCCTTGGTGCTAGATGAACGAAAGTCTCTCCACTTGCTCAGTTCTGTGAGATTAGTGTGTGTGAAAGCCGTCCTTCACCTAGCTTGTTGGGAACACAAAGTTTCTTTTCAGTTGCAATCTCCATTCCATACATATATATGGGGAGGTAGAAGCTCCAACTCGGTTTTACAGTGAAAAGTGCAGGAACTTCAAACCGGCACTAGGAAACAGACTGAGAAAGCAGAGAAAAAGTGTCTCCTGCAACCCGTTCCCTTGGTGCTAGAAGAACGAACGTCTCTCCACTTGCTCAGTTCTGAGAGATAAGTGTGTGTGAAAGCCGTACTTCACCAAGCTTTTTGGGAACACAAAGTTTCTTTTCAGTTGCAAACTCCATTCCATACATATATATGGGAGGAAGAAGCTCCAAGTCGGTTTTACAGTGAAAACTGCAGGAACTTCAAACCGGCACTAGGAAACAGACTGAGAAAGCAGAGAAAAAGTGTCTCCTGCAACCCGTTCCCTTGGTGCTAGATGAACGAACGTCTCTCCACTTGCTCAGTTCTGAGAGATAAGTGTGTGTGAAAGCCGTCCTTCACCTAGCTTCTTGGGAACACAAAGATTCTTTTCAGTTGCAAACTCAATTCCATACATATATATGGGGTGGTAGAAGCTCCAACTCGATTTTACAGTGAAAACTGCAGGAACTTCAAAACGGCACTAGGAAACAGACTGAGAAAGCAGAGAAAAAGTGTCTCCTGCAACCCGTTCCCTTGATGCTAGATGAACGAACGTCTCTCCACTTGCTCAGTTCTGAGAGATAAGTGTGTGTGAAAGCCGTCCTTCACCTAGCTTGTTGGGAACACAAAGTTTCTTTTCAGTTGCAAACTCCATTCCATACATATATATGGGGAGGTAGAAGCTCCAACTCGGTTTTACAGTGAAAATTGCAGGAACTTCAAACCGGCTCTAGGAAACAGACTGAGAAAGCAGAGAAAAAGTGTCTCCTGCAACCCGTTCCCTTGGTGCTAGATGAACGAACGTCTCTCCACTTGCTCAGTTCTGAGAGATAAGTGTGTGTGAAAGCCGTCCTTCACCTAGCTTGTTGGGAACACAGAGTTTCTTTTCAGTTGCAAACTCCATTCCATACATATATATGGGGAGGTAGAAGCTCCAACTCGGTTTTACAGTGAAAACTGCAGGAACTTCAAACCGGCACTAGGAAACAGACTGAGAAAGCAGAGAAAAAGTGTCTCCTGCAACCCGTTCCCTTGGTGCTAGATGAACGAACGTCTCTCCACTTTCTCAGTTCTGAGAGATAAGTGTGTGTGAAAGCCGTCCTTCACCTAGCTTGTTGGGAACGCAAAGTTTCTTTTCAGTTGCAAACTCCATTCCATACATATATATGGGGAGGTACTAGCTCAAAATCTGTTTTACAGTGAAAACTTCAGGAACTTCAAACCGGCACTAGGAAACAGACTGAGAAAGCAGAGAAAAATGTCCCCTGCAACCCGTTCCCTTGGTGCTAGATGAACGAACGTCTCTCCACTTGCTCAGTTCTGAGAGATTTGTGTGTGTGAAAGCCGTCCTTCACCTAGCTTGTTGGGAACACAAAGTTTCTTTTCAGTTGCAAACTCCATTCCATACATATATATGGGGAGGTAGAAGCTCCAACTCGGTTTTACAGTGAAAACTGCAGGAACTTCAAACCGGCACTAGGAAACAGACTGAGAATGAAGAGAAAATGTATCTCCTGCAACCCGTTCCCTTGGTGCTAGATGAACGAACGTCTCTCCACTTGCTCAGTTCTGAGAGATAAGTGTGTGTGAAAGCCGTCCTTCACCTAGCTTGTTGGGAACACAAAGTTTCTTTTCAGTTGCAAACTCCATTCCATACATATATATGGGGAGGTAGAAGCTCCAACTCGGTTTTACAGTGAAAACTGCAGGAACTTCAAACCGGCACTATGAAACAGACTGAGAAAGCAGAGAAAAATTGTCTCCTGCAACCCGGTCCCTTGGTGCTAGATGAACGAACGTATCTCCACTTGCTCATTTCTGAGAGATAGGTGTGTGTGAAAGCCGTCCTTCACCTAGCTTGTTGGGAACACAAAGTTTCTTTTCAGTTGCAAACTCCATTCCATACATATATATGGGGAGGTACTAGCTCCAACACGGTTTTACAGTGAAAACTGCAGGAACTTCAAACCGGCACTAGGAAACAGACTGAGAAAGCAGAGAAAATGTTTCTCCTGCAACCCGTTCCCTTGGTGCTAGATGAACGAACGTCTCTCCACTTGCTCAGTTCTGAGAGATAAGTGTGTGTGAAAGCCGTCCTTCACCTAGCTTCTTGGGAACACAAAGATTCTTTTCAGTTGCAAACTCAATTCCATACATATATATGGGGTGGTAGAAGCTCCAACTCGGTTTTACAGTGAAAACTGCAGGAACTTCAAACCGGCTCTAGGAAACAGACTGAGAAAGCAGAGAAAAAGTGTCTCCTGCAACCCGTTCCCTTGGTGCTAGATGAACGAACGTCTCTCCACTTGCTCAGTTCTGAGAGATAAGTGTGTGTGAAAGCCGTCCTTCACCTAGCTTGTTGGGAACACAGAGTTTCTTTTCAGTTGCAAACTCCATTCCATACATATATATGGGGAGGTAGAAGCTCCAACTCGGTTTTACAGTGAAAACTGCAGGAACTTCAAACCGGCACTAGGAAACAGACTGAGAAAGCAGAGAAAAAGTGTCTCCTGCAACCCGTTCCCTTGGTGCTAGATGAACGAACGTCTCTCCACTTTCTCAGTTCTGAGAGATAAGTGTGTGTGAAAGCCGTCCTTCACCTAGCTTGTTGGGAACGCAAAGTTTCTTTTCAGTTGCAAACTCCATTCCATACATATATATGGGGAGGTACTAGCTCAAAATCTGTTTTACAGTGAAAACTTCAGGAACTTCAAACCGGCACTAGGAAACAGACTGAGAAAGCAGAGAAAAATGTCCCCTGCAACCCGTTCCCTTGGTGCTAGATGAACGAACGTCTCTCCACTTGCTCAGTTCTGAGAGATTTGTGTGTGTGAAAGCCGTCCTTCACCTAGCTTGTTGGGAACACAAAGTTTCTTTTCAGTTGCAAACTCCATTCCATACATATATATGGGGAGGTAGAAGCTCCAACTCGGTTTTACAGTGAAAACTGCAGGAACTTCAAACCGGCACTAGGAAACAGACTGAGAATGAAGAGAAAATGTATCTCCTGCAACCCGTTCCCTTGGTGCTAGATGAACGAACGTCTCTCCACTTGCTCAGTTCTGAGAGATAGGTGTGTATGAAAGCCGTCCTTCACCTAGCTTGTTGGGAACACAAAGTTTCTTTTCAGTTGCAAACTCCATTCCATACATATATATGGGGAGGTAGAAGCTCCAACTCGGTTTTACAGTGAAAACTGCAGGAACTTCAAACCGGCACTATGAAACAGACTGAGAAAGCAGAGAAAAATTGTCTCCTGCAACCCGGTCCCTTGGTGCTAGATGAACGAACGTATCTCCACTTGC
This sequence comes from Camelus bactrianus, assembly GCF_048773025.1. Classification (NCBI taxonomy): domain Eukaryota; kingdom Metazoa; phylum Chordata; class Mammalia; order Artiodactyla; family Camelidae; genus Camelus; species Camelus bactrianus. The sequence goes on along the minus strand of NC_133539.1, from coordinate 134,726,978 downwards.
TCATTTCTGAGAGATAGGTGTGTGTGAAAGCCGTCCTTCACCTAGCTTGTTGGGAACACAAAGTTTCTTTTCAGTTGCAAACTCCATTCCATACATATATATGGGGAGGTACTAGCTCCAACACGGTTTTACAGTGAAAACTGCAGGAACTTCAAACCGGCACTAGGAAACAGACTGAGAAAGCAGAGAAAATGTTTCTCCTGCAACCCGTTCCCTTGGTGCTAGATGAACGAACGTCTCTCCACTTGCTCAGTTCTGAGAGATAGGTGTGTGTGAAAGCCGTCCTTCACCTAGCTTGTTGGGAACACAAAGTTTCTTTTCAGTTGCAAACTCCATTCCATACATATATATGGGGAGGTACTAGCTCCAACTCGGTTTTACAGTGAAAACTGCAGGAACTTCAAACCGGCACTAGGAAACAGACTGAGAAAGCAGAGAAAAAGTGTCTCCTGCAACCCGTTCCCTTGGTGCTAGATGAACGAACGTCTCTCCACTTGCTCAGTTCTGAGAGATAATTGTGTGTGAAAGCCGTCCTTCACCTAGCTTGTTGGGAACACAAAGTTTCTTTTCAGTTGCAAACTCCATTCCATACATATATATGGGGAGGTACTAGCTCAAAATCTGTTTTACAGTGAAAACTGCAGGAACTTCAAACCGGCACTAGGTAACTGACTGAGAAAGCAGAGAAAAAGTGTCTCCTGCAACCCGTTCCCTTGGTGCTAGATGAACGAACGTCTCTCCACTTGCTCAGTTCTGAGAGATAAGTGTGTGTGAAAGCCGTCCTTCACCTAGGTTGTTGGGAACACAAAGTTTCTTTTCAGTTGCAAACTTCATTCCATACATATATATGGGGAGGTACAAGCTCCAACTCGGTTTTACACTGAAAACTTCAGGAACTTCAAACCGGCACTAGGAAACAGACTGAGAAAGCAGAGAAAAAGTGTCTCCTGCAACCCGTTCCCTTGGTGCTAGAAGAACGAACGTCTCTCCACTTGCTCAGTTCTGAGAGATAAGTGTGTGTGAAAGCCGTACTTCACCAAGCTTTTTGGGAACACAAAGTTTCTTTTCAGTTGCAAACTCCATTCCATACATATATATGGGAGGAAGAAGCTCCAAGTCGGTTTTACAGTGAAAACTGCAGGAACTTCAAACCGGCACTAGGAAACAGACTGAGAAAGCAGAGAAAAAGTGTCTCCTGCAACCCGTTCCCTTGGTGCTAGATGAACGAACGTCTCTCCACTTGCTCAGTTCTGAGAGATAAGTGTGTGTGAAAGCCGTCCTTCACCTAGCTTCTTGGGAACACAAAGATTCTTTTCAGTTGCAAACTCAATTCCATACATATATATGGGGTGGTAGAAGCTCCAACTCGGTTTTACAGTGAAAACTGCAGGAACTTCAAAACGGCACTAGGAAACAGACTGAGAAAGCAGAGAAAAATTTTCTCCTGCAACCCGTTCCCTTGGTGCTAGATGAACGAACGTCTCTCCATTTGCTCAGTTCTGAGAGATAGGTGTGTGTGAAAGCCGTCCTTCACCTAGCTTGTTGGGAACACAAAGTTTCTTTTCAGTTGCAAACTCCATTCAATACATATATATGGGAAGGTAGAAGCTCCAACTCGGTTTTACAGTGAAAACTGCAGGAACTTCAAACCGGCACTAGGAAACAGACTGAGAAAGCAGAGAAAAAGTGTCTCCTGCAACCCGTTCCCTTGGTGCTAGATGAACGAATGTCTCTCCACTTGCTCAGTTCTGAGAGATAAGTGTGTGTGAAAGCCGTCCTTCACCTAGCTTGTTGGGAACACAAAGTTTCTTTTCAGTTGCAAACTCCATTCCATACATATATATGGGGAGGTACTAGCTCCAACTCGGTTTTACAGTGAAAACTGCAGGAACTTCAAACCGGCACTAGGAAACAGACTGAGAAAGCAGAGAAAAAGTGTCTCCTGCAACCCGTTCCCTTGGTGCTAGATGAACGAACGTCTCTCCACTTTCTCAGTTCTGAGAGATAAGTGTGTGTGAAAGCCGTCCTTCACCTAGCTTGTTGGGAACACAAAGTTTCTTTTCAGTTGCAAACTCCATTCCATACATATATATGGGGAGGTACTAGCTCAAAATCTGTTTTACAGTGAAAACTGCAGGAACTTCAAACCGGCACTAGGAAACAGACTGAGAAAGCAGAGAAAAATGTCTCCTGCAACCCGTTCCCTTGGTGCTAGATGAACGAACGTCTCTCCACTTGCTCAGTTCTGAGAGATTTGTGTGTGTGAAAGCCGTCCTTCACCTAGCTTGTTGGGAACACAAAGTTTCTTTTCAGTTGCAAACTCCATTCCATACATATATATGGGGAGGTAGAAGCTCCAACTCGGTTTTACAGTGAAAACTGCAGGAACTTCAAACCGGCACTAGGAAACAGACTGAGAATGAAGAGAAAATGTATCTCCTGCAACCCGTTCCCTTGGTGCTAGATGAACGAACGTCTCTCCACTTGCTCAGTTCTGAGAGATAAGTGTGTGTGAAAGCCGTCCTTCAACTAGCTTGTTGGGAACACAAAGTTTCTTTTCAGTTGCAAACTCCATTCCATACATATATACGGGGAGGTACTAGCTCCAACTCGGTTTTACAGTGAAAACTGCAGGAACTTCAAACCGGCACTAGGAAACAGACTGAGAAAGCAGAGAAAAATTGTCTCCTGCAACCCGGTCCCTTGGTGCTAGATGAACGAACGTATCTCCACTTGCTCATTTCTGAGAGATAGGTGTGTGTGAAAGCCGTCCTTCACCTAGCTTGTTGGGAACACAAAGTTTCTTTTCAGTTGCAAACTCCATTCCTTACATATATATGGGGAGGTACTAGCTCCAACTCGGTTTTACAGTGAAAACTGCAGGAACTTCAAACCGGCACTAGGAAACAGACTGAGAAAGCAGAGAAAAAGTTTCTCCTGCAACCCGTTCCCTTGGTGCTAGATGAACGAACGTCTCTCCACTTGCTCAGTTCTGAGAGATAACTGTGTGTGAAAGCCGTCCTTCACCTAGCTTGTTGGGAACACAAAGTTTCTTTTCAGTTGCAAACTCCATTCCATACATATATATGGGGAGGTACTAGCTCCAACTCGGTTTTACAGTGAAAACTGCAGAAACTTCAAACCGGCACTAGGAAACAGACTGAGAAAGCAGAGAAAAAGTGTCTCCTGCAACCCGTTCCCTTGGTGCTAGATGAACGAATGTCTCTCCACTTGCTCAGTTCTGAGAGATAAGTGTGTGTGAAAGCCGTCCTTCACCTAGCTTGTTGGGAACACAAAGTTTCTTTTCAGTTGCAACTCCATTCCATACATATATATGGGGAGGTACTAGCTCAAAATCTCTTTTACAGTGAAAACTGCAGGAACTTCAAACCGGCACTAGGAAACTGACTGAGAAAGCAGAGAAAAAGTGTCTCCTGCAACCCGTTCCCTTGGTGCTAGATGAACGAACGTCTCTCCACTTGCTCAGTTCTGAGAGATAAGTGTGTGTGAAAGCCGTCCTTCACCTAGGTTGTTGGGAACACAAAGTTTCTTTTCAGTTGCAAACTTCATTCCATACATATATATGGGGAGGTACAAGCTCCAACTCGGTTTTACACTGAAAACTGCAGGAACTTCAAACCGGCACTAGGAAACAGACTGAGAAAGCAGAGAAAAAGTGTCTCCTGCAACCCGTTCCCTTGGTGCTAGATGAACGAAAGTCTCTCCACTTGCTCAGTTCTGTGAGATTAGTGTGTGTGAAAGCCGTCCTTCACCTAGCTTGTTGGGAACACAAAGTTTCTTTTCAGTTGCAAACTCCATTCCATACATATATATGGGGAGGTAGAAGCTCCAACTCGGTTTTACAGTGAAAACTGCAGGAACTTCAAACCGGCACTAGGAAACAGACTGAGAAAGCAGAGAAAAAGTGTCTCCTGCTACCCGTTCCCTTGGTGCTAGAAGAACGAACGTCTCTCCACTTGCTCAGTTCTGAGAGATAAGTGTGTGTGAAAGCCGTACTTCACCTAGCTTGTTGGGAACACAAAGTTTCTTTTCAGTTGCAAACTCCATTCCATACATATATATGGGGAGGAAGAAGCTCCAACTCGGTTTTACAGTGAAAACTGCAGGAACTTCAAACCGGCACTAGGAAACAGACGGAGAAAGCAGAGAAAAAGTGTCTCCTGCAACCCGTTCCCTTGGTGCTAGATGAACGAACGTCTCTCCACTTGCTCAGTTCTGAGAGATAAGTGTGTGTGAAAGCCGTCCTTCACCTAGCTTCTTGGGAACACAAAGATTCTTTTCAGTTGCAAACTCAATTCCATACAAATATATGGGGAGGTAGAAGCTCCAACTCGGTTTTACAGTGAAAACTGCAGGAACTTCAAACCGGCACTAGGAAACAGACTGAGAAAGCAGAGATAAAGTGTCTCCTGCAACCCGTTCCCTTGGTGCTAGATGAACGAACGTCTCTCCACTTGCTCAGTTCTGAGAGATAAGTGTGTGTGAAAGCCGTCCTTCACCTAGCTTGTTGGGAACACAAAGTTTCTTTTCAGTTGCAAACTCCATTCCATACATATATATGGGGAGGTAGAAGCTCCAACTCGGTTTTACAGTGAAAATTGCAGGAACTTCAAACCGGCACTAGGAAACAGACTGAGAAAGCAGAGAAAAAGTGTCTCCTGCAACCCGTTCCCATGGTGCTAGATGAACGAACGTCTCTCCACTTGCTCAGTTCTGAGAGATAAGTGTGTGTGAAAGCCGTCCTTCACCTAGCTTGTTGGGAACACAAAGTTTCTTTTCAGTTGCAAACTCCATTCCATACATATATATGGGGAGGTAGAAGCTCCAACTCGGTTTTACAGTGAAAAAAGCAGGAACTTCAAACCGGCACTAGGAAACAGACTGAGAAAGCAGAGAAAAAGTGTCTCCTGCAACCCGTTCCCTTGGTGCTAGATGAACGAACGTCTCTCCAATTGCTCAGTTATGAGAGATAAGTGTGTGTGAAAGCCGTCCTTCACCTAGCTTGTTGGGAACACAGAGTTTCTTTTCAGTTGCAAACTCCATTCCATACATATATATGGGGAGGTAGAAGCTCCAACTCGGTTTTACAGTGAAAACTGCAAGAACTTCAAACCGGCACTAGGAAACAGACTGAGAAAGCAGAGAAAAATGTCTCCTGCAACCCGATCCCTTGGTACTAGATGAACGAACGTCTCTCCACTTGCTCAGTTCTGAGAGATAAGTGTGTGTGAAACCCGTCCTTCACCTAGCTTGTTGGGAACACAAAGTTTCTTTTCAGTTGCAAACTCCATTCCATACATATATATGGGGAGGTACTAGCTCCAACTCGGTTTTACAGTGAAAACTGCAGGAACTTCAAACCGGCACTAGGAAACAGACTGAGAAAGCAGAGAAAAAGTGTCTCCTGCAACCCGTTCCCTTGGTGCTAGATGAACGAACGTCTCTCCACTTGCTCAGTTCTGAGAGATAAGTGTGTGTGAAAGCCGTCCTTCACCTAGCTTGTTGGGAACACAAAGTTTCTTTTCAGTTGCAAACTCCATTCCATACATATATATGGGGAGGTACTAGCTCCAACTCTGTTTTACAGTGAAAACTGCAGGAACTTCAAACCGGCACTAGGAAACAGACGGAGAAAGCAGAGAAAAAGTGTCTCCTGCAACCCGTTCCCTTGGTGCTAGATGAACGAACGTCTCTCCACTTGCTCAGTTCTGAGAGATAAGTGTGTGTGAAAGCCGTCTTTCACCTAGCTTCTTGGGAACACAAAGATTCTTTTCAGTTGCAAACTCAATTCCATACATATATATGGGGAGGTAGAAGCTCCAACTCGGTTTTACAGTGAAAACTGCAGGAACTTCAAACCGGCACTAGGAAACAGACTGAGAAAGCAGAGAAAAAGTGTCTCCTGCAACCCGTTCCCTTGGTGCTAGATGAACGAACGTCTCTCCACTTGCTCAGTTCTGAGAGATAAGTGTGTGTGAAAGCCGTCCTTCACCTAGCTTGTTGGGAACACAAAGTTTCTTTTCAGTTGCAAACTCCATTCCATACATATATATGGGGAGGTAGAAGCTCCAACTCGGTTTTACAGTGAAAATTGCAGGAACTTCAAACCGGCACTAGGAAACAGACTGAGAAAGCAGAGAAAAAGTGTCTCCTGCAACCCGTTCCCTTGGTGCTAGATGAACGAACGTATCTCCACTTGCTCAGTTCTGAGAGATAAGTGTGTGTGAAAGCCGTCCTTCACCTAGCTTGTTGGGAACACAAAGTTTCTTTTCAGTTGCAAACTCCATTCCATACATATATATGGGGAGGTAGAAGCTCCAACTCGGTTTTACAGTGAAAAAAGCAGGAACTTCAAACCGGCACTAGGAAACAGACTGAGAAAGCAGAGAAAAAGTGTCTCCTGCAACCCGTTCCCTTGGTGCTAGATGAACGAACGTCTCTCCAATTGCTCAGTTATGAGAGATAAGTGTGTGTGAAAGCCGTCCTTCACCTAGCTTGTTGGGAACACAGAGTTTCTTTTCAGTTGCAAACTCCATTCCATTCATATATATGGGGAGGTAGAAGCTCCAACTCGGTTTTACAGTGAAAACTGCAAGAACTTCAAACCGGCACTAGGAAACAGACTGAGAAAGCAGAGAAAAATGTCTCCTGCAACCCGATCCCTTGGTACTAGATGAACGAACGTCTCTCCACTTGCTCAGTTCTGAGAGATAAGTGTGTGTGAAAGCCGTCCTTCACCTAGCTTGTTGGGAACACAAAGTTTCTTTTCAGTTGCAAACTCCATTCCATACATATATATGGGGAGGTACTAGCTCCAACTCGGTTTTACAGTGAAAACTGCAGGAACTTCAAACCGGCACTAGGAAACAGACTGAGAAAGCAGAGAAAAAGTGTCTCCTGCAACCCGTTCCCTTGGTGCTAGATGAACGAACGTCTCTCCACTTGCTCAGTTCTGAGAGATTAGTGTGAGTGAAAGCCGTCCTTCACCTAGCTTGTTGGGAACACAAAGTTTCTTTTCAGTTGCAAACTCCATTCCATACATATATATGGGGAGGTACTAGCTCCAACTCTGTTTTACAGTGAAAACTGCAGGAACTTCAAACCGGCACTAGGAAACAGACTGAGAAAGCAGAGAAAAAGTGTCTCCTGCAACCCGTTCCCTTGGTGCTAGATGAACGAACGTCTCTCCGCTCAGTTCTGAGAGATAGGTGTGTGTGAAAGCCGTCCTTCACCTAGCTTGTTGGGAACACAAAGTTTCTTTTCAGTTGCAAACTCCATTCCATACATATATATGGGGAGGTAGAAGCTCCAACTCGGTTTTACAGTGAAAACTGCAGGAACTTCAAACCGGCACTAGGAAACAGACTGAGAAAGCAGAGAAAAATTGTCTCCTGCAACCCGTTCCCTTGGTGCTAGATGAACGAAAGTCTCTCCATTTGCTCAGTTCGGAGAGGTAGGTGTGTGTGAAAGCCGTCCTTCACCTAGCTTGTTGGGAACACAAAGTTTCTTTTCAGTTGCAAACTCCATTCAATACATATATATGGGGAGGTAGAAGCTCCAACTCGTTTTAACAGTGAAAACTGCAGGAACTTCAAACCGGCACTAGGAAACAGACTGAGAAAGCAGAGAAAAAGTGTCTCCTGCAACCCGTTCCCTTGGTGCTAGATGAACGAATGTGTCTCCACTTGCTCAGTTCTGAGAGATAAGTGTGTGTGAAAGTCGTACTTCATCTAGCTTGTTGGGAACACAAAGTTTCTTTTCAGTTGCAAACTCCATTCCATACATATATATGGGGAGGTAGAAGCTCCAACTCGGTTTTACAGTGAAAACTGCAGGAACTTCATACCGGCTCTAGGAAACAGACTGAGAATGAAGAGAAAAAGTGTCTCCTGCAACCCGGTCCCTTGGTGCTAGATGAACGAACGTATATCCACTTGCTCATTTCTGAGAGATAAGTGTGTGTGAAAGCCGTCCTTCACCTAGCTTGTTGGGAACACAAAGTTTCTTTTCAGTTGCAAACTCCATTCCATACATATATATGGGGAGGTACTAGCTCCAACTCGGTTTTACAGTGAAAACTGCAGGAACTTCAAACCGGCACTAGGAAACAGACTGAGAAAGCAGAGAAAAAGTTTCTCCTGCAACCCGTTCCCTTGGTGCTAGATGAACGAACGTCTCTCCACTTGCTCAGTTCTGAGAGATAGGTGTGTGTGAAAGCCGTCCTTCAACTAGCTTGTTGGGAACACAAAGTTTCTTTTCAGTTGCAAACTCCATTCCATACATATATATGGGGAGGTACTAGCTCCAACTCGGTTTTACAGTGAAAACTGCAGGAATTTCAAAACGGCACTAGGAAACAGACTGAGAAAGCAGAGAAAAAGTGTCTCCTGCAACCCGTTCCCTTGGTGCTAGATGAACGAACGTCTCTCCACTTGCTCAGTTCTGAGAGATAATTGTGTGTGAAAGCCGTCCTTCACCTAGCTTGTTGGGAACACAAAGTTTCTTTTCAGTTGCAAACTCCATTCCATACATATATATGGGGAGGTACTAGCTCAAAATCTGTTTTACAGTGAAAACTGCAGGAACTTCAAACCGGCACTAGGAAACAGACTGAGAAAGCAGAGAAAAAGTGTCTCCTGCAACCCGGTCCCTTGGTGCCACATGAACGAACGTCTCTCCAATTGCTCAGTTCTGAGAGATAAGTGTGTGTAAAAGCCGTCCTTCACCTAGCTTCTTGGGAACACAAAGTTTCTTTTCAGTTGCAAACTCCATTCCATACATATATATGGGGAGGTACTAGCTCAAAATCTGTTTTACAGTGAAAACTGCAGGAACTTCAAACCGGCACTAGGAAACAGACTGAGAAAGCAGAGAAAAATTGTCTCCTGCAACCCGGTCCCTTGGTGCCACATGAACGAACGTCTCTCCACTTGCTCAGTTCTGAGAGATAAGTGTGTGTAAAAGCCGTCCTTCACCTAGCTTGTTGGGAACACGAAGTTTCTTTTCAGTTGCAAACTCCATTCCATACATATATATGGGGAGGTACTAGCTACAACTCGGTTTGACAGTGAAAACTGCAGGAACTTCAAACCGGCACTAGGAAACAGATTGAGAAAGCAGAGAAAAAGTGTCTCCTGCAACCCGTTCCCTTGGTGCTAGATGAACGAACGTCTCTCCACTTGCTCAGTTCTGAGAGATAAGTGTGTGTGAAAGCCGTCCTTCACCTAGCTTGTTGGGAACACAAAGTTTCTTTTCAGTTGCAAACTCCATTCCATACATATATATGGGGAGGTACTAGCTCAAAATCTGTTTTACAGTGAAAACTGCAGGAACTTCAAACCGGCACTAGGAAACAGACTGAGAAAGCAGAGAAAAATGTCTCCTGCAACCCGTTCCCTTGGTGCTAGATGAACGAACGTCTCTCCACTTGCTCAGTTCTGAGAGATTAGTGTGTGTGAAAGCCGTCCTTCACCTAGCTTGTTGGGAACACAAAGTTTCTTTTCAGTTGCAAACTCCATTCCATACATATATATGGGGAGGTAGAAGCTCCAACTCGGTTTTACAGTGAAAACTGCAGGAACTTCAAACCGACACTAGGAAACAGACTGAGAATGAAGAGAAAATGTATCTCCTGCAACCCGTTCCCTTGGTGCTAGATTAACGAACGTCTCTCCACTTGCTCAGTTCTGAGAGATAAGTGTGTGTGAAAGCCGTCCTTCACCTAGCTTGTTGGGAACACAAAGTTTCTTTTCAGTTGCAAACTCCATTCCATACATATATATGGGGAGGTAGAAGCTCCAACTCGGTTTTACAGTGAAAACTGCAGGAACTTCAAACCGGCACTAGGAAACAGACTGAGAAAGCAGAGAAAAATTGTCTCCTGAAACCCGGTCCCTTGGTGCTAGATGAACGAACGTATATCCACTTGCTCATTTCTGAGAGATAGGTGTGTGTGAAAGCCGTCCTTCACCTAGCTTGTTGGGAACACAAAGTTTCTTTTCAGTTGCAAACTCCATTCCATACATATATATGGGGAGGTACTAGCTCCAAATCGGTTTTACAGTGAAAACTGCAGGAACTTCAAACCGGCACTAGGAAACAGACTGAGAAAGCAGAGAAAAAGTTTCTCCTGCAACCCGTTCCCTTGGTGCTAGATGAACGAACGTCTCTCCACTTGCTCAGTTCTGAGAGATAGGTGTGTGTGAAAGCCGTCCTTCAACTAGCTTGTTGGGAACACAAAGTTTCTTTTCAGTTGCAAACTCCATTCCATACATATATATGGGGAGGTACTAGCTCCAACTCGGTTTTACAGTGAAAACTGCAGGAACTTCAAACCGGCACTAGGAAACAGACTGAGAAACAGAGAAAAAGTGTCTCCTGCAACCCGTTCCCTTGGTGCTAGATGAACGAACGTCTCTCCACTTGCTCAGTTCTGAGAGATAATTGTGTGTGAAAGCCGTCCTTCACCTAGCTTGTTGGGAACACAAAGTTTCTTTTCAGTTGCAAACTCCATTCCATACATATATATGGGGAGGTACTAGCTCAAAATCTGTTTTACAGTGAAAACTGCAGGAACTTCAAACCGGCACTAGGAAACAGACTGAGAAAGCAGAGAAAAAGTGTCTCCTGCAACCCGGTCCCTTGGTGCCACATGAACGAACGTCTCTCCAATTGCTCAGTTCTGAGAGATAAGTGTGTGTAAAAGCCGTCCTTCACCTAGCTTCTTGGGAACACAAAGTTTCTTTTCAGTTGCAAACTCCATTCCATACATATATATGGGGAGGTACTAGCTCAAAATCAGTTTTACAGTGAAAACTGCAGGAACATCAAACCGGCACTAGGAAACAGACTGAGAAAGCAGAGAAAAAGTGTCTCCTGCAACCCGTTCCCTTGGTGCTAGATGAACGAACGTCTCTCCACTTGCTCAGTTCTGAGAGATAAGTGTGTGTGAAAGCCGTCCTTCACCTAGCTTGTTGGGAACACAAAGTTTCTTTTCAGTTGCAAACTCCATTCCATACATATATATGGGTAGGTACTAGCTCCAACTCGATTTTACAGTGAAAACTGCAGGAACTTCAAACCGGCACTAGGAAACAGACTGAGAAAGCAGAGAAAAAGTGTCTCCTGCAACCCGGTCCCTTAGTGCCACATGAACGAACGTCTCTCCAATTGCTCAGTTCTGAGAGATAAGTGTGTGTAAAAGCCGTCCTTCACCTAGCTTCTTGGGAACACAAAGTTTCTTTTCAGTTGCAAACTCCATTCCATACATATATATGGGGAGGTACTAGCTCAAAATCAGTTTTACAGTGAAAACTGCAGGAACTTCAAACCGGCACTAGGAAACAGACTGAGAAAGCAGAGAAAAAGTGTCTCCTGCAACCCGTTCCCTTGGTGCTAGATGAACGAACGTCTCTCCACTTGCTCAGTTCTGAGAGATAGGTGTGTGTGAAAGCCGTCCTTCACCTAGCTTGTTGGGAACACAAAGTTTCTTTTCAGTTGCAAACTCCATTCCATACATATATATGGGGAGGTACTAGCTCAAAATCTGTTTTACAGTGAAAACTGCAGGAACTTCAAACCGGCACTAGGAAACAAACTGAGAAAGCAGAGAAAAAGTGTCTCCTGCAACCCGGTCCCTTGGTGCCACATGAACGAACGTCTCTCCACTTGCTCAGTTCTGAGAGATAAGTGTGTGTAAAAGCCGTCCTTCACCTAGCTTGTTGGGAACACGAAGTTTCTTTTCAGTTGCAAAATCCATTCCATACATATATATGGGGAGGTACTAGCTCCAACTCGGTTTTACAGTGAAAACTGCAGGAACTTCAAACCGGCACTAGGAAACAGACTGAGAAAGCAGAGAATAAGTGTCTCCTGCAACCCGTTCCCTTGGTGCTAGATGAACGAACGTCTCTCCACTTGCTCAGTTCTGTGAGATAGGTGTGTGTGAAAGCCGTCCTTCACCTAGCTTGTTGGGAACACAAAGTTTCTTTTCAGTTGCAAACACCATTCCATAAATATATATGAGGAGGTACTAGCTCCAACTCGGTTTTACAGTGAAAACTGCAGGAACTTCAAACCGGCACTAGGAAACAGACTGAGAAAGCAGAGAAAAAGTGTCTCCTGCAACCCGTTCCCTTGGTGCTAGATGAACGAACGTCTCTCCACTTGCTCAGTTCTGAGAGATAATTGTGTGTGAAAGCCGTCCTTCACCTAGCTTGTTGGGAACACAAAGTTTCTTTTCAGTTGCAAACTCCATTCCATACATATATATGGGGAGGTACTAGCTCAAAATCTGTTTTACAGTGAAAACTGCAGGAACTTCAAACCGGCACTAGGAAACAGACTGAGAAAGCAGAGAAAAATTGTCTCCTGCAACCCGGTCCCTTGGTGCCACATGAACGAACGTCTCTCCACTTGCTCAGTTCTGAGAGATAAGTGTGTGTAAAAGCCGTCCTTCACCTAGCTTGTTGGGAACACGAAGTTTCTTTTCAGTTGCAAACTCCATTCCATACATATATATGGGGAGGTACTAGCTCCAACTCGGTTTTACAGTGAAAACTGCAGGAACTTCAAACCGGCACTAGGAAACAGACTGAGAAAGCAGAGAAAACGTGTCTCCTGCAACCCGTTCCCTTGGTGCTAGATGAACGAACGTCTCTCCACTTGCTCAGTTCTGAGAGATAAGTGTGTGTGAAAGCCGTCCTTCACCTAGCTTGTTGGGAACACAAAGATTCTTTTCAGTTGCAAACTCCATTCCATACATATATATGGGGAGGTACTAGCTCAAAATCTGTTTTACAGTGAAAACTGCAGGTACTTCAAACCGGCACTAGGAAACAGACTGAGAAAGCCGAGAAAAATGTCTCCTGCAACCCGTTCCCTTGGTGCTAGATGAACGAACATCTCTCCACTTGCTCAGTTCTGAGAGATTAGTGTGTGTGAAAGCCGTCCTTCACCTAGCTTGTTGGGAACACAAAGTTTCTTTTCAGTTGCAAACTCCATTCCATACATATATATGGGGAGGTAGAAGCTCCAACTCGGTTTTACAGTGAAAACTGCAGGAACTTCAAACCGACACTAGGAAACAGACTGAGAATGAAGAGAAAATGTATCTCCTGCAACCCGTTCCCTTGGTGCTAGATTAACGAACGTCTCTCCACTTGCTCAGTTCTGAGAGATAAGTGTGTGTGAAAGCCGCCCTTCACCTAGCTTGTTGGGAACACAAAGTTTCTTTTCAGTTGCAAACTCCATTCCATACATATATATGGGGAGGTAGAAGCTCCAACTCGGTTTTACAGTGAAAACTGCAGGAACTTCAAACCGGCACTAGGAAACAGACTGAGAAAGCAGAGAAAAATTGTCTCCTGAAACCCGGTCCCTTGGTCCTAGATGAACGAACGTATATCCACTTGCTCATTTCTGAGAGATAGGTGTGTGTGAAAGCCGTCCTTCACCTAGCTTGTTGGGAACACAAAGTTTCTTTTCAGTTGCAAACTCCATTCCATACATATATATGGGGAGGTACTAGCTCCAAATCGGTTTTACAGTGAAAACTGCAGGAACTTCAAACCGGCACTAGGAAACAGACTGAGAAAGCAGAGAAAAAGTTTCTCCTGCAACCCGTTCCCTTGGTGCTAGATGAACGAACGTCTCTCCACTTGCTCAGTTCTGAGAGATAAGTGTGTGTGAAAGCCGTCCTTCACCTAGCTTGTTGGGAACACAAAGTTTCTTTTCAGTTGCAAACTCCATTCCATACATATATATGGGGAGGTACTAGCTCCAACTCGATTTTACAGTGAAAACTGCAGGAACTTCAAACCGGCACTAGGAAACAGACTGAGAAAGCAGAGAAAATGTGTCTCCTGCAACCCGGTCCCTTAGTGCCACATGAACGAACGTCTCTCCAATTGCTCAGTTCTGAGAGATAAGTGTGTGTAAAAGCCGTCCTTCACCTAGCTTCTTGGGAACACAAAGTTTCTTTTCAGTTGCAAACTCCATTCCATACATATATATGGGGAGGTACTAGCTCAAAATCAGTTTTACAGTGAAAACTGCAGGAACTTCAAACCGGCACTAGGAAACAGACTGAGAAAGCAGAGAAAAAGTGTCTCCTGCAACCCGTTCCCTTGGTGCTAGATGAACGAACGTCTCTCCACTTGCTCAGTTCTGAGAGATAGGTGTGTGTGAAAGCCGTCCTTCACCTAGCTTGTTGGGAACACAAAGTTTCTTTTCAGTTGCAAACTCCATTCCATACATATATATGGGGAGGTACTAGCTCAAAATCTGTTTTACAGTGAAAACTGCAGGAACTTCAAACCGGCACTAGGAAACAGACTGAGAAAGCAGAGAAAAATTGTCTCCTGCAACCCGGTCCCTTGGTGCCACATGAACGAACGTCTCTCCACTTGCTCAGTTCTGAGAGATAAGTGTGTGTAAAAGCCGTCCTTCAACTAGCTTGTTGGGAACACGAAGTTTCTTTTCAGTTGCAAAATCCATTCCATAAATATATATGGGGAGGTACTAGCTCCAACTCGGTTTTACAGTGAAAACTGCAGGAACTTCAAACCGGCACTAGGAAACAGACTGAGAAAGCAGAGAAAAAGTGTCTCCTGCAACCCGTTCCCTTGGTGCTAGATGAACGAACGTCTCTCCACTTGCTCAGTTCTGAGAGATAAGTGTGTGTGAAATCCGTCCTTCAACTAGCTTGTTGGGAACACAAAGTTTCTTTTCAGTTGCAAACTCCATTCCATACATATATATGGGGAGGTACTAGCTCAAAATCTGTTTTACAGTGAAAACTGCAGGAACTTCAAACCGGCACTAGGAAACAGACTGAGAAAGCAGAGAAAAAGTGTCTCCTGCAACCCGGTCCCTTGGTGCTACATGAACGAACGTCTCTCCACTTGCTCAGTTCAGAGAGATTAGTGTGTGTAAAAGACGTCCTTCACCTAGCTTGTTGGGAACACAAAGTTTCTTTTCAGTTGCAAACTCCATTCCATACATATATATGGGGAGGTACTAGCTCCAACTCGGTTTTACAGTGAAAACTGCAGGAACTTCAAACCGGCACTAGGAAACAGAATGAGAAAGCAGAGAAAAAGTGTTTCCTGCAACCCGTTCCCTTGGTGCTAGATGAACGAACGTCTCTCCACTTGCTCAGTTCTGAGAGATAGGTGTGTGTGAAAGCCGTCCTTCACCTAGCTTGTTGGGAACACAAAGTTTCTTTTCAGTTGCAAACTCCATTCCATACATATATATGGGGAGGTACTAGCTCAAAATCTGTTTTACAGTGAAAACTGCAGGAACTTCAAACCGGCACTAGGAAACTGACTGAGAAAGCAGAGAAAATGTGTCTCCTGCAACCCGTTCCCTTGGTGCTAGATGAACGAACGTCTCTCCACTTGCTCAGTTCTGAGAGATAAGTGTGTGTGAAAGCCGTCCTTCACCTAGCTTGTTGGGAACACAAAGTTTCTTTTCAGTTGCAAACTCCATTCCATACATATATATGGGGAGGTAGAAGCTCCAACTCGGTTTTACAGTGAAAACTGCAGGAACTTCAAACCGGCACTAGGAAACAGACTGAGAATGAAGAGAAAATGTATCTACTGCAACCCGTTCCCTTGGTGCTAGATTAACGAACGTCCCTCCACTTGCTCAGTTCTGAGAGATAAGTGTGTGTGAAAGCCGTCCTTCACCTAGCTTGTTGGGAACACAAAGTTTCTTTTCAGTTGCAAACTCCATTCCATACATATATATGGGGAGGTAGAAGCTCCAACTCGGTTTTACAGTGAAAACTGCAGGAACTTCAAACAGGCACTAGGAAACACACTGAGAAAGCAGAGAAAAATTGTCTCCTGCAACCCGGTCCCTTGGTGCTAGATGAACGAACGTATCTCCACTTGCTCATTTCTGAGAGATAGGTGTGTGTGAAAGCCGTCCTTCACCTAGCTTGTTGGGAACACAAAGTTTCTTTTCAGTTGCAAACTCCATTCCATACATATATATGGGGAGGTACTAGCTACAACTCGGTTTGACAGTGAAAACTGCAGGAACTTCAAACCGGCACTAGGAAACAGACTGAGAAAGCAGAGAAAAAGTTTCTCCTGCAACCCGTTCCCTTGGTGCTAGATGAACGAACGTCTCTCCACTTGCTCAGTTCTGAGAGATAGGTGTGTGTGAAAGCCGTACTTCACCTAGCTTGTTGGGAACACAAAGTTTCTTTTCAGTTGCAAACTCCATTCCATACATATATATGGGGAGGTACTAGCTCCAACTCGGTTTTACAGTGAAAACTGCAGGAACTTCAAAACGGCACTAGGAAACAGACTGAGAAAGCAGAGAAAAAGTGTCTCCTGCAACCCGTTCCCTTGGTGCTAGATGAACGAACGTCTCTCCACTTGCTCAGTTCTGAGAGATAATTGTGTGTGAAAGCCGTCTTTCACCTAGCTTTTTGGGAACACAAAGTTTCTTTTCAGTTGCAAACTCCATTCCATACATATATATGGGGAGGTACTAGCTCAAAATCTGTTTTACAGTGAAAACTGCAGGAACTTCAAACCGGCACTAGGAAACTGACTGAGAAAGCAGAGAAAAAGTGTCTCCTGCAACCCGGTCCCTTGGTGCCACATGAACGAACGTCTCTCCAATTGCTCAGTTCTGAGAGATAAGTGTGTGTAAAAGCCGTCCTTCACCTAGCTTCTTGGGAACACAAAGTTTCTTTTCAGTTGCAAACTCCATTCCATACATATATATGGGGAGGTACTAGCTCAAAATCAGTTTTACAGTGAAAACTGCAGGAACTTCAAACCGGCACTAGGAAACAGACTGAGAAAGCAGAGAAAAAGTGTCTCCTGCAACCCGTTCCCTTGGTGCTAGATGAACGAACGTCTCTCCACTTGCTCAGTTCTGAGAGATAAGTGTGTGTGAAAGCCGTCCTTCACCTAGCTTGTTGGGAACACAAAGTTTCTTTTCAGTTGCAAACTCCATTCCATACATATATATGGTTAGGTACTAGCTCCAACTAGGTTTTACAGTTAAAACTGCAGGAACATCAAACCGGCACTAGGAAACAGACTGAGAAAGCTGAGAAAAAGTGTCTCCTGCAACCCGTTCCCTTGGTGCTAGATGAACGAACGTCTCTCCACTTGCTCAGTTCTGAGAGATAGGTGTGTGTGAAAGCCGTCCTTCACCTAGCTTGTTGGGAACACAAAGTTTCTTTTCAGTTGCAAACTCCATTCCATACATATATATGGGGAGGTACTAGCTCAAAATCTGTTTTACAGTGAAAACTGCAGGAACTTCAAACCGGCACTAGGAAACAGACTGAGAAAGCAGAGAAAAATTGTCTCCTGCAACACGGTCCCTTGGTGCCACATGAACGAACGTCTCTCCACTTGCTCAGTTCTGAGATATAAGTGTGTGTAAAAGCCGTCCTTCACCTAGCTTGTTGGGAACACGAAGTTTCTTTTCAGTTGCAAACTCCATTCCATACATATATATGGGGAGGTACTAGCTCCAACTCGGTTTTACAGTGAAAACTGCAGGAACTTCAAACCGGCACTAGGAAACAGACTGAGAAAGCAGAGAAAAAGTGTCTCCTGCAACCCGTTCCCTTGGTGCTAGGTGAACGAACGTCTCTCCACTTGCTCAGTTCTGAGAGATAAGTGTGTGTGAAAGCCGTCCTTCACCTAGCTTGTTGGGAACACAAAGTTTCTTTTCAGTTGCAAACTCCATTTCATACATATATATGGGGAGGTACTAGCTCCAACTCGATTTTACAGTGAAAACTGCAGGAACTTCAAACCGGCACTAGGAAACAGACTGAGAATGCAGAGAAAAAGTGTCTCCTGCAACCCGTTCCCTTGGTGCTAGATGAACGAACGTCCATCCACTTGCTCAGTTCTGAGAGATAGGTGTGTGTGAAAGCCGTCCTTCACCTAGCTTGTTGGGAACACAAAGTTTCTTTTCAGTTGCAAACACCATTCCATAAATATATAGGGGGAGGTACTAGCTCCAACTCGGTTTTACAGTGAAAACTGCAGGAACTTCAAACCGGCACTAGGAAACAGACTGAGAAAGCAGAGAAAAAGTGTCTCCTGCAACCCGTTCCCTTGGTGCTAGATGAACGAACGTCTCTCCACTTGCTCAGTTCTGAGAGATAAGTGTGTGTGAAAGCCGTCCTTCACCTAGCTTGTTGGGAACACAAAGTTTCTTTTCAGTTGCAAACTCCATTCCATACATATATATGGGGAGGTACTAGCTCCAACTCGGTTTTACAGTGAAAACTGCAGGAACTTCAAACCGGCACTACGAAACAGACTGAGAAAGGAGAGAAAAAGTGTCTCCTGCAACCCGTTCCCTTGGTGCTAGATTAACGAACGTCTCTCCACTTGCTCAGTTCTGAGAGATAAGTGTGTGTGAAAGCCGTCCTTCACCTAGCTTGTTGGGAACACAAAGTTTCTTTTCAGTTGCAAACTCCATTCCATACATATATATGGGGAGGTAGAAGCTCCAACTCGGTTTTACAGTGAAAACTGCAGGAACTTCAAACCGGCACTAGGAAACAGACTGAGAAAGCAGAGAAAAAGTGTCTCCTGCAACCCGTTCCCTTGGTGCTAGATGAACGAACGTCTCTCCACTTGCTCAGTTCTGAGAGATAGGTGTGTGTGAAAGCCGTCCTTCACCTAGCTTGTTGGGAACACAAAGTTTCTTTTCAGTTGCAAACTCCATTCCATACATATATATGGGGAGGTACTAGCTACAACTCGGTTTTACAGTGAAAACTGCAGGAACTTCAAACCGGCACTAGGAAACAGACTGAGAAAGCAGAGAAAAAGTGTCTCCTGCAACCCGTTCCCTTGGTGCTAGATGAACGAACGTCTCTCCACTTGCTCAGTTCTGAGAGATAAGTGTGTGTGAAAGCCGTCCTTCCCCTAGCTTGTTGGGAACACAAAGTTTCTTTTCAGTTGCAAACTCCATTCCATACATATATATGGGGAGGTACTAGCTCCAACTCGGTTTTACAGTGAAAACTGCAGGAACTTCAACCCGGCACTAGGAAACAGATTGAGAAAGCAGAGAAAAAGTGTCTCCTGCAACCCGGTCCCTTGGTGCCACATGAACGAACGTCTCTCCACTTGCTCAGTTCTGAGAGATAAGTGTGTGTAAAAGCCGTCCTTCAACTAGCTTGTTGGGAACACAAAGTTTCTTTTCAGTTGCAAACTCCATTCCATACATATATATGGGGATGTACTAGCTCCAACTCAGTTTTACAGTGAAAACTGCAGGAACTTCAAACCGGCACTAGGAAACAGACTGAGAAAGCAGAGAAAAAGTGTCTCCTGCAACCCGTTCCCTTGGTGCTAGATGAACGAACGTCTCTCCACTTGCTCAGTTCTGAGAGATAAGTGTGTGTGAAAGCCGTCCTTCAACTAGCATGTTGGGAACACAAAGTTTCTTTTCAGTTGCAAACTCCATTCCATACATATATATGGGGAGGTACTAGCTCCAACTCGGTTTTACAGTGAAAACTGCAGGAACTTCAAACCGGCACTAGGAAACAGACTCAGAAAGCAGAGAAAAAGTGTCTCCTGCAACCCTTTCCGTTGGTGCTAGATGAACGAACGTCTCTCCACTTGCTCAGTTCTGAGAGATAGGTGTGTGTGAAAGCCGTCCTTCACCTAGCTTGTTGGGAACACAAAGTTTCTTTTCAGTTGCAAACACCATTCCATAAATATATATGGGGAGGTACTAGCTCCAACTCGGTTTTACAGTGAAAACTGCAGGAACTTCAAACCGGCACTAGGAAACAGACTGAGAAAGCAGAGAAAAAGTGTCTCCTGCAACCCGTTCCCTTGGTGCTAGATGAACGAACGTCTCTCCACTTGCTCAGTTCTGAGAGATAAGTGTGTGTGAAAGCCGTCCTTCACCTAGCTTGTTGGGAACACAAAGTTTCTTTTCAGTTGCAAACTCCATTCCATACATATATATGGGGAGGTACTAGCTCAAAATCTGTTATACAGTGAAAACTGCAGGAACTTCAAACCGGCACTAGGAAACAGACTGAGAAAGCAGAGAAAAAGTGTATCCTGCAACCCAGTCCCTTGGTGCTACATGAACGAACGTCTCTCCACTTGCTCAGTTCAGAGAGGTAAGTGTGTGTAAAAGCCGTCCTTCACCTAGCTTGTTGGGAACACAAAGTTTCTTTTCAGTTGCAAACTCCATTCCATACATATATATGGGGAGGTACTAGCTCCAACTCGGTTTTACAGTGAAAACTGCAGGAACTTCAAACCGGCACTACGAAACAGACTGAGAAAGCAGAGAAAAAGTGTCTCCTGCAACCCGTTCCCTTGGTGCTAGATGAACGAACGTCTCTCCACTTGCTCAGTTCTGAGAGATAAGTGTGTGTGAAAGCCGTCCTTCAACTAGCTTGTTGGGAACACAAAGTTTCTTTTCAGTTGCAAACTCCATTCCATACATATATATGGGGAGGTAGAAGCTCCAACACGGTTTTACAGTGAAAACTGCAGGAACTTCAAACCGGCACTAGGAAACAGACTGAGAAAGCAGAGAAAAAGTGTCTCCTGCAACCCGTTCCCTTGGTGCTAGATGAACGAACGTCTCTCCACTTGCTCAGTTCTGAGAGATAAGTGTGTGTGAAAGCCGTCCTTCACCTAGCTTGTTGGGAACACAAAGTTTCTTTTCAGTTGCAAACTCCATTCCATACATATATATGGGGAGGTACTAGCTCCAACTCGGTTTTACAGTGAAAACTGCAGGAACTTCAAACCGGCACTAGGAAACAGACTGAGAAAGCAGAGAAAAAGTGTCTCTTGCAACCCGTTCCCTTGGTGCTAGATGAACGAACGTCTCTCCACTTGCTCAGTTCTGAAGGATAAGTGTGTGTGAAAGCCGTCCTTCACCTAGCTTGTTGGGAACACAAAGTTTCTTTTCAGTTGCAAACTCCATTCCATACATATATATGGGGAGGTACTAGCTCCAACTCGGTTTTACAGTGAAAACTGCAGGAACTTCAAACCGGCACTAGGAAACAGTCTGAGAAAGCAGAGAAAAAGTGTCCCTGCAACCCGTTCCCTTGGTACTAGATGAACGAACGTCTCTCCACTTGCTCAGTTCTGAGAGATAGGTGTGTGTGAAAGCCGTCCTTCACCTAGCTTGTTGGGAACACAAAGTTTCTTTTCAGTTGCAAACTCCATTCCATACATATATATTGGGAGGTAGAAGCTCCAACTCGGTTTTACAGTGAAAACTGCAGGAACTTCAAACCGGCACTAGGAAACAGACTGAGAATGAAGAGAAAAAGTGTCTCCTGCAACCCGTTCCCTTGGTGCTAGATGAACGAACGTCTCTCCACTTGTTCAGTTCTGAGAGATAAGTGTGTGTGAAAGCCGTCCTTCACCTAGCTTGTTGGGAACACAAAGTTTCTTTTCAGTTGCAAACTCCATTCCATACTTATATATGGGGAGGTACTAGCTCCAACTCGGTTTTACAGTGAAAACTGCAGGAACTTCAAACCGGCACTAGGAAACAGACTGAGAAAGCAGAGATAAAGTGTCTCCTGCAACCCGTTCCCTTGGTGCTAGATGAACGAACGTCTCTCCAATTGCTCAGTTCTGAGAGATAAGTGTGTGTGAATGCCGTCCTTCACCTAGCTTGTTGGGAACACAAAGTTTCTTTTCAGTTGCAAACTGCGATCCATACATATATATGGGGAGGTACTAGCTCCAACTCGGTTTTACAGTGAAAACTGCAGGAACTTCAAACCGGCAATAGGAAACAGACTGAGAAGCAGAGAAAAAGTGTCTCCTGCAACCGGTTCCCTTGGTGCTAGATGAATGAACGTCTCTCCACTTGCTAAGTTCTGAGAGATAATTGTGTGTGAAAGCCGTCCTTAACATATCTTGTTCGGAACACAAAGTTTCTTTTCAGTTGCAAACTCCATTCCATACATATATATGGGGAGGTACTAGCTCCAACTCGGTTTTACAGTGAAAACTGCAGGAACTTCAAACCGGCACTAGGAAACAGACTGAGAAAGCAGAGAAAAAGTGTCTCCTGCAACCCGTTCCCTTGGTGCTAGATGAACGAACGTCTCTCCACTTGCTCAGTTCTGAGAGATAGGTGTGTGTGAAAGCCGTTCTTCACCTAGCTTGTTGGGAACACAAAGTTTCTTTTCAGTTGCAAACTCCATTCCATACATATATATGGGGAGGTAGAAGCTCCAACTCGGTTTTACAGTGAAAACTGCAGGAAATTCAAACCGGCACTAGGAAACAGACTGAGAAAGCAGAGAAAATTGTCTCCTGCAACCCGTTCCCTTGGTGCTAGATGAACGAACGTCTCTCCACTTGCTCAGTTCTGAAGATAGGTGTGTGTGAAAGCCGTCCTTCACCTAGCTTGTTGGGAACACAAAATTTCTTTTCAGTTGCAAACTCCATTCCATACATATATATGGGGAGGTAGAAGCTCAAACACGGTTTTACAGTGAAAACTGCAGGAACTTCAAACCGGCACTAGGAAACAGACTGAGAAAGCAGAGAAAAAGTGTCTCCTGCAACCCGTTCTCTTGGTGCTAGATGAACGAACGTCTCTCCACTTGCTCAGTTCTGAAGATAGGTGTGTGTGAAAGCCGTCCGTCACCTAGCTTGTTGGGAACACAAAGTTTCTTTTCAGTTGCAAACTCCATTCCATACATATATATGGGGAGGTACTAGCTCAAAATCTGTTTTACAGTGAAAACTGCAGGAGCTTCAAACCGGCACTAGGAAACAGACTGAGAAAGCAGAGAAAAAGTGTCTCCTGCAACCCGGTCCCTTGGTGCTACATGAACGAACGTCTCTCCACTTGCTCAGTTCTGAGATATAAGTGTGTGTAAAAGCCGTCCTTCACCTAGCTTGTTGGGAACACAAAGTTTCTTTTCAGTTGCAAACTCCATTCCATACATATATATGGGGAGGTACTAGCTCCAACACGGTTTTACAGTGAAAACTGCAGGAACTTCAAACCGGCACTAGGAAACAGACTGAGAAAGCAGAGAAAAAGTGTCCCTGCAACCCGTTCCCTTGGTGCTAGATGAACGAACGTCTCTCCACTTGCTCAGTTCTGAGAGATAGGTGTGTGTGAAAGCCGTCCTTCACCTAACTTGTTGGGAACACAAAGTTTCTTTTCAGTTGCAAACTCCATTCCATACATATATATGGGGAGGTACAAGTTCCAACACGGTTTTACAGTGAAAACTGCAGGAACTTCAAACCGGCACTAGGAAACAGACTGAGAAAGCAGAGAAAAAGTGTCTCCAGCAACCCGTTCCCTTGGTGCTAGATGAACGAACGTCTCTCCACTTGCTCAGTTCTGAGAGATAGGTGTGTGTGAAAGCCGTCCTTCACCTAGCTTGTTGGGAACACAAAGTTTCTTTTCAGTTGCAAACTCCATTCCATACATATATATGGGGAGGTAGAAGCTCCAACTCGGTTTTACAGTGAAAACTGCAGGAAATTCAAACCGGCACTAGGAAACAGACTGAGAAAGCAGAGAAAAAGTGTCTCCTGCAACCCGTTCCCTTGGTGCTAGATGAACGAACGTCTCTCCACTTGCTCAGTTCTGAGAGATAAGTGTGTGTGAAAGCCGTCCTTCACCTAGCTTGTTGGGAACACAAAGTTTCTTTTCAGTTGCAAACTCCATTCCATACATATATATGGGGAGGTACTAGCTCAAAATCTGTTATACAGTGAAAACTGCAGGAACTTCAAACCGGCACTAGGAAACAGACTGAGAAAGCAGAGAAAAAGTGTCTCCTGCAACCCGGTCCCTTGGTGCTACATGAACGAACGTCTCTCCACTTGCTCAGTTCAGAGAGATAAGTGTGTGTAAAAGCCGTCCTTCACCTAGCTTGTTGGGAACACAAAGTTTCTTTTCAGTTGCAAACTCCATTCCATACATATATATGGGGAGGTACTAGCTCCAACTCGGTTTTACAGTGTAAACTGCAGGAACTTCAAACCGGCACTACGAAACAGACTGAGAAAGCAGAGAAAAAGTGTCTCCTGCAACCCGTTCCCTTGGTGCTAGATGAACGAACGTCTCTCCACTTGCTCAGTTCTGAGAGATAAGTGTGTGTGAAAGCCGTCCTTCACCTAGCTTGTTGGGAACACAAAGTTTCTTTTCAGTTGCAAACTCCATTCCATACATATATATGGGGAGGTAGAAGCTCCAACTCGGTTTTACAGTGAAAACTGCAGGAACTTCAAACCGGCACTAGGAAACTGACTGAGAAAGCAGAGAAAAAGTGTCTCCTGCAACCCGTTCCCTTGGTGCTAGATGAACGAACGTCTCTCCACTTGCTCAGTTCTGAGAGATAAGTGTGTGTGAAAGCCGTCCTTCACCTAGCTTGTTGGGAACACAAAGTTTCTTTTCAGTTGCAAACTCCATTCCATACATATATAAGGGGAGGTACTAGCTCCAACTCGGTTTTACAGTGAAAACTGCAGGAACTTCAAACCGGCACTAGGAAACAGACTGAGAAAGCAGAGAAAAAGTGTCTCTTGCAACCCGTTCCCTTGGTGCTAGATGAACGAACGTCTCTCCACTTGCTAAGTTCTGAAGGATAAGTGTGTGTGAAAGCCGTCCTTCACCTAGCTTGTTGGGAACACAAAGTTTCTTTTCAGTTGCAAACTCCATTACATACATATATATGGGGAGGTACTAGCTCCAACTCGGTTTTACAGTGAAAACTGCAGGAACTTCAAACCGGCACTAGGAAACAGTCTGAGAAAGCTGAGAAAAAGTGTCCCTGCAACCCGTTCCCTTGGTGCTAGATGAACGAACGTCTCTCCACTTGCTCAGTTCTGAGAGATAGGTGTGTGTGAAAGCCGTCCTTCACCTAGCTTGTTGGGAACACAAAGTTTCTTTTCAGTTGCAAACTCCATTCCATACATATATATGGGGAGGTAGAAGCTCCAACTCGGTTTTACAGTGAAAACTGCAGGAACTTCAAACCGGCACTAGGAAACAGACTGAGAAAGCAGAGAAAAAGTGTCTCCTGCAACCCGTTCCCTTGGTGCTAGATGAACGAACGTCTCTCCACTTGCTCAGTTCTGAGAGATAGGTGTGTGTGAAAGCCGTCCTTCACCTAGCTTGTTGGGAACACAAAGTTTCTTTTCAGTTGCAAACTCCATTCCATACATATATATGGGGAGGTAGAAGCTCCAACTCGGTTTTACAGTGAAAACTGCAGGAACTTCAAACCGGCACTAGGAAACAGACTGAGAAAGAAGAGAAAAAGTGTCTCCTGCAAACCGTTCCCTTGGTGCTAGATGAACGAACGTCTCTCCACTTGCTCAGTTCTGAGAGATAATTGTGTGTGAAAGCCGTCCTTCACCTAGCTTGTTGGGAACACAAAGTTTCTTTTCAGTTGCAAACTCCATTCCATACATATATATTGGGAGGTAGAAGCTCCAACTCGGTTTTACAGTGAAAACTGCAGGAACTTCAAACCGGCACTAGGAAACAGACTGAGAATGAAGAGAAAAAGTGTCTCCTGCAACCCGTTTCCTTGGTGCTAGATGAACGAACGTCTCTCCACTTGCTCAGTTCTGAGAGCTAAGTGTGTGTGAAAGCCGTCCTTCACCTAGCTTGTTGGGAACACAAAGTTTCTTTTCAGTTGCAAACTCCATTCCATACTTATATATGGGGAGGTACTAGCTCCAACTCGGTTTTACAGTGAAAACTGCAGGAACTTCAAACCGGCACTAGGAAACAGACTGAGAAAGCAGAGAAAAAGTGTCTCCTGCAACCCGTTCCCTTGGTGCTAGATGAACGAACGTCTCTCCACTTGCTCAGTTCTGAGAGATAAGTGTGTGTGAATGCCGTACTTCACCTAGATTGTTGGGAACACAAAGTTTCTTTTCAGTTGCAAACTGTGATCCATACATATATATGGGGAGGTACTAGCTCCAACTCGGTTTTACATTGAAAACTGCAGGAAATTCAAACCGGCACTAGGAAACAGACTGAGAAGCAGAGAAAAAGTGTCTCCTGCAACCGGTTCCCTTGGTGCTAGATGAATGAACGTCTCTCCACTTGCTAAGTTCTGAGAGATAATTGTGTGTGAAAGCCGTCCTTAACCTATCTTGTTGGGAACACAAAGTTTCTTTTCAGTTGCAAACTCCATTCCATACATATATATGGGGAGGTAGAAGCTCCAACACGGTTTTACAGTGAAAACTGCAGGAACTTCAAACCGGCACTAGGAAACAGACTGAGAAAGCAGAGAAAAAGTGTCTCTTGCAACCCGTTCCCTTGGTGCTAGATGAACGAACGTCTCTCCACTTGCTCAGTTCTGAGAGATAGGTGTGTGTGAAAGCCGTTCTTCACCTAGCTTGTTGGGAACACAAAGTTTCTTTTCAGTTGCAAACTCCATTCCATACATATATATGGGGAGGTAGAAGCTCCAAATCGGTTTTACAGTGAAAACTGCAGGAAATTCAAACCGGCACTAGGAAACAGACTGAGAAAGCAGAGAAAATTGTCTCCTGCAACCTGTTCCCTTGGTGCTAGATGAACGAACGTCTCTCCACTTGCTCAGTTCTGAAGATATGTGTGTGTGAAAGCCGTCCTTCACCTAGCTTGTTGGGAACACAAAATTTATTTTCAGTTGCAAACTCCATTCCATACATATATATGGGGGGTAGAAGCTCCAACACGGTTTTACAGTGAAAACTGCAGGAACTTCAAACCGGCACTAGGAAACAGACTGAGAAAGCAGAGAAAAAGTGTCTCCTGCAACCCGGTCCCTTGGTGCTACATGAACGAACGTCTCTCCACTTGCTCAGTTCTGAGAGATAAGTGTGTGTAAAAGCCGTCCTTCACCTAGCTTGTTGAGAACACAAAGTTTCTTTTCAGTTGCAAACTCCATTCCATACATATATATGGGGAGGTACAAGCTCCAACACGGTTTTACAGTGAAAACTGCAGGAACTTCAAACCGGCACTAGGAAACAGACTGAGAAAGCAGAGAAAAAGTGTCTCCTGCAACCCGTTCCCTTGGTGCTAGATGAACGAACGTCTCTCCACTTGCTCAGTTCTGAGAGATAGGTGTGTGTGAAAGCCGTCCTTCACCTAGTTTGTTGGGAACACAAAGTTTCTTTTCAGTTGCAAACTCCATTCCATACATATATATGGGGAGGTAGAAGCTCCAAATCGGTTTTACAGTGAAAACTGCAGGAACTTCAAACCGGCACTAGGAAACAGACTGAGAAAGCAGAGAAAAAGTGTCTCCTGCAACCCGTTCCCTTGGTGCTAGATGAACGAACGTCTCTCCACTTGCTCAGTTCTGAGAGATAGGTGTGTGTGAAAGCCGTCCTTCACCTAGCTTGTTGGGAACACAAAGTTTCTTTTCAGTTGCAAACTCCATTCCATACATATATATGGGGAGGTACTAGCTCAAAATCTGTTTTACAGTGAAAACTGCAGGAACTTAAAACCGGCACTAGGAAACAGACTGAGAAAGCAGAGAAAAAGTGTCTCCTGCAACCCGTTCCCTTGGTGCTAGATGAACGAACGTCTCTCCACTTGCTCAGTTCTGAGAGATAGGTGTGTGAGAAAGCCGTCCTTCACCTAGCTTGTTGGGAACACAAAGTTTCTTTTCAGTTGCAAACTCCATTCCATACATATATATGGGGAGGTAGAAGCTCCAAATCGGTTTTACAGTGAAAACTGCAGGAAATTCAAACCGGCACTAGGAAACAGACGGAGAAAGCAGAGAAAATTGTCTCCTGCAACCCGTTCCCTTGGTGCTAGATGAACGAACGTCTCTCCACTTGCTCAGTTCTGAAGATAGGTGTGTGTGAAAGCCGTCCTTCACCTAGCTTGTTGGGAACACAAAATTTCTTTCAGTTGCAAACTCCATTCCATACATATATATGGGGAGGTAGAAGCTCCAACTCGGTTTTACAGTGAAAACTGCAGGAACTTCAAACCGGCACTAGGAAACAGACTGAGAAAGCAGAGAAAAAGTTTCTCCTGCAACCCGTTCCCTTGGTGCTAGATGAACGAACGTCTCTCCACTTGCTCAGTTCTGAAGATAGGTGTGTGTGAAAGCCGTCCTTCACCTAGCTTGTTGGGAACACAAAGTTTCTTTTCAGTTGCAAACTCCATTCGATACATATATATGGGGAGGTATTAGCTCAAAATCTGTTTTACAGTGAAAACTGCAGGAACTTCAAACCGGCACTAGGAAACAGACTGAGAAAGCAGAGAAAAAGTGTCTCCTGCAACCCGGTCCCTTGGTGCTACATGAACGAACGTCTCTCCACTTGCTCAGTTCTGAGATATAAGTGTGTGTAAAAGCCGTCCTTCACCTAGCTTGTTGGGAACACAAAGTTTCTTTTCAGATGCAAACTCCATTCCATACATATATATGGGGAGGTACAAGCTCCAACACGGTTTTACAGTGAAAACTGCAGGAACTTCAAACCGGCACTAGGAAACAGACTGAGAAAGCAGAGAAAAAGTGTCTCCTGCAACCCGTTCCCTTGGTGCTAGATGAACGAACGTCTCTCCACTTGCTCAGTTCTGAGAGATAGGTGTGTGTGAAAGCCGTCCTTCACCTAGCTTGTTGGGAACACAAAGTTTCTTTTCAGTTGCAAACTCCATTCCATACATATATATGGGGAGGTACAAGTTCCAACACGGTTTTACAGTGAAAACTGCAGGAACTTCAAACCGGCACTAGGAAACAGACTGAGAAAGCAGAGAAAAATTGTCCCCTGCAACCCGTTCCCTTGGTGCTAGATGAACGAACGTCTCTCCACTTGCTCAGTTCTGAAGATAGGTGTGTGTGAAAGCCGTCCTTCACCTAGCTTGTTGGGAACACAAAATTTCTTTCAGTTGCAAACTCCATTCCATACATATATATGGGGAGGTAGAAGCTCCAACTCGGTTTTACAGTGAAAACTGCAGGAACTTCAAACCGGCACTAGGAAACAGACTGAGAAAGCAGAGAAAAAGTGTCTCCTGCAACCCGTTCCCTTGGTGCTAGATGAACGAACGTCTCTCCACTTGCTCAGTTCTGAAGATAGGTGTGTGTGAAAGCCGTCCTTCACCTAGCTTGTTGGGAACACAAAGTTTCTTTTCAGTTGCAAACTCCATTCGATACATATATATGGGGAGGTATTAGCTCAAAATCTGTTTTACAGTGAAAACTGCAGGAACTTCAAACCGGCACTAGGAAACAGACTGAGAAAGCAGAGAAAAAGTGTCTCCTGCAACCCGGTCCCTTGGTGCTACATGAACGAACGTCTCTCCACTTGCTCAGTTCTGAGATATAAGTGTGTGTAAAAGCCGTCCTTCACCTAGCTTGTTGGGAACACAAAGTTTCTTTTCAGATGCAAACACCATTCCATACATATATATGGGGAGGTACAAGCTCCAACACGGTTTTACAGTGAAAACTGCAGGAACTTCAAACCGGCACTAGGAAACAGACTGAGAAAGCAGAGAAAAAGTGTCTCCTGCAACCCGTTCCCTTGGTGCTAGATGAACGAACGTCTCTCCACTTGCTCAGTTCTGAGAGATAGGTGTGTGTGAAAGCCGTCCTTCACCTAGCTTGTTGGGAACACAAAGTTTCTTTTCAGTTGCAAACTCCATTCCATACATATATATGGGGAGGTAGAAGCTCCAACTCGGTTTTACAGTGAAAACTGCAGGAAATTCAAACCGGCACTAGGAAACAGACTGAGAAAGCAGAGAAAAAGTGTCTCCTGCAACCCGTTCCCTTGGTGCTAGATGAACGAACGTCTCTCCACTTGCTCAGTTCTGAAGATAGGTGTGTGTGAAAGCCGTCCTTCACCTAGCTTGTTGGGAACACAAAGTTTCTTTTCAGTTGCAAACTCCATTCCATACATATATATGGGGAGGTAGAAGCTCCAACTCGGTTTTACAGTGAAAACTGCAGGAACTTCAAACCGGCACTAGGAAACACACTGAGAAAGCAGAGAAAAAGTGTCTCCTGCAACCCGTTCCCTTGGTGCTAGATGAACGAACGTCTCTCCACTTGCTCAGTTCTGAAGATAGGTGTGTGTGAAAGCCCTCCTTCAACTAGCTTGTTGGGAACACAAAGTTTCTTTTCAGTTGCAAACTCCATTCCATACATATATATGGGGAGGTAGAAGCTCCAACTCGGTTTTACAGTGAAAACTGCAGGAACATCAAACCGGCACTAGGAAACACACTGAGAAAGCAGAGAAAAAGTGTCTCCTGCAACCCGTTCCCTTGGTGCTAGATGAACGAACGTCTCTCCACTTGCTCAGTTCTGAAGATAGGTGTGTGTGAAAGCCGTCCTTCACCTAGCTTGTTGGGAACACAAAGTTTCTTTTCAGTTGCAAACTCCATTCCATACATATATATGGGGAGGTAGAAGCTCCAAATCGGTTTTACAGTGAAAACTGCAGGAACTTCAAACCGGCACTAGGAAACAGACTGAGAAAGCAGAGAAAAAGTGTCTCCTGCAACCCGTTCCCTTGGTGCTAGATGAACGAACGTCTCTCCACTTGCTCAGTTCTGAGAGATAGGTGTGTGTGAAAGCCGTACTTCACCTAGCTTGTTGGGAACACAAAGTTTCTTTTCAGTTGCAAACTCCATTCCATACATATATATGGGGAGGTACTAGCTCAAAATCTCTTTTACAGTGAAAACTGCAGGAACTTCAAACCGGCACTAGGAAACAGACTGAGAAAGCAGAGAAAAAGTGTCTCCTGCAAACCGGTCCCTTGGTGCTACATGAACGAACGTCTCTCCACTTGCTCAGTTCTGAGAGATAAGTGTGTGTGAAAGCCGTCCTTCACCTAGCTTGTTGGGAACACAAAGTTTCTTTTCAGTTGCAAACTCCATTCCATACATATATATGGGGAGGTACTAGATCAAACTCGGTTTTACAGTGAAAACTGCAGGAACTTCAAACCGGCACTAGGAAACAGACTGAGAAAGCAGAGAAAAAGTGTCTCCTGCAACCCGGTCCCTTGGTGCTACATGAACGAACGTCTCTCCTCTTGCTCAGTTCTGAGATATAAGTGTGTGTAAAAGCCGCACTTCACCTAGCTTGTTGGGAACACAAAGTTTCTTTTCAATTGCAAACTCCATTCCATACATATATATGGGGAGGTACAAGCTCCAACACGGTTTTACAGTGAAAACTGCAGGAAATTCAAACCGGCACTAGTAAACAGACTGAGAAAGCAGAGAAAAATTGTCTCCTGCAACCCGTTCCCTTGGTGCTAGATGAACGAACGTCTCTCCACTTGCTCAGTTCTGAAGATAGGTGTGTGTGAAAGCCGTCCTTCACCTAGCTTGTTGGGAACACAAAGTTTCTTTTCAGTTGCAAACTCCATTCCATACATATATATGGGGAGGTAGAAGCTCCAACTCGGTTTTACAGTGAAAACTGCAGGAACTTCAAACCGGCACTAGGAAACACACTGAGAAAGCAGAGAAAAAGTGTCTCCTGCAACCCGTTCCCTTGGTGCTAGATGAACGAACGTCTCTCCACTTGCTCAGTTCTGAAGTTAGGTGTGTGTGAAAGCCGTCCTTCACCTATCTTGTTGGGAACACAAAGTTTCTTTTCAGTTGCAAACTCCATTCCAAACATATATATGGGGAGGTAGAAGCTCCAACTCGGTTTTACAGTGAAAACTGCAGGAACTTCAAACCGGCACTAGGAAACAGACTGAGAAAGCAGAGAAAAAGTGTCTCCTGCAACCCGTTCCCTTGGTGCTAGATGAACGAACATCTCTCCACTTGCTCAGTTCTGAGAGATAAGTGTGTGTGAAAGCCGTCCTTCACCTAGCTTGTTGGGAACACAAAGTTTCTTTTCAGTTGCAAACTCCATTCATACATATATATGGGGAGGTAGAAGCTCCAACACGGTTTTACAGTGAAAACTGCAGGAACTTCAAACCGGCACTAGGAAACAGACTGAGAAAGCAGAGAAAAAGTGTCTCCTGCAACCCGGTCCCTTGGTGCTACATGAACGAACGTCTCTCCACTTGCTCAGTTCTGAGATATAAGTGTGTGTAAAAGCCGCCCTTCACCTAGCTTGTTGGGAACACAAAGTTTCTTTTCAATTGCAAACTCCATTCCATACATATATATGGGGAGGTACAAGCTCCAACACGGTTTTACAGTGAAAACTGCAGGAAATTCAAACCGGCACTAGTAAACAGACTGAGAAAGCAGAGAAAAAGTGTCTCCTGCAACCCGTTCCCTTGGTGCTAGATGAACGAACGTCTCTCCACTTGCTCAGTTCTGAAGATAGGTGTGTGTGAAAGCCGTCCTTCACCTAGCTTGTTGGGAACACAAAGTTTCTTTTCAGTTGCAAACTCCATTCCATACATATATATGGGGAGGTAGAAGCTCCAACTCGGTTTTACAGTGAAAACTGCAGGAACTTCAAACCGGCACTAGGAAACAGACTGAGAAAGCAGAGAAAAAGTGTCTCCTGCAACCCGTTCCCTTGGTGCTAGATGAACGAACGTCTCTCCACTTGCTCAGTTCTGAAGTTAGGTGTGTGTGAAAGCCGTCCTTCACCTAGCTTGTTGGGAACACAAAGTTTCTTTTCAGTTGCAAACTCCATTCCAAACATATATATGGGGAGGTAGAAGCTCCAACTCGGTTTTACAGTGAAAACTGCAGGAACTTCAAACCGGCACTAGGAAACAGACTGAGAAAGCAGAGAAAAAGTGTCTCCTGCAACCCGTTCCCTTGGTGCTAGATGAACGAACATCTCTCCACTTGCTCAGTTCTGAGAGATAAGTGTGGGTGAAAGCCGTCCTTCACCTAGCTTGTTGGGAACACAAAGTTTCTTTTCAGTTGCAAACTCCATTCATACATATATATGGGGAGGTAGAAGCTCCAACACGGTTTTACAGTGAAAACTGCAGGAACTTCAAACCGGCACTAGGAAACAGACTGAGAAAGCAGAGAAAAAGTGTCTCCTGCAACCCGGTCCCTTGGTGCTAGATGAACGAACGTCTCTCCACTTGCTCATTTCTGAGAGAAAAGTGTGTGTGAAAGCCGTCCTTCAACTAGCTTGTTGGGAACACAAAGTTTCTTTTCAGTTGCAAACTCCATTCCATACATATATATGGGGAGTTACTAGCTCCAACTCGGTATTACAGTGAAAACTGCAGGAACTTCAAACCGGCACTAGGAAACAGACTGAGAAAGCAGAGAAAAAGTGTCTCCTGCAACCCGTTCCCTTGGTGCTAGATGAACGAACGTCTCTCCACTTGCTCAGTTCTGAGAGATAGGTGTGTGTGAAAGCCGTCCTTCACCTAGCTTGTTGGGAACACAAAGTTTCTTTTCAGTTGCAAACTCCATTCCATACATATATATGGGGAGGTAGAAGCTCCAACACGGTTTTACAGTGAAAACTGCAGGAAATTCAAACCGGCACTAGGAAACAGACTGAGAAAGCAGAGAAAAAGTGTCTCCTGCAACCCGGTCCCTTTGTGCTACATGAACTAACGTCTCTCCACTTGCTCAGTTCTGAGATATAAGTGTGTGTAAAAGCCGTACTTCACCTTGCTTGTTGGGAACACAAAGTTTCTTTTCAATAGCAAACTCCATTTCATACATATATATTGGGAGGTACAAGCTCCAACACGGTTTTACAGTGAAAACTGCAGGAACTTCAAACCGGCACTAGGAAACAGACTGAGAAAGCAGAGAAAAAGTGTCTCCTGCAACCCGTTCCCTTGGTGCTAGATGAACGAACGTCTCTCCACTTGCTCAGTTCTGAAGATAGGTGTGTGTGAAAGCCGTCCTTCACCTAGCTTGTTGGGAACACAAAGTTTCTTTTCAGTTGCAAACTCCATTCCATACATATATATGGGGAGGTAGAAGCTCCAACTCGGTTTTACAGTGAAAACTGCAGGAACTTCAAACCGGCACTAGGAAACAGACTGAGAAAGCAGAGAAAAAGTGTCTCCTGCAACCCGTTCCCTTGGTGCTAGATGAACGAACGTCTCTCCACTTGCTCAGTTCTGAAGATAGGTGTGTGTGAAAGCCGTCCTTCACCTAGCTTGTTGGGAACACAAAGTTTCTTTTCAGTTGCAAACTCCATTCCATACATATATATGGGGAGGTAGAAGCTCCAACTCGGTTTTACAGTGAAAACTGCAGGAACTTCAAACCGGCACTAGGAAACAGACTGAGAAAGCAGAGAAAAAGTGTCTCCTGCAACCCGGTCCCTTTGTGCTACATGAACTAACGTCTCTCCACTTGCTCAGTTCTGAGATATAAGTGTGTGTAAAAGCCGTACTTCACCTTGCTTGTTGGGAACACAAAGTTTCTTTTCAATAGCAAACTCCATTTCATACATATATATTGGGAGGTACAAGCTCCAACACGGTTTTACAGTGAAAACTGCAGGAACTTCAAACCGGCACTAGGAAACAGACTGAGAAAGCAGAGAAAAAGTGTCTCCTGCAACCCGTTCCCTTGGTGCTAGATGAACGAACGTCTCTCCACTTGCTCAGTTCTGAAGATAGGTGTGTGTGAAAGCCGTCCTTCACCTAGCTTGTTGGGAACACAAAGTTTCTTTTCAGTTGCAAACTCCATTCCATACATATATATGGGGAGGTAGAAGCTCCAACTCGGTTTTACAGTGAAAACTGCAGGAACTTCAAACCGGCACTAGGAAACAGACTGAGAAAGCAGAGAAAAAGTGTCTCCTGCAACCCGTTCCCTTGGTGCTAGATGAACGAACGTCTCTCCACTTGCTCAGTTCTGAAGATAGGTGTGTGTGAAAGCCGTCCTTCACCTAGCTTGTTGGGAACACAAAGTTTCTTTTCAGTTGCAAACTCCATTCCATACATATATATGGGGAGGTAGAAGCTCCAACTCGGTTTTACAGTGAAAACTGCAGGAACTTCAAACCGGCACTAGGAAACAGACTGAGAAAGCAGAGAAAAAGTGTCTCCTGCAACCCGTTCCCTTGGTGCTAGATGAACGAACGTCTCTCCACTTGCTCAGTTCTGAGATATAAGTGTGTGTAAAAGCCGTCCTTCACATTGCTTGTTGGGAACACAAAGTTCTTTTCAATTGCAAACTCCATTCCATACATATATATTGGGAGGTACAAGCTCCAACACGGTTTTACAGTGAAAACTGCAGGAACTTCAAACCGGCACTAGGAAACAGACTGAGAAAGCAGAGAAAAAGTGTCTCCTGCAACCCGTTCCCTTGGTGCTAGATGAACGAACGTCTCTCCACTTGCTCAGTTCTGAGAGATAAGTGTGTGTGAAAGCCGTCCTTCACCTAGCTTGTTGGGAACACAAAGTTTCTTTTCAGTTGCAAACTCCATTCCATACATATATATGGGGAGGTAGAAGCTCCAACTCGATTTTACAGTGAAAACTGCAGGAACTTCAAACCGGCACTAGGAAACACACTGAGAAAGCAGAGAAAAAGTGTCTCCTGCAACCCGTTCCCTTGGTGCTAGATGAACGAACGTCTCTCCACTTGCTCAGTTCTGAAGATAGGTGTGTGTGAAAGCCGTCCTTCACCTAGCTTGTTGGGAACACAAAGTTTCTTTTCAGTTGCAAACTCCATTCCATACATATATATGGGGAGGTAGAAGCTCCAACT
Organism: Camelus bactrianus; assembly: GCF_048773025.1. Classification (NCBI taxonomy): domain Eukaryota; kingdom Metazoa; phylum Chordata; class Mammalia; order Artiodactyla; family Camelidae; genus Camelus; species Camelus bactrianus. The sequence goes on along the minus strand of NC_133539.1, from coordinate 134,691,293 downwards.
CGGTTTTACAGTTAAAACTGCAGGAACTTCAAACCGGCACTAGGAAACAGACTGAGAAAGCAGAGAAAAAGTGTCTCCTGCAACCCGTTCCCTTGGTGCTAGATGAACGAACGTCTCTCCACTTGCTAAGTTCTGAGAGATAAGTGTGGGTGAAAGCCGTCCTTCAACTAGCTTGTTGGGAACACAAAGTTTCTTTTCAGTTTCAAACTCCATTCCATACATATATATGGGGAGGTAGAAGCTCCAACACGGTTTTACAGTGAAACTGCAGGAACTTCAAACTGGCACTACGAAACAGACTGAGAAAGCAGAGAAAAAATGTCTCCTGCAACCCGTTCCCTTGGTGCTAGATGAACGAACGTCTCTCCACTTTCTCAGTTCTGAGAGAAAAGTGTGTGTGAAAGCCGTCCTTCAACTAGCTTGTTGGGAACACAAAGTTTCTTTTCAGTTGCAAACTCCATTCCATACATATAAATGGGGAGTTACTAGCTCCAACTCGGGTTTACAGTGAAAACTGCAGGAACTTCAAACCGGCACTAGGAAACACACTGAGAAAGCAGAGAAAAAGTGTCTCCTGCAACCCGGTCCCTTGTTGCTAGATGAACGAACGTCTCTCCACTTGCTCAGTTCTGAGAGATAAGTGTGTGTGAAAGCCGTCCTTCACCTAGCTTGTTGGGAACACAAAGTTTCTTTTCAGTTGCAAACTCCATTCCATACATATATATGGGGAGGTAGAATCTCCAACTCGGTTTTACAGTGAAAACTGCAGGAACTTCAAACCGGCACTAGGAAACAGACTGAGAAAGCAAAGAAAAAGTGTCTCCTGCAACCCGTTCCCTTGGTGCTAGATGAACGAACGTCTCTCCACTTGCTCAGTTCTGAGAGATAAGTGTGGGTGAAAGCCGTCCTTCACCTAGCTTGTTGGGAACACAAAGTTTCTTTTCAGTTGCAAACTCCATTCCATACATATATATGGGGAGGTAGAAGCTTCAACTCGGTTTTACAGTGAAAACTGCAGGAACTTCATACTGGCAATAGGAAACAGACTGAGAAAGCAGAGAAAAAGTGTCTCCTGCAACCCGTTCCCTTGGTGCTAGATGAACGAACGTCTCTCCACTTGCTCAGTTCTGAGGGAAAAGTGTGTGTGAAAGCCGTCCTTCAACAAGCTTGTTGGGAACACAAAGTATCTTTTCAGTTGCAAACTCCATTCCATATATTTATATATGGGGAGTTACTAGCTCCAACTCGGTTTTACAGTGAAAATTGCAGGAACTTCAAACCGGCACTAGGAAAAAACTGAGAAAGCAGAGAAAAAGTGTCTCCTGCAACCCGGTCCCTTGGTGCTACATGAACGAACGTCTCTCCACTTGCTCAGTTCTGAGATATAAGTGTGTGTGAAAGCCGTCCTTCACCTAGCTTGTTGGGAACACAAAGTTTCTTTTCAGTTGCAAACTCCATTCCATATATATATATGGGGAGGTACAAGCTCCAACACGATTTTACAGTGAAAACTGCAGGAACTTCAAACCGGCACTAGGAAACAGACTGAGAAAGCAGAGAAAAAGTGTGTCCTGCAACCCGTTCCCTTGGTGCTAGATGAACGAACGTCTCTCCACTTGCTCATTTCTGAGAGAAGGTGTGTGTGAAAGCCGTCCTTCACCTAGATTGTTGGGAACACAAAGTTTCTTTTCAGTTGCAAACTCCATTCCATACATATATATGGGGAGGTACAAGCTCCAACACGGTTTTACAGTGAAAACTGCAGGAACTTCAAACCGGCACTAGGAAACAGACTGAGAAAGCAGAGAAAAAGTGTCTCCTGCAACCCGTTCCCTTGGTGCTAGATGAACGAACGTCTCTCCACTTGCTCAGTTCTGAAGATAGGTGTGTGTGAAAGCCGTACTTCACCTAGCTTGTTGGGAACACAAAGTTTCTTTTCAGTTGCAAACACCATTCCATACATATATATGGGGAGGTAGAAGCTCCAAATCGGTTTTACAGTGAAAACTGCAGGAACTTCAAACCGGCACTAGGAAACAGACTGAGAAAGCAGAGAAAAAGTGTCTCCTGCAACCCGTTCCCTTGGTGCTACATGAACGAACGTCTCTCCACTTGCTCAGTTCTGAGATATAAGTGTGTGTGAAAGCCGTCCTTCACCTAGCATGTTGGGAACACAAAGTTTCTTTTCAGTTGCAAACTCCATTCCATACATATATATGGGGAGGTACAAGCTCCAACACGGTTTTACAGTGAAAACTGCAGGAACTTCAAACCGGCACTAGGAAACAGACTGAGAAAGCAGAGAAAAATGTCTCCTGCAACCCGTTCCCTTGGTGCTAGATGAACGAACGTCTCTCCACTTGCTCAGTTCTGAGGGATAGGTGTGTGTGAAAGCCGTCCTTCACCTAGATTGTTGGGAACACAAAGTTTCTTTTCAGTTGCAAACTCCATTTAATACATATATATGGGGAGGTACAAGCTCCAACACGGTTTTACAGTGAAAACTGCAGGAACTTCAAACCGGCACTAGGAAACAGACTGAGAAAGCAGAGAAAAAGTGTCTCCTGCAACCCGTTCCCTTGGTGCTAGATGAACGAACGTCTCTCCACTTGCTCAGTTCTGAGAGATAGGTGTGTGTGAAAGCCGTCCTTCACCTAGCTTGTTGGGAACACAAAGTTTCTTTTAAGTTGCAAACTCCATTCCATACATATATATGGGGAGGTACTAGATCTAACTCGGTTTTACAGTGAAAACTGCAGGAACTTCAAACCGGCACTAGGAAACAGACTGAGAAAGCAGAGAAAAAGTGTCTCCTACAACCCGTTCCCTTTGTGCTAGATGAACGAACGTCTCTCCACTTGCTCAGTTCTGAGAGATAGGTGTGTGTGAAAGCCGTCCTTCACCTAGCTTGTTGGGAACACAAAGTTTCTTTTCAGTTGCAAACTCCATTCCATACATATATATGGGTAGGTAGAAGCTCCAACTCGGTTTTACAGTGAAAACTGCAGGAACTTCAAACCGGCACTATGAAACAGACTGAGAAAGCAGAGAAAAATGTCTCCTGCAACCCGTTCCCTTGGTGCTAGATGAACGAACATCTCTCCACTTGCTCAGTTCTGAAGATAGGTGTGTGTGAAAGCCGTCCTTCACCTTGCTTGTTGGGAACACAAAGTTTCTTTTCAGTTGCAAACTCCATTCCATACATATATATGGGGAGGTAGAAGCTCCAAATCGGTTTTACAGTGAAAACTGCAGGAACTTCAAACCGGCACTAGGAAACAGACTGAGAAAGCAGAGAAAAAGTGTCTCCTGCAACCCGTTCCCTTGGTGCTAGATGAACGAACGTCTCTCCACTTGCTCAGTTCTGAGAGATAGGTGTGTGTGAAAGCCGTCCTTCACCTAGCTTGTTGGGAACACAAAGTTTCTTTTCAGTTGCAAACTCCATTCCAAACACATATATGGGGAGGTACTAGCTCAAAATCTGTTTTACAGTGAAAACTGCAGAAACTTCAAACCGGAACTAGGAAACAGAATGAGAAAGCAGAGAAAAAGTGTCTCCTGCAACCAGTTCCCTTGGTGCTACATGAACGGACGTCTCTCCACTTGCTCAGTTCTGAGATATAAGTGTGTGTGAAAGCCGTCCTTCACCTAGCTTGTTGGGAACACAAAGTTTCTTTTCATTTGCAAACTCCATTCCATACATATATATGGGGAGGTACAAGCTCCAACACGGTTTTACAGTGAAAACTGCAGGAACTTCAAACCGGCACTAGGAAACAGACTGAGAAAGCAGAGAAAAAGTGTCTCCTGCAACCCGTTCCCTTGGTGCTAGATGAACGAACGTCTCTCCACTTGCTCATTTCTGAGAGATAGGTGTGTGTGAAAGCCGTCCTTCACCTAGATTGTTGGGAACACAAAGTTTCTTTTCAGTTGCAAACTCCATTCCATACATATATATGGGGAGGTACAAGCTCCAACACGGTTTTACAGTGAAAACTGCAGGAACATCAAACCGGCACTAGGAAACAGACTGAGAAAGCAGAGAAAAAGTGTCTCCTGCAACCCGTTCCCTTGGTGCTAGATGAACGAACGTCTCTCCACTTGCTCAGTTCTGAAGATAGGTGTGTGTGAAAGCCGTCCTTCAGCTAGCTTGTTGGGAACACAAAGTTTCTTTTCAGTTGCAAACTCCATTCCATACATATATATGGGGAGGTAGAAGCTCCAACTCGGTTTTACAGTGAAAACTGCAGGAACTTCAAACCGGCACTAGGAAACAGACTGAGAAAGCAGAGAAAAAGTGTCTCCTGCAACCCGTTCCCTTGGTGCTAGATGAACGAACGTCTCTCCACTTGCTCAGTTCTGAAGATAGGTGTGTGTGAAAGCCGTCCTTCACCTAGCTTGTTGGGAACACAAAGTTTCTTTTCAGTTGCAAACTCCATTCCATACATATATATGGGGAGGTAGAAGATCCAACTCGATTTTACAGTGAAAACTGCAGGAACTTCAAACCGGCACTATGAAACAGACTGAGAAAGCAGAGAAAAAGTGTCTCCTGCAACCCGTTCCCTTGGTGCTAGATGAACGAACGTCTCTCCACTTGCTCAGTTCTGAAGATAGGTGTGTGTGAAAGCCGTCCTTCACCTAGCTTGTTGGGAACACAAAGTTTCTTTTCAGTTGCAAACTCCATTCCATACATATATATGGGGAGGTACCAGCTCAAAATCTGTTTTACAGTGAAAACTGCAGGAACTTCAAACCGGAACTAGGAAACAGACTGAGAAAGCAGAGAAAAAGTGTCTCCTGCAACCCGGTCCCTTGGTGCTACATGAACGAACGTCTCTCCACTTGCTCAGTTCTGAGATATAAGTGTGTGTAAAAGCCGTCCTTCACCTAGCTTGTGGGGAACACAAAGTTTCTTTTCAGTTGCAAACTATATTCCATACATATATATGGGGAGGTACTAGCTCAAAATCTTTTTTACAGTGAAAACTGCAGGAACTTCAAACCGGCACTAGGAAACAGACTGAGAAAGCAGAGAAAAAGTGTCTCCTGCAACCCGGTCCCTTGGTGCTACATGAACGAACGTCTCTCCACTTGCTCAGTTCTGAAATTTAATTGTGTGTAAAAGCCGTCCTTCACCTAGCTTGTTGGGAAAACAAAGTTTCTTTTCAGTTGCAAAATCCATTCCATACATATATATGGGGAGGTACAAGCTCCAACACGGTTTTACAGTGAAAACTGCAGGAACTTCAAACCGGCACTAGGAAACAGACTGAGAAAGCAGAGAAAAAGTGTCTCCTGCAACCCGTTCCCTTGGTGCTAGATGAACGAACGTGTCTCCACTTGCTCAGTTCTGAAGATAGGTGTGTGTGAAAGCCGTCCTTCACCTAGCATGTTGGGAACACAAAGTTTCTTTTCAGTTGCAAACCCCATTCCATACATATATATGGGGAGGTAGAAGCTCCAACTCGATTTTACATTGAAAACTGCAGGAACTTCAAACCGGCACTAGGAAACACACTGAGAAAGCAGAGAAAAAGTGTCTCCTGCAAACCGTTCCCTTGGTGCTAGATGAACGAACGTCTCTCCACTTGCTCAGTTCTGAAGATAGGTGTGTGTGAAAGCCGTCCTTCACCTAGCTTGTTGGGAACACAAAGGTTCTTTTCAGTTGCAAACTCCATTCCATACATATATATGGGGAGGTAGAAGCTCCAACTCGGTTTTACAGTGAAAACTTCAGGAACTTCAAACCGGCACTAGGAAACAGACTGAGAAAGCAGAGAAAAAGTGTCTCCTGCAACCCGTTCCCTTGGTGCTAGATGAACGAACGTCTCTCCACTTGCTCAGTTCTGAGAGATAGGTGTGTGTGAAAGCCGTACTTCACCTAGCTTGTTGGGAACACAAAGTTTCTTTTCAGTTGCAAACTCCATTCCATACATATATATGGGGAGGTACTAGCTCAAAATCTGTTTTACAGTGAAAACTGCAGGAACTTCAAACCGGCACTAGGAAACAGACTGAGAAAGCAGAGAAATAGTGTCTCCTGCAACCAGTTCCCTTGGTGCTAGATGAACGAACGTCTCTCCACTTGCTCAGTTCTGAGAGATAAGTGTGTGTGAAAGCCGTCCTTCACCTAGCTTGTTGGGAACACAAAGTTTCTTTTCAGTTGCAAACTCCTTTCCATACATATATATGGGGTGGTACTAGCTCAAAATCTGTTTTACAGTGAAAACTGCAGGAACTTCAAACCGGCAATAGGAAACAGACTGAGAAAGCAGAGGAAAAGATTCTCCTGCCTCCCGGTCCCTTGATGCTAGATGAACGAACGTCTCTCCACTTGCTCAGTTCTGAGAGATAAGTGTGTGTGAAAGCCGTCCTTCACCTAGCTTGTTGGGAACACAAAGTTTCTTTTCAGTTGCAAACTCCATTCCATACATATATATGGGGAGGTACTAGATCAAACTCGGTTTTACAGTGAAAACTGCAGGAACTTCAAACCGGCACTAGGAAACAGACTGAGAAAGCAGAGAAAAAGTGTCTCCTGCAACCCGTTCCCTTGGTGCTAGATGAACGAACGTCTCTCCACTTGCTCAGTTCTGAGAGATAGGTGTGTTTGAAAGCCGTCCTTCACCTAGCTTGTTGGGAACACAAAGTTTCTTTTCAGTTGCAAACTCCATTCCATACATATATATGGGGAGGTACTAGATCAAACTCGGTTTTACAGTGAAAACTGCAGGAACTTCAAACCGGCACTAGGAAACAGAATGAGAAAGCAGAGAAAAAGTGTCTCCTTCAACCCGGTCCCTTGGTGCTACATGAACGAACGTCTCTCCACTTGCTCAGTTCTGAGATATAAGTGTGTGTAAAAGCCGTCCTTCATATAGCTTGTTGGGAACACAAAGTTTCTTTTCAATTGCAAACTCCATTCCATACATATATATGGGGAGGTACAAGCTCCAACACGGTTTTTCAGTGAAAACTGCAGGAACTTCAAACCGTCACTAGGAAACAGACTGAGAAAGCAGAGAAAAAGTGTCTCCTGCAACCCTTTCCCTTGGTGCTAGATGAACGAACGTCTCTCCACTTGCTCAGTTCTGAGAGATAGGTGTGTGTGAAAGCCGTCCTTCACCTAGCTTGTTGGGAACACAAAGTTTCTTTTCAGTTGCAAACTCCATTCCATACATATATATGGGGAGGTAGAAGCTCCAACTCGGTTTTACAGTGAAAACTGCAGAAAATTCAAATCGGCACTAGGAAACAGACTGAGAAAGCAGAGAAAAAGTGTCTCCTGCAACCCGTTCCCTTGGTGCTAGATGAACGAACGTCTCTCCACTTGCTCAGTTCTGAAGATAGGTGTGTGTGAAAGCCGTCCTTCACCTAGCTTGTTGGGAACACAAAGTTTCTTTTCAGTTGCAAACTCCATTCCATACATATATATGGGGAGGTAGAAGCTCCAACTCGGTTTTACAGTGAAAACTGCAGGAACTTCAAACCGGCACTAGGAAACACACTGAGAAAGCAGAGAAAAATTGTCTCCTGCAACCCGTTCCCTTGGTGCTAGATGAACGAACGTCTCTCCACTTGCTCAGTTCTGAAGATAGGTGTGTGTGAAAGCCGTCCTTCACCTAGCTTGTTGGGAACACAAAGTTTCTTTTCAGTTGCAAACTCCATTCCATATATATATATGGGGAGGTACAAGCTCCAACTCGGTTTTACAGTGAAAACTGCAGGAACTTCAAACCGGCACTAGGAAACAGACTGAGAAAGCAGAGAAAAAGTGTCTCCTGCAACCCGTTCCCTTGGTGCTAGATGAACGAACGTCTCTCCACTTGCTCAGTTCTGAGAGATAGGTGTGTGTGAAAGCCGTCCTTCACCTAGCTTGTTGGGAACACAAAGTTTCTTTTCAGTTGCAAACTCCATTCCATACATATATATGGGGAGGTAGAAGCTCCAACTCGGTTTTACACTGAAAACTGCAGGAAATTCAAACCGGCACTAGGAAACAGACTGAGAAAGCAGAGAAAAAGTGTCTCCTGCAACCCGTTCCCTTGGTGCTAGATGAACGAACGTCTCTCCACTTGCTCAGTTCTGAAGATAGGTGTGTGTGAAAGCCGTCCTTCACCTAGCTTGTTGGGAACACAAAGTTTCTTTTCAGTTGCAAACTCCATTCCATACATATATATGGGGAGGTAGAAGCTCCAACTCGTTTTTACAGTGAAAACTGCAGGAACTTCAAACCGGCACTAGGAAACACACTGAGAAAGCAGAGAAAAAGTGTCTCCTGCAACCCGTTCCCTTGGTGCTAGATGAACGAACGTCTCTCCACTTGCTCAGTTCTGAAGATAGGTGTGTGTGAAAGCCGTCATTCACCTAGCTTGTTGGGAACACAAAGTTTCTTTTCAGTTGCAAACTCCATTCCATACATATATATGGGGAGGTAGAAGCTCCAACACGGTTTTACAGTGAAAACTGCAGGAACTTTAAACCGGCACTAGGAAACACACTGAGAAAGCAGAGAAAAAGTGTCTCCTGCAACCCGTTCCCTTGGTGCTAGATGAACGAACGTCTCTCCACTTGCTCACTTCTGAAGATATGTGTGTGTGAAAGCCGTCCTTCACCTAGCTTGTTGGGAACACAAAGTTTCTTTTCAGTTGCAAACTCCATTCCATACATATATATGGGGAGGTACTAGCTCCAACTCGGTTTTACAGTGAAAACTGCAGAAAATTCAAACCGGCAGTAGGAAACAGACTGAGAAAGCAGAGAAAAAGTGTCTCCTGCAACACGTTCCCTTGGTGCTAGATGAACGAACGTCTCTCCACTTGCTCAGTTCTGACAGATAAGTGTGGGTGAAAGCCGTCCTTCACCTAGCTTGTTGGGAACACAAAGTTTCTTTTCAGTCGCAAACTCCATTCCATACATATATATGGGGAGGTAGAAGCTCCAACACGGTTTTACAGTGAAAACTGCAGGAACTTCCAACTGGCACTAGGAAACAGACTGAGAAAGCAGAGAAAAAGTGTCTCCTGCAACCCGTTCCCTTGGTGCTAGATGAACGAACGTCTCTCCACTTGCTCAGTTCCGAGAGATAAGTGTGTGTGAAAGCCGTCCTTCACCTAGCTTGTTGGGAACACAAAGTTTCTTTTCAGTTGCAAACTCCATTCCATACATATATTTGGGGATGTAGAAGCTCCAAGTCGATTTTACAGTGAAAACTGCAGGAACTTCAAACCGGCACTAGGAAACAGACTGAGAAAGCAGAGAAAAAGTGTCTCCTGCAACCCGTTCCCTTGGTGCTAGATGAACGAACGTCTCTCCACTTGCTCAGTTCTGAGAGATAGGTGTGTGTGAAAGCCGTCCTTCACCTAGCTTGTTGGGAACACAAAGTTTCTTTTCAGTTGCAAACTCCATTCCATACATATATATGGGGAGGTAGAAGCTCCAACTCGGTTTTACAGTGAAAACTGCAGGAAATTCAAACCGGCACTAGGAAACAGACTGAGAAAGCAGAGAAAAAGTGTCTCCTGCAACCCTTTCCCTTGGTGCTAGATGAACGAACGTCTCTCCACTTGCTCAGTTCTGAAGATAGGTGTGTGTGAAAGCCGTCCTTCACCTAGCTTGTTGGGAACACAAAGTTTCTTTTCAGTTGCAAACTCCATTCCATACATATATATGGGGGAGTAGAGGCTCCAACATGATTTTACAGTGAAAACTGCAGGAACTTCAAACCGGCACTAGGAAACACACTGAGAAAGCAGAGAAAAAGTGTCTCCTGCAACCCGTTCCCTTGGTGCTAGATGAACGAACGTCTCTCCACTTGCTCAGTTCTGAAGAGAGGTGTGTGTGAAACCCGTCCTTCACATAGCTTGTTGGGAACACAAAGTTTCTTTTCAGTTGCAAACTCCATTCCATACATATATATGGGGAGGTACAAGCTCCAACTCGGTTTTACAGTGAACAGTGCAGGAACTTCAAACCGGCACTAGGAAACAGACTGAGAAAGCAGAGAAAAAGTGTCTCCTGCAACCCGTTCCCTTGGTGCTAGATGAACGAACATCTCTCCACTTGCTCAGTTCTGAGAGTTAAGTGTGGGTGAAAGCCGTCCTTCACCTAGCTTGTTGGGAACACAAAGTTTCTTTTCAGTTGCAAACTCCATTCCATACATATATAAGGGGAGGTAGAAGCTCCAACTCGGTTTTACAGTGAAAACTGCAGGAACTTCAAACAGGCACTAGGAAACAGACTGAGAAAGCAGAGAAAAATTGTCTCCTGCAACCCGTTCCCTTGGTGCTAGATGAACGAAGGTCTCTCCACTTGCTCAGTTCTGAGAGAAAAGTGTGTGTGAAAGCCGTCCTTCAACTAGCTTGTTGGGAACACAAAGTTTCTTTTCAGTTGCAAACTCCATTCCATACATATATATGGGGAGTTACTAGCTCCAACTCGGTTTTACAGTGAAAACTGCAGGAACTTCAAACCGGCACTAGGAAACAGACTGAGAAAGCAGAGAAAAAGTGTCTCCTGCAACCCGTTCCCTTGGTGCTAGATGAACGAACGTCTCTCCACTTGCTCAGTTCTGAGAGATAGGTGTGTGTGAAAGCCGTCCTTCACCTAGCTTGTTGGGAACACAAAGTTTCTTTTCAGTTGCAAACTCCATTCCATACATATATATGGGGAGGTACTAGATCAAACTCGATTTTACAGTGAAAACTGCAGGAACTTCAAACCGGCACTAGGAAACAGACTGAGAAAGCAGAGAAAAAGTGTCTCCTGCAACCCGGTCCCTTGGTGCTACATGAACTAACGTCTCTCCACTTGCTCAGTTCTGACAGATAATTGTGGGTGAAAGCCGTCCTTCACCTAGCTTGTTGGGAACACAAAGTTTCTTTTCAGTTGCAAACTCCATTCCAAACATATATATGGGGAGGTAGAAGCTCCAACTCGGTTTTACAGTGAAAACTGCAGGAACTTTAACCCGGCACTAGGAAACACACTGAGAAAGCAGAGAAAAAGTGTCTCCTGCAACCCGTTCCCTTGGTGCTAGATGAACGAACGTCTCTCCACTTGCTCAGTTCTGAGAGATAAGTGTGGGTGAAAGCCGTCCTTCACCTAGCTTGTTGGGAACACAAAGTTTCTTTTCAGTTGCAAACTCCATTCCATACATATATATGGGGAGGTAGAAGCTCCAACACGGTTTTAAAGTGAAAACTGCAGGAACTTCAAACTGGCACTAGGAAACAGACTGAGAAAGCAGAGAAAAAGTGTCTCCTGCAAACCGTTCCCTTGGTGCTAGATGAACGAACGTCTCTCCACTTGCTCAGTTCCGAGAGATAAGTGTATGTGAAAGCCGTCCTTCACCTAGCTTGTTGGGAACACAAAGTTTCTTTTCAGTTGCAAACTCCATTCCATACATTTATATGGGGAGGTAGAAGCTCCAAGTCGATTTTACAGTGAAAACTGCAGGAACTTCAAACCGGCACTAGGAAACAGACTGAGAAAGCAGAGAAAAAGTGTCTCCTGCAAACCGTTCCCTTTGTGCTAGATGAACGAACGTCTCTCCACTTGCTCAGTTCTGAGAGATAGGTGTGTGTGAAAGCCGTCCTTCACCTAGCTTGTTGGGAACACAAAGTTTCTTTTCAGTTGCAAACTCCATTCCATACATATATATGGGGAGGTAGAAGCTCCAACTCGGTTTTACAGTGAAAACTGCAGGAAATTCAAACCGGCACTAGGAAACAGACTGAGAAAGCAGAGAAAAAGTGTCTCCTGCAACCCGTTCCCTTGGTGCTAGATGAACGAACGTCTCTCCACTTGCTCAGTTCTGAAGATAGGTGTGTGTGAAAGCCGTCCTTCAACTAGCTTGTTGGGAACACAAAGATTCTTTTCAGTTGCAAACTCCATTCCATACATATATATGGGGAGGTAGAAGCTCCAACTCGATTTTACAGTGAAAACTGCAGGAACTTCAAACCGGCACTAGGAAACACACTGAGAAAGCAGAGAAAAAGTGTCTCCTGCAACCCGTTCCCTTGGTGCTAGATGAACGAACGTCTCTCCACTTGCTCAGTTCTGAAGAGAGGTGTGTGTGAAAGCCGTCCTTCACATAGCTTGTTGGGAACACAAAGTTTCTTTTCAGTTGCAAACTCCATTCCAAACATATATATGGGGAGGTAGAAGCTCCAACTCGGTTTTACAGTGAAAACTGCAGGAACTTCAAACCGGCACTAGGAAACAGACTGAGAAAGCAGAGAAAAAGTGTCTCCTGCAACCCGTTCCCTTGGTGCTAGATGAACGAACATCTCTCCACTTGCTCAGTTCTGAGAGATAAGTGTGGGTGAAAGCCGTCCTTCACCTAGCTTGTTGGGAACACAAAGTTTCTTTTCAGTTGCAAACTCCATTCCATACATATATAAGGGGAGGTAGAAGCTCCAACTCGGTTTTACCGTGAAAACTGCAGGAACTTCAAACCGGCACTAGGAAACAGACTGAGAAAGCAGAGAAAAATTGTCTCCTGCAACCCGTTCCCTTGCTGCTAGATGAACGAACGTCTCTCCACTTGCTCAGTTCTGAGAGAAAAGTGTGTGTTAAAGCCGTCCTTCAACTAGCTTGTTGGGAACACAAAGTTTCTTTTCAGTTGCAAACTCCATTCCATACATATATATGGGGAGTTACTAGCTCCAACTCGGTTTTACAGTGAAAACTGCAGGAACTTCAAACCGGCACTAGGAAACAGACTGAGAAAGCAGAGAAAAAGTGTCTCCAGCAACCCGTTCCCTTGGTGCTAGATGAACGAACGTCTCTCCACTTGCTCAGTTCTGAGAGATAGGTGTGTGTGAAAGCCGTCCTTCACCTAGCTTGTTGGGAACACAAAGTTTCTTTTCAGTTGCAAACTCCATTCCATACATATATATGGGGAGGTACTAGATCAAACTCGGTTTTACAGTGAAAACTGCAGGAACTTCAAACCGGCACTAGGAAACAGACTGAGAAAGCAGAGAAAAAGTGTCTCCTGCAGCCCGGTCCCTTGGTGCTACATGAACGAACGTCTCTCCACTTGCTCAGTTCTGACAGATAAGTGTGGGTGAAAGCCGTCCTTCACCTAGCTTGTTGGGAACACAAAGTTTCTTTTCAGTTGCAAACTCCATTCCATACATATATATGGGGAGGTAGAAGCTCCAACACGGTTTTACAGTGAAAACTGCAGGAACTTCAAACAGGCACTAGGAAAAAGACTGAGAAAGCAGAGAAAAAGTGTCTCCTGCAACCCGTTCCCTTGGTGCTAGATGAACGAACGTCTCTCCACTTGCTCAGTTCCGAGAGATAAGTGTGTGTGAAAGCCGTCCTTCACCTAGCTTGTTGGGAACACAAAGTTTCTTTTCAGTTGCAAACTCCATTCCATACATATATATGGGGAGGTAGAAGCTCCAAGTCGATTTTACAGTGAAAACTGCAGGAACTTCAAACCGGCACTAGGAAACAGACTGAGAAAGCAGAGAAAAATTGTCTCCTGCAACCCGTTCCTTTTGTGCTAGATGAACGAACGTCTCTCCACTTGCTCAGTTCTGAGAGATAGTTGTGTGTGAAAGCCGTCCTTCACCTAGCTTGTTGGGAACACAAAGTTTCTTTTCAGTTGCAAACTCCATTCCATACATATATATGGGGAGGTAGAAGCTCCAACTCGGTTTTACAGTGAAAACTGCAGGAAATTCAAACCGGCACTAGGAAACAGACTGAGAAAGCGGAGAAAAAGTGTCTCCTGCAACCCGTTCCCTTGGTGCTAGATGAACGAACGTCTCTCCACTTGCTCATTTCTGAAGATAGGTGTGTGTGAAAGCCGTCCTTCACCTAGCTTGTTGGGAACACAAAGTTTCTTTTCAGTTGCAAACTCCATTCCATACATATATATGGGGAGGTAGAAGCTCCAACTCGGTTTTACAGTGAAAACTGCAGGAACTTCAAACCGGCACTAGGAAACAGACTGAGAAAGCAGAGAAAAAGTGTCTCCTGCAACCCGTTCCCTTTGTGCTAGATGAACGAACGTCTCTCCACTTGCTCAGTTCTGAGAGATAGGTGTGTGTGAAAGTCGTCCTTCACCTAGCTTGTTGGGAACACAAAGTTTCTTTTCAGTTGCAAACTCCATTCCATACATATATATGGGGAGGTAGAAGCTCCAACTCGGTTTTACAGTGAAAACTGCAGGAACTTCAAACCGGCACTAGGAAACACACTGAGAAAGCAGACAAAAAGTGTCTCCTGCAACCCGTTCCCTTGGTGCTAGATGAACGAACGTCTCTCCACTTGCTCAGTTCTGAGAGATAGGTGTGTGTGAAAGCCGTCCTTCAACTAGCTTGTTGGGAACACAAAGTTTCTTTTCAGTTGCAAACTCCATTCCATACATATATATGGGGAGGTACTAGCTCCAACTCGGTTTTACAGTGAAAACTGCAGGAACTTCAAACCGGCACTAGGAAACAGACTGAGAAAGCAGAGAAAAAGTGTCTCCTGCAACCCGTTCCCTTGGTTCTAGATGAACGAACGTCTCTCCACTTGCTCAGTTCCGAGAGATAAGTGTGTGTGAAAGCCGTCCTTCACCTAGCTTGTTGGGAACACAAAGTTTCTTTTCAGTTGCAAACTCCATTCCATACATATATATGGGGAGGTAGAAGCTCCAACGCGGTTTTACAGTGAAAACTGCAGGAACTTCAAACCGGCACTAGGAAACAGACTGAGAAAGCAGAGAAAATTGTCTCCAGCAACCCTTTCCCTTGGTGCTAGATAAACGAACGTCTCTCAACTTGCTCAGTTCTGAGAGATAAGTGTGTGTGAAAGCCGTCCTTCACCTAGCTTGTTGGGAACACAAAGTTTCTTTTCAGTTGCAAACTCCATTCCGTACATATATATGGGGAGGTACTAGCTCCAACTCGGTTTTACAGTGAAAACTGCAGGAACTTCAAACCGGCACTAGGAAACAGACTGAGAAAGCAGAGAAAAAGTGTCTCCTGCAACTCGTTCCCTTGGTGCTAAATGAAAGAACGTCTCTCCACTTGCTCAGTTCTGAGAGATAAGTGTGTGTGAAAGCCGTCCTTCACCTAGCTTGTTGGGAACACAAAGTTTCTTTTCAGTTGCAAACTCCATTCCATACTTATATATGGGGAGGTACTAGCTCCAACTCGTTTTGACAGTGAAAACTGCAGGAACTTCAAACCGGCACTAGGAAACAGACTGAGAAAGCAGAGAAAAAGGGTCTCCTGCAAACCGTTCCCTTGGTGCTAGAAGAACGAACGTCTCTCCACTTGCTAAGTTCTGAGAGATAATTGTGTGTGAAAGCCGTCCTTCACCTAGCTTGTTGGGAACACAAAGTTTCTTTTAAGATGCAAACTCCATTCCATACATATATATGGGGAGGTACTAGCTCCAACTCGGTTTTACAGTGAAAACTGCAGGAACTTCAAACCGGCACTAGGAAACAGACTGAGAAAGCAGAGAAAAAGTATCTCCTGCAACCCGTTCCCTTGGTGTTAGATGAACGAACGTCTCGCCACTTGCTCAGTTCCGAGAGATTAGTGTGTGTGAAAGCCGTCCTTCACCTAGCTTGTTGGGAACACAAAGTTTCTTTTCAATTGCAAACTCCATTCCTTACATATATATGATGAGGTACTAGCTTCAACACGGTTTTACTGTGAAAACTGCAGGAACATCAAAGCGGCACTAGGAAACAGACTGAGAAAGCAGAGAAAAAGTGTCTCCTGCAACCCGTTCCATTGGTGCTAGATGAACGAACGTATCTCCACTTGCTCAGTTCTGAGAGATATGTGTGTGTGAAAGCCGTCCTTCACCGAGCTTGTTGGGAACACAAAGTTTCTTTTCAGTTGCAAACTCCATTCCATACATATATATGGGGAGGTAGAAGCTCCAACTCGGTTTTACAGTGAAAACTGCAGGAACTTCAAACCGGCACTAGGAAACAGACTGAGAAAGCAGAGAAAAAGTGTCTCCTGCAACCCGTTCCCTTCGTGCTAGATGAACGAACGTCTCTCCACTTGCTCAGTTCTGAAGATAGTTGTGTGTGAAAGCCGTCCTTCACCTAGCTTGTTGGGAACACAATGTTTCTTTTCAGTTGCAAACTCCATTTCATACATATATATGGGGAGGTAGAAGCTCCAACTCGGTTTTACAGTGAAAACTGCAGGAACTTCAAACCGGCACTAGGAAACAGACTGAGAAATCAGAGAAAAAGTGTCTCCTGCAACCCGTTCCCTTGGTGCTAGATGAACGAACGTCTCTCCACTTGCTCATTTCTGAAGATAGGTGTGTGTGAAAGCCGTCCTTCAACTAGCTTGTTGGGAACACAAAGTTTCTTTCCAGTTGCAAACTCCATTCCATACATATATAAGGGGATGTAGAAGCTCCAACTCTGTTTTACAGTGAAAACTGCAGGAACTTCAAACCGGCACTAGGAAACAGACTGAGAAAGCAGAGAAAAAGTGTCTCCTGCAACCCGTTCCCTTGGTGCTAGATGAACGAACGTCTCTCCACTTGCTAAGTTCTGAGAGATAAGTGTGTGTGAAAGCCGTCCTTCACCTAGCTTGTTGGGAACACTAAGTTTCTTTTCAGTTGCAAACTCCATTCCATACATATATATGGGGAGGTAGAAGCTCCAACTCGGTTTTCCAGTGAAAACTGCAGGAACTTCAAACAGGCACTAGGAAACAGACTGAGAAAGCAGAGAAAAAGTGTCTCCTGCAAACCGTTCCCTTGGTGCTAGATGAACGAACGTCTCTCCACTTGCTAATTTCTGAGAGATAAGTGTGTGTGAAAGCCGTCCTTCACCTAGCTTGTTGGGAACACAAAGTTTCTTTTCAGTTGCAAACTCCATTCCATACATATATATGGGGACGTACTAGATCAAACTCGGTTTTACAGTGAAAACTGCAGGAACTTCAAAACGCCACTAGGAAACAGACTGAGAAAGCAGAGAAAAAGTGTCTCCTGCAACCCGTTCCCTTGGTGCTAGATGAACGAACGTCTCTCCACTTGCTCAGTTCTGAGAGATAGGTGTGTGTGAAAGCCGTCCTTCACCTAGCTTGTTGGGAACACAAAGTTTCTTTTCAGTTGCAAACTCCATTCCATACATATATATGGGGAGGTACTAGCTCCAACTCGGTTTTACAGTGAAAACTGAAGGAACTTCAAACCGGCACTAGGAAACAAACTGAGAAAGCAGAGAAAAAGTGTCTCTTGCAACCCGTTCCCTTGGTGCTAGATGAACGAACGTCTCTCCACTTGCTCAGTTCTGAGAGATAAGTGTGTGTGAAAGCCGTCCTTCAACTAGCCTGTAGGGAACACAAAGTTTCTTTTCAGTTGCAAACTCCATTCCATACATATATATGGGGAGGTAGAAGCTCCAACTCGGTTTTGCAGAGAAAACTGCAGGAACTTCAACCCGGCACTTGGAAACAGACTGGGAAAGCAGAGAAACAGTGTTTCCTGCAACCCGTTTCCTTGGTGCTAGATGAACGAACGTCTCTCCACTTGCTCAGTTCTGAGAGATAATTGTGTGTGAAAGCCGTCCTTCACCTAGGTTGTTGGAAACACATAGTTTCTTTTCAGTTGCAAACTCCATTCCATACATATATATGGGGAGGTATTAGCTCCAACTCTGTTTTACAGTGAAAACTGCAGGAACTTCAAACCGGCACTAGGAAACAGACTGAGAAAGCAGAGAAATAGTGTCTCCTGCAAATCGTTCCCTTGGTGCTAGATGAACGAAAGTCTCTCCACTTGCTCAGTTCTAAGAGATAAGTGTGTGTGAAAGCCGTCCTTCACCTAGCTTGTTGGGAACACAAAGTTTCTTTTCAGTTGCAAACTCCATTCCATACATATATATGGGGAGGTACTAGATCAAACTCGGTTTTACAGTGAAAACTGGAGGAACTTCAAACCGCCACTAGGAAACAGACTGAGAAAGCAGAGAAAAAGTTTCTCCTGCAACCCGTTCCCTTGGTGCTAGATGAACGAACGTCTCTCCACTTGCTCAGTTCTGAGAGATACGTGTGTGTGAAAGCCGTCCTTCACCTAGCTTGTTGGGAACACAAAGTTTCTTTTCAGTTGCAAACTCCATTCCATACATATATATGGGGAGTTACTAGCTCCAACTCGGTTTTACATTGAAAACTGCAGGAACTTCAAACCGGCACTAGGAAACAGACTGAGAAAGCAGAGAAAAAGTGTCTCCAGCAACCCGTTCCCTTGGTGCTAGATGAACGAACGTCTCTCCACTTGCTCAGTTCTGAGAGATAAGTGTGTGTGAAAGCCGTCCTTCACCTAGCTTGTTGGGAACACAAAGTTTCTTTTCAGTTGCAAACTCCATTCCATACATATATATGGGGAGGTACTAGCTCCAACTCGGTTTTACAGTGAAAACTGCAGGAACTTCAAACCGGCACTAGGAAACAGACTGAGAAAGCAGAGAAAAAGTGTCTCCTGCAACCCGTTCCCTTGGTGCTACATGAACGAACGTCTCTCCACTTGCTCAGTTCTGAGAGATAAGTGTGTGTGAAAGCCGTCCTTCACCTATATTGTTGGGAACACAAAGTTTCTTTTCAGTTGCAAACTCCATTCCATACATATATATGGGGAGGTACTAGCTCCAACTCGGTTTTACAGTGAAAACTGCAGGAACTTCAAACCGGCACTAGGAAACAGACTGAGAAAGCAGAGAAAAAGTGTCTCCTGCATCCCGTTCCCTTGGTGCTACATGAACGAACGTCTCTCCACTTGCTCAGTTCTGAGAGATAAGTGTGTGTGAAAGCCGTCCTTCACCTATATTGTTGGGAACACAAAGTTTCTTTTCAGTTGCAAACTCCATTCCATACATATATATCGGGAGGTACTAGCTCCAACTCGGTTTTACAGTGAAAACTGCAGGAACTTCAAACCGGCACTAGGAAACAGACTGAGAAAGCAGAGAAAAAGTGTCTCCTGCAACCCGTTCCCTTGGTGCTAGATGAACGAACGTCTCTCCACTTGCTCAGTTCTGAGAGATAGGTGTGTGTGAAAGCCGTCCTTCAACTAGCTTGTTGGGAACACAAAGTTTCTTTTCAGTTGCAAACTCCATTCCATACATATATATGGGGAGTTACTAGCTCCAACTCGGTTTTACAGTGAAAACTGCAGGAACTTCAAACCGGCACTAGGAAACAGACTGAGAAAGCAGAGAAAAAGTGTCCCCTGCAACCCGTTCCCTTGGTGCTAGATGAACGAACGTCTCTCCACTTTCTCAGTTCCGAGAGATTAGTGTGTGTGAAAGCCGTCCTTCACCTAGCTTGTTGGGAACACAAAGTTTCTTTTCAGTTGCAAACTCCATTCCATACATATATATGGGGAGGTTGAAGCTCCAACGCGGTTTTACAGTGAAAACTGCAGGAACTTCAAACCGGCACTAGGAAACAGACTGAGAAAGCAGAGAAAATTGTCTCCAGCAACCCTTTCCCTTGGTGCTAGATAAACGAACGTCTCTCAACTTGCTCAGTTCTGAGAGATAAGTGTGTGTGAAAGCCGTCCTTCACCTAGCTTGTTGGGAACACAAAGTTTCTTTTCAGTTGCAAACTCCATTCCGTACATATATATGGGGAGGTACTAGCTCCAACTCGGTTTTACAGTGAAAACTGCAGGAACTTCAAACCGGCACTAGGAAACAGACTGAGAAAGCAGAGAAAAAGTGTCTCCTGCAACCCGTTCCCTTGGTGCTAAATGAAAGAACGTCTCTCCACTTGCTCAGTTCTGAGAGATAAGTGTGTGTGAAAGCCGTCCTTCACCTAGCTTGTTGGGAACACAAAGTTTCTTTTCAGTTGCAAACTCCATTCCATACTTATATATGGGGAGGTACTAGCTCCAACTCGTTTTGACAGTGAAAACTGCAGGAACTTCAAACCGGCACTAGGAAACAGACTGAGAAAGCAGAGAAAAAGTGTCTCCTGCAAACCGTTCCCTTGGTGCTAGATGAACGAACGTCTCTCCACTTGCTAAGTTCTGAGAGATAATTGTGTGTGAAAGCCGTCCTTCACCTAGCTTGTTGGGAACACAAAGTTTCTTTTAAGATGCAAACTCCATTCCATACATATATATGGGGAGGTACTAGCTCCAACTCGGTTTTACAGTGAAAACTGCAGGAACTTCAAACCGGCACTAGGAAACAGACTGAGAAAGCAGAGAAAAAGTATCTCCTGCAACCCGTTCCCTTGGTGTTAGATGAACGAACGTCTCGCCACTTGCTCAGTTCCGAGAGATTAGTGTGTGTGAAAGCCGTCCTTCACCTAGCTTGTTGGGAACACAAAGTTTCTTTTCAATTGCAAACTCCATTCCTTACATATATATGGGGAGGTACTAGCTTCAACACGGTTTTACTGTGAAAACTGCAGGAACATCAAAGCGGCACTAGGAAACAGACTGAGAAAGCAGAGAATAAGTGTCTCCTGCAACCCGTTCCCTTGGTGCTAGATGAACGAACGTCTCTCCACTTGCTCAGTTCTGAGAGATATGTGTGTGTGAAAGCCGTCCTTCACCTAGCTTGTTGGGAACACAAAGTTTCTTTTCAGTTGCAAACTCCATTCCGTACATATATATGGGGAGGTACTAGATCAAAAAGGGTTTTAAAGTGAAAACTGCAGGAACTTCAAACCGGCACTAGGAAACAGACTGAGAAAGCAGAGAAAAAGTGTCTCCTGCAACCCGTTCCCTTGGTGCTAGATGAACGAACGTCTCTCCACTTGCTCAGTTCTGAGAGATAAGTGTGTGTGAAAGCCGTCCTTCACCTAGCTTGTTGGGAACACAAAGTTTCTTTTCAGTTGCAAACTCCATTCCATACATATATATGGGGAGGTAGAAGCTCCAACTCGGTTTTACATTGAAAACTGCAGGAACTTCAAACCGGCACTAGGAAACAGACTGAGAAAGCAGAGAAAAAGTGTCTCCTGCAACCCGTTCCCTTGGTGCTAGATGAACGAACGTCTCTCCACTTGCTCATTTCTGATGATAGGTGTGTGTGAAAGCCATCCTTCAACTAGCTTGTTGGGAACACAAAGTTTCTTTTCAGTTGCAAACTCCATTCCATACATATATAAGGGGATGTAGAAGCTCCAACTCTGTTTTACAGTGAAAACTGCAGGAACTTCAAACCGGCACTAGGAAACAGACTGAGAAAGCAGAGAAAAAGTGTCTCCTGCAACCCGTTCCCTTGGTGCTAGATGAACGAACGTCTCTCCACTTGCTCAGTTCTGAGAGATAAGTGTGTGTGAAAGCCGTCCTTCACCTAGCTTGTTGGGAACACTAAGTTTCTTTTCAGTTGCAAACTCCATTCCATACATATATATGGGGAGGTAGAAGCTCCAACTCGGTTTTACAGTGTAAACTGCAGGAACTTCAAACCGGCACTAGGAAACAGACTGAGAAAGCAGAGAAAAGTGTCTCCTGCAAATCGTTCCTTGGTGCTAGATGAACGAAAGTCTCTCCACTTGCTCAGTTCTAAGAGATAAGTGTGTGTGAAAGCCGTCCTTCACCTAGCTTGTTGGGAACACAAAGTTTCTTTTCAGTTGCAAACTCCATTCCATACATATATATGGGGAGGTACTAGATCAAACTCGGTTTTACAGTGAAAACTGGAGGAACTTCAAACCGCCACTAGGAAACAGACTGAGAAAGCAGAGAAAAAGTTTCTCCTGCAACCCGTTCCCTTGGTGCTAGATGAACGAACGTCTCTCCACTTGCTCAGTTCTGAGAGATACGTGTGTGTGAAAGCCGTCCTTCACCTAGCTTGTTGGGAACACAAAGTTTCTTTTCAGTTGCAAACTCCATTCCATACATATATATGGGGAGTTACTAGCTCCAACTCGGTTTTACAGTGAAAACTGCAGGAACTTCAAACCGGCACTAGGAAACAGACTGAGAAAGCAGAGAAAAAGTGTCTCCAGCAACCCGTTCCCTTGGTGCTAGATGAACGAACGTCTCTCCACTTGCTCAGTTCTGAGAGATAATTGTGTGTGAAAGCCGTCCTTCACCTAGCTTGTTGGGAACACAAAGTTCTTTTCAGTTGCAAACTCCATTCCATACATATATATGGGGAGGTACTAGCTCCAACTCGGTTTTACAGTGAAAACTGCAGGAACTTAAAACCGGCACTAGGAAACAGACTGAGAAAGCAGAGAAAAAGTGTCTCCTGCAACCCGTTCCCTTGGTGCTACATGAACGAACGTCTCTCCACTTGCTCAGTTCTGAGAGATAAATGTGTGTGAAAGCCGTCCTTCACCTATATTGTTGGGAACACAAAGTTTCTTTTCAGTTGGAAACTCCATTCCATACATATATATGGGGAGGTACTAGCTCCAACTCGGTTTTACAGTGAAAACTGCAGGAACTTCAAACCGGCACTAGGAAACACACTGAGAAAGCAGAGAAAAAGTGTCTCCTGCATCCCGTTCCCTTGGTGCTACATGAACGAACGTCTCTCCACTTGCTCAGTTCTGAGAGATAAGTGTGTGGGAAAGCCGTCCTTCACCTATATTGTTGGGAACACAAAGTTTCTTTTCAGTTGCAAACTCCATTCCATACATATATATCGGGAGGTACTAGCTCCAACTCGGTTTTACAGTGAAAACTGCAGGAACTTCAAACCGGCACTAGGAAACAGACTGAGAAAGCAGAGAAAAAGTGTCTCCTGCAACCCGTTCCCTTGGTGCTAGATGAACGAACGTCTCTCCACTTGCTCAGTTCTGAGAGATATGTGTGTGTGAAAGCCGTCCTTCACCTAGCTTGTTGGGAACACAAAGTTTCTTTTCAGTTGCAAACTCCATTCCGTACATATATATGGGGAGGTACTAGATCAAAAAGGGTTTTAAAGTGAAAACTGCAGGAACTTCAAACCGGCACTAGGAAACAGACTGAGAAAGCAGAGAAAAAGTGTCTCCTGCAACCCGTTCCCTTGGTGCTAGATGAACGAACGTCTCTCCACTTGCTCAGTTCTGAGAGATAAGTGTGTGTGAAAGCCGTCCTTCACCTAGCTTGTTGGGAACACAAAGTTTCTTTTCAGTTGCAAACTCCATTCCATACATATATATGGGGAGGTAGAAGCTCCAACTCGGTTTTACATTGAAAACTGCAGGAACTTCAAACCGGCACTAGGAAACAGACTGAGAAAGCAGAGAAAAAGTGTCTCCTGCAACAAGTTCCCTTGGTGCTAGATGAACGAACGTCTCTCCACTTGCTCAGTTCTGAGAGATAGGTGTGTGTGAAAGCCGTCCTTCACCTAGCTTGTTGGGAACACAAAGTTTCTTTTCAGTTGCAAACTCCATTCCATACATATATAAGGGGATGTAGAAGCTCCAACTCTGTTTTACAGTGAAAACTGCAGGAACTTCAAACCGGCACTAGGAAACAGACTGAGAAAGCAGAGAAAAAGTGTCTCCTGCAACCCGTTCCCTTGGTGCTAGATGAACGAACGTCTCTCCACTTGCTCAGTTCTGAGAAATAGGTGTGAAAGCCGTCCTTCACCTAGCTTGTTGGGAACACAAAGTTTCTTTTCAGTTGCAAACACCATTCCATACATATATATGGGGAGGTACTAGCTCCAACTCTGTTTTACAGTGAAAACTGCAGGAACTTCAAACCGGCACTAGGAAACAGACTGAGAAAGCAGAGAAAAAGTGTCTTCTGTAACCCGTTCCCTTGGTGCTAGATGAACGAACGTCTCTCCACTTGCTCAGTTCTGAGAGATAAGTGTGTGTGAAAGCCGTCCTTCAACTAGCCTGTAGGGAACACAAAGTTTCTTTTCAGTTGCAAACTCCATTCCATACATATATTGGGGAGGTAGAAGCTCCAACTCGGTTTTGCAGAGAAAACTGCTGGAACTTCAAACCGGCACTTGGAAACAGACTGGGAAATCAGAGAAACAGTGTTTCCTGCAACCCGTTCCCTTGGTGCTAGATGAACGAACGTCTCTCCACTTGCTCAGTTCTGAGAGATATGTGTGTGTGAAAGCCGTCCTTCACCTAGCTTGTTGGGAACACAAAGTTTCTTTTCAGTTGCAAACTCCATTCCGTACATATATATGGGGTGGTACTAGATCAAAATAGGTTTTACTGTGAAAACTGCAGGAACTTCAAACCGGCACTAGGAAACAGACTGAGAAAGCAGAGAAAAAGTGTCTCCTGCAAACCGTTCCCTTGGTGCTAGATGAACGAAAGTCTCTCCACTTGCTCAGTTCTGAGAGATAAGTGTGTGTGAAAGCCGTCCTTCACCTAGCTTGTTGGGAACACAAAGTTTCTTTTCAGTTGCAAACTCCATTCCATACATATATATGGGGAGGTAGAAGCTCCAACTCGGTTTTACATTGAAAACTGCAGGAACTTCAAACCGGCACTAGGAAACAGACTGAGAAAGCAGAGAAAAAGTGTCTCCTGCAACAAGTTCCCTTGGTGCTAGATGAACGAACGTCTCTCCACTTGCTCAGTTCTGAGAGATAGGTGTGTGTGAAAGCCGTCCTTCACCTAGCTTGTTGGGAACACAAAGTTTCTTTTCAGTTGCAAACTCCATTCCATACATATATAAGGGGATGTAGAAGCTCCAACTCTGTTTTACAGTGAAAACTGCAGGAACTTCAAACCGGCACTAGGAAACAGACTGAGAAAGCAGAGAAAAAGTGTCTCCTGCAACCCGTTCCCTTGGTGCTAGATGAACGAACGTCTCTCCACTTGCTCAGTTCTGATAGATAAGTGTGTGTGAAAGCCGTCCTTCACCTAGCTTGTTGGGAACACTAAGTTTCTTTTCAGTTGCAAACTCCATTCCATACATATATATGGGGAGGTAGAAGCTCCAACTCGGTTTTACAGTGTAAACTGCAGGAACTTCAAACCGGCACTAGGAAACAGACTGAGAAAGCAGAGAAAAAGTGTCTCCTGCAACCCGTTCCCTTGGTGCTAGATGAACGAACGTCTCTCCACTTGCTCATTTCTGAGAGATAAGTGTGTGTGAAAGCCGTTCTTCACCTAGCTTATTGGGAACACAAAGTTTCTTTTCAGTTGCAAACTCCATTCCATACATATATATGGGGAGGTACTAGATCAAACTCGGTTTTACAGTGAAATCTGCAGGAACTTCAAACCGCCACTAGGAAACAGACTGAGAAAGCAGAGAAAAAGTGTCTCCTGCAACCCGTTCCCTTGGTGCTAGATGAACGAACGTCTCTCCACTTGCTCAGTTCTGAGAGATAGGTGTGTGTGAAAGCCGTCCTTCACCTAGCTTGTTGGGAACACAAAGTTTCTTTTCAGTTGCAAACTCCATTCCATACATATATATGGGGAGGTACTACCTCCAACACTGTTTTACAGTGAAAACTGCAGGAACTTCAAACCGGCACTAGGAAACAGACTGAGAAAGCAGAGAAAAAGTGTCTTCTGTAACCCGTTCCCTTGGTGCTAGATGAACGAACGTCTCTCCACTTGCTCAGTTCTGAGAGATAAGTGTGTGTGAAAGCCGTCCTTCAACTAGCCTGTAGGGAACACAAAGTTTCTTTTCAGTTGCAAACTCCATTCCATACATATATTGGGGAGGTAGAAGCTCCAAATCGGTTTTGCAGAGAAAACTGCAGGAACTTCAAACCGGCACTAGGAAACAGACTGAGAAAGCAGAGAAAAAGTGTCTCCTGCAAATCGTTCCCTTGGTGCTAGATGAACGAAAGTCTCTCCACTTGCTCAGTTCTAAGAGATAAGTGTGTGTGAAAGCCGTCCTTCACCTAGCTTGTTGGGAACACAAAGTTTCTTTTCAGTTGCAAACTCCATTCCATACATATATATGGGGAGGTACTAGATCAAACTCGGTTTTACAGTGAAAACTGGAGGAACTTCAAACCGCCACTAGGAAACAGACTGAGAAAGCAGAGAAAAAGTTTCTCCTGCAACCCGTTCCCTTGGTGCTAGATGAACGAACGTCTCTCCACTTGCTCAGTTCTGAGAGATACGTGTGTGTGAAAGCCGTCCTTCACCTAGCTTGTTGGGAACACAAAGTTTCTTTTCAGTTGCAAACTCCATTCCATACATATATATGGGGAGTTACTAGCTCCAACTCGGTTTTACAGTGAAAACTGCAGGAACTTCAAACCGGCACTAGGAAACAGACTGAGAAAGCAGAGAAAAAGTGTCTCAAGCAACCCGTTCCCTTGGTGCTAGATAAACGAACGTCTCTCAACTTGCTCTGTTCCGAGAGAATTGTGTGTGTGAAAGCTGTCCTTAACCTAGCTTGTTGGGAACACAAAGTTTCTTTTCAGTTGCAAACTCCATTCCATACATATATATGGGGAAGTACAAGCTCCAACTCGGTTTTACAGTGAAAACTGCAGGAACTTCAAACCGGCACTAGGAAACAGACTGAGAAAGCAGAGAAAAAGTGTATCCTGCAACCCGTTCCCTTGGTGCTAGATGAACGAACGTCTCTCCACTTGCTCAGTTCTGAAGATAGTTGTGTGTGAAAGCCGTCCTTCACCTAGCTTGTTGGGAACACAAAGTTTCTTTTCAGTTGCAAACTCCATTCCATACATATATATGGGGAGGTAGAAGCTCCAACTCGGTTTTACAGTGAAAACTGCAGGAACTTCAAACCGGCACTAGGAAACAGACTGAGAAAGCAGAGAAAAAGTGTCTCCTGCAACCCGTTCCCTTGGTGCTAGATGAACGAACGTCTCTCCACTTGCTCATTTCTGAAGATAGGTGTGTGTGAAAGCCGTCCTTCACTTAGCTTGTTGGGAACACAAAATTTCTTTTCAGTTGCAATCTCCATTCCATACATATATATGGGGAGGTAGAAGCTCCAACTCGGTTTTACAGTGAAAACTGCAGGAACTTCAAACCGGCACTAGGAAACAGACTGAGAAAGCAGAGAAAAGTGTCTCCTGCAACCCGTTCCCTTGATGCTAGATGAACGAACGTCTCTCCACTTGCTCAGTTCTGAGAGATAAGTGTGTGTGAAAGCCGTCCTTCACCTAGCTTTTTGGGAACACAAAGATTCTTTTCAGTTGCAAACTCCATTCCATACATATATATGGGGAGGTAGAAGCTCCAACTCGGTTTTACAGTGAAAACTGCAGGAACTTCAAACCGGCACTAGGAAACAGACTGAGAAAGCAGAGAAAAAGTGTCTCCTGCAACCCGTTCCCTTGGTGCTAGATGAACGAACGTCTCTCCACTTGCTCAGTTCTGAGAGATAAGTGTGTGTGAAAGCCGTCCTTCACCTAGCTTGTTGGGAACACAAAGTTTCTTTTCAGTTGCAAACTCCATTCCATACATATATATGGGGAGGTACTAGCTCCAACTCGGTTTTACATTGAAAACTGCAGGAACTTCAAACCGGCACTAGGAAACAGACTGAGAAAGCAGAGAAAAATTGTCTCCTGCAACCCGTTCCCTTGGTGCTAGATGAACGAACGTCTCTCCACTTGCTCAGTTCTGAGAGATAAGTGTGTGTGAAAGCCGTCCTTCACCTAGCTTGTTGGGAACACAAAGTTTCTTTTCAGTTGCAAACTCCATTCCATACATATATATGGGGAGGTACTAGCTCCAACTCGGTTTTACAGTGAAAACTGCAGGAACTTCAAACCGGCACTAGGAAACAGACTGAGAAAGCAGAGAAAAAGTGTCTCCTGCAACCCGTTCCCTTGGTGCTAGATGAACGAACGTCTCTCCACTTGCTCAGTTCTGAGAGATAAGTGTGTGTGAAAGCCGTCCTTCACCTAGCTTGTTGGGAACACAAAGTTTCTTTTCAGTTGCAAACTCCATTCCATACATATATATGGGGAGGTACAAGATCAAAATAGGTTTTACAGTGAAAACTGCAGGAACTTCAAACCGGCACTAGGAAACAGACTGAGAAAGCAGAGAAAAAGTGTCTCCTGCAAACCGTTCCCTTGGTGCTAGATGAAAGAACGTCTCTCCACTTGCTCAGTTCTGAGAGATAAGTGTGTGTGAAAGCCGTCCTTCACCTAGCTTGTTGGGAAAACAAAGTTTCTTTTCAGTTGCAAACTCCATTCCATACATATATATGGGGAGGTAGAAGCTCCAACTCGGTTTTACATTGAAAACTGCAGGAACTTCAAACCGGCACTAGGAAACAGACTGAGAAAGCAGAGAAAAAGTGTCTCCTGCAACAAGTTCCCTTGGTGCTAGATGAACGAACGTCTCTCCACTTGCTCAGTTTTGAGAGATAGGTGTGTGTGAAAGCCGTCCTTCACCTAGCTTGTTGGGAACACAAAGTTTCTTTTCAGTTGCAAACTCCATTCCATACATATATAAGGGGATGCAGAAGCTCCAACTCTGTTTTACAGTGAAAACTGCAGGAACTTCAAACCGGCACTAGGAAACAGACGGAGAAAGCAGAGAAAAAGTGTCTCCTGCAACCCGTTCCCTTGGTGCTAGATGAACGAACGTCTCTCCACTTGCTCAGTTCTGAGAGATAAGTGTGTGTGAAAGCCGTCCTTCACCTAGCTTGTTGGGAACACAAAGTTTCTTTTCAGTAGCAAACTCCATTCCATACATATATATGGGGAGGTAGAAGCTCCAACACGGTTTTACCGTGTAAACTGCAGGAACTTCAAACCGACACTAGGAAACAGACGGAGAAAGCAGAGAAAAAGTGTCTCCTGCAACCCGTTCCCTTGGTGCTAGATGAACGAACGTCTCTCCACTTGCTCAGTTCTGAGAGATAAGTGTGTGTGAAAGCCGTACTTCACCTAGCTTGTTGGGAACACAAAGTTTCTTTTCAGTTGCAAACTCCATTCCATACATATATATGGGGAGGTACTAGATCAAACTCGGTTTTACAGTGAAAACTGGAGGAACTTCTAACCGCCACTAGGAAACAGACTGAGAAAGCAGAGAAAAAGTGTCTCCTCCAACCCGTTCCCTTGGTGCTAGATGAACGAACGTCTCTCCACTTGCTCAGTTCTGAGAGATAGGTGTGTGTGAAAGCCGTCCTTCACCTAGCTTGTAGGGAACACAAAGTTTCTTTTCAGTTGCAAACTCCATTCCATACATATATATGTGGAGGTAGAAGCTCCAACTCGGTTTTGCAGAGAAAACTGCAGGAACTTCAACCCGGCACTTGGAAACAGACTGGGATAGCAGAGAAACAGTGTTTCCTGCAACCCGTTCCCTTGGTGCTAGATGAACGAACGTCTCTCCACTTGCTCAGTTCTGAGAGATAATTGTGTGTGAAAGCCGTCCTTCACCTAGCTTGTTGGGAACACAAAGTTTCTTTTCAGTTGCAAACTCCATTCCATACATATATATCGGGAGGTACTAGCTCCAACTCGGTTTTACAGTGAAAACTGCAGGAACTTCAAACCGGCACTAGGAAACAGACTGAGAAAGCAGAGAAAAAGTGTCTCCTGCAACCCGTTCCCTTGGTGCTAGATGAACGAACGTCTCTCCACTTGCTCAGTTCTGAGAGATAAGTGTGTGTGAAAGCCGTCCTTCACCTAGCTTGTTGGGAACACAAAGTTTCTTTTCAGTTGCAAACTCCATTCCATACATATATATGGGGAGGTACTAGCTCCAACTCGGTTTTACAGTGAAAACTGCAGGAACTTCAAACCGGCACTAGGAAACAGACTGAGAAAGCAGAGAAAAAGTGTCTCCTGCAACCCGTTCCCTTGGTGCTAGATGAACGAACGTCTCTCCACTTGCTCAGTTCTGAGAGATAAGTGTGTGTGAAAGCCGTCCTTCACCTAGCTTGTTGGGAACACAAAGTTTCTTTTCAGTTGCAAACTCCATTCCATACATATATATGGGGAGGTACTAGCTCCAACTCGGTTTTACAGTGAAAACTGCAGGAACTTCAAACCGGCACTAGGAAACAGACTGAGAAAGCAGAGAAAAAGTGTCTCCTGCAACCCGTTCCCTTGGTGCTAGATGAACGAACGTCTCTCCACTTGCTCAGTTCTGAGAGATAAGTGTGTGTGAAAGCCGTCCTTCACCTAGCTTGTTGGGAACACAAAGTTTCTTTTCAGTTGCAAACTCCATTCCATACATATATATGGGGAGGTACAATATCAAAATAGGTTTTACAGTGAAAACTGCAGGAACTTCAAACCGGCACTAGGAAACAGACTGAGAAAGCAGAGAAAAAGTGTCTCCTGCAACCCGTTCCCTTGGTGCTAGATGAACGAACGTCTCTCCACTTGCTCAGTTCTGAGAGATAAGTGTGTGTGAAAGCCGTCCTTCACCTAGCCTGTTGGGAACACAAAGTTTCTTTTCAGTAGCAAACTCCATTCCATACATATATATGGGGAGGTAGAAGCTCCAACTCGGTTTTACATTGAAAACTGCAGGAACTTCAAACCGGCACTAGGAAACAGACTGAGAAAGCAGAGAAAAAGTGTCTCCTGCAACAATTTCCCTTGGTGCTAGATGAACGAACGTCTCTCCACTTGCTCAGTTTTGAGAGATAGGTGTGTGTGAAAGCCGTCCTTCACCTAGCTTGTTGGGAACACAAAGTTTCTTTTCAGTTGCAAACTCCATTCCATACATATATAAGGGGATGTAGAAGCTCCAACTCTGTTTTACAGTGAAAACTGCAGGAACTTCAAACCGGCACTAGGAAACAGACGGAGAAAGCAGAGAAAAAGTGTCTCCTGCAACCCGTTCCCTTGGTGCTAGATGAACGAACTTCTCTCCACTTGCTCAGTTCTGAGAGATAAGTGTGTGTGAAAGCCGTCCTTCACCTAGCTTGTTGGGAACACAAAGTTTCTTTTCAGTAGCAAACTCCATTCCATACATATATAAGGGGAGGTAGAAGCTCCAACACGGTTTTACAGTGTAAACTGCAGGAACTTCAAACCGACACTAGGAAACAGACTGAGAAAGAAGAGAAAAAGTGTCTCCTGCAACCCGTTCCCTTGGTGCTAGATGAACGAACGTCTCTCCACTTGCTCAGTTCTGAGAGATAAGTGTGTGTGAAAGCCGTCCTTCACCTAGCTTGTTGGGAACACAAAGTTTCTTTTCAGTTGCAAACTACATTCCATACATATATATGGGGAGGTACTAGATCAAACTCGGTTTTACAGTGAAAACTGGAGGAACTTCAAACCGCCACTAGGAAACAGACTGAGAAAGCAGAGAAAAAGTGTCTCCTGCAACCCGTTCCCTTGGTGCTAGATGAACGAACGTCTCTCCACTTGCTCAGTTCTGAGAGATAGGTGTGTGTGAAAGCCGTCCTTCACCTAGCTTGTAGGGAACACAAAGTTTCTTTTCAGTTGCAAACTCCATTCCATACATATATATGTGGAGGTAGAAGCTCCAACTCGGTTTTGCAGAGAAAACTGCAGGAACTTCAACCCGGCACTTGGAAACAGACTGGGATAGCAGAGAAACAGTGTTTCCTGCAACCCGTTCCCTTGGTGCTAGATGAACGAACGTCTCTCCACTTGCTCAGTTCTGAGAGATAATTGTGTGTGAAAGCCGTCCTTCACCTAGCTTGCTGGGAACACAAAGTTTCTTTTCAGTTGCAAACTCCATTCCATACATATATATCGGGAGGTACTAGCTCCAACTCGGTTTTAAAGTGAAAACTGCAGGAACTTCAAACCGGCACTAGGAAACAGACTGAGAAAGCAGAGAAAAAGTATCTCCTGCAACCCGTTCCCTTGGTGCTAGATGAACGAACGTCTCTCCACTTGCTCAGTTCGGAGAGATAAGTGTGTGTGAAAGCCGTCCTTCACCTAGCTTGTTGGGAACACTAAGTTTCTTTTCAGTTGCAAACTCCATTCCATACATATATATGGGGAGGTAGAAGCTCCAACTCGGTTTTACAGTGTAAACTGCAGGAACTTCAAACCGACACTAGGAAACAGACTGAGAAAGCAGAGAAAAAGTGTCTCCTGCAACCCGTTCCCTTGGTGCTAGATGAACGAACGTCTCTCCACTTGCTCAGTTCTGAGAGATAAGTGTGTGTGAAAGCCGTCCTTCACCTAGCTTGTTGGGAACACAAAGTTTCTTTTCAGTTGCAAACTCCATTCCATACATATATATGGGGAGGTACTAGCTCCAACTCGGTTTTACAGTGAAAACTGCAGGAACTTCAAACCGGCAGTAGGAAACAGACTGAGAAAGCAGAGAAAAAGTGTCTCCTGCAAACCGTTCCCTTGGTGCTAGATGAACGAACGTCTCTCCACTTGCTCAGTTCTGAGAGATAAGTGTGTGTGAAAGCCGTCCTTCACATAGCTTGTTGGGAACACAAAGTTTCTTTTCAGTTGCAAACTTCATTCCATACATATATATGGGGTGGTACTACCTCCAACTCGGTTTTACAGTGAAAACTGCAGGAACTTCAAACCGGCACTAGGAAACAGACTGAGAAAGCAGAGAAAAAGTGTCTCCTGCAACCCGTTCCCTTGGTGCTAGATGAACGAACGTCTCTCCACTTGCTCAGTTTTGAGAGATAGGTGTGTGTGAAAGCCGTCCTTCACCTAGCTTGTTGGGAACACAAAGTTTCTTTTCAGTTGCAAACTCCATTCCATACATATATAAGGGGATGTAGAAGCTCCAACTCTGTTTTACAGTGAAAACTGCAGGAACTTCAAACCGGCACTAGGAAACAGACGGAGAAAGCAGAGAAAAAGTGTCTCCTGCAAACCGTTCCCTTGGTGCTAGATGAACGAACGTCTCTCCACTTGCTCAGTTCTGAGAGATAATTGTGTGTGAAAGCCGTCCTTCACCTAGCTTGTTTGGAACACAAAGTTTCTTTTCAGTAGCAAACTCCATTCCATACATATATATGGGGAGGTAGAAACTCCAACACGGTTTTACAGTGTAAACTGCAGGAACTTCAAACCGACACTAGGAAACAGACTGAGAAAGAAGAGAAAAAGTGTCTCCTGCAACCTGTTCCCTTGGTGCTAGATGAACGAACGTCTCTCCACTTGCTCAGTTCTGAGAGATAAGTTTGTGTGAAAGCCGTCCTTCACCTAGCTTGTTGGGAACACAAAGTTTCTTTTCAGTTGCAAACTCCATTCCATACATATATATGGGGAGGTACTAGATCAAACTCGGTTTTACAGTGAAAACTGGAGGAACTTCAAACCGCCACTAGGAAACAGACTGAGAAAGCAGAGAAAAAGTGTCTCCTGCAACCCGTTCCCTTGGTGCTAGATGAACGAACGTCTCTCCACTTGCTCAGTTCTGAGAGATAGGTGTGTGTGAAAGCCGTCCTTCACCTAGCTTGTAGGGAACACAAAGTTTCTTTTCAGTTGCAAACTCCATTCCATACATATATATGGGGAGGTAGAAGCTCCAACTCGGTTTTGCAGAGAAAACTGCAGGAACTTCAACCCGGCACTTGGAAACAGACTGGGATAGCAGAGAAACAGTGTTTCCTGCAACCCGTTCCCTTGGTGCTAGATGAACGAACGTCTCTCCACTTGCTCAGTTCTGAGAGGTAATTGTGTGTGAAAGCCGTCCTTCACCTAGCTTGTTGGGAACACAAAGTTTCTTTTCAGTTGCAAACTCCATTCCATACATATATATGGGGAGGTAGAAGCTCCAACTCGGTTTTACAGTGAAAACTGCAGGAACTTCAAACCGGCACTAGGAAACAGACTGAGAAAGCAGAGAAAAAGTGTCTCCTGCAACCCATTCCCTTGGTGCTAGATGAACGAACGTCTCTCCACTTGCTCAGTTCTGAGAGATAAGTGTGTGTGAAAGCTGTCCTTCACCTAGCTTGTTGGGAACACAAAGATTCTTTTCAGTTGCAAACTCCATTCCATACATATATATGGGGAGTTACTAGCACCAACTCGGTTTTACAGTGAAAACTGCAGGAACTTCAAACCGTCACTAGGAAACAGACTGGGAAAGCAGAGAAAAAGTGTCTCCAGCAACCCGTTCCCTTGGTGCTAGATAAACGAACGTCTCTCAACTTGCTCAGTTCTGAGAGATAAGTGTGTGTGAAAGCCGTCCTTCACCTAGCTTGTTGGGAACACAAAGTTTCTTTTCATTTGCAAACTCCATTCCATACATATATATGGGGAGGTACTAGCTCCAACTCGGTTTTACAGTGAATACTGCAGGAACTTCAAACCGGCACTAGGAAACAGACTGAGAAACAGAGAAAAAGTGTCTCCTGCAACCCGTTCCTTTGCTGCTAGATGAAAGAACGTCTTTCCACTTGCTCAGTTCTGAGAGATAAGTGTGTGTGAAAGCCGTCCTTCACCTAGCTTGTTGGGAAAACAAAGTTTCTTTTCAGTTGCAAACTCCATTCTATACTTATATATGGGGAGGTACTAGCTCCAACACGGTTTGACAGTGAAAACTGCAGGAACTTCAAACCGGCACTAGGAAACAGACTGAGAAAGCAGAGAAATAGTGTCTCCTGCAAACCGTTCCCTTGTTGCTAGATGAACGAACGTCTCTCCACTTGCTCAGTTCTGAGAGATAAGTGTGTGTGAATGCCGTCCTTCACCTAGATTGTTGGGAACACAAAGTTTCTTTTCAGTTGCAAACTCCGATCCATACATATATATGGGGAGGTTCTAGCTCCAACTCGGTTTTACAGTGAAAACTGCAGGAACTTCAAACCGGCACTAGGAAACAGACTGAGAAGCAGAGAAAAAGTGTCTCCTGCAACCGGTTCCCTTGGTGCTAGATGAATGAACGTCTCTCCACTTGCTAAGTTCTGAGAGATGATTGTGTGTGAAAGCCGTCCTTCACCTAGCTTGTTGGGAACACAAAGTTTCTTTTAAGTTGCAAACTCCATTCCATACATATATATGCGGTGTTACTAGCTCCAACTCGGTTTTACAGTGAAAACTGCAGGAACTTCAAACCGGCACTAGGAAACAGACTGAGAAAGCAGAGAAAAAGTATCTCCTGCAAACCGTTCCCTTGGTGCTAGATGAACGAAAGTCTCGCCACTTGCTCAGTTCCGAGAGATATGTGTGTGTGAAAGCCGTCCTTCACCTAGCTTGTTGGGAACACAAAGTTTCTTTTCAGTTGCAAACTACATTCCATACATATATATGGGGAGGTACAAGATCCAACTCGGTTTTACAGTGAAAACTGCAGGAAATTCAAACCGGCACTAGGAAACAGACTGAGAAATCAGAGAAAAAGTATCTCCTGCAACCCGTTCCCTTGGTGCTAGATGAACGAACGTCTCGCCACTTGCTCAGTTCTGAGAGATATGTGTGTGTGAAAGCCGTCCTTCACCTAGCTTTTTGGGAACACAAAGTTTCTTTTCAGTTGTAAACTCCATTCCATACTTATATATGGGGATCTACAAGCTCCAACTCGGTTTTACAGTGAAAACTGCAGGAACTTCAAACCGGCACTAGGAAACAGACTGAGAAAGCAGAGAAAAAGTGTCTCCTGCAACAAGTTCCCTTGGTGCTAGATGAACGAACGTCTCTCCACTTGCTCAGTTCTGAGAGATAAGTGTGTGTGAATGCCGTCCTTCACCTATATTGTTGGGAAAACAAAGTTTCTTTTCAGTTGCAAAATCCGATCCATACATATAGAAGGGGAAGTACTAGCTCCAACTCGGTTTTACAGTGAAAACTGCAGGAACTTCAAACCGGCACTAGGAAACAGACTGAGAAAGCAGAGAAAAGTGTCTCCTGCAACCCGTTCCCTTGGTGCTAGATGAACGAACGTCTCTCCACTTGCTCAGTTCTGAGAGATAATTGTGTGTGAAAGCCGTCCTTCAACTAGCTTGTTGGAAACACATAGTTTCTTTTCAGTTGCAAACTCCATTCCATACATATATATGGGGAGGTAGAAGCTCCAACTCGATTTTACAGTGAAAACTGCAGGAACTTCAAACCGGCACTAGGAAACAGACTGAGAAAGCAGAGAAAAGTGTCTCCTGCAACCCGTTCCCTTGGTGCTAGATGAACGAACGTCTCTCCACTTGCTCAGTTCTGAGAGATAAGTGTGTGTGAAAGCCGTCCTTCACCTAGCTTGTTGGGAACACAAAGTTTCTTTTCAGTTGCAAACTCCATTCCATACATATATATGGGGAGGTACTAGCTCCAACTCGGTTTTAAAGTGAAAACTGCAGGAACTTCAAACCGGCACTAGGAAACAGACTGAGAAAGCAGAGAAAAAGTGTCTCCTGCAACCCGTTCCCTTGGTGCTAGATGAACGAACGTCTCTCCACTTGCTCAGTTCTGAGAGATAAGTGTGTGTGAAAGCCGTCCTTCACCTAGCTTGTTGGGAACACAAAGTTTCTTTTCAGTTGCAAACTCCATTCCATACATATATATGGGGAGGTACTAGCTCCAACTCGGTTTTACAGTGAAAACTGCAGGAACTTCAAACCGGCACTAGGAAACAGACTGAGAAAGCAGAGAAAAAGTGTCTCCTGCAACCCGTTCCCTTGGTGCTAGATGAACGAACGTCTCTCCACTTGCTCAGTTCTGAGAGATAAGTGTGTGTGAAAGCCGTCCTTCACCTAGCTTGTTGGGAACACAAAGTTTCTTTTCAGTTGCAAACTCCATTCCATACATATATATGGGGAGGTACTAGCTCCAACTCGGTTTTACAGTGAAAACTGCAGGAACTTCAAACCGGCACTAGGAAACAGACTGAGAAAGCAGAGAAAAAGTGTCTCCTGCAACCCGTTCCCTTGGTGCTAGATGAACGAACGTCTCTCCACTTGCTCAGTTCTGAGAGATAAGTGTGTGTGAAAGCCGTCCTTCACCTAGCCTGTTGGGAACACAAAGTTTCTTTTCAGTTGCAAACTCCATTCCATACATATATATGGGGAGGTAGAAGCTCCAACTCGGTTTTACATTGAAAACTGCAGGAACTTCATACCGGCACTAGGAAACAGACTGAGAAAGCAGAGAAAAAGTGTCTCCTGCAACAAGTTCCCTTGGTGCTAGATGAACGAACGTCTCTCCACTTGCTCAGTTTTGAGAGATAGGTGTGTGTGAAAGCCGTCCTTCACCTAGCTTGTTGGGAACACAAAGTTTCTTTTCAGTTGCAAACTCCATTCCATACATATATAAGGGGATGTAGAAGCTCCAACTCTGTTTTACAGTGAAAACTGCAGGAACTTCAAACCGGCACTAGGAAACAGACTGAGAAAGCAGAGAAAAAGTGTCTCCTGCAAACCGTTCCCTTGGTGCTAGATGAACGAACGTCTCTCCACTTGCTCAGTTCTGAGAGATAAGTGTGTGTGAAAGCCGTCCTTCACCTAGCTTGTTGGGAACACAAAGTTTCTTTTCAGTTGCAAACTCCATTCCATACATATATATGGGGAGTTACAAGCTCCAACTCGGTTTTACAGTGAAAACTGCAGGAACTTCAATCCGGCACTAGGAAACAGACTGAGAAAGCCGAGAAAAAGTGTCTCCTGCAACCCGTTCCCTTGGTGCTAGATGAACGAACGTCTCTCCACTTGCTCAGTTCTGAGAGATAAGTGTGTGTGAATGCCGTCCTTCACCTAGATTGTTGGGAACACAAAGTTTCTTTTCAGTTGCAAAATCCGATCCATACATATATATGGGGAGGTACTAGCTCCAACTCGGTTTTACAGTGAAAACTGCAGGAACTTCAAACCGGCACTAGGAAACAGACTGAGAAGCAGAGAAAATGTGTCTCCTGCAACCGGTTCCCTTGGTGCTAGATGAATGAACGTCTCTCAACTTGCTAAGTTCTGAGAGATGATTGTGTGTGAAAGCCGTCCTTCAGCTAGCTTGTTGGGAACACAAAGTTTCTTTTAAGTTGCAAACTCCATTCCATACATATATATTGGGCGTTACTAGCTCCAACTCTGTTTTACAGTGAAAACTGCAGGATCTTCAAACCGGCACTATGAAACAGACTGAGAAAGCAGAGAAAAAGTATCTTCTGCAACCCGTTCCCTTGGTGCTAGATGAACGAAAGTCTCGCCACTTGCTCAGTTCCGAGAGATATGTGTGTGTGAAAGCCGTCCTTCACCTAGCTTGTTGGGAACACAAAGTTTCTTTTCAGTTGCTAACTACATTCCATACATATATATGGGGAGGTACAAGATCCAACTCGTTTTTACAGTGAAAACTGCAGGAAATTCAAACCGGCACTAGGAAACAGACTGAGAAACAGAGAAAAAGTGTCTCCTGCAAACCGTTCCTTTGCTGCTAGATGAAAGAACGTCTCTCCACTTGCTCAGTTCTGAGAGATAAGTGTGTGTGAAAGCCGTCCTTCACCTAGCTTGTTGGGAAAACAAAGTTTCTTTTCAGTTGCAAACTCCATTCTATACTTATATATGGGGAGGTACTAGCTCCAACTCGGTTTGACAGTGAAAACTGCAGGAACTTCAAACCGCCACTAGGAAACAGACTGAGAAAGCAGAGAAAAAGTGTCTCCTGCAACCCGTTCCCTTGGTGCTAGATGAACGAACGTCTCTCCACTTGCTCAGTTCTGAGAGATAGGTGTGTGTGAAAGCCGTCCTTCACCTAGCTTGTAGGGAACACAAAGTTTCTTTTCAGTTGCAAACTCCATTCCATACATATATATGGGGAGGTAGAAGCTCCAACTCGGTTTTGCAGAGAAAACTGCAGGAACTTCAACCCGGCACTTGGAAACAGACTGGGATAGCAGAGAAACAGTGTTTCCTGCAACCCGTTCCCTTGGTGCTAGATGAACGAACGTCTCTCCACTTGCTCAGTTCTGAGAGGTAATTGTGTGTGAAAGCCGTCCTTCACCTAGCTTGTTGGGAACACAAAGTTTCTTTTCAGTTGCAAACTCCATTCCATACATATATATGGGGAGGTAGAAGCTCCAACTCGGTTTTACAGTGAAAACTGCAGGAACTTCAAACCGGCACTAGGAAACAGACTGAGAAAGCAGAGAAAAAGTGTCTCCTGCAACCCATTCCCTTGGTGCTAGATGAACGAACGTCTCTCCACTTGCTCAGTTCTGAGAGATAAGTGTGTGTGAAAGCTGTCCTTCACCTAGCTTGTTGGGAACACAAAGATTCTTTTCAGTTGCAAACTCCATTCCATACATATATATGGGGAGTTTCTAGCACCAACTCGGTTTTACAGTGAAAACTGCAGGAACTTCAAACCGTCACTAGGAAACAGACTGGGAAAGCAGAGAAAAAGTGTCTCCAGCAACCCGTTCCCTTGGTGCTAGATAAACGAACGTCTCTCAACTTGCTCAGTTCTGAGAGATAAGTGTGTGTGAAAGCCGTCCTTCACCTAGCTTGTTGGGAACACAAAGTTTCTTTTCATTTGCAAACTCCATTCCATACATATATATGGGGAGGTACTAGCTCCAACTCGGTTTTACAGTGAATACTGCAGGAACTTCAAACCGGCACTAGGAAACAGACTGAGAAACAGAGAAAAAGTGTCTCCTGCAACCCGTTCCTTTGCTGCTAGATGAAAGAACGTCTTTCCACTTGCTCAGTTCTGAGAGATAAGTGTGTGTGAAAGCCGTCCTTCACCTAGCTTGTTGGGAAAACAAAGTTTCTTTTCAGTTGCAAACTCCATTCTATACTTATATATGGGGAGGTACTAGCTCCAACACGGTTTGACAGTGAAAACTGCAGGAACTTCAAACCGGCACTAGGAAACAGACTGAGAAAGCAGAGAAATAGTGTCTCCTGCAAACCGTTCCCTTGTTGCTAGATGAACGAACGTCTCTCCACTTGCTCAGTTCTGAGAGATAAGTGTGTGTGAATGCCGTCCTTCAACTAGATTGTTGGGAACACAAAGTTTCTTTTCAGTTGCAAACTCCGATCCATACATATATATGGGGAGGTTCTAGCTCCAACTCGGTTTTACAGTGAAAACTGCAGGAACTTCAAACCGGCACTAGGAAACAGACTGAGAAGCAGAGAAAAAGTGTCTCCTGCAACCGGTTCCCTTGGTGCTAGATGAATGAACGTCTCTCCACTTGCTAAGTTCTGAGAGATGATTGTGTGTGAAAGCCGTCCTTCACCTAGCTTGTTGGGAACACAAAGTTTCTTTTAAGTTGCAAACTCCATTCCATACATATATATGCGGTGTTACTAGCTCCAACTCGGTTTTACAGTGAAAACTGCAGGAACTTCAAACCGGCACTAGGAAACAGACTGAGAAAGCAGAGAAAAAGTATCTCCTGCAAACCGTTCCCTTGGTGCTAGATGAACGAAAGTCTCGCCACTTGCTCAGTTCCGAGAGATATGTGTGTGTGAAAGCCGTCCTTCACCTAGCTTGTTGGGAACACAAAGTTTCTTTTCAGTTGCAAACTACATTCCATACATATATATGGGGAGGTACAAGATCCAACTCGGTTTTACAGTGAAAACTGCAGGAAATTCAAACCGGCACTAGGAAACAGACTGAGAAATCAGAGAAAAAGTATCTCCTGCAACCCGTTCCCTTGGTGCTAGATGAACGAACGTCTCGCCACTTGCTCAGTTCTGAGAGATATGTGTGTGTGAAAGCCGTCCTTCACCTAGCTTTTTGGGAACACAAAGTTTCTTTTCAGTTGTAAACTCCATTCCATACTTATATATGGGGATCTACAAGCTCCAACTCGGTTTTACAGTGAAAACTGCAGGAACTTCAAACCGGCACTAGGAAACAGACTGAGAAAGCAGAGAAAAAGTGTCTCCTGCAACAAGTTCCCTTGGTGCTAGATGAACGAACGTCTCTCCACTTGCTCAGTTCTGAGAGATAAGTGTGTGTGAATGCCGTCCTTCACCTATATTGTTGGGAAAACAAAGTTTCTTTTCAGTTGCAAAATCCGATCCATACATATAGAAGGGGAAGTACTAGCTCCAACTCGGTTTTACAGTGAAAACTGCAGGAACTTCAAACCGGCACTAGGAAACAGACTGAGAAAGCAGAGAAAAGTGTCTCCTGCAACCCGTTCCCTTGGTGCTAGATGAACGAACGTCTCTCCACTTGCTCAGTACTGAGAGATAATTGTGTGTGAAAGCCGTCCTTCAACTAGCTTGTTGGAAACACATAGTTTCTTTTCAGTTGCAAACTCCATTCCATACATATATATGGGGAGGTAGAAGCTCCAACTCGATTTTACAGTGAAAACTGCAGGAACTTCAAACCGGCACTAGGAAACAGACTGAGAAAGCAGAGAAAAGTGTCTCCTGCAACCCGTTCCCTTGGTGCTAGATGAACGAACGTCTCTCCACTTGCTCAGTTCTGAGAGATAAGTGTGTGTGAAAGCCGTCCTTCACCTAGCTTGTTGGGAACACAAAGTTTCTTTTCAGTTGCAAACTCCATTCCATACATATATATGGGGAGGTACTAGCTCCAACTCGGTTTTAAAGTGAAAACTGCAGGAACTTCAAACCGGCACTAGGAAACAGACTGAGAAAGCAGAGAAAAAGTGTCTCCTGCAACCCGTTCCCTTGGTGCTAGATGAACGAACGTCTCTCCACTTGCTCAGTTCTGAGAGATAAGTGTGTGTGAAAGCCGTCCTTCACCTAGCTTGTTGGGAACACAAAGTTTCTTTTCAGTTGCAAACTCCATTCCATACATATATATGGGGAGGTACTAGCTCCAACTCGGTTTTACAGTGAAAACTGCAGGAACTTCAAACCGGCACTAGGAAACAGACTGAGAAAGCAGAGAAAAAGTGTCTCCTGCAACCCGTTCCCTTGGTGCTAGATGAACGAACGTCTCTCCACTTGCTCAGTTCTGAGAGATAAGTGTGTGTGAAAGCCGTCCTTCACCTAGCTTGTTGGGAACACAAAGTTTCTTTTCAGTTGCAAACTCCATTCCATACATATATATGGGGAGGTACTAGCTCCAACTCGGTTTTACAGTGAAAACTGCAGGAACTTCAAACCGGCACTAGGAAACAGACTGAGAAAGCAGAGAAAAAGTGTCTCCTGCAACCCGTTCCCTTGGTGCTAGATGAACGAACGTCTCTCCACTTGCTCAGTTCTGAGAGATAAGTGTGTGTGAAAGCCGTCCTTCACCTAGCCTGTTGGGAACACAAAGTTTCTTTTCAGTTGCAAACTCCATTCCATACATATATATGGGGAGGTAGAAGCTCCAACTCGGTTTTACATTGAAAACTGCAGGAACTTCAAACCGGCACTAGGAAACAGACTGAGAAAGCAGAGAAAAAGTGTCTCTTGCAACAAGTTCCCTTGGTGCTAGATGAACGAACATCTCTCCACTTGCTCAGTTTTGAGAGATAGGTGTGTGTGAAAGCCGTCCTTCACCTAGCTTGTTGGGAACACAAAGTTTCTTTTCAGTTGCAAACTCCATTCCATACATATATAAGGGGATGTAGAAGCTCCAACTCTGTTTTACAGTGAAAACTGCAGGAACTTCAAACAGGCACTAGGAAACAGACTGAGAAAGCAGAGAAAAAGTGTCTCCTGCAAACCGTTCCCTTGGTGCTAGATGAACGAACGTCTCTCCACTTGCTCAGTTCTGAGAGATAAGTGTGTGTGAAAGCCGTCCTTCACCTAGCTTGTTGGGAACACAAAGTTTCTTTTCAGTTGCAAACTCCATTCCATACATATATATGGGGAGTTACAAGCTCCAACTCGGTTTTACAGTGAAAACTGCAGGAACTTCAATCCGGCACTAGGAAACAGACTGAGAAAGCCGAGAAAAAGTGTCTCCTGCAACCCGTTCCCTTGGTGCTAGATGAACGAACGTCTCTCCACTTGCTCAGTTCTGAGAGATAAGTGTGTGTGAATGCCGTCCTTCACCTAGATTGTTGGGAACACAAAGTTTCTTTTCAGTTGCAAAATCCGATCCATACATATATATGGGGAGGTACTAGCTCCAACTCGGTTTTACAGTGAAAACTGCAGGAACTTCAAACCGGCACTAGGAAACAGACTGAGAAGCAGAGAAAATGTGTCTCCTGCAACCGGTTCCCTTGGTGCTAGATGAATGAACGTCTCTCAACTTGCTAAGTTCTGAGAGATGATTGTGTGTGAAAGCCGTCCTTCAGCTAGCTTGTTGGGAACACAAAGTTTCTTTTAAGTTGCAAACTCCATTCCATACATATATATGGGGTGTTACTAGCTCCAACTCTGTTTTACAGTGAAAACTGCAGGATCTTCAAACCGGCACTATGAAACAGACTGAGAAAGCAGAGAAAAAGTATCTTCTGCAACCCGTTCCCTTGGTGCTAGATGAACGAAAGTCTCGCCACTTGCTCAGTTCCGAGAGATATGTGTGTGTGAAAGCCGTCCTTCACCTAGCTTGTTGGGAACACAAAGTTTCTTTTCAGTTGCAAACTACATTCCATACATATATATGGGGAGGTACAAGATCCAACTCGTTTTTACAGTGAAAACTGCAGGAAATTCAAACCGGCACTAGGAAACAGACTGAGAAACAGAGAAAAAGTGTCTCCTGCAAACCGTTCCTTTGCTGCTAGATGAAAGAACATCTCTCCACTTGCTCAGTTCTGAGAGATAAGTGTGTGTGAAAGCCGTCCTTCACCTAGCTTGTTGGGAAAACAAAGTTTCTTTTCAGTTGCAAACTCCAATCTATACTTATATATGGGGAGGTACTAGCTCCAACTCGGTTTGACAGTGAAAACTGCAGGAACTTCAAACCGGCACTAGGAAACAGACTGAGAAAGCAGAGAAATAGTGTCTCCTGCAAACCGTTCCCTTGGTGCTAGATGAACGAACGTCTCTCCACTTGCTCAGTTCTGAGAGATAAGTGTGTGTGAATGCCGTCCTTCACCTAGATTGTTGGGAACACAAAGTTTCTTTTCAGTTGCAAACTCCGATCCATACATATATATGGGGAGGTACTAGCTCCAACTCGGTTTTACAGTGAAAACTGCAGGAACTTCAAACCGGCACTAGGAAACAGACTGAGAAGCAGAGAAAATGTGTCTCCTGCAACCGGTTCCCTTGGTGCTAGATGAATGAACGTCTCTCAACTTGCTAAGTTCTGAGAGATGATTGTGTGTGAAAGCCGTCCTTCAGCTAGCTTGTTGGGAACACAAAGATTCTTTTAAGTTGCAAACTCCATTCCATACATATATATGGGGTGTTACTAGCTCCAACTCGGTTTTACAGTGAAAACTGCAGGAACTTCAAACCGGCACTATGAAACAGACTGAGAAAGCAGAGAAAAAGTATCTTCTGCAACCCGTTCCCTTGGTGCTAGATGAACGAAAGTCTCGCCACTTGCTCAGTTCCGAGAGATATGTGTGTGTGAAAGCCGTCCTTCACCTAGGTTGTTGGGAACACAAAGTTTCTTTTAAGTTGCAAACTACATTCCATACATATATATGGGGAGGTACAAGATCCAACTCGTTTTTACAGTGAAAACTGCAGGAAATTCAAACCGGCACTAGGAAACAGACTGAGAAATCAGAGAAAAAGTATCTCCTGCAACCCGTTCCCTTGGTGCTAGATGAACGATCGTCTCGCCACTTGCTCAGTTCTGAGAGATATGTGTGTGTGAAAGCCGTACTTCACCTAGCTTTTAGGGAACACAAAGTTTCTTTTCAGTTGTAAACTCCATTCCATACTTATATATGGGGAGGTACAAGCTCCAACTCGGTTTTACAGTGAAAACTGCAGGAACTTCAAACCGGCACTAGGAAACAGACTGAGAAAGCAGAGAAAAAGTGTCTCCTGCAACAAGTTCCCTTGGTGCTAGATGAACGAACGTCTCTCCACTTGCTCAGTTCTGAGAGATAAGTGTGTGTGAATGCCGTCCTTCACCTATATTGTTGGGAAAACAAAGTTTCTTTTCAGTTGCAAAATCCGATCCATACATATAGAAGGGGAAGTACT
Source organism: Camelus bactrianus (assembly GCF_048773025.1). Taxonomy (NCBI): domain Eukaryota; kingdom Metazoa; phylum Chordata; class Mammalia; order Artiodactyla; family Camelidae; genus Camelus; species Camelus bactrianus. Next base: position 134,646,533 of record NC_133539.1, on the reverse strand, counting down.
AGCTCCAACTCGGTTTTACAGTGAAAACTGCAGGAACTTCAAACCGGCACTAGGAAACAGACTGAGAAAGCAGAGAAAAGTGTCTCCTGCAACCCGTTCCCTTGGTGCTAGATGAACGAACGTCTCTCCACTTGCTCAGTTCTGAGAGATAAGTGTGTGTGAAAGCCGTCCTTCACCTAGCCTGTTGGGAACACAAAGTTTCTTTTCAGTTGCAAACTCCATTCCATACATATATATGGGGAGGTAGAAGCTCCAACTCGGTTTTACAGTGAAAACTGCAGGAAATTCAAACCGGCACTAGGAAACAGACTGAGAAAACAGAGAAAAAGTGTCTCCTGCAACAAGTTCCCTTGGTGCTAGATGAACGAACGTCTCTCCACTTGCTCAGGTTTGAGAGATAGGTGTGTGTGAAAGCCGTCCTTCACCTAGCTTGTTGGGAACACAAAGTTTCTTTTCAGTTGCAAACTCCATTCCATACATATATATGGGGAGGTACTAGCTCCAACTCGGTTTTACAGTGAAAACTGCAGGAACTTCAAACCGGCACTAGGAAACAGACTGAGAAAGCAGAGAAAAAGTGTCTTCTGTAACCCGTTCCCTTGGTGCTAGATGAACGAACGTCTCTCCACTTGCTCAGTTCTGAGAGATAAGTGTGTGTGAAAGCCGTCCTTCAACTAGCCTGTAGGGAACACAAAGTTTCTTTTCAGTTGCAAACTCCATTCCATACATATATATGGGGAGGTAGAAGCTCCAACTCGGTTTTGCAGAGAAAACTGCAGGAACTTCAACCCGGCACTTGGAAACAGACTGGGAAAGCAGAGAAACAGTGTTTCCTGCAAACCGTTCCCTTGGTGCTAGATGAACGAACGTCTCTCCACTTGCTCAGTTCTGAGAGATAATTGTGTGTGAAAGCCGTCCTTCAACTAGCTTGTTGGAAACACATAGTTTCTTTTCAGTTGCAAACTCCATTCCATACATATATATGGGGAGGTAGAAGCTCCAACACGGTTTTACAGTGTAAACTGCAGGAACTTCAAACCGACACTAGGAAACAGACTGAGAAAGAAGAGAAAAAGTGTCTCCTGCAACCCGTTCCCTTGGTGCTAGATGAACGAACGTCTCTCCACTTGCTCAGTTCTGAGAGATAAGTGTGTGTGAAAGCCGTCCTTCACCTAGCTTGTTGGGAACACAAAGTTTCTTTTCAGTTGCAAACTACATTCCATACATATATATGGGGAGGTACTAGATCAAACTCGGTTTTACAGTGAAAACTGGAGGAACTTCAAACCGCCACTAGGAAACAGACTGAGAAAGCAGAGAAAAAGTGTCTCCTGCAACCCGTTCCCTTGGTGCTAGATGAACGAACGTCTCTCCACTTGCTCAGTTCTGAGAGATAGGTGTGTGTGAAAGCCGTCCTTCACCTAGCTTGTAGGGAACACAAAGTTTCTTTTCAGTTGCAAACTCCATTCCATACATATATATGTGGAGGTAGAAGCTCCAACTCGGTTTTGCAGAGAAAACTGCAGGAACTTCAACCCGGCACTTGGAAACAGACTGGGATAGCAGAGAAACAGTGTTTCCTGCAACACGTTCCCTTGGTGCTAGATGAACGAACGTCTCTCCACTTGCTCAGTTCTGAGAGATAATTGTGTGTGAAAGCCGTCCTTCACCTAGCTTGTTGGGAACACAAAGTTTCTTTTCAGTTGCAAACTCCATTCCATACATATATATCGGGAGGTACTAGCTCCAACTCGGTTTTACAGTGAAAACTGCAGGAACTTCAAACCGGCACTAGGAAACAGACTGAGAAAGCAGAGAAAAAGTTTCTCCTGCAACCCGTTCCCTTGGTGCTAGATGAACGAACGTCTCTCCACTTGCTCAGTTCTGAGAGATAAGTGTGTGTGAAAGCCGTCCTTCACCTAGCTTGTTGGGAACACAAAGTTTCTTTTCAGTTGCAAACTCCATTCCATACATATATATGGGGAGGTACTAGCTCCAACTCTGTTTTACAGTGAAAACTGCAGGAACTTCAAACCGGCACTAGGAAACAGACTGAGAAAGCAGAGAAAAAGTGTCTCCTGCAACCCGTTCCCTTGGTGCTAGATGAACGAACGTCTCTCCACTTGCTCAGTTCTGAGAGATAAGTGTGTGTGAAAGCCGTCCTTCACCTAGCTTGTTGGGAACACAAAGATTCTTTTCAGTTGCAAACTCCATTCCATACATATATATGGGGAGGTAGAAGCTCCAACTCGGTTTTACATTGAAAACTGCAGGAACTTCAAACCGGCACTAGGAAACAGACTGAGAAAGCAGAGAAAAAGTATCTCCTGCAACCCGTTCCCTTGGTGCTAGATGAACGAACGTCTCTCCAGTTGCTCAGTTCTGAGAGATAAGTGTGTGTGAAAGCCGTCCTTCACCTAGCTTGTTGGGAACACTAAGTTTCTTTTCAGTTGCAAACTCCATTCCATACATATATATGGGGAGGTAGAAGCTCCAACTCGGTTTTACAGTGTAAACTGCAGGAACTTCAAACCGACACTAGGAAACAGACTGAGAAAGCAGAGAAAAAGTGTCTCCTGCAACCCGTTCCCTTGGTGCTAGATGAACGAACGTCTCTCCACTTGCTCAGTTCTGAGAGATAAGTGTGTGTGAAAGCCGTCCTTCACCTAGCTTGTTGGGAACACAAAGTTTCTTTTCAGTTGCAAACTCCATTCCATACATATATATGGGGAGGTACTAGCTCCAACTCGGTTTTACAGTGAAAACTGCAGGAACTTCAAACCGGCAGTAGGAAACAGACTGAGAAAGCAGAGAAAAAGTGTCTCCTGCAAACCGTTCCCTTGGTGCTAGATGAACGAACGTCTCTCCACTTGCTCAGTTCTGAGAGATAAGTGTGTGTGAAAGCCGTCCTTCACATAGCTTGTTGGGAACACAAAGTTTCTTTTAAGTTGCAAACTTCATTCCATACATATATATGGGGTGGTACTACCTCCAACTCGGTTTTACAGTGAAAACTGCAGGAACTTCAAACCGGCACTAGGAAACAGACTGAGAAAGCAGAGAAAAAGTGTCTCCTGCAACCCGTTCCCTTGGTGCTAGATGAACGAACGTCTCTCCACTTGCTCAGTTTTGAGAGATAGGTGTGTGTGAAAGCCGTCCTTCACCTAGCTTGTTGGGAACACAAAGTTTCTTTTCAGTTGCAAACTCCATTCCATACATATATAAGGGGATGTAGAAGCTCCAACTCTGTTTTACAGTGAAAACTGCAGGAACTTCAAACCGGCACTAGGAAACAGACGGAGAAAGCAGAGAAAAAGTGTCTCCTGCAAACCGTTCCCTTGGTGCTAGATGAACGAACGTCTCTCCACTTGCTCAGTTCTGAGAGATAATTGTGTGTGAAAGCCGTCCTTCACCTAGCTTGTTTGGAACACAAAGTTTCTTTTCAGTAGCAAACTCCATTCCATACATATATAAGGGGAGGTAGAAACTCCAACACGGTTTTACAGTGTAAACTGCAGGAACTTCAAACCGACACTAGGAAACAGACTGAGAAAGAAGAGAAAAAGTGTCTCCTGCAACCTGTTCCCTTGGTGCTAGATGAACGAACGTCTCTCCACTTGCTCAGTTCTGAGAGATAAGTGTGTGTGAAAGCCGTCCTTCACCTAGCTTGTTGGGAACACAAAGTTTCTTTTCAGTTGCAAACTCCATTCCATACATATATATGGGGAGGTACTAGCTCCAACTCGGTTTTACAGTGAAAACTGGAGGAACTTCAAACCGCCACTAGGAAACAGACTGAGAAAGCAGAGAAAAAGTGTCTCCTGCAACCTGTTCCCTTGGTGCTAGATGAACGAACGTCTCTCCACTTGCTCAGTTCTGAGAGATAGGTGTGTGTGAAAGCCGTCCTTCACCTAGCTTGTAGGGAACACAAAGTTTCTTTTCAGTTGCAAACTCCATTCCATACATATATATGGGGAGGTAGAAGCTCCAACTCGGTTTTGCAGAGAAAACTGCAGGAACTTCAACCCGGCACTTGGAAACAGACTGGGATAGCAGAGAAACAGTGTTTCCTGCAACCCGTTCCCTTGGTGCTAGATGAACGAACGTCTCTCCACTTGCTCAGTTCTGAGAGGTAATTGTGTGTGAAAGCCGTCCTTCACCTAGCTTGTTGGGAACACAAAGTTTCTTTTCAGTTGCAAACTCCATTCCATACATATATATGGGGAGGTAGAAGCTCCAACTCGGTTTTACAGTGAAAACTGCAGGAACTTCAAACCGGCACTAGGAAACAGACTGAGAAAGTAGAGAAAAAGTGTCTCCTGCAACCCATTCCCTTGGTGCTAGATGAACGAACGTCTCTCCACTTGCTCAGTTCTGAGAGATAAGTGTGTGTGAAAGCTGTCCTTCACCTAGCTTGTTGGGAACACAAAGATTCTTTTCAGTTGCAAACTCCATTCCATACATATATATGGGGAGTTTCTAGCACCAACTCGGTTTTACAGTGAAAACTGCAGGAACTTCAAACCGTCACTAGGAAACAGACTGGGAAAGCAGAGAAAAAGTGTCTCCAGCAACCCGTTCCCTTGGTGCTAGATAAACGAACGTCTCTCAACTTGCTCAGTTCTGAGAGATAAGTGTGTGTGAAAGCCGTCCTTCACCTAGCTTGTTGGGAACACAAAGTTTCTTTTCATTTGCAAACTCCATTCCATACATATATATGGGGAGGTACTAGCTCCAACTCGGTTTTACAGTGAATACTGCAGGAACTTCAAACCGGCACTAGGAAACAGACTGAGAAACAGAGAAAAAGTGTCTCCTGCAACCCGTTCCTTTGCTGCTAGATGAAAGAACGTCTTTCCACTTGCTCAGTTCTGAGAGATAAGTGTGTGTGAAAGCCGTCCTTCACCTAGCTTGTTGGGAAAACAAAGTTTCTTTTCAGTTGCAAACTCCATTCTATACTTATATATGGGGAGGTACTAGCTCCAACACGGTTTGACAGTGAAAACTGCAGGAACTTCAAACCGGCACTAGGAAACAGACTGAGAAAGCAGAGAAATAGTGTCTCCTGCAAACCGTTCCCTTGTTGCTAGATGAACGAACGTCTCTCCACTTGCTCAGTTCTGAGAGATAAGTGTGTGTGAATGCCGTCCTTCACCTAGATTGTTGGGAACACAAAGTTTCTTTTCAGTTGCAAACTCCGATCCATACATATATATGGGGAGGTTCTAGCTCCAACTCGGTTTTACAGTGAAAACTGCAGGAACTTCAAACCGGCACTAGGAAACAGACTGAGAAGCAGAGAAAAAGTGTCTCCTGCAACCGGTTCCCTTGGTGCTAGATGAATGAACGTCTCTCCACTTGCTTAGTTCTGAGAGATGATTGTGTGTGAAAGCCGTGCTTCACCTAGCTTGTTGGGAACACAAAGTTTCTTTTAAGTTGCAAACTCCATTCCATACATATATATGCGGTGTTACTAGCTCCAACTCGGTTTTACAGTGAAAACTGCAGGAAATTCAAACCGGCACTAGGAAACAGACTGAGAAAGCAGAGAAAAAGTATCTCCTGCAAACCGTTCCCTTGGTGCTAGATGAACGAAAGTCTCGCCACTTGCTCAGTTCCGAGAGATATGTGTGTGTGAAAGCCGTCCTTCACCTAGCTTGTTGGGAACACAAAGTTTCTTTTCAGTTGCAAACTACATTCCATACATATATATGGGGAGGTACAAGATCCAACTCGGTTTTACAGTGAAAACTGCAGGAAATTCAAACCGGCACTAGGAAACAGACTGAGAAATCAGAGAAAAAGTATCTCCTGCAACCCGTTCCCTTGGTGCTAGATGAACGAACGTCTCGCCACTTGCTCAGTTCTGAGAGATAAGTGTGTGTGAAAGCCGTCCTTCACCTAGCTTTTTGGGAACACAAAGTTTCTTTTCAGTTGTAAACTCCATTCCATACTTATATATGGGGATCTACAAGCTCCAACTCGGTTTTACAGTGAAAACTGCAGGAACTTCAAACCGGCACTAGGAAACAGACTGAGAAAGCAGAGAAAAAGTGTCTCCTGCAACAAGTTCCCTTGGTGCTAGATGAACGAACGTCTCTCCACTTGCTCAGTTCTGAGAGATAAGTGTGTGTGAATGCCGTCCTTCACCTATATTGTTGGGAAAACAAAGTTTCTTTTCAGTTGCAAAATCCGATCCATACATATAGAAGGGGAAGTACTAGCTCCAACTCGGTTTTACAGTGAAAACTGCAGGAACTTCAAACCGGCACTAGGAAACAGACTGAGAAACCAGAGAAAAGTGTCTCCTGCAACCCGTTCCCTTGGTGCTAGATGAACGAACGTCTCTCCACTTGCTCAGTTCTGAGAGATAATTGTGTGTGAAAGCCGTCCTTCAACTAGCTTGTTGGAAACACATAGTTTCTTTTCAGTTGCAAACTCCATTCCATACATATATATGGGGAGGTAGAAGCTCCAACTCGATTTAACAGTGAAAACTGCAGGAACTTCAAACCGGCACTAGGAAACAGACTGAGAAAGCAGAGAAAAGTGTCTCCTGCAACCCGTTCCCTTGGTGCTAGATGAACGAACGTCTCTCCACTTGCTCAGTTCTGAGAGATAAGTGTGTGTGAAAGCCGTCCTTCACCTAGCTTGTTGGGAACACAAAGTTTCTTTTCAGTTGCAAACTCCATTCCATACATATATATGGGGAGGTACTAGCTCCAACTCGGTTTTAAAGTGAAAACTGCAGGAACTTCAAACCGGCACTAGGAAACAGACTGAGAAAGCAGAGAAAAAGTGTCTCCTGCAACCCGTTCCCTTGGTGCTAGATGAACGAACGTCTCTCCACTTGCTCAGTTCTGAGAGATAAGTGTGTGTGAAAGCCGTCCTTCACCTAGCTTGTTGGGAACACAAAGTTTCTTTTCAGTTGCAAACTCCATTCCATACATATATATGGGGAGATACTAGCTCCAACTCGGTTTTACAGTGAAAACTGCAGGAACTTCAAACCGGCACTAGGAAACAGACTGAGAAAGCAGAGAAAAAGTGTCTCCTGCAACCCGTTCCCTTGGTGCTAGATGAACGAACGTCTCTCCACTTGCTCAGTTCTGAGAGATAAGTGTGTGTGAAAGCCGTCCTTCACCTAGCTTGTTGGGAACACAAAGTTTCTTTTCAGTTGCAAACTCCATTCCATACATATATATGGGGAGGTACTAGCTCCAACTCGGTTTTACAGTGAAAACTGCAGGAACTTCAAACCGGCACTAGGAAACAGACTGAGAAAGCAGAGAAAAAGTGTCTCCTGCAACCCGTTCCCTTGGTGCTAGATGAACGAACGTCTCTCCACTTGCTCAGTTCTGAGAGATAAGTGTGTGTGAAAGCCGTACTTCACCTAGCCTGTTGGGAACACAAAGTTTCTTTTCAGTTGCAAACTCCATTCCATACATATATATGGGGAGGTAGAAACTCCAACTCGGTTTTACATTGAAAACTGCAGGAACTTCAAACCGGCACTAGGAAACAGACTGAGAAAGCAGAGAAAAAGTGTCTCCTGCAACAAGTTCCCTTGGTGCTAGATGAACGAACGTCTCTCCACTTGCTCAGTTTTGAGAGATAGGTGTGTGTGAAAGCCGTCCTTCACCTAGCTTGTTGGGAACACAAAGTTTCTTTTCAGTTGCAAACTCCATTCCATACATATATAAGGGGATGTAGAAGCTCCAACTCTGTTTTACAGTGAAAACTACAGGAACTTCAAACCGGCACTAGGAAACAGACTGAGAAAGCAGAGAAAAAGTGTCTCCTGCAAACCGTTCCCTTGGTGCTAGATGAACGAACGTCTCTCCACTTGCTCAGTTCTGAGAGATAAGTGTGTGTGAAAGCCGTCCTTCACCTAGCTTGTTGGGAACACAAAGTTTCTTTTCAGTTGCAAACTCCATTCCATACATATATATGGGGAGTTACAAGCTCCAACTCGGTTTTACAGTGAAAACTGCAGGAACTTCAATCCGGCACTAGGAAACAGACTGAGAAAGCCGAGAAAAAGTGTCTCCTGCAACCCGTTCCCTTGGTGCTAGATGAACGAACGTCTCTCCACTTGCTCAGTTCTGAGAGATAATTGTGTGTGAATGCCGTCCTTCACCTAGATTGTTGGGAACACAAAGTTTCTTTTCAGTTGCAAAATCCGATCCATACATATATATGGGGAGGTACTAGCTCCAACTCGGTTTTACAGTGAAAACTGCAGGAACTTCAAACCGGCACTAGGAAACAGACTGAGAAGCAGAGAAAATGTGTCTCCTGCAACCGGTTCCCTTGGTGCTAGATGAATGAACGTCTCTCAACTTGCTAAGTTCTGAGAGATGATTGTGTGTGAAAGCCGTCCTTCAGCTAGCTTGTTGGGAACACAAAGTTTCTTTTAAGTTGCAAACTCCATTCCATACATATATATGGGGTGTTACTAGCTCCAACTCTGTTTTACAGTGAAAACTGCAGGATCTTCAAACCGGCACTATGAAACAGACTGAGAAAGCAGAGAAAAAGTATCTTCTGCAACCCGTTCCCTTGGTGCTAGATGAACGAAAGTCTCGCCACTTGCTCAGTTCCGAGAGATATGTGTGTGTGAAAGCCGTCCTTCACCTAGCTTGTTGGGAACACAAAGTTTCTTTTCAGTTGCAAACTACATTCCATACATATATATGGGGAGGTACAAGATCCAACTCGTTTTTACAGTGAAAACTGCAGGAAATTCAAACCAGCACTAGGAAACAGACTGAGAAACAGAGAAAAAGTGTCTCCTGCAAACCGTTCCTTTGCTGCTAGATGAAAGAACGTCTCTCCACTTGCTCAGTTCTGAGAGATAAGTGTGTGTGAAAGCCGTCCTTCACCTAGCTTGTTGGGAAAACAAAGTTTCTTTTCAGTTGCAAACTCCATTCTATACTTATATATGGGGAGGTACTAGCTCCAACTCGGTTTGACAGTGAAAACTGCAGGAACATCAAACCGGCACTAGGAAACAGACTGAGAAAGCAGAGAAATAGTGTCTCCTGCAAACCGTTCCCTTGGTGCTAGATGAACGAACGTCTCTCCACTTGCTCAGTTCTGAGAGATAAGTGTGTGTGAATGCCGTCCTTCACCTAGATTGTTGGGAACACAAAGTTTCTTTTCAGTTGCAAACTCCGATCCATACATATATATGGGGAGGTACTAGCTCCAACTCTGTTTTACAGTGAAAACTGCAGGAACTTCAAACCGGCACTAGGAAACAGACTGAGAAGCAGAGAAAATGTGTCTCCTGCAACCGGTTCCCTTGGTGCTAGATGAATGAACGTCTCTCAACTTGCTAAGTTCTGAGAGATGATTGTGTGTGAAAGCCGTCCTTCAGCTAGCTTGTTGGGAACACAAAGTTTCTTTTAAGTTGCAAACTCCATTCCATACATATATATGGGGTGTTACTAGCTCCAACTCGGTTTTACAGTGAAAACTGCAGGAACTTCAAACCGGCACTATGAAACAGACTGAGAAAGCAGAGAAAAAGTATCTTCTGCAACCCGTTCCCTTGGTGCTAGATGAACGAAAGTCTCGCCACTTGCTCAGTTCCGAGAGATATGTGTGTGTGAAAGCCGTCCTTCACCTAGCTTGTTGGGAACACAAAGTTTCTTTTCAGTTGCAAACTACATTCCATACATATATATGGGGAGGTACAAGATCCAACTCGTTTTTACAGTGAAAACTGCAGGAAATTCAAACCGGCACTAGGAAACAGACTGAGAATCAGAGAAAAAGTATCTCCTGCAACCCGTTCCCTTGGTGCTAGATGAACGAACGTCTCGCCACTTGCTCAGTTCTGAGAGATATGTGTGTGTGAAAGCCGTACTTCACCTAGCTTTTTGGGAACACAAAGTTTCTTTTCAGTTGCAAACTCCATTCCATACTTATATATGGGGAGGTACAAGCTCCAACTCGGTTTTACAGTGAAAACTGCAGGAACTTCAAACCGGCACTAGGAAACAGACTGAGAAAGCAGAGAAAAAGTGTCTCCTGCAACAAGTTCCCTTGGTGCTAGATGAACGAACGTCTCTCCACTTGCTCAGTTCTGAGAGATAAGTGTGTGTGAATGCCGTCCTTCACCTATATTGTTGGGAAAACAAAGTTTCTTTTCAGTTGCAAAATCCGATCCATACATATAGAAGGGGAAGTACTAGCTCCAACTCGGTTTTACAGTGAAAACTGCAGGAACTTCAAACCGGCACTAGGAAACAGACTGAGAAAGCAGAGAAAAGTGTCTCCTGCAACCCGTTCCCTTGGTGCTAGATGAACGAACGTCTCTCCACTTGCTCAGTTCTGAGAGATAAGTGTGTGTGAAAGCCGTCCTTCACCTAGCCTGTTGGGAACACAAAGTTTCTTTTCAGTTGCAAACTCCATTCCATACATATATATGGGGAGGTAGAAGCTCCAACTCGGTTTTACAGTGAAAACTGCAGGAACTTCAAACCGGCACTAGGAAACAGACTGAGAAAACAGAGAAAAAGTGTCTCCTGCAACAAGTTCCCTTGGTGCTAGATGAACGAACGTCTCTCCACTTGCTCAGGTTTGAGAGATAGGTGTGTGTGAAAGCCGTCCTTCACCTAGCTTGTTGGGAACACAAAGTTTCTTTTCAGTTGCAAACTCCATTCCATACATATATATGGGGAGGTACTAGCTCCAACTCGGTTTTACAGTGAAAACTGCAGGAACTTCAAACCGGCACTAGGAAACAGACTGAGAAAGCAGAGAAAAAGTGTCTTCTGTAACCCGTTCCCTTGGTGCTAGATGAACGAACGTCTCTCCACTTGCTCAGTTCTGAGAGATAAGTGTGTGTGAAAGCCGTCCTTCAACTAGCCTGTAGGGAACACAAAGTTTCTTTTCAGTTGCAAACTCCATTCCATACATATATATGGGGAGGTAGAAGCTCCAACTCGGTTTTGCAGAGAAAACTGCAGGAACTTCAACCCGGCACTTGGAAACAGACTGGGAAAGCAGAGAAACAGTGTTTCCTGCAAACCGTTCCCTTGGTGCTAGATGAACGAACGTCTCTCCACTTGCTCAGTTCTGAGAGATAATTGTGTGTGAAAGCCGTCCTTCAACTAGCTTGTTGGAAACACATAGTTTCTTTTCAGTTGCAAACTCCATTCCATACATATATATGGGGAGGTAGAAGCTCCAACTCGATTTTACAGTGAAAACTGCAGGAACTTCAAACCGGCACTAGGAAACAGACTGAGAAAGCAGAGAAAAGTGTCTCCTGCAACCCGTTCCCTTGGTGCTAGATGAACGAACGTCTCTCCACTTGCTCAGTTCTGAGAGATAAGTGTGTGTGAAAGCCGTCCTTCACCTAGCTTGTTGGGAACACAAAGTTTCTTTTCAGTTGCAAACTCCATTCCATACATATATATGGGGAGGTACTAGCTTCAACTCGGTTTTAAAGTGAAAACTGCAGGAACTTCAAACCGGCACTAGGAAACAGACTGAGAAAGCAGAGAAAAAGTGTCTCCTGCAACCCGTTCCCTTGGTGCTAGATGAACGAACGTCTCTCCACTTGCTCAGTTCTGAGAGATAAGTGTGTGTGAAAGCCGTCCTTCACCTAGCTTGTTGGGAACACAAAGTTTCTTTTCAGTTGCAAACTCCATTCCATACATATATATGGGGAGGTACTAGCTCCAACTCGGTTTTACAGTGAAAACTGCAGGAACTTCAAACCGGCACTAGGAAACAGACTGAGAAAGCAGAGAAAAAGTGTCTCCTGCAACCCGTTCCCTTGGTGCTAGATGAACGAACGTCTCTCCACTTGCTCAGTTCTGAGAGATAAGTGTGTGTGAAAGCCGTCCTTCACCTAGCTTGTTGGGAACACAAAGTTTCTTTCAGTTGCAAACTCCATTCCATACATATATATGGGGAGGTACTAGCTCCAACTCGGTTTTACAGTGAAAACTGCAGGAACTTCAAACCGGCACTAGGAAACAGACTGAGAAAGCAGAGAAAAAGTGTCTCCTGCAACCCGTTCCCTTGGTGCTAGATGAACGAACGTCTCTCCACTTGCTCAGTTCTGAGAGATAAGTGTGTGTGAAAGCCGTCCTTCACCTAGCCTGTTGGGAACACAAAGTTTCTTTTCAGTTGCAAACTCCATTCCATACATATATATGGGGAGGTAGAAGCTCCAACTCGGTTTTACATTGAAAACTGCAGGAACTTCAAACCGGCACTAGGAAACAGACTGAGAAAGCAGAGAAAAAGTGTCTCCTGCAACAAGTTCCCTTGGTGCTAGATGAACGAACGTCTCTCCACTTGCTCAGTTTTGAGAGATAGGTGTGTGTGAAAGCCGTCCTTCACCTAGCTTGTTGGGAACACAAAGTTTCTTTTCAGTTGCAAACTCCATTCCATACATATATAAGGGGATGTAGAAGCTCCAACTCTGTTTTACAGTGAAAACTGCAGGAACTTCAAACCGGCACTAGGAAACAGACTGAGAAAGCAGAGAAAAAGTGTCTCCTGCAAACCGTTCCCTTGGTGCTAGATGAACGAACGTCTCTCCACTTGCTCAGTTCTGAGAGATAAGTGTGTGTGAAAGCCGTCCTTCACCTAGCTTGTTGGGAACACAAAGTTTCTTTTCAGTTGCAAACTCCATTCCATACATATATATGGGGAGTTACAAGCTCCAACTCGGTTTTACAGTGAAAACTGCAGGAACTTCAATCCGGCACTAGGAAACAGACTGAGAAAGCCGAGAAAAAGTGTCTCCTGCAAACCGTTCCCTTGGTGCTAGATGAACGAACGTCTCTCCACTTGCTCAGTTCTGAGAGATAAGTGTGTGTGAATGCCGTCCTTCACCTAGATTGTTGGGAACACAAAGTTTCTTTTCAGTTGCAAAATCCGATCCATACATATATATGGGGAGGTACTAGCTCCAACTCGGTTTTACAGTGAAAACTGCAGGAACTTCAAACCGGCACTAGGAAACAGACTGAGAAGCAGAGAAAATGTGTCTCCTGCAACCGGTTCCCTTGGTGCTAGATGAATGAACGTCTCTCAACTTGCTAAGTTCTGAGAGATGATTGTGTGTGAAAGCCGTCCTTCAGCTAGCTTGTTGGGAACACAAAGTTTCTTTTAAGTTGCAAACTCCATTCCATACATATATATGGGGTGTTACTAGCTCCAACTCGGTTTTACAGTGAAAACTGCAGGATCTTCAAACCGGCACTATGAAACAGACTGAGAAAGAAGAGAAAAAGTATCTTCTGCAACCCGTTCCCTTGGTGCTAGATGAACGAAAGTCTCGCCACTTGCTCAGTTCCGAGAGATATGTGTGTGTGAAAGCCGTCCTTCACCTAGCTTGTTGGGAACACAAAGTTTCTTTTCAGTTGCAAACTACATTCCATACATATATATGGGGAGGTACAAGATCCAACTCGTTTTTACAGTGAAAACTGCAGGAAATTCAAACCGGCACTAGGAAACAGACTGAGAAACAGAGAAAAAGTGTCTCCTGCAAACCGTTCCTTTGCTGCTAGATGAAAGAACGTCTCTCCACTTGCTCAGTTCTGAGAGATAAGTGTGTGTGAAAGCCGTCCTTCACCTAGCTTGTTGGGAAAACAAAGTTTCTTTTCAGTTGCAAACTCCATTCTATACTTATATATGGGGAGGTACTAGCTCCAACTCGGTTTGACAGTGAAAACTGCAGGAACTTCAAACCGGCACTAGGAAACAGACTGAGAAAGCAGAGAAATAGTGTCTCCTGCAAACCGTTCCCTTGGTGCTAGATGAACGAACGTCTCTCCACTTGCTCAGTTCTGAGAGATAAGTGTGTGTGAATGCCGTCCTTCACCTAGATTGTTGGGAACACAAAGTTTCTTTTCAGTTGCAAACTCCGATCCATACATATATATGGGGAGGTACTAGCTCCAACTCGGTTTTACAGTGAAAACTGCAGGAACTTCAAACCGGCACTAGGAAACAGACTGAGAAGCAGAGAAAATGTGTCTCCTGCAACCGGTTCCCTTGGTGCTAGATGAATGAACGTCTCTCAACTTGCTAAGTTCTGAGAGATGATTGTGTGTGAAAGCCGTCCTTCAGCTAGCTTGTTGGGAACACAAAGTTTCTTTTAAGTTGCAAACTCCATTCCATACATATATATGGGGTGTTACTAGCTCCAACTCGGTTTTACAGTGAAAACTGCAGGAACTTCAAACCGGCACTATGAAACAGACTGAGAAAGCAGAGAAAAAGTATCTTCTGCAACCCGTTCCCTTGGTGCTAGATGAACGAAAGTCTCGCCACTTGCTCAGTTCCGAGAGATATGTGTGTGTGAAAGCCGTCCTTCACCTAGCTTGTTGGGAACACAAAGTTTCTTTTCAGTTGCAAACTACATTCCATACATATATATGGGGAGGTACAAGATCCAACTCGTTTTTACAGTGAAAACTGCAGGAAATTCAAACCGGCACTAGGAAACAGACTGAGAAATCAGAGAAAAAGTATCTCCTGCAACCCGTTCCCTTGGTGCTAGATGAACGAACGTCTCGCCACTTGCTCAGTTCTGAGAGATATGTGTGTGTTAAAGCCGTACTTCACCTAGCTTTTTGGGAACACAAAGTTTCTTTTCAGTTGCAAACTCCATTCCATACTTATATATGGGGAGGTACAAGCTCCAACTCGGTTTTACAGTGAAAACTGCAGGATCTTCAAACCGGCACTAGGAAACAGACTGAGAAAGCAGAGAAAAAGTGTCTCCTGCAAACCGTTCCCTTGGTGCTAGATGAACGAACGTCTCTCCACTTGCTCAGTTCTGAGAAATAAGTGTGTGTGAATGCCGTCCTTCACCTAGATTGTTGGGAACACAAAGTTTCTTTTCAGTTGCAAACTCCGATCCATACATATATATGGGGAGGTACTAGCTCCAACTCGGTTTTACAGTGAAAACTGCAGGAACTTCAAACCGGCACTAGGAAACAAACTGAGAAGCAGAGAAAAAGTGTCTCCTGCAACCGGTTCCCTTGGTGCTAGATGAATGAACGTCTCTCCACTTGCTAAGTTCTGAGAGATAATTGTGTGTGAAAGCCGTCCTTCACCTAGCTTGTTGGGAACACAAAGTTTCTTTTAAGTTGCAAACTCCATTCCATACATATATATGCGGTGTTACTAGCTCCAACTCGGTTTTACAGTGAAAACTGCAGGAGCTTCAAACCGGCACTAGGAAACAGACTGAGAAAGCAGAGAAAAAGTATCTCCTGCAAACCGTTCCCTTGGTGCTAGATGAACGAAAGTCTCGCCACTTGCTCAGTTCCGAGAGATATGTGTGTGTGAAAGCCGTCCTTCACCTAGCTTGTTGGGAACACAAAGTTTCTTTTCAGTTGCAAACTACATTCCATACATATATATGGGGAGGTACAAGATCCAACTCTGTTTTACAGTGAAAACTGCAGGAAATTCAAACCGGCACTAGGAAACAGACTGAGAAATCAGAGAAAAAGTATCTCCTGCAACCCGTTCCCTTGGTGCTAGATGAACGAACGTCTCGCCACTTGCTCAGTTCTGAGAGATATGTGTGTGTGAAAGCCGTCCTTCACCTAGCTTTTTGGGAACACAAAGTTTCTTTTCAGTTGTAAACTCCATTCCATACTTATATATGGGGATCTACAAGCTCCAACTCGGTTTTACAGTGAAAACTGCAGGAACTTCAAACCGGCACTAGGAAACAGACTGAGAAAGCAGAGAAAAAGTGTCTCCTGCAACAAGTTCCCTTGGTGCTAGATGAACGAACGTCTCTCCACTTGCTCAGTTCTGAGAGATAAGTGTGTGTGAATGCCGTCCTTCACCTAGATTGTTGGGAAAACAAAGTTTCTTTTCAGTTGCAAAATCCGATCCATACATATAGAAGGGGAGGTACTAGCTCCAACTCGGTTTTACAGTGAAAACTGCAGGAACTTCAAACCGGCACTAGGAAACAGACAGAGAAAGCAGAGAAAAGTGTCTCCTGCAACCCGTTCCCTTGGTGCTAGATGAACGAACGTCTCTCCACTTGCTCAGTTCTGAGAGATAAGTGTGTGTGAAAGCCGTCCTTCACCTAGCCTGTTGGGAACACAAAGTTTCTTTTCAGTTGCAAACTCCATTCCATACATATATATGGGGAGGTAGAAGCTCCAACTCGGTTTTACAGTGAAAACTGCAGGAACTTCAAACCGGCACTAGGAAACAGACTGAGAAAACAGAGAAAAAGTGTCTCCTGCAACAAGTTCCCTTGGTGCTAGATGAACGAACGTCTCTCCACTTGCTCAGTTTTGAGAGATAGGTGTGTGTGAAAGCCGTCCTTCACCTAGCTTGTTGGGAACACAAAGTTTCTTTTCAGTTGCAAACTCCATTCCATACATATATATGGGGAGGTACTAGCTCCAACTCGGTTTTACAGTGAAAACTGCAGGAACTTCAAACCGGCACTAGGAAACAGACTGAGAAAGCAGAGAAAAAGTGTCTTCTGTAACCCATTCCCTTGGTGCTAGATGAACGAACGTCTCTCCACTTGCTCAGTTCTGAGAGATAAGTGTGTGTGAAAGCCGTCCTTCAACTAGCCTGTAGGGAACACAAAGTTTCTTTTCAGTTGCAAACTCCATTCCATACATATATATGGGGAGGTAGAAGCTCCAACTCGGTTTTGCAGAGAAAACTGCAGGAACTTCAACCCGGCACTTGGAAACAGACTGGGAAAGCAGAGAAACAGTGTTTCCTGCAAACCGTTCCCTTGGTGCTAGATGAATGAACGTCTCTCCACTTGCTCAGTTCTGAGAGATAATTGTGTGTGAAAGCCGTCCTTCACCTAGCTTGTTGGAAACACATAGTTTCTTTTCAGTTGCAAACTCCATTCCATACATATATATGGGGAGGTAGAAGCTCCAACTCGGTTTTACAGTGAAAACTGCAGGAACTTCAAACCGGCACTAGGAAACAGACTGAGAAAGCAGAGAAAAGTGTCTCCTGCAACCCGTTCCCTTGGTGCTAGATGAACGAACGTCTCTCCACTTGCTCAGTTCTGAGAGATAAGTGTGTGTGAAAGCCGTCCTTCACCTAGCTTGTTGGGAACACAATGTTTCTTTTCAGTTGCAAACTCCATTCCATACATATATATGGGGAGGTACTAGCTCCAACTCGGTTTTACAGTGAAAACTGCAGGAACTTCAAACCGGCACTAGGAAACAGACTGAGAAAGCAGAGAAAAAGTGTCTCCTGCAACCCGTTCCCTTGGTGCTAGATGAACGAACGTCTCTCCACTTGCTCAGTTCTGAGAGATAAGTGTGTGTGAAAGCCGTCCTTCACCTAGCTTGTTGGGAACACAAAGTTTCTTTTCAGTTGCAAACTCCATTCCATACATATATATGGGGAGGTACTAGCTCCAACTCGGTTTTACAGTGAAAACTGCAGGAACTTCAAACCGGCACTAGGAAACAGACTGAGAAAGCAGAGAAAAGTGTCTCCTGCAACCCGTTCCCTTGGTGCTAGATGAACGAACGTCTCTCCACTTGCTCAGTTCTGAGAGATAAGTGTGTGTGAAAGCCGTCCTTCACCTAGCTTGTTGGGAACACAAAGTTTCTTTTCACTTGCAAACTCCATTCCATACATATATATGGGGAGGTACTAGCTCCAACTCGGTTTTACAGTGAAAACTGCAGGAACTTCAAACCGGCACTAGGAAACAGACTGAGAAAGCAGAGAAAAAGTGTCTCCTGCAACCCGTTCCCTTGGTGCTAGATGAACGAACGTCTCTCCACTTGCTCAGTTCTGAGAGATAAGTGTGTGTGAAAGCCGTCCTTCACCTAGCCTGTTGGGAACACAAAGTTTCTTTTCAGTTGCAAACTCCATTCCATACATATATATGGGGAGGTAGAAGCTCCAACTCGGTTTTACATTGAAAACTGCAGGAACTTCAAACCGGCACTAGGAAACAGACTGAGAAAGCAGAGAAAAAGTGTCTCCTGCAACAAGTTCCCTTGGTGCTAGATGAACGAACGTCTCTCCACTTGCTCAGTTTTGAGAGATAGGTGTGTGTGAAAGCCGTCCTTCACCTAGCTTGTTGGGAACACAAAGTTTCTTTTCAGTTGCAAACACCATTCCATACATATATAAGGGGATGTAGAAGCTCCAACTCTGTTTTACAGTGAAAACTGCAGGAACTTCAAACCGGCACTAGGAAACAGACTGAGAAAGCAGAGAAAAAGTGTCTCCTGCAAACCGTTCCCTTGGTGCTAGATGAACGAACGTCTCTCCACTTGCTCAGTTCTGAGAGATAAGTGTGTGTGAAAGCCGTCCTTCACCTAGCTTGTTGGGAACACAAAGTTTCTTTTCAGTTGCAAACTCCATTCCATACATATATATGGGGAGTTACAAGCTCCAACTCGGTTTTACAGTGAAAACTGCAGGAACTTCAATCCGGCACTAGGAAACAGACTGAGAAAGCCGAGAAAAAGTGTCTCCTGCAACCCGTTCCCTTGGTGCTAGATGAACGAACGTCTCTCCACTTGCTCAGTTCTGAGAGATAAGTGTGTGTGAATGCCGTCCTTCACCTAGATTGTTGGGAACACAAAGTTTCTTTTCAGTTGCAAAATCCGATCCATACATATATATGGGGAGGTACTAGCTCCAACTCGGTTTTACAGTGAAAACTGCAGGAACTTCAAACCGGCACTAGGAAACAGACTGAGAAAGCAGAGAAAAAGTGTCTCCTGCAACCCGTTCCCTTGGTGCTAGATGAACGAACGTCTCTCCACTTGCTCAGTTCTGAGAGATAAGTGTGTGTGAAAGCCGTCCTTCAACTAGCCTGTAGGGAACACAAAGTTTCTTTTCAGTTGCAAACTCCATTCCATACATATATATGGGGAGGTAGAAGTTCCAACTCGGTTTTGCAGAGAAAACTGCAGGAACTTCAACCCGGCACTTGGAAACAGACTGGGAAAGCAGAGAAACAGTGTTTCCTGCAAACCGTTCCCTTGGTGCTAGATGAACGAACGTCTCTCCACTTGCTCAGTTCTGAGAGATAATTGTGTGTGAAAGCCGTCCTTCACCTAGCTTGTTGGAAACACATAGTTTCCTTTCAGTTGCAAACTCCATTCCATACATATATATGGGGAGGTAGAAGCTCCAACTCGGTTTTACAGTGAAAACTGCAGGAACTTCAAACCGGCACTAGGAAACAGACTGAGAAAGCAGAGAAAAGTGTCTCCTGCAACCCGTTCCCTTGGTGCTAGAT
The DNA here is from genome assembly GCF_048773025.1 of Camelus bactrianus. Classification (NCBI taxonomy): domain Eukaryota; kingdom Metazoa; phylum Chordata; class Mammalia; order Artiodactyla; family Camelidae; genus Camelus; species Camelus bactrianus. The sequence goes on along the minus strand of NC_133539.1, from coordinate 134,627,266 downwards.
GAACGAGCGTCTCTCCACTTGCTCAGTTCTGAGAGATAAGTGTGTGTGAAAGCCGTCCTTCACCTAGCTTGTTGGGAACACAAAGTTTCTTTTCAGTTGCAAACTCCATTCCATACATATATATGGGGAGGTACTAGCTCCAACTCGGTTTTAAAGTGAAAACTGCAGGAACTTCAAACCGGCACTAGGAAACAGACTGAGAAAGCAGAGAAAAAGTGTCTCCTGCAACCCGTTCCCTTGGTGCTAGATGAACGAACGTCTCTCCACTTGCTCAGTTCTGAGAGATAAGTGTGTGTGAAAGCCGTCCTTCACCTAGCTTGTTGGGAACACAAAGTTTCTTTTCAGTTGCAAACTCCATTCCATACATATATATGGGGAGGTACTAGCTCCAACTCGGTTTTACAGTGAAAACTGCAGGAACTTCAAACCGGCACTAGGAAACAGACTGAGAAAGCAGAGAAAAAGTGTCTCCTGCAACCCGTTCCCTTGGTGCTAGATGAACGAACGTCTCTCCACTTGCTCAGTTCTGAGAGATAAGTGTGTGTGAAAGCCGTCCTTCACCTAGCTTGTTGGGAACACAAAGTTTCTTTTCAGTTGCAAACTCCATTCCATACATATATATGGGGAGGTACTAGCTCCAACTCGGTTTTACAGTGAAAACTGCAGGAACTTCAAACCGGCACTAGGAAACAGACTGAGAAAGCAGAGAAAAAGTGTCTCCTGCAACCCGTTCCCTTGGTGCTAGATGAACGAACGTCTCTCCACTTGCTCAGTTCTGAGAGATAAGTGTGTGTGAAAGCCGTCTTTCACCTAGCCTGTTGGGAACACAAAGTTTCTTTTCAGTTGCAAACTCCATTCCATACATATATATGGGGAGGTAGAAGCTCCAACTCGGTTTTACATTGAAAACTGCAGGAACTTCAAACCGGCACTAGGAAACAGACTGAGAAAGCAGAGAAAAAGTGTCTCCTGCAACAAGTTCCCTTGGTGCTAGATGAACGAACGTCTCTCCACTTGCTCAGTTTTGAGAGATAGGTGTGTGTGAAAGCCGTCCTTCACCTAGCTTGTTGGGAACACAAAGTTTCTTTTCAGTTGCAAACTCCATTCCATACATATATAAGGGGATGTAGAAGCTCCAACTCTGTTTTACAGTGAAAACTGCAGGAACTTCAAACCGGCACTAGGAAACAGACTGAGAAAGCAGAGAAAAAGTGTCTCCTGCAAACCGTTCCCTTGGTGCTAGATGAACGAACGTCTCTCCACTTGCTCAGTTCTGAGAGATAAGTGTGTGTGAAAGCCGTCCTTCACCTAGCTTGTTGGGAACACAAAGTTTCTTTTCAGTTGCAAACTCCATTCCATACATATATATGGGGAGTTACAAGCTCCAACTCGGTTTTACAGTGAAAACTGCAGGAACTTCAATCCGGCACTAGGAAACAGACTGAGAAAGCCGAGAAAAAGTGTCTCCTGCAACAAGTTCCCTTGGTGCTAGATGAACGAACGTCTCTCCACTTGCTCAGTTCTGAGAGATAAGTGTGTGTGAATGCCGTCCTTCACCTAGATTGTTGGGAACACAAAGTTTCTTTTCAGTTGCAAAATCCGATCCATACATATATATGGGGAGGTACTAGCTCCAACTCGGTTTTACAGTGAAAACTGCAGGAACTTCAAACCGGCACTAGGAAACAGACTGAGAAAGCAGAGAAAAAGTGTCTCCTGCAACCCGTTCCCTTGGTGCTAGATGAACGAACGTCTCTCCACTTGCTCAGTTCTGAGAGATAAGTGTGTGTGAAAGCCGTCCTTCACCTAGCTTGTTGGGAACACAAAGTTTCTTTTCAGTTGCAAACTCCATTCCATACATATATATGGGGAGGTACTAGCTCCAACTCGGTTTTACAGTGAAAACTGCAGGAACTTCAAACCGGCACTAGGAAACAGACTGAGAAAGCAGAGAAAAAGTGTCTCCTGCAACCCGTTCCCTTGGTGCTAGATGAACGAACGTCTCTCCACTTGCTCAGTTCTGAGAGATAAGTGTGTGTGAAAGCCGTCCTTCACCTAGCTTGTTGGGAACACAAAGTTTCTTTTCAGTTGCAAACTCCATTCCATACATATATATGGGGAGGTACTAGCTCCAACTCGGTTTGACAGTGAAAACTGCAGGAACTTCAAACCGGCACTAGGAAACAGACTGAGAAAGCAGAGAAAAAGTGTCTCCTGCAACCCGTTCCCTTGGTGCTAGATGAACGAACGTCTCTCCACTTGCTCAGTTCTGAGAGATAAGTGTGTGTGAAAGCCGTCCTTCACCTAGCTTGTTGGAAACACAAAGTTTCTTTTCAGTTGCAAACTCCATTCCATACATATATATGGGGAGTTACTAGCTCCAACTCGGTTTTACAGTGAAAACTGCAGGAACTTCAAACCGGCACTAGGAAACAGACTGAGAAAGCAGAGAAAAAGTGTCTCCTGCAACCCGTTCCCTAGGTGCTAAATGAACGAAAGTCTCTCCACTTGCTCAGTTCTGAGAGATAAGTGTGTGTGAAAGCCGTCCTTCACCTAGCCTGTTAGGAACACAAAGTTTCTTTTCAGTTGCAAACTCCATTCCATACATATATATGGGGAGGTAGAAGCTCCAACTCGGTTTTACATTGAAAACTGCAGGAACTTCAAACCGGCACTAGGAAACAGACTGAGAAAGCAGAGAAAAAGTGTCTCCTGCAACAAGTTCCCTTGGTGCTAGATGAACGAACGTCTCCCCACTTGCTCAGTTTTGAGAGATAGGTGTGTGTGAAAGCCGTCCTTCACCTAGCTTGTTGGGAACACAAAGTTTCTTTTCAGTTGCAAAATCCATTCCATACATATATAAGGGGATGTAGAAGCTCCAACACTGTTTTACAGTGAAAACTACAGGAACTTCAAACCGGCACTAGGAAACAGACTTAGAAAGCAGAGAAAAAGTGTCTCCTGCAAACCGTTCCCTTGGTGCTAGATGAACGAACGTCTCTCCACTTGCTCAGTTCTGAGAGATAAGTGTGTGTGAAAGCCGTCCTTCACCTAGCTTGTTGGGAACACAAAGTTTCTTTTCAGTTGCAAACTCCATTCCATACATATATATGGGGAGTTACAAGCTCCAACTCGGTTTTACAGTGAAAACTGCAGGAACTTCTATCCGGCACTAGGAAACAGACTGAGAAAGCCGAGAAAAAGTGTCTCCTGCAACCCGTTCCCTTGGTGCTAGATGAACGAACGTCTCTCCACTTGCTCAGTTCTGAGAGATAAGTGTGTGTGAATGCCGTCCTTCACCTAGATTGTTGGGAACACAAAGTTTCTTTTCAGTTGCAAACTCCGATCCATACATATATATGGGGAGGTACTAGCTCCAACTCGGTTTTACAGTGAAAACTGCAGGAACTTCAAACCGGCACTAGGAAACAGACTGAGAAAGCAGAGAAAAGTGTCTCCTGCAACCCGTTCCCTTGGTGCTAGATGAACGAACGTCTCTCCACTTGCTCAGTTCTGAGAGATAAGTGTGTGTGAAAGCCGTCCTTCACCTAGCCTGTTGGGAACACAAAGTTTCTTTTCAGTTGCAAACTCCATTCCATACATATATATGGGGAGGTAGAAGCTCCAACTCGGTTTTACAGTGAAAACTGCAGGGACTTCAAACCGGCACTAGGAAACAGACTGAGAAAGCAGAGAAAAAGTGTCTCCTGCAACAAGTTCCCTTGGTGCTAGATGAACGAACTTCTCTCCACTTGCTCAGTTTTGAGAGATAGGTGTGTGTGAAAGCCGTCCTTCACCTAGCTTGTTGGGAACACAAAGTTTCTTTTCAGTTGCAAACTCCATTCCATACATATATATGGGGAGGTACTAGCTCCAACTCGGTTTTACAGTGAAAACTGCAGGAACTTCAAACCGGCACTAGGAAACACACTGAGAAAGCAGAGAAAAGTGTCTCCTGCAACCCGTTCCCTTGGTGCTAGATGAACGAACGTCTCTCCACTTGCTCAGTTCTGAGAGATAAGTGTGTGTGAAAGCCGTCCTTCACCAAGCTTGTTGGGAACACAAAGTTTCTTTTCAGTTGCAAACTCCATTCCATACATATATATGGGGAGGTACAAGATCAAAATAGGTTTTACAGTGAAAACTGCAGGAACATCAACCCGGCACTAGGAAACAGACTGAGAAAGCAGAGAAAAAGTGTCTCCTGCAACCCGTTCCCTTGGTGCTAGATGAACGAACGTCTCTCCACTTGCTCAGTTCTGAGAGATAAGTGTGTGTGAAAGCCGTCCTTCACATAGCTTGTTGGGAACACAAAGTTTCTTTTCAGCTGCAAACTCCATTCCATACATATATATGGGGAGGTAGAAGCTCCAACTCGGTTTTACAGTGAAAACTGCAGGAACTTCAAACCGGCACTAGGAAACAGACTGAGAAAGCAGAGAAAAAGTGTCTCCTGCAACAAGTTCCCTTGGTGCTAGATGAACGAACGTCTCTCCACTTGCTCAGTTTTGAGAGATAGGTGTGTGTGAAAGCCGTCCTTCACCTAGCTTGTTGGGAACACAAAGTTTCTTTTCAGTTGCAAACTCCATTCCATACATATATATGGGGAGGTACTAGCTCCAACTCCGTTTTACAGTGAAAACTGCAGGAACTTCAAACCGGCACTAGGAAACAGACTGAGAAAGCAGAGAAAAGTGTCTTCTGTAACCCGTTCCCTTGGTGCTAGATGAACGAACGTCTCTCCACTTGCTCAGTTCTGAGAGATAAGTGTGTGTGAAAGCCGTCCTTCACCTAGCTTTTTGGGAACACAAAGATTCTTTTCAGTTGCAAACTCCATTCCATACATATATATGGGGAGGTAGAAGCTCCAACTCGGTTTTACAGTGAAAACTGCAGGAACTTCAAACCGGCACTAGGAAACAGACTGAGAAAGCAGAGAAAAGTGTCTCCTGCAACCCGTTCCCTTGGTGCTAGATGAACGAACGTCTCTCCACTTGCTCAGTTCTGAGAGATAAGTGTGTGTGAAAGCCGTCCTTCACCTAGCTTGTTGGGAACACAAAGTTTCTTTTCAGTTGCAAACTCCATTCCATACATATATATGGGGAGGAACAAGATCAAAATAGGTTTTACAGTGAAAACTGCAGGAACTTCAAACCGGCACTAGGAAACAGACTGAGAAAGCAGAGAAAAAGTGTCTCCTGCAACCCGTTCCCTTGGTGCTAGATGAACGAACGTCTCTCCACTTGCTCAGTTCTGAGAGATAAGTGTGTGTGAAAGCCGTCCTTCACCTAGCCTGTTGGGAACACAAAGTTTCTTTTCAGTTGCAAACTCCATTCCATACATATATATGGGGAGGTAGAAGCTCCAACTCGGTTTTACAGTGAAAACTGCAGGGACTTCAAACCGGCACTAGGAAACAGACTGAGAAAGCAGAGAAAAAGTGTCTCCTGCAACAAGTTCCCTTGGTGCTAGATGAACGAACTTCTCTCCACTTGCTCAGTTTTGAGAGATAGGTGTGTGTGAAAGCCGTCCTTCACCTAGCTTGTTGGGAACACAAAGTTTCTTTTCAGTTGCAAACTCCATTCCATACATATATATGGGGAGGTACTAGCTCCAACTCGGTTTTACAGTGAAAACTGCAGGAACTTCAAACCGGCACTAGGAAACACACTGAGAAAGCAGAGAAAAGTGTCTCCTGCAACCCGTTCCCTTGGTGCTAGATGAACGAACGTCTCTCCACTTGCTCAGTTCTGAGAGATAAGTGTGTGTGAAAGCCGTCCTTCACCAAGCTTGTTGGGAACACAAAGTTTCTTTTCAGTTGCAAACTCCATTCCATACATATATATGGGGAGGTACAAGATCAAAATAGGTTTTACAGTGAAAACTGCAGGAACATCAACCCGGCACTAGGAAACAGACTGAGAAAGCAGAGAAAAAGTGTCTCCTGCAACCCGTTCCCTTGGTGCTAGATGAACGAACGTCTCTCCACTTGCTCAGTTCTGAGAGATAAGTGTGTGTGAAAGCCGTCCTTCACATAGCCTGTTGGGAACACAAAGTTTCTTTTCAGTTGCAAACTCCATTCCATACATATATATGGGGAGGTAGAAGCTCCAACTCGGTTTTACAGTGAAAACTGCAGGAACTTCAAACCGGCACTAGGAAACAGACTGAGAAAGCAGAGAAAAAGTGTCTCCTGCAACAAGTTCCCTTGGTGCTAGATGAACGAACGTCTCTCCACTTGCTCAGTTTTGAGAGATAGGTGTGTGTGAAAGCCGTCCTTCACCTAGCTTGTTGGGAACACAAAGTTTCTTTTCAGTTGCAAACTCCATTCCATACATATATATGGGGAGGTACTAGCTCCAACTCCGTTTTACAGTGAAAACTGCAGGAACTTCAAACCGGCACTAGGAAACAGACTGAGAAAGCAGAGAAAAAGTGTCTTCTGTAACCCGTTCCCTTGGTGCTAGATGAACGAACGTCTCTCCACTTGCTCAGTTCTGAGAGATAAGTGTGTGTGAAAGCCGTCCTTCAAGTAGCCTGTAGGGAACACAAAGTTTCTTTTCAGTTGCAAACTCCATTCCATACATATATATGGGGAGGTAGAAGCTCCAACTCGGTTTTGCAGAGAAAACTGCAGGAACTTCAACCCGGCACTTGGAAACAGACTGGGAAAGCAGAGAAACAGTGTTTCCTGCAAACCGTTCCCTTGGTACTAGATGAACGAACGTCTCTCCACTTGCTCAGCTCTGAGAGATAATTGTGTGTGAAAGCCGTCCTTCACCTAGCTTGTTGGAAACACATAGTTTCTTTTCAGTTGCAAACTCCATTCCATACATATATATGGGGAGGTAGAAGCTCCAACTCGGTTTTACAGTGAAAACTGCAGGAACTTCAAACCGGCACTAGGAAACAGACTGAGAAAGCAGAGAAAAGTGTCTCCTGAAACCCGTTCCCTTGGTGCTAGATGAACGAACGTCTCTCCACTTGCTCAGTTCTGAGAGATAAGTGTGTGTGAAAGCCGTCCTTCACCTAGCTTTTTGGGAACACAAAGATTCTTTTCAGTTGCAAACTCCATTCCATACATATATATGGGGAGGTAGAAGCTCCAACTCGGTTTTACAGTGAAAACTGCAGGAACTACAAACCGGCACTAGGAAACAGACTGAGAAAGCAGAGAAAAAGTGTCTCCTGCAACCCGTTCCCTTGGTGCTAGATGAACGAACGTCTCTCCACTTGCTCAGTTCTGAGGGATAAGTGTGTGTGAAAGCCGTCCTTCACCTAGCTTGTTGGGAACACAAAGTTTCTTTTCAGTTGCAAACACCATTCCATAAATATATATGGGGAGGTACTACATCAAACTCGGTTTTACAGTGAAAACTGCAGGAACTTCAAACCGGCACTAGGACACAGACTGAGAAAGCAGGAAAAAAGTGTCTCCTGCAACCCGTTCCTTGGTGCTAGATGAACGAACGTCTCTCCACTTGCTCAGTTCTGAGAGATAGGTGTGTGTGAAAGCCGTCCTTCACCTAGCTTGTTGGGAACACAAAGTTTCTTTTCAGTTGCAAACTCCATTCCATACATATATATGGGTAGGTACTAGCTCCAACTCTCTTTTACAGTGAAAACTGCAGGAACTTCAAACCGGCACTAGGAAACAGACTGAGAAAGCAGAGAAAAAGTGTCCCCTGCAACCCGTTCCCTTGGTGCTAGATGAACGAACGTCTCTCCACTTGCTCAGTTCTGAGAGATAAGTGTGTGTGAAAGCCGTCCTTCACCTAGCATGTTGGGAACACAAAGATTTTTTCACTTGCAAACTCCATTCCATACATATATATGGGGAGGTACTAGCTCCAACTCGGTTTTACAGTGAAAACTGCAGGAACTTCAAACCGGCACTAGGAAACAGACTGAGAAAGCAGAGAAAAAGTGTCTCCTGCAACCCGGTCCCTTGGTGCTAGATGAACGAACGTCTCTCCACTTGCTCAGTTCTGAGAGATAAGTGTGTGTGAAAGCCATCATTCACCTAGCTTGTTGGGAGCAGAAAGTTTCTTTTCAGTTGCAAACTCCATTCCATACATATATATGGGGAGGTACTAGCTCCAACTCGGTTTTACAGTGAAAACTGCAGGAACTTCAAACCGGCACTAGGAAACAGACTGAGAAAGCAGAGAAAAAGTGTCTCCTGCAACCCGTTCCCTTGGTGCTAGATGAACGAACGTCTCTCCACTTGCTCAGTTCTGAGAGATAAGTGTGTGTGAAAGCCGTCCTTCACCTAGCTTGTTGGGAACACAAAGTTTCTTTTCAGTTGCAATCTCCATTCCATACATATATATGGGGAGGTACTAGCTCCAACTCGGTTTTACAGTGAAAACTGCAGGAACTTCAAACCGGCACTAGGAAACAGACTGAGAATGCAGAGAAAAAGTGTCTCCTGCAACCCGTTCCCTTGGTGCTAGATGAACGAACGTCTCTCCACTTGCTCAGTTCTGAGAGATAAGTGTGTGTGAAAGCCGTCCTTCACCTAGCTTGTGGGGAACACAAAGTTTCTTTTCAGTTGCAAACTCCATTCCATACATATATATGGGGTTGTACTAGCTCCAACTCGGTTTTACAGTGAAAACTGCAGGAACTTCAAACCGGCACTAGGAAACAGACTGAGAAAGCAGAGAAAAAGTGTCTCCTGCAACCCGTTCCCTTGGTGCTAGATGAACGAACGTCTCTCCACTTGCTCAGTTCTGAGAGATAAGTGTGTGTGAAAGCCGTCCTTCACCTAGCTTGTTGGGAACACAAAGTTTCTTTTCAGTTGCAAACTCCATTCCATACATATATATGGGGAGGTACTAGCTCCAACTCGGTTTTACAGTGAAAACTGCAGGAACTTCAAACCGGCACTAGGAAACAGACTGAGAAAGCAGAGAAAAAGTGTCTCCTGCAACCCGTTCCCTTGGTGCTAGATGAACGAACGTCTCTCCACTTGCTCAGTTCTGAGAGATAAGTGTGTGTGAAAGCCGTCCTTCACCTAGCTTGTTGGGAACACAAAGTTTCTTTTCAGTTGCAAACTCCATTCCATACATATATATGGGGAGGTACTAGCTCCAACTCGGTTTTACAGTGAAAACTGCAGGAACTTCAAACCGGCACTAGGAAACAGACTGAGAAGCAGAGAAAAAGTGTCTCCTGAAACCCGTTCCCTTGGTGCTAGATGAACGAACGTCTCTCCACTTGCTCAGTTCTGAGAGATAAGTGTGTGTGAAAGCCGTCCTTCACCTAGCCTGTTGGGAACACAAAGTTTCTTTTCAGTTGCAAACTCCATTCCATACATATATATGGGGAGGTAGAAGCTCCAACTCGGTTTTACATTGAAAACTGCAGGAACTTCAAACCGGCACTAGGAAACAGACTGAGAAAGCAGAGAAAAAGTGTCTCCTGCAACAAGTTCCCTTGGTGCTAGATGAACGAATGTCTCTCCACTTGCTCAGTTTTGAGAGATAGGTGTGTGTGAAAGCCGTCCTTCACCTAGCTTGTTGGGAACACAAAGTTTCTTTTCAGTTGCAAACTCCATTCCATACATATATAAGGGGATGTAGAAGCTCCAACTCTGTTTTACAGTGAAAACTGCAGGAACTTCAAACTGGCACTAGGAAACAGACTGAGAAAGCAGAGAAAAAGTGTCTCCTGCAACCCGTTCCCTTGGTTCTAGATGAACGAACGTCTCTCCACTTGCTCAGTTCTGAGAGATAAGTGTGTGTGAAAGCCGTCCTTCACCTAGCTTTTTTGGAACACAAAGTTTCTTTTCAGTAGCAAACTCCATTCCATACATATATATGGGGAGGTAGAAACTCCAACTCGGTTTTACAGTGTAAACTGCAGGAACTTCAAACCGACACTAGGAAACAGACTGAGAAAGAAGAGAAAAAGTGTCTCCTGCAACCCGTTCCCTTGGTGCTAGATGAACGAACGTCTCTCCACTTGCTCAGTTCTGAGAGATAAGTGTGTGTGAAAGCCGTCCTTCACCTAGCTTGTTGGGAACACAAAGTTTCTTTTCAGTTGCAAACTCCATTCCATACATATATATGGGGAGGTACTAGATCAAACTCGGTTTTACAGTGAAAACTGGAGGAACTTCAAACCGCCACTAGGAAACAGACTGAGAAAGCAGAGAAAAAGTGTCTCCTGCAACCCGTTCCCTTGGTGCTAGATGAACGAACGTCTCTCCACTTGCTCAGTTCTGAGAGATAGTTGTGTGTGAAAGCCGTCCTTCACCTAGCTTGTTGGGAACACAAAGTTTCTTTTCAGTTGCAAACTCCATTCCATACATATATATGGGGAGGTACTAGCTCCAACTCGGTTTTACAGTGAAAACTGCAGGAACTTCAAACCGGCACTAGGAAACAGACTGAGAAAGCAGAGAAAAAGTGTCTCCTGCAACCCGTTCCCTTGGTGCTAGATGAACGAACGTCTCTCCACTTGCTCAGTTCTGAGAGATAAGTGTGTGTGAAAGCCGTCCTTCACCTAGCCTGTTGGGAACACAAAGTTTCTTTTCAGTTGCAAACTCCATTCCATACATATATATGGGGAGGTAGAAGCTCCAACTCGGTTTTACATTGAAAACTGCAGGAACTTCAATCCGGCACTAGGAAACAGACTGAGAAAGCAGAGAAAAAGTGTCTCCTGCAACCCGTTCCCTTGGTGCTAGATGAACGAACGTCTCTCCACTTGCTCAGTTTTGAGAGATAGGTGTGTGTGAAAGCCGTCCTTCACCTAGCTTGTTGGGAACACAAAGTTTCTTTTCAGTTGCAAACTCCATTCCATACATATATAAGGGGATGTAGAAGCTCCAACTCTGTTTTACAGTGAAAACTGCAGGAACTTCAAACCGGCACTAGGAAACAGACTGAGAAAGCAGAGAAAAAGTGTCTCCTGCAACCCGTTCCCTTGGTGCTAGATGAACGAACGTCTCTCCACTTGCTCAGTTCTGAGAGATAAGTGTGTGTGAAAGCCGTCCTTCACCTAGCTTGTTGGGAACACAAAGTTTCTTTTCAGTTGCAAACTCCATTCCATACATATATATGGGGAGTTACAAGCTCCAACTCGGTTTTACAGTGAAAACTGCAGGAACTTCAAACCGGCACTAGGAAACAGACTGAGAAAGCAGAGAAAAAGTGTCTCCTGCAACCCGTTCCCTTGGTGCTAGATGAACGAACGTCTCTCCACTTGCTCAGTTCTGAGAGATAAGTGTGTGTGAAAGCCGTCCTTCACCTAGCTTTTTGGGAACACAAAGATTCTTTTCAGTTGCAAACTCCATTCCATACATATATATGGGGAGGTAGAAGCTCCAACTCGGTTTTACAGTGAAAACTGCAGGAACTTCAAACCGGCACTAGGAATCAGACTGAGAAAGCAGAGAAAACTGTCTCCTGCAACACGTTCCCTTGGTGCTAGATGAACGAACGTCTCTCCACTTGCTCAGATCTGAGAGATAAGTGTGTGTGAAAGCCGTCCTTCACCTAGCTTTTTGGGAACACAAAGATTCTTTTCAGTTGCAAAATCCATTCCATACATATATATGGGGAGGTAGAAGCTCCAACTCGGTTTTACAGTGAAAACTGCAGGAACTTCAAACCGGCACTAGGAAACAGACTGAGAAAGCAGAGAAAAAGTGTCTCCTGCAACCCGTTCCCTTGGTGCTAGATGAACGAACGTCTCTCCACTTGCTCAGTTCTGAGAGATAAGTGTGTGTGAAAGCCGTCCTTCACCTAGCTTGTTGGGAACACAAAGTTTCTTTTCAGTTGCAAACTCCATTCCATACATATATATGGGGAGGTACTAGCTCCAACTCGGTTTTACAGTGAAAACTGCAGGAACTTCAAACCGGCACTAGGAAACAGACTGAGAAAGCAGAGAAAAAGTGTCTCCTGCAACCCGTTCCCTTGGTGCTAGATGAACGAACGTCTCTCCACTTGCTCAGTTCTGAGAGATAGTTGTGTGTGAAAGCCGTCCTTCACCTAGCTTGTTGGGAACACAAAGTTTCTTTTCAGTTGCAAACTCCATTCCATACATATATATGGGGAGGTACTAGCTCCAACTCGGTTTTACAGTGAAAACTGCAGGAACTTCAAACCGGCACTAGGAAACAGACTGAGAAAGCAGAGAAAAAGTGTCTCCTGCAACCCGTTCCCTTGGTGCTAGATGAACGAACGTCTCTCCACTTGCTCAGTTCTGAGAGATAAGTGTGTGTGAAAGCCGTCCTTCACCTAGCTTGTTGGGAACACAAATTTTCTTTTCAGTTGCAAACTCCATTCCATACATATATATGGGGAGGTACTAGCTCCAACTCTGTTTTACAGTGAAAACTGCAGGAACTTCAAACCGGCACTAGGAAACAGACTGAGAAAGCAGAGAAAAAGTGTCTCCTGCAACCCGTTCCCTTGGTGCTAGATGAACGAACGTCTCTCCACTTGCTCAGTTCTGAGAGATAAGTGTGTGTGAAAGCCGTCCTTCACCTAGCTTGTTGGGAACACAAAGTTTCTTTTCAGTTGCAAACTCCATTCCATACATATATATGGGGAGTTACAAGCTCCAACTCGGTTTTACAGTGAAAACTGCAGGAACTTCAAACCGGCACTAGGAAACAGACTGAGAAAGCAGAGAAAAAGTGTCTCCTGCAACCCGTTCCCTTGGTGCTAGATGAACGAACGTCTCTCCACTTGCTCATTTCTGAGAGATAAGTGTGTGTGAATGCCGTCCTTCACCTAGATTGTTGGGAACACAAAGTTTCTTTTCAGTTGCAAACTCCGATCCATACATATATATGGGGAGGTACTAGCTCCAACTCGGTTTTACAGTGAAAACTGCAGGAACTTCAAACCGGCACTAGGAAACAGACTGAGAAAGCAGAGAAAAGTGTCTCCTGCAACCCGTTCCCTTGGTGCTAGATGAACGAACGTCTCTCCACTTGCTCAGTTCTGAGAGATAAGTGTGTGTGAAAGCCGTCCTTCACCTAGCTTTTTGGGAACACAAAGATTCTTTTCAGTTGCAAACTCCATTCCATACATATATATGGGGAGGTAGAAGCTCCAACTCGGTTTTACAGTGAAAACTGCAGGAACTTCAAACCGGCACTAGGAAACAGACTGAGAAAGCAGAGAAAAGTGTCTCCTGCAACCCGTTCCCTTGGTGCTAGATGAACGAACGTCTCTCCACTTGCTCAGTTCTGAGAGATAAGTGTGTGTGAAAGCCGTCCTTCACCTAGCTTGTTGGGAACACAAAGTTTCTTTTCAGTTGCAAACTCCATTCCATACATATATATTGGGAGGTACAAGATCAAAATAGATTTTACAGTGAAAACTGCAGGAACTTCAAACCGGCACTAGGAAACAGACTGAGAAAGCAGAGGAAAAGTGTCTCCTGCAAACCGTTCCCTTGGTGCTAGATGAACGAACGTCTCTCCACTTGCTCAGTTCTGAGAGATAAGTGTGTGTGAAAGCCGTCCTTCACCTAGCCTGTTCGGAACACAAAGTTTCTTTTCAGTTGCAAACTCCATTCCATACATATATATGGGGAGGTAGAAGCTCCAACTCGATTTTACAGTGAAAACTGCAGGGACTTCAAACCGGCACTAGGAAACAGACTGAGAAAGCAGAGAAAAAGTGTCTCCTGCAACAAGTTCCCTTGGTGCTAGATGAACGAACGTCTCTCCACTTGCTCAGTTTTGAGAGATAGGTGTGTGTGAAAGCCGTCCTTCACCTAGCTTGTTGGGAACACAAAGTTTCTTTTCAGTTGCAAACTCCATTCCATACATATATATGGGGAGGTACTAGTTCCAACTCGGTTTTACAGTGAAAACTGCAGGAACTTCAAACCGGCACTAGGAAACAGACGGAGAAAGCAGAGAAAAAGTGTCTTCTGTAACCCGTTCCCTTGGTGCTAGATGAACGAACGTCTCTCCACTTGCTCAGTTCTGAGAGATAAGTGTGTGTGAAAGCCGTCCTTCAACTAGCCTGTAGGGAACACAAAGTTTCTTTTCAGTTGCAAACTCCATTCCATACATATATATGGGGAGGTAGAAGCTCCAACTCGGTTTTGCAGAGAAAACTGCAGGAACTTCAACCCGGCACTTGGAAACAGACTGGGAATGCAGAGAAACTGTGTTTCCTGCAACCCGTTCCCTTGGTGCTAGATGAACGAACGTCTCTCCACTTGCTCAGTTCTGAGAGATAAGTGTGTGTGAAAGCCGTCCTTCACCTAGCTTGTTGGGAACACAAAGTTTCTTTTCAGTTGCAAACTCCTTTCCATACATATATATGGGGAGGTACTAGATCAAACTCGGTTTTACAGTGAAAACTGGAGGAACTTCAAACCGCCACTAGGAAACAGACTGAGAAAGCAGAGAAAAAGTGTCTCCTGCAACCCGTTCCCTTGGTGCTAGATGAACGAACGTCTCTCCACTTGCTCAGTTCTGAGAGAAAAGTGTGTGTGAAAGCCGTCCTTCACCTAGCTTCTTGGGAACACAAAGTATCTTTTCAGTTGCAAACTCCATTCCATACATATATATGGGGAGGTACTAGCTCCAACTCGGTTTTACAGTGTAAACTGCAGGAACTTCAAACCGACACTAGGAAACAGACTGAGAAAGCAGAGAAAAAGTGTCTCCTGCAACAAGTTCCCTTGGTGCTAGATGAACGAACGTCTCTCCACTTGCTCAGTTTTGAGAGATAGGTGTGTGTGAAAGCCGTACTTCACCTAGCTTGTTGGGAACACAAAGTTTCTTTTCAGTTGCAAACTCCATTCCATACATATATAAGGGGATGTAGAAGTTCCAACTCTCTTTTAAAGTGAAAACAGCAGGAACTTCAAACCGGCACTAGGAAACAGACTGAGAAAGCAGAGAAAAAGTGTCTCCTGCAAACCGTTCCCTTGGTGCTAGATGAACGAACTTCTCTCCACTTGCTCAGTTCTGAGAGATAAGTGTGTGTGAAAGCCGTCCTTCACCTAGCTTGTTGGGAACACAAAGTTTCTTTTCAGTTGCAAACTCCATTCCATACATATATATGGGGAGTTACAAGCTCCAACTCGGTTTTACAGTGAAAACTGCAGGAACTTCAAACCGGCACTAGGAAACAGACTGAGAAAGCAGAGAAAAAGTGTCTCCTGCAACCCGTTCCCTTGGTGCTAGATGAACGAACGTCTCTCCACTTGCTCATTTCTGAGAGATAAGTGTGTGTGAATGCCGTCCTTCACCTAGATTGTTGGGAACACAAAGTTTCTTTTCAGTTGCAAACTCCGATCCATACATATATATGGGGAGGTACTAGCTCCAACTCGGTTTTACAGTGAAAACTGCAGGAACTTCAAACCGGCACTAGGAAACAGACTGAGAAAGCAGAGAAAAAGTGTCTCCTGCAACCCGTTCCCTTGGTGCTAGATGAACGAACGTCTCTCCACTTGCTCAGTTCTGAGAGATAAGTGTGTGTGAAAGCCGTCCTTCACCTAGCTTTTTGGGAACACAAAGATTCTTTTCAGTTGCAAACTCCATTCCATACATATATATGGGGAGGTAGAAGCTCCAACTCGGTTTTACAGTGAAAACTGCAGGAACTTCAAACCGGCACTAGGAAACAGACTGAGAAAGCAGAGAAAAGTGTCTCCTGCAACCCGTTCCCTTGGTGCTAGATGAACGAACGTCTCTCCACTTGCTCAGTTCTGAGAGATAAGTGTGTGTGAAAGCCGTCCTTCACCTAGCTTGTTGGGAACACAAAGTTTCTTTTCAGTTGCAAACTCCATTCCATACATATATATTGGGAGGTACAAGATCAAAATAGGTTTTACAGTGAAAACTGCAGGAACTTCAAACCGGCACTAGGAAACAGACTGAGAAAGCAGAGAAAAGTGTCTCCTGCAACCCGTTCCCTTGGTGCTAGATGAACGAACGTCTCTCCACTTGCTCAGTTCTGAGAGATAAGTGTGTGTGAAAGCCGTCCTTCACCTAGCCTGTTCGGAACACAAAGTTTCTTTTCAGTTGCAAACTCCATTCCATACATATATATGGGGAGGTAGAAGCTCCAACTCGATTTTACAGTGAAAACTGCAGGGACTTCAAACCGGCACTAGGAAACAGACTGAGAAAGCAGAGAAAAAGTGTCTCCTGCAACAAGTTCCCTTGGTGCTAGATGAACGAACGTCTCTCCACTTGCTCAGTTTTGAGAGATAGGTGTGTGTGAAAGCCGTCCTTCACCTAGCTTGTTGGGAACACAAAGTTTCTTTTCAGTTGCAAACTCCATTCCATACATATATATGGGGAGGTACTAGTTCCAACTCGGTTTTACAGTGAAAACTGCAGGAACTTCAAACCGGCACTAGGAAACAGACGGAGAAAGCAGAGAAAAAGTGTCTTCTGTAACCCGTTCCCTTGGTGCTAGATGAACGAACGTCTCTCCACTTGCTCAGTTCTGAGAGATAAGTGTGTGTGAAAGCCGTCCTTCAACTAGCCTGTAGGGAACACAAAGTTTCTTTTCAGTTGCAAACTCCATTCCATACATATATATGGGGAGGTAGAAGCTCCAACTCGGTTTTGCAGAGAAAACTGCAGGAACTTCAACCCGGCACTTGGAAACAGACTGGGAATGCAGAGAAACTGTGTTTCCTGCAACCCGTTCCCTTGGTGCTAGATGAACGAACGTCTCTCCACTTGCTCAGTTCTGAGAGATAAGTGTGTGTGAAAGCCGTCCTTCACCTAGCTTGTTGGGAACACAAAGTTTCTTTTCAGTTGCAATCTCCATTCCATACATATATATGGGGAGGTACTAGATCAAACTCGGTTTTACAGTGAAAACTGGAGGAACTTCAAACCGCCACTAGGAAACAGACTGAGAAAGCAGAGAAAAAGTGTCTCCTGCAACCCGTTCCCTTGGTGCTAGATGAACGAACGTCTCTCCACTTGCTCAGTTCTGAGAGAAAAGTGTGTGTGAAAGCCGTCCTTCACCTAGCTTCTTGGGAACACAAAGTTTCTTTTCAGTTGCAAACTCCATTCCATACATATATATGGGGAGGTACTAGCTCCAACTCGGTTTTACAGTGTAAACTGCAGGAACTTCAAACCGACACTAGGAAACAGACTGAGAAAGCAGAGAAAAAGTGTCTCCTGCAACAAGTTCCCTTGGTGCTAGATGAACGAACGTCTCTCCACTTGCTCAGTTTTGAGAGATAGGTGTGTGTGAAAGCCGTACTTCACCTAGCTTGTTGGGAACACAAAGTTTCTTTTCAGTTGCAAACTCCATTCCATACATATATAAGGGGATGTAGAAGTTCCAACTCTCTTTTAAAGTGAAAACAGCAGGAACTTCAAACCGGCACTAGGAAACAGACTGAGAAAGCAGAGAAAAAGTGTCTCCTGCAAACCGTTCCCTTGGTGCTAGATGAACGAACTTCTCTCCACTTGCTCAGTTCTGAGAGATAAGTGTGTGTGAAAGCCGTCCTTCACCTAGCTTGTTGGGAACACAAAGTTTCTTTTCAGTTGCAAACTCCATTCCATACATATATATGGGGAGTTACAAGCTCCAACTCGGTTTTACAGTGAAAACTGCAGGAACTTCAAACCGGCACTAGGAAACAGACTGAGAAAGCAGAGAAAAAGTGTCTCCTGCAACCCGTTCCCTTGGTGCTAGATGAACGAACGTCTCTCCACTTGCTCAGTTCTGAGAGATAAGAGTGTGTGAATGCCGTCCTTCACCTAGATTGTTGGGAACACAAAGTTTCTTTTCAGTTGCAAACTCCGATCCATACATATATATGGGGAGGTACTAGCTCCAACTCGGTTTTACAGTTAAAACTGCAGGAACTTCAAACCGGCACTAGGAAACAGACTGAGAAAGCAGAGATAGTGTCTCCTGCAACCCGTTCCCTTGGTGCTAGATGAACGAACGTCTCTCCACTTGCTCAGTTCTGAGAGATAAGTGTGTGTGAAAGCCGTCCTTCACCTAGCTTTTTGGGAACACAAAGATTCTTTTCAGTTGCAAACTCCATTCCATACATATATATGGGGAGGTAGAAGCTCCAATTCGGTTTTACAGTGAAAACTGCAGGAACTTCAAACCGGCACTAGGAAACAGACTGAGAAAGCAGAGAAAAGTGTCTCCTGCAACCCGTTCCCTTGGTGCTAGATGAACGAACGTCTCTCCACTTGCTCAGTTCTGAGAGATAAGTGTGTGTGAAAGCCGTCCTTCACCTAGCTTGTTGGGAACACAAAGTTTCTTTTCAGTTGCAAACTCCATTCCATACATATATATGGGGAGGTACAAGATCAAAATAGGTTTTACAGTGAAAACTGCAGGAACTTCAAACCGGCACTAGGAAACAGACGGAGAAAGCAGAGGAAAAGTGTCTTCTGTAACCCGTTCCCTTGGTGCTAGATGAAAGAACGTCTCTCCACTTGCTCAGTTCTGAGAGATAAGTGTGTGTGAAAGCCGTCCTTCAACTAGCCTGTAGGGAACACAAAGTTTCTTTTCAGTTGCAAACTCCATTCCATACATATATATGGGGAGGTAGAAGCTCCAACTCGGTTTTGCAGAGAAAACTGCAGGAACTTCAACCCGGCACTTGGAAACAGACTGGGAAATCAGAGAAACAGTGTTTCCTGCAAACCGTTCCCTTGGTGCTAGATGAACGAACGTCTCTCCACTTGCTCAGTTCTGAGAGATAATTGTGTGTGAAAGCCGTCCTTCACCTAGCTTGTTGGAAACACATAGTTTCTTTTCAGTTGCAAACTCCATTCCATACATATATATGGGGAGGTAGAAGCTCCAACTCGGTTTTACAGTGAAAACTGCAGGAACTTCAAACCGGCACTAGGAAACAGACTGAGAAAGCAGAGAAAAGTGTCTCCTGCAACCCGTTCCCTTGGTGCTAGATGAACGAACGTCTCTCCACTTGCTCAGTTCTGAGAGATAAGTGTGTGTGAAAGCCGTCCTTCACCTAGCTTGTAGGGAACAAAAAGTTTCTTTTCAGTTGCAAACTCCATTCCATACATATATATGGGGAGGTAGAAGCTCCAACTCGGTTTTACAGTGAAAACTGCAGGAACTTCAAACCGGCACTAGGAAACAGACTGAGAAAGCAGAGAAAAAGTGTCTCCTGCAAACCGTTCCCTTGGTGCTAGATGAACGAACGTCTCTCCACTTGCTCAGTTCTGAGAGAAAAGTGTGTGTGAAAGCCGTCCTTCACCTCGCTTGTTGGGAACACAAAGTTTCTTTTCAGTTGCAAACTCCATTCCATACATATATATGGGGAGGTACTAGCTCCAACTCGGTTTTACAGTGAAAACTGCAGGAACTTCAAACCGGCACTAGGAAACAGACTGAGAAAGCAGAGAAAAAGTGTCTCCTGCATCAAGTTCCCTTGGTGCTAGATGAACGAACGTCTCTCAACTTGCTAAGTTTTGAGAGATAGGTGTGTGTGAAAGCCGTCCTTCACCTAGCTTGTTGGGAACACAAAGTTTCTTTTCAGTTGCAAACTCCATTCCATACATATATATGGGGAGGTACTAGCTCCAACTCGGTTTTACAGTGAAAACTGCAGGAACTTCAAACCGGCATTAGGAAACAGACTGAGAAAGCAGAGAAAAAGTGTCTTCTGTAACCCGTTATCTTGGTGCTAGATGAACGAACGTCTCTCCACTTTCTCAGTTCTGAGAGATAATTGTGTGTGAAAGCCGTCCTTCAACTAGCCTGTAGGGAACACAAAGTTTCTTTTAAGTTGCAAACTCCATTCCATACATATATATGGGGAGGTAGAAGCTCCAACTCGGTTTTGCAGAGAAAACTGCAGGAACTTCAACCCGGCACTTGGAAACAGACTGGGAAAGCAGAGAAACAGTGTTTCCTGCAAACCGTTCCCTTGGTGCTAGATGAACGAACGTCTCTCCACTTGCTCAGTTCTGAGAGATAATTGTGTGTGAAAGAAGTCCTTCACCTAGCTTGTTGGAAACACATAGTTTCTTTTCAGTTGCAAACTCCATTCCATACATATATATGGGGAGGTAGAAGCTCCAACTCGGTTTTACAGTGAAAACTGCAGGAACTTCAAACCGGCACTAGGAAACAGACTGAGAAAGCAGAGAAATATGTCTCCTGCAACCCGTTCCCTTGGTGCTAGATGAACGAACGTCTCTCCATTTGCTCAGTTCTGAGAGATAAGTGTGTGTGAAAGCCTTCCTTCACCTAGCTTTTTGGGAACACAAAGATTCTTTTCAGTTGCAAACTCCAATCCATACATATATATTGGGAGGTAGAAGCTCCAACTCGGTTTTACAGTGAAAACTGCAGGAACTTCAAACCGGCACTAGGAAACAGACTGAGAAAGCAGAGAAAAAGTGTCCCCTGCAACCCGTTCCCTTGGTGCTAGATGAACGAACGTCTCTCCACTTGCTCAGTTCTGAGAGATAAGTGTGTGTGAAAGCCGTCCTTCACCTCGCTTGTTGGGAACACAAAGTTTCTATTCAGTTGCAAACTCCATTCCATACATATATATGGGGAGGTACTAGCTCCAACTCGGTTTTACAGTGAAAACTGCAGGAACTTCAAACCGGCACTAGGAAACAGACTGAGAAAGCAGAGAAAAAGTGTCTCCTGCATCAAGTTCCCTTGGTGCTAGATGAACGAACGTCTCTCCACTTGCTCAGTTTTGAGAGATATGTGTGTGTGAAAGCCGTCCTTCACCTAGCTTGTTGGGAACACAAAGTTTCTTTTCAGTTGCAAACTTCATTCCATACATATATATGGGGAGGTACTAGCTCCAACTCGGTTTTACAGTGAAAACTGCAGGAACTTCAAACCGGCACTAGGAAACAGACTGAGAAAGCAGAGAAAAAGTGTCTTCTGTAACCCGTTCCCTTGGTGCTAGATGAACGAACGTCTCTCCACTTGCTCAGTTCTGAGAGATAAATGTGTGTGAAAGCCGTCCTTCAACTAGCCTGTAGGGAACACAAAGTTTCTTTTCAGTTGCAAACTCCATTCCATACATATATATGGGGAGGTAGAAGCTCCAACTCGGTTTTGCAGAGAAAACTGCAGGAACTTCAACCCGGCACTTGGAAACAGACTGGGAAAGCAGAGAAACAGTGTTTCCTGCAAACCGTTCCCTTGGTGCTAGATGAACGAACGTCTCTCCACTTGCTCAGTTCTGAGATATAAGTGTGTGTGAAAGCCGTCCTTCACCTAGCTTGTTGGGAACACAAAGTTTCTTTTCAGTTGCAAACTCCATTCCATACATATATATGGGGAGGTACTAGCTCCAACTCGGTTTTACAGTGAAAACTGCAGGAACTTCAAACCGGCACTAGGAAACAGACTGAGAAAGCAGAGAAAAAGTGTCTCCTGCAACCCGTTCCCTTGGTGCTAGATGAACGAACGTCTCTCCACTTGCTCAGTTCTGAGAGATAAGTGTGTGTGAAAGACATCCTTCACCTAGCCTGTTGGGAACACAAAGTTTCTTTTCAGTTGCAAACTCCATTCCATACATATATATGGGGAGGTAGAAGCTCCAACTCGGTTTTACATTGAAAACTGCAGGAACTTCAAACCGGCACTAGGAAACAGACTGAGAAAGCAGAGAAAAAGTGTCTCCTGCAACAAGTTCCCTTGGTGCTAGATGAACGAACGTCTCTCCACTTGCTCAGTTTTGAGAGATAGGTGTGTGTGAAAGCCGTACTTCACAAAGCTTGTTGGGAACACAAAGTTTCTTTTCAGTTGCAAACTCCATTCCATACATATATAAGGGGATGTAGAAGCTCCAACTCTGTTTTACAGTGAAAACTGCAGGAACTTCAAACCGGCACTAGGAAACAGACTGAGAAAGCAGAGAAAAAGTGTCTCCTGCAACCAGTTCCCTTGGTTCTAGATGAACGAACGTCTCTCCACTTGCTCAGTTCTGAGAGATAAGTGTGTGTGAAAGCCGTCCTTCACCTAGCTTGTTTGGAACACAAAGTTTCTTTTCAGTAGCAAACTCCATTCCATACATATATATGGGGAGGTAGAAGCTCCAACTCGGTTTTACAGTGTAAACTGCAGGAACTTCAAACCGACACTAGGAAACAGACTGAGAAAGAAGAGGAAAAGTGTCTCCTGCAACCCGTTCCCTTGGTGCTAGATGAACGAACGTCTCTCCACTTGCTCAGTTCTGAGAGATAAGTGTGTGTGAAAGCCGTCCTTCACCTAGCTTGTTGGGAACACAAAGTTTCTTTTCAGTTGCAAACTCCATTCCATACATATATAAGGGGAGGTACTAGATCAAACTCGGTTTTACAGTGAAAACTGGAGGAACTTCAAACCGCCACTAGGAAACAGACTGAGAAAGCAGAGAAAAAGTGTCTCCTGCAACCCGTTCCCTTGGTGCTAGATGAACGAACGTCTCTCCACTTGCTCAGTTCTGAGAGATAGGTGTGTGTGAAAGCCGTCCTTCACCTAGCTTGTTGGGAACACAAAGTTTCTTTTCAGTTGCAAACTCCATTCCATACATATATATGGGGAGGTACTAGCTCCAACTCGGTTTTACAGTGAAAACTGCAGGAACTTCAAACCGGCACTAGGAAACAGACTGAGAAAGCAGAGAAAAAGTGTCTCCTGCAACCCGTTCCCTTGGTGCTAGGTGAACGAACGTCTCTCCACTTGCTCAGTTCTGAGAGATAAGTGTGTGTGAAAGCCGTCCTTCACCTAGCCTGTTGGGAACACAAAGTTTCTTTTCAGTTGCAAACTCCATTCCATACATATATATGGGGAGGTAGAAGCTCCAACTCGGTTTTACATTGAAAACTGCAGGAACTTCAAACCGGCACTAGGAAACAGACTGAGAAAGCAGAGAAAAAGTGTCTCCTGCAACAAGTTCCCTTGGTGCTAGATGAAGGAACGTCTCTCCACTTGCTCAGTTTTGAGAGATAGGTGTGTGTGAAAGCCGTACTTCACAAAGCTTGTTGGGAACACAAAGTTTCTTTTCAGTTGCAAACTCCATTCCATACATATATAAGGGGATGTAGAAGCTCCAACTCTGTTTTACAGTGAAAACTGCAGGAACTTCAAACCGTCACTAGGAAACAGACTGAGAAAGCAGAGAAAAAGTGTCTCCTGCAACCCGTTCCCTTGGTTCTAGATGAACGAACGTCTCTCCACTTGCTCAGTTCTGAGAGATAAGTGTGTGTGAAAGCCGTCCTTCACCTAGCTTGTTTGGAACACAAAGTTTCTTTTCAGTAGCAAACTCCATTCCATACATATATATGGGGAGGTAGAAGCTCCAACTCGGTTTTACAGTGTAAACTGCAGGAACTTCAAACCGACACTAGGAAACAGACTGAGAAAGAAGAGAAAAAGTGTCTCCTGCAACCCGTTCCCTTGGTGCTAGATGAACGAACGTCTCTCCACTTGCTCAGTTCTGAGAGATAAGTGTGTGTGAAAGCCGTCCTTCACCTAGCTTGTTGGGAACACAAAGTTTCTTTTCAGTTGCAAACTCCATTCCATACATATATAAGGGGAGGTACTAGATCAAACTCGATTTTACAGTGAAAACTGGAGGAACTTCCAACCGCCACTAGGAAACAGACTGAGAAAGTAGAGAAAAAGTGTCTCCTGCAACCCGTTCCCTTGGTGCTAGATGAACGAACGTCTCTCCACTTGCTCAGTTCTGAGAGATAGGTGTGTGTGAAAGCCGTCCTTCACCTAGCTTGTTGGGAACACAAAGTTTCTTTTCAGTTGCAAACTCCATTCCATACATATATATGGGGAGGTACTAGCTCCAACTCGGTTTTACAGTGAAAACTGCAGGAACTTCAAACCGGCACTAGGAAACAGACTGAGAAAGCAGAGAAAAAGTGTCTCCTGCAACCCGTTCCCTTGGTGCTAGATGAACGAACGTCTCTCCACTTGCTCAGTTCTGAGAGATAAGTGTGTGTGAAAGCCGTCCTTCACCTAGCCTGTTGGGAACACAAAGTTTCTTTTCAGTTGCAAACTCCATTCCATACATATATATGGGGAGGTAGAAGCTCCAACTCGGTTTTACATTGAAAACTGCAGGAACTTCAAACCGGCACTAGGAAACAGACTGAGAAAGCAGAGAAAAAGTGTCTCCTGCAACAAGTTCCCTTGGTGCTAGATGAACGAACGTCTCTCCACTTGCTCAGTTTTGAGAGATAGGTGTGTGTGAAAGCCGTCCTTCACCTAGCTTGTTGGGAACACAAAGTTTCTTTTCAGTTGCAAACTCCATTCAATACATATATAAGGGGATGTAGAAGCTCCAACTCTGTTTTACAGTGAAAACTGCAGGAACTTCAAAACGGCACTAGGAAACAGACTGAGAAAGCAGAGAAAAAGTGTCTCCTGCAAACCGTTCCCTTGGTGCTAGATGAACGAACGTCTCTCCACTTGCTCAGTTCTGAGAGATAAGTGTGTGTGAAAGCCGTCCTTCACCTAGCTTGTTGGGAACACAAAGTTTCTTTTCAGTTGCAAACTCCATTCCATACATATATATGGGGAGTTACAAGCTCCAACTCGGTTTTACAGTGAAAACTGCAGGAACTTCAAACCGGCACTAGGAAACAGACTGAGAAAGCAGAGAAAAAGTGTCTCCTGCAACCCGTTCCCTTGGTGCTAGATGAACGAACGTCTCTCCACTTGCTCAGTTCTGAGAGATAAGTGTGTGTGAATGCCGTCCTTCACCTAGATTGTTGGGAACACAAAGTTTCTTTTCAGTTGCAAACTCCGATCCATACATATATATAGGGAGGTACTAGCTCCAACTCGGTTTTACAGTGAAAACTGCAGGAACTTCAAACCGGCACTAGGAAACAGACTGAGAAAGCAGAGAAAAAGTGTCTCCTGCACCCCGTTCCCTTGGTGCTAGATGAACGAACGTCTCTCCACTTGCTCAGTTCTGAGAGATAAGTGTGTGTGAAAGCCGTCCTTCACCTAGCTTTTTGGGAACACAAAGATTCTTTTCAGTTGCAAACTCCATTCCATACATATATATGGGGAGGTAGAAGCTCCAACTCGGTTTTACATTGAAAACTGCAGGAACTTCAAACCGGCACTAGGAAACAGACTGAGAAAGCAGAGAAAAGTGTCTCCTGCAACCCGTTCCCTTGGTGCTAGATGAACGAACGTCTCTCCACTTGCTCAGTTCTGAGAGATAAGTGTGTGTGAAAGCCGTCCTTCACCTAGCTTGTTGGGAACACAAAGTTTCTTTTCAGTTGCAAACTCCATTACATACATATATATGGGGAGGTACTAGCTCCAACTCGGTTTTACAGTGAAAACTGCAGGAACTTCAAACCGGCACTAGGAAACAGACTGAGAAAGCAGAGAAAAAGTGTCTCCTGCAACCCGTTCCCTTGGTGCTAGATGAACGAACGTCTCTCCACTTGCTCAGTTCTGAGAGATAGGTGTGTGTGAAAGCCGTCCTTCACCTAGCTTGTTGGGAACACAAAGTTTCTTTTCAGTTGCAAACTCCATTCCATACATATATATGGGGAGGTACAAGCTCCAACTCGGTTTTACAGTGAAAACTGCAGGAACTTCAAACCGGCACTAGGAAACAGACTGAGAAAGCAGAGAAAAAGTGTCTCCTGCAACCCGTTCCCTTGGTGCTAGATGAACGAACGTCTCTCCACTTGCTCAGTTCTGAGAGATAAGTGTGTGTGAAAGCCGTCCTTCACCTAGCCTGTTGGGAACACAAAGTTTCTTTTCAGTTGCAAACTCCATTCCATACATATATATGGGGAGGTAGAAGCTCCAACTCGGTTTTACATTGAAAACTGCAGGAACTTCAAACCGTCACTAGGAAACAGACTGAGAAAGCAGAGAAAAAGTGTCTCCTGCAACAAGTTCCCTTGGTGCTAGATGAACGAACGTCTCTCCACTTGCTCAGTTTTGAGAGATAGGTGTGTGTGAAAGCCGTCCTTCACCTAGCTTGTTGGGAACACAAAGTTTCTTTTCAGTTGCAAACTCCATTCAATACATATATAAGGGGATGTAGAAGCTCCAACTCTGTTTTACAGTGAAAACTGCAGGAACTTCAAAACGGCACTAGGAAACAGACTGAGAAAGCAGAGAAAAAGTGTCTCCTGCAAACCGTTCCCTTGGTGCTAGATGAATGAACGTCTCTCCACTTGCTCAGTTCTGAGAGATAAGTGTGTGTGAAAGCCGTCCTTCACCTAGCTTGTTGGGAACACAAAGTTTCTTTTCAGTTGCAAACTCCATTCCATACATATATATGGGGAGTTACAAGCTCCAACTCGGTTTTACAGTGAAAACTGCAGGAACTTCAAACCGGCACTAGGAAACAGACTGAGAAAGCAGAGAAAAAGTGTCTCCTGCAACCCGTTCCCTTGGTGCTAGATGAACGAACGTCTCTCCACTTGCTCAGTTCTGAGAGATAAGTGTGTGTGAATGCCGTCCTTCACCTAGATTGTTGGGAACACAAAGTTTCTTTTCAGTTGCAAACTCCGATCCATACATATATATAGGGAGGTACTAGCTCCAACTCGGTTTAACAGTGAAAACTGCAGGAACTTCAAACCGGCACTAGGAAACAGACTGAGAAAGCAGAGAAAAAGTGTCTCCTGCACCCCGTTCCCTTGGTGCTAGATGAACGAACGTCTCTCCACTTGCTCAGTTCTGAGAGATAAGTGTGTGTGAAAGCCGTCCTTCACCTAGCTTTTTGGGAACACAAAGATTCTTTTCAGTTGCAAACTCCATTCCATACATATATATGGGGAGGTAGAAGCTCCAACTCGGTTTTACATTGAAAACTGCAGGAACTTCAAACCGGCACTAGGAAACAGACTGAGAAAGCAGAGAAAAGTGTCTCCTGCAACCCGTTCCCTTGGTGCTAGATGAACGAACGTCTCTCCACTTGCTCAGTTCTGAGAGATAAGTGTGTGTGAAAGCCGTCCTTCACCTAGCTTGTTGGGAACACAAAGTTTCTTTTCAGTTGCAAACTCCATTACATACATATATATGGGGAGGTACTAGCTCCAACTCGGTTTTACAGTGAAAACTGCAGGAACTTCAAACCGGCACTAGGAAACAGACTGAGAAAGCAGAGAAAAAGTGTCTCCTGCAACCCGTTCCCTTGGTGCTAGATGAACGAACGTCTCTCCACTTGCTCAGTTCTGAGAGATAAGTGTGTGTGAAAGCCGTCCTTCACCTAGCTTGTTGGGAACACAAAGTTTCTTTTCAGTTGCAAACTCCATTCCATACATATATATGGGGAGGTACTAGCTCCAACTCGGTTTTACAGTGAAAACTGCAGGAACTTCAAACCGGCACTAGGAAACAGACTGAGAAAGCAGAGAAAAAGTGTCTCCTGCAACCCGTTCCCTTGGTGCTAGATGAACGAACGTCTCTCCACTTGCTCAGTTCTGAGAGATAAGTGTGTGTGAAAGCCGTCCTTCACCTAGCCTGTTGGGATCACAAAGTTTCTTTTCAGTTGCAAACTCCATTCCATACATATATATGGGGAGGTAGAAGCTCCAACTCGTTTTTACATTGAAAACTGCAGGAACTTCAAACCGGCACTAGGAAACAGACTGAGAAAGCAGAGAAAAAGTGTCTCCTGCAAACCGTTCCCTTGGTGCTAGATGAACGAACGTCTCTCCACTTGCTCAGTTTTGAGAGATAGGTGTGTGTGAAAGCCGTACTTCACCTAGCTTGTTGGGAACACAAAGTTTCTTTTCAGTTGCAAACTCCATTCCATACATATATAAGGGGATGTAGAAGCTCCAACTCTGTTTTACAGTGAAAACTGCAGGAACTTCAAACCGACACTAGGAAACAGACTGAGAAAGAAGAGGAAAAGTGTCTCCTGCAACCCGTTCCCTTGGTGCTAGATGAACGAACGTCTCTCCACTTGCTCAGTTCTGAGAGATAAGTGTGTGTGAAAGCCGTCCTTCACCTAGCTTGTTGGGAACACAAAGTTTCTTTTCAGTTGCAAACTCCATTCCATACATATATAAGGGGAGGTACTAGATCAAACTCGGTTTTACAGTGAAAACTGGAGGAACTTCAAACCGCCACTAGGAAACAGACTGAGAAAGCAGAGAAAAAGTGTCTCCTGCAACCCGTTCCCTTGGTGCTAGATGAACGAACGTCTCTCCACTTGCTCAGTTCTGAGAGATAGGTGTGTGTGAAAGCCGTCCTTCACCTAGCTTGTTGGGAACACAAAGTTTCTTTTCAGTTGCAAACTCCATTCCATACATATATATGGGGAGGTACTAGCTCCAACTCGGTTTTACAGTGAAAACTGCAGGAACTTCAAACCGGCACTAGGAAACAGACTGAGAAAGCAGAGAAAAAGTGTCTCCTGCAACCCGTTCCCTTGGTGCTAGGTGAACGAACGTCTCTCCACTTGCTCAGTTCTGAGAGATAAGTGTGTGTGAAAGCCGTCCTTCACCTAGCCTGTTGGGAACACAAAGTTTCTTTTCAGTTGCAAACTCCATTCCATACATATATATGGGGAGGTAGAAGCTCCAACTCGGTTTTACATTGAAAACTGCAGGAACTTCAAACCGGCACTAGGAAACAGACTGAGAAAGCAGAGAAAAAGTGTCTCCTGCAACAAGTTCCCTTGGTGCTAGATGAAGGAACGTCTCTCCACTTGCTCAGTTTTGAGAGATAGGTGTGTGTGAAAGCCGTACTTCACAAAGCTTGTTGGGAACACAAAGTTTCTTTTCAGTTGCAAACTCCATTCCATACATATATAAGGGGATGTAGAAGCTCCAACTCTGTTTTACAGTGAAAACTGCAGGAACTTCAAACCGTCACTAGGAAACAGACTGAGAAAGCAGAGAAAAAGTGTCTCCTGCAACCCGTTCCCTTGGTTCTAGATGAACGAACGTCTCTCCACTTGCTCAGTTCTGAGAGATAAGTGTGTGTGAAAGCCGTCCTTCACCTAGCTTGTTTGGAACACAAAGTTTCTTTTCAGTAGCAAACTCCATTCCATACATATATATGGGGAGGTAGAAGCTCCAACTCGGTTTTACAGTGTAAACTGCAGGAACTTCAAACCGACACTAGGAAACAGACTGAGAAAGCAGAGAAAAAGTGTCTCCTGCAACCCGTTCCCTTGGTGCTAGATGAACGAACGTCTCTCCACTTGCTCAGTTCTGAGAGATAAGTGTGTGTGAAAGCCGTCCTTCACCTAGCTTGTTGGGAACACAAAGTTTCTTTTCAGTTGCAAACTCCATTCCATACATATATAAGGGGAGGTACTAGATCAAAATCGGTTTTACAGTGAAAACTGGAGGAACTTCAAACCGCCACTAGGAAACAGACTGAGAAAGCAGAGAAAAAGTGTCTCCTGCAACCCGTTCCCTTGGTGCTAGATGAACGAACGTCTCTCCACTTGCTCAGTTCTGAGAGATAGGTGTGTGTGAAAGCCGTCCTTCACCTAGCTTGTTGGGAACACAAAGTTTCTTTTCAGTTGCAAACTCCATTCCATACTTATATATGGGGAGGTACTAGCTCCAACTCGGTTTTACAGTGAAAACTGCAGGAACTTCAAACCGGCACTAGGAAACAGACTGAGAAAGCAGAGAAAAAGTGTCTCCTGCAACCCGTTCCCTTGGTGCTAGATGAACGAACGTCTCTCCACTTGCTCAGTTCTGAGAGATAAGTGTGTGTGAAAGCCGTCCTTCACCTAGCCTGTTGGGAACACAAAGTTTCTTTTCAGTTGCAAACTCCATTCCATACATATATATGGGGAGGTAGAAGCTCCAACTCGGTTTTACATTGAAAACTGCAGGAACTTCAAACCGGCACTAGGAAACAGACTGAGAAAGCAGAGAAAAAGTGTCTCCTGCAACAAGTTCCCTTGGTGCTAGATGAACGAACGTCTCTCCACTTGCTCAGTTTTGAGAGATAGGTGTGTGTGAAAGCCGTCCTTCACCTAGCTTGTTGGGAACACAAAGTTTCTTTTCAGTTGCAAACTCCATTCAATACATATATAAGGGGATGTAGAAGCTCCAACTCTGTTTTACAGTGAAAACTGCAGGAACTTCAAAACGGCACTAGGAAACAGACTGAGAAAGCAGAGAAAAAGTGTCTCCTGCAAACCGTTCCCTTGGTGCTAGATGAACGAACGTCTCTCCACTTGCTCAGTTCTGAGAGATAAGTGTGTGTGAAAGCCGTCCTTCACCTAGCTTGTTGGGAACACAAAGTTTCTTTTCAGTTGCAAACTCCATTCCATACATATATATGGGGAGTTACAAGCTCCAACTCGGTTTTACAGTGAAAACTGCAGGAACTTCAAACCGGCACTAGGAAACAGACTGAGAAAGCAGAGAAAAAGTGTCTCCTGCAACCCGTTCCCTTGGTGCTAGATGAACGAACGTCTCTCCACTTGCTCAGTTCTGAGAGATAAGTGTGTGTGAATGCCGTCCTTCACCTAGATTGTTGGGAACACAAAGTTTCTTTTCAGTTGCAAACTCCGATCCATACATATATATAGGGAGGTACTAGCTCCAACTCGGTTTTACAGTGAAAACTGCAGGAACTTCAAACCGGCACTAGGAAACAGACTGAGAAAGCAGAGAAAAAGTGTCTCCTGCACCCCGTTCCCTTGGTGCTAGATGAACGAACGTCTCTCCACTTGCTCAGTTCTGAGAGATAAGTGTGTGTGAAAGCCGTCCTTCACCTAGCTTTTTGGGAACACAAAGATTCTTTTCACTTGCAAACTCCATTCCATACATATATATGGGGAGGTAGAAGCTCCAACTCGGTTTTACATTGAAAACTGCAGGAACTTCAAACCGGCACTAGGAAACAGACTGAGAAAGCAGAGAAAAGTGTCTCCTGCAACCCGTTCCCTTGGTGCTAGATGAACGAACGTCTCTCCACTTGCTCAGTTCTGAGAGATAAGTGTGTGTGAAAGCCGTCCTTCACCTAGCTTGTTGGGAACACAAAGTTTCTTTTCAGTTGCAAACTCCATTACATACATATATATGGGGAGGTACTAGCTCCAACTCGGTTTTACAGTGAAAACTGCAGGAACTTCAAACCGGCACTAGGAAACAGACTGAGAAAGCAGAGAAAAAGTGTCTCCTGCAACCCGTTCCCTTGGTGCTAGATGAACGAACGTCTCTCCACTTGCTCAGTTCTGAGAGATAAGTGTGTGTGAAAGCCGTCCTTCACCTAGCTTGTTGGGAACACAAAGTTTCTTTTCAGTTGCAAACTCCATTCCATACATATATATGGGGAGGTACTAGCTCCAACTCGGTTTTACAGTGAAAACTGCAGGAACTTCAAACCGGCACTAGGAAACAGACTGAGAAAGCAGAGAAAAAGTGTCTCCTGCAACCCGTTCCCTTGGTGCTAGATGAACGAACGTCTCTCCACTTGCTCAGTTCTGAGAGATAAGTGTGTGTGAAAGCCGTCCTTCACCTAGCCTGTTGGGATCACAAAGTTTCTTTTCAGTTGCAAACTCCATTCCATACATATATATGGGGAGGTAGAAGCTCCAACTCGTTTTTACATTGAAAACTGCAGGAACTTCAAACCGGCACTAGGAAACAGACTGAGAAAGCAGAGAAAAAGTGTCTCCTGCAAACCGTTCCCTTGGTGCTAGATGAACGAACGTCTCTCCACTTGCTCAGTTTTGAGAGATAGGTGTGTGTGAAAGCCGTCCTTCACCTAGCTTGTTGGGAACACAAAGTTTCTTTTCAGTTGCAAACTCCATTCCATACATATATAAGGGGATGTAGAAGCTCCAACTCTGTTTTACAGTGAAAACTGCAGGAACTTCAAACCGGCACTAGGAAACAGATTGAGAAAGCAGAGAAAAAGTGTCTCCTGCAACCCGTTCCCTTGGTTCTAGATGAACGAACGTCTCTCCACTTGCTCAGTTCTGAGAGATAAGTGTGTGTGAAAGCCGTCCTTCAACTAGCTTGTTTGGAACACAAAATTTCTTTTCAGTAGCAAACTCCATTCCATACATTTATATGGGGAGGTAGAAGCTCCAACTCGGGTTTACAGTGTAAACTGAAGAAACTTCAAACCGACACTAGGAAACAGACTGAGAAAGAAGAGAAAAAGTGTCTCCTGCAACCCGTTCCCTTGGTGCTAGATGAACGAACGTCTCTCCACTTGCTCAGTTCTGAGAGATAAGTGTGTGTGAAAGCCGTCCTTCACCTAGCTTGTTGGGAACACAAAGTTTCTTTTCAGTTGCAAACTCCATTCCATACATATATATGGGGTGGTACTAGATCAAACTCGGTTTTACAGTGAAAACTGGAGGAACTTCAAACCGCCACTAGGAAACAGACTGAGAAAGCAGAGAAAAAGTGTCTCCTGCAACCCGTTCCCTTGGTGCTAGATGAACGAACGTCTCTCCACTTGCTCAGTTCTGAGAGATAGGTGTGTGTGAAAGCCGTCCTTCACCTAGCTTGTTGGGAACACAAAGTTTCTTTTCAGTTGCAAACTCCATTCCATACATATATATGGGGAGGTACTAGCTCCAACTCGGTTTTACAGTGAAAACTGCAGGAACTTCAAACCGGCACTAGGAAACAGACTGAGAAAGCAGAGAAAAAGTGTCTCCTGCAACCCGTTCCCTTGGTGCTAGATGAACGAACGTCTCTCCACTTGCTCAGTTCTGAGAGATAAGTGTGTGTGAAAGCCGTCCTTCACCTAGCCTGTTGGGAACACAAAGTTTCTTTTCAGTTGCAAACTCCATTCCATACATATATATGGGGAGGTAGAAGCTCCAACTCGGTTTTACATTGAAAACTGCAGGAACTTCAAACCGGCACAGGAAACAGACTGAGAAAGCAGAGAAAAAGTGTCTCCTGCAACAAGTTCCCTTGGTGCTAGATGAACGAACGTCTCTCCACTTGCTCAGTTTTGAGAGATAGGTGTGTGTGAAAGCCGTCCTTCACCTAGCTTGTTGGGAACACAAAGTTTCTTTTCAGTTGCAAACTCCATTCCATACATATATAAGGGGATGTAGAAGCTCCAACTCTCTTTTACAGTGAAAACTGCAGGAACTTCAAACCGGCACTAGGAAACAGACTGAGAAAGCAGAGAAAAAGTGTCTCCTGCAAACCGTTCCCTTGGTGCTAGATGAACGAACGTCTCTCCACTAGCTCAGTTCTGAGAGATAAGTGTGTGTGAAAGCCGTCCTTCACCTAGCTTGTTGGGAACACAAAGTTTCTTTTCAGTTGCAAACTCCATTCCATACATATATATGGAGAGTTACAAGCTCCAACTCGGTTTTACAGTGAAAACTGCAGGAACTTCAAACCGGCACTAGGAAACAGACTGAGAAAGCAGAGAAAAAGTGTCTCCAGCAACCCGTTCCCTTGGTGCTAGATGAACGAACGTCTCTCCACTTGCTCAGTTCTGAGAGATAAGTGTGTGTGAATGCCGTCCTTCACCTAGATTGTTGGGAACACAAAGTTTCTTTTCAGTTGCAAACTCCGATCCATACATATATATGGGGAGGTACTAGCTCCAACTCGGTTTTACAGTGAAAACTGCAGGAACTTCAAACCGGCACTAGGAAACAGACTGAGAAAGCAGAGAAAAGTGTCTCCTGCAACCCGTTCCCTTTGTGCTAGATGAACGAACGTCTCTCCACTTGCTCAGTTCTGAGAGATAAGTGTGTGTGAAAGCCGTCCTTCACCTAGCTTTTTGGGAACACAAAGATTCTTTTCAGTTGCAAACTCCATTCCATACATATATATGGGGAGGTAGAAGCTCCAACTCGGTTTTACAGTGAAAACTGCAGGAACTTCAAACCGGCACTAGGAAAAAGACTGAGAAAGCAGAGAAAAGTGTCTCCTGCAACCCGTTCCCTTGGTGCTAGATGAACGAACGTCTCTCCACTTGCTCAGTTCTGAGAGATAAGTGTGTGTGAAAGCCGTCCTTCACCTAGCTTCTTGGGAACACAAAGTTTCTTTTCAGTTGCAAACTCCATTCCATACATATATATGGGGAGGTACAAGATCAAAATAGCTTTTACAGTGAAAACTGCAGGAACTTCAAACCGGCACTAGGAAACAGACTGAGAAAGCAGAGAAAAAGTGTCTCCTGCAACCCGTTCCCTTGGTGCTAGATGAACGAACGTCTCTCCACTTGCTCAGTTCTGAGAGATAAGTGTGTGTGAAAGCCGTCCTTCACCTAGCCTGTTGGGAACACAAAGTTTCTTTTCAGTTGCAAACTCTATTCCATACATATATATGGGGAGGTAGAAGCTCCAACTCGGTTTTACATTGAAAACTGCAGGAACTTCAAACCAGCACTAGGAAACAGACTGAGAAAGCAGAGAAAAAGTGTCTCCTGCAACAAGTTCCCTTGGTGCTAGATGAACGAACGTCTCCCACTTGCTCAGTTTTGAGAGATAGGTGTGTGTGAAAGCCTTCCTTCACCTATCTTGTTGGGAACACAAAGTTTCTTTTCAGTTGCAAACTCCATTCCATACATATATAAGGGGATGTAGAAGCTCCAAATCTGTTTTACAGTGAAAACTGCAGGAACTTCAAACCGGCACTAGGAAACAGACGGAGAAAGCAGAGAAAAAGTGTCTTCTGTAACCCGTTATCTTGGTGCTAGATGAACGAACGTCTCTCCACTTGCTCAGTTCTGAGAGATAAGTGTGTGTGAAAGCCGTCCTTCAACTAGCCTGTAGGGAACACAAAGTTTCTTTTCAGTTGCAAACTCCATTCCATACATATATATGGGGAGGTAGAAGCTCCAACTCGGTTTTGCAGAGAAAACTGCAGGAACTTCAACCCGGCACTTGGAAACAGACTGGGAAAGCAGAGAAACAGTGTTTCCTGCAAACCGTTCCATTGGTGCTAAATGAACGAACGTCTCTCCACTTGCTCAGTTCTGAGAGATAATTGTGTGTGAAAGCCGTCCTTCACCTAGCTTGTTGGAAACACATAGTTTCTTTTCAGTTGCAAACTCCATTCCATTCATATATATGGGGAGGTAGAAGCTCCAACTCGGTTTTACAGTGAAAACTGCAGGAACTTCAAACCGGCACTAGGAAACCGACAGAGAAAGCAGAGAAAAGTGTCTCCTGCAACCCGTTCCCTTGGTGCTAGATGAACGAACGTCTCTCCACTTGCTCAGTTTTGAGAGATAGGTGTGTGTGAAAGCCGTCCTTCACCTAGCTTGTTGGGAACACAAAGTTTCTTTTCAGTTGCAAACTCCATTCCATACATATATATGGGGAGTTACAAGCTCCAACTCGGTTTTACAGTGAAAACTGCAGGAACTTCAAACCGGCACTAGGAAACAGACTGAGAAAGCAGAGAAAAAGTGTCTTCTGTAACCCGTTCCCTTGGTGCTAGATGAACGAACGTCTCTCCACTTGCTCAGTTCTGAGAGATAAGTGTGTGTGAAAGCCGTCCTTCAACTAGCCTGTAGGGAACACAAAGTTTCTTTTCAGTTGCAAACTCCATTCCATACATATATATGGGGAGGTAGAAGCTCCAACACGGTTTTGCAGAGAAAACTGCAGGAACTTCAACACGGCACTTGGAAACAGACTGGGAAAGCAGAGAAACAGTGTTTCCTGCAAACCGTTCCCTTGGTGCTAGATGAACGAACGTCTCTCCACTTGCTCAGTTCTGAGAGATAAGTGTGTGTGAAAGCCGTCCTTCACCTAGCTTGTTGGGAACACAAAGTTTCTTTTCAGTTGCCAACTCCATTCCATACATATATATGGGGAGGTACTAGCTCCAACTCGGTTTTACAGTGAAAACTGCAGGAACTTCAAACCGGCACTAGGAAACAGACTGAGAAAGCAGAGAAAAAGTGTCTCCTGCAACCCGTTCCCTTGGTGCTAGATGAACGAACGTCTCTCCACTTGCTCAGTTCTGAGAGATAAGTGTGTGTGAAAGCCGTCCCTCACCTAGCCTGTTGGGAACACAAAGTTTCTTTTCAGTTGCAAACTCCATTCCATACATATATATGGGGAGGTAGAAGCTCCAACTCGGTTTTACATTGAAAACTGCAGGAACTTCAAACCGGCACTAGGAAACAGACTGAGAAAGCAGAGAAAAAGTGTCTCCTGCAACAAGTTCCCTTGGTGCTAGATGAACGAACGTCTCTCCACTTGCTCAGTTTTGAGAGATAGGTGTGTGTGAAAGCCGTACTTCACAAAGCTTGTTGGGAACACAAAGTTTCTTTTCAGTTGCAAACTCCATTCCATACATATATAAGGGGATGTAGAAGCTCCAACTCTGTTTTACAGTGAAAACTGCAGGAACTTCAAACCGGCACTAGGAAACAGACTGAGAAAGCAGAGAAAAAGTGTCTCCTGCAACCCGTTCCCTTGGTTCTAGATGAACGAACGTCTCTCCACTTGCTCAGTTCTGAGAGATAAGTGTGTGTGAAAGCCGTCCTTCACCTAGCTTGTTTGGAACACAAAGTTTCTTTTCAGTAGCAAACTCCATTCCATACATATATATGGGGAGGTAGAAGCTCCAACTCGGTTTTACAGTGTAAACTGCAGGAACTTCAAACCGACACTAGGAAACAGACTGAGAAAGAAGAGAAAATGTGTCTCCTGCAACCCGTTCCCTTGGTGCTAGATGAACGAACGTCTCTCCACTTGCTCAGTTCTGAGAGATAAGTGTGTGTGAAAGCCGTCCTTCACCTAGCTTGTTGGGAACACAAAGTTTCTTTTCAGTTGCAAACTCCATTCCATACATATATATGGGGAGGTACTAGATCAAACTCGGTTTTACAGTGAAAACTGGAGGAACTTCAAACCGCCACTAGGAAACAGACTGAGAAAGCAGAGAAAAAGTGTCTCCTGCAACCCGTTCCCTTGGTGCTAGATGAACGAACGTCTCTCCACTTGCTCAGTTCTGAGAGATAGGTGTGTGTGAAAGCCGTCCTTCACCTAGCTTGTTGGGAACACAAAGTTTCTTTTCAGTTGCAAACTCCATTCCATACATATATATGGGGAGGTACTAGCTCCAACTCGGTTTTACAGTGAAAACTGCAGGAACTTCAAACCGGCACTAGGAAACAGACTGAGAAAGCAGAGAAAAAGTGTCTCCTGCAACCCGTTCCCTTGGTGCTAGATGAACGAACGTCTCTCCACTTGCTCAGTTCTGAGAGATAAGTGTGTGTGAAAGCCGTCCTTCACCTAGCCTGTTGGGAACACAAAGTTTCTTTTCAGTTGCAAACTCCATTCCATACATATATATGGGGAGGTAGAAGCTCCAACTCGGTTTTACATTGAAAACTGCAGGAACTACAAACCGGCACTAGGAAACAGACTGAGAAAGCAGAGAAAAAGTGTCTCCTGCAACAAGTTCCCTTGGTGCTAGATGAACGAACGTCTCTCCACTTGCTCAGTTTTGAGAGATAGGTGTGTGTGAAAGCCGTCCTTCACCTAGCTTGTTGGGAACACAAAGTTTCTTTTCAGTTGCAAACTCCATTCCATACATATATAAGGGGATGTAGAAGCTCCAACTCTGTTTTACAGTGAAAACTGCAGGAACTTCAAAACGGCACTAGGAAACAGACTGAGAAAGCAGAGAAAAAGTGTCTCCTGCAAACCGTTCCCTTGGTGCTAGATGAACGAACGTCTCTCCACTTGCTCAGTTCTGAGAGATAAGTGTGTGTGAAAGCCGTCCTTCACCTAGCTTGTTGGGAACACAAAGTTTCTTTTCAGTTGCAAACTCCATTCCATACATATATATGGGGAGTTACAAGCTCCAACTCGGTTTTACAGTGAAAACTGCAGGAACTTCAAACCGGCACTAGGAAACAGACTGAGAAAGCAGAGAAAAAGTGTCTCCTGCAACCCGTTCCCTTGGTGCTAGATGAACGAACGTCTCTCCACTTGCTCAGTTCTGAGAGATAAGTGTGTGTGAATGCCGTCCTTCACCTAGATTGTTGGGAACACAAAGTTTCTTTTCAGTTGCAAACTCCGATCCATACATATATATAGGGAGGTACTAGCTCCAACTCGGTTTTACAGTGAAAACTGCAGGAACTTCAAACCGGCACTAGGAAACAGACTGAGAAAGCAGTGAAAAGTGTCTCCTGCACCCCGTTCCCTTGGTGCTAGATGAACGAACGTCTCTCCACTTGCTCAGTTCTGAGAGATAAGTGTGTGTGAAAGCCGTCCTTCACCTAGCTTTTTGGGAACACAAAGATTCTTTTCAGTTGCAAACTCCATTCCATACATATATATGGGGAGGTACTAGCTCCAACTCGGTTTTACAGTGAAAACTGCAGGAACTTCAAACCGGCACTAGGAAACAGACTGAGAAAGCAGAGAAAAGTGTCTCCTGCAACCCGTTCCCTTGGTGCTAGATGAACGAACGTCTCTCCACTTGCTCAGTTCTGAGAGATAAGTGTGTGTGAAAGCCGTCCTTCACCTAGCTTTTTGGAAACACAAAGATTCTTTTCAGTTGCAAACTCCTTTCCATACATATATATGGGGAGGTAGAAGCTCCAACTCGGTTTTACAGTGAAAACTGCAGGAACTTCAAACTGGCACTAGGAAACAGACTGAGAAAGCAGAGAAAAAGTGTCTCCTGCAACCCGTTCCCTTGGTGCTAGATGAACGAACGTCTCTCCACTTGCTCAGTTCTGAGAGATAAGTGTGTGTGAAAGCCGTCCTTCACCTAGCTTGTTGGGAACACAAAGTTTCTTTTCAGTTGCAAACTCCATTCCATACATATATATGGGGAGGTACTATCTCCAACTCTGTTTTACAGTGAAAACTGCAGGAACTTCAAACCGGCACTAGGAAAGAGACTGAGAAAGCAGAGAAAAAGTGTCTCCTGCAAACCGTTCCCTTGGTGCTAGATGAACGAACGTCTCTCCACTTGCTCAGTTCTGAGAGATAAGTGTGTGTGAAAGCCGTCCTTCACCTAGCTTGTTGGGAACACAAAGTTTCTTTTCAGTTGCAAACTCCATTCCATACATATATATGGGGAGGTACTAGCTCCAACTCGGTTTTACAGTGAAAACTGCAGGAACTTCAAACCGGCACTAGGAAACAGACTGAGAAAGCAGAGAAAAAGTGTCTCCTGCAACCCGTTCCCTTGGTGCTAGATGAACGAACGTCTCTCCACTTGCTCAGTTCTGAGAGATAAGTGTGTGTGAAAGCCGTCCTTCACCTAGCCTGTTGGGATCACAAAGTTTCTTTTCAGTTGCAAACTCCATTCCATACATATATATGGGGAGGTAGAAGCTCCAACTCGGTTTTACATTGAAAACTGCAGGAACTTCAAACCGGCACAAGGAAACAGACTGAGAAAGCAGAGAAAAAGTGTCTCCTGCAACAAGTTCCCTTGGTGCTAGATGAACGAACGTCTCTCCACTTGCTCAGTTTTGAGAGATAGGTGTGTGTGAAAGCCGTCCTTCACCTAGCTTGTTGGGAACACAAAGTTTCTTTTCAGTAGCAAACTCCATTCCATACATATATATGGGGAGGTAGAAGCTCCAACTCGGTTTTACAGTGTAAACTGCAGGAACTTCAAACCGACACTAGGAAACAGACTGAGAAAGAAGAGAAAAAGTGTCTCCTGCAACCCGTTCCCTTGGTGCTAGATGAACGAACGTCTCTCCACTTGCTCAGTTCTGAGAGATAAGTGTGTGTGAAAGCCGTCCTTCACCTAGATTGTTGGGAACACAAAGTTTCTTTTCAGTTGCAAACTCCATTCCATACATATATATGGGGAGGTACTAGATCAAACTCGGTTTTACAGTGAAAACTGGAGGAACTTCAAACCGCCACTAGGAAACAGACTGAGAAAGCAGAGAAAAAGTGTCTCCTGCAACCCGTTCCCTTGGTGCTAGATGAACGGACTTCTCTCCACTTGCTCAGTTCTGAGAGATAGGTGTGTGTGAAAGCCGTCCTTCACCTAGCTTGTTGGGAACACAAAGTTTCTTTTCAGTTGCAAACTCCATTCCATACATATATATGGGGAGGTACTAGCTCCAACTCGGTTTTACAGTGAAAACTGCAGGAACTTCAAACCGGCACTAGGAAACAGACTGAGAAAGCAGAGAAAAAGTGTCTCCTGCAACCCGTTCCCTTGGTGCTAGATGAACGAACGTCTCTCCACTTGCTCAGTTCTGAGAGATAAGTGTGTGTGAAAGCCGTCCTTCACCTAGCCTGTTGGGAACACATAGTTTCTTTTCAGTTGCAAACTCCATTCCATACATATATATGGGGAGGTAGAAGCTCCAACTCGGTTTTACATTGAAAACTGCAGGAACTTCAAACCGGCACTAGGAAACAGACTGAGAAAGCAGAGAAAAAGTGTCTCCTGCAACAAGTTCCCTTGGTGCTAGATGAACGAACGTCTCTCCACTTGCTCAGTTTTGAGAGATAGGTGTGTGTGAAAGCCGTCCTTCACCTAGCTTGTTGGGAACACAAAGTTTCTTTTCAGTTGCAAACTCCATTCCATACATATATAAGGGGATGTAGAAGCTCCAACTCTCTTTTACAGTGAAAACTGCAGGAACTTCAAACCGGCACTAGGAAACAGACTGAGAAAGCAGAGAAAAAGTGTCTCCTGCAAACCGTTCCCTTGGTGCTAGATGAACGAACGTCTCTCCACTAGCTCAGTTCTGAGAGATAAGTGTGTGTGAAAGCCGTCCTTCACCTAGCTTTTTGGGAACACAAAGTTTCTTTTCAGTTGCAAACTCCATTCCATACATATATATGGGGAGTTACAAGCTCCAACTCGGTTTTACAGTGAAAACTGCAGGAACTTCAAACCGGCACTAGGAAACAGACTGAGAAAGCAGAGAAAAAGTGTCTCCTGCAACCCGTTCCCTTGGTGCTAGATGAACGAACGTCTCTCCACTTGCTCAGTTCTGAGAGATAATTGTGTGTGAATGCCGTCCTTCACCTAGATTGTTGGGAACACAAAGTTTCTTTTCAGTTGCAAACTCCGATCCATACATATATATGGGGAGGTACTAGCTCCAACTCGGTTTTACAGTGAAAACTGCAGGAACTTCAAACCGGCACTAGGAAACAGACTGAGAAAGCAGAGAAAAGTGTCTCCTGCAACCCGTTCCCTTGGTGCTAGATGAACGAACGTCTCTCCACTTGCTCAGTTCTGAGAGATAAGTGTGTGTGAAAGCCGTCCTTCACCTAGCTTTTTGGGAACACAAAGATTCTTTTCAGTTGCAAACTCCATTCCATACATATATATGGGGAGGTAGAAGCTCCAACTCGGTTTTACAGTGAAAACTGCAGGAACTTCAAACCGGCACTAGGAAACAGACTGAGAAAGCAGAGAAAAGTGTCTCCTGCAACCCGTTCCCTTGGTGCTAGATGAACGAACGTCTCTCCACTTGCTCAGTTCTGAGAGATAGGTGTGTGTGAAAGCCGTCCTTCACCTAGCTTGTTGGGAACACAAAGTTTCTTTTCAGTTGCAAACTCCATTCCATACATATATATGGGGAGGTACAAGATAAAAATAGGTTTTACAGTGAAAACTGCAGGAACTTCAAACCGGCACTAGGAAACAGACTGAGAAAGCAGAGAAAAAGTGTCTCCTGCAACCCGTTCCCTTGGTGCTAGATGAACGAACGTCTCTCCACTTGCTCAGTTCTGAGAGATAAGTGTGTGTGAAAGCCGTCCTTCACCTAGCCTGTTGGGAACACAAAGTTTCTTTTCAGTTGCAAACTCCATTCCATACTTATATATGGGGAGGTAGAAGCTCCAACTCGGTTTTACATTGAAAACTGCAGGAACTTCAAACCGGCACTAGGAAACAGACTGAGAAAGCAGAGAAAAAGTGTCTCCTGCAACAAGTTCCCTTGGTGCTAGATGAACGAAAGTCTCTCCACTTGCTCAGTTCTGAGAGATAAGTGTGTGTGAATGCCGTCCTTCACCTAGATTGTTGGGAACACAAAGTTTCTTTTCAGTTGCTAACTCCGATCCATACATATATATAGGGAGGTACTAGCTCCAACTCGGTTTTACAGTGAAAACTGCAGGAACTTCAAACCGGCACTAGGAAACAGACTGAGAAAGCAGAGAAAAAGTGTCTCCTGCAACCCGTTCCCTTGGTGCTAGATGAACGAACGTCTCTCCCCTTGCTCAGTTCTGAGAGATAAGTGTGTGTGAAAGCCGTACTTCACCTAGCTTGTTGGGAACACAAAGTTTCTTTTCAGTTGCAAACTCCATTCCATACATATATATGGGCAGGTAGAAGCTCCAACTCGGTTTTACATTGAAAACTGCAGGAACTTCAAACCGGCACTAGGAAACAGACTGAGAAAGCAGAGAAAAAGTGTCTCCTGCAACAAGTTCCCTTGGTGCTAGATGAACGAACGTCTCTCCACTTGCTCAGTTTTGAGAGATAGGTGTGTGTGAAAGCCGTCCTTCACCAAGCTTGTTGGGAACACAAAGATTCTTTTCAGTTGCAAACTCCATTCCATACATATATAAGGGGATGTAGAAGCTCCAACT
This sequence comes from Camelus bactrianus, assembly GCF_048773025.1. Taxonomy (NCBI): domain Eukaryota; kingdom Metazoa; phylum Chordata; class Mammalia; order Artiodactyla; family Camelidae; genus Camelus; species Camelus bactrianus. Next base: position 134,584,822 of record NC_133539.1, on the reverse strand, counting down.
CTGTTTTACAGTGAAAACTGCAGGAACTTCAAACCGGCACTAGGAAACAGACTGAGAAAGCAGAGAAAAAGTGTCTCCTGCAACCCGTTCCCTTGGTTCTAGATGAACGAACGTCTCTCCACTTGCTCAGTTCTGAGAGATAAGTGTGTGTGAAAGCCGTCCTTCACCTAGCTTGTTTGGAACACAAAGTTTCTTTTCAGAAGCAAACTCCATTCCATACATATATATGGGGAGGTAGAAGCTCCAACTCGGTTTTACAGTGTAAACTGCAGGAACTTCAAACCGACACTAGGAAACAGACTGAGAAAGCAGAGAAAAAGTGTCTCCTGCAACCCGTTCCCTTGGTGCTAGATGAACGAACGTCTCTCCACTTGCTCAGTTCTGAGAGATAAGTGTGTGTGAAAGCCGTCCTTCACCTAGCTTGTTGGGAACACAAAGTTTCTTTTCAGTTGCAAACCCCATTCCATACATATATATGGGGAAGTACTAGATCAAACTCGGTTTTACAGTGAAAACTGGAGGAACTTCAAACCGCCACTAGGAAACAGACTGAGAAAGCAGAGAAAAAGTGTCTCCTGCAACCCGTTCCCTTGGTGCTAGATGAACGAACGTCTCTCCACTTGCTCAGTTCTGAGAGATAGGTGTGTGTGAAAGCCGTCCTTCACCTAGCTTGTTGGGAACACAAAGTTTCTTTTCAGTTGCAAACTCCATTCCATACATATATATGGGGTGGTACTAGCTCCAACTCGGTTTTACAGTGAAAACTGCAGGAACTTCAAACCGGCACTAGGAAACAGACTGAGAAAGCAGAGAAAAAGTGTCTCCTGCAACCCGTTCCCTTGGTGCTAGATGAACGAACGTCTCTCCACTTGCTCAGTTCTGAGAGATAAGTGTGTGTGAAAGCCGTCCTTCACCTAGCCTGTTGGGAACACAAAGTTTCTTTTCAGTTGCAAACTCCATTCCATACATATATATGGGGAGGTAGAAGCTCCAACTCGGTTTTACATTGAAAACTGCAGGAACTTCAAACCGGCACTAGGAAACAGACTGAGAAAGCAGAGAAAAAGTGTCTCCTGCAACAAGTTCCCTTGGTGCTAGATGAACGAACGTCTCTCCACTTGCTCAGTTTTGAGAGATAGGTGTGTGTGAAAGCCGTCCTTCACCTAGCTTTTTGGGAACACAAAGTTTCTTTTCAGTTGCAAACTCCATTCCATACATATATATGGGGAGGTACAAGATAAAAATAGGTTTTACAGTGAAAACTGCAGGAACTTCAAACCGGCACTAGGAAACAGACTGAGAAAGCAGAGAAAAAGTGTCTCCTGCAACAAGTTCCCTTGGTGCTAGATGAACGAAAGTCTCTCCACTTGCTCAGTTTTGAGAGATAGGTGTGTGTGAAAGCCGTCCTTCACCTAGCTTGTTGGGAACACAAAGTTTCTTTTCAGTTGCAAACTCCATTCCATACATATATAAGGGGATGTAGAAGCTCCAACTCTCTTTTACAGTGAAAACTGCAGGAACTTCAAACCGGCACTAGGAAACAGACTGAGAAAGCAGAGAAAAAGTGTCTCCTGCAACCCGTTCCCTTGGTGCTAGATGAACGAACGTCTCTCCACTAGCTCAGTTCTGAGAGATAAGTGTGTGTGAAAGCCGTCCTTCACCTAGCTTGTTGGGAACACAAAGTTTCTTTTCAGTTGCAAACTCCATTCCATACATATATATGGGGAGTTACAAGCTCCAACTCGGTTTTACAGTGAAAACTGCAGGAACTTCAAACCGGCACTAGGAAACAGACTGAGAAAGCAGAGAAAAAGTGTCTCCTGCAACCCGTTCCCTTGGTGCTAGATGAACGAACGTCTCTCCACTTGCTCAGTTCTGAGAGATAAGTGTGTGTGAATGCCGTCCTTCACCTAGATTGTTGGGAACACAAAGTTTCTTTTCAGTTGCAAACTCCGATCCATACATATATATGGGGAGGTACTAGCTCCAACTCGGTTTTACAGTGAAAACTGCAGGAACTTCAAACCGGCACTAGGAAACAGACTGAGAAAGCAGAGATAAGTGTCTCCTGCAACCCGTTCCCTTGGTGCTAGATGAACGAACGTCTCTCCACTTGCTCAGTTCTGAGAGATAAGTGTGTGTGAAAGCCGTCCTTCACCTAGCTTTTTGGGAACACAAAGATTCTTTTCAGTTGCAAACTCCATTCCATACATATATATGGGGAGGTAGAAGTTCCAACTCGGTTTTACAGTGAAAACTGCAGGAACTTCAAACCGGCACTAGGAAAAAGACTGAGAAAGCAGAGAAAAGTGTCTCCTGCAACCCGTTCCCTTGGTGCTAGATGAACGAACGTCTCTCCACTTGCTCAGTTCTGAGAGATAAGTGTGTGTGAAAGCCGTCCTTCACCTAGCTTGTTGGGAACACAAAGTTTCTTTTCAGTTGCAAACTCCATTCCATACATATATATGGGGAGGTACAAGATCAAAATAGGTTTTACAGTGAAAACTGCAGGAACTTCAAACCGGCACTAGGAAACAGACTGAGAAAGCAGAGAAAAAGTGTCTCCTGCAACCCGTTCCCTTGGTGCTAGATGAACGAACGTCTCTCCACTTGCTCAGTTCTGAGAGATAAGTGTGTGTGAAAGCCGTCCTTCACCTAGCCTGTTGGGAACACAAAGTTTCTTTTCAGTTGCAAACTCCATTCCATACATATATATGGGGAGGTAGAAGCTCCAACTCGGTTTTACAGTGAAAACTGCAGGGACTTCAAACCGGCACTAGGAAACAGACTGAGAAAGCAGAGAAAAAGTGTCTCCTGCAACAAGTTCCCTTGGTGCTAGATGAACGAACGTCTCTCCACTTGCTCAGTTTTGAGAGATAGGTGTGTGTGAAAGCCGTCCTTCACCTAGCTTGTTGGGAACACAAAGTTTCTTTTCAGTTGCAAACTCCATTCCATACATATATATGGGGAGGTACTAGCTCCAACTCGGTTTTACAGTGAAAACTGCAGGAACTTCAAACCGGCACTAGGAAACAGACGGAGAAAGCAGAGAAAAAGTGTCTTCTGTAACCCGTTCCCTTGGTGCTAGATGAACGAACGTCTCTCCACTTGCTCAGTTCTGAGAGATAAGTGTGTGTGAAAGCCGTTCTTCAACTAGCCTGTAGGGAACACAAAGTTTCTTTTCAGTTGCAAACTCCATTCCATACATATATATGGGGAGGTAGAAGCTCCAACTCGGTTTTGCAGAGAAAACTGCAGGAACTTCAACCCGGCACTTGGAAACAGACTGGGAAAGCAGAGAAACAGTGTTTCCTGCAAACCGTTCCCTTGGTGCTAGATGAACGAACGTCTCTCCACTTGCTCAGTTCTGAGAGATAATTGTGTGTGAAAGCCGTCCTTCACCTAGCTTGTTGGAAACACATAGTTTCTTTTCAGTTGCAAACTCCATTCCATACATATATATGGGGAGGTAGAAGCTCCAACTCGGTTTTACAGTGAAAACTGCAGGAACTTCAAACCGGCACTAGGAAACAGACTGAGAAAGCAGAGAACAAGTGTCTCCTGCAACCCGTTCCCTTGGTGCTAGATGAACGAACGTCTCTCCACTTGCTCAGTTCTGAGAGATAAGTGTGTGTGAAAGCCGTCCTTCACCTAGCTTGTTGGGAACACAAAGTTTCTTTTCAGTTGCAAACTCCATTCCATACATATATATGGGGAGGTACTAGCTCCAACTCGGTTTTACAGTGAAAACTGCAGGAACTTCAAACCGGCACTAGGAAACAGACTGAGAAAGCAGAGAAAAAGTGTCTCCTGCAACCCGTTCCCTTGGTGCTAGATGAACGAACGTCTCTCCACTTGCTCAGTTCTGAGAGATAAGTGTGTGTGAAAGCCGTCCTTCACCTAGATTGTTGGGAACACAAAGTTTCTTTTCAGTTGCAAACTCCATTCCATACATATATATGGAGAGGTACTAGCTCCAACTCGGTTTTACAGTGAAAACTGCAGGAACTTCAAACCGGCACTAGGAAACAGACTGAGAAAGCAGAGAAAAAGTGTCCCTGCCACCCGTTCCCTTGGTGCTAGATGAACGAACGTCTCTCCACTTGCTCAGTTCTGAGAGATAAGTGTGTGTGAAAGCCGTCCTTCACCTAGCTTGTTGGGAACACAAAGTTTCTTTTCAGTTGCAAACTCCATTCCATACATATATATGGGGAGGTACTAGCTCCAACTCGGTTTTACAGTGAAAACTGCAGGAATTTCAAACCGGCACTAGGAAACAGACTGAGAAAGCAGAGAAAAAGTGTCTCCTGCAACCCGTTCCCTTGGTGCTAGATGAACGAACGTCTCTCCACTTGCTCAGTTCTGAGAAATAAGTGTGTGTGAAAGCCGTCCTTCACCTAGCCTGTTGGGAACACAAAGTTTCTTTTCAGTTGCAAACTCCATTCCATACATATATATGGGGAGGTAGAAGCTCCAACTCGGTTTTACATTGAAAACTGCAGGAACTTCAAACCGGCACTAGGAAACAAACTGAGAAAGGAGAGAAAAAGTGTCTCCTGCAACAAGTTCCCTTGGTGCTAGATGAACGAACGTCTCTCCACTTGCTCAGTTTTGAGAGATAGGTGTGTGTGAAAGCCGTCCTTCACCTTGCTTGTTGGGAACACAAAGTTTCTTTTCAGTTGCAAACTCCATTCCATACATATATATGGGGAGGTACAAGATCAAAATAGGTTTTACAGTGAAAACTGCAGGAACTTCAAACCGGCACTAGGAAACAGACTGAGAAACAGAGAAAAAGTGTCTCCTGCAACCCGTTCCCTTGGTGCTAGATGAACGAACGTCTCTCCACTTGCTCAGTTCTGAGAGATAAGTGTGTGTGAAAGCCGTCCGTTACCTAGCCTGTTGGGAACACAAAGTTTCTTTTCAGTTGCAAACTCCATTCCATACATATATATGGGGAGGTAGAAGCTCCAACTCGGTTTTACAGTGAAAACTGCAGGGACTTCAAACCGGCACTAGGAAACAGACTGAGAAAGCAGAGAAAAAGTGTCTCCTGCAACAAGTTCCCTTGGTGCTAGATGAACGAACGTCTCTCCACTTGCTCAGTTTTGAGAGATAGGTGTGTGTGAAAGCCGTCCTTCACCTAGCTTGTTGGGAACACAAAGTTTCTTTTCAGTTGCAAACTCCATTCCATACATATATATGGGGAGGTACTAGCTCCAACTCGGTTTTACAGTGAAAACTGCAGGAACTTCAAACCGGCACTAGGAAACAGACGGAGAAAGCAGAGAAAAAGTGTCTTCTGTAACCCGTTCCCTTGGTGCTAGATGAACGAACGTCTCTCCACTTGCTCAGTTCTGAGAGATAAGTGTGTGTGAAAGCCGTCCTTCAACTTGCCTGTAGGGAACACAAAGTTTCTTTTCAGTTGCAAACTCCATTCCATACATATATATGGGGAGGTAGAAGCTCCAACTCGGTTTTGCAGAGAAAACTGCAGGAACTTCAACCCGGCACTTGGAAACAGACTGGGAAAGCAGAGAAACAGTGTTTCCTGCAAACCGTTCCCTTGGTGCTAGATGAACGAACGTCTCTCCACTTGCTCAGTTCTGAGAGATAATTGTGTGTGAAAGCCGTCCTTCACCTAGCTTGTTGGAAACACATAGTTTCTTTTCAGTTGCAAACTCCATTCCATACATATATATGGGGAGGTAGAAGCTCCAACTCGGTTTTAAAGTGAAAACTGCAGGAACTTCAAACCGGCACTAGGAAACAGACTGAGAAAGCAGAGAACAAGTGTCTCCTGCAACCCGTTCCCTTGGTGCTAGATGAACGAACGTCTCTCCACTTGCTCAGTTCTGTGAGATAAGTGTGTGTGAAAGCCGTCCTTCACCTAGCTTGTTGGGAACACAAAGTTTCTTTTCAGTTGCAAACTCCATTCCATACATATATATGGGGAGGTACTAGCTCCAACTCGGTTTTACAGTGAAAACTGCAGGAACTTCAAACCGGCACTAGGAAACAGACTAAGAAAGCAGAGAAAAAGTGTCTCCTGCAACCCGTTCCCTTGGTGCTAGATGAACGAACGTCTCTCCACTTGCTCAGTTCTGAGAGATAAGTGTGTGTGAAAGCCGTCCTTCACCTAGCTTGTTGGGAACACAAAGTTTCTTTTCAGTTGCAAACTCCATTCCATACATATATATGGAGAGGTACTAGCTCCAACTCGGTTTTACAGTGAAAACTGCAGGAACTTCAAACCGGCACTAGGAAACAGACTGAGAAAGCAGAGAAAAAGTGTCTCCTGCAACCCGTTCCCTTGGTGCTAGATGAACGAACGTCTCTCCACTTGCTCAGTTCTGAGAGATAAGTGTGTGTGAAAGCCGTCCTTCACCTAGCTTGTTGGGAACACAAAGTTTCTTTTCAGTTGCAAACTCCATTCCATACATATATATGGGGAGGTACTAGCTCCAACTCGGTTTTACAGTGAAAACTGCAGGAACTTCAAACCGGCACTAGGAAACAGACTGAGAAAGCAGAGAAAAAGTGTCTCCTGCAAACCGTTCCCTTGGTGCTAGATGAACGAACGTCTCTCCACTTGCTCAGTTCTGAGAAATAAGTGTGTGTGAAAGCCGTCCTTCACCTAGCCTGTTGGGAACACAAAGTTTCTTTTCAGTTGCAAACTCCATTCCATACATATATATGGGGAGGTAGAAGCTCCAACTCGGTTTTACATTGAAAACTGCAGGAACTTCAAACCGGCACTAGGAAACAGACTGAGAAAGGAGAGAAAAAGTGTCTCCTGCAACAAGTTCCCTTGGTGCTAGATGAACGAACGTCTCTCCACTTGCTCAGTTTTGAGAGATAGGTGTGTGTGAAAGCCGTCCTTCACCTAGCTTGTTGGGAACACAAAGTTTCTTTTCAGTTGCAAACTCCATTCCATACATATATAAGGGGAAGTAGAAGCTCCAACTCTATTTTACAGTGAAAACTGCAGGAACTTCAAACCGGCACTAGGAAACAGACTGAGAAAGCAGAGAAAAAGTGTCTCCTGCAACCCGTTCCCTTGGTGCTAGATGAACGAACGTCTCTCCACTTGCTCAGTTCTGAGAGATAGGTGTGTGTGAAAGCCGTCCTTCACCTAGCTTGTTGGGAACACAAAGTTTCTTTTCAGTTGCAAACTCCATTCCATACATACATATGGGGAGGTAGAAGCTCCAACTCGGTTTTACAGTGTAAACTGCAGGAACTTCATACCGACACTAGGAAACAGACTGAGAAAGAAGAGAAAAAGTGTCTCCTGCAACCCGTTCCCTTGGTGCTAGATGAACGAAAGTCTCTCCACTTGCTCAGTTCTGAGAGATAAGTGTGTGTGAAAGCCGTCCTTCACCTAGCTTGTTGGGAACACAAAGTTTCTTTTCAGTTGCAAACTCCATTCCATACATATATATGGGGAGGTACTAGATCAAACTCGGTTTTACAGTGAAATCTGGAGGAACTTCAAACCGCCACTAGGAAACAGACTGAGAAAGCAGAGAAAAAGTGTCTCCTGCAACCCGTTCCCTTGGTGCTAGATGAACGAAAGTCTCTCCACTTGCTCAGTTCTGAGAGATAAGTGTGTGTGAAAGCCGTCCTTCACCTAGCTTGTTGGGAACACAAAGTTTCTTTTCAGTTGCAAACTCCATTCCATAAATATATATGGAGAGGTACTAGCTCCAACTCGGTTTTACAGTGAAAACTGCAGGAACTTCAAACCGGCACTAGGAAACAGACTGAGAAAGCAGAGAAAAAGTGTCTCCTGCAACCCGTTCCCTTGGTGCTAGATGAACGAACGTCTCTCCACTTGCTCAGTTCTGAGAGATAAGTGTGTGTGAAAGCCGTCCTTCACCTAGCTTGTTGGGAACACAAAGTTTCTTTTCAGTTGCAAACTCCATTCCATACATATATATGGGGAGGTACTAGCTCCAACTCGGTTTTACAGTGAAAACTGCAGGAACTTCAAACCGGCACTAGGAAACAGACTGAGAAAGCAGAGAAAAAGTGTCTCCTGCAACCCGTTCCCTTGGTGCTAGATGAACGAACGTCTCTCCACTTGCTCAGTTCTGAGAGATAAGTGTGTGTGAAAGCCGTCCTTCACCTAGCTTGTTGGGAACACAAAGTTTCTTTTCAGTTGCAAACTCCATTCCATACATATATAAGGGGATGTAGAAGCTCCAACTCTGTTTTACAGTGAAAACTGCAGGAACTTCAAACCGGCACTAGGAAACAGACTGAGAAAGCAGAGAAAAAGTGTCTCCTGCAACCCGTTCCATTGGTTCTAGATGAACGAACGTCTCTCCACTTGCTCAGTTCTGAGAGATAAGTGTGTGTGAAAGCCGTCCTTCACCTAGCTTGTTTGGAACACAAAGGTTCTTTTCAGTAGCAATCTCCATTCCATACATATATATGGGGAGGTAGAAGCTCCAACTCGGGTTTACAGTGTAAACTGCAGGAACTTCATACCGACACTAGGAAACAGACTGAGAAAAAAGAGAAAAAGTGTCTCCTGCAACCCGTTCCCTTGGTGCTAGATGAACGAACGTCTCTCCACTTGCTCAGTTCTGAGAGATAAGTGTGTGTGAAAGCCTTCCTTCACCTAGCTTGTTGGGAACACAAAGTTTCTTTTCAGTTGCAAACTCCATTCCATACATATATATGGGGAGGTACTAGAACAAACTCGATTTTACAGTGAAATCTGGAGGAACTTCAAACCGCCACTAGGAAACAGACTGAGAAAGCAGAGAAAAAGTGTCTCCTGCAACCCGTTCCCTTGGTGCTAGATGAACGAACGTCTCTCCACTTGCTCAGTTCTGAGAGATAAGTGTGTGTGAAAGCCGTCCTTCACCTAGCTTGTTGGGAACACAAAGTTTCTTTTCAGTTGCAAACTCCATTCCATACATATATATGGAGAGGTACTAGCTCCAACTCGGTTTTACAGTGAAAACTGCAGGAACTTCAAACCGGCACTAGGAAACAGACTGAGAAAGCAGAGAAAAAGTGTCTCCTCCAACCCGTTCCCTTGGTGCTAGATGAACGAACGTCTCTCCACTTGCTCAGTTCTGAGAGATAAGTGTGTGTGAAAGCCGTCCTTCACCTAGCTTGTTGGGAACACAAAGTTTCTTTTCAGTTGCAAACTCCATTCCATACATATATATGGGGAGGTACTAGCTCCAACTCGGTTTTACAGTGAAAACTGCAGGAACTTCAAACCGGCACTAGGAAACAGACTGAGAAAGCAGAGAAAAAGTGTCTCCTGCAACCCGTTCCCTTTGTGCTAGATGAACGAAAGTCTCTCCACTTGCTCAGTTCTGAGAGATAAGTGTGTGTGAAAGCCGTCCTTCACCTAGCTTGTTGGGAACACAAAGTTTCTTTTCAGTTGCAAACTCCATTCCATACATATATATGGGGAGGTACTAGATCAAACTCGGTTTTATAGTGAAATCTGGAGGAACTTCAAACCGCCACTAGGAAACAGACTGAGAAAGCAGAGAAAAAGTGTCTCCTGCAACCCGTTCCCTTGGTGCTAGATGAACGAACGTCTCTCCACTTGCTCAGTTCTGAGAGATAAGTGAGTGTGAAAGCCGTCCTTCACCTAGCTTGTTGGGAACACAAAGTTTCTTTTCAGTTGCAAACTCCATTCCATACATATATATGGAGAGGTACTAGCTCCAACCCGGTTTTACAGTGAAAACTGCAGGAACTTCAAACCGGCACTAGGAAACAGACTGAGAAAGCAGAGAAAAAGTGTCTCCTGCAACCCGTTCCCTTGGTGCTAGATGAACGAACGTCTCTCCACTTGCTCAGTTCTGAGAGATAAGTGTGTGTGAAAGCCGTCCTTCACCTAGCTTGTTGGGAACACAAAGTTTCTTTTCAGTTGCAAACTCCATTCCATACATATATATGGGGAGGTACTAGCTCCAACTCGGTTTTACAGTGAAAACTGCAGGAACTTCAAACCGGCACTAGGAAACAGACTGAGAAAGCAGAGAAAAAGTGTCTCCTGCAACCCGTTCCCTTGGTGCTAGATGAACGAACGTCTCTCCACTTGCTCAGTTCTGAGAAATAAGTGTGTGTGAAAGCCGTACTTCACCTAGCCTGTTGGGAACACAAAGTTTCTTTTCAGTTGCAAACTCCATTCCATACATATATATGGGGAGGTAGAAGCTCCAACTCGGTTTTACATTGAAAACTGCAGGAACTTCAAAACGGCAATAGGAAACAGACTGAGAAAGCAGAGAAAAAGTGTCTCCTGCAACAAGTTCCCTTGGTGCTAGATGAACGAACGTCTCTCCACTTGCTCAGTTTTGAGAGATAGGTGTGTGTGAAAGCCGTCCTTCACCTAGCTTGTTGGGAACACAAAGTTTCTTTTCAGTTGCAAACTCCATTCCATACATATATAAGGGGATGTAGAAGCTCCAACTCTGTTTTACAGTGAAAACTGCAGGAACTTCAAACCGGCACTAGGAAACAGACTGAGAAAGCAGAGAAAAAGGGTCTCCTGCAACCCGTTCCCTTGGTACTAGATGAACGAACGTCTCTCCACTTGCTCAGTTCTGAGAGATAAGTGTGTGTGAAAGCCGTCCTTCACCTAGCTTGTTTGGAACACAAAGTTTCTTTTCAGTAGCAATCTCCATTCCATACATATATATGGGGAGGTAGAAGCTCCAACTCGGTTTTACAGTGTAAACTGCAGCAACTTCAAACCGACACTAGGAAACAGACTGAGAAATAAGAGAAAAAGTGTCTCCTGCAACCCGTTCCCTTGGTGCTAGATGAACGAACGTCTCTCCACTTGCTCAGTTCTGAGAGATAATTGTGTGTGAAAGCCGTCCTTCACCTAGCTTGTTGGGAACACAAAGTTTCTTTTCAGTTGCAAACTCCATTCCATACATATATATGGGGAGGTACTAGATCAAACTCGGTTTTACAGTGAAAACTGGAGGAACTTCAAACCGCCGCTAGGAAACAGACTGAGAAAGCAGAGAAAAAGTGTCTCCTGCAACCCGTTCCCTTGGTGCTAGATGAACGAACGTGTCTCCACTTGCTCAGTTCTGAGAGATAGGTGTGTGTGAAAGCCGTCCTTCACCTAGCTTGTTGGGAACACAAAGTTTCTTTTCAGTTGCAAACTCCATTCCATACATATATATGGGGAGGTACTAGCTCCAACTCGGTTTTACAGTGAAAACTGCAGGAACTTCAAACCGGCACTAGGAAACAGACTGAGAAAGCAGAGAAAAAGTGTCTCCTGCAACCCGTTCCCTTGGTGCTAGATGAACGAACGTCTCTCCACTTGCTCAGTTCTGAGAGATAAGTGTGTGTGAAAGCCGTCCTTCACCTAGCCTGTTGGGAACACAAAGTTTCTTTTCAGTTGCAAACTCCATTCCATACATATATATGGGGAGGTAGAAGCTCCAACTCGGTTTTACATTGAAAACTGCAGGAACTTCAAACCGGCACTAGGAAACAGACTGAGAAAGCAGAGAAAAAGTGTCTCCTGCAACAAGTTCCCTTGGTGCTAGATGAACGAACGTCTCTCCACTTGCTCAGTTTTGAGAGATAGGTGTGTGTGAAAGCCGTCCTTCAACTAGCTTGTTGGGAACACAAAGTTTCTTTTCAGTTGCAAACTCCATTCCATACATATATAAGGGGATGTAGAAGCTCCAACTCTGTTTTACAGTGAAAACTGCAGGAACTTCAAACCGGCACTAGGAAACAGACTGAGAAAGCAGAGAAAAAGTGTCTCCTGCCAACCGTTCCCTTGGTGCTAGATGAACGAACGTCTCTCCACTTGCTCAGTTCTGAGAGATAAGTGTGTGTGAAAGCCGTCCTTCACCTAGCTTGTTGGGAACACAAAGTTTCTTTTCAGTTGCAAACTCCATTCCATACATATATATGGGGAGTTACAAGCTCCAACTCGGTTTTACAGTGAAAACTGCAGGAACTTCAAACCGGCACTAGGAAACAGACTGAGAAAGCAGAGAAAAAGTGTCTCCTGCAACCCGTTCCCTTGGTGCTAGATGAACGAACGTCTCTCCACTTGCTCAGTTCTGAGAGATAAGTGTGTGTGAATGCCGTCCTTCACCTAGATTGTTGGGAACACAAAGTTTCTTTTCAGTTGCAAACTCCGATCCATACATATATATGGGGAGGTACTAGCTCCAACTCGGTTTTACAGTGAAAACTGCAGGAACTTCAAACCGGCACTAGGAAACAGACTGAGAAAGCAGAGAAAAGTGTCTCCTGCAACCCGTTCCCTTGGTGCTAGATGAACGAACGTCTCTCCACTTGCTCAGTTCTGAGAGATAAGTGTGTGTGAAAGCCGTCCTTCACCTAGCTTTTTGGGAACACAAAGATTCTTTTCAGTTGCAAACTCCATTCCATACATATATATGGGGAGGTAGAAGCTCCAACACGGTTTTACAGTGAAAACTGCAGGAACTTCAAACCGGCACTAGGAAACAGACTGAGAAAGCAGAGAAAAAGTGTCTCCTGCAACCCGTTCCCTTGGTGCTAGATGAACGAACGTCTCTCCACTTGCTCAGTTCTGAGAGATAAGTGTGTGTGAAAGCCGTCCTTCACCTAGCTTGTTGGGAACACGAAGTTTCTTTTCAGTTGCAAACTCCATTCCATACATATATATGGGGAGGTACTAGCTCCAACTCGGTTTTACAGTGAAAACTGCAGGAACTTCAAACCGGCACTAGGAAACAGACTGAGAAAGCAGAGAAAAAGTGTCTCCTGCAACCCGTTCCCTTGGTGCTAGATGAACGAACGTCTCTCCACTTGCTCAGTTCTGAGAGATAAGTGTGTGTGAAAGCCATTCTTCACCTAGCTTGTTGGGAACACAAAGTTTCTTTTCAGTTGCAAACTCCATTCCATACATATATATGGGGAGGTACTAGCTCCAACTCGGTTTTACAGTGAAAACTGCAGGAACTTCAAACCGGCACTAGGAAACAGACTGAGAAAGCAGAGAAAAAGTGTCTCCTGCAACCCGTTCCCTTGGTGCTAGATGAACGAACGTCTCTCCACTTGCTCAGTTCTGAGAGATAAGTGTGTGTGAAAGCCGTCCTTCACCTAGCTTGTTGGGAACACAAAGTTTCTTTTCAGTTGCAAACTCCATTCCATACATATATATGGGGAGGTACTAGCTCCAACTCGGTTTTACAGTGAAAACTGCAGGAACTTCAAACCGGCACTAGGAAACAGACTGAGAAAGCAGAGAAAAAGTGTCTCCTGCAACCCGTTCCCTTGGTGCTAGATGAACGAACGTCTCTCCACTTGCTCAGTTCTTAGAGATAAGTGTGTGTGAAAGCCGTCCTTCACCTAGCCTGTTGGGAACACAAAGTTTCTTTTCAGTTGCAAACTCCATTCCATACATATATATGGGGAGGTAGAAGCTCCAACTCGGTTTTACATTGAAAACTGCAGGAACTTCAAACCGGCACTAGGAAACAGACTGAGAAAGCAGAGAAAAAGTGTCTCCTGCAACAAGTTCCCTTGGTGCTAGATGAACGAACGTCTCTCCACTTGCTCAGTTCTGAGAGATAAGTGTGTGTGAAAGCCGTCCTTCACCTAGCTTGTTGGGAACACAAAGTTTCTTTTCAGTTGCAAACTCCATTCCATACATATATAAGGGGATGTAGAAGCTCCAAATCTGTTTTACAGTGAAAACTGCAGGAACTTCAAACCGGCACTAGGAAACAGACTGAGAAAGCAGAGAAAAAGTGTCTCCTGCAACCCGTTCCCTTGGTTCTAGATGAACGAAAGTCTCTCCACTTGCTCAGTTCTGAGAGATAAGTGTGTGTGAAAGCCGTCCTTCACCTAGCTTGTTTGGAACACAAAGTTTCTTTTCAGTAGCAAACTCCATTCCATACATATATATGGGGAGGTAGAAGCTCCAACTCGGTTTTACAGTGTAAACTGCAGGAACTTCAAACCGACACTAGGAAACAGACTGAGAAAGAAGAGAAAAAGTGTCTCCTGCAACCCGTTCCCTTGGTGCTAGATGAACGAACGTCTCTCCACTTGCTCAGTTCTGAGAGATAAGTGTGTGTGAAAGCCGTCCTTCACCTAGCTTGTTGGGAACACAAAGTTTCTTTTCAGTTGCAAACTCCATTCCATACATATATATGGGGAGGTACTAGATCAAACTCGGTTTTACAGTGAAAACTGGAGGAACTTCAAACCGCCACTAGGAAACAGACTGAGAAAGCAGAGAAAAAGTGTCTCCTGCAACCCGTTCCCTTGGTGCTAGATGAACGAACGTCTCTCCACTTGCTCAGTTCTGAGAGATAGGTGTGTGTGAAAGCCGTCCTTCACCTAGCTTGTTGGGAACACAAAGTTTCTTTTCAGTTGCAAACTCCATTCCATACATATATATGGGGAGGTACTAGCTCCAACTCGGTTTTACAGTGAAAACTGCAGGAACTTCAAACCGGCACTAGGAAACAGACTGAGAAAGCAGAGAAAAAGTGTCTCCTGCAACCCGGTCCCTTGGTGCTAGATGAACGAGCGTCTCTCCACTTGCTCAGTTCTGAGCGATAAGTGTGTGTGAAAGCCGTCCTTCAACTAGCCTGTTGGGAACACAAAGTTTCTTTTCAGTTGCAAACTCCATTCCATACATATATATGGGGAGGTAGAAGCTCCAACTCGGTTTTGCAGAGAAAACTGCAGGAACTTCAACCCGGCACTTGGAAACAGACTGGGAAAGCAGAGAAACTGTGTTTCCTGCAACCCATTCCCTTGGTGCTAGATGAACGAACGTCTCTCCACTTGCTCAGTTCTGAGATATAATTGTGTGTGAAAGCCGTCCTTCACCTAGCTTGTTGGGAACACAAAGTTTCTTTTACGTTGCAAACTCCATTCCATACATATATATGTGGAGGTACTAGATCAAACTCGATTTTACATTGAAAACTGCAGGAATTTCAAACCGCCACTAGGAAACAGACTGAGAAAGCAGACAAAAAGTGTCTCCTGCAACCCGTTCCCTTGGTGCTAGATGAACGAACCTCTCTACACTTGCTCAGTTCTGAGAGATAGGTGTGTGTGAAAGCCGTCCTTCAACTAGCTTGTTGGGAACACAAAGTTTCTTTTCAGTTGCAAACTCCATTCCATACATATATATGGGGAGGTACTAGCTCCAACTCGGTTTTACAGTGAATACTGCAGGAACTTCAAACCGGCACTAGGAAACAGACTGAGAAAGCAGAGAAAAAGTGTCAACTGCAACCCGTTCCCTTGCTGCTAGATGAAAGAACGTCTCTCCACTTGCTCAATTCTGAGAGATAAGTGTGTGTGAAAGCCGTCCTTCACCTAGCTTGTTGGGAAAACAAAGTTTCTTTTCAGTTGCAAACTCCATTCTATACTTATATATGGGGAGGTACTAGCTCCAACTCGGTTTGACAGTGAAAACTGCAGGAACTTCAAACCAGCACTAGGAAACAGACTGAGAAAGCAGAGAAAAAGTGTCTCCTGCAAACCGTTCCCTTGGTGCTAGATGAATGAACGTCTCTCCACTTGCTAAGTTCTGAGAGATGATTGTGTGTGAAAGCCGTCCTTCACCTAGCTTGTTGGGAACACAAAGTTTCTTTTAAGTTGCAAACTCCATTCCATACATATATATGGGGTGTTACTAGCTCCAACTCGGTTTTACAGTGAAAACTGCAGGAACTTCAAACCGGCACTAGGAAACAGACTGAGAAAGCAGAGAATAAGTATCTCCTGCAACCCGTTCCCTTGGTGCTAGATGAACGAAAGTCTCGCCACTTGCTCAGTTCCGAGAGATATGTGTGTGTGAAAGCCGTCCTTCACCTAGCTTGTTGGGAACACAAAGTTTCTTTTCAGTTGCAAACTACATTCCATACATA
Organism: Camelus bactrianus; assembly: GCF_048773025.1. NCBI lineage: Eukaryota > Metazoa > Chordata > Mammalia > Artiodactyla > Camelidae > Camelus > Camelus bactrianus. The sequence goes on along the minus strand of NC_133539.1, from coordinate 134,568,917 downwards.
TATATGGGGAGGTACAAGATCCAACTCGGTTTTACAGTGAAAACTGCAGGAACTTCAAACCGGCACTAGGAAACAGACTGAGAAAGCAGAGAAAAATTGTCTCCTGAAACCCGGTCCCTTGGTGCTAAATGAACGAACGTATATCCACTTGCTCATTTCTGAGAGATAGGTGTGTGTGAAAGCCGTCCTTCACCTAGCTTTTTGGGAACACAAAGTTTCTTTTCAGTTGCAAACTCCATTCCATACTTATATATGGGGAGGTACAAGCTCCAACTCGGTTTTACAGTGAAAATTGCAGGAACTTCAAACCGGCACTAGGAAACAGACTGAGAAAGCAGAGAAAAAGTGTCTCCTGCAAACCGTTCCCTTGGTGTTAGATGAACGAACGTCTCTCCACTTGCTCAGTTCTGAGAGATAAGTGTGTGTGAATGCCGTCCTTCACCTAGTTTGTTGGGAACACAAAGTTTCTTTTCAGTTGCAAACTCCGATCCATACATATATATGGGGATGTACTAGCTCCAACTCGGTTTTACAGTGAAAACTGCAGGAACTTCAAACCGGCACTAGGAAACAGACTGAGAAAGCAGAGAAAAAGTATCTCCTGCAACCCGTTCCCTTGGTGTTAGATGAACGAAAGTCTCGCCACTTGCTCAGTTCCGAGAGATATGTGTGTGTGAAAGCCGTCCTTCACCTAGCTTTTTGGGAACACAAAATTTCTTTTCAGTTGCAAACTCCATTCCATATTATATATGGGGAGGTACAAGCTCCAACTCGGTTTTACAGTGAAAACTGCAGGAACTTCAAACCGGCACTAGGAAACAGACTGAGAAAGCAGAGAAAAAGTGTCTCCTGCAAACCGTTCCCTTGGTGCTAGATGAACGAACGTCTCTCCACTTGCTCAGTTCTGAGAGATAAGTGTGTGTGAATGCCGTCCTTCACCTAGTTTGTTGGGAACACAAAGTTTCTTTTCAGTTGCAAACTCCGATCCATACATATATATGGGGAGGTACTAGCTCCAACTCGGTTTTACAGTGAAAACTGCAGGAACTTCAAACCGGCACTTGGAAACAGACTGAGAAGCAGAGAAAAATTGTCTCCTGCAACCGGTTCCCTTGGTGCTAGATGAATGAACGTCTCTCCACTTGCTAAGTTCTGAGAGATGATTGTGTGTGAAAGCCGTCCTTCACCTAGCTTGTTGGGAACACAAAGTTTCTTTTAAGTTGCAAACTCCATTCCATACATATATATGGGGTGTTACTAGATCCAACTCGGTTTTACAGTGAAAACTGCAGGAACTTCAAACCGGCACTAGGAAACAGACTGAGAAAACAGAGAATAAGTATCTCCTGCAACCCGTTCCCTTGGTGCTAGATGAACGAAAGTCTCGCCACTTGCTCAGTTCCGAGAGATATGTGTGTGTGAAAGCCGTCCTTCACCTAGCTTGTTGGGAACACAAAGTTTCTTTTCAGTTGCAAACTACATTCCATACATATATATGGGGAGGTACAAGATCCAACTCGGTTTTACAGTGAAAACTGCAGGAAATTCAAACCGGCACTAGGAAACAGACTGAGAAATCAGAGAAAAAGTATCTCCTGCAACCCGTTCCCTTGGTGCTAGATGAACGAACGTCTCGCCACTTGCTCAGTTCTGAGAGATATGTGAGTGTGAAAGCCGTCCTTCACCTAGCTTTTTGGGAACACAAAGTTTCTTTTCAGTTGCAAACTATATTCCATACTTATATATGGGGAGGTACAAGCTCCAACTCGGTTTTACAGTGAAAACTGCAGGAACTTCAAACCGGCACTAGGAAACAGACTGAGAAAGCAGAGAAAAAGTTTCTCCTGCAAACCGTTCCCTTGGTGCTAGATGAACGAACGTCTCTCCACTTGCTCAGTTCTGAGAGATAAGTGTGTGTGAATGCCGTCCTTCACCTAGTTTGTTGGGAACTCAAAGTTTCTTTTCAGTTGCAAACTCCGATCCATACATATATATGGGGATGTACTAGCTCCAACTCGGTTTTACAGTGAAAACTGCAGGAACTTCAAACCGGCACTAGGAAACAGACTGAGAAAGCAGAGAAAAAGTATCTCCTGCAACCCGTTCCCTTGGTGTTAGATGAACGAAAGTCTCGCCACTTGCTCAGTTCCGAGAGATATGTGTGTGTGAAAGCCGTCCTTCACCTAGCTTTTTGGGAACACAAAATTTCTTTTCAGTTGCAAACTCCATTCCATATTATATATGGGGAGGTACAAGCTCCAACTCGGTTTTACAGTGAAAACTGCAGGAACTTCAAACCGGCACTAGGAAACAGACTGAGAAAGCAGAGAAAAAGTGTCTCCTGCAAACCGTTCCCTTGGTGCTAGATGAACGAACGTCTCTCCACTTGCTCAGTTCTGAGAGATAAGTGTGTGTGAATGCCGTCCTTCACCTAGTTTGTTGGGAACACAAAGTTTCTTTTCAGTTGCAAACTCCGATCCATACATATATATGGGGAGGTACTAGCTCCAACTCGGTTTTACAGTGAAAACTGCAGGAACTTCAAACCGGCACTTGGAAACAGACTGAGAAGCAGAGAAAAAGTGTCTCCTGCAACCGGTTCCCTTGGTGCTAGATGAATGAACGTCTCTCCACTTGCTAAGTTCTGAGAGATGATTGTGTGTGAAAGCCGTCCTTCACCTAGCTTGTTGGGAACACAAAGTTTCTTTTAAGTTGCAAACTCCATTCCATACATATATATGGGGTGTTACTAGCTCCAACTCGGTTTTACAGTGAAAACTGCAGGAACTTCAAACCGGCACTAGGAAACAGACTGGAAAGCAGAGAAAAAGTATCTCCTGCAACCCGTTCCCTTGGTGCTAGATGAAAGAAAGTCTCGCCACTTGCTCAGTTCCGAGAGATATGTGTGTGTGAAAGCCGTCCTTCACCTAGCTTGTTGGGAACACAAAGTTTCTTTTCAGTTGCAAACTCCATTCCATACTTATATATGGGGAGGTACAAGCTCCAACTCGGTTTTACAGTGAAAACTGCAGGAACTTCAAACCGGCACTAGGAAACAGACTGAGAAAGCAGAGAAAAAGTGTCTCCTGCAAACCGTTCCCTTGGTGCTAGATGAACGAACGTCTCTCCACTTGCTCAGTTCCGAGAGATTAGTGTGTGTGAAAGCCGTCCTTCACCTAGCTTGTTGGGAACACAAAGTTTCTTTTCAGTTGCAAACTCCATTCCATACATATATATGGGGAGGTACAAGCTCCAACACGGTTTTACAGTGAAAACTACAGGAACATCAAACCGGCACTAGGAAACAGACTGAGAAAGCAGAGAAAAAGTGTCTCCTGCAACCCGTTCCATTGGTGCTAGATGAACGAAAGTATCTCCACTTGCTCAGTTCTGAGAGATATGTGTGTGTGAAAGCCGTCCTTCACCTAGCTTGTTGGGAACACAAAGTTTCTTTTCAGTTGCAAACTCCATTCCATACATATATATGGGGAGGTACAAGCTCCAACTCGGTTTCACAGTGAAAACTGCAGGAACTTCAAACCGGCACTAGGAAACAGACTGAGAAAGCAGAGAAAAAGTGTCTCCTGCAAACCGTTCCCTTGGTGCTAGATGAACGAACGTCTCACCACTTGCTCAGTTCTGAGAGATAAGTGTGTGTGAATGCCGTCCTTCACCTAGATTGTTGGGAACACAAAGTTTCTTTTCAGTTGCAAACTCCGATCCATACATATATATGGGGAGGTACTAGCTCCAACTCGGTTTTACAGTGAAAACTGCAGGAACTTCAAACCGGCACTAGGAAACAGACTGAGAAAGAAGAGAAAAAGTGTCTCCTGCAACCCGTTCCCTTGGTGCTAGATGAACGAACGTCTCTCCACTTGCTCAGTTCTGAGAGATAAGTGTGTGTGAATGCCGTCCTTCACCTAGCTTGTTGGGAACACAAAGTTTCTTTTCAGTTGCAAAAGCCGATCCATACATATATAAGGGGAGGTACTAGCTCCAACTCAGTTTTACAGTGAAAACTGCATGAACTTCAAACCGGCACTAGGAAACAGACTGAGAAGAAGAGAAAAATGTCTCCTGCAACCCGTTCCATTGGGGCTAGATGAACGAAAGTATCTCCACTTGCTCAGTTCTGAGAGATATTTGTTTGTGAAAGCCGTCCTTCACCTAGCTTGTTGGGAACACAAAGTTTCTTTTCAGTTGCAAACTACATTCCATACATATATATGGGTAGGTACAAGCTCCAACACGTTTTCACAGTGAAAACTGCAGTAACTTCAAACCGGCACTAGGAAACAGACTGAGAAAGCAGAGAAAAAGTGTCTCCTGCAAACCGTTCCCTTGGTGCTAGATGAACGAACGTCTCTCCACTTGCTCAGTTCTGAGAGATAAGTGTGTGTGAAAGCCGTCCTTCACCTAGCTTGTTGGGAACACAAAGTTTCTTTTCAGTTGCAAACTCCATTCCATACATATATATGGGGTGTTACTAGCTCCAACTCGCTTTTACAGTGAAAACTGCAGGAACTTCAAACCGGCACTAGGAAACAGACTGAGAAAGCAGAGAAAAAGTATCTCTTGCAACCCGTTCCCTTGGTGCTAGATGAACGAACGTCTCGCCACTTGCTCAGTTCCGAGAGATATGTGTGTGTGAAAGCCGTCCTTCACCTAGCTTGTTGGGAACACAAAGTTTCTTTTCAGTTGCAAACTACATTCCATACATATATATGGGGAGGTACAAGCTCCAACTCGGTTTTACAGTGAAAACTGCAGGAACTTCAAACCGGCACTAGGAAACAGACTGAGAAAGCCGAGAAAAAGTGTCTCCTGCAACCCGTTCCCTTGGTGCTAGATGAACGAACGTCTCTCCACTTGCTCAGTTCTGAGAGATATGTGTGTGTGAAAGCCGTCCTTCAACTAGCTTGTTGGGAACACAAAGTTTCTTTTCAGTTGCAAACTCCATTCCATACTTATATATGGGGAGGTACTAGCTCCAACACGGTTTTACAGTGAAAACTGCAGGAACTTCAAACCGGCACTAGGAAACAGACTGAGAAAGCAGAGAAAAAGTGTCTCCTGCAAACCGTTCCCTTGGTGCTAGATGAACGAACGTCTCTCCACTTGCTCAGTTCTGAGAGATAAGTGTGTGTGAATGCCGTCCTTTACCTAGATTGTTGGGAACACAAAGTTTCTTTTCAGTTGCAAAATCCGATCCATACATATATAAGGGGAGGTACTAGCTCCAACTCGGTTTTACAGTGAAAACTGCAGGAACTTCAAACCGGCACTAGGAAACAGATTGAGAAGCAGAGAAATAGGGTCTCCTGCAACCGGTTCCCTTGGTGCTAGATGAATGAAAGTCTCTCCACTTGCTAAGTTCTGAGAGATGATTGTGTGTGAAAGCCGTCCTTCACCTAGCTTGTTGGGAACACAAAGTTTCTTTTAAGTTGCAAACTCCATTCCATACATATATATGGGGTGTTACTAGCTCCAACTCGGTTTTAAAGTGAAAACTGCAGGAACTTCAAACCGGCACTAGGTAACAGACTGAGAAAGCAGAGAAAAAGTATCTCCTGCAACCCGTTCCCTTGGTGCTAGATGAACGAACGTCTCGCCACTTGCTCAGTTCCGAGAGTTTAGTGTGTGTGAAAGCCATCCTTCACCTAGCTTGTTGGGAACACAAAGTATCTTTTCAGTTGCAAACTCCATTCCATACATATATATGGGGAGGTACTAGCTCCAACACGGTTTTACAGTGAAAACTGCAGGAACTTCAAACCGGCACTAGGAAACAGACTGAGAAAGCAGAGAAAAAGAGTCTCCTGCAAGCCGATCCCTTGGTGCTAGATGAACGAACGTCTCTCCACTTGCTCAATTCCGAGAGATAAGTGTGTGTGAAAGCGGTCCATCACCTAGCTTGTTGGGAACACAAAGTTTCTTTTCAGTTGCAAACTCCATTCCATACATATATATGGGGAGGTAGAAGCTCCAACTCAGTTTTACAGTGAAAACTGCAGGAACCTCAAACCGGCACTAGGAAACAGACTGAGAAAGCAGAGAAAAAGTGTCTCCAGCAACCCGTTCCCTTGGTGCTAGATGAACGAACGTCTCTCCACTTGCTCAGTTCTGAGAGATAAGTGTGTGTGAAAGCCGTCCTTCACCTAGCTTGTTGGGAACACAAAGTTTCTTTTCAGTTGCAAACTCCATTCCATACATATATATGGGGAGGTACTAGATCAAACTCGCTTTTACAGTGAAAACTGCAGGAACTTCAAACCGGCACTAGGAAACAGACTGAGAAAGCAGAGAAAAACTGTCTCCTGCAACCCATTCCCTTGGTTCTAGATGAACGAACGTCTCTCCATTTGCTCAGTTCTGAGAGATAGTTGTGTGTGAAAGCCGTCCTTCACCTAGCTTGTTGGGAACACAAAGTTTCTTTTCAGTTGCAAACTCCATTCCATACATATATATGGGGAGGTACTAGCTCCAACTAGGTTTTACAGTGAAAACTGCAGGAACTTCAAACCGGGACTAGGAAACAGACTGAGAAAGCAGAGAAAAAGTGTCTCCTGCAACCCGTTCCCTTGGTGCTAGATGAACGATCGTCTCTCCACTTGCTCAGTTCTGAGAGATAAGTGTGTGTGAGAGCCGTCCTTCACCTAGCTTGTAGGGAACACAAAGTTTCTTTTCACTTGCAAACTCCATTCCATACATATATATGGGGAGGTAGAAGCTCCAACACTTTTTTGCAGAGAAAACTGCAGGAACTTCAACCCGGCACTTGGAAACAGACTGGGAAAGCAGAGAAACTGTGTTCCTGCAACCCGATCACTTGGTGCTAGATGAACGAACGTCTCTCCACTTGCTCAGTTCTGTGAGATAATTGTGTGTGAAAGCCGTCCTTCACCTAGCTTGTTGGGAACACAAAGTTTCTTTTCAGTTGCAAAGTCCATTCCATACATATATATGGGGAGGTACTAGATCCAACTCGGTTTTACAGTGAAAACTGCAGGAACTTCAAACAGGCACTAGGAAACAGACTGAGAAAGCAGAGAGAAAGATTCTCCTGCAAGCCGTTAGCTTGGTGCTAGATGAACGAACGTCTCTCCACTTGCTCAGTTCCGAGAGATAAGTGTGTGTGAAAGCCGTCCTTCACCTAGCTTGTTGGGAACACAAAGTTTCTTTTCAGTTGCAAACTCCATTCCATACATATATATGGGGAGGTAGAAGCTCCAACTGAGTTTTACAGTGAAAACTGCAGGAACTTCAAACCGGCACTAGGAAACAGACTGAGAAAGCAGAGAAAAAGTGTCTCCAGCAACCCGTTCCCTTGATGCTAGATAAACGAACGTCTCTCCACTTGCTCAGTTCTGAGAGATAAGTGTGTGTGAAAGCCGTCCTTCACCTAGCTTGTAGGGAACACAAAGTTTCTTTTCAGTTGCAAACTCCATTCCATACATATTTATGGGTAGGTAGAAGCTCCAACTCGGTTTTGCAGAGAAAACTGCAGGAACTTCAACCCGGCACTTGGAAACAGACTGGGAAAGCAGTGAAACAGTGTTTCCTGCAAACCGTTCCCTTGGTGCTAGATGAACGAACGTCTCTCCACTTGCTCAGTTCTGAGAGATAATTGTGTGTGAAAGCCGTCCTTCACCTAGCTTGTTGGGAACACAAAGTTTCTTTTCAGTTGCAAGCTCCATTCCATACATATATATGGGGAGGTACTAGCTCCAACTCGGTTTTACAGTGAAAACTGCAGGAACTTCAAACCGGCACTAGGAAACAGACTGAGAAAGCAGAGAAAAAGTGTCTCCTGCAACCCGTTCCCTTGGTGCTAGATGAACGAACGTCTCTCCACTTGCTCACTTCTGAGAGTTAAGTGTGTGTGAAAGCCGTCCTTCACTTAGCTTGTTGGGAACACAAAGTTCTTTTCAGTTGCAAACTCCATTCCATACATATATATGGGGAGGTACTAGCTCAAACTCGGTTTGACAGTGAAAACTGCAGGAACTTCAAACCGGCACTAGGAAACAGACTGAGAAAGCAGAGAAAAAGTGTCTCCTGCAACCCGTTCCCTTGGTGCTAGATGAACGATCGTCTCTCCACTTGCTCTGTTCTGAGAGATAAGTGTGTGTGAAAGCCTTCCTTCACCTAGCTTGTAGGGAACACAAAGTTTCTTTTCAGTTGCAAATTACATTCCATACATATATATGGGGAGGTAGAATCTCCAAATCAGTTTTACAGTGAAAACTGCAGGAACTTCAAACCGGCACTAGGAAACAGACTGAGAAAGCAGAGAAAAAGTGTCTCCAGCAACCCGTTCCCTTGGTGCTAGATGAACGAACGTCTCTCCACTTGCTCAGTTCTGAGAGATAGGTGTGTGTGAAAGCCGTCCTTCACCTAGATTGTTGGGAACACAAAGTTTCTTTTCAGTTGCAAACTCCATTCCATACATATATATGGGGAGGTACTAGATCAAACTCGGTTTTACAGTGAAAACTGCAGGAACTTCAAACCGGCACTAGGAAACAGACAGAGAAAGCAGAGAAACAGTTTTTCCTGCAACCCGTTCCCTTGGTGCTAGATGAACGAACGTCTCTCTACTTGCGCAGTTCTGTGAGATAATTGTGTGTGAAAGCCGTCCTTCACCTAGCTTGTTGGGAACACAAAGATTCTTTTCAGTTGCAAACCCCATTTCATACATATATAAGGGGAGGTACTAGCTTCAACTCGGTTTTACAGTGAAAACTGCAGGAACTTCAAACCGGCACTAGGAAACAGACTGAGAAAGCAGAGAAAAAGAGTCTCCTGCAAGCCGTTCCCTTGGTGCTAGATGAACGAACGTCTCTCCACTTGCTCAATTCCGAGAGATAAGTGTGTGTGAAAGCGGTCCATCACCTAGCTTGTTGGGAACACAAAGTTTCTTTTCAGTTGCAAACTCCATTCCATACATATATATGGGGAGGTAGAAGCTCCAACTCAGTTTTACAGTGAAAACTGCAGGAACATCAAACCGGCACTAGGAAACAGACTGAGAAAGCAGAGAAAATGTGTCTCCAGCAACCCGTTCCCTTGGTGCTAGATGAACGAACGTCTCTCCACTTGCTCAGTTCTGAGAGATAAGTGTGTGTGAAAGCCGTCCTTCACCTAGCTTGTTGGGAACACAAAGTTTCTTTTCAGTTGCAAACTCCATTCCATACATATATATGGGGAGGTACTAGATCAAACTCGCTTTTACAGTGAAAACTGCAGGAACTTCAAACCGGCACTAGGAAACAGACTGAGAAAGCAGAGAAAAACTGTCTCCTGCAACCCATTCCCTTGGTTCTAGATGAACGAACGTCTCTCCATTTGCTCAGTTCTGAGAGATAGGTGTGTGTGAAAGCCGTCCTTCACCTAGCTTGTTGGGAACACAAAGTTTCTTTTCAGTTGCAAACTCCATTCCATACATATATATGGGGAGGTACTAGCTCCAACTAGGTTTTACAGTGAAAACTGCAGGAACTTCAAACCGGGACTAGGAAACAGACTGAGAAAGCAGAGAAAAAGTGTCTCCTGCAACCCGTTCCCTTGGTGCTAGATGAACGATCGTCTCTCCACTTGCTCAGTTCTGAGAGATAAGTGTGTGTGAAAGCCGTCCTTCACCTAGCTTGTAGGGAACACAAAGTTTCTTTTCACTTGCAAACTCCATTCCATACATATATATGGGGAGGTAGAAGCTCCAACACTTTTTTGCAGAGAAAACTGCAGGAACTTCAACCCGGCACTTGGAAAAAGACTGGGAAAGCAGAGAAACTGTGTTCCTGCAACCCGATCACTTGGTGCTAGATGAACGAACGTCTCTCCACTTGCTCAGTTCTGTGAGATAATTGTGTGTGAAAGCCGTCCTTCACCTAGCTTGTTGGGAACACAAAGTTTCTTTTCAGTTGCAAACCCCATTCCATACATATATAAGGGGAGGTACTAGCTCCAACTCGGTTTTACAGTGAAAACTGCAGGAACTTCAAACCGGCACTAGGAAACAGACTGAGAAAGCAGAGAAAAAGTGTCTCCTGCAACCCGTTCCCTTGGTGCTAGATGAACGAACGTCTCTCCACTTGCTCAGTTCTGAGAGATAAGTGTGTGTGAAAGCCGTCCTTCACCTAGTTTGTTGGGAACACAAAGTTTCTTTTCAGTTGCAAACTCCATTCCATACATATATATGGGGAAGTACTAGATCCAACTCGGTTTTACAGTGAAAACTGCAGGAACTTCAAAAAGGCACTAGGAAACAGACTGAGAAAGCAGAGAGAAAGATTCTCCTGCAAGCCGTTAGCTTGGTGCTAGATGAACGAACGTCTCTCCACTTGCTCAGTTCCGAGAGATAAGTGTGTGTGAAAGCCGTCCTTCACCTAGCTTGTTGGGAACACAAAGTTTCTTTTCAGTTGCAAACTCCATTCCATACATATATATGGGGAGGTAGAAGCTCCAACTCAGTTTTACAGTGAAAACTGCAGGAACTTCAAACCGGCACTAGGAAACAGACTGAGAAAGCAGAGAAAAAGTGTCTCCAGCAACCCGTTCCCTTGGTGCTAGATAAACGAAAGTCTCTCCACTTGCTCAGTTCTGAGAGATAAGTGTGTGTGAAAGCCGTCCTTCACCTAGCTTGTTGGGAACACAAAGTTTCTTTTCAGTTGCAAACTCCATTCCATACATATTTATGGGTAGGTAGAAGCTCCAACTCGGTTTTGCAGAGAAAACTGCAGGAACTTCAACCCGGCACTTGGAAACAGACTGGGAAAGCAGTGAAACAGTGTTTCCTGCAACCCGTTCCCTTGGTGCTAGATGAACGAACGTCTCTCCACTTGCTCAGTTCTGAGAAATAATTGTGTGTGAAAGCCGTCCTTCACCTAGCTTGTTGGGAACACAAAGTTTCTTTTCAGTTGCAAGCTCCATTCCATACATATATATGGGGAGGTACTAGCTCCAACTCGGTTTTACAGTGAAAACTGCAGGAAATTCAAACCGGCACTAGGAAACAGACTGAGAAAGCAGAGAAAAAGTGTCTCCTGCAACCCGTTCCCTTGGTGCTAGATGAACGAACGTCTCTCCACTTGCTCACTTCTGAGAGATAAGTGTGTGTGAAAGCCGTCCTTCACTTAGCTTGTTGGGAACACAAAGTTCTTTTCAGTTGCAAACTCCATTCCATACATATATATGGGGAGGTACTAGCTCAAACTCGGTTTGACAGTGAAAACTGCAGGAACTTCAAACCGGCACTAGGAAACAGACTGAGAAAGCAGAGAAAAAGTGTCTCTTGCAACCCGTTCCCTTGGTGCTAGATGAACGATCGTCTCTCCACTTGCTCTGTTCTGAGAGATAAGTGTGTGTGAAAGCCTTCCTTCACCTAGCTTGTAGGGAACACAAAGTTTCTTTTCAGTTGCAAACTCCATTCCATACATATATATGGGGAGGTAGAAGCTCCAACTCGGTTTTGCAGAGAAAACTGCAGGAACTTCAACCCGGCACTTGGAAACAGACTGAGAAAGCAGAGAAAAAGTGTCTCCTGCAACCCGTTCCCTTGGTGCTAGATGAACGAACGTCTCTCCACTTGCTCAGTTCTGAGAGATAAGTGTGTGTGAAAGCCGTCCTTCACCTAGCTTGTTGGGAACACAAAGTTTCTTTTCAGTTGCAAACTCCATTCCATACATATATATGGGGAGGTACTAGATCAAATTCGGTTTTACAGTGAAAACTGCAGGAACTTCAAACCGGCACTAGGAAACAGACTGAGAAAGCAGAGAAAAAGAGTCTCCTGTAAGCCGTTCCCTTGGTGCTAGATGAACGAACCTTTCTCCACTTGCTCAGTTCCGAGAGATAAGTGTGTGTGAAAGCCGTCCTTCACCTAGCTTGTAGGGAACACAAAGTTTCTTTTCAGTTGCAAACTCCATCCCATACATATATATGGGGAGGTAGAAGCTCCAACTCGGTTTTGCAGAGAAAACTGCAGGAACTTCAACCCGGCACTTGGAAACAGAATGGGAAAGCAGAGAAAAAGTGTCTCCAGCAACCCGTTCCCTTGGTGCTAGATGAACGAACTTCTCTCCACTTGCTCAGTTCTGAGAGATAAGTGTGTGTGAAAGCCGTCCTTCACATAGCTTGTTGGGAACACAAAGTTTCTTTTCAGTTGCAAACTCCATTCCATACATATATATGGGGAGGTACTAGCTCCAACTCGGTTTTACAGTGAAAACTGCAGGAACTTCAAACCGGCACTAGGAAACAGACTGCGAAAGCAGAGAAAAAGTGTCTCCTGCAACCCGTTTCCTTGGTGCTAGATGAACGAACGTCTCTCCACTTGCTCAGTTCTGAGAGATAAGTGTGTGTGAAAGCCGTCCTTCACCTAGCTTGTTGGGAACACAAAGTTTCTTTTCAGTTGCAAACTCCATCCCATTCATATATATGGGGAGGTACTAGCTCCAACTCGGTTTTACAGTGAAAACTGCAGGAACTTCAAACCGGCACTAGGAAACAGACTGAGAAAGCAGAAAAAAAGTGTCTCCTGCAACCCGTTCCCTTGGTGCTAGATGAACGAACGTCTCTCCAGTTGCTCAGTTCTGAGAGTTAGGTGTGTGTGAAAGACGTCCTTCACCTAGCTTGTTGGGAACACAAAGTTTCTTTTCAGTTGCATACTCCATTCCATACATATATATGGGGAGGTACTAACTCCAACTCGGTTTTACAGTGAAAACTGCAGGAACTTCAAACCGGCACTAGGAAACAGACTGAGAAAGCAGAGAAAAAGTGTCTCCTGCAACCCGTTCCCTTGGTGCTAGATGAACGAACGTCTCTCCACTTGCTCAGTTCTGAGAGATAAGTGTGTGTGAATGCCGTCCTTCACCTAGAATGTTGGGAACACAAAGTTTCTTTTCAGTTGCAAACTCCGATCCATACATATATATGGGGAGGTACTAGCTCCAACTCGGTTTTACAGTGAAAACTGCAGGAACTTCAAACCGGCACTAGGAAACAGACTGAGAAGCAGAGAAAAAGTGTCTCCTGCAACCGGTTCCCTTGGTGCTAGATGAATGAACGTCTCTCCACTTGCTAAGTTCTGAGAGATGATTGTGTGTGAAAGCCGTCCTTCACCTAGCTTGTTGGGAACACAAAGTTTCTTTTAAGTTGCAAATTCCATTCCATACATATATATGGGGTGTTACTAGCTCCAACTCGATTTTACAGTGAAAACTGCAGGAACTTCAAACCGGCACTAGGAAACAGACTGAGAAAGCAGAGAAAATGTATGTCCTGCAACCCGTTCCCTTGGTGCTAGATGAACAAACGTCTCGCCACTTGCTCAGTTCTGAGAGATTAGTGTGCGTGAAAGCCGTCCTTCACCTAGCTTGTTGGGAACACAAAGTTTCTTTTCAGTTGCAAACTCCATTACATACATATATATGGGGAGGTACTAGCTCCAAAACGGTTTTACAGTGAAAACTGCAGGAACATCAAACCGGCACTAGGAAACAGACTGAGAAAGCAGAGAAAAAGTGTCTCCTGCAACCCGTTCCATTGGTGCTAGATGAACGAACGTATATTCACTTGCTCAGTTCTGAGAGATATGTGTGTGTGAAAGCCGTCCTTCACCTAGCTTGTTGGGAACACAAAGTTTCTTTTCAGTTGCAAACTACATTCCATACATATATATGGGGAGGTACAAGCTCCAACTCGGTTTTACAGTGAAAACTGCAGGAACTTCAAACCGGCACTACGAAACAGACTGAGAAAGCAGAGAAAAAGTGTCTCCTGCAAACCGTTCCCTTGGTGCTAGATGAACGAACGTCTCTCCACTTGCTCAGTTCTGAGAGATAAGTGTGTGTGAAAGCCGTCCTTCACCTAGCTTGTTGGGAACACAAAGTTTCTTTTCAGTTGCAAACTCCATTCCATACATATATATGGGGAGTTACTAGCTCCAACTCGGTTTTACAGTGAAAACTGCAGGAACTTCATACCGGCACTAGGAAACAGACTGAGAAAGCCGAGAAAAAGTGTCTCCTGCAACCCGTTCCCTTGGTGCTAGATGAACGAACGTCTCTCCACTTGCTCAGTTCTGAGAGATAATTGTGTGTGAAAGCCGTCCTTAAACTAGCTTGTTGGGAACACAAAGTTTCTTTTCAGTTGCAAACTCCATTCCATACATATATATGGGAAGGGAGAAGCTCCAACTCGGATTTACAGTGAAAACTGCAGGAACTTCAAACCGGCACTACGAAACAGACTGAGAAAGCAGAGAAAAAGTGTCTCCTGCAACCGGTTCCATTGGTGCTAGATGAATGAACGTCTCTCCACTTGCTAAGATCTGAGAGATGATTGTGTGTGAAAACCGTCCTTCACCTAGCTTGTTGGGAACACAAATTTCTTTTAAGTTGCAAACTCCATTCCATACATATATATGGGGTGTTACTAGCTCCAACTCGGTTTTACAGTGAAAACTGCAGGAACATCAAACCGGCACTAGGAAACAGACTGAGAAAGCAGAGAAATAGTGTCTCCTGCAACCCGTTCCATTGGTGCTAGATGAACGAACGTATCTCCACTTGCTCAGTTCTGAGAGATAAGTGTGTGTGAATGCCGTCCTTCACATAGATTGTTGGAAACACAAAGTTTCTTTTCAGTTGCAAACTCCATTCCATACATATATAAGGGGAGGTACTAGCTCCAACTCGGTTTGACAGTGAAAACTGCAGGAACTTCAACCCGGCACTAGGAAACAGACTGAGAACCAGAGAAAAAGTGTCTCCTGCAACCGGTTCCCTTGGTGCTAGATGAATGAACGTCTCTCCACTTGCTAAGTTCTGAGAGATGATTGTGTGTGAAAGCCGTCCTTCACATAGCTTGTTGGGAACACAAAGTTTCTTTTAAGTTGCAAACTCCATTCCATACATATATATGGGGTGTTACTAGCTCCAACTCGGTTTTACAGTGAAAACTGCAGGAACTTCAAACCGGCACTAGGAAACAGACTGAGAAAGCAGAGAAAAAGTGTCTCCTGCAACCCGTTCCATTGGTGCTAGATGAACGAACGTATATCCACTTGCTCAGTTCTGAGAGTTATGTGTGTGTGAAAGCCGTCCTTCACCTAGCTTGTTGGGAACACAAAGTTTCTTTTCAGTTGCAAACTACATTCCATACATATATATGGGGAGGTACAAGCTCCAACTCGGTTTTACAGTGAAAACTGCAGGAACTTCAAACCGGCACTAGGAAACAGACTGAGAAAGCAGAGAAAAAGTTTCTCCTGCAAACCGTTCCCTTGGTGCTAGATGAACGAACGTCTCTCCACTTGCTCAGTTCTGAGAGATAAGTGTGTGTGAAAGCCGTCCTTCACCTAGCTTGTTGGGAACACAAAGTTTCTTTTCAGTTGCAAACTCCATTCCATACATATATATGGGGAGTTACTAGCTCCAACTCGGTATTACAGTGTAAACTGCAGGAACTTCAAACCGGCACTAGGAAACAGACTGAGAAAGCCGAGAAAAAGTGTATCCTGCAACCCGTTCCCTTGGTGCTAGATGAACGAACGTCTCTCCACTTGCTCAGTTCTGAGAGATATGTGTGTGTGAAAGCCGTCCTTCAACTAGCTTGTTGGGAACACAAATTTTCTTTTCAGTTGCAAACTCCATTCCATACATATATATGGGAAGGGAGAAGCTCCAACTCGGTTTTACAGTGAAAACTGCAGGAACTTCAAACCGGCACTAGGAAACAGTCTGAGAAAGCAGAGAAAAAGTGTCCCCTGCAACCCGTTCCCTTGGTGCTAGATGAACGAACGTCTCTCCACTTGCTCAGTTCTGAGAGGTAAGTGTGTGTGAAAGCCGTCCTTCACCTAGCTTGTTGGGAACACAAAGTTTCTTTTCAGTTGCAAACTCCATTCCATACTTAT
The DNA here is from genome assembly GCF_048773025.1 of Camelus bactrianus. NCBI lineage: Eukaryota > Metazoa > Chordata > Mammalia > Artiodactyla > Camelidae > Camelus > Camelus bactrianus. Next base: position 134,552,995 of record NC_133539.1, on the reverse strand, counting down.
ATATGGGGAGGTACTAGTTCCAACTCGGTTTGACAGTGAAAACTGCAGGAATTTCAAACCGGCACTAGGAAATAGACTGAGAAGCAGAGAAAAAGTGTCTCCTGCAACCGGTTCCCTTGGTGCTAGATGAATGAACGTCTCTCCACTTGCTCAGTTCTGAGAGATAAGTGTGTGTGAAAGCCGTCCTTCACCTAGCTTGTTGGGAACACAAAGTTTCTTTTAAGTTGCAAACTCCATTCCATACATATATATGGGGTGTTACTAGCTCCAACTCGGTTTTACACTGAAAACTGCAGGAACATCAAACCGGCACTAGGAAACAGACTGAGAAAGCAGAGAAAAAGTGTCTCCTGCAACCCGTTCCATTGGTGCTAGATGAACGAACGTATCTCCACTTGCTCTGTTCTGAGAGATAAGTGTGTGTGAAAGCCGTCCTTCACCTAGCTTGTTGGGAACACAAAGTTTCTTTTCAGTTGCAAACTCCATTCCATACATATATATGGGGAGTTACTAGCTCCAACTCGGTTTTACAGTGAAAACTGCAGGAACTTCAAACCGGCACTAGGAAACAGACTGAGAAAGCAGAGAAAAAGTGTCTCCTGCAACCCGTTCCATTGGTGCTAGATGAACGAACGTCTCTCCACTTGCTCAGTTCTGAGAGATAAGTGTGTGTGAAAGCCGTCCTTCACCTCGCTTGTTGGGAACACAAAGTTTCTTTTCAGTTGCAAACTTCATTCCATACTTATATATGGGGAGGTACTAGCTCCAACTCGGTTTGACAGTGAAAACTGCAGGAATTTCAAACCGGCACTAGGAAACAGACTGAGAAGCAGAGAAAAAGTGTCTCCTGCAACCGGTTCCCTTGGTGCTAGATGAATGAACGTCTCTCCACTTGCTAAGATCTGAGAGATGATTGTGTGTGAAAGCCGTCCTTCGCCTAGCTTGTTCGGAACACAAATTTCTTTTAAGTTGCAAACTCCATTCCATACATATATATGGGGTGTAACTAACTCCAACTCGATTTTACAGTGAAAACTGCAGGAACTTCAAACCGGCACTAGGAAACAGACTGAGAAAGCAGAGAAAAAGTGTCTCCTGCAACCCGTTCCATTGGTGCTAGATGAACGAACGTATATCCACTTGCTCAGTTCTGAGAGTTATGTGTGTGTGAAAGCCGTCCTTCACCTAGCTTGTTGGGAACACAAAGTTTCTTTTCAGTTGCAAACTACATTCCATACATATATATGGGGAGGTACAAGCTCCAACTCGGTTTTACATTGAAAACTGCAGGAACTTCAAACCGGCACTAGGAAACAGACTGAGAAAGCAGAGAAAAAGTTTCTCCTGCAAACCGTTCCCTTGGTGCTAGATGAACGAACGTCTCTCCACTTGCTCAGTTCTGAGAGATAAGTGTGTGTGAAAGCCGTCCTTCACCTAGCTTGTTGGGAACACAAAGTTTCTTTTCAGTTGCAAACTCCATTCCATACATATATATGGGGAGTTACTAGCTCCAACTCGGTATTACAGTGTAAACTGCAGGAACTTCAAACCGGCACTAGGAAACAGACTGAGAAAGCCGAGAAAAAGTGTCTCCTGCAACCCGTTCCCTTGGTGCTAGATGAACGAACGTCTCTCCACTTGCTCAGTTCTGAGAGATATGTGTGTGTGAAAGCCGTCCTTCAACTAGCTTGTTGGGAACACAAATTTTCTTTTCAGTTGCAAACTCCATTCCATACATATATATGGGAAGGGAGAAGCTCCAACTCGGTTTTACAGTGAAAACTGCAGGAACTTCAAACCGGCACTAGGAAACAGTCTGAGAAAGCAGAGAAAAAGTGTCCCATGCAACCCGTTCCCTTGGTGCTAGATGAACGAACGTCTCTCCACTTGCTCAGTTCTGAGAGATAAGTGTGTGTGAAAGCCGTCCTTCACCTAGCTTGTTGGGAACACAAAGTTTCTTTTCAGTTGCAAACTCCATTCCATACTTATATATGGGGTGGTACTAGCTCCAACTCGGTTTGACAGTGAAAACTGCAGGAATTTCAAACCGGCACTAGGAAATAGACTGAGAAGCAGAGAAAAAGTGTCTCCTGCAACCGGTTCCCTTGGTGCTAGATGAATGAACGTCTCTCCACTTGCTAAGTTCTGAGAGATGATTGTGTGTGAAAGCCGTCCTTCACCTAGCTTGTTGGGAACACAAAGTTTCTTTTAAGTTGCAAACTCCATTCCATACATATATATGGGGTGTTACTAGCTCCAACTCGGTTTTACAGTGAAAACTGCAGGAACATCAAACCGGCACTAGGAAACAGACTGAGAAAGCAGAGAAAAAGTGTCTCCTGCAACCCGTTCCATTGGTGCTAGATGAACGAACGTATCTCCACTTGCTCTGTTCTGAGAGATAAGTGTGTGTGAAAGCCGTCCTTCACCTAGCTTGTTGGGAACACAAAGTTTCTTTTCAGTTGCAAACTCCATTCCATACATATATATGGGGAGTTACTAGCTCCAACTCGGTTTTACAGTGAAAACTGCAGGAACTTCAAACCGGCACTAGGAAACAGACTGAGAAAGCGGAGAAAAAGTGTCTCCTGCAACCCGTTCCCTTGGTTCTAGATGAACGAACGTCTCTCCACTTGCTCAGTTCTGAGAGATAAGTGTGTGTGAAAGCCGTCCTTCACCTAGCATGTTGGGAACACAAAGTTTCTTTTCAGTTGCAAACTCCATTCCATACTTATATATGGGGAGTTACTAGCTCCAACTCGGTTTGACAGTGAAAACTGCAGGAACTTCAAACCGGCACTAGGAAACAGACTGAGAACCAGAGAAAAAGTGTCTCCTGCAACCAGTTCCCTTGGTGCTAGATGAATGAACGTCTCTCCACTTGCTAAGTTCTGAGAGATGATTGTGTGTGAAAGCCGTCCTTCACATAGCTTGTTGGGAACACAAAGTTTCTTTTAAGTTGCAAACTCCATTCCATACATATATATGGGGTGTTACTAGCTCCAACTCGATTTTACAGTGAAAACTGCAGGAACTTCAAACCAGCACTAGGAAACAGACTGAGAAAGCAGAGAAAAAGTGTCTCCTGCAACCCGTTCCCTTGGTGCTAGATGAACGAACGTCTCTCCACTTGCTCAGTTCTGAGGGATAAGTGTGTGTGAAAGCCGTCCTTCACCTAGCTTGTTGGGAACACAAAGTTTCTTTTCAGTTGCAAACTCCATTCCATACTTACATATGGGGAGGTACTAGCTCCAACGTGGTTTGACAGTGAAAACTGCAGGAACTTCAAACCGGCACTAGGAAACAGACTGAGAAAGCAGAGAAAAAGTGTCTCCTGCAAACCGTTCCCTTGGTGCTAGATGAACGAACGTCTCTCCACTTGCTCAGTTCTGAGAGATAAGTGTGTGTGAATGCCGTCCTTCACCTAGATTGTTGGGAACACAAAGTTTCTTTTCAGTTGCAAACTCCGATCCATACATATATAAGGGGAGGTACTAGCTCCAACTCGGTTTGACAGTGAAAACTGCAGGAACTTCAAACCGGCACTAGGAAACAGACTGAGAACCAGAGAAAAAGTGTCTCCAGCAACCGGTTCCCTTGGTGCTAGATGAATGAACGTCTCTCCACTTGCTAAGTTCTGAGAGATGATTGTGTGTGAAAGCCGTCCTTCACATAGCTTGTTGGGAACACAAAGTTTCTTTTAAGTTGCAAACTCCATTCCATACATATATATGGGGTGTTACTAGCTCCAACTCGATTTTACAGTGAAAACTGCAGGAACTTCAAACCGGCACTAGGAAACAGACTGAGAAAGCAGAGAAAAAGTGTCTCCTGCAACCCGTTCCATTGGTGCTAGATGAACGAACGTATATCCACTTGCTCAGTTCTGAGAGTTATGTGTGTGTGAAAGCCGTCCTTCACCTAGCTTGTTGGGAACACAAAGTTTCTTTTCAGTTGCAAACTACATTCCATACATATATATGGGGAGGTACAAGCTCCAACTCGGTTTTACAGTGAAAACTGCAGGAACTTCAAACCGGCACTAGGAAACAGACTGAGAAAGCAGAGAAAAAGTGTCTCCTGCAAACCGTTCCATTGGTGCTAGATGAACGAAAGTCTCTCCACTTGCTCAGTTCTGAGAGATAAGTGTGTGTGAAAGCCGTCCTTCACCTAGCTTGTTGGGAACACAAAGTTTCTTTTCAGTTGCAAACTCCATTCCATGCATATATATGGGGAGTTACTAGCTCCAACTCGGTATTACAGTGTAAACTGCAGGAACTTCAAACCGGCACTAGGAAACAGACTGAGAAAGCCGAGAAATAGTGTCTCCTGCAACCCGTTCCCTTGGTGCTAGATGAACGAACGTCTCTCCACTTGCTCAGTTCTGAGAGATATGTGTGTGTGAAAGCCGTCCTTCAACTAGCTTGTTGGGAACACAAATTTTCTTTTCAGTTGCAAACTCCATTCCATACATATATATGGGAAGGGAGAAGCTCCAACTCGGTTTTACAGTGAAAACTGCAGGAACTTCAAACCGGCACTAGGAAACAGTCTGAGAAAGCAGAGAAAAAGTGTCTCCTGCAACCCGTTCCCTTGGTGCTAGATGAACGAACGTCTCTCCACTTGCTCAGTTCTGAGAGATAAGTGTGTGTGAAAGCCGTCCTTCACCTAGCTTGTTGGGAACACAAAGTTTCTTTTCAGTTGCAAACTCCATTCCATACTTATATATGGGGAGGTACTAGCTCCAACTCGGTTTGACAGTGAAAACTGCAGGAATTTCAAACCGGCACTAGGAAATAGACTGAGAAGCAGAGAAAAAGTGTCTCCTGCAACCGGTTCCTTTGGTGTTAGATGAATGAACGTCTCTCCACTTGCTAAGTTCTGAGAGATGATTGTGTGTGAAAGCCGTCCTTCACATAGCTTGTTGGGAACACATAGTTTCTTTTAAGTTGCAAACTCCATTCCATACATATATATGGGGTGTTACTAACTCCAACTCGATTTTACAGTGAAAACTGCAGGAACTTCAAACCGGCACTAGGAAACAGACTGAGAAAGCAGAGAAAAAGTGTCTCCTGCAACCCGTTCCATTGGTGCTAGATGAACGAACGTATATCCACTTGCTCAGTTCTGAGAGTTATGTGTGTGTGAAAGCCGTCCTTCACCTAGCTTGTTGGGAACACAAAGTTTCTTTTCAGTTGCAAACTACATTCCATACATATATATGGGGAGGTACAAGCTCCAACTCGGTTTTACATTGAAAACTGCAGGAACTTCAAACCGGCACTAGGAAACAGACTGAGAAAGCAGAGAAAAAGTTTCTCCTGCAAACCGTTCCCTTGGTGCTAGATGAACGAACGTCTCTCCACTTGCTCAGTTCTGAGAGATAAGTGTGTGTGAAAGCCGTCCTTCAACTAGCTTGTTGGGAACACAAAGTTTCTTTTCAGTTGCAAACTCCATTCCATACATATATATGGGGAGTTACTAGCTCCAACTCGGTATTACAGTGTAAACTGCAGGAACTTCAAACCGGCACTAGGAAACAGACTGAGAAAGCCGAGAAAAAGTGTCTCCTGCAACCCGTTCCCTTGGTGCTAGATGAACGAACGTCTCTCCACTTGCTCAGTTCTGAGAGATATGTGTGTGTGAAAGCTGTCCTTCAACTAGCTTGTTGGGAACACAAATTTTCTTTTCAGTTGCAAACTCCATTCCATACATATATATGGGAAGGGAGAAGCTCCAACTCTGTTTTACAGTGAAAACTGCAGGAACTTCAAACCGGCACTAGGAAACAGTCTGAGAAAGCAGAGAAAAAGTGTCCCATGCAACCCGTTCCCTTGGTGCTAGATGAACGAACGTCTCTCCACTTGCTCAGTTCTGAGAGATAAGTGTGTGTGAAAGCCGTCCTTCACCTAGCTTGTTGGGAACACAAAGTTTCTTTTCAGTTGCAAACTCCATTCCATACTTATATATGGGGTGGTACTAGCTCCAACTCGGTTTGACAGTGAAAACTGCAGGAATTTCAAACCGGCACTAGGAAATAGACTGAGAAGCAGAGAAAAAGTGTCTCCTGCAACCGGTTCCCTTGGTGCTAGATGAATGAACGTCTCTCCACTTGCTAAGATCTGAGAGATGATTGTGTGTGAAAGCCGTCCTTCACCTAGCTTGTTGGGAACACAAAGTTTCTTTTCAGTTGCAAACTCCATTCCATACATATATATGGGGAGGTACTAGCTCCAACTCGGTTTTACAGTGAAAACTGCAGGAACTTCAAACCTGCACTAGGAAACAGACTGCGAAAGCAGAGAAAATGTGTGTCCTGCAACCCGTTTCCTTGGTGCTAGATGAACGAACGTCTCTCCACTTGCTCAGTTCTGAGAGATAAGTGTGTGTGAAAGCCGTCCTTCACCTAGCTTGTTGGGAACACAAAGTTTCTTTTCAGTTGCAAACTCCATCCCATTCATATATATGGGGAGATACTAGCTCCAACTCGGTTTTACAGTGAAAACTGCAGGAACTTCAAACCGGCACTAGGAAACAGACTGAGAAAGCAGAAAAAAAGTGTCTCCTGCAACCCGTTCCCTTGGTGCTAGATGAACGAACGTCTCTCCACTTGCTCAGTTCTGAGAGTTAGGTGTGTGTGAAAGACGTCCTTCACCTAGCTTGTTGGGAACACAAAGTTTCTTTTCAGTTGCATACTCCATTCCATACATATATATGGGGAGGTACTAACTCCAACTCGGTTTTACAGTGAAAACTGCAGGAACTTCAAACCGGCACTAGGAAACAGACTGAGAAAGCAGAGAAAAAGTGTCTCCTGCAACCCGTTCCCTTGGTGCTAGATGAACGAACGTCTCTCCACTTGCTCAGTTCTGAGAGATAAGTGTGTGTGAATGCCGTCCTTCACCTAGAATGTTGGGAACACAAAGTTTCTTTTCAGTTGCAAACTCCGATCCATACATATATATGGGGAGGTACTAGCTCCAACTCGGTTTTACAGTGAAAACTGCAGGAACTTCAAACCGGCACTAGGAAACAGACTGAGAAGCAGAGAAAAAGTGTCTCCTGCAACCGGTTCCCTTGGTGCTAGATGAATGAACGTCTCTCCACTTGCTAAGTTCTGAGAGATGATTGTGTGTGAAAGCCGTCCTTCACCTAGCTTGTTGGGAACACAAAGTTTCTTTTCAGTTGCAAACTCCATTACATACATATATATGGGGAGGTACTAGCTCCAAAACTGTTTTACAGTGAAAACTGCAGGAACATCAAACCGGCACTAGGAAACAGACTGAGAAAGCAGAGAAAAAGTGTCTCCTGCAACCCGTTCCATTGGTGCTAGATGAACGAACGTATATTCACTTGCTCAGTTCTGAGAGATATGTGTGTGTGAAAGCCGTCCTTCACCTAGCTTGTTGGGAACACAAAGTTTCTTTTCAGTTGCAAACTACATTCCATACATATATATGGGGAGGTACAAGCTCCAACTCGGTTTTACAGTGAAAACTGCAGGAATTTCAAACCGGCACTACGAAACAGACTGAGAAAGCAGAGAAAAAGTGTCTCCTGCAAACCGTTCCCTTGGTGCTAGATGAACGAACGTCTCTCCACTTGCTCAGTTCTGAGAGATAAGTTTGTGTGAAAGCCGTCCTTCACCTAGCTTGTTGGGAACACAAAGTTTCTTTTCAGTTGCAAACTCCATTCCATACATATATATGGGGAGTTACTAGCTCCAACTCGGTTTTACAGTGAAAACTGCAGGAACTTCATACCGGCACTAGGAAACAGACTGAGAAAGCCGAGAAAAAGTGTCTCCTGCAACCCGTTCCCTTGGTGCTAGATGAACGAACGTCTCTCCACTTGCTCAGTTCTGAGAGATAATTGTGTGTGAAAGCCGTCCTTAAACTAGCTTGTTGGGAACACAAAGTTTCTTTTCAGTTGCAAACTCCATTCCATACATATATATGGGAAGGGAGAAGCTCCAACTCGGATTTACAGTGAAAACTGCAGGAACTTCAAACCGGCACTACGAAACAGACTGAGAAAGCAGAGAAAAAGTGTCTCCTGCAACCGGTTCCATTGGTGCTAGATGAATGAACGTCTCTCCACTTGCTAAGATCTGAGAGATGATTGTGTGTGAAAACCGTCCTTCACCTAGCTTGTTGGGAACACAAATTTCTTTTAAGTTGCAAACTCCATTCCATACATATATATGGGGTGTTACTAGCTCCAACTCGGTTTTACAGTGAAAACTGCAGGAACATCAAACCGGCACTAGGAAACAGACTGAGAAAGCAGAGAAATAGTGTCTCCTGCAACCCGTTCCATTGGTGCTAGATGAACGAACGTATCTCCACTTGCTCAGTTCTGAGAGATAAGTGTGTGTGAATGCCGTCCTTCACATAGATTGTTGGAAACACAAAGTTTCTTTTCAGTTGCAAACTCCATTCCATACATATATAAGGGGAGGTACTAGCTCCAACTCGGTTTGACAGTGAAAACTGCAGGAACTTCAACCCGGCACTAGGAAACAGACTGAGAACCAGAGAAAAAGTGTCTCCTGCAACCGGTTCCCTTGGTGCTAGATGAATGAACGTCTCTCCACTTGCTAAGTTCTGAGAGATGATTGTGTGTGAAAGCCGTCCTTCACATAGCTTGTTGGGAACACAAAGTTTCTTTTAAGTTGCAAACTCCATTCCATACATATATATGGGGTGTTACTAGCTCCAACTCGATTTTACAGTGAAAACTGCAGGAACTTCAAACCGGCACTAGGAAACAGACTGAGAAAGCAGAGAAAAAGTGTCTCCTGCAACCCGTTCCATTGGTGCTAGATGAACGAACGTATATCCACTTGCTCAGTTCTGAGAGTTATGTGAGTGTGAAAGCCGTCCTTCACCTAGCTTGTTGGGAACACAAAGTTTCTTTTCAGTTGCAAACTACATTCCATACATATATATGGGGAGGTACAAGCTCCAACTCGGTTTTACAGTGAAAACTGCAGGAACTTCAAACCGGCACTAGGAAACAGACTGAGAAAGCAGAGAAAAAGTGTCTCCTGCAAACCGTTCCCTTGGTGCTAGATGAACGAACGTCTCTCCACTTGCTCAGTTCTGAGAGATAAGTGTGTGTGAAAGCCGTCCTTCACCTAGCTTGTTGGGAACACAAAGTTTCTTTTCAGTTGCAAACTCCATTCCATACATATATATGGGGAGTTACTAGCTCCAACTCGGTATTACAGTGTAAACTGCAGGAACTTCAAACCGGCACTAGGAAACAGACTGAGAAAGCCGAGAAAAAGTGTATCCTGCAACCCGTTCCCTTGGTGCTAGATGAACGAACGTCTCTCCACTTGCTCAGTTCTGAGAGATATGTGTGTGTGAAAGCCGTCCTTCAACTAGCTTGTTGGGAACACAAATTTTCTTTTCAGTTGCAAACTCCATTCCATACATATATATGGGAAGGGAGAAGCTCCAACTCGGTTTTACAGTGAAAACTGCAGGAACTTCAAACCGGCACTAGGAAACAGTCTGAGAAAGCAGAGAAAAAGTGTCCCCTGCAAACCGTTCCCTTGGTGCTAGATGAACGAACGTCTCTCCACTTGCTCAGTTCTGAGAGGTAAGTGTGTGTGAAAGCCGTCCTTCACCTAGCTTGTTGGGAACACAAAGTTTCTTTTCAGTTGCAAACTCCATTCCATACTTATATATGGGGAGGTACTAGCTCCAACTCGGTTTGACAGTGAAAACTGCAGGAATTTCAAACCGGCACTAGGAAATAGACTGAGAAGCAGAGAAAAAGTGTCTCCTGCAACCGGTTCCCTTGGTGCTAGATGAATGAACGTCTCTCCACTTGCTCAGTTCTGAGAGATAAGTGTGTGTGAAAGCCGTCCTTCACCTAGCTTGTTGGGAACACAAAGTTTCTTTTAAGTTGCAAACTCCATTCCATACATATATATGGGGTGTTACTAGCTCCAACTCGGTTTTACACTGAAAACTGCAGGAACATCAAACCGGCACTAGGAAACAGACTGAGAAAGCAGAGAAAAAGTGTCTCCTGCAACCCGTTCCATTGGTGCTAGATGAACGAACGTATCTCCACTTGCTCTGTTCTGAGAGATAAGTGTGTGTGAAAGCCGTCCTTCACCTAGCTTGTTGGGAACACAAAGTTTCTTTTCAGTTGCAAACTCCATTCCATACATATATATGGGGAGTTACTAGCTCCAACTCGGTTTTACAGTGAAAACTGCAGGAACTTCAAACCGGCACTAGGAAACAGACTGAGAAAGCAGAGAAAAAGTGTCTCCTGCAACCCGTTCCATTGGTGCTAGATGAACGAACGTCTCTCCACTTGCTCAGTTCTGAGAGATAAGTGTGTGTGAAAGCCGTCCTTCACCTAGCTTGTTGGGAACACAAAGTTTCTTTTCAGTTGCAAACTTCATTCCATACTTATATATGGGGAGGTACTAGCTCCAACTCGGTTTGACAGTGAAAACTGCAGGAATTTCAAACCGGCACTAGGAAACAGACTGAGAAGCAGAGAAAAAGTGTCTCCTGCAACCGGTTCCCTTGGTGCTAGATGAATGAACGTCTCTCCACTTGCTAAGATCTGAGAGATGATTGTGTGTGAAAGCCGTCCTTCACCTAGCTTGTTCGGAACACAAATTTCTTTTAAGTTGCAAACTCCATTCCATACATATATATGGGGTGTTACTAACTCCAACTCGATTTTACAGTGAAAACTGCAGGAACTTCAAACCGGCACTAGGAAACAGACTGAGAAAGCAGAGAAAAAGTGTCTCCTGCAACCCGTTCCATTGGTGCTAGATGAACGAACGTATATCCACTTGCTCAGTTCTGAGAGTTATGTGTGTGTGAAAGCCGTCCTTCACCTAGCTTGTTGGGAACACAAAGTTTCTTTTCAGTTGCAAACTACATTCCATACATATATATGGGGAGGTACAAGCTCCAACTCGGTTTTACATTGAAAACTGCAGGAACTTCAAACCGGCACTAGGAAACAGACTGAGAAAGCAGAGAAAAAGTTTCTCCTGCAAACCGTTCCCTTGGTGCTAGATGAACGAACGTCTCTCCACTTGCTCAGTTCTGAGAGATAAGTGTGTGTGAAAGCCGTCCTTCACCTAGCTTGTTGGGAACACAAAGTTTCTTTTCAGTTGCAAACTCCATTCCATACATATATATGGGGAGTTACTAGCTCCAACTCGGTATTACAGTGTAAACTGCAGGAACTTCAAACCGGCACTAGGAAACAGACTGAGAAAGCCGAGAAAAAGTGTCTCCTGCAACCCGTTCCTTGGTGCTAGATGAACGAACGTCTCTCCACTTGCTCAGTTCTGAGAGATATGTGTGTGTGAAAGCCGTCCTTCAACTAGCTTGTTGGGAACACAAATTTTCTTTTCAGTTGCAAACTCCATTCCATACATATATATGGGAAGGGAGAAGCTCCAACTCGGTTTTACAGTGAAAACTGCAGGAACTTCAAACCGGCACTAGGAAACAGTCTGAGAAAGCAGAGAAAAAGTGTCCCATGCAACCCGTTCCCTTGGTGCTAGATGAACGAACGTCTCTCCACTTGCTCAGTTCTGAGAGATAAGTGTGTGTGAAAGCCGTCCTTCACCTAGCTTGTTGGGAACACAAAGTTTCTTTTCAGTTGCAAACTCCATTCCATACTTATATATGGGGTGGTACTAGCTCCAAATCGGTTTGACAGTGAAAACTTCAGGAATTTCAAACCGGCACTAGGAAATAGACTGAGAAGCAGAGAAAAAGTGTCTCCTGCAACCGGTTCCCTTGGTGCTAGATGAATGAACGTCTCTCCACTTGCTAAGTTCTGAGAGATGATTGTGTGTGAAAGCCGTCCTTCACCTAGCTTGTTGGGAACACAAAGTTTCTTTTAAGTTGCAAACTCCATTCCATACATATATATGGGGTGTTACTAGCTCCAACTCGGTTTTACAGTGAAAACTGCAGGAACATCAAACCGGCACTAGGAAACAGACTGAGAAAGCAGAGAAAAAGTGTCTCCTGCAACCCGTTCCATTGGTGCTAGATGAACGAACGTATCTCCACTTGCTCTGTTCTGAGAGATAAGTGTGTGTGAAAGCCGTCCTTCACCTAGCTTGTTGGGAACACATAGTTTCTTTTCAGTTGCAAACTCCATTCCATACATATATATGGGGAGTTACTAGCTCCAACTCGGTTTTACAGTGAAAACTGCAGGAACTTCAAACCGGCACTAGGAAACAGACTGAGAAAGCGGAGAAAAAGTGTCTCCTGCAACCCGTTCCCTTGGTTCTAGATGAACGAACGTCTCTCCACTTGCTCAGTTCTGAGAGATAAGTGTGTGTGAAAGCCGTCCTTCACCTAGCATGTTGGGAACACAAAGTTTCTTTTCAGTTGCAAACTCCATTCCATACTTATATATGGGGAGTTACTAGCTCCAACTCGGTTTGACAGTGAAAACTGCAGGAACTTCAAACCGGCACTAGGAAACAGACTGAGAATCAGAGAAAAAGTGTCTCCTGCAACCAGTTCCCTTGGTGCTAGATGAATGAACGTCTCTCCACTTGCTAAGTTCTGAGAGATGATTGTGTGTGAAAGCCGTCCTTCACATAGCTTGTTGGGAACACAAAGTTTCTTTTAAGTTGCAAACTCCATTCCATACATATATATGGGGTGTTACTAGCTCCAACTCGATTTTACAGTGAAAACTGCAGGAACTTCAAACCAGCACTAGGAAACAGACTGAGAAAGCAGAGAAAAAGTGTCTCCTGCAACCCGTTCCCTTGGTGCTAGATGAACGAACGTCTCTCCACTTGCTCAGTTCTGAGAGATAAGTGTGTGTGAAAGCCGTCCTTCACCTAGCTTGTTGGGAACACAAAGTTTCTTTTCAGTTGCAAACTCCATTCCATACTTACATATGGGGAGGTACTAGCTCCAACGTGGTTTGACAGTGAAAACTGCAGGAACTTCAAACCGGCACTAGGAAACAGACTGAGAAAGCAGAGAAAAAGTGTCTCCTGCAAACCGTTCCCTTGGTGCTAGATGAACGAACGTCTCTCCACTTGCTCAGTTCTGAGAGATAAGTGTGTGTGAATGCCGTCCTTCACCTAGATTGTTGGGAACACAAAGTTTCTTTTCAGTTGCAAACTCCGATCCATACATATATAAGGGGAGGTACTAGCTCCAACTCGGTTTGACAGTGAAAACTGCAGGAACTTCAAACCGGCACTAGGAAACAGACTGAGAACCAGAGAAAAAGTGTCTCCAGCAACCGGTTCCCTTGGTGCTAGATGAATGAACGTCTCTCCACTTGCTAAGTTCTGAGAGATGATTGTGTGTGAAAGCCGTCCTTCACATAGCTTGTTGGGAACACAAAGTTTCTTTTAAGTTGCAAACTCCATTCCATACATATATATGGGGTGTTACTAGCTCCAACTCGATTTTACAGTGAAAACTGCAGGAACTTCAAACCGGCACTAGGAAACAGACTGAGAAAGCAGAGAAAAAGTGTCTCCTGCAACCCGTTCCATTGGTGCTAGATGAACGAACGTATATCCACTTGCTCAGTTCTGAGAGTTATGTGTGTGTGAAAGCCGTCCTTCACCTAGCTTGTTGGGAACACAAAGTTTCTTTTCAGTTGCAAACTACATTCCATACATATATATGGGGAGGTACAAGCTCCAACTCGGTTTTACAGTGAAAACTGCAGGAACTTCAAACCGGCACTAGGAAACAGACTGAGAAAGCAGAGAAAAAGTGTCTCCTGCAAACCGTTCCATTGGTGCTAGATGAACGAAAGTCTCTCCACTTGCTCAGTTCTGAGAGATAAGTGTGTGTGAAAGCCGTCCTTCACCTAGCTTGTTGGGAACACAAAGTTTCTTTTCAGTTGCAAACTCCATTCCATGCATATATATGGGGAGTTACTAGCTCCAACTCGGTATTACAGTGTAAACTGCAGGAACTTCAAACCGGCACTAGGAAACAGACTGAGAAAGCCGAGAAATAGTGTCTCCTGCAACCCGTTCCCTTGGTGCTAGATGAACGAACGTCTCTCCACTTGCTCAGTTCTGAGAGATATGTGTGTGTGAAAGCCGTCCTTCAACTAGCTTGTTGGGAACACAAATTTTCTTTTCAGTTGCAAACTCCATTCCATACATATATATGGGAAGGGAGAAGCTCCAACTCGGTTTTACAGTGAAAACTGCAGGAACTTCAAACCGGCACTAGGAAACAGTCTGAGAAAGCAGAGAAAAAGTGTCTCCTGCAACCCGTTCCCTTGGTGCTAGATGAACGAACGTCTCTCCACTTGCTCAGTTCTGAGAGATAAGTGTGTGTGAAAGCCGTCCTTCACCTAGCTTGTTGGGAACACAAAGTTTCTTTTCAGTTGCAAACTCCATTCCATACTTATATATGGGGAGGTACTAGCTCCAACTCGGTTTGACAGTGAAAACTGCAGGAATTTCAAACCGGCACTAGGAAATAGACTGAGAAGCAGAGAAAAAGTGTCTCCTGCAACCGGTTCCTTTGGTGTTAGATGAATGAACGTCTCTCCACTTGCTAAGTTCTGAGAGATGATTGTGTGTGAAAGCCGTCCTTCACATAGCTTGTTGGGAACACAAAGTTTCTTTTAAGTTGCAAACTCCATTCCATACATATATATGGGGTGTTACTAACTCCAACTCGATTTTACAGTGAAAACTGCAGGAACTTCAAACCGGCACTAGGAAACAGACTGAGAAAGCAGAGAAAAAGTGTCTCCTGCAACCCGTTCCATTGGTGCTAGATGAACGAACGTATATCCACTTGCTCAGTTCTGAGAGTTATGTGTGTGTGAAAGCCGTCCTTCACCTAGCTTGTTGGGAACACAAAGTTTCTTTTCAGTTGCAAACTACATTCCATACATATATATGGGGAGGTACAAGCTCCAACTCGGTTTTACATTGAAAACTGCAGGAACTTCAAACCGGCACTAGGAAACAGACTGAGAAAGCAGAGAAAAAGTTTCTCCTGCAAACCGTTCCCTTGGTGCTAGATGAACGAACGTCTCTCCACTTGCTCAGTTCTGAGAGATAAGTGTGTGTGAAAGCCGTCCTTCACCTAGCTTGTTGGGAACACAAAGTTTCTTTTCAGTTGCAAACTCCATTCCATACATATATATGGGGAGTTACTAGCTCCAACTCGGTATTACAGTGTAAACTGCAGGAACTTCAAACCGGCACTAGGAAACAGACTGAGAAAGCCGAGAAAAAGTGTCTCCTGCAACCCGTTCCCTTGGTGCTAGATGAACGAACGTCTCTCCACTTGCTCAGTTCTGAGAGATATGTGTGTGTGAAAGCTGTCCTTCAACTAGCTTGTTGGGAACACAAATTTTCTTTTCAGTTGCAAACTCCATTCCATACATATATATGGGAAGGGAGAAGCTCCAACTCTGTTTTACAGTGAAAACTGCAGGAACTTCAAACCGGCACTAGGAAACAGTCTGAGAAAGCAGAGAAAAAGTGTCCCATGCAACCCGTTCCCTTGGTGCTAGATGAACGAACGTCTCTCCACTTGCTCAGTTCTGAGAGATAAGTGTGTGTGAAAGCCGTCCTTCACCTAGCTTGTTGGGAACACAAAGTTTCTTTTCAGTTGCAAACTCCATTCCATACTTATATATGGGGTGGTACTAGCTCCAACTCGGTTTGACAGTGAAAACTGCAGGAATTTCAAACCGGCACTAGGAAATAGACTGAGAAGCAGAGAAAAAGTGTCTCCTGCAACCGGTTCCCTTGGTGCTAGATGAATGAACGTCTCTCCACTTGCTAAGATCTGAGAGATGATTGTGTGTGAAAGCCGTCCTTCACCTAGCTTGTTGGGAACACAAAGTTTCTTTTAAGTTGCAAACTCCATTCCATACATATATATGGGGTGTTACTAGCTCCAACTCGGTTTTACAGTGAAAACTGCAGGAACATCAAACCGGCACTAGGAAACAGACTGAGAAAGCAGAGAAAAAGTGTCTCCTGCAACCCGTTCCATTGGTGCTAGATGAACGAACGTATCTCCACTTGCTCTGTTCTGAGAGATAAGTGTGTGTGAAAGCCGTCCTTCACCTAGCTTGTTGGGAACACAAAGTTTCTTTTCAGTTGCAAACTCCATTCCATACATATATATGGGGAGTTACTAGCTCCAACTCGGTTTTACAGTGAAAACTGCAGGAACTTCAAACCGGCACTAGGAAACAGACTGAGAAAGCGGAGAAAAAGTGTCTCCTGCAACCCGTTCCCTTGGTTCTAGATGAACGAACCTCTCTCCACTTGCTCAGTTCTGAGAGATAAGTGTGTGTGAAAGCCGTCCTTCACCTAGCTTGTTGGGAACACAAAGTTTCTTTTCAGTTGCAAACTCCATTCCATACTTATATATGGGGAGTTACTAGCTCCAACTCGGTTTGACAGTGAAAACTGCAGGAACTTCAAACCGGCACTAGGAAACAGACTGAGAACCAGAGAAAAAGTGTCTCCTGCAACCAGTTCCCTTGGTGCTAGATGAATGAACGTCTCTCCACTTGCTAAGTTCTGAGAGATGATTGTGTGTGAAAGCCGTCCTTCACATAGCTTGTTGGGAACACAAAGTTTCTTTTAAGTTGCAAACTCCATTCCATACATATATATGGGGTGTTACTAGCTCCAACTCGATTTTACAGTGAAAACTGCAGGAACTTCAAACCAGCACTAGGAAACAGACTGAGAAAGCAGAGAAAAAGTGCCTCCTGCAACCCGTTCCCTTGGTGCTAGATGAACGAACGTCTCTCCACTTGCTCAGTTCTGAGAGATAAGTGTGTGTGAAAGCCGTCCTTCACCTAGCTTGTTGGGAACACAAAGTTTCTTTTCAGTTGCAAACTCCATTCCATACTTACATATGGGGAGGTACTAGCTCCAACTCGGTTTGACAGTGAAAACTGCAGGAACTTCAAACCGGCACTAGGAAACAGACTGAGAAAGCAGAGAAAAAGTGTCTCCTGCAAACCGTTCCCTTGGTGCTAGATGAACGAACGTCTCTCCACTTGCTCAGTTCTGAGAGATAAGTGTGTGTGAATGCCGTCCTTCACCTAGATTGTTGGGAACACAAAGTTTCTTTTCAGTTGCAAACTCCGATCCATACATATATAAGGGGAGGTACTAGCTCCAACTCGGTTTGACAGTGAAAACTGCAGGAACTTCAAACCGGCACTAGGAAACAGACTGAGAACCAGAGAAAAAGTGTCTCCAGCAACCGGTTCCCTTGGTGCTAGATGAATGAACGTCTCTCCACTTGCTAAGTTCTGAGAGATGATTGTGTGTGAAAGCCGTCCTTCACATAGCTTGTTGGGAACACAAAGTTTCTTTTAAGTTGCAAACTCCATTCCATACATATATATGGGGTGTTACTAGCTCCAACTCGATTTTACAGTGAAAACTGCAGGAACTTCAAACCGGCACTAGGAAACAGACTGAGAAAGCAGAGAAAAAGTGTCTCCTGCAACCCGTTCCATTGGTGCTAGATGAACGAACGTATATCCACTTGCTCAGTTCTGAGAGTTATGTGTGTGTGAAAGCCGTCCTTCACCTAGCTTGTTGGGAACACAAAGTTTCTTTTCAGTTGCAAACTACATTCCATACATATATATGGGGAGGTACAAGCTCCAACTCGGTTTTACAGTGAAAACTGCAGGAACTTCAAACCGGCACTAGGAAACAGACTGAGAAAGCAGAGAAAAAGTGTCTCCTGCAAACCGTTCCATTGGTGCTAGATGAACGAAAGTCTCTCCACTTGCTCAGTTCTGAGAGATAAGTGTGTGTGAAAGCCGTCCTTCACCTAGCTTGTTGGGAACACAAAGTTTCTTTTCAGTTGCAAACTCCATTCCATGCATATATATGGGGAGTTACTAGCTCCAACTCGGTATTACAGTGTAAACTGCAGGAACTTCAAACCGGCACTAGGAAACAGACTGAGAAAGCCGAGAAATAGTGTCTCCTGCAACCCGTTCCCTTGGTGCTAGATGAACGAACGTCTCTCCACTTGCTCAGTTCTGAGAGATATGTGTGTGTGAAAGCCGTCCTTCAACTAGCTTGTTGGGAACACAAATTTTCTTTTCAGTTGCAAATTCCATTCCATACATATATATGGGAAGGGAGAAGCTCCAACTCGGTTTTACAGTGAAAACTGCAGGAACTTCAAACCGGCACTAGGAAACAGTCTGAGAAAGCAGAGAAAAAGTGTCTCCTGCAACCCGTTCCCTTGGTGCTAGATGAACGAACGTCTCTCCACTTGCTCAGTTCTGAGAGATAAGTGTGTGTGAAAGCCGTCCTTCACCTAGCTTGTTGGGAACACAAAGTTTCTTTTCAGTTGCAAACTCCATTCCATACTTATATATGGGGAGGTACTAGCTCCAACTCGGTTTGACAGTGAAAACTGCAGGAATTTCAAACCGGCACTAGGAAATAGACTGAGAAGCAGAGAAAAAGTGTCTCCTGCAACCGGTTCCTTTGGTGCTAGATGAATGAACGTCTCTCCACTTGCTAAGTTCTGAGAGATGATTGTGTGTGAAAGCCGTCCTTCACTTAGCTTGTTGGGAACACAAAGTTTCTTTTAAGTTGCAAACTCCATTCCATACATATATATGGGGTGTTACAAGCTCCAACTCGGTTTTACAGTGAAAACTGCAGGAACATCAAACCGGCACTAGGAAACAGACTGAGAAAGCAGACAAAAAGTGTCTCCTGCAACCCGTTCCATTGGTGCTAGATGAACGAACGTATCTTCACTTGCTCTGTTCTGAGAGATAAGTGTGTGTGAAAGCCGTCCTTCACCTAGCTTGTTGGGAACACAAAGTTTCTTTTCAGTTGCAAACTCCATTCCATACATATATATGGGGAGTTACTAGCTCCAACTCGGTTTTACAGTGAAAACTGCAGGAACTTCAAACCAGCACTAGGAAACAGACTGAGAAAGCAGAGAAAAAGTGTCTCCTGCAACCCGTTCCCTTGGTGCTAGATGAACGAACGTCTCTCCACTTGCTCAGTTCTGAGAGATAAGTGTGTGTGAAAGCCGTCCTTCACCTAGCTTGTTGGGAACACAAAGTTTCTTTTCAGTTGCAAACTCCATTCCATACTTATATATGGGGAGGTACTAGCTCCAACTCGGTTTGACAGTGAAAACTGCAGGAACTTCAAACCGGCAGTAGGAAACAGACTGAGAACCAGAGAAAAAGTGTCTCCTGCAACTTGTTCCCTTGGTGCTAGATGAATGAACGTCTCTCCACTTGCTAAGTTCTGAGAGATGATTGTGTGTGAAAGCCGTCCTTCACATAGCTTGTTGGGAACACAAAGTTTCTTTTAAGTTGCAAACTCCATTCCATACATATATATGGGGTGTTACTAGCTCCAACTCGATTTTACAGTGAAAACTGCAGGAACTTCAAACCGGCACTAGGAAACAGACTGAGAAAGCAGAGAAAAAGTATCTCCTGCAACCCGTTCCCTTGGTGCTAGATGAACGAACGTCTCGCCACTTGCTCAGTTCCGAGAGATTTGTGTGTGTGAAAGCCGTCCTTCACCTAGCTTGTTGGGAACACAAAGTTTCTTTTCAGTTGCAAACTCCATTCCATACATATATATGGGGAGGTACTAGCTCCAACAAGGTTTTACAGTGAAAACTTAGGAACATCAAACCGGCACTAGGAAACAGACTGAGAAAGCTGAGAAAAAGTGTCTCCTGCAACCCGTTCCATTGGTGCTAGATGAACGAACGTATCTCCACTTGCTCAGTTCTGAGAGATATGTGTGTGTGAAAGCCGTCCTTCACTTAGCTTGTTGGGAACACAAAGTTTCTTTTCAGTTGCAAACTACATTCCATACATATATATGGGGAGGTACAAGCTCCAACTCGGTTTTACAGTGAAAACTGCAGGAACTTCAAACCGGCACTAGGAAACAGACTGAGAAAGCAGAGAAAAAGTGTCTCCTGCAAACCGTTCCCTTGGTGCTAGATGAACGAACGTGTCTCCACTTGCTCAGTTCTGAGAGATAAGTGTGTGTGAAAGCTGTCCTTCACCTAGCTTGTTGGGAACACAAAGTTTCTTTTAAGTTGCAAACTCCATTCCGTACATATATATGGGGTGTTACTAGCTCCAACTCGGTTTTACAGTGAAAACTGCAGGAACATCAAACCGGAACTAGGAAATAGACTGAGAAAGCAGAGAAAAAGTGTCTCCTGCAACCCGTTCAATTGGTGCTAGATGAACGAAAGTATCTCCACTTGCTCAGTTCTGAGAGATAAGTGTGTGTGAAAGCCGTCCTTCACCTAGCTTTTTGGGAACACAAAGTTTCTTTTCAGTTGCAAACTACATTCCATACATATATATGGGGAGGTACAAGCTCCAACTCGGTTTTACAGTGAAAACTGCAGGAACTTCAAACCGGCACTAGGAAACAGACTGAGAAAGCAGAGAAAAAGTGTCTCCTGCAAACCGTTCCCTTGGTGCTAGATGAACGAACGTGTCTCCACTTGCTCAGTTCTGAGAGATAAGTGTGTGTGAAAGCCGTCCTTCACCTAGCTTGTTGGGAACACAAAGTTTCTTTTCAGTTGCAAACTCCATTCCATACATATATATGGGGAGTTAGTAGCTCCAACTCGGTTTTACAGTGAAAACTGCAGGAACGTCAAACCGGCACTAGGAAACAGACTGAGAAAGCCGAGAAATAGTGTCTCCTGCAACCCGTTCCCTTGGTGCTAGATGAACGAACGTCTCTCCACTTGCTCAGTTCTGAGAGATATGTGTGTTTGAAAGCCGTACTTCAACTAGCTTGTTGGGAACACAAAGTTTCTTTTCAGTTGCAAACTCCATTCCATACTTATATATGGGAATGGAGAAGCTCCAACTCGGTTTTACAGTGAAAACTGCAGGAACATCAAACCGGCACTAGGAAACAGACTGAGAAAGCAGAGAATAAGTGTCCCCTGCAACCCGTTCCATTGGTGCTAGATGAACGAACGTATCTCCACTTGCTCAGTTCTGAGAGATATGTGTGTGTGAAAGCCGTCCTTCACTTATCTTGTTGGGAACACAAAGTTTCTTTTCAGTTGCAAACTACATTCCATACATATATATGGGGAGGTACAAGCTCCAACTCGGTTTTATAGTGAAAACTGCAGGAACTTCAAACCGGCACTAGGAAACATACTGAGAAAGCAGAGAAAAGTGTCTCCTGCAACCCGTTCCCTTGGTGCTAGATGAACGAACGTCTCTCCACTTGCTCAGTTCTGAGAGATAAGTGTGTGTGAAAGCCGTCCTTCACCTAGCTTGTTGGGAACACAATGTTTCTTTTCAGTTGCAAACTCCATTCCATACATATATATGGGGAGGTACTAGCTCCAACACGGTTTTACAGTGAAAACTTAGGAACATCAAACCAGCACTAGGAAACAGACTGAGAAAGCTGAGAAAAAGTGTCTCCTGCAACCAGTTCCACTGGTGCTAGATGAACGAACGTATCTCCACTTGCTCAGTTCTGAGAGATATGTGTGTGTGAAAGCCGTCCTTCACCTAGCTTGTTGGGAACACAAAGTTTCTTTTCAGTTGCAAACTACATTCCATACATATATATGGGGAGGTACAAGTTCCAACTCGGTTTTACAGTGAAAACTGCAGGAACTTCAAACCGGCACTAGGAAAAAGACTGAGAAAGCAGAGAAAAAGTGTCTCCTGCAAACCGTTCCCTTGGTGCTAGATGAACGAACGTGTCTCCACTTGCTCAGTTCTGAGAGATAAGTGTGTGTGAAAGCCGTCCTTCACCTAGCTTGTTGGGAACACAAAGTTTCTTTTAAGTTGCAAACTCCATTCCATACATATATATGGGGTGTTACTAGCTCCAACTCGGTTTGACAGTGAAAACTGCAGGAACTTCAAACCGGCACTAGGAAACAGACTGAGAACCAGAGAAAAAGTGTCTCCTGCAACCGGTTCCCTTGGTGCTAGATGAATGAACGTCTCTCCACTTGCTAAGTTCTGAGAGATGATTGTGTGTGAAAGCCGTCCTTCACATAGCTTGTTGGGAACACAAAGTTTCTTTTAAGTTGCAAACTCCATTCCATACATATATATGGGGTGTTACTAGCTCCAACTCGATTTTACAGTGAAAACTGCAGGAACTTCAAACCGGCACTAGGAAACAGACTGAGAAAGCAGAGAAAAAGTATCTCCTGCAACCCGTTCCCTTGGTGCTATATGAACGAACGTCTAGCCACTTGCTCAGTTCCGAGAGATTTGTGTGTGTGAAAGCCGTCCTTCAAGTATCTTGTTGGGAACACAAAGTTTCTTTTCAGTTGCAAACTCCATTCCATACATATATATGGGGAGGTACTAGCTCCAACACGGTTTTACAGTGAAAACTTAGGAACATCAAACCGGCACTAGGAAACAGACTGAGAAAGCTGAGAAAAAGTGTCTCCTGCAACCCGTTCCATTGGTGCTAGATGAACGAACGTATCTCCACTTGCTCAGTTCTCAGAGATATGTATGTGTGAAAGCCGTCTTCACCTAGCTTGTTTGGAACACAAAGTTTCTTTTCAGTTGCAAACTACATTCCATAAATATATATGGGGAGGTACAAGCTCCAACTCGGTTTTACAGTGAAAACTGCAGGAACTTCAAACCGGCACTAGGAAACAGACTGAGAAAGCAGAGAAAAAGTGTCTCCTGCAAACCATTCCCTTGGTGATAGATGAACGAACGTGTCTCCACTTGCTCAGTTCTGAGAGATAAGTGTGTGTGAAAGCCGTCCTTCACCTAGCTTGTTGGGAACACAAAGTTTCTTTTCAGTTGCAAACTCCATTCCATACATATATATGGGGAGTTACTAGCTCCAACTCGGTTTTACAGTGAAAACTGCAGGAACGTCAAACCGGCACTACGAAACAGACTGAGAAAGCCGAGAAAAAGTGTCTCCTGCAACCCGTTCCCTTGGTGCTAGATGAACGAACGTCTCTCCACTTGCTCAGTTCTGAGAGATATGTGTGTGTGAAAGCCGTCCTTAAACTAGCTTGTTGGGAACACAAAATTTCTTTTCAGTTGCAAACTCCATTCCATACTTATATATGGGAATGGAGAAGCTCAAACTCGGTTTTACAGTGAAAACTGCAGGAACTTCAAACCGGCACTAGGAAACAGACTGAGAAAGCAGAGAATAAGTGTCCCCTGCAACCCGTTCCATTGGTGCTAGATGAACGAACGTATCTCCACTTGCTCAGTTCTGAGAGATATGTGTGTGTGAAAGCCGTCCTTCACCTAGCTTGTTGGGAACACAAAGTTTCTTTTCAGTTGCAAACTACATTCCATACATATATATGGGGAGGTACAAGCTCCAACTCGGTTTTACAGTGAAAACTGCAGGAACTTCAAACCGGCACTAGGAAACAGACTGAGAAAGCAGAGAAAAAGTGTCTCCTGCAACCCGTTCCCTTGGTGCTAGATGAACGAACGTCTCTCCACTTGCTTAGTTCTGAGAGAGAAGTGTGTGTGAAAGCCGTCCTTCACCTAGCTTGTTGGGAACACAAAGTTTCTTTTCAGTTGCACACTCCATTCCATACATATATATGGGGAGTTACAAGCTCCAACTCTGTTTTACAGTGAAAAATGCAGGAACTTCAAACCGGCACTAGGATACTGACTGAGAAAGCCGAGAAAAAGTGTCTCCTGCAACCCGTTCCCTTGGTGCTAGATGAACGAACGTCTCTCCACTTGCTCAATTCTGGGAGATATGTGTGTGTGAAAGCCGTCCTTCACCTAGCTTGTTGGGAACACAAGTTTTTTTTCAGTTGCAAACTCCATTCCATACATATATATGGGGAGGTAGAAGCTCCAACTCGGTTTTACAGTGAAAACTGCAGGAACTTCATTCCGGCACTAGGAAACAGACTGAGAAAGAAGAGAAAAAGTGTCTCCTGCAACCCGTTCCCTTGGTGCTAGATGAACGAACGTCTCTCCACTTGCTCAGATCTGAGAGATAAGTGTGTGTGAAAGCCGTCCTTCACTTAGCTTGTTGGGAACACAAAGTTTCTTTTCAGTTGCAAACTCCATTCCATACATATATATGGGGAGGTACTAGCTCCAACTCGGTTTTACAGTGAAAACTGCAGGAACTTCAAACCGGCACTAGGAAAAAGACTGAGAAAGAAGAGAAATAGTGTCTCCTGCAACCCGTTCCATTGGTGCTAGATGAATGAACGTCTCTCCACTTGCTCAGTTCTGAGAGATAGGTGTGTGTGAAAGCCGTCCTTCACCTAGCTTGTTGGGAACACAAAGTTTCTTTTCAGTTGCAAACTCCATTCCAAACTTATATATGGGGAGGTACTAGATCAAACTCGGTTTTATAGTGAAAACTGCAGGAACTTCAAACCGGCACTAGGAAACAGACTGAGAAAGCAGAGAAAAAGTGTCTCCTGCAACCCGTTCCCTTGGTTATAGATGAACGAACGTCTCTCCACTTGCTCAGTTCTGAGAGATACTTGTGTGTGAAAGCCGTCCTTCACCTAACTTGTTGGGAACACAAAGTTTCTTTTCAGTTTCAAACACCATTCCATACATATATATGGGGAGGTACTAGCTCCAACTCGGTTTTACAGTGAAAACTGCAGGAACTTCAAACCGGCACTCGGAAACAGACTGAGAAAGCAGAGAAATAGTGTCTCCTGCAACCCGTTCCCTTGGTGATAGATGAACGAACGTCTCTCCACTAGCTCAGTTCTGAGAGATAAGTGTGTGTGAAAGCCTTCCTTCAACAAGCTTGTAGGGAACACAAAGTTTCTTTTCAGTTGCAAACTCCATTCCATACATATATATGGGGAGGTAGAAGCTCCAACTCGGTTTTGCAGAGAAAACTGCAGGAACTTCAACCCGGCACTTGGAAACAGACTGGGAAAGCAGAGAAACAGTGTTTCCTGCAACCCGTTCCCTTGGTGCTAGATGAACGAACGTCTCTCCACTTGCTCAGTTCTGAGAGATAAGTGTGTGTGAAAGCCGTCCTTCACCTAGCTTGTTGGGAACACAAAGTTTCTTTTCAGTTGCAAACTTCATTCCATACATATATATGGGGAGGTACTAGATCAAACTCGGTTTTACAGTGAAAACTGCAGGAACTTCAAACCGGCACTAGGAAACAGACTGAGAAAGCAGAGAAAAAGTGTTTCCTGCAACCCGTTCCCTTGGTGCTAGATGAACGAACGTCTCTCCACTTGCTCAGTTCTGAGAGATAGGTGTGTGTGAAAGTCGTCCTTCACTTAGCTTGTTGGGAACACAAAGTTTCTTTTCAGTTGCAAACTCCATTCCATACATATATATGGGGAGGTACTAGCTCCAACTCGGTTTTACAGTGAAAACTGCAGGAACTTCAAACCGGCACTAGGAAACAGACTGAGAAAGCAGAGAAAAAGTGACTCTTGCAACCCGTTCCCTTGGTGCTAGATGAACGAACGTCTCTCCACTTCTCAGTTCTGAGAGATAAGTGTGTGTGAAAGCCGTCCTTCACCTAGCTTTTAGGGAACACAAAGTTTCTTTTCAGTTGCAAACTCCATTCCAAACATATATATGGGGAGGTAGAAGCTCCAACTCGGTTTTGCAGAGAAAACTGCAGGAACTTCAACCCGGCACTTGGAAACAGACTGGGAAAGCAGAGAAAAAGTGTCTCCTGCAACCCGTTCCATTGGTGCTAGATGAATGAACGTCTCTCCACTTGCTCAGTTCTGAGAGAAAGGTGTGTGTGAAAGCCGTCCTTCACCTAGCTTGTTGGGAACACAAAGTTTCTTTTCAGTTGCAAACTCCATTCCAAACTTATATATGGGGAGGTACTAGATCAAACTCGGTTTTATAGTGAAAACTGCAGGAACTTCAAACCGGCACTAGGAAACAGACTGAGAAAGCAGAGAAAAAGTGTCTCCTGCAACCCGTTCCCTTGGTTATAGATGAACGAACGTCTCTCCACTTGCTCAGTTCTGAGAGATACTTGTGTGTGAAAGCCGTCCTTCACCTAACTTGTTGGGAACACAAAGTTTCTTTTCAGTTTCAAACACCATTCCATACATATATATGGGGAGGTACTAGCTCCAACTCGGTTTTACAGTGAAAACTGCAGGAACTTCAAACCGGCACTCGGAAACAGACTGAGAAAGCAGAGAAATAGTGTCTCCTGCAACCCGTTCCCTTGGTGATAGATGAACGAACGTCTCTCCACTAGCTCAGTTCTGAGAGATAAGTGTGTGTGAAAGCCTTCCTTCAACAAGCTTGTAGGGAACACAAAGTTTCTTTTCAGTTGCAAACTCCATTCCATACATATATATGGGGAGGTAGAAGCTCCAACTCGGTTTTGCAGAGAAAACTGCAGGAACTTCAACCCGGCACTTGGAAACAGACTGGGAAAGCAGAGAAACAGTGTTTCCTGCAACCCGTTCCCTTGGTGCTAGATGAACGAACGTCTCTCCACTTGCTCAGTTCTGAGAGATAAGTGTGTGTGAAAGCCGTCCTTCACCTAGCTTGTTGGGAACACAAAGTTTCTTTTCAGTTGCAAACTCCATTCCATACATATATATGGGGAGGTACTAGATCAAACTCGGTTTTACAGTGAAAACTGCAGGAACTTCAAACCGGCACTAGGAAACAGACTGAGAAAGCAGAGAAAAAGTGTTTCCTGCAACCCGTTCCCTTGGTGCTAGATGAACGAACGTCTCTCCACTTGCTCAGTTCTGAGAGATAGGTGTGTGTGAAAGTCGTCCTTCACTTAGCTTGTTGGGAACACAAAGTTTCTTTTCAGTTGCAAACTCCATTCCATACATATATATGGGGAGGTACTAGCTCCAACTCGGTTTTACAGTGAAAACTGCAGGAACTTCAAACCGGCACTAGGAAACAGACTGAGAAAGCAGAGAAAAAGTGTCTCTTGCAACCCGTTCCCTTGGTGCTAGATGAACGAACGTCTCTCCACTTCTCAGTTCTGAGAGATAAGTGTGTGTGAAAGCCGTCCTTCACCTAGCTTTTAGGGAACACAAAGTTTCTTTTCAGTTGCAAACTCCATTCCAAACATATATATGGGGAGGTAGAAGCTCCAACTCGGTTTTGCAGAGAAAACTGCAGGAACTTCAACCCGGCACTTGGAAACAGACTGGGAAAGCAGAGAAACAGTGTTTCCTGCAACCCGTTCCCTTGGTGCTAGATGAAAGAACGTCTCTCTACTTGCTCAGTTCTGAGAGATAATTGTGTGTGAAAGCCGTCCTTCACATAGCTTGTTGGGAACACAAAGTTTCTTTTCAGTTGCAAACCCCATTCCATACATATATAAGGGGAGGTTCTAGCTCCAACTCGGTTTTACAGTGAAAACTGCAGGAACTTCAAACCGGCACTAGGAAACAGACTGAGAAAGCAGAGAAAAAGTGTCTCCTGCAACCCGTTCCCTTGGTGCTAGATGAACGAACGTCTCTCCACTTGCTCAGTTCTGAGAGATAAGTGTGTGTGAAAGCCTTCCTTCACCTAGCTTGTTGGGAACACAAAGTTTCTTTTCAGTTGCAAACTCCATTCCATACATATATATGGGGTGTTACTAGCTCCAACTCGGTTTTACAGTGAAAACTGCAGGAACATCAAACCGGCACTAGGAAACAGACTGAGAAAGCAGAGAAAAAGTATCTCCTGCAACCCGTTCCCTTGGAGCTAGATGAACGAACGTCTCGCCAATTGCTCAGTTCTGAGAGATTAGTGTGTGTGAAAGCCGTCCTTCACCTAGCTTGTTGGGAACACAAAGTTTCTTTTAAGTTGCAAACTCCATTCCATACATATATATGGGGAGGTACTAGCTCCAACACGGTTTTACAGTGAAAACTGCAGGAACATCAAACCGGCACTAGGAAACAGACTGAGAAAGCAGAGAAAAAGTGTCTCCTGCAACCCGTTCCATTGGTGCTAGATGAACGAAAGTATATCCACTTGCTCAGTTCTGAGAGATATGTGTGTGTGAAAGCCGTCCTTCACCTAGCTTGTTGGGAACACAAAGATTCTTTTCAGTTGCAAACTACATTCCATACATATATATGGGGAGGTACAAGCTCCAACTCGGTTTTACAGTGAAAACTGCAGGAACTTCAAACCGGCACTAGGAAACAGACTGAGAAAGCAGAGAATAAGTGTCTCCTGCAAACCGTTCCCTTGGTGCTAGATGAACGAACGTCTCTCCACTTGCTCAGTTCTGAGAGATAAGTGTGTGTGAAAGCCGTCCTTCACCTAGCTTGTTGGGAACACAAAGTTTCTTTTCAGTTGCAAACTCCATTCCATACATATATATGGGTAGTTACTAGCTCCAACTCGGTATTACAGTGAAAACTGCAGGAACTTCAAACCGGCACTAGGAAACAGACTGAGAAAGCCGAGAAAAAGTGTCTCCTGCAACCCGTTCCCTTGGTGCTAGATGAACGAACGTCTCTCAACTTGCTCAGTTCTGAGAGATATGTGTGTTTGAAAGCCGTCCTTCAACTAGCTTGGTGGGAACACAAAGTTTCTTTTCAGTTGCAAACTCCATTCCATACATATATATGGGAAGGGAGAAGCTCCAACTCGGTTTTACAGTGAAAACTGCAGGAACTTCAAACCGGCACTAGGAAACAGACTGAGAAAGCGGAGAAAAAGTGTCTCCTGCAACACGTTCCCTTGGTGCTAGATGAACGAACGTCTCTCCTCTTGCTCAGTTCTGAGAGATAGGTGTGTGTGAAAGCCGTCCTTCACATAGCTTGTTGGGAACACAAAGTTTCTTTTAAGTTGCAAACTCCATTCCATACATATATATGGGGTGTTACTAGCTCCAACTCGATTTTACAGTGAAAACTGCAGGAACTTCAAACCGGCAGTAGGAAACAGACTGAGAAAGCAGAGAAAAAGTATCTCCTGCAACCCGTTCCCTTGGTGCTAGATGAACGAACGTCTCGCCACTTGCTCAGTTCCGAGAGATTAGTGTGTGTGAAAGTCGTCCTTCACTTAGCTTGTTGGGAACACAAAGTTTCTTTTCAGTTGCAAACTCCATTCCATACATATATATGGGGAGGTACTAGCTCCAACTCGGTTTTACAGTGAAAACTGCAGGAACTTCAAACCGGCACTAGGAAACAGACTGAGAAAGCAGAGAAAAAGTGACTCTTGCAACCCGTTCCCTTGGTGCTAGATGAACGAACGTCTCTCCACTTCTCAGTTCTGAGAGATAAGTGTGTGTGAAAGCCGTCCTTCACCTAGCTTTTAGGGAACACAAAGTTTCTTTTCAGTTGCAAACTCCATTCCAAACATATATATGGGGAGGTAGAAGCTCCAACTCGGTTTTGCAGAGAAAACTGCAGGAACTTCAACCCGGCACTTGGAAACAGACTGGGAAAGCAGAGAAAAAGTGTCTCCTGCAACCCGTTCCATTGGTGCTAGATGAATGAACGTCTCTCCACTTGCTCAGTTCTGAGAGAAAGGTGTGTGTGAAAGCCGTACTTCACCTAGCTTGTTGGGAACACAAAGTTTCTTTTCAGTTGCAAACTCCATTCCAAACTTATATATGGGGAGGTACTAGATCAAACTCGGTTTTATAGTGAAAACTGCAGGAACTTCAAACCGGCACTAGGAAACAGACTGAGAAAGCAGAGAAAAAGTGTCTCCTGCAACCCGTTCCCTTGGTTATAGATGAACGAACGTCTCTCCACTTGCTCAGTTCTGAGAGATACTTGTGTGTGAAAGCCGTCCTTCACCTAACTTGTTGGGAACACAAAGTTTCTTTTCAGTTTCAAACACCAT
Organism: Camelus bactrianus; assembly: GCF_048773025.1. Taxonomy (NCBI): domain Eukaryota; kingdom Metazoa; phylum Chordata; class Mammalia; order Artiodactyla; family Camelidae; genus Camelus; species Camelus bactrianus. The sequence continues at coordinate 134,523,160 of NC_133539.1, read as the reverse complement.
TCCATACATATATATGGGGAGGTACTAGCTCCAACTCGGTTTTACAGTGAAAACTGCAGGAACTTCAAACCGGCACTCGGAAACAGACTGAGAAAGCAGAAAAATAGTGTCTCCTGCAACCCGTTCCCTTGGTGATAGATGAACGAACGTCTCTCCACTAGCTCAGTTCTGAGAGATAAGTGTGTGTGAAAGCCTTCCTTCAACAAGCTTGTAGGGAACACAAAGTTTCTTTTCAGTTGCAAACTCCATTCCATACATATATATGGGGAGGTAGAAGCTCCAACTCGGTTTTGCAGAGAAAACTGCAGGAACTTCAACCCGGCACTTGGAAACAGACTGGGAAAGCAGAGAAACAGTGTTTCCTGCAACCCGTTCCCTTGGTGCTAGATGAACGAACGTCTCTCCACTTGCTCAGTTCTGAGAGATAAGTGTGTGTGAAAGCCGTCCTTCACCTAGCTTGTTGGGAACACAAAGTTTCTTTTCAGTTGCAAACTCCATTCCATACATATATATGGGGAGGTACTAGATCAAACTCGGTTTTACAGTGAAAACTGCAGGAACTTCAAACCGGCACTAGGAAACAGACTGAGAAAGCAGAGAAAAAGTGTTTCCTGCAACCCGTTCCCTTGGTGCTAGATGAACGAACGTCTCTCCACTTGCTCAGTTCTGAGAGATAGGTGTGTGTGAAAGTCGTCCTTCACTTAGCTTGTTGGGAACACAAAGTTTCTTTTCAGTTGCAAACTCCATTCCATACATATATATGGGGAGGTACTAGCTCCAACTCGGTTTTACAGTGAAAACTGCAGGAACTTCAAACCGGCACTAGGAAACAGACTGAGAAAGCAGAGAAAAAGTGACTCTTGCAACCCGTTCCCTTGGTGCTAGATGAACGAACGTCTCTCCACTTCTCAGTTCTGAGAGATAAGTGTGTGTGAAAGCCGTCCTTCACCTAGCTTTTAGGGAACACAAAGTTTCTTTTCAGTTGCAAACTCCATTCCAAACATATATATGGGGAGGTAGAAGCTCCAACTCGGTTTTGCAGAGAAAACTGCAGGAACTTCAACCCGGCACTTGGAAACAGACTGGGAAAGCAGAGAAAAAGTGTCTCCTGCAACCCGTTCCATTGGTGCTAGATGAATGAACGTCTCTCCACTTGCTCAGTTCTGAGAGAAAGGTGTGTGTGAAAGCCGTCCTTCACCTAGCTTGTTGGGAACACAAAGTTTCTTTTCAGTTGCAAACTCCATTCCAAACTTATATATGGGGAGGTACTAGATCAAACTCGGTTTTATAGTGAAAACTGCAGGAACTTCAAACCGGCACTAGGAAACAGACTGAGAAAGCAGAGAAAAAGTGTCTCCTGCAACCCGTTCCCTTGGTTATAGATGAACGAACGTCTCTCCACTTGCTCAGTTCTGAGAGATACTTGTGTGTGAAAGCCGTCCTTCACCTAACTTGTTGGGAACACAAAGTTTCTTTTCAGTTTCAAACACCATTCCATACATATATATGGGGAGGTACTAGCTCCAACTCGGTTTTACAGTGAAAACTGCAGGAACTTCAAACCGGCACTCGGAAACAGACTGAGAAAGCAGAGAAATAGTGTCTCCTGCAACCCGTTCCCTTGGTGATAGATGAACGAACGTCTCTCCACTAGCTCAGTTCTGAGAGATAAGTGTGTGTGAAAGCCTTCCTTCAACAAGCTTGTAGGGAACACAAAGTTTCTTTTCAGTTGCAAACTCCATTCCATACATATATATGGGGAGGTAGAAGCTCCAACTCGGTTTTGCAGAGAAAACTGCAGGAACTTCAACCCGGCACTTGGAAACAGACTGGGAAAGCAGAGAAACAGTGTTTCCTGCAACCCGTTCCCTTGGTGCTAGATGAACGAACGTCTCTCCACTTGCTCAGTTCTGAGAGATAAGTGTGTGTGAAAGCCGTCCTTCACCTAGCTTGTTGGGAACACAAAGTTTCTTTTCAGTTGCAAACTCCATTCCATACATATATATGGGGAGGTACTAGATCAAACTCGGTTTTACAGTGAAAACTGCAGGAACTTCAAACCGGCACTAGGAAACAGACTGAGAAAGCAGAGAAAAAGTGTTTCCTGCAACCCGTTCCCTTGGTGCTAGATGAACGAACGTCTCTCCACTTGCTCAGTTCTGAGAGATAGGTGTGTGTGAAAGTCGTCCTTCACTTAGCTTGTTGGGAACACAAAGTTTCTTTTCAGTTGCAAACTCCATTCCATACATATATATGGGGAGGTACTAGCTCCAACTCGGTTTTACAGTGAAAACTGCAGGAACTTCAAACCGGCACTAGGAAACAGACTGAGAAAGCAGAGAAAAAGTGTCTCTTGCAACCCGTTCCCTTGGTGCTAGATGAACGAACGTCTCTCCACTTCTCAGTTCTGAGAGATAAGTGTGTGTGAAAGCCGTCCTTCACCTAGCTTTTAGGGAACACAAAGTTTCTTTTCAGTTGCAAACTCCATTCCAAACATATATATGGGGAGGTAGAAGCTCCAACTCGGTTTTGCAGAGAAAACTGCAGGAACTTCAACCCGGCACTTGGAAACAGACTGGGAAAGCAGAGAAACAGTGTTTCCTGCAACCCGTTCCCTTGGTGCTAGATGAAAGAACGTCTCTCTACTTGCTCAGTTCTGAGAGATAATTGTGTGTGAAAGCCGTCCTTCACATAGCTTGTTGGGAACACAAAGTTTCTTTTCAGTTGCAAACCCCATTCCATACATATATATACGGGGAGGTTCTAGCTCCAACTCGGTTTTACAGTGAAAACTGCAGGAACTTCAAACCGGCACTAGGAAACAGACTGAGAAAGCAGAGAAAAAGTGTCTCCTGCAACCCGTTCCCTTGGTGCTAGATGAACGAACGTCTCTCCACTTGCTCAGTTCTGAGAGATAAGTGTGTGTGAAAGCCTTCCTTCACCTAGCTTGTTGGGAACACAAAGTTTCTTTTCAGTTGCAAACTCCATTCCATACATATATATGGGGTGTTACTAGCTCCAACTCGGTTTTACAGTGAAAACTGCAGGAACATCAAACCGGCACTAGGAAACAGACTGAGAAAGCAGAGAAAAAGTATCTCCTGCAACCCGTTCCCTTGGAGCTAGATGAACGAACGTCTCGCCAATTGCTCAGTTCTGAGAGATTAGTGTGTGTGAAAGCCGTCCTTCACCTAGCTTGTTGGGAACACAAAGTTTCTTTTAAGTTGCAAACTCCATTCCATACATATATATGGGGAGGTACTAGCTCCAACACGGTTTTACAGTGAAAACTGCAGGAACATCAAACCGGCACTAGGAAACAGACTGAGAAAGCAGAGAAAAAGTGTCTCCTGCAACCCGTTCCATTGGTGCTAGATGAACGAACGTATATCCACTTGCTCAGTTCTGAGAGATATGTGTGTGTGAAAGCCGTCCTTCACCTAGCTTGTTGGGAACACAAAGATTCTTTTCAGTTGCAAACTACATTCCATACATATATATGGGGAGGTACAAGCTCCAACTCGGTTTTACAGTGAAAACTGCAGGAACTTCAAACCGGCACTAGGAAACAGACTGAGAAAGCAGAGAATAAGTGTCTCCTGCAAACCGTTCCCTTGGTGCTAGATGAACGAACGTCTCTCCACTTGCTCAGTTCTGAGAGATAAGTGTGTGTGAAAGCCGTCCTTCACCTAGCTTGTTGGGAACACAAAGTTTCTTTTCAGTTGCAAACTCCATTCCATACATATATATGGGTAGTTACTAGCTCCAACTCGGTATTACAGTGAAAACTGCAGGAACTTCAAACCGGCACTAGGAAACAGACTGAGAAAGCCGAGAAAAAGTGTCTCCTGCAACCCGTTCCCTTGGTGCTAGATGAACGAACGTCTCTCAACTTGCTCAGTTCTGAGAGATATGTGTGTTTGAAAGCCGTCCTTCAACTAGCTTGGTGGGAACACAAAGTTTCTTTTCAGTTGCAAACTCCATTCCATACATATATATGGGAAGGGAGAAGCTCCAACTCGGTTTTACAGTGAAAACTGCAGGAACTTCAAACCGGCACTAGGAAACAGACTGAGAAAGCGGAGAAAAAGTGTCTCCTGCAACACGTTCCCTTGGTGCTAGATGAACGAACGTCTCTCCTCTTGCTCAGTTCTGAGAGATAGGTGTGTGTGAAAGCCGTCCTTCACATAGCTTGTTGGGAACACAAAGTTTCTTTTAAGTTGCAAACTCCATTCCATACATATATATGGGGTGTTACTAGCTCCAACTCTGTTTTACAGTGAAAACTGCAGGAACTTCAAACCGGCAGTAGGAAACAGACTGAGAAAGCAGAGAAAAAGTATCTCCTGCAACCCGTTCCCTTGGTGCTAGATGAACGAACGTCTCGCCACTTGCTCAGTTCCGAGAGATTAGTGTGTGTGAAAGCCGTCCTTCACCTAGCTTGTTGGGAACACAAAGTTTCTTTTCAGTTGCAAACTCCATTCCATACATATATATGGGGTGTTACTAGCTCCAACTCGGTTTTACAGTGAAAACTGCAGGAACTTCAAACCGGCACTAGGAAACAGACTGAGAAAGCAGAGAAAAAGTATCTCCTGCAACCCGTTCCCTTGGTGCTAGATGAACGAACGTCTCGCCACTTGCTCAGTTCCGAGAGATTAGTGTGTGTGAAAGCCGTCCTTCAACTAGCTTGTTGGGAACACAAAGTTTCTTTTCAGTTGCAAACTCCATTCCATACATATATATGGGGAGGTACTAGCTCCAACACGGTTATACAGTGAAATCTGCAGGAACATCAAACCGGCACTAGGAAACAGACTGTGAAAGCTGAGAAAAAGTTTCTCCTGCAACCCGTTCCATTGGTGCTAGATGAACGAACGTATCTCCACTTGCTCAGTTCTGAGAGATATGTGTGTGTGAAAGCCGTCCTTCACCTTGCTTGTTGGGAACACAAAGTTTCTTTTCAGTTGCAAACTACATTCCATACATATATATGGGGAGGTAGAAGCTCCAACTCGGTTTTACAGTGAAAACTGCAGGAACTTCAAACCGGCACTAGGAAACAGACTGAGAAAGCAGAGAATAAGTGTCTCCTGCAAACCGTTCCCTTGGTGCTAGATGAACGAACGTCTCTCCACTTGCTCAGTTCTGAGAGATAAGTGTGTGTGAAAGCCGTCCTTCACCTAGCTTGTTGGGAACACAAAGTTTCTTTTCAGTTGCAAACTCCATTCCATACATATATATGGGGAGTTACTAGCTCCAACTCGGTATTACAGTGAAAACTGCAGGAACTTCAAACCGGCACTAGGAAACAGACTGAGAAAGCCGAGAAAAAGTGTCTCCTGCAACCCGTTCCCTTGGTGCTAGATGAACGAACGTCTCTCCACTTGCTCAGTTCTGAGAGATATGTGTGTTTGAAAGCCGTCCTTCAACTAGCTTGTTGGGAACACAAAGTTTCTTTTCAGTTGCAAACTCCATTACATACATATATATGGGAAGGGAGAAGCTCCAACTCGATTATACCGTGAAAACTGCAGGAACTTCAAACCGGCAATAGGAAACAGACTGAGAAAGCGGAGAAAAAGTGTCTCCTGCAACCCGTTCCCTTGGTGCTAAATGAACGAACGTCTCTCCACTTGCTCAGTTCTGAGAGATAGGTGTGTGTGAAAGCCGTCCTTCACATAGCTTGTTGGGAACACAAAGTTTCTTTTAAGTTGCAAACACCATTCCATACATATATATGGGGTGTTACTAGCTCCAACTCGATTTTACAGTGAAAACTGCAGGAACTTCAAACCGGCACTAGGAAACAGACTGAGAAAGCAGAGAAAAAGTATCTCCTGCAACCCGTTCCCTTGGTGCTAGATGAACGAACGTCTCGCCACTTGCTCAGTTCCGAGAGATTAGTGTGTGTGAAAGCCGTCCTTCACCTAGCTTGTTGGGAACACAAAGTTTCTTTTCAGTTGCAAACTCCATTCCATACATATATATGGGGTGTTACTAGCTCCAACTCGGTTTTACAGTGAAAACTGCAGGAACTTCAAACCGGCACTAGGAAACAGACTGAGAAAGCAGAGAAAAAGTATCTCCTGCAACCCGTTCCCTTGGTGCTAGATGAACGAACGTCTCGCCACTTGCTCAGTTCCGAGAGATTAGTGTGTGTGAAAGCCGTCCTTCACCTAGCTTGTTGGGAACACAAAGTTTCTTTTCAGTTGCAAACTCCATTCCATACATATATATGGGGTGTTACTAGCTCCAACTCGGTTTTACAGTGAAAACTGCAGGAACTTCAAACCGGCACTAGGAAACAGACTGAGAAAGCAGAGAAAAAGTATCTCCTGCAACCCGTTCCCTTGGTGCTAGATGAACGAACGTCTCGCCACTTGCTCAGTTCCGAGAGATTAGTGTGTGTGAAAGCCGTCCTTCACCTAGCTTGTTGGGAACACAAAATTTCTTTTCAGTTGCAAACTCCATTCCATACATATATATGGGGAGGTACTAGCTCCAACACGGTTTTACAGTGAAATCTGCAGGAACATCAAACCGGCACTAGGAAACAGACTGAGAAAGCAGAGAAAAAGTGTCTCCTGCAAACCGTTCCCTTGGTGCTAGATGAACGAACGTCTCTCCACTTGCTCAGTTCTGAGAGATAAGTGTGTGTGAATGCCGTCCTTCACCTAGATTCTTGGGAACACAAAGTTTCTTTTCAGTTGCAAACTCCGATCCATACATATATATGGGGAGGTACTAGCTCCAACTAGGTTTTACAGTGAAAACTGCAGGAACTTCAAACCGGCACTAGGAAACAGACTGAGAAGCAGAGAAAAAGTGTCTCCTTCAACCAGTTCCCTTGGTGCTAGATGAATGAACGTCTCTCCACTTGCTAAGTTCTGAGAGATAATTGTGTGTGAAAGCCATCCTTCACGTAGCTTGTTGGGAACACAAAGTTTCTTTTAAGTTGCAAACTCCATTCCATACATATATATGGGGAGGTACTAACTCCAACTCGGTTTTACAGTGAAAACTGCAGGAACTTCAAACCGGCACTAGGAAACAGACTGAGAAAGCAGAGAAATAGTATCACCTGCATCCCGTTCCCTTGGTGCTAGATGAACGAACGTCTCGCCACTTGCTCAGTTCCGAGAAATTAGTGTGTGTGAAAGCCGTCCTTCACCAAGCTTGTTGGGAACACAAAGTTTCTTTTCAGTTGCAAACTCCATTCCATACATATATATGGGGAGGTACTAGCTTCAACACGGTTTTACAGTGAAAATTGAAGGAACATCATACCGGCACTAGGAAACAGACTGAGAAAGCAGAGATAAAGTGTCTCTTGCAACCCATCCATTGGTGCTAGATGAACGAACGTATTCCACTTGCTCAGTTCTGAGAGATAAGTGTGTGTGAAAGCCGTCCTTCACCTAGCTTGTTGGGAACACAGAGTTTCTTTTCAGTTGCAAACTCCATTCCATACATATATATGGGGAGGTACTAGATCAAACTCGGTTTTACAGAGAAAACTGCAGGAACTTCAAACCGGCACTAGGAAACAGACTGAGAAAGCAGAGAAAAAGAGTCTCCTGCAAGCCGTTCCCTTGGTGCTAGATGAACGAACGTCTCTCCACTTGCTCAGTTCCGAGAGAAAAGTGTGTGTGAAAGCCGTCCTTCACTTAGCTTGTTGGGAACACAAAGATTCTTTTCAGTTGCAAACTCCATTCCATACATATATATGGGGAAGTACCAGCTCCAACTCAGATTTACAGTGAAAACTGCAGGAACTTCAAACCGGCACTAGGAAACAGACTGAGAAAGCAGAGAAAAAGTGTCTCCTGCAACCCGTTCCCTTGGTGCTAGATGAACGAACGTCTCTCCACTTGCTCAGTTCTGGGAGATAGGTGTGTGTGAAAGCCGTCCTTCACCTAGCTTGTTGGGAACACAAAGTTTTTTTTCAGTTGCAAACTCCATTCCATACATATATATGGGGAGGTAGAAGCTCCAACTCGGTTTTACAGTGAAAACTGCAGGAACTACAAACCGGCACTAGGAAACAGAGTGAGAAAGAAGAGAAAAAGTGGCTCCTGCAACCCGTTCCCTTGGTGCTAGATGAACGAACGTCTCTCCACTTGCTCAGTTCTGAGAGATAAGTGTGTGTGAAAGCCTTCCTTCACCTAGCTTGTAGGGAACACAAAGTTTCTTTTCAGTTGCAAAATCCATTTAATACATATATATGGGGAGGTAGAAGCTCCAACACGGTTTTGCAGAGAAAACTGCAGGAACTTCAACCCGGCACTTGGAAACAGACTGGGAAAGCAGAGAAACAGTTTTTCCTGCAACCCGTTCCCTTGGTGCTAGATGAACGAACGTCTCTCCACTTGCTCAGTTCTGAGAGATAAGTGTGTGTGAAAGCCGTCCTTCACCTAGCTTGTTGGGAACACAAAGTTTCTTTTCAGTTGCAAACTCCATTCCATACATATATATGGGGAGGTACTAGATCAAACTCGGTTTTACAGTGAAAACTGCAGGAACTTCAAACCGGCACTAGGAAACAGACTGAGAAAGCAGAGAAAAAGTGTTTCCTGCAACCCGTTCCCTTGGTGCTAGATGAACGAAAGTCTCTCCACTTGCTCAGTTCTGAGAGATAGGTGTGTGTGAATGTCGTCCTTCACCTAGCTTGTTGGGAACACAAAGTTTCTTTTCAGTTGCAAACTCCATTCCATACATATATATGGGGAGGTACTAGCTCCAACTCGGTTTTACAGTGAAAACTGCAGGAACTTCAAACCGGCACTAGGAAACAGACTGAGAAAGCAGAGAAAAAGTGTCTCCTGCAACCCGTTCTCTTGGTGCTAGATGAACGAACCTCTCTCCACTTGCTCAGTTCTGAGAGATAAGTGTGTGTGAAAGCCGTCCTTCAACTAGCTTGTTGGGAACACATAGTTTCTTTTCAGTTGCAAACTCCATTCCATACATATATATGGGGAGGTAGAAGCTCCAACTCGGTTTTGCAGAGAAAACTGCAGGAACTTCAACCCGGCATTTGGAAACAGACTGGGAAAGCAGAGAAACAGTGTTTCCTGCAACCCGTTCCCTTGGTACTAGATGAACGAACGTCTCTCTACTTGCTCAGTTCTGAGAGATAATTGTGTGTGAAAGCCGTCCTTCACCTAGCTTGTTGGGAACACAAAGTTTTTTTTCAGTTGCAAACTCCATTCCATACATATATATGGGGAGGTAGAAGCTCCAAATCGGTTTTACAGTGAAAACTGCAGGAACTACAAACCGGCACTAGGAAACAGACTGAGAAAGAAGAGAAAAAGTGTCTCCTGCAACCCGTTCCCTTGGTGCTAGATGAACGAACGTCTCTCCACTTGCTCAGTTCTGAGAGATAAGTGTGTGTGAAAGCCTTCCTTCACCTAGCTTGTAGGGAACACAAAGTTTCTTTTCAGTTGCAAACTCCATTCCATACATATTTATGGTGAGGTAGAAGCTCCAACTCGGTTTTGCAGAGAAAACTGCAGGAACTTCAACCCGGCACTTGGAAACAGACTGGGAAAGCAGAGAAACAGTGTTTCCTGCAACCCGTTCCCTTGGTACTAGATGAACGAACGTCTCTCTACTTGCTCAGTTCTGAGAGATAATTGTGTGTGAAAGCCGTCCTTCACCTAGCTTGTTGGGAACACAAAGTTTCTTTTCAGTTGCAAACCCCAATCCATACATATATAAGGGGAGGTACTAGCTCCAACTCGGTTTTACAGTGAAAACTGCAGGAACTTCAAACCGGCACTAGGAAACAGACTGAGAAAGCAGAGAAAAAGTGTCTCCTGCAACCCGTTCCCTTGGTGCTAGATGAACGAACGTCTCTCCACTTGCTCAGTTCTGAGAGATAAGTGTGTGTGAAAGCCGTCCTTCACCTAGCTTGTTGGGAACACAAAGTTTCTTTTCAGTTGCAAACTCCATTCCATACATATATTTGGGGAGGTACTAGATCAAACTCGGTTTTACAGTGAAAACTGCAGGAACATCAAACCGGCACTAGGAAACAGACTGAGAAAGCAGAGAAAAAGTGTCTCCAGCATCCCGTTCCCTTGGTGCTAGATAAACGAACGTCTCTCAACTTGCTCAGTTCTGAGAGATAAGTGTGTGTGAAAGCCGTCCTTCACCTAGCTTGTTGGGAACACAAAGTTTCTTTTAAGTTGCAAACTCCATTCCATACATATATATGGGGAGGTACTAGCTCCAACTCGGTTTTACAGTGAAAACTGCAGGAACTTCAAACCGGCACTAGGAAACAGACTGAGAAAGCAGAGAAAAAGTGTCTCCTGCAACCCGTTCCCTTGGTGCTAGATGAAAGAACGTCTCTCCACTTGCTAAGTTCTGAGAGATAATTGTATGTGAAAGCCGTCCTTCACATAGCTTGTTGGGAACACAAAGTTTCTTTTCAGTTGCAAACTCCATTCCATACTTATATATGGGGAGGTACTAGCTCCAACTCGTTTTGACAGTGAAAACTGCAGGAACTTCAAACCGGCACTAAGAAACAGACTGAGAAAGCAGAGAAAAAGTGTCTCCTGCAAACCGTTCCCTTGGTGCTAGATGAACGAACGTCTCTCCACTTGCTCAGTTCTGAGAGATAAGTGTGTGTGAATGCCGTCCTTCACCTAGATTCTTGGGAACACAAAGTTTCTTTTCAGTTGCAAACTCCGATCCATACATATATATGGGGAGGTACTAGCTCCAACTAGGTTTTACAGTGAAAACTGCAGGAACTTCAAACCGGCACTAGGAAACAGACTGAGAAGCAGAGAAAAAGTGTCTCCTGCAACCAGTTCCCTTGGTGCTAGATGAATGAACGTCTCTCCACTTGCTAAGTTCTGAGAGATAATTGTGTGTGAAAGCCATCCTTCACGTAGCTTGTTGGGAACACAAAGTTTCTTTTAAGTTGCAAACTCCATTCCATACATATATATGGGGAGGTACTAACTCCAACTCGGTTTTACAGTGAAAACTGCAGGAACTTCAAACCGGCACTAGGAAACAGACTGAGAAAGCAGAGAAATAGTATCACCTGCATCCCGTTCCCTTGGTGCTAGATGAACGAACGTCTCGCCACTTGCTCAGTTCCGAGAAATTAGTGTGTGTGAAAGCCGTCCTTCACCAAGCTTGTTGGGAACACAAAGTTTCTTTTCAGTTGCAAACTCCATTCCATACATATATATGGGGAGGTACTAGCTTCAACACGGTTTTACAGTGAAAACTGAAGGAACATCATACCGGCACTAGGAAACAGACTGAGAAAGCAGAGATAAAGTGTCTCCTGCAACCCATCCATTGGTGCTAGATGAACGAACGTATTCCACTTGCTCAGTTCTGAGAGATAAGTGTGTGTGAAAGCCGTCCTTCACATAGCTTGTTGGGAACACAGAGTTTCTTTTCAGTTGCAAACTCCATTCCATACATATATATGGGGAGGTACTAGATCAAACTCGGTTTTACAGTGAAAACTGCAGGAACTTCAAACCGGCACTAGGAAACAGACTGAGAAAGCAGAGAAAAAGAGTCTCCTGCAAGCCGTTCCCTTGGTGCTAGATGAACGAACGTCTCTCCACTTGCTCAGTTCCGAGAGATAAGTGTGTGTGAAAGCCGTCCTTCACTTAGCTTGTTGGGAACACAAAGATTCTTTTCAGTTGCAAACTCCATTCCATACATATATATGGGGAAGTACCAGCTCCAACTCAGATTTACAGTGAAAACTGCAGGAACTTCAAACCGGCACTAGGAAACAGACTGAGAAAGCAGAGAAAAAGTGTCTCCTGCAACCCGTTCCCTTGGTGCTAGATGAACGAACGTCTCTCCACTTGCTCAGTTCTGGGAGATAGGTGTGTGTGAAAGCCGTCCTTCACCTAGCTTGTTGGGAACACAAAGTTTTTTTTCAGTTGCAAACTCCATTCCATACATATATATGGGGAGGTAGAAGCTCCAACTCGGTTTTACAGTGAAAACTGCAGGAACTACAAACCGGCACTAGGAAACAGAGTGAGAAAGAAGAGAAAAATTGTCTCCTGCAACCCGTTCCCTTGGTGCTAGATGAACGAACGTCTCTCCACTTGCTCAGTTCTGAGAGATAAGTGTGTGTGAAAGCCTTCCTTCACCTAGCTTGTAGGGAACACAAAGTTTCTTTTCAGTTGCAAACTCCATTCCATACATATATATGGGGAGGTAGAAGCTCCAACACGGTTTTGCAGAGAAAACTGCAGGAACTTCAACCCGGCACTTGGAAACAGACTGGGAAAGCAGAGAAACAGTTTTTCCTGCAACCCGTTCCCTTGGTGCTAGATGAACGAACGTCTCTCCACTTGCTCAGTTCTGAGAGATAAGTGTGTGTGAAACCCGTCCTTCACCTAGCTTGTTGGGAACACAAAGTTGCTTTTCAATTGCAAACTCCATTCCATACATATATATGGGGAGGTACTAGATCAAACTCGGTTTTACAGTGAAAACTGCAGGAACTTCAAACCGGCACTAGGAAACAGACTGAGAAAGCAGAGAAAAAGTGTTTCCTGCAACCCGTTCCCTTGGTGCTAGATGAACGAACGTCTCTCCACTTGCTCAGTTCTGAGAGATAGGTGTGTGTGAATGTCGTCCTTCACCTAGCTTGTTGGGAACACAAAGTTTCTTTTCAGTTGCAAACTCCATTCCATACATATATATGGGGAGGTACTAGCTCCAACTCGGTTTTACAGTGAAAACTGCAGGAACTTCAAACCGGCACTAGGAAACAGACTGAGAAAGCAGAGAAAAAGTGTCTCCTGCAACCCGTTCCCTTGGTGCTAGATGAACGAACGTCTCTCCACTTGCTCAGTTCTGAGAGATAAGTGTGTGTGAAAGCCGTCCTTCACCTAGCTTGTTGGGAACACAAAGTTTCTTTTCAGTTGCAAACTCCATTCCATACATATATATGGGGAGGTAGAAGCTTCAACTCGGTTTTGCAGAGAAAACTGCAGGAACTTCAACCCGGCATTTGGAAACAGACTGGGAAAGCAGAGAAACAGTGTTTCCTGCAACCCGTTCCCTTGGTACTAGATGAACGAACGTCTCTCTACTTGCTCAGTTCTGAGAGATAATTGTGTGTGAAAGCCGTCCTTCACCTAGCTTGTTGGGAACACAAAGTTTCTTTTCAGTTGCAAACCCCAATCCATACATATATAAGGGGAGGTACTAGCTCCAACTCTGTTTTACAGTGAAAACTGCAGGAACTTCAAACCGGCACTAGGAAACAGACTGAGAAAACAGAGAAAAAGTGTCTCCTGCAACCCGTTCCCTTGGTGCTAGATGAACGAACGTCTCTCCACTTGCTCAGTTCTGAGAGATAAGTGTGTGTGAAAGCCGTCCTTCACCTAGCTTGTTGGGAACACAAAGTTTCTTTTCAGTTGCAAACTCCATTCCATACATATATATGGGGAGGTACTAGATCAAACTCGGTTTTACAGTGAAAACTGCAGGAACTTCAAACCGGCACTAGGAAACAGACTGAGAAAGCAGAGAAAAAGTGTCTCCAGCATCCCGTTCCCTTGGTGCTAGATAAACGAACGTCTCTCAACTTGCTCAGATCTGAGAGATAAGTGTGTGTGAAAGCCGTCCTTCACCTAGCTTGTTGGGAACACAAAGTTTCTTTTAAGTTGCAAACTCCATTCCATACATATATATGGGGAGGTACTAGCTCCAACTCGGTTTTACAGTGAAAACTGCAGGAACTTCAAACCGGCACTAGGAAACAGACTGAGAAAGCAGAGAAAAAGTGTCTCCTGCAAACCGTTCCCTTGGTGCTAGATGAATGAACGTCTCTCCACTTGCTAAGTTCTGAGAGATAATTGTGTGTGAAAGCCGTCCTTCACGTAGCTTGTTGGGAACACAAAGATTTTTTTAAGTTGCAAACTCCATTCCATACATATATATGGGGAGGTACTAGCTCCAACTCGGTTTTACAGTGAAAACTGCAGGAACTTCAAACCGGCACTAGGAAACAGACTGAGAAAGCAGAGAAATAGTATCACCTGCATCCCGTTCCCTTGGTGCTAGATGAACGAAAGTCTCGCCACTTGCTCAGTTCCGAGTAATTAGTGTGTGTGAAAGCCGTCCTTCACCTAGCTTGTTGGGAACACAAAGTTTCTTTTCAGTTGCAAACTCCATTCCATACATATATATGGGGAGGTACTAGCTTCAACACGGTTTTACAGTGAAAACTGAAGGAACATCAAACCGGCACTAGGAAACAGACTGAGAAAGCAGAGATAAAGTGTCTCCTGCAAACCATCCATTGGTGCTAGATGAACGAACGTATTCCACTTGCTCATTTCTGAGAGATATGTGTGTGTGAAAGCCGTCCTTCACCTAGCTTGTTGGGAACACAAAGTTTCTTTTCAGTTGCAAACTCCATTCCATACATATATATGGGGAGGTAGAAGCTCCAACTCGGTTTTACAGTGAAAACTGCAGATAATTCAAACCGGCACTAGGAAACAAACTGAGAAAGCAGAGAAAATGTGTCTCCTGCAACCCGTTCCCTTGGTGCTAGATGAACGAACGTCTCTCCACTTGCTCAGTTCTGAGAGATAAGTGTGTGTGAAAGCCGTCCTTCACCTAGCTTGTAGGGAACACAAAGTTTCTTTTCAGTTGCAAACTCCATTCCATACATATATATGGGGAGGTAGAAGCTCCAACTCGGTTTTGCAGAGAAAACTGCAGGAACTTGAACCCGGCACTTGGAAACAGTCTGGGAAATCAGAGAAACAGTGTTTCCTGCAACCCGTTCCCTTGGTGCTAGATGAACGAACGTCTCTCCACTTGCTCAGTTCTGTGAGATAAGTGTGTGTGAAAGCCGTCCTTCACCTAGCTTGTTGGGAACACAAAGTTTCTTTTCAGTTGCAAACCCCATTCCATACATATATATGGGGAGGTACTAGCTCCAACTCGGTTTTACAGTGAAAACTGCAGGAACTTCAAACCGGCACTAGGAAACAGACTGAGAAAGCAGAGAAAAAGTGTCTCCTGCAACCCGTTCCCTTGGTGCTAGATGAACGAACGTCTCTCCATTTGCTCAGTTCTGAGAGATAATTGTGTGTGAAAGCCGTCCTTCACCAAGCTTGTTGGGAACACAAAGTTTCTTTTCAGTTGCAAACTCCATTCCATACATATATATGGGGAGGTACTAGATCAAACTCGGTTTTACAGTGAAAACTGCAGGAACTTCAAACCGGCACTAGGAAACAGACTGAGAATGCAGAGAAATAGAGTCTCCTGCAAGCCGTTCCCTTGGTGCTAGATGAACGAACGTCTCTCCACTTGCTCAGTTCCGAGAGATATGTGTGTGTGAAAGCCGTCCTTCACCTAGCGTGTTGGGAACACAAAGATTCTTTTCAGTTGCAAACTCCATTCCATACATATATATGGGGAAGTACCAGCTCCAACTCAGATTTACAGTGAAAACTGCAGGAACTTCAAACCGGCACTAGGAAACAGACTGAGAAAGCAGAGAAAAAGTGTCTCCAGCAACCCGTTCCCTTGGTGCTAGATGAACGAACGTCTCTCAACTTGCTCAGTTCTGAGAGATAAGTGTGTGTGAAAGCCGTCCTTCACCTAGCTTGTTGGGAAGACAAAGTTTCTTTTCAGTTGCAAACTCCATTCCATACATATATATGGGGAGGTACAAGCTCCAACTCGGTTTTACAGTGAAAACTGCAGGAACTTCAAACCGGCACTAGGAAACAGACTGAGAAAGCAGAGAAAAAGTGTCTCCTGCAACCCGTTCCCTTGGTGCTAGATGAAAGAAAGTCTCTCCACTTGCTCAGTTCTGAGAGATAACTGTGTGTGAAAGCCGTCCTTCAGCTAGCTTGTTGGGAACACAAAGTAACTTTTCAGTTGCAAACTCCATTCCATACTTATATATGGGGAGGTACTAGCTCCAACTCGGTTTGACAGTGAAAACTGCAGGAACTTCAAACCGGCACTAGGAAACAGACTGAGAAAGCAGAGAAAAAGTGTCTCCTGCAAACCGTTCCCTTGGTGCTGGATGAACGAACGTCTCTCCCCTTGCTCAGTTCTGAGAGATAAGTGTGTGTGAATGCCGTACTTCACCTAGATTGTTGGGAACACAAATTTTCTTTTCAGTTGCAAACTCCGATCCATACATATATATGGGGAGGTAGAAGTTCCAACACGGTTTTGCAGAGTAAACTGCAGGAACTTCAACCCGGCCCTTGGAAACAGTCTGGGAAAGCAGAGAAACAGTGTTTCCTGCAACCCGTTCCCTTTGTGCTAGATGAACGAACGTCTCACCACTTGATCAGTTCTGAGAGATAAGTGTGTGTGAAAGCCGTCCTTCACCTAGCTTGTTGGGAACACAAAGTTTCTTTTCAGTTGCAAACCCCATTCCATACATATATATGGGGAGGTACTAGCTCCAAATCGGTTTTACAGTGAAAACTGCAGGAACTTCAAACCGGCACTAGGAAACAGACTGAGAAAGCAGAGAAAAAGTGTCTCCTGCAACCCGTTCCCTTGGTGCTAGATGAACGAACGTCTCTCCACTTTCTCAGTTCTGAGAGATAAGTGTGTGTGAAAGCCGTCCTTCACCTAGCTTGTTGGGAACACAAAGTTTCTTTTCAGTTGCAAACTCCATTCCATACATATATATGGGGAGGTACTAGATCAAACTCGGTTTTACAGTGAAAACTGTAGGAACTTCAAACCGGCACTAGGAAACAGACTGAGAAAGCAGAGAAAAAGTGTCTCCAGCAACCCGTTCCCTTGGTGCTAGATGAACGAACGTCTCTCAACTTGCTCAGTTCTGAGAGATAAGTGTGTGTGAAAGCCGTCCTTCACCTAGCTTGTTGGGAACACAAAGTTTCTTTTCAGTTGCAAACTCCATTCCATACATATATATGGGGAGGTACTAGCTCAAACTCGGTTTTACAGTGAAAACTGCAGGAACTTCAAACCGGCACTAGGAAACAGAATGAGAAAGCCGAGAAAAAGTGTCTCCTGCAACCCGTTCCCTTGGTGCTAGATGAAAGAACGTCTCTCCACTTGCTCAGTTCTGAGAGATAACTGTGTGTGAAAGCCGTCCTTCACATAGCTTTTTGGGAACACAAAGTTACTTTCCAGTTGCAAACTCCATTCCATACTTATACATGGGGAGGTACTAGCTCCAACTCGGTTTTACAGTGAAAACTGCAGGAACTTCAAACCGGCACTAGGAAACAGACTGAGAAAGCAGAGAAAAAGTGTCTCCTGCAAACCGTTCCCTTGGTGCTAGATGAACGAATGTCTCTCCCCTTGCTCAGTTCTGAGAGATAAGTGTGTGTGAATGCCGTCCTTCACCTAGATTGTTGGGAACACAAAGTTTCTTTTCAGTTGCAAACTCCGATCCATACATATATATGGGGAGGTACTAGAACCAACTCGGTTTTACAGTGAAAACTGCAGGAACTTCAAACCGGCACTAGGAAACAGACTGAGAAGCAGAGAAAAAGTGTCTCCTGCAACCTGTTCCCTTGGTGCTAGATGAACGAATGTCTCTCCACTTGCTCAGTTCTGAGAGATAAGTGTGTGTGAAAGCCGTCCTTCACCTAGCTTGTTGGGAACACAAAGTTTCTTTTCAGTTGCAAACTCCATTCCATACATATATATGTGGAGTTACCAGCTCCAACTCGGTTTTACAGTAAAAACTGCAGGAACTTCAAACCGGCACTAGGAAACAGACTGAGAAACCAGAGAAAAAGTGTCTCCAGCAACCCGTTCCCTTGGTGCTAGATAAACGAAAGTCTCTCAACTTGCTCATTTCTGAGAGATAAGTGTGTGTGAATGCCGTCCTTCACCTAGCTTGTTGGGAACACAAAGTTTCTTTTCAGTTGCAAACTCCATTCCATACATATATATGGGGAGGTACTAGATCAAACTCGGTTTTACAGTGAAAACTGCAGGAACTTCAAACCGGCACTAGGAAACAGACTGAGAAAGCAGAGAAAAAGAGTCTCCTGCAACCCGTTCTCTTGTTTCTAGATGAACGAACGTCTCTCCACTTGCTCAGTTCTGAGAGAAAAGTGTGTATGAAAGCCGTCTTTCAACTAGCTTGTTGGGAAAACAAAGTTTCTTTTCAGTTGCAAACTCCATTCCATACATATATATGGGGAGGTACTAGATCAAACTCGGTTTTACAGTGAAAACTGCAGGAACTTCAAACCGCCACTAGGAAACAGACTGAGAAAGCAGAGAAAAAGTGTCTCCTGCAACCCGTTCCCTTGGTGCTAGATGAACGAACGTCTCTCCACTTGCTCAGTTCTGAGAGATAGGTGTGTGTGAAAGCCGTCCTTCACCTAGCTTGTTGGGAACACAAAGTTTCTTTTCAGTTGCAAACTCCATTCCATACATATATATGTGGAGGTACTAGCTCCAACTCGGTTTTACAGTGAAAACTGCAGGAACTTCCAACCGGCACTAGGAAACAGACTGAGAAAGCAGAGAAAAAGTGTCTCCTGCAACCCGTTCCATTGGTGCTAGATGAACGAACGTCTCTCCACTTGCTCAGTTCTGAGAGATAAGTGTGTGTGAAAGCCGTACTTCAACAAGCTTGTAGGGAACACAAAGTTTCTTTTAAGTTGCAAACTCCATTCCATACATATATATGGGGAGGTAGAAGCTCCAACTCGGTTTTGCAGAGAAAACTGCACGAACTTCAACCTGGCACTTGGAAACAGACTGGGAAATCAGAGAAACAGTATTTCCTGCAACCCGTTCCCTTGGTGCTAGATGAACGAACGTCTCTCCACTTGCTCAGTTCTGAGAGATAAGTGTGTGTGAAAGCCGTCTTTCACCTAGCTTGTTGGGAACACAAAGTTTCTTTTCAGTTGCAAACTCCATTCCATACATATATATGGGGAGGTACTAGATCAAAATCGGTTTTACAGTGAAAACTGCAGGAACTTCAAACCGGCACTAGGAAACAGACTGAGAAAGCAGAGAAAAAGTGTCTCCAGCAACCCGTTCCCTTGGTGCTAGATGAACGAACGTCTCTCAACTTGCTCAGTTCTGAGAGATAAGTGTGTGTGAAAGCCGTCCTTCACCTAGCTTGTTGGGAACACAAAGTTTCTTTTCAGTTGCAAACTCCATTCCATACATATATATGGGGAGGTACTAGCTCAAACTCGGTTTTACAGTGAAAACTGCAGGAACTTCAAACCGGCACTAGGAAACAGACTGAGAAAGCAGAGAAAAAGTGTCTCCTGCAACCCGTTCCCTTGGTGCTAGATGAAAGAACGTCTCTCCACTTGCTCAGTTCTGAGAGATAACTGTGTGTGAAAGCCGTCCTTCACATAGCTTGTTGGGAACACAAAGTTACTTTTCAGTTGCAAACTCCATTCCATACTTATATATGGGGAGGTACTAGCTCCAACTCGGTTTTACAGTGAAAACTGCAGGAACTTCAAACCGGCACTAGGAAACAGACTGAGAAAGCAGAGAAAAAGTGTCTCCTGCAAACCGTTCCCTTGGTGCTAGATGAACGAACGTCTCTCCCCTTGCTCAGTTCTGAGAGATAAGTGTGTGTGAATGCCGTCCTTCACCTAGATTGTTGGGAACACAAAGTTTCTTTTCAGTTGCAAACTCCGATCCATACATATATATGGGGAGGTACTAGAACCAACTCGGTTTTACAGTGAAAACTGCAGGAACTTCAAACCGGCACTAGGAAACAGACTGAGAAGCAGAGAAAAAGTGTCTCCTGCAACCAGTTCCCTTGGTGCTAGATGAACGAACGTCTCTCCACTTGCTCATTTCTGAGAGATAAGTGTGTGTGAAAGCCGTCCTTCACCTAGCTTGTTGGGAACACAAAGTTTCTTTTCAGTTGCAAACTCCATTCCATACATATATATGTGGAGTAACCAGCTCCAACTCGGTTTTACAGTAAAAACTGCAGGAACTTCAAACCGGCACTAGGAAACAGACTGAGAAACCAGAGAAAAAGTGTCTCCAGCAACCCGTTCCCTTGGTGCTAGATAAACGAAAGTCTCTCAACTTGCTCATTTCTGAGAGATAAGTGTGTGTGAATGCCGTCCTTCACCTAGCTTGTTGGGAACACAAAGTTTCTTTTCAGTTGCAAACTCCATTCCATACATATATATGGGGAGGTACTAGATCAAACTCGGTTTTACAGTGAAAACTGCAGGAACTTCAAACCGGCACTAGGAAACAGACTGAGAAAGCAGAGAAAAAGTGTCTCCTGCAACCCGTTCTCTTGTTTCTAGATGAACGAACGTCTCTCCACTTGCTCAGTTCTGAGAGAAAAGTGTGTATGAAAGCCGTCCTTCAACTAGCTTGTTGGGAAAACAAAGTTTCTTTTCAGTTGCAAACTCCATTCCATACATATATATGGGGAGGTACTAGATCAAACTCGGTTTTACAGTGAAAACTGCAGGAACTTCAAACCGCCACTAGGAAACAGACTGAGAAAGCAGAGAAAAAGTGTCTCCTGCAACCCGTTCCCTTGGTGCTAGATGAACGAACGTCTCTCCACTTGCTCAGTTCTGAGAGATAGGTGTGTGTGAAAGCCGTCCTTCACCTAGCTTGTTGGGAACACAAAGTTTCTTTTCAGTTGCAAACTCCATTCCATACATATATATGGGGAGGTACTAGCTCCAACTCGGTTTTACAGTGAAAACTGCAGGAACTTCAAACCGCCACTAGGAAACAGACTGAGAAAGCAGAGAAAAAGTGTCTCCTGCAACCCGTTCCCTTGGTGCTAGATGAACGAACGTCTCTCCACTTGCTCAGTTCTGAGAGATAAGTGTGTGTGAAAGCCGTACTTCAACAAGCTTGTAGGGAACACAAAGTTTCTTTTCAGTTGCAAACTCCATTCCATACATATATATGGGGAGTTACCAGCTCCAACTCGGTTTTACAGTAAAAACTGCAGGAACTTCAAACCGGCACTAGGAATCAGACTGAGAAACCAGAGAAAATGTGTCTCCAGCAACCCGTTCCCTTGGTGCTAGATAAACGAAAGTCTCTCAACTTGCTCAGTTCTGAGAGATAAGTGTGTGTGAATGCCGTCCTTCACCTAGATTGTTGGGAACACAAAGTTTCTTTTCAGTTGCAAACTCCGATCCATACATATATATGGGTAGGTACTAGCTCCAACTCGGTTTTACAGTGAAAACTGCAGGAACTTCAAACCGGCACTAGGAAACAGACTGAGAAGCAGAGAAAAGTGTCCCCTGCAACCGGTTCCCTTGGTGATAGATGAATGAACGTCTCTCCATTTGCTAAGTTCTGAGAGATGATTGTGTGTGAAAGCCGTCCTTCACCTAGCTTGTTGGGAACACAAAGTTTCTTTTAAGTTGCAAACTCCATTCCATAAATATATATGGGGTGTTACTAGCTCCAAATCGGTTTTACAGTGAACACTGCAGGAACTTCAAACCGGCACTATGAAACAGACTGAGAAAGCAGAGAAAATGTATCTCCTGCAACCCGTTCCCTTGGTGCTAGATGAACGAACGTCTCTCCACTTGCTCAGTTCTGAGAGATAAGTGTGTGTGAAAGCCGTCCTTCACCTAGCTTGTTGGGAACACAAAGTTTCTTTTCAGTTGCAAACTCCATTCCATACATATATATGTGGAGGTACTAGCTCCAACTCGGTTTTACAGTGAAAACTGCAGGAACTTCCAACCGGCACTAGGAAACAGACTGAGAAAGCAGAGAAAAAGTGTCTCCTGCAACCCGTTCCATTGGTGCTAGATGAACGAACGTCTCTCCACTTGCTCATTTCTGAGAGATAAGTGTGTGTGAAAGCCGTCCTTCAACTAGCTTGTAGGGAACACAAAGTTTCTTTTCAGTTGCAAACTCCATTCCATACATATATATGGGGAGGTAGAAGCTCCAACTCGGTTTTGCAGAGAAAACTGCACGAACTTCAACCTGGCACTTGGAAACAGACTGGGAAGTCAGAGAAACAGTGTTTCCTGCAACCCGTTCCCTTGGTGCTAGATGAACGAACGTCTCTCCACTTGCTCAGTTCTGAGAGATAATTGAGTGTGAAAGCCGTCCTTCACCTAGCTTGTTGGGAACACAAAGTTTCTTTTCAGTTGCAAACTCCATTCCATACATATATATGGGGAAGTACCAGCTCCAACTCAGATTTACAGTGAAAACTGCAGGAACTTCAAACCGGCACTAGGAAACAGACTGAGAAAGCAGAGAAAAGTGTCTCCAGCAACCCGTTCCCTTGGTGCTAGATGAACGAACGTCTCTCAACTTGCTCAGTTCTGAGAGATAAGTGTGTTTGAAAGCCGTCCTTCACCTAGCTTGTTGGGAACACAAAGTTTCTTTTCAGTTGCAATCTCCATTCCATACATATATATGGGGAGTTACTAGCTCCAACTCGGTTTTACAGTGAAAACTGCAGGAACTTCAAAACGGCACTAGGAAACAGACTGAGAAAGCAGAGAAAAAGTGTCTCCTGCAACCCGTTCCCTTGGTGCTAGATGAAAGAACGTCTCTCCACTTGCTCAGTTCTGAGAGATAACTGTGTGTGAAAGCCGTCCTTCACATAGCTTTTTGGGAACACAAAGTTTCTTTTCAGTTGCAAACTCCATTCCATACTTATATATGGGGAGGTACTAGCTCCAACTCGGTTTTACAGTGAAAACTGCAGGAACTTCCAACCGGCACTAGGAAACAGACTGAGAAAGCAGAGAATAAGTGTCTCCTGCAAACCGTTCCCTTGGTGCTAGATGAACGAACGTCTCTCCCCTTGCTCAGTCCTGAGATATAAGTGTGTGTGAATGCCGTCCTTCACATAGATTGTTGGGAACACAAAGTTTCTTTTCAGTTGCAAACTCCGATCCATACATATATATGGGGAGGTACTAGCTCAAACTCGGTTTTACAGTGAAAACTGCAGGAACTTCAAACCGGCACTAGGAAACAGACTGAGAAAGCCGAGAAAAAGTGTTTCCTGCATCCCGTTCCCTTGGTGCTACATGAACGAAAGTCTATCCACTTGCTCAGTTCTGAGAGATAGGTGTGTGTGAAAGCCGTACTTCACCTAGCTTGTTGGGAACACAAAGTTTCTTTTCAGTTGCAAACCCCATTCCATACATATATATGGGGAGGTACTAGCTCCAACTCGGTTTTACAGTGAAAACTGCAGGAACTTCAAACCGGCACTAGGAAACAGACTGAGAAAGCAGAGAAAAAGTGTCTCCTGCAACCCGTTCCCTTGGTGCTAGATGAACGAACGTCTCTCCACTTGCTCAGTTCTGAGAGATAAGTGTGTGTGAAAGCCGTCCTTCAGCTAGCTTGTTGGGAACACAAAGTTTCTTTTCAGTTGAAAACTCCATTCCATACATATATATGGGGAGGTACTAGATCAAACTCGGTTTTACATTGAAAACTGCAGGAACTTCAAACCGTCACTAGGAAAAAGACTGAGAAAGCAGAGAAAAAGTGTCTCCAGCAACCCGTTCCCTTGGTGCTAGATGAACGAACGTCTCTCAACTTGCTCAGTTCTGAGAGATAAGTGTGTGTGAAAGCCGTCCTTCACCTAGCTTGTTGGGAACACAAAGTTTCTTTTCAGTTGCAAACTCCATTCCATACATATATATGGGGAGGTACTAGCTCAAACTCGGTTTTACAGTGAAAACTGCAGGAACTTCAAACCGGCACTAGGAAACAGAATGAGAAAGCCGAGAAAAAGTGTCTCCTGCAACCCGTTCCCTTGGTGCTAGATGAAAGAACGTCTCTCCACTTGCTCAGTTCTGAGAGATAACTGTGTGTGAAAGCCGTCCTTCACATAGCTTGTTGGGAACACAAAGTTACTTTTCAGTTGCAAACTCCATTCCATACTTATACATGGCGAGGTACTAGCTCCAACTCGGTTTTACAGTGAAAACTGCAGGAACTTCAAACCGGCACTAGGAAACAGACTGAGAAAGCAGAGAAAAAGTGTCTCCTGCAAACCGTTCCCTTGGTGCTAGATGAACGAATGTCTCTCCCCTTGCTCAGTTCTGAGAGATAAGTGTGTGTGAATGCCGTCCTTCACCTAGTTTGTTGGGAACACAAAGTTTCTTTTCAGTTGCAAACTCCGATCCCTACATATATATGGGGAGGTACTAGAACCAACTCGGTTTTACAGTGAAAACTGCAGGAACTTCAAACCGGCACTAGGAAACAGACTGAGAAGCAGAGAAAAAGTGTCTCCTGCAACCTGTTCCCTTGGTGCTAGATGAACGAACGTCTCTCCACTTGCTCATTTCTGAGAGATAAGTGTGTGTGAAAGCCGTCCTTCACCTAGCTTGTTGGGAACAGAAAGTTTCTTTTCAGTTGCAAACTCCATTCCATACATATATATGTGGAGTTACCAGCTCCAACTCGGTTTTACAGTAAAAACTGCAGGAACTTCAAACCGGCACTAGGAAACAGACTGAGAAACCAGAGAAAAAGTGTCTCCAGCAACCCGTTCCCTTGGTGCTAGATAAACGAAAGTCTCTCAACTTACTCATTTCTGAGAGATAAGTGTGTGTGAATGCCGTCCTTCACCTAGCTTGTTGGGAACACAAAGTTTCTTTTCAGTTGCAAACTCCATTCCATACATATATATGGGGAGGTACTAGATCAAACTCGGTTTTACAGTGAAAACTGCAGGAACTTCAAACCGGCACTAGGAAACAGACTGAGAAAGCAGAGAAAAAGAGTCTCCTGCAACCCGTTCTCTTGTTTCTAGATGAACGAACGTCTCTCCACTTGCTCAGTTCTGAGAGAAATGTGTGTATGAAAGCCGTTCTTCAACTAGCTTGTTGGGAAAACAAAGTTTCTTTTCAGTTGCAAACTCCATTCCATACATATATATGGGGAGGTACTAGATCAAACTCGGTTTTACAGTAAAAACTGCAGGAAATTCAAACCGCCACTAGGAAACAGACTGAGAAAGCAGAGAAAAAGTGTCTCCTGCAACCCGTTCCCTTGGTGCTAGATGAACGAACGTCTCTCCACTTGCTCAGTTCTGAGAGATAGGTGTGTGTGAAAGCCGTCCTTCACCTAGCTTGTTGGGAACACAAAGTTTCTTTTCAGTTGCAAACTCCATTCCATACATATATATGTGGAGGTACTAGCTCCAACTCGGTTTTACAGTGAAAACTGCAGGAACTTCCAACCGGCACTAGGAAACAGACTGAGAAAGCAGAGAAAATGTGTCTCCTGCAACCCGTTCCATTGGTGCTAGATGAACGAACGTCTCTCCACTTGCTCAGTTCTGAGAGATAAGTGTGTGTGAAAGCCGTACTTCAACAAGCTTGTAGGGAACACAAAGTTTCTTTTCAGTTGCAAACTCCATTTCATACATATATATGGGGAGGTAGAAGTTCCAACTCGGTTTTGCAGAGAAAACTGCACGAACTTCAACCTGGCACTTGGAAACAGACTGGGAAATCAGAGAAACAGTATTTCCTGCAACCCGTTCCCTTGGTGCTAGATGAACGAACGTCTCTCCACTTGCTCAGTTCTGAGAGATAAGTGTGTGTGAAAGCCGTCCTTCACCTAGCTTGTTGGGAACACAAAGTTTCTTTTCAGTTGCAAACTCCATTCCATACATATATATGGGGAGGTACTAGATCAAACTCGGTTTTACAGTGAAAACTGCAGGAACTTCAAACCGGCACTAGGAAACAGACTGAGAAAGCAGAGAAAAAGTGTCTCCAGCAACCCGTTCCCTTGGTGCTAGATGAACGAACGTCTCTCAACTTGCTCAGTTCTGAGAAATAAGTGTGTGTGAAAGCCGTCCTTCACCTAGCTTGTTGGGAACACAAAGTTTCTTTTCAGTTGCAAACTCCATTCCATACATATATATGGGGAGGTACTAGCTCAAACTCGGTTTTACAGTGAAAACTGCAGGAACTTCAAACCGGCACTAGGAAACAAACTGAGAAAGCCGAGAAAAAGTTTCTCCTGCAACCCGTTCCCTTGGTGCTAGATGAAAGAACGTCTCTCCACTTGCTCAGTTCTGAGAGATAACTGTGTGTGAAAGCCGTCCTTCACATAGCTTGTTGGGAACACAAAGTTACTTTTCAGTTGCAAACTCCATTCCATACTTATATATGGGGAGGTACTAGCTCCAATTCGGTTTTACAGTGAAAACTGCAGGAACTTCAAACCGGCACTAGGAAACAGACTCAGAAAGCAGAGAAAAAGTGTCTCCTGCAAACCGTTCCCTTGGTGCTAGATGAACGAACGTCTCTCCCCTTGCTCAGTTCTGAGAGATAAGTGTGTGTGAATGCCGTCCTTCACCTAGATTGTTGGGAACACAAAGTTTCTTTTCAGTTGCAAACTCCGATCCATACATATATATGGGGAGGTACTAGAACCAACTCGGTTTTACAGTGAAAACTGCAGGAACTTCGAACCGGCACTAGGAAACAGACTGAGAAGCAGAGAAAAGTGTCTCCTGCAACCAGTTCCCTTGGTGCTAGATGAACGAACGTCTCTCCACTTGCTCATTTCTGAGAGATAAGTGTGTGTGAAAGCCGTCCTTCACCTAGCTTGTTGGGAACACAAAGTTTCTTTTCAGTTGCAAACCCCATTCCATACATATATATGTGGAGTTACCAGCTCCAACTCGGTTTTACAGTAAAAACTGCAGGAACTTCAAACCGGCACTAGGAAACAGACTGAGAAACCAGAGAAAAAGTGTCTCCAGCAACCCGTTCCCTTGGTGCTAGATAAACGAAAGTCTCTCAACTTGCTCATTTCTGAGAGATAATTGTGTGTGAATGCCGTCCTTCACCTAGCTTGTTGGGAACACAAAGTTTCTTTTCAGTTGCAAACTCCATTCCATACATATATATGGGGAGGTACTAGATCAAACTCGGTTTTACAGTGAAAACTGCAGGAACTTCAAACCGGCACTAGGAAACAGACTGAGAAAGCAGAGAAAAAGAGTCTCCTGCAACCCGTTCTCTTGTTTCTAGATGAACGAACGTCTCTCCACTTGCTCAGTTCTGAGAGAAAAGTGTGTATGAAAGCCGTCCTTCAACTAGCTTGTTGGGAAAACAAAGTTTCTTTTCAGTTGCAAACTCCATTCCATACATATATATGGGGAGGTACTAGATCAAACTCGGTTTTACAGTGAAAACTGCAGGAACTTCAAACCGCCACTAGGAAACAGACTGAGAAAGCAGAGAAAAAGTGTCTCCTGCAACCCGTTCCCTTGGTGCTAGATGAACGAACGTCTCTCCACTTGCTCAGTTCTGAGAGATAGGTGTTTGTGAAAGCCGTCCTTCACCTAGCTTGTTGGGAACACAAAGTTTCTTTTCAGTTGCAAACTCCATTCCATACATATATATGGGGAGGTACTAGCTCCAACTCGGTTTTACAGTGAAAACTGCAGGAACTTCAAACCGCCACTAGGAAACAGACTGAGAAAGCAGAGAAAAAGTGTCTCCTGCAACCCGTTCCCTTGGTGCTAGATGAACGAACGTCTCTCCACTTGCTCAGTTCTGAGAGATAGGTGTGTGTGAAAGCCGTCCTTCACCTAGCTTGTTGGGAACACAAAGTTTCTTTTCAGTTGCAAACTCCATTCCATACATATATATGTGGAGGTACTAGCTCCAACTCGGTTTTACAGTGAAAACTGCAGGAACTTCCAACCGGCACTAGGAAACAGACTGAGAAATCAGAGAAAAAGTGTCTCCTGCAACCCGTTCCATTGGTGCTAGATGAACGAACGTCTCTCCACTTGCTCAGTTCTGAGAGATAAGTGTGTGTGAAAGCCGTACTTCAACAAGCTTGTAGGGAACACAAAGTTTCTTTTCAGTTGCAAACTCCATTCCATACATATATATGGGGAGGTAGAAGCTCCAACTCGGTTTTGCAGAGAAAACTGCACGAACTTCAACCTGGCACTTGGAAACAGACTGGGAAATCAGAGAAACAGTATTTCCTGCAACCCGTTCCCTTGGTGCTAGATGAACGAACGTCTCTCCACTTGCTCAGTTCTGAGAGATAAGTGTGTGTGAAAGCCGTCCTTCACCTAGCTTGTTGGGAACACAAAGTTTCTTTTCAGTTGCAAACTCCATTCCATACATATATATGGGGAGGTACTAGATCAAACTCGGTTTTACAGTGAAAACTGCAGGAACTTCAAACCGGCACTAGGAAACAGACTGAGAAAGCAGAGAAAAAGTGTCTCCAGCAACCCGTTCCCTTGGTGCTAGATGAACGAACGTCTCTCAACTTGCTCAGTTCTGAGAGATAAGTGTGTGTGAAAGCCGTCCTTCACCTAGCTTGTTGGGAACACAAAGTTTCTTTTCAGTTGCAAACTCCATTCCATACATATATATGGGGAGGTACTAGCTCCAACTCGGTTTTACAGTGAAAACTGCAGGAACTTCAAACCGGCACTAGGAAACAAACTGAGAAAGCCGAGAAAAAGTGTCTCCTGCAACCCGTTCCCATGGTGCTAGATGAAAGAACGTCTCTCCACTTGCTCAGTTCTGAGAGATAACTGTGTGTGAAAGCCGTCCTTCACATAGCTTGTTGGGAACACAAAGTTACTTTTCAGTTGCAAACTCCATTCCAACTTATATATGGGGAGGTACTAGCTCCAACTCGGTTTTACAGTGAAAACTGCAGGAACTTCAAACCGGCACTAGGAAACAGACTCAGAAAGCAGAGAAAAAGTGTCTCCTGCAAACCGTTCCCTTGGTGCTAGATGAACGAACGTCTCTCCCCTTGCTCAGTTCTGAGAGATAAGTGTGTGTGAATGCCGTCCTTCACCTAGATTGTTGGGAACACAAAGTTTCTTTTCAGTTGCAAACTCCGATCCATACATATATATGGGGAGGTACAAGAACCAACTCGGTTTTACAGTGAAAACTGCAGGAACTTCAAACCGGCACTAGGAAACAGACTGAGAAGCAGAGAAAAAGTGTCTCCTGCAACCAGTTCCCTTGGTGCTAGATGAACGAACGTCTCTCCACTTGCTCATTTCTGAGAGATAAGTGTGTGTGAAAGCCGTCCTTCACCTAGCTTGTTGGGAACACAAAGTTTCTTTTAAGTTGCAAACTCCATTCCATACATATATATGTGGAGTTACCAGCTCCAACTCGGTTTTACAGTAAAAACTGCAGGAACTTCAAACCGGCACTAGGAAACAGACTGAGAAACCAGAGAAAAAGTGTCTCCAGCATCCCGTTCCCTTGGTGCTAGATAAACGAAAGTCTCTCAACTTGCTCATTTCTGAGAGATAAGTGTGTGTGAATGCCGTCCTTCACCTAGCTTGTTGGGAACACAAAGTTTCTTTTCAGTTGCAAACTCCATTCCATACATATATATGGGGAGGTACTAGATCAAACTCGGTTTTACAGTGAAAACTGCAGGAACTTCAAACCGGCACTAGGAAACAGACTGAGAAAGCAGAGAAAAAGAGTCTCCTGCAACCCGTTCTCTTGTTTCTAGATGAACGAACGTCTCTCCACTTGCTCAGTTCTGAGAGAAAAGTGTGTATGAAAGCCGTCCTTCAACTAGCTTGTTGGGAAAACAAAGTTTCTTTTCAGTTGCAAACTCCATTCCATAAATATATATGGGGAGGTACTAGATCAAACTCGGTTTTACAGTGAAAACTGCAGGAACTTCAAACCGCCACTAGGAAACAGACTGAGAAAGCAGAGAAAAAGTGTCTCCTGCAACCCGTTCCCTTGGTGCTAGATGAACGAACGTCTCTCCACTTGCTCAGTTCTGAGAGATAGGTGTGTGTGAAAGCCGTCCTTCACCTAGCTTGTTGGGAACACAAAGTTTCTTTTCAGTTGCAAACTCCATTCCATACATATATATGGGGAGGTACTAGCTCCAACTCGGTTTTACAGTGAAAACTGCAGGAACTTCAAACCGCCACTAGGAAACAGACTGAGAAAGCAGAGAAAAAGTGTCCCTGCAACCCGTTCCCTTGGTGCTAGATGAACGAACGTCTCTCCACTTGCTCAGTTCTGAGAGATAAGTGTGTGTGAAAGCCGTACTTCAACAAGCTTGTAGGGAACACAAAGTTTCTTTTCAGTTGCAAACTCCATTCCATACATATATATGGGGAGGTAGAAGCTCCAACTCGGTTTTGCAGAGAAAACTGCACGAACTTCAACCTGGCACTTGGAAACAGACTGGGAAATCAGAGAAACAGTGTTTCCTGCAACCCATTCCATTGGTGCTAGATGAACGAACGTCTCTCCACTTGCTCAGTTCTGAGAGATAATTGTGTGTGAAAGCCGTCCTTCACCTAGCTTGTTGGGAACACAAAGTTTCTTTTCAGTTGCAAACTCCATTCCATACATATATATGGGGAGGTAGTAGCTCCAACTCGGTTTTACAGTGAAAACTGCAGGAACTTCAAACCGGCACTAGGAAACAGACTGAGAAACAGAGAAAAAGTGTCTCCTGCAACCCGTTCCCTTGGTGCTAGATGAACGAACGTCTCTCCACTTGCTCAGTTCTGAGAGATAAGTGTGTGTGAAAGCCGTCCTTCACCTACCTTGTTGGGAACACAAAGTTTCTTTTCAGTTGCAAACTCCATTCCATACATATATATGGGGAGTTACCAGCTCCAACTCGGTTTTACAGTAAAAACTGCAGGAACTTCAAACCGGCACTAGGAATCAGACTGAGAAACCAGAGAAAATGTGTCTCCAGCAACCCGTTCCCTTGGTGCTAGATAAACGAAAGTCTCTCAACTTGCTCAGTTCTGAGAGATAAGTGTGTGTGAATGCCGTCCTTCACCTAGATTGTTGGGAACACAAAGTTTCTTTTCAGTTGCAAACTCCGATCCATACATATATATGGGGAGGTACTAGCTCCAACTCGGTTTGACAGTGAAAACTGCAGGAACTTCAAACCGGCACTAGGAAACAGACTGAGAAGCAGAGAAAAGTGTCCCCTGCAACCGGTTCCCTTGGTGATAGATGAATGAACGTCTCTCCACTTGCTAAGTTCTGAGAGATGATTGTGTGTGAAAGCCGTCCTTCACCTAGCTTGTTGGGAACACAAAGTTTCTTTTAAGTTGCAAACTCCATTCCATAAATATATATGGGGTGTTACTAGCTCCAAATCGGTTTTACAGTGAACACTGCAGGAACTTCAAACCGGCACTATGAAACAGACTGAGAAAGCAGAGAAAATGTATCTCCTGCAACCCGTTCCCTTGGTGCTAGATGAACGAACGTCTCTCCACTTGCTCAGTTCTGAGAGATAAGTGTGTGTGAAAGCCGTCCTTCACCTAGCTTGTTGGGAACACAAAGTTTCTTTTCAGTTGCAAACTCCATTCCATACATATATATGTGGAGGTACTAGCTCCAACTCGGTTTTACAGTGAAAACTGCAGGAACTTCCAACCGGCACTAGGAAACAGACTGAGAAAGCAGAGAAAAAGTGTCTCCTGCAACCCGTTCCATTGGTGCTAGATGAACGAACGTCTCTCCACTTGCTCATTTCTGAGAGATAAGTGTGTGTGAAAGCCGTCCTTCAACTAGCTTGTAGGGAACACAAAGTTTCTTTTCAGTTGCAAACTCCATTCCATACATATATATGGGGAGGTAGAAGCTCCAACTCGGTTTTGCAGAGAAAACTGCACGAACTTCAACCTGGCACTTGGAAACAGACTGGGAAATCAGAGAAACAGTGTTTCCTGCAACCCGTTCCCTTGGTGCTAGATGAACGAACGTCTCTCCACTTGCTCAGTTCTGAGAGATAATTGTGTGTGAAAGCCGTCCTTCACCTAGCTTGTTGGGAACACAAAGTTTCTTTTCAGTTGCAAACTCCATTCCATACATATATATGGGGAAGTACCAGCTCCAACTCAGATTTACAGTGAAAACTGCATGAACTTCAAACCGGCACTAGGAAACAGACTGAGAAAGCAGAGAAAAGTGTCTCCAGCAACCCGTTCCCTTGGTGCTAGATGAACGAACGTCTCTCAACTTGCTCAGTTCTGAGAGATAAGTGTGTGTGAAAGCCGTCCTTCACCTAGCTTGTTGGGAACACAAAGTTTCTTTTCAGTTGCAAACTCCATTCCATACATATATATGTGGAGTTACCAGCTCCAACTCGGTTTTACAGTAAAAACTGCAGGAACTTCAAACCGGCACTAGGAAACAGACTGAGAAACCAGAGAAAAAGTGTCTCCAGCATCCCGTTCCCTTGGTGCTAGATAAACGAAAGTCTCTCAACTTGCTCATTTCTGAGAGATAAGTGTGTGTGAATGCCGTCCTTCACCTAGCTTGTTGGGAACACAAAGTTTCTTTTCAGTTGCAAACTCCATTCCATACATATATATGGGGAGGTACTAGATCAAACTCGGTTTTACAGTGAAAACTGCAGGAACTTCAAACCGGCACTAGGAAACAGACTGAGAAAGCAGAGAAAAAGAGTCTCCTGCAACCCGTTCTCTTGTTTCTAGATGAACGAACGTCTCTCCACTTGCTCAGTTCTGAGAGAAAAGTGTGTATGAAAGCCGTCCTTCAACTAGCTTGTTGGGAAAACAAAGTTTCTTTTCAGTTGCAAACTCCATTCCATAAATATATATGGGGAGGTACTAGATCAAACTCGGTTTTACAGTGAAAACTGCAGGAACTTCAAACCGCCACTAGGAAACAGACTGAGAAAGCAGAGAAAAAGTGTCTCCTGCAACCCGTTCCCTTGGTGCTAGATGAACGAACGTCTCTCCACTTGCTCAGTTCTGAGAGATAGGTGTGTGTGAAAGCCGTCCTTCACCTAGCTTGTTGGGAACACAAAGTTTCTTTTCAGTTGCAAACTCCATTCCATACATATATATGGGGAGGTACTAGCTCCAACTCGGTTTTACAGTGAAAACTGCAGGAACTTCAAACCGCCACTAGGAAACAGACTGAGAAAGCAGAGAAAAAGTGTCCCTGCAACCCGTTCCCTTGGTGCTAGATGAACGAACGTCTCTCCACTTGCTCAGTTCTGAGAGATAAGTGTGTGTGAAAGCCGTACTTCAACAAGCTTGTAGGGAACACAAAGTTTCTTTTCAGTTGCAAACTCCATTCCATACATATATATGGGGAGGTAGAAGCTCCAACTCGGTTTTGCAGAGAAAACTGCACGAACTTCAACCTGGCACTTGGAAACAGACTGGGAAATCAGAGAAACAGTGTTTCCTGCAACCCATTCCATTGGTGCTAGATGAACGAACGTCTCTCCACTTGCTCAGTTCTGAGAGATAATTGTGTGTGAAAGCCGTCCTTCACCTAGCTTGTTGGGAACACAAAGTTTCTTTTCAGTTGCAAACTCCATTCCATACATATATATGGGGAGGTACTAGCTCCAACTCGGTTTTACAGTGAAAACTGCAGGAACTTCAAACCGGCACTAGGAAACAGACTGAGAAAGCAGAGAAAAAGTGTCTCCTGCAACCCGTTCCCTTGGTGCTAGATGAACGAACGTCTCTCCACTTGCTCAGTTCTGAGAGATAAGTGTGTGTGAAAGCCGTCCTTCACCTACCTTGTTGGGAACACAAAGTTTCTTTTCAGTTGCAAACTCCATTCCATACATATATATGGGGAGTTACCAGCTCCAACTCGGTTTTACAGTAAAAACTGCAGGAACTTCAAACCGGCACTAGGAATCAGACTGAGAAACCAGAGAAAATGTGTCTCCAGCAACCCGTTCCCTTGGTGCTAGATAAACGAAAGTCTCTCAACTTGCTCAGTTCTGAGAGATAAGTGTGTGTGAATGCCGTCCTTCACCTAGATTGTTGGGAACACAAAGTTTCTTTTCAGTTGCAAACTCCGATCCATACATATATATGGGGAGGTACTAGCTCCAACTCGGTTTGACAGTGAAAACTGCAGGAACTTCAAACCGGCACTAGGAAACAGACTGAGAAGCAGAGAAAAGTGTCCCCTGCAACCGGTTCCCTTGGTGATAGATGAATGAACGTCTCTCCACTTGCTAAGTTCTGAGAGATGATTGTGTGTGAAAGCCGTCCTTCACCTAGCTTGTTGGGAACACAAAGTTTCTTTTAAGTTGCAAACTCCATTCCATAAATATATATGGGGTGTTACTAGCTCCAAATCGGTTTTACAGTGAACACTGCAGGAACTTCAAACCGGCACTATGAAACAGACTGAGAAAGCAGAGAAAATGTATCTCCTGCAACCCGT
Organism: Camelus bactrianus; assembly: GCF_048773025.1. Taxonomy (NCBI): domain Eukaryota; kingdom Metazoa; phylum Chordata; class Mammalia; order Artiodactyla; family Camelidae; genus Camelus; species Camelus bactrianus. Next base: position 134,488,949 of record NC_133539.1, on the reverse strand, counting down.
TCCCTTGGTGCTAGATGAACGAACGTCTCTCCACTTGCTCAGTTCTGAGAGATAAGTGTGTGTGAAAGCCGTCCTTCACCTAGCTTGTTGGGAACACAAAGTTTCTTTTCAGTTGCAAACTCCATTCCATACATATATATGTGGAGGTACTAGCTCCAACTCGGTTTTACAGTGAAAACTGCAGGAACTTCCAACCGGCACTAGGAAACAGACTGAGAAAGCAGAGAAAAAGTGTCTCCTGCAACCCGTTCCATTGGTGCTAGATGAACGAACGTCTCTCCACTTGCTCATTTCTGAGAGATAAGTGTGTGTGAAAGCCGTCCTTCAACTAGCTTGTAGGGAACACAAAGTTTCTTTTCAGTTGCAAACTCCATTCCATACATATATATGGGGAGGTAGAAGCTCCAACTCGGTTTTGCAGAGAAAACTGCACGAACTTCAACCTGGCACTTGGAAACAGACTGGGAAATCAGAGAAACAGTGTTTCCTGCAACCCGTTCCCTTGGTGCTAGATGAACGAACGTCTCTCCACTTGCTCAGTTCTGAGAGATAATTGTGTGTGAAAGCCGTCCTTCACCTAGCTTGTTGGGAACACAAAGTTTCTTTTCAGTTGCAAACTCCATTCCATACATATATATGGGGAAGTACCAGCTCCAACTCAGATTTACAGTGAAAACTGCATGAACTTCAAACCGGCACTAGGAAACAGACTGAGAAAGCAGAGAAAAGTGTCTCCAGCAACCCGTTCCCTTGGTGCTAGATGAACGAACGTCTCTCAACTTGCTCAGTTCTGAGAGATAAGTGTGTGTGAAAGCCGTCCTTCACCTAGCTTGTTGGGAACACAAAGTTTCTTTTCAGTTGCAAACTCCATTCCATACATATATATGGGGAGTTACTAGCTCCAACTCGGTTTTACAGTGAAAACTGCAGGAACTTCAAAACGGCACTAGGAAACAGACTGAGAAAGCAGAGAAAAAGTGTCTCCTGCAACCCGTTCCCTTGGTGCTAGATGAAAGAACGTCTCTCCACTTGCTCAGTTCTGAGAGATAACTGTGTGTGAAAGCCGTCCTTCACATAGCTTTTTGGGAACACAAAGTTTCTTTTCAGTTGCAAACTCCATTCCATACTTATATATGGGGAGGTACTAGCTCCAACTCGGTTTGACAGTGAAAACTGCAGGAACTTCAAACCGGCACTAGGAAACAGACTGAGAAAGCAGAGAAAAAGTGTCTCCTGCAAACCGTTCCCTTGGTGCTAGATGAACGAACGTCTCTCCCCTTGCTCAGTTCTGAGATATAAGTGTGTGTGAATGCCGTCCTTCACATAGATTGTTGGGAACACAAAGTTTCTTTTCAGTTGCAAACTCCGATCCATACATATATATGGGGAGGTACTAGCTCCAACTCGGTTTTACAGTGAAAACTGCAGGAACTTCAAACCGGCACTAGGAAACAGACTGAGAAAGCCGAGAAAAAGTGTTTCCTGCATCCCGTTCCCTTGGTGCTACATGAACGAAAGTCTATCCACTTGCTCAGTTCTGAGAGATAGGTGTGTGTGAAAGCCGTCCTTCACCTAGCTTGTTGGGAACACAAAGTTTCTTTTCAGTTGCAAACTCCATTCCCTACATATATATGGGGAGGTAGAAACTCCAACTCGTTTTTACAGTGAAAACTGCAGGAACTTCAAACCGGCACTAGGAAACAGACTGAGAAAGCAGAGAAAAAGTGTCTCCTGCAACCCGTTCCCTTGGTGCTAGATGAACGAACGTCTCTCCACTTGCTCAGTTCTGAAGATAGGTGTGTGTGAAAGCCGTCCTTCACCTAGCTTGTTGGGAACACAAAATTTCTTTTCAGTTGCAAACTACATTCCATATATATATATGGGGAGGTAGAAGCTCCAACTCGGTTTTACAGTGAAAACTGCAGGAACTTCAAACCGGCACTAGGAAACAGACTGAGAAAGCAGAGAAAAACAGTCTCCTGTAACCCGTTCTCTTTGTTCTAGATGAACGAACGTCTCTTCACTTGCTGAGTTCTGAAAGAAAAGTGTGTGTGAAAGCCGTCCTTCACCTAGCATGTTGGGAACACAAAGTTTCTTTTCAGTTGCAAACTCCATTCCATACATATATATGGGGAGGTACTAGATCAAACTCGGGTTTACAGTGAAAACTGCAGGAACTTCAAACCGGCACTAGGAAACAGACTGAGAAAGCAGAGAAAAAGAGTCTCCTGCAACCCGTTCTCTTGGTTCTAGATGAACGAACGTCTCTCCACTTGCTCAGTTCTGAGAGAGAAGTGTGTATGAAAGCCGTCCTTCAACTAGCTTGTTGGGAAAACAAAGTTTCTTTTCAGTTGCAAACTCCATTCCATACATATATATGGGGAGGTACAAGATCAAACTTGGTTTTACAGTGAAAACTGCAGGAACTTCAAACCGCCACAAGGAAACAGACTGAGAAACAGAGAAAAAGTGTCTCCTGCAACCCGTTCCCTTGGTGCTAGATGAACGAACGTCTCTCCACTTGCTCAGTTCTGAGAGATAGGTGTGTGTGAAAGCCGTCCTTCACCTAGCTTGTTGGGAACACAAAGTTTCTTTTCAGTTGCAAACTCCATTCCATACATATATATGGGGAGGTACTAGCTCCAACTCGGTTTTACAGTGAAAACTGCAGGAACTTCAAACCGGCACTAGGAAACAGACTGAGAAAGCAGAGAAAAAGTGTCTCCTGCAACCCGTTCCCTTGGTGATAGATGAACGAACGTCTCTCCACTTGCTCAGTTCTGAGAGTTAAGTGTGTGTGAAAGCCGCTTTCACCTAGCTTGTTGGGAACACAAAGTTTCTTTTCAGTTGCAAACTCCATTCCATACATATATATGGGGAGGTACAAGCTCCAACTCGGTTTTACAGTGAAAACTGCAGGAACTTCAAACCGGCACTAGGAAACAGACTGAGAAAGCAGAGAATAATTGTCTCCTGCAACCCGTTCCCTTGGTGCTAGATGAATGAACGTCTCTCCACTTGCTCAGTTCTGAGAGATAAGTGTGTGTGAAAGCCGTCCTTCAACTAGCTTGTTGGGAACACAAAGTTTCTTTTCAGTTGCAAACTCCATTCCATACATATATATGGGGAGGTACTAGATCAAACTCGGTTTTGCAGTGAAAACTGCAGGAACTTCAAACCGGCACTAGGAAACAGACTGAGAAAGCAGAGAAAAAGTGGCTCCTGCAAACCGTTCCCTTGGTGCTAGATGAACGAACGTCTCTCCACTTGCTCAGTTCTGAGAGATAGGTGTGTGTGAAAGCCGTCCTTCACCTAGCTTGTTGGGAACACAAAGTTTCTTTTCAGTTGCAAACTCCATTCCATACATATATATGGGGAGGTACTAGATCAAACTCGGTTTTGCAGTGAAAACTGCAGGAACTTCAAACCGGCACTAGGAAACAGACTGAGAAAGCAGAGAAAAAGTGTCTCCTGCAAACCGTTCCCTTGGTGCTAGATGAACGAACGTCTCTCCACTTGCTCAGTTCTGAGAGATAGGTGTGTGTGAAAGACGCCTTCACCTAGCTTGTTGGGAACACAAAGTTTCTTTTCAGTTGCAAACTCCATTCCATACATATATATGGGGAGGTACTAGATCAAACTCGGTTTTGCAGTGAAAACTGCAGGAACTTCAAACCGGCACTAGGAAACAGACTGAGAAAGCAGAGAAAAAGTGTCTCCTGCAAACCGTTCCCTTGGTGCTAGATGAACGAACGTCTCTCCACTTGCTCAGTTCAGAGATAGGTGTGTGTGAAAGCCGTCCTTCACCTAGCTTGTTGGGAACACAAAGTTTCTTTTCAGTTGCAAACTCCATTCCATACATATATATGGGGAGGTACTAGCTCCAACTCCGTTTTACAGTGAAAACTGCAGGAACTTCAAACCGGCACTAGGAAACAGACTGAGAAAGCAGAGAAAAAGTGTCTCCTGTAACCCGTTCCCTTGGTGCTAGATGAACGAACGTCTCCCCACTTGCTCAGTTCTGAGAGATAAGTGTGTGTGAAAGCCGTCCTTCACCTAGCTTGTAGGGAACACAAAGTTTCTTTTCAGTTGCAAACTCCTTTCCATACATATATATGGGGAGGTAGAAGCTCCAACTCGGTTTTGCAGAGAAAACTGCAGGAACTTCAACCCGGCACTTGGAAACAGACTGGGAAAGCAGAGAAACAGTGTTTCCTGCAACCCGTTCCCTTGGAGCTAGATGAACGAACGTCTCTCCTCTTGCTCAGTTCTGAGAGATAAGTGTGTGTGAAAGCCGTCTTTCACCTAGCTTGTTGGGAACACAAAGTTTCTTTTCAGTTGCAAACTCCATTCCATACATATATATGGGGAGGTACTAGCTCCAACTCGGTTTTACAGTGAAAACTGCAGGAAATTCAAACCGGCACTAGGAAACAGACTGAGAAAGCAGAGAAAAATTGTCACCTGCTACCCGTTCCCTTGGTGCTAGATGAACGAACGTCTCTCCACTTGCTCAGTTCTGAGAGATAAGTGTGTGTGAAAGCCGTCCTTCACCTAGCTTGTTGGGAACACAAAGTTTCTTTTCAGTTGCAAACTCCATTCCATACATATATATGGGTAGGTAGAAGCTCCAACTCGGTTTTACAGTGAATACTGCAGGAACTTCAAACCGGCACTAGGAAACAGACTGAGAAAGCAGAGAAAAAGAGTCTCCTGCAACCCGTTCTCTTGGTTCTAGATGAACGAACGTCTGTCCACTTGCTCAGTTCTGAGAGAAAAGTGTGTATGAAAGCCTTCCTTCAACTAGCTTGTTGGGAAAACAAAGTTTCTTTTCAGTTGCAAACTCCATTCCATACATATATATGGGGAGGTACAAGATCAAACTCGGTTTTACAGTGAAAACTGCAGGAACTTCAACCACCACTAGGAAACAGACTGAGAAAGCAGAGAAAAAGTGTCTCCTGCAACCCGTTCCCTTGGTGCTAGATGAACGAACGTCTCTCCACTTGCTCAGTTCTGAGAGATAGGTGTGTGTGAAAGCCGTCCTTCACCTAGCTTGTTGGGAACACAAAGTTTCTTTTCAGTTGCAAACTCCATTCCATACATATATATGTGGAGTTACTAGCTCCAACTCGGTTTTACAGTGAAAACTGCAGGAACTTCAAACCGGCACTAGGAAACAGACTGAGAAAGCAGAGAAAAAGTGTCTCCTGCAACCCGTTCCATTGGTGCTAGATGAACGAACGTCTCTCCACTTGCTCAGTTCTAAGAGATAAGTGTGTGTGAAAGCCGTCCTTCAACTAGCTTGTAGGGAACACAAAGTTTCTTTTCAGTTGCAAACTCCATTCCATACATATATATGGGGAGGTAGAAGCTCCAACTCGGTTTTGCAGAGAAAACTGCACGAACTTCAACCCGGCACTTGGAAACAGACTGGGAAATCAGAGAAACAGTGTTTCCTGCAACCCGTTCCCTTGGTGCTAGATGAACGAACGTCTCTACACTTGCTCAGTTCTGAGAGATAATTGTGTGTGAAAGCCGTCCTTCACCTAGCTTGTTGGGAACACAAAGTTTCTTTTCAGTTGCAAACTCCATTCCATACATATATATGGGGAGGTAGTAGCTCCAACTCGGTTTTACAGTGAAAACTGCAGGAACTTCAAACCGGCACTAGGAAACAGACTGAGAAAGCAGAGAAAAAGTGTCCCCTGCAACCCGTTCCCTTGGTGCTAGATGAACAAACGTCTCTCCACTTGCTCAGTTCTGAGAGATAAGTGTGTGTGAAAGCCATCCTTCACATAGCTTGTTGGGAACACAAAGTTTCTTTTCAGTTGCAAACTCCATTCCATACATATATATGGGGAGTTACCAGCTCCAACTCGGTTTTACAGTAAAAACTGCAGGAACTTCAAACCGGCACTAGGAAACACACTGAGAAAGCAGAGAAAAAGTGTCTCCAGCAACCCGTTCCCTTGGTGCTAGATAAACGAAAGTCTCTCAACTTGCTCAGTTCTGAGAGATAAGTGTGTGTGAATGCCGTCCTTCACCTAGCTTGTTGGGAACACAAAGTTTCTTTTCAGTTGCAAACTCCATTCCATACATATATATGGGGAGGTACTAGCTCCAACTCGGTTTTACAGTGAAAACTGCAGGAACTTCAAACCGGCACTAGGAAACAGACTGAGAAAGCAGAGAAAAAGTGTCTCCTGCAACCCGTTCCCTTGGTGCTAGATGAACGAACGTCTCTCCACTTGCTCAGTTCTGAGAGATAAGTGTGTGTGAATGCCGTCCTTCACCTAGCTTGTTGGGAACACAAAGTTTCTTTTCAGTTTCAAACTCCATTCCATACATATATATGGGGAGGTACTAGATCAAACTCGGTTTTACAGTGAAAACTGCAGGAACTTCAAACCGGCACTAGGAAACAGACTGAGAAAGCAGAGAAAAAGTGTCTCCTGCAACCCGTTCCCTTGGTGCTAGATGAACGAACGTCTCTCCACTTGCTCAGTTCTGAGAGATAAGTGTGTGTGAAAGCCGTCCTTCACCTAGCTTGTTGGGAACACAAAGTTTCTTTTCAGTTGCAAACTCCATTCCATACATATATATGTGGAGGTACTAGCTCCAACTCGGTTTTACAGTGAAAACTGCAGGAACTTCAAACCGGCACTAGGAAACAGACTGAGAAAGCAGAGAAAAAGTGTCTCCTGCAACCCGTTCCCTTGGTGCTAGATGAACGAACGTCTCTCCACTTGCTCAGTTCTGAGAGATAAGTGTGTGTGAAAGCCGTCCTTCAACTTGCTTGTATTGAACACAAAGTTTCTTTTCAGTTGCAAACTCCATTCCATACATATATATGGGGAGTTACCAGCTCCAACTCGGTTTTACAGTAAAAACTGCAGGAACTTGAAACCGGCACTAGGAAACAGACTGAGAAAGCAGAGAAAAAGTGTCTCCAGCAACCCGTTCCCTTGGTGCTAGATAAACGAAAGTCTCTCAACTTGCTCAGTTCTGAGAGATAAGTGTGTGTGAATGCCGTCCTTCACCTAGCTTGTTGGGAACACAAAGTTTCTTTTCAGTTGCAAACTCCATTCCATACATATATATGGGGAGGTACTAGATCAAACTCGGTTTTACAGTGAAAACTGCAGGAACTTAAAACCGGCACTAGGAAACAGACTGAGAAAGCAGAGAAAAAGTGTCTCCTGCAACCCGTTCCCTTGGTGCTAGATGAACGAACGTCTCTCCACTTGCTCAGTTCTGAGAGATAAGTGTGTGTGAAAGCCGTCCTTCACCTAGCTTGTTGGGAACACAAAGTTTCTTTTCAGTTGCAAACTCCATTCCATACATATATATGGGGAGTTACCAGCTCCAACTCGGTTTTACAGTAAAAACTGCAGGAACTTCAAACCGGCACTAGGAAACATACTGAGAAAGCAGAGAAAAAGTGTCTCCAGCAACCCGTTCCCTTGGTGCTAGATAAACGAAAGTCTCTCAACTTGCTCAGTTCTGAGAGATAAGTGTGTGTGAATGACGTCCTTCACCTAGCTTGTTGGGAACACAAAGATTCTTTTCAGTTGCAAACTCCATTCCATACATATATATGGGGAGGTACTAGATCAAACTCGGTTTTACAGTGAAAACTGCAGGAACTTCAAACCGGCACTAGGAAACAGACTGAGAAAGCAGAGAAAAAGTGTCTCCTGCAACCAGTTCCCTTGGTGCTAGATGAACGAACGTCTCTCAACTTGCTCAGTTCTGAGAGATAAGTGTGTGTGAAAGCCGTCCTTCACCTAGCTTGTTGGGAACACAAAGTTTCTTTTCAGTTGCAAACTCCATTCCATACATATATATGTGGAGGTACTAGCTCCAACTCGGTTTTACAGTGAAAACTGCAGGAACTTCAAACCGGCACTAGGAAACAGACTGAGAAAGCAGAGAAAAAGTGTCTCCTGCAACCCGTTCCATTGGTGCTAGATGAACGAACGTCTCTCCACTTGCTCAGTTCTGAGAGGTAAGTGTGTGTGAAAGCCGTCCTTCAACTAGCTTGTAGGGAACACAAAGTTTCTTTTCAGTTGCAAACTCCATTCCATACATATATATGGGGAGGTAGAAGCTCCAACTCGGTTTTGCAGAGAAAACTGCACGAAATTCAACCCGGCACTTGGAAACAGCCTGGGAAATCAGAGAAACAGTGTTTCCTGCAAACCGTTCCCTTGGTGCTAGATGAACGAACGTCTCTCCACTTGCTCAGTTCTGAGAGATAATTGTGTGTGAAAGCCGTCCTTCACCTAGCTTGTTGGGAACACAAAGTTTCTTTTCAGTTGCAAACTCCATTCCATACATATATATGGGGAGGTACTAGCTCCAACTCGGTTTTACAGTGAAAACTGCAGGAACTTCAAACCGGCACTAGGAAACAGACTGAGAAAGCAGAGAAAAAGTGTCTCCTGCAACCCGTTCCCTTGGTGCTAGATGAACGAACGTCTCTCCACTTGCTCAGTTCTGAGAGATAAGTGTGTGTGAAAGCCGTCCTTCACCTAGCTTGTTGGGAACACAAAGTTTCTTTTCAGTTGCAAACTCCATTCCATACATATAAATGGGGAGTTACCAGCTCCAACTCGGTTTTACAGTAAAAACTGCAGGAACTTCAAACCGGCACTAGGAAACAGACTGAGAAACCAGAGAAAAAGTGTCTCCAGCAACCCGTTCCCTTGGTGCTAGATAAACGAAAGTCTCTCAACTTGCTCAGTTCTGAGAGATAAGTGTGTGTGAATGCCGTCCTTCACCTAGATTGTTGGGAACACAAAGTTTCTTTTCAGTTGCAAACTCCGATCCATACATATATATGGGGAGGTACTAGCTCCAACTCGGTTTTACAGTGAAAACTGCAGGAACTTCAAACCGGCACTAGGAAACAGACTGAGAAGCAGAGAAAAAGTGTCCCCTGCAACCGGTTCCCTTGGTTATAGATGAATGAACGTCTCTCCACTTGCTCAGTTCTGAAGATAGGTGTGTGTGAAAGCCGTCCTTCACCTAGCTTGTTGGGAACACAAAATTTCTTTTCAGTTGCAAACTACATTCCATATATATATATGGGGAGGTAGAAGCTCCAACTCGGTTTTACAGTGAAAACTGCAGGAACTTCAAACCGGCACTAGGAAACAGACTGAGAAAGCAGAGAAAAACAGTCTCCTGTAACCCGTTCTCTTTGTTCTAGATGAACGAACGTCTCTTCACTTGCTGAGTTCTGAAAGAAAAGTGTGTGTGAAAGCCGTCCTTCACCTAGCTTGTTGGGAACACAAAGTTTCTTTTCAGTTGCAAACTCCATTCCATACATATATATGGGGAGGTACTAGATCAAACTCGGGTTTACAGTGAAAACTGCAGGAACTTCAAACCGGCACTAGGAAACAGACTGAGAAAGCAGAGAAAAAGAGTATCCTGCAACCCGTTCTCTTGGTTCTAGATGAACGAACGTCTCTCCACTTGCTCAGTTCTGAGAGAGAAGTGTGTATGAAAGCCGTCCTTCAACTAGCTTGTTGGGAAAACAAAGTTTCTTTTCAGTTGCAAACTCCATTCCATACATATATATGGGGAGGTACAAGATCAAACTTGGTTTTACAGTGAAAACTGCAGGAACTTCAAACCGCCACAAGGAAACAGACTGAGAAACAGAGAAAAAGTGTCTCCTGCAACCCGTTCCGTTGGTGCTAGATGAACGAACGTCTCTCCACTTGCTCAGTTCTGAGAGATAGGTGTGTGTGAAAGCCGTCCTTCACCTAGCTTGTTGGGAACACAAAGTTTCTTTTCAGTTGCAAACTCCATTCCATACATATATATGGGGAGGTACTAGCTCCAACTCGGTTTTACAGTGAAAACTGCAGGAACTTCAAACAGGCACTAGGAAACAGACTGAGAAAGCAGAGAAAAAGTGTCTCCTGCAACCCGTTCCCTTGGTGATAGATGAACGAACGTCTCTCCACTTGCTCAGTTCTGAGAGTTAAGTGTGTGTGAAAGCCGCTTTCACCTAGCTTGTTGGGAACACAAAGTTTCTTTTCAGTTGCAAACTCCATTCCATACATATATATGGGGAGGTACTAGCTCCAACTCGGTTTTACAGTGAGAACTGCAGGAACTTCAAACCGGCACTAGGAAACAGACTGAGAAAGCAGAGAATAATTGTCTCCTGCAACCCGTTCCCTTGGTGCTAGATGAATGAACGTCTCTCCACTTGCTCAGTTCTGAGAGATAAGTGTGTGTGAAAGCCGTCCTTCAACTAGCTTGTTGGGAACACAAAGTTTCTTTTCAGTTGCAAACTCCATTCCATACATATATATGGGGAGGTACTAGATCAAACTCGGTTTTGCAGTGAAAACTGCAGGAACTTCAAACCGGCACTAGGAAACAGACTGAGAAAGCAGAGAAAAAGTGGCTCCTGCAAACCGTTCCCTTGGTGCTAGATGAACGAACGTCTCTCCACTTGCTCAGTTCTGAGAGATAGGTGTGTGTGAAAGCCATCCTTCACCTAGCTTGTTGGGAACACAAAGTTTCTTTTCAGTTGCAAACTCCATTCCATACATATATATGGGGAGGTACTAGATCAAACTCGGTTTTGCAGTGAAAACTGCAGGAACTTCAAACCGGCACTAGGAAACAGACTGAGAAAGCAGAGAAAAAGTGTCTCCTGCAAACCGTTCCCTTGGTGCTAGATGAACGAACGTCTCTCCACTTGCTCAGTTCTGAGAGATAGGTGTGTGTGAAAGACGTCCTTCACCTAGCTTGTTGGGAACACAAAGTTTCTTTTCAGTTGCAAACTCCATTCCATACATATATATGGGGAGGTACTAGATCAAACTCGGTTTTGCAGTGAAAACTGCAGGAACTTCAAACCTGCACTAGGAAACAGACTGAGAAAGCAGAGAAAAAGTGTCTCCTGTAACCCGTTCCCTTGGTGCTAGATGAACGAACGTCTCCCCACTTGCTCAGTTCTGAGAGATAAGTGTGTGTGAAAGCCGTCCTTCACCTAGCTTGTAGGGAACACAAAGTTTCTTTTCAGTTGCAAACTCCTTTCCATACATATATATGGGGAGGTAGAAGCTCCAACTCGGTTTTGCAGAGAAAACTGCAGGAACTTCAACCCGGCACTTGGAAACAGACTGGGAAAGCAGAGAAACAGTGTTTCCTGCAACCCGTTCCCTTGGAGCTAGATGAACGAACGTCTCTCCACTTGCTCAGTTCTGAGAGATAAGTGTGTGTGAAAGCCGTCTTTCACCTAGCTTGTTGGGAACACAAAGTTTCTTTTCAGTTGCAAACTCCATTCCATACATATATATGGGGAGGTACTAGCTCCAACTCGGTTTTACAGTGAAAACTGCAGGAAATTCAAACCGGCACTAGGAAACAGACTGAGAAAGCAGAGAAAAATTGTCACCTGCTACCCGTTCCCTTGGTGCTAGATGAACGAACGTCTCTCCACTTGCTCAGTTCTGAGAGATAAGTGTGTGTGAAAGCCGTCCTTCACCTAGCTTGTTGGGAACACAAAGTTTCTTTTCAGTTGCAAACTCCATTCCATACATATATATGGGGAGGTACAAGATCAAACTCCGTTTTACAGTGAAAACTGCAGGAACTTCAAACCACCACTAGGAAACAGACTGAGAAAGCAGAGAAAAAGTGTCTCCTGCAACCCGTTCCCTTGGTGCTAGATGAACGAACGTCTCTCCACTTGCTCAGTTCTGAGAGATAGGTGTGTGTGAAAGCCGTCCTTCACCTAGCTTGTTGGGAACACAAAGTTTCTTTTCAGTTGCAAACTCCATTCCATACATATATATGTGGAGGTACTAGCTCCAACTCGGTTTTACAGTGAAAACTGCAGGAACTTCAAACCGGCACTAGGAAACAGACTGAGAAAGCAGAGAAAAAGTGTCTCCTGCAACCCGTTCCATTGGTGCTAGATGAACGAACGTCTCTCCACTTGCTCAGTTCTGAGAGATAAGTGTGTGTGAAAGCCGTCCTTCAAATAGCTTGTAGGGAACACAAAGTTTCTTTTCAGTTGCAAACTCCATTCCATACATATATATGGGGAGGTAGAAGCTCCAACTCGGTTTTGCAGAGAAAACTGCACGAAATTCAACCCGGCACTTGGAAACAGACTGGGAAATCAGAGAAACAGTGTTTCCTGCAACCCGTTCCGTTGGTGCTAGATGAACGAACGTCTCTCCACTTGCTCAGTTCTGAGAGATAATTGTGTGTGAAAGCCGTCCTTCACCTATCTTGTTGGGAACACAAAGTTTCTTTTCAGTTGCAAACTCCATTCCATACATATATATGGGGAGGTACTAGCTCCAACTCGGTTTTACAGTGAAAACTGCAGGAACTTCAAACCGGCACTAGGAAACAGACTGAGAAAGCAGAGAAAAAGTGTCCCCTGCAACCCGTTCCCTTGGTGCTAGATGAACGAACGTCTCTCCACTTGCTCAGTTCTGAGAGATAAGTGTGTGTGAAAGCCGTCCTTCACCTAGCTTGTTGGGAACACAAAGTTTCTTTTCAGTTGCAAACTCCATTCCATACATATATATGGGGAGTTACCAGCTCCAACTCGGTTTTACAGTAAAAACTGCAGGAATTTCAAACCGGCACTAGGAAACAGACTGAGAAAGCAGAGAAAAAGTGTCTCCAGCAACCCGTTCCCTTGGTGCTAGATAAACGAAAGTCTCTCAACTTGCTCAGTTCTGAGAGATAAGTGTGTGTGAATGCCGTCCTTCACCTAGCTTGTTGGGAACACAAAGTTTCTTTTCAGTTGCAAACTCCATTCCATACATATATATGGGGAGGTACTAGCTCCAACTCGGTTTTACAGTGAAAACTGCAGGAACTTCAAACCGGCACTAGGAAACAGACTGAGAAAGCAGAGAAAAAGTGTCTCCTGCAACCCGTTCCCTTGGTGCTAGATGAACGAACGTCTCTCCACTTGCTCAGTTCTGAGAGATAAGTGTGTGTGAATGCCGTCCTTCACCTAGCTTGTTGGGAACACAAAGTTTCTTTTCAGTTTCAAACTCCATTCCATACATATATATGGGGAGGTACTAGATCAAACTCGGTTTTACAGTGAAAACTGCAGGAACTTCAAACCGGCACTAGGAAACAGACTGAGAAAGCAGAGAAAAAGTGTCTCCTGCAACCCGTTCCCTTGGTGCTAGATGAACGAACGTCTCTCCACTTGCTCAGTTCTGAGAGATAAGTGTGTGTGAAAGCCGTCCTTCACCTAGCTTGTTGGGAACACAAAGTTTCTTTTCAGTTGCAAACTCCATTCCATACATATATATGTGGAGGTACTAGCTCCAACTCGGTTTTACAGTGAAAACTGCAGGAACTTCAAACCGGCACTAGGAAACAGACTGAGAAAGCAGAGAAAAAGTGTCTCCTGCAACCCGTTCCCTTGGTGCTAGATGAACGAACGTCTCTCCACTTGCTCAGTTCTGAGAGATAAGTGTGTGTGAAAGCCGTCCTTCAACTTGCTTGTAGGGAACACAAAGTTTCTTTTCAGTTGCAAACTCCATTCCATACATATATATGGGGAGTTACCAGCTCCAACTCGGTTTTACAGTAAAAACTGCAGGAACTTCAAACCGGCACTAGGAAACAGACTGAGAAAGCAGAGAAAAAGTGTCTCCAGTAACCGGTTCCCTTGGTGCTAGATAAACGAAAGTCTCTCAACTTGCTCAGTTCTGAGAGATAAGTGTGTGTGAATGCCGTCCTTCACCTAGCTTGTTGGGAACACAAAGTTTCTTTTCAGTTGCAAACTCCATTCCATACATATATATGGGGAGGTACTAGATCAAACTCGGTTTTACAGTGAAAACTGCAGGAACTTAAAACCGGCACTAGGAAACAGACTGAGAAAGCAGAGAAAAAGTGTCTCCTGCAACCCGTTCCCTTGGTGCTAGATGAACGAACGTCTCTCCACTTGCTCAGTTCTGAGAGATAAGTGTGTGTGAAAGCCGTCCTTCACCTAGCTTGTTGGGAACACAAAGTTTCTTTTCAGTTGCAAACTCCATTCCATACATATATATGGGGAGTTACCAGCTCCAACTCGGTTTTACAGTAAAAACTGCAGGAACTTCAAACCGGCACTAGGAAACAGACTGAGAAAGCAGAGAAAAAGTGTCTCCAGCAACCCGTTCCCTTGGTGCTAGATAAACGAAAGTCTCTCAACTTGCTCAGTTCTGAGAGATAAGTGTGTGTGAATGACGTCCTTCACCTAGCTTGTTGGGAACACAAAGTTTCTTTTCAGGTGCAAACTCCATTCCATACATATATATGGGGAGGTACTAGATCAAACTCGGTTTTACAGTGAAAACTGCAGGAACTTCAAACCGGCACTAGGAAACAGACTGAGAAAACAGAGAAAAAGTGTCTCCTGCAAACAGTTCCCTTGGTGCTAGATGAACGAACGTCTCTCAACTTGCTCAGTTCTGAGAGATAAGTGTGTGTGAAAGCCGTCCTTCACCTAGCTTGTTGGGAACACAAAGTTTCTTTTCAGTTGCAAACTCCATTCCATACATATATATGTGGAGGTACTAGCTCCAACTCGGTTTTACAGTGAAAACTGCAGGAACTTCAAACCGGCACTAGGAAACAGACTGAGAAAGCAGAGAAAAAGTGTCTCCTGCAACCCGTTCCATTGGTGCTAGATGAACGAACGTCTCTCCACTTGCTCAGTTCTGAGAGATAAGTGTGTGTCAAAGCCGTCCTTCAACTAGCTTGTAGGGAACACAAAGTTTCTTTTCAGTTGCAAACTCCATTCCATACATATATATGGGGAGGTAGAAGCTCCAACTCGGTTTTGCAGAGAAAACTGCACGAACTTCAACCCGGCACTTGGAAACAGCCTGGGAAATCAGAGAAACAGTGTTTCCTGCAAACCGTTCCCTTGGTGCTAGATGAACGAACGTCTCTCCACTTGCTCAGTTCTGAGAGATAATTGTGTTTGAAAGCCGTCCTTCACCTAGCTTGTTGGGAACACAAAGTTTCTTTTCAGTTGCAAACTCCATTCCATACATATATATGGGGAGGTACTAGCTCCAACTCGGTTTTACAGTGAAAACTGCAGGAACTTCAAACCGGCACTAGGAAACAGACTGAGAAAGCAGAGAAAAAGTGTCTCCTGCAACCCGTTCCCTTGGTGCTAGATGAACGAACGTCTCTCCACTTGCTCAGTTCTGAGAGATAAGTGTGTGTGAAAGCCGTCCTTCACCTAGCTTGTTGGGAACACAAAGATTCTTTTCAGTTGCAAACTCCATTCCATACATATAAATGGGGAGTTACCAGCTCCAACTCGGTTTTACAGTAAAAACTGCAGGAACTTCAAACCGGCACTAGGAAACAGACTGAGAAACCAGAGAAAAAGTGTCTCCAGCAACCCGTTCCCTTGGTGCTAGATAAACGAAAGTCTCTCAACTTGCTCAGTTCTGAGAGATAAGTGTGTGTGAATGCCGTCCTTCACCTAGATTGTTGGGAACACAAAGTTTCTTTTCAGTTGCAAACTCCGATCCATACATATATATGGGGAGGTACTAGCTCCAACTCGGTTTTACAGTGAAAACTGCAGGAACTTCAAACCGGCACTAGGAAACAGACTGAGAAGCAGAGAAAAAGTGTCCCCTGCAACCGGTTCCCTTGGTTATAGATGAATGAACGTCTCTCCACTTGCTAAGTTCTGAGAGATGATTGTGTGTGAAAGCCGTCCTTCACCTAGCTTGTTGGGAACACAAAGTTTCTTTTAAGTTGCAAACTCCATTCCATACATATATATGGGGAGGTACTAGCTCAAACTCGGTTTTACAGTGAACACTGCAGGAACTTCAAACCGGCACTAGGAAACAGACTGAGAAAGCAGAGAAAATGTATCTCCTGCAACCCGTTCCGTTGGTGCTAGATGAACGAACGTCTCTCCACTTGCTCAGTTCTGAGAGATAAGTGTGTGTGAAAGCCGTCCTTCACCGAGCTTGTTGGGAACACAAAGTTTCTTTCCAGTTGCAAACTCCATTCCATACATATATATGGGGAGGTAAAAGCTCCAACTCGGTTTTACAGTGAAAACTGCAGGAACTTCAAACCGGCACTAGGAAACAGACTGAGAAAGCAGAGAAAAAGTGTCTCCTGCAACCCGTTCCCTTGGTGCTAGATGAACGAACGTCTCTCCACTTGCTCAGTTCTGAGAGATAAGTGTGTGTGAAAGCCGTCCTTCACCTAGCTTGTTGGGAACACAAAGTTTCTTTTCAGTTGCAAACTCCATTCCATACATATATATGGGGAGGTACTAGCTCCAACTCGGTTTTACAGTGAAAACTGCAGGAACTTCAAACCGGCACTAGGAAACAGACTGAGAAAGCAGAGAAGAAGTGTCTCCTGCAACCCGTTCCCTTGATGCTAGATGAACGAACGTCTCTCCACTTGCTCAGTTCTGAGAGATAAGTGTGTGTGAAAGCCGTCCTTCACCTACCTTGTTGGGAACACAAAGTTTCTTTTCAGTTGCAAACTCCATTCCATACATATAAATGGGGAGTTACCAGCTCCAACTCGGTTTTACAGTAAAAACTGCAGGAACTTCAAACCGGCACTAGGAAACAGACTGAGAAACCAGAGAAAAAGTGCCTCCAGCAACCCGTTCCCTTGGTGCTAGATAAACGAAAGTCTCTCAACTTGCTCATTTCTGAGAGATAAGTGTGTGTGAATGCCGTCCTTCACCTAGATTGTTGGGAACACAAAGTTTCTTTTCAGTTGCAAACTCCGATCCATACATATATATGGGGAGGTACAAGCTCCAACTCGGTTTTACAGTGAAAACTGCAGGAACTTCAAACCGGCACTAGGAAACAGACTGAGAAGCAGAGAAAAAGTGTCCCCTGCAACCGGTTCCCTTGGTTATAGATGAATGAACGTCTCTCCACTTGCTAAGTTCTGAGAGATGATTGTGTGTGAAAGCCGTCCTTCACCTAGCTTGTTGGGAACACAAAGTTTCTTTTAAGTTGCAAACTCCATTCCATACATATATATGGGGAGGTACTAGCTCAAACTCGGTTTTACAGTGAACACTGCAGGAACTTCAAACCGGCACTAGGAAACAGACTGAGAAAGCAGAGAAAATGTATCTCCTGCAACCCGTTCCGTTGGTGCTAGATGAACGAACGTCTCTCCACTTGCTCAGTTCTGAGAGATAAGTGTGTGTGAAAGCCGTCCTTCACCGAGCTTGTTGGGAACACAAAGTTTCTTTTCAGTTGCAAACTCCATTCCATACATATATATGGGGAGGTACAAGCTCCAACTCGGTTTTACAGTGAAAACTGCAGGAACTTCAAACCGGCACTAGGAAACAGACTGAGAAAGCAGAGAAAAAGTGTCTCCTGCAACCCGTTCCCTTGGTGCTAGATGAACGAACGTCTCTCCACTTGCTCAGTTCTGAGAGATAAGTGTGTGTGAAAGCCGTCCTTCACCTAGCTTGTTGGGAACACAAAGTTTCTTTTCAGTTGCAAACTCCATTCCATACATATATATGGGGAGGTACTAGCTCCAACTCGGT
This sequence comes from Camelus bactrianus, assembly GCF_048773025.1. Lineage (NCBI taxonomy): Eukaryota > Metazoa > Chordata > Mammalia > Artiodactyla > Camelidae > Camelus > Camelus bactrianus. The sequence goes on along the minus strand of NC_133539.1, from coordinate 134,471,368 downwards.
TTTACAGTGAAAACTGCAGGAACTTCAAACCGGCACTACGAAACAGACTGAGAAAGCAGAGAAATAGTATCTCCTGCATCCCGTTCCCTTGGTGCTAGATGAACGAACGTCTCGCCACTTGCTCAGTTTCGAGAGATTAGTGTGTGTGAAAGCCGTCCTTCACCTAGCTTGTTGGGAACACAGAGTTTCTTTTGAGTTGCAAACTCCATTCCATACATATATATGGGGAGGTACTAGCTCCAACTCGGTTTTACAGTGAAAACTGCAGGAACTTCAAACCGACACTAGGAAACAGACTGAGAAAGCAGAGAAAAAGTGTCTCCTGCAAACCGTTCCCTTGGTGCTAGATGAACGAACGTCTCTCCACTTGCTCAGTTCTGAGAGATAAGTGTGTGTGAAATTCGTCCTTCAACTAGCTTGTAGGGAACACAAAGTTTCTTTTCAGTTGCAAACTCCATTCCATACATATATATGGGGAGGTAGAAGCTCCCACTCGGTTTTGCAGAGAAAACTGCACGAACTTCAACCCGGCACTTGGAAACAGACTGGGAAATCAGAGAAACAGTGTTTCCTGCAAACCGTTCCCTTGGTGCTAGATGAACGAACGTCTCTCCACTTGCTCAGTTCTGAGAGATAATTGTGTGTGAAAGCCGTCCTTCACCTAGCTTGTTGGGAACACAAAGTTTCTTTTCAGTTGCAAACTCCATTCCATACATATATATGGGGAGGTACTAGCTCCAACTCGGTTTTACAGTGAAAACTGCAGGAACTTCAAACCGGCACTAGGAAACAGACTGAGAAAGCAGAGAAAAAGTGTCTCCTGCAACCCGTTCCCTTGGTGCTAGATGAACGAACGTCTCTCCACTTGCTCAGTTCTGAGAGATAAGTGTGTGTGAAAGCCGTCCTTCACCTAGCTTGTTGGGAACACAAAGTTTCTTTTCAGTTGCAAACTCCATTCCATACATATATATGGGGAGGTACTAGCTCCAACACGGTTTTACAGTGAAAACTGCAGGAACTTCAAACCGGCACTAGGAAACAGAGTGAGAAAGCAGAGAAATAGTATCTCCTGCATCCCGTTCCCTTGGTGCTAGATGAACGAACGTCTCGCCACTTGCTCAGTTCCGAGAGATTAGTGTGTGTGAAAGCCGTCCTTCACCTAGCTTGTTGGGAACACAAAGTTTCTTTTCAGTTGCAAACTCCATTCCATACATATATATGGGGAGGTACTAGCTCCAACTCGGTTTTACAGTGAAAACTGCAGGAACTTCAAACCGGCACTAGGAAACAGACTGAGAAAGCAGAGAAAAGTGTCTCCTGAGAACCGTTCCCTTGGTGCTAGATGAACGAACGTCTCTCCACTTGCTCAGTTCTGAGAGATAAGTGTGTGTGAAAGCCGTCCTTCACCTAGCTTGTTGGGAACACAAAGTTTCTTTTCAGTTGCAAACTCCATTCCATACATATATATGGGGAGTTACCATCTCCAACTCGGTTTTACAGTAAAAACTGCAGGAACTTCAAACCGGCACAAGGAAACAGACTGAGAATCCAGAGAAAAAGTTTCTCCATCAACCCGTTCCCTTGGTGCTAGATAAACGAAAGTCTCTCAACTTGCTCAGTTCTGAGAGATAAGTGTGTGTGAATGCCGTCCTTCACCTAGATTGTTGGGAACACAAAGTTTCTTTTCAGTTGCAAACTCCGATCCATACATATATATGGGGAGGTACTAGCTCCAACTCGGTTTTACAGTGAAAACTGCAAGAACTTCAAACCGGCACTAGGAAACAGACTGAGAAGCAGAGAAAAAGTGTCCCCTGCAACCGGTTCCCTTGGTTATAGATGAATGAACGTCTCTCCACTTGCTAAGTTCTGAGAGATGATTGTGTGTGAAAGCCGTCCTTCACCTAGCTTGTTGGGAACACAAAGTTTCTTTTAAGTTGCAAACTCCATTCCATACATATATATGGGGTGTTACTAGCTCCAAATCGGTTTTACAGTGAACACTGCAGGAACTTCAAACCGGCACTAGGAAACAGACTGAGAAAGCAGAGAAAATGTATCTCCTGCAACCCGTTCCGTTGGTGCTAGATGAACGAACGTCTCTCCACTTGCTCAGTTCTGAGAGATACGTGTGTGTGAAAGCCGTCCTTCACCGAACTTGTTGGGAACACAAAGTTTCTTTTCAGTTGCAAACTCCATTCCATACATATATATGGGGAGGTACAAGCTCCAACTCGGTTTTACAGTGAAATCTGCAGGAACTTCAAACAGGCACAAGGAAACAGACTGAAAAAGCAGAGAAAAAGTGTCTCCTGCAACCCGTTCCCTTGGTGCTAGATGAACGAACGTCTCTCCACTTGCTCAGTTCTGAGAGATAAGTGTGTGTGAATGCCGTCCTTCACCTAGCTTGTTGGGAACACAAAGTTTCTTTTCAGTTGCAAACTCCATTCCATACATATATATGGGGAGGTACTAGTTCCAACTCGGTTTTACAGTGAAAACTGCAGGAACTTCAAACCGGCACTAGGAAACAGACTGAGAAAGCAGAGAAAAAGTGTCTCCTGCAACCCGTTCCCTTGGTGCTAGATGAACGAACGTCTCTCCACTTGCTCAGTTCCGAGAGATAAGTGTGTGTGAAAGCCGTCCTTCACCTAGCTTGTTGGGAACACAAAGTTTCTTTTCAGTTGCAAACTCCATTCCATACATATATATGTGGAGGTACTAGCTCCAACTCGGTTTTACAGTGAAAACTGCAGGAACTTCAAACCGGCACTAGGAAACAGACTGAGAAAGCAGAGAAAAAGTGTCTCCTGCAACCCGTTCCCTTGGTGCTAGATGAACGAACGTCTCTCCACTTGCTCAGTTCTGAGAGATAAGTGTGTGTGAAAGCCGTCCTTCAACTAGCTTGTAGGGAACACAAAGATTCTTTTCAGTTGCAAACTCCATTCCATACATATATATGGGGAGTTACCAGCTCCAACTCGGGTTTACAGTAAAAACTGCAGGAACTTCAAACCGGCACTAGGAAACAGACTGAGAAAGCAGAGAAAAAGTGTCTCCAGCAACCCGTTCCCTTGGTGCTAGATAAACGAAAGTCTCTCAACTTGCTCAGTTCTGAGAGATAATTGTGTGTGAATGCCGTCCTTCACCTAGCTTGTTGGGAACACAAAGTTTCTTTTCAGTTGCAAACTCCATTCCATACATATATATGGGGAGGTACTAGATCAAACTCGGTTTTACAGTGAAAACTGCAGGAACTTAAAACCGGCACTAGGAAACAGACTGAGAAAGCAGAGAAAAAGTGTCTCCTGCAACCCGTTCCCTTGGTGCTAGATGAACGAACGTCTCTCCACTTGCTCAGTTCTGAGAGATAAGTGTGTGTGAAAGCCGTCCTTCACCTAGCTTGTTGGGAACACAAAGTTTCTTTTCAGTTGCAAACTCCATTCCATACATATATATGGGGAGTTACCAGCTCCAACTCGGTTTTACAGTAAAAACTGCAGGAACTTCAAACCGGCACTAGGAAACAGACTGAGAAAGCAGAGAAAAAGTGTCTCCAGCAACCCGTTCCCTTGGTGCTAGATAAACGAAAGTCTCTCAACTTGCTCAGTTCTGAGAGATAAGTGTGTGTGAATGCCGTCCTTCACCTAGCTTGTTGGGAACACAAAGTTTCTTTTCAGTTGCAAACTCCATTCCATACATATATATGGGGAGGTACTAGATCAAACTCGGTTTTACAGTGAAAACTGCAGGAACTTCAAACCGGCACTAGGAAACAGACTGAGAAAGCAGAGAAAAGTGTCTCCTGCAACCCGTTCCCTTGGTGCTAGATGAACGAACGTCTCTCCACTTGCTCAGTTCTGAGAGATAAGTGTGTGTGAATGCCGTCCTTCACCTAGCTTGTTGGGAACACAAAGTTTCTTTTCAGTTGCAAACTCCATTCCATACATATATATGGGGAGGTACTAGATCAAACTCGGTTTTACAGTGAAAACTGCAGGAACTTCAAACCGGCACTAGGAAACAGACTGAGAAAGCAGAGAAAAAGTGTCTCCTGCAACCCGTTCCCTTGGTGCTAGATGAACGAACGTCTCTCCACTTGCTCAGTTCTGAGAGATAAGTGTGTGTGAAAGCCGTCCTTCACCTAGCTTGTTGGGAACACAAAGTTTCTTTTCAGTTGCAAACTCCATTCCATACATATATATGTGGAGGTACTAGCTCCAACTCGGTTTTACAGTGAAAACTGCAGGAACTTCAAACCGGCACTAGGAAACAGACTGAGAAAGCAGAGAAAAAGTGTCTCCTGCAACCCGTTCCCTTGGTGCTAGATGAACAAACGTCTCTCCACTTGCTCAGTTCTGAGAGATAAGTGTGTGTGAAAGCCGTCCTTCAACTAGCTTGTAGGGAACACAAAGTTTCTTTTCAGTTGCAAACTCCATTCCATACATATATATGGGGAGTTACCAGCTCCAACTCGGTTTTACAGTAAAAACTGCAGGAACTTCAAACCGGCACTAGGAAACAGACTGAGAAAGCAGAGAAAAAGTGTCTCCAGCAACCCGTTCCCTTGGTGCTAGATAAACGAAAGTCTCTCAACTTGCTCAGTTCTGAGAGATAAGTGTGTGTGAATGCCGTCCTTCACCTAGCTTGTTGGGAACACAAAGTTTCTTTTCAGTTGCAAACTCCATTCCAAACATATATATGGGGAGGTACTAGATCAAACTCGGTTTTACAGTGAAAACTGCAGGAACTTCAAACCGGCACTAGGAAACAGACTGAGAAAGCAGAGAAAAAGTGTCTCCTGCAACCCGTTCCCTTGGTGCTAGATGAACGAACGTCTCTCCACTTGCTCAGTTCTGAGAGATAAGTGTGTGTGAAAGCCGTCCTTCACCTAGCTTGTTGGGAACACAAAGTTTCTTTTCAGTTGCAAACTCCATTCCATACATATATATGGGGAGTTACCAGCTCCAACTCGGTTTTACAGTAAAAACTGCAGGAACTTCAAACCGGCACTAGGAAACAGACTGAGAAAGCAGAGAAAAAGTGTCTCCAGCAACCCGTTCCCTTGGTGCTAGATAAACGAAAGTCTCTCAACTTGCTCAGTTCTGAGAGATAAGTGTGTGTGAATGACGTCCTTCACCTAGCTTGTTGGGAACACAAAGTTTCTTTTCAGTTGCAAACTCCATTCCATACATATATATGGGGAGGTACTAGATCAAACTCGGTTTTACAGTGAAAACTGCAGGAACTTCAAACCGGCACTAGGAAACAGACTTAGAAAGCAGAGAAAAAGTGTCTCCTGCAACCAGTTCCCTTGGTGCTAGATGAACGAACGTCTCTCAACTTGCTCAGTTCTGAGAGATAAGTGTGTGTGAAAGCCGTCCTTCACCTAGCTTGTTGGGAACACAAAGTTTCTTTTCAGTTGCAAACTCCATTCCATACATATATATGTGGAGGTACTAGCTCCAACTCGGTTTTACAGTGAAAACTGCAGGAACTTCAAACCGGCACTAGGAAACAGACTGAGAAAGCAGAGAAAAAGTGTCTCCTGCAACCCGTTCCATTGGTGCTAGATGAACGAACGTCTCTCCACTTGCTCAGTTCTGAGAGATAAGTGTGTGTGAAAGCCGTCCTTCAACTAGCTTGTAGGGAACACAAAGTTTCTTTTCAGTTGCAAACTCCATTCCATACATATATATGGGGAGGTAGAAGCTCCAACTCGGTTTTGCAGAGAAAACTGCACGAAATTCAACCCGGCACTTGGAAACAGACTGGGAAATCAGAGAAACAGTGTTTCCTGCAAACCGTTCCCTTGGTGCTAGATGAACGAACGTCTCTCCACTTGCTCAGTTCTGAGAGATAATTGTGTGTGAAAGCCGTCCTTCACCTAGCTTGTTGGGAACACAAAGTTTCTTTTCAGTTGCAAACTCCATTCCATACATATATATGGGGAGGTACTAGCTCCAACTCGGTTTTACAGTGAAAACTGCAGGAACTTCAAACCGGCACTAGGAAACAGACTGAGAAAGCAGAGAAAAAGTGTCACCTGCAACCCGTTCCCTTGGTGCTAGATGAACGAACGTCTCTCCACTTGCTCAGTTCTGAGAGATAAGTGTGTGTGAAAGCCGTCCTTCACCTAGCTTGTTGGGAACACAAAGTTTCTTTTCAGTTGCAAACTCCATTCCATACATATAAATGGGGAGTTACCAGCTCCAACTCGGTTTTACAGTAAAAACTGCAGGAACTTCAAACCGGCACTAGGAAACAGACTGAGAAACCAGATAAAAAGTGTCTCCAGCAACCCGTTCCCTTGGTGCTAGATAAACGAAAGTCTCTCAACTTGCTCAGTTCTGAGAGATAAGTGTGTGTGAATGCCGTCCTTCACCTAGATTGTTGGGAACACAAAGTTTCTTTTCAGTTGCAAACTCCGATCCATACATATATATGGGGAGGTACTAGCTCCAACTCGGTTTTACAGTGAAAACTGCAGGAACTTCAAACCGGCACTAGGAAACAGACTGAGAAACAGAGAAAAAGTGTCCCCTGCAACCGGTTCCCTTGGTTATAGATGAATGAACGTCTCTCCACTTGCAAAGTTCTGAGAGATGATTGTGTGTGAAAGCCGTCCTTCACCTAGCTTGTTGGGAACACAAAGTTTCTTTTAAGTTGCAAACTCCATTCCATACATATATATGGGGATGTACTAGCTCAAACTCGGTTTTACAGTGAACACTGCAGGAACTTCAAACCGGCACTAGGAAACAGACTGAGAATGCAGAGAAAATGTATCTCCTGCAACCCTTTCCGTTGGTGCTAGATGAACGAACGTCTCTCCACTTGCTCAGTTCTGAGAGATAAGTGTGTGTGAAAGCCGTCCTTCACCGAGCTTGTTGGGAACACAAAGTTTCTTTCCAGTTGCAAACTCCATTCCATACATATATATGGGGAGGTACAAGCTTCAACTCGGTTTTACAGTGAAAACTGCAGGAACTTCAAACCGGCACTAGGAAACAGACTGAGAAAGCAGAGAAAAAGTGTCTCCTGCAACCCGTTCCCTTGGTGCTAGATGAACGAACGTCTATCCACTTGCTCAGTTCTGAGAGATAAGTGTGTGTGAAAGCCGTCCTTCACCTAGCTTGTTGGGAACACAAAGTTTCTTTTCAGTTGCAAACTCCATTCCATACATATATATGGGGAGGTACTAGCTCCAACTCGGTTTTACAGTGAAAACTGCAGGAACTTCAAACCGGCACTAGGAAACAGACTGAGAAAGCAGAGAAAAAGTGTCTCCTGCAACCCGTTCCCTTGGTGCTAGATGAACGAACGTCTCTCCACTTGCTCAGTTCTGAGAGATAAGTGTGTGTGAAAGCCGTCCTTCACCTACCTTGTTGGGAACACAAAGTTTCTTTTCAGTTGCAAACTCCATTCCATACATATAAATGGGGAGTTACCAGCTCCAACTCGGTTTTACAGTAAAAACTGCAGGAACTTCAAACCGGAACTAGGAAACAGACTGAGAAACCAGAGAAAAAGTGCCTCCAGCAACCCGTTCCCTTGGTGCTAGATAAACGAAAGTCTCTCAACTTGCTCAGTTCTGAGAGATAAGTGTGTGTGAATGCCGTCCTTCACCTAGATTGTTGGGAACACAAAGTTTCTTTTCAGTTGCAAACTCCGATCCATACATATATATGGGGAGGTACTAGCTCCAACTCGGTTTTACAGTGAAAACTGCAGGAACTTCAAACCGGCACTAGGAAACAGACTGAGAAGCAGAGAAAAAGTGTCCCCTGCAACCGGTTCCCTTGGTTATAGATGAATGAACGTCTCTCCACTTGCTAAGTTCTGAGAGATGATTGTGTGTGAAAGCCGTCCTTCACCTAGCTTGTTGGGAACACAAAGTTTCTTTTAAGTTGCAAACTCCATTCCATACATATATATGGGGAGGTACTAGCTCAAACTCGATTTTACAGTGAACACTGCAGGAACTTCAAACCGGCACTAGGAAACAGACTGAGAAAGCAGAGAAAATGTATCTCCTGCAACCCGTTCCGTTGGTGCTAGATGAACGAACGTCTCTCCACTTGCTCAGTTCTGAGAGATAAGTGTGTGTGAAAGCCCTCCTTCACCGAGCTTGTTGGGAACACAAAGTTTCTTTTCAGTTGCAAACTCCATTCCATACATATATATGGGGAGTACAAGCTCCAACTCGGTTTTACAGTGAAAACTGCAGGAACTTCAAACCGGCACTAGGAAACAGACTGAGAAAGCAGAGAAAAAGTGTCTCCTGCAACCCGTTCCCTTGGTGCTAGATGAACGAACGTCTCTCCACTTGCTCAGTTCTGAGAGATAAGTGTGTGTGAAAGCCGTCCTTCACCTAGCTTGTTGGGAACACAAAGTTTCTTTTCAGTTGCAAACTCCATTCCATACATATATATGGGGAGGTACTAGCTCCAACTCGGTTTTACAGTGAAAACTGCAGGAACTTCAAACCGGCACTAGGAAACAGACTGAGAAAGCAGAGAAATAGTATCTCCTGCATCCCGTTCCCTTGGTGCTAGATGAACGAACGTCTCGCCACTTGCTCAGTTCCGAGAGATTAGTGTGTGTGAAAGCCGTCCTTCACCTAGCTTGTTGGGAACACAAAGTTTCTTTTGAGTTGCAAACTCCATTCCAAACATATATATGGGGAGGTACTAGCTCCAACTCGGTTTTACAGTGAAAACTGCAGGAACTTCAAACCGGCACTAGGAAACAGAATGAGAAAGCAGAGAAAAAGTGTCTCCTGCAAACAGTTTCCTTGGTGCTAGATGAACGAACGTCTCTCCACTTGCTCAGTTCTGAGAGATAAGTGTGTGTGAAAGCCGTCCTTCAACTAGCTTGTAGGGAACACAAAGTTTCTTTTCAGTTGCAAACTCCATTCCATACATATATATGGGGAGGTAGAAGCTCCAACTCGGTTTTGCAGAGCAAACTGCACGAACTTCAACCCGGCACTTGGAAACACACTGGGAAATCAGAGAAACAGTGTTTCCTGCAAACCGTTCCCTTGGTGCTAGATGAACGAACGTCTCTCCACTTGCTCAGTTCTGAGAGATAATTGTGTGTGAAAGCCGTCCTTCACCTAGCTTGTTGGGAACACAAAGTTTCTTTTCAGTTGCAAACTCCGATCCATACATATATATGGGGAGGTACTAGCTCCAACTCGGTTTTACAGTGAAAACTGCAGGAACTTCAAACCGGCACTAGGAAACAGACTGAGAAGCAGAGAAAAAGTGTCCCCTGCAACCGGTTCCCTTGGTTATAGATGAATGAACGTCTCTCCACTTGCTAAGTTCTGAGAGATGATTGTGTGTGAAAGCCGTCCTTCACCTAGCTTGTTGGGAACACAAAGTTTCTTTTAAGTTGCAAACTCCATTCCATACATATATATGGGGAGGTACTAGCTCAAACTCGGTTTTACAGTGAACACTGCAGGAACTTCAAACCGGCACTAGGAAACAGACTGAGAAAGCAGAGAAAAAGTGTCCCTGCAACCCGTTCCCTTGGTGCTAGATGAACGAACGTCTCACCACTTGCTCAGTTCTGAGAGATAAGTGTGTGTGAAAGCCGTCCTTCACCTAGCTTGTTGGGAACACAAAGTTTCTTTTCAGTTGCAAACTCCATTCCATACATATATATGGGGAGGTACTAGCTCCAACTCGGTTTTACAGTGAAAACTGCAGGAACTTCAAACCGGCACTAGGAAACAGACTGAGAAAGCAGAGAAAAGTGTCTCCTGAAAACCGTTCCCTTGGTGCTAGATGAACGAACGTCTCTCCACTTGCTCAGTTCTGAGAGATAAGTGTGTGTGAAAGCCGTCCTTCACCTAGCTTGTTGGGAACACAAAGTTTCTTTTCAGTTGCAAACTCCATTCCATACATATATATGGGGAGTTACCATCTCCAACTCGGTTTTACAGTAAAAACTGCAGGAACTTCAAACCGGCACAAGGAAACAGACTGAGAATCCAGAGAAAAAGTGTCTCCATCAACCCGTTCCCTTGGTGCTAGATAAACGAAAGTCTCTCAACTTGCTCAGTTCTGAGAGATAAGTGTGTGTGAATGCCGTCCTTCACCTAGATTGTTGGGAACACAAAGTTTCTTTTCAGTTGCAAACTCCGATCCATACATATATATGGGGAGGTACTAGCTCCAACTCGGTTTTACAGTGAAAACTGCAGGAACTTCAAACCGGCACTAGGAAACAGACTGAGAAGCAGAGAAAAAGTGTCCCCTGCAACCGGTTCCCTTGGTTATAGATGAATGAACGTCTCTCCACTTGCTAAGTTCTGAGAGATGATTGTGTGTGAAAGCCGTCCTTCACCTAGCTTGTTGGGAACACAAAGTTTCTTTTAAGTTGCAAACTCCATTCCATACATATATATGGGGTGTTACTAGCTCCAAATCGGTTTTACAGTGAACACTGCAGGAACTTCAAACCGGCACTAGGAAACAGACTGAGAAAGCAGAGAAAATGTATCTCCTGCAACCCGTTCCGTTGGTGCTAGATGAACGAACTTCTCTCCACTTGCTCAGTTCTGAGAGATACGTGTGTGTGAAAGCCGTCCTTCACAGAGCTTGTTGGGAACATAAAGTTTCTTTTCAGTTGCAAACTCCATTCCATACATATATATGGGGAGGTACAAGCTCCAACTCGGTTTTACAGTGAAAACTGCAGGAACTTCAAACCGGCACAAGGAAACAGACTGAAAAAGCAGAGAAAAAGTGTCTCCTGCAACCCGTTCCCTTGGTGCTAGATGAACGAACGTCTCTCCACTTGCTCAGTTCTGAGAGATAAGTGTGTGTTAAAGCCGTCCTTCACCTAGCTTGTTGGGAACACAAAGTTTCTTTTAAGTTGCAAACTCCATTCCATACATATATATGGGGAGGTACTAGCTCCAACTCGGTTTTACAGTGAAAACTGCAGGAACTTCAAACCGGCACTAGGAAACAGACTGAGAAAGCAGAGAAATAGTATCTCCTGCATCCCGTTCCCTTGGTGCTAGATGAACGAACGTCTCGCCACTTGCTCAGTTCCGAGAGATTAGTGTGTGTGAAAGCCGTCCTTCACCTAGCTTGTTGGGAACACAAAGTTTCTTTTAAGTTGCAAACTCCGATCCATACATATATATGGGGAGGTACAAGCTCCAACTCGGTTTTACAGTGAAAACTGCAGGAACTTCAAACCGGCACTAGGAAACAGACTGAGAAGCAGAGAAAAAGTGTCCCCTGCAACCGGTTCCCTTGGTTATAGATGAATGAACGTCTCTCCACTTGCTAAGTTCTGAGAGATGATTGTGTGTGAAAGCCGTCCTTCACCTAGCTTGTTGGGAACACAAAGTTTCTTTTAAGTTGCAAACTCCATTCCATACATATATATGGGGAGGTACTAGCTCAAACTCGGTTTTACAGTGAACACTGCAGGAACTTCAAACCGGCACTAGGAAACAGACTGAGAAAGCAGAGAAAAAGTGTCCCTGCAACCCGTTCCCTTGGTGCTAGATGAACGAACGTCTCACCACTTGCTCAGTTCTGAGAGATAAGTGTGTGTGAAAGCCGTACTTCACCTAGCTTGTTGGGAACACAAAGTTTCTTTTCAGTTGCAAACTCCATTCCATACATATATATGGGGAGGTACTAGCTCCAACTCGGTTTTACAGTGAAAACTGCAGGAACTTCAAACCGGCACTAGGAAACAGACTGAGAAAGCAGAGAAAAGTGTCTCCTGAAAACCGTTCCCTTGGTGCTAGATGAACGAACGTCTCTCCACTTGCTCAGTTCTGAGAGATAAGTGTGTGTGAAAGCCGTCCTTCACCTAGCTTGTTGGGAACACAAAGTTTCTTTTCAGTTGCAAACTCCATTCCATACATATATATGGGGAGTTACCATCTCCAACTCGGTTTTACAGTAAAAACTGCAGGAACTTCAAACCGGCACAAGGAAACAGACTGAGAATCCAGAGAAAAAGTGTCTCCATCAACCCGTTCCCTTGGTGCTAGATAAACGAAAGTCTCTCAACTTGCTCAGTTCTGAGAGATAAGTGTGTGTGAATGCCGTCCTTCACCTAGATTGTTGGGAACACAAAGTTTCTTTTCAGTTGCAAACTCCGATCCATACATATATATGGGGAGGTACTAGCTCCAACTCGGTTTTACAGTGAAAACTGCAGGAACTTCAAACCGGCACTAGGAAACAGACTGAGAAGCAGAGAAAAAGTGTCCCCTGCAACCGGTTCCCTTGGTTATAGATGAATGAACGTCTCTCCACTTGCTAAGTTCTGAGAGATGATTGTGTGTGAAAGCCGTCCTTCACCTAGCTTGTTGGGAACACAAAGTTTCTTTTAAGTTGCAAACTCCATTCCATACATATATATGGGGTGTTACTAGCTCCAAATCGGTTTTACAGTGAACACTGCAGGAACTTCAAACCGGCACTAGGAAACAGACTGAGAAAGCAGAGAAAATGTATCTCCTGCAACCCGTTCCGTTGGTGCTAGATGAACGAACTTCTCTCCACTTGCTCAGTTCTGAGAGATACGTGTGTGTGAAAGCCGTCCTTCACAGAGCTTGTTGGGAACATAAAGTTTCTTTTCAGTTGCAAACTCCATTCCATACATATATATGGGGAGGTACAAGCTCCAACTCGGTTTTACAGTGAAAACTGCAGGAACTTCAAACCGGCACAAGGAAACAGACTGAAAAAGCAGAGAAAAAGTGTCTCCTGCAACCCGTTCCCTTGGTGCTAGATGAACGAACGTCTCTCCACTTGCTCAGTTCTGAGAGATAAGTGTGTGTGAAAGCCGTCCTTCACCTAGCTTGTTGGGAACACAAAGTTTCTTTTAAGTTGCAAACTCCATTCCATACATATATATGGGGAGGTACTAGCTCCAACTCGGTTTTACAGTGAAAACTGCAGGAACTTCAAACCGGCACTAGGAAACAGACTGAGAAAGCAGAGAAATAGTATCTCCTGCATCCCGTTCCCTTGGTGCTAGATGAACGAACGTCTCGCCACTTGCTCAGTTCCGAGAGATTAGTGTGTGTGAAAGCCGTCCTTCACCTAGCTTGTTGGGAACACAAAGTTTCTTTTCAGTTGCAAACTCCATTCCATACATATATAAGGGGAGGTACTAGCTCCAACACGGTTTTACAGTGAAAACTGCAGGAACATCAAACCGGCACTAGGAAACAGACTGAGAAAGCAGAGATAAAGTGTCTCCTGCAACCCGTTCCATTGGTGCTGGATGAACGAACGTATTCCACTTGCTCAGTTCTAAGAGATATGTGTGTGTAAAACCGTCCTTCTCCTAGCTTGTTGGGAACACAAAGTTTCTTTTCAGTTGCAAACTCCATTCCATACATATATATGGGGAGGTACAAGCTCCAACTCGGTTTTACAGTGAAAACTGCAGGAACTTCAAACCGGCACTAGGAAACAGACTGAGAAAGCAGAGAAAAAGTGTCTCCTGCAAACCGTTCCCTTGGTGCTACATGAACGAACGTCTATCCACTTGCTCAGTTCTGAGAGATAGGTGTGTGTGAAAGCCGTCCTTCACCTAGCTTGTTGGGAACACAAAGATTCTTTTCAGTTGCAAACTCCATTCCCTACATATATATGGGGAGGTAGAAACTCCAACTCGTTTTTACAGTGAAAACTGCAGGAACTTCAAACCGGCACTAGGAAACAGACTGAGAAAGCAGAGAAAAAGTGTCTCCTGCAAACCGTTCCCTTGGTGCTAGATGAACGAACGTCTCTCCACTTGCTCAGTTCTGAAGATAGGTGTGTGTGAAAGCCGTCCTTCACCTAGCTTGTTGGGAACACAAAGTTTCTTTTCAGTTGCAAACTACATTCCATACATATATATGGGGAGGTAGAAGCTCCAACTCGGTTTTACAGTGAAAACTGCAGGAACTTCAAACCGGCACTAGGAAACAGACTGAGAAAGCGGAGAAAAAGTGTCTCCTGCAACCCGTTCCCTTGGTGCTAGATGAACGAACGTCTCTCCACTTGCTAAGTTCTGAGAGATAAGTGTGTGTGAAAGCCGTCCTTCACCTAGCTTGTTGGGAACACAAAGTTTCTTTTCAGTTGCAAACTCCATTCCATACATGTATATGGGGAGTTACTAGCTCCAACTCGGTTTTACAGTGAAAACTGCAGGAACTTCAAACCGGCACTAGGAAACAGACTGAGAAAGCAGAGAAAAAGTGTCTCCTGCAACCCCTTCCCTTGGTGCTAGATGAACGAACGTCTCTCCACTTGCTAAGTTCTGAGAGATAAGTGTGTGTGAAAGCCGTCCTTCACCTAGCTTGTTGGGAACACAAAGTTTCTTTTCAGTTGCAAACTCCATTCCATACATATATATGGGGAGGTACTAGCTCCAACACGGTTTTACAGTGAAAACTGCAGGAACTTCAATCCGGCACTAGGAAACAGACTGAGAAAGCAGAGAAAAAGTGTCTCCTGCAACCCGTTCCCTTGGTGCTAGATGAACGAACGTCTCTCCACTTGCTCAGTTCTGAGAGATAAGTGTGTGGGAAAGCCGTCCTTCGCCTAGCTTCTTGGGAACACAAAGTTTCTTTTAATTTGCTAACTCCATTCCATACATATATATGGGGAGGTACTAGATCAAACTCGGTTTTGCAGTGAAAACTGCAGGAACTTCAAACCGGCACTAGGAAACAGACTGAGAAAGCAGAGAAAAAGTGTCTCCTGCAACCCGTTCCCTTGGTGCTAGATGAACGAACGTCTCTCCACTTGCTCAGTTCTGAAGATGGGTGTGTGTGAAAGCCGTCCTTCACCTAGCTTGTTGGGAACACAAAGTTTCTTTTCAGTTGCAAACTCCATTCCATACATATATATGGGGAGGTAGAAACTCCAACTCGGTTTTACAGTGAAAACTGCAGGAACTTCAAACCGGCACTAGGAAACAGACTGAGAAAGCAGAGAAAAAGTGTCTCCTGTAAAACATTCCCTTGGTGCTAGATGAACAAAAGTCTCCCCACTTGCTCAGTTCTGAGAGATAAGTGTGTGTGAAAGCCGTCCTTCACCTAGCTTGTAGGGAACACAAAGTTTCTTTTCAGTTGCAAACTCCATTCCATACATATATAAGGGGAGGTAGAAGCTCCAACTCGGTTTTGCAGAGAAAACTGCAGGAACTTCAACACGGCACTTGGAAACAGCCTGGGAAAGCAGAGAAACAGTGTTTCCTGCAACCCGTTCCCTTGGTGCTAGATGAACGAACGTCTCTCCACTTGCTCAGTTCTGAGAGATAAGTGTGTGTGAAAGCCGTCTTTCACCTAGCTTGTTGGGAACACAAAGTTTCTTTTCAGTTGCAAACTCCATTCCATACATATATATGGGGAGGTACTAGCTCCAACTCGGTTTTACAGTGAAAACTGCAGGAACTTCAAACCGGCACTAGGAAACAGACTGAGAAAGCAGAGAAAAAGTGTCTCCTGCAAACCGTTCCCTTGGTGCTAGATGAACGAACGTCTCTCCACTTGCTCAGTTCTGAGAGATAAGTGTGTGTGAAAGCCGTCCTTCACCTAGCTTGTTGGGAACACAAAGTTTCTTTTCAGTTGCAAACTCCATTCCATACTTATATATGGGGAGGTACTAGCTCCAAATCTGTTTTACAGTGAAAACTGCAGGAACTTCAAACCGGCACTAGGAAACAGACTGAGAAAGCAGAGAATAAGTGTCTCCTGCAACCCGTTCCCTTGGTGCTAGATGAACGAACGTCTCTCCACTTGCTCAGTTCTGAGAGATAAGTGTGTGTGAATGCCGTACTTCACCTAGATTGTTGGGAACACAAAGTTTCTTTTCAGTTGCAAACTCTGATCCATACATATATATGGGGATGTACTAGCTCCAACTCGGTTTTACAGTGAAAATTGCAGGAACTTCAAACCGGCACTAGGAAACAGACTGAGAAAGCAGAGAAACAGTGTTTCCTGCAACCCGTTCCCTTGGTGCTAGATGAACGAACGTCTCTCCACTTGCTCAGTTCTGAGAGATAATTGTGTGTGAAAGCGGTCCTTCACCTAGCTTGTTGGGAACACAAAGTTTCTTTTCAGTTGCAAACTCCATTCCATACATATATATGTGGAGGTACTAGCTCCAACTCGGTTTTACAGTGAAAAATGCAGGAACTTCAAACCGGCACTAGGAAACAGACTGAGAAAGCAGAGAAAAAGTGTCTCCTGCAACCCGTTCCCTTGGTGCTAGATGAACGAACGTCTCTCCACTTGCTCAGTTCTGAGAGATAATTGTGTGTGAAAGCGGTCCTTCACCTAGCTTGTTGGGAACACAAAGTTTCTTTTCAGTTGCAAACTCCATTCCATACATATATATGGGGAGGTACTAGCTCCAACTCGGTTTTACAGTGAAAACTGCAGGAACTTCAAACCGGCAATAGGAAACAGACTGAGAAAGCAGAGAAAAAGTGTCTCCTGCAACCCGTTCCCTTGGTGCTAGATGAACGAACGTCTCTCCACTTGCTCAGTTCTGAGAGATAAGTGTGTGTGAAAGCCGTCCTTCACCTAGCTTGTTGGGAACACAAAGTTTCTTTTCAGTTGCAAACTCCATTCCATACATATATATGGGGAGGTACTAGCTCCAACTCGGTTTTACAGAGAAAACTGCAGGAACTTCAAACCGGCACTAGGAAACAGACTGAGAAAGCAGAGAAAAAGTGTCTCCTGCAACCCGTTCCCTTGGTGCTAGATGAACGAACGTCTCTCCACTTGCTCAGTTCTGAGAGATAAGTGTGTGTGAAAGCCGTCCTTCAACTAGCTTGTAGGGAACACAAAGTTTCTTTTCAGTTGCAAACTCCATTCCATACATATATATGGGGAGGTAGAAGCTCCAACTCGGTTTTGCAGAGCAAACTGCACGAACTTCAACCCGGCACTTGGAAACAGACTGGGAAAGCAGAGAAACAGTGTTTCCTGCAACCCGTTCCCTTGGTGGTAGATGAACGAACGTCTCTCCACTTGCTCAGTTCTGAGAGATAATTGTGTGTGAAAGCCGTCCTTCACCTAGCTTGTTGGGAACACAAAGTTTCTTTTCAGTTGCAAACTCCATTCCATACATATATATGGGGAGGTACTAGCTCCAACTCGGTTTTACAGTGAAAACTGCAGGAACTTCAAACCGGCACTAGGAAACAGACTGAGAAAGCAGAGAAAAAGTGTCTCCTGCAACCCGTTCCCTTGGTGCTAGATGAACGAACGTCTCTCCACTAGCTCAATTCTGAGAGATAAGTGTGTGTGAAAGCCGTCCTTCACCTAGATTGTTGGGAACACAAAGTTTCTTTTCAGTTGAAAACTCCATTCCATACATATATATGGGGAGTTACTAGCTCCAACTCGGTTTTACAGTGAAAACTGCAGGAACTTCAAACCGGCACTAGGAAAAAGCCTGAGAAACCAGAGAAAAATTGTCTCCAGCAACCCGTTCCCTTTGTGCTAGATAAACGAAAGTCTCTCAACTTGCTCAGTTCTGAGAGATAAGTGTGTGTGAAAGCCGTCCTTCACGTAGCTTGTTGGGAACACTAAGTTTCTTTTCAGTTGCAAACTCCATTCCATACTTATATATGGGGAGGTACTAGCCCCAAATCGGTTTTACAGTGAAAACTGCAGGAACTTCAAACCGGCACTAGGAAACAGAGTGAGAAGCAGAGAAAAAGTGTCCCCTGCAGCCGGTTCCCTTGGTGATAGATGAATGAACGTCTCTCCACTTGCTAAGTTCTGAGAGATGATTGTGTGTGAAAGCCGTCCTTCACCTAGCTTGTTAGGAACACAAAGTTTCTTTTAAGTTGCAAACTCCATTCCATACATATATATGGGGTGTTACTAGTTCCAAATCGATTTTACAGTGAACACTGCAGGAACTTCAAACCGGCACTAGGAAACAGACTGAGAAAGCAGAGAAAAAGTATCTCCTGCAACCCGTTCCCTTGGTGCTAGATGAACGAACGTCTCGCCACTTGCTCAGTTCCGAGAGATTAGTGTGTGTGAAAGCCGTCCTTCACCTAGCTTGGTGGGAACACAAAGTCTCTTTTCAGTTGCAAACTCCATTCCATACATATATATGGGGAGGTACTAGCTCCAACTCGGTTTTACAGTGAAAACTGCAGGAACTTCAAACCGGCACTAGGAAACAGACTGAGAAAGCAGAGAAAAAGTGTCTCCTGCAACCCGTTCCCTTGGTGCTAGATGAACGAGCGTCTCTCCACTTGCTCAGTTCTGAGAGATAAGTGTGTGTGAAAGCCGTCCTTCACCTAGCTTGTTGGGAACACAAAGTTTCTTTTCAGTTGCAAACTCCATTCCATACATATATATGGGGAGGTACTAGATCAAACTCGGTTTTACAGTGAAAACTGCAGGAACTTCAAACCAGCACTAGGAAAAAGACTGAGAAACCAGAGAAAAATTGTCTCCAGCAATCCGTTCCCTTTGTGCTAGATAAACGAAAGTCTCTCAACTTGCTCAGTTCTGAGAGATAAGTGTGTGTGAAAGCCGTCCTTCACCTAGCTTGTTGGGAACACTAAGTTTCTTTTCAGTTGCAAACTCCATTCCATACTTATATATGGGGAGGTACTAGCCCCAAATCGGTTTTACAGTGAAAACTGCAGGAACTTCAAACCGGCACTAGGAAACAGAGTGAGAAGCAGAGAAAAAGTGTCCCCTGCCGCCGGTTCCCTTGGTGATAGATGAATGAACGTCTCTCCACTTGCTATGTTCTGAGAGATGATTGTGTGTGAAAGCCGTCCTTCACCTAGCTTGTTAGGAACACAAAGTTTCTTTTCAGTTGCAAACTCCATTCCATACATATATATGGGGAGTTACCAGCTCCAACTCGGTTTTACAGTAAAAACTGCAGGAACTTCAAACCGGCACTAGGAAACAGACTGAGAAAGCAGAGAAAAAGTGTCTCCAGCAACCCGTTCCCTTGGTGCTAGATAAACGAAAGTCTCTCAACTTGCTCAGTTCTGAGAGATAAGTGTGTGTGAATGACGCCCTTCACCTAGCTTGTTGGGAACACAAAGTTTCTTTTAAGTTGCAAACTCCATTCCATACATATATATGGGGAGGTACTAGATCAAACTCGGTTTTACAGTGAAAACTGCAGGAACTTCAAACCGGCACTAGGAAACAGACTGAGAAAGCAGAGAAAAAGTGTCTCCTGCAACCAGTTCCCTTGGTGCTAGATGAACGAACGTCTCTCAACTTGCTCAGTTCTGAGAGATAAGTGTGTGTGAAAGCCGTCCTTCACCTAGCTTGTTGGGAACACAAAGTTTCTTTTCAGTTGCAAACTCCATTCCATACATATATATGTGGAGGTACTAGCTCCAACTCGCTTTTACAGTGAAAACTGCAGGAACTTCAAACCGGCACTAGGAAACAGACTGAGAAAGCAGAGAAAAAGTGTCTCCTGCAACCCGTTCCATTGGTGCTAGATGAACGAACGTCTCTCCACTTGCTCAGTTCTGAGAGATAAGTGTGTGTGAAAGCCGTCCTTCAACTAGCTTGTAGGGAACACAAAGTTTCTTTTCAGTTGCAAACTCCATTCCATACATATATATGGGGAGGTAGAAGCTCCAACTCGGTTTTGCAGAGAAAACTGCACGAAATTCAACCCGGCACTTGGAAACAGACTGGGAAATCAGAGAAACAGTGTTTCCTGCAAACCGTTCCCTTGGTGCTAGATGAACGAACGTCTCTCCACTTGCTCAGTTCTGAGAGATAATTGTGTGTGAAAGCCGTCCTTCACCTAGCTTGTTGGGAACACAAAATTTCTTTTCAGTTGCAAACTCCATTCCATACATATATATGGGGAGGTACTAGCTCCAACTCGGTTTTACAGTGAAAACTGCAGGAACTTCAAACCGGCACTAGGAAACAGACTGAGAAAGCAGAGAAAAAGTGTCTCCTGCAACCCGTTCCCTTGGTGCTAGATGAACGAACGTCTCTCCACTTGCTCAGTTCTGAGAGATAAGTGTGTGTGAAAGCCGTCCTTCAACTAGCTTGTAGGGAACACAAAGTTTCTTTTCAGTTGCAAACTCCATTCCATACATATATATGGGGAGGTAGAAGCTCCAACTCGGTTTTGCAGAGCAAACTGCACGAACTTCAACCCGGCACTTGGAAACAGACTGGGAAAGCAGAGAAACAGTGTTTCCTGCAACCCGTTCCCTTGGTGGTAGATGAACGAACGTCTCTCCACTTGCTCAGTTCTGAGAGATAATTGTGTGTGAAAGCCGTCCTTCACCTAGCTTGTTGGGAACACAAAGTTTCTTTTCAGTTGCAAACTCCATTCCATACATATATATGGGGAGGTACTAGCTCCAACTCGGTTTTACAGTGAAAACTGCAGGAACTTCAAACCGGCACTAGGAAACAGACTGAGAAAGCAGAGAAAAAGTGTCTCCTGCAACCCGTTCCCTTGGTGCTAGATGAACGAACGTCTCTCCACTAGCTCAATTCTGAGAGATAAGTGTGTGTGAAAGCCGTCCTTCACCTAGATTGTTGGGAACACAAAGTTTCTTTTCAGTTGAAAACTCCATTCCATACATATATATGGGGAGTTACTAGCTCCAACTCGGTTTTACAGTGAAAACTGCAGGAACTTCAAACCGGCACTAGGAAAAAGCCTGAGAAACCAGAGAAAAATTGTCTCCAGCAACCCGTTCCCTTTGTGCTAGATAAACGAAAGTCTCTCAACTTGCTCAGTTCTGAGAGATAAGTGTGTGTGAAAGCCGTCCTTCACGTAGCTTGTTGGGAACACTAAGTTTCTTTTCAGTTGCAAACTCCATTCCATACTTATATATGGGGAGGTACTAGCCCCAAATCGGTTTTACAGTGAAAACTGCAGGAACTTCAAACCGGCACTAGGAAACAGAGTGAGAAGCAGAGAAAAAGTGTCCCCTGCAGCCGGTTCCCTTGGTGATAGATGAATGAACGTCTCTCCACTTGCTAAGTTCTGAGAGATGATTGTGTGTGAAAGCCGTCCTTCACCTAGCTTGTTAGGAACACAAAGTTTCTTTTAAGTTGCAAACTCCATTCCATACATATATATGGGGTGTTACTAGTTCCAAATCGATTTTACAGTGAACACTGCAGGAACTTCAAACCGGCACTAGGAAACAGACTGAGAAAGCAGAGAAAAAGTATCTCCTGCAACCCGTTCCCTTGGTGCTAGATGAACGAACGTCTCGCCACTTGCTCAGTTCCGAGAGATTAGTGTGTGTGAAAGCCGTCCTTCACCTAGCTTGGTGGGAACACAAAGTCTCTTTTCAGTTGCAAACTCCATTCCATACATATATATGGGGAGGTACTAGCTCCAACTCGGTTTTACAGTGAAAACTGCAGGAACTTCAAACCGGCACTAGGAAACAGACTGAGAAAGCAGAGAAAAAGTGTCTCCTGCAACCCGTTCCCTTGGTGCTAGATGAACGAGCGTCTCTCCACTTGCTCAGTTCTGAGAGATAAGTGTGTGTGAAAGCCGTCCTTCACCTAGCTTGTTGGGAACACAAAGTTTCTTTTCAGTTGCAAACTCCATTCCATACATATATATGGGGAGGTACTAGATCAAACTCGGTTTTACAGTGAAAACTGCAGGAACTTCAAACCGGCACTAGGAAAAAGACTGAGAAACCAGAGAAAAATTGTCTCCAGCAATCCGTTCCCTTTGTGCTAGATAAACGAAAGTCTCTCAACTTGCTCAGTTCTGAGAGATAAGTGTGTGTGAAAGCCGTCCTTCACCTAGCTTGTTGGGAACACTAAGTTTCTTTTCAGTTGCAAACTCCATTCCATACTTATATATGGGGAGGTACTAGCCCCAAATCGGTTTTACAGTGAAAACTGCAGGAACTTCAAACCGGCACTAGGAAACAGAGTGAGAAGCAGAGAAAAAGTGTCCCCTGCCGCCGGTTCCCTTGGTGATAGATGAATGAACGTCTCTCCACTTGCTATGTTCTGAGAGATGATTGTGTGTGAAAGCCGTCCTTCACCTAGCTTGTTAGGAACACAAAGTTTCTTTTCAGTTGCAAACTCCATTCCATACATATATATGGGGAGTTACCAGCTCCAACTCGGTTTTACAGTAAAAACTGCAGGAACTTCAAACCGGCACTAGGAAACAGACTGAGAAAGCAGAGAAAAAGTGTCTCCAGCAACCCGTTCCCTTGGTGCTAGATAAACGAAAGTCTCTCAACTTGCTCAGTTCTGAGAGATAAGTGTGTGTGAATGACGCCCTTCACCTAGCTTGTTGGGAACACAAAGTTTCTTTTAAGTTGCAAACTCCATTCCATACATATATATGGGGAGGTACTAGATCAAACTCGGTTTTACAGTGAAAACTGCAGGAACTTCAAACCGGCACTAGGAAACAGACTGAGAAAGCAGAGAAAAAGTGTCTCCTGCAACCAGTTCCCTTGGTGCTAGATGAACGAACGTCTCTCAACTTGCTCAGTTCTGAGAGATAAGTGTGTGTGAAAGCCGTCCTTCACCTAGCTTGTTGGGAACACAAAGTTTCTTTTCAGTTGCAAACTCCATTCCATACATATATATGTGGAGGTACTAGCTCCAACTCGCTTTTACAGTGAAAACTGCAGGAACTTCAAACCGGCACTAGGAAACAGACTGAGAAAGCAGAGAAAAAGTGTCTCCTGCAACCCGTTCCATTGGTGCTAGATGAACGAACGTCTCTCCACTTGCTCAGTTCTGAGAGATAAGTGTGTGTGAAAGCCGTCCTTCAACTAGCTTGTAGGGAACACAAAGTTTCTTTTCAGTTGCAAACTCCATTCCATACATATATATGGGGAGGTAGAAGCTCCAACTCGGTTTTGCAGAGAAAACTGCACGAAATTCAACCCGGCACTTGGAAACAGACTGGGAAATCAGAGAAACAGTGTTTCCTGCAAACCGTTCCCTTGGTGCTAGATGAACGAACGTCTCTCCACTTGCTCAGTTCTGAGAGATAATTGTGTGTGAAAGCCGTCCTTCACCTAGCTTGTTGGGAACACAAAGTTTCTTTTCAGTTGCAAACTCCATTCCATACATATATATGGGGAGGTACTAGCTCCAACTCGGTTTTACAGTGAAAACTGCAGGAACTTCAAACCGGCACTAGGAAACAGACTGAGAAAGCAGAGAAAAAGTGTCTCCTGCAACCCGTTCCCTTGGTGCTAGATGAACGAACGTCTCTCCACTTGCTCAGTTCTGAGAGATAAGTGTGTGTGAAAGCCGTCCTTCACCTAGCTTGTTGGGAACACAAAGTTTCTTTTCAGTTGCAAACTCCATTCCATACATATAAATGGGGAGTTACCAGCTCCAACTCGGTTTTACAGTAAAAACTGCAGGAACTTCAAACCGGCACTAGGAAACAGACTGAGAAACCAGATAAAAAGTGTCTCCAGCAACCCGTTCCCTTGGTGCTAGATAAACGAAAGTCTCTCAACTTGCTCAGTTCTGAGAGATAAGTGTGTGTGAATGCCGTCCTTCACCTAGATTGTTGGGAACACAAAGTTTCTTTTCAGTTGCAAACTCCGATCCATACATATATATGGGGAGGTACTAGCTCCAACTCGGTTTTACAGTGAAAACTGCAGGAACTTCAAACCGGCACTAGGAAACAGACTGAGAAACAGAGAAAAAGTGTCCCCTGCAACCGGTTCCCTTGGTTATAGATGAATGAACGTCTCTCCACTTGCAAAGTTCTGAGAGATGATTGTGTGTGAAAGCCGTCCTTCACCTAGCTTGTTGGGAACACAAAGTTTCTTTTAAGTTGCAAACTCCATTCCATACATATATATGGGGATGTACTAGCTCAAACTCGGTTTTACAGTAAAAACTGCAGGAACTTCAAACCGGCACTAGGAAACAGACTGAGAAACCAGATAAAAAGTGTCTCCAGCAACCCGTTCCCTTGGTGCTAGATAAACGAAAGTCTCTCAACTTGCTCAGTTCTGAGAGATAAGTGTGTGTGAATGCCGTCCTTCACCTAGATTGTTGGGAACACAAAGTTTCTTTTCAGTTGCAAACTCCGATCCATACATATATATGGGGAGGTACTAGCTCCAACTCGGTTTTACAGTGAAAACTGCAGGAACTTCAAACCGGCACTAGGAAACAGACTGAGAAACAGAGAAAAAGTGTCCCCTGCAACCGGTTCCCTTGGTTATAGATGAATGAACGTCTCTCCACTTGCAAAGTTCTGAGAGATGATTGTGTGTGAAAGCCGTCCTTCACCTAGCTTGTTGGGAACACAAAGTTTCTTTTAAGTTGCAAACTCCATTCCATACATATATATGGGGATGTACTAGCTCAAACTCGGTTTTACAGTGAACACTGCAGGAACTTCAAACCGGCACTAGGAAACAGACTGAGAATGCAGAGAAAATGTATCTCCTGCAACCCTTTCCGTTGGTGCTAGATGAACGAACGTCTCTCCACTTGCTCAGTTCTGAGAGATAAGTGTGTGTGAAAGCCGTCCTTCACCGAGCTTGTTGGGAACACAAAGTTTCTTTCCAGTTGCAAACTCCATTCCATACATATATATGGGGAGGTACAAGCTTCAACTCGGTTTTACAGTGAAAACTGCAGGAACTTCAAACCGGCACTAGGAAACAGACTGAGAAAGCAGAGAAAAAGTGTCTCCTGCAACCCGTTCCCTTGGTGCTAGATGAACGAACGTCTATCCACTTGCTCAGTTCTGAGAGATAAGTGTGTGTGAAAGCCGTCCTTCACCTAGCTTGTTGGGAACACAAAGTTTCTTTTCAGTTGCAAACTCCATTCCATACATATATATGGGGAGGTACTAGCTCCAACTCGGTTTTACAGTGAAAACTGCAGGAACTTCAAACCGGCACTAGGAAACAGACTGAGAAAGCAGAGAAAAAGTGTCTCCTGCAACCCGTTCCCTTGGTGCTAGATGAACGAACGTCTCTCCACTTGCTCAGTTCTGAGAGATAAGTGTGTGTGAAAGCCGTCCTTCACCTACCTTGTTGGGAACACAAAGTTTCTTTTCAGTTGCAAACTCCATTCCATACATATAAATGGGGAGTTACCAGCTCCAACTCGGTTTTACAGTAAAAACTGCAGGAACTTCAAACCGGCACTAGGAAACAGACTGAGAAACCAGAGAAAAAGTGCCTCCAGCAACCCGTTCCCTTGGTGCTAGATAAACGAAAGTCTCTCAACTTGCTCAGTTCTGAGAGATAAGTGTGTGTGAATGCCGTCCTTCACCTAGATTGTTGGGAACACAAAGTTTCTTTTCAGTTGCAAACTCCGATCCATACATATATATGGGGAGGTACTAGCTCCAACTCGGTTTTACAGTGAAAACTGCAGGAACTTCAAACCGGCACTAGGAAACAGACTGAGAAGCAGAGAAAAAGTGTCCCCTGCAACCGGTTCCCTTGGTTATAGATGAATGAACGTCTCTCCACTTGCTAAGTTCTGAGAGATGATTGTGTGTGAAAGCCGTCCTTCACCTAGCTTGTTGGGAACACAAAGTTTCTTTTAAGTTGCAAACTCCATTCCATACATATATATGGGGAGGTACTAGCTCAAACTCGGTTTTACAGTGAACACTGCAGGAACTTCAAACCGGCACTAGGAAACAGACTGAGAAAGCAGAGAAAATGTATCTCCTGCAACCCGTTCCGTTGGTGCTAGATGAACGAACGTCTCTCCACTTGCTCAGTTCTGAGAGATAATTGTGTGTGAAAGCCCTCCTTCACCGAGCTTGTTGGGAACACAAAGTTTCTTTTCAGTTGCAAACTCCATTCCATACATATATATGGGGAGTACAAGCTCCAACTCGGTTTTACAGTGAAAACTGCAGGAACTTCAAACCGGCACTAGGAAACAGACTGAGAAAGCAGAGAAAAAGTGTCTCCTGCAACCCGTTCCCTTGGTGCTAGATGAACGAACGTCTCTCCACTTGCTCAGTTCTGAGAGATAAGTGTGTGTGAAAGCCGTCCTTCACCTAGCTTGTTGGGAACACAAAGTTTCTTTTCAGTTGCAAACTCCATTCCATACATATATATGGGGAGGTACTAGCTCCAACTCGGTTTTACAGTGAAAACTGCAGGAACTTCAAACCGGCACTAGGAAACAGACTGAGAAAGCAGAGAAATAGTATCTCCTGCATCCCGTTCCCTTGGTGCTAGATGAACGAACGTCTCGCCACTTGCTTAGTTCCGAGAGATTAGTGTGTGTGAAAGCCGTCCTTCACCTAGCTTGTTGGGAACACAAAGTTTCTTTTGAGTTGCAAACTCCATTCCAAACATATATATGGGGAGGTACTAGCTCCAACTCGGTTTTACAGTGAAAACTGCAGGAACTTCAAACCGGCACTAGGAAACAGACTGAGAAAGCAGAGAAAAAGTGTCTCCTGCAAACCGTTTCCTTTGTGCTAGATGAACGAACGTCTCTCCACTTGCTCAGTTCTGAGAGATAAGTGTGTGTGAAAGCCGTCCTTCAACTAGCTTGTAGGGAACACAAAGTTTCTTTTCAGTTGCAAACTCCATTCCATACATATATATGGGGAGGTAGAAGCTCCAACTCGGTTTTGCAGAGAAAACTGCACGAACTTCAACCCGGCACTTGGAAACAGACTGGGAAATCAGAGAAACAGTGTTTCCTGCAAACCGTTCCCTTGGTGCTAGATGAACGAACGTCTCTCCACTTGCTCAGTTCTGAGAGATAAGTGTGTGTGAAAGCCGTCCTTCACCTAGCTTGTTGGGAACACAAAGTTTCTTTTCAGTTGCAAACTCCGATCCATACATATATATGGGGAGGTACTAGCTCCAACTCGGTTTTACAGTGAAAACTGCAGGAACTTCAAACCGGCACTAGGAAACAGACTGAGAAGCAGAGAAAAAGTGTCCCCTGCAACCGGTTCCCTTGGTTATAGATGAATGAACGTCTCTCCACTTGCTAAGTTCTGAGAGATGATTGTGTGTGAAAGCCGTCCTTCACCTAGCTTGTTGGGAACACAAAGTTTCTTTTCAGTTGCAAACTCCATTCCATACATATATATGGGGAGGTACTAGCTCCAACTCGGTTTTACAGTGAAAACTGCAGGAACTTCAAACCGGCACTAGGAAACAGAGTGAGAAAGCAGAGAAATAGTATCTCCTGCATCCCGTTCCCTTGGTGCTAGATGAACGAACGTCTCGCCACTTGCTCAGTTCCGAGAGATTAGTGTGTGTGAAAGCCGTCCTTCACCTAGCTTGTTGGGAACACAAAGTTTCTTTTGAGTTGCAAACTCCATTCCATACATATATATGGGGAAGTACTAGCTCCAACTCGGTTTTACAGTGAAAACTGCAGGAACTTCAAACCGGCACTAGGAAACAGACTGAGAAAGCAGAGAAAAGTGTCTCCTGAAAACCGTTCCCTTGGTGCTAGATGAACGAACGTCTCTCCACTTGCTCAGTTCTGAGAGATAAGTGTGTGTGAAAGCCGTCCTTCACCTAGCTTGTTGGGAACACAAAGTTTCTTTTCAGTTGCAAACTCCATTCCATACATATATATGGGGAGGTACTAGCTCCAACTCGGTTTTACAGTGAAAACTGCAGGAACTTCAAACCGGCACTAGGAAACAGACTGAGAAAGCAGAGAAATAGTATCTCCTGCATCCCGTTCCCTTGGTGCTAGATGAACGAACGTCTCGCCACTTGCTCAGTTCCGAGAGATTAGTGTGTGTGAAAGCCGTCCTTCACCTAGCTTGTTGGGAACACAAAGTTTCTTTTGAGTTGCAAACTCCATTCCATACATATATATGGGGAGGTACTAGCTCCAACTCGGTTTTACAGTGAAAACTGCAGGAACTTCAAACCGGCACTAGGAAACAGACTGAGAAAGCAGAGAAAAGTGTCTCCTGAAAACCGTTCCCTTGGTGCTAGATGAACGAACGTCTCTCCACTTGCTCAGTTCTGAGAGATAAGTGTGTGTGAAAGCCGTCCTTCACCTAGCTTGTTGGGAACACAAAGTTTCTTTTCAGTTGCAAACTCCATTCCATACATATATATGGGGAGGTACTAGCTCCAACTCGGTTTTACAGTGAAAACTGCAGGAACTTCAAACCGGCACTAGGAAACAGACTGAGAAAGCAGAGAAATAGTATCTCCTGCATCCCGTTCCCTTGGTGCTAGATGAACGAACGTCTCGCCACTTGCTTAGTTCCGAGAGATTAGTGTGTGTGAAAGCCGTCCTTCACCTAGCTTGTTGGGAACACAAAGTTTCTTTTGAGTTGCAAACTCCATTCCAAACATATATATGGGGAGGTACTAGCTCCAACTCGGTTTTACAGTGAAAACTGCAGGAACTTCAAACCGGCACTAGGAAACAGACTGAGAAAGCAGAGAAAAAGTGTCTCCTGCAAACCGTTTCCTTGGTGCTAGATGAACGAACGTCTCTCCACTTGCTCAGTTCTGAGAGATAAGTGTGTGTGAAAGCCGTCCTTCAACTAGCTTGTAGGGAACACAAAGTTTCTTTTCAGTTGCAAACTCCATTCCATACATATATATGGGGAGGTAGAAGCTCCAACTCGGTTTTGCAGAGAAAACTGCACGAACTTCAACCCGGCACTTGGAAACAGACTGGGAAATCAGAGAAACAGTGTTTCCTGCAAACCGTTCCCTTGGTGCTAGATGAACGAACGTCTCTCCACTTGCTCAGTTCTGAGAGATAAGTGTGTGTGAAAGCCGTCCTTCACCTAGCTTGTTGGGAACACAAAGTTTCTTTTCAGTTGCAAACTCCGATCCATACATATATATGGGGAGGTACTAGCTCCAACTCGGTTTTACAGTGAAAACTGCAGGAACTTCAAACCGGCACTAGGAAACAGACTGAGAAGCAGAGAAAAAGTGTCCCCTGCAACCGGTTCCCTTGGTTATAGATGAATGAACGTCTCTCCACTTGCTAAGTTCTGAGAGATGATTGTGTGTGAAAGCCGTCCTTCACCTAGCTTGTTGGGAACACAAAGTTTCTTTTCAGTTGCAAACTCCATTCCATACATATATATGGGGAGGTACTAGCTCCAACTCGGTTTTACAGTGAAAACTGCAGGAACTTCAAACCGGCACTAGGAAACAGAGTGAGAAAGCAGAGAAATAGTATCTCCTGCATCCCGTTCCCTTGGTGCTAGATGAACGAACGTCTCGCCACTTGCTCAGTTCCGAGAGATTAGTGTGTGTGAAAGCCGTCCTTCACCTAGCTTGTTGGGAACACAAAGTTTCTTTTGAGTTGCAAACTCCATTCCATACATATATATGGGGAGGTACTAGCTCCAACTCGGTTTTACAGTGAAAACTGCAGGAACTTCAAACCGGCACTAGGAAACAGACTGAGAAAGCAGAGAAAAGTGTCTCCTGAAAACCGTTCCCTTGGTGCTAGATGAACGAACGTCTCTCCACTTGCTCAGTTCTGAGAGATAAGTGTGTGTGAAAGCCGTCCTTCACCTAGCTTGTTGGGAACACAAAGTTTCTTTTCAGTTGCAAACTCCATTCCATACATATATATGGGGAGTTACAATCTCCAACTCGGTTTTACAGTAAAAACTGCAGGAACTTCAAACCGGCACAAGGAAACAGACTGAGAATCCAGAGAAAAAGTGTCTCCATCAACCCGTTCCCTTGGTGCTAGATAAACGAAAGTCTCTCAACTTGCTCAGTTCTGAGAGATAAGTGTGTGTGAATGCCGTCCTTCACCTAGATTGTTGGGAACACAAAGTTTCTTTTCAGTTGCAAACTCCGATCCATACATATATATGGGGAGGTACTAGCTCCAACTCGGTTTTACAGTGAAAACTGCAGGAACTTCAAACCGGCACTAGGAAACAGACTGAGAAGCAGAGAAAAAGTGTCCCCTGCAACCGGTTCCCTTGGTTATAGATGAATGAACGTCTCTCCACTTGCTAAGTTCTGAGAGATGATTGTGTGTGAAAGCCGTCCTTCACCTAGCTTGTTGGGAACACAAAGTTTCTTTTAAGTTGCAAACTCCATTCCATACATATATATGGGGTGTTACTAGCTCCAAATCGGTTTTACAGTGAACACTGCAGGAACTTCAAACCGGCACAAGGAAACAGACTGAGAAAGCAGAGAAAATGTATCTCCTGCAACCCGTTCCGTTGGTGCTAGATGAACGAACTTCTCTCCACTTGCTCAGTTCTGAGAGATACGTGTGTGTGAAAGCCGTCCTTCACAGAGCTTGTTGGGAACACAAAGTTTCTTTTCAGTTGCAAACTCCATTCCATACATATATATGGGGAGGTACAAGCTCCAACTCGGTTTTACAGTGAAAACTGCAGGAACTTCAAACCGGCACAAGGAAACAGACTGAAAAAGCAGAGAAAAAGTGTCTCCTGCAACCCGTTCCCTTGGTGCTAGATGAACGAACGTCTCTCCACTTGCTCAGTTCTGAGAGATAAGTGTGTGTGAAAGCCGTCCTTCACCTAGCTTGTTGGGAACACAAAGTTTCTTTTCAGTTGCAAACTCCAATCCATACATATATATGGGGAGGTACTAGCTCCAACTCGGTTTTACAGTGAAAACTGCAGGAACTTCAAACCGGCACTAGGAAACAGACTGAGAAAGCAGAGAAATAGTATCTCCTGCATCCCGTTCCCTTGGTGCTAGATGAACGAACGTCTCGCCACTTGCTCAGTTCCGAGAGATTAGTGTGTGTGAAAGCCGTCCTTCACCTAGCTTGTTGGGAACACAAAGTTTCTTTTCAGTTGCAAACTCCATTCCATACATATATAAGGGGAGGTACTAGCTCCAACACGGTTTTACAGTGAAAACTGCAGGAACATCAAACCGGCACTAGGAAACAGACTGAGAAAGCAGAGATAAAGTGTCTCCTGCAACCCGTTCCATTGGTGCTGGATGAACGAACGTATTCCACTTGCTCAGTTCTGAGAGATAATTGTGTGTGAAAGCGGTCCTTCACCTAGCTTGTTGGGAACACAAAGTTTCTTTTCAGTTGCAAACTCCATTCCCTACATATATATGGGGAGGTAGAAACTCCAACTCGTTTTTACAGTGAAAACTGCAGGAACTTCAAACCGGCACTAGGAAACAGACTGAGAAAGCAGAGAAAAAGTGTCTCCTGCAAACCGTTCCCTTGGTGCTAGATGAACGAACGTCTCTCCACTTGCTGAGTTCTGAAGATAGGTGTGTGTGAAAGCCGTCCTTCACCTAGCTTGTTGGGAACACAAAGTTTCTTTTCAGTTGCAAACTACATTCCATACATATATATGGGGAGGTAGAAGCTCCAACTCGGTTTTACAGTGAAAACTGCAGGAACTTCAAACCGGCACTAGGAAACAGACTGAGAAAGCGGAGAAAAAGTGTCTCCTGCAACCCGTTCCCTTGGTGCTAGATGAACGAACGTCTCTCCACTTGCTAAGTTCTGAGAGATAAGTGTGTGTGAAAGCCGTCCTTCACCTAGCTTGTTGGGAACACAAAGTTTCTTTTCAGTTGCAAACTCCATTCCATACATGTATATGGGGAGTTACTAGCTCCAACTCGGTTTTACAGTGAAAACTGCAGGAACTTCAAACCGGCACTAGGAAACAGACTGAGAAAGCAGAGAAAAAGTGTCTCCTGCAACCCCTTCCCTTGGTGCTAGATGAACGAACGTCTCTCCACTTGCTAAGTTCTGAGAGATAAGTGTGTGTGAAAGCCGTCCTTCACCTAGCTTGTTGGGAACACAAAGTTTCTTTTCAGTTGCAAACTCCATTCCATACATATATATGGGGAGGTACTAGCTCCAACACGGTTTTACAGTGAAAACTGCAGGAACTTCAATCCGGCACTAGGAAACAGACTGAGAAAGCAGAGAAAAAGTGTCTCCTGCAACCCGTTCCCTTGGTGCTAGATGAACGAACGTCTCTCCACTTGCTCAGTTCTGAGAGATAAGTGTGTGGGAAAGCCGTCCTTCGCCTAGCTTCTTGGGAACACAAAGTTTCTTTTAATTTGCTAACTCCATTCCATACATATATATGGGGTGGTACTAGATCAAACTCGGTTTTGCAGTGAAAACTGCAGGAACTTCAAACCGGCACTAGGAAACAGACTGAGAAAGCAGAGAAAAAGTGTCTCCTGTAAAACATTCCCTTGGTGCTAGATGAACGAAAGTCTCCCCACTTGCTCAGTTCTGAGAGATAAGTGTGTGTGAAAGCCGTACTTCACCTAGCTTGTAGGGAACACAAAGTTTCTTTTCAGTTGCAAACTCCATTCCATACATATATAAGGGGAGGTAGAAGCTCCAACTCGGTTTTGCAGAGAAAACTGCAGGAACTTCAACACGGCACTTGGAAACAGCCTGGGAAAGCAGAGAAACAGTGTTTCCTGCAACCCGTTCCCTTGGTGCTAGATGAACGAACGTCTCTCCACTTGCTCAGTTCTGAGAGATAAGTGTGTGTGAAAGCCGTCTTTCACCTAGCTTGTTGGGAACACAAAGTTTCTTTTCAGTTGCAAACTCCATTCCATACATATATATGGGGAGGTACTAGCTCCAACTCGGTTTTACAGTGAAAACTGCAGGAACTTCAAACCGGCACTAGGAAACAGACTGAGAAAGCAGAGAAAAAGTGTCTCCTGCAAACCGTTCCCTTGGTGCTAGATGAACGAACGTCTCTCCACTTGCTCAGTTCTGAGAGATAAGTGTGTGTGAAAGCCGTCCTTCACCTAGCTTGTTGGGAACACAAAGTTTCTTTTCAGTTGCAAACTCCATTCCATACTTATATATGGGGAGGTACTAGCTCCAAATCTGTTTTACAGTGAAAACTGCAGGAACTTCAAACCGGCACTAGGAAACAGACTGAGAAAGCAGAGAATAAGTGTCTCCTGCAACCCGTTCCCTTGGTGCTAGATGAACGAACGTCTCTCCACTTGCTCAGTTCTGAGAGATAAGTGTGTGTGAATGCCGTACTTCACCTAGATTGTTGGGAACACAAAGTTTCTTTTCAGTTGCAAACTCTGATCCATACATATATATGGGGATGTACTAGCTCCAACTCGGTTTTAAAGTGAAAATTGCAGGAACTTCAAACCGGCACTAGGAAACAGACTGAGAAAGCAGAGAAACAGTGTTTCCTGCAACCCGTTCCCTTGGTGCTAGATGAACGAACGTCTCTCCACTTGCTCAGTTCTGAGAGATAATTGTGTGTGAAAGCGGTCCTTCACCTAGCTTGTTGGGAACACAAAGTTTCTTTTCAGTTGCAAACTCCATTCCATACATATATATGGGGAGGTACTAGCTCCAACTCGGTTTTACAGTGAAAACTGCAGGAACTTCAAACCGGCACTAGGAAACAGACTGAGAAAGCAGAGAAAAAGTGTCTCCTGCAACCCGTTCCCTTGGTGCTAGATGAACGAACGTCTCTCCACTTGCTCAGTTCTGAGAGATAATTGTGTGTGAAAGCGGTCCTTCACCTAGCTTGTTGGGAACACAAAGTTTCTTTTCAGTTGCAAACTCCATTCCATACATATATATGGGGAGGTACTAGCTCCAACTCGGTTTTACAGTGAAAACTGCAGGAACTTCAAACCGGCACAAGGAAACAGACTGAGAAAGCAGAGAAAAAGTGTCTCCTGCAACCCGTTCCCTTGGTGCTAGATGAACGAACGTCTCTCCACTTGCTCAGTTCTGAGAGATAAGTGTGTGTGAAAGCCGTCCTTCACCTAGCTTGTTGGGAACACAAAGTTTCTTTTCAGTTGCAAACTCCATTCCATACATATATATGGGGAGGTACTAGCTCCAACTCGGTTTTACAGGGAAAACTGCAGGAACTTCAAACCGGCACTAGGAAACAGACTGAGAAAGCAGAGAAAAAGTGTCTCCTGCAACCCGTTCCCTTGGTGCTAGATGAACGAACGTCTCTCCACTTGCTCAGTTCTGAGAGATAAGTGTGTGTGAAAGCCGTCCTTCAACTAGCTTGTAGGGAACACAAAGTTTCTTTTCAGTTGCAAACTCCATTCCATACATATATATGGGGAGGTACAAGCTCCAACTCGGTTTTACAGTGAAAACTGCAGGAACTTCAAACCGGCACTAGGAAACAGACTGAGAAAGCAGAGAAAAAGTGTCTCCTGCAAACCGTTCCCTTGGTGCTACATGAACGAACGTCTATCCACTTGCTCAGTTCTGAGAGATAGGTGTGTGTGAAAGCCGTCCTTCACCTAGCTTGTTGGGAACACAAAGTTTCTTTTCAGTTGCAAACTCCATTCCCTACATATATATGGGGAGGTAGAAACTCCAAATCGTTTTTACAGTGAAAACTGCAGGAACTTCAAACCGGCACTAGGAAACAGACTGAGAAAGCAGAGAAAAAGTGTCTCCTGCAAAACGTTCCCTTGGTGCTAGATGAACGAACGTCTCTCCACTTGCTCAGTTCTGAAGATACGTGTGTGTGAAAGCCGTCCTTCACCTAGCTTGTTGGGAACACAAAGTTTCTTTTCAGTTGCAAACTACATTCCATACATATATATGGGGAGGTAGAAGCTCCAACTCGGTTTTACAGTGAAAACTGCAGGAACTTCAAACCGGCACTAGGAAACAGACTGAGAAAGCGGAGAAAAAGTGTCTCCTGCAACCCGTTCCCTTGGTGCTAGATGAACGAACGTCTCTCCACTTGCTAAGTTCTGAGAGATAAGTGTGTGTGAAAGCCGTCCTTCACCTAGCTTGTTGGGAACACAAAGTTTCTTTTCAGTTGCAAACTCCATTCCATACATATATATGGGGAGTTACTAGCTCCAACTCGGTTTTACAGTGAAAACTGCAGGAACTTCAAACCGGCACTAGGAAACAGACTGAGAAAGCAGAGAAAAAGTGTCTCCTGCAACCCGTTCCCTTGGTGCTAGATGAACGAACGTCTCTCCACTTGCTAAGTTCTGAGAGATAAGTGTGTGTGAAAGCCGTCCTTCACCTAGCTTGTTGGGAACACAAAGTTTCTTTTCAGTTGCAAACTCCATTCCATACATATATATGGGGAGGTACTAGCTCCAACACGGTTTTACAGTGAAAACTGCAGGAACTTCAATCCGGCACTAGGAAACAGACTGAGAAAGCAGAGAAAAAGTGTCTCCTGCAACCCGTTCCCTTGGTGCTAGATGAACGAACGTCTCTCCACTTGCTCAGTTCTGAGAGATAAGTGTGTGGGAAAGCCGTCCTTCGCCTAGCTTCTTGGGAACACAAAGTTTCTTTTAATTTGCTAACTCCATTCCATACATATATATGGGGAGGTACTAGATCAAACTCGGTTTTGCAGTGAAAACTGCAGGAACTTCAAACCGGCACTAGGAAACAGACTGAGAAAGCAGAGAAAAAGTGTCTCCTGCAACCCGTTCCCTTGGTGCTAGATGAACGAACGTCTCTCCACTTGCTCAGTTCTGAAGATGGGTGTGTGTGAAAGCCGTCCTTCACCTAGCTTGTTGGGAACACAAAGTTTCTTTTCAGTTGCAAACTCCATTCCATACATATATATGGGGAGGTAGAAACTCCAACTAGGTTTTACAGTGAAAACTGCAGGAACTTCAAACCGGCACTAGGAAACAGACTGAGAAAGCAGAGAAAAAGTGTCTCCTGTAAAACATTCCCTTGGTGCTAGATGAACGAAAGTCTCCCCACTTGCTCAGTTCTGAGAGATAAGTGTGTGTGAAAGCCGTCCTTCACCTAGCTTGTAGGGAACAAAAAGTTTCTTTTCAGTTGCAAACTCCATTCCATACATATATAAGGGGAGGTAGAAGCTCCAACTCGGTTTTGCAGAGAAAACTGCAGGAACTTCAACACGGCACTTGGAAACAGCCTGGGAAAGCAGAGAAACAGTGTTTCCTGCAACCCGTTCCCTTGGTGCTAGATGAACGAACGTCTCTCCACTTGCTCAGTTCTGAGAGATAAGTGTGTGTGAAAGCCGTCTTTCACCTAGCTTGTTGGGAACACAAAGTTTCTTTTCAGTTGCAAACTCCATTCCATACATATATATGGGGAGGTACTAGCTCCAACTCGGTTTTACAGTGAAAACTGCAGGAACTTCAAACCGGCACTAGGAAACAGACTGAGAAAGCAGAGAAAAAGTGTCTCCTGCAAACCGTTCCCTTGGTGCTAGATGAACGAACGTCTCTCCACTTGCTCAGTTCTGAGAGATAATTGTGTGTGAAAGCCGTCCTTCACCTAGCTTGTTGGGAACACAAAGTTTCTTTTCAGTTGCAAACTCCATTCCATACTTATATATGGGGAGGTACTAGCTCCAAATCTGTTTTACAGTGAAAACTGCAGGAACTTCAAACCGGCACTAGGAAACAGACTGAGAAAGCAGAGAATAAGTGTCTCCTGCAAACCGTTCCCTTGGTGCTAGATGAACGAACGTCTCTCCACTTGCTCAGTTCTGAGAGATAAGTGTGTGTGAATGCCGTACTTCACCTAGATTGTTGGGAACACAAAGTTTCTTTTCAGTTGCAAACTCTGATCCATACATATATATGGGGATGTACTAGCTCCAACTCGGTTTTACAGTGAAAATTGCAGGAACTTCAAACCGGCACTAGGAAACAGACTGAGAAAGCAGAGAAACAGTGTTTCCTGCAACCCGTTCCCTTGGTGCTAGATGAACGAACGTCTCTCCACTTGCTCAGTTCTGAGAGATAATTGTGTGTGAAAGCGGTCCTTCACCTAGCTTGTTGGGAACACAAAGTTTCTTTTCAGTTGCAAACTCCATTCCATACATATATATGGGGAGGTACTAGCTCCAACTCGGTTTTACAGTGAAAACTGCAGGAACTTCAAACCGGCACTAGGAAACAGACTGAGAAAGCAGAGAAAAAGTGTCTCCTGCAACCCGTTCCCTTGGTGCTAGATGAACGAACGTCTCTCCACTTGCTCAGTTCTGAGAGATAAGTGTGTGTGAAAGCCGTCCTTCACCTAGCTTGTTGGGAACACAAAGTTTCTTTTCAGTTGCAAACTCCATTCCATACATATATATGGGGAGGTACTAGCTCCAACTCGGTTTTACAGGGAAAACTGCAGGAACTTCAAACCGGCACTAGGAAACAGACTGAGAAAGCAGAGAAAAAGTGTCTCCTCCAACCCGTTCCCTTGGTGCTAGATGAACGAACGTCTCTCCACTTGCTCAGTTCTGAGAGATAAGTGTGTGTGAAAGCCGTCCTTCAACTAGCTTGTAGGGAACACAAAGTTTCTTTTCAGTTGCAAACTCCATTCCATACATATATATGGGGAGGTAGAAGCTCCAACTCGGTTTTGCAGAGCAAACTGCACGAACTTCAACCCGGCACTTGGAAACAGACTGGGAAAGCAGAGAAACAGTGTTTCCTGCAACCCGTTCCCTTGGTGCTAGATGAACGAACGTCTCTCCACTTGCTCAGTTCTGAGAGATAATTGTGTGTGAAAGCCGTCCTTCACCTAGCTTTTTGGGAACACAAAGTTTCTTTTCAGTTGCAAACTCCATTCCATACATATATATGGGGAGGTACTAGCTCCAACTCGGTTTTACAGTGAAAACTGCAGGAACTTCAAACCGGCACTAGGAAACAGACTGAGAAAGCAGAGAAAAAGTGTCTCCTGCAACCCGTTCCCTTGGTGCTAGATGAACGAACGTCTCTCCACTAGCTCAGTTCTGAGAGATAAGTGTGTGTGAAAGCCGTCCTTCACCTAGATTGTTGGGAACACAAAGTTTCTTTTCAGTTGAAAACTCCATTCCATACATATATATGGGGAGTTACTAGCTCCAACTCGGTTTTACAGTGAAAACTGCAGGAACTTCAAACCGGCACTAGGAAAAAGCCTGAGAAACCAGAGAAAAATTGTCTCCAGCAACCCGTTCCCTTTGTGCTAGATAAACGAAAGTCTCTCAACTTGCTCAGTTCTGAGAGATAAGTGTGTGTGAAAGCCGTCCTTCACGTAGCTTGTTGGGAACACTAAGTTTCTTTTCAGTTGCAAACTCCATTCCATACTTATATATGGGGAGGTACTAGCCCCAAATCGGTTTTACAGTGAAAACTGCAGGAACTTCAAACCGGCACTAGGAAACAGAGTGAGAAGCAGAGAAAAAGTGTCCCCTGCAGCCGGTTCCCTTGGTGATAGATGAATGAACGTCTCTCCACTTGCTAAGTTCTGAGAGATGATTGTGTGTGAAAGCCGTCCTTCACCTAGCTTGTTAGGAACACAAAGTTTCTTTTAAGTTGCAAACTCCATTCCATACATATATATGGGGTGTTACTAGCTCCAAATCGATTTTACAGTGAACACTGCAGGAACTTCAAACCGGCACTAGGAAACAGACTGAGAAAGCAGAGAAAAAGTATCTCCTGCAACCCGTTCCCTTGGTGCTAGATGAACGAACGTCTCGCCACTTGCTCAGTTCCGAGAGATTAGTGTGTGTGAAAGCCGTCCTTCACCTAGCTTGGTGGGAACACAAAGTCTCTTTTCAGTTGCAAACTCCATTCCATACATATATATGGGGAGGTACTAGCTCCAACTCGGTTTTACAGTGAAAACTGCAGGAACTTCAAACCGGCACTAGGAAACAGACTGAGAAAGCAGAGAAAAAGTGTCTCCTGCAACCCGTTCCCTTGGTGCTAGATGAACGAGCGTCTCTCCACTTGCTCAGTTCTGAGAGATAAGTGTGTGTGAAAGCCGTACTTCACCTAGCTTGTTGGGAACACAAAGTTTCTTTTCAGTTGCAAACTCCATTCCATACATATATATGGGGAGGTACTAGATCAAACTCGGTTTTACAGTGAAAACTGCAGGAACTTCAAACCGGCACTAGGAAAAAGACTGAGAAACCAGAGAAAAATTGTCTCCAGCAATCCGTTCCCTTTGTGCTAGATAAACGAAAGTCTCTCAACTTGCTCAGTTCTGAGAGATAAGTGTGTGTGAAAGCCGTCCTTCACCTAGCTTGTTGGGAACACTAAGTTTCTTTTCAGTTGCAAACTCCATTCCATACTTATATATGGGGAGGTACTAGCCCCAAATCGGTTTTACAGTGAAAACTGCAGGAACTTCAAACCGGCACTAGGAAACAGAGTGAGAAGCAGAGAAAAAGTGTCCCCTGCAGCCGGTTCCCTTGGTGATAGATGAATGAACGTCTCTCCACTTGCTATGTTCTGAGAGATGATTGTGTGTGAAAGCCGTCCTTCACCTAGCTTGTTAGGAACACAAAGTTTCTTTTAAGTTGCAAACTCCATTCCATACATATATATGGGGTGTTACTAGCTCCAAATCGATTTTACAGTGAACACTGCAGGAACTTCAAACCGGCACTAGGAAACAGACTGAGAAAGCAGAGAAAAAGTATCTCCTGCAACCCGTTCCCTTGTTGCTAGATGAACGAACGTCTCGCCACTTGCTCAGTTCCGAGAGATTAGTGTGTGTGAAAGCCGTCCTTCACCTAGCTTGGTGGGAACACAAAGTCTCTTTTCAGTTGCAAACTCCATTCCATACATATATATGGGGAGGTACTAGCTCCAACTCGGTTTTACAGTGAAAACTGCAGGAACTTCAAACCGGCACTAGGAAACAGACTGAGAAAGCAGAGAAAAAGTGTCTCCTGCAACCCGTTCCCTTGGTGCTAGATGAACGAGCGTCTCTCCACTTGCTCAGTTCTGAGAGATAAGTGTGTGTGAAAGCCGTCCTTCACCTAGCTTGTTGGGAACACAAAGTTTCTTTTCAGTTGCAAACTCCATTCCATACATATATATGGGGAGGTACTAGATCAAACTCGGTTTTACAGTGAAAACTGCAGGAACTTCAAAACGGCCCTAGGAAACAGACTGAGAATTCAGAGAAAAAGAGTCTCCTGCAACCCGTTCTCTTGGTTCTAGATGAACGAACGTCTCTCCACTTGCTCAGTTCTGAGAAATAAGTGTGTGTGAAAGCCGTACTTCAACTACCTTGTAGGGAACACAAAGTTTCTTTTCAGTTGCAAACTCCATTCCATACATATATATGGGGAGGTAGAAGCTCCAACTCGGTTTTGCAGAGAAAACTGCAGGAACTTCAACCCGGCACTTGGAAACAGACTGAGAAAGCAGAGAAACAGTGTTTCCTGCAACCCGTTCCCTTGGTGCTAGATGAACGAACGTCTCTCCACTTGCTCAGTTCTGAGAGATAATTGTGTGTGAAAGCCGTCCTTCACCTAGCTTGTTGGGAACACAAAGTTTCTTTTCAGTTGCAAACTCCATTCCCTACATATATATGGGGAGGTAGAAGCTCCAACTCGGTTTTACAGTGAAAACTGCAGGAACTTCAAACCGGCACTAGGAAACAGACTGAGAAAGCAGAGAAAAACAGTCTCCTGCAACCCGATCTCTTGGTTCTAGATGAACGAACGTCTCTTCACTTGCTGAGTTCTGAAAGAAAAGTGTGTGTGAAAGACGTCCTTCACCTAGCTTGTTGGGAACACAAAGTTTCTTTTCAGTTGCAAACTCCATTCCATAAATATATATGGGGAGGTACTAGATCAAACTCGGTTTTACAGTGAAAACTGCAGGAACTTCAAACCGGCACTAGGAAACAGACTGAGAAAGCAGAGAAAAAGAGTCTCCTGCAACCCGTTCTCTTGGTTCTAGATGAACGAACGTCTCTCCACTTGCTCAGTTCTGAGAGAGAAGTGTGTATGAAAGCCGTCCTTCAACTAGCTTGTTGGGAAAACAAAGTTTCTTTTCAGTTGCAAACTCCATTCCATACATCTATATGGGGAGGTACAAGATCAAACTTGGTTTTACAGTGAAAACTGCAGGAACTTCAAACCGGCACAAGGAAACAGACTGAGAAAGCAGAGAAAAAGAGTCTCCTGCAACCCGTTCTCTTGGTTCTAGATGAACGAACGTCTCTCCACTTGCTCAGTTCTGAGAGAGAAGTGTGTGTGAAAGCCGTCCTTCACCTAGCTTGTAGGGAACACAAAGTTTCTTTTCAGTTGCAAACTCCATTCCATACATATATATGGGGAGGTAGAAGCTCCAACTCGGTTTTGCAGAGAAAACTGCAGGAACTTCAACCCGGCACTTGGAAACAGACTGGGAAAGCAGAGAAACAGTGTTTCCTGCAACCCGTTCCCTTGGTGCTAGATGAACGAACGTCTCTCCACTTGCTCAGTTCTGAGAGATAGGTGTGTGTGAAAGCCGTCTTTCACCTAGCTTGTTGGGAACAAAAAGTTTCTTTTCAGTTGCAAACTCCATTCCATACATATATATGGGGAGGTACTAGCTCCAACTCGGTTTTACAGTGAAAACTGCAGGAACTTCAAACCGGCACTAGGAAACAGACTGAGATAGCATAGAAAAATTGTCTCCTGCAACCCGTTCCCTTGTTGCTAGATGAACGAACTTCTCTCCACTTGCTCAGTTCTGAGAGATAAGTGTGTGTGAAAGCCGTCCTTCACATAGCTTGTTGGGAACACAAAGTTTCTTTTCAGTTGCAAACTCCATTCCATACTTATATATGGGGAGGTACTAGCTCCAACTCGGTTTTACAGTGAAAACTGCAGGAACTTCAAACCGGCACTAGGAAACAGACTGAGAAAGCAGAGAAAAAGAGTCTCCTGCAACCCGTTCTCTTGGTTCTAGATGAACGAACGTCTCTCCACTTGCTCAGTTCTGAGAGAAATGTGTGTATGAAAGCCGTCCTTCAACTAGCTTGTTGGGAAAACAAAGTTTCTTTTCAGTTGCAAACTCCATTCCATACATATATATGTGGAGGTACTAGCTCCAACTCGGGTTTACAGTGAAAACTGCAGGAACTTCAAACCGGCACTAGGAAACAGACTGAGAAAGCAGAGAAAAAGTGTCTCCTGCAACCCGTTCCCTTGGTGCTAGATGAACGAACGTCTCTCCACTTGCTCAGTTCTGAGAGATAAGTGTGTGTGAAAGCCGTCCTTCAACTTGCTTGTAGGGAACACAAAGTTTCTTTTCAGTTGCAAACTCCATTCCATAAATATATATGGGGAGGTAGAAGCTCCAACTCGGTTTTGCAGAGAAAACTGCACGAACTTCAACCCGGCACTTGGAAACAGACTGGGAAAACATAGAAACAGTGTTTCCTGCAACCCGTTCCCTTGGTGCTGGATGAACGAACGTCTCTCCACTTGCTCATTTCTGAGAGATAATTGTGTGTGAAAGCAGTACTTCACCTAGCTTGTTGGGAACACAAAGTTTCTTTTCAGTTGCAAACTCCATTCCATACATATATATGGGGAGGTACTAGCTCCAACTCTGTTTTACAGTGAAAACTGCAGGAACTTCAAACCGGCACTAGGAAACAGACTGAGAAAGCAGAGAAAAAGTGTCTCCTGCAACCCGTTCCCTTTGTGCTAGATGAACGAACGTCTCTCCACTTGCTCAGTTCTGAGAGATAAGTGTGTGTGAAAGCCGTCCTTCACCTACCTTGTTGGGAACACAAAGTTTCTTTTCAGTTGCAAACTCCAATCCATACATATATATGGGGAGGTACTAGCTCCAACTCAGTTTTACAGTGCAAACTGCAGGAACTTCAAACCGGCACTAGGAAACAGACTGAGAAGCAGAGAAAATGTGTCCCCTGCAACCGGTTCCCTTGGTGATAGATGAATGAACGTCTCTCCATTTGCTAAGTTCTGAGA
This sequence comes from Camelus bactrianus, assembly GCF_048773025.1. Lineage (NCBI taxonomy): Eukaryota > Metazoa > Chordata > Mammalia > Artiodactyla > Camelidae > Camelus > Camelus bactrianus. The sequence continues at coordinate 134,428,694 of NC_133539.1, read as the reverse complement.
GATGATTGTGTGTGAAAGCAGTCCTTCACCTAGCTTGTTGGGAACAAAAAGTTTCTTTTAAGTTGCAAACTCCATTCCATACATATATATGGGGTGTTACTAGCTCGAAATCGTTTTTACAGTAAACACTGCAGGAACTTCAAACCGGCACTAGGAAACAGACTGAGAAAGCAGAGAAAAAGTATCTCCTGCAACCGGTTCCCTTGGTGCTAGATGAACGAACGTCTCGCCACTTGCTCAGTTCCGAGAGATTAGTGTGTGTGAAAGCCGTCCTTCACCTAGCTTGTTGGGAACACAAAGTTTCTTTTCAGTTGCAAACTCCATTCCATACATATATATGGGGAGGTACCAGATCAAACTCGGTTTTACAGTGAAAACTGCAGGAACTTCAAAACGGCCCTAGGAAACAGACTGAGAATTCAGAGAAAAAGAGTCTCCTGCAACCCGTTCTCTTGGTTCTAGATGAACGAACGTCTCTCCACTTGCTCAGTTCTGAGAGAAAAGTGTGTGTGAAAGCCGTACTTCAACTAGCTTGTAGGAAACACAAAGTTTCTTTTCTGTTGCAAACTCCATTCCCTACATATATATGGTGAGGTACTATCTCCAACTCGGTTTTACAGTGAAAACTGCAGGAACTTCAAACCGGCACTAGGAAACAGACTGAGAAAGCAGAGAAAAAGTGTCTCCTGCAACCCGTTCCCTTGGTGCTAGATGAACGAACGTCTCTCCACTTGCTCAGTTCTGAGAGATAAGTGTGTGTGAAAGCCGTCCTTCACCTAGCTTGTTGGGAACACAAAGTTTCTTTTCAGTTGCAAACTCCATTCCATACATATATATGGGGAGGTAGAAGCTCCAACTCGGTTTTACAGTGAAAACTGCAGGAACTTCAAACCGGCACTAGGAAACAGACTGAGAATGCAGAGAAAAAGAGTCTCCTGCAACCCGTTCTCTTGGTTCTAGATGAACGAACGTCTCTCCACTTGCTCAGTTCTGAGAGAAAAGTGTGTATGAAAGCCGTCCTTCAACTAGCTTGTTGGGAAAACAAAGTTTCTTTTCAGTTGCAAACTCCATTCCCTACATATATATGGGGAGGTAGAAGCTCCAACTCGGTTTTACAGTGAAAACTGCAAGAAATTCAAACCGCCACTAGGAAACAGACTGAGAAAGCAGAGAAATAGTTTCTCCTGCAACCCGTTCCATTGGTGCTAGATGAACGAACGTCTCTCCACTTGCTCAGTTCTGAGAGATAATTGTGTGTGAAAGCCGTCCTTCAACTAGCTTGTAGGGAACACAAAGGTTCTTTTCAGTTGCAAACTCCATTCCATACATATATATGGGGAGGTAGAAGCTCCAACTCGGTTTTGCAGAGAAAACTGCACGAACTTCAACCCGGCACTTGGAAACAGACTGGGAAAGCAGAGAAACAGTGTTTCCTGCAACCCGTTCCCTTGGTGCTAGATGAACGAACTTCTCTCCACTTGCTCAGTTCTGAGAGATAATTGTGTGTGAAAGCCGTCCTTCACCTAGCTTGTTGGGAACACAAAGTTTCTTTTCAGTTGCAAACTCCATTCCATACATATATATGGGGAGGTACTAGCTCCAACTCGGTTTTACAGTTAAAACTGCAGGAACTTCAAACCGGCACTAGGAAACAGACTGAGAAAGCAGAGAAAAAGTGTCTCCTGCAACCCGTTCCCTTGGTGCTAGATGAACGAACGTCTCTCCACTTGCTCAGTTCTGAGAGATAAGTGTGTGTGAAAGCCGTCCTTCACCTAGCTTGTTGGGAACACAAAGTTTCTTTTCAGTTGCAAACTCCATTCCATACATATATATGGGGAGTTACCAGCTCCAACTCGGTTTTACAGTAAAAACTGCAGGAACTTCAAACCGGCACTAGGAAACAGACTGAGAAAGCAGAGAAAAAGTGTCTCCAGCAACCCGTTCCCTTGGTGCTAGATAAACGAAAGTCTCTCAACTTCCTCAGTTCTGAGTGATAAGTGTGTGTGAATGCCGTCTTCACCTAACTTGTTGGGAACACAAAGTTTCTTTTCAGTTGCAAACTCCATTCCATACATATATATGGGGAGGTACTAGATCAAACTCGGTTTTACAGTGAAAACTGCAGGAAATTCAAACCGGCACTAGGAAACAGACTGAGAAAGCAGAGAAAAAGAGTCTCCTGCAACCCGTTCTCTTGGTTCTAGATGAACGAACGTCTCTCCACTTGCTCAGTTCTGAGAGTAAAGTGTGTATGAAAGCCGTCCTTCAACCATCTTGTTGGGAAAACAAAGTATCTTTTCAGTTGCAAACTCCATTCCATACATATATATGGGGAGGTACTAGATCAAACTCGGTTTTACAGTGAAAACTGCAGGAACTTCAAACCGCCACTAGGAAACAGACTGAGAAAGCAGAGAAAAAGTTTCTCCTGCAACCCGTTCCATTGGTGCTAGATGAACGAACGTCTCTCCACTTGCTCAGTTCTGAGAGATAGGTGTGTGTGAAAGCCGTCCTTCACCTAGCTTGTTGGGAACACAAAGTTTCTTTTCAGTTGCAAACTCCATTCCATACATATATATGTGGAGGTAATAGCTCCAACTCGGTTTTACAGTGAAAACTGCAGGAACTTCAAACCGGCACTAGGAAACAGACTGAGAAAGCAGAGAAAAAGTGTCTCCTGCAACCCGTTCCCTTGGTGCTAGATGAACGAACGTCTCTCCACTTGCTCAGTTCTGAGAGATAATTGTGTGTGAAAGCCGTCCTTCAACTAGCTTGTAGGGAACACAAAGTTTCTTTTCAGTTGCAAACTCCATTCCATTCATATATATGGGGAGGTAGAAGCTCCAACTCGGTTTTACAGAGAAATCTGCACGAACTTCAACCCGGCACTTGGAAACAGACTGGGAAAGCAGAGAAACAGTGTTTCCTGCAACCCGTTCCCTTGGTGCTAGATGAACGAACGTCTCTCCACTTGCTCAGTTCTGAGAGATAATTGTGTGTGAAAGCCGTCCTTCACCTAGCTTGTTGGGAACACAAAGTTTCTTTTCAGTTGCAAACTCCATTCCATACATATATATGGGGAGGTACTAGCTCCAACTCGGTTTTACAGTTAAAACTGCAGGAACTTCAAACCGGCACTAGGAAACAGACTGAGAAAGCAGAGAAAAAGTGTCTCCTGCAACCCGTTCCCTTGGTGCTAGATGAACGAACGTCTCTCCACTTGCTCAGTTCTGAGAGATAAATTTGTGTGAAAGCCGTCCTTCACCTAGCTTGTTGGGAACACAAAGTTTCTTTTCAGTTGCAAACTCCATTCCATACATATATATGGGGAGTTACCAGCTCCAACTCGGTTTTACAGTAAAAACTGCAGGAACTTCAAACCGGCACTAGGAAACAGACTGAGAAACCAGAGAAAAAGTGTCTCCAGCAACCCGTTCCCTTGGTGCTAGATAAACGAAAGTCTCTCAACTTGCTCAGTTCTGAGAGATAAGTGTGTGTGAATGCCGTCCTTCACCTAGCTTGTTAGGAACACAAAGTTTCTTTTCAGTTGCAAACTCCATTCCATACATATATATGGGGAGGTACTAGATCAAACTCGGTTTTACAGTGAAAACTGCAGGAACTTCAAACCGGCACTAGGAAACAGACTGAGAAAGCAGAGAAAAAGTGTCTCCTGCAAACCGTTCCCTTGGTGCTAGATGAACGAACGTCTCTCCACTTGCTCAGTTCTGAGAGATAGGTGTGTGTGAAAGCCGTCCTTCACCTAGCTTGTTGGGAACACAAAGTTTCTTTTCAGTTGCAAACTCCATTCCATACATATATATGGGGAGGTACTAGCTCCAACTCGGTTTTACAGTGAAAACTGCAGGAACTTCAAACCGGCACTAGGAAACAGACTGAGAAAGCAGAGAAAAAGTGTCTCCTGCAATCCGTTCCCTTGGTGCTAGATGAACGAACGTCTCTCCACTTGCTCAGTTCTGAGAGATAATTGTGTGTGAAAGCCGTCCTTCAACTAGCTTGTAGGGAACACAAAGTTTCTTTTCAGTTGCAAACTCCATTCCATACATATATATGGGGAGGTAGAAGCTCCAACTCGGTTTTACAGAGAAAACTGCACGAACTTCAACCCGGCACTTGGAAACAGACTGGGAAAGCAGAGAAACAGTGTTTCCTGCAACCCGTTCCCTTGGTGCTAGATGAACGAACGTCTCTCCACTTGCTCAGTTCTGAGAGATAATTGTGTGTGAAAGCCGTACTTCACCTAGCTTGTTGGGAACACAAAGTTTCTTTTCAGTTGCAAACTCCATTCCATACATATATATGGGGAGGTACTAGCTCCAACTCGGTTTTACAGTGAAAACTGCAGGAACTTCAAACCGGCACTAGGAAACAGACTGAGAAAGCAGAGAAAAAGTGTCTCCTTCAACCCGTTCCCTTGGTGCTAGATGAACGAACGTCCCTCCACTTGCTCAGTTCTGAGAGATAAGTGTGTGTGAAAGCCGTCCTTCAACTAGCTTGTTGGGAACACAAAGTTTCTTTTCAGTTGCAAACTCCATTCCATACATATATATGGGGAGTTACCAGCTCCAACTCGGTTTTACAGTAAAAACTGCAGGAACTTCAAACCGGCACTAGGAAACAGACTGAGAAACCAGAGAAAAATTGTCTCCAGCAACCCGTTCCCTTGGTGCTAGATAAACGAAAGTCTCTCAACTTGCTCAGTTCTGAGGGATAAGTGTGTGTGAATGCCGTCCTTCTACTAGCTTGTTGGGAACACAAAGTTTCTTTTCAGTTGCAAACTCCATTCCATACATATATATGGGGAGGTACTAGATCAAACTCGGTTTTACAGTGAAAACTGCAGGAACTTCAAACCGGCACTAGGAAACAGACTGAGAAAGCAGAGAAAAAGGGTCTCCTGCAACCCGTTCTCTTGGTTCTAGATGAACGAACGTCTCTCCACTTGCTCAGTTCTGAGAGAAAAGTGTGTATGAAAGCCGTCCTTCAACTAGCTTGTTGGGAAAACAAAGTTCCTTTTCAGTTGCAAACTCCATTCCATACATATATATGGGGAGGTACTAGATCAAACTCGGTTTTACACTGAAAACTGCAGGAACTTCAAACCGCCACTAGGAAACAGACTGAGAAAGCAGAGAAAAAGTGTCTCCTGCAACCCGTTCCCTTGGTGCTAGATGAACGAACGTCTCTGCACTTGCTCAGTTCTGAGAGTTAGGTGTGTGTGAAAGCCGTCCTTCACCTAGCTTGTTGGGAACACAAAGTTTCTTTTCAGTTGCAAACTCCATTCCATACATATATATGTGGAGGTACTAGCTCCAACTCTGTTTTACAGTGAAAACTGCAGGAACTTCAAACCGGCACTAGGAAACAGACTGAGAAACCAGAGAAAAAGTGTCTCCAGCAACCCGTTCCCTTGGTGCTAGATAAACGAAAGTCTCTTAACTTGCTCAGTTCTGAGAGATAAGTGTGTGTGAATGCCGTCTTTCACCTAGCTTGTTGGGAACACAAAGTTTCTTTTCAGTTGCAAACTCCATTCCATACATATATATGGGGAGGTACTAGATCAAACTCGGTTTTACCGTGAAAACTGCAGGAACTTCAAACCGGCACTAGGAAACAGAATGAGAAAGCAGAGAAAAAGTGTCTCCTGCAACCCGTTCCCTTGGTGCTAGATGAACGAACGTCTCTCCACTTGCTCAGTTCTGAGAGATAGGTGTGTGTGAAAGCCGTCCTTCACCTAGCTTGTTGGGAACACAAAGTTTCTTTTCAGTTGCAAACTCCATTCCATACATATATATGTGGTGGTACTAGCTCCAACTCGGTTTTACAGTGAAAACTGCAGGAACTTCAAACCGGCACTAGGAAACAGACTGAGAAATCAGAGAAAAAGTGTCCCCTGCAACCCGTTCCCTTGGTGCTAGATGAACGAACGTCTCTCCACTTGCACAGTTCTGAGAGATAAGTGTGTGTGAAAGCCGTCCTTCACCTAGCTTGTTGGGAACACAAAGTTTCTTTTCAGTTGCAAACTCCATTCCATACATATATATGGGGAGTTACCAGCTCCAACTCGGTTTTACAGTAAAAACTGCAGGAACTTCAAACCGGCACTAGGAAACAGACTGAGAAACCAGAGAAAAATTGTCTCCAGCAACCCGTTCCCTTGGTGCTAGATAAACGAAAGTCTCTCAACTTGCTCAGTTCTGAGAGATAAGTGTGTGTGAATGCCGTCCTTCAACTAGCTTGTTGGGAACACAAAGTTTCTTTTCAGTTGCAAACTCCATTCCATACATATATATGGGGAGGTACTAGATCAAACTCGGTTTTACAGTGAAAACTGCAGGAACTTCAAACCGGCACTAGGAAACAGACTGAGAAAGCAGAGAAAAAGGGTCTCCTGCAACCCGTTCTCTTGGTTCTAGATGAACGAACGTCTCTCCACTTGCTCAGTTCTGAGAGAAAAGTGTGTATGAAAGCCGTCCTTCAACTAGCTTGTTGGGAAAACAAAGTTCCTTTTCAGTTGCAAACTCCATTCCATACATATATATGGGGAGGTACTAGATCAAACTCGGTTTTACACTGAAAACTGCAGGAACTTCAAACCGCCACTAGGAAACAGACTGAGAAAGCAGAGAAAAAGTGTCTCCTGCAACCCGTTCCCTTGGTGCTAGATGAACGAACGTCTCTGCACTTGCTCAGTTCTGAGAGATAGGTGTGTGTGAAAGCCGTCCTTCACCTAGCTTGTTGGGAACACAAAGTTTCTTTTCAGTTGCAAACTCCATTCCATACATATATATGTGGAGGTACTAGCTCCAACTCGGTTTTACTGTGAAAACTGCAGGAACTTCAAACCGGCACTAGGAAACAGACTGAGAAACCAGAGAAAAAGTGTCTCCAGCAACCCGTTCCCTTGGTGCTAGATAAACGAAAGTCTCTTAACTTGCTCAGTTCTGAGAGATAAGTGTGTGTGAATGCCGTCCTTCACCTAGCTTGTTGGGAACACAAAGTTTCTTTTCAGTTGCAAACTCCATTCCATACATATATATGGGGAGGTACTAGATCAAACTCGGTTTTACCGTGAAAACTGCAGGAACTTCAAACCGGCACTAGGAAACAGACTGAGAAAGCAGAGAAAAAGTGTCTCCTGCAACCCGTTCCCTTGGTGCTAGATGAACGAACGTCTCTCCACTTGCTCAGTTCTGAGAGATAGTTGTGTGTGAAAGCCGTCCTTCACCTAGCTTGTTGGGAACACAAAGTTTCTTTTCAGTTGCAAACTCCATTCCATACATATATATGTGGAGGTACAAGCTCCAACTCGGTTTTACAGTGAAAACTGCAGGAACTTCAAACCGGCACTAGGAAACAGACTGAGAAAGCAGAGAAAAAGTGTCTCCTGCAACCCGTTCCCTTGGTGCTAGATGAACGAACGTCTCTCCACTTGCTCAGTTCTGAGAGATAAGTGTGTGTGAAAGCCGTCCTTCAACTAGCTTGTAGGGAACACAAAGTTTCTTTTCAGTTGCAAACTCCATTCCATACATATATATGGGGAGGTAGAAGCTCCAACTCGGTTTTGCAGAGAAAACTGCACGAACTTCAACCCGGCACTTGGAAACAGACTGGGAAAGCAAAGAAACAGTGTTTCCTGCATCCCGTTCCCTTGGTGCTAGATGAACGAACGTCTCTCCACTTGCTCAGTTCTGAGAGATAATTGTGTGTGAAAGCCGTCCTTCACCTAGCTTGTTGGGAACACAAAGTTTCTTTTCAGTTGCAAACTCCATTCCATACATATATATGGGGAGGTACTAGCTCCAACTCGGTTTTACAGTGAAAACTGCAGGAACTTCAAACCGGCACTAGGAAACAGACTGAGAAAGCAGAGAAAAAGTGTCTCCTGCAACCCGTTCCCTTGGTGCTAGATAAACGAAAGTCTCTCAACTTGCTCAGTTCTGAGAGATAAGTGTGTGTGAATGCCGTCCTTCAACTAGCTTGTTGGGAACACAAAGTTTCTTTTCAGTTGCAAACTCCATTCCATACATATATATGGGGAGGTACTAGATCAAACTCGGGTTTACAGTGAAAACTGCAGGAACTTCAAACCGGCACTAGGAAACAGACTGAGAAAGCAGAGAAAAAGGGTCTCCTGCAACCCGTTCTCTTGGTTCTAGATGAACGAACGTCTCTCCACTTGCTCAGTTCTGAGAGAAAAGTGTGTATGAAAGCGGTCCTTCAACTAGCTTGTTGGGAAAACAAAGTTTCTTTTCAGTTGCAAACTCCATTCCATACATATATATGGGGAGGTACTAGATCAAACTCGGTTTTACAGTGAAAACTGCAGGAACTTCAAACCGCCACTAGGAAACAGACTGAGAAAGCAGAGAAAAAGTGTCTCCTGCAACCCGTTCCCTTGGTGCTAGATGAACGAACGTCTCTGCACTTGCTCAGTTCTGAGAGATAGGTGTGTGTGAAAGCCATCCTTCACCTAGCTTGTTTGGCACACAAAGTTTCTTTTCAGTTGCAAACTCCATTCCATACATATATATGCGGAGGTACTAGCTCCAACTCGGTTTTACAGTGAAAACTGCAGGAACTTCAAACCGGCACTAGGAAACAGACTGAGAAAGCAGAGAAAAAGTGTCTCCTGCAACCCGTTCCCTTGGTGCTAGATGAATGAACGTCTCTCCACTTGCTCAGTTCTGAGAGATAAGTGTGTGTGAAAGCCGTCCTTCAACTAGCTTGTAGGGAACACAAAGTTTCTTTTCAGTTGCAAACTCCATTCCATACATATATATGGGGAGGTAGAAGCTCCAACTCGGTTTTGCAGAGAAAACTGCACGAACTTCAACCCGGCACTTGGAAACAGACTGGGAAAGCAGAGAAACAGTGTTACCTGCAACCCGTTCCCTTGGTGCTAGATGAACGAACGTCTCTCCACTTGCTCAGTTCTGAGAGATAATTGTGTGTGAAAGCCGTCCTTCACCTAGCTTGTTGGGAACACAAAGTTTCTTTTCAGTTGCAAACACCATTCCATACATATATATGGGGAGGTACTAGCTCCAACTCGGTTTTACAGTGAAAACTGCAGGAACTTCAAACCGGCACTAGGAAACCGACTGAGAAAGCAGAGAAAAAGTGTCTCCTGCAACCCGTTCCCTTGGTGCTAGATGAACGAACGTCTCTCCACTTGCTCAGTTCTGAGAGATAAGTGTGTGTGAAAGCCGTCCTTCACATAGCTTGTTGGGAACACAAAGTTTCTTTTAAGTTGCAAACTCCATTCCATACATATATATGGGGTGTTACTAGCTCCAACTCGGTTTTACAGTAAAAACTGCAGGAACTTCAAACCGGCCCTAGGAAACAGACTGAGAAACCAGAGAAAAAGTGTCTCCAGCAACCCGTTCCCTTGGTGCTAGATAAACGAAAGTCTCTCAACTTGCTCAGTTCTGAGAGATAAGTGTGTGTGAAAGCCGTCCTTCACCTAGCTTGTTGGGAACACAAAGTTTCTTTTCAGTTGCAAATTCCATTCCATACAAATATATGGGGAGTTACCAGCTCCAACTCGGTTTTACAGTAAAAACTGCAGGATCTTCAACCGGCACTAGGAAACAGACTGAGAAAGCAGAGAAAAAGTGTCTCCAGCAACCCGTTCCCTTGGTGCTAGATAAACGAAAGTCTCTCAACTTGCTCAGTTCTGAGAGATAAGTGTGTGTGAATGCCGTCCTTCACCTAGATTGTTGGGAACACAAAGTTTCTTTTCAGTTGTAAACTCCGATCCATACATATATATGGGGAGGTACTAGCTCCAACTCGGTTTTACAGTGAAAACTGCAGGAACTTCAAACCGGCACTAGGAAACAGACTGAGAAGCAGAGAAAAAGTGTCCCCTGCAACCGGTTCCCTTGGTGATAGATGAATGAACGTCTCTCCACTTGCTAAGTTCTGAGAGATGATTGTGTGTGAAAGCCGTCATTCACCTAGCTTGTTGGGAACACAAAGTTTCTTTTAAGTTGCAAACTCCATTCCATACATATATATGGGGTGTTACTAGCTCCAAATCGGTTTTACAGTGAACACTGCAGGAACTTCAAACCGGCACTAGGAAACAGACTGAGAAAGCAGAGAAAAAGTATCTCCTGCAACCCGTTCCCTTGGTGCTAGATGAACGAACGTCTCTCCACTTGCTCAGTTCTGAGAGATAAGTTTGTGTGAAAGCCGTCCTTCACCTAGTTTGTTGGGAACAGAAAGTGTCTTTTCAGTTGCAAACTCCATTCCATACATATATATGAGGAGGTAGAAGCTCCAACTCGGTTTTACAGTGAAAACTGCAAGAACTTCAAACCGGCACTAGGAAACAGACTGAGAAAACAGAGAAAAAGTGTCTCCTGCAACCCGTTCCCTTGGTGCTAGATGAACGAACGTCTCTCCACTTGCTCAGTTCTGAGAGATAGGTGTGTATGAAAGCCGTCCTTCAAATAGCTTGTTGGGAAAACAAAGTTTCTTTTCAGTTGCAAACTCCATTCCATACATATATATGGGGAGGTATTAGATCAAACTCGGTTTTACAGTGAAAACTGCAGGAACTTCAAACCGGCACTAGGAAACAGACTGAGAAAGCAGAGAAAAAGAGTCTCCTGCAACCCGTTCTCTTGGTTCTAGATGAACGAACGTCTCTCCACTTGCTCAGTTCTGAGAGAGAAGTGTGTATGAAAGCCGTCTTTCAACTAGCTTGTTGGGAAAATAAAGTTTCTTTTCAGTTGCAAACTCCATTCCATACATATATATGGGGAGGTACTAGATCAAACTCGGTTTTACAGTAAAAACTGCAGGAACTTCAAAACGCCACTAGGAAACAGACTGAGAAAACAGAGAAAAAGTGTCTCCTGCAACCCGTTCCCTTGGTGCTAGATGAACGAACGTCTCTCCACTTGCTCAGTTCTGAGAGATAGGTGTGTGTGAAAGCCGTCCTTCACCTAGCTTGTTGGGAACACAAAGTTTCTTTTCAGTTGCAAACTCCATTCCATACATATATATGGGGAGGTACTAGCTCCAACTCGGTTTTACAGTGAAAACTGCAGGAACTTCAAACCGGAACTAGGAAACAGACTGAGAAACAGAGAAAAAGTGTCTCCTGCAACCCGTTCCCTTGGTGCTAGATGAACGAACGTCTCTCCTCTTGCTCAGTTCTGAGAGATATGTGTGTGGGAAAGCCGTCCTTCGCCTAGCTTGTTGGGACACAAAGTTTCTTTTCAGTTGCAAACTCCATTCCATACATATATATGGGGAGGTACTAGATCAAACTCGGTTTTGCAGTAAAAACTGCAGGAACTTCAAACCGGCACTAGGAAACAGACTGAGAAAGCAGAGAAAAAGTGTCTCCTGAAACCCGTTCCCTTGGTGCTAGATGAACGAACGTCTCTCCACTTGCTCAGTTCTGAGAGATAGGTGTGTGTGAAAGCCGTCCTTCACCTAGCTTGTTGGGAACACAAAGTTTCTTTTCAGTTGCAAACTCCATTCCATACATATATATGGGGAGGTATTAGATCAAACTCGGTTTTACAGTGAAAACTGCAGGAACTTCAAACCGGCACTAGGAAACAGACTGAGAAAGCAGAGAAAAAGAGTCTCCTGCAACCCGTTCTCTTGGTTCTAGATGAACGAACGTCTCTCCACTTGCTCAGTTCTGAGAGAGAAGTGTGTATGAAAGCCGTCTTTCAACTAGCTTGTTGGGAAAATAAAGTTTCTTTTCAGTTGCAAACTCCATTCCATACATATATATGGGGAGGTACTAGATCAAACTCGGTTTTACAGTAAAAACTGCAGGAACTTCAAAACGCCACTAGGAAACAGACTGAGAAAACAGAGAAAAAGTGTCTCCTGCAACCCGTTCCCTTGGTGCTAGATGAACGAACGTCTCTCCACTTGCTCAGTTCTGAGAGATAGGTGTGTGTGAAAGCCGTCCTTCACCTAGCTTGTTGGGAACACAAAGTTTCTTTTCAGTTGCAAACTCCATTCCATACATATATATGGGGAGGTACTAGCTCCAACTCGGTTTTACAGTGAAAACTGCAGGAACTTCAAACCGGAACTAGGAAACAGACTGAGAAACAGAGAAAAAGTGTCTCCTGCAACCCGTTCCCTTGGTGCTAGATGAACGAACGTCTCTCCTCTTGCTCAGTTCTGAGAGATATGTGTGTGGGAAAGCCGTCCTTCGCCTAGCTTGTTGGGACACAAAGTTTCTTTTCAGTTGCAAACTCCATTCCATACATATATATGGGGAGGTACTAGATCAAACTCGATTTTGCAGTAAAAACTGCAGGAACTTCAAACCGGCACTAGGAAACAGACTGAGAAAGCAGAGAAAAAGTGTCTCCTGAAACCCGTTCCCTTGGTGCTAGATGAACGAACGTCTCTCCACTTGCTCAGTTCTGAGAGATAGGTGTGTGTGAAAGCCGTCCTTCACCTAGCTTGTTTGGAACACAAAGTTTCTTTTCAGTTGCAAACTCCATTCCATACATATATATGGGGAGGTACTAGCTCCAACTCGGTTTTACAGTGAAAACTGCAGGAACTTCAAACCGGCACTAGGAAACAGACTGAGAAAGCAGAGAAAAAGTGTCTCCTGTAACCCGTTCCCTTGGTGCTAGATGAACGAACGTCTCCCCACTTGCTCAGATCTGAGAGATAAGTGTGTGTGAAAGCCGTCCTTCACCTAGCTTGTAGGGAACACAAAGTTTCTTTTCAGTTGCAAACTCCATTCCATACATATATATGGGGAGGTAGAAGCTCCAACTCGGTTTTGCAGAGAAAACTGCAGGAACTTCAACCCGGCACTTGGAAACAGACTGGGAAAGCAGAGAAACAGTGTTTCCTGCAACCCGTTTCCTTGGTGCTAGATGAACGAACGTCTCTCCACTTGCTCAGTTCTGAGAGATAAGTGTGTGTGAAAGCCGTCTTTCACCTAGCTTGTTGGGAACACAAAGTTTCTTTTCAGATGCAAACTCAATTCCATACATATATATGGGGAGGTACTAGCTCCAACTCGGTTTTACAGTGAAAACTGCAGGAACTTCAAACCGGCACTAGGAAACAGACTGAGAAAGCAGAGAAAAATTGTCTCCTGCAACCCGTTCCCTTGGTGCTAGATGAACGAACGTCTCTCCACTTCCTCAGTTCTGAGAGATAAGTGTGTGTGAAAGCCGTCCTTCACCTAGCTTGTTGGGAACACAAAGTTTCTTTTCAGTTGCAAACTCCATTCCATACATATATATGGGGAGGTACTAGATCAAACTCGGTTTTACAGTGAAAACTGCAGGAACTTCAAACCGGCACTAGGAAACAGACTGAGAATGCAGAGAAAAGAGTCTCCTGCAAACCGTTCTCTTGGTTCTAGATGAACGAACGTCTCTCCACTTGCTCAGTTCTGAGAGAAAAGTGTGTATGAAAGCCGTCCTTCAACTAGCTTGTTGGGAAACAAAGTTTCTTTTCAGTTGCAAACTCCATTCCATACATATATATGGGGAGGTACTAGATCAAACTCGGTTTTACAGTGAAAACTGCAGGAACTTCAAACCGCCACTAGGAAACAGACTGAGAAAGCAGAGAAAAAGTTTCTCCTGCAACCCGTTCCATTGGTGCTAGATGAACGAACGTCTCTCCACTTGCTCAGTTCTGAGAGATAGGTGTGTGTGAAAGCCGTCCTTCACCTAGCTTGTTGGGAACACAAAGTTTCTTTTCAGTTGCAAACTCCATTCCATACATATATATGTGGAGGTAATAGCTCCAACTCGGTTTTACAGTGAAAACTGCAGGAACTTCAAACCGGCACTAGGAAACAGACTGAGAAAGCAGAGAAAAAGTGTCTCCTGCAACCCGTTCCCTTGGTGCTAGATGAACGAACGTCTCTCCACTTGCTCAGTTCTGAGAGATAATTGTGTGTGAAAGCCGTCCTTCAACTAGCTTGTAGGGAACACAAAGGTTCTTTTCAGTTGCAACCTCCATTCCATACATATATATGGGGAGGTAGAAGCTCCAACTCGGTTTTGCAGAGAAAACTGCACGAACTTCAACCCGGCACTTGGAAACAGACTGGGAAAGCAGAGAAACAGTGTTTCCTGCAACCCGTTCCCTTGGTGCTAGATGAACGAACGTCTCTCCACTTGCTCAGTTCTGAGAGATAATTGTGTGTGAAAGCGGTCCTTCACCTAGCTTGTTGGGAACACAAAGTTTCTTTTCAGTTGCAAACTCCATTCCATACATATATATGGGGCGGTACTAGCTCCAACTCGGTTTTACAGTTAAAACTGCAGGAACTTCAAAACGGCACTAGGAAACAGACTGAGAAAGCAGAGAAAAAGTGTCTCCTGCAACCCGTTCCGTTGGTGCTAGATGAACGAACGTCTCTCCACTTGCTCAGTTCTGAGAGATAAGTGTGTGTGAAAGCCGTCCTTCACCTAGCTTGTTGGGAACACAAAGATTCTTTTCAGTTGCAAACTCCATTCCATACATATATATGGGGAGTTACCAGCTCCAACACGGTTTTACAGTAAAAACTGCAGGAACTTCAAACCGGCACTAGGAAACAGACTGAGAAACCAGAGAAAAAGTGTCTCCAGCAACCCGTTCCCTTGGTGCTAGATAAACGAACGTCTCTCCACTTGCTCAGTTCTGAGAGATAAGTGTGTGTGAATGCCGTTCTTCACCTAGCTTGTTGGGAACACAAAGTTTCTTTTCAGTTGCAAACTCCATTCCATACATATATATGGGGAGGTACTAGATCAAACTCGGTTTTACAGTGAAAACTGCAGGAACTTCATACCGGCACTAGGAAACAGACTGAGAAAGCAGAGAAAAAGAGTCTCCTGCAACCCGTTCTCTTGGTTCTAGATGAACGAACGTCTCTCCACTTGCTAAGTTCTGAGAGAAAAGTGTGTATGAAAGCCGTCCTTCAACTAGCTTGTTGGGAAAACAAAGTTCCTTTTCAGTTGCAAACTCCATTCCATACATATATATGGGGAGGTACTAGATCAAACTCGGTTTTACAGTGAAAACTGCAGGAACTTCAAACCGCCACTAGGAAACAGACTGAGAAAGCAGAGAAAAAGTTTCTCCTGCAACCCGTTCCATTGGTGCTAGATGAACGAACGTCTCTCCACTTGCTCAGTTCTGAGAGATAAGTGTGTGTGAAAGCCGTCCTTCACCTAGCTTGTTGGGAACACAAAGTTTCTTTTCAGTTGCAAACTCCATTCCATACATGTATATGGGGAGGTAATAGCTCCAACTCGGTTTTACAGTGAAAACTGCAGGAACTTCAAACCGGCACTAGGAAACAGACTGAGAAAGCAGAGAAAAAGTGTCTCCTGCAACCCGTTCCCTTGGTGCTAGATGAACGAACGTCTCTCCACTTGCTCAGTTCTGAGAGATAAGTGTGTGTTAAAGCCGACCTTCACCTAGCTTGTTGGGAACACAAAGTTTCTTTTCAGTTGCAAACTCCATTCCATACATATATAAGGGGAGTTACCAGCTCCAACTCGGTTTTACAGTAAAAACTGCAGGAACTTCAAACCGGCACTAGGAAACAGACTGAGAAACCAGAGAAAAAGTGTCTCCAGCAACCCGTTCCCTTGGTGCTAGATAAACGAAAGTCTCTCAACTTGCTCAGTTCTGAGAGATAAGTGTGTGTGAATGCCGTCCTTCACCTAGCTTGTTGGGAACACAAAGTTTCTTTTCAGTTGCAAACTCCATTCCATACATATATATGGAGAGGTACTAGATCAAACTCGGTTTTACAGTGAAAACTGCAGGAACTTCAAACCGGCACTAGGAAACAGACTGAGAAAGCAGAGAAAAAGTGTCTCCTGCAACCCGTTCCCTTGGTGCTAGATGAACGAACGTCTCTCCACTTGCTCAGTTCTGAGAGATAAGTGTGTGTGAAAGCCGTCCTTCAACTAGCTTGTAGGGAACACAAAGTTTCTTTTCAGTTGCAAACTCCATTCCATACATATATATGGGGAGGTTGAAGCTCCAACTCGGTTTTGCAGAGAAAACTGCACGAACTTCAACCTGGCACTTGGAAACAGACTGGGAAAGCAGAGAAACAGTGTTTCCTGCAACCCGTTCCCTTGGTGCTAGATGAACGAACGTCTCTCCACTTCCTCAGTTCTGAGAGATAGGTGTGTGTGAAAGCCGTCCTTCACCTAGCTTGTTGGGAACACAAAGTTTCTTTTCAGTTGCAAACTCCATTCCATACATATATATGGGGAGGTACTAGCTCCAACTCGGTTTTACAGTGAAAACTGCAGGAACTTCAAACCGGCACTAGGAAACAGACTGAGAAACCAGAGGAAAAGTGTTTCCTGCAACCCGTTCCCTTGGTGCTAGATGAACGAACGTCACTCCACTTGCTCAGTTCTGAGAGATAAGTGTGTGTGAAAGCCGTCCTTCACCTAGCTTGTTGGGAACACAAAGTTTCTTTTCAGTTGCAAACTCCATTCCATACATATATATGGGGAGTTAACAGCTCCAACTCGGTTTTACAGAAAAAACTGCAGGAACTTCAAACCGGCACTAGGAAACAGACTGAGAAACCAGAGAAAAAGTGTCTCCAGCAACCCGTTCCCTTGGTGCTAGATAAACGAAAGTCTCTCAACTTGCTCAGTTCTGAGAGATAAGTGTGTGTGAATGCCGTCCTTCAACTAGCTTGTTGGGAACACAAAGTTTCTTTTCAGTTGCAAACTCCATTCCATACATATATATGGGGAGGTACTAGATCAAACTCGGTTTTACAGTGAA
Source organism: Camelus bactrianus (assembly GCF_048773025.1). Lineage (NCBI taxonomy): Eukaryota > Metazoa > Chordata > Mammalia > Artiodactyla > Camelidae > Camelus > Camelus bactrianus. The sequence continues at coordinate 134,411,894 of NC_133539.1, read as the reverse complement.
AACTGCAGGAACTTCAAACCGGCACTAGGAAACAGACTGAGAAAGCAGAGAAAAAGGGTCTCCTGCAACCCGTTCTCTTGGTTCTAGATGAACGAACGTCTCTCCACTTCCTCAGCTCTGAGAGAAAAGTGTGTATGAAAGCCGTCCTTCAACTAGCTTGTTGGGAAAACAAAGTTTCTTTTCAGTTGCAAACTCCATTCCATACATATATATGGGGAGGTACTAGATCAAACTCGGTTTTACAGTGAAAACTGCAGGAACTTCAAACCGCCACTAGGAAACAGACTGAGAAAGCAGAGAAAAAGTGTCTCCTGCAACCCGTTCCCTTGGTGCTAGATGAACGAACGTCTCTGCACTTGCTCAGTTCTGAGAGATAGGTGTGTGTGAAAGCCGTCCTTCACCTAGCTTGTTGGGAACACAAAGTTTCTTTTCAGTTGCAAACTCCATTCCATACATATATATGTGGAGGTACTAGCTCCAAATCGGTTTTACAGTGAAAACTGCAGGAACTTCAAACCGGCACTAGGAAACAGACTGAGAAAGCAGAGAAAAAGTGTCTCCTGCAACCCGTTCCCTTGGTGCTAGATGAACGAACGTCTCTCCACTTGCTCAGTTCTGAGAGATAAGTGTGTGTGAAAGCCGTCCTTCAACTAGCTTGTAGGGAACACAAAGTTTCTTTTCAGTTGCAAACTCCATTCCATACATATATATGGGGAGGTAGAAGCTCCAACTCGGTTTTGCAGAGAAAACTGCACGAACTTCAACCAGGCACTTGGAAACAGACTGGGAAAGCAGAGAAACAGTGTTACCTGCAACCCGTTCCCTTGGTGCTAGATGAACGAACGTCTCTCCTCTTGCTCAGTTCTGAGAGATAATTGAGTGTGAAAGCCGTCCTTCACCTAGCTTGTTGGGAACACAAAGTTTCTTTTCAGTTGCAAACTCCATTCCATACATATATATGGGGAGGTACTAGCTCCAACTCGGTTTTACAGTGAAAACTGCAGGAACTTCAAACCGGCACTAGGAAACAGACTGAGGAAGCAGAGAAAAAGTGTCTCCTGCAACCCGTTCCCTTGGTGCTAGATGAACGAACGTCTCTGCACTTGCTCAGTTCTGAGAGATAAGTGTGTGTGAAAGCCGTCCTTCACCTAGCTTGTTGGGAACACAAAGTTTCTTTTAAGTTGCAAACTCCATTCCATACATATATATGGGGTGTTACTAGCTCCAACTCGGTTTTACAGTAAAAACTGCAGGAACTTCAAACCGGCACTAGGAAACAGACTGAGAAACCAGAGAAAAAGTGTCTCAAGCAACCCGTTCCCTTGGTGCTAGATAAACGAAAGTCTCTCAACTTGCTCAGTTCTGAGAGATAAGTGTGTGTGAAAGCCGTCCTTCAACTAGCTTGTTGGGAACACAAAGTTTCTTTTCAGTTGCAAATTCCATTCCATACAAATATATGGGGAGTTACCAGCTCCAACTCGGTTTTACAGTAAAAACTGCAGGATCTTCAAACCGGCACTAGGAAACAGACTGAGAAAGCAGAGAAAAAGGGTCTCCAGCAACCCGTTCCCTTGGTGCTAGATAAACGAAAGTCTCTCAACTTGCTCAGTTCTGAGAGATAAGTGTGTGTGAATGCCGTCCTTCACCTAGATTGTTGGGAACACAAAGTTTCTTTTCAGTTGTAAACTCCGATCCATACATATATATGGGGAGGTACTAGCTCCAACTCGGTTTTACAGTGAAAACTGCAGGAACTTCAAACCGGCACTAGGAAACAGACTGAGAAGCAGAGAAAAAGTGTCCCCTGCAACCGGTTCCCTTGGTGATAGATGAATGAACGTCTCTCCACTTGCTAAGTTCTGAGAGATGATTGTGTGTGAAAGCCGTCATTCACCTAGCTTGTTGGGAACACAAAGTTTCTTTTAAGTTGCAAACTCCATTCCATACATATATATGGGGTGTTACTAGCTCCAAATCGGTTTTACAGTGAACACTGCAGGAACTTCAAACCGGCACTAGGAAACAGATTGAGAAAGCAGAGAAAAAGTATCGCCTGCAACCCGTTCCCTTGGTGCTAAATGAACGAACGTCTCTCCACTTTCTCAGTTCTGAGAGATAAGTGTGTGTGAAAGCCGTCCTTCACCTAGCTTGTTGGGAACACAAAGTGTCTTTTCAGTTGCAAACTCCATTCCATACATATATATGGGGTGGTACTAGCTCCAACTCGGTTTTACAGTGAAAACTGCAGGAACTTCAAACCGGCACTAGGAAACAGACTGAGAAAGCAGAGAAAAAGTGTCTCCTGCAACCCGTTCCCTTGGTGCTAGATGAACGAGCGTCTCTCCACTTGCTCAGTTCTGAGAGATAAGTGTGTGTGAAAGCCGTCCTTCACCTAGCTTGTTGGGAACACAAAGTTTCTTTTCAGTTGCAAACTCCATTCCATACATATATATGGGGAGGTACTAGATCAAACTCGGTTTTACAGTGAAAACTGCAGGAACTTCAAACCGGCCCTAGGAAACAGACTGAGAATTCAGAGAAAAAGAGTCTCCTGCAACCCGTTCTCTTGGTTCTAGATGAACGAACGTCTCTCCACTTGCTCAGTTCTGAGAGATAATTGTGTGTGAAAGCCGTCCTTCAACTAGCTTGTAGGGAACACAAAGTTTCTTTTCAGTTGCAAACTCCATTCCATACATATATATGGGGAGGTAGAAGCTCCAACTCGGTTTTGCAGAGAAAACTGCAGGAACTTCAACCCGGCACTTGGAAACAGACTGAGAAAGCAGAGAAACAGTGTTTCCTGCAACCCGTTCCCTTGGTGCTAGATGAACGAACGTCTCTCCACTTGCTCAGATCTGAGAGATAATTGTGTGTGAAAGCCGTCCTTCACCTAGCTTGTTGGGAACACAAAGTTTCTTTTCAGTTGCAAACTCCATTCCATATATATATATGGGGAGGTACTAGCTCCAACTCGGTTTTACAGTGAAAACTGCAGGAACTTCAAACCGGCACTAGGAAACAGACTGAGAAAGCACAGAAAAGTGTCTCCTGCAACCCGTTCCCTTTGTGCTAGATGAACGAACGTCTCTCCACTTGCTCAGTTCTGAGAGATAAGTGTGTGTGAAAGCCGTCCTTCACATAGCTTGTTGGGAACACAAAGTTTCTTTTCAGTTGCAAACTCCATTCCATACATATATATGGGGAGGTAGAAGCTCCAACTCGGTTTTACAGTGAAAACTGCAGGAACTTCAAACCGGCACTAGGAAACAGACTGAGAATACAGAGAAAAACAGTCTCCTGCAACCCGTTCTCTTGGTTCTAGATGAACGAACGTCTCTTCACTTGCTGAGTTCTGAAAGAAAAGTGTGTGTGAAAGCCGTACTTCACCTAGCTTGTTGGGATCACAAAGTTTCTTTTCAGTTGCAAACTCCATTCCATACATATATATGGGGAGGTAGAAGCTCCAACTCGGTTTTACAGTGAAAACTGCAGGAACTTCAAACCGGCACTAGGAAACAGACTGAGAAAACAGAGAAAAAGTGTCTCCTGCAACCCGTTCCCTTGGTGCTAGATGAACGAACGTCTCTCCACTTGCTCAGTTCTGAAGATAGGTGTGTGTGAATGCCGTCCTTCACCTAGCTTGTTGGGAACACAAAGTTTCTTTTCAGTTGCAATCTACATTCCATACATATATATGGGGTGGTAGAAGCTCCAACTCGGTTTTACAGTGAAAACTGCAGGAACTTCAAACAGGCACTAAGAAACAGACTGAGAAAGCAGAGAAAATGTGTCTCCTGCAACCCGTTCCCTTGGTGCTAGATGAACGAACGTCTCTCCACTTGCTCAGTTCTGAGAGATAAGTGTGTGTGAAAGCCGACCTTCATCTAGCTTGTTGGGAACACAAAGTTTCTTTTCAGTTGCAAACTCCATTCCATACATATATATGGGGAGTTAACAGCTCCAACTCGGTTTTACAGAAAAAACTGCAGGAACTTCAAACCGGCACTAGGAAACAGACTGAGAAACCAGAGAAAAAGTGTCTCCAGCAACCCGTTCCCTTGGTGCTAGATAAACGAAAATCTCTCAACTTGCTCAGTTCTGATAGATAAGTGTGTGTGAATGCCGTCCTTCAACTAGCTTGTTGGGAACACAAAGTTTCTTTTGAGTTGCAAACTCCATTCCATTCATATATATGGGGAGGTACTAGATCAAACTCGGTTTTACAGTGAAAACTGCAGGAACTTCAAACCGGCACTAGGAAACAGACTGAGAAAGCAGAGAAAAAGTGTCTCCTGCAACCCGTTCTCTTGGTTCTAGATGAACGAACGTCTCTCCACTTGCTCAGCTCTGAGAGAAAAGTGTGTATGAAAGCCGTCCTTCAACTAGCTTGTTGGGAAAACAAAGTTTCTTTTCAGTTGCAAACTCCATTCCATACATATATATGGGGAGGTACTAGATCAAACTCGGTTTTACAGTGAAAACTGCAGGAACTTCAAACCGCCACTAGGAAACAGACTGAGAAAGCAGAGAAAAAGTGTCTCCTGCAACCCGTTCCCTTGGTGCTAGATGAACGAACGTCTCTCCTCTTGCTCAGTTCTGAGAGATAGGTGTGTGTGAAAGCCGTCCTTCACCTAGCTTGTTGGGAACACAAAGTTTCTTTTCAGTTGCAAACTCCATTCCATACATATATATGTGGAGGTACTAGCTCCAAATCGGTTTTACAGTGAAAACTGCAGGAACTTCAAACCGGCACTAGGAAACAGACTGAGAAAGCAGAGAAAAAGTGTCTCCTGCAACCCGTTCCCTTGGTGCTAGATGAACGAACGTCTCTCCACTTGCTCAGTTCTGAGAGATAAGTGTGTGTGAAAGCCGTCCTTCAACTAGCTTGTAGGGAACACAAAGTTTCTTTTCAGTTGCAAACTCCATTCCATACATATATATGGGGAGGTAGAAGCTCCAACTCGGTTTTGCAGAGAAAACTGCACGAACTTCAACCAGGCACTTGGAAACAGACTGGGAAAGCAGAGAAACAGTGTTACCTGCAACCCGTTCCCTTGGTGCTAGATGAACGAACGTCTCTCCTCTTGCTCAGTTCTGAGAGATAATTGAGTGTGAAAGCCGTCCTTCACCTAGCTTGTTGGGAACACAAAGTTTCTTTTCAGTTGCAAACTCCATTCCATACATATATATGGGGAGGTACTAGCTCCAACTCGGTTTTACAGTGAAAACTGCAGGAACTTCAAACCGGCACTAGGAAACAGACTGAGAAAGCAGAGAAAAAGTGTCTCCTGCAACCCGTTCCCTTGGTGCTAGATGAACGAAAGTCTCTGCACTTGCTCAGTTCTGAGAGATAAGTGTGTGTGAAAGCCGTCCTTCACCTAGCTTGTTGGGAACACAAAGTTTCTTTTAAGTTGCAAACTCCATTCCATACATATATATGGGGTGTTACTAGCTCCAACTCGGTTTTACAGTAAAAACTGCAGGAACTTCAAACCGGCACTAGGAAACAGACTGAGAAACCAGAGAAAAAGTGTCTCAAGCAACCCGTTCCCTTGGTGCTAGATAAACGAAAGTCTCTCAACTTGCTCAGTTCTGAGAGATAAGTGTGTGTGAAAGCCGTCCTTCACCTAGCTTGTTGGGAACACAAAGTTTCTTTTCAGTTGCAAATTCCATTCCATACAAATATATGGGGAGTTACCAGCTCCAACTCGGTTTTACAGTAAAAACTGCAGGATCTTCAAACCGGCACTAGGAAACAGACTGAGAAAGCAGAGAAAAAGTGTCTCCAGCAACCCGTTCCCTTGGTGCTAGATAAACGAAAGTCTCTCAACTTGCTCAGTTCTGAGAGATAAGTGTGTGTGAATGCCGTCCTTCACCTAGATTGTTGGGAACACAAAGTTTCTTTTCAGTTGTAAACTCCGATCCATACATATATATGGGGAGGTACTAGCTCCAACTCGGTTTTACAGTGAAAACTGCAGGAACTTCAAACCGGCACTAGGAAACAGACTGAGAAGCAGAGAAAAAGTGTCCCCTGCAACCGGTTCCCTTGGTGATAGATGAATGAACGTCTCTCCACTTGCTAAGTTCTGAGAGATGATTGTGTGTGAAAGCCGTCATTCACCTAGCTTGTTGGGAACACAAAGTTTCTTTTAAGTTGCAAACTCCATTCCATACATATATATGGGGTGTTACTAGCTCCAAATCGGTTTTACAGTGAACACTGCAGGAACTTCAAACCGGCACTAGGAAACAGATTGAGAAAGCAGAGAAAAAGTATCGCCTGCAACCCGTTCCCTTGGTGCTAAATGAACGAACGTCTCTCCACTTTCTCAGTTCTGAAAGATAAGTGTGTGTGAAAGCCGTCCTTCACCTAGCTTGTTGGGAACACAAAGTGTCTTTTCAGTTGCAAACTCCATTCCATACATATATATGGGGTGGTACTAGCTCCAACTCGGTTTTACAGTGAAAACTGCAGGAACTTCAAACCGGCACTAGGAAACAGACTGAGAAAGCAGAGAAAAAGTGTCTCCTGCAACCCGTTCCCTTGGTGCTAGATGAACGAGCGTCTCTCCACTTGCTCAGTTCTGAGAGATAAGTGTGTGTGAAAGCCGTCCTTCACCTAGCTTGTTGGGAACACAAAGTTTCTTTTCAGTTGCAAACTCCATTCCATACATATATATGGGGAGGTACTAGATCAAACTCGGTTTTACAGTGAAAACTGCAGGAACTTCAAACCGGCCCTAGGAAACAGACTGAGAATTCAGAGAAAAAGAGTCTCCTGCAACCCGTTCTCTTGGTTCTAGATGAACGAACGTCTCTCCACTTGCTCAGTTCTGAGAGATAATTGTGTGTGAAAGCCGTCCTTCAACTAGCTTGTAGGGAACACAAAGTTTCTTTTCAGTTGCAAACTCCATTCCATACATATATATGGGGAGGTAGAAGCTCCAACTCGGTTTTGCAGAGAAAACTGCAGGAACTTCAACCCGGACTTGGAAACAGACTGAGAAAGCAGAGAAACAGTGTTTCCTGCAACCCGTTCCCTTGGTGCTAGATGAACGAACGTCTCTCCACTTGCTCAGATCTGAGAGATAATTGTGTGTGAAAGCCGTCCTTCACCTAGCTTGTTGGGAACACAAAGTTTCTTTTCAGTTGCAAACTGCATTCCATACATATATATGGGGAGGTACTAGCTCCAACTCGGTTTTACAGTGAAAACTGCAGGAACTTCAAACCGGCACTAGGAAACAGACTGAGAAAGCACAGAAAAGTGTCTCCTGCAACCCGTTCCCTTGGTGCTAGATGAACGAACGTCTCTCCACTTGCTCAGTTCTGAGAGATAAGTGTGTGTGAAAGCCGTCCTTCACATAGCTTGTTGGGAACACAAAGTTTCTTTTCAGTTGCAAACTCCATTCCATACATATATATGGGGAGGTAGAAGCTCCAACTCGGTTTTACAGTGAAAACTGCAGGAACTTCAAACCGGCACTAGGAAACAGACTGAGAAAACAGAGAAAAACAGTCTCCTGCAACCCGTTCTCTTGGTTCTAGATGAACGAACGTCTCTTCACTTGCTGAGTTCTGAAAGAAAAGTGTGTGTGAAAGCCGTCCTCCACCTAGCTTGTTGGGAACACAAAGTTTCTTTTCAGTTGCAAACTCCATTCCATACATATATATGGGGAGGTAGAAGCTCCAACTCGGTTTTACAGTGAAAACTGAAGGAACTTCAAACCGGCACTAGGAAACAGACTGAGAAAACAGAGAAAAAGTGTCTCCTGCAACCCATTCCCTTGGTGCTAGATGAACGAACGTCTCTCCACTTGCTCAGTTCTGAAGATAGGTGTGTGTGAATGCCGTCCTTCACCTAGCTTGTTGGGAACACAAAGTTTCTTTTCAGTTGCAATCTACATTCCATACATATATATGGGGAGGTAGAAGCTCCAACTCGGTTTTACAGTGAAAACTGCAGGAACTTCAAACAGGCACTAGGAAACAGACTGAGAAAGCAGAGAAAATGTGTCTCCTGCAACCCGTTCCCTTGGTGCTAGATGAACGAACGTCTCTCCACTTGCTCAGTTCTGAGAGATACGTGTGTGTGAAAGCCGACCTTCATCTAGCTTGTTGGGAACACAAAGTTTCTTTTCAGTTGCAAACTCCATTCCATACATGTATATGGGGAGTTACTAGCTCCAACTCTGTTTTACAGTGAAAACTGCAGGAACTTCAAAACGGCACTAGGAAACATACTGATAAAGCCGAGAAAAAGTGTCTCCTGCAACGCGTTCTCTTGGTGCTAGATGAACGAACGTCTCTCCACTTGCTCAGTTCTGAGAGATAGGTTTGTGTGAAAGCCGTCCTTCACCTAGCTTGTTGGGAACACAAAGTTTCTTTTAAGTTGCAAACTCCATTCCATACATTTATATGGGGTGTTACTAGCTACAAATCGGTTTTACAGTGAACACTGCAGGAACTTCAAACCGGCACTAGGAAACAGACTGAGAAAGCAGAGAAAAAGTATCTCCTGCAACCCGTTCCCTTGGTGCTAGATGAACGAACGTCTCGCCACTTGCTCAGTTCCGAGAGATTAGTGTGTGTGAAAGCCGTCCTTCACCTAGCTTGTTGGGAACACAAAGTTTCTTTTCAGTTGCAAACTCCATTCCATACATATATATGGGGAGGTACTAGCTCCAAATCGGTTTTACAGTGAAAACTGCAGGAACTTCAAACCGGCACTAGGAAACAGACTGAGAAAGCAGAGAAAAAGTGTCTCCTGCAACCCGTTCCCTTGGTGCTAGATGAACGAACGTCTCTCCACTTGCTCAGTTCTGAGAGATAAGTGTGTGTGAAAGCCGTCCTTCACCTAGCTTGTTGGGAACACAAAGTTTCTTTTCAGTTGCAAACTCCATTCCATACATATATATGGGGAGGTACTAGATCAAACTCGGTTTTACAGTGAAAAGTGCAGGAACTTCAAACCGGCCCTAGGAAACTGACTGAGAATTCAGAGAAAAAGAGTCCCCTGCAACCCGTTCTCTTGGTTCTAGATGAACGAACGTCTCTCCACTTGCTCAGTTCTGAGAGAAAAGTGTGTATGAAAGCCGTCCTTCATCTAGCTTGTTGGGAAAACAAAGTTTATTTTCAGTTGCAAACCCCATTCCGTACATATATATGGGGAGGTACTATATCCAACTCGGTTTTACAGTGAAAACTGCAGGAACTTCAAACCGGCACTAGGAAACAGACTGAGAAAGCAGAGAAAAAGTGTTTCCTGCAACCCGTTCACTTGGTGATAGATGAACGAACGTCTCTCCACTTGCTCAGTTCTGAGAGATTAGTGTGTGTGAAAGCCGTCCTTCACCTAGCTTGTTTGGAACACAAAGTGTCTTTTCAGTTGCAAACTCCATTCCATACATATATATGGGAAGGTACTAGCTCCAACTCGGATTTACAGTGAAAACTGCAGGAACTTCAAAACGGCACTAGGAAACAGACTGAGAAAGCAGAGAAAAAGTGTCTCCTGCAACACGTTCCCTTGGTGCTAGATGAACGAGCGTCTCTCCACTTGCTCAGTTCTGAGAGATAAGTGTGTGTGAAAGCCGACCTTCACCTAGCTTGTTGGGAACACAAAGTTTCTTTTCAGTTGCAAACTCCATTCCATACATATATATGGGGAGGTACTAGATCAAACTCGGTTTTACAGTGAAAACTGCAGGAACTTCATACCGGCACTAGGAAACAGACTGAGAATTCAGGGAAAAAGAGTCTCCTGCAACCCGTTCTCTTGGTTCTTGATGAACGAACGTCTCTCCACTTGCTCAGTTCTGAGAGATAATTGTGTGTGAAAGCCGTCCTTCAACTAGCTTGTAGGGAACACAAAGTTTCTTTTCAGTTGCAAACTCCATTCCATACATATATATGGGGAGGTAGAAGCTCCAACTCGGTTTTGCAGAGAAAACTGCAGGAACTTCAACCCGGCACTTGGAAACAGAATGAGATAGCAGAGAAACAGTGTTTCCTGCAACCCGTTCCCTTGGTGCTAGATGAACGAACGTCTCTCCACTTGCTCAGATCTGAGAGATAATTGTGTGTGAAAGCCGTCCTTCACCTAGCTTGTTGGGAACACAAAGTTTCTTTTCAGTTGCAAACTCCATTCCATACATATATATGGGGAGGTACTAGCTCCAACTCGGTTTTACAGTGAAAACTGCAGGAACTTCAAACCGGCACTAGGAAACAGACTGAGAAAGCAGAGAAAAAGTGTCTCCTGCAACCCGTTCCCTTGGTGCTAGATGAACGAACGTCTCTCCACTTGCTGAGTTCTGAAAGAAAAGTGTGTGTGAAAGCCGTCCTTCACATAGCTTGTTGGGAACACAAAGTTTCTTTTCAGTTGCAAACTCCATTCCATACATATATATGGGGAGCTAGAAGCTATAACTCGGTTTTACAGTGAAAACTGCAGGAACTTCAAACCGGCACTAGGAAACAGACTGAGAATGCAGAGAAAAAGTGTCTCCTGCAACCCGTTCCCTTGGTGCTAGATGAACGAACGTCTCTCCACTTGCTCAGTTCTGAAGATAGGTGTGTGTGAATGCCGTCCTTCACCTAGCTTGTTGGGAACACAAAGTTTCTTTTCAGTTGCAATCTACATTCCATACATATATATGGGGAGGTAGAAGCTCCAACTCGGTTTTACAGTGAAAACTGCAGGAACTTCAAACAGGCACTAGGAAACAGACTGAGAAAGCAGAGAAAATGTGTCTCCTGCAACCCGTTCCCTTGGTGCTAGATGAACGAACGTCTCTCCACTTGCTCAGTTCTGAGAGATAAGTGTGTGTGAAAGCCGACCTTCATCTAGCTTGTTGGGAACACAAAGTTTCTTTTCAGTTGCAAACTCCATTCCATACATGTATATGGGGAGTTACTAGCTCCAACTCGGTTTTACAGTGAAAACTGCAGGAACTTCAAAACGGCACTAGGAAACATACTGAGAAAGCTGAGAAAAAGTGTCTCCTGCAACCCGTTCCCTTGGTGCTAGATGAACGAACGTCTCTCCACTTGCTCAGTTCTGAGAGATAGGTGTGTGTGAAAGCCGTCCTTCACCTAGCTTGTTGGGAACACAAAGTTTCTTTTAAGTTGCAACTCCATTCCATACATTTATATGGGGTGTTACTAGCTACAAATCGGTTTTACAGTGAACACTGCAGGAACTTCAAACCGGCACTAGGAAACAGACTGAGAAAGCAGAGAAAAAGTATCTCCTGCAACCCGTTCCCTTGGTGCTAGATGAACGAACGTCTCGCCACTTGCTCAGTTCCGAGAGATTAGTGTGTGTGAAAGCCGTCCTTCACCTAGCTTGTTGGGAACACAAAGTTTCTTTTCAGTTGCAAACTCCATTCCATACATATATATGGGGAGGTACTAGCTCCAAATCGGTTTTACAGTGAAAACTGCAGGAACTTCAAACCGGCACTAGGAAACAGACTGAGAAAGCAGAGAAAAAGTGTCTCCTGCAACCCGTTCCCTTGGTGCTAGATGAACGAACGTCTCTCCACTTGCTCAGTTCTGAGAGATAAGTGTGTGTGAAAGCCGTCCTTCACCTAGCTTGTTGGGAACACAAAGTTTCTTTTCAGTTGCAAACTCCATTCCATACATATATATGGGGAGGTACTAGATCAAACTCGGTTTTACAGTGAAAAGTGCAGGAACTTCAAACCGGCCCTAGGAAACTGACTGAGAATTCAGAGAAAAAGAGTCCCCTGCAACCCGTTCTCTTGGTTCTAGATGAACGAACGTCTCTCCACTTGCTCAGTACTGAGAGAAAAGTGTGTATGAAAGCCGTCCTTCATCTAGCTTGTTGGGAAAACAAAGTTTATTTTCAGTTGCAAACCCCATTCCGTACATATATATGGGGAGGTACTAGATCCAACTCGGTTTTACAGTGAAAACTGCAGGAACTTCAAACCGGCACTAGAAAACAGACTGAGAAAGCAGAGAAAAAGTGTTTCCTGCAACCCGTTCACTTGGTGATAGATGAACGAACGTCTCTCCACTTGCTCAGTTCTGAGAGATTAGTGTGTGTGAAAGCCGTTCTTCACCTAGCTTGTTGGGAACACAAAGTGTCTTTTCAGTTGCAAACTCCATTCCATACATATATATGGGGAGGTACTAGCTCCAACTCGGTTTTACAGTGAAAACTGCAGGAACTTCAAAACGGCACTAGGAAACAGACTGAGAAAGCAGAGAAAAAGTGTCTCCTGCAACACGTTCCCTTGGTGCTAGATGAACGAGCGTCTCTCCACTTGCTCAGTTCTGAGAGATAAGTGTGTGTGAAAGCCGTCCTTCACCTAGCTTGTTGGGAACACAAAGTTTCTTTTCAGTTGCAAACTCCATTCCATACATATATATGGGGAGGTACTAGATCAAACTCGGTTTTACAGTGAAAACTGCAGGAACTTCATACCGGCACTAGGAAACAGACTGAGAATTCAGAGAAAAAGAGTCTCCTGCAACCCGTTCTCTTGGTTCTTGATGAACGAACGTCTCTCCACTTGCTCAGTTCTGAGAGATAATTGTGTGTGAAAGCCGTCCTTCAACTAGTTTGTAGGGAACACAAAGTTTCTTTTCAGTTGCAAACTCCATTCCATACATATATATGGGGAGGTAGAAGCTCCAACTCGGTTTTGCAGAGAAAACTGCAGGAACTTCAACCCGGCACTTGGAAACAGAATGAGATAGCAGAGAAACAGTGTTTCCTGCAACCCGTTCCCTTGGTGCTAGATGAACGAACGTCTCTCCACTTGCTCAGATCTGAGAGATAATTGTGTGTGAAAGCCGTCCTTCACCTAGCTTGTTGGGAACACAAAGTTTCTTTTCAGTTGCAAACTCCATTCCATACATATATATGGGGAGGTACTAGCTCCAACTCGGTTTTACAGTGAAAACTGCAGGAACTTCAAACCGGCACAAGGAAACAGACTGAGAAAGCAGAGAAAAAGTGTCTCCTGCAACCCGTTCCCTTGGTGCTAGATGAACGAACGTCTCTCCACTTGCTCAGTTCTGAGAGATAAGTGTGTGTGAAAGCCGTCCTTCACCTAGCTTGTTGGGAACACAAAGTTTCTTTTCAGTTGCAAACTCCATTCCATACATATATATGGGGAGGTACTAGCTCCAACTCGGTTTTACAGTGAAAACTGCAGGAACTTCAAACCGGCCCTAGGAAACTGACTGAGAATTCAGAGAAATAGAGTCTCCTGCAACCCGTTCTCTTGGTTCTAGATGAACGAACGTCTCTCCACTTGCTCAGTTCTGAGAGAAAAGTGTGTATGAAAGCCGTCCTTCATCTAGCTTGTTGGGAAAACAAAGTATCTTTTCAGTTGCAAACCCCATTCCGTACATATATATGGGGAGGTACTAGATCCAAATCGGTTTTACAGTGAAAACTGCAGGAACTTCAAACCGGCACTAGGAAACAGACTGAGAAAGCAGAGAAAAAGTGTCTCCTGCAACCCGTTCCCTTGGTGCTAGATGAACGAACGTCTCTCCACTTGCTCAGTTCTGAGAGTTAAGTGTGTGTGAAAGCCGCCCTTCAACTAGCTTGTAGGGAACACAAAGTTTCTTTTCAGTTGTAAACTCCATTCCATACATATATATGGGGAGGTAGAAGCTCCAACTCGGTTTTGCAGAGAAAACCGCAGGAACTTCAACCCGGCACTTGGAAACAGACTGAGAAAGCAGAGAAACAGTGTTTCCTGCAACCCGTTCCCTTGGTGCTAGATGAACGAACGTCTCTCCACTTGCTCAGTTCTGAGAGATAATTGTGTGTGAAAGCCGTCCTTCACCTAGCTTGTTGGGAACACAAAGATTCTTTTCAGTTGCAAACTCCATTCCATACATATATATGGGGAGGTACTAGCTCCAACACGGTTTTACAGTGAAAACTGCAGGAACTTCAAACCGGCACTAGGAAACAGACTGAGAAAGTAGAGAAAAAGTGTCTCCTGCAACCAGTTCCCTTGGTGCTAGATGAACGAACGTCTTTCCACTTGCTCAGTTCTGAGAGATAAGTGTGTGTGAAAGCCGTCCTTCACCTAGCTTGTTGGGAACACAAAGGTTCTTTTCAGTTGCAAACTCCATTCCATACATATATATGGGGAGGTAGAAGCTCCAACTCGGTTTTACAGTGAAAACTGCAGGAACTTCAAACCGGCACTAGGAAACAGACTGAGAAAGCAGAGAAAAATTGTCTCCTGCAACCCGTTCCCTTGGTGCTAGATGAACGAACGTCTCTCCACTTGCTCAGTTCTGAGAGATAAGTGTGTGTGAAAGCCGTCCTTCACCTAGCTTGTTGGGAACACAAAGTTTCTTTTCAGTTGCAAACTCCATTCCATACATATATATGGGGAGGTACTAGATCAAACTCGGTTTTACAGTGAAAACTGCAGGAACTTCAAACCGGCCCTAGGAAACTGACTGAGAATTCAGAGAAATAGAGTCTCCTGCAACCCGTTCCCTTGGTGCTAGATGAACGAACGTCTCTCCACTTGCTCAGTTCTGAGAGAAAAGTGTGTATGAAAGCCGTCCTTCATCTAGCTTGTTGGGAAAACAAAGTATCTTTTCAGTTGCAAACCCCATTCCGTACATATATATGGGGAGGTACTAGATCCAAATCGGTTTTACAGTGAAAACTGCAGGAACTTCAAACCGGCACTAGGAAACAGACTGAGAAAGCAGAGAAAAAGGGTCTCCTGCAACCCGTTCCCTTGGTGCTAGATGAACGAACGTCTCTCCACTTGCTCAGTTCTGAGAGATAAGTGTGTGTGAAAGCCGTCCTTCAACTAGCTTGTAGGGAACACAAAGTTTCTTTTCAGTTGTAAACTCCATTCCATACATATATATGGGGAGGTAGAAGCTCCAACTCGGTTTTGCAGAGAAAACTGCAGGAACTTCAACCCGGCACTTGGAAACAGACTGAGAAAGCAGAGAAACAGTGTTTCCTGCAACCCGTTCCCTTGGTGCTAGATGAACGAACGTCTCTCCACTTGCTCAGTTCTGAGAGATAATTGTGTGTGAAAGCCGTCCTTCACCTAGCTTGTTGGGAACACAAAGTTTCTTTTCAGTTGCAAACTCCACTCCATACATATATATGGGGAGGTACTAGCTCCAACTCGGTTTTACAGTGAAAACTGCAGGAACTTCAAACCGGCACTAGGAAACAGACTGAGAAAGCAGAGAAAAAGTGTCTCCTGCAACCCGTTCCCTTGGTGCTAGATGAACGAACGTCTTTCCACTTGCTCAGTTCTGAGAGATAAGTGTGTGTGAAAGCCGTCCTTCACCTAGCTTGTTGGGAACACAAAGGTTCTTTTCAGTTGCAAACTCCATTCCATACATATATATGGGGAGGTAGAAGCTCCAACACGGTTTTACAGTGAAAACTGCAGGAACTTCAAACCGGCACTAGGAAACAGACTGAGAAAGCAGAGAAAAACAGTCTCCTGCAACCCGTTCTCTTGGTTCTAGATGAACGAACGTCTCTTCACTTGCTGAGTTCTGAAAGAAAAGTGTGTGTGAAAGCTGTCCTTCACCTAGCTTGTTGGGAACACAAAGTTTCTTTTCAGTTGCAAACTCCATTCCATACATATATATGGGGAGGTACTAGCTCCAACTAGGTTTTACAGTGAAAACTGCAGGAACTTCAAACCGGCACTAGGAAACAGACTGAGAAATCAGAGAAAAAGTGTCTCCTGCAAACCGTTCCCTTGGTGCTAGATGAACGAACGTCTCTCCACTTGCTCAGTTCTGAGAGATAAGTGTGTGTGAAAGCCGTCCTTCACCTAGCTTGTTGGGAACACAAAGTTTCTTTTCAGTTGCAAACTCCATTCCATACATATATATGGGGAGGTACTAGCTCCAACTCGGTTTTACAGTGAAAACTGCAGGAACTTCAAACCGGCCCTAGGAAACTGACTGAGAATTCAGAGAAAAAGGGTCTCCTGCAACCCGTTCTCTTGGTTCTAGATGAACGAACGTCTCTCCACTTGCTCAGTTCTGAGAGATAAGTGTGTGTGAAAGCCGTCCTTCAACTAGCTTGTAGGGAACACAAAGTTTCTTTCCAGTTGCAAACTCCATTCCATACATATATATGGGGAGGTAGAAGCTCCAACTCAGTTTTGCAGAGAAAACTGCAGGAACTTCAACCCGGCACTTGGAAACAGACTGAGAAAGGAGAGAAACAGTGTTTCCTGCAACCCGTTCCCTTGGTGCTAGATGAACGAACGTCTCTCCACTTGCTCAGTTCTGAGAGATAAGTGTGTGTGAAAGCCGTCCTTCACCTAGCTTGTTGGGAACACAAAGTTTCTTTTCAGTTGCAAACTCCATTCCATACATGTATATGGGGAGTTACTAGCTCCAACACGGTTTTACAGTGAAAACTGCAGGAACTTCAAAACGGCACTAGGAAACAGACTGAGAAAGCAGAGAAAAAGTGTCTCCTGCAACCCGTTCCCTTGGTGCTAGATGAACGAACGTCTCTCCACTTGCTCAGTTCTGAGAGATAGGTGTGTGTGAAATCCGTACTTCACCTAGCTTGTTGGGAACACAAAGTTTCTTTTAAGTTGCAAACTCCATTCCATACATATATATGGGGTGTTACTAGCTCCAAATCGGTTTTACACTGAACACTGCAGGAACTTCATACCGGCACTAGGAAACAGACTGAGAAAGCAGAGAAAAAGTATCTCCTGCAACCCGTTCCCTTGGTGCTAGATGAACGAACGTCTCGCCACTTGCTCAGTTCCGAGAGATTAGTGTGTGTGAAAGCCGTCCTTCACCTAGCTTGTTGGGAACACAAAGTTTCTTTTCAGTTGCAAACTCCATTCCATACATATATATGGGGAGGTACTCGCTCCAACTCGCTTTTACAGTGAAAACTGCAGGAACTTCAAACCGGCCCTAGAAAACTGACTGAGAATTCAGAGAAAAAGAGTCTCCTGCAACCCGTTCTCTTGGTTCTAGATGAACGAACGTCTCTCCACTTGCTCAGTTCTGAGAGAAAAGTGTGTATGAAAGCCGTCCTTCATCTAGCTTGTTGGGAAAACAAAGTTTCTTTTCAGTTGCAAACTCCATTCCGTACATATATATGGGGAGGTACTAGCTCCAACTCGGTTTTACAGTGAAAACTGCAGGAACTTCAAACCGGCACTAGGAAACAGACTGAGAAAGCAGAGAAAAAGTGTTTCCTGCAACCCGTTCCCTTGGTTCTAGATGAACGAACGTCTCTCCACTTGCTCAGTTCTGAGAGATAATTGTGTGTGAAAGCCGTCCTTCACCTAGCTTGTTGGGAACACAAAGTTTCTTTTCAGTTGCAAACTCCATTCCATACATATATATGGGGAGGTACTAGATCAAACTCGGTTTTACAGTGAAAACTGCAGGAACTTCAAACCGGCCCTAGGAAACAGACTGAGAATTCAGAGAAAAAGATTCTCCTGCAACCCGTTCTCTTGGTTCTAGATGAACGAACTTCTCTCCACTTGCTCAGTTCTGAGAGATAAGTGTGTGTGAAAGCCGTCCTTCAACTAGCTTGTAGGGAACACAAAGTTCCTTTTCAGTTGCAAACTCCATTCCATACATATATATGGGGAGGTAGAAGCTCCAACTCGGTTTTGCAGAGAAAACTGCAGGAACTTCAACCCGGCACTTGGAAACAGACTGAGAAAGCAGAGAAACAGTGTTTCCTGCAACCAGTTCCCTTGGTGCTAGATGAACGAACGTCTCTCCACTTGCTCAGTTCTGAGAGATAATTGTGTGTGAAAGCCGTCCTTCACCTAGCTTGTTGGGAACACAAAGTTTCTTTTCAGTTGCAAACTCCATTCCATACATATATATGGGGAGGTACTAGCTCCAACACGGTTTTACAGTGAAAACTGCAGGAAATTCAAACCGGCACTAGGAAACAGACTGAGAAAGCAGAGAAAAAGTGTCTCCTGAAACCCGTTCCCTTGGTGCTAGATGAACGAAAGTCTCTCCACTTGCTCAGTTCTGAGAGATAAGTGTGAGTGAAAGCCGTCCTTCACCTAGCTTGTTGGGAACACAAAGTTTCTTTTCAGTTGCAAACTCCATTCCATACATATATATGGGGAGGTAGAAGCTCCAACTCGGTTTTACAGTGAAAACTGCAGGAACTTCAAACAGGCCCTAGGAAACTGACTGAGAATTCAGAGAAAAAGAGTCTCCTGCAACCCGTTCTCTTGGTTCTAGATGAACGAACGTCTCTCCACTTGCTCAGTTCTGAGAGAAAAGTGTGTATGAAAGCCGTCCTTCATCTAGCTTGTTGGGAAAACAAAGTTTCTTTTCAGTTGCAAACTCCATTCCGTACATATATATGGGGAGGTACTAGCTCCAACTCGGTTTTACAGTGAAAACTGCAGGAACTTCAAACCGGCACTAGGAAACAGACTGAGAAAGCAGAGAA
Source organism: Camelus bactrianus (assembly GCF_048773025.1). Taxonomy (NCBI): domain Eukaryota; kingdom Metazoa; phylum Chordata; class Mammalia; order Artiodactyla; family Camelidae; genus Camelus; species Camelus bactrianus. The sequence continues at coordinate 134,393,425 of NC_133539.1, read as the reverse complement.
AAAGTGTCTCCTGCAACCCGTTCCCTTGGTGCTACATGAACGAACGTCTCTCCACTTGCTCAGATCTGAGAGATAAGTGTGTGTGAAAGCCGTCCTTCAACTAGCTTGTAGGGAACACAAAGTTTCTTTTCAGTTGCAAACCCCATTCCATACATATATATGGGGAGGTAGAAGCTCCAACTCGGTTTTGCAGAGAAAACTGCAGGAACTTCAACCCGGCACTTGGAAACAGTCTGAGAAAGCATAGAAACAGTGTTTCCTGCAACCCGTTCCCTTGGTGCTAGATGAAAGAACGTCTCACCCCTTGCTCAGTTCTGAGAGATAATTGTGTGTGAAAGCCGTCCTTCACCTAGCTTGTTGGGAACACAAAGTTTCTTTTCAGTTGCAAACTCCATTCCATACATATATATGGGGAGGTACTAGCTCCAACTCGGTTTTACAGTGAAAACTGCAGGAACTTCAAACCGGCACTAGGAAACAGACTGAGAAAGCAGAGAAAAACCGTCTCCTGCAACCCGTTCTCTTGGTTCTACATGAACGAACGTCTCTTCACTTGCTCAGTTCTGAAAGAAAAGTGTTTGTGAAAGCCGTCCTTCACCTAGCTTGTTGGGAACACAAAGTTTCTTTTCAGTTGCAAACTACATTCCATACATATATATGGGGAGGTAGAAGCTCCAACTCGGTTTTACAGTGAAAACTGCAGGAACTTCAAACCGGCACTAGGAAACAGACTGTGAAAGCAGAGAAAAAGTGCCTCCTGCAACCCGTTCCCTTGGTGCTAGATGAACGAACGTCTATCCACTTGCTCAGTTCTGAAGATAGGTGTGTGTGAAAGCCGTCCTTCACCTAGCTTGTTGGGAACACAAAGTTTCTTTTCAGTTGCAAACTACATTCCATACATATATATGGGGAGGTAGAAGCTCCAACTCGGTTTTACAGTGAAAACTGCAGGAACTTCAAACCGGCACTAGGAAACAGACTGAGAAAGCAGAGAAAAAGTGTCTCCTGCAACCCGTTCCCTTGGTGCTACATGAACGAACGTCTCTCCACTTGCTCAGTTCTGAGAGATAAGTGTCTGTGAAAGCCGTCCTTCACCTAGCTTGTTGGGAACACAAAGTTTCTTTTCAGTTGCAAACTCCATTCCATACATGTATATGGGGAGTTACTAGCTCCAACTCGGTTTTACAGTGAAAACTGCAGGAACTTCAAACCGGCACTAGGAAACAGACTGAGAAAGCCGAGAAAATGTGTCTCCTGCCACCCGTTCCCTTGGTGCTAGATGAACGAACGTCTCTCCACTTGCTCAGTTCTGAGAGATAGGTGTGTGTGAAAGCCGTCCTTCACCTAGCTTGTTGGGAACACTAAGTTTCTTTTCAGTTGCAAACTCCATTCCATATATTTATATGGGGAGGTAGAAGCTCCAAATCGGTTTTACAGTGAAAACTGCAGGAACTTCAAACCGGCACTAGGAAACAGACTGATAAAGCAGAGAAAAACAGTCTCCTGCAACCCGTTCTCTTGGTTCTAATGAACGAACGTCTCTCCACTTGCTCAGTTCTGAAAGAAAAGTGTGTGTGAAAGCCGTCCTTCACCAATCTTGTTGGGAAAACAAAGTTTCTTTTCAGTTGCAAACTCCATTCCATACATATATATGGGGAGGTAGAAGCTCCAACTTGGTTTTACAGTGAAAACTGCAGGAACTTCAAACCGGCACTAGGAAACAGACTGAGAAAGCAGAGAAAAAGTGTCTCCTGCAACCCCTTCCCTTGGTCTAGATGAACGAACGTCTCTCCACTTGCTCAGTTCTGAGAGATAAGTGTGTGTGAAAGCCGTCCTACACCTAGCTTGTTGGGAACACAAAGTTTCTTTTCAGTTGCAAACTCCATTCCATACATGTATATGGGGAGTTACTAGCTCCAACACGGTTTTACAGTGAAAACGGCAGGAACTTCAAAACGGCACTAGGAAACAGACTGACAAAGCCGAGAAAAAGTGTCTCCTGCAACCCGTTCCCTTGGTGCTAGATGAACGAACGTCTCTCCACTTGCTCAGTTCTGAGAGATAGGTGTGTGTGAAATCCGTCCTTCACCTAGCTTGTTGGGAACACAAAGTTTCTTTTAAGTTGCAAGCTCCATACCATACATATATATGGGGTGTTACTAGCTCCAAATCGGTTTTACAGTGAACACTGCAGGAACTTCAAACCGGCACTAGGAAACAGACTGAGAAAGCAGAGAAAAAGTGTCTCCTGCAACCTGTTCCCTTGGTGCTAGATGAACGAACGTCTCTCCACTTGCTCAGTTCTGAGAGATAAGTGTGTGTGAAAGCCGTCCTTCAACTCGCTTGTTGGGAACACAAAGTTTCTTTTCAGTTGCAAACTCCATTCCATACATATATATGGGGAGGAACTAGATCAAACTCGGTTTTACAGTGAAAACTGCAGGAACTTCATACCGGCCCTAGGAAACTGACTGAGAATTCAGAGAAAAAGAGTCTCCTGCAACCCGTTCTCTTGGTTCTAGATGAACGAACGTCTCTCCACTTGCTCAGTTCTGAGAGAAAAGTGTGTATGAAAGCCGTCCTTCATCTAGCTTGTTGGGAAAACAAAGTTTCTTTTCAGTTGCAAACTCCATTCCGTAAATATATATGGGGAGGTACTAGCTCCAACTCGGTTTTACAGTGAAAATTGCAGGAACTTCAAACCGGCACTAGGAAACAGACTGAGAAAGCAGAGAAAAAGTGTCTCCTGCAACCCCTTCCCTTGGTCTAGATGAACGAACGTCTCTCCACTTGCTCAGTTCTGAGAGATAAGTGTGTGTGAAAGCCGTCCTACACCTAGCTTGTTGGGAACACAAAGTTTCTTTTCAGTTGCAAACTCCATTCCATACATGTATATGGGGAGTTACTAGCTCCAACACGGTTTTACAGTGAAAACTGCAGGAACTTCAAAACGGCACTAGGAAACAGACTGACAAAGCCGAGAAAAAGTGTCTCCTGCAACCCGTTCCCTTGGTGCTAGATGAACGAACGTCTCTCCACTTGCTCAGTTCTGAGAGATTAGTGTGTGTGAAAGCCGTTCTTCACCTAGCTTGTTGGGAACACAAAGTGTCTTTTCAGTTGCAAACTCCATTCCATACATATATATGGAGAGGTACTAGCTCCAACTCGGTTTTACAGTGAAAACTGCAGGAACTTCAAAACGGCACTAGGAAACAGACTGAGAATTCAGAGAAATAGAGTCTCCTGCAACCCGTTCCCTTGGTGCTAGATGAACGAACGTCTCTCCACTTGCTCAGTTCTGAGAGAAAAGTGTGTATGAAAGCCGTCCTTCATCTAGCTTGTTGGGAAAACAAAGTATCTTTTCAGTTGCAAACCCCATTCCGTACATATATATGGGGAGGTACTAGATCCAAATCGGTTTTACAGTGAAAACTGCAGGAACTTCAAACCGGCACTAGGAAACAGACTGAGAAAGCAGAGAAAAAGGGTCTCCTGCAACCCGTTCCCTTGGTGCTAGATGAACGAACGTCTCTCCACTTGCTCAGTTCTGAGAGATAAGTGTGTGTGAAAGCCGTCCTTCAACTAGCTTGTAGGGAACACAAAGTTTCTTTTCAGTTGTAAACTCCATTCCATACATATATATGGGGAGGTAGAAGCTCCAACTCGGTTTTGCAGAGAAAACTGCAGGAACTTCAACCCGGCACTTGGAAACAGACTGAGAAAGCAGAGAAACAGTGTTTCCTGCAACCCGTTCCCTTGGTGCTAGATGAACGAACGTCTCTCCACTTGCTCAGTTCTGAGAGATAATTGTGTGTGAAAGCCGTCCTTCACCTAGCTTGTTGGGAACACAAAGTTTCTTTTCAGTTGCAAACTCCACTCCATACATATATATGGGGAGGTACTAGCTCCAACTCGGTTTTACAGTGAAAACTGCAGGAACTTCAAACCGGCACTAGGAAACAGACTGAGAAAGCAGAGAAAAAGTGTCTCCTGCAACCCGTTCCCTTGGTGCTAGATGAACGAACGTCTTTCCACTTGCTCAGTTCTGAGAGATAAGTGTGTGTGAAAGCCGTCCTTCACCTAGCTTGTTGGGAACACAAAGGTTCTTTTCAGTTGCAAACTCCATTCCATACATATATATGGGGAGGTAGAAGCTCCAACACGGTTTTACAGTGAAAACTGCAGGAACTTCAAACCGGCACTAGGAAACAGACTGAGAAAGCAGAGAAAAACAGTCTCCTGCAACCCGTTCTCTTGGTTCTAGATGAACGAACGTCTCTTCACTTGCTGAGTTCTGAAAGAAAAGTGTGTGTGAAAGCTGTCCTTCACCTAGCTTGTTGGGAACACAAAGTTTCTTTTCAGTTGCAAACTCCATTCCATACATATATATGGGGAGGTACTAGCTCCAACTAGGTTTTACAGTGAAAACTGCAGGAACTTCAAACCGGCACTAGGAAACAGACTGAGAAATCAGAGAAAAAGTGTCTCCTGCAAACCGTTCCCTTGGTGCTAGATGAACGAACGTCTCTCCACTTGCTCAGTTCTGAGAGATAAGTGTGTGTGAAAGCCGTCCTTCACCTAGCTTGTTGGGAACACAAAGTTTCTTTTCAGTTGCAAACTCCATTCCATACATATATATGGGGAGGTACTAGCTCCAACTCGGTTTTACAGTGAAAACTGCAGGAACTTCAAACCGGCCCTAGGAAACTGACTGAGAATTCAGAGAAAAAGGGTCTCCTGCAACCCGTTCTCTTGGTTCTAGATGAACGAACGTCTCTCCACTTGCTCAGTTCTGAGAGATAAGTGTGTGTGAAAGCCGTCCTTCAACTAGCTTGTAGGGAACACAAAGTTTCTTTCCAGTTGCAAACTCCATTCCATACATATATATGGGGAGGTAGAAGCTCCAACTCAGTTTTGCAGAGAAAACTGCAGGAACTTCAACCCGGCACTTGGAAACAGACTGAGAAAGGAGAGAAACAGTGTTTCCTGCAACCCGTTCCCTTGGTGCTAGATGAACGAACGTCTCTCCACTTGCTCAGTTCTGAGAGATAAGTGTGTGTGAAAGCCGTCCTTCACCTAGCTTGTTGGGAACACAAAGTTTCTTTTCAGTTGCAAACTCCATTCCATACATGTATATGGGGAGTTACTAGCTCCAACACGGTTTTACAGTGAAAACTGCAGGAACTTCAAAACGGCACTAGGAAACAGACTGAGAAAGCAGAGAAAAAGTGTCTCCTGCAACCCGTTCCCTTGGTGCTAGATGAACGAACGTCTCTCCACTTGCTCAGTTCTGAGAGATAGGTGTGTGTGAAATCCGTACTTCACCTAGCTTGTTGGGAACACAAAGTTTCTTTTAAGTTGCAAACTCCATTCCATACATATATATGGGGTGTTACTAGCTCCAAATCGGTTTTACACTGAACACTGCAGGAACTTCATACCGGCACTAGGAAACAGACTGAGAAAGCAGAGAAAAAGTATCTCCTGCAACCCGTTCCCTTGGTGCTAGATGAACGAACGTCTCGCCACTTGCTCAGTTCCGAGAGATTAGTGTGTGTGAAAGCCGTCCTTCACCTAGCTTGTTGGGAACACAAAGTTTCTTTTCAGTTGCAAACTCCATTCCATACATATATATGGGGAGGTACTCGCTCCAACTCGCTTTTACAGTGAAAACTGCAGGAACTTCAAACCGGCCCTAGAAAACTGACTGAGAATTCAGAGAAAAAGAGTCTCCTGCAACCCGTTCTCTTGGTTCTAGATGAACGAACGTCTCTCCACTTGCTCAGTTCTGAGAGAAAAGTGTGTATGAAAGCCGTCCTTCATCTAGCTTGTTGGGAAAACAAAGTTTCTTTTCAGTTGCAAACTCCATTCCGTACATATATATGGGGAGGTACTAGCTCCAACTCGGTTTTACAGTGAAAACTGCAGGAACTTCAAACCGGCACTAGGAAACAGACTGAGAAAGCAGAGAAAAAGTGTTTCCTGCAACCCGTTCCCTTGGTTCTAGATGAACGAACGTCTCTCCACTTGCTCAGTTCTGAGAGATAATTGTGTGTGAAAGCCGTCCTTCACCTAGCTTGTTGGGAACACAAAGTTTCTTTTCAGTTGCAAACTCCATTCCATACATATATATGGGGAGGTACTAGATCAAACTCGGTTTTACAGTGAAAACTGCAGGAACTTCAAACCGGCCCTAGGAAACAGACTGAGAATTCAGAGAAAAAGATTCTCCTGCAACCCGTTCTCTTGGTTCTAGATGAACGAACGTCTCTCCACTTGCTCAGTTCTGAGAGATAAGTGTGTGTGAAAGCCGTCCTTCAACTAGCTTGTAGGGAACACAAAGTTCCTTTTCAGTTGCAAACTCCATTCCATACATATATATGGGGAGGTAGAAGCTCCAACTCGGTTTTGCAGAGAAAACTGCAGGAACTTCAACCCGGCACTTGGAAACAGACTGAGAAAGCAGAGAAACAGTGTTTCCTGCAACCAGTTCCCTTGGTGCTAGATGAACGAACGTCTCTCCACTTGCTCAGTTCTGAGAGATAATTGTGTGTGAAAGCCGTCCTTCACCTAGCTTGTTGGGAACACAAAGTTTCTTTTCAGTTGCAAACTCCATTCCATACATATATATGGGGAGGTACTAGCTCCAACACGGTTTTACAGTGAAAACTGCAGGAAATTCAAACCGGCACTAGGAAACAGACTGAGAAAGCAGAGAAAAAGTGTCTCCTGAAACCCGTTCCCTTGGTGCTAGATGAACGAAAGTCTCTCCACTTGCTCAGTTCTGAGAGATAAGTGTGAGTGAAAGCCGTCCTTCACCTAGCTTGTTGGGAACACAAAGTTTCTTTTCAGTTGCAAACTCCATTCCATACATATATATGGGGAGGTAGAAGCTCCAACTCGGTTTTACAGTGAAAACTGCAGGAACTTCAAACAGGCCCTAGGAAACTGACTGAGAATTCAGAGAAAAAGAGTCTCCTGCAACCCGTTCTCTTGGTTCTAGATGAACGAACGTCTCTCCACTTGCTCAGTTCTGAGAGAAAAGTGTGTATGAAAGCCGTCCTTCATCTAGCTTGTTGGGAAAACAAAGTTTCTTTTCAGTTGCAAACTCCATTCCGTACATATATATGGGGAGGTACTAGCTCCAACTCGGTTTTACAGTGAAAACTGCAGGAACTTCAAACCGGCACTAGGAAACAGACTGAGAAAGCAGAGAAAAAGTGTCTCCTGCAACCCGTTCCCTTGGTGCTACATGAACGAACGTCTCTCCACTTGCTCAGTTCTGAGAGATAAGTGTGTGTGAAAGCCGTCCTTCAACTAGCTTGTAGGGAACACAAAGTTTCTTTTCAGTTGCAAACCCCATTCCATACATATATATGGGGAGGTAGAAGCTCCAACTCGGTTTTGCAGAGAAAACTGCAGGAACTTCAACCCGGCACTTGGAAACAGTCTGAGAAAGCATAGAAACAGTGTTTCCTGCAACCCGTTCCCTTGGTGCTAGATGAAAGAACGTCTCACCCCTTGCTCAGTTCTGAGAGATAATTGTGTGTGAAAGCCGTCCTTCACCTAGCTTGTTGGGAACACAAAGTTTCTTTTCAGTTGCAAACTCCATTCCATACATATATATGGGGAGGTACTAGCTCCAACTCGGTTTTACAGTGAAAACTGCAGGAACTTCAAACCGGCACTAGGAAACAGACTGAGAAAGCAGAGAAAAACCGTCTCCTGCAACCCGTTCTCTTGGTTCTACATGAACGAACGTCTCTTCACTTGCTCAGTTCTGAAAGAAAAGTGTTTGTGAAAGCCGTCCTTCACCTAGCTTGTTGGGAACACAAAGTTTCTTTTCAGTTGCAAACTACATTCCATACATATATATGGGGAGGTAGAAGCTCCAACTCGGTTTTACAGTGAAAACTGCAGGAACTTCAAACCGGCACTAGGAAACAGACTGTGAAAGCAGAGAAAAAGTGCCTCCTGCAACCCGTTCCCTTGGTGCTAGATGAACGAACGTCTATCCACTTGCTCAGTTCTGAAGATAGGTGTGTGTGAAAGCCGTCCTTCACCTAGCTTGTTGGGAACACAAAGTTTCTTTTCAGTTGCAAACTACATTCCATACATATATATGGGGAGGTAGAAGCTCCAACTCGGTTTTACAGTGAAAACTGCAGGAACTTCAAACCGGCACTAGGAAACAGACTGAGAAAGCAGAGAAAAAGTGTCTCCTGCAACCCGTTCCCTTGGTGCTACATGAACGAACGTCTCTCCACTTGCTCAGTTCTGAGAGATAAGTGTCTGTGAAAGCCGTCCTTCACCTAGCTTGTTGGGAACACAAAGTTTCTTTTCAGTTGCAAACTCCATTCCATACATGTATATGGGGAGTTACTAGCTCCAACTCGGTTTTACAGTGAAAACTGCAGGAACTTCAAACCGGCACTAGGAAACAGACTGAGAAAGCCGAGAAAATGTGTCTCCTGCCACCCGTTCCCTTGGTGCTAGATGAACGAACGTCTCTCCACTTGCTCAGTTCTGAGAGATAGGTGTGTGTGAAAGCCGTCCTTCACCTAGCTTGTTGGGAACACTAAGTTTCTTTTCAGTTGCAAACTCCATTCCATATATTTATATGGGGAGGTAGAAGCTCCAAATCGGTTTTACAGTGAAAACTGCAGGAACTTCAAACCGGCACTAGGAAACAGACTGATAAAGCAGAGAAAAACAGTCTCCTGCAACCCGTTCTCTTGGTTCTAATGAACGAACGTCTCTCCACTTGCTCAGTTCTGAAAGAAAAGTGTGTGTGAAAGCCGTCCTTCACCAATCTTGTTGGGAAAACAAAGTTTCTTTTCAGTTGCAAACTCCATTCCATACATATATATGGGGAGGTAGAAGCTCCAACTTGGTTTTACAGTGAAAACTGCAGGAACTTCAAACCGGCACTAGGAAACAGACTGAGAAAGCAGAGAAAAAGTGTCTCCTGCAACCCCTTCCCTTGGTCTAGATGAACGAACGTCTCTCCACTTGCTCAGTTCTGAGAGATAAGTGTGTGTGAAAGCCGTCCTACACCTAGCTTGTTGGGAACACAAAGTTTCTTTTCAGTTGCAAACTCCATTCCATACATGTATATGGGGAGTTACTAGCTCCAACACGGTTTTACAGTGAAAACGGCAGGAACTTCAAAACGGCACTAGGAAACAGACTGACAAAGCCGAGAAAAAGTGTCTCCTGCAACCCGTTCCCTTGGTGCTAGATGAACGAACGTCTCTCCACTTGCTCAGTTCTGAGAGATAGGTGTGTGTGAAATCCGTCCTTCACCTAGCTTGTTGGGAACACAAAGTTTCTTTTAAGTTGCAAGCTCCATACCATACATATATATGGGGTGTTACTAGCTCCAAATCGGTTTTACAGTGAACACTGCAGGAACTTCAAACCGGCACTAGGAAACAGACTGAGAAAGCAGAGAAAAAGTGTCTCCTGCAACCTGTTCCCTTGGTGCTAGATGAACGAACGTCTCTCCACTTGCTCAGTTCTGAGAGATAAGTGTGTGTGAAAGCCGTCCTTCAACTCGCTTGTTGGGAACACAAAGTTTCTTTTCAGTTGCAAACTCCATTCCATACATATATATGGGGAGGAACTAGATCAAACTCGGTTTTACAGTGAAAACTGCAGGAACTTCATACCGGCCCTAGGAAACTGACTGAGAATTCAGAGAAAAAGAGTCTCCTGCAACCCGTTCTCTTGGTTCTAGATGAACGAACGTCTCTCCACTTGCTCAGTTCTGAGAGAAAAGTGTGTATGAAAGCCGTCCTTCATCTAGCTTGTTGGGAAAACAAAGTTTCTTTTCAGTTGCAAACTCCATTCCGTAAATATATATGGGGAGGTACTAGCTCCAACTCGGTTTTACAGTGAAAATTGCAGGAACTTCAAACCGGCACTAGGAAACAGACTGAGAAAGCAGAGAAAAAGTGTCTCCTGCAACCCCTTCCCTTGGTCTAGATGAACGAACGTCTCTCCACTTGCTCAGTTCTGAGAGATAAGTGTGTGTGAAAGCCGTCCTACACCTAGCTTGTTGGGAACACAAAGTTTCTTTTCAGTTGCAAACTCCATTCCATACATGTATATGGGGAGTTACTAGCTCCAACACGGTTTTACAGTGAAAACTGCAGGAACTTCAAAACGGCACTAGGAAACAGACTGACAAAGCCGAGAAAAAGTGTCTCCTGCAACCCGTTCCCTTGGTGCTAGATGAACGAACGTCTCTCCACTTGCTCAGTTCTGAGAGATTAGTGTGTGTGAAAGCCGTTCTTCACCTAGCTTGTTGGGAACACAAAGTGTCTTTTCAGTTGCAAACTCCATTCCATACATATATATGGGGAGGTACTAGCTCCAACTCGGTTTTACAGTGAAAACTGCAGGAACTTCAAAACGGCACTAGGAAACAGACTGAGAAAGCAGAGAAAAAGTGTCTCCTGCAACACGTTCCCTTGGTGCTAGATGAACGAGCGTCTCTCCACTTGCTCAGTTCTGAGAGATAAGTGTGTGTGAAAGCCGTCCTTCACCTAGCTTGTTGGGAACACAAAGTTTCTTTTCAGTTGCAAACTCCATTCCATACATATATATGGGGAGGTACTAGATCAAACTCGGTTTTACAGTGAAAACTGCAGGAACTTCATACCGGCACTAGGAAACAGACTGAGAATTCAGAGAAAAAGAGTCTCCTGCAACCCGTTCTCTTGGTTCTTGATGAACGAACGTCTCTCCACTTGCTCAGTTCTGAGAGATAATTGTGTGTGAAAGCCGTCCTTCAACTAGCTTGTAGGGAACACAAAGTTTCTTTTCAGTTGCAAACTCCATTCCATACATATATATGGGGAGGTAGAAGCTCCAACTCGGTTTTGCAGAGAAAACTGCAGGAACTTCAACCCGGCACTTGGAAACAGAATGAGATAGCAGAGAAACAGTGTTTCCTGCAACCCGTTCCCTTGGTGCTAGATGAACGAACGTCTCTCCACTTGCTCAGATCTGAGAGATAATTGTGTGTGAAAGCCGTCCTTCACCTAGCTTGTTGGGAACACAAAGTTTCTTTTCAGTTGCAAACTCCATTCCATACATATATATGGGGAGGTACTAGCTCCAACTCGGTTTTACAGTGAAAACTGCAGGAACTTCAAACCGGCACAAGGAAACAGACTGAGAAAGCAGAGAAAAAGTGTCTCCTGCAACCCGTTCCCTTGGTGCTAGATGAACGAACGTCTCTCCACTTGCTCAGTTCTGAGAGATAAGTGTGTGTGAAAGCCGTCCTTCACCTAGCTTGTTGGGAACACAAAGTTTCTTTTCAGTTGCAAACTCCATTCCATACATATATATGGGGAGGTACTAGCTCCAACTCGGTTTTACAGTGAAAACTGCAGGAACTTCAAACCGGCCCTAGGAAACTGACTGAGAATTCAGAGAAATAGAGTCTCCTGCAACCCGTTCTCTTGGTTCTAGATGAACGAACGTCTCTCCACTTGCTCAGTTCTGAGAGAAAAGTGTGTATGAAAGCCGTCCTTCATCTAGCTTGTTGGGAAAACAAAGTATCTTTTCAGTTGCAAACCCCATTCCGTACATATATATGGGGAGGTACTAGATCCAAATCGGTTTTACAGTGAAAACTGCAGGAACTTCAAACCGGCACTAGGAAACAGACTGAGAAAGCAGAGAAAAAGTGTCTCCTGCAACCCGTTCCCTTGGTGCTAGATGAACGAACGTCTCTCCACTTGCTCAGTTCTGAGAGTTAAGTGTGTGTGAAAGCCGCCCTTCAACTAGCTTGTAGGGAACACAAAGTTTCTTTTCAGTTGTAAACTCCATTCCATACATATATATGGGGAGGTAGAAGCTCCAACTCGGTTTTGCAGAGAAAACCGCAGGAACTTCAACCCGGCACTTGGAAACAGACTGAGAAAGCAGAGAAACAGTGTTTCCTGCAACCCGTTCCCTTGGTGCTAGATGAACGAACGTCTCTCCACTTGCTCAGTTCTGAGAGATAATTGTGTGTGAAAGCCGTCCTTCACCTAGCTTGTTGGGAACACAAAGATTCTTTTCAGTTGCAAACTCCATTCCATACATATATATGGGGAGGTACTAGCTCCAACACGGTTTTACAGTGAAAACTGCAGGAACTTCAAACCGGCACTAGGAAACAGACTGAGAAAGTAGAGAAAAAGTGTCTCCTGCAACCAGTTCCCTTGGTGCTAGATGAACGAACGTCTTTCCACTTGCTCAGTTCTGAGAGATAAGTGTGTGTGAAAGCCGTCCTTCACCTAGCTTGTTGGGAACACAAAGGTTCTTTTCAGTTGCAAACTCCATTCCATACATATATATGGGGAGGTAGAAGCTCCAACTCGGTTTTACAGTGAAAACTGCAGGAACTTCAAACCGGCACTAGGAAACAGACTGAGAAAGCAGAGAAAAATTGTCTCCTGCAACCCGTTCCCTTGGTGCTAGATGAACGAACGTCTCTCCACTTGCTCAGTTCTGAGAGATAAGTGTGTGTGAAAGCCGTCCTTCACCTAGCTTGTTGGGAACACAAAGTTTCTTTTCAGTTGCAAACTCCATTCCATACATATATATGGGGAGGTACTAGATCAAACTCGGTTTTACAGTGAAAACTGCAGGAACTTCAAACCGGCCCTAGGAAACTGACTGAGAATTCAGAGAAATAGAGTCTCCTGCAACCCGTTCCCTTGGTGCTAGATGAACGAACGTCTCTCCACTTGCTCAGTTCTGAGAGAAAAGTGTGTATGAAAGCCGTCCTTCATCTAGCTTGTTGGGAAAACAAAGTATCTTTTCAGTTGCAAACCCCATTCCGTACATATATATGGGGAGGTACTAGATCCAAATCGGTTTTACAGTGAAAACTGCAGGAACTTCAAACCGGCACTAGGAAACAGACTGAGAAAGCAGAGAAAAAGGGTCTCCTGCAACCCGTTCCCTTGGTGCTAGATGAACGAACGTCTCTCCACTTGCTCAGTTCTGAGAGATAAGTGTGTGTGAAAGCCGTCCTTCAACTAGCTTGTAGGGAACACAAAGTTTCTTTTCAGTTGTAAACTCCATTCCATACATATATATGGGGAGGTAGAAGCTCCAACTCGGTTTTGCAGAGAAAACTGCAGGAACTTCAACCCGGCACTTGGAAACAGACTGAGAAAGCAGAGAAACAGTGTTTCCTGCAACCCGTTCCCTTGGTGCTAGATGAACGAACGTCTCTCCACTTGCTCAGTTCTGAGAGATAATTGTGTGTGAAAGCCGTCCTTCACCTAGCTTGTTGGGAACACAAAGTTTCTTTTCAGTTGCAAACTCCACTCCATACATATATATGGGGAGGTACTAGCTCCAACTCGGTTTTACAGTGAAAACTGCAGGAACTTCAAACCGGCACTAGGAAACAGACTGAGAAAGCAGAGAAAAAGTGTCTCCTGCAACCCGTTCCCTTGGTGCTAGATGAACGAACGTCTTTCCACTTGCTCAGTTCTGAGAGATAAGTGTGTGTGAAAGCCGTCCTTCACCTAGCTTGTTGGGAACACAAAGGTTCTTTTCAGTTGCAAACTCCATTCCATACATATATATGGGGAGGTAGAAGCTCCAACACGGTTTTACAGTGAAAACTGCAGGAACTTCAAACCGGCACTAGGAAACAGACTGAGAAAGCAGAGAAAAACAGTCTCCTGCAACCCGTTCTCTTGGTTCTAGATGAACGAACGTCTCTTCACTTGCTGAGTTCTGAAAGAAAAGTGTGTGTGAAAGCTGTCCTTCACCTAGCTTGTTGGGAACACAAAGTTTCTTTTCAGTTGCAAACTCCATTCCATACATATATATGGGGAGGTACTAGCTCCAACTAGGTTTTACAGTGAAAACTGCAGGAACTTCAAACCGGCACTAGGAAACAGACTGAGAAATCAGAGAAAAAGTGTCTCCTGCAAACCGTTCCCTTGGTGCTAGATGAACGAACGTCTCTCCACTTGCTCAGTTCTGAGAGATAAGTGTGTGTGAAAGCCGTCCTTCACCTAGCTTGTTGGGAACACAAAGTTTCTTTTCAGTTGCTAACTCCATTCCATACATATATATGGGGAGGTACTAGCTCCAACTCGGTTTTACAGTGAAAACTGCAGGAACTTCAAACCGGCCCTAGGAAACTGACTGAGAATTCAGAGAAAAAGGGTCTCCTGCAACCCGTTCTCTTGGTTCTAGATGAACGAACGTCTCTCCACTTGCTCAGTTCTGAGAGATAAGTGTGTGTGAAAGCCGTCCTTCAACTAGCTTGTAGGGAACACAAAGTTTCTTTCCAGTTGCAAACTCCATTCCATACATATATATGGGGAGGTAGAAGCTCCAACTCAGTTTTGCAGAGAAAACTGCAGGAACTTCAACCCGGCACTTGGAAACAGACTGAGAAAGGAGAGAAACAGTGTTTCCTGCAACCCGTTCCCTTGGTGCTAGATGAACGAACGTCTCTCCACTTGCTCAGTTCTGAGAGATAAGTGTGTGTGAAAGCCGTCCTTCACCTAGCTTGTTGGGAACACAAAGTTTCTTTTCAGTTGCAAACTCCATTCCATACATGTATATGGGGAGTTACTAGCTCCAACACGGTTTTACAGTGAAAACTGCAGGAACTTCAAAACGGCACTAGGAAACAGACTGAGAAAGCAGAGAAAAAGTGTCTCCTGCAACCCGTTCCCTTGGTGCTAGATGAACGAACGTCTCTCCACTTGCTCAGTTCTGAGAGATAGGTGTGTGTGAAATCCGTACTTCACCTAGCTTGTTGGGAACACAAAGTTTCTTTTAAGTTGCAAACTCCATTCCATACATATATATGGGGTGTTACTAGCTCCAAATCGGTTTTACACTGAACACTGCAGGAACTTCATACCGGCACTAGGAAACAGACTGAGAAAGCAGAGAAAAAGTATCTCCTGCAACCCGTTCCCTTGGTGCTAGATGAACGAACGTCTCGCCACTTGCTCAGTTCCGAGAGATTAGTGTGTGTGAAAGCCGTCCTTCACCTAGCTTGTTGGGAACACAAAGTTTCTTTTCAGTTGCAAACTCCATTCCATACATATATATGGGGAGGTACTCGCTCCAACTCGCTTTTACAGTGAAAACTGCAGGAACTTCAAACCGGCCCTAGAAAACTGACTGAGAATTCAGAGAAAAAGAGTCTCCTGCAACCCGTTCTCTTGGTTCTAGATGAACGAACGTCTCTCCACTTGCTCAGTTCTGAGAGAAAAGTGTGTATGAAAGCCGTCCTTCATCTAGCTTGTTGGGAAAACAAAGTTTCTTTTCAGTTGCAAACTCCATTCCGTACATATATATGGGGAGGTACTAGCTCCAACTCGGTTTTACAGTGAAAACTGCAGGAACTTCAAACCGGCACTAGGAAACAGACTGAGAAAGCAGAGAAAAAGTGTTTCCTGCAACCCGTTCCCTTGGTTCTAGATGAACGAACGTCTCTCCACTTGCTCAGTTCTGAGAGATAATTGTGTGTGAAAGCCGTCCTTCACCTAGCTTGTTGGGAACACAAAGTTTCTTTTCAGTTGCAAACTCCATTCCATACATATATATGGGGAGGTACTAGATCAAACTCGGTTTTACAGTGAAAACTGCAGGAACTTCAAACCGGCCCTAGGAAACAGACTGAGAATTCAGAGAAAAAGATTCTCCTGCAACCCGTTCTCTTGGTTCTAGATGAACGAACGTCTCTCCACTTGCTCAGTTCTGAGAGATAAGTGTGTGTGAAAGCCGTCCTTCAACTAGCTTGTAGGGAACACAAAGTTCCTTTTCAGTTGCAAACTCCATTCCATACATATATATGGGGAGGTAGAAGCTCCAACTCGGTTTTGCAGAGAAAACTGCAGGAACTTCAACCCGGCACTTGGAAACAGACTGAGAAAGCAGAGAAACAGTGTTTCCTGCAACCAGTTCCCTTGGTGCTAGATGAACGAACGTCTCTCCACTTGCTCAGTTCTGAGAGATAATTGTGTGTGAAAGCCGTCCTTCACCTAGCTTGTTGGGAACACAAAGTTTCTTTTCAGTTGCAAACTCCATTCCATACATATATATGGGGAGGTACTAGCTCCAACACGGTTTTACAGTGAAAACTGCAGGAAATTCAAACCGGCACTAGGAAACAGACTGAGAAAGCAGAGAAAAAGTGTCTCCTGAAACCCGTTCCCTTGGTGCTAGATGAACGAAAGTCTCTCCACTTGCTCAGTTCTGAGAGATAAGTGTGAGTGAAAGCCGTCCTTCACCTAGCTTGTTGGGAACACAAAGTTTCTTTTCAGTTGCAAACTCCATTCCATACATATATATGGGGAGGTAGAAGCTCCAACTCGGTTTTACAGTGAAAACTGCAGGAACTTCAAACAGGCCCTAGGAAACTGACTGAGAATTCAGAGAAAAAGAGTCTCCTGCAACCCGTTCTCTTGGTTCTAGATGAACGAACGTCTCTCCACTTGCTCAGTTCTGAGAGAAAAGTGTGTATGAAAGCCGTCCTTCATCTAGCTTGTTGGGAAAACAAAGTTTCTTTTCAGTTGCAAACTCCATTCCGTACATATATATGGGGAGGTACTAGCTCCAACTCGGTTTTACAGTGAAAACTGCAGGAACTTCAAACCGGCACTAGGAAACAGACTGAGAAAGCAGAGAAAAAGTGTCTCCTGCAACCCGTTCCCTTGGTGCTACATGAACGAACGTCTCTCCACTTGCTCAGTTCTGAGAGATAAGTGTGTGTGAAAGCCGTCCTTCAACTAGCTTGTAGGGAACACAAAGTTTCTTTTCAGTTGCAAACCCCATTCCATACATATATATGGGGAGGTAGAAGCTCCAACTCGGTTTTGCAGAGAAAACTGCAGGAACTTCAACCCGGCACTTGGAAACAGTCTGAGAAAGCATAGAAACAGTGTTTCCTGCAACCCGTTCCCTTGGTGCTAGATGAAAGAACGTCTCACCCCTTGCTCAGTTCTGAGAGATAATTGTGTGTGAAAGCCGTCCTTCACCTAGCTTGTTGGGAACACAAAGTTTCTTTTCAGTTGCAAACTCCATTCCATACATATATATGGGGAGGTACTAGCTCCAACTCGGTTTTACAGTGAAAACTGCAGGAACTTCAAACCGGCACTAGGAAACAGACTGAGAAAGCAGAGAAAAACCGTCTCCTGCAACCCGTTCTCTTGGTTCTACATGAACGAACGTCTCTTCACTTGCTCAGTTCTGAAAGAAAAGTGTTTGTGAAAGCCGTCCTTCACCTAGCTTGTTGGGAACACAAAGTTTCTTTTCAGTTGCAAACTACATTCCATACATATATATGGGGAGGTAGAAGCTCCAACTCGGTTTTACAGTGAAAACTGCAGGAACTTCAAACCGGCACTAGGAAACAGACTGTGAAAGCAGAGAAAAAGTGCCTCCTGCAACCCGTTCCCTTGGTGCTAGATGAACGAACGTCTATCCACTTGCTCAGTTCTGAAGATAGGTGTGTGTGAAAGCCGTCCTTCACCTAGCTTGTTGGGAACACAAAGTTTCTTTTCAGTTGCAAACTACATTCCATACATATATATGGGGAGGTAGAAGCTCCAACTCGGTTTTACAGTGAAAACTGCAGGAACTTCAAACCGGCACTAGGAAACAGACTGAGAAAGCAGAGAAAAAGTGTCTCCTGCAACCCGTTCCCTTGGTGCTACATGAACGAACGTCTCTCCACTTGCTCAGTTCTGAGAGATAAGTGTCTGTGAAAGCCGTCCTTCACCTAGCTTGTTGGGAACACAAAGTTTCTTTTCAGTTGCAAACTCCATTCCATACATGTATATGGGGAGTTACTAGCTCCAACTCGGTTTTACAGTGAAAACTGCAGGAACTTCAAACCGGCACTAGGAAACAGACTGAGAAAGCCGAGAAAATGTGTCTCCTGCCACCCGTTCCCTTGGTGCTAGATGAACGAACGTCTCTCCACTTGCTCAGTTCTGAGAGATAGGTGTGTGTGAAAGCCGTCCTTCACCTAGCTTGTTGGGAACACTAAGTTTCTTTTCAGTTGCAAACTCCATTCCATATATTTATATGGGGAGGTAGAAGCTCCAAATCGGTTTTACAGTGAAAACTGCAGGAACTTCAAACCGGCACTAGGAAACAGACTGATAAAGCAGAGAAAAACAGTCTCCTGCAACCCGTTCTCTTGGTTCTAATGAACGAACGTCTCTCCACTTGCTCAGTTCTGAAAGAAAAGTGTGTGTGAAAGCCGTCCTTCACCAATCTTGTTGGGAAAACAAAGTTTCTTTTCAGTTGCAAACTCCATTCCATACATATATATGGGGAGGTAGAAGCTCCAACTTGGTTTTACAGTGAAAACTGCAGGAACTTCAAACCGGCACTAGGAAACAGACTGAGAAAGCAGAGAAAAAGTGTCTCCTGCAACCCCTTCCCTTGGTCTAGATGAACGAACGTCTCTCCACTTGCTCAGTTCTGAGAGATAAGTGTGTGTGAAAGCCGTCCTACACCTAGCTTGTTGGGAACACAAAGTTTCTTTTCAGTTGCAAACTCCATTCCATACATGTATATGGGGAGTTACTAGCTCCAACACGGTTTTACAGTGAAAACGGCAGGAACTTCAAAACGGCACTAGGAAACAGACTGACAAAGCCGAGAAAAAGTGTCTCCTGCAACCCGTTCCCTTGGTGCTAGATGAACGAACGTCTCTCCACTTGCTCAGTTCTGAGAGATAGGTGTGTGTGAAATCCGTCCTTCACCTAGCTTGTTGGGAACACAAAGTTTCTTTTAAGTTGCAAGCTCCATACCATACATATATATGGGGTGTTACTAGCTCCAAATCGGTTTTACAGTGAACACTGCAGGAACTTCAAACCGGCACTAGGAAACAGACTGAGAAAGCAGAGAAAAAGTGTCTCCTGCAACCTGTTCCCTTGGTGCTAGATGAACGAACGTCTCTCCACTTGCTCAGTTCTGAGAGATAAGTGTGTGTGAAAGCCGTCCTTCAACTCGCTTGTTGGGAACACAAAGTTTCTTTTCAGTTGCAAACTCCATTCCATACATATATATGGGGAGGAACTAGATCAAACTCGGTTTTACAGTGAAAACTGCAGGAACTTCATACCGGCCCTAGGAAACTGACTGAGAATTCAGAGAAAAAGAGTCTCCTGCAACCCGTTCTCTTGGTTCTAGATGAACGAACGTCTCTCCACTTGCTCAGTTCTGAGAGAAAAGTGTGTATGAAAGCCGTCCTTCATCTAGCTTGTTGGGAAAACAAAGTTTCTTTTCAGTTGCAAACTCCATTCCGTAAATATATATGGGGAGGTACTAGCTCCAACTCGGTTTTACAGTGAAAACTGCAGGAACTTCAAACCGGCACTAGGAAACAGACTGAGAAAGCAGAGAAAAAGTGTCTCCTGCAACCCCTTCCCTTGGTCTAGATGAACGAACGTCTCTCCACTTGCTCAGTTCTGAGAGATAAGTGTGTGTGAAAGCCGTCCTACACCTAGCTTGTTGGGAACACAAAGTTTCTTTTCAGTTGCAAACTCCATTCCATACATGTATATGGGGAGTTACTAGCTCCAACACGGTTTTACAGTGAAAACTGCAGGAACTTCAAAACGGCACTAGGAAACAGACTGACAAAGCCGAGAAAAAGTGTCTCCTGCAACCCGTTCCCTTGGTGCTAGATGAACGAACGTCTCTCCACTTGCTCAGTTCTGAGAGATAGGTGTGTGTGAAATCCGTCCTTCACCTAGCTTGTTGGGAACACAAAGTTTCTTTTAAGTTGCAAACTCCATTCCATACATATATATGGGGTGTTACTAGCTCCAAATCGGTTTTACAGTGAACACTGCAGGAACTTCAAACCGGCACTAGGAAACAGACTGAGAAAGCAGAGAAAAAGTATCTCCTGCAACCAGTTCCCTTGGTGCTAGATGAACGAACGTCTCGCCAATTGCTCAGTTCCGAGAGATTAGTGTGTGTGAAAGCCGTCCTTCACCTAGCTTGTTGGGAACACAAAGTTTCTTTTCAGTTGCAAACTCCATTCCATACTTGTATATGGGGAGTTACTAGCTCCAACTCGGTTTTACAGTGAAAACTGCAGGAACTTCAAACCGGCACTAGGAAACAGACTGAGAAAGCCGAGAAAATGTGTCTCCTGCCACCCGTTCCCTTGGTGCTAGATGAACGAACGTCTCTCCACTTGCTCAGTTCTGAGAGATAGGTGTGTGTGAAAGCCGTCCTTCACCTAGCTTGTTGGGAACACTAAGTTTCTTTTCAGTTGCAAACTCCATTCCATATATTTATATGGGGAGGTAGAAGCTCCAACTCGGTTTTACAGTGAAAACTGCAGGAACTTCAAACAGGCCCTAGGAAACTGACTGAGAATTCAGAGAAAAAGAGTCTCCTGCAACCCGTTCTCTTGGTTCTAGATGAACGAACGTCTCTCCACTTGCTCAGTTCTGAGAGAAAAGTGTGTATGAAAGCCGTCCTTCATCTAGCTTGTTGGGAAAACAAAGTTTCTTTTCAGTTGCAAACTCCATTCCGTACATATATATGGGGAGGTACTAGCTCCAACTCGGTTTTACAGTGAAAACTGCAGGAACTTCAAACCGGCACTAGGAAACAGACTGAGAAAGCAGAGAAAAAGTGTCTCCTGCAACCCGTTCCCTTGGTGCTACATGAACGAACGTCTCTCCACTTGCTCAGTTCTGAGAGATAAGTGTGTGTGAAAGCCGTCCTTCAACTAGCTTGTAGGGAACACAAAGTTTCTTTTCAGTTGCAAACCCCATTCCATACATATATATGGGGAGGTAGAAGCTCCAACTCGGTTTTGCAGAGAAAACTTCAGGAACTTCAACCCGGCACTTGGAAACAGTCTGAGAAAGCATAGAAACAGTGTTTCCTGCAACCCGTTCACTTGGTGCTAGATGAAAGAACGTCTCACCACTTGCTCAGTTCTGAGAGATAATTGTGTGTGAAAGCCGTCCTTCACCTAGCTTGTTGGGAACACAAAGTTTCTTTTCAGTTGCAAACTCCATTCCATACATATATATGGGGAGGTACTAGCTCCAACTCGGTTTTACAGTGAAAACTGCAGGAACTTCAAACCGGCACTAGGAAACAGACTGAGAAAGCAGAGAAAAACCGTCTCCTGCAACCCGTTCTCTTGGTTCTACATGAACGAAAGTCTCTTCACTTGCTCAGTTCTGAAAGAAAAGTGTTTGTGAAAGCCGTCCTTCACCTAGCTTGTTGGGAACACAAAGTTTCTTTTCAGTTGCAAACTACATTCCATACATATATATGGGGAGGTAGAAGCTCCAAATCGGTTTTACAGTGAAAACTGCAGGAACTTCAAACCGGCACTAGGAAACAGACTGTGAAAGCAGAGAAAAAGTGCCTCCTGCAACCCGTTCCCTTTGTGCTAGATGAACGAACGTCTATCCACTTGCTCAGTTCTGAAGATAGGTGTGTGTGAAAGCCGTCCTTCACCTAGCTTGTTGGGAACACAAAGTTTCTTTTCAGTTGCAAACTCTATTCCATACATATATATGGGGAGGTAGAAGCTCCAACTCGGTTTTACAGTGAAAACTGCAGGAACTTCAAACCGGCACTAGGAAACAGACTGAGAAAGCAGAGAAAAAGTGTCTCCTGCAACCCGTTCCCTTGGTGCTACATGAACGAACGTCTCTCCACTTGCTCAGTTCTGAGAGATAAGTGTGTGTGAAAGCCGTCCTTCACCTAGCTTGTTGGGAACACAAAGTTTCTTTTCAGTTGCAAACTCCATTCCATACATGTATATGGGGAGTTACTAGCTCCAACTCGGTTTTACAGTGAAAACTGCAGGAACTTCAAACCGGCACTAGGAAACAGACTGAGAAAGCCGAGAAAATGTGTCTCCTGCCACCCGTTCCCTTGGTGCTAGATGAACGAACGTCTCTCCACTTGCTCAGTTCTGAGAGATAGGTGTGTGTGAAAGCCGTCCTTCACCTAGCTTGTTGGGAACACTAAGTTTCTTTTCAGTTGCAAACTCCATTCCATATATTTATATGGGGAGGTAGAAGCTCCAACTCGGTTTTACAGTGAAAACTGCAGGAACTTCAAACCGGCACTAGGAAACAGACTGATAAAGCAGAGAAAAACAGTCTCCTGCAACCCGTTCTCTTGGTTCTAATGAACGAACGTCTCTCCACTTGCTCAGTTCTGAAAGAAAAGTGTGTGTGAAAGCCGTCCTTCACCAATCTTGTTGGGAAAACAAAGTTTCTTTTCAGTTGCAAACTCCATTCCATACATATATATGGGGAGGTAGAAGCTCCAACTTGGTTTTACAGTGAAAACTGCAGGAACTTCAAACCGGCACTAGGAAACAGACTGAGAAAGCAGAGAAAAAGTGTCTCCTGCAACCCCTTCCCTTGGTCTAGATGAACGAACGTCTCTCCACTTGCTCAGTTCTGAGAGATAAGTGTGTGTGAAAGCCGTCCTACACCTAGCTTGTTGGGAACACAAAGTTTCTTTTCAGTTGCAAACTCCATTCCATACATGTATATGGGGAGTTACTAGCTCCAACACGGTTTTACAGTGAAAACGGCAGGAACTTCAAAACGGCACTAGGAAACAGACTGACAAAGCCGAGAAAAAGTGTCTCCTGCAACCCGTTCCCTTGGTGCTAGATGAACGAACGTCTCTCCACTTGCTCAGTTCTGAGAGATAGGTGTGTGTGAAATCCGTCCTTCACCTAGCTTGTTGGGAACACAAAGTTTCTTTTAAGTTGCAAGCTCCATACCATACATATATATGGGGTGTTACTAGCTCCAAATCGGTTTTACAGTGAACACTGCAGGAACTTCAAACCGGCACTAGGAAACAGACTGAGAAAGCAGAGAAAAAGTGTCTCCTGCAACCTGTTCCCTTGGTGCTAGATGAACGAACGTCTCTCCACTTGCTCAGTTCTGAGAGATAAGTGTGTGTGAAAGCCGTCCTTCAACTCGCTTGTTGGGAACACAAAGTTTCTTTTCAGTTGCAAACTCCATTCCATACATATATATGGGGAGGAACTAGATCAAACTCGGTTTTACAGTGAAAACTGCAGGAACTTCATACCGGCCCTAGGAAACTGACTGAGAATTCAGAGAAAATGTGTCTCCTGCAACCCGTTCTCTTGGTTCTAGATGAACGAACGTCTCTCCACTTGCTCAGTTCTGAGAGAAAAGTGTGTATGAAAGCCGTCCTTCATCTAGCTTGTTGGGAAAACAAAGTTTCTTTTCAGTTGCAAACTCCATTCCGTAAATATATATGGGGAGGTACTAGCTCCAACTCGGTTTTACAGTGAAAACTGCAGGAACTTCAAACCGGCACTAGGAAACAGACTGAGAAAGCAGAGAAAAAGTGTCTCCTGCAACCCCTTCCCTTGGTCTAGATGAACGAACGTCTCTCCACTTGCTCAGTTCTGAGAGATAAGTGTGTGTGAAAGCCGTCCTACACCTAGCTTGTTGGGAACACAAAGTTTCTTTTCAGTTGCAAACTCCATTCCATACATGTATATGGGGAGTTACTAGCTCCAACACGGTTTTACAGTGAAAACTGCAGGAACTTCAAAACGGCACTAGGAAACAGACTGACAAAGCCGAGAAAAAGTGTCTCCTGCAACCCGTTCCCTTGGTGCTAGATGAACGAACGTCTCTCCACTTGCTCAGTTCTGAGAGATAGGTGTGTGTGAAATCCGTCCTTCACCTAGCTTCTTGGGAACACAAAGTTTCTTTTAAGTTGCAAACTCCATTCCATACATATATATGGGGTGTTACTAGCTCCAAATCGGTTTTACAGTGAACACTGCAGGAACTTCAAACCGGCACTAGGAAACAGACTGAGAAAGCAGAGAAAAAGTATCTCCTGCAACCCGTTCCCTTGGTGCTAGATGAACGAACGTCTCGCCACTTGCTCAGTTCCGAGAGATTAGTGTGTGTGAAAGCCGTCCTTCACCTAGCTTGTTGGGAACACAAAGTTTCTTTTCAGTTGCAAACTCCATTCCATACATGTATATGGGGAGTTACTAGCTCCAACTCGGTTTACAGTGAAAACTGCAGGAACTTCAAACCGGCACTAGGAAACAGACTGAGAAAGCCGAGAAAATGTGTCTCCTGCCACCCGTTCCCTTGGTGCTAGATGAACGAACGTCTCTCCACTTGCTCAGTTCTGAGAGATAGGTGTGTGTGAAAGCCGTCCTTCACCTAGCTTGTTGGGAACACTAAGTTTCTTTTCAGTTGCAAACTCCATTCCATATATTTATATGGGGAGGTAGAAGCTCCAACTCGGTTTTACAGTGAAAACTGCAGGAACTTCAAACCGGCACTAGGAAACAGACTGATAAAGCAGAGAAAAACAGTCTCCTGCAACCCGTTCTCTTGGTTCTAATGAACGAACGTCTCTCCACTTGCTCAGTTCTGAAAGAAAAGTGTGTGTGAATGCCGTCCTTCACCTATCTTGTTGGGAAAACAAAGTTTCTTTTCAGTTGCAAACTCCATTCCATACATATATATGGGGAGGTAGAAGCTCCAACTTGGTTTTACAGTGAAAACTGCAGGAACTTCAAACCGGCACTAGGAAACAGACTGAGAAAGCAGAGAAAAAGTGTCTCCTGCAAACCCATCCCTTGGTCTAGATGAACGAACGTCTCTCCACTTGCTCAGTTCTGAGAGATAAGTGTGTGTGAAAGCCGTCCTACACCTAGCTTGTTGGGAACACAAAGTTTCTTTTCAGTTGCAAACTCCATTCCATACATGTATATGGGGAGTTACTAGCTCCAACACGGTTTTACAGTGAAAACTGCAGGAACTTCAAAACGGCACTAGGAAACAGACTGACAAAGCCGAGAAAAAGTGTCTCCTGCAACCCGTTCCCTTGGTGCTAGATGAACGAACGTCTCTCCACTTGCTCAGTTCTGAGAGATAGGTGTGTGTGAAATCCGTCCTTCACCTAGCTTGTTGGGAACACAAAGTTTCTTTTAAGTTGCAAACTCCATTCCATACATATATATGGGGTGTTACTAGCTCCAAATCGGTTTTACAGTGAACACTGCAGGAACTTCAAACCGGCACTAGGAAACAGACTGAGAAAGCAGAGAAAAAGTATCTCCTGCAACCCGTTCCCTTGGTGCTAGATGAACGAACGTCTCGCCACTTGCTCAGTTCCGAGAGATTAGTGTGTGTGAAAGCCGTCCTTCACCTAGCTTGTTGGGAACACAAAGTTTCTTTTCAGTTGCAAACTCCATTCCATACATATATATGGGGAAGTACTAGCTCCAACTCGGTTTTACAGTGAAAACTGCAAGAACTTCAAACCGGCACTAGGAAACAGACTGAGAAAGCAGAGAAAATGTGTCTCCTGCAACCTGTTCCCTTGGTGCTAGATGAACGAACGTCTCTCCACTTGCTCAGTTCTGAGAGATAAGTGTGTGTGAAAGCCGTCCTTCAACTCGCTTGTTGGGAACACAAAGTTTCTTTTCAGTTGCAAACTCCATTCCGTACATATATATGGGGAGGTACTAGCTCCAACTCGGTTTTACAGCGAAAACTGCAGGAACTTCAAACCGGCACTAGGAAACAGACTGAGAAAGCAGAGAAAAAGTGTCTCCTGCAACCCGTTCCCTTGGTGCTACATGAACGAACGTCTCTCCACTTGCTCAGTTCTGAGAGATAAGTGTGTGTGAAAGCCGTCCTTCACCTAGCTTGTTGGGAACACAAAGTTTCTTTTCAGTTGCAAACTCCATTCCATACATTTATATGGGGAGTTACTACCTCTAACTCGGTTTTACAGTGAAAACTGCAGGAACTTCAAACCGGCACTAGGAAACAGACTGAGAAAGCCGAGAAAATGTGTCTCCTGCCACCCGTTCCCTTGGTGCTAGATGAACGAACGTCTCTCCACTTGCTCAGTTCTGAGAGATAGGTGTGTGTGAAAGCCGTCCTTCACCTAGCTTGTTGGGAACACTAAGTTTCTTTTCAGTTGCAAACTCCATTCCATATATTTATATGGGGAGGTAGAAGCTCCAACTCGGTTTTACAGTGAAAACTGCAGGAACTTCAAACCGGCACTAGGAAACAGACTGTGAAAGCAGAGAAAAAGTGCCTCCTGCAACCCGTTCCCTTGGTGCTAGATGAACGAACGTCTATCCACTTGCTCAGTTCTGAAGATAGGTGTGTGTGAAAGCCGTCCTTCACCTAGCTTGTTGGGAACACAAAGTTTCTTTTCAGTTGCAAACTACATTCCATACATATATATGGGGAGGTAGAAGCTCCAACTCGGTTTTACAGTGAAAACTGCAGGAACTTCAAACCGGCACTAGGAAACAGACTGAGAAAGCAGAGAAAAAGTGTCTCCTGCAACCCGTTCCCTTGGTGCTACATGAACGAACGTCTCTCCACTTGCTCAGTTCTGAGAGATAAGTGTCTGTGAAAGCCGTCCTTCACCTAGCTTGTTGGGAACACAAAGTTTCTTTTCAGTTGCAAACTCCATTCCATACATGTATATGGGGAGTTACTAGCTCCAACTCGGTTTTACAGTGAAAACTGCAGGAACTTCAAACCGGCACTAGGAAACAGACTGAGAAAGCCGAGAAAATGTGTCTCCTGCCACCCGTTCCCTTGGTGCTAGATGAACGAACGTCTCTCCACTTGCTCAGTTCTGAGAGATAGGTGTGTGTGAAAGCCGTCCTTCACCTAGCTTGTTGGGAACACTAAGTTTCTTTTCAGTTGCAAACTCCATTCCATATATTTATATGGGGAGGTAGAAGCTCCAAATCGGTTTTACAGTGAAAACTGCAGGAACTTCAAACCGGCACTAGGAAACAGACTGATAAAGCAGAGAAAAACAGTCTCCTGCAACCCGTTCTCTTGGTTCTAATGAACGAACGTCTCTCCACTTGCTCAGTTCTGAAAGAAAAGTGTGTGTGAAAGCCGTCCTTCACCAATCTTGTTGGGAAAACAAAGTTTCTTTTCAGTTGCAAACTCCATTCCATACATATATATGGGGAGGTAGAAGCTCCAACTTGGTTTTACAGTGAAAACTGCAGGAACTTCAAACCGGCACTAGGAAACAGACTGAGAAAGCAGAGAAAAAGTGTCTCCTGCAACCCCTTCCCTTGGTCTAGATGAACGAACGTCTCTCCACTTGCTCAGTTCTGAGAGATAAGTGTGTGTGAAAGCCGTCCTACACCTAGCTTGTTGGGAACACAAAGTTTCTTTTCAGTTGCAAACTCCATTCCATACATGTATATGGGGAGTTACTAGCTCCAACACGGTTTTACAGTGAAAACGGCAGGAACTTCAAAACGGCACTAGGAAACAGACTGACAAAGCCGAGAAAAAGTGTCTCCTGCAACCCGTTCCCTTGGTGCTAGATGAACGAACGTCTCTCCACTTGCTCAGTTCTGAGAGATAGGTGTGTGTGAAATCCGTCCTTCACCTAGCTTGTTGGGAACACAAAGTTTCTTTTAAGTTGCAAGCTCCATACCATACATATATATGGGGTGTTACTAGCTCCAAATCGGTTTTACAGTGAACACTGCAGGAACTTCAAACCGGCACTAGGAAACAGACTGAGAAAGCAGAGAAAAAGTGTCTCCTGCAACCTGTTCCCTTGGTGCTAGATGAACGAACGTCTCTCCACTTGCTCAGTTCTGAGAGATAAGTGTGTGTGAAAGCCGTCCTTCAACTCGCTTGTTGGGAACACAAAGTTTCTTTTCAGTTGCAAACTCCATTCCATACATATATATGGGGAGGAACTAGATCAAACTCGGTTTTACAGTGAAAACTGCAGGAACTTCATACCGGCCCTAGGAAACTGACTGAGAATTCAGAGAAAAAGAGTCTCCTGCAACCCGTTCTCTTGGTTCTAGATGAACGAACGTCTCTCCACTTGCTCAGTTCTGAGAGAAAAGTGTGTATGAAAGCCGTCCTTCATCTAGCTTGTTGGGAAAACAAAGTTTCTTTTCAGTTGCAAACTCCATTCCGTAAATATATATGGGGAGGTACTAGCTCCAACTCGGTTTTACAGTGAAAACTGCAGGAACTTCAAACCGGCACTAGGAAACAGACTGAGAAAGCAGAGAAAAAGTGTCTCCTGCAACCCCTTCCCTTGGTCTAGATGAACGAACGTCTCTCCACTTGCTCAGTTCTGAGAGATAAGTGTGTGTGAAAGCCGTCCTACACCTAGCTTGTTGGGAACACAAAGTTTCTTTTCAGTTGCAAACTCCATTCCATACATGTATATGGGGAGTTACTAGCTCCAACACGGTTTTACAGTGAAAACTGCAGGAACTTCAAAACGGCACTAGGAAACAGACTGACAAAGCCGAGAAAAAGTGTCTCCTGCAACCCGTTCCCTTGGTGCTAGATGAACGAACGTCTCTCCACTTGCTCAGTTCTGAGAGATAGGTGTGTGTGAAATCCGTCCTTCACCTAGCTTGTTGGGAACACAAAGTTTCTTTTAAGTTGCAAACTCCATTCCATACATATATATGGGGTGTTACTAGCTCCAAATCGGTTTTACAGTGAACACTGCAGGAACTTCAAACCGGCACTAGGAAACAGACTGAGAAAGCAGAGAAAAAGTATCTCCTGCAACCAGTTCCCTTGGTGCTAGATGAACGAACGTCTCGCCAATTGCTCAGTTCCGAGAGATTAGTGTGTGTGAAAGCCGTCCTTCACCTAGCTTGTTGGGAACACAAAGTTTCTTTTCAGTTGCAAACTCCATTCCATACTTGTATATGGGGAGTTACTAGCTCCAACTCGGTTTTACAGTGAAAACTGCAGGAACTTCAAACCGGCACTAGGAAACAGACTGAGAAAGCCGAGAAAATGTGTCTCCTGCCACCCGTTCCCTTGGTGCTAGATGAACGAACGTCTCTCCACTTGCTCAGTTCTGAGAGATAGGTGTGTGTGAAAGCCGTCCTTCACCTAGCTTGTTGGGAACACTAAGTTTCTTTTCAGTTGCAAACTAAATTCCATATATTTATATGGGGAGGTAGAAGCTCCAACTCGGTTTTACAGTGAAAACTGCAGGAACTTCAAACAGGCCCTAGGAAACTGACTGAGAATTCAGAGAAAAAGAGTCTCCTGCAACCCGTTCTCTTGGTTCTAGATGAACGAACGTCTCTCCACTTGCTCAGTTCTGAGAGAAAAGTGTGTATGAAAGCCGTCCTTCATCTAGCTTGTTGGGAAAACAAAGTTTCTTTTCAGTTGCAAACTCCATTCCGTACATATATATGGGGAGGTACTAGCTCCAACTCGGTTTTACAGTGAAAACTGCAGGAACTTCAAACCGGCACTAGGAAACAGACTGAGAAAGCAGAGAAAAAGTGTCTCCTGCAACCCGTTCCCTTGGTGCTACATGAACGAACGTCTCTCCACTTGCTCAGTTCTGAGAGATAAGTGTGTGTGAAAGCCGTCCTTCAACTAGCTTGTAGGGAACACAAAGTTTCTTTTCAGTTGCAAACCCCATTCCATACATATATATGGGGAGGTAGAAGCTCCAACTCGGTTTTGCAGAGAAAAGTTCAGGAACTTCAACCCGGCACTTGGAAACAGTCTGAGAAAGCATAGAAACAGTGTTTCCTGCAACCCGTTCACTTGGTGCTAGATGAAAGAACGTCTCACCACTTGCTCAGTTCTGAGAGATAATTGTGTGTGAAAGCCGTCCTTCACCTAGCTTGTTGGGAACACAAAGTTTCTTTTCAGTTGCAAACTCCATTCCATACATTTATATGGGGAGGTACTAGCTCCAACTCGGTTTTACAGTGAAAACTGCAGGAACTTCAAACCGGCACTAGGAAACAGACTGAGAAAGCAGAGAAAAACCGTCTCCTGCAACCCGTTCTCTTGGTTCTACATGAACGAAAGTCTCTTCACTTGCTCAGTTCTGAAAGAAAAGTGTTTGTGAAAGCCGTCCTTCACCTAGCTTGTTGGGAACACAAAGTTTCTTTTCAGTTGCAAACTACATTCCATACATATATATGGGGAGGTAGAAGCTCCAAATCGGTTTTACAGTGAA
Source organism: Camelus bactrianus (assembly GCF_048773025.1). Taxonomy (NCBI): domain Eukaryota; kingdom Metazoa; phylum Chordata; class Mammalia; order Artiodactyla; family Camelidae; genus Camelus; species Camelus bactrianus. Next base: position 134,363,371 of record NC_133539.1, on the reverse strand, counting down.
AACTGCAGGAACTTCAAACCGGCACTAGGAAACAGACTGTGAAAGCAGAGAAAAAGTGCCTCCTGCAACCCGTTCCCTTTGTGCTAGATGAACGAACGTCTATCCACTTGCTCAGTTCTGAAGATAGGTGTGTGTGAAAGCCGTCCTTCACCTAGCTTGTTGGGAACACAAAGTTTCTTTTCAGTTGCAAACTCTATTCCATACATATATATGGGGAGGTAGAAGCTCCAACTCGGTTTTACAGTGAAAACTGCAGGAACTTCAAACCGGCACTAGGAAACAGACTGAGAAAGCAGAGAAAAAGTGTCTCCTGCAACCCGTTCCCTTGGTGCTACATGAACGAACGTCTCTCCACTTGCTCAGTTCTGAGAGATAAGTGTGTGTGAAAGCCGTCCTTCACCTAGCTTGTTGGGAACACAAAGTTTCTTTTCAGTTGCAAACTCCATTCCATACATGTATATGGGGAGTTACTAGCTCCAACTCGGTTTTACAGTGAAAACTGCAGGAACTTCAAACCGGCACTAGGAAACAGACTGAGAAAGCCGAGAAAATGTGTCTCCTGCCACCCGTTCCCTTGGTGCTAGATGAACGAACGTCTCTCCACTTGCTCAGTTCTGAGAGATAGGTGTGTGTGAAAGCCGTCCTTCACCTAGCTTGTTGGGAACACTAAGTTTCTTTTCAGTTGCAAACTCCATTCCATATATTTATATGGGGAGGTAGAAGCTCCAACTCGGTTTTACAGTGAAAACTGCAGGAACTTCAAACCGGCACTAGGAAACAGACTGATAAAGCAGAGAAAAACAGTCTCCTGCAACCCGTTCTCTTGGTTCTAATGAACGAACGTCTCTCCACTTGCTCAGTTCTGAAAGAAAAGTGTGTGTGAAAGCCGTCCTTCACCAATCTTGTTGGGAAAACAAAGTTTCTTTTCAGTTGCAAACTCCATTCCATACATATATATGGGGAGGTAGAAGCTCCAACTTGGTTTTACAGTGAAAACTGCAGGAACTTCAAACCGGCACTAGGAAACAGACTGAGAAAGCAGAGAAAAAGTGTCTCCTGCAACCCCTTCCCTTGGTCTAGATGAACGAACGTCTCTCCACTTGCTCAGTTCTGAGAGATAAGTGTGTGTGAAAGCCGTCCTACACCTAGCTTGTTGGGAACACAAAGTTTCTTTTCAGTTGCAAACTCCATTCCATACATGTATATGGGGAGTTACTAGCTCCAACACGGTTTTACAGTGAAAACGGCAGGAACTTCAAAACGGCACTAGGAAACAGACTGACAAAGCCGAGAAAAAGTGTCTCCTGCAACCCGTTCCCTTGGTGCTAGATGAACGAACGTCTCTCCACTTGCTCAGTTCTGAGAGATAGGTGTGTGTGAAATCCGTCCTTCACCTAGCTTGTTGGGAACACAAAGTTTCTTTTAAGTTGCAAGCTCCATACCATACATATATATGGGGTGTTACTAGCTCCAAATCGGTTTTACAGTGAACACTGCAGGAACTTCAAACCGGCACTAGGAAACAGACTGAGAAAGCAGAGAAAAAGTGTCTCCTGCAACCTGTTCCCTTGGTGCTAGATGAACGAACGTCTCTCCACTTGCTCAGTTCTGAGAGATAAGTGTGTGTGAAAGCCGTCCTTCAACTCGCTTGTTGGGAACACAAAGTTTCTTTTCAGTTGCAAACTCCATTCCATACATATATATGGGGAGGAACTAGATCAAACTCGGTTTTACAGTGAAAACTGCAGGAACTTCATACCGGCCCTAGGAAACTGACTGAGAATTCAGAGAAAAAGAGTCTCCTGCAACCCGTTCTCTTGGTTCTAGATGAACGAACGTCTCTCCACTTGCTCAGTTCTGAGAGAAAAGTGTGTATGAAAGCCGTCCTTCATCTAGCTTGTTGGGAAAACAAAGTTTCTTTTCAGTTGCAAACTCCATTCCGTAAATATATATGGGGAGGTACTAGCTCCAACTCGGTTTTACAGTGAAAACTGCAGGAACTTCAAACCGGCACTAGGAAACAGACTGAGAAAGCAGAGAAAAAGTGTCTCCTGCAACCCCTTCCCTTGGTCTAGATGAACGAACGTCTCTCCACTTGCTCAGTTCTGAGAGATAAGTGTGTGTGAAAGCCGTCCTACACCTAGCTTGTTGGGAACACAAAGTTTCTTTTCAGTTGCAAACTCCATTCCATACATGTATATGGGGAGTTACTAGCTCCAACACGGTTTTACAGTGAAAACTGCAGGAACTTCAAAACGGCACTAGGAAACAGACTGACAAAGCCGAGAAAAAGTGTCTCCTGCAACCCGTTCCCTTGGTGCTAGATGAACGAACGTCTCTCCACTTGCTCAGTTCTGAGAGATAGGTGTGTGTGAAATCCGTCCTTCACCTAGCTTCTTGGGAACACAAAGTTTCTTTTAAGTTGCAAACTCCATTCCATACATATATATGGGGTGTTACTAGCTCCAAATCGGTTTTACAGTGAACACTGCAGGAACTTCAAACCGGCACTAGGAAACAGACTGAGAAAGCAGAGAAAAAGTATCTCCTGCAACCCGTTCCCTTGGTGCTAGATGAACGAACGTCTCGCCACTTGCTCAGTTCCGAGAGATTAGTGTGTGTGAAAGCCGTCCTTCACCTAGCTTGTTGGGAACACAAAGTTTCTTTTCAGTTGCAAACTCCATTCCATACATGTATATGGGGAGTTACTAGCTCCAACTCGGTTTACAGTGAAAACTGCAGGAACTTCAAACCGGCACTAGGAAACAGACTGAGAAAGCCGAGAAAATGTGTCTCCTGCCACCCGTTCCCTTGGTGCTAGATGAACGAACGTCTCTCCACTTGCTCAGTTCTGAGAGATAGGTGTGTGTGAAAGCCGTCCTTCACCTAGCTTGTTGGGAACACTAAGTTTCTTTTCAGTTGCAAACTCCATTCCATATATTTATATGGGGAGGTAGAAGCTCCAACTCGGTTTTACAGTGAAAACTGCAGGAACTTCAAACCGGCACTAGGAAACAGACTGATAAAGCAGAGAAAAACAGTCTCCTGCAACCCGTTCTCTTGGTTCTAATGAACGAACGTCTCTCCACTTGCTCAGTTCTGAAAGAAAAGTGTGTGTGAATGCCGTCCTTCACCTATCTTGTTGGGAAAACAAAGTTTCTTTTCAGTTGCAAACTCCATTCCATACATATATATGGGGAGGTAGAAGCTCCAACTTGGTTTTACAGTGAAAACTGCAGGAACTTCAAACCGGCACTAGGAAACAGACTGAGAAAGCAGAGAAAAAGTGTCTCCTGCAAACCCATCCCTTGGTCTAGATGAACGAACGTCTCTCCACTTGCTCAGTTCTGAGAGATAAGTGTGTGTGAAAGCCGTCCTACACCTAGCTTGTTGGGAACACAAAGTTTCTTTTCAGTTGCAAACTCCATTCCATACATGTATATGGGGAGTTACTAGCTCCAACACGGTTTTACAGTGAAAACTGCAGGAACTTCAAAACGGCACTAGGAAACAGACTGACAAAGCCGAGAAAAAGTGTCTCCTGCAACCCGTTCCCTTGGTGCTAGATGAACGAACGTCTCTCCACTTGCTCAGTTCTGAGAGATAGGTGTGTGTGAAATCCGTCCTTCACCTAGCTTGTTGGGAACACAAAGTTTCTTTTAAGTTGCAAACTCCATTCCATACATATATATGGGGTGTTACTAGCTCCAAATCGGTTTTACAGTGAACACTGCAGGAACTTCAAACCGGCACTAGGAAACAGACTGAGAAAGCAGAGAAAAAGTATCTCCTGCAACCCGTTCCCTTGGTGCTAGATGAACGAACGTCTCGCCACTTGCTCAGTTCCGAGAGATTAGTGTGTGTGAAAGCCGTCCTTCACCTAGCTTGTTGGGAACACAAAGTTTCTTTTCAGTTGCAAACTCCATTCCATACATATATATGGGGAAGTACTAGCTCCAACTCGGTTTTACAGTGAAAACTGCAAGAACTTCAAACCGGCACTAGGAAACAGACTGAGAAAGCAGAGAAAAAGTGTCTCCTGCAACCTGTTCCCTTGGTGCTAGATGAACGAACGTCTCTCCACTTGCTCAGTTCTGAGAGATAAGTGTGTGTGAAAGCCGTCCTTCAACTCGCTTGTTGGGAACACAAAGTTTCTTTTCAGTTGCAAACTCCATTCCGTACATATATATGGGGAGGTACTAGCTCCAACTCGGTTTTACAGCGAAAACTGCAGGAACTTCAAACCGGCACTAGGAAACAGACTGAGAAAGCAGAGAAAAAGTGTCTCCTGCAACCCGTTCCCTTGGTGCTACATGAACGAACGTCTCTCCACTTGCTCAGTTCTGAGAGATAAGTGTGTGTGAAAGCCGTCCTTCACCTAGCTTGTTGGGAACACAAAGTTTCTTTTCAGTTGCAAACTCCATTCCATACATTTATATGGGGAGTTACTACCTCTAACTCGGTTTTACAGTGAAAACTGCAGGAACTTCAAACCGGCACTAGGAAACAGACTGAGAAAGCCGAGAAAATGTGTCTCCTGCCACCCGTTCCCTTGGTGCTAGATGAACGAACGTCTCTCCACTTGCTCAGTTCTGAGAGATAGGTGTGTGTGAAAGCCGTCCTTCACCTAGCTTGTTGGGAACACTAAGTTTCTTTTCAGTTGCAAACTCCATTCCATATATTTATATGGGGAGGTAGAAGCTCCAACTCGGTTTTACAGTGAAAACTGCAGGAACTTCAAACCGGCACTAGGAAACAGACTGATAAAGCAGAGAAAAACAGTCTCCTGCAACCCGTTCTCTTGGTTCTAATGAACGAACGTCTCTCCACTTGCTCAGTTCTGAAAGAAAAGTGTGTGTGAAAGCCGTCCTTCACCTAGCTTGTTGGGAACACAAAGTTTCTTTTCAGTTGCAAACTGCATTCCATACATATATATGGGGAGGTAGAAGCTCCAACTTGGTTTTACAGTGAAAACTGCAGGAACTTCAAACCGGCACTAGGAAACAGACTGAGAAAGCAGAGAAAAAGTGTCTCCTGCAACCCCTTCCCTTGGTCTAGATGAACGAACGTCTCTCCACTTGCTCAGTTCTGAGAGATAAGTGTGTGTGAAAGCCGTCCTACACCTAGCTTGTTGGGAACACAAAGTTTCTTTTCAGTTGCAAACTCCATTCCATAAATATATATGGGGAGGTACTAGCTCCAACTCGGTTTTACAGTGAAAACTGCAGGAACTTCAAACCGGCACTAGGAAACAGACTGAGAAAGCAGAGAAAATTGTCTCCTGCACCCCGTTCCCTTGGTGCTAGATGAACGAACGTCTCTCCACTTGCTCAGTTCTGAGAGATAAGTGTGTGTGAAAGCCGTCCTTCACCTAGCTTTTTGGGAACACAAAGATTCTTTTCAGTTGCAAACTCCATTCCATACATTTATATGGGGAGGTACTAGCTCCAACTCGGTTTTACAGTGAAAACTGCAGGAACTTCAAACCGGCACTAGGAAACAGACTGAGAAAGCAGAGAAAAGTGTCTCCTGCAACCCGTTCCCTTGGTGCTAGATGAACGAACGTCTCTCCACTTGCTCAGTTCTGAGAGATAAGTGTGTGTGAAAGCCGTCCTTCACCTAGCTTGTTGGGAACACAAAGTTTCTTTTCAGTTGCAAACTCCATTCCATACATATATAAGGGGATGTAGAAGCTCCAACTCTGTTTTACAGTGAAAACTGCAGGAACTACAAACCGGCACTAGGAAACAGACTGAGAAAGCAGAGAAAAAGTGTCTCCTGCAAACCGTTCCCTTGGTGCTAGATGAACGAACGTCTCTCCACTTGCTCAGTTCTGAGAGATAAGTGTGTGTGAAAGCCGTCCTTCACCTAGCTTGTTGGGAACACAAAGTTTCTTTTCAGTTGCAAACTCCATTCCATACATATATATGGGGAGTTACAAGCTCCAACTCGGTTTTACAGTGAAAACTGCAGGAACTTCAAACAGGCACTAGGAAACAGACTGTGAAAGCAGAGAAAAAGTGCCTCCTGCAACCCGTTCCCTTGGTGCTAGATGAACGAACGTCTATCCACTTGCTCAGTTCTGAAGATAGGTGTGTGTGAAAGCCGTCCTTCACCTAGCTTGTTGGGAACACAAAGTTTCATTTCAGTTGCAAACTACATTCCATACATATATATGGGGAGGTAGAAGCTCCAACTCGGTTTTACAGTGAAAACTGCAGGAACTTCAAACCGGCACTAGGAAACAGACTGAGAAAGCAGAGAAAAAGTGTCTCCTGCAACCCGTTCCCTTGGTGCTACATGAACGAACGTCTCTCCACTTGCTCAGTTCTGAGAGATAAGTGACTGTGAAAGCCGCCCTTCACCTAGCTTGTTGGGAACACAAAGTTTCTTTTCAGTTGCAAACTCCATTCCATACATGTATATGGGGAGTTACTAGCTCCAACTCGGTTTTACAGTGAAAACTGCAGGAACTTCAAACCGGCACTAGGAAACAGACTGAGAAAGCCGAGAAAATGTGTCTCCTGCCACCCGTTCCCTTGGTGCTAGATGAACGAACGTCTCTCCACTTGCTCAGTTCTGAGAGATAGGTGTGTGTGAAAGCCGTCCTTCACCTAGCTTGTTGGGAACACTAAGTTTCTTTTCAGTTGCAAACTCCATTCCATATATTTATATGGGGAGGTAGAAGCTCCAACTCGGTTTTACAGTGAAAACTGCAGGAACTTCAAACCGGCACTAGGAAACAGACTGATAAAGCAGAGAAAAACAGTCTCCTGCAACCCGTTCTCTTGGTTCTAATGAACGAACGTCTCTCCACTTGCTCAGTTCTGAAAGAAAAGTGTGTGTGAAAGCCGTCCTTCACCTAGCTTGTTGGGAACACAAAGTTTCTTTTCAGTTGCAAACTACATTCCATACATATATATGGGGAGGTAGAAGCTCCAACTCGGTTTTACAGTGAAAACTGCAGGAACTTCAAACCGGCACTAGGAAACAGACTGAGAAAGCAGAGAAAAAGTGTCTCCTGCAACCCGTTCCCTTGGTGCTACATGAACGAACGTCTCTCCACTTGCTCAGTTCTGAGAGATAAGTGACTGTGAAAGCCGCCCTTCACCTAGCTTGTTGGGAACACAAAGTTTCTTTTCAGTTGCAAACTCCATTCCATACATGTATATGGGGAGTTACTAGCTCCAACTCGGTTTTACAGTGAAAACTGCAGGAACTTCAAACCGGCACTAGGAAACAGACTGAGAAAGCCGAGAAAATGTGTCTCCTGCCACCCGTTCCCTTGGTGCTAGATGAACGAACGTCTCTCCACTTGCTCAGTTCTGAGAGATAGGTGTGTGTGAAATCCGTCCTTCACCTAGCTTGTTGGGAACACAAAGTTTCTTTTAAGTTGCAAACTCCATTCCATACATATATATGGGGTGTTACTAGCTCCAAATCGGTTTTACAGTGAACACTGCAGGAACTTCAAACCGGCACTAGGAAACAGACTGAGAAAGCAGAGAAAAAGTGTCTCCTGCAACCTGTTCACTTGGTGCTAGATGAACGAACGTCTCTCCACTTGCTCAGTTCTGAGAGATAAGTGTGTGTGAAAGCCGTCCTTCAACTCGCTTGTTGGGAACACAAAGTTTCTTTTCAGTTGCAAACTCCATTCCATACATATATATGGGGAGGAACTAGATCAAACTCGGTTTTACAGTGAAAACTGCAGGAACTTCATACCGGCCCTAGGAAACTGACTGAGAATTCAGAGAAAAAGTGTCTCCTGCAACCCGTTCTCTTGGTTCTAGATGAACGAACGTCTCTCCACTTGCTCAGTTCTGAGAGAAAAGTGTGTATGAAAGCCGTCCTTCATCTAGCTTGTTGGGAAAACAAAGTTTCTTTTCAGTTGCAAACTCCATTCCGTACATATATATGGGGAGGTACTAGCTCCAACTCGGTTTTACAGTGAAAACTGCAGGAACTTCAAACCGGCACTAGGAAACAGACTGAGAAAGCAGAGAAAAAGTGTCTCCTGCAACCCCTTCCCTTGGTCTAGATGAACGAACGTCTCTCCACTTGCTCAGTTCTGAGAGATAAGTGTGTGTGAAAGCCGTCCTACACCTAGCTTGTTGGGAACACAAAGTTTCTTTTCAGTTGCAAACTCCATTCCATACATGTATATGGGGAGTTACTAGCTCCAACACGGTTTTACAGTGAAAACTGCAGGAACTTCAAAACGGCAGTAGGAAACAGACTGACAAAGCCTAGAAAAAGTGTCTCCTGCAACCCGTTCCCTTGGTGCTAGATGAACGAACGTCTCTCCACTTGCTCAGTTCTGAGAGATAGGTGTGTGTGAAATCCGTCCTTCACCTAGCTTGTTGGGAACACAAAGTTTCTTTTAAGTTGCAAACTCCATTCCATACATATATATGGGGTGTTACTAGCTCCAAATCGGTTTTACAGTGAACACTGCAGGAACTTCAAACCGGCACTAGGAAACAGACTGAGAAAGCTGAGAAAAAGTATCTCCTGCAACCCGTTCCCTTGGTGATAGATGAACGAACGTCTCGCCACTTGCTCAGTTCCGAGAGATTAGTGTGTGTGAAAGCCGTCCTTCACCTAGCTTGTTGGGAACACAAAGTTTCTTTTCAGTTGCAAACTCCATTCCATACATGTATATGGGGAGTTACTAGCTCCAACTCGGTTTTACAGTGAAAACTGCAGGAACTTCAAACCGGCACTAGGAAACAGACTGAGAAAGCCGAGAAAATGTGTCTCCTGCCACCCGTTCCCTTGGTGCTAGATGAACGAACGTCTCTCCACTTGCTCAGTTCTGAGAGATAGGTGTGTGTGAAAGCCGTCCTTCACCTAGCTTGTTGGGAACACTAAGTTTCTTTTCAGTTGCAAACTCCATTCCATATATTTATATGGGGAGGTAGAAGCTCCAACTCGGTTTTACAGTGAAAACTGCAGGAACTTCAAACCGGCACTAGGAAACAGACTGAGAAAGCAGAGAAAAACAGTCTCCTGCAACCCGATCTCTTGGTTCTAATGAACGAACGTCTCTCCACTTGCTCAGTTCTGAAAGAAAAGTGTGTGTGAAAGCCGTCCTTCACCTATCTTGTTGGGAAAACAAAGTTTCTTTTCAGTTGCAAACTCCATTCCATACATATATATGGGGAGGTAGAAGCTCCAACTTGGTTTTACAGTGAAAACTGCAGGAACTTCAAACCGGCACTAGGAAACAGACTGAGAAAGCAGAGAAAAAGTGTCTCCTGCAACCCCTTCCCTTGGTCTAGATGAACGAACGTCTCTCCACTTGCTCAGTTCTGAGAGATAAGTGTGTGTGAAAGCCGTCCTACACCTAGCTTGTTGGGAACACAAAGTTTCTTTTCAGTTGCAAACTCCATTCCTTACATGTATATGGGGAGTTACTAGCTCCAACACGGTTTTACAGTGAAAACTGCAGGAACTTCAAAACGGCACTAGGAAACAGACTGACAAAGCCGAGAAAAAGTGTCTCCTGCAACCCGTTCCCTTGGTGCTAGATGAACGAACGTCTCTCCACTTGCTCAGTTCTGAGAGATAAGTGTGTGTGAAATCCGTCCTTCACCTAGCTTGTTGGGAACACAAAGTTTCTTTTAAGTTGCAAACTCCATTCCATACATATATATGGGGTGTTACTAGCTCCAAATCGGTTTTACAGTGAACACTGCAGGAACTTCAAACCGGCACTAGGAAACAGACTGAGAAAGCAGAGAAAAAGTGTCTCCTGCAACCCGTTCCCTTGGTGCTACATGAACGAACGTCTCTCCACTTGCTCAGTTCTGAGAGATAAGTGTGTGTGAAAGCCGTCCTTCACCTAGCTTGTTGGGAACACAAAGTTTCTTTTCAGTTGCAAACTCCATTCCATACATGTATATGGGGAGTTACTACCTCCAACTCGGTTTTACAGTGAAAACTGCAGGAACTTCAAACCGGCACTAGGAAACAGACTGAGAAAGCCGAGAAAATGTGTCTCCTGCCACCCGTTCCCTTGGTGCTAGATGAACGAACGTCTCTCCACTTGCTCAGTTCTGAGAGATAGGTGTGTGTGAAAGCCGTCCTTCACCTAGCTTGTTGGGAACACTAAGTTTCTTTTCAGTTGCAAACTCCATTCCATATATTTATATGGGGAGGTAGAAGCTCCAACTCGGTTTTACAGTGAAAACTGCAGGAACTTCAAACCGGCACTAGGAAACAGACTGATAAAGCAGAGAAAAACAGTCTCCTGCAACCCGTTCTCTTGGTTCTAATGAACGAACGTCTCTCCACTTGCTCAGTTCTGAAAGAAAAGTGTGTGTGAAAGCCGTCCTTCACCTATCTTGTGGGAAAACAAAGTTTCTTTTCAGTTGCAAACTCCATTCCATACATATATATGGGGAGGTAGAAGCTCCAACTTGGTTTTACAGTGAAAACTGCAGGAACTTCAAACCGGCACTAGGAAACAGACTGAGAAAGCAGAGAAAAAGTGTCTCCTGCAACCCCTTCCCTTGGTCTAGATGAACGAACGTCTCTCCACTTGCTCAGTTCTGAGAGATAAGTGTGTGTGAAAGCCGTCCTACACCTAGCTTGTTGGGAACACAAAGTTTCTTTTCAGTTGCAAACACCATTCCATAAATATATATGGGGAGGTACTAGCTCCAACTCGGTTTTACAGTGAAAACTGCAGGAAATTCAAACCGGCACTAGGAAACAGACTGAGAAAGCAGAGAAAAAGTGTCTCCTGCAACCCGTTCCCTTGTTGCTAGATGAACGGACGTCTCTCCTCTTGCTCAGTTCTGAAGATAGGTGTGTGTGAAAGCCGTTCTTCACCTAGATTGTTGGGAACACAAAGTTTCTTTTCAGTTGCAAACTCCGATCCATACATTTATATAGGGAGGTACTAGCTCCAACTCGGTTTTACAGTGAAAACTGCAGGAACTTCAAACCGGCACTAGGAAACAGACTGAGAAAGCAGAGAAAAGTGTCTCCTGCACCCCGTTCCCTTGGTGCTAGATGAACGAACGTCTCTCCACTTGCTCAGTTCTGAGAGATAAGTGTGTGTGAAAGCCGTCCTTCACCTAGCTTTTTGGGAACACAAAGATTCTTTTAAGTTGCAAACTCCATTCCATACATATATATGGGGAGGTACTAGCTCCAACTCGGTTTTACAGTGAAAACTGCAGGAACTTCAAACCGGCACTAGGAAACAGACTGAGAAAGCAGAGAAAAGTGTCTCCTGCAACCCGTTCCCTTGGTGCTAGATGAACGAACGTCTCTGCACTTGCTCAGTTCTGAGAGATAAGTGTGTGTGAAAGCCGTCCTTCACCTAGCTTGTTGGGAACACAAAGTTTCTTTTCAGTTGCAAACTCCATTCCATACATATATAAGGGGATGTAGAAGCTCCAACTCTGTTTTACAGTGAAAACTGCAGGAACTTCAAACCGGCACTAGGAAACAGACTGAGAAAGCAGAGAAAAAGTGTCTCCTGCAAACCGTTCCCTTGGTGCTAGATGAACGAACGTCTCTCCACTTGCTCAGTTCTGAGAGATAAGTGTGTGTGAAAGCCGTCCTTCACCTAGATTGTTGGGAACACAAAGTTTCTTTTCAGTTGCAAACTCCATTCCATACATATATATGGGGAGTTACAAGCTCCAACTCGGTTTTACAGTGAAAACTGCAGGAACTTCAAACCGGCACTAGGAAACAGACTGAGAAAGCAGAGAAAAACTGTCTCCTGCAACCCGTTCCCTTGGTGCTAGATGAACGAACGTCTCTCCACTTGCTCAGTTCTGAGAGATAAGTGTGTGTTAATGCCGTCCTTCACCTAGATTGTTGGGAACACAAAGTTTCTTTTCAGTTGCAAACTCCGATCCATACATATATATAGGGAGGTACTAGCTCCAACTCGGTTTTACAGTGAAAACTGCAGGAACTTCAAACCGGCACTAGGAAACAGACTGAGAAAGCAGAGAAAAGTGTCTCCTGCACCCCGTTCCCTTGGTGCTAGATGAACGAACGTCTCTCCACTTGCTCAGTTCTGAGAGATAAGTGTGTGTGAAAGCCGTCCTTCACCTAGTTTGTTGGGAACAGAAAGTGTCTTTTCAGTTGCAAACTCCATTCCATACATATATATGGGGAGGTACTAGCTCCAACTCGGTTTTACAGTGAAAACTGCAGGAACTTCAAACCGGCACTAGGAAACAGACTGAGAAAGCAGAGAAAAGTGTCTCCTGCAACCCGTTCCCTTGGTGCTAGATGAACGAACGTCTCTCCACTTGCTCAGTTCTGAGAGATAAGTGTGTGTGAAAGCCGTCCTTCACCTAGCTTTTTGGGAACACAAAGATTCTTTTCAGTTGCAAACTCCTTTCCATACATATATATGGGGAGGTAGAAGCTCCAACTCGGTTTTACAGTGAAAACTGCAGGAACTTCAAACTGGCACTAGGAAACAGACTGAGAAAGCAGAGAAAAAGTGTCTCCTGCAACCCGTTCCCTTGGTGCTAGATGAACGAACGTCTCTCCACTTGCTCAGTTCTGAGAGATAAGTGTGTGTGAAAGCCGTCCTTCACCTAGCTTGTTGGGAACACAAAGTCTCTTTTCAGTTGCAAACTCCATTCCATACATATATATGGCGAGGTACTATCTCCAACTCGGTTTTACAGTGAAAACTGCAGGAACTTCAAACCGGCACTAGGAAACAGACTGAGAAAGCAGAGAAAAAGTGTCTCCTGCAACCCGTTCCCTTGGTGCTAGATGAACGAACGTCTCTCCACTTGCTCAGTTCTGAGAGATAAGTGTGTGTGAAAGCCGTCCTTCACCTAGCTTGTTGGGAACACAAAGTTTCTTTTCAGTTGCATACTCCATTCCATACATATATATGGGGAGGTTCTAGCTCCAACTCGGTTTTACAGTGAAAACTGCAGGAACTTCAAACCGGCACTAGGAAACAGACTGAGAAACAGAGAAAAAGTGTCTCCTGCAACCCGTTCCCTTGGTGCTAGATGAACGAACGTCTCTCCACTTGCTCAGTTCTGAGAGATAAGTGTGTGTGAAAGCCGTCCTTCACCTAGCCTGTTGGGAACACAAAGTTTCTTTTCAGTTGCAAACTCCATTCCATACATATATATGGGGAGGTAGAAGCTCCAACTCGGTTTTACATTGAAAACTGCAGGAACTTCAAACCGGCACTAGGAAACAGACTGAGAAAGCAGAGAAAAAGTGTCTCCTGCAACAAGTTCCCTTGGTGCTAGATGAACGAACGTCTCTCCACTTGCTCAGTTTGAGAGATAGGTGTGTGTGAAAGCCATCCTTCACCTAGCTTGTTGGGAACACAAAGTTTCTTTTCAGTTGCAAACTCCATTCCATACATATATAAGGGGATGTAGAAGCTCCAACTCTGTTTTACAGTGAAAACTGCAGGAACTTCATACTGGCACTAGGAAACAGACTGAGAAAGCAGAGAAAAAGTGTCTCCTGCAACCCGTTCCCTTGGTTCTAGATGAACGAACGTCTCTCCACTTGCTCAGTTCTGAGAGATAAGTGTGTGTGAAAGCCGTCCTTCACCTAGCTTGTTGGGAACACAAAGTCTCTTTTCAGTTGCAAACTCCATTCCATACATATATATGGGGAGGTACTATCTCCAACTCGGTTTTACAGTGAAAACTGCAGGAACTTCAAACCGGCACTAGGAAACAGACTGAGAAAGCAGAGAAAAAGTGTCTCCTGCAACCCGTTCCCTTGGTGCTAGATGAACGAACGTCTATCCACTTGCTCATTTCTGAGAGATAGGTGTGTGTGAAAGCCGTCCTTCACCTAGCTTGTTGGGAACACAAAGTTTCTTTTCAGTTGCAAACTCCATTCCATACATATATATGGGGAGGTACTAGCTCCAACTCGGTTTTACAGTGAAAACTGCAGGAACTTCAAACCGGCACTAGGAAACAGACTGAGAAAGCAGAGAAAAAGTGTCTCCTGCAACCCGTTCCCTTGGTGCTAGATGAACGAACGTCTCTCCACTTGCTCAGTTCTGAGAGATAAGTGTGTGTGAAAGCCGTCCTTCACCTAGCCTGTTGGGAACACAAAGTTTCTTTTCAGTTGCAAACTCCATTCCATACATATATATGGGGAGGTAGAAGCTCCAACTCGGTTTTACATTGAAAACTGCAGGAACTTCAAACCGGCACTAGGAAACAGACTGAGAAAGCAGAGAAAAAGTGTCTCCTGCAACAAGTTCCCTTGGTGCTAGATGAACGAACGTCTCTCCACTTGCTCAGTTTTGAGAGATAGGTGTGTGTGTAAGCCGTCCTTCACCTAGCTTGTTGGGAACACAAAGTTTCTTTTCAGTTGCAAACTCCATTCCATTCATATATAAGGGGATGTAGAAGCTCCAACTCTCTTTTACAGTGAAAACTGCAGGAACTTCAAACCGGCACTAGGAAACAGACTGAGAAAGCAGAGAAAAAGTGTCTCCTGCAAACCGTTCCCTTGGTGCTAGATGAACGAACGTCTCTCCACTAGCTGAGTTCTGAGAGATAAGTGTGTGTGAAAGCCGTCCTTCACCTAACTTGTTGGGAACACAAAGTTTCTTTTCAGTTGCAAACTCCATTCCATACATATATATGGGGAGTTACAAGCTCCAACTCGGTTTTACAGTGAAAACTGCAGGAACTTCAAACCGGCACTAGGAAACAGACTGAGAAAGCAGAGAAAAAGTGTCTCCTGCAACCCGTTCCCTTGGTGCTAGATGAACGAACGTCTCTCCACTTGCTCAGTTCTGAGAGATAAGTGTGTGTGAATGCCGTCCTTCACCTAGATTGTTGGGAACACAAAGTTTCTTTTCAGTTGCAAACTCCGATCCATACATATATATGGGGAGGTACTAGCTCCAACTCGGTTTTACAGTGAAAACTGCAGGAACTTCAAACCGGCACTAGGAAACAGACTGAGAAAGCAGAGAAAAGTGTCTCCTGCAACCCGTTCCCTTGGTGCTAGATGAACGAACGTCTCTCCACTTGCTCAGTTCTGAGAGATAAGTGTGTGTGAAAGCCGTCCTTCACCTAGCTTTTTGGGAACACAAAGATTCTTTTCAGTTGCAAACTCCATTCCATACATATATATGGGGAGGTAGAAGCTCCAACTCGGTTTTACAGTGAAAACTGCAGGAACTTCAAACCGGCACTAGGAAAAAGACTGAGAAAGCAGAGAAAAGTGTCTCCTGCAACCCGTTCCCTTGGTGCTAGATGAACGAACGTCTCTCCACTTGCTCAGTTCTGAGAGATAAGTGTGTGTGAAAGCCGCCTTCACCTAGCTTGTTGGGAACACAAAGTTTCTTTTCAGTTGCAAACTCCATTCCATACATATATATGGTGAGGTACTTGCTCCAACTCGGTTTTACAGTGAAAACTGCAGGAACTTCAAACCGGCACTAGGAAACAGACTGAGAAAGCAGAGAAAAAGTGTCTCCTGCAACCCGTTCCCTTGGTGCTAGATGAACGAACGTCTCTCCACTTGCTCAGTTCTGAGAGATAAGTGTGTGTGAAAGCCGTCCTTCACCTAGCTTGTTGGGAACACAAAGTTTCTTTTCAGTTGCAAACTCCATTCCATACTTATATATGGGGAGGTAGAAGCTCCAACTCGGTTTTACATTGAAAACTGCAGGAACTTCAAACCGGCACTAGGAAACAGACTGAGAAAGCAGAGAAAAAGTGTCTCCTGCAACAAGTTCCCTTGGTGCTAGATGAACGAACGTCTCTCCACTTGCTCAGTTCTGAGAGATAAGTGTGTGTGAATGCCGTCCTTCACCTAGATTGTTGGGAACACAAAGTTTCTTTTCAGTTGCAAACTCCGATCCATATATATATATAGGGAGGTACTAGCTCCAACTCGGTTTTACAGTGAAAACTGCAGGAACTTCAAACCGGCACTAGGAAAAAGACTGAGAAAGCAGAGAAAAGTGTCTCCTGCACCCCGTTCCCTTGGTGCTAGATGAACGAACGTCTCTCCACTTGCTCAGTTCTGAGAGATAAGTGTGTGTGAAAGCCGTCCTTCACCTAGCTTTTTGGGAACACAAAGATTCTTTTCAGTTGCAAACTCCATTCCATACATATATATGTGGAGGTAGAATCTCCACTCGGTTTTACAGTGAAAACTGCAGGAACTTCAAACCGGCACTAGGAAACAGACTGAGAAAGCAGAGAAAAGTGTCTCCTGCAACCCGTTCCCTTGGTGCTAGATGAACGAACGTCTCTCCACTTGCTCAGTTCTGAGAGATAAGTGTGTGTGAAAGCCGTCCTTCACCTAGCTTTTTGGGGAACACAAAGATTCTTTTCAGTTGCAAACTCCTTTCCATACATATATATGGGGAGGTAGAAGCTCCAACTCGGTTTTACAGTGAAAACTGCAGGAACTTCAAACTGGCACTAGGAAACAGACTGAGAAAGCAGAGAAAAAGTGTCTCCTGCAACCCGTTCCCTTGGTGCTAGATGAACGAACGTCTCTCCACTTGCTCAGTTCTGAGAGATAAGTGTGTGTGAAAGCCGTCCTTCACCTAGCTTGTTGTGAACACAAAGTTTCTTTTCAGATGCAAATTCCATTCCATACATATATATGGGGAGGTACTATCACCAACTCGGTTTTACAGTGAAAACTGCAGGAACTTCAAACCGGCACTAGGAAACAGACTGAGAAAGCAGAGAAAAAGTGTCTCCTGCAACCCGTTCCCTTGGTGCTAGATGAACGAACGTCTCTCCACTTGCTCAGTTCTGAGAGATAAGTGTGTGTGAAAGCCGTCCTTCACCTAGCTTGTTGGGAACACAAAGTTTCTTTTCAGTTGCAAACTCCATTCCATACATATATATGGGGAGGTACTAGCTCCAACTCGGTTTTACAGTGAAAACTGCAGGAACTTCAAACCGGCACTAGGAAACAGACTGAGAAAGCAGAGAAAAAGTGTCTCCTGCAACCCGTTCCCTTGGTGCTAGATGAAAGAACGTCTCTCCACTTGCTCAGTTCTGAGAGATAAGTGTGTGTGAAAGCCGTCCTTCACCTAGCCTTTTGGGAACACAAAGTTTCTTTTCAGTTGCAAACTCCATTCCATACATATATATGGGCAGGTAGAAGCTCCAACTCGGTTTTACATTGAAAACTGCAGGAACTTCAAACCGGCACTAGGAAACAGACTGAGAAAGCAGAGAAAAAGTGTCTCCTGCAACAAGTTCCCTTGGTGCTAGATGAACGAACGTCTCTCCACTTGCTCAGTTTTGAGAGATAGGTGTGTGTGAAAGCCGTCCTTCACCAAGCTTGTTGGGAACACAAAGTTTCTTTTCAGTTGCAAACTCCATTCCATACATATATAAGGGGATGTAGAAGCTCCAACTCTGTTTTACAGTGAAAACTGCAGGATCTTCAAACCGGCACTAGGAAACAGACTGAGAAAGCAGAGAAAAAGTGTCTCCTGCAACCCGTTCCCTTGGTTCTAGATGAACGAACGTCTCTCCACTTGCTCAGTTCTGAGAGATAAGTGTGTGTGAAAGCCGTCCTTCACCTAGCTTGTTTGGAACACAAAGTTTCTTTTCAGTAGCAAACTCCATTCCATACATATATATGGGGAGGTAGAAGCTCCAACTCGGTTTTACAGTGTAAACTGCAGGAACTTCAAACCGACACTAGGAAACAGACTGAGAAAGCAGAGAAAAAGTGTCTCCTGCAACCCGTTCCCTTGGTGCTAGATGAACGAACGTCTCTCCACTTGCTCAGTTCTGAGAGATAAGTGTGTGTGAAAGCCGTCCTTCACCTAGCTTGTTGGGAACACAAAGTTTCTTTTCAGTTGCAAACTCCATTCCATACATATATATGGGGAGGTACTAGATCAAACTCAGTTTTACAGTGAAAACTGGAGGAACTTCAAACCGCCACTAGGAAACAGACTGAGAAAGCAGAGAAAAAGTGTCTCCTGCAACCCGTTCCCTTGGTGCTAGATGAACGAACGTCTCTCCACTTGCTCAGTTCTGAGAGATAAGTGTGTGTGAAAGCCGTCCTTCACCTAGCTTGTTGGGAACACAAAGTTTCTTTTCAGTTGCAAACTCCATTCCATACATATATATGGGGAGGTACAAGATCAAAATAGGTTTTACAGTGAAAACTGCAGGAACTTCAAACCGGCACTAGGAAACAGACTGAGAAAGCAGAGGAAAAGTGTCTCCTGCAACCCGTTCCCTTGGTGCTAGATGAACGAACGTCTCTCCACTTGCTCAGTTCTGAGAGATAAGTGTGTGTGAAAGCCGTCCTTCACCTAGCCTGTTGGGAACACAAAGTTTCTTTTCAGTTGCAAACACCATTCCATATATATATATGGGGAGGTAGAAGCTCCAACTCGGTTTTACAGTGAAAACTGCAGGGACTTCAAACCGGCACTAGGAAACAGACTGAGAAAGCAGAGAAATAGTGTCTCCTGCAACAAGTTCCCTTGGTGCTAGATGAACGAACGTCTCTCCACTTGCTCAGTTTTGAGAGATAGGTGTGTGTGAAAGCCGTCCTTCACCTAGCTTGTTGGGAACACAAAGTTTCTTTTCAGTTGCAAACTCCATTCCATACATATATATGGGGAGGTACTAGCTCCAACTCGGTTTTACAGTGAAAACTGCAGGAACTTCAAACCGGCACTAGGAAACAGACGGAGAAAGCAGAGAAAAAGTGTCTTCTGTAACCCGTTCCCTTGGTGCTAGATGAACGAACGTCTCTCCACTTGCTCAGTTCTGAGAGATAAGTGTGTGTGAAAGCCGTCCTTCAACTAGCCTGTAGGGAACACAAAGTTTCTTTTCAGTTGCAAACTCCATTCCATACATATATATGGGGAGGTAGAAGCTCCAACTCGGTTTTGCAGAGAAAACTGCAGGAACTTCAACCCGGCACTTGGAAACAGACTGAGAAAGCAGAGAAACAGTGTTTCCTGCAAACCGTTCCCTTGGTGCTAGATGAACGAACGTCTCTCCACTTGCTCAGTTCTGAGAGATAATTGTGTGTGAAAGCCGTCCTTCAACTAGCTTGTTGGAAACACATAGTTTCTTTTCGTTGCAAACTCCATTCCATACATATATATGGGGAGGTAGAAGCTCCAACTCGGTTTTACAGTGAAAACTGCAGGAACTTCAACCCGGCACTAGGAAACAGACTGAGAAAGCAGAGAACAAGTGTCTCCTGCAACCCGTTCCCTTGGTGCTAGATGAACGAACGTCTCTCCACTTGCTCAGTTCTGAGAGATAAGTGTGTGTGAAAGCCGTCCTTCACCTAGCTTGTTGGGAACACAAAGTTTCTTTTCAGTTGCAAACTCCATTCCATACATATATATGGGGAGGTACTAGCTCCAACTCGGTTTTACAGTGAAAACTGCAGGAACTTCAAACCGGCACTAGGAAACAGACTGAGAAAACAGAGAAAAAGTGTCTCCTGCAACCCGTTCCCTTGGTGCTAGATGAACGAACGTCTCTCCACTTGCTCAGTTCTGAGAGATAAGTGTGTGTGAAAGCCGTCCTTCACCTAGCTTGTTGGGAACACAAAGTTTCTTTTCAGTTGCAAACTCCATTCCATACATATATATGGAGAGGTACTAGCTCCAACTCGGTTTTACAGTGAAAACTGCAGGAACTTCAAACCGGCACTAGGAAACAGACTGAGAAAGGAGAGAAAAAGTGTCTCCTGCAACAAGTTCCCTTGGTGCTAGATGAACGAACGTCTCTCCACTTGCTCAGTTTTGAGAGATAAGTGTGTGTGAAAGCCGTCCTTCACCTAGCTTGTTGGGAACACAAAGTTTCTTTTCAGTTGCAAACTCCATTCCATACATATATAAGGGGATGTAGAAGCTCCAACTCTGTTTTACAGTGAAAACTGCAGGAACTTCAAACCGGCACTAGGAAACAGACTGAGAAAGCAGAGAAAAAGTGTCTCCTGCAACCCGTTCCCTTGGTTCTAGATGAACGAACGTCTCTCCACTTGCTCAGTTCTGAGAGATAAGTGTGTGTGAAAGCCGTCCTTCACCTAGCTTGTTTGGAACACAAAGTTTCTTTTCAGTAGCAAACTCCATTCCATACATATATATGGGGAGGTAGAAGCTCCAACTCGGTTTTACAGTGTAAACTGCAGGAACTTCAAACCGACACTTGGAAACAGACTGAGAAAGAAGAGAAAAAGTGTCTCCTGCAACCCGTTCCCTTGGTGCTAGATGAACGAACGTCTCTCCACTTGCTCAGTTCTGAGAGATAAGTGTGTGTGAAAGCCGTCCTTCACCTAGCTTGTTGGGAACACAAAGTTTCTTTTCAGTTGCAAACTACATTCCATACATATATATGGGGAGGTACTAGATCAAACTCGGTTTTACAGTGAAATCTGGAGGAACTTCAAACCGCCACTAGGAAACAGACTGAGAAAGCAGAGAAAAAGTGTCTCCTGCAACCCGTTCCCTTGGTGCTAGATGAACGAACGTCTCTCCACTTGCTCAGTTCTGAGAGATAAGTGTGTGTGAAAGCCGTCCTTCACCTAGCTTGTTGGGAACACAAAGTTTCTTTTCAGTTGCAAACTCCATTCCATACATATATATGGAGAGGTACTAGCTCCAACTCGGTTTTACAGTGAAAACTGCAGGAACTTCAAACCGGCACTAGGAAACAGACTGAGAAAGCAGAGAAAAGTGTCTCCTGCAACCCGTTCCCTTGGTGCTAGATGAACGAACGTCTCTCCACTTGCTCAGTTCTGAGAGATAAGTGTGTGTGAAAGCCGTCCTTCACCTAGCTTTTTGGGAACACAAAGATTCTTTTCAGTTGCAAACTCCATTCCATACATATATATGGGGAGGTAGAAGCTCCAACTCGGTTTTACAGTGAAAACTGCAGGAACTTCAAACCGGCACTAGGAAAAAGACTGAGAAAGCAGAGAAAAGTGTCTCCTGCAACCCGTTCCCTTGGTGCTAGATGAACGAACGTCTCTCCACTTGCTCAGTTCTGAGAGATAAGTGTGTGTGAAAGCCGTCCTTCACCTAGCTTGTTGGGAACACAAAGTTTCTTTTCAGTTGCAAACTCCATTCCATACATATATATGGGGAGGTACAAGATCAAAATAGGTTTTACAGTGAAAACTGCAGGAACTTCAAACCGGCACTAGGAAACAGACTGAGAAAGCAGAGAAAAAGTGTCTCCTGCAACCCGTTCCCTTGGTGCTAGATGAACGAACGTCTCTCCACTTGCTCAGTTCTGAGAGATAAGTGTGTGTGAAAGCCGTCCGTCACCTAGCCTGTTGGGAACACAAAGTTTCTTTTCAGTTGCAAACTCCATTCCATACATATATATGGGGAGGTAGAAGCTCCAACTCGGTTTTACAGTGAAAACTGCAGGGACTTCAAACCGGCACTAGGAAACAGACTGAGAAAGCAGAGAAAAAGTGTCTCCTGCAACAAGTTCCCTTGGTGCTAGATGAACGAACGTCTCTCCACTTGCTCAGTTTTGAGAGATAGGTGTGTGTGAAAGCCGTCCTTCACCTAGCTTGTTGGGAACACAAAGTTTCTTTTCAGTTGCAAACTCCATTCCATACATATATATGGGGAGGTACTAGCTCCAACTCGGTTTTACAGTGAAAACTGCAGGAACTTCAAACCGGCACTAGGAAACAGACGGAGAAAGCAGAGAAAAAGTGTCTTCTGTAACCCGTTCCCTTGGTGCTAGATGAACGAACGTCTCTCCACTTGCTCAGTTCTGAGAGATAAGTGTGTGTGAAAGCCGTCCTTCAACTAGCCTGTAGGGAACACAAAGTTTCTTTTCAGTTGCAAACTCCATTCCATACATATATATGGGGAGGTAGAAGCTCCAACTCGGTTTTGCAGAGAAAACTGCAGGAACTTCATCCCGGCACTTGGAAACAGACTGGGAAAGCAGAGAAACAGTGTTTCCTGCAAACCGTTCCCTTGGTGCTAGATGAACGAACGTCTCTCCACTTGCTCAGTTCTGAGAGATAATTGTGTGTGAAAGCCGTCCTTCACCTAGCTTGTTGGAAACACATAGTTTCTTTTCAGTTGCAAACTCCATTCCATACATATATATGGGGAGGTAGAAGCTCCAACTCGGTTTTACATTGAAAACTGCAGGAACTTCAAACCGGCACTAGGAAACAGACTGAGAAAGGAGAGAAAAAGTGTCTCCTGCAACAAGTTCCCTTGGTGCTAGATGAACGAACGTCTCTCCACTTGCTCAGTTTTGAGAGATAGGTGTGTGTGAAAGCCGTCCTTCACCTAGCTTGTTGGGAACACAAAGTTTCTTTTCAGTTGCAAACTCCATTCCATACATATATAAGGGGATGTAGAAGCTCCAACTCTGTTTTACAGTGAAAACTGCAGGAACTTCAAACCGGCACTAGGAAACAGACAGAGAAAGCAGACAAAAAGTGTCTCCTGCAACCCGTTCCCTTGGTGCTAGGTGAACGAACGTCTCTCCACTTGCTCAGTTCTGAGAGATAAGTGTGTGTGAAAGCCGTCCTTCACCTAGCTTGTTGGGAACACAAAGTTTCTTTTCAGTTGCAAACTCCATTCCATACATATATATGGAGAGGTACTAGCTCCAACTCGGTTTTACAGTGAAAACTGCAGGAACTTCAAACCGGCACTAGGAAACAGACTGAGAAAGCAGAGAAAAAGTGTCTCCTGCAACCCGTTCCCTTGGTGCTAGATGAACGAACGTCTCTCCACTTGCTCAGTTCTGAGAGATAAGTGTGTGTGAAAGCCGTCCTTCAACTAGCTTGTTGGGAACACAAAGTTTCTTTTCAGTTGCAAACTCCATTCCATACATATATATGGGGAGGTACTAGCTCCAACTCGGTTTTACAGTGAAAACTGCAGGAACTTCAAACCGGCACTAGGAAACAGACTGAGAAAGCAGAGAAAAAGTGTCTCCTGCAACCCGTTCCCTTGGTGCTAGATGAACGAACGTCTCTCCACTTGCTCAGTTCTGAGAGATAAGTGTGTGTGAAAGCCGTCCTTCACCTAGCTTGTTGGGAACACAAAGTTTCTTTTCAGTTGCAAACTCCATTCCATACATATATATGGGGAGGTACTAGATCAAACTCGGTTTTACAGTGAAATCTGGAGGAACTTCAAACCGCCACTAGGAAACAGACTGAGAAAGCAGAGAAAAAGTGTCTCCTGCAACCCGTTCCCTTGGTGCTAGATGAACGAACGTCTCTCCACTTGCTCAGTTCTGAGAGATAAGTGTGTGTGAAAGCCGTCCTTCACCTATCTTGTTGGGAACACAAAGTTTCTTTTCAGTTGCAAACTCCATTCCATACATATATATGGAGAGGTACTAGCTCCAACTCGGTTTTACAGTGAAAACTGCAGGAACTTCAAACCGGCACTAGGAAACAGACTGAGAAAGCAGAGAAAAAGTGTCTCCTGCAACCCGTTCCCTTGGTGCTAGATGAATGAACGTCTCTCCACTTGCTCAGTTCTGAGAGATAAGTGTGTGTGAAAGCCGTCCTTCACCTAGCTTGTTGGGAACACAAAGTTTCTTTTCAGTTGCAAACTCCATTCCATACATATATATGGGGAGGTACTAGCTCCAACTCGGTTTTACAGTGAAAACTGCAGGAACTTCAAACCGGCACTAGGAAACAGACTGAGAAAGCAGAGAAAAAGTGTCACCTGCAACCCGTTCCCTTGGTGCTAGATGAACGAACGTCTCTCCACTTGCTCAGTTCTGAGAAATAAGTGTGTGTGAAAGCCGTACTTCACCTAGCCTGTTGGGAACACAAAGTTTCTTTTCAGTTGCAAACTCCATTCCATACATATATATGGGGAGGTAGAAGCTCCAACTCGGTTTTACATTGAAAACTGCAGGAAATTCAAACCGGCACTAGGAAACAGACTGAGAAAGCAGAGAAAAAGTGTCTCCTGCAACAAGTTCCCTTGGTGCTAGATGAACGAACGTCTCTCCACTTGCTCAGTTTTGAGAGATAGGTGTGTGTGAAAGCCGTCCTTCACCTAGCTTGTTGGGAACACAAAGTTTCTTTTCAGTTGCAAACTCCATTCCATACATATATAAGGGGATGTAGAAGCTCCAACTCTGTTTTACAGTGAAAACTGCAGGAACTTCAAACCGGCACTAGGAAACAGACTGAGAAAGCAGAGAAAAAGTGTCTCCTGCAACCCGTTCCCTTGGTTCTAGATGAACGAACGTCTCTCCACTTGCTCAGTTCTGAGAGATAACTGTGTGTGAAAGCCGTCCTTCACCTAGCTTGTTTGGAACACAAAGTTTCTTTTCAGTAGCAATCTCCATTCCATAAATATATATGGGGAGGTAGAAGCTCCAACTCGGTTTTACAGTGTAAACTGCAGGAACTTCAAACAGACACTAGGAAACAGACTGAGAAATAAGAGAAAAAGTGTCTCCTGCAACCCGTTCCCTTGGTGCTAGATGAACGAACGTCTCTCCACTTGCTCAGTTCTGAGAGATAAGTGTGTGTGAAAGCCGTCCTTCACCTAGCTTGTTGGGAACACAAAGTTTCTTTTCAGTTGCAAACTCCATTCCATACATATATATGGGGAGGTACTAGATCAAACTCGGTTTTACAGTGAAAACTGGAGGAACTTCAAACCGCCACTAGGAAACAGACTGAGAAAGCAGAGAAAAAGTGTCTCCTGCAACCCGTTCCCTTGGTGCTAGATGAACGAACGTGTCTCCACTTGCTCAGTTCTGAGAGATAGGTGTGTGTGAAAGCCGTCCTTCACCTAGCTTGTTGGGAACACAAAGTTTCTTTTCAGTTGCAAACTCCATTCCATACATATATATGGGGAGGTACTAGCTCCAACTCGGTTTTACAGTGAAAACTGCAGGAACTTCAAACCGGCACTAGGAAACAGACTGAGAAAGCAGAGAAAAAGTGTCTCCTGCAACCCGTTCCCTCGGTGCTAGATGAACGAACGTCTCTCCACTTGCTCAGTTCTGAGAGATAAGTGTGTGTGAAAGCCGTCCTTCACCTAGCCTGTTGGGAACACAAAGTTTCTTTTCAGTTGCAAACTCCATTCCATACATATATATGGGGAGGTAGAAGCTCCAACTCGGTTTTACATTGAAAACTGCAGGAACTTCAAACCGGCACTAGGAAACAGACTGAGAAAGCAGAGAAAAAGTGTCTCCTGCAACAAGTTCCCTTGGTGCTAGATGAACGAACGTCTCTCCACTTGCTCAGTTTTGAGAGATAGGTGTGTGTGAAAGCCGTCCTTCACCTAGCTTGTTGGGAACACAAAGTTTCTTTTCAGTTGCAAACTCCATTCCATACATATATAAGGGGATGTAGAAGCTCCAACTCTGTTTTACAGTGAAAACTGCAGGAACTTCAAACCGGCACTAGGAAACAGACTGAGAAAGCAGAGAAAAAGTGTCTCCTGCCAACCGTTCCCTTGGTGCAAGATGAACGAACGTCTCTCCACTTGCTCAGTTCTGAGAGATAAGTGTGTGTGAAAGCCGTCCTTCACCTAGCTTGTTGGGAACACAAAGTTTCTTTTCAGTTGCAAACTCCATTCCATACATATATATGGGGAGTTACAAGCTCCAACTCGGTTTTACAGTGAAAACTGCAGGAACTTCAAACCGGCACTAGGAAACAGACTGAGAAAGCAGAGAAAAAGTGTCTCCTGCAACCCGTTCCCTTGGTGCTAGATGAACGAACGTCTCTCCACTTGCTCAGTTCTGAGAGATAAGTGTGTGTGAATGCCGTCCTTCACCTAGATTGTTGGGAACACAAAGTTTCTTTTCAGTTGCAAACTCCGATCCATACATATATATGGGGAGGTACTAGCTCCAACTCGGTTTTACAGTGAAAACTGCAGGAACTTCAAACCGGCACTAGGAAACAGACTGAGAAAGCAGAGAAAAGTGTCTCCTGCAACCCGTTCCCTTGGTGCTAGATGAACGAACGTCTCTCCACTTGCTCAGTTCTGAGAGATAAGTGTGTGTGAAAGCCGTCCTTCACCTAGCTTTTTGGGAACACAAAGATTCTTTTCAGTTGCAAACTCCATTCCATACATATATATGGGGAGGTAGAAGCTCCAACTCGGTTTTACAGTGAAAACTGCAGGAACTTCAAACCGGCACTAGGAAACAGACTGAGAAAGCAGAGAAAAAGTGTCTCCTGCAACCCGTTCCCTTGGTGCTAGATGAACGAACGTCTCTCCACTTGCTCAGTTCTGAGAGATAAGTGTGTGTGAAAGCCGTCCTTCACCTAGCTTGTTGGGAACACAAAGTTTCTTTTCAGTTGCAAACTCCATTCCATACATATATATGGGGAGGTACTAGCTCCAACTCGGTTTTACAGTGAAAACTGCAGGAACTTCAAACCGGCACTAGGAAACAGACTGAGAAAGCAGAGAAAAAGTGTCTCCTGCAACCCGTTCCCTTGGTGCTAGATGAACGAACGTCTCTCCACTTGCTCAGTTCTGAGAGATAAGTGTGTGTGAAAGCCATCCTTCACCTAGCTTGTTGGGAACACAAAGTTTCTTTTCAGTTGCAAACTCCATTCCATACATATATATGGGGAGGTACTAGCTCCAACTCGGTTTTACAGTGAAAACTGCAGGAACTTCAAACCGGCACTAGGAAACAGACTGAGAAAGCAGAGAAAAAGTGTCTCCTGCAACCCGTTCCCTTGGTGCTAGATGAACGAACGTCTCTCCACTTGCTCAGTTCTGAGAGATAAGTGTGTGTGAAAGCCGTCCTTCACCTAGCTTTTTGGGAACACAAAGATTCTTTTCAGTTGCAAACTCCATTCCATACATATATATGGGGAGGTACTAGCTCCAACTCGGTTTTACAGTGAAAACTGCAGGAACTTCAAACCGGCACTAGGAAACAGACTGAGAAAGCAGAGAAAAAGTGTCTCCTGCAACCCGTTCCCTTGGTGCTAGATGAACGAACGTCTCTCCACTTGCTCAGTTCTGAGAGATAAGTGTGTGTGAAAGCCGTCCTTCACCTAGCTTTTTGGGAACACAAAGATTCTTTTCAGTTGCAAACTCCATTCCATACATATATATGGGGAGGTAGAAGCTCCAACTCGGTTTTACAGTGAAAACTGCAGGAACTTCAAACCGGCACTAGGAAACAGACTGAGAAAGCAGAGAAAAAGTGTCTCCTGCAACCCGTTCCCTTGGTGCTAGATGAACGAACGTCTCTCCACTTGCTCAGTTCTGAGAGATAAGTGTGTGTGAAAGCCGTCCTTCACCTAGCTTGTTGGGAACACAAAGTTTCTTTTCAGTTGCAAACTCCATTCCATACATATATATGGGGAGGTACTAGCTCCAACTCGGTTTTACAGTGAAAACTGCAGGAACTTCAAACCGGCACTAGGAAACAGACTGAGAAAGCAGAGAAAAAGTGTCTCCTGCAACCCGTTCCCTTGGTGCTAGATGAACGAACGTCTCTCCACTTGCTCAGTTCTGAGAGATAAGTGTGTGTGAAAGCCATCCTTCACCTAGCTTGTTGGGAACACAAAGTTTCTTTTCAGTTGCAAACTCCATTCCATACATATATATGGGGAGGTACTAGCTCCAACTCGGTTTTACAGTGAAAACTGCAGGAACTTCAAACCGGCACTAGGAAACAGACTGAGAAAGCAGAGAAAAAGTGTCTCCTGCAACCCGTTCCCTTGGTGCTAGATGAACGAACGTCTCTCCACTTGCTCAGTTCTGAGAGATAAGTGTGTGTGAAAGCCGTCCTTCACCTAGCTTGTTGGGAACACAAAGTTTCTTTTCAGTTGCAAACTCCATTCCATACATATATATGGGGAGGTACTAGCTCCAACTCGGTTTTACAGTGAAAACTGCAGGAACTTCAAACCGGCACTAGGAAACAGACTGAGAAAGCAGAGAAAAAGTGTCTCCTGCAACCCGTTCCCTTGGTGCTAGATGAACGAACGTCTCTCCACTTGCTCAGTTCTGAGAGATAAGTGTGTGTGAAAGCCGTCCTTCACCTAGCTTGTTGGGAACACAAAGTTTCTTTTCAGTTGCAAACTCCATTCCATACATATATATGGGGAGGTACTAGCTCCAACTCGGTTTTACAGTGAAAACTGCAGGAACTTCAAACCGGCACTAGGAAACAGACTGAGAAAGCAGAGAAAAAGTGTCTCCTGCAATCCGTTCCCTTGGTGCTAGATGAACGAACGTCTCTCCACTTGCTCAGTTCTTAGAGATAAGTGTGTGTGAAAGCCGTCCTTCACCTAGCTTGTTGGGAACACAAAGTTTCTTTTCAGTTGCAAACTCCATTCCATACATATATATGGGGAGGTACTAGATAAAAAGAGGTTTTACAGTGAAAACTGCAGGAACTTCAAACCGGCACTAGGAAACAGACTGAGAAAGCAGAGAAAAAGTGTCTCCTGCAACCCGTTCCCTTGGTGCTAGATGAACGAACGTCTCTCCACTTGCTCAGTTCTGAGAGATAAGTGTGTGTGAAAGCCGTCCTTCACCTAGCTTGTTGGGAACACAAAGATTCTTTTCAGTTGCAAACTCCATTCCATAAATATATATGGGGAGGTAGAAGCTCCAACTCGGTTTTACATTGAAAACTGCAGGAACTTCAAACCGGCACTAGGAAACAGACTGAGAAAGCAGAGAAAAAGTATCTCCTGCAACCCGTTCCCTTGGTGCTAGATGAACGAAAGTCTCTCCACTTGCTCAGTTCTGAGAGATAAGTGTTTGTGAAAGCCGTCCTTCACCTAGCTTGTTGGGAACACTAAGTATCTTTTCAGTTGCAAACTCCATTCCATACATATATATGGGGAGGTAGAAGCTCCAACTCGGTTTTACAGTGTAAACTGCAGGAACTTCAAACCGACACTAGGAAACAGACAGAGAATGCAGACAAAAAGTGTCTCCTGCAACCCGTTCCCTTGGTGCTAGATGAACGAACGTCTCTCCACTTGCTCAATTCTGAGAGATAAGTGTGTGTGAAAGCCGTCCTTCACCTAGCTTGTTGGGAACACAAAGTTTCTTTTCAGTTGCAAACTCCATTCCATACATATATATGGGGAGGTACTAGATCAAACTCGATTTTACAGTGAAAACTGCAGGAATTTCAAACCGCCACTAGGAAACAGACTGAGAAAGCAGACAAAAAGTGTCTCCTGCAACCCGTTCCCTTGGTGCTAGATGAACGAACGTCTCTCCACTTGCTCAGTTCTGAGAGATAGGTGTGTGTGAAAGCCGTCCTTCACCTAGCTTGTTGGGAACACAAAGTTTCTTTTCAGTTGCAAACTCCATTCCATACTTATATATGGGGAGGTACTAGCTCCAACTCGGTTTTACAGTGAAAACTGCAGGAACTTCAAACCGGCACTAGGAAACAGACTGAGAAAGCAGAGAAAAAGTGTCTTCTGTAACCCGTTCCCTTGGTGCTAGATGAACGAACGTCTCTCCACTTGCTCAGTTCTGAGAGATAAGTGTGTGTGAAAGCCGTCCTTCAACTAGCTTGTAGGGAACACAAAGTTTCTTTTCAGTTGCAAACTCCATTCCATACATATATATGGGGAGGTAGAAGCTCCAACTCGGTTTTGCAGAGAAAACTGCAGGAACTTCAACCCGGCACTTGGAAACAGACTGCGAAAGCAGAGAAACAGTGTTTCCTGCAACCCATTCCCTTGGTGCTAGATGAACGAACGTCTCTCCACTTGCTCAGTTCTGAGATATAATTGTGTGTGAAAGCCGTCCTTCACCTAGCTTGTTGGGAACACAAAGTTTCTTTTACGTTGCAAACTCCATTCCATACATATATATGGGGAGGTACTAGATCAAACTCGATTTTACATTGAAAACTGCAGGAATTTCAAACCGCCACTAGGAAACAGACTGAGAAAGCAGACAAAAAGTGTCTCCTGCAACCCGTTCCCTTGGTGCTAGATGAACGAACGTCTCTCCACTTGCTCAGTTCTGAGAGATAGGTGTGTGTGAAAGCCGTCCTTCAACTAGCTTGTTGGGAACACAAAGTTTCTTTTCAGTTGCAAACTCCATTCCATACATATATATGGGGAGGTACTAGCTCCAACTCGGTTTTACAGTGAATACTGCAGGAACTTCAAACCGGCACTAGGAAACAGACTGAGAAAGCAGAGAAAAAGTGTCAACTGCAACCCGTTCCCTTGCTGCTAGATGAAAGAACGTCTCTCCACTTGCTCAATTCTGAGAGATAAGTGTGTGTGAAAGCCGTCCTTCACCTAGCTTGTTGGGAAAACAAAGTTTCTTTTCAGTTGCAAACTCCATTCTATACTTATATATGGGGAGGTACTAGCTCCAACTCGGTTTGACAGTGAAAACTGCAGGAACTTCAAACCGGCACTAGGAAACAGACTGAGAAAGCAGAGAAAAAGTGTCTCCTGCAAACCGTTCCCTTTGTGCTAGATGAACGAACGTCTCTCCACTTGCTCAGTTCTGAGAGATAAGTGTGTGTGAATGCCGTCCTTCACCTAGATTGTTGGGAACACAAAGTTTCTTTTCAGTTGCAAACTCCGATCCATACATATATATGGGGAGGTACTAGCTCCAACTCGGTTTTACAGTGAAAACTGCAGGAACTTCAAACCGGCACTAGGAAACAGACTGAGAAGCAGAGAAAAAGTGTCTCCTGCAACCGGTTCCCTTGGTGCTAGATGAATGAAC
Source organism: Camelus bactrianus (assembly GCF_048773025.1). Lineage (NCBI taxonomy): Eukaryota > Metazoa > Chordata > Mammalia > Artiodactyla > Camelidae > Camelus > Camelus bactrianus. The sequence goes on along the minus strand of NC_133539.1, from coordinate 134,332,683 downwards.
GTCTCTCCACTTGCTAAGTTCTGAGAGATGATTGTGTGTGAAAGCCGTCCTTCACCTAGCTTGTTGGGAACACAAAGTTTCTTTTAAGTTGCAAACTCCATTACATACATATATATGGGGTGTTACTAGCTCCAACTCGGTTTTACAGTGAAAACTGCAGGAACTTCAAACCGGCACTAGGAAACAGACTGAGAAAGCAGAGAATAAGTATCTCCTGCAACCCGTTCCCTTGGTGCTAGATGAACGAAAGTCTCGCCACTTGCTCAGTTCCGAGAGATATGTGTGTGTGAAAGCCGTCCTTCACCTAGCTTGTTGGGAACACAAAGTTTCTTTTCAGTTGCAAACTACATTCCATACATATATATGGGGAGGTACAAGATCCAACTCGGTTTTACAGTGAAAACTGCAGGAAATTCAAACCGGCACTAGGAAACAGACTGAGAAATCAGAGAAAAAGTATCTCCTGCAACCCGTTCCCTTGGTGCTAGATGAACGAACGTCTCGCCACTTGCTCAGTTCTGAGAGATATGTGAGTGTGAAAGCCGTCCTTCACCTAGCTTGTTGGGAACACAAAGTTTCTTTTCAGTTGCAAACTCCATTCCATACTTTTATATGGGGAGGTACAAGCTCCAACTCGGTTTTACAGTGAAAACTGCAGGAACTTCAAACCGGCACTAGGAAACAGACTGAGAAAGCAGAGAAAAAGTGTCTCCTGCAAACCGTTCCCTTGGTGCTAGATGAACGAACGTCTCTCCACTTGCTCAGTTCTGAGAGATAAGTGTGTGTGAATGCCGTCCTTCACCTAGTTTGTTGGGAACACAAAGTTTCTTTTCAGTTGCAAACTCCGATCCATACATATATATGGGGATGTACTAGCTCCAACTCGGTTTTACAGTGAAAACTGCAGGTACTTCAAACCGGCACTAGGAAACAGACTGAGAAAACAGAGAAAAAGTATCTCCTGCAACCAGTTCCCTTGGTGTTAGATGAACGAAAGTCTCGCCACTTGCTCAGTTCTGAGAGATATGTGTGTGTGAAAGCCGTCCTTCACCTAGCTTGTTGGGAACACAAAGTTTCTTTTCAGTTGCAAACTACATTCCATACATATATATGGGGAGGTACAAGATCCAACTCGGTTTTACAGTGAAAACTGCAGGAAATTCAAACCGGCACTAGGAAACAGACTGAGAAATCAGAGAAAAAGTATCTCCTGCAACCCGTTCCCTTGGTGCTAGATGAACGAACGTCTCGCCACTTGCTCAGTTCTGAGAGATATGTGAGTGTGAAAGCCGTCCTTCACCTAGCTTTTTGGGAACACAAAGTTTCTTTTCAGTTGCAAACTCCATTCCATACTTTTATATGGGGAGGTACAAGCTCCAACTCGGTTTTACAGTGAAAACTGCAGGAAATTCAAACCGGCACTTGGAAACAGACTGAGAAGCAGAGAAAAAGTGTCTCCTGCAACCGGTTCCCTTGGTGCTAGATGAATGAACGTCTCTCCACTTGCTAAGTTCTGAGAGATGATTGTGTGTGAAAGCCGTCCTTCACCTAGCTTGTTGGGAACACAAAGTTTCTTTTAAGTTGCAAACTCCATTCCATACATATATATGGGGTGTTACTAGCTCCAACTCGGTTTTACAGTGAAAACTGCAGGAACTTCATACCGGCACTAGGAAACAGACTGGAAAGCAGAGAAAAAGTATCTCCTGCAACCCGTTCCCTTGGTGCTAGATGAAAGAAAGTCTCGCCACTTGCTCAGTTCCGAGAGATATGTGTGTGTGAAAGCCGTCCTTCACCTAGCTTGTTGGGAACACAAAGTTTCTTTTCAGTTGCAAACTCCATTCCATACTTATATATGGGGAGGTACAAGCTCCAACTCGGTTTTACAGTGAAAACTGCAGGAACTTCAAACCGGCACTAGGAAACAGACTGAGAAATCAGAGAAAAAGTGTCTCCTGCAAACCGTTCCCTTGGTGCTAGATGAACGAACGTCTCTCCACTTGCTCAGTTCTGAGAGATAAGTGTGTGTGAATGCCGTCCTTCACCTAGATTGTTGGGAAAACAAAGTTTCTTTTCAGTTGCAAAATCCGATCCATACATATATAAGGGGAAGTACTAGCTCCAACTCGGTTTTACAGTGAAAACAGCAGGAGCTTCAAACCGACACTAGGAGACAGACTGAGAAGCAGAGAAAAAGTGTCTCCTGCAACCGGTTCCCTTGGTGCTAGATGAATGAACGTCTCTCCACTTGCTAAGTTCTGAGAGATTATTGTGTGTGAAAGCCGTCCTTCACCTAGCTTGTTGGGAACACAAAGTTTCTTTTAAGTTGCAAACTCCATTCCATACATATATATGGGGTGTTACTAGCTCCAACTCTGTTTTACAGTGAAAACTGCAGGAACTTCAAACCGGCACTAGGAAACAGACTGAGAAAGCAGAGAAATAGTACTCCTGCAACCCGTTACCTTGGTGCTAGATGTACGAACGTCTCGCCACTTGCTCAGTTCCGAGAGATTAGTGTGTGTGAAAGCCGTCCTTCACCTAGCTTGTTGGGAACACAAAGTTTCTTTTCAGTTGCAAACTCCATTCCATACATATATATGGGGAGGTACAAGCTCCAACACGTTTTTACAGTGAAAACTACAGGAACATCAAACCGGCACTAGGAAACAGACTGAGAAAGCAGAGAAAAAGTGTCTCCTGCAACCCGTTCCATTGGTGCTAGATGAACGAAAGTATCTCCACTTGCTCAGTTCTGAGAGATATGTGTGTGTGAAAGCCGTCCTTCACCTAGCTTGTTGGGAACACAAAGTTTCTTTTCAGTTGCAAACTCCATTCCATACATATATATGGGGAGGTACAAGCTCCAACTCGGTTTCACAGTGAAAACTGCAGGAACTTCAAACCGGCACTAGGAAACAGACTGAGAAAGCAGAGAAAAAGTGTCTCCTGCAAACCGTTCCCTTGGTGCTAGATGAACGAACGTCTCTCCACTTGCTCAGTTCTGAGAGATAAGTGTGTGTGAATGCCGTCCTTCACCTAGATTGTTGGGAACACAAAGTTTCTTTTCAGTTGCAAACTCCGATCCATACATATATATGGGGAGGTACTAGCTCCAACTCGGTTTTACAGTGAAAACTGCAGGAACTTCAAACCGGCACTAGGAAACAGACTGAGAAAGAAGAGAAAAAGTGTCTCCTGCAACCCGTTCCCTTGGTGCTAGATGAACGAACGTCTCTCCACTTGCTCAGTTCTGAGAGATAAGTGTGTGTGAATGCCGTCCTTCACCTAGATTGTTGGGAACACAAAGTTTCTTTTCAGTTGCAAAAGCCGATCCATACATATATAAGGGGAGGTACTAGCTCCAACTCAGTTTTACAGTGAAAACTGCAGGAACTTCAAACCGGCACTAGGAAACAGACGGAGAAGCAGAGAAAAAGTGTCTCCTGCAACCGGTTCCCTTGGTGCTAGATGAATGAACGTCTCTCCACTTGCTCAGTTCCGAGAGATTAGTGTGTGTGAAAGCCGTACTTCACCTAGCTTGTAGGGAACACAAAGTTTCTTTTCAGTTGCAAACTCCATTCCATACATATATATGGGGAGTTACAAGCTCAAACACGGTTTTACAGTGAAAACTGCAGGAACATCAAACCGGCACTAGGAAACAGACTGAGAAAGCAGAGAAAAAGTGTCTCCTGCAACCCGTTCCATTGGTGCTAGTTGAACGAAAGTATCTCCACTTACTCAGTTCTGAGAGATATGTGTGTGTGAAAGCCGTCCTTCACCTAGCTTGTTGGGAACACAAAGTTTCTTTTCAGTTGCAAACTACATTCCATACATATATATGGGGAGGTACAAGCTCCAACTCGGTTTCACAGTGAAAACTGCAGGAACTTCAAACCGGCACTAGGAAACAGACTGAGAAAGCAGAGAAAAATTTTCTCCTGCAAACCGTTCCCTTGGTGCTAGATGAACGAACGTCTCTCCACTTGCTCAGTTCTGAGAGATAAGTGTGTGTGAATGCCGTCCTTCACCTAGATTGTTGGGAACACAAAGTTTCTTTTCAGTTGCAAACTCCGATCCATACATATATATGGGGAGGTACTAGCTCCAACTCGGTTTTACAGTGAAAACTGCAGGAACTTCAAACCGGCACTAGGAAACAGACTGAGAAAGAAGAGAAAAAGTGTCTCCTGCAACCCGTTCCCTTGGTGCTAGATGAACGAACGTCTCTCCACTTGCTCAGTTCTGAGAGATAAGTGTGTGTGAATGCCGTCCTTCACCTAGATTGTTGGGAACACAAAGTTTCTTTTCAGTTGCAAAAGCCGATCCATACATATATAAGGGGAGGTACTAGCTCCAACTCAGTTTTACAGTGAAAACTGCAGGAACTTCAAACCGGCACTAGGAAACAGACTGAGAAGCAGAGAAAAAGTGTCTCCTGCAACCCTTTCCATTGGTGCTAGATGAACGAAAGTATCTCCACTTGCTCAGTTCTGAGAGATATTTGTGTGTGAAAGCCGTCCTTCACCTAGCTTGTTGGGAACACAAAGTTTCTTTTCAGTTGCAAACTACAATCCATACATATATATGGGTAGGTACAAGCTCCAACACGGTTTCACAGTGAAAACTGCAGTAACTTCAAACCGGCACTAGGAAACAGACTGAGAAAGCAGAGAAAAAGTGTCTCCTGCAAACCGTTCCCTTGGTGCTAGATGAACGAACGTCTCTCCACTTGCTCAGTTCTGAGAGATAAGTGTGTGTGAAAGCCGTCCTTCACCTAGCTTGTTGGGAACACAAAGTTTCTTTTCAGTTGCAAACTACAATCCATACATATATATGGGTAGGTACAAGCTCCAACACGGTTTCACAGTGAAAACTGCAGTAACTTCAAACCGGCACTAGGAAACAGACTGAGAAAGCAGAGAAAAAGTGTCTCCTGCAAACCGTTCCCTTGGTGCTAGATGAACGAACGTCTCTCCACTTGCTCAGTTCTGAGAGATGATTGTGTGTGAAAGCCGTCCTTCACCTAGCTTGTTGGGAACACAAAGTTTCTTTTAAGTTGCAAACTCCATTCCATACATATATATGGGGTGTTACTAGCTCCAACTCGGTTTTACAGTGAAAACTGCAGGAACTTCAAACCGGCACTAGGAAACAGACTGGAAAGCAGAGAAAAAGTATCTCCTGCAACCCGTTCCCTTGGTGCTAGATGAAAGAAAGTCTCGCCACTTGCTCAGTTCCGAGAGATATGTGTGTGTGAAAGCCGTCCTTCACCTAGCTTGTTGGGAACACAAAGTTTCTTTTCAGTTGCAAACTCCATTCCATACTTATATATGGGGAGGTACAAGCTCCAACTCGATTTTACAGTGAAAACTGCAGGAACTTCAAACCGGCACTAGGAAACAGACTGAGAAGCAGAGAAAAAGTGTCTCCTGCAACCGGTTCCCTTGGTGCTAGATGAATGAACGTCTCTCCACTTGCTAAGTTCTGAGAGATTATTGTGTGTGAAAGCCGTCCTTCACCTAGCTTGTTGGGAACACAAAGTTTCTTTTAAGTTGCAAACTCCATTCCATACATATATATGGGGTGTTACTAGCTCCAACTCGGTTTTACAGTGAAAACTGCAGGAACTTCAAACCGGCACTAGGAAACAGACTGAGAAAGCAGAGAATAAGTATCTCCTGCAACCCGTTCCCTTGGTGCTAGATGAACGAAAGTCTCGCCACTTGCTCAGTTCCGAGAGATATGTGTGTGTGAAAGCCGTCCTTCAACTAGCTTGTTGGGAACACAAAGTTTCTTTTCAGTTGCAAACTCCATTCCATACATATATATGGGGAGGTACAAGCTCCAACACGGTTTTACAGTGAAAACTACAGGAACATCAAACCGGCACTAGGAAACAGACTGAGAAAGCAGAGAAAAAGTGTCTCCTGCAACCCGTTCCATTGGTGCTAGATGAACGAAACTATCTCCACTTGCTCAGTTCTGAGAGATAAGTGTGTGTGAAAGCCGTCCTTCACCTAGCTTGTTGGGAACACAAAGTTTCTTTTCAGTTGCAAACTACAATCCATACATATATATGGGTAGGTACAAGCTCCAACACGGTTTCACAGTGAAAACTGCAGTAACTTCAAACCGGCACTAGGAAACAGACTGAGAAAGCAGAGAAAAAGTGTCTCCTGCAAACCGTTCCCTTGGTGCTAGATGAACGAAAGTCTCTCCACTTGCTCAGTTCTGAGAGATAAGTGTGTGTGAAAGCCGTCCTTCACCTAGCTTGTTGGGAACACAAAGTTTCTTTTCAGTTGCAAACTACAATCCATACATATATATGGGTAGGTACAAGCTCCAACACGGTTTCACAGTGAAAACTGCAGTAACTTCAAACCGGCACTAGGAAACAGACTGAGAAAGCAGAGAAAAAGTGTCTCCTGCAAACCGTTCCCTTGGTGCTAGATGAACGAACGTCTCTCCACTTGCTCAGTTCTGAGAGATAAGTGTGTGTGAATGCCGTCCTTCACCTAGATTGTTGGGAACACAAAGTTTCTTTTCAGTTGCAAAAGCCGATCCATACATATATAAGGGGAGGTACTAGCTCCAACTCAGTTTTACAGTGAAAACTGCAGGAACTTCAAACCGGCACTAGGAAACAGACTGAGAAGCAGAGAAAAAGTGTCTCCTGCAACCCTTTCCATTGGTGCTAGATGAACGAAAGTATCTCCACTTGCTCAGTTCTGAGAGATATTTGTGTGTGAAAGCCGTCCTTCACCTAGCTTGTTGGGAACACAAAGTTTCTTTTCAGTTGCAAACTACAATCCATACATATATATGGGTAGGTACAAACTCCAACACGGTTTCACAGTGAAAACTGCAGTAACTTCAAACCGGCACTAGGAAACAGACTGAGAAAGCAGAGAAAAAGTGTCTCCTGCAAACCGTTCCCTTGGTGCTAGATGAACGAACGTCTCTCCACTTGCTCAGTTCTGAGAGATAAGTGTGTGTGAAAGCCGTCCTTCACCTAGCTTGTTGGGAACACAAAGTTTCTTTTCAGTTGCAAACTACAATCCATACATATATATGGGTAGGTACAAGCTCCAACACGGTTTCACAGTGAAAACTGCAGTAACTTCAAACCGGCACTAGGAAACAGACTGAGAAAGCAGAGAAAAAGTGTCTCCTGCAAACCGTTCCCTTGGTGCTAGATGAACGAACGTCTCTCCACTTGCTCAGTTCTGAGAGATAAGTGTGTGTGAAAGCCGTCCTTCACCTAGCTTGTTGGGAACACAAAGTTTCTTTTCAGTTGCAAACTCCATTCCATACATATATATGGGGAGTTACTAGCTCCAAGTCGGTTTCACAGTGAAAACTGCAGGAACTTCAAACCGGCACTTGGAAACAGACTGAGAAGCAGAGAAAAAGTGTCTCCTGCAACCGGTTCCCTTGGTGCTAGATGAATGAACGTCTCTCCACTTGCTAAGTTCTGAGAGATGATTGTGTGTGAAAGCCGTACTTCACCTAGCTTGTTGGGAACACAAAGTTTCTTTTAAGTTGCAAACTCCATTCCATACATATATATGGGGTGTTACTAGCTCCAACTCGGTTTTACAGTGAAAACTGCAGGAACTTCAAACCGGCACTAGGAAACAGACTGGAAAGCAGAGAAAAAGTATCTCCTGCAACCCGTTCCCTTGGTGCTAGATGAAAGAAAGTCTCGCCACTTGCTCAGTTCCGAGAGATATGTGTGTGTGAAAGCCGTCCTTCACCTAGCTTGTTGGGAACACAAAGTTTCTTTTCAGTTGCAAACTCCATTCCATACTTATATATGGGGAGGTACAAGCTCCAACTCGATTTTACAGTGAAAACTGCAGGAACTTCAAACCGGCACTAGGAAACAGACTGAGAAAGCAGAGAAAAAGTGTCTCCTGCAAACCGTTCCCTTGGTGCTAGATGAACGAACGTCTCTCCACTTGCTCAGTTCTGAGAGATAAGTGTGTGTGAATGCCGTCCTTCACCTAGATTGTTGGGAACACAAAGTTTCTTTTCAGTTGCAAACTCCGATCCATACATATATATGGGGAGGTACTAGCTCCAACTCGGTTTTACAGTGAAAACTGCAGGAACTTCAAACCGGCACTAGGAAACAGACTGAGAAGCAGAGAAAAAGTGTCTCCTGCAACCGGTTCCCTTGGTGCTAGATGAATGAACGTCTCTCCACTTGCTAAGTTCTGAGAGATTATTGTGTGTGAAAGCCGTCCTTCACCTAGCTTGTTGGGAACACAAAGTTTCTTTTAAGTTGCAAACTCCATTCCATACATATATATGGGGTGTTACTAGCTCCAACTCGGTTTTACCGTGAAAACTGCAGGAACTTCAAACCGGCACTAGGAAACAGACTGAGAAAGCAGAGAATAAGTATCTCCTGCAACCCGTTCCCTTGGTGCTAGATGAACGAAAGTCTCGCCACTTGCTCAGTTCCGAGAGATATGTGTGTGTGAAAACCGTCCTTCACCTAGCTTGTTGGGAACACAAAGTTTCTTTTCAGTTGCAAACTCCATTCCATACATATATATGGGGAGGTACAAGCTCCAACACGGTTTTACAGTGAAAACTACAGGAACATCAAACCGGCACTAGGAAACAAACTGAGAAAGCAGAGAAAAAGTGTCTCCTGCAACCCGTTCCATTGGTGCTAGATGAACGAAACTATCTCCACTTGCTCAGTTCTGAGAGATATGTGTGTGTGAAAGCCGTCCTTCACCTAGCTTGTTGGGAACACAAAGTTTCTTTTCAGTTGCAAACTCCATTCCATACATATATATGGGGAGGTACAAGCTCCAACTCGGTTTCACAGTGAAAATTGCAGGAACTTCAAACCGGCACTAGGAAACAGACTGAGAAAGCAGAGAAAAAGTGTCTCCTGCAAACCGTTCCCTTGGTGCTAGATGAACGAACGTCTCTCCACTTGCTCAGTTCTGAGAGATAAGTGTGTGTGAATGCCGTCCTTCACCTAGATTGTTGGGAACACAAAGTTTCTTTTCAGTTGCAAACTCCGATCCATACATATATATGGGGAGGTACTAGCTCCAACTCGGTTTTACAGTGAAAACTGCAGGAACTTCAAACCGGCACTAGGAAACAGACTGAGAAAGAAGAGAAAAAGTGCCTCCTGCAACCCGTTCCCTTGGTGCTAGATGAACGAACGTCTCTCCACTTGCTCAGTTCTGAGAGATAAGTGTGTGTGAATGCCGTCCTTCACCTAGATTGTTGGGAACACAAAGTTTCTTTTCAGTTGCAAAAGCCGATCCATACATATATAAGGGGAGGTACTAGCTCCAACTCAGTTTTACAGTGAAAACTGCAGGAACTTCAAACCGGCACTAGGAAACAGACGGAGAAGCAGAGAAAAAGTGTCTCCTGCAACCGGTTCCCTTGGTGCTAGATGAATGAACGTCTCTCCACTTGCTCAGTTCCGAGAGATTAGTGTGTGTGAAAGCCGTCCTTCACCTAGCTTGTAGGGAACACAAAGTTTCTTTTCAGTTGCAAACTCCATTCCATACATATATATGGGGAGTTACAAGCTCAAACACGGTTTTACAGTGAAAACTGCAGGAACATCAAACCGGCACTAGGAAACAGACTGAGAAAGCAGAGAAAAAGTGTCTCCTGCAACCCGTTCCATTGGTGCTAGATGAACGAAATTATCTCCACTTGCTCAGTTCTGAGAGATATGTGTGTGTGAAAGCCGTCCTTCACCTAGCTTGTTGGGAACACAAAGTTTCTTTTCAGTTGCAAACTACATTCCATACATATATATGGGGAGGTACAAGCTCCAACTCGGTTTCACAGTGAAAACTGCAGGAACTTCAAACCGGCACTAGGAAACAGACTGAGAAAGCAGAAAAAAAGTGTCTCCTGCAAACCGTTCCCTTGGTGCTAGATGAACGAACGTCTCTCCACATGCTCAGTTCTGAGAGGTAAGTGTGTGTGAATGCCGTCCTTCACCTAGATTGTTGGGAACACAAAGTTTCTTTTCAGTTGCAAACTCCGATCCATACATATATATGGGGAGGTACTAGCTCCAACTCGGTTTTACAGTGAAAACTGCAGGAACTTCAAACCGGCACTAGGAAACAGACTGAGAAAGAAGAGAAAAAGTGTCTCCTGCAACCCGTTCCCTTGGTGCTAGATGAACGAACGTCTCTCCACTTGCTCAGTTCTGAGAGATAAGTGTGTGTGAATGCCGTCCTTCACCTAGATTGTTGGGAACACAAAGTTTCTTTTCAGTTGCAAAAGCCGATCCATACATATATAAGGGGAGGTACTAGCTCCAACTCAGTTTTACAGTGAAAACTGCAGGAACTTAAAACCGGCACTAGGAAACAGACTGAGAAGCAGAGAAAAAGTGTATCCTGCAACCCGTTCCATTGGTGCTAGATGAACGAAAGTATCTCCACTTGCTAAGTTCTGAGAGATATTTGTGTGTGAAAGCCGTCCTTCACCTAGCTTGTTGGGAACACAAAGTTTCTTTTCAGTTGCAAACTACATTCCATACATATATATGGGTAGGTACAAGCTCCAACACGGTTTCACAGTGAAAACTGCAGTAACTTCAAACCGGCACTAGGAAACAGACTGAGAAAGCAGAGAAAAAGTGTCTCCTGCAAACCGTTCCCTTGGTGCTAGATGAACGAACGTCTCTCCACTTGCTCAGTTCTGAGAGATAAGTGTGTGTGAAAGCCGTCCTTCACCTAGCTTGTTGGGAACACAAAGTTTCTTTTCAGTTGCAAACTCCATTCCATACATATATATGGGGAGTTACTAGCTCCAAGTCGGTTTCACAGTGAAAACTGCAGGAACTTCATACCGGCACTAGGAAACAGACTGAGAAAGCCGAGAAAAAGTGTCTCCTGCAAACCGTTCCCTTGGTGCTAGATGAACGAACGTCTCTCCACTTGCTCAGTTCTGAGAGATAAGTGTGTGTGAATGCCGACCTTCACCTAGATTGTTGGGAACACAAAGTTTCTTTTCAGTTGCAAACTCCGATCCATACATATATATGGTGAGGTACTAGCTCCAACTCGGTTTTACAGTGAAAACTGCAGGAACTTCAAACCGGCACTAGGAAACAGACTGAGAAGCAGAGAAAAAGTGTCTCCTGCAACCGGTTCCCTTGGTGCTAGATGAATGAACGTCTCGCCACTTGCTAAGTTCTGAGAGATGATTGTGTGTGAAAGCCGTCCTTCACCTAGCTTGAAGGGAACACAAAGTTTCTTTTAAGTTGCAAACTCCATTCCATACATATATATGGGGTGTTACTAGCTCCAACTCGGTTTTACAGTGAAAACTGCAGGAACTTCAAACCGGCACTAGGAAACAGACTGAGAAAGCAGAGAAAAAGTATCTCCTGCAACCCGTTCCCTTGGTGCTAGATGAACGAACGTCTCGCCACTTGCTCAGTTCCGAGAGATATGTGTGTGTGAAAGCCGTCCTTCACCTAGCTTGTTGGGAACACAAAGTTTCTTTTCAGTTGCAAACTACATTCCATACATATATATGGGGAGGTACAAGCTCCAACTCGGTTTTACAGTGAAAACTGCAGGAACTTCAAACCGGCACTAGGAAACAGACTGAGAAAGCCGAGAAAAATTGTCTCCTGCAACCCGTTCCCTTGGTGCTAGATGAACGAACGTCTCTCCACTTGCTCAGTTCTGAGAGATATGTGTGTGTGAAAGCCGTCCTTCAACTAGCTTGTTGGGAACACAAAGTTTCTTTTCAGTTGCAAACTCCATTCCATACTTATATATGGGGAGGTACTAGCTCCAACACGGTTTTACAGTGAAAACTGCAGGAACTTCAAACCGGCACTAGGAAACAGACTGAGAAAGCAGAGAAAAAGTGTCTCCTGCAAACCGTTCCCTTGGTGCTAGATGAACGAACGTCTCTCCACTTGCTCAGTTCTGAGAGATAAGTGTGTGTGAATGCCGTCCTTTACCTAGATTGTTGGGAACACAAAGTTTCTTTTCAGTTGCAAAATCCGATCCATACATATATATGGGGAGGTACTAGCTCCAACTCGGTTTTACAGTGAAAACTGCAGGAACTTCAAACCGGCACTAGGAAACAGATTGAGAAGCAGAGAAATAGGGTCTCCTGCAACCGGTTCCCTTGGTGCTAGATGAATGAAAGTCTCTCCACTTGCTAAGTTCTGAGAGATGATTGTGTGTGAAAGCCGTCCTTCACCTAGCTTGTTGGGAACACAAAGTTTCTTTTAAGTTGCAAACTCCATTCCATACATATATATGGGGTGTTACTAGCTCCAACTCGGTTTTAAAGTGAAAACTGCAGGAACTTCAAACCGGCACTAGGTAACAGACTAAGAAAGCAGAGAAAAAGTATCTCCTGCAACCCGTTCCCTTGGTGCTAGATGAACGAACGTCTCTCCACTTGCTCAGTTCCGAGAGATTAGTGTGTGTGAAAGCCATCTTTCACCTAGCTTGTTGGGAACACAAAGTTTCTTTTCAGTTGCAAACTCCATTCCATACATATATATGGGGAGGTACTAGCTCCAACACGGTTTTACAGTGAAAACTGCAGGAACATCAAACCGGCACTAGGAAACAGACTGAGAAAGCAGAGAAAAATTTTCTCCTGCAACCCGTTCCATTGGTGCTAGATGAACGAAAGTATCTCCACTTGCTCAGTTCTGAGAGATATGTGTGTGTGAAAGCCGTCCTTCAACTAGCTTGTTGGGAACACAAAGTTTCTTTTCAGTTGCAAACACCATTCCATACTTATATATGGGGAGGTACTAGCTCCAACACGGTTTTACAGTGAAAACTGCAGGAACTTCAAACCGGCACTAGGAAACAGACTGAGAAAGCAGAGAAAAAGTGTCTCCTGCAAACCGTTCCCTTGGTGCTAGATGAACGAACGTCTCTCCACTTGCTCAGTTCTGAGAGATAAGTGTGTGTGAATGCCGTCCTTCACCTAGATTGTTGGGAACACAAAGTTTCTTTTCAGTTGCAAACTCCGATCCATACATATATAAGGGGAGGTAATAGCTCCAACTCGGTTTTACAGTGAAAACTGCAGGAACTTCAAACCGGCACTAGGAAACAGACTGAGAAGCAGAGAAAAAGTGTCTCCTGCAACCGGTTCCCTTGGTGCTAGATGAATGAACGTCTCTCCACTTGCTAAGTTCTGAGAGATGATTGTGTGTGAAAGCCGTCCTTCACCTAGCTTGTTGGGAACACAAAGTTTCTTTTCAGTTGCAAACTACATTCCATACATATATATGGGGAGGTACAAGCTCCAACTCGGTTTTACAGTGAAAACTGCAGGAACATCAAACCGGCACTAGGAAACAGACTGAGAAAGCAGAGAAAAATTTCTCCTGCAAACCGTTCCCTTGGTGCTAGATGAACGAACGTCTCTCCACTTGCTCAGTTCTGAGAGATAAGTGTGTGTGAAAGCCGACCTTCACCTAGCTTGTTGGGAACACAAAGTTTCTTTTCAGTTGCAAACTCCATTCCATACATATATTTGGGAAGGGAGAAGCTCCAACTCGGTTTTACAGTGAAAACTGCAGGAACTTCAAACCGGCACTAGGAAACAGACTGGGAAAGCTGAGAAAACGTGTCTCCTGCAACCCGTTCCCTTGGTGCTAGATGAACGAACGTCTCTCCAGTTGCTCAGTTCTGAGAGATAGGTGTGTGTGAAACCCGTCCTTCACCTAGCTTGTTGTGAACACAAAGTATTTTTTCAGTTGCAAACTCCATTCCATACATATATAAGGGGAGGTACTAGCTCCAACTCGGTTTTACAGTGAAAACTGCAGGAACTTCATAACGGCACTAGGAAACAGACTGAGAAAGCAGAGAAAAAGTGTCTCCTGCAAACCGTTCCCTTGGTGCTAGATGAACGAACGTCTCTCCACTTGCTCAGTTCTGAGAGATAAGTGTGTGTGAAAGCCGTCCTTCACCTAGCTTGTTGGGAACCCAAAGATTCTTTTAAGTTGCAAACTCCATTCCATACATATATATGGGGTGTTACTAGCTCCAAATCGGTTTTACAGTGAAAACTGCAGGAAATTCAAACCGGCACTAGGAAACAGACTGAGAAAGCAGAAAAAAAATATCTCCTGCAACCCGTTCCCTTGGTGCTAGATGAACGAACGTCTCTCCACTTGCTCAGTTCTGAGAGATAAGTGTGTGTGAAAGCCATCTTTCACCTAGCTTGTTGGGAACACAAAGTTTCTTTTCAGTTGCAAACTGCATTCCAAACATATATATGGGGAGGTACTAGATCAAACTCGGTTTTACAGTGAAAACTGCAGGAACTTCAAACCGGCACTAGGAAACAGACTGAGAAAGCAGAGAAAAAGTGTCTCCTGCAACCCGTTCCCTTGGTGCTAGATGAACGAACGTCTCTCCACTTGCTCAGTTCTGAGATATAGGTGTGTGTGAAAGCCGTCCTTCACCTAGCTTGTTGGGAACACAAAGTTTTTTTTCAGTTGCAAACTCCATTCCATACATATATATGGGTAGGTACTAGATCAAACTCGGTTTTACAGTGAAAACTGCAGGAACTTCAAACCGGCACTAGGAAACAGACTGAGAAAGCAGAGAAAAAGTGTCTCCTGCAACCCGTTCCCTTGGTGCTAGATGAACGAACGTCTCTCCACTTGCTCAGTTCTGAGAGATAAGTGTGTGTGAAAGCCGTCCTTCACCTAGCTTGTTGGGAACACAAAGTTTCTTTTCAGTTGCAAACTCCATTCCAAACATATATATGGGGAGGTACTAGATCAAACTCGGTTTTACAGTGAAAACTGCAGGAACTTCAAACCGGCACTTGGAAACAAACTGGGAAAGCAGAGAAACAGTGTTTCCTGCAACCCGTTCCCTTGGTGCTAGATGAACGAACGTCTCTCCACTTGCTCAGTTCTGAGAGATAATTGTGTGTGAAAGCCATCCTTCACCTATCTTGTTGGTAACACAAAGTTTCTTTTCAGTTGCAAACTCGATTCCATACATATATAAGGGGAGGTACAAGCTCCAACTCGGTTTTACAGTGAAAACTGCAGGAACTTCAAACCGGCACTAGGAAACAGACTGAGAAAGCAGAGAAAAAGTGTCTCCAGCAACTCGTTCCATTGGTGCTAGATGAACGAACGTCTCTCCACTTGCACAGTTCTGAGAGATAAGTGTGTGTGAAAGCCGTCCTTCACCTAGCTTGTTGGGAACACAAAGTTTCTTTTCAGTTGCAAACTCCATTCCATACATATACATGGGGAGGTACTAGATCAAACTCGGTTTTACAGTGAAAACTGCAGGAACTTCAAACCGGCACTAGGAAACAGAATAAGAAAGCAGAGAAAAAGAGTCTCCTGCAAGCCGTTCCCTTGGTGCTAGATGAACGAAAGTCTCTCCACTTGCTCAGTTCCGAGAGATAAGTTTGTGTGAAAGCCGTCCTTCACCTGGCTTGTTGGGAACACAAAGTTTCTTTTCAGTTGCAAATTACATTCCATACATATATATGGGGAGGTAGAATCTCCAAATCAGTTTTACAGTGAAAACTGCAGGAACTTCAAACCGGCACTAGGAAACAGACTGAGAAAGCAGAGAAAAAGTGTCTCCAGCAACCCGTTCCCTTGGTGCTAGATGAACGAACGGCTCTCCACTTGCTCAGTTCTGAGAGATAGGTGTGTGTGAAAGCCGTCATTCACCTAGCTTGTTGGGAACACAAAGTTTCTTTTCAGTTGCAAACTCCATTCCATACATATATATGGGGAGGTACTAGATCAAACTCGGTTTTACAGTGAAAACTGAGGGAACTTCAAACCGGCACTAGGAAACAGACAGAGAAAGCAGAGAAACAGTTTTTCCTGCAACCCGTTCCCTTGGTGCTAGATGAACGAACGTCTCTCTACTTGCGCAGTTCTGTGAGATAATTGTGTGTGAAAGCCGTCCTTCACCTAGCTTGTTGGGAACACAAAGATTCTTTTCAGTTGCAAACCCCATTTCATACATATATAAGGGGAGGTACTAGCTTCAACTCGGTTTTACAGTGAAAACTGCAGGAACTTCAAACCGGCACTAGGAAACAGACTGAGAAAGCAGAGAAAAAGAGTCTCCTGCAAGCCGTTCCCTTGGTGCTAGATGAACGAGCGTCTCTCCACTTGCTCAATTCCGAGAGATAAGTGTGTGTGAAAGCGGTCCATCACCTAGCTTGTTGGGAACACAAAGTTTCTTTTCAGTTGCAAACTCCATTCCATACATATATATGGGGAGGTAGAAGCTCCAACTCAGTTTTACAGTGAAAACTGCAGGAACTTCAAACCGCCACTAGGAAACAGACTGAGAAAGCAGAGAAAAAGTGTCTCCAGCAACCCGTTCCCTTGGTGCTAGATGAACGAACGTCTCTCCACTTGCTCAGTTCTGAGAGATAAGTGTGTGTGAAAGCCGTCCTTCACCTAGCTTGTTGGGAACACAAAGTTTCTTTTCAGTTGCAAACTCCATTCCATACATATATATGGGGAGGTACTAGATAAAACTCGCTTTTACAGTGAAAACTGCAGGAACTTCAAACCGGCACTAGGAAACAGACTGAGAAAGCAGAGAAAAACTGTCTCCTGCAACCCATTCCCTTGGTTCTAGATGAACGAACGTCTCTCCATTTGCTCAGTTCTGAGAGATAGGTGTGTGTGAAAGCCGTCCTTCACCTAGCTTGTTGGGAACACAAAGTTTCTTTTCAGTTGCAAACTCCATTCCATACATATATATGGGGAGGTACTAGCTCCAACTAGGTTTTATAGTGAAAACTGCAGGAACTTCAAACCGGGACTAGGAAACAGACTGAGAAAGCAGAGAAAAAGTGTCTCCTGCAACCCGTTCCCTTGGTGCTAGATGAACGATCGTCTCTCCACTTGCTCAGTTCTGAGAAATAAGTGTGTGTGAAAGCCGTCCTTCACCTAGCTTGTAGGGAACACAAAGTTTCTTTTCACTTGCAAACTCCATTCCATACATATATATGGGGAGGTAGAAGCTCCAACACTTTTTTGCAGAGAAAACTGAAGGAACTTCAACCCGGCACTTGGAAACAGACTGGGAAAGCAGAGAAACTGTGTTCCTGCAACCCGATCACTTGGTGCTAGATGAACGAACGTCTCTCCACTTGCTCAGTTCTGTGAGATAATTGTGTGTGAAAGCCGTCCTTCACCTAGCTTGTTGGGAACACAAAGTTTCTTTTCAGTTGCAAACCCCATTCCATACATATATAAGGGGAGGTACTAGCTCCAACTCGGTTTTACAGTGAAAACTGCAGGAACTTCAAACCGGCACTAGGAAACAGACTGAGAAAGCCGAGAAAAAGTGTCTCCTGCAACCCGTTCCCTTGGTGCTAGATGAACGAACGTCTCTCCACTTGCTCAGTTCTGAGAGATAAGTGTGTGTGAAAGCCGTCCTTCACCTAGTTTGTTGGGAACACAAAGTTTCTTTTCAGTTGCAAACTCCATTCCATACATATATATGGGGAGGTACTAGATCCAACTCGGTTTTACAGTGAAAACTGCAGGAACTTCAAACAGGCAATAGGAAACAGACTGAGAAAGCAGAGAGAAAGATTCTCCTGCAAGCCGTTAGCTTGGTGCTAGATGAACGAACGTCTCTCCACTTGCTCAGTTCCGAGAGATAAGTGTGTGTGAAAGCCGTCCTTCACCTAGCTTGTTGGGAACACAAAGTTTCTTTTCAGTTGCAAACTCCATTCCATACATATATATGGGGAGGTAGAAGCTCCAACTCAGTTTTACAGTGAAAACTGCAGGAACTTCAAACCGGCACTAGGAAACAGACTGAGAAAGCAGAGAAAAAGTGTCTCCAGCAACCCGTTCCCTTGGTGCTAGATAAACGAACGTCTCTCCACTTGCTCAGTTCTGAGAGATAAGTGTGTGTGAAAGCCGTCCTTCACCTAGCTTGTAGGGAACACAAAGTTTCTTTTCAGTTGCAAACTCCATTCCATACATATTTTTGGGTAGGTAGAAGCTCCAACTCGATTTTGCAGAGAAAACTGCAGGAACTTCAACCCGGCACTTGGAAACAGACTGGGAAAGCAGTGAAACAGTGTTTCCTGCAACCCGTTCCCTTGGTGCTAGATGAACGAACGTCTCTCCACTTGCTCAGTTCTGAGAGATAATTGTGTGTGAAAGCCGTCCTTCACCTAGCTTGTTGGGAACACAAAGTTTCTTTTCAGTTGCAAGCTCCATTCCATACATATATATGGGGAGGTACTAGCTCCAACTCGGTTTTACAGTGAAAACTGCAGGAACTTCAAACCGGCACTAGGAAACAGACTGAGAAAGCAGAGAAAAAGTGTCTCCTGCAACCCGTTCCCTTGGTGCTAGATGAACGAACGTCTCTCCACTTGCTCACTTCTGAGAGAAAAGTGTGTGTGAAAGCCGTCCTTCACTTAGCTTGTTGGGAACACAATGTTCTTTTCAGTTGCAAACTCCATTCCATACATATATATGGGGAGGTACTAGCTCAAACTCGGTTTGACAGTGAAAACTGCAGGAACTTCAAACCGGCACTAGGAAACAGACTGAGAAAGCAGAGAAAAAGTGTCTCCTGCAACCCGTTCCCTTGGTGCTAGATGAACGATCGTCTCTCCACTTGCTCTGTTCTGAGAGATAAGTGTGTGTGAAAGCCTTCCTTCACCTAGCTTGTAGGGAACACAAAGTTTCTTTTCAGTTGCAAATTACATTCCATACATATATATGGGGAGGTAGAATCTCCAAATCAGTTTTACAGTGAAAACTGCAGGAACTTCAAACCGGCACTAGGAAACAGACTGAGAAAGCAGAGAAAAAGTGTCTCCAGCAACCCGTTCCCTTGGTGCTAGATGAACGAACGTCTCTCCACTTGCTCAGTTCTGAGAGATAGGTGTGTGTGAAAGCCGTCCTTCACCTAGCTTGTTGGGAACACAAAGTTTCTTTTCAGTTGCAAACTCCATTCCATACTTATATATGGGGAGGTACTAGATCAAACTCGGTTTTACAGTGAAAACTGCAGGAACTTCAAACCGGCACTAGGAAACAGACAGAGAAAGCAGAGAAACAGTTTTTCCTGCAACCCGTTCCCTTGGTGCTAGATGAACGAACGTCTCTCTACTTGCGAAGTTCTGTGAGATAATTGTGTGTGAAAGCCGTCCTTCACCTAGCTTGTTGGGAACACAAAGATTCTTTTCAGTTGCAAACCCCATTTCATACATATATAAGGGGAGGTACTAGCTTCAACTCGGTTTTACAGTGAAAACTGCAGGAACTTCAAACCGGCACTAGGAAACAGACTGAGAAAGCAGAGAAAAAGAGTCTCCTGCAAGCCGTTCCCTTGGTGCTAGATGAACGAACGTCTCTCCACTTGCTCAATTCCGAGAGATAAGTGTGTGTGAAAGCGGTCCATCACCTAGCTTGTTGGGAACACAAAGTTTCTTTTCAGTTGCAAACTCCATTCCATACATATATATGGGGAGGTAGAAGCTCCAACTCAGTTTTACAGTGAAAACTGCAGGAACGTCAAACCGGCACTAGGAAACAGACTGAGAAAGCAGAGAAAAAGTGTCTCCTGCAACCCGTTCCCTTGGTGCTAGATGAACGATCGTCTCTCCACTTGCTCAGTTCTGAGAGATAAGTGTGTGTGAAAGCCGTCCTTCACCTAGCTTGTAGGGAACACAAAGTTTCTTTTCACTTGCAAACTCCATTCCATACATATATATGGGGAGGTAGAAGCTCCAACACTTTTTTGCAGAGAAAACTGCAGGAACTTCAACCCGGCACTTGGAAACAGACTGGGAAAGCAGAGAAACTGTGTTCCTGCAACCCGATCACTTGGTGCTAGATGAACGAACGTCTCTCCACTTGCTCAGTTCTGTGAGATAATTGTGTGTGAAAGCCCTCCTACACCTAGCTTGTTGGGAACACAAAGTTTCTTTTCAGTTGCAAACCCCATTCCATACATATATAAGGGGAGGTACTAGCTCCAACTCGGTTTTACAGTGAAAACTGCAGGAACTTCAACCCGGCACTTGGAAACAGACTGGGAAAGCAGTGAAACAGTGTTTCCTGCAACCCGTTCCCTTGGTGCTAGATGAACGAACGTCTCTCCACTTGCTCAGTTCTGAGAGATAATTGTGTGTGAAAGCCGTCCTTCACCTAGCTTGTTGGGAACACAAAGTTTCTTTTCAGTTGCAAGCTCCATTCCATACATATATATGGGGAGGTACTAGCTCCAACTCGGTTTTACAGTGAAAACTGCAGGAACTTCAAACCGGCACTAGGAAACAGACTGAGAAAGCAGAGAAAATGTGTCTCCTGCAACCCGTTCCCTTGGTGCTAGATGAACGAACGTCTCTCCACTTGCTCACTTCTGAGAGATAAGTGTGTGTGAAAGCCGTCCTTCACTGAGCTTGTTGGGAACACAAAGTTCTTTTCAGTTGCAAACTCCATTCCATACATATATATGGGGAGGTACTAGCTCAAACTCGGTTTGACAGTGAAAACTGCAGGAACTTCAAACCGGCACTAGGAAACAGACTGAGAAAGCAGAGAAAAAGTGTCTCCTGCAACCCGTTCCCTTGGTGCTAGATGAACGATCGTCTCTCCACTTGCTCTGTTCTGAGAGATAAGTGTGTGTGAAAGCCTTCCTTCACCTAGCTTGTAGGGAACACAAAGTTTCTTTTCTGTTGCAAACTCCATTCCATACATATATATGGGGAGGTAGAAGCTCCAACTCGGTTTTGCAGAGAAAACTGCAGGAACTTCAACCCGGCACTTGGAAACAGACTGAGAAAGCAGAGAAAAAGTGTCTCCTGCAACCCGTTCCCTTGGTGCTAGATGAACGAACGTCTCTCCACTTGCTCAGTTCTGAGAGATAAGTGTGTGTGAAAGCCGTCCTTCACCTAGCTTGTTGGGAACACAAAGTTTCTTTTCAGTTGCAAACTCCATTCCATACATATATATGGGGAGGTACTAGATCAAACTCGGTTTTACAGTGAAAACTGCAGGAACTTCAAACCGGCACTAGGAAACAGACTGAGAAAGCAGAGAAAAAGAGTCTCCTGTAAGCCGTTCCCTTGGTGCTAGAGGAACGAACCTTTCTCCACTTGCTCAGTTCCGAGAGATAAGTGTGTGTGAAAGCCGTCCTTCACCTAGCTTGTAGGGAACACAAAGTTTCTTTTCAGTTGCAAACTCCATCCCATACATATATATGGGGAGGTAGAAGCTCCAACTCGGTTTTGCAGAGAAAACTGCAGGAACTTCAACCCGGCACTTGGAAACAGACTGGGAAAGCAGAGAAAAAGTGTCTCCAGCAACCCGTTCCCTTGGTGCTAGATGAACCAACTTCTCTCCACTTGCTCAGTTCTGAGAGATAGGTGTGTGTGAAAGCCGTCCTTCACATAGCTTGTTGGGAACACAAAGTTTCTTTTCAGTTGCAAACTCCATTCCATACATATATATGGGGAGGTACTAGCTCCAACTCGGTTTTACAGTGAAAACTGCAGGAACTTCAAACCGGCACTAGGAAACAGACTGCGAAAGCAGAGAAAATGTGTGTCCTGCAACCCGTTTCCTTGGTGCTAGATGAACGAACGTCTCTCCACTTGCTCAGTTCTGAGAGATAAGTGTGTGTGAAAGCCGTCCTTCACCTAGCTTGTTGGGAACACAAAGTTTCTTTTCAGTTGCATACTCCATTCCATACATATATATGGGGAGGTACTAACTCCAACTCGGTTTTACAGTGAAAACTGCAGGAACTTCAAACCGGCACTAGGAAACAGACTGAGAAAGCAGAGAAAAAGTGTCTCCTGCAACCCGTTCCCTTGGTGCTAGATGAACAAACGTCTCTCCACTTGCTCAGTTCTGAGAGATAAGTGTGTGTGAATGCCGTCCTTCACCTAGATTGTTGGGAACACAAAGTTTCTTTTCAGTTGCAAACTCCGATCCATACATATATATGGGGAGGTACTAGCTCCAACTCGGTTTTACAGTGAAAACTGCAGGAACTTCAAACCGGCACTAGGAAACAGACTGAGAAGCAGAGAAAAAGTGTCTCCTGCAACCGGTTCCCTTGGTGCTAGATGAATGAACGTCTCTCCACTTGCTAAGTTCTGAGAGATGATTGTGTGTGAAAGCCGTCCTTCACCTAGCTTGTTGGGAACACAAAGTTTCTTTTAAGTTGCAAATTCCATTCCATACATATATATGGGGTGTTACTAGCTCCAACTCGATTTTACAGTGAAAACTGCAGGAACTTCAAACCGGCACTAGGAAACAGACTGAGAAAGCAGAGAAAATGTATGTCCTGCAACCCGTTCCCTTGGTGCTAGATGAACGAACGTCTCGCCACTTGCTCAGTTCTGAGAGATTAGTGTGCGTGAAAGCCGTCCTTCACCTAGCTTGTTGGGAACACAAAGTTTCTTTTCTGTTGCAAACTACATTCCATACATATATATGGGGAGGTACAAGCTCCAACTCGGTTTTACAGTGAAAACTGCAGGAACATCAAACCGGCACTAGGAAACAGACTGAGAAAGCAGAGAAAAAGTGTCTCCTGCAACCCGTTCCATTGGTGCTAGATGAACGAACGTATATTCACTTGCTCAGTTCTGAGAGATATGTGTGTGTGAAAGCCGTCCTTCACCTAGCTTGTTGGGAACACAAAGTTTCTTTTCAGTTGCAAACTACATTCCATACATATATATGGGGAGGTACAAGCTCCAACTCGGTTTTACAGTGAAAACTGCAGGAACTTCAAACCGGCACTACGAAACAGACTGAGAAAGCAGAGAAAAAGTGTCACCTGCAAACCGTTCCCTTGGTGCTAGATGAACGAACGTCTCTCCACTTGCTCAGTTCTGAGAGATAAGTGTGTGTGAAAGCCGTCCTTCACCTAGCTTGTTGGGAACACAAAGTTTCTTTTCAGTTGCAAACTCCATTCCATACATATATATGGGGAGTTACTAGCTCCAACTCGGTTTTACAGTGAAAACTGCAGGAACTTCATACCGGCACTAGGAAACAGACTGAGAAAGCAGAGAAAAAGTGTCTCCTGCAACCCGTTCCCTTGGTGCTAGATGAACGAACGTCTCTCCACTTGCTCAGTTCTGAGAGATAATTGTGTGTGAAAGCCGTCCTTAAACTAGCTTGTTGGGAACACAAAGTTTCTTTTCAGTTGCAAACTCCATTCCATACATATATATGGGAAGGGAGAAGCTCCAACTCGGATTTACAGTGAAAACTGCAGGAACTTCAAACCGGCACTAGGAAACAGACTGAGAAAGCAGAGAAAAAGTGTCTCCTGCAACCCGTTCCCTTGGTGCTAGATGAACGAACGTCTCTCCACTTGCTCAGTTCTGAGAGATAAGTGTGTGTGAAAGCCGTCCTTCACCTAGCTTGTTGGGAACACAAAGTTTCTTTTCAGTTGCAAACTTCATTCCATACTTATATATGGGGAGGTACTAGCTCCAACTCGGTTTGACAGTGAAAACTGCAGGAATTTCAAACCGGCACTAGGAAACAGACTGAGAAGTAGAGAAAAAGTGTCTCCTGCAACCGGTTCCCTTGGTGCTAGATGAATGAACGTCTCTCCACTTGCTAAGATCTGAGAGATGATTGTGTGTGAAAACCGTCCTTCACCTAGCTTGTTGGGAACACAAATTTCTTTTAAGTTGCAAACTCCATTCCATACATATATATGGGGTGTTACTAGCTCCAACTCGGTTTTACAGTGAAAACTGCAGGAACATCAAACCGGCACTAGGAAATAGACTGAGAAAGCAGAGAAAAAGTGTCTCCTGCAACCCGTTCCATTGGTGCTAGATGAACGAACGTATCTCCACTTGCTCAGTTCTGAGAGATAAGTGTGTGTGAATGCCGTCCTTCACCTAGATTGTTGGAAACACAAAGTTTCTTTTCAGTTGCAAACTCCGATCCATACATATATAAGGGGAGGTACTAGCTCCAACTCGGTTTGACAGTGAAAACTGCAGGAACTTCAAACCGGCACTAGGAAACAGACTGAGAACCAGAGAAAAAGTGTCTCCTGCAACCGGTTCCCTTGGTGCTAGATGAATGAACGTCTCTCCACTTGCTAAGTTCTGAGAGATGATTGTGTGTGAAAGCCGTCCTTCACATAGCTTGTTGGGAACACAAAGTTTCTTTTAAGTTGCAAACTCCATTCCATACATATATATGGGGTGTTACTAGCTCCAACTCGATTTTACAGTGAAAACTGCAGGAACTTCAAACCGGCACTAGGAAACAGAGTGAGAAAGCAGAGAAAAAGTGTCTCCTGCAACCCGTTCCATTGGTGCTAGATGAACGAACGTATATCCACTTGCTCAGTTCTGAGAGTTATGTGTGTGTGAAAGGCGTCCTTCACCTAGCTTGTTGGGAACACAAAGTTTCTTTTCAGTTGCAAACTACATTCCATACATATATATGGGGAGGTACAAGCTCCAACTCGGTTTTACAGTGAAAACTGCAGGAACTTCAAACCGGCACTAGGAAACAGACTGAGAAAGCAGAGAAAAAGTGTCTCCTGCAAACCGTTCCCTTGGTGCTAGATGAACGAACGTCTCTCCACTTGCTCAGTTCTGAGAGATAAGTGTGTGTGAAAGCCGTCCTTCACCTAGCTTGTTGGGAACACAAAGTTTCTTTTCAGTTGCAAACTCCATTCCATACATATATATGGGGAGTTACTAGCTCCAACTCGGTATTACAGTGTAAACTGCAGGAACTTCAAACCGGCACTAGGAAACAGACTGAGAAAGCCGAGAAAAAGTGTCTCCTGCAACCCGTTCCCTTGGTGCTAGATGAACGAACGTCTCTCCACTTGCTCAGTTCTGAGAGATATGTGTGTGTGAAAGCCGTCCTTCAACTAGCTTGTTGGGAACACAAATTTTCTTTTCAGTTGCAAACTCCATTCCATACATATATATGGGAAGGGAGAAGCTCCAACTCGGTTTTACAGTGAAAACTGCAGGAACTTCAAACCGGCACTAGGAAACAGTCTGAGAAAGCAGAGAAAAAGTGTCCCCTGCAACCCGTTCCCTTGGTGCTAGATGAATGAACATCTCTCCACTTGCTCAGTTCTGAGAGATAAGTGTGTGTGAAAGCCGCCTTCACCTAGCTTGTTGGGAACACAAAGTTTCTTTTCAGTTGCAAACTCCATTCCATACTTATATATGGGGAGGTACTAGCTCCAACTCGGTTTGACAGTGAAAACTGCAGGAATTTCAAACCGGCACTAGGAAATAGACTGAGAAGCAGAGAAAAAGTGTCTCCAGCAACCGGTTCCCTTGGTGCTAGATGAATGAACGTCTCTCCACTTGCTAAGTTCTGAGAGATAAGTGTGTGTGAAAGCCGTCCTTCACCTAGCTTGTTGGGAACACAAAGTTTCTTTTAAGTTGCAAACTCCATTCCATACATATATATGGGGTGTTACTAGCTCCAATTCGGTTTTACACTGAAAACTGCAGGAACATCAAACCGGCACTAGGAAACAGACTGAGAAAGCAGAGAAAAAGTGTCTCCTGCAACCCGTTCCATTGGTGCTAGATGAACGAACGTATCTCCACTTGATCTGTTCTGAGAGATAAGTGTGTGTGAAAGCCGTCCTTCACCTAGCTTGTTGGGAACACAAAGTTTCTTTTCAGTTGCAAACTCCATTCCATACATATATATGGGGAGTTACTAGCTCCAACTCGGTTTTACAGTGAAAACTGCAGGAACTTCAAACCGGCACTAGGAAACACACTGAGAAAGCGGAGAAAAAGTGTCTCCTGCAACCCGTTCCCTTGGTGCTAGATGAACGAACGTCTCTCCACTTGCTCAGTTCTGAGAGATAAGTGTGTGTGAAAGCCGTCCTTCACCTAGCTTGTTGGGAACACAAAGTTTCTTTTCAGTTGCAAACTCCATTCCATACTTATATATGGGGAGGTACTAGCTCCAACTCGGTTTTACAGTGAAAACTGCAGGAACTTCATACCGGCACTAGGAAACAGACTGAGAAAGCCGAGAAAAAGTGTCTCCTGCAACCTGTTCCCTTGGTGCTAGATGAACGAACGTCTCTCCACTTGCTCAGTTCTGAGAGATAATTGTGTGTGAAAGCCGTCCTTAAACTAGCTTGTTGGGAACACAAAGTTACTTTTCAGTTGCAAACTCCATTCCATACATATATATGGGAAGGGAGAAGCTCCAACTCGGATTTACAGTGAAAACTGCAGGAACTTCAAACCGGCACTAGGAAACAGACTGAGAAAGCAGAGAAAAAGTGTCTCCTGCAACCCGTTCCCTTGGTGCTAGATGAACGAACGTCTCTCCACTTGCTCAGTTCTGAGAGATATGTGTGTGTGAAAGCCGTCCTTCACCTAGCTTGTTGGGAACACAAAGTTTCTTTTCTGTTGCAAACTTCATTCCATACTTATATATGGGGAGGTACTAGCTCCAACTCGGTTTGACAGTGAAAACTGCAGGAATTTCAAACCGGCACTAGGAAACAGACTGAGAAGTAGAGAAAAAGTGTCTCCTGCAACCGGTTCCCTTGGTGCTAGATGAATGAACGTCTCTCCACTTGCTAAGATCTGAGAGATGATTGTGTGTGAAAACCGTCCTTCACCTAGCTTGTTGGGAACACAAATTTCTTTTAAGTTGCAAACTCCATTCCATACATATATATGGGGTGTTACTAGCTCCAACTCGGTTTTACAGTGAAAACTGCAGGAACATCAAACCGGCACTAGGAAACAGACTGAGAAAGCAGAGAAAAAGTGTCTCCTGCAACCCGTTCCATTGGTGCTAGATGAACGAACGTATCTCCACTTGCTCAGTTCTGAGAGATAAGTGTGTGTGAATGCCGTCCTTCACCTAGATTGTTGGAAACACAAAGTTTCTTTTCAGTTGCAAACTCCGATCCATACATATATAAGGGGAGGTACTAGCTCCAACTCGGTTTGACAGTGAAAACTGCAGGAACTTCAAACCGGCACTAGGAAACAGACTGAGAACCAGAGAAAAAGTGTCTCCTGCAACCGGTTCCCTTGGTGCTAGATGAATGAACGTCTCTCCACTTGCTAAGTTCTGAGAGATGATTGTGTGTGAAAGCCGTCCTTCACATAGCTTGTTGGGAACACAAAGTTTCTTTTAAGTTGCAAACTCCATTCCATACATATATATGGGGTGTTACTAGCTCCAACTCGATTTTACAGTGAAAACTGCAGGAACTTCAAACCGGCACTAGGAAACAGAGTGAGAAAGCAGAGAAAAAGTGTCTCCTGCAACCCGTTCCATTGGTGCTAGATGAACGAACGTATATCCACTTGCTCAGTTCTGAGAGTTATGTGTGTGTGAAAGGCGTCCTTCACCTAGCTTGTTGGGAACACAAAGTTTCTTTTCAGTTGCAAACTACATTCCATACATATATATGGGGAGGTACAAGCTCCAACTCGGTTTTACAGTGAAAACTGCAGGAACTTCAAACCGGCACTAGGAAACAGACTGAGAAAGCAGAGAAAAAGTGTCTCCTGCAAACCGTTCCCTTGGTGCTAGATGAACGAACGTCTCTCCACTTGCTCAGTTCTGAGAGATAAGTGTGTGTGAAAGCCGTCCTTCACCTAGCTTGTTGGGAACACAAAGTTTCTTTTCAGTTGCAAACTCCATTCCATACATATATATGGGGAGTTACTAGCTCCAACTCGGTATTACAGTGTAAACTGCAGGAACTTCAAACCGGCACTAGGAAACAGACTGAGAAAGCCGAGAAAAAGTGTCTCCTGCAACCCGTTCCCTTGGTGCTAGATGAACGAACGTCTCTCCACTTGCTCAGTTCTGAGAGATATGTGTGTGTGAAAGCCGTCCTTCAACTAGCTTGTTGGGAACACAAATTTTCTTTTCAGTTGCAAACTCCATTCCATACATATATATGGGAAGGGAGAAGCTCCAACTCGGTTTTACAGTGAAAACTGCAGGAACTTCAAACCGGCACTAGGAAACAGTCTGAGAAAGCAGAGAAAAAGTGTCCCCTGCAACCCGTTCCCTTGGTGCTAGATGAATGAACATCTCTCCACTTGCTCAGTTCTGAGAGATAAGTGTGTGTGAAAGCCGCCTTCACCTAGCTTGTTGGGAACACAAAGTTTCTTTTCAGTTGCAAACTCCATTCCATACTTATATATGGGGAGGTACTAGCTCCAAATCGGTTTGACAGTGAAAACTGCAGGAATTTCAAACCGGCACTAGGAAATAGACTGAGAAGCAGAGAAAAAGTGTCTCCAGCAACCGGTTCCCTTGGTGCTAGATGAATGAACGTCTCTCCACTTGCTAAGTTCTGAGAGATAAGTGTGTGTGAAAGCCGTCCTTCACCTAGCTTGTTGGGAACACAAAGTTTCTTTTAAGTTGCAAACTCCATTCCATACATATATATGGGGTGTTACTAGCTCCAATTCGGTTTTACACTGAAAACTGCAGGAACATCAAACCGGCACTAGGAAACAGACTGAGAAAGCAGAGAAAAAGTGTCTCCTGCAACCCGTTCCATTGGTGCTAGATGAACGAACGTATCTCCACTTGATCTGTTCTGAGAGATAAGTGTGTGTGAAAGCCGTCCTTCACCTAGCTTGTTGGGAACACAAAGTTTCTTTTCAGTTGCAAACTCCATTCCATACATATATATGGGGAGTTACTAGCTCCAACTCGGTTTTACAGTGAAAACTGCAGGAACTTCAAACCGGCACTAGGAAACACACTGAGAAAGCGGAGAAAAAGTGTCTCCTGCAACCCGTTCCCTTGGTGCTAGATGAACGAACGTCTCTCCACTTGCTCAGTTCTGAGAGATAAGTGTGTGTGAAAGCCGTCCTTCACCTAGCTTGTTGGGAACACAAAGTTTCTTTTCAGTTGCAAACTCCATTCCATACTTATATATGGGGAGGTACTAGCTCCAACTCGGTTTTACAGTGAAAACTGCAGGAACTTCATACCGGCACTAGGAAACAGACTGAGAAAGCCGAGAAAAAGTGTCTCCTGCAACCCGTTCCCTTGGTGCTAGATGAACGAACGTCTCTCCACTTGCTCAGTTCTGAGAGATAATTGTGTGTGAAAGCCGTCCTTAAACTAGCTTGTTGGGAACACAAAGTTTCTTTTCAGTTGCAAACTCCATTCCATACATATATATGGGAAGGGAGAAGCTCCAACTCGGATTTACAGTGAAAACTGCAGGAACTTCAAACCGGCACTAGGAAACAGACTGAGAAAGCAGAGAAAAAGTGTCTCCTGCAACCCGTTCCCTTGGTGCTAGATGAACGAACGTCTCTCCACTTGCTCAGTTCTGAGAGATAAGTGTGTGTGAAAGCCGTCCTTCACCTAGCTTGTTGGGAACACAAAGTTTCTTTTCAGTTGCAAACTTCATTCCATACTTATATATGGGGAGGTACTAGCTCCAACTCGGTTTGACAGTGAAAACTGCAGGAATTTCAAACCGGCACTAGGAAACAGACTGAGAAGTAGAGAATAAGTGTCTCCTGCAACCGGTTCCCTTGGTGCTAGATGAATGAACGTCTCTCCACTTGCTAAGATCTGAGAGATGATTGTGTGTGAAAACCGTCCTTCACCTAGCTTGTTGGGAACACAAATTTCTTTTAAGTTGCAAACTCCATTCCATACATATATATGGGTTGTTACTAGCTCCAACTCGGTTTTACAGTGAAAACTGCAGGAACATCAAACCGGCACTAGGAAACAGACTGAGAAAGCAGAGAAAAAGTGTCTCCTGCAACCCGTTCCATTGGTGCTAGATGAACGAACGTATCTCCACTTGCTCAGTTCTGAGAGATAAGTGTGTGTGAATGCCGTCCTTCACCTAGATTGTTGGAAACACAAAGTTTCTTTTCAGTTGCAAACTCCGATCCATACATATATAAGGGGAGGTACTAGCTCCAACTCGGTTTGACAGTGAAAACTGCAGGAACTTCAAACCGGCACTAGGAAACAGACTGAGAAAGCAGAGAAAAAGTGTCTCCTGCAACCGGTTCCCTTGGTGCTAGATGAATGAACGTCTCTCCACTTGCTAAGTTCTGAGAGATGATTGTGTGTGAAAGCCGTCCTTCACATAGCTTGTTGGGAACACAAAGTTTCTTTTAAGTTGCAAACTCCATTCCATACATATATATGGGGTGTTACTAGCTCCAACTCGATTTTACAGTGAAAACTACAGGAACTTCAAACCGGCACTAGGAAACAGAGTGAGAAAGCAGAGAAAAAGTGTCTCCTGCAACCCGTTCCATTGGTGCTAGATGAACGAACGTATATCCACTTGCTCAGTTCTGAGAGTTATGTGTGTGTGAAAGCCGTCCTTCACCTAGCTTGTTGGGAACACAAAGTTTCTTTTCAGTTGCAAACTACATTCCATACATATATATGGGGAGGTACAAACTCCAACTCGGTTTTACAGTGAAAACTGCAGGAACTTCAAACCGGCACTAGGAAACAGACTGAGAAAGCAGAGAAAAAGTGTCTCCTGCAAACCGTTCCCTTGGTGCTAGATGAACGAACGTCTCTCCACTTGCTCAGTTCTGAGAGATAAGTGTGTGTGAAAGCCGTCCTTCACCTAGCTTGTTGGGAACACAAAGTTTCTTTTCAGTTGCAAACTCCATTCCATACATATATATGGGGAGTTACTAGCTCCAACTCGGTATTACAGTGTAAACTGCAGGAACTTCAAAACGGCACTAGGAAACAGACTGAGAAAGCCGAGAAAAAGTGTCTCCTGCAACCCGTTCCCTTGGTGCTAGATGAACGAACGTCTCTCCACTTGCTCAGTTCTGAGAGATATGTGTGTGTGAAAGCCGTCCTTCAACTAGCTTGTTGGGAACACAAATTTTCTTTTCAGTTGCAAACTCCATTCCATACATATATATGGGAAGGGAGAAGCTCCAACTCGGTTTTACAGTGAAAACTGCAGGAACTTCAAACCGGCACTAGGAAACAGTCTGAGAAAGCAGAGAAAAAGTGTCCCCTGCAACCCGTTCCCTTGGTGCTAGATGAACGAACGTCTCTCCACTTGCTCAGTTCTGAGAGATAAGTGTGTGTGAAAGCCGCCTTCACCTAGCTTGTTGGGAACACAAAGTTTCTTTTCAGTTGCAAACTCCATTCCATACTTATATATGGGGAGGTACTAGCTCCAACTCGGTTTGACAGTGAAAACTGCAGGAATTTCAAACCGGCACTAGGAAATAGACTGAGAAGCAGAGAAAAAGTGTCTCCTGCAACCGGTTCCCTTGGTGCTAGATGAATGAGCGTCTCTCCACTTGCTAAGTTCTGAGAGATAAGTGTGTGTGAAAGCCGTCCTTCACCTAGCTTGTTGGGAACACAAAGTTTCTTTTAAGTTGCAAACTCCATTCCATACATATATATGGGGTGTTACTAGCTCCAACTCGGTTTTACACTGAAAACTGCAGGAACATCAAACCGGCACTAGGAAACAGACTGAGAAAGCAGAGAAAAAGTGTCTCCTGCAACCCGTTCCATTGGTGCTAGATGAACGAACGTATCTCCACTTGCTCTGTTCTGAGAGATAAGTGTGTGTGAAAGCCGTCCTTCACCTAGCTTGTTGGGAACACAAGTTTCTTTTCAGTTGCTAACTCCATTCCATACATATATATGGGGAGTTACTAGCTCCAACTCGGTTTTACAGTGAAAACTGCAGGAACTTCAAACCGGCACTAGGAAACACACTGAGAAAGCGGAGAAAAAGTGTCTCCTGCAACCCGTTCCCTTGGTGCTAGATGAACGAACGTCTCTCCACTTGCTCAGTTCTGAGAGATAAGTGTGTGTGAAAGCCGTCCTTCACCTAGCTTGTTGGGAACACAAAGTTTCTTTTCAGTTGCAAACTCCATTCCATACTTATATATGGGGAGGTACTAGCTCCAACTCGGTTTGACAGTGAAAACTGCAGGAACTTCAAACCGGCACTAGGAAACAGACTGAGAACCAGAGAAAAAGTGTCTCCTGCAACCGGTTCCCTTGGTGCTAGATGAATGAACGTCTCTCCACTTGCTAAGTTCTGAGAGATGATTGTGTGTGAAAGCCGTCCTTCACATAGCTTGTTGGGAACACAAAGTTTCTTTTCAGTTGCAAACTACATTCCATACATATATATGGGTAGGTACAAGCTCCAACTCGGTTTTACAGTGAAAACTGCAGGAACTTCAAACAGGCACTAGGAAACAGACTGAGAAAGCAGAGAAAAAGTGTCTCCTGCAAACCGTTCCCTTGAAGCTAGATGAACGAACGTCTCTCCACTTGCTCAGTTCTGAGAGATAAGTGTGTGTGAAAGCCGTCCTTCACCTAGCTTGTTGGGAACACAAAGTTTCTTTTCAGTTGCAAACTCCATTCCATACATATATATGGGTAGTTACTAGCTCCAACTCGGTATTACAGTGAAAACTGCTGGAACTTCAAACCGGCACTAGGAAACAGACTGAGAAAGCCGAGAAAATGTGTCTCCTGCAACCCGTTCCCTTGGTGCTAGATGAACGAACGTCTCTCCACTTGCTCAGTTCTGAGAGATAAGTGTGTGTGAAAGCCGTCCTTCACCTAGCTTGTTGGGAACACAAAGTTTCTTTTCAGTTGCAAACCCCATTCCATACATATATATGGGGAGGTACTAGCTCCAACTCGTTTTTACAGTGAAAACTGCAGGAACTTCAAACCGGCACTAGGAAACAGACTGAGAAAGCAGAGAAAAAGTGTCTCCTGCAACCCGTTCCATTGGTGCTAGATGAACGAACGTCTCTCCACTTGCTCAGTTCTGAGAGATAAGTGTGTGTGAAAGCCGACCTTCACCTAGCTTGTTGGGAACACAAAGTTTCTTTTCAGTTGCAAACTTCATTCCATACTTATATATGGGGAGGTACTAGCTCCAACTCGGTTTGACAGTGAAAACTTCAGGAATTTCAAACCGGCACTAGGAAACAGACTGAGAAGCAGAGAAAAAGTGTCTCCTGCAACCGGTTCCCTTGGTGCTAGATGAATGAACGTCTCTCCACTTGCTAAGATCTGAGAGATGATTGTGTGTGAAAGCCGTCCTTCGCCTAGCTTGTTGGGAACACAAATTTCTTTTAAGTTGCAAACTCCATTCCATACATATATATGGGGTGTTACTAGCTCCAACTCGGTTTTACAGTGAAAACTGCAGGAACATCAAACCGGCACTAGGAAACAGACTGAGAAAGCAGAGAAAAAGTGTCTCCTGCAACCCGTTCCATTGGTGCTAGATGAACGAAGGTATCTCCACTTGCTCAGTTCTGAGAGATAAGTGTGTGTGAATGCCGTCCTTCACCTAGATTGTTGGGAACACAAAGTTTCTTTTCAGTTGCAAACTCCGATCCATACATATATAAGGGGAGGTACTAGCTCCAACTCGGTTTGACAGTGAAAACTGCAGGAACTTCAAACCGGCACTAGGAAACAGACTGAGAACCAGAGAAAAAGTGTCTCCTGCAACCGGTTCCCTTGGTGCTAGATGAATGAGCGTCTCTCCACTTGCTAAGTTCTGAGAGATGATTGTGTGTGAAAGCCGTCCTTCACATAGCTTGTTGGGAACACAAAGTTTCTTTTAAGTTGCAAACTCCATTCCATACATATATATGGGGTGTTACTAACTCCAACTCGATTTTACAGTGAAAACTGCAGGAACTTCAAACCGGCACTAGGAAACAGACTGAGAAAGCAGAGAAAAAATATCTCCTGCAAACCGTTCCATTGGTGCTAGATGAACGAACGTATATCCACTTGCTCAGTTCTGAGAGTTATGTGTGTGTGAAAGCCGTCCTTCACCTAGCTTGTTGGGAACACAAAGTTTCTTTTCAGTTGCAAACTCCATTCCATACATATATATGGGGAGGTACAAGCTCCAACTCGGTTTTACAGTGAAAACTGCAGGAACTTCAAACCGGCACTAGGAAACAGACTGAGAAAGCAGAGAAAAAGTGTCTCCTGCAAACCGTTCCCTTGGTGCTAGATGAACGAACGTCTCTCCACTTGCTCAGTTCTGAGAGATAAGTGTGTGTGAAAGCCGTCCTTCACCTAGCTTGTTGGGAACACAAAGTTTCTTTTCAGTTGCAAACTCCATTCCATACATATATATGGGGAGTTACTAGCTCCAACTCGGTATTACAGTGTAAACTGCAGGAACTTCAAACCGGCACTAGGAAACAGACTGAGAAAGCCGAGAAAAAGTGTCTCCTGCAACCCGTTCCCTTGGTGCTAGATGAACGAACGTCTCTCCACTTGCTCAGTTCTGAGAGATATGTGTGTGTGAAAGCCGTCCTTCAACTAGCTTGTTGGGAACACAAATTTTCTTTTCAGTTGCAAACTCCATTCCATACATATATATGGGAAGGGAGAAGCTCCAACTCGGTTTTACAGTGAAAAATGCAGGAACTTCAAACCGGCACTAGGAAACAGTCTGAGAAAGCAGAGAATAAGTGTCCCATGCAACCCGTTCCCTTGGTGCTAGATGAACGAACGTCTCTCCACTTGCTCAGTTCTGAGAGATAAGTGTGTGTGAAAGCCGTCCTTCACCTAGCTTGTTGGGAACACAAAGTTTCTTTTCAGTTGCAAACTCCATTCCATACTTATATATGGGGAGGTACTAGCTCCAACTCGGTTTGACAGTGAAAACTGCAGGAATTTCAAACCGGCACTAGGAAATAGACTGAGAAGCAGAGAAAAAGTGTCTCCTGCAACCGGTTCCCTTGGTGCTAGATGAATGAAAGTCTCTCCACTTGCTAAGTTCTGAGAGATGATTGTGTGTGAAAGCCGTCCTTCACCTAGCTTGTTGGGAACACAAAGTTTCTTTTAAGTTGCAAACTCCTTTCCATACATATATATGGGGTGTTACTAGCTCCAACTCGGTTTTACAGTGAAAACTGCAGGAACATCAAACCGGCACTAGGAAACAGACTGAGAAAGCAGAGAAAAAGTGTCTCCTGCAACCCGTTCCATTGGTGCTAGATGAACGAACGTATCTCCACTTGCTCTGTTCTGAGAGATAAGTGTGTATGAAAGCCATCCTTCACCTAGCTTGTTGGGAACACAAAGTTTCTTTTCAGTTGCAAACTCCATTCCATACATATATATGGGGAGTTACTAGCTCCAACTCGGTTTTACAGTGAAAACTGCAGGAAATTCAAACCGGCACTAGGAAACAGACTGAGAAAGCGGAGAAAAAGTGTCTCCTGCAACCCGTTCCCTTGGTTCTAGATGAACGAACGTCTCTCCACTTGCTCAGTTCTGAGAGATAAGTGTGTGTGAAAGCCGTCCTTCACCTAGCTTGTTGGGAACACAAAGTTTCTTTTCAGTTGCAAACTCCATTCCATACTTATATATGGGGAGTTACTAGTTCCAACTCGGTTTGACAGTGAAAACTGCAGGAACTTCAAACCGGCACTAGGAAACAGACTGAGAACCAGAGAAAAACTGTCTCCTGCAACCGGTTCCCTTGGTGCTAGATGAATGAACGTCTCTCCACTTGCTAAGTTCTGAGAGATGATTGTGTGTGAAAGCCGTCCTTCACATAGCTTGTTGGGAACACAAAGTATCTTTTAAGTTGCAAACTCCATTCCATACATATATATGGGGTGTTACTAGCTCCAACTCGATTTTACAGTGAAAACTGCAGGAACTTCAAACCAGCACTAGGAAACAGACTGAGAAAGCAGAGAAAAAGTGTCTCCTGCAACCCGTTCCCTTGGTGCTAGATGAACGAACGTCTCTCCACTTGCTCAGTTCTGAGAGATAAGTGTGTGTGAAAGCCGTCCTTCACCTAGCTTGTTGGGAACACAATGTTTCTTTTCAGTTGCAAACTCCATTCCATACTTACATATGGGGAGGTACTAGCTCCAACGTGGTTTGACAGTGAAAACTGCAGGAACTTCAAACCGGCACTAGGAAACAGACTGAGAAAGCAGAGAAAAAGTGTCTCCTGCAAACCGTTCAATTGGTGCTAGATGAACGAACGTCTCTCCACTTGCTCATTTCTGAGAGATAAGTGTGTGTGAATGCCGTCCTTCACCTAGATTGTTGGGAACACAAAGTTTCTTTTCAGTTGCAAACTCCGATCCATACATATATAAGGGGAGGTACTAGCTCCAACTCGGTTTGACAGTGAAAACTGCAGGAACTTCAAACCGGCACTAGGAAACAGACTGAGAACCAGAGAAAAAGTGTCTCCTGCAACCGGTTCCCTTGGTGCTAGATGAATGAACGTCTCTCCACTTGCTAAGTTCTGAGAGATGATTGTGTGTGAAAGCCGTCCTTCACATAGCTTGTTGGGAACACAAAGTTTCTTTTAAGTTGCAAACTCCATTCCATACATATATATGGGGTGTTACTAGCTCCAACTCGATTTTACAGTGAAAACTGCAGGAACTTCAAACCGGCACTAGGAAACAGACTGAGAAAGCAGAGAAAAAGTGTCTCCTGCAACCCGTTCCATTGGTGCTAGATGAACGAACGTATATCCACTTGCTCAGTTCTGAGAGTTATGTGTGTGTGAAAGCCGTCCTTCACCTAGCTTGTTGGGAACACAAAGTTTCTTTTCAGTTGCAAACTACATTCCATACATATATATGGGGAGGTACAAGCTCCAACTCGGTTTTACAGTGAAAACTGCAGGAACTTCAAACCGGCACTAGGAAACAGACTGAGAAAGCAGAGAAAAAGTGTCTCCTGCAAACCGTTCCCTTGGTGCTAGATGAACGAACGTCTCTCCACTTGCTCAGTTCTGAGAGATAAGTGTGTGTGAAAGCCGTCCTTCACCTAGCTTGTTGGGAACACAAAGTTTCTTTTCAGTTTCAAACTCCATTCCATGCATATATATGGGGAGTTACTAGCTCCAACTCGGTATTACAGTGTAAACTGCAGGAACTTCAAACCGGCACTAGGAAACAGACTGAGAAAGCCGAGAAAAAGTGTCTCCTGCAACCGGTTCCCTTGGTGCTAGATGAACGAACGTCTCTCCACTTGCTCAGTTCTGAGAGATATGTGTGTGTGAAAGCCGTCCTTCAACTAGCTTGTTGGGAACACAAATTTTCTTTTCAGTTGCAAACTCCATTCCATACATATATATGGGAAGGGAGAAGCTCCAACTCGGTTTTACAGTGAAAACTGCAGGAACTTCAAACCGGCACTAGGAAACAGACTGAGAAAGCGGAGAAAAAGTGTCTCCTGCAACCCGTTCCCTTGGTGCTAGATGAACGAACGTCTCTCCACTTGCTCAGTTCTGAGAGATAAGTGTGTGTGAAAGCCGTCCTTCACCTAGCTTGTTGGGAACACAAAGTTTCTTTTCAGTTGCAAACTCCATTCCATACTTATATATGGGGAGGTACTAGCTCCAACTCGGTTTGACAGTGAAAACTGCAGGAAGTTCAAACCGGCACTAGGAAACAGACTGAGAACCAGAGAAAAAGTGTCTCCTGCAACCGGTTCCCTTGGTGCTAGATGAATGAACGTCTCTCCACTTGCTAAGTTCTGAGAGATGATTGTGTGTGAAAGCCGTCCTTCACATAGCTTGTTGGGAACACAAAGTTTCTTTTAAGTTGCAAACTCCATTCCATACATATATATGGGGTGTTACTAGCTCCAACTCGATTTTACAGTGAAAACTGCAGGAACTTCAAACAGGCACTAGGAAACAGACTGAGAAAGCAGAGAAAAAGTATCTCCTGCAACCCGTTCCCTTGGTGCTAGATGAACGAACGTCTCGCCACTTGCTCAGTTCCGAGAGATTTGTGTGTGTGAAAGCCGTCCTTCACCTAGCTTGTTGGGAACACAAAGTTTCTTTTCAGTTGCAAACTCCATTCCATACATATATAAGGGGAGGTACTAGCTCCAACAAGGTTTTACAGTGAAAACTTAGGAACATCAAACCGGCACTAGGAAACAGACTGAGAAAGCTGAGAAAAAGTGTCTCCTGCAACCCGTTCCATTGGTGCTAGATGAACGAACGTATCTCCACTTGCTCAGTTCTGAGAGATATGTGTGTGTGAAAGCCGTCCTTCACTTAGCTTGTTGGGAACACAAAGTTTCTTTTCAGTTGCAAACTACATTCCATACATATATATGGGGAGGTACAAGCTCCAACTCGGTTTTACAGTGAAAACTGCAGGAACTTCAAACCGGCACTAGGAAACAGACTGAGAAAGCAGAGAAAAAGTGTCTCCTGCAAACCGTTCCCTTGGTGCTAGATGAACGAACGTGTCTCCACTTGCTCAGTTCTGAGAGATAAGTGTGTGTGAAAGCTGTCCTTCACCTAGCTTGTTGGGAACACAAAGTTTCTTTTAAGTTGCAAACTCCATTCCATACATATATATGGGGTGTTACTAGCTCCAACTCGGTTTTACAGTGAAAACTGCAGGAACATCAAACCGGAACTAGGAAACAGACTGAGAAAGCAGAGAAAAAGTGTCTCCTGCAACCCGTTCAATTGGTGCTAGATGAACGAACGTATCTCCACTTGCTCAGTTCTGAGAGATAAGTGTGTGTGAAAGCCGTCCTTCACCTAGCTTTTTGGGAACACAAAGTTTCTTTTCAGTTGCAAACTACATTCCATACATATATATGGGGAGGTACAAGCTCCAACTCGGTTTTACAGTGAAAACTGCAGGAACTTCAAACCGGCACTAGGAAACAGACTGAGAAAGCAGAGAAAAAGTGTCTCCTGCAAACCGTTCCCTTGGTGCTAGATGAACGAACGTCTCTCCACTTGCTCAGTTCTGAGAGATAAGTGTGTGTGAAAGCCGTCCTTCACCTAGCTTGTTGGGAACACAAAGTTTCTTTTCAGTTGCAAACTCCATTCCATACATATATATGGGGAGTTAGTAGCTCCAACTCGGTTTTACAGTGAAAACTGCAGGAACGTCAAACCGGCACTAGGAAACAGACTGAGAAAGCCGAGAAATAGTGTCTCCTGCAACCCGTTCCCTTGGTGCTAGATGAACGAACGTCTCTCCACTTGCTCAGTTCTGAGAGATATGTGTGTTTGAAAGCCGTACTTCAACTAGCTTGTTGGGAACACAAAGTTTCTTTTCAGTTGCAAACTCCATTCCATACTTATATATGGGAATGGAGAAGCTCCAACTCGGTTTTACAGTGAAAACTGCAGGAACATCAAACCGGCACTAGGAAACAGACTGAGAAAGCAGAGAATAAGTGTCCCCTGCAACCCGTTCCATTGGTGCTAGATGAACGAACGTATCTCCACTTGCTCAGTTCTGAGAGATATGTGTGTGTGAAAGCCGTCCTTCACCTATCTTGTTGGGAACACAAAGTTTCTTTTCAGTTGCAAACTACATTCCATACATATATATGGGGAGGTACAAGCTCCAACTCGGTTTTACAGTGAAAACTGCAGGAACTTCAAACCGGCACTAGGAAACATACTGAGAAAGCAGAGAAAAGTGTCTCCTGCAACCCGTTCCCTTGGTGCTAGATGAACGAACGTCTCTCCACTTGCTCAGTTCTGAGAGATAAGTGTGTGTGAAAGCCGTCCTTCACCTAGCTTGTTGGGAAAACAATGTTTCTTTTCAGTTGCAAACTCCATTCCATACATATATATGGGGAGGTACTAGCTCCAACACGATTTTACAGTGAAAACTTTGGAACATCAAACCGGCACTAGGAAACAGACTGAGAAAGCTGAGAAAAAGTGTCTCCTGCAACCCGTTCCACTGGTGCTAGATGAACGAACGTATCTCCACTTGCTCAGTTCTGAGAGATATTTGTGTGTGAAAGCCGTCCTTCACCTAGCTTGTTGGGAACACAAAGTTTCTTTTCAGTTGCAAACTACATTCCATACATATATATGGGGAGGTACAAGTTCCACCTCGGTTTTACAGTGAAAACTGCAGGAACTTCTAACCGGCACTAGGAAAAAGACTGAGAAAGCAGAGAAAAAGTGTCCCCTGCAACCCGTTCCCTTGGTGCTAGATGAACGAACGTGTCTCCACTTGCTCAGTTCTGAGAGATAAGTGTGTGTGAAAGCCGTCCTTCACCTAGCTTGTTGGGAACACAAAGTTTCTTTTAAGTTGCAAACTCCATTCCATACATATATATGGGGTGTTACTAGCTCCAACTCGGTTTTACAGTGAAAACTGCAGGAACATCAAACCGGCACTAGGAAACAGACTGAGAAAGCAGAGAAAAAGTGTCTCCTGCAACCCATTCCATTGGTGCTAGATGAACGAACGTATCTCCACTTGCTCAGTTCTGAGAGATAAGTGTGTGTGAAAGCCGTACTTCACCTAGCTTGTTGGGAACACAAAGTTTCTTTTCAATTGCAAACTCCATTCCATACATATATATGGGGAGGTACAAGCTCCAACTCGGTTTTACAGTGAAAACTGCAGGAACTTCAAACCGGCACTAGGAAACAGTCTGAGAAAGCAGAGAAAAAGTGTCTCCTGCAAACCGTTCCCTTGGTCCTAGATGAACGAACGTGTCTCCACTTGCTCAGTTCTGAGAGATATGTGTGTGTGAAAGCCGTCCTTCACCTAGCTTGTTGGGAACACAAAGTTTCTTTTCAGTTGCAAACTCCATTCCATACATATATATGGGGAGTTAGTAGCTCCAACTCGGTTTTACAGTAAAAACTGCAGGAACGTCAAACCGGCACAAGGAAACAGACTGAGAAAGCCGAGAAATAGTGTCTCCTGCAACCCGTTCACTTGGTGCTAGATGAACGAACGTCTCTCCACTTGCTCAGTTCTGAGACATATGTGTTTGAAAGCCGTACTTCAACTAGCTTGTTGGGAACACAAAGTTTCTTTTCAGTTGCAAACTCCATTCCATACTTATATATGGGAATGGAGAAGCTCCAACTCGGTTTTACAGTGAAAACTGCAGGAACATCAAACCGGCACTAGGAAACAGACTGAGAAAGCAGAGAATAAGTGTCCCCTGCAACCCGTTCCATTGGTGCTAGATGAACGAACGTATCTCCACTTGCTCAGTTCTGAGAGATATGTGTGTGTGAAAGCCGTCCTTCACCTATCTTGTTGGGAACACAAAGTTTCTTTTCAGTTGCAAACTACATTCCATACATATATATGGGGAGGTACAAGCTCCAACTCGGTTTTACAGTGAAAACTGCAGGAACTTCAAACCGGCACTAGGAAACATACTGAGAAAGCAGAGAAAAAGTGTCTCCTGCAACCCGTTCCCTTGGTGCTAGATGAACGAACGTCTCTCCACTTTCTCAGTTCTGAGAGATAAGTGTGTGTGAAAGCCGTCCTTCACCTAGCTTGTTGGGAACACAAAGTTTCTTTTAAGTTGCAAACTCCAATCCATACATATATATGGGGTGTTACTAGCTCCAACTCGATTTTACAGTGAAAACAGCAGGAACTTCAAACCGGCACTAGGAAACAGACTGAGAAAGCAGAGAAAAAGTTCTCCTGCAACCCGTTCCCTTGGTGCTAGATGAACGAACGTCTCGCCACTTGCTCAGTTCCGAGAGATTTGTGTGTGTGAAAGCCGTCCTTCACATAGCTTGTTGGGAACACAAAGTTTCTTTTCAGTTGCAAACTCCATTCCATACATATATATGGGGAGGTACTAGCTCCAACACGGTTTTACAGTGAAAACTTAGGAACATCAAACCGGCACTAGGAAACAGACTGAGAAAGCTGAGAAAAAGTGTCTCCTGCAACCCGTTCCATTGGTGCTAGATGAACGAACGTATTTCCACTTGCTCAGTTCTGAGAGATATGTGTGTGTGAAAGCCGTCCTTCACCTAGCTTGTTGGGAACACAAAGTTTCTTTTCAGTTGCAAACTACATTCCATACATGTATATGGGGAGGTACAAGCTCCAACTCGGTTTTACAGTGAAAACTGCAGGAACTTCAAACCGGCACTAGGAAACAGACTGAGAAAGCAGAGAAAAAGTGTCTCCTGCAAACCGTTCCCTTGGTTCTAGATGAACGAACGTGTCTCCACTTGCTCAGTTCTGAGAGATAAGTGTGTGTGAAAGCCGTCCTTCACCTAGCTTGTTGGGAACACAAAGTTTCTTTTCAGTTGCAAACTCCATTCCATACATATATATGGGGAGTTACTAGCTCCAACTCGGTATTACAGTGTAAACTGCAGGAACTTCAAACCGGCACTAGGAAACAGACTGAGAAAGCAGAGAAAAAGTGTCTACTGCAAACCGTTCCCTTGGTCCTAGATGAACGAACGTGTCTCCACTTGCTCAGTTCTGAGAGATAAGTGTGTGTGAAAGCCGTACTTCACCTAGCTTGTTGGGAACACAAAGTTTCTTTTCAGTTGCAAACTCCATTCCATACTTATATATGGGGAGGTACTAGCTCCAACTCGGTTTGACAGTGAAAACTGCAGGAATTTCAAACCGGCACTAGGAAATAGACTGAGAAGCAGAGAAAAAGTGTCTCCTGCAACCGGTTCCATTGGTGCTAGATGAATTAACGTCTCTTCACTTGCTAAGTTCTGAGAGATGATTGTGTGTGAAAGCCGTC
The DNA here is from genome assembly GCF_048773025.1 of Camelus bactrianus. NCBI lineage: Eukaryota > Metazoa > Chordata > Mammalia > Artiodactyla > Camelidae > Camelus > Camelus bactrianus. The sequence continues at coordinate 134,290,109 of NC_133539.1, read as the reverse complement.
CTTCACCTAGCTTGTTGGGAACACAAAGTTTCTTTTAAGTTGCAAACTCCATTCCATACATATATATGGGGTGTTACTAGCTCCAACTCGGTTTTACAGTGAAAAATACAGGAACATCAAACCGGCACTAGGAAACAGACTGAGAAAGCAGAGAAAAATGTCTCCTGCAACCCGTTCCCTTGGTGCTAGATGAACGAACGTATCTCCACTTGCTCAGTTCTGAGAGATAAGTGTGTGTGAAAGCCGTCCTTCACCTAGCTTGTTGGGAACACAAAGTTTCTTTTCAGTTGCAAACTCCATTCCATACATATATATGGGGAGTTACTAGCTCCAACTCGGTTTTACAGTGAAAACTGCAGGAACTTCAAACCCGCACTAGGAAACAGACTGAGAAAGCGGAGAAAAATTGTCTCCTGCAACCCGTTCCCTTGGTGCTAGATGAACGAACGTCTCTCCACTTGCTCAGTTCTGAGAGATAAGTGTGTGTGAAAGCCGTCCTTCACCTAGCTTGTTGGGAACACAAAGTTTCTTTTCAGTTGCAAACTCCATTCCATACTTATATATGGGGAGGTACTAGCTCCAACTCGGTTTGACAGTGAAAACTGCAGGAACTTCAAACCGGCACTAGGAAACAGACTGAGAACCAGAGAAAAAGTGTCTCCTGCAACCGGTTCCCTTGGTGCTAGATGAATGAACGTCTCTCCACTTGCTAAGTTCTGAGAGATGATTGTGTGTGAAAGCCGTCCTTCACATAGCTTGTTGGGAACACAAAGTTTCTTTTAAGTTGCAAACTCCATTCCATACATATATATGGGGTGTTACTAGCTCCAACTCGATTTTACAGTGAAAACTGCAGGAACTTCAAACCGGCACTAGGAAACAGACTGAGAAAGCAGAGAAAAAGTATCTCCTGCAACCCGTTCCCTTGGTGCTAGATGAACGAACGTCTCGACACTTGCTCAGTTCCGAGAGATTTGTGTGTGTGAAAGCCGTCCTTCAACTATCTTGTTGGGAACACAAAGTTTCTTTTCAGTTGCAAACTCCATTCCATACATATATATGGGGAGGTACTAGCTCCAACACGGTTTTACAGTGAAAACTTAGGAACATCAAACCGGCACTAGGAAACAGACTGAGAAAGCTGAGAAAAAGTGTCTCCTGCAACCCGTTCCATTGGTGCTAGATGAACGAACGTATCTCCACTTGCTCAGTTCTGAGAGATATGTATGTGTGAAAGCCGTCCTTCACCTAGCTTGTTGGGAACACAAAGTTTCTTTTCAGTTGCAAACTACATTCCATACATATATATGGGGAGGTACAAGCTCCAACTCGGTTTTACAGTGAAAACTGCAGGAACTTCAAACCGGCACTAGGAAACAGACTGAGAAAGCAGAGAAAAAGTGTCTCCTGCAAACCGTTCCCTTGGTGATAGATGAACGAACGTGTCTCCACTTGCTCAGTTCTGAGAGATAAGTGTGTGTGAAAGCCGTCCTTCACCTAGCTTGTTGGGAACACAAAGTTTCTTTTCAGTTGCAAACTCCATTCCATACATATATATGGGGAGTTACTAGCTCCAACTCGGTTTTACAGTGAAAACTGCAGGAACGTCAAACCGGCACTACGAAACAGACTGAGAAAGCCGAGAAAAAGTGTCTCCTGCAACCCGTTCCCTTGGTGCTAGATGAACGAACGTCTCTCCACTTGCTCAGTTCTGAGAGATATGTGTGTGTGAAAGCCGTCCTTAAACTACCTTGTTGGGAGCACAAAATTTCTTTTCAGTTGCAAACTCCATTCCATACTTATATATGGGAATGGAGAAGCTCCAACTCGGTTTTACAGTGAAAACTGCAGGAACTTCAAACCGGCACTAGGAAACAGACTGAGAAAGCAGAGAATAAGTGTCCCCTGCAACCCGTTCCATTGGTGCTAGATGAACGAACGTATCTCCACTTGCTCAGTTCTGAGAGATATGTGTGTGTGAAAGCCGTCCTTCACCTAGCTTGTTGGGAACACAAAGTTTCTTTTCAGTTGCAAACTACATTCCATACATATATATGGGGAGGTACAAGCTCCAACTCGGTTTTACAGTGAAAACTGCAGGAACTTCAAACCGGCACTAGGAAACAGACTGAGAAAGCAGAGAAAAAGTGTCTCCTGCAAACCGTTCCCTTGGTGCTAGATGAACGAACGTCTCTCCACTTGCTCAGTTCTGAGAGAGAAGTGTGTGTGAAAGCCGTCCTTCACCTAGCTTGTTGGGAACACAAAGTTTCTTTTCAGTTGCACACTCCATTCCATACATATATATGGGGAGTTACAAGCTCCAACTCTGTTTTACAGTGAAAACTGCAGGAACTTCAAACCGGCACTAGGATACTGACTGAGAAAGCCAAGAAAAAGTGTCTCCTGCAACCCGTTCCCTTGGTGCTAGATGAACGAACGTCTCTTCACTTGCTCAGTTCTGGGAGATATGTGTGTGTGAAAGCCGTCCTTCACCTAGCTTGTTGGGAACACAAGTTTTTTTTCAGTTGCAAACTCCATTCCATACATATATATGGGGAGGTAGAAGCTCCAACTCGGTTTTACAGTGAAAACTGCAGGAACTTCATTCCGGCACTAGGAAACAGACTGAGAAAGAAGAGAAAAAGTGTCTCCTGCAACCCGTTCCCTTGGTGCTAGATGAACGAACGTCTCTCCACTTGCTCAGTTCTGAGAGATAAGTGTGTGTGAAAGCCTTCCTTCAACAAGCTTGTAGGGAACACAAAGTTTCTTTTCAGTTGCAAACTCCATTCCATACATATATATGGGGAGGTAGAAGCTCCAACTCGGTTTTATAGTGAAAACTGCAGGAACTTCAAACCGGCACTAGGAAACAGACTGAGAAAGCAGAGAAAAAGTGTCTCCTGCAACCCGTTCCCTTGGTTATAGATGAACGAACGTCTCTCCACTTGCTCAGTTCTGAGAGATACTTGTGTGTGAAAGCCGTCCTTCACCTAACTTGTTGGGAACACAAAGTTTCTTTTCAGTTTCAAACACCATTCCATACATATATATGGGGAGGTACTAGCTCCAACTCGGTTTTACAGTGAAAACTGCAGGAACTTCAAACCGGCACTCGGAAACAGACTGAGAAAGCAGAGAAATAGTGTCTCCTGCAACCCGTTCCCTTGGTGATAGATGAACGAAAGTCTCTCCACTAGCTCAGTTCTGAGAGATAAGTGTGTGTGAAAGCCTTCCTTCAACAAGCTTGTAGGGAACACAAAGTTTCTTTTCAGTTGCAAACTCCATTCCATACATATATATGGGGAGGTAGAAGCTCCAACTCGGTTTTACAGAGAAAACTGCAGGAACTTCAACCCGGCACTTGGAAACAGACTGGGAAAGCAGAGAAACAGTGTTTCCTGCAACCCGTTCCCTTGGTGCTAGATGAACGAACGTCTCTCCACTTGCTCAGTTCTGAGAGATAAGTGTGTGTGAAACCCGTCCTTCACCTAGCTTGTTGGGAACACAAAGTTTCTTTTCAGTTGCAAACTCCATTCCATACATATATATGGGGAGGTACTAGATCAAACTCGGTTTTACAGTGAAAACTGCAGGAACTTCAAACCGGCACTAGGAAACAGACTGAGAAAGCAGAGAAAAAGTGTTTCCTGCAACCCGTTCCCTTGGTGCTAGATGAACGAACGTCTCTCCACTTGCTCAGTTCTGAGAGATAAGTGTGTGTGAAAGTCGTCCTTCACTTAGCTTGTTGGGAACACAAAGTTTCTTTTCAGTTGAAAACTCCATTCCATACATATATATGGGGAGGTACTAGCTCCAACTCGGTTTTACAGTGAAAACTGCAGGAACTTCAAACCGGCACTAGGAAACAGACTGAGAAAGCAGAGAAAAAGTGTCTCTTGCAACCCGTTCCCTTGGTGCTAGATGAACGAACGTCTCTCCACTTCTCAGTTCTGAGAGATAAGTGTGTGTGAAAGCCGTACTTCACCTAGCTTTTAGGGAACACAAAGTTTCTTTTCAGTTGCAAACTCCATTCCAAACATATATATGGGGAGGTAGAAGCTCCAACTCGGTTTTGCAGAGAAAACTGCAGGAACTTCAACCCGGCACTTGGAAACAGACTGGGAAAGCAGAGAAACAGTGTTTCCTGCAACCCGTTCCCTTGGTGCTAGATGAAAGAACGTCTCTCTACTTGCTCAGTTCTGAGAGATAATTGTGTGTGAAAGCCGTCCTTCACATAGCTTGTTGGGAACACAAAGTTTCTTTTCAGTTGCAAACCCCATTCCATACATATATAAGGGGAGGTTCTAGCTCCAACTCGGTTTTACAGTGAAAACTGCAGGAACTTCAAACCGGCACTAGGAAACAGACTGAGAATGCAGAGAAAAAGTGTCTCCTGCAACCCGTTCCCTTGGTGCTAGATGAACGAACGTCTCTCCACTTGCTCAGTTCTGAGAGATAAGTGTGTGTGAAAGCCTTCCTTCACCTAGCTTGTTGGGAACACAAAGTTTCTTTTCAGTTGCAAACTCCATTCCATACATATATATGGGGTGTTACTAGCTCCAACTCGGTTTTACAGTGAAAACTGCAGGAACATCAAACCGGCACTAGGAAACAGACTGAGAAAGCAGAGAAAAAGTATCTCCTGCAACCCGTTCCCTTGGAGCTAGATGAACGAACGTCTCGCCAATTGCTCAGTTCTGAGAGATTAGTGTGTGTGAAAGCCGTCCTTCAACTAGCTTGTTGGGAACACAAAGTTTCTTTTCAGTTGCAAACTCCATTCCATACATATATATGGGGAGGTACTAGCTCCAACACGGTTTTACAGTGAAAACTGCAGGAACATCAAACCGGCACTAGGAAACAGACTGAGAAAGCAGAGAAAAAGTGTCTCCTGCCACCCGTTCCATTGGTGCTAGATGAACGAACGTATATCCACTTGCTCAGTTCTGAGAGATATGTGTGTGTGAAAGCCGTCCTTCACCTAGCTTGTTGGGAACACAAAGATTCTTTTCAGTTGCAAACTACATTCCATACATATATATGGGGAGGTACAAGCTCCAACTCAGTTTTACAGTGAAAACTGCAGGAACTTCAAACCGGCACTAGGAAACAGACTGAGAAAGCAGAGAATAAGTGTCTCCTGCAAACCGTTCCCTTGGTGCTAGATGAACGAAAGTCTCTCCACTTGCTCAGTTCTGAGAGATAAGTGTGTGTGAAAGCCGTCCTTCACCTAGCTTGTTGGGAACACAAAGTTTCTTTTCAGTTGCAAACTCCATTCCATACATATATATGGGGAGTTACTAGCTCCAACTCGGTATTACAGTGAAAACTGCAGGAACTTCAAACCGGCACTAGGAAACAGACTGAGAAAGCCGAGAAAAAGTGTCTCCTGCAACCCGTTCCCTTGGTGCTAGATGAACGAACGTCTCTCCACTTGCTCAGTTCTGAGAGATAGGTGTGTGTGAAAGCCGTCTTTCACCTAGCTTGTTGGGAACACAAAGTTTCTTTTCAGTTGCAAACTCCATTCCATACATATATATGGGGTGTTACTAGCTCCAACTCGGTTTTACAGTGAAAAATGCAGGAACTTCAAACCGGCACTAGGAAACAGACTGAGAAAGCAGAGAAAAAGTATCTCCTGCAACCCGTTCCCTTGGTGCTAGATGAACGAACGTCTCGCCACTTGCTCAGTTCCGAGAGATTAGTGTGTGTGAAAGCCGTCCTTCACCTAGCTTGTTGGGAACACAAAGTTTCTTTTCAGTTGCAAACTCCATTCCATACATATATATGGGGAGGTACTAGCTCCAACACGGTTATACAGTGAAATCTGCAGGAACATCAAACCGGCACTAGGAAACAGAATGTGAAAGCTGAGAAAAAGTGTCTCCTGCAACCCGTTCCATTGGTGCTAGATGAACGAACGTATCTCCACTTGCTCAGTTCTGAGAGATATGTGTGTGTGAAAGCCGTCCTTCACCTTGCTTGTTGGGAACACAAAGTTTCTTTTCAGTTGCAAACTACATTCCATACATATATATGGGGAGGTAGAAGCTCCAACTCGGTTTTACAGTGAAAACTGCAGGAACTTCAAACCGGCACTAGGAAACAGACTGAGAAAGCAGAGAATAAGTGTCTCCTGCAAACCGTTCCCTTGGTGCTAGATGAACGAACGTCTCTCCACTTGCTCAGTTCTGAGAGATAAGTGTGTGTGAAAGCCGTCCTTCACCTAGCTTGTTGGGAACACAAAGTTTCTTTTCAGTTGCAAACTCCATTCCATACATATATATGGGGAGTTACTAGCTCCAACTCGGTATTACAGTGAAAACTGCAGGAACTTCAAACCGGCACTAGGAAACAGACTGAGAAAGCCGAGAAAAAGTGTCTCCTGCAACCCGTTCCCTTGGTGCTAGATGAACGAACGTCTCTCCACTTGCTCAGTTCTGAGAGATATGTGTGTTTGAAAGCCGTCCTTCAACTATCTTGTTGGGAACACAAAGTTTCTTTTCAGTTGCAAACTCCATTACATACATATATATGGGAAGGGAGAAGCTCCAACTCGATTTTACCGTGAAAACTGCAGGAACTTCAAACCGGCACTAGGAAACAGACTGAGAATGCGGAGAAAAAGTGTCTCCTGCAACCCGTTCCCTTGGTGCTAGATGAACGAACGTCTCTCCACTTGCTCAGTTCTGAGAGATATGTGTGTGTGAAAGCCGTCCTTCACCTTGCTTGTTGGGAACACAAAGTTTCTTTTCAGTTGCAAACTACATTCCATACATATATATGGGGAGGTACTAGCTCCAACTCGGTTTTACAGTGAAAACTGCAGGAACTTCAAACCGGCACTAGGAAACAGACTGAGAAAGCAGAGAAAAAGTGTCTCCTGCAACCAGTTCCCTTGGTGCTAGATGAACGAACGTCTCTCCACTTGCTCAGTTCTGAGAGATAAGTGTGTGTGAAAGCCGTCCTTCACCTAGCTTGTTGGGAACACAAAGTTTCTTTTCAGTTGCAAACTCCATTCCATACATATATATGGGGAGTTACAAGCTCCAACTCGGATTACAGTGAAAACTGCAGGAATTTCAAACCGGCACTAGGAAACAGACTGAGAAAGCCGAGAAAAAGTGTCTCCTGCAACCCGTTCCCTTGGTGCTAGATGAACGAACGTCTCTCCACTTGCTCAGTTCTGGGAGATAGGTGTGTGTGAAAGCCGTCCTTCACCTAGCTTGTTGGGAACACAAAGTTTTTTTTCAGTTGCAAACTCCATTCCATACATATATATGGGGAGGTAGAAGCTCCAAATCGGTTTTACAGTGAAAACTGCAGGAACTACAAACCGGCACTAGGAAACAGACTGAGAAAGAAGAGAAAAAGTGTCTCCTGCAACCCGTTCCCTTGGTGCTAGATGAACGAACGTCTCTCCACTTGCTCAGTTCTGAGAGATAAGTGTGTGTGAAAGCCTTCCTTCACCTAGCTTGTAGGGAACACAAAGTTTCTTTTCAGTTGCAAACTCCTTTCCATACATATATATGGGGAGGTAGAAGCTCCAACTCGGTTTTGCAGAGAAAACTGCAGGAACTTCAACCCGGCACTTGGAAACAGACTGGGAAAGCAGAGAAACAGTGTTTCCTGCAACCCGTTCCCTTGGTACTAGATGAACGAACGTCTCTCTACTTGCTCAGTTCTGAGAGATAATTGTGTGTGAAAGCCGTCCTTCACCTAGCTTGTTGGGAACACAAAGTTTCTTTTCAGTTGCAAACCCCAATCCATACATATATAAGGGGAGGTACTAGCTCCAACTCGGTTTTACAGTGAAAACTGCAGGAACTTCAAACCGGCACTAGGAAACAGACTGAGAAAGCAGAGAAAAAGTGTCTCCTGCAACCCGTTCCCTTGGTGCTAGATGAACGAACGTCTCTCCACTTGCTAAGTTCTGAGAGATAAGTGTGTGTGAAAGCCGTCCTTCACCTAGCTTGTTGGGAACACAAAGTTTCTTTTCAGTTGCAAACTCCATTCCATACATATATTTGGGGAGGTACTAGATCAAACTCGGTTTTACAGTGAAAACTGCAGGAACATCAAACCGGCACTAGGAAACAGACTGAGAAAGCAGAGAAAAAGTTTCTCCAGCATCCCGTTCCCTTGGTGCTAGATAAACGAACGTCTCTCAACTTGCTCAGTTCTGAGAGATAAGTGTGTGTGAAAGCCGTCCTTCACCTAGCTTGTTGGGAACACAAAGTTTCTTTTAAGTTGCAAACTCCATTCCATACATATATATGGGGAGGTACTAGCTCCAACTCGGTTTTACAGTGAAAACTGCAGGAACTTCAAACCGGCACTAGGAAACAGACTGAGAAAGCAGAGAAAAAGTGTCTCCTGCAACCCGTTCCCTTGGTGCTAGATGAAAGAACGTCTCTCCACTTGCTAAGTTCTGAGAGATAAGTGTATGTGAAAGCCGACCTTCACATAGCTTGTTGGGAACACAAAGTTTCTTTTCAGTTGCAAACTCCATTCCATACTTATATATGGGGAGGTACTAGCTCCAAATCGTTTTGACAGTGAAAACTGCAGGAACTTCAAACCGGCACTAGGAAACAGACTGAGAAAGCAGAGAAAAAGTGTCTCCTGCAAACCGTTCCCTTGGTGCTAGATGAACGAACGTCTCTCCACTTGCTCAGTTCTGAGAGATAAGTGTGTGTGAATGCCGTCCTTCACCTAGATTCTTGGGAACACAAAGTTTCTTTTCAGTTGCAAACTCCGATCCATACATATATATGGGGAGGTACTAGCTCCAACTCGGTTTTACAGTGAAAACTGCAGGAACTTCAAACCGGCACTAGGAAACAGACTGAGAAGCAGAGAAAAAGTGTCTCCTGCAACCAGTTCCCTTGGTGCTAGATGAATGAACGTCTCTCCACTTGCTAAGTTCTGAGAGATAATTGTGTGTGAAAGCCAACCTTCACGTAGCTTGTTGGGAACACAAAGTTTCTTTTAAGTTGCAAACTCCATTCCATACATATATATGGGGAGGTACTAACTCCAACTCGGTTTTACAGTGAAAACTGCAGGAACTTCAAACCGGCACTAGGAAACAGACTGAGAAAGCAGAGAAATAGTATCACCTGCATCCCGTTCCCTTGGTGCTAGATGAACGAACGTCTCGCCACTTGCTCAGTTCCGAGAAATTAGTGTGTGTGAAAGCCGTCCTTCACCAAGCTTGTTGGGAACACAAAGTTTCTTTTCAGTTGCAAACTCCATTCCATACATATATATGGGGAGGTACTAGCTTCAACACGGTTTTACAGTGAAAACTGAAGGAACATCAAACCGGCACTAGGAAACAGACTGAGAAAGCACAGATAAAATGTCTCCTGCAACCCATCCATTGGTGCTAGATGAACGAACGTATTCCACTTGCTCAGTTCTGAGAGATAAGTGTGTGTGAAAGCCGTCCTTCAACTAGCTTGTTGGGAACACAAAGTTTCTTTTCAGTTGCAAACTCCATTCCATACATATATATGGGGAGGTAGAAGCTCCAACTCGGTTTTACAGTGAAAACTGCAGGAACTTCAAACCGGCACTAGGAAACAGACTGAGAAAGCAGAGAAAAAGTGTCTCCTGCAACCCGTTCCCTTGGTGCTAGATGAACGAACGTCTCTCCACTTGCTCAGTTCTGAGAGATAAGTGTGTGTGAAAGCCGTCCTTCACCTAGCTTGTAGGGAACAAAAAGTTTCTTTTCAGTTGCAAACTCCATTCCATACATATATATGGGGAGGTAGAAGCTCCAACTCGGTTTTGCAGAGAAAACTGCAGGAACTTCAACCCGGCACTTGGAAACAGTCTGGGAAAGCAGAGAATCAGTGTTTCCTGCAACCCGTTCCCTTTGTGCTAGATGAACGAACGTCTCTCCACTTGCTCAGTTCTGAGAGATAAGTGTGTGTGAAAGCCGTCCTTCACCTAGCTTGTTGGGAACACAAAGTTTCTTTTCAGTTGCAAACCCCATTCCATACATATATATGGGGAGGTACTAGCTCCAACTCGGTTTTACAGTGAAAACTGCAGGAACTTCAAACCGGCACTAGGAAACAGACTGAGAAAGCAGAGAAAAAGTGTCTCCTGCAACCCGTTCCCTTGGTGCTAGATGAACGAACGTCTCTCCACTTGCTCAGTTCTGAGAGATAAGTGTGTGTGAAAGCCGTCCTTCACCTAGCTTGTTGGGAACACAAAGTTTCTTTTCAGTTGCTAACTCCATTCCATACATATATATGGGGAGGTACTAGATCAAACTCGGTTTTACAGTGAAAACTGCAGGAACTTCAAACCGGCACTAGGAAACAGACTGAGAAAGCAGAGAAAAAGAATCTCCTGCAAGCCGTTCCCTTGGTGCTAGATGAACGAACGTCTCTCCACTTGCTCAGTTCCGAGAGATAAGTGTGTGTGAAAGCCGTCCTTCACTTAGCTTGTTGGGAACACAAAGATTCTTTTCAGTTGCAAACTCCATTCCATACATATATATGGGGAAGTACCAGCTCCAACTCAGATTTACAGTGAAAACTGCAGGAACTTCAAACCGGCACTAGGAAACAGACTGAGAAAGCAGAGAAAAAGTGTCTACTGCAACCCGTTCCCTTGGTGCTAGATGAACGAACGTCTCTCCACTTGCTCAGTTCTGGGAGATAGGTGTGTGTGAAAGCCGTCCTTCACCTAGCTTGTTGGGAACACAAAGTTTTTTTTCAGTTGCAAACTCCATTCCATACATATATATGGGGAGGTAGAAGCTCCAACTCGGTTTTACAGTGAAAACTGCAGGAACTACAAACCGGCACTAGGAAACAGAGTGAGAAAGAAGAGAAAAAGTGTCTCCTGCAACCCGTTCCCTTGGTGCTAGATGAACGAACGTCTCTCCACTTGCTCAGTTCTGAGAGATAAGTGTGTGTGAAAGCCTTCCTTCACCTAGCTTGTAGGGAACACAAAGTTTCTTTTCAGTTGCAAACTCCATTTAATACATATATATGGGGAGGTAGAAGCTCCAACACGGTTTTGCAGAGAAAACTGCAGGAACTTCAACCCGGCACTTGGAAACAGACTGGGAAAGCAGAGAAACAGTTTTTCCTGCAACCCGTTCCCTTGGTGCTAGATGAACGAACGTCTCTCCACTTGCTCAGTTCTGAGAGATAAGTGTGTGTGAAAGCCGTCCTTCACCTAGCTTGTTGGGAACACAAAGTTTCTTTTCAGTTGCAAACTCCATTCCATACATATATATGGGGAGGTACTAGATCAAACTCGGTTTTACAGTGAAAACTGCAGGAACTTCAAACCGGCACTAGGAAACAGACTGAGAAAGCAGAGAAAAAGTGTTTCCTGCAACCCGTTCACTTGGTGCTAGATGAACGAAAGTCTCTCCACTTGCTCAGTTCTGAGAGATAGGTGTGTGTGAATGTCGTCCTTCACCTAGCTTGTTGGGAACACAAAGTTTCTTTTCAGTTGCAAACTCCATTCCATACATATATATGGGGAGGTACTAGCTCCAACTCGGTTTTACAGTGAAAACTGCAGGAACTTCAAACCGGCACTAGGAAACAGACTGAGAAAGCAGAGAAAAAGTGTCTCCTGCAACCCGTTCCCTTGGTGCTAGATGAACGAACGTCTCTCCACTTGCTCAGTTCTGAGAGATAAGTGTGTGTGAAAGCCGTCCTTCACCTAGCTTGTAGGGAACAAAAAGTTTCTTTTCAGTTGCAAACTCCATTCCATACATATATATGGGGAGGTAGAAGCTCCAACTCGGTTTTGCAGAGAAAACTGCAGGAACTTCAACCCGGCACTTGGAAACAGTCTGGGAAAGCAGAGAAACAGTGTTTCCTGCAACCCGTTCCCTTGGTGCTAGTTGAACGAACGTCTCTCCACTTGCTCAGTTCTGAGAGATAAGTGTGTGTGAAAGCCGTCCTTCACCTAGCTTGTTGGGAACACAAAGTTTCTTTTCAGTTGCAAACCCCATTCCATACATATATATGGGGAGGTACTAGCTCCAACTCGGTTTTACAGTGAAAACTGCAGGAACTTCAAACCGGCACTAGGAAACAGACTGAGAAAGCAGAGAAAAAGTGTCTCCTGCAACCCGTTCCCTTGGTGCTAGATGAACGAACGTCTCTCCACTTGCTCAGTTCTGAGAGATAAGTGTGTGTGAAAGCCGTCCTTCACCTAGCTTGTTGGGAACACAAAGTTTCTTTTCAGTTGCTAACTCCATTCCATACATATATATGGGGAGGTACTAGATCAAACTCGGTTTTACAGTGAAAACTGCAGGAACTTCAAACCGGCACTAGGAAACAGACTGAGAAAGCAGAGAAAAAGAGTCTCCTGCAAGCCGTTCCCTTGGTGCTAGATGAACGAACGTCTCTCCACTTGCTCAGTTCCGAGAGATAAGTGTGTGTGAAAGCCGTCCTTCACTTAGCTTGTTGGGAACACAAAGATTCTTTTCAGTTGCAAACTCCATTCCATACATATATATGGGGAAGTACCAGCTCCAACTCAGATTTACAGTGAAAACTGCAGGAACTTCAAACCGGCACTAGGAAACAGACTGAGAAAGCAGAGAAAAAGTGTCTACTGCAACCCGTTCCCTTGGTGCTAGATGAACGAACGTCTCTCCACTTGCTCAGTTCTGGGAGATAGGTGTGTGTGAAAGCCGTCCTTCACCTAGCTTGTTGGGAACACAAAGTTTTTTTTCAGTTGCAAACTCCATTCCATACATATATATGGGGAGGTAGAAGCTCCAACTCGGTTTTACAGTGAAAACTGCAGGAACTACAAACCGGCACTAGGAAACAGAGTGAGAAAGAAGAGAAAAAGTGTCTCCTGCAACCCGTTCCCTTGGTGCTAGATGAACGAACGTCTCTCCACTTGCTCAGTTCTGAGAGATAAGTGTGTGTGAAAGCCTTCCTTCACCTAGCTTGTAGGGAACACAAAGTTTCTTTTCAGTTGCAAACTCCATTTAATACATATATATGGGGAGGTAGAAGCTCCAACACGGTTTTGCAGAGAAAACTGCAGGAACTTCAACCCGGCACTTGGAAACAGACTGGGAAAGCAGAGAAACAGTTTTTCCTGCAACCCGTTCCCTTGGTGCTAGATGAACGAACGTCTCTCCACTTGCTCAGTTCTGAGAGATAAGTGTGTGTGAAAGCCGTCCTTCACCTAGCTTGTTGGGAACACAAAGTTTCTTTTCAGTTGCAAACTCCATTCCATACATATATATGGGGAGGTACTAGATCAAACTCGGTTTTACAGTGAAAACTGCAGGAACTTCAAACCGGCACTAGGAAACAGACTGAGAAAGCAGAGAAAAAGTGTCTCCTGCAACCCGTTCCCTTGGTGCTAGATGAACGAACCTCTCTCCACTTGCTCAGTTCTGAGAGATAAGTGTGTGTGAAAGCCGTCCTTCAACTAGCTTGTTGGGAACACAAAGTTTCTTTTCAGTTGCAAACTCCATTCCATACATATATATGGGGAGGTAGAAGCTCCAACTCGGTTTTGCAGAGAAAACTGCAGGAACTTCAACCCGGCATTTGGAAACAGACTGGGAAAGCAGAGAAACAGTGTTTCCTGCAACCCGTTCCCTTGGTACTAGATGAACGAACGTCTATCTACTTGCTCAGTTCTGAGAGATAATTGTGTGTGAAAGCCGTCCTTCACCTAGCTTGTTGGGAACACAAAGTTTCTTTTCAGTTGCAAACCCCAATCCATATATATATAAGGGGAGGTACTAGCTCCAACTCTGTTTTACAGTGAAAACTCAGGAACTTCAAACCGGCACTAGGAAACAGACTGAGAAAACAGAGAAAATGTGTCTCCTGCAACCCGTTCCCTTTGTGCTAGATGAACGAACGTCTCTCCACTTGCTCAGTTCTGAGAGATATGTGTGTGTGAAAGCCGTCCTACACCTAGCTTGTTGGGAACACAAAGTTTCTTTTCAGTTGCAAACTCCATTCCATACATATATATGGGGAGGTACTAGATCAAACTCGGTTTTACAGTGAAAACTGCAGGAACTTCAAACCGGCACTAGGAAACAGACTGAGAAAGCAGAGAAAAAGAGTCTCCTGCAAGCCGTTCCCTTGGTGCTAGATGAATGAACGTCTCTCCACTTGCTCAGTTCCGAGAGATATGTGTGTGTGAAAGCCGTCCTTCACTTAGCTTGTTGGGAACACAAAGATTCTTTTCAGTTGCAAACTCCATTCCATACATATATATGGGGAAGTACCAGCTCCAACTCAGATTTACAGTGAAAACTGCAGGAACTTCAAACCGGCACTAGGAAACAGACTGAGAAAGCAGAGAAAAAGTGTCTCCTGCAACCCGTTCCCTTGGAGCTAGATGAACGAACGTCTCTCCACTTGCTCAGTTCTGGGAGATAGGTGTGTGTGAAAGCCGTCCTTCACCTAGCTTGTTGGGAACACAAAGTTTTTTTTCAGTTGCAAACTCCATTCCATACATATATATGGGGAGGTAGAAGCTCCAACTCGGTTTTACAGTGAAAACTGCAGGAACTACAAACCGGCACTAGGAAACAGAGTGAGAAAGAAGAGAAAAAGTGTCTCCTGCAACCCGTTCCCTTGGTGCTAGATGAACGAACGTCTCTCCACTTGCTCAGTTCTGAGAGATAAGTGTGTGTGAAAGCCTTCCTTCACCTAGCTTGTAGGGAACACAAAGTTTCTTTTCAGTTGCAAACTCCATTCCATACATATATATGGGGAGGTAGAAGCTCCAACACGGTTTTGCAGAGAAAACTGCAGGAACTTCAACCCGGCACTTGGAAACAGACTGGGAAAGCAGAGAAACAGTTTTTCCTGCAACCCGTTCCCTTGGTGCTAGATGAACGAACTTCTCTCCTCTTGCTCAGTTCTGAGAGATAAGTGTGTGTGAAAGCCGTCCTTCACCTAGCTTGTTGGGAACACAAAGTTGCTTTTAAGTTGCAAACTCCATTCCATACATATATATGGGGAGGTACTAGATCAAACTCGGTTTTACAGTGAAAACTGCAGGAACTTCAAACCGGCACTAGGAAACAGACTGAGAAAGCAGAGAAAAAGTGTTTCCTGCAACCCGTTCCCTTGGTGCTAGATGAACGAAAGTCTCTCCACTTGCTCAGTTCTGAGAGATAGGTGTGTGTGAATGTCGTCCTTCACCTAGCTTGTTGGGAACACAAAGTTTCTTTTCAGTTGCAAACTCCATTCCATACATATATATGGGGAGGTACTAGCTCCAACTCGGTTTTACAGTGAAAACTGCAGGAACTTCAAACCGGCACTAGGAAACAGACTGAGAAAGCAGAGAAAAAGTGTCTCCTGCAACCCGTTCCCTTGGTGCTAGATGAACGAACGTCTCTCCACTTGCTCAGTTCTGAGAGATAAGTGTGTGTGAAAGCCGTCCTTCACCTAGCTTGTTGGGAACACAAAGTTTCTTTTCAGTTGCAAACTCCATTCCATACATATATATGGGAAGGTACTAGCTCCAACTCGGTTTTACAGTGAAAACTGCAGGAACTTCAAACCGGCACTAGGAAACAGACTGAGAAAGCAGAGAAAAAGTGTCTCCTGCAACCCGTTCCCTTGGTGCTAGATGAATGAACGTCTCTCCACTTGCTAAGTTCTGAGAGATAATTGTGTGTGAAAGCCGTCCTTCACGTAGCTTGTTGGGAACACAAAGATTCTTTTAAGTTGCAAACTCCATTCCATACATATATATGGGGAGGTACTAGCTCCAACTCGGTTTTACAGTGAAAACTGCAGGAACTTCAAACCGGCACTAGGAAACAGACTGAGAAAGCAGAGAAATAGTATCACCTGCATCCCGTTCCCTTGGTGCTAGATGAACGAAAGTCTCGCCACTTGCTCAGTTCCGAGTAATTAGTGTGTGTGAAAGCCGTCCTTCACCTAGCTTGTTGGGAACACAAAGTTTCTTTTCAGTTGCAAACTCCATTCCATACATATATATGGGGAGGTAGAAGCTCCAACTCGGTTTTACAGTGAAAACTGCAGGAAATTCAAACCGGCACTAGGAAACAAACTGAGAAAGCAGAGAAAATGTGTCTCCTGCAACCCGTTCCCTTGGTGCTAGATGAACGAACGTCTCTCCACTTGCTCAGTTCTGAGAGATAAGTGTGTGTGAAAGCCGTCCTTCACCTAGCTTGTAGGGAACACAAAGTTTCTTTTCAGTTGCAAACTCCATTCCATACATATATATGGGGAGGTAGAAGCTCCAACTCGGTTTTGCAGAGAAAACTGCAGGAACTTGAACCCGGCACTTGGAAACAGACTGGGAAAGCAGAGAAACAGTGTTTCCTGCAACCCGTTCCCTTGGTGCTAGATGAACGAACGTCTCTCCACTTGCTCAGTTCTGTGAGATAAGTGTGTGTGAAAGCCGTCCTTCACCTAGCTTGTTGGGAACACAAAGTTTCTTTTCAGTTGCAAACCCCATTCCATACATATATATGGGGAGGTACTAGCTCCAACTCGGTTTTACAGTGAAAACTGCAGGAACTTCAAACCGGCACTAGGAAACAGACTGAGAAAGCAGAGAAAAAGTGTCTCCTGCAACCCGTTCCCTTGGTGCTAGATGAACGAACGTCTCTCCACTTGCTCAGTTCTGAGAGATAATTGTGTGTGAAAGCCGTCCTTCACCAAGCTTGTTGGGAACACAAAGTTTCTTTTCAGTTGCAAACTCCATTCCATACATATATATGGGGAGGTACTAGATCAAACTCGGTTTTACAGTGAAAACTGCAGGAACTTCAAACCGCCACTAGGAAACAGACTGAGAAAGCAGAGAAAAAGAGTCTCCTGCAAGCCGTTCCCTTGGTGCTAGATGAACGAACGTCTCTCCACTTGCTCAGTTCCGAGAGATATGTGTGTGTGAAAGCCGTCCTTCACCTAGCGTGTTGGGAACACAAAGATTCTTTTCAGTTGCAAACTCCATTCCATACATATATATGGGGAAGTACCAGCTCCAACTCAGATTTACAGTGAAAACTGCAGGAACTTCAAACCGGCACTAGGAAACAGACTGAGAAAGCAGAGAAAAAGTGTCTCCAGCAACCCGTTCCCTTGGTGCTAGATGAACGAACGTCTCTCCACTTGCTCAGTTCTGAGAGATAAGTGTGTGTGAAAGCCGTCCTTCACCTAGCTTGTTGGGAAGACAAAGTTTCTTTTCAGTTGCAAACTCCATTCCATACATATATATGGGGAGGTACAAGCTCCAACTCGGTTTTACAGTGAAAACTGCAGGAACTTCAAACCGGCACTAGGAAACAGACTGAGAAAGCAGAGAAAAAGTGTCTCCTGCAACCCGTTCCCTTGGTGCTAGATGAAAGAATGTCTCTCCACTTGCTCAGTTCTGAGAGATAACTGTGTGTGAAAGCCGTCCTTCAGCTAGCTTGTTGGGAACACAAAGTAACTTTTCAGTTGCAAACTCCATTCCATACTTATATATGGGGAGGTACTAGCTCCAACTCGGTTTGACAGTGAAAACTGCAGGAACTTCAAACCGGCACTAGGAAACAGACTGAGAAAGCAGAGAAAAGGTGTCTCCTGCAAACCGTTCCCTTGGTGCTGGATGAACGAACGTCTCTCCCCTTGCTCAGTTCTGAGAGATAAGTGTGTGTGAATGCCGTACTTCACCTAGATTGTTGGGAACACAAATTTTCTTTTCAGTTGCAAACTCCGATCCATACATATATACGGGGAGGTAGAAGCTCCAACACGGTTTTGCAGAGTAAACTGCAGGAACTTCAACCCGGCACTTGGAAACAGTCTGGGAAAGCAGAGAAACAGTGTTTCCTGCAACCCGTTCCCTTTGTGCTAGATGAACGAACGTCTCACCACTTGCTCAGTTCTGAGAGATAAGTGTGTGTGAAAGCCGTACTTCACCTAGCTTGTTGGGAACACAAAGTTTCTTTTCAGTTGCAAACCCCATTCCATACATATATATGGGGAGGTACTAGCTCCAACTCGGTTTTACAGTGAAAACTGCAGGAACTTCAAACCGGCACTAGGAAACAGACTGAGAAAGCAGAGAAAAAGTGTCTCCTGCAACCCGTTCCCTTGGTGCTAGATGAACGAACGTCTCTCCACTTGCTCAGTTCTGAGAGATAAGTGTGTGTGAAAGCCGTCCTTCACCTAGCTTGTTGGGAACACAAAGTTTCTTTTCAGTTGCAAACTCCATTCCATACATATATATGGGGAGGTACTAGATCAAACTCGGTTTTACAGTGAAAACTGCAGGAACTTCAAACCGGCACTAGGAAACAGACTGAGAAAGCAGAGAAAAAGTGTCTCCTGCAACCCGTTCCCTTGGTGCTAGATGAACGAACGTCTCTCAACTTGCTCAGTTCTGAGAGATAAGTGTGTGTGAAAGCCGTCCTTCACCTAGCTTGTTGGGAACACAAAGTTTCTTTTCAGTTGCAAACTCCATTCCATACATATATATGGGGAGGTACTAGCTCAAACTCGGTTTTACAGTGAAAACTGCAGGAACTTCAAACCGGCACTAGGAAACAGACTGAGAAAGCCGAGAAAAAGTGTCTCCTGCAACCCGTTCCCTTGGTGCTAGATGAAAGAACGTCTCTCCACTTGCTCAGTTCTGAGAGATAACTGTGTGTGAAAGCCGTCCTTCAAATAGCTTGTTGGGAACACAAAGTTACTTTTCAGTTGCAAACCCCATTCCATACTTATACATGGGGAGGTACTAGCTCCAACTCGGTTTTACAGTGAAAACTGCAGGAACTTCAAACCGGCACTAGGAAACAGACTGAGAAAGCAGAGAAAAAGTGTCTCCTGCAACCCGTTCCCTTGGTGCTAGATGAACGAACGTCTCTCCACTTGCTCAGTTCTGAGAGATAAGTGTGTGTGAATGCCGTCCTTCACCTAGATTGTTGGGAACACAAAGTTTCTTTTCAGTTGCAAACTCCGATCCATACATATATATGGGGAGGTACTAGAACCAACTCGGTTTTACAGTGAAAACTGCAGGAACTTCAAACCGGCACTAGGAAACAGACTGAGAAGCAGAGAAAAAATGTCTCCTGCAACCCGTTCCCTTGGTGCTAGATGAACGAACGTCTCTCCACTTGCTCAGTTCTGAGAGATATGTGTGTGTGAAAGCCGTCCTTCACCTAGCTTGTTGGGAACACAAAGTTTCTTTTCACTTGCAAACTCCATTCCATAAATATATATGGGGAGGTACTAGATCAAACTCGGTTTTACAGTGAAAACTGCAGGAACTTCAAACCGGCACTAGGAAACAGACTGAGAAAGCAGAGAAAAAGTGTCTCCAGCAACCCGTTCCCTTGGTGCTAGATGAACGAACGTCTCTCAACTTGCTAAGTTCTGAGAGATAATTGTGTGTGAAAGCCGTCCTTCACCTAGCTTGTTGGGAACACAAAGTTTCTTTTCAGTTGCAAACTCCATTCCATACATATATATGGGGAGGTACTAGCTCAAACTCGGTTTTACAGTGAAAACTGCAGGAACTTCAAACCGGCACTAGGAAACAGACTGAGAAAGCCGAGAAAAAGTGTCTCCTGCAACCCGTTCCCTTGGTGCTAGATGAAAGAACGTCTCTCCACTTGCTCAGTTCTGAGAGATAACTGTGTGTGAAAGCCGTCCTTCACATAGCTTGTTGGGAACACAAAGTTACTTTTCAGTTGCAAACTCCATTCCATATTTATATATGGGGAGGTACAAGCTCCAACTCGGTTTTACAGTGAAAACTGCAGGAACTTCAAACCGGCACTAGGAAACAGACTGAGAAAGCAGAGAAAAAGTGTCTCCTGCAAACCGTTCCCTTGGTGCTAGATGAACGAACGTCTCTCCCCTTGCTCAGTTCTGAGAGATAAGTGTGTGTGAATGCCGTCCTTCACCTAGATTGTTGGGAACACAAAGTTTCTTTTCAGTTGCAAACTCCGATCCATACATATATATGGGGAGGTACTAGAACCAACTCGGTTTTACAGTGAAAACTGCAGGAACTTCAAACCGGCACTAGGAAACAGACTGAGAAGCAGAGAAAAAGTGTCTCCTGCAACCAGTTCCCTTGGTGCTAGATGAACGAACGTCTCTCCACTTGCTCATTTCTGAGAGATAAGTGTGTGTGAAAGCCGTCCTTCACCTAGCTTGTTGGGAACACAAAGTTTCTTTTCAGTTGCAAACTCCATTCCATACATATATATGTGGAGTTACCAGCTCCAACTCGGTTTTACAGTAAAAACTGCAGGAACTTCAAACCGGCACTAGGAAACAGACTGAGAAACCAGAGAAAAAGTGTCTCCAGCAACCCGTTCCCTTGGTGCTAGATAAACGAAAGTCTCTCAACTTGCTCATTTCTGAGAGATAAGTGTGTGTGAATGCCGTCCTTCACCTAGCTTGTTGGGAACACAAAGTTTCTTTTCAGTTGCAAACTCCATTCCATACATATATATGGGTAGGTACTAGATCAAACTCGGTTTTACAGTGAAAACTGCAGGAACTTCAAACCGGCACTAGGAAACAGACTGAGAAAGCAGAGAAAAAGAGTCTCCTGCAACCGGTTCTCTTGTTTCTAGATGAACGAACGTCTCTCCACTTGCTCAGTTCTGAGAGAAAAGTGTGTATGAAAGCCGTCCTTCAACTAGCTTGTTGGGAAACAAAGTTTCTTTTCAGTTGCAAACTCCATTCCATACATATATATGGGGAGGTTCTAGATCAAACTCGGTTTTACAGTGAAAACTGCAGGAACTTCAAACCGCCACTAGGAAACAGACTGAGAAAGCAGAGAAAAAGTGTCTCCTGCAACCCGTTCCCTTGGTGCTAGATGAACGAACGTCTCTCCACTTGCTCAGTTCTGAGAGATAGGTGTGTGTGAAAGCCGTCCTTCACCTAGCTTGTTGGGAACACAAAGTTTCTTTTCAGTTGCAAACTCCATTCCATACATATATATGGGGAGGTACTAGCTCCAACTCGGTTTTTCAGTGAAACCTGCAGGAACTTCAAACCGCCACTAGGAAACAGACTGAGAAAGCAGAGAAAAAGTGTCTCCTGCAACCCGTTCCCTTGGTGCTAGATGAACGAACGTCTCTCCACTTGCTCAGTTCTGAGAGATAAGTGTGTGTGAAAGCCGTACTTCAACAAGCTTGTAGGGAACACAAAGTTTCTTTTCAGTTGCAAACTCCATTCCATACATATATATGGGGAGGTAGAAGCTCCAACTCGGTTTTGCAGAGAAAACTGCACGAACTTCAACCTGGCACTTGGAAACAGACTGGGAAATCAGAGAAACAGTGTTTCCTGCAACCCATTCCCTTGGTGCTAGATGAACGAACGTCTCTCCACTTGCTCAGTTCTGAGAGATAATTGTGTGTGAAAGCCGTCCTTCACCTAGCTTGTTGGGAACACAAAGTTTCTTTTCAGTTGCAAACTCCATTCCATACATATATATGGGGAGGTACTAGCTCCAACTCGGTTTTACAGTGAAAACTGCAGGAACTTCAAACCGGCACTAGGAAACAGACTGAGAAAGCAGAGAAAAAGTGTCTCCTGCAACCCGTTCCCTTGGTGCTAGATGAACGAACGTCTCTCCACTTGCTCAGTTCTGAGAGATAAGTGTGTGTGAAAGCCGTCCTTCACCTAGCTTGTTGGGAACACAAAGTTTCTTTTCAGTTGCAAACTCCATTCCATACATATATATGGGGAGTTACCAGCTCCAACTCGGTTTTACAGTAAAAACTGCAGGAACTTCAAACCGGCACTAGGAATCAGACTGAGAAACCAGAGAAAATGTGTCTCCAGAAACCCGTTCCCTTGGTGCTAGATAAACGAAAGTCTCTCAACTTGCTCAGTTCTGAGAGATAAGTGTGTGTGAATGCCGTCCTTCACCTAGATTGTTGGGAACACAAAGTTTCTTTTCAGTTGCAAACTCCGATCCATACATATATATGGGGAGGTACTAGCTCCAACTCGGTTTTACAGTGAAAACTGCAGGAACTTCAAACCGGCACTAGGAAACAGACTGAGAAGCAGAGAAAAGTGTCCCCTGCAACCGGTTCCCTTGGTGATAGATGAATGAACGTCTCTCCACTTGCTAAGTTCTGAGAGATGATTGTGTGTGAAAGCCGTCCTTCACCTAGCTTGTTGGGAACACAAAGTTTCTTTTCAGTTGCAAACTCCATTCCATATATATATATGGGGAGGTACTAGCTCCAACTCGGTTTTACAGTGAAAACTGCAGGAACTTCAAACCGGCACTAGGAAACAGACTGAGAAAGCAGAGAAAAAGTGTCTCCTGCAACCCGTTCCCTTGGTGCTAGATGAACGAACGTCTCTCCACTTGCTCAGTTCTGAGAGATAAGTGTGTGTGAAAGCCGTCCTTCACCTAGCTTGTTGGGAACACAAAGTTTCTTTTCAGTTGCAAACTCCATTCCATACAAATATATGGGGAGTTACCAGCTCCAACTCGGTTTTACAGTAAAAACTGCAGGAACTTCAAACCGGCACTAGGAATCAGACTGAGAAACCAGAGAAAATGTGTCTCCAGCAACCCGTTCCCTTGGTGCTAGATAAACGAAAGTCTCTCAACTTGCTCAGTTCTGAGAGATAAGTGTGTGTGAAAGCCGTACTTCACCTAGATTGTTGGGAACACAAAGTTTCTTTTCAGTTGCAAACTCCGATCCATACATATATATGGGGAGGTACTAGCTCCAACTCGGTTTTACAGTGAAAACTGCAGGAACTTCAAACCGGCACTAGGAAACAGACTGAGAAGCAGAGAAAAGTGTCCCCTGCAACCGGTTCCCTTGGTGATAGATGAATGAACGTCTCTCCACTTGCTAAGTTCTGAGAGATGATTGTGTGTGAAAGCCGTCCTTCACCTAGCTTGTTGGGAACACAAAGTTTCTTTTCAGTTGCAAACTCCATTCCATAAATATATATGGGGTGTTACTAGCTCCAAATCGGTTTTACAGTGAACACTGCAGGAACTTCAAACCGGCACTATGAAACAGACTGAGAAAGCAGAGAAAGTGTATCTCTTGCAACCCGTTCCCTTGGTGCTAGATGAACGAAAGTCTCTCCACTTGCTCAGTTCTGAGAGATAAGTGTGTGTGAAAGCCGTCCTTCACCTAGCTTGTTGGGAACACAAAGTTTCTTTTCAGTTGCAAACTCCATTCCATACATATATATGTGGAGGTACTAGCTCCAACTCAGTTTTACAGTGAAAACTGCAGGAACTTCCAACCGGCACTAGGAAACAGACTGAGAAAGCAGAGAAAAAGTGTCTCCTGCAACCCGTTCCATTGGTGCTAGATGAACGAACGTCTCTCCACTTGCTCATTTCTGAGAGATAAGTGTGTGTGAAAGCCGTCCTTCAACTAGCTTGTAGGGAACACAAAGTTTCTTTTCAGATGCAAACTCCATTCCATACATATATATGGGGAGGTAGAAGCTCCAACTCGGTTTTGCAGAGAAAACTGCACGAACTTCAACCTGGCACTTGGAAACAGACTGGGAAATCAGAGAAAATGTGTTTCCTGCAACCCGTTCCCTTGGTGCTAGATGAACGAACGTCTCTCCACTTGCTCAGTTCTGAGAGATAATTGTGTGTGAAAGCCGTCCTTCACCTAGCTTGTTGGGAACACAAAGTTTCTTTTCAGTTGCAAACTCCATTCCATACATATATATGGGGAAGTACCAGCTCCAACTCAGATTTACAATGAAAACTGCAGGAACTTCAAACCGGCACTAGGAAACAGACTGAGAAAGCAGAGAAAAGTGTCTCCAGCAACCCGTTCCCTTGGTGCTAGATGAACGAACGTCTCTCAACTTGCTCAGGTCTGAGAGATAAGTGTGTGTGAAAGCCGTCCTTCACCTAGCTTGTTGGGAACACAAAGTTTCTTTTCAGTTGCAAACTCCATTCCATACATATATATGGGGAGTTACTAGCTCCAACTCGGTTTTACAGTGAAAACTGCAGGAACTTCAAAACGGCACTAGGAAACAGACTGATAAAGCAGAGAAAAAGTGTCTCCTGCAACCCGTTCCCTTGGTGCTAGATGAAAGAACGTCTCTCCACTTGCTCAGTTCTGAGAGATAACAGTGTGTGAAAGCCGTCCTTCACATAGCTTTTTGGGAACACAAAGTTTCTTTTCAGTTGCAAACTCCATTCCATACTTATATATGGGGAGGTACTAGCTCCAACTCGGTTTGACAGTGAAAACTGCAGGAACTTCAAACCGGCACTAGGAAACAGACTGAGAAAGCAGAGAAAAAGTGTCTCCTGCAAACCGTTCCCTTGGTGCTAGATGAACGAACGTCTCTCCCCTTGCTCAGTTCTGAGATATAAGTGTGTGTGAATGCCGTCCTTCACATAGATTGTTGGGAACACAAAGTTTCTTTTCAGTTGCAAACTCCGATCCATACATATATATGGGGAGGTACTAGCTCCAACTCGGTTTTACAGTGAAAACTGCAGGAACTTCAAACCGGCACTAGGAAACAGACTGAGAAAGCCGAGAAAAAGTGTTTCCTGCATCCCGTTCCCTTGGTGCTACATGAACGAAAGTCTATCCACTTGCTCAGTTATGAGAGATAAGTGTGTGTGAAAGCCGTCCTTCACCTAGCTTGTTGGGAACACAAAGTTTCTTTTCAGTTGCAAACTCCATTCCCTACATATATATGGGGAGGTAGAAACTCCAAATCGATATTACAGTGAAAACTGCAGGAACTTCAAACCGGCACTAGGAAACAGACTGAGAAAGCAGAGAAAAAGTGTCTCCTGCAACCCGTTCCCTTGGTGCTAGATGAACGAACGTCTCTCCACTTGCTCAGTTCTGAAGATAGGTGTGTGTGAAAGCCGTCCTTCACCTAGCTTGTTGGGAACACAAAATTTCTTTTCAGTTGCAAACTACATTCCATATATATATATGGGGAGGTAGAAGCTCCAACTCGGTTTTACAGTGAAAACTGCAGGAACTTCAAACCGGCACTAGGAAACAGACTGAGAATGCAGAGAAAAACAGTCTCCTGTAACCCGTTCTCTTTGTTCTAGATGAACGAACGTCTCTTCACTTGCTGAGTTCTGAAAGAAAAGTGTGTGTGAAAGCCGTCCTTCACCTAGCTTGTTGGGAACACAAAGTTTCTTTTCAGTTGCAAACTCCATTCCATACATATATATGGGGAGGTACTAGATCAAACTCGGGTTTACAGTGAAAACTGCAGGAACTTCAAACCGGCACTAGGAAACAGACTGAGAAAGCAGAGAAAAAGAGTCTCCTGCAACCCGTTCTCTTGGTTCTAGATGAACGAACGTCTCTCCACTTGCTCAGTTCTGAGAGAGAAGTGTGTATGAAAGCCGTCCTTCAACTAGCTTGTTGGGAAAACAAAGTTTCTTTTCAGTTGCAAACTCCATTCCATACATATATATGGGGAGGTACAAGATCAAACTTGGTTTTACAGTGAAAACTGCAGGAACTTCAAACCGCCACTAGGAAACAGACTGAGAAACAGAGAAAAAGTGTCTCCTGCAACCCGTTCCCTTGGTGCTAGATGAACGAACGTCTCTCCACTTGCTCAGTTCTGAGAGATAGGTGTGTGTGAAAGCCGTCCTTCACCTAGCTTGTTGGGAACACAAAGTTTCTTTTCAGTTGCAAACTCCATTCCATACATATATAAGGGGAGGTACTAGCTCCAACACGGTTTTACAGTGAAAACTGCAGGAACTTCAAACCGGCACTAGGAAACAGACTGAGAAAGCAGAGAAAAAGTGTCTCCTGCAACCCGTTCCCTTGGTGATAGATGAACGAACGTCTCTCCACTTGCTCAGTTCTGAGAGTTAAGTGTGTGTGAAAGCCGTCTTTCACCTAGCTTGTTGGGAACACAAAGTTTCTTTTCAGTTGCAAACTCCATTCCATACATATATATGGGGAGGTACTAGCTCCAACTCGGTTTTACAGTGAAAACTGCAGGAACTTCAAACCGGCACTAGGAAACAGACTGAGAAAGCAGAGAATAATTGTCTCCTGCAACCCGTTCCCTTGGTGCTAGATGAATGAACGTCTCTCCACTTGCTCAGTTCTGAGAGATAAGTGTGTGTGAAAGCCGTCCTTCAACTAGCTTGTTGGGAACACAAAGTTTCTTTTCAGTTGCAAACTCCATTCCATACATATATATGGGGAGGTACTAGATCAAACTCGGTTTTGCAGTGAAAACTGCAGGAACTTCAAACCGGCACTAGGAAACAGACTGAGAAAGCAGAGAAAAAGTGTCTCCTGCAAACCGTTCCCTTGGTGCTAGATGAACGAACGTCTCTCCACTTGCTCAGTTCTGAGAGATAGGTGTGTGTGAAAGACGTCCTTCACCTAGCTTGTTGGGAACACAAAGTTTCTTTTCAGTTGCAAACTCCATTCCATACATATATATGGGGAGGTACTAGATCAAACTCGGTTTTGCAGTGAAAACTGCAGGAACTTCAAACCGGCACTAGGAAACAGACTGAGAAAGCAGAGAAAAAGTGTCTCCTGCAAAAAGTTCCCTTGGTGCTAGATGAACGAACGTCTCTCCACTTGCTCAGTTCAGAGATATGTGTGTGTGAAAGCCGTCCTTCACCTAGCTTGTTGGGAACACAAAGTTTCTTTTCAGTTGCAAACTCCATTCCATACATATATATGGGGAGGTACTAGCTCCAACTCCGTTTTACAGTGAAAACTGCAGGAACTTCAAACCGGCACTAGGAAACAGACTGAGAAAGCAGAGAAAAAGTGTCTCCTGTAACCCGTTCCCTTGGTGCTAGATGAACGAACGTCTCCCCACTTGCTCAGTTCTGAGAGATAAGTGTGTGTGAAAGCCGTCCTTCACCTAGCTTGTAGGGAACACAAAGTTTCTTTTCAGTTGCAAACTCCTTTCCATACATATATATGGGGAGGTAGAAGCTCCAACTCGGTTTTGCAGAGAAAACTGCAGGAACTTCAACCCGGCACTTGGAAACAGACTGGGAAAGCAGAGAAACAGTGTTTCCTGCAACCCGTTCCCTTGGAGCTAGATGAACGAACGTCTCTACACTTGCTCAGTTCTGAGAGATAAGTGTGTGTGAAAGCCGTCTTTCACCTAGCTTGTTGGGAACACAAAGTTTCTTTTCAGTTGCAAACTCCATTCCATACATATATATGGGGAGGTACTAGCTCCAACTCGGTTTTACAGTGAAAACTGCAGGAAATTCAAACCGGCACTAGGAAACAGACTGAGAAAGCAGAGAAAAATTGTCACCTGCTACCCGTTCCCTTGGTGCTAGATGAACGAACGTCTCTCCACTTGCTCAGTTCTGAGAGATAAGTGTGTGTGAAAGCCGTCCTTCACCTAGCTTGTTGGGAACACAAAGTTTCTTTTCAGTTGCAAACTCCATTCCATACATATATATGGGGAGGTAGAAGCTCCAACTCGGTTTTACAGTGAAAACTGCAGGAACTTCAAACCGGCACTAGGAAACAGACTGAGAAAGCAGAGAAAAAGAGTCTCCTGCAACCCGTTCTCTTGGTTCTAGATGAACGAACGTCTGTCCACTTGCTCAGTTCTGAGAGAAAAGTGTGTATGAAAGCCGTCCTTCAACTAGCTTGTTGGGAAAACAAAGTTTCTTTTCAGTTGCAAACTCCATTCCATACATATATATGGGGAGGTACAAGATCAAACTCGGTTTTACAGTGAAAACTGCAGGAAATTCAAACCACCACTAGGAAACAGACTGAGAAAGCAGAGAAAAAGTGTCTCCTGCAACCCGTTCCCTTGGTGCTAGATGAACGAACGTCTCTCCACTTGCTCAGTTCTGAGAGATAGGTGTGTGTGAAAGCCGTCCTTCACCTAGCTTGTTGGGAACACAAAGTTTCTTTTCAGTTGCAAACTCCATTCCATACATATATATGTGGAGGTACTAGCTCCAACTCGGTTTTACAGTGAAAACTGCAGGAACTTCAAACCGGCACTAGGAAACAGACTGAGAAAGCAGAGAAAAAGTGTCTCCTGCAACCCGTTCCATTGGTGCTAGATGAACGAACGTCTCTCCACTTGCTCAGTTCTAAGAGATAAGTGTGTGTGAAAGCCGTCCTTCAACTAGCTTGTAGGGAACACAAAGTTTCTTTTCAGTTGCAAACTCCATTCCATACATATATATGGGGAGGTAGAAGCTCCAACTCGGTTTTGCAGAGAAAACTGCACGAACTTCAACCCGGCACTTGGAAACAGACTGGGAAATCAGAGAAACAGTGTTTCCTGCAACCCGTTCCCTTGGTGCTAGATGAACGAACGTCTCTCTACTTGCTCAGTTCTGAGAGATAATTGTGTGTGAAAGCCGTCCTTCACCTAGCTTGTTGGGAACACAAAGTTTCTTTTCAGTTGCAAACTCCATTCCATACATATATATGGGGAGGTACTAGCTCCAACTCGGTTTTACAGTGAAAACTGCAGGAACTTCAAACCGGCACTAGGAAACAGACTGAGAAAGCAGAGAAAAAGTGTCCCCTGCAACCCGTTCCCTTGGTGCTAGATGAACGAACGTCTCTCCACTTGCTCAGTTCTGAGAGATAAGTGTGTGTGAAAGCCGTCCTTCACCTAGCTTGTTGGGAAAACAAAGTTTCTTTTCAGTTGCAAACTCCTTTCCATACATATATATGGGGAGTTACCAGCTCCAACTCGGTTTTACAGTAAAAAATGCAGGAACTTCAAACCGGCACTAGGAAACAGACTGAGAAAGCAGAGAAAAAGTGTCTCCAGCAACCCGTTCCCTTGGTGCTAGATAAACGAAAGTCTCTCAACTTGCTCAGTTCAGAGAGATAAGTGTGTGTGAATGCCGTCCTTCACCTAGCTTGTTGGGAACACAAAGTTTCTTTTCAGTTGCAAACTCCATTCCATACATATATATGGGGAGGTACTAGCTCCAACTCGGTTTTACAGTGAAAACTGCAGGAACTTCAAACCGGCACTAGGAAACAGACTGAGAAAGCAGAGAAAAAGTGTCTCCTGCAACCCGTTCCCTTGGTGCTAGATGAACGAACGTCTCTCCACTTGCTCAGTTCTGAGAGATAAGTGTGTGTGAATGCCGTCCTT
This sequence comes from Camelus bactrianus, assembly GCF_048773025.1. Lineage (NCBI taxonomy): Eukaryota > Metazoa > Chordata > Mammalia > Artiodactyla > Camelidae > Camelus > Camelus bactrianus. The sequence goes on along the minus strand of NC_133539.1, from coordinate 134,260,995 downwards.
CACCTAGCTTGTTGGGAACACAAAGTTTCTTTTCAGTTGCAAACTCCATTCCATACATATATATGGGGAGGTACTAGCTCCAACTCGGTTTTACAGTGAAAACTGCAGGAACTTCAAACCGGCACTAGGAAACAGACTGAGAAAGCAGAGAAAAAGTGTCTCCTGCAACCCGGTCCCTTGGTGCTAGATGAACGAACGTCTCTCCACTTGCTCAGTTCTGAGAGATAAGTGTGTGTGAAAGCCGTCCTTCACCTAGCTTGTTGGGAACACAAAGTTTCTTTTCAGTTGCAAACTCCATTCCATACATATATATGTGGAGGTACTAGCTCCAACTCGGTTTTACAGTGAAAACTGCAGGAACTTCAAACCGGCACTAGGAAACAGACTGAGAAAGCAGAGAAAAAGTGTCTCCTGCAACCCGTTCCCTTGGTGCTAGATGAACGAACGTCTCTCCACTTGCTCAGTTCTGAGAGATAAGTGTGTGTGAAAGCCGTCCTTCACCTAGCTTGTTGGGAACACAAAGTTTCTTTTCAGTTGCAAACTCCATTCCATACATATATATGGGGAGTTACCAGCTCCAACTCTGTTTTACAGTAAAAACTGCAGGAACTTCAAACCGGCACTAGGAAACAGACTGAGAAAGCAGAGAATAAGTTTCTCCAGCAACCCGTTCCCTTGGTGCTAGATAAACGAAAGTCTCTCAACTTGCTCAGTTCTGAGAGATAAGTGTGTGTGAATGACGTCCTTCACCTAGCTTGTTGGGAACACAAAGTTTCTTTTCAGTTGCAAACTCCATTCCATACATATATATGGGGAGGTACTAGATCAAACTCGGTTTTACAGTGAAAACTGCAGGAACTTCAAACCGGCACTAGGAAACAGACTGAGAAAGCAGAGAAAAAGTGTCTCCTGCATCCAGTTCCCTTGGTGCTAGATGAACGAACGTCTCTCAACTTGCTCAGTTCTGAGAGATAAGTGTGTGTGAAAGCCGTCCTTCACCTAGCTTGTTGGGAACACAAAGTTTCTTTTCAGTTGCAAACTCCATTCCATACATATATATGTGGAGGTACTAGCTCCAACTCGGTTTTACAGTGAAAACTGCAGGAACTTCAAACCGGCACTAGGAAACAGACTGAGAAACCAGAGAAAAAGTGTCTCCTGCAACCCGTTCCCTTGGTGCTAGATAAACGAAAGTCTCTCAACTTGCTCAGTTCTGAGAGATAAGTGTGTGTGAATGCCGTCCTTCACCTAGATTGTTGGGAACACAAAGTTTCTTTTCAGTTGCAAACTCCGATCCATACTTATATATGGGGAGGTACTAGCTCCAACTCGGTTTTACAGTGAAAACTGCAGGAACTTCAAACCGGCACTAGGAAATAGACTGAGAAGCAGAGAAAAAGTGTCCCCTGCAACCGGTTCCCTTGGTTATAGATGAATGAACGTCTCTCCACTTGCTAAGTTCTGAGAGATGATTGTGTGTGAAAGCCGTCCTTCACCTAGCTTGTTGGGAACACAAAGTTTCTTTTAAGTTGCAAACTCCATTCCATACATATATATGGGGAGGTACTAGCTCAAACTCGGTTTTACAGTGAACACTGCAGGAACTTCAAACCGGCACTAGGAAACAGACTGAGAAAGCAGAGAAAATGTATCTTCTGCAACCCGTTCCGTTGGTGCTAGATGAACGAACGTCTCTCCACTTGCTCAGTTCTGAGGGATAAGTGTGTGTGAAAGCCGTCCTTCACCGAGCTTGTTGGGAACACAAAGTTTCTTTTCAGTTGCAAACTCCATTCCATACATATATATGGGGAGGTACAAGCTCCAACTCGGTTTTACAGTGAAAACTGCAGGATCTTCAAACCGGCACTAGGAAACAGACTGAGAAAGCAGAGAAAAAGTGTCTCCTGCAACCCGTTCCCTTGGTGCTAGATGAACGAACGTCTCTCCACTTGCTCAGTTCCGAGAGATTAGTGTGTGTGAAAGCCATCCTTCACCTAGCTTGTTGGGAACACAAAGTTTCTTTTGAGTTGCAAACTCCATTCCAAACATATATATGGGGAGGTACTAGCTCCAACTCGGTTTTACAGTGAAAACTGCAGGAACTTCAAACCGGCACTAGGAAACAGACTGAGAAAGCAGAGAAAAAGTGTCTCCTGCAAACCGTTCCCTTGGTGCTAGATGAACGAACGTCTCTCCACTTGCTCAGTTCTGAGAGATAAGTGTGTGTGAAATTCGTCCTTCAACTAGCTTGTAGGGAACACAAAGTTTCTTTTCAGTTGCAAACTCCATTCCATACATATATATGGGGAGGTAGAAGCTCCAACTCGGTTTTGCAGAGAAAACTGCACGAACTTCAACCCGGCACTTGGAAACAGACTGGGAAATCAGAGAAACAGTGTTTCCTGCAAACCGTTCCCTTGGTGCTAGATGAACGAACGTCTCTCCACTTGCTCAGTTCTGAGAGATAATTGTGTGTGAAAGCCGTCCTTCACCTAGCTTGTTGGGAACACAAAGTTTCTTTTCAGTTGCAAACTCCATTCCATACATATATATGGGGAAGTACTAGCTCCAACTCGGTTTTACAGTGAAAACTGCAGGAACTTCAAACCGGCACTAGGAAACAGACTGAGAAAGCAGAGAAAAAGTGTCTCCTGCAACCCGTTCCCTTGGTGCTAGATGAACGAACGTCTCTCAACTTGCTCAGTTCTGAGAGATAAGTGTGTGTGAAAGCCGTCCTTCACCTAGATTGTTGGGAACACAAAGTTTCTTTTCAGTTGCAAACTCCGATCCATACATATATATGGGGAGGTACTAGCTCCAACTCGGTTTTACAGTGAAAACTGCAGGAACTTCAAACCGGCACTAGGAAACAGACAGAGAAGCAGAGAAAAAGTGTCCCCTGCAACCGGTTCCCTTGGTTATAGATGAATGAACGTCTCTCCACTTGCTAAGTTCTGAGAGATGATTGTGTGTGAAAGCCTTCCTTCACCTAGCTTGTTGGGAACACAAAGTTTCTTTTAAGTTGCAAACTCCATTCCATACATATATATGGGGAGGTACTAGCTCAAACTCGGTTTAACAGTGAACACTGCAGGAACTTCAAACCGGCTCTAGGAAACAGACTGAGAAAGCAGAGAAAATGTATCTCCTGCAACCCGTTCCGTTGGTGCTAGATGAACGAACGTCTCTCCACTTGCTCAGTTCTGAGAGATAAGTGTGTGTGAAAGCCGTCCTTCACCGAGCTTGTTGGGAACACAAAGTTTCTTTTCAGTTGCAAACTCCATTCCATACATATATATGGGGAGGTATAAGCTCCAACTCGGTTTGACAGTGAAAACTGCAGGAACTTCAAACCGGCACTAGGAAACAGACTGAGAAAGCAGAGAAAAAGTGTCTCCTGCAACCCGTTCCCTTGGTGCTAGATGAACGAACGTCTCTCCACTTGCTCAGTTCTGAGAGATAAGTGTGTGTGAAAGCCGTACTTCACCTAGCTTGTTGGGAACACAAAGTTTCTTTTCAGTTGCCAACTCCATTCCATACATATATATGGGGAGGTACTAGCTCCAACTCGGTTTTACAGTGAAAACTGCAGGAACTTCAAACCGGCACTAGGAAACAGAGTGAGAAAGCAGAGAAATTGTATCTCCTGCATCCCGTTCCCTTGGTGCTAGATGAACGAACGTCTCGCCACTTGCTCAGTTCCGAGAGATTAGTGTGTGTGAAAGCCGTCCTTCACCTAGCTTGTTGGGAACACAAAGTTTCTTTTCAGTTGCAAACTCCATTCCATACATATATATGGGGAGGTACTAGCTCCAACTCGGTTTTACAGTGAAAACTGCAGGAACTTCAAACCGGCACTAGGAAACAGACTGAGAAAGCAGAGAAAAGTGTCTCCTGAAAACCGTTCCCTTGGTGCTAGATGAACGAACGTCTCTCCACTTGCTCAGTTCTGAGAGATAAGTGTGTGTGAAAGCCGTCCTTCACCTAGCTTGTTGGGAACACAAAGTTTCTTTTCAGTTGCAAACTCCATTCCATACATATATATGGGGAGTTACCATCTCCAACTCGGTTTTACAGTAAAAACTGCAGGAACTTCAAACCGGCACAAGGAAACAGACTGAGAATCCAGAGAAAAAGTGTCTCCATCAACCCGTTCCCTTGGTGCTAGATAAACGAAAGTCTCTCAACTTGCTCAGTTCTGAGAGATAAGTGTGTGTGAATGCCGTCCTTCACCTAGATTGTTGGGAACACAAAGTTTCTTTTCAGTTGCAAACTCCGATCCATACATATATATGGGGAGGTACTAGCTCCAACTCGGTTTTACAGTGAAAACTGCAGGAACTTCAAACCGGCACTAGGAAACAGACTGAGAAGCAGAGAAAAAGTGTCCCCTGCAACCGGTTCCCTTGGTTATAGATGAATGAACGTCTCTCCACTTGCTAAGTTCTGAGAGATGATTGTGTGTGAAAGCCGTCCTTCACCTAGCTTGTTGGGAACACAAAGTTTCTTTTAAGTTGCAAACTCCATTCCATACATATATATGGGGTGTTACTAGCTCCAAATCGGTTTTACAGTGAACACTGCAGGAACTTCAAACCGGCACTAGGAAACAGACTGAGAAAGCAGAGAAAATGTATCTCCTGCAACCCGTTCCGTTGGTGCTAGATGAACGAACGTCTCTCCACTTGCTCAGTTCTGAGAGATACGTGTGTGTGAAAGCCGTCCTTCACCGAGCTTGTTGGGAACACAAAGTTTCTTTTCAGTTGCAAACTCCATTCCATACATATATATGGGGAGGTACAAGCTCCAACTCGGTTTTACAGTGAAAACTGCAGGAACTTCAAACCGGCACAAGGAAACAGACTGAAAAAGCAGAGAAAAAGTGTCTCCTGCAACCCGTTCCCTTGGTGCTAGATGAACGAACGTCTCTCCACTTGCTCAGTTCTGAGAGATAAGTGTGTGTGAATGCCGTCCTTCATCTAGCTTGTTGGGAACACAAAGTTTCTTTTCAGTTGCAAACTCCATTCCATACTTATATATGGGGAGTTAACAGCTCCAACTCGGTTTTACAGTAAAAACTGCAGGAACTTCAAACCGGCACTAGGAAACAGACTGAGAAAGCAGAGAAAAAGTGTCCCCAGCAACCCGTTCCCTTGGTGCTAGATAAACGAAAGTCTCTCAACTTGCTCAGTTCTGAGAGATAAGTGTGTGTGAATGCCGTCCTTCACCTAGCTTGTTGGGAACACAAAGTTTCTTTTCAGTTGCAAACTCCATTCCATACATATATATGGGGAGGTACTAGATCAAACTCGGTTTTACAGTGAAAACTGCAGGAACTTCAAACCGGCACTAGGAAACAGACTGAGAAAGCAGAGAAAAAGTGTCTCCTGCAACCCGTTCCCTTGGTGCTAGATGAACGAACGTCTCTCCACTTGCTCAGTTCTGAGAGATAAGTGTGTGTGAATGCCGTCCTTCACCTAGCTTGTTGGGAACACAAAGTTTCTTTTCAGTTGCAAACTCCATTCCATACATATATATGGGGAGGTACTAGATCAAACTCGGTTTTACAGTGAAAACTGCAGGAACTTAAAACCGGCACTAGGAAACAGACTGAGAAAGCAGAGAAAAAGTGTCTCCTGCAACCCGTTCCCTTGGTGCTAGATGAACGAACGTCTCTCCACTTGCTCAGTTCTGAGAGATAAGTGTGTGTGAAAGCCGTCCTTCACCTAGCTTGTTGGGAACACAAAGTTTCTTTTCAGTTGCAAACTCCATTCCATACATATATATGGGGAGTTACCAGCTCCAACTCGGTTTTACAGTAAAAACTGCAGGAACTTCAAACCGGCACTAGGAAACAGACTGAGAAACCAGAGAAAAAGTGTCTCCAGCAACCCGTTCCCTTGGTGCTAGATAAACGAAAGTCTCTCAACTTGCTCAGTTCTGAGAGATAAGTGTGTGTGAATGACGTCCTTCACCTAGCTTGTTGGGAACACAAAGTTTCTTTTCAGTTGCAAACTCCATTCCATACATATATATGGGGAGTTACCATCTCCAACTCGGTTTTACAGTAAAAACTGCAGGAACTTCAAACCGGCACAAGGAAACAGACTGAGATTCCAGAGAAAAAGTGTCACCATCAACCCGTTCCCTTGGTGCTAGATAAACGAAAGTCTCTCAACTTGCTCAGTTCTGAGAGATAAGTGTGTGTGAATGCCGTCCTTCACCTAGATTGTTGGGAACACAAAGTTTCTTTTCAGTTGCAAACTCCGATCCATACATATATATGGGGAGGTACTAGCTCCAACTCGGTTTTACAGTGAAAACTGCAGGAACTTCAAACCGGCACTAGGAAACAGACTGAGAAGCAGAGAAAAAGTGTCCCCTGCAACCGGTTCCCTTGGTTATAGATGAATGAACGTCTCTCCACTTGCTAAGTTCTGAGAGATGATTGTGTGTGAAAGCCGTCCTTCACCTAGCTTGTTGGGAACACAAAGTTTCTTTTAAGATGCAAACTCCATTCCATACATATATATGGGGTGTTACTAGCTCCAAATCGGTTTTATAGTGAACACTGCAGGAACTTCAAACCGGCACTAGGAAACAGACTGAGAAAGCAGAGAAAAAGTGTCTCCTGCAACCCGTTCCCTTGGTGCTAGATGAACGAACGTCTCTCCACTTGCTCAGTTCTGAGAGATAAGTGTGTGTGAAAGCCGTCCTTCACCTAGCTTGTTGGGAACACAAAGTTTCTTTTCAGTTGCAAACTCCATTCCATACATATATATGTGGAGGTACTAGCTCCAACTCGGTTTTACAGTGAAAACTGCAGGAACTTCAAACCGGCACTAGGAAACAGACTGAGAAAGCAGAGAAAAAGTGTCTCCTGCAACCCGTTCCCTTGGTGCTAGATGAACGAACGTCTCTCCACTTGCTCAGTTCTGAGAGATAAGTGTGTGTGAAAGCCGTCCTTCAACAAGCTTGTAGGGAACACAAAGTTTCTTTTCAGTTGCAAACTCCATTCCATACATATATATGGGGAGTTACCAGCTCCAACTCGGTTTTACAGTAAAAACTGCAGGAACTTCAAACCGGCACTAGGAAACAGACTGAGAAAGCAGAGAAAAAGTGTCTCCAGCAACCCGTTCCCTTGGTGCTAGATAAACGAAAGTCTCTCAACTTGCTCAGTTCTGAGAGATAAGTGTGTGTGAATGACGTCCTTCACCTAGCTTGTTGGGAACACAAAGTTTCTTTTCAGTTGCAAACTCCATTCCATACATATATATGGGGAGGTACTAGATCAAACTCGGTTTTACAGTGAAAACTGCAGGAACTTCAAACCGGCACTAGGAAACAGACTGAGAAAGCAGAGAAAAAGTGTCTCCTGCATCCAGTTCCCTTGGTGCTAGATGAACGAACGTCTCTCAACTTGCTCAGTTCTGAGAGATAAGTGTGTGTGAAAGCCGTCCTTCACCTAGCTTGTTGGGAACACAAAGTTTCTTTTCAGTTGCAAACTCCATTCCATACATATATATGTGGAGGTACTAGCTCCAACTCGGTTTTACAGTGAAAACTGCAGGAACTTCAAACCGGCACTAGGAAACAGACTGAGAAACCAGAGAAAAAGTGTCTCCTGCAACCCGTTCCCTTGGTGCTAGATAAACGAAAGTCTCTCAACTTGCTCAGTTCTGAGAGATAAGTGTGTGTGAATGCCGTCCTTCACCTAGATTGTTGGGAACACAAAGTTTCTTTTCAGTTGCAAACTCCGATCCATACATATATATGGGGAGGTACTAGCTCCAACTCGGTTTTACAGTGAAAACTGCAGGAACTTCAAACCGGCACTAGGAAACAGACTGAGAAGCAGAGAAAAAGTGTCCCCTGCAACCGGTTCCCTTGGTTATAGATGAATGAACGTCTCTCCACTTGCTAAGTTCTGAGAGATGATTGTGTGTGAAAGCCGTCCTTCACCTAGCTTGTTGGGAACACAAAGTTTCTTTTAAGTTGCAAACTCCATTCCATACATATATATGGGGAGGTACTAGCTCAAACTCGGTTTTACAGTGAACACTGCAGGAACTTCAAACCGGCACTAGGAAACAGACTGAGAAAGCAGAGAAAATGTATCTTCTGCAACCCGTTCCATTGGTGCTAGATGAACGAACGTCTCTCCACTTGCTCAGTTCTGAGGGATAAGTGTGTGTGAAAGCCGTCCTTCACCGAGCTTGTTGGGAACACAAAGTTTCTTTTCAGTTGCAAACTCCATTCCATACATATATATGGGGAGGTACAAGCTCCAAATCGGTTTTACAGTGAAAACTGCAGGATCTTCAAACCGGCACTAGGAAACAGACTGAGAAAGCAGAGAAAAAGTGTCTCCTGCAACCCGTTCCCTTGGTGCTAGATGAACGAACGTCTCTCCACTTGCTCAGTTCCGAGAGATTAGTGTGTGTGAAAGCCATCCTTCACCTAGCTTGTTGGGAACACAAAGTTTCTTTTGAGTTGCAAACTCCATTCCAAACATATATATGGGGAGGTACTAGCTCCAACTCGGTTTTACAGTGAAAACTGCAGGAACTTCAAACCTGCACTAGGAAACAGACTGAGAAAGCAGAGAAAAAGTGTCTCCTGCAAACCGTTCCCTTGGTGCTAGATGAACGAACGTCTCTCCACTTGCTCAGTTCTGAGAGATAAGTGTGTGTGAAATTCGTCCTTCAACTAGCTTGTAGGGAACACAAAGTTTCTTTTCAGTTGCAAACTCCATTCCATACATATATATGGGGAGGTAGAAGCTCCAACTCGGTTTTGCAGAGAAAACTGCAGGAACTTCAACCCGGCACTTGGAAACAGACTGGGAAATCAGAGAAACAGTGTTTCCTGCAAACCGTTCCCTTGGTGCTAGATGAACGAACGTCTCTCCACTTGCTCAGTTCTGAGAGATAATTGTGTGTGAAAGCCGTCCTTCACCTGGCTTGTTGGGAACACAAAGTTTCTTTTCAGTTGCAAACTCCATTCCATACATATATATGGGGAAGTACTAGCTCCAACTCGGTTTTACAGTGAAAACTGCAGGAACTTCAAACCGGCACTAGGAAACAGACTGAGAAAGCAGAGAAAAAGTGTCTCCTGCAACCCGTTCCCTTGGTGCTAGATGAACGAACGTCTCTCCACTTGCTCAGTTCTGAGAGATAAGTGTGTGTGAAAGCCGTCCTTCACCTAGATTGTTGGGAACACAAAGTTTCTTTTCAGTTGCAAACTCCGATCCATACATATATATGGGGAGGTACTAGCTCCAACTCGGTTTTACAGTGAAAACTGCAGGAACTTCAAACCGGCACTAGGAAACAGACAGAGAAGCAGAGAAAAAGTGTCCCCTGCAACCGGTTCCCTTGGTTATAGATGAATGAACGTCTCTCCACTTGCTAAGTTCTGAGAGATGATTGTGTGTGAAAGCCGTCCTTCACCTAGCTTGTTGGGAACACAAAGTTTCTTTTAAGTTGCAAACTCCATTCCATACATATATATGGGGAGGTACTAGCTCAAACTCGGTTTAACAGTGAACACTGCAGGAACTTCAAACCGGCTCTAGGAAACAGACTGAGAAAGCAGAGAAAATGTATCTCCTGCAACCCGTTCCGTTGGTGCTAGATGAACGAACGTCTCTCCACTTGCTCAGTTCTGAGAGATAAGTGTGTGTGAAAGCCGTCCTTCACCGAGCTTGTTGGGAACACAAAGTTTCTTTTCAGTTGCAAACTCCATTCCATACATATATATGGGGAGGTATAAGCTCCAACTCGGTTTGACAGTGAAAACTGCAGGAACTTCAAACCGGCACTAGGAAACAGACTGAGAAAGCAGAGAAAAAGTGTCTCCTGCAACCCGTTCCCTTGGTGCTAGATGAACGAACGTCTCTCCACTTGCTCAGTTCTGAGAGATAAGTGTGTGTGAAAGCCGTACTTCACCTAGCTGGTTGGGAACACAAAGTTTCTTTTCAGTTGCCAACTCCATTCCATACATATATATGGGGAGGTACTAGCTCCAACTCGGTTTTACAGTGAAAACTGCAGGAACTTCAAACCGGCACTAGGAAACAGAGTGAGAAAGCAGAGAAATTGTATCTCCTGCATCCCGTTCCCTTGGTGCTAGATGAACGAACGTCTCGCCACTTGCTCAGTTCCGAGAGATTAGTGTGTGTGAAAGCCGTCCTTCACCTAGCTTGTTGGGAACACAAAGTTTCTTTTCAGTTGCAAACTCCATTCCATACATATATATGGGGAGGTACTAGCTCCAACTCTGTTTTACAGTGAAAACTGCAGGAACTTCAAACCGGCACTAGGAAACAGACTGAGAAAGCAGAGAAAAGTGTCTCCTGAAAACCGTTCCCTTGGTGCTAGATGAACGAACGTCTCTCCACTTGCTCAGTTCTGAGAGATAAGTGTGTGTGAAAGCCGTCCTTCACCTAGCTTGTTGGGAACACAAAGTTTCTTTTCAGTTGCAAACTCCATTCCATACATATATATGGGGAGTTACCATCTCCAACTCGGTTTTACAGTAAAAACTGCAGGAACTTCAAACCGGCACAAGGAAACAGACTGAGAATCCAGAGAAAAAGTGTCTCCATCAACCCGTTCCCTTGGTGCTAGATAAACGAAAGTCTCTCAAATTGCTCAGTTCTGAGAGATAAGTGTGTGTGAATGCCGTCCTTCACCTAGATTGTTGGGAACACAAAGTTTCTTTTCAGTTGCAAACTCCGATCCATACATATATATGGGGAGGTACTAGCTCCAACTCGGTTTTACAGTGAAAACTGCAGGAACTTCAAACCGGCACTAGGAAACAGACTGAGAAGCAGAGAAAAAGTGTCCCCTGCAACCGGTTCCCTTGGTTATAGATGAATGAACGTCTCTCCACTTGCTATGTTCTGAGAGATGATTGTGTGTGAAAGCCGTCCTTCACCTAGCTTGTTGGGAACACAAAGTTTCTTTTAAGTTGCAAACTCCATTCCATACATATATATGGGGTGTTACTAGCTCCAAATCGGTTTTACAGTGAACACTGCAGGAACTTCAAACCGGCACTAGGAAACAGACTGAGAAAGCAGAGAAAATGTATCTCCTGCAACCCGTTCCGTTGGTGCTAGATGAACGAACGTCTCTCCACTTGCTCAGTTCTGAGAGATACGTGTGTGTGAAAGCCGTCCTTCACCGAGCTTGTTGGGAACACAAAGTTTCTTTTCAGTTGCAAACTCCATTCCATACATATATATGGTGAGGTACAAGCTCCAACTCGGTTTTACAGTGAAAACTGCAGGAACTTCAAACCGGCACAAGGAAACAGACTGAAAAAGCAGAGAAAAAGTGTCTCCTGCAACCCGTTCCCTTGGTGCTAGATGAACGAACGTCTCTCCACTTGCTCAGTTCTGAGAGATAAGTGTGTGTGAATGCCGTCCTTCATCTAGCTTGTTGGGAACACAAAGTTTCTTTTCAGTTGCAAACTCCATTCCATACTTATATATGGGGAGTTAACAGCTCCAACTCGGTTTTACAGTAAAAACTGCAGGAACTTCAAACCGGCACTAGGAAACAGACTGAGAAAGCAGAGAAAAAGTGTCCCCAGCAACCCGTTCCCTTGGTGCTAGATAAACGAAAGTCTCTCAACTTGCTCAGTTCTGAGAGATAAGTGTGTGTGAATGCCGTCTTCACCTAGCTTGTTGGGAACACAAAGTTTCTTTTCAGTTGCAAACTCCATTCCATACATATATATGGGGAGGTACTAGATCAAACTCGGTTTTACAGTGAAAACTGCAGGAACTTCAAACCGGCACTAGGAAACAGACTGAGAAAGCAGAGAAAAAGTGTCTCCTGCAACCCGTTCCCTTGGTGCTAGATGAACGAACGTCTCTCCACTTGCTCAGTTCTGAGAGATAAGTGTGTGTGAATGCCGTCCTTCACCTAGCTTGTTGGGAACACAAAGTTTCTTTTCAGTTGCAAACTCCATTCCATACATATATATGGGGAAGTACTAGATCAAACTCGGTTTTACAGTGAAAACTGCAGGAACTTAAAACCGGCACTAGGAAACAGACTGAGAAAGCAGAGAAAAAGTGTCTCCTGCAACCCGTTCCCTTGGTGCTAGATGAACGAACGTCTCTCCACTTGCTCAGTTCTGAGAGATACGTGTGTGTGAAAGCCGTCCTTCACCGAGCTTGTTGGGAACACAAAGTTTCTTTTCAGTTGCAAACTCCATTCCATACATATATATGGGGAGGTACAAGCTCCAACTCGGTTTTACAGTGAAAACTGCAGGAACTTCAAACCGGCACAAGGAAACAGACTGAAAAAGCAGAGAAAAAGTGTCTCCTGCAACCCGTTCCCTTGGTGCTAGATGAACGAACGTCTCTCCACTTGCTCAGTTCTGAGAGATAAGTGTGTGTGAATGCCGTCCTTCACCTAGCTTGTTGGGAACACAAAGTTTCTTTTCAGTTGCAAACTCCATTCCATACATATATATGGGGAGTTACCATCTCCAACTCGGTTTTACAGTAAAAACTGCAGGAACTTCAAACCGGCACAAGGAAACAGACTGAGAATCCAGAGAAAAAGTGTCAACATCAACCCGTTCCCTTGGTGCTAGATAAACGAAAGTCTCTCAACTTGCTCAGTTCTGAGAGATAAGTGTGTGTGAATGCCGTCCTTCACCTAGATTGTTGGGAACACAAAGTTTCTTTTCAGTTGCAAACTCCGATCCATACATATATATGGGGAGGTACTAGCTCCAACTCGGTTTTACAGTGAAAACTGCAGGAACTTCAAACCGGCACTAGGAAACAGACTGAGAAGCAGAGAAAAAGTGTCCCCTGCAACCGGTTCCCTTGGTTATAGATGAATGAACGTCTCTCCACTTGCTAAGTTCTGAGAGATGATTGTGTGTGAAAGCCGTCCTTCACCTAGCTTGTTGGGAACACAAAGTTTCTTTTAAGATGCAAACTCCATTCCATACATATATATGGGGTGTTACTAGCTCCAAATCGGTTTTACAGTGAACACTGCAGGAACTTCAAACCGGCACTAGGAAACAGACTGAGAAAGCAGAGAAAATGTATCTCCTGCAACCCGTTCCGTTGGTGCTAGATGAACGAACGTCTCTCCACTTGCTCAGTTCTGAGAGATACGTGTGTGTGAAAGCCGTCCTTCACCGAGCTTGTTGGGAACACAAAGTTTCTTTTCAGTTGCAAACTCCATTCCATACATATATATGGGGATGTAGAAGCTCCAACTCTGTTTTACAGTGAAAACTGCAGGAACTTCAAACCGGCACAAGGAAACAGACTGAAAAAGCAGAGAAAAAGTGTCTCCTGCAACCCGTTCCCCTGGTGCTAGATGAACGAACGTCTCTCCACTTGCTCAGTTCTGAGAGATAAGTGTGTGTGAATGCCGTCCTTCACCTAGCTTGTTGGGAACACAAAGTTTCTTTTCAGTTGCAAACTCCATTCCATACTTATATATGGGGAGTTACCAGCTCCAACTCGGTTTTACAGTAAAAACTGCAGGAACTTCAAACCGGCACTAGGAAACAGACTGAGAAAGCAGAGAAAAAGTGTCTCCAGCAACCCGTTCCCTTGGTGCTAGATAAACGAAAGTCTCTCAACTTGCTCAGTTCTGAGAGATAAGTGTGTGTGAATGCCGTCCTTCACCTAGCTTGTTGGGAACACAAAGTTTCTTTTCAGTTGCAAACTCCATTCCATACATATATATGGGGAGGTACTAGATCAAACTCGGTTTTACAGTGAAAACTGCAGGAACTTCAAACCGGCACTAGGAAACAGACTGAGAAAGCAGAGAAAAAGTGTCTCCTGCAACCCGTTCCCTTGGTGCTAGATGAACGAACGTCTCTCCACTTGCTCAGTTCTGAGAGATAAGTGTGTGTGAATGCCGTCCTTCACCTAGCTTGTTGGGAACACAAAGTTTCTTTTCAGTTGCAAACTCCATTCCATACATATATATGGGGAGGTACTAGATCAAACTCGGTTTTACAGTGAAAACTGCAGGAACTTCAAACCGGCACTAGGAAACAGACTGAGAAAGCAGAGAAAAAGTGTCTCCTGCAACCCGTTCCCTTGGTGCTAGATGAACGAACGTCTCTCCACTTGCTCAGTTCTGAGAGATAAGTGTGTGTGAAAGCCGTCCTTCACCTAGCTTGTTGGGAACACAAAGTTTCTTTTCAGTTGCAAACTCCATTCCATACATATATATGTGGAGGTACTAGCTCCAACTCGGTTTTACAGTGAAAACTGCAGGAACTTCAAACCGGCACTAGGAAACAGACTGAGAAAGCAGAGAAAAAGTGTCTCCTGCAACCCGTTCCCTTGGTGCTAGATGAACGAACGTCTCTCCACTTGCTCAGTTCTGAGAGATAAGTGTGTGTGAAAGCCGTCCTTCAACAAGCTTGTAGGGAACACAAAGTTTCTTTTCAGTTGCAAACTCCATTCCATACATATATATGGGGAGTTACCAGCTCCAACTCGGTTTTACAGTAAAAACTGCAGGAACTTCAAACCGGCACTAGGAAACAGACTGAGAAAGCAGAGAAAAAGTGTCTCCAGCAACCCGTTCCCTTGGTGCTAGATAAACGAAAGTCTCTCAACTTGCTCAGTTCTGAGAGATAAGTGTGTGTGAATGCCGTCCTTCACCTAGCTTGTTGGGAACACAAAGTTTCTTTTCAGTTGCAAACTCCATTCCATACATATATATGGGGAGGTACTAGATCAAACTCGGTTTTACAGTGAAAACTGCAGGAACTTAAAACCGGCACTAGGAAACAGACTGAGAAAGCAGAGAAAAAGTGTCTCCAGCAACCCGTTCCCTTGGTGTTAGATAAACGAAAGTCTCTCAACTTGCTCAGTTCTGAGAGATAAGTGTGTGTGAATGACGTCCTTCACCTAGCTTGTAGGGAACACAAAGTTTCTTTTCAGTTGCAAACTCCATTCCATACATATATATGGGGAGGTAGAAGCTCCAACTCGGTTTTGCAGAGAAAACTGCACGAACTTCAACCCGGCACTTGGAAACAGACTGGGAAATCAGAGAAACAGTGTTTCCTGCAAACCGTTCCCTTGGTGCTAGATGAACGAACGTCTCTCCACTTGCTCAGTTCTGAGAGATAATTGTGTGTGAAAGCCGTCCTTCACCTAGCTTGTTGGGAACACAAAGTTTCTTTTCAGTTGCAAACTCCATTCCATACATATATATGGGGAGGTACTAGCTCCAACTCGGTTTTACAGTGAAAACTGCAGGAACTTCAAACCGGCACTAGGAAACAGACTGAGAAAGCAGAGAAAAAGTGTCTCCTGCAACCCGTTCCCTTGGTGCTAGATGAACGAACGTCTCTCCACTTGCTCAGTTCTGAGAGATAAGTGTGTGTGAAAGCCGTCCTTCACCTAGCTTGTTGGGAACACAAAGTTTCTTTTCAGTTGCAAACTCCATTGCATACATATAAATGGGGAGTTACCAGCTCCAACTCGGTTTTACAGTAAAAACTGCAGGAACTTCAAACCGGCACTAGGAAACAGACTGAGAAACCAGAGAAAAAGTGTCTCCAGCAACCCGTTCCCTTGGTGCTAGATAAACGAAAGTCTCTCAACTTGCTCAGTTCTGAGAGATAAGTGTGTGTGAATGCCGTCTTTCACCTAGATTGTTGGGAACACAAAGTTTCTTTCAGTTGCAAACTCCGATCCATACATATATATGGGGAGGTACTAGCTCCAACTCGGTTTTACAGTGAAAACTGCAGGAACTTCAAACCGGCACTAGGAAACAGACTGAGAAGCAGAGAAAAAGTGTCCCCTGCAACCGGTTCCCTTGGTTATAGATGAATGAACGTCTCTCCACTTGCTAAGTTCTGAGAGATGATTGTGTGTGAAAGCCGTCCTTCACCTAGCTTGTTGGGAACACAAAGTTTCTTTTAAGTTGCAAACTCCATTCCATACATATATATGGGGAGGTACTAGCTCAAACTCGGTTTTACAGTGAACACTGCAGGAACTTCAAACCGGCACTAGGAAACAGACTGAGAAAGCAGAGAAAATGTATCTCCTGCAACCCGTTCCGTTGGTGCTAGATGAACGAACGTCTCTCCACTTGCTCAGTTCTGAGAGATAAGTGTGTGTGAAAGCCGTCCTTCACCGAGCTTGTTGGGAACACAAAGTTTCTTTTCAGTTGCAAACTCCATTCCATACATATATATGGGGAGGTACAAGCTCCAACTCGGTTTTACAGTGAAAACTGCAGGAACTTCAAACCGGCACTAGGAAACAGACTGAGAAAGCAGAGAAAAAGTGTCTCCTGCAACCCGTTCCCTTGGTGCTAGATGAACGAACGTCTCTCCACTTGCTCAGTTCTGAGAGATAAGTGTGTGTGAAAGCCGTCCTTCACCTAGCTTGTTGGGAACACAAAGTTTCTTTTCAGTTGCAAACTCCATTCCATACATATATATGGGGAGGTACTAGCTCCAACTCGGTTTTACAGTGAAAACTGCAGGAACTTCAAACCGGCACTAGGAAACAGACTGAGAAAGCAGAGAAAATTGTCCCCTGCAACCCGTTCCCTTGGTGCTAGATGAACGAACGTCTCTCCACTTGCTCAGTTCTGAGAGATAAGTGTGTGTGAAAGCCGTCCTTCACCTACCTTGTTGGGAACACTAAGTTTCTTTTCAGTTGCAAACTCCATTCCATACATATAAATGGGGAGTTACAAGCTCCAACTCGGTTTTACAGTAAAAACTGCAGGAACTTCAAACCGGCACTAGGAAACAGACTGAGAAACCAGAGAAAAAGTGCCTCCAGCAACCCGTTCCCTTGGTGCTAGATAAACGAAAGTCTCTCAACTTGCTCAGTTCTGAGAGATAAGTGTGTGTGAATGCCGTCCTTCACCTAGATTGTTGGGAACACAAAGTTTCTTTTCAGTTGCAAACTCCGATCCATACATATATATGGGGAGGTACTAGCTCCAACTCGGTTTTACAGTGAAAACTGCAGGAACTTCAAACCGGCACTAGGAAACAGACTGAGAAGCAGAGAAAAAGTGTCCCCTGCAACCGGTTCCCTTGGTTATAGATGAATGAACGTCTCTCCACTTGCTAAGTTCTGAGAGATGATTGTGTGTGAAAGCCGTCCTTCACATAGCTTGTTGGGAACACAAAGTTTCTTTTAAGTTGCAAACTCCATTCCATACATATATATGGGGAGGTACTAGCTCAAACTCGGTTTTACAGTGAACACTGCAGGAACTTCAAACCGGCACTAGGAAACAGACTGAGAAAGCAGAGAAAATGTATCTCCTGCAACCCGTTCCGTTGGTGCTAGATGAACGAACGTCTCTCCACTTGCTCAGTTCTGAGAGATAAGTGTGTGTGAAAGCCGTCCTTCACCGAGCTTGTTGGGAACACAAAGTTTCTTTTCAGTTGCAAACTCCATTCCATACATATATATGGGGTGGTACAAGCTCCAACTCGGTTTTACAGTGAAAACTGCAGGAACTTCAAACCGGCACTAGGAAACAGACTGAGAAAGCAGAGAAAAAGTGTCTCCTGCAACCCGTTCCCTTGGTGCTAGATGAACGAACGTCTCTCCACTTGCTCAGTTCTGAGAGATAAGTGTGTGTGAAAGCCGTCCTTCACCTAGCTTGTTGGGAACACAAAGTTTCTTTTCAGTTGCAAACTCCATTCCATACATATATATGGGGAGGTACTAGCTCCAACTCGGTTTTACAGTGAAAACTGCAGGAACTTCAAACCGGCACTAGGAAACAGACTGAGAAAGCAGAGAAATAGTATCTCCTGCATCCCGTTCCCTTGGTGCTAGATGAACGAACGTCTCGCCACTTGCTCAGTTCCGAGAGATTAGTGTGTGTGAAAGCCGTCCTTCACCTAGCTTGTTGGGAACACAAAGTTTCTTTTGAGTTGCAAACTCCATTCCAAACATATATATGGGGAGGTACTAGCTCCAACTCGGTTTTACAGTGAAAACTGCAGGAACTTCAAACCGGCACTAGGAAACAGACTGAGAAAGCAGAGAAAAAGTGTCTCCTGCAAACCGTTCCCTTGGTGCTAGATGAACGAACGTCTCTCCACTTTCTCAGTTCTGAGAGATAAGTGTGTGTGAAAGCCGTCCTTCAACTAGCTTGTAGGGAACACAAAGTTTCTTTTCAGTTGCAAACTCCATTCCATACATATATATGGGGAGGTAGAATCTCCAACTCGGTTTTGCAGAGAAAACTGCACGAACTTCAACCCGGCACTTGGAAACAGACTGGGAAAGCAGAGAAACAGTGTTTCCTGCAAACCGTTCCCTTGGTGCTAGATGAACGAACGTCTCTCCACTTGCTCAGTTCTGAGAGGTAATTGTGTGTGAAAGCCGTCCTTCACCTAGCTTGTTGGGAACACAAAGTTTCTTTTCAGTTGCAAACTCCGATCCATACATATATATGGGGAGGTACTAGCTCCAACTCGGTTTTACAGTGAAAACTGCAGGAACTTCAAACCGGCACTAGGAAACAGACTGAGAAGCAGAGAAAAAGTGTCCCCTGCAACCGGTTCCCTTGGTTATAGATGAATGAACGTCTCTCCACTTGCTAAGTTCTGAGAGATGATTGTGTGTGAAAGCCGTCCTTCACCTAGCTTGTTGGGAACACAAAGTTTCTTTTAAGTTGCAAACTCCATTCCATACATATATATGGGGAGGTACTAGCTCAAACTCGGTTTTACAGTGAACACTGCAGGAACTTCAAACCGGCACTAGGAAACAGACTGAGAAAGCAGAGAAAATGTATCTCCTGCAACCCGTTCCGTTGGTGCTAGATGAACGAACGTCTCTCCACTTGCTCAGTTCTGAGAGATAAGTGTGTGTGAAAGCCGTCCTTCACCGAGCTTGTTGGGAACACAAAGTTTCTTTTCAGTTGCAAACTCCATTCCATACATATATATGGGGAGGTACAAGCTCCAACTCGGTTTTACAGTGAAAACTGCAGGAACTTCAAACCGGCACTAGGAAACAGACTGAGAAAGCAGAGAAAAAGTGTCTCCTGCAACCCGTTCCCTTGGTGCTAGATGAACGAACGTCTCTCCACTTGCTCAGTTCTGAGAGATAAGTGTGTGTGAAAGCCGTCCTTCACCTAGCTTGTTGGGAACACAAAGTTTCTTTTCAGTTGCAAACTCCATTCCATACATATATATGGGGAGGTACTAGCTCCAACTCGGTTTTACAGTGAAAACTGCAGGAACTTCAATCCGGCACTAGGAAACAGACTGAGAAAGCAGAGAAATAGTATCTCCTGCATCCCGTTCCCTTGGTGCTAGATGAACGAACGTCTCGCCACTTGCTCAGTTCCGAGAGATTAGTGTGTGTGAAAGCCGTACTTCACCTAGCTTGTTGGGAACACAAAGTTTCTTTTCAGATGCAAACTCCATTCCATACATATATATGGGGAGGTACTAGCTCCAACTCGGTTTTACAGTGAAAACTGCAGGAACTTCAAACCGGCACTAGGAAACAGACTGAGAAAGCAGAGAAAAGTGTCTCCTGAAAACCGTTCCCTTGGTGCTAGATGAACGAACGTCTCTCCACTTGCTCAGTTCTGAGAGATAAGTGTGTGTGAAAGCCGTCCTTCACCTAGCTTGTTGGGAACACAAAGTTTCTTTTCAGTTGCAAACTCCATTCCATACATATATATGGGGAGTTACCATCTCCAACTCGGTTTTACAGTAAAAACTGCAGGAACTTCAAACCGGCACAAGGAAACAGACTGAGAATCCAGAGAAAAAGTGTCTCCATCAACCCGTTCCCTTGGTGCTAGATAAACGAAAGTCTCTCAACTTGCTCAGTTCTGAGAAATAAGTGTGTGTGAATGCCGTCCTTCACCTAGATTGTTGGGAACACAAAGTTTCTTTTCAGTTGCAAACTCCGATCCATACATATATATGGGGAGGTACTAGCTCCAACTCGGTTTTACAGTGAAAACTGCAGGAACTTCAAACCGGCACTAGGAAACAGACTGAGAAGCAGAGAAAAAGTGTCCCCTGCAACCGGTTCCCTTGGTTATAGATGAATGAACGTCTCTCCACTTGCTAAGTTCTGAGAGATGATTGTGTGTGAAAGCCGTCCTTCACCTAGCTTGTTGGGAACACAAAGTTTCTTTTAAGTTGCAAACTCCATTCCATACATATATATGGGGTGTTACTAGCTCCAAATCGGTTTTACAGTGAACACTGCAGGAACTTCAAACCGGCACTAGGAAACAGACTGAGAAAGCAGAGAAAATGTATCTCCTGCAACCCGTTCCGTTGGTGCTAGATGAACGAACGTCTCTCCACTTGCTCAGTTCTGAGAGATACGTGTGTGTGAAAGCCGTCCTTCACCTAGCTTGTTGGGAACACAAAGTTTCTTTTCAGTTGCAAACTCCATTCCATACATATATATGGGGAGGTACAAGCTCCAACTCGGTTTTACAGTGAAAACTGCAGGAACTTCAAACCGGCACAAGGAAACAGACTGAAAAAGCAGAGAAAAAGTGTCTCCTGCAACCCGTTCCCTTGGTGCTAGATGAACGAACGTCTCTCCACTTGCTCAGTTCTGAGAGATAAGTGTGTGTGAAAGCCGTCCTTCACCTAGCTTGTTGGGAACACAAAGTTTCTTTTAAGTTGCAAACTCCATTCCATACATATATATGGGGAGGTACTAGCTCCAACTCGGTTTTACAGTGAAAACTGCAGGAACTTCAAACCGGCACTAGGAAACAGACTGAGAAAGCAGAGAAATAGTATCTCCTGCATCCCGTTCCCTTGGTGCTAGATGAACGAACGTCTCGCCACTTGCTCAGTTCCGAGAGATTAGTGTGTGTGAAAGCCGTCCTTCACCTAGCTTGTTGGGAACACAAAGTTTCTTTTCAGTTGCAAACTCCATTCCATACATATATAAGGGGAGGTACTAGCTCCAACACGGTTTTACAGTGAAAACTGCAGGAACATCAAACCGGCACTAGGAAACAGACTGTGAAAGCAGAGATAAAGTGTCTCCTGCAACCCGTTCCATTGGTGCTGGATGAACGAACGTATTCCACTTGCTCAGTTCTAAGAGATATGTGTGTGTAAAACCGTCCTTCCCCTAGCTTGTTGGGAACACAAAGTTTCTTTTCAGTTGCAAACTCCATTCCATACATATATATGGGGAGGTACAAGCTCCAACTCGGTTTTACAGTGAAAACTGCAGGAACTTCAAACCGGCACTAGGAAACAGACTGAGAAAGCAGAGAAAAAGTGTCTCCTGCAAACCGTTCCCTTGGTGCTAGATGAACGAACGTCTCTCCACTTGCTCAGTTCTGAGAGATAAGTGTGTGTGAAAGCCATCCTTCACCTAGCTTGTTGGGAACACAAAGTTTCTTTTCAGTTGCAAACTCCATTCCATACATATATATGGGTAGGTAGAAGCTCCAACTCGGTTTTACAGTGAAAACTGCAGGAACTTCAAACCGGCACTAGGAAACAGACTGCGAAAGCAGAGAAGAAGTGCCTCCTGCAACCCGTTCCCTTGGTGCTAGATGAACGAACGTCTCTCCACTTGCTCAGTTCTGAAGATAGTTGTGTGTGAAAGCCGTCCTTCATCTAGCTTGTTGGGAACACAAAGTTTCTTTTCAGTTGCAAACTACATTCCATACATATATATGGGGAGGTAGAAGCTCCAACTCGGTTTTACAGTGAAAACTGCAGGAATTTCAAACAGGCACTAGGAAACAGTCTGAGAAAGCAGAGAAAATGTGTCTCCTGCAAACCGTTCCCTTGGTGTTAGATGAACGAACGTCTCTCCACTTGCTCAGTCCTGAGAGATAAGTGTGTGTGAAAGCCGTCCTTCACCTAGCTTGTTTGGAACACAAAGTTTCTTTTCAGTTGCAAACTCCATTCCATACATGTATATGGGGAGTTACAAGCTCCAACTCGGTTTTACAGTGAAAACTGCAGGAACTTCAAACCGGCACTAGGAAACAGACTGAGAAAGCCGAGAAAAAGTGTCTCCTGCAACCCGTTCCCTTGGTGCTAGATGAACGAACGTCTCTCCACTTGCTCAGTTCTGGGAGATAGGTGTGTGTGAAAGCCGTCCTTCACCTAGCTTGTTGGGAACACAAAGTTTCTTTTCAGTTGCAAACTCCATTCCATACATGTATATGGGGAGTTACTAGCTCCAACTCGGTTTTACAGTGAAAACTGCAGGAACTTCAAACCGGCACTAGGAAACAGACTGAGAAAGCAGAGAAAAAGTGTCTCCTGCAACCCCTTCCCTTGGTGCTAGATGAACGAACGTCTCTCCACTTGCTAAGTTCTGAGAGATAAGTGTGTGTGAAAGCCGTCCTTCACCTAGCTTGTTGGGAACACAAAGTTTCTATTCAGTTGCAAACTCCATTCCATACATATATATGGGGAGGTACTAGCTCCAACACGGTTTTACAGTGAAAACTGCAGGAACTTCAATCCGGCACTAGGAAACAGACTGAGAAAGCAGAGAAAAAGTGTCTCCTGCAACCCGTTCCCTTGGTGCTAGATGAACGAACGTCTCTCCACTTGCTCAGTTCTGAGAAATAAGTGTGTGGGAAAGCCGTCCTTCGCCTAGCTTCTTGGGAACACAAAGTTTCTTTTAATTTGCTAACTCCATTCCATACATATATATGGGGAGGTACTAGATCAAACTCGGTTTTGCAGTGAAAACTGCAGGAACTTCAAACCGGCACTAGGAAACAGACTGAGAAAGCAGAGAAAAAGTGTCTCCTGCAACCCGTTCCCTTGGTGCTAGATGAACGAACGTCTCTCCACTTGCTCAGTTCTGAAGATGGGTGTGTGTGAAAGCCGTCCTTCACCTAGCTTGTTGGGAACACAAAGTTTCTTTTCAGTTGCAAACTCCATTCCATACATATATATGGGGAGGTAGAAACTCCAACTCGGTTTTACAGTGAAAACTGCAGGAACTTCAAACCGGCACTAGGAAACAGGCTGAGAAAGCCGAGAAAAAGTGTCTCCTGTAACCCATTCCCTTGGTGCTAGATGAACGAACGTCTCCCCACTTGCTCAGTTCTGAGAGATAAGTGTGTGTGAAAGCCGTCCTTCACCTAGCTTGTAGGGAACACAAAGTTTCTTTTCAGTTGCAAACTCCATTCCATACATATATAAGGGGAGGTAGAAGCTCCAACTCGTTTTTGCAGAGAAAACTGCAGGAACTTCAACACGGCACTTGGAAACAGACTGGGAAAGCAGAGAAACAGTGTTTCCTGCAACCCGTTCCCTTGGTGCTAGATGAACGAACGTCTCTCCACTTGCTCAGTTCTGAGAGATAAGTGTGTGTGAAAGCCGTCTTTCACCTAGCTTGTTGGGAACACAAAGTTTCTTTTCAGTTGCAAACTCCATTCCATACATATATATGGGGAGGTACTAGCTCCAACTCGGTTTTACAGTGAAAACTGCAGGAACTTCAAACCGGCACTAGGAAACAGACTGAGAAAGCAGAGAAAAAGTGTCTCCTGCAAACCGTTCCCTTGGTGCTAGATGAACGAACGTCTCTCCACTTGCTCAGTTCTGAGAGATAAGTGTGTGTGAAAGCCGTCCTTCACCTAGCTTGTTGGGAACACAAAGTTTCTTTTCAGTTGCAAACTCCATTCCATACTTATATATGGGGAGGTACTAGCTCCAAATCTGTTTTACAGTGAAAACTGCAGGAACTTCAAACCGGCACTAGGAAACAGACTGAGAAAGCAGAGAATAAGTGTCTCCTGCAACCCGTTCCCTTGGTGCTAGATGAACGAACGTCTCTCCACTTGCTCAGTTCTGAGAGATAAGTGTGTGTGAATGCCGTACTTCACCTAGATTGTTGGGAACACAAAGTTTCTTTTCAGTTGCAAACTCTGATCCATACATATATATGGGTATGTACTAGCTCCAACTCGGTTTTACAGTGAAAATTGCAGGAACTTCAAACCGGCACTAGGAAACAGACTGAGAAAGCAGAGAAACAGTGTTTCCTGCAACCCGTTCCCTTGGTGCTAGATGAACGAACGTCTCTCCACTTGCTCAGTTCTGAGAGATAATTGTGTGTGAAAGCGGTCCTTCACCTAGCTTGTTGGGAACACAAAGTTTCTTTTCAGTTGCAAACTCCATTCCATACATATATATGGGGAGGTACTAGCTCCAACTCGGTTTTACAGTGAAAACTGCAGGAACTTCAAACCGGCACTAGGAAACAGACTGAGAAAGCAGAGAAAAAGTGTCTCCTGCAACCCGTTCCCTTGGTGCTAGATGAACGAACGTCTCTCCACTTGCTCAGTTCTGAGAGATAATTGTGTGTGAAAGCGGTCCTTCACCTAGCTTGTTGGGAACACAAAGTTTCTTTTCAGTTGCAAACTCCATTCCATACATATATATGGGGAGGTACTAGCTCCAACTCGGTTTTACAGTGAAAACTGCAGGAACTTCAAAACGGCACTAGGAAACAGACTGAGAATGCAGAGAAAAAGTGTCTCCTGCAACCCGTTCCCTTGGTGCTAGATGAACGAACGTCTCTCCACTTGCTCAGTTCTGAGAGATAAGTGTGTGTGAAAGCCGTCCTTCACCTAGCTTGTTGGGAACACAAAGTTTCTTTTCAGTTGCAAACTCCATTCCATACATATATATGGGGAGGTACTAGCTCCAACTCGGTTTTACAGTGAAAACTGCAGGAACTTCAAACCGGCACTAGGAAACAGACTGAGAAAGCAGAGAAAAAGTGTCTCCTGCAACCCGTTCCCTTGGTGCTAGATGAACGAACGTCTCTCCACTTGCTCAGTTCTGAGAGATAAGTGTGTGTGAAAGCCGTCCTTCAACTAGCTTGTAGGGAACACAAAGTTTCTTTTCAGTTGCAAACTCCATTCCATACATATATATGGGGAGGTAGAAGCTCCAACTCGGTTTTGCAGAGAAAACTGCACGAACTTGAACCCGGCACTTGGAAACAGACTTGGAAAGCAGAGAAACAGTGTTTCCTGCAACCCGTTCCCTTGGTGCTAGATGAACGAACGTCTCTCCACTTGCTCAGTTCTGAGAGATAATTGTGTGTGAAAGCCGTCCTTCACCTAGCTTGTTGGGAACACAAAGTTTCTTTTCAGTTGCAAACTCCATTCCATACATATATATGGGGAGGTACTAGCTCCAACTCGGTTTTACAGTGAAAACTGCAGGAACTTCAAACCGGCACTAGGAAACAGACTGAGAAAGCAGAGAAAAAGTGTCTCCTGCAACCCGTTCCCTTTGTGCTAGATGAACGAACGTCTCTCCATTAGCTCAGTTCTGAGAGATAAGTGTGTGTGAAAGCCGTCCTTCACCTAGATTGTTGGGAACACAAAGTTTCTTTTCAGTTGAAAACTCCAATCCATACATATATATGGGGAGTTACTAGCTCCAACTCGGTTTTACAGTGAAAACTGCAGGAACTTCAAACCGGCACTAGGAAAAAGACTGAGAAACCAGAGAAAAATTGTCTCCAGCAACCCGTTCCCTTTGTGCTAGATAAACGAAAGTCTCTCAACTTGCTCAGTTCTGAGAGATAAGTGTGTGTGAAAGCCGTCCTTCACGTAGCTTGTTGGGAACACTAAGTTTCTTTTCAGTTGCAAACTCCATTCCATACTTATATATGGGGAGGTACTAGCCCCAAATCGGTTTTACAGTGAAAACTGCAGGAACTTCAAACCGGCACTAGGAAACAGAGTGAGAAGCAGAGAAAAAGTGTCCCCTGCAGCCGGTTCCCTTGGTTATAGATGAATGAACGTCTCTCCACTTGCTAAGTTCTGAGAGATGATTGTGTGTGAAAGCCGTCCTTCACCTAGCTTGTTAGGAACACAAAGTTTCTTTTAAGTTGCAAACTCTATTCCATACATATATATGGGGTGTTACTAGCTCCAAATCGATTTTACAGTGAACACTGCAGGAACTTCAAACCGGCACTAGGAAACAGACTGAGAAAGCAGAGAAAAAGTATCTCCTGCAACCCGTTCCCTTGGTGCTAGATGAACGAACGTCTCGCCACTTGCTCAGTTCCGAGAGATTAGTGTGTGTGAAAGCCGTCCTTCACCTAGCTTGGTGGGAACACAAAGTCTCTTTTCAGTTGCAAACTCCATTCCATACATATATATGGGGAGGTACTAGCTCCAACTCGGTTTTACAGTGAAAACTGCAGGAACTTCAAACCGGCACTAGGAAACAGACTGAGAAAGCAGAGAAAAAGTGTCTCCTGCAACCCGTTCCCTTGGTGCTAGATGAACGAGCGTCTCTCCACTTGCTCAGTTCTGAGAGATAAGTGTGTGTGAAAGCCGTCCTTCACGTAGCTTGTTGGGAACACAAAGTTTCTTTTCAGTTGCAAACTCCATTCCATACATATATATGGGGAGGTACTAGATCAAACTCGGTTTTACAGTGAAAACTGCAGGAATTTCAAACCGGCACTAGGAAAAAGACTGAGAAACCAGAGAAAAATTGTCTCCAGCAACCCGTTCCCTTTGTGCTAGATAAACGAAAGTCTCTCAACTTGCTCAGTTCTGAGAGATAAGTGTGTGTGAAAGCCGTCCTTCACCTAGCTTGTTGGGAACACTAAGTTTCTTTTCAGTTGCAAACTCCATTCCATACTTATATATGGGGAGGTACTAGCCCCAAATCGGTTTTACAGTGAAAACTGCAGGAACTTCAAACCGGCACTAGGAAACAGAGTGAGAAGCAGAGAAAAAGTGTCCCCTGCAGCCGGTTCCCTTGGTGATAGATGAATGAACGTCTCTCCACTTGCTAAGTTCTGAGAGATGATTGTGTGTGAAAGCCGTCCTTCACCTAGCTTGTTAGGAACACAAAGTTTCTTTTAAGTTGCAAACTCCATTCCATACATATATATGGGGTGTTACTAGCTCCAAATCGATTTTACAGTGAAAACTGCAGGAACTTCAAACCGGCACTAGGAAACAGACTGAGAAAGCAGAGAAAAAGTATCTCCTGCAACCCGTTCCCTTGGTGCTAGATGAACGAACGTCTCGCCACTTGCTCAGTTCCGAGAGATTAGTGTGTGTGAAAGCCGTCCTTCACCTAGCTTGGTGGGAACACAAAGGCTCTTTTCAGTTGCAAACTCCATTCCATACATATATATGGGGAGGTACTAGCTCCAACTCGGTTTTACAGTGAAAACTGCAGGAACTTCAAACCGGCACTAGGAAACAGACTGAGAAAGCAGAGAAAAAGTGTCTCCTGCAACCCGTTCCCTTGGTGCTAGATGAACGAGCGTCTCTCCACTTGCTCAGTTCTGAGAGACAAGTGTGTGTGAAAGCCGTCCTTCACCTAGCTTGTTGGGAACACAAAGTTTCTTTTCAGTTGCAAACTCCATTCCATACATATATATGGGGAGGTACTAGATCAAACTCGGTTTTACAGTGAAAACTGCAGGAACTTCAAAACGGCCCTAGGAAACAGACTGAGAATTCAGAGAAAAAGAGTCTCCTGCAACCCGTTCTCTTGGTTCTAGATGAACGAACGTCTCTCCACTTGCTCAGTTCTGAGAAATAAGTGTGTGTGAAAGCCGTACTTCAACTACCTTGTAGGGAACACAAAGTTTCTTTTCAGTTGCTAACTCCATTCCATACATATATATGGGGAGGTAGAAGCTCCAACTCGGTTTTGCAGAGAAAACTGCAGGAACTTCAACCCGGCACTTGGAAACAGACTGAGAAAGCAGAGAAACAGTGTTTCCTGCAACCCGTTCCCTTGGTGCTAGATGAACGAACGTCTCTCCACTTGCTCAGTTCTGAGAGATAATTGTGTGTGAAAGCCGTCCTTCACCTAGCTTGTTGGGAACACAAAGTTTCTTTTCAGTTGCAAACTCCATTCCCTACATATATATGGGGAGGTAGAAGCTCCAACTCGGTTTTACAGTGAAAACTGCAGGAACTTCAAACCGGCACTAGGAAACAGACTGAGAAAGCAGAGAAAAACAGTCTCCTGCAACCCGATCTCTTGGTTCTAGATGAACGAACGTCTCTTCACTTGCTGAGTTCTGAAAGAAAAGTGTGTGTGAAAGACGTCCTTCACCTAGCTTGTTGGGAACACAAAGTTTCTTTTCAGTTGCAAACTCCATTCCATAAATATATATGGGGAGGTACTAGATCAAACTCGGTTTTACAGTGAAAACTGCAGGAACTTCAAACCGGCACTAGGAAACAGACTGAGAAAGCAGAGAAAAAGAGTCTCCTGCAACCCGTTCTCTTGGTTCTAGATGAACGAACGTCTCTCCACTTGCTCAGTTCTGAGAGAGAAGTGTGTATGAAAGCCGTCCTTCAACTAACTTGTTGGGAAAACAAAGTTTCTTTTCAGTTGCAAACTCCATTCCATACATCTATATGGGGAGGTACAAGATCAAACTTGGTTTTACAGTGAAAACTGCAGGAACTTCAAACCGGCACTAGGAAACAGACTGAGAAAGCAGAGAAAAAGAGTCTCCTGCAACCCGTTCTCTTGGTTCTAGATGAACGAACGTCTCTCCACTTGCTCAGTTCTGAGAGAGAAGTGTGTGTGAAAGCCGTCCTTCACCTAGCTTGTAGGGAACACAAAGTTTCTTTTCAGTTGCAAACTCCATTCCATACATATATATGGGGAGGTAGAAGCTCCAACTCGGTTTTGCAGAGAAAACTGCAGGATCTTCAACCCGGCACTTGGAAACAGACTGGGAAAGCAGAGAAACAGTGTTTCCTGCAACCCGTTCCCTTGGTGCTAGATGAACGAACGTCTCTCCACTTGCTCAGTTCTGAGAGATAGGTGTGTGTGAAAGCCGTCTTTCACCTAGCTTGTTGGGAACAAAAAGTTTCTTTTCAGTTGCAAACTCCATTCCATACATATATATGGGGAGGTACAAGCTCCAACTCGGTTTTACAGTGAAAACTGCAGGAACTTCAAACCGGCACTAGGAAACAGACTGAGAAAGCATAGAAAAATTGTCTCCTGCAACCCGTTCCCTTGTTGCTAGATGAACGAACTTCTCTCCACTTGCTCAGTTCTGAGAGATAAGTGTGTGTGAAAGCCGTCCTTCACATAGCTTGTTGGGAACACAAAGTTTCTTTTCAGTTGCAAACTCCATTCCATACATATATATGGGGAGGTACTAGCTCCAACTCGGTTTTACAGTGAAAACTGCAGGAACTTCAAACCGGCACTAGGAAACAGACTGAGAAAGCAGAGAAAAAGAGTCTCCTGCAACCCGTTCTCTTGGTTCTAGATGAACGAACGTCTCTCCACTTGCTCAGTTCTGAGAGAAATGTGTGTATGAAAGCCGTCCTTCAACTAGCTTGTTGGGAAAACAAAGTTTCTTTTCAGTTGCAAACTCCATTCCATACATATATATGTGGAGGTACTAGCTCCAACTCGGGTTTACAGTGAAAACTGCAGGAACTTCAAACCGGCACTAGGAAACAGACTGAGAAAGCAGAGAAAAAGTGTCTCTTGCAACCCGTTCCCTTGGTGCTAGATGAACGAACGTCTCTCCACTTGCTCAGTTCTGAGAGATAAGTGTGTGTGAAAGCCGTCCTTCAACTAGCTTGTAGGGAACACAAAGTTTCTTTTCAGTTGCAAACTCCATTCCATAAATATATATGGGGAGGTAGAAGCTCCAACTCGGTTTTGCAGAGAAAACTGCACGAACTTCAACCCGGCACTTGGAAACAGACTGGGAAAACAGAGAAACAGTGTTTCCTGCAACCCGTTCCCTTGGTGCTAGATGAACGAACGTCTCTCCACTTGCTCATTTCTGAGAGATAATTGTGTGTGAAAGCAGTACTTCACCTAGCATGTTGGGAACACAAAGTTTCTTTTCAGTTGCAAACTCCATTCCATACATATATATGGGGAGGTACTAGCTCCAACTCGGTTTTACAGTGAAAACTGCAGGAACTTCAAACCGGCACTAGGAAACAGACTGAGAAAGCAGAGAAAAAGTGTCTCCTGCAACCCGTTCCCTTTGTGCTAGATGAACGAACGTCTCTCCACTTGCTCAGTTCTGAGAGATAAGTGTGTGTGAAAGCCGTCCTTCACCTAGCTTGTTGGGAACACAAAGTTTCTTTTCAGTTGCAAACTCCATTCCATACATATATATGGGGAGGTACCAGATCAAACTCGGTTTTACAGTGAAAACTGCAGGAACTTCAAAACGGCCCTAGGAAACAGACTGAGAATTCAGAGAAAAAGAGTCTCCTGCAACCCGTTCTCTTGGTTCTAGATGAACGAACGTCTCTCCACTTGCTCAGTTCTGAGAGAAAAGTGTGTGTGAAAGCCGTACTTCAACTAGCTTGTAGGAAACACAAAGTTTCTTTTCAGTTGCAAACTCCATTCCATACA
This sequence comes from Camelus bactrianus, assembly GCF_048773025.1. Classification (NCBI taxonomy): domain Eukaryota; kingdom Metazoa; phylum Chordata; class Mammalia; order Artiodactyla; family Camelidae; genus Camelus; species Camelus bactrianus. The sequence continues at coordinate 134,230,584 of NC_133539.1, read as the reverse complement.
TATATATGGGGAGGTAGAAGCTCCAACTCATTTTTGCAGAGAAAACTGCAGGAACTTCAACCCGGCACTTGGAAACAGACTGAGAAAGCAGAGAAACAGTGTTTCCTGCAACCCGTTCCCTTGGTGTTAGATGAACGAACGTCTCTCCATTTGCTCAGTTCTGAGAGATAATTGTGTGTGAAAGCCGTCCTTCACCTAGCTTGTTGGGAACACAAAGTTTCTTTTCAGTTGCAAACTCCATTCAATACATATATATGGTGAGGTACTATATCCAACTCGGTTTTACAGTGAAAACTGCAGGAACTTCAAACCGGCACTAGGAAACAGACTGAGAAAGCAGAGAAAAAGTGTCTCCTGCAACCCGTTCCCTTGGTGCTAGATGAACGAACGTCTCTCCACTTGCTCAGTTCTGAGAGATAAGTGTGTGTGAAAGCCGTCCTTCACCTAGCTTGTTGGGAACACAAAGTTTCTTTTCAGATGCAAACTCCATTCCATACATATATAGAGGGAGGTAGAAGCTCCAACTCGGTTTTACAGTGAAAACTGCAGGAACTTCAAACCGGCACTAGGAAACAGACTGAGAATGCAGAGAAAAAGAGTCTCCTGCAAATCGTTCCCTTGGTGCTAGATGAACGAACGTCTCTCCACTTGCTCAGTTCTGAGAGATAATTGTGTGTGAAAGCCGTCCTTCAACTAGCTTGTAGGGAACACAAAGGTTCTTTTCAGTTGCAAACTCCATTCCATACATATATATGGGGAGGTAGAAGCTCCAACTCGGTTTTGCAGAGAAAACTGCACGAACTTCAACCCGGCACTTGGAAACAGACTGGGAAAGCAGAGAAACAGTGTTTCCTGCAACCCGTTCCCTTGGTGCTAGATGAACGAACGTCTCTCCACTTGCTCAGTTCTGAGAGATAATTGTGTGTGAAAGCCGTCCTTCACCTAGCTTGTTGGGAACTCAAAGTTTCTTTTCAGTTGCAAACTCCATTCCATACATATATATGGGGAGGTACAAGCTCCAAATCGGTTTTACAGTTAAAACTGCAGGAACTTCAAACCGGCACTAGGAAACAGACTGAGAAAGCAGAGAAAAAGTGTCTCCTGCAACCCGTTCCCTTGGTGCTAGATGAACGAACGTCTCTCCACTTGCTCAGTTCTGAGAGATAAGTGTGTGTGAAAGCCGTCCTTCACCTAGCTTGTTGGGAACACAAAGTTTCTTTTCAGTTGCAAACTCCATTCCATACATATATATGGGGAGTTACCAGCTCCAACTCGGTTTTACAGTAAAAACTGCAGGAACTTCAAACCGGCACTAGGAAACAGACTGAGAAACCAGAGAAAAAGTGTCTCCAGCAACCCGTTCCCTTGGTGCTAGATAAACGAAAGTCTCTCAACTTGCTCAGTTCTGAGTGATAAGTGTGTGTGAATGCCGTCTTCACCTAACTTGTTGGGAACACAAATTTCTTTTCAGTTGCAAACTCCATTCCATACATATATATGGGGAGGTACTAGATCAAACTCGGTTTTACAGTGAAAACTGCAGGAACTTCAAACCGGTACTAGGAAACAGACTGAGAAAGCAGAGAAAAAGAGTCTCCTGCAACCCGTTCTCTTGGTTCTAGATGAACGAACGTCTCTCCACTTGCTCAGTTCTGAGAGTAAAGTGTGTATGAAAGCCGTCCTTCAACCATCTTGTTGGGAAAACAAAGTTTCTTTTCAGTTGCAAACTCCATTCCATACATATATATGGGGAGGTACTAGATCAAACTCGGTTTTACAGTGAAAACTGCAGGAAATTCAAACCGCCACTAGGAAACAGACTGAGAAAGCAGAGAAAAAGTTTCTCCTGCAACCCGCTCCATTGGTGCTAGATGAACGAACGTCTCTCCACTTGCTCAGTTCTGAGAGATAGGTGTGTGTGAAAGCCGTCCTTCACCTAGCTTGTTGGGAACACAAAGTTTCTTTTCAGTTGCAAACTCCATTCCATACATATATATGTGGAGGTAATAGCTCCAACTCGGTTTTACAGTGAAAACTGCAGGAACTTCAAACCGACACTAGGAAACAGACTGAGAAAGCAGAGAAAAAGTGTCTCCTGCAACCCGTTCCCTTGGTGCTAGATGAACGAACGTCTCTCCACTTGCTCAGTTCTGAGAGATAATTGTGTGTGAAAGCCGTCCTTCAACTAGCTTGTAGGGAACACAAAGTTTCTTTTCAGTTGCAAACTCCATTCCATTCATATATATGGGGAGGTAGAAGCTCCAACTCGGTTTTACAGAGAAAACTGCACGAACTTCAACCCGGCACTTGGAAACAGACTGGGAAAGCAGAGAAACAGTGTTTCCTGCAACCCGTTCCCTTGGTGCTAGATGAACGAACGTCTCTCCACTTGCTCAGTTCTGAGAGATAATTGTGTGTGAAAGCCGTCCTTCACCTAGCTTGTTGGGAACACAAAGTTTCTTTTCAGTTGCAAACTCCATTCCATACATATATATGGGGAGGTACTAGCTCCAACACGGTTTTACAGTTAAAACTGCAGGAACTTCAAACCGGCACTAGGAAACAGACTGAGAAAGCAGAGAAAAAGTGTCTCCAGCAACCCGTTCCCTTCGTGCTAGATGAACGATCGTCTCTCCACTTGCTCAGTTCTGAGAGATAAGTGTGTGTGAAAGCCGTCCTTCACCTAGCTTGTTGGGAACACAAAGTTTCTTTTCAGTTGCAAACTCCATTCCATACATATATATGTAGAGTTACCAGCTCCAACTCGGTTTTACAGTAAAAACTGCAGGAACTTCAAACCGGCACTAGGAAACAGACTGAGAAACCAGAGAAAAAGTGTCTCCAGCAACCCGTTCCCTTGGTGCTAGATAAACGAAAGTCTCTCAACTTGCTCAGTTCTGAGAGATAAGTGTGTGTGAATGCCGTCCTTCACCTAGCTTGTTAGGAACACAAAGTTTCTTTTCAGTTGCAAACTCCATTCCATACATATATATGGGGAGGTACTAGATCAAACTCGGTTTTACAGTGAAAACTGCAGGAACTTCAAACCGGCACTAGGAAACAGACTGAGAAAGCAGAGAAAAAGTGTCTCCTGCAAACCGTTCCCTTGGTGCTAGATGAACGAACGTCTCTCCACTTGCTCAGTTCTGAGAGATAGGTGTGTGTGAAAGCCGTCCTTCACCTAGCTTGTTGGGAACACAAAGTTTCTTTTCAGTTGCAAACTCCATTCCATACATATATATGTGGAGGTACTAGCTCCAACTCGGTTTTACAGTGAAAACTGCAGGAACTTCAAACCGGCACTAGGAAACAGACTGAGAAAGCAGAGAAAAAGTGTCTCCTGCAACCCGTTCCCTTGGTGCTAGATGAACGAACGTCTCTCCACTTGCTCAGTTCTGAGAGATAATTGTGTGTGAAAGCCGTCCTTCAACTAGCTTGTAGGGAACACAAAGTTTCTTTTCAGTTGCAAACTCCATTCCATACATATATATGGGGAGGTAGAAGCTCCAACTCAGTTTTACAGAGAAAACTGCACGAACTTCAACCCGGCACTTGGAAACAGACTGGGAAAGCAGAGAAACAATGTTTCCTGCAACCCGTTCCCTTGGTGCTAGATGAACGAACGTCTCTCCACTTGCTCAGTTCTGAGAGATAATTGTGTGTGAAAGCCGTCCTTCACCTAGCTTGTTGGGAACACAAAGTTTCTTTTCAGTTGCAAACTCCATTCCATACATATATATGGGGAGGTACTAGCTCCAACTCGGTTTTACAGTTAAAACTGCAGGAACTTCAAACCGGCACTAGGAAACAGACTGAGAGAGCAGAGAAAAAGTGTCTCCTGCAACCCGTTCCCTTGGTGCTAGATGAACGAACGTCTCTCCACTTGCTCAGTTCTGAGAGATAAGTGTGTGTGAAAGCCGTCCTTCACCTAGCTTGTTGGGAACACAAAGTTTCTTTTCAGTTGCAAACTCCATTCCATACATATATATGGGGAGTTACCAGCTCCAACTCGGTTTTACAGTAAAAACTGCAGGAACTTCAAACCGGCACTAGGAAACAGACTGAGAAACCAGAGAAAAAGTGTCTACTGCAACCCGTTCCCTTGGTGCTAGATGAACGAACGTCTCTCCACTTGCTCAGTTCTGAGAGATAAGTGTGTGTGAAAGCCGTCCTTCAACCAGCTTGTAGGGAACACAAAGTTTCTTTTCAGTTGCAAACTCCATTCCATAAATATATATGGGGAGGTAGAAGCTCCAACTCGGTTTTGCAGAGAAAACTGCACGAACTTCAACCCGGCACTTGGAAACAGACTGGGAAAACAGAGAAACAGTGTTTCCTGCAACCCGTTCCCTTGGTGCTAGATGAACGAACGTCTCTCCACTTGCTCATTTCTGAGAGATAATTGTGTGTGAAAGCAGTACTTCACCTAGCTTGTTGGGAACACAAAGTTTCTTTTCAGTTGCAAACTCCATTCCATACATATATATGGGGAGGTACTAGCTCCAACTCGGTTTTACAGTGAAAACTGCAGGAACTTCAAACCGGCACTAGGAAACAGACTGAGAAAGCAGAGAAAAAGTGTCTCCTGCAACCCGTTCCCTTTGTGCTAGATGAACGAACGTCTCTCCACTTGCTCAGTTCTGAGAGATAAGTGTGTGTGAAAGCCGTCCTTCACCTAGCTTGTTGGGAACACAAAGTTTCTTTTCAATTGCAAACTCCATTCCATACATATATATGGGGAGGTACCAGATCAAACTCGGTTTTACAGTGAAAACTGCAGGAACTTCAAAACGGCCCTAGGAAACAGACTGAGAATTCAGAGAAAAAGAGTCTCCTGCAACCCGTTCTCTTGGTTCTAGATGAACGAACGTCTCTCCACTTGCTCAGTTCTGAGAGAAAAGTGTGTGTGAAAGCCGTACTTCAACTAGCTTGTAGGAAACACAAAGTTTCTTTTCAGTTGCAAACTCCATTCCATACATATATATGGGGAGGTAGAAGCTCCAACTCTTTTTTGCAGAGAAAACTGCAGGAACTTCAACCCGGCACTTGGAAACAGACTGAGAAAGCAGAGAAACAGTGTTTCCTGCAACCCGTTCCCTTGGTGCTAGATGAACGAACGTCTCTCCATTTGCTCAGTTCTGAGAGATAATTGTGTGTGAAAGCCGTCCTTCACCTAGCTTGTTGGGAACACAAAGTTTCTTTTCAGTTGCAAACTCCATTCCCTACATATATATGGTGAGGTACTATCTCCAACTCGGTTTTACAGTGAAAACTGCAGGAACTTCAAACCGGCACTAGGAAACAGACTGAGAAAGCAGAGAAAAAGTGTCTCCTGCAACCCGTTCCCTTGGTGCTAGATGAACGAACGTCTCTCCACTTGCTCAGTTCTGAGAGATAAGTGTGTGTGAAAGCCGTCCTTCACCTAGCTTGTTGGGAACACAAAGTTTCTTTTCAGTTGCAAACTCCATTCCATACATATATATGGGGAGGTAGAAGCTCCAACTCGGTTTTGCAGAGAAAACTGCACGAACTTCAACCCGGCACTTGGAAACAGACTGGGAAAGCAGAGAAACAGTGTTTCCTGCAACCCGTTCCCTTGGTGCTAGATGAACGAACGTCTCTCCACTTGCTCAGTTCTGAGAGATAATTGTGTGTGAAAGCCGTCCTTCACCTAGCTTGTTGGGAACACAAAGTTTCTTTTCAGTTGCAAACTCCATTCCATACATATATATGGGGAGGTACTAGCTCCAACTCGGTTTTACAGTTAAAACTGCAGGAACTTCAAACCGGCACTAGGAAACAGACTGAGAAAGCAGAGAAAAAGTGTCTCCTGCAACCCGTTCCCTTGGTGCTAGATGAACGAACGTCTCTCCACTTGCTCAGTTCTGAGAGATAAGTGTGTGTGAAAGCCGTCCTTCACCTAGCTTGTTGGGAACACAAAGTTTCTTTTCAGTTGCAAACTCCATTCCATACATATATATGGGGAGTTACCAGCTCCAACTCGGTTTTACAGTAAAAACTGCAGGAACTTCAAACCGGCACTAGGAAACAGACTGAGAAACCAGAGAAAAAGTGTCTCCAGCAACCCGTTCCCTTGGTGCTAGATAAACGAAAGTCTCTCAACTTGCTCAGTTCTGAGTGATAAGTGTGTGTGAATGCCGTCTTCACCTAACTTGTTGGGAACACAAATTTCTTTTCAGTTGCAAACTCCATTCCATACATATATATGGGGAGGTACTAGATCAAACTCGGTTTTACAGTGAAAACTGCAGGAACTTCAAACCGGTACTAGGAAACAGACTGAGAAAGCAGAGAAAAAGGGTCTCCTGCAACCCGTTCTCTTGGTTCTAGATGAACGAACGTCTCTCCACTTGCTCAGTTCTGAGAGTAAAGTGTGTATGAAAGCCGTCCTTCAACCATCTTGTTGGGAAAACAAAGTTTCTTTTCAGTTGCAAACTCCATTCCATACATATATATGGGGAGGTACTAGATCAAACTCGGTTTTACAGTGAAAACTGCAGGAAATTCAAACCGCCACTAGGAAACAGACTGAGAAAGCAGAGAAAAAGTTTCTCCTGCAACCCGTTCCATTGGTGCTAGATGAACGAACGTCTCTCCACTTGCTCAGTTCTGAGAGATAGGTGTGTGTGAAAGCCGTCCTTCACCTAGCTTGTTGGGAACACAAAGTTTCTTTTCAGTTGCAAACTCCATTCCATACTTATATATGTGGAGGTAATAGCTCCAACTCGGTTTTACAGTGAAAACTGCAGGAACTTCAAACCGGCACTAGGAAACAGACTGAGAAAGCAGAGAAAAAGTGTCTCCTGCAACCCGTTCCCTTGGTGCTAGATGAACGAACGTCTCTCCACTTGCTCAGTTCTGAGAGATAATTGTGTGTGAAAGCCATCCTTCAACTAGCCTGTAGGGAACACAAAGTTTCTTTTCAGTTGCAAACTCCATTCCATTCATATATATGGGGAGGTAGAAGCTCCAACTCGGTTTTACAGAGAAAACTGCACGAACTTCAACCCGGCACTTGGAAACAGACTGGGAAAGCAGAGAAACAGTGTTTCCTGCAACCCGTTCCCTTGGTGCTAGATGAACGAACGTCTCTCCACTTGCTCAGTTCTGAGAGATAATTGTGTGTGAAAGCCGTCCTTCACCTAGCTTGTTGGGAACACAAAGTTTCTTTTCAGTTGCAAACTCCATTCCATACATATATATGGGGAGGTACTAGCTCCAACACGGTTTTACAGTTAAAACTGCAGGAACTTCAAACCGGCACTAGGAAACAGACTGAGAAAGCAGAGAAAAAGTGTCTCCTGCAACCCGTTCCCTTGGTGCTAGATGAACGAACGTCTCTCCACTTGCTCAGTTCTGAGAGATAAGTGTGTGTGAAAGCCGTCCTTCACCTAGCTTGTTGGGAACACAAAGTTTCTTTTCAGTTGCAAACTCCATTCCATACATATATATGGGTAGATACCAGCTCCAACTCGGTTTTACAGTAAAAACTGCAGGAACTTCAAACCGGCACTAGGAAACAGACTGAGAAACCAGAGAAAAAGTGTCTCCAGCAACCCGTTCCCTTGGTGCTAGATAAACGAAAGTCTCTCAACTTGCTCAGTTCTGAGAGATAAGTGTGTGTGAATGCCGTCCTTCACCTAGCTTGTTAGGAACACAAAGTTTCTTTTCAGTTGCAAACTCCATTCCATACATATATATGGGGAGGTACTAGATCAAACTCGGTTTTACAGTGAAAACTGCAGGAACTTCAAACCGGCACTAGGAAACAGACTGAGAAAGCAGAGAAAAAGTGTCTCCTGCAAACCGTTCCCTTGGTGCTAGATGAACGAACGTCTCTCCACTTGCTCAGTTCTGAGAGATAGGTGTGTGTGAAAGCCGTCCTTCACCTAGCTTGTTGGGAACACAAAGTTTCTTTTCAGTTGCAAACTCCATTCCATACATATATATGTGGAGGTACTAGCTCCAACTCGGTTTTACAGTGAAAACTGCAGGAACTTCAAACCGGCACTAGGAAACAGACTGGGAAAGCAGAGAAACAGTGTCTCCTGCAACCCGTTCCCTTGGTGCTAGATGAACGAACGTCTCTCCACTTGCTCAGTTCTGAGAGATAATTGTGTGTGAAAGCCGTCCTTCACCTAGCTTGTTGGGAACACAAAGTTTCTTTTCAGTTGCAAACTCCATTCCATACATATATATGGGGAGTTACCAGCTCCAACTCGGTTTTACAGTAAAAACTGCAGGAACTTCAAACCGGCACTAGGAAACAGACTGAGAAACCAGAGAAAAAGTGTCTCCAGCAACCCGTTCCCTTGGTGCTAGATGAACGAACGTCTCTCCACTTGCTCAGTTCTGAGAGATAGGTGTGTGTGAAAGCCGTCCTTCACCTAGCTTGTTGGGAACACAAAGTTTCTTTTCAGTTGCAAACTCCATTCCATACATATATATGTGGAGGTAATAGCTCCAACTCGGTTTTACAGTGAAAACTGCAGGAACTTCAAACCGGCACTAGGAAACAGACTGAGAAAGCAGAGAAAAAGTGTCTCCTGCAACCCGTTCCCTTGGTGCTAGATGAACGAACGTCTCTCCACTTGCTCAGTTCTGAGAGATAATTGTGTGTGAAAGCCGTCCTTCAACTAGCTTGTAGGGAACACAAAGTTTCTTTTCAGTTGCAAACTCCATTCCATTCATATATATGGGGAGGTAGAAGCTCCAACTCGGTTTTACAGAGAAAACTGCACGAACTTCAACCCGGCACTTGGAAACAGACTGGGAAAGCAGAGAAACAGTGTTTCCTGCAACCCGTTCCATTGGTGCTAGATGAACGAACGTCTCTCCACTTGCTCAGTTCTGAGAGATAATTGTGTGTGAAAGCCGTCCTTCACCTAGCTTGTTGGGAACACAAAGTTTCTTTTCAGTTGCAAACTCCATTCCATACATATATATGGGGAGGTACTAGCTCCAACACGGTTTTACAGTGAAAACTGCAGGAACTTCAAACCGGCACTAGGAAACAGACTGAGAAAGCAGAGAAAAAGTGTCTCCTGCAACCCGTTCCCTTGGTGCTAGATGAACGAACGTCTCTCCACTTGCTCAGTTCTGAGAGATAAGTGTGTGTGAAAGCCGTCCTTCACCTAGCTTGTTGGGAACACAAAGTTTCTTTTCAGTTGCAAACTCCATTCCATACATATATATGGGGAGTTACCAGCTCCAACCCGGTTTTACAGTAAAAACTGCAGGAACTTCAAACCGGCACTAGGAAACAGACTGAGAAACCAGAGAAAAAGTGTCTCCAGCAACCCGTTCCCTTGGTGCTAGATAAACGAAAGTCTCTCAACTTGCTCAGTTCTGAGAGATAAGTGTGTGTGAATGCCGTCCTTCACCTAGCTTGTTAGGAACACAAAGTTTCTTTTCAGTTGCAAACTCCATTCCATACATATATATGGGGAGGTACTAGATCAAACTCGGTTTTACAGTGAAAACTGCAGGAACTTCAAACCGGCACTAGGAAACAGACTGAGAAAGCAGAGAAAAAGTGTCTCCTGCAAACCGTTCCCTTGGTGCTAGATGAACGAACGTCTCTCCACTTGCTCAGTTCTGAGAGATAGGTGTGTGTGAAAGCCGTCCTTCACCTAGCTTGTTGGGAACACAAAGTTTCTTTTCAGTTGCAAACTCCATTCCATACATATATATGTGGAGGTACTAGCTCCAACTCGGTTTTACAGTGAAAACTGCAGGAACTTCAAACCGGCACTAGGAAACAGACTGAGAAAGCAGAGAAAAAGTGTCTCCTGCAACCCGTTCCCTTGGTGCTAGATGAACGAACGTCTCTCCACTTGCTCAGTTCTGAGAGATAATTGTGTGTGAAAGCCGTCCTTCAACTAGCTTGTAGGGAACACAAAGTTTCTTTTCAGTTGCAAACTCCATTCCATACATATATATGGGGAGGTAGAAGCTCCAACTCGGTTTTACAGAGAAAACTGCACGAACTTCAACCCGGCACTTGGAAACAGACTGGGAAAGCAGAGAAACAGTGTTTCCTGCAACCCGTTCCCTTGGTGCTAGATGAACGAACGTCTCTCCACTTGCTCAGTTCTGAGAGATAGGTGTGTGTGAAAGCCGTCCTTCACCTAGCTTGTTGGGAACACAAAGTTTCTTTTCAGTTGCAAACTCCATTCCATACATATATATGTTGAGGTACTAGCTCCAACTCGGTTTTACAGTGAAAACTGCAGGAACTTCAAACCGGCACTAGGAAACAGACTGAGAAAGCAGAGAAAAGTGTCTCCTACAACCCGTTCCCTTGGTGCTAGATGAACGAACGTATCTCCACTTGCTCAGTTCTGAGAGATAATTGTGTGTGAAAGCCGTCCTTCAACTAGCTTGTAGGGAACACAAAGTTTCTTTTCAGTTGCAAACTCCATTCCATACATATATATGGGTAGGTAGAAGCTCCAACTCGGTTTTGCAGAGAAAACTGCACGAACTTCAACCCGGCACTTGGAAACAGACTGGGAAAGCAGAGAAACAGTGTTTCCTGCCACCCGTTCCCTTGGTGCTGGATGAACGAACGTCTCTCCACTTGCTCAGTTCTGAGAGATAATTGTGTGTGAAAGCCGTCCTTCACCTAGCTTGTTGGGAAAACAAAGTTTCTTTTCAGTTGCAAACTCCATTCCATACATATATAAGGGGAGGTACTAGCTCCAACTCTGTTTTACAGTTAAAACTGCAGGAACTTCAAACCGGCACTAGGAAACAGACTGAGAAAGCAGAGAAAAAGTGTCTCCTGCAACCCGTTCCCTTGGTGCTAGATGAACGAACGTCTCTCCACTTGCTAAGTTCTGAGAGATAAGTGTGTGTGAAAGCCGTCCTTCACCTAGCTTGTTGGGAACACAAAGTTTCTTTTCAGTTGCAAACTCCATTCCATACATATATATGGGGAGTTACCAGCTCCAACTCGGTTTTACAGTAATAACTGCAGGAACTTCAAACCGGCACTAGGAAACAGACTGAGAAACCAGAGAAAAATTGTCTCCAGCAACCCGTTCCCTTGGTGCTAGATAAACGAAAGTCTCTCAACTTGCTCAGTTCTGAGAGATAAGTGTGTGTGAATGCCGTCCTTCAACTAGCTTGTTGGGAACACAAAGTTTCTTTTCAGTTGCAAACTCCATTCCATACATATATATGGGTAGGTACTAGATCAAACTCGGTTTTACAGTGAAAACTGCAGGAACTTCAAACCGGCACTAGGAAACAGACTGAGAAAGCAGAGAAAAAGGGTCTCCTGCAACCCGTTCTCTTGGTTCTAGATGAACGAACGTCTCTCCACTTGCTCAGTTCTGAGAGAAAAGTGTGTATGAAAGCCGTCCTTCAACTAGCTTGTTGGGAAAACAAAGTTCCTTTTAAGTTGCAAACTCCATTCCATACATATATATGGGGAGGTACTAGATCAAACTCGGTTTTACAGTGAAAACTGCAGGAACTTCAAACCGCCACTAGGAAACAAACTGAGAAAGCAGAGAAAAAGTGTCTCCTGCAACCCGTTCCCTTGGTGCTAGATGAACGAACGTCTCTGCACTTGCTCAGTTCTGAGAGATAGGTGTGTGTGAAAGCCGTCCTTCACCTAGCTTGTTGGGAACACAAAGTTTCTTTTCAGTTGCAAACTCCATTCCATACATATATATGTGGAGGTACTAGCTCCAACTCGGTTTTACAGTGAAAACTGCAGGAACTTCAAACCGGCACTAGGAAACAGACTGAGAAACCAGAGAAAAAGTGTCTCCTGCAACCCGTTCCCTTGGTGCTAGATGAACGAACGTCTCTCCACTTGCTCAGTTCTGAGAGATAAGTGTGTGTGAAAGCCGTCCTTCAACCAGCTTGTAGGGAACACAAAGTTTCTTTTCAGTTGCAAACTCCATTCCATAAATATATATGGGGAGGTAGAAGCTCCAACTCGGTTTTGCAGAGAAAACTGCACGAACTTCAACCCGGCACTTGGAAACAGACTGGGAAAACAGAGAAACAGTGTTTCCTGCAACCCGTTCCCTTGGTGCTAGATGAACGAACGTCTCTCCACTTGCTCATTTCTGAGAGATAATTGTGTGTGAAAGCAGTACTTCACCTAGCTTGTTGGGAACACAAAGTTTCTTTTCAGTTGCAAACTCCATTCCATACATATATATGGGGAGGTACTAGCTCCAACTCGGTTTTACAGTGAAAACTGCAGGAACTTCAAACCGGCACTAGGAAACAGACTGAGAAAGCAGAGAAAAAGTGTCTCCTGCAACCCGTTCCCTTTGTGCTAGATGAACGAACGTCTCTCCACTTGCTCAGTTCTGAGAGATAAGTGTGTGTGAAAGCCGTCCTTCACCTAGCTTGTTGGGAACACAAAGTTTCTTTTCAATTGCAAACTCCATTCCATACATATATATGGGGAGGTACCAGATCAAACTCGGTTTTACAGTGAAAACTGCAGGAACTTCAAAACGGCCCTAGGAAACAGACTGAGAATTCAGAGAAAAAGAGTCTCCTGCAACCCGTTCTCTTGGTTCTAGATGAACGAACGTCTCTCCACTTGCTCAGTTCTGAGAGAAAAGTGTGTGTGAAAGCCGTACTTCAACTAGCTTGTAGGAAACACAAAGTTTCTTTTCAGTTGCAAACTCCATTCCATACATATATATGGGGAGGTAGAAGCTCCAACTCTTTTTTGCAGAGAAAACTGCAGGAACTTCAACCCGGCACTTGGAAACAGACTGAGAAAGCAGAGAAACAGTGTTTCCTGCAACCCGTTCCCTTGGTGCTAGATGAACGAACGTCTCTCCATTTGCTCAGTTCTGAGAGATAATTGTGTGTGAAAGCCGTCCTTCACCTAGCTTGTTGGGAACACAAAGTTTCTTTTCAGTTGCAAACTCCATTCCCTACATATATATGGTGAGGTACTATCTCCAACTCGGTTTTACAGTGAAAACTGCAGGAACTTCAAACCGGCACTAGGAAACAGACTGAGAAAGCAGAGAAAAAGTGTCTCCTGCAACCCGTTCCCTTGGTGCTAGATGAACGAACGTCTCTCCACTTGCTCAGTTCTGAGAGATAAGTGTGTGTGAAAGCCGTCCTTCACCTAGCTTGTTGGGAACACAAAGTTTCTTTTCAGTTGCAAACTCCATTCCATACATATATATGGGGAGGTAGAAGCTCCAACTCGGTTTTGCAGAGAAAACTGCACGAACTTCAACCCGGCACTTGGAAACAGACTGGGAAAGCAGAGAAACAGTGTTTCCTGCAACCCGTTCCCTTGGTGCTAGATGAACGAACGTCTCTCCACTTGCTCAGTTCTGAGAGATAATTGTGTGTGAAAGCCGTCCTTCACCTAGCTTGTTGGGAACACAAAGTTTCTTTTCAGTTGCAAACTCCATTCCATACATATATATGGGGAGGTACTAGCTCCAACTCGGTTTTACAGTTAAAACTGCAGGAACTTCAAACCGGCACTAGGAAACAGACTGAGAAAGCAGAGAAAAAGTGTCTCCTGCAACCCGTTCCCTTGGTGCTAGATGAACGAACGTCTCTCCACTTGCTCAGTTCTGAGAGATAAGTGTGTGTGAAAGCCGTCCTTCACCTAGCTTGTTGGGAACACAAAGTTTCTTTTCAGTTGCAAACTCCATTCCATACATATATATGGGGAGTTACCAGCTCCAACTCGGTTTTACAGTAAAAACTGCAGGAACTTCAAACCGGCACTAGGAAACAGACTGAGAAACCAGAGAAAAAGTGTCTCCAGCAACCCGTTCCCTTGGTGCTAGATAAACGAAAGTCTCTCAACTTGCTCAGTTCTGAGTGATAAGTGTGTGTGAATGCCGTCTTCACCTAACTTGTTGGGAACACAAATTTCTTTTCAGTTGCAAACTCCATTCCATACATATATATGGGGAGGTACTAGATCAAACTCGGTTTTACAGTGAAAACTGCAGGAACTTCAAACCGGTACTAGGAAACAGACTGAGAAAGCAGAGAAAAAGGGTCTCCTGCAACCCGTTCTCTTGGTTCTAGATGAACGAACGTCTCTCCACTTGCTCAGTTCTGAGAGTAAAGTGTGTATGAAAGCCGTCCTTCAACCATCTTGTTGGGAAAACAAAGTTTCTTTTCAGTTGCAAACTCCATTCCATACATATATATGGGGAGGTACTAGATCAAACTCGGTTTTACAGTGAAAACTGCAGGAAATTCAAACCGCCACTAGGAAACAGACTGAGAAAGCAGAGAAAAAGTTTCTCCTGCAACCCGTTCCATTGGTGCTAGATGAACGAACGTCTCTCCACTTGCTCAGTTCTGAGAGATAGGTGTGTGTGAAAGCCGTCCTTCACCTAGCTTGTTGGGAACACAAAGTTTCTTTTCAGTTGCAAACTCCATTCCATACATATATATGTGGAGGTAATAGCTCCAACTCGGTTTTACAGTGAAAACTGCAGGAACTTCAAACCGGCACTAGGAAACAGACTGAGAAAGCAGAGAAAAAGTGTCTCCTGCAACCCGTTCCCTTGGTGCTAGATGAACGAACGTCTCTCCACTTGCTCAGTTCTGAGAGATAATTGTGTGTGAAAGCCATCCTTCAACTAGCCTGTAGGGAACACAAAGTTTCTTTTCAGTTGCAAACTCCATTCCATTCATATATATGGGGAGGTAGAAGCTCCAACTCGGTTTTACAGAGAAAACTGCACGAACTTCAACCCGGCACTTGGAAACAGACTGGGAAAGCAGAGAAACAGTGTTTCCTGCAACCCGTTCCCTTGGTGCTAGATGAACGAACGTCTCTCCACTTGCTCAGTTCTGAGAGATAATTGTGTGTGAAAGCCGTCCTTCACCTAGCTTGTTGGGAACACAAAGTTTCTTTTCAGTTGCAAACTCCATTCCATACATATATATGGGGAGGTACTAGCTCCAACACGGTTTTACAGTTAAAACTGCAGGAACTTCAAACCGGCACTAGGAAACAGACTGAGAAAGCAGAGAAAAAGTGTCTCCTGCAACCCGTTCCCTTGGTGCTAGATGAACGAACGTCTCTCCACTTGCTCAGTTCTGAGAGATAAGTGTGTGTGAAAGCCGTCCTTCACCTAGCTTGTTGGGAACACAAAGTTTCTTTTCAGTTGCAAACTCCATTCCATACATATATATGGGTAGATACCAGCTCCAACTCGGTTTTACAGTAAAAACTGCAGGAACTTCAAACCGGCACTAGGAAACAGACTGAGAAACCAGAGAAAAAGTGTCTCCAGCAACCCGTTCCATTGGTGCTAGATAAACGAAAGTCTCTCAACTTGCTCAGTTCTGAGAGATAAGTGTGTGTGAATGCCGTCCTTCACCTAGCTTGTTAGGAACACAAAGTTTCTTTTCAGTTGCAAACTCCATTCCATACATATATATGGGGAGGTACTAGATCAAACTCGGTTTTACAGTGAAAACTGCAGGAACTTCAAACCGGCACTAGGAAACAGACTGAGAAAGCAGAGAAAAAGTGTCTCCTGCAAACCGTTCCCTTGGTGCTAGATGAACGAACGTCTCTCCACTTGCTCAGTTCTGAGAGATAGGTGTGTGTGAAAGCCGTCCTTCACCTAGCTTGTTGGGAACACAAAGTTTCTTTTCAGTTGCAAACTCCATTCCATACATATATATGTGGAGGTACTAGCTCCAACTCGGTTTTACAGTGAAAACTGCAGGAACTTCAAACCGGCACTAGGAAACAGACTGGGAAAGCAGAGAAACAGTGTCTCCTGCAACCCGTTCCCTTGGTGCTAGATGAACGAACGTCTCTCCACTTGCTCAGTTCTGAGAGATAATTGTGTGTGAAAGCCGTCCTTCACCTAGCTTGTTGGGAACACAAAGTTTCTTTTCAGTTGCAAACTCCATTCCATACATATATATGGGGAGTTACCAGCTCCAACTCGGTTTTACAGTAAAAACTGCAGGAACTTCAAACCGGCACTAGGAAACAGACTGAGAAACCAGAGAAAAAGTGTCTCCAGCAACCCGTTCCCTTGGTGCTAGATGAACGAACGTCTCTCCACTTGCTCAGTTCTGAGAGATAGGTGTGTGTGAAAGCCGTCCTTCACCTAGCTTGTTGGGAACACAAAGTTTCTTTTCAGTTGCAAACTCCATTCCATACATATATATGTGGAGGTAATAGCTCCAACTCGGTTTTACAGTGAAAACTGCAGGAACTTCAAACCGGCACTAGGAAACAGACTGAGAAAGCAGAGAAAAAGTGTCTCCTGCAACCCGTTCCCTTGGTGCTAGATGAACGAACGTCTCTCCACTTGCTCAGTTCTGAGAGATAATTGTGTGTGAAAGCCGTCCTTCAACTAGCTTGTAGGGAACACAAAGTTTCTTTTCAGTTGCAAACTCCATTCCATTCATATATATGGGGAGGTAGAAGCTCCAACTCGGTTTTACAGAGAAAACTGCACGAACTTCAACCCGGCACTTGGAAACAGACTGGGAAAGCAGAGAAACAGTGTTTCCTGCAACCCGTTCCATTGGTGCTAGATGAACGAACGTCTCTCCACTTGCTCAGTTCTGAGAGATAATTGTGTGTGAAAGCCGTCCTTCACCTAGCTTGTTGGGAACACAAAGTTTCTTTTCAGTTGCAAACTCCATTCCATACATATATATGGGGAGGTACTAGCTCCAACACGGTTTTACAGTTAAAACTGCAGGAACTTCAAACCGGCACTAGGAAACAGACTGAGAAAGCAGAGAAAAAGTGTCTCCTGCAACCCGTTCCCTTGGTGCTAGATGAACGAACGTCTCTCCACTTGCTCAGTTCTGAGAGATAAGTGTGTGTGAAAGCCGTCCTTCACCTAGCTTGTTGGGAACACAAAGTTTCTTTTCAGTTGCAAACTCCATTCCATACATATATATGGGGAGTTACCAGCTCCAACTCGGTTTTACAGTAAAAACTGCAGGAACTTCAAACCGGCACTAGGAAACAGACTGAGAAACCAGAGAAAAAGTGTCTCCAGCAACCCGTTCCCTTGGTGCTAGATAAACGAAAGTCTCTCAACTTGCTCAGTTCTGAGAGATAAGTGTGTGTGAATGCCGTCCTTCACCTAGCTTGTTAGGAACACAAAGTTTCTTTTCAGTTGCAAACTCCATTCCATACATATATATGGGGAGGTACTAGATCAAACTCGGTTTTACAGTGAAAACTGCAGGAACTTCAAACCGGCACTAGGAAACAGACTGAGAAAGCAGAGAAAAAGTGTCTCCTGCAAACCGTTCCCTTGGTGCTAGATGAACGAACGTCTCTCCACTTGCTCAGTTCTGAGAGATAGGTGTGTGTGAAAGCCGTCCTTCACCTAGCTTGTTGGGAACACAAAGTTTCTTTTCAGTTGCAAACTCCATTCCATACATATATATGTGGAGGTACTAGCTCCAACTCGGTTTTACAGTGAAAACTGCAGGAACTTCAAACCGGCACTAGGAAACAGACTGAGAAAGCAGAGAAAAAGTGTCTCCTGCAACCCGTTCCCTTGGTGCTAGATGAACGAACGTCTCTCCACTTGCTCAGTTCTGAGAGATAATTGTGTGTGAAAGCCGTCCTTCAACTAGCTTGTAGGGAACACAAAGTTTCTTTTCAGTTGCAAACTCCATTCCATACATATATATGGGGAGGTAGAAGCTCCAACTCGGTTTTACAGAGAAAACTGCACGAACTTCAACCCGGCACTTGGAAACAGACTGGGAAAGCAGAGAAACAGTGTTTCCTGCAACCCGTTCCCTTGGTGCTAGATGAACGAACGTCTCTCCACTTGCTCAGTTCTGAGAGATAGGTGTGTGTGAAAGCCGTCCTTCACCTAGCTTGTTGGGAACACAAAGTTTCTTTTCAGTTGCAAACTCCATTCCATACATATATATGTTGAGGTACTAGCTCCAACTCGGTTTTACAGTGAAAACTGCAGGAACTTCAAACCGGCACTAGGAAACAGACTGAGAAAGCAGAGAAAAGTGTCTCCTACAACCCGTTCCCTTGGTGCTAGATGAACGAACGTATCTCCACTTGCTCAGTTCTGAGAGATAATTGTGTGTGAAAGCCGTCCTTCAACTAGCTTGTAGGGAACACAAAGTTTCTTTTCAGTTGCAAACTCCATTCCATACATATATATGGGTAGGTAGAAGCTCCAACTCGGTTTTGCAGAGAAAACTGCACGAACTTCAACCCGGCACTTGGAAACAGACTGGGAAAGCAGAGAAACAGTGTTTCCTGCCACCCGTTCCCTTGGTGCTGGATGAACGAACGTCTCTCCACTTGCTCAGTTCTGAGAGATAATTGTGTGTGAAAGCCGTCCTTCACCTAGCTTGTTGGGAAAACAAAGTTTCTTTTCAGTTGCAAACTCCATTCCATACATATATAAGGGGAGGTACTAGCTCCAACTCTGTTTTACAGTTAAAACTGCAGGAACTTCAAACCGGCACTAGGAAACAGACTGAGAAAGCAGAGAAAAAGTGTCTCCTGCAACCCGTTCCCTTGGTGCTAGATGAACGAACGTCTCTCCACTTGCTAAGTTCTGAGAGATAAGTGTGTGTGAAAGCCGTCCTTCACCTAGCTTGTTGGGAACACAAAGTTTCTTTTCAGTTGCAAACTCCATTCCATACATATATATGGGGAGTTACCAGCTCCAACTCGGTTTTACAGTAATAACTGCAGGAACTTCAAACCGGCACTAGGAAACAGACTGAGAAACCAGAGAAAAATTGTCTCCAGCAACCCGTTCCCTTGGTGCTAGATAAACGAAAGTCTCTCAACTTGCTCAGTTCTGAGAGATAAGTGTGTGTGAATGCCGTCCTTCAACTAGCTTGTTGGGAACACAAAGTTTCTTTTCAGTTGCAAACTCCATTCCATACATATATATGGGTAGGTACTAGATCAAACTCGGTTTTACAGTGAAAACTGCAGGAACTTCAAACCGGCACTAGGAAACAGACTGAGAAAGCAGAGAAAAAGGGTCTCCTGCAACCCGTTCTCTTGGTTCTAGATGAACGAACGTCTCTCCACTTGCTCAGTTCTGAGAGAAAAGTGTGTATGAAAGCCGTCCTTCAACTAGCTTGTTGGGAAAACAAAGTTCCTTTTAAGTTGCAAACTCCATTCCATACATATATATGGGGAGGTACTAGATCAAACTCGGTTTTACAGTGAAAACTGCAGGAACTTCAAACCGCCACTAGGAAACAAACTGAGAAAGCAGAGAAAAAGTGTCTCCTGCAACCCGTTCCCTTGGTGCTAGATGAACGAACGTCTCTGCACTTGCTCAGTTCTGAGAGATAGGTGTGTGTGAAAGCCGTCCTTCACCTAGCTTGTTGGGAACACAAAGTTTCTTTTCAGTTGCAAACTCCATTCCATACATATATATGTGGAGGTACTAGCTCCAACTCGGTTTTACAGTGAAAACTGCAGGAACTTCAAA
The DNA here is from genome assembly GCF_048773025.1 of Camelus bactrianus. Lineage (NCBI taxonomy): Eukaryota > Metazoa > Chordata > Mammalia > Artiodactyla > Camelidae > Camelus > Camelus bactrianus. Next base: position 134,211,109 of record NC_133539.1, on the reverse strand, counting down.
CCGGCACTAGGAAACAGACTGAGAAACCAGAGAAAAAGTGTCTCCAGCAACCCGTTCCCTTGGTGCTAGATAAACGAAAGTCTCTTAACTTGCTCAGTTCTGAGAGATAAGTGTGTGTGAATGCCGTCATTCACCTAGCTTGTTGGGAACACAAAGTTTCTTTTCAGTTGCAAACTCCATTCCATACATATATATGGGGAGGTACTAGATCAAACTCGGTTTTACCGTGAAAACTGCAGGAACTTCAAACCGGCACTAGGAAACAGACTGAGAAAGCAGAGAAAAAGTGTCTCCTGCAACCCGTTCCCTTGGTGCTAGATGAACGAACGTCTCTCCACTTGCTCAGTTCTGAGAGATAGGTGTCTGTGAAAGCCGTCCTTCAACTAGCTTGTTGGGAACACAAAGTTTCTTTTCAGTTGCAAACTCCATTCCATACATATATATGGGGAGGTACTAGATCAAACTCGGTTTTACAGGGAAAACTGCAGGAACTTCAAACCGGCACTAGGAAACAGACTGAGAAAGCAGAGAAAAAGGGTCTCCTGCAACCCGTTCTCTTGGTTCTAGATGAACGAACGTCTCTCCACTTGCTCAGTTCTGAGAGAAAAGTGTGTATGAAAGCCGTCCTTCAACTAGCTTGTTGGGAAAACAAAGTTCCTTTTCAGTTGCAAACTCCATTCCATACATATATATGGGGAGGTACTAGATCAAACTCGGTTTTACAGTGAAAACTGCGGGAACTTCAAACCGCCACTAGGAAACAGACTGAGAAAGCAGAGAAAAAGTGTCTCCTGCAACCCGTTCCCTTGGTGCTAGATGAACGAACGTCTCTGCACTTGCTCAGTTCTGAGAGATAGGTGTGTGTGAAAGCCGTCCTTCACCTAGCTTGTTGGGAACACAAAGTTTCTTTTCAGTTGCAAACTCCATTCCATACATATATATGTGGAGGTACTAGCTCCAACTCGGTTTTACAGTGAAAACTGCAGGAACTTCAAACCGGCACTAGGAAACAGACTGAGAAACCAGAGAAAAAGTGTCTCCAGCAACCCGTTCCCTTGGTGCTAGATAAACGAAAGTCTCTTAACTTGCTCAGTTCTGAGAGATAAGTGTGTGTGAATGCCGTCCTTCACCTAGCTTGTTGGGAACACAAAGTTTCTTTTCAGTTGCAAACTCCATTCCATACATATATATGGGGAGGTACTAGATCAAACTCGGTTTTACCGTGAAAACTGCAGGAACTTCAAACCGGCACTAGGAAACAGACTGAGAAAGCAGAGAAAAAGTGTCTCCTGCAACCCGTTCCCTTGGTGCTAGATGAACGAACGTCTCTCCACTTGCTCAGTTCTGAGAGATAGGTGTGTGTGAAAGCCGTCCTTCACCTAGCTTGTTGGGAACACAAAGTTTCTTTTCAGTTGCAAACTCCATTCCATATATATATATGTGGAGGTACTAGCTCCAACTCGGTTTTACAGTGAAAACTGCAGGAACTTCAAACCGGCACTAGGAAACAGACTGAGAAAGCAGAGAAAAAGTGTCTCCTGCAACCCGTTCCCTTGGTGCTAGATGAACGAACGTCTCTCCACTTGCTCAGTTCTGAGAGATAAGTGTGTGTGAAAGCCGTCCTTCAACTAGCTTGTAGGGAACACAAAGTTTCTTTTCAGTTGCAAACTCCATTCCATACATATATATGGGGAGGTAGAAGCTCCAACTCGGTTTTGCAGAGAAAACTGCACGAACTTCAACCCGGCACTTGGAAACAGACTGGGAAAGCAGAGAAACAGTGTTTCCTGCATCCCGTTCCCTTGGTGCTAGATGAGCGAACGTCTCTCCACTTGCTCAGTTCTGAGAGATAATTGTGTGTGAAAGCCGTCCTTCACCTAGCTTGTTGGGAACACAAAGTTTCTTTTCAGTTGCAAACTCCATTCCATACATATATATGGGGAGGTACTAGCTCCAACTCGGTTTTACAGTGAAAACTGCAGGAACTTCAAACCGGCACTAGGAAACAGACTGAGAAAGCAGAGAAAAAGTGTCTCCTGCAACCCGTTCCCTTGGTGCTAGATAAACGAAAGTCTCTCAACTTGCTCAGTTCTGAGAGATAAGTGTGTGTGAATGCCGTCCTTCAACTAGCTTGTTGGGAACACAAAGTTTCTTTTCAGTTGCAAACTCCATTCCATACATATATATGGGGAGGTACTAGATCAAACTCGGTTTTACAGTGAAAACTGCAGGAACTTCAAACCGGCACTAGGAAACAGACTGAGAAAGCAGAGAAAAAGGGTCTCCTGCAACCCGTTCTCTTGGTTCTAGATGAACGAACGTCTCTCCACTTGCTCAGTTCTGAGAGAAAAGTGTGTATGAAAGCGTTCCTTCAACTAGCTTGTTGGGAAAACAAAGTTTCTTTTCAGTTGCAAACTCCATTCCATACATATATATGGGGAGGTACTAGATCAAACTCGGTTTTACAGTGAAAACTGCAGGAACTTCAAACCGGCACTAGGAAACAGACTGAGAAAGCAGAGAAAAAGTGTCTCCTGCAACCCGTTCCCTTGGTGCTAGATGAACGAACGTCTCTGCACTTGCTCAGTTCTGAGAGATAGGTGTGTGTGAAAGCCGTCCTTCACCTAGCTTGTTGGGAACACAAAGTTTCTTTTCAGTTGCAAACTCCATTCCATACATATATATGCGGAGGTACTAGCTCCAACTCGGTTTTACAGTGAAAACTGCAGGAACTTCAAACCGGCACTAGGAAACAGACTGAGAAAGCAGAGAAAAAGTGTCTCCTGCAACCCGTTCCCTTGGTGCTAGATGAATGAACGTCTCTCCACTTGCTCAGTTCTGAGAGATAATTGTGTGTGAAAGCCGTCCTTCAACTAGCTTGTAGGGAACACAAAGTTTCTTTTCAGTTGCAAACTCCATTCCATACATATATATGGGGAGGTAGAAGCTCCAACTCGGTTTTGCAGAGAAAACTGCACGAACTTCAACCCGGCACTTGGAAACAGACTGGGAAAGCAGAGAAACAGTGTTACCTGCAACCCGTTCCCTTGGTGCTAGATGAACGAACGTCTCTCCACTTGCTCAGTTCTGAGAGATAATTGTGTGTGAAAGCCGTCCTTCACCTAGCTTGTTGGGAACACAAAGTTTCTTTTCAGTTGCAAACACCATTCCATACATATATATGGGGAGGTACTAGCTCCAACTCGGTTTTACACTGAAAACTGCAGGAACTTCAAACCGGCACTAGGAAACAGACTGAGAAAGCAGAGAAAAAGTGTCTCCTGCAACCCGTTCCCTTGGTGCTAGATGAACGAACGTCTCTCCACTTGCTCAGTTCTGAGAGATAAGTGTGTGTGAAAGCCGTCCTTCACATAGCTTGTTTTGAACACAAAGTTTCTTTTAAGTTGCAAACTCCTTTCCATACATATATATGGGGTGTTACTAGCTCCAACTCGGTTTTACAGTAAAAACTGCAGGAACTTCAAACCGGCACTAGGAAACAGACTGAGAAACCAGAGAAAAAGTGTCTCCAGCAACCCGTTCCCTTGGTGCTAGATAAAAGAAAGTCTCTCAACTTGCTCAGTTCTGAGAGATAAGTGTGTGTGAAAGCCGTCCTTCACCTAGCTTGTTGGGAACACAAAGTTTCTTTTCAGTTGCAAATTCCATTCCATACAAATATATGGGGAGTTACCAGCTCCAACTCGGTTTTACAGTAAAAACTGCAGGATCTTCAAACCGGCACTAGGAAACAGACTGAGAAAGCAGAGAAAAAGTGTCTCCAGCAACCCGTTCCCTTGGTGCTAGATAAACGAAAGTCTCTCAACTTGCTCAGTTCTGAGAGATAAGTGTGTGTGAATGCAGTCCTTCACATAGATTGTTGGGAACACAAAGTTTCTTTTCAGTTGTAAACTCCGATCCATACATATATATGGGGAGGTACTAGCTCCAACTCGGTTTTACAGTGAAAACTGCAGGAACTTCAAACCGGCACTAGGAAACAGACTGAGAAGCAGAGAAAAAGTGTCCCCTGCAACCGGTTCCCTTGGTGATAGATGAATGAACGTCTCTCCACTTGCTAAGTTCTGAGAGATGATTGTGTGTGAAAGCCGTCATTCACCTAGCTTGTTGGGAACACAAAGTTTCTTTTAAGTTGCAAACTCCATTCCATACATATATATGGGGTGTTACTAGCTCCCAATCGGTTTTACAGTGAACACTGCAGGAACTTCAAACCGGCACTAGGAAACAGACTGAGAAAGCAGAGAAAAAGTATCTCCTGCAACCCGTTCCCTTGGTGCTAGATGAACGAACGTCTCTCCACTTGCTCAGTTCTGAGAGATAAGTTTGTGTGAAAGCCGTCCTTCACCTAGTTTGTTGGGAACAGAAAGTGTCTTTTCAGTTGCAAACTCCATTCCATACATATATATGGGGTGGTACTAGCTCCAACTCGGTTTTCCAGTGAAAACTGCAGGAACTTCAAACCGGCACTAGGAAACAGACTGAGAAAGCAGAGAAAAAGTGTCTCCTGCAACCCGTTCCCTTGGTGCTAGATGAACGAGCGTCTCTCCACTTGCTCAGTTCTGAGAGATAAGTGTGTGTGAAAGCCGTCCTTCACCTAGCTTGTTGGGAACACAAAGTTTCTTTTCAGTTGCAAACTCCATTCCATACATATATATGGGGAGGTACTAGATCAAACTCGGTTTTTCAGTGAAAACTGCAGGAACTTCAAACCGGCCCTAGGAAACAGACTGAGAATTCAGAGAAAAAGAGTCTCCTGCAACCCGTTCTCTTGGTTCTAGATGAACGAACGTCTCTCCACTTGCTCAGTTCTGAGAGATAATTGTGTGTGAAAGCCGTCCTTCAACTAGCTTTTAGGGAACACAAATTTTCTTTTCAGTTGCAAACTCCATTCCATACATATATATGGGGAGGTAGAAGCTCCAACTCGGTTTTGCAGAGAAAACTGCAGGAACTTCAACCCGGCACTTGGAAACAGACTGAGAAAGCAGAGAAACAGTGTTTCCTGCAACCCGTTCCCTTGGTGCTAGATGAACGAACGTCTCTCCACTTGCTCAGATCTGAGAGATATTTGTGTGTGAAAGCCGTCCTTCACCTAGCTTGTTGGGAACACAAAGTTTCTTTTCAGTTGCAAACTCCATTCCATACATATATATGGGGAGGTACTAGCTCAAACTCGGTTTTACAGTGAAAACTGCAGGAACTTCAAACCGGCACTAGGAAACAGACTGAGAAACCAGAGAAAAAGGGTCTCCTGCAGCCCGTTCTCTTGGTTCTAGATGAACGAACGTCTCTCCACTTGCTCAGTTCTGAGAGAAATTGTGTATGAAAGCCGTCCTTCAACTAGCTTGTTGGGAAAACAAAGTTCCTTTTCAGTTGCAAACTCCATTCCATACATATATATGGGGAGGTACTAGATCAAACTCGGTTTTACAGTGAAAACTGCAGGAACTTCAAACCGCCACTAGGAAACAGACTGAGAAAGCAGAGAAAAAGTGTCTCCTGCAACCCGTTCCCTTGGTGCTAGATGAACGAACGTCTCTGCACTTGCTCAGTTCTGAGAGATAGGTGTGTGTGAAAGCCGTCCTTCACCTAGCTTGTTGGGAACACAAAGTTTCTTTTCAGTTGCAAACTCCATTCCATACATATATATGTGGAGGTACTAGCTCCAACTCGGTTTTACAGTGAAAACTGCAGGAACTTCAAACCGGCACTAGGAAACAGACTGAGAAACCAGAGAAAAAGTGTCTCCAGCAACCCGTTCCCTTGGTGCTAGATAAACGAAAGTCTCTTAACTTGCTCAGTTCTGAGAGATAAGTGTGTGTGAATGCCGTCCTTCACCTAGCTTGTTGGGAACACAAAGTTTCTTTTCAGTTGCAAACTCCATTCCATACATATATATGGGGAGGTACTAGATCAAACTCGGTTTTACCGTGAAAACTGCAGGAACTTCAAACCGGCACTAGGAAACAGACTGAGAAAGCAGAGAAAAAGTGTCTCCTGCAACCCGTTCCCTTGGTGCTAGATGAACGAACGTCTCTCCACTTGCTCAGTTCTGAGAGATAGGTGTGTGTGAAAGCCGTCCTTCACCTAGCTTGTTGGGAATACAAAGTTTCTTTTCAGTTGCAAACTCCATTCCATACATATATATGTGGAGGTACTAGCTCCAACTCGGTTTTACAGTGAAAACTGCAGGAACTTCAAACCGGCACTAGGAAACAGACTGAGAAAGCAGAGAAAAAGTGTCTCCTGCAACCCGTTCCCTTGGTGCTAGATGAACGAACGTCTCTGCACTTGCTCAGTTCTGAGAGATAGGTGTGTGTGAAAGCCGTCCTTCACCTAGCTTGTTGGGAACACAAAGTTTCTTTTCAGTTGCAAACTCCATTCCATACATATATATGTGGAGGTACTAGCTCCAACTCGGTTTTACAGTGAAAACTGCAGGATCTTCAAACCGGCACTAGGAAACAGACTGAGAAACCAGAGAAAAAGTGTCTCCAGCAACCCGTTCCCTTGGTGCTAGATAAACGAAAGTCTCTTAACTTGCTCAGTTCTGAGAGATAAGTGTGTGTGAATGCCGTCCTTCACCTAGCTTGTTGGGAACACAAAGTTTCTTTTCAGTTGCAAACTCCATTCCATACATATATATGGGGAGGTACTAGATCAAACTCGGTTTTACCGTGAAAACTGCAGGAACTTCAAACCGGCACTAGGAAACAGACTGAGAAAGCAGAGAAAAAGTGTCTCCTGCAACCCGTTCCCTTGGTGCTAGATGAACGAACGTCTCTCCACTTGCTCAGTTCTGAGAGATAGGTGTGTGTGAAAGCCGTCCTTCACCTAGCTTGTTGGGAACACAAAGTTTCTTTTCAGTTGCAAACTCCATTCCATACATATATATGTGGAGGTACTAGCTCCAACTCGGTTTTACAGTGAAAACTGCAGGAACTTCAAACCGGCACTAGGAAACAGACTGAGAAAGCAGAGAAAAAGTGTCTCCTGCAACCCGTTCCCTTGGTGCTAGATGAACGAACGTCTCTCCACTTGCTCAGTTCTGAGAGATAAGTGTGTGTGAAAGCCGTCCTTCAACTAGCTTGTAGGGAACACAAAGTTTCTTTTCAGTTGCAAACCCCATTCCATACATATATATGGGGAGGTAGAAGCTGCAACTCGGTTTTGCAGAGAAAACTGCACGAACTTCAACCCGGCACTTGGAAACAGACTGGGAAAGCAGAGAAACAGTGTTTCCTGCATCCCGTTCCCTTGGTGCTAGATGAACGAACGTCTCTCCACTTTCTCAGTTCTGAGAGATAAGTGTGTGTGAAAGCCGTCCTTCACCTAGCTTGTTGGGAACACAAAGTTTCTTTTCAGTTGCAAACTCCATTCCATACATATATATGGGGAGGTACTAGATCAAACTCGGTTTTACAGTGAAAACTGCAGGAACTTCAAACCGGCACTAGGAAACAGACTGAGAAAGCAGAGAAAAAGGGTCTCCTGCAACCCGTTCTCTTGGTTCTAGATGAACGAACGTCTCTCCACTTGCTCAGTTCTGAGAGAAAAGTGTGTATGAAAGCGTTCCTTCAACTAGCTTGTTGGGAAAACAAAGTTTCTTTTCAGTTGCAAACTCCATTCCATACATATATATGGGGAGGTACTAGATCAAACTCGGTTTTACAGTGAAAACTGCAGGAACTTCAAACCGCCACTAGGAAACAGACTGAGAAAGCAGAGAAAAAGTGTCTCCTGCAACCCGTTCCCTTGGTGCTAGATGAACGAACGTCTCTGCACTTGCTCAGTTCTGAGAGATAGGTGTGTGTGAAAGCCGTCCTTCACCTAGCTTGTTGGGAACACAAAGTTTCTTTTCAGTTGTAAACTCCGATCCATACATATATATGGGGAGGTACTAGCTCCAACTCGGTTTTACAGTGAAAACTGCAGGAACTTCAAACCGGCATTAGGAAACAGACTGAGAAGCAGAGAAAAAGTGTCCCCTGCAACCGGTTCCCTTGGTGATAGATGAATGAACGTCTCTCCACTTGCTAAGTTCTGAGAGATGATTGTGTGTGAAAGCCGTCATTCACCTAGCTTGTTGGGAACACAAAGTTTCTTTTAAGTGGCAAACTCCATTCCATACATATATATGGGGTGTTACTAGCTCCAAATCGGTTTTACAGTGAACACTGCAGGAACTTCAAACCGGCACTAGGAAACAGACTGAGAAAGCAGAGAAAAAGTATCTCCTGCAACCCGTTCCCTTGGTGCTAGATGAACGAACGTCTCTCCACTTGCTCAGTTCTGAGAGATAAGTTTGTGTGAAAGCCGTCCTTCACCTAGTTTGTTGGGAACAGAAAGTGTCTTTTCAGTTGCAAACTCCATTCCATACATATATATGGGGTGGTACTAGCTCCAACTCGGTTTTCCAGTGAAAACTGCAGGAACTTCAAACCGGCACTAGGAAACAGACTGAGAAAGCAGAGAAAAAGTGTCTCCTGCAACCCGTTCCCTTGGTGCTAGATGAACGAGCGTCTCTCCACTTGCTCAGTTCTGAGAGATAAGTGTGTGTGAAAGCCGTCCTTCACCTAGCTTGTTGGGAACACAAAGTTTCTTTTCAGTTGCAAACTCCATTCCATACATATATATGGGGAGGTACTAGATCAAACTCGGTTTTACAGTGAAAACTGCAGGAACTTCAAACCGGCCCTAGGAAACAGACTGAGAATTCAGAGAAAAAGAGTCTCCTGCAACCCGTTCTCTTGTTTCTAGATGAACGAACGTCTCTCCACTTGCTCAGTTCTGAGAGATAATTGTGTGTGAAAGCCGTCCTTCAACTAGCTTTTAGGGAACACAAATTTTCTTTTCAGTTGCAAACTCCATTCCATACATATATATGGGGAGGTAGAAGCTCCAACTCAGTTTTGCAGAGAAAACTGCAGGAACTTCAACCCGGCACTTGGAAACAGACTGAGAAAGCAGAGAAACATTGTTTCCTGCAACCCGTTCCCTTGGTGCTAGATGAACGAACGTCTCTCCACTTGCTCAGATCTGAGAGATATTTGTGTGTGAAAGCCGTCCTTCACCTAGCTTGTTGGGAACACAAAGTTTCTTTTCAGTTGCAAACTCCATTCCATACATATATATGGGGAGGTACTAGCTCAAACTCGGTTTTACAGTGAAAACTGCAGGAACTTCAAACCGGCACTAGGAAACAGACTGAGAAAGCAGAGAAAAGTGTCTCCTGCAACCCGTTCCCTTGGTGCTAGATGAACGAACGTCTCTCCACTTGCTCAGTTCTGAGAGATAAGTGTGTGTGAAAGCCGTCCTTCACATAGCTTTTTGGGAACACAAAGTTTCTTTTCAGTTGCAAACTCCATTCCATACATATATATGGGGAGGTAGAAGCTCCAACTCGGTTTTACAGTGAAAACTGCAGGAACTTCAAACCGGCACTAGGAAACAGACTGAGAAAGCAGAGAAAAACAGTCTCCTGCAACCCGTTCTCTTGGTTCTAGACGAACGAACGTCTCTTCACTTGCTGAGTTCTGAAAGAAAAGTGTGTGTGAAAGCCGTCCTTCACCTAGCTTGTTGGGAACACAAAGTTTCTTTTCAGTTGCAAACTCCATTCCATACATATATATGGGGAGGTAGAAGCTCCAACTCGGTTTTACAGTGAAAACTGCAAGAACTTCAAACCGGCACTAGGAAACAGACTGAGAAAACAGAGAAAAAGTGTCTCCTGCAACCCGTTCCCTTGGTGCTAGATGAACGAACGTCTCTCCACTTGCTCAGTTCTGAAGATAGGTGTGTGTGAATGCCGTCCTTCACCTAGCTTGTTGGGAACACAAAGTTTCTTTTCAGTTGCAAACTACATTCCATACATATATATGGGGAGGTAGAAGCTCCAACTCGGTTTTACAGTGAAAACTGCAGGAACTTCAAACAGGCACTAGGAAACAGACTGAGAAAGCAGAGAAAATGTGTCTCCTGCAACCCGTTCCCTTGGTGCTAGATGAACGAACGTCTCTCCACTTGCTCAGTTCTGAGAGAGAAGTGTGTATGAAAGCCGTCTTTCAACTAGCTTGTTGGGAAAACAAAGTTTCTTTTCAGTTGCAAACTCCATTCCATACATATATATGGGGAGGTACTAGATCAAACTCGGTTTTACAGTAAAAACTGCAGGAACTTCAAAACGCCACTAGGAAACAGACTGAGAAAACAGAGAAAAAGTGTCTCCTGCAACCCGTTCCCTTGGTGCTAGATGAACGAACGTCTCTCCACTTGCTCAGTTCTGAGAGATAGGTGTGTGTGAAAGCCGTCTTTAACCTAGCTTGTTGGGAACACAAAGTTTCTTTTCAGTTGCAAACTCCATTCCATACATATATATGGGGAGGTACTAGCTCCAACTCGGTTTTACAGTGAAAACTGCAGGAACTTCAAACCGGAACTAGGAAACAGACTGAGAAAGCAGAGAAAATGTGTCTCCTGCAACCCGTTCCCTTGGTGCTAGATGAACGAGCGTCTCTCCTCTTGCTCAGTTCTGAGAGATATGTGTGTGGGAAAGCCGTCCTTCGCCTAGCTTGTTGGGACACAAAGTTTCTTTTCAGTTGCAAACTCCATTCCATACATATATATGGGGAGGTACTAGATCAAACTCGGTTTTGCAGTAAAAACTGCAGGAACTTCAAACCGGCACTAGGAAACAGACTGAGAAAGCAGAGAAAAAGTGTCTCCTGAAACCCGTTCCCTTGGTGCTAGATGAACGAACGTCTCTCCACTTGCTCAGTTCTGAGAGATAGGTGTGTGTGAAAGCCGTCCTTCACCTAGCTTGTTGGGAACACAAAGTTTCTTTTCAGTTGCAAACTCCATTCCATACATATATATGGGGAGGTACTAGCTCCAACTCGGTTTTACAGTGAAAACTGCAGGAACTTCAAACCGGCACTAGGAAACAGACTGAGAAAGCAGAGAAAAAGTGTCTCCTGTAACCCGTTCCCTTGGTGCTAGATGAACGAACGTCTCCCCACTTGCTCAGATCTGAGAGATAAGTGTGTGTGAAAGCCGTCCTTCACCTAGCTTGTAGGGAACACAAAGTTTCTTTTCAGTTGCAAACTCCATTCCATACATATATATGGGGAGGTAGAAGCTCCAACTCGGTTTTGCAGAGAAAACTGCAGGAACTTCAACCCGGCACTTGGAAACAGACTGGGAAAGCAGAGAAACAGTGTTTCCTGCAACCCGTTTCCTTGGTGCTAGATGAACGAACGTCTCTCCACTTGCTCAGTTCTGAGAGATAAGTGTGTGTGAAAGCCGTCTTTCACCTAGCTTGTTGGGAACACAAAGTTTCTTTTCAGATGCAAACTCCATTCCATACATATATATGGGGAGGTACTAGCTCCAACTCGGTTTTACAGTGAAAACTGCAGGAACTTCAAACCGGCACTAGGAAACAGACTGAGAAAGCAGAGAAAAATTGTCTCCTGCAACCCGTTCCCTTGGTGCTAGATGAACGAACGTCTCTCCACTTGCTCAGTTCTGAGAGATAGGTGTGTGTGAAAGCCGTCCTTCACCTAGCTTGTTGGGAACACAAAGTTTCTTTTCAGTTGCAAACTCCATTCCATACATATATTTGGGGAGGTACTAGATCCAACTCGGTTTTACAGTGAAAACTGCAGGAACTTCAAACCGGCACTAGGAAACAGACTGAGAATGCAGAGAAAAAGAGACTCCTGCAACCCGTTCTCTTGGTTCTAGATGAACGAACGTCTCTCCACTTGCTCAGTTCTGAGAGAAAAGTGTGTATGAAAGCCGTCCTTCAACTAGCTTGTTGGGAAACAAAGTTTCTTTTCAGTTGCAAACTCCATTCCATACATATATATGGGGAGGTACTAGATCAAACTCGGTTTTACAGTGAAAACTGCAGGAACTTCAAACCGCCACTAGGAAACAGACTGAGAAAGCAGAGAAAAAGTTTCTCCTGCAACCCGTTCCCTTGGTGCTAGATGAACGAACGTCTCTCCACTTGCTCAGTTCTGAGAGATAGGTGTGTGTGAAAGCCGTCCTTCACTTAGCTTGTTGGGAACACAAAGTTTCTTTTCAGTTGCAAACTCCATTCCATACATATATATGTGGAGGTAATAGCTCCAACAAGGTTTTACAGTGAAAACTGCAGGAACTTCAAACAGGCACTAGGAAACAGACTGAGAAAGCAGAGAAAAAGTGTCTCCTGCAACCCGTTCCCTTGGTGCTAGATGAACGAACGTCTCTCCACTTGCTCAGTTCTGAGAGATAATTGTGTGTGAAAGCCGTCCTTCAACTAGCTTGTAGGGAACACAAAGGTTCTTTTCAGTTGCAAACTCCATTCCATACATATATATGGGGAGGTAGAAGCTCCAACTCGGTTTTACAGTGAAAACTGCAGGAACTTCAAAACGGCACTAGGAAACAGACTGGGAAAGCAGAGAAACAGTGTTTCCTGCAACCCGTTCCCTTGGTGCTAGATGAACGAACGTCTCTCCACTTGCTCAGTTCTGAGAGATAGGTGTGTGTGAAAGCCGTCCTTCACCTAGCTTGTTGGGAACACAAAGTTTCTTTTCAGTTGCAAACTCCATTCCATACATATATATGGGGAGGTACTAGCTCCAACTCGGTTTTACAGTTAAAACTGCAGGAACTTCAAACCGGCACTAGGAAACAGACTGAGAAACCAGAGAAAAAGTGTCTCCTGCAACCCGTTCCCTTGGTGCTAGATGAACGAACGTCACTCCACTTGCTCAGTTCTGAGAGATAAGTGTGTGTGAAAGCCGTCCTTCACCTAGCTTGTTGGGAACACAAAGTTTCTTTTCAGTTGCAAACTCCATTCCATACATATATATGGGGAGTTACCAGCTCCAACTCGGTTTTACAGAAAAAACTGCAGGAACTTCAAACCGGCACTAGGAAACAGACTGAGAATCCAGAGAAAAAGTGTCTCCAGCAACCCGTTCCCTTGGTGCTAGATAAACGAAAGTCTCTCAACTTGCTCAGTTCTGAGAGATAAGTGTGTGTGAATGCCGTCCTTCAACTAGCTTGTTGGGAACACAAAGTTTCTTTTCAGTTGCAAACTCCATTCCATACATATATATGGGGAGGTACTAGATCAAACTCGGTTTTACAGTGAAAACTGCAGGAACTTCAAACCGGCACTAGGAAACAGACTGAGAAAGCAGAGAAAAAGGGTCTCCTGCAACCCGTTCTCTTGGTTCTAGATGAACGAACGTCTCTCCACTTGCTCAGCTCTGAGAGAAAAGTGTGTATGAAAGCCGTACTTCAACTAGCTTGTTGGGAAAACAAAGTTTCTTTTCAGTTGCAAACTCCATTCCATACATATATATGGGGAGGTACTAGCTCCAACTCGGTTTTACAGTGAAAACTGCAGGAACTTCAAACCGGCACTAGGAAACAGACTGAGAAGCAGAGAAAAAGTGTCCCCTGCAACCGGTTCCCTTGGTGATAGATGAATGAACGTCTCTCCACTTGCTAAGTTCTGAGAGATGATTGTGTGTGAAAGCCGTCATTCACCTAGCTTGTTGGGAACACAAAGTTTCTTTTAAGTTGCAAACTCCATTCCATACATATATATGGGGTGTTACTAGCTCCCAATCGGTTTTACAGTGAACACTGCAGGAACTTCAAACCGGCACTAGGAAACAGACTGAGAAAGCAGAGAAAAAGTATCTCCTGCAACCCGTTCCCTTGGTGCTAGATGAACGAACGTCTCTCCACTTGCTCAGTTCTGAGAGATAAGTTTGTGTGAAAGCCGTCCTTCACCTAGTTTGTTGGGAACAGAAAGTGTCTTTTCAGTTGCAAACTCCATTCCATACATATATATGGGGTGGTACAAGCTCCAACTCGGTTTTCCAGTGAAAACTGCAGGAACTTCAAACCGGCACTAGGAAACAGACTGAGAAAGCAGAGAAAAAGTGTCTCCTGCAACCCGTTCCCTTGGTGCTAGATGAACGAGCGTCTCTCCACTTGCTCAGTTCTGAGAGATAAGTGTGTGTGAAAGCCGTCCTTCACCTAGCTTGTTGGGAACACAAAGTTTCTTTTCAGTTGCAAACTCCATTCCATACATATATATGGGGAGGTACTAGATCAAACTCGGTTTTTCAGTGAAAACTGCAGGAACTTCAAACCGGCCCTAGGAAACAGACTGAGAATTCAGAGAAAAAGAGTCTCCTGCAACCCGTTCTCTTGGTTCTAGATGAACGAACGTCTCTCCACTTGCTCAGTTCTGAGAGATAATTGTGTGTGAAAGCCGTCCTTCAACTAGCTTTTAGGGAACACAAATTTTCTTTTCAGTTGCAAACTCCATTCCATACATATATATGGGGAGGTAGAAGCTCCAACTCGGTTTTGCAGAGAAAACTGCAGGAACTTCAACCCGGCACTTGGAAACAGACTGAGAAAGCAGAGAAACAGTGTTTCCTGCAACCCGTTCCCTTGGTGCTAGATGAACGAACGTCTCTCCACTTGCTCAGATCTGAGAGATATTTGTGTGTGAAAGCCGTCCTTCACCTAGCTTGTTGGGAACACAAAGTTTCTTTTCAGTTGCAAACTCCATTCCATACATATATATGGGGAGGTACTAGCTCAAACTCGGTTTTACAGTGAAAACTGCAGGAACTTCAAACCGGCACTAGGAAACAGACTGAGAAACCAGAGAAAAAGGGTCTCCTGCAGCCCGTTCTCTTGGTTCTAGATGAACGAACGTCTCTCCACTTGCTCAGTTCTGAGAGAAAAGTGTGTATGAAAGCCGTCCTTCAACTAGCTTGTTGGGAAAACAAAGTTCCTTTTCAGTTGCAAACTCCATTCCATACATATATATGGGGAGGTACTAGATCAAACTCGGTTTTACAGTGAAAACTGCAGGAACTTCAAACCGCCACTAGGAAACAGACTGAGAAAGCAGAGAAAAAGTGTCTCCTGCAACCCGTTCCCTTGGTGCTAGATGAACGAACGTCTCTGCACTTGCTCAGTTCTGAGAGATAGGTGTGTGTGAAAGCCGTCCTTCACCTAGCTTGTTGGGAACACAAAGTTTCTTTTCAGTTGCAAACTCCATTCCATACATATATATGTGGAGGTACTAGCTCCAACTCGGTTTTACAGTGAAAACTGCAGGAACTTCAAACCGGCACTAGGAAACAGACTGAGAAACCAGAGAAAAAGTGTCTCCAGCAACCCGTTCCCTTGGTGCTAGATAAACGAAAGTCTCTTAACTTGCTCAGTTCTGAGAGATAAGTGTGTGTGAATGCCGTCCTTCACCTAGCTTGTTGGGAACACAAAGTTTCTTTTCAGTTGCAAACTCCATTCCATACATATATATGGGGAGGTACTAGATCAAACTCGGTTTTACCGTGAAAACTGCAGGAACTTCAAACCGGCACTAGGAAACAGACTGAGAAAGCAGAGAAAAAGTGTCTCCTGCAACCCGTTCCCTTGGTGCTAGATGAACGAACGTCTCTCCACTTGCTCAGTTCTGAGAGATAGGTGTGTGTGAAAGCCGTCCTTCACCTAGCTTGTTGGGAATACAAAGTTTCTTTTCAGTTGCAAACTCCATTCCATACATATATATGTGGAGGTACTAGCTCCAACTCGGTTTTACAGTGAAAACTGCAGGAACTTCAAACCGGCACTAGGAAACAGACTGAGAAAGCAGAGAAAAAGTGTCTCCTGCAACCCGTTCCCTTGGTGCTAGATGAACGAACGTCTCTGCACTTGCTCAGTTCTGAGAGATAGGTGTGTGTGAAAGCCGTCCTTCACCTAGCTTGTTGGGAACACAAAGTTTCTTTTCAGTTGCAAACTCCATTCCATACATATATATGTGGAGGTACTAGCTCCAACTCGGTTTTACAGTGAAAACTGCAGGATCTTCAAACCGGCACTAGGAAACAGACTGAGAAACCAGAGAAAAAGTGTCTCCAGCAACCCGTTCCCTTGGTGCTAGATAAACGAAAGTCTCTTAACTTGCTCAGTTCTGAGAGATAAGTGTGTGTGAATGCCGTCCTTCACCTAGCTTGTTGGGAACACAAAGTTTCTTTTCAGTTGCAAACTCCATTCCATACATATATATGGGGAGGTACTAGATCAAACTCGGTTTTACCGTGAAAACTGCAGGAACTTCAAACCGGCACTAGGAAACAGACTGAGAAAGCAGAGAAAAAGTGTCTCCTGCAACCCGTTCCCTTGGTGCTAGATGAACGAACGTCTCTCCACTTGCTCAGTTCTGAGAGATAGGTGTGTGTGAAAGCCGTCCTTCACCTAGCTTGTTGGGAACACAAAGTTTCTTTTCAGTTGCAAACTCCATTCCATACATATATATGTGGAGGTACTAGCTCCAACTCGGTTTTACAGTGAAAACTGCAGGAACTTCAAACCGGCACTAGGAAACAGACTGAGAAAGCAGAGAAAAAGTGTCTCCTGCAACCCGTTCCCTTGGTGCTAGATGAACGAACGTCTCTCCACTTGCTCAGTTCTGAGAGATAAGTGTGTGTGAAAGCCGTCCTTCAACTAGCTTGTAGGGAACACAAAGTTTCTTTTCAGTTGCAAACCCCATTCCATACATATATATGGGGAGGTAGAAGCTGCAACTCGGTTTTGCAGAGAAAACTGCACGAACTTCAACCCGGCACTTGGAAACAGACTGGGAAAGCAGAGAAACAGTGTTTCCTGCATCCCGTTCCCTTGGTGCTAGATGAACGAACGTCTCTCCACTTTCTCAGTTCTGAGAGATAAGTGTGTGTGAAAGCCGTCCTTCACCTAGCTTGTTGGGAACACAAAGTTTCTTTTCAGTTGCAAACTCCATTCCATACATATATATGGGGAGGTACTAGATCAAACTCGGTTTTACAGTGAAAACTGCAGGAACTTCAAACCGGCACTAGGAAACAGACTGAGAAAGCAGAGAAAAAGGGTCTCCTGCAACCCGTTCTCTTGGTTCTAGATGAACGAACGTCTCTCCACTTGCTCAGTTCTGAGAGAAAAGTGTGTATGAAAGCGTTCCTTCAACTAGCTTGTTGGGAAAACAAAGTTTCTTTTCAGTTGCAAACTCCATTCCATACATATATATGGGGAGGTACTAGATCAAACTCGGTTTTACAGTGAAAACTGCAGGAACTTCAAACCGCCACTAGGAAACAGACTGAGAAAGCAGAGAAAAAGTGTCTCCTGCAACCCGTTCCCTTGGTGCTAGATGAACGAACGTCTCTGCACTTGCTCAGTTCTGAGAGATAGGTGTGTGTGAAAGCCGTCCTTCACCTAGCTTGTTGGGAACACAAAGTTTCTTTTCAGTTGCAAACTCCATTCCATACATATATATGCGGAGGTACTAGCTCCAACTCGGTTTTACAGTGAAAACTGCAGGAACTTCAAACCGGCACTAGGAAACAGACTGAGAAAGCAGAGAAAAAGTGTCTCCTGCAACCCGTTCCCTTGGTGCTAGATGAATGAACGTCTCTACACTTGCTCAGTTCTGAGAGATAATTGTGTGTGAAAGCCGTCCTTCAACTAGCTTGTAGGGAACACAAAGTTTCTTTTCAGTTGCAAACTCCATTCCATACATATATATGGGGAGGTAGAAGCTCCAACTCGGTTTTGCAGAGAAAACTGCACGAACTTCAACCCGGCACTTGGAAACAGACTGGGAAAGCAGAGAAACAGTGTTACCTGCAACCCGTTCCCTTGGTGCTAGATGAACGAACGTCTCTCCACTTGCTCAGTTCTGAGAGATAATTGTGTGTGAAAGCCGTCCTTCACCTAGCTTGTTGGGAACACAAAGTTTCTTTTCAGTTGCAAACACCATTCCATACATATATATGGGGAGGTACTAGCTCCAACTCGGTTTTACAGTGAAAACTGCAGGAACTTCAAAGCGGCACTAGGAAACAGACTGAGAAAGCAGAGAAAAAGTGTCTCCTGCAACCCGTTCCCTTGGTGCTAGATGAACGAACGTCTCTCCACTTGCTCAGTTCTGAGAGATAAGTGTGTGTGAAAGCCGTCCTTCACCTAGCTTGTTGGGAACACAAAGTTTCTTTTCAGTTGCAAATTCCATTCCATACAAATATATGGGGAGTTACCAGCTCCAACTCGGTTTTACAGTAAAAACTGCAGGATCTTCAAACCGGCACTAGGAAACAGACTGAGAAAGCAGAGAAAAAGTGTCTCCAGCAACCCGTTCCCTTGGTGCTAGATAAACGAAAGTCTCTCAACTTGCTCAGTTCTGAGAGATAAGTGTGTGTGAATGCCGTCCTTCACCTAGATTGTTGGGAACACAAAGTTTCTTTTCAGTTGTAAACTCCGATC
Organism: Camelus bactrianus; assembly: GCF_048773025.1. Classification (NCBI taxonomy): domain Eukaryota; kingdom Metazoa; phylum Chordata; class Mammalia; order Artiodactyla; family Camelidae; genus Camelus; species Camelus bactrianus. Next base: position 134,192,758 of record NC_133539.1, on the reverse strand, counting down.
CATACATATATATGGGGAGGTACTAGCTCCAACTCGGTTTTACAGTGAAAACTGCAGGAACTTCAAACCGGCATTAGGAAACAGACTGAGAAGCAGAGAAAAAGTGTCCCCTGCAACCGGTTCCCTTGGTGATAGATGAATGAACGTCTCTCCACTTGCTAAGTTCTGAGAGATGATTGTGTGTGAAAGCCGTCATTCACCTAGCTTGTTGGGAACACAAAGTTTCTTTTAAGTTGCAAACTCCATTCCATACATATATATGGGGTGTTACTAGCTCCAAATCGGTTTTACAGTGAACACTGCAGGAACTTCAAACCGGCACTAGGAAACAGACTGAGAAAGCAGAGAAAAAGTATCTCCTGCAACCCGTTCCCTTGGTGCTAGATGAACGAACGTCTCTCCACTTGCTCAGTTCTGAGAGATAAGTTTGTGTGAAAGCCGTCCTTCACCTAGTTTGTTGGGAACAGAAAGTGTCTTTTCAGTTGCAAACTCCATTCCATACATATATATGGGGTGGTACTAGCTCCAACTCGGTTTTCCAGTGAAAACTGCAGGAACTTCAAACCGGCACTAGGAAACAGACTGAGAAAGCAGAGAAAAAGTGTCTCCTGCAACCCGTTCCCTTGGTGCTAGATGAACGAGCGTCTCTCCACTTGCTCAGTTCTGAGAGATAAGTGTGTGTGAAAGCCGTCCTTCACCTAGCTTGTTGGGAACACAAAGTTTCTTTTCAGTTGCAAACTCCATTCCATACATATATATGGGGAGGTACTAGATCAAACTCGGTTTTACAGTGAAAACTGCAGGAACTTCAAACCGGCCCTAGGAAACAGACTGAGAATTCAGAGAAAAAGAGTCTCCTGCAACCCGTTCTCTTGTTTCTAGATGAACGAACGTCTCTCCACTTGCTCAGTTCTGAGAGATAATTGTGTGTGAAAGCCGTCCTTCAACTAGCTTTTAGGGAACACAAATTTTCTTTTCAGTTGCAAACTCCATTCCATACATATATATGGGGAGGTAGAAGCTCCAACTCAGTTTTGCAGAGAAAACTGCAGGAACTTCAACCCGGCACTTGGAAACAGACTGAGAAAGCAGAGAAACAGTGTTTCCTGCAACCCGTTCCCTTGGTGCTAGATGAACGAACGTCTCTCCACTTGCTCAGATCTGAGAGATATTTGTGTGTGAAAGCCGTCCTTCACCTAGCTTGTTGGGAACACAAAGTTTCTTTTCAGTTGCAAACTCCATTCCATACATATATATGGGGAGGTACTAGCTCCAACTCGGTTTTACAGTGAAAACTGCAGGAACTTCAAACCGGCACTAGGAAACAGACTGAGAAAGCAGAGAAAAGTGTCTCCTGCAACCCGTTCCCTTGGTGCTAGATGAACGAACGTCTCTCCACTTGCTCAGTTCTGAGAGATAAGTGTGTGTGAAAGCCGTCCTTCACATAGCTTTTTGGGAACACAAAGTTTCTTTTCAGTTGCAAACTGCATTCCATACATATATATGGGGAGGTAGAAGCTCCAACTCGGTTTTACAGTGAAAACTGCAGGAACTTCAAACCGGCACTAGGAAACAGACTGAGAAAGCAGAGAAAAACAGTCTCCTGCAACCCGTTCTCTTGGTTCTAGACGAACGAACGTCTCTTCACTTGCTGAGTTCTGAAAGAAAAGTGTGTGTGAAAGCCGTCCTTCACCTAGCTTGTTGGGAACACAAAGTTTCTTTTCAGTTGCAAACTCCATTCCATACATATATATGGGGAGGTAGAAGCTCCAACTCGGTTTTACAGTGAAAACTGCAAGAACTTCAAACCGGCACTAGGAAACAGACTGAGAAAACAGAGAAAAAGTGTCTCCTGCAACCCGTTCCCTTGGTGCTAGATGAACGAACGTCTCTCCACTTGCTCAGTTCTGAAGATAGGTGTGTGTGAATGCCGTCCTTCACCTAGCTTGTTGGGAACACAAAGTTTCTTTTCAGTTGCAAACTACATTCCATACATATATATGGGGAGGTAGAAGCTCCAACTCGGTTTTACAGTGAAAACTGCAGGAACTTCAAACAGGCACTAGGAAACAGACTGAGAAAGCAGAGAAAATGTGTCTCCTGCAACCCGTTCCCTTGGTGCTAGATGAACGAACGTCTCTCCACTTGCTCAGTTCTGAGAGAGAAGTGTGTATGAAAGCCGTCTTTCAACTAGCTTGTTGGGAAAACAAAGTTTCTTTTCAGTTGCAAACTCCATTCCATACATATATATGGGGAGGTACTAGATCAAACTCGGTTTTACAGTAAAAACTGCAGGAACTTCAAAACGCCACTAGGAAACAGACTGAGAAAACAGAGAAAAAGTGTCTCCTGCAACCCGTTCCCTTGGTGCTAGATGAACGAACGTCTCTCCACTTGCTCAGTTCTGAGAGATAGGTGTGTGTGAAAGCCGTCTTTAACCTAGCTTGTTGGGAACACAAAGTTTCTTTTCAGTTGCAAACTCCATTCCATACATATATATGGGGAGGTACTAGCTCCAACTCGGTTTTACAGTGAAAACTGCAGGAACTTCAAACCGGAACTAGGAAACAGACTGAGAAAGCAGAGAAAATGTGTCTCCTGCAACCCGTTCCCTTGGTGCTAGATGAACGAGCGTCTCTCCTCTTGCTCAGTTCTGAGAGATATGTGTGTGGGAAAGCCGTCCTTCGCCTAGCTTGTTGGGACACAAAGTTTCTTTTCAGTTGCAAACTCCATTCCATACATATATATGGGGAGGTACTAGATCAAACTCGGTTTTGCAGTAAAAACTGCAGGAACTTCAAACCGGCACTAGGAAACAGACTGAGAAAGCAGAGAAAAAGTGTCTCCTGAAACCCGTTCCCTTGGTGCTAGATGAACGAACGTCTCTCCACTTGCTCAGTTCTGAGAGATAGGTGTGTGTGAAAGCCGTCCTTCACCTAGCTTGTTGGGAACACAAAGTTTCTTTTCAGTTGCAAACTCCATTCCATACATATATATGGGGAGGTACTAGCTCCAACTCGGTTTTACAGTGAAAACTGCAGGAACTTCAAACCGGCACTAGGAAACAGACTGAGAAAGCAGAGAAAAAGTGTCTCCTGTAACCCGTTCCCTTGGTGCTAGATGAACGAAAGTCTCCCCACTTGCTCAGATCTGAGAGATAAGTGTGTGTGAAAGCCGTCCTTCACCTAGCTTGTAGGGAACACAAAGTTTCTTTTCAGTTGCAAACTCCATTCCATACATATATATGGGGAGGTAGAAGCTCCAACTCGGTTTTGCAGAGAAAACTGCAGGAACTTCAACCCGGCACTTGGAAACAGACTGGGAAAGCAGAGAAACAGTGTTTCCTGCAACCCGTTTCCTTGGTGCTAGATGAACGAACGTCTCTCCACTTGCTCAGTTCTGAGAGATAAGTGTGTGTGAAAGCCGTCTTTCACCTAGCTTGTTGGGAACACAAAGTTTCTTTTCAGATGCAAACTCCATTCCATACATATATATGGGGAGGTACTAGCTCCAACTCGGTTTTACAGTGAAAACTGCAGGAACTTCAAACCGGCACTAGGAAACAGACTGAGAAAGCAGAGAAAAATTGTCTCCTGCAACCCGTTCCCTTGGTGCTAGATGAACGAACGTCTCTCCACTTGCTCAGTTCTGAGAGATAGGTGTGTGTGAAAGCCGTCCTTCACCTAGCTTGTTGGGAACACAAAGTTTCTTTTCAGTTGCAAACTCCATTCCATACATATATATGGGGAGGTACTAGATCCAACTCGGTTTTACAGTGAAAACTGCAGGAACTTCAAACCGGCACTAGGAAACAGACTGAGAATGCAGAGAAAAAGAGACTCCTGCAACCCGTTCTCTTGGTTCTAGATGAACGAACGTCTCTCCACTTGCTCAGTTCTGAGAGAAAAGTGTGTATGAAAGCCGTCCTTCACCTAGCTTGTTGGGAACACAAAGTTTCTTTTCAGTTGCAAACTCCATTCCATACATATATATGTGGAGGTAATAGCTCCAACAAGGTTTTACAGTGAAAACTGCAGGAACTTCAAACAGGCACTAGGAAACAGACTGAGAAAGCAGAGAAAAAGTGTCTCCTGCAACCCGTTCCCTTGGTGCTAGATGAACGAACGTCTCTCCACTTGCTCAGTTCTGAGAGATAATTGTGTGTGAAAGCCGTCCTTCAACTAGCTTGTAGGGAACACAAAGGTTCTTTTCAGTTGCAAACTCCATTCCATACATATATATGGGGAGGTAGAAGCTCCAACTCGGTTTTACAGTGAAAACTGCAGGAACTTCAAAACGGCACTAGGAAACAGACTGGGAAAGCAGAGAAACAGTGTTTCCTGCAACCCGTTCCCTTGGTGCTAGATGAACGAACGTCTCTCCACTTGCTCAGTTCTGAGAGATAGGTGTGTGTGAAAGCCGTCCTTCACCTAGCTTGTTGGGAACACAAAGTTTCTTTTCAGTTGCAAACTCCATTCCATACATATATATGGGGAGGTACTAGCTCCAACTCGGTTTTACAGTTAAAACTGCAGGAACTTCAAACCGGCACTAGGAAACAGACTGAGAAACCAGAGAAAAAGTGTCTCCTGCAACCCGTTCCCTTGGTGCTAGATGAACGAACGTCACTCCACTTGCTCAGTTCTGAGAGATAAGTGTGTGTGAAAGCCGTCCTTCACCTAGCTTGTTGGGAACACAAAGTTTCTTTTCAGTTGCAAACTCCATTCCATACATATATATGGGGAGTTACCAGCTCCAACTCGGTTTTACAGAAAAAACTGCAGGAACTTCAAACCGGCACTAGGAAACAGACTGAGAATCCAGAGAAAAAGTGTCTCCAGCAACCCGTTCCCTTGGTGCTAGATAAACGAAAGTCTCTCAACTTGCTCAGTTCTGAGAGATAAGTGTGTGTGAATGCCGTCCTTCAACTAGCTTGTTGGGAACACAAAGTTTCTTTTCAGTTGCAAACTCCATTCCATACATATATATGGGGAGGTACTAGATCAAACTCGGTTTTACAGTGAAAACTGCAGGAACTTCAAACCGGCACTAGGAAACAGACTGAGAAAGCAGAGAAAAAGGGTCTCCTGCAACCCGTTCTCTTGGTTCTAGATGAACGAACGTCTCTCCACTTGCTCAGCTCTGAGAGAAAAGTGTGTATGAAAGCCGTACTTCAACTAGCTTGTTGGGAAAACAAAGTTTCTTTTCAGTTGCAAACTCCATTCCATACATATATATGGGGAGGTACTAGATCAAACTCGGTTTTACAGTGAAAACTGCAGGAACTTCAAACCGCCACTAGGAAACAGACTGAGAAAGCAGAGAAAAAGTGTCTCCTGCAACCCGTTCCCTTGGTGCTAGATGAACGAACGTCTCTGCACTTGCTCAGTTCTGAGAGATAGGTGTGTGTGAAAGCCGTCCTTCACCTAGCTTGTTGGGAACACAAAGTTTCTTTTCAGTTTCAAACTCCATTCCATACATATATATGTGGAGGTACTAGCTCCAAATCGGTTTTACAGTGAAAACTGCAGGAACTTCAAACCGGCACTAGGAAACAGACTGAGAAAGAAGAGAAAAAGTGTTACCTGCAACCCGTTCCCTTGGTGCTAGATGAACGAACGTCTCTCCTCTTGCTCAGTTCTGAGAGATAATTGAGTGTGAAAGCCGTCCTTCACCTAGCTTGTTGGGAACACAAAGTTTCTTTTCAGTTGCAAACTCCATTCCATACATATATATGGGGAGGTACTAGCTCCAACTCGGTTTTACAGTGAAAACTGCAGGAACTTCAAACCGGCACTAGGAAACAGACTGAGAAAGCAGAGAAAAAGTGTCTCCTGCAACCCGTTCCCTTGGTGCTAGATGAACGAACGTCTCTGCACTTGCTCAGTTCTGAGAGATAAGTGTGTGTGAAAGCCGTCCTTCAACTAGCTTGTTGGGAACACAAAGTTTCTTTTAAGTTGCAAACTCCATTCCATACATATATATGGGGTGTTACTAGCTCCAACTCGGTTTTACAGTAAAAACTGCAGGAACTTCAAACCGGCACTAGGAAACAGACTGAGAAACCAGAGAAAAAGTGTCTCAAGCAACCCGTTCCCTTGGTGCTAGATAAACGAAAGTCTCTCAACTTGCTCAGTTCTGAGAGATAAGTGTGTGTGAAAGCCGTCCTTCACCTAGCTTGTTGGGAACACAAAGTTTCTTTTCAGTTGCAAACTCCATTCCATACATATATATGGGGAGGTAGAAGCTCCAACTCGGTTTTACAGTGAAAACTGCAGGAACTTCAAACCGGCACTAGGAAACAGACTGAGAAAACAGAGAAAAAGTGTCTCCTGCAACCCGTTCCCTTGGTGCTAGATGAACGAACGTCTCTCCACTTGCTCAGTTCTGAAGATAGGTGTGTGTGAATGCCGTCCTTCACCTAGCTTGTTGGGAACACAAAGTTTCTTTTCAGTTGCAATCTACATTCCATACATATATATGGGGAGGTAGAAGCTCCAACTCGGTTTTAGAGTGAAAACTGCAGGAACTTCAAACAGGCACTAGGAAACAGACTGAGAAAGCAGAGAAAATGTGTCTCCTGCAACCCGTTCCCTTGGTGCTAGATGAACGAACGTCTCTCCACTTGCTCAGTTCTGAGAGATAAGTGTGTGTGAAAGCCGACCTTCATCTAGCTTGTTGGGAACACAAAGTTTCTTTTCAGTTGCAAACTTCATTCCATACATGTATACGGGGAGTTACTAGCTCCAACTCGGTTTTACAGTGAAAACTGCAGGAACTTCAAAACGGCACTAGGAAACATACTGAGAAAGCCGAGAAAAAGTGTCTCCTGCAACCCGTTCCCTTGGTGCTAGATGAACGAACGTCTCTCCACTTGCTCAGTTCTGAGAGATAGGTGTGTGTGAAAGCCGTCCTTCACCTAGCTTGTTGGGAACACAAAGTTTCTTTTAAGTTGCAAACTCCATTCCATACATTTATATGGGGTGTTACTAGCTACAAATCGGTTTTACAGTGAACAATGCTGGAACTTCAAACCGGCACTAGGAAACAGACTGAGAAAGCAGAGAAAAAGTATCTCCTGCAACCCGTTCCCTTGGTGCTAGATGAACGAACGTCTCGCCACTTGCTCAGTTCCGAGAGATTAGTGTGTGTGAAAGCCGTCCTTCACCTAGCTTGTTGGGAACACAAAGTTTCTTTTCAGTTGCAAACTCCATTCCATACATATATATGGGGAGGTACTAGCTCCAACTCGGTTTTACAGAGAAAACTGCAGGAACTTCAAACCGGCACTAGGAAACAGACTGAGAAAGCACAGAAAAAGTGTCTCCTGCAACCCGTTCCCTTGGTGCTAGATGAACGAACGTCTCTCCACTTGCTCAGTTCTGAGAGATAAGTGTGTGTGAAAGCCGTCCTTCACCTAGCTTGTTGGGAACACAAAGTTTCTTTTCAGTTGCAAACTCCATTCCATACATATATATGGGGGGGTACTAGATCAAACTCGGTTTTACAGTGAAAAGTGCAGGAACTTCAAACCGGCCCTAGGAAACTGACTGAGAATTCAGAGAAAAAGAGTCCCCTGCAACCCGTTCTCTTGGTTCTAGATGAACGAACGTCTCTCCACTTGCTCAGTTCTGAGAGAAAAGTGTGTATGAAAGCCGTCCTTCATCTAGCTTGTTGGGAAAACAAAGTTTATTTTCAGTTGCAAACCCCATTCCGTACATATATATGGGGAGGTACTAGATCCAACTCGTTTTTACAGTGAAAACTGCAGGAACTTCAAACCTGCACTAGGAAACAGACTGAGAAAGCAGAGAAAAAGTGTTTCCTGCAACCCGTTCACTTGGTGATAGATGAACGAACGTCTCTCCACTTGCTCAGTTCTGAGAGATTAGTGTGTGTGAAAGCCGTCCTTCACCTAGCTTGTTGGGAACACAAAGTGTCTTTTCAGTTGCAAACTCCATTCCATACATATATATGGGGAGGTACTACCTCCAACTCGGTTTTACAGTGAAAACTGCAGGAACTTCAAAACGGCACTAGGAAACAGACTGAGAAAGCAGAGAAAAAGTGTCTCCTGCAACACGTTCCCTTGGTGCTAGATGAACGAGCGTCTCTCCACTTGCTCATTTCTGAGAGATAAGTGTGTGTGAAAGCCGTCCTTCACCTAGCTTGTTGGGAACACAAAGTTTCTTTTCAGTTGCAAACTCCATTCCATACATATATATGGGGAGGTACTAGATCAAACTCGGTTTTACAGTGAAAACTGCAGGAACTTCATAACGGCACTAGGAAACAGACTGAGAATTCAGAGAAAAAGAGTCTCCTGCAACCCGTTCTCTTGGTTCTTGATGAACGAACGTCTCTCCACTTGCTCAGTTCTGAGAGATAATTGTGTGTGAAAGCCGTCCTTCAACTAGCTTGTAGGGAACACAAAGTTTCTTTTCAGTTGCAAACTCCATTCCATACATATCTATGGGGAGGTACTAGATCAAACTCGGTTTTACAGTGAAAACTGCAGGAACTTCATACCGGCACTAGGAAACAGACTGAGAATTCAGAGAAAAAGAGTCTCCTGCAACCCGTTCTCTTGGTTCTTGATGAACGAACGTCTCTCCACTTGCTCAGTTCTGGGAGATAATTGTGTGTGAAAGCCGTCCTTCAACTAGCTTGTAGGGAACACAAAGTTTCTTTTCAGTTGCAAACTCCATTCCATACATATATATGGGGAGGTAGAAGCTCCAACTCGGTTTTGCAGAGAAAACTGCAGGAACTTCAACCCGGCACTTGGAAACAGAATGAGATAGCAGAGAAACAGTGTTTCCTGCAACCCGTTCCCTTGGTGCTAGATGAACGAACGTCTCTCCACTTGCTCAGATCTGAGAGATAATTGTGTGTGAAAGCCGTCCTTCACCTAGCTTGTTGGGAACACAAAGTTTCTTTTCAGTTGCAAACTCCATTCCATACATATATATGGGGAGGTACTAGCTCCAACTCGGTTTTACAGTGAAAACTGCAGGAACTTCAAACCGGCACTAGGAAACAGACTGAGAAAGCAGAGAAAAAGTGTCTCCTGCAACCCGTTCCCTTGGTGCTAGATGAACGAACGTCTCTCCACTTGCTCAGTTCTGAGAGATAAGTGTGTGTGAAAGCCGTCCTTCACCTAGCTTGTTGGGAACACAAAGTTTCTTTTCAGTTGCAAACTCCATTCCATACATATATATGGGGAGGTACTAGATCAAACTCGGTTTTACAGTGAAAACTGCAGGAACTTGAAACCGGCCCTAGGAAACTGACTGAGAATTCAGAGAAAAAGATTCTCCTGCAACCCGTTCTCTTGGTTCTAGATGAACGAACGTCTCTCCACTTGCTCAGTTCTGAGAGAAAAGTGTGTATGAAAGCCGTCCTTCATCTAGCTTGTTGGGAAAACAAAGTATCTTTTCAGTTGCAAACCCCATTCCGTACATATATATGGGGAGGTACTAGCTCCAACTCGGTTTTACAGTGAAAACTGCAGGAACTTCAAACCGGCACTAGGAAACAGACTGAGAAAGCAGAGAAAAAGTGTCTCCTGCAACCCGTTCCCTTGGTGCTAGATGAACGAACGTCTCTCCACTTGCTCAGTTCTGAGAGATAAGTGTGTGTGAAAGCCGTCCTTCAAATAGCTTGTAGGGAACACAAAGTTTCTTTTCAGTTGTAAACTCCATTCCATACATATATATGGGGAGGTAGAAGCTCCAACTCGGTTTTGCAGAGAAAACTGCAGGAACTTCAACCCGGCACTTGGAAACAGACTGAGAAAGCAGAGAAACAGTGTTTCCTGCAACCCGTTCCCTTGGTGCTAGATGAACGAACGTCTCTCCACTTGCTCAGTTCTGAGAGATAATTGTGTGTGAAAGCCGTCCTTCACCTAGCTTGTTGGGAACACAAAGTTTCTTTTCAGTTGCAAACTCCATTCCATACATATATATGGGGAGGTACTAGCTCCAACTCGGTTTTACAGTGAAAACTGCAGGAACTTCAAACCGGCACTAGGAAACAGACTGAGAAAGCAGAGAAAAAGTGTCTCCTGCAACCCGTTCCCTTGGTGCTAGATGAACGAACGTCTCTCCACTTGCTCAGTTCTGAGAGATAAGTGTGTGTGAAAGCCGTCCTTCACCTAGCTTGTTGGGAACACAAAGGTTCTTTTCAGTTGCAAACTCCATTCCATACATATATATGGGGAGGTAGAAGCTCCAACTCGGTTTTACAGTGAAAACTGCAGGAACTTCAAACCGGCACTAGGAAACAGACTGAGAAAGCAGAGAAAAACAGTCTCCTGCAACCCGTTCTCTTGGTTCTAGATGAACGAACGTCTCTTCACTTGCTGAGTTCTGAAAGAAAAGTGTGTGTGAAAGCCGTTCTTCACCTAGCTTGTTGGGAACACAAAGTTTCTTTTCAGTTGCAAACTCCATTCCATACATATATATGGGGAGGTACTAGCTCCAACTAGGTTTTACAGTGAAAACTGCAGGAAATTCAAACCGGCACTAGGAAACAGACTGAGAAAGCAGAGAAAAAGTGACTCCTGCAACCCGTTCCCTTGGTGCTAGATGAACGAACGTCTCTCCACTTGCTCAGTTCTGAGAGATAAGTGTGTGTGAAAGCCGTCCTTCACCTAGCTTGTTGGGAACACAAAGTTTCTTTTCAGTTGCAAACTCCATTCCATACATATATATGGGGAGGTACTAGCTCCAACTCGGTTTTACAGTGAAAACTGCAGGAACTTCAAACCGGCCCTAGGAAACTGACTGAGAATTCAGAGAAAAAGAGTCTCCTGCAACCCGTTCTCTTGGTTCTAGATGAACGAACGTCTCTCCACTTGCTCAGTTCTGAGAGATAAGTGTGTGTGAAAGCCGTCCTTCAACTAGCTTGTAGGGAACACAAAGTTTCTTTTCAGTTGCAAACTCCATTCCATACATATATATGGGGAGGTAGAAGCTCCAACTCAGTTTTGCAGAGAAAACTGCAGGAACTTCAACCCGGCACTTGGAAACAGACTGAGAAAGCAGAGAAACAGTGTTTCCTGCAACCCGTTCCCTTGGTGCTAGATGAACGAACGTCTCTCCACTTGCTCAGTTCTGAGAGATAATTGTGTGTGAAAGCCGTCCTTCACCTAGCTTGTTGGGAACACAAAGTTTCTTTTCAGTTGCAAACTCCATTCCATACATATATATGGGGAGGTACTAGATCAAACTCGGTTTTACAGTGAAAACTGCAGGAACTTCAAACCGGCCCTAGGAAACAGACTGAGAATTCAGAGAAAAAGATTCTCCTGCAACCCGTTCTCTTGGTTCTAGATGAACGAAAGTCTCTCCACTTGCTCAGTTCTGAGAGATAAGTGTGTGTGAAAGCCGTCCTTCAACTAGCTTGTAGGGAACACAAAGTTTCTTTTCAGTTGCAAACTCCATTCCATATATATATGGGGAGGTAGAAGCTCCAACTCGGTTTTGCAGAGAAAACTGCAGGAACTTCAAACCGGCACTAGGAAACAGACTGAGAAAGCAGAGAAAAAGTGTCTCCTGCAACCCGTTCCTTTGGTGCTAGATGAACGAACGTCTCTCCACTTGCTCAGTTCTGAGAGATAAGTGTGTTTGAAAGCCGTCCTTCACCTAGCTTGTTGGGAACACAAAGTTTCTTTTCAGTTGCAAACTCCATTCCATACATATATATGGGGAGGTAGAAGCTCCAACTCGGTTTTACAGTGAAAACTGCAGGAACTTCAAACCGGCACTAGGAAACAGACTGAGAAAACAGAGAAAAACAGTCTCCTGCAACCCGTTCTCTTGGTTCTAGATGAACGAACGTCTCTTCACTTGCTGAGTTCTGAAAGAAAAGTGTGTGTGAAAGCCGTCCTTCACCTAGCTTGTTGGGAACACAAAGTTTCTTTTCAGTTGCAAACTCCATTCCATACATATATATGGGGAGCTAGAAGCTATAACTCGGTTTTACAGTGAAAACTGCAGGAACTTCAAACCGGCACTAGGAAACAGACTGAGAAAGCAGAGAAAAAGTGTCTCCTGCAACCCGTTCCCCTTGGTGCTAGATGAACGAACGTCTCTCCACTTGCTCAGTTCTGAAGATAGGTGTGTGTGAAAGCCGTCCTTCACCTAGCTTGTTGGGAACACAAAGTTTCTTTTCAGTTGCAAAATACATTCCATACATATATATTGGGATGTAGAAGCTCCAACTCGGTTTTACAGTGAAAACTGCAGGAACTTCAAACAGGCACTAGGAAACAGACTGAGAAAGCAGAGAAAATGTGTCTCCTGCAAACCGTTCCCTTGGTGCTAGATGAACGAACGTCTCTCCACTTGCTCAGTTCTGAGAGATAAGTGTGTGTGAAAGCCGTCCTCCACCTAGCTTGTTGGGAACACAAAGTTTCTTTTCAGTTGCAAACTCCATTCCATACATGTATATGGGGAGTTACTAGCTCCAACACGGTTTTACAGTGAAAACTGCAGGAACATCAAAACGGCACTAGGAAACAGACTGAGAAAGCTGAGAAAACGTGTCTCCTGCAACCCGTTCCCTTGGTGCTAGATGAACGAACGTCTCTCCACTTGCTCAGTTCTGAGAGATAGGTGTGTGTGAAAGCCGTCCTTCACCTAGCTTGTTGGGAACACAAAGTTTCTTTTCAGTTGCAAACTCCATTCCATACATATATATGGGGAGGTACTAGATCAAACTCGGTTTTACAGTGAAAACTGCAGGAACTTCAAACCGGCCCTAGGAAACTGACTGAGAATTCAGAGAAAAAGAGTCTCCTGCAACCCGTTCTCTTGGTTCTAGATGAACGAACGTCTCTCCACTTGCTCAGTTCTGAGAGAAAAGTGTGTATGAAAGCCTTCCTTCATCTAGCTTGTTGGGAAAACAAAGTATCTTTTCAGTTGCAAACCCCATTCCGTACATATATATGGGGAGGTACTAGCTCCAACTCGGTTTTACAGTGAAAACTGCAGGAACTTCAAACCGGCACTAGGAAACAGACTGAGAAAGCAGAGAAAAAGTGTCTCCTGCAACCCGTTCCCTTGGTGCTAGATGAACGAACGTCTCTCCACTTGCTCAGTTCTGAGAGATAAGTGTGTGTGAAAGCCGTCCTTCAACTAGCTTGTAGGGAACACAAAGTTTCTTTTCAGTTGTAAACTCCATTCCATACATATATATGGGGAGGTAGAAGCTCCAACTCGGTTTTGCAGAGAAAACTGCAGGAACTTCAACCCGGCACTTGGAAACAGACTGAGAAAGCAGAGAAACAGTGTTTCCTGCAACCCGTTCCCTTGGTGCTAGATGAACGAACGTCTCTCCACTTGCTCAGTTCTGAGAGATAATTGTGTGTGAAAGCCGTCCTTCACCTAGCTTGTTGGGAACACAAAGTTTCTTTTCAGTTGCAAACTCCATTCCATACATATATATGGGGAGGTACTAGCTCCAACTCGGTTTTACAGTGAAAACTGCAGGAACTTCAAACCGGCACTAGGAAACAGACTGAGAAAGCAGAGAAAAAGTGTCTCCTGCAACCCGTTCCCTTGGTGCTAGATGAACGAACGTCTCTCCACTTGCTCAGTTCTGAGAGATAAGTGTGTGTGAAAGCCGTCCTTCACCTAGCTTGTTGGGAACACAAAGGTTCTTTTCAGTTGCAAACTCCATTCCATACATATATATGGGGAGGTAGAAGCTCCAACTCGGTTTTACAGTGAAAACTGCAGGAACTTCAAACCGGCACTAGGAAACAGACTGAGAAAGCAGAGAAAAACAGTCTCCTGCAACCCGTTCTCTTGGTTCTAGATGAACGAACGTCTCTTCACTTGCTGAGTTCTGAAAGAAAAGTGTGTGTGAAAGCCGTCCTTCACCTAGCTTGTTGGGAACACAAAGTTTCTTTTCAGTTGCAAACTCCATTCCATACATATATATGGGGAGGTACTAGCTCCAACTAGGTTTTACAGTGAAAACTGCAGGAACTTCAAACCGGCACTAGGAAACAGACTGAGAAAGCAGAGAAAAAGTGTCTCCTGCAACCCGTTCCCTTGGTGCTAGATGAACGAACGTCTCTCCACTTGCTCAGTTCTGAAGATAGGTGTGTGTGAAAGCCGTCCTTCACCTAGCTTGTTGGGAACACAAAGTTTCTTTTCAGTTGCAAAATACATTCCATACATATATATGGGGATGTAGAAGCTCCAACTCGGTTTTACAGTGAAAACTGCAGGAACTTCAAACAGGCACTAGGAAACAGACTGAGAAAGCAGAGAAAATGTGTCTCCTGCAAACCGTTCCCTTGGTGCTAGATGAACGAACGTCTCTCCACTTGCTCAGTTCTGAGAGATAAGTGTGTGTGAAAGCCGTCCTTCACCTAGCTTGTTGGGAACACAAAGTTTCTTTTCAGTTGCAAACTCCATTCCATACATGTATATGGGGAGTTACTAGCTCCAACACGGTTTTACAGTGAAAACTGCAGGAACTTCAAAACGGCACTAGGAAACAGACTGAGAAAGCCGAGAAAACGTGTCTCCTGCAACCCGTTCCCTTGGTGCTAGATGAACGAACGTCTCTCCACTTGCTCAGTTCTGAGAGATAGGTGTGTGTGAAATCCGTACTTCACCTAGCTTGTTTGGAACACAAAGTTTCTTTTAAGTTGCAAACTCCATTCCATACATATATATGGGGTGTTACTAGCTCCAAATCGGTTTTACAGTGAACACTGCAGGAACTTCCAACCGGCACTAGGAAACAGACTGAGAAAGCAGAGAAAAAGTATCACCTGCAACCCGTTCCCTTGGTGCTAGATGAACGAACGTCTCGCCACTTGCTCAGTTCCGAGAGATTAGTGTGTGTGAAAGCCGTCCTTCACCTAGCTTGTTGGGAACACAAAGTTTCTTTTCAGTTGCAAACTCCATTCCATACATATATATGGGGAGGTACTCGCTCCAACTCGCTTTTACAGTGAATACTGCAGGAACTTCAAACCGGCCCTAGGAAACTGACTGAGAATTCAGAGAAAAAGAGTCTCCTGCAACCCGTTCTCTTGGTTCTAGATGAACGAACGTCTCTCCACTTGCTCAGTTCTGAGACAAAAGTGTGTATGAAAGCCGTCCTTCATCTAGCTTGTTGGGAAAACAAAGTTTCTTTTCAGTTGCAAACTCCATTCCGTACATATATATGGGGAGGTACTAGCTCCAACTCGGTTTTACAGTGAAAACTGCAGGAACTTCAAACCGGCACTAGGAAACAGACTGAGAAAGCAGAGAAAAAGTGTCTCCTGCAACCCGTTCCCTTGGTGCTAGATGAACGAACGTCTCTCCACTTGCTCAGTTCTGAGAGATAGGTGTGTGTGAAAGCCGTCCTTCAACTAGCTTGTAGGGAACACAAAGTTTCTTTTCAGTTGCAAACTCCATTCCATACATATATATGGGGAGGTAGAAACTCCAACTCGGATTTGCAGAGAAAACTGCAGGAACTTCAACCCGGAACTTGGAAACAGACTGAGAAAGCAGAGAAACAGTGTTTCATGCAACCCGTTCCCTTGGTTCTAGATGAACGAACGTCTCTCCACTTGCTCAGTTCTGAGAGATAATTGTGTGTGAAAGCCGTCCTTCACCTAGCTTGTTGGGAACACAAAGTTTCTTTTCAGTTGCAAACTCCATTCCATACATATATATGGGGAGGTACTAGATCAAACTCGGTTTTACAGTGAAAACTGCAGGAACTTCAAACCGGCCCTAGGAAACAGACTGAGAATTCAGAGAAAAAGATTCTCCTGCAACCCGTTCTCTTGGTTCTAGATGAACGAACGTCTCTCCACTTGCTCAGTTCTGAGAGATAAGTGTGTGTGAAAGCCGTCCTTCAACTAGCTTGTAGGGAACACAAAGTTTCTTTTCAGTTGCAAACTCCATTCCATACATATATATGGGGAGGTAGAAGCTCCAACTCGGTTTTGCAGAGAAAAATGCAGGAACTTCAACCCGGCACTTGGAAACAGACTGAGAAAGCAGAGAAACAGTGTTTCCTGCAACCAGTTCCCTTGGTGCTAGATGAACGAACGTCTCTCCACTTGCTCAGTTCTGAGAGATAATTGTGTGTGAAAGCCGTCCTTCACCTAGCTTGTTGGGAACACAAAGTTTCTTTTCAGTTGCAAACTCCATTCCATACATATATATGGGGAGGTACTAGCTCCAACTCGGTTTTACAGTGAAAACTGCAGGAACTTCAAACCGGCACTAGGAAACAGACTGAGAAAGCAGAGAAAAAGTGTCTCCTGCAACCCGTTCCCTTGGTGCTAGATGAACGAAAGTCTCTCCACTTTCTCAGTTCTGAGAGATAAGTGTGAGTGAAAGCCGTCCTTCACCTAGCTTGTTGGGAACACAAAGTTTCTTTTCAGTTGCAAACTCCATTCCATACATATATATGGGGAGGTAGAAGCTCCAACTCGGTTTTACAGTGAAAACTGCAGGAACTTCAAACAGGCCCTAGGAAACTGACTGAGAATTCAGAGAAAAAGAGTCTCCTGCAACCCGTTCTCTTGGTTCTAGATGAACGAACGTCTCTCCACTTGCTCAGTTCTGAGAGAAAAGTGTGTATGAAAGCCATCCTTCATCTAGCTTGTTGGGAAAACAAAGTTTCTTTTCAGTTGCAAACTCCATTCCGTACATATATATGGGGAGGTACTAGCTCCAACTCGGTTTTACAGTGAAAACTGCAGGAACTTCAAACCGGCACTAGGAAACAGACTGAGAAAGCAGAGAAAAAGTGTCTCCTGCAACCCGTTCCCTTGGTGCTACATGAACGAACGTCTCTCCACTTGCTCAGTTCTGAGAGATAAGTGTGTGTGAAAGCCGTCCTTCAACTAGCTTGTAGGGAACACAAAGTTTCTTTTCAGTTGCAAACACCATTCCATACATATATATGGGGAGGTAGAAGCTCCAACCCGGTTTTGCAGAGAAAACTGCAGGAACTTCAACCCGGCACTTGGAAACAGTCTGAGAAAGCATAGAAACAGTGTTTCCTGCAACCCGTTCCCTTGGTGCTAGATGAAAGAACGTCTCACCACTTGCTCAGTTCTGAGAGATAATTGTGTGTGAAAGCCGTCCTTCACCTAGCTTGTTGGGAACACAAAGTTTCTTTTCAGTTGCAAACTCCATTCCATACATATATATGGGGAGGTACTAGCTCCAACTCGGTTTTACAGTGAAAACTGCAGGAACTTCAAACCGGCACTAGGAAACAGACTGAGAAAGCAGAGAAAAACCGTCTCCTGCAACCCGTTCTCTTGGTTCTACATGAACGAACGTCTCTTCACTTGCTCAGTTCTGAAAGAAAAGTGTGTGTGAAAGCCGTCCTTCACCTAGCTTGTTGGGAACACAAAGTTTCTTTTCAGTTGCAAACTACATTCCATACATATATATGGGGAGGTAGAAGCTCCAACTCGGTTTTACAGTGAAAACTGCAGGAACTTCAAACCGGCACTAGGAAACAGACTGTGAAAGCAGAGAAAAAGTGCCTCCTGCAACCCGTTCCCTTGGTGCTAGATGAACGAACGTCTATACACTTGCTCAGTTCTGAAGATAGGTGTGTGTGAAAGCCGTCCTTCACCTAGCTTGTTGGGAACACAAAGTTTCTTTTCAGTTGCAAACTACATTCCATACATATATATGGGGAGGTACTAGCTCCAACTCGGTTTTACAGTGAAAACTGCAGGAACTTCAAACCGGCACTAGGAAACAGACTGAGAAAGCAGAGAAAAAGTGTCTCCTGCAACCCGTTCCCTTGGTGCTAGATGAACGAACGTCTCTCCACTTGCTCAGTTCTGAGAGATAGGTGTGTGTGAAAGCCGTCCTTCAACTAGCTTGTAGGGAACACAAAGTTTCTTTTCAGTTGCAAACTCCATTCCATACATATATATGGGGAGGTAGAAGCTCCAACTCGGATTTGCAGAGAAAACTGCAGGAACTTCAACCCGGAACTTGGAAACAGACTGAGAAAGCAGAGAAACAGTGTTTCATGCAACCCGTTCCCTTGGTTCTAGATGAACGAACGTCTCTCCACTTGCTCAGTTCTGAGAGATAATTGTGTGTGAAAGCCGTCCTTCACCTAGCTTGTTGGGAACACAAAGTTTCTTTTCAGTTGCAAACTCCATTCCATACATATATATGGGGAGGTACTAGATCAAACTCGGTTTTACAGTGAAAACTGCAGGAACTTCAAACCGGCCCTAGGAAACAGACTGAGAATTCAGAGAAAAAGATTCTCCTGCAACCCGTTCTCTTGGTTCTAGATGAACGAACGTCTCTCCACTTGCTCAGTTCTGAGAGATAAGTGTGTGTGAAAGCCGTCCTTCAACTAGCTTGTAGGGAACACAAAGTTTCTTTTCAGTTGCAAACTCCATTCCATACATATATATGGGGAGGTAGAAGCTCCAACTCGGTTTTGCAGAGAAAAATGCAGGAACTTCAACCCGGCACTTGGAAACAGACTGAGAAAGCAGAGAAACAGTGTTTCCTGCAACCAGTTCCCTTGGTGCTAGATGAACGAACGTCTCTCCACTTGCTCAGTTCTGAGAGATAATTGTGTGTGAAAGCCGTCCTTCACCTAGCTTGTTGGGAACACAAAGTTTCTTTTCAGTTGCAAACTCCATTCCATACATATATATGGGGAGGTACTAGCTCCAACTCGGTTTTACAGTGAAAACTGCAGGAACTTCAAACCGGCACTAGGAAACAGACTGAGAAAGCAGAGAAAAAGTGTCTCCTGCAACCCGTTCCCTTGGTGCTAGATGAACGAAAGTCTCTCCACTTTCTCAGTTCTGAGAGATAAGTGTGAGTGAAAGCCGTCCTTCACCTAGCTTGTTGGGAACACAAAGTTTCTTTTCAGTTGCAAACTCCATTCCATACATATATATGGGGAGGTAGAAGCTCCAACTCGGTTTTACAGTGAAAACTGCAGGAAATTCAAACAGGCCCTAGGAAACTGACTGAGAATTCAGAGAAAAAGAGTCTCCTGCAACCCGTTCTCTTGGTTCTAGATGAACGAACGTCTCTCCACTTGCTCAGTTCTGAGAGAAAAGTGTGTATGAAAGCCATCCTTCATCTAGCTTGTTGGGAAAACAAAGTTTCTTTTCAGTTGCAAACTCCATTCCGTACATATATATGGGGAGGTACTAGCTCCAACTCGGTTTTACAGTGAAAACTGCAGGAACTTCAAACCGGCACTAGGAAACAGACTGAGAAAGCAGAGAAAAAGTGTCTCCTGCAACCCGTTCCCTTGGTGCTACATGAACGAACGTCTCTCCACTTGCTCAGTTCTGAGAGATAAGTGTGTGTGAAAGCCGTCCTTCAACTAGCTTGTAGGGAACACAAAGTTTCTTTTCAGTTGCAAACCCCATTCCATACATATATATGGGGAGGTAGAAGCTCCAACTCGGTTTTGCAGAGAAAACTGCAGGAACTTCAACCCGGCACTTGGAAACAGTCTGAGAAAGCATAGAAACAGTGTTTCCTGCAACCCGTTCCCTTGGTGCTAGATGAAAGAACGTCTCACCACTTGCTCAGTTCTGAGAGATAATTGTGTGTGAAAGCCGTCCTTCACCTAGCTTGTTGGGAACACAAAGTTTCTTTTCAGTTGCAAACTCCATTCCATACATATATATGGGGAGGTACTAGCTCCAACTCGGTTTTACAGTGAAAACTGCAGGAACTTCAAACCGGCACTAGGAAACAGACTGAGAAAGCAGAGAAAAACCGTCTCCTGCAACCCGTTCTCTTGGTTCTACATGAACGAACGTCTCTTCACTTGCTCAGTTCTGAAAGAAAAGTGTGTGTGAAAGCCGTCCTTCACCTAGCTTGTTGGGAACACAAAGTTTCTTTTCAGTTGCAAACTACATTCCATACATATATATGGGGAGGTAGAAGCTCCAACTCGGTTTTACAGTGAAAACTGCAGGAACTTCAAACCGGCACTAGGAAACAGACTGTGAAAGCAGAGAAAAAGTGCCTCCTGCAACCCGTTCCCTTGGTGCTAGATGAACGAACGTCTATCCACTTGCTCAGTTCTGAAGATAGGTGTGTGTGAAAGCCGTCCTTCACCTAGCTTGTTGGGAACACAAAGTTTCTTTTCAGTTGCAAACTACATTCCATACATATATATGGGGAGGTAGAAGCTCCAACTCGGTTTTACAGTGAAAACTGCAGGAACTTCAAACCGGCACTAGGAAACAGACTGAGAAAGCAGAGAAAAAGTGTCTCCTGCAACCCGTTCCCTTGGTGCTACATGAACGAACGTCTCTCCACTTGCTCAGTTCTGAGAGATAAGTGTGTGTGAAAGCCGTCCTTCACCTAGCTTGTTGGGAACACAAAGTTTCTTTTCAGTTGCAAACTCCATTCCATACATGTATATGGGGAGTTACTAGCTCCAACTCGGTTTTACAGTGAAAACTGCAGGAACTTCAAACCGGCACTAGGAAACAGACTGAGAAAGCCGAGAAAATGTGTCTCCTGCCACCCGTTCCCTTGGTGCTAGATGAACGAACGTCTCTCCACTTGCTCAGTTCTGAGAGATAGGTGTGTGTGAAAGCCGTCCTTCACCTAGCTTGTTGGGAACACTAAGTTTCTTTTCAGTTGCAAACTCCATTCCATATATTTATATGGGGAGGTAGAAGCTCCAACTCGGTTTTACAGTGAAAACTGCAGGAACTTCAAACCGGCACTAGGAAACAGACTGATAAAGCAGAGAAAAACAGTCTCCTGCAACCCGTTCTCTTGGTTCTAATGAACGAACGTCTCTCCACTTGCTCAGTTCTGAAAGAAAAGTGTGTGTGAAAGCCGTCCTTCACCTATCTTGTTGGGAAAACAAAGTTTCTTTTCAGTTGCAAACTCCATTCCATACATATATATGGGGAGGTAGAAGCTCCAACTTGGTTTTACAGTGAACACTGCAGGAACTTCAAACCGGCACTAGGAAACAGACTGAGAAAGCAGAGAAAAAGTGTCTCCTGCAACCTGTTCCCTTGGTGCTAGATGAACGAACGTCTCTCCACTTGCTCAGTTCTGAGAGATAAGTGTGTGTGAAAGCCGTCCTTCAACTCGCTTGTTGGGAACACAAAGTTTCTTTTAAGTTGCAAACTCCATTCCATACATATATATTGGGTGTTACTAGCTCCAAATCGGTTTTACAGTGAACACTGCAGGAACTTCAAACCGGCACTAGGAAACAGACTGAGAAAGCAGAGAAAAAGTGTCTCCTGCAACCTGTTCCCTTGGTGCTAGATGAACGAACGTCTCTCCACTTGCTCAGTTCTGAGAGATAAGTGTGTGTGAAAGCCGTCCTTCAACTCGCTTGTTGGGAACACAAAGTTTCTTTTCAGTTGCAAACCCCATTCCATACATATATATGGGGAGGAACTAGATCAAACTCGGTTTTACAGTGAAAACTGCAGGAACTTCATACCGGCCCTAGGAAACTGACTGAGAATTCAGAGAAAAAGAGTCTCCTGCAACCCGTTCTCTTGGTTCTAGATGAACGAACGTCTCTCCACTTGCTCAGTTCTGAGAGAAAAGTGTGTATGAAAGCCGTCCTTCATCTAGCTTGTTGGGAAAACAAAGTTTCTTTTCAGTTGCAAACCCCATTCCGTACATATATATGGGGAGGTACTAGCTCCAACTAGGTTTTACAGTGAAAACTGCAGGAACTTCAAACCGGCACTAGGAAACAGACTGAGAAAGCAGAGAAAAAGTGTCTCCTGCAACCCCTTCCCTTGGTCTAGATGAACGAACGTCTCTCCACTTGCTCAGTTCTGAGAGATAAGTGTGTGTGAAAGCCGTCCTACACCTAGCTTGTTGGGAACACAAAGTTTCTTTTCAGTTGCAAACTCCATTCCATACATGTATATGGGAAGTTACTAGCTCCAACACGGTTTTACAGTGAAAACTGCAGGAACTTCAAAACGGCACTAGGAAACAGACTGACAAAGCCGAGAAAAAGTGTCTCCTGCAACCCGTTCCCTTGGTGCTAGATGAACGAACGTCTCTCCACTTGCTAATTTCTGAGAGATAGGTGTGTGTGAAATCCGTCCTTCACCTAGCTTGTTGGGAACACAAAGTTTCTTTTCAGTTGCAAACTCCATTCCATACATGTATATGGGGAGTTACTAGCTCCAACTCGGTTTTACAGTGAAAACTGCAGGAACTTCAAACCGGCACTAGGAAACAGACTGAGAAAGCCGAGAAAATGTGTCTCCTGCCACCCGTTCCCTTGGTGCTAGATGAACGAACGTCTCTCCACTTGCTCAGTTCTGAGAGATAGGTGTGTGTGAAAGCCGTCCTTCACCTAGCTTGTTGGGAACACTAAGTTTCTTTTCAGTTGCAAACTCCATTCCATATATTTATATGGGGAGGTAGAAGCTCCAACTCGGTTTTACAGTGAAAACTGCAGGAACTTCAAACCGGCACTAGGAAACAGACTGATAAAGCAGAGAAAAACAGTCTCCTGCAACCCGTTCTCTTGGTTCTAATGAACGAACGTCTCTCCACTTGCTCAGTTCTGAAAGAAAAGTGTGTGTGAAAGCCGTCCTTCACCTATCTTGTTGGGAAAACAAAGTTTCTTTTCAGTTGCAAACTCCATTCCATACATATATATGGGGAGGTAGAAGCTCCAACTTGGTTTTACAGTGAAAACTGCAGGAACTTCAAACCGGCACTAGGAAACAGACTGAGAAAGCAGAGAAAAAGTGTCTCCTGCAAACCCTTCCCTTGGTCTAGATGAACGAACGTCTCTCCACTTGCTCAGTTCTGAGAGATAAGTGTGTGTGAAAGCCGTCCTACACCAAGCTTGTTGGGAACACAAAGTTTCTTTTCAGTTGCAAACTCCATTCCATACATGTATATGGGGAGTTACTAGCTCCAACACGGTTTTACAGTGAAAACTGCAGGAACTTCAAAACGGCACTAGGAAAAAGACTGACAAAGCCGAGAAAAAGTGTCTCCTGCAACCCGTTCCCTTGGTGCTAGATGAACGAACGTCTCTCCACTTGCTCAGTTCTGAGAGATAGGTGTGTGTGAAATCCGTCCTTCACCTAGCTTGTTGGGAACACAAAGTTTCTTTTAAGTTGCAAACTCCATTCCATACATATATATGGGGTGTTACTAGCTCCAAATCGGTTTTACAGTGAACACTGCAGGAACTTCAAACCGGCACTAGGAAACAGACTGAGAATGCAGAGTAAAAGTATCTCCTGCAACCCGTTCCCTTGGTGCTAGATGAACGAACGTCTCTCCACTTGCTCAGTTCCGAGAGATTAGTGTGTGTGAAAGCCGTCCTTCACCTAGCTTGTTGGGAACACAAAGTTTCTTTTCAGTTGCAAACTCCATTCCATACATATATATGGGGAAGTACTAGCTCCAACTCGGTTTTACAGTGAAAACTGCAGGAACTTCAAACCGGCACTAGGAAACAGACTGAGAAAGCAGAGAAAAAGTGTCTCCTGCAACCTGTTCCCTTGGTGCTAGATGAACGAACGTCTCTCCACTTGCTCAGTTCTGAGAGATAATTGTGTGTGAAAGCCGTCCTTCAACTCGCTTGTTGGGAACACAAAGTTTCTTTTCAGTTGCAAACTCCATTCCATACATATATATGGGGAGGTACAAGATCAAACTCGGTTTTACAGTGAAAACTGCAGGAACTTCAAACTGGCCCTAGGAAACTGACTGAGAATTCATAGAAAAAGAGTCTCCTGCAACCCGTTCTCTTGGTTCTAGATGAACGAACGTCTCTCCACTTGCTCAGTTCTGAGAGAAAAGTGTGTATGAAAGCCGTCCTTCATCTAACTTGTTGGGAAAACAAAGTTTCTTTTCAGTTGCAAACTCCATTCCATACATATATATGGGGAGGTACTAGCTCCAACTCGGTTTTACAGTGAAAACTGCAGGAACTTCAAACCGGCACTAGGAAACAGACTGAGAAAGCAGAGAAAAAGTGTCTCCTGCAACCCGTTCCCTTGGTGCTACATGAACGAACGTCTCTCCACTTGCTCAGTTCTGAGAGATAAGTGTGTGTGAAAGCCGTCCTTAACCTAGCTTGTTGGGAACACAAAGTTTCTTTTCAGTTGCAAACTGCATTCCATACATGTATATGAGGAGTTACTAGCTCCAACTCGGTTTTACAGTGAAAACTGCAGGAACTTCATACCGGCACTAGGAAACAGACTGAGAAAGCCGAGAAAATGTGTCTCCTGCCACCCGTTCCCTTGGTGCTAGATGAACGAACGTCTCTCCACTTGCTCAGTTCTGAGAGATAGGTGTGTGTGAAAGCCGTCCTTCACCTAGCTTGTTGGGAACACTAAGTTTCTTTTCAGTTGCAAACTCCATTCCATATATTTATATGGGGAGGTAGAAGCTCCAACTCGGTTTTACAGTGAAAACTGCAGGAACTTCAAACCGGCACTAGGAAACAGACTGATAAAGCAGAGAAAAACAGTCTCCTGCAACCCGTTCTCTTGGTTCTAATGAACGAACGTCTCTCCACTTGCTCAGTTCTGAAAGAAAAGTGTGTGTGAAAGCCGTCCTACACCTAGCTTGTTGGGAACACAAAGTTTCTTTTCAGTTGCAAACTCCATTCCATAAATATATATGGGGAGGTACTAGCTCCAACTCGGTTTTACAGTGAAAACTGCAGGAAATTCAAACCGGCACTAGGAAACAGACTGAGAAAGCAGAGAAAAAGTGTCTCCTGCAACCCGTTCCCTTGGTGCTAGATGAACGGACGTCTCTCCTCTTGCTCAGTTCTGAAGATAGGTGTGTGTGAAAGCCGTCCTTCACCTAGCTTGTTGGGAACACAAAGTTTATTTTCAGTTGCAAACTACATTCCATACATATATATGGGGAGGTACTAGCTCCAACTCGGTTTTACAGTGAAAACTGCAGGAACTTCAAACCGGCACTAGGAAACAGACTGAGAAAGCAGAGAAAAAGTGTCTCCTGCAACCCGTTCCCTTGGTGCTACATGAACGAACGTCTCTCCACTTGCTCAGTTCTGAGAGATAAGTGTGTGTGAAAGCCGTCCTTAACCTAGCTTGTTGGGAACACAAAGTTTCTTTTCAGTTGCAAACTGCATTCCATACATGTATATGGGGAGTTACTAGCTCCAACTCGGTTTTACAGTGAAAACTGCAGGAACTTCAAACCGGCACTAGGAAACAGACTGAGAAAGCCGAGAAAATGTGTCTCCTGCCACCCGTTCCCTTGGTGCTAGATGAACGAACGTCTCTCCACTTGCTCAGTTCTGAGAGATAGGTGTGTGTGAAAGCCGTCCTTCACCTAGCTTGTTGGGAACACTAAGTTTCTTTTCAGTTGCAAACTCCATTCCATATATTTATATGGGGAGGTAGAAGCTCCAACTCGGTTTTACAGTGAAAACTGCAGGAACTTCAAACCGGCACTAGGAAACAGACTGATAAAGCAGAGAAAAACAGTCTCCTGCAACCCGTTCTCTTGGTTCTAATGAACGAACGTCTCTCCACTTGCTCAGTTCTGAAAGAAAAGTGTGTGTGAAAGCCGTCCTACACCTAGCTTGTTGGGAACACAAAGTTTCTTTTCAGTTGCAAACTCCATTCCATAAATATATATGGGGAGGTACTAGCTCCAACTCGGTTTTACAGTGAAAACTGCAGGAAAT
Organism: Camelus bactrianus; assembly: GCF_048773025.1. Taxonomy (NCBI): domain Eukaryota; kingdom Metazoa; phylum Chordata; class Mammalia; order Artiodactyla; family Camelidae; genus Camelus; species Camelus bactrianus. Next base: position 134,167,066 of record NC_133539.1, on the reverse strand, counting down.
TCAAACCGGCACTAGGAAACAGACTGAGAAAGCAGAGAAAAAGTGTCTCCTGCAACCCGTTCCCTTGGTGCTAGATGAACGGACGTCTCTCCTCTTGCTCAGTTCTGAAGATAGGTGTGTGTGAAAGCCGTCCTTCACCTAGCTTGTTGGGAACACAAAGTTTATTTTCAGTTGCAAACTACATTCCATACATATATATGGGGAGGTAGAAGCTCCAACTCGGTTTTACAGTGAAAACTGCAGGAACTTCAAACAGGCACTAGGAAACAGACTGAGAAAGCAGGGAAAATGTGTCTCCTGCAAAACGTTCCCTTGGTGATAGATGAACGAACGTCTCTCCACTTGCTCAGTTCTGAGAGATAAGTGTGTGTGAAAGCCGTCCTTCACCTAGCTTGTTGGGAACACTAAGTTTCTTTTCAGTTGCAAACTCCATTCCATATATTTATATGGGGAGGTAGAAGCTCCAACTCGGTTTTACAGTGAAAACTGCAGGAACTTCAAACCGGCACTAGGAAACAGACTGATAAAGCAGAGAAAAACAGTCTCCTGCAACCCGTTCTCTTGGTTCTAATGAACGAACGTCTCTCCACTTGCTCAGTTCTGAAAGAAAAGTGTGTGTGAAAGCCGTCCTTCACCTATCTTGTTGGGAAAACAAAGTTTCTTTTCAGTTGCAAACTCCATTCCATACATATATATGGGGAGGTAGAAGCTCCAACTTGGTTTTACAGTGAAAACTGCAGGAACTTCAAACCGGCACTAGGAAACAGACTGAGAAAGCCGAGAAAATGTGTCTCCTGCCACCCGTTCCCTTGGTGCTAGATGAACGAACGTCTCTCCACTTGCTCAGTTCTGAGAGATAGGTGTGTGTGAAAGCCGTCCTTCACCTAGCTTGTTGGGAACACTAAGTTTCTTTTCAGTTGCAAACTCCATTCCATATATTTATATGGGGAGGTAGAAGCTCCAACTCGGTTTTACAGTGAAAACTGCAGGAACTTCAAACCGGCACTAGGAAACAGACTGATAAAGCAGAGAAAAACAGTCTCCTGCAACCCGTTCTCTTGGTTCTAATGAACGAACGTCTCTCCACTTGCTCAGTTCTGAAAGAAAAGTGTGTGTGAAAGCCGTCCTACACCTAGCTTGTTGGGAACACAAAGTTTCTTTTCAGTTGCAAACTCCATTCCATACATATATATGGGGAGTTACTAGATCAAACTCGGTTTTACAGTGAAAACTGCAGGAACTTCAAACCGGCCCTAGGAAACAGACTGAGAATTCAGAGAAAAAGATTCTCCTGCAACCCGTTCTCTTGGTTCTAGATGAACGAACGTCTCTCCACTTGCTCAGTTCTGAGAGATAAGTGTGTGTGAAAGCCGTCCTTCAACTAGCTTGTAGGGAACACAAAGTTTCTTTTCAGTTGCAAACTCCATTCCATACATATATATGGGGAGGTAGAAGCTCCAACTCGGTTTTGCAGAGAAAACTGCAGGAACTTCAACCCGGCACTTGGAAACAGACTGTGAAAGCAGAGAAACAGTGTTCCTGCAACCCGTTCCCTTGGTGCTAGATGAAAGAACGTCTCTCCCCTTGCTCAGTTCTGAGAGATAATTGTGTGTGAAAGCCGTCCTTCACCTAGCTTGTTGGGAACACAAAGTTTCTTTTCAGTTGCAAACCCCATTCCATACATATATATGGGGAGGTACTAGCTCCAACACTGTTTTACAGTGAAAACTGCAGGAACTTCAAACCGGCACTAGGAAACAGACTGAGAAAGCAGAGAAAAAGTGTCTCCTGCAACCCGTTCCCTTGGTGCTAGATGAACGAACGTCTCTCCACTTGCTCAGTTCTGAGAGATAAGTGTGAGTGAAAGCCGTCCTTCACCTAGCTTGTTGGGAACACAAAGTTTCTTTTCAGTTGCAAACTCCATTCCATACATATATATGGGGAGGTAGAAGCTCCAACTCGGTTTTACAGTGAAAACTGCAGGAACTTCAAACCGGCACTAGGAAACAGACTGAGAAAACAGAGAAAAACAGTCTCCTGCAACCCGTTCTCTTGGTTCTAGATGAAGGAACGTCTCTTCACTTGCTGAGTTCTGAAAGAAAAGTGTGTGTGAAAGCCGTACTTCACCAAGCTTGTTGGGAACACAAAGTTTCTTTTCAGTTGCAAACTCCATTCCATACATATATATGGGGAGGAAGAAGCTATAACTCGGTTTTACAGTGAAAACTGCAGGAACTTCAAACCGGCACTAGGAAACAGACTGAGAAAGCAGAGAAAAAGTGTCTCCTGCAACCCGTTCGCTTGGTGCTAGATGAACGAACGTCTCTCCACTTGCTCAGTTCTGAAGATAGGTGTGTGTGAAAGCCGTCCTTCACCTAGCTTGTTGGGAACACAAAGTTTCTTTTCAGTTGCAAAATACATTCCATACATATATATGGGGAGGTAGAAGCTCCAACTCGGTTTTATAGTGAAAACTGCAGGAACTTCAAACAGGCACTAGGAAACAGACTGAGAAAGAAGAGAAAATGTGTCTCCTGCAAACCGTTCCCTTGGTGCTAGATGAACGAACGTCTCTCCACTTGCTCAGTTCTGAGAGATAAGTGTGTGTGAAAGCCGTCCTTCACCTAGCTTGTTGGGAACACAAAGTTTCTTTTCAGTTGCAAACTCCATTCCATACATGTATATGGGGAGTTACTAGCTCCAACACGGTTTTACAGTGAAAAGTGCAGGAACTTCAAACCGGCACTAGGAAACAGACTGAGAAAGCCGAGAAAAAGTGTCTCCTGCAACCCGTTCCCTTGGTGCTAGATGAACGAACGTCTCTCCACTTGCTCAGTTCTGAGAGATAGGTGTGTGTGAAATCCGTCCTTCACATAGCTTGTTGGGAACACAAAGTTTCTTTTAAGTTGCAAACTCCATTCCATACATATATATGGGGTGTTACTAGCTCCAAATCGGTTTTACAGTGAACACTGCAGGAACTTCAAACCGGCACTAGGAAACAGACTGAGAAAGCAGAGAAAAAGTATCTCCTGCAACCCGTTCCCTTGGTGCTAGATGAACGAACGTCTCGCCACTTGCTCAGTTCCGAGAGATTAGTGTGTGTGAAAGCCGTCCTTCACCTAGCTTGTTGGGAACACAAAGTTTCTTTTCAGTTGCAAACTCCATTCCATACATGTATATGGGGAAGTACTAGCTCCAACTCTGTTTTACAGTGAAAACTGCAGGAACTTCAAACCGGCACCAGGAAACAGACTGAGAAAGCAGAGAAAAAGTGTCTCCTGCAACCTGTTCCCTTGGTGCTAGATGAACGAACGTCTCTCCACTTGCTCAGTTCTGAGAGATAAGTGTGTGTGAAAGCCGTCCTTCAACTCGCTTGTTGGGAACACAAAGTTTCTTTTCAGTTGCAATATCCATTCCATACATATATATGGGGAGGTACTAGATCAAACTCGGTTTTACAGTGAAAACTGCAGGAACTTCAAACCGGCCCTAGGAAACTGACTGAGAATTCAGAGAAAAAGAGTCTCCTGCAACCCGTTCTCTTGGTTCTAGATGAACGAACGTCTCTCCACTTGCTCAGTTCTGAGAGAAAAGTGTGTATGAAAGTCGTCCTTCATCTAGCTTGTTGGGAAAACAAAGTTTCTTTTCAGTTGCAAACTCCATTCCGTACATATATATGGGGAGGTACTAGCTCCAACTCGGTTTTACAGTGAAAACTGCAGGAACTTCAAACCGGCACTAGGAAACAGACTGAGAAAGCAGAGAAAAAACGTCTCCTGCAACCCGTTCTCTTAGTTCTACATGAACGAACGTCTCTTCACTTGCTCAGTTCTGAAAGAAAAGTGTGTGTGAAAGCCGTCCTTCACCTAGCTTGTTGGGAACACAAAGTTTCTTTTCAGTTGCAAACTACATTCCATACATATATATGGGGAGGTAGAAGCTCCAACTCGGTTTTACAGTGAAAACTGCAGGAACTTCAAACCGGCACTAGGAAACAGACTGTGAAAACAGAGAAAAAGTGCCTCCTGCAACCCGTTCCCTTGGTGCTAGATGAACGAACGTCTATCCACTTGCTCAGTTCTGAAGATAGGTGTGTGTGAAAGCCGTCCTTCACCTAGCTTGTTGGGAACACAAAGTTTCTTTTCAGTTGCAAACTACATTCCATACATATATATGGGGAGGTAGAAGCTCCAACTCGGTTTTACAGTGAAAACTGCAGGAACTTCAAACCGGCACTAGGAAACAGACTGTGAAAACAGAGAAAAAGTGCCTCCTGCAACCCGTTCCCTTGGTGCTAGATGAACGAACGTCTCTCCACTTGCTCAGTTCTGAGAGATAAGTGTGTGTGAAAGCCGTCCTTCACCTAGCTTGTTGGGAACACAAAGTTTCTTTTCAGTTGCAAACTCCATTCCATACATGTATATGGGGAGTTACTAGCTCCAACTCGGTTTTACAGTGAAAACTGCAGGAACTTCAAACCGGCACTAGGAAACAGACTGAGAAAGCCGAGAAAATGTGTCTCCTGCAACCCGTTCCCTTGGTGCTAGATGAACGAACGTCTCTCCACTTGCTCAGTTCTGAGAGATAGGTGTGTGTGTAAGCCGTCCTTCACCTAGCTTGTTGGGAACACTAAGTTTCTTTTCAGTTGCAAACTCCATTCCATATATTTATATGGGGAGGTAGAAGCTCCAACTCGGTTTTACAGTGAAAACTGCAGGAACTTCAAACCGGCACTAGGAAACAGACTGATAAAGCAGAGAAAAACAGTCTCCTGCAACCCGTTCTCTTGGTTCTAATGAACGAACGTCTCTCCACTTGCTCAGTTCTGAAAGAAAAGTGTGTGTGAAAGCCGTCCTTCACCTATCTTGTTGGGAAAACAAAGTTTCTTTTCAGTTGCAAACTCCATTCCATACATATATACGGGGAGGTAGAAGCTCCAACTTGGTTTTACAGTGAAAACTGCAGGAACTTCAAACCGGCACTAGGAAACAGACTGAGAATGTAGAGAAAAAGTGTCTCCTGCAACCCCTTCCCTTGGTCTATATGAACGAACGTCTCTCCACTTGCTCAGTTCTGAGAGATAAGTGTGTGTGAAAGCCGTCCTTCACCTAGCTTGTTGGGAACACAAAGTTTCTTTTCAGTTGCAAACTCCATTCCATACATATATATGGGGAAGTACTAGCTCCAACTCGGTTTTACAGTGAAAACTGCAGGAACTTCAAACCGGCACTAGGAAACAGACTGAGAAAGCAGAGAAAAAGTGTCTCCTGCAACCTGTTCCCTTGGTGCTAGATGAACGAACGTCTCTCCACTTGCTCAGTTCTGAGAGATAAGTGTGTGTGAAAGCCGTCCTTCAACTCGCTTGTTGGGAACACAAAGTTTCTTTTCAGTTGCAAACTCCAATCCATACATATATATGGGGAGGTACTAGATCAAACTCGGTTTTACAGTGAAAAATGCAGGAACTTCAAACCGGCCCTAGGAAACTGACTGAGAATTCAGAGAAAAAGAGTCTCCTGCAACCCGTTCTCTTGGTTCTAGATGAACGAACGTCTCTCCACTTGCTCAGTTCTGAGAGAAAAGTGTGTATGAAAGCCGTCCTTCATCTAGCTTGTTGGGAAAACAAAGTTTCTTTTCAGTTGCAAACTCCATTCCGTACATATATATGGGGAGGTACTAGCTCCAACTCGGTTTTACAGTGAAAACTGCAGGAACTTCAAACCGGCACTAGGAAACAGACTGAGAAAGCAGAGAAAAAGTGTCTCCTGCAACCCGTTCCCTTGGTGCTACATGAACGAACGTCTCTCCACTTGCTCAGTTCTGAGAGATAAGTGTGTGTGAAAGCCGTCCTTCAACTAGCTTGTAGGGAACACAAAGTTTCTTTTCAGTTGCAAACCCCATTCCATACATATATATGGGGAGGTAGAAGCTCCAACTCGGTTTTGCAGAGAAAACTGCAGGAACTTCAACCCGGCACTTGGAAACAGTCTGAGAATGCATAGAAACAGTGTTTCCTGCAACCCGTTCCCTTGGTGCTAGATGAACGAAGGTCTCTCCACTTGCTCAGTTCTGAGAGATAATTGTGTGTGAAAGCCGTCCTTCACCTAGCTTGTTGGGAACACAAAGTTTCTTTTCAGTTGCAAACTCCATTCCATACATATATATGGGGAGGTACTAGATCAAACTCGGTTTTACAGTGAAAACTGCAGGAACTTCAAACCGGCACTAGGAAACAGACTGAGAAAGCAGAGAAAAACCGTCTCCTGCAACCCGTTCTCTTGGTTCTACATGAACGAACGTCTCTTCACTTGCTCAGTTCTGAAAGAAAAGTGTGTGTGAAAGCCGTCCTTCACCTAGCTTGTTGGGAACACAAAGTTTCTTTTCAGTTGCAAACTACATTCCATACATATATATGGGGAGGTAGAAGCTCCAACTCGGTTTTACAGTGAAAACTGCAGGAACTTCAAACCGGCACTAGGAAACAGACTGTGAAAGCAGAGAAAAAGTGCCTCCTGCAACCCGTTCCCTTGGTGCTAGATGAACGAACGTCTATCCACTTGCTCAGTTCTGAAGATAGGTGTGTGTGAAAGCCGTCCTTCACCTAGCTTGTTGGGAACACAAAGTTTCTTTTCAGTTGCAAACTACATTCCATACATATATATGGGGAGGTAGAAGCTCCAACTCGGTTTTACAGTGAAAACTGCAGGAACTTCAAACAGGCACTAGGAAACAGACTTAGAAAGCAGAGAAATTGTGTCTTCTGCAAACCGTTCCCTTGGTGCTAGATGAACGAACGTCTCTCCACTTGCTCAGTTCTGAGAGATAAGTGTGTGTGAAAGCCGTACTTCACCTAGCTTGTTGGGAACACAAAGTTTCTTTTCAGTTGCAAACTCCATTCCATACATGTATATGGGGAGTTACTAGCTCCAACTCGGTTTTACAGTGAAAACTGCAGGAACTTCAAACCGGCACTAGGAAACAGACTGAGAAAGCCGAGAAAATGTGTCTCCTGCAACCCGTTCCCTTGGTGCTAGATGAACGAACGTCTCTCCACTTGCTCAGTTCTGAGAGATAGGTGTGTGTGAAAGCCGTCCTTCACCTAGCTTGTTGGGAACACTAAGTTTCTTTTCAGTTGCAAACTCCATTCCATATATTTATATGGGGAGGTAGAAGCTCCAACTCGGTTTTACAGTGAAAACTGCAGGAACTTCAAACCGGCACTAGGAAACAGTCTGATAAAGCAGAGAAAAACAGTCTCCTGCAAACCGTTCTCTTGGTTCTAATGAACGAACGTCTCCCCACTTGTTCAGTTCTGAGAGATAAGTGTGTGTGAAAGCCGTCCTTCACCTATCTTGTTGGGAAAACAAAGTTTCTTTTCAGTTGCAAACTCCATTCCATACATATATATGGGGAGGTAGAAGCTCCAACTTGGTTTTACAGTGAAAACTGCAGGAACTTCAAACCGGCACTAGGAAACAGACTGAGAAAGCAGAGAAAAAGTGTCTCCTGCAACCCCTTCCCTTGGTCTAGATGAACGAACGTCTCTCCACTTGCTCAGTTCTGAGAGATAAGTGTGTGTGAAAGCCGTCCTACACCTAGCTTGTTGGGAACACAAAGTTTCTTTTCAGTTGCAAACTCCATTCCATAAATATATATGGGGAGGTACTAGCTCCAACTCGGTTTTACAGTGAAAACTGCAGGAACTTCAAACTGGCACTAGGAAACAGACTGAGAAAGCAGAGAAAAAGTGTCTCCTGCAACCCGTTCCCTTGGTGCTAGATGAACGGACGTCTCTCCTCTTGCTCAGTTCTGAAGATAGGTGTGTGTGAAAGCCGTCCTTCACCTAGCTTGTTGGGAACACAAAGTTTATTTTCAGTTGCAAACTACATTCCATACATATATATGGGGAGGTAGAAGCTCCAACTCAGTTTTACAGTGAAAACTGCAGGAACTTCAAACAGGCACTAGGAAACAGACTGAGAAAGCAGAGAAAATGTGTCTCCTGCAAACCGTTCCCTTGGTGCTAGATGAACGAACGTCTCTCCACTTGCTCAGTTCTGAAGATAGGTGTGTGTGAAAGCCGTCCTTCACCTAGCTTGTTGGGAACACAAAGATTCTTTTCAGTTGCAAACTCCATTCCATACATATATATGGGGAGGTAGAAGCTCCAACTCGGTTTTACAGTGAAAACTGCAGGAACTTCAAACCGGCACTAGGAAACAGACTGAGAAAGCAGAGAAAAGTGTCTCCTGCAACCCGTTCCCTTGGTGCTAGATGAACGAACGTCTCTCCACTTGCTCAGTTCGGAAGATAGGTGTGTGTGAAAGCCGTCCTTCACCTAGCTTGTTGGGAACACAAAGTTTCTTTTCAGTTGCAAACTACATTCCATAAATATATATGGGGAGGTAGAAGCTCCAACTCGGTTTTACAGTGAAAACTGCAGGAACTTCAAACAGGCACTAGGAAAAAGACTGGGAAAGCAGAGAAAATGTGTCTCCTGCAAACCGTTCCCTTATTGCTAGATGAACGAACGTCTCTCCACTTGCTCAGTTCTGAGAGATAAGTGTGTGTGAAAGCCGTCCTTCACCTAGCTTGTTGGGAACACAAAGTTTCTTTTCAGTTGCAAACTCCATTCCATACATGTATATGGGGAGTTTCTAGCTCCAACTCGGTTTTACAGTGAAAACTGCAGGAACTTCAACTCGGCACTAGGAAACAACCGAGAAAGCCGAGAAAAAGTGTCTCCTGCAACCCGTTCCCTTGGTGCTAGATGACCGAACGTCTCTCCAATTGCTCAGTTCTGAGAGATAGGTGTGTGTGAATGCCGTCCTTCACCTAGCTTGTTGGGAACACAAAGTTTCTTTTCAGTTGCAAACTCAATTCCATACATATATATGGGGAGGTAGAAGCTCCAACTCGGTTTTACAGTGAAAACTGCAGGAACTTCAAACAGGCACTAGGAAACAGACTGGGAAAGCAGAGAAAATGTGTCTCCTGCAAACCGTTCCCTTATTGCTAGATGAACGAACGTCTCTCCACTTGCTCAGTTCTGAGAGATAAGTGTGTGTGAAAGCCGTCCTTCACCTAGCTTGTTGGGAACACAAAGTTTCTTTTCAGTTGCAAACTCCATTCCATACATGTATATGGGGAGTTTCTAGCTCCAACTCGGTTTTACAGTGAAAACTGCAGGAACTTCAACTCGGCACTAGGAAACAACCGAGAAAGCCGAGAAAAAGTGTCTCCTGCAACCCGTTCCCTTGGTGCTAGATGAACGAACGTCTCTCCAATTGCTCAGTTCTGAGAGATAGGTGTGTGTGAATGCCGTCCTTCACCTAGCTTGTTGGGAACACAAAGTTTCTTTTCAGTTGCAAACACAATTCCATACATATATATGGGGAGGTAGAAACTCCAACTCGGTTTTACAGTGAAAACTGCAGGAACTTCAAACCGGCACTAGGAAACAGACTGAGAAAGCAGAGAAAATTGTCTCCTGCAACCCGTTCCCTTGGTGCTAGATGAACGAACGTCTCTCCACTTGCTCAGTTCTGAAGATAGGTGTGTGTGAAAGCCGTCCTTCACCTAGCTTGTTGGGAACACAAAGTTTCTTTTCAGTTGCAAACTCCATTCCATACATATATATGGGGAGGTAGAATCTCCAACTCGGTTTTACAGTGAAAACTGCAGGAACTTCAAACAGGCACTAGGAAACAGACTGAGAAAGCAGAGAAAATGTGTCTCCTGCAAACCGTTCCCTTGGTGCTAGATGAACGAACGTCTCTCCACTTGCTCAGTTCTGAGAGATAAGTGTGTGTGAAAGCCGTCCTTCAGCTAGCTTGTTGGGAACACAAAGTTTCTTTTCAGTTGCAAACTCCATTCCATACATGTATATGGAGAGTTACTAGCTCCAACGCGGTTTTACAGTGAAAACTGCAGGAACTTCAAACCGGCACTAGGAAACAGACTGAGAAAGCCGAGAAAAAGTGTATCATGCAACCCGTTCCCTTGGTCCTAGATGAACGAACGTCTCTCCACTTGCTCAGTTCTGAGAGATAGGTGTGTGTGAAAGCCGTCCTTCACCTAGCTTGTTGGGAACACAAAGTTTCTTTTCAGTTGCAAACTCCATTCCATACATATATATGGGGAGGTAGAAACTCCAACTCGGTTTACAGTGAAAACTGCAGGAACTTCAAACCGGCACTAGGAAACAGACTGAGAAAGCAGAGAAAAAGTGTCTCCTGCAACCCGTTCCATTGGTGCTAGATGAACGAACGTCTCTCCACTTGCTCAGTTCTGAAGATAGGTGTGTGTGAAAGCCGTCCTTCACCTAGCTTGTTGGGAACACAAAGTTTCTTTTCAGTTGCAAACTCCATTCCATACATATATATGGGGAGGTAGAAGCTCCAACTCGGTTTTATAGTGAAAACTGCAGGAACTTCAAACCGGCACTAGGAAACAGACTGAGAAAGCGGAGAAAAAGTGTCTCCTGCAACCCGTTCCCTTGGTGCTAGATGAACGAAAGTCTCTCCTCTTGCTAAGTTCTGAGAGAAAAGTGTGTGTGAAAGCCGTCCTTCACCTAGCTTGTTGGGAACACAAAGTTTCTTTTCAGTTGCAAACTCCATTCCATACATATATATGGGGAGGTAGAAACTCCAACTCGGTTTTACAGTGAAAACTGCAGGAACTTCAAACCGGCACTAGGAAACAGACTGAGAAAGCATTGAAAAAGTGTCTCCTGCAACCCGTTCCCTTGGTGCTAGATGAACGAACGTCTCTCCACTTGCTCAGTTCTGAAGATAGGTGTGTGTGAAAGCCGTCCTTCACCTAGCTTGTTGGGAACACAAAGTTTCTTTTCAGTTGCAAACTCCATTCCATACATATATATGGGGAGGTAGAAGCTCCAACTCGGTTTTACAGTGAAAACTGCAGGAACTTCAAACCGGCACTAGGAAACAGACTGAGAAAGAGGAGAAAATGTGTCTCCTGCAACCCGTTCCCTTGGTGCTAGATGAACGAACGTCTCTCCACTTGCTAAGTTCTGAGAGATAAGTGTGTGTGAAAGCCGTCCTTCACCTAGCTTGTTGGGAACACAAAGTTTCTTTTCAGTTGCAAACTCCATTCCATACATATATATGGGGAGGTAGAAGCTCCAACTCGGTTTTACAGTGAAAACTGCAGGAAATTCAAACCGGCACTAGGAAACATACTGAGAAAGCAGAGAAAAAGTGTCTCCTGCAACCCCTTCCCTTGGTGCTAGATGAACGAACGTCTCTCGACTTGCTCAGTTCTGAGAGGTAAGTGTGTGTGAAAGCCGTCCTTCACCTAGCTTGTTGGGAACACAAAGTTTCTTTTCAGTTGCAAACTACATTCCATACATATATATGGGGAGGTAGAAACTCCAACTCGGTTTTACAGTGAAAACTGCAGGAACTTCAAACCGGCACTAGGAAACAGACTGAGAAAGAGGAGAAAATGTGTCTCCTGCAACCCGTTCCCTTGGTGCTAGATGAACGAACGTCTCTCCACTTGCTAAGTTCTGAGAGATAAGTGTGTGTGAAAGCCGTCCTTCACCTAGCTTGTTGGGAACACAAAGTTTCTTTTCAGTTGCAAACTCCATTCCATACATATATATGGGGAGGTAGAAGCTCCAACTCGGTTTTACAGTGAAAACTGCAGGAACTTCAAACCGGCACTAGGAAACATACTGAGAAAGCAGAGAAAAAGTGTCTCCTGCAACCCCTTCCCTTGGTGCTAGATGAACGAACGTCTCTCCACTTGCTCATTTCTGAGAGATAAGTGTGTGTGAAAGCCGTCCTTCACCTAGCTTGTTGGGAACACAAAGTTTCTTTTCAGTTGCAAACTCCATTCCATACATATATATGGGGAGGTAGAAGCTCCAACTCGGTTTTACAGTGAAAACTGCAGGAACTTCAAACAGGCACTAGGAAACAGACTGAGAAAGCAGAGAAAATGTGTCTCCTGCAAACCGTTCTCTTGGTGCTAGATGAACGAACGTCTCTCCACTTGCTCAGTTCTGAGAGATAAGTGTGTGTGAAAGCCGTCCTTCACCAAGCTTGTTGGGAACACAAAGTTTCTTTTCAGTTGCAAACTCCATTCCATATATGTATATGGGGAGTTACTAGCTCCAACTCGGTTTTACAGTGAAAACTGCAGGAACTTCAAAACGGCACTAGGAAACAGACTGAGAAAGCCGAGAAAAAGTGTCTCCTGCAACCCGTTCCCTTGGTGCTAGATGAACGAACGTCTCTCCACTTGCTGAGTTCTGAGAGATAGGTGTGTGTGAAAGCCGTCCTTCACCTAGCTTGTTGGGAACACAAAGTTTCTTTTCAGTTGCAAACTCCATTCCATACATATATATGGGGAGGTAGAAACTCCAACTCGGTTTTACAGTGAAAACTGCAGGAACTTCAAACCGGCACTAGGAAACAGACTGAGAAAGCAGAGAAAATTGTCTCCTGCAACCAGTTACCTTGGTGCTAGATGAACGAACGTCTCTCCACTTGCTCAGTTCTGAGATAGGTGTGTGTGAATGCCGTCCTTCACCTAGCTTGTTGGGAACACAAAGTTTCTTTTCAGTTGCAAACTCCATTCCATACATATATATGGGGAGGTAGAAGCTCCAACACGGTTTTACAGTGAAAAATGCAGGAACTTCAAACCGGCACTAGGAAACAGACTGAGAAAGCGGAGAAAAAGTGTCTCCTGCAACCCGTTCCCTTGGTGCTAGATGAACGAACGTCTCTCCACTTGCTAAGTTCTGAGAGATAAGTGTGTGTGAAAGCCGTCCTTCACCTAGCTTGTTGGGAACACAAAGTTTCTTTTAAGTTGCAAACTCCATTCCATACATATATATGGGGAGGTAGAAGCTCCAACTCGGTTTTACAGTGAAAACTGCAGGAACTTCAAACCGGCACTAGGAAACAAACTGAGAAAGCAGAGAAAAAGTGTCTCCTGCAACCCCTTCCCTTGGTGCTAGATGAACGAACGTCTCTCCACTTGCTCAGTTCTGAGAGATAAGTGTGTGTGAAAGCCGTCCTTTACCTAGCTTGTTGGGAACACAAAGTTTCTTTTCAGTTGCAAACTCCATTCCATACATATATATGGGGAGGTAATAGCTCCAACTCGGTTTTACAGTGAAAACAGCAGGAACTTCAAACCGGCACTAGGAAACAGACTGAGAAAGCAGAGAAAAAGTGTCTCCTGCAACCCGTTCCCTTGGTGCTAGATGAACGAACGTCTCTCCTCTTGCTCAGTTCTGAGACATAAGTGTGTGGGAAAGCCGTTCTTCGCCTAGCTTGTTGGGAACACAAAGTTTCTTTTCAGTTGCAAACTCCATTCCATACATATATATGGGGAGGTAGAAGCTCCAACTCGGTTTTACAGTGAAAACTGCAGGAACTTCAAACCGGCACTAGGAAACAGACTGAGAAAGCAGAGAATAAGTGTCTCCTGCAACCCGTTCCCTTGGTGCTAGATGAACGAACGTCTCTCCACTTGCTCAGTTCTGAAGATAGGTGTGTGTGAAAGCCGTCCTTCACCTAGCTTGTTGGGAACACAAAGTTTCTTTTCAGTTGCAAACTCCATTCCATACATATATATGGGGAGGTAGAAGCTCCAACTCGGTTTTACAGTGAAAACTGCAGGAACTTCAAACCGGCACTAGGAAACAGACTGAGAAAGCGGAGAAAAAATGTCTCCTGCAACCCGTTCCCTTGGTGCTAGATGAACGAACGTCTCTGCACTTGCTAAGTTCTGAGAGATAAGTGTGTGTGAAAGCCGTCCTTCACCTAGCTTGTTGGGGACACAAAGTTTCTTTTCAGTTGCAAACTCCATTCCATACATATATATGGGGAGGTAGAAGCTCCAACTCGTTTTCACAGTGAAAACTGCAGGAACTTCAAACCGGCACTAGGAAACAGACTGAGAAAGCAGAGAAAAAGTGTCTCCTGCAACCCCTTCTCTTGGTGCTAGATGAACGAACGTCTCTCCACTTGCTCAGTTCTGAGAGATAAGTGTGTGTGAAAGCCGTCCTTCACCTAGCTTGTTGGGAACACAAAGTTTCTTTTCAGTTGCAAACTCCATTCCATACATATATATGGGAAGGTTCTAGCTCCAACTCGGTTTTACAGTGAAAACTGTAGGAACTTCAAACCGGCACTAAGAAACAGACTGAGAAAGCAGAGAAAAAGTGTCTCCTGCAACCCGTTCCCTTGGTGCTAGATGAACGAACGTCTCTCCTCTTGCTCAGTTCTGAGAGTTAGGTGTGTGTGAAAGCCGTCCTTCACCTAGCTTGTTGGGAACACAAAGTTTCTTTTCAGTTGCAAACTCCATTCCATACATATATATGGGGAGGTACTAGCTCCAACTCGGTTTTACAGTGAAAACTGCAGGAACTTCAAACCGGCACTAGGAAACAGACTGAGAAAGCAGAGAAAAAGTGTCTCCTGTAACCCGTTCCCTTGGTGCTAGATGAACGAACGTCTCCCCCTTGCTCAGTTGTGAGAGATATGTGTGTGTGAAAGCCGTCCTTCACCTAGCTTGTTGGGAACACAAAGTTTCTTTTCAGTTGCAAACTCCATTCCATACATATATATGGGGAGGTACTAGCTCCAACTCGGTTTTACAGTTAAAACTGCAGGAACTTCAAACCGGCACTAGGAAACAGACTGAGAAAGCAGAGAAAAAGTGTCTCCTGTAACCCGTTCCCTTGGTGCTAGATGAACGAACGTCTCCCCCTTGCTCAGTTCTGAGAGATATGTGTGTGTGAAAGCCGTCCTTCACCTAGCTTGTAGGGAACACAAAGTTTCTTTTCAGTTGCAAACTCCATTCCATACATATATATGGGGAGGTAGAAGCTCCAACTCGGTTTTGCAGAGAAAACTGCAGGAACTTCAACCCGGCACTTGGAAACAGACTGGGAAAGCAGAGAAACAGTGTTTCCTGCAACCCGTTCCCTTGGTGCTAGATGAACGAACGTCTCTCCACTTGCTCAGTTCTAAGAGATAAGTGTGTGTGAGAGCCGTCTTTCACCTAGCTTGTTGGGAACACAAAGTTTCTTTTCAGTTGCAAACTCCATTCCATACATATATATGGGGAGGTACTAGCTCCAACTCGGTTTTACAGTGAAAACTGCAGGAACTTCAAACCGGCACTAGGAAACAGACTGAGAAAGCAGAGAAAAAGTGTCTCCTGCAACCCGTTCCCTTGGTGCTAGATGAAAGAACGTCTCTCCACTTGCTCAGTTCTGAGAGATAAGTGTGTGGGAAAGCCGTCCTTTAACTAGCTTGTTGGGAACACAAAGTTTCTTTTCAGTTGCAAACTCCATTCCATACATATATATGGGGAGGTACTAGATCAAACTCGGTTTTACAGTGAAAACTGCAGGAACTTCAAACTGGCACTAGGAAACAGACTGAGAAAGCAGAGAAAAAGAGTCTCCTGCAACCCGTTCTCTTGGTTCTAGATGAACGAACGTCTCTCCACTTGCTCAGTTCTGAGAGAAAAGTGTGTATGAAAGCCGTCCTTCAACTAGCTTGTTGGGAAAACAAAGTTTCTTTTAAGTTGCAAACTCCATTCCATACATATATATGGGGAGGTACTAGATCAAACTCGGTTTTACAGTGAAAACTGTAGGAACTTCACACCGCCACTAGGAAACAGACTGAGAAAGCAGAGAAAAAGTGTCTACTGCAACCCGTTCCCTTGGTGCTAGATGAACGAACGTCTCTCCACTTGCTCAGTTCTGAGAGATAAGTGTGTGTGAAAGCCGTCCTTCACCTAGCTTGTTGGGAACACAAAGTTTCTTTTCAGTTGCAAACTCCATTCCATACATATATATGGGGAGGTAGAAGCTCCAACTCGGTTTTACAGTGAAAACTGCAGGAACTTCAAACCGGCACTAGGAAACAGACTGAGAAAGCAGAGAATAAGTGTCTCCTGCAACCCGTTCCCTTGGTGCTAGATGAACGAACGTCTCTCCACTTGCTCAGTTCTGAAGATAGGTGTGTGTGAAAGCCGTCCTTCACCTAGCTTGTTGGGAACACAAAGTTTCTTTTCAGTTGCAAACTCCATTCCATACATATATATGGGGAGGTAGAAGCTCCAACTCGGTTTTACAGTGAAAACTGCAGGAACTTCAAACCGGCACTAGGAAAAAGACTGAGAAAGCGGAGAAAAAATGTCTCCTGCAACCCGTTCCCTTGGTGCTAGATGAACGAACGTCTCTGCACTTGCTAAGTTCTGAGAGATAAGTGTGTGTGAAAGCCGTCCTTCACCTAGCTTGTTGGGAACACAAAGTTTCTTTTCAGTTGCAAACTCCATTCCATACATATATATGGGGAGGTAGAAGCTCCAACTCGGTTTCACAGTGAAAACTGCAGGAACTTCAAACCGGCACTAGGAAACAGACTGAGAAAGCAGAGAAAAAGTGTCTCCTGCAACCCCTTCTCTTGGTGCTAGATGAACGAACGTCTCTCCACTTGCTCAGTTCTGAGAGATAAGTGTGTGTGAAAGCCGTCCTTCACCTAGCTTGTTGGGAACACAAAGTTTCTTTTCAGTTGCAAACTCCATTCCATACATATATATGGGAAGGTTCTAGCTCCAACTCGGTTTTACAGTGAAAACTGTAGGAACTTCAAACCGGCACTAAGAAACAGACTGAGAAAGCAGAGAAAAAGTGTCTCCTGCAACCCGTTCCCTTGGTGCTAGATGAACGAACGTCTCTCCTCTTGCTCAGTTCTGAGAGTTAGGTGTGTGTGAAAGCCGTCCTTCACCTAGCTTGTTGGGAACACAAAGTTTCTTTTCAGTTGCAAACTCCATTCCATACATATATATGGGGAGGTACTAGCTCCAACTCGGTTTTACAGTGAAAACTGCAGGAACTTCAAACCGGCACTAGGAAACAGACTGAGAAAGCAGAGAAAAAGTGTCTCCTGTAACCCGTTCCCTTGGTGCTAGATGAACGAACGTCTCCCCCTTGCTCAGTTGTGAGAGATATGTGTGTGTGAAAGCCGTCCTTCACCTAGCTTGTTGGGAACACAAAGTTTCTTTTCAGTTGCAAACTCCATTCCATACATATATATGGGGAGGTACTAGCTCCAACTCGGTTTTACAGTTAAAACTGCAGGAACTTCAAACCGGCACTAGGAAACAGACTGAGAAAGCAGAGAAAAAGTGTCTCCTGTAACCCGTTCCCTTGGTGCTAGATGAACGAACGTCTCCCCCTTGCTCAGTTCTGAGAGATATGTGTGTGTGAAAGCCGTCCTTCACCTAGCTTGTAGGGAACACAAAGTTTCTTTTCAGTTGCAAACTCCATTCCATACATATATATGGGGAGGTAGAAGCTCCAACTCGGTTTTGCAGAGAAAACTGCAGGAACTTCAACCCGGCACTTGGAAACAGACTGGGAAAGCAGAGAAACAGTGTATCCTGCAACCCGTTCCCTTGGTGCTAGATGAACGAACGTCTCTCCACTTGCTCAGTTCTAAGAGATAAGTGTGTGTGAGAGCCGTCTTTCACCTAGCTTGTTGGGAACACAAAGTTTCTTTTCAGTTGCAAACTCCATTCCATACATATATATGGGGAGGTACTAGCTCCAACTCGGTTTTACAGTGAAAACTGCAGGAACTTCAAACCGGCACTAGGAAACAGACTGAGAAAGCAGAGAAAAAGTGTCTCCTGCAACCCGTTCCCTTGGTGCTAGATGAAAGAACGTCTCTCCACTTGCTCAGTTCTGAGAGATAAGTGTGTGGGAAAGCCGTCCTTTAACTAGCTTGTTGGGAACACAAAGTTTCTTTTCAGTTGCAAACTCCATTCCATACATATATATGGGGAGGTACTAGATCAAACTCGGTTTTACAGTGAAAACTGCAGGAACTTCAAACCGGCACTAGGAAACAGACTGAGAAAGCAGAGAAAAAGAGTCTCCTGCAACCCGTTCTCTTGGTTCTAGATGAACGAACGTCTCTCCACTTGCTCAGTTCTGAGAGAAAAGTGTGTATGAAAGCCGTCCTTCAACTAGCTTGTTGGGAAAACAAAGTTTCTTTTAAGTTGCAAACTCCATTCCATACATATATATGGGGAGGTACTAGATCAAACTCGGTTTTACAGTGAAAACTGTAGGAACTTCACACCGCCACTAGGAAACAGACTGAGAAAGCAGAGAAAAAGTGTCTACTGCAACCCGTTCCCTTGGTGCTAGATGAACGAACGTCTCTCCACTTGCTCAGTTCTGAGAGATAGGTGTGTGTGAAAGCCGTCCTTCACCTAGCTTGTTGGGAACACAAAGTTTCTTTTCAGTTGCAAACCCCATTCCATACATATATATGGGGAGGTAGAAGCTCCAACTCGGTTTTACAGTGAAAACTGCAGGAACTTCAAACCGGCACTAGGAAACAGACTGAGAAAGCAGAGAAAAAGTGTCTCCTGCAACCCGTTCCCTTGGTGCTAGATGAACGAACGTCTCTCCACTTGCTCAGTTCTGAGGGATATGTGTGTGTGAAAGCCGTCCTTCAACTAGCTTGTAGGGAACACAAAGTTTCTTTTCAGTTGCAAACTCCATTCCATACATATATATGGGTAGGTAGAAGCTCCAACTCGGTTTTGCAGAGAAAACTGCAGGAACTTCAACACGGCACTTGGAAACAGACTGGGAAAGCAGAGAAACAGTGTTTCCTGCAACCCGTTCCCTTGGTGCTAGATGAACGAACGTCTCTCCACTTGCTCAGTTCTGAGAGATAATTGTGTGTGAAAGCCGTCCTTCACCTAGCTTGTTGGGAACACAAAGTTTCTTTTCAGTTGCAAACTCCATTCCATACATATATATGGGGAGGTACTAGCTCCAACTCGGTTTTACAGTGAAAACTGCAGGAACTTCAAACCGGCACTAGGAAACAGACTGAGAAAGCAGAGAAAAAGTGTCTCCTGCAACCCGTTCCCTTGGTGCTAGATGAACGAACGTCTCTCCACTTGCTCAGTTCTGAGAGATAAGTGTGTGTGAAAGCCGTCCTTCACCTAGCTTGTTGGGAACACAAAGTTTCTTTTCAGTTGCAAAATCCATTCCATACATATATATGGGGAGGTACAAGCTCCAACTCGGTTTTACAGTGAAAACTGCAGGAACTTCAAACCGGCACTAGGAAACAGACTGAGAAAGCAGAGAAAAAGTGTATCCTGCAACTCTTTCCCTTCGTCCTAGATGAACGAACGTCTCTCCACTTGCTCAGTTCTGAGAGATAAGTGTGTGTGAAAGCCGTCCTTCACCTAGCTTGTTGGGAACACAAAGTTTCTTTTCAGTTGCAAACTCCATTCCATAAATATATATGGGGAGGTACTAGCTCCAACTCGGTTTTACAGTGAAAACTGCAGGAACTTCAAACCGGCACTAAGAAACAGACTGAGAAAGCAGAGAAAAAGTGTCTCCTGCAACCCGTTCTTTGGTGCTAGATGAACGAACGTCTCTCCACTTGCTCAGTTCTGAGAGATAGGTGTGTGTGAAAGCCGTCCTTCACCTAGCTTGTTGGGAACACAAAGTTTCTTTTCAGTTGCAAACTCCATTCCATACATATATATGGGGAGGTACTAGCTCCAACTCGGTTTGACAGTGAAAACTGCAGGAACTTCAAACCGGCACTAGGAAACAGACTGAGAAAGCAGAGAAAAAGAGTCTCCTGTAACCCGTTCCCTTGGTGCTAGATGAACGAACGTCTCCCCCTTGCTCAGTTCTGAGAGATATGTGTGTGTGAAAGCCGTCCTTCACCTAGCTTGTTGGGAACACAAAGTTTCTTTTCAGTTGCAAACTCCATTCCATACATATATATGGGGAGGTACTAGCTCCAACTCGGTTTTACAGTGAAAACTGCAGGAACTTCAAACCGGCACTAGGAAACAGACTGAGAAAGCAGAGAAAAAGTGTCTCCTGTAACCCGTTCCCTTGGTGCTAGATGAACGAACGTCTCCCCCTTGCTCAGTTCTGAGAGATATGTGTGTGTGAAAGCCGTCCTTCACCTAGCTTGTAGGGAACACAAAGTTTCTTTTCAGTTGCAAACTCCATTCCATACATATATATGGGGAGGTAGAAGCTCCAACTCGGTTTTGCAGAGAAAACTGCAGGAACTTCAACCCGGCACTTGGAAACAGACTGGGAATGCAGAGAAACAGTGTTTCCTGCAAACCGTTCCCTTGGTGCTAGATGAATGAACGTCTCTCCACTTGCTCAGTTCTAAGAGATAAGTGTGTGTGAAAGCCGTCTTTCACCTAGCTTGTTGGGAACACAAAGTTTCTTTTCAGTTGCAAACTCCATTCCATACATATATATGGGGAGGTACTAGCTCCAACTCGGTTTTACAGTGAAAACTGCAGGAACTTCAAACCGGCACTAGGAAACAGACTGAGAAAGCAGAGAAAAAGTGTCTCCTGCAACCCGTTCCCTTGGTGCTAGATGAACGAACTTCTCTCCACTTGCTCAGTTCTGAGAGATAAGTGTGTGTGAAAGCCGTCCTTCAACTAGCTTGTTGGGAACACAAAGTTTCTTTTCAGTTGCAAACTCCATTCCATACATATATATGGGGAGGTACTAGATTAAACTCGGTTTTACAGTGAAAACTGCAGGAACTTCAAACCGGCACTAGGAAACAGACTGAGAAAGCAGAGAAAAAGAGTCTCCTGCAACCCGTTCTCTTGGTTCTAGATGAACGAACGTCTCTCCACTTGCTCAGTTCTGAGAGAAAATTGTGTTTGAAAGCCGTCCTTCAACTAGCTTGTTGGGAAAACAAAGTTTCTTTTAAGTTGCAAACTCCATTCCATACATATATATGGGGAGGTACTAGATCAAACTCGGTTTTACAGTGAAAACTGCAGGAACTTCAAACCGCCACTAGGAAACAGACTGAGAAAGCAGAGAAAAAGTGTCTCCTGCAACCCGTTCCCTTGGTGCTAGATGAACGAACGTCTCTCCACTTGCTCAGTTCTGAGAGATAGGTGTGTGTGAAAGCCGTCCTTCACCTAGCTTGTTGGGAACACAAAGTTTCTTTTCCGTTGCAAACTCCATTCCATACATATATATGGGGAGGTAGAAGCTCCAACTCGGTTTTACAGTGAAAACTGCAGGAACTTCAAACCGGCACTAGGAAACAGACTGAGAAAGCAGAGAAAAAGTGTCTCCTACAACCCGTTCCCTTGGTGCTAGATGAACGAACGTCTCTCCAATTGCTCAGTTCTGAGAGATAAGTGTGTGTGAAAGCCGTCCTTCCACTAGCTTGTGGGGAACACAAAGTTTCTTTTCAGTTGCAAACTCCATTCCATACATATATATGGGTAGGTAGAAGCTCCAACTCGGTTTTGCAGAGAAAACTGCAGGAACTTCAACCCGGCACTAGGAAACAGACTGGGAAAGCAGAGAAACAGTGTTTCCTGCAACCCGTTCCCTTGGTGCTAGATGAACGAACGTCTCTCCACTTGCTCAGTTATGAGAGATAATTGTGTGTGAAAGCCGTCCTTCAACTAGCTTGTTGGGAACACAAAGTTTCTTTTCAGTTGCAAACTCCATTCCATACATATATATGGGGAGGTACTAGCTCCAACTCGGTTTTACAGTGAAAACTGCAGGAACTTCAAACCGGCACTAGGAAACAGACTGAGAAAGCAGAGAAAAAGTATCTCCTGCAACCCGTTCCCTTGGTGCTAGATGAACGAACGTCTCGCCACTTGCTCAGTTCCGAGAGATTAGTGTTTGTGAAAGCCTTCCTTCACCTAGCTTCTTGGAACACAAAGTTTCTTTTCAGTTGCAAACTCCATTCCATACATATATATGGGGAGGTACTAGCTCCAACTCGGTTTTACAGTGAAAACTGCAGGAACTTCAAACCGGCACTAGGAAACAGACTGAGAAAGCAGAGAAAAAATGTCTCCTGCAACCAGTTCCCTTGGTGCTAGATGAACGAACGTCTCTCCTCTTGGTCAGTTCTGAGGGATAAGTGTGTGGGAAAGCCGTCCTTCGCCTAGCTTGTTGGGAACACAAAGTTTCTTTTCAGTTGCAAACTCCATTCCATACATATATATGGGGAGGTACTAGCTCCAACTCGGTTTGACTGTGAAAACTGCAGGAACTTCAAACCGGCACTAGGAAACAGACTGAGAAAGCAGAGAAAAAGGGTCTCCTGTAACCCGTTCCCTTGGTGCTAGATGAACGAACGTCTCCCCCTTGCTCAGTTCTGAGAGATAGGTGTGTCTGAAAGCCGTCCTTCACCTAGCTTGTTGGGAACACAAAGTTTCTTTTCAGTTGCAAACTCCATTCCATACATATATATGGGGAGGTACTAGCTCCAACTCGGTTTTACAGTGAAAACTGCAGGAACTTCAAACCGGCACTAGGAAACAGACTGAGAAAGCAGAGAAAAAGTCTCTCCTGTAACCCGTTCCCTTGGTGCTAGATGAACGAACGTCTCCCCCTTGCTCAGTTCTGAGAGATATGTGTGTGTGAAAGCCGTACTTCACCTAGCTTGTAGGGAACACAAAGTTTCTTTTCAGTTGCAAACTCCATTCCATACATATATATGGGGAGGTAGAAGCTCCAACTCGGTTTTGCAGAGAAAACTGCAGGAACTTCAAACCGGCACTTGGAAACAGACTGGGAATGCAGAGAAACAGTGTTTCCTGCAAACCGTTCCCTTGGTGCTAGATGAATGAACGTCTCTCCACTTGCTCAGTTCTAAGAGAAAAGTGTGTGTGAAAGCCGTCTTTCACCTAGCTTGTTGGGAACACAAAGTTTCTTTTCAGTTGCAAACTCCATTCCATACATATATATGGGGAGGTACTAGCTCCAACTCGGTTTTACAGTGAAAACTGCAGGAACTTCAAACCGGCACTAGGAAACAGACTGAGAAAGCAGAGAAAAAGTGTCTCCTGCAACCCGTTCCCTTGGTGCTAGATGAACGAACGTCTCTCCACTTGCTCAGTTCTGAGAGATAAGTGTGTGTGAAAGCCGTCCTTCAACTAGCTTGTTGGGAAAACAAAGTTTCTTTTAAGTTGCAAACTCCATTCCATACATATATATGGGGAGGTACTAGATCAAACTTGGTTTTACAGTGAAAACTGCAGGAACTTCAAACCGCCACTAGGAAACAGACTGAGAAAGCAGAGAAAAAGTGTCTCCTGCAACCCGTTCCCTTGGTGCTAGATGAACGAACGTCTCTCCACTTGCTCAGTTCTGAGAGATAGGTGTGTGTGAAAGCCGTCCTTCACCTAGCTTGTTGGGAACACAAAGTTTCTTTTCCGTTGCAAACTCCATTCCATACATATATATGGGGAGGTAGAAGCTCCAACTCGGTTTTACAGTGAAAACTGCAGGAACTTCAAACCGGCACTAGGAAACAGACTGAGAAAGCAGAGAAAAAGTGTCTCCTACAACCCGTTTCCTTGGTGCTAGATGAACGAAAGTCTCTCCAATTGCTCAGTTCTGAGAGATAAGTGTGTGTGAAAGCCCTCCTTCCACTAGCTTGTGGGGAACACAAAGTTTCTTTTCAGTTGCAAACTCCATTCCATACATATATATGGGTAGGTAGAAGCTCCAACTCGGTTTTGCTGAGAAAACTGCAGGAACTTCAACCCGGCACTAGGAAACAGACTGGGAAAGCAGAGAAACAGTGTTTCCTGCAACCCGTTCCCTTGGTGCTAGATGAACGAACGTCTCTCCACTTGCTCAGTTCTGAGAGATAATTGTGTGTGAAAGCCGTCTTTCACCTAGCTTGTTGGGAACACAAAGTTTCTTTTAAGTTGCAAACTCCATTCCATACATATATATGGGGAGGTACTAGCTCCAACTCGGTTTTACAGTGAAAACTGCAGGAACTTCAAACCGGCACTAGGAAACAGACTGAGAAAGCAGAGAAAAAGTGTATCCTGCAACCCTTTCCCTTCGTCCTAGATGAACGAACGTCTCTCCACTTGTTCAGTTCTGAGAGATAAGTGTGTGTGAATGCCGTCCTTCACCTAGATTGTTGGGAACACAAAGTTTCTTTTCAGTTGCCAACTCCATTCCATACATATATATGGGGAGGTACAAGCTCCAACTCCGTTTTACAGTGAAAACTGCAGGAACTTCAAACCGGCACTAGGAAACAGACTGAGAAGCAGAGAAAACGTGTCCCCTGCAACCGTTTCCCTTGGTGCTAGATGAATGAACGTCTCTCCACTTGCTCAGTTCTGAAGATAGGTGTGTGTGAAAGCCGTCCTTCACCTAGCTTGTTGGGAACACAAAGTTTCTTTTCAGTTGCAAACTCCATTCCATACATATATATGGGGAGGTACTAGCTCCAACTCGGTTTTACAGTGAAAACTGCAGGAACTTCAAACCGGCACTAGGAAACAGACTGAGAAAGCAGAGAAAAAGTGTCTCCTGCAACCCGTTTACTTGGTGCTAGATGAACGAACGTCTCTCCACTTGCTCAGTTCTGAGAGATAGGTGTGTGTGAAAGCCGTCCTTCAACTAGCTTGTAGGGAACACAAAGTCTCTTTTCAGTTGCAAACTCCATTCCATACATATATATGGGTAGGTAGAAGCTCCAACTCGGTTTTGCAGAGAAAACTGCAGGAACTTCAACCCGGCACTTGGAAACAGACTGGGAAAGCAGAGAAACAGTGTTTCCTGCAACCCGTTCCCTTGGTGCTAGATGAACGAACGTCTCTCCACTTGCTCAGTTCTGAGAGATAAGTGTGTGTGAAAGCCGTCCTTCACCTAGCTTGTTGGGAACACAAAGTTTCTTTTCAGTTGCAAACTCCATTCCATACATATATATGGGGTGGTACAAGCTCCAACTCAGTTTTAAAGTGAAAACTGCAGGAACTTCAAACCGGCACTAGGAAACAGACTGAGAAAGCAGAGAAAAACAGTCTCCTGCAACCCGTTCTCTTGGTTCTAGATGAACGAACGTCTCTCCACTTGCTCAATTCTGAGAGAAAAGTGTGTGTGAAAGCCGTCCTTCACCTAGCTGTTGGGAACACAAAGTTTCTTTTCAGTTGCAAACTCCATTCCATACATATATATGGGGAGTTACTAGCTCCAACTAGGTTTTACAGTGAAAAGAGCAGGAACTTCAAACCGGCACTAGCAAACAGACTGAGAAACCAGAGAAAAAGTGTCTCCAGCAACCCGTTCCCTTGGTGCTAGATAAAAGAACGACTCTCAACTTGCTCAGTTCTGAGAGATAAATGTGTGTGAAAGCCGTCCTTCACCTAGCTTGTTGGGAACACAAAGTTTCTTTTAAGTTGCAAACTCCATTCCATACATATATATGGGGTGTTACTAGCTCCAACTCGGTTTTACAGTGAAAACTGCAGGAACTTCAAACCGGCACTAGGAAACAGACTGAGAAAGCAGAGAAAAAGTATCTCCTGCAACCCGTTCCCTTGGTGCTAGATGAACGAACGTCTCGCCACTTGCTCAGTTCTGAGAGATAAGTGTGTGTGAAAGCCGTACTTCACCTAGCTTGTTGGGAACAAAAAGTTTCTTTTCAGTTGCAAACTCCATTCCATACATATATATGGTGAGGTACTAGCTCCAACTCGGTTTTACAGTGAAAACTGCAGGAACTTCAAACCGGCACTAGGAAACAGACTGAGATAGCAGAGAAAAAGTGTCTCCTGCAACCCGGTCCCTTGGTGCTAAATGAACGAACGTCTCTCCACTTGCTCAGTTCTGAGAGATAAGTGTGTGTGAAAGCCGTCCTTCACCTAGCTTGTTGGGAACACAAAGTTTCTTTTCAGTTGCAAACTCCATTCCATACATATATATGGGGAGGTACTAGATCAAACTCGGTTTTACAGTGAAAACTGCAGGAACTTCAAACCGGCCCTAGGAATCAGACTGAGAAAGCAGAGAAAAAGAGTCTCCTGCAACCCGTTCTCTTGGTTCTAGATGAACGAACGTCTCTCCACTTGCTCAGTTCTGAGAGAAAAATGTGTATGAAAGCCGTCCTTCAACTAGCTTGTTGGGAAAACAAAGTTTCTTTTCAGTTGCAAACTCCATTCCATACATATATATGGGGAGGTAGAAGCTCCAACTCGGTTTTACAGTGAAAACTGCAGGAACTTCAAACCGGCACTAGGAAACAGACTGAGAAAGCAGAGAAAATGTATCTCCTGCAACCCGTTCCCTTGGTGCTAGATGAACGAACGTCTCGCCACTTGCTCAGTTCCGAGAGATTAGTGTGTGTGAAAGCCTTCCTTCACCTATCTTGTTGGAACACAAAGTTTCTTTTCAGTTGCAAACTCCATTCCATACATATATATGGGGAGGTACTATCTCCAACTCGGTTTTACAGTGAAAACTGCAGGTACTTCAAAACGACACTAGGAAACAGACTGAGAAAGCAGAGAAATAGTGTCTCCTGCAACCCGTTCCCTTGGTGCTAGATGAACGAACGTCTCTCCACTTGCTCAGTTCTGAGAGATAAGTGTGTGTGAAAGCCGTCCTTCACCTAGCTTGTTGGGAACACAAAGTTTCTTTTCAGTTGCAAACTCCATTCCATACATATATATGGGGAGGTACAAGATGAAACTCGGTTTTACAGTGAAAACTGCAGGAACTTCAAAACGGCACTAGGAAACAGAATGAGAAAGCGGAGAATAAGTGTCTCCTGCAACCCGTTCCCTTGGTGCTAGATGAACGAACGTCTCTCCACATGCTAAGTTCTGAAGATAAGTGTGTGTGAAAGCCGTCCTTCACATAGCTTGTTGGGAACACAAAGTTTCTTTTCAGTTGCAAACTCCATTCCATACATATATATGGGGAGGTAGAAGCTCCAACTCGGTTTTACAGTGAAAACTGCAGGAACTTCAAACCGGCACTAGGAAACAGACTGAGAAAGCAGAGAAAAAGGGTATCCTGCAACCCTTTCCCTTCGTCCTAGATGAACGAACGTCTCTCCACTTGCTCAGTTCTGAGAGATAAGTGTGTGTGAATGCCGTCCTTCACCTAGATTGTTGGGAACACAAAGTTTCTTTTCAGTTGCCAACTCCGAACCATACATATATATGGGGAGGTACAAGCTCCAACTCCGTTTTACAGTGAAAACTGCAGGAACTTCAAACCGGCACTAGGAAACAGACTGAGAAGCAGAGAAAAAGTGTCCCCTGCAACCGTTTCCCTTGGTGCTAGATGAATGAACGTCTCTCCACTTGCTAAGTTCTGAGAGATGTTTGTGTGTGAAAGCCGTACTTCACAAAGCTTGTTGGGAACACAAAGTTTCTTTTAAGTTGCAAACTCCATTCCATACATATATATGGGGTGTTACTAGCTCCAACTCGGTTTTACAGTGAAAACTGCAGGAACTTCAAACCGGCACTAGGAAACAGACTGAGAAATCAGAGAAAAAGTATCTCCTGCAACCCGTTCCCTTGGTGCTAGATGAACGAACGTCTCGCCACTTGCTCAGTTCCGAGAGATTAGTGTGTGTGAAAGCCTTCCTTCACCTAGCTTCTTGGAACACAAAGTTTCTTTTCAGTTGCAAACTCCATTCCATACATATAAGTGGGAGGTACTAGCTCCAACTCGGTTTTACAGTGAAAACTGCAGGAACTTCAAACCGACACTAGGAAACAGACTGAGAAAGCAGAGAAAAAGTGTCTCCTGCAACCCGTTCCCTTGGTGCTAGATGAACGAACGTCTCTCCACTTGCTCAGTTCTGAGAGATAAGTGTGTGTGAAAGCCGTCCTTCACCTAGCTTGTTGGGAACACAAAGTTTCTTTTCAGTTGCAAACTCCATTCCATACATATATATGGGGAGGTACTAGATCAAACTCGGTTTTACAGTGAAAACGGCAGGAACTTCAAACCGGCACTAGGAAACAGACTGAGAAAGCGGAGAAAAAGTGTCTCCTGCAACCCGTTCCCTTGGTGCTAGATGAACGAACGTCTCTCCACTTGCTAAGTTCTGAGAGATAAGTGTGTATGAAAGCCGTCCTTCACATAGCTTGTTGGGAACACAAAGTTTCTTTTCAGTTGCAAACTCCATTCCATACATATATATGGGGAGGTAAAAGCTATAACTCGGTTTTACAGTGAAAACTGCAGGAACTTCAAACCGGCACTAGGAAACAGACTGAGAAAGCAGAGAAAAAGTGTCTCCTGCAAACCGTTCCCTTGGTGCTAGATGAACGAACGTCTCTCCACTTGCTCAGTTCTGAGAGATAAGTGTGTGTGAAAGCCGTCCTTCACCTAGCTTGTTGGGAACACTAAGTTTCTTTTAAGTTGCAAACTCCATTCCATACATATATATGGGGAAGTACTAGCTCAAACTCGGTTTTACAGTGAAAACTGCAGGAACTTCAAACCGGCACTAGGAAACAGACTGAGAAAGCAGAGAAAAAGTGTCTCCTGCAACCCGTTCCCTTGGTGCTAGATGAACGAACGTCTCTCCACTTGCTCATTTCTGAGAGATAAGTGTGTGTGAAAGCCGTCCTTCACCTAGATTGTTGGGAACACAAAGTTTCTTTTCAGTTGCAAACTCCATTCCATACATATATATGGGGAGGTACTAGATCAAACTCGGTTTTACAGTGAAAACTGCAGGAACTTCAAACCGGCACTAGGAAACAGACTGAGAAAGCCGAGAAAAAGTGTCTCCTGCAACCCGTTCCCTTGGTGCTAGATGAACGAACGTCTCTCCACTTGCTCAGTTCTGAAGATAGGTGTGTGTGAAAGCCGTCCTTCACCTAGCTTGTTGGGAACACAAAGTTTCTTTTCAGTTGCAAACTCCATTCCATACATATATATGGGGAGGTACTAGCTCCAACTCGGTTTTACAGTGAAAACTGCAGGAACTTCAAACCGGCACTAGGAAACAGACTGAGAAAGCAGAGAAAAAGTGTCTCCTGCAACCCGTTTACTTGGTGCTAGATGAACGAACGTCTCTCCACTTGCTCAGTTCTGAGAGATAGGTGTGTGTGAAAGCCGTCCTTCAACTAGCTTGTAGGGAACACAAAGTCTCTTTTCAGTTGCAAACTCCATTCCATACATATATATGGGTAGGTAGAAGCTCCAACTCGGTTTTGCAGAGAAAACTGCAGGAACTTCAACCCGGCACTTGGAAACAGACTGGGAAAGCAGAGAAACAGTTTTTCCTGCAACCCGTTCCCTTGGTGCTAGATGAACGAACGTCTCTCCACTTGCTCAGTTCTGAGAGATAAGTGTGTGTGAAAGCCGTCCTTCACCTAGCTTGTTGGGAACACAAAGTTTCTTTTCAGTTGCAAACTCCATTCCATACATATATATGGGGTGGTACAAGCTCCAACTCAGTTTTAAAGTGAAAACTGCAGGAACTTCAAACCGGCACTAGGAAACAGACTGAGAAAGCAGAGAAAAACAGTCTCCTGCAACACGTTCTCTTGGTTCTAGATGAACGAACGTCTCTCCACCTGCTCAATTCTGAGAGAAAAGTGTGTGTGAAAGCCGTCCTTCACCTAGCTGTTGGGAACACAAAGTTTCTTTTCAGTTGCAAACTCCATTCCATACATATATATGGGGAGTTACAAGGTCCAACTAGGTTTTACAGTGAAAACAGCAGGAACTTCAAACCGGCACTAGGAAACAGACTGAGAAACCAGAGAAAAAGTGTCTCCAGCAACCCGTTCCCTTGGTGCTAGATAAACGAACGACTCTCAACTTGCTCAGTTCTGAGAGATAAATGTGTGTGAAAGCCGTCCTTCACCTAGCTTGTTGGGAACACAAAGTTTCTTTTAAGTTGCAAACTCCATTCCATACTTATATATGGGGAGGTACTAGCTCCAACTCGGTTTGACAGTGAAAACTGCAGGAAGATCAAACAGACAC
Organism: Camelus bactrianus; assembly: GCF_048773025.1. Lineage (NCBI taxonomy): Eukaryota > Metazoa > Chordata > Mammalia > Artiodactyla > Camelidae > Camelus > Camelus bactrianus. The sequence goes on along the minus strand of NC_133539.1, from coordinate 134,137,221 downwards.
TAGGAAACAGACTGAGAAAGCAGAGAAAAAGTGTCTCCTGCAAACCGTTCCCTTGGTGCTAGATGAACGAACGTCTCTCCACTTGCTCAGTTCTGAGAGATGATTGTGTGTGAAAGCCGTACTTCACAAAGCTTGTTGGGAACACAAAGTTTCTTTTAAGTTGCAAACTCCATTCCATACATATATATGGGGTGTTACTAGCTCCAACTCGGTTTTACAGTGAAAACTGCAGGAACTTCAAACCGGCACTAGGAAACAGACTGAGAAAGCAGAGAAAAAGTATCTCCTGCAACCCGTTCCCTTGGTGCTAGATGAACGAACGTCTCGCCACTTGCTCAGTTCTGAGAGATAAGTGTGTGTGAAAGCCGTACTTCATCTAGCTTGTTGGGAACACAAAGTTTCTTTTCAGTTGCAAACTCCATTCCATACATATATATGGTGAGGTACTAGCTCCAACTCGGTTTTACAGTGAAAACTGCAGGAACTTCAAACCGGCACTAGGAAACAGACTGAGATAGCAGAGAAAAAGTGTCTCCTGCAACCCGGTCCCTTGGTGCTAAATGAACGAACGTCTCTCCACTTGCTCAGTTCTGAGAGATAAGTGTGTGTGAAAGCCGTCCTTCACCTAGCTTGTTGGGAACACAAAGTTTCTTTTCAGTTGCAAACTCCATTCCATACATATATATGGGGAGGTACTAGATCAAACTCGGTTTTACAGTGAAAACTGCAGGAACTTCAAACCGGCCCTAGGAAACAGACTGAGAAAGCAGAGAAAAAGAGTCTCCTGCAACCCGTTCTCTTGGTTCTAGATGAACGAACGTCTCTCCACTTGCTCAGTTCTGAGAGAAAAATGTGTATGAAAGCCGTCCTTCAACTAGCTTGTTGGGAAAACAAAGTTTCTTTTCAGTTGCAAACTCCATTCCATACATATATATGGGGAGGTAGAAGCTCCAACTCGGTTTTACAGTGAAAACTGCAGGAACTTCAAACCGGCACTAGGAAACAGACTGAGAAAGCAGAGAAAATGTATCTCCTGCAACCCGTTCCCTTGGTGCTAGATGAACGAACGTCTCGCCACTTGCTCAGTTCCGAGAGATTAGTGTGTGTGAAAGCCTTCCTTCACCTATCTTGTTGGAACACAAAGTTTCTTTTCAGTTGCAAACTCCATTCCATACATATATATGGGGAGGTACTATCTCCAACTCGGTTTTACAGTGAAAACTGCAGGAACTTCAAACCGACACTAGGAAACAGACTGAGAAAGCAGAGAAATAGTGTCTCCTGCAACCCGTTCCCTTGGTGCTAGATGAACGAACGTCTCTCCACTTGCTCAGTTCTGAGAGATATGTGTGTGTGAAAGCCGTCCTTCACCTAGCTTCTTGGGAACACAAAGTTTCTTTTCAGTTGCAAACTCCATTCCATACATATATATGAGGAGGTACTAGATCAAACTCGGTTTTACAGTGAAAACTGCAGGAACTTCAAACCGGCACTAGGAAACAGACTGAGAAAGCGGAGAAAAAGTGTCTCCTGCAACCCGTTCCCTTGGTGCTAGATGAACGAACGTCTCTCCACTTGCTAAGTTCTGAAGATAGGTGTGTGTGAAAGCCGTCCTTCACATAGATTGTTGGGAACACAAAGTTTCTTTTCAGTTGCAATCTCCATTCCATACATATATATGGGGAGGTAGAAGCTCCAACTCGGTTTTACAGTGAAAACTGCAGGAACTTCAAACCGGCACTAGGAAACAGACTGAGAAAGCGGAGAAAAAGTGTCTCCTGCAACCCGTTCCCTTGGTGCTAGATGAACGAACGTCTCTCCACTTGCTAAGTTCTGAGAGATAATTGTGTGTGAAAGCCGTCCTTCACCTAGCTTGTTGGGAACACAAAGTTTCTCTTCAGTTGAAAACTCCATTCCATACATATATATGGGGAGGTAGAAGCTCCAACTCGGTTTTACAGTGAAAACTGCAGGAACTTCAAACCGGCACTAGGAAACAGACTGAGAAAGCAGAAAAAAAGTGTCTCCTGCAACCCGTTCCCTTGGTGCTAGATGAACGAACGTCTCTCCACTTGCTCAGTTCTGAGAGAAAAGTGTGTGTGAAAGCAGTCCTTCACCTAGCTTGTTGGGAACACAAAGTTTCTTTTAAGTTGCAAACTCCATTCCATACATATATATGGGGAGGTACTAGATCAAACTCGGTTTTACAGTGAAAACTGCAGGAACTTCAAACCGGCACTAGGAAACAGACTGAGAAAGCCGAGAAAAAGTGTCTCCTGCAACCCGTTCCCTTCGTGCTAGATGAACGAACGTCTCTCCACTTGCTCAGTTCTGATGATAGGTGTGTGTGAAAGCCGTCCTTCACCTAGCTTGTTGGGAACACAAAGTTTCTCTTCAGTTGCAAACTCCATTCCATACATATATATGGGGAAGTACTAGCTCCAACTCGGTTTTACAGTGAAAACTGCAGGAACTTCAAACCGGCACTAGGAAACAGACTGAGAAAGCAGAGAAAAATGTCTCCTGCAACCCGTTCCCTTGGTGCTAGATGAACGAACGTCTCTCCCCTTGCTCAGTTCTGAGAGAAAAATGTGTATGAAAGCCGTCCTTCAACTAGCTTGTTGGGAAAACAAAGTTTCTTTTCAGTTGCAAACTCCATTCCATACATATATATGGGGAGGTAGAAGCTCCAACTCGGTTTTACAGTGAAAACTGCAGGAACTTCAAACCGGCACTAGGAAACAGACTGAGAAAGCAGAGAAAAAGAGTCTCCTGCAACCCGTTCTCTTGGTTCTAGATGAACGAACGTCTCTCCACTTGCTCAGTTCTGAGAGAGAAGTGTGTGTGAAAGCCGTCCTTCAACTAGCTTGTTGGGAACACAAAGTTTCTTTTCAGTTGCAAACTCCATTCCATACATATATATGGGGAGGTACTAGCTCCAACTCGGTTTTACAGTGAAAACTGCAGGAACTTCAAACCGACACTAGGAAACAGACTGAGAAAGCAGAGAAAAAGTGTCTCCTGCAACCCGTTCCCTTGGTGCTAGATGAACGAACGTCTCTCCACTTGCTCAGTTCTGAGAGATAAGTGTGTGTGAAAGCCGTCCTTCACCTAGCTTGTTGGGAACACAAAGTTTCTTTTCAGTTGCAAACTCCATTCCATACATATATATGGGGAGGTACTAGATCAAACTCGGTTTTACAGTGAAAACTGCAGGAACTTCAAACCGGCACTAGGAAACAGACTGAGAAAGCGGAGAAAAAGTGTCCCTGCAACCCGTTCCCTTGGTGCTAGATGAACGAACGTCTCTCCACTTGCTCAGTTCTGAAGATAGGTGTGTGTGAAAGCCGTCCTTCACCTAGCTTGTTGGGAACACAAAGTTTCTTTTCAGTTGCAAACTCCATTCCATACATATATATGGGGAGGTAGAAGCTCCAACTCGGTTTTACAGTGAAAACTGCAGGAACTTCAAACCGGCACTAGGAAACAGACTGAGAAAGCGGAGAAAAAGTGTCTCCTGCAACCCGTTCCCTTGGTGCTAGATGAACGAACGTCTCTCCACTTGCTAAGTTCTGAGAGATAAGTGTGTGTGAAAGCCGTCCTTCACCTAGCTTGTTGGGAACACAAAGTTTCTTTTCAGTTGAAAACTCCATTCCATACATATATATGGGGATGTAGAAGCTCCAACTCGGTTTTACAGTGAAAACTGCAGGAACTTCAAAACGGCACTAGGAAACAGACTGAGAAAGCAGAGAAAAAGTGCCTCCTGCAACCCGTTCCCTTGGTGCTAGATGAACGAACGTCTCTCCACTTGCTCAGTTCTGAGAGATAAGTGTGTGTGAAAGCCGTCCTTCACCTAGCTTGTTGGGAACACAAAGTTTCTTTTAAGTTGCAAACTCCATTCCATACATATATATGGGGAGGTACTAGATCAAACTCGGTTTTACAGTGAAAACTGCAGGAACTTCAAACCGGCACTAGGAAACAGACTGAGAAAGCCGAGAAAAAGTGTCTCCTGCAACCCGTTCCCTTGGTGCTAGATGAACGAACGTCTCTCCACTTGCTCAGTTCTGAAGATAGGTGTGTGTGAAAGCCGTCCTTCACCTAGATTGTTGGGAACACAAAGTTTCTTTTCAGTTGCAAACTCCATTCCATACATATATATGGGGAGGTAGAAGCTCCAACTCGGTTTTACAGTAAAAACTGCAGGAACTTCAAACCGGCACTAGGAAACAGACTGAGAAAGCGGAGAAAAAGTGTCCCCTCAACCCGTTCCCTTGGTGCTAGATGAACGAACGTCTCTCCACTTGCTAAGTTCTGAGAGATAAGTGTGTGTGAAAGCCGTCCTTCACCTAGCTTGTTGGGAACACAAAGTTTCTTTTCAGTTGCAAACTCCATTCCATACATATATATGGGGAGGTAGAAGCTCCAACTCGGTTTTACAGAGAAAACTGCAGGAACTTCAAACCGGCACTAGGAAACAGACTGAGAAAGCAGAGAAAAAGTGACTCCTGCAACCCGTTCCCTTGGTGCTAGATGAACGAACGTCTCTCCAATTGCTCAGTTCTGAGAGATAAGTGTGTGTGAAAGCCGTCCTTCACCTAGCTTGTTGGGAAAACAAAGTTTCTTTTAAGTTGCAAACTCCATTCCATACATATATATGGGGAGGTACTAGATCAAACTCGGTTTTACAGTGAAAACTGCAGGAACTTCAAACCGGCACTAGGAAACAGACTGAGAAGGCCGAGAAAAAGTGTCTCCTGCAACCCGTTCCCTTGGTGCTAGATGAACGAACGTCTCTCCACTTGCTCATTTCTGAAGATAGGTGTGTGTGAAAGCCGTCCTTCACCTAGCTTGTTGGGAACACAAAGTTTCTTTTCAGTTGCAAACTCCATTCCATACATATATATGGGGAAGTACTAGCTCCAACTCGATTTTACAGTGAAAACTGCAGGAACTTCAAACCGGCACTAGGAAACAGACTGAGAAAGCAGAGAAAAAGTGTCTCCTGCAACCCGTTCCCTTGGTGCTAGATGAACGAAAGTCTCTCCACTTGCTCAGTTCTGAGAGATAAGTGTGTGTGAAAGCCGTCCTTCACCTAGCTTGTTGGGAACACAAAGTTTCTTTTCAGTTGCAATCTCAATTCCATACATATATATGGGGAGGTACTAGATCAAACTCGGTTTTACAGTGAAAACTGCAGGAACTTCAAACCGGCACTAGGAAACAGACTGAGAAAGCCGAGAAAAAGTGTCTCCTGCAACCCGTTCCCTTGGTGCTAGATGAACGAACGTCTCTCCACTTGCTCAGTTCTGAAGATAGGTGTGTGTGAAAGCCGTCCTTCACCTAGCTTGTTGGGAACACAAAGTTTCTTTTCAGTTGCAAACTCCATTCCACACATATATATGGGGAGGTAGAAGCTCCAACACGGTTTTACAGTGAAAACTGCTGGAACTTCTAACCGGCACTAGGAAACAGACTGAGAAAGCGGAGAAAAAAATGTCTCCTGCAACCCGTTCCCTTGGTGCTAGATGAACGAACGTCTCTCCTCTTGCTAAGTTCTGAGAGATAAGTGTGTGTGAAAGCCTTCCTTCACCTAGCTTGTTGGGAACACAAAGTTTCTTTTCAGTTGCAAACTCCATTCCATACATATATATGGGGAGGTAGAAGCTCCAACTCGGTTTTACAGTGAAAACTGCAGGAACTTCAAACCGGCACTAGGAAACAGACTGAGAAAGCAGAGGAAAAGTGTCTCCTGCAACCCGTTCCCTTGGTGCTAGATGAACGAACGTCTCTCCACTTGCTCAGTTCTGAAGATAGGTGTGTGTGTAAGCCGTCCTTCACCTAGCTTGTTGGGAACACAAAGTTTCTTTTCAGTTGCAAACTCCATTCCATACATATATATGGGGAGGTACTAGCTCAAACTCGGTTTTACAGTGAAAACTGCAGGAACTTCAAACCGGCACTAGGAAACAGACTGAGAAAGCCGAGAAAAAGTGTCTCCTGCAACCCGTTCCCTTGGTGCTACATGAACGAACGTCTCTCCACTTGCTCAGTTCTGAGAGATAAGTGTGTGTGAAAGCCGTCCTTCACCTAGCTTGTTGGGAACACAAAGTTTCTTTTCAGTTGCAAACTCCATTCCATACATATATATGGGGAGGTACTAGATCAAACTCGGTTTTACAGTGAAAACTGCAGGAACTTCAAACCGGCACTAGGAAACAGACTGAGAAAGCAGAGAAAATGTGTCTCCTGCAACCCGTTCCCTTGGTGCTAGATGAACGAACGTCTCTCCACTTGCTCAGTTCTGAAGAGAGGTGTGTGTGAAAGCCGTCCTTCACCTAGCTTGTTGGGAACACAAAGTTTCTTTTCAGTTGCAAACTCCATTCCATACATATATATGAGGAGGTACTAGCTCCAACTCGGTTTTACAGTGAAAACTGCAGGAACTTCAAAACGGCACTAGGAAACAGACTAAGAAAGCAGAGAAAAAGTGTCTCCTGCAACCCGTTCCCTTGGTGCTAGATGAACGAACGGCTCTCCACTAGCTCAGTTCTGAGAGATAGGTGTGTGTGAAAGCCGTCCTTCAACTAGCTTGTAGGGAACACAAAGTTTCTTTTCAGTTGCAAATTCCATTCCATACATATATATGGGTAGGTAGAAGCTCCAACTCAGTTTTGCAGAGAAAACTGCAGGAACTTCAACCCGGCACTTGGAAACAGACTGGGAAAGCAGAGAAACAGTGTTTCCTGCAACACGTTCACTTGGTGCTAGATGAACGAACGTCTCTCCACTTGCTCAGTTCTGAGAGATAATTGTGTGTGAAAGCCGTCCTTCACCTAGCTTGTTGGGAACACAAAGTTTCTTTTCAGTTGCAAACTCCATTACATACATATATATGGGGAGGTACTAGCTCCAACTCGGTTTTACAGTGAAAACTGCAGGAACTTCAAACCGGCACTAGGAAACAGACTGAGAAAGCAGAGAAAAAGTGTCTCCTGCAACCCGTTCCCTTGGTGCTAGATGAACGAACGTCTCTCCACTTGCTCAGTTCTGAGAGATAAGTGTGTGTGAAAGCCGTCCTTCACCTAGCTTGTTGGGAACACAAAGTTTCTTTTCAGTTGCAAACTCCATTCCATACATATATATGGGGAGGTACAAGCTCCAACTCAGTTTTACAGTGAAAACTGCAGGAACTTCAAACCGGCACTAGGAAACAGACTGAGAAAGCAGAGAAAAACAGTCTCCTGCAACCCGTTCTCTTGGTTCTAGATGAACGAAGGTCTCTCCACTTGCTCAATTCTGAGAGAAAAGTGTGTGTGAAAGCCGTCCTTCACCTAGCTTGTTGGGAACACAAAGTTTCTTTTCAGTTGCAAACTCCATTCCATACATATATATGGGGAGTTACTAGCTCCAACACGGTTTTACAGTGAAAACTGCAGGAACTTAAAACCGGCACAAGGAAACAGACTGAGAAACCAGAGAAAAAGTGTCTCCAGCAACCCGTTCCCTTGGTGCTAGATAAACGAACGACTCTCAACTTGCTCAATTCTGAGAGATAAGTGTGTGTGAAAGCCGTCCTTCACCTAGCTTGTTGGGAACACAAAGTTTCTTTTAAGTTGCAAACTCCATTTCATACTTATATATGGGGAGGTACTAGCTCCAACTCGGTTTGACAGTGAAAACTGCAGGAACTTCAAACCGGCACTAGGAAACAGACTGAGAAAGCAGAGAATAAGTGTCTCCTGCAAACCGTTCCCTTGAGCTAGATGAACGAACGTCTCTCCACTTGCTCAGTTCTGAAGAGAGGTGTGTGTGAAAGCCGTCCTTTACCTAGCTTGTTGGGAACACAAAGTTTCTTTTCAGTTGCAAACTCCATTCCATACATATATATGGGGAGGTACTAGCTCCAACTCGGTTTTACAGTGAAAACTGCAGGAACTTCAAACCGGCACTAGGAAACAGACTGAGAAAGCAGAGAAAAAGTGTCTCCTGCAACCCGTTCCCTTGGTGCTAGATGAACGAACGTCTCTCCACTTGCTAAGTTCTGAGAGATAAGTGTGTGTGAAAGCCGTCCTTCACCTAGCTTGTTGGGAACACAAAGTTTCTTTTCAGTTGAAAACTCCATTCCATACATATATATGGGGAGGTAGAAGCTCCAACTCGGTTTTACAGTGAAAACTGCAGGAACTTCAAAACGGCACTAGGAAACAGACTGAGAAAGCAGAGAAAAAGTGCCTCCTGCAACCCGTTCCCTTGGTGCTAGATGAACGAACGTCTCTCCACTTGCTCAGTTCTGAGAGATAAGTGTGTGTGAAAGCCGTCCTTCACCTAGCTTGTTGTGAACACAAAGTTTCTTTTAAGTTGCAAACTCCATTCCATACATATATATGGGGAGGTACTAGATCAAACTCGGTTTTACAGTGAAAACTGCAGGAACTTCAAACCGGCACTAGGAAACAGACTGAGAAAGCCGAGAAAAAGTGTCTCCTGCAACCCGTTCCCTTGGTGCTAGATGAACGAACGTCTCTCCACTTGCTCAGTTCTGAAGATAGGTGTGTGTGAAAGCCGACATTCACCTAGCTTGTTGGGAACACAAAGTTTCTTTTCAGTTGCAAACTCCATTCCATACATATATATGGGGAAGTACTAGCTCCAACTCGGTTTTACAGTGAAAACTGCAGGAACTTCAAACCGGCACTAGGAAACAGACTGAGAAAGCAGAGAAAAAGTGTCTCCTGCAACCCGTTCCCTTGGTGCTAGATGAACGAACGTCTCTCCACTTGCTCAGTTCTGAGAGATAAGTGTGTGTGAAAGCCGTCCTTCACCTAGCTTGTTGGGAACACAAAGTTTCTTTTCAGTTGCAAACTCCATTCCATACATATATATGGGGAGTTACTAGCTCCAACACGGTTTTACAGTGAAAACTGCAGGAACTTAAAACCGGCACAAGGAAACAGACTGAGAAACCAGAGAAAAAGTGTCTCCAGCAACCCGTTCCCTTGGTGCTAGATAAACGAACGACTCTCAACTTGCTCAATTCTGAGAGATAAGTGTGTGTGAAAGCCGTCCTTCACCTAGCTTGTTGGGAACACAAAGTTTCTTTTAAGTTGCAAACTCCATTTCATACTTATATATGGGGAGGTACTAGCTCCAACTCGGTTTGACAGTGAAAACTGCAGGAACTTCAAACCGGCACTAGGAAACAGACTGAGAAAGCAGAGAAAAAGTGTCTCCTGCAAACCGTTCCCTTGAGCTAGATGAACGAACGTCTCTCCACTTGCTCAGTTCTGAAGAGAGGTGTGTGTGAAAGCCGTCCTTTACCTAGCTTGTTGGGAACACAAAGTTTCTTTTCAGTTGCAAACTCCATTCCATACATATATATGGGGAGGTACTAGCTCCAACTCGGTTTTACAGTGAAAACTGCAGGAACTTCAAACCGGCACTAGGAAACAGACTGAGAAAGCAGAGAAAAAGTGTCTCCTGCAACCCGTTCCCTTGGTGCTAGATGAACGAACGTCTCTCCACTTGCTAAGTTCTGAGAGATAAGTGTGTGTGAAAGCCGTCCTTCACCTAGCTTGTTGGGAACACAAAGTTTCTTTTCAGTTGAAAACTCCATTCCATACATATATATGGGGAGGTAGAAGCTCCAACTCGGTTTTACAGTGAAAACTGCAGGAACTTCAAAACGGCACTAGGAAACAGACTGAGAAAGCAGAGAAAAAGTGCCTCCTGCAACCCGTTCCCTTGGTGCTAGATGAACGAACGTCTCTCCACTTGCTCAGTTCTGAGAGATAAGTGTGTGTGAAAGCCGTCCTTCACCTAGCTTGTTGGGAACACAAAGTTTCTTTTAAGTTGCAAACTCCATTCCATACATATATATGGGGAGGTACTAGATCAAACTCGGTTTTACAGTGAAAACTGCAGGAACTTCAAACCGGCACTAGGAAACAGACTGAGAAAGCCGAGAAAAAGTGTCTCCTGCAACCCGTTCCCTTGGTGCTAGATGAACGAACGTCTCTCCACTTGCTCAGTTCTGAAGATAGGTGTGTGTGAAAGCCGACATTCACCTAGCTTGTTGGGAACACAAAGTTTCTTTTCAGTTGCAAACTCCATTCCATACATATATATGGGGAAGTACTAGCTCCAACTCGGTTTTACAGTGAAAACTGCAGGAACTTCAAACCGGCACTAGGAAACAGACTGAGAAAGCAGAGAAAAAGTGTCTCCTGCAACCCGTTCCCTTGGTGCTAGATGAACGAACGTCTCTCCACTTGCTCAGTTCTGAGAGATAAGTGTGTGTGAAAGCCGTCCTTCACCTAGCTTGTTGGGAACACAAAGTTTCTTTTCAGTTGCAAACTCAATTCCATACATATATATGGGGAGGTACTAGATCAAACACGGTTTTACAGTGAAAACTGCAGGAACTTCAAACCGGCACTAGGAAACAGACTGAGAAAGCCGAGAAAAAGTGTCTCCTGCAAACCGTTCCCTTGGTGCTAGATGAACGAACGTCTCGCCACTTGCTCAGTTCCGAGAGATTAGTGTGTGTGAAAGCCTTCCTTCATCTAGCTTGTTGGAACACAAAGTTTCTTTTCAGTTGCAAACTCCATTCCATACATATATATGGGGAGGTACTAGCTCCAACTCGGTTTTACAGTGAAAACTGCAGGAACTTCAAACCGGCACTAGGAAACAGACTGAGAAAGCGGAGAAAAAGTGTCCCCTCAACCCGTTCCCTTGGTGCTAGATGAACGAACGTCTCTCCACTTGCTCAGTTCTGAAGATAGGTGTGTGTGAAAGCCGTCCTTCACCTAGATTGTTGGGAACACAAAGTTTCTTTTCAGTTGCAAACTCCATTCCATACATATATATGGGGAGGTAGAAGCTCCAACTCGGTTTTACAGTAAAAACTGCAGGAACTTCAAACCGGCACTAGGAAACAGACTGAGAAAGCGGAGAAAAAGTGTCCCCTCAACCCGTTCCCTTGGTGCTAGATGAACGAACGTCTCTCCACTTGCTAAGTTCTGAGAGATAAGTGTGTGTGAAAGCCGTCCTTCACCTAGCTTGTTGGGAACACAAAGTTTCTTTTCAGTTGCAAACTCCATTCCATACATATATATGGGGAGGTAGAAGCTCCAACTCGGTTTTACAGAGAAAACTGCAGGAACTTCAAACCGGCACTAGGAAACAGACTGAGAAAGCAGAGAAAAAGTGACTCCTGCAACCCGTTCCCTTGGTGCTAGATGAACGAACGTCTCTCCAATTGCTCAGTTCTGAGAGATAAGTGTGTGTGAAAGCCGTCCTTCACCTAGCTTGTTGGGAAAACAAAGTTTCTTTTAAGTTGCAAACTCCATTCCATACATATATATGGGGAGGTACTAGATCAAACTCGGTTTTACAGTGAAAACTGCAGGAACTTCAAACCGGCACTAGGAAACAGACTGAGAAGGCCGAGAAAAAGTGTCTCCTGCAACCCGTTCCCTTGGTGCTAGATGAACGAACGTCTCTCCTCTTGCTCATTTCTGAAGATAGGTGTGTGTGAAAGCCGTCCTTCACCTAGCTTGTTGGGAACACAAAGTTTCTTTTCAGTTGCAAACTCCATTCCATACATATATATGGGGAAGTACTAGCTCCAACTCGATTTTACAGTGAAAACTGCAGGAACTTCAAACCGGCACTAGGAAAAAGACTGAGAAAGCAGAGAAAAAGTGTCTCCTGCAACCCGTTCCCTTGGTGCTAGATGAACGAAAGTCTCTCCACTTGCTCAGTTCTGAGAGATAAGTGTGTGTGAAAGCCGTCCTTCACCTAGCTTGTTGGGAACACAAAGTTTCTTTTCAGTTGCAATCTCAATTCCATACATATATATGGGGAGGTACTAGATCAAACTCGGTTTTACAGTGAAAACTGCAGGAACTTCAAACCGGCACTAGGAAACAGACTGAGAAAGCCGAGAAAAAGTGTCTCCTGCAACCCGTTCCCTTGGTGCTAGATGAACGAACGTCTCTCCACTTGCTCAGTTCTGAAGATAGGTGTGTGTGAAAGCCGTCCTTCACCTAGCTTGTTGGGAACACAAAGTTTCTTTTCAGTTGCAAACTCCATTCCACACATATATATGGGGAGGTAGAAGCTCCAACACGGTTTTACAGTGAAAACTGCTGGAACTTCTAACCGGCACTAGGAAACAGACTGAGAAAGCGGAGAAAAAAATGTCTCCTGCAACCCGTTCCCTTGGTGCTAGATGAACGAACGTCTCTCCTCTTGCTAAGTTCTGAGAGATAAGTGTGTGTGAAAGCCTTCCTTCACCTAGCTTGTTGGGAACACAAAGTTTCTTTTCAGTTGCAAACTCCATTCCATACATATATATGGGGAGGTAGAAGCTCCAACTCGGTTTTACAGTGAAAACTGCAGGAACTTCAAACCGGCACTAGGAAACAGACTGAGAAGGCCGAGAAAAAGTGTCTCCTGCAACCCGTTCCCTTGGTGCTAGATGAACGAACGTCTCTCCACTTGCTCATTTCTGAAGATAGGTGTGTGTGAAAGCCGTCCTTCACCTAGCTTGTTGGGAACACAAAGTTTCTTTTCAGTTGCAAACTCCATTCCATACATATATATGGGGAAGTACTAGCTCCAACTCGATTTTACAGTGAAAACTGCAGGAACTTCAAACCGGCACTAGGAAACAGACTGAGAAAGCAGAGAAAAAGTGTCTCCTGCAACCCGTTCCCTTGGTGCTAGATGAACGAAAGTCTCTCCACTTGCTCAGTTCTGAGAGATAAGTGTGTGTGAAAGCCGTCCTTCACCTAGCTTGTTGGGAACACAAAGTTTCTTTTCAGTTGCAATCTCAATTCCATACATATATATGGGGAGGTACTAGATCAAACTCGGTTTTACAGTGAAAACTGCAGGAACTTCAAACCGGCACTAGGAAACAGACTGAGAAAGCCGAGAAAAAGTGTCTCCTGCAACCCGTTCCCTTGGTGCTAGATGAACGAACGTCTCTCCACTTGCTCAGTTCTGAAGATAGGTGTGTGTGAAAGCCGTCCTTCACCTAGCTTGTTGGGAACACAAAGTTTCTTTTCAGTTGCAAACTCCATTCCACACATATATATGGGGAGGTAGAAGCTCCAACTCGGTTTTACAGTGAAAACTGCAGGAACTTCAAACCGGCACTAGGAAACAGACTGAGAAAGCGGAGAAAAAGTGTCTCCTGCAACCCGTTCCCTTGGTGCTAGATGAACGAACGTCTCTCCACTTGCTCAGTTCTGAGAGATAAGTGTGTGTGAAAGCCGTCCTTCACCTAGCTTGTTGGGAACACAAAGTTTCTTTTCAGTTGCAAACTCCATTCCATACATATATATGGGGAGGTACAAGCTCCAACTCAGTTTTACAGTGAAAACTGCAGGAACTTCAAACCGGCACTAGGAAACAGACTGAGAAAGCAGAGAAAAACAGTCTCCTGCAACCCGTTCTCTTGGTTCTAGATGAACGAAGGTCTCTCCACTTGCTCAATTCTGAGAGAAAAGTGTGTGTGAAAGCCGTCCTTCACCTAGCTTGTTGGGAACACAAAGTTTCTTTTCAGTTGCAAACTCCATTCCATACATATATATGGGGAGGTAGAAGCTCCAACTCGGTTTTACAGTGAAAACTGCAGGAACTTCAAACCGGCACTAGGAAACAGACTGAGAAGGCCGAGAAAAAGTGTCTCCTGCAACCCGTTCCCTTGGTGCTAGATGAACGAACGTCTCTCCACTTGCTCATTTCTGAAGATAGGTGTGTGTGAAAGCCGTCCTTCACCTAGCTTGTTGGGAACACAAAGTTTCTTTTCAGTTGCAAACTCCATTCCATACATATATATGGGGAAGTACTAGCTCCAACTCGATTTTACAGTGAAAACTGCAGGAACTTCAAACCGGCACTAGGAAACAGACTGAGAAAGCAGAGAAAAAGTGTCTCCTGCAACCCGTTCCCTTGGTGCTAGATGAACGAAAGTCTCTCCACTTGCTCAGTTCTGAGAGATAAGTGTGTGTGAAAGCCGTCCTTCACCTAGCTTGTTGGGAACACAAAGTTTCTTTTCAGTTGCAATCTCAATTCCATACATATATATGGGGAGGTACTAGATCAAACTCGGTTTTACAGTGAAAACTGCAGGAACTTCAAACCGGCACTAGGAAACAGACTGAGAAAGCCGAGAAAAAGTGTCTCCTGCAACCCGTTCCCTTGGTGCTAGATGAACGAACGTCTCTCCACTTGCTCAGTTCTGAAGATAGGTGTGTGTGAAAGCCGTCCTTCACCTAGCTTGTTGGGAACACAAAGTTTCTTTTCAGTTGCAAACTCCATTCCACACATATATATGGGGAGGTAGAAGCTCCAACTCGGTTTTACAGTGAAAACTGCAGGAACTTCAAACCGGCACTAGGAAACAGACTGAGAAAGCGGAGAAAAAGTGTCTCCTGCAACCCGTTCCCTTGGTGCTAGATGAACGAACGTCTCTCCACTTGCTCAGTTCTGAGAGATAAGTGTGTGTGAAAGCCGTCCTTCACCTAGCTTGTTGGGAACACAAAGTTTCTTTTCAGTTGCAAACTCCATTCCATACATATATATGGGGAGGTACAAGCTCCAACTCAGTTTTACAGTGAAAACTGCAGGAACTTCAAACCGGCACTAGGAAACAGACTGAGAAAGCAGAGAAAAACAGTCTCCTGCAACCCGTTCTCTTGGTTCTAGATGAACGAAGGTCTCTCCACTTGCTCAATTCTGAGAGAAAAGTGTGTGTGAAAGCCGTCCTTCACCTAGCTTGTTGGGAACACAAAGTTTCTTTTCAGTTGCAAACTCCATTCCATACATATATATGGGGAGTTACTAGCTCCAACACGGTTTTACAGTGAAAACTGCAGGAACTTAAAACCGGCACAAGGAAACAGACTGAGAAACCAGAGAAAAAGTGTCTCCAGCAACCCGTTCCCTTGGTGCTAGATAAACGAACGACTCTCAACTTGCTCAATTCTGAGAGATAAGTGTGTGTGAAAGCCGTCCTTCACCTAGCTTGTTGGGAACACAAAGTTTCTTTTAAGTTGCAAACTCCATTTCATACTTATATATGGGGAGGTACTAGCTCCAACTCGGTTTGACAGTGAAAACTGCAGGAACTTCAAACCGGCACTAGGAAACAGACTGAGAAAGCAGAGAAAAAGTGTCTCCTGCAAACCGTTCCCTTGAGCTAGATGAACGAACGTCTCTCCACTTGCTCAGTTCTGAAGAGAGGTGTGTGTGAAAGCCGTCCTTTACCTAGCTTGTTGGGAACACAAAGTTTCTTTTCAGTTGCAAACTCCATTCCATACATATATATGGGGAGGTACTAGCTCCAACTCGGTTTTACAGTGAAAACTGCAGGAACTTCAAACCGGCACTAGGAAACAGACTGAGAAAGCAGAGAAAAAGTGTCTCCTGCAACCCGTTCCCTTGGTGCTAGATGAACGAACGTCTCTCCACTTGCTCAGTTCTGAGAGATAAGTGTGTGTGAAAGCCGAACTTCAACTAGCTTGTAGGGAACACAAAGTTTCTTTTCAGTTGCAAACTCCATTCCATACATATATATGGGTAGGTAGAAGCTCCAACTCAGTTTTGTAGAGAAAACTGCAGGAACTTCAACCCGGCACTTGGAAACAGACTGGGAAAGCAGAGAAATATTGTTTCCTGCAAACCGTTCCCTTGGTGCTAGATGAACGAACGTCTCTCCACTTGCTCAGTTCTGAGAGATAAGTGTGTGTGAAAGCCGTCCTTCACCTAGCTTGTTGGGAACACAAAGTTTCTTTTCAGTTGCAAACTCCATTCCATACATATATAAGGGGAGGTACTAGCTCCAACTCGGTTTTACAGTGAAAACTGCAGGAACTTCAAACCGGCACTAGGAAACAGACTGAGAAAGCAGAGAAAAAGTGTCTCCTGCAACCCGTTCCCTTGGTGCTAGATGAACGAACGTCTCTCCACTTGCTCAGTTCTGAGAGATAAGTGTGTGTGAAAGCCGTCCTTCACCTAGCTTGTTGGGAACACAAAGTTTCTTTTCAGTTGCAAACTCCATTCCATACATATATATGGGGAGGTACAAGCTCCAACTCAGTTTTACAGTGAAAACTGCAGGAACTTCAAACCGGCACTAGGAAACAGACTGAGAAAGCAGAGAAAAACAGTCTCCTGCAACCCGTTCTCTTGGTTCTAGATGAACGAAGGTCTCTCCACTTGCTCAATTCTGAGAGAAAAGTGTGTGTGAAAGCCGTCCTTCACCTAGCTTGTTGGGAACACAAAGTTTCTTTTCAGTTGCAAACTCCATTCCATACATATATATGGGGAGTTACTAGCTCCAACTCGGTTTTACAGTGAAAACTGCAGGAACTTAAAACCGGCACATGGAAACAGACTGAGAAACCAGAGAAAAAGTGTCTCCAGCAACCCGTTCCCTTGGTGCTAGATAAACGAACGACTCTCAACTTGCTCAGTTCTGAGAGATAAGTGTGTGTGAAAGCCGTCCTTCACCTAGCTTGTTGGGAACACAAAGTTTCTTTTCAGTTGCAAACTCCATTCCATACATATATATGGGGAGGTACTAGCTCCAACTCGGTTTTACAGTGAAAACTGCAGGAACTTCAAACCGGCACTAGGAAACAGACTGAGAAAGCAGAGAAAAAGTGTCTCCTGCAACCCGTTCCCTTGGTGCTAGATGAACGAACGTCTCTCCACTTGCTCAGTTCTGAGAGATAAGTGTGTGTGAAAGCCGTCCTTCACCTAGCTTGTTGGGAACACAAAGTTTCTTTTCAGTTGCAAACTCCATTCCATACATATATATAGGGAGGTACAAGCTCCAACTCGGTTTTACAGTGAAAACTGCAGGAACTTCAAACCGGCACTAGGAAACAGACTGAGAAAGCAGAGAAAAAGTGTATCCTGCAACCCTTTCTCTTCGTCCTAGATGAACGAACGTCTCTCCACTTGCTCAGTTCTGAGAGATAAGTGTGTGTGAATGCCGTCCTTCACCTAGATTGTTGGGAACACAAAGTTTCTTTTCAGTTGCCAACTCCGAACCATACATATATATGGGGAGGTACAAGCTCCAACTCCGTTTTACAGTGAAAACTGCAGGAACTTAAAACCGGCACTAGGAAACAGACTGAGAAGCAGAGAAAAAGTGTCCCCTGCAACCCTTTCCCTTGGTGCTAGATGAATGAACGTCTCTCCACTTGCTAAGTTCTGAGAGATGTTTGTGTGTGAAAGGCGTCCTTCACAAAGCTTGTTGGGAACACAAAGTTTCTTTTAAGTTGCAAACTCCATTCCATACATATATATGGGGTGTTACTAGCTCCAACTCGGTTTTACAGTGAAAACTGCAGGAACTTCAAACCGGCACTAGGAAACAGACTGAGAAAGCAGAGAAAAAGTATCTCCTGCAACCCGTTCCCTTGGTGCTAGATGAACGAACGACTCGCCACTTGCTCAGTTCCGAGTGATTAGTGTGTGTGAAAGCCTTCCTTCACCTAGCTTCTTGGAACACAAAGTTTCTTTTCAGTTGCAAACTCCATTCCATACATATATATGGGGAGGTAGAAGCTATAACTCGGTTTTACAGTGAAAACTGCAGGAACTTCAAACCGGCACTAGGAAACAGACTGAGAAAGCAGAGAAAAAGTGTCTCCTGCAACCCGTTCCTATGGTGCTAGATGAACGAACGTCTCTCCACTTGCTCAGTTCTGAGAGATAAGTGTGTGTGAAAGCCGTCCTTCACCTAGCTTGTTGGGAACACAAAGTTTCTTTTAAGTTGCAAACTCCATTCCATACATATATATGGGGAAGTACTAGCTCAAACTCGGTTTTACAGTGAAAACTGCAGGAACTTCAAACCGGCACTAGGAAACAGACTGAGAAAGCAGAGAAAAAGTGTCTCCTGCAACCCGTTCCCTTGGTGCTAGATGAACGAACGTCTCTCCACTTGCTCAGTTCTGAGAGATAAGTGTGTGTGAAAGCCGTCCTTCACCTAGCTTGTTGGGAACACAAAGTTTCTTTTCAGTTGCAAACTCCATTCCATACATATATATGGGGAGGTACTAGATCAAACTCGGTTTTACAGTGAAAACTGCAGGAACTTCAAACCGGCACTAGGAAACAGACTGAGAAAGCCGAGAAAAAGTGTCTCCTGCAACCCGTTCCCTTGGTGCTAGATGAACGAACGTCTCTCCACTTGCTCAGTTCTGAAGATAGGTGTGTGTGAAAGCCGTCCTTCATCTAGCTTGTTGGGAACACAAAGTTTCTTTTCAGTTGCAAACTCCATTCCATACATATATATGGGGAGGTAATAGCTCCAACTCGGTTTTACAGTGAAAACTGCAGGAACTTCAAACCGGCACTAGGAAACAGACTGAGAAAGCAGAGAAAAAGTGTCTCCTGCAACCCGTTTACTTGGTGCTAGATGAACGAACGTCTCTCCACTTGCTCAGTTCTGAGAGATAGGTGTGTGTGAAAGCCGTCCTTCAACTAGCTTGTAGGGAACACAAAGTCTCTTTTCAGTTGCAAACTCCATTCCATACATATATATGGGTAGGTAGAAGCTCCAACTCGGTTTTGCAGAGAAAACTGCAGGAACTTCAACCCGGCACTTGGAAACAGACTGGGAAAGCAGAGAAACAGTGTTTCCTGCAACCCGTTCCCTTGGTGCTAGATGAACGAACGTCTCTCCACTTGCTCAGTTCTGAGAGATAAGTGTGTGTGAAAGCCGTCCTTCACTTAGCTTGTTGGGAACACAAAGTTTCTTTTCAGTTGCAAACTCCATTCCATACATATATATGGGGTGGTACAAGCTCCAACTCAGTTTTAAGTGAAAACTGCAGGAACTTCAAACCGGCACTAGGAAACAGACTGAGAAAGCAGAGAAAAACAGTCTCCTGCAACCCGTTCCCTTGGTTCTAGATGAACGAACGTCTCTCCACTTGCTCAATTCTGAGAGAAATGTGTGTGTGAAAGCCGTCCTTCACCTAGCTGTTGGGAACACAAAGTTTCTTTTCAGTTGCAAACTCCATTCCATACATATATATGGGGAGTTACTAGCTCCAAAGAGGTTTTACAGTGAAAACAGCAGGAACTTCAAACCGGCACTAGGAAACAGACTGAGAAACCAGAGAAAAACTGTCTCCAGCAACCCGTTCACTTGGGGCTAGATAAACGAACGACTCTCAACTTGCTCAGTTCTGAGAGATAAATGTGTGTGAAAGCCGTCCTTCACCTAGCTTGTTGGGAACACAAAGTTTCTTTTAAGTTGCAAACTCCATTCCATACTTATATATGGGGAGGTACTAGCTCCAACTCGGTTTGACAGTGAAAACTGCAGGAAGTTCAAACAGACACTAGGAAACAGACTGAGAAAGCAGAGAAAAAGTGTCTCCTGCAAACCGTTCCCTTGGTGCTAGATGAACGAACGTCTCTCCACTTGCTCAGTTCTGAGAGATGATTGTGTGTGAAAGCCGTACTTCACAAAGCTTGTTGGGAACACAAAGTTTCTTTTAAGTTGCAAACTCCATTCCATACATATATATGGGGTGTTACTAGCTCCAACTCGGTTTTACAGTGAAAACTGCAGGAACTTCAAACCGGCACTAGGAAACAGACTGAGAAAGCAGAGAAAAAGTATCTCCTGCAACCCGTTCCCTTGGTGCTAGATGAACGAACGTCTCTCCACTTGCTCAGTTCTGAGAGATAAGTGTGTGTGAAAGCCGTCCTTCACCTAGCTTGTTGGGAACACAAAGTTTCTTTTCAGTTGCAAACTCCATTCCATACATATATATGGGGAGGTACTAGATCAAACTCGGTTTTACAGTGAAAACTGCAGGAACTTCTAACCGGCCCTAGGAAACAGACTGAGAAAGCAGAGAAAAAGAGTCTCCTGCAACCCGTTCTCTTGGTTCTAGATGAACGAACGTCTCTCCACTTGCTCAGTTCTGAGAGAAAAATGTGTATGAAAGCCGTTCTTCAACTAGCTTGTTGGGAAAACAAAGTTTCTTTTCAGTTGCAAACTCCATTCCATACATATATATGGGGAGGTAGAAGCTCCAACTCGGTTTTACAGTGAAAACTGCAGGAACTTCAAACCGGCACTAGGAAACAGACTGAGAAAGCAGAGAAAATGTATCTCCTGCAACCCGTTCCCTTGGTGCTAGATGAACGAACGTCTCGCCACTTGCTCAGTTCCGAGAGCTTAGTGTGTGTGAAAGCCTTCCTTCAACTATCTTGTTGGAACACAAAGTTTCTTTTCAGTTGCAAACTCCATTCCATACATATATATGGGGAGGTACTATCTCCAACTCGGTTTTACAGTGAAAACTGCAGGAACTTCAAACCGACACTAGGAAACAGACTGAGAAAGCGGAGAAAAAGTGTCTCCTGCAACCTGTTCCCTTGGTGCTAGATGAACGAACGTCTCTCCACTTGCTAAGTTCTGAAGATAGGTGTGTGTGAAAGCCGTCCTTCACATAGCTTGTTGGGAACACAAAGTTTCTTTTCAGTTGCAATCTCCATTCCATACATATATATGGGGAGGTAGAAGCTCCAACTCGGTTTTACAGTGAAAACTGCAGGAACTTCAAACCGGCACTAGGAAACAGACTGAGAAAGCGGAGAAAAAGTGTCTCCTGCAACCCGTTCCCTTGGTGCTAGATGAACGAACGTCTCTCCACTTGCTAAGTTCTGAGAGATAATTGTGTGTGAAAGCCGTCCTTCACCTAGCTTGTTGGGAACACAAAGTTTCTCTTCAGTTGAAAACTCCATTCCATACATATATATGGGGAGGTAGAAGCTCCAACTCGGTTTTAGAGTGAAAACTGCAGGAACTTCAAACCGGCACTAGGAAACAGACTGAGAAAGCAGAGAAAAAGTGTCTCCTGCAACCCGTTCCCTTGGTGCTAGATGAACGAACGTCTCTCCACTTGCTCAGTTCTGAGAGAAAAGTGTGTGTGAAAGCAGTCCTTCACCTAGCTTGTTGGGAACACAAAGTTTCTTTTAAGTTGCAAACTCCATTCCATACATATATATGGGGAGGTACTAGATCAAACTCGGTTTTACAGTGAAAACTGCAGGAACTTCAAACCGGCACTAGGAAACAGACTGAGAAAGCCGAGAAAAAGTGTCTCCTGCAACCCGTTCCCTTCGTGCTAGATGAACGAACGTCTCTCCACTTGCTCAGTTCTGATGATAGGTGTGTGTGAAAGCCGTCCTTCACCTAGCTTGTTGGGAACACAAAGTTTCTCTTCAGTTGCAAACTCCATTCCATACATATATATGGGGAAGTACTAGCTCCAACTCGGTTTTACAGTGAAAACTGCAGGAACTTCAAACCGGCACTAGGAAACAGACTGAGAAAGCAGAGAAAAATGTCCCCTGCAACCCGTTCCCTTGGTGCTAGATGAACGAACGTCTCTCCACTTGCTCAGTTCTGAGAGAAAAATGTTTATGAAAGCCGTCCTTCAACTAGCTTGTTGGGAAAACAAAGTTTCTTTTCAGTTGCAAACTCCATTCCATACATATATATGGGGAGGTAGAAGCTCCAACTCGGTTTTACAGTGAAAACTGCAGGAACTTCAAACCGGCACTAGGAAACAGACTGAGAAAGCAGAGAAAAAGAGTCTCCTGCAACCCGTTCTCTTGGTTCTAGATGAACGAACGTCTCTCCACTTGCTCAGTTCTGAGAGAGAAGTGTGTGTGAAAGCCGTCCTTCAACTAGCTTGTTGGGAAACAAAGTTTCTTTTCAGTTGCAAACTCCATTCCATACATATATATGGGGAGGTACTAGCTTCAACTCGGTTTTACAGTGAAAACTGCAGGAACTTCAAACCGACACTAGGAAACAGACTGAGAAAGCAGAGAAAAAGTGTCTCCTGCAACCCGTTCCCTTGGTGCTAGATGAACGAACGTCTCTCCACTTGCTCAGTTCTGAGAGATAAGTGTGTGTGAAAGCCGTCCTTCACCTAGCTTGTTGGGAACACAAAGTTTCTTTTCAGTTGCAAACTCCATTCCATACATATATATGGGGAGGTACTAGATCAAACTCGGTTTTACAGTGAAAACTGCAGGAACTTCAAACCGGCACTAGGAAACAGACTGAGAAAGCAGAGAAAAAGAGTCTCCTGCAACCCGTTCTCTTGGTTCTAGATGAACGAACGTCTCTCCACTTGCTCAGTTCTGAGAGAAAAATGTGTATGAAAGCCGTTCTTCAACTAGCTTGTTGGGAAAACAAAGTTTCTTTTCAGTTGCAAACTCCATTCCATACATATATATGGGGAGGTAGAAGCTCCAACTCGGTTTTACAGTGAAAACTGCAGGAACTTCAAACCGGCACTAGGAAACAGACTGAGAAAGCAGAGAAAATGTATCTCCTGCAACCCGTTCCCTTGGTGCTAGATGAACGAACGTCTCGCCACTTGCTCAGTTCCGAGAGCTTAGTGTGTGTGAAAGCCTTCCTTCAACTATCTTGTTGGAACACAAAGTTTCTTTTCAGTTGCAAACTCCATTCCATACATATATATGGGGAGGTACTATCTCCAACTCGGTTTTACAGTGAAAACTGCAGGAACTTCAAACCGACACTAGGAAACAGACTGAGAAAGCGGAGAAAAAGTGTCTCCTGCAACCCGTTCCCTTGGTGCTAGATGAACGAACGTCTCTCCACTTGCTAAGTTCTGAAGATAGGTGTGTGTGAAAGCCGTCCTTCACATAGCTTGTTGGGAACACAAAGTTTCTTTTCAGTTGCAATCTCCATTCCATACATATATATGGGGAGGTAGAAGCTCCAACTCGGTTTTACAGTGAAAACTGCAGGAACTTCTAACCGGCACTAGGAAACAGACTGAGAAAGCGGAGAAAAAAATGTCTCCTGCAACCCGTTCCCTTGGTGCTAGATGAACGAACGTCTCTCCTCTTGCTAAGTTCTGAGAGATAAGTGTGTGTGAAAGCCGTCCTTCACCTAGCTTGTTGGGAACACAAAGTTTCTTTTCAGTTGCAAACTCCATTCCATACATATATATGGGGAGGTAGAAGCTCCAACTCGGTTTTACAGTGAAAACTGCAGGAACTTCAAACCGGCACTAGGAAACAGACTGAGAAAGCAGAGGAAAAGTGTCTCCTGAAACCCGTTCCCTTGGTGCTAGATGAACGAACGTCTCTCCACTTGCTCAGTTCTGAAGATAGGTGTGTGTGTAAGCCGTCCTTCACCTAGCTTGTTGGGAACACAAAGTTTCTTTTCAGTTGCAAACTCCATTCCATACATATATATGGGGAGGTACTAGCTCAAACTCGGTTTTACAGTGAAAACTGCAGGAACTTCAAACCGGCACTAGGAAACAGACTGAGAAAGCCGAGAAAAAGTGTCTCCTGCAACCCGTTCCCTTGGTGCTACATGAACGAACGTCTCTTCACTTGCTCAATTCTGAGAGATAAGTGTGTGTGAAAGCCGTCCTTCACCTAGCTTGTTGGGAACACAAAGTTTCTTTTCAGTTGCAAACTCCATTCCATACATATATATGGGGAGGTACTAGATCAAACTCGGTTTTACAGTGAAAACTGCAGGAACTTCAAACCGGCACTAGGAAACAGACTGAGAAAGCAGAGAAAATGTGTCTCCTGCAACCCGTTCCCTTGGTGCTAGATGAACGAACGTCTCTCCACTTGCTCAGTTCTGAAGAGAGGTGTGTGTGAAAGCCGTCCTTCACCTAGCTTGTTGGGAACACAAAGTTTCTTTTGAGTTGCAAACTCCATTCCATACATATATATGAGGAGGTACTAGCTCCAACTCGGTTTTACAGTGAAAACTGCAGGAACTTCAAAACGGCACTAGGAAACAGACTAAGAAAGCAGAGAAAAAGTGTCTCCTGCAACCCGTTCCCTTGGTGCTAGATGAACGAACGGCTCTCCACTAGCTCAGTTCTGAGAGATAGGTGTGTGTGAAAGCCG
This sequence comes from Camelus bactrianus, assembly GCF_048773025.1. Classification (NCBI taxonomy): domain Eukaryota; kingdom Metazoa; phylum Chordata; class Mammalia; order Artiodactyla; family Camelidae; genus Camelus; species Camelus bactrianus. The sequence goes on along the minus strand of NC_133539.1, from coordinate 134,113,239 downwards.
TCCTTCAACTAGCTTGTAGGGAACACAAAGTTTCTTTTCAGTTGCAAACTCCATTCCATACATATATATGGGTAGGTAGAAGCTCCAACTCAGTTTTGCAGAGAAAACTGCAGGAACTTCAACCCGGCACTTGGAAACAGACTGGGAAAGCAGAGAAACAGTGTTTCCTGCAACACGTTCACTTGGTGCTAGATGAACGAACGTCTCTCCACTTGCTCAGTTCTGAGAGATAATTGTGTGTGAAAGCCGTCCTTCACCTAGCTTTTTGGGAACACAAAGTTTCTTTTCAGTTGCAAACTCCATTCCATACATATATATGGGGAGGTACTAGCTCCAACTCGGTTTTACAGTGAAAACTGCAGGAACTTCAAACCGGCACTAGGGAACAGACTGAGAAAGCAGAGAAAAAGTGTCTCCTGCAACCCGTTCCCTTGGTGCTAGATGAACGAACGTCTCTCCACTTGCTCAGTTCTGAGAGATAAGTGTGTGTGAAAGCCGTCCTTCACCTAGCTTGTTGGGAACACAAAGTTTCTTTTCAGTTGCAAACTCCATTCCATACATATATATGGGGAGGTACAAGCTCCAACTCAGTTTTACAGTGAAAACTGCAGGAACTTCAAACCGGCACTAGGAAACAGACTGAGAAAGCAGAGAAAAACAGTCTCCTGCAACCCTTTCTCTTGGTTCTAGATGAACGAAGGTCTCTCCACTTGCTCAATTCTGAGAGAAAAGTGTGTGTGAAAGCCGTCTTTCACCTAGCTTGTTGGGAACACAAAGTTTCTTTTCAGTTGCAAACTCCATTCCATACATATATATGGGGAGTTACTAGCTCCAACACGGTTTTACAGTGAAAACTGCAGGAACTTAAAACCGGCACAAGGAAACAGACTGAGAAACCAGAGAAAAAGTGTCTCCAGCAACCCGTTCCCTTGGTGCTAGATAAACGAACGACTCTCAACTTGCTCAATTCTGAGAGATAAGTGTGTGTGAAAGCCGTCCTTCACCTAGCTTGTTGGGAACACAAAGTTTCTTTTAAGTTGCAAACTCCATTTCATACTTATATATGGGGAGGTACTAGCTCCAACTCGGTTTGACAGTGAAAACTGCAGGAACTTCAAACCGGCACTAGGAAACAGACTGAGAAAGCAGAGAAAAAGTGTCTCCTGCAAACCGTTCCCTTGAGCTAGATGAACGAACGTCTCTCCACTTGCTCAGTTCTGAAGAGAGGTGTGTGTGAAAGCCGTCCTTTACCTAGCTTGTTGGGAACACAAAGTTTCTTTTCAGTTGCAAACTCCATTCCATACATATATATGGGGAGGTACTAGCTCCAACTCGGTTTTACAGTGAAAACTGCAGGAACTTCAAACCGGCACTAGGAAACAGACTGAGAAAGCAGAGAAAAAGTGTCTCCTGCAACCCGTTCCCTTGGTGCTAGATGAACGAACGTCTCTCCACTTGCTCAGTTCTGAGAGATAAGTGTGTGTGAAAGCCGTACTTCAACTAGCTTGTAGGGAACACAAAGATTCTTTTCAGTTGCAAACTCCATTCCATACATATATATGGGTAGGTAGAAGCTCCAACTCAGTTTTGTAGAGAAAACTGCAGGAACTTCAACCCGGCACTTGGAAACAGACTGGGAAAGCAGAGAAACAGTTTTTCCTGCAACCCGTTCCCTTGGTGCTAGATGAACGAACGTCTCTCCACTTGCTCAGTTCTGAGAGATAAGTGTGTGTGAAAGCCGTCCTTCACCTAGCTTGTTGGGAACACAAAGTTTCTTTTCAGTTGCAAACTCCATTCCATACATATATATGGGGAGGTACTAGCTCCAACTCGGTTTTACAGTGAAAACTGCAGGAACTTCAAACCGGCACTAGGAAACAGACTGAGAAAACAGAGAAAAAGTGTCTCCTGCAACCCGTTCCCTTGGTGCTAGATGAACGAACGTCTCTCCACTTGCTCAGTTCTGAGAGATAAGTGTGTGTGAAAGCCGTCCTTCACCTAGCTTGTTGGGAACACAAAGTTTCTTTTCAGTTGCAAACTCCATTCCATACATATATATGGGGAGGTACAAGCTCCAACTCAGTTTTACAGTGAAAACTGCAGGAACTTCAAACCGGCACTAGGAAACAGCCTGAGAAAGCAGAGAAAAACAGTCTCCTGCAACCCGTTCTCTTGGTTCTAGATGAACGAAGGTCTCTCCACTTGCTCAATTCTGAGAGAAAAGTGTGTGTGAAAGCCGTCCTTCACCTAGCTTGTTGGGAACACAAAGTTTCTTTTCAGTTGCAAACTCCATTCCATACATATATATGGGGAGTTACTAGCTCCAACTCGGTTTTACAGTGAAAACTGCAGGAACTTAAAACCGGCACATGGAAACAGACTGAGAAACCAGAGAAAAAGTGTCTCCAGCAACCCGTTCCCTTGGTGCTAGATAAACGAACGACTCTCAACTTGCTCAGTTCTGAGAGATAAGTGTGTGTGAAAGCCGTCCTTCACCTAGCTTGTTGGGAACACAAAGTTTCTTTTCAGTTGCAAACTCCATTCCATACATATATATGGGGAGGTACTAGCTCCAACTCGGTTTTACAGTGAAAACTGCAGGAACTTCAAAACGGCACTAGGAAACAGACTAAGAAAGCAGAGAAAAAGTGTCTCCTGCAACCCGTTCCCTTGGTGCTAGATGAACGAACGGCTCTCCACTAGCTCAGTTCTGAGAGATAGGTGTGTGTGAAAGCCGTCCTTCAACTAGCTTGTAGGGAACACAAAGTTTCTTTTCAGTTGCAAACTCCATTCCATACATATATATGGGTAGGTAGAAGCTCCAACTCAGTTTTGCAGAGAAAACTGCAGGAACTTCAACCCGGCACTTGGAAACAGACTGGGAAAGCAGAGAAACAGTGTTTCCTGCAACACGTTCACTTGGTGCTAGATGAACGAACGTCTCTCCACTTGCTCAGTTCTGAGAGATAATTGTGTGTGAAAGCCGTCCTTCACCTAGCTTGTTGGGAACACAAAGTTTCTTTTCAGTTGCAAACTCCATTCCATACATATATATGGGGAGGTACTAGCTCCAACTCGGTTTTACAGTGAAAACTGCAGGAACTTCAAACCGGCACTAGGAAACAGACTGAGAAAGCAGAGAAAAAGTGTCTCCTGCAACCCGTTCCCTTGGTGCTAGATGAACGAACGTCTCTCCACTTGCTCAGTTCTGAGAGATAAGTGTGTGTGAAAGCCGTCCTTCACCTAGCTTGTTGGGAACACAAAGTTTCTTTTCAGTTGCAAACTCCATTCCATACATATATATGGGGAGGTACAAGCTCCAACTCAGTTTTACAGTGAAAACTGCAGGAACTTCAAACCGGCACTAGGAAACAGACTGAGAAAGCAGAGAAAAACAGTCTCCTGCAACCCGTTCTCTTGGTTCTAGATGAACGAAGGTCTCTCCACTTGCTCAATTCTGAGAGAAAAGTGTGTGTGAAAGCCGTCTTTCACCTAGCTTGTTGGGAACACAAAGTTTCTTTTCAGTTGCAAACTCCATTCCATACATATATATGGGGAGTTACTAGCTCCAACACGGTTTTACAGTGAAATCTGCAGGAACTTAAAACCGGCACAAGGAAACAGACTGAGAAACCAGAGAAAAAGTGTCTCCAGCAACCCGTTCCCTTGGTGCTAGATAAACGAACGACTCTCAACTTGCTCAATTCTGAGAGATAAGTGTGTGTGAAAGCCGTCCTTCACCTAGCTTGTTGGGAACACAAAGTTTCTTTTAAGTTGCAAACTCCATTTCATACTTATATATGGGGAGGTACTAGCTCCAACTCGGTTTGACAGTGAAAACTGCAGGAACTTCAAACCGGCACTAGGAAACAGACTGAGAAAGCAGAGAAAAAGTGTCTCCTGCAAACCGTTCCCTTGAGCTAGATGAACGAACGTCTCTCCACTTGCTCAGTTCTGAAGAGAGGTGTGTGTGAAAGCCGTCCTTTACCTAGCTTGTTGGGAACACAAAGTTTCTTTTCAGTTGCAAACTCCATTCCATACATATATATGGGGATGTACTAGCTCCAACTCGGTTTTACAGTGAAAACTGCAGGAACTTCAAACCGGCACTAGGAAACAGACTGAGAAAGCAGAGAAAAAGTGTCTCCTGCAACCCGTTCCCTTGGTGCTAGATGAACGAACGTCTCTCCACTTGCTCAGTTCTGAGAGATAAGTGTGTGTGAAAGCCGTACTTCAACTAGCTTGTAGGGAACACAAAGTTTCTTTTCAGTTGCAAACTCCATTCCATACATATATATGGGTAGGTAGAAGCTCCAACTCAGTTTTGTAGAGAAAACTGCAGGAACTTCAACCCGGCACTTGGAAACAGACTGGGAAAGCAGAGAAACATTGTTTCCTGCAAACCGTTCCCTTGGTGCTAGATGAACGAACGTCTCTCCACTTGCTCAGTTCTGAGAGATAAGTGTGTGTGAAAGCCGTCCTTCACCTAGCTTGTTGGGAACACAAAGTTTCTTTTCAGTTGCAAACTCCATTCCATACATATATATGGGGAGGTACTAGCTCAAACTCGGTTTTACAGTGAAAACTGCAGGAACTTCAAACCGGCACTAGGAAACAGACTGAGAAAGCAGAGAAAAAGTGTCTCCTGCAACCCGTTCCCTTGGTGCTAGATGAACGAACGTCTCTCCACTTGCTCAGTTCTGAGAGATAAGTGTGTGTGAAAGCCGTCCTTCACCTAGCTTGTTGGGAACACAAAGTTTCTTTTCAGTTGCAAACTCCATTCCATACATATATATGGGGAGGTACAAGCTCCAACTCGGTTTTACAGTGAAAACTGCAGGAACTTCAAACCGGCACTAGGAAACAGACTGAGAAAGCAGAGAAAAACAGTCTCCTGCAACCCGTTCTCTTGGTTCTAGATGAACGAAGGTCTCTCCACTTGCTCAGTTCTGAGAGATAGGTGTGTGTGAAAGCCGTCCTTCACCTAGCTTGTTGGGAACACAAAGTTTCTTTTCAGTTGCAAACTCCATTCCATACATATATATGGGGAGTTACTAGCTCCAACTCGGTTTTACAGTGAAAACTGCAGGAACTTAAAACCGGCACATGGAAACAGACTGAGAAACCAGAGAAAAAGTGTCTCCAGCAACCCGTTCCCTTGGTGCTAGATAAACGAACGACTCTCAACTTGCTCAGTTCTGAGAGATAAGTGTGTGTGAAAGCCGTCCTTCACCTAGCTTGTTGGGAACACAAAGTTTCTTTTCAGTTGCAAACTCCATTCCATACATATATATGGGGAGGTACTAGCTCCAACTCGGTTTTACAGTGAAAACTGCAGGAACTTCAAACCGGCACTAGGAAACAGACTGAGAAAGCAGAGAAAAAGTGTCTCCTGCAACCCGTTCCCTTGGTGCTAGATGAACGAACGTCTCTCCACTTGCTCAGTTCTGAGAGATAAGTGTGTGTGAAAGCCGTCCTTCACCTAGCTTGTTGGGAACACAAAGTTTCTTTTCAGTTGCAAACTCCATTCCATACATATATATAGGGAGGTACAAGCTCCAACTCGGTTTTACAGTGAAAACTGCAGGAACTTCAAACCGGCACTAGGAAACAGACTGAGAAAGCAGAGAAAAAGTGTATCCTGCAACCCTTTCTCTTCGTCCTAGATGAACGAACGTCTCTCCACTTGCTCAGTTCTGAGAGATAAGTGTGTGTGAATGCCGTCCTTCACCTAGATTGTTGGGAACACAAAGTTTCTTTTCAGTTGCCAACTCCGAACCATACATATATATGGGGAGGTACAAGCTCCAAATCCGTTTTACAGTGAAAACTGCAGGAACTTCAAACCGGCACTAGGAAACAGACTGAGAAGCAGAGAAAAAGTGTCCCCTGCAACCGTTTCCCTTGGTGCTAGATGAATGAACGTCTCTCCACTTGCTAAGTTCTGAGAGATGTTTGTGTGTGAAAGCCGTCCTTCACAAAGCTTGTTGGGAACACAAAGTTTCTTTTAAGTTGCAAACTCCATTCCATACATATATATGGGGTGTTACTAGCTCCAACTCGGTTTTACAGTGAAAACTGCAGGAACTTCAAACCGGCACTAGGAAACAGACTGAGAAAGCAGAGAAAAAGTATCTCCTGCAACCCGTTCCCTTGGTGCTAGATGAACGAACGTCTCGCCACTTGCTCAGTTCCGAGAGATTAGTGTGTGTGAAAGCCTTCCTTCACCTAGCTTCTTGGAACACAAAGTTTCTTTTCAGTTGCAAACTCCATTCCATACATATAAGTGGGAGGTACTAGCTCCAACTCGGTTTTACAGTGAAAACTGCAGGAACTTCAAACCGACACTAGGAAACAGACTGAGAAAGCAGAGAAAAAGTGTCTCCTGCAACCCGTTCCCTTGGTGCTAGATGAACGAACGTCTCTCCACTTGCTCAGTTCTGAGAGATAAGTGTGTGTGAAAGCCGTCCTTCACCTAGCTTGTTGGGAACACAAAGTTTCTTTTCAGTTGCAAACTCCATTCCATACATATATATGGGGAGGTACTAGATCAAACACGGTTTTACAATGAAAACTGCAGGAACTTCAAACCGGCACTAGGAAACAGACTGAGAAAGCGGAGAAAAAGTGTCTCCTACAACCCGTTCCCTTGGTGCTAGATGAACGGACGTCTCTCCACTTGCTAAGTTCTGAGAGATAATTGTGTATGAAAGCCGTCCTTCACATAGCTTGTTGGGAACACAAAGTTTCTTTTCAGTTGCAAACTCCATTCCATACATATATATGGGGAGGTAGAAGCTATAACTCGGTTTTACAGTGAAAACTGCAGGAACTTCAAACCGGCACTAGGAAACAGACTGAGAAAGCAGAGAAAAAGTGTCTCCTGCAACCCGTTCCCTTGGTGCTAGATGAACGAACGTCTCTCCACTTGCTCAGTTCTGAGAGATAAGTGTGTGTGAAAGCCGTCCTTCACCTAGCTTGTTGGGAACACAAAGTTTCTTTTAAGTTGCAAACTCCATTCCATACATATATATGGGGAAGTACTAGCTCAAACTCGGTTTTACAGTGAAAACTGCAGGAACTTCAAACCGGCACTAGGAAACAGACTGAGAAAGCAGAGAAAAAGTGTCTCCTGCAACCCGTTCCCTTGGTGCTAGATGAACGAACGTCTCTCCACTTGCTCAGTTCTGAGAGATAAGTGTGTTTGAAAGCCGTCCTTCACCTAGCTTGTTGGGAACACAAAGTTTCTTTTCAGTTGCAAACTCCATTCCATACATATATATGGGGAGGTACTAGATCAAACTCGGTTTTACAGTGAAAACTGCAGGAACTTCAAACCGGCACTAGGAAACAGACTGAGAAAGCAGAGAAAAAGTGTCTCCTGCAACCCGTTCCCTTGGTGCTAGATGAACGAACGTCTCTCCACTTGCTCAGTTCTGAAGATAGGTGTGTGTGAAAGCCGTCCTTCATCTAGCTTGTTGGGAACACAAAGTTTCTTTTCAGTTGCAAACTCCATTCCATACATATATATGGGGAGGTACTAGCTCCAACTCGGTTTTACAGTGAAAACTGCAGGAACTTCAAACCGGCACTAGGAAACAGACTGAGAAAGCAGAGAAAAAGTGTCTCCTGCAACCCGTTTACTTGGTGATAGATGAACGAACGTCTCTCCACTTGCTCAGTTCTGAGAGATAGGTGTGTGTGAAAGCCGTCCTTCAACTAGCTTGTAGGGAACACAAAGTCTCTTTTCAGTTGCAAACTCCATTCCATACATATATATGGGTAGGTAGAAGCTCCAACTCGGTTTTGCAGAGAAAACTGCAGGAACTTCAACCCGGCACTTGGAAACAGACTGGGAAAGCAGAGAAACAGTGTTTCCTGCAACCCGTTCCCTTGGTGCTAGATGAACGAACGTCTCTCCACTTGCTCAGTTCTGAGAGATAAGTGTGTGTGAAAGCCGTCCTTCACCTAGCTTGTTGGGAACACAAAGTTTCTTTTCAGTTGCAAACTCCATTCCATACATATATATGGGGTGGTACAAGCTCCAACTCAGTTTTAAAGTGAAAACTGCAGGAACTTCAAACCGGCACTAGGAAACAGACTGAGAAAGCAGAGAAAATGTGTCTCCTGCAACCCGTTCTCTTGGTTCTAGATGAACGAACGTCTCTCCACTTGCTCAATTCTGAGAGAAAAGTGTGTGTGAAAGCCGTCCTTCACCTAGCTGTTGGGAACACAAAGTTTCTTTTCAGTTGCAAACTCCATTCCATACATATATATGGGGAGTTACTAGCTCCAACTAGGTTTTACAGTGAAAACAGCAGGAACTTCAAACCGGCACTAGGAAACAGACTGAGAAACCAGAGAAAAAGTGTCTCCAGCAACCCGTTCCCTTGGTGCTAGATAAACGAACGACTCTCAACTTGCTCAGTTCTGAGAGATAAATGTGTGTGAAAGCCGTCCTTCACCTAGCTTGTTGGGAACACAAAGTTTCTTTTAAGTTGCAAACTCCATTCCATACTTATATATGGGGAGGTACTAGCTCCAACTCGGTTTGACAGTGAAAACTGCAGGAAGTTCAAACAGACACTAGGAAACAGACTGAGAAAGCAGAGAAAAAGTGTCTCCTGCAAACCGTTCCCTTGGTGCTAGATGAACGAACGTCTCTCCACTTGCTCAGTTCTGAGAGATGATTGTGTGTGAAAGCCGTACTTCACAAAGCTTGTTGGGAACACAAAGTTTCTTTTAAGTTGCAAACTCCATTCCATACATATATATGGGGTGTTACTAGCTCCAACTCGGTTTTACAGTGAAAACTGCAGGAACTTCAAACCGGCACTAGGAAACAGACTGAGAAAGCAGAGAAAAAGTATCTCCTGCAACCCGTTCCCTTGGTGCTAGATGAACGAACGTCTCGCCACTTGCTCAGTTCTGAGAGATAAGTGTGTGTGAAAGCCGTACTTCACCTAGCTTGTTGGGAACACAAAGTTTCTTTTCAGTTGCAAACTCCATTCCATACATATATATGGTGAGGTACTAGCTCCAACTCGGTTTTACAGTGAAAACTGCAGGAACTTCAAACCGGCACTAGGAAACAGACTGAGATAGCAGAGAAAAAGTGTCTCCTGCAACCCGGTCCCTTGGTGCTAAATGAACGAACGTCTCTCCACTTGCTCAGTTCTGAGAGATAAGTGTGTGTGAAAGCCGTCCTTCACCTAGCTTGTTGGGAACACAAAGTTTCTTTTCAGTTGCAAACTCAATTCCATACATATATATGGGGAGGTACTAGATCAAACTCGGTTTTACAGTGAAAACTGCAGGAACTTCAAACCGGCCCTAGGAAACAGACTGAGAAAGCAGAGAAAAAGAGTCTCCTGCAACCCGTTCTCTTGGTTCTAGATGAACGAACGTCTCTCCACTTGCTCAGTTCTGAGAGAAAAATGTGTATGAAAGCCGTCCTTCAACTAGCTTGTTGGGAAAACAAAGTTTCTTTTCAGTTGCAAACTCCATTCCATACATATATATGGGGAGGTAGAAGCTCCAACTCGGATTTACAGTGAAAACTGCAGGAACTTCAAACCGGCACTAGGAAACAGACTGAGAAAGCAGAGAAAAAGTATCTCCTGCAACCCGTTCCCTTGGTGCTAGATGAACGAACGTCTCGCCACTTGCTCAGTTCCGAGAGATTAGTGTGTGTGAAAACCTACCTTCACCTATCTTGTTGGAACACAAAGTTTCTTTTCAGTTGCAAACTCCATTCCATACATATCTATGGGGAGGTACTATCTCCAACTCGGTTTTACAGTGAAAACTGCAGGAACTTCAAACCGACACTAGGAAACAGACTGAGAAAGCAGAGAAATAGTGTCTCCTGCAAACCGTTCCCTTGGTGCTAGATGAACGAACGTCTCTCCACTTGCTCAGTTCTGAGAGATAAGTGTGTGTGAAAGCCGTCCTTCACCTAGCTTGTTGGGAACACAAAGTTTCTTTTCAGTTGCAAACTCCATTCCATACATATATATGGGGAGGTACTAGATCAAACTCGGTTTTACAGTGAAAACTGCAGGAACTTCAAACCGGCACTAGGAAACAGACTGAGAAAGCGGAGAAAAAGTGTCTCCTGCAACCCGTTCCCTTGGTGCTAGATGAACGAACGTCTCTCCACTTGCTCAGTTCTGAAGATAGTTGTGTGTGAAAGCCGTCCTTCACATAGCTTGTTGGGAACACAAAGTTTCTTTTCAGTTGCAAACTCCATTCCATACATATATATGGGGAGGTAGAAGCTCCAACTCGGTTTTACAGTGAAAACTGCAGGAACTTCAAACCGGCACTAGGAAACAGACTGAGAAAGCAGAGAAAAAGTATCTCCTGCAACCCGTTCCCTTGGTGCTAGATGAACGAACGTCTCTCCACTTGCTCAGTTCTGATGATAGGTGTGTTTGAAAGCCGTCCTTCACCTAGCTTGTTGGGAACACAAAGTTTCTCTTCAGTTGCAAACTCCATTCCATACATTTATATGGGGAAGTACTAGCTCCAACTCGGTTTTACAGTGAAAACTGCAGGAACTTCAAACCGGCACTAGGAAACAGACTGAGAAAGCAGAGAAAAATGTCTCCTGCAACCCGTTCCCTTGGTGCTAGATGAACGAACGTCTCTCCACTTGCTCAGTTCTGAGAGAAAAATGTGTATGAAAGCCGTCCTTCAAATAGCTTGTTGGGAAAACAAAGTTTCTTTTCAGTTGCAAACTCCATTCCATATATATATATGGGGAGGTAGAAGCTCCAACTCGGTTTTACAGTGAAAACTGCAGGAACTTCAAACCGGCACTAGGAAACAGACTGAGAAAGCAGAGAAAAAGTATCTCCTGCAACCCGTTCCCTTGGTGCTAGATGAACGAACGTCTCGCCACTTGCTCAGTTCTGAGAGATAAGTGTGTGTGAAAGCCGTACTTCACCTAGCTTGTTGGGAACACAAAGTTTCTTTTCAGTTGCAAACTCCATTCCATACATATATATGGTGAGGTACTAGCTCCAACTCGGTTTTACAGTGAAAACTGCAGGAAATTCAAACCGGCACTAGGAAACAGACTGAGATAGCAGAGAAAAAGTGTCTCCTGCAACCCGGTCCCTTGGTGCTAAATGAACGAACGTCTCTCCACTTGCTCAGTTCTGAGAGATAAGTGTGTGTGAAAGCCGTCCTTCACCTAGCTTGTTGGGAACACAAAGTTTCTTTTCAGTTGCAAACTCAATTCCATACATATATATGGGGAGGTACTAGATCAAACTCGGTTTTACAGTGAAAACTGCAGGAACTTCAAACCGGCCCTAGGAAACAGACTGAGAAAGCAGAGAAAAAGAGTCTCCTGCAACCCGTTCTCTTGGTTCTAGATGAACGAACGTCTCTCCACTTGCTCAGTTCTGAGAGAAAAATGTGTATGAAAGCCGTCCTTCAACTAGCTTGTTGGGAAAACAAAGTTTCTTTTCAGTTGCAAACTCCATTCCATACATATATATGGGGAGGTAGAAGCTCCAACTCGGTTTTACAGTGAAAACTGCAGGAACTTCAAACCGGCACTAGGAAACATACTGAGAAAGCAGAGAAAAAGTATCTCCTGCAACCCGTTCCCTTGGTGCTAGATGAACGAACGTCTCGCCACTTGCTCAGTTCCGAGAGATTAGTGTGTGTGAAAACCTTCCTTCACCTATCTTGTTGGAACACAAAGTTTCTTTTCAGTTGCAAACTCCATTCCATACATATATATGGGGAGGTACTATCTCCAACTCGGTTTTACAGTGAAAACTGCAGGAACTTCAAACCGACACTAGGAAACAGACTGAGAAAGCAGAGAAATAGTGTCTCCTGCAACCCGTTCCCTTGGTGCTAGATGAACGAACGTCTCTCCACTTGCTCAGTTCTGAGAGATAAGTGTGTGTGAAAGCCGTCCTTCACCTAGCTTGTTGGGAACACAAAGTTTCTTTTCAGTTGCAAACTCCATTCCATACATATATATGGGGAGGTACTAGATCAAACTCGGTTTTACAGTGAAAACTGCAGGAACTTCAAACCGGCACTAGGAAACAGACTGAGAAAGCGGAGAAAAAGTGTCTCCTGCAACCCGTTCCCTTGGTGCTAGATGAACGAACGTCTCTCCACTTGCTGAGTTCTGAAGATAGGTGTGTGTGAAAGCCGTCCTTCACATAGCTTGTTGGGAACACAAAGTTTCTTTTCAGTTGCAAACTCCATTCCATACATATATATGGGGAGGTAGAAGCTCCAACTCGGTTTTACAGTGAAAACTGCAGGAACTTCAAACCGGCACTAGGAAACAGACTGAGAAAGCAGAGAAAAAGTATCTCCTGCAACCCGTTCCCTTGGTGCTAGATGAACGAACGTCTCTCCACTTGCTCAGTTCTGATGATAGGTGTGTTTGAAAGACGTCCTTCACCTAGCTTGTTGGGAACAAAAAGTTTCTCTTCAGTTGCAAACTCCATTCCATAGATTTATATGGGGAAGTACTAGCTCCAAATCGGTTTTACAGTGAAAACTGCAGGAACTTCAAACCGGCACTAGGAAACAGACTGAGAAAGCAGAGAAAAATGTCTCCTGCAACCCGTTCCCTTGGTGCTAGATGAACGAACGTCTCTCCACTTGCTCAGTTCTGAGAGAAAAATGTGTATGAAAGCCGTCCTTCAACTAGCTTGTTGGGAAAACAAAGTTTCTTTTCAGTTGCAAACTCCATTCCATACATATATATGGGGAGGTAGAAGCTCCAACTCGGTTTTACAGTGAAAACTGCAGGAACTTCAAACCGGCACTAGGAAACAGACTGAGAAAGCAGAGAAAAAGTATCTCCTGCAACCCGTTCCCTTGGTGCTAGATGAACGAACGTCTCGCCACTTGCTCAGTTCCGAGAGATTAGTGTGTGTGAAAGCCTTCCTTCACCTAGCTTGTTGGAACACAAAGTTTCTTTTCAGTTGCAAACTCCTTTCCATACATATATATGGGGAGGTACTAGCTCCAACTCGGTTTTACAGTGAAAACTGCAGGAACTTCAAACCGACACTAGGAAACAGACTGAGAAAGCAGAGAAAAAGTGTCTCCTGCAACCCGTTCCCTTGGTGCTAGATGAACGATCGTCTCTCCACTAGCTCAGTTCTGAGAGATAAGTGTGTGTGAAAGCCGTCCTTCACCTAGCTTGTTGGGAACACAAAGTTTCTTTTCAGTTGCAAACTCCATTCCATACATATATATGGGGAGGTACTAGATCAAACTCGGTTTTACAGTGAAAACTGCAGGAACTTCAAACCGGCACTAGGAAACAGACTGAGAAAGCGGAGAAAAAGTGTCCCTGCAACCCGTTCCCTTGGTGCTAGATGAACGAACGTCTCTCCACTTGCTCAGTTCTGAAGATAGGTGTGTGTGAAAGCCGTCCTTCACCTAGCTTGTTGGGAACACAAAGTTTCTTTTCAGTTGCAAACTCCATTCCATACATATATATGGGGAGGTACTAGCTCCAACTCGGTTTTACAGTGAAAACTGCAGGAACTTAAAACCGGCACAAGGAAACAGACTGAGAAACCAGAGAAAAAGTGTCTCCAGCAACCCGTTCCCTTGGTGCTAGATAAACGATCGACTCTCAACTTGCTCAGTTCTGAGAGATAAGTGTGTGTGAAAGCCGTCCTTCACCTAGCTTGTTGGGAACACAAAGTTTCTTTTCAGTTGCAAACTCCATTCCATACATATATATGGGGAGGTACTAGCTCCAACTCGGTTTTAAAGTGAAAACTGCAGGAACTTCAAACCGGCACTAGGAAACAGACTGAGAAAGCAGAGAAAAAGTGTCTCCTGCAACCCGTTCCCTTGGTGCTAGATGAACGAACGTCTCTCCACTTGCTCAGTTCTGAGAGATAAGTGTGTGTGAAAGCCGTCCTTCACCTAGCTTGTTGGGAACACAAAGTTTCTTTTCAGTTGCAAACTCCATTCCATACATATATATGGGGAGGTACAAGCTCCAACTCGGTTTTACAGTGAAAACTGCAGGAACTTCAAACCGGCACTAGGAAACAGACTGAGAAAGCAGAGAAAAAGTGTATCCTGCAACCCTTTCTCTTCGTCCTAGATGAACGAACGTCTCTCCACTTGCTCAGTTCTGAGAGATAAGTGTGTGTGAATGCCGTCCTTCACCTAGATTGTTGGGAACACAAAGTTTCTTTTCAGTTGCAAACTCCATTCCATACATATATATGGGGAGGTACAAGCTCCAACTCCGTTTTACAGTGAAAACTGCAGGAACTTCAAACCGGCACTAGGAAACAGACTGAGAAGCAGAGAAAAAGTGTCCCCTGCAACCGTTTCCCTTGGTGCTAGATGAATGAACGTCTCTCCATTTGCTAAGTTCTGAGAGATGTTTGTGTGTGAAAGCCGTCCTTCACAAAGCTTGTTGGGAACACAAAGTTTCTTTTAAGTTGCAAACTCCATTCCATACATATATATGGGGTGTTACTAGCTCCAACTCGGTTTTACAGTGAAAACTGCAGGAACTTCAAACCGGCACTAGGAAACAGACTGAGAAAGCAGAGAAAAAGTATCTCCTGCAACCCGTTCCCTTGGTGCTAGATGAACGAACGTCTCGCCACTTGCTCAGTTCCGAGAGATTAGTGTGTGTGAAAGCCGTCCTTCACCTAGCTTCTTGGAACACAAAGTTTCTTTTCAGTTGCAAACTCCATTCCATACATATAAGTGGGAGGTACTAGCTCCAACTCGGTTTTACAGTGAAAACTGCAGGAACTTCAAACCGACACTAGGAAACAGACTGAGAAAGCAGAGAAAAAGTGTCTCCTGCAACCCGTTCCCTTGGTGCTAGATGAACGAACGTCTCTCCACTTGCTCAGTTCTGAGAGATAAGTGTGTGTGAAAGCCGTCCTTCACCTAGCTTGTTGGGAACACAAAGTTTCTTTTCAGTTGCAAACTCCATTCCATACATATATATGGGGAGGTACTAGATCAAACTCGGTTTTACAGTGAAAACTGCAGGAACTTCAAACCGGCACTAGGAAACAGACTGAGAAAGCGGAGAAAAAGTGTCTCCTGCAACCCGTTCCCTTGGTGCTAGATGAACGAACGTCTCTCCACTTGCTAAGTTCTGAGAGATAAGTGTGTATGAAAGCCGTCCTTCACATAGCTTGTTGGGAACACAAAGTTTCTTTTCAGTTGCAAACTCCATTCCATACATATATATGGGGAGGTAGAAGCTATAACTCGTTTTTACAGTGAAAACTGCAGGAACTTCAAACCGGCACTAAGAAACAGACTGAGAAAGCAGAGAAAAAGTGTCTCCTGCAACCCGTTCCCTTGGTGCTAGATGAACGAACGTCTCTCCACTTGCTCAGTTCTGAGAGATAAGTGTGTGTGAAAGCCGTCCTTCAACTAGCTTGTTGGGAACACAAAGTTTCTTTTAAGTTGCAAACTCCATTCCATACATATATATGGGGAAGTACTAGCTCAAACTCGGTTTTACAGTGAAAACTGCAGGAACTTCAAACCGGCACTAGGAAACAGACTGAGAAAGCAGAGAAAAAGTGTCTCCTGCAACCCGTTCCCTTGGTGCTAGATGAACGAACGTCTCTCCACTTGCTCAGTTCTGAGAGATAAGTGTGTGTGAAAGCCGTCCTTCACCTAGCTTGTTGGGAACACAAAGTTTCTTTTCAGTTGCAAACTCCATTCCATACATATATATGGGGAGGTACTAGATCAAACTCGGTTTTACAGTGAAAACTGCAGGAACTTCAAACCGGCACTAGGAAACAGACTGAGAAAGCCGAGAAAAGGTGTCTCCTGCAACCCGTTCCCTTGGTGCTAGATGAACGAACGTCTCTCCACTTGCTCAGTTCTGAAGATAGGTGTGTGTGAAAGCCGTCCTTCACCTAGCTTGTTGGGAACACAAAGTTTCTTTTCAGTTGCAAACTCCATTCCATACATATATATGGGGAGGTACTAGCTCCAACTCGGTTTTACAGTGAAAACTGCAGGAACTTCAAACCGGCACTAGGAAACAGACTGAGAAAGCAGAGAAAAAGTGTCTCCTGCAACCCGTTTACTTGGTGCTAGATGAACGAACGTCTCTCCACTTGCTCAGTTCTGAGAGATAGGTGTGTGTGAAAGCCGTCCTTCAACTAGCTTGTAGGGAACACAAAGTCTCTTTTCAGTTGCAAACTCCATTCCATACATATATATGGGTAGGTAGAAGCTCCAACTCGGTTTTGCAGAGAAAACTGCAGGAACTTCAACCCGGCACTTGGAAACAGACTGGGAAAGCAGAGAAACAGTGTTTCCTGCAACCCGTTCCATTGGTGCTAGATGAACGAACGTCTCTCCACTTGCTCAGTTCTGAGAGATAAGTGTGTGTGAAAGCCGTCCTTCACCTAGCTTGTTGGGAACACAAAGTTTCTTTTCAGTTGCAAACTCCATTCCATACATATATATGGGGTGGTACAAGCTCCAACTCAGTTTTAAAGTGAAAACTGCAGGAACTTCAAACCGGCACTAGGAAACAGACTGAGAAAGCAGAGAAAAACAGTCTCCTGCAACCCGTTCCCTTGGTGCTAGATGATGAACGTCTCGCCACTTGCTCAGTTCCGAGAGATTAGTGTGTGTGAAAGCCTTCCTTCACCTAGCTTGTTGGGAACACAAAGATTCTTTTCAGTTGCCAACTCCGAACCATACATATATATGGGGAGGTACAAGCTCCAACTCCGTTTTACAGTGAAAACTGCAGGAACTTCATACCGGCACTAGGAAACAGACTGAGAAGCAGAGAAAAAGTGTCCCCTGCAACCGTTTCCCTTGGTGCTAGATGAATGAACGTCTCTCCACTTGCTAAGTTCTGAGAGATGTTTGTGTGTGAAAGCCGTCCTTCACAAAGCTTGTTGGGAACACAAAGTTTCTTTTAAGTTGCAAACTCCATTCCATACATATATATGGGGTGTTACTAGCTCCAACTCGGTTTTACAGTGAAAACTGCAGGAACTTCAAACCGACACTAGGAAACAGACTGAGAAAGCAGAGAAAAAGTGTCTCCTGCAACCCGTTCCCTTGGTGCTAGATGAACGAACGTCTCTCCACTTGCTCAGTTCTGAGAGATAAGTGTGTGTGAAAGCCGTCCTTCACCTAGCTTGTTGGGAACACAAAGTTTCTTTTCAGTTGCAAACTCCATTCCATACATATATATGGGGAGGTACTAGATCAAACACGGTTTTACAATGAAAACTGCAGGAACTTCAAACCGGCACTAGGAAACAGACTGAGAAAGCGGAGAAAAAGTGTCTCCTGCAACCCGTTCCCTTGGTGCTAGATGAACGAACGTCTCTCCACTTGCTAAGTTCTGAGAGATAAGTGTGTATGAAAGCCGTCCTTCACATAGCTTGTTGGGAACACAAAGTTTCTTTTCAGTTGCAAACTCCATTCCATACATATATATGGGGAGGTAGAAGCTATAACTCGGTTTTACAGTGAAAACTACAGGAACTTCAAACCGGCACTAGGAAACAGACTGAGAAAGCAGAGAAAAAGTGTCTCCTGCAACCCGTTCCCTTGGTGCTAGATGAACGAACG
This sequence comes from Camelus bactrianus, assembly GCF_048773025.1. Taxonomy (NCBI): domain Eukaryota; kingdom Metazoa; phylum Chordata; class Mammalia; order Artiodactyla; family Camelidae; genus Camelus; species Camelus bactrianus. The sequence continues at coordinate 134,095,632 of NC_133539.1, read as the reverse complement.
TCTCTCCACTTGCTCAGTTCTGAGAGATAAGTGTGTGTGAAAGCCGTCCTTCACCTAGCTTGTTGGGAACACAAAGTTTCTTTTAAGTTGCAAACTCCATTCCATACATATATATGGGGAAGTACTAGCTCAAACTCGGTTTTACAGTGAAAACTGCAGGAACTTCAAACCGGCACTAGGAAACAGACTGAGAAAGCAGAGGAAAAGTGTCTCCTGCAACCCGTTCCCTTGGTGCTAGATGAACGAACGTCTCTCCACTTGCTCAGTTCTGAGAGATAAGTTTGTGTGAAAGCCGTCCTTCACCTAGCTTGTTGGGAACACAAAGTTTCTTTTCAGTTGCAAACTCCATTCCATACATATATATGGGGAGGTACTAGATCAAACTCGGTTTTACAGTGAAAACTGCAGGAACTTCAAACCGGCACTAGGAAACAGACTGAGAAAGCCGAGAAAAAGTGTCTCCTGCAACCCGTTCCCTTGGTGCTAGATGAACGAACGTCTCTCCACTTTCTCAGTTCTGAAGATAGGTGTGTGTGAAAGCCGTCCTTCACCTAGCTTGTTGGGAAAACAAAGTTTCTTTTCAGTTGCAAACTCCATTCCATACATATATATGGGGAGGTACTAGCTCCAACTCGGTTTTACAGTGAAAACTGCAGGAACTTCAAACCGGCACTAGGAAACAGACTGAGAAAGCAGAGAAAAAGTGTCTCCTGCAACCCGTTTACTTGGTGCTAGATGAACGAAGGTCTCTCCACTTGCTCAGTTCTGAGAGATAGGTGTGTGTGAAAGCCGTACTTCAACTAGCTTGTAGGGAACACAAAGTCTCTTTTCAGTTGCAAACTCCATTCCATACATATATATGGGTAGGTAGAAGCTCCAACTCGGTTTTGCAGAGAAAACTGCAGGAACTTCAACCCGGCACTTGGAAACAGACTGGGAAAGCAGAGAAACAGTGTTACCTGCAACCCGTTCCCTTGGTGCTAGATGAACGAACGTCTCTCAACTTGCTCAGTTCTGAGAGATAAGTGTGTGTGAAAGCCGTCCTTCACCTAGCTTGTTGGGAATACAAAGTTTCTTTTCAGTTGTAAACTCCATTCCATACATATATATGGGGTGGTACAAACTCCAACTCATTTTTAAAGTGAAAACTGCAGGAACTTCAAACCGGCACTAGGAAACAGACTGTGAAAGCAGAGAAAAACAGTCTCCTGCAACCCGTTCTCTTGGTTCTAGATGAACGAACGTCTCTCCACTTGCTCAATTCTGAGAGAAAAGTGTGTGTGAAAGCCGTCCTTCACCTAGCTGTTGGGAACACAAAGTTTCTTTTCAGTTGCAAACTCCATTCCATACATATATATGGGGAGGTAGAAGCTCCAACTAGGATTTACAGTGAAAACAGCAGGAACTTCAAACCGGCACTAGGAAACAGACTGAGAAACCAGAGAAAAAGTGTCTCCAGCAACCCGTTCCCTTGGTGCTAGATAAACGAACGACTCTAAACTTGCTCAGTTCTGAGAGATAAATGTGTGTGAAAGCCGTCCTTCACCTAGCTTGTTGGGAACACAAAGTTTCTTTTAAGTTGCAAACTCCATTCCATACTTATATATGGGGAGGTACTAGCTCCAACTCGGTTTGACAGTGAAAACTGCAGGAAGTTCAAACAGACACTAGGAAACAGACTGAGAAAGCAGAGAAAAAGTGTCTCCTGCAAACCGTTCCCTTGGTGCTAGATGAACGAACGTCTCTCCACTTGCTCAGTTCTGAGAGATGATTGTGTGTGAAAGCCGTACTTCACAAAGCTTGTTGGGAACACAAAGTTTCTTTTAAGTTGCAAACTCCATTCCATACATATATATGGGGTGTTACTAGCTCCAACTCGGTTTTACAGTGAAAACTGCAGGAACTTCAAACCGGCACTAGGAAACAGACTGAGAAAGCCGAGAAAAAGTATCTCCTGCAACCCGTTCCCTTGGTGCTAGATGAACGAACGTCTCGCCACTTGCTCAGTTCTGAGAGATAAGTGTGTGTGAAAGCCGTACTTCACCTAGCTTGTTGGGAACACAAAGTTTCTTTTCAGTTGCAAACTCCATTCCATACATATATATGGTGAGGTACTAGCTCCAACTCGGTTTTACAGTGAAAACTGCAGGAACTTCAAACCGGCACTAGGAAACAGACTGAGATAGCAGAGAAAAAGTGTCTCCTGCAACCCGTTCCATTGGTGCTAGATGAACGAACGTCTCTCCACTTGCTCAGTTCTGAGAGATAAGTGTGTGTGAAAGCCGTACTTCACCTAGCTTGTTGGGAACACAAAGTTTCTTTTCAGTTGCAAACTCCATTCCATACATATATATGGTGAGGTACTAGCTCCAACTCGGTTTTACAGTGAAAACTGCAGGAACTTCAACCCGGCACTTGGAAACAGACTGGGAAACAGAGAAACAGTGTTTCCTGCAACCCGTTCCATTGGTGCTAGATGAACGAACGTCTCTCCACTTGCTCAGTTCTGAGAGATAAGTGTGTGTGAAAGCCGTCCTTCACCTAGCTTGTTGGGAACACAAAGTTTCTTTTCAGTTGCAAACTCCATTCCATACATATATATGGGGTGGTACAAGCTCCAACTCAGTTTTAAAGTGAAAACTGCAGGAACTTCAAACCGGCACTAGGAAACAGACTGAGAAAGCAGAGAAAAACAGTCTCCTGCAACCCGTTCCCTTGGTGCTAGATGATGAACGTCTCGCCACTTGCTCAGTTCCGAGAGATTAGTGTGTGTGAAAGCCTTCCTTCACCTAGCTTGTTGGGAACACAAAGATTCTTTTCAGTTGCCAACTCCGAACCATACATATATATGGGGAGGTACAAGCTCCAACTCCGTTTTACAGTGAAAACTGCAGGAAATTCATACCGGCACTAGGAAACAGACTGAGAAGCAGAGAAAAAGTGTCCCCTGCAACCGTTTCCCTTGGTGCTAGATGAATGAACGTCTCTCCACTTGCTAAGTTCTGAGAGATGTTTGTGTGTGAAAGCCGTCCTTCACAAAGCTTGTTGGGAACACAAAGTTTCTTTTAAGTTGCAAACTCCATTCCATACATATATATGGGGTGTTACTAGCTCCAACTCGGTTTTACAGTGAAAACTGCAGGAACTTCAAACCGACACTAGGAAACAGACTGAGAAAGCAGAGAAAAAGTGTCTCCTGCAACCCGTTCCCTTGGTGCTAGATGAACGAACGTCTCTCCACTTGCTCAGTTCTGAGAGATAAGTGTGTGTGAAAGCCGTCCTTCACCTAGCTTGTTGGGAACACAAAGTTTCTTTTCAGTTGCAAACTCCATTCCATACATATATATGGGGAGGTACTAGATCAAACACGGTTTTACAATGAAAACTGCAGGAACTTCAAACCGGCACTAGGAAACAGACTGAGAAAGCGGAGAAAAAGTGTCTCCTGCAACCCGTTCCCTTGGTGCTAGATGAACGAACGTCTCTCCACTTGCTAAGTTCTGAGAGATAAGTGTGTATGAAAGCCGTCCTTCACATAGCTTGTTGGGAACACAAAGTTTCTTTTCAGTTGCAAACTCCATTCCATACATATATATGGGGAGGTAGAAGCTATAACTCGGTTTTACAGTGAAAACTGCAGGAACTTCAAACCGGCACTAGGAAACAGACTGAGAAAGCAGAGAAAAAGTGTCTCCTGCAACCCGTTCCCTTGGTGCTAGATGAACGAACGTCTCTCCACTTGCTCAGTTCTGAGAGATAAGTGTGTGTGAAAGCCGTCCTTCACCTAGCTTGTTGGGAACACAAAGTTTCTTTTAAGTTGCAAACTCCATTCCATACATATATATGGGGAAGTACTAGCTCAAACTCGGTTTTACAGTGAAAACTGCAGGAACTTCAAACCGGCACTAGGAAACAGACTGAGAAAGCAGAGAAAAAGTGTCTCCTGCAACCCGTTCCCTTGGTGCTAGATGAACGAACGTCTCTCCACTTGCTCAGTTCTGAGAGATAAGTTTGTGTGAAAGCCGTCCTTCACCTAGCTTGTTGGGAACACAAAGTTTCTTTTCAGTTGCAAACTCCATTCCATACATATATATGGGGAGGTACTAGATCAAACTCGGTTTTACAGTGAAAACTGCAGGAACTTCAAACCGGCACTAGGAAACAGACTGAGAAAGCCGAGAAAAAGTGTCTCCTGCAACCCGTTCTCTTGGTGCTAGATGAACGAACGTCTCTCCACTTTCTCAGTTCTGAAGATAGGTGTGTGTGAAAGCCGTCCTTCACCTAGCTTGTTGGGAACACAAAGTTTCTTTTCAGTTGCAAACTCCATTCCATACATATATATGGGGAGGTACTAGCTCCAACTCGGTTTTACAGTGAAAACTGCAGGAACTTCAAACCGGCACTAGGAAACAGACTGAGAAAGCAGAGAAAAAGTGTCTCCTGCAACCCGTTTACTTGGTGCTAGATGAACGAAGGTCTCTCCACTTGCTCAGTTCTGAGAGATAGGTGTGTGTGAAAGCCGTACTTCAACTAGCTTGTAGGGAACACAAAGTTTCTTTTCAGTTGCAAACTCCATTCCATACATATATATGGGTAGGTAGAAGCTCCAACTCGGTTTTGCAGAGAAAACTGCAGGAACTTCAACCCGGCACTTGGAAACAGACTGGGAAAGCAGAGAAATAGTGTTACCTGCAACCCGTTCCCTTGGTGCTAGATGAACGAACGTCTCTCAACTTGCTCAGTTCTGAGAGATAAGTGTGTGTGAAAGCCGTCCTTCACCTAGCTTGTTGGGAACACAAAGTTTCTTTTCAGTTGTAAACTCCATTCCATACATATATATGGGGTGGTACAAACTCCAACTCATTTTTAAAGTGAAAACTGCAGGAACTTCAAACCGGCACTAGGAAACAGACTGTGAAAGCAGAGAAAAACAGTCTCCTGCAACCCGTTCTCTTGGTTCTAGATGAACGAACGTCTCTCCACTTGCTCAATTCTGAGAGAAAAGTGTGTGTGAAAGCCGTCCTTCACCTAGCTGTTGGGAACACAAAGTTTCTTTTCAGTTGCAAACTCCATTCCATACATATATATGGGGAGGTAGAAGCTCCAACTAGGTTTTACAGTGAAAACAGCAGGAACTTCAAACCGGCACTAGGAAACAGACTGAGAAACCAGAGAAAAAGTGTCTCCAGCAACCCGTTCCCTTGGTGCTAGATAAACGAACGACTCTAAACTTGCTCAGTTCTGAGAGATAAATGTGTGTGAAAGCCGTCCTTCACCTAGCTTGTTGGGAACACAAAGTTTCTTTTAAGTTGCAAACTCCATTCCATACTTATATATGGGGAGGTACTAGCTCCAACTCGGTTTGACAGTGAAAACTGCAGGAAGTTCAAACAGACACTAGGAAACAGACTGAGAAAGCAGAGAAAAAGTGTCTCCTGCAAACCGTTCCCTTGGTGCTAGATGAACGAACGTCTCTCCACTTGCTCAGTTCTGAGAGATGATTGTGTGTGAAAGCCGTACTTCACAAAGCTTGTTGGGAACACAAAGTTTCTTTTAAGTTGCAAACTCCATTCCATACATATATATGGGGTGTTACTAGCTCCAACTCGGTTTTACAGTGAAAACTGCAGGAACTTCAAACCGGCACTAGGAAACAGACTGAGAAAGCAGAGAAAAAGTATCTCCTGCAACCCGTTCCCTTGGTGCTAGATGAACGAACGTCTCGCCACTTGCTCAGTTCTGAGAGATAAGTGTGTGTGAAAGCCGTACTTCACCTAGCTTGTTGGGAACACAAAGTTTCTTTTCAGTTGCAAACTCCATTCCATACATATATATGGTGAGGTACTAGCTCCAACTCGGTTTTACAGTGAAAACTGCAGGAACTTCAAACCGGCACTAGGAAACAGACTGAGATAGCAGAGAAAAAGTGTCTCCTGCAACCCGGTCCCTTGGTGCTAAATGAACGAACGTCTCTCCACTTGCTCAGTTCTGAGAGATAAGTGTGTGTGAAAGCCGTCCTTCACCTAGCTTGTTGGGAACACAAAGTTTCTTTTCAGTTGCAAACTCCATTCCATACATATATATGGGGAGGTACTAGATCAAACTCGGTTTTACAGTGAAAACTGCAGGAACTTCAAACCGGCCCTAGGAAACAGACTGAGAAAGCAGAGAAAAAGAGTCTCCTGCAACCCGTTCTCTTGGTTCTAGATGAACGAACGTCTCTCCACTTGCTCAGTTCTGAGAGAAAAATGTGTATGAAAGCCGTCCTTTAACTAGCTTGTTGGGAAAACAAAGTTTCTTTTCAGTTGCAAACTCCATTCCATACATATATATGGGGAGGTAGAAGCTCCAACTCGGTTTTACAGTGAAAACTGCAGGAACTTCAAACCGGCACTAGGAAACAGACTGAGAAAGCAGAGAAAAAGTATCTCCTGCAACCCGTTCCCTTGGTGCTAGATGAACGAACGTCTCGCCACTTGCTCAGTTCCGAGAGATTAGTGTGTGTGAAAGCCTTCCTTCACCTATCTTGTTGGAACACAAAGTTTCTTTTCAGTTGCAAACTCCATTCCATACATATATATGGGGAGGTACTATCTCCAACTCGGTTTTACAGTGAAAACTGCAGGAACTTCAAACCGACACTAGGAAACAGACTGAGAAAGCAGAGAAATAGTGTCTCCTGCAACCCGTTCCCTTGGTGCTAGATGAACGAACGTCTCTCCACTTGCTCAGTTCTGAGAGATAAGTGTGTGTGAAAGCCGTCCTTCACCTAGCTTGTTGGGAACACAAAGTTTCTTTTCAGTTGCAAACTCCATTCCATACATATATATGGGGAGGTACTAGATCAAACTCGGTTTTACAGTGAAAACTGCAGGAACTTCAAACCGGCACTAGGAAACAGACTGAGAAAGCGGAGAAATAGTGTCTCCTGCAACCCGTTCCCTTGGTGCTAGATGAACGAACGTCTCTCCACTTGCTCAGTTCTGAAGATAGGTGTGTGTGAAAGCCGTCCTTCACCTAGCTTGTTGGGAACACAAAGTTTCTTTTCAGTTGCAAACTCCATTCCATACATATATATGGGGAGGTAGAAGCTCCAACTCGGTTTTACAGTGAAAACTGCAGGAACTTCAAACCGGCACTAGGAAACAGGCTGAGAAAGCGGAGAAAAAGTGTCTCTTGCAACCCGTTCCCTTGATGCTAGATGAACGAACGTCTCTCCACTTGCTAAGTTCTGAGAGATAATTGTGTGTGAAAGCCGTCCTTCACCTAGCTTGTTGGGAACACAAAGTTTCTCTTCAGTTGAAAACTCCATTCCATACATATATATGGGGAGGTAGAAGCTCCAACTCGGTTTTACAGTGAAAACTGCAGGAACTTCAAACCGGCACTAGGAAACAGACTGAGAAAGCAGAGAAAAAGTGTCTCCTGCAACCCGTTCCCTTGGTGCTAGATGAACGAACGTCTCTCCACTTGCTCAGTTCTGAGAGATAAGTGTGTGTGAAAGCAGTCCTTCACCTAGCTTGTTGGGAACACAAAGTTTCTTTTAAGTTGCAAACTCCATTCCATACATATATATGGGGAGGTACTAGATCAAACTCGGTTTTACAGTGAAAACTGCAGGAACTTCAAACCGGCACTAGGAAACAGACTGAGAAAGCCGAGAAAAAGTGTCTCCTGCAACCCGTTCCCTTGGTGCTGGATGAACGAACGTCTCTCCACTTGCTCAGTTCTGATGATAGGTGTGTGTGAAAGCCGTCCTTCACCTAGCTTGTTGGGAACACAAAGTTTCTTTTCAGTTGAAAACTCCATTCCATACATATATATGGGGTGTTACTAGCTCCAACTCGGTTTTACAGTGAAAACTGCAGGAACTTCAAACCGGCACTAGGAAACAGACTGAGAAAGCAGAGAAAAATGTCTCCTGCAACCCGTTCCCTTGGTGCTAGATGAACGAACGTCTCTCCACTTGCTCAGTTCTGAGAGAAAAATGTGTATGAAAGCCGTCCGTCAACAAGCTTGTTGGGAAAACAAAGTTTCTTTTCAGTTGCAAACTCCATTCCATACATATATATGGGGAGGTAGAAGCTCCAACTCGGTTTTACAGTGAAAACTGCAGGAACATCAAACCGGCACTAGGAAACAGACTGAGAAAGCAGAGAAAAAGTATCTCCTGCAACCCGTTCCCTTGGTGCTAGATGAACGAACGTCTCGCCACTTGCTCAGTTCCGAGAGATTAGTGTGTGTGAAAGCCTTCCTTCACCTAGCTTGTTGGAACACAAAGTTACTTTTCAGTTGCAAACTCCATTCCATACATATATATGGGGAGGTACTAGCTCCAACTCGGTTTTACAGTGAAAACTGCAGGAACTTCAAACCGACACTAGGAAACAGACTTAGAAAGCGGAGAAAAAGTGTCTCCTGCAAACCGTTCCCTTGGTGCTAGATGAACGAACGTCTCTCCACTTGCTCAGTTCTGAGAGATAAGTGTGTGTGAAAGCCGTCCTTCACCTAGCTTGTTGGGAACACAAAGTTTCTTTTCAGTTGCAAACTCCATTACATACATATATATGGGGAGGTACTAGATCAAACTCGGTTTTACAGTGAAAACTGCAGGAACTTCAAACCGGCACTAGGAAACAGACTGAGAAAGCGGAGAAAAAGTGTCCCTGCAACCCGTTCCCTTGGTACTAGATGAACGAACGTCTCTCCACTTGCTCAGTTCTGAAGATAGGTGTGTGTGAAAGCCGTCCTTCAACTAGCTTGTTGGGAACACAAAGTTTCTTTTCAGTTGCAAACTCCATTCCATACATATATATGGGGATGTAGAAGCTCCAACTCGGTTTTACAGTGAAAACTGCAGGAACTTCTAACCGGCACTAGGAAACAGACTTAGAAAGCGGAGAAAAAGTGTCTCCTGCAACCCGTTCCCTTGGTGCTAGATGAACGAACGTCTCTCCACTTGCTAAGTTCTGAGAGATAAGTGTGTGTGAAAGCCGTCCTTCACCTAGCTTGTTGGGAACACAAAGTTTCTTTTCAGTTGAAAACTCCATTCCATACATATATATGGGGAGGTAGAAGCTCCAACTCGGTTTTACAGTGAAAACTGCAGGAACTTCAAACCGGCACTAGGAAACAGACTGAGAAAGCAGAGAAAAAGTGTCTCCTGCAACCCGTTCCCTTGGTGCTAGATGAACGAACGTCTCTCCACTTGCTCAGTTCTGAAGATAGGTGTGTGTGAAAGCCGCCTTCACCTAGCTTGTTGGGAACACAAAGTTTCTTTTCAGTTGCAAACTCCATTCCATACATATATATGGGGAAGTACTAGCTCCACCTCGGTTTTACAGTGAAAACTGCAGGAACTTCAAACCGGCACTAGGAAACAGACTGAGAAAGCAGAGAAAAAGTGTCTCCTGCAACCCGTTCCCTTGGTGCTAGATGAACGAACGTCTCTCCACTTGCTCAGTTCTGAGAGATAAGTGTGTGTGAAAGCCGTCCTTCACCTAGCTTGTTGGGAAAACAAAGTTTCTTTTCAGTTGCAAACTCAATTCCATACATATATATGGGGAGGTACTAGATCAAACTCGGTTTTACAGTGAAAACTGCAGGAACTTCAAACCGGCACTAGGAAACAGACTGAGAAAGCCGAGAAAAAGTGTCTCCTGCAAACCGTTCCCTTGGTGCTAGATGAACGAACGTCTCGCCACTTGCTCAGTTCCGAGAGATTAGTGTGTGTGAAAGCCTTCCTTCACCTAGCTTGTTGGAACACAAAGTTTCTTTTCAGTTGCAAACTCCATTCCATACATATATATGGGGAGGTACTAGCTCCAACTCGGTTTTACAGTGAAAACTGCAGGAACTTCAAACCGACACTAGGAAACAGAATGAGAAAGCAGAGAAAAAGTGTCTCCTGCAACCCGTTCCCTTGGTGCTAGATGAACGAACGTCTCTCCACTTGCTCAGTTCTGAGAGATAAGTGTGTGTGAAAGCCGTCCTTCACCTAGCTTGTTGGGAACACAAAGTTTCTTTTCAGTTGCAAACTCCATTCCATACATATATATGGGGAGGTACTAGATCAAACTCGGTTTTACAGTGAAAACTGCAGGAACTTCAAACCGGCACTAGGAAACAGACTGAGAATTCAGAGAAAAAGAGTCTCCTGCAAACCGTTCTCTTGGTTCTAGATGAACGAACGTCTCTCCACTTGCTCAGTTCTGAAGATAGGTGTGTGTGAAAGCCGTCCTTCACCTAGCTTGTTGGGAACACAAAGTTTCTTTTCAGTTGCAAACTCCATTCCATACATATATATGGGGAGGTAATAGATCAAACTCGGTTTTACAGTGAAAACTGCAGGAACTTCAAACCGGCACTAGGAAACAGACTGAGAAAGCGGAGAAAAAGTGTCCCTGCAACCCGTTCCCTTGGTGCTAGATGAACGAACGTCTCTCCACTTGCTCAGTTCTGAAGATAGGTGTGTGTGAAAGCCGTCCTTCACCTAGCTTGTTGGGAACACAAAGTTTCTTTTCAGTTGCAAACTCCATTCCATACATATATATGGGGAGGTAGAAGCTCCAACTCGGTTTTACAGTGAAAACTGCAGGAACTTCTAACCGGCACTAGGAAACAGACTTAGAAAGCGGAGAAAAATTGTCTCCTGCAACCCGTTCCCTTGGTGCTAGATGAACGAACGTCTCTCCACTTGCTAAGTTCTGAGAGATAAGTGTGTGTGAAAGCCGTCCTTCACCTAGCTTGTTGGGAACACAAAGTTTCTTTTCAGTTGAAAATTCCATTCCATACATATATATGGGGAGGTAGAAGCTCCAACTCGGTTTTACAGTGAAAACTGCAGGAACTTCAAACCGGCACTAGGAAACAGACTGAGAAAGCAGAGAAAAAGTGCCTCCTGCAACCCGTTCCCTTGGTGCTAGATGAACGAACGTCTCTCCACTTGCTCAGTTCTGAGAGATATGTGTCTGTGAAAGCCGTCCTTCACCTAGCTTGTTGGGAACACAAAGTTTCTTTTAAGTTGCAAACTCCATTCCATACATATATATGGGGAGGTACTAAATCAAACTCGGTTTTACAGTGAAAACTGCAGGAACTTCAAACCGGCACTAGGAAACAGACTGAGAAAGCAGAGAAAAAGTGTCTCCTGCAACCCGTTCCCTTGGTGCTAGATGAACGAACGTCTCTCCACTTGCTCAGTTCTGAAGATAGGTGTGTGTGAAAGCCGTCCTTCACCTAGCTTGTTGGGAACACAAAGTTTCTTTTCAGTTGCAAACTCCATTCCATACATATATATGGGGAAGTACTAGCTCCAACTCGGTTTTACAGTGAAAACTGCAGGAACTTCAAACCGGCACTAGGAAACAGACTGAGAAAGCAGAGAAAAAGTGTCTCCTGCAACCCGTTCCCTTGGTGCTAGATGAACGAACGTCTCTCCACTTGCTCAGTTCTGAGAGATAAGTGTGTGTGAAAGCCGTCCTTCACCTAGCTTGTTGGGAACACAAAGTTTCTTTTCAGTTGCAAACTCAATTCCATACATATATATGGGGAGGTACTAGATCAAACTCGGTTTTACAGTGAAAACTGCAGGAACTTCAAACCGGCACTAGGAAACAGACTGAGAAAGCCGAGAAAAAGTGTCTCCTGCAAACCGTTCCCTTGGTGCTAGATGAACGAACGTCTCGCCACTTGCTCAGTTCCGAGAGATTAGTGTGTGTGAAAGCCTTCCTTCACCTAGCTTGTTGGAACACAAAGTTTCTTTTCAGTTGCAAACTCCATTCCATACATATATATGGGGAGGTACTAGTTCCAACTCGGTTTTACAGTGAAAACTGCAGGAACTTCAAACCAACACTAGGAAACAGACTGAGAATGCAGAGAAAAAGTGTCTCCTGCAACCCGTTCCCTTGGTGCTAGATGAACGAACGTCTCTCCACTTGCTCAGTTCTGAGAGATAAGTGAGTGTGAAAGCCGTCCTTCACCTAGCTTGTTGGGAACACAAAGTTTCTTTTCAGTTGCAGACTCCATTCCATACATATATATGGGGAGGTACTAGATCAAACTCGGTTTTACAGTGAAAACAGCAGGAACTTCAAACCGGCACTAGGAAACAGACTGAGAAAGGGGAGAAAAAGTGTCTCCTGCAACCCGTTCCCTTGGTGCTAGATGAACGAACGTCTCTCCACTTGCTCAGTTCTGAAGATAGGTGTGTGTGAAAGCCGTCCTTCACCTAGCTTGTTGGGAACACAAAGTTTCTTTTCAGTTGCAAACTCCATTCCATACATATATATGGGGAGGTAGAAGCTCCAACTCGGTTTTACAGTAAAAACTGCAGGAACTTCAAACCGGCACTAGGAAACAGACTGAGAAAGCGGAGAAAAAGTGTCCCCTCAACCCGTTCCCTTGGTGCTAGATGAACGAACGTCTCTCCACTTGATAAGTTCTGAGAGATAAGTGTGTGTGAAAGCCGTCCTTCACCTAGCTTGTTGGGAACACAAAGTTTCTTTTCAGTTGAAAATTCCATTCCATACATATATATGGGGTGGTAGAAGCTCCAACTCGGTTTTACAGTGAAAACTGCAGGAACTTCAAACCGGCACTAGGAAACAGACTGAGAAAGCAGAGAAAAAGTGCCTCCTGCAACCCGTTCCCTTGGTGCTAGATGAACGAACGTCTCTCCACTTGCTCAGTTCTGAGAGATAAGTGTCTGTGAAAGCCGTCCTTCACCTAGCTTGTTGGGAACACAAAGTTTCTTTTAAGTTGCAAACTCCATTCCATACATATATATGGGGAGGTACTAAATCAAACTCGGTTTTACAGTGAAAACTGCAGGAACTTCAAACCGGCACTAGGAAACAGACTGAGAAAGCAGAGAAAAAGTGTCTCCTGCAACCCGTTCCCTTGGTGCTAGATGAACGAACGTCTCTCCACTTGCTCAGTTCTGAAGATAGGTGTGTGTGAAAGCCGTCCTTCACCTAGCTTGTTGGGAACACAAAGTTTCTTTTCAGTTGCAAACTCCATTCCATACATATATATGGGGAAGTACTAGCTCCAACTCGGTTTTACAGTGAAAACTGCAGGAACTTCAAACCGGCACTAGGAAACAGACTGAGAAAGCAGAGAAAAAGTGTCTCCTGCAACCCGTTCCCTTGGTGCTAGATGAACGAACGTCTCTCCACTTGCTCAGTTCTGAGAGATAAGTGTGTGTGAAAGCCGTCCTTCACCTAGCTTGTTGGGAACACAAAGTTTCTTTTCAGTTGCAAACTCAATTCCATACATATATATGGGGAGGTACTAGATCAAACTCGGTTTTACAGTGAAAACTGCAGGAACTTCAAACCGGCACTAGGAAACAGACTGAGAAAGCCGAGAAAAAGTGTCTCCTGCAAACCGTTCCCTTGGTGCTAGATGAACGAACGTCTCGCCACTTGCTCAGTTCCGAGAGATTAGTGTGTGTGAAAGCCTTCCTTCAACTAGCTTGTTGGAACACAAAGTTTCTTTTCAGTTGCAAACTCCATTCCATACATATATATGGGGAGGTACTAGCTCCAACTCGGTTTTACAGTGAAAACTGCAGGAACTTCAAACCAACACTAGGAAACAGACTGAGAATGCAGAGAAAAAGTGTCTCCTGCAACCCGTTCCCTTGGTGCTAGATGAACGAACGTCTCTCCACTTGCTCAGTTCTGAGAGATAAGTGAGTGTGAAAGCCGTCCTTCACCTAGCTTGTTGGGAACACAAAGTTTCTTTTCAGTTGCAGACTCCATTCCATACATATATATGGGGAGGTACTAGATCAAACTCGGTTTTACAGTGAAAACAGCAGGAACTTCAAACCGGCACTAGGAAACAGACTGAGAAAGCGGAGAAAAAGTGTCTCCTGCAACCCGTTCCCTTGGTGCTAGATGAACGAACGTCTCTCCACTTGCTCAGTTCTGAAGATAGGTGTGTGTGAAAGCCGTCCTTCACCTAGCTTGTTGGGAACACAAAGTTTCTTTTCAGTTGCAAACTCCATTCCATACATATTTAAAGGGGAGGTAGAAGCTCCAACTCGGTTTTACAGTAAAAACTGCAGGAACTTCAAACCGGCACTAGGAAACAGACTGAGAAAGCGGAGAAAAAGTGTCCCCTCAACCCGTTCCCTTGGTGCTAGATGAACGAACGTCTCTCCACTTGCTAAGTTCTGAGAGATAAGTGTGTGTGAAAGCCGTCCTTCACCTAGCTTGTTGGGAACACAAAGTTTCTTTTCAGTTGCAAACTCCATTCCTTACATATATATGGGGAGGTAGAAGCTCCAACTCGGTTTTACAGAGAAAACTGCAGGAACTTCAAACCGGCACTAGGAAACAGACTGAGAAAGCAGAGAAAAAGTGACTCCTGCAACCCGTTCCCTTGGTGCTAGATGAACGAACGTCTCTCCAATTGCTCAGTTCTGAGAGATAAGTGTGTGTGAAAGCCGTCCTTCACCTAGCTTGTTGGGAACACAAAGTTTCTTTTAAGTTGCAAACTCCATTCCATACATATATATGGGGAGGTACTAGATCAAACTCGGTTTTACAGTGAAAACTGCAGGAACTTCAAACCGGCACTAGGAAACAGACAGAGAAGGCCGAGAAAAAGTGTCTCCTGCAACCCGTTCCCTTGGTGCTAGATGAACGAACGTCTCTCCACTTGCTCAGTTCTGAAGATAGGTGTGTGTGAAAGCCGTCCTTCACCTAGCTTGTTGGGAACACAAAGTTTCTTTTCAGTTGCAAACTCCATTCCATACATATATATGGGGAAGTACTAGCTCCAACTCGATTTTACAGTGAAAACTGCAGGAACTTCAAACCGGCACTAGGAAACAGACTGAGAAAGCAGAGAAAAAGTGTCTCCTGCAACCCGTTCCCTTGGTGCTAGATGAACGAACGTCTCTCCACTTGCTCAGTTCTGAGAGATAAGTGTGTGTGAAAGCCGTCCTTCACCTAGCTTGTTGGGAACACAAAGTTTCTTTTCAGCTGCAAACTCAATTCCATACATATATATGGGGAGGTACTAGATCAAACTCGGTTTTACAGTGAAAACTGCAGGAACTTCAAACCGGCACTAGGAAACAGACTGAGAAAGCCGAGAAAAAGTGTCTCCTGCAACCCGTTCCCTTGGTGCTAGATGAACGAACGTCTCTCCACTTGCTCAGTTCTGAAGATAGGTGTGTGTGAAAGCCGTCCTTCACCTAGCTTGTTGGGAACACAAAGTTTCTTTTCAGTTGCAAACTCCATTCCACACATATATATGGGGAGGTAGAAGCTCCAACACGGTTTTACAGTGAAAACTGCTGGAACTTCTAACCGGCACTAGGAAACAGACTGAGAAAGCGGAGAAAAAGTGTCTCCTGCAACCCGTTCCATTGGTGCTAGATGAACGAACGTCTCTCCACTTGCTAAGTTCTGAGAGATAAGTGTGTGTGAAAGCCGTCCTTCAACTAGCTTGTTGGGAACACAAAGTTTCTTTTCAGTTGCAAACTCCATTCCATACATATATATGGGGAGGTAGAAGCTCCAACTCGGTTTTACAGTGAAAACTGCAGGAACTTCAAACCGGCACTAGGAAACAGACTGAGAAAGCAGAGAAAAAGTGTCTCCTGCAACCCGTTCCCTTGGTGCTAGATGAACGAACGTCTCTCCACTTGCTCAGTTCTGAAGATAGGTGTGTGTGTAAGCCGTCCTTCACCTAGCTTGTTGGGAACACAAAGTTTCTTTTCAGTTGCAAACTCCATTCCATACATATATATGGGGAGGTACTAGCTCAAACTCGGTTTTACAGTGAAAACTGCAGGAACTTCAAACCGGCACTAGGAAACAGACTGAGAAAGCCGAGAAAAAGTGTCTCCTGCAACCCGGTCCCTTGGTGCTACATGAACGAACGTCTCTCCACTTGCTCAGTTCTGAGAGATAAGTGTGTGTAAAAGCCGTCCTTCACCTAGCTTGTTGGGAACACAAAGTTTCTTTTCAGTTGCAAACTCCATTCCATACATATATATGGGGAGGTACTAGATCAAACTCGGTTTTACAGTGAAAACTGCAGGAACTTCAAACCGGCACTAGGAAACAGACTGAGAAAGCAGAGAAAAAGTGTCTCCTGCAACCCGTTCCCTTGGTGCTAGATGAACGAACGTCTCTCCACTTGCTCAGTTCTGAAGAGAGGTGTGTGTGAAAGCCGTCCTTCACCTTTCTTGTTGGGAACACAAAGTTTCTTTTCAGTTGCAAACTCCATTCCATACATATATATGGGGAGGTACAAGCTCCAACTCAGTTTTACAGTGAAAACTGCAGGAACTTCAAACCGGCACTAGGAAACAGACTGAGAAAGCAGAGAAAAACAGTCTCCTGCAACCCGTTCTCTTGGTTCTAGATGAACGAAGGTCTCTCCACTTGCTCAATTCTGAGAGAAAAGTGTGTGTGAAAGCCGTCCTTCACCTAGCTTGTTGGGAACACAAAGTTTCTTTTCAGATGCAAACTCCATTCCATACATATATATGGGGAGTTACTAGCTCCAACTCGGTTTTACAGTGAAAACTGCAGGAACTTAAAACCGGCACAAGGAAACAGACTGAGAAACCAGAGAAAAAGTGTCTCCAGCAACTCGTTCCCTTGGTGCTAGATAAACGAACGACTCTCAACTTGCTCAATTCTGAGAGATAAGTGTGTGTGAAAGCCGTCCTTCACCTAGCTTGTTGGGAACACAAAGTTTCTTTTAAGTTGCAAACTCCATTCCATACTTATATATGGGGAGGTACTAGCTCCAACTCGGTTTGACAGTGAAAACTGCAGGAACTTCAAACCGGCACTAGGAAACAGACTGAGAAAGCAGAGAAAAAGTGTCTCCTGCAAACCGTTCCCTTGAGCTAGATGAACGAACGTCTCTCCACTTGCTCAGTTCTGAAGAGAGGTGTGTGTGAAAGCCGTCCTTTACCTAGCTTGTTGGGAACACAAAGTTTCTTTTCAGTTGCAAACTCCATTCCATACATATATATGGGGAGGTACTAGCTCCAACTCGGTTTTACAGTGAAAACTGCAGGAACTTCAAACCGGCACTAGGAAACAGACTGAGAAAGCAGAGGAAAAGTGTCTCCTGCAACCCGTTCCCTTGGTGCTAGATGAACGAACGTCTCTCCACTTGCTCAGTTCTGAGAGATAGGTGTGTGTGAAAGCCGTCCTTCAACTAGCTTGTAGGGAACACAAAGTTTCTTTTCAGTTGCAAACTCCATTCCATACATATATATGGGTAGGTAGAAGCTCCAACTCAGTTTTGTAGAGAAAACTGCAGGAACTTCAACCCGGCACTTGGAAACAGACTGGGAAAGCAGAGAAAAAGTGTCTCCTGCAACCCGTTCCCTTGGTGCTAGATGAACGAACGTCTCTCCACTTGCTCAGTTCTGAGAGAAAATTGTGTGTGAAAGCCGTCCTTCACCTAGCTTGTTAGGAACACAAAGTTTCTTTTCAGTTGCAAACTCCATTCCATACATATATATGGGTAGGTACTAGCTCCAACTCGGTTTTACAGTGAAAACTGCAGGAACTTCAAACCGGCACTAGGAAACAGACTGAGAAAGCAGAGAAAAAGTGTCTCCTGCAACCCGTTCCCTTGGTGCTAGATGAACGAACGGCTCTCCACTAGCTCAGTTCTGAGAGTTAGGTGTGTGTGAAAGCCGTCCTTCAACTAGCTTGTAGGGAACACAAACTTTCTTTTCAGTTGCAAATTCCATTCCATACTTATATATGGGTAGGTAGAAGCTCCAACTCAGTTTTGCAGAGAAAACTGCAGGAACTTCAACCCGGCACTTGGAAACAGACTGGGAAAGCAGAGAAACAGTGTTTCCTGCAACACGTTCACTTGGTGCTAGATGAACGAACGTCTCTCCACTTGCTCAGTTCTGAGAGATAATTGTGTGTGAAAGCCGTCCTTCACCTAGCTTGTTGGGAACACAAAGTTTCTTTTCAGTTGCAAACTCCATTCCATACATATATATGGGGAGGTACTAGCTCCAACTCGGTTTTACAGTGAAAACTGCAGGAACTTCAAACCGGCACTAGGAAACAGACTGAGAAAGCAGAGAAAAAGTGTCTCCTGCAAACCGTTCCCTTGAGCTAGATGAACGAACGTCTCTCCACTTGCTCAGTTCTGAAGAGAGGTGTGTGTGAAAGCCGTCCTTTACCTAGCTTGTTGGGAACACAAAGTTTCTTTTCAGTTGCAAACTCCATTCCATACATATATATGGGGAGGTACTAGCTCCAAATCGGTTTTACAGTGAAAACTGCAGGAACTTCAAACCGGCACTAGGAAACAGACTGAGAAAGCAGAGGAAAAGTGTCTCCTGCAACCCGTTCCCTTGGTGCTAGATGAACGAACGTCTCTCCACTTGCTCAGTTCTGAGAGATTGGTGTGTGTGAAAGCCGTCCTTCAACTAGCTTGTAGGGAACACAAAGTTTCTTTTCAGTTGCAAACTCCATTCCATACATATATATGGGTAGGTAGAAGCTCCAACTCAGTTTTGTAGAGAAAACTGCAGGAACTTCAACCCGGCACTTGGAAACAGACTGGGAAAGCAGAGAAAAAGTGTCTCCTGCAACCCGTTCCCTTGGTGCTAGATGAACGAACGTCTCTCCACTTGCTCAGTTCTGAGAGAAAATTGTGTGTGAAAGCCGTCCTTCACCTAGCTTGTTGGGAACACAAAGTTTCTTTTCAGTTGCAAACTCCATTCCATACATATATATGGGTAGGTACTAGCTCCAACTCGGTTTTACAGTGAAAACTGCAGGAACTTCAAACCGGCACTAGGAAACAGACTGAGAAAGCAGAGAAAAAGTGTCTCCTGCAACCCGTTCCCTTGGTGCTAGATGAACGAACGGCTCTCCACTAGCTCAGTTCTGAGAGTTAGGTGTGTGTGAAAGCCGTCCTTCAACTAGCTTGTAGGGAACACAAAGTTTCTTTTCAGTTGCAAATTCCATTCCATACTTATATATGGGTAGGTAGAAGCTCCAACTCAGTTTTGCAGAGAAAACTGCAGGAACTTCAACCCGGCACTTGGAAACAGACTGGGAAAGCAGAGAAACAGTGTTTCCTGCAACACGTTCACTTGGTGCTAGATGAACGAACGTCTCTCCACTTGCTCAGTTCTGAGAGATAATTGTGTGTGAAAGCCGTCCTTCACCTAGCTTGTTGGGAACACAAAGTTTCTTTTCAGTTGCAAACTCCATTCCATACATATATATGGGGAGGTACTAGCTCCAACTCGGTTTTACAGTGAAAACTGCAGGAACTTCAAACCGGCACTAGGAAACAGACTGAGAAAGCAGAGAAAAAGTGTCTCCTGCAACCCGTTCCCTTGGTGCTAGATGAACGAACGTCTCTCCACTTGCTCAGTTCTGAGAGATAAGTGTGTGTGTGAAAGCCGTCCTTCACCTAGCTTGTTGGGAACACAAAGTTTCTTTTCAGTTGCAAACTCCATTCCATACATATATATGGGGAGGTACAAGCTCCAACTCAGTTTTACAGTGAAAACTGCAGGAACTTCAAACCGGCACTAGGAAACAGACTGAGAAAGCAGAGAAAAACAGTCTCCTGCAACCCGTTCTCTTGGTTCTAGATGAACGAAGGTCTCTCCACTTGCTCAATTCTGAGAGAAAAGTGTGTGTGAAAGCCGTCCTTCACCTAGCTTGTTGGGAACACAAAGATTCTTTTCAGTTGCAAACTCCATTCCATACATATATATGGGGAGTTACTAGCTCCAACTCGGTTTTACAGTGAAAACTGCAGGAACTTAAAACCGGCACAAGGAAACAGACTGAGAAACCAGAGAAAAAGTGTCTCCAGCAACTCGTTCCCTTGGTGCTAGATAAACGAACGACTCTCAACTTGCTCAATTCTGAGAGATAGGTGTGTGTGAAAGCCGTCCTTCACCTAGCTTGTTGGGAACACAAAGTTTCTTTTAAGTTGCAAACTCCATTCCATACTTATATATGGGGAGGTACTAGCTCCAACTCGGTTTGACAGTGAAAACTGCAGGAACTTCAAACCGGCACTAGGAAACAGACTGAGAAAGCAGAGAAAAAGTGTCTCCTGCAAACCGTTCCCTTGAGCTAGATGAACGAACGTCTCTCCACTTGCTCAGTTCTGAAGAGAGGTGTGTGTGAAAGCCGTCCTTTACCTAGCTTGTTGGGAACACAAAGTTTCTTTTCAGTTGCAAACTCCATTCCATACATATATATGGGGAGGTACTAGCTCCAACTCGGTTTTACAGTGAAAACTGCAGGAACTTCAAACCGGCACTAGGAAACAGACTGAGAAAGCAGAGGAAAAGTGTCTCCTGCAACCCGTTCCCTTGGTGCTAGATGAACGAACGTCTCTCCACTTGCTCAGTTCTGAGAGATAGGTGTGTGTGAAAGCCGTCCTTCAAATAGCTTGTAGGGAACACAAAGTTTCTTTTCAGTTGCAAACTCCATTCCATACATATATATGGGTAGGTAGAAGCTCCAACTCAGTTTTGTAGAGAAAACTGCAGGAACTTCAACCCGGCACTTGGAAACAGACTGGGAAAGCAGAGAAACAGTGTTTCCTGCAACCCGTTCCCTTGGTGCTAGATGAACGAACGTCTCTCCACTTGCTAAGTTCTGAGAGATAAGTGTGTGTGAAAGCCGTCCTTCAACTAGCTTGTTGGGAACACAAAGTTTCTTTTCAGTTGCAAACTCCATTCCATACATATATATGGGGAGGTAGAAGCTCCAACTCGGTTTTACAATGAAAACTGCAGGAACTTCAAACCGGCACTAGGAAACAGACTGAGAAAGCAGAGAAAAAGTGTCTCCTGCAACCCGTTCCCTTGGTGCTAGATGAACGAACGTCTCTCCACTTGCTCAGTTCTGAAGATAGGTGTGTGTGTAAGCCGTCCTTCACCTAGCTTGTTGGGAACACAAAGTTTCTTTTCAGTTGCAAACTCCATTCCATACATATATATGGGGAGGTACTAGCTCAAACTCGGTTTTACAGTGAAAACTGCAGGAACTTCAAACCGGCACTAGGAAACAGACTGAGAAAGCAGAGAAAAAGTGTCTCCTGCAACCCGTTCCCTTGGTGCTAGATGAACGAACGGCTCTCCACTAGCTCAGTTCTGAGAGTTAGGTGTGTGTGAAAGCCGTCCTTCAACTAGCTTGTAGGGAACACAAACTTTCTTTTCAGTTGCAAATTCCATTCCATACTTATATATGGGTAGGTAGAAGCTCCAACTCAGTTTTGCAGAGAAAACTGCAGGAACTTCAACCCGGCACTTGGAAACAGACTGGGAAAGCAGAGAAACAGTGTTTCCTGCAACACGTTCACTTGGTGCTAGATGAACGAACGTCTCTCCACTTGCTCAGTTCTGAGAGATAATTGTGTGTGAAAGCCGTCCTTCACCTAGCTTGTTGGGAACACAAAGTTTCTTTTCAGTTGCAAACTCCATTCCATACATATATATGGGGAGGTACTAGCTCCAACTCGGTTTTACAGTGAAAACTGCAGGAACTTCAAACCGGCACTAGGAAACAGACTGAGAAAGCAGAGAAAAAGTGTCTCCTGCAAACCGTTCCCTTGAGCTAGATGAACGAACGTCTCTCCACTTGCTCAGTTCTGAAGAGAGGTGTGTGTGAAAGCCGTCCTTTACCTAGCTTGTTGGGAACACAAAGTTTCTTTTCAGTTGCAAACTCCATTCCATACATATATATGGGGAGGTACTAGCTCCAAATCGGTTTTACAGTGAAAACTGCAGGAACTTCAAACCGGCACTAGGAAACAGACTGAGAAAGCAGAGGAAAAGTGTCTCCTGCAACCCGTTCCCTTGGTGCTAGATGAACGAACGTCTCTCCACTTGCTCAGTTCTGAGAGATTGGTGTGTGTGAAAGCCGTCCTTCAACTAGCTTGTAGGGAACACAACGTTTCTTTTCAGTTGCAAACTCCATTCCATACATATATATGGGTAGGTAGAAGCTCCAACTCAGTTTTGTAGAGAAAACTGCAGGAACTTCAACCCGGCACTTGGAAACAGACTGGGAAAGCAGAGAAAAAGTGTCTCCTGCAACCCGTTCCCTTGGTGCTAGATGAACGAACGTCTCTCCACTTGCTCAGTTCTGAGAGAAAATTGTGTGTGAAAGCCGTCCTTCACCTAGCTTGTTGGGAACACAAAGTTTCTTTTCAGTTGCAAACTCCATTCCATACATATATATGGGTAGGTACTAGCTCCAACTCGGTTTTACAGTGAAAACTGCAGGAACTTCAAACCGGCACTAGGAAACAGACTGAGAAAGCAGAGAAAAAGTGTCTCCTGCAACCCGTTCCCTTGGTGCTAGATGAACGAACGGCTCTCCACTAGCTCAGTTCTGAGAGTTAGGTGTGTGTGAAAGCCGTCCTTCAACTAGCTTGTAGGGAACACAAAGTTTCTTTTCAGTTGCAAATTCCATTCCATACTTATATATGGGTAGGTAGAAGCTCCAACTCAGTTTTGCAGAGAAAACTGCAGGAACTTCAACCCGGCACTTGGAAACAGACTGGGAAAGCAGAGAAACAGTGTTTCCTGCAACACGTTCACTTGGTGCTAGATGAACGAACGTCTCTCCACTTGCTCAGTTCTGAGAGATAATTGTGTGTGAAAGCCGTCCTTCACCTAGCTTGTTGTGAACACAAAGTTTCTTTTCAGTTGCAAACTCCATTCCATACATATATATGGGGAGGTACTAGCTCCAACTCGGTTTTACAGTGAAAACTGCAGGAACTTCAAACCGGCACTAGGAAACAGACTGAGAAAGCAGAGAAAAAGTGTCTCCTGCAACCCGTTCCCTTGGTGCTAGATGAACGAACGTCTCTCCACTTGCTCAGTTCTGAGAGATAAGTGTGTGTGTGAAAGCCGTCCTTCACCTAGCTTGTTGGGAACACAAAGTTTCTTTTCAGTTGCAAACTCCATTCCATACATATATATGGGGAGGTACAAGCTCCAACTCAGTTTTACAGTGAAAACTGCAGGAACTTCAAACCGGCACTAGGAAACAGACTGAGAAAGCAGAGAAAAACAGTCTCCTGCAACCCGTTCTCTTGGTTCTAGATGAACGAAGGTCTCTCCACTTGCTCAATTCTGAGAGAAAAGTGTGTGTGAAAGCCGTCCTTCACCTAGCTTGTTGGGAACACAAAGATTCTTTTCAGTTGCAAACTCCATTCCATACATATATATGGGGAGTTACTAGCTCCAACTCGGTTTTACAGTGAAAACTGCAGGAACTTAAAACCGGCACAAGGAAACAGACTGAGAAACCAGAGAAAAAGTGTCTCCAGCAACTCGTTCCCTTGGTGCTAGATAAACGAACGACTCTCAACTTGCTCAATTCTGAGAGATAGGTGTGTGTGAAAGCCGTCCTTCACCTAGCTTGTTGGGAACACAAAGTTTCTTTTAAGTTGCAAACTCCATTCCATACTTATATATGGGGAGGTACTAGCTCCAACTCGGTTTGACAGTGAAAACTGCAGGAACTTCAAACCGGCACTAGGAAACAGACTGAGAAAGCAGAGAAAAAGTGTCTCCTGCAAACCGTTCCCTTGAGCTAGATGAACGAACGTCTCTCCACTTGCTCAGTTCTGAAGAGAGGTGTGTGTGAAAGCCGTCCTTTACCTAGCTTGTTGGGAACACAAAGTTTCTTTTCAGTTGCAAACTCCATTCCATACATATATATGGGGAGGTACTAGCTCCAACTCGGTTTTACAGTGAAAACTGCAGGAACTTCAAACCGGCACTAGGAAACAGACTGAGAAAGCAGAGGAAAAGTGTCTCCTGCAACCCGTTCCCTTGGTGCTAGATGAACGAACGTCTCTCCACTTGCTCAGTTCTGAGAGATAGGTGTGTGTGAAAGCCGTCCTTCAAATAGCTTGTAGGGAACACAAAGTTTCTTTTCAGTTGCAAACTCCATTCCATACATATATATGGGTAGGTAGAAGCTCCAACTCAGTTTTGTAGAGAAAACTGCAGGAACTTCAACCCGGCACTTGGAAACAGACTGGGAAAGCAGAGAAACAGTGTTTCCTGCAACCCGTTCCCTTGGTGCTAGATGAACGAACGTCTCTCCACTTGCTAAGTTCTGAGAGATAAGTGTGTGTGAAAGCCGTCCTTCAACTAGCTTGTTGGGAACACAAAGTTTCTTTTCAGTTGCAAACTCCATTCCATACATATATATGGGGAGGTAGAAGCTCCAACTCGGTTTTACAATGAAAACTGCAGGAACTTCAAACCGGCACTAGGAAACAGACTGAGAAAGCAGAGAAAAAGTGTCTCCTGCAACCCGTTCCCTTGGTGCTAGATGAACGAACGTCTCTCCACTTGCTCAGTTCTGAAGATAGGTGTGTGTGTAAGCCGTCCTTCACCTAGCTTGTTGGGAACACAAAGTTTCTTTTCAGTTGCAAACTCCATTCCATACATATATATGGGGAGGTACTAGCTCAAACTCGGTTTTACAGTGAAAACTGCAGGAACTTCAAACCGGCACTAGGAAACAGACTGAGAAAGCCGAGAAAAAGTGTCTCCTGCAACCCGGTCCCTTGGTGCTACATGAACGAACGTCTCTCCACTTGCTCAGTTCTGAGAGATAAGTGTGTGTAAAAGCCGTCCTTCACCTAGCTTGTTGGGAACACAAAGTTTCTTTTCAGTTGCAAACTCCATTCCATACATATATATGGGGAGGTACTAGATCAAACTCGGTTTTACAGTGAAAACTGCAGGAACTTCAAACCGCCACTAGGAAACAGACTGAGAAAGCAGAGAAAAAGTGTCTCCTGCAACCCGTTCCCTTGGTGCTAGATGAACGAACGTCTCTCCACTTGCTCAGTTCTGAAGAGAGGTGTGTGTGAAAGCCGTCCTTCACCTTTCTTGTTGGGAACACAAAGTTTCTTTTCAGTTGCAAACTCCATTCCATACATATATATGGGGAGGTACAAGCTCCAACTCAGTTTTACAGTGAAAACTGCAGGAACTTCAAACCGGCACTAGGAAACAGACTGAGAAAGCAGAGAAAAACAGTCTCCTGCAACCCGTTCTCTTGGTTCTAGATGAACGAAGGTCTCTCCACTTGCTCAATTCTGAGAGAAAAGTGTGTGTGAAAGCCGTCCTTCACCTAGCTTGTTGGGAACACAAAGTTTCTTTTCAGTTGCAAACTCCATTCCATACATATATATGGGGAGTTACTAGCTCCAACTCGGTTTTACAGTGAAAACTGCAGGAACTTAAAACCGGCACAAGGAAACAGACTGAGAAACCAGAGAAAAAGTGTCTCCAGCAACTCGTTCCCTTGGTGCTAGATAAACGAACGACTCTCAACTTGCTCAATTCTGAGAGATAAGTGTGTGTGAAAGCCGTCCTTCACCTAGCTTGTTGGGAACACAAAGTTTCTTTTAAGTTGCAAACTCCATTCCATACTTATATATGGGGAGGTACTAGCTCCAACTCGGTTTGACAGTGAAAACTGCAGGAACTTCTAACCGGCACTAGGAAACAGACTGAGAAAGCAGAGAAAAAGTGTCTCCTGCAAACCGTTCCCTTGAGCTAGATGAACGAACGTCTCTCCACTTGCTCAGTTCTGAAGAGAGGTGTGTGTGAAAGCCGTCCTTTACCTAGCTTGTTGGGAACACAAAGTTTCTTTTCAGTTGCAAACTCCATTCCATACATATATATGGGGAGGTACTAGCTCCAACTCGGTTTTACAGTGAAAACTGCAGGAACTTCAAACCGGCACTAGGAAACAGACTGAGAAAGCAGAGGAAAAGTGTCTCCTGCAACCCGTTCCCTTGGTGCTAGATGAACGAACGTCTCTCCACTTGCTCAGTTCTGAGAGATAGGTGTGTGTGAAAGCCGTCCTTCAACTAGCTTGTAGGGAACACAAAGTTTCTTTTCAGTTGCAAACTCCATTCCATACATATATATGGGTAGGTAGAAGCTCCAACTCAGTTTTGTAGAGAAAACTGCAGGAACTTCAACCCGGCACTTGGAAACAGACTGGGAAAGCAGAGAAAAAGTGTCTCCTGCAACCCGTTCCCTTGGTGCTAGATGAACGAACGTCTCTCCACTTGCTCAGTTCTGAGAGAAAATTGTGTGTGAAAGCCGTCCTTCACCTAGCTTGTTGGGAACACAAAGTTTCTTTTCAGTTGCAAACTCCATTCCATACATATATATGGGTAGGTACTAGCTCCAACTCGGTTTTACAGTGAAAACTGCAGGAACTTCAAACCGGCACTAGGAAACAGACTGAGAAAGCAGAGAAAAAGTGTCTCCTGCAACCCGTTCCCTTGGTGCTAGATGAACGAACGGCTCTCCACTAGCTCAGTTCTGAGAGTTAGGTGTGTGTGAAAGCCGTCCTTCAACTAGCTTGTAGGGAACACAAACTTTCTTTTCAGTTGCAAATTCCATTCCATACTTATATATGGGTAGGTAGAAGCTCCAACTCAGTTTTGCAGAGAAAACTGCAGGAACTTCAACCCGGCACTTGGAAACAGACTGGGAAAGCAGAGAAACAGTGTTTCCTGCAACACGTTCACTTGGTGCTAGATGAACGAACGTCTCTCCACTTGCTCAGTTCTGAGAGATAATTGTGTGTGAAAGCCGTCCTTCACCTAGCTTGTTGGGAACACAAAGTTTCTTTTCAGTTGCAAACTCCATTCCATACATATATATGGGGAGTTACTAGCTCCAACTCGGTTTTACAGTGAAAACTGCAGGAACTTCAAACCGGCACTAGGAAACAGACTGAGAAAGCAGAGGAAAAGTGTCTCCTGCAACCCGTTCCCTTGGTGCTAGATGAACGAACGTCTCTCCACTTGCTCAGTTCTGAGAGATAGGTGTGTGTGAAAGCCGTCCTTCAACTAGCTTGTAGGGAACACAAAGTTTCTTTTCAGTTGCAAACTCCATTCCATACATATATATGGGTAGGTAGAAGCTCCAACTCAGTTTTGTAGAGAAAACTGCAGGAACTTCAACCCGGCACTTGGAAACAGACTGGGAAAGCAGAGAAAAAGTGTCTCCTGCAACCCGTTCCCTTGGTGCTAGATGAACGAACGTCTCTCCACTTGCTCAGTTCTGAGAGAAAATTGTGTGTGAAAGCCGTCCTTCACCTAGCTTGTTGGGAACACAAAGTTTCTTTTCAGTTGCAAACTCCATTCCATACATATATATGGGTAGGTACTAGCTCCAACTCGGTTTTACAGTGAAAACTGCAGGAACTTCAAACCGGCACTAGGAAACAGACTGAGAAAGCAGAGAAAAAGTGTCTCCTGCAACCCGTTCCCTTGGTGCTAGATGAACGAACGGCTCTCCACTAGCTCAGTTCTGAGAGTTAGGTGTGTGTGAAAGCCGTCCTTCAACTAGCTTGTAGGGAACACAAAGTTTCTTTTCAGTTGCAAATTCCATTCCATACTTATATATGGGTAGGTAGAAGCTCCAACTCAGTTTTGCAGAGAAAACTGCAGGAACTTCAACCCGGCACTTGGAAACAGACTGGGAAAGCAGAGAAACAGTGTTTCCTGCAACACGTTCACTTGGTGCTAGATGAACGAACGTCTCTCCACTTGCTCAGTTCTGAGAGATAATTGTGTGTGAAAGCCGTCCTTCACCTAGCTTGTTGGGAACACAAAGTTTCTTTTCAGTTGCAAACTCCATTCCATACATATATATGGGGAGGTACTAGCTCCAACTCGGTTTTACAGTGAAAACTGCAGGAACTTCAAACCGGCACTAGGAAACAGACTGAGAAAGCAGGGAAAAAGTGTCTCCTGCAACCCGTTCCCTTGGTGCTAGATGAACGAACGTCTCTCCACTTGCTCAGTTCTGAGAGATAAGTGTGTGTGTGAAAGCCGTCCTTCACCTAGCTTGTTGGGAACACAAAGTTTCTTTTCAGTTGCAAACTCCATTCCATACATATATATGGGGAGGTACAAGCTCCAACTCAGTTTTACAGTGAAAACTGCAGGAACTTCAAACCGGCACTAGGAAACAGACTGAGAAAGCAGAGAAAAACAGTCTCCTGCAACCCGTTCTCTTGGTTCTAGATGAACGAAGGTCTCTCCACTTGCTCAATTCTGAGAGAAAAGTGTGTGTGAAAGCCGTCCTTCACCTAGCTTGTTGGGAACACAAAGATTCTTTTCAGTTGCAAACTCCATTCCATACATATATATGGGGAGTTACTAGCTCCAACTCGGTTTTACAGTGAAAACTGCAGGAACTTAAAACCGGCACAAGGAAACAGACTGAGAAACCAGAGAAAAAGTGTCTCCAGCAACTCGTTCCCTTGGTGCTAGATAAACGAACGACTCTCAACTTGCTCAATTCTGAGAGATAGGTGTGTGTGAAAGCCGTCCTTCACCTAGCTTGTTGGGAACACAAAGTTTCTTTTAAGTTGCAAACTCCATTCCATACTTATATATGGGGAGGTACTAGCTCCAACTCGGTTTGACAGTGAAAACTGCAGGAACTTCAAACCGGCACTAGGAAACAGACTGAGAAAGCAGAGAAAAAGTGTCTCCTGCAAACCGTTCCCTTGAGCTAGATGAACGAACGTCTCTCCACTTGCTCAGTTCTGAAGAGAGGTGTGTGTGAAAGCCGTCCTTTACCTAGCTTGTTGGGAACACAAAGTTTCTTTTCAGTTGCAAACTCCATTCCATACATATATATGGGGAGGTACTAGCTCCAACTCGGTTTTACAGTGAAAACTGCAGGAACTTCAAACCGGCACTAGGAAACAGACTGAGAAAGCAGAGGAAAAGTGTCTCCTGCAACCCGTTCCCTTGGTGCTAGATGAACGAACGTCTCTCCACTTGCTCAGTTCTGAGAGATAGGTGTGTGTGAAAGCCGTCCTTCAAATAGCTTGTAGGGAACACAAAGTTTCTTTTCAGTTGCAAACTCCATTCCATACATATATATGGGTAGGTAGAAGCTCCAACTCAGTTTTGTAGAGAAAACTGCAGGAACTTCAACCCGGCACTTGGAAACAGACTGGGAAAGCAGAGAAACAGTGTTTCCTGCAACCCGTTCCCTTGGTGCTAGATGAACGAACGTCTCTCCACTTGCTAAGTTCTGAGAGATAAATGTGTGTGAAAGCCGTCCTTCAACTAGCTTGTTGGGAACACAAAGTTTCTTTTCAGTTGCAAACTCCATTCCATACATATATATGGGGAGGTAGAAGCTCCAACTCGGTTTTACAATGAAAACTGCAGGAACTTCAAACCGGCACTAGGAAACAGACTGAGAAAGCAGAGAAAAAGTGTCTCCTGCAACCCGTTCCCTTGGTGCTAGATGAACGAACGTCTCTCCACTTGCTCAGTTCTGAAGATAGGTGTGTGTGTAAGCCGTCCTTCACCTAGCTTGTTGGGAACACAAAGTTTCTTTTCAGTTGCAAACTCCATTCCATACATATATATGGGGAGGTACTAGCTCAAACTCGGTTTTACAGTGAAAACTGCAGGAACTTCAAACCGGCACTAGGAAACAGACTGAGAAAGCCGAGAAAAAGTGTCTCCTGCAACCCGGTCCCTTGGTGCTACATGAACGAACGTCTCTCCACTTGCTCAGTTCTGAGAGATAAGTGTGTGTAAAAGCCGTCCTTCACCTAGCTTGTTGGGAACACAAAGTTTCTTTTCAGTTGCAAACTCCATTCCATACATATATATGGGGAGGTACTAGATCAAACTCGGTTTTACAGTGAAAACTGCAGGAACTTCAAACCGCCACTAGGAAACAGACTGAGAAAGCAGAGAAAAAGTGTCTCCTGCAACCCGTTCCCTTGGTGCTAGATGAACGAACGTCTCTCCACTTGCTCAGTTCTGAAGAGAGGTGTGTGTGAAAGCCGTCCTTCACCTTTCTTGTTGGGAACACAAAGTTTCTTTTCAGTTGCAAACTCCATTCCATACATATATATGGGGAGGTACAAGCTCCAACTCAGTTTTACAGTGAAAACTGCAGGAACTTCAAACCGGCACTAGGAAACAGACTGAGAAAGCAGAGAAAAACAGTCTCCTGCAACCCGTTCTCTTGGTTCTAGATGAACGAAGGTCTCTCCACTTGCTCAATTCTGAGAGAAAAGTGTGTGTGAAAGCCGTCCTTCACCTAGCTTGTTGGGAACACAAAGTTTCTTTTCAGTTGCAAACTCCATTCCATACATATATATGGGGAGTTACTAGCTCCAACTCGGTTTTACAGTGAAAACTGCAGGAACTTAAAACCGGCACAAGGAAACAGACTGAGAAACCAGAGAAAAAGTGTCTCCAGCAACTCGTTCCCTTGGTGCTAGATAAACGAACGACTCTCAACTTGCTCAATTCTGAGAGATAAGTGTGTGTGAAAGCCGTCCTTCACCTAGCTTGTTGGGAACACAAAGTTTCTTTTAAGTTGCAAACTCCATTCCATACTTATATATGGGGAGGTACTAGCTCCAACTCGGTTTGACAGTGAAAACTGCAGGAACTTCTAACCGGCACTAGGAAACAGACTGAGAAAGCAGAGAAAAAGTGTCTCCTGCAAACCGTTCCCTTGAGCTAGATGAACGAACGTCTCTCCACTTGCTCAGTTCTGAAGAGAGGTGTGTGTGAAAGCCGTCCTTTACCTAGCTTGTTGGGAACACAAAGTTTCTTTTCAGTTGCAAACTCCATTCCATACATATATATGGGGAGGTACTAGCTCCAACTCGGTTTTACAGTGAAAACTGCAGGAACTTCAAACCGGCACTAGGAAACAGACTGAGAAAGCAGAGGAAAAGTGTCTCCTGCAACCCGTTCCCTTGGTGCTAGATGAACGAACGTCTCTCCACTTGCTCAGTTCTGAGAGATAGGTGTGTGTGAAAGCCGTCCTTCAACTAGCTTGTAGGGAACACAAAGTTTCTTTTCAGTTGCAAACTCCATTCCATACATATATATGGGTAGGTAGAAGCTCCAACTCAGTTTTGTAGAGAAAACTGCAGGAACTTCAACCCGGCACTTGGAAACAGACTGGGAAAGCAGAGAAAAAGTGTCTCCTGCAACCCGTTCCCTTGGTGCTAGATGAACGAACGTCTCTCCACTTGCTCAGTTCTGAGAGAAAATTGTGTGTGAAAGCCGTCCTTCACCTAGCTTGTTGGGAACACAAAGTTTCTTTTCAGTTGCAAACTCCATTCCATACATATATATGGGTAGGTACTAGCTCCAACTCGGTTTTACAGTGAAAACTGCAGGAACTTCAAACCGGCACTAGGAAACAGACTGAGAAAGCAGAGAAAAAGTGTCTCCTGCAACCCGTTCCCTTGGTGCTAGATGAACGAACGGCTCTCCACTAGCTCAGTTCTGAGAGTTAGGTGTGTGTGAAAGCCGTCCTTCAACTAGCTTGTAGGGAACACAAACTTTCTTTTCAGTTGCAAATTCCATTCCATACTTATATATGGGTAGGTAGAAGCTCCAACTCAGTTTTGCAGAGAAAACTGCAGGAACTTCAACCCGGCACTTGGAAACAGACTGGGAAAGCAGAGAAACAGTGTTTCCTGCAACACGTTCACTTGGTGCTAGATGAACGAACGTCTCTCCACTTGCTCAGTTCTGAGAGATAATTGTGTGTGAAAGCCGTCCTTCACCTAGCTTGTTGGGAACACAAAGTTTCTTTTCAGTTGCAAACTCCATTCCATACATATATATGGGGAGTTACTAGCTCCAACTCGGTTTTACAGTGAAAACTGCAGGAACTTCAAACCGGCACTAGGAAACAGACTGAGAAAGCAGAGGAAAAGTGTCTCCTGCAACCCGTTCCCTTGGTGCTAGATGAACGAACGTCTCTCCACTTGCTCAGTTCTGAGAGATAGGTGTGTGTGAAAGCCGTCCTTCAACTAGCTTGTAGGGAACACAAAGTTTCTTTTCAGTTGCAAACTCCATTCCATACATATATATGGGTAGGTAGAAGCTCCAACTCAGTTTTGTAGAGAAAACTGCAGGAACTTCAACCCGGCACTTGGAAACAGACTGGGAAAGCAGAGAAAAAGTGTCTCCTGCAACCCGTTCCCTTGGTGCTAGATGAACGAACGTCTCTCCACTTGCTCAGTTCTGAGAGAAAATTGTGTGTGAAAGCCGTCCTTCACCTAGCTTGTTGGGAACACAAAGTTTCTTTTCAGTTGCAAACTCCATTCCATACATATATATGGGTAGGTACTAGCTCCAACTCGGTTTTACAGTGAAAACTGCAGGAAATTCAAACCGGCACTAGGAAACAGACTGAGAAAGCAGAGAAAAAGTGTCTCCTGCAACCCGTTCCCTTGGTGCTAGATGAACGAACGGCTCTCCACTAGCTCAGTTCTGAGAGTTAGGTGTGTGTGAAAGCCGTCCTTCAACTAGCTTGTAGGGAACACAAAGTTTCTTTTCAGTTGCAAATTCCATTCCATACTTATATATGGGTAGGTAGAAGCTCCAACTCAGTTTTGCAGAGAAAACTGCAGGAACTTCAACCCGGCACTTGGAAACAGACTGGGAAAGCAGAGAAACAGTGTTTCCTGCAACACGTTCACTTGGTGCTAGATGAACGAACGTCTCTCCACTTGCTCAGTTCTGAGAGATAATTGTGTGTGAAAGCCGTCCTTCACCTAGCTTGTTGGGAACACAAAGTTTCTTTTCAGTTGCAAACTCCATTCCATACATATATATGGGGAGGTACTAGCTCCAACTCGGTTTTACAGTGAAAACTGCAGGAACTTCAAACCGGCACTAGGAAACAGACTGAGAAAGCAGAGAAAAAGTGTCTCCTGCAACCCGTTCCCTTGGTGCTAGATGAACGAACGTCTCTCCACTTGCTCAGTTCTGAGAGATAAGTGTGTGTGTGAAAGCCGTCCTTCACCTAGCTTGTTGGGAACACAAAGTTTCTTTTCAGTTGCAAACTCCATTCCATACATATATATGGGGAGGTACAAGCTCCAACTCAGTTTTACAGTGAAAACTGCAGGAACTTCAAACCGGCACTAGGAAACAGACTGAGAAAGCAGAGAAAAACAGTCTCCTGCAACCCGTTCTCTTGGTTCTAGATGAACGAAGGTCTCTCCACTTGCTCAATTCTGAGAGAAAAGTGTGTGTGAAAGCCGTCCTTCACCTAGCTTGTTGGGAACACAAAGATTCTTTTCAGTTGCAAACTCCATTCCATACATATATATGGGGAGTTACTAGCTCCAACTCGGTTTTACAGTGAAAACTGCAGGAACTTAAAACCGGCACAAGGAAACAGACTGAGAAACCAGAGAAAAAGTGTCTCCAGCAACTCGTTCCCTTGGTGCTAGATAAACGAACGACTCTCAACTTGCTCAATTCTGAGAGATAGGTGTGTGTGAAACCCGTCCTTCACCTAGCTTGTTGGGAACACAAAGTTTCTTTTAAGTTGCAAACTCCATTCCATACTTATATATGGGGAGGTACTAGCTCCAACTCGGTTTGACAGTGAAAACTGCAGGAACTTCAAACCGGCACTAGGAAACAGACTGAGAAAGCAGAGAAAAAGTGTCTCCTGCAAACCGTTCCCTTGAGCTAGATGAACGAACGTCTCTCCACTTGCTCAGTTCTGAGGAGAGGTGTGTGTGAAAGCCGTCCTTCACCTAGCTTGTTGGGAACACAAAGTTTCTTTTCAGTTGCAAACTCCATTCCATACATATATATGGGGAGGTACTAGCTCCAACTCGGTTTGACAGTGAAAACTGCAGGAACTTCAAACCGGCACTAGGAAACAGACTGAGAAAGCAGAGGAAAAGTGTCTCCTGCAACCCGTTCCCTTGGTGCTAGATGAACGAACGTCTCTCCACTTGCTCAGTTCTGAGAGATAGGTGTGTGTGAAAGCCGTCCTTCAAATAGCTTGTAGGGAACACAAAGTTTCTTTTCAGTTGCAAACTCCATTCCATACATATATATGGGTAGGTAGAAGCTCCAACTCAGTTTTGTAGAGAAAACTGCAGGAACTTCAACCCGGCACTTGGAAACAGACTGGGAAAGCAGAGAAACAGTGTTTCCTGCAACCCGTTCCCTTGGTGCTAGATGAACGAACGTCTCTCCACTTGCTCAGTTCTGAGAGAAAATTGTGTGTGAAAGCCGTCCTTCACCTAGCTTGTTGGGAACACAAAGTTTCTTTTCAGTTGCAAACTCCATTCCATACATATATATGGGGAGGTACTAGCTCCAACTCGGTTTTACAGTGAAAACTGCAGGAACTTCAAACCGGCACTAGGAAACAGACTGAGAATGCAGAGAAAAAGTGTCTTCTGCAAAGCGTTCCCTTGGTGCTAGATGAACGAACGTCTCTCCACTTGCTCAGTTCTGAGAGATAAGTGTGTGTGAAAGCCGTCCTTCACCTAGCTTGTTGGGAACACAAAGTTTCTTTTCAGTTGCAAACTCCATTCCATACATATATATGGGGAGGTACAAGCTCCAACTCAGTTTTACAGTGAAAACTGCAGGAACTTCAAACCGGCACTAGGAAACAGACTGAGAAAGCAGAGAAAAACAGTCTCCTGCAACCCGTTCTCTTGGTTCTAGATGGACGAAGGTCTCTCCACTTGCTCAATTCTGAGAGAAAAGTGTGTGTGAAAGCCGTCCTTCACCTAGCTTGTTGGGAAAACAAAGTTTCTTTTCAGTTGCAAACTCCATTCCATACATATATATGGGGAGTTACTAGCTCCAACTCGGTTTTACAGTGAAAACTGCAGGAACTTAAAACCGGCACAAGGAAAAAGACTGAGAAACCAGAGAAAAAGTGTCTCGAGCAACCCGTTCCCTTGGCGCTAGATAAACGAAAGACTCTCAACTTGCTCAGTTCTGAGAGATAAGTTTGTGTGAAAGCCGTCCTTCACCTAGCTTGTTGGGAACACAAAGTTTCTTTTAAGTTGCAAACTCCATTCCATACTTAAATATGGGGAGGTACTAGCTCCAACTCGGTTTGACAGTGAAAACTGCAGGAACTTCAAACCGGCACTAGGAAACAGACTGAGAAAGCAGAGAAAAAGTGTCTCCTGCAAACCGTTCCCTTGGTGCTAGATGAACGAACGTCTCTCCACTTGCTCAGTTCTGAGAGATGATTGTGTGTGAAAGCCGTCCTTCACAAAGCTTGTTGGGAACACAAAGTTTCTTTTAAGTTGCAAACTCCATTCCATACATATATATGGGGTGTTACTAGCTCCAACTCGGTTTTACAGTGAAAACTGCAGGAACTTCAAACCGGCACTAGGAATCAGACTGAGAAAGCAGAGAAAAAGTATCTCCTGCAACCCGTTCCCTTGGTGCTAGATGAACGAACGTCTCGCCACTTGCTCAGTTCTGAGAGATAAGTGTGTGTGAAAGCCGTACTTCACCTAGCTTGTTGGGAACACAAAGTTTCTTTTCAGTTGCAAACTCCATTCCATACATATATATGGGGAGGTAGAAGCTCCAACTCGGTTTTACAGTGAAAACTGCAGGAACTTCAAACCGGCACTAGGAAACAGACTGAGAAAGCAGAGAAAAAGTGTCTCCTGCAACCCGGTCCCTTGGTGCTAAATGAACGAACGTCTCTCCACTTGCTAAGTTCTGAGAGATAAGTGTGTGTGAAAGCCGTTCTTCACCTAGCTTGTTGGGAACACAAAGTTTCTTTTCAGTTGCAAACTCCATTCCATACATATATATGGGGAGGTACTATATCAAACTCGGTTTTACAGTGAAAACTGCAGGAACTTCAAACCGGCCCTAGGAAACAGACTGAGAAAGCAGAGAAAAAGAGTCTCCTGCAACCCGTTCTCTTGGATCTAGGTGAACGAACGTCTCTCCACTTGCTCAGTTCTGAGAGAAAAGTGTGTATGAAAGCCGTCCTTCAACTAGCTTGTTGGGAAAACAAAGATTCTTTTCAGTTGCAAACTCAATTCCATACATATATATGGGGAGGTACTAGATCAAACTCGGTTTTAAAGTGAAAACTGAAGGAACTTCAAACCGCCACTAGGAAACAGACTGAGAAAGCAGAGAAAAAGTGTATCCTGCAACCCTTTCCCTTCGTGCTAGATGAACGAACGTCTCTCCACTTGCTCAGTTCTGAGAGATAAGTGTGTGTGAATGCCGTCCTTCACCTAGATTGTTGGGAACACAAAGTTTCTTTTCAGTTGCCAACTCCGAACCATACATATATATGGGGAGGTACTAGCTCCAAATCTGTTTTACAGTGAAAACTGCAGGAACTTCAAACCGGCACTAGGAAACATACTGAGAAGCAGAGAAAAAGTGTCCCCTGCAACCGGTTCCCTTGGTGCTAGATGAATGAACGTCTCTCCACTTGCTAAGTTCTGAGAGATGATTGTGTTTGAAAGCCGTACTTCACAAAGCTTGTTGGGAACACAAAGTTTCTTTTAAGTTGCAAACTCCATTCCATACATATATATGGGGTGTTACTAGCTCCAACTCGATTTTACAGTGAAAACTGCAGGAACTTCATACCGGCACTAGGAAACAGACTGAGAAATCAGAGAAAAAGTATCTCCTGCAACCCGTTCCCTTGGTGCTAGATGAACGAACGTCTCGCCACTTGCTCAGTTCCGAGAGATTAGTGTGTGTGAAAGCCTACCTTCACCTAGCTTGTTGGGAACACAAAGTTTCTTTTCAGTTGCAAACTCCATTCCATACATATATATGGGGAGGTACTAGCTCCAACTCGGTTTTACAGTGAAAACTGCAGGAACTTCAAACCGGCACTAGGAAACAGACTGAGAAAGCAGAGAAAAAGTGTCTCCTGCAACCCGTTCCCTTGGTGCTAGATGAACGAACGTCTCTACACTTGCTCAGTTCTGAGAGATAAGTGTGTGTGAAAGCCGTCCTTCACCTAGCTTGTTAGGAACACAAAGTTTCTTTTCAGTTGCAAACTCCATTCCATACATATACATGGGGAGGTACTAGATCAAACTCGGTTTTACAGTGAAAACTGCAGGAACTTCAAACCGGCCCTAGGAAACAGACTGAGAAAGCAGAGAAAAAGAGTCTCCTGCAACCCGTTCTCTTGGTTCTAGATGAACGAACGTCTTTCCACTTGCTCAGTTCTGAGAGAAAAGTGTGTATGAAAGCCGTCCTTCAAATAGCTTGTTGGGAAAACAAAGTTTCTTTTCCGTTGCAAACTCCATTCCATACATATATATGGGGAGGTACTAGCTCCAACTCGGTTTGACAGTGAAAACTGCAGGAACTTCAAACCGGCACTAGGGAACAGACTGAGAAAGGAGAGAAAAAGTGTCTCCTGCAACCCGTTCCCTTCGTGCTAGATGAACGAACGTCTCTCCACTTGCTCAGTTCTGAGAGATAAGTGTGTGTGAAAGCCGTCCTTCAACTTGCTTGTAGGGATCACAAAGTTTCTTTTCAGTTGCAAACTCCATTCCATACATATATATGGGGAGGTAGAAGCTCCATCACGGTTTTGCAGAGAAAACTGCAGGAACTTCAACCCGGCACTTGGAAACAGACTGGGAAAGCAGAGAAACAGTGTTTCCTGCAACCCGTTCCCTTGGTGCTAGATGAACGAACGTCTATCCACTTGCTCAGTTCTGAGAGATAATTGTGTGTGAAAGCCGTCCTTCACCTAGCTTGTTGGGAACACAAAGTTTCTTTTCAGTTGCAAACTCCATTCCATACATATATATGGGGAGGTAGAAGCTCCAACTCGGTTTTACAGTGAAAACTGCAGGAACTTCAAACCGGCACTAGGAAACAGACTGAGAAATCAGAGAAAAACAGTCTCCTGCAACCCGTTCTCTTGGTTCTAGATGAACGAACGTCTCTCCACTTGCTCAGTTCTGAGAGATAAGTGTGTGTGAAAGCCGTCCTTCACCTAGCTTGTTGGGAACACAAAGTTTTTTTTCAGTTGCAAACTCCATTCCATACATATACATGGGGAGGTACTAGATCAAACTCGGTTTTACAGTGAAAACTGCAGGAACTTCAAACCGGCCCTAGGAAACAGACTGAGAAAGCAGAGAAAAAGAATCTCCTGCAACCCGTTCTCTTGGTTCTAGATGAACGAACGTCTTTCCACTTGCTCAGTTCTGAGAGAAAAGTGTGTATGAAAGCCGTCCTTCAAATAGATTGTTGGGAAAACAAAGTTTCTTTTCCGTTGCAAACTCCAATCCATACATATATATGGGGAGGTACTAGCTCCAACTCGGTTTGACAGTGAAAACTGCAGGAACTTCAAACCGGCACTAGGAAACAGACTGAGAAAGCAGAGAAAAAGTGTCTCCTGCAACCCGTTCCCTTCGTGCTAGATGAACGAACGTCTCTCCACTTGCTCAGTTCTGAGAGATAAGTGTGTGTGAATGCCGTCCTTCACCTAGCTTGTAGGGAACACAAAGTTTCTTTTCAGTTGCAAACTCCATTCCATACATATATATGGGGAGGTAGAAGCTCCGTCACGGTTTTGCAGAGAAAACTGCAGGAACTTCAACCCGGCACTTGGAAACAGACTGGGAAAGCAGAGAAACAGTGTTTCCTGCAACCCGTTCCCTTGGTGCTAGATGAACGAACGTCTATCCACTTGCTCAGTTCTGAGAGATAATTGTGTGTGAAAGCCGTCCTTCACCTAGCTTGTTGGGAACACAAAGTTTCTTTTCAGTTGCAAACTCCATTCCATACATATATATGGTGAGGTACTAGCTCCAACTCGGTTTTACAGTGAAAACTGCAGGAACTTCAAACCGGCACTAGGAAACAGACTGAGAAAGCAGAGAAAAAGTGTCTCCTGCAACCCGTTCTCTTGGTGCTAGATGAACGAACGTCTCTATACTTGCTCAATTCTGAGAGATAAGTGTGTGTGAAAGCCGTCCTTCACCTAGCTTGTTGGGAACACAAAGTTTCTTTTCAGTTGCAAACTCCATTCCATACATATATATGGGGAGGTAGAAGCTCCAACTCGGTTTTACAGTGAAAACTGCAGGAACTTCAAACCGGCACTAGGAAACAGACTGAGAAATCAGAGAAAAACAGTCTCCTGCAACCCGTTCTCTTGGTTCTAGATGAACGAACGTCTCTCCACTTGCTCAGTTCTGAGAGATAAGTGTGTGTGAAAGCCGTCCTTCACCTAGCTTGTTAGGAACACAAAGTTTCTTTTCAGTTGCAAACTACATTCCATACATATATATGGGGATGTACAAGCTCCAACTCGGTTTTACAGTGAAAACTGCAGGAACTTCAAACCGGCACTAGGAAAAAGACTGAGAAAGCAGAGAAAAAGTGTCTCCTGCAAACCGTTCCCTTGGTGCTACATGAACGAACGTCTCTCCACTTGCTCAGTTCTGAGAGAAAAGTGTGTGTGAAAGCCGTCCTTCACCTAGCTTGTTGGGAACACATAGTTTCTTTTCAGTTGCAAACTCCATTCCATACATATATATGGGGAGGTACAAGATCAAACTCGGTTTTACAGTGAAAACTGCAGGAACATCAAACCGGCACTAGGAAACAGACTGAGAAACCCGAGAAAAAGTGTCTCCTGCAACCCGTTTCCTTGGTGCTAGATGAACGAACGTCTCTCCACATGCTCAGTTCTGAGTGATAGGTGTGTGTGAAAGCCGTCCTTCACCTACCTTGTTGGGAACACAAAGTTTTTTTTCAGTTGCAAACTCCATTCCATACATATATATGGGGAGGTAGAAGTTCCAACTCGGTTTTACAGTGAAAACTGCAGGAACTTCAAACCGGCACTAGGAAAAAGACTGAGAAAGCAGAGAAAAAGTGTCTCCTGCAACCCGTTCCCTTGGTGCTAGATGAACGAACGTCTCTCCACTTGCTAAGTTCTGAGAGATAAGTGTGTGTGAATGCCGTCCTTCACCTAGCTTGTTGGGAACACAAAGTTTCTTTTCAGTTGCAAACTCCATTCCATACATATATATGGGGAGGTAGAAGCTCCAACTCGGTTTTGCAGAGAAAACCGCAGGAACTTCAACCCGGCACTTGGAAACAGACTGAGAAAGCAGAGAAACAGTGTTTCCTGCAACCCGTTCCCTTGGTGCTAGATGAACGAACGTCTCTCCACTTGCTCAGTTCTGAGAGATAAGTGTGTGTGAAAGCCGTCCTTCAACTAGCTTGTTGGGAACACAAAGTTTCTTTTCAGTTGCAAACTCCATTCCATACATAAATATGGGGAGGTACTAGCTCCAACTCGGTTTTACACTGAAAACTGCAGGAACTTCAAACCGGCACTAGGAAACAGACTGAGAAAGCA
Organism: Camelus bactrianus; assembly: GCF_048773025.1. Taxonomy (NCBI): domain Eukaryota; kingdom Metazoa; phylum Chordata; class Mammalia; order Artiodactyla; family Camelidae; genus Camelus; species Camelus bactrianus. Next base: position 134,055,392 of record NC_133539.1, on the reverse strand, counting down.
GAGAAATAGTGTCTCCTGCAACCCGTTCCCTTGGTGCTAGATGAACGAACGTCTCTCCACTTGCTCAGTTCTGAGAGATAAGTGTGTGTGAAAGCCGTCCTTCACCTAGCTTGTAGGGAACACAAAGTTTCTTTTCAGTTGCAAACTCCATTCCATACATATATATGGGGAGGTACTAGCTCCAACTCTGTTTGACAGTGAAAACTGCAGGAACTTCAAACCGGCACTAGGAAACAAACTGAGAAAGCAGAGAAAAAGTGTCTCCTGCAACCCGTTCCCTTGGTGCTAGATGAAAGAACGTCTCTCCACTTGCTCAGTTCTGAGAGATAAGTGTGTGTGAAAGCCGTCCTTCACATAGCTTGTTGGGAACTCAAAGTTTCTTTTCAGTTGCCAACTCCGAACCATACATATATATGGGGAAGTACTAGCTCCAAATCTGTTTTACAGTGAAAACTGCAGGAACTTCTAACCGGCACTAGGAAACATACTGAGAAGCAGAGAAAAAGTGTCCCCTGCAACCGGTTCCCTTGGTGCTAGATGAATGAACGTCTCTCCACTTGCTAAGTTCTGAGAGATGATTGTGTGTGAAAGCCGTCCTTCACAAAGCTTGTTGGGAACACAAAGTTTCTTTTAAGTTGCAAACTCCATTCCATACATATATATGGGGTGTTACTAGCTCCAACTCGATTTTACAGTGAAAACTGCAGGAACTTCATACCGGCACTAGGAAACAGACTGAGAAATCAGAGAAAAAGTAACTCCTGCAACCCGTTCCCTTGGTGCTAGATGAACGAACGTCTCGCCACTTGCTCAGTTCCGAGAGATTAGTGTGTGTGAAAGCCTTCCTTCACCTAGCTTGTTGGGAACACAAAGTTTCTTTTCAGTTGCAAACTCCATTCCATACATATATATGGGGAGGTAGAAGCTCCAACTCGGTTTTACAGTGAAAACTGCAGGAACTTCAAACCGGCACTAGGAAACAGACTGAGAAAGCAGAGAAAAAGTGTCTCCTGCAACCCGTTCCCTTGGTGCTAGATGAACGAACGTCTCTCCACTTGCTCAGTTCTGAGAGATAAGTGTGTGTGAAAGCCGTCATTCACCTAGCTTGTTAGGAACACAAAGTTTCTTTTCAGTTGCAAACTCCATTCCATACATATACATGGGGAGGTACTAGATCAAACTCGGTTTTACAGTGAAAACTGCAGGAACTTCAAACCGGCCCTAGGAAACAGACTGAGAAAGCAGAGAAAAAGAGTCTCCTGCAACCCGTTCTCTTGGTTCTAGATGAACGAACGTCTTTCCACTTGCTCAGTTCTGAGAGAAAAGTGTGTATGAAAGCCGTCCTTCAAATAGCTTGTTGGGAAAACAAAGTTTCTTTTCCGTTGCAAACTCCATTCCATACATATATATGGGGAGGTACTAGCTCCAACTCGGTTTGACAGTGAAAACTGCAGGAACTTCAAACCGGCACTAGGGAACAGACTGAGAAAGCAGAGAAAAAGTGTCTCCTGCAACCCGTTCCCTTCGTGCTAGATGAACGAACGTCTCTCCACTTGCTCAGTTCTGAGAGATAAGTGTGTGTGAAAGCCGTCCTTCAACTTGCTTGTAGGGATCACAAAGTTTCTTTTCAGTTGCAAACTCCATTCCATACATATATATGGGGAGGTAGAAGCTCCATCACGGTTTTGCAGAGAAAACTGCAGGAACTTCAACCCGGCACTTGGAAACAGACTGGGAAAGCAGAGAAACAGTGTTTCCTGCAACCCGTTCCCTTGGTGCTAGATGAACGAACGTCTATCCACTTGCTCAGTTCTGAGAGATAATTGTGTGTGAAAGCCGTCCTTCACCTAGCTTGTTGGGAACACAAAGTTTCTTTTCAGTTGCAAACTCCATTCCATACATATATATGGGGAGGTAGAAGCTCCAACTCGGTTTTACAGTGAAAACTGCAGGAACTTCAAACCGGCACTAGGAAACAGACTGAGAAATCAGAGAAAAATAGTCTCCTGCAACCCGTTCTCTTGGTTCTAGATGAACGAACGTCTCTCCACTTGCTCAGTTCTGAGAGATAAGTGTGTGTGAAAGCCGTCCTTCACCTAGCTTGTTGGGAACACAAAGTTTTTTTTCAGTTGCAAACTCCATTCCATACATATACATGGGGAGGTACTAGATCAAACTCGGTTTTACAGTGAAAACTGCAGGAACTTCAAACCGGCCCTAGGAAACAGACTGAGAAAGCAGAGAAAAAGAATCTCCTGCAACCCGTTCTCTTGGTTCTAGATGAACGAACGTCTTTCCACTTGCTCAGTTCTGAGAGAAAAGTGTGTATGAAAGCCGTCCTTCAAATAGATTGTTGGGAAAACAAAGTTTCTTTTCCGTTGCAAACTCCAATCCATACATATATATGGGGAGGTACTAGCTCCAACTCGGTTTGACAGTGAAAACTGCAGGAACTTCAAACCGGCACTAGGAAACAGACTGAGAAAGCAGAGAAAAAGTGTCTCCTGCAACCCGTTCCCTTCGTGCTAGATGAACGAACGTCTCTCCACTTGCTCAGTTCTGAGAGATAAGTGTGTGTGAAAGCCGTCCTTCAACTAGCTTGTAGGGAACACAAAGTTTCTTTTCAGTTGCAAACTCCATTCCATACATATATATGGGGAGGTAGAAGCTCCGTCACGGTTTTGCAGAGAAAACTGCAGGAACTTCAACCCGGCACTTGGAAACAGACTGGGAAAGCAGAGAAACAGTGTTTCCTGCAACCCGTTCCCTTGGTGCTAGATGAACGAACGTCTATCCACTTGCTCAGTTCTGAGAGATAATTGTGTGTGAAAGCCGTCCTTCACCTAGCTTGTTGGGAACACAAAGTTTCTTTTCAGTTGCAAACTCCATTCCATACATATATATGGGGAGGTACTAGCTCCAACTCGGTTTTACAGTGAAAACTGCAGGAACTTCAAACCGGCACTAGGCAACAGACTGAGAAAGCAGAGAAAAAGTGTCTCCTGCAACCCGTTCTCTTGGTGCTAGATGAACGAACGTCTCTCCACTTGCTCAATTCTGAGAGATAAGTGTGTGTGAAAGCCGTCCTTCACCTAGCTTGTTGGGAACACAAAGTTTCTTTTCAGTTGCAAACTACATTCCATATATATATATGGGGATGTACAAGCTCCAACTCGGTTTTACAGTGAAAACTGCAGGAACTTCAAACCGGCACTAGGAAAAAGACTGAGAAAGCAGAGAAAAAGTGTCTCCTGCAAACCGTTCCCTTGGTGCTAGATGAACGAACGTCTCTCCACTTGCTCAGTTCTGAGAGAAAAGTGTGTGTGAAAGCCGTCCTTCACCTAGCTTGTTGGGAACACATAGTTTCTTTTCAGTTGCAAACTCCATTCCATACATATATATGGGGAGGTACAAGATCAAACTCGGTTTTACAGTGAAAACTGCAGGAACATCAAACCGGCACTAGGAAACAGACTGAGAAACCCGAGAAAAAGTGTCTCCTGCAACCCGTTTCCTTGGTGCTAGATGAACGAACGTCTCTCCACTTGCTCAGTTCTGAGTGATAGGTGTGTGTGAAAGCCGTCCTTCACCTACCTTGTTGGGAACACAAAGTTTTTTTTCAGTTGCAAACTCCATTCCATACATATATATGGGGAGGTAGAAGTTCCAACTCGGTTTTACAGTGAAAACTGCAGGAACTTCAAACCGGCACTAGGAAAAAGACTGAGAAAGCAGAGAAAAAGTGTCTCCTGCAAACCGTTCCCTTGGTGCTAGATGAACGAACGTCTCTCCACTTGCTAAGTTCTGAGAGATAAGTGTGTGTGAATGCCGTCCTTCACCTAGCTTGTTGGGAACACAAAGTTTCTTTTCAGTTGCAAACTCCATTCCATACATATATATGGGGAGGTAGAAGCTCCAACTCGGTTTTGCAGAGAAAACCGCAGGAACTTCAACCCGGCACTTGGAAACAGACTGAGAAAGCAGAGAAACAGTGTTTCCTGCAACCCGTTCCCTTGGTGCTAGATGAACGAACGTCTCTCCACTTGCTCAGTTCTGAGAGATAAGTGTGTGTGAAAGCCGTCCTTCAACTAGCTTGTTGGGAACACAAAGTTTCTTTTCAGTTGCAAACTCCATTCCATACATATATATGGGGAGGTACTAGATCAAACTCGGTTTTACAGTGAAAACTGCAGGAACTTCAAACCAGCACTAGGAAACAGACTGAGAAAGCAGAGAAAAAGTGTCTCCTGCAACCCGTTCCATTGGTGCTAGATGAACGAACGTCTCTCCACTTGCTCAGTTCTGAGAGATAGGTGTGTGTGAAAGCCGTCCTTCACCTAGCTTGTTGAGAACACAAAGTTTCTTTTCAGTTGCAAACTCCATTCCATACATAAATATGGGGAGGTACTAGCTCCAACTCGGTTTTACACTGAAAACTGCAGGAACTTCAAACCGGCACTAGGAAACAGACTGAGAAAGCAGAGAAATAGTGTCTCCTGCAACCCGTTCCCTTGGTGCTAGATGAATGAACGTCTCTCCACTTGCTCAGTTCTGAGAGATAAGTGTGTGTGAAAGCCGTCCTTCACCTAGCTTGTAGGGAACACAAAGTTTCTTTTCAGTTGCAAACTCCATTCCTTACATATATATGGGGAGGTACTAGCTCCAACTCTGTTTGACAGTGAAAACTGCAGGAACTTCAAACCGGCACTAGGAAACAAACTGAGAAAGCAGAGAAAAAGTGTCTCCTGCAACCCGTTCCCTTGGTGCTAGATGAAAGAACGTCTCTCCACTTGCTCAGTTCTGAGAGATAAGTGTGTGTGAAAGCCGTCCTTCACATAGCTTGTTGGGAACACAAAGTTTCTTTTCAGTTGCAAACTCCATTCCATACTTATATATGGGGAGGTACTAGCTCCAACTCGGTTTGACAGTGAAAACTGCAGGAACTTCAAACCGGCACTAGGAAACAGACTGAGAAAGCAGAGAAAAAGTGTCTCCTGCAAACCGTTCCCTTGGTGCTAGATGAACGAACGTCTCTCCCCTTGCTCAGTTCTGAGAGATAAGTGTGTGTGAATGCCGTCCTTCACCTAGATTGTTGGGAACACAAAGTTTCTTTTCAGTTGCAAACTCCGATCCATACATATATATGGGGAGGTACTAGCTCCAACTCGGTTTTACAGTGAAAACTGCAGGAACTTCAAACCGGCACTAGGAAACAGACTGAGAATCAGAGAAAAAGTGTCTCCTGCAAACAGTTCCCTTGGTGCTAGATGAATGAACGTTTCTCCACTTGCTAAGTTCTGAGAGATAATTGTGTTTAAAAGCCGTCCTTCACCTGGCTTGTTGGGAAAACAAAGTTTCTTTTCAGTTGCAAACTCCATTCCATACATATATATGGGGAGGTAGAAGCTCCGTCACGGTTTTGCAGAGAAAACTGCAGGAACTTCAACCCGGCACTTGGAAACAGACTGGGAAAGCAGAGAAACAGTGTTTCCTGCAACCCGTTCCCTTGGTGCTAGATGAACGAACGTCTATCCACTTGCTCAGTTCTGAGAGATAATTGTGTGTGAAAGCCGTCCTTCACCTAGCTTGTTGGGAACACAAAGTTTCTTTTCAGTTGCAAACTCCATTCCATACATATATATGGGGAGGTACTAGCTCCAACTCGGTTTTACACTGAAAACTGCAGGAACTTCAAACCGGCACTAGGAAACAGACTGAGAAAGCAGAGAAAAAGTGTCTCCTGCAACCCGTTCTCTTGGTGCTAGATGAACGAACGTCTCTCCACTTGCTCAGTTCTGAGAGATAAGTGTGTGTGAAAGCCGTCCTTCACCTAGCTTGTTGGGAACACAAAGTTTCTTTTCAGTTGCAAACTCCATTCCATACATATATATGGGGAGGTAGAAGCTCCAACTCGGTTTTACAGTGAAAACTGCAGGAACTTCAAACCGGCACTAGGAAACAGACTGAGAAATCAGAGAAAAACAGTCTCCTGCATCCCGTTCTCTTGGTTCTAGATGAACGAACGTCTCTCCACTTGCTCAGTTCTGAGAGATAAGTGTGTGTGAAAGCCGTCCTTCACCTAGCTTGTTGGGAACACAAAGTTTCTTTTCAGTTGCAAACTACATTCCATACATATATATGGGGATGTACAAGCTCCAACTCGGTTTTACAGTGAAAACTGCAGGAACTTCAAACCGGCACTAGGAAAAAGACTGAGAAAGCAGAGAAAAAGTGTCTCCTGCAAACCGTTCCCTTGGTGCTACATGAACGAACGTCTCTCCACTTGCTCAGTTCTGAGAGAAAAGTGTGTGTGAAAGCCGTCCTTCACCTAGCTTGTTGGGAACACATAGTTTCTTTTCAGTTGCAAACTCCATTCCATACATATATATGGGGAGGTACAAGATCAAACTCGGTTTTACAGTGAAAACTGCAGGAACATCAAACCGGCACTAGGAAACAGACTGAGAAACCCGAGAAAAAGTGTCTCCTGCAACCCGTTTCCTTGGTGCTAGATGAACGAACGTCTCTCCACTTGCTCAGTTCTGAGTGATAGGTGTGTGTGAAAGCCGTCCTTCACCTACCTTGTTGGGAACACAAAGTTTTTTTTCAGTTGCAAACTCCATTCCATACATATATATGGGGAGGTAGAAGTTCCAACTCGGTTTTACAGTGAAAACTGCAGGAACTTCAAACAGGCACTAGGAAAAAGACTGAGAAAGCAGGGAAAAAGTGTCTCCTGCAACCCGTTCCCTTGCTGCTAGATGAACGAACGTCTCTCCACTTGATCAGTTCTGAGAGATAAGTGTGTGTGAAAGCCGTCCTTCAACTAGCTTGTTGGGAACACAAAGTTTCTTTTCAGTTGCAAACTCCATTCCATACATATATATGGGGAGGTACTAGATCAAACTCGGTTTTACAGTGAAAACTGCAGGAACTTCAAACCAGCACTAGGAAACAGACTGAGAAAGCAGAGAAAAAGTGTCTCCTGCAACCCGTTCCATTGGTGCTAGATGAACGAACGTCTCTCCACTTGCTCAGTTCTGAGAGATAGGTGTGTGTGAAAGCCGTCCTTCACCTAGCTTGTTGAGAACACAAAGTTTCTTTTCAGTTGCAAACTCCATTCCATACATAAATATGGGGAGGTACTAGCTCCAACTCGGTTTTACACTGAAAACTGCAGGAACTTCAAACCGGCACTAGGAAACAGACTGAGAAAGCAGAGAAATAGTGTCTCCTGCAACCCGTTCCCTTGGTGCTAGATGAACGAACGTCTCTCCACTTGCTCAGTTCTGAGAGATAAGTGTGTGTGAAAGCCGTCCTTCACCTAGCTTGTAGGGAACACAAAGTTTCTTTTCAGTTGCAAACTCCATTCCATACATATATATGGGGAGGTACTAGCTCCAACTCTGTTTGACAGTGAAAACTGCAGGAACTTCAAACCGGCACTAGGAAACAAACTGAGAAAGCAGAGAAAAAGTGTCTCCTGCAACCCGTTCCCTTGGTGCTAGATGAAAGAACGTCTCTCCACTTGCTCAGTTCTGAGAGATAAGTGTGTGTGAAAGCCGTCCTTCACATAGCTTGTTGGGAACACAAAGTTTCTTTTCAGTTGCAAACTCCATTCCATACTTATATATGGGGAGGTACTAGCTCCAACTCGGTTTGACAGTGAAAACTGCAGGAACTTCAAACCGGCACTAGAAAACAGACTGAGAAAGCAGAGAAAAAGTGTCTCCTGCAAACCGTTCCCTTGGTGCTAGATGAACGAACGTCTCTCCCCTTGCTCAGTTCTGAGAGATAAGTGTGTGTGAATGCCGTCCTTCACCTAGATTGTTGGGAACACAAAGTTTCTTTTCAGTTGCAAACTCCGATCCATACATATATATGGGGAGGTACTAGCTCCAACTCGGTTTTACAGTGAAAACTGCAGGAACTTCAAACCGGCACTAGGAAACAGACTGAGAATCAGAGAAAAAGTGTCTCCTGCAAACAGTTCCCTTGGTGCTAGATGAATGAACGTTTCTCCACTTGCTAAGTTCTGAGAGATAATTGTGTGTAAAAGCCGTCCTTCACCTGGCTTGTTGGGAAAACAAAGTTTCTTTTCAGTTGCAAACTCCATTCCATACATATATATGGGGAGGTAGTAGATCAAACTCGGTTTTACAGTGAAAATTGCAGGAACTTCAAACCGGCACTAGGAAACAGACTGAGAAATCAGAGAAAAAGAGTCTCCTGCAAGCCATTCCCTTGGTGCTAGATGAACGAACGTCTCTCCACTTGCTCAATTCCGAGAGATAAGTGTGTGTGAAAGCCGTCCTTCACCTAGCTTGTTGGGAACACAAAGATTCTTTTCAGTTGCAAACTCCATTCCATACATATATATGGGGAGGTACTAGCTCCAACTCAGTTTTACAGTGAAAACTGCAGGAACTTCAAACAGGCACTAGGAAACAGACTGAGAAAGCAGAGAAAATGTGTCTCCAGCAAACCGTTCCCTTGGTGCTAGATGAACGAACGTCTCTCAACTTGCTCAGTTCTGAGAGATAAGTGTGTGTGAAAGCCGTCCTTCACCTAGCTTGTTGGGAACACAAAGTTTCTTTTCAGTTGCAAACTCCATTCCATACATATATATGGGGAGGTACTAGCTCCAACTCGGTTTTACAGTGAAAACTGCAGGAACTTCAAACCGGCACTAGGAAACAGACTGAGAAATCAGAGAAAAAGTGACTCCTGCAAACCGTTCCCTTGGTGCTAGATGAAAGAACGTCTCTCCACTTGCTCAGTTCTGAGAGATAAGTGTGTGTGAAAGCCGTCCTTCAAATAGCTTGTTGGGAACACAAAGTTTCTTTTCAGTTGCAAACTCCATTCCATACTTATATATGGGGAGGTACTAGCTCCAACTCGGTTTGACAGTGAAAACTGCAGGAACTTCAAACCGGCACTAGGAAACAGACTGAGAAAGCAGAGAAAAAGTGTCTCCTGCAAACCGTTCCCTTGGTGCTAGATGAACGAACGTCTCTCCACTTGCTCAGTTCTGAGAGATAAATGTGTGTGAATGCCGTCCTTCACCTAGATTGTTGGGAACACAAAGTTTCTTTTCAGTTGCAAACTCCATTCCATACATATATATGGGGAGGTACTAGCTCCAACTCGGTTTTACAGTGAAAACTGCAGGAACTTCAAACCGGCACTAGGAAACAGACAGAGAAAGCAGAGAAAAAGTGTCTCCTACAACCAGTTCCCTTGGTGCTAGATGAATGAACGTCTCTCCACTTGCTAAGTTCTGAGAGATAATTGTGTGTGAAAGCCGTCCTTCACCTAGCTTGTTGGGAAAACATAGTTTCTTTTCAGTTGCAAACTCCATTCCATACATATATAAGGGGAGGTACTAGCTCCAACACGGTTTTACAGTGAAAACTGCAGTAACATCAAACCGGCACTAGGAAACAGACTGAGAAAGCAGAGATATAGTGTCTCTTGCATCCCGTTCCATTAGTGCTAGATGAACGAACGTATTCCACTTGCTCAGTTCTGAGAGATATGTGTGTGTGAAAGCCGTCCTTCACCTAGCTTGTTGGGAACACAAAGTTTCTTTTCAGTTGCAAACTCCATTCCATACGTATATAAGGGGAGGTACTAGCTCCAACACGGTTTTACAGTGAAAACTGCAGGAAATTCAAACCGGCACTAGGAAACAGACTGAGAAAGCAGAGGAAAAGTGTCTCCTGCAACCCGTTCCCTTGGTGCTAGATGAACGAACGTCTCTCCACTTGCTCATTTCTGAGAGATAAGTGTGTGTGAAAGCCGTCCTTCACCTAGCTTGTTGGGAACACAAAGTTTCTTTTCAGTAGCAAACTCCATTCCATACATATATATGGGGAGGTAGATGCTCGAAATCGGTTTTACAGTGAAGACTGCAGGAACTTCAAACCGGCACTAGGAAACAGACTGAGAAAGCAGAGAAAAAGTGTCTCCTGCAACCCGTTCCCTTGGTGCTAGATGAACGAACGTCTCTCCACTTGCTCAGTTCTGAGAGATAAGTGTGTGTGAAAGCCGTCCTTCAACTAGCTTGTTGGGAACACAAAGATTCTTTTCAGTTGCAAACCCCATTCCATAAATATATATGGGGAGGTACTAGCTCCAACTCGGTTTTACAGTGAAAACTGCAGGAACTTCAAACCGGCACTAGGAAACAGACTGAGAAAGCAGAGAAAAAGTGTCTCCTGCAACCCGTTCCCTTGGTGCTAGATGAACGAACTTCTCTCCACTTGCTCAGTTATGAGAGATTAGTGTGTGTGAAAGCCGTCCTTCACCTAGCTTGTTGGGAACACAAAGTTCCTTTTCAGTTGCAAACTCCATTCCATACATATATATGGGGAGGTACTATATCAAACTCGGTTTTACAGTGAAAACTGCAGGAACTTCAAACCGGCACTAGGAAACAGACTGGGAAAGCAGAGAAAAAGTGTCTTCTGCAACCCGTTCTCTTGGTTCTAGATGAACTAACGTCTCTCCAATTGCTCAGTTCTGAGAGAAAAGTGTGTGTGAAAGCCGTCCTTCAAATAGCTTGTTGGGAACACAAAGTTTCTTTTCAGTTGCAAACTCCATTCCATACATATATAAGGGGAGGTACTAGCTCCAACTCGGATTTACAGTGAAAACTGCAGGAACTTCAAACCGGCAGTAGGAAACAGAATGAGAAAGCAGAGAAAAAGTGTCTCCTGCAACCCGTTCCCTTGGTGCTAGTTGAACGAACGTCTCTCCAATTGCTCAGTTCCGAGAGATAAGTGTGTGTGAAAGCCGTCCTTCACCTAGCTTGTTGGGAACACAGAGTTTCTTTTCAGTTGCAAACTCCATTCCATACATATATGTGGGGAGGTACTAGCTCCAACTCAGTTTTACAGTGAAAACTGCAGGAACTTCAAACCGGCACTAGGAAACAGACTGAGAAAGCAGAGAAAAAGTGTCTCCTGCAACAAGTTCCCTTGGTGCTAGATGAACGAACGTCTCTCCACTTGCTCAGTTTTGAGAGATAGGTGTGTGTGAAAGCCGTCCTTCACCTAGCTTGTTGGGAACACAAAGTTTCTTTTCAGTTGCAAACTCCATTCCATACATATATAAGGGTAGGTACTAGCTCCAACATTGTTTTACAGTGAAAACTGCAGGAACATCAAACCGGCACTAGGAAACAGACTGAGAAAGCAGAGATATAGTGTCTCCTGCAACCCGTTCCATTGGTGCTAGATGAACTAACGTATTCCACTTGCTCAGTTCTGAGAGATATGTGTGTGTGAAAGCCGTCCTTCAACTAGCTTGTTGGGAACACAAAGTTTCTTTTCAGTTGCAAACTCCATTCCATACATATATATGGGGATGTACTAGCTCCAACTCGGTTTTACAGTGAAAACTGCAGGAAATTCAAACCGGCACTAGGAAACAGACTGAGAAAGCAGAGAAAAAGTGTCTCCTGCAACCCGTTCCCTTGGTGCTAGATGAAAGAACGTCTCTCCACTTGCTCAGTTCTGAGAGATATGTGTGTGTGAAAGCCGTCCTTCACCTAGCTTGTTGGGAACACAAAGTTTCTTTTCAGTTGCAAACTCCATTCCACACTTATATATGGGGAGGTACTAGCTCCAACTCGGTTTGACAGTGAAAACTGCAGGAACTTCAAACCGGCACTAGGAAACCGAATGAGAAAACAGAGAAAAAGTGTCTCCTGCAACCCGTTCCCTTGGTGCTAGATGAACGAACGTCTCTCCAATTGCTCAGTTCCGAGAGATAAGTGTGTGTGAAAGCCGTCCTTCACCTATCTTGTTGGGAACACAAAGTTTCTTTTCAGTTGCAAACTCCATTCCATACATATATATGGGGAGGTACTAGCTCCACCTCGGTTTTACAGTGAAAACTGCAGGAACTTCAAACCGGCACTAGGAAACAGACTGAGAAAGCAGAGATAAAGTGTCTCCTGCATACCGTTCCCTTGGTGCTAGATGAACGAACGTCTCTCCACTTGCTCATTTCTGAGAGATAAGTGTGTGTGAATGCCGTCCTTCAACTAGAATGTTGGGAACACAAAGTTTATTTTCAGTTGCAAACTCCGATCCATACATATATATGGGGAGGTACAAGCTCCAACTCCGTTTTACAGTGAAAATTGCAGGAACTTCAAACCGGCACTAGGAAACAGACTGAGAAGCAGAGAAAAAGTGTCTCCTGCAACCGGTTCCCTTGGTGCTAGATGAATGAACGTCTCTCCACTTGCTCAGTTCTGAGAGATAATTGTGTGTGAAAGCCGTCCTTCACCTAGCTTGTTGGGAACACAAAGTTTCTTTTCAGTTGCAAACTCCATTCCATACATATATATGGGGAGGTACTAGCTCCAACTCTGTTTTACAGTGAAAACTGCAGGAAATTCAAACCGGCACTAGGAAACAGACTGAGAAAGCAGAGAAAAAGTGTCTCCTGCAACCCGTTCCCTTGGTGCTAGATGAAAGAACGTCTCTCCTCTTGCTCAGTTCTGAGAGATAAGTGTGTGTGAAAGCCGTCCTTCACATAGCTTGTTGGGAACACAAAGTTTCTTTTCAGTTCAAACTCCATTCCATACTTATATATGGGGAGGTACTAGCTCAAACTCGGTTTGACAGTGAAAACTGCAGGAACTTCAAACCGGCACTAGGAAACAGACTGAGAAATCAGAGAAAAACAGTCTCCTGCAACCCGTTCTCTTGGTTCTAGATGAACGAACGTCTCTCCACTTGCTCAGTTCTGAGAGATATGTGTGTGTGAAAGCCGTCCTTCACCTAGCTTGTTGGGAACACAAAGTTTCTTTTCAGTTGCAAACTACATTCCATACATATATATGGGGATGTACAAGCTCCAACTCGGTTTTACAGTGAAAACTGCAGGAACTTCAAACCGGCACTAGGAAAAAGACTGAGAAAGCAGAGAAAAAGTGTCTCCTGCAAACCGTTCCCTTGGTGCTAGATGAACGAACGTCTCTCAACTTGCTCAGTTCTGAGAGAAAAGTGTGTGTGAAAGCCGTCCTTCACCTAGCTTGTTGGGAACACATAGTTTCTTTTCAGTTGCAAACTCCATTCCATACATATATATGGGGAGGTACAAGATCAAACTCGGTTTTACAGTGAAAACTGCAGGAACATCAAACCGGCACTAGGAAACAGACTGAGAAACCCGAGAAAAAGTGTCTCCTGCAACCCGTTTCCTTGGTGCTAGATGAACGAACGTCTCTCCACTTGCTCAGTTCTGAGTGATAGGTGTGTGTGAAAGCCGTCCTTCACCTACCTTGTTGGGAACACAAAGTTTTTTTTCAGTTGCAAACTCCATTCCATACATATATATGGGGAGGTAGAAGTTCCAACTCGGTTTTACAGTGAAAACTGCAGGAACTTCAAACCGGCACTAGGAAAAAGACTGAGAAAGCAGAGAAAAAGTGTCTCCTGCAACCCGTTCCCTTGGTGCTAGATGAACGAACGTCTCTCCACTTGCTAAGTTCTGAGAGATAAGTGTGTGTGAATGCCGTCCTTCACCTAGCTTGTTGGGAACACAAAGTTTCTTTTCAGTTGCAAACTCCATTCCATACATATATATGGGGAGGTAGAAGCTCCAACTCGGTTTTGCAGAGAAAACCGCAGGAACTTCAACCCGGCACTTGGAAACAGACTGAGAAAGCAGAGAAAGAGTGTTTCCTGCAACCCGTTCCCTTGGTGCTAGATGAACGAACGTCTCTCCACTTGATCAGTTCTGAGAGATAAGTGTGTGTGAAAGCCGTCCTTCAACTAGCTTGTTGGGAACACAAAGTTTCTTTTCAGTTGCAAACTCCATTCCATACATATATATGGGGAGGTACTAGATCAAACTCGGTTTTACAGTGAAAACTGCAGGAACTTCAAACCAGCACTAGGAAACAGACTGAGAAAGCAGAGAAAAAGTGTCTCCTGCAACCCGTTCCATTGGTGCTAGATGAACGAACGTCTCTCCACTTGCTCAGTTCTGAGAGATAGGTGTGTGTGAAAGCCGTCCTTCACCTAGCTTGTTGAGAACACAAAGTTTCTTTTCAGTTGCAAACTCCATTCCATACATAAATATGGGGAGGTACTAGCTCCAACTCGGTTTTACACTGAAAACTGCAGGAACTTCAAACCGGCACTAGGAAACAGACTGAGAAGCAGAGAAATAGTGTCTCCTGCAACCCGTTCCCTTGGTGCTAGATGAACGAACGTCTCTCCACTTGCTCAGTTCTGAGAGATAAGTGTGTGTGAAAGCCGTCCTTCACCTAGCTTGTAGGGAACACAAAGTTTCTTTTCAGTTGCAAACTCCATTCCATACATATATATGGGGAGGTACTAGCTCCAACTCTGTTTGACAGTGAAAACTTCAGGAACTTCAAACCGGCACTAGGAAACAAACTGAGAAAGCAGAGAAAAAGTGTCTCCTGCAACCCGTTCCCTTGGTGCTAGATGAAAGAACGTCTCTCCACTTGCTCAGTTCTGAGAGATAAGTGTGTGTGAAAGCCGTCCTTCACATAGCTTGTTGGGAACACAAAGTTTCTTTTCAGTTGCAAACTCCATTCCATACTTATATATGGGGAGGTCCTAGCTCCAACTCGGTTTGACAGTGAAAACTGCAGGAACTTCAAACCGGCACTAGGAAACAGACTGAGAAAGCAGAGAAAAAGTGTCTCCTGCAAACCGTTCCCTTGGTGCTAGATGAACGAACGTCTCTCCCCTTGCTCAGTTCTGAGAGATAAGTGTGTGTGAATGCCGTCCTTCACCTAGATTGTTGGGAACACAAAGTTTCTTTTCAGTTGCAAACTCCGATCCATACATATATATGGGGAGGTACTAGCTCCAACTCGGTTTTACAGTGAAAACTGCAGGAACTTCAAACCGGCACTAGGAAACAGACTGAGAATCAGAGAAAAAGTGTCTCCTGCAAACAGTTCCCTTGGTGCTAGATGAATGAACGTTTCTCCACTTGCTAAGTTCTGAGAGATAATTGTGTGTAAAAGCCGTCCTTCACCTGGCTTGTTGGGAAAACAAAGTTTCTTTTCAGTTGCAAACTCCATTCCATACATATATATGGGGAGGTAGTAGATCAAACTCGGTTTTACAGTGATAACTGCAGGAACTTCAAACCGGCACTAGGAAACAGACTGAGAAATCAGAGAAAAAGAGTCTCTTGCAAGCCATTCCCTTGGTGCTAGATGAACGAACGTCTCTCCACTTGCTCAATTCCGAGAGATAAGTGTGTGTGAAAGCCGTCCTTCACCTAGCTTGTTGGGAACACAAAGATTCTTTTCAGTTGCAAACTCCATTCCATACATATATATGGGGAGGTACTAGCTCCAACTCAGTTTTACAGTGAAAACTGCAGGAACTTCAAACAGGCACTAGGAAACAGACTGAGAAAGCAGAGAAAATGTGTCTCCAGCAAACCGTTCCCTTGGTGCTAGATGAACGAACGTCTCTCAACTTGCTCAGTTCTGAGAGATAAGTGTGTGTGAAAGCCGTCCTTCACCTAGCTTGTTGGGAACACAAAGTTTCTTTTCAGTTGCAAACTCCATTCCATACATATATATGGGGAGGTACAAGCTCCAACTCGGTTTTACAGTGAAAACTGCAGGAACTTCAAACCGGCACTAGGAAACAGACTGAGAAATCAGAGAAAAAGTGACTCCTGCAAACCGTTCCCTTGGTGCTAGATGAAAGAACGTCTCTCCACTTGCTCAGTTCTGAGAGATAAGTGTGTGTGAAAGCCGTCCTTCAAATAGCTTGTTGGGAACACAAAGTTTCTTTTAAGTTGCAAACTCCATTCCATACTTATATATGGGGAGGTACTAGCTCCAACTCGGTTTGACAGTGAAAACTGCAGGAACTTCAAACCGGCACTAGGAAACAGACTGAGAAAGCAGAGAAAAAGTGTCTCCTGCAAACCGTTCCCTTGGTGCTAGATGAACGAACTTCTCTCCACTTGCTCAGTTCTGAGAGATAAATGTGTGTGAATGCCGTCCTTCACCTAGATTGTTGGGAACACAAAGTTTCTTTTCAGTTGCAAACTCCATTCCATACATATATATGGGGAGGTACTAGCTCCAACTCGGTTTTACAGTGAAAACTGCAGGAACTTCAAACCGGCACTAGGAAACAGACTGAGAAGCAGAGAAAAAGTGTCTCCTACAACCAGTTCCCTTGGTGCTAGATGAATGAACGTCTCTCCACTTGCTAAGTTCTGAGAGATAATTGTGTGTGAAAGCCGTCCTTCACCTACCTTGTTGGGAACACATAGTTTCTTTTCAGTTGCAAACTCCATTCCATACATATATAAGGGGAGGTACTAGCTCCAACACGGTTTTACAGTGAAAACTGCAGGAACATCAAACCGGCACTAGGAAACAGACTGAGAAAGCAGAGATATAGTGTCTCTTGCATCCCGTTCCATTAGTGCTAGATGAACGAACGTATTCCACTTGCTCAGTTCTGAGAGATATGTGTGTGTGAAAGCCGTCCTTCACCTAGCTTGTTGGGAACACAAAGTTTCTTTTCAGTTGCAAACTCCATTCCATACGTATATAAGGGGAGGTACTAGCTCCAACACGGTTTTACAGTGAAAACTGCAGGAAATTCAAACCGGCACTAGGAAACAGACTGAGAAAGCAGAGGAAAAGTGTCTCCTGCAACCCGTTCCCTTGGTGCTAGATGAACGAACGTCTCTCCACTTGCTCATTTCTGAGAGATAAGTGTGTGTGAAAGCCGTCCTTCACCTAGCTTGTTGGGAACACAAAGTTTCTTTTCAGTAGCAAACTCCATTCCATACATATATATGGGGAGGTAGATGCTCGAAATCGGTTTTACAGTGAAGACTGCAGGAACTTCAAACCGGCACTAGGAAACAGACTGAGAAAGCAGAGAAAAAGTGTCTCCTGCAACCCGTTCCCTTGGTGCTAGATGAACGAACGTCTCTCCACTTGCTCAGTTCTGAGAGATAAGTGTGTGTGAAAGCCGTCCTTCAACTAGCTTGTTGGGAACACAAAGATTCTTTTCAGTTGCAAACCCCATTCCATAAATATATATGGAGAGGTACTAGCTCCAACTCGGTTTTACAGTGAAAACTGCAGGAACTTCAAACCGGCACTAGGAAACAGACTGAGAAAGCAGAGAAAAAGTGTCTCCTGCAACCCGTTCCCTTGGTGCTAGATGAACGAACTTCTCTCCACTTGCTCAGTTATGAGAGATAAGTGTGTGTGAAAGCCGTCCTTCACCTAGCTTGTTGGGAACAGAAAGTTCCTTTTCAGTTGCAAACTCCATTCCATACATATATATGGGGAGGTACTATATCAAACTCGGTTTTACAGTGAAAACTGCAGGAACTTCAAACCGGCACTAGGAAACAGACTGGGAAAGCAGAGAAAAATTGTCTTCTGCAACCCGTTCTCTTGGTTCTAGATGAACTAACGTCTCTCCAATTGCTCAGTTCTGAGAGAAAAGTGTGTGTGAAAGCCGTCCTTCAAATAGCTTGTTGGGAACACAAAGTTTCTTTTCAGTTGCAAACTCCATTCCATACATATATAAGGGGAGGTACTAGCTCCAACTCGGATTTACAGTGAAAACTGCAGGAACTTCAAACCGGCAGTAGGAAACAGAATGAGAAAGCAGAGAAAAAGTGTCTCCTGCAACCCGTTCCCTTGGTGCTAGTTGAACGAACGTCTCTCCAATTGCTCAGTTCCGAGAGATAAGTGTGTGTGAAAGCCGTCCTTCACCTAGCTTGTTGGGAACACAGAGTTTCTTTTCAGTTGCAAACTCCATTCCATACATATATGTGGGGAGGTACTAGCTCCAACTCAGTTTTACAGTGAAAACTGCAGGAACTTCAAACCGGCACTAGGAAACAGACTGAGAAAGCAGAGAAAAAGTGTCTCCTGCAACAAGTTCCCTTGGTGCTAGATGAACGAACGTCTCTCCACTTGCTCAGTTTTGAGAGATAGGTGTGTGTGAAAGCCGTCCTTCACCTAGCTTGTTGGGAACACAAAGTTTCTTTTCAGTTGCAAACTCCATTCCATACATATATAAGGGTAGGTACTAGCTCCAACATTCTTTTACAGTGAAAACTGCAGGAACTTCAAACCGGCACTAGGAAACAGACTGAGAAAGCAGAGAAAAAGTGTCTCCTGCAACCCGTTCCCTTGGTGCTAGATGAACGAACGTCTCTCCACTTGCTCAGTTCTGAGAGATAAGTGTGTGTGAAAGCCGTCCTTCACCTAGCTTGTAGGGAACACAAAGTTTCTTTTCAGTTGCAAACTCCATTCCATACATATATATGGGGAGGTACTAGCTCCAACTCTGTTTGACAGTGAAAACTTCAGGAACTTCAAACCGGCACTAGGAAACAAACTGAGAAAGCAGAGAAAAAGTGTCTCCTGCAACCCGTTCCCTTGGTGCTAGATGAAAGAACGTCTCTCCACTTGCTCAGTTCTGAGAGATAAGTGTGTGTGAAAGCCGTCCTTCACATAGCTTGTTGGGAACACAAAGTTTCTTTTCAGTTGCAAACTCCATTCCATACTTATATATGGGGAGGTCCTAGCTCCAACTCGGTTTGACAGTGAAAACTGCAGGAACTTCAAACCGGCACTAGGAAACAGACTGAAAAAGCAGAGAAAAAGTGTCTCCTGCAAACCGTTCCCTTGGTGCTAGATGAACGAACGTCTCTCCCCTTGCTCAGTTCTGAGAGATAAGTGTGTGTGAATGCCGTCCTTCACCTAGATTGTTGGGAACACAAAGTTTCTTTTCAGTTGCAAACTCCGATCCATACATATATATGGGGAGGTACTAGCTCCAACTCGGTTTTACAGTGAAAACTGCAGGAACTTCAAACCGGCACTAGGAAACAGACTGAGAATCAGAGAAAAAGTGTCTCCTGCAAACAGTTCCCTTGGTGCTAGATGAATGAACGTTTCTCCACTTGCTAAGTTCTGAGAGATAATTGTGTGTAAAAGCCGTCCTTCACCTGGCTTGTTGGGAAAACAAAGTTTCTTTTCAGTTGCAAACTCCATTCCATACATATATATGGGGAGGTAGTAGATCAAACTCGGTTTTACAGTGATAACTGCAGGAACTTCAAACCGGCACTAGGAAACAGACTGAGAAATCAGAGAAAAAGAGTCTCTTGCAAGCCATTCCCTTGGTGCTAGATGAACGAACGTCTCTCCACTTGCTCAATTCCGAGAGATAAGTGTGTGTGAAAGCCGTCCTTCACCTAGCTTGTTGGGAACACAAAGATTCTTTTCAGTTGCAAACTCCATTCCATACATATATATGGGGAGGTACTAGCTCCAACTCAGTTTTACAGTGAAAACTGCAGGAACTTCAAACAGGCACTAGGAAACAGACTGAGAAAGCAGAGAAAATGTGTCTCCAGCAAACCGTTCCCTTGGTGCTAGATGAACGAACGTCTCTCAACTTGCTCAGTTCTGAGAGATAAGTGTGTGTGAAAGCCGTCCTTCACCTAGCTTGTTGGGAACACAAAGTTTCTTTTCAGTTGCAAACTCCATTCCATACATATATATGGGGAGGTACTAGCTCCAACTCGGTTTTACAGTGAAAACTGCAGGAACTTCAAACCGGCACTAGGAAACAGACTGAGAAATCAGAGAAAAAGTGACTCCTGCAAACCGTTCCCTTGGTGCTAGATGAAAGAACGTCTCTCCACTTGCTCAGTTCTGAGAGATAAGTGTGTGTGAAAGCCGTCCTTCAAATAGCTTGTTGGGAACACAAAGTTTCTTTTAAGTTGCAAACTTCATTCCATACTTATATATGGGGAGGTACTAGCTCCAACTCGGTTTGACAGTGAAAACTGCAGGAACTTCAAACCGGCACTAGGAAACAGACTGAGAAAGCAGAGAAAAAGTGTCTCCTGCAAACCGTTCCCTTGGTGCTAGATGAACGAACTTCTCTCCACTTGCTCAGTTCTGAGAGATAAATGTGTGTGAATGCCGTCCTTCACCTAGATTGTTGGGAACACAAAGTTTCTTTTCAGTTGCAAACTCCATTCCATACATATATATGGGGAGGTACTAGCTCCAACTCGGTTTTACAGTGAAAACTGCAGGAACTTCAAACCGGCACTAGGAAACAGACTGAGAAGCAGAGAAAAAGTGTCTCCTACAACCAGTTCCCTTGGTGCTAGATGAATGAACGTCTCTCCACTTGCTAAGTTCTGAGAGATAATTGTGTGTGAAAGCCGTCCTTCACCTACCTTGTTGGGAACACATAGTTTCTTTTCAGTTGCAAACTCCATTCCATACATATATAAGGGGAGGTACTAGCTCCAACACGGTTTTACAGTGAAAACTGCAGGAACATCAAACCGGCACTAGGAAACAGACTGAGAAAGCAGAGATATAGTGTCTCTTGCATCCCGTTCCATTAGTGCTAGATGAACGAACGTATTCCACTTGCTCAGTTCTGAGAGATATGTGTGTGTGAAAGCCGTCCTTCACCTAGCTTGTAGGGAACACAAAGTTTCTTTTCAGTTGCAAACTCCATTCCATACGTATATAAGGGGAGGTACTAGCTCCAACACGGTTTTACAGTGAAAACTGCAGGAAATTCAAACCGGCACTAGGAAACAGACTGAGAAAGCAGAGGAAAAGTGTCTCCTGCAACCCGTTCCCTTGGTGCTAGATGAACGAACGTCTCTCCACTTGCTCATTTCTGAGAGATAAGTGTGTGTGAAAGCCGTCCTTCACCTAGCTTGTTGGGAACACAAAGTTTCTTTTCAGTAGCAAACTCCATTCCATACATATATATGGGGAGGTAGATGCTCGAAATCGGTTTTACAGTGAAGACTGCAGGAACTTCAAACCGGCACTAGGAAACAGACTGAGAAAGCAGAGAAAAAGTGTCTCCTGCAACCCGTTCCCTTGGTGCTAGATGAACGAACGTCTCTCCACTTGCTCAGTTCTGAGAGATAAGTGTGTGTGAAAGCCGTCCTTCAACTAGCTTGTTGGGAACACAAAGATTCTTTTCAGTTGCAAACCCCATTCCATAAATATATATGGAGAGGTACTAGCTCCAACTCGGTTTTACAGTGAAAACTGCAGGAACTTCAAACCGGCACTAGGAAACAGACTGAGAAAGCAGAGAAAAAGTGTCTCCTGCAACCCGTTCCCTTGGTGCTAGATGAACGAACTTCTCTCCACTTGCTCAGTTATGAGAGATAAGTGTGTGTGAAAGCCGTCCTTCACCTAGCTTGTTGGGAACACAAAGTTCCTTTTCAGTTGCAAACTCCATTCCATACATATATATGGGGAGGTACTATATCAAACTCGGTTTTACAGTGAAAACTGCAGGAACTTCAAACCGGCACTAGGAAACAGACTGGGAAAGCAGAGAAAAATTGTCTTCTGCAACCCGTTCTCTTGGTTCTAGATGAACTAACGTCTCTCCAATTGCTCAGTTCTGAGAGAAAAGTGTGTGTGAAAGCCGTCCTTCAAATAGCTTGTTGGGAACACAAAGTTTCTTTTCAGTTGCAAACTCCATTCCATACATATATAAGGGGAGGTACTAGCTCCAACTCGGATTTACAGTGAAAACTGCAGGAACTTCAAACCGGCAGTAGGAAACAGAATGAGAAAGCAGAGAAAAAGTGTCTCCTGCAACCCGTTCCCTTGGTGCTAGTTGAACGAACGTCTCTCCAATTGCTCAGTTCCGAGAGATAAGTGTGTGTGAAAGCCGTCCTTCACCTAGCTTGTTGGGAACACAGAGTTTCTTTTCAGTTGCAAACTCCATTCCATACATATATGTGGGGAGGTACTAGCTCCAACTCAGTTTTACAGTGAAAACTGCAGGAACTTCAAACCGGCACTAGGAAACAGACTGAGAAAGCAGAGAAAAAGTGTCTCCTGCAACAAGTTCCCTTGGTGCTAGATGAACGAACGTCTCTCCACTTGCTCAGTTTTGAGAGATAGGTGTGTGTGAAAGCCGTCCTTCACCTAGCTTGTTGGGAACACAAAGTTTCTTTTCAGTTGCAAACTCCATTCCATACATATATAAGGGTAGGTACTAGCTCCAACATTGTTTTACAGTGAAAACTGCAGGAACATCAAACCGGCACTAGGAAACAGACTGAGAAAGCAGAGATATAGTGTCTCCTGCAACCCGTTCCATTGGTGCTAGATGAACTAACGTATTCCACTTGCTCAGATCTGAGAGATATGTGTGTGTGAAAGCCGTCCTTCAACTAGCTTGTTGGGAACACAAAGTTTCTTTTCAGTTGCAAACTCCATTCCATACATATATATGGGGAGGTACAAGCTCCAACTCGGTTTTACAGTGAAAACTGCAGGAAATTCAAACCGGCACTAGGAAACAGACTGAGAAAGCAGAGAAAAAGTGTCTCCTGCAACCCGTTCCCTTGGTGCTAGATGAAAGAACGTCTCTCCACTTGCTCAGTTCTGAGAGATAAGTGTGTGTGAAAGCCGTCCTTCACTTAGCTTGTTGGGAACACAAAGTTTCTTTTCAGTTGCAAACTCCATTCCACACTTATATATGGGGAGGTACTAGCTCCAACTCGGTTTGACAGTGAAAACTGCAGGAACTTCAAACCGGCACTAGGAAACCGAATGAGAAAACAGAGAAAAAGTGTCTCCTGCAACCCGTTCCCTTGGTGCTAGATGAACGAACGTCTCTCCAATTGCTCAGTTCCGAGAGATAAGTGTGTGTGAAAGCCGTCCTTCACCTATCTTGTTGGGAACACAAAGTTTCTTTTCAGTTGCAAACTCCATTCCATACATATATATGGGGAGGTACTAGCTCCACCTCGGTTTTACAGTGAAAACTGCAGGAACTTCAAACCGGCACTAGGAAACAGACTGAGAAAGCAGAGATAAAGTGTCTCCTGCATACCGTTCCCTTGGTGCTAGATGAACGAAAGTCTCTCCACTTGCTCATTTCTGAGAGATAAGTGTGTGTGAATGCCGTCCTTCACCTAGATTGTTGGGAACACAAAGTTTATTTTCAGTTGCAAACTCCGATCCATACATATATATGGGGAGGTACAAGCTCCAACTCCGTTTTACAGTGAAAATTGCAGGAACTTCAAACCGGCACTAGGAAACAGACTGAGAAGCAGAGAAAAAGTGTCTCCTGCAACCGGTTCCCTTGGTGCTAGATGAATGAACGTCTCTCCACTTGCTCAGTTCTGAGAGATAATTGTGTGTGAAAGCCGTCCTTCACCTAGCTTGTTGGGAACACAAAGTTTCTTTTCAGTTGCAAACTCCATTCCATACATATATATGGGGAGGTACTAGCTCCAACTCGGTTTTACAGTGAAAACTGCAGGAAATTCAAACCGGCACTAGGAAACAGACTGAGAAAGCAGAGAAAAAGTGTCTCCTGCAACCCGTTCCCTTGGTGCTACATGAAAGAACGTCTCTCCTCTTGCTCAGTTCTGAGAGATAAGTGTGTGTGAAAGCCGTCCTTCACATAGCTTGTTGGGAACACAAAGTTTCTTTTCAGTTCAAACTCCATTCCATACTTATATATGGGGAGGTAC
This sequence comes from Camelus bactrianus, assembly GCF_048773025.1. NCBI lineage: Eukaryota > Metazoa > Chordata > Mammalia > Artiodactyla > Camelidae > Camelus > Camelus bactrianus. The sequence continues at coordinate 134,031,827 of NC_133539.1, read as the reverse complement.
TAGCTCAAACTCAGTTTGACAGTGAAAACTGCAGGAACTTCAAACCGGCACTAGGAAACAGACTGAGAAAGCAGAGAAAAAGTGTCTCCTGCAAACCGTTCCCTTGGTGCTAGATGAACGAACGTCTCTCCCCTTGCTCAGTTCTGAGAGATAAGTGTGTGTGAAAGCCGTACTTCAACTAGCTTGTTGGGAACACAAAGTTTCTTTTCAGTTGCAAACTCCATTCCATACATATATATGGGGAGGTACTAGCTCCAACTCGGTTTTACAGTGAAAACTGCAGGAACTTCAAACCGGCACTAGGAAACAGACTGAGAAAGCAGAGAAAAAGTGTCTCCTGCAACCCGTTCCCTTGGTGCTAGATGAACGAACGTCTCGCCTCTTGCTCAGTTCCGATAGATTAGTGTGTGTGAAAGCCGTCCTTCACCTAGCTTGTTGGGAACACAAAGTTTCTTTTCAGTTGCAAACTCCATTCCATACATATATATGGGGAGGTACTAGCTCCAACTCGGTTTTACAGTGAAAACTGCAGGAACATCAAACCGGCACTAGGAAACAGACTGAGAAAGCAGAGAAAAATTGTCTCCTGCATCCCGTCCATTGGAGCTAGATGAACGAACGTATCTCCACTTGCTCAGTTCAGAGAGATATGTGTGTGTGAAAGCCGTCCTTCACCTAGCTTTTTGGGAACACAAAGTTTCTTTTCAGTTGCAAACTCCATTCCATACATATATATGGGGAGGTACTAGATCAAACTCGGTTTTACAGTGAAAACTGCAGGAACTTCAAACCGGCACTGGGAAACAGACTGAGACAGCAGAGAAAAAGAGTCTCCTGCAACACGTTCTCTTGGTTCTAGACGAACGAACGTCTCTCCACTTGCTCAGTTCTGAGAGAAATGTGTGTGTGAAAGCCGTCCTTCAAATAGCTTGTTGGGAACACAAAGTTTCTTTTCAGTTGCAAACTCCATTCCATACATATATAAGGGGAGGTACTAGCTCCAACTCGGTTTTACAGTGAAAACTGCAGGAACTTCAAACAGGCACTAGGAAACAGAATGAGAAAGCAGAGAAAAAGTGTCTCCTGCAACCCGTTCCCTTGGTGCTAGATGAACGAACGTCTCTCCAATTGCTCAGTTCCGAGAGATAAGTGTGTGTGAAAGCCGTCCTTCACCTAGCTTGTTGGGAACACAAAGTTTCTTTTCAGTTGCAAACTCCATTCCATACATATATGTGGGGAGGTACTAGCTCCAACTCAGTTTTACAGTGAAAACTGCAGGAACTTCAAACCGGCAATAGGAAACAGACTGAGAAAGCTGAGAAAAAGTGTCTCCAGTAACCCGTTCCCTTGGTGCTAGATAAACGAACGTCTCTCCACTTGCTCAGTTCTGAGAGATAAGTGTGTGTGAAAGCCGTCATTCACCTAGCTTGTTGGGAACACAAAGTTTCTTTTCAGTTGCAAACTCCATTCCATACATATATATGGGGAGGTACTAGCTCCAACTCGGTTTTATAGTGAAAACTGCAGGAACTTCAAACCGGCAATAGAAACAGACTGAGAAATCAGAGAAAAAGTGTCTCCAGCAACCCGTTCCCTTTGTGCTAGATAAACGAACGTCTCTCCACTTGCTCAGTTCTGAGAGATAAGTGTGTGTGAAAGCCGTCCTTCACCTAGCTTGTTGGGAACACAAAGTTTCTTTTCAGTTGCAAACTCCTATCCATACATATATATGGGGAGGTACTAGCTCCAACTCGGTTTTACAGTGAAAACTGCAGGAACTTCAAACCGGCACTGGGAAACAGACTGAGAAAGCAGAGAAAAAGTGTCTCCTGCAACCCGTTCCCTTGGTGCTAGATGAAAGAACGTCTCTCCACTTGCTCAGTTCTGAGAGATAAGTGTGTGTGAAAGCCGTCCTTCACCTAGCTTGTTGGGAACACAAAGTTTCTTTTCACTTGCAAACTCCATTCCATACTTATATATGGGGAGGTACTAGCTCCACCTCGGTTTTACAGTGAAAACTGCAGGAACTTCAAACCGGCACTAGGAAATAGACTGAGAAAGCAGAGATAAAGTGTCTCCTGCATACCGTTCCCTTGGTGCTAGATGAACGAACATCTCTCCACTTGCTCAGTTCTGAGAGATAAGTGTGTGTGAATGCCGTCCTTCACCTAGATTGTTGGGAACACAAAGTTTTTTTTCAGTTGCAAACTCCGATCCATACATATATATGGGGAGGTACAAGCTCCAACTCCGTTTTACAGTGAAAACTGCAGGAACTTCAAACCGGCACTAGGAAACAGACTGAGAAGCAGAGAAAAAGTGTCTCCTGCAACCGGTTCCCTTGGTTCTAGATGAATGAACGTCTCTCCACTTGCTAATTTCTGAGAGATAAATGTGTGTGAAAGCCGCCCTTCACATAGCTTGTTGGATACACAAAGTATCTTTTCAGTTGCAAACTCCATTCCATACATATATATGGGGAGGTAGAAGCTCCAAGTCGTTTTTACAGTGAAAACTGCAGGAACTTCAAACCGGCACTAGGAAACAGACTGAGAAAGCAGAGAAAAATTGTCTCCTGCAAACCGTTCCCTTGGTGCTAGATGAACGAACGTCTCTCCACTTGCTCAGTTCTGAGGGATAAGTGTGTGTGAAAGCCGTCCTTCAAATAGCTTGTTGGGAACACAAAGTTTCTTTTCAGTTGCAAACTCCATCCCATACGTATATATGGGGAGGTACTAGCTCCAACTCGGTTTGACAGTGAAAACTGCAGGAACATCAAACCGGCACTAGGAAACAGACTGAGAAAGCAGAGAAAAAGTGTCTCCTGCAAACCGTTCCCTTGGTGCTAGATGAACGAACGTCTCTCCCCTTGCTCAGTTCTGACAGATAAGTGTGTGTGAATGTCGTCCTTCACCTAGATTGTTGGGAACACAAAGTTTCTTTTCAGTTGCAAACTCCGATCCATACTTATATATGGGGAGGTACTAGATCCAACTCGGTTTTACAGTGAAAACTGCAGGAACTTCAAACCGGCACTAGGAAACACACAGAGAAGCAGAGAAAAAGTGTCTCCTGCAGCCAGTTCCCTTGGTGCTAGATGAATGAACGTCTCTCCTCTTGCTCAGTTCTGAGAGATAAGTGTGTTAAAGCCGTCCTTCACATAGCTTGTTGGGAACACAAAGTTTCTTTTCAGTTGCAAACTCCATTCCATACTTATATATGGGGAGGTACTAGCTCAAACTCGGTTTGACAGTGAAAACTGCAGGAACTTCAAACCGGCACTAGGAAACAGACTGAGAAAGCAGAGAAAAAGTGTCTCCTGCAACCCGTTCCCTTGGTGCTAGATGAACGAACGTCTCTCCCCTTGCTCAGTTCTGAGAGATATGTGTGTGTGAAAGCCGTACTTCACCTAGCTTGTTGGGAACACAAAGTTTCTTTTCAGTTGCAAACTCCATTCCATACATATATTTGGGGAGGTACTAGCTCCAACTCGTTTTTACAGTGAAAACAGCTGGAACTTCAAACTGGCACTAGGAAACAGACTGAGAAAGCAGAGAAAAAGTGGCTCTAGCAACCCGTTCCCTTGGTGCTAGATGAACGAACGTCTCGCCACTTGCTCATTTCCGAGAGATTAGTGTGTGTGAAAGCCGTCCTTCACCTAGCTTGTTGGGAACACAAAGTTTCTTTTAAGTTGCAAACTCCATTCCATACATATATATGGGGAGGTACTAGCTCCAACACGGTTTTACAGTGAAAACTGCAGGAACATCAAACCGGCACTAGGAAACAGACTGAGAAAGCAGAGAAAAAGTGTCTCCTGCATCCCGTTCCATTGGAGCTAGATGAACGAACGTATCTCCACTTGCTCAGTTCTGAGAGATATGTGTGTGTGAAAGCCGTCCTTCACCTAGCTTGTTGGGAACACAAAGTTTCTTTTCAGTTGCAAACTCCATTCCATACATATATATGGGGAGGTACTAGATCAAACTCGGTTTTACAGTGAAAACTGCAGGAACTTCAAACCGGCACTAGGAAACAGACTGGGAAAGCAGAGAAAAAGCGTCTTCTGCAACCCGTTCTCTTGGTTCTAGATGAACGAACGTCTCTCCAATTGCTCAGTTCTGAGAGAAATGTGTGTGTGAAAGCCGTCCTTCAAATAGCTTGTTGGGAACACAAAGTTTCTTTTCAGTTGCAAACTCCATTCCATACATATATAAGGGGAGGTACTAGCTCCAACTCGGTTTTACAGTGAAAACTGCAGGAACTTCAAACCGGCACTAGGAAACAGACTGAGAAAGCAGAGAAAAAGTGTCTCCTGCAACCCGTTCCCTTGGTGCTAGATGAAAGAACGTCTCTCCACTTGCTCAGTTTTGAGAGATAAGTGTGTGTGAAAGCCGTCCTTCACCTAGCTTGTTGGGAACACAAAGTTACTTTTCACTTGCAAACCCCATTCCATACTTATATACGGGGAGGTACTAGCTCCACCTCGGTTTTACAGTGAAAACTGCAGGAACTTCAAACCGGCACTAGGAAACAGACTGAGAAAGCAGAGTTAAAGTGTCTCCTGCATACCGTTCCCTTGGTGCTAGATGAACGAACGTCTCTCCACTTGCTCATTTCTGAGAGATAAGTGTGTGTGAATGGCGTCCTTCACCTAGATTGTTGGGAACACAAAGTTTTTTTTCAGTTGCAAACTCCGATCAATACATATATATGGGGAGGTACAAGCTCCAACTCCGTTTTACAGTGAAAACTGCAGGAACTTCAAACCGGCACTAGGAAACAGACTGAGAAGCAGAGAAAAAGTGTCTCCTGCAACCGGTTCCCTTGGTTCTAGATGAATGAACGTCTCTCCACTTGCTAAGTTCTGAGAGATAAATGTGTGTGAAAGCCGCCCTTCACATAGCTTGTTGGATACACAAAGTATCTTTTCAGTTGCAAACTCCATTCCATACATATATATGGGGAGGTAGAAGCTCCAACTCGTTTTTACAGTGAAAACTGCAGGAACTTCAAACCGGCACTAGGAAACAGACTGAGAAAGCAGAGAAAAAGTGTCTCCTGCAAACCGTTCCCTTGGTGCTAGATGAACGAACGTCTCTCCACTTGCTCAGTTCTGAGAGATAAGTGTGTGTGAAAGCCGTCCTTCACATAGCTTGTTGGGAACACAAAGTTTCTTTACAGTTGCAAACTCCATCCCATACTTATATATGGGGAGGTACTAGCTCCAACTCGGTTTGACAGTGAAAACTGCAGGAACTTCAAACGGGCACTAGGAAACAGACTGAGAAAGCAGAGAAAAAGTGTCTCCTGCAAACCGTTCCCTTGGTGCTAGATGAACGAACGTCTCTCCCCTTGCTCAGTTCTGAAAGATAAGTGTGTGTGAATGCCGTCCTTCACCTAGATTGTTGGGAACACAAAGTTTCTTTTCAGTTGCAAACTCCGATCCATACATATATATGGGGAGGTACTAGATCCAACTCGGTTTTACAGTGAAAACTGCAGGAACTTCAAACCGGCACTAGGAAACAGACTGAGAAGCAGAGAAAAAGTGTCTCCTGCAACCAGTTCCCTTGGTGCTAGATGAATGAACGTCTCTCCACTTGCTCAGTTCTCAGAGATAAGTGTGTGTGAAAGCCGTCCTTCACGTAGCTTGTTGGGAACACAAAGTTTCTTTTCAGTTGCAAACTCCATTCCATACATATATATGGGGAGGTACTAGCTCCAACTCGGTTTTACAGTGAAAACTGCAGGAAATTCAAACCGGCACTAGGAAACAGTCTGAGAAAGCAGAGAAAAAGTGTCTCCTGCAACCCGTTCCCTTGGTGCTAGATGAAAGAACGTCTCTCCTCTTGCTCAGTTCTGAGAGATAAGTGTGTGTGAAAGCCGTCCTTCACATAGCTTGTTGGGAACACAAAGTTTCTTTTCAGTTGCAAACTCCATTCCATACTTATATATGGGGAGGTACTAGCTCAAACTCGGTTTTACAGTGAAAACTGCAGGAACTTCAAACCGGCACTCGGAAACAGACTGAGAAACAGAGTTAAAGTGTCTCCTGAATACCGTTCCCTTGGTGCTAGATGAAAGAACGTCTCTCCACTTGCTCATTTCTGAGAGATAAGTGTGTGTGAATGCCGTCCTTCACCTAGATTGTTGGGAACACAAAGTTTTTTTTCAGTTGCAAACACCGATCAATACATATATATGGGGAGGTACAAGCTCCAACTCCGTTTTACAGTGAAAACTGCAGGAACTTCAAACCGGCACTAGGAAACAGACTGAGAAGCAGAGAAAAAGTGTCCCCTGCAACCGGTTCCCTTGGTTCTAGATGAATGGTCGTCTCTCCACTTGCTAAGTTCTGAGAGATAAATGTGTGTGAAAGCCGCCCTTCACATAGCTTGTTGGATACACAAAGTATCTTTTCAGTTGCAAACTCCATTCCATACATATATATGGGGAGGTAGAACTCCAACTCGTTTTTACAGTGAAAACTGCAGGAACTTCAAACCGGCACTAGGAAACAGACTGAGAAAGCAGAGAAAAAGTGTCTCCTGCAAACCGTTCCCTTGGTGCTAGATGAACGAACGTCTCTCCACTTGCTCAGTTCTGAGAGATAAGTGTGTGTGAAAGCCGTCCTTCACATAGCTTGTTGGGAACACAAAGTTTCTTTTCAGTTGCAAACTCCATTCCATACATATATATGGGGAGGTACTAGCTCCAACTCGGTTTGACAGTGAAAACTGCAGGAACTTCAAACCGGCACTAGGAAACAGACTGAGAAAGCAGAGAAAAAGTGTCTCCTGCAAACCGTTCCCTTGGTGCTAGATGAACGAACGTCTCTCCCCTTGCTCAGTTCTGACAGATAAGTGTGTGTGAATGCCGTCCTTCACCTAGATTGTTGGGAACACAAAGTTTCTTTTCAGTTGCAAACTCCGATCCATACATATATATGGGGAGGTCCTAGATCCAACTCGGTTTTACAGTGAAAACTGCAGGAACTTCAAAACGGCACTAGGAAACAGACTGAGAAGCAGAGAAAAAGTGTCTCCTGCAACCAGTTCCCTTGGTGCTAGATGAATGAACGTCTCTCCACTTGCTCAGTTCTCAGAGATAAGTGTGTGTGAAAGCCGTCCTTCACCTAGCTTGTTGGGAACACAAAGTTTCTTTTCAGTTGCAAAATCCATTCCATACATATATATGGGGAGGTACTAGCTCCAACTCGGTTTTACAGTGAAAACTGCAGGAACTTCAAACCGGCACTAGGAAACACACTGAGAAAGCAGAGAAAAAGTGTCTCCTGCAACCCGTTCCCTTGGTGCTAGATGAACGAACGTATCTCCACTTGCTCAGTTCTGAGAGATAAGTGTGTGTGAAAGCCGTCCTTCACCTAGCTTGTTGGGAACACAAAGTTTCTTTTAAGTTGCAAACTCCATTCCATACATATATTTGGGGAGGTACTAGCTCCAACTCGTTTTTACAGTGAAAACAGCTGGAACTTCAAACCGGCACTAGGAAACAGACTGAGAAAGCAGAGAAAAATTGGCTCTAGCAACCCGTTCCCTTGGTGCTAGATGAACGAACGTCTCTCCAATTGCTCAGTTCTGAGAGAAAAGTGTGTGTGAAAGCCGTCCTTCAAATAGCTTGTTGGGAACACAAAGTTTCTTTTCAGTTGCAAACTCCATTCCATACATATATAAGGGGAGGTACTAGCTCCAAGTCGTTTTTACAGTGAAAACTGCAGGAACTTCAAACAGGCACTAGGAAACAGAATGAGAAAGCAGAGAAAAAGTGTCTCCTGCAACCCGTTCCCTTGGTGCTAGATGAACGAACGTCTCTCCAATTGCTCAGTTCCGAGAGATAAGTGTGTGTGAAAGCCGTCCTTCACCTAGCTTGTTGGGAACACAAAGTTTCTTTTCAGTTGCAAACTCCATTCCATACATATATGTGGGGAGGTACTAGCTCCAACTCAGTTTTACAGTGAAAACTGCAGGAACTTCAAACCGGCAATAGGAAACAGACTGAGAAAGCAGAGAAAAAGTGTCTCCAGTAACCCGTTCCCTTGGTGCTAGATAAACGAACGTCTCTCCACTTGCTCATTTCTGAGAGATAAGTGTGTGTGAAAGCCGTCCTTCACCTAGCTTGTTGGGAACACAAAGTTTCTTTTCAGTTGCAAACTCCATTCCATACTTATATATGGGGAGGTACTAGCTCCACCTCGATTTTACAGTGAAAACTGCAGGAACTTCAAACCGGCACTAGGAAACAGACTGAGAAAGCAGAGTTAAACTGTCTCCTGCATACCGTTCCCTTGGTGCTAGATGAACGAACGTCTCTCCACTTGCTCATTTCTGAGAGATAAGTGTGTGTGAATGCCGTCCTTCACCTAGATTGTTGGGAACACAAAGTTTTTTTTCAGTTGCAAACTCCGATCAATACATTTATATGGGGAGGTACAAGCTCCAACTCCGTTTTACAGTGAAAACTGCAGGAACTTCAAACCGGCACTAGGAAACAGACTGAGAAGCAGAGAAAAAGTGTCTCCTGCAACCGGTTCCCTTGGTTCTAGATGAATGAACGTCTCTCCACTTGCTAAGTTCTGAGAGATAAATGTGTGTGAAAGCCGCCCTTCACATAGCTTGTTGGATACACAAAGTATCTTTTCAGTTGCAAACTCCATTCCATACATATATATGGGGAGGTAGAAGCTCCAACTCGTTTTTACAGTGAAAACTGCAGGAACTTCAAACCGGCACTAGGAAACAGACTGAGAAAGCAGAGAAAAAGTGTCTCCTGCAAACCGTTCCCTTGGTGCTAGATGAACGAACGTCTCTCCACTTGCTCAGTTCTGAGAGATAAGTGTGTGTGAAAGCCGTCCTTCACATATCTTGTTGGGAACACAAAGTTTCTTTACAGTTGCAAACTCCATCCCATACTTATATATGGGGAGGTACTACCTCCAACTCGGTTTGACAGTGAAAACTGCAGGAACTTCAAACCGGCACTAGGAAACAGACTGAGAAAGCAGAGAAAAAGTGTCTCCTGCAAACCGTTCCCTTGGTGCTAGATGAACGAACGTCTCTCCCCTTGCTCAGTTCTGACAGATAAGTGTGTGTGAATGCCGTCCTTCACCTAGATTGTTGGGAACACAAAGTTTCTTTTCAGTTGCAAACTCCGATCCATACATATATATGGGGAGGTACTAGATCCAACTCGATTTTACAGTGAAAACTGCAGGAACTTCAAACCGGCACTAGGAAACAGACTGAGAAGCAGAGAAAAAGTGTCTCCTGCAACCAGTTCCCTTGGTGCTAGATGAATGAACGTCTCTCCACTTGCTCAGTTCTCAGAGATAAGTGTGTGTGAAAGCCGTCCTTCACCTAGCTTGTTGGGAACACAAAGTTTCTTTTCAGTTGCAAACTCCATTCCATACATATATATGGGGAGGTACTAGCTCCAACTCGGTTTTACAGTGAAAACTGCAGGAAATTCAAACCGGCACTAGGAAACAGTCTGAGAAAGCAGAGAAAAAGTGTCTCCTGCAACCCGTTCCCTTGGTGCTAGATGAAAGAACGTCTCTCCTCTTGCTCAGTTCTGAGAGATAAGTGTGTGTGAAAGCCGTCCTTCACATAGCTTGTTGGGAACACAAAGTTTCTTTTCAGTTGCAAACTCCTATCCATACATATATATGGGGAGGTACTAGCTCCAACTCGGTTTTACAGTGAAAACTGCAGGAACTTCAAACCGGCACTGGGAAACAGACTGAGAAAGCAGAGAAATAGTGTCTCCTGCAACCCGTTCCCTTGGTGCTAGATGAAAGAACGTCTCTCCACTTGCTCAGTTCTGAGAGATAAGTGTGTGTGAAAGCCGTCCTTCAACTAGCTTGTTGGGAACACAAAGTTTCTTTTCACTTGCAAACTCCATTCCATACTTATATATGGGGAGGTACTAGCTCCACCTCGGTTTTACAGTGAAAACTGCAGGAACTTCAAACCGGCACTAGGAAATAGACTGAGAAAGCAGAGATAAAGTGTCTCCTGCATACCGTTCCCTTGGTGCTAGATGAACGAACATCTCTCCACTTGCTCAGTTCTGAGAGATAAGTGTGTGTGAATGCCGTCCTTCACCTAGATTGTTGGGAACACAAAGTTTTTTTTCACTTGCTAACTCCGATCCATACATATATATGGGGAGGTACAAGCTCCAACTCCGTTTTACAGTGAAAACTGCAGGAACTTCAAACCGGCACTAGGAAACAGACTGAGAAGCAGAGAAAAAGTGTCTCCTGCAACCGGTTCCCTTGGTTCTAGATGAATGAACGTCTCTCCACTTGCTAATTTCTGAGAGATAAATGTGTGTGAAAGCCGCACTTCACATAGCTTGTTGGATACACAAAGTATCTTTTCAGTTGCAAACTCCATTCCGTACATATATATGGTGAGGTAGAAGCTCCAACTCGTTTTTACAGTGAAAACTGCAGGAACTTCAAACCGGCACTAGGAAACAGACTGAGAAAGCAGAGAAAAATTGTCTCCTGCAAACCGTTCCCTTGGTGCTAGATGAACGAACGTCTCTCCACTTGCTCAGTTCTGAGGGATAAGTGTGTGTGAAAGCCGTCCTTCAAATAGCTTGTTGGGAACACAAAGTTTCTTTTCAGTTGCAAACTCCATCCCATACGTATATATGGGGAGGTACTAGCTCCAACTCGGTTTGACAGTGAAAACTGCAGGAACATCAAACCGGCACTAGGAAACACACTGAGAAAGCAGAGAAAAAGTGTCTCCTGCAAACCGTTCCCTTGGTGCTAGATGAACGAACGTCTCTCCCCTTGCTCAGTTCTGACAGATAAGTGTGTGTGAATGTCGTCCTTCACCTAGATTGTTGGGAACACAAAGTTTCTTTTCAGTTGCAAACTCTGATCCATACTTATATATGGGGAGGTACTAGCTCCAACTCGGTTTTACAGTGAAAACTGCAGGAAATTCAAACCGGCACTAGGAAACAGTCTGAGAAAGCAGAGAAAAAGTGTCTCCTGCAACCCGTTCCCTTGGTGCTAGATGAAAGAACGTCTCTCCTCTTGCTCAGTTCTGAGAGATAAGTGTGTGTGAAAGCCGTCCTTCACATAGCTTGTTGGGAACACAAAGTTTCTTTTCAGTTGCAAACTCCATTCCATACTTATATATGGGGAGGTACTAGCTCAAACTCGGTTTTACAGTGAAAACTGCAGGAACTTCAAACCGGCACTAGGAAACAGACTGAGAAACAGAGTTAAAGTGTCTCCTGAATACCGTTCCCTTGGTGCTAGATGAACGAACGTCTCTCCACTTGCTCATTTCTGAGAGATAAGTGTGTGTGAATGCCGTCCTTCACCTAGATTGTTGGGAACACAAAGTTTTTTTTCAGTTGCAAACTCCGATCTATACATATATATGGGGAGGTACAAGCTCCAACTCCGTTTTACAGTGAAAACTGCAGGAACTTCAAACCGGCACTAGGAAACAGACTGAGAAAGCAGAGAAAAAGTGTCTCCTGCAAACCGTTCCCTTGGTGCTAGATGAACGAACGTCTCTCCCCTTGCTCAGTTCTGACAGATAAGTGTGTGTGAATGCCGTCCTTCACCTAGATTGTTGGGAACACAAAGTTTCTTTTCAGTTGCAAACTCCGATCCATACATATATATGGGGAGGTACTAGATCCAACTCGGTTTTACAGTTAAAACTGCAGGAACTTCAAAACGGCACTAGGAAACAGACTGAGAAGCAGAGAAAAAGTGTCTCCTGCAACCAGTTCCCTTGGTGCTAGATGAATGAACGTCTCTCCACTTGCTCAGTTCTCAGAGATAAGTGTGTGTGAAAGCCGTCCTTCACCTAGCTTGTTGGGAACACAAAGTTTCTTTTCAGTTGCAAACTCCATTCCATACATATATATGGGGAGGTACTAGCTCCAACTCGGTTTTACAGTGAAAACTGCAGGAACTTCAAACCGGCACTAGGAAACACACTGAGAAAGCAGAGAAAAAGTGTCTCCTGCAACCCGTTCCCTTGGTGCTAGATGAACGAACGTATCTCCACTTGCTCAGTTCTGAGAGATAAGTGTGTGTGAAAGCCGTCCTTCACCTAGCTTGTTGGGAACACAAAGTTTCTTTTAAGTTGCAAACTCCATTCCATACATATATTTGGGGAGGTACTAGCTCCAACTCGTTTTTACAGTGAAAACAGCTGGAACTTCAAACCGGCACTAGGAAACAGACTGAGAAAGCAGAGAAAAAGTGGCTCTAGCAACCCGTTCCCTTGGTGCTAGATGAACGAACGTCTCGCCACTTGCTCAGTTCCGAGAGATTAGTGTGTGTGAAAGCCGTCCTTCACCTAGCTTGTTGGGAACACAAAGTTTCTTTTCAGTTGCAAACTCCATTCCATACATATATATGGGGAGGTACTAGCTCCAACACGGTTTTACAGTGAAAACTGCAGGAACATCAAACCGGCACTAGGAAACAGACTGAGAAAGCAGAGAAAAAGTGTCTCCTGCATCCCGTTCCATTGGAGCTAGATGAACGAACGTATCTCCCCTTGCTCAGTTCTGAGAGATATGTGTGTGTGAAAGCCGTCCTTCACCTAGCTTGTTGGGAACACAAAGTTTCTTTTCAGTTGCAAACTCCATTCCATACATATATATGGGGAGGTACTAGATCAAACTCGGTTTTACAGTGAAAACTGCAGGAACTTCAAACCGGCACTAGGAAACAGACTGGGAAAGCAGAGAAAAAGCGTCTTCTGCAACCCGTTCTCTTGGTTCTAGATGAACGAACGTCTCTCCAATTGCTCAGTTCTGAGAGAAAAGTGTGTGTGAAAGCCGTCCTTCAAATAGCTTGTTGGGAACACAAAGTTTCTTTTCAGTTGCAAACTCCATTCCATACATATATAAGGGGAGGTACTAGCTCCAACTCGGTTTTACAGTGAAAACTGCAGGAACTTCAAACAGGCACTAGGAAACAGAATGAGAAAGCAGAGAAAAAGTGTCTCCTGCAACCCGTTCCCTTGGTGCTAGATGAACGAACGTCTCTCCAATTGCTCAGTTCCGAGAGATAAGTGTGTGTGAAAGCCGTCCTTCACCTAGCTTGTTGGGAACACAAAGTTTCTTTTCCGTTGCAAACTCCATTCCATACATATATGTGGGAAGGTACTAGCTCCAACTCAGTTTTACAGTGAAAACTGCAGGAACTTCTAACCGGCAATAGGAAACAGACTGAGAAAGCAGAGAAAAAGTGTCTCCAGTAACCCGTTCCCTTGGTGCTAGATAAACGAACGTCTCTCCACTTGCTCAGTTCTGAGAGATAAGTGTGTGTGAAAGCCGTCCTTCACCTAGCTTGTTGGGAACACAAAGTTTCTTTTCAGTTGCAAACTCCATTCCATACATATATATGGGGAGGTACAAGCTCCAACTCGGTTTTACAGTGAAAACTGCAGGAACTTCAAACCGGCACTGGGAAACAGACTGAGAAAGCAGAGAAAAAGTGTCTCCTGCAACCCGTTCCCTTGGTGCTAGATGAAAGAACGTCTCTCCACTTGCTCAGTTTTGAGAGATAAGTGTGTGTGAAAGCCGTCCTTCAGCTAGCTTGTTGGGAACACAAAGTTTCTTTTCACTTGCAAACTCCATTCCATACTTATATATGGGGAGGTACTAGCTCCACCTCGGTTTTACAGTTAAAACTGCAGGAACTTCAAACCGGCACTAGGAAACAGACTGAGAAAGCAGAGTTAAACTGTCTCCTGCATACCGTTCCCTTGGTGCTAGATGAACGAACGTCTCTCCACTTGCTCATTTCTGAGAGATAAGTGTGTGTGAATGCCGTCCTTCACCTAGATTGTTGGGAACACAAAGTTTTTTTTCAGTTGCAAACTCCGATCAATACATATATATGGGGAGGTACAAGCTCCAACTCCGTTTTACAGTGAAAACTGCAGGAACTTCAAACCGGCACTAGGAAACAGACTGAGAAGCAGAGAAAAAGTGTCTCCTGCAACCGGTTCCCTTGGTTCTAGATGAATGAACGTCTCTCCACTTGCTAAGTTCTGAGAGATAAATGTGTGTGAAAGCCGCCCTTCACATAGCTTGTTGGATACACAAAGTATCTTTTCAGTTGCAAACTCCATTCCATACATATATATGGGGAGGTAGAAGCTCCAACTCGTTTTTACAGTGAAAACTGCAGGAACTTCAAACCGGCACTAGGAAACAGACTGAGAAAGCAGAGAAAAATTGTCTCCTGCAAACCGTTCCCTTGGTGCTAGATGAACGAACGTCTCTCCACTTGCTCAGTTCTGAGAGATAAGTGTGTGTGAAAGCCGTCCTTCACATATCTTGTTGGGAACACAAAGTTTCTTTACAGTTGCAAACTCCATCCCATACTTATATATGGGGAGGTACAAGCTCCAACTCGGTTTGACAGTGAAAACTGCAGGAACTTCAAACCGGCACTAGGAAACAGACTGAGAAAGCAGAGAAAAAGTGTCTCCTGCAAACCGTTCCCTTGGTGCTAGATGAACGAACGTCTCTCCCCTTGCTCAGTTCTGACAGATAAGTGTGTGTGAATGCCGTCCTTCACCTAGATTGTTGGGAACACAAAGTTTCTTTTCAGTTGCAAACTCCGATCCATACATATATATGGGGAGGTACTAGATCCAACTCGATTTTACAGTGAAAACTGCAGGAACTTCAAACCGGCACTAGGAAACAGACTGAGAAGCAGAGAAAATGTGTCTCCTGCAACCAGTTCCCTTGGTGCTAGATGAATGAACGTCTCTCCACTTGCTCAGTTCTCAGAGATAAGTGTGTGTGAAAGCCGTCCTTCACCTAGCTTGTTGGGAACACAAAGTTTCTTTTCAGTTGCAAACTCCATTCCATACATATATATGGGGAGGTACTAGCTCCAACTCGGTTTTACAGTGAAAACTGCAGGAAATTCAAACCGGCACTAGGAAACAGTCTGAGAATGCAGAGAAAAAGTGTCTCCTGCAACCCGTTCCCTTGGTGCTAGATGAAAGAACGTCTCTCCTCTTGCTCAGTTCTGAGAGATAAGTGTGTGTGAAAGCCGTCCTTCACATAGCTTGTTGGGAACACAAAGTTTCTTTTCAGTTGCAAACTCCATTCCACACTTATATATGGGGAGGTACTAGCTCAAACTCGGTTTTACAGTGAAAACTGCAGGAACTTCAAACCGGCACTAGGAAACAGACTGAGAAACAGAGTTAAAGTGTCCCCTGAATACCGTTCCCTTGGTGCTAGATGAACGAACGTCTCACCACTTGCTCATTTCTGAGAGATAAGTGTGTGTGAATGCCGTCCTTCACCTAGATTGTTGGGAACACAAAGTTTTTTTTCAGTTGCTAACTCCGATCAATACATATATATGGGGAGGTACAAGCTCCAACTCCGTTTTACAGTGAAAACTGCAGGAACTTCAAACCGGCACTAGGAAACAGACTGAGAAGCAGAGAAAAATTTTCTCCTGCAACCGGTTCCCTTGGTTCTAGATGAATGAACGTCTCTCCACTTGCTAAGTTCTGAGAGATAAATGTGTGTGAAAGCCGCCCTTCACATAGCTTGTTGGATACACAAAGTATCTTTTCAGTTGCAAACTACATTCCATACATATATATGGGGAGGTAGAAGCTCCAACTCGTTTTTACAGTGAAAACTGCAGGAACTTCAAACCGGCACTAGGAAACAGACTGAGAAAGCAGAGAAAAAGTGTCTCCTGCAAACCGTTCCCTTGGTGCTAGATGAACGAACGTCTCTCCACTTGCTCAGTTCTGAGAGATAAGTGTGTGTGAAAGCCGTCCTTCACATAGCTTGTTGGGAACACAAAGTTTCTTTTCAGTTGCAAACTCCATCCCATACTTATATATGGGGAGGTACTAGCTCCAACTCGGTTTGACAGTGAAAACTGCAGGAACTTCAAACCGGCACTAGGAAACAGACTGAGAAAGCAGAGAAAAAGTGTCTCCTGCAAACCGTTCCCTTGGTGCTAGATGAACGAACGTCTCTCCCCTTGCTCAGTTCTGACAGATAAGTGTGTGTGAATGCCGTCCTTCACCTAGATTGTTGGGAACACAAAGTTTCTTTTCAGTTGCAAACTCCAATCCATACATATATATGGGGAGGTACTAGATCCAACTCGGTTTTACAGTGAAAACTGCAGGAACTTCAAAACGGCACTAGGAAACAGACTGAGAAGCAGAGAAAAAGTGTCTCCTGCAACCAGTTCCCTTGGTGCTAGATGAATGAACGTCTCTCCACTTGCTCAGTTCTCAGAGTTAAGTGTGTGTGAAAGCCGTCCTTCACCTAGCTTGTTGGGAACACAAAGTTTCTTTTCAGTTGCAAACTCCATTCCATACATATATATGGGGAGGTACTATATCAAACTCGGTTTTACAGTGAAAACTGCAGGAACTTCAAACTGGCACTAGGAAACAGACTGGGAAAGCAGAGAAAAAGTGTCCCCTGCAACCCGTTCTCTTGGTTCTAGATGAACGAACGTCTCTCCAATTGCTCAGTTCTGAGAGAAAAGTGTGTGTGAAAGCCGTCCTTCAAATAGCTTGTTGGGAACACAAAGTTTCTTTTCAGTTGCAAACTCCATTCCATACATATACATGGGGAGGTACTAGCTCCAACTCGGTTTTACAGTGAAAACTGCAGGAACTTCAAACCGGCACTAGGAAACAGAATGAGAAAGCAGAGAAAAAGTGTCTCCTGCAACCCGATCCCTTGGTGCTAGATGAACGAACGTCTCTAGAATTGCTCAGTTCCGAGAGATAATTGTGTGTGATAGCCGCCCTTCACCTAGCTTGTTGGGAACACAAAGTTTCTTTTCAGTTGCAAACTCCATTCCATACATATATGTGGGGAGGTCCTAGCTCCAACTCACTTTTACAGTGAAAACTGCAGGAACTTCAAACCGGCAATAGGAAACAGACTGAGAAACAGAGAAAATGTGTTTCCAGCAACCCATTCCCTTGGTGCTAGATAAACGAACGTCTCTCCACTTGCTCAGTTCTGAGAGATAAGTGTGTGTGAAAGCCGTCCTTCACCTAGCTTGTTGGGAACACAAAGTTTCTTTTCAGTTGCAAACTCCTATCCAACATATATATGGGGAGGTACTAGCTCCAACTCGGTTTTACAGTGAAAACTGCAGGAACTTCAAACCGGCGCTAGGAAACAGACTGAGAAAGCAGAGAAAAAGTGTCTCCTGCAACCCGTTCCCTTGGTGCTAGATGAAAGAACGTCTCTCCACTTGCTCAGTTCTGAGAGATTAGTGTGTGTGAAAGCCGTCATTCACCTAGCTTGTTGGGAACACAAAGTTTCTTTTCACTTGCAAACTCCATTCCATACTTATATATGGGGAGGTACTAGCTCCAACTCGGTTTAACAGTGAAAACTGCAGGAACTTCAAACCGGCACTAGGAAACAGACTGAGAAAGCAGAGAAAAAGGGTCTCCTGCATACCGTTCCCTTGGTGCTAGATGAACGAACGTCTCTCCACTTGCTCATTTCTGAGAGATAAGTGTGTGTGAATGCCGTCCTTCACCTAGATTGTTGGGAACATAAAGTTTTTTTCAGTTGCAAACTCCGATCCATACATATATATGGGGAGGTACAAGTTCCAACTCCGTTTTACAGTGAAAACTGCAGGAACTTCAAACCGGCACTAGGAAACAGACTGAGAAGCAGAGAAAAAGTGTCTCCTGCAACCGGTTCCCTTGGTTCTAGATGAATGAACGTCTCTCCACTTGCTAAGTTCTGAGAGATAAATGTGTGTGAAAGCCGCCCTTCACATAGCTTGTTGGATACACAAAGTATCTTTTCAGTTGCAAACTCCATTCCATACATATATATGGGGAGGTAGAAGCTCCAACTCGTTTTTACAGTGAAAACTGCAGGAACTTCAAACCGGCACTAGGAAACAGACTGAGAAAGCAGAGAAAAAGTGTCTCCTGCAAACCGTTCCCTTGGTGCTAGATGAACGAACGTCTCTCCACTTGCTCAGTTCTGAGAGATAAGTGTGTGTGAAAGCCGTCCTTCACATATCTTGTTGGGAACACAAAGTTTCTTTACAGTTGCAAACTCCATCCCATACTTATATATGGGGAGGTACTAGCTCCAACTCGGTTTGACAGTGAAAACTGCAGGAACTTCAAACCGGCACTAGGAAACAGACTGAGAAAGCAGAGAAAAAGTGTCTCCTGCAAACCGTTCCCTTGGTGCTAGATGAACGAACGTCTCTCCCCTTGCTCAGTTCTGACAGATAAGTGTGTGTGAATGCCGTCCTTCACCTAGATTGTTGGGAACACAAAGTTTCTTTTCAGTTGCAAACTCCGATCCATACATATATATGGGGAGGTACTAGATCCAACTCGATTTTACAGTGAAAACTGCAGGAACTTCAAACCGGCACTAGGAAACAGACTGAGAAGCAGAGAAAAAGTGTCTCCTGCAACCAGTTCCCTTGGTGCTAGATGAATGAACGTCTCTCCACTTGCTCAGTTCTCAGAGATAAGTGTGTGTGAAAGCCGTCCTTCACCTAGCTTGTTGGGAACACAAAGTTTCTTTTCAGTTGCAAACTCCATTCCATACATATATATGGGGAGGTACTAGCTCCAACTCGGTTTTACAGTGAAAACTGCAGGAAATTCAAACCGGCACTAGGAAACAGTCTGAGAAAGCAGAGAAAAAGTGTCTCCTGCAACCCGTTCCCTTGGTGCTAGATGAAAGAACGTCTCTCCTCTTGCTCAGTTCTGAGAGATAAGTGTGTGTGAAAGCCGTCCTTCACATAGCTTGTTGGGAACACAAAGTTTCTTTTCAGTTGCAAACTCCATTCCATACTTATATATGGGGAGGTACTAGCTCAAACTCGGTTTTACAGTGAAAACTGCAGGAACTTCAAACCGGCACTAGGAAACAGACTGAGAAACAGAGTTAAAGTGTCCCCTGAATACCGTTCCCTTGGTGCTAGATGAACGAACGTCTCTCCACTTGCTTATATCTGAGAGATAAGTGTGTGTGAATGCCGTCCTTCACCTAGATTGTTGGGAACACAAAGTTTTTTTTCAGTTGCAAACTCCGATCAATACATATATATGGGGAGGTACAAGCTCCAACTCCGTTTTACAGTGAAAACTGCAGGAACTTCAAACCGGCACTAGGAAACAGACTGAGAAGCAGAGAAAAATTTTCTCCTGCAACCGGTTCCCTTGGTTCTAGATGAATGAACGTCTCTCCACTTGCTAAGTTCTGAGAGATAAATGTGTGTGAAAGCCGCCCTTCACATAGCTTGTTGGATACACAAAGTATCTTTTCAGTTGCAAACTCCATTCCATACATATATATGGGGAGGTAGAAGCTCCAACTCGTTTTTACAGTGAAAACTGCAGGAACTTCAAACCGGCACTAGGAAACAGACTGAGAAAGCAGAGAAAAAGTGTCTCCTGCAAACCGTTCCCTTGTTGCTAGATGAACGAACGTCTCTCCACTTGCTCAGTTCTGAGAGATAAGTGTGTGTGAAAGCCGTCCTTCACATAGCTTGTTGGGAACACAAAGTATCTTTTCAGTTGCAAACTCCATCCCATACTTATATATGGGGAGGTACTAGCTCCAACTCGGTTTGACAGTGAAAACTGCAGGAACTTCAAACCGGCACTAGGAAACAGACTGAGAAAGCAGAGAAAAAGTGTCTCCTGCAAACCGTTCCCTTGGTGCTAGATGAACGAACGTCTCTCCCCTTGCTCAGTTCTGACAGATAAGTGTGTGTGAATGCCGTCCTTCACCTTGATTGTTGGGAACACAAAGTTTCTTTTCAGTAGCAAACTCCAATCCATACATATATATGGGGAGGTACTAGATCCAACTCGGTTTTACAGTGAAAACTGCAGGAACTTCAAAACGGCACTAGGAAACAGACTGAGAAGCAGAGAAAAAGTTTCTCCTGCAACCAGTTCTCTTGGTGCTAGATGAATGAACGTCTCTCCACTTGCTCAGTTCTCAGAGTTAAGTGTGTGTGAAAGCCGTCCTTCACCTAGCTTGTTGGGAACACAAAGTTTCTTTTCAGTTGCAAACTCCATTCCATACATATATATGGGGAGGTACTATATCAAACTCGGTTTTACAGTGAAAACTGCAGGAACTTCAAACTGGCACTAGGAAACAGACTGGGAAAGCAGAGAAAAAGTGTCCCCTGCAACCCGTTCTCTTGGTTCTAGATGAACGAACGTCTCTCCAATTGCTCAGTTCTGAGAGAAAAGTGTGTGTGAAAGCCGTCCTTCAAATAGCTTGTTGGGAACACAAAGTTTCTTTTCAGTTGCAAACTCCATTCCATACATATACATGGGGAGGTACTAGCTCCAACTCGGTTTTACAGTGAAAACTGCAGGAACTTCAAACCGGCACTAGGAAACAGAATGAGAAAGCAGAGAAAAAGTGTCTCCTGCAACCCGATCCCTTGGTGCTAGATGAACGAACGTCTCTAGAATTGCTCAGTTCCGAGAGATAATTGTGTGTGATAGCCGCCCTTCACCTAGCTTGTTGGGAACACAAAGTTTCTTTTCAGTTGCAAACTCCATTCCATACATATATGTGGGGAGGTCCTAGCTCCAACTCACTTTTACAGTGAAAACTGCAGGAACTTCAAACCGGCAATAGGAAACAGACTGAGAAAACAGAGAAAATGTGTTTCCAGCAACCCATTCCCTTGGTGCTAGATAAACGAACGTCTCTCCACTTGCTCAGTTCTGAGAGATAAGTGTGTGTGAAAGCCGTCCTTCACCTAGCTTGTTGGGAACACAAAGTTTCTTTTCAGTTGCAAACTCCTATCCAACATATATATGGGGAGGTACTAGCTCCAACTCGGTTTTACAGTGAAAACTGCAGGAACTTCAAACCGGCACTAGGAAACAGACTGAGAAAGCAGAGAAAAAGTGTCTCCTGCAACCCGTTCCCTTGGTGCTAGATGAAAGAACGTCTCTCCACTTGCTCAGTTCTGAGAGATTAGTGTGTGTGAAAGCCGTCCTTCACCTAGCTTGTTGGGAACACAAAGTTTCTTTTCACTTGCAAACTCCATTCCATACTTATATATGGGGAGGTACTAGCTCCAACTCGGTTTAACAGTGAAAACTGCAGGAACTTCAAACCGGCACTAGGAAACAGACTGAGAAAGCAGAGAAAAAGGGTCTCCTGCATACCGTTCCCTTGGTGCTAGATGAACGAACGTCTCTCCACTTGCTCATTTCTGAGAGATAAGTGTGTGTGAATGCCGTCCTTCACCTAGATTGTTGGGAACACAAAGTTTTTTTCAGTTGCAAACTCCGATCCATACATATATATGGGGAGGTACAAGCTCCAACTCCGTTTTACAGTGAAAACTGCAGGAACTTCAAACCGGCACTAGGAAACAGACTGAGAAGCAGAGAAAAAGTGTCTCCTGCAACCGGTTCCCTTGGTTCTAGATGAATGAACGTCTCTCCACTTGCTAAGTTCTGAGAGATAAATGTGTGTGAAAGCCGTCCTTCACCTAGCTTGTTGGATACACAAAGTTTCTTTTAAGTTGCAAACTCCATTCCATACATATATTTGGGGAGGTACTAGCTCCAACTCGTTTTTACAGTGAAAACAGCTGGAACTTCAAACCGGCACTAGGAAACAGACTGAGAAAGCAGAGAAAAAGTGGCTCTAGCAACCCGTTCCCTTGGTGCTAGATGAACGAACGTCTCGCCACTTGCTCAGTTCCGAGAGATTAGTGTGTGTGAAAGCCGTCCTTCACCTAGCTTGTTGGGAACACAAAGTTTCTTTTCAGTTGCAAACTCCATTCCATACATATATATGGGGAGGTACTAGCTCCAACACGGTTTTACAGTGAAAACTGCAGGAACATCAAACCGGCACTAGGAAACAGACTGAGAAAGCAGAGAAAAAGTGTCTCCTGCATCCCGTTCCATTGGAGCTAGATGAACGAACGTATCTCCACTTGCTCAGTTCTGAGAGATATGTGTGTGTGAAAGCCGTCCTTCAACTAGCTTCTTGGGAACACAAAGTTTCTTTTCAGTTGCAAACTCCATTCCATACATATATATGGGGAGGTACTAGATCAAACTCGGTTTTACAGTGAAAACTGCAGGAACTTCAAATCGGCACTAGGAAACAGACTGAGACAGCAGAGAAAAAGAGTCTCCTGCAACACGTTCTCTTGGTTCTAGACGAACGAACGTCTCTCCACTTGCTCAGTTCTGAGAGAAATGTGTGTGTGAAAGCCGTCCTTCAACTAGCTTGTTGGGAAAACAAAGTTTCTTTTCAGTTGCAAACTCCATTCCATACATATACATGGGGAGGTACTAGCTCCAACTCGGTTTTACAGTGAAAACTGCAGGAACTTCAAACCGGCACTAGGAAACA
This sequence comes from Camelus bactrianus, assembly GCF_048773025.1. Classification (NCBI taxonomy): domain Eukaryota; kingdom Metazoa; phylum Chordata; class Mammalia; order Artiodactyla; family Camelidae; genus Camelus; species Camelus bactrianus. The sequence continues at coordinate 134,009,390 of NC_133539.1, read as the reverse complement.
GATTGAGAAAGCAGAGAAAAGTGTCTCCTGCAACCCGTTCCCTTGGTGCTAGATGAACGAACGTCTCTCCAATTGCTCAGTTCCGAGAGATAAGTGTGTGTGAAAGCCGCCCTTCACCTAGCTTGTTGGGAACACAAAGTTTCTTTTCAGTTGCAAACTCCATTCCATACATATATGTGGGGAGGTACTAGCTCCAACTCAGTTTTACAGTGAAAACTGCAGGAACTTCAAACCGGCAATAGGAAACAGACTGAGAAAGCAGAGAAAAAGTGTCTCCAGCAACCCGTTCCCTTGGTGCTAGATAAACGAACGTCTCTCCACTTGCTCAGTTCTGAGAGATAAGTGTGTGTGAAAGCCGTCCTTAACCTAGCTTGTTGGGAACACAAAGTTTCTTTTCAGTTGCAAACTCCGATCCATACATATATATGGGGAGGTACAAGCTCCAACTCGGTTTTACAGTGAAAACTGCAGGAACTTCAAACCGGCACTAGGAAACAGACTGAGAAAGCAGAGAAAAAGTGTCTCCTGCAACCCGTTCCCTTGGACTAGATGAAAGAACGTCTCTCCACTTGCTCAGTTCTGAGAGATAAGTGTGTGTGAAAGCCGTCCTTCACCTAGCTTGTTGGGAACACAAAGTTTCTTTTCACTTTCAAACTCCATTCCATACTTATATATGGGGAGGTACTAGCTCCAACTCGGTTTAACAGTGAAAACTGCAGGAACTTCAAACCGGCACTAGGAAACAGACTGAGAAAGCAGAGAAAAAGGATCTCCTGCATACCGTTCCCTTGGTGCTAGATGAACGAACGTCTCTCCACTTGCTCATTTCTGAGAGATAAGTGTGTGTGAATGCCGTCCTTCACCTAGATTGTTGGGAACACAAAGTTTCTTTTCAGTTGCAAACTCCGATCCATACATATATATGGGGAGGAACAAGCTCCAACTCGGTTTTACAGTGAAAACTGCAGGAACTTCAAACCTTCACTAGGAAACAGACTGAGAAGCAGAGAAAAATTGTCTCCTGCAACCGGTTCCCTTGGTTCTAGATGAATGAACGTCTCTCCACTTGCTAAGTTCTGAGAGATAAATGTGTGTGAAAGCCGTCCTTCACCTAGCTTGTTGGATAAACAAAGTTTCTTTTAAGTTGCAAACTCCATTCCATACATATATTTGGGGAGGTACTAGCTCCAACTCGTTTTTACAGTGAAAACAGCTGGAACTTCAAACCGGCACTAGGAAACAGACTGAGAAAGCAGAGAAAAAGTGGCTCTAGCAACCCGTTCCCTTGGTTCTAGATGAACGAACGTCTCGCCACTTGCTCAGTTCCGAGAGATTAGTGTGTGTGAAAGTCGTCCTTCACCTAGATTGTTGGGAACACAAAGTTTCATTTCAGTTGCAAACTCCATTCCATACATATATATGGGGAGGTACTAGCTCCAACACGGTTTTACAGTGAAAACTGCAGGAACATCAAACCGGCACTAGGAAACAGACTGAGAAAGCAGAGAAAAAGTGTCTCCTGCATCCCGTTCCATTGGAGCTAGATGAACGAACGTATCTCCACTTGCTCAGTTCTGAGAGATATGTGTGTGTGAAAGCCGTCCTTCACCTAGCTTGTTGGGAACACAAAGTTTCTTTTCAGTTGCAAACTCCATTCCATACATATATATGGGGAGGTACTAGCTCAAACTCGGTTTTACAGTGAAAACTGCAGGAAATTCAAATCGGCACTAGGAAACAGACTGAGACAGCAGAGAAAAAGAGTCTCCTGCAACACGTTCTCTTGGTTCTAGACGAACGAACGTCTCTCCACTTGCTCAGTTCTGAGAGAAATGTGTGTGTGAAAGCCGTCCTTCAACTAGCTTGTTGGGAAAACAAAGTTTCTTTTCAGTTGCAAACTCCATTCCATACATATACATGGGGAGGTACTAGCTCCAACTCGGTTTTACAGTGAAAACTGCAGGAACTTCAAACCGGCACTAGGAAACAAATTGAGAAAGCAGAGAAAAAGTGTCTCCTGCAACCCGTTCCCTTGGTGCTATATGAACGAACGTCTCTCCAATTGCTCAGTTCCGAGAGATAAGTGTGTGTGAAAGCCGCCCTTCACCTAGCTTGTTGGGAACACAAAGTTTCTTTTCAGTTGCAAACTCCATTCCATACATATATGTGGGGAGGTACTAGCTCCAACTCAGTTTTACAGTGAAAACTGCAGGAACTTCAAACCGGCAATAGGAAACAGACTGAGAAAGCAGAGAAAAAGTGTCTCCAGCAACCCTTTCCCTTGGTGGAGATAAACGAACGTCTCTCCACTTGCTCAGTTCTGAGAGATAAGTGTGTGTGAAAGCCGTCCTTAACCTAGCTTGTTGGGAACACAAAGTTTCTTTTCAGTTGCAAACTCCATTCCATACATATATATGGGGAGGTACAAGCTCCAACTCGGTTTTACAGTGAAAACTACAGGAACTTCAAACCGGCACTAGGAAACAGACTGAGAAAGCAGAGAAAAAGTGTCTCCTGCAACCCGTTCCCTTGGTGCTAGATGAAAGAACGTCTCTCCACTTGCTCAGTTCTGAGAGTTAAGTGTGTGTGAAAGCCGTCCTTCACCTAGCTTGTTGGGAACACAAAGTTTCTTTTCACTTGCAAACTCCATTCCATACTTATATATGGGGAGGTACTAGCTCCAACTCGGTTTAACAGTGAAAACTGCAGGAACTTCAAACCGGCACTAGGAAACAGACTGAGAAAGCAGAGAAAAAGGGTCTCCTGCATACCGTTCCCTTGGTGCTAGATGAACGAACGTCTCTCCACTTGCTCATTTCTGAGAGATAAGTGTGTGTGAATGCCGTCCTTCACCTAGATTGTTGGGAACACAAAGTTTCTTTTCAGTTGCAAACTCCGATCCATACATATATATGGGGAGGAACAAGCTCCAACTCGGTTTTACAGTGAAAACTGCAGGAACTTCAAAACTTCACTAGGAAACAGACTGAGAAGCAGAGAAAAAGTGTCTCCTGCAACCGGTTCCCTTGGTTCTAGATGAATGAACGTCTCTCCACTTGCTAAGTTCTGAGAGATAAATGTGTGTGAAAGCCGTACTTCACCTAGCTTGTTGGATACACAAAGTTTCTTTTAAGTTGCAAACTCCATTCCATACATATATTTGGGGAGGTACTAGCTCCAACTCGTTTTTACAGTGAAAACAGCTGGAATTTCAAACCGGCACTAGGAAACAGACTGAGAAAGCAGAGAAATAGTGGCTCTAGCAACCCGTTCCCTTGGTGCTAGATGAACGAACGTCTCGCCACTTGCTCAGTTCCGATAGATTAGTGTGTGTAAAAGCCGTCCTTCACCTAGCTTGTTGGGAACACAAAGTTTCATTTCAGTTGCAAACTCCATTCCATACATATATATGGGGAGGTACTAGCTCCAACACGGTTTTACAGTGAAAACTGCAGGAACATCAAACCGGCACTAGGAAACAGACTGAGAAAGCAGAGAAAAAGTGTCTCCTGCATCCCGTTCCATTGGAGCTAGATGAACGAACGTATCTCCACTTGCTCAGTTCTGAGAGATATGTGTGTGTGAAAGCCGCCTTCAACTAGCTTGTAGGGAACACAAAGTTTCTTTTCAGTTGCAAACTCCATTCCATACATATATATGGGGAGGTACTAGCTCCAACTCGGTTTTACAGTGAAAACTGCAGGAACTTCAAACCGGCACTAGGAAACAGACTGAGAAAGCAGAGAAAAAGTGTCTCCTGCATCCCGTTCCATTGGAGCTAGATGAACGAACGTATCTCCACTTGCTCAGTTCTGAGAGATATGTGTGTGTGAAAGCCGTCCTTCACCTAGCTTGTTGGGAACACAAAGATTCTTTCCAGTTGCAAACTCCATTCCATACATATATATGGGGAGGTACTAGATCAAAGTCGGTTTTACAGTGAAAACTGCAGAAAATTCAAATCGGCACTAGGAAACAGACTGAGACAGCAGAGGAAAAGAGTCTCCTGCAACACGTTCTCTTGGTTCTAGACGAACGAACGTCTCTCCACTTGCTCAGTTCTGAGAGAAATGTGTGTGTGAAAGCCGTCCTTCAACTAGCTTGTTGGGAAAACAAAGTTTCTTTTCAGTTGCAAACTCCATTCCATACATATATATGGGGAGTTACAGGCTCCAATTAGGTTTTACAGTGAAAACTGCAGGAACTTCAAACCGGCACTAGGAAACAGACTGAGAAAGCAGAGAAAAAGTGTCTCCTGCAACCCGTTCCCTTGGTGCTAGATGAATGAACGTCTCTCCAGTTGCTCAGTTCCGAGAGATAAGTGTGTGTGAAAGCCGTCCTTCACCTAGCTTGTTGGGAACACAAAGTTTCTTTTCAGTTGCAAACTCCATTCCATACATATATATGGGGAGGTAGTAGCTCCAACTCGGTTTTACAGTGAAAACTGCAGGAACTTCAAACCGGCACTAGGAAACAGACTGAGAAAGCAGAGAAAAAGTGTCTCCAGCAACCCGTTCCCTTGGTGCTAGATAAACGAAAGTCTCCCAACTTGCTAAGTTCTGAGAGATAACTGTGTGTGAAAGCCGTCCTTCACCTAGCTTGTTGGGAACACAAAGTTTCTTTTCAGTTGCAAACTCCATTCCATACATATATATGGGGAGGTACTAGCTCCAACTCGGTTTTACAGTGAAAACTGCATGAACTTCAAACCGGCACTAGGAAACAGACTGAGAAAGCAGAGAAAAAGTGTCTCCTGCAACCCGTTCCCTTCGGCTAGATGAACGAACGTCTCTCAACTTGCTCAGTTCTGAGAGATAAATGTGTGTGAAAGCCGTCCTTCACCTAGCTTGTTGGGAACACAAAGTTTCTTTTCAGTTGCAAACTCCATACCATACATATATATAGGGAGGTAGTAGCTCCAACTCGGTTTTACAGTGAAAACTGCAGGAACTTCAAACCGGCAGTAGGAAACAGACTGAGAAAGCAGGGAAAAAGTGTCTCCTGCAACCCGTTCCTTTGGTGCTAGATGAACGAACGTCTCTCCACTTGCTCAGTTCGCAGAGATAAGTGTGTGTGAAAGCCGTTCTTCACCTAGATTGTTGGGAACACAAAGTTTCTTTTCAGTTGCAAACTCCATTCCATACATATATATGGGGAGATAGAAGCTCCAACTCGGTTTTACAGTGAAAACTGCAGGAACATCAAACCGGCACTAGGAAACAGACTGAGAAAGCAGAGAAAAAGTGTCTCCTGCAACCCGTTCCCTTGGTGCTAGATGAACGAACGTCTCTCCACTTGCTCAGTTCTGAAGATAGGTGTGTGTGAAAGCCGTCCTTCACCTAGCTTGTTGGGAACACAAAGTTTCTTTTCAGTTGAAAACTCCATTCCATACTTATATATGGGGAGGTAGAAGCTCCAACTCGGTTTTACAGTGAAAACTGCAGGAACTTCAAACCGGCAGTAGGAAACAGACTGAGAAAGCAGAGAAAAAGAGTCTCCTGCAAATCGTTCCATTGGTGCTAGATGAACGAACGTCTCTCCACTTGCTCAGTTCTGAGAGATAAGTGTGTGTGAAAGCCGTCCTTCACCTAGCTTGTTGGGAACACAAAGTTTCTTTTCAGTTGCAAACTCCATTCCATACATATATATGGGGAATTAGAAGCTCCAACTCGGTTTTATAGTGAAAACTGCAGGAACTTCAAACCGGCACTAGGAAACAGACTGAGAAAGCAGAGAAAATGTGTCTCCTGCAACCCGTTCCCTTGGTGCTAGATGAATGAACGTCTCTCCACTTGCTCAGTTCTGAGAGATAAGTGTGTGTGAAAGCCGTCCTTCACCTAGCTTGTTGGGAACACAAAGTTTCTTTTCAGTTGCAAACTCCATTCCATACATATATATGGGGAGGTACTAGCTCCAACTCGGTTTTACAGTGAAAACTGCAGGAAATTCAAACCGGCACTAGGAAACAGACTGAGAAAGCAGAGAAAAAGTGTCTCCTGCAACCCGTTCCCTTGGTGCTAGATGAAAGAACGTCTCTCCTCTTGCTCAGTTCTGAGAGATATGTGTGTGTGAAAGCCGTCGTTCACATAGCTTGTTGGGAACACAAAGTTTCTTTTCAGTTGCAAACTCCATTCCATACTTATATATGGGGAGGTACTAGCTCAAACTCGGTTTTACAGTGAAAACTGCAGGAACTTCAAACCGGCACTAGGAAACAGACTGAGAAAGCAGAGTTAAAGTGTCTCCTGCATACCGTTCCCTTGGTGCTAGATGAACGAACGTCTCTCCACTTGCTCATTTCTGAGAGATAAGTGTGTGTGAATGCCGTCCTTCACCTAGATTGTTGGGAACACAAAGTTTTTTTTCAGTTGCAAACTCCGATCAATACATATATATGGGGAGGTACAAGCTCCAACTCCGTTTTACAGTGAAAACTGCAGGAACTTCAAACCGGCACTAGGAAACAGACTGAGAAGCAGAGAAAAAGTGTCTCCTGCAACCGGTTCCCTTGGTTCTAGATGAATGAACGTCTCTCCACTTGCTAAGTTCTGAGAGATAAATGTGTGTGAAAGCCGCCCTTCACATAGCTTGTTGGATACACAAAGTATCTTTTCAGTTGCAAACTCCATTCCATACATATATATGGGGAGGTAGAAGCTCCAACTCGTTTTTACAGTGAAAACTGCAGGAACTTCAAACCGGCACTAGGAAACAGACTGAGAAAGCAGAGAAAAAGTGTCTCCTGCAAACCGTTCCCTTGGTGCTAGATGAACGAACGTCTCTCCACTTGCTCAGTTCTGAGAGATAAGTGTGTGTGAAAGCCGTCCTTCACATAGCTTGTTGGGAACACAAAGTTTCTTTTCAGCTGCAAACTCCATCCCATACTTATATATGGGGAGGTACTAGCTCCAACTCGGTTTGACAGTGAAAACTGCAGGAACTTCAAACCGGCACTAGGAAACAGACTGAGAAAGCAGAGAAAAAGTGTCTCCTGCAAACCGTTCCCTTGGTGCTAGATGAACGAACGTCTCTCCCCTTGCTCAGTTCTGACAGATAAGTGTGTGTGAATGCCGTCCTTCACCTAGATTGTTGGGAACACAAAGTTTCTTTTCAGTTGCAAACTCCGATCAATACATATAAATGGGGAGGTACTAGATCCAACTCGGTTTTACAGTGAAAACTGCAGGAACTTCAAACAGGCACTAGGAAACATACTGAGAAGCAGAGAAAAAGTGTCTCCTGCAACCAGTTCCCTTGGTGCTAGATGAATGAACGTCTCTCCACTTGCTCAGTTCTCAGAGATAAGTGTGTGTGAAAGCCGTCCTTCACCTAGCTTGTTGGGAACACAAAGTTTCTTTTCAGTTGCAAACTCCATTCCATACATATATATGGGGAGGTACTAGCTCCAACTCGGTTTTACAGTGAAAACTGCAGGAAATTCAAACCGGCACTAGGAAACAGACTGAGAAAGCAGAGAAAAAGTGTCTCCTGCAACCCGTTCCCTTGGTGCTAGATGAAAGAACGTCTCTCCTCTTGCTCAGTTCTGAGAGATAAGTGTGTGTGAAAGCCGTCCTTCACCTAGCTTGTTGGGAACACAAAGTTTCTTTTCAGTTGCAAACTCCTATCCATACATATATATGGGGAGGTACTATATCAAACTCGGTTTTACAGTGAAAACTGCAGGAACTTCAAACCGGCACTAGGAAACAGACTGGGAAAGCAGAGAAAAAGTGTCTCCTGCAACCCGTTCTCTTGGTTCTAGATGAACGAACGTCTCTCCAATTGCTCAGTTCTGAGAGAAAAGTGTGTGTGAAAGCCGTCCTTCAAATAGCTTGTTGGGAACACAAAGTTTCTTTTCAGTTGCAAACTCCATTCCATACATATACATGGGTAGGTACTAGCTCCAACTCGGTTTTACAGTGAAAACTGCAGGAACTTCAAACCGGCACTAGGAAACAGAATGAGAAAGCAGAGAAAAAGTGTCTCCTGCAACCCGATCCCTTGGTGCTAGATGAACGAACGTCTCTCCAATTGCTCAGTTCCGAGAGATAAGTGTGTGTGAAAGCCGCACTTCACCTAGCTTGTTGGGAACACAAAGTTTCTTTTCAGTTGCAAACTCCATTACATACATATATGTGGGGAGGTACTAGCTCCAACTCAGTTTTACAGTGAAAACTGCAGGAACTTCAAACCGGCAATAGGAAACAGACTGAGAAAGCAGAGAAAAAGTGTCTCCAGCAACCCGTTCCCTTGGTGCTAGATAAACGAACGTCTCTCCACTTGCTCAGTTCTGAGAGATAAGTGTGTGTAAAAGCCGTCCTTCACCTAGCTAGTTGGGAACACAAAGTTTCTTTTCAGTTGCAAACTCCTATCCATACATATATATGGGGAGGTACTAGCTCCAACTCGGTTTTACAGTGAAAACTGCAGGAACTTCAAACCGGCACTAGGAAACAGACTGAGAAAGCAGAGAAACAGTGTCTCCTGCAACCCGTTCCCTTGGTGCTAGATGAAAGAACGTCTCTCCACTTGCTCAGTTCTGAGAGATAAGTGTGTGTGAAAGCCGTCCTTCAACTAGCTTGTTGGGAACACAAAGTTTCTTTTCACTTGCAAACTCCATTCCATACTTATATATGGGGAGGTACTAGCTCCAACTCGCTTTAACAGTGAAAACTGCAGGAACTTCAAACCGTCACTAGGAAACAGACTGAGAAAGCAGAGAAAAAGGGTCTCCTGCATACCGTTCCCTTGGTGCTAGATGAACGAACGTCTCTCCACTTGCTCATTTCTGAGAGATAAGTGTGTGTGAATGCCGTCCTTCACCTAGATTGTTGGGAACACAAAGTTTTTTTCAGTTGCAAACACCGATCCATACATATATATGGGGAGGTACAAGCTCCAACTCGTTTTTACAGTGAAAACTGCAGGAACTTCAAACCGGCACTAGGAAACAGACTGAGAAGCAGAGAAAAAGTGTCTCCTGCATCCCGTTCCATTGGAGCTAGATGAACGAACGTATCTCCACTTGCTCAGTTCTGAGAGATATGTGTGTGTGAAAGCCGTCCTTCACCTAGCTTGTTGGGAACACAAAGTTTCTTTTCAGTTGCAAACTCCATTCCATACATATATATGGGGAGGTACTAGATCAAACTCGGTTTTACAGTGAAAACTGCAGGAACTTCAAATCGGCACTAGGAAACAGACTGAGACAGCAGAGAAAAAGAGTCTCCTGCAACACGTTCTCTTGGTTCTAGACGAACGAACGTCTCTCCACTTGCTCATTTCTGAGAGAAATGTGTGTGTGAAAGCCGTCCTTCAACTAGCTTGTTGGGAAAACAAAGTTTCTTTTCAGTTGCAAACTCCATTCCATACATATACATGGGGAGGTACTAGCTCCAACTCGGTTTTACAGTGAAAACTGCAGGAACTTCAAACCGGCACTAGGAAACAGACTGAGAAAGCAGAGAAAAAGTGTCTCCAGCAACCCGTTCCCTTGGTGCTAGATGAACGAACGTCTCTCCAATTGCTCAGTTCCGAGAGATAAGTGTGTGTGAAAGCCGCCCTTCACCTAGCTTGTTGGGAACACAAAGTTTCTTTTCAGTTGCAAACTCCATTCCATACATATATGTGGGGAGGTACTAGCTCCAACTCAGTTTTACAGTGAAAACTGCAGGAACTTCAAACCGGCTATAGGAAACAGACTGAGAAAGCAGAGAAGAAGTGTCTCCAGCAACCCGTTCCCTTGGTGCTAGATAAACGAACGTCTCTACACTTGCTCAGTTCTGAGAGATAAGTGTGTGTGAAAGCCGTCCTTCACCTAGCTTGTTGGGAACACAAAGTTTCTTTTCAGTTGCAAACTCCATTCCATACATATATATGGGGAGGTACTAGCTCCAACTCGGTTTTACAGTGAAAACTGCAGGAACTTCAAACCGGCACTAGGAAACAGACTGAGAAAGCAGAGAAAAAGTGTCTCCTGCAACCCGTTCCCTTGGTGCTAGATGAAAGAACGTCTCTCCACTTGCTCAGTTCTGAGAGATAAGTGTGTGTGAAAGCCGTCCTTCACCTAGCTTGTTGGGAACACAAAGTTTCTTTTCACTTGCAAACTCCATTCCATACTTATATATGGGGAGGTACTAGCTCCAACTCGCTTTAACAGTGAAAACTGCAGGAACTTCAAACCGGCACTAGGAAACAGACTGAGAAAGCAGAGAAAAAGGGTCTCCTGCATACCGTTCCCTTGGTGCTAGATGAACGAACGTCTCTCCACTTGCTCATTTCTGAGAGATAAGTGTGTGTGAATGCCGTCCTTCACCTAGATTGTTGGGAACACAAAGTTTCTTTTCAGTTGCAAACTCCGATCCATACATATATATGGGGAGGAACAAGCTCCAACTCGGTTTTACAGTGAAAACTGCAGGAACTTCAAACCTTCACTAGGAAACAGACTGAGAAGCAGAGAAAAAGTGTCTCCTGCAACCGGTTCCCTTGGTTCTAGATGAATGAACGTCTCTCCACTTGCTAAGTTCTGAGAGATAAATGTGTGTGAAAGCCGTCCTTCACCTAGCTTGTTGGATACACAAAGTTTCTTTTAAGTTGCAAACTCCATTCCATACATATATTTGGGGAGGTACTAGCTCCAACTCGTTTTTACAGTGAAAACAGCTGGAACTTCAAACCGGCACTAGGAAACAGACTGAGAAAGCAGAGAAAAAGTGGCTCTAGCAACCCGTTCCCTTGGTTCTAGATGAACGAACGTCTCGCCACTTGCTCAGTTCCGAGAGATTAGTGTGTGTGAAAGTCGTCCTTCACCTAGATTGTTGGGAACACAAAGTTTCATTTCAGTTGCAAACTCCATTCCATACATATATATGGGGAGGTACTAGCTCCAACACGGTTTTACAGTGAAAACTGCAGGAACATCAAACCGGCACTAGGAAACAGACTGAGAAAGCAGAGAAAAAGTGTCTCCTGCATCCCGTTCCATTGGAGCTAAATGAACGAACGTATCTCCACTTGCTCAGTTCTGAGAGATATGTGTGTGTGAAAGCCGCCTTCACCTAGCTTGTTGGGAACACAAAGTTTCTTTTCAGTTGCAAACTCCATTCCATACATATATATGGGGAGGTACTAGATCAAACTCGGTTTTACAGTGAAAACTGCAGGAACTTCAAATCGGCACTAGGAAACAGACTGAGACAGCCGAGAAAAAGAGTCTCCTGCAACACGTTCTCTTAGTTCTAGACGAACGAACGTCTCTCCACTTGCTAATTTCTGAGAGAAATGTGTGTGTGAAAGCCGTCCTTCAACTAGCTTGTTGGGAAAACAAAGTTTCTTTTCAGTTGCAAACTCCATTCCATACATATATATGGGGAGTTACTAGCTCCAATTCGGTTTTACAGTGAAAACTGCAGGAACTTCAAACCGGCACTAGGAAACAGACTGAGAAAGCAGAGAAAAAGTGTCTCCTGCAACCCGTTCCCTTGGTGCTAGATAAACGAACGTCTCTCCACTTGCTCAGTTCTGAGAGATAAGTGTGTGTGAAAGCCGTCCTTCACCTAGCTTGTTGGGAACACAAAGTTTCTTTTCAGTTGCAAACTCCATTCCATACATATACATGGGGAGGTACTAGCTCCAACTCGGTTTTACAGAGAAAACTGCAGGAACTTCAAACCGGCACTAGGAAACAGAATGAGAAAGCAGAGAAAAAGTGTCTCCTGCAACCCGATCCCTTGGTGCTAGATGAACGAACGTCTCTCCAATTGCTCAGTTCCGAGAGATAAGTGTGTGTGAAAGCCGCCCTTCACCTAGCTTGTTGGGAACACAAAGTTTCTTTTCAGTTGCAAACTCCATTCCATACATATATGTGGGGAGGTACTAGCTCCAACTCAGTTTTACAGTGAAAACTGCAGGAACTTCAAACCGGCAATAGGAAACAGACTGAGAAAGCAGAGAAAAAGTGTCTCCTGCATCCCGTTCCATTGGAGCTAAATGAACGAACGTATCTCCACTTGCTCAGTTCTGAGAGATATGTGTGTGTGAAAGCCGCCTTCACCTAGCTTGTTGGGAACACAAAGTTTCTTTTCAGTTGCAAATTCCATTCCATACATATATATGGGGAGGTACTAGATCAAACTCGGTTTTACAGTGAAAACTGCAGGAACTTCAAATCGGCACTAGGAAACAGAATGAGACAGCCGAGAAAAAGAGTCTCCTGCAACACGTTCTCTTGGTTCTAGACGAACGAACGTCTCTCCACTTGCTCATTTCTGAGAGAAATGTGTGTGTGAAAGCCGTCCTTCAACTAGCTTGTTGGGAAAACAAAGTTTCTTTTCAGTTGCAAACTCCATTCCATACATATATATGGGGATTTACTAGCTCCAATTCGGTTTTACAGTGAAAACTGCAGGAACTTCAAACCGGCACTAGGAAACAGATTGAGAAAGCAGAGAAAAAGTGTCTCCTGCAACCCGTTCCCTTGGTGCTAGATAAACGAACGTCTCTCCACTTGCTCAGTTCTGAGAGATAAGTGTGTGTGAAAGCCGTCCTTCACCTAGCTTGTTGGGAACACAAAGTTTCTTTTCAGTTGCAAACTCCATTCCATACATATACATGGGGAGGTACTAGCTCCAACTCGGTTTTACAGAGAAAACTGCAGGAACTTCAAACCGGCACTAGGAAACAGAATGAGAAAGCAGAGAAAAAGTGTCTCCTGCAACCCGATCCCTTGGTGCTAGATGAACGAACGTCTCTCCAATTGCTCAGTTCCGAGAGATAAGTGTGTGTGAAAGCCGCCCTTCACCTAGCTTGTTGGGAACACAAAGTTTCTTTTCAGTTGCAAACTCCTATCCATACATATATATGGGGAGGTACTAGCTCCAACTCGGTTTTACAGTGAAAACTGCAGGAACTTCAAACCGGCACTAGGAAACAGACTGAGAAAGCAGAGAAAAAGTGTCTCCTGCAACCCGTTCCCTTGGTGCTAAATGAAAGAACGTCTCTCCACTTGCTCAGTTCTGAGAGATAAGTGTGTGTGAAAGCCGTCCTTCACCTAGCTTGTTGGGAACACAAAGTTTCTTTTCACTTGCAAACTCCATTCCATACTTATATATGGGGAGGTACTAGCTCCAACTCGGTTTAACAGTGAAAACTGCAGGAACTTCAAACCGGCACTAGGAAACAGACTGAGAAAGCAGAGAAAAAGGTTCTCCTGCATACCGTTCCCTTGGTGCTAGATGAACGAACGTCTCTCCACTTGCTCATTTCTGAGAGATAAGTGTGTGTGAATGCCGTCCTTCACCTAGATTGTTGGGAACACAAAGTTTTTTTCAGTTGCAAACACCGATCCATACATATATATGGGGAGGTACAAGCTCCAACTCGGTTTTACAGTGAAAACTGCAGGAACTTCAAACCGGCACTAGGAAACAGACTGAGAAGCAGAGAAAAATTGTCTCCTGCAACCGGTTCCCTTGGTTCTAGATGAATGAACGTCTCTCCACTTGCTAAGTTCTGAGAGATAAATGTGTGTGAAAGCCGTCCTTCACCTAGCTTGTTGGATACACAAAGTTTCTTTTAAGTTGCAAACTCCATTCCATACATATATTTGGGGAGGTACTAGCTCCAACTCGTTTTTACAGTGAAAACAGCTGGAAATTCAAACCGGCACTAGGAAACAGACTGAGAAAGCAGAGAAAAAGTGGCTCTAGCAACCCGTTCCCTTGGTGCTAGATGAACGAACGTCTCGCCACTTGCTCAGTTCCGAGAGATTAGTGTGTGTGAAAGCCGTCCTTCACCTAGCTTGTTGGGAACACAAAGTTTCTTTTCAGTTGCAAACTCCATTCCATACATATATATGGGGAGGTACTAGCTCCAACACGGTTTTACAGTGAAAACTGCAGGAACATCAAACCGGCACTAGGAAAAAGACTGAGAAAGCAGAGAAAAAGTGTCTCCTGCATCCCGTTCCATTGGAGCTAGATGAACGAACGTATCTCCACTTGCTCAGTTCTGAGAGATATGTGTGTGTGAAAGCCGTCCTTCACCTAGCTTGTTGGGAACACAAAGTTTCTTTTCAGTTGCAAACTCCATTCCATATATATATATGGGGAGGTACTAGATCAAACTCGGTTTTACAGTGAAAACTGCAGGAACTTCAAATCGGCACTAGGAAACAGACTGAGACAGCAGAGAAAAAGTGTCTCCTGCAACACGTTCTCTTGGTTCTAGACGAACGAACGTCTCTCCACTTGCTCATTTCTGAGAGAAATGTGTGTGTGAAAGCCGTCCTTCAACTAGCTTGTTGGGAAAACAAAGTTTCTTTTCAGTTGCAAACTCCATTCCATACATATACATGGGGAGGTACTAGCTCCAACTCGGTTTTACAGTGAAAACTGCAGGAACTTCAAACCGGCACTAGGAAACAGATTGAGAAAACAGAGAAAAAGTGTCTCCTGCAACCCGTTCCCTTGGTGCTAGATGAACGAACGTCTCTCCAATTGCTCAGTTCCGAGAGATAAGTGTGTGTGAAAGCCGCCCTTCACCTAGCTTGTTGGGAACACAAAGTTTCTTTTCAGTTGCAAACTCCATTCCATACATATATGTGGGGAGGTACTAGCTCCAACTCAGTTTTACAGTGAAAACTGCAGGAACTTCAAACCGGCTATAGGAAACAGACTGAGAAAGCAGAGAAAAAGTGTCTCCAGCAACCCGTTCCCTTGGTGCTAGATAAACGAACGTCTCTCCACTTGCTCAGTTCTGAGAGATAAGTGTGTGTGAAAGCCGTCCTTCACCTAGCTTGTTGGATACACAAAGTTTCTTTTAAGTTGCAAACTCCATTCCATACATATATTTGGGGAGGTACTAGCTCCAACTCGGTTTTACAGTGAAAACAGCTGGAACTTCAAACCGGCACTAGGAAACAGACTGAGAAAGCAGAGAAAAAGTGGCTCTAGCAACCCGTTCCCTTGGTTCTAGATGAACGAACGTCTCGCCACTTGCTCAGTTCCGAGAGATTAGTGTGTGTGAAAGTCGTCCTTCACCTAGATTGTTGGGAACACAAAGTTTCATTTCAGTTGCAAACTCCATTCCATACATATATATGGGGAGGTACTAGCTCCAACACGGTTTTACAGTGAAAACTGCAGGAACATCAAACCGGCACTAGGAAACAGACTGAGAAAGCAGAGAAAAAGTGTCTCCTGCATCCCGTTCCATTGGAGCTAAATGAACGAACGTATCTCCACTTGCTCAGTTCTGAGAGATATGTGTGTGTGAAAGCCGCCTTCACCTAGCTTGTTGGGAACACAAAGTTTCTTTTCAGTTGCAAACTCCATTCCATACATATATATGGGGAGGTACTAGATCAAACTCGGTTTTACAGTGAAAACTGCAGGAACTTCAAATCGGCACTAGGAAACAGACTGAGACAGCCGAGAAAAAGAGTCTCCTGCAACACGTTCTCTTAGTTCTAGACGAACGAACGTCTCTCCACTTGCTAATTTCTGAGAGAAATGTGTGTGTGAAAGCCGTCCTTCAACTAGCTTGTTGGGAAAACAAAGTTTCTTTTCAGTTGCAAACTCCATTCCATACATATATATGGGGAGTTACTAGCTCCAATTCGGTTTTACAGTGAAAACTGCAGGAACTTCAAACCGGCACTAGGAAACAGACTGAGAAAGCAGAGAAAAAGTGTCTCCTGCAACCCGTTCCCTTGGTGCTAGATAAACGAACGTCTCTCCACTTGCTCAGTTCTGAGAGATAAGTGTGTGTGAAAGCCGTCCTTCACCTAGCTTGTTGGGAACACAAAGTTTCTTTTCAGTTGCAAACTCCATTCCATACATATACATGGGGAGGTACTAGCTCCAACTCGGTTTTACAGAGAAAACTGCAGGAACTTCAAACCGGCACTAGGAAACAGAATGAGAAAGCAGAGAAAAAGTGTCTCCTGCAACCCGATCCCTTGGTGCTAGATGAACGAACGTCTCTCCAATTGCTCAGTTCCGAGAGATAAGTGTGTGTGAAAGCCGCCCTTCACCTAGCTTGTTGGGAACACAAAGTTTCTTTTCAGTTGCAAACTCCATTCCATACATATATGTGGGGAGGTACTAGCTCCAACTCAGTTTTACAGTGAAAACTGCAGGAACTTCAAACAGGCAATAGGAAACAGACTGAGAAAGCAGAGAAAAAGTGTCTCCTGCATCCCGTTCCATTGGAGCTAAATGAACGAACGTATCTCCACTTGCTCAGTTCTGAGAGATATGTGTGTGTGAAAGCCGCCTTCACCTAGCTTGTTGGGAACACAAAGTTTCTTTTCAGTTGCAAATTCCATTCCATACATATATATGGGGAGGTACTAGATCAAACTCGGTTTTACAGTGAAAACTGCAGGAACTTCAAATCGGCACTAGGAAACAGAATGAGACAGCCGAGAAAAAGAGTCTCCTGCAACACGTTCTCTTGGTTCTAGACGAACGAACGTCTCTCCACTTGCTCATTTCTGAGAGAAATGTGTGTGTGAAAGCCGTCCTTCAACTAGCTTGTTGGGAAAACAAAGTTTCTTTTCAGTTGCAAACTCCATTCCATACATATATATGGGGATTTACTAGCTCCAATTCGGTTTTACAGTGAAAACTGCAGGAACTTCAAACCGGCACTAGGAAACAGATTGAGAAAGCAGAGAAAAAGTGTCTCCTGCAACCCGTTCCCTTGGTGCTAGATAAACGAACGTCTCTCCACTTGCTCAGTTCTGAGAGATAAGTGTGTGTGAAAGCCGTCCTTCACCTAGCTTGTTGGGAACACAAAGTTTCTTTTCAGTTGCAAACTCCATTCCATACATATACATGGGGAGGTACTAGCTCCAACTCGGTTTTACAGAGAAAACTGCAGGAACTTCAAACCGGCACTAGGAAACAGAATGAGAAAGCAGAGAAAAAGTGTCTCCTGCAACCCGATCCCTTGGTGCTAGATGAACGAACGTCTCTCCAATTGCTCAGTTCCGAGAGATAAGTGTGTGTGAAAGCCGCCCTTCACCTAGCTTGTTGGGAACACAAAGTTTCTTTTCAGTTGCAAACTCCTATCCATACATATATATGGGGAGGTACTAGCTCCAACTCGGTTTTACAGTGAAAACTGCAGGAACTTCAAACCGGCACTAGGAAACAGACTGAGAAAGCAGAGAAAAAGTGTCTCCTGCAACCCGTTCCCTTGGTGCTAAATGAAAGAACGTCTCTCCACTTGCTCAGTTCTGAGAGATAAGTGTGTGTGAAAGCCGTCCTTCACCTAGCTTGTTGGGAACACAAAGTTTCTTTTCACTTGCAAACTCCATTCCATACTTATATATGGGGAGGTACTAGCTCCAACTCGGTTTAACAGTGAAAACTGCAGGAACTTCAAACCGGCACTAGGAAACAGACTGAGAAAGCAGAGAAAAAGGTTCTCCTGCATACCGTTCCCTTGGTGCTAGATGAACGAACGTCTCTCCACTTGCTCATTTCTGAGAGATAAGTGTGTGTGAATGCCGTCCTTCACCTAGATTGTTGGGAACACAAAGTTTTTTTCAGTTGCAAACACCGATCCATACATATATATGGGGAGGTACAAGCTCCAACTCGGTTTTACAGTGAAAACTGCAGGAACTTCAAACCGGCACTAGGAAACAGACTGAGAAGCAGAGAAAAATTGTCTCCTGCAACCGGTTCCCTTGGTTCTAGATGAATGAACGTCTCTCCACTTGCTAAGTTCTGAGAGATAAATGTGTGTGAAAGCCGTCCTTCACCTAGCTTGTTGGATACACAAAGTTTCTTTTAAGTTGCAAACTCCATTCCATACATATATTTGGGGAGGTACTAGCTCCAACTCGTTTTTACAGTGAAAACAGCTGGAAATTCAAACCGGCACTAGGAAACAGACTGAGAAAGCAGAGAAAAAGTGGCTCTAGCAACCCGTTCCCTTGGTGCTAGATGAACGAACGTCTCGCCACTTGCTCAGTTCCGAGAGATTAGTGTGTGTGAAAGCCGTCCTTCACCTAGCTTGTTGGGAACACAAAGTTTCTTTTCAGTTGCAAACTCCATTCCATACATATATATGGGGAGGTACTAGCTCCAACACGGTTTTACAGTGAAAACTGCAGGAACATCAAACCGGCACTAGGAAAAAGACTGAGAAAGCAGAGAAAAAGTGTCTCCTGCATCCCGTTCCATTGGAGCTAGATGAACGAACGTATCTCCACTTGCTCAGTTCTGAGAGATATGTGTGTGTGAAAGCCGTCCTTCACCTAGCTTGTTGGGAACACAAAGTTTCTTTTCAGTTGCAAACTCCATTCCATATATATATATGGGGAGGTACTAGATCAAACTCGGTTTTACAGTGAAAACTGCAGGAACTTCAAATCGGCACTAGGAAACAGACTGAGACAGCAGAGAAAAAGTGTCTCCTGCAACACGTTCTCTTGGTTCTAGACGAACGAACGTCTCTCCACTTGCTCATTTCTGAGAGAAATGTGTGTGTGAAAGCCGTCCTTCAACTAGCTTGTTGGGAAAACAAAGTTTCTTTTCAGTTGCAAACTCCATTCCATACATATACATGGGGAGGTACTAGCTCCAACTCGGTTTTACAGTGAAAACTGCAGGAACTTCAAACCGGCACTAGGAAACAGATTGAGAAAACAGAGAAAAAGTGTCTCCTGCAACCCGTTCCCTTGGTGCTAGATGAACGAACGTCTCTCCAATTGCTCAGTTCCGAGAGATAAGTGTGTGTGAAAGCCGCCCTTCACCTAGCTTGTTGGGAACACAAAGTTTCTTTTCAGTTGCAAACTCCATTCCATACATATATGTGGGGAGGTACTAGCTCCAACTCAGTTTTACAGTGAAAACTGCAGGAACTTCAAACCGGCTATAGGAAACAGACTGAGAAAGCAGAGAAAAAGTGTCTCCAGCAACCCGTTCCCTTGGTGCTAGATAAACGAACGTCTCTCCACTTGCTCAGTTCTGAGAGATAAGTGTGTGTGAAAGCCGTCCTTCACCTAGCTTGTTGGGAACACAAAATTTCTTTTCAGTTGCAAACTCCATTCCATACATATATATGGGGAGGTACTAGCTCCAACTCGGTTTTACAGTGAAAACAGCTGGAACTTCAAACCGGCACTAGGAAACAGACTGAGAAAGCAGAGAAAAAGTGCCTCTAGCAACCCGTTCCCTTGGTTCTAGATGAACGAAAGTCTCGCCAGTTGCTCAGTTCCGAGAGATTAGTGTGTGTGAAAGCCGTCCTTCACCTAGCTTGTTGGATACACAAAGTTTCTTTTAAGTTGCAAACTCCATTCCATACATATATTTGGGGAGGTACTAGCTCCAACTCGTTTTTACAGTGAAAACAGCTGGAACTTCAAACCGGCACTAGGAAACAGACTGAGAAAGCAGAGAAAAAGTGCCTCTAGCAACCCGTTCCCTTGGTTCTAGATGAACGAAAGTCTCACCACTTGCTCAGTTCCGAGAGATTAGTGTGTGTGAAAGCCGTCCTTCACCTAGCTTGTTGGGAACACAAAGTTTCATTTCAGTTGCAAACTCCATTCCATACATATATATGGGGAGGTACTAGCTCCAACACGGTTTTACAGTGAAAACTGCAGGAACATCAAACCGGCACTAGGAAACAGACTGAGAAAGCAGAGAAAAAGTGTCTCCTGCATCCCGTTCCATTGGAGCTAGATGAACGAACGTATCTCCACTTGCTCAGTTCTGATAGATATGTGTGTGTGAAAGCCGCCTTCACCTAGCTTGTTGGGAACACAAAGTTTCTTTTCAGTTGCAAACTCCATTCCATACATATATATGGGGAGGTACTAGATCAAACTCGGTTTTACAGTGAAAACTGCAGGAACTTCAAATCGGCACTAGGAAACAGACTGAGACAGCAGAGAAAAAGAGTCTCCTGCAACACGTTCTCTTAGTTCTAGACGAACGAACGTCTCTCCACTTGCTCAGTTCTGAGAGAAATGTGTGTGTGAAAGCCGTCCTTCAACTAGCTTGTTGGGAAAACAAAGTTTCTTTTCAGTTGCAAACTCCATTCCATACATATATATGGGGAGGTACTAGCTCCAACTCGGTTTTACAGTGAAAACTGCAGGAACTTCAAACCGGCACTAGGAAACAGACTGAGAAAGCAGAGAAAAAGTGTCTCCTGCAACCCGTTCCCTTGGTGCTAGATAAACGAACGTCTCTCCACTTGCTCAGTTCTGAGAGATAAGTGTGTGTGAAAGCCGTCCTTCACCTAGCTTGTTGGGAACACAAAGTTTCTTTTCAGTTGCAAACTCCATTCCATACATATATATGGGTAGGTACTAGCTCCAACTCGGTTTTACAGTGAAAACTGCAGGAACTTCAAACCGGCACTAGGAAACAGACTGAGAAAGCAGAGAAAAAGTGTCTCCTGCAACCCGTTCCCTTGGTGCTAGATGAAAGAACGTCTCTCCACTTGCTCAGTTCTGAGAGATAAGTGTGTGTGAAAGCCGTCCTTCACCTAGCTTGTTGGGAACACAAAGTTTCTTTTCAATTGCAAACTCCATTCAATACTTATATATGGGGAGGTACTAGCTCCAACTCGGTTTTACAGTGAAAACTGCAGGAACTTCAAACCGGCACTAGGAAACAGACTGAGAAAGCAGAGAAAAAGTGTCTCCTGCATACCGTTCCCTTGGTGCTAGATGAACGAACGTCTCTCCACTTGCTCATTTCTGAGAGATAAGTGTGTGTGAATGCCGTCCTTCTCCTAGATTGTTGGGAACACAAAGTTTCTTTTCAGTTGCAAACTCCGATCCATACATATATATGGGGAGGTACAAGCTCCAACTCGGTTTTACAGTGAAAACTCCAGGAACTTCAAACCGGCACTAGGAAACAGACTGAGAAAGCAGAGAAAAAGTGTCTCCTGCAACCCGTTCCCTTGGTGCTAGATGAATGAACGTCTCTCCACTTGCTCAGTTCCGAGAGATAAGTGTGTGTGAAAGCCGTCCTTCACCTAGCTTGTTGGGAACACAAAGTTTCTTTTCAGTTGCAAACTCCATTCCATACATATATATGGGGAGGTAGTAGCTCCAACTCGGTTTTACAGTGAAAACTGCAGGAACTTCAAACCGGCACTAGGAAACAGACTGAGAAAGCAGAGAAAAAGTGTCTCCAGCAACCCGTTCCCTTGGTGCTAGATAAACGAACGTCTCCCAACTTGCTAAGTTCTGAGAGATAAGTGTGTGTGAAAGCCGTCCTTCACCTAGCTTGTTGGGAACACAAAGTTTCTTTTCAGTTGCAAACTCCATTCCATACATATATATGGGGAGGTACTAGCTCCAACTCGGTTTTACAGTGAAAACTGCATGAACTTCAAACCGGCACTAGGAAACAGACTGAGAAAGCAGAGAAAAAGTGTCTCCTGCAACCCGTTCCTTTGGTGCTAGATGAACGAACGTCTCTCCACTTGCTCAGTTCTCAGAGATAAGTGTGTGTGAAAGCCGTTCTTCACCTAGATTGTTGGGAACACAAAGTTTCTTTTCAGTTGCAAACTCCATTCCATACATATATATGGGGAGGTAGAAGCTCCAACTCGGTTTTACAGTGAAAACTGCAGGAACTTCAAACCGGCACTAGGAAACAGACTGAGAAAGCAGAGAAAAAGTGTCTCCTGCAACCCGTTCCCTTGGTGCTAGATGAACGAACGTCTCTCCACTTGCTCAGTTCTGAAGATAGGTGTGTGTGAAAGCCGTCCTTCACCTAGCTTGTTGGGAACACAAAGTTTCTTTTCAGTTGCAAACTCCATTCCATACTTATATATGGGGAGGTAGAAGCTCCAACTTTGTTTTACAGTGAAAACTGCAGGAACTTCAAACCGGCACTAGGAAACAGACTGAGAAAGCAGAGAAAAAGAGTCTCCTGCAAATCGTTCCATTGGTGCTAGATGAACGAACGTCTCTCCACTTGCTCATTTCTGAGAGATAAGTGTGTGTGAAAGCCGTCCTTCACCTAGCTTGTTGGGAACACAAAGTTTCTTTTCAGTTGCAAACTCCATTCAATACATATATATGGGGAGGTACTAGCTCCAACTCGGTTTTACAGTGAAAACTGCAGGAACTTCAAACCGGCACTAGGAAACAGACTGAGAAAGCAGAGAAAAAGTGTCTCCTGCAACCCGTTCCCTTGGTGCTAGATGAACGAACGTCTCTCCACTTGCTCAGTTCTGAGAGATAAGTGTGTGTGAAAGCCGTCCTTCACCTAGCTTGTTGGATACACAAAGTTTCTTTTAAGTTGCAAACTCCATTCCATACATATATTTGGGGAGGTACTAGCTCCAACTCGTTTTTACAGTGAAAACAGCTGGAACTTCAAACCGGCACTAGGAAACAGACTGAGAAAGCAGTGAAAAAGTGGCTCTAGCAACCCGTTCCCTTGGTGCTAGATGAACGAACGTCTCGCCACTTGCTCAGTTCCGAGAGATTTGTCTGTGTGAAAGCCGTCCTTCACCTAGCTTGTTGGGAACACAAAGTTTCATTTCAGTTGCAAACTCCATTCCATACATATATATGGGGAGGTACTAGCTCCAACACGGTTTTACAGTGAAAACTGCAGGAACATCAAACCGGCACTAGGAAACAGACTGAGAAAGCAGAGAAAAAGTGTCTCCTGCATCCCGTTCCATTGGAGCTAGATGAACGAACGTATCTCCACTTGCTCAGTTCTGATAGATATGTGTGTGTGAAAGCCGCCTTCACCTAGCTTGTTGGGAACACAAAGTTTCTTTTCAGTTGCAAACTCCATTCCATACATATATATGGGGAGGTACTAGATCAAACTCGGTTTTACAGTGAAAACTGCAGGAACTTCAAATCGGCACTAGGAAACAGACTGAGACAGCAGAGAAAAAGAGTCTCCTGCAACACGTTCTCTTAGTTCTAGACGAACGAACGTCTCTCCACTTGCTCAGTTCTGAGAGAAATGTGTGTGTGAAAGCCGTCCTTCAACTAGCTTGTTGGGAAAACAAAGTTTCTTTTCAGTTGCAAACTCCATTCCATACATATATATGGGGAGGTACTAGCTCCAACTCGGTTTTACAGTGAAAACTGCAGGAACTTCAAACCGGCACTAGGAAACAGACTGAGAAAGCAGAGAAAAAGTGTCTCCTGCAACCCGTTCCCTTGGTGCTAGATAAACGAACGTCTCTCCACTTGCTCAGTTCTGAGAGATAAGTGTGTGTGAAAGCCGTCCTTCACCTAGCTTGTTGGGAACACAAAGTTTCTTTTCAGTTGCAAACTCCATTCCATACATATATATGGGGAGGTACTAGCTCCAACTCGGTTTTACAGTGAAAACTGCAGGAACTTCAAACCGGCACTAGGAAACAGACTGAGAAAGCAGAGAAAAAGTGTCTCCTGCAACCCGTTCCCTTGGTGCTAGATGAAAGAACGTCTCTCCACTTGCTCAGTTCTGAGAGATAAGTGTGTGTGAAAGCCGTCCTTCACCTAGCTTGTTGGGAACACAAAGTTTCTTTTCAATTGCAAACTCCATTCAATACATATATATGGGGAGGTACTAGCTCCAACTCGGTTTTACAGTGAAAACTGCAGGAACTTCAAACCGGCACTAGGAAACAGACTGAGAAAGCAGAGAAAAAGTGTCTCCTGCAACCCGTTCCCTTGGTGCTAGATGAACGAACGTCTCTCCACTTGCTCATTTCTGAGAGATAAGTGTGTGTGAATGCCGTCCTTCTCCTAGATTGTTGGGAACACAAAGTTTCTTTTCAGTTGCAAACTCCGATCCATACATATATATGGGGAGGTACAAGCTCCAACTCGGTTTTACAGTGAAAACTCCAGGAACTTCAAACCGGCACTAGGAAACAGACTGAGAAGCAGAGAAAAAGTGTCTCCTGCAACCGGTTCCCTTGGTTCTAGATGAATGAACGTCTCTCCACTTGCTAAGTTCTGAGAGATAAATGTGTGTGAAAGCCGTCCTTCACCTAGCTTGTTGGATACACAAAGTTTCTTTTAAGTTGCAAACTCCATTCCATACATATATTTGGGGAGGTACTAGCTCCAACTCGTTTTTACAGTGAAAACAGCTGGAACTTCAAACCGGCACTAGGAAACAGACTGAGAAAGCAGAGAAAAAGTGTCTCCTGCATCCCGTTCCATTGGAGCTAGATGAACGAACGTATCTCCACTTGCTCAGTTCTGAGAGATATGTGTGTGTGAAAGCCGTCCTTCACCTAGCTTGTTGGGAACACAAAGATTCTTTTCAGTTGCAAACTCCATTCCATACATATATATGGGGAGGTACTAGATCAAACTCGGTTTTACAGTGAAAACTGCAGGAAATTCAAATCGGCACTAGGAAACAGACTGAGACAGCAGAGGAAAAGTGTCTCCTGCAACACGTTCTCTTGGTTCTAGACGAACGAACGTCTCTCCACTTGCTCAGTTCTGAGAGAAATGTGTGTGTGAAAGCCGTCCTTCAACTAGCTTGTTGGGAAAACAAAGTTTCTTTTCAGTTGCAAACTCCATTCCATACATATATATGGGGAGTTACTAGCTCCAATTCGGTTTTACAGTGAAAACTGCAGGAACTTCAAACCGGCACTAGGAAACAGACTGAGAAAGCAGAGAAAAAGTGTCTCCTGCAACCCGTTCCCTTGGTGCTAGATGAATGAACGTCTCTCCACTTGCTCAGTTCCGAGAGATAAGTGTGTGTGAAAGCCGTCCTTCACCTAGCTTGTTGGGAACACAAAGTTTCTTTTCAGTTGCAAACTCCATTCCATACTTATATATGGGGAGGTAGTAGCTCCAACTCGGTTTTACAGTGAAAACTGCAGGAACTTCAAACCGGCACTAGGAAACAGACTGAGAAAGCAGAGAAAAAGTGTCTCCAGCAACCCGTTCCCTTGGTGCTAGATAAACGAACGTCTCCCAACTTGCTAAGTTCTGAGAGATAAGTGTGTGTGAAAGCCGTCCTTCACCTAGCTTGTTGGGAACACAAAGTTTCTTTTCAGTTGCAAACTCCATTCCATACATATATATGGGGAGGTACTAGCTCCAACTCGGTTTTACAGTGAAAACTGCATGAACTTCAAACCGGCACTAGGAAACAGACTGAGAAAGCAGAGAAAAAGTGTCTCCTGCAACCCGTTCCCTTCGGCTAGATGAACGAACGTCTCTCAACTTGCTCAGTTCTGAGAGATAAATGTGTGTGAAAGCCGTCCTTCACCTAGCTTGTTGGGAACACAAAGTTTCTTTTCAGTTGCAAACTCCATTCCATACATATATATGGGGAGGTACTAGCTCCAACTCGGTTTTACAGTGAAAACTGCAGGAACATCAAACCGGCACTAGGAAACAGACTGAGAAAGCAGAGAAAAAGTGTCTCCTGCAACCCGTTCCTATGGTGCTAGATGAACGAACGTCTCTCCACTTGCTCAGTTCTCAGAGATAAGTGTGTGTGAAAGCCGTTCTTCACCTAGATTGTTGGGAACACAAAGTTTCTTTTCAGTTGCAAACTCCATTCCATACTTATATATGGGGAGGTAGAAGCTCCAACTCGGTTTTACAGTGAAAACTGCAGGAACTTCAAACCGGCACTAGGAAACAGACTGAGAAAGCAGAGAAAAAGTGTCTCCTGCAACCCGTTCCCTTGGTGCTAGATGAACGAAAGTCTCTCCACTTGCTCAGTTCTGAAGATAGGTGTGTGTGAAAGCCGTCCTTCACCTAGCTTGTTGGGAACACAAAGTTTCTTTTCAGTTGCAAACTCCATTCCATACTTATATATGGGGAGGTAGAAGCTCCAACCTTTTTTTACAGTGAAAACTGCAGGAACTTCAAACCGGCACTAGGAAACAGACTGAGAAAGCAGAGAAAAAGAGTCTCCTGCAAATCGTTCCATTGGTGCTAGATGAACGAACGTCTCTCCACTTGCTCATTTCTGAGAGATAAGTGTGTGTGAAAGCCGTCCTTCACCTAGATTGTTAGGAACACAAAGTTTCTTTTCAGTTGCAAACTCCGATCCATACATATATATGGGGAGGTACTAGCTCCAACTCGGTTTTACAGTGAAAACTGCAGGAACTTCAAACCGGCACTAGGAAACAGACTGAGAAGCAGAGAAAAAGTGTCTCAGGCAACCGGTTCCCTTGGTGCTAGAGGAGCGAACGTCTCTCCACTTGCTAAGTTCTGAGAGATAATTGTGTGTGAAAGCCGTCCTTCACCTAGCTTGTTGGGAACACAAAGTTTCTTTTCAGTTGCAAACTCCATTCCATACATATATATGGGGAGGTAGAAGCTCCAACACGGTTTTACAGTGAAAACTGCAGGAACTTCAAACCGGCACTAGGAAACAGGCTAAGAAGAGAAAAAGAGTCTCCTGCAACCCTTTCCCTTGGTGCTAGATGAACGAACGTCTCTCCACTTGCTCAGTTCTGAGAGATAAGTGTGTGTGAAAGCCGTCCTTCACCTAGCTTGTTGGGAACACAAAGTTTCTTTTCAGTTGCAAACTCCATTCCATACATATATATGGGGAGGTAGAAGCTCCAACTCGGTTTTACAGTGAAAACTGTAGGAACTTCAAACCGGCACTAGGAAACAGACTGAGAAAGCAGAGAAAATGTGTCTCCTGCAACCCGTTCCCTTGGTGCTAGATGAATGAACGTCTCTCCACTTGCTCATTTCTGAGAGATAAGTGTGTGTGAAAGCCGTCCTTCACCTAGCTTGTTGGGAACACAAAGTTTCTTTTCAGTAGCAAACTCCATTCCATACATATATATGGGGAGGTAGAAGCTCCAAATCGGTTTTACAGTGAAAACTGCAGGAACTTCAAACCGGCACTAGGAAACAGACTGAGAAAGCAGAGAAAAAGTGTCTCCTGCAACCCGTTCCCTTGGTGCTAGATGAACGAACGTCTCTCCACTTGCTCAGTTCTGAGAGATAAGTGTGTTTGAAAGCCGTCCTTCACCTAGCTTGTTGGGAACACAAAGTTTTTTTCAGTTGCAAACTCCATTCCATACATATATATGGGGAGGTACTAGCTCCAACACGGTTTTACAGTGAAAACTGCAGGAACATCAAACCGGCACTAGGAAACAGACTGAGAAAGCAGAGAAAAAGTGTCTCCTGCATCCCGTTCCATTGGAGCTAGATGAACGAACGTATCTCCACTTGCTCAGTTCTGAGAGATATGTGTGTGTGAAAGCCGTCCTTCACCTAGCTTGTTGGGAACACAAAGTTTCTTTTCAGTTGCAAACTCCATTCCATACATATATATGGGGAGGTACTAGATCAAACTCGGTTTTACAGTGAAAACTGCAGGAAATTCAAATCGGCACTAGGAAACAGACTGAGACAGCAGAGGAAAAGAGTCTCCTGCAACACGTTCTCTTGGTTCTAGACGAACGAACGTCTATCCACTTGCTCAGTTCTGAGAGAAATGTGTGTGTGAAAGCCGTCCTTCAACTAGCTTGTTGGGAAAACAAAGTTTCTTTTCAGTTGCAAACTCCATTCCATACATATATATGGGGAGTTACTAGCTCCAATTCGGTTTTACAGTGAAAACTGCAGGAACTTCAAACCGGCACTAGGAAACAGAATGAGAAAGCAGAGAAAAAGTGTCTCCTGCAACCTGTTCCCTTGGTGCTAGATGAATGAACGTCTCTCCACTTGCTCAGTTCCGAGAGATAAGTGTGTGTGAAAGCCGTCCTTCAACTTGCTTGTTGGGAACACAAAGTTTCTTTTCAGTTGCAAACTCCATTCCATACATATATATGGGGAGGTACTAGCTCCAACTCGGTTTTACAGTGAAAACTGCAGGAACTTCAAACCGGCACTTGGAAACAGACTGAGAAAGCAGAAAAAAAGTTTCTCCAGCATCCCGTTCCCTTGGTGCTAGATAAACGAACGTCTCCCAATTGGCTAAGTTCTGAGAGATCAGTGTGTGTGAAAGCCGTCCTTCACCTAGCTTGTTGGGAACACAAAGTTTCTTTTCAGTTGCAAACTCCATTCCATACATATATATGGGGAGGTACTATCTCCAACACGGTTTTACAGTGAAAACTGCATGAACTTCAAACCGGCACTAGGAAACAGACTGAGAAAGCAGAGAAAAAGTGTCTCCTGCAACCCGTTCCCTTCGGCTAGATGAACGAACGTCTCTCAACTTGCTCAGTTCTGAGAGATAAATGTGTGTGAAAGCCGTCCTTCACCTAGCTTGTTGGGAACACAAAGTTTCTTTTCAGTTGCAAACTCCATTCCATATATATATATGGGGAGGTAGAAGCTCCAACTCGGTTTTACAGTGAAAACTGCAGGAACTTCAAACCGGCACTAGGAAACAGACTGAGAAAGCAGAGAAAAAGTGTCTCCTGCAACCCGTTCCATTGGTGCTAGATGAACGAACGTCTCTCCACTTGCTCAGTTCTGAAGATAGGTGTGTGTGAAAGCCGTCCTTCAACTAGCTTGTTGGGAACACAAAGTTTCTTTTCAGTTGAAAACTCCATTCCATACTTATATATGGGGAGGTAGAAGCTCCAACTCGGTTTTACAGTGAAAACTGCAGGAACTTCAAACCGGCACTAGGAAACAGACTGAGAAAGCAGAGAAAAAGAGTCTCCTGCAAATCGTTCCATTGGTGCTAGATGAACGAACGTCTCTCCACTTGCTCATTTCTGAGAGATAAGTGTGTGTGAAAGCCGTCCTTCACCTAGATTGTTAGGAACACAAAGTTTCTTTTCAGTTGCAAACTCCGATCCATACATATATATGGGGAGGTACTAGCTCCAACTCGGTTTTACAGTGAAAACTGCAGGAACTTCAAACCGGCACTAGGAAACAGACTGAGAAGCAGAGAAAAAGTGTCTCAGGCAACCGGTTCCCTTGGTGCTAGAGGAACGAACGTCTCTCCACTTGCTAAGTTCCGAGAGATAATTGTGTGTGAAAGCCGTCCTTCACCTAGCTTCTTGGGAACACAAAGTTTCTTTTCAGTTGCAAACTCCATTCCATACATATATATGGGGAGGTAGAAGCTCCAACACGGTTTTACAGTGAAAACTGCAGGAACTTCAAACCGGCACTAGGAAACAGGCTAAGAAGAGAAAAAGAGTCTCCTGCAACCCTTTCCCTTGGTGCTAGATGAACGAACGTCTCTCCACTTGCTCAGTTCTGAGAGATAAGTGTGTGTGAAAGCCGTCCTTCACCTAGCTTGTTGGGAACACAAAGTTTCTTTTCAGTTGCAAACTCCATTCCATACAAATATATGGGGAGGTAGAAGCTCCAACTCGGTTTTACAGTGAAAACTGCAGGAACTTCAAACTGGCACTAGGAAACAGACTGAGAAAGCAGAGAAAATGTGTCTCCTGCAACCCGTTCCCTTGGTGCTAGATGAATGAACATCTCTCCACTTGCTCATTTCTGAGAGATAAGTGTGTGTGAAAGCCGTCCTTCACCTAGCTTGTTGGGAACACAAAGTTTCTTTTCAGTAGCAAACTCCATTCCATACATATATATGGGGAGTTAGAAGCTCCAAATCGGTTTTACAGTGAAAACTGCAGGAACTTCAAACCGGCACTAGGAAACAGACTGAGAAAGCAGAGAAAAAGTGTCTCCTGCAACCCGTTCCCTTGGTGCTAGATGAACGAACGTCTCTCCACTTGCTCAGTTCTGAGATATAAGTGTGTTTGAAAGCCGTCCTTCACCTAGCTTGTTGGGAACACAAAGTTTCTTTTCAGTTGCAAACTCCATTCCATGCATATATATGGGGAGGTACTAGCTCCAACACGGTTTTACAGTGAAAACTGCAGGAACATCAAACCGGCACTAGGAAACAGAATGAGAAAGCAGAGAAAAAGTGTCTCCTGCATCCCGTTCCATTGGAGCTAGATGAACGAACTTATCTCCACTTGCTCAGTTCTGAGAGATATGTGTGTGTGAAAGCCGTCCTTCACCTAGCTTGTTGGGAACACAAAGTTTCTTTTCAGTTTCAAACTCCATTCCATACATATATATGGGGAGGTACTAGATCAAACACGGTTTTACAGTGAAAACTGCAGGAAATTCAAATCGGCACTAGGAAACAGACTGAGACAGCAGAGGAAAAGAGTCTCCTGCAACACGTTCTCTTGGTTCTAGATGAACGAACGTCTCTCCACTTGCTCAGTTCTGAGAGAAATGTGTGTGTGAAAGCCGTCCTTCAACTAGCTTGTTGGGAAAACAAAGTTTCTTTTCAGTTGCAAACTCCATTCCATACATATATATGGGGAGTTACTAGCTCCAATTCGGTTTAACAGTGAAAACTGCAGGAACTTCAAACCGGCACTAGGAAACAGACTGAGAAAGCAGAGAAAAAGTGTCTCCTGCAACCCGTTCCCTTGGTGCTAGATGAACGAACGTCTCTCCACTTGCTCAGTTCTGAGAGATAAGTGTGTGTGAAAGCCGACCTTCACCTAGCTTGTTGGGAACACAAAGTTTCTTTTCAGTTGCAAACTCCATTCCATACATATATATGGGGAGGTAGTAGCTCCAACTCGGTTTTACAGTGAAAACTGCAGGAACTTCAAACCGGCACTAGGAAACAGACTGAGAAAGCAGAGAAAAAGTGTCTCCAGCATCCCGTTCCCTTGGTGCTAGATAAACGAACGTCTCCCAACTTGCTAAGTTCTGAGAGATAAGTGTGTGTGAAAGCCGTCCTTCACCTAGCTTGTTGGGAACACAAAGATTCTTTTCAGTTGCAAACTCCATTCCATACATATATATGGGGAGGTACTAGCTCCAACTCGGTTTTACAGTGAAAACTGCATGAACTTCAAACCGGCACTAGGAAACAGACTGAGAAAGAAGAGAAAAAGTGTCTCCTGCAACCCGTTCCCTTCGGCTAGATGAACGAACGTCTCTCAACTTGCTAAGTTCTGAGAGATAAATGTGTGTGAAAGCCGTCCTTCACCTAGCTTGTTGGGAACACAAAGTTTCTTTTCAGTTGCAAACTCCATTCCATACATATATATGGGGAGGTACTAGCTCCAACTCGGTTTTACAGTGAAAACTGCAGGAACTTCAAACCGGCACTAGGAAACAGACTGAGAAAGCAGAGAAAAAGTGTCTCCTGCAACGCGTTCCTTTGGTGCTAGATGAACGAACGTCTCTCCACTTGTCAGTTCTCAGAGATAAGTGTGTGTGAAAGCCGTCCTTCAACTAGCTTGTTGGGAACACAAAGATTCTTTTCAGTTGCAAACTCCATTCCATACATATATATGGGGAGGTAGAAGCTCCAACTCGGTTTTACAGTGAAAACTGCAGGAACTTCAAACCGGCACTAGGAAACAGACTGAGAAAGCAGAGAAAAAGAGTCTCCTGCAACCCGTTCCCTTCGGCTAGATGAACGAACGTCTCTCAACTTGCTCAGTTCTGAGAGATAAATGTGTGTGAAAGCCGTCCTTCACCTAGCTTGTTGGGAACACAAAGTTTCTTTTCAGTTGCAAACTCCATTCCATACATATATATGGGGAGGTAGAAGCTCCAAATCGGTTTTACCGTGAAAACTGCAGGAACTTCAAACCGGCACTAGGAAACAGACTGAGAAAGCAGAGAAAAAGTGTCTCCTGCAACCCGTTCCCTTGGTGCTAGATGAACGAACGTCTCTCCACTTGCTCAGTTCAGAGAGATAAGAGTGTGTGAAAGCCGTCCTTCACCTAGATTTTTGGGAACACAAAGTTTCTTTCAGTTGCAAACTCCGATCCATACATATAAAAGGGGAGTTACTAGCTCCAACTTGGTTTTACAGTGAAAACTGCAGGAACTTCAAACCGGCACTAGGAAACAGACTGAGAAGCAGAGAAAAAGTGTCTCCTGCAACCGGTTCCCTTGGTGCTAGATGAACGAACGTCTCTCCGCTTGCTAAGTTCTGAGAGATAATTTTGTGTGTGAAAGCCGTCCTTCAGCTAGCTTGTTGGGAACACAAAGTTTCTTTTCAGTTGCAAACTCCATTCCATACATATATATGGGGAGGTACTAGATCAAACTCGGTTTTACAGTGAAAACTGCAGGAAATTCAAATCGTCACTAGGAAACAGACTGAGACAGCAGAGGAAAAGAGTCTCCTGCAACACGTTCTCTTGGTTCTAGATGAACGAACGTCTCTCCACTTGCTCAGTTCTGAGAGAAATGTGTGTGTGAAAGCCGTCCTTCAACTAGCTTGTTGGGAAAACAAAGTTTCTTTTCAGTTGCAAACTCCATTCCATACATATATATGGGGAGTTACTAGCTCCAATTCGGTTTTACAGTGAAAACTGCAGGAACTTCAAACCGGCACTAGGAAACAGACTGAGAAAGCAGAGAAATAGTGTCTCCTGCAACCCGTTCCCTTGGTGCTAGATGAACGAACGTCTCTCCACTTGCTCAGTTCTGAGAGATAAGTGTGTGTGAAAGCCGACCTTCACCTAGCTTGTTGGGAACACAAAGTTTCTTTTCAGTTGCAAACTCCATTCCATACATATATATGGGGAGGTAGTAGCTCCAACTCGGTTTTACAGTGAAAACTGCAGGAACTTCAAACCGGCACTAGGAAACAGACTGAGAAAGCAGAGAAAAAGTGTCTCCAGCATCCCGTTCCCTTGGTGCTAGATAAACGAACGTCTCCCAACTTGCTAAGTTCTGAGAGATAAGTGTGTGTGAAAGCCGTCCTTCACCTAGCTTGTTGGGAACACAAAGATTCTTTTCAGTTGCAAACTCCATTCCATACATATATATGGGGAGGTACTAGCTCCAACTCGGTTTTACAGTGAAAACTGCATGAACTTCAAACCGGCACTAGGAAACAGACTGAGAAAGAAGATAAAAAGTGTCTCCTGCAACCCGTTCCCTTCGGCTAGATGAACGAACGTCTCTCAACTTGCTCAGTTCTGAGAGATAAATGTGTGTGAAAGCCGTCCTTCACCTAGCTTGTTGGGAACACAAAGTTTCTTTTCAGTTGCAAACTCCATTCCATACATATATATGGGGAGGTACTAGCTCCAACTCGGTTTTACAGTGAAAACTGCAGGAACTTCAAACCGGCACTAGGAAACAGACTGAGAAAGCAGAGGAAAAGTGTCTCCCGCAACGCGTTCCTTTGGTGCTAGATGAACGAACGTCTCTCCACTTGTCAGTTCTCAGAGATAAGTGTGTGTGAAAGCCGTACTTCACCTAGCTTGTTGGGAACACAAAGATTCTTTTCAGT
The DNA here is from genome assembly GCF_048773025.1 of Camelus bactrianus. NCBI lineage: Eukaryota > Metazoa > Chordata > Mammalia > Artiodactyla > Camelidae > Camelus > Camelus bactrianus. The sequence continues at coordinate 133,976,166 of NC_133539.1, read as the reverse complement.
TGCAAACTCCATTCCATACATATATATGGGGAGGTACTAGCTCCAACTCGGTTTTACAGTGAAAACTGCATGAACTTCAAACCGGCACTAGGAAACAGACTGAGAAAGAAGAGAAAAAGTGTCTCCTGCAACACGTTCCCTTCGGCTAGATGAACGAACGTCTCTCAACTTGCTCAGTTCTGAGAGATAAATGTGTGTGAAAGCCGCCCTTCACCTAGCTTGTTGGGAACACAAAGTTTCTTTTCAGTTGCAAACTCCATTCCATACATATATATGGGGAGGTAGAAGCTCCAAATCGGTTTTACCGAGAAAACTGCAGGAACTTCAAACCGGCACTAGGAAACAGACTGAGAAAGCAGAGAAAAAGTGTCTCCTGCAACCGGTTCCCTTGGTGCTAGATGAACGAACGTCTCTCCACTTGCTCAGTTCAGAGAGATAAGTGTGTGTGAAAGCCGTCCTTCACCTAGATTTTTGGGAACACAAAGTTTCTTTCAGTTGCAAACTCCGATCCATACATATAAAAGGGGAGGTACTAGCTCCAACTTGGTTTTACAGTGAAAACTGCAGGAACTTCAAACCGGCACTAGGAAACAGACTGAGAAGCAGAGAAAAAGTGTCTCCTGCAACCCTTTCCCTTGGTGCTAGATGAACGAACGTCTCTCCGCTTGCTAAGTTCTGAGAGATAATTTTGTGTGTGAAAGCCGTCCTTCACCTAGCTTGTTGGGAACACAAAGTTTCTTTTCAGTTGCAAACTCCATTCCATACATATATATGGGGAGGTAGAAGCTCCAACTCGGTTTTACAGTGAAAACTGCAGGAACTTCAAACCGGCACTAGGAAACAAACTGAGAAAGAAGAGAAAAAGTGTCTCCTGCAACCCGTTCCCTTGGTGCTAGATGAACGAACGTCTCTCCACTTGCTCAGTTCTGAGAGATAGGTGTGTGTGAAAGCCGTCCTTCACCTAGCTTGTTGGGAACACAAAGTTTCTTTTCAGTTGCAAACCCCGATCCATATATATATATGGGGAGGTAGAAGCTCTAACTCGGTTTTACAGTGAAAACTGCAGGAACTTCAAACAGGCACTAGGAAACAGACTGAGAAAGCAGAGAAAATGTGTCTCCTGCAACCCGTTCCCTTGGTGCTAGATGAACGAACGTCTCTCCACATGCTCATTTCTGAGAGATAAGTGTGTGTGAAAGCCGTCCTTCACCTAGCTTGTTGGGAACACAAAGTTTCTTTTCAGTAGCAAACTCCATTCCATACATATATATGGGGAGGTAGAAGCTCCAAATCGGTTTTACCGTGAAAACTGCAGGAACTTCAAACCGGCACTAGGAAACAGACTGAGAAAGCAGAGAAAAAGTGTCTCCTGCAACCCGTACCCTTGGTGCTAGATGAACGAACGTCTCTCCACTTGCTCAGTTCTGAGAGATAAGTGTGTTTGAAAGCCGTCCTTCACCTAGCTTGTTGGAAACACAAAGTTTCTTTTCAGTTTCTAACTCCATTCCATACATATATATGGGGAGTTACTATATCAAACTCGGTTTTACAGTGAAAACTGCAGGAACTTCAAATCGGCACTAGGAAACAGACTGGGAAAGCAGAGAAAAAGTGTCTTCTGCAACCCGTTCTCTTGGTTCTAGATGAACGAACGTCTCTCCAATTGCTCAGTTCTGAGAGAAAAGTGTGTGTGAAAGCCGTCCTTCAAATAGCTTGTTGGGAACACAAAGTTTCTTTTCAGTTGCAAACTCCATTCCATACATATATAAGGGGAGGTACTAGCTCCAACTCAGTTTTACAGAGAAAACAGCAGGAACTTCAAACCGGCAATAGGAAACAGACTGAGAATGCAGAGAAAAAGTGTCTCCAGCAACCCGTTCCCTTGGTGCTAGATAAACGAAAGTCTCTCCACTTGCTCAGTTCTGAGAGATAAGTGTGTGTGAAAGCCGTCCTTCACCTAGCTTGTTGGGAACACAAAGTTTCTTTTCAGTTGCAAACTCCATTCCATACATATATATGGGGAGGTACTAGCTCCAACTCGGTTTGACAGTGAAAACTGCAGGAACTTCAAACCGGCACTAGGAAACAGACTGAGAAAGCAGAGAAAAAGTGTCTCCTGCAACCCGTTCCCTTGGTGCTAGATGAAAGAACGTCTCTCCACTTGCTCAGTTCTGAGAGATAAGTGTGTGTTAAAGCCGTCCTTCACCTAAATTGTTGGGAACACAAAGTTTCTTTTCAGTTGCAAACTCCATTCCATACATATATGTGGGGAGGTACTAGCTCCAACTCAGTTTTACAGTGAAAACTGCAGGAACTTCAAACCGGCAATAGGAAACAGACTGAGAAAGCAGAGAAAAATTGTCCCCAGCAACCCGTTCCCTTGGTGCTAGATAAACGAACGTCTCTCCACTTGCTCAGTTCTGAGAGATAAGTGTGTGTGAAAGCCGTCCTTCACCTAGATTCTTGGGAACACAAAGTTTCTTTTCAGTTGCAAACTCCATTCCATACATATATATGGGGTGTTACTAGCTCCAACTCGGTTTTACAGTGAAAACTGCAGGAACTTCAAACCGGCACTAGGAAACAGACTGAAAAAGCAGAGAAAAAGTGTCTCCTGCAACCCGTTCCCTTGGTGCTAGATGAAAGAACGTCTCTCCACATGCTCAGTTCTGAGAGATAAGTGTGTGTGAAAGCCGTCCTTCACCTAGATTGTTGGGAACACAAAGTTTCTTTTCACTTGCAAACTCCATTCCATACTTATATATGGGGAGGTACTAGCTCCACCTCGGTTTTACAGTGAAAACTGCAGGAACTTCAAACCGGCACTAGGAAACAGACTGAGAAAGCAGAGAAAAAGTGTCTCCTGCATATCGTTCCCTTGGTGCTAGATGAACGAACGTCTCTCCACTTGCTCATTTCTGAGAGATAAGTGTGTGTGAATGCCGTCCTTCACCTAGATTGTTGGGAACACAAAGTTTCTTTTCAGTTGCAAACTCAGATCCATACATATATATGGGGAGGTACTAGCTCCAAATCTGTTTGACAGTGAAAACTGCAGGAACTTCAAACCGGCACTAGGAAACAGACTGAGAAGCAGAGAAAAAGTGTCTCCTGCAACCGGTTCCCTTGGTTCTACATGAATGAACGTCTCTCCACTTGCTAAGTTCTGAGAGATAATTGTGTGTGAAAGCCGTCATTCACCTAGCTTGTTGGATACACAAAGTTTCTTTTAAGTTGCAAACTCCATTCCATACATATATTTGGGGAGGTACTAGCTCCAACACGGTTTTACAGTGAAAACTGCAGGAACATCAAACCGGCACTAGGAAACAGACTGAGAAAGCAGAGAAAAAGTGTCTCCTGCATCCCGTTCCATTGGAGCCAGGTGAACGAACGTATCTCCACTTGCTCAGTTCTGAGAGATAGGTGTGTGTGAAAGCCGTCCTTCACATAGCTTGTTGGGAACACAAAGTTTCTTTTCAGTTGCAAACTCCATTCCATACATATATATGGAGAGGTACTAGCTCCAAATCGGTTTTACAGTGAAAACTGCAGGAACTTCAAACCGGCACAAGGAAACAGACTGAGAAAGCAAAGAAAAAGTGTCTCCTGCAACCCGGTCCCTTGGTGCTAGATGAACGAACGTCTCTCCACTTGCTCAGTTCTGAGAGATAAGTGTGTGTGAAAGCCGTCCTTCACCTAGCTTGTTGGGAACACAAAGTTTCTTTTCAGTTGCAAACTCCATTCCATACATATATATGGGGAGGTAGAAGCTCCAACTCTGTTTTACAGTGAAAACTGCAGGAACTTCAAACCGGCACTAGGAAACAGACTGAGAAAGCAGAGAAAAAGTGTCTCCTGCAACCCGTTCCCTTGGTGCTAGATGAACGAACGTCTCTCCACTTGCTCAGTTCTGAAGATAGGTGTGTGTGAAAGCCGTCCTTCACCTAGCTTGTTGGGAACACAAAGTTTCTTTTCAGTTGCAAACTCCATTCCATACTTGTATATGGGGAGGTAGAAGCTCCAACTCGGTTTTACAGTGAAAACTGCAGGAACTTCAAACCGGCACTAGGAAACAGACTGAGAAAGCAGAGACAAAGTGTCTCCTGCAAACCGTTCCCTTGGTGCTAGATGAACGAACGTCTCTCCACTTGCTCAGTTCTGAGAGATAAGTGTGTGTGAAAGCCGTCCTTCACCTAGATTGTTGGGAACACAAAGTTTCTTTTCAGTTGCAAACTCCGATCCATCCATATATATGGGGAGGTAGTAGCTCCAACTCGGTTTTACAGTGAAAACTGCAGGAACTTCAAACCGGCACTAGGAAACAGACTGAGAAGCAGAGAAAAAGTGTCTCCTGCAACCGGTTCCCTTGGTGCTAGAGGAACGAACGTCTCTCCACTTGCTAAGATCTGAGAGATAAGTGTGTGTGAAAGCCGTCCTTCACCTAGCTTGTTGGGAACACAAATTTCTTTTCAGTTGCAAACTCCATTCCATACATATATATGGGGAGGTACTAGCTCCAACTCGGTTTTACAGTGAAAACTGCAGGAACTTCAAACCGGCACTAGGAAACAGACTGAGAAAGCAGAGAAAAAGTGTCTCCTGCAAACCGTTCCCTTGGTTCTAGATGAACGAACGTCTCTCCACTTGCTCAGTTCTGAGAGTTAGTTGTGTGTGAAAGCCGTCCTTCACCTAGCTTGTTGGGAACACAAAGTTTCTTTTCAGTTGCAAACTCCATTCCATACATATATATGGGGAGGTAGAAGCTCCAACTCGGTTTTACAGTGAAAAAAGGCAGGAACTTCAAACCGGCACTAAGAAACAGACTGAGAGAGCAGAGAAAAAGTGTCTCCTTCAACCCGTTCCCTTCGTGCTAGATGAAAGAACGTCTCTCAACTTCCTCAGTTTTGAGAGATAAATGTGTGTGAAAGCCGTCCTTCACATAGCTTGTTGGGAACACAAAGTTTCTTTTCAGTTGCAAACTCCATTCCATACATATATATGGGGAGGTACTAGCTCCAAATCGGTTTTACAGTGAAAACTGCAGGAACTTCAAACCGACACTAGGAAACAGACTGAGAAAGCAGAGAAAAAGTGTCTCCTGCAACCCGTTCCCTTGGTGCTAGATGAACGAACGTCTCTCCACTTGCTCAGTTCTCAGAGATAAGTGTGTGTGAAAGCCGTCCTTCACATAGCTTGTTGGGAACACAAAGTTTCATTTCAGTTGCAAACTCCATTCCATACATATATATGGGGAGGTAGAAGCTCCAACTCGGTTTTACAGTGAAAACTGCAGGAACTTCAAACCGGCACTAGGAAACAGACTGAGAAATCAGAGAAAAAGTGTCTCCTGCAACAAGTTCCCTTGGTGCTAGATGAACGAACGTCTCTCCACTTGCTCAGTTCTGAAGATAGGTGTGTGTGAAAGCCGTCCTTCACCTAGCTTGTTGGGAACACAAAGTTTCTTTTCAGTTGCAAACTGCATTCCATACTTATATATGGGGAGGTAGAAGCTCCAACTCGGTTTTACAGTGAAAACTGCAGGAACTTCAAACCGGCACTAGGAAACAGACTGAGAAAGTAGAGAAAATGTGTCTCCTGCAAACCGTTCCCTTGGTGCTAGATGAACGAACGTCTCTCCACTTGCTCAGTTCTGAGAGATAAATGTGTGTGAAAGCCGTCCTTCACCTAGCTTGTTGGGAACACAAAGTTTCTTTTCAGTTTCAAACTCCATTCCATACATATATATGGGGAGGTACTATATCAAACTCGGTTTTACAGTGAAAACTGCAGGAAATTCAAACCGGCACTAGGAACAGACTGGGAAAGCAGAGAAAAAGTGTCTTCTGCAACCTGTTCTCTTGGTTCTAGATGAACGAACGTCTCTCCAATTGCTCAGTTCTGAGAGAAAAGTGTGTGTGAAAGCCGTCCTTCAAATAGCTTGTTGGGAACACAAAGTTTCTTTTCAGTTGCAAACTCCATTCCTTACATATATAAGGGGAGGTACTAGCTCCAACTCGGTTTTACAGTGAAAACTGCAGGAACTTCAAACAGGCACTAGGAAACAGAATGAGAAAGCAGAGAAAAAGTGTCTCCTGCATACCGTTACCTTGGTTCTAGATGAACGAACGTCTCTCCACTTGCTCAGTTCTGAGAGATAGGTGTGTGTGAAAGCCGTCCTTCACCTAGCTTGTTGGGAACACAAAGTTTCTTTTCAGTTGCAAACTCCAATCCATACATATATATGGGGAGGTAGAAGCTCCAACTCGGTTTTACAGTGAAAAAAGGCAGGAACTTCAAACCGGCACTAGGAAACAGACTGAGAAAGCAGAGAAAAAGTGTCTCCTGCAACCCGTTCCCTTGGTGCTAGATGAACGAAAGTCTCTCCACTTGCTCAGTTCTGAGAGATAAATGTGTGTGAAAGCCGTCCTTCACCTAGCTTGTTGGGAACACAAAGTTTCTTTTCATTTGCAAACTCCCTTCCATACATATATATGGGGAGGTACTAGCTCCAAATCGGTTTTACAGTGAAAACTGCAGGAACTTCAAATCGGCACTAGGAATCAGACTGAGAAAGCAGAGAAAAATTGTCCCCTGCAACCCGTTCCCTTGGTGCTAGATGAACGAACGTCTCTCCACTTGCTCAGTTCTGAGAGATAGGTGTGTGTGAAAGCCGTCCTTCAACTAGCTTGTTGGGAACACAAAGTTTCTTTTCAGTTGCAAACTCCATTCCATACATATATATGGGGAGGTAGAAGCTCCAACTCGGTTTTACAGTGAAAACTGAAGGAACTTCAAACCGGCACTAGGAAACAGACTGAGAAAGCAGAGAAAAAGTGTCTCCTGCAACCCGTTCCCTTGGTGCTAGATGAACGAACGTCTCTCCACTTGCTCAGTTCTGAAGATAGGTGTGTGTGAAAGCCGTCCTTCACCTAGCTTGTTGGGAACACAAATTTTCTTTTCAGTTGCAAACTCCATTCCATACTTACATATGGGAGGTTGAAGCTCCAACTCGGTTTTACAGTGAAAACTGCAGGATATTCAAACCGGCACTAGGAAACAGACTGAGAAAGCAGAGAAAAAGTGTCTCCTGCAAACCGTTCCCTTGGTGCTAGATGAACGAACGTCTCTCCACTTGCTCAGTTCTGAGAGATAAGTGTGTGTGAAAGCCGTCCTTCACCTAGATTGTTGGGAACACAAAGTTTCTTTTCAGTTGCAAACTCCGATCCATACATATATATGGGGAGGTACTAGCTCCAACTCGGTTTTACAGTGAAAACTGCAGGAACTTCAAACCGGCACTAGGAAACAGACTGAGAAGCAGAGAAAAAGTGTCTCCTGCAACCGGTTCCCTTGGTGCTAGAGGAACGAACGTCTCTCCACTTGCTAAGTTCTGAGAGATAATTTTGTGTGTGAAAGCCGTCCTTCACCTAGCTTGTTGGGAACACAAAGTTTCTTTTCAGTTGCAAACTCCATTCCATACATATATATGGGGAGGTAGAAGCTCCAACTCGGTTTTACAGTGAAAACTGCAGGAACTTCAAACCGGCACTAGGAAACAGACTGAGAAAGCAGAGAAAAAGTGTCTCCTGCAACCCGTTCCCTTCGTGCTAGATGAACGAACGTCTCTCCACTTGCTAAGTTCTGAGAGATAATTTTGTGTGTGAAAGCCGTCCTTCACCTAGCTTGTTGGGAACACAAAGTTTCTTTTCAGTTGCAAACTCCATTCCATACATATATATTGGGAGGTAGAAGCTCCAACTCGGTTTTACAGTGAAAACTGCAGGAACTTCAAACCGGCACTAGGAAACAGACTGAGAAAGAAGAGAAAAAGTGTCTCCTGCAACCCGTTCCCTTGGTGCTAGATGAACGAACGTCTCTCCACTTGCTCAGTTCTGAGAGATAAGTGTGTGTGAAAGCTGTCCTTCACCTAGCTTGTTGGGAACACAAAGTTTCTTTTCAGTTGCAAACTCCATTCCATACATATATATGGGGAGGTAGAAGCTCCAACTCGGTTTTACAGTGAAAACTGCAGGAACTTCAAACAGGCACTAGGAAACAGACTGAGAAAGCAGAGAAAATGTGTCTCCTGCAACCCGTTCCCTTGGTGCTAGATGAACGAACGTCTCTCCACTTGCTCAGTTCTGAGAGATAAGTGTGGGTGAAAGCCGTCCTTCACCTAGCTTGTTGGGAACACAAAGTTTCTTTTCAGTTTCAAACTCCATTCCATACATATATATGGGGAGGTACTATATCAAACTCGGTTTTACAGTGAAAACTGCAGGAACTTCAAACCGGCACTAGGAACAGAATGGGAAAGCAGAGAAAAAGTGTCTTCTGCAACCCGTTCTCTTGGTTCTAGATGAATGAACGTCTCTCCAATTGCTCAGTTCTGAGAGAAAAGTGTGTGTGAAAGCCGTCCTTCACCTAGCTTGTTGGGAACACAAAGTTTCTTTTCAGTTGCAAACTCCATTCCATACATATATATGGGGAGGTAGAAACTCCAACTCGGTTTTACAGTGAAAAAAGGCAGGAACTTCAAACCGGCACTAGGAAACAGACTTAGAAAGCAGAGAAAAAGTGTCTCCTGCAACCCGTTCCCTTCGTGCTAGATGAACGAACGTCTCTCCACTTGCTCAGTTCTGAGAGATAAATGTGTGTGAAAGCCGTCCTTCACCTAGCTTGTTGGGAACACAAAGTTTCTTTTCAGTTGCAAACTCCATTCCATACATATATATGGGGAGGTAGAAGCTCCAACTCGGTTTTACAGTGAAAACTGCAGGAACTTCAAACCGGCACTAGGAAACAGACTGAGAAAGCAGAGAAAAAGTGTCTCCTGCAACCCGTTCCCTTGGTGCTAGATGAACGAACGTCTCTCCACTTGCTCAGTTCTGAAGATAGTTGTGTGTGAAAGCCGTCCTTCACCTAGCTTGTTGGGAACACAAAGTTTCTTTTCAGTTGCAAATTCCATTCCATACTTATATATGGGAGGTTGAAGCTGCAACTCGCTTTTACAGTGAAAACTGCAGGAACTTCCAACCGGCACTAGGAAACAGACTGAGAAAGCAGAGAAAAAGTGTCTCCTGCAAACCGTTCCCTTGGTCCTAGATGAACGAACGTCTCTCCACTACCTCAGTTCTGAGAGAAAAGTGTGTGTGAAAGCCGTCCTTCACCTAGATTGTTGGGAACACAAAGTTTCTTTTCAGTTGCAAACTCCGATCCATACATATATATGGGGAGGTACTAGCTCCAACAAGGTTTTACAGTGAAAAAAGGCAGGAACTTCAACCCGGCACTAGGAAACAGACTGAGAGAGCAGAGAAAAAGTGTCTCCTTCAACCCGTTCCCTTCGTGCTAGATGAACGAACGTCTCTCAACTTCCTCAGTTTTGAGAGATAAATGTGTGTGAAAGCCGTCCTTCACATAGCTTGTTGGGAACACAAAGTTTCTTTTCAGTTGCAAACTCCATTCCATACATATATATGGGGAGGTACTAGCTCCAAATCGGTTTTACAGTGAAAACTGCAGGAACTTCAAACCGACACTAGGAAACAGAATGAGAAAGCAGAGAAAAAGTGTCTCCTGCAACCCGTTCCCTTCGTGCTAGATGAACGAACGTCTCTCCACTTGCTCAGTTCTCAGAGATAAGTGTGTGTGAAAGCCGTCCTTCACCTAGCTTGTTGGGAACACAAAGTTTCATTTCAGTTGCAAACTCCATTCCATACATATATATGGGGAGGTAGAAGCTCCAACTCGGTTTTACAGTGAAAACTGCAGGAACTTCAAACCGGCACTAGGAAACAGACTGAGAAAGCAGAGAAATAGTGTTTCCTGCAACAAGTTCCCTTGGTGCTAGATGAACGAACGTCTCTCCACTTGCTCAGTTCTGAAGATAGGTGTGTGTGAAAGCCGTCCTTCACCTAGCTTGTTGGGAACACAAAGTTTCTTTTCAGTTGCAAACTGCATTCCATACTTATATATGGGGAGGTAGAAGCTCCAACTCGGTTTTACAGTGAAAACTGCAGGAACTTCAAACCGGCACTAGGAAACAGACTGAGAAAGTAGAGAAAATGTGTCTCCTGCAACCCGTTCCCTTGGTGCTAGATGAACGAACGTCTCTCCACTTGCTCAGTTCTGAGAGATAAATGTGTGTGAAAGCCGTCCTTCACCTAGCTTGTTGGGAACACAAAGTTTCTTTTCAGTTTCAAACTCCATTCCATACATATATATGGGGAGGTACTATATCAAACTCGGTTTTACAGTGAAAACTGCAGGAAATTAAAACCGGCACTAGGAACAGACTGGGAAAGCAGAGAAAAAGTGTCTTCTGCAACCTGTTCTCTTGGTTCTAGATGAACGAACGTCTCTCCAATTGCTCAGTTCTGAGAGAAAAGTGTGTGTGAAAGCCGTCCTTCAAATAGCTTGTTGGGAACACAAAGTTTCTTTTCAGTTGCAAACTCCATTCCATACATATATAAGGGGAGGTACTAGCTCCAACTCGGTTTTACAGTGAAAACTGCAGGAACTTCAAACAGGCACTAGGAAACAGAATGAGAAAGCAGAGAAAAAGTGTCTCCTGCATACCGTTCCCTTGGTTCTAGATGAACGAACGTCTCTCCACTTGCTCAGTTCTGAGAGATAGGTGTGTGTGAAAGCCGTCCTTCACCTAGCTTGTTGGGAACACAAAGTTTCTTTTCGGTTGCAAACTCCAATCCATACATATATATGGGGAGGTAGAAGCTCCAACTCGGTTTTACAGTGAAAAAAGGCAGGAACTTCAAACCGGCACTAGGAAACAGACTGAGAAAGCAGAGAAAAATTGTCTCCTGCAACCCGTTCCCTTGGTGCTAGATGAACGAAAGTCTCTCCACTTGCTCAGTTCTGAGAGATAAATGTGTGTGAAAGCCGTCCTTCACCTAGCTTGTTGGGAACACAAAGTTTCTTTTCATTTGCAAACTCCATTCCATACATATATATGGGGAGGTACTAGCTCCAAATCTGTTTTACAGTGAAAACTGCAGGAACTTCAAACCGGCACTAGGAATCAGACTGAGAAAGCAGAGAAAAATTGTCTCCTGCAACCCGTTCCCTTGGTGCTAGATGAACGAAAGTCTCTCCACTTGCTCAGTTCTGAGAGATAGGTGTGTGTGAAAGCCGTCCTTCACCTAGCTTGTTGGGAACACAAAGTTTCTTTTCAGTTGCAAACTCCATTCCATACATATATATGGGAAGGTAGAAGCTCCAACTCGGTTTTACAGTGAAAACTGAAGGAACTTCAAACCGGCACTAGGAAACAGACTGAGAAAGCAGAGAAAAAGTGTCTCCTGCAACCCGTTCCCTTGGTGCTAGATGAACGAACGTCTCTCCACTTGCTCAGTTCTGAAGATAGTTGTGTGTGAAAGCCGTCCTACACCTAGCTTGTTGGGAACACAAAGTTTCTTTTCAGTTGCAAATTCCATTCCATACTTATATATGGGAGGTTGAAGCTCCAACTCGCTTTTACAGTGAAAACTGCAGGAACTTCCAACCGGCACTAGGAAACAGACTGAGAAAGCAGAGAAAAAGTGTCTCCTGCAAACCGTTCCCTTGGTCCTAGATGAACGAACGTCTCTCCACTACCTCAGTTCTGAGAGAAAAGTGTGTGTGAAAGCCGTCCTTCACCTAGATTGTTGGGAACACAAAGTTTCTTTTCAGTTGCAAACTCCGATCCATACATATATATGGGGAGGTACTAGCTCCAACACGGTTTTACAGTGAAAAAAGGCAGGAACTTCAAACCGGCACTAGGAAACAGACTGAGAGAGCAGAGAAAAAGTGTCTCCTTCAACCCGTTCCCTTCGTGCTAGATGAACGAACGTCTCTCAACTTCCTCAGTTTTGAGAGATAAATGTGTGTGAAAGCCGTCCTTCACATAGCTTGTTGGGAACACAAAGTTTCTTTTCAGTTGCAAACTCCATTCCATACATATATATGGGGAGGTAGTAGCTCCAAATCGGTTTTACAGTGAAAACTGCAGGAACTTCAAACCGACACTAGGAAACAGACTGAGAAAGCAGAGAAAAAGTGTCTCCTGCAACCCGTTCCCTTCGTGCTAGATGAACGAACGTCTCTCCACTTGCTCAGTTCTCAGAGATAAGTGTGTGTGAAAGCCGTCCTTCACCTAGCTTGTTGGGAACACAAAGTTTCATTTCAGTTGCAAACTCCATTCCATACATATATATGGGGAGGTAGAAGCTCCAACTCGGTTTTACAGTGAAAACTGCAGGAACTTCAAACCGGCACTAGGAAACAGACTGAGAAAGCAGAGAAATAGTGTCTCCTGCAACCATTTCCCTTGGTGCTAGATGAACGAACGTCTCTCCACTTGCTCATTTCTGAAGATAGGTGTGTGTGAAAGCCGTCCTTCACCTAGCTTGTTGGGAACACAAAGTTTCTTTTCAGTTGCAAACTGCATTCCATACTTATATATGGGGAGGTAGAAGCTCCAACTCGGTTTTACAGTGAAAACTGCAGGAACTTCAAACCGGCACTAGGAAACAGACTGAGAAAGTAGAGAAAATGTGTCTCCTGCAACCCGTTCCCTTGGTGCTAGATGAACGAACGTCTCTCCACTTGCTCAGTTCTGAGAGATAAATGTGTGTGAAAGCCGTCCTTCACCTAGCTTGTTGGGAACACAAAGTTTCTTTTCAGTTTCAAACTCCATTCCATACATATATATGGGGAGGTACTATATCAAACTCGGTTTTACAGTGAAAACTGCAGGAAATTCAAACCGGCACTAGGAACAGTCTGGGAAAGCAGAGAAAAAGTGTCTTCTGCAACCTGTTCTCTTGGTTCTAGATGAACGAACGTCTCTCCAATTGCTCAGTTCTGAGAGAAAAGTGTGTGTGAAAGCCGTCCTTCAAATAGCTTGTTGGGAACACAAAGTTTCTTTTCAGTTGCAAACTCCATTCCATACATATATAAGGGGAGGTACTAGCTCCAACTCGGTTTTACAGTGAAAACTGCAGGAACTTCAAACAGGCACTAGGAAACAGAATGAGAAAGCAGAGAAAAAGTGTCTCCTGCATACCGTTCCCTTGGTTCTAGATGAACGAACGTCTCTCCACTTGCTCAGTTCTGAGAGATAGGTGTGTGTGAAAGCCGTCCTTCACCTAGCTTGTTGGGAACACAAAGTTTCTTTTCAGTTGCAAACTCCAATCCATACATATATATGGGGAGGTAGAAGCTCCAACTCGGTTTTACAGTGAAAAAAGGCAGGAACTTCAAACCGGCACTAGGAAACAGACTGAGAAAGCAGAGAAAAAGTGTCTCCTGCAACCCGTTCCCTTGGTGCTAGATGAACGAACGTCTCTCCACTTGCTCAGTTCTGAGAGATAAATGTGTGTGAAAGCCGTCCTTCACCTAGCTTGTTGGGAACACAAAGTTTCTTTTCATTTGCAAACTCCATTCCATACATATATATGGGGAGGTACTAGCTCCAATTCGGTTTTACAGTGAAAACTGCAGGAACTTCAAACCGGCACTAGGAATCAGACTGAGAAAGCAGAGAAAAATTGTCTCCTGCAACCCGTTCCCTTGGTGCTAGATGAACGAAAGTCTCTCCACTTGCTCAGTTCTGAGAGATAGGTGTGTGTGAAAGCCGTCCTTCACCTAGCTTGTTGGGAACACAAAGTTTCTTTTCAGTTGCAAACTCCATTCCATACATATATATGGGGAGGTAGAAGCTCCAACTCGGTTTTACAGTGAAAACTGAAGGAACTTCAAACCGGCACTAGGAAACAGACTGAGAAAGCAGAGAAAAAGTGTCTCCTGCAACCCGTTCCCTTGGTGCTAGATGAACGAACGTCTCTCCACTTGCTCAGTTCTGAAGATAGGTGTGTGTGAAAGCCGTCCTTCACCTAGCTTGTTGGGAACACAAATTTTCTTTTCAGTTGCAAACTCCATTTCATACTTATATATGGGAGGTTGAAGCTCCAACTCGGTTTTACAGTGAAAACTGCAGGATATTCAAACCGGCACTAGGAAACAGACTGAGAAAGCAGAGAAAAAGTGTCTCCTGCAACCCGTTCCCTTCGTGCTAGATGAACGAACGTCTCTCCACTTGCTAAGTTCTAAGAGATAATTTTGTGTGTGAAAGCCGTCCTTCACCTAGCTTGTTGGGAACACAAAGTTTCTTTTCAGTTGCAAACTCCATTCCATACATATATATGGGGAGGTAGAAGCTCCAACTCGGTTTTACAGTGAAAACTGCAGGAACTTCAAACCGGCACTAGGAAACAGACTGAGAAAGAAGAGAAAAAGTGTCTCCTGCAACCCGTTCCCTTGGTGCTAGATGAACGAACGTCTCTCCACTTGCTCAGTTCAGAGAGATAAGTGTGTGTGAAAGCCGTCCTTCACCTAGCTTGTTGGGAACACAAAGTTTCTTTTCAGTTGCAAACTCCATTCCATACATATATATGGGGAGGTAGAAGCTCCAACTCGGTTTTACAGTGAAAACTGCAGGAACTTCAAACAGGCACTAGGAAACAGACTGAGAAAGCAGAGAAAATGTGTCTCCTGCAACCCGTTCCCTTGGTGCTAGATGAACGAACGTCTCTCCACTTGCTCAGTTCTGAGAGATAAGTGTGGGTGAAAGCCGTCCTTCACCTAGCTTGTTGGGAACACAAAGTTTCTTTTCAGTTTCAAACTCCATTCCATACATATATATGGGGAGGTACTATATCAAACTCGGTTTTACAGTGAAAACTGCAGGAACTTCAAACCGGCACTAGGAACAGACTGGGAAAGCAGAGAAAAAGTGTCTTCTGCAACCCGTTCTCTTGGTTCTAGATGAACGAACGTCTCTCCAATTGCTCAGTTCTGAGAGAAAAGTGTGTGTGAAAGCCGTCCTTCAAATAGCTTGTTGGGAACACAAAGTTTCTTTTCAGTTGCAAACTCCATTCCATACATATATAAGGGGAGGTACTAGCTCCAACTCGGTTTTACAGTGAAAACTGCAGGAACTTCAAACAGGCACTAGGAAACAGAATGAGAAAGCAGAGAAAAAGTGTCTAATGCATACCGTTCCCTTGGTTCTAGATGAACGAACGTCTCTCCACTTGCTCAGTTCTGAGAGATAGGTGTGTGTGAAAGCCGTCCTTCAACTAGCTTGTTGGGAACACAAAGTTTCTTTTCAGTTGCAAACTCCATTCCATACATATATATGGGGAGGTAGAAACTCCAACTCGGTTTTACAGTGAAAAAAGGCAGGAACTTCAAACCGGCACTAGGAAACAGACTGAGGAAGCAGAGAAAAAGTGTCTCCTGCAACCCGTTCCCTTCGTGCTAGATGAACGAACGTCACTCCACTTGCTCAGTTCTGAGAGATAAATGTGTGTGAAAGCCGTCCTTCACCTAGCTTGTTGGGAACACAAAGTTTCTTTTCAGTTGCAAACTCTATTCCATACATATATATGGGGAGGTAGAAGCTCCAACTCATTTTTACAGTGAAAACTGCAGGAACTTCAAACCGGCACTAGGAAACAGACTGAGAAAGCAGAGAAAAAGTGTCTCCTGCAACCCGTTCCCTTGGTGCTAGATGAACGAACGTCTCTCCACTTGCTCAGTTCTGAAGATAGGTGTGTGTGAAAGCCGTCCTTCACCTAGCTTGTTGGGAACACAAAGTTTCTTTTCAGTTGCAAATTCCATTCCATACTTATATATGGGAGGTTGAAGCTCCAACTCGGTTTTACAGTGAAAACTGCAGGAACTTCCAACCGGCACTAGGAAACAGACTGAGAAAGCAAAGAAAAAGTGTCTCCTGCAACCCGTTCCCTTGGTGCTAGATGAACGAAAGTCTCTCCACTTGCTCAGTTCTGAGAGATAGGTGTGTGTGAAAGCCGTCCTTCACCTAGCTTGTTGGGAACACAAAGTTTCTTTTCAGTTGCAAACTCCATTCCATACATATATATGGGGAGGTAGAAGCTCCAACTCGGTTTTACAGTGAAAACTGAAGGAACTTCAAACCGGCACTAGGAAACAGACTGAGAAAGCAGAGAAAAAGTGTCTCCTGCAACCCGTTCCCTTGGTGCTAGATGAACGAACGTCTCTCCACTTGCTCAGTTCTGAAGATAGGTGTGTGTGAAAGCCGTCCTTCACCTAGCTTGTTGGGAACACAAATTTTCTTTTCAGTTGCAAACTCCATTTCATACTTATATATGGGAGGTTGAAGCTCCAACTCGGTTTTACAGTGAAAACTGCAGGATATTCAAACCGGCACTAGGAAACAGACTGAGAAAGCAGAGAAAAAGTGTCTCCTGCAAACCGTTCCCTTGGTGCTAGATGAACGAACGTCTCTCCACTTGCTCAGTTCTGAGAGATAAGTGTGTGTGAAAGCTGTCCTTCACCTAGATTGTTGGGAACACAAAGTTTCTTTTCAGTTGCAAACTCCGATCCATACATATATATGGGGAGGTACTAGATCAAACTCGGTTTTACAGTGAAAACTGCAGGAACTTCAAACCGGCACTAGGAAACAGACTGAGAAGCAGAGAAAAAGTGTCTCCTGCAACCGGTTCCCTTGGTGCTATAGGAACGAACGTCTCTCCACTTGCTAAGTTCTGAGAGATAATTTTGTGTGTGAAAGCCGTCCTTCACCTAGCTTGTTGGGAACACAAAGTTTCTTTTCAGTTGCAAACTCCATTCCATACATATATATGGGGAGGTAGAAGCTCCAACTCGGTTTTACAGTGAAAACTGCAGGAACTTCAAACCGGCACTAGGAAACAGACTGAGAAAGCAGAGAAAAAGTGTCTCCTGCAACCCGTTCCCTTCGTGCTAGATGAACGAACGTCTCTCCACTTGCTAAGTTCTAAGAGATAATTTTGTGTGTGAAAGCCGTCCTTCACCTAGCTTGTTGGGAACACAAAGTTTCTTTTCAGTTGCAAACTCCATTCCATACATATATATGGGGAGGTAGAAGCTCCAACTCGGTTTTACAGTGAAAACTGCAGGAACTTCAAACCGGCACTAGGAAACAGACTGAGAAAGAAGAGAAAAAGTGTCTCCTGCAACCCGTTCCCTTGGTGCTAGATGAACGAACGTCTCTCCACTTGCTCAGTTCAGAGAGATAAGTGTGTGTGAAAGCCGTCCTTCACCTAGCTTGTTGGGAACACAAAGTTTCTTTTCAGTTGCAAACTCCATTCCATACATATATATGGGGAGGTAGAAGCTCCAACTCGGTTTTACAGTGAAAACTGCAGGAACTTCAAACAGGCACTAGGAAACAGACTGAGAAAGCAGAGAAAATGTGTCTCCTGCAACCCGTTCCCTTGGTGCTAGATGAACGAACGTCTCTCCACTTGCTCAGTTCTGAGAGATAAGTGTGGGTGAAAGCCGTCCTTCATCTAGCTTGTTGGGAACACAAAGTTTCTTTTCAGTTTCAAACTCCATTCCATACATATATATGGGGAGGTACTATATCAAACTCGGTTTTACAGTGAAAACTGCAGGAACTTCAAACCGGCACTAGGAACAGACTGGGAAAGCAGAGAAAAAGTGTCTTCTGCAACCCGTTCTCTTGGTTCTAGATGAACGAACGTCTCTCCAATTGCTCAGTTCTGAGAGAAAAGTGTGTGTGAAAGCCGTCCTTCAAATAGCTTGTTGGGAACACAAAGTTTCTTTTCAGTTGCAAACTCCATTCCATACATATATAAGGGGAGGTACTAGCTCCAACTCGGTTTTACAGTGAAAACTGCAGGAACTTCAAACAGGCACTAGGAAACAGAATGAGAAAGCAGAGAAAAAGTGTCTCCTGCATACCGTTCCCTTGGTTCTAGATGAACGAACGTCTCTCCACTTGCTCAGTTCTGAGAGATAGGTGTGTGTGAAAGCCGTCCTTCAACTAGCTTGTTGGGAACACAAAGTTTCTTTTCAGTTGCAAACTCCATTCCATACATATATATGGGGAGGTAGAAACTCCAACTCGGTTTTACAGTGAAAAAAGGCAGGAACTTCAAACCGGCACTAGGAAACAGACTGAGAAAGCAGAGAAAAAGTGTCTCCTGCAACCCGTTCCCTTCGTGCTAGATGAACGAACGTCTCTCCACTTGCTCAGTTCTGAGAGATAAATGTGTGTGAAAGCCGTCCTTCACCTAGCTTGTTGGGAACACAAAGTTTCTTTTCAGTTGCAAACTCCATTCTATACATTTATATGGGGAGGTAGAAGCTCCAACTCGTTTTTACAGTGAAAACTGCAGGAACTTCAAACCGGCACTAGGAAACAGACTGAGAAAGCAGAGAAAAAGTGTCTCCTGCAACCCGTTCCCTTGGTGCTAGATGAACGAACGTCTCTCCACTTGCTCAGTTCTGAAGATAGGTGTGTGTGAAAGCCGTCCTTCACCTAGCTTGTTGGGAACACAAAGTTTCTTTTCAGTTGCAAACTCCATTCCATACTTATATATGGGAGGTTGAAGCTCCAACTCGGTTTTACAGTGAAAACTGCAGGAACTTCCAACCGGCACTAGGAAACAGACTGAGAAAGCAGAGAAAAAGTGTCTCCTGCAACCCGTTCCCTTGGTGCTAGATGAACGAAAGTCTCTCCACTTGCTCAGTTCTGAGAGATAGGTGTGTGTGAAAGCCGTCCTTCACCTAGCTTGTTGGGAACACAAAGTTTCTTTTCAGTTGCAAACTCCATTCCATACATATATATGGGGAGGTAGAAGCTCCAACTCGGTTTTACAGTGAAAACTGAAGGAACTTCAAACCGGCACTAGGAAACAGACTGAGAAAGCAGAGAAAAAGTGTCTCCTGCAACCCGTTCCCTTGGTGCTAGATGAACGAACGTCTCTCCACTTGCTCAGTTCTGAAGATAGGTGTGTGTGAAAGCCGTCCTTCACCTAGCTTGTTGGGAACACAAATTTTCTTTTCAGTTGCAAACTCCATTTCATACTTATATATGGGAGGTTGAAGCTCCAACTCGGTTTTACAGTGAAAACTGCAGGATATTCAAACCGGCACTAGGAAACAGACTGAGAAAGCAGAGAAAAAGTGTCTCCTGCAAACCGTTCCCTTGGTGCTAGATGAACGAACGTCTCTCCACTTGCTCAGTTCTGAGAGATAATTTTGTGTGTGAAAGCCGTCCTTCACCTAGCTTGTTGGGAACACAAAGTTTCTTTTCAGTTGCAAACTCCATTCCATACATATATATGGGGAGGTAGAAGCTCCAACTCGGTTTTACAGTGAAAACTGCAGGAACTTCAAACCGGCACTAGGAAACAGACTGAGAAAGCAGAGAAAAAGTGTCTCCTGCAACCCGTTCCCTTCGTGCTAGATGAACGAACGTCTCTCCACTTGCTAAGTTCTAAGAGATAATTTTGTGTGTGAAAGCCGTCCTTCACCTAGCTTGTTGGGAACACAAAGTTTCTTTTCAGTTGCAAACTCCATTCCATACATATATATGGGGAGGTAGAAGCTCCAACTCGGTTTTACAGTGAAAACTGCAGGAACTTCAAACCGGCACTAGGAAACAGACTGAGAAAGAAGAGAAAAAGTGTCTCCTGCAACCCGTTCCCTTGGTGCTAGATGAACGAACGTCTCTCCACTTGCTCAGTTCAGAGAGATAAGTGTGTGTGAAAGCCGTCCTTCACCTAGCTTGTTGGGAACACAAAGTTTCTTTTCAGTTGCAAACTCCATTCCATACATATATATGGGGAGGTAGAAGCTCCAACTCGGTTTTACAGTGAAAACTGCAGGAACTTCAAACAGGCACTAGGAAACAGACTGAGAAAGCAGAGAAAATGTGTCTCCTGCAACCCGTTCCCTTGGTGCTAGATGAACGAACGTCTCTCCACTTGCTCAGTTCTGAGAGATAAGTGTGGGTGAAAGCCGTCCTTCACCTAGCTTGTTGGGAACACAAAGTTTCTTTTCAGTTTCAAACTCCATTCCATACATATATATGGGGAGGTACTATATCAAACTCGGTTTTACAGTGAAAACTGCAGGAACTTCAAACCGGCACTAGGAACAGACTGGGAAAGCAGAGAAAAAGTGTCTTCTGCAACCCGTTCTCTTGGTTCTAGATGAACGAACGTCTCTCCAATTGCTCAGTTCTGAGAGAAAAGTGTGTGTGAAAGCCGTCCTTCAAATAGCTTGTTGGGAACACAAAGTTTCTTTTCAGTTGCAAACTCCATTCCATACATATATAAGGGGAGGTACTAGCTCCAACTCGGTTTTACAGTGAAAACTGCAGGAACTTCAAACAGGCACTAGGAAACAGAATGAGAAAGCAGAGAAAAAGTGTCTCCTGCATACCGTTCCCTTGGTTCTAGATGAACGAACGTCTCTCCACTTGCTCAGTTCTGAGAGATAGGTGTGTGTGAAAGCCGTCCTTCAACTAGCTTGTTGGGAACACAAAGTTTCTTTTCAGTTGCAAACTCCATTCCATACATATATATGGGGAGGTAGAAACTCCAACTCGGTTTTACAGTGAAAAAAGGCAGGAACTTCAAACCGGCACTAGGAAACAGACTGAGAAAGCAGAGAAAAAGTGTCTCCTGCAACCCGTTCCCTTCGTGCTAGATGAACGAACGTCTCTCCACTTGCTCAGTTCTGAGAGATAAATGTGTGTGAAAGCCGTCCTTCACCTAGCTTGTTGGGAACACAAAGTTTCTTTTCAGTTGCAAACTCCATTCTATACATATATATGGGGAGGTAGAAGCTCCAACTCGGTTTTACAGTGAAAACTGCAGGAACTTCAAACCGGCACTAGGAAACAGACTGAGAAAGCAGAGAAAAAGTGTCTCCTGCAACCCGTTCCCTTGGTGCTAGATGAACGAACGTCTCTCCACTTGCTCAGTTCTGAAGATAGGTGTGTGTGAAAGCCGTCCTTCACCTAGCTTGTTGGGAACACAAAGTTTCTTTTCAGTTGCAAATTCCATTCCATACTTATATATGGGAGGTTGAAGCTCCAACTCGGTTTTACAGTGAAAACTGCAGGAACTTCCAACCGGCACTAGGAAACAGACTGAGAAAGCAGAGAAAAAGTGTCTCCTGCAAACCGTTCCCTTGGTCCTAGATGAACGAACGTCTCTCCACTACCTCAGTTCTGAGAGAAAAGTGTGTGTGAAAGCCGTCCTTCACCTAGATTGTTGGGAACACAAAGTTTCTTTTCAGTTGCAAACTCCGATCCATACATATATATGGGGAGGTACTAGCTCCAACACGGTTTTACAGTGAAAACTGCAGGAACTTCAAACCGGCACTAGGAAACAGACTGAGAAGCAGAGAAAAAGTGTCTCCTGCAACCGGTTCCCTTGGTGCTAGAGGAACGAACGTCTCTCCACTTGCTAAGTTCTGAGAGATAATTGTGTGTGAAAGCCGTCCTTCAACTAGCTTGTTGGGAACACAAAGTTTCTTTTCAGTTGCAAACTCCATTCCATACATATATATGGGGACGTAGAAGCTCCAAATCGGTTTTACAGTGAAAACTGCAGGAACTTCAAACCGGCACTAGGAAACAGACTGCGAAAGCAGAGAAAAAGTTTCTTCTGCAACCCGTTCTCTTGGTTCTAGATGAACGAACGTCTCTCCAATTGCTCAGTTCTGAGAGAAAAGTGTGTGTGAAAGCCGTCCTTCAAATAGCTTGTTGGGAACACAAAGTTCCTTTTCAGTTGCAAACTCCATTCCATACTTATATATGGGAGGTTGAAGCTCCAACTCGGTTTTACAGTGAAAACTGCAGGAACTTCAAACAGGCACTAGGAAACAGACTGAGAAAGCAGAGAAAAAGTGTCTCCTTCAACCCGTTCCCTTGGTGCTAGATGAACGAACGTCTCTCCAATTGCTCAGTTCCGAGAGATAAGTGTGTGTGAAAGCCGTCCTTCACCTAGCTTGTTGGGAACACAAAGTTTCTTTTCAGTTGCAAACTCCATTCCATACATATATATGGGGAGGTACTAGCTCCAACTCGGTTTTACAGTGAAAACTGCATGAACTTCAAACCGGCACTAGGAAACAGACTGAAAAAGCAGAGAAAAAGTGTCTCCTGTAAACCGTTCCCTTGGTTCTAGATGAACGAACGTCTCTCCACTTGCTCAGTTCTGAGAGATAGGTGTGTGTGAAAGCCGTCCTTCACCTAGCTTGTTGGGAACACAAAGTTTCTTTTCAGTTGCAAACTCCATTCCATACATATATATGGGGAGGTAGAAGCTCCAACTCGGTTTTACAGTGAAAAAAGGCAGGAACATCATACCGGCACTAGGAAACAGACTGAGAAAGCAGAGAAAAAGTGTCTACTGCAACCCGTTCCCTTCGTGCTAGATGAACGAACGTCTCTCCACTTGCTCAGTTCTGAGAGATAAATGTGTGTGAAAGCCGTCCTTCACCTAGCTTGTTGGGAACACAAAGTTTCTTTTCAGTTGCAAACTACATTCCATACATATATATGGGGAGGTACTAGCTCCAAATCTGTTTTACAGTGAAAACTGCAGGAACTTCAAACCGGCACTAGGAAACAGACTGAGAAAGCAGAGAAAAAGTGTCTCCTGCAAACCGTTCCCTTGGTGCTAGATGAACGAACGTCTCTCCACTTGCTCAGTTCTCAGAGATAAGTGTGTGTGAAAGCCGTCCTTCAACTAGCTTGTTGGGAACACAAAGTTTCTTTTCAGTTGCAAACTCCATTCCATACTTATATATGGGGAGGTTGAAGCTCCAACTCGGTTTTACAGTGAAAACTGCAGGAACATCAAACCGGCACTAGGAAACAGACTGAGAAAGCAGAGAAAAAGTGTCTCCTGCAAACCGTTCCCTTGGTGCTAGATGAACGAACGTCTCTCCACTTGCTCAGTTCTGAGAGATAAGTGTGTGTGAAAGCCGTCCTTCACCTAGATTGTTGGGAACACAAAGTTTCTTTTGAGTTGCAAACTCCGATCCATACATATATATGGGGAGGTACTAGCTCCAACACGGTTTTACAGTGAAAACTGCAGGAACTTGAAACCGGCACTAGGAAACAGACTGAGAAGCAGAAAAAAAGTGTCTCCTGCAACCGGTTCCCTTGGTGCTAGAGGAACGAACGTCTCTCCAATTGCTCAGTTCTGAGAGAAAAGTGTGTGTGAAAGCCGTCCTTCAAATAGCTTGTTGGGAACACAAAGTTTCTTTTCAGTTGCAAACTCCATTCCATACATATATAAGGGGAGGTACTAGCTCCAACTCGGTTTTACAGTGAAAATTGCAGGAACTTCAAACAGGCACTAGGAAACAGAATGAGAAAGCAGAGAAAAAGTGTCTCCTGCATACCGTTCCCTTGGTTCTAGATGAACGAACGTCTCTCCACTTGCTCAGTTCTGAGAGATAGGTGTGTGTGAAAGCCGTCCTTCACCTAGCTTGTTGGGAACACAAAGTTTCTTTTCAGTTGCAAACTCCATTCCATACATATATATGGGGAGGTAGAAGCTCCAACTCGGTTTTACAGTGAAAAAAGGCAGGAAATTCAAACCGGCACTAGGAAACAGACTGAGAAAGCAGAGAAAAAGTGTCTCCTGCAACCCGTTCCCTTCGTGCTAGATGAACGAACGTCTCTCCACTTGCTCAGTTCTGAGAGATAAATGTGTGTGAAAGCCGTCCTTCACCTATGTTGTTGGGAACACAAAGTTTCTTTTCAGTTGCAAACTCCATTCCATACATATATATGGGGAGGTACTAGCTCCAACTCGGTTTTACAGTGAAAACTGCATGAACTTCAAACCGGCACTAGGAAACAGACTGAAAAAGCAGAGAAAAAGTGTCTCCTGTAAACCGTTCCCTTGGTTCTAGATGAACGAACGTCTCTCCACTTGCTCAGTTCTGAGAGTTAGGTGTGTGTGAAAGCCGTCCTTCACCTAGCTTGTTGGGAACACAAAGTTTCTTTTCAGTTGCAAACTCCATTCCATACTTATATATGGGGAGGTAGAAGCTCCAACTCGGTTTTACAGTGAAAAAAGGCAGGAACATCAAACCGGCACTAGGAAACAGACTGAGAAAGCAGAGAAAAAGTGTCTCCTGCAACCCGTTCCCTTCGTGCTAGATGAACGAAAGTCTCTCCACTTGCTCAGTTCTGAGAGATAAATGTGTGTGAAAGCCGTCCTTCACCTAGCTTGTTGGGAACACAAAGTTTCTTTTCAGTTGCAAACTACATTCCATACATATATATGGGGAGGTACTAGCTCCAAATCTGTTTTACAGTGAAAACTGCAGGAACTTTAAACCGGCACTAGGAAACAGACTGAGAAAGCAGAGAAAAAGTGTCTCCTGCAAACCGTTCCCTTGGTGCTAGATGAACGAACGTCTCTCCACTTGCTCAGTTCTCAGAGATAAGTGTGTGTGAAAGCCGTCCTTCAACTAGCTTGTTGGGAACACAAAGTTTCTTTTCAGTTGCAAACTCCATTCCATACTTATATATGGGGAGGTTGAAACTCCAACTCGGTTTTACAGTGAAAACTGCAGGAACATCAAACCGGCACTAGGAAACAGACTGAGAAAGCAGAGAAAAAGTGTCTCCTGCAAACCGTTCCCTTGGTGCTAGATGAACGAACGTCTCTCCACTTGCTCAGTTCTGAGAGATAAGTGTGTGTGAAAGCCGTCCTTCACCTAGATTGTTGGGAACACAAAGTTTCTTTTGAGTTGCAAACTCCGATCCATACATATATATGGGGAGGTACTAGCTCCAACACGGTTTTACAGTGAAAACTGCAGGAACTTCAAACCGACACTAGGAAACAGACTGAGAAGCAGAAAAAATGTGTCTCCTGCAACCGGTTCCCTTGGTGCTAGAGGAACGAACGTCTCTCCAATTGCTCAGTTCTGAGAGAAAAGTGTGTGTGAAAGCCGTCCTTCAAATAGCTTGTTGGGAACACAAAGTTTCTTTTCAGTTGCAAACTCCATTCCATACATATATAAGGGGAGGTACTAGCTCCAACTCGGTTTTACAGTGAAAATTGCAGGAACTTCAAACAGGCACTAGGAAACAGAATGAGAAAGCAGAGAAAAAGTGTCTCCTGCATACCGTTCCCTTGGTTCTAGATGAACGAACGTCTCTCCACTTGCTCAGTTCTGAGAGATAGGTGTGTGTGAAAGCCGTCCTTCACCTAGCTTGTTGGGAACACAAAGTTTCTTTTCAGTTGCAAACTCCATTCCATACATATATATGGGGAGGTAGAAGCTCCAACTCGGTTTTACAGTGAAAAAAGGCAGGAAATTCAAACCGGCACTAGGAAACAGACTGAGAAAGCAGAGAAAAAGTGTCTCCTGCAACCCGTTCCCTTCGTGCTAGATGAACGAACGTCTCTCCACTTGCTCAGTTCTGAGAGATAAATGTGTGTGAAAGCCGTCCTTCACCTATGTTGTTGGGAACACAAAGTTTCTTTTCAGTTGCAAACTCCATTCCATACATATATATGGGGAGGTACTAGCTCCAAATCGGTTTTACAGTGAAAACTGCAGGAACTTCAAACCGGCACTAGGAAACAGACTGAGAAAGCAGAGAAAAAGTGTCTCCTGCAACCCGTTCCCTTGGTGCTAGAGGAACGAACGTCTCTCCACTTGCTCAGTTCTCAGAGATAAGTGTGTGTGAAAGCCGTCCTTCACCTAGCTTGTTGGGAACACAAAGTTTCTTTTCAGTTGCAAACTCCATTCCATAGATATATATGGGGAGGTACTATCTCCAAATCGGTTTTACAGTGAAAACTGCAGGAACTTCAAACCGGCACTAGGAAACAGACTGAGAAAGCAGAGAAAAAGTGTCTCCTGCAAACCGTTCCCTTGGTGCTAGATGAACGAACGTCTCTCCACTTGCTCAGTTCTGAAGATAGGTGTGTGTGAAAGCCGTCCTTCACCTAGCTTGTTGGGAACACAAAGTTTCTTTTCAGTTGCAAACTCCGATCCATACATATATATGGGAGGTTGAAGCTCCAACTCGGTTTTACAGTGAAAACTGCAGGAACTTCAAACCGGCACTAGGAAACAGACTGAGAAAGCAGAGAAAAAGTGTCTCCTGCAAACCGTTCCCTTGGTGCTAGATGAACGAACGTCTCTCCACTTGCTCAGTTCTGAGAGATAAGTGTGTGTGAAAGCCGTCCTTCACCTAGATTGTTGGGAACACAAAGTTTCTTTTCAGTTGCAAACTCCGATCCATACATATATATGGGGAGGTACTAGCTCCAACACGGTTTTACAGTGAAAACTGCAGGAACTTCAAACCGGCACTAGGAAACAGACTGAGAAAGCAGAGAAAAAGTGTCTCCTGCAAACCGTTCCCTTGGTGCTAGATGAACGAACGTCTCTCCACTTGCTCAGTTCTGAGAGATAAGTGTGTGTGAAAGCCGTCCTTCACCTAGATTGTTGGGAACACATAGTTTCTTTTGAGTTGCAAACTCCGATCCATACATATATATGGGGAGGTACTAGCTCCAACACGGTTTTACAGTGAAAACTGCAGGAACTTCAAACTGGCACTAGGAAACAGACTGAGAAGCAGAAAAAAAGTGTCTCCTGCAACCGGTTCCCTTGGTGCTAGAGGAACGAACGTCTCTCCAATTGCTCAGTTCTGAGAGAAAAGTGTGTGTGAAAGCCGTCCTTCAAATAGCTTGTTGGGAACACAAAGTTTCTTTTCAGTTGCAAAATCCATTCCATACATATATAAGGGGAGGTACTAGCTCCAACTCGGTTTTACAGTGAAAATTGCAGGAACATCAAACAGGCACTAGGAAACAGAATGAGAAAGCAGAGAAAAAGTGTCTCCTGCAACCCGTTCCCTACGTGCTAGATGAACGAACGTCTCTCCACTTGCTCAGTTCTGAGAGATAAATGTGTGTGAAAGCCGTCCTTCACCTATGTTGTTGGGAACACAAAGTTTCTTTTCAGTTGCAAACTCCATTCCATACATATATATGGGGAGGTACTAGCTCCAAATCGGTTTTACAGTGAAAACTGCAGGAACTTCAAACCGGCACTAGGAAACAGACTGAGAAAGCAGAGAAAAAGTGTCTCCTGCAACCCGTTCCCTTGGTGCTAGATGAACGAACGTCTCTCCACTTGCTCAGTTCTCAGAATAAGTGTGTGTGAAAGCCGTCCTTCACCTAGCTTGTTGGGAACACAAAGTTTCTTTTCAGTTGCAAACTCCATTCCATACATATATATGGGGAGGTACTAGCTCCAACTCGGTTTTACAGTGAAAACTGCAGGAACTTCAAACCGGCACTAGGAAACAGACTGAGAAAGCAGAGAAAAAGTGTCTCCTGCAAACCGTTCCCTTGGTGCTAGATGAACGAACGTCTCTCCACTTGCTCAGTTCTGAAGATAGGTGTGTGTGAAAGCCGTCCTTCACCTAGCTTGTTGGGAACACAAAGTTTCTTTTCAGTTGCAAACTCCATTCCATACTTATATATGGGAGGTTGAAGCTCCAACTCGGTTTTACAGTGAAAACTGCAGGAACTTCAAACCGGCACTAGGAAACAGACTGAGAAAGCAGAGAAAAAGTGTCTCCTGCAAACCGTTCCCTTGGTGCTAGATGAACGAACGTCTCTCCACTTGCTCAGTTCTGAGAGATAAGTGTGTGTGAAAGCCGTCCTTCACCTAGATTGTTGGGAACACAAAGTTTCTTTTCAGTTGCAAACTCCGATCCATATATATATGGGGAGGTACTAGCTCCAACACGGTTTTACAGTGAAAACTGCAGGAACTTCAAACCGGCACTAGGAAACAGACTGAGAAAGCAGAGAAAAAGTGTCTCCTGCAAACCGTTCCCTTGGTGCTAGATGAACGAACGTCTCTCCACTTGCTCAGTTCTGAGAGATAAGTGTGTGTGAAAGCCGTCCTTCACCTAGATTGTTGGGAACACAAAGTTTCTTTTGAGTTGCAAACTCCGATCCATACATATATATGGGGAGGTACTAGCTCCAACACGGTTTTACAGTGAAAACTGCAGGAACTTCAAACCGGCACTAGGAAACAGACTGAGAAGCAGAAAAAAGTGTCTCCTGCAACCGGTTCCCTTGGTGCTAGAGGAACGAACGTCTCTCCAATTGCTCAGTTCTGAGAGAAAAGTGTGTGTGAAAGCCGTCCTTCAAATAGCTTGTTGGGAACACAAAGTTTCTTTTCAGTTGCAAACTCCATTCCATACATATATAAGGGGAGGTACTAGCTCCAACTCGGTTTTACAGTGAAAATTGCAGGAACTTCAAACAGGCACTAGGAAACAGAATGAGAAAGCAGAGAAAAAGTGTCTCCTGCATACCGTTCCCTTGGTTCTAGATGAACGAACGTCTCTCCACTTGCTCAGTTCTGAGAGATAGGTGTGTGTGAAAGCCGTCCTTCACCTAGCTTGTTGGGAACACAAAGTTTCTTTTCAGTTGCAAACTCCATTCCATACATATATATGGGGAGGTAGAAGCTCCAACTCGGTTTTACAGTGAAAAAAGGCAGGAAATTCAAACCGGCACTAGGAAACAGACTGAGAAAGCAGAGAAAAAGTGTCTCCTGCAACCCGTTCCCTTCGTGCTAGATGAACGAACGTCTCTCCACTTGCTCAGTTCTGAGAGATAAATGTGTGTGAAAGCCGTCCTTCACCTAGCTTGTTGGGAACACAAAGTTTCTTTTCAGTTGCAAACTCCATTCCATACATATATATGGGGAGGTACTAGCTCCAAATCGGTTTTACAGTGAAAACTGCAGGAACTTCAAACCGGCACTAGGAAACAGACTGAGAAAGCAGAGAAAAAGTGTCTCCTGCAACCCGTTCCCTTGGTGCTAGATGAACGAACGTCTCTCCACTTGCTCAGTTCTCAGAGATAAGTGTGTGTGAAAGCCGTCCTTCACCTAGCTTGTTGGGAACACAAAGTTTCTTTTCAGTTGCAAACTCCATTCCATACATATATATGGGGAGGTACTAGCTCCAACTCGGTTTTACAGTGAAAACTGCAGGAACTTCAAACCGGCACTAGGAAACAGACTGAGAAAGCAGAGAAAAAGTGTCTCCTGCAAACCGTTCCCTTGGTGCTAGATGAACGAACGTCTCTCCACTTGCTCAGTTCTGAAGATAGGTGTGTGTGAAAGCCGTCCTTCACCTAGCTTGTTGGGAACACAAAGTTTCTTTTCAGTTGCAAACTCCATTCCATACTTATATATGGGAGGTTGAAGCTCCAACTCGGTTTTACAGTGAAAACTGCAGGAACTTCAAACCGGCACTAGGAAACAGACTGAGAAAGCAGAGAAAAAGTGTCTCCTGCAAACCGTTCCCTTGGTGCTAGATGAACGAACGTCTCTCCACTTGCTCAGTTCTGAGTGATAAGTGTGTGTGAAAGCCGTCCTTCACCTAGATTGTTGGGAACACAAAGTTTCTTTTCAGTTGCAAACTCCGATCCATACATATATATGGGGAGGTACTAGCTCCAACACGGTTTTACAGTGAAAACTGCAGGAACTTCAAACCGGCACTAGGAAACAGACTGAGAAGCAGAGAAAAAGTGTCTCCTGCAACCGGTTCCCTTGGTGCTAGAGGAACGAACGTCTCTCCACTTGCTAAGTTCTGAGAGATAATTGTGTGTGAAAGCCGTCCTTCACCTAGCTTGTTGGGAACACAAAGTTTCTTTTCAGTTGCAAACTCCATTCCATACATATATATGGGGAGGTAGAAGCTCCAACTCGGTTTTACAGTGAAAACTGCAGGATCTTCAAACCGGCACTAGGAAACAGACTGAGAAAGCAGAGAAAATGTGTCTCCTGCAAACCGTTCCCTTGGTGCTAGATGAACGAACGTCTCTCCACTTGCTCATTTCTGGGAGATAAGTGTGTGTGAAAGCCGTCCTTCACCTAGCTTGTTGGGAACACAAAGTTTCTTTTCAGTAGCAAACTCCATTCCATACATATATATGGGGAGGTAGAAGCTCCAAATCGGTTTTACAGTGAAAACTGCAGGAACTTCAAACCGGCACTAGGAAACAGACTGAGAAACCAGAGAAAAAGTGTCTCCTGCAACCCGTTCCCTTGGTGCTAGATGAACGAACGTCTCTCCACTTGCTCAGTTCTGAGAGATAAGTGTGTTTGAAAGCCGTCCTTCACCTAGATTGTTGGGAACACAAAGTTTCTTTTCAGTTGCAAACTCCATTCCATGCATATATAAGGGGAGGTAGAAGCTCCAAATCGGTTTTACAGTGAAAACTGCAGGAACTTCAAAAAGGCACTAGGAAACAGAATGAGAAAGCAGAGAAAAAGTGTCTCTTGCAACCCGTTCCCTTGGTGCTAGATGAACGAACGTCTCTCCAATTGCTCAGTTCCGAGAGATAAGTGTGTGTGAAAGCCGTTCTTCACCTAGCTTGTTGGGAACACAAAGTTTCTTTTCAGTTGCAAACTCCATTCCATACATATATATGGGTAGGTACTAGCTCCAACTCGGTTTTACAGTGAAAACTGCATGAACTTCAAACCGGCACTAGGAAACAGACTGAGAAAGCAGAGAAAAAGTTTCTCCTGCAAACCGTTCCCTTGGTGCTAGATGAACGAACATCTCTCCACTTGCTCAGTTCTCAGAGATAAGTGTGTGTGAAAGCCGTACTTCACCTAGCTTGTTGGGAACACAAAGTTTCTTTTCAGTTGCAAACTCCATTCCATACATATATATGGGGAGGTAGAAGCTCCAACTCGGTTTTACAGTGAAAACTGCAGGAACTTCAAACCGGCACTAGGAAACAGACTGAGAAAGCAGAGAAAAAGTGTCTCCTGCAACCCGTTCCCTTGGTGCTAGATGAACGAACGTCTCTCCACTTGCTCAGTTCTGAAGATAGGTGTGTGTGAAAGCCGTCCTTCACCTAGCTTGTTGGGAACACAAAGTTTCTTTTCAGTTGCAAACTCCATTCCATACTTATATATGGGGAGGTTGAATCTCCAACTCGGTTTTACAGGGAAAACTGCAGGAACTTCAAACCGGCACTAGGAAACAGACTGAGAAAGCAGAGAAAAAGTGTTTCCTGCAAACCGTTCCCTTGGTGCTAGATGAACGAACGTCTCTCCACTTGCTCAGTTCTGAGAGATAAGTGTGTGTGAAAGCCGTCCTTCACCTAGTTTGTTGGGAACACAAAGTTTCTTTTCAGTTGCAAACTACGATCCATACATATATATGGGGAGGTACTAGCTCCAACACGGTTTTACAGTGAAAACTGCAGGAACTTCAAACCGGCGCTAGGAAACAGACTGAGAAGCAGAGAAAAAGTGTCTCCTGCAACCGGTTCCCTTGGTGCTAGAGGAAAGAACGTCTATCCAATTGCTCAGTTCTGAGAGATAAATGTGTGTGAAAGCCGTCCTTCACATAGCTTGTTGGGAACACAAAGTTTCTTTTCAGTTGCAAACTCCATTCCATAGATATATATGGGGAGGTACTAGCTCCAAATCGGTTTTACAGTGAAAACTGCAGGAACTTCAAACCGGCACTAGGAAACAGACTGAGAAAGCAGAGAAAAAGTGTCTCCTGCAACCCGTTCCCTTGGTGCTAGATGAACGAACGTCTCTCCAATTGCTCAGTTCCGAGAGATAAATGTGTGTGAAAGCCTTCCTTCACCTAGCTTGTTGGGAACACAAAGTTTCTTTTCAGTTGCAAACTCCATTCCATACATATATATGGGGAGGTACTAGCTCCAACTCGGTTTTACAGTGAAAACTGCATGAACTTCAAACCGGCACTAGGAAACAGACTGAGAAAGCAGAGAAAAAGTGTCTCCTGCAAACCGTTCCCTTGGTTCTAGATGAACGAACGTCTCTCCACTTGCTCAGTTCTGAGAGATAGGTGTGTGTGAAAGCCGTCCTTCACCTAGCTTGTTGGGAACACAAAGTTTCTTTTCAGTTGCAAACTCCATTCCATATATATATATGGGGAGGTAGAAGCTCCAACTCGGTTTTACAGTGAAAAAAGGCAGGAACTTCAAACCAGCACTAGGAAACAGACTTAGAAAGCAGAGAAAAAGTGTCTCCTGCAACCCATTCCCTTCGTGCTAGATGAACGAAGGTCTCTCCACTTGCTCAGTTCTGAGAGATAAATGTGTGTGAAAGCCGTCCTTCAACTAGCTTGTTGGGAAAACAAAGTTTCTTTTCAGTTGCAAACTCCATTCCATACATATATATGGGGAGGTACTAGCTCCAAATCGGTTTTACACTGAAAACTGCAGGAACTTCAAACCGGCACTAGGAAACAGACTGAGAAAGCAGAGAAAAAGTGTCTCCTGCAAACCGTTCCCTTGGTGCTAGATGAACGAACGTCTCTCCACTTGCTCAGTTCTCAGAGATAAGTGTGTGTGAAAGCCGTCCTTCAACTAGCTTGTTGGGAACACACAGTTTCTTTTCAGTTGCAAACTCCATTCCATACATATATATGGGGAGGTAGAAGCTCCAACTCGGTTTTACAGTGAAAACTGCAGGAACTTCAAACCGGCACTAGGAAACAGACTGAGAAAGCAGAGAAAAAGTGTCTCCTGCAAACCGTTCCCTTGGTGCTAGATGAACGAACGTCTCTCCACTTGCTCAGTTCTGAGAGATAAATGTGTGTGAAAGCCGTACTTCACCTAGCTTGTTGGGAACACAAAGTTTCTTTTCAGTTGCAAACTCCATTCCATAGATATATATGGGGAGGTACTAGCTCCAAATCGGTTTTACAGTGAAAACTGCAGGAACTTCAAACCGGCACTAGGAAACAGACTGAGAAAGCAGAGAAAAAGTGTCTCCTGCAACCCGTTCCCTTGGTGCTAGATGAACGAACGTCTCTCCAATTGCTCAGTTCCGAGAGATAAATGTGTGTGAAAGCCGTCCTTCACCTAGCTTGTTGGGAACACAAAGTTTCTTTTCAGTTGCAAACTCCATTCCATACATATATATGGGGAGGTACTAGCTCCAACTCGGTTTTACAGTGAATACTGCATGAACTTCAAACCGGCACTAGGAAACAGACTGAGAAAGCAGAGAAAAAGTGTCTCCTGCAAACCGTTCCCTTGGTTCTAGATGAACGAACGTCTCTCCACTTGCTCAGTTCTGAGAGATAGGTGTGTGTGAAAGCCGTCCTTCACCTAGCTTGTTGGGAACACAAAGTTTCTTTTCAGTTGCAAACTCCATTCCATACATATATATGGGGAGGTAGAAGCTCCAACTCGGTTTTACAGTGAAAAAAGGCAGGAACTTCAAACCGGCACTAGGAAACAGACTTAGAAAGCAGAGAAAAAGTGTCTCCTGCAACCCGTTCCCTTCGTGCTAGATGAACGAACGTCTCTCCACTTGCTCAGTTCTGAGAGATAAATGTGTGTGAAAGCCGTCCTTCACCTAGCTTGTTGGGAACACAAAGTTTCTTTTCAGTTGCAAACCCCATTCCATACATATATATGGGGAGGTACTAGCTCCAAATCGGTTTTACAGTGAAAACTGCAGGAACTTCAAACCGGCACTAGGAAACAGACTGAGAAAGCAGAGAAAAAGTGTCTCCTGCAAACCGTTCCCTTGTGCTAGATGAACGAACGTCTATCCACTTGCTCAGTTCTCAGAGATAAGTGTGTGTGAAAGCCGTCCTTCACCTAGCTTGTTGGGAACACAAAGTTTCTTTTCAGTTGCAAACTCCATTCCATACATATATATGGGGAGGTAGAAGCTCCAACTCGGTTTTACTGTGAAAACTGCAGGAACTTCAAACCGGCACTAGGAAACAGACTGAGAAAGCAGAGAAAAAGTGTCTCCTGCAACCCGTTCCCTTGGTGCTAGATGAACGAACGTCTCTCCACTTGCTCAGTTCTGAAGATAGGTGTGTGTGAAAGCCGTCCTTCACCTAGCTTGTTGGGAACACAAAGTTTCTTTTCAGTTGCAAACTCCATTCCATACTTATATATGGGGAGGTTGAAGCTCCAACTCGGTTTTACAGTGAAAACTGCAGGAACTTCACACCGGCACTAGAAAACAGACTGAGAAAGCAGAGAAAAAGTGTCTCCTGCAAACCGTTCCCTTGGTGCTAGATGAACGAACGTCTCTCCACTTGCTCAGTTCTGAGAGTTAAGTGTGTGTGAAAGCCGTCCTTCACCTAGTTTGTTGGGAACACAAAGTTTCTTTTCAGTTGCAAACTCCGATCCATACATATATATGGGGAGGTACTAGCTCCAACACGGTTTTACAGTGAAAACTGCAGGAACTTCACACCGGCACTAGGAAACAGACTGAGAAGCAGAGAAAAAGTTTCTCCTGCATACCGTTCCCTTGGTTCTAGATGAACGAACTTCTCTCCACTTGCTCAGTTCTGAGAGATAGGTGGGTGTGAAAGCCGTCCTTCACCTAGCTTGTTGGGAACACAAAGTTTCTTTTCAGTTGCAAACTCCATTCCATACATATATATGGGGAGGTAGAAGCTCCAACTCGGTTTTACAGTGAAAAAAGGCAGGAACTTCAAACCGGCACTAGGAAACAGACTGAGAAAGCAGAGAAAAAGTGTCTCCTGCAACCCGTTCCCTTGGTGCTAGATGAACGAACGTCTCTCCACTTGCTCAGTTCTGAGAGATAAATGTGTGTGAAAGCCGTCCTTCACCTAGCTTGTTGGGAACACAAAGTTTCTTTTCAGTTGCAAACTCCATTCCATACATATATATGGGGAGGTACTAGCTCCAACTCTGTTTGACAGTGAAAACTGCAGGAACTTCAAACCGGCACTAGGAAACAGACTGAGAAAGCAGAGAAAAGGTGTCTCCTGCAACCCGTTCCCTTGGTGCTAGATGAACGAACGTCTCTCAAATTGCTCAGTTCCGAGAGATAAGTGTGTGTGAAAGCCGTTCTTCACCTAGCTTGTTGGGAACACAAAGTTTCTTTTCAGTTGCAAACTCCATTCCATACATATATATGGAGAGGTACTAGCTCCAACTCGGTTTTACAGTGAAAACTGCATGAACTTCAAACCGGCACTAGGAAACAGACTGAGAAAGCAGAGAAAAAGTGTCTCCTGCAAACCGTTCCCTTGGTTCTAGATGAACAAACGTCTCTCCACTTGCTCAGTTCTGAGAGATAGGTGTGTGTGAAAGCCGTCCTTCACCTAGCTTGTTGGGAACACAAAGTTTCTTTTCAGTTGCAAACTCCTTTCCATACATATATATGGGGAGGTAGAAGCTCCAACTCGGTTTTACAGTGAAAAAAGGCAGGAACTTCAAACCGGCACTAGGAAACAGACTTAGAAAGCAGAGAAAAAGTGTCTCCTGCAACCCGTTCCCTTCGTGCTAGATGAACGAACGTCTCTCCACTTGCTCAGTTCTGAAGATAGGTGTGTGTGAAAGCCGTCCTTCACCTAGCTTGTTGGGAACACAAAGTTTCTTTTCAGTTGCAAACTCCATTCCATACTTATATATGGGGAGGTTGAAGCTCCAACTCGGTTTTACAGTGAAAACTGCAGGAACTTCACACCGGCACTAGAAAACAGACTGAGAAAGCAGAGAAAAAGTGTCTCCTGCAAACCGTTCCCTTGGTGCTAGATGAACGAACGTCTCTCCACTTGCTCAGTTCTGAGAGTTAAGTGTGTGTGAAAGCCGTCCTTCACCTAGTTTGTTGGGAACACAAAGTTTCTTTTCAGTTGCAAACTCCGATCCATACATATATATGGGGAGGTACTAGCTCCAACACGGTTTTACAGTGAAAACTGCAGGAACTTCACACCGGCACTAGGAAACAGACTGAGAAGCAGAGAAAAAGTTTCTCCTGCATACCGTTCCCTTGGTTCTAGATGAACGAACTTCTCTCCACTTGCTCAGTTCTGAGAGATAGGTGGGTGTGAAAGCCGTCCTTCACCTAGCTTGTTGGGAACACAAAGTTTCTTTTCAGTTGCAAACTCCATTCCATACATATATATGGGGAGGTAGAAGCTCCAACTCGGTTTTACAGTGAAAAAAGGCAGGAACTTCAAACCGGCACTAGGAAACAGACTGAGAAAGCAGAGAAAAGTGTCTCCTGCAACCCGTTCCCTTGGTGCTAGATGAACGAACGTCTCTCCACTTGCTCAGTTCTGAGAGATAAATGTGTGTGAAAGCCGTCCTTCACCTAGCTTGTTGGGAACACAAAGTTTCTTTTCA
Source organism: Camelus bactrianus (assembly GCF_048773025.1). Taxonomy (NCBI): domain Eukaryota; kingdom Metazoa; phylum Chordata; class Mammalia; order Artiodactyla; family Camelidae; genus Camelus; species Camelus bactrianus. Next base: position 133,940,089 of record NC_133539.1, on the reverse strand, counting down.
GTTGCAAACTCCATTCCATACATATATATGGGGAGGTACTAGCTCCAACTCTGTTTGACAGTGAAAACTGCAGGAACTTCAAACCGGCACTAGGAAACAGACTGAGAAAGCAGAGAAAAGGTGTCTCCTGCAACCCGTTCCCTTGGTGCTAGATGAACGAACGTCTCTCAAATTGCTCAGTTCCGAGAGATAAGTGTGTGTGAAAGCCGTTCTTCACCTAGCTTGTTGGGAACACAAAGTTTCTTTTCAGTTGCAAACTCCATTCCATACATATATATGGAGAGGTACTAGCTCCAACTCGGTTTTACAGTGAAAACTGCATGAACTTCAAACCGGCACTAGGAAACAGACTGAGAAAGCAGAGAAAAAGTGTCTCCTGCAAACCGTTCCCTTGGTTCTAGATGAACAAACGTCTCTCCACTTGCTCAGTTCTGAGAGATAGGTGTGTGTGAAAGCCGTCCTTCACCTAGCTTGTTGGGAACACAAAGTTTCTTTTCAGTTGCAAACTCCTTTCCATACATATATATGGGGAGGTAGAAGCTCCAACTCGGTTTTACAGTGAAAAAAGGCAGGAACTTCAAACCGGCACTAGGAAACAGACTTAGAAAGCAGAGAAAAAGTGTCTCCTGCAACCCGTTCCCTTCGTGCTAGATGAACGAACGTCTCTCCACTTGCTCAGTTCTGAGAGATAAATGTGTGTGAAAGCCATACTTCACCTAGCTTGTTGGGAACACAAAGTTTCTTTTCAGTTGCAAACTCCATTCCATACATATATATGGGGAGGTACTAGCTCCAAATCGGTTTTACCGTGAAAACTGCAGGAACTTCAAACCGGCACTAGGAAACAGACTGAGAAAGCAGAGAAAAAGTGTCTCCTGCAACCCGTTCCCTTGGTGCTAGATGAACGAACGTCTCTCCACTTGCTCAGTTCTGAAGATAGGTGTGTGTGAAAGCCGTCCTTCACCTAGCTTGTTGGGAACACAAAATTTCTTTTCAGTTGCAAACTCCATTCCATACTTATATATGGGGAGGTTGAAGTTCCAACTCGGTTTTACAGTGAAAACTGCAGGAACTTCAAACCGGCACTAGGAAACAGACTGAGAAAGCAGAGAAAAAGTGTCTCCTGCAAACCGTTCCCTTGGTGCTAGATGAACGAACGTCTCTCCACTTGCTCAGTTCTGAGAGATAAGTGTGTGTGAAAGCCGTCCTTCACCTAGATTGTTGGGAACACAAAGTTTCTTTTCAGTTGCAAACTCCGATCCATACATATATATGGGGAGGTACTACCTCCAACACGGTTTTACAGTGAAAACTGCAGGAACTTCAAACCGGCACTAGGAAAAAGACAGAGAAGCAGAGAAAATGTGTCTCCTGCAACCGGTTCCCTTGGTGCTAGAGGAACGAACGTCTCTCCACTTGCTAAGTTCTGTGAGATAATTGTGTGTGAAAGCCGTCCTTCACCTAGCTTGTTGGGAACACAAAGTTTCTTTTCAGTTGCAAACTCCATTCCATACATATATATGGGGAGGTAGAAGCTCCAACTCGGTTTTACAGTGAAAACTGCAGGAACTTCAAACAGGCACTAGGAAACAGAATGAGAAAGCAGAGAAAAAGTGTCCCCTGCAACCCGTTCCCTTGGTGCTAGATGAACGAATGTCTCTCCAATTGCTCAGTTCCGAGAGATAAGTGTGTGTGAAAGCCGTCCTTCACCTAGCTTGTTGGGAACACAAAGTTTCTTTTCAGTTGCAAACTCCATTCCATACATATATATGGGGAGGTACTAGCTCCAACTCGGTTTTACAGTGAAAACTGCAGGAACTTCAAACCGGCACTAGGAAACAGACTGAGAAAGCAGAGAAAAAGTGTCTCCTGCAAACCGTTCCCTTGGTTCTAGATGAACGAACGTCTCTCCACTTGCTCAGTTCTGAGAGATTGGTGTGTGTGAAAGCCGTCCTTCACCTAGCTTGTTGGGAACACAAAGTTTCTTTTCAGTTGCAAACTCCAATCCATACATATATATGGGGAGGTAGAAGCTCCAACTCGGTTTTACAGTGAAAAAAGGCAGGAACTTCAAACCGGCACTAGGAAACAGACTTAGAAAGCAGAGAAAAAGTGTCTCCTGCAACCCGTTCCCTTGGTGCTAGATGAACGAACGTCTCTCCACTTGCTCAGTTCTGAGAGATAAATGTGTGTGAAAGCCGTACTTCACCTAGCTTGTTGGGAACACAAAGTTTCTTTTCAGTTGCCAACTCCATTCCATACATATATATGGGGAGGTACTAGCTCCAAATCGGTTTTACCGTGAAAACTGCAGGAACTTCAAACCGGCACTAGGAAACAGACTGAGAAAGCAGAGAAAAGTGTCTCCTGCAAACCGTTCCCTTGGTGCTAGATGAACGAACGTCTCTCCACTTGCTCAGTTCTCAGAGATAAGTGTGTGTGAAAGCCGTCCTTCACCTAGCTTGTTGGGAACACAAAGTTTCTTTTGAGTTGCAAACTCCATTCCATACATATATTTGGGGAGGTAGAAGCTCCAACTCGGTTTTAAAGTGAAAACTGCAGGAACTTCGAAACGGCACTAGGAAACAGACTGAGAAAGCAGAGAAAAAGTGTCTCCTGCAACCCGTTCCCTTGGTGCTAGATGAACGAACGTCTCTCCACTTGCTCAGTTCTGAAGATAGGTGTGTGTGAAAGCCGTCCTTCACCTAGCTTGTTGGGAACACAAAGTTTCTTTTCAGTTGCAAACTCCATTCCATACTTATATATGTGGAGGTTGAAGCTCCAACTCGGTTTGACAGTGAAAACTGCAGGAACTTCAAACCGGCACTAGGAAACAGACTGAGAAAGCAGAGAAAAAGTGTCTCCTGCAAACCGTTCCCTTGGTGCTAGATGAACGAACGTCTCTCCACTTGCTCAGTTCTGAGAGATAAGTGTGTGTGAAAGCCGTCCTTCACCTAGATTGTTGGGAACACAAAGTTTCTTTTCAGTTGCAAACTCCGATCCATACATATATATGGGGAGGTACTAGCTCCAACACGGTTTTACAGTGAAAACTGCAGGAACTTCAAACCGGCACTAGGAAACAGACTGAGAAGCAGAGAAAAAGTGTCTCCTGCAACCCGTTCCCTTGGTGCTAGATGAACGAACGTCTCTCCACTTGCTCAGTTCTGAGAGATAAGTGTGTGTGAAAGCCGTCCTTCACCTAGATTGTTGGGAACACAAAGTTTCTTTTCAGTTGCAAACAGCGATCCATAGATATATATGGGGAGGTACTAGCTCCAACTCGGTTTTACAGTGAAACCTGTAGGAACTTCAAACCGGCACTAGGAAACAGACTGAGAAGCAGAGAAAAAGTGTCTCCTGCAAACGGTTCCCTTGGTGCTAGAGGAACGAACGCCTCTCCACTTGATAAGTTCTGAGAGATAATTTTGTGTGTGAAAGCCGTCCTTCACCTATCTTGTTGGGAACACAAAGTTTCTTTTCAGTTGCAAACTCCATTCCATACATATATATGGGGAGGTAGAAGCTCCAACCCGGTTTTACAGTGAAAACTGCAGGAACTTCAAACCGGCACTAGGAAACAGACTGAGAAAGAAGAGAAAAAGTGTCTCCTGCAACCCGTTCCCTTGGTGCTAGATGAACGAACGTCTCTCCACTTGCTCAGTTCTGAGAGATAAGTGTGTTTGAAAGCCGTCCTTCACCTAGCTTGTTGGGAACACAAAGTTTCTTTTCAGTTGCAAACTCCATTCCATACATATATATGGGGAGGTAGAAGCTCCAAATCGGTTTTACAGTGAAAACTGCAGGAACTTCAAACCGGCACTAGGAAACAGACTGAGAAAGCAGAGAAAAAGTGACTCCTGCAACCCGTTCCCTTGGTGCTAGATGAACGAACGTCTCTCCACTTGCTCAGTTCAGAGAGATAAGTGTGTGTGAAAGCCGTCCTTCACCTAGATTGTTGGGAACACAAAGTTTCTTTTCAGTTGCAAACACCGATGCATACATATATATGGGGAGGTACTAGCTCCAACTCGGTTTTACAGTGAAAACTGCAGGAACTTCAAACCGGCACTAGGAAACAGACTGAGAAGCAGAGAAAAAGTGTCTCCTGCAACCGGTTCCCTTGGTGCTAGAGGAACGAACGTCTCTCCACTTGCTAAGTTCTGAGAGATAATTTTGTGTGTGAAAGCCATCCTTCACCTAGCTTGTTGGGAACACAAAGTTTCTTTTCAGTTGCAAACTCCATTCCATACATATATATGGGGAGGTAGAAGCTCCAACCCGGTTTTACAGTGAAAAATGCAGGAACTTCAAACCGGCACTAGGAAACAGACTGAGATAGAAGAGAAATTGTGTCTCCTGCAACCCGTTCCCTTGGTGCTAGATGAACGAACGTCTCTCCACTTGCTCAGTTCTGAGAGATAAGTGTGTGTTAAAGCCGTCCTTCACCTAGCTTGTTGGGAACACAAAGTTTCTTTTCAGTTGCAAACTCCATTCCTTACATATATATGGGGAGGTACTTGCTCCAACTCGGTTTTACAGTGATAACTGCAGGAACTTCAAACCGGCACTAGGAAACACACTGAGAAAGCAGAGAAAATGTGTCTCCTGCAACCCGTTCCCTTGGTGCTAGATGAACGAACGTCTCTCCACTTGCTAATTTCTGAGAGATAAGTGTGTGTGAAAGCCGTCCTTCACCTAGCTTGTTGGGAACACAAAGTTTCTTTTCAGTAGCAAACTCCATTCCATACATATATATGGGGAGGTAGAAGCTCCAAATCGGTTTTACAGTGAAAACTGCAGGAACTTCAAACCGGCACTAGGAAACAGACTGAGAAAGCAGAGAAAAAGTGTCTCCTGCAACCCGTTCCCCTGGTGCTAGATGAACGAACGTCTCTCCACTTGCTCAGTTCTGAGAGATAAGTGTGTTTGAAAGCCGTCCTTCACCTAGCTTGTTGGGAACACAAAGTTTCTTTTCAGTTGCAAACTCCATTCCATACATATATATGGGGAGGTAGAAGCTCCAAATCGGTTTTACAGTGAAAACTGCAGGAACTTCAAACCGGCACTAGGAAACAGACTGAGAAAGCAGAGAAAAAGTGACTCCTGCAACCCGTTCCCTTGGTGCTAGATGAACGAACGTCTCTCCACTTGCTCAGTTCAGAGAGATAAGTGTGTGTGAAAGCCGTCCTTCACCTAGATTGTTGGGAACACAAAGTTTCTTTTCAGTTGCAAACACCGATGCATACATATATATGGGGAGGTACTAGCTCCAACTCGGTTTTACAGTGAAAACTGCAGGAACTTCAAACCGGCACTAGGAAACAGACTGAGAAGCAGAGAAAAAGTGTCTCCTGCAACCGGTTCCCTTGGTGCTAGAGGAACGAACGCCTCTCCACTTGATAAGTTCTGAGAGATAATTTTGTGTGTGAAAGCCGTCCTTCACCTAGCTTGTTGGGAACACAAAGTTTCTTTTCAGTTGCAAACTCCATTCCATACATATATATGGGGAGGTAGAAGCTCCAACCCGGTTTTACAGTGAAAACTGCAGGAACTTCAAACCGGCACTAGGAAACAGACTGAGAAAGAAGAGAAAAAGTGTCTCCTGCAACCCGTTCCCTTGGTGCTAGATGAACGAACGTCTCTCCACTTGCTCAGTTCTGAGAGATAAGTGTGTTTGAAAGCCGTCCTTCACCTAGCTTGTTGGGAACACAAAGTTTCTTTTCAGTTGCAAACTCCATTCCATACATATATATGGGGAGGTAGAAGCTCCAAATCGGTTTTACAGTGAAAACTGCAGGAACTTCATACCGGCACTAGGAAACAGACTGAGAAAGCAGAGAAAAAGTGACTCCTGCAACCCGTTCCCTTGGTGCTAGATGAACGAACGTCTCTCCACTTGCTCAGTTCAGAGAGATAAGTGTGTGTGAAAGCCGTCCTTCACCTAGATTGTTGGGAACACAAAGTTTCTTTTCAGTTGCAAACACCGATGCATACATATATATGGGGAGGTACTAGCTCCAACTCGGTATTACAGTGAAAACTGCAGGAACTTCAAACCGGCACTAGGAAACAGACTGAGAAGCAGAGAAAAAGTGTCTCCTGCAACCGGTTCCCTTGGTGCTAGAGGAACGAACGTCTCTCCACTTGCTAAGTTCTGAGAGATAATTTTGTGTGTGAAAGCCATCCTTCACATAGCTTGTTGGGAACACAAAGTTTCTTTTCAGTTGCAAACTCCATTCCATACATATATATGGGGAGGTAGAAGCTCCAACCCGGTTTTACAGTGAAAAATGCAGGAACTTCAAACCGGCACTAGGAAACAGACTGAGATAGAAGAGAAATTGTGTCTCCTGCAACCCGTTCCCTTTGTGCTAGATGAACGAACGTCTCTCCACTTGCTCAGTTCTGAGAGATAAGTGTGTGTTAAAGCCGTCCTTCACCTAGCTTGTTGGGAACAGAAAGTTTCTTTTCAGTTGCAAACTCCATTCCTTACATATATATGGGGAGGTACTTGCTCCAACTCGGTTTTACAGTGATAACTGCAGGAACTTCAAACCGGCACTAGGAAACACACTGAGAAAGCAGAGAAAATGTGTCTCCTGCAACCCGTTCCCTTGGTGCTAGATGAACGAACGTCTCTCCACTTGCTAATTTCTGAGAGATAAGTGTGTGTGAAAGCCGTCCTTCACCTAGCTTGTTGGGAACACAAAGTTTCTTTTCAGTTGCAAACTCCATTCCATACATATATATGGGGAGGTAGAAGCTCCAAATCGGTTTTACAGTGAAAACTGCAGGAACTTCAAACCGGCACTAGGAAACAGACTGAGAAAGCAGAGAAAAAGTGTCTCCTGCAACCCGTTCCCTTGGTGCTAGATGAACGAACGTCTCTCCACTTGCTCAGTTCTGAGAGATAAGTGTGTTTGAAAGCCGTCCTTCACCTAGCTTGTTGGGAACACAAAGTTTCTTTTCAGTTGCAAACACCGATGCATACATATATATGGGGAGGTACTAGCTCCAACTCGGTTTTACAGTGAAAACTGCAGGAACTTCAAACCGGCACTAGGAAACAGACTGAGAAGCAGAGAAAAAGTGTCTCCTGCAACGGGTTCCCTTGGTGCTAGAGGAACGAACGTCTCTCCACTTGCTAAGTTCTGAGAGATAATTTTGTGTGTGAAAGCCATCCTTCACCTAGCTTGTTGGGAACACAAAGTTTCTTTTCAGTTGCAAACTCCATTCCATACATATATATGGGGAGGTAGAAGCTCCAACCCGGTTTTACAGTGAAAAATGCAGGAACTTCAAACCGGCACTAGGAAACAGACTGAGATAGAAGAGAAAATGTGTCCCTGCAACCCGTTCCCTTGGTGCTAGATGAACGAACGTCTCTCCACTTGCTCAGTTCTGAGAGATAAGTGTGTGTTAAAGCCGTCCTTCACCTAGCTTGTTGGGAACACAAAGTTTCTTTTCAGTTGCAAACCCCATTCCTTACATATATATGGGGAGGTACTAGCTCCAACTCGGTTTTACAGTGATAACTGCAGGAACTTCAAACCGGCACTAGGAAACACACTGAGAAAGCAGAGAAAATGTGTCTCCTGCAACCCGTTCCCTTGGTGCTAGATGAACGAACGTCTCGCCACTTGCTAATTTCTGAGAGATAAGTGTGTGTGAAAGCCGTCCTTCACCTAGCTTGTTGGGAACACAAAGTTTCTTTTCAGTAGCAAACTCCATTCCATACATATATATGGGGAGGTAGAAGCTCCAAATCGGTTTTACAGTGAAAACTGCAGGAACTTCAAACCGGCACTAGGAAACAGACTGAGAAAGCAGAGAAAAAGTGTCTCCTGCAAACCGTTCCCTTGGTGCTAGATGAACGAACGTCTCTCCACTTGCTCAGTTCTGAGAGATAATTGTGTGTGAAAGCCGTCCTTCACCTAGCTTGTTGGGAACACAAAGTTTCTTTTCAGTTGCAAACTCCATTCCATACATATATATGGGGAGGTACTAGCTCCAACTCGGTTTTACAGTGAAAACTGCAGGAACTTCAAACCGGCACTAGGAAACAGACTGAGAAAGCAGAGAAATAGTGTCTCCTGCAAACCGTTCCCTTGGTGCTAGATGAACGTACTTCTCTCCACTTGCTCAGTTCTGAGAGATAAGTGTGTGTGAAAGCCGTCCTTCACCTAGATTGTTGGGAACACAAAGTTTCTTTTCAGTTTCAAACTCCATTCCATACATATATATGGGGAGGTACAATATCAAACTCGGTTTTACAGTGAAAACTACAGGAACTTCAAACCGGCACTAGGAAACAGACTGGGAAAGCAGAGAAAAAGTGTCTTCTGCAACCCGTTCTCTTGGTTCTAGATGAACGAACGTCTCTCCAATTGCTCAGTTCCGAGAGATAATTGTGTGTGAAAGCCGTCCTTCACCTAGCTTGTTGGGAACACAAAGTTTCTTTTCAGTTGCAAACTACATTCCATACATATATGTGGGGAGGTACTAGCTCTAACTCAGTTTTACAGTGAAAACTGCAGGAACATCAAACCGACAATAGGAAACAGACTCAGAAAGCAGAGAAAAAGTGTCTCCAGCTACCCGTTCCCTTGGTGCTAGATAAACGAACGTCTCTCCACTTGCTAAGTTCTGAGAGATAATTGTGTGTGAAAGCCGTTCTTCACCTAGATTGTTGGGAACACAAAGTTTCTTTTCAGTTGCAAACTCCGATCCATACATATATATGGGGAGGTACTAGCTCCAACTCGGTTTTACCGTGAAAACTGCAGGAACTTCAAACCGGCACTAGGAAACAGACTGAGAAAGCAGAGAAAAAGTTTCTCCTGCAACCCGGTCAATTGGTGCTAGATGAACGAACGTCTCTCCACTTGCTCAGTTCTGAGAGATAAGTGTGTGTGAAAGCCGTCCTTCACCTAGCTTGTTGGGAACACAAAGTTTCTTTTCAGTTGCAAACTCCATTCCTTACATATATATGGGGAGGTACTAGCTCCAACACGGTTTTACAGTGAAAACTGCAGGAACTTCAAACCGGCACTAGGAAACAGACTGAGAAAGCAGAGAAATAGTGTCTCCTGCAAACCGTTCCCTTGGTGCTAGATGAACGAACTTCTCTCCACTTGCTCAGTTCTGAGAGATAAGTGTGTGTGAAAGCCGTCCTTCACCTAGATTGTTGGGAACACAAAGTTTCTTTTCAGTTGCAAACTCCATTCCATACATATATATGGGGAGGTACAATATCAAACTCGTTTTTACAGTGAAAACTGCAGGAACTTCAAACCGGCACTAGGAAACAAACTGGGAATGCAGAGAAAAAGTGTCTCCTGCTACCCGTTCTCTTGGTTCTAGATGAACGAACGTCTCTCCAATTGCTCAGTTCCGAGAAATAAGTGTGTGTGAAAGCCGTCCTTCACCTAGCTTGTTGGGAACACAAAGTTTCTTTTCAGTTGCAAACTCCATTCCATACATATATGTGGGGAGGTACTAGCTCCAACTCAGGTTTACAGTGAAAACTGCAGGAACTTCAAACCGGCAATAGGAAACAGACTGAGAAAGCAGAGAAAAAGTGTCTCCAGCAACCCGTTCCCTTGGTGCTAGATAAACGAACGTCTCTCCACTTGCTCAGTTCTGAGAGATAATTGTGTGTGAAAGCCGTTCTTCACCTAGATTGTTGGGAACACAAAGTTTCTTTTCAGTTGCAAACTCCGATCCATACATATATATGGGGAGATAATAGCTCCAACTCGGTTTTACCGTGAAAACTGCAGGAACTTCAAACCGGCACTAGGAAACAGACTGAGAAAGCAGAGAAAAAGTGTCTCCTGCAACCCGGTCCCTTGGTGCTAGATGAACGAACGTCTCTCCACTTGCTCAGTTCTGAGAGATAAGTGTGTGTGAAAGCCGTCCTTCACCTAGCTTGTTGGGAACACAAAGTTTCTTTTCAGTTGCAAACTCCATTCCATACATATATATGGGGAGGTCTAGCTCCAACTCGGTTTTACAGTGAAAACTGAAGGAAATTCAAACCGGCACTAGGAAACAGACTGAGAAAGCAGAGAAAAAGTGTCTCCTGCAACCCGGTCCCTTGGTGCTAGATGAACGAACGTCTCTCCACTTGCTCAGTTCTGAGAGATAAGTGTGTGTGAAAGCCGTCCTTCACCTAGCTTGTTGGGAACACAAAGTTTCTTTTCAGTTGCAAACTCCATTCCATACATATATATGGGGAGGTAGAAGCTCCAACTCGGTTTTACAGTGAAAACTGCAGGAACTTCAAACCGGCACTAGGAAACAGACTGAGAAAGCAGAGAAAAAGTGTCTCCTGCAACCCGTTCCCTTGATGCTAGATGAACGAACGTCTCTCCACTTGCTCATTTCTGAGAGATAGGTGTGTGTGAAAGCCGTCCTTCACCTAGCTTGTTGGGAACACAAAGTTTCTTTTCAGTTGCAAACTCCATTCCATACATATATATGGGGAGGTACTAGCTCCAACTCGGTTTTACAGTGAAAACTGCAGGAACTTCAAACCGGCACTAGGAAACAGACTTAGAAGAGAAAAAGTTTCCCTGCAAACCGTTCCCTTGGTGCTAGATGAACGAACGTCTCTCCACTTGCTCAGTTCTCAGAGATAAGTGTGTGTGAAAGCCGTCCTTCACCTAGCTTGTTGGGAACACAAAGTTTCTTTTCAGTTGCAAACTCCATTCCATACATATATATGGGGAGGTAGAAGCTCCAACCCGGTTTTACAGTGAAAACTGCAGGAACTTCAAACCGTCACTAGGAAACAGACTGAGAAAACAGAGAAAAAGTGTCTCCTGCAACCCGTTCCCTTGGTGCTAGATGAACGAACGTCTCGCCACTTGCTAAGTTCCGAGAAATTAGTGTGTGTGAAAGCCGTCCTTCACCTAGCTTGTTGGGAACACAAAGTTTCTTTTCAGTTGCAAACTCCATTCCATACATATATATGGGGAGGTACTAGCTCCAACTCGGTTTGACAGTGAAAACTGCAGGAACTTCAAACCGGCACTAGGAAACAGACTGAGAAAGCAGAGAAAAAGTGTCTCCTGCAAACCGTTCCCTTGGTGCTAGATGAACGAACGTCTCCCACTTGCTCAGTTCTGAGAGATAAGTGTGTGTGAAAGCCGTCCTTCACCTAGATTGTTGGGAACACAAAGATTCTTTTCAGTTGCAAACTCCGATCCATACATATATATTTGGAGGTACTAGCTGCAACTCGGTTTGACAGTGAAAACTGCAGGAACTTCAAACCGGCACTAGGAAACAGACTGAGAAAGCAGAGAAAAAGTGTCTCCTGCAAACCGTTCCCTTGGTGCTAGATGAACGAACGTCTCTCCACTTGCTCATTTCTGAGAGATAGGTGTGTGTGAAAGCCGTCCTTCACCTAGCTTGTTGGGAACACAAAGTTTCTTTTCAGTTGCAAACTCCATTCCATACATATATATGGGGAGGTACTAGCTCGAACTCGGTTTTACAGTGAAAACTGCAGGAACTTCAAACCGGCACTAGGAAACAGACTGAGAAAGCAGAGAAAAAGTGTCTCCTGCAACCCGTTCCCTTGGTGCTAGATGAACGAACGTCTCTCCACTTGCTAAGTTCTGAGAGAAATGTGTGTGTGAAAGCCGTACTTCAACTAGCTTGTTGGGAACACAAAGTTTCTTTTCAGTTGCAAACTCCATTCCATACATATATATGGGGAGGTACTAGCTCCAACTCGGTTTGACAGTGAAAACTGCAGGAACTTCAAACCGGCACTAGGAAACAGACTGAGAAAGCAGAGAAAAAGTGTCTCCTGCAAACCGTTCCCTTGGTGCTAGATGAACGAACGTCTCCCACTTGCTCAGTTCTGAGAGATAAGTGTGTGTGAAAGCCGTCCTTCACCTAGATTGTTGGGATCACAAAGATTCTTTTCAGTTGCAAACTCCGATCCATACATATATATTTGGAGGTACTAGCTGCAACTCGGTTTGACAGTGAAAACTGCAGGAACTTCAAACCGGCACTAGGAAACAGACTGAGAAAGCAGAGAAAAAGTGTCTCCTGCAAACCGTTCCCTTGGTGCTAGATGAACGAACGTCTCTCCACTTGCTCATTTCTGAGAGATAGGTGTGTGTGAAAGCCGTCCTTCACCTAGCTTGTTGGGAACACAAAGCTTCTTTTCAGTTGCAAACTCCATTCCATACATATATATGGGGAGGTACTAGCTCCAACTCGGTTTTACAGTGAAAACTGCAGGAACTTCAAACCGGCACTAGGAAACAGACTGAGAAAGCAGAGAAAAAGTGTCTCCTGCAACCCGTTCCCTTGGTGCTAGATGAACGAAGGTCTCCCATTTGCTCAGTTCTGAGAGATAAGTGTGTGTGAAAGCCGTCCTTCACCTAGATTGTTGGGAACACAAAGATTCTTTTCAGTTGCAAACTCCGATCCATACATATATATTTGGAGGTACTAGCTGCAACTCGGTTTTACAGTGAAAACTGCAGGAACTTCAAACCGGCACTAGGAAACAGACTGAGAAAGCAGAGAAAAAGTGTCCCTGCAACCCGTTCCCTTGGTGCTAGATGAACGAACGTCTCTCCACTTGCTCATTTCTGAGAGATAGGTGTGTGTGAAAGCCGTCCTTCACCTAGCTTTTTGGGAACACAAAGTTTCTTTTCAGTTGCAAACTCCATTCCATACATATATATGGGGAGGTACTAGCTCCAACTCGGTTTTACAGTGAAAACTGCAGGAACTTCAAACCGGCACTAGGAAACAGACTGAGAAAGCAGAGAAAAAGTGTCTCCTGCAACCCGTTCCCTTGGTGCTAGATGAACGAACGTCTCTCCACTTGCTAAGTTCTGAGAGAAAAGTGTGTGTGAAAGCCGTACTTCAACTAGCTTGTTGGGAACACAAAGTTTCTTTTCAGTTGCAAACTCCGATCCATACATATATATGGGGAGGTACTAGCTCCAACTCGGTTTTCCAGTGAAAACTGCAGGAACTTCAAACCGGCACTAGGAAACAGACTGAGAAGCAGAGAAAAAGTGTCTCCTGCAACCGGTTCCCTTGGTGCTAGAGGAACGAACGTCTCTCCACTTGCTAAGTTCTGAGAGATAATTGTGTGTGAAAGCCGACCTTCACCTAGCTTGTTGGGAACACAAAGTTTCTTTTGAGTTGCAAACTCCATTCCATACATATATATGGGGAGGTAGAAGCTCCAACTCGGTTTTACAGTGAAAACTGCAGGAACTTCAAACCGGCACTAGGAAACAGACTAAGAAGAGAAAAAGTGTCCCTGCAAACCGTTCCCTTGGTGCTAGATGAACGAACGTCTCTCCACTTGCTCAGTTCTCAGAGATAAGTGTGTGTGAAAGCCGTCCTTCACCTAGCTTGTTGGGAACACAAAGTTTCTTTTAAGTTGCAAACTCCATTCCATACATATATATGGGGAGGTAGAAGCTCCAACTCGGTTTTACAGTGAAAACTGCAGGAACTTCAAACCGGCACTAGGAAACAGACTGAGAAAACAGAGAAAAAGTGTCTCCTGCAACCCGTTCCCTTGGTGCTAGATGAACGAACGTCTCTCCACTTGCTCAGTTCTGAAGATAGGTGTGTGTGAAAGCCGTCCTTCACCTAGCTTGTTGGGAACACAAAGTTTCTTTTCATTTGCAAACTGCATTCCATACTTATATATGGGGAGGTAGAAGCTCCAACTCAGTTTTACAGTGAAAACTGCAGGAACTTCAAACCGGCACTAGGAAACACACTGAGAAAGCAGAGAAAAAGTGTCTCCTGCAAACCGTTCCCTTGGTGCTAGATGAACGAACGTCTCCCTCTTGCTCAGTTCTGAGAGATAAGTGTGTGTGAAAGCCGTCCTTCACCTAGATTGTTGGGAACACAAAGATTCTTTTCAGTTGCAAACTCCGATCCATACATATATATTTGGAGGTACTAGCTGCAACTCGGTTTTACAGTGAAAACTGCAGGAACTTCAAACCGGCACTAGGAAACAGACTGAGAAAGCAGAGAAAAAGTGTCTCCTGCAACCCGTTCCCTTGGTGCTAGATGAACGAACGTCTCTCCACTTGCTCATTTCTGAGAGATAGGTGTGTGTGAAAGCCGTCCTTCACCTAGCTTGTTGGGAACACAAAGTTTCTTTTCAGTTGCAAACTCCATTCCATACATATATATGGGGAGGTACTAGCTCCAACTCGGTTTTACAGTGAAAACTGCAGGAACTTCAAACCGGCACTAGGAAACAGACTGAGAAAGCAGAGAAAAAGTGTCTCCTGCAACCCGTTCCCTTGGTGCTAGATGAACGAACGTCTCCCACTTGCTCAGTTCTGAGAGATAAGTGTGTGTGAAAGCCGTCCTTCACCTAGATTGTTGGGAACACAAAGATTCTTTTCAGTTGCAAACTCCGATCCATACATATATATTTGGAGGTACTAGCTGCAACTCGGTTTTACAGTGAAAACTGCAGGAACTTCAAACCGGCACTAGGAAACAGACTGAGAAAGCAGAGAAAAAGAGTCTCCTGCAACCCGTTCCCTTGGTGCTAGATGAACGAAAGTCTCGCCACTTGCTAAGTTCCGAGAAATTAGTGTGTGTGAAAGCCGTCCTTCACCTAGCTTGTTGGGAACACAAAGTTTCTTTTCAGTTGCAAACTCCATTCCATACATATATATGGGGAGGTACTAGCTCCAACTCGGTTTGACAGTGAAAACTGCAGGAACTTCAAACCGGCACTAGGAAACAGACTGAGAAAGCAGAGAAAAAGTGTCTCCTGCAACCCGTTCCCTTGGTGCTAGATGAACGAACGTCTCGCAACTTGCTTAGATTCGAGAAATTAGTGTGTGTGAAAGCCGTCCTTCACCTAGCTTGTTGGGAACACAAAGTTTCTTTTCAGTTGCAAACTCCATTCCATACATATATATGGGGAGGTACTAGCTCCAACTCGGTTTTACAGAGAAAACTGCAGGAACATCAAACCGGCACTAGGAAACAGACTGAGAAAGCAGAGAAAAAGTGTCTCCTGCAACCCGTTCGATTGGTGCTAGATGAACGAACGTCACTCCCCTTGCTCAGTTCTGAGATATAAGTGTGTGTGAAAGCCGTCCTTCACCTAGATTGTTGGGAACACAAAGTTTCTTTTCAGTTGCAAACACCGATCCATACATATATATGGGGAGGTACTAGCTCCAACTCGGTTTTACAGTGAAAACTGCAGGAACTTCAAACCGGCACTAGGAAACAGACTGAGAAGCAGAGAAAAAGTCTCTCCTGCAACCGGTTCCCTTGGTGCTAGAGGAACGAACGTCTCTCCACTTGCTAAGTTCTGAGAGATAATTTTGAGTGTGAAAGCCGTCCTTCACCTAGCTTGTTGGGAACACAAAGTTTCTTTTCAGTTGCAAACTCCATTCCATACATATATATGGGGAGGTAGAAGCTCCAACCCGGTTTTACAGTGAAAACTGCAGGAACTTCAAACCGTCACTAGGAAACAGACTGAGAAAACAGAGAAAAAGTGTCTCCTGCAACCCGTTCCCTTGGTGCTAGATGAACGAACGTCTCGCCACTTGCTAAGTTCCGAGAAATTAGTGTGTGTGAAAGCCGTCCTTCACCTAGCTTGTTGGGAACACAAAGTTTCTTTTCAGTTGCAAACTCCATTCCATACATATATATGGGGAGGTACTAGCTCCAACTCGGTTTGACAGTGAAAACTGCAGGAACTTCAAACCGGCACTAGGAAACAGACTGAGAAAGCAGAGAAAAAGTGTCTCCTGCAAACCGTTCCCTTGGTGCTAGATGAACGAACGTCTCCCACTTGCTCAGTTCTGAGAGATAAGTGTGTGTGAAAGCCGTCCTTCACCTAGATTGTTGGGAACACAAAGATACTTTTCAGTTGCAAACTCCGATCCATACATATATATTTGGAGGTACTAGCTGCAACTCGGTTTTACAGTGAAAACTGCAGGAACTTCAAACCGGCACTAGGAAACAGACTGAGAAAGCAGAGAAAAAGTGTCTCCTGCAACCCGTTCCCTTGGTGCTAGATGAACGAACGTCTCTCCACTTGCTCATTTCTGAGAGATAGGTGTGTGTGAAAGCCGTCCTTCACCTAGCTTGTTGGGAACACAAAGTTTCTTTTCAGTTGCAAACCCCATTCCATACATATATATGGGGAGGTACTAGCTCCAACTCGGTTTTACAGTGAAAACTGCAGGAACTTCAAACCGGCACTAGGAAACAGAATGAGAAAGCAGAGAAAAAGTGTCTCCTGCAACCCGTTCCCTTGGTGCTAGATGAACGAACGTCTCTCCACTTGCTAAGTTCTGAGAGAAAAGTGTGTGTGAAAGCCGTACTTCAACTAGCTTGTTGGGAACACAAAGTTTCTTTTCAGTTGCAAACTCCATTCCATACATATATATGGGGAATTACTAGCTCCAACTCGGTTTGACAGTGAAAACTGCAGGAACTTCAAACCGGCACTAGGAAACAGACTGAGAAAGCAGAGAAAAAGAGTCTCCTGCAACCCGTTCCCTTGGTGCTAGATGAACGAAAGTCTCGCCACTTGCTAAGTTCCGAGAAATTAGTGTGTGTGAAAGCCGTCCTTCACCTAGCTTGTTGGGAACACAAAGTTTCTTTTCAGTTGCAAACTCCATTCCATACATATATATGGGGAGGTACTAGCTCCAACTCGGTTTGACAGTGAAAACTGCAGGAACTTCAAACCGGCACTAGGAAACAGACTGAGAAAGCAGAGAAAAAGTGTCTCCTGCAACCCGTTCCCTTGGTGCTAGATGAACGAACGTCTCGCAACTTGCTTAGATTCGAGAAATTAGTGTGTGTGAAAGCCGTCCTTCACCTAGCTTGTTGGGAACACAAAGTTTCTTTTCAGTTGCAAACTCCATTCCATACATATATATGGGGAGGTACTAGCTCCAACTCGGTTTTACAGAGAAAACTGCAGGAACATCAAACCGGCACTAGGAAACAGACTGAGAAAGCAGAGAAAAAGTGTCTCCTGCAACCCGTTCGATTGGTGCTAGATGAACGAACTTCACTCCCCTTGCTCAGTTCTGAGATATAAGTGTGTGTGAAAGCCGTCCTTCACCTAGATTGTTGGGAACACAAAGTTTCTTTTCAGTTGCAAACACCGATCCATACATATATATGGGGAGGTACTAGCTCCAACTCGGTTTTACAGTGAAAACTGCAGGAACTTCAAACCGGCACTAGGAAACAGACTGAGAAGCAGAGAAAAAGTCTCTCCTGCAACCGGTTCCCTTGGTGCTAGAGGAACGAACGTCTCTCCACTTGCTAAGTTCTGAGAGATAATTTTGAGTGTGAAAGCCGTCCTTCACCTAGCTTGTTGGGAACACAAAGTTTCTTTTCAGTTGCAAACTCCATTCCATACATATATATGGGGAGGTAGAAGCTCCAACCCGGTTTTACAGTGAAAACTGCAGGAACTTCAAACCGTCACTAGGAAAAAGACTGAGAAAGAAGAGAAATAGTGTCTCCTGCAACCCGTTCCATTGGTGCTAGATGAACGAACGTCTCTCCACTTGCTCAGTTCTGAGAGTTAAGTGTGTGTGAAAGCCGTCCTTCACCTAACTTGTTGGGAACACAAAGTTTCTTTTCAGTTGCAAACTCCATTCCATACATATATATGGGGAGATAGAAGCTCCAAATCGGTTTTACAGTGAAAACTGCAGGAACTTCAAACCGGCACTAGGAAACAGACTGAGAAAGCAGAGAAAAAGTGTCTCCTGCAAACCGTTCCCTTGGTGCTAGATGAACGAACGTCTCTCCACTTGCTCAGTTCAGAGAGATAAGTGTGTGTGAAAGCCGTCCTTCACCTAGTTTGTTGGGAACACAAAGTTTCTTTTCAGTTGCAAACTCCATTCCATACATATATATGGGGAGGTACTAGCTCCAACTCGGTTTTACAGTGAAAACTGCAGGAACTTCAAACCTGCACTAGGAAACAGACTGAGAAGCAGAGAAAAAGTGTCTCCTGCAACCGGTTCCCTTGGTGCTAGAGGAACGAACGTCTCTCCACTTGCTAAGTTCTGAGAGATAATTTTGTGTGTGAAAGCCGTCCTTCACCTAGCTTGTTGGGAACACAAAGTTTCTTTTCAGTTGCAAACTCCATTCCATACATATATATAGGGAGGTAGAAGCTCCAAAACGATTTTACAGTGAAAAATGCAGGAACTTCAAACCGGCACTAGGAAACAGACTGAGAAAGAAGAGAAAAAGTGTCTCCTGCAAACCGTTCCCTTGGTGCTAGATGAACGAACGTCTCTCCACTTGATCAGTTCTGAGAGATAAGTGTGTGTGAAAGCCGTCCTTCACCTAGCTTGTTGGGAACACAAAGTTTCTTTTCAGTTGCAAACTCCATTCAATACATATATATGGGGAGGTAGAAGCTCCAACTCGGTTTTACAGTGAAAACTGCAGGAACTTCAAACCGGCACTAGGAAACAGACTGAGAAAGCAGAGAAAAAGTGTCCCCTGCAACACGTTCCCTTGGTGCTAGATGAACGAACGTCTCTCCACTTGCTCAGTTCAGAGAGATAAGTGTGTGTGAAAGCCGTCCTTCACCTAGTTTGTTGGGAACACAAAGTTTCTTTTCAGTTGCAAACTCCATTCCATACATATATATGGGGAGGTACTAGCTCCAACTCGGTTTTACAGTGAAAACTGCAGGAACTTCAAACCTGCACTAGGAAACAGACTGAGAAGCAGAGAAAAAGTGTCTCCTGCAACCGGTTCCCTTGGTGCTAGAGGAACGAACGTCTCTCCACTTGCTCAGTTCTGAGAGATAATTTTGTGTGTGAAAGCCGTCCTTCACCTAGCTTGTTGGGAACACAAAGTTTCTTTTCAGTTGCAAACTCCATTCCTTACATATATATAGGGAGGTAGAAGCTCCAACCCGATTTTACAGTGAAAAATGCAGGAACTTCAAACCGGCACTAGGAAACAGACTGAGAAAGAAGAGAAAAAGTGTCTCCTGCAAACCGTTCCCTTGGTGCTAGATGAACGAACGTCTCTCCACTTGCTCAGTTCTGAGAGATAAGTGTGTGTGAAAGCCGTCCTTCACCTAGCTTGTTGGGAACACAAAGTTTCTTTTCAGTTGCAAACTCCATTCCATACATATATATGGGGAGGTAGAAGCTCCAACTCGGTTTTACAGTGAAAACTGCAGGAACTTCAAACCGGCACTAGGAAACAGACTGAGAAAGCAGAGAAAAAGTGTCACCTGCAACCCGTTCCCTTGGTGCTAGATGAACGAACGTCTCTCCACTTGCTAATTTCTGAGAGATAAGTGTGTGTGAAAGCCGTCCTTCACCTAGCTTGTTGGGAACACAAAGTTTCTTTTCAGTAGCAAACTCCATTCCATACATATATATGGGGAGGTACTAGCTCCAACTCGGTTTTCCAGTGAAAACTGCAGGAACTTCAAACCGGCACTAGGAAACAGACTGAGAAAGCAGAGAAAAAGTGTCTCCTGCAAACCGTTCCCTTGGTGCTAGATGAACGAACGTCTCTCCACTTGCTCAGTTCTGAGAGATAAGTGTGTGTGAAAGCCGTCCTTCACCTAGATTGTTGGGAACACAAAGTTTCTTTTCAGTTGCAAACTCCGATCCATACATATATATGGGGAGGTACTAGCTCCAACTCGGTTTTCCAGTGAAAACTGCAGTAACTTCAAACCGGCACTAGGAAACAGACTGAGAAGCAGAGAAAAAGTGTCTCCTGCAACCGGTTCCCTTGGTGCTAGAGGAACGAACGTCTCTCCCCTTGCTAAGTTCTGAGAGATAATTGTGTGTGAAAGCCGACCTTCACCTAGCTTGTTGGGAACACAAAGTTTCTTTTGAGTTGCAAACTCCATTCCATATATATATATGGGGAGGTAGAAGCTCCAACTCGGTTTTACAGTGAAAACTGCAGGAACTTCAAACCTGCACTAGGAAACAGACTGAGAAGCAGAGAAAAAGTGTCTCCTGCAACCGGTTCCCTTGGTGCTAGAGGAACGAACGTCTCTCCACTTGCTCAGTTCTGAGAGATAATTTTGTGTGTGAAAGCCGTCCTTCACCTAGCTTGTTGGGAACACAAAGTTTCTTTTCAGTTGCAAACTCCATTCCTTACATATATATAGGGAGGTAGAAGCTCCAACCCGATTTTACAGTGAAAAATGCAGGAACTTCAAACCGGCACTAGGAAACAGACTGAGAAAGAAGAGAAAAAGTGTCTCCTGCAAACCGTTCCCTTGGTGCTAGATGAACGAACGTCTCTCCACTTGCTCAGTTCTGAGAGATAAGTGTGTGTGAAAGCCGTCCTTCACCTAGCTTGTTGGGAACACAAAGTTTCTTTTCAGTTGCAAACTCCATTCCATACATATATATGGGGAGGTAGAAGCTCCAACTCGGTTTTACAGTGAAAACTGCAGGAACTTCAAACCGGCACTAGGAAACAGACTGAGAAAGCAGAGAAAAAGTGTCACCTGCAACCCGTTCCCTTGGTGCTAGATGAACGAACGTCTCTCCACTTGCTAATTTCTGAGAGATAAGTGTGTGTGAAAGCCGTCCTTCACCTAGCTTGTTGGGAACACAAAGTTTCTTTTCAGTAGCAAACTCCATTCCATACATATATATGGGGAGGTACTAGCTCCAACTCGGTTTTCCAGTGAAAACTGCAGGAACTTCAAACCGGCACTAGGAAACAGACTGAGAAAGCAGAGAAAAAGTGTCTCCTGCAAACCGTTCCCTTGGTGCTAGATGAACGAACGTCTCTCCACTTGCTCAGTTCTGAGAGATAAGTGTGTGTGAAAGCCGTCCTTCACCTAGATTGTTGGGAACACAAAGTTTCTTTTCAGTTGCAAACTCCGATCCATACATATATATGGGGAGGTACTAGCTCCAACTCGGTTTTCCAGTGAAAACTGCAGTAACTTCAAACCGGCACTAGGAAACAGACTGAGAAGCAGAGAAAAAGTGTCTCCTGCAACCGGTTCCCTTGGTGCTAGAGGAACGAACGTCTCTCCCCTTGCTAAGTTCTGAGAGATAATTGTGTGTGAAAGCCGACCTTCACCTAGCTTGTTGGGAACACAAAGTTTCTTTTGAGTTGCAAACTCCATTCCATACATATATATGGGGAGGTAGAAGCTCCAACTCGGTTTTACAGTGAAAACTGCAGGAACTTCAAACCGGCACTAGGAAAAATACTAAGAAGAGAAAAAGTGTCCCTGCAAACCGTTCCCTTGGTGCTAGATGAACGAACGTCTCTCCACTTGCTCAGTTCTCAGAGATAAGTGTGTGTGAAAGCCGTCCTTCACCTAGCTTGTTGGGAACACAAAGTTTCTTTTCAGTTGCAAACTCCATTCCATACATATATATGGGGAGGTAGAAGCTCCAACTCGGTTTTACAGTGAAAACTGCAGGAACTTCAAACCGGCACTAGGAAACAGACTGAGAAAACAGAGAAAAAGTGTCTCCTGCAACCCGTTCCCTTTGTGCTAGATGAACGAACGTCTCTCCACTTGCTCAGTTCTGAAGATAGGTGTGTGTGAAAGCCGTCCTTCACCTAGCTTGTTGGGAACACAAAGTTTCTTTTCATTTGCAAACTGCATTCCATACTTATATATGGGGAGGTAGAAGCTCCAACTCAGTTTTACAGTGAAAACTGCAGGAACTTCAAACCGGCACTAGGAAACAGACTGAGAAAGCAGAGAAAAAGTGTCTCCTGCAAACCGTTCCCTTGGTGCTAGATGAACGAACGTCTCCCACTTGCTCAGTTCTGAGAGATAAGTGTGTGTGAAAGCCGTCCTTCACCTAGATTGTTGGGAACACAAAGATTCTTTTCAGTTGCAAACTCCGATCCATACATATATATGGGGAGTTAGAAGCTGCAACTCGGTTTTACAGTGAAAACTGCAGGAACTTCAAACCGGCACTAGGAAACAAACTAAGAAGAGAAAAATTGTCCCTGCAACCCGTTCCCTTGGTGCTAGATGAACGAACGTCTCTCCAATTGCTCAGTTCTGAGAGAAAAGTGTGTGTGAAAGCCGTCCTTCAAATAGCTTGTTGGGAACACAAAGTTTCTTTTCAGTTGCAAACTCCATTCCATACATATATAAGGGGAGGTACTAGCTCCAACTCGGTTTTACAGTGAAAACTGCAGGAACTTCAAACAGGCACTAGGAAACAGAATGAGAAAGCAGAGAATATGTGTCTCCTGCATACCGTTCCCTTGGTTCTAGATGAAAGAACGTCTCTCCACTTGCTCAGTTCTGAGAGATAGGTGTGTGTGAAAGCCGTCCTTCACCTAGGTTGTTGGGAACACAAAGTTTCTTTTCAGTTGCAAACTCCATTCCATACATATATATGGGGAGGTAGAAGCTCCAACTCGGTTTTACAGTGAAAACTGCAGGAACTTCAAACCGGCACTAGGAAAAAGACTAAGAAGAGAAAAAGTGTCCCTGCAAACCGTTCCCTTGGTGCTAGATGAACGAACGTCTCTCCACTTGCTCAGTTCTCAGAGATAAGTGTGTGTGAAAGCCGTCCTTCACCTAGCTTGTTGGGAACACAAAGTTTCTTTTCAGTTGCAAACCCCATTCCATACATATATCTGGGGAGGTAGAAGCTCCAACTCGGTTTTACAGTGAAAACTGCAGGAACTTCAAACCGGCACTAGGAAACAGACTGAGAAAACAGAGAAAAAGTGTCTCCTCCAACCCGTTCCCTTGGTGCTAGATGAACGAACGTCTCTCCACTTGCTCAGTTCTGAAGATAGGTGTGTGTGAAAGCCGTCCTTCACCTAGCTTGTTGGGAACACAAAGTTTCTTTTCAGTTGCAAACTCCATTCCATATTTATATATGGGGAGGTTCTAGCTAAAACGCGGTTTTACCGTGAAAACTGAAGGAACTTCAAACCGGCACTCGGAAACAGACTGAGAAAGCAGAGAAAATGTGTCTCCTGCAAACCGTTCCCTTGGTGCTAGATGAACGAACGTCTCTCCACTTGCTCAGTTCTGAGAGATAAGTGTGTGTGAAAGCCGTCCTTCACCTAGATTGTTGGGAACACAAAGATTCTTTTCAGTTGCAAACTCCGATCCATACATATATATTTGGAGGTACTAGCTGCAACTCGGTTTTACAGTGAAAACTGCAGGAACTTCAAACCGGCACTAGGAAACAGACTGAGAAGCAGAGAAAAAGTGTCTCCTGCAACCGGTTCCCTTGGTGCTAGAGGAACGAACGTCTCACCACTTGCAAGTTCTGAGAGATAATTGTGTGTGAAAGCCGTCCTTCACCTAGCTTGTTGGGAACACAAAGTTTCTTTTCAGTTGCAAACTCCATTCCATACATATATATGGGGAGGTAGAAGCTCCAACTCGGTTTTACAGTGAAAACTGCAGGAACTTAAAACCGGCACTAGGAAACAGACTAAGAAGAGAAAAACTGTCCCTGCAACCCGTTCCCTTGGTGCTAGATGAACGAACGTCTCTCCACTTGCTCAGTTCTTAGAGATAAGTGTGTGTGAAAGCCGTCCTTCAACTAGCTTGTTGGGAACACAAAGTTTCTTTTCAGTTGCAAACTCCATTCCATACATATATATGGGGAGGTAGAAGCTCCAACTCGGTTTTACAGTGAAAACTGCAGGAACTTCAAACCGGCAGTAGGAAACAGACTGAGAAAGGAGAGAAAAAGTGTCTCCTGCAACCCGTTCCCTTTGTGCTAGATGAACGAACGTCTCTCCACTTGCTCAGTTCTGAGAGATAAGTGTGTGTGAAAGCCGTCCTTCACCTAGCTTGTTGGGAACACAAAGTTTCTTTTCAGTTGCAAACTCCATTCCATACTTATATATGGGGAGGTAGAAGCTCCAAATCGGTTTTACAGTGAAGACTGCAGGAACTTCAAACCGGCACTAGGAAACAGACTGAGAAAGCAGAGAAAAAGTGTCTCCTGCAACCCGTTCCCTTGGTGCTAGATGAACGAACGTCTCTCCACTTGCTCAGTTCTGAAGATATGTGTGTTTGAAAGCCGTCCTTCACCTTGCTTGTTGGGAACACAAAGTTTCTTTTCAGTTGCAAACTCCATTCCATACTTATATATGGGAGGTTGAAGCTCCAACTCGGTTTTACAGTGAAAACTGCAGGAACTTCAAACCGGCACTAGGAAACAGACTGAGAAAGCAGAGAAAAAGTGTCTCCTGCAAACCGTTCCCTTGGTGCTAGATGAACGAACGTCTCTCCACTTGCTCAGTTCTGAGAGATAAGTGTGTGTGAAATCCGTCCTTCACCTAGATTGTTGGGAACACAAAGTTTCTTTTCAGTTGCAAACACCGATCCATACATATATATGGGGAGGTACTAGCTCCAACTCGGTTTTACAGTGAAAACTGCAGGAATTTCAAACCGGCACTAGGAAACAGACTGAGAAGCAGAGAAAAAGTGTCTCCTGCAACCGGTTCCCTTGGTGCTAGATGAACGAACGTCTCTCCACTTGCTAAGTTCTGAGAGATAATTTTGTGTGTGAAAGCCGTCCTTCACCTATCTTGTTGGGAACGCAAAGTTTCTTTTCAGTTGCAAACTCCATTCCATACATATATATGGGGAGGTAGAAGCTCCAACTGGGTTTTACAGTGAAAACTGAAGGAACTTCAAACCGGCACTAGGAAACAGACTGAGAAAGCAGAGAAAAAGTGTCTCCTGCAACCCGTTCCCTTGGTGCTAGATGAACGAACGTCTCTCCACTTGCTAAGTTCTGAGAGATAATTTTGTGTGTGAAAGCCGTCCTTCACCTAGCTTGTTGGGAACACAAAGTTTCTTTTCAGTTGCAAACTCCATTCCATACATATATATGGGGAGGTAGAAGCTCCAACTCGGTTTTACTGTGAAAACTGCAGGAACTTCAAACCGGCACTAGGAAACAGACTGAGAAAGAAGAGAAAAAGTGTCTCCTGCAACCCGTTCCCTTGGTGCTAGATGAACGAACGTCTCTCCACTTGCTCAGTTCTGAGAGATAAGTGTGTGTGAAAGCCGTCCTTCACCTAGCTTGTTGGGAACACAAAGTTTCTTTTCAGTTGCAAACTCCATTCCATACATATATATGGGGAGGTAGAAGCTCCAACTCGGTTTTACAGTGAAAACTGCAGGAACTTCAAACCGGCACTAGGAAACAGACTGAGAAAGCAGAGAAAATGTGTCTCCTGCAACCCGTTCCCTTGGTGCTAGATGAACGTACGTCTCTCCACTTGCTCAGTTCTGAGGGATAAGTGTGTGTGAAAGCCGTCCTTCAACTAGCTTGTTGGGAACACAAAGTTTCTTTTCAGTTTCAAACTCCATTCCATACATATATATGGGGAGGTACTATATCAAACTCGGTTTTACAGTGAAAACTGCAGGAACTTCAAACCGGCACTAGGAACAGACTGGGAAAGCAGAGAAAAAGTGTCTTCTGCAACCCGTTCTCTTGGTTCTAGATGAACGAACGTCTCTCCAATTGCTCAGTTCTGAGAGAAAAGTGTGTGTGAAAGCCGTCCTTCAAATAGCTTGTTGGGAACACAAAGTTTCTTTTCAGTTGCAAACTCCATTCCATACATATATAAGGGGAGGTACTAGCTCCAACTCGGTTTTACAGTGAAAACTGCAGGAACTTCAAACAGGCACTAGGAAACAGAATGAGAAAGCAGAGAATAAGTGTCTCCTGCATACCGTTCCCTTGGTTCTAGATGAACGAACGTCTCTCCACTTGCTCAGTTCTGAGAGATAGGTGTGTGTGAAAGGCGTCCTTCACCTAGCTTGTTGGGAACACAAAGTTTCTTTTCAGTTGCAAACTCCATTCCATACATATATATGGGGAGGTAGAAGCTCCAACTCGGTTTTACAGTGAAAACTGCAGGAACTTCAAACCGGCACTAGGAAAAAGACTAAGAAGAGAAAAAGTGTCCCTGCAAACCGTTCCCTTGGTGCTAGATGAACGAACGTCTCTCCACTTGCTCAGTTCTCAGAGATAAGTGTGTGTGAAAGCCGTCCTTCACCTAGCTTGTTGGGAACACAAAGTTTCTTTTCAGTTGCAAACTCCATTCCATACATATATCTGGGGAGGTAGAAGCTCCAACTCGGTTTTACAGTGAAAACTGCAGGAACTTCAAACCGGCACTAGGAAACAGACTGAGAAAACAGAGAAAAAGTGTCTCCTGCAACCCGTTCCCTTGGTGCTAGATGAACGAACGTCTCTCCACTTGCTCAGTTCTGAAGATAGGTGTGTGTGAAAGCCGTCCTTCACCTAGCTTGTTGGGAACACAAAGTTTCTTTTCAGTTGCAAACTCCATTCCATATTTATATATGGGGAGGTAGAAGCTCCAACTCGGTTTTACAGTGAAAACTGCAGGAACTTCAAACCGGCACTCGGAAACAGACTGAGAAATCAGAGAAAAAGTGTCTCCTGCAAACCGTTCCCTTGGTGCTAGATGAACGAACGTCTCTCCACTTGCTCAGTTCTGAGAGATAAGTGTGTGTGAAAGCCGTCCTTCACCTAGATTGTTGGGAACACAAAGATTCTTTTCAGTTGCAAACTCCGATCCATACATATATATTTGGAGGTACTAGCTGCAACTCGGTTTTACAGTGAAAACTGCAGGAACTTCAAACCGGCACTAGGAAACAGACTGAGAAGCAGAGAAAAAGTGTCTCCTGCAACCGGTTCCCTTGGTGCTAGAGGAACGAACGTCTCACCACTTGCAAGTTCTGAGAGATAATTGTGTGTGAAAGCCGTCCTTCACCTAGCTTGTTGGGAACACAAAGTTTCTTTTCAGTTGCAAACTCCATTCCATACATATATATGGGGAGGTAGAAGCTCCAACTCGGTTTTACAGTGAAAACTGCAGGAACTTCAAACTGGCACTAGGAAACAGACTAAGAAGAGAAAAACTGTCCCTGCAACCCGTTCCCTTGGTGCTAGATGAACGAACGTCTCTCCACTTGCTCAGTTCTTAGAGATAAGTGTGTGTGAAAGCCGTCCTTCAACTAGCTTGTTGGGAACACAAAGTTTCTTTTCAGTTGCAAACTCCATTCCATACATATATATGGGGAGGTAGAAGCTCCAACTCGGTTTTACAGTGAAAACTGCAGGAACTTCAAACCGGCAGTAGGAAACAGACTGAGAAAGGAGAGAAAAATTGTCTCCTGCAACCCGTTCCCTTTGTGCTAGATGAACGAACGTCTCTCCACTTGCTCAGTTCTGAGAGATAAGTGTGTGTGAAAGCCGTCCTTCACCTAGCTTGTTGGGAACACAAAGTTTCTTTTCAGTTGCAAACTCCATTCCATACTTATATATGGGGAGGTAGAAGCTCCAAATCGGTTTTACAGTGAAGACTGCAGGAACTTCAAACCGGCACTAGGAAACAGAATGAGAAAGCAGAGAAAAAGTGTCTCCTGCAACCCGTTCCCTTGGTGCTAGATGAACGAACGTCTCTCCACTTGCTCAGTTCTGAAGATAGGTGTGTGTGAAAGCCGTCCTTCACCTAGCTTGTTGGGAACACAAAGTTTCTTTTCAGTTGCAAACTCCATTCCATATTTATATATGGGAAGTTGAAGCTCCAACTCGGTTTTACAGTGAAAACTGCAGGAACTTCAAACCGGCACTAGGAAACAGACTGAGAAATCAGAGAAAAAGTGTCTCCTGCAAACCGTTCCCTTGGTGCTAGATGAACGAACGTCTCTCCACTTGCTCAGTTCTGAGAGATTAGTGTGTGTGAAATCCGTCCTTCACCTAGATTGTTGGGAACACAAAGTTTCTTTTCAGTTGCAAACTCCGATCCATACATATATATGGGGAGGTACTAGCTCCAACACGGTTTTACAGTGAAAACTGCAGGAACTTCAAACCGGCACTAGGAAACAGACTGAGAAGCAGAGAAAAAGTGTCTCCTGCAACCGGTTCCCTTGGTGCTAGAGGAACGAACGTCTCTCCACTTGCTAAGTTCTGAGAGATAATTTTGTGTGTGAAAGCCGTCCTTCACCTAGCTTGTTGGGAACACAAAGTTTCTTTTCAGTTGCAAACTCCATTCCATACATATATATGGGGAGGTAGAAGCTCCAACTCGGTTTTACAGTGAAAACTGCAGGAACTTCAAACCGGCACTAGGAAACAGACTGAGAAAGCAGAGAAAAAGTGTCTCCTGCAACCCGTTCCCTTCGTGCTAGATGAACGAACGTCTCTCCACTTGCTAAGTTCTGAGAGATAATTTTGTGTGTGAAAGCCGTCCTTCACCTAGCTTGTTGGGAACACAAAGTTTCTTTTCAGTTGCAAACTCCATTCCATACATATATATGGGGAGGTAGAAGCTCCAACTCGGTTTTACAGTGAAAACTGCAGGAACTTCAAACCGGCACTAGGAAACAGACTGAGAAAGAAGAGAAAAAGTGTCTCCTGCAACCCGTTCCCTTGGTGCTAGATGAACGAACGTCTCTCCACTTGCTCAGTTCTGAGAAATAAGTGTGTGTGAAAGCCGTTCTTCACCTAGCTTGTTGGGAACACAAAGTTTCTTTTCAGTTGCAAACTCCATTCCATACATATAAATGGGGAGGTAGAAGCTCCAACTCGGTTTTACAGTGAAAACTGCAGGAACTTCAAACCGGCACTAGGAAACAGACTGAGAAAGCAGAGAAAATGTGTCTCCTGCAACCCGTTCCCTTGGAGCTAGATGAACGTACGTCTCTCCACTTGCTCAGTTCTGAGAGATAAGTGTGTGTGAAAGCCGTCCTTCACCTAGCTTGTTGGGAACACAAAGTTTCTTTTCAGTTTCAAACTCCATTCCATACATATATATGGGGAGGTACTATATCAAACTCGGTTTTACAGTGAAAACTGCAGGAACTTCAAACCTGCACTAGGAACAGACTGGGAAAGCAGAGAAAAAGTGTCTTCTGCAACCCGTTTTCTTGGTTCTAGATGAACGAACGTCTCTCCAATTGCTCAGTTCTGAGAGAAAAGTGTGTGTGAAAGCCGTCCTTCAAATAGCTTGTTGGGAACACAAAGTTTCTTTTCAGTTGCAAACTCCATTCCATACATATATAAGGGGAGGTACTAGCTCCAACTCGGTTTTACAGTGAAAACTGCAGGAACTTCAAACAGGCACTAGGAAACAGAATGAGAAAGCAGAGAAAAAGTGTCTCTTGCATACCGTTCCCTTGGTTCTAGATGAACGAACGTCTCTCCACTTGCTCAGTTCTGAGAGATAGGTGTGTGTGAAAGCCGTCCTTCACCTAGCTTGTTGGGAACACAAAGTTTCTTTTCAGTTGCAAACTCCATTCCATACATATATATGGGGAGGTAGTAGCTCCAACACGGTTTTACAGTGAAAACTGCAGGAACTTCAAACCGGCACTAGGAAACAGACTGAGAAAGCAGAGAAAAAGTGTCTCCAGCAACCCGTTCCCTTGGTGCTAGATAAACGAACGTCTCCCAACTTGCTAAGTTCTGAGAGATAAGTGTGTGTGAAAGCCGTCCTTCACCTAGCTTGTTGGGAACACAAAGTTTCTTTTCAGTTGCAAACTCCATTCCATACTTATATATGGGGAGGTAGAAGCTCCAACTCGGTTTTACACTGAAAACTGCAGGAACTTCAAACCGGCACTAGGAAACAGACTGAGAAAGCAGAGAAAAAGAGTCTCCTGCAAATCGTTCCATTGGTGCTAGATGAACGAACGTCTCTCCACTTGCTCATTTCTGAGAGATAAGTGTGTGTGAAAGCCGTCCTTCACCTAGATTGTTGGGAACACAAAGTTTCTTTTCAGTTGCAAACTCCGATCCATACATATATATGGGGAGGTACTAGCTCCAACTCGGTTTTACAGTGAAAACTGCAGGAACTTCAAACCGGCACTAGGAAACAGACTGAGAAAGCAGAGAAAAGTGTCTCCTGCAAACCGTTCCCTTGGTGCTAGATGAACGAACGTCTCTCCACTTGCTCAGTTCTGAGAGATAAGTGTGTGTGAAAGCCGTCCTTCACCTAGATTGTTGGGAACACAAAGATTCTTTTCAGTTGCAAACTCCGATCCATACATATATATTTGGAGGTACTAGCTGCAACTCGGTTTTACAGTGAAAACTGCAGGAACTTCAAAACGGCACTAGGAAACAGACTGAGAAGCAGAGAAAAAGTGTCTCCTGCAACCGGTTCCCTTGGTGCTAGAGGAACGAACGTCTCTCCACTTGCTCAGTTCTGAGAGATAAGTGTGTGTGAAAGCCGTACTTCACCTAGCTTGTTGGGAACACAAAGTTTCTTTTCAGTTGCAAACTCCATTCCATACTTATATATGGGGAGGTAGAAGCTCCAAATCGGTTTTACAGTGAAGACTGCAGGAACTTCAAACCGGCAATAGGAAACAGACTGAGAAAGCAGAGAAAAAGTGTCTCCTGCAACCCGTTCCCTTGGTGCTAGATGAACGAACGTCTCTCCACTTGCTCAGTTCTGAAGATAGGTGTGTGTGAAAGCCGTCCTTCACCTAGCTTGTTGGGAACACAAAGTTTCTTTTCAGTTGCAATCTCCATTCCATACTTATATATGGGAGGTTGAAGCTCCAACTCGGTTTTACAGTGAAAACTGCAGGAACTTCAAACCGGCACTAGGAAACAGACTGAGAAAGCAGAGAATAAGTGTCTCCTGCAAACCGTTCCCTTGGTGCTAGATGAACGAACGTCTCTCCACTTGCTCAGTTCTGAGAGATAAGTGTGTGTGAAATCCGTCCTTCACCTAGATTGTTGGGAACACAAAGTTTCTTTTCAGTTGCAAACTCCGATCCATACATATATATGGGGAGGTACTAGCTCCAACACGGTTTTACAGTGAAAACTGCAGGAACTTCAAACCGGCAGTAGGAAACAGACTGAGAAGCAGAGAAAAAGTGTCTCCTGCAACCGGTTCCCTTGGTGCTAGATGAACGAACGTCTCTCCACTTGCTCAGTTCTGAGAGATAAGTGTGTGTGAAAGCCGTCCTTCACCTAGCTTGTTGGGAACACAAAGTTTCTTTTCAGTTGCAAACTCCATTCCATACATATATATGGGGAGGTAGAAGCTCCAAATCGGTTTTACAGTGAAAACTGCAGGAACTTCAAACCGGCACTAGGAAACAGACTGAGAAAGCAGAGAAAAAGTGTCTCCTGCAACCCGTTCCCATGGTGCTAGATGAACGAACGTCTCTCCACTTGCTCAGTTTAGAGAGATAAGTGTGTGTGAAAGCCGTCCTTCACCTAGATTGTTGGGAACACAAAGTTTCTTTTCAGTTGCAAACTCCGATCCATACATATATATGGGGAGGTACTAGCTCCAACTCGGTTTTACAGTGAAAACTGCAGGAACTTCAAACCGGCACTAGGAAACAGACTGAGAAGCAGAGAAAAAGTGTCTCCTGCAACCGGTTCCCTTGGTGCTAGAGGAACGAACGTCTCTCCAATTGCTAAGTTCTGAGAGATAATTTTGTGTGTGAAAGCCGTCCTTCACCTAGCTTGTTGGGAACACAAAGTTTCTTTTCAGTTGCAAACTCCATTCCATACATATATATGGGGAGGTAGAAGCTCCAACTCGGTTTTACAGTGAAAACTGCAGGAACTTCAAACCGGCACTAGGAAACAGACTGAGAAAGCAGAGAAAAAGTGTCTCCTGCAACCCGTTCCCTTCGTGCTAGATGAACGAACGTCTCTCCACTTGCTAAGTTCTGAGAGATAATTTTGTGTGTGAAAGCCATCCTTCACCTATCTTGTTGGGAACACAAAGTTTCTTTTCAGTTGCAAACTCCATTCCATACATATATATGGGGAGGTAGAAGCTCCAACTCGGTTTTACAGTGAAAACTGCAGGAACTTCAAACCGGCAGTAGGAAACAGACTGAGAAAGGAGAGAAAAAGTGTCTCCTGCAACCCGTTCCCTTGGTGCTAGATGAACGAACGTCTCTCCACTTGCTCAGTTCTGAGAGATAAGTGTGTGTGAAAGCCGTCCTTCACCTAGATTGTTGGGAACACAAAGATTCTTTTCAGTTGCAAACTCCGATCCATACATATATATTTGGAGGTACTAGCTGCAACTCGGTTTTACAGTGAAAACTGCAGGAACTTCAAACCGGCACTAGGAAACAGACTGAGAAGCAGAGAAAAAGTGTCTCCTGCAACCGGTTCCCTTGGTGCTAGAGGAACGAACGTCTCACCACTTGCAAGTTCTGAGAGATAATTGTGTGTGAAAGCCGTCCTTCACCTAGCTTGTTGGGAACACAAAGTTTCTTTTCAGTTGCAAACTCCATTCCATACATATATATGGGGAGGTAGAAGCTCCAACTCGGTTTTACAGTGAAAACTGCAGGAACTTCAAACCGGCACTAGGAAACATACTAAGAAGAGAAAAACTGTCCCTGCAACCCGTTCCCTTGGTGCTAGATGAACGAACGTCTCTCCACTTGCTCAGTTCTTAGAGATAAGTCTGTGTGAAAGCCGTCCTTCACCTAGCTTGTTGGGAACACAAAGTTTCTTTTCAGTTGCAAACTCCATTCCATACATATATATGGGGAGGTAGAAGCTCCAACTCGGTTTTACAGTGAAAACTGCAGGAACTTCAAACCGGCAGTAGGAAACAGACTGAGAAAGGAGAGAAAAAGTGTCTCCTGCAACACGTTCCCTTGGTGCTAGATGAACGAACGTCTCTCCACTTGCTCAGTTCTGAGAGATAAGTGTGTGTGAAAGCCGTACTTCACCTAGCTTGTTGGGAACACAAAGTTTCTTTTCAGTTGCAAACTCCATTCCATACTTATATATGGGGAGGTAGAAGCTCCAAATCGGTTTTACAGTGAAGACTGCAGGAACTTCAAACCGGCAATAGGAAACAGACTGAGAAAGCAGAGAAAAAGTGTCTCCTGCAACCCGTTCCCTTGGTGCTAGATGAACGAACGTCTCTCCACTTGCTCAGTTCTGAAGATAGGTGTGTGTGAAAGCCGTCCTTCACCTAGCTTGTTGGGAACACAAAGTTTCTTTTCAGTTGCAAACTCCATTCCATACTTATATATGGGAGGTTGAAGCTCCAACTCGGTTTTACAGTGAAAACTGCAGGAAGTTCAAACCGGCACTAGGAAACAGACTGAGAAAGCAGAGAAAAAGTGTCTCCTGCAAACCGTTCCCTTGGTGCTAGATGAACGAACGTCTCTCCACTTGCTCAGTTCTGAGAGATAAGTGTGTGTGAAATCCGTCCTTCACCTAGATTGTTGGGAACACAAAGTTTCTTTTCAGTTGCAAACTCCGATCCATACATATATATGGGGATGTACTTGCTCCAACACGGTTTTACAGTGAAAACTGCAGGAACTTCAAACCGGCAGTAGGAAACAGACTGAGAAGCAGAGAAAAAGTGTCTCCTGCAACCGGTTCCCTTGGTGCTAGATGAACGAACGTCTCTCCACTTGCTCAGTTCTGAGAGATAAGTGTGTGTGAAAGCCGTCCTTCACCTAGCTTGTTGGGAACACAAAGTTTCTTTTCAGTTGCAAACTCCATTCCATACATATATATGGGGAGGTAGAAGCTCCAAATCGGTTTTACAGTGAAAACTGCAGGAACTTCAAACCGGCACTAGGAAACAGACTGAGAAAGCAGAGAAAAAGTGTCTCCTGCAACCCGTTCCCATGGTGCTAGATGAACGAACGTCTCTCCACTTGCTCAGTTTAGAGAGATAAGTGTGTGTGAAAGCCGTCCTTCACCTAGATTGTTGGGAACACAAAGTTTCTTTTCAGTTGCAAACTCCGATCCATACATATATATGGGGAGGTACTAGCTCCAACTCGGTTTTACAGTGAAAACTGCAGGAACTTCAAACCGGCACTAGGAAACAGACTGAGAAGCAGAGAAAAAGTGTCTCCTGCAACCGGTTCCCTTGGTGCTAGAGGAACGAACGTCTCTCCACTTGCTAAGTTCTGAGAGATAATTTTGTGTGTGAAAGCCGTCCTTCACCTAGCTTGTTGGGAACACAAAGTTTCTTTTCAGTTGCAAACTCCATTCCATACATATATATGGGGAGGTAGAAGCTCCAACTCGGTTTTACAGTGAAAACTGCAGGAACTTCAAACCGGCACAAGGAAACAGACTGAGAAAGCAGAGAAAAAGTGTCTCCTGCAACCCGTTCCCTTCGTGCTAGATGAACGAACGTCTCTCCACTTGCTAAGTTCTGAGAGATAATTTTGTGTGTGAAAGCCATCCTTCACCTATCTTGTTGGGAACACAAAGTTTCTTTTCAGTTGCAAACTCCATTCCATACATATATATGGGGAGGTAGAAGCTCCAACTCGGTTTTACAGTGAAAACTGCAGGAACTTCAAACCGGCACTAGGAAAGAGACTGAGAAAGAAGAGAAAAAGTGTCTCCTGCAACCCGTTCCCTTGGTGCTAGATGAACGAACGTCTCTCCACTTGCTCAGTTCTGAGAGATAAGTGTGTGTGAAAGCCGTCCTTCACCTAGCTTGTTGGGAACACAAAGTTTCTTTTCAGTTGCAAACTCCATTCCATACATATATATGGGGAGGTAGAAGCTCCAACTCGGTTTTACAGTGTAAAGTGCAGGAACTTCAAACCGGCACTAGGAAACAGACTGAGAAAGCAGAGAAAATGTGTCTCCTGCAACCCGTTCCCTTGGAGCTAGATGAACGTACGTCTCTCCACTTGCTCAGTTCTGAGAGATAAGTGTGTGTGAAAGCCGTCCTTCACCTAGCTTGTTGGGAACACAAAATTTCTTTTCAGTTTCAAACTCCATTCCATACATATATATGGGGAGGTACTATATCAAACTCGGTTTTACAGTAAAAACTGCAGGAACTTCAAACCGGCACTAGGAACAGACTGGGAAAGCAGAGAAAATGTGTCTTCTGCAACCCGTTCTCTTGGTTCTAGATGAACGAACGTCTCTCCAATTGCTCAGTTCTGAGAGAAAAGTGTGTGTGAAAGCCGTCCTTCAAATAGCTTGTTGGGAACACAAAGTTTCTTTTCAGTTGCAAACCCCATTCCATACATATATATGGGGAGGTAGTAGCTCCAACTCGGTTTTACAGTGAAAACTGCAGGAACTTCAAACAGGCACTAGGAAACAGAATGAGAAAGCAGAGAAAAAGTGTCTCTTGCATACCGTTCCCTTGGTTCTAGATGAACGAACGTCTCTCCACTTGCTCAATTCTGAGAGATAGGTGTGTGTGAAAGCCGTCCTTCACATAGCTT
Organism: Camelus bactrianus; assembly: GCF_048773025.1. NCBI lineage: Eukaryota > Metazoa > Chordata > Mammalia > Artiodactyla > Camelidae > Camelus > Camelus bactrianus. Next base: position 133,904,820 of record NC_133539.1, on the reverse strand, counting down.
GTTGGGAACACAAAGTTTCTTTTCAGTTGCAAACTCCATTCCATACATATATATGGGGAGGTAGTAGCTCCAACTCGGTTTTACAGTGAAAACTGCAGGAACTTCAAACCGGCACTAGGAAACAGACTGAGAAAGCAGAGAAAAAGTGTCTCCAGCAACCCGTTCCCTTGGTGCTAGATAAACGAACGTCTCCCAACTTGCTAAGTTCTGAGAGATAAGTGTGTGTGAAAGCCGTCCTTCACCTAGCTTGTTGGGAACACAAAGTTTCTTTTCAGTTGCAAACTCCATTCCATACTTATATATGGGGAGGTAGAAGCTCCAACTCGGTTTTACAGTGAAAACTGCAGGAACTTCAAACCGCCACTAGGAAACAGACTGAGAAAGCAGAGAAAAAGAGTCTCCTGCAAATCGTTCCATTGGTGCTAGATGAACGAACGTCTCTCCACTTGCTCATTTCTGAGAGATAAGTGTGTGTGAAAGCCGTCCTTCACCTAGATTGTTGGGAACACAAAGTTTCTTTTCAGTTGCAAACTCCGATCCATACATATATATGGGGAGGTACTAGCTCCAACTCGGTTTTACAGTGAAAACTGCAGGAACTTCAAACCGGCATTAGGAAACAGACTGAGAAGCAGAGAAAAAGTGTCTCAGGCAACCGGTTCCCTTGGTGCTAGAGGAACGAACGTCTCTCCACTTGCTAAGTTCTGAGAGATAATTGTGTGTGAAAGCCGTCCTTCACCTAGCTTGTTGGGAACACAAAGTTTCTTTTCAGTTGCAAACTCCATTCCATACATATATATGGGGAGGTAGAAGCTCCAACTCGGTTTTACAGTGAAAACTGCAGGAACTTCAAACCGGCAGTAGGAAACAGACTGAGAAAGGAGAGAAAAAGTGTCTCCTGCAACCCGTTCCCTTGGTGCTAGATGAACGAACGTCTCTCCACTTGCTCAGTTCTGAGAGATAAGTGTGTGTGAAAGCCGTCCTTCACCTAGATTGTTGGGAACACAAAGATTCTTTTCAGTTGCAAACTCCGATCCATACATATATATTTGGAGGTACTAGCTGCAACTCGGTTTTACAGTGAAAACTGCAGGAACTTCAAACCGGCACTAGGAAACAGACTGAGAAGCAGAGAAAAAGTGTCTCCTGCAACCGGTTCCCTTGGTGCTAGAGGAACGAACGTCTCACCACTTGCAAGTTCTGAGAGATAATTGTGTGTGAAAGCCGTCCTTCACCTAGCTTGTTGGGAACACAAAGTTTCTTTTCAGTTGCAAACTCCATTCCATACATATATATGGGGAGGTAGAAGCTCCAACTCGGTTTTACAGTGAAAACTGCAGGAACTTCAAACCGGCACTAGGAAACATACTAAGAAGAGAAAAACTGTCCCTGCAACCCGTTCCCTTGGTGCTAGATGAACGAACGTCTCTCCACTTGCTCAGTTCTTAGAGATAAGTCTGTGTGAAAGCCGTCCTTCACCTAGCTTGTTGGGAACACAAAGTTTCTTTTCAGTTGCAAACTCCATTCCATACATATATATGGGGAGGTAGAAGCTCCAACTCGGTTTTACAGTGAAAACTGCAGGAACTTCAAACCGGCAGTAGGAAACAGACTGAGAAAGGAGAGAAAAAGTGTCTCCTGCAACACGTTCCCTTGGTGCTAGATGAACGAACGTCTCTCCACTTGCTCAGTTCTGAGAGATAAGTGTGTGTGAAAGCCGTACTTCACCTAGCTTGTTGGGAACACAAAGTTTCTTTTCAGTTGCAAACTCCATTCCATACTTATATATGGGGAGGTAGAAGCTCCAAATCGGTTTTACAGTGAAGACTGCAGGAACTTCAAACCGGCAATAGGAAACAGACTGAGAAAGCAGAGAAAAAGTGTCTCCTGCAACCCGTTCCCTTGGTGCTAGATGAACGAACGTCTCTCCACTTGCTCAGTTCTGAAGATAGGTGTGTGTGAAAGCCGTCCTTCACCTAGCTTGTTGGGAACACAAAGTTTCTTTTCAGTTGCAAACTCCATTCCATACTTATATATGGGAGGTTGAAGCTCCAACTCGGTTTTACAGTGAAAACTGCAGGAAGTTCAAACCGGCACTAGGAAACAGACTGAGAAAGCAGAGAAAAAGTGTCTCCTGCAAACCGTTCCCTTGGTGCTAGATGAACGAACGTCTCTCCACTTGCTCAGTTCTGAGAGATAAGTGTGTGTGAAATCCGTCCTTCACCTAGATTGTTGGGAACACAAAGTTTCTTTTCAGTTGCAAACTCCGATCCATACATATATATGGGGATGTACTTGCTCCAACACGGTTTTACAGTGAAAACTGCAGGAACTTCAAACCGGCAGTAGGAAACAGACTGAGAAGCAGAGAAAAAGTGTCTCCTGCAACCGGTTCCCTTGGTGCTAGATGAACGAACGTCTCTCCACTTGCTCAGTTCTGAGAGATAAGTGTGTGTGAAAGCCGTCCTTCACCTAGCTTGTTGGGAACACAAAGTTTCTTTTCAGTTGCAAACTCCATTCCATACATATATATGGGGAGGTAGAAGCTCCAAATCGGTTTTACAGTGAAAACTGCAGGAACTTCAAACCGGCACTAGGAAACAGACTGAGAAAGCAGAGAAAAAGTGTCTCCTGCAACCCGTTCCCATGGTGCTAGATGAACGAACGTCTCTCCACTTGCTCAGTTTAGAGAGATAAGTGTGTGTGAAAGCCGTCCTTCACCTAGATTGTTGGGAACACAAAGTTTCTTTTCAGTTGCAAACTCCATTCCATACATATATATGGGGAGGTAGAAGCTCCAACTCGGTTTTACAGTGAAAACTGCAGGAACTTCAAACCGGCACAAGGAAACAGACTGAGAAAGCAGAGAAAAAGTGTCTCCTGCAACCCGTTCCCTTCGTGCTAGATGAACGAACGTCTCTCCACTTGCTAAGTTCTGAGAGATAATTTTGTGTGTGAAAGCCATCCTTCACCTATCTTGTTGGGAACACAAAGTTTCTTTTCAGTTGCAAACTCCATTCCATACATATATATGGGGAGGTAGAAGCTCCAACTCGGTTTTACAGTGAAAACTGCAGGAACTTCAAACCGGCACTAGGAAAGAGACTGAGAAAGAAGAGAAAAAGTGTCTCCTGCAACCCGTTCCCTTGGTGCTAGATGAACGAACGTCTCTCCACTTGCTCAGTTCTGAGAGATAAGTGTGTGTGAAAGCCGTCCTTCACCTAGCTTGTTGGGAACACAAAGTTTCTTTTCAGTTGCAAACTCCATTCCATACATATATATGGGGAGGTAGAAGCTCCAACTCGGTTTTACAGTGTAAAGTGCAGGAACTTCAAACCGGCACTAGGAAACAGACTGAGAAAGCAGAGAAAATGTGTCTCCTGCAACCCGTTCCCTTGGAGCTAGATGAACGTACGTCTCTCCACTTGCTCAGTTCTGAGAGATAAGTGTGTGTGAAAGCCGTCCTTCACCTAGCTTGTTGGGAACACAAAATTTCTTTTCAGTTTCAAACTCCATTCCATACATATATATGGGGAGGTACTATATCAAACTCGGTTTTACAGTAAAAACTGCAGGAACTTCAAACCGGCACTAGGAACAGACTGGGAAAGCAGAGAAAATGTGTCTTCTGCAACCCGTTCTCTTGGTTCTAGATGAACGAACGTCTCTCCAATTGCTCAGTTCTGAGAGAAAAGTGTGTGTGAAAGCCGTCCTTCAAATAGCTTGTTGGGAACACAAAGTTTCTTTTCAGTTGCAAACCCCATTCCATACATATATATGGGGAGGTAGTAGCTCCAACTCGGTTTTACAGTGAAAACTGCAGGAACTTCAAACAGGCACTAGGAAACAGAATGAGAAAGCAGAGAAAAAGTGTCTCTTGCATACCGTTCCCTTGGTTCTAGATGAACGAACGTCTCTCCACTTGCTCAATTCTGAGAGATAGGTGTGTGTGAAAGCCGTCCTTCACATAGCTTGTTGGGAACACAAAGTTTCTTTTCAGTTGCAAACTCCATTCCATACATATATATGGGGAGGTAGTAGCTCCAACTCGGTTTTACAGTGAAAACTGCAGGAACTTCAAACCGGCACTAGGAAACAGACTGAGAAAGCAGAGAAAAAGTGTCTCCAGCAACCCGTTCCCTTGGTGCTAGATAAACGAACGTCTCCCAACTTGCTAAGTTCTGAGAGATAAGTGTGTGTGAAAGCCGTCCTTCACCTAGCTTGTTGGGAACACAAAGTTTCTTTTCAGTTGCAAACTCCATTCCATACTTATATATGGGGAGGTAGAAGCTCCAACTCGGTTTTACAGTGAAAACTGCAGGAACTTCAAACCGCCACTAGGAAACAGACTGAGAAAGCAGAGAAAAAGAGTCTCCTGCAAATCGTTCCATTGGTGCTAGATGAACGAACGTCTCTCCACTTGCTCATTTCTGAGAGATAAGTGTGTGTGAAAGCCGTCCTTCACCTAGATTGTTGGGAACACAAAGTTTCTTTTCAGTTGCAAACTCCGATCCATACATATATATGGGGAGGTACTAGCTCCAACTCGGTTTTACAGTGAAAACTGCAGGAACTTCAAACCGGCATTAGGAAACAGACTGAGAAGCAGAGAAAAAGTGTCTCAGGCAACCGGTTCCCTTGGTGCTAGAGGAACGAACGTCTCTCCACTTGCTAAGTTCTGAGAGATAATTGTGTGTGAAAGCCGTCCTTCACCTAGCTTGTTGGGAACACAAAGTTTCTTTTCAGTTGCAAACTCCATTCCATACATATATATGGGGAGGTAGAAGCTCCAACACGGTTTTACAGTGAAAACTGCAGGAACTTCAAACCGGCAGTAGGAAACAGGCTAAGAAGAGAAAAAGAGTCTCCTGCAACCCTTTCCCTTGGTGCTAGATGAACGAACGTCTCTCCACTTGCTCAGTTCTGAGAGATAAGTGTGTGTGAAAGCCGTCCTTCACCTAGCTTGTTGGGAACACAAAGTTTCTTTTCAGTTGCAAACTCCATTCCATACATATATATGGGGAGGTAGAAGCTCCAATCGGTTTTACAGTGAAAACTGCAGGAACTTCAAACCGGCAGTAGGAAACTGACTGAGAAAGCAGAGAAAAAGTGTCTCCTGCAACCCGTTCCCTTGGTTCTAGATGAACGAACGTCTCTCCAATTGCTCAGTTCTGAGAGAAAAGTGTGTGTGAAAGCCGTCCTTCAAATAGCTTGTTGGGAACACAAAGTTTCTTTTCAGTTGAAAACTCCATTCCATACATATATAAGGGGAGGTACTAGCTCCAACTCGGTTTTACAGTGAAAACTGCAGGAACTTCAAACAGGCACTAGGAAACAGAATGAGAAAGCAGAGAAAAAGTTTCTCTTGCATACCGTTCCCTTGGTTCTAGATGAACGAACGTCTCTCCACTTGCTCAGTTCTGAGAGATAGGTGTGTGTGAAAGCCGTGCTTCACCTAGCTTGTTGGGAACACAAAGTTTCTTTTCAGTTGCAAACTCCATTCCATACATATATATGGGGAGGTAGAAGCTCCAACTCGGTTTTACAGTGAAAAAAGGCAGGAACTTCAAACCGGCACTAGGAAACAGACTGAGGAAGCAGAGAAAAAGTGTCTCCTGCAACCCGTTCCCTTCGTGCTAGATGAACGAACGTCTCTCCACTTGCTCAGTTCTGAGAGATAAATGTGTGTGAAAGCCGTCCTTCACCTAGCTTGTTGGGAACACAAAGTTTCTTTTCAGTTGCAAACTCCATTCCATACATATATATGGGGAGGTACTAGCTCCAACTCGGTTTTACAGTGAAAACTGCAGGAACTTCAAACCGGCACTAGGAAACAGACTGAGAAAGCAGAGAAAAAGTGTCTCCTGCAACCCGTTCCATTGGTGCTAGATGAACGAACGTCTCTCCACTTGCTCAGTTCTGAGAGATAAATGTGTGTGAAAGCCGTCCTTCACCTAGCTTGTTGGGAACACAAAGTTTCTTTTCAGTTGCAAACTCCATTCCATACATATATATGGGGAGGTAGAAGCTCCAACTCGGTTTTACAGTGCAGACTGCAGGAACTTCAAACCGGCACTAGGAAACAGACTGAGAAAGCAGAGAAAAAGTGTCTCCTGCAACCCGTTCCCTTGGTGCTAGATGAACGAACGTCTCTCCACTTGCTCAGTTCTGAAGATAGGTGTGTGTGAAAGCCGTCCTTCACCTAGCTTGTTGGGAACACAAAGTTTCTTTTCAGTTGCAAACTCCATTCCATACTTATATATGGGAGGTTGAAGCTCCAACTCTGTTTTACAGTGAAAACTGCAGGAACTTCAAACCGGCACTAGGAAACAGACTGAGAAAGCAGAGAAAAAGTGTCTCCTGCAAACCGTTCCCTTGGTGCTAGATGAACGAACGTCTCTCCACTTGCTCAGTTCTGAGAGATAAGTGTGTGTGAAAGCCGTCCTTCACCTAGATTGTTGGGAACACAAAGTTTCTTTTCAGTTGCAAACTCCGATCCATACATATATATGGGGAGGTACTAGCTCCAACACGGTTTTACAGTGAAAACTGCAGGAACTTCAAACCGGCACTAGGAAACAGACTGAGAAGCAGAGAAAAAGTGTCTCCTGCAACCGGTTCCCTTGGTGCTAGAGGAACGAACGTCTCTCCACTTGCTAAGTTCTGAGAGATAAGTGTGTGTGAAAGCCGTCCTTCACCTAGCTTGTTGGGAACACAAAGTTTCTTTTCAGTTGCAAACTCCATTCCATACATATATATGGGGAGGTACTAGCTCCAAATCGGTTTTACAGTGAAGACTGCAGGAACTTCAAACCGGCACTAGGAAACAGACTGAGAAAGCAGAGAAAAAGTGTCTCCAGCAACCCGTTCCCTTGGTGCTAGATGAACGAACGTCTCTCCACTTGCTCATTTCTGAGAGATAAGTGTGTGTGAAAGCCGTCCTTCACCTAGCTTGTTGGGAACACAAAGTTTCTTTTCAGTAGCAAACTCCATTCCATACATATATATGGGGAGGTAGAAGCTCCAAATCGGTTTTACAGTGAAAACTGCAGGAACTTCAAACCGGCACTAGGAAACAGACTGAGAAAGCAGAGAAAAAGTGTCTCCTGCAACCCGTTCCCTTGGTGCTAGATGAACGAACGTCTCTCCACTTGCTCAGTTCTGAGAGATAAGTGTGTTTGAAAGCCGTCCTTCACGTAGCTTGTTGGGAACACAAAGTTTCTTTTCAGTTTCAAACTCCATTCCATACATATATATGGGGAGGTACTATATCAAACTCGGTTTTACAGTGAAAACTGCAGGAACTTCAAACCGGCACTAGGAAACAGACTGGGAAAGCAGAGAAAAAGTGTCTTCTGCAACCCGTTCTCTTGGTTCTAGATGAACGAACGTCTCTCCAATTGCTCAGTTCTGAGAGAAAAGTGTGTGTGAAAGCCGTCCTTCAAATAGCTTGTTGGGAACACAAAGTTCCTTTTCAGTTGCAAACTCCATTCCATACATATATAAGGGGAGGTACTAGCTCCAACTCGGTTTTACAGTGAAAACTGCAGGAACTTCAAACAGGCACTAGGAAACAGAATGAGAAAGCAGAGAAAAAGTGTCTCCTGCAAACCGTTCCCTTCGTGCTAGATGAACGAACGTCTCTCCACTTGCTCAGTTCTGAGAGATAAATGTGTGTGAAAGCCGTCCTTCACCTAGCTTGTTGGGAACACAAAGTTTCTTTTCAGTTGCAAACTCCATGCCATACATATATATGGGGAGGTACTAGCTCCAAATCGGTTTTACAGTGAAAACTGCAGGAACTTCAAACCGGCACTAGGAAACAGACTGAGAAAGCAGAGAAAAAGTGTCTCCTGCAAACCGTTCCCTTGGTGCTAGATGAACGAACGTCTCTCCACTTGCTCAGTTCTCAGTGATAAGTGTGTGTGAAAGCCGTCCTTCACCTAGCTTGTTGGGAACACAAAGTTTCTTTTCAGTTGCAAACTCCATTCCATACATATGTATGGGGAGGTAGAAGCTCCAACTCGGTTTTACAGTGAAAACAGCAGGAACTTCAAACCGGCACTAGGAAACAGACTGAGAAAGCAGAGAAAAAGTGTCTCCTGCAACCCGTTCCTTTGGTGCTAGATGAACGAACGTCTCTCCACTTGCTCAGTTCTGAAGATAGGTGTGTGTGAAAGCCGTCCTTCACCTAGCTTGTTGGGAACACAAAGTTTCTTTTCAGTTGCAAACTCCATTCCATACTTATATAAGGGAGGTTGAAGCTCCAACTCTGTTTTACAGTGAAAACTGCAGGAACTTCAAACCGGCACTAGGAAACAGACTGAGAAAGCAGAGAAAAAGTGTCTCCTGCAAACCGTTCCCTTGGTGCTAGATGAACGAATGTCTCTCCACTTGCTCAGTTCTGAGAGATAAGTGTGTGTGAAAGCCGTCCTTCACCTAGATTGTTGGGAACACAAAGTTTCTTTTCAGTTGCAAACTCCGATCCATACATATATATGGGGAGGTACTAGCTCCAACACGGTTTTACAGTGAAAACTGCAGGAACTTCAAACCGGCACTAGGAAACAGACTGAGAAGCAGAGAAAAAGTGTCTCCTGCAACCGGTTCCCTTGGTGCTAGAGGAACGAACGTCTCTCCACTTGCTAAGTTCTGAGAGATAATTGTGTGTGAAAGCCGTCCTTCACCTAGCTTGTTGGGAACACAAAGTTTCTTTTCAGTTGCAAACTCCATTCCATACATATATATGGGGAGGTAGAAGCTCCAACTCGGTTTTACATTGAAAACTGCAGGATCTTCAAACCGGCACTAGGAAACAGACTGAGAATGCAGAGAAAATGTGTCCCCTGCAACCCGTTCCCTTGGTGCTAGATGAACGAACGTCTCTCCACTTGCTCAGTTCTCAGAGATAAGTGTGTGTGAAAGCCGTCCTTCACCTAGCTTGATGGGAACACAAAGTTTCTTTTCAGTTGCAAACTCCATTCCATACATATATATGGGGACGTAGAAGCTCCAACTCGGTTTTACAGTGAAGACTGCAGGAACTTCAAACCGGCACTAGGAAACAGACTGAGAAAGCAGAGAAAAAGTGTCTCCTGCAACCCGTTCCCTTGGTGCTAGATGAACGAACGTCTCTCCACTTGCTCAGTTCTGAAGATAGGTGTGTGTGAAAGCCGTCCTTCACCTAGCTTGTTGGGAACACAAAGTTTCTTTTCAGTTGCAAACTCCATTCCATACTTATATATGGGATGTTGAAGCTCCAACTCGGTTTTACAGTGAAAACTGCAGGAACTTCAAACCGGCACTAGGAAACAGACTGAGAAAGCAGAGAAAAAGTGTCTCCTGCAAACCGTTCCCTTCGTGCTAGATGAACGAACGTCTCTCCACTTGCTCAGTTCTGAGAGATTAGTGTGTGTGAAAGCCGTCCTTCACCTAGATTGTTGGGAACACATAGTTTCTTTTCAGTTGCAAACTCCGATCCATACATATATATGGGGAGGTACTAGCTCCAACACGGTTTTACAGTGAAAACTGCAGGAACTTCAAACCGGCACTAGGAAACAGACTGAGAAGCAGAGAAAAAGTGTCTCCTGCAACCGGTTCCCTTGGTGCTAGAGGAACGAAAGTCTCTCCACTTGCTAAGTTCTGAGAGATAATTGTGTGTGAAAGCCGTACTTCACCTAGCTTGTTGGGAACACAAAGTTTCTTTTCAGTTGCAAACTCCATTCCATACATATATATGGGGAGGTAGAAGCTCCAACTCGGTTTTACAGTGAAAACTGCAGGATCTTCAAACCGGCACTAGGAAACAAACTGAGAATGCAGAGAAAATGTGTCTCCTGCAAACCGTTCCCTTGGTGCTAGATGAACGAACGTCTCTCCACTTGCTCATTTCTGAGAGATAAGTGTGTGTGAAAGCCGTCCTTCACCTAGCTTGTTGGGAACACAAAGTTTCTTTTCAGTAGCAAACTCCATTCCATACATATGTATGGGGAGGTAGAAGCTCCAAATCGGTTTTACAGTGAAAACTGCAGGAACTTCAAACCGGCACTAGGAAACAGACTGAGAAAGCAGAGAAAAAGTGTCTCCTGCAACCCGTTCCCTTGGTGCTAGATGAACGAACGTCTCTCCACTTGCTCAGTTCTGAGAGATATGTGTGTATGAAAGCCGTCCTTCACCTAGCTTGTTGGGAACACAAAGTTTCTTTTCAGTTTCAAACTCCATTCCATACATATACATGGGGAGGTACTATATCAAACTCGGTTTTACAGTGAAAACTGCAGGAACTTCAAACCGGCACTAGGAAACAGACTGGGAAAGCAGAGAAAAAGTGTCTTCTGCAACCCGTTCTCTTGGTTCTAGATGAACGAACGTCTCTCCAATTGCTCAGTTCTGAGAGAAAAGTGTGTGTGAAAGCCGTCCTTCAAATAGCTTGTTGGGAACACAAAGTTCCTTTTCAGTTGCAAACTCCATTCCATACATATATAAGGGGAGGTACTAGCTCCAACTCGGTTTTACAGTGAAAACTGCAGGAACTTCAAACAGGCACTAGGAAACAGAATGAGAAAGCAGAGAAAAAGTGTCTCCTGCAACCCGTTCCCTTGGTGCTAGATGAACGAACGTCTCTCCAATTGCTCAGTTCCGAGGGATAAGTGTGTGTGAAAGCCGTCCTTCACCTAGCTTGTTGGGAACACAAAGTTTCTTTTCAGTTGCAAACTCCATTCCATACATATATATTGGGAGGTACTAGCTCCAACTCGGTTTTACAGTGAAAACTGCATGAACTTCAAACCGGCACTAGGAAACAGACTGAGAAAGCAGAGAAAAAGTGTCTCCTGCAAACCGTTCCCTTGGTTCTAGATGAACGAACGTCTCTCCACTTGCTCAGTTCTGAGAGATAGGTGTGTGTGAAAGCCGTCCTTCACCTACCTTGTTGGGAACACAAAGTTTCTTTTCAGTTGCAAACTCCATTCCATACATATATATGGGGAGGTAGAAGCTCCAACTCGGTTTTACAGTGAAAAAAGGCAGGAACTTCAAACCGGCACTAGGAAACAGACTTAGAAAGCAGAGAAAAAGTGTCACCTGCAACCCGTTCCCTTCGTGCTAGATGAACGAACGTCTCTCCACTTGCTCAGTTCTGAGAGATAAATGTGTGTGAAAGCCGTTCTTCACCTAGCTTGTTGGGAACACAAAGTTTCTTTTCAGTTGCAAACTCCATTCCATACATATATATGGGGAGGTAGAAGCTCCAACTCGGTTTTACAGTGAAAACTGCAGGAATTTCAAACCGGCACTAGGAAACAGACTGAGAAAGCAGAGAAAAAGTGTCTCCTGCAAACCGTTCCCTTGGTGCTAGATGAACGAACGTCTTTCCACTTGCTCAGTTCTCAGAGATAAGTGTGTGTGAAAGCCGTCCTTCACCTAGCTTGTTGGGAACACAAAGTTTCTTTTCAGTTGCAAACTCCATTCCATACATATGTATGGGGAGGTAGAAGCTCCAACTCGGTTTTACAGTGAAAACTGCAGGAACTTCAAACCGGCACTAGGAAACAGACTGAGAAAGCAGAGAAAAAGTGTCTCCAGCAACCCGTTCCCTTGGTGCTAGATGAACGAACGTCTCTCCACTTGCTAAGTTCTGAAGATATGTGTGTGTGAAAGCCGTCCTTCACCTAGCTTGTTGGGAACACAAAGTTTCTTTTCAGTTTCAAACTCCATTCCATACATATACATGGGGAGGTACTATATCAAACTCGGTTTTACAGAGAAAACTGCAGGAACTTCAAACCGGCACTAGGAAACAGACTGGGAAAGCAGAGAAAAAGTGTCTTCTGCAACCCGTTCTCTTGGTTCTAGATGAACGAACGTCTCTCCAATTGCTCAGTTCTGAGAGAAAAGTGTGTGTGAAAGCCGTCCTTCACCTAGCTTGTTGGGAACACAAAGTTCCTTTTCAGTTGCAAACTCCATTCCATACATATATAAGGGGAGGTACTAGCTCCAACTCGGTTTTACAGTGAAAACTGCAGGAACTTCAAACCGGCACTAGGAAACAGACTGAGAAGCAGAGAAAAAGTGTCTCCTGCAACCGGTTCCCTTGGTGCTAGAGGAACGAACTTCTCTCCACTTGCTAAGTTCTGAGAGATAATTGTGTGTGAAAGCCGTACTTCACCTAGCTTGTTGGGAACACAAAGTTTCTTTTCAGTTGCAAACTCCATTCCATACATATATATGGGGAGGTAGAAGCTCCAACTCGGATTTACAGTGAAAACTGCAGGAACTTCAAACCGGCACTAGGAAACAGACTGAGAAAGAAGAGAAAAAATGTCTCCTGCAACCCGTTCCATTGGTGCTAGATGAACGAACGTCTCTCCACTTTCTCATTTCTGAGAGATAAGTGTGTGTGAAAGCCGTCCTTCACCTAGCTTGTTGGGAACACAAAGTTTCTTTTCAGTTGCAAACTCCATTCCATACATATATATGGGGAGGTAGAAGCTCCAAATCGGTTTTACAGTGAAAACTGCAGGAACTTCAAACCGGCACTAGGAAACAGACTGAGAAAGCAGAGAAAAAGTGTCTCCTGCAACCCGTTCCCTTGGTGCTAGATGAACGAACGTCTATCCACTTGCTAAGTTCAGAGAGATAAGTGTGTGTGAAAGCCGTCCTTCACCTAGCTTGTTGGGAACACAAAGTTTCTTTTCAGTTGCAAACTCCATTCCATACATATATATGGGGAGGTACTAGCTCCAACTCGGTTTTACAGTGAAAACTGCAGGAACTTCAAACCGGCACTAGGAAACAGACTGAGAAGCAGAGAAAAAGTGTCTCCTGCAACCGGTTCCCTTGGTGCTAGAGGAACGAACGTCTCTCCACTTGCTAAGATCTGAGAGATAATTTTGTGTGTGAAAGCCGTACTTCACCTAGCTTGTTGGGAACACAAAGTTTCTTTTCAGTTGCAAACTCCATTCCATACATATATATGGGGAGGTAGAAGCTCCAACCCGGTTTTACAGTGAAAAATGCAGGAACTTCAAACCGGCACTAGGAAACAGACTGAGAAAGAAGAGAAAAAGTGTCTCCTGCAACCCGTTCCCTTGGTGCTAGATGAACGAACGTCTCTCCACTTGCTCATTTCTGAGAGATAAGTGTGTGTGAAAGCCGTCCTTCACCTAGCTTGTTGGGAACACAAAGTTTCTTTTCAGTTGCAAACTCCATTCCATACATATATATGGGGAGGTAGAAGCTCCAACTCGGTTTTACAGTGAAAACTGCAGGAACTTCAAACCGGCACTAGGAAACAGACTGAGAAAGCAGAGAAAAAGTGTCTCCTGCAAACCGTTCCCTTGGTGCTAGATGAACGAACGTCTCTCCACTTGCTAATTTCTGACAGATAAGTGTGTGTGAAAGCCGTTCTTCACCTAGCTTGTTGGGAACACAAAGTTTCTTTTCAGTTGCAAACTCCATTCCATACATATATATGGGGAGGTACTAGCTCCAAATCGGTTTTACAGTGAAAACTGCAGGAACTTCAAACCGGCACTAGGAAAGAGACTGAGAAAGCAGAGAAAAAGTGTCTCCTGCAAACCGTTCCCTTGGTGCTAGATGAACGAACGTCTCTCCACTTGCTCAGTTCTCAGAGATAAGTGTGTGTGAAAGCCGTCCTTCACATAGCTTGTTGGGAACACAAAGTTTCTTTTCAGTTGCAAACTCCATTCCATACATATGTATGGGGAGGTAGAAGCTCCAACTCGGTTTTACAGTGAAAACTGCAGGAACTTCAACCCGGCACTAGGAAACAGACTGAGAAAGCAGAGAAAAAGTGTCTCCAGCAACCCGTTCCCTTGGTGCTAGATGAACGAACGTCTCTCCAGTTGCTAAGTTCTGAAGATATGTGTGTGTGAAAGCCGTCCTTCACCTAGCTTGTTGGGAACACAAAGTTTCTTTTCAGTTGCAAACTCCATTCCATAATTATATATGGGGAGGTTGAAGCTCCAACTCGGTTTTACAGTGAAAACTGCAGGAACTTCAAACCGGCACTAGGAAACAGACTGAGAAAGCAGAGAAAAAGTGTCTCCTGCAAACCGTTCCCTTGGTGCTAGATGAACGAACGTCTCTCCACTTGCTCAGTTCTGAGAGATAAGTGTGTGTGAAAGCCGTCCTTCACCTAGATTGTTGGGAACACAAAGTTTCTTTTCAGTTGCAAACTCCGATCCATACATACATATGGGGAGGTACTAGCTCCAACACGGTTTTACAGTGAAAACTGCAGGAACTTCAAACCGGCACTAGGAAACAGACTGAGAAGCAGAGAAAAAGTGTCTCCTGCAACCGGTTCCCTTGGTGCTAGAGGAACGAACGTCTCTCCACTTGCTCAGTTCTGAGAGATAAGTGTGTGTGAAAGCCGTCCTTCACCTAGCTTGTTGGGAACACAAAGTTTCTTTTCAGTTGCAAACTCCATTCCATACATATATATGGGGAGGTAGAAGCTCCAACTCGGTTTTACAGTGAAAACTGCAGGAACTTCAAACCGGCACTAGGAAACAGAATGAGAAAGCAGAGAAAAAGTGTCTCCTGCAACCCGTTCCCTTGGTGCTAGATGAACGAACGTCTCTCCAATTGCTCAGTTCCGAGAGATAAGTGTGTGTGAAAGCCGTCCTTCACCAAGCTTGTTGGGAACACAAAGTTTCTTTTCAGTTGCAAACTCCATTCCATACATATATATGGGGAGGTACTAGCTCCAACTCGGTTTTACAGTGAAAACTGCATGAACTTCAAACCGGCACTAGGAAACAGACTGAGAAAGCAGAGAAAAAGTGTCTCCTGCAAACCGTTCCCTTTGTTCTAGATGAACGAACGTCTCTCCACTTGCTCAGTTCTGAGAGATAGGTGTGTGTGAAAGCCGTCCTTCACCTAGCTTGTTGGGAACACAAAGTTTCTTTTCAGTTGCAAACTCCATTCCATACATATATATGGGGAGGTAGAAGCTCCAACTCGGTTTTACAGTGAAAAAAGGCAGGAACTTCAAACCGGCACTAGGATACAGACTTAGAAAGCAGAGAAAAAGTGTCTCCTGCAACCCGTTCCCTTCGTGCTAGATGAACGAACGTCTCTCCACTTGCTCAGTTCTGAGAGATAAATGTGTGTGAAAGCCGTCCTTCACCTAGCTTGTTGGGAACACAAAGTTTCTTTTCAGTTGCAAACTCCATTCCATACATATATATGGGGAGGTACTAGCTCCAAATCGGTTTTACAGTGAAAACTGCAGGAACTTCAAACCGGCACTAGGAAACAGACTGAGAAAGCAGAGAAAAGGTGTCTTCTCCAACCCGTTCACTTGGTGCTAGATGAACGAACGTCTCTCCACTTGCTCAGTTCTCAGAGATAAGTGTGTGTGAAAGCCCTCCTTCACCTAGCTTGTTGGGAACACAAAGTTTCTTTTCAGTTGCAAACTCCATTCCATACATATATATGGGGAGGTAGAAGCTCCAACTCGGTTTTAAAGTGAAAACTGCAGGAACTTCAAACCGGCACTAGGAAACAGACTGAGAAAGCAGAGAAAAAGTGTCTCCTGCAACCCGTTCACTTGGTGCTAGATGAACGAACGTCTCTCCACTTGCTCAGTTCTGAAGATAGGTGTGTGTGAAAGCCGTCCTTCACCTAGCTTGTTGGGAACACAAAGTTTCTTTTCAGTTGCAAACTCCATTCCATACATATATATGGGGAGGTAGAAGCTCCAAATCGGTTTTACAGTGAAAACTGCAGGAACTTCAAACCGGCACTAGGAAACAGACTGAGAAAGCAGAGAAAAAGTGTCTCCTGCAACCCGTTCCCTTGGTGCTAGATGAACGAACGTCTCTCCACTTGCTCAGTTCAGAGAGATAAGTGTGTGTGAAAGCCGTCCTTCACCTAGCTTGTTGGGAACACAAAGTTTCTTTTCAGTTGCAAACTCCATTCCATACATATATATGGGGAGGTACTAGCTCCAACTCGGTTTTACAGTGAAAACTGCAGGAACTTCAAACCGGCACTAGGAAACAGACTGAGAAGCAGAGAAAAAGTGTCTCCTGCAACCGGTTCCCTTGGTGCTAGAGGAACGAACGTCTCTCCACTTGCTAAGTTCTGAGAGATAATTTTGTGTGTGAAAGCCGTCCTTCACCTAGCTTGTTGGGAACACAAAGTTTCTTTTCAGTTGCAAACTCCATTCCATACATATATATGGGGAGGTAGAAGCTCCAACCCGGTTTTACAGTGAAAAATGCAGGAACTTCAAACCGGCACTAGGAAACAGACTGAGAAAGAAGAGAAAAAGTGTCTCCTGCAACCCGTTCCCTTGGTGCTAGATGAACGAACGTCTCTCCACTTGCTCATTTCTGAGAGATAAGTGTGTGTGAAAGCCGTCCTTCACCTAGCTTGTTGGGAACACAAAGTTTCTTTTCAGTTGCAAACTCCATTCCATACATATATATGGGTAGGTAGAAGCTCCAACTCGGTTTTACAGTGAAAACTGCAGGAACTTCAAACCGGCACTAGGAAACAGACTGAGAAAGCAGAGAAAAAGTGTCTCCTGCAAACCGTTCCCTTGGTGCTAGATGAACGAACGTCTCTCCACTTGCTAATTTCTGACAGATAAGTGTGTGTGAAAGCCGTTCTTCACCTAGCTTGTTGGGAACACAAAGTTTCTTTTCAGTTGCAAACTCCATTCCATACATATATATGGGGAGGTACTAGCTCCAACTCGGTTTTACAGTGAAAACTGCATGAACTTCAAACCGGCACTAGGAAACAGACTGAGAAAGCAGAGAAAAAGTGTCTCCTGCAAACCGTTCCCTTGGTGCTAGATGAACGAACGTCTCTCCACTTGCTCAGTTCTCAGAGATAAGTGTGTGTGAAAGCCGTCCTTCACCTAGCTTGTTGGGAACACAAAATTTCTTTTCAGTTGCAAACTCCATTCCATACATATGTATGGGGAGGTAGAAGCTCCAACTCGAATTTACAGTGAAAACTGCAGGAACTTCAACCCGGCACTAGGAAACAGACTGAGAAAGCAGAGAAAAAGTGTCTCCAGCAACCCGTTCCCTTGGTGCTAGATGAACGAACGTCTCTCCAGTTGCTAAGTTCTGAATATATGTGTGTGTGAAAGCCGTCCTTCACCTAGCTTGTTGGGAACACAAAGTTTCTTTTCAGTTGCAAACTCCATTCCATAATTATATATGGGGAGGTTGAAGCTCCAACTCGGTTTTACAGTGAAAACTGCAGGAACTTCAAACCTGCACTAGGAAACAGACTGAGAAAGCAGAGAAAAAGTGTCTCCTACAAACCGTTCCCTTGGTGCTAGATGAACGAACGTCTCTCCACTTGCTCAGTTCTGAGAGATAAGTGTGTGTGAAAGCCGTCCTTCACCTAGATTGTTGGGAACACAAAGTTTCTTTTCAGTTGCAAACTCCATTCCATACATATATATGGGGAGGTACTAGCTCCAACTCGGTTTTACAGTGAAAACTGCAGGAACTTCAAACCGGCACTAGGAAACAGACTGAGAAGCAGAGAAAAAGTGTCTCCTGCAACCGGTTCCCTTGGTGCTAGAGGAACGAACGTCTCTCCACTTGCTAAGTTCTGAGAGATAATTGTGTGTGAAAGCCGTACTTCACCTAGCTTGTTGGGAACACAAAGTTTCTTTTCAGTTGCAAACTCCATTCCATACATATATATGGGGAGGTAGAAGCTCCAACTCGGTTTTACAGTGAAAACTGCAGGAACTTCAAACCGGCACTAGGAAACAGACTGAGAAAGAAGAGAAAAAGTGTCTCCTGCAACCCGTTCCCTTGGTGCTAGCTGAACGAACGTCTCTCCACTTGCTCATTTCTGAGAGATAAGTGTGTGTGAAAGCCATTCTTCACCTAGCTTGTTGGGAACACAAAGTTTCTTTTCAGTTGCAAACTCCATTCCATACATATATATGGGGAGGTAGAAGCTCCAACTCGGTTTTACAGTGAAAAGTGCAGGAACTTCAAACCGGCAGTAGGAAACAGACTGAGAAAGGAGAGAAAAAGTGTCTCCTGCAACCCGTTCACTTGGTGCTAGATGAACGAACGTCTCTCCACTTGCTCAGTTCTGAGAGATAAGTGTGTGTGAAAGCCGTCCTTCACCTAGCTTGTTGGGAACACAAAGTTTCTTTTAAGTTGCAAACTCCATTCCATACATATATATGGGGAGGTAGAAGCTCCAACTCGGTTTTACAGTGAAAACTGCAGGAACATCAAACCGGCAGTAGGAAACAGACTGAGAAAGGAGAGAAAAAGTGTCTCCTGCAACCCGTTCACTTGGTGCTAGATGAACGAACGTCTCTCCACTTGCTCAGTTCTGAGAGATAAGTGTGTGTGAAAGCCGTCCTTCACCTAGCTTGTTGGGAACACAAAGTTTCTTTTCAGTTGCAAACTCCATTCCATACATATATATGGGGATGTAGAAGCTCCAACTCGGTTTTACAGTGAAAACTGCAGGAACTTCAAACAGGCACTAGGAAACAGAATGAGAAAGCAGAGAAAAAGTGTCTCCTGCAACCCGTTCCCTTGGTGCTAGATGAAGGAACGTCTCTCCAATTGCTCAGTTCCGAGAGATAAGTGTGTGTGAATGCCGTCCTTCACCTAGCTTGTTGGGAACACAAAGTTTCTTTTCAGTTGCAAACTCCATTCCATACATATATATGTGGAAGTACTAGTTCCAACTCGGTTTTACAGTGAAAACTGCATGAACTTCAAACCGGCACTAGGAAACAGACTGAGAAAGCAGAGAAAAAGTGTCTCCTGCAAACCGTTCCCTTTGTTCTAGATGAACGAACGTCTCTCCACTTGCTCAGTTCTGAGAGATAGGTGTGTGTGAAAGCCGTCCTTCACCTAGCTTGTTGGGAACACAAAGTTTCTTTTCAGTTGCAAACTCCATTCCATACATATATATGGGGAGGTAGAAGCTCCAACTCGGTTTTACAGTGAAAAAAGGCAGGAACTTCAAACCGGCAGTAGGATACAGACTGAGAAAGCAGAGAAAAAGTGTCTCCTGCAACCCGTTCCCTTCGTGCTAGATGAACGAACGTCTCTACACTTGCTCAGTTCTGAGAGATAAATGTGTGTGAAAGCCGTCCTTCACCTAGCTTGTTGGGAACAAAAAGTTTCTTTTCAGTTGCAAACTCCATTCCATACATATATATGGGGAGGTACTAGCTCCAAATCGGTTTTACAGTGAAAACTGCAGGAACTTCAAACCGGCACTAGGAAACAGACTGAGAAAGCAGAGAAAAAGTGTCTTCTGCAACCCGTTCACGTGGTGCTAGATGAACGAACGTCTCTCCACTTGCTCAGTTCTCAGTGATAAGTGTGTGTGAAAGCCGTCCTTCACCTAGCTTGTTGGGAACACAAAGTTTCTTTTCAGTTGCAAACTCCATTCCATACATATATATGGGGAGGTAGAAGCTCCAACTCGGTTTTAAAGTGAAAACTGCAGGAACTTCAAACCGGCACTAGGAAACAGACTGAGAAAGCAGAGAAAAAGTGTCTCCTGCAACCCGTTCCCTTGGTGCTAGATGAACGAACGTCTCTCCACTTGCTCAGTTCTGAAGATTGGTGTGTGTGAAAGCCGTCCTTCACCTAGCTTGTTGGGAACACAAAGTTTCTTTTCAGTTGCAAACTCCATTCCATACATATATATGGGGAGGTAGAAGCTCCAAATCGGTTTTACAGTGAAAACTGCAGGAACTTCAAACCGGCACTAGGAAACAGACTGAGAAAGCAGAGAAAAAGTGTCTCCTGCAAACCGTTCCCTTGGTGCTAGATGAACGAACGTCTCTCCACTTGCTCAGTTCAGAGAGATAAGTGTGTGTGAAAGCCGTCCTTCACCTAGCTTGTTGGGAACACAAAGTTTCTTTTCAGTTGCAAACTCCATTCCATACATATATATGGGGAGGTACTAGCTCCAACTCGGTTTTACAGTGAAAACTGCAGGAACTTCAAACCGGCACTAGGAAACAGACTGAGAAGCAGAGAAAAAGTGTCTCCTGCAACCGGTTCCCTTGGTGCTAGAGGAACGAACGTCTCTCCACTTGCTAAGTTCTGAGAGATAATTTTGTGTGTGAAAGCCGTCCTTCACCTAGCTTGTTGGGAACACAAAGTTTCTTTTCAGTTGCAAACTCCATTCCATACATATATATGGGGAGGTATAAGCTCCAACCCGGTTTTACAGTGAAAAATGCAGGAACTTCAAACCGGCACTAGGAAAAAGACTGAGAAAGAAGAGAAAAAGTGTCTCCTGCAACCCGTTCCCTTGGTGCTAGATGAACGAACGTCTCTCCACTTGCTCATTTCTGAGAGATAAGTGTGTGTGAAAGCCGTCCTTCACCTAGCTTGTTGGGAACACAAAGTTTCTTTTCAGTTGCAAACTCCATTCCATACATATATATGGGGAGGTAGAAGCTCCAACTCGGTTTTACAGTGAAAACTGCAGGAACTTCAAACCGGCACTAGGAAACAGACTGAGAAAGCAGAGAAAAAGTGTCTCCTGCAAACCGTTCCCTTGGTGCTAGATGAACGAACGTCTCTCCACTTGCTCATTTCTGAGAGATAAGTGTGTGTGAAAGCCGTCCTTCACCTAGCTTGTTGGGAACACAAAGTTTCTTTTCAGTTGCAAACTCCATTCCATACATATATGTGGGGAGGTACTAGCTCCAACTCAGTTTTACAGTGAAAATTGCAGGAACTTCAAACCGGCAATAGGAAACAGACTGAGAAAGCAGAGAAAAAGTGTCTCCAGCAACCCGTTCCCTTGGTGCTAGATAAACGAATGTCTCTCCACTTGCTCAGTTCTGAGAGTTAAGTGTGTGTGAAAGCCGTTCTTCACCTAGATTGTTGGGAACACAAAGTTTCTTTTCAGTTGCAAACTCCGATCCATAAATATATATGGGGAGGTACTAGCTCCAACTCGGTTTTACCGTGAAAACTGCAGGAACTTCAAACCGGCACTAGGAAACAGAATGAGAAAGCAGAGAAAAAGTGTCTCCTGCAAACCGTTCCCTTGGTGCTAGATGAACGAACGTCTCTCCACTTGCTCAGTTCTGAGAGATAAGTGTGTGTGAAAGCCATCCTTCACCTAGATTGTTGGGAACACAAAGTTTCTTTTCAGTTGCAAACTCCGATCCATACATATATATGGGGAGGTACTAGATCCAACACGGTTTTACAGTGAAAACTGCAGGAACTTCAAACCGGCACTAGGAAACAGACTGAGAAGCAGAGAAAAAGTGTCTCCTGCAACCGGTTCCCTTGGTGCTAGAGGAACGAAAGTCTCTCCACTTGCTAAGTTCTGAGAGATAATTGTGTGTGAAAGCCGTCCTTCAACTAGCTTGTTGGGAACACAAAGTTTCTTTTCAGTTGCAAACTCCATTCCATACATATATATGGGGAGGTAGAAGCTCCAACTCGGTTTTACAGTGAAAACTGCAGGATCTTCAAACCGGCACTAGGAAACAAACTGAGAATGCAGAGAAAATGTGTCTCCTGCAAACCGTTCCCTTGGTGCTAGATGAACGAACGTCTCTCCACTTGCTCATTTCTGAGAGATAAGTGTGTGTGAAAGCCGTCCTTCACCTAGCTTGTTGGGAACACAAAGTTTCTTTTTAGTAGCAAACTCCATTCCATACATATGTATGGGGAGGTAGAAGCTCCAAATCGGTTTTAGAGTGAAAACTGCAGGAACTTCAAACCGGCACTAGGAAACAGACTGAGAAAGCAGAGAAAAAGTGTCTCCTGCAACCCGTTCCCTTGGTGCTAGATGAACGAACGTCTCTCCACTTGCTCAGTTCTGAGAGATATGTGTGTATGAAAGCCGTCCTTCACCTAGATTGTTGGGAACACAAAGTTTCTTTTCAGTTTCAAACTCCATTCCATACATATACATGGGGAGGTACTATATCAAACTCGGTTTTACAGTGAAAACTGCAGGAACTTCAAACCGGCACTAGGAAACAGACTGGGAAGCAGAGAAAAAGTGTCTTCTGCAACCCGTTCTCTTGGTTCTAGATGAACGAACGTCTCTCCAATTGCTCAGTTCTGAGAGAAAAGTGTGTGTGAAAGCCGTCCTTCAAATAGCTTGTTGGGAACACAAAGTTCCTTTTCAGTTGCAAACTCCATTCCATACATATATAAGGGGAGGTACTAGCTCCAACTCGGTTTTACAGTGAAAACTGCATGAACTTCAAACCGGCACTAGGAAACAGACTGAGAAAGCAGAGAAAAAGTGTCTCCTGCAAACCGTTCCCTTGGTTCTAGATGAACGAACGTCTCTCCACTTGCTCAGTTCTGAGAGATAGGTGTGTGTGAAAGCCGTCCTTCACCTACCTTGTTGGGAACACAAAGTTTCTTTTCAGTTGCAAACTCCATTCCATACATATATATGGGGAGGTAGAAGCTCCAACTCGGTTTTACAGTGAAAAAAGGCAGGAACTTCAAACCGGCACTAGGAAACAGACTTAGAAAGCAGAGAAAAAGTGTCACCTGCAACCCGTTCCCTTCGTGCTAGATGAACGAACGTCTCTCCACTTGCTCAGTTCTGAGAGATAAATGTGTGTGAAAGCCGTTCTTCACCTAGCTTGTTGGGAACACAAAGTTTCTTTTCAGTTGCAAACTCCATTCCATACATATATATGGGGAGGTAGAAGCTCCAACTCGGTTTTACAGTGAAAACTGCAGGAATTTCAAACCGGCAGTAGGAAACAGACTGAGAAAGCAGAGAAAAAGTGTCTCCTGCAAACCGTTCCCTTTGTGCTAGATGAACGAACGTCTCTCCACTTGCTCAGTTCTCAGAGATAAGTGTGTGTGAAAGCCGTCCTTCACCTAGCTTGTTGGGAACACAAAGTTTCTTTTCAGTTGCAAACTCCATTCCATACATATGTATGGGGAGGTAGAAGCTCCAACTCGGTTTTACAGTGAAAACTGCAGGATCTTCAACCCGGCACTAGGAAACAGACTGAGAAAGCAGAGAAAAAGTGTCTCCAGCAACCCGTTCCCTTGGTGCTAGATGAACGAACGTCTCTCCACTTGCTAAGTTCTGAAGATAAGTGTGTGTGAAAGCCGTCCTTCACCTAGCTTGTTGGGAACACAAAGTTTCTTTTCAGTTGCAAACTCCATTCCATACTTATATATGGGGAGGTTGAAGCTCCAACTCGGTTTTACAGTGAAAACTGCAGGAACTTCAAACCGGCACTAGGAAACAGACTGAGAAAGCAGAGAAAAAGTGTCTCCTGCAAACCGTTCCCTTGGTGCTAGATGAACGAACGTCTCTCCACTTGCTCAGTTCTGAGAGTTAAGTGTGTGTGAAAGCCGTCCTTCACCTAGATTGTTGGGAACACAAACTTTCTTTTCAGTTGCAAACTCCGATCCATACATATATATGGGGAGGTACTAGCTCCAACACGGTTTTACAGTGAAAACTGCAGGAACTTCAAACCGGCACTAGGAAACAGACTGAGAAGCAGAGAAAAAGTGTCTCCTGCAACCGGTTCCCTTGGTGCTAGAGGAACGAACGTCTCTCCACTTGCTAAGTTCTGAGAGATAATTGTGTGTGAAAGCCGTCCTTCACCTAGCTTGTTGGGAACACAAAGTTTCTTTTCAGTTGCAAACTCCATTCCATACATATATATGGGGAGGTAGAAGCTCCAACTCGGTTTTACAGTGAAAACTGCAGGAACTTCAAACCGGCACTAGGAAACAGACTGAGAAAGAAGAGAAAAAGTGTCTCCTGCAACCCGTTCCATTGGTGCTAGATGAACGAACGTCTCTCCACTTGCTCATTTCTGAGAGATAAGTGTGTGTGAAAGCCGTCCTTCACCTAGCTTGTTGGGAACACAAAGTTTCTTTTCAGTTGCAAACTCCATTCCATACATATATATGGGGAGGTAGAAGCTCCAACTCGGTTTTACAGTGAAAACTGCAGGAACTTCAAACCGGCTGTAGGAAACAGACTGAGAAAGCAGAGAAAAAGTGTCTCCTGCAACCCGTTCACTTGGTGCTAGATGAACGAACGTCTCTCCACTTGCTCAGTTCTGAGAGAAAAGTGTGTGTGAAAGCCGTCCTTCACCTAGCTTGTTGGGAACACAAAGTTTCTTTTCAGTTGCAAACTCCATTCCATACATATATATGGGGAGGTAGAAGCTCCAACTCGGTTTTACAGTGAAAACTGCAGGAACTTCAAACAGGCACTAGGAAACAGAATGAGAAAGCAGAGAAAAAGTGTCTCCTGCAACCCGTTCCCTTGGTGCTAGATGAACGAACGTCTCTCCAATTGCTCAGTTCCGAGAGATAAGTGTGTGTGAAAGCCGTCCTTCACCTAGCTTGTTGGGAACACAAAGTTTCTTTTCAGTTGCAAACTCCATTCCATACATATATATGGGGAGGTACTAGCTCCAACTCGGTTTTACAGTGAAAACTGCATGAACTTCAAACCGGCACTAGGAAACAGACTGAGAAAGCAGAGAAAAAGTGTCTCCTGCAAACCGTTCCCTTTGTTCTAGATGAACGAACGTCTCTCCACTTGCTCAGTTCTGAGAGATAGGTGTGTGTGAAAGCCGTCCTTCACCTAGCTTGTTGGGAACACAAAGTTTCTTTTCAGTTGCAAACTCCATTCCATACATATATATGGGGAGGTAGAAGCTCCAACTCGGTTTTACAGTGAAAACTGCAGGATATTCAAACCGGCACTAGGAAACAAACTGAGAATGCAGAGAAAATGTGTCTCCTGCAAACCGTTCCCTTGGTGCTAGATGAACGAATGTCTCTCCACTTGCTCATTTCTGAGAGATAATTGTGTGTGAAAGCCGTCCTTCACCTAGCTTGTTGGGAACACAAAGTTTCTTTTCAGTAGCAAACTCCATTCCATACATATGTATGGGGAGGTAGAAGCTCCAAATCGGTTTTACAGTGAAAACTGCAGGAACTTCAAACCGGCACTAGGAAACAGACTGAGAAAGCAGAGAAAAAGTGTCTCCTGCAACCCGTTCCCTTGGTGCTAGATGAACGAACGTCTCTCCACTTGCTCATTTCTGAGAGATATGTGTGTATGAAAGCCGTCCTTCACCTAGCTTGTTGGGAACACAAAGTTTCTTTTCAGTTTCAAACTCCATTCCATACGTATACATGGGGAGGTACTGTATCAAACTCGGTTTTACAGTGAAAACTGCAGGAACTTCAAACCGGCACTAGGAAACAGACTTGGAAAGCAGAGAAAAAGTGTCTTCTGCAACCCGTTCTCTTGGTTCTAGATGAACGAACGTCTCTCCAATTGCTCAGTTCTGAGAGAAAAGTGTGTGTGAAAGCCGTCCTTCAAATAGCTTGTTGGGAACACAAAGTTCCTTTTCAGTTGCAAACTCCATTCCATACATATATAAGGGGAGGTACTAGCTCCAACTCGGTTTTACAGTGAAAACTGCAGGAACTTCAAACAGGCACTAGCAAACAGAATGAGAAAGCAGAGAAAAAGTGTCTCCTGCAACCCGTTCCCTTGGTGCTAGATGAACGAACGTCTCTCCAATTGCTCAGTTCCGAGAGATAAGTGTGTGTGAAAGCCGTCCTTCACATAGCTTGTTGGGAACACAAAGTTTCTTTTCAGTTGCAAACTCCATTCCATACATATATATGGGGAGGTACTAGCTCCAACTCGGTTTTACAGTGAAAACTGCATGAACTTCAAACCGGCACTAGGAAACAGACTGAGAAAGCAGAGAAAAAGTGTCTCCTGCAAACCGTTCCCTTGGTTCTAGATGAACGAACGTCTCTCCAATTGCTCAGTTCTGAGAGATAGGTGTGTGTGAAAGCCGTCCTTCACATACCTTGTTGGGAACACAAAGTTTCTTTTCAGTTGCAAACTCCATTCCATACATATATATGGGGAGGTAGAAGCTCCAACTCGGTTTTACAGTGAAAAAAGGCAGGAACTTCAAACCGGCACTAGGAAACAGACTTAGAAAGCAGAGAAAAAGTGTCACCTGCAACCCGTTCCCTTCGTGCTAGATGAACGAACCTCTCTCCACTTGCTCAGTTCTGAGAGATAAATGTGTGTGAAAGCCGTTCTTCACCTAGCTTGTTGGGAACACAAAGTTTCTTTTCAGTTGCAAACTCCATTCCATACATATATATGGGGAGGTACTAGCTCCAAATCGGTTTTACAGTGAAAACTGCAGGAATTTCAAACCGGCACTAGGAAACAGACTGAGAAAGCAGAGAAAAAGTGTCTCCTGCAACCCGTTCCCTTCGTGCTAGATGAACGAACGTCTCTCCACTTGCTCAGTTCTGAGAGATAAATGTGTGTGAAAGCCGTACTTCACCTAGCTTGTTGGGAACACAAAGTTTCTTTTCAGTTGCAAACTCCATTCCATACATATATATGGGGAGGTACTAGCTCCAAATCGGTTTTACAGTGAAAACTGCAGGAACTTCAAACCGGCACTAGGAAACAGACTGAGAAAGCAGAGAAAAAGTGTCTTCTCCAACCCGTTCACTTGGTGCTAGATGAACGAACGTCTCTCCACTTGCTCAGTTCTCAGAGATAAGTGTGTGTGAAAGCCCTCCTTCACCTAGCTTGTTGGGAACACAAAGTTTCTTTTCAGTTGCAAACTCCATTCCATACATATATATGGGGAGGTAGAAGCTCCAACTCGGTTTTAAAGTGAAAACTGCAGGAACTTCAAACCGGCACTAGGAAACAGACTGAGAAAGCAGAGAAAAAGTGTCTCCTGCATCCCGTTCCCTTGGTGCTAGATGAACGAACGTCTCTCCACTTGCTCAGTTCTGAAGATAGGTGTGTGTGAAAGCCGTCCTTCACCTAGCTTGTTGGGAACACAAAGTTTCTTTTCAGTTGCAAACTCCATTCCATACATATATATGGGGAGGTAGAAGCTCCAAATCGGTTTTACCGTGAAAACTGCAGGAACTTCAAACCGGCACTAGGAAACAGACTGAGAAAGCAGAGAAAAAGTGTCTCCTGCAACCCGTTCCCTTGGTGCTAGATGAACGAACGTCTCTCCACTTGCTCAGTTCAGAGAGATAAGTGTGTGTGAAAGCCGTCCTTCACCTAGCTTGTTGGGAACACAAAGTTTCTTTTCAGTTGCAAACTCCATTCCATACATATATATGGGGAGGTACTAGCTCCAACTCGGTTTTAAAGTGAAAACTGCAGGAACTTCAAACCGGCACTAGGAAACAGACTGAGAAGCAGAGAAAAAGTGTCTCCTGCAACCGGTTCCCTTGGTGCTAGAGGAACGAACGTCTCTCCACTTGCTAAGTTCTGAGAGATAATTTTGTGTGTGAAAGCCGTCCTTCACCTAGCTTGTTGGGAACACAAAGTTTCTTTTCAGTTGCAAACTCCATTCCATACATATATATGGGGAGGTAGAAGCTCCAACCCGGTTTTACAGTGAAAAATGCAGGAACTTCAAACCGGCACTAGGAAACAGACTGAGAAAGAAGAGAAAAAGTGTCTCCTGCAACCCGTTCCCTTGGTGCTAGATGAACGAACGTCTCTCCACTTGCTCATTTCTGAGAGATAAGTGTGTGTGAAAGCCGTCCTTCACCTAGCTTGTTGGGAACACAAAGTTTCTTTTCAGTTGCAAACTCCATTCCATACATATATATGGGGAGGTAGAAGCTCCAACTCGGTTTTACAGTGAAAACTGCAGGAACTTCAAACTGGCACTAGGAAACAGACTGAGAAAGCAGAGAAAAAGTGTCTCCTGCAAACCGGTCCCTTAGTGCTAGATGAACGAACGTCTCTCCACTTGCTAATTTCTGACAGATAAGTGTGTGTGAAAGCCGTTCTTCACCTAGCTTGTTGGGAACACAAAGTTTCTTTTCAGTTGCAAACTCCATTCCATACATATATATGGGGAGGTACTAGCTCCAAATCGGTTTTACAGTGAAAACTGCAGGAACTTCAATCCGGCACTAGGAAAGAGTCTGAGAAAGCAGAGAAAAAGTGTCTTCTCCAACCCGTTCACTTGGTGCTAGATGAACGAACGTCTCTCCACTTGCTCAGTTCTCAGAGATAAGTGTGTGTGAAAGCCGTCCTTCACCTAGCTTGTTGGGAACACAAAGTTTCTTTTCAGTTGCAAACTCCATTCCATACATATGTATGGGGAGGTAGAAGCTCCAACTCGGTTTTACAGTGAAAACTGCAGGAACTTCAACACGGCACTAGGAAACAGACTGAGAAAGCAGAGAAAAAGTGTCTCCAGCAACCCGTTCCCTTGGTGCTAGATGAACGAACGTCTCTCCAGTTGCTAAGTTCTGAAGATATGTGTGTGTGAAAGCCGTCCTTCACCTAGCTTGTTGGGAACACAAAGTTTCTTTTCAGTTGCAAACTCCATTCCATAATTATATATGGGGAGGTTGAAGCTCCAACTCGGTTTTACAGTGAAAACTGCAGGAACTTCAAACCGGCACTAGGAAACAGACTGAGAAAGCAGAGAAAAAGTGTCTCCTGCAAACCGTTCCCTTGGTGCTAGATGAACGAACGTCTCTCCACTTGCTCAGTTCTGAGAGATAAGTGTGTGTGAAAGCCGTCCTTCACCTAGATTGTTGGGAACACAAAGTTTCTTTTCAGTTGCAAACACCGATCCATACATATATATGGGGAGGTACTAGCTCCAACACGGTTTTACAGTGAAAACTGCAGGAACTTCAAACCGGCACTAGGAAACAGACTGAGAAGCAGAGAAAAAGTGTCTCCTGCAACCGGTTCCCTTGGTGCTAGAGGAACGAACGTCTCTCCACTTGCTAAGTTCTGAGAGATAATTGTGTGTGAAAGCCGTACTTCACCTAGCTTGTTGGGAACACAAAGTTTCTTTTCAGTTGCAAACTCCATTCCATACATATATATGGGGAGGTAGAAGCTCCAAATCGGTTTTACAGTGAAAACTGCAGGAACTTCAAACCGGCACTAGGAAACAGACTGAGAAAGAAGAGAAAAAGTGTCTCCTGCAACCCGTTCCCTTGGTGCTAGCTGAATGAACGTCTCTCCACTTGCTCATTTCTGAGAGATAAGTGTGTGTGAAAGCCGTACTTCACCTAGCTTGTTGGGAACACAAAGTTTCTTTTCAGTTGCAAACTCCATTCCATACATATATATGGGGAGGTAGAAGCTCCAACTCGGTTTTACAGTGAAAACTGCAGGAACTTCAAACCGGCTGTAGGAAACAGACTGAGAAAGGAGAGAAAAAGTGTCTCCTGCAACCCGTTCACTTGGTGCTAGATGAACGAACGTCTCTCCACTTGCTCAGTTCTGAGAGATAAGTGTGTGTGAAAGCCGTCCTTCACCTAGCTTGTTGGGAACACAAAGTTTCTTTTCAGTTGCAAACTCCATTCCATACATATATATGGGGAGGTAGAAGCTCCAACTCGGTTTTACAGTGAAAACTGCAGGAACTTCAAACCGGCAGTATGAAACAGACTGAGAAAGGAGAGAAAAAGTGTCTCCTGCAACCCGTTCACTTGGTGCTAGATGAACGAACGTCTCTCCACTTGCTCAGTTCTGAGAGATAAGTGTGTGTGAAAGCCGTCCTTCACCTAGCTTGTTGGGAACACAAAGTTTCTTTTCAGTTGCAAACTCCATTCCATACATATATATGGGGAGGTAGAAGCTCCAACTCGGTTTTACAGTGAAAACTGCAGGAACTTCAAACAGGCACTAGGAAACAGAATGAGAAAGCAGAGAAAAAGTGTCTCCTGCAACCCGTTCCCTTGGTGCTAGATGAAGGAACGTCTCTCCAATTGCTCAGTTCCGAAAGATAAGTGTGTGTGAATGCCGTCCTTCACCTAGCTTGTTGGGAACACAAAGTTTCTTTTCAGTTGCAAACTCCATTCCATACATATATATGGGGAGGTACTAGCTCCAACTCGGTTTTACAGTGAAAACTGCATGAACTTCAAACCGGCACTAGGAAACAGACTGAGAAAGCAGAGAAAAAGTGTCTCCTGCAAACCGTTCCTTTTGTTCTAGATGAACGAACGTCTCTCCACTTGCTCAGTTCTGAGAGATAGGTGTGTGTGAAAGCCGTCCTTCACCTAGCTTGTTGGGAACACAAAGTTTCTTTTCAGTTGCAAACTCCATTCCATACATATATATGGGGAGGTAGAAGCTCCAACTCGGTTTTACAGTGAAAAAAGGCAGGAACTTCAAACCGGCACTAGGATACAGACTGAGAAAGCAGAGAAAAAGTGTCTCCTGCAACCCGTTCCCTTCGTGCTAGATGAACGAACGTCTCTACACTTGCTCAGTTCTGAGAGATAAATGTGTGTGAAAGCCGTCCCTCACCTAGCTTGTTGGGAACAAAAAGTTTCTTTTCAGTTGCAAACTCCATTCCATACATATATATGGGGAGGTACTAGCTCCAAATCGGTTTTACAGTGAAAACTGCAGGAACTTCAAACCGGCACTAGGAAACAGACTGAGAAAGCAGAGAAAAAGTGTCTTCTGCAACCCGTTCACGTGGTGCTAGATGAACGAACGTCTCTCCACTTGCTCAGTTCTCAGAGATAAGTGTGTGTGAAAGCCGTCCTTCACCTAGCTTGTTGGGAACACAAAGTTTCTTTTCAGTTGCAAACTCCATTCCATACATATATATGGGGAGGTAGAAGCTCCAACTCGGTTTTAAAGTGAAAACTGCAGGAACTTCAAACCGGCACTAGGAAACAGACTGAGAAAGCAGAGAAAAAGTGTCTCCTGCAACCCGTTCCCTTGGTGCTAGATGAACGAACGTCTCTCCACTTGCTCAGTTCTGAAGATAAGTGTGTGTGAAAGCCGTCCTTCACCTAGCTTGTTGGGAACACAAAGTTTCTTTTCAGTTGCAAACTCCATTCCATACATATATATGGGGAGGTAGAAGCTCCAAATCGGTTTTACAGTGAAAACTGCAGGAACTTCAAACCGGCACTAGGAAACAGACTGAGAAAGCAGAGGAAAAGTGACTCCTGCAACCCGTTCCCTTGGTGCTAGATGAACGAACGTCTCTCCACTTGCTCAGTTCAGAGAGATAAGTGTGTGTGAAAGCCGTCCTTCACATAGCTTGTTGGGAACACAAAGTTTCTTTTCAGTTGCAAACTCCATTCCATACATATATATGGGGAGGTACTAGCTCCAACTCGGTTTTACAGTGAAAACTGCAGGAACTTCAAACCGGCACTAGGAAACAGACTGAGAAGCAGAGAAAAAGTGTCTCCTGCAACCGGTTCCCTTGGTGCTAGAGGAACGAACGTCTCTCCACTTGCTAAGTTCTGAGAGATAATTTTGTGTGTGAAAGCCGTCCTTCACCTAGCTTGTTGGGAACACAAAGTTTCTTTTCAGTTGCAAACTCCATTCCATACATATATATGGGGAGGTAGAAGCTCCAACCCGGTTTTACAGTGAAAAATGCAGGAACTTCAAACCGGCACTAGGAAAAAGACTGAGAAAGAAGAGAAAAAGTGTCTCCTGCAACCCGTTCCCTTGGTGCTAGATGAACGAACGTCTCTCCACTTGCTCATTTCTGAGAGATAAGTGTGTGTGAAAGCCGTCCTTCACCTAGCTTGTTGGGAACACAAAGTTTCTTTTCAGTAGCAAACTCCATTCCATACATATATATGGGGAGGTAGAAGCTCCAAATCGGTTTTACAGTGAAAACTGCAGGAACTTCAAACCGGCACTAGGAAACAGACTGAGAAAGCAGAGAAATAGTGTCTCCTGCAACCCGTTCCCTTGGTGCTAGATGAACGAACTTCTCTCCACTTGCTCATTTCTGAGAGATAAGTGTGTGTGAAAGCCGTCCTTCACCTAGCTTGTTGGGAACACAAAGTTTCTTTTCAGTTTCAAACTCCATTCCATACATATATATGGGGAGGTACTATATCAAACTCGGTTTTACAGTGAAAACTGCAGGAACTTCAAACCGGCACTAGGAAACAGACTGGGAAAGCAGAGAAAAAGTGTCTTCTGCAACCCGTTCTCTTGGTTTTAGATGAACGAACGTCTCTCCAATTGCTCAGTTCTGAGAGAAAAGTGTGTGTGAAAGCCGTCCTTCAAATATCTTGTTGGGAACACAAAGTTTCTTTTCAGTTGCAAACTCCATTCCATACATATATAAGGGGAGGTACTAGCTCCAACTCGGTTTTACAGTGAAAACTGCAGGAACTTCAAACAGGCACTAGGAAACAGAATGAGAAAGCAGAGAAAAAGTGTCTCCTGCAACCCGGTCCCTTGGTGCTAGATGAACGAACGTCTCTCCACTTGCTCAGTTCTGAGAGATAAGTGTGTGTGAAAGCCGTCCTTCTCCTAGCTTGTTGGGAACACAAAGTTTCTTTTAAGTTGCAAATTCCATTCCATACATATATATGGGGAGGTACTAGCTCCAACTCGGTTTTACCTTGAAAACTGCAGGAACTTCAAACCGGCACTAGGAAACAGACTGAGAAAGCAGAGAAAAAGTGTCTCCTGCAATCCGTTCCCTTGGTGCTAGATGAACGAACGTCTCGCCACTTGCTCAGTTCCGAGAAATTAGTGTGTGTGAAAGCCGCACTTCACCTAGCTTGTTGGGAACACAAAGTTTCTTTTCAGTTGCAAACTCCATTCCATACATATATATGGGGAGGTACTAGCTCCAACTCGGTTTTACAGTGAAAACTGCAGGAACATCAAACCGGCACTAGGAAACAGGCTGAGAAAGCAGAGGAAAAGTGTCTCCTGCAACCCGTTCCTTTGGTGCTAGATGAACGAACGTCTCTCCACTTGCTCAGTTCTGAGAGATATGTGTGTGTGAAAGCCGTCCTTCACCTAGCTTGTTGGGAACACAAAGTTTCTTTTCAGTTGCAAACTCCATTTCATACATAAATATGGGGAGGTACTAGCTCCAACTCGGTTTTACAGTGAAAACTGCAGGAACTTCAAACCAGCAGTAGGAAACAGAATGAGAAAGCAGAGAAAAAGTGTCTCCTGCAATCGTTCCCTTGGTGCTAGATGAACGAACGTCTCTCCACTTGCTCAGTTCCGAGAGATAAGTGTGTGTGAAGCTGTCCTTCACCTAGCTTGTTGGGAACACAAAGTTTCTTTTCAGTTGCAAACTCCATTCCATACATATATATGGGGAGTTACTAGCTCCAACTCAGTTTTACAGTGAAAACTGCAGGAACTTCAAACCGGCACTTTGAAACAGACTGAGTAGCAGAGAAAAAGTGTCTCCTGCAACCGGTTCCCTTGGTGCTAGATGAATGAACGTCTCTCCACTTGCTAATTTCTGAGAGAAAATTGTGTGTGAAAGCCGTCCTTCACCTAGCTTGTTGGGAACACAAAGTTTCTTTTAAGCTTCAAACTCCAATCCATACATATATATGGGGAGGTACTAGCTCCAACTCGGTTTGACAGTGAAAACTGCAGGAACTTCAAACCGGCACTAGGAAACAGACTGAGAAAGCAGAGAAAAAGTGTCTCCTGCAACCCGTTCCCTTGGTGCTAGATGAACGAACGTCTCGCCACTTGCTAAGTTCCGAGAAATTAGTGTGTGTGAAAGCCGTCCTTCACCTAGCTTGTTGGGAACACAAAGTTTCTTTTCAGTTGCAAACTCCATTCCATACATATATATGGGGAGGTACTAGCTCCAACTCGGTTTGACAGTGAAAACTGCAGGAACTTCAAACCGGCACTAGGAAACAGACTGAGAAAGCAGAGAAAAAGTGTCTCCTGCAACCCGTTCCCTTGGTGCTAGATGAACGAACGTCTCGTCACTTGCTTAGTTCCGAGAAATTAGTGTGTGTGAATGCCGTCCTTCACCTAGCTTGTTGGGAACACAAAGTTTCTTTTCAGTTGCAAACCCCATTCCATACATATATATGGGGAGGTACTAGCTCCAACTCGCTTTTACAGAGAAAACTGCAGGAACATCAAACCGGCACTAGGAAACAGACTGAGATAGCAGAGAAAAAGTGTCCCCTGCAACCCGTTCGATTGGTGCTAGATGAACGAACGTCTCTCCCCTTGCTCAGTTCTGAGATATAAGTGTGTGTGAAAGCCGTCCTTCACCTAGATTGTTGGGAACACAAAGTTTCTTTTCAGTTGCAAACACCGATCCATACATATATATGGTGAGGTACAAGCTCCAACTCGGTTTTACAGTGAAAACTGCAGGAACTTCAAACCGGCACTAGGAAACAGACTGAGAAGCAGAGAAAAAGTGTCTCCTGCAACCGGTTCCCTTGGTGCTAGAGGAACGAACGTCTCTCCACTTGCTAAGTTCTGAGAGATAATTTTGTGTGTGAATGCCGTCATTCACCTAGCTTGTTGGGAACACAAAGTTTCTTTTCAGTTGCAAACTCCATTCCATACATATATATGGGGAGGTAGAAGCTCCAACCCGGTTTTACAGTGAAAACTGCAGGAACTTCAAACCGGCACTAGGAAACAGACTGAGAAAGCAGAGAAAAAGTGTATCCTGCAACCCGTTCCCTTGGTGCTAGATGAACGAAAGTCTCTCCACTTCCTCAGTTCTGAGAGATAAGTGTGTGTGAAAGCCGTCCTTCACCTAGCTTGTTGGGAACACAAAGTTTCTTTTCAGTTGCAAACTCCATTCCATACATATATATGGGGAGGTAGAAGCTCCAACTCGGTTTTACAGTGAAAACTGCAGGAACTTCAAACCGGCAGTAGGAAACAGACTGAGAAAGCAGAGAAATAGTGTCTCCTGCAACCCGTTCCCTTGGTGCTAGATGAACGAACGTCTCTCCACTTGCTCAGTTCAGAGAGATAAGTGTGTGTGAAAGCCGTCCTTCACCTAGCTTGTTGGGAACACAAAGTTTCTTTTCAGTTGCAAACTCCATTCCATACATATATATGGGGAGGTACTAGCTCCAACTCGGTTTTACAGTGAAAACTGCAGGAACTTCAAACCGGCACTAGGAAACAGACTGAGAAGCAGAGAAAAGTGTCTCCTGCAACCGGTTCCCTTGTTGCTAGAGGAACGAACGTCTCTCCACTTGCTAAGTTCTGAGAGATATTTTTGTGTGTGAAAGCCGCCCTTCACCTAGCTTGTTGGGAACACAAAGTTTCTTTTCAGTTGCAAACTCCATTCCATACATATATATGGGGAGGTAGATGCTCCAACCCGGTTTTACAGTGAAAAATGCAGGAACTTCAAACCGGCACTAGGAAAGAGACTGAGAAAGAAGAGAAAAAGTGTCTCCTGCAACCCGTTCCCTTGGTGCTAGATGAACGAACGTCTCTCCACTTGCTCAGTTCTGATAGATATGTGTGTGTGAAAGCCGTACTTCACCTAGCTTGTTGGGAACACAAAGTTTCTTTTCAGTTGCAAACTCCATTCCATACGTATATATGGGGAGGTACTAGCTCCAACTCGGTTTTACAGTGAAAACTGCAGGAACTTCAAACCGGCACTAGGAAAAAGACTGAGAAAGCAGAGAAATAGTGTCTCCTGCAACCCGTTCCCTTGGTGCTAGATGAAAGAACTTCTCTCCACTTGCTCAGTTCTGAGAGATAAGTGTGTGTGAAAGCCGTCCTTCACCTAGCTTGTTGGGAACACAAAGTTTCTTTTCAGTTTCAAACTCCATTCCATACATATATATGGGGAGGTACTATATGAAACTCGGTTTTACAGTGAAAACTGCAGGAACTTCAAACCGGCACTAGGAAACACACTGGGAAAGCAGAGAAAAAGTGTCTTCTGCAACCCGTTCTCTTGGTTCTAGATGAACGAACGTCTCTCCAATTGCTCAGTTCTGAGAGAAAAGTGTGTGTGAAAGCCGTCCTTAAAATAGCTTGTTGGGAACACAAAGTTTCTTTTCAGTTGCAAACTCCATTCCATACATATATAAGGGTAGGTACTAGCTCCAACTCGGTTTTAAAGTGAAAACTGCAGGAAATTCAAACAGGCACTAGGAAACAGAATGAGAAAGCAGAGAAATAGTGTCTCCTGCAACCCGTTCCCTTGGTGCTAGATGAACAAACGTCTCTCCAATTGCTCAGTTCCGAGAGATAAGTGTGTGTGAAAGCCGTCCTTCACCTAGCTTGTTGGGAACACAAATATTCTTTTCAGTTGCAAACTCCATTCCATACATATATGTGGGGAGGTACTAGCTCCAACTCAGCTTTACAGTGAAAACTGCAGGAACTTCAACCCGGCAATAGTAAACAGACTGAGAAAACAGAGAAAAAGTGTCTCCAGCAACCCGTTCCCTTGGTGCTAGATAAACGAACGTCTCTCCACTTGCTCAGTTCTGAGAGATAAGTGTGTGTGAAAGCCGTTCTTCACCTAGATTGTTCGGAACACAAAGTTTCTTTTCAGTTGCAAACTCCGATCCATACATATATACGGGGAGGTACTAGCTCCAACTCGGTTTTACCGTGAAAACTGCAGGAACTTCAAACCAGCACTAGGAAACAGACTGAGAAAGCAGAGAAAAAGTGTCTCCTGCAAACCGTTCCCTTGGTGCTAGATGAACGAACGTCTCTCCACTTGCTCAGTTCTGAGAGATAAGTGTGTGTGAAAGCCGTCCTTCACCTAGCTTGTTGGGAACACAAAGTTGCTTTTCAGTTGCAAACTCCATTCCATACATATATATGGGGAGGTACTAGCTCCAACTCGGTTTTACAGAGAAAACTGCAGGAACTTCAAACCGGCAGTAGGAAACAGACTGAGAAAGCAGAGAAAAAGTGTCTCCTGCAACCCGTTCCCTTGGTGCTAGATGAACGAACGTCTCTCCACTTGCCCAGTTCTGAGAGATAAGTGTGTGTGAAAGCCGTCCTTCACCTAGCTTGTTGGGAACACAAAGTTTCTTTTCAGTTGCATACTCCATTCCATACATTTATATGGGGAGGTACTAGCTCCAACTCGGTTTGACAGTGAAAAATGCAGGAACTTCAAACCGGCACTTTGAAACAGACTGAGAAGCAGAGAAAAAGTGTCTCCTGCAACCGGTTCCCTTGGTGCTAGATGAATGAACGTCTCTCCACTTGCTAATTTCTGAGAGATAATTAAATGTGAAAGCCGTCCTTCACAAAGCTTGTTGGGAACACAAAGTTTCTTTTCAGTTGCAAACTCCATTCCATACATATATATGGGGAGGTACTAGCTCCAACTCGGTTTGACAGTGAAAACTGCAGGAACTTCAAACCGGCACTAGGAAACAGACTGAGAAAGCAGAGAAAAGTGTCTCCTGCAACCCGTTCCCTTGGTGCTAGATGAACGGAAGTCTCGCCACTTGCTTAGTTCCGAGAAATTAGTGTGTGTGAAAGCCGTCCTTCACCTAGCTTGTTGGGAACACAAAGTTTCTTTTCAGTTGCAAACCCCATTCCATATATATATATGGGGAGGTACTAGCTCCAACTCGGTTTTACAGAGTAAACTGCAGGAACATCAAACCGGCACGAGGAAACAGACTGAGAAAGCAGAGAAAAAGTGTCTCCTGCAACCCGTTCGATTGGTGCTAGATGAACGAACGTCTCTCCCCTTGCTCAGTTCTGAGATAAAAGTGTGTGTGAAAGCCGTCCTTCACCTAGATTGTTGGGAACACAAAGTTTCTTTTCAGTTGCAAACTACATTCCATACATATATATGGGGAGGTAGAAGCTCCAACCCGGTTTTACAGTGAAAACTGCAGGAATTTCAAATCGGCACTAGGAAACAGACTGAGAAAGCAGAGAAAAAGTGTCTCCTGCAACCCGTTCCCTTGGTGCTAGATGAACGAAAGTCTCTCCACTTGCTCAGTTCTGAGAGATAAGTGTGTGTGAAAGCCGTCCTTCACCTAGCTTGTTTTGAACACAAAGTTTCTTTTCAGTTGCAAACTCCATTCCATACATATATATGGGGAGGTAGAAGCTCCAAATCGGTTTTAAAGTGAAAAATGCAGGAACTTCAAACCGGCACTAGGAAACAGACTGAGAAAGCAGAGTAAAAGTGTCTCCTGCAACCCGTTCAATTGGTGCTAGATGAACGAACGTCTCTCCACTTGCTCAGTTCAGAGAGATAAGTGTGTGTGAAAGCCGTCCTTCACCTAGCTTGTTGGGAACACAAAGTTTCTTTTCAGTTGCAAACTCCATTCCATACATATATATGGGGAGGTACTAGCTCCAACTCGGTTTTACAGTGAAAACTGCAGGAACTTCAAACCGGCACTAGGAAACAGACTGAGAAGCAGAGAAAAAGTGTCTCCTGCAACCGGTTCCCTTGGTGCTAGAGGAACGAACGTCTCTCCACTTGCTAAGTTCTGAGAGATAATTTTGTGTGTGAAAGCCGTCCTTCAACTAGCTTGTTGGGAACACAAAGTTTCTTTTCAGTTGCAAACTCCATTCCATACATATATATGGGGAGGTAGAAGCTCCAACACGGTTTACAGTGAAAAATGCAGGAACTTCAAACCGGCACTAGGAAACAGACTGAGAAAGAAGAGAAAAAGTGTCTCCTGAAACCGGTTCCCTTGGTGCTAGATGAACGAACGTCTCTCCACTTGCTCAGTTCTGAGAGATAAGTGTGTGTGAAAGCCGTCCTTCACCTAGCTTGTTGGGAACACAAAGTTTCTTTTCAGTTTCAAACTCCATTCCATACATATATATGGGGAGGTACTATATCAAACTCGGTTTTACAGTGAAAACTGCAGGAACTTCAAACCGGCACTAGGAAACAGACTGGGAAAGCAGAGAAAAAGTGTCTTCTGCAACCCGTTCTCTTGGTTCTAGATGAACGAACGTCTCTCCAATTGCTCAGTTCTGAGAGAAAAGTGTGTGTGAAAGCCGTCCTTCAAATAGCTTGTTGGAAACACAAAGTTTCTTTTCAGTTGCAAAATCCATTCCATACATATATAAGGGGAGGTACTAGCTCCAACTCGGTTTTACAGTGAAAACTGCAGGAACTTCAAACAGGCAGTAGGAAACAGAATGAGAAAGCAGAGAAATAGTGTCTCCTGCAACCCGTTCCCTTGGTGCTAGATGAACAAACGTCTCTCCAATTGCTCAGTTCCGAGAGATAAGTGTGTGTGAAAGCCTTCCTTCACCTAGCTTGTTTGGAAAACAAATATTCTTTTCAGTTGCAAACTCCATTCCATACATATATGTGGGGAGGTACTAGCTCCAACTCAGTTTTACAGTGAAAACTGCAGGAACTTCAAACCGGCAATAGGAAACAGACTGAGAAAGCAGAGAAAAAGTGTCTCCAGCAACCCGTTCCCTTGGTGCTAGATAAACGAACGTCTCTCCACTTGCTCAGTTCTGAGAGATAAGTGTGTGTGAAAGCCGTTCTTCACCGAGATTGTTGGGAAAACAAAGTTTCTTTTCAGTTGCAAACTCCGATCCATACATATATATGGGGAGGTACTAGCTCCAACGCGGTTTTACCGTGAAAACTGCAGGAACTTCAAACCGGCACTAGGAAACAGACTGAGAAGCAGAGAAAAAGTCTCTCCTGCAACCGGTTCCCTTGGTGCTAAATGAATGAACGTCTCTCCACTTGCTAATTTCTGAGAGATAATTGTGTGTGAAAGCCGACCTTCACCTAGCTTGTTGGGAACACAAAGTTTCTTTTAAGTTGCAAACTCCATTCCATACATATATATGGGGAGGTACTAGCTCCAACTCGGTTTGACAGTGAAAACTGCAGGAACTTCAAACCGGCACTAGGAAACAGACTGAGAAAGAAGAGAAAAAGTGTCTCCTGCAACCCTTTCCCTTGGTGCTAGATGAACGAACGTCTCGCCACTTGCTAAGTTCCGAGAATTTAGTGTGTGTGAAAGCCGTCCTTCACTTGGCTTGTTGGGAACACAAAGTTTCTTTTCAGTTGCAAACTCCATTCCATACATATATATGGGGAGGTACTAGCTCCAACTCTCTTTTACAGAGAAAACTGCAGGAACATCAAACCGGCACTAGGAAACAGACTGAGAAAGCAGAGAAAATGTGTCTCCTGCAACCGGTTCGATTGGTGCTAGATGAACGAACGTCTCTCCACTTGCTCAGTTCTGAGAGATAATTGTGTGTGAAAGCCGTCCTTCACCTATCTTGTTGGGAACACAAAGTTTCTTTTCAGTTGCAAACTCCATTCCATACATATATATGGGGAGGTAGAATCTCCAACTCGGTTTTACAGTGAAAACTGCAGGAACTTCAAACCGGCACTAAGATACAGACTGAGAAAGCAGAGAAAAAGTGTCTCCTGCAACCCGTTCCCTTGGTGCTAGATGAACGAACTTCTCTCCACTTGCTCAGTTCTGAGAGATAGGTGTGTGTGAAAGCCGTCCTTCACCTAGCTTGTTGGGAACACAAAGTTTCTTTTCAGTTGCAAACTCCATTCCATACATATATATGGGGAGGTACTAGCTCCAACTCGGTTTTACAGTGAAAACTGCAGGAACTTCAAACCGGCACTAGGAAACAGACTGAGAAAGCAGAGAAAAAGTGTCTCCTGCAACCCGTTCCCTTGGTGCTAGATGAACGAACGTCTCTCCACTTGCTCAGTTCTGAGAGAAAAGTGTGTGTGAAAGCCGTTCTTCAACTAGCTTGTTGGGAACACAAAGTTTCTTTTCAGTTGCAAACTCCATTCCATACATATATATGGGGAGTTACTAGCTCCAACTCGGTTTTACAGTGAAAACTGCAGGAACTTCAAACCAGCACTAGGAAACAGACTGAGAAAGCAGAGAAAAAGTGTCTCCTGCATACCGTTCCCTTGGTGCTAGATGAACGAACGTCTCTCCACTTGCTCAGTTCCGAGAGATAAGTGTGTGTGAAAGCTGTCCTTCACCTAGCTTGTTGGGAACACAAAGTTTCTTTTCAGTTGCAATCTCCATTCCATACATATATATGGGGAGTTACTAGCTCCAACTCGGTTTTACAGTGAAAACTGCAGGAACTTCAAACCAGCACTAGGAAACAGAATGAGAAAGCAGAGAAAAAGTGTCTCCTGCAACCCGTTCCCTTGGTGCTAGATGAACGAACGTCTCTCCACTTGCTCAGTTCCGAGAGATAAGTGTGTGTGAAAGCTGTCCTTCACCTAGCTTGTTGGGAACACAAAGTTTCTTTTCAGTTGCAATCTCCATTCCATACATATATATGGGGAGGTACTAGCTCCAACTCGGTTTTACAGTGAAAACTGCAGGAACTTCAAACCGGCACTAGGAAACAGACTGAGAAAGCAGAGAAAAAGTGTCTCCTGCAACCCGTTCCCTTGGTGCTAGATGAACGAACGTCTCTCCACTTGCTCAGTTCTGAGAGATAAGTGTGTGTGAAAGCCGTCCTTCACCTAGCTTGTTGGGAACACAAAGTTTCTTTTCAGTTTCAAACTCCATTCCATACATATATATGGGGAGGTACTATATCAAACTCGGTTTTACAGTGAAAACTGCAGGAAATTCAAACCGGCACTAGGAAACAGACTGGGAAAGCAGAGAAAAAGTGTCTTCTGCAACCCGTTCTCTTGGTTCTAGATGAACGAACGTCTCTCCAATTGCTCAGTTCTGAGAGAAAAGTGTGTGTGAAAGCCGTCCTTCAAATAGCTTGTTGGGAACACATAGTTTCTTTTCAGTTGCAAAATCCATTCCATACATATATAAGGGGAGGTACTAGCTCCAACTCGGATTTACAGTGAAAACTGCAGGAACTTCAAACAGGCAGTAGGAAACAGAATGAGAAAGCAGAGAAATAGTGTCTCCTGCAACCCGTTCCCTTGGTGCTAGATGAACAAACGTCTCTCCAATTGCTCAGTTCTGAGAGATAAGTGTGTGTGAAAGCCTTCCTTCACCTAGCTTGTTTGGAAAACAAATATTCTTTTCAGTTGCAAACTCCATTCCATACATATATGTGGGGAGGTACTAGCTCCAACTCAGTTTTACAGTGAAAACTGCAGGAACTTCAAACCGGCAATAGGAAACAGACTGAGAAAGCAGAGAAAAAGTGTCTCCAGCAACCCGTTCCCTTGGTGCTAGATAAACGAACGTCTCTCCACTTGCTCAGTTCTGAGAGATAAGTGTGTGTGAAAGCCGTTCTTCACCTAGATTGTTGGGAAAACAAAGTTTCTTTTCAGTTGCAAACTCCGATCCATACATATATATGGGGAGGTACTAGCTCCAACGCGGTTTTACCGTGAAAACTGCAGGAACTTCAAACCGGCACTAGGAAACAGACTGAGAAGCAGAGAAAAAGTGTCTCCTGCAACCGGTTCCCTTGGTGCTAAATGAATGAACGTCTCTCCACTTGCTAATTTCTGAGAGATAATTGTGTGTGAAAGCCGTCCTTCACCTAGCTTGTTGGGAACACAAAGTTTCTTTTAAGTTGCAAACTCCATTCCATACATATATATGGGGAGGTACTAGCTCCAACTCGGTTTGACAGTGAAAACTGCAGGAACTTCAAACCGGCACTAGGAAACAGACTGAGAAAGAAGAGAAAAAGTGTCTCCTGCAACCCTTTCCCTTGGTGCTAGATGAACGAACGTCTCGCCACTTGCTAAGTTCCGAGAATTTAGTGTGTGTGAAAGCCGTCCTTCACTTGGCTTGTTGGGAACACAAAGTTTCTTTTCAGTTGCAAACTCCATTCCATACATATATATGGGGAGGTACTAGCTCCAACTCTCTTTTACAGAGAAAACTGCAGGAACATCAAACCGGCACTAGGAAACAGACTGAGAAAGCAGAGAAAAAGTGTCTCCTGCAACCCGTTCGATTGGTGCTAGATGAACGAACGTCTCTCCACTTGCTCAGTTCTGAGAGATAATTGTGTGTGAAAGCCGTCCTTCACCTATCTTGTTGGGAACACAAAGTTTCTTTTCAGTTGCAAACTCCATTCCATACATATATATGGGGAGGTAGAATCTCCAACTCGGTTTTACAGTGAAAACTGCAGGAACTTCAAACCGGCACTAAGATACAGACTGAGAAAGCAGAGAAAAAGTGTCTCCTGCAACCCGTTCCCTTGGTGCTAGATGAACGAACTTCTCTCCACTTGCTCAGTTCTGAGAGATAGGTGTGTGTGAAAGCCGTCCTTCACCTAGCTTGTTGGGAACACAAAGTTTCTTTTCAGTTGCAAACTCCATTCCATACATATATATGGGGAGGTACTAGCTCCAACTCGGTTTTACAGTGAAAACTGCAGGAACTTCAAACCGGCACTAGGAAACAGGCTGAGAAAGCAGAGAAAAAGTGTCTCCTGCAACCCGTTCCC
This sequence comes from Camelus bactrianus, assembly GCF_048773025.1. Taxonomy (NCBI): domain Eukaryota; kingdom Metazoa; phylum Chordata; class Mammalia; order Artiodactyla; family Camelidae; genus Camelus; species Camelus bactrianus. The sequence continues at coordinate 133,861,611 of NC_133539.1, read as the reverse complement.
TTGGTGCTAGATGAACGAACGTCTCTCCACTTGCTCAGTTCTGAGAGAAAAGTGTGTGTGAAAGCCGTTCTTCAACTAGCTTGTTGGGAACACAAAGTTTCTTTTCAGTTGCAAACTCCATTCCATACATATATATGGGGAGTTACTAGCTCCAACTCGGTTTTACAGTGAAAACTGCAGGAACTTCAAACCAGCACTAGGAAACAGACTGAGAAAGCAGAGAAAAAGTGTCTCCTGCATACCGTTCCCTTGGTGCTAGATGAACGAACGTCTCTCCACTTGCTCAGTTCCGAGAGATAAGTGTGTGTGAAAGCTGTCCTTCACCTAGCTTGTTGGGAACACAAAGTTTCTTTTCAGTTGCAATCTCCATTCCATACATATATATGGGGAGTTACTAGCTCCAACTCGGTTTTACAGTGAAAACTGCAGGAACTTCAAACCAGCACTAGGAAACAGAATGAGAAAGCAGAGAAAAAGTGTCTCCTGCAACCCGTTCCCTTGGTGCTAGATGAACGAACGTCTCTCCACTTGCTCAGTTCCGAGAGATAAGTGTGTGTGAAAGCTGTCTTTCACCTAGCTTGTTGGGAACACAAAGTTTCTTTTCAGTTGCAATCTCCATTCCATACATATATATGGGGAGGTACTAGCTCCAACTCGGTTTTACAGTGAAAACTGCAGGAACTTCAAACCGGCACTAGGAAGCAGACTGAGAAAGCAGAGAAAAAGTGTCTCCTGCAACCCGTTCCCTTGGTGCTAGATGAACGAACGTCTCTCCACTTGCTCAGTTCTGAGAGAAAAGTGTGTGTGAAAGCCGTACTTCACCTAGCTTGTTGGGAACACAAAGTTTCTTTTCAGTTTCAAACTCCATTCCATACATATATATGGGGAGGTACTATATCAAACTCGGTTTTACAGTGAAAACTGCAGTAACTTCAAACCGGCACTAGGAAACAGACTGAGAAAACAGAGAAAAAGTGTCTCCAGCAACCCGTTCCCTTGGTGCTAGATGAACGAACTTCTCTCCACTTGCTCAGTTCTGAGAGATAAGTGTGTGTGAAAGCCGTCCTTCACCTAGCTTGTTGGGAACACAAAGTTTCTTTTTAGTTGCAAACTCCATTCCATACATATATATGGGGAGGTACTAGCTCCAACTCTGTTTTACAGTGAAAACTGCAGGAACTTCAAACCGGCACTAGGAAACAGACTGAGAAAGCAGAGAAAAAGTGTCTCCTGCAACCCGTTCCTTTGGTGCTAGATGAACGAACGTCTCTCCAATTGCTCAGTTCTGAGAGAGAAGTGTGTGTGAAAGCCGTCCTTCACCTAGCTTGTTGGGAACACAAAGTTTCTTTTCAGTTGCAAACTCCATTCCATACATATATATGGGGAGGTAGAAGCTCCAACTCGGTTTTACAGTGAAAACTGCAGGAACTTCAAACCGGCACTAGGAAACAGACTGAGAAAGCAGAGAAATAGTGTCTCCTGCAACCCGTTCCCTTGGTGCTAGATGAACGAACGTCTCTCCACTTGCTCAGTTCTGAGAGATATGTGTGTGTGAAAGCCGTCCTTCACCTAGCTTGTTGGGAACACAAAGTTTCTTTTCAGTTGCAAACTCCATTCCATACATATATATGGGGAGGTACTAGCTCCAACTCGGTTTTACAGTGAAAACTGCAGGAACTTCAAACCGGCACTAGGAAACAGACTGAGAAAGCAGAGAAAAAGTGTCTCCTGCAACCCGTTCCCTTGGTGCTAGATGAACGAACGTCTCTCCACTTGCTCAGTTCTGAGAGAAAATTGTGTGTGAAACCCGTTCTTCAACTAGCTTGTTGGGAACACAAAGTTTCTTTTAAGTTGCCAGCTCCATTCCATACATATATATGGGGAGGTACTAGCTCCAACTCGGTTTGACAGTGAAAACTGCAGGAACTTCAAACCGACACTAGGAAACAGACTGAGAAAGCAGAGAAAAAGTGTCTCCTGCAAACCCTTCCCTTGGTGCTAGATGAACGAACGTCTCGCCACTTGCTCAGTTCCGAGAAATTAGTGTGTGTGAAAGCCGTCCTTCACCTAGCTTGTTGGGAACACAAAGTTTCTTTTCAGTTGCAAACTCCATTCCATACATATATATGGGGAGGTACTAGCTCCAACTCGGTTTGACAGTGAAAACTGCAGGAACTTCAAAACGGCACTAGGAAACAGACTGAGAAAGCAGAGAAAAAGTGTCTCCTGCAACCCGTTCCCTTGATTCTAGATGAACGAAAGTCTCTCCACTTGCTCAGTTCTGAGAGATATGTGTGTGTGAAAGCCGTCCTTCACCTAGCTTGTTGGGAACACAAAGTTTCTGTTCAGTTGCAAACTCCATTCCATACATATATATGGGGAGGTACTAGCTCCAACTCGGTTTTACAGTGAAAACTGCAGGAACTTCAAACCGGCACTAGGAAACAGACTGAGAAAGAAGAGAAAAAGTGTCTCCTGCAACCCGTTCCCTTGGTGCTAGATGAACGAACGTCTCTCCACTTGCTCAGTTCTGAGAGAAAAGTGTGTGTGAAAGCCGTTCTTCAACTAGCTTGTTGGGAACACAAAGTTTCTTTTCAGTTGCAAACTCCATTCCATATATATATATGGGGAGTTACTAGCTCCAACTCGGTTTTACAGTGAAAACTGCAGGAACTTCAAACCAGCACTAGGAAACAGAATGAGAAAGCAGAGAAAAAGTGTCTCCTGCAACCCGTTCCCTTGGTGCTAGATGAACGAACGTCTCTCCACTTGCTCAGTTCCGAGAGATAAGTGTGTGTGAAAGCTATCTTTCACCTAGCTTGTTGGGAACACAAAGTTTCTTTTCAGTTGCAAACTCCATTCCATACAAATATATGGGGAGGTACTAGCTCCAACTCAGTTTTACAATGAAAACTGCAGGAACATCAAACCGGCACTTTGAAGCAGACTGAGAAGCAGAGAAAAAGTTTCTCCTGCAACCGGTTCCCTTGGTGCTAGATGAATGAACGTCTCTCCACTTGCTAATTTCTGAGAGATATTTGTGTGTGAAAGCCGTCCTTCACCTAGCTTGTTGGGAACACAAAGTTTCTTTTCAGTTGCAAACTCCATTCCATACATATATATGGGGAGTTACTAGCTCCAACTCGGTTTTACAGTGAAAACTGCAGTAACTTCAAACCTGCACTAGGAAACAGACTGAGAAGGCAGAGAAAAAGTGTCTCCTGCAACCCGTTCCCTTGGTGCTAGATGAACGAACGTCTCTCCACTTGCTCAGTTCCGAGAGATAAGTGTGTGTGAAAGCCGTCCTTCACCAAGCTTGTTGGGAACACAAAGTTTCTTTTCAGTTGCAAACTCCATTCCATACATATATATGGGGAGGTACTAGCTCCAACTCAGTTTTACAGTGAAAACTGCAGGAACTTCAAACCGGCACTAGGAAACAGACTGAGAAAGCAGAGAAAAAGTGTCTCCAGCAACCCGTTCCATTGGTGCTAGATAAACGAACGTCTCTCCACTTGCTCAGTTCTGAGAGATAAGTGTGTGTGAAAGCCGTCCTTCACCTAGCTTGTTGGGAACACAAAGTTTCTTTTAAGTTGCCAGCTCCATTCCATACATATATATGGGGAGGTACTAGCTCCAACTCGGTTTGACAGTGAAAACTGCAGGAACTTCAAACCGGCACTAGGAAACAGACTGAGAAAGGAGAGAAAAAGTGTGTCCTGCAACCGGTTCCCTTGGTGCTAGATGAACGAACGTCTCGCCACTTGCTCAGTTCCGAGAAATTAGTGTGTGTGAAAGCCGTCCTTCACCTAGCTTGTTGGGAACACAAAGTTTCTTTTCAGTTGCAAACTCCATTCCATACATATATATGGGGAGGTACTAGCTCCAACTCGGTTTGACAGTGAAAACTGCAGGAACTTCAAACCGGCACTAGGAAACAGAATGAGAAAGCAGAGAAAAAGTGTCTCCTGCAACCCGTTCTCTTGATTCTAGATGAACGAACGTCTCGCCACTTGCTTAGTTCCGAGAAATAAGTGTGTGTGAAAGCCGTCCTTCACCTAGCTTGTTGGGAACACAAAGTTTCTTTTCAGTTGCAAACTCCATTCCATACATATATATGGGGAGGTAGAAGCTCCAACTCGGTTTTACAGTGAAAACTGCAGGAACTTCAAACCGGCACTAGGAAACAGACTGAGAAAGAAGAGAATAAGTGTCTCCTGCAACCCGTTCCCTTGGTGCTAGATGAACGAACGTCTCTCCACTTGCTCAGTTCTGAGAGATATGTGTGTGTGAAAGCCGTCCTTCACCTAGCTTGTTGGGAACACAAAGTTTCTTTTCAGTTGCAAACTCCATTCCATACATATATATGGGGAGTTACTAGCTCCAACTCGGTTTGACAGTGAAAACTGCAGGAACTTCAAACCGGCACTAGGAAACAGACTGAGAAAGCAGAGAAAAAGTGTCTCCTGCAACCCGTTCCCTTGATGCTAGATGAACGAACGTCTCGCCACTTGCTTAGTTCCGAGAAATAAGTGTGTGTGAAAGCCGTCCTTCACCTAGCTTGTTGGGAACACAAAGTTTCTTTTCAGTTGCAAACTCCATTCCATACATATATATGGGGAGGTAGAAGCTCCAACTCGGTTTTACAGTGAAAACTGCAGGAACTTCTAACCGGCACTAGGAAACAGACTGAGAAAGAAGAGAATAAGTGTCTCCTGCAACCCGTTCCCTTGGTGCTAGATGAACGAAAGTCTCTCCACTTGCTCAGTTCTGAGAGATATGTGTGTGTGAAAGCCGTCCTTCACCTAGCTTGTTGGGAACACAAAGTTTCTGTTCAGTTGCAAACTCCATTCCATACATATATATGGGGAGGTACTAGCTCCAACTCGGTTTTACAGTGAAAACTGCAGGAACTTCAAACCGGCACTAGGAAACAGACTGAGAAAGCAGAGAAAAAGTGTCTCCTGCAACCCGTTCCCTTGGTGCTAGATGAACGAACGTCTCTCCACTTGCTCAGTTCTGAGAGAAAAGTGTGTGTGAAAGCCATTCTTCAACTAGCTTGTTGGGAACACAAAGTTTCTTTTCAGCAGTTGCAAACTCCATTCCATATATATATATGGGGAGTTACTAGCTCCAACTCGGTTTTACAGTGAAAACTGCAGGAACTTCAAACCAGCACTAGGAAACAGAATGAGAAAGCAGAGAAAAAGTGTCTCCTGCCACCCGTTCCCTTGGTGCTAGATGAACGAACGTCTCTCCACTTGCTCAGTTCCGAGAGATAAGTGTGTGTGAAAGCTATCCTTCACCTAGCTTGTTGGGAACACAAAGTTTCTTTTCAGTTGCAAACTCCATTCCATACAAATATATGGGGAGGTACTAGCTCCAACTCAGTTTTACAATGAAAACTGCAGGAACTTCAAACCGGCACTTTGAAGCAGACTGAGAAGCAGAGAAAAAGTGTCTCCTGCCACCGGTTCCCTTGGTGCTAGATGAATGAACGTCTCTCCACTTGCTAATTTCTGAGAGATATTTGTGTGTGAAAGCCTTCCTTCACCTAGCTTGTTGGGAACACAAAGTTTCTTTTCAGTTTCAAACTCCATTCCATACATATATATGGGGAGTTACTAGCTCCAAATCGGTTTGACAGTGAAAACTGCAGGAACTTCAAACCGGCACTAGGAAACAGACTGAGAAAGCAGAGAAAAAGTGTCTCCTGCAACCCGTTCCCTTGGTGCTAGATGAACGAACGTCTCTCCACTTGCTCAGTTCTGAGAGAAAAATGTGTGTGAAATCCGTCCTTCACCTAGCTTGTTGGGAACACAAAGTTTCTTTTCAGTTGCAAACTCCATTCCATACATATATATGGGGAGTTACTAGCTCCAACTCGGTTTTACAGTGAAAACTGCAGTAACTTCAAACCTGCACTAGGAAACAGACTGAGAAAGCAGAGAAAAAGTGTCTCCTGCAACCCGTTCCCTTGGTGCTAGATGAACGAACGTCTCTCCACTTGCTCAGTTCCGAGAGATAAGTGTGTGTGAAAGCCGTCCTTCACCAAGCTTGTTGGGAACACAAAGTTTCTTTTCAGTTGCAAACTCCATTCCATACATATATATGGGGAGGTACAAGCTCCAACTCAGTTTTACAGTGAAAACTGCAGGAACTTCAAACCGGCACTAGGAAACAGACTGAGAAAGCAGAGAAAAAGTGTCTCCAGCAACCCGTTCCATTGGTGCTAGATAAACGAACGTCTCTCCACTTGCTCAGTTCTGAGAGATAAGTGTGTGTGAAAGCCGTCCTTCACCTAGCTTGTTGGGAACACAAAGTTTCTTTTAAGTTGCCAGCTCCATTCCATACATATATATGGGGAGGTACTAGCTCCAACTCGGTTTGACAGTGAAAACTGCAGGAACTTCAAACCGGCACTAGGAAACAGACTGAGAAAGCAGAGAAAAAGTGTTTCCTGCAACCCGTTCCCTTGGTGCTAGATGAACGAACGTCTCGCCACTTGCTCAGTTCCGAGAAATTAGTGTGTGTGAAAGCCGTCCTTCACCTAGCTTGTTGGGAACACAAAGTTTCTTTTCAGTTGCAAACTCCATTCCATACATATATATGGGGAGGTACTAGCTCCAACTCGGTTTGACAGTGAAAACTGCAGGAAATTCAAACCGGCACTAGGAAACAGACTGAGAAAGCAGAGAAAAAGTGTCTCCTGCAACCCGTTCCCTTGATTCTAGATGAACGAACGTCTCGCCACTTGCTTAGTTCCGAGAAATAAGTGTGTGTGAAAGCCGTCCTTCACCTAGCTTGTTGGGAACACAAAGTTTCTGTTCAGTTGCAAACTCCATTCCATACATATATATGGGGAGGTACTAGCTCCAACTCGGTTTTACAGTGAAAACTGCAGGAACTTCAAACCGGCACTAGGAAACAGACTGAGAAAGCAGAGAAAAAGTGTCTCCTGCAACCCGTTCCCTTGGTGCTAGATGAACGAACGTCTCTCCACTTGCTCATTTCTGAGAGAAAAGTGTGTGTGAAAGCCGTTCTTCAACTAGCTTGTTGGGAACACAAAGTTTCTTTTCAGTTGCAAACTCCATTCCATATATATATATGGGGAGTTACTAGCTCCAACTCGTTTTACAGTGAAAACTGCAGGAACTTCAAACCAGCACTAGGAAACAGAATGAGAAAGCAGAGAAAAAGTGTCTCCTGCAACCCGTTCCCTTGGTGCTAGATGAACGAACGTCTCTCCACTTGCTCAGTTCCGAGAGATAAGTGTGTGTGAAAGCTGTCCTTCACCTAGCTTGTTGGGAACACAAAGTTTCTTTTCAGTTGCAAACTCCATTCCATACAAATATATGGGGAGGTACTAGCTCCAACTCAGTTTTACAATGAAAACTGCAGGAACTTCAAACCGGCACTTTGAAGCAGACTGAGAAGCAGAGAAAAAGTGTCTCCTGCAACCGGTTCCCTTGGTGCTAGATGAATGAACGTCTCTCCACTTGCTAATTTCTGAGAGATATTTGTGTGTGAAAGCCGTCCTTCACCTAGCTTGTTGAGAACACAAAGTTTCTTTTCAGTTTCAAAATCCATTCCATACATATATATGGGGAGGTACTAGCTCCAAATCGGTTTGACAGTGAAAACTGCAGGAACTTCAAACCGGCACTAGGAAACAGACTGAGAAAGCAGAGAAAAAGTGTCTCCTGCAACCCGTTCCCTTGGTGCTAGATGAACGAACGTCTCTCCACTTGCTCAGTTCTGAGAGAAAAGTGTGTGTGAAATCCGTCCTTCTCCTAGCTTGTTGGGAACACAAAGTTTCTTTTCAGTTGCAAAATCCATTCCATACATATATATGGGGAGTTACTAGCTCCAACTCGGTTTTACAGTGAAAACTGCAGTAACTTCAAACCTGCACTAGGAAACAGACTGAGAAAGCAGAGAAAAAGTGGCTCCTGCAACCCGTTCCCTTGGTGCTAGATGAACGAACGTCTCTCCACTTGCTCAGTTCCGAGAGATAAGTGTGTGTGAAAGCCGTCCTTCACCAAGCTTGTTGGGAACACAAAGTTTCTTTTCAGTTGCAAACTCCATTCCATACATATATATGGGGAGGTACTAGCTCCAACTCAGTTTTACAGTGAAAACTGCAGGAACTTCATACCGGCACTAGGAAACAGACTGAGAAAGCAGAGAAAAAGTGGCTCCAGCAACCCGTTCCATTGGTGCTAGATAAACGAACGTCTCTCCACTTGCTCAGTTCTGAGAGATAAGTGTGTGTGAAAGCCGTCCTTCACCTAGATTGTTGGGAACACAAAGTTTCTTTTCAGTTGCAAACTCCATTCCATACATATATATGGGGAGGTACTAGCTCCAACTCGGTTTACAGTGAAAACTGCAGGAACTTCAAACCGGCACTAGGAAACAGAATGAGAAAGCAGAGAAAAAGTGTCTCCTGCAACCCGTTTCCTTGGTGCTAGATGAACGAACGTCTCTCCACTTGCTCAGTTCTGAGAGAAAAGTGTGTGTGAAAGCCGTCCTTCACCTAGCTTGTTGGGAACACAAAGTTTCTTTTCAGTTGCAAACTCCATTCCATACATATATATGGGGAGTTACTAGCTCCAAATCGGTTTTACAGTGAAAACTGCAGTAACTTCAAACCGGCACTAGGAAACAGAATGAGAAAGCAGAGAAAAAGTGTCTCCTGCAACCCGTTCCCTTGGTGCTAGATGAACGAACGTCTCTCCACTTGCTCAGTTCCGAGAGATAAGTGTGTGTGAAAGCCGTCCTTCACCAAGTTGTTGGGAACACAAAGTTTCTTTTCAGTTGCAAACTCCATTCCATACATATATATGGGGAGGTACTAGCTCCAACTCAGTTTTACAGTGAAAACTGCAGGAACTCCAAACCGGCAATAGGAAACAGACTGAGAAAGCAGAGAAAAAGTGTCTCCAGCAACCCGTTCCATTGGTGCTAGATAAACGAACGTCTCTCCACTTGCTCAGTTCTGAGAGATAAGTGTGTGTGAAAGCCGTCCTTCACCTAGCTTGTTGGGAACACAAAGTTTCTTTTCAGTTGCAAACTCCATTCCATACATATATATGGGGAGGTACTAGCTCCAACTCGGTTTTACAGTGAAAACTGCAGGAACTTCAAACCGGCACTAGGAAACAGACTGAGAAAGCAGAGAAAAAGTGTCTCCTGCAACCCGTTCCCTTGGTGCTAGATGAAAGAAAGTCTCTCCACTTGCTCAGTTCTGAGAGAGAAGTGTGTGTGAAAGCCTTCCTTCACCTAGCTTGTTGGGAACACATAGTTTCTTTTCAGTTGCAAACTCCATTCCATACATATATAAGGGGAGGTAGAAGCTCCAACTCGGTTTTACAGTGAAAACTCAAGGAACTTCAAACCGGCACTAGGAAACAGACTGAGAAAGAAGAGAATAAGTGTCTCCTGCAACCCGTTCCCTTGGTGCTAGATGAACGAACGTCTCTCCACTTGCTCAGTTCTGAGAGAGAATTGTGTGTGAAAGCCGTCCTTCACCTAGCTTGTTGGGAGCACAAAGTTTCTTTTCAGTTGCAAAGTCCATTCCATACATATATATGGGGAGGTAGAAGCTCCAACTCTGTTTTACAGTGAAAACTGCAGGAACTTCAAACCGGCACTAGGAAACAGACTGAGAAAGCAGAGAAAATGTGTCTCCTGCAACCCGTTCCCTTGGTGCTAGATGAACGTACGTCTCTCCACTTGCTCAGTTCTGAGAGATAAGTGTGTGTGAAAGCCGTCCTTCACCTAGCTTGTTGGGAACACAAAGTTTCTTTTCAGTTTCAAACTCCATTCCATACATATATATGGGGAGGTACTATATCAAACTCGGTTTTACAGTGAAAAATGCAGGAACTTCAAACCGGCACTAGGAAACAGATTGGGAAAGCAGAGAAAAAGTGTCTTCTGCAACCCGTTCTCTTGGTTCTAGATGAACGAACGTCTCTCCAATTGCTCAGTTCTGAGAGAAAAGTGTGTGTGAAAGCCGTCCTTCAAATAGCTTGTTGGGAACACTAAGTTTCTTTTCAGTTGCAAACTCCATTCTATACATATATAAGGGGAGGTACTAGCTCCAACTCGGTTTTACAGTGAAAACTGCAGGAACTTCAAACAGGCACTAGGAAACAGAATGAGAAAGCAGAGAAAATGTGTCTCCTGCAACCCGTTCACTTTGTGCTAGATGAACGAACGTCTCTCCAATTACTCAGTTCCGAGAAATAAGTGTGTGTGTAAGCCGTTCTTCACCTAGCTTTTTGGGAACACAAAGTTTCTTTTCAATTTCAAACTCCATTCCATACATATATATGGGGTGGTACTAGCTCCAACTCAGTTTTACAGTGAAAACTGCAGGAACTTCAAACCGGCAATAGGAAACAGACTGAGAAAGCAGAGAAAAAGTGTCTCCAGCAACCCGTTCCCTTGGTGCTAGATAAACGAACGTCTCTCCACTTGCTCAGTTCTGAGAGATAAGTGTGTGTGAAAGCCGTCCTTCACCTAGCTTGTTGGGAACACAAAGTTTCTTTTCAGTTGCAAACTCCATTCCATACATATATATGCGGAGGTACTAGCTCCAACTCGGTTTTACAGTGAAAACTGCAGGAACTTCAAACCGGCACTAGGAAACAGACTGAGAAAGCAGAGAAAAAGTGTCTCCTGCAACGCGTTCCCTTGGTGCTAGATGAAAGAACGTCTCTCCACTTGCTCAGTTCTGAGAGATAATTGTGTGTGAAAGCCGTCCTTCACATAGCTTGTTGGGAACACAAAGTTTCTTTTCAGTTGCAAACTCCATTCCATACTTATATATGGGGAGGTACTAGCTCCAACTCGGTTTGACAGTGAAAACTGCAGGAACTTCAAAACGGCACTCGGAAACAGACTGAGAAAGCAGAGAAAAAGTGTCTCCTGCAAACCGTTCCCTTGATGCTAGATGAACGAACGTCTCTCCACTTGCTCAGTTCTGAGAGATAAGTGTGTGTGAAAGCCGTTCTTCACCTAGATTGTTGGAAACACAGTTTCTTTTCAGTTGCAAACTCCGATCCATAAATATATATGGGGAGGTACTAGCTCCAACACGGTTTTACCATGAAAACTGCAGGAACTTCAAACCGGCACTAGGAAACAGACTGAGAAAGCAGAGAAAAAGTGTCTCCTGCAACCCGGTCCCTTGGTGCTAGATGAACGAACGTCTCTCCACTTGCTCAGTTCTAAGAGATAAGTGTGTGTGAAAGCCGTCCTTCACCTAGCTTGTTGGGAACACAAAGTTTCTTTTCAGTTGCAAACTCCATTCCATACATATATATGGGGAGGTACTAGCTCCAACTCGGTTTTACAGTGAAAAATGCAGGAACTTCAAACCGGCACTAGGAAACAGACTGAGAAAGCAGAGAAAAAGTGTCTCCTGCAATCCGTTCCCTTGGTGCTAGATGAACGAACGTCTCTCCACTTGCTCAGTTCTGAGAGATAAGTGTGTGTGAAAGCCGACCTTCACCTAGCTTGTTGGGAACACAAAGTTTCTTTTCAGTTGCAAACTCCATTCCATACTTATATGTGGGGAGGTATTAGCTCCAACTCGGTTTTACAGTGAAAACTGCAGGAACTTCAAACCGGCACTTTGAAACAGACTGAGAAGCAGAGAAAAAGTGTCTCCTGCAACCGGTTCCCTTAGTGCTATATGAATGAACGTCTCTCCACTTGCTAATTTCTGAGAGATAATTGTGTGTGAAAGCCGTCCTTCACCTAGCTTGTTGGGAACACAAAGGTTCTTTTAAGTTGCAAACTCCATTCCATACATATATAAGGGGAGGTACTAGCTCCAAATCGGTTTTACAGTGAAAACTGCAGGAACTTCAAACAGGCACTAGGAAACAGAATGAGAAAGCAGAGAAAATGTGTCACCTGCAACCGGTTCCCTTGGTGCTAGATGAACGAACGTCTCTCCAATTGCTCAGTTCCGAGACATAAGTGTGTGTGTAAGCCGTTCTTCACCTAGCTTGTTGGGAACACAAAGTTTCTTTTCAGTTGCAAACTCCATTCCATACATATATATGGGGAGGTACTAGCTCCAACTCAGTTTTACAGTGAAAACTGCAGGAACTTCAAACCGGCATTAGGAAACAGACTGAGAAAGCAGAGAAAAAGTGTCTCCAGCCACCCGTTCCCTTGGTGCTAGATAAACGAACGTCTCTCCACTTGCTCAGTTCTGAGAGATAAGTGTGTGTGAAAGCCGTCCTTCACCTTGCTTGTTGGGAACACAAAGTTTCTTTTCAGTTGCAAACTCCATTCCATACATATATATGGGGAGGTACTAGCTCCAACTCGGTTTTACAGTGAAAACTGCAGGAACTTCAAACCGGCACTAGGAAACAGACTGAGAAAGCAGAGAAAAAGTGTCTCCTGCAACCCGTTCCCTTGGTGCTAGATGAAAGAACGTCTCTCCACTTGCTCAGTTCTGAGAGATAATTGTGTGTGAAAGCCGTCCTTCACCTAGCTTGTTGGGAACACAAAGTTTCTTTTCAGTTGCAAACTCCATTCCATACTTATATATGGGGAGGTACTAGCTCCAACACGGTTTGACAGTGAAAACTGCAGGAACTTCAAACCGGCACTCGGAAACAGACTGAAAAAGCAGAGAAAAAGTGTCTCCTGCAAACCGTTCCCTTGGTGCTAGATGAACGAACGTCTCTCCACTTGCTCAGTTCTGAGAGATAAGTGTGTGTGAAAGCCGTTCTTCACCTAGATTGTTGGGAACACAAAGTTTCTTTTCAGTTGCAAACTCCGATCCATACATATATATTGGGAGGTACTAGCTCCAACACGGTTTTACCATGAAAACTGCAGGAACTTCATACCGGCACTAGGAAACAGACTGAGAAAGCAGAGAAAAGTGTCTCCTGCAACCCGGTCCCTTGGTGCTAGATGAACGAACGTCTCTCCACTTGCTCAGTTCTGAGAGATAAGTGTGTGTGAAAGCCGTCCTTCACCTAGCTTGTTGGGAACACAAAGTTCCTTTTCAGTTGCAAACTCCATTCCATACATATATATGGGGAGGTACTAGCTCCAACTCGGTTTTACAGTGAAAACTGCAGGAACTTCAAACCGGCACTAGGAAACAGACTGAGAAAGCAGAGAAAAAGTGTCTCCTGCAACCCGTTCCCTTGGTGCTAGATGAACGAACGTCTCTCCACTTGCTCAGTTCTGAGAGAAAAGTGTGTGTGAAAGCCGTCCTTCACCTAGCTTGTTGGGAACACAAAGTTTCTTTTCAGTTGCAAACTCCATTCCATACATATATATGGGGAGTTACTAGCTCCAACTCGGTTTTACAGTGAAAACTGCAGGAACTTCAAACCGGCACTAGGAAACAGAATGAGAAAGCAGAGAAAAAGTGTCTCCTGCAACCCGTTCCGTTGGTGCTAGATGAACGAACGTCTCTCCACTTGCTCAGTTCCGAGAGATAAGTGTGTGTGAAAGCCGTCCTTCACCAAGTTGTTGGGAACACAAAGTTTCTTTTCAGTTGCAAACTCCATTCCATACATATATATGGGGAGGTACTAGCTCCAACTCAGTTTTACAGTGAAAACTGCAGGAACTTCAAACCGGCAATAGGAAACAGACTGAGAAAGCAGAGAAAAAGTGTCGCCAGCAACCCGTTCAATTGGTGCTAGATAAACGAACGTCTCTCCACTTGCTCAGTTCTGAGAGATAAGTGTGTGTGAAAGCCGTCCTTCACCTAGCTTGTTGGGAACACAAAGTTTCTTTTCAGTTGCAAACTCCATTCCATACATATATATGGGGAGGTACTAGCTCCAACTCGGTTTTACAGTGAAAACTGCAGGAACTTCAAACCGGCACTAGGAAACAGACTGAGAAAGCAGAGAAAAAGTGTTTCCTGCAACCCGTTCCCTTGGTGCTAGATGAAAGAAAGTCTCTCCACTTGCTCAGTTCTGAGAGAGAAGTGTGTGTGAAAGCTGTCCTTCACCTAGCTTGTTGGGAACACAAAGTTTCTTTTCAGTTGCAAACTCCATTCCATACATATATAAGGGGAGGTAGAAGCTCCAACTCGGTTTTACAGTGAAAACTGCAGGAACTTCAACCCGGCACTAGGAAACAGACTGAGAAAGAAGAGAAAAAGTGTCTCCTGCAACCCGTTCCCTTGGTGATAGATGAACGAACGTCTCTCCACTTGCTCAGTTCGGAGAGAGAATTGTGTGTGAAAGCCGTCCTTCACCTAGCTTGTTGGGAACACAAAGTTTCTTTTCAGTTGCAAACTCCATTCCATTCATATATATGGGGAGGTAGAAGCTCCAACTCGGTTTTACAGTGAAAACTCCAGGAACTTCAAACCGGCACTAGGAAACAGACTGAGAATGAAGAGAATAAGTGTCTCCTGCAACCCGTTCCCTTGGTGCTAGATGAACGAACGTCTCTCCACTTGCTCAGTTCTGAGAGAGAATTGTGTGTGAAAGCCGTCCTTCACCTAGCTTGTTGGGAACACAAAGTTTCTTTTCAGTTGCAAACTCCATTCCATACATATATATGGGGAGGTAGAAGCTCCAACTCTGTTTTACAGTGAAAACTGCAGGAACTTCAAACCGGCACTAGGAAACAGACTGAGAAAGCAGAGAAAATGTGTCTCCTGCAACCCGTTCCCTTGGTGCTAGATGAACGTACGTCTCTCCACTTGCTCAGTTCTGAGAGATAAGTGTGTGTGAAAGCCGTCCTTCACCTAGCTTGTTGGGAACACAAAGTTTCTTTTCAGTTTCAAACTCCGTTCCATACATATATATGGGGAGGTACTATATCAAACTCGGTTTTACAGAGAAAACTGCAGGAACTTCAAACCGGCACTAGGAAACAGACTGGGAAAGCAGAGAAAAAGTGTCTTCTGCAACCCGTTCTCTTGGTTCTAGATGAACGAACGTCTCTCCAATTGCTCAGTTCTGAGAGAAAAGTGTGTGTGAAAGCCGTCCTTCAAATAGCTTGTTGGGAACACTAAGTTTCTTTTCAGTTGCAAACTCCATTCCATACATATATAAGGGGAGGTACTAGCTCCAACTCGGTTTTACAGTGAAAACTGCAGGAACTTCAAACAGGCACTAGGAAACAGAATGAGAAAGCAGAGAAAATGTGTCTCCTGCAACCCGTTCCCTTGGTGCTAGATGAACGAACGTCTCTCCAATTACTCAGTTCCGAGAGATAAGTGTGTGTGTAAGCCGTTCTTCACCTAGCTTGTTGGGAACACAAAGTTTCTTTTCAATTGCAAACTCCATTCCATACATATATATGGGGAGGTACTAGCTCCAACTCAGTTTTACAGTGAAAACTGCAGGAACTTCAAACCGGCAATAGGAAACAGACTGAGAAAGCAGAGAAAAAGTGTCTCCAGCAAACCGTTCCCTTGGTGCTAGATAAACGAACGTCTCTCCACTTGCTCAGTTCTGAGAGATAAGTGTGTGTGAAAGCCGTCCTTCACCTAGCTTGTTGGGAACACAAAGTTTCTTTTCAGTTGCAAACTCCATTCCATACATATATATGGGGAGGTACTAGCTCCAACTCGGTTTTACAGTGAAAACTGCAGGAACTTTAAACCGGCACTAGGAAACAGACTGAGAAAGCAGAGAAAAAGTGTCTCCTGCAACCCGTTCCCTTGGTGCTAGATGAAAGAACGTCTCTCCACTTGCTCAGTTCTGAGAGATAATTGTGTGTGAAAGCCGTCCTTCACCTAGCTTGTTGGGAACACAAAGTTTCTTTTCAGTTGCAAACTCCATTCCATACTTATATATGATGAGGTACTAGCTCCAACTCGGTTTGACAGTGAAAACTGCAGGAACTTCAAAACGGCACTCGGAAACAGACTGAGAAAGCAGAGAAAAAGTGTCTCCTGCAAACCGTTCCCTTGGTGCTAGAGAACGAACGTCTCTCCACTTGCTCAGTTCTGAGAGATAAGTGTGTGTGAAAGCCGTTCTTCACCTAGATTGTTGGGAACACAAAGTTTCTTTTCAGTTGCAAACTCCGATCCATACATATATATGGGGAGGTACTAGCTCCAACACGGTTTTACCATGAAAACTGCAGGAACTTCAAACCGGCACTAGGAAACAGACTGAGAAAGCAGAGAAAAAGTGTCTCCTGCAACCCGGTCCCTTGGTGCTAGATGAACGAACGTCTCTCCACTTGCTCAGTTCTGAGAGATAAGTGTGTGTGAAAGCCGTCCTTCACCTAGCTTGTTGGGAACACAAAGTTTCTTTTCAGTTGCAAACTCCATTCCATACATATATATGGGGAGGTACTAGCTCCAACTCGGTTTTACAGTGAAAACTGCAGGAACTTCAAACCGGCACTAGGAAACAGACTGAGAAAGCAGAGAAAAAGTGTCTCCTGCAATCCGTTCCCTTGGTGCTAGATGAACGAACGTCTCTCCACTTGCTCAGTTCTGAGAGATAAGTGTGTGTGAAAGCCGTCCTTCACCTAGCTTGTTGGGAACACAAAGTTTCTTTTCAGTTGCAAACTCCATTCCATACTTATATGTGGGGAGGTACTAGCTCCAACTCGGTTTGACAGTGAAAACTGCAGGAACTTCAAACCGGCACTTTGAAACAGACTGAGAAGCAGAGAAAAAGTGTCTCCTGCAACCGGTTCCCTTAGTGCTATATGAATGAACGTCTCTCCACTTGCTAATTTCTGAGAGATAATTGTGTGTGAAAGCCGTCCTTCACCTAGCTTGTTGGGAACACAAAGTTTCTTTTAAGTTGCAAACTCCATTCCATACATATATAAGGGGAGGTACTAGCTCCAAATCTGTTTTACAGTGAAAACTGCAGGAACTTCAAACCGGCACTAGGAAACAGAATGAGAAAGCAGAGAAAATGTGTCTCCTGCAACCCGTTCCCTTGGTGCTAGATGAACGAACGTCCCTCCAATTGCTCATTTCCGAGAGATAAGTGTGTGTGTAAGCCGTTCTTCACCTAGCTTGTTGGGAACCCAAAGTTTCTTTTCAGTTGCAAACTCCATTCCATACATATATATGGGGAGGTACTAGCTCCAACTCGGTTTGACAGTGAAAACTGCAGGAACTTCAAACCGGCACTAGGAAACAGACTGAGAAAGCAGAGAAAAAGTGTCTCCAGCCACCCGTTCCCTTGGTGCTAGATGAACGAACGTCTCTCCACTTGCTCAGTTCTGAGAGATAGGTGTGTGTGAAAGCCGTTCTTCACCTTGCTTGTTGGGAACACAAAGTTTCTTTTCAGTTGCAAACTCCATTCCATACATATATATGGGGAGGTACTAGCTCCAACTCGGTTTTACAGTGAAAACTGCAGGAACTTCAAACCAGCACTAGGAAACAGACTGAGAAAGCAGAGAAAAAGTGTCTCCTGCAACCCGTTCCCTTGGTGCTAGATGAACGAACGTCTCTCCACTTGCTCAGTTCTGAGAGATAATTGTGTGTGAAAGCCGTCCTTCACCTAGCTTGTTGGGAACACAAAGTTTCTTTTCAGTTGCAAACTCCATTCCATACTTATATATGGGGAGGTACTAGCTCCAACTCGGTTTGACAGTGAAAACTGCAGGAACTTCAAACCGGCACTCGGAAACAGACTGAGAAAGCAGAGAAAAAGTGTCTCCTGCAAACCGTTCCCTTGGTGCTAGATGAACGAACGTCTCTCCACTTGCTCTGTTCTGAGAGATAAGTGTGTGTGAAAGCCGTTCTTCACCTAGATTGTTGGGAACACAAAGTTTCTTTTCAGTTGCAAACCCCGATCCATACATATATATGGGGAGGTACTAGCTCCAACACGGTTTTACCATGAAAACTGCAGGAACTTCAAACCGGCACTAGGAAACAGACTGAGAAAGCAGAGAAAAAGTGTCTCCTGCAACCCGTTCCCTTGGTGCTAGATGAACGAACGTCTCTCCACTTGCTCAGTTCTGAGAGAAAAGTGTGTGTGAAAGCCGTTCTTCAACTAGCTTGTTGGGAACACAAAGTTTCTTTTCAGTAGCAAACTCAATTCCATATATATATATGGGGAGTTACTAGCTCCAACTCGGTTTTACAGTGAAAACTGCAGGAACTTCAAACCAGCACTAGGAAACAGAATGAGAAAGCAGAGAAAAAGTGTCTCCTGCAACCCGTTCCCTTGGTGCTAGATGAACGAACGTCTCTCCACTTGCTCAGTTCCGAGAGATAAGTGTGTGTGAAAGCTATCTTTCACCTAGCTTGTTGGGAACACAAAGTTTCTTTTCAGTTGCAAACTCCATTCCATACAAATATATGGGGAGGTACTAGCTCCAACTCAGTTTTACAATGAAAACTGCAGGAACTTCAAACCGGCACTTTGAAGCAGACTGAGAAGCAGAGAAAAAGTGTCTCCTGCAACCGGTTCCCTTGGTGCTAGATGAATGAACGTCTCTCCACTTGCTAATTTCTGAGAGATATTTGTGTGTGAAAGCCGTCCTTCACCTAGCTTGTTGGGAACACAAAGTTTCTTTTCAGTTGCAAACTCCATTCCATACATATATATGGGGAGGTACTAGCTCCAACTCAGTTTTACAGTGAAAACTGCAGGAACTTCAAACCGGCACTAGGAAACAGACTGAGAAAGCAGGGAAAAAGTGTCTCCAGCAACCCGTTCCATTGGTGCTAGATAAACGAACGTCTCTCCACTTGCTCAGTTCTGAGAGATAAGTGTGTGTGAAAGCCGTCCTTCACCTTGCTTGTTGGGAACACAAAGTTTCTTTTAAGTTGCCAGCTCCATTCCATACATATATATGGGGAGGTACTAGCTCCAACTCGGTTTGACAGTGAAAACTGCAGGAACTTCAAACCGGCACTAGGAAACAGACTGAGAAAGCAGAGAAAAAGTGTCTCCTGCAACCCGTTCCCTTGGTGCTAGATGAACGAAAGTCTCGCCACTTGCTCAGTTCCGAGAAATCAGTGTGTGTGAAAGCCGTCCTTCACCTAGCTTGTTGGGAACACAAAGTTTCTTTTCAGTTGCAAACTCCATTCCATACAAATATATGGGGAGGTACTAGCTCCAACTCGGTTTGACAGTGAAAACTGCAGGAACTTCAAACCGGCACTAGGAAACAGAATGAGAAAGCAGAGAAAAAGTGTCTCCTGCAACCCGTTCCCTTGATTCTAGATGAACGAACGTCTCGCCACTTGCTTAGTTCCGAGAAATAAGTGTGTGTGAAAGCCGTCCTTCACCTAGCTTGTTGGGAACACAAAGTTTCTTTTCAGTTGCAAACTCCATTCCATACATATATATGGGGAGGTAGAAGCTCCAACTCGGTTTTACAGTGAAAACTGCAGGAACTTCAAACCGGCACTAGGAAACAGACTGAGAAAGAAGAGAATAAGTGTCTCCTGCAACACGTTCCCTTGGTGCTAGATGAACGAACGTCTCTCCACTTGCTCAGTTCTGAGAGATATGTGTGTGTGAAAGCCGTCCTTCACCTAGCTTGTTGGGAACACAAAGTTTCTTTTCAGTTGCAAACTCCATTCCATACATATATATGGGGAGGTACTAGCTCCAACTCGGTTTGACAGTGAAAACTGCAGGAACTTCAAACCGGCACTAGGAAACAGACTGAGAAAGCAGAGAAAAAGTGTCTCCTGCAACCCGTTCCCTTGATGCTAGATGAACGAACGTCTCGCCACTTGCTTAGTTCCGAGAAATAAGTGTGTGTGAAAGCCGTCCTTCAACTAGCTTGTTGGGAACACAAAGTTTCTTTTCAGTTGCAAACTCCATTCCATACATATATATGGGGAGGTAGAAGCTCCAACTCGGTTTTACAGTGAAAACTGCAGGAACTTCAAACCGGCACTAGGAAACAGACTGAGAAAGAAGAGAATAAGTGTCTCCTGCAACCCGTTCCCTTGGTGCTAGATGAACGAAAGTCTCTCCACTTGCTCAGTTCTGAGAGATATGTGTGTGTGAAAGCCGTCCTTCACCTAGCTTGTTGGGAACACAAAGTTTCTGTTCAGTTGCAAACTCCATTCCATACATATATATGGGGAGGTACTAGCTCCAACTCGGTTTTACAGTGAAAACTGCAGGAACTTCAAACCGGCACTAGGAAACAGACTGAGAAAGCAGAGAAAAAGTGTCTCCTGCAACCCGTTCCCTTGGTGCTAGATGAACGAACGTCTCTCCACTTGCTCAGTTCCGAGAGATAAGTGTGTGTGAAAGCTATCCTTCACCTAGCTTGTTGGGAACACAAAGTTTCTTTTCAGTTGCAAACTCCATTCCATACAAATATATGGGGAGGTACTAGCTCCAACTCAGTTTTACAATGAAAACTGCAGGAACTTCAAACCGGCACTTTGAAGCAGACTGAGAAGCAGAGAAAAAGTGTCTCCTGCCACCGGTTCCCTTGGTGCTAGATGAATGAACGTCTCTCCACTTGCTAATTTCTGAGAGATATTTGTGTGTGAAAGCCGTCCTTCACCTAGCTTGTTGGGAACACAAAGTTTCTTTTCAGTTTCAAACTCCATTCCATACATATATATGGGGAGTTACTAGCTCCAAATCGGTTTGACAGTGAAAACTGCAGGAACTTCAAACCGGCACTAGGAAACAGACTGAGAAAGCAGAGAAAAAGTGTCTCCTGCAACCCGTTCCCTTGGTGCTAGATGAACGAACGTCTCTCCACTTGCTCAGTTCTGAGAGAAAAGTGTGTGTGAAATACGTCCTTCACCTAGCTTGTTGGGAACACAAAGTTTCTTTTCAGTTGCAAACTCCATTCCATACATATATATGGGGAGTTACTAGCTCCAACTCGGTTTTACAGTGAAAACTGCAGTAACTTCAAACCTGCACTAGGAAACAGACTGAGAAAGCAGAGAAAAAGTGTCTCCTGCAACCCGTTCCCTTGGTGCTAGATGAACGAACGTCTCTCCACTTGCTCAGTTCCGAGAGATAAGTGTGTGTGAAAGCCGTCCTTCACCAAGCTTGTTGGGAACACAAAGTTTCTTTTCAGTTGCAAACTCCATTCCATACATATATATGGGGAGGTACAAGCTCCAACTCAGTTTTACAGTGAAAACTGCAGGAACTTCAAACCGGCACTAGGAAACAGACTGAGAAAGCAGAGAAAAAGTGTCTCCAGCAAAACGTTCCATTGGTGCTAGATAAACGAACGTCTCTCCACTTGCTCAGTTCTGAGAGATAAGTGTGTGTGAAAGCCGTCCTTCACCTAGCTTGTTGGGAACACAAAGTTTCTTTTAAGTTGCCAGCTCCATTCCATACATATATATGGGGAGGTACTAGCTCCAACTCGGTTTGACAGTGAAAACTGCAGGAACTTCAAACCGGCACTAGGAAACAGACTGAGAAAGCAGAGAAAAAGTGTCTCCTGCAACCCGTTCCCTTGGTGCTAGATGAACGAACGTCTCGCCACTTGCTCAGTTCCGAGAAATTAGTGTGTGTGAAAGCCGTCCTTCACCTAGCTTGTTGGGAACACAAAGTTTCTTTTCAGTTGCAAACTCCATTCCATATATATATATGGGGAGTTACTAGCTCCAACTCGGTTTTACAGTGAAAACTGCAGGAACTTCAAACCAGCACTAGGAAACAGAATGAGAAAGCAGAGAAAATGTGTCTCCTGCAACCCGTTCCCTTGGTGCTAGATGAACGAACGTCTCTCCACTTGCTCAGTTCCGAGAGATAAGTGTGTGTGAAAGCTGTCCTTCACCTAGCTTGTTGGGAACACAAAGTTTCTTTTCAGTTGCAAACTCCATTCCATACAAATATATGGGGAGGTACTAGCTCCAACTCAGTTTTACAATGAAAACTGCAGGAACTTCAAACCGGCACTTTGAAGCAGACTGAGAAGCAGAGAAAAAGTGTCTCCTGCAACCGGTTCCCTTGGTGCTAGATGAATGAACGTCTCTCCACTTGCTAATTTCTGAGAGATATTTGTGTGTGAAAGCCGTCCTTCACCTAGATTGTTGGGAACACAAAGTTTCTTTTCAGTTTCAAACTCCATTCCATACATATATATGGGGAGGTACTAGCTCCAAATCGGTTTGACAGTGAAAACTGCAGGAACTTCAAACTGGCACTAGGAAACAGACTGAGAAAGCAGAGAAAAAGTGTCTCCTGCAACCCGTTCCCTTGGTGCTAGATGAACGAACGTCTCTCCACTTGCTCAGTTCTGAGAGAAAAGTGTGTGTGAAATCCGTCCTTCACCTAGCTTGTTGGGAACACAAAGTTTCTTTTCAGTTGCAAAATCCATTCCATACATATATATGGGGAGTTACTAGCTCCAACTCGGTTTTACAGTGAAAACTGCAGTAACTTCAAACCTGCACTAGGAAACAGACTGAGAAAGCAGAGAAAAAGTGTCTCCTGCAACCCGTTCCCTTGGTGCTAGATGAACGAACGTCTCTCCACTTGCTCAGTTCCGAGAGATAAGTGTGTGTGAAAGCCGTCCTTCACCAAGCTTGTTGGGAACACAAAGTTTCTTTTCAGTTGCAAACTCCATTCCATACATATATATGGGGAGGTACTAGCTCCAACTCAGTTTTACAGTGAAAACTGCAGGAACTTCATACCGGCACTAGGAAACAGACTGAGAAAGCAGAGAAAAAGTGTCTCCAGCAACCCGTTCCATTGGTGCTAGATAAACGAACGTCTCTCCACTTGCTCAGTTCTGAGAGATAAGTGTGTGTGAAAGCCGTCCTTCACCTAGCTTGTTGGGAACACAAAGTTTCTTTTCAGTTGCAAACTCCATTCCATACATATATATGGGGAGGTACTAGCTCCAACTCGGTTTACAGTGAAAACTGCAGGAACTTCAAACCGGCACTAGGAAACAGAATGAGAAAGCAGAGAAAAAGTGTCTCCTGCAACCCGTTTCCTTGGTGCTAGATGAACGAACGTCTCTCCACTTGCTCAGTTCTGAGAGAAAAGTGTGTGTGAAAGCCGTCCTTCACCTAGCTTGTTGGGAACACAAAGTTTCTTTTCAGTTGCAAACTCCATTCCATACATATATATGGGGAGTTACTAGCTCCAACTCGGTTTTACAGTGAAAACTGCAGTAACTTCAAACCGGCACTAGGAAACAGAATGAGAAAGCAGAGAAAAAGTGTCTCCTGCAACCCGTTCCCTTGGTGCTAGATGAACGAACGTCTCTCCACTTGCTCAGTTCCGAGAGATAAGTGTGTGTGAAAGCCGTCCTTCACCAAGTTGTTGGGAACACAAAGTTTCTTTTCAGTTGCAAACTCCATTCCATACATATATATGGGGAGGTACTAGCTCCAACTCAGTTTTACAGTGAAAACTGCAGGAACTCCAAACCGGCAATAGGAAACAGACTGAGAAAGCAGAGAAAAAGTGTCTCCAGCAACCCGTTCCATTGGTGCTAGATAAACGAACGTCTCTCCACTTGCTCAGTTCTGAGAGATAAGTGTGTGTGAAAGCCGTCCTTCACCTAGCTTGTTGGGAACACAAAGTTTCTTTTCAGTTGCAAACTCCATTCCATACATATATATGGGGAGGTACTAGCTCCAACTCGGTTTTACAGTGAAAACTGCAGGAACTTCAAACCGGCACTAGGAAACAGACTGAGAAAGCAGAGAAAAAGTGTCTCCTGCAACCCGTTCCCTTGGTGCTAGATGAAAGAAAGTCTCTCCACTTGCTCAGTTCTGAGAGAGAAGTGTGTGTGAAAGCCTTCCTTCACCTAGCTTGTTGGGAACACATAGTTTCTTTTCAGTTGCAAACTCCATTCCATACATATATAAGGGGAGGTAGAAGCTCCAACTCGGTTTTACAGTGAAAACTGCAGGAACTTCAAACCGGCACTAGGAAACAGACTGAGAAAGAAGAGAAAAAGTGTCTCCTGCAACCCGTTCCCTTGGTGCTAGATGAACGAATGTCTCTCCACTTGCTCAGTTCGGAGAGAGAATTGTGTGTGAAAGCCGTCCTTCACCTAGCTTGTTGGGAACACAAAGTTTCTTTTCAGTTGCAAACTCCATTCCATACATATATATGGGGAGGTAGAAGCTCCAACTCGGTTTTACAGTGAAAACTCCAGGAACTTCAAACCGGCACTAGGAAACAGACTGAGAAAGAAGAGAATAAGTGTCTCCTGCAACCCGTTCCCTTGGTGCTAGATGAACGAACGTCTCTCCACTTGCTCAGTTCTGAGAGAGAATTGTGTGTGAAAGCCGTCCTTCACCTAGCTTGTTGGGAGCACAAAGTTTCTTTTCAGTTGCAAAGTCCATTCCATACATATATATGGGGAGGTAGAAGCTCCAAATCTGTTTTACAGTGAAAACTGCAGGAACTTCAAACCGGCACTAGGAAACAGACAGAGAAAGCAGAGAAAATGTGTCTCCTGCAACCCGTTCCCTTGGTGCTAGATGAACGTACGTCTCTCCACTTGCTCAGTTCTGAGAGATAAGTGTGTGTGAAAGCCGTCCTTCACCTAGCTTGTTGGGAACACAAAGTTTCTTTTCAGTTTCAAACTCCATTCCATACATATATATGGGGAGGTACTATATCAAACTCGGTTTTACAGTGAAAACTGCAGGAACTTCAAACCGGCACTAGGAAACAGATTGGGAAAGCAGAGAAAAAGTGTCTTCTGCAACCCGTTCTCTTGGTTCTAGATGAACGAACGTCTCTCCAATTGCTCAGTTCTGAGAGAAAAGTGTGTGTGAAAGCCGTCCTTCAAATAGCTTGTTGGGAACACTAAGTTTCTTTTCAGTTGCAAACTCCATTCCATACATATATAAGGGGAGGTACTAGCTCCAACTCGGTTTTACAGTGAAAACTGCAGGAACTTCAAACAGGCACTAGGAAACAGAATGAGAAAGCAGAGAAAATGTGTCTCCTGCAACCCGTTCCCTTGGTGCTAGATGAACGAACGTCTCTCCAATTACTCAGTTCCGAGAGATAAGTGTGTGTGTAAGCCGTTCTTCACCTAGCTTTTTGGGAACACAAAGTTTCTTTTCAATTTCAAACTCCATTCCATACATATATATGGGGTGGTACTAGCTCCAACTCAGTTTTACAGTGAAAACTGCAGGAACTTCAAACCGGCAATAGGAAACAGACTGAGAAAGCAGAGAAAAAGTGTCTCCAGCAACCCGTTCCCTTGGTGCTAGATAAACGAACGTCTCTCCACTTGCTCAGTTCTGAGAGATAAGTGTGTGTGAAAGCCGTCCTTCACCTAGCTTGTTGGGAACACAAAGTTTCTTTTCAGTTGCAAACTCCATTCCATACATATAAATGGGGAGGTACTAGCTCCAACTCGGTTTTACAGTGAAAACTGCAGGAACTTCAAACCGGCACTAGGAAACAGACTGAGAAAGCAGAGAAAAAGTGTCTCCTGCAACGCGTTCCCTTGGTGCTAGATGAAAGAACGTCTCTCCACTTGCTCAGTTCTGAGAGATAATTGTGTGTGAAAGCCGTCCTTCACATAGCTTGTTGGGAACACAAAGTTTCTTTTCAGTTGCAAACTCCATTCCATACTTATATATGGGGAGGTACTAGCTCCAACTCGGTTTGACAGTGAAAACTGCAGGAACTTCAAAACGGCACTCGGAAACAGACTGAGAAAGCAGAGAAAAAGTGTCTCCTGCAAACCTTTCCCTTGATGCTAGATGAACGAACGTCTCTCCACTTGCTCAGTTCTGAGAGATAAGTGTGTGTGAAAGCCGTTCTTCACCTAGATTGTTGGAAACACAAAGTTTCTTTTCAGTTGCAAACTCCGATCCATACATATATATGGGGAGGTACTAGCTCCAACACGGTTTTACCATGAAAACTGCAGGAACTTCAAACCGGCACTAGGAAACAGACTGAGAAAGCAGAGAAAAAGTGTCTCCTGCAACCCGGTCCCTTGGTGCTAGATGAACGAACGTCTCTCCACTTGCTCAGTTCTAAGAGATAAGTGTGTGT
Organism: Camelus bactrianus; assembly: GCF_048773025.1. Taxonomy (NCBI): domain Eukaryota; kingdom Metazoa; phylum Chordata; class Mammalia; order Artiodactyla; family Camelidae; genus Camelus; species Camelus bactrianus. The sequence goes on along the minus strand of NC_133539.1, from coordinate 133,835,671 downwards.
GAAAGCCGTCCTTCACCTAGCTTGTTGGGAACACAAAGTTTCTTTTCAGTTGCAAACTCCATTCCATACATATATATGGGGAGGTAGAAGCTCCAACTCGGTTTTACATTGAAAAATGCAGGAACTTCAAACCGGCACTAGGAAACAGACTGAGAAAGCAGAGAAAAAGTGTCTCCTGCAATCCGTTCCCTTGGTGCTAGATGAACGAACGTCTCTCCACTTGCTCAGTTCTGAGAGATAAGTGTGTGTGAAAGCCGTCCTTCACCTAGCTTGTTGGGAACACAAAGTTTCTTTTCAGTTGCAAACTCCATTCCATACTTATATGTGGGGAGGTATTAGCTCCAACTCGGTTTTACAGTGAAAACTGCAGGAACTTCAAACCGGCACTTTGAAACAGACTGAGAAGCAGAGAAAAAGTGTCTCCTGCAACCGGTTCCCTTAGTGCTATATGAATGAACGTCTCTCCACTTGCTAATTTCTGAGAGATAATTGTGTGTGAAAGCCGTCCTTCACCTAGCTTGTTGGGAACACAAAGGTTCTTTTAAGTTGCAAACTCCATTCCATACATATATAAGGGGAGGTACTAGCTCCAAATCGGTTTTACAGTGAAAACTGCAGGAACTTCAAACAGGCACTAGGAAACAGAATGAGAAAGCAGAGAAAATGTGTCTCCTGCAACCCGTTCCCTTGGTGCTAGATGAACGAACGTCTCTCCAATTGCTCAGTTCCGAGACATAAGTGTGTGTGTAAGCCGTTCTTCACCTAGCTTGTTGGGAACACAAAGTTTCTTTTCAGTTGCAAACTCCATTCCATACATATATATGGGGAGGTACTAGCTCCAACTCAGTTTTACAGTGAAAACTGCAGGAACTTCAAACCGGCATTAGGAAACAGACTGAGAAAGCAGAGAAAAAGTGTCTCCAGCCACCCGTTCCCTTGGTGCTAGATAAACGAACGTCTCTCCACTTGCTCAGTTCTGAGAGATAAGTGTGTGTGAAAGCCGTCCTTCACCTTGCTTGTTGGGAACACAAAGTTTCTTTTCAGTTGCAAACTCCATTCCATACATATATATGGGGAGGTACTAGCTCCAACTCGGTTTTACAGTGAAAACTGCAGGAACTTCAAACCGGCACTAGGAAACAGACTGAGAAAGCAGAGAAAAAGTGTCTCCTGCAACCCGTTCCCTTGGTGCTAGATGAAAGAACGTCTCTCCACTTGCTCAGTTCTGAGAGATAATTGTGTGTGAAAGCCGTCCTTCACCTAGCTTGTTGGGAACACAAAGTTTCTTTTCAGTTGCAAACTCCATTCCATACTTATATATGGGGAGGTACTAGCTCCAACACGGTTTGACAGTGAAAACTGCAGGAACTTCAAACCGGCACTCGGAAACAGACTGAAAAAGCAGAGAAAAGTGTCTCCTGCAAACCGTTCCCTTGGTGCTAGATGAACGAACGTCTCTCCACTTGCTCAGTTCTGAGAGATAAGTGTGTGTGAAAGCCGTTCTTCACCTAGATTGTTGGGAACACAAAGTTTCTTTTCAGTTGCAAACTCCGATCCATACATATATATGGGGAGGTACTAGCTCCAACACGGTTTTACCATGAAAACTGCAGGAACTTCAAACCGGCACTAGGAAACAGACTGAGAAAGCAGAGAAAAGTGTCTCCTGCAACCCGGTCCCTTGGTGCTAGATGAACGAACGTCTCTCCACTTGCTCAGTTCTGAGAGATAAGTGTGTGTGAAAGCCGTCCTTCACATAGCTTGTTGGGAACACAAAGTTCCTTTTCAGTTGCAAACTCCATTCCATACATATATATGGGGAGGTACTAGCTCCAACTCGGTTTTACAGTGAAAACTGCAGGAACTTCAAACAGGCACTAGGAAACAGATTGAGAAAGCAGAGAAAAAGTGTCTCCTGCAACCCGTTCCCTTGGTGCTAGATGAACGAACGTCTCTCCACTTGCTCAGTTCTGAGAGATAAGTGTGTGTGAAAGCCGTCCTTCACCTAGCTTGTTGGGAACACAAAGTTTCTTTTCAGTTGCAAACTCCATTCCATACTTATATGTGGGGAGGTACTAGCTCCAAATCGGTTTGACAGTGAAAACTGCAGGAACTTCAAACCGGCACTAGGAAACAGACTGAGAAAGAAGAGAAAAAGTGTCTCCTGCAACCCGTTCCCTTGGTGCTAGTTGAACGAACGTCTCTCCACTTGCTCAGTTCTGAGAGAAAAGTGTGTGTGAAATCCGTCCTTCACCTAGCTTGTTGGGAACACAAAGTTTCTTTTCAGTTGCAAACTCCATTCCATACATATATATGGGGAGTTACTAGCTCCAACTCGGTTTTACAGTGAAAACTTCAGTAACTTCAAACCGGCACTAGGAAACAGACTGAGAAAGCAGAGAAAAAGTGTCTCCAGCAACCCGTTCCATTGGTGCTAGATAAACGAACGTCTCTCCACTTGCTCAGTTCTGAGAGATAAGTGTGTGTGAAAGCCGTCCTTCACCTAGCTTGTTGGGAACACAAAGTTTCTTTTCAGTTGCAAACTCCATTCCATACATATATATGGGGAGGTACTAGCTCCAACTCGGTTTTACAGTGAAAACTGCAGGAACTTCAAACCGGCACTAGGAAACAGACTGAGAAAGCAGAGAAAAAGTGTCTCCTGCAACCCGTTCCCTTGGTGCTAGATGAACGAACGTCTCTCCACTTGCTCAGTTCTGAGAGAAAAGTGTGTGTGAAAGCCGTCCTTCACCTAGCTTGTTGGGAACACAAAGTTTCTTTTCAGGTGCAAACTCCATTCCATACATATATATGGGGAGTTACTAGCTCCAACTCGGTTTTACAGTGAAAACTGCAGTAACTTCAAACCGGCACTAGGAAACAGAATGAGAAAGCAGAGAAAAAGTGTCTCCTGCAACCCGTTCCGTTGGTGCTAGATGAACGAACGTCTCTCCACTTGCTCAGTTCCGAGAGATAAGTGTGTGTGAAAGCCGTCCTTCACCAAGTTGTTGGGAACACAAAGTTTCTTTTCAGTTGCAAACTCCATTCCATACATATATATGGGGAGGTACTAGCTCCAACTCAGTTTTACAGTGAAAACTGCAGGAACTTCAAACCGGCAATAGGAAACAGACTGAGAAAGCAGAGAAAAAGTGTCTCCAGCAACCCGTTCCATTGGTGCTAGATAAACGAACGTCTCTCCACTTGCTCAGTTCTGAGAGATAAGTGTGTGTGAAAGCCGTCCTTCACCTAGCTTGTTGGGAACACAAAGTTTCTTTTCAGTTGCAAACTCCATTCCATACATATATATGGGGAGGTACTAGCTCCAACTCGGTTTTACAGTGAAAACTGCAGGAACTTCAAACCGGCACTAGGAAACAGACTGAGAAAGCAGAGAAAAAGTGTTTTCTGCAACCCGTTCCCTTGGTGCTAGATGAAAGAAAGTCTCTCCACTTGCTCAGTTCTGAGAGAGAAGTGTGTGTGAAAGCTGTCCTTCACCTAGCTTGTTGGGAACACAAAGTTTCTTTTCAGTTGCAAACTCCATTCCATACATATATAAGGGGAGGTAGAAGCTCCAACTCGGTTTTACAGTGAAAACTGCAGGAACTTCAAACCGGCACTAGGAAACAGACTGAGAAAGAAGAGAAAAAGTGTCTCCTGCAACCCGTTCCCTTGGTGCTAGATGAACGAACGTCTCTCCACTTGCTCAGTTCGGAGAGAGAATTGTGTGTGAAAGCCGTCCTTCACCTAGCTTGTTGGGAACACAAAGTTTCTTTTCAGTTGCAAACTCCATTCCATACATATATATGGGGAGGTAGAAGCTCCAACTCTGTTTTACAGTGAAAACTGCAGGAACTTCAAACCGGCACTAGGAAACAGACTGAGAAAGCAGAGAAAATGTGTCTCCTGCAACCCGTTCCCTTGGTGCTAGATGAACGTACGTCTCTCCACTTGCTCAGTTCTGAGAGATAAGTGTGTGTGAAAGCCGTCCTTCACCTAGCTTGTTGGGAACACAAAGTTTCTTTTCAGTTTCAAACTCCGTTCCATACATATATATGGGGAGGTACTATATCAAACTCGGTTTTACAGTGAAAACTGCAGGAACTTCAAACCGGCACTAGGAAACAGACTGGGAAAGCAGAGAAAAAGTGTCTTCTGCAACCCGTTCTCTTGGTTCTAGATGAACGAACGTCTCTCCAATTGCTCAGTTCTGAGAGAAAAGTGTGTGTGAAAGCCGTCCTTCAAATAGCTTGTTGGGAACACTAAGTTTCTTTTCAGTTGCAAACTCCATTCCATACATATATAAGGGGAGGTACTAGCTCCAACTCGGTTTTACAGTGAAAACTGCAGGAACTTCAAACAGGCACTAGGAAACAGAATGAGAAAGCAGAGAAAATGTGTCTCCTGCAACCCGTTCCCTTGGTGCTAGATGAACGAACGTCTCTCCAATTACTCAGTTCCGAGAGATAAGTGTGTGTGTAAGCCGTTCTTCACCTAGCTTGTTGGGAACACAAAGTTTCTTTTCAATTGCAAACTCCATTCCATACATATATATGGGGAGGTACTAGCTCCAACTCAGTTTTACAGTGAAAACTGCAGGAACTTCAAACCGGCAATAGGAAACAGACTGAGAAAGCAGAGAAAAAGTGTCTCCAGCAAACCGTTCCCTTGGTGCTAGATAAACGAACGTCTCTCCACTTGCTCAGTTCTGAGAGATAAGTGTGTGTGAAAGCCGTCCTTCACCTAGCTTGTTGGGAACACAAAGTTTCTTTTCAGTTGCAAACTCCATTCCATACATATATATGGGGAGGTACTAGCTCCAACTCGGTTTTACAGTGAAAACTGCAGGAACTTTAAACCGGCACTAGGAAACAGACTGAGAAACAGAGAAAAAGTGTCTCCTGCAACCCGTTCCCTTGGTGCTAGATGAAAGAACGTCTCTCCACTTGCTCAGTTCTGAGAGATAATTGTGTGTGAAAGCCGTCCTTCACCTAGCTTGTTGGGAACACAAAGTTTCTTTTCAGTTGCAAACTCCATTCCATACTTATATATGATGAGGTACTAGCTCCAACTCGGTTTGACAGTGAAAACTGCAGGAACTTCAAAACGGCACTCGGAAACAGACTGAGAAAGCAGAGAAAAAGTGTCTCCTGCAAACCGTTCCCTTGGTGCTAGAGAACGAACGTCTCTCCACTTGCTCAGTTCTGAGAGATAAGTGTGTGTGAAAGCCGTTCTTCACCTAGATTGTTGGGAACACAAAGTTTCTTTTCAGTTGCAAACTCCGATCCATACATATATATGGGGAGGTACTAGCTCCAACACGGTTTTACCATGAAAACTGCAGGAACTTCAAACCGGCACTAGGAAACAGACTGAGAAAGCAGAGAAAAAGTGTCTCCTGCAACCCGGTCCCTTGGTGCTAGATGAACGAACGTCTCTCCACTTGCTCAGTTCTGAGAGATAAGTGTGTGTGAAAGCCGTCCTTCACCTAGCTTGTTGGGAACACAAAGTTTCTTTTCAGTTGCAAACTCCATTCCATACATATATATGGGGAGGTACTAGCTCCAACTCGGTTTGACAGTGAAAACTGCAGGAACTTCAAACCGGCACTAGGAAACAGACTGAGAAAGCAGAGAAAAAGTGTCTCCTGCAATCCGTTCCCTTGGTGCTAGATGAACGAACGTCTCTCCACTTGCTCAGTTCTGAGAGATAAGTGTGTGTGAAAGCCGTCCTTCACCTAGCTTGTTGGGAACACAAAGTTTCTTTTCAGTTGCAAACTCCATTCCATACTTATATGTGGGGAGGTACTAGCTCCAACTCGGTTTGACAGTGAAAACTGCAGGAACTTCAAACCGGCACTTTGAAACAGACTGAGAAGCAGAGAAAAAGTGTCTCCTGCAACCGGTTCCCTTAGTGCTATATGAATGAACGTCTCTCCACTTGCTAATTTCTGAGAGATAATTGTGTGTGAAAGCCGTCCTTCACCTAGCTTGTTGGGAACACAAAGTTTCTTTTAAGTTGCAAACTCCATTCCATACATATATAAGGGGAGGTACTAGCTCCAAATCGGTTTTACAGTGAAAACTGCAGGTACTTCAAACAGGCACTAGGAAACAGAATGAGAAAGCAGAGAAAATGTGTCTCCTGCAACCCGTTCCCTTGGTGCTAGATGAACGAACGTCTCTCCAATTGCTCATTTCCGAGAGATAAGTGTGTGTGTAAGCCGTTCTTCACCTAGCTTGTTGGGAACACAAAGTTTCTTTTCAGGTGCAAACTCCATTCCATACATATATATGGGGAGGTACTAGCTCCAACTCGGTTTGACAGTGAAAACTGCAGGAACTTCAAACCGGCACTAGGAAACAGACTGAGAAAGCAGAGAAAAAGTGTCTCCAGCCACCCGTTCCCTTGGTGCTAGATGAACGAACGTCTCTCCACTTGCTCAGTTCTGAGAGATAGGTGTGTGTGAAAGCCGTTCTTCACCTTGCTTGTTGGGAACACAAAGTTTCTTTTCAGTTGCAAACTCCATTCCATACATATATATGGGGAGGTACTAGCTCCAACTCGGTTTTACAGTGAAAACTGCAGGAACTTCAAACCGGCACTAGGATACAGACTGAGAAAGCAGAGAAAAAGTGTCTCCTGCAACCCGTTCCCTTGGTGCTAGATGAACGAACGTCTCTCCACTTGCTCAGTTCTGAGAGATAATTGTGTGTGAAAGCCGTCCTTCACCTAGCTTGTTGGGAACACAAAGTTTCTTTTCAGTTGCAAACTCCATTCCATACTTATATATGGGGAGGTACTAGCTCCAACTCGGTTTGACAGTGAAAACTGCAGGAACTTCAAACCGGCACTCGGAAACAGACTGAGAAAGCAGAGAAAAAGTGTCTCCTGCAAACCGTTCCCTTGGTGCTAGATGAACGAACGTCTCTCCACTTGCTCTGTTCTGAGAGATAAGTGTGTGTGAAAGCCGTTCTTCACCTAGATTGTTGGGAACACAAAGTTTCTTTTCAGTTGCAAACCCCGATCCATACATATATATGGGGAGGTACTAGCTCCAACACGGTTTTACCATGAAAACTGCAGGAACTTCAAACCGGCACTAGGAAACAGACTGAGAAAGCAGAGAAAAGTGTCTCCTGCAACCCGGTCCCTTGGTGCTAGATGAACGAACGTCTCTCCACTTGCTCAGTTCTGAGAGATAAGTGTGTGTGAAAGCCGTCCTTGAACTAGCTTGTTGGGAACACAATGTTTCTTTTCAATTGCAAACTCCATTCCATACATATATATGGGGAGGTACTAGCTCCAACTCGGTTTGACAATGAAAACTGCAGGAACTTCAAACCGGCACTAGGAAACAGACTGAGAAAGCAGAGAAAAAGTGTCTCCTGCAACCCGTTCCCTTGGTGCTAGATGAACGAACGTCTCTCCACTTGCTCAGTTCTGAGAGATAGGTGTGTGTGAAAGCCGTCCTTCACCTAGCTTGTTGGGAACACAAAGTTTCTTTTCAGTTGCAAACTCCATTCCATACATATATATGGGTAGGTACTAGCTCAAAATCGGTTTTACAGTGAAAACTGCAGGAACTTCAAACCGGCACTAGGAAACAGACTGAGAAAGCAGATAAAAAGTGTCTACTGCAACTCGTTCCCTTGGTGCTAGATGAACGAACGTCTCTCCACTTGCTCAGTTCTGAGAGAAAAGTGTGTGTGAAAGCCGTTCTTCAACTAGCTTGTTGGGAACACAAAGTTTCTTTTCAGTTGCAAACTCCATTCCATACATATATATGGGGAATTACTAGCTCCAACTCGGTTTTACAGTGAAAACTGCAGGAACTTCAAACCAGCACTAGGAAACAGAATGAGAAAGCAGAGAAAAAGTGTCACCTGCAATCCGTTCCCTTGGTCCTAGATGAAAGAACGTCTCTCCTCTTGCTCAGTTCCGAGAGATAAGTGTGTGTGAAAGCTGTCCTTCACCTAGCTTGTTGGGAACACAAAGTTTCTTTTCAGTTGCAAACTCCATTCCATACATATATATGGGGAGGTACTAGCTCCAACTCAATTTTACAGTGAAAACTGCAGGAACTTCAAACCGGCACTTTGAAACAGACTGAGAAGCAGAGAAAAAGTGTCTCCTGCAACCGGTTCCCTTGGTGCTAGATGAATGAACGTCTCTCCACTTGCTAATTTCTGAGAGATAATTGTGTGTGAAAGCCGCCTTCACCTAGCTTGTTGGGAACACAAAGTTTCTTTTAAGTTGCAAACCCCATTCCATACATATATATGGGGAGGTACTAGCTCCAACTCGGTTTGACAGTGAAAACTGCAGGAACTTCAAACCGGCACTAGGAAACAGACTGAGAAAGCAGAGAAAAAGTGTCTCCTGCAACCCGTTCCCTTGGTGCTACATGAACGAAAGTCTCGCCACTTGCTCAGTTCCGAGAAATTAGTGTGTGTGAAAGCCGTCCTTCACCTAACTTGTTGGGAACACAAAGTTTCTTTTCAGTTGCAAACTCCATTCCATACATATATATGGGGAGGTACTAGCTCCAACTCGGTTTTACAGTGAAAACTGCAGGAATTTCAAACCGGCACTAGGAAACAGACTGAGAAAGCAGAGAAAAAGTGTCTCCTGCAACCCGTTCCCTTGGTGCTAGATGAAAGAACGTCTCTCCACTTGCTCAGTTCTGAGAGATAATTGTGTGTGAAAGCCTTCCTTCACATAGCTTGTTGGGAACACAAAGTTTCTTTTCAGTTGCAAACTCCATTCCATACTTATATATGGGGAGGTACTAGCTCCAACTCGGTTTGACAGTGAAAACTGCAGGAACTTCAAACCGGCACTCGGAAACAGACTGAGAAAGCAGAGAAAAAGTTTCTCCTGCAAACCGTTCCCTTGGTGCTAGATGAACGAACGTCTCTCCACTTGCTCAGTTCTGAGAGATAAGTGTGTGTGAAAGCCGTCCTTCACCTAGCTTGTTGGGAAAACAAAGTTTCTTTTCAGTTGCAAACTCCATTCCATACTTATATGTGGGGAGGTACTAGCTCCAACTCGGTTTGACAGTGAAAACTGCAGGAACTTCAAACCGGCACTTTGAAACAGACTGAGAAGCAGAGAAAAAGTGTCTCCTGCAACCGGTTCCCTTGGTGCTATATGAATGAACGTCTCTCCACTTGCTAATTTCTGAGAGATAATTGTGTGTGAAAGCCGTCCTTCACCTAGCTTGTTGGGAACACAAAGTTTCTTTTAAGTTGCAAACTCCATTCCATACATATATATGGGGAGGTACTAGCTCCAACTCGGTTTTACAGTGAAAACTGCAGGAACTTCAAACCGGCACTAGGAAACAGACTGAGAAAGCAGAGAAAAAGTGTCTCCTGCAAACCGTTCCCTTGGTGCTAGATGAACGAACGTCTCGCCACTTGCTCAGTTCCGAGAAAATAGTGTGTGTGAAAGCCGTCCTTCACTTGGCTTGTTGGGAACACAAAGTTTCTTTTCAGTTGCAAACTCCATTCCATACATATATATGGGTAGGTACTAGCTCCAACTCGGTTTTACAGTGAAAACTGCAGGAACATCAAACCGGCACTAGGAAACAGACTGAGAAAGCAGAGAAAAAGTGTCTCCTGCAACCCGTTCCATTGGTGCTAGATGAACGAACGTCTCTCCACTTGCTCAGTTCTGAGAGATAATTGTGTGTGAAAGCCGTACTTCACCTAGCTTTTTGGGAACACAAAGTTTCTTTTCAGTTGCAAAATCCATTCCATACATATATATGGGGAGGTACTAGCTCCAACTCGGTTTGACAGTGAAAAATGCAGGAACTTCAAACCGGCACTAGGAAACAGACTGAGAAAGCAGAGAAAAAGTGTCTCCTGCAACCCGTTCCCTTGGTGCTAGATGAACGAACGTCTCTCCACTTGCTCAGTTCTGAGAGATAGGTGTGTGTGAAAGCCGTCCTTCACCTAGCTTGTTGGGAACACAAAGTTTCTTTTCAGTTGCAAACTCCATTCCATACATATATATGGGTAGGTACTAGCTCAAAATCGGTTTTACAGTGAAAACTGCAGGAACTTCAAACCGGCACTAGGAAACAGACTGAGAAAGCAGATAAAAAGTGTCTACTGCAACTCGTTCCCTTGGTGCTAGATGAACGAACGTCTCTCCACTTGCTCAGATCTGAGAGAAAAGTGTGTGTGAAAGCCGTTCTTCAACTAGCTTGTTGGGAACACAAAGTTTCTTTTCAGTTGCAAACTCCATTCCATACATATATATGGGGAATTACTAGCTCCAACTCGGTTTTACACTGAAAACTGCAGGAACTTCAAACCAGCACTAGGAAACAGAATGAGAAAGCAGAGAAAAATTGTCTCCTGCAATCCGTTCCCTTGGTGCTAGATGAACGAACGTCTCTCCTCTTGCTCAGTTCCGAGAGATAAGTGTGTGTGAAAGCTGTCCTTCACCTAGCTTGTTGGGAAAACAAAGTTTCTTTTCAGTTGCAAACTCCATTCCATACATATATATGGGGAGGTACTAGCTCCAACTCAGTTTTACAGTGAAAACTGCAGGAACTTCAAACAGGCACTTTGAAACAGACTGAGAAGCAGAGAAAAAGTGTCTCCTGCAACCGGTTCCCTTGGTGCTAGATGAATGAACGTCTCTCCACTTGCTAATTTCTGAGAGATAATTGTGTGTGAAAGCCGCCTTCACCTAGCTTGTTGGGAACACAAAGTTTCTTTTAAGTTGCAAACCCCATTCCATACATATATATGGGGAGGTACTAGCTCCAACTCGGTTTGACAGTGAAAACTGCAGGAACTTCAAACCGGCACTAGGAAACAGACTGAGAAAGCAGAGAAAAAGTGTCTCCTGCAACCCGTTCCCTTGGTGCTACATGAACGAAAGTCTCGCCACTTGCTCAGTTCCGAGAAATTAGTGTGTGTGAAAGCCGTCCTTCACCTAACTTGTTGGGAACACAAAGTTTCTTTTCAGTTGCAAACTCCATTCCATACATATATATGGGGAGGTACTAGCTCCAACTCGGTTTTACAGTGAAAACTGCAGGAACTTCAAACCGGCACTAGGAAACAGACTGAGAAAGCAGAGAAAAAGTGGCTCCTGCAACCCGTTCCCTTGGTGCTAGATGAAAGAACGTCTCTCCACTTGCTCTATTCTGAGAGATAATTGTGTGTGAAAGCCGTCCTTCACCTAGCTTGTTGGGAACACAAAGTTTCTTTTCAGTTGCAAACTCCATTCCATACTTATATATGGGGAGGTACTAGCTCCAACTCGGTTTGACAGTGAAAACTGCAGGAACTTCTAACCGGCACTCTGAAACAGACTGAGAAAGCAGAGAAAAAGTTTCTCCTGCAAACCGTTCCCTTGGTGCTAGATGAACGAACGTCTCTCCACTAGCTCAGTTCTGAGAGATAAGTGTGTGTGAAAGCCGTTCTTCACCTAGATTGTTAGGAACACAAAGTTTCGTTTCAGTTGCAAACTCCGATCCATACATATATATGGGGAGGTACTAGCTCCAACACGGTTTTACCATGAAAACTGCAGGAACTTCCAACCGGCACTAGGAAACAGACTGAGAAAGCAGAGAAAAGTGTCTCCTGCAACCCGGTCCCTTGGTGCTAGATGAACGAACGTCTCTCCACTTGCTCAGTTCTGAGAGATAAGTGTGTGTGAAAGCCGTCCTTCACCTAGCTTGTTGGGAACACAAAGTTTCTTTTCAGTTGCAAACTCCATTCCATACATATATATGGGGAGGTACTAGCTCCAACTCGGTTTTACAGTGAAAACTGCAGGAACTTCAAACCGGCACTAGGAAACAGACTGAGAAAGCAGAGAAAAAGTGTCTCCTGCAACCCGTTCCCTTGGTGCTAGATGAACGAACGTCTCTCCAGTTGCACAGTTCTGAGAGATAAGTGTGTGTGAAAGCCGTCCTTCACCTAGCTTGTTGGGAACACAAAGTTTCTTTACAGTTGCAAACACCATTCCATACTTATATGTGGGGAGGTACTAGCTCCAACTCGGTTTGACAGTGAAAACTGCATGAACTTCAAACCGGCACTTTGAAACAGACTGAGAAGCAGAGAAAAAATGTCTCCTGCAACCGGTTCCCTTGGTGCTATATGAATGAACGTCTCTCCACTTGCTAATTTCTGTGAGATAATTGTGTGTGAAAGCCGTTCTTCAACTAGCTTGTTGGGAACACAAAGTTTCTTTTCAGTTGCAAACTCCATTCCATACATATATATGGGGAGGTACTAGCTCCAACTCGGTTTTACAGTGAAAACTGCAGGAACTTCAAACCGGCACTAGGAAACAGACTGAGAAAGCAGAGAAAAAGTGTATCCTGCAACCCGTTCCCTTGGTGCTAGATGAATGAACGTCTCTCCACTTGCTAATTTCTGAGAGATAATTGTGTGTGAAAGCCGCCTTCACCTAGCGTGTTGGGAACACAAAGTTTCTTTTAAGTTGCAAACTCCATTCCATACATATATATGGGGAGGTACTAGCTCCAACTCGGTTTTACAGTGAAAACTGCAGGAACTTCAAACCGGCACTAGGAAACAGACTGAGAAAGCAGAGAAAAAGTGTCTCCTGCAACCCGTTCCCTTGGTGCTACATGAACGAAAGTCTCGCCACTTGCTCAATTCCGAGAAATTAGTGTGTGTGAAAGCCGTCCTTCACCTAACTTGTTGGGAACACAAAGTTTCTTTTCCGTTGCAAACTCCATTCCATACATATATATGGGGAGGAACTAGCTCCAACTCGGTTTGACAGTGAAAACTGCAGGAACTTCTAACCGGCACTAGGAAACAGACTGAGAAAGCAGAGAAAAAGTGTCTCCTGCAACCCGTTCCCTTGGTGCTAGATGAACGAACGTCTCGCCACTTGCTCAGTTCCGAGAAATTAGTGTGTGTGAAAGCCGTCCTTCACCTAGCTTGTTGGGAACACAAAGTTTCTTTTCAGTTGCAAACTCCATTCCATACATATATATGGGGAGGTACTAGCTCCAACTCGGTTTTACAGTGAAAACTGCAGGAACATCAAACCGGCACTAGGAAACAGACTGAGAAATCAGAGAAAAAGTGTCTCCTGCAACCCTTTCCATTGGTGCTAGATGAACGAACGTCTCTCCACTTGCTCAGTTCTGAGAGATAATTGTGTGTGAAAGCCGTCCTTCACCTAGCTTGTTGGGAACACAAAGTTTCTTTTCAGTTGCAAACTCCATTCCATACATATATATGGGGAGGTACTAGCTCCAACTCGGTTTGACAGTGAAAACTGCAGGAACTTCAAACCGGCACTAGGAAACAGACTGAGAAAGCAGAGAAAAAGTGTCTCCTGCAACCCGTTCCCTTGGTGCTACATGAACGAAAGTCTCGCCACTTGCTCAGTTCCGAGAAATTAGTGTGTGTGAAAGCCGTCCTTCACCTAACTTGTTGGGAACACAAAGTTTCTTTTCCGTTGCAAACTCCATTCCATACATATATATGGGGAGGTACTAGCTCCAACTCGGTTTGACAGTGGAAACTGCAGGAACTTCTAACCGGCACTCGGAAACAGACTGAGAAAGCAGAGAAAAAGTGTCTCCTGCAACCCGTTCCCTTGGTGCTACATGAACGAACGTCTCTCCACTTGCTCAGTTCTGAGAGATAAGTGTGTGTGAAAGCCGTTCTTCACCTAGATTGTTGGGAACACAAAGTTTCTTTTCAGTTGCAAACTCCGATCCATACATATATATGGGGAGGTACTAGCTCCAACACGTTTTTACCATGAAAACTGCAGGAACTTCCAACCGGCACTAGGAAACAGACTGAGAAAGCAGAGAAAAGTGTCTCCTGCAACCCGGTCCCTTGGTGCTAGATAAACGAACGTCTCTCCACTTGCTCAGTTCTGAGAGATAAGTGTGTGTGAAAGCCGTCCTTCACCTAGCTTGTTGGGAACACAAAGTTTCTTTTCAGTTGCAAACTCCATTCCATACATATATATGGGGATGTACTAGCTCCAACTCGGTTTTACAGTGAAAACTGCAGGAACTTCAAACAGGCACTAGGAAAAAGACTGAGAAAGCAGAGAAAAAGTGTCTCCTGCAACCCGTTCCCTTGGTGCTAGATGAACGAACGTCTCTCCACTTGCTCAGTTCTGAGAGATAAGTGTGTGTGAAAGCCGTCCTTCACCTAGCTTGTTGGGAACACAAAGTTTCTTTTCAGTTGCAAACTCCATTCCATACTTATATGTGGGGAGGTACTAGCTCCAACTCGGTTTGACAGTGAAAACTGCAGGAACTTCAAACCGGCACTTTGAAACAGACTGAGAAGCAGAGAAAAATTGTCTCCTGCAACCGGTTCCCTTGGTGCTGTATGAATGAACGTCTCTCCACTTGCTAATTTCTGAGAGATAATTGTGTGTGAAAGCCGTCCTTCACCTAGCTTGTTGGGAACACAAAGTTTCTTTTAAGTTGCAAACTCCATTCCATACATATATATGGGGAGGTACTAGCTCCAACTCGGTTTTACAGTGAAAACTGCAGGAACTTCAAACCGGCACTAGGAAACAGACTGAGAAAGCAGAGAAAAAGTGTATCCTGCAACCCGTTCCCTTGGAGCTAGATGAATGAACGTCTCTCCACTTGCTAATTTCTGAGAGATAATTGTGTGTGAAAGCCGCCTTCACCTAGCTTGTTGGGAACACAAAGTTTCTTTTAAGTTGCAAACTCCATTCCATACATATATATGGGGAGGTACTAGCTCCAACTCGGTTTGACAGTGAAAACTGCAGGAACTTCAAACCGGCACTAGGAAACAGACTGAGAAAGCAGAGAAAAGTGTCTCCTGCAACCCGTTCCCTTGGTGCTACATGAACGAAAGTCCCGCCACTTGCTCAATTCCGAGAAATTAGTGTGTGTGAAAGCCGTTCTTCACCTAACTTGTTGGGAACACAAAGTTTCTTTTCCGTTGCAAACTCCATTCCATACATATATATGGGGAGGTACTAGCTCCAACTCGGTTTGACAGTGAAAACTGCAGGAATTTCTAACCGGCACTAGGAAACAGACTGAGAAAGCAGAGAAAAAGTATCTCCTGCAACCCGTTCCCTTGGTGCTAGATAAACGAACGTCTCGCCACTTGCTCAGTTCCGAGAAATTAGTGTGTGTGAAAGCCGTCCTTCACCTAGCTTGTTGGGAACACAAAGTTTCTTTTCAGTTGCAAACTCCATTCCATACATATATATGGGGAGGTACTAGCTCCAACTCGGTTTTACAGTGAAAACTGCAGGAACATCAAACCGGCACTAGGAAACAGACTGAGAAAGCAGAGAAAAAGTGTCTCCTGCAACCCTTTCCATTGGTGCTAGATGAACGAACGTCTCTCCACTTGCTCAGTTCTGAGAGATAAGTGTGTGTGAAAGCCGTCCTTCACCTAGCTTGTTGGGAACACAAAGTTTCTTTTCAGTTGCAAACTCCATTCCATACATATATATGGGGAGGTAGAATCTCCAACTCGGTTTTACAGTGAAAACTGCAGGAACTTCAAACCAGCACTAGGAAACAGAATGAGAAAGCAGAGAAAAAGTGTCTCCTGCAATCCGTTCCCTTGGTGCTAGATGAATGAACGTCTCTCCACTTGCTAATTTCTGAGATATAATTGTGTGTGAAAGCCGCCTTCACCTAGCTTGTTGGGAACACAAAGTTTCTTTTCAGTTGCAAACTCCATTCCATACATATATATGGGGAGGTACTAGCTCCAACTCGGTTTGACAGTGAAAACTGCAGGAACTTCAAACCGGCACTAGGAAACAGACTGAGAAAGCAGAGAAAAAGTGTCTCCTGCAACCCGTTCCCTTGGTGCTACATGAACGAAAGTCTCGCCACTTGCTCAGTTCCGAGAAATTAGTGTGTGTGAAAGCCGTCCTTCAACTAACTTGTTGGGAACACAAAGTTTCTTTTCCGTTGCAAACTCCATTCCATACATATATATGGGGAGGTACTAGCTCCAACTCGGTTTTACAGTGAAAACTGCAGGAATTTCTAACCGGCACTAGGAAACAGACTGAGAAAGCAGAGAAAAAGTGTCTCCTGCAACCCGTTCCCTTGGTGCTAGATAAACGAACGTCTCGCCACTTGCTCAGTTCCGAGAAATTAGTGTGTGTGAAAGCCGTCCTTCACCTAGCTTGTTGGGAACACAAAGTTTCTTTTCAGTTGCAAACTCCATTCCATACATATATATGGGGAGGTACTAGCTCCAACTCGGTTTTACAGTGAAAACTGCAGGAACATCAAACCGGCACTAGGAAACAGACTGAGAAAGCAGAGAAAAAGTGTCCCCTGCAACCCTTTCCATTGGTGCTAGATGAACGAACGTCTCTCCACTTGCTCAGTTCTGAGAGATAATTGTGTGTGAAAGCCGTCCTTCACCTAGCTTGTTGGGAACACAAAGTTTCTTTTCAGTTGCAAACTCCATTCCATACATATATATGGGGAGGTAGAATCTCCAACTCGGTTTTACAGTGAAAACTGCAGGAACTTCAAACCAGCACTAGGAAACAGAATGAGAAAGCAGAGAAAAGTGTCTCCTGCAATCCGTTCCCTTGGTGCTAGATGAATGAACGTCTCTCCACTTGCTAATTTCTGAGATATAATTGTGTGTGAAAGACGCCTTCACCTAGCTTGTTGGGAACACAAAGTTTCTTTTCAGTTGCAAACTCCATTCCATACATATATATGGGGAGGTACTAGCTCCAACACGGTTTTACACTGAAAACTGCAGGAACTTCAAACCGGCACTAGGAAACAGACTGAGAAAGCAGAGAAAAAGTGTCTCCTGCAACCCGTTCCCTTGGTGCTACATGAACGAAAGTCTCGCCACTTGCTCAGTTCCGAGAAATTAGTGTGTGTGAAAGCCGTCCTTCACCTAACTTGTTGGGAACACAAAGTTTCTTTTCCGTTGCAAACTCCATTCCATACATATATATGGGGAGGTACTAGCTCCAACTCGGTTTTACAGTGAAAACTGCAGGAATTTCTAACCGGCACTAGGAAACAGATTGAGAAAGCAGAGAAAAAGTGTCTCCGGCAACCCGTTCCCTTGGTGCTAGATAAACGAACGTCTCGCCACTTGCTCAGTTCCGAGAAATTAGTGTGTGTGAAAGCCGTCCTTCACCTAACTTGTTGGGAACACAAAGTTTCTTTTCAGTTGCAAACTCCATTCCATACATATATATGTGGAGGTACTAGCTCCAACTCGGATTTACAGTGAAAACTGCAGGAACTTCAAACCGGCACTAGGAAACAGACTGAGAAAGCAGAGAAAAAGTGTCTCCTGCAACCCGTTCCCTTGGTGCTAGATGAAAGAACGTCTCTCCACTTGCTCAGTTCTGAGAGATAATTGTGTGTGAAAGCCGTCCTTCACCTAGCTTGCTGGGAACACAAAGTTTCTTTTCAGTTGCAAACTCCATTCCATACTTATATATGGGGAGGTACTAGCTCCAACTCGTTTTGACAGTGAAAACTGCAGGAACTTCTAACCGGCACTTTGAAACAGACTGAGAAGCAGAGAAAAATTGTCTCCTGCAACCGGTTCCCTTGGTGCTATATGAATGAACGTCTCTCCACTTGCTAATTTCTGAGAGATAATTGTGTGTGAAAGCCGTCCTTCACCTAGCTTGTTGGGAACACAAAGTTTCTTTTAAGTTGCAAACTCCATTCCATAAATATATATGGGGAGGTACTAGCTCCAACTCGGTTTTACAGTGAAAACTGCAGGAACTTCAAACCGGCACTAGGAAACAGACTGAGAAAGCAGAGAAAAAGTGTATCCTGCAACCCGTTCCCTTGGTGCTAGATGAATGAACGTCTCTCCACTTGCTAATTTCTGAGAGATAATTGTGTGTGAAAGCCGCCTTCACCTAGCTTGTTGGGAACACAAAGTTTCTTTTAAGTTGCAAACTCCATTCCATACATATATATGGGGAGGTACTAGCTCCAACTCGGTTTGACAGTGAAAACTGCAGGAACTTCAAACCGGCACTAGGAAAAAGACTGAGAAAGCAGAGAAAAAGTGTCTCCTGCCACCCGTTCCCTTGGTGCTACATGAACGAAAGTCTCGCCACTTGCTCAATTCCGAGAAATTAGTGTGTGTGAAAGCCGTTCTTCACCTAACTTGTTGGGAACACAAAGTTTCTTTTCCGTTGCAAACTCCATTCCATACATATATATGGGGAGGTACTAGCTCCAACTCGGTTTGACAGTGAAAACTGCAGGAATTTCTAACCGGCACTAGGAAACAGACTGAGAAAGCAGAGAAAAAGTGTCTCCTGCAACCCGTTCCCTTGGTGCTAGATAAACGAACGTCTCGCCACTTGCTCAGTTCCGAGAAATTAGTGTGTGTGAAAGCCGTCCTTCACCTAGCTTGTTGGGAACACAAAGTTTCTTTTCAGTTGCAAACTCCATTCCATACATATATATGGGGAGGTACTAGCTCCAACTCGGTTTTACAGTGAAAACTGCAGGAACATCAAACCGGCACTAGGAAACAGACTGAGAAAGCAGAGAAAAAGTGTCTCCTGCAACCCTTTCCATTGGTGCTAGATGAACGAACGTCTCTCCACTTGCTCAGTTCTGAGAGATAATTGTGTGTGAAAGCCGTCCTTCACCTAGCTTGTTGGGAACACAAAGTTTCTTTTCAGTTGCAAACTCCATTCCATACATATATATGGGGAGGTAGAATCTCCAACTCGGTTTTACAGTGAAAACTGCAGGAACTTCAAACCAGCACTAGGAAACAGAATGAGAAAGCAGAGAAAAAGTGTCTCCTGCAATCCGTTCCCTTGGTGCTAGATGAATGAACGTCTCTCCACTTGCTAATTTCTGAGATATAATTGTGTGTGAAAGCCGCCTTCACCTAGCTTGTTGGGAACACAAAGTTTCTTTTCAGTTGCAAACTCCATTCCATACATATATATGGGGAGGTACTAGCTCCAACTCGGTTTGACAGTGAAAACTGCAGGAACTTCAAACCGGCACTAGGAAACAGACTGAGAAAGCAGAGAAAAAGTGTCTCCTGCAACCCGTTCCCTTGGTGCTACATGAACGAAAGTCTCGCCACTTGCTCAGTTCCGAGAAATTAGTGTGTGTGAAAGCCGTCCTTCACCTAACTTGTTGGGAACACAAAGTTTCTTTTCCGTTGCAAACTCCATTCCATACATATATATGGGGAGGTACTAGCTCCAACTCGGTTTGACAGTGGAAATTGCAGGAACTTCTAACCGGCACTAGGAAACAGACTGAGAAAGCAGAGAAAAAGTGTCTCCTGCAACCCGTTCCCTTGGTGCTAGATGAACGAACGTCTCGCCACTTGCTCAGTTCCGAGAAATTAGTGTGTGTGAAAGCCGTCCTTCACCTAGCTTGTTGGGAACACAAAGTTTCTTTTCAGTTGCAAACTCCATTCCATACATATATATGGGGAGGTACTAGCTCCAACTCGGTTTTACAGTGAAAACTGCAGGAACATCAAACCGGCACTAGGAAACAGACTGAGAAAGCAGAGAAAAAGTGTCTCCTGCAACCCGTTCCCTTGGTGCTAGATGAAAGAACGTCTCTCCACTTGCTCAGTTCTGAGAGATAATTGTGTGTGAAAGCCGTCCTTCACCTAGCTTGCTGGGAACACAAAGTTTCTTTTCAGTTGCAAACTCCATTCCATACTTATATATGGGGAGGTACTAACTCCAACTCGTTTTGACAGTGAAAACTGCAGGAACTTCTAACCGGCACTTTGAAACAGACTGAGAAGCAGAGAAAAATTGTCTCCTGCAACCGGTTCCCTTGGTGCTATATGAATGAACGTCTCTCCACTTGCTAATTTCTGAGAGATAATTGTGTGTGAAAGCCGTCCTTCACCTAGCTTGTTGGGAACACAAAGTTTCTTTTAAGTTGCAAACTCCATTCCATACATATATATGGGGAGGTACTAGCTCCAACTCGGTTTTACAGTGAAAACTGCAGGAACTTCAAACCGGCACTAGGAAACAGACTGAGAAAGCAGAGAAAAAGTGTATCCTGCAACCCGTTCCCTTGGTGCTAGATGAATGAACGTCTCTCCACTTGCTAATTTCTGAGAGATAATTGTGTGTGAAAGCCGCCTTCACCTAGCTTGTTGGGAACACAAAGTTTCTTTTAAGTTGCAATCTCCATTCCATACATATATATGGGGAGGTACTAGCTCCAAGTCGGTTTGACAGTGAAAACTGCAGGAACTTCAAACCGGCACTAGGAAAAAGACTGAGAAAGCAGAGAAAAAGTGTCTCCTGCCACCCGTTCCCTTGGTGCTACATGAACGAAAGTCTCGCCACTTGCTCAATTCCGAGAAATTAGTGTGTGTGAAAGCCGTCCTTCACCTAGCTTGCTGGGAACACAAAGTTTCTTTTCCGTTGCAAACTCCATTCCATACTTATATATGGGGAGGTACTAACTCCAACTCGTTTTGACAGTGAAAACTGCAGGAACTTCTAACCGGCACTTTGAAACAGACTGAGAAGCAGAGAAAAATTGTCTCCTGCAACCGGTTCCCTTGGTGCTATATGAATGAACGTCTCTCCACTTGCTAATTTCTGAGAGATAATTGTGTGTGAAAGCCGTCCTTCACCTAGCTTGTTGGGAACACAAAGTTTCTTTTAAGTTGCAAACTCCATTCCATACATATATATGGGGAGGTACTAGCTCCAACTCGGTTTTACAGTGAAAACTGCAGGAACTTCAAACCGGCACTAGGAAACAGACTGAGAAAGCAGAGAAAAAGTGTCTCCTGCAACCCTTTCCATTGGTGCTAGATGAACGAACGTCTCTCCACTTGCTCAGTTCTGAGAGATAATTGTGTGTGAAAGCCGTCCTTCACCTAGCTTGTTGGGAACACAAAGTTTCTTTTCAGTTGCAAACTCCATTCCATACATATATATGGGGAGGTAGAATCTCCAACTCGGTTTTACAGTGAAAACTGCAGGAACTTCAAACCAGCACTAGGAAACAGAATGAGAAAGCAGAGAAAAAGTATCTCCTGCAATCCGTTCCCTTGGTGCTAGATGAATGAACGTCTCTCCACTTGCTAATTTCTGAGAGATAATTGTGTGTGAAAGCCGCCTTCACCTAGCTTGTTGGGAACACAAAGTTTCTTTTCAGTTGCAAACTCCATTCCATACATATATATGGGGAGGTACTAGCTCCAACTCGGTTTGACAGTGAAAACTGCAGGAACTTCAAACCGGCACTAGGAAACAGACTGAGAAAGCAGAGAAAAAGTGTCTCCTGCAACCCGTTCCCTTGGTGCTACATGAACGAAAGTCTCGCCACTTGCTCAGTTCCGAGAAATTAGTGTGTGTGAAAGCCGTCCTTCACCTAACTTGTTGGGAACACAAAGTTTCTTTTCCGTTGCAAACTCCATTCCATACATATATATGGGGAGGTACTAGCTCCAACTCGGTTTGACAGTGGAAATTGCAGGAACTTCTAACCGGCACTAGGAAACAGACTGAGAAAGCAGAGAAAAAGTGTCTCCTGCAACCCGTTCCCTTGGTGCTAGATGAACGAACGTCTCGCCACTTGCTCAGTTCCGAGAAATTAGTGTGTGTGAAAGCCGTCCTTCACCTAGCTTGTTGGGAACACAAAGTTTCTTTTCAGTTGCAAACTCCATTCCATACATATATATGGGGAGGTACTAGCTCCAACTCGGTTTTACAGTGAAAACTGCAGGAACATCAAACCGGCACTAGGAAACAGACTGAGAAAGCAGAGAAAAAGTGTCTCCTGCAACCCGTTCCATTGGTGCTAGATGAACGAACGTCTCTCCACTTGCTCAGTTCTGAGAGATAATTGTGTGTGAAAGCCGTTCTTCACCTAGCTTGTTGTGAACACAAAGTTTCTTTTCAGTTGCAAACTCCATTCCATACATATATATGGGGAGGTAGAATCTCCAACTCGGTTTTACAGTGAAAACTGCAGGAACTTCAAACCGGCACTAGGATACAGACTGAGAAAGCAGAGAAAAAGTGTCTCCTGCAACCCGTTCCCTTGGTGCTAGATGAACGAACGTCTCTCCACTTGCTCAGTTCTGAGAGATAGGTGTGTGTGAAAGCCGTCCTTCATCTAGCTTGTTGGGAACACAAAGTTTCTTTTCAGTTGCAAACTCCATTCCATACATATATATGGGGAGGTAGAAGCTCCAACTCGGTTTTACAGTGAAAACTGCAGGAACTTCAAACCGGCACTAGGAAACAGACTGAGAAAGCAGAGAAAAAGTGTCTCCTGCAACAAGTTCCCTTGGTGCTAGATGAACGAACGTCTCTCCACTTGCTCAGTTCTGAGAGAAAAGTGTGTGTGAAAGCCGTTCTTCAACTAGCTTTTGGGAACACAAAGTTTCTTTCAGTTGCAAACTCCATTCCATACATATATATGGGGAGTTACTAGCTCCAACTCGGTTTTACAGTGAAAACTGCAGGAACTTCAAACCAGCACTAGGAAACAGAATGAAAAAGCAGAGAAAAAGTGTCTCCTGCAACCCGTTCCCTTGGTGCTAGATGAACGAACGTCTCTCCACTTGCTCAGTTCCGAGAGATATGTGTGTGTGAAAGCTGTCCTTCACCTAGCTTGTTGGGACCACAAAGTTTCTTTTCAGTTGCAAACTCCATTCCATACATATATATGGGGAGGCACTAGCTCCAACTCAGTTTTACAATGAAAACTGCAGGAACTTCAAACCGGCACTTTGAAACAGACTGAGAAGCAGAGAAAAAGTGTCTCCTGCAACCGGTTCCCTTGGTGCTAGATGAATGATCGTCTCTCCACTTGCTAATTTCTGAGAGATAATGGTGTGTGAAAGCCGTCCTTCACCTAGCTTGTTGGGAACACAAAGTTTCTTTTAAGTTGCAAACTCCATTCCATACATATATATGGGGAGGTACTAGCTCCAACTCGGTTTGACAGTGAAAACTGCAGGAACTTCAAACCGGCACTAGGAAACAGACTGAGAAAGCAGAGAAAAAGTGTCTCCTGCAACCCGTTCCCTTGGTGCTAGATGAACGAACGTCTCGCCACTTGCTCAGTTCCGAGAAATTAGTGTGTGTGAAAGCCGTCCTTCACCTAGCTTGTTGGGAACACAAAGTTTCTTTTCAGTTGCAAACTCCATTCCATACATATATATGGGGATGTACTAGCTCCAACTCGGTTTTACAGTGAAAACTGCAGGAACATCAAACCGGCACTAGGAAACAGACTGAGAATGCAGAGAAAAAGTGTCTCCTGCAACCCGTTCCATTGGTGCTAGATGAACGAACGTCTCTCCACTTGCTCAGTTCTGAGAGATAAGTGTGTGTGAAAGCCGTCCTTCACCTAGCTTGTTGGGAACACAAAGTTTCTTTTCAGTTGCAAACTCCATTCCATACATATATATGGGGATGTACAAGCTCCAACTCGGTTTTACAGTGAAAACTGCAGGAACATCAAACCGGCACTAGGAAACAGACTGAGAATGCAGAGAAAAAGTGTCCCTGCAACCCGTTCCATTGGTGCTAGATGAACGAACGTCTCTCCACTTGCTCAGTTCTGAGAGATAAGTGTGTGTGAAAGCCGTCCTTCACCTAGCTTGTTGGGAACACAAAGTTTCTTTTCAGTTGCAAACTCCATTCCATACATATATATGGGGATGTACAAGCTCCAACTCGGTTTTACAGTGAAAACTGCAGGAACATCAAACCGGCACTAGGAAACAGACTGAGAAAGCAGAGAAAATGTGTCCCCTGCAACCCGTTCCCTTGGTGCTAGATGAACGAACGTCTCTCCACTTGCTCAGTTCTGAGAGATAAGTGTGTGTGAAAGCCGTCCTTCACCTAGCTTGTTGGGAACACAAAGTTTCTTTTCAGTTGCAAACTCCATTCCATACACATATTTGGGGAGGTAGAAGCTCCAACCCGTTTTTACAGTGAAAACTGCAGGAACTTCAAACCGGCACTAGGAAACAGACTGAGAAAGCAGAGAAATAGTGTCTCCTGCAACCCGTTCCCTTGGTGCTAGATGAACGAACGTCTCTCCACTTGCTCAGTTCTGAGAGATAGGTGTGTGTGAAAGCCGTCCTTCACCTAGCTTGTTGGGAACACAAAGTTTCTTTTCAGTTGCAAACTCCATTCCATACACATATATGGGGAGGTAGAAGCTCCAACCCGTTTTTACAGTGAAAACTGCAGGAACTTCAAACCGGCACTAGGAAACAGACTGAGAAAGCAGAGAAATAGTGTCTCCTGCAACCCGTTCCCTTGGTGCTAGATGAACGAACGTCTCTCCACTTGCTCAGTTCTGAGAGATAGGTGTGTGTGAAAGCCGTACTTCACCTAGCTTGTTGGGAACACAAAGTTTCTTTTCAGTTGCAAACTCCATTCCATACATATATATGGGGAGGTAGAAGCTCCAACTCGGTTTTGCAGTGAAAACTGCAGGAACTTCAACCCGGCACTAGGAAACAGACTGAGAAAGCAGAGAAAAAGTGTCCCCTGCAACCCGTTCCCTTGGTGCTGGATGAACGAACGTCTCTCCACTTGCTAAGTTCTGAGAGATAATTGTGTGTGAAAGCCGTCCTTCACCTAGCTTGTTGGGAACACAAAGTTTCTTTTAAGTTGCAAACTCCATTCCATACATATATATGGGGAGGTACTAGCTCCAACTCGGTTTGACAGTGAAAACTGCAGGAACTTCAAACCGGCACTAGGAAACAGACTGAGAAAGCAGAGAAAAAGTGTCTCCTGCAACCCGTTCCCTTGGTGCTAGATGAACGAACGTCTCGCCACTTGCTCAGTTCCGAGAAATTAGTGTGTGTGAAAGCCGTCCTTCACCTAGCTTGTTGGGAACACAAAGTTTCTTTTCAGTTGCAAACTCCATTCCATACATATATATGGGGATGTACTAGCTCCAACTCGGTTTTACAGTGAAAACTGCAGGAACATCAAACCGGCACTAGGAATCAGACTGAGAATGCAGAGAAAAAGTGTCTCCTGCAACCCGTTCCATTGGTGCTAGATGAACGAACGTCTCTCCACTTGCTCAGTTCTGAGAGATAAGTGTGTGTGAAAGCCGTCCTTCACCTAGCTTGTTGGGAACACAAAGTTTCTTTTCAGTTGCAAACTCCATTCCATACATATATATGGGGATGTACAAGCTCCAACTCGGTTTTACAGTGAAAACTGCAGGAACATCAAACCGGCACTAGGAAACAGACTGAGAATGCAGAGAAAAAGTGTCCCTGCAACCCGTTCCATTGGTGCTAGATGAACGAACGTCTCTCCACTTGCTCAGTTCTGAGAGATAAGTGTGTGTGAAAGCCGTCCTTCACCTAGCTTGTTGGGAACACAAAGTTTCTTTTCAGTTGCAAACTCCATTCCATACATATATATGGGGATGTACAAGCTCCAACTCGGTTTTACAGTGAAAACTGCAGGAACATCAAACCGGCACTAGGAAACAGACTGAGAAAGCAGAGAAAATGTGTCCCCTGCAACCCGTTCCCTTGGTGCTAGATGAACGAACGTCTCTCCACTTGCTCAGTTCTGAGAGATAAGTGTGTGTGAAAGCCGTCCTTCACCTAGCTTGTTGGGAACACAAAGTTTCTTTTCAGTTGCAAACTCCATTCCATACACATATTTGGGGAGGTAGAAGCTCCAACCCGTTTTTACAGTGAAAACTGCAGGAACTTCAAACCGGCACTAGGAAACAGACTGAGAAAGCAGAGAAATAGTGTCTCCTGCAACCCGTTCCCTTGGTGCTAGATGAACGAACGTCTCTCCACTTGCTCAGTTCTGAGAGATAGGTGTGTGTGAAAGCCGTCCTTCACCTAGCTTGTTGGGAACACAAAGTTTCTTTTCAGTTGCAAACTCCATTCCATACACATATATGGGGAGGTAGAAGCTCCAACCCGTTTTTACAGTGAAAACTGCAGGAACTTCAAACCGGCACTAGGAAACAGACTGAGAAAGCAGAGAAATAGTGTCTCCTGCAACCCGTTCCCTTGGTGCTAGATGAACGAACGTCTCTCCACTTGCTCAGTTCTGAGAGATAGGTGTGTGTGAAAGCCGTACTTCACCTAGCTTGTTGGGAACACAAAGTTTCTTTTCAGTTGCAAACTCCATTCCATACATATATATGGGGAGGTAGAAGCTCCAACTCGGTTTTGCAGTGAAAACTGCAGGAACTTCAACCCGGCACTAGGAAACAGACTGAGAAAGCAGAGAAAAAGTGTCCCCTGCAACCCGTTCCCTTGGTGCTGGATGAACGAACGTCTCTCCACTTGCTAAGTTCTGAGAGATAATTGTGTGTGAAAGCCGTCCTTCACCTAGCTTGTTGGGAACACAAAGTTTCTTTTCAGTTGCAAACTCCATTCCATACATATATATGGGGAGGTAGAATCTCCAACTCGGTTTTACAGTGAAAACTGCAGGAACTTCAAACCGGCACTAGGATACAGACTGAGAAAGCAGAGAAAAAGTGTCTCCTGAAACCCGTTCCCTTGGTGCTAGATGAACGAACGTCTCTCCACTTGCTCAGTTCTGAGAGATAGGTGTGTGTGAAAGCCGTCCATCAACTAGCTTGTTGGGAACACAAAGTTTCTTTTCAGTTGCAAACTCCATTCCATATATATATATGGGGAGGTACTAGCTCCAACTCAGTTTTACAATGAAAACTGCAGGAACTTCAAACCGGCACTTTGAAACAGACTGAGAAGCAGAGAAAAAGTGTCTCATGCAACCGGTTCCCTTGGTGCTAGATGAATGAACGTCTCTCCACTTGCTAATTTCTGAGAGATAATTGTGTGTTAAAGCCGTCCTTCACCTAGCTTGTTGGGAACACAAAGTTTCTTTTCAGTTGCAAACTCCATTCCATACATATATATGGGGAGGTACTAGCTCCATCTCGGTTTGACAGTGAAAACTGCAGGAACTTCAAACTGGCACTAGGAAACAGACTGAGAAAGCAGAGAAAAAGTGTCTCCTGCAATCCGTTCCCTTGGTGCTGGATGAACGAACGTCTCTCCACTTGCTCAGTTCTGAGAGATAAGTGTGTGTGAAAGCCGTCCTTCACCTAGCTTGTTGGGAACACAAAGTTTCTTTTCAGTTGCAAACTCCATTCCATACATATATATGGGGAGGTAGATGCTCCAACTCGGTTTTACACTGAAAACTGCAGGAACTTAAAACCGGCACTAGGAAACAGACTGAGAAAGCAGAGAAAAGTGTCTCCAGCAACCCATTCCCTTGGTGCTAGATGAACGAACGTCTCTCCACTTGCTCAGTTCTGAGAGAGAAGTGTGTGTGAAAGCCGTCATTCACCTAGCTTGTTGGGAACACAAAGTTTCTTTTCAGTTGCAAACTCCATTCCATACATATATATGGGGAGGTACTAGCTCCAACTCGGTTTTACAGGGAAAACTGCAGGAACTTCAAACCGGCACTAGGAAACAGACTGAGAAAGCAGAGAAATAGTGTCTCCTGCAACAAGTTCCCTTGGTGCTAGATGAACGAACGTCTCTCCACTTGCTCAGTTCTGAGAGAAAAGTGTGTGTGAAAGCCGTTCTTCAACTAGCTTGTTGGGAACACAAAGTTTCTTTTCAGTTGCAAACTCCATTCCATACATATATATGGGGAGTTACTAGCTCCAACTCGGTTTTACAGTGAAAACTGCAGGAACTTCAAACCAGCACTAGGAAACAGAATGAGAAAGCAGAGAAAAAGTGTCTCCTGCAACCCGTTCCCTTGGTGCTAGATGAACGAACGTCTCTCCACTTGCTCAGTTCCGAGAGATAAGTGTGTGTGAAAGATGCCCTTCACCTAGCTTGTTGGGAACACAAAGTTTCTTTTCAGTTGCAAACTCCATTCCATACATATATATGGGGAGGTACTAGCTCCAACTCAGTTTTACAATGAAAACTGCAGGAACTTCAAACCAGCACTTTGAAACAGACTGAGAAGCAGAGAAAAAGTGTCCCATGCAACCGGTTCCCTTGGTGCTAGATGAATGAACGTCTCTCCACTTGCTAATTTCTGAGAGATAATTGTGTGTGAAAGCCGTCCTTCACCTAGCTTGTTGGGAACACAAAGTTTCTTTTCAGTTGCAAACTCCATTCCATACATATATATGGGGAGGTACTAGCTCCATCTCGGTTTGACAGTGAAAACTGCAGGAACTTCAAACCGGCACTAGGAAACAGACTGAGAAAGCAGAGAAAAAGTGTCTCCTGCAATCCGTTCCCTTGGTGCTAGATGAACGAACGTCTCTCCACTTGCTCAGTTCTGAGAGATAAGTGTGTGTGAAAGCCGTCCTTCACCTAGCTTGTTGGGAACACAAAGTTTCTTTTCAGTTGCAAACTCCATTCCATACATATATATGGGGAGGTACTAGCTCCAACTCAGTTTTACAATGAAAACTGCAGGAACTTCAGACCGGCACTAGGAAACAGACTGAGAAAGCAGAGAAAAAGTGTCTCCTGCAACCCGTTCCCTTGGTGCTAGATGAACGAACGTCTCTCCACTTGCTCAGTTCTGAGAGATAAGTGTGTGTGAAAGCCGTCCTTCACCTAGCTTGTTGGGAACACAAAGTTTCTTTTCAGTTGCAAACTCCGTTCCATACATATATATGGGGAGGTACTAGCTCCAACTCGGTTTTACAGTGAAAACTGCAGGAACTTCAAACCGGCACTAGGAAACAGACTGAGAAAGCAGAGAAAAAGTGTCTCCTGCAACCCGTTCCCTTGGTGCTAGATGAACGAACGTCTCTCCAATTGCTCAGTTCTGAGAGATAAGTGTGTGTGAAAGCCGTCCTTCACCTAGCTTGTTGGGAACACAAAGTTTCTTTTCAGTTGCAAACTCCATTCCATACATATATATTGGGAGGTAGATGCTCCAACTCGGTTTTACAGTGAAAACTGCAGGAACTTCAAACCGGCACTAGGAAACAGACTGAGAAAGCAGGGAAAAAGTGTCTCCTGCAACCCGGTCCCTTGGTGCTAGATGAACGAACGTCTCTCCACTTGCTCAGTTCCGAGAGTTAAGTGTGTGTGAAAGCCGTCCTTCATCTAGCTTGTTGGGAACACAAAGTTTCTTTTCAGTTGCAAACTCCATTCCATACATATATATGGGGAGGTACTAGCTCCAACTCGGTTTTACAGTGAAAACTGAAGAAACTTCAAACCGGCACTAGGAAACAGACTGAGAAAGCAGAGAAAAAGTGTCTCCTGCAACCCGTTCCCTTGGTGCTAGATGAACGAACGTCTCTCCACTTGCTAAGTTCTGAGAGATAAGTGTGTGTGAAAGCCGTACTTCACCTAGCTTGTTGGGAACACAAAGTATCTTTTCATTTGCAAACTCCATTCCATAAATATATATGGGGTTGTACTAACTCCAGCTCGGTTTTACAGTGAAAACTGCAGGAACTTCAAACCGGCCCTAGGAAACAGACTGAGAAAGCACAGAATAAGTGTCTCCTGCAACCCGTTCCCTTGGGGCTAGATGAACGAACGTCTCTCCACTTGCTCAGTTCTGAGAGATAAGTGTGTGTGAAAGGCGTCCTTCACCTAGCTTGTTGGGAACACAAAGTTTCTTTTCAGTTGCAAACTCCATTCCATACATATATATGGGTATGTAGAAGCTCCAACTCGGTTTTACAGTGAAAACTTCAGGAACTTAAAACGGGTACTAGGAAACAGACTGAGAAAGCAGAGAAAAAGTGTCTCCTGCAACCCGGTCCCTTGGTGCTAGATGAACGAACGTCTCTCCACTTGCTCAGTTCTGAGAGATAAGTGTGTGTGAAAGCCGTCCTTCACCTAGCTTGTTGGGAACACAAAGTTTCTTTTCAGTTGCAAACTCCATTCCATACATATATATGGGGAGGTACTAGCTCCAACTCGGTTTTACAGTGAAAACTGCAGGAACTTCAAACCGGCACTAGGAAAAAGACTGAGAAAGCTGAGAAAAAGTGTCTCCTGCATCCCGTTCCCTTGGTGCTAGATGAACGAACGTCTCTCCACTTGCTCAGTTCTGAGAGATATGTGTGTGTGAAAGCCGTCCTTCACCTAGCTTGTTGGGAACACAAAGTTTCTTTTCAGTTGCAAACTCCATTCCATACATATATATGGGGAAGTAGATGCTCCAACTCGGTTTTACAGTGAAAACTGCAGGAACTTCAAACCGGCACTAGGAAACAGACTGAGAAAGAAGAGAAAAAGTTTCTCCTGCACCCCGTTCCCTTGGTGCTACATGAACGAACGTCTCTCCACTTGCTCAGTTCTGAGAGATAAGTGTGTGTGAAAGCCGTACTTCACCTAGCTTGTTGGGAACACAAAGTTTCTTTTCAGTTGCAAACTCCATTCCATACATATATATGGGGAGGTACTAGCTCCAACTCGGTTTTACAGTGAAAACTGCAGGAACTTCAAACCGGCACTAGGAAACAGACTGAGAAAGCAGAGAAAAAGTGTCTCCTGCAAACCGTTCCCTTGGTGCTAGATGAACGAACGTCTCTCCACTTGCTCAGTTCTGAGAGATAAGTGTGTGTGAAAGCCGTTCTTCACCTAGCTTTTTGGGAACACAAATTTTCTTTTCAGTTGCAAACTCCACTCCATACATATATATGGGGAGGTACTAGCTCCAACTCGGTTTTACAGTGAAAACTGCAGGAAATTCAAACCGGCACTAGGAAACAGACTGAGAAAGCAGAGAAAAAGTGTCTCATGCAACCGGTTCCCTTGGTGCTAGATGAATGAACGTCTCTCCACTTGCTAATTTCTGAGAGATAATTGTGTGTTAAAGCCGTCCTTCACCTAGCTTGTTGGGAACACAAAGTTTCTTTTCAGTTGCAAACTCCATTCCATACATATATATGGGGAGGTACTAGCTCCATCTCGGTTTGACAGTGAAAACTGCAGGAACTTCAAACCGGCACTAGGAAACAGACTGAGAAAGCAGAGAAAAAGTGTCTCCTGCAATCCGTTCCCTTGGTGCTGGATGAACGAACGTCTCTCCACTTGCTCAGTTCTGAGAGATAAGTGTGTGTGAAAGCCGTCCTTCACCTAGCTTGTTGGGAACACAAAGTTTCTTTTCAGTTGCAAACTCCATTCCATACATATATATGGGGAGGTAGATGCTCCAACTCGGTTTTACACTGAAAACTGCAGGAACTTAAAACCGGCACTAGGAAACAGACTGAGAAAGCAGAGAAAAGTGTCTCCAGCAACCCATTCCCTTGGTGCTAGATGAACGAACGTCTCTCCACTTGCTCAGTTCTGAGAGAGAAGTGTGTGTGAAAGCCGTTCTTCAACTAGCTTGTTGGGAACACAAAGTTTCTTTTCAGTTGCAAACTCCATTCCATACATATATATGGGGAGTTACTAGCTCCAACTCGGTTTTACAGTGAAAACTGCAGGAACTTCAAACCAGCACTAGGAAACAGAATGAGAAAGCAGAGAAAAAGTGTCTCCTGCAACCCGTTCCCTTGGTGCTAGATGAACGAACGTCTCTCCACTTGCTCAGTTCCGAGAGATAAGTGTGTGTGAAAGATGCCCTTCACCTAGCTTGTTGGGAACACAAAGTTTCTTTTCAGTTGCAAACTCCATTCCATACATATATATGGGGAGGTACTAGCTCCAACTCAGTTTTACAATGAAAACTGCAGGAACTTCAAACCAGCACTTTGAAACAGACTGAGAAGCAGAGAAAAAGTGTCCCATGCAACCGGTTCCCTTGGTGCTAGATGAATGAACGTCTCTCCACTTGCTAATTTCTGAGAGATAATTGTGTGTGAAAGCCGTCCTTCACCTAGCTTGTTGGGAACACAAAGTTTCTTTTCAGTTGCAAACTCCATTCCATACATATATATGGGGAGGTACTAGCTCCATCTAGGTTTGACAGTGAAAACTGCAGGAACTTCAAACCGGCACTAGGAAACAGACTGAGAAAGCAGAGAAAAAGTGTCTCCTGCAATCCGTTCCCTTGGTGCTAGATGAACGAACGTCTCTCCACTTGCTCAGTTCTGAGAGATAAGTGTGTGTGAAAGCCGTCCTTCACCTAGCTTGTTGGGAACACAAAGTTTCTTTTCAGTTGCAAACTCCATTCCATACATATATATGGGGAGGTACTAGCTCCAACTCAGTTTTACAATGAAAACTGCAGGAACTTCAGACCGGCACTAGGAAACAGACTGAGAAAGCAGAGAAAAAGTGTCTCCTGCAACCCGTTCCCTTGGTGCTAGATGAACGAACGTCTCTCCACTTGCTCAGTTCTGAGAGATAAGTGTGTGTGAAAGCCGTCCTTCACCTAGCTTGTTGGGAACACAAAGTTTCTTTTCAGTTGCAAACTCCGTTCCATACATATATATGGGGAGGTACTAGCTCCAACTCGGTTTTACAGTGAAAACTGCAGGAACTTCAAACCGGCACTAGGAAACAGACTGAGAAAGCAGAGAAAAAGTGTCTCCTGCAACCCGTTCCCTTGGTGCTAGATGAACGAACGTCTCTCCAATTGCTCAGTTCTGAGAGATAAGTGTGTGTGAAAGCCGTCCTTCACCTAGCTTGTTGGGAACACAAAGTTTCTTTTCAGTTGCAAACTCCATTCCATACATATATATGGGGAGGTACTAGCTCCAACTCGGTTTGACAGTGAAAACTGCAGGAACTTCAAACCGGCACTAGGAAACAGACTGAGAAAGCAGGGAAAAAGTGTCTCCTGCAACCCGGTCCCTTGGTGCTAGATGAACGAACGTCTCTCCACTTGCTCAGTTCCGAGAGTTAAGTGTGTGTGAAAGCCGTCCTTCATCTAGCTTGTTGGGAACACAAAGTTTCTTTTCAGTTGCAAACTCCATTCCATACATATATATGGGGAGGTACTAGCTCCAACTCGGTTTTACAGTGAAAACTGAAGAAACTTCAAACCGGCACTAGGAAACAGACTGAGAAAGCAGAGAAAAAGTGTCTCCTGCAACCCGTTCCCTTGGTGCTAGATGAACGAACGTCTCTCCACTTGCTAAGTTCTGAGAGATAAGTGTGTGTGAAAGCCGTACTTCACCTAGCTTGTTGGGAACACAAAGTATCTTTTCAGTTGCAAACTCCATTCCATAAATATATATGGGGTTGTACTAACTCCAGCTCGGTTTTACAGTGAAAACTGCAGGAACTTCAAACCGGCCCTAGGAAACAGACTGAGAAAGCACAGAAAAAGTGTCTCCTGCAACCCGTTCCCTTGGGGCTAGATGAACGAACGTCTCTCCACTTGCTCAGTTCTGAGAGATAAGTGTGTGTGAAAGGCGTCCTTCACCTAGCTTGTTGGGAACACAAAGTTTCTTTTCAGTTGCAAACTCCATTCCATACATATATATGGGTAGGTAGAAGCTCCAACTCGGTTTTACAGTGAAAACTTCAGGAACTTAAAACGGGTACTAGGAAACAGACTGAGAAAGCAGAGAAAAAGTGTCTCCTGCAACCCGGTCCCTTGGTGCTAGATGAACGAACGTCTCTCCACTTGCTCAGTTCTGAGAGATAAGTGTGTGTGAAAGCCGTCCTTCACCTAGCTTGTTGGGAACACAAAGTTTCTTTTCAGTTGCAAACTCCATTCCATACATATATATGGGGAGGTACTAGCTCCAACTCGGTTTTACAGTGAAAACTGCAGGAACTTCAAACCGGCACTAGGAAAAAGACTGAGAAAGCTGAGAAAAAGTTTCTCCTGCATCCCGTTCCCTTGGTGCTAGATGAACGAACGTCTCTCCACTTGCTCAGTTCTGAGAGATATGTGTGTGTGAAAGCC
The DNA here is from genome assembly GCF_048773025.1 of Camelus bactrianus. NCBI lineage: Eukaryota > Metazoa > Chordata > Mammalia > Artiodactyla > Camelidae > Camelus > Camelus bactrianus. The sequence goes on along the minus strand of NC_133539.1, from coordinate 133,801,840 downwards.
GTCCTTCACCTAGCTTGTTGGGAACACAAAGTTTCTTTTCAGTTGCAAACTCCATTCCATACATATATATGGGGAAGTAGATGCTCCAACTCGGTTTTACAGTGAAAACTGCAGGAACTTCAAACCGGCACTAGGAAACAGACTGAGAAAGAAGAGAAAAAGTTTCTCCTGCACCCCGTTCCCTTGGTGCTACATGAACGAACGTCTCTCCACTTGCTCAGTTCTGAGAGATAAGTGTGTGTGAAAGCCGTACTTCACCTAGCTTGTTGGGAACACAAAGTTTCTTTTCAGTTGCAAACTCCATTCCATACATATATATGGGGAGGTACTAGCTCCAACTCGGTTTTACAGTGAAAACTGCAGGAACTTCAAACCGGCACTAGGAAACAGACTGAGAAAGCAGAGAAAAAGTGTCTCCTGCAAACCGTTCCCTTGGTGCTAGATGAACGAACGTCTCTCCACTTGCTCAGTTCTGAGAGATAAGTGTGTGTGAAAGCCGTTCTTCACCTAGCTTTTTGGGAACACAAATTTTCTTTTCAGTTGCAAACTCCACTCCATACATATATATGGGGAGGTACTAGCTCCAACTCGGTTTTACAGTGAAAACTGCAGGAAATTCAAACCGGCACTAGGAAACAGACTGAGAAAGCAGAGAAAAAGTGTCTCCTGCAACCCGTTCCCTTGGTGCTAGATGAACGAACTTCTCTCCACTTGCTCAGTTCTGAGAGATAAGTGTGTGTGAAAGCCGTCCTTCACCAAGCTTGTTGGGAACACAAAGTTTCTTTTCAGTTGTAAACTCCATTCCATACATATATATGGGGAGGTAGATGCTCCAACTCGATTTTACAGTGAAAACTGCAGGAACTTCAAACCGGCACTAGGAAACAGACTGAGAAAGCAAGGAAAAAGTGTCTCCTGCAACCCGGTCCCTTGGTGCTAGATGAACGAACGTCTCTCCACTTGCTCAGTTCCGAGATATAAGTGTGTGTGAAAGCCGTCCTTCATATAGCTTGTCGGGAACACAAAGTTTCTTTTCAGTTGCAAACTCCATTCCATACATATATATGGGGAGGTACTAACTCCAACTCGGTTTTACAGTGAAAACTGCAGGAACTTCAAACCGGCACTAGGAAACAGACTGAGAAAGCAGAGAAAAAGTGTCTCCTGCAACCCGTTCCCTTGGTGCTAGATGAACGAACGTCTCTCCACTTGCTCAGTTCTGAGAGATAATTGTGTGTGAAAGCCGTCCTTCACCTAGCTTGTTGGGAACACAAAGTTTCTTTTCAGTTGCAAACTCCATTCCATACATATATATGGGGAGGTAGAAGCTCCAACTCGGTTTTACAGTGAAAACTGCAGGAACTTCAACCCGGCACTAGTAAACAGACTGAGAAAGCAGTTAAAAAGTGTCTCCTGCAACCCGTTCACTTGGTGCTAGATGAACGAACGTCTCTCCCCTTGCTCAGTTCTGAGAGATATGTGTGTGTGAAAGCCGTCCTTCACCTAGCTTGTTGGGAACACAAAGTTTCTTTTCAGTTGCAAACTCCAATCCATACATATATATGGGGAGGTACTAACTCCAACTCGGTTTTACAGTGAAAACTGCAGGAACTTCAAACCGGCACTAGGAAACAGACTGAGAAAGCAGAGAAAAAGTGTCCCTGCAACCCGTTCCCTTGGTGCTAGATGAACGAAAGTCAATCCACTTGCTCAGTTCTGAGAGATAAGTGTGTGTGAAAGCCGTACTTCACCTAGCTTGTTGGGAACACAAAGTTTCTTTTCAGTTGCAAACTCCATTCCATACATATATATGGGGAGGTAGAAGCTCCAACTCGGTTTTACAGTGAAAATTGCAGGAACTTCAAACCGGCACTAGGAAACAGACTGAGAAAGCAGAGAAAAAGTGTCTCCTGCAACCCGTTCCCTTGGGGCTAGATGAACGAACGTCTCTCCACTTGCTCAGTTCTGAGAGATAGGTGTGTGTGAAAGCCGTCCTTCACCTAGCTTGTTGGGAACACAAAGTTTCTTTTCAGATGCAAACTCCATTCCATTCGTATATATGGGTAGGTACTAGCTCCAACTCGGTTTTACAGTGAAAACTGCAGGAACTTCAAACCGGCACTAGGAAACAGACTGAGAAAGCAGAGAAAAAGTGTCTCCTGCAACCCGTTCCCTTGGTGCTAGATGAACGAACGTCTCTCCACTTGCTCAGTTCTGAGATATAAGTGTGTGTGAAAGCCGTCCTTCACCTAGCTTGTTGGGAACACAAAGTTTCTTTTCAGTTGCAAACTCCATTCCACACATATATATGGGGAGGTACTAGCTCCAACTCGGTTTTACAGTGAATACTGCAGGAACTTCAAACCGGCACTAGGAAACAGACTGAGAAAGCAGAGAAAAAGTGTCTCCTGCAACCCGTTCCCTTGGTTCTAGATGAACGAAAGTCTCTCCACTTGCTCAGTTCTGAGAGATAGGTGTGTGTGAAAGCCGTACTTCACCTAGCTTGTTGGGAACACAAAGTTTCTTTTCAGTTGCAAACTAGATTCCATACATATATATGGGGAGGTAGAAGCTCCAACTCTGTTTTACAGTGAAAACTGCAGGAACTTCAAACCGGCACTAGGAAACAGACTGAGAAAGCAGAGAAAATGTGTCTCCTGCAACCCGTTCCCTTGGTGCTAGATGAACGAACGTCTCTCCACTTGCTCAGTTCTGAGAGATAGGTGTGTGTGAAAGTCGTCCTTCACATAGCTTGTTGGGAACACAAAGTTTCTTTTCAGTTGCAAACTCCATTCCATACATATATATGGGGAGGTAGATGCTCCAACTCGGTTTTACAGTGAAAACTGAAGGAACTTCCAACCGGCACTAGGAAACAGACTGAGAAAGCAGAGAAAAAGTGTCTCCTGCAACCCGTTCCCTTGGTGCTAGATGAACGAACGTCTCTCCACTTGCTCAGTTCTGAGAGATAAGTGTGTGTGAAAGCCGTCCTTCACCTAGCTTGTTGGGAACACAAAGATTCTTTTCAGTTGCAAACTCCATCCCATACATATATATGGGGAGGTACTAGCTCCAACTCGGTTTTACAGTGAAAACTGCAGGAACTTCAAACCGGCACTAGGAAACAGACTGAGAAAGCAGAGAAAAAGTGTCTCCTGCAACCCGTTCCCTTGGTGCTAGATGAACGAAAGTCTCTCCACTTGCTCAGTTCTGAGAGATAAGTGTGTGTGAAAGCCGTCCTTCACCTAGCTTGTTGGGAACACAAAGTTTCTTTTCAGTTGCAAACTCCATTCCATACATATATATGGGGAGGTACTAACTCCAACTCGGTTTTACAGTGAAACTGCAGGAACTTCAAACCGGCACTAGGAAACAGACTGAGGAAGCAGAGAAAAATTGTCTCCTTCAACCCGTTCCCTTGGTGCTAGATGAACGAAATTCTCTCCACTTGCTCAGTTCTGAGAGATAATTGTGTGTGAAAGCCGTCCTTCACCTAGCTTGTTGGGAACACAAAGTTTCTTTTCAGTTGCAAACTCCATTCCATACATATATATGGGGAGGTACTAGCTCCAACTCGGTTTTACAGTGAAAACTGCAGTAACTTCAAACCGGCACTAGGAAACAGACTGCGAAAGCGGAGAAAATGTGTGTCCGGCAACCCGTTTCCTTGGTGCTAGATGAACGAACGTCTCTCCACTTGCTCAGTTCTGAGAGATAAGTGTGTGTGAAAGCCGTCCTTCACCTAGATTGTTGGGAACACAAAGTTTCTTTTCAGTTGCAAACTCCATTCCATACATATATATGGGGAGGTACTAACTCCAACTCGGTTTTACAGTGAAAACTGCAGGAACTTCAAACCGGCACTAGGAAACAGACTGAGAAAGCAGAGAAAAAGTGTCTCCTGCAACCCGGTCCCTTAGTGCTAGATGAACGAACGTCTCTCCACTTGCTCAGTTCCGAGAGTTAAGTGTGTGTGAAAGCCGTCCTTCATCTAGCTTGTTGGTAACACAAAGTATCTTTTCAGTTGCAAACTCCATTCCATACATATATATGGGGAGGTAGAAGCTCCAACTGGGTTTTGCAGTGAAAAAAGCAGGAACTTCAACCCGGCACTAGGAAACAGACTGAGAAAGCAGAGATAAAGTGTCTCCTGCAACCCGTTCCCTTGGTGCTAGATGAACGAACGTCTCTCCACTTGCTCAGTTCTGAGTGAAAAGTGTGTGTGAAAGCCGTCCTTCACCTAGCTTGTTGGGAACAAAAAGTTTCTTTTCAGTTGCAAACTCCATTCCATACATATATATGGGGAGGTACTAGCTCCAACTCGGTTTTACAGTGAAAACTGCAGGAACTTCAAACCGGCACTAGGAAACAGACTGAGAAAGCAGAGAAAAAGTATCTCCTGCAACCCGTTCCCTTGGTGCTAGATGAACGAACGTCTCTCCACTTGCTCAGTTCTGAGAGATAAGTGTGTGTGAAAGCCGTCCTTCACCTAGCTTGTTGGGAACACAAAGTTTCTTTTCAGTTGCAAACTCCATTCCATACATATATATGGGGAGGTACTAACTCCAACTCGGTTTTACAGTGAAAACTGCAGGAACTTCAAACCGGCACTAGGAAACAGACTGAGATAGCAGTGAAAAAGTGTCTCCTGCAACCCGTTCCCTTGGTGCTAGATGAACGAACGTCTCTCCACTTGCTAATTTCTGAGAGATAATAGTGTGTGAAAGCCGTCCTTCACCTAGCTTGTTGGGAACACAAAGTTTCTTTTCAGTTGCAAACTCCATTCCATACATATATATGGGGAGGTACTAGCTCCAACACGGTTTTACAGTGAACTGCAGAAACTTCAACCCGGCACTAGGAAACAGACTGAGAAAGGAGATAAAAAGTGTCTCCTGCAACCCGTTCCCTTGGTGCTAGATGAACGAACGTCTCTCCACTTGCTCAGTTCTGAGAGATAAGTGTGTGTGAAAGCCGTCCTTCACCTAGCTTGTTGTGAACACAAAGTTTCTTTTCAGTTGCAAACACCATTCCATACATATATATGGGTAGGTACTAACTCCAACTCGGTTTTACAGTGAAAACTGCAGGAACTTCAAACCGGCACTAGGAAACAGACTGAGAAAGCAGAGAAAAAGTTTCTCCTGCAACCCGTTCCCTTGGTGCTAGATGAACGAACGTCTCTCCACTTGCTCAGTTCTGAGAGATAAGTGTGTGTGAAAGCCGTCCTTCACCTAGCTTGTTGGGAACACAAAGTTTCTTTTCAGTTGCAAACTCCATTCCATACATATATATGGTGAGGTACTAGCTCCAACTCGGTTTTACCGTGAACTGCAGCAACTTCAAACCGGCACTAGGAAACAGACTGTGAAAGCAGATAAAAAGTTTCTCCTGCAAACCGTTCCCTTGGTGCTAGATGAACGAACGTCTCTCCACTTGCTCAGTTCTGAGAGATAAGTGTGTGTGAAAGCCGTCCTTCACATAGCTTGTTGGGAACACAAAGTTTCTTTTCAGTTGCAAACTCCATTCCATACATATATATGGGGAGGTAGAAGCTCCAACTCGGTTTTACAGTGAAAACTGCAGGAACTAAAAACCGGAACTAGGAAACAGACTGAGAAAGCAGAGAAAAAGTGTCTCCTGCAACCCGGTCCCTTGGTGCTAGATGAACGAACGTCTCTCCACTTGCTCAGTTCTGAGAGATAAGTGTGTGTGAAAGCCGTCCTTCACCTAGCTTGTTGGGAACACAAAGTTTCTTTTCAGTTGCAAACTCCATTCCAAACATATATATGGGGAGGTACTAGCTCCAACTCGGTTTTACAGTGAAAACTGCAGGAACTTCAAACCGGCACTTGAAAAAAGTCTGAGAAAGCTGAGAAAAAGTGTCTCCTGCAACCCGTTCCCTTGGTGCTAGATGAACGAACGTCTCTCCACTTGCTCAGTTCTGAGAGATAAGTGTGTGTGAAAGCCGTCCTTCACCTAGCTTGTTGGGAACACAAAGTTTCTTTTCAGTTGCAAACTCCATTCCATACATATATATGGGGAATTAGATGCTCCAAATCGGTTTTACTGTGAAAACTGCAGGAACTTCAAACCGGCACTAGGAAACAGACTGAGAAAGCAGAGAAAAAGTGTCTCCTGCACCCCGTTCCCTTGGTGTAAGATGAACGAAAGTCTCTCCACTTGCTCAGTTCTGAGAGATAGGTGTGTGTGAAAGCCGTCCTTCACCTAGCTTGTTGGGAACACAATGTTTCTTTTCAGTTGCAAACTCCATTCCATACATATATATGGGGAGGTACTAACTCCAACTCGGTTTTACAGTGAAAACTGCAGGAACCTCAAACCGGCACTAGGAAACAGACTGAGAAAGCAGAGAAAAATTGTCTCATGCAACCCGTTCCCTTGGTGCTAGATGAACGAACTTCTCTCCACTTGCTCAGTTCTGAGAAATAATTGTGTGTGAAAGCCGTCCTTCACCTAGCTTGTTGGGAACACAAATTTTCTTTTCAGTTGCAAACTCGATTCCATACATATATATGGTGAGGTACTAGCTCCAACTAGGTTTTACAGTGAAAACTGCAGTAACTTCAAACAGGCACTAGGAAACAGACTGCGAAAGCGGAGAAAATGTGTGCCCTGCAACCCGTTTCCTTGGTGCTAGATGAACGAACGTCTCTCCACTTGCTCAGTTCTGAGAGATAAGGGCGTGTGAAAGCCGTCCTTCACCTAGCTTGTTGGGAACACAAAGTTTCTTTTCAGTTGCAAACTCCATTCCATACATATATATGGGGAGGTACTAACTCCAACTCGGTTTTACAGTGAAAACTGCAGGAACTTCAAACCGGCACTAGGAAACAGACTGAGAAAGAAGAGAAAAAGTGTCTCCTGCAAACCGGTCCCTTCGTGCTAGATGAACGAACGTCTCTCCACTTGCTCAGTTCTGAGAGATAAGTGTGTGTGAAAGCCGTCCTTCACCTAGCTTGTTGGGAACACAAAGTTTCTTTTCAGTTGCAAACTCCATTCCATACATATATATGGGGAAGTAGATGCTCCAACTCGGTTTTACAGTGAAAACTGCAGGAACTTCAAACCGGCACTAGGAAACAGACTGAGAAAACAGAGAAAAAGTGTCTCCTGCACCCCGTTCCCTTGGTGCTACATGAACGAACGTCTTTCCACTTGCTCAGTTCTGAGAGATAGGTGTGTGTGAAAGCCGTCCTTCACCTAGCTTGTTGGGAACACAAAGTTTCTTTTCAGTTGCAAACTCCATTCCATACATATATATGGGGAGGTAGATGCTCCAACTCGGTTTTACAGTGAAAACTGCAGGAACTTCAAACCGGCACTAGGAAACAGACTGAGAAAGCAGGGAAAAAGTGTCTCCTGCAACCCGGTCCCGTGGTGCTAGATGAACGAACGTCTCTCCACTTGCTCAGTTCCGAGAGTTAAGTGTGTGTGAAAGCCGTCCTTCATCTAGCTTTTTGGGAACACAAAGATTCTTTTCAGTTGCAAACTCCATTCCATACATATATATGGGGAGGTACTAGCTCCAAATCGGTTTTACAGTGAAAACTGCAGGAACTTCAAACCGGCACTAGGAAACAGACTGGGAAAGCAGAGGAAAAGGTTCTCCTGCAACCCGTTCCCTTGGTGCTAGATTAACGAACGTCTCTCCAATTGCTCAGTTCTGAGAGATAAGTGTGTGTGAAAGCCGTCCTTCACCTAGCTTGTTGGGAACACAAAGTTTCTTTTCAGTTGCAAACTCCATTCCATACATATATATGGGGAGGTAGAAGCTCCAACTCGGTTTTACAGTGAAAACTGCAGGAACTTATAACCGGCACTAGGAAACAGACTGAGAAAGCAGAGAAAAAGTGTCCCCTGCAACCCGGTCCCTTGGTGCTAGATGAACGAACGTCTCTCCACTTGCTCAGTTCTGAGAGATAAGTGTGTGTGAAAGCCGTCCTTCACCTAGCTTGATGGGAACACAAAGTTTCTTTTCAGTAGCAAACTCCATTCCATACATATATATGGGGAGGTACTAGCTCCAACTCGGTTTTACAGTGAAAACTGCAGGAACTTCAAACCGGCACTAGGAAACAGACTGAGAAAGCAGAGAAAAAGTGTCTCCTGCAACCCGTTCCCTTGGTGCTAGATGAACGAACGTCTCTCCACTTGCTCAGTTCTGAGAGATAAGTGTGTGTGAAAGCCGTCCTTCACCTAGCTTGTTGGGAACACAAAGTTTCTTTTCAGTTGCAAACTCCATTCCATACATATATATGGGGAGGTAGATGCTCCAACTCGGTTTTACAGTGAAAACTGCAGGAACTTCAAACCGGCACTAGGAAACAGACTGAGAAAGCAGGGAAAAAGTGTCTCCTGCAACCCGGTCCCTTGGTGCTAGATGAACGAACGTCTCTCCACTTGCTCAGTTCCGAGAGTTAAGTGTGTGTGAAAGCCGTCCTTCATCTAGCTTGTTGGGAACACAAAGTTTCTTTTCAGTTGCAAACTCCATTCCATAAATATATATGGTGAGGTACTAGCTCCAACTCTGTTTTACAGTGAAAACTGCAGGAACTTCAAACCGGCACTAGGAAACAGACTGGGAAAGCAGAGAAAAAGTTCTCCTGCAACCCGTTCCCTTGGTGCTAGATTAACGAACGTCTCTCCAATTGCTCAGTTCTGAGAGATAAGTGTGTGTGAAAGCCGTCCTTCACCTAGCTTTTTGGGAACACAAAGTTTCTTTTCAGTTGCAAACTCCATTGCATACATATATATGGGGAGGTAGAAGCTCCAACTCGGTTTTACAGTGAAAACTGCAGGAACTTAAAACCGGCACTAGGAAACAGACTGAGAAAGCAGAGAAAAAGTGTCTCCTGCAACCCGGTCTCTTGGTGCTAGATGAACGAACGGCGCTCCACTTGCTCAGTTCTGAGAGATAAGTGTGTGTGAAAGCCGTCCTTCACCTAGTTTGTTGGGAACACAAAGTTTCTTTTCAGTTGCAAACTCCATTCCATACATATATATGGGGAGGTACTAGCTCCAACTCGGTTTTACAGTGAAAACTGCAGGAACTTCAAACCGGCACTAGGAAACAGACTGGGAAAGCAGAGAAAAAGGTTCTCCTGCAACCCGTTCCCTTGGTGCTAGATTAACGAACGTCTCTCCAATTGCTCAGTTCTGAGAGATAAGTGTGTGTGAAAGCCGTCCTTCACCTAGCTTTTTGGGAACACAAAGTTTCTTTTCAGTTGCAAACTCCATTCCATACATATATATGGGGAGGTAGAAGCTCCAACTCGGTTTTACAGTGAAAACTGCAGGAACTTCAAACCGGCACTAGGAAACAGACTGAGAAAGCAGAGAAAAAGTGTCCCCTGCAACCCGGTCCCTTGGTGCTAGATGAACGAACGTCTCTCCACTTGCTCAGTTCTGAGAGATAAGTGTGTGTGAAAGCCGTCCTTCACCTAGCTTGATGGGAACACAAAGTTTCTTTTCAGTAGCAAACTCCATTCCATACATATATATGGGGAGGTACTAGCTCCAACTCGGTTTTACAGTGAAAACTGCAGGAACTTCAAACCGGCACTAGGAAACAGACTGAGAAAGCAGAGAAAAAGTGTCTCCTGCAACCCGTTCCCTTGGTGCTAGATGAACGAACGTCTCTCCACTTGCTCAGTTCTGAGAGATAAGTGTGTGTGAAAGCCGTCCTTCACCTAGCTTGTTGGGAACACAAAGTTTCTTTTCAGTTGCAAACTCCATTCCATACATATATATGGGGAGGTAGATGCTCCAACTCGGTTTTACAGTGAAAACTGCAGGAACTTCAAACCGGCACTAGGAAACAGACTGAGAAAGCAGAGAAAAAGTGTCTCCTGCAACCCGGTCCCTTGGTGCTAGATGAACGAACGTCTCTCCACTTGCTCAGTTCCGAGAGTTAAGTGTGTGTGAAAGCCGTCCTTCATCTAGCTTGTTGGGAACACAAAGTTTCTTTTCAGTTGCAAACTCCATTCCATACATATATATGGTGAGGTACTAGCTCCAAATCTGTTTTACAGTGAAAACTGCAGGAACTTCAAACCGGCACTAGGAAACAGACTGGGAAAGCAGAGAAAAAGGTTCTCCTGCAACCCGTTCCCTTGGTGCTAGATTAACGAACGTCTCTCCAATTGCTCAGTTCTGAGAGATAAGTGTGTGTGAAAGCCGTCCTTCACCTAGCTTTTTGGGAACACAAAGTTTCTTTTCAGTTGCAAACTCCATTCCATACATATATATGGGGAGGTAGAAGCTCCAACTCGGTTTTACAGTGAAAACTGCAGGAATTTAAAACCGGCACTAGGAAACAGACTGAGAAAGCAGAGAAAAAGTGTCTCCTGCAACCCGGTCCCTTGGTGCTAGATGAACGAACGGCGCTCCACTTGCTCAGTTCTGAGAGATAAGTGTGTGTGAAAGCCGTCCTTCACCTAGTTTGTTGGGAACACAAAGTTTCTTTTCAGTTGCAAACTCCATTCCATACATATATATGGGGAGGTACTAGCTCCAACTCGGTTTTACAGTGAAAACTGCAGGAACTTCAAACCGGCACTAGGAAACACACTGAGAAAGCTGAGAAAAAGTGTCTACTGCAACCCGTTCCCTTGGTGCTAGATGAACGAACGTCTCTCCACTTGCTCAGTTCTGAGAGATACGTGTGTGTGAAAGCCGTCCTTCACCTAGCTTGTTGGGAACACAAGTTTCTTTTCAGTTGCAAACTCCACTCCATACATATATATGGGGAGGTAGAAGCTCCAACTCGGTTTTACAGTGAAAACTGCAGGAACTTCAAACCGGCACTAGGAAACAGACTGAGAAAGCAGAGTAAAAGTGTCTCCTGCAACCCGTTCCCTTGGTGCTAGATGAACGAACGTCTCTCCACTTGCTCAGTTCTGAGGGATAAGTGTGTGTGAAAGCCGTCCTTCACCTAGCTTGTTGGGAACACAAAGTTTCTTTTCAGTAGCAAACTCCATTCCATACATATATAAGGGGATGTACTAGCTCCAACTCGGTTTTACAGTGAAAACTGCAGGAACATCAAACCGGCACTAGGAAACAGACTGAGAAAGCAGAGAAAAAGTGTCTCCTGCAACCCGTTCCATTGGTGCTAGATGAACGAACGTCTCTCCACTTGCTCAGTTGTGAGAGATAAGTGTGTGTGAAAGCCGTACTTCACCTAGCTTGTTGGGAACACAAAGTTTCTTTTCAGTTGCAAACTCCATTCCATACATATATATGGGGAGGTAGAAGCTCCAATCCGGTTTTACAGTGAAAACTACAGGAACTTCAAACCGGCACTAGGAAACAGACTGAGAAAGCAGAGAAATAGTGTCTCCTGCAACCCGTTCCCTTGGTGCTAGATGAACGAACGTCTCTCCACTTGCTCAGTTCTGAGAGATAGGTGTGTGTGAAAGCCGTCCTTCACCTAGCTTGTTGGGAACACAAAGTTTCTTTTCAGTTGCAAACTCCATTCCATACATATATATGGGGATGTACTAGCTCCAACTCGGTTTTACAGTGAAAACTGCAGGAACATCAAACCGGCACTAGGAAACAGACTGAGAAAGCAGAGAAAAAGTGTCTCCTGCAACCCGTTCCCTTGGTGCTAGATGAACGAAAGTCTCGCCACTTGCTCAGTTCCGAGAAATTAGTGTGTGTGAAAGCCGTACTTCACCTAGCTTGTTGGGAACACAAAGTTTCTTTTCAGTTGCAAACTCCATTCCATACATATATATGGGGAGGTAGATGCTCCAACTCTGTTTTACAGTGAAAACTGCAGGAACTTCAAACCGGCACTAGGAAACAGACTGCGGAAGCAGAGAAAATGTGTCTCCTGCAACCCGTTCCATTGGTGCTAGATGAACGAACGTCTCTCCACTTGCTCAGTTCTGAGAGATAAGTGTGTGGGAAAGCCGTCCTTCACTTAGCTTGTTGGGAACACAAAGTTTCTTTTCAGTTGCAAACTCCATTCCATACATATATATGGGGAGGTACTAACTCCAACTCGGTTTTACAGTGAAAAAAGCAGGAACTTCAAACCGGCACTAGGAAACAGACTGAGAAATCAGGGAAAAAGTGTCTCCTGCAACCCGGTCCCTTGGTGCTAGATGAACGAACGTCTCTCCACTTGCTCAGTTCTGAGAGTTAAGTGTGTGTGAAAGCCGTCCTTCATCTAGCTTGTTGGGAACACAAAGTTTCTTTTCAGTTGCAAACTCCATTCCATACATATATATGGGGAAGTAGATGCTCCAACTCGCTTTTACAGTGAAAACTGCAGGAACTTAAAACCGGCACTAGGAAACAGACTGAGAAAGCAGAGAAAAAGTGTCTCCTGCAAACCGTTCCCTTGGTGCTAGATGAACGAACGTCTCTCCACTTGCTCAGTTCTGAGAGATAAGTGTGTGTGAATGCCGTCCTTCACCTAGCTTGTTGGGAACACAAAGTTTCTTTTCAGTTGCAAACTCCATTCCATACATATATATGGGGAGGTAGAAGCTCCAACTCGGTTTTACAGTGAAAACTGCAGGAACTTCAAACCGGCACTAGGAAACAGACTGAGAAAGCAGAGAAAAATTGTCTCCTGCAACCCGTTCCCTTGGTGCTAGATGAACGAACGTCTCTCCACTTGCTCAGTTCTGAGAGATAAGTGTGTGTGAAAGCCGTCCTTCACCTAGCTTGTTGGGAACACAAAGTTTCTTTTCAGTTGCAAACTCCATTCCATACATATATATGGGGAGGTAGAAGCTCCAATTCGGTTTTACAGTGAAAAATGCAGGAACTTCAAACCGGCACTAGGAAACAGACTGAGAAATCAGGGAAAAAGTGTCTCCTGCAACCCGTTCCCTTGGTGCTAGATGAACGAACGTCTCTCAACTTGCTCAGTTCTGAGAGATAAGTGTGAGTGAAAGCCGTCCTTCACCTAGCTTGTTGGGAACACAAAGTTTCTTTTCAGTTGCAAACTCCATTCCATACATACATATGGGGAAGTAGATGCTCCAACTCGCTTTTACAGTGAAAACTGCAGGAACTTCAAACCGGCACTAGGAAACAGACTGAGAAAGCAGAGAAAAAGTGTCTCCTGCAACCCGTTCCCTTGGTGCTAGATGAACGAACGTCTCTCCACTTGCTCAGTTCTGAGAGATAAGTGTGTGTGAAAGCCGTCCTTCACCTAGCTTGTTGGGAACACAAAGTTTCTTTTCAGTTGCAAACTCCATTCCATACATATATATGGGGAGGTAGAAGCTCCAACTCGGTTTTACAGTGAAAACTGCAGGAACTTCAAACCGGCACTAGGAAACAGACTGAGAAAGCAGAGAAAAAGTGTCTCCTGCAACCCGTTCCCTTGGTGCTAGATGAACGAACGTCTCTCCACTTGCTCAGTTCTGAGAGATAAGTGTGTGTGAAAGCCGTCCTTCACCTAGCTTGTTGGGAACACAAAGTTTCTTTTCAGTTGGAAAATCCATTCCATACATATATATGGGGAGGTAGAAGCTCCAACTCGGTTTTACAGTGAAAACTGCAGGAACTTCAAACCGGCACTAGGAAACAGAATGAGAAAGCAGAGAAAAAGTGTCTCCTTCAACCCGTTCCCTTGGTGCTAGATGAACGAACGTCTCTCAACTTGCTCAGTTCTGAGAGATAAGTGTGAGTGAAAGCCGTCCTTCACCTAGCTTGTTGGGAACACAAAGTTTCTTTTCAGTTGCTAACTTCATTCCATACATATATATGGGGAGGTAGAAGCTCCAACTCGGTTTTACAGTGAAAACTGCAGGAACTTCAAACCGGCACTAGGAAACAGACTGGGAAAGCAGAGAAATAGTGTCTCCTGCAACCCGGTCCCTTGGTGCTAGATGAACGAACGTCTCTCCACTTGCTCATTTCTGAGAGATAAGTGTGTGTGAAAGCCGTCCTTCACCTAGCTTGTTGGGAACACAAAGTTTCTTTTCAGTTGCAAACTCCATTCCATACATATATATGGGGAGGTACTAGCTCCAACTCGGTTTTACAGTGAAAACTGCAGGAACTTCAAACCGGCACTAGGAAACAGACTGAGAAATCTGAGAAAAAGTGTCTCCTGCAACCCGTTCCCTTGGTGCTACATGAATGAACGTCTCTCCACTTGCTCAGTTCTGAGAGAAAATTGTGTGTGAAAGCCGTTCTTCAACTAGCTTGTTGGGAACACAAAGTTTCTTTTCAGTTGCAAACTACATTCCATACATATATATGGGGAATTACTAGCTCCAACTCGGTTTTACAGTGAAAACTGCAGGAACTTCAAACCAGCACTAGGAAACAGAATGAGAAAGCAGAGAAAAAGTGTCTCCTGCAATCCGTTCCCTTGGTGCTAGATGAACGAACGTCTCTCCACTTGCTCAGTTCCGAGAGATAAGAGTGTGTGACAGCTGTACTTCACCTAGCTTGTTGGGAACACAAAGTTTCTTTTCAGTTGCAAACTCCATTCCATACATATATAAGGGGAGGTACTAGCTCCAACTCGGTTTTACAGTGAAAACTGCAGGAACTTCAAACCGGCACTAGGAAACAGACTGAGAAAGCAGAGAAAAAGTGTCTCCTGCAACTCGTTCCCTTGGTGCTAGATGAACGAACGTCTCTCCACTTGCTCAGTTCTGAGAGATAAGTGTGTGTGAAAGCCGTCCTTCACCTAGCTTGTTGGGAACACAAAGTTTCTTTTCAGTTTCAAACTCCATTCCATACTTATATATGGGGAGGTACTAGCTCCAAATCGGTTTGACAGTGAAAACTGCAGGAACTTCAAACCGGCACTTTGAAACAGACTGAGAAGCAGAGAAAAAGTGTCTCCTGCAACCGGTTCCCTTGGTGCTATATGAATGAAAGTCTCTCCACTTGCTAATTTCTGAGAGATAATTGTGTGTGAAAGCCGTCCTTCAACTAGCTTGTTGGGAACACAAAGTTTCTTTTAAGTTGCAAACTCCATTCCATACATATATATGGGGAGGTACTAGCTCCAACTCGGTTTTACAGTGAAAACTGCAGGAACTTCAAACCGGCACTAGGAAACAGACTGAGAAAGCAGAGAAAAAGTGTCTCCTGCAACCCGTTCCCTTGGTGCTAGATGAACGAACGTCTCGCCACTTGCTCAGTTCCGAGAAATTAGTGTGTGTGAAAGCCGTCCTTCACCTAGCTTGTTGGGAACACAAAGTTTCTTTTCAGTTGCAAACTCCATTCCATATATATATATGGGTAGGTACTAGCTCCAACTCGGTTTTACAGTGAAAACTACAGGAACATCAAACCGGCACTAGGAAACAGACTGAGAAAGCAGAGAAAAAGTGTCTCCTGCAACCCGTTCCATTGGTGCTAGATGAACGAACGTCTCTCCACTTGCTCAGTTCTGAGAGATAGGTGTGTGTGAAAGCCGTTTTTCACCAAGCTTGTTGGGAACACAAAGTTTCTTTTCAGTTGCAAACTCCATTCCATACATATATATGGGGAGGTACTAGCTCCAAATCGGTTTTACAGTGTAAACTGCAGGAACTTCAAACCGGCACTAGGAAACAGACTGAGAAAGCAGAGAAAAAGTGTCTCCTGCAACCCGTTCCCTTGGTGCTAGATGAACGAAGGTCTCTCCACATGCTCAGTTCTGAGAGAAAAGTGTGTGTGAAAGCCATTCTTCAACTAGATTGTTGGGAACACAAAGTTTCTTTTCAGTTGCAAACTCCATTCCATACATATATATGGGGAATTACTAGCTCCAACTCGGTTTTACAGTGAAAACTGCAGGAACTTCAAACCAGCACTAGGAAACAGAATGAGAAAGCAGAGAAAAAGTGTCTCCTGCAATCCGTTCCCTTGGTGCTAGATGAACGAACGTCTCTCCACTTGCTCAGTTCCGAGAGATAAGTGTGTGTGAAAGCCGTCCTTCACCTAGCTTGTTGGGAACACAAAGTTTCTTTTCAGTTGCAAACTCCATTCCATACATATATATGGGGAGGTAGAAGCTCCAATCCGGTTTTACAGTGAAAACTACAGGAACTTCAAACCGGCACTAGGAAACAGACTGAGAAAGCAGAGAAATAGTGTCTCCTGCAACCCGTTCCCTTGGTGCTAGATGAACGAACGTCTCTCCACTTGCTCAGTTCTGAGAGATAGGTGTGTGTGAAAGCCGTCCTTCACCTAGCTTGTTGGGAACACAAAGTTTCTTTTCAGTTGCAAACTCCATTCCATACATATATATGGGGATGTACTAGCTCCAACTCGGTTTTACAGTGAAAACTGCAGGAACATCAAACCGGCACTAGGAAACAGACTGAGAAAGCAGAGAAAAAGTGTCTCCTGCAACCCGTTCCCTTGGTGCTAGATGAACGAAAGTCTCGCCACTTGCTCAGTTCCGAGAAATTAGTGTGTGTGAAAGCCGTCCTTCACCTAGCTTGTTGGGAACACAAAGTTTCTTTTCAGTTGCAAACTCCATTCCATACATATATATGGGGAGGTAGATGCTCCAACTCTGTTTTACAGTGAAAACTGCAGGAACTTCAAACCGGCACTAGGAAACAGACTGCGGAAGCAGAGAAAATGTGTCTCCTGCAACCCTTTCCATTGGTGCTAGATGAACGAACGTCTCTCCACTTGCTCAGTTCTGAGAGATAAGTGTGTGGGAAAGCCGTCCTTCACCTAGCTTGTTGGGAACACAAAGTTTCTTTTCAGTTGCAAACTCCATTCCATACATATATATGGGGAGGTACTAACTCCAACTCGGTTTTACAGTGAAAAAAGCAGGAACTTCAAACCGGCACTAGGAAACAGACTGAGAAATCAGGGAAAAAGTTTCTCCTGCAACCCGGTCCCTTGGTGCTAGATGAACGAACGTCTCTCCACTTGCTCAGTTCTGAGAGTTAAGTGTGTGTGAAAGCCGTCCTTCATCTAGCTTGTTGGGAACACAAAGTTTCTTTTCAGTTGCAAACTCCATTCCATACATATATATGGGGAAGTAGATGCTCCAACTCGCTTTTACAGTGAAAACTGCAGGAACTTAAAACCGGCACTAGGAAACAGTCTGAGAAAGCAGAGAATAAGTGTCTCCTGCAAACCGTTCCCTTGGTGCTAGATGAACGAACGTCTCTCCACTTGCTCAGTTCTGAGAGATATGTGTGTGTGAATGCCGTCCTTCACCTAGCTTGTTGGGAACACAAAGTTTCTTTTCAGTTGCAAACTCCATTCCATACATATATATGGGGAGGTAGAAGCTCCAACTCGGTTTTACAGTGAAAACTGCAGGAACTTCAAACAGGCACTAGGAAACAGACTGAGAAAGCAGAGAAAAAGTGTCTCCTGCAACCCGTTCCCTTGGTGCTAGATGAACGAACGTCTCTCCACTTGCTCAGTTCTGAGAGATAAGTGTGTGTGAAAGCCGTCCTTCACCTAGCTTGTTGGGAACACAAAGTTTCTTTTAAGTTGCAAACTCCATTCCATACATATATATGGGGAGGTAGAAGCTCCAATTCGGTTTTACAGTGAAAAATGCAGGAACTTCAAACCGGCACTAGGAAACAGACTGAGAAAGCAGAGAAAAAGTGTCTCCTGCAACCCGGTCCCTTGGTGCTAGTTGAACGAACGTCTCTCAACTTGCTCAGTTCTGAGAGATAAGTGTGAGTGAAAGCCGTCCTTCACCTAGCTTGTTGGGAACACAAAGTTTCTTTTCAGTTGCAAACTCCATTCCATACATATATATGGGGAAGTAGATGCTCCAACTCGCTTTTACAGTGAAAACTGCAGGAACTTAAACCCGGCACTTGGAAACAGACTGAGAAAGCAGAGAAAAAGTGTCTCCTGCAACCCGTTCCCTTGGTGCTAGATGAACGAACGTCTCTCCACTTGCTCAGTTCTGAGAGATAAGTGTGTGTGAAAGCCGTCCTTCACCTAGCTTGTTGGGAACACAAAGTTTCTTTTCAGTTGCAAACTCCATTCCATAAATATATATGGGGAGGTAGAAGCTCCAACTCGGTTTTACAGTGAAAACTGCAGGAACTTCAAACCGGCACTAGGAAACAGACTGAGAAAGCAGAGAAAAAGTGTCTCCTGCAACCCGTTCCCTTGGTGCTAGATGAACGAACGTCTATTCCACTTGCTCAGTTCTGAGAGATAAGTGTGTGTGAAAGCCGTCCTTCACCTAGCTTGTTGGGAACACAAAGTTTCTTTTCAGTTGGAAAATCCATTCCATACATATATATGGGGAGGTAGAAGCTCCAACTCGGTTTTACAGTGAAAACTGCAGGAACTTCAAACCGGCACTAGGAAACAGACTGAGAAAGCAGAGAAAAAGTGTCTCCTGCAACCCGTTCCCTTGGTGCTAGATGAACGAAAGTCTCTCAACTTGCTCAGTTCTGAGAGATAAGTGTGAGTGAAAGCCGTCCTTCACCTAGCTTGTTGGGAGCACAAAGTTTCTTTTCAGTTGCAAACTCCATTCCATACATATATATGGGGAGGTACTAGCTCCAACACGGTTTTACACTGAAAACTGCAGGAACTTCGAACCGGCACTAGGAAACAGACTGAGAAAGCAGAGAAAAAGTGTCTCCTGCAACCCGTTCCCTTGGTGCTAGATGAACGAACGTCTCTCCACTTGCTCAGTTCTGAGAGATAAGTGTTTGTGAAAGCCGTCCTTCACCTAGCTTGTTGGGAACACAAAGTTTCTTTTCAGTTGCTAACTTCATTCCATACATATATATGGGGAGGTAGAAGCTCCAACTCGGTTTTACAGTGAAACCTGCAGGAACTTCAAACCGGCACTAGGAAACAGACTGAGAAAGCAGAGAAAAAGTGTCTCCTGCAACCCGGTCCCTTGGTGCTAGATGAACGAACGTCTCTCCACTTGCTCAGTTCTGAGAGATAAGTGTGTGTGAAAGCCGTCCTTCACCTAGCTTGTTGGGAACACAAAGTTTCTTTTCAGTTGCAAACTCCATTCCATACATATATATGGGGAGGTACTAGCTCCAACTCGGTTTTACAGTGAAAACTGCAGGAACTTCAAACCGGCACTAGGAAACAGACTGAGAAATCTGAGAAAAAGTGTCTCCTGCAACCCGTTCCCTTGGTGCTACATGAATGAACGTCTCTTCACTTGCTCAGTTCTGAGAGAAAATTGTGTGTGAAAGCCGTTCTTCAACTAACTTGTTGGGAACACAAAGTTTCTTTTCAGTTGCAAACTCCATTCCATACATATATATGGGGAATTACTAGCTCCAAATCGGTTTTACAGTGAAAACTGCAGGAACTTCAAACCAGCACTAGGAAACAGAATGAGAAAGCAGAGAAAAAGTGTCTCCTGCAATCCGTTCCCTTGGTGCTAGATGAACGAACGTCTCTCCACTTGCTCAGTTCCGAGAGATAAGTGTGTGTGACAGCTGTACTTCACCTAGCTTGTTGGGAACACAAAGTTTCTTTTCAGTTGCAAACTCCATTCCATACATATATATGGGGAGGTACTAGCTCCAACTCGGTTTTACAGTGAAAACTGCAGGAACTTCAAACCGGCACTAGGAAACAGACTGAGAAAGCAGAGAAAAAGTGTCTCCTGCAACCCGTTCCCTTGGTGCTAGATGAACGAACGTCTCGCCACTTGCTCATTTCCGAGAAATTAGTGTGTGTGAAAGCCGTCCTTCACCTAGCTTGTTGGGAACACAAAGTTTCTTTTCAGTTGCAAACTCCATTCCATACATATATATGGGGAGGTACTAGCTCCAACTCGGTTTTACAGTGAAAACTACAGGAACATCAAACCGGCACTAGGAAACAGACTGAGAAAGCAGAGAAAAAGTGTCTCCTGCAACCCGTTCCATTGGTGCTAGATGAACGAACGTCTCTCCTCTTGCTCATTTCTGAGAGATAGGTGTGTGTGAAAGCCGTTTTTCACCTAGCTTGTTGGGAACACAAAGTTTCTTTTCAGTTGCAAACTCCATTCCATACATATATATGGGGAGGTACTAGCTCCAAATTGGTTTTACAGTATAAACTGCAGGAACTTCAAACCGGCACTAGGAAACAGACTGAGAAAGCAGAGAAAAAGTGTCTCCTGCAACCCGTTCCCTTGGTGCTAGATGAACGAACGTCTCTCCACTTGCTCAGTTCTGAGAGAAAAGTGTGTGTGAAAGCCATTCTTCAACTAGCTTGTTGGGAACACAAAGTTTCTTTTCAGTTGCAAACTCCATTCCATACATATATATGGGGAATTACTAGCTCCAACTCGGTTTTACAGTGAAAACTGCAGGAACTTCAAACCAGCACTAGGAAACAGAATGAGAAAGCAGAGAAAAAGTGTCTCCTGCAATCTGTTCCCTTGGTGCTAGATGAACGAACGTCTCTCCACTTGCTCAGTTCCGAGAGATAAGTGTGTGTGACAGCTGTACTTCACCTAGCTTGTTGGGAACACAAAGTTTCTTTTCAGTTGCAAACTCCATTCCATACATATATATGTGGAGGTACTAGCTCCAACTCAGTTTTACAGTGAAAACTGCAGGAACTTCAAACCGGCACTAGGAAACAGACTGAGAAAGCAGAGAAAACGTGTCTCCTGCAACCAGTTCCCTTGGTGCTAGATGAACGAACGTCTCTCCACTTGCTCAGTTCTGAGAGATAAGTGTGTGTGAAAGCCGTCCTTCACCTAGCTTGTTGGGAACACAAAGTTTCTTTTCAGTTGCAAACTCCATTCCATACATATATATGGGGAGGTAGAAGCTCCAACTCGGTTTTACAGTGAAAACTGCAGGAACTTCAAACCGGCACTAGGAAACAGACTGAGAAAGCAGAGAAAAAGTGTCTCCTGCAACCCGGTCCCTTGGTGCTAGATGAACGAACGTCTCTCCACTTGCTCAGTTCTGAGAGATAAGTGTGTGTGAAAGCCGTCGTTCACCTAGTTTGTTGGGAACACAAAGTTTCTTTTCAGTTGCAAACTCCATTCCATACATATATAAGGGGAGGTACTAGCTCCAAATCGGTTTTACAGTGAAAACTGCAGGAACTTCAAACCGGCACTAGGAAACAGACTGAGAAAGCAGAGAAAAAGTGTCTCCTGCAACCCGTTCCCTTGGTGCTAGATGAACGAACGTCTCTCCACTTGCTCAGTTCTGAGAGATAAGTGTGTGTGAAAGCCGTCCTTCACCTAGCTTGTTGGGAACACAAAGTTTCTTTTCAGTTTCAAACTCCATTCCATACTTATATATGGGGAGGTACTAGCTCCAAATCGGTTTGACAGTGAAAACTGCAGGAACTTCAAACCGGCACTTTGAAACAGACTGAGAAGCAGAGAAAAAGTGTCTCCTGCAACCGGTTCCCTTGGTGCTATATGAATGAAAGTCTCTCCACTTGCTAATTTCTGAGAGATAATTGTGTGTGAAAGCCGTCCTTCACCTAGCTTGTTGGGAACACAAAGTTTCTTTTAAGTTGCAAACTCCATTCCATACATATATATGGGGAGGTACTAGCTCCAACTCGGTTTTACAGTGAAAACTGCAGGAACTTCAAACCGGCACTAGGAAACAGACTGAGAAAGCAGAGAAAAAGTGTCTCCTGCAACCCGTTCCCTTGGTGTTAGATGAACGAACGTCTCTCCACTTGCTCAGTTCTGAGAGACAGGTGTGTGTGAAAGCCGTCTTTCACCTAGCTTGTTGGGAACACAAAGTTTCTTTTAAGTTGCAAACTCCATTCCATACATATATATGGGGAGGTACTAGCTCCAACTCGGTTTTACAGTGAAAACTGCAGGAACTTCAAACCGGCACTAGGAAACAGACTGAGAAAGCAGAGAAAAAGTGTCTCCTGCAACCCGTTCCCTTGGTGCTAGATGAACGAACGTCTCTCCACTTGCTCAGTTCTGAGAGAAAAGTGTGTGTGAAAGCCATTCTTCAACTAGCTTGTTGGGAACACAAAGATTCTTTTCAGTTGCAAACTCCATTCCATACATATATATGGGTAATTACTAGCTCCAACTCGGTTTTACAGTGAAAACTGCAGGAACTTCAAACCAGCACTAGGAAACAGAATGAGAAAGCAGAGAAAAAGTGTCTCCTGCAATCCGTTCCATTGGTGCTAGATGAACGAAAGTCTCTCCACTTGCTCAGTTCTGAGAGATAGGTGTGTGTGAAAGCCGTTTTTCACCTAGCTTGTTGGGAATACAAAGTTTCTTTTCAGTTGCAAACTCCATTCCATACATATATATGGGGAGGTACTAGCTCCAAATCTGTTTTACAGTGTAAACTGCAGGAACTTCAAACCGGCACTAGGAAACAGACTGAGAAAGCAGAGAAAAAGTGTCTCCTGCAACCCGTTCCCTTGGTGCTAGATGAACGAACGTCTCTCCACTTGCTCAGTTCTGAGAGAAAAGTGTGTGTGAAAGCCATTCTTCAACTAGCTTGTTGGGAACACAAAGTTTCTTTTCAGTTGCAAACTCCATTCCATACATATATATGGGGAATTACTAGCTCCAACTCGGTTTTACAGTGAAAACTGCAGGAACTTCAAACCAGCACTAGGAAACAGAATGAGAAAGCAGAGAAAAAGTGTCTCCTGCAATCCGTTCCCTTGGTGCTAGATGAACGAACGTCTCTCCACTTGCTCAGTTCCGAGAGATAAGTGTGTGTGACAGCTGTACTTCACCTAGCTTGTTGGGAACACAAAGTTTCTTTTCAGTTGCAAACTCCATTCCATACATATATATGGGGACGTACTAGCTCCAACTCAGTTTTACAGTGAAAACTGCAGGAACTTCAAACCGGCACTAGGAAACAGACTGAGAAAGCAGAGAAAAAGTGTCTCCTGCAACCCGTTCCCTTGGTGCTAGATGAACGAACGTCTCTCCACTTGCTCAGTTCTGAGAGATAAGTGTGTGTGAAAGCCGTCCTTCACCTAGCTTGTTGGGAACACAAAGTTTCTTTTCAGTTGCAAACTCCATTCCATACATATATATGGGGAGGTAGAAGCTCCAACTCGGTTTTACAGTGAAAACTGCAGGAACTTCAAACCGGCACTAGGAAACAGACTGAGAAAGCAGAGAAAAAGTGTCTCCTGCAACCCGTTCCCTTGGTGCTAGATGAACGAACGTCTCGCCACTTGCTCAGTTCCGAGAAATTAGTGTGTGTGAAAGCCGTCCTTCACCTAGCTTGTTGGGAACACAAAGTTTCTTTTCAGTTGCAAACTCCATTCCATACATATATATGGGGAGGTACTAGCTCCAACTCGGTTTTACAGTGAAAACTACAGGAACATCAAACCGGCACTAGGAAACAGACTGAGAAAGCAGAGAAAAAGTGTCTCCTGCAACCCGTTCCATTGGTGCTAGATGAACGAACGTCTCTCCTCTTGCTCAGTTCTGAGAGATAGGTGTGTGTGAAAGCCGTTTTTCACCTAGCTTGTTGGGAACACAAAGTTTCTTTTCAGTTGCAAACTCCATTCCATACATATATATGGGGAGGTACTAGCTCCAAATTGGTTTTACAGTGTAAACTGCAGGAACTTCAAACCGGCACTAGGAAACAGACTGAGAAAGCAGAGAAAAAGTGTCTCCTGCAACCCGTTCCCTTGGTGCTAGATGAACGAACGTCTCTCCACTTGCTCAGTTCTGAGAGAAAAGTGTGTGTGAAAGCCATTCTTCAACTAGCTTGTTGGGAACACAAAGTTTCTTTTCAGTTGCAAACTCCATTCCATACATATATATGGGGAATTACTAGCTCCAACTCGGTTTTACAGTGAAAACTGCAGGAACTTCAAACCAGCACTAGGAAACAGAATGAGAAAGCAGAGAAAAAGTGTCTCCTGCAATCTGTTCCCTTGGTGCTAGATGAACGAACGTCTCTCCACTTGCTCAGTTCCGACAGATAAGTGTGTGTGACAGCTGTACTTCACCTAGCTTGTTGGGAACACAAAGTTTCTTTTCAGTTGCAAACTCCATTCCATACATATATATGGGGAGGTACTAGCTCCAACTCGGTTTTACAGTGAAAACTGCAGGAACTTCAAACCGGCACTAGGAAACAGACTGAGAAAGCAGAGAAAAAGTGTCTCCTGCAACCAGTTCCCTTGGTGCTAGATGAACGAACGTCTCTCCACTTGCTCAGTTCTGAGAGATAAGTGTGTGTGAAAGCCGTCCTTCAACTAGCTTGTTGGGAACACAAAGTTTCTTTTCAGTTGCAAACTCCATTCCATACATATATATGGGGAGGTAGAAGCTCCAACTCGGTTTTACAGTGAAAACTGCAGGAACTTCAAACCGGCACTAGGAAACAGACTGAGAAAGCAGAGAAAAAGTGTCTCCTGCAACCCGGTCCCTTGGTGCTAGATGAACGAACGTCTCTCCACTTGCTCAGTTCTGAGAGATAAGTGTGTGTGAAAGCCGTCGTTCACCTAGTTTGTTGGGAACACAAAGTTTCTTTTCAGTTGCAAACTCCATTCCATACATATATAAGGGGAGGTACTAGCTCCAAATCGGTTTTACAGTGAAAACTGCAGGAACTTCAAACCGGCACTAGGAAACAGACTGAGAAAGCAGAGAAAAAGTGTCTCCTGCAACCCGTTCCCTTGGTGCTAGATGAACGAACGTCTCTCCTCTTGCTCAGTTCTGAGAGATAAATGTGTGTGAAAGCCGTCCTTCACCTAGTTTGTTGGGAACACAAAGTTTCTTTTCAGTTTCAAACTCCATTCCATACTTATATATGGGGAGGTACTAGCTCCAAATCGGTTTTACAGTGAAAACTGCAGGAACTTCAAACCGGCACTTTGAAACAGACTGAGAAGCAGAGAAAAAGTGTCTCCTGCAACCGGTTCCCTTGGTGCTATATGAATGAAAGTCTCTCCACTTGCTAATTTCTGAGAGATAATTGTGTGTGAAAGCCGTCCTTCACCTAGCTTGTTGGGAACACAAAGTTTCTTTTCAGTTGCAAACTCCATTCCATACATATATATGGGGAGGTACTAGCTCCAACTCGGTTTTACAGTGAAAACTGCAGGAACTTCAAACCGGCACTAGGAAACAGACTGAGAAAGCAGAGAAAAAGTGTCTCCTGCAACCCGTTCCCTTGGTGTTAGATGAACGAACGTCTCTCCACTTGCTCAGTTCTTAGAGATAGGTGTGTGTGAAAGCCGTCTTTCACCTAGCTTGTTGGGAACACAAAGTTTCTTTTCAGTTGCAAACTCCATTCCATACATATATATGGGGAGGTACTAGCTCCAAATCGGTTTTACAGTGTAAACTGCAGGAACTTCAAACCGGCACTAGGAAACAGACTGAGAAAGCAGAGAAAAAGTGTCTCCTGCAACCCGTTCCCTTGGTGCTAGATGAACGAACGTCTCTCCACTTGCTCAGTTCTGAGAGAAAAGTGTGTGTGAAAGCCATTCTTCAACTAGCTTGTTGGGAACACAAAGATTCTTTTCAGTTGCAAACTCCATTCCATACATATATATGGGGAATTACTAGCTCCAACTCGGTTTTACAGTGCAAACTGCAGGAACTTCAAACCAGCACTAGGAAACAGAATGAGAAAGCAGAGAAAAATTGTCTCCTGCAATCCGTTACATTGGTGCTAGATGAACGAAAGTCTCTCCACTTGCTCAGTTCTGAGAGATAGGTGTGTGTGAAAGCCGTTTTTCACCTAGCTTGTTGGGAATACAAAGTTTCTTTTCACTTGCAAACTCCATTCCATACATATATATGGGGAGGTACTAGCTCCAAATCTGTTTTACAGTGTAAACTGCAGGAACTTCAAACCGGCACTAGGAAACATACTGAGAAAGCAGAGACAAAGTGTCTCCTGCAACCCGTTCCCTTGGTGCTAGATGAACGAACGTCTCTCCACTTGCTCAGTTCTGAGAGAAAAGTGTGTGTGAAAGCCATTCTTCAAATAGCTTGTTGGGAACACAAAGTTTCTTTTCAGTTGCAAACTCCATTCCATACATATATATGG
This sequence comes from Camelus bactrianus, assembly GCF_048773025.1. Classification (NCBI taxonomy): domain Eukaryota; kingdom Metazoa; phylum Chordata; class Mammalia; order Artiodactyla; family Camelidae; genus Camelus; species Camelus bactrianus. The sequence continues at coordinate 133,775,882 of NC_133539.1, read as the reverse complement.
GGAATTACTAGCTCCAACTCGGTTTTACAGTGAAAACTGCAGGAACTTCAAACCAGCACTAGGAAACAGAATGAGAAAGCAGAGAAAAAGTGTCTCCTGCAATCCGTTCCCTTGGTGCTAGATGAACGAACGTCTCTCCACTTGCTCAGTTCCGAGAGATAAGTGTGTGTGACAGCTGTACTTCACCTAGCTTGTTGGGAACACAAAGTTTCTTTTCAGTTGCAAACTCCATTCCATACATATATATGGGGAGGTACTAGCTCCAACTCAGTTTTACAGTGAAAACTGCAGGAACTTCAAACCGGCACTAGGAAACAGACTGAGAAAGCAGAGAAAAAGTGTCTCCTGCAACCCGTTCCCTTGGTGCTAGATGAACGAACGTCTCTCCACTTGCTAAGTTCTGAGAGAAAAGTGTGTGTGAAAGCCGTACTTCACCTAGCTTGTTGGGAACACAAAGTTTCTTTTCAGTTGCAAACTCCATTCCATACATATATATGGGGAGGTAGAAGCTCCAACTCGGTTTTACAGTGAAAACTGCAGGAACTTCAAACCGGCACTAGGAAACAGACTGAGAAAGCAGAGAAAAAGTGTCTCCTGCAACCCGGTCCCTTGGTGCTAGATGAACGAACGTCTCTCCACTTGCTCAGTTCTGAGAGATAAGTTTGTGTGAAAGCCGTCGTTCACCTAGCTTGTTGGGAACACAAAGTTTCTTTTCAGTTGCAAACTCCATTCCATACATATATAAGGGGAGGTACAAGCTCCAACTCGGTTTTACAGTGAAAACTGCAGGAACTTCAAACCGGCACTAGGAAACAGACTGAGAAAGCAGAGAAAAAGTGTCTCCTGCAACTCGTTCCCTTGGTGCTAGATGAACGAACGTCTCTCCACTTGCTCAGTTCTGAGAGATAAGTGTGTGTGAAAGCCGTCCTTCACCTAGCTTGTTGGGAACACAAAGTTTCTTTTCAGTTTCAAACTCCATTCCATACTTATATATGGGGAGGTACTAGCTCCAAATCGGTTTGACAGTGAAAACTGCAGGAACTTCAAACCGGCACTTTGAAACATACTGAGAAGCAGAGAAAAAGTGTCTCCTGCAACCGGTTCCCTTGGAGCTATATGAATGAAAGTCTCTCCACTTGCTAATTTCTGAGAGATAATTGTGTGTGAAAGCCGTCCTTCACCTATCTTGTTGGGAACACAAAGTTTCTTTTAAGTTGCAAACTCCATTCCATACATATATATGGGGAGGTACTAGCTCCAACTCGGTTTTCCAGTGAAAAATGCAGGAACTTCAAACCGGCACTAGGAAACAGACTGAGAAAGCAGAGAAAAGGTGTCTCCTGCAACCCGGTCCCTTGGTGCTAGATGAACGAAAGTCTCGCCACTTGCTCAGTTCCGAGAAATTAGTGTGTGTGAAAGCCGTCCTTCACCTAGCTTGTTGGGAACACAAAGTTTCTTTTCAGTTGCAAACTCCATTCCATACATATATATGGGGAGGTACTAGCTCCAACTCGGTTTTACAGTGAAAACTACAGGAACATCAAACCGGCACTAGGAAACAGACTGAGAAAGCAGAGAAAAAGTGTCTCCTGCAACCCGTTCCATTGGTGCTAGATGAACGAACGTCTCTCCACTTGCTCAGTTCTGAGAGATAGGTGTGTGTGAAAGCCGTTTTTCACCTAGCTTGTTGGGAACACAAAGTTTCTTTTCAGTTGCAAACTCCATTCCATACATATATATGGGGAGGTACTAGCTCCAAATCGGTTTTACAGTGTAAACTGCAGGAACTTCAAACCGGCACTAGGAAACAGACTGAGAAAGCAGAGAAAAAGTGTCTCCTGCAACCCGTTCCCTTGGTGCTAGATGAACGTACGTCTCTCCACTTGCTCAGTTCTGAGAGAAAAGTGTGTGTGAAAGCCATTCTTCAACTAGCATGTTGGGAACACAAAGTTTCTTTTCAGTTGCAAACTCCATTCCATACATATATATGGGGAATTACTAGCTCCAACTCGGTTTTACAGTGAAAACTGCAGGAACTTCAAACCAGCACTAGGAAACAGAATGAGAAAGCAGAGAAAAAGTGTCTCCTGCAATCCGTTCCCTTGGTGCTAGATGAACGAACGTCTCTCCACTTGCTCAGTTCCGAGAGATAAGTGTGTGTGACAGCTGTACTTCACCTAGCTTGTTGGGAACACAAAGTTTCTTTTCAGTTGCAAACTCCATTCCATAGATATATATGGGGAGGTACTAGCTCCAACTCAGTTTTACAGTGAAAACTGCTGGAACTTCAAACCGGCACTTTGAAACAGACTGAGAAGCAGAGAAAAAGTGTCTCCTGCAACCAGTTCCCTTGGTGCTAGATGAATGAACGTCTCTCCACTTGCTAATTTCTGAGAGATAATTGTGTGTTGAAGCCGCCTTCACCTAGCTTGCTGGGAACACAAAGTTTCTTTTCAGTTGCAAACTCCATTCCATACATATATATGGGGAGGTACTAGCTCCAACTCGGTTTCGCAGTGAAAACTGCAGGAACTTCAAACCGGCACTAGGAAACAGACTGAGAAAGCAGAGAAAAAGTGTCTCCTGCAACCCGGTCCCTTGGTGCTAGATGAACGAACGTCTCTCCACTTGCTCAGTTCTGAGAGATAAGTGTGTGTGAAAGCCGTCCTTCACCTAGCTTGTTGGGAACACAAAGTTTCTTTTCAGTTTCAAACTCCATTCCATACTTATATATGGGGAGGTACTAGCTCCAACTCGGTTTGACAGTGAAAACTGCAGGAACTTCAAACCGGCACTTTGAAACAGACTGAGAAGCAGAGAAAAAGTGTCTCCTGCAACCGGTTCCCTTGGTGCTATATGAATGAACGTCTCTCCACTTGCTAATTTCTGAGAGATAATTGTGTGTGAAAGCCGTCCTTCACCTAGCTTGTTGGGAACACAAAGTTTCTTTTAAGTTGCAAACTCCATTCCATACATATATATGGGGATGTACTAGCTCCAACTCGGTTTTACAGTGAAAACTGCAGGAACTTCAAACCGGCACTAGGAAACAGACTGAGAAAGCAGAGAAAAAGTGTCTCCTGCAACCCGTTCCCTTGGTGCTAGATGAACGAACGTCTCGCCACTTGCTCAGTTCCGAGAAATTAGTGTGTGTGAAAGCCGTCCTTCACCTAGCTTGTTGGGAACACAAAGTTTCTTTTCAGTTGCAAACTCCATTCCATACATATATATGGGGAGGTACTAGCTCCAACACGGTTTTACAGTGAAAACTGCAGGAACATCAAACCGGCACTAGGAAACAGACTGAGAAAGCAGAGAAAAAGTGTCTCCTGCAACCCGTTCCATTGGTGCTAGATGAACGAACGTCTCTCCACTTGCTCAGTTCTGAGAGATAAGTGTGTGTGAAAGCCGTCCTTCACCTAGCTTGTTGGGAACACAAAGTTTCTTTTCAATTGCAAACTCCATTCCAAACATATATATGGGAGGTAGAAGCTCCAACTCGGTTTTACAGTGAAAACTGCAGGAACTTCAAACCGGCACTAGGAAACAGACTGAGAAAGCAGAGAAAAAGTGTCTCCTGCAACCCGTTCCCTTGGTGCTAGATGAACGAACGTCTCTCCACTTGCTCAGTTCTGAGAGATATGTGTGTGTGAAAGCCGTTTTCACCTAGCTTGTTGGGAACACAAAGTTTCTTTTCAGTTGCAAACTCCATTCCATACATATATATGGGGAGGTACTAGCTCCAAATCGGTTTTACAGTGTAAACTGCAGGAACTTCAAACCGGCACTAGGAAACAGACTGAGAAAGCAGAGAAAAAGTGTCTCCTGCAACCCGTTCCCTTGGTGCTAGATGAACGAACGTCTCTCCACTTGCTCAGTTCTGAGAGAAAAGTGTGTGTGAAAGCCGTTCTTCAACTAGCTTGTTGGGAACACAAAGTTTCTTTTCAGTTGCAAACTCCATTCCATACATATATATGGGGAATTACTATCTCCAACTCGGTTTTACAGTGAAAACTGCAGGAACTTCAAAACAGCATTACGAAACAGAATGAGAAAGCAGAGAAAAAGTGTCTCCTGCAATCCGTTCCCTTGGTGCTAGATGAACGAACGTCTCTCCACTTGCTCAGTTCCGAGAGATAAGTGTGTGTGACAGCTGTACTTCCCCTAGCTTGTTGGGAACACAAAGTTTCTTTTCAGTTGCAAACTCCATTCCATAGATATATATGGGGAGGTACTAGCTCCAACTCGGTTTTACAGTGAAAACTGCAGGAACTTCAAACCGGCACTTTGAAACAGACTGAGAAGCAGAGAAAAAGTGTCTCCTGCAACCCTTTCCCTTGGTGCTAGATGAACGAACGTCTCTCCACTTGCTCAGTTCTGAGAGAGAATTGTGTGTGAAAGCCGTCCTTCACCTAGCTTGTTGGGAACACAAAGTTTCTTTTCAGTTGCAAACTCCATTCCATACATATATATGGGGAGGTAGAAGCTCCAACTCGGTTTTACAGTGAAAACTGCAGGAACTTCAAACCGGCACTAGGAAACAGACTGAGAAAGAAGAGAATAAGTGTCTCCTGCAACCCGTTCCCTTGGTGCTAGATGAACGAACGTCTCTCCACTTGCTCAGTTCTGAGAGAGAAGTGTGTGTGAAAGCCGTCCTTCACCTAGCTTGTTGGGAACACAAAGTTTCTTTTCAGTTGCAAACTCCATTCCATACATATATATGGGGAGGTAGTAGCTCCAACTCGGTTTTACAGTGAAAACTGCAGGAACTTCAAACCGGCACTAGGGAACAGACTGAGAAAGAAGAGAATAAGTTTCTCCTGCAACCCGTTCCCTTGGTGCTAGATGAACGAACGTCTCTCCACTTGCTCAGTTCTGAGAGAGAAGTGTGTGTGAAAGCCGTCCTTCACCTAGCTTGTTGGGAACACAAAGTTTCTTTACAATTGCAAACTCCATTCCATACATATATATGGGAGGTAGAAGCTCCAACTCGGTTTTACAGTGAAAACTGCAGGAACTTCAAACCGGCACTAGGAAACAGACTGAGAAAGCAGAGAAAAAGTGTCTCCTGCAACCCGTTCCCTTGGTGCTAGATGAACGAACGTCTGTCCACTTGCTCAGTTCTGAGAGATATGTGTGTGTGAAAGCCGTTTTCACCTAGCTTGTAGGGAACACAAAGTTTCTTTTCAGTTGCAAACTCCATTCCATACATATATATGGGGAGGTACTAGCTCCAAATCGGTTTTACAGTGTAAACTGCAGGAACTTCAAACCGGCACTAGGAAACAGACTGAGAAAGCAGAGAAAAAGTGTCTCCTGCAACCCGTTCCCTTGGTGCTAGATGAACGAACGTCTCTCCACTTGCTCAGTTCTGAGAGAAAAGTGTGTGTGAAAGCCGTTCTTCAACTAGCTTGTTGGGAACACAAAATTTCTTTTCAGTTGCAAACTCCATTCCATACATATATATGGGGAATTACTACCTCCAACTCGGTTTTACAGTGAAAACTGCAGGAACTTCAAACCAGCACTAGGAAACAGAATGAGAAAGCAGAGAAAAATTGTCCCCTGCAATCCGTTCCCTTGGTGCTAGATGAACGAACGTCTCTCCACTTGCTCAGTTCCGAGAGATAAGTGTGTGTGACAGCTGTACTTCACCTAGCTTGTTGGGAACACAAAGTTTCTTTTCAGTTGCAAACTCCATTCTTTAGGTATATATGGGGAGGTACTAGCTCCAACTCGGTTTTACAGTGAAAACTGCAGGAACTTCAAACCGGCACTTTGAAACAGACTGAGAAGCAGAGAAAAAGTGTCTCCTGCAACCGGTTCCCTTGGTGCTAGATGAATGAACGTCTCTCCACTTGCTAATTTCTGAGAGATAATTGTGTGTTAAAGCCGCCTTCACCTAGCTTGTTGGGAACACAAAGTTTCTTTTCAGTTGCAAACTCCATTCCATACATATATATGGGGAGGTACTAGCTCCAACTCGGTTTCACAGTGAAAACTGCAGGAACTTCAAACCGGCACTAGGAAACAGACTGAGAAAGCAGAGAAAAGTGCCTCCTGCAACCCGTTCCCTTGGTGCTAGATGAACGAACGTCTCGCCACTTGCTCAGTTCCGAGATATTAGTGTGTGTGAAAGCCGTCCTTCACCTAGCTTGTTGGGAACACAAAGTTTCTTTTCAGTTGCAAACTCCATTCCATACATATATATGGGGAGGTACTAGCTCCAACTCGGTTTAACAGTGAAAACTGCAGGAACTTCAAACCGGCACTAGGAAACAGACTGAGAAAGCAGAGAAAAAGTGTCTCCTGCAACCCGTTCCCTTGGTGCTAGGTGAACGAACGTCTCTCCACTTGCTCAGTTCTGAGAGATAATTGTGTGTGAAAGCCGTCCTTCACCTAGCTTGTTGGGAACACAAAGTTCCTTTTCAGTTGCAAACTCCATTCCATAGATATATATGGGGAGGTACTAGCTCCAACTCGGTTTTACAGTGAAAACTGCAGGAACTTCAAACCGGCACTTTGAAACAGACTGAGAAGCAGAGAAAAAGTGTCTCCTGCAACCCTTTCCCTTGGTGCTAGATGAACGAACGTCTCTCCACTTGCTCAGTTCTGAGAGAGAATTGTGTGTGAAAGCCGTCCTTCACCTAGCTTGTTGGGAACACAAAGTTTCTTTTCAGTTGCAAACTCCATTCCATACATATATATGGGGAGGTAGTAGCTCCAACTCGGTTTTACAGTGAAAACTGCAGGAACTTCAAACCGGCACTAGGAAACAGACTGAGAAAGAAGAGAATAAGTGTCTCCTGCAACCCGTTCCCTTGGTGCTAGATGAACGAACGTCTCTCCACTTGCTCAGTTCTGAGAGAGAAGTGTGTGTGAAAGCCGTCCTTCACCTAGCTTGTTGGGAACACAAAGTTTCTTTTCAGTTGCAAACTCCATTCCATACATATATATGGGGAGGTAGTAGCTCCAACTCGGTTTTACAGTGAAAACTGCAGGAACTTCAAACCGGCACTAGGGAACAGACTGAGAAAGAAGAGAATAAGTTTCTCCTGCAACCCGTTCCCTTGGTGCTAGATGAACGAACATCTCTCCACTTGCTCAGTTCTGAGAGATAAGTGTGTGTGAAAGCCGTCCTTCACCTAGCTTGTTGGGAACACAAAGTTTCTTTACAATTGCAAACTCCATTCCATACATATATATGGGAGGTAGAAGCTCCAACTCGGTTTTACAGTGAAAACTGCAGGAACTTCAAACCGGCACTAGGAAACAGACTGAGAAAGCAGAGAAAAAGTGTCTCCTGCAACCCGTTCCCTTGGTGCTAGATGAACGAACGTCTCTCCACTTGCTCAGTTCTGAGAGATATGTGTGTGTGAAAGCCGTTTTCACCTAGCTTGTAGGGAACACAATGTTTCTTTTCAGTTGCAAACTCCATTCCATCCATATATATGGGGAGGTACTAGCTCCAAATCGGTTTTACAGTGTAAACTGCAGGAACTTCAAACCGGCACTAGGAAACAGACTGAGAAAGCAGAGAAAAAGTGTCTCCTGCAACCCGTTCCCTTTGTGCTAGATGAACGAACGTCTCTCCACTTGCTCAGTTCTGAGAGAAAAGTGTGTGTGAAAGCCGTTCTTCAACTAGCTTGTTGGGAACACAAAATTTCTTTTCAGTTGCAAACTCCATTCCATACATATATATGGGGAATTACTATCTCCAACTCGGTTTTACAGTGAAAACTGCAGGAACTTCAAACCAGCACTAGGAAACAGAATGAGAAAGCAGAGAAAAAGTGTCCCCTGCAATCCGTTCCCTTGGTGCTAGATGAACGAACGTCTCTCCACTTGCTCAGTTCCGAGAGATAAGTGTGTGTGACAGCTGTACTTCACCTAGCTTGTTGGGAACACAAAGTTTCTTTTCAGTTGCAAACTCCATTCCATAGATATATATGGGGAGGTACTAGCTCCAACTCGGTTTTACAGTGAAAACTGCAGGAACTTCAAACCGGCACTTTGAAACAGACTGAGAAGCAGAGAAAAAGTGTCTCCTGCAACCGGTTCCCTTGGTGCTAGATGAATGAACGTCTCTCCACTTGCTAATTTCTGAGAGATAATTGTGTGTTAAAGCCGCCTTCACCTAGCTTGTTGGGAACACAAAGTTTCTTTTCAGTTGCAAACTCCATTCCATACATATATATGGGGAGGTACTAGCTCCAACTCGGTTTCACAGTGAAAACTGCAGGAACTTCAAACCGGCACTAGGAAACAGACTGAGAAAGCAGAGAAAAGTGCCTCCTGCAACCCGTTCCCTTGGTGCTAGATGAACGAACGTCTCGCCACTTGCTCAGTTCCGAGATATTAGTGTGTGTGAAAGCCGTCCTTCACCTAGCTTGTTGGGAACACAAAGTTTCTTTTCAGTTGCAAACTCCATTCCATACATATATATGGGGAGGTACTAGCTCCAACTCGGTTTAACAGTGAAAACTGCAGGAACTTCAAACCGGCACTAGGAAACAGACTGAGAAAGCAGAGAAAAAGTGTCTCCTGCAACCCGTTCCCTTGGTGCTAGGTGAACGAACGTCTCTCCACTTGCTCAGTTCTGAGAGATAATTGTGTGTGAAAGCCGTCCTTCACCTAGCTTGTTGGGAACACAAAGTTCCTTTTCAGTTGCAAACTCCATTCCATAGATATATATGGGGAGGTACTAGCTCCAACTCGGTTTTACAGTGAAAACTGCAGGAACTTCAAACCGGCACTTTGAAACAGACTGAGAAGCAGAGAAAAAGTGTCTCCTGCAACCCTTTCCCTTGGTGCTAGATGAACGAACGTCTCTCCACTTGCTCAGTTCTGAGAGAGAATTGTGTGTGAAAGCCGTCCTTCACCTAGCTTGTTGGGAACACAAAGTTTCTTTTCAGTTGCAAACTCCATTCCATACATATATATGGGGAGGTAGTAGCTCCAACTCGGTTTTACAGTGAAAACTGCAGGAACTTCAAACCGGCACTAGGAAACAGACTGAGAAAGAAGAGAATAAGTGTCTCCTGCAACCCGTTCCCTTGGTGCTAGATGAACGAACGTCTCTCCACTTGCTCAGTTCTGAGAGAGAAGTGTGTGTGAAAGCCGTCCTTCACCTAGCTTGTTGGGAACACAAAGTTTCTTTTCAGTTGCAAACTCCATTCCATACATATATATGGGGAGGTAGTAGCTCCAACTCGGTTTTACAGTGAAAACTGCAGGAACTTCAAACCGGCACTAGGGAACAGACTGAGAAAGAAGAGAATAAGTTTCTCCTGCAACCCGTTCCCTTGGTGCTAGATGAACGAACATCTCTCCACTTGCTCAGTTCTGAGAGATAAGTGTGTGTGAAAGCCGTCCTTCACCTAGCTTGTTGGGAACACAAAGTTTCTTTACAATTGCAAACTCCATTCCATACATATATATGGGAGGTAGAAGCTCCAACTCGGTTTTACAGTGAAAACTGCAGGAACTTCAAACCGGCACTAGGAAACAGACTGAGAAAGCAGAGAAAAAGTGTCTCCTGCAACCCGTTCCCTTGGTGCTAGATGAACGAACGTCTCTCCACTTGCTCAGTTCTGAGAGATATGTGTGTGTGAAAGCCGTTTTCACCTAGCTTGTAGGGAACACAATGTTTCTTTTCAGTTGCAAACTCCATTCCATCCATATATATGGGGAGGTACTAGCTCCAAATCGGTTTTACAGTGTAAACTGCAGGAACTTCAAACCGGCACTAGGAAACAGACTGAGAAAGCAGAGAAAAAGTGTCTCCTGCAACCCGTTCCCTTTGTGCTAGATGAACGAACGTCTCTCCACTTGCTCAGTTCTGAGAGAAAAGTGTGTGTGAAAGCCGTTCTTCAACTAGCTTGTTGGGAACACAAAATTTCTTTTCAGTTGCAAACTCCATTCCATACATATATATGGGGAATTACTATCTCCAACTCGGTTTTACAGTGAAAACTGCAGGAACTTCAAACCAGCACTAGGAAACAGAATGAGAAAGCAGAGAAAAAGTGTCCCCTGCAATCCGTTCCCTTGGTGCTAGATGAACGAACGTCTCTCCACTTGCTCAGTTCCGAGAGATAAGTGTGTGTGACAGCTGTACTTCACCTAGCTTGTTGGGAACACAAAGTTTCTTTTCAGTTGCAAACTCCATTCCATAGATATATATGGGGAGGTACTAGCTCCAACTCGGTTTTACAGTGAAAACTGCAGGAACTTCAAACCGGCACTTTGAAACAGACTGAGAAGCAGAGAAAAAGTGTCTCCTGCAACCGGTTCCCTTGGTGCTAGATGAATGAACGTCTCTCCACTTGCTAATTTCTGAGAGATAATTGTATGTTAAAGCCGCCTTCACCTAGCTTGTTGGGAACACAAAGTTTCTTTTCAGTTGCAAACTCCATTCCATACATATATATGGGGAGGTACTAGCTCCAACTCGGTTTCACAGTGAAAACTGCAGGAACTTCAAAACGGCACTAGGAAACAGACTGAGAAAGCAGAGAAAAGTGTCTCCTGCAACCCGTTCCCTTGGTGCTAGATGAACGAACGTCTCGCCACTTGCTCAGTTCCGAGAAATTAGTGTGTGTGAAAGCCGTCCTTCACCTAGCTTGTTGGGAACACAAAGTTTCTTTTCAGTTGCAAACTCCATTCCATACATATATATGGGGAGGTACTAGCTCCAACTCGGTTTAACAGTGAAAACTGCAGGAACTTCAAACCGGCACTAGGAAACAGACTGAGAAAGCAGAGAAAAAGTGTCTCCTGCAACCCGTTCCCCTGGTGCTAGGTGAACGAACGTCTCTCCACTTGCTCAGTTCTGAGAGATAATTGTGTGTGAAAGCAGTCCTTCACCTAGCTTGTTGGGAACACAAAGTTACTTTTCAGTTGCAAACTCCATTCCATACATATATATGGGGAGGTAGAATCTCCAACTCGGTTTTACAGTGAAAACTGCAGGAACTTCAAACCGGCACTAGGATACAGACTGAGAATGCAGAGAAAAAGTGTCTCCTGCAACCCGTTCCCTTGGTGCTAGATGAACGAACGTCTCTCCACTTGCTCAGTTCTGAGAGATAGGTGTGTGTGAAAGCAGTCCTTCACCTAGCTTGTTGGGAACACAAAGTTTCTTTTCAGTTGCAAACTCCATTCCATACATATATATGGTGAGGTAGAAGCTCCAACTCGGTTTTACAGTGAAAACTGCAGGAACTTCAAACCGGCACTAGGAAACAGACTGAGAAAGCAGAGAAAAAGTGTCTTCTGCAACCCTTTCCCTTGGTGCTAGATGAACGAACGTCTCTCCACTTGCTCAGTTCTGAGAGAGAATTGTGTGTGAAAGCCGTCCTTCACCTAGCTTGTTGGGAACACAAAGTTTCTTTTCAGTTGCAAACTCCATTCCATACATATATATGGGGAGGTAGTAGCTCCAACTCGGTTTTACAGTGAAAACTGCAGGAACTTCAAACCGGCACTAGGAAACAGACTGAGAAAGAAGAGAATAAGTGTCTCCTGCAACCCGTTCCCTTGGTGCTAGATGAACGAAAGTCTCTCCACTTGCTCAGTTCTGAGAGAGAAGTGTGTGTGAAAGCCGTCCTTCACCTAGCTTGTTGGGAACACAAAGTTTCTTTTCAGTTGCAAACTCCATTCCATACATATATATGGGGAGGTAGTAGCTCCAACTCGGTTTTACAGTGAAAACTGCAGGAACTTCAAACCGGCACTAGGAAACAGACTGAGAAAGAAGAGAATAAGTGTCTCCTGCAACCCGTTCCCTTGGTGCTAGATGAACGAACGTCTCTCCACTTGCTCAGTTCTGAGAGAGAATTGTGTGTGAAAGCCGTCCTTCACCTAGCTTGTTGGGAACACAAAGTTTCTTTTCAGTTGCAAACTCCATTCCATACATATATATGGGGAGGTAGAAGCTCCAACTCGGTTTTACAGTGAAAACTGCAGGAACTTCAAACCGGCACTAGGAAACAGACTGAGAAAGAAGAGAAAAAGTGTCTCCTGCAACCCGTTCCCTTGGTGCTAGATGAACGAACGTCTCTCCACTTGCTCAGTTCTGAGAGATAAGTGTGTGTGAAAGCCGTCCTTCACCTAGCTTGTTGGGAACACAAAGTTTCTTTTCAGTTGCAAACTCCAATCCATACATATATATGGGGAGGTAGAAGCTCCAACTCGGTTTTTCAGAGAAAACTGCAGGAAATTCAAACCGGCACTAGGAAACAGACTGAGAAAGCAGAGAAAAAGTTTCTCCTGCAACCCGTTCCCTTGGTGCTAGATGAACGAACGTCTCTCCACTTGCTCAGTTCTGAGAGATAATTGTGTGTGAAAGACGTTCTTCACCTAGCTTGTTGGGAACACAAAGTTTCTTTTCAGTTGCAAACTCCATTCCATACATATATGTGGGGAGGTACTAGCTCCAACTCGGTTTGACAGTGAAAACTGCAGGAACTTCAAACCGGCACTAGGAAACAGACTGAGAAAGTAGAGAAAAAGTGTTTCCTGCAACCCGGTCCCTTGGTGCTAGATGAACGAACGTCTCTCCACTTGCTCAGTCCCGAGAGTTAAGTGTGTGTGAAAGCCGTCCTTCATCTAGCTTGTTGGGAACACAAAGTATCTTTTCAGTTGCAAACTCCATTCCATACATATATATGGGGAGGTAGAAGCTCCAACTCGGTTTTGCAGTGAAAACTGCAGGAACTTCAACCCGGCACTAGGAAACAGACTGAGAAAGCAGAGAAAAAGTGTCTCCTGCAACCCGGTCCCTTGGTGCTAGATGAACGAACGTCTCTCCAATTGCTCAGTTCTGAGAGATAAGTGTGTGTGAAAGCCGTCCTTCACCTAGCTTGTTGGGAACACAAAGTTTCTTTTCAGTTGCAATCTCCATTCCATACATATATATGGGGAGGTACTAGCTCCAACTCGGTTTTACAGTGAAAACTGCAGGAACTTCAAACCGGCACTAGGAAACAGACTGAGAAAGCAGAGAAAAGTGTCTCCTGCAACCCGTTCCCTTGGTGCTAGATGAACGAACGTCTCTCCACTTGCTCAGTTCTGAGAGAGAAGTGTGTGTGAAAGCCGTCCTTCACCTAGCTTTTTGGGAACACAAAGTTTCTTTTCAGTTGCAAACTCCATTCCATACATATATATGGGGAGGTAGTAGCTCCAACTCGGTTTTACAGTGAAAACTGCAGGAACTTCAAACCGGCACTAGGAAACAGACTGAGAAAGAAGAGAATAAGTGTCTCCTGCAACCCGTTCCCTTGGTGCTAGATGAACGAACGTCTCTCCACTTGCTCAGTTCTGAGAGAGAAGTGTGTGTGAAAGCCGTCCTTCACCTAGCTTGTTGGGAACACAAAGTTTCTTTTCAGTTGCAAACTCCATTCCATACATATATATGGGGAGGTAGTAGCTCAAACACGGTTTTACAGTGAAAACTGCAGGAACTTCAAACCGGCACTAGGAACCAGACTGAGAAAGAAGAGAACAAGTGTCTCCTGCAACCCGTTCCCTTGGTGCTAGACGAACGAACGTCTCTCCACTTGCTCAGTTCTGAGAGAGAATTTTGTGTGAAAGCCGTCCTTCACCTAGCTTGTTGGGAACACAAAGTTTCTTTTCAGTTGCAAACTCCATTCCATACATATATATGGGGAGGTAGAAGCTCCAACTCGGTTTTACAGTGAAAACTGCAGGAACTTCAAACCGGCACTAGGAAACAGACTGAGAAAGCAGAGAAAAAGTGTCTCCTGCAACCCGTTCCCTTGGTGCTAGATGAACGAACGTCTCTCCACTTGCTCAGTTCTGAGAGATAATTGTGTGTGAAAGCCGTCCTTCACCTAGCTTGTTGGGAACACAAAGTTTCTTTTCAGTTGCAAACTCCATTCCATACATATATATGGGGAGGTAGAAGCTCCAACTCGGTTTTACAGTGAAAATTGCAGGAACTTCTAACCGGCACTAGGATACAGACTGAGAAAGCAGAGAAAAAGTGTCTCCTGCAACCCGTTCCCTTGGTGCTAGATGAACGAACGTCTCTCCACTTGCTCAGTTCTGAGAAATAAGTGTGTGTGAAAGCCGTCCTTCACATAGTTTGTTATGAACACAAAGTTTCTTTTCAGTTGCAAACTCCATTCCATACATATATATGGGGAGGTACTAGCTCCAACTCGGTTTTACAGTGAAAACTGCAGGAACTGCAAACCGGCACTAGGAAACAGACTGCGAAAGCAGAGAAAATGTGTCTCCTCAACCCGTTCCCTTGGTGCTAGATGAAAGAACGTCTCTCCACTTGCTCAGTTCTGAGAGAGAAGTGTGTGTGAAAGCCGTCCTTCACCTAGCTTGTTGGGAACACAAAGTTTCTTTTCAGTTGCAAACTCCATTCCATACATATATATGGGGAGGTACTAACTCCAGCTCGGTTTTACAGTGAAAAAACAGGAACTTCAAACCGGCACTAGGAAACAGACTGAGAAAGCAGAGAAAAAGTGTCTCCTGCAACCCGGTCCCTTGGTGCTAGATGAACGAACGTCTCTCCACTTGCTAAGTTCTGAGAGTTAAGGGTGTGTGAAAGCCGTCCTTCATCTAGCTTGTTGGGAACACAAAGTTTCTTTTCAGTTGCAAACTCCATTCCATACATATATATGGGGAAGTAGATGCTCCAACTCGCTTTTGCAGTGAAAACTGCAGGAACTTCAAACCGGCACTAGGAAACAGACAGAGAAAGCAGAGAAAAAGTGTCTCATGCAACCCGTTCCATTGGTGCTAGATGAACGAACGTCTATCCACTTGCTCAGTTCTGAGAGATAAGTGTGTGTGAAAGCCGTCCTTCACCTAGCTTGTTGGGAACACAAAGTTTCTTTTCAGTTGCAAACTCCATTCCATACATATATATGGGGAGGTACTAGCTCCAACTCGGTTTTACACTGAAAACTGCAGGAACTTCAAACCGGCACTAGGAAACAGACTGAGAAAGCAGAGAAAAAGTGTCTCCTGCAACCCGTTCCCTTGGTGCTAGATGAACGAACGTCTCTCCACTTGCTCAGTTCTGAGAGATAAGTCTGTGTGAAAGCCGTCCTTCACCTAGCTTGTTGGGAACACAAAGATTCTTTTCAGTTGCAAACTCCATTCAATACATATATATGGGGAGGTAGATGCTCCAACTCGGTTTTACAGTGAAAACTGCAGGAACTTCAAACCGGCACTAGGAAACAGACTGCGAAAGCAGAGAAAATGTGTCTCCTGCAACCCGTTCCCTTGGTGCTAGATGAACGAACGTCTCTCCACTTGCTCAGTTCTGAGAGATTTGTGTGTGTGAAAGCCGTCCTTCACCTAGCTTGTTGGGAACACAAAGTTTCTTTTTAGTTGCAAACTCCATTCCATACATATATATGGGGAGGTACTAGCTCCAAATCGGTTTTACAGTGAAAACTGCAGGAACTTCAAACCGGCACTAGGAAACAGACTGAGAAAGCAGAGAAAAAGTGTCTCCTGCAACCCGGTCCCTTGGTGCTACATCAACGAACGTCTCTCCACTTGCTCAGTTCTGAGAGATAAGTGTGTGTGAAAGCCGTCGTTCACCTAGCTTGTAGGGAACACAAAGTTTCTTTTCAGTTGCAAACTCCATTCCATACATATATATGGGGAGGTACTAGATCAAACTCCGTTTTACAGTGAAAACTGCAGGAACTTCAAACCGGCACTAGGAAACAGATTGAGAAACCAGAGAAAAAGTTTCTCCTGCAACCCGTTCCCTTGGTGCTAGATGAACGAACGTCTCTCCACTTGCTCAGTTCTGAGAGATAAGTTTGTGTGAAAGCCGTCCTTCACCTAGCTTGTTGGGAACACAAAGTTTCTTTTCAGTTGCAAACTCCATTCCATACATATATATGGGGAGGTACTAGATCAAACTCGGTTTTACAGTGAAAACTGCAGGAACTTCAAACCGGCACTAGGAAACAGATTGAGAAAGCAGAGAAAAAGTGTCTCCTGCAACCCGTTCCCTTGGTGCTACATGAACGAATGTCTCTCCACTTGCTCAGTTCTGAGAGATAAGTGTCTGTGAAAGCCGTCCTTCACCTAGCTTGTTGGGAACACAAAGTTTCTTTTCAGTTGAAAACTCCATTCCATACATATATATGGGGAGGTACTAGATCAAACTCGGTTTTACAGTGAAAACTGCAGGAACTTCAACCCAGCACTAGGAAACAGACTGAGAAAGCAGAGAAAAAGTGTCTCCGGCAACCCGTTCCCTTGGGGCTAGATGAACGAACGTCTCTCCACTTGCTCAGTTCTGAGAGATAGGTGTGTGTGAAAGCCGTCCTTCACCTAGCTTGTTGGGAACACAAAGTTTCTTTTCAGTTGCAAACTCCATCCCATACATATATATGGGGAGGTACTAGCTCCAACTCGGTTTTACAGTGAAAACTGCAGGAACTTCAAACCGGCACTAGGAAAAAGTCTGAGATAGCAGAGAAAAAGTGTCTCCTGCAACCCGTTCCCTTGGTGCTAGATGAACGAACGTCTCTCCACTTGCTCAATTCTGAGAGATAGGTGTGTGTGAAAGCCGTCCTTCACCTAGCTTGTTGGGAACACAAAGTTTCTTTTCAGTTGCAAACTCCAACCCATACATATATATGGAGAGGTACTAACTCCAACTCGATTTTACAGTGAAAACTGCAGGAACTTCAAACCGGCACTAGGAAACAGGCTGAGAAAGCAGAGAAAAAGTGTCCCTGCAACCCGTTCCCTTGGTGTTAGATGAACGAACTTCTCTCCACTTGCTCAGTTCTGAGAGATAAGTGTGTGTGAAAGCCGTCCTTCACATAGCTTGTTGGGAACACAAAGTTTCTTTTCAGTTGCAAACTCCATTCCATACATATATATGGGGAGGTACTAGCTCCAACTCGGTTTTACAGTGAAAACTGCAGTAACTTCAAACCGGCACTAAGAAACAGACTGCGAAAGCAGAGAAAATGTGTGTCCTGCAACCCGTTTCCTTGGTGCTAGATGAACGAACGCCTCTCCACTTGCTCAGTTCTGAGAGATAAGTGTGTGTGAAAACCGTCCTTCACCTAGCTTGTTGGGAACACAAAGTGTCTTTTCAGTTGCAAACTCCAATCCATACATATATATGGGGAGGTAGAAGCTCCAACTCTGTTTTACAGTGAAAACTGCAGGAAATTCAAACCGGCACTAGGAAACAGACTGAGAAAGCAGAGAAAAAGTGTCTCCTGCAACCCGTTCCCTTGGTGCTAGATGAACGAACGTCTCTCCACTTGCTCAGTTCTGAGAGATAATTGTGTGTGAAAGCCGTCCTTCACCTAGCTTGTTGGGAACACAAAGTTTCTTTTCAGTTGCAAACTCCATTCCTTACATATACATGGGGAGGTGCTAGATCAAACTCGGTTTTACAGTGAAAAGTGCAGGAACTTCAAACCGGCACTAGGAAACAGACTGAGAAAGCAGAGAAAAAGTGTCTCCTGCAACCCGTTCCCTTGGTGCTAGATGAACGAACGTCTCTCCACTTGCTCAGTTCTGAGAGATATGTGTGTGTGAAAGCCGTCCTTCACCTAGCTTGTTGGGAACACAAAGTTTCTTTTCAGTTGCAAACTCCATTCCATACATATATATGGGGAGGTAGAAGCTCCAACTCGGTTTTACAGTGAAAACTGCAGGAATTTCAAACCGGCACTAGGAAACAGACTGAGAAATCAGAGAAAAAGTGTCTCCTGCAACCCGTTCCATTGGTGCTAGATGAACTAACGTCTCTCCACTTGCTCAGTTCTGAGTGATAAGTGTGTGTGAAAGCCGTCCTTCACATAGCTTGTTGGGAACACAAAGTTTCTTTTCAGTTGCAAACTCCATTCCATACATATATATGGGGAGGTACTAGCTCCAAATCGGTTTTACAGTGAAAACTGCAGGAACTTCAAACCGGCACTAGGAAACAGACTGAGAAAGCAGAGAAAAAGTGTTTCCTGCAACCCGGCCCCTTGGTGCTAGATGAACGAACGTCTCTCCACTTGCTCAGTTCTGAGAGATAAGTGTGTGTGAAAGCCGTCCTTCATCTAGCTTGTTGGGAACACAAAGTTTCTTTTCAGTTGCAAACTCCATTCCATACATATATATGGGGAGGTAGTAGCTCCAACTCGGTTTTACAGTGAAAACTGCAGGAACTTCAAACCGGCACTAGGAAACAGACTGAGAAAGAAGAGAATAAGTGTCTCCTGCAACCCGTTCCCTTGGTGCTAGATGAACGAACGTCTCTCCATTTGCTCAGTTCTGAGAGAGAATTGTGTGTGAAAGCCGTCCTTCACCTAGATTGTTGGGAACACAAAGTTTCTTTTCAGTTGCAAACTTCATTCCATACATATATATGGGGAGGTAGAAGCTCCAACTCGGTTTTACAGTGAAAACTGCAGGAACTTCAAACCGGCACTAGGAAACAGACTGAGAAAGAAGAGAAAAAGTGTCTCCTGCAACCCGTTCCCTTGGTGCTAGATGAACGAACGTCTCTCCACTTGCTCAGTTCTGAGAGATAAGTGTGTGTGAAAGCCGTCCTTCACCTAGCTTGTTGGGAACACAAAGTTTCTTTTCAGTTGCAAACTCCATTCCATACATATATATGGGGAGGTAGAAGCTCCAACTCGGTTTTACAGTGAAAACTGCAGGAATTTCAAACCGGCACTAGGAAACAGACTGAGAAATCAGAGAAAAAGTGTCTCCTGCAACCCGTTCCATTGGTGCTAGATGAACGAACGTCTCTCCACTTGCTCAGTTCTGAGAGATAAGTGTGTGTGAAAGCCGTCCTTCACATAGCTTGTTGGGAACACAAAGTTTCTTTTCAGTTGCAAACTCCATTCCATACATATATATGGGGAGGTACTAGCTCCAAATCGGTTTTACAGTGAAAACTGCAGGAACTTCAAACCGGCACTAGGAAACAGACTGAGAAAGCAGAGAAAAAGTGTTTCCTGCAACCCGGTCCCTTGGTGCTTGATGAACGAACGTCTCTCCACTTGCTCAGTCCCGAGAGATAAGTGTGTGTGAAAGCCGTCCTTCATCTAGCTTGTTGGGAACACAAAGTTTCTTTTCAGTTGCAAACTCCATTCCATACATATATATGGGGAGGTAGTAGCTCCAACTCGGTTTTACAGTGAAAACTGCAGGAACTTCAAACCGGCACTTTGAAACAGACTGAGAAGCAGAGAAAAAGTGTCTCCTGCAACCCGTTCCCTTGGTGCTAGATGAACGAACGTCTCTCCACTTGCTCAGTTCTGAGAGATATGTGTGTGTGAAAGCCGTCCTTCACCTAGCTTGTTGGGAACACAAAGTTTCTTTTCAGTTGCAAACTCCATTCCATACATATATATGGGGAGGTAGAAGCTCCAACTCGGTTTTACAGTGAAAACTGCAGGAATTTCAAACCGGCACTAGGAAACAGACTGAGAAATCAGAGAAAAAGTGTCTCCTGCAACCCGTTCCATTGGTGCTAGATGAACGAACGTCTCTCCACTTGCTCAGTTCTGAGAGATAAGTGTGTGTGAAAGCCGTCCTTCACATAGCTTGTTGGGAACACAAATTTTCTTTTCAGTTGCAAACTCCATTCCATACATATATATGGGGAGGTACTAGCTCCAAATCGGTTTTACAGTGAAAACTGCAGGAACTTCAAACCGGCACTAGGAAACAGACTGAGAAAGCAGAGAAAAAGTGTTTCCTGCAACCCGGTCCCTTGGTGCTAGATGAACGAACGTCTCTCCACTTGCTCAGTCCCGAGAGATAAGTGTGTGTGAAAGCCGTCCTTCATCTAGCTTGTTGGGAACACAAAGTTTCTTTTCAGTTGCAAACTCCATTCCATACATATATATGGGGAGGTAGTAGCTCCAACTCGGTTTTACAGTGAAAACTGCAGGAACTTCAAACCGGCACTAGGAAACAGACTGAGAAAGAAGAGAATAAGTGTCTCCTGCAACCCGTTCCCTTGGTGCTAGATGAACGAACGTCTCTCCATTTGCTCAGTTCTGAGAGAGAATTGTGTGTGAAAGCCGTCCTTCACCTAGATTGTTGGGAACACAAAGTTTCTTTTCAGTTGCAAACTTCATTCCATACATATATATGGGGAGGTAGAAGCTCCAACTCGGTTTTACAGTGAAAACTGCAGGAACTTCAAACCGGCACTAGGAAACAGACTGAGAAAGAAGAGAAAAAGTGTCTCCTGCAACCCGTTCCCTTGGTGCTAGATGAACGAACGTCTCTCCACTTGCTCAGTTCTGAGAGATAAGTGTGTGTGAAAGCCGTCCTTCACCTAGCTTGTTGGGAACACAAAGTTTCTTTTCAGTTGCAAACTCCAATCCATACATATATATGGGGAGGTAGAAGCTCCAACTCGGTTTTACAGTGAAAACTGCAGGAAATTCAAACCGGCACTAGGAAACAGACTGAGAAAGCAGAGAAAAAGTGTCTCCTGCAACCCTTTCCCTTGGTGCTAGATGAACGAACGTCTCTCCACTTGCTCAGTTATGGAGATAATTGTGTGTGAAAGCCGTCCTTCACCTAGCTTGTTGGGAACACAAAGTTTCTTTTCAGTTGCAAACTCCATTCCATACATATATATGGGGAGGTAGAAGCTCCAACTCGGTTTTACAGTGAAAATTGCAGGAACTTCAAACCGGCACTAGGATACAGACTGAGAAAGCAGAGAAAAAGTGTCTCCTGCAACCCGTTCCCTTGGTGCTAGATGAACGAACGTCTCTCCACTTGCTCAGTTCTGAGAGATATGTGTGTGTGAAAGCCGTCTTTCACCTAGCTTGTTGGGAACACAAAGTTTCTTTTCAGTTGCAAACTCCATTCCATACATATATATGGGGAGGTAGAAGCTCCAACTCGGTTTTACAGTGAAAATTGCAGGAACTTCAAACCGGCACTAGGATACAGACTGAGAAAGCAGAGAAAAAGTGTCTCCTGCAACCCGTTCCCTTGGTGCTAGATGAACGAAAGTCTCTCCACTTGCTCAGTTCTGAGAGATATGTGTGTGTGAAAGCCGTCCTTCACCTAGCTTGTTGGGAACACAAAGTTTCTTTTCAGTTGCAAACTCCATTCCATACATTTATATGTGGAGGTACTAGCTCCAACTCGGTTTGACAGTGAAAACTGCAGGAACTTCAAACCGGCACTAGGAAACAGACTGAGAAAGCAGAGAAAAAGTGTCTGCTGCAACCCGTTCCATTGGTGCTAGATGAACGAACGTCTCTCCACTTGCTCAGTTCTGAGAGATAAGTGTGTGTGAAAGCCGTCCTTCACATAGCTTGTTGGGAACACAAAGTTTCTTTTCAGTTGCAAACTCCATTCCATACATATATATGGGGAGGTACTAGCTCCAAATCGGTTTTACAGTGAAAACTGCAGGAACTTCAAACCGGCACTAGGAAACAGACTGAGAAAGCAGAGAAAAAGTGTTTCCTGCAACCCGGTCCCTTGGTGCTAGATGAACGAACGTCTCTCCACTTGCTCAGTCCCGAGAGTTAAGTGTGTGTGAAAGCCGTCCTTCATCTAGCTTGTTGGGAACACAAAGTATCTTTTCAGTTGCAAACTCCATTCCATACATATATATGGGGAGGTAGAAGTTCCAACTCGGTTTTGCAGTGAAAACTGCAGGAACTTCAACCCGGCACTAGGAAAAAGACTGAGAAAGCAGAGAAAAAGTGTCTCCTGCAACCCGGTCCCTTGGTGCTAGATGAACGAACGTCTCTCCACTTGCTCAGTTCTGAGAGATAAGTGAGTGTGAAAGCGGTACTTCACCTAGCTTGTTGGGAACACAAAGTTTCTTTTCAGTTGCAAACTCCATTCCATACATATATATGGGGAGGTACTTGCTCCAACTCGGTTTTACAGTGAATACTGCAGGAACTTCAAACCGGCACTAGGAAACAGACTGAGAAAGCAGAGAAAAAGTGTCTCCTGCAACCCGTTCCCTTGGTGCTAGATGAACGAACGTCTCTCCACTTGCTCAGTTCTGAGAGATAAGTGTGTGTGAAAGCCGTCCTTCACCTAGCTTGTTGGGAACACAAAGATTCTTTTCAGTTGCAAACTCCATTCCATACATATATATGGGGAGGTACTAGCTCCAACTCGGTTTTACAGTGAAAATTGCAGGAACTTCAAACCGGCACTAGGAAACAGACTGAGAAAGCAGAGAAAAAGTGTTTCCTGCATCCCGGTCCCTTGGTGCTAGATGAACGAACGTCTCTCCACTTGCTCAGTCCCGAGAGTTAAGTGTGTGTGAAAGCCGTCCTTCATCTAGCTTGTTGGGAACACAAAGTTTCTTTTCAGTTGCAAACTCCATTCCATACATATATATGGGGAGGTAGTAGCTCCAACTCGGTTTTACAGTGAAAACTGCAGGAAATTCAAACCGGCACTAGGAAACAGACTGAGAAAGCAGAGAAAAAGTGTCTCCTGCAACCCGTTCCCTTGGTGCTAGATGAACGAACGTCTCTCCACTTGCTCAGTTCTGAGAGATAATTGTGTGTGAAAGCCGTCCTTCACCTAGCTTGTTGGGAACACAAAGTTTCTTTTCAGTTGCAAACTCCATTCCATACATATATATGGGGAGGTACTAGCTCCAAATCGGTTTTACAGTGAAAACTGCAGGAACTTCAAACCGGCACTAGGAAACAGACTGAGAAAGCAGAGAAAAAGTGTTTCCTGCAACCCGGTCCATTGGTGCTAGATGAACGAACGTCTCTCCACTTGCTCAGTCCCGAGAGTTAAGTGTGTGTGAAAGCCGTCCTTCATCTAGCTTGTTGGGAACACAAAGTATCTTTTCAGTTGCAAACTCCATTCCATACATATATATGGGGAGGTAGAAGTTCCAACTCGGTTTTGCAGTGAAAACTGCAGGAACTTCAACCCGGCACTAGGAAAAAGACTGAGAAAGCAGAGAAAAAGTGTCTCCTGCAACCCGGTCCCTTGGTGCTAGATGAACGAACGTCTCTCCACTTGCTCAGTTCTGAGAGATAAGTGTGTGTGAAAGCCGTACTTCACCTAGCTTGTTGGGAACACAAAGTTTCTTTTCAGTTGCAAACTCCATTCCATACATATATATGGGGAGGTACTAGCTCCAACTCGGTTTTACAGTGAATACTGCAGGAACTTCAAACCGGCACTAGGAAACAGACTGAGAAAGCAGAGAAAAAGTGTCTCCTGCAACCCGTTCCATTGGTGCTAGGTGAACGAACGTCTCTCCACTTGCTCAGTTCTGAGAGATAAGTGTGTGTGAAAGCCGTCCTTCACCTAGCTTGTTGGGAACACAAAGATTCTTTTCAGTTGCAATCTCCATTCCATACATATATATGGGGAGGTACTAGCTCCAACTCGGTTTTACAGTGAAAATTGCAGGAACTTCAAACCGGCACTAGGAAACAGACTGAGAAAGCAGAGAAAAAGTGTTTCCTGCATCCCGGTCCCTTGGTGCTAGATGAACGAACGTCTCTCCACTTGCTCAGTCCCGAGAGTTAAGTGTGTGTGAAAGCCGTCCTTCATCTAGCTTGTTGGGAACACAAAGTTTCTTTTCAGTTGCAAACTCCATTCCATACATATATATGGGGAGGTAGAAGCTCCAACTCGGTTTTACAGTGAAAACTGCAGGAACTTCAAACCGGCACTAGGAAACAGACTGAGAAAGAAGAGAATAAGTGTCTCCTGCAACCCGTTCCCTTGGTGCTAGATGAACGAACGTCTCTCCACTTGCTCAGTTCTGAGAGAGAATTGTGTGTGAAAGCCGTCCTTCACCTAGATTGTTGGGAACACAAAGTTTCTTTTCAGTTGCAAACTCCATTCCATACATATATATGGGGAGGTAGAAGCTCCAACTCGGTTTTACAGTGAAAACTGCAGGAACTTCAAACCGGCACTAGGAAACAGACTGAGAAAGCAGAGAAAAAGTGTCTCCTGCAACCCGTTCCCTTGGTGCTAGGTGAACGAACGTCTCTCCACTTGCTCAGTTCTGAGAGATAAGTGTGTGTGAAAGCCGTCCTTCACCTAGCTTGTTGGGAACACAAAGATTCTTTTCAGTTGCAATCTCCATTCCATACATATATATGGGGAGGTACTAGCTCCAACTCGGTTTTACAGTGAAAATTGCAGGAACTTCAAACCGGCACTAGGAAACAGACTGAGAAAGCAGAGAAAAAGTGTTTCCTGCATCCCGGTCCCTTGGTGCTAGATGAACGAACGTCTCTCCACTTGCTCAGTCCCGAGAGTTAAGTGTGTGTGAAAGCCGTCCTTCATCTAGCTTGTTGGGAACACAAAGTTTCTTTTCAGTTGCAAACTCCATTCCATACATATATATGGGGAGGTAGAAGCTCCAACTCGGTTTTACAGTGAAAACTGCAGGAACTTCAAACCGGCACTAGGAAACAGACTGAGAAAGAAGAGAATAAGTGTCTCCTGCAACCCGTTCCCTTGGTGCTAGATGAACGAACGTCTCTCCACTTGCTCAGTTCTGAGAGAGAATTGTGTGTGAAAGCCGTCCTTCACCTAGATTGTTGGGAACACAAAGTTTCTTTTCAGTTGCAAACTCCATTCCATACATATATATGGGGAGGTAGAAGCTCCAACTCGGTTTTACAGTGAAAACTGCAGGAACTTCAAACCGGCACTAGGAAACAGACTGAGAAAGAAGAGAAAAAGTGTCTCCTGCAACCCGTTCCCTTGGTGCTAGATGAACGAACGTCTCTCCACTTGCTCAGTTCTGAGAGATAAGTGTGTGTGAAAGCCGTCCTTCACCTAGCTTGTTGGGAACACAAAGTTTCTTTTCAGTTGCAAACTCCATTCCATACATATATACGGGGAGGTACTAGCTCCAACTCGGTTTTACAGTGAAAACTGCAGGAACTTCAAACCGGCACTAGGAAACAGACTGAGAAAGCAGAGAAAAAGTGTCTCCTGCAACCCGTTCCCTTGGTGCTAGATGAACGAACGTCTCTCCACTTGCTCAGTTCTGAGAGATAATTGTGTGTGAAAGCCGTCCTTCACCTAGCTTGTTGGGAACACAAAGTTTCTTTTCAGTTGCAAACTCCATTCCATACATATATATGGGGAGGTAGAAGCTCCAACTCGGTTTTACAGTGAAAATTGCAGGAACTTCAAACCGGCACTAGGATACAGACTGAGAAAGCAGAGAAAAAGTGTCTCCTGCAACCCGTTCCCTTGGTGCTAGATGAACGAACGTCTCTCCACTTGCTCAGTTCTGAGAGATATGTGTGTGTGAAAGCCGTCCTTCACCTAGCTTGTTGGGAACACAAAGTTTCTTTTCAGTTGCAAACTCAATTCCATTCATATATATGGGGAGGTAGAAGCTCCAACTCGGTTTTACAGTGAAAATTGCAGGAACTTCAAACCGGCACTAGGATACAGACTGAGAAAGCAGAGAAAAAGTGTCTCCTGCAACCCGTTCCCTTGCTGCTAGATGAACGAAAGTCTCTCCACTTGCTCAGTTCTGAGAGATATGTGTGTGTGAAAGCCGTCCTTCACCTAGCTTGTTGGGAACACAAAGTTTCTTTTCAGTTGCAAACTCCATTCCATACATATATATGGGGAGGTACTAGCTCCAAATCGGTTTGACACTGAAAACTGCAGGAACTTCAAACCGGCACTAGGAAACAGACTGAGAAAGCAGAGAAAAAGTGTCTCCTGCAACCCGTTCCATTGGTGCTAGATGAACGAACGTCTCTCCACTTGCTCAGTTCTGAGAGTTAAGTGTGTGTGAAAGCCGTCCTTCACATAGCTTGTTGGGAACACAAAGTTTCTTTTCAGTTGCAAACTCCATTCCATACATATATATGGGGAGGTACTAGCTCCAAATCGGTTTTACAGTGAAAACTGCAGGAACTTCAAACCGGCACTAGGAAACAGACTGAGAAAGCAGAGAAAAAGTGTTTCCTGCAACCCGGTCCCTTGGTGCTAGATGAACGAACGTCTCTCCACTTGCTCAGTCCCGAGAGTTAAGTGTGTGTGAAAGCCGTCCTTCACCTAGCTTGTTGGGAACACAAAGTTTCTTTTCAGTTGCAAACTCCATTCCATACATATATATGGGGGGGTAGAAGTTCCAACTCGGTTTTGCAGTGAAAACTGCAGGAACTTCAACACGGCACTAGGAAAAAGACTGAGAAAGCAGAGAAAAAGTGTCTCCTGCAACCCGTTCCCTTGGTGCTAGATGAACGAACGTCTCTCCACTTGCTCAGTTCTGAGAGATAAGTGTGTGTGAAAGCCGTACTTCACCTAGCTTGTTGGGAACACAAAGTTTCTTTTCAGTTGCAAACTCCATTCCATACATATATATGGGGAGGTACTAGCTCCAACTCGGTTTTACAGTGAAAACTGCAGGAACTTCAAACCGGCACTAGGAAACAGACTGAGAAAGCAGAGAAAAAGTGTCTCCTGCTACCCGTTCCATTGGTGCTAGATGAACGAACGTCTCTCCACTTGCTCAGTTCTGAGAGATAAGTGTGTGTGAAAGCCGTCCTTCACTTATCTTGTTGGGAACACAAAGTTTCTTTTCAGTTGCAAACTCCATTCCATACATATATATGGGGAGGTACTAGCTCCAACTCGGTTTGACAGTGAAAACTGCAGGAACTTCAAACCGGCACTAGGAAACAGACTGAGAAAGCAGAGAAAAAGTGTCTGCTGCAACCCGTTCCATTGGTGCTAGATGAACGAACGTCTCTCCACTTGCTCAGTTCTGAGAGATAAGTGTGTGTGAAAGCCGTCCTTCACCTAGCTTGTTGGGAACACAAAGTTTCTTTTCAGTTGCAAACTCCATTCCATACATATATATGGGGAGGTAGATGCTCCAACTCGGTTTTACAGTGAAAACTGCAGGAACTTAAAACCGGCACTAGGAAACAGACTGAGAAAGCAGAGAAAAGTGTCCCCAGCAACCCGTTCCCTGGTGCTAGATGAACGAATGTCTCTCCACTTGCTCAGTTCTGAGAGAGAAGTGTGTGTGAAAGCCGTCCTTCACCTAGCTTGTTGGGAACACAAAGTTCCTTTTCAGTTGCAAACTCCATTCCATACATATATAGGGGAGGTAGATGCTTCAACTCGATTTTACAGTGAAAACTGCAGGAACTTCAAACCGGCACTAGGAAAAAGACTGAGAAAGCAGAGAAAAAGTGTCTCCTGCAACCCGGTCCCTTGGTGCTAGATGAACGAACGTCTCTCCACTTGCTCAGTTCTGAGAGATAAGTGTGTGTGAAAGCCGTCCTTCACCTAGCTTGTTGGGAACACAAAGTTTCTTTTCAGTTGCAAACTCCATTCCATACATATATATGGGGAGGTACTAGCTCCAACTCGGTTTTACAGTGAAAACTGCAGGAACTTCAAACCGGCACTAGGAAACAGACTGAGAAAGCAGAGAAAAAGTGTCTCCTGCAACCCGTTCCCTTGGTGCTAGATGAACGAACGTCTCTCCACTTGCTCAGTTCTCAGAGATAGGTGTGTGTGAAAGCCGTCCTTCACCTAGCTTGTTGGGAACACAAAGTTTCTTTTCAGTTGCAAGCTCCATTCCATACATATATATGGGGAGGGACTAGCTCCAACTCGGTTTTACAGTGAAAACTGCAGGAACTTCAAACCGGCCCCAAGAATCAGACTGAGAAAGCAGAGAAAAAGTGTCTCCTGCAACCCGTTCCCTTGGTGCTAGATGAACGAACGTCTCTCCACTTGCTCAGTTCTGAGAGATAAGTGTGTGTGAAAGCCGTCCTTCACCTAGCTTGTTGGGAACACAAAGTTTCTTTTCAGTTGCAAACTCCATTCCATACATATATATGGGGAGGTAGATGCTCCAACTCGGTTTTACAGTGATAACTGCAGGAACTTCAAACCGGCACTAAGAAACAGACTGCGAAAGCAGAGAAAATGTGTCTCCTGCAACCCGTTCCCTTGGTGCTAGATGAACGAACATCTCTCCACTTGCTCAGTTCTGAGAGATAAGTGTGTGTGAAAGCCGTCCTTCACCTAGCTTGTTGGGAACACAAAGTTTCTTTTCAGTTGCAAACTCCATTCCATACATATATATGGGGAGGTACTAGCTCCAACTCGGTTTTACAGTGAAAACTGAAGAAACTTCAAACCGGCACTAGGAAACAGACTGAGAAAGCAGAGAAAAAGTGTCTCCTGCAACCCGTTCCCTTGGTCCTAGATGAACGAACGTCTCTCCACTTGCTCAGTTCTGAGAGATAAGTGTGTGTGAAAGCCGTCCTTCACCTAGCTTGTTGGGAACACAAAGTTTCTTTTCAGTTGCAAACTCCATTCCATACATATATATGGGGAGGTAGAAGCTCCAACTCGGTTTTACAGTGAAAACTGCAGGAAATTCAAACCGGCACTAGGAAACAGACTGAGAAAGCAGAGAAAAAGTGTCTCCTGCAACCCGTTCCCTTGGTGCTAGATGAACGAACGTCTCTCCACTTGCTCAGTTCTGAGAGATAATTGTGTGTGAAAGCCGTCCTTCACCCAGCTTGTTGGGAACACAAAGTTTCTTTTCAGTTGCAAACTCCATTCCATACATATATATGGGGAGGTACTAACTCCAGCTCGGTTTTACAGTGAAAAAAGCAGGAACTTCAAACCGGCACTAGGAAACAGACTGAGAAAGCAGAGAAAAAGTGTCTCCTGCAACCCGGTCCCTTGGTGCTAGATGAACGAACGTCTCTCCACTTGCTAATATCTGAGAGTTAAGGGTGTGTGAAAGCCGTCCTTCATCTAGCTTGTTGGGAACACAAAGTTTCTTTTCAGTTGCAAACTCCATTCCATACATATATATGGGGTAGTAGATGCTCCAACACGCTTTTACAGTGAAAACTGCAGGAACTTCAAACCGGCACTAGGAAACAGACTGAGAAAGCAGAGAAAAAGTGTCTCATGCAACCCGTTCCATTGTTGCTAGATGAACGAACGTCTCTCCACTTGCTCAGTTCTGAGAGATAAGTGTGTGTGAAAGCCGTCCTTCACCTAGCTTGTTGGGAACACAAAGTTTCTTTTCAGTTGCAAACTCCATTCCATACATATATATGGGGAGGTACTAGCTCTAATTCGGTTTTACACTGAAAACTGCAGGAACTTCAAACCGGCACTAGGAAACAGACTGAGAAAGCAGAGAAAAAGTGTCTCCTGCAACCCGTTCCCTTGGTGCTAGATGAACGAACGTCTCTCCACTTGCTCAGTTCTGAGAGATAAGTGTGTGTGAAAGCCGTCCTTCACCTAGCTTGTTGGGAACACAAAGTTTCTTTTCAGTTGCAAACCCCATTCCATAAATATATATGGGGAGGTAGAAGTTCCAACTCGGTTTTACAGTGAAAACTGCAGGAACTTAAAACCGGCACTAGGAAACAGACTGAGAAAGCAGAGAAAAAGTGTCTCCTGCAACCCGGTCCCTTCGTGCTAGATGAACGAACGTCTCTCCACTTGCTCAGTTCTGAGAGATAAGTGTGTGTGAAAGCCGTCCTTCACATAGCTTGTTGGGAACACAAAGTTTCTTTTCAGTTGCAAACTCCATTCAATACATATATATGGGGAGGTACTAACTCCAACTCAGTTTTACAGTGAAAACTGCAGGAACTTCAAACCGGCACTAGGAAACAGACTGAGAAAGCAGAGAAAAAGTGTCTCCTGCAACCCGTTCCCTTGGTGCTACATGAATGATCGTCTCTCCACTTGCTCAGTTCTGAAAGATAAGTGTGTGTGAAAGCCGTCCTTCACCTAGCTTGTTGGGAACACAAAGTTTCTTTTCAGTTGCAAACTCCATTCCATACATATATATGGGGAGGTACTAGATCAAACTCGGTTTTACAGTGAAAACTGCAGGAACTTCAAACCGGCACTAGGAAACAGATTGAGAAAGCAGAGAAAAAGTGTCTCCTGCAACCCGTTCCCTTGGTGATAGATGAACGAATGTCTCTCCACTTGCTCAGTTCTGAGAGATAAGTTTGTGTGAAAGCCGTCCTTCACCTAGCTTGTTGGGAACACAAAGTTCCTTTTCAGTTGAAAACTCCATTCCATGCATATATATGGGGAGGTACTAGATCAAACTCGGTTTTACAGTGAAAACTGCAGGAACTTCAACCCGGCACTAGGAAACAGACTGAGAAAGCAGAGAAAAAGTGTCTCCTGCAACCCGTTACCTTGGGGCTAGATGAACGAACGTCTCTCCACTTGCTCAGTTCTGAGAGATAGGTGTGTGTGAAAGCCGTCCTTCACCTAGCTTGTTGGGAACACAAAGTTTCTTTTCAGTTGCTAACTCCATTCCATACATATATATGGGGAAGTACTAGCTCCAACTCGGTTTTACAGTGAAAACTGCAGGAACTTCAAACCGGCACTAGGAAACAGACTGAGAAAGCAGAGAAAAAGTGTCTCCTGCAACCCGTTCCCTTGGTGCTAGATGAACGAACTTCTCTCCACTTGCTCAGTTCTGAGAGATAGGTGTGTGTGAAAGCCGTCCTTCACCTAGCTTGTTGGGAACACAAAGTTTCTTTTCAGTTGCAAGCTCCATTCCATACATATATATGGGGAGGTACTAGCTCCAACTCGGTTTTACAGTGAAAACTGCAGGAACTTCAAACCGGCACTAGGAAACAGACTGAGAAAGCAGAGAAAAAGTGTCTCCTGCAACCCGTTCCCTTGGTGCTAGATGAACGAACGTCTCTCCACTTGCTCAGTTCTGAGAGATAAGTGTGTGTGAAAGCCGTCCTTCACCTAGCTTGTTGGGAACACAAAGTTTCTTTTCAGTTGCAAACTCCATTCCATACATATATATGGGGAGGTAGATGCTCCAACTCGATTTTACAGTGATAACTGCAGGAACTTCAAACCGGCACTAGGAAACAGACTGCGAAAGCAGAGAAAATGTGTCTCCTGCAACCCGTTCCCTTGGTGCTAGATGAACGAACGTCTCTCCACTTGCTCAGTTCTGAGAGATAAGTGTGTGTGAAAGCCGTCCTTCACTTATCTTGTTGGGAACACAAAGTTTCTTTTCAGTTGCAAACTCCATTCCATACATATATATGGGGGGGTAGAAGTTCCAACTCGGTTTTGCAGTGAAAACTGCAGGAACTTCAACACGGCACTAGGAAAAAGACTGAGAAAGCAGAGAAAAAGTGTCTCCTGCAACCCGTTCCCTTGGTGCTAGATGAACGAACGTCTCTCCACTTGCTCAGTTCTGAGAGATAATTGTGTGTGAAAGCCGTCCTTCACCTAGCTTGTTGGGAACACAAAGTTTCTTTTCAGTTGCAAACTCCATTCCATACATATATATGGGGAGGTACTAGCTCCAACTCGGTTTTACAGTGAAAACTGCAGGAACTTCAAACCGGCACTAGGAAACAGACTGAGAAAGCAGAGAAAAAGTGTCTCCTGCTACCCGTTCCATTGGTGCTAGATGAACGAACGTCTCTCCACTTGCTCAGTTCTGAGAGATAAGTGTGTGTGAAAGCCGTCCTTCACTTATCTTGTTGGGAACACAAAGTTTCTTTTCAGTTGCAAACTCCATTCCATACATATATATGGGGAGGTACTAGCTCCAACTCGGTTTGACAGTGAAAACTGCAGGAACTTCAAACCGGCACTAGGAAACAGACTGAGAAAGCAGAGAAAAAGTGTCTGCTGCAACCCGTTCCATTGGTGCTAGATGAACGAACGTCTCTCCACTTGCTCAGTTCTGAGAGATAAGTGTGTGTGAAAGCCGTCCTTCACCTAGCTTGTTGGGAACACAAAGTTTCTTTTCAGTTGCAAACTCCATTCCATACATATATATGGGGAGGTAGATGCTCCAACTCGGTTTTACAGTGAAAACTGCAGGAACTTAAAACCGGCACTAGGAAACAGACTGAGAAAGCAGAGAAAAGTGTCCCCAGCAACCCGTTCCCTGGTGCTAGATGAACGAATGTCTCTCCACTTGCTCAGTTCTGAGAGAGAAGTGTGTGTGAAAGCCGTCCTTCACCTAGCTTGTTGGGAACACAAAGTTCCTTTTCAGTTGCAAACTCCATTCCATACATATATAGGGGAGGTAGATGCTTCAACTCGATTTTACAGTGAAAACTGCAGGAACTTCAAACCGGCACTAGGAAAAAGACTGAGAAAGCAGAGAAAAAGTGTCTCCTGCAACCCGGTCCCTTGGTGCTAGATGAACGAACGTCTCTCCACTTGCTCAGTTCTGAGAGATAAGTGTGTGTGAAAGCCGTCCTTCACCTAGCTTGTTGGGAACACAAAGTTTCTTTTCAGTTGCAAACTCCATTCCATACATATATATGGGGAGGTACTAGCTCCAACTCGGTTTTACAGTGAAAACTGCAGGAACTTCAAACCGGCACTAGGAAACAGACTGAGAAAGCAGAGAAAAAGTGTCTCCTGCAACCCGTTCCCTTGGTGCTAGATGAACGAACGTCTCTCCACTTGCTCAGTTCTCAGAGATAGGTGTGTGTGAAAGCCGTCCTTCACCTAGCTTGTTGAGAACACAAAGTTTCTTTTCAGTTGCAAGCTCCATTCCATACATATATATGGGGAGGGACTAGCTCCAACTCGGTTTTACAGTGAAAACTGCAGGAACTTCAAACCGGCACTAGGAAACAGACTGAGAAAGCAGAGAAAAAGTGTCTCCTGCAACCCGTTCCCTTGGTGCTAGATGAACGAACGTCTCTCCACTTGCTCAGTTCTGAGAGATAAGTGTGTGTGAAAGCCGTCCTTCACCTAGCTTGTTGGGAACACAAAGTTTCTTTTCAGTTGCAAACTCCATTCCATACATATATATGGGGAGGTACTAGCTCCAACTCGGTTTTACAGTGATAACTGCAGGAACTTCAAACCGGCACTAAGAAACAGACTGCGAAAGCAGAGAAAATGTGTCTCCTGCAACCCGTTCCCTTGGTGCTAGATGAACGAACATCTCTCCACTTGCACAGTTCTGAGAGATAAGTGTGTGTGAAAGCCGTCCTTCACCTAGCTTGTTGGGAACACAAAGTTTCTTTTCAGTTGCAAACTCCATTCCATACATATATATGGGGAGGTACTAGCTCCAACTCGGTTTTACAGTGAAAACTGAAGAAACTTCAAACCGGCACTAGGAAACAGACTGAGAAAGCAGAGAAAAAGTGTCTCCTGCAACCCGTTCCCTTGGTCCTAGATGAACGAACGTCTCTCCACTTGCTCAGTTCTGAGAGATAAGTGTGTGTGAAAGCCGTCCTTCACCTAGCTTGTTGGGAACACAAAGTTTCTTTTCAGTTGCAAACTCCATTCCATACATATATATGGGGAGGTAGAAGCTCCAACTCGGTTTTACAGTGAAAACTGCAGGAAATTCAAACCGGCACTAGGAAACAGACTGAGAAAGCAGAGAAAAAGTGTCTCCTGCAACCCGTTCCCTTGGTGCTAGATGAACGAACGTCTCTCCACTTGCTCAGTTCTGAGAGATAATTGTGTGTGAAAGCCGTCCTTCACCCAGCTTGTTGGGAACACAAAGTTTCTTTTCAGTTGCAAACTCCATTCCATACATATATATGGGGAGGTACTAACTCCAGCTCGGTTTTACAGTGAAAAAAGCAGGAACTTCAAACCGGCACTAGGAAACAGACTGAGAAAGCAGAGAAAAAGTGTCTCCTGCAACCCGGTCCCTTGGTGCTAGATGAACGAACGTCTCTCCACTTGCTAATATCTGAGAGTTAAGGGTGTGTGAAAGCCGTCCTTCAGCTAGCTTGTTGGGAACACAAAGTTTCTTTTCAGTTGCAAACTCCATTCCATACATATATATGGGGTAGTAGATGCTCCAACTCGCTTTTACAGTGAAAACTGCAGGAACTTCAAACCGGCACTAGGAAACAGACTGAGAAAGCAGAGAAAAAGTGTCTCATGCAACCCGTTCCATTGGTGCTAGATGAACGAACGTCTCTCCACTTGCTCAGTTCTGAGAGATAAGTGTGTGTGAAAGCCGTCCTTCACCTAGCTTGTTGGGAACACAAAGTTTCTTTTCAGTTGCAAACTCCATTCCATACATATATATGGGGAGGTACAAGCTCTAATTCGGTTTTACACTGAAAACTGCAGGAACTTCAAACCGGCACTAGGAAACAGACTGAGAAAGCAGAGAAAAAGTGTCTCCTGCAACCCGTTCCCTTGGTGCTAGATGAACGAACGTCTCTCCACTTGCTCAGTTCTGAGAGATAAGTGTGTGTGAAAGCCGACCTTCACCTAGCTTGTTGGGAACACAAAGTTTCTTTTCAGTTGCAAACCCCATTCCATAAATATATATGGGGAGGTAGAAGTTCCAACTCGGTTTTACAGTGAAAACTGCAGGAACTTAAAACCGGCACTAGGAAACAGACTGAGAAAGCAGAGAAAAAGTGTCTGCTGCAACCCGTTCCATTGGTGCTAGATGAACGAACGTCTCTCCACTTGCTCAGTTCTGAGAGATAAGTGTGTGTGAAAGCCGTCCTTCACCTAGCTTGTTGGGAACACAAAGTTTCTTTTCAGTTGCAAACTCCATTCCATACATATATATGGGGAGGTAGATGCTCCAACTCGGTTTTACAGTGAAAACTGCAGGAACTTAAAACCGGCACTAGGAAACAGACTGAGAAAGCAGAGAAAAGTGTCCCCAGCAACCCGTTCCCTGGTGCTAGATGAACGAATGTCTCTCCACTTGCTCAGTTCTGAGAGAGAAGTGTGTGTGAAAGCCGTCCTTCACCTAGCTTGTTGGGAACACAAAGTTCCTTTTCAGTTCCAAACTCCATTCCATACATATATAGGGGAGGTAGATGCTTCAACTCGATTTTACAGTGAAAACTGCAGGAACTTCAAACCGGCACTAGGAAAAAGACTGAGAAAGCAGAGAAAAAGTGTCTCCTGCAACCCGGTCCCTTGGTGCTAGATGAACGAACGTCTCTCCACTTGCTCAGTTCTGAGCGATAAGTGTGTGTGAAAGCCGTCCTTCACCTAGCTTGTTGGGAACACAAAGTTTCTTTTCAGTTGCAAACTCCATTACATACATATATATGGGGAGGTACTAGCTCCAACTCGGTTTTACAGTGAAAACTGCAGGAACTTCAAACCGGCACTAGGAAACAGACTGAGAAAGCAGAGAAAAAGTGTCTCCTGCAACCCGTTCCCTTGGTGCTAGATGAACGAACGTCTCTCCACTTGCTCAGTTCTCAGAGATAGGTGTGTGTGAAAGCCGTCCTTCACCTAGCTTGTTGAGAACACAAAGTTTCTTTTCAGTTGCAAGCTCCATTCCATACATATATATGGGGAGGGACTAGCTCCAACTCGGTTTTACAGTGAAAACTGCAGGAACTTCAAACCGGCACTAGGAAACAGACTGAGAAAGCAGAGAAAAAGTGTCTCCTGCAACCCGTTCCCTTGGTGCTAGATGAACGAACGTCTCTCCACTTGCTCAGTTCTGAGAGATAAGTGTGTGTGAAAGCCGTCCTTCACCTAGCTTGTTGGGAACACAAAGTTTCTTTTCAGTTGCAAACTCCATTCCATACATATATATGGGGAGGTAGATGCTCCAACTCGGTTTTACAGTGATAACTGCAGGAACTTCAAACCGGCACTAAGAAACAGACTGCGAAAGCAGAGAAAATGTGTCTCCTGCAACCCGTTCCCTTGGTGCTAGATGAACGAACGTCTCTCCACTTGCACAGTTCTGAGAGATAAGTGTGTGTGAAAGCCGTCCTTCACCTAGCTTGTTGGGAACACAAAGTTTCTTTTCAGTTGCAAACTCCATTCCATACATATATATGGGGAGGTACTAACTCCAACTCAGTTTTACAGTGAAAACTGCAGGAACTTCAAACCGGCACTAGGAAACAGACTGAGAAAGCAGAGAAAAAGTGTCTCCTGCAACCCGTTCCCTTGGTGCTACATGAATGATCGTCTCTCCACTTGCTCAGTTCTGAAAGATAAGTGTGTGTGAAAGCCGTCCTTCACCTAGCTTGTTGGGAACACAAAGTTTCTTTTCAGTTGCAAACTCCATTCCATACATATATATGGGGAGGTACTAGATCAAACTCGGTTTTACAGTGAAAACTGCAGGAACTTCAAACCGGCACTAGGAAACAGATTGAGAAAGCAGAGAAAAAGTGTCTCCTGCAACCCGTTCCCTTGGTGATAGATGAACGAATGTCTCTCCACTTGCTCAGTTCTGAGAGATAAGTTTGTGTGAAAGCCGTCCTTCACCTAGCTTGTTGGGAACACAAAGTTCCTTTTCAGTTGAAAACTCCATTCCATGCATATATATGGGGAGGTACTAGATCAAACTCGGTTTTACAGTGAAAACTGCAGGAACTTCAACCCGGCACTAGGAAACAGACTGAGAAAGCAGAGAAAAAGTGTCTCCTGCAACCCGTTACCTTGGGGCTAGATGAACGAACGTCTCTCCACTTGCTCAGTTCTGAGAGATAGGTGTGTGTGAAAGCCGTCCTTCACCTAGCTTGTTGGGAACACAAAGTTTCTTTTCAGTTGCTAACTCCATTCCATACATATATATGGGGAAGTACTAGCTCCAACTCGGTTTTACAGTGAAAACTGCAGGAACTTCAAACCGGCACTAGGAAACAGACTGAGAAAGCAGAGAAAAAGTGTCTCCTGCAACCCGTTCCCTTGGTGCTAGATGAACGAACTTCTCTCCACTTGCTCAGTTCTGAGAGATAGGTGTGTGTGAAAGCCGTCCTTCACCTAGCTTGTTGGGAACACAAAGTTTCTTTTCAGTTGCAAGCTCCATTCCATACATATATATGGGGAGGTACTAGCTCCAACTCGGTTTTACAGTGAAAACTGCAGGAACTTCAAACCGGCACTAGGAAACAGACTGAGAAAGCAGAGAAAAAGTGTCTCCTGCAACCCGTTCCCTTGGTGCTAGATGAACGAACGTCTCTCCACTTGCTCAGTTCTGAGAGATAAGTGTGTGTGAAAGCCGTCCTTCACCTAGCTTGTTGGGAACACAAAGTTTCTTTTCAGTTGCAAACTCCATTCCATACATATATATGGGGAGGTAGATGCTCCAACTCGATTTTACAGTGATAACTGCAGGAACTTCAAACCGGCACTAGGAAACAGACTGCGAAAGCAGAGAAAATGTGTCTCCTGCAACCCGTTCCCTTGGTGCTAGATGAACGAACGTCTCTCCACTTGCTCAGTTCTGAGAGATAAGTGTGTGTGAAAGCCGTCCTTCACTTATCTTGTTGGGAACACAAAGTTTCTTTTCAGTTGCAAACTCCATTCCATACATATATATGGGGGGGTAGAAGTTCCAACTCGGTTTTGCAGTGAAAACTGCAGGAACTTCAACACGGCACTAGGAAAAAGACTGAGAAAGCAGAGAAAAAGTGTCTCCTGCAACCCGTTCCCTTGGTGCTAGATGAACGAACGTCTCTCCACTTGCTCAGTTCTGAGAGATAATTGTGTGTGAAAGCCGTCCTTCACCTAGCTTGTTGGGAACACAAAGTTTCTTTTCAGTTGCAAACTCCATTCCATACATATATATGGGGAGGTACTAGCTCCAACTCGGTTTTACAGTGAAAACTGCAGGAACTTCAAACCGGCACTAGGAAACAGACTGAGAAAGCAGAGAAAAAGTGTCTCCTGCTACCCGTTCCATTGGTGCTAGATGAACGAACGTCTCTCCACTTGCTCAGTTCTGAGAGATAAGTGTGTGTGAAAGCCGTCCTTCACTTATCTTGTTGGGAACACAAAGTTTCTTTTCAGTTGCAAACTCCATTCCATACATATATATGGGGAGGTACTAGCTCCAACTCGGTTTGACAGTGAAAACTGCAGGAACTTCAAACCGGCACTAGGAAACAGACTGAGAAAGCAGAGAAAAGTGTCCCCAGCAACCCGTTCCCTGGTGCTAGATGAACGAATGTCTCTCCACTTGCTCAGTTCTGAGAGAGAAGTGTGTGTGAAAGCCGTCCTTCACCTAGCTTGTTGGGAACACAAAGTTCCTTTTCAGTTGCAAACTCCATTCCATACATATATAGGGGAGGTAGATGCTTCAACTCGATTTTACAGTGAAAACTGCAGGAACTTCAAACCGGCACTAGGAAAAAGACTGAGAAAGCAGAGAAAAAGTGTCTCCTGCAACCCGGTCCCTTGGTGCTAGATGAACGAACGTCTCTCCACTTGCTCAGTTCTGAGAGATAAGTGTGTGTGAAAGCCGTCCTTCACCTAGCTTGTTGGGAACACAAAGTTTCTTTTCAGTTGCAAACTCCATTCCATACATATATATGGGGAGGTACTAGCTCCAACTCGGTTTTACAGTGAAAACTGCAGGAACTTCAAACCGGCACTAGGAAACAGACTGAGAAAGCAGAGAAAAAGTGTCTCCTGCAACCCGTTCCCTTGGTGCTAGATGAACGAACGTCTCTCCACTTGCTCAGTTCTCAGAGATAGGTGTGTGTGAAAGCCGTCCTTCACCTAGCTTGTTGAGAACACAAAGTTTCTTTTCAGTTGCAAGCTCCATTCCATACATATATATGGGGAGGGACTAGCTCCAACTCGGTTTTACAGTGAAAACTGCAGGAACTTCAAACCGGCACTAGGAAACAGACTGAGAAAGCAGAGAAAAAGTGTCTCCTGCAACCCGTTCCCTTGGTGCTACATGAATGATCGTCTCTCCACTTGCTCAGTTCTGAAAGATAAGTGTGTGTGAAAGCCGTCCTTCACCTAGCTTGTTGGGAACACAAAGTTTCTTTTCAGTTGCAAACTCCATTCCATACATATATATGGGGAGGTACTAGATCAAACTCGGTTTTACAGTGAAAACTGCAGGAACTTCAAACCGGCACTAGGAAACAGATTGAGAAAGCAGAGAAAAAGTGTCTCCTGCAACCCGTTCCCTTGGTGATAGATGAACGAATGTCTCTCCACTTGCTCAGTTCTGAGAGATAAGTTTGTGTGAAAGCCGTCCTTCACCTAGCTTGTTGGGAACACAAAGTTCCTTTTCAGTTGAAA
The DNA here is from genome assembly GCF_048773025.1 of Camelus bactrianus. Taxonomy (NCBI): domain Eukaryota; kingdom Metazoa; phylum Chordata; class Mammalia; order Artiodactyla; family Camelidae; genus Camelus; species Camelus bactrianus. Next base: position 133,736,855 of record NC_133539.1, on the reverse strand, counting down.
ACTCCATTCCATGCATATATATGGGGAGGTACTAGATCAAACTCGGTTTTACAGTGAAAACTGCAGGAACTTCAACCCGGCACTAGGAAACAGACTGAGAAAGCAGAGAAAAAGTGTCTCCTGCAACCCGTTACCTTGGGGCTAGATGAACGAACGTCTCTCCACTTGCTCAGTTCTGAGAGATAGGTGTGTGTGAAAGCCGTCCTTCACCTAGCTTGTTGGGAACACAAAGTTTCTTTTCAGTTGCTAACTCCATTCCATACATATATATGGGGAAGTACTAGCTCCAACTCGGTTTTACAGTGAAAACTGCAGGAACTTCAAACCGGCACTAGGAAACAGACTGAGAAAGCAGAGAAAAAGTGTCTCCTGCAACCCGTTCCCTTGGTGCTAGATGAACGAACTTCTCTCCACTTGCTCAGTTCTGAGAGATAGGTGTGTGTGAAAGCCGTCCTTCACCTAGCTTGTTGGGAACACAAAGTTTCTTTTCAGTTGCAAGCTCCATTCCATACATATATATGGGGAGGTACTAGCTCCAACTCGGTTTTACAGTGAAAACTGCAGGAACTTCAAACCGGCACTAGGAAACAGACTGAGAAAGCAGAGAAAAAGTGTCTCCTGCAACCCGTTCCCTTGGTGCTAGATGAACGAACGTCTCTCCACTTGCTCAGTTCTGAGAGATAAGTGTGTGTGAAAGCCGTCCTTCACCTAGCTTGTTGGGAACACAAAGTTTCTTTTCAGTTGCAAACTCCATTCCATACATATATATGGGGAGGTAGATGCTCCAACTCGATTTTACAGTGATAACTGCAGGAACTTCAAACCGGCACTAGGAAACAGACTGCGAAAGCAGAGAAAATGTGTCTCCTGCAACCCGTTCCCTTGGTGCTAGATGAACGAACGTCTCTCCACTTGCTCAGTTCTGAGAGATAAGTGTGTGTGAAAGCCGTCCTTCACTTATCTTGTTGGGAACACAAAGTTTCTTTTCAGTTGCAAACTCCATTCCATACATATATATGGGGGGGTAGAAGTTCCAACTCGGTTTTGCAGTGAAAACTGCAGGAACTTCAACACGGCACTAGGAAAAAGACTGAGAAAGCAGAGAAAAAGTGTCTCCTGCAACCCGTTCCCTTGGTGCTAGATGAACGAACGTCTCTCCACTTGCTCAGTTCTGAGAGATAATTGTGTGTGAAAGCCGTCCTTCACCTAGCTTGTTGGGAACACAAAGTTTCTTTTCAGTTGCAAACTCCATTCCATACATATATATGGGGAGGTACTAGCTCCAACTCGGTTTTACAGTGAAAACTGCAGGAACTTCAAACCGGCACTAGGAAACAGACTGAGAAAGCAGAGAAAAAGTGTCTCCTGCTACCCGTTCCATTGGTGCTAGATGAACGAACGTCTCTCCACTTGCTCAGTTCTGAGAGATAAGTGTGTGTGAAAGCCGTCCTTCACTTATCTTGTTGGGAACACAAAGTTTCTTTTCAGTTGCAAACTCCATTCCATACATATATATGGGGAGGTACTAGCTCCAACTCGGTTTGACAGTGAAAACTGCAGGAACTTCAAACCGGCACTAGGAAACAGACTGAGAAAGCAGAGAAAAGTGTCCCCAGCAACCCGTTCCCTGGTGCTAGATGAACGAATGTCTCTCCACTTGCTCAGTTCTGAGAGAGAAGTGTGTGTGAAAGCCGTCCTTCACCTAGCTTGTTGGGAACACAAAGTTCCTTTTCAGTTGCAAACTCCATTCCATACATATATAGGGGAGGTAGATGCTTCAACTCGATTTTACAGTGAAAACTGCAGGAACTTCAAACCGGCACTAGGAAAAAGACTGAGAAAGCAGAGAAAAAGTGTCTCCTGCAACCCGGTCCCTTGGTGCTAGATGAACGAACGTCTCTCCACTTGCTCAGTTCTGAGAGATAAGTGTGTGTGAAAGCCGTCCTTCACCTAGCTTGTTGGGAACACAAAGTTTCTTTTCAGTTGCAAACTCCATTCCATACATATATATGGGGAGGTACTAGCTCCAACTCGGTTTTACAGTGAAAACTGCAGGAACTTCAAACCGGCACTAGGAAACAGACTGAGAAAGCAGAGAAAAAGTGTCTCCTGCAACCCGTTCCCTTGGTGCTAGATGAACGAACGTCTCTCCACTTGCTCAGTTCTCAGAGATAGGTGTGTGTGAAAGCCGTCCTTCACCTAGCTTGTTGAGAACACAAAGTTTCTTTTCAGTTGCAAGCTCCATTCCATACATATATATGGGGAGGGACTAGCTCCAACTCGGTTTTACAGTGAAAACTGCAGGAACTTCAAACCGGCACTAGGAAACAGACTGAGAAAGCAGAGAAAAAGTGTCTCCTGCAACCCGTTCCCTTGGTGCTAGATGAACGAACGTCTCTCCACTTGCTCAGTTCTGAGAGATAAGTGTGTGTGAAAGCCGTCCTTCACCTAGCTTGTTGGGAACACAAAGTTTCTTTTCAGTTGCAAACTCCATTCCATACATATATATGGGGAGGTACTAGCTCCAACTCGGTTTTACAGTGATAACTGCAGGAACTTCAAACCGGCACTAAGAAACAGACTGCGAAAGCAGAGAAAATGTGTCTCCTGCAACCCGTTCCCTTGGTGCTAGATGAACGAACATCTCTCCACTTGCACAGTTCTGAGAGATAAGTGTGTGTGAAAGCCGTCCTTCACCTAGCTTGTTGGGAACACAAAGTTTCTTTTCAGTTGCAAACTCCATTCCATACATATATATGGGGAGGTACTAGCTCCAACTCGGTTTTACAGTGAAAACTGAAGAAACTTCAAACCGGCACTAGGAAACAGACTGAGAAAGCAGAGAAAAAGTGTCTCCTGCAACCCGTTCCCTTGGTCCTAGATGAACGAACGTCTCTCCACTTGCTCAGTTCTGAGAGATAAGTGTGTGTGAAAGCCGTCCTTCACCTAGCTTGTTGGGAACACAAAGTTTCTTTTCAGTTGCAAACTCCATTCCATACATATATATGGGGAGGTAGAAGCTCCAACTCGGTTTTACAGTGAAAACTGCAGGAAATTCAAACCGGCACTAGGAAACAGACTGAGAAAGCAGAGAAAAAGTGTCTCCTGCAACCCGTTCCCTTGGTGCTAGATGAACGAACGTCTCTCCACTTGCTCAGTTCTGAGAGATAATTGTGTGTGAAAGCCGTCCTTCACCCAGCTTGTTGGGAACACAAAGTTTCTTTTCAGTTGCAAACTCCATTCCATACATATATATGGGGAGGTACTAACTCCAGCTCGGTTTTACAGTGAAAAAAGCAGGAACTTCAAACCGGCACTAGGAAACAGACTGAGAAAGCAGAGAAAAAGTGTCTCCTGCAACCCGGTCCCTTGGTGCTAGATGAACGAACGTCTCTCCACTTGCTAATATCTGAGAGTTAAGGGTGTGTGAAAGCCGTCCTTCAGCTAGCTTGTTGGGAACACAAAGTTTCTTTTCAGTTGCAAACTCCATTCCATACATATATATGGGGTAGTAGATGCTCCAACTCGCTTTTACAGTGAAAACTGCAGGAACTTCAAACCGGCACTAGGAAACAGACTGAGAAAGCAGAGAAAAAGTGTCTCATGCAACCCGTTCCATTGGTGCTAGATGAACGAACGTCTCTCCACTTGCTCAGTTCTGAGAGATAAGTGTGTGTGAAAGCCGTCCTTCACCTAGCTTGTTGGGAACACAAAGTTTCTTTTCAGTTGCAAACTCCATTCCATACATATATATGGGGAGGTACAAGCTCTAATTCGGTTTTACACTGAAAACTGCAGGAACTTCAAACCGGCACTAGGAAACAGACTGAGAAAGCAGAGAAAAAGTGTCTCCTGCAACCCGTTCCCTTGGTGCTAGATGAACGAACGTCTCTCCACTTGCTCAGTTCTGAGAGATAAGTGTGTGTGAAAGCCGACCTTCACCTAGCTTGTTGGGAACACAAAGTTTCTTTTCAGTTGCAAACCCCATTCCATAAATATATATGGGGAGGTAGAAGTTCCAACTCGGTTTTACAGTGAAAACTGCAGGAACTTAAAACCGGCACTAGGAAACAGACTGAGAAAGCAGAGAAAAAGTGTCTGCTGCAACCCGTTCCATTGGTGCTAGATGAACGAACGTCTCTCCACTTGCTCAGTTCTGAGAGATAAGTGTGTGTGAAAGCCGTCCTTCACCTAGCTTGTTGGGAACACAAAGTTTCTTTTCAGTTGCAAACTCCATTCCATACATATATATGGGGAGGTAGATGCTCCAACTCGGTTTTACAGTGAAAACTGCAGGAACTTAAAACCGGCACTAGGAAACAGACTGAGAAAGCAGAGAAAAGTGTCCCCAGCAACCCGTTCCCTGGTGCTAGATGAACGAATGTCTCTCCACTTGCTCAGTTCTGAGAGAGAAGTGTGTGTGAAAGCCGTCCTTCACCTAGCTTGTTGGGAACACAAAGTTCCTTTTCAGTTCCAAACTCCATTCCATACATATATAGGGGAGGTAGATGCTTCAACTCGATTTTACAGTGAAAACTGCAGGAACTTCAAACCGGCACTAGGAAAAAGACTGAGAAAGCAGAGAAAAAGTGTCTCCTGCAACCCGGTCCCTTGGTGCTAGATGAACGAACGTCTCTCCACTTGCTCAGTTCTGAGCGATAAGTGTGTGTGAAAGCCGTCCTTCACCTAGCTTGTTGGGAACACAAAGTTTCTTTTCAGTTGCAAACTCCATTACATACATATATATGGGGAGGTACTAGCTCCAACTCGGTTTTACAGTGAAAACTGCAGGAACTTCAAACCGGCACTAGGAAACAGACTGAGAAAGCAGAGAAAAAGTGTCTCCTGCAACCCGTTCCCTTGGTGCTAGATGAACGAACGTCTCTCCACTTGCTCAGTTCTCAGAGATAGGTGTGTGTGAAAGCCGTCCTTCACCTAGCTTGTTGAGAACACAAAGTTTCTTTTCAGTTGCAAGCTCCATTCCATACATATATATGGGGAGGGACTAGCTCCAACTCGGTTTTACAGTGAAAACTGCAGGAACTTCAAACCGGCACTAGGAAACAGACTGAGAAAGCAGAGAAAAAGTGTCTCCTGCAACCCGTTCCCTTGGTGCTAGATGAACGAACGTCTCTCCACTTGCTCAGTTCTGAGAGATAAGTGTGTGTGAAAGCCGTCCTTCACCTAGCTTGTTGGGAACACAAAGTTTCTTTTCAGTTGCAAACTCCATTCCATACATATATATGGGGAGGTAGATGCTCCAACTCGGTTTTACAGTGATAACTGCAGGAACTTCAAACCGGCACTAAGAAACAGACTGCGAAAGCAGAGAAAATGTGTCTCCTGCAACCCGTTCCCTTGGTGCTAGATGAACGAACATCTCTCCACTTGCACAGTTCTGAGAGATAAGTGTGTGTGAAAGCCGTCCTTCACCTAGCTTGTTGGGAACACAAAGTTTCTTTTCAGTTGCAAACTCCATTCCATACATATATATGGGGAGGTACTAGCTCCAACTCGGTTTTACAGTGAAAACTGAAGAAACTTCAAACCGGCACTAGGAAACAGACTGAGAAAGCAGAGAAAAAGTGTCTCCTGCAACCCGTTCCCTTGGTCCTAGATGAACGAACGTCTCTCCACTTGCTCAGTTCTGAGAGATAAGTGTGTGTGAAAGCCGTCCTTCACCTAGCTTGTTGGGAACACAAAGTTTCTTTTCAGTTGCAAACTCCATTCCATACATATATATGGGGAGGTAGAAGCTCCAACTCGGTTTTACAGTGAAAACTGCAGGAAATTCAAACCGGCACTAGGAAACAGACTGAGAAAGCAGAGAAAAAGTGTCTCCTGCAACCCGTTCCCTTGGTGCTAGATGAACGAACGTCTCTCCACTTGCTCAGTTCTGAGAGATAATTGTGTGTGAAAGCCGTCCTTCACCCAGCTTGTTGGGAACACAAAGTTTCTTTTCAGTTGCAAACTCCATTCCATACATATATATGGGGAGGTACTAACTCCAGCTCGGTTTTACAGTGAAAAAAGCAGGAACTTCAAACCGGCACTAGGAAACAGACTGAGAAAGCAGAGAAAAAGTGTCTCCTGCAACCCGGTCCCTTGGTGCTAGATGAACGAACGTCTCTCCACTTGCTAATATCTGAGAGTTAAGGGTGTGTGAAAGCCGTCCTTCAGCTAGCTTGTTGGGAACACAAAGTTTCTTTTCAGTTGCAAACTCCATTCCATACATATATATGGGGTAGTAGATGCTCCAACTCGCTTTTACAGTGAAAACTGCAGGAACTTCAAACCGGCACTAGGAAACAGACTGAGAAAGCAGAGAAAAAGTGTCTCATGCAACCCGTTCCATTGGTGCTAGATGAACGAACGTCTCTCCACTTGCTCAGTTCTGAGAGATAAGTGTGTGTGAAAGCCGTCCTTCACCTAGCTTGTTGGGAACACAAAGTTTCTTTTCAGTTGCAAACTCCATTCCATACATATATATGGGGAGGTACAAGCTCTAATTCGGTTTTACACTGAAAACTGCAGGAACTTCAAACCGGCACTAGGATACAGACTGAGAAAGCAGAGAAAAAGTGTCTCCTGCAACCCGTTCCCTTGGTGCTAGATGAACGAACGTCTCTCCACTTGCTCAGTTCTGAGAGATAATTGTGTGTGAAAGCCGTCCTTCACCTAGCTTGTTGGGAACACAAAATTTCTTTTCAGTTGCAAACCCCATTCCATAAATATATATGGGGAGGTAGAAGTTCCAACTCGGTTTTACAGTGAAAACTGCAGGAACTTAAAACCGGCACTAGGAAACAGACTGAGAAAGCAGAGAAAAAGTGTCTCCTGCAACCCGGTCCCTTCGTGCTAGATGAACGAACGTCTCTCCACTTGCTCAGTTCTGAGAGATAAGTGTGTGTGAAAGCCGTCCTTCACCTAGCTTGTTGGGAACACAAAGTTTCTTTTCAGTTGCAAACTCCATTCAATACATATATATGGGGAGGTACTAACTCCAACTCAGTTTTACAGTGAAAACTGCAGGAACTTCAAACCGGCACTAGGAAACAGACTGAGAAAGCAGAGAAAAAGTGTCTCCTGCAACCCGTTCCCTTGGTGCTACATGAATGATCGTCTCTCCACTTGCTCAGTTCTGAAAGATAATTGTGTGTGAAAGCCGTCCTTCACCTAGCTTGTTGGGAACACAAAGTTTCTTTTCAGTTGCAAACTCCATTCCATACATATATATGGGGAGGTACTAGATCAAACTCGGTTTTACAGTGAAAACTGCAGGAACTTCAAACCGGCACTAGGAAACAGATTGAGAAAGCAGAGAAAAAGTGTCTCCTGCAACCCGTTCCCTTGGTGATAGATGAACGAATGTCTCTCCACTTGCTCAGTTCTGAGAGATAAGTTTGTGTGAAAGCCGTCCTTCACCTAGCTTGTTGGGAACACAAAGTTTCTTTTCAGTTGCTAACTCCATTCCATACATATATATGGGGAGGTACTAGCTCCAACTCGGTTTTACAGTGAAAACTGCAGGAACTTCAAACCGGCACTAGGAAACAGACTGAGAAAGCAGAGAAAAAGTGTCTCCTTTCAACCCGTTCCCTTGGTGCTAGATGAACGAACTTCTCTCCACTTGCTCAGTTCTGAGAGATAGGTGTGTGTGAAAGCCGTCCTTCACCTAGCTTGTTGGGAACACAAAGTTTCTTTTCAGTTGCAAGCTCCATTCCATACATATATATGGGGAGGTACTAGCTCCAACTCGGTTTTACAGTGAAAACTGCAGGAACTTCAAACCGGCACTAGGAAACAGACTGAGAAAGCAGAGAAAAAGTGTCTCCTGCAACCCGTTACCTTGGGGCTAGATGAACGAACGTCTCTCCACTTGCTCAGTTCTGAGAGATAGCTGGGTGTGAAAGCCGTCCTTCACCTAGCTTGTTGGGAACACAAAGTTTCTTTTCAGTTGCTAACTCCATTCCATACATATATATGGGGAGGTACTAGCTCCAACTCGGTTTTACAGTGAAAACTGCAGGAACTTCAAACCGGCACTAGGAAACAGACTGAGAAAGCAGAGAAAAAGTGTCTCCTTTCAACCCTTTCCCTTGGTGCTAGATGAACGAACTTCTCTCCACTTGCTCAGTTCTGAGAGATAGGTGTGTGTGAAAGCCGTCCTTCACCTAGCTTGTTGGGAACACAAAGTTTCTTTTCAGTTGCAAGCTCCATTCCATACATATATATGGGGAGGTACTAGCTCCAACTCGGTTTTACAGTGAAAACTGCAGGAACTTCAAACCGGCACTAGGAAACAGACTGAGAAAGCAGAGAAAAAGTGTCTCCTGCAACCCGTTCCCTTGGTGCTAGATGAACGAACGTCTCTCCACTTGCTCAGTTCTGAGAGATAAGTGTGTGTGAAAGCCGTCCTTCACCTAGCTTGTTGGGAACACAAAGTTTCTTTTCAGTTGCAAACTCCATTCCATACATATATATGGGGAGGTAGATGCTCCAACTCGATTTTACAGTGATAACTGCAGGAACTTCAAACCGGCACTAGGAAACAGACTGCGAAAGCAGAGAAAATGTGTCTCCTGCAACCCGTTCCCTTGGTGCTAGATGAACGAACATCTCTCCACTTGCTCAGTTCTGAGAGATAAGTGTGTGTGAAAGCCGTCCTTCACCTAGCTTGTTGGGAACACAAAGTTTCTTTTCAGTTGCAAGCTCCATTCCATACATATATATGGGGAGGTACTAGCTCCAACTCGGGTTTACAGTGAAAACTGAAGAAAATTCAAACCGGCACTAGGAAACAGACTGAGAAAGCAGAGAAAAAGTGTCTCCTGCAAACCGTTCCCTTGGTCCTAGATGAACGAACGTCTCTCCACTTGCTCAGTTCTGAGAGATAAGTGTGTGTGAAAGCCGTACTTCACCTAGCTTGTTGGGAACACAAAGTTTCTTTTCAGTTGCAAACTCCATTCCATACATATATATGGGGAGGTAGAAGCTCCAACTCGGTTTTACAGTGAAAACTGCAGGAAATTCAAACCGGCACTAGGAAACAGACTGAGAAAGCAGAGAAAAAGTGTCTCCTGCAACCCGTTCCCTTGGTGCTAGATGAACGAACGTCTCTCCACTTGCTCAGTTCTGAGAGATAAGTGTGTGTGAAAGCCGTCCTTCACCTAGCTTGTTGGGAACACAAAGTTTCTTTTCAGTTGCAAACTCCATTCCATACATATATATGGGGAGGTACTAACTCCAGCTCTGTTTTACAGTGAAAAAAGCAGGAACATCAAACCGGCACTAGGAAACAGACTGAGAAAGCAGAGAAAAAGTGTCTCCTGCAACCCGTTCCCTTGGTGCTAGATGAACGAACGTCTCTCCACTTGCTCAGTTCTGAGAGATAAGTGTGTGTGAAAGCCGTCCTTCACCTAGCTTGTTGGGAACACAAAGTTTCTTTTCAGTTGCAAAATCCATTCCATGCATTTATATGGGGAGGTACTAGCTCCAACTCGGTTTTACAGTGAAAACTGCAGGAACTTCAAACCGGCACTAGGAAACAGACTGAGAAAGCAGAGAAAAAGTGTCTCCTGCAACCCGTTCCCTTGGTGCTACATGAATGATCGTCTCTCCACTTGCTCAGTTCTGAAAGATAAGTGTGTGTGAAAGCCGTCCTTCACCTAGCTTGTTGGGAACACAAAGTTTCTTTTCAGTTGCAAACTCCATTCCATACATATATATGGGGAGGTACTAGCTCCAACTCGGTTTTACAGTGAAAACTGCAGGAACTTAAAACCGGCACTAGGAAACAGACTGAGAAAGCAGAGAAAAAGTGTCTCCTGCAACCCGTTCCCTTGGTGCTAGATGAACGAACGTCTCTCCACTTGCTCAGTTCTGAGAGATAGGTGTGTGTGAAAGCCGTCCTTCACCTAGCTTGTTGGGAACACAAAGTTTCTTTTCAGTTGCAAGCTCCAATCCATACATATATATGGGGAGGTACAAGCTCCAACTCGGTTTTACAGTGAAAACTGCAGGAACTTCAAACCGGCACTTGGAAACAGACTGAGAAAGCAGAGAAAAAGTGTCTCCTGCAACCCGTTCCCTTGGTGCTAGATGAACGAACGTCTCTCCACTTACTCAGTTCTGAGAGATAAGTGTGTGTGAAAGCCGTCCTTCACCTAGCTTTTTGGGAACACAAAGTTTCTTTTCAGTTGCAAACTCCATTCCATACATATATATGGGGAGGTAGATGCTCCAACTCTGTTTTACAGTGATAACTGCAGGAACTTCAAACCGGCACTAGGAAACAGACTGCGAAAGCAGAGAAAATGTGTCTCCTGCAACCCGTTCCCTTGGTGCTAGATGAACGAACATCTCTCCACTTGCTCAGTTCTGAGAGATAAGTGTGTGTGAAAGCCGTCCTTCACCTAGCTTGTTGGGAACACAAAGTTTCTTTTCAGTTGCAAGCTCCATTCCATACATATATATGGGGAGGTACTAGCTCCAACTCGGTTTTACAGTGAAAACTGAAGAAACTTCAAACCGGCACTAGGAAACAGACTGAGAAAGCAGAGAAAAAGTGTCTCCTGCAACCCGTTCCCTTGGTCCTAGATGAACGAACGTCTCTCCACTTGCTCAGTTCTGAGAGATAAGTGTGTGTGAAAGCCGTCCTTCACCTAGCTTGTTGGGAACACAAAGTTTCTTTTCAGTTGCAAACTCCATTCCATACATATATATGGGGAGGTAGAAGCTCCAACTCGGTTTTACAGTAAAAACTGCAGGAAATTCAAACCGGCACTAGGAAACAGACTGAGAAAGCAGAGAAAAAGTGTCTCCTGCAACCCGTTCCCTTGGTGCTAGATGAACGAACGTCTCTCCACTTGCTCAGTTCTGAGAGATAATTGTGTGTGAAAGCCGTCCTTCACCTAGCTTGTTGGGAACACAAAGTTTCTTTTCAGTTGCAAACTCCATTCCATACATATATATGGGGAGGTACTAACTCCAGCTCGGTTTTACAGTGAAAAAAGCAGGAACTTCAAACCGGCACTAGGAAACAGACTGAGAAAGCAGAGAAAAAGTGTCTCCTGCAACCCGGTCCCTTGGTGCTAGATGAACGAACGTCTCTCCACTTGCTAATTTCTGAGAGTTAAGGGTGTGTGAAAGCCGTCCTTCATCTAGCTTGTTGGGAACACAAAGTTTCTTTTCAGTTGCAAACTCCATTCCATACATATATATGGGGAGGTACTAGCTCCAACTCGGTTTTACAGTGAAAACTGCAGGAACTTAAAACCGGCACTAGGAAACAGACTGAGAAAGCAGAGAAAAAGTGTCTCCTGAAACCCGTTCCCTTGGTGCTAGATGAACGAACGTCTCTCCACTTGCTCAGTTCTGAGAGATAGGTGTGTGTGAAAGCCGTCCTTCACCTAGCTTGTTGGGAACACAAAGTTTCTTTTCAGTTGCAAGCTCCAATCCATACATATATATGGGGAGGTACAAGCTCCAACTCGGTTTTACAGTGAAAACTGCAGGAACTTCAAACCGGCACTTGGAAACAGACTGAGAAAGCAGAGAAAAAGTGTCTCCTGCAACCCGTTCCCTTGGTGCTAGATGAACGAACGTCTCTCCACTTACTCAGTTCTGAGAGATAAGTGTGTGTGAAAGCCGTCCTTCACCTAGCTTTTTGGGAACACAAAGTTTCTTTTCAGTTGCAAACTCCATTCCATACATATATATGGGGAGGTAGATGCTCCAACTCTGTTTTACAGTGATAACTGCAGGAACTTCAAACCGGCACTAGGAAACAGACTGCGAAAGCAGAGAAAATGTGTCTCCTGCAACCCGTTCCCTTGGTGCTAGATGAACGAACATCTCTCCACTTGCTCAGTTCTGAGAGATAAGTGTGTGTGAAAGCCGTCCTTCACCTAGCTTGTTGGGAACACAAAGTTTCTTTTCAGTTGCAAGCTCCATTCCATACATATATATGGGGAGGTACTAGCTCCAACTCGGTTTTACAGTGAAAACTGAAGAAACTTCAAACCGGCACTAGGAAACAGACTGAGAAAGCAGAGAAAAAGTGTCTCCTGCAACCCGTTCCCTTGGTCCTAGATGAACGAACGTCTCTCCACTTGCTCAGTTCTGAGAGATAAGTGTGTGTGAAAGCCGTCCTTCACCTAGCTTGTTGGGAACACAAAGTTTCTTTTCAGTTGCAAACTCCATTCCATACATATATATGGGGAGGTAGAAGCTCCAACTCGGTTTTACAGTGAAAACTGCAGGAAATTCAAACCGGCACTAGGAAACAGACTGAGAAAGCAGAGAAAAAGTGTCTCCTGCAACCCGTTCCCTTGGTGCTAGATGAACGAACGTCTCTCCACTTGCTCAGTTCTGAGAGATAATTGTGTGTGAAAGCCGTCCTTCACCTAGCTTGTTGGGAACACAAAGTTTCTTTTCAGTTGCAAACTCCATTCCATACATATATATGGGGAGGTACTAACTCCAGCTCGGTTTTACAGTGAAAAAAGCAGGAACTTCAAACCGGCACTAGGAAACAGACTGAGAAAGCAGAGAAAAAGTGTCTCCTGCAACCCGGTCCCTTGGTGCTAGATGAACGAACGTCTCTCCACTTGCTAATTACTGAGAGTTAAGGGTGTGTGAAAGCCGTCCTTCATCTAGCTTGTTGGGAACACAAAGTTTCTTTTCAGTTGCAAACTCCATTCCATACATATATATGGGGAAGTAGATGCTCCAACTCGCTTTTACAGTGAAAACTGCAGGAACTTCAAACCGGCACTAGGAAACAGACTGAGAAAGCAGAGAAAAAGTGTCTCATGCAACCCGTACCATTGGTGCTAGATGAACGAACGTCTCTCCACTTGCTCAGTTCTGAGAGATAAGTGTGTGTGAAAGCCGTCCTTCACCTAGCTTGTTGGGAACACAAAGTTTCTTTTCAGTTGCAAACTCCATTCCATACATATATATGGGGAGGTACTAGCTCCAACTCGGTTTTACACTGAAAACTGCAGGAACTTCAAACCGGCACTAGGAAACAGACTGAGAAAACAGAGAAAAAGTGTCTCCAGCAACCCGGTCCCTTCGTGCTAGATGAACGAACGTCTCTCCACTTGCTCAGTTCTGAGAGATAAGTGTGTGTGAAAGCCGTCCTTCACCTAGCTTGTTGGGAACACAAAGTTTCTTTTCAGTTGCAAACCCCATTCCATAAATATATATGGAGAGGTAGAAGTTCCAACTCGGTTTTACAGTGAAAACTGCAGGAACTTAAAACCGGCACTAGGAAACAGACTGAGAAAGCAGAGAAAAAGTGTCTCCTGCAACCCGGTCCCTTCGTGCTAGATGAACGAACGTCTCTCCACTTGCTCAGTTCTGAGAGATAAGTGTGTGTGAAAGCCGTCCTTCACCTAGCTTGTTGGGAACACAAAGTTTCTTTTCAGTTGCAAAATCCATTCCATACATTTATATGGGGAGGTACTAGCTCCAACTCGGTTTTACAGTGAAAACTGCAGGAACTTCAAACCGGCACTAGGAAACAGACTGAGAAAGCAGAGAAAAAGTGTCTCCTGCAACCCGTTCCCTTGGTGCTACATGAATGATCGTCTCTCCACTTGCTCAGTTCTGAAAGATAAGTGTGTGTGAAAGCCGTCCTTCACCTAGCTTGTTGGGAACACAAAGTTTCTTTTCAGTTGCAAACTCCATTCCATACATATATATGGGGAGGTACTAGCTCCAACTCGATTTTACAGTGAAAACTGCAGGAACTTCAAACCGGCACTAGGAAACAGATTGAGAAAGCAGAGAAAAAGTGTCTCCTGCAACCCGTTCCCTTGGTGCTAGATGAACGAATGTCTCTCCACTTGCTCAGTTCTGAGAGATAATTTTGTGTGAAAGCCGTCCTTCACCTAGCTTGTTGGGAACACAAAGTTTCTTTTCAGTTGCAAACTCCATTCCATACATATATATGGGGAGGTACTAGCTCCAACTCGGTTTTACACTGAAAACTGCAGGAACTTCAAACCGGCACTAGGAAACAGACTGAGAAAACAGAGAAAAAGTGTCTCCTGCAACCCGTTCCCTTGGTGCTAGATGAACGAACGTCTCTCCACTTGCTCAGTTCTGAGAGATAAGTGTGTGTGAAAGCCGTTCTTCACCTAGCTTGTTGGGAACACAAAGTTTTTTTTCAGTTGCAATCCCCATTCCATAAATATATATGGGGAGGTAGAAGTTCCAACTCGGTTTACAGTGAAAACTGCAGGAACTTAAAACCGGCACTAGGAAACAGACTGAGAAAGCAGAGAAAAAGTGTCTCCTGCAACCCGGTCCCTTGGTGCTACATGAATGATCGTCTCTCCACTTGCTCAGTTCTGAAAGATAAGTGTGTGTGAAAGCCGTCCTTCACCTAGCTTGTTGGGAACACAAAGTTTCTTTTCAGTTGCAAACTCCATTCCATACATATATATGGGGAGGTACTAGCTCCAACTCGATTTTACAGTGAAAACTGCAGGAACTTCAAACCGGCACTAGGAAACAGATTGAGAAAGCAGAGAAAAAGTGTCTCCTGCAACCCGTTCCCTTGGTGCTAGATGAACGAATGTCTCTCCACTTGCTCAGTTCTGAGAGATAAGTTTGTGTGAAAGCCGTCCTTCACCTAGCTTGTTGGGAACACAAAGTTTCTTTTCAGTTGAAAACTCCATTCCATGCATATATACGGGGAGGTACTAGATCAAACTCGGTTTTACAGTGAAAACTGCAGGAACTTCAACCCGGCACTAGGAAACAGACTGAGAAAGCAGAGAAAAAGTGTCTCCTGCAACCCGTTCCCTTGGGGCTAGATGAACGAACGTCTCTCCACTTGCTCAGTTCTGAGAGATAATTGTGTGTGAAAGCCGTCCTTCACCTAGCTTGTTGGGAACACAAAGTTTCTTTTCAGTTGCTAACTCCTTTCCATACATATATATGGGGAGGTACTAGCTCCAACTCGGTTTTACAGTGAAAACTGCAGGAACTTAAAACCGGCACTAGGAAACATACTGAGAAAGCAGAGAAAAAGTGTCTCCTGCAACCCGTTCCCTTGGTGCTAGATGAACGAACGTCTCTCCACTTGCTCAGTTCTGAGAGATAGGTGTGTGTGAAAGCCGTCCTTCACCTAGCTTGTTGGGAACACAAAGTTTCTTTTCAGTTGCAAGCTCCAATCCATACATATATATGGGGAGGTACAAGCTCCAACTCGGTTTTACAGTGAAAACTGCAGGAACTTCAAACCGGCACTTGGAAACAGACTGAGAAAGCAGAGAAAAAGTGTCTCCTGCAACCCGTTCCCTTGGTGCTAGATGAACGAACGTCTCTCCACTTACTCAGTTCTGAGAGATAAGTGTGTGTGAAAGCCGTCCTTCACCTAGCTTTTTGGGAACACAAAGTTTCTTTTCAGTTGCAAACTCCATTCCATACATATATATGGGGAGGTAGATGCTCCAACTCTGTTTTACAGTGATAACTGCAGGAACTTCAAACCGGCACTAGGAAACAGACTGCGAAAGCAGAGAAAATGTGTCTCCTGCAACCCGTTCCCTTGGTGCTAGATGAACGAACATCTCTCCACTTGCTCAGTTCTGAGAGATAAGTGTGTGTGAAAGCCGTCCTTCACCTAGCTTGTTGGGAACACAAAGTTTCTTTTCAGTTGCAAGCTCCATTCCATACATATATATGGGGAGGTACTAGCTCCAACTCGGTTTTACAGTGAAAACTGAAGAAACTTCAAACCGGCACTAGGAAACAGACTGAGAAAGCAGAGAAAAAGTGTCTCCTGCAACCCGTTCCCTTGGTCCTAGATGAACGAACGTCTCTCCACTTGCTCAGTTCTGAGAGATAAGTGTGTGTGAAAGCCGTCCTTCACCTAGCTTGTTGGGAACACAAAGTTTCTTTTCAGTTGCAAACTCCATTCCATACATATATATGGGGAGGTAGAAGCTCCAACTCGGTTTTACAGTGAAAACTGCAGGAAATTCAAACCGGCACTAGGAAACAGACTGAGAAAGCAGAGAAAAAGTGTCTCCTGCAACCCGTTCCCTTGGTGCTAGATGAACGAACGTCTCTCCACTTGCTCAGTTCTGAGAGATAATTGTGTGTGAAAGCCGTCCTTCACCTAGCTTGTTGGGAACACAAAGTTTCTTTTCAGTTGCAAACTCCATTCCATACATATATATGGGGAGGTACTAACTCCAGCTCGGTTTTACAGTGAAAAAGGAAGGAACTTCAAACCGGCACTAGGAAACAGACTGAGAAAGCAGAGAAAAAGTGTCTCCTGCAACCCGGTCCCTTGGTGCTAGATGAACGAACGTCTCTCCACTTGCTAATTACTGAGAGTTAAGGGTGTGTGAAAGCCGTCCTTCATCTAGCTTGTTGGGAACACAAAGTTTCTTTTCAGTTGCAAACTCCATTCCATACATATATATGGGGAAGTAGATGCTCCAACTCGCTTTTACAGTGAAAACTGCAGGAACTTCAAACCGGCACTAGGAAACAGACTGAGAATGCAGAGAAAAAGTGTCTCATGCAACCCGTACCATTGGTGCTAGATGAACGAACGTCTCTCCACTTGCTCAGTTCTGAGAGATAAGTGTGTGTGAAAGCCGTCCTTCACCTAGCTTGTTGGGAACACAAAGTTTCTTTTCAGTTGCAAACTCCATTCCATACATATATATGGGGAGGTACTAGCTCCAACTCGGTTTTACACTGAAAACTGCAGGAACTTCAAACCGGCACTAGGAAACAGACTGAGAAAACAGAGAAAAAGTGTCTCCAGCAACCCGGTCCCTTCGTGCTAGATGAACGAACGTCTCTCCACTTGCTCAGTTCTGAGAGATAAGTGTGTGTGAAAGCCGTCCTTCACCTAGCTTGTTGGGAACACAAAGTTTCTTTTCAGTTGCAAACCCCATTCCATAAATATATATGGAGAGGTAGAAGTTCCAACTCGGTTTTACAGTGAAAACTGCAGGAACTTAAAACCGGCACTAGGAAACAGACTGAGAAAGCAGAGAAAAAGTGTCTCCTGCAACCCGGTCCCTTCGTGCTAGATGAACGAACGTCTCTCCACTTGCTCAGTTCTGAGAGATAAGTGTGTGTGAAAGCCGTCCTTCACCTAGCTTGTTGGGAACACAAAGTTTCTTTTCAGTTGCAAAATCCATTCCATACATTTATATGGGGAGGTACTAGCTCCAACTCGGTTTTACAGTGAAAACTGCAGGAACTTCAAACCGGCACTAGGAAACAGACTGAGAAAGCAGAGAAAAAGTGTCTCCTGCAACCCGTTCCCTTGGTGCTACATGAATGATCGTCTCTCCACTTGCTCAGTTCTGAAAGATAAGTGTGTGTGAAAGCCGTCCTTCACCTAGCTTGTTGGGAACACAAAGTTTCTTTTCAGTTGCAAACTCCATTCCATACATATATATGGGGAGGTACTAGCTCCAACTCGATTTTACAGTGAAAACTGCAGGAACTTCAAACCGGCACTAGGAAACAGATTGAGAAAGCAGAGAAAAAGTGTCTCCTGCAACCCGTTCCCTTGGTGCTAGATGAACGAATGTCTCTCCACTTGCTCAGTTCTGAGAGATAATTTTGTGTGAAAGCCGTCCTTCACCTAGCTTGTTGGGAACACAAAGTTTCTTTTCAGTTGCAAACTCCATTCCATACATATATATGGGGAGGTACTAGCTCCAACTCGGTTTTACACTGAAAACTGCAGGAACTTCAAACCGGCACTAGGAAACAGACTGAGAAAACAGAGAAAAAGTGTCTCCTGCAACCCGTTCCCTTGGTGCTAGATGAACGAACGTCTCTCCACTTGCTCAGTTCTGAGAGATAAGTGTGTGTGAAAGCCGTTCTTCACCTAGCTTGTTGGGAACACAAAGTTTTTTTTCAGTTGCAATCCCCATTCCATAAATATATATGGGGAGGTAGAAGTTCCAACTCGGTTTACAGTGAAAACTGCAGGAACTTAAAACCGGCACTAGGAAACAGACTGAGAAAGCAGAGAAAAAGTGTCTCCTGCAACCCGGTCCCTTGGTGCTACATGAATGATCGTCTCTCCACTTGCTCAGTTCTGAAAGATAAGTGTGTGTGAAAGCCGTCCTTCACCTAGCTTGTTGGGAACACAAAGTTTCTTTTCAGTTGCAAACTCCATTCCATACATATATATGGGGAGGTACTAGCTCCAACTCGATTTTACAGTGAAAACTGCAGGAACTTCAAACCGGCACTAGGAAACAGATTGAGAAAGCAGAGAAAAAGTGTCTCCTGCAACCCGTTCCCTTGGTGCTAGATGAACGAATGTCTCTCCACTTGCTCAGTTCTGAGAGATAAGTTTGTGTGAAAGCCGTCCTTCACCTAGCTTGTTGGGAACACAAAGTTTCTTTTCAGTTGAAAACTCCATTCCATGCATATATACGGGGAGGTACTAGATCAAACTCGGTTTTACAGTGAAAACTGCAGGAACTTCAACCCGGCACTAGGAAACAGACTGAGAAAGCAGAGAAAAAGTGTCTCCTGCAACCCGTTCCCTTGGGGCTAGATGAACGAACGTCTCTCCACTTGCTCAGTTCTGAGAGATAATTGTGTGTGAAAGCCGTCCTTCACCTAGCTTGTTGGGAACACAAAGTTTCTTTTCAGTTGCTAACTCCTTTCCATACATATATATGGGGAGGTACTAGCTCCAACTCGGTTTTACAGTGAAAACTGCAGGAACTTAAAACCGGCACTAGGAAACATACTGAGAAAGCAGAGAAAAAGTGTCTCCTGCAAACCGTTCCCTTGGTGCTAGATGAACGAACGTCTCTCCACTTGCTCAGTTCTGAGAGATAGGTGTGTGTGAAAGCCGTCCTTCACCTAGCTTGTTGGGAACACAAAGTTTCTTTTCAGTTGCAAACTCCATTCCATACATATATATGGGGAGGTACTAGCTCCAACTCGATTTTACAGTGAAAACTGCAGGAACTTCAAACCGGCACTAGGAAACAGCCTGAGAAAGCAGAGAAAAAGTGTCTCCTGCAACCCGTTCCTTTGGTGCTAGATGAACGAACGTCTTTCCACTTGCTAATTTCTGAGAGTTAAGGGTGTGTGAAAGCCGTCCTTCATCTAGCTTGTTGGGAACAAAAAGTTTCTTTTCAGTTGCAAACTCCATTCCATACATATATATGGGGAAGTAGATGCTCCAACTCGCTTTTACAGTGAAAACTGCAGGAACTTCAAACCGGCACTAGGAAACAGACTGAGAAAGCAGAGAAAAAGTGTCTCCTGCAACGCGTTCCATTGGTGCTAGATGAACGAACGTCTCTCCACTTGCTCAGTTCTGAGAGATAAGTGTGTGTGAAAGCCGTCCTTCACCTAGCTTGTTGGGAACACAAAGTTTCTTTTCAGTTGCAAACCCCATTCCATAAATATATATGGGGAGGTAGAAGTTCCAACTCGGTTTTACAGTGAAAACTGCAGGAACTTAAAACCGGCACTAGGAAACAGACTGAGAAAGCAGAGAAAAAGTGTCTCCAGCAACCCGGTCCCTTCGTGCTAGATGAACGAACGTCTCTCCACTTGCTAAGTTCTGAGAGATAGGTGTGTGTGAAAGCCGTCCTTCACCTAGCTTGTTGGGAACACAAAGTTTCTTTTCAGTTGCAAGCTCCATTCCATACATATATATGGGGAGGTACTAGCTCCAACACGTGTTTACAGTGAAAACTGCAGTAACTTCAAACCGGCACTAGGAAACAGACTGCGAAAGCAGAGAAAAAGTGTGTCCTGCAACCCGTTTCCTTGGTGCTAGATGAACGAACGTCTCTCCACTTGCTCAGTTCTCAGAGATAAGTGTATGTGAAAGCCGTCCTTCACCTAGCTTGTTGGGAACACAAAGTTTCTTTTCAGTTGCAAGCTCCATTCCATACATATATATTGGGAGGTACTAGCTCCAACTCGGTTTTACAGTGAAAACTGAAGAAACACCAAACCGGCACTAGGAAACAGACTGAGAAAGCAGAGAAAAAGTGTCTCCTGCAACCCGTTCCCTTGGTCCTAGATGAACGAACTTCTCTCCACTTGCTCAGTTCTGAGAGATAAGTGTGTGTGAAAGCCGTCCTTCACCTAGCTTGTTGGGAACACAAAGTTTCTTTTCAGTTGCAAACTCCATTCCATACATATATATGGGGAGGTAGATGCTCCAACTCGGTTTTACAGTGAAAACTGCAGGAACTGCAAACCGGCACTAAGAAACAGACTGCGAAAGCAGAGAAAATATGTCTCCTGCAACCCGTTCCCTTGGTGCTAGATGAACGAACGTCTCTCCAATTGCTCAGTTCTGAGAGATAAGTGTGTGTGAAAGCCGTACTTCACCTAGCTTGTTGGGAACACAAAGTTTCTTTTCAGTTGCAAACTCCATTCCATACATATATATGGGGAGGTACTAACTCCAGATCGGTTTTACAGTGAAAAAAGCAGGAACTTCAAACCGGCACTAGGAAACAGCCTGAGAAAGCAGAGAAAAAGTGTCTCCTGCAACCCGTTCCTTTGGTGCTAGATGAACGAACGTCTTTCCACTTGCTAATTTCTGAGAGTTAAGGGTGTGTGAAAGCCGTCCTTCATCTAGCTTGTTGGGAACAAAAAGTTTCTTTTCAGTTGCAAACTCCATTCCATACATATATATGGGGAGGTACTAACTCCAGATCGGTTTTACAGTGAAAAAAGCAGGAACTTCAAACCGGCACTAGGAAACAGACTGCGAAAGCAGAGAAAATGTGTCTCCTGCAACCCGTTCCCTTGGTGCTAGATGAACGAACATCTCTCCACTTGCTCAGTTCTGAGAGATAAGTGTGTGTGAAAGCCGTCCTTCACCTAGCTTGTTGGGAACACAAAGTTTCTTTTCAGTTGCAAGCTCCATTCCATACATATATATGGGGAGGTACTAGCTCCAACTCGGTTTTACAGTGAAAACTGAAGAAACTTCAAACCGGCACTAGGAAACAGACTGAGAAAGCAGAGAAAAAGTGTCTCCTGCAACCCGTTCCCTTGGTCCTAGATGAACGAACGTCTCTCCACTTGCTCAGTTCTGAGAGATAAGTGTGTGTGAAAGCCGTCCTTCACTTAGCTTGTTGGGAACACAAAGTTTCTTTTCAGTTGCAAACTCCATTCCATACATATATATGGGGAGGTAGAAGCTCCAACTCGGTTTTACAGTGAAAACTGCAGGAAATTCAAACCGGCACTAGGAAACAGACTGAGAAAGCAGAGAAAAAGTGTCTCCTGCAACCCGTTCCCTTGGTGCTAGATGAACGAACGTCTCTCCACTTGCTCAGTTCTGAGAGATAATTGTGTGTGAAAGCCGTCCTTCACCTAGCTTGTTGGGAACACAAAGTTTCTTTTCAGTTGCAAACTCCATTCCATACATATATATGGGGAGGTACTAACTCCAGCTCGGTTTTACAGTGAAAAAAGCAGGAACTTCAAACCGGCACTAGGAAACAGACTGAGAAAGCAGAGAAAAAGTGTCTCCTGCAACCCGGTCCCTTGGTGCTAGATGAACGAACGTCTCTCCACTTGCTAATTTCTGAGAGTTAAGGGTGTGTGAAAGCCGTCCTTCATCTAGCTTGTTGGGAACACAAAGTTTCTTTTCAGTTGCAAACTCCATTCCATACATATATATGGGGAGGTACTAGCTCCAACTCGGTTTTACAGTGAAAACTGCAGGAACTTAAAACCGGCACTAGGAAACAGACTGAGAAAGCAGAGAAAAAGTGTCTCCTGAAACCCGTTCCCTTGGTGCTAGATGAACGAACGTCTCTCCACTTGCTCAGTTCTGAGAGATAGGTGTGTGTGAAAGCCGTCCTTCACCTAGCTTGTTGGGAACACAAAGTTTCTTTTCAGTTGCAAGCTCCAATCCATACATATATATGGGGAGGTACAAGCTCCAACTCGGTTTTACAGTGAAAACTGCAGGAACTTCAAACCGGCACTTGGAAACAGACTGAGAAAGCAGAGAAAAAGTGTCTCCTGCAACCCGTTCCCTTGGTGCTAGATGAACGAACGTCTCTCCACTTACTCAGTTCTGAGAGATAAGTGTGTGTGAAAGCCGTCCTTCACCTAGCTTTTTGGGAACACAAAGTTTCTTTTCAGTTGCAAACTCCATTCCATACATATATATGGGGAGGTAGATGCTCCAACTCTGTTTTACAGTGATAACTGCAGGAACTTCAAACCGGCACTAGGAAACAGACTGCGAAAGCAGAGAAAATGTGTCTCCTGCAACCCGTTCCCTTGGTGCTAGATGAAAGAACATCTCTCCACTTGCTCAGTTCTGAGAGATAAGTGTGTGTGACAGCCGTCCTTCACCTAGCTTGTTGGGAACACAAAGTTTCTTTTCAGTTGCAAGCTCCATTCCATACATATATATGGGGAGGTACTAGCTCCAACTCGGTTTTACAGTGAAAACTGAAGAAACTTCAAACCGGCACTAGGAAACAGACTGAGAAAGCAGAGAAAAAGTGTCTCCTGCAACCCGTTCCCTTGGTCCTAGATGAACGAACGTCTCTCCACTTGCTCAGTTCTGAGAGATAAGTGTGTGTGAAAGCCGTCCTTCACCTAGCTTGTTGGGAACACAAAGTTTCTTTTCAGTTGCAAACTCCATTCCATACATATATATGGGGAGGTAGAAGCTCCAACTCGGTTTTACAGTGAAAACTGCAGGAAATTCAAACCGGCACTAGGAAACAGACTGAGAAAGCAGAGAAAAAGTGTCTCCTGCAACCCGTTCCCTTGGTGCTAGATGAACGAACGTCTCTCCACTTGCTCAGTTCTGAGAGATAATTGTGTGTGAAAGCCGTCCTTCACCTAGCTTGTTGGGAACACAAAGTTTCTTTTCAGTTGCAAACTCCATTCCATACATATATATGGGGAGGTACTAACTCCAGCTCGGTTTTACAGTGAAAAAAGCAGGAACTTCAAACCGGCACTAGGAAACAGACTGAGAAAGCAGAGAAAAAGTGTCTCCTGCAACCCGGTCCCTTGGTGCTAGATGAACGAACGTCTCTCCACTTGCTAATTACTGAGAGTTAAGGGTGTGTGAAAGCCGTCCTTCATCTAGCTTGTTGGGAACACAAAGTTTCTTTTCAGTTGCAAACTCCATTCCATACATATATATGGGGAAGTAGATGCTCCAACTCGCTTTTACAGTGAAAACTGCAGGAACTTCAAACCGGCACTAGGAAACAGACTGAGAAAGCAGAGAAAAAGTGTCTCATGCAACCCGTACCATTGGTGCTAGATGAACGAACGTCTCTCCACTTGCTCAGTTCTGAGAGATAAGTGTGTGTGAAAGCCGTCCTTCACCTAGCTTGTTGGGAACACAAAGTTTCTTTTCAGTTGCAAACTCCATTCCATACATATATATGGGGAGGTACTAGCTCCAACTCGGTTTTACACTGAAAACTGCAGGAACTTCAAACCGGCACTAGGAAACAGACTGAGAAAACAGAGAAAAAGTGTCTCCAGCAACCCGGTCCCTTCGTGCTAGATGAACGAACGTCTCTCCACTTGCTCAGTTCTGAGAGATAAGTGTGTGTGAAAGCCGTCCTTCACCTAGCTTGTTGGGAACACAAAGTTTCTTTTCAGTTGCAAACCCCATTCCATAAATATATATGGAGAGGTAGAAGTTCCAACTCGGTTTTACAGTGAAAACTGCAGGAACTTAAAACCGGCACTAGGAAACAGACTGAGAAAGCAGAGAAAAAGTGTCTCCTGCAACCCGGTCCCTTCGTGCTAGATGAACGAACGTCTCTCCACTTGCTCAGTTCTGAGAGATAAGTGTGTGTGAAAGCCGTCCTTCACCTAGCTTGTTGGGAACACAAAGTTTCTTTTCAGTTGCAAAATCCATTCCATACATTTATATGGGGAGGTACTAGCTCCAACTCGGTTTTACAGTGAAAACTGCAGGAACTTCAAACCGGCACTAGGAAACAGACTGAGAAAGCAGAGAAAAAGTGTCTCCTGCAACCCGTTCCCTTGGTGCTACATGAATGATCGTCTCTCCACTTGCTCAGTTCTGAAAGATAAGTGTGTGTGAAAGCCGTCCTTCACCTAGCTTGTTGGGAACACAAAGTTTCTTTTCAGTTGCAAACTCCATTCCATACATATATATGGGGAGGTACTAGCTCCAACTCGATTTTACAGTGAAAACTGCAGGAACTTCAAACCGGCACTAGGAAACAGATTGAGAAAGCAGAGAAAAAGTGTCTCCTGCAACCCGTTCCCTTGGTGCTAGATGAACGAATGTCTCTCCACTTGCTCAGTTCTGAGAGATAATTTTGTGTGAAAGCCGTCCTTCACCTAGCTTGTTGGGAACACAAAGTTTCTTTTCAGTTGCAAACTCCATTCCATACATATATATGGGGAGGTACTAGCTCCAACTCGGTTTTACACTGAAAACTGCAGGAACTTCAAACCGGCACTAGGAAACAGACTGAGAAAACAGAGAAAAAGTGTCTCCTGCAACCCGTTCCCTTGGTGCTAGATGAACGAACGTCTCTCCACTTGCTCAGTTCTGAGAGATAAGTGTGTGTGAAAGCCGTTCTTCACCTAGCTTGTTGGGAACACAAAGTTTTTTTTCAGTTGCAATCCCCATTCCATAAATATATATGGGGAGGTAGAAGTTCCAACTCGGTTTACAGTGAAAACTGCAGGAACTTAAAACCGGCACTAGGAAACAGACTGAGAAAGCAGAGAAAAAGTGTCTCCTGCAACCCGGTCCCTTGGTGCTACATGAATGATCGTCTCTCCACTTGCTCAGTTCTGAAAGATAAGTGTGTGTGAAAGCCGTCCTTCACCTAGCTTGTTGGGAACACAAAGTTTCTTTTCAGTTGCAAACTCCATTCCATACATATATATGGGGAGGTACTAGCTCCAACTCGATTTTACAGTGAAAACTGCAGGAACTTCAAACCGGCACTAGGAAACAGATTGAGAAAGCAGAGAAAAAGTGTCTCCTGCAACCCGTTCCCTTGGTGCTAGATGAACGAATGTCTCTCCACTTGCTCAGTTCTGAGAGATAAGTTTGTGTGAAAGCCGTCCTTCACCTAGCTTGTTGGGAACACAAAGTTTCTTTTCAGTTGAAAACTCCATTCCATGCATATATACGGGGAGGTACTAGATCAAACTCGGTTTTACAGTGAAAACTGCAGGAACTTCAACCCGGCACTAGGAAACAGACTGAGAAAGCAGAGAAAAAGTGTCTCCTGCAACCCGTTCCCTTGGGGCTAGATGAACGAACGTCTCTCCACTTGCTCAGTTCTGAGAGATAATTGTGTGTGAAAGCCGTCCTTCACCTAGCTTGTTGGGAACACAAAGTTTCTTTTCAGTTGCTAACTCCTTTCCATACATATATATGGGGAGGTACTAGCTCCAACTCGGTTTTACAGTGAAAACTGCAGGAACTTAAAACCGGCACTAGGAAACATACTGAGAAAGCAGAGAAAAAGTGTCTCCTGCAACCCGTTCCCTTGGTGCTAGATGAACGAACGTCTCTCCACTTGCTCAGTTCTGAGAGATAGGTGTGTGTGAAAGCCGTCCTTCACCTAGCTTGTTGGGAACACAAAGTTTCTTTTCAGTTGCAAACTCCATTCCATACATATATATGGGGAGGTACTAGCTCCAACTCGATTTTACAGTGAAAACTGCAGGAACTTCAAACCGGCACTAGGAAACAGACTGCGAAAGCAGAGAAAATGTGTGTCCTGCAACCCGTTTCCTTGGTGATAGATGAACGAACGTCTCTCCACTTGCTCAGTTCTGAGAGATAAGTGTGTGTGAAAGCCGTCCTTCACCTACCTTGTTGGGAACACAAAGTTTCTTTTCAGTTGCAAACTCCATTCCATACATATATATGGGGAGGTACTAGCTCCAACTCGGTTTTACAGTGAAAACTGCAGGAACTTCAAACCGGCACTAGGAAACAGACTGAGAAAGCAGAGAAAAAGTGTCTCCTGCAACCCGTTCCCTTGGTGCTAGATGAACGAACGTCTCTCCACTTGCTAAGTTCTGAGAGATAGGTGTGTGTGAAAGCCGTCCTTCACCTAGCTTGTTGGGAACACAAAGTTTCTTTTCAGTTGCAAGCTCCATTCCATACATATATATGGGGAGGTACTAGCTCCAACTCGTGTTTACAGTGAAAACTGCAGTAACTTCAAACCGGCACTAGGAAACAGACTGCGAAAGCAGAGAAAAAGTGTGTCCTGCAACCCGTTTCCTTGGTGCTAGATGAACGAACGTCTCTCCACTTGCTCAGTTCTGAGAGATAAGTGTATGTGAAAGCCGTCCTTCACCTAGCTTGTTGGGAACACAAAGTTTCTTTTCAGTTGCAAGCTCCATTCCATACATATATATTGGGAGGTACTAGCTCCAACTCGGTTTTACAGTGAAAACTGAAGAAACACCAAACCGGCACTAGGAAACAGACTGAGAAAGCAGAGAAAAAGTGTCTCCTGCAACCCGTTCCCTTGGTCCTAGATGAACGAACTTCTCTCCACTTGCTCAGTTCTGAGAGATAAGTGTGTGTGAAAGCCGTCCTTCACCTAGCTTGTTGGGAACACAAAGTTTCTTTTCAGTTGCAAACTCCATTCCATACATATATATGGGGAGGTAGATGCTCCAACTCGGTTTTACAGTGAAAACTGCAGGAACTGCAAACCGGCACTAAGAAACAGACTGCGAAAGCAGAGAAAATATGTCTCCTGCAACCCGTTCCCTTGGTGCTAGATGAACGAACGTCTCTCCAATTGCTCAGTTCTGAGAGATAAGTGTGTGTGAAAGCCGTACTTCACCTAGCTTGTTGGGAACACAAAGTTTCTTTTCAGTTGCAAACTCCATTCCATACATATATATGGGGAGGTACTAACTCCAGCTCGGTTTTACAGTGAAAAAAGCAGGAACTTCAAACCGGCACTAGGAAACAGACTGAGAAAGCAGAGAAAAAGTGTCTCCTGCAACCCGTTCCTTTGGTGCTAGATGAACGAACGTCTTTCCACTTGCTAATTTCTGAGAGTTAAGGGTGTGTGAAAGCCGTCCTTCATCTAGCTTGTTGGGAACAAAAAGTTTCTTTTCAGTTGCAAACTCCATTCCATACATATATATGGGGAAGTAGATGCTCCAACTCGCTTTTACAGTGAAAACTGCAGGAACTTCAAACCGGCACTAGGAAACAGACTGAGAAAGCAGAGAAAAAGTGTCTCCTGCAACGCGTTCCATTGGTGCTAGATGAACGAACGTCTCTCCACTTGCTCAGTTCTGAGAGATAAGTGTGTGTGAAAGCCGTCCTTCACCTAGCTTGTTGGGAACACAAAGTTTCTTTTCAGTTGCAAACCCCATTCCATAAATATATATGGGGAGGTAGAAGTTCCAACTCGGTTTTACAGTGAAAACTGCAGGAACTTAAAACCGGCACTAGGAAACAGACTGAGAAAGCAGAGAAAAAGTGTCTCCAGCAACCCGGTCCCTTCGTGCTAGATGAACGAACGTCTCTCCACTTGCTAAGTTCTGAGAGATAGGTGTGTGTGAAAGCCGTCCTTCACCTAGCTTGTTGGGAACACAAAGTTTCTTTTCAGTTGCAAGCTCCATTCCATACATATATATGGGGAGGTACTAGCTCCAACACGTGTTTACAGTGAAAACTGCAGTAACTTCAAACCGGCACTAGGAAACAGACTGCGAAAGCAGAGAAAAAGTGTGTCCTGCAACCCGTTTCCTTGGTGCTAGATGAACGAACGTCTCTCCACTTGCTCAGTTCTCAGAGATAAGTGTATGTGAAAGCCGTCCTTCACCTAGCTTGTTGGGAACACAAAGTTTCTTTTCAGTTGCAAGCTCCATTCCATACATATATATTGGGAGGTACTAGCTCCAACTCGGTTTTACAGTGAAAACTGAAGAAACACCAAACCGGCACTAGGAAACAGACTGAGAAAGCAGAGAAAAAGTGTCTCCTGCAACCCGTTCCCTTGGTCCTAGATGAACGAACTTCTCTCCACTTGCTCAGTTCTGAGAGATAAGTGTGTGTGAAAGCCGTCCTTCACCTAGCTTGTTGGGAACACAAAGTTTCTTTTCAGTTGCAAACTCCATTCCATACATATATATGGGGAGGTAGATGCTCCAACTCGGTTTTACAGTGAAAACTGCAGGAACTGCAAACCGGCACTAAGAAACAGACTGCGAAAGCAGAGAAAATATGTCTCCTGCAACCCGTTCCCTTGGTGCTAGATGAACGAACGTCTCTCCAATTGCTCAGTTCTGAGAGATAAGTGTGTGTGAAAGCCGTACTTCACCTAGCTTGTTGGGAACACAAAGTTTCTTTTCAGTTGCAAACTCCATTCCATACATATATATGGGGAGGTACTAACTCCAGATCGGTTTTACAGTGAAAAAAGCAGGAACTTCAAACCGGCACTAGGAAACAGCCTGAGAAAGCAGAGAAAAAGTGTCTCCTGCAACCCGTTCCTTTGGTGCTAGATGAACGAACGTCTTTCCACTTGCTAATTTCTGAGAGTTAAGGGTGTGTGAAAGCCGTCCTTCATCTAGCTTGTTGGGAACAAAAAGTTTCTTTTCAGTTGCAAACTCCATTCCATACATATATATGGGGAAGTAGATGCTCCAACTCGCTTTTACAGTGAAAACTGCAGGAACTTCAAACCGGCACTAGGAAACAGACTGAGAAAGCAGAGAAAAAGTGTCTCCTGCAACCCGTTCCATTGGTGCTAGATGAACGAACGTCTCTCCACTTGCTCAGTTCTGAGAGATAAGTGTGTGTGAAAGCCGTCCTTCACCTAGCTTGTTGGGAACACAAAGTTTCTTTTCAGTTGCAAACCCCATTCCATAAATATATATGGGGAGGTAGAAGTTCCAACTCGGTTTTACAGTGAAAACTGCAGGAACTTAAAACCGGCACTAGGAAACAGACTGAGAAAGCAGAGAAAAAGTGTCTCCAGCAACCCGGTCCCTTCGTGCTAGATGAACGAACGTCTCTCCACTTGCTCAGTTCTGAGAGATAAGTGTGTGTGAAAGCCGTCCTTCACCAAGCTTGTTGGGAACACATTGTTTCTTTTCAGTTGCAAAATCCATTCCATACATTTATATGGGGAGGTACTAGCTCCAACTCGGTTTTACAGTGAAAACTGCAGGAACTTCAAACCGGCACTAGGAAACAGACTGAGAAAGCAGAGAAAAAGTGTCTCCTGCAACCCGTTCCCTTGGTGCTACATGAATGATCGTCTCTCCACTTGCTCAGTTCTGAAAGATAAGTGTGTGTGAAAGCCGTCCTTCACCTAGCTTGTTGGGAACACAAAGTTTCTTTTCAGTTGCAAACTCCATTCCATACATATATATGGGGAGGTACTAGATCAAACTCCGTTTTACAGTGAAAACTGCAGGAACTTCAAACCGGCACTAGGAAACAGATTGAGAAAGCAGAGAAAAAGTGTCTCCTGCAACCCGTTCCCTTGGTGCTAGATGAACGAATGTCTCTCCACTTGCTCAGTTCTGAGAGATAAGTTTGTGTGAAAGCCGTCCTTCACCTAGCTTGTTGGGAACACAAAGTTTTTTTTCAGTTGAAAACACCATTCCATGCATATATATGGGGAGGTACTAGATCAAACTCGGTTTTACAGTGAAAACTGAAGGAACTTCAACCCGGCACTAGGAAACAGACTGAGAAAGCAGAGAAAAAGTGTCTCCTGCAACCCGTTCCCTTGGGGCTAGATGAACGAACGTCTCTCCACTTGCTCAGTTCTGAGAGATAGGTGTGTGTGAAAGCCGTCCTTCACCTAGCTTGTTGGGAACACAAAGTTTCTTTTCAGTTGCAAACTCCATCCCATACATATATATGGGGAGGTACTAGCTCCAACTCGGTTTTACAGTGAAAACTGCAGGAACTTCAAACCGGCACTAGGAAAAAGACTGAGAAAGCAGAGAAAAAGTGTCTCCTGCAACCCGTTCCCTTGGTGCTAGATGAACGAACGTCTCTCCACTTGCTCAGTTCTGAGAGATAGGTGTGTGTGAAAGCCGTCCTTCACCTAGCTTGTTGGGAACACAAAGTTTCTTTTCAGTTGCAAACTCCATTCCATACATATATATGGTGAGGTACTAGCTCCAACTCGGTTTTACAGTGAAAACTGCAGTAACTTCAAACCGGCACTAGGAAACAGACTGCGAAAGCAGAGAAAATGTGTGTCCTGCAACCCGTTTCCTTGGTGCTAGATGAACGAACGTCTCTCCACTTGCTCAGTTCTGAGAGATAAGTGTGTGTGAAAGCCGTCCTTCACCTAGCTTGTTGGAAACACAAAGTTTCTTTTCAGTTGCAAACTCCATTCCATACATATATATGGGGAGGTACTAGCTCCAACTCGGTTTTACAGTGAAAACTGCAGGAACTTCAAACCGGCACTAGGAAAAATACTGAGAAAGCAGAGAAAAAGTGTCTCCTGCAACCCGTTCCCTTGGTGCTAGATGAACGAACGTCTCTCCACTTGCTCAGTTCTGAGAGATAGGTGTGTGTGAAAGCCGTCCTTCACCTAGCTTGTTGGGAACACAAAGTTTCTTTTCAGTTGCAAACTCCATTCCATACATATATATGGGGAGGTACTAGCTCCAACTCGGTTTTACAGTGAAAACTGCAGTAACTTCAAACCGGCACTAGGAAACAGACTGCGAAAGCAGAGAAAATGTGTGTCCTGCAAACCGTTTCCTTGGTGCTAGATGAACGAACGTCTCTCCACTTGCTCAGTTCTGAGAGATAAGTGTATGTGAAAGCCGTCCTTCACCTAGCTTGTTGGAAACACAAAGTTTCTTTTCAGTTGCAAACTCCATTCCATACATATATAAGGGGAGGTACTAACTCCAACTCGGTTTTACAGTGAAAACTGCAGGAACTTCAAACCGGCACTAGGAAACAGGCTGAGAAAGCAGAGAAAAAGTGTCTCCTGCAACCCGGTCCCTTGGTGCTAGATGAACGAACGTCTCTCCACTTGCTCAGTTCCGAGAGTTAAGTGTGTGTGAAAGCCGTCCTTCATCTAGCTTGTTGGGAACACAAAGTATCTTTTCAGTTGCAAACTCCATTCCATACATATATATGGGGAGGTAGAAGCTCCAACTCGGTTTTGCAGTGAAAACTGCAGGAACTTCAACCCGGCACTAGGAAACAGACTGAGAAAGCAGAGAAAAAGTGTCTCCTGCAACCCGTTCCCTTGGTGCTAGATGAACTAACGTCTCTCCACTTGCTCAGTTCTGAGTGATAACTGTGTTTGAAAGCCGTCCTTCACCTAGCTTGTTGGGAACAAAAAGTTTCTTTTCAGTTGCAAACTCCATTCCATACATATATATGGGGAGGTACAAGCTCCAACTCGGTTTTACAGTGAAAACTGCAGGAACTTCAAACCGGCACTAGGAAACAGACTGAGAAAGCAGAGAAAAAGTGTCTCCTGCAACCCGTTCCCCTGGTGCTAGATGAACGAACGTCTCTCCACTTGCTCAGTTCTGAGAGATAAGTGTGTGTGAAAGCCGTACTTCACCTAGCTTGTTGGGAACACAAAGTTTCTTTTCAGTTGCAAACTCCATTCCATACATATATATGGGGAGGTACTAACTCCAAATCGGTTTTAGAGTGAAAACTGCAGGAACTTCAAACCGGCACTAGGAAACAGAATGAGAAAGCAGAGAAAAGTGTCTCCTGCAACCCGTTCCTTTGGTGCTAGATGAACGAACGTCTCTCCACTTGCTCAGTTCTGAGAGATAAGTGTGTGTGAAAGCCGTCCTTCACCTATCTTGTAGGGAACACAAAGTTTCTTTTCAGTTGCAAACTCCATTCCATACATATATATGGGGAGGTACTAGCTCCAACTCGGTTTTACAGTGAACTGCAGCAACTTCAACCCGGCACTAGGAAACAGACTGAGAAAGCAGATAAAAAGTGTCTCCTGCAACCCGTTCCCTTGGTGCTAAATGAACGAACGTCTCTCCAATTGCTCAGTTCTGAGAGATAAGTGTGTGTGAAAGCCGTACTTCACATAGCTTGTTGTGAACACAAAGTTTCTTTTCAGTTGCAAACTCCATTCCATACATATATATGGGGAGGTAGAAGCTCCAACTAGGTTTTACAGTGAAAACTGCAGGAACTTCAAACCGGCACTAGGAAACAGACTGAGAATGCAGAGAAAATGTGTCTCCTGCAACCCGTTCCCTTGGTGCTAGATGAACGAACGTCTCTCCACTTGCTCAGTTCTGAGAGATAATTGTGTATGAAAGCCATCCTTCACCTAGCTTGTTGGGAACAGAAAGTTTCTTTTCAGTTGCAAACTCCATTCCATACATATATATGGGGAGGTACTAGCTCCAACTCTGTTTTACAGTGAACTGCAGCAACTTCAACCCGGCACTAGGAAACAGACTGAGAAAGCAGAGAAAAAGTGTCTCCTGCAACCCGTTCCCTTGGTGCTAGATGAACGAACGTCTCTCCACTTGCTCAGTTCTGAGAGATAAGTGTGTGTGAATGCCGTCCTTCACCTAGCTTGTTGGGAACACAAAGTTTCTTTTCAGTTGCAAACTCCATTCCATACATATATATGGGTAGGTACTAACTCCAACTCGGTTTTACAGTGAAAACTGCAGGAACTTCAAACCGGCACTAGGAAACAGACTGAGAAAGCAGAGAAAAAGTGTCTCCTGCAACCCGTTCCCTTGGTGCTAGATGAACGAACATCTCTCCACTTGCTCAGTTCTGAGAGATAAGTGTGTGTGAAAGCCGTACTTCACCTAGCTTGTTGGGAACACAAAGTTTCTTTTCAGTTGCAAACTCCATTCCATACATATATATGGTGAGGTACTAGCTCCAACTCGGTTTTACAGTGAACTGCAGCAAATTCAAACCGGCACTAGGAAACAGACTGAGAAAGCAGAAAAAAAGTGTCTCCTGCAACCCGTTCCCTTGGTGCTAGATGAACGAACGTCTCTCCACTTGCTCAGTTCTGAGAGATAAATGTGTGTGAAAGCCGTCCTTCACCTAGCTTGTTGGGAACACAAAGTTTCTTTTCAGTTGCAAACTCCATTCCATACATATATATGGGGAGGTACAAACTCCAACTCGGTTTTACAGTTAAAACGGCAGGAACTTCAAACCGGCACTAGGAAACAGACTGAGAAAGCAGAGAAAAAGTGTCTCCAGCAACCCGGTCCCTTGGTGCTAGATGAACGAACGTCTCTCCACTTGCTCAGTTCCGAGAGTTAAGTGGGTGTGAAAGCCGTCCTTCACCTAGCTTGTTGGGAACACAAAGTATCTTTTCAGTTGCAAACTCCATTCCATACATATATATGGGGAGGTAGAATCTCCAACTCGGTTTTGCAGTGAAAACTGCAGGAACTTCAACCCGGCACTAGGAAACACACTGAGAAAGCAGAGAAAAATTGTCTCCTGAAACCCGTTCCCTTGGTGCTAGATGAACGAACGTCTCTCCACTTGCTCAGTTCTGAGTGATAAGTGTGTGTGAAAGCCGTCCTTCACCTAGCTTGTTGGGAACAAAAAGTTTCTTTTCAGTTGCAAACTCCATTCCATACATATATATGGGGAGGTACTATCTCCAACTCGGTTTTACAGTGAAAACTGCAGGAACTTCAAACCGGCACTAGGAAACAGACTTAGAAAGCAGAGAAAAAGTGTCTCCTGCAACCCGTTCCCTTGGTGCTAGATGAACGAACGTCTCTCCACTTGCTCAGTTCTGAGAGATATGTGTTTGTGTAAGCCGTCCTTCACCTAGCTTGTTGGGAACACAAAGATTCTTTTCAGTTGCAAACTCCATTCCATACATATATATGGGGAGGTATTAACTCCAACTCGGTTTTGCAGTGAAAACTGCAGGAACTTCAAACCGGCACTAGGAAACAGACTGAGAAAGCAGAGAAAAAGTGTCTCCTGCAACCCGTTCCCCTGGTGCTAGATGAACGAACGTCTCTCCACTTGCTCAGTTCTGAGAGATAAGTGTGTGTGAAAGCCGTACTTTACCTAGCTTGTTGGGAACACAAAGTTTCTTTTCAGTTGCAAACTCCATTCCATACATATATATGGGGAGGTACTAACTCCAAATCGGTTTTAGAGTGAAAACTGCAGGAACTTCAAACCGGCACTAGGAAACAGAATGAGAAAGCAGAGAAAAGTGTCTCCTGCAACCCGTTCCTTTGGTGCTAGATGAACGAACGTCTCTCCACTTGCTCAGTTCTGAGAGATAAGTGTGTGTGAAAGCCGTCCTTCACCTATCTTGTAGGGAACACAAAGTTTCTTTTCAGTTGCAAACTCCATTCCATACATATATATGGGGAGGTACTAGCGCCAACTCGGTTTTACAGTGAACTGCAGCAACTTCAACCCGGCACTAGGAAACAGACTGAGAAAGCAGATAAAAAGTGTCTCCTGCAACCCGTTCCCTTGGTGCTAAATGAACGAACGTCTCTCCAATTGCTCAGTTCTGAGAGATAAGTGTGTGTGAAAGCCGTACTTCACATAGCTTGTTGTGAACACAAAGTTTCTTTTCAGTTGCAAACTCCATTCCATACATATATATGGGGAGGTAGAAGCTCCAAATAGGTTTTACAGTGAAAACTGCAGGAACTTCAAACCGGCACTAGGAAACAGACTGAGAATGCAGAGAAAATGTGTCTCCTGCAACCCGTTCCCTTGGTGCTAGATGAACGAACGTCTCTCCACTTGCTCAGTTCTGAGAGATATTTGTGTGTGAAAGCCATCCTTCACCTAGCTTGTTGGGAACAGAAAGTTTCTTTTCAGTTGCAAACTCCATTCCATACATATATATGGGAGGTACTAGCTCCAACTCTGTTTTACAGTGAACTGCAGCAACTTCAACCCGGCACTAGGAAACAGACTGAGAAAGCAGAGAAAAAGTGTCTCCTGCAACCCGTTCCCTTGGTGCTAGATGAACGAACGTCTCTCCACTTGCTCAGTTCTGAGAGATAAGTGTGTGTGAATGCCGTCCTTCACCTAGCTTGTTGGGAACAGAAAGTTTCTTTTCAGTTGCAAACTCCATTCCATACATATATATGGGTAGGTACTAACTCCAACTCGGTTTTACAGTGAAAACTGCAGGAACTTCAAACCGGCACTAGGAAACAGACTGAGAAAGCAGAGAAAAAGTGTCTCCTGCAACCCGTTCCCTTGGTGCTAGATGAACGAACATCTCTCCACTTGCTCAGTTCTGAGAGATAAGTGTGTGTGAAAGCCGTACTTCACCTAGCTTGTTGGGAACACAAAGTTTCTTTTCAGTTGCAAACTCCATTCCATACATATATATGGTGAGGTACTAGCTCCAACTCGGTTTTACAGTGAACTGCAGCAAATTCAAACCGGCACTAGGAAACAGACTGAGAAAGCAGAAAAAAAGTGTCTCCTGCAACCCGTTCCCTTGGTGCTAGATGAACGAACGTCTCTCCACTTGCTCAGTTCTGAGAGATAAATGTGTGTGAAAGCCGTCCTTCACCTAGCTTGTTGGGAACACAAAGTTTCTTTTCAGTTGCAAACTCCATTCCATACATATATATGGGGAGGTACAAACTCCAACTCGGTTTTACAGTTAAAACGGCAGGAACTTCAAACCGGCACTAGGAAACAGACTGAGAAAGCAGAGAAAAAGTGTCTCCAGCAACCCGGTCCCTTGGTGCTAGATGAACGAACGTCTCTCCACTTGCTCAGTTCTGAGTGATAATTGTGTGTGAAAGCCGTCCTTCACCTAGCTTGTTGGGAACAAAAAGTTTCTTTTCAGTTGCAAACTCCATTCCATACATATATATGGGGAGGTACTATCTCCAACTCGGTTTTACAGTGAAAACTGCAGGAACTTCAAACCGGCACTAGGAAACAGACTGAGAAAGCAGAGAAAAAGTGTCTCCTGCAACCCGTTCCCTTGGTGCTAGATGAACGAACGTCTCTCCACTTGCTCAGTTCTGAGAGATAAGTGTTTGTGTAAGCCGTCCTTCACCTAGCTTGTTGGGAACACAAAGATTTTTTTTCAGTTGCAAACTCCATTCCATACATATATATGGGGAGGTACTAACTCCAACTCGGTTTTGCAGTGAAAACTGCAGGAACTTCAACCCGGCACTAGGAAACAGTCTGAGAAAGCAGAGAAAAAGTGTCTCCTGCAACCCGTTCCCTTGGTGCTAGATGAACTAACGTCTCTCCACTTGCTCAGTTCTGAGTGATAACTGTGTTTGAAAGCCGTCCTTCACCTAGCTTGTTGGGAACAAAAAGTTTCTTTTCAGTTGCAAACTCCATTCCATACATATATATGGGGAGGTACAAGCTCCAACTCGGTTTTACAGTGAAAACTGCAGGAACTTCAAACCGGCACTAGGAAACAGACTGAGAAAGCAGAGAAAAAGTGTCTCCTGCAACCCGTTCCCCTGGTGCTAGATGAACGAACGTCTCTCCACTTGCTCAGTTCTGAGAGATAAGTGTGTGTGAAAGCCGTACTTTACCTAGCTTGTTGGGAACACAAAGTTTCTTTTCAGTTGCAAACTCCATTCCATACATATATATGGAGAGGTACTAACTCCAAATCGGTTTTAGAGTGAAAACTGCAGGAACTTCAAACCGGCACTAGGAAACAGAATGAGAAAGCAGAGAAAAGTGTCTCCTGCAACCCGTTCCTTTGGTGCTAGATGAACGAACGTCTCTCCACTTGCTCAGTTCTGAGAGATAAGTGTGTGTGAAAGCCGTCCTTCACCTATCTTGTAGGGAACACAAAGTTTCTTTTCAGTTGCAAACTCCATTCCATACATATATATGGGGAGGTACTAGCTCCAACTCGGTTTTACAGTGAACTGCAGCAACTTAAACCCGGCACTAGGAAACAGACTGAGAAAGCAGATAAAAAGTGTCTCCTGCAACCCGTTCCCTTGGTGCTAAATGAACGAACGTCTCTCCAATTGCTCAGTTCTGAGAGATAAGTGTGTGTGAAAGCCGTACTTCACATAGCTTGTTGTGAACACAAAGTTTCTTTTCAGTTGCAAACTCCATTCCATACATATATATGGGGAGGTAGAAGCTCCAACTAGGTTTTACAGTGAAAACTGCAGGAACTTCAAACCGGCACTAGGAAACAGACTGAGAATGCAGAGAAAATGTGTCTCCTGCAACCCGTTCCCTTGGTGCTAGATGAACGAACGTCTCTCCACTTGCTCAGTTCTGAGAGATAATTGTGTGTGAAAGCCATCCTTCACCTAGCTTGTTGGGAACAGAAAGTTTCTTTTCAGTTGCAAACTCCATTCCATACATATATATGGGGAGGTACTAGCTCCAACTCTGTTTTACAGTGAACTGCAGCAACTTCAACCCGGCACTAGGAAACAGACTGAGAAAGCAGAGAAAAAGTGTCTCCTGCAACCCGTTCCCTTGGTGCTAGATGAACGAACGTCTCTCCACTTGCTCAGTTCTGAGAGATAAGTGTGTGTGAATGCCGTGCTTCACCTAGCTTGTTGGGAACACAAAGTTTCTTTTCAGTTGCAAACTCCATTCCATACATATATATGGGGAGGTACTAACTCCAACTCGGTTTTACAGTGAAAACTGCAGGAACTTCAAACCGGCACTAGGAAACAGACTGAGAAAGCAGAGAAAAAGTGTCTCCTGCAACCCGTTCCCTTGGTGCTAGATGAACGAACATCTCTCCACTTGCTCAGTTCTGAGAGATAAGTGTGTGTGAAAGCCGTACTTCACCTAGCTTGTTGGGAACACAAAGTTTCTTTTCAGTTGCAAACTCCATTCCATACATATATATGGTGAGGTACTAGCTCCAACTCGGTTTTACAGTGAACTGCAGCAAATTCAAACCGGCACTAGGAAACAGACTGAGAAAGCAGAAAAAAAGTGTCTCCTGCAACCCGTTCCCTTGGTGCTAGATGAACGAACGTCTCTCCACTTGCTCAGTTCTGAGAGATAAATGTGTGTGAAAGCCGTCCTTCACCTAGCTTGTTGGGAACACAAAGTTTCTTTTCAGTTGCAAACTCCATTCCATACATATATATGGGGAGGTACAAACTCCAACTCGGTTTTACAGTTAAAACGGCAGGAACTTCAAACCGGCACTAGGAAACAGACTGAGAAAGCAGAGAAAAAGTGTCTCCAGCAACCCGGTCCCTTGGTGCTAGATGAACGAACGTCTCTCCACTTGCTCAGTTCCGAGAGTTAAGTCGGTGTGAAAGCCGTCCTTCACCTAGCTTGTTGGGAACACAAAGTATCTTTTCAGTTGCAAACTCCATTCCATACATATATATGGGGAGGTAGAAGCTCCAACTCGGTTTTGCAGTGAAAACTGCAGGAACTTCAACCCGGCACTAGGAAACACACTGAGAAAGCAGAGAAAAATTGTCTCCTGAAACCCGTTCCCTTGGTGCTAGATGAACGAACGTCTCTCCACTTGCTCAGTTCTGAGTGATAAGTGTGTGTGAAAGCCGTCCTTCACCTAGCTTGTTGGGAACAAAAAGTTTCTTTTCAGTTGCAAACTCCATTCCATACATATATATGGGGAGGTACTATCTCCAACTCGGTTTTACAGTGAAAACTGCAGGAACTTCAAACCGGCACTAGGAAACAGACTGAGAAAGCAGAGAAAAAGTGTCTCCTGCAACCCGTTCCCTTGGTGCTAGATGAACGAACGTCTCTCCACTTGCTCAGTTCTGAGAGATAAGTGTTTGTGTAAGCCGTCCTTCACCTAGCTTGTTGGGAACACAAAGATTTTTTTTCAGTTGCAAACTCCATTCCATACATATATATGGGGAGGTACTAACTCCAACTCGGTTTTACAGTGAAAACTGCAGGAACTTCAACCCGGCACTAGGAAACACACTGAGAAAGCAGAGAAAAAGTGTCTCCTGCAACCCGTTCCCTTGGTGCTAGATGAACGAACGTCTCTTCACTTGCTCAGTTCTGAGTGATAAGTGTGTGTGAAAGCCGTACTTCACCTAGCTTGTTGGGAACAAAAAGTTTCTTTTCAGTTGCAAACTCCATTCCATACATATATATGGGGAGGTACTAGCTCCAACTCTGTTTTACAGTGAAAACTGCAGGAACTTCAAACCGGCACTAGGAAACAGACTGAGAAAGCAGAGAAAAAGTGTCTCCTGCAACCCGTTCCCTTGGTGCTAGATGAACGAACGTCTCTCCACTTGCTCAGTTCTGAGAGATAAGTGTGTGTGAAAGCCGTCTTTCACCTAGCTTGTTGGGAACACAAAGTTTCTTTTCAGATGCAAACTCCATTCAATACATATATATGGGGAGGTACAAACTCCAACTCGGTTTTACAGTGAAAACTGCAGGAACTTCAAACCGGCACTAGGAAACAGACTGAGAAAGCAGAGAAAAAGTGTCTCCTGCAACCCTTTCCCTTGGTGCTAGATGAACGAACGTCTCTCCACTTGCTCAGTTCTGAGAGATAATTGTGTGTGAAAGCCATCCTTCACCTAGCTTGTTGGGAACACAAAGTTTCTTTTCAGTTGCAAACTCCATTCCATACATATATATGGGGAGGTACTAGCTCCAACTCTGTTTTACAGTGAACTGCAGCAACTTCAACCCGGCACTAGGAAACAGACTGAGAAAGCAGAGAAAAAGTGTCTCCTGCAACCCGTTCCCTTGGTGCTAGATGAACGAACGTCTCTCCACTTGCTCAGTTCTGAGAGATAAGTGTGTGTGAAAGCCGTCCTTCAACTAGCTTGTTGGGAACACAAAGTTTCTTTTCAGATGCAAACTCCATTCAATACATATATATGGGGAGATACTAACTCCAACTCGGATTTACAGTGAAAACTGCAGGAACTTCAAACCGGCACTAGGAAACAGACTGAGAAAGCAGAGAAAAAGTGTCTCCTGCAACCCGTTCCCTTGGTGCTAGATGAACGAAAGTCTCTCCACTTGCTCAGTTCTGAGAGATAAGTGTGTGTGAAAGCCGTCCTTCACCTAGCTTGTTGGGAACACAAAGTTTCTTTTCAGTTGCAAACTCCAGTCCATACATATATATGGGGAGGTACTAGATCAAACTCGGTTTTACAGTGAAAACTGCAGGAACTTCAAACCGGCACTAGGAAACAGACTGAGAATGCAGAGAAAAAGTGTCTCCTGCAACCCGTTCCCTTGGTGCTAGATGAACGAACGTCTCTCCACTTGCTCAGTTCTGAGAGATAATTGTGTGTGAAAGCCATCCTTCACCTAGCTTGTTGGGAACAGAAAGTTTCTTTTCAGTTGCAAACTCCATTCCATACATATATATGGGGAGGTACTAGCTCCAACTCGGTTTTACAGTGAACTGCAGCAACTTCAACCCGGCACTAGGAAACAGACTGAGAAAGCAGAGAAAAAGTGTCTCCTGCAACCCGTTCCCTTGGTGCTAGATGAACGAACGTCTCTGCACTTGCTCAGTTCTGAGAGATAAGTGTGTGTGAAAGCCGTCCTTCACCTAGCTTGTTGGGAACACAAAGTTTCTTTTCAGTTGCAAACTCCATTCCATACATATATATGGGTAGGTACTAACTCCAACTCGGTTTTACAGTGAAAACTGCAGGAACTTCAAACCGGCACTAGGAAACAGACTGAGAAAGCAGAGAAAAAGTGTCTCCTGCAACCCGTTCCCTTGGTGCTAGATGAACGAACGTCTCTCCACTTGCTCAGTTCTGAGAGATAAGTGTGTGTGAAAGCCGTACTTCACCTAGCTTGTTGGGAACACAAAGTTTCTTTTCAGTTGCAAACTCCATTCCATACATATATATGGTGAGGTACTAGCTCCAACTCGGTTTTACAGTGAACTGCAGCAAATTCAAACCGGCACTAGGAAACAGACTGAGAAAGCAGATAAAAAGTGTCTCCTGCAACCCGTTCCCTTGGTGCTAGATGAACGAACGTCTCTCCACTTGCTCAGTTCTCAGAGATAAGTGTGTGTGAAAGCCGTCCTTCACCTAGCTTGTTGGGAACACAAAGTTTCTTTTCAGTTGCAAACTCCATTCCATACATATATATGGTGAGGTACTAGCTACAACTCGGTTTTACAGTGAACTGCAGCAAATTCAAACCGGCACTAGGAAACAGACTGAGAAAGCAGAGAAAAAGTGTCTCCTGCAACCCGTTCCCTTGGTGCTAGATGAACGAACGTCTCTCCACTTGCTCAGTTCTCAGAGATAAGTGTGTGTGAAAGCCGTCCTTCACCTAGCTTGTTGGGAACACAAAGTTTCTTTTCAGTTGCAAACTCCATTCAATACATATATATGGGGAGGTACTAACTCCAACTCTGTTTTACAGTGAAAACTGCAGGAACTTCAACCCGGCACTAGGAAACACACTGAGAAAGCAGAGAAAAGGTGTCTCCTGCAACCCATTCCCTTGGTGCTAGATGAACGAACGTCTCTCCACTTGCTCAGTTCTGAGTGATAAGTGTGTGTGAAAGCCGTCCTTCACCTAGCTTGTTGGGAACAAAAAGTTTCTTTTCAGTTGCAAACTCCATTCCATACATATATATGGGGAGGTACTAGCTCCAACTCGGTTTTACAGTGAAAACTGCAGGAACTTCAAACCGGCACTAGGAAACAGACTGAGAATGCAGAGAAAAAGTGTCTCCTGCAACCCGTTCCCTTGGTGCTAGATGAACGAACGTCTCTCCACTTGCTCAGTTCTGAGAGATAAGTGTGTGTGAAAGCCGTCCTTCAACTAGCTTGTTGGGAACACAAAGTTTCTTTTCAGATGCAAACTCCATTCAATACATATATATGGGGAGGTACTAACTCCAACTCGGATTTACAGTGAAAACTGCAGGAACTTCAAACCGGCACTAGGAAACAGACTGAGAAAGCAGAGAAAAAGTGTCTCCTGCAACCCGTTCCCTTGGTGCTAGATGAACGAAAGTCTCTCCACTTGCTCAGTTCTGAGAGGTAAGTGTGTGTGAAAGCCGTCCTTCACCTAGCTTGTTGGGAACACAAAGTTTCTTTTCAGTTGCAAACTCCATTCCATACATATATATGGGGAGGTACTAGATCAAACTCGGTTTTACAGTGAAAACTGCAGGAACTTCAAACCGGCACTAGGAAACAGACTGAGAATGCAGAGAAAAAGTGTCTCCTGCAACCCGTTCCCTTGGTGCTAGATGAACGAACGTCTCTCCACTTGCTCAGTTCTGAGAGATAATTGTGTGTGAAAGCCATCCTTCACCTAGCTTGTTGGGAACAGAAAGTTTCTTTTCAGTTGCAAACTCCATTCCATACATATATATGGGGATGTACTAGCTCCAACTCTGTTTTACAGTGAACTGCAGCAACTTCAACCCGGCACTAGGAAACAGACTGAGAAAGCAGAGAAAAAGTGTCTCCTGCAACCCGTTCCCTTGGTGCTAGATGAACGAACGTCTCTGCACTTGCTCAGTTCTGAGAGATAAGTGTGTGTGAAAGCCGTCCTTCACCTAGCTTGTTGGGAACACAAAGTTTCTTTTCAGTTGCAAACTCCATTCCATACATATATATGGGTAGGTACTAACTCCAACTCGGTTTTACAGTGAAAACTGCAGGAACTTCAAACCGGCACTAGGAAACAGACTGAGAAAGCAGAGAAAAAGTGTCTCCTGCAACCCGTTCCCTTGGTGCTAGATGAACGAACGTCTCTCCACTTGCTCAGTTCTGAGAGATAAGTGTGTGTGAAAGCCGTATTTCACCTAGCTTGTTGGGAACACAAAGTTTCTTTTCAGTTGCAAACTCCATTCCATACATATATATGGTGAGGTACTAGCTCCAACTCGGTTTTACAGTGAACTGCAGCAAATTCAAACCGGCACTAGGAAACAGACTGAGAAAGCAGATAAAAAGTGTCTCCTGCAACCCGTTCCCTTGGTGCTAGATGAACGAACGTCTCTCCACTTGCTCAGTTCTCAGAGATAAGTGTGTGTGAAAGCCGTCCTTCACATAGCTTGTTGGGAACACAAAGTTTCTTTTCAGTTGCAAACTCCATTCCATACATATATATGGTGAGGTACTAGCTACAACTCGGTTTTACAGTGAAAACTGCAGGAACTTCAAACCGGCACTAGGAAACAGACTGAGAAAGCAGATAAAAAGTGTCTCCTGCAACCCGTTCCCTTGGTGCTAGATGAACGAACGTCTCTCCACTTGCTCAGTTCTGAGAGATAAGTGTGTGTGAAAGCCGTCCTTCACCTAGCTTGTTGGGAACACAAAGTTTCTTTTCAGTTGCAAACTCCATTCAATACATATAAATGGGGAGGTACTAACTCCAACTCGGTTTTACAGTGAAAACTGCAGGAACTTCAACCCGGCACTAGGAAACACACTGAGAAAGCAGAGAAAAAGTGTCTCCTGCAACCCGTTCCCTTGGTGCTAGATGAACTAACGTCTCTCCACTTGCTCAGTTCTGAGAGATAAGTGTGTGTGAAAGCCGTCCTTCACCTAGCTTGTTGGGAACAAAAAGTTTCTTTTCAGTTGCAAACTCCATTCCATACATATATATGGGGAGGTACTAGCTCCAACTCGGTTTTACAGTGAAAACTGCAGGAACTTCAAACCGGCACTAGGAAACAGACTGAGAAAGCAGAGAAAAAGTGTCTCCTGCAACCAGTTCCCTTGGTGCTAGATGAACGAACGTCTCTCCACTAGCTCAGTTCT
This sequence comes from Camelus bactrianus, assembly GCF_048773025.1. Lineage (NCBI taxonomy): Eukaryota > Metazoa > Chordata > Mammalia > Artiodactyla > Camelidae > Camelus > Camelus bactrianus. The sequence goes on along the minus strand of NC_133539.1, from coordinate 133,693,142 downwards.
GAGAGATAAGTGTGTGTGAAAGCCGTCCTTCACCTAGCTTGTTGGGAACACAAAGTTTCTTTTCAGTTGCAAATTCCATTCAATACATATATATGGGGAGGTACAAACTCCAACTCGCTTTTACAGTGAAAACTGCAGGAACTTCAAACCGGCACTAGGAAAAAGACTGAGAAAGCAGAGAAATAGTGTCTCCTGCAACCCGGTCCCTTGGTGCTAGATGAACGAACGTCTCTCCACTTGCTCAGTTCTGAGAGATAATTGTGTGTGAAAGCCATCCTTCACCTAGCTTGTTGGGAACACAAAGTTTCTTTTCAGTTGCAAACTCCATTCCATACATATATATGGGGAGGTACTAGCTCCAACTCTGTTTTACACTGAACTGCAGCAACTTCAACCCGGCACTAGGAAACAGACTGGGAAAGCAGAGAAAAAGTGTCTCCTGCAACCCGTTCCCTTGGTGCTAGATGAACGAACGTCTCTCCACTTGCTCAGTTCTGAGAGATAAGTGTGTGTGAAAGCCGTCCTTCACCTAGCTTGTTGGGAACACAAAGTTTCTTTTCAGTTGCAAACTCCATTCCATACATATATATGGGTAGGTACTAACTCCAACTCGGTTTTACAGAGAAAACTGCAGGAACTTCAAACCGGCACTAGGAAACAGACTGAGAAAGCAGAGAAAAAGTGTCTCCTGCAACCCGTTCCCTTGGTGCTAGATGAACGAACGTCTCTCCACTTGCTCAGTTCTGAGAGATAAGTGTGTGTGAAAGCCGTACTTCACCTAGCTTGTTGGGAACACAAAGTTTCTTTTCAGTTGCAAACTCCATTCCATACATATATATGGTGAGGTACTAGCTCCAACTCGGTTTTACAGTGAACTGCAGCAAATTCAAACCGGCACTAGGAAACAGACTGAGAAAGCAGATAAAAAGTGTCTCCTGCAACCCGTTCCCTTGGTGCTAGATGAACGAACGTCTCTCCACTTGTTCAGTTCTGAGAGATAAGTGTGTGTGAAAGCCGTCCTTCACCTAGCTTGTTGGGAACACAAAGTTTCTTTTCAGTTGCAAACTCCATTCCATACATATATATGGGGAGGTACAAACTCCAACTCGGTTTTACAGTGAAAACGGCAGGAACTTCAAACCGGCACTAGGAAACAGACTGAGAAAGCAGAGAAAAAGTGTCTCCAGCAACCCGGTCCCTTGGTGCTAGATGAAAGAACGTCTCTCCACTTGCTCAGTTCCGAGATTTAAGTGGGTGTGAAAGCCGTCCTTCATCTAGCTTGTTGGGAACACAAAGTATCTTTTCAGTTGCAAACTCCATTCCATACATATATATGGGGAGGTAGAAGCTCCAACTCGGTTTTGCAGTGAAAACTGCAGGAACTTCAACCCGGCACTAGGAAACACACTGAGAAAGCAGAGAAAAATTGTCTCCTGCAACCTGTTCCCTTGGTGCTAGATGAACGAACGTCTCTCCACTTGCTCAGTTCTGAGTGATAAGTGTGTGTGAAAGCCGTCCTTCACCTAGCTTGTTGGGAACAAAAAGTTTCTTTTCAGTTGCAAACTCCATTCCATACATATATATGGGCAGGTACTAGCTCCAACTCGGTTTTACAGTGAAAACTGCAGGAACTTCAAACCGGCACTAGGAAACAGACTGAGAAAGCAGAGAAAAAGTGTCTCCTGCAACCCGTTCCCTTGGTGCTAGATGAACGAACGTCTCTCCACTTGCTCAGTTCTGAGAGATAAGTGTGTGTGAAAGCCGTCCTTCACCTAGCTTGTTGGGAACACAAAGTTTCTTTTCAGTTGCAAACTCCATTCAATACATATATATGGGGAGGTACTAACTCCAACTCGGTTTTACAGTGAAAACTGCAGGAACTTCAATCCGGCACTAGGAAACACACTGAGAAAGCAGAGAAAAAGTGTCTCCTGCAACCCGTTCCCTTGGTGCTAGATGAACGAACGTCTCTCCACTTGCTCAGTTCTGAGTGAAAAGTGTGTGTGAAAGCCGTCCTTCACCTAGCTTGTTGGGAACAAAAAGTTTCTTTTCAGTTGCAAACTCCATTCCATACATATATATGGGGAGGTACTAGCTCCAACTCGGTTTTACAGTGAAAACTGCAGGAACTTCAAACCGGCACTAGGAAACAGACTGAGAAAGCAGAGAAAAAGTGTCTCCTGCAACCCGTTCCCTTGGTGCTAGATGAACGAACGTCTCTCCACTTGCTCAGTTCTGAGAGATAAGTGTGTGTGAAAGCCGTCCTTCACCTAGCTTGTTGGGAACACAAAGTTTCTTTTCAGTTGCAAACTCCATTCAATACATATATATGGGGAGGTACAAACTCCAACTCGGTTTTACAGTGAAAACTGCAGGAACTTCAAACCGGCACTAGGAAAAAGTCTGAGAAAGCAGAGAAAAAGTGTCTCCTGCAACCCTTTCCCTTGGTGCTAGATGAACGAACGTCTCTCCACTTGCTCAGTTCTGAGAGATAATTGGGTGTGAAAGCCATCCTTCACCTAGCTTGTTGGGAACACAAAGTTTCTTTTCAGTTGCATACTCCATTCCATACATATATATGGGGAGGTACTAGCTCCAACTCGGTTTTACAGTGAAAACTGCAGCAACTTCAACCCGGCACTAGGAAACAGACTGAGAAAGCAGAGAAAAAGTGTCTCCTGCAACCCGTTCCCTTGGTGCTAGATGAACGAACGTCTCTCCACTTGCTCAGTTCTGAGAGATAAGTGTGTGTGAAAGCCGTCCTTCACCTAGCTTGTTGGGAACACAAAGTTTCTTTTCAGTTGCAAACTCCATTCCATACATATATATGGGTAGGTACTAACTCCAACACGGTTTTACAGTGAAAACTGCAGGAACTTCAAACCGGCACTAGGAAACAGACTGAGAAAGCAGAGAAAAAGTGTCTCCTGCAACCCGTTCCCTTGGTGCTAGATGAACGAACGTCTCTCCACTTGCTCAGTTCTGAGAGATAAGTGTGTGTGAAAGCCGTACTTCACCTAGCTTGTTGGGAACACAAAGTTTCTTTTCAGTTGCAAACTCCATTCCATACATATATATGGTGAGGTACTAGCTCCAACTCGGTTTTACAGTGAACTGCAGCAACTTCAAACCGGCACTAGGAAACAGACTGAGAAAGCAGATAAAAAGTGTCTCCTGCAACCCGTTCCCTTGGTGCTAGATGAACGAACGTCTCTCCACTTGCTCAGTTCTGAGAGATAAGTGTGTGTGAAAGCCGTCCTTCATCTAGCTTGTTGGGAACACAAAGTATCTTTTCAGTTGCAAACTCCATTCCATACATATATATGGGGAGGTAGAAGCTCCAACTCGGTTTTGCAGTGAAAACTGCAGGAACTTCAACACGGCACTAGGAAACACACTGAGAAAGCAGAGAAAAATTATCTCCTGCAACCCGTTCCCTTGGTGCTAGATGAACGAACTTCTCTCCACTTGCTCAGTTCTGAGTGATAAGTGTGTGTGAAAGCCGTCCTTCACCTAGCTTGTTGGGAACAATAAGTTTCTTTTAAGTTGCAAACTCCAATTCATACATATATATTGGGAGGTACTAGCTCCAACTCGGTTTTACAGTGAAAACTGCAGGAACTTCAAACCGGCACTAGGAAACAAACTGAGAAAGCAGAGAAAAAGTGTCTCCTGCAACCCGTTCCCTTGGTGCTAGATGAACGAACGTCTCTCCTCTTGCTCAGTTCTGAGAGATAATTGTGTGTGAAAGCCATCCTTCACCTAGCTTGTTGGGAACACAAAGTTTCTTTTCAGTTGCAAACTCCATTCCATACATATATATGGGGAGGTACTAGCTCCAACTCGGTTTTACAGTGAAAACTGCAGGAACTTCAAACCGGCACTAGGAAACAGACTGAGAAAGCAGAGAAAAAGTGTCTCCTGCAACCCGTTCCCTTGGTGCTAGATGAACGAACGTCTCTCCACTTGCTCAGTTCTGAGAGATAAGTGTGTGTGAAAGCCGTCCTTCACCTAGCTTTTTGGGAACACAAAGTTTCTTTTCAGTTGCAAACTCCATTCAATACATATATATGGGGAGGTACAAACTCCAACTCGTTTTTACAGTGAAAACTGCAGGAACTTCAAACCGGCACTAGGAAACAGTCTGAGAAAGCAGAGAAAAAGTGTCTCCTGCAACCCTTTCCCTTGGTGCTAGATGAACGAAAGTCTCTCCACTTGCTCAGTTCTGAGAGATAAGTGTGTGTGAAAGCCGTACTTCACCTAGCTTGTTGGGAACACAAAGTTTCTTTTCAGTTGCAAACTCCATTCCATACATATATATGGTGAGGTACTAGCTCCAACTCGGTTTTACAGTGAACTGCAGCAACTTCAAACCGGCACTAGGAAACAGACTGAGAAAGCAGATAAAAAGTGTCTCCTGCAACCCGTTCCCTTGGTGCTAGATGAACGAACGTCTCTCCACTTGCTCAGTTCTGAGAGATAAGTGTGTGTGAAAGCCGTCCTTCATCTAGCTTGTTGGGAACACAAAGTATCTTTTCAGTTGCAAACTCCATTCCATACATATATATGGGGAGGTAGAAGCTCCAACTCGGTTTTGCAGTGAAAACTGCAGGAACTTCAACACGGCACTAGGAAACACACTGAGAAAGCAGAGAAAAATTATCTCCTGCAACCCGTTCCCTTGGTGCTAGATGAACGAACTTCTCTCCACTTGCTCAGTTCTGAGTGATAAGTGTGTGTGAAAGCCGTCCTTCACCTAGCTTGTTGGGAACAATAAGTTTCTTTTAAGTTGCAAACTCCAATTCATACATATATATTGGGAGGTACTAGCTCCAACTCGGTTTTACAGTGAAAACTGCAGGAACTTCAAACCGGCACTAGGAAACAAACTGAGAAAGCAGAGAAAAAGTGTCTCCTGCAACCCGTTCCCTTGGTGCTAGATGAACGAACGTCTCTCCTCTTGCTAAGTTCTGAGAGATAATTGTGTGTGAAAGCCATCCTTCACCTAGCTTGTTGGGAACACAAAGTTTCTTTTCAGTTGCAAACTCCATTCCATACATATATATGGGGAGGTACTAGCTCCAACTCGGTTTTACAGTGAAAACTGCAGGAACTTCAAACCGGCACTAGGAAACAGACTGAGAAAGCAGAGAAAAAGTGTCTCCTGCAACCCGTTCCCTTGGTGCTAGATGAACGAACGTCTCTCCACTTGCTCAGTTCTGAGAGATAAGTGTGTGTGAAAGCCGTCCTTCACCTAGCTTGTTGGGAACACAAAGTTTCTTTTCAGTTGCAAACTCCATTCCATACATATATATGGGTAGGTACTAACTCCAACACGGTTTTACAGTGAAAACTGCAGGAACTTCAAACCGGCACTAGGAAACAGACTGAGAAAGCAGAGAAAAAGTGTCTCCTGCAACCCGTTCCCTTGGTGCTAGATGAACGAACGTCTCTCCACTTGCTCAGTTCTGAGAGATAAGTGTGTGTGAAAGCCGTACTTCACCTAGCTTGTTGGGAACACAAAGTTTCTTTTCAGTTGCAAACTCCATTCCATACATATATATGGTGAGGTACTAGCTCCAACTCGGTTTTACAGTGAACTGCAGCAACTTCAAACCGGCACTAGGAAACAGACTGAGAAAGCAGATAAAAAGTGTCTCCTGCAACCCGTTCCTTTGGTGCTAGATGAACGAACGTCTCTCCACTTGCTCAGTTCTGAGAGATACGTGTGTGTGAAAGCCGTTCTTCATCTAGCTTGTTGGGAACACAAAGTATCTTTTCAGTTGCAAACTCCATTCCATACATATATATGGGGAGGTAGAAGCTCCAACTCGGTTTTGCAGTGAAAACTGCAGGAACTTCAACACGGCACTAGGAAACACACTGAGAAAGCAGAGAAAAATTATCTCCTGCAACCCGTTCCCTTGGTGCTAGATGAACGAACTTCTCTCCACTTGCTCAGTTCTGAGTGATAAGTGTGTGTGAAAGCCGTCCTTCACCTAGCTTGTTGGGAACAATAAGTTTCTTTTAAGTTGCAAACTCCAATTCATACATATATATTGGGAGGTACTAGCTCCAACTCGGTTTTACAGTGAAAACTGCAGGAACTTCAAACCGGCACTAGGAAACAGACTGAGAAAGCAGAGAAAAAGTGTCTCCTGCAAAACGTTCCTTTGGTGCTAGATGAACGAACTTCTCTCCACTTGCTCAGTTCTGAGAGATAAGTGTGTGTGAAAGCCGTCCTTCACCTAGCTTGTTGGGAACACAAAGTTTCTTTTCAGTTGCAAACACCATTCAATACATATATATGGGGAGGTACTAACTCCAACTCGGTTTTACAGTGAAAACTGCAGGAAATTCAAACCGGCACTAGGAAACAAACTGAGAAAGCAGAGAAAAAGTGTCTCCTGCAACCCGTTCCCTTGGTGCTAGATGAACGAACGTCTCTCCTCTTGCTCAGTTCTGAGAGATAATTGTGTGTGAAAGCCATCCTTCACCTAGCTTGTTGGGAACACAAAGTTTCTTTTCAGTTGCAAACTCCATTCCATACATATATATGGGGAGGTACTAGCTCCAACTCTGTTTTACAGTGAACTGCAGCAACTTCAACAAGGAACTAGGAAACAGACTGAGAAAGCAGAGAAAAAGTGTCTCCTGCAACCCGTTCCCTTGGTGCTAGATGAACGAACGTCTCTCCACTTGCTCAGTTCTGAGAGATAAGTGTGTGTGAAAGCTGTCCTTCACCTAGCTTGTTGGGAACACAAAGTTTCTTTTCAGTTGCAAACTCCATTCCATACATATATATGGGTAGGTACTAACTCCAACTCGGTTTTACAGTGAAAACTGCAGGAACTTCAAACCGGCACTAGGAAACAGACTGAGAAAGCAGAGAAAAAGTGTCCCCTGCAACCCGTTCCCTTGGTGCTAGATGAACGAACGTCTCTCCACTTGCTCAGTTCTGAGAGATAAGTGTGTGTGAAAGCCGTACTTCACCTAGCTTGTTGGGAACACAAAGTTTCTTTTCAGTTGCAAACTCCATTCCATACATATATATGGTGAGGTACTAGCTCCAACTCGGTTTTACAATGCACTGCAGCAACTTCAAACCGACACTAGGAAACAGACTGAGAAAGCAGATAAAAATTGTCTCCTGCAACCCGTTCCCTTGGTGCTACATGAACGAACGTCTCTCCACTTGCTCAGTTCTGAGAGATAAGTGTGTGTGAAAGCCGTCCTTCACCTAGCTTGTTGGGAACAGAAAGTTTCTTTTCAGTTGCAAACTCCATTCCATACATATATATGGGGAGGTACTAGCTCCAACTCGGTTTTACAGTGAATACTGCAGGAACTTCAAACCGGCACTAGAAAAAAGACTGAGAAAGCTGAGATAAAGTGTCTCCTGCAACCCGTTCCCTTGGTGCTACATGAACGAACGTCTCTCCACTTGCTCAGTTCTGAGAGATAAGTGTGTGTGAAAGCCGTCCTTCACCTAGATTGTTGGGAACACAAAGTTTCTTTTCAGTTGCAAACTCCATTCCATACATATATATGGGGAAGTAGATGCTCCAACTCGGTTTTACAGTGAAAACTGCAGGAACTTCAAACCGGCACTAGGAAACAGACTGAGAAAGCAGAGAATAAGTGTCTCCTGCAAACCGTTCCCTTGGTGCTACATGAACGAACATCTCTCCACTTGCTCAGTTCTGAGAGATACGTGTGTGTGAAAGCCGTCCTTCACCTAGCTTGTTGGGAACACAAAGTTTCTTTTCAGTTGCAAACTCCATTCCATACATATATATGGGGAGGTACTAGCTCCAACTCGGTTTTACAGTGAAAAAACAGGAACTTCAAACCGGCACTAGGAAACAGACTGAGAAAGCAGGGAAAAAGTGTCTCCTGCAACCCGGTCCCTTGGTGCTAGATGAACGAACGTCTCTCCACTTGCTAAGTTCCGAGAGATAAGTGTGTGTGAAAGCCGTCCTTCACCTAGCTTGTTGGGAACACAAAGTTTCTTTTCAGTTGCAAACTCCATTCCATACTTATATATGGGGAGGTAGAAGCTCCAACTCGGTTTTACAGTGAAAACTGCAGGAACATCAAACCGGCACTAGGAAACAGACTGAGAAAGCAGAGAAAAAGTGTCTCCTGCAACCCGTTCCCTTGGTGCTAGATGAACGAAAGTCTCTCCATTGCTCAGTTCCGAGAGATAAGTGTGTGTGAAAGCCGTCCTTCATCTTGCTTGTTGGGAACACAAAGTTTCTTTTCAGTTGCAAACTCCATTCCATACATATATATGGGGAGGTACTAGCTCCAACTCGGTTTTACACTGAAAACTGAAGGAACTTCAAACCGGCACTAGGAAACAGACTGAGAAAGCAGAGAAAAAGTGTCTCCTGCAACCCGTTCCCTTGGTGCTAGATGAACGAACGTCTCTCCACTTGCTCAGTTCTGAGAGATAAGTGTGTGTGAAAGCCGTACTTCACCTAGCTTGTTGGGAACACAAAGATTCTTTTCAGTTGCAAACTCCATTCCATACTTATATATGGGGAGGTAGAAGCTCCAACTCGGTTTTACAGTGAAAACTGCAGGAACATCAAACCGGCACTAGGAAACAGACTGAGAAAGCAGAGAAAATGTGTCTCCTGCAACCAGTTCCCTTGGTGCTAGATGAACGAACGTCTCTCCACTTGCTCAGTTCTGAGAGATAAGTGTGTGTGAAAGCCGTCCTTCACCTAGCTTGTTGGGAACACAAAGTTTCTTTTCAGTTGCAAACTCCATTCCATACATATATATGGGGAGGTAGAAGCTCCAACTCGGTTTTACAGTGAAAACTGCAGGATCTTCAAACCGGCACTGGAAACAGACTGAGAAAGCAGAGAAAAAGTGTCTCCTGCAACCCGGTCCCTTGGTGCTAGATGAACGAACGTCTCTCCACTTGCTCAGTTCTGAGAGATAAGTGTGTGTGAAAGCCGTCCTTCACCTAGCTTGTTGGGAACACAAAGTTTCTTTTCAGTTGCAAACTCCATTCCATACATATATATGGGGAGGTAGAAGCTCCAACTCGGTTTTACAGTGAAAACTGCAGGAACTTCAAACCGGCACTAGGAAACAGACTGAGAAAGCAGAGAAAAAGTGTCTCCTGCATCCTGTTCCCTTGGTGCTAGATGAACGAACGTCTCTCCACTTGTTCAGTTCTGAGAGATAAGTGTGTGTGAAAGCCGTACTTCACCTAGCTTGTTGGGAACACAAAGTTTCTTTTCAGTTGCAAACTCCATTCCATACATATATATGGTGAGGTACTAGCTCCAACACGGTTTTACAGTGAAAACTGCAGGAACTTCAAACCGGCACTAGGAAACAGACTGAGAAAGCAGAGAAAAAGTGTCTTCTGCAACCCGTTCCCTTGGTGCTAGATGAACGAACGTCTCTCCACTTGCTCAGTTCTGAGAGATAAGTGTGTGTGAAAGCCGTCCTTCACCTAGCTTGTTGGGAACACAAAGTTTCTTTTCAGTTGCAAACTCCATTCCATACATATATATGGGGAGGTACTAGCTCCAACACTCTTTTACTCTGAAAACTGCAGGAACTTCAAACCGGCACTAGGAAACAGACTGAGAAAGCAGAGAAATAGTGTCTCCTGCAACCCGGTCCCTTGGTGCTAGATGAACGAACGTCTCTCCACTTGCTCAGTTCCGAGAGTTAAGTGTGTGTGAAAGCCGTCCTTCATCTATCTTGTTGGGAACACAAAGTTTCTTTTCAGTTGCAAACTCCATTCCATACATATATATGGGGAAGTAGAATCTCCAACTCGCTTTTACAGTGAAAACTGCAGGAACTTAAAACCGGCACTAGGAAACAGACTGAGAAAGCAGAGAAAAAGTGTCTCCTGCAAACCGTTCCCTTGGTGCTAGATGAACGAACGTCTCTCCATTGCTCAGTTCCGAGAGATATGTGTGTGTGAAAGCCGTCCTTCATCTTGCTTGTTGGGAACACAAAGTTTCTTTTCAGTTGCAAACTCCATTCCATACATATATATGGTGAGGTACTAGCTCCAACTCGGTTTTACAGTGAACTGCAGCAAATTCAAACCGGCACTAGGAAACAGACTGAGAAAGCAGGTAAAAAGTGTCTCCTGCAACCCGTTCCCTTGGTGCTAGATGAACGAACGTCTCTCCACTTGCTCAGTTCTGAGAGATAAGTGTGTGTGAAAGCCGTCCTTCACCTAGCTTGTTGGGAACACAAAGTTTCTTTTCAGTTGCAAACTCCATTCCATACATATATATGGGGAGGTACAAACTCCAACTCGGTTTTACAGTTAAAACGGCAGGAACTTCAAACCGGCACTAGGAAACAGACTGAGAAAGCAGAGAAAAAGTGTCTCCAGCAACCCAGTCCCTTGGTGCTAGATGAACGAACGTCTCTCCACTTGCTCAGTTCCGAGAGTTAAGTGGGTGTGAAAGCCGTCCTTCACCTAGCTTGTTGGGAACACAAAGTATCTTTTCAGTTGCAAACTCCATTCCATACATATATATGGGGAGGTAGAAGCTCCAACTCGGTTTTGCAGTGAAAACTGCAGGAACTTCAACCCGGCACTAGGAAACACACTGAGAAAGCAGAGAAAAATTGTCTCCTGCAACCCGTTCCCTTGGTGCTAGATGAACGAACGTCTCTCCACTTGCTCAGTTCTTAGTGATAAGTGTGTGTGAAAGCCGTTCTTCACCTAGCTTGTTGGGAACAAAAAGTTTCTTTTCAGTTTCAAACTCCATTCCATACATATATATGGGGAGGTACTAGCTCCAACTCGGTTTTACAGTGAAAACTGCAGGAACTTCAAACCGGCAGTAGGAAACAGACTGAGAAAGCAGAGAAAAAGTGTCTCCTGCAACCCGTTCCCTTGGTGCTAGATGAACGAACGTCTCTCCACTTGCTCAGTTCTGAGAGATAAGTGTGTGTGAAAGCCGTCCTTCACCTAGCTTGTTGGGAACACAAAGTTTATTTTCAGTTGCAAACTCCATTCAATACATATATATGGGGAGGTACTAACTCCAACTCGGTTTTACAGTGAAAACTGCAGGAACTTCAACCCGGCACTAGGAAACACACTGAGAAAGCAGAGAAAAAGTGTCTCCTGCAACCCGTTCCCTTGGTGCTAGATGAACGAACGTCTCTCCACTTGCTCAGTTCTGAGTGATAAGTGTGTGTGAAAGCCGTACTTCACCTAGCTTGTTGGGAACACAAAGTTTCTTTTCAGTTGCAAACTCCATTCCATACATATATATGGGGAGGTACTAGCTCCAACTCGGTTTTACAGTGAAAACTGCAGGAACTTCAAACCGGCACTAGGAAACAGACTGAGAAAGCAGAGAAAAAGTGTCTCCTGCAACCCGTTCCCTTGGTGCTAGATGAACGAACGTCTCTCCACTTGCTCAGTTCTGAGAGATAAGTGTGTGTGAAAGCCGTCCTTCACCTAGCTTGTTGGGAACACAAAGTTTCTTTTCAGTTGCAAACTCCATTCAATACATATATATGGGGAGGTACAATCTCCAACTCGGTTTTACAGTGAAAACTGCAGGAACTTCAAACCGGCACTAGGAAACAGACTGAGAAAGCAGAGAAAAAGTGTCTCCTGCAACCCGTTCCCTTGGTGCTAGATGAACGAACGTCTCTCCACTTGCTCAGTTCTGAGAGATAAGTGTGTGTGAAAGCCGTCCTTCACCTAGCTTGTTGGGAACACAAAGTTTATTTTCAGTTGCAAACTCCATTCAATACATATATATGGGGAGGTACTAACTCCAACTCGGTTTTACAGTGAAAACTGCAGGAACTTCAACCCGGCACTAGGAAACACACTGAGAAAGCAGAGAAAAAGTGTCTCCTGCAACCCGTTCCCTTGGTGCTAGATGAACGAAAGTCTCTCCATTGCTCAGTTCCGAGAGATAAGTGTGTGTGAAAGCCGTCCTTCATCTTGCTTGTTGGGAACACAAAGTTTCTTTTCAGTTGCAAACTCCATTCCATACATATATATGGGGAGGTACTAGCTCCAACTCGATTTTACACTGAAAACTGCAGGAACTTCAAACCGGCACTAGGAAACAGACTGAGAAAGCAGAGAAAAAGTGTCTCCTGCAACCCGTTCCCTTGGTGCTAGATGAACGAACGTCTCTCCACTTGCTCAGTTCTGAGAGATAAGTGTGTGTGAAAGCCGTACATCACATAGCTTGTTGGGAACACAAAGATTCTTTTCAGTTGCAAACTCCATTCCATACTTATATATGGGGAGGTAGAAGCTCCAACTCGGTTTTACAGTGAAAACTGCAGGAACATCAAACCGGCACTAGGAAACAGACTGAGAAAGCAGAGAAAATGTGTCTCCTGCAACCAGTTCCCTTGGTGCTAGATGAACGAACGTCTCTCCACTTGCTCAGTTCTGAGAGATAAGTGTGTGTGAAAGCCGTCCTTCACCTAGCTTGTTGGGAACACAAAGTTTCTTTTCAGTTGCAAACTCCATTCCATACATATATATGGGGAGGTAGAAGCTCCAACTCGGTTTTACAGTGAAAACTGCAGGACCTTCAAACCCGCACTGGAAACAGACTGAGAAAGCAGAGATAAAGTGTCTCCTGCAACCCGGTCCCTTGGTGCTAGATGAACGAACGTCTCTCCACTTGCTCAGTTCTGAGAGATAAGTGTGTGTGAAAGCCGTCCTTCACCTAGCTTGTTGGGAACACAAAGTTTCTTTTCAGTTGCAAACTCCATTCCATACATATATATGGGGAGGTAGAAGCTCCAACTCGGTTTTACAGTGAAAACTGCAGGAACTTCAAACCGGCACTTGGAAACAGACTGAGAAAGCAGAGAAAAAGTGTCTCCTGCAACCCGTTCCCTTGGTGCTAGATGAACGAACGTCTCTCCACTTGCTCAGTTCTGAGAGATAAGTGTGTGTGAAAGCCGTCCTTCACCTAGCTTGTTGGGAACACAAAGTTTCTTTTCAGTTGCAAACTCCATTCCATACATATATATGGGGAGGTACTAGCTCCAACTCGGTTTTACAGTGAAAAAAGCAGGAACTTCAAACCGGCACTAGGAATCAGACTGAGAAAGCAGGGAAAAAGTGTCTCCTGCAACCCGGTCCCTTGGTGCTAGATGAACGAACGTCTCTCCACTTGCTCAGTTCCGAGAGTTAAGTGTGTGTGAAAGCCGTCCTTCATCTAGCTTGTTGGGAACACAAAGTTTCTTTTCAGTTGCAAACTCCATTCCATACATATATATGGGGAAGTAGAATCTCCAACACGCTTTTACAGTGAAAACTGCAGGAACTTAAAACCGGCACTAGGAAACAGACTGAGAAAGCAGAGAAAAAGTGTCTCCTGCAAACCGTTCCCTTGGTGCTAGATGAACGAACGTCTCTCCATTGCTCAGTTCCGAGAGATATGTGTGTGTGAAAGCCGTCCTTCATCTTGCTTGTAGGGAACACAAAGTTTCTTTTCAGTTGCAAACTCCATTCCATACATATATATGGTGAGGTACTAGCTCCAACTCGGTTTTACAGTGAACTGCAGCAAATTCAAATCGGCACTAGGAAACAGACTGAGAAAGCAGGTAAAAAATTGTCTACTGCAACCCGTTCCCTTGGTGCTAGATGAACGAACGTCTCTCCACTTGCTCAGTTCTGAGAGATAAGTGTGTGTGAAAGCCGTCCTTCACCTAGCTTGTTGGGAACACAAAGTTTCTTTTCAGTTGCAAACTCCATTCCATACATATATATGGGGAGGTACAAACTCCAACTCAGTTTTACAGTTAAAACGGCAGGAACTTCAAACCGGCACTAGGAAACAGACTGAGAAAGCAGAGAAAAAGTGTCTCCAGCAACCCGGTCCCTTGGTGCTAGATGAACGAACGTCTCTCCACTTGCTCAGTTCTGAGAGATAAGTGTGTGTGAAAGCCGTCCTTCACCTAGCTTGTTGGGAACACAAAGTTTCTTTTCAGTTGCAAACTCCATTCCATACATATATATGGGGAGGTAGAAGCTCCAACTCGGTTTTACAGTGAAAACTGCAGGATCTTCAAACCGGCACTGGAAACAGACTGAGAAAGCAGAGAAAAAGTGTCTCCTGCAACCCGGTCCCTTGGTGCTAGATGAACGAACGTCTCTCCACTTGCTCAGTTCTGAGAGATAAGTGTGTGTGAAAGCCGTCCTTCACCTAGCTTGTTGGGAACACAAAGTTTCTTTTCAGTTGCAAACTCCATTCCATACATATATATGGGGAGGTAGAAGCTCCAACTCGGTTTTACAGTGAAAACTGCAGGAACTTCAAACCGGCACTAGGAAACAGACTGAGAAAGCAGAGAAAAAGTGTCTCCTGCATCCTGTTCCCTTGGTGCTAGATGAACGAACGTCTCTCCACTTGCTCAGTTCTGAGAGATAAGTGTGTGTGAAAGCCGTACTTCACCTAGCTTGTTGGGAACACAAAGATTCTTTTCAGTTGCAAACTCCATTCCATACATATATATGGTGAGGTACTAGCTCCAACTCGGTTTTACAGTGAAAACTGCAGGAACTTCAAACCGGCACTAGGAAACAGACTGAGAAAGCAGAGAAAAAGTGTCTCCTGCAACCCGTTCCCTTGGTGCTAGATGAACGAACGTCTCTCCACTTGCTCAGTTCTGAGAGATAAGTGTGTGTGAAAGCCGTCCTTCACCTAGCTTGTTGGGAACACAAAGTTTCTTTTCAGTTGCAAACTCCATTCCATACATATATATGGGGAGGTACTAGCTCCAACTCGGTTTTACAGTGAAAAAAGCAGGAACTTCAAACCGGCACTAGGAAACAGACTGAGAAAGCAGGGAAAAAGTGTCTCCTGCAACCCGGTCCCTTGGTGCTAGATGAACGAACGTCTCTCCACTTGCTCAGTTCCGAGAGTTAAGTGTGTGTGAAAGCCGTCCTTCATCTAGCTTGTTGGGAACACAAAGTTTCTTTTCAGTTGCAAACTCCATTCCATACATATATATGGGGAAGTAGAATCTCCAACTCGCTTTTACAGTGAAAACTGCAGGAACTTAAAACCGGCACTAGGAAACAGACTGAGAAAGCAGAGAAAAAGTGTCTCCTGCAAACCGTTCCCTTGGTGCTAGATGAACGAACGTCTCTCCATTGCTCAGTTCCGAGAGATATGTGTGTGTGAAAGCCGTCCTTCATCTTGCTTGTTGGGAACACAAAGTTTCTTTTCAGTTGCAAACTCCATTCCATACATATATATGGTGAGGTACAAGCTCCAACTCGGTTTTACAGTGAACTGCAGCAAATTCAAACCGGCACTAGGAAACAGACTGAGAAAGCAGGTAAAAAGTGTCTCCTGCAACCCGTTCCCTTGGTGCTAGATGAACGAACGTCTCTCCACTTGCTCAGTTCTGAGAGATAAGTGTGTGTGAAAGCCGTCCTTCACCTAGCTTGTTGGGAACACAAAGTTTCTTTTCAGTTGCAAACTCCATTCCATACATATATATGGGGAGGTACAAACTCCAACTCAGTTTTACAGTTAAAACGGCAGGAACTTCAAACCGGCACTAGGAAACAGACTGAGAAAGCAGAGAAAAAGTGTCTCCAGCAACCCGGTCCCTTGGTGCTAGATGAACGAACGTCTCTCCACTTGCTCAGTTCCGAGAGTTAAGTGGGTGTGAAAGCCGTCCTTCACCTAGCTTGTTGGGAACACAAAGTATCTTTTCAGTTGCAAACTCCATTCCATACATATATATAGGGAGGTAGAAGCTCCAACTCGGTTTTGCAGTGAAAACTGCAGGAACTTCAACCCGGCACTAGGAAACACACTGAGAAAGCAGAGAAAAATTGTCTCCTGCAACCCGTTCCCTTGGTGCTAGATGAACGAACGTCTCTCCACTTGCTCAGTTCTGAGTGATAAGTGTGTGTGAAAGCCGTCCTTCACCTAGCTTGTTGGGAACAAAAAGTTTCTTTTCAGTTGCAAACTCCATTCCATACATATATATGGGGAGGTACTAGCTCCAACTCGGTTTTACAGTGAAAACTGCAGGAACTTCAAACCGGCAGTAGGAAACAGACTGAGAAAGCAGAGAAAAAGTGTCTCCTGCAACCCGTTCCCTTGGTGCTAGATGAACGAACGTCTCTCCACTTGCTCAGTTCTGAGAGATAAGTGTGTGTGAAAGCCGTCCTTCACCTAGCTTGTTGGGAACACAAAGTTTATTTTCAGTTGCAAACTCCATTCAATACATATATATGGGGAGGTACTAACTCCAACTCGGTTTTACAGTGAAAACTGCAGGAACTTCAACCCGGCACTAGGAAACACACTGAGAAAGCAGAGAAAAAGTGTCTCCTGCCACCCGTTCCCTTGGTGCTAGATGAACGAACGTCTCTCCACTTGCTCAGTTCTGAGTCATAAGTGTGTGTGAAAGCCGTACTTCACCTAGCTTGTTGGGAACAAAAAGTTTCTTTTCAGTTGCAAACTCCATTCCATACATATATATGGGGAGGTACTAGCTCCAACTCGGTTTTACAGTGAAAACTGCAGGAACTTCAAACCGGCACTAGGAAACAGACTGAGAAAGCAGAGAAAAAGTGTCTCCTGCAACCCGTTCCCTTGGTGCTAGATGAACGAACGTCTCTCCACTTGCTCAGTTCTGAGAGTTAAGTGTGTGTGAAAGCCGTCCTTCACCTAGCTTGTTGGGAACACAAAGTTTCTTTTCAGTTGCAAACTCCATTGAATACATATATATGGGGAGGTACAATCTCCAACTCGGTTTTACAGAGAAAACTGCAGGAACTTCAAACCGGCACTAGGAAACAGACTGAGAAAGCAGAGAAAAAGTGTCTCCGGCAACCCGTTCCCTTGGTGCTAGATGAACGAACGTCTCTCCACTTGCTCAGTTCTGAGAGATAAGTGTGTGTGAAAGCCGTCCTTCACCTAGCTTGTTGGGAACACAAAGTTTATTTTCAGTTGCAAACTCCATTCAATACATATATATGGGGAGGTACTAACTCCAACTCGGTTTTACAGTGAAAACTGCAGGAACTTCAACCCGGCACTAGGAAACACACTGAGAAAGCAGAGAAAAAGTGTCTCCTGCAACCCGTTCCCTTGGTGCTAGATGAACGAACGTCTCTCCACTTGCTCAGTTCTGAGTGATAAGTGTGTGTGAAAGCCGTACTTCACCTAGCTTGTTGGGAACAAAAAGTTTCTTTTCAGTTGCAAACTCCATTCCATACATATATATGGGGAGGTACTAGCTCCAACTCGGTTTTACAGTGAAAACTGCAGGAACTTCAAACCGGCACTAGGAAACAGACTGAGAAAGCAGAGAAAAAGTGTCTCCTGCAACCCGTTCCCTTGGTGCTAGATGAACGAACGTCTCTCCACTTGCTCAGTTCTGAGAGATAAGTGTGTGTGAAAGCCGTCCTTCACCTAGCTTGTTGGGAACACAAAGTTTCTTTTCAGTTGCAAACTCCATTCAATACATATATATGGGGAGGTACAAACTCCAACTCGGTTTTACAGTGAAAACTGCAGGAACTTCAAACCGGCACTAGGAAACAGACTGAGAAAGCAGAGAAAAAGTGTCTCCTGCAACCCGTTCCCTTGGTGCTAGATGAACGAACGTCTCTCCACTTGCTCAGTTCTGAGAGATAAGTGTGTGTGAAAGCCGTACTTCACCTAGCTTGTTGGGAACACAAAGTTTCTTTTCAGTTGCAAACTCCATTCCATACATATATATGGTGAGGTACTAGCTCCAACTCGGTTTTACAATGCACTGCAGCAACTTCAAACCGACACTAGGAAACAGACTGAGAAAGCAGATAAAAATTGTCTCCTGCAACCCGTTCCCTTGGTGCTACATGAACGAACGTCTCTCCACTTGCTCAGTTCTGAGAGATAAGTGTGTGTGAAAGCCGTCCTTCACCTAGCTTGTTGGGAACAGAAAGTTTCTTTTCAGTTGCAAACTCCATTCCATACATATATATGGGGAGGTACTAGCTCCAACTCGGTTTTACAGTGAATACTGCAGGAACTTCAAACCGGCACTAGAAAAAAGACTGAGAAAGCTGAGATAAAGTGTCTCCTGCAACCCGTTCCCTTGGTGCTACATGAACGAACGTCTCTCCACTTGCTCAGTTCTGAGAGATAAGTGTGTGTGAAAGCCGTCCTTCACCTAGATTGTTGGGAACACAAAGTTTCTTTTCAGTTGCAAACTCCATTCCATACATATATATGGGGAAGTAGATGCTCCAACTCGGTTTTACAGTGAAAACTGCAGGAACTTCAAACCGGCACTAGGAAACAGACTGAGAAAGCAGAGAATAAGTGTCTCCTGCAAACCGTTCCCTTGGTGCTACATGAACGAACATCTCTCCACTTGCTCAGTTCTGAGAGATACGTGTGTGTGAAAGCCGTCCTTCACCTAGCTTGTTGGGAACACAAAGTTTCTTTTCAGTTGCAAACTCCATTCCATACATATATATGGGGAGGTACTAGCTCCAACTCGGTTTTACAGTGAAAAAACAGGAACTTCAAACCGGCACTAGGAAACAGACTGAGAAAGCAGGGAAAAAGTGTCTCCTGCAACCCGGTCCCTTGGTGCTAGATGAACGAACGTCTCTCCACTTGCTAAGTTCCGAGAGATAAGTGTGTGTGAAAGCCGTCCTTCACCTAGCTTGTTGGGAACACAAAGTTTCTTTTCAGTTGCAAACTCCATTCCATACTTATATATGGGGAGGTAGAAGCTCCAACTCGGTTTTACAGTGAAAACTGCAGGAACATCAAACCGGCACTAGGAAACAGACTGAGAAAGCAGAGAAAAAGTGTCTCCTGCAACCCGTTCCCTTGGTGCTAGATGAACGAAAGTCTCTCCATTGCTCAGTTCCGAGAGATAAGTGTGTGTGAAAGCCGTCCTTCATCTTGCTTGTTGGGAACACAAAGTTTCTTTTCAGTTGCAAACTCCATTCCATACATATATATGGGGAGGTACTAGCTCCAACTCGGTTTTACACTGAAAACTGAAGGAACTTCAAACCGGCACTAGGAAACAGACTGAGAAAGCAGAGAAAAAGTGTCTCCTGCAACCCGTTCCCTTGGTGCTAGATGAACGAACGTCTCTCCACTTGCTCAGTTCTGAGAGATAAGTGTGTGTGAAAGCCGTACTTCACCTAGCTTGTTGGGAACACAAAGATTCTTTTCAGTTGCAAACTCCATTCCATACTTATATATGGGGAGGTAGAAGCTCCAACTCGGTTTTACAGTGAAAACTGCAGGAACATCAAACCGGCACTAGGAAACAGACTGAGAAAGCAGAGAAAATGTGTCTCCTGCAACCAGTTCCCTTGGTGCTAGATGAACGAACGTCTCTCCACTTGCTCAGTTCTGAGAGATAAGTGTGTGTGAAAGCCGTCCTTCACCTAGCTTGTTGGGAACACAAAGTTTCTTTTCAGTTGCAAACTCCATTCCATACATATATATGGGGAGGTAGAAGCTCCAACTCGGTTTTACAGTGAAAACTGCAGGATCTTCAAACCGGCACTGGAAACAGACTGAGAAAGCAGAGAAAAAGTGTCTCCTGCAACCCGGTCCCTTGGTGCTAGATGAACGAACGTCTCTCCACTTGCTCAGTTCTGAGAGATAAGTGTGTGTGAAAGCCGTCCTTCACCTAGCTTGTTGGGAACACAAAGTTTCTTTTCAGTTGCAAACTCCATTCCATACATATATATGGGGAGGTAGAAGCTCCAACTCGGTTTTACAGTGAAAACTGCAGGAACTTCAAACCGGCACTAGGAAACAGACTGAGAAAGCAGAGAAAAAGTGTCTCCTGCATCCTGTTCCCTTGGTGCTAGATGAACGAACGTCTCTCCACTTGTTCAGTTCTGAGAGATAAGTGTGTGTGAAAGCCGTACTTCACCTAGCTTGTTGGGAACACAAAGTTTCTTTTCAGTTGCAAACTCCATTCCATACATATATATGGTGAGGTACTAGCTCCAACACGGTTTTACAGTGAAAACTGCAGGAACTTCAAACCGGCACTAGGAAACAGACTGAGAAAGCAGAGAAAAAGTGTCTTCTGCAACCCGTTCCCTTGGTGCTAGATGAACGAACGTCTCTCCACTTGCTCAGTTCTGAGAGATAAGTGTGTGTGAAAGCCGTCCTTCACCTAGCTTGTTGGGAACACAAAGTTTCTTTTCAGTTGCAAACTCCATTCCATACATATATATGGGGAGGTACTAGCTCCAACACTCTTTTACTCTGAAAACTGCAGGAACTTCAAACCGGCACTAGGAAACAGACTGAGAAAGCAGAGAAATAGTGTCTCCTGCAACCCGGTCCCTTGGTGCTAGATGAACGAACGTCTCTCCACTTGCTCAGTTCCGAGAGTTAAGTGTGTGTGAAAGCCGTCCTTCATCTATCTTGTTGGGAACACAAAGTTTCTTTTCAGTTGCAAACTCCATTCCATACATATATATGGGGAAGTAGAATCTCCAACTCGCTTTTACAGTGAAAACTGCAGGAACTTAAAACCGGCACTAGGAAACAGACTGAGAAAGCAGAGAAAAAGTGTCTCCTGCAAACCGTTCCCTTGGTGCTAGATGAACGAACGTCTCTCCATTGCTCAGTTCCGAGAGATATGTGTGTGTGAAAGCCGTCCTTCATCTTGCTTGTTGGGAACACAAAGTTTCTTTTCAGTTGCAAACTCCATTCCATACATATATATGGTGAGGTACTAGCTCCAACTCGGTTTTACAGTGAACTGCAGCAAATTCAAACCGGCACTAGGAAACAGACTGAGAAAGCAGGTAAAAAGTGTCTCCTGCAACCCGTTCCCTTGGTGCTAGATGAACGAACGTCTCTCCACTTGCTCAGTTCTGAGAGATAAGTGTGTGTGAAAGCCGTCCTTCACCTAGCTTGTTGGGAACACAAAGTTTCTTTTCAGTTGCAAACTCCATTCCATACATATATATGGGGAGGTACAAACTCCAACTCGGTTTTACAGTTAAAACGGCAGGAACTTCAAACCGGCACTAGGAAACAGACTGAGAAAGCAGAGAAAAAGTGTCTCCAGCAACCCAGTCCCTTGGTGCTAGATGAACGAACGTCTCTCCACTTGCTCAGTTCCGAGAGTTAAGTGGGTGTGAAAGCCGTCCTTCACCTAGCTTGTTGGGAACACAAAGTATCTTTTCAGTTGCAAACTCCATTCCATACATATATATGGGGAGGTAGAAGCTCCAACTCGGTTTTGCAGTGAAAACTGCAGGAACTTCAACCCGGCACTAGGAAACACACTGAGAAAGCAGAGAAAAATTGTCTCCTGCAACCCGTTCCCTTGGTGCTAGATGAACGAACGTCTCTCCACTTGCTCAGTTCTTAGTGATAAGTGTGTGTGAAAGCCGTTCTTCACCTAGCTTGTTGGGAACAAAAAGTTTCTTTTCAGTTTCAAACTCCATTCCATACATATATATGGGGAGGTACTAGCTCCAACTCGGTTTTACAGTGAAAACTGCAGGAACTTCAAACCGGCAGTAGGAAACAGACTGAGAAAGCAGAGAAAAAGTGTCTCCTGCAACCCGTTCCCTTGGTGCTAGATGAACGAACGTCTCTCCACTTGCTCAGTTCTGAGAGATAAGTGTGTGTGAAAGCCGTCCTTCACCTAGCTTGTTGGGAACACAAAGTTTATTTTCAGTTGCAAACTCCATTCAATACATATATATGGGGAGGTACTAACTCCAACTCGGTTTTACAGTGAAAACTGCAGGAACTTCAACCCGGCACTAGGAAACACACTGAGAAAGCAGAGAAAAAGTGTCTCCTGCAACCCGTTCCCTTGGTGCTAGATGAACGAACGTCTCTCCACTTGCTCAGTTCTGAGTGATAAGTGTGTGTGAAAGCCGTACTTCACCTAGCTTGTTGGGAACACAAAGTTTCTTTTCAGTTGCAAACTCCATTCCATACATATATATGGGGAGGTACTAGCTCCAACTCGGTTTTACAGTGAAAACTGCAGGAACTTCAAACCGGCACTAGGAAACAGACTGAGAAAGCAGAGAAAAAGTGTCTCCTGCAACCCGTTCCCTTGGTGCTAGATGAACGAACGTCTCTCCACTTGCTCAGTTCTGAGAGATAAGTGTGTGTGAAAGCCGTCCTTCACCTAGCTTGTTGGGAACACAAAGTTTCTTTTCAGTTGCAAACTCCATTCAATACATATATATGGGGAGGTACAATCTCCAACTCGGTTTTACAGTGAAAACTGCAGGAACTTCAAACCGGCACTAGGAAACAGACTGAGAAAGCAGAGAAAAAGTGTCTCCTGCAACCCGTTCCCTTGGTGCTAGATGAACGAACGTCTCTCCACTTGCTCAGTTCTGAGAGATAAGTGTGTGTGAAAGCCGTCCTTCACCTAGCTTGTTGGGAACACAAAGTTTATTTTCAGTTGCAAACTCCATTCAATACATATATATGGGGAGGTACTAACTCCAACTCGGTTTTACAGTGAAAACTGCAGGAACTTCAACCCGGCACTAGGAAACACACTGAGAAAGCAGAGAAAAAGTGTCTCCTGCAACCCGTTCCCTTGGTGCTAGATGAACGAAAGTCTCTCCATTGCTCAGTTCCGAGAGATAAGTGTGTGTGAAAGCCGTCCTTCATCTTGCTTGTTGGGAACACAAAGTTTCTTTTCAGTTGCAAACTCCATTCCATACATATATATGGGGAGGTACTAGCTCCAACTCGATTTTACACTGAAAACTGCAGGAACTTCAAACCGGCACTAGGAAACAGACTGAGAAAGCAGAGAAAAAGTGTCTCCTGCAACCCGTTCCCTTGGTGCTAGATGAACGAACGTCTCTCCACTTGCTCAGTTCTGAGAGATAAGTGTGTGTGAAAGCCGTACATCACATAGCTTGTTGGGAACACAAAGATTCTTTTCAGTTGCAAACTCCATTCCATACTTATATATGGGGAGGTAGAAGCTCCAACTCGGTTTTACAGTGAAAACTGCAGGAACATCAAACCGGCACTAGGAAACAGACTGAGAAAGCAGAGAAAATGTGTCTCCTGCAACCAGTTCCCTTGGTGCTAGATGAACGAACGTCTCTCCACTTGCTCAGTTCTGAGAGATAAGTGTGTGTGAAAGCCGTCCTTCACCTAGCTTGTTGGGAACACAAAGTTTCTTTTCAGTTGCAAACTCCATTCCATACATATATATGGGGAGGTAGAAGCTCCAACTCGGTTTTACAGTGAAAACTGCAGGACCTTCAAACCCGCACTGGAAACAGACTGAGAAAGCAGAGATAAAGTGTCTCCTGCAACCCGGTCCCTTGGTGCTAGATGAACGAACGTCTCTCCACTTGCTCAGTTCTGAGAGATAAGTGTGTGTGAAAGCCGTCCTTCACCTAGCTTGTTGGGAACACAAAGTTTCTTTTCAGTTGCAAACTCCATTCCATACATATATATGGGGAGGTAGAAGCTCCAACTCGGTTTTACAGTGAAAACTGCAGGAACTTCAAACCGGCACTTGGAAACAGACTGAGAAAGCAGAGAAAAAGTGTCTCCTGCAACCCGTTCCCTTGGTGCTAGATGAACGAACGTCTCTCCACTTGCTCAGTTCTGAGAGATAAGTGTGTGTGAAAGCCGTCCTTCACCTAGCTTGTTGGGAACACAAAGTTTCTTTTCAGTTGCAAACTCCATTCCATACATATATATGGGGAGGTACTAGCTCCAACTCGGTTTTACAGTGAAAAAAGCAGGAACTTCAAACCGGCACTAGGAATCAGACTGAGAAAGCAGGGAAAAAGTGTCTCCTGCAACCCGGTCCCTTGGTGCTAGATGAACGAACGTCTCTCCACTTGCTCAGTTCCGAGAGTTAAGTGTGTGTGAAAGCCGTCCTTCATCTAGCTTGTTGGGAACACAAAGTTTCTTTTCAGTTGCAAACTCCATTCCATACATATATATGGGGAAGTAGAATCTCCAACACGCTTTTACAGTGAAAACTGCAGGAACTTAAAACCGGCACTAGGAAACAGACTGAGAAAGCAGAGAAAAAGTGTCTCCTGCAAACCGTTCCCTTGGTGCTAGATGAACGAACGTCTCTCCATTGCTCAGTTCCGAGAGATATGTGTGTGTGAAAGCCGTCCTTCATCTTGCTTGTAGGGAACACAAAGTTTCTTTTCAGTTGCAAACTCCATTCCATACATATATATGGTGAGGTACTAGCTCCAACTCGGTTTTACAGTGAACTGCAGCAAATTCAAATCGGCACTAGGAAACAGACTGAGAAAGCAGGTAAAAAATTGTCTACTGCAACCCGTTCCCTTGGTGCTAGATGAACGAACGTCTCTCCACTTGCTCAGTTCTGAGAGATAAGTGTGTGTGAAAGCCGTCCTTCACCTAGCTTGTTGGGAACACAAAGTTTCTTTTCAGTTGCAAACTCCATTCCATACATATATATGGGGAGGTACAAACTCCAACTCAGTTTTACAGTTAAAACGGCAGGAACTTCAAACCGGCACTAGGAAACAGACTGAGAAAGCAGAGAAAAAGTGTCTCCAGCAACCCGGTCCCTTGGTGCTAGATGAACGAACGTCTCTCCACTTGCTCAGTTCTGAGAGATAAGTGTGTGTGAAAGCCGTCCTTCACCTAGCTTGTTGGGAACACAAAGTTTCTTTTCAGTTGCAAACTCCATTCCATACATATATATGGGGAGGTAGAAGCTCCAACTCGGTTTTACAGTGAAAACTGCAGGATCTTCAAACCGGCACTGGAAACAGACTGAGAAAGCAGAGAAAAAGTGTCTCCTGCAACCCGGTCCCTTGGTGCTAGATGAACGAACGTCTCTCCACTTGCTCAGTTCTGAGAGATAAGTGTGTGTGAAAGCCGTCCTTCACCTAGCTTGTTGGGAACACAAAGTTTCTTTTCAGTTGCAAACTCCATTCCATACATATATATGGGGAGGTAGAAGCTCCAACTCGGTTTTACAGTGAAAACTGCAGGAACTTCAAACCGGCACTAGGAAACAGACTGAGAAAGCAGAGAAAAAGTGTCTCCTGCATCCTGTTCCCTTGGTGCTAGATGAACGAACGTCTCTCCACTTGCTCAGTTCTGAGAGATAAGTGTGTGTGAAAGCCGTACTTCACCTAGCTTGTTGGGAACACAAAGATTCTTTTCAGTTGCAAACTCCATTCCATACATATATATGGTGAGGTACTAGCTCCAACTCGGTTTTACAGTGAAAACTGCAGGAACTTCAAACCGGCACTAGGAAACAGACTGAGAAAGCAGAGAAAAAGTGTCTCCTGCAACCCGTTCCCTTGGTGCTAGATGAACGAACGTCTCTCCACTTGCTCAGTTCTGAGAGATAAGTGTGTGTGAAAGCCGTCCTTCACCTAGCTTGTTGGGAACACAAAGTTTCTTTTCAGTTGCAAACTCCATTCCATACATATATATGGGGAGGTACTAGCTCCAACTCGGTTTTACAGTGAAAAAAGCAGGAACTTCAAACCGGCACTAGGAAACAGACTGAGAAAGCAGGGAAAAAGTGTCTCCTGCAACCCGGTCCCTTGGTGCTAGATGAACGAACGTCTCTCCACTTGCTCAGTTCCGAGAGTTAAGTGTGTGTGAAAGCCGTCCTTCATCTAGCTTGTTGGGAACACAAAGTTTCTTTTCAGTTGCAAACTCCATTCCATACATATATATGGGGAAGTAGAATCTCCAACTCGCTTTTACAGTGAAAACTGCAGGAACTTAAAACCGGCACTAGGAAACAGACTGAGAAAGCAGAGAAAAAGTGTCTCCTGCAAACCGTTCCCTTGGTGCTAGATGAACGAACGTCTCTCCATTGCTCAGTTCCGAGAGATATGTGTGTGTGAAAGCCGTCCTTCATCTTGCTTGTTGGGAACACAAAGTTTCTTTTCAGTTGCAAACTCCATTCCATACATATATATGGTGAGGTACAAGCTCCAACTCGGTTTTACAGTGAACTGCAGCAAATTCAAACCGGCACTAGGAAACAGACTGAGAAAGCAGGTAAAAAGTGTCTCCTGCAACCCGTTCCCTTGGTGCTAGATGAACGAACGTCTCTCCACTTGCTCAGTTCTGAGAGATAAGTGTGTGTGAAAGCCGTCCTTCACCTAGCTTGTTGGGAACACAAAGTTTCTTTTCAGTTGCAAACTCCATTCCATACATATATATGGGGAGGTACAAACTCCAACTCAGTTTTACAGTTAAAACGGCAGGAACTTCAAACCGGCACTAGGAAACAGACTGAGAAAGCAGAGAAAAAGTGTCTCCAGCAACCCGGTCCCTTGGTGCTAGATGAACGAACGTCTCTCCACTTGCTCAGTTCCGAGAGTTAAGTGGGTGTGAAAGCCGTCCTTCACCTAGCTTGTTGGGAACACAAAGTATCTTTTCAGTTGCAAACTCCATTCCATACATATATATAGGGAGGTAGAAGCTCCAACTCGGTTTTGCAGTGAAAACTGCAGGAACTTCAACCCGGCACTAGGAAACACACTGAGAAAGCAGAGAAAAATTGTCTCCTGCAACCCGTTCCCTTGGTGCTAGATGAACGAACGTCTCTCCACTTGCTCAGTTCTGAGTGATAAGTGTGTGTGAAAGCCGTCCTTCACCTAGCTTGTTGGGAACAAAAAGTTTCTTTTCAGTTGCAAACTCCATTCCATACATATATATGGGGAGGTACTAGCTCCAACTCGGTTTTACAGTGAAAACTGCAGGAACTTCAAACCGGCAGTAGGAAACAGACTGAGAAAGCAGAGAAAAAGTGTCTCCTGCAACCCGTTCCCTTGGTGCTAGATGAACGAACGTCTCTCCACTTGCTCAGTTCTGAGAGATAAGTGTGTGTGAAAGCCGTCCTTCACCTAGCTTGTTGGGAACACAAAGTTTATTTTCAGTTGCAAACTCCATTCAATACATATATATGGGGAGGTACTAACTCCAACTCGGTTTTACAGTGAAAACTGCAGGAACTTCAACCCGGCACTAGGAAACACACTGAGAAAGCAGAGAAAAAGTGTCTCCTGCCACCCGTTCCCTTGGTGCTAGATGAACGAACGTCTCTCCACTTGCTCAGTTCTGAGTCATAAGTGTGTGTGAAAGCCGTACTTCACCTAGCTTGTTGGGAACAAAAAGTTTCTTTTCAGTTGCAAACTCCATTCCATACATATATATGGGGAGGTACTAGCTCCAACTCGGTTTTACAGTGAAAACTGCAGGAACTTCAAACCGGCACTAGGAAACAGA
Source organism: Camelus bactrianus (assembly GCF_048773025.1). NCBI lineage: Eukaryota > Metazoa > Chordata > Mammalia > Artiodactyla > Camelidae > Camelus > Camelus bactrianus. The sequence continues at coordinate 133,665,879 of NC_133539.1, read as the reverse complement.
CTGAGAAAGCAGAGAAAAAGTGTCTCCTGCAACCCGTTCCCTTGGTGCTAGATGAACGAACGTCTCTCCACTTGCTCAGTTCTGAGAGTTAAGTGTGTGTGAAAGCCGTCCTTCACCTAGCTTGTTGGGAACACAAAGTTTCTTTTCAGTTGCAAACTCCATTGAATACATATATATGGGGAGGTACAATCTCCAACTCGGTTTTACAGAGAAAACTGCAGGAACTTCAAACCGGCACTAGGAAACAGACTGAGAAAGCAGAGAAAAAGTGTCTCCGGCAACCCGTTCCCTTGGTGCTAGATGAACGAACGTCTCTCCACTTGCTCAGTTCTGAGAGATAAGTGTGTGTGAAAGCCGTCCTTCACCTAGCTTGTTGGGAACACAAAGTTTATTTTCAGTTGCAAACTCCATTCAATACATATATATGGGGAGGTACTAACTCCAACTCGGTTTTACAGTGAAAACTGCAGGAACTTCAACCCGGCACTAGGAAACACACTGAGAAAGCAGAGAAAAAGTGTCTCCTGCAACCCGTTCCCTTGGTGCTAGATGAACGAACGTCTCTCCACTTGCTCAGTTCTGAGTGATAAGTGTGTGTGAAAGCCGTACTTCACCTAGCTTGTTGGGAACAAAAAGTTTCTTTTCAGTTGCAAACTCCATTCCATACATATATATGGGGAGGTACTAGCTCCAACTCGGTTTTACAGTGAAAACTGCAGGAACTTCAAACCGGCACTAGGAAACAGACTGAGAAAGCAGAGAAAAAGTGTCTCCTGCAACCCGTTCCCTTGGTGCTAGATGAACGAACGTCTCTCCACTTGCTCAGTTCTGAGAGATAAGTGTGTGTGAAAGCCGTCCTTCACCTAGCTTGTTGGGAACACAAAGTTTCTTTTCAGTTGCAAACTCCATTCAATACATATATATGGGGAGGTACAAACTCCAACTCGGTTTTACAGTGAAAACTGCAGGAACTTCAAACCGGCACTAGGAAACAGACTGAGAAAGCAGAGAAAAAGTGTCTCCTGCAACCCGTTCCCTTGGTGCTAGATGAACGAACGTCTCTCCACTTGCTCAGTTCTGAGAGATAATTGTGTGTGAAAGCCATCCTTCACCTAGCTTGTTGGGAACACAAAGTTTCTTTTCAGTTGCAAACTCCATTCCATACATATATATGGGGAGGTACTAGCTCCAACTCTGTTTTACAGTGAACTGCAGCAACTTCAACCCGGCACTAGGAAACAGACTGAGAAAGCAGAGAAAAATTTCTCCTGCAACCCGTTCCCTTGGTGCTAGATGAACGAACGTCTCTCCAGTTGCTCAGTTCAGAGAGATAAGTGTGTGTGAAAGCCGTCCTTCAACTAGCTTGTTGGGAACACAAAGTTTCTTTTCAGTTGCAAACTCCATTCAATACATATATATGGGGATGTACTAACTCCAACTCGGATTTACAGTGAAAACTGCAGGAACTTCAAACCGGCACTAGGAAACAGACTGAGAAAGCAGAGAAAAAGTGTCTCCTGCAACCCGTTCCCTTGGTGCTAGATGAACGAAAGTCTCTCCACTTGCTCAGTTCTGAGAGATAAGTGTGTGTGAAAGCCGTCCTTCACCTAGCTTGTTGGGAACACAAAGTTTCTTTTCAGTTGCAAACTCCATTCCATACATATATATGGGGAGGTACTAGATCAAACTCGGTTTTACAGTGAAAACTGCAGGAACTTCAAACCGGCACTAGGAAACAGACTGAGAATGCAGAGAAAAAGTGTCTCCTGCAACCCGTTCCCTTGGTGCTAGATGAACGAACGTCTCTCCACTTGCTCAGTTCTGAGAGATAATTGTGTGTGAAAGCCATCCTTCACCTAGCTTGTTGGGAACAGAAAGTTTCTTTTCAGTTGCAAACTCCATTCCATACATATATATGGGGAGGTACTAGCTTCAACTCTGTTTTACAGTGAACTGCAGCAACTTCAACCCGGCACTAGGAAACAGACTGAGAAAGCAGAGAAAAAGTGTCTCCTGCAACCCGTTCCCTTGGTGCTAGATGAACGAACGTCTCTGCACTTGCTCAGTTCTGAGAGATAAATGTGTGTGAAAGCCGTCCTTCACCTAGCTTTTTGGGAACACAAAGTTTCTTTTCAGTTGCAAACTCCATTCCATACATATATATGGGTAGGTACTAACTCCAACTCGGTTTTACAGTGAAAACTGCAGGAACTTCAAACCGGCACTAGGAAACAGACTGAGAAAGCAGAGAAAAAGTGTCTCCTGCAACCCGTTCCCTTGGTGCTAGATGAACGAACGTCTCTCCACTTGCTCAGTTCTGAGAGATAAGTGTGTGTGAAAGCCGTCCTTCACCTAGCTTGTTGGGAACACAAAGTTTCTTTTCAGTTGCAAACTCCATTCAATACATATATAAGGGGAGGTACTAACTCCAACTCGGTTTTACAGTGAAAACTGCAGGAACTTCAACCCGGCACTAGGAAACACACTGAGAAAGCAGAGAAAAAGTGTCTCCTGCAACCCGTTCCCTTGGTGCTAGATGAACGAACGTCTCTCCACTTGCTCAGTTCTGAGTGATAAGTGTGTGTGAAAGCCGTCCTTCACCTAGCTTGTTGGGAACAAAAAGTTTCTTTTCAGTTGCAAACTCCATTCCATACATATATATGAGGAGGTACTAGCTCCAACTCGGTTTGACAGTGAAAACTGCAGGAACTTCAAACCGGCACTAGGAAACAGACTGAGAAAGCAGAGAAAAAGTGTCTCCTGCAACCAGTTCCCTTGGTGCTAGATGAACGAACGTCTCTCCACTTGCTCAGTTCTGAGAGATAAGTGTGTGTGAAAGCCGTCCTTCACCTAGCTTGTTGGGAACACAAAGTTTCTTTTCAGTTGCAAATTCCATTCAATACATATATATGGGGAGGTACAAACTCCAACTCGGTTTTACAGTGAAAACTGCAGGAACTTCAAACCGGCACTAGGAAACAGAATGAGAAAGCAGAGAAAAAGTGTCTCCTGCAACCCGTTCCCTTGGTGCTAGATGAACGAACGTCTCTCCACTTGCTCAGTTCTGAGAGATAATTGTGTGTGAAAGCCATCCTTCACCTAGCTTGTTGGGAACACAAAGTTTCTTTTCAGTTGCAAACTCCATTCCATACATATATATGGGGAGGTACTAGCTCCAACTCTGTTTTACAGTGAACTGCAGCAACTTCAACCCGGCACTAGGAAACAGACTGAGAAAGCAGAGAAAATGTGTCTCCTGCAACCCGTTCCCTTGGTGCTAGATGAACGAACGTCTCTCCACTTGCTCAGTTCTGAGAGATAAGTGTGTGTGAAAGCCGTACTTCACCTAGCTTGTTGGGAACACAAAGTTTCTTTTCAGTTGCAAACTCCATTCCATACATATATATGGGGAGGTAATAGCTCCAACTCGGTTTTACAGTGAACTGCAGCAAATTCAAACCGGCACTAGGAAACAGACTGAGAAAGCAGATAAAAAGTGTCTCCTGCAACCCGTTCCCTTGTTGCTAGATGAACGAACGTCTCTCCACTTGCTCAGTTCTGAGAGATAAGTGTGTGTGAAAGCCGTCCTTCACCTAGCTTGTTGGGAACACAAAGTTTCTTTTCAGTTGCAAAATCCATTCAATACATATATATGGGGAGGTACTAACTCCAACTCGGTTTTACAGTGAAAACTGCAGGAACTTCAACCCGGCACTAGGAAACACACTGAGAAAGCAGAGAAAAAGTGTCTCCTGCAACCCGTTCCCTTGGTGCTAGATGAACGAACGTCTCTCCACTTGCTCAGTTCTGAGAGATAAGTGTGTGTGAAAGCCGTACTTCACCTAGCTTGTTGGGAACAAAAAGTTACTTTTCAGTTGCAAACTCCATTCCATACATATATATGGGGAGGTACTAGCTCCAACTCGGTTTTACAGTGGAAACTGCAGGAACTTCAAACCGGCACTAGGAAACAGACTGAGAAAGCAGAGAAAAAGTGTCTCCTGCAACCCGTTCCCTTGGTGCTAGATGAACGAACGTCTCTCCACTTGCTCAGTTCTGAGAGATAAGTGTGTGTGAAAGCCGTCCTTCACCTAGCTTGTTGGGAACACAAAGTTTCTTTTCAGTTGCAAACTCCATTCAATACATATATATGGGGAGGTACAAACTCCAACTCGGTTTTACAGTGAAAACTGCAGGAACTTCAAACCGGCACTAGGAAACAGACTGAGAAAGCAGAGAAAAAGTGTCTCCTGCAACCCGTTCCCTTGGTGCTAGATGAACGAACGTCTCTCCACTTGCTCAGTTCTGAGAGATAATTGTGTGTGAAAGCCATCCTTCACCTAGCTTGTTGGGAACACAAAGTTTCTTTTCAGTTGCAAACTCCATTCCATACATATATATGGGGAGGTACTAGCTCCAACTCTGTTTTACAGTGAACTGCAGCAACTTCAACCCGGCACTAGGAAACAGACTGAGAAAGCAGAGAAAAAGTGTCTCCTGCAACCCGTTCCCTTGGTGCTAGATGAACGAACGTCTCTCCACTTGCTCAGTTCAGAGAGATAAGTGTGTGTGAAAGCCGTCCTTCAACTAGCTTGTTGGGAACACAAAGTTTCTTTTCAGTTGCAAACTCCATTCAATACATATATATGGGGAGGTACTAACTCCAACTAGGATTTACAGTGAAAACTGCAGGAACTTCAAACCGGCACTAGGAAACAGACTGAGAAAGCAGAGAAAAAGTGTCTCCTGCAACCCGTTCCCTTGGTGCTAGATGAACGAAAGTCTCTCCACTTGCTCAGTTCTGAGAGATAAGTGTGTGTGAAAGCCGTCCTTCACCTAGCTTGTTGGGAACACAAAGTTTCTTTTCAGTTGCAAACTCCATTCCATACATATATATGGGGAGGTACTAGATCAAACTCGGTTTTACAGTGAAAACTGCAGGAACTTCAAACCGGCACTAGGAAACAGACTGAGAATGCAGAGAAAAAGTGTCTCCTGCAACCCGTTCCCTTGGTGCTAGATGAACGAACGTCTCTCCACTTGCTCAGTTCTGAGAGATAATTGTGTGTGAAAGCCATCCTTCACCTAGCTTGTTGGGAACAGAAAGTTTCTTTTCAGTTGCAAACTCCATTCCATACATATATATGGGGAGGTACTAGCTTCAACTCTGTTTTACAGTGAACTGCAGCAACTTCAACCCGGCACTAGGAAACATACTGAGAAAGCAGAGAAAAAGTGTCTCCTGCAACCCGTTCCCTTGGTGCTAGATGAACGAACGTCTCTGCACTTGCTCAGTTCTTAGAGATAAGTGTGTGTGAAAGCCGTCCTTCACCTAGCTTTTTGGGAACACAAAGTTTCTTTTCAGTTGCAAACTCCATTCCATACATATATATGGGTAGGTACTAACTCCAACTCGGTTTTACAGTGAAAACTGCAGGAACTTCAAACAGGCACTAGGAAACAGACTGAGAAAGCAGAGAAAAAGTGTCTCCTGCAACCCGTTCTCTTGGTGCTAGATGAACGAACGTCTCTCCACTTGCTCAGTTCTGAGAGATAACTGTGTGTGAAAGCCGTACTTCACCTAGCTTGTTGGGAACACAAAGTTTCTTTTCAGTTGCAAACTCCATTCCATACATATATATGGTGAGGTACTAGCTCCAACTCGGTTTTACAGTGAACTGCAGCAAATTCAAACCGGCACTAGGAAACAGACTGAGAAAGCAGATAAAAAGTGTCTCCTGCAACCCGTTCCCTTGGTGCTAGATGAACGAACGTCTCTCCACTTGCTCAGTTCGGAGAGATAAGTGTGTGTGAAAGCCGTCCTTCACCTAGCTTGTTGGGAACACAAAGTTTCTTTTCAGTAGCAAACTCCATTCCATACATATATATGGTGAGGTACTAGCTCCAACTCGGTTTTACAGTGAACTGCAGCAAATTCAAACCGGCACTAGGAAACAGACTGAGAAAGCAGATAAAAAGTGTCTCCTGCAAACCGTTCCCTTGGTGCTAGATGAACGAACGTCTCTCCACTTGCTCAGTTCTGAGAGATAAGTGTGTGTGAAAGCCGTCCTTCACCTAGCTTGTTGGGAACACAAAGTTTCTTTTCAGTTCCAAACTCCATTCAATACATATATATGGGGAGGTACTAACTCCAACTCAGTTTTACAGTGAAAACTGCAGGAACTTCAACCCGGCACTAGGAAACACACTGAGAAAGCAGAGAAAAAGTGTCTCCTGCAACCCGTTCCCTTGGTGCTAGATGAACGAACGTCTCTCCACTTGCTCAGTTCTGAGTGATAAGTGTGTGTGAAAGCCGTCCTTCACCTAGCTTGTTGGGAACACAAAGTTTCTTTTCAGTTGCAAACTCCATTCCATACATATATATGGGGAGGTACTAGCTCCAACTCTGTTTTACAGTGAACTGCAGCAATTTCAACCCGGCACTAGGAAACAGACTGAGAAAGCAGAGAAAAAGTGTCTCCTGCAACCCGTTCCCTTGGTGCTAGATGAACGAACGTCTCTCCACTTGCTCAGTTCAGAGAGATAAGTGTGTGTGATAGCCGTCCTTCAACTAGCTTGTTGGGAACACAAAGTTTCTTTTCAGTTGCAAACTCCATTCAATACATATATATGGGGAGGTACTAACTCCAACTAGGATTTACAGTGAAAACTGCAGGAACTTCAAACCGGCACTAGGAAACAGACTGAGAAAGCAGAGAAAAAGTGTCTCCTGCAACCCGTTCCCTTGGTGCTAGATGAACGAAAGTCTCTCCACTTGCTCAGTTCTGAGAGATAAGTGTGTGTGAAAGCCGTCCTTCACCTAGCTTGTTGGGAACACAAAGTTTCTTTTCAGTTGCAAACTCCATTCCATACATATATATGGGGAGGTACTAGATCAAACTCGGTTTTACAGTGAAAACTGCAGGAACTTCAAACCGGCACTAGGAAACAGACTGAGAATGCAGAGAAAAAGTGTCTCCTGCAACCCGTTCCCTTGGTGCTAGATGAACGAACGTCTCTCCACTTGCTCAGTTCTGAGAGATAATTGTGTGTGAAAGCCATCCTTCACCTAGCTTGTTGGGAACAGAAAGTTTCTTTTCAGTTGCAAACTACATTCCATACATATATATGGGGAGGTACTAGCTTCAACTCTGTTTTACAGTGAACTGCAGCAACTTCAACCCGGCACTAGGAAACATACTGAGAAAGCAGAGAAAAAGTGTCTCCTGCAACCCGTTCCCTTGGTGCTAGATGAACGAACGTCTCTGCACTTGCTCAGTTCTGAGAGATAAGTGTGTGTGAAAGCCGTCCTTCACCTAGCTTTTTGGGAACACAAAGTTTCTTTTCAGTTGCAAACTCCATTCCATACATATATATGGGTAGGTACTAACTCCAACTCGGTTTTACAGTGAAAACTGCAGGAACTTCAAACCGGCACTAGGAAACAGACTGAGAAAGCAGAGAAAAAGTGTCTCCTGCAACCCGTTCCCTTGGTGCTAGATGAACGAACGTCTCTCCACTTGCTCAGTTCTGAGAGATAAGTGTGTGTGAAAGCCGTACTTCACCTAGCTTGTTGGGAACACAAAGTTTCTTTTCAGTTGCAAACTCCATTCCATACATATATATGGTGAGGTACTAGCTCCAACTCGGTTTTACAGTGAACTGCAGCAAATTCAAACCGGCACTAGGAAACAGACTGAGAAAGCAGATAAAAAGTGTCTCCTGCAAACCGTTCCCTTGGTGCTAGATGAACGAACGTCTCTCCACTTGCTCAGTTCTGAGAGATAAGTGTGTGTGAAAGCCGTCCTTCACCTAGCTTGTTGGGAACACAAAGTTTCTTTTCAGTAGCAAACTCCATTCCATACATATATATGGTGAGGTACTAGCTCCAACTCGGTTTTACAGTGAACTGCAGCAAATTCAAACCGGCACTAGGAAACAGACTGAGAAAGCAGATAAAAAGTGTCTCCTGCAAACCGTTCCCTTGGTGCTAGATGAACGAACGTCTCTCCACTTGCTCAGTTCTGAGAGATAAGTGTGTGTGAAAGCCGTCCTTCACCTAGCTTGTTGGGAACACAAAGTTTCTTTTCAGTTGCAAACTCCATTCCATACATATATATGGGGAGGAAGAAGCTATAACTCGGTTTTACAGTGAAAACTGCAGGAACTTCAAACCGGCACTAGGAAACAGACTGAGAAAGCAGAGAAAAAGTGTCTCCTGCAACCCGTTCCCTTGGTGCTAGATGAACGAACGTCTCTCCACTTGCTCAGTTCTGAGTGATAAGTGTGTGTGAAAGCCGTCCTTCACCTAGCTTGTTGGGAACAAAAAGTTTCTTTTCAGTTGCAAACTCCATTCCATACATATATATGGGGAGGTACTAGCTCCAACTCGGTTTTACAGTGAAAACTGCAGGAACTTCAAACCGGCACTAGGAAACAGACTGAGAAAGCAGAGAAAAAGTGTCTCCTGCAACCAGTTCCCTTGGTGCTAGATGAACGAACGTCTCCCCACTTGCTCAGTTCTGAGAGATAAGTGGGTGTGAAAGCCGTCCTTCACCTAGCTTGTTGGGAACACAAAGTTTCTTTTCAGTTGCAAACTCCATTCAATACATATATATGGGGAGGTACTAACTCCAACTCGGTTTTACAGTGAAAACTGCAGGAACTTCAAACCGGCACTAGGAAACAGACTGAGAAAGCAGAGAAAAAGTGTCTCCTGCAACCCGTTCCCTTGGTGCTAGATGAACGAACGTCTCTCCACTTGCTCAGTTCTGAGAGATAAGTGGGTGTGAAAGCCGTCCTTCACCTAGCTTGTTGGGAACACAAAGTTTCTTTTCAGTTGCAAACTCCATTCAATACATATATATGGGGAGGTACTAACTCCAACTCGGTTTTACAGTGAAAACTGCAGGAACTTCAAACCGGCACTAGGAAACAGACTGAGAAAGCAGAGAAAAAGTGTCTCCTGCAACCCGTTCCCTTGGTGCTAGATGAACGAACGTCTCTCCACTTGCTCAGTTCTGAGAGATAAGTGTGTGTGAAAGCCGTACTTCACCTAGCTTGTTGGGAACACAAAGTTTCTTTTCAGTTGCAAACTCCATTCCATACATATATATGGTGAGGTACTAGCTCCAACTCGGTTTTACAGTGAACTGCAGCAAATTCAAACCGGCACTAGGAGACAGACTGCGAAAGCAGATAAAAAGTGTCTCCTGCAACCCGTTCCCTTGTTGCTAGATGAACGAACGTCTCTCCACTTGCTCAGTTCTGAGAGATAATTGTGTGTGAAAGCCGTCCTTCACCTAGCTTGTTGGGAACACAAAGTTTCTTTTCAGTTGCAAACTCCATTCAATACATATATATGGGGAGGTACTAACTCCAACTCGGTTTTACAGTGAAAACTGCAGGAACTTCAACCAGGCACTAGGAAACACACTGAGAAAGCAGAGAAAAAGTGTCTCCTGCAACCCGTTCCCTTGGTGCTAGATGAACGAACGTCTCTCCACTTGCTCAGTTCTGAGTGATAAGTGTGTGTGAAAGCCGTACTTCACCTAGCTTGTTGGGAACAAAAAGTTACTTTTCAGTTGCAAACTCCATTCCATACATATATATGGGGAGGTACTAGCTCCAACTCGGTTTTACAGTGAAAACTGCAGGAACTTCAAACCGGCACTAGGAAACAGACTGAGAAAGCAGAGAAAAAGTGTCTCCTGCAACCCGTTCCCTTGGTGCTAGATGAACGAACGTCTCTCCACTTGCTCAGTTCTGAGAGATAAGTGTGTGTGAAAGCCGTCCTTCACCTAGCTTGTTGGGAACACAAAGTTTCTTTTCAGTTGCAAACTCCATTCAATACATATATATGGGGAGGTACAAACTCCAACTCGGTTTTACAGTGAAAACTGCAGGAACTTCAAACCGGCACTAGGAAACAGACTGAGAAAGCAGAGAAAAAGTGTCTCCTGCAACCCGTTCCCTTGGTGCTAGATGAACGAACGTCTCTCCACTTGCTCAGTTCTGAGAGATAATTGTGTGTGAAAGCCATTCTTCACCTAGCTTGTTGGGAACACAAAGTTTCTTTTCAGTTGCAAACTCCAATCCATACATATATATGGGGAGGTACTAGCTCCAACTCTGTTTTACAGTGAACTGCAGCAACTTCAACCCGGCACTAGGAAACAGACTGAGAAAGCAGAGAAAAAGTGTCTCCTGCAACCCGTTCCCTTGGTGCTAGATGAACGAACGTCTCTCCACTTGCTCAGTTCAGAGAGATAAGTGTGTGTGAAAGCCGTCCTTCAACTAGCTTGTTGGGAACACAAAGTTTCTTTTCAGTTGCAAACTCCATTCAATACATATATATGGGGATGTACTAACTCCAACTCGGATTTACAGTGAAAACTGCAGGAACTTCAAACCGGCACTAGGAAACAGACTGAGAAAGCAGAGAAAAAGTGTCTCCTGCAACCCGTTCCCTTGGTGCTAGATGAACGAAAGTCTCTCCACTTGCTCAGTTCTGAGAGATAAGTGTGTGTGAAAGCCGTCCTTCACCTAGCTTGTTGGGAACACAAAGTTTCTTTTCAGTTGCAAACTCCATTCCATACATATATATGGTGAGGTACTAGATCAAACTCGGTTTTACAGTGAAAACTGCAGGAACTTCAAACCGGCACTAGGAAACAGACTGAGAATGCAGAGAAAAAGTGTCTCCTGCAACCCGTTCCCTTGGTGCTAGATGAACGAACTTCTCTCCACTTGCTCAGTTCTGAGAGATAATTGTGTGTGAAAGCCATCCTTCACCTAGCTTGTTGGGAACAGAAAGTTTCTTTTCAGTTGCAAACTCCATTCCATACATATATATGGTGAGGTACTAGATCAAACTCGGTTTTACAGTGAAAACTGCAGGAACTTCAAACCGGCACTAGGAAACAGACTGAGAAAGCAGAGAAAAAGTGTCTCCTGCAACCCGTTCCCTTGGTGCTAGATGAACGAACGTCTCTGCACTTGCTCAGTTCTGAGAGATAAGTGTGTGTGAAAGCCGTCCTTCACCTAGCTTTTTGGGAACACAAAGTTTCTTTTCAGTTGCAAACTCCATTCCATACATATATATGGGTAGGTACTAACTCCAACTCGGTTTTACAGTGAAAACTGCAGGAACTTCAAACCGGCACTAGGAAACAGACTGAGAAATCAGAGAAAAAGTGTCTCCTGCAACCCGTTCCCTTGGTGCTAGATGAACGAACGTCTCTCCACTTGCTCAGTTCTGAGAGATAAGTGTGTGTGAAAGCCGTACTTCACCTAGCTTGTTGGGAACAAAAAGTTACTTTTCAGTTGCAAACTCCATTCCATACATATATATGGGGAGGTACTAGCTCCAACTCGGTTTTACAGTGAAAACTGCAGGAACTTCAAACCGGCACTAGGAAACAGACTGAGAAAGCAGAGAAAAAGTGTCTCCTGCAACCCGTTCCCTTGGTGCTAGATGAACGAACGTCTCTCCACTTGCTCAGTTCTGAGAGATAAGTGTGTGTGAAAGCCGTCCTTCACCTAGCTTGTTGGGAACACAAAGTTTCTTTTCAGTTGCAAACTCCATTCAATACATATATATGGGGAGGTACAAACTCCAACTCGGTTTTACAGTGAAAACTGCAGGAACTTCAAACCGGCACTAGGAAACAGACTGAGAAAGCAGAGAAAAAGTGTCTCCTGCAACCCGTTCCCTTGGTGCTAGATGAACGAACGTCTCTCCACTTGCTCAGTTCTGAGAGATAATTGTGTGTGAAAGCCATTCTTCACCTAGCTTGTTGGGAACACAAAGTTTCTTTTCAGTTGCAAACTCCAATCCATACATATATATGGGGAGGTACTAGCTCCAACTCTGTTTTACAGTGAACTGCAGCAACTTCAACCCGGCACTAGGAAACAGACTGAGAAAGCAGAGAAAAAGTGTCTCCTGCAACCCGTTCCCTTGGTGCTAGATGAACGAACGTCTCTCCACTTGCTCAGTTCAGAGAGATAAGTGTGTGTGAAAGCCGTCCTTCAACTAGCTTGTTGGGAACACAAAGTTTCTTTTCAGTTGCAAACTCCATTCAATACATATATATGGGGAGGTACTAACTCCAACTCGGATTTACAGTGAAAACTGCAGGAACTTCAAACCGGCACTAGGAAACAGACTGAGAAAGCAGAGAAAAAGTGTCTCCTGCAACCCGTTCCCTTGGTGCTAGATGAACGAAAGTCTCTCCACTTGCTCAGTTCTGAGAGATAAGTGTGTGTGAAAGCCGTCCTTCACCTAGCTTGTTGGGAACACAAAGTTTCTTTTCAGTTGCAAACTCCATTCCATACATATATATGGTGAGGTACTAGATCAAACTCGGTTTTACAGTGAAAACTGCAGGAACTTCAAACCGGCACTAGGAAACAGACTGAGAATGCAGAGAAAAAGTGTCTCCTGCAACCCGTTCCCTTGGTGCTAGATGAACGAACTTCTCTCCACTTGCTCAGTTCTGAGAGATAATTGTGTGTGAAAGCCATCCTTCACCTAGCTTGTTGGGAACAGAAAGTTTCTTTTCAGTTGCAAACTCCATTCCATACATATATATGGTGAGGTACTAGATCAAACTCGGTTTTACAGTGAAAACTGCAGGAACTTCAAACCGGCACTAGGAAACAGACTGAGAAAGCAGAGAAAAAGTGTCTCCTGCAACCCGTTCCCTTGGTGCTAGATGAACGAACGTCTCTGCACTTGCTCAGTTCTGAGAGATAAGTGTGTGTGAAAGCCGTCCTTCACCTAGCTTTTTGGGAACACAAAGTTTCTTTTCAGTTGCAAACTCCATTCCATACATATATATGGGTAGGTACTAACTCCAACTCGGTTTTACAGTGAAAACTGCAGGAACTTCAAACCGGCACTAGGAAACAGACTGAGAAAGCAGAGAAAAAGTGTCTCCTGCAACCCGTTCCCTTGGTGCTAGATGAACGAACGTCTCTCCACTTGCTCAGTTCTGAGAGATAAGTGTGTGTGAAAGCCGTACTTCACCTAGCTTGTTGGGAACACAAAGTTTCTTTTCAGTTGCAAACTCCATTCCATACATATATATGGTGAGGTACTAGCTCCAACTCGGTTTTACAGTGAACTGCAGCAAATTCAAACCGGCACTAGGAAACAGACTGAGAAAGCAGATAAAAAGTGTCTCCTGCAACCCGTTCCCTTGGTGCTAGATGAACGAACGTCTCTCCACTTGCTCAGTTCTGAGAGATAAGTGTGTGTGAAAGCCGTCCTTCACCTAGCTTGTTGGGAACACAAAGTTTCTTTTCAGTAGCAAACTCCATTCCATACATATATATGGTGAGGTACTAGCTCCAACTCGGTTTTACAGTGAACTGCAGCAAATTCAAACCGGCACTAGGAAACAGACTGAGAAAGCAGATAAAAAGTGTCTCCTGCAACCCGTTCCCTTGGTGCTAGATGAACGAACGTCTCTCCACTTGCTCAGTTCTGAGAGATAAGTGTGTGTGAAAGCCGTCCTTCACCTAGCTTGTTGGGAACACAAAGTTTCTTTTCAGTTGCAAACTCCATTCAATACATATATATGGGGAGGTACTAACTCCAACTCAGTTTTACAGTGAAAACTGCAGGAACTTCAACCCGGCACTAGGAAACAGACTGAGAAAGCAGAGAAAAAGTGTCTCCTGCAACCCGTTCCCTTGGTGCTAGATGAACGAACGTCTCTCCACTTGCTCAGTTCTGAGTGATAAGTGTGTGTGAAAGCCGTCCTTCACCTAGCTTGTTGGGAACAAAAAGTTTCTTTTCAGTTGCAAACTCCATTCCATACATATATATGGGGAGGTACTAGCTCCAACTCGGTTTTACAGTGAAAACTGCAGGAACTTCAAACCGGCACTAGGAAACAGACTGAGAAAGCAGAGAAAAAGTGTCTCCTGCAACCAGTTCCCTTGGTGCTAGATGAACGAATGTCTCTCCACTTGCTCAGTTCTGAGAGATATGTGTGTGTGAAAACCGTCCTTCACCTAGCTTGTTGGGAACACAAAGTTTCTTTTCAGTTGCAAATACCATTCAATACATATATATGGGGAGGTACAAACTCCAACTCGGTTTTACAGTGAAAACTGCAGGAACTTCAACCCGGCACTAGGAAACAGACTGAGAAAGCAGAGAAAAAGTGTCTCCTGCAACCCGTTCCCTTGGTGCTAGATGAACGAACGTCTCTCCACTTGCTCAGTTCTGAGAGATAAGTGTGTGTGAAAGCCGTACTTCACCTAGCTTGTTGGGAACACAAAGTTTCTTTTCAGTTGCAAACTCCATTCCATACATATATATGGTGAGGTACTAGCTCCAACTCGGTTTTACAGTGAACTGCAGCAAATTCAAACCGGCACTAGGAAACAGACTGAGAAAGCAGATAAAAAGTGTCTCCTGCAAACCGTTCCCTTGTTGCTAGATGAACGAACGTCTCTCCACTTGCTCAGTTCTGAGAGATAAGTGTGTGTGAAAGCCGACCTTCACCTAGCTTGTTGGGAACACAAAGTTTCTTTTCAGTTGCAAACTCCATTCCATACATATATATGGGGAGGTACAAACTCCAACTCGGTTTTACAGTGAAAACGGCAGGAACTTCAAACCGGCACTAGGAAACAGACTGAGAAAGCAGAGAAAAAGTGTCTCCAGCAACCCGGTCCCTTGGTGCTAGATGAAAGAACGTCTCTCCACTTGCTCAGTTCCGAGATTTAAGTGGGTGTGAAAGCCGTCCTTCATCTAGCTTGTTGGGAACACAAAGTTTCTTTTCAGTTGCAAACTCCATTCAATACATATATATGGGGAGGTACAAACTCCAACTCGGTTTTACAGTGAAAACTGCAGGAACTTCAAACCGGCACTAGGAAACAGACTGAGAAAGCAGAGAAAAAGTGTCTCCTGCAACCCGTTCCCTTGGTGCTAGATGAACGAACGTCTCTCCACTTGCTCAGTTCTGAGAGATAATTGTGTGTGAAAGCCATCCTTCACCTAGCTTGTTGGGAACACAAAGTTTCTTTTCAGTTGCAAACTCCAATCCATACATATATATGGGGAGGTACTAGCTCCAACTCTGTTTTACAGTGAACTGCAGCAACTTCAACCCGGCACTAGGAAACAGACTGAGAAAGCAGAGAAAAATTGTCTCCTGCAACCCGTTCCCTTGGTGCTAGATGAACGAACGTCTCTCCACTTGCTCAGTTCAGAGAGATAAGTGTGTGTGAAAGCCGTCCTTCAACTAGCTTGTTGGGAACACAAAGTTTCTTTTCAGTTGCAAACTCCATTCAATACATATATATGGGGAGGTACTAACACCAACTAGGATTTACAGTGAAAACTGCAGGAACTTCAAACCGGCACTAGGAAACAGACTGAGAAAGCAGAGAAAAAGTGTCTCCTGCAACCCGTTCCCTTGGTGCTAGATGAACGAAAGTCTCTCCACTTGCTCAGTTCTGAGAGATAAGTGTGTGTGAAAGCCGTCCTTCACCTAGCTTGTTGGGAACACAAAGTTTCTTTTCAGTTGCAAACTCCATTCCATACATATATATGGTGAGGTACTAGATCAAACTCGGTTTTACAGTGAAAACTGCAGGAACTTCAAACCGGCACTAGGAAACAGACTGAGAATGCAGAGAAAAAGTGTCTCCTGCAACACGTTCCCTTGGTGCTAGATGAACGAACGTCTCTCCACTTGCTCAGTTCTGAGAGATAATTGTGTGTGAAAGCCATCCTTCACCTAGCTTGTTGGGAACAGAAAGTTTCTTTTCAGTTGCAAACTCCATTCCATACATATATATGGGGAGGTACTAGCTTCAAATCTGTTTTACAGTGAACTGCAGCAACTTCAACCCGGCACTAGGAAACAGACTGAGAAAGCAGAGAAAAAGTGTCTCCTGCAACCCGTTCCCTTGGTGCTAGATGAACGAACGTCTCTGCACTTGCTCAGTTCTGAGAGATAAGTGTGTGTGAAAGCCGTCCTTCACCTAGCTTTTTGGGAACACAAAGTTTCTTTTCAGTTGCAAACTCCATTCCATACATATATATGGGTAGGTACTAACTCCATCTCGGTTTTACAGTGAAAACTGCAGGAACTTCAAACCGGCACTAGGAAACAGACTGAGAAAGCAGAGAAAAAGTGTCTCCTGCAACCCGTTCCCTTGGTGCTAGATGAACGAACGTCTCTCCACTTGCTCAGTTCTGAGAGATAAGTGTGTGTGAAAGCCGTACTTCACCTAGCTTGTTGGGAACACAAAGTTTCTTTTCAGTTGCTAACTCCATTCCATACATATATATGGTGAGGTACTAGCTCCAACTCGGTTTTACAGTGAACTGCAGCAAATTCAAACCGGCACTAGGAAACAGAATGAGAAAGCAGATAAAAAGTGTCTCCTGCAACCCGTTCCCTTGGTGCTAGATGAACGAACGTCTCTCCACTTGCTCAGTTCTGAGAGATAAGTGTGTGTGAAAGCCGTCCTTCACCTAGCTTGTTGGGAACACAAAGTTTCTTTTCAGTAGCAAACTCCATTCCATACATATATATGGTGAGGTACTAGCTCCAACTCGGTTTTACAGTGAACTGCAGCAAATTCAAACCGGCACTAGGAAACAGACTGAGAAAGCACATAAAAAGTGTCTCCTGCAACCCGTTCCCTTGGTGCTAGATGAACGAACGTCTCTCCACTTGCTCAGTTCTGAGAGATAAGTGTGTGTGAAAGCCGTCCTTCACCTAGCTTGTTGGGAACACAAAGTTTCTTTTCAGTTGCAAACTCCATTCAATACATATATATGGGGAGGTACTAACTCCAACTCAGTTTTACAGTGAAAACTGCAGGAACTTCAACCCGGCACTAGGAAACACACTGAGAAAGCAGAGAAAAAGTGTCTCCTGCAACCCGTTCCCTTGGTGCTAGATGAACGAACGTCTCTCCACTTGCTCAGTTCTGAGTGATAAGTGTGTGTGAAAGCCGTCCTTCACCTAGCTTGTTGGGAACAAAAAGTTTCTTTTCAGTTGCAAACTCCATTCCATACATATATATGGGGAGGTACTAGCTCCAACTCGGTTTTACAGTGAAAACTGCAGGAACTTCAAACCGGCACTAGGAAACAGACTGAGAAAGCAGAGAAAAAGTGTCTCCTGCAACCAGTTCCCTTGGTGCTAGATGAACGAACGTCTCTCCACTTGCTCAGTTCTGAGAGATATGTGTGTGTGAAAGCCGTCCTTCACCTAGCTTGTTGGGAACACAAAGTTTCTTTTCAGTTGCAAATTCCATTCAATACATATATATGGGGAGGTACAAACTCCAACTCGGTTTTACAGTGAAAACTGCAGGAACTTCAACCCGGCACTAGGAAACAGACTGAGAAAGCAGAGAAAAAGTGTCTCCTGCAACCCGTTCCCTTGGTGCTAGATGAACGAACGTCTCTCCACTTGCTCAGTTCTGAGAGATAAGTGTGTGTGAAAGCCGTACTGCACCTAGCTTGTTGGGAACACAAAGTTTCTTTTCAGTTGCAAACTCCATTCCATACATATATATGGTGAGGTACTAGCTCCAACTCGGTTTTACAGTGAACTGCAGCAAATTCAAACCGGCACTAGGAAACAGACTGAGAAAGCAGATAAAAAGTGTCTCCTGCAAACCGTTCCCTTGTTGCTAGATGAACGAACGTCTCTCCACTTGCTCAGTTCTGAGAGATAAGTGTGTGTGAAAGCCGTCCTTCACCTAGCTTGTTGGGAACACAAAGTTTCTTTTCAGTTGCAAACTCCATTCCATACATATATATGGGGAGGTACAAACTCCAACTCGGTTTTACAGTGAAAACGGCAGGAACTTCAAACCGGCACTAGGAAACAGACTGAGGAAGCAGAGAAAAAGTGTCTCCAGCAACCCGGTCCCTTGGTGCTAGATGAAAGAACGTCTCTCCACTTGCTCAGTTCCGAGATTTAAGTGGGTGTGAAAGCCGTCCTTCATCTAGCTTGTTGGGAACACAAAGTATCTTTTCAGTTGCAAACTCCATTCCATACATATATATGGGGAGGTAGAAGCTCCAACTCGATTTTGCAGTGAAAACTGCAGGAACTTCAACCCGGCACTAGGAAACACACTGAGAAAGCAGAGAAAAATTGTCTCCTGCAACCCGTTCCCTTGGTGCTAGATGAACGAACGTCTCTCCACTTGCTCAGTTCTGAGTGATAAGTGTGTGTGAAAGCCGTCCTTCACCTAGCTTGTTGGGAACACAAAGTTTCTTTTCAGTTGCAAACTCCATTCCATACATATATATGGGGAGGTACTAGCTCCAACTCGGTTTTACAGTGAAAACTGCAGGAACTTCAAACCGGCACTAGGTAACAGACTGAGAAAGCAGAGAAAAAGTGTCTCCTGCAACCCGTTCCCTTGGTGCTAGATGAACGAACGTCTCTCCACTTGCTCAGTTCTGAGAGATAAGTGTGTGTGAAAGCCGTCCTTCACCTAGCTTGTTGGGAACACAAAGTTTCTTTTCAGTTGCAAACTCCATTCAATACATATATATGGGGAGGTACTAACTCCAACTCGGTTTTACAGTGAAAACTGCAGGAAATTCAACCCGGCACTAGGAAACACACTGAGAAAGCAGAGAAAAAGTGTCTCCTGCAACCCGTTCCCTTGGTGCTAGATGAACGAACGTCTCCCCACTTGCTCAGTTCTGAGTGATAAGTGTGTGTGAAAGCCGTCCTTCACCTAGCTTGTTGGGAACAAAAAGTTTCTTTTCAGTTGCAAACTCCATTCCATACATATATATGGGGAGGTACTAGCTCCAACTCGGTTTTACAGTGAAAACTGCAGGAACTTCAACCCGGCACTAGGAAACAGACTGAGAAAGCAGAGAAAAAGTGTCTCCTGCAACCCGTTCCCTTGGTGCTAGATGAACGAACGTCTCTCCACTTGCTCAGTTCTGAGAGATAAGTGTGTGTGAAAGCCGTACTGCACCTAGCTTGTTGGGAACACAAAGTTTCTTTTCAGTTGCAAACTCCATTCCATACATATATATGGTGAGGTACTAGCTCCAACTCGGTTTTACAGTGAACTGCAGCAAATTCAAACCGGCACTAGGAAACAGACTGAGAAAGCAGATAAAAAGTGTCTCCTGCAAACCGTTCCCTTGTTGCTAGATGAACGAACGTCTCTCCACTTGCTCAGTTCTGAGAGATAAGTGTGTGTGAAAGCCGTCCTTCACCTAGCTTGTTGGGAACACAAAGTTTCTTTTCAGTTGCAAACTCCATTCCATACATATATATGGGGAGGTACAAACTCCAACTCGGTTTTACAGTGAAAACGGCAGGAACTTCAAACCGGCACTAGGAAACAGACTGAGGAAGCAGAGAAAAAGTGTCTCCAGCAACCCGGTCCCTTGGTGCTAGATGAAAGAACGTCTCTCCACTTGCTCAGTTCCGAGATTTAAGTGGGTGTGAAAGCCGTCCTTCATCTAGCTTGTTGGGAACACAAAGTATCTTTTCAGTTGCAAACTCCATTCCATACATATATATGGGGAGGTAGAAGCTCCAACTCGATTTTGCAGTGAAAACTGCAGGAACTTCAACCCGGCACTAGGAAACACACTGAGAAAGCAGAGAAAAATTGTCTCCTGCAACCCGTTCCCTTGGTGCTAGATGAACGAACGTCTCTCCACTTGCTCAGTTCTGAGTGATAAGTGTGTGTGAAAGCCGTCCTTCACCTAGCTTGTTGGGAACACAAAGTTTCTTTTCAGTTGCAAACTCCATTCCATACATATATATGGGGAGGTACTAGCTCCAACTCGGTTTTACAGTGAAAACTGCAGGAACTTCAAACCGGCACTAGGTAACAGACTGAGAAAGCAGAGAAAAAGTGTCTCCTGCAACCCGTTCCCTTGGTGCTAGATGAACGAACGTCTCTCCACTTGCTCAGTTCTGAGAGATAAGTGTGTGTGAAAGCCGTCCTTCACCTAGCTTGTTGGGAACACAAAGTTTCTTTTCAGTTGCAAACTCCATTCAATACATATATATGGGGAGGTACTAACTCCAACTCGGTTTTACAGTGAAAACTGCAGGAAATTCAACCCGGCACTAGGAAACACACTGAGAAAGCAGAGAAAAAGTGTCTCCTGCAACCCGTTCCCTTGGTGCTAGATGAACGAACGTCTCCCCACTTGCTCAGTTCTGAGTGATAAGTGTGTGTGAAAGCCGTCCTTCACCTAGCTTGTTGGGAACAAAAAGTTTCTTTTCAGTTGCAAACTCCATTCCATACATATATATGGGGAGGTACTAGCTCCAACTCGGTTTTACAGTGAAAACTGCAGGAACTTCAAACCGGCACTAGGAAACAGACTGAGAAAGCAGAGAAAAAGTGTCTCCTGCAACCCGTTCCCTTGGTGCTAGATGAACGAAAGTCTCTCCACTTGCTCAGTTCTGAGAGATAAGTGTGTGTGAAAGCTGTCCTTCACCTAGCTTGTTGGGAACACAAAGTTTCTTTTCAGTTGCAAACTCCATTCAATACATATATATGGGGAGGTACTAACTCCAACTCGGTTTTACAGTGAAAACTGCAGGAACTTCAAACCGGCACTAGGAAACAAACTGAGAAAGCAGAGAAAAAGTGTCTCCTGCAACCCGTTCACTTGGTGCTAGATGAACGAACGTCTCTCCACTTGCTCAGTTCTGAGAGATAATTGTGTGTGAAAGCCATCCTTCACCTAGCTTGTTGGGAACACAAAGTTTCTTTTCAGTTGCAAACTCCATTCCATACATATATATGGGGAGGTACTAATCCAACACGGTTTTACAGTGAAAACTGCAGGAACTTCAACCCGGAACTAGGAAACAGACTGAGAAAGCAGAGAAAAAGTGTCTCCTGCAACCCGTTCCCTTGGTGCTAGATGAACGAACGTCTCTCCACTTGCTCAGTTCTGAGAGATAAGTGTGTGCGAAAGCCGTCCTTCACCTAGCTTGTTGGGAACACAAAGTTTCTTTTCAGTTGCAAACTCCATTCCATACATATATATGGGTAGGTACTAACTCCAACTCGGTTTTACAGTGAAAACTGCAGGAACTTCAAACCGGCACTAGGAAACAGACTGAGAAAGCAGAGAAAAAGTGTCCCCTGCAACCCGTTCCCTTGGTGCTAGATGAACGAACGTCTCTCCACTTGCTCAGTTCTGAGAGATAAGTGTGTGTGAAAGCCGTACTTCACCTAGCTTGTTGGGAATACAAAGTTTCTTTTCAGTTGCAAACTCCATTCCATACATATATATGGTGAGGTTCTAGCTCCAACTCGGTTTTACAGTGAACTGCAGCAACTTCAAACCGACACTAGGAAACAGACTGAGAAAGCAGATAAAAATTGTCTCCTGCAACCCGTTCCCTTGGTGCTACATGAACGAACGTCTCTCCACTTGCTCAGTTCTGAGAGATAAGTGTGTGTGAAAGCCGTCCTTCACCTAGCTTGTTGGGAACACAAAGTTTCTTTTCAGTTGCAAACTCCATTCCATACATATATATGGGGAGGTACAAGCTCCAACTCAGTTTTACAGTGAAAACTGCAGGAACTTCAAACCGGCACTAGGAAACAGAATGAAAAAGCAGAGAAAAAGTGTCTCCTGCAACCCGTTCCCTTGGTGCTAGATGAACGAACGTCTCTCCACTTGCTCAGTTCTGAGAGATAAGTGTGTGTGAAAGCCGTCCTTCAACTAGCTTGTTGGGAACACAAAGTTTCTTTTAAGTTGCAAACTCCATTCCATACATATATATGGGGAGGTACTAGCTCCAACTCGGTTTTACAGTGAAAACTGCAGGAACTTCAAACCGGCACTAGGAAACAGACTGAGAAAGCAGAGAAATAGTATCTCCTGCATCCCGTTCCCTTGGTGCTAGATGAACGAACGTCTCGCCACTTGCTCAGTTCCGAGAGATTAGTGTGTGTGAAAGCCGTCCTTCACCTAGCTTGTTGGGAACACAAAGTTTCTTTTCAGTTGCAAACTCCATTCCATACATATATAAGGGGAGGTACTAGCTCCAACACGGTTTTACAGTGAAAACTGCAGGAACATCAAACCGGCACTAGGAAACAGACTGAGAAAGCAGAGATAAAGTGTCTCCTGCAACCCGTTCCATTGGTGCTGGATGAACGAACGTATTCCACTTGCTCAGTTCTAAGAGATATGTGTGTGTGAAAGCCGTCCTTCCCCTAGCTTGTTGGGAACACAAAGTTTCTTTTCAGTTGCAAACTCCATTCCATACATATATATGGGTAGGTACAAGCTCCAACTCGGTTTTACAGTGAAAACTGCAGGAACTTCAAACCGGCACTAGGAAACAGACTGAGAAAGCAGAGAAAAAGTGTCTCCTGCAAACCGTTCCCTTGGTGCTAGATGAACGAACGTCTCGCCACTTGCTCAGTTCCGAGAGATTAGTGTGTGTGAAAGCCGTCCTTCACCTAGCTTGTTGGGAACACAAAGTTTCTTTTCATTTGCAAACTCCATTCCATACATATATAAGGGGAGGTACTAGCTCCAACACGGTTTTACAGTGAAAACTGCAGGAACATCAAACCGGCACTAGGAAACAGACTGAGAAAGCAGAGATAAAGTGTCTCCTGCAACCCGTTCCATTGGTGCTGGATGAACGAACGTATTCCACTTGCTCAGTTCTAAGAGATATGTGTGTGTGAAAGCCATCCTTCCCCTAGCTTGTTGGGAACACAAAGTTTCTTTTCAGTTGCAAACTCCATTCCATACATATATATGGGTAGGTACAAGCTCCAACTCGGTTTTACAGTGAAAACTGCAGGAACTTCAAACCGGCACTAGGAAACAGACTGAGAAAGCTGAGAAAAAGTGTCTCCTGCAAACCGTTCCCTTGGTGCTAGATGAACGAACGTCTCTCCACTTGCTCAGTTCTGAGAGATAAGTGTGTGTGAAAGCCGTACTTCACCTAGCTTGTTGGGAACACAAAGTTTCTTTTCAGTTGCAAACTCCATTCCATACATATATATGGTGAGGTACTAGCTCCAACTCGGTTTTACAGTGAACTGCAGCAAATTCAAACCGGCACTAGGAAACAGACTGAGAAAGCAGATAAAAAGTGTCTCCTGCAAACCGTTCCCTTGTTGCTAGATGAACGAACGTCTCTCCACTTGCTCAGTTCTGAGAGATAAGTGTGTGTGAAAGCCGACCTTCACCTAGCTTGTTGGGAACACAAAGTTTCTTTTCAGTTGCAAACTCCATTCCATACATATATATGGGGAGGTACAAACTCCAACTCGGTTTTACAGTGAAAACGGCAGGAACTTCAAACCGGCACTAGGAAACAGACTGAGAAAGCAGAGAAAAAGTGTCTCCAGCAACCCGGTCCCTTGGTGCTAGATGAAAGAACGTCTCTCCACTTGCTCAGTTCCGAGATTTAAGTGGGTGTGAAAGCCGTCCTTCATCTAGCTTGTTGGGAACACAAAGTTTCTTTTCAGTTGCAAACTCCATTCAATACATATATATGGGGAGGTACAAACTCCAACTCGGTTTTACAGTGAAAACTGCAGGAACTTCAAACCGGCACTAGGAAACAGACTGAGAAAGCAGAGAAAAAGTGTCTCCTGCAACCCGTTCCCTTGGTGCTAGATGAACGAACGTCTCTCCACTTGCTAAGTTCTGAGAGATAATTGTGTGTGAAAGCCATCCTTCACCTAGCTTGTTGGGAACACAAAGTTTCTTTTCAGTTGCAAACTCCAATCCATACATATATATGGGGAGGTACTAGCTCCAACTCTGTTTTACAGTGAACTGCAGCAACTTCAACCCGGCACTAGGAAACAGACTGAGAAAGCAGAGAAAAATTGTCTCCTGCAACCCGTTCCCTTGGTGCTAGATGAACGAACGTCTCTCCACTTGCTCAGTTCAGAGAGATAAGTGTGTGTGAAAGCCGTCCTTCAACTAGCTTGTTGGGAACACAAAGTTTCTTTTCAGTTGCAAACTCCATTCAATACATATATATGGGGAGGTACTAACTCCAACTAGGATTTACAGTGAAAACTGCAGGAACTTCAAACCGGCACTAGGAAACAGACTGAGAAAGCAGAGAAAAAGTGTCTCCTGCAACCCGTTCCCTTGGTGCTAGATGAACGAAAGTCTCTCCACTTGCTCAGTTCTGAGAGATAAGTGTGTGTGAAAGCCGTCCTTCACCTAGCTTGTTGGGAACACAAAGTTTCTTTTCAGTTGCAAACTCCATTCCATACATATATATGGTGAGGTACTAGATCAAACTCGGTTTTACAGTGAAAACTGCAGGAACTTCAAACCGGCACTAGGAAACAGACTGAGAATGCAGAGAAAAAGTGTCTCCTGCAACACGTTCCCTTGGTGCTAGATGAACGAACGTCTCTCCACTTGCTCAGTTCTGAGAGATAATTGTGTGTGAAAGCCATCCTTCACCTAGCTTGTTGGGAACAGAAAGTTTCTTTTCAGTTGCAAACTCCATTCCATACATATATATGGGGAGGTACTAGCTTCAAATCTGTTTTACAGTGAACTGCAGCAACTTCAACCCGGCACTAGGAAACAGACTGAGAAAGCAGAGAAAAAGTGTCTCCTGCAACCCGTTCCCTTGGTGCTAGATGAACGAACGTCTCTGCACTTGCTCAGTTCTGAGAGATAAGTGTGTGTGAAAGCCGTCCTTCACCTAGCTTTTTGGGAACACAAAGTTTCTTTTCAGTTGCAAACTCCATTCCATACATATATATGGGTAGGTACTAACTCCATCTCGGTTTTACAGTGAAAACTGCAGGAACTTCAAACCGGCACTAGGAAACAGACTGAGAAAGCAGAGAAAAAGTGTCTCCTGCAACCCGTTCCCTTGGTGCTAAATGAACGAACGTCTCTCCACTTGCTCAGTTCTGAGAGATAAGTGTGTGTGAAAGCCGTACTTCACCTAGCTTGTTGGGAACACAAAGTTTCTTTTCAGTTGCAAACTCCATTCCATACATATATATGGTGAGGTACTAGCTCCAACTCGGTTTTACAGTGAACTGCAGCAAATTCAAACCGGCACTAGGAAACAGAATGAGAAAGCAGATAAAAAGTGTCTCCTGCAACCCGTTCCCTTGGTGCTAGATGAACGAACGTCTCTCCACTTGCTCAGTTCTGAGAGATAAGTGTGTGTGAAAGCCGTCCTTCACCTAGCTTGTTGGGAACACAAAGTTTCTTTTCAGTAGCAAACTCCATTCCATACATATATATGGTGAGGTACTAGCTCCAACTCGGTTTTACAGTGAACTGCAGCAAATTCAAACCGGCACTAGGAAACAGACTGAGAAAGCACATAAAAAGTGTCTCCTGCAACCCGTTCCCTTGGTGCTAGATGAACGAACGTCTCTCCACTTGCTCAGTTCTGAGAGATAAGTGTGTGTGAAAGCCGTCCTTCACCTAGCTTGTTGGGAACACAAAGTTTCTTTTCAGTTGCAAACTCCATTCAATACATATATATGGGGAGGTACTAACTCCAACTCAGTTTTACAGTGAAAACTGCAGGAACTTCAACCCGGCACTAGGAAACACACTGAGAAAGCAGAGAAAAAGTGTCTCCTGCAACCCGTTCCCTTGGTGCTAGATGAACGAACGTCTCTCCACTTGCTCAGTTCTGAGTGATAAGTGTGTGTGAAAGCCGTCCTTCACCTAGCTTGTTGGGAACAAAAAGTTTCTTTTCAGTTGCAAACTCCATTCCATACATATATATGGGGAGGTACTAGCTCCAACTCGGTTTTACAGTGAAAACTGCAGGAACTTCAAACCGGCACTAGGAAACAGACTGAGAAAGCAGAGAAAAAGTGTCTCCTGCAACCAGTTCCCTTGGTGCTAGATGAACGAACGTCTCTCCACTTGCTCAGTTCTGAGAGATATGTGTGTGTGAAAGCCGTCCTTCACCTAGCTTGTTGGGAACACAAAGTTTCTTTTCAGTTGCAAACTCCATTCCATACATATATATGGGGAGGTACAAACTCCAACTCGGTTTTACAGTGAAAACTGCAGGAACTTCAACCCGGCACTAGGAAACAGACTGAGAAAGCAGAGAAAAAGTGTCTCCTGCAACCCGTTCCCTTGGTGCTAGATGAACGAACGTCTCTCCACTTGCTCAGTTCTGAGAGATAAGTGTGTGTGAAAGCCGTACTTCACCTAGCTTGTTGGGAACACAAAGTTTCTTTTCAGTTGCAAACTCCATTCCATACATATATATGGTGAGGTACTAGCTCCAACTCGGTTTTACAGTGAACTGCAGCAAATTCAAACCGGCACTAGGAAACAGACTGAGAAAGCAGATAAAAAGTGTCTCCTGCAAACCGTTCCCTTGTTGCTAGATGAACGAACGTCTCTCCACTTGCTCAGTTCTGAGAGATAAGTGTGTGTGAAAGCCGTCCTTCACCTAGCTTGTTGGGAACACAAAGTTTCTTTTCAGTTGCAAACTCCATTCCATACATATATATGGGGAGGTACAAACTCCAACTCGGTTTTACAGTGAAAACGGCAGGAACTTCAAACCGGCACTAGGAAACAGACTGAGGAAGCAGAGAAAAAGTGTCTCCAGCAACCCGGTCCCTTGGTGCTAGATGAAAGAACGTCTCTCCACTTGCTCAGTTCCGAGATTTAAGTGGGTGTGAAAGCCGTCCTTCATCTAGCTTGTTGGGAACACAAAGTATCTTTTCAGTTGCAAACTCCATTCCATACATATATATGGGGAGGTAGAAGCTCCAACTCGATTTTGCAGTGAAAACTGCAGGAACTTCAACCCGGCACTAGGAAACACACTGAGAAAGCAGAGAAAAATTGTCTCCTGCAACCCGTTCCCTTGGTGCTAGATGAACGAACGTCTCTCCACTTGCTCAGTTCTGAGTGATAAGTGTGTGTGAAAGCCGTCCTTCACCTAGCTTGTTGGGAACACAAAGTTTCTTTTCAGTTGCAAACTCCATTCCATACATATATATGGGGAGGTACTAGCTCCAACTCGGTTTTACAGTGAAAACTGCAGGAACTTCAAACCGGCACTAGGAAACAGACTGAGAAAGCAGAGAAAAAGTGTCTCCTGCAACCCGTTCCCTTGGTGCTAGATGAACGAACGTCTCTCCACTTGCTCAGTTCTGAGAGATAAGTGTGTGTGAAAGCCGTCCTTCACCTAGCTTGTTGGGAACACAAAGTTTCTTTTCAGTTGCAAACTCCATTCAATACATATATATGGGGAGGTACTAACTCCAACTCGGTTTTACAGTGAAAACTGCAGGAAATTCAACCCGGCACTAGGAAACACACTGAGAAAGCAGAGAAAAAGTGTCTCCTGCAACCCGTTCCCTTGGTGCTAGATGAACGAACGTCTCCCCACTTGCTCAGTTCTGAGTGATAAGTGTGTGTGAAAGCCGTCCTTCACCTAGCTTGTTGGGAACAAAAAGTTTCTTTTCAGTTGCAAACTCCATTCCATACATATATATGGGGAGGTACTAGCTCCAACTCGGTTTTACAGTGAAAACTGCAGGAACTTCAAACCGGCACTAGGAAACAGACTGAGAAAGCAGAGAAAAAGTGTCTCCTGCAACCCGTTCCCTTGGTGCTAGATGAACGAAAGTCTCTCCACTTGCTCAGTTCTGAGAGATAAGTGTGTGTGAAAGCTGTCCTTCACCTAGCTTGTTGGGAACACAAAGTTTCTTTTCAGTTGCAAACTCCATTCAATACATATATATGGGGAGGTACTAACTCCAACTCGGTTTTACAGTGAAAACTGCAGGAACTTCAAACCGGCACTAGGAAACAAACTGAGAAAGCAGAGAAAAAGTGTCTCCTGCAACCCGTTCACTTGGTGCTAGATGAACGAACGTCTCTCCACTTGCTCAGTTCTGAGAGATAATTGTGTGTGAAAGCCATCCTTCACCTAGCTTGTTGGGAACACAAAGTTTCTTTTCAGTTGCAAACTCCATTCCATACATATATATGGGGAGGTACTAATCCAACACGGTTTTACAGTGAAAACTGCAGGAACTTCAACCCGGAACTAGGAAACAGACTGAGAAAGCAGAGAAAAAGTGTCTCCTGCAACCCGTTCCCTTGGTGCTAGATGAACGAACGTCTCTCCACTTGCTCAGTTCTGAGAGATAAGTGTGTGCGAAAGCCGTCCTTCACCTAGCTTGTTGGGAACACAAAGTTTCTTTTCAGTTGCAAACTCCATTCCATACATATATATTGGTAGGTACTAACTCCAACTCGGTTTTACAGTGAAAACTGCAGGAACTTCAAACCGGCACTAGGAAACAGACTGAGAAAGCAGAGAAAAAGTGTCCCCTGCAACCCGTTCCCTTGGTGCTAGATGAACGAACGTCTCTCCACTTGCTCAGTTCTGAGAGATAAGTGTGTGTGAAAGCCGTACTTCACCTAGCTTGTTGGGAATACAAAGTTTCTTTTCAGTTGCAAACTCCATTCCATACATATATATGGTGAGGTACTAGCTCCAACTCGGTTTTACAGTGAACTGCAGCAACTTCAAACCGACACTAGGAAACAGACTGAGAAAGCAGATAAAAATTGTCTCCTGCAACCCGTTCCCTTGGTGCTACATGAACGAACGTCTCTCCACTTGCTCAGTTCTGAGAGATAAGTGTGTGTGAAAGCCGTCCTTCACCTAGCTTGTTGGGAACACAAAGTTTCTTTTCAGTTGCAAACTCCATTCCATACATATATATGGGGAGGTACAAGCTCCAACTCAGTTTTACAGTGAAAACTGCAGGAACTTCAAACCGGCACTAGGAAACAGAATGAAAAAGCAGAGAAAAAGTGTCTCCTGCAACCCGTTCCCTTGGTGCTAGATGAACGAACGTCTCTCCACTTGCTCAGTTCTGAGAGATAAGTGTGTGTGAAAGCCGTCCTTCAACTAGCTTGTTGGGAACACAAAGTTTCTTTTAAGTTGCAAACTCCATTCCATACATATATATGGGGAGGTACTAGCTCCAACTCGGTTTTACAGTGAAAACTGCAGGAACTTCAAACCGGCACTAGGAAACAGACTGAGAAAGCAGAGAAATAGTATCTCCTGCATCCCGTTCCCTTGGTGCTAGATGAACGAACGTCTCGCCACTTGCTCAGTTCCAAGAGATTAGTGTGTGTGAAAGCCGTCCTTCACCTAGCTTGTTGGGAACACAAAGTTTCTTTTCAGTTGCAAACTCCATTCCATACATATATAAGGGGAGGTACTAGCTCCAACACGGTTTTACAGTGAAAACTGCAGGAACATCAAACCGGCACTAGGAAACAGACTGAGAAAGCAGAGATAAAGTGTCTCCTGCAACCCGTTCCATTGGTGCTGGATGAACGAACGTATTCCACTTGCTCAGTTCTAAGAGATATGTGTGTGTGAAAGCCGTCCTTCCCCTAGCTTGTTGGGAACACAAAGTTTCTTTTCAGTTGCAAACTCCATTCCATACATATATATGGGTAGGTACAAGCTCCAACTCGGTTTTACAGTGAAAACTGCAGGAACTTCAAACCGGCACTAGGAAACAGACTGAGAAAGCAGAGAAAAAGTGTCTCCTGCAAACCGTTCCCTTGGTGCTAGATGAACGAACGTCTCGCCACTTGCTCAGTTCCGAGAGATTAGTGTGTGTGAAAGCCGTCCTTCACCTAGCTTGTTGGGAACACAAAGTTTCTTTTCATTTGCAAACTCCATTCCATACATATATAAGGGGAGGTACTAGCTCCAACACGGTTTTACAGTGAAAACTGCAGGAACATCAAACCGGCACTAGGAAACAGACTGAGAAAGCAGAGATAAAGTGTCTCCTGCAACCCGTTCCATTGGTGCTGGATGAACGAACGTATTCCACTTGCTCAGTTCTAAGAGATATGTGTGTGTGAAAGCCATCCTTCCCCTAGCTTGTTGGGAACACAAAGTTTCTTTTCAGTTGCAAACTCCATTCCATACATATATATGGGTAGGTACAAGCTCCAACTCGGTTTTACAGTGAAAACTGCAGGAACTTCAAACCGGCACTAGGAAACAGACTGAGAAAGCTGAGAAAAAGTGTCTCCTGCAAACCGTTCCCTTGGTGCTAGATGAACGAACGTCTCTCCACTTGCTCAGTTCTGAGAGATAAGTGTGTGTGAAAGCCATCCTTCACCTAGCTTGTTGGGAACACAAAGTTTCTTTTCAGTTGCAAACTCCATTCCATACATATATATGGGTAGGTAGAAGCTCCAACTCGGTTTTACAGTGAAAACTGCAGGAACTTCAAACCGGCACTAGGAAACAGACTGCGAAAGCAGAGAAGAAGTGCCTCCTGCAACCCGTTCCCTTGGTGCTAGATGAACGAACGTCTCTCCACTTGCTCAGTTCTGAAGATAGTTGTGTGTGAAAGCCGTCCTTCATCTAGCTTGTTGGGAACACAAAGTTTCTTTTCAGTTGCAAACTCCATTCCATACATATATATGGGGAGGTAGAAGCTCCAACTCGGTTTTACAGTGAAAACTGCAGGAACATCAAACAGGCACTAGGAAACAGACTGAGAAAGCAGAGAAAATGTGTCTCCTGCAAACCGTTCCCTTGGTGTTAGATGAACGAACGTCTCTCCACTTGCTCAGTCCTGAGAGATAAGTGTGTGTGAAAGCCGTCCTTCACCTAGCTTGTTTGGAACACAAAGTTTCTTTTCAGTTGCAAACTCCATTCCATACATGTATATGGGGAGTTACAAGCTCCAACTCGGTTTTACAGTGAAAACTGCAGGAACTTCAAACCGGCACTAGGAAACAGACTGAGAAAGCCGAGAAAAAGTGTCTCCTGCAACCCGTTCCCTTGGTGCTACATGAACGAACGTCTATCCACTTGCTCAGTTCTGAGAGATAGGTGTGTGTGAAAGCCGTCCTTCACCTAGCTTGTTGGGAACACAAAGTTTCTTTTCAGTTGCAAACTCCATTCCCTACATATATATGGGGAGGTACTAGCTCCAACTCGGTTTTACAGTGAAAACTGCAGGAACTTCAATCCGGCACTAGGAAACAGACTGAGAAAGCAGAGAAAAAGTGTCTCCTGCAACCCGTTCCCTTGGTGCTAGATGAACGAACGTCTCTCCACTTGCTCAGTTCTGAGAGATAAGTGTGTGGGAAAGCCGTCCTTCGCCTAGCTTCTTGGGAACACAAAGTTTCTTTTAATTTGCTAACTCCATTCCATACATATATATGGGGAGGTACTAGATCAAACTCGGTTTTGCAGTGAAAACTGCAGGAACTTCAAACCGGCACTAGGAAACAGACTGAGTAAGCAGAGAAAAAGTGTCTCCTGCAACCCGTTCCCTTTTTGCTAGATGAACGAACGTCTCTCCACTTGCTCAGTTCTGAAGATGGGTGTGTGTGAAAGCCGTCCTTCACCTAGCTTGTTGGGAACACAAAATTTCTTTTCAGTTGCAAAATCCATTCCATACATATATATGGGGAGGTAGAAACTCCAACTCGGTTTTACAGTGAAAACTGCAGGAACTTCAAACCGGCACTAGGAAACAGACTGAGAAAGCAGAGAAAAAGTGTCTCCTGTAACCCATTCCCTTGGTGCTAGATGAACGAACGTCTCCCCACTTGCTCAGTTCTGAGAGATAAGTGTGTGTGAAAGCCGTCCTTCACCTAGCTTGTAGGGAACACAAAGTTTCTTTTCAGTTGCAAACTCAATTCCATA
The DNA here is from genome assembly GCF_048773025.1 of Camelus bactrianus. Taxonomy (NCBI): domain Eukaryota; kingdom Metazoa; phylum Chordata; class Mammalia; order Artiodactyla; family Camelidae; genus Camelus; species Camelus bactrianus. The sequence continues at coordinate 133,634,161 of NC_133539.1, read as the reverse complement.
CATATATAAGGGGAGGTAGAAGCTCCAACTCGGTTTTGCAGAGAAAACTGCAGGAACTTCAACACGGCACTTGGAACCAGACTGGGAAAGCAGAGAAACAGTGTTTCCTGAAACCCGTTCCCTTGGTGCTAGATGAACGAACGTCTCTCCACTTGCTCAGTTCTGAGAGATAAGTGTGTGTGAAAGCCGTCTTTCACCTAGCTTGTTGGGAACACAAAGTTTCTTTTCAGTTGCAAACTCAATTCCATACATATATATGGGGAGGTACTAGCTCCAACTCGGTTTTACAGTGAAAACTGCAGGAACTTCAAACCGGCACTAGGAAACAGACTGAGAAAGCAGAGAAAAAGTGTCTCCTGCAACCCGTTCCCTTGGTGCTAGATGAACGAACGTCTCTCCACTTGCTCAGTTCTGAGAGATAAGTGTGTGTGAATGCCGTCCTTCACCTAGATTGTTGGGAACACAAAGTTTCTTTTCAGTTGCAAACTCCGATCCATACATATATATGGGGAGGTAGAAGCTCCAACTCGGTTTTGCAGAGAAAACTGCACGAACTTCAACCCGGCACTTGGAAACAGACTGGGAAAGCAGAGAAACAGTGTTTCCTGCAACCCGTTCCCTTGGTGCTAGATGAACGAACGTCTCTCCACTTGCTCAGTTCTGAGAGATAATTGTGTGTGAAAGCGTTCCTTCACCTAGCTTGTTGGGAACACAAAGTTTCTTTTCAGTTGCAAACTCCATTCCATACTTATATATGGGGAGGTACTAGCTCCAAATCGGTTTTACAGTGAAAACTGTAGGAACTTCAAACCGGCACTAGGAAACAGAGTGAGAAGCAGAGAAAAAGTGTCCCCTGCAGCCGGTTCCCTTGGTGATAGATGAATGAACGTCTCTCCACTTGCTAAGTTCTGAGAGATAATTGTGTGTGAAAGCCGTCCTTCACCTAGCTTGTTAGGAACACAAAGTTTCTTTTAAGTTGCAAACTCCATTCCATACATATATATGGGGTGTTTCTAGCTCCAAATCGATTTTACAGTGAAAACTGCAGGAACTTCAAACCGGCACTAGGAAACAGACTGAGAAAGCAGAGAAAAAGTGTCTCCTGCAACCCGTTCCCTTTGTGCTAGATGAACGAGCGTCTCTCCACTTGCTCAGTTCTGAGAGATAAGTGTGTGTGAAAGCCGTCCTTCACCTAGCTTTTTGGGAACACAAAGTTTCTTTTCAGTTGCAAACTCCATTCCATACATATATATGGGGAGGTACTAGATCAAACTCGGTTTTACAGTGAAAACTGCAGGAACTTCAAAACGGCCCTAGGAAACAGACTGAGAATTCAGAGAAAAAGAGTCTCCTGCAACCCGTTCTCTTGGTTCAAGATGAACGAACGTCTCTCCACTTGCTGAGTTCTGAGAGATAAGTGTGTGTGAAAGCCGTACTTCAACTACCTTGTAGGGAACACAAAGTTTCTTTTCAGTTGCAAACTCCATTCCATACATATATATGGGGAGGTAGAAGCTCCAACTCGGTTTTGCAGAGAAAACTGCAGGAACTTCAACCCGGCACTTGGAAACAGACTGAGAAAGCAGAGAAACAGTGTTTCCTGCAACCCGTTCCCTTGGTGCTAGATGAACGAACGTCTCTCCACTTGCTCAGTTCTGAGAGATTAGTGTGTGTGAAAGCCGTCCTTCACCTAGCTTGTTGGGAACACAATGTTTCTTTTCAGTTGCAAACTCCATTCCCTACATATATATGGGGAGGTACTAGCTCCAACTCGGTTTTACAGTGAAAACTGCAGGAACTTCAAACCGGCACTAGGAAACAGACTGAGAAAGCAGAGAAAAAGTGTCTCCTGCAACCCGTTCCCTTGGTGCTAGATGAACGAACGTCTCTCCACTTGCTCAGTTCTGAGAGATAAGTGTGTGTGAAAGCCGTCCTTCACCTAGCTTGTTGGGAACACAAAGTTTCTTTTCAGTTGCAAACTCCATTCCATACATCTATATGGGGAGGTACAAGATCAAACTTGGTTTTACAGTGAAAACTGCAGGAACTTCAAACCGGCACTAGGAAACAGACTGAGAAAGCAGAGAAAAAGAGTCTCCTGCAACCCGTTCTCTTGGTTCTAGATGAACGAACGTCTCTCCACTTGCTCAGTTCTTAGAGAGAAGTGTGTGTGAAAGCCGTCCTTCACCTAGCTTGTAGGGAACACAAAGTTTCTTTTCAGTTGCAAACTCCATTCCATACATATATATGGGGAGGTAGAAGCTCCAACTCGGTTTTGCAGAGAAAACTGCAGGAACTTCAACCCGGCACTTGGAAACAGACTGGGAAAGCAGAGAAAAAGTGTTTCCTGCAACCCGTTCCCTTGGTGCTAGATGAACGAACGTCTCTCCACTTGCTCAGTTCTGAGAGATAAGTGTGTGTGAAAGCCGTCTTTCACCTAGCTTGTTGGGAACAAAAAGTTTCTTTTCAGTTGCAAACTCCATTCCATACATATATATGGGGAGGTACAAGCTCCAACTCGGTTTTACAGTGAAAACTGCAGGAACTTCAAACCGGCACTAGGAAACAGACTGAGAAAGCATAGAAAAATTGTCTCCTGCAACCCGTTCCCTTGGTGCTAGATGAACGAACTTCTCTCCAATTGCTCAGTTCTGAGAGATAAGTGTGTGTGAAAGCCGTCCTTCACCTAGCTTGTTGGGAAAACAAAGTTTCTTTTCAGTTGCAAACTCCATTCCATACATATATATGGGGAGGTACTAGATCAAACTCGGTTTTACAGTGAAAACTGCAGGAACTTCAAAACGCCACTAGGAAACAGACTGAGAAAGCAGAGAAAAAGTGTCTCCTGAAACCCGTTCACTTGGTGCTAGATGAACGAACGTCTGTCCACTTGCTCAGTTCTGAGGGATAGGTGTGTGTGAAAGCCGTCCTTCACATAGCTTGTTGGGAACACAAAGTTTCTTTTCAGTTGCAAACTCCATTCCATACATATATATGTGGAGGTACTAGCTCCAACTCGGGTTTACAGTGAAAACTGCAGGAACTTCAAACCGGCACTAGGAAACAGACTGAGAAAGCAGAGAAAAAGTGTCTCCTGCAACCCGTTCCCTTGGTGCTAGATGAACGAACGTCTCTCCACTTGCTCAGTTCTGAGAGATAAGTGTGTGTGAAAGCCGTCCTTCAACTAGCTTGTAGGGAACACAAAGTTTCTTTTCAGTTGCAAACTCCATTCAATATATATATATGGGGAGGTAGAAGCTCCAACTCGGTTTTGCAGAGAAAACTGCACGAACTTCAACCCGGCACTTGGAAACAGACTGGGAAAACAGAGAAACAGTGTTTCCTGCAACCCGTTCCCTTGGTGCTAGATGAAAGAACGTCTCTCCACTTGCTCATTTCTGAGAGATAATTGTGTGTGAAAGCACTACTTCACCTAGCTTGTTGGGAACACAAAGTTTCTTTTCAGTTGCAAACTCCATTCCATACATATATATGGGGAGGTACTAGCTCCAACTCGGTTTTACAGTGAAAACTGCAGGAACTTCAAATCGGCACTAGGAAACAGACTGAGAAAGCAGAGAAAAAGTGTCTCCTGCAACCCGTTCCCTTTGTGCTAGATGAACGAACGTCTCTCCCCTTGCTCAGTTCTGAGAGATAAGTGTGTGTGAAAGCCGTCCTTCACCTAGCTTGTTGGGAACACAAAGTTTCTTTTCAGTTGCAAACTCCATTCCATACATATATATGGGGAGTTACTAGCTCCAACTCGGTTTTACAGTGCAAACTGCAGGAACTTCAAACCGGCACTAGGAAACAGACTGAGAAGCAGAGAAAATGTGTCCCCTGCAACCGGTTCCCTTGGTGATAGATGAATGAACGTCTCTCCACTTGCTAAGTTCTGAGAGATGATTGTGTGTGAAAGCAGTCCTTCACCTAGCTTGTTGGGAACACAAAGTTTCTTTTAAGTTGCAAACTCCATTCCATACATATATATGGGGTGTTACTAGCTCGAAAACATTTTTACAGTAAACACTGCAGGAACTTCAAACCGGCACTAGGAAACAGACTGAGAAAGCAGAGAAAAAGTATCTCCTGCAACCCGTTCCCTTGGTGCTAGATGAACGAACGTCTCGCCACTTGCTCAGTTCCGAGAGATTAGTGTGTGTGAAAGCCGTCCTTCACCTAGCTTGTTGGGAACACAAAGTCTCTTTTCAGTTGCAAACTCCATTCCATACATATATATGGGGAGGTACTAGCTCCAACTCGATTTTACAGTGAAAACTGCAGGAACTTCAAACCGGCACTAGGAAACAGACTGAGAAAGCAGAGAAAAAGTGTCTCCTGCAACCCGTTCCCTTGGTGCTAGATGAACGAGCGTCTCTCCACTTGCTCAGTTCTGAGAGATAAGTGTGTGTGAAAGCCGTCCTTCACCTAGCTTGTTGGGAACACAAAGTTTCTTTTCAGTTGCAAACTCAATTCCATACATATATATGGGGAGGTACCAGATCAAACTCGGTTTTACAGTGAAAACTGCAGGAACTTCAAAACGGCCCTAGGAAACAGACTGAGAATTCAGAGAAAAAGAGTCTCCTGCAACCCGTTCTCTTGGTTCTAGATGAACGAACGTCTCTCCACTTGCTCAGTTCTGAGAGAAAACTGTGTGTGAAAGCCGTACTTCAACTAGCTTGTAGGAAACACAAAGTTTCTTTTCAGTTGCAAACTCCATTCCATACATATATATGGGGAGGTAGAAGCTCCAACTCTTTTTTGCAGAGAAAACTGCAGGAACTTCAACCCGGCACTTGGAAACAGACTGAGAAAGCAGAGAAACAGTGTTTCCTGCAACCCGTTCCCTTGGTGCTAGATGAACGAACGTCTCTCCATTTGCTCAGTTCTGAGAGATAATTGTGTGTGAAAGCCGTCCTTCACCTAGCTTGTTGGGAACACAAAGTTTCTTTTCAGTTGCAAACTCCATTCCCTACATATATATGGTGAGGTACTATCTCCAACTCGGTTTTACAGTGAAAACTGCAGGAACTTCAAACCGGCACTAGGAAACAGACTGAGAAAGCAGAGAAAAAGTGTCTCCTGCAACCCGTTCCCTTGGTGCTAGATGAACGAACGTCTCTCCACTTGCTCAGTTCTGAGAGATAAGTGTGTGTGAAAGCCGTCCTTCACCTAGCTTGTTGGGAACACAAAGTTTCTTTTCAGTTGCAAACTCCATTCCATACATATATATGGGGAGGTAGAAGCTCCAACTCGGTTTTACAGTGAAAACTGCAGGAACTTCAAACCGGCACTAGGAAACAGACTGAGAAAGCAGAGAAAAAGTGTCTCCTGCAACCCGTTCATTTGGTGCTAGATGAACGAACGTCTCTCCACTTGCTCAGTTCTGAGAGATAGGTGTGTGTGAAAGCCGTCCTTCACCTAGCTTGTTGGGAACACAAAGTTTCTTTTCAGTTGCAAACTCCATTCCATACATATATATGTGGAGGTACTAGCTCCAACTCGGTTTTACAGTGAAAACTGCAGGAACTTCAAACCGGCACTAGGAAACAGACTGAGAAAGCAGAGAAAAAGTGTCTCCTGCAACCCGTTCCCTTTGTGCTAGATGAACGAACGTCTCTCCACTTGCTCAGTTCTGAGAGATAAGTGTGTGTGAAAGCCGTCCTTCACCTAGCTTGTTGGGAACACAAAGTTTCTTTTCAGTTGCAAACTCCATTCCATACATATATATGGGGAGTTACTAGCACCAACTCGGTTTTACAGTGAAAACTGCAGGAACTTCAAACCGGCACTAGGAAACAGACTGAGAAACCAGAGAAAAAGTGTCTCCAGCAACCCGTTCCCTTGGTGCTAGATAAACGAAAGTCTCTCAACTTGCTCAGTTCTGAGAGATAAGTGTGTGTGAAAGCCGTCCTTCAACTAGCTTGTTGGGAACACAAAGTTTCTTTTCAGTTGCAAACTCCATTCCATACATATATATGGGGAGGTACTAGCTCCAACTCGGTTTTACAGTGAAAACTGCAGGAACTTCAAACCGGCACTAGGAAACAGACTGAGAAAGCCGAGAAAAAGTGTCTCCTGCAAACCGTTCCCTTGGTGCTAGATGACGAACGTCTCTCCACTTGCTCAGTTCTGAGAGATAAGTGTGTGTGAATGCCGTCCTTCACCTAGATTGTTGGGAACACAAAGTTTCTTTTCAGTTGCAAACTCCGATCCATACATATATATGGGGATGTACTAGCTCCAACTCGGTTTTACAGTGAAAACTGCAGGAACTTCAAACCGGCACTAGGAAACAGACTGAGAAGCAGAGAAAAAGTGTCCCCTGCAACCGGTTCCCTTGGTGATAGATGAATGAACGTCTCTCCACTTGCTAAGTTCTGAGAGATGATTGTGTGTGAAAGCCGTCCTTCACCTAGCTTGTTGGGAACACAAAGTTTCTTTTAAGTTGCAAACTCCATTCCATACATATATATGGGGTGTTTCTAGCTCCAAATCGTTTTTACAGTGAACACTGCAGGAACTTCAAACCGGCACTAGGAAACAGACTGAGAAAGCAGAGAAAAAGTATCTCCTGCAACCCGTTCCCTTGGTGCTACATGAACGAACGTCTCGCCACTTGCTCAGTTCCGAGAGATTAGTGTGTGTGAAAGCCGTCCTTCACCTAGCTTGTTGGGAACACAAAGTCTCTTTTCAGTTGCAAACTCCATTCCATACATATATATGGGGAGGTACTAGCTCCAACACGGTTTTACAGTGAAAACTGCAGGAATTTCAAACCAGCACTAGGAAACAGACTGAGAAAGCAGAGAAAAAGTGTCTCCTGCAACCCGTTCCCTTGGTGCTAGATGAACGAGCGTCTCTCCACTTGCTCAGCTCTGAGAGATATGTGTGTGTGAAAGCCGTCCTTCACCTAGCTTGTTGGGAACACAAAGTTTCTTTTCAGTTGCAAACGCCATTCCATACATATATATGGGGAGGTACTAGATCAAACTCGGTTTTACAGTGAAAACTGCAGGAACTGCAAAACGGCCCTAGGAAACAGACTAAGAATTCAGAGAAATAGGGTCTCCTGCAACCCGTTCTCTTGGTTCTAGATGAACGAACGTCTCTCCACTTGCTCAGTTCTGAGAGAAAAGTGTGTGTGAAAGCCGTCCTTCACCTAGCTTGTTTGGAACACAAAGTTTCTTTTCAGTTGCAAACTCCATTCCATACATATATATGGGGAGGTACTAGCTCCAACTCGGTTTTACAGTGAAAACTGCAGGAACTTCAAACCGGCACTAGGAAACAGACTGAGAAAGCAGAGAAAAATTGTCTCCTGCAACCCGTTCCCTTGGTGCTAGATGAACGAACGTCTCTCCACTTGCTCAGTTCTGAGAGATAAGTGTGTGTGAAAGCCGTCCTTTACCTAGCTTGTTGGGAACACAAAGTTTCTTTTCAGTTGCAAACTCCATTCCATACATATATATGGGGAGGTACTAGATCAAACTCGGTTTTACAGTGAAAACTGCAGGAACTTCAAACCGGCACTAGGAAACAGACTGAGAAATCAGAGAATAAGTGCCTCCTGCAACCCGTTCCCTTGGTGCTAGATGAACGAACTTCTCTCCACTTGCTCAGTTCTGAGAGATAGGTGTGTATGAAAGCCGTCCTTCAACTAGCTTGTTGGGAAAACAAAGTTTCTTTTCAGTTGCAAACTCCATTCCATACATATATATGGGGAGATACTAGATCAAACTCGGTTTTACAGTGAAAACTGCAGGAACTTCAAACCGGCACTAGGAAACAGACTGAGAAAGCAGAGAAAAAGAGTCTCCTGCAACCCGTTCTCTTGGTTCTAGATGAACGAACGTCTCTCCACTTGCTCAGTTATGAGAGAGAAGTGTGTATGAAAGCCGTCTTTCAACTAGCTTGTTGGGAAAACAAAGTTTCTTTTCAGTTGCAAACTCCATTCCATACATATATATGGGGAGGTACTAGATCAAACTCGGTTTTACAGTGAAAACTGCAGGAACTTCAAAACGCCACTAGGAAACAGACTGAGAGAACAGAGAAAAAGTGTCTCCTGCAACCCGTTCCCTTGGTGCTAGATGAACGAACGTCTCTCCACTTGCTCTGTTCTGAGAGATAAGTGTGTGTGAAAGCCGTCCTTCACCTAGCTTGTTGGGAACACAAAGTTTCTTTTCAGTTGCAAACTCCATTCCATACATATATATGGGGAGTTACCAGCTCCAACGCGGTTTTACAGTAAAAACTGCAGGAACTTCAAACCGGGACTAGGAAACAGACTGAGAAACCAGAGAAAAAGTGTCTCCAGCAACCCGTTCCCTTGGTGCTAGATAAACGAAAGTCTCTCAACTTGCTCAGTTCTGAGAGATAAGTGTGTGTGAATGCCGTCCTTCACCTAGCTTGTTGGGAACACAAAGTTTCTTTTCAGTTGCAAACTCCATTCCATACATATATATGGGGAGGTACTAGATCAAACTCGGTTTTACAGTGACAACTGCAGGAACTTCAAACCGCCACTAGGAAACAGACTGAGAAAGCAGAGAAAAAGTGTCTCCTGCAAACCGTTCCCTTGGTGCTAGATGAACGAACGTCTCTCCACTTGCTCAGTTCTGAGAGATAGGTGTGTGTGAAAGCCGTCCTTCACCTAGCTTGTTGGGAACACAAAGTTTCTTTTCAGTTGCAAACTCCATTCCATACATATATATGTGGAGGTACTAGCTCCAACTCGGTTTTACAGTGGAAACTGCAGGAACTTCAAACCGGCACTAGGAAACAGACTGAGAAAGCAGAGAAAAAGTGTCTCCTGCAACCCGTTCCCTTGGTGCTAGATGAACGAACGTCTCTCCACTTGCTCAGTTCTGAGAGATAAGTGTGTGTGAAAGCCGTCCTTCAACTAGCTTGTATGGAACACAAAGTTTCTTTTCAGTTGCAAACTCCATTCCATACATATATATGGGGAGGTAGAAGCTCCAACTCGGTTTTGCAGAGAAAACTGCACGAACTTCAACCCGGCACTTGGAAACAGACTGGGAAAGCAGAGAAACAGTGTTTCCTGCAACGCGTTCCCTTGGTGCTAGATGAACGAACGTCTCTCCACTTGCTCAGTTCTGAGAGATAATTGTGTGTGAAAGCCGTCCTTCACCTAGCTTGTTGGGAACACAAAGTTTCTTTTCAGTTGCAAACTCCATTCCATACATATATATGGGGAGGTACTAGCTCCAACTCGGTTTTACAGTTAAAACTGCAGGAACTTCAAACCGGCACTAGGAAACAGACTGAGAAAGCAGAGAAAAAGTGTCTCCTGCAACCCGTTCCCTTGGTGCTAGATGAACGAACGTCACTCCACTTGCTCAGTTCTGAGAGATAAGTGTGTGTGAAAGCCGTCCTTCACCTAGCTTGTTGGGAACACAAAGTTTCTTTTCAGTTGCAAACTCCATTCCATACATATATATGGGGAGTTTCCAGCTCCAACTCGGTTTTACAGTAAAAACTGCAGGAACTTCAAACCGGCACTAGGAAACAGACTGAGAAACCAGAGAAAAAGTGTCTCCAGCAACCCGTTCCCTTGGTGCTAGATGAACGAAAGTCTCTCAACTTGCTAAGTTCTGAGAGATAAGTGTGTATGAATGCCGTCCTTCAACTAGCTTGTTGGGAACACATAGTTTCTTTTCAGTTGCAAACTCCATTCCATACATATATATGGGGAGGTACTAGATCAAACTCGGTTTTACAGTGAAAACTGCAGGAACTTCAAACCGGCACTAGGAAACAGACTGAGAAAGCAGAGAAAAAGGGTCTCCTGCAACCCGTTCTCTTGGTTCTAGATGAACGAACGTCTCTCCACTTGCTCAGTTCTGAGAGAAAAGTGTGTATGAAAGCCGTCCTTCAACTAGCTTGTTGGGAAAACAAAGTTCCTTTTCAGTTGCAAACTCCATTCCATACATATATATGGGGAGGTACTAGATCAAACTCGGTTTTACAGTGAAAACTGCAGGAACTTCAAACCGCCACTAGGAAACAGACTGAGAAAGCAGAGAAAAAGTGTCTCCTGCAACCCGTTCCCTTGGTGCTAGATGAACGAACGTCTCTGCATTTCCTCAGTTCTGAGAGATAGGTGTGTGTGAAAGCCGTCCTTCACCTAGCTTGTTGGGAACACAAAGTTTCTTTTCAGTTGCAAACTCCATTCCATACATATATATGTGGAGGTACTAGCTCCAACTCGGTTTTACAGTGAAAACTGCAGGAACTTCAAACCGGCACTAGGAAACAGACTGAGAAACCAGAGAAAAAGTGTCTCCAGCAACCCGTTCCCTTGGTGCTAGATAAACGAAAGTCTCTCAACTTGCTCAGTTCTGAGAGATAAGTGTGTGTGAATGCCGTCCTTCAACTAGCTTGTTGGGAACACAAAGTTTCTTTTCAGTTGCAAACTCCATTCCATACATATATATGGGGAGGTACTAGATCAAACTCGGTTTTACAGTGAAAACTGCAGGAACTTCAAACCGGCACTAGGAAACAGACTGAGAAAGCAGAGAAAAAGTGTCTCCTGCAACCCGTTCCCTTGGTGCTAGATGAACGAACGTCTCTCCACTTGCTCAGTTCTGAGAGATAGGTGTGTGTGAAAGCCGTCCTTCACCTAGCTTGTTGGGAACACAAAGTTTCTTTTCAGTTGCAAACTCCATTCCATACATATATATGTGGAGGTACTAGCTCCAACTCGGTTTTACAGTGAAAACTGCAGGAACTTCAAACCGGCACTAGGAAACAGACTGAGAAAGCAGAGAAAAATTGTCTCCTGCAACCCGTTCCCTTGGTGCTAGATGAACGAACGTCTCTCCACTTGCTCAGTTCTGAGAGATAAGTGTGTGTGAAAGCCGTCCTTCAACTAGCTTGTAGGGAACACAAAGTTTCTTTTCAGTTGCAAACTCCATTCCATACATATATATGGGGAGGTAGAAGCTCCAACTCGGTTTTGCAGAGAAAACTGCACGAACTTCAACCCGGCACGTGGAAACAGACTGGGAAAGCAGAGAAACAGTGTTTCCTGCAAACCGTTCCCTTGGTGCTAGATGAACGAACGTCTCTCCACTTGCTCAGTTCTGAGAGATAATTGTGTGTGAAAGCCGTCCTTCACTTGGCTTGTTGGGAACACAAAGTTTCTTTTCAGTTGCAAACTCCATTCCATACATATATATGGGGAGGTACTAGCTCCAACTCGGTTTTACAGTGAAAACTGCAGGAACTTCAAACCGGCACTAGGAAACAGACTGAGAAAGCAGAGAAAAAGTGTCTCCTGCAACCCGTTCCCTTGGTGCTAGATGAACGAACGTCACTCCACTTGCTCAGTTCTGAGAGATAAGGGTGTGTGAAAGCCGTCCTTCACCTAGCTTGTTGGGAACACAAAGTTTCTTTTCAGTTGCAAACTCCATTCCATACATATATATGGGGAGTTACCAGCTCCAACTCGGTTTTACAGTAAAAACTGCAGGAACTTCACACCGGCACTAGGAAACAGACTGAGAAACCAGAGAAAAAGTGTCTCCAGCAACCCGTTCCCTTGGTGCTAGATAAACGAAAGTCTCTCAACTTGCTCAGTTCTGAGAGATAAGTGTGTGTGAATGCCGTCCTTCAACTAGCTTGTTGGGAACACAAAGTTTCTTTTCAGTTGCAAACTCCATTCCATACATATATATGGGGAGGTACTAGATCAAACTCGGTTTTACAGTGAAAACTGCAGGAACTTCAAACCGGCACTAGGAAACAGACTGAGAAAGCAGAGAAAAGGGGTCTCCTGCAACCCGTTCTCTTGGTTCTAGATGAACGAACGTCTCTCCACTTGCTAAGTTCTGAGAGATAAATGTGTATGAAAGCCGTCCTTCAACTAGCTTGTTGGGAAAACAAAGTTTCTTTTCAGTTGCAAACTCCATTCCATACATATATATGGGGAGGTACTAGATCAAACTCGGTTTTACAGTGACAACTGCAGGAACTTCAAACCGCCACTAGGAAACAGACTGAGAAAGCAGAGAAAAAGTGTCTCCTGCAACCCGTTCCCTTGGTGCTAGATGAACGAACGTCTCTGCACTTGCTCAGTTCTGAGAGATAGGTGTGTGTGAAAGCCGTCCTTCACCTAGCTTGTTGGGAACACAAAGTTTCTTTTCAGTTGCAAACTCCATTCCATACATATATATGTGGAGGTACTAGCTCCAACTCGGTTTTACAGTGAAAACTGCAGGAACTTCAAACCGGCACTAGGAAACAGACTGGGAAAGCAGAGAAAAAGGTTCTCCTGCAACCCGTTCCCTTGGTGCTAGATTAACGAACGTCTCTCCACTTGCTCAGTTCTGAGAGATAAGTGTGTGTGAAAGCCGTCCTTCACCTAGCTTGTTGGGAACTCAAAGTTTCTTTTCAGTTGCAAACTCCATTCCATACATATATATGGGGAGGTAGAAGCTCCAACTCGGTTTTACAGTGAAAACTGCAGGAACATAAAACCGGCACTAGGAAACAGACTGAGAAAGCAGAGAAAAAGTTTCTCCTGCAACCCGGTCCCTTGGTGCTAGATGAACGAACGTCTCTCCACTTGCTCAGTTCTGAGAGATAAGTGTGTGTGAAAGCCGTCCTTCACCTAGCTTGATGGGAACACAAAGTTTCTTTTCAGTTGCAAACTCCATTCCATACATATATATGGGGAGGTACTAGCTCCAACTCGGTTTTACAGTGAAAACTGCAGGAACTTCAAACCGGCACTAGGAAACAGACTGAGAAAGCAGAGAAAAAGTGTCTCCTGCAACCCGTTCCCTTGGTGCTAGATGAACGAACGTCTCTCCACTTGCTCAGTTCTGAGAGATAAGTGTGTGTGAAAGCCGTCCTTCACCTAGCTTGTTGGGAACACAAAGTTTCTTTTCAGTTGCAAACTCCATTCCATACATATATATGGGGAGGTAGATGCTCAAACTCGGTTTTACAGTGAAAACTGCAGGAACTTCAAACCGGCACTAGGAAACAGACTGAGAAAGCAGGGAAAAAGTGTCTCCTGCAACCCGTTCCCTTGGTGCTAGATGAACGAACGTCTCTCCACTTGCTCAGTTCTGAGAGATAAGTGTGTGTGAAAGCCGTCCTTCACCTAGCTTGTTGGGAACACAAAGTTTCTTTTAAGTTGCAAACTCCATTCAATACATATATATGGGGTGTTACCAGCTCCAACTCGGTTTTACAGTAAAAACTGCAGGAACTTCAAACCGGCACTAGGAAACAGACTGAGAAACCAGAGAAAAAGTGTCTCCAGCAACCCGTTCCCTTGGTGCTAGATAAACGAAAGTCTCTCAACTTGCTCAGTTCTGAGAGATAAGTGTGTGTGAAAGCCGTCCTTCACCTAACTTGTTGGGAACACAAAGTTTCTTTTCAGTTGTAAATTCCATTACATACAAATATATGGGGAGTTACCAGCTCCAACTCGGTTTTACAGTAAAAACTGCAGGAACTTCAAACCGGCACTAGGAAACAGACTGAGAAAGCAGAGAAAAAGTGTCTCCAGCAACCCGTTCCCTTGGTGCTAGATAAACGAAAGTCTCTCAACTTGCTCAGTTCTGAGAGATAAGTGTGTGTGAATGCCGTCCTTCACCTAGATTGTTGGGAACACAAAGTTTCTTTTCAGTTGTAAACTCCGATCCATACATATATATGTGGAGGTACTAGCTCCAACTCGGTTTTACAGTGAAAACTGCAGGAACTTCAAACCGGCACTAGGAAACAGACTGAGAAGCAGAGAAAATGTGTCCCCTGCAACCGGTTCCCTTGGTGATAGATGAATGAACGTCTCTCCACTTGCTAAGTTCTGAGAGATGATTGTGTGTGAAAGCCGTCATTCACCTAGCTTGTTGGGAACACAAAGTTTCTTTTAAGTTGCAAACTCCATTCCATACATATATATGGGGTGTTACTAGCTCCAAATCGGTTTTACAGTGAACACTGCAGGAACTTCAAACCGGCACTAGGAAACAGACTGAGAAAGCAGAGAAAAGTGTCTCCTGCAACCCGTTCCCTTGGTGCTAGATGAACGAACGTCTCTCCACTTGCTCAGTTCTGAGAGATAAATGTGTGTGAAAGCCGTCCTTCACATAGCTTGTTGGGAACACAAAGTTTCTTTTCAGTTGCAAACTCCATTCCATACATATATATCGGGAGGTAGAAGCTCCAACTCGGTTTTACAGTGAAAACTGCAGGAACTTCAAACCGGCACTAGGAAACAGACTGAGAAAGCAGAGAAAAACAGTCTCCTGCAACCCGTTCTCTTGGTTCTAGGTGAATGAACGTCTCTTCACTTGCTGAGTTCTGAAAGAAAAGTGTGTGTGAAAGCCGTCCTTCACCTAGCTTGTTGGGAACACAAAGTTTCTTTTCAGTTGCAAACTCCATTCCATACATATATATGGGGAGGTAGAAGCTCCAACTCGGTTTTACAGTGAAAACTGCTGGAACTTCAAACCGGCACTAGGAAACAGACTGAGAAAGCAGAGAAAAAGAGTCTCCTGCAACCCGTTCTCTTGGTTCTAGATGAACGAACGTCTCTCCACTTGCTCAGTTCTGAGAGAGAAGTGTGTATGAAAGCCGTCTTTCAACTAGCTTGTTGGGAAAACAAAGTTTCTTTTCAGTTGCAAACTCCATTCCATACATATATATGGGGAGGTACTAGATCAAACTCGGTTTTACAGTGAAAACTGCAGGAACTTCAAAACGCCACTAGGAAACAGACTGAGAAAACAGAGAAAAAGTGTCTCCTGCAACCCGTTCCCTTGGTGCTAGATGAACGAACGTCTCTCCACTTGCTCAGTTCTGAGAGATAGGTGTGTGTGAAAGCCGTACTTCACCTAGCTTGTTGGGAACACAAAGTTTCTTTTCAGTTGCAAACTCCATTCCATACATATATATGGGGAGGTAATAGCTCCAACTCGGTTTTGCAGAGAAAACTGCACGAACTTCAACCCGGCACTTGGAAACAGACTGGGAAAGCAGAGAAACAGTGTTTCCTGCAAACCGTTCCCTTGGTGCTAGATGAACGAACGTCTCTCCACTTGCTCAGTTCTGAGAGATAATTGTGTGTGAAAGCCGTCCTTCACTTGGCTTGTTGGGAACACAAAGTTTCTTTTCAGTTGCAAACTCCATTCCATACATATATATGGGGAGGTACTAGCTCCAACTCGGTTTTACAGTGAAAACTGCAGGAACTTCAAACCGGCACTAGGAAACAGACTGAGAAAGCAGAGAAAAAGTGTCTCCTGCAACCCGTTCCCTTGGTGCTAGATGAACGAACGTCACTCCACTTGCTCAGTTCTGAGAGATAAGGGTGTGTGAAAGCCGTCCTTCACCTAGCTTGTTGGGAACACAAAGTTTCTTTTCAGTTGCAAACTCCATTCCATACATATATATGGGGAGTTACCAGCTCCAACTCGGTTTTACAGTAAAAACTGCAGGAACTTCAAACCGGCACTAGGAAACAGACTGAGAAACCAGAGAAAAAGTGTCTCCAGCAACCCGTTCCCTTGGTGCTAGATAAACGAAAGTCTCTCAACTTGCTCAGTTCTGAGAGATAAGTGTGTGTGAATGCCGTCCTTCAACTAGCTTGTTGGGAACACAAAGTTTCTTTTCAGTTGCAAACTCCATTCCATACATATATATGGGGAGGTACTAGATCAAACTCGGTTTTACAGTGAAAACTGCAGGAACTTCAAACCGGCACTAGGAAACAGACTGAGAAAGCAGAGAAAAGGGGTCTCCTGCAACCCGTTCTCTTGGTTCTAGATGAACGAACGTCTCTCCACTTGCTCAGTTCTGAAAGAAAATTGTGTATGAAAGCCGTCCTTCAACTAGCTTGTTGGGAAAACAAAGTTTCTTTTCAGTTGCAAACTCCATTCCATACATATATATGGGGAGGTACTAGATCAAACTCGGTTTTACAGTGACAACTGCAGGAACTTCAAACCGCCACTAGGAAACAGACTGAGAAAGCAGAGAAAAAGTGTCTCCTGCAACCCGTTCCCTTGGTGCTAGATGAACGAACGTCTCTGCCCTTGCTCAGTTCTGAGAGATAGGTGTGTGTGAAAGCCGTCCTTCACCTAGCTTGTTGGGAACACAAAGTTTCTTTTCAGTTGCAAACTCCATTCCATACATATATATGTGGAGGTACTAGCTCCAACTCGGTTTTACAGTGAAAACTGCAGGAACTTCAAACCGGCACTAGGAAACAGACTGAGAAAGCAGAGAAAAAGTGTCTCCTGCAACCCGTTCCCTTGGTGCTAGATGAACGAACGTCTCTCCACTTGCTCAGTTCTGAGAGATAAGTGTGTGTGAAAGCCGTCCTTCAACTAGCTTGTAGGGAACACAAAGTTTCTTTTCAGTTGCAAACTCCATTCCATACATATATATGGGGAGGTAGAAGCTCCAACTCGGTTTTGCAGAGAAAACTGCACGAACTTCAACCCGGCACTTGGAAACAGACTGGGAAAGCAGAGAAACAGTGTATCCTGCAACCCGTTCCCTTGGTGCTAGATGAACGAACGTCTCTCCACTTGCTCAGTTCTGAGAGATGATTGTGTGTGAAAGCCGTCCTTCACCTAGCTTGTTGGGAACACAAAGTTTCTTTTCAGTTGCAAACACCATTCCATACATATATATGGGGAGGTACTAGCTCCAACTCGGTTTTACAGTGAAAACTGCAGGAACTTCAAACCGGCACTAGGAAACAGACTGAGAAAGCAGAGAAAAAGTGTCTCCTGCAACCCGTTCCCTTGGTGCTAGATGAACGAACGTCTCTCCACTTGCTCAGTTCTGAGAGATAAGTGTGTGTGAAAGCCGTCCTTCACCTAGCTTGTTGGGAACACAAAGTTTCTTTTAAGTTGCAAACTCCATTCCATACATATATATGGGGTGTTACAAGCTCCAACTCGGTTTTACAGTAAAAACTGCAGGAACTTCAAACTGGCACTAGGAAACAGACTGAGAAACCAGAGAAAAAGTGTCTCCAGCAACCCGTTCCCTTGGTGCTAGATAAACGAAAGTCTCTCAACTTGCTCAGTTCTGAGAGATAAGTGTGTGTGAAAGCCGTCCTTCACGTAACTTGTTGGGAACACAAAGTTTCTTTTCAGTTGTAAATTCCATTACATACAAATATATGGGGAGTTACCAGCTCCAACTCGGTTTTACAGTAAAAACTGCAGGAACTTCAAACCGGCACTAGGAAACAGACTGAGAAAGCAGAGAAAAAGTGTCTCCAGCAACCCGTTCCCTTGGTGCTAGATAAACGAAAGTCTCTCAACTTGCTCAGTTCTGAGAGATAAGTGTGTGTGAATGCCGTCCTTCACCTAGATTGTTGGGAACACAAAGTTTCTTTTCAGTTGTAAACTCCGATCCATACATATATATGTGGAGGTACTAGCTCCAACTCGGTTTTACAGTGAAAACTGCAGGAACTTCAAACCGGCACTAGGAAACAGACTGAGAAGCAGAGAAAATGTGTCCCCTGCAACCGGTTCCCTTGGTGATAGATGAATGAACGTCTCTCCACTTGCTAAGTTCTGAGAGATGATTGTGTGTGAAAGCCGTCATTCACCTAGCTTGTTGGGAACACAAAGTTTCTTTTAAGTTGCAAACTCCATTCCATACATATATATGGGGTGTTACTAGCTCCAAATCGGTTTTACAGTGAACACTGCAGGAACTTCAAACCGGCACTAGGAAACAGACTGAGAAAGCAGAGAAAAGTGTCTCCTGCAACCCGTTCCCTTGGTGCTAGATGAACGAACGTCTCTCCACTTGCTCAGTTCTGAGAGATAAATGTGTGTGAAAGCCGTCCTTCACATAGCTTGTTGGGAACACAAAGTTACTTTTCAGTTGCAAACTCCATTCCATACATATATATGGGGAGGTAGAAGCTCCAACTCGGTTTTACAGTGAAAACTGCAGGAACTTCAAACCGGCACTAGGAAACAGACTGAGAAAGCAGAGAAAAACAGTCTCCTGCAACCCGTTCTCTTGGTTCTAGGTGAACGAACGTCTCTTCACTTGCTGAGTTCTGAAAGAAAAGTGTGTGTGAAAGCCGTCCTTCACCTAGCTTGTTGGGAACACAAAGTTTCTTTTCAGTTGCAAACTCCATTCCATACATATATATGGGGAGGTAGAAGCTCCAACTCGGTTTTACAGTGAAAACTGCAAGAACTTCAAACCGGCACTAGGAAACAGACTGAGAAAACAGAGAAAAAGTGTCTCCTGCAACCCGTTCCCTTGGTGCTAGATGAACGAACGTCTCTCCACTTGCTCAGTTCTGAAGATAGGTGTGTGTGAATGCCGTCCTTCACCTAGCTTGTTGGGAACACAAAGTTTCTTTTCAGTTGCAAACTACATTCCATACATATATATGGGGAGGTAGAAGCTCCAACTCGGTTTTACAGTGAAAACTGCAGGAACTTCAAACAGGCACTAGGAAACAGACTGAGAAAGCAGAGAAAATGTGTCTCCTGCAACTCGTTCCCTTGGTGCTAGATGAACGAACGTCTCTCCACTTGCTCAGTTCTGAGAGATAGGTGTGTATGAAAGCCGTCCTTCAACTAGCTTGTTGGGAAAACAAAGTTTCTTTTCAGTTGCAAACTCCATTCCATACATATATATGGGGAGGTACTAGATCAAACTCGGTTTTACAGTGAAAACTGCAGGAACTTCAAACCGGCACTAGGAAACAGACTGAGAAAGCAGAGAAAAAGAGTCTCCTGCAACCCGTTCTCTTGGTTCTAGATGAACGAACGTCTCTCCTCTTGCTCAGTTCTGAGAGAGAAGTGTGTATGAAAGCCGTCTTTCAACTAGCTTGTTGGGAAAACAAAGTTTCTTTTCAGTTGCAAACTCCATTCCATACATATATATGGGGAGGTACTAGATCAAACTCGGTTTTACAGTGAAAACTGCAGGAACTTCAAAACGCCACTAGGAAACAGACTGAGAAAACAGAGAAAAAGTGTCTCCTGCAACCCGTTCCCTTGGTGCTAGATGAACGAACGTCTCTCCACTTGCTCAGTTCTGAGAGATAGGTGTGTGTGAAAGCCGTACTTCACCTAGCTTGTTGGGAACACAAAGTTTCTTTTCAGTTGCAAACTCCATTCCATACATATATATGGGGAGGTAATAGCTCCAACTCGGTTTTACAGTGAAAACTGCAGGAACTTCAAACCGGAACTAGGAAACAGACTGAGAAAGCAGAGAAAAAGTGTCTCCTGCAACCCGTTCCCTTGGTGCTAGATGAACGAACGTCTCTCCACTTGCTCAGTTCTGAAGATAGGTGTGTGTGAATGCCGTCCTTCACCTAGCTTGTTGGGAACACAAAGTTTCTTTTAAGTTGCAAACTCCATTCAATACATATATATGGGGTGTTACCAGCTCCAACTCGGTTTTACAGTAAAAACTGCAGGAACTTCAAACCGGCACTAGGAAACAGACTGAGAAACCAGAGAAAAAGTGTCTCCAGCAACCCGTTCCCTTGGTGCTAGATAAACGAAAGTCTCTCAACTTGCTCAGTTCTGAGAGATAAGTGTGTGTGAAAGCCGTCCTTCACCTAACTTGTTGGGAACACAAAGTTTCTTTTCAGTTGTAAATTCCATTACATACAAATATATGGGGAGTTACCAGCTCCAACTCGGTTTTACAGTAAAAACTGCAGGAACTTCAAACCGGCACTAGGAAACAGACTGAGAAAGCAGAGAAAAAGTGTCTCCAGCAACCCGTTCCCTTGGTGCTAGATAAACGAAAGTCTCTCAACTTGCTCAGTTCTGAGAGATAAGTGTGTGTGAATGCCGTCCTTCACCTAGATTGTTGGGAACACAAAGTTTCTTTTCAGTTGTAAACTCCGATCCATACATATATATGTGGAGGTACTAGCTCCAACTCGGTTTTACAGTGAAAACTGCAGGAACTTCAAACCGGCACTAGGAAACAGACTGAGAAGCAGAGAAAATGTGTCCCCTGCAACCGGTTCCCTTGGTGATAGATGAATGAACGTCTCTCCACTTGCTAAGTTCTGAGAGATGATTGTGTGTGAAAGCCGTCATTCACCTAGCTTGTTGGGAACACAAAGTTTCTTTTAAGTTGCAAACTCCATTCCATACATATATATGGGGTGTTACTAGCTCCAAATCGGTTTTACAGTGAACACTGCAGGAACTTCAAACCGGCACTAGGAAACAGACTGAGAAAGCAGAGAAAAGTGTCTCCTGCAACCCGTTCCCTTGGTGCTAGATGAACGAACGTCTCTCCACTTGCTCAGTTCTGAGAGATAAATGTGTGTGAAA
Organism: Camelus bactrianus; assembly: GCF_048773025.1. Classification (NCBI taxonomy): domain Eukaryota; kingdom Metazoa; phylum Chordata; class Mammalia; order Artiodactyla; family Camelidae; genus Camelus; species Camelus bactrianus. Next base: position 133,613,819 of record NC_133539.1, on the reverse strand, counting down.
GCCGTCCTTCACATAGCTTGTTGGGAACACAAAGTTTCTTTTCAGTTGCAAACTCCATTCCATACATATATATCGGGAGGTAGAAGCTCCAACTCGGTTTTACAGTGAAAACTGCAGGAACTTCAAACCGGCACTAGGAAACAGACTGAGAAAGCAGAGAAAAACAGTCTCCTGCAACCCGTTCTCTTGGTTCTAGGTGAATGAACGTCTCTTCACTTGCTGAGTTCTGAAAGAAAAGTGTGTGTGAAAGCCGTCCTTCACCTAGCTTGTTGGGAACACAAAGTTTCTTTTCAGTTGCAAACTCCATTCCATACATATATATGGGGAGGTAGAAGCTCCAACTCGGTTTTACAGTGAAAACTGCTGGAACTTCAAACCGGCACTAGGAAACAGACTGAGAAAGCAGAGAAAAAGAGTCTCCTGCAACCCGTTCTCTTGGTTCTAGATGAACGAACGTCTCTCCACTTGCTCAGTTCTGAGAGAGAAGTGTGTATGAAAGCCGTCTTTCAACTAGCTTGTTGGGAAAACAAAGTTTCTTTTCAGTTGCAAACTCCATTCCATACATATATATGGGGAGGTACTAGATCAAACTCGGTTTTACAGTGAAAACTGCAGGAACTTCAAAACGCCACTAGGAAACAGACTGAGAAAACAGAGAAAAAGTGTCTCCTGCAACCCGTTCCCTTGGTGCTAGATGAACGAACGTCTCTCCACTTGCTCAGTTCTGAGAGATAGGTGTGTGTGAAAGCCGTACTTCACCTAGCTTGTTGGGAACACAAAGTTTCTTTTCAGTTGCAAACTCCATTCCATACATATATATGGGGAGGTAATAGCTCCAACTCGGTTTTGCAGAGAAAACTGCACGAACTTCAACCCGGCACTTGGAAACAGACTGGGAAAGCAGAGAAACAGTGTTTCCTGCAAACCGTTCCCTTGGTGCTAGATGAACGAACGTCTCTCCACTTGCTCAGTTCTGAGAGATAATTGTGTGTGAAAGCCGTCCTTCACTTGGCTTGTTGGGAACACAAAGTTTCTTTTCAGTTGCAAACTCCATTCCATACATATATATGGGGAGGTACTAGCTCCAACTCGGTTTTACAGTGAAAACTGCAGGAACTTCAAACCGGCACTAGGAAACAGACTGAGAAAGCAGAGAAAAAGTGTCTCCTGCAACCCGTTCCCTTGGTGCTAGATGAACGAACGTCACTCCACTTGCTCAGTTCTGAGAGATAAGGGTGTGTGAAAGCCGTCCTTCACCTAGCTTGTTGGGAACACAAAGTTTCTTTTCAGTTGCAAACTCCATTCCATACATATATATGGGGAGTTACCAGCTCCAACTCGGTTTTACAGTAAAAACTGCAGGAACTTCAAACCGGCACTAGGAAACAGACTGAGAAACCAGAGAAAAAGTGTCTCCAGCAACCCGTTCCCTTGGTGCTAGATAAACGAAAGTCTCTCAACTTGCTCAGTTCTGAGAGATAAGTGTGTGTGAATGCCGTCCTTCAACTAGCTTGTTGGGAACACAAAGTTTCTTTTCAGTTGCAAACTCCATTCCATACATATATATGGGGAGGTACTAGATCAAACTCGGTTTTACAGTGAAAACTGCAGGAACTTCAAACCGGCACTAGGAAACAGACTGAGAAAGCAGAGAAAAGGGGTCTCCTGCAACCCGTTCTCTTGGTTCTAGATGAACGAACGTCTCTCCACTTGCTCAGTTCTGAAAGAAAATTGTGTATGAAAGCCGTCCTTCAACTTGCTTGTTGGGAAAACAAAGTTTCTTTTCAGTTGCAAACTCCATTCCATACATATATATGGGGAGGTACTAGATCAAACTCGGTTTTACAGTGACAACTGCAGGAACTTCAAACCGCCACTAGGAAACAGACTGAGAAAGCAGAGAAAAAGTGTCTCCTGCAACCCGTTCCCTTGGTGCTAGATGAACGAACGTCTCTGCCCTTGCTCAGTTCTGAGAGATAGGTGTGTGTGAAAGCCGTCCTTCACCTAGCTTGTTGGGAACACAAAGTTTCTTTTCAGTTGCAAACTCCATTCCATACATATATATGTGGAGGTACTAGCTCCAACTCGGTTTTACAGTGAAAACTGCAGGAACTTCAAACCGGCACTAGGAAACAGACTGAGAAAGCAGAGAAAAAGTGTCTCCTGCAACCCGTTCCCTTGGTGCTAGATGAACGAACGTCTCTCCACTTGCTCAGTTCTGAGAGATAAGTGTGTGTGAAAGCCGTCCTTCAACTAGCTTGTAGGGAACACAAAGTTTCTTTTCAGTTGCAAACTCCATTCCATACATATATATGGGGAGGTAGAAGCTCCAACTCGGTTTTGCAGAGAAAACTGCACGAACTTCAACCCGGCACTTGGAAACAGACTGGGAAAGCAGAGAAACAGTGTATCCTGCAACCCGTTCCCTTGGTGCTAGATGAACGAACGTCTCTCCACTTGCTCAGTTCTGAGAGATGATTGTGTGTGAAAGCCGTCCTTCACCTAGCTTGTTGGGAACACAAAGTTTCTTTTCAGTTGCAAACACCATTCCATACATATATATGGGGAGGTACTAGCTCCAACTCGGTTTTACAGTGAAAACTGCAGGAACTTCAAACCGGCACTAGGAAACAGACTGAGAAAGCAGAGAAAAAGTGTCTCCTGCAACCCGTTCCCTTGGTGCTAGATGAACGAACGTCTCTCCACTTGCTCAGTTCTGAGAGATAAGTGTGTGTGAAAGCCGTCCTTCACCTAGCTTGTTGGGAACACAAAGTTTCTTTTAAGTTGCAAACTCCATTCCATACATATATATGGGGTGTTACAAGCTCCAACTCGGTTTTACAGTAAAAACTGCAGGAACTTCAAACTGGCACTAGGAAACAGACTGAGAAACCAGAGAAAAAGTGTCTCCAGCAACCCGTTCCCTTGGTGCTAGATAAACGAAAGTCTCTCAACTTGCTCAGTTCTGAGAGATAAGTGTGTGTGAAAGCCGTCCTTCACGTAACTTGTTGGGAACACAAAGTTTCTTTTCAGTTGTAAATTCCATTACATACAAATATATGGGGAGTTACCAGCTCCAACTCGGTTTTACAGTAAAAACTGCAGGAACTTCAAACCGGCACTAGGAAACAGACTGAGAAAGCAGAGAAAAAGTGTCTCCAGCAACCCGTTCCCTTGGTGCTAGATAAACGAAAGTCTCTCAACTTGCTCAGTTCTGAGAGATAAGTGTGTGTGAATGCCGTCCTTCACCTAGATTGTTGGGAACACAAAGTTTCTTTTCAGTTGTAAACTCCGATCCATACATATATATGTGGAGGTACTAGCTCCAACTCGGTTTTACAGTGAAAACTGCAGGAACTTCAAACCGGCACTAGGAAACAGACTGAGAAGCAGAGAAAATGTGTCCCCTGCAACCGGTTCCCTTGGTGATAGATGAATGAACGTCTCTCCACTTGCTAAGTTCTGAGAGATGATTGTGTGTGAAAGCCGTCATTCACCTAGCTTGTTGGGAACACAAAGTTTCTTTTAAGTTGCAAACTCCATTCCATACATATATATGGGGTGTTACTAGCTCCAAATCGGTTTTACAGTGAACACTGCAGGAACTTCAAACCGGCACTAGGAAACAGACTGAGAAAGCAGAGAAAAGTGTCTCCTGCAACCCGTTCCCTTGGTGCTAGATGAACGAACGTCTCTCCACTTGCTCAGTTCTGAGAGATAAATGTGTGTGAAAGCCGTCCTTCACATAGCTTGTTGGGAACACAAAGTTACTTTTCAGTTGCAAACTCCATTCCATACATATATATGGGGAGGTAGAAGCTCCAACTCGGTTTTACAGTGAAAACTGCAGGAACTTCAAACCGGCACTAGGAAACAGACTGAGAAAGCAGAGAAAAACAGTCTCCTGCAACCCGTTCTCTTGGTTCTAGGTGAACGAACGTCTCTTCACTTGCTGAGTTCTGAAAGAAAAGTGTGTGTGAAAGCCGTCCTTCACCTAGCTTGTTGGGAACACAAAGTTTCTTTTCAGTTGCAAACTCCATTCCATACATATATATGGGGAGGTAGAAGCTCCAACTCGGTTTTACAGTGAAAACTGCAAGAACTTCAAACCGGCACTAGGAAACAGACTGAGAAAACAGAGAAAAAGTGTCTCCTGCAACCCGTTCCCTTGGTGCTAGATGAACGAACGTCTCTCCACTTGCTCAGTTCTGAAGATAGGTGTGTGTGAATGCCGTCCTTCACCTAGCTTGTTGGGAACACAAAGTTTCTTTTCAGTTGCAAACTACATTCCATACATATATATGGGGAGGTAGAAGCTCCAACTCGGTTTTACAGTGAAAACTGCAGGAACTTCAAACAGGCACTAGGAAACAGACTGAGAAAGCAGAGAAAATGTGTCTCCTGCAACTCGTTCCCTTGGTGCTAGATGAACGAACGTCTCTCCACTTGCTCAGTTCTGAGAGATAGGTGTGTATGAAAGCCGTCCTTCAACTAGCTTGTTGGGAAAACAAAGTTTCTTTTCAGTTGCAAACTCCATTCCATACATATATATGGGGAGGTACTAGATCAAACTCGGTTTTACAGTGAAAACTGCAGGAACTTCAAACCGGCACTAGGAAACAGACTGAGAAAGCAGAGAAAAAGAGTCTCCTGCAACCCGTTCTCTTGGTTCTAGATGAACGAACGTCTCTCCTCTTGCTCAGTTCTGAGAGAGAAGTGTGTATGAAAGCCGTCTTTCAACTAGCTTGTTGGGAAAACAAAGTTTCTTTTCAGTTGCAAACTCCATTCCATACATATATATGGGGAGGTACTAGATCAAACTCGGTTTTACAGTGAAAACTGCAGGAACTTCAAAACGCCACTAGGAAACAGACTGAGAAAACAGAGAAAAAGTGTCTCCTGCAACCCGTTCCCTTGGTGCTAGATGAACGAACGTCTCTCCACTTGCTCAGTTCTGAGAGATAGGTGTGTGTGAAAGCCGTACTTCACCTAGCTTGTTGGGAACACAAAGTTTCTTTTCAGTTGCAAACTCCATTCCATACATATATATGGGGAGGTAATAGCTCCAACTCGGTTTTACAGTGAAAACTGCAGGAACTTCAAACCGGAACTAGGAAACAGACTGAGAAAGCAGAGAAAAAGTGTCTCCTGCAACCCGTTCCCTTGGTGCTAGATGAACGAACGTCTCTCCACTTGCTCAGTTCTGAAGATAGGTGTGTGTGAATGCCGTCCTTCACCTAGCTTGTTGGGAACACAAAGTTTCTTTTCAGTTGCAAACTACATTCCATACATATATATGGGGAGGTAGAAGCTCCAACTCGGTTTTACAGTGAAAACTGCAGGAACTTCAAACAGGCACTAGGAAACAGACTGAGAAAGCAGAGAAAATGTGTCTCCTGCAACCCGTTCCCTTGGTGCTAGATGAACGAACGTCTCTCCACTTGCTCAGTTCTGAGAGATAGGTGTGTATGAAAGCCGTCCTTCAACTAGCTTGTTGGGAAAACAAAGTTTCTTTTCAGTTGCAAACTCCATTCCATACATATATATGGGGAGGTACTAGATCAAACTCGGTTTTACAGTGAAAACTGCAGGAACTTCAAACCGGCACTAGGAAACAGACTGAGAAAGCAGAGAAAAAGAGTCTCCTGCAACCCGTTCTCTTGGTTCTAGATGAACGAACGTCTCTCCACTTGCTCAGTTCTGAGAGAGAATTGTGTATGAAAGCCGTCTTTCAACTAGCTTGTTGGGAAAACAAAGTTTCTTTTCAGTTGCAAACTCCATTCCATACATATATATGGGGAGGTACTAGATCAAACTCGGTTTTACAGTGAAAACTGCAGGAACTTCAAAACGCCACTAGGAAACAGACTGAGAAAACAGAGAAAAAGTGTCTCCTGCAACCCGTTCCCTTGGTGCTAGATGAACGAACGTCTCTCCACTTGCTCAGTTCTGAGAGATAGGTGTGTGTGAAAGCCGTACTTCACCTAGCTTGTTGGGAACACAAAGTTTCTTTTCAGTTGCAAACTCCATTCCATACATATATATGGGGAGGTAATAGCTCCAACTCGGTTTTACAGTGAAAACTGCAGGAACTTCAAACCGGAACTAGGAAACAGACTGAGAAAGCAGAGAAAAAGTTTCTCCTGCAACCCGTTCCCTTGGTGCTAGATGAACGAACGTCTCTCCTCTTGCTCAGTTCTGAGAGATATGTGTGTGTGAAAGCCGTCCTTCAACTAGCTTGTAGGGAACACAAAGTTTCTTTTCAGTTGCAAACTCCATTCCATACATATATATGGGGAGGTACTAGATCAAACTCGGTTTTGCAGTAAAAACTGCAGGAACTTCAAACCGGCACTAGGAAACAGACTGAGAAAGCAGAGAAAAAGTGTCTCCTGAAACCCGTTCCCTTGGTGCTAGATGAACGAACGTCTCTCCACTTGCTCAGTTCTGAGAGATAATTGTGTGTGAAAGCCGTCCTTCACCTAGCTTGTTGGGAACACAAAGTTTCTTTTCAGTTGCAATCTACATTCCATACATATATATGGGGAGGAAGAAGCTCCAACTCGGTTTTACAGTGAAAACTGCAGGAACTTCAAACAGGCACTAGGAAACAGACTGAGAAAGCAGAGAAAATGTGTCTCCTGCAACCCGTTCCCTTGGTGCTAGATGAACGAACGTCTCTCCACTTGCTCAATTCTGAGAGATAGGTGTGTGTGAAAGCCGTCCTTCAACTAGCTTGTTGGGAAAACAAAGTTTCTTTTCAGTTGCAAACTCCATTCCATACATATATATGGGGAGGTACTAGATCAAACTCGGTTTGACAGTGAAAACTGCAGGAACTTCAAACCGGCACTAGGAAACAGACTGAGAAAGCAGAGAAAAAGAGTCTCCTGCAACCCGTTCTCTTGGTTCTAGATGAACGAACGTCTCTCCACTTGCTCAGTTCTGAGAGAGAAGTGTGTATGAAAGCCGTCTTTCAACTAGCTTGTTGGGAAAACAAAGTTTCTTTTCAGTTGCAAACTCCATTCCATACATATATATGGGGAGGTACTAGATCAAACTCGGTTTTACAGTGAAAACTGCAGGAACTTCAAAACGCCACTAGGAAACAGACTGAGAAAACAGAGAAAAAGTGTCTCCTGCAACCCGTTCCCTTGGTGCTAGATGAACGAACGTCTCTCCACTTGCTCAGTTCTGAGAGATAGGTGTGTGTGAAAGCCGTCCTTCACCTAGCTTGTTGGGAACACAAAGTTTCTTTTCAGTTGCAAACTCCATTCCATACATATATATGGGGAGGTACTAGCTCCAACTCGGTTTTACAGTGAAAACTGCAGGAACTTCAAACCGGCACTAGGAAACAGACAGAGAAAGCAGAGAAAAAGTGTCTCCTGCAACCCGTTCCCTTGGTGCTAGATGAACGAACGTCTCTCCTCTTGCTCAGTTCTGAGAGATATGTGTGTGTGAAAGCCGTCCTTCAACTAGCTTGTAGGGAACACAAAGTTTCTTTTCAGTTGCAAACTCCATTCCATACATATATATGGGGAGGTACTACATCAAACTCGGTTTTGCAGTAAAAACTGCAGGAACTTCAAACCGGCACTAGGAAACAGACTGAGAAAGCAGAGAAAAAGTGTCTCCTGAAACCCGTTCCCTTGGTGCTAGATGAACGAACGTCTCTCCACTTGCTCAATTCTGAGAGATAGGTGTGTGTGAAAGCCGTCCTTCACCTAGCTTGTTGGGAACACAAAGTTTCTTTTCAGTTGCAAACTCCATTCCATACATATATATGGGGAGGTACTAGCTCCAACTCGGTTTTACAGTGAAAACTGCAGGAACTTCAAACCGGCACTAGGAAACAGACTGAGAAAGCAGAGAAAAAGTGTCTCCTGTAACCCGTTCCCTTGGTGCTAGATGAACGAACGTCTCCCCACTTGCTCAGATCTGAGAGATAAGTGTGTGTGAAAGCCGTCCTTCAACTAGCTTGTAGGGAACACAAAGTTTTTTTTCAGTTGCAAACTCCATTCCATACATATATATGGGGAGGTAGAAGCTCCAACTCGGTTTTGCAGAGAAAACTGCAGGAACTTCAACCCGGCACTTGGAAACAGACTGGGAAAGCAGAGAAACAGTGTTTCCTGCAACCCGTTTCCTTGGTGCTAGATGAACGAACGTCTCTCCACTTGCTCAGTTCTGAGAGATAAGTGTGTGTGAAAGCCGTCTTTCACCTAGCTTGTTGGGAACACAAAGATTCTTTTCAGTTGCAAACTCCATTCCATACATATATATGGGGAGGTACTAGCTCCAACTCGGTTTTACAGTGAAAACTGCAGGAACTTCAAACCGGCACTAGGAAACAGACTGAGAAAGCAGAGAAAAATTGTCTCCTGCAACCCGTTCCCTTGGTGCTAGATGAACGAACGCCTCTCCACTTCCTCAGTTCTGAGAGATAAGTGTGTGTGAAAGCCGTCCTTCACCTAGCTTGTTGGGAACACAAAGTTTCTTTTCAGTTGCAAACTCCATTCCATACATATATATGGGGAGGTACTAGATCAAACTCGGTTTTACAGTGAAAACTGCAGGAACTTCAAACCGGCACTAGGAAACAGACTGAGAATGCAGAGAAAAAGAGTCTCCTGCAACCCGTTCTCTTGGTTCTAGATGAACGAACGTCTCTCCACTTGCTCAGTTCTGAGAGAAAAGTGTGTATGAAAGCCGTCCTTCAACTAGCTTGTTGGGAAACAAAGTTTCTTTTCAGTTGCAAACTCCATTCCATACATATATATGTGGAGGTAATAGCTCCAACTCGGTTTTACAGTGAAAACTGCAGGAACTTCAAACCGGCACTAGGAAACAGACTGAGAAAGCAGAGAAAAAGTGTCTCCTGCAACCCGTTCCCTTGGTGCTAGATGAACGAACGTCTCTCCACTTGCTCAGTTCTGAGAGATAAGTGTGTGTGAAAGCCGTCCTTCAACTAGCTTGTAGGGAACACAAAGGTTCTTTTCAGTTGCAAACTCCATTCCATACATATATATGGGGAGGTAGAAGCTCCAACTCGGTTTTGCAGAGAAAACTGCACGAACTTCAACCCGGCACTTGGAAACAGACTGGGAAAGCAGAGAAACAGTGTTTCCTGCAACCCGTTCCCTTGGTGCTAGATTAACGAACGTCTCTCCACTTGCTCAGTTCTGAGAGATAATTGTGTGTGAAAGCCGTCCTTCACCTAGCTTGTTGGGAACACAAAGTTTCTTTTCAGTTGCAAACTCCATTCCATACATATATATGGGGAGGTACTAGCTCCAACTCGGTTTTACAGTTAAAACTGCAGGAACTTCAAACAGGCACTAGGAAACAGAATGAGAAAGCAGAGAAAAAGTGTCTCCTGCAACCCGTTCCCTTGGTGCTAGATGAACGAACGTCTCTCCACTTGCTCAGTTCTGAGAGATAAGTGTGTGTGAAAGCCGTCCTTCACCTAGCTTGTTGGGAACACAAAGTTTCTTTTCAGTTGCAAACTCCATTCCATACATATATATGGGGAGGTACTAGATCAAACTCGGTTTTACAGTGAAAACTGCAGGAACTTCAAACCGGCACTAGGAAACAGACTGAGAAAGCAGAGAAAAAGAGTCTCCTGCAACCCGTTCTCTTGGTTCTAGATGAACGAACGTCTCTCCACTTGCTCAGTTCTGAGAGAGAAGTGTGTATGAAAGCCGTCTTTCAACTAGCTTGTTGGGAAAACAAAGTTTCTTTTCAGTTGCAAACTCCATTCCATACATATATATGGGGAGGTACTAGATCAAACTCGGTTTTACAGTGAAAACTGCAGGAACTTCAAAACGCCACTAGGAAACAGACTGAGAAAACAGAGAAAAAGTGTCTCCTGCAACCCGTTCCCTTGGTGCTAGATGAACGAACGTCTCTCCACTTGCTCAGTTCTGAGAGATAGGTGTGTGTGAAAGCCGTTCTTCACCTAGCTTGTTGGGAACACAAAGTTTCTTTTCAGTTGCAAACTCCATTCCATACATATATATGGGGAGGTACTAGCTCCAACTCGGTTTTACAGTGAAAACTGCAGGAACTTCAAACCGGCACTAGGAAACAGACTGAGAAAGCAGAGAAAAAGTGTCTCCTGCAACCCGTTCCCTTGGTGCTAGATGAACGAACGTCTCTCCTCTTGCTCAGTTCTGAGAGATATGTGTGTGTGAAAGCCGTCCTTCAACTAGCTTGTAGGGAACACAAAGTTTCTTTTCAGTTGCAAACTCCATTCCATACATATATATGGGGAGGTACTAGATCAAACTCTGTTTTGCAGTAAAAACTGCAGGAACTTCAAACCGGCACTAGGAAACAGACTGAGAAAGCAGAGAAAAAGTGTCTCCTGAAACCCGTTCCCTTGGTGCTAGATGAACGAAAGTCTCTCCACTTGCTCAGTTCTGAGAGATAGGTGTGTGTGAAAGCCGTCCTTCACCTAGCTTGTTGGGAACACAAAGTTTCTTTTCAGTTGCAAACTCCATTCCATACATATATATGGGGAGGTACTAGCTCCAACTCGGTTTTACAGTGAAAACTGCAGGAACTTCAAACCGGCACTAGGAAACAGACTGAGAAAGCAGAGAAATGTGTCTCCTGTAACCCGTTCCCTTGGTGCTAGATGAACGAACGTCTCCCCACTTGCTCAGATCTGAGAGATAAGTGTGTGTGAAAGCCGTCCTTCACCTAGCTTGTAGGGAACACAAAGTTTCTTTTCAGTTGCAAACTCCATTCCATACATATATATGGGGAGGTAGAAGCTCCAACTCGGTTTTGCAGAGAAAACTGCAGGAACTTCAACACGGCACTTGGAAACAGACTGGGAAAGCAGAGAAACAGTGTTTCCTGCAACCCGTTTCTTTGGTGCTAGATGAACGAACGTCTCTCCACTTGCTCAGTTCTGAGAGATAAGTGTGTGTGAAAGCCGTCTTTCACCTAGCTTGTTGGGAACACAAAGTTTCTTTTCAGTTGCAAACTCCATTCCATACATATATATGGGGAGGTAGAAGCTCCAACTCGGTTTTACAGTGAAAACTGCAGGAACTTCAAACCGGCACTAGGAAACAGACTGAGAAAGCAGAGAAAAACAGTCTCCTGCAACCCGTTCTCTTGGTTCTAGATGAACGAACGTCTCTTCACTTGCTGAGTTCTGAAAGAAAAGTGTGTGTGAAAGCCGTCCTTCACCTAGCTTGTTGGGAACACAAAGTTTCTTTTCAGTTGCAAACTCCATTCCATACATATATATGGGGAGGTAGAAGCTCCAACTCGGTTTTACAGTGAAAACTGCAAGAACTTCAAACCGGCACTAGGAAACAGACTGAGAAAACAGAGAAAAAGTGTCTCCTGCAACCCGTTCCCTTGGTGCTAGATGAACGAACGTCTCTCCACTTGCTCAGTTCTGAAGATATGTGTGTGGGAATGCCGTACTTCACCTAGCTTGTTGGGAACACAAAGTTTCTTTTCAGTTGCAAACTACATTCCATACATATATATGGGGAGGTAGAAGCTCCAACTCGGTTTTACAGTGAAAACTGCAGGAACTTCAAACAGGCACTAGGAAACAGACTGAGAAAGCAGAGAAAATGTGTCTCCTGCAACCCGTTCCCTTGGTGCTAGATGAACGAACGTCTCTCCACTTGCTCAGTTCTGAGAGATAGGTGTGTATGAAAGCCGTCCTTCAACTAGCTTGTTGGGAAAACAAAGTTTCTTTTCAGTTGCAAACTCCATTCAATACATATATATGGGGAGGTACTAGATCAAACTCGGTTTTACAGTGAAAACTGCAGGAACTTCAAACCGGCACTAGGAAACAGACTGAGAAAGCAGAGAAAAAGAGTCTCCTGCAACCCGTTCTCTTGGTTCTAGATGAACGAACGTCTCTCCACTTGCTCAGTTCTGAGAGAGAAGTGTGTATGAAAGCCGTCTTTCAACTAGCTTGTTGGGAAAACAAAGTTTCTTTTCAGTTGCAAACTCCATTCCATACATATATATGGGGAGGTACTAGATCAAACTCGGTTTTACAGTGAAAACTGCAGGAACTTCAAAACGCCACTAGGAAACAGACTGAGAAAACAGAGAAAAAGTGTCTCCTGCAACCCGTTCCCTTGGTGCTAGATGAACGAACGTCTCTCCTCTTGCTCAGTTCTGAGAGATATGTGTGTGTGAAAGCCGTCCTTCAACTAGCTTGTAGGGAACACAAAGTTTCTTTTCAGTTGCAAACTCCATTCCATACATATATATGGGGAGGTACAAGATCAAACTCGGTTTTGCAGTAAAAACTGCAGGAACTTCAAACCGGCACTAGGAAACAGACTGAGAAAGCAGAGAAAAAGTGTCTCCTGAAACCCGTTCCCTTGGTGCTAGATGAACGAACGTCTCTCCACTTGCTCAGTTCTGAGAGATAGGTGTGTGTGAAAGCCGTCCTTCACCTAGCTTGTTGGGAACACAAAGTTTCTTTTCAGTTGCAAACTCCATTCCATACATATATATGGGGAGGTACTAGCTCCAACTCGGTTTTACAGTGAAAACTGCAGGAACTTCAAACCGGCACTAGGAAACAGACTGAGAAAGCAGAGAAAAAGTGTCTCCTGTAACCCGTTCCCTTGGTGCTAGATGAACGAACGTCTCTCCACTTGCTCAGATCTGAGAGATAAGTGTGTGTGAAAGCCGTCCTTCACCTAGCTTGTAGGGAACACAAAGTTTCTTTTCAGTTGCAAACTCCATTCCATACATATATATGGGGAGGTAGAAGCTCCAACTCGGTTTTGCAGAGAAAACTGCAGGAACTTCAACCCGGCACTTGGAAACAGACTGGGAAAGCAGAGAAACAGTGTTTCCTGCAACCCGTTTCCTTGGTGCTAGATGAACGAACGTCTCTCCACTTGCTCAGTTCTGAGAGATAAGTGTGTGTGAAAGCCGTCTTTCACCTAGCTTGTTGGGAACACAAAGTTTCTTTTCAGTTGCAAACTCCATTCCATACACATATATGGGGAGGTAGAAGCTCCAACTCGGTTTTACAGTGAAAATTGCAGGAACTTCAAACCGGCACTAGGAAACAGACTGAGAAAGCAGAGAAAAACAGTCTCCTGCAACCCGTTCTCTTGGTTCTAGATGAACGAACGTCTCTTCACTTGCTGAGTTCTGAAAGAAAAGTGTGTGTGAAAGCCGTCCTTCACCTAGCTTGTTGGGAACACAAAGATTCTTTTCAGTTTCAAACTCCATTCCATACATATATATGGGGAGGTAGAAGCTCCAACTCGGTTTTACAGTGATAACTGCAAGAACTTCAAACCGGCACTAGGAAACAGACTGAGAAAACAGAGAAAAAGTGTCTCCTGCAACCCGTTCCCTTGGTGCTAGATGAACGAACGTCTCTCCACTTGCTCAGTTCTGAAGATAGGTGTGTGTGAATGCCGTCCTTCACCTAGCTTGTAGGGAACACAAAGTTTCTTTTCAGTTGCAAACTCCATTCCATACATATATATGGGGTGGTAGAAGCTCCAACTCGGTTTTGCAGAGAAAACTGCAGGAACTTCAACCCGGCACTTGGAAACAGACTGGGAAAGCAGAGAAACAGTGTTTCCTGCAACCCGTTCCCTTGGTGCTAGATGAACGAACGTCTCTCCACTTGCTCAGTTCTGAGAGATATGTGTGTGTGAAAGCCGTCCTTCACCTAGCTTGTTGGGAACACAAAGTTTCTTTTCAGTTGCAAACTCCATTCCATACATATATATGGGGAGTTACCAGCTCCAACTCGGTTTTACAGTAAAAACTGCAGGAACTTCAAACCGGCACTAGGAAACAGACTGAGAAACCAGAGAAAAAGTGTCTCCAGCATCCCGTTCCCTTGGTGCTAGATAAACGAAAGTCTCTCAACTTGCTCAGTTCTGAGAGATAAGTGTGTGTGAATGCCGTCCTTCAACTAGCTTGTTGGGAACACAAAGTTTCTTTTCAGTTGCAAACTCCATTCCATACATATATATGGGGAGGTAGAAGCTCCAACTCCGTTTTACAGTGAAAACTGCAGGAACTTCAAACCGGCACTAGGAAACAGACTGAGAAAGCAGAGAAAAACACTCTCCTGCAACCCGTTCTCTTGGTTCTAGATGAACGAACGTCTCTTCACTTGCTGAGTTCTGAAAGAAAAGTGTGTGTGAAAGCCGTCCTTCACCTAGCTTGTTGGGAACACAAAGTTTCTTTTCAGTTGCAAACTCCATTCCATACATATATATGGGGAGGTAGAAGCTCCAACTCGGTTTTACAGTGAAAACTGCAGGAACTTCAAACCGGCACTAGGAAACAGACTGAGAATGCAGAGAAAAAGAGTCTCCTGCAACCCGTTCTCTTGGTTCTAGATGAACGAACGTCTCTCCACTTGCTCAGTTCTGAGAGAAAAGTGTGTATGAAAGCCGTCCTTCAACTAGCTTGTTGGGAAACAAAGTTTCTTTTCAGTTGCAAACTCCATTCCATACATATATATGGGGAGGTACTAGATCAAACTCGGTTTTACAGTGAAAACTGCAGGAACTTCAAACCGCCACTAGGAAACAGACTGAGAAAGCAGAGAAAAAGTCTCTCCTGCAACCCGTTCCATTGGTGCTAGATGAACGAACGTCTCTCCACTTGCTCAGTTCTGAGAGATAGGTGTGTGTGAAAGCCGCCCTTCACCTAGCTTGTTGGGAACACAAAGTTTCTTTTCAGTTGCAAACTCCATTCCATACATATATATGTAGAGGTAATAGCTCCAACTCGGTTTTACAGTGAAAATTGCAGGAACTTCAAACCGGCACTAGGAAACAGACTGAGAAAGCAGAGAAAAAGTGTCTCCTGCAACCCGTTCCCTTGGTGCTAGATGAACGAACGTCTCTCCACTTGCTCAGTTCTGAGAGATAATTGTGTGTGAAAGCCGTCCTTCAACTAGCTTGTAGGGAACACAAAGGTTCTTTTCAGTTGCAAACTCCATTCCATACATATATATGGGGAGGTAGAAGCTCCAACTCGGTTTTGCAGAGAAAACTGCACGAACTTCAACCCGGCACTTGGAAACAGACTGGGAAAGCAGAGAAACAGTGTTTCCTGCAACCCGTTCCCTTGGTGCTAGATGAACGAACGTCTCTCCACTTGCTCAGTTCTGAGAGATAATTGTGTGTGAAAGCCGTCCTTCACCTAGCTTGTTGGGAACACAAAGTTTCTTTTCAGTTGCAAACTCCATTCCATACATATATATGGGGAGGTACTAGCTCCAACTCGGTTTTACAGTGAAAACTGCAGGAACTTCAAACCGGCACTAGGAAACAGACTGAGAAAGCAGAGAAAAAGTGTCTCCTGCAACCCGTTCCCTTGGTGCTAGATGAACGAACGTCTCTCCACTTGCTCAGTTCTGAGAGATAAGTGTGTGTGAAAGCCGTCCTTCACCTAGCTTGTTGGGAACACAAAGTTTCTTTTCAGTTGCAAACTCCATTCCATACATATATATGGGGAGTTACCAGCTCCAACTCGGTTTTACAGTAAAAACTGCAGGAACTTCAAACCGGCACTAGGAAACAGACTGAGAAACCAGAGAAAAAGTTTCTCCAGCAACCCGTTCCCTTGGTGCTAGATAAACGAAAGTCTCTCAACTTGCTCAGTTCTGAGAGATAAGTGTGTGTGAATGCCGTCCTTCACCTAGCTTGTTGTGAACACAAAGTTTCTTTTCAGTTGCAAACTCCATTCCATACATATATATGGGTAGGTACTAGATCAAACTCGGTTTTACAGTGAAAACTGCAGGAACTTCAAACCGGCACTAGGAAACAGACTGAGAAAGCAGAGAAAAAGAGTCTCCTGCAACCCGTTCTCTTGGTTCTAGATGAACGAACGTCTCTCCACTTGCTCAGTTCTGAGATAAAAGTGTGTATGAAAGCCGTCCTTCAACTAGCTTGTTGGGAAAACAAAGTACCTTTTAAGTTGCAAACTCCATTCCATACATATATATGGGGAGGTACTAGATCAAACTCGGTTTTACAGTGAAAACTGCAGGAACTTCAAACCGCCAATAGGAAACTGACTGAGAAAGCAGAGAAAAAGTTTCTCCTGCAACCCGTTCCATTGGTGCTAGATGAACGAACGTCTCTCCACTTGCTCAGTTCTGAGAGATAGGTGTGTGTGAAAGCCGTCCTTCACCTAGCTTGTTGGGAACACAAAGTTTCTTTTCAGTTGCAAACTCCATTCCATACATATATATGGGGAGGTACTAGATCAAACTCGGTTTTACAGTGAAAACTGCAGGAACTTCAAACCGGCACTAGGAAACAGACTGAGAAAGCAGAGAAAAAGTGTCTCCTGCAACCCGTTCCCTTGGTGCTAGATGAACGAACGTCTCTCCACTTGCTCAGTTCTGAGAGATAAGTGTGTGTGAATGCCGTCCTTCAACTAGCTTGTTGGGAACACAAAGTTTCTTTTCAGTTGCAAACTCCATTCCATACATATATATGGGGAGGTAGAAGCTCCAACTCGGTTTTACAGTGAAAACTGCAGGAACTTCAAACCGGCACTAGGAAACAGACTGAGAAAGCAGAGAAAAACACTCTCCTGCAACCCGTTCTCTTGGTTCTAGATGAACGAACGTCTCTTCACTTGCTGAGTTCTGAAAGAAAAGTGTGTGTGAAAGCCGTCCTTCACCTAGCTTGTTGGGAACACAAAGTTTCTTTTCAGTTGCAAACTCCATTCCATACATATATATGGGGAGGTAGAAGCTCCAACTCGGTTTTACAGTGAAAACTGCAGGAACTTCAAACCGGCACTAGGAAACAGACTGAGAATGCAGAGAAAAAGAGTCTCCTGCAACCCGTTCTCTTGGTTCTAGATGAACGAACGTCTCTCCACTTGCTCAGTTCTGAGAGAAAAGTGTGTATGAAAGCCGTCCTTCAACTAGCTTGTTGGGAAACAAAGTTTCTTTTCAGTTGCAAACTCCATTCCATACATATATATGGGGAGGTACTAGATCAAACTCGGTTTTACAGTGAAAACTGCAGGAACTTCAAACCGCCACTAGGAAACAGACTGAGAAAGCAGAGAAAAAGTCTCTCCTGCAACCCGTTCCATTGGTGCTAGATGAACGAACGTCTCTCCACTTGCTCAGTTCTGAGAGATAGGTGTGTTTGAAAGCCGCCCTTCACCTAGCTTGTTGGGAACACAAAGTTTCTTTTCAGTTGCAAACTCCATTCCATACATATATATGTAGAGGTAATAGCTCCAACTCGGTTTTACAGTGAAAATTGCAGGAACTTCAAACCGGCACTAGGAAACAGACTGAGAAAGCAGAGAAAAAGTGTCTCCTGCAACCCGTTCCTTTGGTGCTAGATGAACGAACGTCTCTCCACTTGCTCAGTTCTGAAAGATAATTGTGTGTGAAAGCCGTCCTTCAACTAGCTTGTAGGGAACACAAAGGTTCTTTTCAGTTGCAAACTCCATTCCATACATATATATGGGGAGGTAGAAGCTCCAAATCGGTTTTGCAGAGAAAACTGCACGAACTTCAACCCGGCACTTGGAAACAGACTGGGAAAGCAGAGAAACAGTGTTTCCTGCAACCCGTTCCCTTGGTGCTAGATGAACGAACGTCCCTCCACTTGCTCAGTTCTGAGAGATAATTGTGTGTGAAAGCCGTCCTTCACCTAGCTTGTTGGGAACACAAAGTTTCTTTTCAGTTGCAAACTCCATTCCATACATATATATGGGGAGGTACTAGCTCCAACTCGGTTTTACAGTTAAAACTGCAGGAACTTCAAACCGGCACTAGGAAACAGACTGAGAAAGCAGAGAAAAAGTGTCTCCTCCAACCCGTTCCCTTGGTGCTAGATGAACGAACGTCTCTCCACTTGCTCAGTTCTGAGAGATAAGTGTGTGTGAAAGCCGTCCTTCACCTAGCTTGTTGGGAACACAAAGTTTCTTTTCAGTTGCAAACTCCATTCCATACATATATATGGGGAGTTACCAGCTCCAACTCGGTTTTACAGTAAAAACTGCAGGAACTTCAAACCGGCACTAGGAAACAGACTGAGAAAACAGAGAAAAAGTTTCTCCAGCAACCCGTTCCCTTGGTGCTAGATAAACGAAAGTCTCTCAACTTGCTCAGTTCTGAGAGATAAGTGTGTGTGAATGCCGTCCTTCACCTAGCTTGTTGTGAACACAAAGTTTCTTTTCAGTTGCAAACTCCATTCCATACATATATATGGGGAGGTACTAGATCAAACTCGGTTTTACAGTGAAAACTGCAGGAACTTCAAACCGGCACTAGGAAACAGACTGAGAAAGCAGAGAAAAAGAGTCTAATGCAACCCGTTCTCTTGGTTCTAGATGAACGAACGTCTCTCCACTTGCTCAGTTCTGAGATAAAAGTGTGTATGAAAGCCGTCCTTCAACTAGCTTGTTGGGAAAACAAAGTTCCTTTTAAGTTGCAAACACCATTCCATACATATATATGGGGAGGTACTAGATCAAACTCGGTTTTACAGTGAAAACTGCAGGAACTTCAAACCGCCACTAGGAAACTGACTGAGAAAGCAGAGAAAAAGTTTCTCCTGCAACCCGTTCCATTGGTGCTAGATGAACGAACGTCTCTCCACTTGCTCAGTTCTGAGAGATAGGTGTGTGTGAAAGCCGTCCTTCACCTAGCTTGTTGGGAACACAAAGTTTCTTTTCAGTTGCAAACTCCATTCCATACATATATATGGGGAGGTACTAGATCAAACTCGGTTTTACAGTGAAAACTGCAGGAACTTCAAACCGGCACTAGGAAACAGACTGAGAAAGCAGAGAAAAAGTGTCTCCTGCAACCCGTTCCCTTGGTGCTAGATGAACGAACGTCTCTCCACTTGCTCAGTTCTGAGAGATAGGTGTGTGTGAAAGCCGTCCTTCACCTAGCTTGTTGGGAACACAAAGTTTCTTTTCAGTTGCAAACCCCATTCCATACATATATATGTGGAGGTACTAGCTCCAACTCGGTTTTACAGTGAAAACTGCAGGAACTTCAAACCGGCACTAGGAAACAGACTGAGAATGCAGAGAAAAAGTGTCTCCTGCAACCCGTTCCCTTGGTGCTAGATGAATGAACGTCTCTCCACTTGCTCAGTTCTGAGAGATAAGTGTGTGTGAAAGCCGTCCTTCAACTAGCTTGTAGGGAACACAAAGTTTCTTTTCAGTTGCAAACTCCATTCCATACATATATATGGGGAGGTAGAAGCTCCAACTCGGTTTTGCAGAGAAAACTGCAGGAACTTCAAACCGGCACTAGGAAACAGACTGAGAAAGCAGAGAAAAAGTGTCTCCTGCAACCCGTTCCCTTGGTGCTAGATGAACGAACGTCTCACCACTTGCTCAGTTCTGAGAGATAGGTGTGTGTGAAAGCCGCCCTTCACCTAGCTTGTTGGGAACACAAAGTTTCTTTTAAGTTGCAAACTCCATTGCATACATATATATGGGTTGTTACTAGCTCCAACTCGGTTTTACAGTAAAAACTGCAGGAACTTCAAACCGGCACTAGGAAACAGACTGAGAAACCAGAGAAAAAGTGTCTCCAGCAACCCGTTCCCTTGGTGCTAGATAAACGAAAGTCTCTCAACTTGCTCAGTTCTGAGAGATAAGTGTGTGTGAAAGCCGTCCTTCACCTAGCTTGTTGGGAACACAAAGTTTCTTTTCAGTTGCAAATTCCATTCCATACAAATATATGGGGAGTTACCAGCTCCAACTCGGTTTTACAGTAAAAACTGCAGGATCTTCAAACCGGCACTAGGAAACAGACTGAGAAAGCAGAGAAAAAGTGTCTCCAGCAACCCGTTCCCTTGGTGCTAGATAAACGAAAGTCTCTCAACTTGCTCAGTTCTGAGAGATAAGTGTGTGTGAATGCCGTCCTTCACCTAGATTGTTGGGAACACAAAGTTTCTTTTCAGTTGTAAACTCCGATCCATACATATATATGGGGAGGTAATAGCTCCAACACGGTTTTACAGTGAAAACTGCAGGAACTTCAAACCGGCACTAGGAAACAGACTGAGAAGCAGAGAAAAAGTGTCCCCTGCAACCGGTTCCCTTGGTGATAGATGAATGAACGTCTCTCCACTTGCTAAGTTCTGAGAGATGATTGTGTGTGAAAGCCGTCATTCACCTAGCTTGTTGGGAACACAAAGTTTCTTTTAAGTTGCAAACTCCATTCCATACATATATATGGGGTGTTACTAGCTCCAAATCGGTTTTACAGTGAACACTGCAGGAACTTCAAACCGGCACTAGGAAACAGACTGAGAAAGAAGAGAAAAAGTTTCTCCTGCAACCCGTTCCCTTGGTGCTAGATGAACGAACGTCTCTCCACTTGCTCAGTTCTGAGAGATAAGTGTGTGTGAAAGCCGTCCTTAAACTAGCTTGTAGGGAACACAAAGTTTCTTTTCAGTTGCAAACTCCATTCCATACATATGTATGGGGAGGTAGAAGCTCCAACTCGGTTTTGCAGAGAAAACTGCACGAACTTCAACCAGGCACTTGGAAACAGACTGGGAAAGCAGAGAAACAGTGTTACCTGCAACCCGTTCCCTTGGTGCTAGATGAACGAACGTCTCTCCTCTTGCTCAGTTCTGAGAGATAATTGTGTGTGAAAGCCGTCCTTCACCTAGCTTGTTGGGAACACAAAGTTTCTTTTCAGTTGCAAACTCCATTCCATACATATATATGGGGAGGTACTAGCTCCAACTCGGTTTTACAGTGAAAACTGCAGGAACTTCAAACCGGCACTAGGAAACAGTCTGAGAAAGCAGAGAAAAAGTGTCTCCTGCAACCCGTTCCCTTGGTGCTAGATGAACGAACGTCTCTCCACTTGCTCAGTTCTGAGAGATAAGTGTGTGTGAAAGCCGTCCTTCACCTAGCTTGTTGGGAACACAAAGTTTCTTTTAAGTTGCAAACTCCATTCCATACATATATATGGGGTGTTACTAGCTCCAACTCGGTTTTACAGTAAAAACTGCAGGAACTTCAAACCGGCACTAGGAAACAGACTGAGAAACCAGAGAAAAAGTGTCTCCAGCAACCCGTTCCCTTGGTGCTAGATAAACGAAAGTCTCTCAACTTGCTCAGTTCTGAGAGATAAGTGTGTGTGAAAGCCGTCCTTCACCTAGCTTGTTGGGAACACAAAGTTTCTTTTCAGTTGCAAATTCCATTCCATACAAATATATGGGGAGTTACCAGCTCCAACTCGGTTTTACAGTAAAAACTGCAGGATCTTCATACCGGCACTAGGAAACAGACTGAGAAAGCAGAGAAAAAGTGTCTCCAGCAACCCGTTCCCTTGGTGCTAGATAAACGAAAGTCTCTCAACTTGCTCAGTTCTGAGAGATAAGTGTGTGTGAATGCCGTCCTTCACCTAGATTGTTGGGAACACAAAGTTTCTTTTCAGTTGTAAACTCCGATCCATACATATATATGGGGAGGTACTAGCTCCAAAACGGTTTTACAGTGAAAACTGCAGGAACTTCAAACCGGCACTAGGAAACAGACTGAGAAGCAGAGAAAAAGTGTCCCCTGCAACCGGTTCCCTTGGTGATAGATGAATGAACGTCTCTCCACTTGCTAAGTTCTGAGAGATGATTGTGTGTGAAAGCCGTCATTCACCTAGCTTGTTGGGAACACAAAGTTTCTTTTAAGTTGCAAACTCCATTCCATACATATATATGGGGTGTTACTAGCTCCAAATCGGTTTTACAGTGAACACTGCAGGAACTTCAAACCGGCACTAGGAAACAGACTGAGAAAGCAGAGAAAAAGTATCTCCTGCAACCCGTTCCCTTGGTGCTAGATGAACGAACGTCTCTCCACTTTCTCAGTTCTGAGAGATAAGTGTGTGTGAAAGCCGTCCTTCACCTAGCTTGTTGGGAACACAAAGTGTCTTTTCAGTTGCAAACTCCAATCCATACATATATATGGGGTGGTACTAGCTCCAACTCGGTTTTACAGTGAAAACTGCAGGAACTTCAAACCGGCACTAGGAAACAGACTGAGAAAGCAGAGAAAAAGTGTCTCCTGCAACCCGTTCCCTTGGTGCTAGATGAACGAGCGTCTCTCCACTTGCTCAGTTCTGAGAGATAAGTGTGTGTGAAAGCCGTCCTTCACCTAGCTTGTTGGGAACAAAAAGTTTCTTTTCAGTTGCAAACTCCATTCCATACATATATATGGGGAGGTACTAGATCAAACTCGGTTTTACAGTGAAAACTGCAGGAACTTCAAACCGGCCCTAGGAAACAGACTGAGAATTCAGAGAAAAGAGTCTCCTGCAACCCGTTCTCTTGGTTCTAGATGAACGAACGTCTCTCCACTTGCTCAGTTCTGAGAGATAATTGTGTGTGAAAGCCATCCTTCAACTAGCTTGTAGGGAACACAAAGTTTCTTTTCAGTTGCAAACTCCATTCCATACATATATATGGGGAGGTAGAAGCTCCAACTCGGTTTTGCAGAGAAAACTGCAGGAACTTCAACCCGGCACTTGGAAACAGACTGAGAAAGCATAGAAACAGTGTTTCCTGCAACCCGTTCCCTTGGTGCTAGATGAACGAACGTCTCTCCACTTGCTCAGATCTGAGAGATAATTGTGTGTGAAAGCCGTCCTTCACCTAGCTTGTTGGGAACACAAAGTTTCTTTTCAGTTGCAAACTCCATTCCATACATATATATGGGGAGGTACTAGCTCCAACTCGGTTTTACAGTGAAAACTGCAGGAACTTCAAACCGGCACTAGGAAACAGACTGAGAAAGCAGAGAAAAGTGTCTCCTGCAACCCGTTCCCTTGGTGCTAGATGAACGAACGTCTCTCCACTTGCTCAGTTCTGAGAGATAAGTGTGTGTGAAAGCCGTCCTTCACATAGCTTGTTGGGAACACAAAGTTTCTTTTCAGTTGCAAACTCCATTCCATACATATATATGGGGAGGTAGAAGCTCCAACTCGGTTTTACAGTGAAAACTGCAGGAACATCAAACCGGCACTAGGAAACAGACTGAGAAAACAGAGAAAAACAGTCTCCTGCATCCCGTTCTCTTGGTTCTAGATGAACGAACGTCTCTTCACATGCTGAGTTCTGAAAGAAAAGTGTGTGTGAAAGCCGTCCTTCACCTAGCTTGTTGGGAACACAAAGTTTCTTTTCAGTTGCAAACTCCATTCCATACATATATATGGGGAGGTAGAAGCTCCAACTCGGTTTTACAGTGAAAACTGCAGGAACTTCAAACCGGCACTAGGAAACAGACTGAGAAAACAGAGAAAAAGTGTCTCCTGCAACCCGTTCCCTTGGTGCTAGATGAACGAACGTCTCTCCACTTGCTCAGTTCTGAAGATAGGTGTGTGTGAATGCCGTCCTTCACCTAGCTTGTTGGGAACACAAAGTTTCTTTTCAGTTGCAATCTACATTCCATACATATATATGGGGAGGTAGAAGCTCCAACTCGGTTTTACAGTGAAAACTGCAGGAACTTCAAACAGGCACTTGGAAACAGACTGAGAATGCAGAGAAAATGTGTCTCCTGCAACCCGTTCCCTTGGTGCTAGATGAACGAACGTCTCTCCACTTGCTCAGTTCTGAGAGATAAGTGTGTGTGAAAGCCGACCTTCACCTAGCTTGTTGGGAACACAAAGTTCCTTTTCAGTTGCAGACTCCATTCCATACATGTATATGGGGAGTTACTAGCTCCAACTCGGTTTTACAGTGAAAACTGCAGGAACTTCAAAACGGCACTAGGAAACATACTGAGAAAGCCGAGAAAAAGTGTCTCCTGCAACCCGTTCCCTTGGTGCTAGATGAACGAACGTCTCTCCACTTGCTCAGTTCTGAGAGATAGGTGTGTGTGAAAGCCGTCCTTCACCTAGCTTGTTGGGAACACAAAGTTTCTTTTAAGTTGCAAACTCCATTCCATACATTTATATGGGGTGTTATTAGCTCCAAATCGGTTTTACAGTGAACACTGCAGGAACTTCAAACCGGCACTAGGAAACAGACTGAGAAAGCAGAGAAAAAGTATCTCCTGCAACCCGTTCCCTTGGTGCTAGATGAACGAACGTCTCGCCACTTGCTCAGTTCCGAGAGATTAGTGTGTGTGAAAGCCGTCCTTCACCTAGCTTGTTGGGAACACAAAGTTTCTTTTCAGTTGCAAACTCCATTCCATACATATATATGGGGAGGTACTAGCTCCAACTCGGTTTTACAGTGAAAACTGCAGGAACTTCAAACCGGCACTAGGAAACAGACTGAGAAAGCAGAGAAAAAGTGTCTCCTGCAACCCGTTCCCTTGGTGCTAGATGAACGAACGTCTCTCCACTTGCTCAGTTCTGAGAGATAAGTGTGTGTGAAAGCCGTCCTTCACCTAGCTTGTTGGGAACACAAAGTTTCTTTTCAGTTGCAAACTCCATTCCATACATATATATGGGGAGGTACTAGATCAAACTCGGTTTTACAGTGAAAACTGCAGGAACTTCAAACCGGCACTAGGAAACAGACTGAGAATTCAGAGAAAAAGAGTCTCCTGCAACCCGTTCTCTTGGTTCTTGATGAACGAAAGTCTCTCCACTTGCTCAGTTCTGAGAGATAATTGTGTGTGAAAGCCGTCCTTCAACTAGCTTGTAGGGAACACAAAGTTTCTTTTCAGTTGCAAACTCCATTCCATACATATATATGGGGAGGTAGAAGCTCCAACTCGGTTTTGCAGAGAAAACTGCAGGAACTTCAACCCGGCTCTTGGAAACAGAATGAGATAGCAGAGAAACAGTGTTTCCTGCAACCCGTTCCCTTGGTGCTAGATGAAGGAACGTCTCTCCACTTGCTCAGATCTGAGAGATAATTGTGTGTGAAAGCCGTCCTTCACCTAGCTTGTTGGGAACACAAAGTTTCTTTTCAGTTGCAAACTCCATTCCATACATATATATGGGGAGGTACTAGCTCCAACTCGGTTTTACAGTGAAAACTGCAGGAACTTCAAACCGGCACTAGGAAACAGACTGAGAAAGCAGAGAAAAAGTGTCTCCTGCAACCCGTTCCCTTGGTGCTAGATGAACGAACTTCTCTCCACTTGCTCAGTTCTGAGAGATAAGTGTGTGTGAAAGCGGTCCTTCACCTAGCTTGTTGGGAACACAAAGTTTCTTTTCAGTTGCAAACTCCATTCCATTCATATATATGGGGAGGTAGAAGCTCCAACTCGGTTCTACAGTGAAAACTGCAGGAACTTCAAACCGGCACTAGGAAACAGACTGAGAAAGCAGAGAAAAACAGTCTCCTGCAACCCGTTCTCTTGGTTCTAGATGAACGAACGTCTCTTCACTTGCTGAGTTCTGAAAGAAAAGTGTGTGTGAAAGACGTCCTTCACCTAGCTTGTTGGGAACACAAAGTTTCTTTTCAGTTGCAAACTCCATTCCATACATATATATGGGGAGGTAGAAGCTCCAACTCGGTTTTACAGTGAAAACTGCAGGAACTTCAAACCGGCACTAGGAAACAGACTGAGAAAGCAGAGAAAAAGTGTCTCCTGCAACCCGTTCCCTTGGTGCTAGATGAACGAACGTCTCTCCACTTGCTCAGTTCTGAAGATAGGTGTGTGTGAATGCCGTCCTTCACCTAGCTTGTTGGGAACACAAAGTTTCTTTTCAGTTGCAAACTACATTCCATACATATATATGGGGAGGTAGAAGCTCCAACTCGGTTTTACAGTGAAAACTGCAGGAACTTCAAACAGGCACTAGGAAACAGACTGAGAAAGCAGAGAAAATGTGTCTCCTGCAAACCGTTCCCTTGGTGCTAGATGAACGAAAGTCTCTCCACTTGCTCAGTTCTGAGAGATAAGTGTGTGTGAAAGCCGTCCTTCACCTAGCTTGTTGGGAACACAAAGTTTCTTTTCAGTTGCAAACTCCATTCCATACATATATATGGGGAGGTCCTAGCTCCAACTCGGTTTTACAGTGAAAACTGCAGGAACTTCAAAACGGCACTAGGAAACAGACTGAGAAAGCCGAGAAAAAGTGTCTCCTGCAACCCGTTCCCTTGGTGCTAGATGAACGAACGTCTCTCCACTTGCTCTGTTCTGAGAGATAGGTGTGTGTGAAAGCCGTCCTTCACCTAGCTTGTTGGGAACACAAAGTTTCTTTTAAGTTGCAAACTCCACTCCATACATTTATATGGGGTGTTACTAGCTCCAAATCGGTTTTACAGTGAACACTGCAGGAACTTCAAACCGGCACTAGGAAACAGACTGAGAAAGCAGAGAAAAAGTATCTCCTGCAACCCGTTCCCTTGGTGCTAGATGAACGAACGTCTCGCCACTTGCTCAGTTCCGAGAGATTAGTGTGTGTGAAAGCCGTCCTTCACCTAGCTTGTTGGGAACACAAAGTTTCTTTTCAGTTGCAAACTCCATTCCATACATATATATGGGGAGGTACTAGCTCCAACTCGGTTTTACAGTGAAAACTGCAGGAACTTCAAACCGGCACTAGGAAACAGACTGAGAAAGCAGAGAAAAAGTGTCTCCTGCAACCCGTTCCCTTGGTGCTAGATGAACGAACGTCTCTCCACTTGCTCAGTTCTGAGAGATAAGTGTGTGTGAAAGCCGTCCTTCACCTAGCTTGTAGGGAACACAAAGTTTCTTTTCAGTTGCAAACTCCATTCCATACATATATATGGGGAGGTACTAGATCAAACTCGGTTTTACAGTGAAAACTGCAGGAACTTCAAACCGGCCCTAGGAAACTGACTGAGAATTCAGAGAAAAAGAGTCTCCTGCAACCCGTTCTCTTGGTTCTAGATGAACGAACGTCTCTCCACTTGCTCAGTTCTGAGAGAAAAGTGTGTATGAAAGCCGTCCTTCATCTAGCTTGTTCGGAAAACAAAGTATCTTTTCAGTTGCAAACCCCATTCCGTACATATATATGGGGAGGTACTAGATCAAACTCGGTTTTACAGTGAAAACTGCAGGAACTTCAAACCGGCACTAGGAAACAGACTGAGAAAGCAGAGAAAAAGTGTCTCCTGCAACCCGTTCCCTTGGTGCTAGATGAACGAACGTCTCTCCACTTGCTCAGTTCTGAGAGATAAGTGTGTGTGAAAGCCGTCCTTCAAATAGCTTGTAGGGAACACAAAGTTTCTTTTCAGTTGTAAACTCCATTCCATACATATATATGGGGAGGTAGAAGCTCCAACACGGTTTTGCAGAGAAAACTGCAGGAACTTCAACCCGGCACTTGGAAACAGACTGAGAAAGCAGAGAAACAGTGTTTCCTGCAACCCGTTCCCTTGGTGCTAGATGAACGAACGTCTCTCCATTTGCTCAGTTCTGAGAGATAGGTGTGTGTGAAAGCCGTCCTTCACCTAGCTTGTTGGGAACACAAAGTTTCTTTTCAGTTGCAAACTCCATTCCATACATATATATGGGGAGGTACTAGCTCCAACTCGGTTTTACACTGAAAACTGCAGGAACTTCAAACCGGCACTAGGAAACAGACTGAGAAAGCAGAGAAAAAGTGTCTCCTGCAACCCGTTCCCTTGGTGCTAGATGAACGAACGTCTCTCCACTTGCTCAGTTCTGAGAGATAAGTGTGTGTGAAAGCCATCCTTCACCTAGCTTGTTGGGAACACAAAGGTTATTTTCAGTTGCAAACTCCATTCCATACATATATATGGGGAGGTAGAAGCTCCAACTCGGTTTTACAGTGAAAACTGCAGGAACTTCAAACCGGCACTAGGAAACAGACTGAGAAAGCAGAGAAAAACAGTCTCCTGCAATCCGTTCTCTTGGTTCTAGATGAACGAACGTCTCTTCACTTGCTGAGTTCTGAAAGAAAAGTGTGTGTGAAAGCCGTCCTTCACCTAGCTTGTTGGGAACACAAAGTTTCTTTTCAGTTGCAAACTCCATTCCATACATATATATGGGAAGGTACTAGCTCCAACTAGGTTTTACAGTGAAAACTGCAGGAACTTCAAACCGGCACTAGGAAACAGACTGAGAAAGCAGAGAAAAAGTGTCTCCTGCAACCCGTTCCCTTGGTGCTAGATGAACGAACGTCTCTCCACTTGCTCAGTTCTGAGAGATAAGTGTGTGTGAAAGCCGTCCTTCACCTAGCTTGTTGGGAACACAAAGTTTCTTTTCAGTTGCAAACTCCATTCCATACATATATATGGGGAGGTACTAGCTCCAACTCGGTTTTACAGTGAAAACTGCAGGAACTTCAAACCGGCCCTAGGAAACTGACTGAGAATTCAGAGAAAAAGAGTCCCCTGCCACCCGTTCTCTTGGTTCTAGATGATGGAACGTATCTCCACTTGCTCAGTTCTGAGAGAAAAGTGTGTATGAAAGCCGTCCTTCGTGTAGCTTGTTGGGAAAACAAAGTATCTTTTCAGTTGCAAACTCCATTCCGTACATATATATGGGGAGGTACTAGCTCCAACTCGGTTTTACAGTGAAAACTGCAGGAACTTCAAACCGGGACTAGGAAACAGACTGAGAAAGCAGAGAAAAAGTGTCTCCTGCAACCCGTTCCCTTGGTGCTAGATGAACGAACGTCTCTCCACTTGCTCAGTTCTGAGAGATAAGTGTGTGTGAAAGCCGTCCTTCAACTAGCTTGTAGGGAACACAAAGTTTCTTTTCAGTTGCAAACTCCATTCCATACATATATATGGGGAGGTAGAAGCTCCAACACACTTTTGCAGAGAAAACTGCAGGAACTTCAACCCGGCACTTGGAAACAGACTGAGAAAGCAGAGAAACAGTGTTTCCTGCAACCCGTTCCCTTGGTGCTAGATGAACGAACGTCTCTCCACTTGCTCAGTTCTGAGAGATAATTGTGTGTGAAAGCCGTCCTTCACCTAGCTTGTTGGGAACACAAAGTTTCTTTTCAGTTGCAAACTCCATTCCATACATATATATGGGGAGGTACTAGATCAGACTCGGTTTTACAGTGAAAACTGCAGGAACTTCAAACCGGCCCTAGGAAACAGACTGAGAATTCAGAGAAAAAGATTCTCCTGCAACCCGTTCTCTTGGTTCTAGATGAACGAAAGTCTCTCCACTTGCTCAGTTCTGAGAGATAAGTGTGTGTGAAAGCCGTCCTTCAACTAGCTTGTAGGGAACACAAAGTTTCTTTACAGTTGCAAACCCCATTCCATACATATATATGGGGAGGTAGAAACTCCAACTCGGTTTTGCAGAGAAAACTGCAGGAACTTCAACCCGGCACTTGGAAACAGACTGAGAAAGCAGAGAAACAGTGTTTCCTGCAACCCGTTCCCTTGGTGCTAGATGAACGAACGTCTCTCCACTTGCTCAGTTCTGAAAGATAATTTTGTGTGAAAGCCGTCCTTCACATAGCTTGTTGGGAACACAAAGTTTCTTTTCAGTTGCAAACTCCATTCCATACATATATATGGGGAGGTAGAAGCTCCAACTCGGTTTTACAGTGAAAACTGCAGGAACTTCAAACCGGCACTAGGAAACAGACTGAGAAAGCAGAGAAAAAGTGTCTCCTGCAACCCGTTCCCTTGGTGCTAGATGAACGAACGTCTCTCCACTTGCTCAGTTCTGAAGATAGGTGTGTGTGAATGCCGTCCTTCACCTAGCTTGTTGGGAACACAAAGTTTCTTTTCAGTTGCAAACTACATTCCATACATATATATGGGGAGGTAGAAGCTCCAACTCGGTTTTACAGTGAAGACTGCAGTAACTTCAAACAGGCACTAGGAAACAGACTGAGAAAGCAGAGAAAATGTGTCTCCTGCAAACCGTTCCCTTGGTGCTAGATGAACGAAAGTCTCTCCACTTGCTCAGTTCTGAGAGATAAGTGTGTGTGAAAGCCGTCCTTCACCTAGCTTGTTGGGAACACAAAGTTTCTTTTCAGTTGCAAACTCCATTCCATACATATATATGGGGAGGTACTAGCTCCAACTCGGTTTTACAGTGAAAACTGCAGGAACTTCAAAACGGCACTAGGAAACAGACTGAGAAAGCCGAGAAAAAGTGTCTCCTGCAACCCGTTCCCTTGGTGCTAGATGAACGAACGTCTCTCCACTTGCTCTGTTCTGAGAGATAGGTGTGTGTGAAAGCCGTCCTTCACCTAGCTTGTTGGGAACACAAAGTTTCTTTTAAGTTGCAAACTCCACTCCATACATTTATATGGGGTGTTACTAGCTCCAAATCGGTTTTACAGTGAACACTGCAGGAACTTCAAACCGGCACTAGGAAACAGACTGAGAAAGCAGAGAAAAAGTATCTCCTGCAACCCGTTCCCTTGGTGCTAGATGAACGAACGTCTCGCCACTTGCTCAGTTCCGAGAGATTAGTGTGTGTGAAAGCCGTCCTTCACCTAGCTTGTTGGGAACACAAAGTTTCTTTTCAGTTGCAAACTCCATTCCATACATATATATGGGGAGGTACTAGCTCCAACTCGGTTTTACAGTGAAAACTGCAGGAACTTCAAACCGGCACTAGGAAACAGACTGAGAAAGCAGAGAAAAAGTGTCTCCTGCAACCCGTTCCCTTGGTGCTAGATGAACGAACGTCTCTCCACTTGCTCAGTTCTGAGAGATAAGTGTGTGTGAAAGCCGTCCTTCACCTAGCTTGTAGGGAACACAAAGTTTCTTTTCAGTTGCAAACTCCATTCCATACATATATATGGGGAGGTACTAGATCAAACTCGGTTTTACAGTGAAAACTGCAGGAACTTCAAACCGGCCCTAGGAAACTGACTGAGAATTCAGAGAAAAAGAGTCTCCTGCAACCCGTTCTCTTGGTTCTAGATGAACGAACGTCTCTCCACTTGCTCAGTTCTGAGAGAAAAGTGTGTATGAAAGCCGTCCTTCATCTAGCTTGTTCGGAAAACAAAGTATCTTTTCAGTTGCAAACCCCATTCCGTACATATATATGGGGAGGTACTAGATCAAACTCGGTTTTACAGTGAAAACTGCAGGAACTTCAAACCGGCACTAGGAAACAGACTGAGAAAGCAGAGAAAAAGTGTCTCCTGCAACCCGTTCCCTTGGTGCTAGATGAACGAACGTCTCTCCACTTGCTCAGTTCTGAGAGATAAGTGTGTGTGAAAGCCGTCCTTCAAATAGCTTGTAGGGAACACAAAGTTTCTTTTCAGTTGTAAACTCCATTCCATACATATATATGGGGAGGTAGAAGCTCCAACACGGTTTTGCAGAGAAAACTGCAGGAACTTCAACCCGGCACTTGGAAACAGACTGAGAAAGCAGAGAAACAGTGTTTCCTGCAACCCGTTCCCTTGGTGCTAGATGAACGAACGTCTCTCCACTTGCTCAGTTCTGAGAGATAGGTGTGTGTGAAAGCCGTCCTTCACCTAGCTTGTTGGGAACACAAAGTTTCTTTTCAGTTGCAAACTCCATTCCATACATATATATGGGGAGGTACTAGCTCCAACTCGGTTTTACACTGAAAACTGCAGGAACTTCAAACCGGCACTAGGAAACAGACTGAGAAAGCAGAGAAAAAGTGTCTCCTGCAACCCGTTCCCTTGGTGCTAGATGAACGAACGTCTCTCCACTTGCTCAGTTCTGAGAGATAAGTGTGTGTGAAAGCCATCCTTCACCTAGCTTGTTGGGAACACAAAGGTTATTTTCAGTTGCAAACTCCATTCCATACATATATACGGGGAGGTAGAAGCTCCAACTCGGTTTTACAGTGAAAACTGCAGGAACTTCAAACCGGCACTAGGAAACAGACTGAGAAAGCAGAGAAAAACAGTCTCCTGCAATCCGTTCTCTTGGTTCTAGATGAACGAACGTCTCTTCACTTGCTGAGTTCTGAAAGAAAAGTGTGTGTGAAAGCCGTCCTTCACCTAGCTTGTTGGGAACACAAAGTTTCTTTTCAGTTGCAAACTCCATTCCATACATATATATGGGGAGGTACTAGCTCCAACTAGGTTTTACAGTGAAAACTGCAGGAACTTCAAACCGGCACTAGGAAACAGACTGAGAAAGCAGAGAAAAAGTGTCTCCTGCAACCCGTTCCCTTGGTGCTAGATGAACGAACGTCTCTCCACTTGCTCAGTTCTGAGAGATAAGTGTGTGTGAAAGCCGTCCTTCACCTAGCTTGTTGGGAACACAAAGTTTCTTTTCAGTTGCAAACTCCATTCCATACATATATATGGGGAGGTACTAGCTCCAACTCGGTTTTACAGTGAAAACTGCAGGAACTTCAAACCGGCCCTAGGAAACTGACTGAGAATTCAGAGAAAAAGAGTCTCCTGCAACCCGTTCTCTTGGTTCTAGATGATGGAACGTATCTCCACTTGCTCAGTTCTGACAGAAAAGTGTGTATGAAAGCCGTCCTTCGTGTAGCTTGTTGGGAAAACAAAGTATCTTTTCAGTTGCAAACTCCATTCCGTACATATATATGGGGAGGTACTAGCTCCAACTCGGTTTTACAGTGAAAACTGCAGGAACTTCAAACCGGGACTAGGAAACAGACTGAGAAAGCAGAGAAAAAGTGTCTCCTGCAACCCGTTCCCTTGGTGCTAGATGAACGAACGTCTCTCCACTTGCTCAGTTCTGAGAGATAAGTGTGTGTGAAAGCCGTCCTTCAACTAGCTTGTAGGGAACACAAAGTTTCTTTTCAGTTGCAAACTCCATTCCATACATATATATGGGGAGGTAGAAGCTCCAACACACTTTTGCAGAGAAAACTGCAGGAACTTCAACCCGGCACTTGGAAACAGACTGAGAAAGCAGAGAAACAGTGTTTCCTGCAACCCGTTCCCTTGGTGCTAGATGAACGAACGTCTCTCCACTTGCTCAGTTCTGAGAGATAATTGTGTGTGAAAGCCGTCCTTCACCTAGCTTGTTGGGAACACAAAGTTTCTTTTCAGTTGCAAACTCCATTCCATACATATATATGGGGAGGTACTAGATCAGACTCGGTTTTACAGTGAAAACTGCAGGAACTTCAAACCGGCCCTAGGAAACAGACTGAGAATTCAGAGAAAAAGATTCTCCTGCAACCCGTTCTCTTGGTTCTAGATGAACGAAAGTCTCTCCACTTGCTCAGTTCTGAGAGATAAGTGTGTGTGAAAGCCGTCCTTCAACTAGCTTGTAGGGAACACAAAGTTTCTTTACAGTTGCAAACCCCATTCCATACATATATATGGGGAGGTAGAAACTCCAACTCGGTTTTGCAGAGAAAACTGCAGGAACTTCAACCCGGCACTTGGAAACAGACTGAGAAAGCAGAGAAACAGTGTTTCCTGCAACCCGTTCCCTTGGTGCTAGATGAACGAACGTCTCTCCACTTGCTCAGTTCTGAAAGATAATTTTGTGTGAAAGCCGTCCTTCACATAGCTTGTTGGGAACACAAAGTTTCTTTTCAGTTGCAAACTCCATTCCATACATATATATGGGGAGGTACTAGCTCCAACACGGTTTTACAGTGAAAACTGCAGGAACTTCAAACCGGCACTAGGAAACAGACTGAGAAAGCAGAGAAAAAGTGTCTCCTGCAACCCGTTCCTTTGGTGCTAGATGAACGAACGTCTCTCCACTTGCTCAGTTCTGAGAGATAAGTGTGTTTGAAAGCCGTCCTTCACCTAGCTTGTTGGGAACACAAAGTTTCTTTTCAGTTGCAAACTCCATTCCATACATATACATGGGGAGGTAGAAGCTCCAACTCGGTTTTACAGTGAAAACTGCAGGAACATCAAACCGGCACTAGGAAACAGACTGAGAAAACAGAGAAAAACAGTCTCCTGCAACCCGTTCTCTTGGTTCTAGATGAACGAACGTCTCTTCACTTGCTGAGTTCTGAAAGAAAAGTGTGTGTGAAAGCCGTCCTTCACCTAGCTTGTTGGGAACACAAAGTTTCTTTTCAGTTGCAAACTCCATTCCATACATATATATGGGGAGCTAGAAGCTATAACTCGGTTTTACAGAGAAAACTGCAGGAACTTCAAACCGGCACTAGGAAACAGACTGAGAAAGCAGAGAAAAAGTGTCTCCTGCAACCCGTTCCCTTGGTGCTAGATGAACGAACGTCTCTCCACTTGCTCAGTTCTGAAGATAGGTGTGTGTGAAAGCCGTCCTTCACCTAGCTTGTTGGGAACACAAAGTTTCTTTTCAGTTGCAAAATACATTCCATACATATATATGGGGAGGTAGAAGCTCCAACTCGGTTTTACAGTGAAAACTGCAGGAACTTCAAACAGGCACTAGGAAACATACTGAGAAAGCAGAGAAAATGTGTCTCCTGCAAACCGTTCCCTTGGTGCTAGATGAACGAACGTCTCTCCACTTGCTCAGTTCTGAGAGATAAGTGTGTGTGAAAGCCGTCCTTCACCTAGCTTGTTGGGAACACAAAGTTTCTTTTAAGTTGCAAACTCCATTCCATACATATATATGGGGTGTTACTAGCTCCAAATCGGTTTTACAGTGAAAACTGCAGGAACTTCAAACCGGCACTAGGAAACAGACTGAGAAAGCAGAGAAAAAGTATCTCCTGCAACCCGTTCCCTTGGTGCTAGATGAACGAACGTCTCGCCACTTGCTCAGTTCCGAGAGATTAGTGTGTGTGAAAGCCGTCCTTCACCTAGCTTGTTGGGAACACAAAGTTTCTTTTCAGTTGCAAACTCCATTCCATACATATATATGGGGAGGTACTAGCTCCAACTCCGTTTTACAGTGAAAACTGCAGGAACTTCAAACCGGCCCTAGGAAACTGACTGAGAATTCAGAGAAAAAGAGTCTCCTGCAACCCGTTCTCTTGGTTCTAGATGAACGAACGTCTCTCCACTTGCTCAGTTCTGAGAGAAAAGTGTGTATGAAAGCCGTCCTTCATCTAGCTTTTTGGGAACACAAAGTTTCTTTTCAGTTGCAAACTCCATTCCGTACATATATATGGGGAGGTACTAGCTCCAACTCGGTTTTACAGTGAAAACTGCAGGAACTTCAAACCGGCACTAGGAAACAGACTGAGAAAGCAGAGAAAAAGTGTCTCCTGCAACCCGTTCCCTTGGTGCTAGATGAACGAACGTCTCTCCACTTGCTCAGTTCTGAGAGATAAGTGTGTGTGAAAGCCGTCCTTCAACTAGCTTGTAGGGAACACAAAGTTTCTTTTCAGTTGCAAACTCCATTCCATACATATATATGGGGAGGTAGAAGCTCCAACTCGGATTTGCAGAGAAAACTGCAGGAACTTCAACCCGGCACTTGGAAACAGACTGAGAAAGCAGAGAAACTGTGTTTCCTGCAACCCGTTCCCTTGGTTCTAGATGAACGAACGTCTCTCCACTTGCTCAGTTCTGAGAGATAATTGTGTGTGAAAGCCGTCCTTCACCTAGCTTGTTGGGAACACAAAGTTTCTTTTCAGTTGCAAACTCCATTCCATACATACATATGGGGAGCTAGAAGCTCCAACTCGGTTTTACAGTGAAAACTGCAGGAACTTCAAACCGGCCCTAGGAAACAGACTGAGAAAGCAGAGAAAAAGATTCTCCTGCAACCCGTTCTCTTGGTTCTAGATGAACGAACGTCTCTCCACTTGCTCAGTTCTGAGAGATAAGTGTGTGTGAAAGCCGTCCTTCAACTAGCTTGTAGGGAACACAAAGTTTCTTTTCAGTTGCAAACTCCATTCCATACATATATATGGGGAGGTAGAAGCTCCAACTCGGTTTTGCAGAGAAAACTGCAGGAACTTCAACCCGGCACTTGGAAACAGAATGAGAAAGCAGAGAAACAGTGTTTCCTGCAACCCGTTCCCTTGGTGCTAGATGAACGAACGTCTCTCCACTTGCTCAGTTCTGAGAGATAATTGTGTGTGAAAGCCGTCCTTCACCTAGCTTGTTGGGAACACAAAGTTTCTTTTCAGTTGCAAACTCCATTCCATACATATATATGGGGAGGTACTAGCTCCAACACGGTTTTACAGTGAAAACTGCAGGAACTTCAAACCGGCACTAGGAAACAGACTGAGAAAGCAGAGAAAAAGTGTCTCCTGCAACCCGTTCCCTTGGTGCTAGATGAACGAAAGTCTCTCCACTTGCTCAGTTCTGAGAGATAAGTGTGAGTGAAAGCAGTCCTTCACCTAACTTGTTGGGAACACAAAGTTTCTTTTCAGTTGCAAACTCCATTCCATACATATATATGGGGAGGTAGAAGCTCCAACTCGGTTTTACAGTGAAAACTGCAGGAACTTCAAACAGGCCCTAGGAAACTGACTGAGAATTCAGAGAAAAAGAGTCTCCTGCAACCCGTTCTCTTGGTTCTAGATGAACGAACGTCTCTCCCCTTGCTCAGTTCTGAGAGAAAAGTGTGTATGAAAGCCGTCCTTCATCTAGCTTGTTGGGAAAACAAAGTTTCTTTTCAGTTGCAAACTCCATTCCGTACATATATATGGAGAGGTACTAGCTCCAACTCGGTTTTACAGTGAAAACTGCAGGAACTTCAAACCGGCACTAGGAAACAGACTGAGAAAGCAGAGAAAAAGTGTCTCCTGCAACCCGTTCCCTTGGTGCTACATGAACGAACGTCTCTCCACTTGCTCAGTTCTGAGAGATAAGTGTGTGTGAAAGCCGTCCTTCACCTAGCTTGTTGGGAACACAAAGTTTCTTTTCAGTTGCAAACTCCATTCCATACATATATATGGGGAGGAAGAAGCTATAACTCGGTTTTACAGTGAAAACTGCAGGAACTTCAAACCGGCACTAGGAAACAGACTGAGAAAGCAGAGAAAAAGTGTCTCCTGCAACCCGTTCCCTTGGTGCTAGATGAACGAACGTCTCTCCACTTGCTCAGTTCTGAAGATAGGTGTGTGTGAAAGCCGTCCTTCACCTAGCTTGTTGGGAACACAAAGTTTCTTTTCAGTTGCAAAATACATTCCATACATATATATGGGGAGGTAGAAGCTCCAACTCGGTTTTATAGTGAAAACTGCAGGAACTTCAAACAGGCACTAGGAAACAGACTGAGAAAGCAGAGAAAATGTGTCTCCTGCAAACCGTTCCCTTGGTGCTAGATGAACGAAAGTCTCTCCACTTGCTCAGTTCTGAGAGATAAGTGTGTGTGAAAGCCGTCCTTCACCTAGCTTGTTGGGAACACAAAGTTTCTTTTCAGTTGCAAACTCCATTCCATACATGTATATGGGGAGTTACTAGCTCCAACACGGTTTTACAGTGAAAACTGCAGGAACTTCAAAACTGCACTAGGAAAAAGACTGACAAAGCCGAGAAAAAGTGTCTCCTGCAACCCGTTCCCTTGGTGCTAGATGAACGAACGTCTCTCCACTTGCTCAGTTCTGAGAGATAGGTGTGTGTGAAATCCGTCCTTCACCTAGCTTGTTGGGAACACAAAGTTTCTTTTAAGTTGCAAACTCCATTCCATACATATATATAGGGTGTTACTAGCTCCAAATCGGTTTTACAGTGAACACTGCAGGAACTTCAAACCGGCACTAGGAAACAGACTGTGAAAGCAGAGAAAAAGTGCCTTCTGCAACCCGTTCCCTTGGTGCTAGATGAACGAACGTCTATCCACTTGCTTAGTTCTGAAGATAGGTGTGTGTGAAAGCCGTCCTTCACCTAGCTTGTTGGGAACACAAAGTTTCTTTTCAGTTGCAAACTACATTCCATACATATATATGGGGAGGTAGAAGCTCCAACTCGGTTTTACAGTGAAAACTCCAGGAACTTCAAACAGGCACTAGGAAACAGACTTAGAAAACAGAGAAATTGTGTCTCCTGCAAACCGTTCCCTTGGTGCTAGATGAACGAACGTCTCTCCACTTGCTCAGTTCTGAGAGATAAGTGTGTGTGAAAGCCGTCCTTCACCTAGCTTGTTGGGAACACAAAGTTTCTTTTCAGTTGCAAACTCCATTCCATACATGTATATGGGGAGTTACTAGCTCCAACTCGGTTTTACAGTGAAAACTGCAGGAACTTCAAACCGGCACTAGGAAACAGACTGAGAAAGCCGAGAAAATGTGTCTCCTCCAACCCGTTCCCTTGGTGCTAGATGAACGAACGTCTCTCCACTTGCTCAGTTCTGAGAGATAGGTGTGTGTGAAAGCCGTACTTCACCTAGCTTGTTGGGAACACTAAGTTTCTTTTCAGTTGCAAACTCCATTCCATATATTTATATGGGGAGGTAGAAGCTCAAACTCGGTTTTACAGTGAAAACTGCAGTAACTTCAAACCGGCACTAGGAAACAGACTGATAAAGCAGAGAAAAACAGTCTCCTGCAACCCGTTCTCTTGGTTCTAATGAACGAACGTCTCTCCACTTGCTCAGTTCTGAGAGAAAAGTGTGTTTGAAAGCCGTCCTTCAACTAGCTTGTTGGGAAATCAAAGTTTCTTTTAAGTTGCAAACTCCATTCCATACATATATATGGGGAGGTACTAGATCAAACTCGGTTTTACAGTGAAAACTGCAGGAACTTCAAACCGCCACTAGGAAACAGACTGAGAAAGCAGAGAAAAAGTGTCTCCTGCAACCCGTTCCCTTGGTGCTAGATGAACGAACGTCTCTCCACTTGCTCAATTCTGAGAGATAGGTGTGTGTGAAAGCCGTCCTTCACCTAGCTTGTTGGGAACACAAAGTTTCTTTTCCGTTGCAAACTCCATTCCATACATATATATGGGGAGGTAGAAGCTCCAACTCGGTTTTACAGTGAAAACTGCAGGAACTTCAAACCGGCACTAGGAAACAGACTGAGAAAGCAGAGAAAAAGTGTCTCCTACAACCCGATCCCTTGGTGCTAGATGAACGAACGTCTCTCCAATTGCTCAGTTCTGAGAGATAAGTGTGTGTGAAAGCCGTCCTTCCACTAGCTTGTGGGGAACACAAAGTTTCTTTTCAGTTGCAAACTCCATTCCATACATATATATGGGTAGGTAGAAGCTCCAACTCGGTTTTGCAGAGAAAACTGCAGGAACTTCAACACGGCACTAGGAAACAGACTGGGAAAGAAGAGAAACAGTGTTTCCTGCAACCCGTTCCCTTGGTTCTAGATGAACGAACGTCTCTCCAATTGCTCAGTTCTGAGAGATAATTGTGTGTGAAAGCCGTGCTTCAACTAGCTTGTTGGGAACACAAAGTTTCTTTTCAGTTGCAAACTCCATTCCATACATATATATGGGGAGGTACTAGCTCCAACTCGGTTTTACAGTGAAAACTGCAGGAACTTCAAACCGGCACTAGGAAACAGACTGAGAAAGCAGAGAAAAAGTGTCTCCTGCAACCCGTTCCCTTGGTGCTAGATGAACGAACGTCTCTCCACTTGCTCAGTTCTGAGAGATAAGTGTGTGTGAAAGCCGTCCTTCAACTAGCTTGTTGGGAACACAAAGTTTCTTTTCAGTTGCAAACTCCATTCCATACATATATATGGGGAGGTACTAGATCAAACTCGGTTTTACAGTGAAAACTGCAGGAACTTCAAACCGGCACTAGGAAACAGACTGAGAAAGCAGAGAAAAAGTGTCTCCTGCAACCCGTTCCCTTGGTGCTAGATGAACGAACGTCTCTCCACTTGCTCAGTTCTGAGAGATAGGTGTGTTTGAAAGCCGTCCTTCAACTAGCTTGTAGGGAACACAAAGTTTCTTTTCAGTTGCAAACTCCATTCCATACATATATATGGGGAGGTAGAAGCTCCAACTCAGTTTTGTAGAGAAAACTGCAGGAACATCAACCCGGCACTTGGAAACAGACTGGGAAAGCAGAGAAACAGTGTTTCCTGCAACCCGTTCCCTTGGTGCTAGATGAACGAACGTATCTCCACTTGCTCAGTTCTGAGAGATAATTGTGTGTGAAAGCCGTCCTTCACCTAGCTTGTTGGGAACACAAAGTTTCTTTTCAGTTGCAAACTCCATTCCATACATATATATGGGGAGGTACTAGCTCCAACTCGGTTTTACAGTGAAAACTGCAGGAACTTCAAACCGGCACTAGGAAACAGACTGAGAAAGCAGAGAAAAAGTGTCTCCTGCAACCCGTTCCCTTGGTGCTAGATGAACGAACGTCTCTCCACTTGCTCAGTTCTGAGAGATAAGTGTGTGTGAAAGCCGTCCTTCACCTAGCTTGTTGGGAACACAAAGTTTCTTTTCAGTTGCAAACTCCATTCCATACATATATATGGGGAGGTATAAGCTCCAACTCAGTTTTACAGTGAAAACTGCAGGAACTTCAAACCGGCACTAGGAAACAGACTGAGAAAGCAGAGAAAAACAGTCTCCTGCAACCCGTTCTCTTGGTTCTAGATGAACGAAGGTCTCTCCACTTGCTCAATTCTGAGAGAAAAGTGTGTGTGAAAGCCGTCGTTCACCTAGCTTGTTGGGAACACAAAGTTTCTTTTCAGTTGCAAACTCCATTCCATACATATATATGGGGAGGTACTAGCTCCAACTCGGTTTTACAGTGAAAACTGCAGGAACTTCAAACCGGCACTAGGAAACAGACTGAGAAAGCAGTGAAAAAGTGTCTCCTGCAAACCGTTCTCTTGGTGCTAGATGAACGAACGTCTCTCCACTTGCTCAGTTCTGAGCGATAAGTGTGTGTGAAAGCCGTCCTTCACCTAGCTTGTTGGGAACACAAAGTTTCTTTTCAGTTGCAAACTCCATTCCATACTTATATATGGGGAGGTAGAAGCTCCAACTCGGTTTTACAGTGAAAACTGCAGGAACTTCAAACCGGCACTAGGAAACAGACTGAGAAATCAGAGAAAAACAGTCTCCTGCAACCCGTTCTCTTGGTTCTAGATGAACGAACGTCTCTCCACTTGCTCAGTTCTGAGAGATAAGTGTGTGTGAAAGCCGTCCTTCACCTAGCTTGTTGGGAACACAAAGTTTCTTTTAAGTTGCAAACTACATTCCATACATATATATGGGGATGTACAAGCTCCAACTCGGTTTTACAGTGAAAACTGCAGGAACTTCAAACCGGCACTAGGAAAAAGACTGAGAAAGCAGAGATATAGTGTCTCCTGCAAACCGTTCCCTTGGTGCTAGATGAACGAACGTCTCTCCACTTGCTCAGTTCTGAGAGAAAAGTGTGTGTGAAAGCCGTCCTTCACCTAGCTTGTTGGGAACACAAAGTTTCTTTTCAGTTGCAAACTCCATTCCATACATATATATGGGGAGGTACAAGATCAAACTCGGTTTTACAGTGAAATGCAGGAACATCAAACCGGCACTAGGAAACAGACTGTGAAACCCGAGAAAAAGTGTCTCCTGCAACCCGTTCCCTTGGTGCTAGATGAACGAACGTCTCTCCACTTGCTCATTTCTGAGTGATAGGTGTGTGTGAAAGCCGTCCTTCACCTAGCTTGTTGGGAACACAAAGTTTTTTTTCAGTTGCAAACTCCATTCCATACATATATATGGGGAGGTAGAAGTTCCAACTCGGTTTTACAGTGAAAACTGCAGGAACATCATACCGGCACTAGGAAAAAGACTGAGAAAGCAGAGAAAAAGTGTCTCCTGCAACCCGTTCCCTTGGTGCTAGATGAACGAACGTCTCTCCACTTGCTAAGTTCTGAGAGATAAGTGTGTGTGAATGCCGTCCTTCACCTAGCTTGTTGGGAACACAAAGTTTCTTTTCAGTTGCAAACTCCATTCCATACATATATATGGGGAGGTAGAAGCTCCAACTCGGTTTTGCAGAGAAAACTGCAGGAACTTCAACCCGGCACTTGGAAACAGACTGGGAAAGCAGAGAAACAGTGTTTCCTGCAACCCGTTCCCTTGGTTCTAGATGAACGAACGTCTCTCCACTTGCTCAGTTCTGAGAGATAAGTGTGTGTGAAAGCCGTCCTTCACCTAGCTTGTTGGGAACACAAAGTTTCTTTTCAGTTGCAAACTCCATTCCATACATATATATGGGGAGG
Source organism: Camelus bactrianus (assembly GCF_048773025.1). Taxonomy (NCBI): domain Eukaryota; kingdom Metazoa; phylum Chordata; class Mammalia; order Artiodactyla; family Camelidae; genus Camelus; species Camelus bactrianus. The sequence goes on along the minus strand of NC_133539.1, from coordinate 133,571,930 downwards.
TACTAGATCAAACTCGGTTTTACAGTGAAAACTGCAGGAACTTCAAACCAGCACTAGGAAACAGACTGAGAAAGCAGAGAAAAAGTGTCTCCTGCAACCCGTTCCATTGGTGCTAGATGAACGAACGTCTCTCCACTTGCTCAGTTCTGAGAGATAGGTGTGTGTGAAAGCCGTCCTTCACCTAGCTTGTTGAGAACACAAAGTTTCTTCTCAGTTGCAAACTCCATTCCATACATAAATATGGGGAGGTACTAGCTCCAACTCGGTTTTACACTGAAAACTGCAGGAACTTCAAACCGGCACTAGGAAACAGACTGAGAAAGCAGAGAAATAGTGTCTCCTGCAACCCGTTCCCTTGGTGCTAGATGAACGAACGTCTCTCCACTTGCTCAGTTCTGAGAGATAAGTGTGTGTGAAAGCCGTCCTTCACCTAGCTTGTAGGGAACACAAAGTTTCTTTTCAGTTGCAAACTCCATTCCATACATATATATGGGGAGGTAGAAGCTCCAACACGGTTTTGCAGAGAAAACTGCAGGAACTTCAACCTGGCACTTGGAAACAGACTGGGAAAGCAGAGAAACAGTGTTTCCTGCAACCCGTTTACTTGGTGCTAGATGAACGAACGTCTCTCAATCCTGCTCAGTTCTGAGAGATAATTGTGTGTGAAAGCCGTCCTTCACATAGCTTGTTGGGAACAAAAGTTTCTTTTCAGTTGCAAACCCCATTCCATACATATATAAGGGGCGGTACTAGCTCCAACTCGGTTTTACAGTGAAAACTGCAGGAACTTCAAACCGGCACTAGGAAACTGACTGAGAAAGCAGAGAAAAAGTGTCTCCTGCAACCCGTTCCCTTGGTGCTAGATGAACGAACGTCTCTCCACTTGCTCAGTTCTGAGAGATAAGTGTGTGTGAAAGCCGTCCTTCACCTAGCTTGTTGGGAACACAAAGTTTCTTTTCAGTTGCAAACTCCATTCCATACATATATATGGGGAGGTACTAGCTCCAACTCTGTTTGACAGTGAAAACTGCAGGAACTTCAAACCGGCACTAGGAAACAGACTGAGAAAGCAGAGAAAAAGTGTCTCCTGCAACCCGTTCCCTTGGTGCTAGATGAAAGAACGTCTCTCCACTTGCTCAGTTCTGAGAGATAAGTGTGTGTGAAAGCCGTCCTTCACATAGCTTGTTGGGAACACAAAGTTTCTTTTCAGTTGCAAACTCCATTCCATACTTATATATGGGGAGGTACTAGCTCCAACTCGGTTTGACAGTGAAAACTGCAGGAACTTCAAACCGGCACTAGGAAACAGACTGAGAAAGCAGAGAAAATGTGTCTCCTGCAAACCGTTCCCTTGCTGCTAGATGAACGAACGTCTCTCCCCTTGCTCAGTTCTGAGAGATAAGTGTGTGTGAATGCCGTCCTTCACCTAGATTGTTGGGAACACAAAGTTTCTTTTCAGTTGCAAACTCCGATCCATACATATATATGGGGAGGTACTAGCTCCAACTCGGTTTTACAGTGAAAACTGCAGGAACTTCAAACCGGCACTAGGAAACAGACTGAGAATCAGAGAAAAAGTGTCTCCTGCAAACAGTTCCCTTGGTGCTAGATGAATGAACGTTTCTCCACTTGCTAAGTTCTGAGAGATAATTGTGTGTGAAAGCCGTCCTTCACCTGGCTTGTTGGGAAAACAAAGTTTCTTTTCAGTTGCAAACTCCATTCCATACATATATATGGGGAGGTAGTAGATCAAACTCGGTTTTACAGTGAAAACTGCAGGAACTTCAAACCGGCACTAGGAAACAGACTGAGAAAGCAGAGAAAAAGAGTCCCCTGCAAGCCGTTCCCTTGGTGCTAGATGAACGAACGTCTCTCCACTTGCTCAATTCCGAGAGATAAGTGTGTGTGAAAGCCGTCCTTCACCTAGCTTGTTGGGAACACAAAGATTCTTTTCAGTTGCAAACTCCATTCCATACATATATATGGGGAGGTACTAGCTCCAACTCAGTTTTACAGTGAAAACTGCAGGAACTTCAAACAGGCACTAGGAAACAGACTGAGAAAGCAGAGAAAATGTGTCTCCAGCAAACCGTTCCCTTGGTGCTAGATGAAAGAACGTCTCTCCACTTGCTCAGTTCTGAGAGATAAGTGTGTGTGAAAGCCGTCCTTCACATAGCTTGTTGGGAACACAAAGTTTCTTTTCAGTTGCAAACTCCATTCCATACTTATATATGGGGAGGTACTAGCTCCAACTAGGTTTGACAGTGAAAACTGCAGGAAGTTCAAACCGGCACTAGGAAACAGACTGAGAAAGCAGAGAAAAAGTGTCTCCTGCAAACCGTTCCCTTGGTGCTAGATGAACGAAAGTCTCTCCCCTTGCTCAGATCTGAGAGATAAGTGTGTGAGAATGCCGTCCTTCACCTAGCTTGTTGGGAACACATAGTTTCTTTTCAGTTGCAAACTCCATTCCATACATATATAAGGGGAGGTTCTAGCTCCAACACGGTTTTACAGTGAAAACTGCAGGAACATCAAACCGGCACTAGGAAACAGACTGAGAAAGCAGAGATATAGTGTCTCTTGCAACACGTTCCATTAGTGCTAGATGAACGAACGTATACCACTTGCTCAGTTCTGAGAGATATGTGTGTGTGAAAGCCGTCCTTCACCTAGCTTGTTGGGAACACAAAGTTTCTTTTCAGTTGCAAACTCCATTCCATACGTATATAAGGGGAGGTACTAGCTCCAACACGGTTTTACAGTGAAAACTGCAGGAACATCAAACCGGCACTAGGAAACAGACTGAGAAAGCAGAGAAAAAGTGTCTCCTGCAACCCGTTCCCTTGGTGCTAGATGAACGAACGTCTCTCCACTTGTTCATTTCTGAGAGATAAGTGTGTGTGAAAGCCGTCCTTCACCTAGCTTGTTGGGAACACAAAGTTTCTTTTCAGTAGCAAACTCCATTCCATACATATATATAGGGAGGTAGATGCTCGAAATCGGTTTTACAGTGAAAACTGCAGGAACTTCAAACCGGCACTAGGAAACAGACTGAGAAAGCAGAGAAAAAGTGTCTCCTGCAACCCGTTCCCTTGGTGCTAGATGAACGAACGTCTCTCCACTTGCTCAGTTCTGAGAGATAAGTGTGTGTGAAAGCCGTCCTTCACCTAGCTTGTTGGGAACACAAAGATTCTTTTCAGTTGCAAACCCCATTCCATACATATATATGGGGAGGTACTAGCTCCAACTCGGTTTTACAGTGAAAACTGCAGGAACTTCAAACCGGCACTAGGAAACAGACTGAGAAAGCAGAGAAAAAGTGTCTCCTGCAACCCGTTCCCTTGGTGCTAGATGAACGAACTTCTCTCCACTTGCTCAGTTCTGAGAGATAAGTGTGTGTGAAAGCCGTCCTTCACCTAGCTTGTTGGGAACACAAAGTTTCTTTTCAGTTGCAATCTCCATTCCATACATATATATGGGGAGGTACTATATCAAACTCGGTTTTACAGTGAAAACTGCAGGAACTTCAAACCGGCACTAGGAAACAGACTGGGAAAGCAGAGAAAAAGTGTCTTCTGCAACCCGTTCTCTTGGTTCTAGATGAACTAACGTCTCTCCAATTGCTCAGTTCTGAGAGAAAAGTGTGTGTGAAAGCCGTCCTTCAAATAGCTTGTTGGGAACACAAAGTTTCTTTTCAGTTGCAAACTCCATTCCATACATATATAAGGGGAGGTACTAGCTCCAACTCGGATTTACAGTGAAAACTGCAGGAACTTCAAACCGGCAATAGGAAACAGACTGAGAAAGCAGAGAAAAAGTGTCTCCAGCAACCCGTTCCCTTGGTGCTAGATAAACGAACGTCTCTCCACTTGCTAAGTTCTGAGAGATAATTGTGTGTGAAAGCCGTCCTTCACCTAGCTTGTTGGGAACACAAAGTTTCTTTTCAGTTGCAAACTCCATTCCATACATATATAAGGGGAGGTACTAGCTCCAACACGGTTTTACAGTGAAAACTGCAGGAACATCGAACCGGCACTAGGAAACAGACTGAGAAAGCAGAGATATAGTGTCTCCTGCAACCCGTTCCATTGGTGCTAGATGAACTAACGTATTCCACTTGCTCAGTTCTGAGAGATATGTGTGTGTGAAAGCCGTCCTTCACCTAGCTTGTTGGGAACACAAAGTTTCTTTTCAGTTGCAAACTCCATTCCATACATATATATGGGGAGGTACTAGCTCCAACTCGGTTTTACAGTGAAAACTGCAGGAAATTCAAACCGGCACTAGGAAACAGACTGAGAAAGCAGAGAAAAAGTGTCTCCTGCAACCCGTTCCCTGGTGCTAGATGAAAGAACGTCTCTCCACTTGCTCAGTTCTGAGAGATAAGTGTGTGTGAAAGCCGTCCTTCACCTAGCTTGTTGGGAACACAAATTTTCTTTTCAGTTGCAAACTCCATTCCACACTTATATATGGGGAGGTACTAGCTCCAACTCGGTTTGACAGTGAAAACTGCAGGAACTTCAAACCGGCACTAGGAAACAGACTGAGAAAGCAGAGAAAAAGTGTCTCCTGCAACCCGTTCCCTTGGTGCTAGATGAACGAACGTCTCTCCACTTGCTGAGTTCTGAGTGATAGGTGTGTGTGAAAGCCGTCCTTCACCTAGCTTGTTGGGAACACAAAGTTTCTTTTCAGTTGCAAACTCCATTCCATACATATATATGGGGAGGTAGAAGTTCCAACTCGGTTTTACAGTGAAAACTGCAGGAACTTCATACCGGCAGTAGGAAAAAGACTGAGAAAGCAGAGAAAAAGTGTCTCCTGCAACCCGTTCCCTTGGTGCTAGATGAACGAACGTCTCTCCACTTGCTAAGTTCTGAGAGATAAGTGTGTGTGAATGCCGTCCTTCACCTAGCTTGTTGGGAACACAAAGTTTCTTTTCAGTTGCAAACTCCATTCCATACATATATATGGGGAGGTAGAAGCTCCAACTCGGTTTTGCAGAGAAAACTGCAGGAACTTCAACCCGGCACTTGGAAACAGACTGGGAAAGCAGAGAAACAGTGTTTCCTGCAACCCGTTCCCTTGGTGCTAGATGAACGAACGTCTCTCCACTTGCTCAGTTCTGAGAGATAAGTGTGTGTGAAAGCCGTCCTTCACCTAGCTTGTTGAGAACACAAAGTTTCTTTTCAGTTGCAAACTCCATTCCATACATAAATATGGGGAGGTACTAGCTCCAACTCGGTTTTGCACTGAAAACTGCAGGAACTTCAAACCGGCACTAGGAAACAGACTGAGAAAGCAGAGAAATAGTGTCTCCTGCAACCCGTTCCCTTGGTGCTAGATGAACGAACGTCTCTCCACTTGCTCAGTTCTGAGAGATAAGTGTGTGTGAAAGCCGTCCTTCACCTAGCTTGTAGGGAACACAAAGTTTCTTTTCAGTTGCAAACTCCATTCCATACATATATATGGGGAGGTAGAAGCTCCAACACGGTTTTGCAGAGAAAACTGCAGGAACTTCAACCTGGCACTTGGAAACAGACTGGGAAAGCAGAGAAACAGTGTTTCCTGCAACCCGTTTTCTTGGTGCTAGATGAACGAACGTCTCTCCACCTGCTCAGTTCTGAGAGATAATTGTGTGTGAAAGCCGTCCTTCACATAGCTTGTTGGGAACAAAAGTTTCTTTTCAGTTGCAAACCCCATTCCATACATATATAAGGGGCGGTACTAGCTCCAACTCGGTTTTACAGTGAAAACTGCAGGAACTTCAAACCGGCACTAGGAAACTGACTGAGAAAGCAGAGAAAAAGTGTCTCCTGCAACCCGTTCCCTTGGTGCTAGATGAACGAACGTCTCTCCACTTGCTCAGTTCTGAGAGATAAGTGTGTGTGAAAGCCGTCCTTCACCTAGCTTGTTGGGAACACAAAGTTTCTTTTCAGTTGCAAACTCCATTTCATACATATATATGGGGAGGTAGTAGCTCCAACTCTGTTTGACAGTGAAAACTGCAGGAACTTCAAACCGGCACTAGGAAACAGACTGAGAAAGCAGAGAAAAAGTGTCTCCTGCAACCCGTTCCCTTGGTGCTAGATGAAAGAACGTCTCTCCACTTGCTCAGTTCTGAGAGATAAGTGTGTGTGAAAGCCGTCCTTCACATAGCTTGTTGGGAACACAAAGTTTCTTTTCAGTTGCAAACTCCATTCCATACTTATATATGGGGAGGTACTAGCTCCAACTCGGTTTTACAGTGAAAACTGCAGGAACTTCAAACCGGCACTAGGAAACAGACTGAGAAAGCAGAGAAAAAGTGTCTCCTGCAAAACGTTCCCTGGGTGCTAGATGAACGAACGTCTCTCCCCTTGCTCAGTTCTGAGAGATAAGTGTGTGTGAATGCCGTCCTTCACCTAGATTGTTGGGAACACAAAGTTTCTTTTCAGTTGCAAACTCCGATCCATACATATATATGGGGAGGTACTAGCTCCAACTCGGTTTTACAGTGAAAACTGCAGGAACTTCAAACAGGCACTAGGAAACAGACTGAGAATCAGAGAAAAAGTGTCTCCTGCAAACAGTTCCCTTGGTGCTAGATGAATGAACGTTTCTCCACTTGCTAAATTCTGAGAGATAATTGTGTGTGAAAGCCGTCCTTCACCTGGCTTGTTGGGAAAACAAAGTTTCTTTTCAGTTGCAAACTCCATTCCATACATATATATGGGGAGGTAGTAGATCAAACTCGGTTTTACAGTGAAAACTGCAGGAACTTCAAACCGGCACTAGGAAACAGACTGAGAAAGCAGAGAAAAAGAGTCACCTGCAAGCTGTTCCCTTGGTGCTAGATGAACGAACGTCTCTCCACTTGCTCAATTCCGAGAGATAAGTGTGTGTGAAAGCCGTCCTTCACCTAGCTTGTTGGGAACACAAAGATTCTTTTCAGTTGCAAACTCCATTCCATACATATATATGGGGAGGTACTAGCTCCAACTCAGTTTTACAGTGAAAACTGCAGGAACTTCAAACAGGCACTAGGAAACAGACTGAGAAAGCAGAGAAAATGTGTCTCCAGCAAACCGTTCCCTTGGTGCTAGATGAACGAACGTCTCTCAACTTGCTCAGTTCTGAGAGATAAGTGTGTGTGAAAGCCGTCCTTCAACTAGCTTGTTGGGAACACAAAGTTTCTTTTCAGTTGCAAACTCCATTCCATACATATATATGGGGAGGTACTAGCTCCAACTCGGTTTTACAGTGAAAACTGCAGGAACTTCAAACCGGCACTAGGAAACAGACTGAGAAATCAGAGAAAAAGTGACTCCTGCAAACCGTTCCCTTGGTGCAAGATGAAAGAACGTCTCTCCACTTGCTCAGTTCTGAGAGATAAGTGTGTGGGAAAGCCGTCCTTCACATAGCTTGTTGGGAACACAAAGTTTCTTTTCAGTTGCAAACTCCATTCCATACTTATATATGGGGAGGTACTAGCTCCAACTCGGTTTGACAGTGAAAACTGCAGGAACTTCAAACCGGCACTAGGAAACAGACTGAGGAAGCAGAGAAAAAGTGTCTCCTGCAAACCGTTCCCTTGGTGCTAGATGAACGAACGTCTCTCCCCTTGCTCAGATCTGAGAGATAAGTGTGTGTGAATGCCGTCCTTCACCTAGATTGTTGGGAACACAAAGTTTCTTTTCAGTTGCAAACTCCATTCCATACATATATATGGGGAGGTAGATGCTCGAAATCGGTTTTACAGTGAAGACTGCAGGAACTTCAAACCGGCACTAGGAAACAGACTGAGAAAGCAGAGAAAAAGTGTCTCCTGCAACCCGTTCCCTTGGTGCTAGATGAACGAACGTCTCTCCACTTGCTCAGTTCTGAGAGATAAGTGTGTGTGAAAGCCGTCCTTCACCTAGCTTGTTGGGAACACAAAGATTCTTTTCAGTTGCAAACCCCATTCCATACATATATATGGGGAGGTACTAGCTCCAACTCGGTTTTACAGTGAAAACTGCAGGAACTTCAAACCGGCACTAGGAAACAGACTGAGAAAGCAGAGAAAAAGTGTCTCCTGCAACCCGTTCCCTTGGTGCTAGATGAACGAACTTCTCTCCACTTGCTCAGTTCTGAGAGATAAGTGTGTGTGAAAGCCGTCCTTCACCTAGCTTGTTGGGAACACAAAGTTTCTTTTCAGTTGCAAACTCCATTCCATACATATATATGGGGAGGTACTATATCAAACTCGGTTTTACAGTGAAAACTGCAGGAACTTCAAACCGGCACTAGGAAACAGACTGGGAAAGCAGAGAAAAAGTGTCTCCTGCAACCCGTTCTCTTGGTTCTAGATGAACAAACGTCTCTCCAATTGCTCAGTTCTGAGAGATAAGTGTGTGTGAAAGCCGTCCTTCAAATAGCTTGTTGGGAACACAAAGTTTCTTTTCAGTTGCAAACTCCATTCCATACATATATAAGGGGAGGTACTAGCTCCAACTCGGATTTACAGTGAAAACTGCAGGAACTTCAAACCGGCACTAGGAAACAGAATGAGAAAGCAGAGAAAAGGGTCTCCTGCAACCCGTTCCCTTGGTGCTAGTTGAACGAACGTCTCTCCAATTGCTCAGTTCTGAGAGATAAGTGTGTGTGAAAGCCGTCCTTCACCTAGCTTGTTGGGAACACAGAGTTTTTTTCAGTTGCAAACTCCATTCCTTACATATATGTGGGGAGGTACTAGCTCCAACTCAGTTTTACAGTGAAAACTGCAGGAACTTCAAACCGGCAATAGGAAACAGACTGAGAAAGCAGAGAAAAAGTGTCTCCAGCAAACCGTTCCCTTGGTGCTAGATAAACGAACGTCTCTCCACTTGCTAAGTTCTGAGAGATAATTGTGTGTGAAAGCCGTCCTTCACCTAGCTTGTTGGGAACACAAAGTTTCTTTTCAGTTGCAAACTCCATTCCATACATATATAAGGGGAGGTACTAGCTCCAACACGGTTTTACAGTGAAAACTGCAGGAACATCAAACCGGCACTAGGAAACAGACTGAGAAAGCAGAGATATAGTGTCTCCTGCAACCCGTTCCATTGGTGCTAGATGAACTAACGTATTCCACTTGCTCAGTTCTGAGAGATATGTGTGTGTGAAAGCCGTCCTTCCCTAGCTTGTTGGGAACACAAAGTTTCTTTTCAGTTGCAAACTCCATTCCATACATATATATGGGGATGTACTAGCTCCAACTCGGTTTTACAGTGAAAACTGCAGGAAATTCAAACCGGCACTAGGAAACAGACTGAGAAAGCAGAGAAAAGTGTCTCCTGCAACCCGTTCCCTTGGTGCTAGATGAAAGAACGTCTCTCCACTTGCTCAGTTCTGAGAGATAAGTGTGTGTGAAAGCCGTCCTTCACCTAGCTTGTTGGGAACACAAAGTTTCTTTTCAGTTGCAAACTCCATTCCACACTTATATATGGGGAGGTACTAGCTCCAAATCGGTGTGACAGTGAAAACTGCAGGAACTTCAAACCGGCACTAGGAAACAGACTGAGAAAGCAGAGAAAAAGTGTCTCCTGCAACCCGTTCCCTTGGTGCTAGATGAACGAACGTCTCTCCACTTGCTCAGTTCTGAGTGATAGGTGTGTGTGAAAGCCGTACTTCACCTAGCTTGTTGGGAACACAAAGTTTTTTTTTAGTTGCAAACTCCATTCCATACATATATATGGGGAGGTAGAAGTTCCAACTCGGTTTTACAGTGAAAACTGCAGGAACTTCATACCGGCACTAGGAAAAAGACTGAGAAAGCAGAGAAAAAGTGTCTCCTGCAACCCGGTCCCTTGGTGCTAGATGAACGAACGTCTCTCCACTTGCTCAGTTCTGAGAGATAAGTGTGTGTGAAAGCCGTCCTTCACCTAGCTTGTAGGGAACACAAAGTTTCTTTTCAGTTGCAAACTCCATTCCATACATATATATGGGGAGGTAGAAGCTCCAACACGGTTTTGCAGAGAAAACTGCAGGAACTTCAACCTGGCACTTGGAAACAGACTGGGAAAGCAGAGAAACAGTGTTTCCTGCAACCCGTTTTCTTGGTGCTAGATGAACGAACGTCTCTCCACCTGCTCAGTTCTGAGAGATAATTGTGTGTGAAAGCCGTCTTTCACATAGCTTGTTGGGAACAAAAGTTTCTTTTCAGTTGCAAACCCCATTCCATACATATATAAGGGGCGGTACTAGCTCCAACTCGGTTTTACAGTGAAAACTGCAGGAACTTCAAACCGGCACTAGGAAACTGACTGAGAAAGCAGAGAAAAAGTGTCTCCTGCAACCCGTTCCCTTGGTGCTAGATGAACGAACGTCTCTCCACTTGCTCAGTTCTGAGAGATAAGTGTGTGTGAAAGCCGTCCTTCACCTAGCTTGTTGGGAACACAAAGTTTCTTTTCAGTTGCAAACTCCATTTCATACATATATATGGGGAGGTAGTAGCTCCAACACTGTTTGACAGTGAAAACTGCAGGAACTTCAAACCGGCACTAGGAAACAGACTGCGAAAGCAGAGAAAAAGTGTCTCCTGCAACCCGTTCCCTTGGTTCTAGATGAAAGAACGTCTCTCCACTTGCTCAGTTCTGAGAGATAAGTGTGTGTGAACGCCGTCCTTCACATAGCTTGTTGGGAACACAAAGTTTCTTTTCAGTTGCAAACTCCATTCCATACTTATATATGGGGAGGTACTAGCTCCAACTCGGTTTGACAGTGAAAACTGCAGGAACTTCAAACCGGCACTAGGAAACAGACTGAGAAAGCAGAGAAAAAGTGTCTCCTGCAAACCGTTCCCTTGGTGCTAGATGAACGAACGTCTCTCCCCTTGCTCAGTTCTGAGAGATAAGTGTGTGTGAATGCCGTCCTTCACCTAGATTGTTGGGAACACAAAGTTTCTTTTAAGTTGCAAACTCCGATCCATACATATATATGGGGAGGTACTAGCTCCAACTCGGTTTTACAGTGAAAACTGCAGGAACTTAAAAACCGGCACTAGGAAACAGACTGAGAATCAGAGAAAAAGTGTCTCCTGCAAACAGTTCCCTTGGTGCTAGATGAATGAACGTATCTCCACTTGCTAAGTTCTGAGAGATAATTGTGTGTGAAAGCCGTCCTTCACCTGGCTTGTTGGGAAAACAAAGTTTCTTTTCAGTTGCAAACTCCATTCCATACATATATATGGGGAGGTAGTAGATCAAACTCGGTTTTACAGTGAAAACTGCAGGAACTTCAAACCGGCACTAGGAAACAGACAGAGAAAGCAGAGAAAAAGAGTCACCTGCAAGCCGTTCCCTTGGTGCTAGATGAACGAACGTCTCTCCACTTGCTCAATTCCGAGAGATAAGTGTGTGTGAAAGCCGTCCTTCACCTAGCTTGTTGGGAACACAAAGATTCTTTTCAGTTGCAAACTCCATTCCATACATATATATGGGGAGGTACTAGCTCCAACTCAGTTTTACAGTGAAAACTGCAGGAACTTCAAACAGGCACTAGGAAACAGACTGAGAAAGCAGAGAAAATGTGTCTCCAGCAAACCGTTCCCTTGTTGCTAGATGAACGAACGTCTCTCAACTTGCTCAGTTCTGAGAGATAAGTGTGTGTGAAAGCCGTCCTTCACCTAGCTTGTTGGGAACACAAAGTTTCTTTTCAGTTGCAAACTCCATTCCATACATATATATGGGGAGGTACTAGCTCCAACTCGGTTTTACAGTGAAAACTGCAGGAACTTCAAACCGGCACTAGGAAACAGACTGAGAAGCAGAGAAAAAGTGTCTCCTACAACCAGTTCCCTTGGTGCTAGATGAATGAACGTCTCTCCACTTGCTAAGTTCTGAGAGATAATTGTGTTTGAAAGCCGTCCTTCACCTAGCTTGTTGGGAACACATTGTTTCTTTTCAGTTGCAAACTCCATTCCATACATATATAAGGGGAGGTACTAGCTCCAACACGGTTTTACAGTGAAAACTGCAGGAACATCAAACCGGCACTAGGAAACAGACTGAGAAAGCAGAGATATAGTGTCTCTTGCAACCCGTTCCATTAGTGCTAGATGAACGAACGTATACCACTTGCTCTGTTCTGAGAGATATGTGTGTGTGAAAGCCGTCCTTCACCTAGCTTGTTGGGAACACAAAGTTTCTTTTCAGTTGCAAACTCAATTCCATACGTATATAAGGGGAGGTACTAGCTCCAACACGGTTTTACAGTGAAAACTGCAGGAACATCAAACCGGCACTAGGAAACAGACTGAGAAAGCAGAGAAAAAGTGTCTCCTGCAACCCGTTCCCTTGGTGCTAGATGAACGAACGTCTCTCCACTTGCTCATTTCTGAGAGATAAGTGTGTGTGAAAGCCGTCCTTCACCTAGCTTGTTGGGAACACAAAGTTTCTTTTCAGTAGCAAACTCCATTCCATACATATATATGGGGAGGTAGATGCTCGAAATCGGTTTTACAGTGAAGACTGCAGGAACTTCAAACCGGCACTAGGAAACAGACTGAGAAAGCAGAGAAAAAGTGTCTCCTGCAACCCGTTCCCTTGGTGCTAGATGAACGAACGTCTCTCCACTTGCTCAGTTCTGAGAGATAAGTGTGTGTGAAAGCCGTCCTTCACCTAGCTTGTTGGGAACACAAAGATTCTTTTCAGTTGCAAACCCCATTCCATACATATATATGGGGAGGTACTAGCTCCAACTCGGTTTTACAGTGAAAACTGCAGGAACATCAAATCGGCACTAGGAAACAGACTGAGACAGCAGAGAAAAAGTGTCTCCTGCAACCCGTTCCCTTGGTGCTAGATGAACGAACTTCTCTCCACTTGCTCAGTTCTGAGAGATATGTGTGTGTGAAAGCCGTCCTTCACCTAGCTTGTTGGGAACACAAAGTTTCTTTTCAGTTGCAAACTCCATTCCATACATATATATGGGGAGGTACTATATCAAACTCGGTTTTACAGTGAAAACTGCAGGAACTTCAAACCGGCACTAGGAAACAGAATGAGAAAGCAGAGAAAAAGTGTCTCCTGCAACCCGTTCCCTTGGTGCTAGTTGAACGAACGTCTCTCCAATTGCTCAGTTCCGAGAGATAAGTGTGTGTGAAAGCCGTCCTTCACCTAGCTTGTTGGGAACACAGAGTTTCTTTTCAGTTGCAAACTCCATTCCATACATATATGTGGGGAGGTACTAGCTCCAACTCAGTTTTACAGTGAAAACTGCAGGAACTTCAAACCGGCAATAGGAAACAGACTGAGAAAGCAGAGAAAAAGTGTCTCCAGCAACCCGTTCCCTTGGTGCTAGATAAACGAACGTCTCTCCACTTGCTCAGTTCTGAGAGATATGTGTGTGTGAAAGCCGTCCTTCACCTAGCTTGTTGGGAACACAAAGTTTCTTTTCAGTTGCAAACTCCATTCCATACATATATAAGGGGAGGTACTAGCTCCAACACGGTTTTACAGTGAAAACTGCAGGAACATCAAACCGGCACTAGGAAACAGACTGAGAAAGCAGAGATATAGTGTCTCCTGCAACCCGTTCCATTGGTGCTAGATGAACTAACGTATTCCACTTGCTCAGTTCTGAGAGATATGTGTGTGTGAAAGCCGTCCTTCACCTAGCTTGTTGGGAACACAAAGTTTCTTTTCAGTTGCAAACTCCATTCCATACATATATATGGGGAGGTACTAGCTCCAACTCGGTTTTACAGTGAAAACTGCAGGAAATTCAAACCGGCACTAGGAAACAGACTGAGAAAGCAGAGAAAAAGTGTCTCCTGCAACCCGTTCCCTTGGTGCTAGATGAAAGAAAGTCTCTCCACTTGCTCAGTTCTGAGAGATAAGTGTGTGTGAAAGCCGTCCTTCACCTTGCTTGTTGGGAACACAAAGTTTCTTTTCAGTTGCAAACTCCATTCCACACTTATATATGGGGAGGTACTAGCTCCAACCCGGTTTGACAGTGAAAACTGCAGGAACTTCAAACCGGCACTAGGAAACAGACTGAGAAAGCAGAGAAAAAGTGTCTCCTGCAAACCGTTCCCTTGGTGCTAGATGAACGAACTTCTCTCCACTTGCTCAGTTCTGAGAGATAAGTGTGTGTGAAAGCCGTCCTTCACCTAGCTTGTTGGGAACACAAAGTTTCTTTTCAGTTGCAAACTCCATTCCATACATATATATGGGGAGGTACTATATCAAACTCGGTTTTACAGTGAAAACTGCAGGAACTTCAAACCGGCACTAGGAAACAGACTGGGAAAGCAGAGAAAAAGTGTCTTCTGCAACCCGTTCTCTTGGTTCTAGATGAACGAACGTCTCTCCAATTGCTAAGTTCTGAGAGAAAAGTGTGTGTGAAAGCCGTCCTTCAAATAGCTTGTTGGGAACACAAAGTTTCTTTTCAGTTGCAAACTCCATTCCATACATATATAAGGGGAGGTACTAGCTCCAACTCGGTTTTACAGTGAAAACTGCAGGAACTTCAAACCGGCACTAGGAAACCGAATGAGAAACAGAGAAAAAGTGTCTCCTGCAACCCGTTCCCTTGGTGCTAGATGAACGAACGTCTCTCCAATTGCTCAGTTCCGAGAGATAAGTGTCTGTGAAAGCCGTCCTTCACCTAGCTTGTTGGGAACACAAAGTTTCTTTTCAGTTACAAACTCCATTTCATACATATATGTGGGGAGGTACTAGCTCCAACTCAGTTTTACAGTGAAAACTGCAGGAACTTCAAACCGGCACTAGGAAACAGACTGAGGAAGCAGAGAAAAAGTGTCTCCTGCAAACCGTTCCCTTGGTGCTAGATGAACGAACGTCTCTCCCCTTGCTCAGATCTGAGAGATAAGTGTGTGTGAATGCCGTCCTTCACCTAGATTGTTGGGAACACAAAGTTTCTTTTCAGTTGCAAACTCCATTCCATACATATATATGGGGAGGTACTAGCTCCAACTCGGTTTTACAGTGAAAACTGCAGGAACTTCAAACCGGCACTAGGAAACAGACTGAGAAGCAGAGAAAAAGTGTCTCCTACAACCAGTTCCCTTGGTGCTAGATGAATGAACGTCTCTCCACTTGCTAAGTTCTGAGAGATAATTGTGTTTGAAAGCCGTCCTTCACCTAGCTCGTTGGGAACACATTGTTTCTTTTCAGTTGCAAACTCCATTCCATACATATATAAGGGGAGGTACTAGCTCCAACACGGTTTTACAGTGAAAACTGCAGGAACATCAAACCGGCACTAGGAAACAGACTGAGAAAGCAGAGATATAGTGTCTCTTGCAACCCGTTCCATTAGTGCTAGATGAACGAACGTATACCACTTGCTCTGTTCTGAGAGATATGTGTGTGTGAAAGCCGTCCTTCACCTAGCTTGTTGGGAACACAAAGTTTCTTTTCAGTTGCAAACTCAATTCCATACGTATATAAGGGGAGGTACTAGCTCCAACACGGTTTTACAGTGAAAACTGCAGGAACATCAAACCGGCACTAGGAAACAGACTGAGAAAGCAGAGAAAAAGTGTCTCCTGCAACCCATTCCCTTGGTGCTAGATGAACGAACGTCTCTCCACTTGCTCATTTCTGAGAGATAAGTGTGTGTGAAAGCCGTCCTTCACCTAGCTTGTTGGGAACACAAAGTTTCTTTTCAGTAGCAAACTCCATTCCATACATATATATGGGGAGGTAGATGCTCGAAATCGGTTTTACAGTGAAGACTGCAGGAACTTCAAACCGGCACTAGGAAACAGACTGAGAAAGCAGAGAAAAAGTGTCTCCTGCAACCCGTTCCCTTGGTGCTAGATGAACGAACGTCTCTCCACTTGCTCAGTTCTGAGAGATAAGTGTGTGTGAAAGCCGTCCTTCACCTAGCTTGTTGGGAACACAAAGATTCTTTTCAGTTGCAAACCCCATTCCATACATATATATGGGGAGGTACTAGCTCCAACTCGGTTTTACAGTGAAAACTGCAGGAACATCAAATCGGCACTAGGAAACAGACTGAGACAGCAGAGAAAAAGTGTCTCCTGCAACCCGTTCCCTTGGTGCTAGATGAACGAACTTCTCTCCACTTGCTCAGTTCTGAGAGATAAGTGTGTGTGAAAGCCGTCCTTCACCTAGCTTGTTGGGAACACAAAGTTTCTTTTCAGTTGCAAACTCCATTCCATACATATATATGGGGAGGTACTATATCAAACTCGGTTTTACAGTGAAAACTGCAGGAACTTCAAACCGGCACTAGGAAACAGAATGAGAAAGCAGAGAAAAAGTGTCTCCTGCAACCCGTTCCCTTGGTGCTAGTTGAACGAACGTCTCTCCAATTGCTCAGTTCCGAGAGATAAGTGTGTGTGAAAGCCGTCCTTCACCTAGCTTGTTGGGAACACAGAGTTTCTTTTCAGTTGCAAACTCCATTCCATACATATATGTGGGGAGGTACTAGCTCCAACTCAGTTTTACAGTGAAAACTGCAGGAACTTCAAACCGGCAATAGGAAACAGACTGAGAAAGCAGAGAAAAAGTGTCTCCAGCAACCCGTTCCCTTGGTGCTAGATAAACGAACGTCTCTCCACTTGCTCAGTTCTGAGAGATATGTGTGTGTGAAAGCCGTCCTTCACCTAGCTTGTTGGGAACACAAAGTTTCTTTTCAGTTGCAAACTCCATTCCATACATATATAAGGGGAGGTACTAGCTCCAACACGGTTTTACAGTGAAAACTGCAGGAACATCAAACCGGCACTAGGAAACAGACTGAGAAAGCAGAGATATAGTGTCTCCTGCAACCCGTTCCATTGGTGCTAGATGAACTAACGTATTCCACTTGCTCAGTTCTGAGAGATATGTGTGTGTGAAAGCCGTCCTTCACCTAGCTTGTTGGGAACACAAAGTTTCTTTTCAGTTGCAAACTCCATTCCATACATATATATGGGGAGGTACTAGCTCCAACTCGGTTTTACAGTGAAAACTGCAGGAAATTCAAACCGGCACTAGGAAACAGACTGAGAAAGCAGAGAAAAAGTGTCTCCTGCAACCCGTTCCCTTGGTGCTAGATGAAAGAACGTCTCTCCACTTGCTCAGTTCTGAAAGATAAGTGTGTGTGAAAGCCGTCCTTCACCTTGCTTGTTGGGAACACAAAGTTTCTTTTCAGTTGCAAACTCCATTCCACACTTATATATGGGGAGGTACTAGCTCCAACCCGGTTTGACAGTGAAAACTGCAGGAACTTCAAACCGGCACTAGGAAACAGACTGAGAAAGCAGAGAAAAAGTGTCTCCTGCAAACCGTTCCCTTGGTGCTAGATGAACGAACTTCTCTCCACTTGCTCAGTTCTGAGAGATAAGTGTGTGTGAAAGCCGTCCTTCACCTAGCTTGTTGGGAACACAAAGTTTCTTTTCAGTTGCAAACTCCATTCCATACATATATATGGGGAGGTACTATATCAAACTCGGTTTTACAGTGAAAACTGCAGGAACTTCAAACCGGCACTAGGAAACAGACTGGGAAAGCAGAGAAAAAGTGTCTTCTGCAACCCGTTCTCTTGGTTCTAGATGAACGAACGTCTCTCCAATTGCTAAGTTCTGAGAGAAAAGTGTGTGTGAAAGCCGTCCTTCAAATAGCTTGTTGGGAACACAAAGTTTCTTTTCAGTTGCAAACTCCATTCCATACATATATAAGGGGAGGTACTAGCTCCAACTCGGTTTTACAGTGAAAACTGCAGGAACTTCAAACCGGCACTAGGAAACCGAATGAGAAACAGAGAAAAAGTGTCTCCTGCAACCCGTTCCCTTGGTGCTAGATGAACGAACGTCTCTCCAATTGCTCAGTTCCGAGAGATAAGTGTGTGTGAAAGCCGTCCTTCACCTAGCTTGTTGGGAACACAAAGTTTCTTTTCAGTTACAAACTCCATTTCATACATATATGTGGGGAGGTACTAGCTCCAACTCAGTTTTACAGTGAAAACTGCAGGAACTTCAAACCGGCAATAGGAAACAGACTGAGAAAGCAGAGAAAAAGTGTCTCCAGCAACCCGTTCCCTTGGTGCTAGATAAACAAACGTCTCTCCACTTGCTAAGTTCTGAGAGATAATTGTGTGTGAAAGCCGTCCTTCACCTAGCTTGTTGGGAACACAAAGTTTCTTTTCAGTTGCAAACTCCATTCCATACATATATAAGGGGAGGTACTAGCTCCAACACGGTTTTACAGTGAAAACTGCAGGAACATCAAACCGGCACTAGGAAACAGACTGAGAAAGCAGAGATATAGTGTCTCCTGCAACCCGTTCCATTGGTGCTAGATGAACTAACGTATTCCACTTGCTCAGTTCTGAGAGATATGTGTGTGTGAAAGCCGTCCTTCACCTAGCTTGTTGGGAACACAAAGTTTCTTTTCAGTTGCAAACTCCATTCCATACATATATATGGGGAGGTACTAGCTCCAACTCGGTTTTACAGTGAAAACTGCAGGAAATTCAAACCGGCACTAGGAAACACACTGAGAAAGCAGAGAAAAAGTGTCTCCTGCAACCCGTTCCCTTGGTGCTAGATGAAAGAACGTCTCTCCACTTGCTCAGTTCTGAGAGATAAGTGTGTGTGAAAGCCGTCCTTCACATAGCTTGTTGGGAACACAAAGTTTCTTTTCAGTTGGAAACTCCATTCCACACTTATATATGGGGAGGTACTAGCTCCAACACGGTTTGACAGTGAAAACTGCAGGAACTTCAAACCGGCACTAGGAAACAGACTGAGAAAGCAGAGAAAAAGTGTCTCCTGCAAACCGTTCCCTTGGTGTTAGATGAACGAACGTCTCTCCCCTTGCTCAGTTCTGAGAGATAAGTGTGTGTGAATGCCGTCCTTCACCTAGATTGTTGGCAACACAAAGTTTCTTTTCAGTTGCAAACTCCGATCCATACATATATATGGGGAGGTACTAGCTCCAACTCGGTTTTACAGTGAAAACTGCAGGAACTTCAAACCGGCACTAGGAAACAGACTGAGAAAGCAGAGATATAGTGTCTCTTGCAACCCGTTCCATTGGTGCTAGATGAACTAACGTATTCCACTTGCTCATTTCTGAGAGATAAGTGTGTGTGAAAGCCGTCCTTCACCTAGCTTGTTGGGAACACAAAGTTTCTTTTCAGTAGCAAACTCCAATCCATACATATATATGGGGAGGTAGATGCTCCAAATCGGTTTTACAGTGAAAACTGCAGGAAGTTCAGACCGGCACTAGGAAACAGACTGAGAAAGAAGAGAAAAAGTGTCTCCTGCAACCCGGTCCCTTGGTGCTAGATGAACGAAAGTCTCTCCACTTGCTCAGTTCTGAGAGATAAGTGTGTGTGAAAGCCGTACTTCACCTAGCTTGTTGGGAACACAAAGTTTCTTTTCAGTTGCAAACTCCATTCCATACATATAAATGGGGAGGTACTAGCTCCAACTCGGTTTTACAGTGAAAACTGCAGGAACTTCAAACCGGCACTAGGAAACAGACTGAGACAGCAGAGAAAAAGTGTCTCCTGCAACCCGTTCCCTTGGTGCTAGATGAACGAACTTCTCTCCACTTGCTCAGTTCTGAGAGATAAGTGTGTGTGAAAGCCGTCCTTCACCTAGCTTGTTGGGAACACAAAGTTTCTTTTCAGTTGCAAACTCCATTCCATACATATATATGGGGAGGTACTATATCAAACTCGGTTTTACAGTGAAAACTGCAGGAACTTCAAACCGGCACTAGGAAACAGACTGGGAAAGCAGAGAAAAAGTGTCTTCTGCAACCCGTTCTCTTGGTTCTAGATGAACTAACGTCTCTCCAAATGCTCAGTTCTGAGAGAAAAGTGTGTGTGAAAGCCGTCCTTCAAATAGCTTGTTGGGAACACAAAGTTTCTTTTCAGTTACAAACTCCATTCCATACATATATAAGGGGAGGTACTAGCTCCAACTCGGTTTTACAGTGAAAACTGCAGGAACTTCAAACAGGCACTAGGAAACAGAATGAGAATGCAGAGAAAAAGTGTCTCCTGCAACCCGTTCCCTTGGTGCTAGATGAAAGAACGTCTCTCCAATTGCTCAGTTCCGAGAGATAAGTGTGTGTGAAAGCCGTCCTTCACCTAGCTTGTTGGGAACACAAAGTTTCTTTTCAGTTGCAAACTCCATTCTATACATATATGTGGGGAGGTACTAGCTCCAACTCAGTTTTACAGTGAAAACTGCAGGAACTTCAAACCGGCACTAGGAAACAGACTGAGAAAGCAGAGATAAAGTGTCTCCTGCATACCGTTCCCTTGGTGCTAGATGAACGAACGTCTCTCCACTTGCTCATTTCTGAGAGATAAGTGTGTGTGAATGCCGTCCTTCACCTAGATTGTTGGGAACACAAAGTTTCTTTTCAGTTGCAAACTCCGATCCATACATATATATGGGGAGGTACAAGCTCCAACTCCGTTTTACAGTGAAAACTGCAGGAACTTCAAACCGGCACTAGGAAACAGACTGAGAAGCAGAGAAAAAGTGTCTCCTGCAACCGTTTCCATTGGTTCTAGATGAATGAACGTCTCTCCACTTGCTAAGTTCTGAGAGATAAATGTGTGTGAAAGCCGTCCTTCACCTAGCTTGTTGGATACACAAAGTATCTTTTCAGTTGCAAACTCCATTCCATACATATATAAGGGGAGGTACTAGCTCCAACACGGTTTTACAGTGATAACTGCAGGAACATCAATCCGGCACTAGGAAACAGACTGAGAAAGCAGAGATATAGTGTCTCCTGCAACCCGTTCCATTGGTGCTAGATGAACTAACGTATTCCACTTGCTCAGTTCTGAGAGATATGTGTGTGTGAAAGCCGTCCTTCACCTAGCTTGTTGGGAACACAAAGTTTCTTTTCAGTTGCAAACTCCATTCCATACATATATATGGGGAGGTACTAGCTCCAACTCGGTTTTACAGTGAAAACTGCAGGAAATTCAAACCGGCACTAGGAAACAGACTGAGAAAGCAGAGAAAAAGTGTCTCCTGCAACCCGTTCCCTTGGTGCTAGATGAAAGAACGTCTCTCCACTTGCTCAGTTCTGAGAGATAAGTGTGTGTGAAAGCCGTCCTTCACCTAGCTTGTTGGGAACACAAAGTTTCTTTTCAGTTGGAAACTCCATTCCACACTTATATATGGGGAGGTACTAGCTCCAACTCGGTTTGACAGTGAAAACTGCAGGAACTTCAAACCGGCACTAGGAAACAGACTGAGAAAGCAGAGAAAAAGTGTCTCCTGCAAACCGTTCCCTTGGTGCTAGATGAACGAACGTCTCTCCCCTTGCTCAGTTCTGAGAGATAAGTGTGTGTGAAAGCCGTCCTTCACCTAGCTTGTTGGGAACACAAAGTTTCTTTTAAGTTGCAAACTCCATTCCATACATATATAAGGGGAGGTACTAGCTCCAACACGGTTTTACAGTGAAAACTGCAGGAACATCAAACCGGCACTAGGAAACAGACTGAGAAAGCAGAGATATAGTGTCTCCTGCAACCCGTTCCATTGGTGCTAGATGAACTAACGTATTCCACTTGCTCAGTTCTGAGAGATATGTGTGTGTGAAAGCCGTCCTTCACCTAGCTTGTTGGGAACACAAAGTTTCTTTTCAGTTGCAAACTCCATTCCATACATATATATGGGGAGGTACTAGCTCCAACTCGGTTTTACAGTGAAAACTGCAGGAAATTCAAACCGGCACTAGGAAACAGACTGAGAAAGCAGAGAAAAAGTGTCTCCTGCAACCCGTTCCCTTGGTGCTAGATGAAAGAACGTCTCTCCACTTGCTCAGTTCTGAGAGATAAGTGTGTGTGAAAGCCGTCCTTCACCTAGCTTGTTGGGAACACAAAGTTTCTTTTCAGTTGCAAACTCCATTCCACACTTATATATGGGGAGGTACTAGCTCCAACTCGGTTTGACAGTGAAAACTGCAGGAACTTCAAACCGGCACTAGGAAACAGACTGAGAAAGCAGAGAAAAAGTGTCTCCTGCAAACCGTTCCCTTGGTGCTAGATGAACGAACTTCTCTCCACTTGCTCAGTTCTGAGAGATAAGTGTGTGTGAAAGCCGTCCTTCACCTAGCTTGTTGGGAACACAAAGTTTCTTTTAAGTTGCAAACTCCATTCCATACATATATATGGGGAGGTACTATATCAAACTCGGTTTTACAGTGAAAACTGCAGGAACTTCAAACCGGCACTAGGAAACAGACTGGGAAAGCAGAGAAAAAGTGTCTTCTGCAACCCGTTCTCTTGGTTCTAGATGAACGAACGTCTCTCCAATTGCTAAGTTCTGAGAGAAAAGTGTGTGTGAAAGCCGTCCTTCAAATAGCTTGTTGGGAACACAAAGTTTCTTTTCAGTTGCAAACTCCATTCCATACATATATAAGGGGAGGTACTAGCTCCAACTCGGTTTTACAGTGAAAACTGCAGGAACTTCAAACCGGCACTAGGAAACCGAATGAGAAAACAGAGAAAAAGTGTCTCCTGCAACCCGTTCCCTTGGTGCTAGATGAACGAACGTCTCTCCAATTGCTCAGTTCCGAGAGATAAGTGTGTGTGAAAGCCGTCCTTCACCTAGCTTGTTGGGAACACAAAGTTTCTTTTCAGTTGCAAACTCCATTTCATACATATATGTGGGTAGGTACTAGCTCCAACTCAGTTTTACAGTGAAAACTGCAGGAACTTCAAACCGGCACTAGGAAACAGACTGAGAAGCAGAGAAAAAGTGTCTCCTGCAACCGTTTCCATTGGTTCTAGATGAATGAACGTCTCTCCACTTGCTAAGTTCTGAGAGATAAATGTGTGTGAAAGCCGTCCTTCACCTAGCTTGTTGGATACACAAAGTATCTTTTCAGTTGCAAACTCCATTCCATACATATATAAGGGGAGGTACTAGCTCCAACACGGTTTTACAGTGATAACTGCAGGAACATCAAACCGGCACTAGGAAACAGACTGAGAAAGCAGAGATATAGTGTATCCTGCAACCCGTTCCATTGGTGCTAGATGAACTAACGTATTCCACTTGCTCAGTTCTGAGAGATATGTGTGTGTGAAAGCCGTCCTTCACCTAGCTTGTTGGGAACACAAAGTTTCTTTTCAGTTGCAAACTCCATTCCATACATATATATGGGGAGGTACTAGCTCCAACTCGGTTTTACAGTGAAAACTGCAGGAAATTCAAACCGGCACTAGGAAACAGACTGAGAAAGCAGAGAAAAAGTGTCTCCTGCAACCCGTTCCCTTGGTGCTAGATGAAAGAACGTTTCTCCACTTGCTCAGTTCTGAGAGATAAGTGTGTGTGAAAGCCGTCCTTCACCTAGCTTGTTGGGAACACAAAGTTTCTTTTCAGTTGGAAACTCCATTCCACACTTATATATGGGGAGGTACTAGCTCCAACTCGGTTTGACAGTGAAAACTGCAGGAACTTCAAACCGGCACTAGGAAACAGACTGAGAAAGCAGAGAAAAGTGTCTCCTGCAAACCGTTCCCTTGGTGCTAGATGAACGAACGTCTCTCCCTTTGCTCAGTTCTGAGAGATAAGTGTGTGTGAATGCCGTCCTTCACCTAGATTGTTGGGAACACAAAGTTTCTTTTCAGTTGCAAATTCCGATCCATACATATATATGGGGAGGTACTAGCTCCAATTCGGTTTTACAGTGAAAACTGCAGGAACTTCAAACCGGCACTAGGAAACAGACTGAGAAAGCAGAGAAAAAGTGTCTCCTGCAACCCGTTCCCTTGGTGCTATATGAACGAACGTCTCTCCACTTGCTCATTTCTGAGAGATAAGTGTGTGTGAAAGCCGTCCTTCACCTAGCTTGTTGGGAACACAAAGTTTCTTTTCAGTAGCAAACTCCATTCCTTAAATATATATGGGGAGGTAGATGCTCCAAATCGGTTTTACAGTGAAAACTGCAGGAACTTCAAACCGGCACTAGGAAACAGACTGAGAAAGAAGAGAAAAAGTGTCTCCTGCAAACCGTTCCCTTGGTGCTAGATGAACGAACGTCTCTCCACTTGCTCAGTTCTGAGAGATAAGTGTGTGTGAAAGCCGTACTTCACCTAGCTTGTTGGGAACACAAAGTTTCTTTTCAGTTGCAAACTCCATTCCATACATATATATGGGGAGGTACTAGCTCCAACTCGGTTTTACAGTGAAAACTGCAGGAACTTCAAATCGGCACTAGGAAACAGACTGAGAAAGCAGAGAAAAAGTGTCTCCTGCAACCCGTTCCCTTGGTGCTAGATGAACGAACTTCTCTCCACTTGCTCAGTTCTGAGAGATAAGTGTGTGTGAAAGCCGTCCTTCACCTAGCTTGTTGGGAACACAAAGTTTCTTTTCAGTTGCAAACTCCATTCCAAACATATATATGGGGAGGTACTAGATCAAACTCGGTTTTACAGTGAAAACTGCAGGAAATTCATACCGGCACTAGGAAACAGACTGGGAAAGCAGAGAAAAAGTGTCTTCTGCAAACCGTTCTCTTGGTTCTAGATGAACGAACGTCTCTCCAATTGCTCAGTTCCGAGAGATAAGTGAGTGTGAAAGCCGTCCTTCACCTAGCTTGCTGGGAACACAAAGTTTCTTTTCAGTTGCAAACTCCATTCCATACATATATGTGGGGAGGTACTAGCTCCAACTCAGTTTTACAGTGAAAACTGCAGGAACTTCAAACCGGCAATAGGAAACAGACTGAGAAAGCAGAGAAAAAGTGTCTCCAGCAACCCGTTCCCTTGGTGCTAGATAAACGAACGTCTCTCCCCTTGCTCAATTCTGAGAGATAAGTGTGTGTGAAAGCCGTCCTTCACATAGCTTGTTGGGAACACAAAGTTTCTTTTCAGTTGCAAACTCCATTCCATACATATATATGGGGAGGTACTAGCTCCACCTCGGTTTTACAGTGAAAAATGCAGGAACTTCAAACCGGCACTAGGAAACAGACTGAGAAAGCAGAGATAAAGTGTCTCCTGCATACCGTTCCCTTGGTGCTAGATGAACGAACGTCTCTCCACTTGCTCATTTCTGAGAGATAAGTGTGTGTGAATGCCGTCCTTCACCTAGATTGTTGGGAACACAAAGTTTTTTTTCAGTTGCAAACTCCGATCCATACATATATATGGGGAGGTACAAGCTCCAACTCCGTTTTACAGTGAAAACTGCAGGAACTTCAAACCGGCACTAGGAAACAGACTGAGAAGCAGAGAAAAAGTGTCTCCTGCAAACGGTTCCCTTGGTTCTAGATGAATGAACGTCTCTCCACTTGCTAAGTTCTGAGAGATAAATGTGTGTGAAAGCCGCCCTTCACATAGCTTGTTGGATACACAAAGTATCTTTTCAGTTGCAAACTCCATTCCATACATATATATGGGGAGGTAGAAGCTCCAACTCGTTTTTACAGTGAAAATTGCAGGAACTTCAAACCGGCACTAGGAAACAGACTGAGAAAGCAGAGAAAAAGTGTCTCCTGCAAACCGTTCCCTTGGTGCTAGATGATCGAACGTCTCTCCACTTGCTCAGTTCTGAGAGATAAGTGTGTGTGAAAGCCGTCCTTCACATAGCTTGTTGGGAACACAAAGTTTCTTTTCAGTTGCAAACTCCATCCCATACTTATATATGGGGAGGTACTAGCTCCAACTCGGTTTGACAGTGAAAACTGCAGGAACTTCAAACCGGCACTAGGAAACAGACTGAGAAAGCAGAGAAAAAGTGTCTCCTGCAAACCGTTCCCTTGGTGCTAGATGAACGAACGTCTCTCCCCATGCTCAGTTCTGAGAGATATGTGTGTGTGAATGCCGTCCTTCACCTAGATTGTTGGGAACACAAAGTTTCTTTTCAGTTGCAAACTCCGATCCATACATATATATGGGGAGGTAATAGATCCAACTCGGTTTTACAGTGAAAACTGCAGGAACTTCAAACCGGCACTAGGAAACAGACTGAGAAGCAGAGAAAAAGTGTCTCCTGCAACCAGTTCCCTTGGTGCTAGATGAATGAACGTCTCTCCACTTGCTCAGTTCTGAGAGATAAGTGTGTGTGAAAGCCGTCCTTCACCTAGCTTGTTGGGAACACAAAGTTTCTTTTCAGTTGCAAACTCCATTCCATACATATATATGGGGAGGTACTAGCTCCAACTCGGTTTTACAGTGAAAACTGCAGGAAATTCAAACCGGCACTAGGAAACAGACTGAGAAAGCAGAGAAAAAGTGTCTCCTGCAACCCGTTCCCTTGGTGCTAGATGAAAGAACGTCTCTCCTCTTGCTCAGTTCTGAGAGATAAGTGTGTGTGAAAGCCGTCCTTCACATAGCTTGTTGGGAACACAAAGATTCTTTTCAGTTGCAAACTCCATTCCATACTTATATATGGGGAGGTACTAGCTCAAACTCGGTTTGACAGTGAAAACTGCAGGAACTTCAAACCGGCACTAGGAAACAGACTGAGAAAGCAGAGAAAAAGTGTCTCCTGCAAACCGTTCCCTTGGTGCTAGATGAACGAACGTCTCTCCCCTTGCTCAGTTCTGAGAGATAAGTGTGTGTGAAAGCCGTACTTCACCTAGCTTGTTGGGAAAACAAAGTTTCTTTTCAGTTGCAAACTCCATTCCATACATATATATGGGGAGGTACTAGCTCCAACTCGGTTTAACCGTGAAAACTGCAGGAACTTCAAACCGGCACTAGGAAACAGACTGAGAAAGCAGAGAAAAAGTGTCTCCTGCAACCCGTTCCCTTGGTGCTAGATGAACGAACGTCTCGCCACTTGCTCAGTCCGAGAGATTAGTGTGTGTGAAAGCCGTCCTTCACCTAGCTTGCTGGGAACACAAAGTTTCTTTTCAGTTGGAAACTCCATTCCATACATATATATGGGGAGGTACTACCTCCAACACGGTTTTACAGTGAAAACTGCAGGAACATCAAACCGGCACTAGGAAACAGACTGAGAAAGCAGAGAAAAAGTATCTCCTGCATCCCGTTCCATTGGAGCTAGATGAACGAACGTCTCTCCACTTGCTCAGTTCTGAGAGATAAGTGTGTGTGAATGCCGTCCTTCACCTAGATTGTTGGGAACACAAAGTTTCTTTTCAGTTGCAAACTCCGATCCATACATATATATGGGGAGGTACAAGCTCAAACTCGGTTTTACAGTGAAAATTGCAGGAACTTCAAACCGGCACTAGGAAACAGACTGAGAAGCAGAGAAAAAGTGTCTCCTGCAACCGGTTCCCTTGGTTCTAGATGAATGAACGTCTCTCCACTTGCTAAGTTCTGAGAGATAAATGTGTGTGAAAGCCGTCCTTCACCTTGCTTGTTGGATACACAAAGTTTCTTTTAAGTTGCAAACTCCATTCCATACATATATTTGGGGAGGTACTAGCTCCAACTCGTTTTTACAGTGAAAACAGCTGGAACTTCAAACCGGCACTAGGAAACAGACTGAGAAAGCAGAGAAAAAGTGGCTCTAGCAACCCGTTCCCTTGGTGCTAGATGAACGAACATCTCGCCACTTGATCAGTTCCGAGAGATTAGTGTGTGTGAAAGCCGTCCTTCACCTAGCTTGTTGGGAACACAAAGTTTCTTTTCAGTTGCAAACTCCATTCCATACATATATAAGGGGAGGTACTAGCTCCAACACGGTTTTACAGTGAAAACTGCAGGAACATCAAACCGGCACTAGGAAACAGACTGAGAAAGCAGAGAAAAAGTGTCTCCTGCATCCCGTTCCATTGGAGCTAGATGAACGAACGTATCTCCACTTGCTCAGTTCTGAGAGATATGTGTGTGTGAAAGCCGTCCTTCACCTAGCTTGTTGGGAACACAAAGTTTCTTTTCAGTTGCAAACTCCATTCCATACATATATATGGGGAGGTACTAGATCAAACTCGGTTTTACAGTAAAAACTGCAGGAACTTCAAATCGGCACTAGGAAACAGACTGAGACAGCAGAGAAAAAGAGTCTCCTGCAACACGTTCTCTTGGTTCTAGATGAACGAACGTCTCTCCACTTGCTCAGTTCTCAGAGAAATGTGTGTGTGAAAGCCGTCCTTCAACTAGCTTGTGGGGAACACAAAGTTTCTTTTCAGTTGCAAACTCCATTCCATAAATATATATGGGGAGGTAGAAGCTCCAACTCGGTTTTACAGTGAAAACTGCAGGAACTTCAAACCGGCACTAGGAAACATACTGAGAAAGCAGAGAAAAAGTGTCTCCTGCAACCCGTTCCCTTGGTGCTAGATAAACGAACGTCTCTCCACTTGCTCAGTTCTGAGAGATAAGTGTGTGTGAAAGCCGTCCTTCACCTAGCTTGTTGGGAACACAAAGTTTCTTTTCAGTTGCAAACTCCATTCCATACATATATATGGGGAGGTACTAGCTCCAACTCGGTTTTACAGTGAAAACTGCAGGAACTTCAAACCGGCACTAGGAAACAGACTGAGAAAGCAGAGAAAATGTGTCTCCTGCAACCCGTTCCCTTGGTGCTAGATGAAAGAACGTCTCTCCACTTGCTCAGTTCTGAGAGATAAGTGTGTGTGAAAGCCGTCCTTCACCTAGCTTGTTGGGAACACAAAGTTTCTTTTCACTTGCAAACTCCATTCAATACTTATATATGGGGAGGTACTAGCTCCAACTCGGTTTTACAGTGAAAACTGCAGAAACTTCAAACCGGCACTAGGAAACAGACTGAGAAAGCAGAGAAAAAGTGTCCCCTGCATACCATTCCCTTGGTGCTAGATGAACGAACGTCTCTCCACTTGCTCATTTCTGAGAGTTAAGTGTGTGTGAATGCCGTCCTTCACCTAGATTGTTGGGAACACAAAGTTTCTTTTCAGTTGCAAACTCCGATCCATACATATATATGGGGAGGTACTAGCTCCAACTCGGTTTTACAGTGAAAACTGCAGGAACTTCAAACCGGCACTAGGAAACAGACTGAGAAAGCAGAGAAAAAGTGTCTCCTGCAACCCGTTCCCTTGGTGCTAGATGAACGAACGTCTCTCCACTTGCTCAGTTCTGAGAGATAAGTGTGTGTGAAAGCCGTCCTTCACCTAGCTTGTTGGGAACACAAAGTTTCTTTTCAGTTGCAAACTCCATTCCATACATATATATGGAGAGGTACTAGCTCCAACTCGGTTTTACAGTGAAAACTGCAGGAACTTCAAACCGGCACTAGGAAACAGACTGAGAAAGCAGAGAAAAAGTGTCCCTGCAACCCGTTCCCTTGGTGCTAGATGAACGAACGTCTCTCCACTTGCTCAGTTCTGAGAGATAAGTGTGTGTGAAAGCCGTCCTTCACCTAGCTTGTTGGGAACACAAAGTTTCTTTTCAGTTGCAAACTCCATTCCATACATATATATGGGGAGGTACTAGCTCCAACTCGGTTTTACAGTGAAAACTGCAGGAACATCAAACCGGCCCTAGGAAACAGACTGAGAATGCAGAGAAAAAGTGTCTCCTGCTTCCCGTTCCATTGGAGCTAGATGAACGAACGTATCTCCACTTGCTCAGTTCTGACAGATATGTGTGTGTGAAAGCCGACCTTCACCTAGCTTGTTGGGAACACAAAGTTTCTTTTCAGTTGCAAACTCCATTCCATACATATATATGGGGAGGTACTAGATCAAACTCGGTTTTACAGTGAAAACTGCAGGAAATTCAAATCGGCACTAGGAAACAGACTGAGACAGCAGAGGAAAAGTGTCTCCTGCAACACGTTCTCTTGGTTCTAGACGAACGAACGTCTCTCCACTTGCTCAGTTCTGAGAGAAATGTGTGTGTGAAAGCCGTCCTTCATCTAGCTTGTTGGGAAAACAAAGTTTCTTTTCAGTTGCAAACTCCATTCCATACATATATATGGGGAGTTACTAGCTCCAATTCGGTTTTACAGTGAAAACTGCAGGAACTTCAAACCGGCACTAGGAAACAGACTGAGAAGCAGAGAAAAAGTGTCTCCTGCAACCGGATCCCTTGGTTCTAGATGAATGAACGTCTCTCCACTTGCTAAGTTCTGAGAGATAAATGTGTGTGAAAGCCGTCCTTCACCTAGCTTGTTGGATACACAAAGTTTCTTTTAAGATGCAAACTCCATTCCATACATATATTTTGGAGGTACTAGCTCCAACTCGTTTTTACAGTGAAAACAGCTGGAACTTCAAACCGGCACTAGGAAACAGACTGAGAAAACAGAGAAAAAGTGGCTCTAGCAACCCGTTCCTTTGGTGCTAGATGAACGAACGTCTCGCCACTTGCTCAGTTCCGAGAGATTAGTGTGTGTGAAAGCCGTCCTTCACCTAGCTTGTTGGGAACAAAAAGTTTCTTTTCAGTTGCAAACTCCATTCCATACATATATATGGGGAGGTACTAGCTCCAACACGGTTTTACAGTGAAAACTGCAGGAGCATCAAACCGGCACTAGGAAACAGACTGAGAAAGCAGAGATATAGTGTCTCCTGCAACCCGTTCCATTGGTGCTAGATGAACTAACGTATTCCACTTGCTCAGTTCTGAGAGATAAGTGTGTGTGAAAGCCGTCCTTCACCTAGCTTGTTGGGAACACAAAGTTTCTTTTCAGTTGGAAACTCCATTCCACACTTATATATGGGGAGGTACTAGCTCCAACTCGGTTTGACAGTGAAAACTGCAGGAACTTCAAACCGGCACTAGGAAACAGACTGAGAAAGCAGAGAAAAAGTGTCTCCTGCAAACCGTTCCCTTGGTGCTAGATGAACGAACGTCTCTCCCCTTGCTCAGTTCTGAGAGATAAGTGTGTGTGAATGCCGTCCTTCACCTAGATTGTTGGGAACACAAAGTTTCTTTTCAGTTGCAAACTCCGATCCATACATATATATGGGGAGGTACTAGCTCCAATTCGGTTTTACAGTGAAAACTGCAGGAACTTCAAACCGGCACTAGGAAACAGACTGAGAAAGCAGAGAAAAAGTGTCTCCTGCAACCCGTTCCCTTGGTGCTATATGAACGAACGTCTCTCCACTTGCTAATTTCTGAGAGATAAGTGTGTGTGAAAGCCGTCCTTCACCTAGCTTGTTGGGAACACAAAGTTTCTTTTCAGTAGCAAACTCCATTCCTTAAATATATATGGGGAGGTAGATGCTCCAAATCGGTTTTACAGTGAAAACTGCAGGAACTTCAAACCGGCACTAGGAAACAGACTGAGAAAGAAGAGAAAAAGTGTCTCCTGCAAACCGTTCCCTTGGTGCTAGATGAACGAACGTCTCTCCACTTGCTCAGTTCTGAGAGATAAGTGTGTGTGAAAGCCGTACTTCACCTAGCTTGTTGGGAACACAAAGTTTCTTTTCAGTTGCAAACTCCATTCCATACATATATATGGGGAGGTACTAGCTCCAACTCGGTTTTACAGTGAAAACTGCAGGAACTTCAAACCGGCACTAGGAAACAGACTGAGAAAGCAGAGAAAAAGTGTCTCCTGCAACCCGTTCCCTTGGTGCTAGATGAACGAACTTCTCTCCACTTGCTCAGTTCTGAGAGATAAGTGTGTGTGAAAGCCGTCCTTCACCTAGCTTGTTGGGAACACAAAGTTTCTTTTCAGTTGCAAACTCCATTCCAAACATATATATGGGGAGGTACTAGATCAAACTCGGTTTTACAGTGAAAACTGCAGGAAATTCAAACCGGCACTAGGAAACAGACTGGGAAAGCAGAGAAAAAGTGTCTTCTGCAAACCGTTCTCTTGGTTCTAGATGAACGAACGTCTCTCCAATTGCTCAGTTCCGAGAGATAAGTGTGTGTGAAAGCCGTCCTTCACCTAGCTTGCTGGGAACACAAAGTTTCTTTTCAGTTGCAAACTCCATTCCATACATATATGTGGGGAGGTACTAGCTCCAACTCAGTTTTACAGTGAAAACTGCAGGAACTTCAAACCGGCAATAGGAAACAGACTGAGAAAGCAGAGAAAAAGTGTCTCCAGCAACCCGTTCCCTTGGTGCTAGATAAACGAACGTCTCTCCCCTTGCTCAATTCTGAGAGATAAGTGTGTGTGAAAGCCGTCCTTCACCTATCTTGTTTGGAACACAAAGTTTCTTTTCAGTTGCAAACTCCATTCCATACATATATATGGGGAGGTACTAGCTCCACCTCGGTTTTACAGTGAAAAATGCAGGAACTTCAAACCGGCACTAGGAAACAGACTGAGAAAGCAGAGATAAAGTGTCTCCTGCATACCGTTCCCTTGGTGCTAGATGAACGAACGTCTCTCCACTTGCTCATTTCTGAGAGATAAGTGTGTGTGAATGCCGTCCTTCAACTAGATTGTTGGGAACACAAAGTTTTTTTTCAGTTGCAAACTCCGATCCATACATATATATGGGGAGGTACAAGCTCCAACTATGTTTTACAGTGAAAACTGCAGGAACTTCAAACCGGCACTAGGAAACAGACTGAGAAGCAGAGAAAATGTGTCTCCTGCAACCGGTTCCCTTGGTTCTAGATGAATGAACGTCTCTCCACTTGCTAAGTTCTGAGAGATAAATGTGTGTGAAAGCCGCCCTTCACATAGCTTGTTGGATACACAAAGTATCTTTTCAGTTGCAAACTCCATTCCATACATATATATGGGGAGGTAGAAGCTCCAACTCGTTTTTACAGTGAAAACTTCAGGAACTTCAAACCGGCACTAGGAAACAGACTGAGAAAGCAGAGAAAAAGTGTCTCCTGCAAACCGTTCCCTTGGTGCTAGATGATCGAACGTCTCTCCACTTGCTCAGTTCTGAGAGATAAGTGTGTGTGAAAGCCGTCCTTCACATAGCTTGTTGGGAACACAAAGTTTCTTTTCAGTTGCAAACTCCATCCCATACTTCTATATGGGGAGGTACTAGCTCCAACTCGGTTTGACAGTGAAAACTGCAGGAACTTCAAACCGGCACTAGGAAACAGACTGAGAAAGCAGAG
Organism: Camelus bactrianus; assembly: GCF_048773025.1. NCBI lineage: Eukaryota > Metazoa > Chordata > Mammalia > Artiodactyla > Camelidae > Camelus > Camelus bactrianus. Next base: position 133,539,020 of record NC_133539.1, on the reverse strand, counting down.
AAAAAGTGTCTCCTGCAACCCGTTCCCTTGGTGCTAGATGAAAGAACGTCTCTCCTCTTGCTCAGTTCTGAGAGATATGTGTGTGTGAATGCCGTCCTTCACCTAGATTGTTGGGAACACAAAGTTTCTTTTCAGTTGCAAACTCCGATCCATACATATATATGGGGAGGTACTAGATCCAACTCGGTTTTACAGTGAAAACTGCAGGAACTTCAAACCGGCACTAGGAAACAGACTGAGAAGCAGAGAAAAAGTGTCTCCTGCAACCAGTTCCCTTGGTGCTAGATGAATGAACGTCTCTCCACTTGCTCAGTTCTGAGAGATAAGTGTGTGTGAAAGCCGTCCTTCACCTAGCTTGTTGGGAACACAAAGTTTCTTTTCAGTTGCAAACTCCATTCCATACATATATATGGGGAGGTACTAGCTCCAACTCGGTTTGACAGTGAAAACTGCAGGAACTTCAAACCGGCACTAGGAAACAGACTGAGAAAGCAGAGAAAAAGTGTCTCCTGCAACCCGTTCCCTTGGTGCTAGATGAAAGAACGTCTCTCCTCTTGCTCAGTTCTGAGAGATATGTGTGTGTGAATGCCGTCCTTCACCTAGATTGTTGGGAACATAAAGTTTCTTTTCAGTTGCAAACTCCGATCCATACATATATATGGGGAGGTACTAGATCAAACTCGGTTTTACAGTGAAAACTGCAGGAACTTCAAACCGGCACTAGGAAACAGACTGAGAAGCAGAGAAAAAGTGTCTCCTGCAACCAGTTCCCTTGGTGCTAGATGAATGAACGTCTCTCCACTTGCTCAGTTCTGAGAGATAAGTGTGTGTGAAAGCCGTCCTTCACCTAGCTTGTTGGGAACACAAAGTTTCTTTTCAGTTGCAAACTCCATTCCATACATATATATGGGGAGGTACTAGATCAAACTCGGTTTTACAGTGAAAACTGCAGGAACTTCAAATCGGCACTAGGAAACAGACTGAGACAGCAGAGAAAAAGAGTCTCCTGCAACACGTTCTCTTGGTTCTAGACGAACGAACGTCTCTCCACTTGCTCAGTTCTGAGAGAAATGTGTGTGTGAAAGCCGTCCTTCAACTAGCTTGTTGGGAAAACAAAGTTTCTTTTCAGTTGCAAACTCCATTCCATACATATACATGGGGAGGTACTAGCTCCAACTCGGTTTTACAGTGAAAACTGCAGGAACTTCAAACCGGCACTAGGAAACAGAATGAGAAAGCAGAGAAAAAGTGTCTCCTGCAACCCGTTCCCTTGGTGCTAGATGAAAGAACGTCTCTCCACTTGCTCAGTTCCGAGAGATAAGTGTGTGTGAAAGCCGACCTTCACCTAGCTTGTTGGGAACACAAAGTTTCTTTTCAGTTGCAAACTCCATTCCATACATATATGTGGGGAGGTACTAGCTCCAACTCAGTTTTACAGTGAAAACTGCAGGAACTTCAAACCGGCACTAGGAAACAGACTGAGAAAGCAGAGAAAAAGTGTCTCCTGCTACCCGTTCCCTTGGTGCTAGATGAACGAACGTCTCGCCACTTGCTCAGTTCCGAGAGATTAGTGTGTGTGAAAGCCGTCCTTCACCTAGCTTGTTGGGAACACAAAGTTTCTTTTCAGTTGCAAACTCCGATCCATACATATATATGGGGAGGTACTAGATCCAACTCGGTTTTACAGTGAAAACTGCAGGAACTTCAAACCGGCACTAGGAAACAGACTGAGAAGCAGAGAAAAAGTGTCTCCTGCAACCAGTTCCCTTGGTGCTAGATGAATGAACGTCTCTCCACTTGCTCAGTTCTGAGAGATAAGTGTGTGTGAAAGCCGTCCTTCACCTAGCTTGTTGGGAACACAAAGTTTCTTTTCAGTTGCAAACTCCATTCCATACATATATATGGGGAGGTACTAGCTCCAACTCGGTTTGACAGTGAAAACTGCAGGAACTTCAAACCGGCACTAGGAAACAGACTGAGAAAGCAGAGAAAAAGTGTCTCCTGCAACCCGTTCCCTTGGTGCTAGATGAAAGAACGTCTCTCCTCTTGCTCAGTTCTGAGAGATATGTGTGTGTGAATGCCGTCCTTCACCTAGATTGTTGGGAACACAAAGTTTCTTTTCAGTTGCAAACTCCGATCCATACATATATATGGGGAGGTACTAGCTCAAACTCGGTTTGACAGTGAAAACTGCAGGAACTTCAAACCGGCACTAGGAAACAGACTGAGAAAGCAGAGAAAAAGTGTCTCCTGCAAACCGTTCCCTTGGTGCTAGATGAACGAACGTCTCTCCCCTTGCTCAGTTCTGAGAGATAAGTGTGTGTGAAAGCCGTACTTCACCTAGCTTGTTGGGAACACAAAGTTTCTTTTCAGTTGCAAACTCCATTCCATACATATATATGGGGAGGTACTAGCTCCAACTCGGTTTTACAGTGAAAACTGCAGGAACTTCAAACCGGCACTAGGAAACAGACTGAGAAAGCAGAGAAAAAGTGTCTCCTGCTACCCGTTCCCTTGGTGCTAGATGAACGAACGTCTCGCCACTTGCTCAGTTCCGAGAGATTAGTGTGTGTGAAAGCCGTCCTTCACCTAGCTTGTTGGGAACACAAAGTTTCTTTTCAGTTGCAAACTCCATTCCATACATATATATGGGGAGGTACTAGCTCCAACACGGTTTTACAGTGAAAACTGCAGGAACATCAAACCGGCACTAGGAAACAGACTGAGAAAGCAGAGAAAAAGTGTCTCCTGCATCCCGTTCCATTGGAGCTAGATGAACGAACGTCTCTCCACTTGCTCAGTTCTGAGAGATAAGTGTGTGTGAAAGCCGTCCTTCACCTAGCTTTTTGGGAACACAAAGTTTCTTTTCAGTTGCAAACTCCATTCCATACATATATATGGGGAGGTACTAGATCAAACTCGGTTTTACAGTGAAAACTGCAGGAACTTCAAATCGGCACTAGGAAACAGACTGAGACAGCAGAGAAAAAGAGTCTCCTGCAACACGTTCTCTTGGTTCTAGACGAACGAACGTCTCTCCACTTGCTCAGTTCTGAGAGAAATGTGTGTGTGAAAGCCGTCCTTCAACTAGCTTGTTGGGAAAACAAAGTTTCTTTTCAGTTGCAAACTCCATTCCATACATATACATGGGGAGGTACTAGCTCCAACTCGGTTTTACAGTGAAAACTGCAGGAACTTCAAACCGGCACTAGGAAACAGAATGAGAAAGCAGAGAAAAAGTGTCTCCTGCAACCCGTTCCCTTGGTGCTAGATGAAAGAACGTCTCTCCACTTGCTCAGTTCCGAGAGATAAGTGTGTGTGAAAGCCGACCTTCACCTAGCTTGTTGGGAACACAAAGTTTCTTTTCAGTTGCAAACTCCATTCCATACATATATGTGGGGAGGTACTAGCTCCAACTCATTTTTACAGTGAAAACTGCAGGAACTTCAAACCGGCACTAGGAAACAGACTGAGAAAGCAGAGAAAAAGTGTCTCCTGCTACCCGTTCCCTTGGTGCTAGATGAACGAACGTCTCGCCACTTGCTCAGTTCCGAGAGATTAGTGTGTGTGAAAGCCGTCCTTCACCTAGCTTGTTGGGAACACAAAGTTTCTTTTCAGTTGCAAACTCCATTCCATACATATATATGGGGAGGTACTAGCTCCAACACGGTTTTACAGTGAAAACTGCAGGAACATCAAACCGGCACTAGGAAACAGACTGAGAAAGCAGAGAAAAAGTGTCTCCTGCATCCCGTTCCATTGGAGCTAGATGAACGAACGTCTCTCCACTTGCTCAGTTCTGAGAGATAAGTGTGTGTGAAAGCCGTCCTTCACCTAGCTTTTTGGGAACACAAAGTTTCTTTTCAGTTGCAAACTCCATTCCATACATATATATGGGGAGGTACTAGATCAAACTCGGTTTTACAGTGAAAACTGCAGGAACTTCAAATCGGCACTAGGAAACAGACTGAGACAGCAGAGAAAAAGAGTCTCCTGCAACACGTTCTCTTGGTTCTAGACGAACGAACGTCTCTCCACTTGCTCAGTTCTGAGAGAAATGTGTGTGTGAAAGCCGTCCTTCAACTAGCTTGTTGGGAAAACAAAGTTTCTTTTCAGTTGCAAACTCCATTCCATACATATACATGGGGAGGTACTAGCTCCAACTCGGTTTTACAGTGAAAACTGCAGGAACTTCAAACCGGCACTAGGAAACAGAATGAGAAAGCAGAGAAAAAGTGTCTCCTGCAACCCGTTCCCTTGGTGCTAGATGAAAGAACGTCTCTCCACTTGCTCAGTTCCGAGAGATAAGTGTGTGTGAAAGCCGTCCTTCACCTAGCTTGTTGGGAACACAAAGTTTCTTTTCACTTGCAAACTCCATTCCATACTTATATATGGGGAGGAACTAGCTCCAAATCCGTTTAACAGTGAAAACTGCAGGAACTTCAAACCGGCACTAGGAAACAGACTGAGAAAGCAGAGAAAAAGGGTCTCCTGCATACCGTTCCCTTGGTTCTAGATGAACGAACGTCTCTCCACTTGCTCATTTCTGAGAGATAAGTGTGTGTGAATGCCGTCCTTCACCTAGATTGTTGGGAACACAAAGTTTCTTTTCAGTTGCAAACTCCGATCCATACATATATATGGGGAGGTACAAGCTCAAACTCGGTTTTACAGTGAAAATTGCAGGAACTTCAAACCGGCACTAGGAAACAGACTGAGAAGCAGAGAAAAAGTGTCTCCTGCAACCGGTTCCCTTGGTTCTAGATGAATGAACGTCTCTCCACTTGCTAAGTTCTGAGAGATAAATGTGTGTGAAAGCCGTCCTTCACCTTGCTTGTTGGATACACAAAGTTTCTTTTAAGTTGCAAACTCCATTCCATACATATATTTGGGGAGGTACTAGCTCCAACTCGTTTTTACAGTGAAAACAGCTGGAACTTTAAACCGGCACTAGGAAACAGACTGAGAAAGCAGAGAAAAAGTGGCTCTAGCAACCCGTTCCCTTGGTGCTAGATGAACGAACATCTCGCCACTTGATCAGTTCCAAGAGATTAGTGTGTGTGAAAGCCGTCCTTCACCTAGCTTGTTGGGAACACAAAGTTTCTTTTCAGTTGCAAACTCCATTCCATACATATATAAGGGGAGGTACTAGCTCCAACACGGTTTTACAGTGAAAACTGCAGGAACATCAAACCGGCACTAGGAAACAGACTGAGAAAGCAGAGAAAAAGTGTCTCCTGCATCCCGTTCCTTTGGAGCTAGATGAACGAACGTATCTCCACTTGCTCAGTTCTGAGAGATATGTGTGTGTGAAAGCCGTCCTTCACCTAGCTTGTTGGGAACACAAAGTTTCTTTTCAGTTGCAAACTCCATTCCATACATATATATGGGGAGGTACTAGATCAAACTCGGTTTTACAGTAAAAACTGCAGGAACTTCAAATCGGCACTAGGAAACAGACTGAGACAGCAGAGAAAAAGAGTCTCCTGCAACACGTTCTCTTGGTTCTAGATGAACGAACGTCTCTCCACTTGCTCAGTTCTCAGAGAAATGTGTGTGTGAAAGCCGTCCTTCAACTAGCTTGTGGGGAACACAAAGTTTCTTTTCAGTTGCAAACTCCATTCCATACATATATATGGGGAGGTAGAAGCTCCAACTCGGTTTTACAGTGAAAACTGCAGGAACTTCAAACCGGCACTAGGAAACATACTGAGAAAGCAGAGAAAAAGTGTCTCCTGCAACCCGTTCCCTTGGTGCTAGATAAACGAACGTCTCTCCACTTGCTCAGTTCTGAGAGATAAGTGTGTGTGAAAGCCGTCCTTCACCTAGCTTGTTGGGAACACAAAGTTTCTTTTCAGTTGCAAACTCCATTCCATACATATATATGGGGAGGTACTAGCTCCAACTCGCTTTTACAGTGAAAACTGCAGGAACTTCAAACCGGCACTAGGAAACAGACTGAGAAAGCAGAGAAAATGTGTCTCCTGCAACCCGTTCCCTTGGTGCTAGATGAAAGAACGTCTCTCCACTTGCTCAGTTCTGAGAGATAAGTGTGTGTGAAAGCCGTCCTTCACCTAGCTTGTTGGGAACACAAAGTTTCTTTTCACTTGCAAACTCCATTCAATACTTATATATGGGGAGGTACTAGCTCCAACTCGGTTTTACAGTGAAAACTGCAGAAACTTCAAACCGGCACTAGGAAACAGACTGAGAAAGCAGAGAAAAAGTGTCTCCTGCATACCATTCCCTTGGTGCTAGATGAACGAACGTCTCTCCACTTGCTCATTTCTGAGAGTCAAGTGTGTGTGAATGCCGTCCTTCACCTAGATTGTTGGGAACACAAAGTTTCTTTTCAGTTGCAAACTCCGATCCATACATATATATGGGGAGGTACTAGCTCCAACTCGGTTTTACAGTGAAAACTGCAGGAACTTCAAACCGGCACTAGGAAACAGACTGAGAAAGCAGAGAAAAAGTGTCTCCTGCAACCCGTTCCCTTGGTGCTAGATGAACGAACGTCTCTCCACTTGCTCAGTTCTGAGAGATAAGTGTGTGTGAAAGCCGTCCTTCACCTAGCTTGTTGGGAACACAAAGTTTCTTTTCAGTTGCAAACTCCATTCCATACATATATATGGAGAGGTACTAGCTCCAACTCGGTTTTACAGTGAAAACTGCAGGAACTTCAAACCGGCACTAGGAAACAGACTGAGAAAGCAGAGAAAAAGTGTCCCTGCAACCCGTTCCCTTGGTGCTAGATGAACGAACGTCTCTCCACTTGCTCAGTTCTGAGAGATAAGTGTGTGTGAAAGCCGTCCTTCACCTAGCTTGTTGGGAACACAAAGTTTCTTTTCAGTTGCAAACTCCATTCCATACATATATATGGAGAGGTACTAGCTCCAACTCGGTTTTACAGTGAAAACTGCAGGAACTTCAAACCGGCACTAGGAAACAGACTGAGAAAGCAGAGAAAAAGTGTCCCTGCAACCCGTTCCCTTGGTGCTAGATGAACGAACGTCTCTCCACTTGCTCAGTTCTGAGAGATAAGTGTGTGTGAAAGCCGTCCTTCACCTAGCTTGTTGGGAACACAAAGTTTCTTTTCAGTTGCAAACTCCATTCCATACATATATATGGGGAGGTACTAGCTCCAACTCGGTTTTACAGTGAAAACTGCAGGAACTTCAAACCGGCACTAGGAAACAGACTGAGAAGCAGAGAAAAAGTGTCTCCTGCAACCGGTTCCCTTGGTTCTAGATGAATGAACGTCTCTCCACTTGCTAAGTTCTGAGAGATAAATGTGTGTGAAAGCCGTCCTTCACATTGCTTGTTGGATACACAAAGTTTCTTTTAAGTTGCAAACTCCATTCCATACATATATTTGGGGAGGTACTAGCTCCAACTCGTTTTTACAGTGAAAACAGCTGGAACTTCAAACCGGCACTAGGAAACTGAGAAAGCAGAGAAAAAGTGGCTCTAGCAACCCGTTCCCTTGGTGCTAGATGAACGAACATCTCGCCACTTGATCAGTTCCGAGAGATTAGTGTGTGTGAAAGCCGTCCTTCACCTAGCTTGTTGGGAACACAAAGTTTCTTTTCAGTTGCAAACTCCATTCCATACATATATAAGGGGAGGTACTAGCTCCAACACGGTTTTACAGTGAAAACTGCAGGAACATCAAACCGGCACTAGGAAACAGACTGAGAAAGCAGAGAAAAAGTGTCTCCTGCATCCCGTTCCATTGGAGCTAGATGAACGAACGTATCTCCACTTGCTCAGTTCTGAGAGATATGTGTGTGTGAAAGCCGTCCTTCACCTAGCTTGTTGGGAACACAAAGTTTCTTTTCAGTTGCAAACTCCATTCCATACATATATATGGGGAGGTACTAGATCAAACTCGGTTTTACAGTAAAAACTGCAGGAACTTCAAATCGGCACTAGGAAACAGACTGAGACTGCAGAGAAAAAGAGTCTCCTGCAACACGTTCTCTTGGTTCTAGATGAACGAACGTCTCTCCACTTGCTCAGTTCTCAGAGAAATGTGTGTGTGAAAGCCGTCCTTCAACTAGCTTGTGGGGAACACAAAGTTTCTTTTCAGTTGCAAACTCCATTCCATACATATATATGGGGAGGTAGAAGCTCCAACTCGGTTTTACAGTGAAAACTGCAGGAATTTCAAACCGGCACTAGGAAACATACTGAGAAAGCAGAGAAAATGTGTCTCCTGCAACCCGTTCCCTTGGTGCTAGATAAACGAACGTCTCTCCACTTGCTCAGTTCTGAGAGATAAGTGTGTGTGAAAGCCGTCCTTCACCTAGCTTGTTGGGAACACAAAGTTTCTTTTCAGTTGCAAACTCCATTCCATACATATATATGGGGAGGTACTAGCTCCAACTCGGTTTTACAGTGAAAACTGCAGGAACTTCAAACCGGCACTAGGAAACAGACTGAGATAGCAGAGAAAATGTGTCTCCTGCAACCCGTTCCCTTGGTGCTAGATGAAAGAACGTCTCTCCACTTGCTCAGTTCTGAGAGATAAGTGTGTGTGAAAGCCGTCCTTCACCTAGTTTGTTGGGAACACAAAGTTTCTTTTCACTTGCAAACTCCATTCAATACTTATATATGGGGAGGTACTAGCTCCAACTCGGTTTTACAGTGAAAACTGCAGAAACTTCAAACCGGCACTAGGAAACAGACTGAGAAAGCAGAGAAAAAATGTCTCCTGCATACCATTCCCTTGGTGCTAGATGAACGAACGTCTCTCCACTTGCTCATTTCTGAGAGTCAAGTGTGTGTGAATGCCGTCCTTCACCTAGATTGTTGGGAACACAAAGTTTCTTTTCAGTTGCAAACTCCGATCCATACATATATATGGGGAGGTACTAGCTCCAACTCGGTTTTACAGTGAAAACTGCAGGAACTTCAAACCGGCACTAGGAAACAGACTGAGAAAGCAGAGAAAAAGTGTCTCCTGCAACCCGTTCCCTTGGTGCTAGATGAACGAACGTCTATCCACTTGCTCAGTTCTGAGAGATAAGTGTGTGTGAAAGCCGTCCTTCACCTAGCTTGTTGGGAACACAAAGTTTCTTTTCAGTTGCAAACTCCATTCCATACATATATATGGAGAGGTACTAGCTCCAACTCGGTTTTACAGTGAAAACTGCAGGAACTTCAAACCGGCACTAGGAAACAGACTGAGAAAGCAGAGAAAAAGTGTCCCTGCAACCCGTTCCCTTGGTGCTAGATGAACGAACGTCTCTCCACTTGCTCAGTTCTGAGAGATAAGTGTGTGTGAAAGCCGTCCTTCACCTAGCTTGTTGGGAACACAAAGTTTCTTTTCAGTTACAAACTCCATTCCATACATATATATGGGGAGGTACTAGCTCCAACTCGGTTTTACAGTGAAAACTGCAGGAACTTAAAACCGGCACTAGGAAACAGACTGAGAAAGCAGAGAAAAAGTGTCTCCTGCATCCCGTTCCATTGGAGCTAGATGAACGAACGTATCTCCACTTGCTCAGTTCTGACAGATATGTGTGTGTGAAAGCCGACCTTCACCTAGCTTGTTGGGAACACAAAGTTTCTTTTCAGTTGCAAACTCCATTCCATACATATATATGGGGAGGTACTAGATCAAACTCGGTTTTACAGTGAAAACTGCAGGAAATTCAAATCGGCACTAGGAAACAGACTGAGACAGCAGAGGAAAAGAGTCTCCTGCAACACGTTCTCTTGGTTCTAGACGAACGAACGTCTCTCCACTTGCTCAGTTCTGAGAGAAATGTGTGTGTGAAAGCCGTCCTTCAACTAGCTTGTTGGGAAAACAAAGTTTCTTTTCAGTTGCAAACTCCATTCCATACATATATATGGGGAGTTACTAGCTCTAATTCGGTTTTACAGTGAAAACTGCAGGAACTTCAAACCGGCACTAGGAAACAGACTGAGAAGCAGAGAAAAAGTGTCTCCTGCAACCGGATCCCTTGGTTCTAGATGAATGAACGTCTCTCCACTTGCTAAGTTCTGAGAGATAAATGTGTGTGAAAGCCGTCCTTCACCTAGCTTGTTGGATACACAAAGTTTCTTTTAAGTTGCAAACTCCATTCCATACATATATTTTGGAGGTACTAGCTCCAACTCGTTTTTACAGTGAAAACAGCTGGAACTTCAAACCGGCACTAGGAAACAGACTGAGAAAACAGAGAAAAAGTGGCTCTAGCAACCCGTTCCTTTGGTGCTAGATGAACGAACGTCTCGCCACTTGCTCAGTTCCGAGAGATTAGTGTGTGTGAAAGCCGTCCTTCACCTAGCTTGTTGGGAACACAAAGTTTCTTTTCAGTTGCAAACTCCATTCCATACATATATATGGGGAGGTACTAGCTCCAACACGGTTTTACAGTGAAAACTGCAGGAACATCAAACCGGCACTAGGAAACAGACTGAGAAAGCAGAGAAAAAGTGTCTCCTGCATCCCATTCCATTGGAGCTAGATGAACGAACGTATCTCCACTTGCTCAGTTCTGACAGATATGTGTGTGTGAAAGTCGTCCTTCACCTAGCTTGTTGGGAACACAAAGTTTCTTTTCAGTTGCAAACTCCATTCCATACATATATATGGGGAGGTACTAGATCAAACTCGTTTTTACAGTGAAAACTGCAGGAAATTCAAATCGGCACTAGGAAACAGACTGAGACAGCAGAGGAAAAGAGTCTCCTGCAACACGTTCTCTTGGTTCTAGACGAACGAACGTCTCTCCACTTGCTCAGTTCTGAGAGAAATGTGTGTGTGAAAGCCGTCCTTCAACTAGCTTGTTGGGAAAACAAAGTTTCTTTTCAGTTGCAAACTCCATTCCATACATATATATGGGGAGTTACAAGCTCCAATTCGGTTTTACAGTGAAAACTGCAGGAACTTCAAACCGGCACTAGGAAACAGACTGAGATAGCAGAGAAAAAGTGTCTCCTGCAACCCGTTCCCTTGGTGCTAGATGAATGAACGTCTCTCCACTTGCTCAGTTCCGAGAGATAAGTGTGTGTGAAAGCCGTCCTTCACCTAGCTTGTTGGGAACACAAAGTTTCTTTTCAGTTGCAAACTCCATTCCATACATATATATGGGGAGGTACTAGCTCCAACTCGGTTTTACAGTGAAAACTGCAGGAACTTCAAACCGGCACTTGGAAACAGACTGAGAAAGCAGAGAAAAAGTGTCTCCTGCAACCCGTTCCCTTGGTGCTAGATGAAAGAACGTCTCTCCACTTGCTCAGTTCTGAGAGATAAGTGTGTGTGAAAGCCGTCCTTCACCTAGCTTGTTGGGAACACAAAGTTTCTTTTCACTTGCAAACTCCATTCAATACTTATATATGGGGAGTTACTAGCTCCAACTCGGTTTTACAGTGAAAACTGCAGGAACTTCAAACCGGCACTAGGAAACAGACTGAGAAAGCAGAGAAAAAGTGTCTCCTGCATACCATTCCCTTGGTGCTAGATGAACGAACGTCTCTCCACTTGCTCATTTCTGAGAGATAAGTGTGTGTGAATGCCGTCCTACACCTAGATTGTTGGGAACACAAAGTTTCTTTACAGTTGCAAACTCCGATCCATACATATATATGGGGAGGTACAAGCTCCAACTCGGTTTTACAGTGAAAACTGCAGGAACTTCTAACCGGCACTAGGAAACAGACTGAGAAGCAGAGAAAAAGTGTCTCCTGCAACCGGATCCCTTGGTTCTAGATGAATGAACGTCTCTCCACTTGCTAAGTTCTGAGAGATAAATGTGTGTGAAAGCCGTCCTTCACCTAGCTTGTTGGATACACAAAGTTTCTTTTAAGTTGCAAACTCCATTCCATACATATATTTGGGGAGGTACTAGCTCCAACTCGTTTTTACAGTGAAAACAGCTGGAACTTCAAACCGGCACTAGGAAACAGACTGGGAAGCAGAGAAAAAGTGTCTTCTGCAACCCGTTCTCTTGGTTCTAGATGAACGAACGTCTCTCCAATTGCTCAGTTCTGAGAGAAAAGTGTGTGTGAAAGCCGTCCTTCAAATAGCTTGTTGGGAACACAAAGTTTCTTTTCAGTTGCAAACTCCATTCCATACATATATAAGGGGAGGTACTAGCTCCAACTCGGTTTTACAGTGAAAACTGCAGGAACTTCAAACAGGCACTAGGAAACAGAATGTGAAAGCAGACAAAAAGTGTCTCCTGCAACCCGTTCCCTTGGTGCTAGATGAACGAACGTCTCTCCAATTGCTCAGTTCCGAGAGATAAGTGTGTGTGAAAGCCGTCCTTCACCTAGCTTGTTGGGAACACAAAGTTTCTTTTCAGTTGCAAACTCCATTCCATACATATATGTGGGGAGGTATTAGCTCCAACTCAGTTTTACAGTGAAAACTGCAGGAACTTCAAACCGGCAATAGGAAACAGACTGAGAAAGCAGAGAAAAAGTGTCTCCAGCAACCCGTTCCCTTGGTGCTAGATAAACGAACGTCTCTCCACTTGCTCAGTTCTGAGAGATAAGTGTGTGTGAAAGCCGTCCTTCACCTAGCTTGTTGGGAACACAAAGTTTCTTTTCAGTTGCAAACTCCTATCCATACATATATATGGGGAGGTACTAGCTCCAACTCGGTTTTACAGTGAAAACTGCAGGAACTTCAAACCGGCACTGGGAAACAGACTGAGAAAGCAGAGAAAAATTGTCTCCTGCAACCCGTTCCCTTTGTGCTAGATGAAAGAACGTCTCTCCACTTGCTCAGTTCTGAGAGATAAGTGTGTGTGAAAGCCGTCCTTCACCTAGCTTGTTGGGAACACAAAGTTTCTTTTCACTTGCAAACTCCATTCCATACTTATATATGGGGATGTACTAGCTCCACCTCGGTTTTACAGTGAAAACTGCAGGAACTTCAAACCGGCACTAGGAAACAGACTGAGAAAGCAGAGAAAAAGTTTCTCCTGCATCCCATTCCATTGGAGCTAGATGAACGAACGTATCTCCACTTGCTCAGTTCTGACAGATATGTGTGTGTGAAAGTCGTCCTTCACCTAGCTTGTTGGGAACACAAAGTTTCTTTTCAGTTGCAAACTCCATTCCATACATATATATGGGGAGGTACTAGCTCCAAATCGGTTTTACAGTGAAAACTGCAGGAACTTCAAACCGGCACTTGGAAACAGACTGAGAAAGCAGAGAAAAAGTGTCTCCTGCAACCCGTTCCCTTGGTGCTAGATGAAAGAACGTCTCTCCACTTGCTCAGTTCTGAGAGATAAGTGTGTGTGAAAGCCGTCCTTCACCTAGCTTGTTGGGAACACAAAGTTTCTTTTCACTTGCAAACTCCATTCAATACTTATATATGGGGAGGTACTAGCTCCAACTCGGTTTTACAGTGAAAACTGCAGGAACTTCAAACCGGCACTAGGAAACAGACTGAGAAAGCAGAGAAAAAGTGTCTCCTGCATACCATTCCCTTGGTGCTAGATGAACGAACGTCTCTCCACTTGCTCATTTCTGAGAGATAAGTGTGTGTGAATGCCGTCCTACACCTAGATTGTTGGGAACACAAAGTTTCTTTACAGTTGCAAACTCCGATCCATACATATATATGGGGAGGTACAAGCTCCAACTCGGTTTTACAGTGAAAACTGCAGGAACTTCAAACCGGCACTAGGAAACAGACTGAGAAGCAGAGAAAAAGTGTCTCCTGCAACCGGATCCCTTGGTTCTAGATGAATGAACGTCTCTCCACTTGCTAAGTTCTGAGAGATAAATGTGTGTGAAAGCCGTCCTTCACCTAGCTTGTTGGATACACAAAGTTTCTTTTAAGTTGCAAACTCCATTCCATACATATATTTGGGGAGGTACTAGCTCCAACTCGTTTTTACAGTGAAAACAGCTGGAACTTCAAACCGGCACTAGGAAACAGACTGGGAAGCAGAGAAAAAGTGTCTTCTGCAACCCGTTCTCTTGGTTCTAGATGAACGAACGTCTCTCCAATTGCTCAGTTCTGAGAGAAAAGTGTGTGTGAAAACCGTCCTTCAAATAGCTTGTTGGGAACACAAAGTTTCTTTTCAGTTGCAAACTCCATTCCATACATATATAAGGGGAGGTACTAGCTCCAACTCGGTTTTACAGTGAAAACTGCAGGAACTTCAAACCGGCACTGGGAAACAGACTGAGAAAGCAGAGAAAAATTGTCTCCTGCAACCCGTTCCCTTGGTGCTAGATGAAAGAACGTCTCTCCACTTGCTCAGTTCTGAGAGATAAGTGTGTGTGAAAGCCGTCCTTCACCTAGCTTGTTGGGAACACAAAGTTTCTTTTCACTTGCAAACTCCATTCCATACTTATATATGGGGATGTACTAGCTCCACCTCGGTTTTACAGTGAAAACTGCAGGAACTTCAAACCGGCACTAGGAAACAGACTGAGAAAGCAGAGATAAAGTGTCTCCTGCATACCGTTCCCTTGGTGCTAGATGAACGAACGTCTCTCCACTTGCTCATTTCTGAGAGATAAGTGTGTGTGTGAATGCCGTCCTTCACCTAGATTGTTGGGAACACAAAGTTTTTTTTCAGTTGCAAACTCCGATCCATACATATATATGGGGAGGTACAAGCTCCAACTCCGTTTTACAGTGAAAACTGCAGGAACTTCAAACCGGCACTAGGAAACAGACTGAGAAGCAGAGAAAAAGTGTCTCCTGCAACCGGTTCCCTTGGTTCTTGATGAATGAACGTCTCTCCACTTGCTAATTTCTGAGAGATAAATGTGTGTGAAAGCCGACCTTCACATAGCTTGTTGGATACACAAAGTATCTTTTCAGTTGCAAACTCCATTCCATACATATATATGGGGAGGTAGAAGCTCCAACTCGTTTTTACAGTGAAAACTGCAGGAACTTCAAACCGGCACTAGGAAACAGACTGAGAAAGCAGAGAAAAATTGTCTCCTGCAAACCGTTCCCTTGGTGCTAGATGAACGAACGTATCTCCACTTGCTCATTTCTGAAAGATAAGTGTGTGTGAAAGCCGTCCTTCACCTAGCTTGTTGGGAACACAAAGTTTCTTTTAAGTTGCAAACTCCATTCCATACATATATTAGGGGAGGTACTAGCTCCAACTCGTTTTTACAGTGAAAACAGCTGGAACTTCAAACCGGCACTAGGAAACAGACTGAGAAAGCAGAGAAAAAGTGGCTCTAGAAACCCGTTCCCTTGGTGCTAGATGAACGAAAGTCTCGCCACTTGCTCAGTTCCGAGAGTTTAGTGTGTGTGAAAGCCGTCCTTCACCTAGCTTGTTGGGAACACAAAGTTACTTTTCAGTTGCAAACTCCATTCCATACATATATATGGGGAGGTACTAGCTCCAACACGGTTTTACAGTGAAAACTGCAGGAACATCAAACCGGCACTAGGAAACAGACTGAGAAAGCAGAGAAAAAGTGTCTCCTGCATCCCGTTCCATTGGAGCTAGATGAACGAACGTATCTCCACTTGCTCAGTTCTGAGAGATATGTGTGTGTGAAAGCCGTCCTTCACCTAGCTTGTTGGGAACACAAAGTTTCTTTTCAGTTGCAAACTCCATTCCATACATATATATGGGGAGGTACTAGATCAAACTCCGTTTTACAGTGAAAACTGCAGGAACTTCAAACCGGCACTAGGAAACAGACTGGGAAAGCAGAGAAAAAGCGTCTTCTGCAACCCGTTCTCTTGGTTCTAGATGAACGAACGTCTCTCCAATTGCTCAGTTCTGAGAGAAAAGTGTGTGTGAAAGCCGTCCTTCAAATAGCTTGTTGGGAACACAAAGTTTCTTTACAGTTGCAAACTCCATTCCATACATATATAAGGGGAGGTACTAGCTCCAACTCGGTTTTACAGTGAAAACTGCAGGAACTTCAAACAGGCACTAGGAAACAGACTGAGGAAGCAGAGAAAAAGTGTCTCCTGCAACCCGTTCCCTTGGTGCTAGATGAACGAACGTCTCTCCAATTGCTCAGTTCCGAGAGATAAGTGTGTGTGAAAGCCGTCCTTCACCTAGCTTGTTGGGAACACAAAGTTTCTTTTCAGTTGCAAACTCCATTCCATACATATATGTGGGGAGGTACTAGCTCCAACTCAGTTTTACAGTGAAAACTGCAGGAACTTCAAACCGGCAATAGGAAACAGACTGAGAAAGCAGAGAAAAGTGTCTCCAGTAACCCGTTCCCTTGGTGCTAGATAAACGAACGTCTCTCCACTTGCTCAGTTCTGAGAGATAAGTGTGTGTGAAAGCCGTCCTTCACCTAGCTTGTTGGGAACACAAAGTTTCTTTTCAGTTGCAAACTCCTATCCATACATATATATGGGGAGGTACTAGCTCCAACTCGGTTTTACAGTGAAAACTGCAGGAACTTCAAACCGGCACTGGGAAACAGACTGAGAAAGCAGAGAAAAAGTGTCTCCTGCAACCCGTTCCCTTGGTGCTAGATGAAAGAACGTCTCTCCACTTGCTCAGTTCTGAGAGATAAGTGTGTGTGAAAGCCGTCCTTCACCTAGCTTGTTGGGAACACAAAGTTTCTTTTCACTTGCAAACTCCATTCCATACTTATATATGGGGAGGTACTAGCTCCACCTCGGTTTTACAGTGAAAACTGCAGGAACTTCAAACCGGCACTAGGAAATAGACTGAGAAAGCAGAGATAAAGTGTCTCCTGCATACCGTTCCCTTGGTGCTAGATGAACGAACGTCTCTCCACTTGCTCATTTCTGAGAGATAAGTGTGTGTGAATGCCGTCCTTCACCTAGATTGTTGGGAACACAAAGTTTTTTTTCAGTTTCAAACTCCGATCCATACATATATATGGGGAGGTACAAGCTCCAACTCCGTTTTACAGTGAAAACTGCAGGAACTTCAAACCGGCACTAGGAAACAGACTGAGAAGCAGAGAAAAAGTGTCTCCTGCAACCGGTTCCCTTGGTTCTAGATGAATGAACGTCTCTCCACTTGCTAATTTCTGAGAGATAAATGTGTTTGAAAGCCGCCCTTCACATAGCTTGTTGGATACACAATGTATCTTTTCAGTTGCAAACTCCATTCCATACATATATATGGGGAGGTAGAAGCTCCAACTCGTTTTTACAGTGAAAACTGCAGGAACTTCAAACCGGCACTAGGAAACAGACTGAGAAAGCAGAGAAAAATTGTCTCCTGCAAACCGTTCCCTTGGTGCTAGATGAACGAACGTCTCTCCACTTGCTCAGTTCTGAGGGATAAGTGTGTGTGAAAGCCGTCCTTCAAATAGCTTGATGGGAACACAAAGTTTCTTTTCAGTTGCAAACTCCATCCCATACGTATATATGGGGAGGTACTAGCTCCAACTCGGTTTGACAGTGAAAACTGCAGGAACTTCAAACCGGCACTAGGAAACAGACTGAGAAAGCAGAGAAAAAGTGTCTCCTGCAAACCGTTCCCTTGGTGCTAGATGAACGAACGTCTCTCCCCTTGCTCAGTTCAGAGAGATAAGTGTGTGTGAATGTCGTCCTTCAACTAGATTGTTGGGAACACAAAGTTTCTTTTCAGTTGCAAACTCCGATCCATACTTATATATGGGGAGGTACTAGATCCAACTCGGTTTTACAGTGAAAACTGCAGGAACTTCAAACCGGCACTAGGAAACAGACTGAGAAGCAGAGAAAAAGTGTCTCCTGCAACCAGTTCCCTTGGTGCTAGATGAATGAACGTCTCTCCTCTTGCTCAGTTCTGAGAGATAAGTGTGTTAAAGCCGTCCTTCACATAGCTTGTTGGGAACACAAAGTTTCTTTTCAGTTGCAAACTCCATTCCATACTTATATATGGGGAGGTACTAGCTCAAACTCGGTTTGACAGTGAAAACTGCAGGAACTTCAAACCGGCACTAGGAAACACACTGAGAAAGCAGAGAAAAAGTGTCTCCTGCAACCCGTTCCCTTGGTGCTAGATGAACGAACGTCTCGCCACTTGCTCAGTTCCGAGAGATTAGTGTGTGTGAAAGCCGTCCTTCACCTAGCTTGTTGGGAACACAAAGTTTCTTTTCAGTTGCAAACTCCATTCCATACATATATATGGGGAGGTACTAGCTCCAACACGGTTTTACAGTGAAAACTGCAGGAACATCAAACCGGCACTAGGAAACAGACTGAGAATGCAGAGAAAAAGTGTCTCCTGCATCCCGTTCCATTGGAGCTAGATGAACGAACGTCTCTCCACTTGCTCATTTCTGAGAGATAAGTGTGTGTGAATGCCGTCCTTCACCTAGATTGTTGGGAACACAAAGTTTTTTTTCAGTTTCAAACTCCGATCCATACATATATATGGGGAGGTACAAGCTCCAACTCCGTTTTACAGTGAAAACTGCAGGAACTTCAAACCGGCACTAGGAAACAGACTGAGAAGCAGAGAAAAAGTGTCTCCTGCAACCGGTTCCCTTGGTTCTAGATGAATGAACGTCTCTCCACTTGCTAATTTCTGAGAGATAAATGTGTTTGAAAGCCGCCCTTCACATAGCTTGTTGGATACACAATGTATCTTTTCAGTTGCAAACTCCATTCCATACATATATATGGGGAGGTAGAAGCTCCAACTCGTTTTTACAGTGAAAACTGCAGGAACTTCAAACCGGCACTAGGAAACAGACTGAGAAAGCAGAGAAAAATTGTCTCCTGCAAACCGTTCCCTTGGTGCTAGATGAACGAACGTCTCTCCACTTGCTCAGTTCTGAGGGATAAGTGTGTGTGAAAGCCGTCCTTCAAATAGCTTGATGGGAACACAAAGTTTCTTTTCAGTTGCAAACTCCATCCCATACGTATATATGGGGAGGTACTAGCTCCAACTCGGTTTGACAGTGAAAACTGCAGGAACTTCAAACCGGCACTAGGAAACAGACTGAGAAAGCAGAGAAAAAGTGTCTCCTGCAAACCGTTCCCTTGGTGCTAGATGAACGAACGTCTCTCCCCTTGCTCAGTTCAGAGAGATAAGTGTGTGTGAATGTCGTCCTTCAACTAGATTGTTGGGAACACAAAGTTTCTTTTCAGTTGCAAACTCCGATCCATACTTATATATGGGGAGGTACTAGATCCAACTCGGTTTTACAGTGAAAACTGCAGGAACTTCAAACCGGCACTAGGAAACAGACTGAGAAGCAGAGAAAAAGTGTCTCCTGCAACCAGTTCCCTTGGTGCTAGATGAATGAACGTCTCTCCTCTTGCTCAGTTCTGAGAGATAAGTGTGTTAAAGCCGTCCTTCACATAGCTTGTTGGGAACACAAAGTTTCTTTTCAGTTGCAAACTCCATTCCATACTTATATATGGGGAGGTACTAGCTCAAACTCGGTTTGACAGTGAAAACTGCAGGAACTTCAAACCGGCACTAGGAAACACACTGAGAAAGCAGAGAAAAAGTGTCTCCTGCAACCCGTTCCCTTGGTGCTAGATGAACGAACGTCTCGCCACTTGCTCAGTTCCGAGAGATTAGTGTGTGTGAAAGCCGTCCTTCACCTAGCTTGTTGGGAACACAAAGTTTCTTTTCAGTTGCAAACTCCATTCCATACATATATATGGGGAGGTACTAGCTCCAACACGGTTTTACAGTGAAAACTGCAGGAACATCAAACCGGCACTAGGAAACAGACTGAGAATGCAGAGAAAAAGTGTCTCCTGCATCCCGTTCCATTGGAGCTAGATGAACGAACGTATCTCCACTTGCTCAGTTCTGAGAGATATGTGTGTGTGAAAGCCGTCCTTCACCTAGCTTGTTGGGAACACAAAGTTTCTTTTCAGTTGCAAACTCCATTCCATACATATATATGGGGAGGTACTAGCTCCAACTCGGTTTTACAGTGAAAACTGCAGGAACTTCAAACCGGCACTGGGAAACAGACTGAGAAAGCAGAGAAAAAGTGTCTCCTGCAACCCGTTCCCTTGGTGCTAGATGAAAGAACGTCTCTCCACTTGCTCAGTTTTGAGAGATAAGTGTGTGTGAATGCCGTCCTTCACCTAGATTGTTGGGAACACAAAGTTTTTTTTCAGTTGCAAACTCCGATCAATACATATATATGGGGAGGTACAAGCTCCAACTCCGTTTTACAGTGAAAACTGCAGGAACTTCAAACCGGCACTAGGAAACAGACTGAGAAGCAGAGAAAAAGTGTCTCCTGCAACTGGTTCCCTTGGTTCTAGATGAATGAACGTCTCTCCACTTGCTAATTTCTGAGAGATAAATGTGTGTGAAAGCCGCCCTTCACATAGCTTGTTGGATACACAAAGTATCTTTTCAGTTGCAAACTCCATTCCATACATATATATGGGGAGGTAGAAGCTCCAACTCGTTTTTACAGTGAAAACTGCAGGAACTTCAAACCGGCACTAGGAAACAGACTGAGAAAGTAGAGAAAAAGTGTCTCCTGCAAACCGTTCCCTTGGTGCTAGATGAACGAACGTCTCTCCACTTGCTCAGTTCTGAGAGATAAGTGTGTGTGAAAGCCGTACTTCACATAGCTTGTTGGGAACACAAAGTTTCTTTACAGTTGCAAACTCCATCCCATACTTATATATGGGGAGGTACTAGCTCCAACTCGGTTTGACAGTGAAAACTGCAGGAACTTCAAACCGGCACTAGGAAACAGACTGAGAAAGCAGAGAAAAAGTGTCTCCTGCATCCCGTTCCATTGGAGCTAGATGAACGAACGTATCTCCACTTGCTCAGTTCTGAGAGATATGTGTGTGTGAAAGCCGTCCTTCACCTAGCTTGTTGGGAACACAAAGTTTCTTTTCAGTTGCAAACTCCATTCCATACATATATATGGGGAGGTACTAGATCAAACTCCGTTTTACAGTGAAAACTGCAGGAACTTCAAACCGGCACTAGGAAACAGACTGGGAAAGCAGAGAAAAAGCGTCTTCTGCAACCCGTTCTCTTGGTTCTAGATGAACGAACGTCTCTCCAATTGCTCAGTTCTGAGAGAAAAGTGTGTGTGAAAGCCGTCCTTCAAATAGCTTGTTGGGAACACAAAGTTTCTTTACAGTTGCAAACTCCATTCCATACATATATAAGGGGAGGTACTAGCTCCAACTCGGTTTTACAGTGAAAACTGCAGGAACTTCAAACAGGCACTAGGAAACAGACTGAGAAAGCAGAGAAAAAGTGTCTCCTGCAACCCGTTCCCTTGGTGCTAGATGAACGAACGTCTCTCCAATTGCTCAGTTCCGAGAGATAAGTGTGTGTGAAAGCCGTCCTTCACCTAGCTTGTTGGGAACACAAAGTTTCTTTTCAGTTGCAAACTCCATTCCATACATATATGTGGGGAGGTACTAGCTCCAACTCAGTTTTACAGTGAAAACTGCAGGAACTTCAAACCGGCAATAGGAAACAGACTGAGAAAGCAGAGAAAAGTGTCTCCAGTAACCCGTTCCCTTGGTGCTAGATAAACGAACGTCTCTCCACTTGCTCAGTTCTGAGAGATAAGTGTGTGTGAAAGCCGTCCTTCACCTAGCTTGTTGGGAACACAAAGTTTCTTTTCAGTTGCAAACTCCTATCCATACATATATATGGGGAGGTACTAGCTCCAACTCGGTTTTACAGTGAAAACTGCAGGAACTTCAAACCGGCACTGGGAAACAGACTGAGAAAGCAGAGAAAAAGTGTCTCCTGCAACCCGTTCCCTTGGTGCTAGATGAAAGAACGTCTCTCCACTTGCTCAGTTCTGAGAGATAAGTGTGTGTGAAAGCCGTCCTTCACCTAGCTTGTTGGGAACACAAAGTTTCTTTTCACTTGCAAACTCCATTCCATACTTATATATGGGGAGGTACTAGCTCCACCTCGGTTTTACAGTGAAAACTGCAGGAACTTCAAACCGGCACTAGGAAATAGACTGAGAAAGCAGAGATAAAGTGTCTCCTGCATACCGTTCCCTTGGTGCTAGATGAACGAACGTCTCTCCACTTGCTCATTTCTGAGAGATAAGTGTGTGTGAATGCCGTCCTTCACCTAGATTGTTGGGAACACAAAGTTTTTTTTCAGTTTCAAACTCCGATCCATACATATATATGGGGAGGTACAAGCTCCAACTCCGTTTTACAGTGAAAACTGCAGGAACTTCAAACCGGCACTAGGAAACAGACTGAGAAGCAGAGAAAAAGTGTCTCCTGCAACCGGTTCCCTTGGTTCTAGATGAATGAACGTCTCTCCACTTGCTAATTTCTGAGAGATAAATGTGTTTGAAAGCCGCCCTTCACATAGCTTGTTGGATACACAATGTATCTTTTCAGTTGCAAACTCCATTCCATACATATATATGGGGAGGTAGAAGCTCCAACTCGTTTTTACAGTGAAAACTGCAGGAACTTCAAACCGGCACTAGGAAACAGACTGAGAAAGCAGAGAAAAATTGTCTCCTGCAAACCGTTCCCTTGGTGCTAGATGAACGAACGTCTCTCCACTTGCTCAGTTCTGAGGGATAAGTGTGTGTGAAAGCCGTCCTTCAAATAGCTTGATGGGAACACAAAGTTTCTTTTCAGTTGCAAACTCCATCCCATACGTATATATGGGGAGGTACTAGCTCCAACTCGGTTTGACAGTGAAAACTGCAGGAACTTCAAACCGGCACTAGGAAACAGACTGAGAAAGCAGAGAAAAAGTGTCTCCTGCAAACCGTTCCCTTGGTGCTAGATGAACGAACGTCTCTCCCCTTGCTCAGTTCAGAGAGATAAGTGTGTGTGAATGTCGTCCTTCAACTAGATTGTTGGGAACACAAAGTTTCTTTTCAGTTGCAAACTCCGATCCATACTTATATATGGGGAGGTACTAGATCCAACTCGGTTTTACAGTGAAAACTGCAGGAACTTCAAACCGGCACTAGGAAACAGACTGAGAAGCAGAGAAAAAGTGTCTCCTGCAACCAGTTCCCTTGGTGCTAGATGAATGAACGTCTCTCCTCTTGCTCAGTTCTGAGAGATAAGTGTGTTAAAGCCGTCCTTCACATAGCTTGTTGGGAACACAAAGTTTCTTTTCAGTTGCAAACTCCATTCCATACTTATATATGGGGAGGTACTAGCTCAAACTCGGTTTGACAGTGAAAACTGCAGGAACTTCAAACCGGCACTAGGAAACACACTGAGAAAGCAGAGAAAAAGTGTCTCCTGCAACCCGTTCCCTTGGTGCTAGATGAACGAACGTCTCGCCACTTGCTCAGTTCCGAGAGATTAGTGTGTGTGAAAGCCGTCCTTCACCTAGCTTGTTGGGAACACAAAGTTTCTTTTCAGTTGCAAACTCCATTCCATACATATATATGGGGAGGTACTAGCTCCAACACGGTTTTACAGTGAAAACTGCAGGAACATCAAACCGGCACTAGGAAACAGACTGAGAATGCAGAGAAAAAGTGTCTCCTGCATCCCGTTCCATTGGAGCTAGATGAACGAACGTATCTCCACTTGCTCAGTTCTGAGAGATATGTGTGTGTGAAAGCCGTCCTTCACCTAGCTTGTTGGGAACACAAAGTTTCTTTTCAGTTGCAAACTCCATTCCATACATATATATGGGGAGGTACTAGCTCCAACTCGGTTTTACAGTGAAAACTGCAGGAACTTCAAACCGGCACTGGGAAACAGACTGAGAAAGCAGAGAAAAAGTGTCTCCTGCAACCCGTTCCCTTGGTGCTAGATGAAAGAACGTCTCTCCACTTGCTCAGTTTTGAGAGATAAGTGTGTGTGAATGCCGTCCTTCACCTAGATTGTTGGGAACACAAAGTTTTTTTTCAGTTGCAAACTCCGATCAATACATATATATGGGGAGGTACAAGCTCCAACTCCGTTTTACAGTGAAAACTGCAGGAACTTCAAACCGGCACTAGGAAACAGACTGAGAAGCAGAGAAAAAGTGTCTCCTGCAACTGGTTCCCTTGGTTCTAGATGAATGAACGTCTCTCCACTTGCTAATTTCTGAGAGATAAATGTGTGTGAAAGCCGCCCTTCACATAGCTTGTTGGATACACAAAGTATCTTTTCAGTTGCAAACTCCATTCCATACATATATATGGGGAGGTAGAAGCTCCAACTCGTTTTTACAGTGAAAACTGCAGGAACTTCAAACCGGCACTAGGAAACAGACTGAGAAAGTAGAGAAAAAGTGTCTCCTGCAAACCGTTCCCTTGGTGCTAGATGAACGAACGTCTCTCCACTTGCTCAGTTCTGAGAGATAAGTGTGTGTGAAAGCCGTACTTCACATAGCTTGTTGGGAACACAAAGTTTCTTTACAGTTGCAAACTCCATCCCATACTTATATATGGGGAGGTACTAGCTCCAACTCGGTTTGACAGTGAAAACTGCAGGAACTTCAAACCGGCACTAGGAAACAGACTGAGAAAGCAGAGAAAAAGTGTCTCCTGCATCCCGTTCCATTGGAGCTAGATGAACGAACGTATCTCCACTTGCTCAGTTCTGAGAGATATGTGTGTGTGAAAGCCGTCCTTCACCTAGCTTGTTGGGAACACAAAGTTTCTTTTCAGTTGCAAACTCCATTCCATACATATATATGGGGAGGTACTAGATCAAACTCCGTTTTACAGTGAAAACTGCAGGAACTTCAAACCGGCACTAGGAAACAGACTGGGAAAGCAGAGAAAAAGCGTCTTCTGCAACCCGTTCTCTTGGTTCTAGATGAACGAACGTCTCTCCAATTGCTCAGTTCTGAGAGAAAAGTGTGTGTGAAAGCCGTCCTTCAAATAGCTTGTTGGGAACACAAAGTTTCTTTACAGTTGCAAACTCCATTCCATACATATATAAGGGGAGGTACTAGCTCCAACTCGGTTTTACAGTGAAAACTGCAGGAACTTCAAACAGGCACTAGGAAACAGACTGAGAAAGCAGAGAAAAAGTGTCTCCTGCAACCCGTTCCCTTGGTGCTAGATGAACGAACGTCTCTCCAATTGCTCAGTTCCGAGAGATAAGTGTGTGTGAAAGCCGTCCTTCACCTAGCTTGTTGGGAACACAAAGTTTCTTTTCAGTTGCAAACTCCATTCCATACATATATGTGGGGAGGTACTAGCTCCAACTCAGTTTTACAGTGAAAACTGCAGGAACTTCAAACCGGCAATAGGAAACAGACTGAGAAAGCAGAGAAAAGTGTCTCCAGTAACCCGTTCCCTTGGTGCTAGATAAACGAACGTCTCTCCACTTGCTCAGTTCTGAGAGATAAGTGTGTGTGAAAGCCGTCCTTCACCTAGCTTGTTGGGAACACAAAGTTTCTTTTCAGTTGCAAACTCCTATCCATACATATATATGGGGAGGTACTAGCTCCAACTCGGTTTTACAGTGAAAACTGCAGGAACTTCAAACCGGCACTGGGAAACAGACTGAGAAAGCAGAGAAAAAGTGTCTCCTGCAACCCGTTCCCTTGGTGCTAGATGAAAGAACGTCTCTCCACTTGCTCAGTTCTGAGAGATAAGTGTGTGTGAAAGCCGTCCTTCACCTAGCTTGTTGGGAACACAAAGTTTCTTTTCACTTGCAAACTCCATTCCATACTTATATATGGGGAGGTACTAGCTCCACCTCGGTTTTACAGTGAAAACTGCAGGAACTTCAAACCGGCACTAGGAAATAGACTGAGAAAGCAGAGATAAAGTGTCTCCTGCATACCGTTCCCTTGGTGCTAGATGAACGAACGTCTCTCCACTTGCTCATTTCTGAGAGATAAGTGTGTGTGAATGCCGTCCTTCACCTAGATTGTTGGGAACACAAAGTTTTTTTTCAGTTTCAAACTCCGATCCATACATATATATGGGGAGGTACAAGCTCCAACTCCGTTTTACAGTGAAAACTGCAGGAACTTCAAACCGGCACTAGGAAACAGACTGAGAAGCAGAGAAAAAGTGTCTCCTGCAACCGGTTCCCTTGGTTCTAGATGAATGAACGTCTCTCCACTTGCTAATTTCTGAGAGATAAATGTGTTTGAAAGCCGCCCTTCACATAGCTTGTTGGATACACAATGTATCTTTTCAGTTGCAAACTCCATTCCATACATATATATGGGGAGGTAGAAGCTCCAACTCGTTTTTACAGTGAAAACTGCAGGAACTTCAAACCGGCACTAGGAAACAGACTGAGAAAGCAGAGAAAAATTGTCTCCTGCAAACCGTTCCCTTGGTGCTAGATGAACGAACGTCTCTCCACTTGCTCAGTTCTGAGGGATAAGTGTGTGTGAAAGCCGTCCTTCAAATAGCTTGATGGGAACACAAAGTTTCTTTTCAGTTGCAAACTCCATCCCATACGTATATATGGGGAGGTACTAGCTCCAACTCGGTTTGACAGTGAAAACTGCAGGAACTTCAAACCGGCACTAGGAAACAGACTGAGAAAGCAGAGAAAAAGTGTCTCCTGCAAACCGTTCCCTTGGTGCTAGATGAACGAACGTCTCTCCCCTTGCTCAGTTCAGAGAGATAAGTGTGTGTGAATGTCGTCCTTCAACTAGATTGTTGGGAACACAAAGTTTCTTTTCAGTTGCAAACTCCGATCCATACTTATATATGGGGAGGTACTAGATCCAACTCGGTTTTACAGTGAAAACTGCAGGAACTTCTAACCGGCACTAGGAAACAGACTGAGAAGCAGAGAAAAAGTGTCTCCTGCAACCAGTTCCCTTGGTGCTAGATGAATGAACGTCTCTCCTCTTGCTCAGTTCTGAGAGATAAGTGTGTTAAAGCCGTCCTTCACATAGCTTGTTGGGAACACAAAGTTTCTTTTCAGTTGCAAACTCCATTCCATACTTATATATGGGGAGGTACTAGCTCAAACTCGGTTTGACAGTGAAAACTGCAGGAACTTCAAACCGGCACTAGGAAACAGACTGAGAAAGCAGAGAAAAAGTGTCTCCTGCAAACCGTTCCCTTGGTGCTAGATGAACGAACGTCTCTCCCCTTGCTCAGTTCTGAGAGATAAGTGTGTGTGAAAGCCGTACTTCACCTAGCTTGTTGGGAACACAAAGTTTCTTTTCAGTTGCAAACTCCATTCCATACATATATATGGGGAGGTACTAGCTCCAACTCGGTTTTACAGTGAAAACTGCAGGAACTTCAAACCGGCACTAGGAAACACACTGAGAAAGCAGAGAAAAAGTGTCTCCTGCAACCCGTTCCCTTGGTGCTAGATGAACGAACGTCTCGCCACTTGCTCAGTTCCGAGAGATTAGTGTGTGTGAAAGCCGTCCTTCACCTAGCTTGTTGGGAACACAAAGTTTCTTTTCAGTTGCAAACTCCATTCCATACATATATATGGGGAGGTACTAGCTCCAACACGGTTTTACAGTGAAAACTGCAGGAACATCAAACCGGCACTAGGAAACAGACTGAGAATGCAGAGAAAAAGTGTCTCCTGCATCCCGTTCCATTGGAGCTAGATGAACGAACGTATCTCCACTTGCTCAGTTCTGAGAGATATGTGTGTGTGAAAGCCGTCCTTCACCTAGCTTGTTGGGAACACAAAGTTTCTTTTCAGTTGCAAACTCCATTCCATACATATATATGGGGAGGTACTAGCTCCAACTCGGTTTTACAGTGAAAACTGCAGGAACTTCAAACCGGCACTGGGAAACAGACTGAGAAAGCAGAGAAAAAGTGTCTCCTGCAACCCGTTCCCTTGGTGCTAGATGAAAGAACGTCTCTCCACTTGCTCAGTTTTGAGAGATAAGTGTGTGTGAATGCCGTCCTTCACCTAGATTGTTGGGAACACAAAGTTTTTTTTCAGTTGCAAACTCCGATCAATACATATATATGGGGAGGTACAAGCTCCAACTCCGTTTTACAGTGAAAACTGCAGGAACTTCAAACCGGCACTAGGAAACAGACTGAGAAGCAGAGAAAAAGTGTCTCCTGCAACTGGTTCCCTTGGTTCTAGATGAATGAACGTCTCTCCACTTGCTAATTTCTGAGAGATAAATGTGTGTGAAAGCCGCCCTTCACATAGCTTGTTGGATACACAAAGTATCTTTTCAGTTGCAAACTCCATTCCATACATATATATGGGGAGGTAGAAGCTCCAACTCGTTTTTACAGTGAAAACTGCAGGAACTTCAAACCGGCACTAGGAAACAGACTGAGAAAGTAGAGAAAAAGTGTCTCCTGCAAACCGTTCCCTTGGTGCTAGATGAACGAACGTCTCTCCACTTGCTCAGTTCTGAGAGATAAGTGTGTGTGAAAGCCGTACTTCACATAGCTTGTTGGGAACACAAAGTTTCTTTACAGTTGCAAACTCCATCCCATACTTATATATGGGGAGGTACTAGCTCCAACTCGGTTTGACAGTGAAAACTGCAGGAACTTCAAACCGGCACTAGGAAACAGACTGAGAAAGCAGAGAAAAAGTGTTTCCTGCAACCCGTTCCCTTGGTGCTAGATGAACGAACGTCTCTCCCCTTGCTCAGTTCTGACAGATAAGTGTGTGTGAATGCCGTCCTTCACCTAGATTGTTGGGAACACAAAGTTTCTTTTCAGTTGCAAACTCCGATCCATACATATATATGGGGAGGTACTAGATCCAACTCGGTTTTACAGTGAAAACTGCAGGAACTTCAATCCGGCACTAGGAAACAGACTGAGAAGCAGAGAAAAAGTGTCTCCTGCAACCAGTTCCCTTGGTGCTAGATGAATGAACGTCTCTCCACTTGCTCAGTTCTCAGAGATAAGTGTGTGTGAAAGCCGTCCTTCACCTAGCTTGTTGGGAACACAAAGATTCTTTTTAGTTGCAAACTCCATTCCATACATATATATGGGGAGGTACTAGCTCCAACTCTGTTTTACAGTGAAAACTGCAGGAAATTCAAACCGGCACTAGGAAACAGTCTGAGAAAGCAGAGAAAAAGTGACTCCTGCAACCCGTTCCCTTGGTGCTAGATGAAAGAACGTCTCTCCTCTTGCTCAGTTCTGAGAGATAAGTGTGTGTGAAAGCCGTCCTTCACATAGCTTGTTGGGAACACAAAGTTTCTTTTCAGTTCCAAACTCCATTCCATACATATATATGGGGAGGTACTAGCTCAAAATCGGTTTTACAGTGAAAACTGCAGGAACTTCAAACCGGCACTAGGAAACAGACTGAGAAAGCAGAGTTAAAGTGTCTCCTGAATACCGTTCCCTTGGTGCTAGATGAACGAACGTCTCTCCACTTGCTCATTTCTGAGAGATAAGTGTGTGTGAATGCCGTCCTTCACCTAGATTGTTGGGAACACAAAGTTTTTTTTCAGTTGCAAACTCCGATCAATACATATATATGGGGAGGTACAAGCTCCAACTCCGTTTTACAGTGAAAACTGCAGGAACTTCAAACCGGCACTAGGAAACAGACTGAGAAGCAGAGAAAAAGTGTCTCCTGCAACCGGTTCCCTTGGTTCTAGATGAATGAAGGTCTCTCCACTTGCTAAGTTCTGAGAGATAAATGTGTGTGAAAGCCGCCCTTCACATAGCTTGTTGGATACACAAAGTATCTTTTCAGTTGCAAACTCCATTCCATACATATATATGGGGAGGTAGAAGCTCCAACTCGTTTTTACAGTGAAAACTGCAGGAACTTCAAACCGGCACTAGGAAACAGACTGAGAATGCAGAGAAAAAGTGTCTCCTGCAAACCGTTCCCTTGGTGCTAGATGAACGAACGTCTCTCCACTTGCTCAGTTCTGAGAGATAAGTGTGTGTGAAAGCCGTCCTTCACATAGCTTGTTGGGAACACAAAGTTTCTTTTCAGTTGCAAACTCCATCCCATACTTATATATGGGGAGGTACTAGCTCCATCTTGGTTTGACAGTGAAAACTGCAGGAACTTCAAACCGGCACTAGGAAACAGACTGAGAAAGCAGAGAAAAAGTGCCTCCTGCAAACCGTTCCCTTGGTGCTAGATGAACGAACGTCTCTCCCCTTGCTCAGTTCTGACATATATGTGTGAGTGAATGCCGTCCTTCACATAGATTGTTGGGAACACAAAGTTTCTTTTCAGTTGCAAACTCCGATCCATACATATATATGGGGAGGTACTAGATCCAACTCGGTTTTACAGTGAAAACTGCAGGAACTTCAAAACGGCACTAGGAAACAGACTGAGAAGCAGAGAAAAAGTGTCTCCTGCAACCAGTTCCATTGGTGCTAGATGAATGAACGTCTCTCCACTTGCTCAGTTCTCAGAGATAAGTGTGTGTGAAAGCCGTCCTTCACCTAGCTTGTTGGGAACACAAAGTTTCTTTTCAGTTGCAAACTCGATTCCATACATATATATGGGGAGGTACTAGCTCCAACTCGGTTTTACAGTGAAAACTGCAGGAACTTCAAATCGGCACTAGGAAACAGACTGAGACAGCAGAGAAAAAGAGTCTCCTGCAACACGTTCTCTTGGTTCTAGACGAACGAACGTCTCTCCACTTGCTCAGTTCTGAGAGAAATGTGTGTGTGAAAGCCGTCCTTCAACTAGCTTGTTGGGAAAACAAAGTTTCTTTTCAGTTGCAAACTCCATTCCATACATATACATGGGGAGGTACAAGCTCCAACTCGGTTTTACAGTGAAAACTGCAGGAACTTCAAACCGGCACTAGGAAACAGCCTGAGAAAGCAGAGAAAAAGTGTCTCCTGCAACCCGTTCCCTTGGACTAGATGAAAGAACGTCTCTCCACTTGCTCAGTTCTGAGAGATAAGTGTGTGTGAAAGCCGTCCTTCACCTAGCTCGTTGGGAACACAAAGTTTCTTTTCACTTGCAAACTCCATTCCATACTTATATATGGGGAGGTACAAGCTCCAACTCGGTTTAACAGTGAAAACTG
This sequence comes from Camelus bactrianus, assembly GCF_048773025.1. Lineage (NCBI taxonomy): Eukaryota > Metazoa > Chordata > Mammalia > Artiodactyla > Camelidae > Camelus > Camelus bactrianus. Next base: position 133,508,232 of record NC_133539.1, on the reverse strand, counting down.
CAGGAACTTCAAACCGGCACTAGGAAACAGACTGAGAAAGCAGAGAAAAAGGGTCTCCTGCATACCGTTCCCTTGGTGCTAGATGAACGAACGTCTCTCCACTTGCTCATTTCTGAGAGATAAGTGTGTGTGAATGCCGTCCTTCACCTAGATTGTTGGGAACACAAAGTTTCTTTTCAGTTGCAAACTCCGATCCATACATATATATGGGGAGGAACAAGCTCCAACTCGGTTTTACAGTAAAACTGCAGGAACTTCAAAACTTCACTAGGAAACAGACTGAGAAGCAGAGAAAAAGTGTCTCCTGCAACCGGTTCCCTTGGATCTAGATGAATGAACGTCTCTCCACTTGCTAAGTTCTGAGAGATAAATGTGTGTGAAAGCCGTCCTTCACCTAGCTTGTTGGATACACAAAGTTTCTTTTAAGTTGCAAACTCCATTCCATACATATATTTGGGGAGGTACTAGCTCCAACTCGTTTTTACAGTGAAAACAGCTGGAACTTCAAACCGGCACTAGGAAACAGACTGAGAAAGCAGAGAAAAATTGGCTCTAGCAACCCGTTCCCTTGGTGCTAGATGAACGAACGTCTCGCCACTTGCTCAGTTCCGAGAGATTAGTGTGTGGAAAGCCGTCCTTCACCTAGCTTGTTGGGAACACAAAGTTTCTTTTCAGTTGCAAACTCCATTCCATACCTATATATGGGGAGGTACTAGCTCCAACACGGTTTTACAGTGAAAACTGCAGGAACATCAAACCGGCACTAGGAAACAGACTGAGAAAGCAGAGAAAAAGTGTCTCCTGCATCCCGTTCCATTGGAGCTAGATGAACGAACGTATCTCCACTTGCTCAGTTCTGAGAGATATGTGTGTGTGAAAGCCGTCCTTCACCTAGCTTGTTGGGAACACAAAGTTTCTTTTCAGTTGCAAACTCCATTCCATACATATATATGGGGAGGTACAAGCTCCAACTCGGTTTTACAGTGAAAACTGCAGGAACTTCAAACCGGCACTAGGAAACAGCCTGAGAAAGCAGAGAAAAAGTGTCTCCTGCAACCCGTTCCCTTGGACTAGATGAAAGAACGTCTCTCCACTTGCTCAGTTCTGAGAGATAAGTGTGTGTGAAAGCCGTCCTTCACCTAGCTCGTTGGGAACACAAAGTTTCTTTTCACTTGCAAACTCCATTCCATACTTATATATGGGGAGGTACAAGCTCCAACTCGGTTTAACAGTGAAAACTGCAGGAACTTCAAACCGGCACTAGGAAACAGACTGAGAAAGCAGAGAAAAAGGGTCTCCTGCATACCGTTCCCTTGGTGCTAGATGAACGAACGTCTCTCCACTTGCTCATTTCTGAGAGATAAGTGTGTGTGAATGCCGTCCTTCACCTAGATTGTTGGGAACACAAAGTTTCTTTTCAGTTGCAAACTCCGATCCATACATATATATGGGGAGGAACAAGCTCCAACTCGGTTTTACAGTGAAAACTGCAGGAACTTCAAATCTTCACTAGGAAACAGACTGAGAAGCAGAGAAAAAGTGTCTCCTGCAACCGGTTCCCTTGGATCTAGATGAATGAACGTCTCTCCACTTGCTAAGTTCTGAGAGATAAATGTGTGTGAAAGCCTTCCTTCACCTAGCTTGTTGGATACACAAAGTTTCTTTTAAGTTGCAAACTCCATTCCATACATATATTTGGGGAGGTACTAGCTCCAACTCGTTTTTACAGTGAAAACAGCTGGAACTTCAAACCGGCACTAGGAAACAGACTGAGAAAGCAGAGAAAAATTGGCTCTAGCAACCCGTTCCCTTGGTGCTAGATGAACGAACGTCTCGCCACTTGCTCAGTTCCGAGAGATTAGTGTGTGTGAAAGCCGTCCTTCACCTAGCTTGTTGGGAACACAAAGTTTCTTTTCAGTTGCAAACTCCATTCCATTCATATATATGGGGAGGTACTAGCTCCAACACGGTTTTACAGTGAAAACTGCAGGAACATCAAACCGGCACTAGGAAACAGACTGAGAAAGCAGAGAAAAAGTGTCTCCTGCATCCCGTTCCATTGGAGCTAGATGAACGAACGTATCTCCACTTGCTCAGTTCTGAGAGATATGTGTGTGTGAAAGCCGTCCTTCACCTAGCTTGTTGGGAACACAAAGTTTCTTTTCAGTTGCAAACTCCATTCCATTCATATATATGGGGAGGTACTAGATCAAACTCGGTTTTACAGTGAAAACTGCAGGAACTTCAAATCGGCACTAGGAAACAGACTGAGACAGCAGAGAAAAAGAGTCTCCTGCAACACGTTCTCTTGGTTCTAGACGAACGAACGTCTCTCCACTTGCTCAGTTCTGAGAGAAATATGTGTGTGAAAGCCGTCCTTCAACTAGCTTGTTGGGAAAACAAAGTTTCTTTTCAGTTGCAAACTCCATTCCATACATATACATGGGGAGTTACTAGCTCCAACTCGGTTTTACAGTGAAAACAGCTGGAAGTTCAAACCGGCACTAGGAAACAGACTGAGAAAGCAGAGAAAAAGTGGCTCTAGCAACCCGTTCCCTTGGTGCTAGATGAACGAACGTCTCGCCACTTGCTCAGTTCCGAGAGATTAGTGTGTGTGAAAGCCGTCCTTCACCTAGCTTGTTGGGAACACAAAGTTTCTTTTCAGTTGCAAACTCCATTCCATTCATATATATGGGGAGGTACTAGCTCCAACACGGTTTTACAGTGAAAACTGCAGGAACATCAAACCGGCACTAGGAAACAGACTGAGAAAGCAGAGAAAAAGTGTCTCCTGCATCCCGTTCCATTGGAGCTAGATGAACGAACGTATCTCCACTTGCTCAGTTCTGAGAGATATGTGTGTGTGAAAGCCGTCCTTCACCTAGCTTGTTGGGAACACAAAGTTTCTTTTCAGTTGCAAACTCCATTCCATACATATATATGGGGAGGTACTAGATCAAACTCGGTTTTACAGTGAAAACTGCAGGAAATTCAAATCGGCACTAGGAAACAGACTGAGACAGCAGAGAAAAAGAGTCTCCTGCAACACGTTCTCTTGCTTCTAGACGAACGAACGTCTCTCCACTTGCTCAGTTCTGAGAGAAATGTGTGTGTGAAAGCCGTCCTTCAACTAGCTTGTTGGGAAAACAAAGTTTCTTTTCAGTTGCAAACTCCATTCCATACATATACATGGGGAGGTACTAGCTCCAACTCGGTTTTACAGTGAAAACTGCAGGAACTTCAAACCGGCACTAGGAAACAGATTGAGAAAGCAGAGAAAAAGTGTCTACTGCAACCCGTTCCCTTGGTGCTAGATGAACGAACGTCTCTCCAATTGCTCAGTTCCGAGAGATAAGTGTGTGTGAAAGCCGCCCTTCACCTAGCTTGTTGGGAACACAAAGTTTCTTTTCAGTTGCAAACTCCATTCCATACATATATTTGGGGAGGTACTAGCTCCAACTCAGTTTTACAGTGAAAACTGCAGGAACTTCAAACCGGCAATAGGAAACAGACTGAGAAAGCAGAGAAAATGTGTCTCCAGCAACCCGTTCCCTTGGTGCTAGATAAACGAACGTCTCTCCACTTGCTCAGTTCTGAGAGATAAGTGTGTGTGAAAGCCGTCCTTAACCTAGCTTGTTGGGAACACAAAGTTTCTTTTCAGTTGCAAACTCCATTCCATACATATATATGGGGAGGTACAAGCTCCAACTCGGTTTTACAGTGAAAACTACAGGAACTTCAAACCGGCACTAGGAAACAGACTGAGAAAGCAGAGAAAAAGTGTCTCCTGCAACCCGTTCCCTTGGTGCTAGATGAAAGAACGTCTCTCCACTTGCTCAGTTCTGAGAGATAAGTGTGTGTGAAAGCCGTCCTTCACCTAGCTTGTTGGGAACACAAAGTTTCTTTTCACTTGCAAACTCCATTCCATACTTATATATGGGGAGGTACTAGCTCCAACTCGGTTTAACAGTGAAAACTGCAGGAACTTCAAACCGGCACTAGGAAACAGACTGAGAAAGCAGAGAAAAAGGGTTTCCTGCATACCGTTCCCTTGGTGCTAGATGAACGAACGTCTCTCCACTTGCTCATTTCTGAGAGATAAGTGTGTGTGAATGCCGTCCTTCACCTAGATTGTTGGGAACACAAAGTTTCTTTTCAGTTGCAAACTCCGATCCATACATATATATGGGGAGGAACAAGCTCCAACTCGGTTTTACAGTGAAAACTGCAGGAACTTCAAACCTTCACTAGGAAACAGACTGAGAAGCAGAGAAAAAGTGTCACCTGCAACCGGTTCCCTTGGTTCTAGATGAATGAACGTCTCTCCACTTGCTAAGTTCTGAGAGATCAATGTGTGTGAAAGCCGTCCTTCACCTAGCTTGTTGGGAACACAAAGTTTCTTTTCAGTTGCAAACTCCATTCCATACATATATTTGGGGAGGTACTAGCTCCAACTCGTTTTTACAGTGAAAACAGCTGGAACTTCAAACCGGCACTAGGAAACAGACTGAGAAAGCAGAGAAAAAATGGCTCTAGCAACCCGTTCCCTTGGTGCTAGATGAACGAACGTCTCGCCACTTGCTCAGTTCCGAGAGATTAGTGTGTGTAAAAGCCGTCCTTCACCTAGCTTGTTGGGAACACAAAGTTTCATTTCAGTTGCAAACTCCATTCCATATATATATATGGGTAGGTACTAGCTCCAACACGGTTTTACAGTGAAAACTGCAGGAACATCAAACCGGCACTAGGAAACAGACTGAGAAAGCAGAGAAAAAGTTTCTCCTGCATCCCGTTCCATTGGAGCTAGATGAACGAACGTATCTCCACTTGCTCAGTTCTGAGAGATATGTGTGTGTGAAAGCCGCCTTCAACTAGCTTGTTGGGAACACAAAGTTTCTTTTCAGTTGCAAACTCCATTCCATACTTATATATGGGGAGGTACTAGCTCCAACTCGGTTTAACAGTGAAAACTGCAGGAACTTCAAACCGGCACTAGGAAACAGACTGAGAAAGCAGAGAAAAAGTGTTTCCTGCATACCGTTCCCTTGGTGCTAGATGAACGAACGTCTCTCCACTTGCTCATTTCTGAGAGATAAGTGTGTGTGAATGCCGTCCTTCACCTAGATTGTTGGGAACACAAAGTTTCTTTTCAGTTGCAAACTCCGATCCATACATATATATGGGGAGGAACAAGCTCCAACTCGGTTTTACAGTGAAAACTGCAGGAACTTCAAACCTTCACTAGGAAACAGACTGAGAAGCAGAGAAAAAGTGTCTCCTGCAACCGGTTCCCTTGGTTCTAGATGAATGAACGTCTCTCCACTTGCTAAGTTCTGAGAGATAAATGTGTGTGAAAGCCGTCCTTCACCTAGCTTGTTGGATACACAAAGTTTCTTTTAAGTTGCAAACTCCATTCCATACATATATTTGGGGAGGTACTAGCTCCAACTCGTTTTTACAGTGAAAACAGCTGGAACTTCAAACCGGCACTAGGAAACAGACTGAGAAAGCAGAGAAAAAATGGCTCTAGCAACCCGTTCCCTTGGTGCTAGATGAACGAACGTCTCGCCACTTGCTCAGTTCCGAGAGATTAGTGTGTGTAAAAGCCGTCCTTCACCTAGCTTGTTGGGAACACAAAGTTTCATTTCAGTTGCAAACTCCATTCCATACTTATATATGGGTAGGTACTAGCTCCAACACGGTTTTACAGTGAAAACTGCAGGAACATCAAACCGGCACTAGGAAACAGACTGAGAAAGCAGAGAAAAAGTTTCTCCTGCATCCCGTTCCATTGGAGCTAGATGAACGAACATATCTCCACTTGCTCAGTTCTGAGAGATATGTGTGTGTGAAAGCCGCCTTCAACTAGCTTGTTGGGAACACAAAGTTTCTTTTCAGTTGCAAACTCCATTCCATACATATATATGGGGAGGTACTTGATCAAACTCGGTTTTACAGTGAAAACTGCAGGAACTTCAAATCGGCACTAGGAAACAGACTGAGACAGCAGAGAAAAAGAGTCTCCTGCAACACGTTCTCTTGGTTCTAGACGAACGAACGTCTCTCCACTTGCTCAGTTCTGAGAGAAATGTGTGTGTGAAAGCCGTCCTTCAACTAGCTTGTTGGGAAAACAAAGTTTCTTTTCAGTTGCAAACTCCATTCCATACATATATATGGGGAGTTACTAGCTCCAATTCGGTTTTACAGTGAAAACTGCAGGAACTTCAAACCGGCACTAGGAAACAGACTGAGAAAGCAGAGAAAAAGTGTCTCCTGCAACCCGTTCCCTTGGTGCTAGATAAACGAACGTCTCTCCACTTGCTCAGTTCTGAGAGATAAGTGTGTGTGAAAGCCGTCCTTCACCTAGCTTGTTGGGAACACAAAGTTTCTTTTCAGTTGCAAACTCCATTCCATATATATATATGGGGAGGTACTAGCTCCAACACGGTTTTACAGTGAAAACTGCAGGAACATCAAACCGGCACTAGGAAACAGACTGAGAAAGCAGAGAAAAAGTGTCTCCTGCAACCCGTTCCATTGGAGCTAGATGAACGAACGTATCTCCACTTGCTCAGTTCTGAGAGATATGTGTGTGTGAAAGCCGTCCTTCACCTAGCTTGTTGGGAACACAAAGATTCTTTTCAGTTGCAAACTCCATTCCATACATATATATGGGGAGGTACTAGATCAAACTCGGTTTTACAGTGAAAACTGCAGGAAATTCAAATCGGCACTAGGAAACAGACTGAGACAGCAGAGGAAAAGAGTCTCCTGCAACACGTTCTCTTGGTTCTAGACGAACGAACGTCTCTCCACTTGCTCAGTTCTGAGAGAAATGTGTGTGTGAAAGCCGTCCTTCAACTAGCTTGTTGGGAAAACAAAGTTTCTTTTCAGTTGCAAACTCCATTCCATACATATATATGGGGAGTTACAGGCTCCAATTAGGTTTTACAGTGAAAACTGCAGGAACTTCAAACCGGCACTAGGAAACAGACTGAGAAAGCAGAGAAAAAGAGTCTCCTGCAACCCGTTCCCTTGGTGCTAGATGAATGAAAGTCTCTCCACTTGCTCAGTTCCGAGAGATAAGTGTGTGTGAAAGCAGTCCTTCACCTAGCTTGTTGGGAACACAAAGTTTCTTTTCAGTTGCAAACTCCATTCCTTACACATATATGGGGAGGTAGTAGCTCCAACTCGGTTTTACAGTGAAAACTGCAGGAACTTCAAACCGGCACTAGGAAACAGACTGAGAAAGCAGAGAAAAAGTTTCTCCAGCAACCCGTTCCCTTGGTGCTAGATAAACGAACGTCTCCCAACTTGCTAAGTTCTGAGAGATAAGTGTGTGTGAAAGCCGTCCTTCACCTAGCTTGTTGTTAACACAAAGTTTCTTTTCAGTTGCAAACTCCATTCCATACATATATATGGGGAGGTACTAGCTCCAACTCGGTTTTACAGTGAAAACTGCATGAACTTCAAACCGGCACTAGGAAACAGACTGAGAAAGCAGAGAAAAAGTGTCTCCTGCAACCCGTTCCCTTCGGCTAGATGAACGAACGTCTCTCAACTTGCTCAGTTCTGAGAGATAAATGTGTGTGAAAGCCGTCCTTCACCTAGCTTGTTGGGAACACAAAGTTTCTTTTCAGTTGCAAACTCCATACCATACATATATATGGGGAGGTACTAGCTCCAACTCGGTTTTACAGTGAAAACTGCAGGAATTTCAAACCGGCACTAGGAAACCGACTGAGAAAGCAGGGAAAAAGTGTCTCCTGCAACCCGTTCCTTTGGTGCTAGATGAACGAACGTCTCTCCACTTGCTCAGTTCTCAGAGATAAGTGTGTGTGAAAGCCGTTCTTCACCTAGATTGTTGGGAACACAAAGTTTCTTTTAAGTTGCAAACTCCATTCCATACATATATATGGGGAGGTAGAAGCTCCAACTCGGTTTTACAGTGAAAACTGCAGGAACTTCAAACCGGCACTAGGAAACAGACTGAGAAAGCAGAGAAAAAGTGTCTCCTGCAACCCGTTCCCTTGGTGCTAGATGAACGAACGTCTCTCCACTTGCTCAGTTCTGAAGATAGGTGTGTGTGAAAGCCGTCCTTCACCTAGCTTGTTGGGAACACAAAGTTTCTTTTCAGTTGAAAACTCCATTCCATACTTATATATGGGGAGGTAGAAGCTCCAACTCGGTTTTACAGTGAAAACTGCAGGAACTTCAAACCGGCACTAGGAAACAGACTGAGAAAGCAGAGAAAAAGAGTCTCCTGCAAATCGTTCCATTGGTGCTAGATGAACGAACGTCTCTCCACTTGCTCATTTCTGAGAGATAAGTGTGTGTGAAAGCCGTCCTTCACCTAGATTGTTAGGAACACAAAGTTTCTTTTCAGTTGCAAACTCCGATCCATACATATATATGGGGAGGTACTAGCTCCAACTCGGTTTTACAGTGAAAACTGCAGGAACTTCAAACCGGCACTAGGAAACAGACTGAGAAGCAGAGAAAAAGTGTCTCAGGCAACCGGTTCCCTTGGTGCTAGAGGAACGAACGTCTCTACACTTGCTAAGTTCTGAGAGATAATTGTGTGTGAAAGCCGTCCTTCACCTAGCTTGTTGGGAACCCAAAGTTTCTTTTCAGTTGCAAACTCCATTCCATACATATATATGGGGATGTAGAAGCTCCAACACGGTTTTACAGTGAAAACTGCAGGAACTTCAAACCGGCACTAGGAAACAGGCTAAGAAGAGAAAAAGAGTCTCCTGCAACCCTTTCCCTTGGTGCTAGATGAACGAACGTCTCTCCACTTGCTCAGTTCTGAGAGATAACTGTGTGTGAAAGCCGTCCTTCACCTAGCTTGTTGGGAACACAAAGTTTCTTTTCAGTTGCAAACTCCATTCCATACATATATATGGGGAGGTAGAAGCTCCAACTCGGTTTTACAGTGAAAACTGCAGGAACTTCAAACCGGCACTAGGAAACAGACTGAGAAATCAGAGAAAATGTGTCTCCTGCAACCCGTTCCCTTGGTGCTAGATGAATGAACGTCTCTCCACTTGCTCATTTCTGAGAGATAAGTGTGTGTGAAAGCCGTCCTTCACCTAGCTTGTTGGGAACACAAAGTTTCTTTTCAGTTGCAAACTCCATTCCATACATATATATGGTGAGGTACTAGCTCCAACTCGGTTTTACAGTGAAAACTGCAGGAAATTCAAACCGGCACTAGGAAACAGACTGAGAAAGCAGAGAAAAAGTGTCTCCTGCAACCCGTTCCCTTGGTGCTAGATGAAAGAACGTCTCTCCTCTTGCTCAGTTCTGAGAGATAAGTGTGTGTGAAAGCCGTCCTTCACATAGCTTGTTGGGAACACAAAGTTTCTTTTCAGTTGCAAACTCCATTCCATACATATATATGGGGAGGTACTAGCTCAAACTCGGTTTTACAGTGAAAACTGCAGGAACTTCAAACCGGCACTAGGAAACAGACTGAGAAAGCAGAGTTAAAGTGTCTCCTGCATACCGTTCCCTTGGTGCTAGATGAACGAACGTCTCTCCACTTGCTCATTTCTGAGAGATAAGTGTGTGTGAATGCCGTCCTTCACCTAGATTGTTGGGAACACAAAGTTTTTTTTCAGTTGCAAACTCCGATCAATACATATATATGGGGAGGTACAAGCTCCAACTCCGTTTTACACTGAAAACTGCAGGAACTTCAAACCGGCACTAGGAAACAGACTGAGAAGCAGAGAAAAAGTGTCTCCTGCAACCGGTTCCCTTGGTTCTAGATGAATGAACGTCTCTCCACTTGCTAATTTCTGAGAGATAAATGTGTGTGAAAGCCGCCCTTCACATAACTTGTTGGATACACAAAGTATCTTTTCAGTTGCAAACTCCATTCCATACATATATATGGGGAGGTAGAAGCTCCAACTCGTTTTTACAGTGAAAACTGCAGGAACTTCAAACCGGCACTAGGAAACAGACTGAGAAAGCAGAGAAAAAGTGTCTCCTGCAAACCGTTCCCTTGGTGCTAGATGAACGAACGTCGCTCCACTTGCTCAGTTCTGAGAGATAAGTGTGTGTGAAAGCCGTCCTTCACATAGATTGTTGGGAACACAAAGTTTCTTTTCAGTTGCAAACTCCGATCCATACATATATATGGGGAGGTACTAGATCCAACTCGGTTTTACAGTGAAAACTGCAGGAACTTCAAACCGGCACTAGGAAAAAGACTGAGAAGCAGAGAAAAAGTGTCTCCTGCAACCAGTTCCCTTGGTGCTAGATGAATGAACGTCTCTCCACTTGCTCAGTTCTCAGAGATAAGTGTGTGTGAAAGCCGTCCTTCAACTAGCTTGTTGGGAACACAAAGTTTCTTTTCAGTTGCAAACTCCATTCCATACATATATATGGGGAGGTACTAGCTCCAACTCGGTTTTACAGTGAAAACTGCAGGAACTTCAAACCGGCACTAGGAAACAGACTGAGAAAGCAGAGAAAAAGTGTCTCCTGCAACCCGTTCCCTTGGTGCTAGATGAAAGAACGTCTCTCCTCTTGCTCAGTTCTGAGAGATAAGTGTGTGTGAAAGCCGCCCTTCACATAGCTTGTTGGGAACACAAAGTTTCTTTTCAGTTGCAAACTCCATTCCATACTTATATATGGGGAGGTACTAGCTCAAACTCGGTTTGACAGTGAAAACTGCAGGAACTTCAAACCGGCACTAGGAAACAGACTGAGAAAGCAGAGAAAAAGTGTCTCCTTCAAACCGTTCCCTTGGTGCTAGATGAACGAACGTCTCTCCCCTTGCTCAGTTCTGAGAGATAAGTGTGTGTGAAAGCCGTACTTCACCTAGCTTGTTGGGAACACAAAGTTTCTTTTCAGTTGCAAACTCCATTCCATACATATATATGGGGAGGTACTAGCTCCAACTCGGTTTTACAGTGAAAACTGCAGGAACTTCAAACCGGCACTAGGAAACAGACTGAGAAAGCAGAGAAAAAGTGTCTCCTGCAACCCGTTCCCTTGGTGCTAGATGAACGAACTTCTCTCCACTTGCTCAGTTCTGAGAGATAAGTGTGTGTGAAAGCCGTCCTTCACCTAGCTTGTTGGGAACACAAAGTTTCTTTTCAGTTGCAAACTCCATTCCATACATATATATGGGGAGGTACTATATCAAACTCGGTTTTACAGTGAAAACTGCAGGAACTTCAAACCGGCACTAGGAAACAGACTGGGAAAGCAGAGAAAAAGTGTCTCCTGCAACCCGTTCTCTTGGTTCTAGATGAACGAACGTCTCTCCAATTGCTCAGTTCTGAGAGAAAAGTGTGTGTGAAAGCCGCCCTTCACCTAACTTGTTGGGAACACAAAGTTTCTTTTCAGTTGCAAACTCCATTCCATACATATATGTGGGGAGGTACTAGCTCCAACTCGGTTTTACAGTGAAAACTGCAGGAACTTCAAACCGGCACTAGGAAACAGACTGAGAAAGCAGAGAAAAAGTGTCTCCTGCAACCCGTTCCCTTGGTGCTAGATGAAAGAACGTCTCTCCACTTGCTCAGTTCTGAGAGATAAGTGTGTGTGAAAGCCGTCCTTCACATAGCTTGTTGGGAACACAAAGTTTCTTTTCACTTGCAAACTCCATTCCATACTTATATATGGGGAGGTACTAGCTCCAACTCGGTTTAACAGTGAAAACTGCAGGAACCTCAAACCGGCACTAGGAAACAGACTGAGAATGCAGAGAAAAAGGGTCTCCTGCATACCGTTCCCTTGGTGCTAGATGAACGAATGTCTCTCCACTTGCTCATTTCTGAGAGATAAGTGTGTGTGAATGCCGTCCTTCACCTAGATTGTTGGGAACACAAAGTTTTTTTCAGTTGCAAACACCGATCCATACATATATATGGGGAGGTACAAGCTCCAACTCGGTTTTACAGTGAAAACTGCAGGAACTTCAAACCGGCACTAGGAAACAGACTGAGAAGCAGAGAAAAAGTGTCTCCTGCAACCGGTTCCCTTGGTGCTAGATGAATGAACGTCTCTCCACTTGCTAAGTTCTGAGAGATAAATGTGTGTGAAAGCCGTCCTTCACCTAGCTTGTTGGATACACAAAGTTTCTTTTAAGTTGCAAACTCCATTCCATACATATATTTGGGGAGGTACTAGCTCCAACTCGTTTTTACAGTGAAAACAGCTGGAACTTCAAACCGGCACTAGGAAACAGACTGAGAAAGCAGAGAAAAAGTGGCTCTAGCAACCCGTTCCCTTGGTGCTAGATGAACGAACGTCTCGCCACTTGCTCAGTTCCGAGAGATTAGTGTGTGTGAAAGCCGTCCTTCACCTAGCTTGTTGGGAACACAAAGTTTCATTTCAGTTGCAAACTCCATTCCATACATATATATGGGGAGGTACTAGCTCCAACACGGTTTTACAGTGAAAACTGCAGGAACATCAAACCGGCACTAGGAAACAGACTGAGAAAGCAGAGAAAAAGTGTCTCCTGCATCCCGTTCCATTGGAGCTAGATGAACGAACGTATCTCCACTTGCTCAGTTCTGAGAGATATGTGTGTGTGAAAGCCGCCTTCACCTAGCTTGTTGGGAACACAAAGTTTCTTTTCAGTTGCAAACTCCATTCCATACATATATATGGGGAGGTACTAGATCAAACTCGGTTTTACAGTGAAAACTGCAGGAACTTCAAATCGGCACTAGGAAACAGACTGAGAAAGCAGAGAAAAAGAGTCTCCTGCAACATGTTCTCTTGGTTCTAGACGAACGAACGTCTCTCCACTTGCTCAGTTCTGAGAGAAATGTGTGTGTGAAAGCCGTCCTTCAACTAGCTTGTTGGGAAAACAAAGATTCTTTTCAGTTGCAAACTCCATTCCATACATATATATGGGGAGTTACTAGCTCCAATTCGGTTTTACAGTGAAAACTGCAGGAACTTCAAACCGGCACTAGGAAACAGACTGAGAAAGCAGAGAAAAAGTGTCTCCTGCAACCCGTTCCCTTGGTGCTAGATAAACGAACGTCTCTCCACTTGCTCAGTTCTGAGAGATAATTGTGTGTGAAAGCCGTCCTACACCTAGCTTGTTGGGAACACAAAGTTTCTTTTCAGTTGCAAACTCCATTCCATACATATACATGGGGAGGTACTAGCTCCAACTCGGTTTTACAGTGAAAACTGCAGGAACTTCAAACCGGCACTAGGAAACAGAATGAGAAAGCAGAGAAAAAGTGTCACCTGCAACCCGATCCCTTGGTGCTAGATGAACGAACGTCTCTCCAATTGCTCAGTTCCGAGAGATAAGTGTGTGTGAAAGCCGCCCTTCACCTAGCTTGTTGGGAACACAAAGTTTCTTTTCAGTTGCAAACTCCATTCCATACAAATATGTGGGGAGGTACTAGCTCCAACTCAGTTTTACAGTGAAAACTGCAGGAACTTCAAACCGGCAATAGGAAACAGACTGAGAATGCAGAGAAAAAGTGTCTCCAGCAACCCGTTCCCTTGGTGCTAGATAAACGAACGTCTCTCCACTTGCTCAGTTCTGAGAGATAAGTGTGTGTGAAAGCCGTCCTTCACCTAGCTTGTTGGGAACACAAAGTTTCTTTTCAGTTGCAAACTCCTATCCATACATATATATGGGGAGGTACTAGCTCCAACTCGGTTTTACAGTGAAAACTGCAGGAACTTCAAACCGGCACTAGGAAACAGACTGAGAAAGCAGAGAAAAAGTGTCTCCTGCAACCCGTTCCCTTGGTGCTAGATGAAAGAACGTCTCTCCACTTGCTCAGTTCTGAGAGATAAGTGTGTGTGAAAGCCGTCCTTCACATAGCTTGTTGGGAACACAAAGTTTCTTTTCACTTGCAAACTCCATTCCATACATATATATGGGGAGGTACTAGATCAAACTCGGTTTTACAGTGAAAACTGCAGGAACTTCAAATCGGCACTAGGAAACAGACTGAGACAGCAGAGAAAAAGAGTCTCCTGCAACACGTTCTCTTGGTTCTAGACGAACGAACGTCTCTCCACTTGCTCATTTCTGAGAGAAATGTGTGTGAGAAAGCCGTCCTTCAACTAGCTTGTAGGGAAAACAAAGTTTCTTTTCAGTTGCAAACTCCATTCCATACATATACATGGGGAGGTACTAGCTCCAACTCGGTTTTACAGTGAAAACTGCAGGAACTTCAAACCGGCACTAGGAAACAGATTGAGAAAGCAGAGAAAAAGTGTCTCCTGCAACCCGTTCCCTTGGTGCTAGATGAACGAACGTCTCTCCAATTGCTCAGTTCCGAGAGATAAGTGTGTGTGAAAGCCGCCCTTCACCTAGCTTGTTGGGAACACAATGTTTCTTTTCAGTTGCAAACTCCATTCCATACATATATGTGGGGAGGTACTAGCTCCAACTCAGTTTTACAGTGAAAACTGCAGGAACTTCAAACCGGCTATAGGAAACAGACTGAGAAAGCAGAGAAAAAGTGTCTCCAGCAACCCGTTCCCTTGGTGCTAGATAAACGAACGTCTCTCCACTTGCTCAGTTCTGAGAGATAAGTGTGTGTGAAAGCCGTCCTTCACCTAGCTTGTTGGGAACACAAAGTTTCTTTTCAGTTGCAAACTCCATTCCATACATATATATGGGGAGGTACTAGCTCCAACTCGGTTTTACAGTGAAAACTGCAGGAACTTCAAACCGGCACTAGGAAACAGACTGAGAAAGCAGAGAAAAAGTGTCTCCTGCAACCCGTTCCCTTGGTGCTAGATGAAAGAACGTCTCTCCACTTGCTCAGTTCTGAGAGATAAGTGTGTGTGAAAGCCTTCCTTCACCTAGCTTGTTGGGAACACAAAGTTTCTTTTAAGTTGCAAACTCCATTCCATACATATATTTGGGGAGGTACTAGCTCCAACTCGTTTTTACAGTGAAAACAGCTGGAACTTCAAACCGGCACTAGGAAACAGACTGAGAATGCAGAGAAAAAGTGGCTCTAGCAACCCGTTCCCTTGGTGCTAGATGAACGAACGTCTCGCCACTTGCTCAGTTCCGAGAGATTAGTGTGTGTGAAAGCCGTCCTTCACCTAGCTTGTTGGGAACACAAAGTTTCATTTCAGTTGCAAACTCCATTCCATACATATATATGGGGAGGTACTAGCTCCAACACGGTTTTACAGTGAAAACTGCAGGAACATCAAACCGGCACTAGGAAACAGACTGAGAAAGCAGAGAAAAAGTGTCTCCTGCATCCCGTTCCATTGGAGCTAGATGAACGAACGTATCTCCACTTGCTCAGTTCTGAGAGATATGTGTGTGTGAAAGCCGCCTTCACCTAGCTTGTTGGGAACACAAAGTTTCTTTTCAGTTGCAAACTCCATTCCATACATATATATGGGGAGGTACTAACTCCAACTCGGTTTTACAGTGAAAACTGCAGGAACTTCAAATCGGCACTAGGAAACAGACTGAGACAGCAGAGAAAAAGAGTCTCCTGCAACACGTTCTCTTGGTTCTAGACGAACGAACGTCTCTCCACTTGCTCAGTTCTGAGAGATAAGTGTGTGTGAAAGCCGTCCTTCACCTAGCTTGTTGGGAACACAAAGTTTCTTTTCAGTTGCAAACTCCATTCCATACATATATATGGGGAGGTACTATATCAAACTCGGTTTTACAGTGAAAACTGCAGGAACTTCAAACCGGCACTAGGAAACAGACTGGGAAAGCAGAGAAAAAGTGTCTCCTGCAACCCGTTCTCTTGGTTCTAGATGAACGAACGTCTCTCCAATTGCTCAGTTCTGAGAGAAAAGTGTGTGTGAAAGCCGCCCTTCACATAACTTGTTGGGAACACAAAGTTTCTTTTCAGTTGCAAACTCCATTCCATACATATATGTGGGGAGGTACTAGCTCCAACACGGTTTTACAGTGAAAACTGCAGGAACTTCAAACCGGCACTAGGAAACAGAATGAGAAAGCAGAGAAAAAGTGTCTCCTGCAACCCGTTCCCTTGGTGCTAGATAAACGAACGTCTCTCCACTTGCTCAGTTCTGAGAGATAAGTGTGTGTGAAAGCCGTCCTTCACCTAGCTTGTTGGGAACACAAAGTTTCTTTTCAGTTGCAAACTCCTATCCATACATATATATGGGGAAGTACTAGCTCCAACTCGGTTTAACAGTGAAAACTGCAGGAACTTCAAACCGGCACTAGGAAACAGACTGAGAATGCAGAGAAAAAGGGTCTCCTGCATACCGTTCCCTTGGTGCTAGATGAACGAACGTCTCTCCACTTGCTCATTTCTGAGAGATAAGTGTGTGTGAATGCCGTCCTTCACCTAGATTGTTGGGAACACAAAGTTTTTTTCAGTTGCAAACACCGATCCATACATATATATGGGGAGGTACAAGCTCCAACTCGGTTTTACAGTGAAAACTGCAGGAACATCAAACCGGCACTAGGAAACAGACTGAGAAGCAGAGAAAAAGTGTCTCCTGCAACCGGTTCCCTTGGTGCTAGATGAATGAACGTCTCTCCACTTGCTAAGTTCTGAGAGATGATTGTGTGTGAAAGCCGTCCTTCACCTAGCTTGTTGGATACACAAAGTTTCTTTTAAGTTGCAAACTCCATTCCATACATATATTTGGTGAGGTACTAGCTCCAACTCGTTTTTACAGTGAAAACAGCTGGAACTTCAAACCCGCACTAGGAAACAGACTGAGAAAGCAGAGAAAAAGTGGCTCTAGCAACCCGTTCCCTTGGTGCTAGATGAACGAACGTCTCGCCACTTGCTCAGTTCCGAGAGATTAGTGTGTGTGAAAGCCGTCCTTCACCTAGCTTGTTGGGAACACAAAGTTTCTTTTCAGTTGCAAACTCCATTCCATACATATATATGGGGAGGTACTAGCTCCAACACGGTTTTACAGTGAAAACTGCTGGAACATCAAACCGGCACTAGGAAAAAGACTGAGAAAGCAGAGAAAAAGTGTCTCCTGCATCCCGTTCCATTGGAGCTAGATGAACGAACGTATTTCCACTTGCTCAGTTCTGAGAGATATGTGTGTGTGAAAGCCGTCCTTCACCTAGCTTGTTGGGAACACAAAGTTTCTTTTCAGTTGCAAACTCCATTCCATACATATATATGGGGAGGTACTAACTCCAACTCGGTTTTACAGTGAAAACTGCAGGAACTTCAAATCGGCACTAGGAAACAGACTGAGACAGCAGAGAAAAAGAGTCTCCTGCAACACGTTCTCTTGGTTCTAGACGAACGAACGTCTCTCCACTTGCTCAGTTCTGAGAGATAAGTGTGTGTGAAAGCCGTCCTTCACCTAGCTTGTTGGGAACACAAAGTTTCTTTTCAGTTGCAAACTCCATTCCATACATATATATGGGGAGGTACTATATCAAACTCGGTTTTACAGTGAAAACTGCAGGAACTTCAAACCGGCACTAGGAAACAGACTGGGAAAGCAGAGAAAAAGTGTCTCCTGCAACCCGTTCTCTTGGTTCTAGATGAACGAACGTCTCTCCAATTGCTCAGTTCTGAGAGAAAAGTGTGTGTGAAAGCCGCCCTTCACCTAACTTGTTGGGAACACAAAGTTTCTTTTCAGTTGCAAACTCCATTCCATACATATATGTGGGGAGGTACTAGCTCCAACACGGTTTTACAGTGAAAACTGCAGGAACTTCAAACCGGCAATAGGAAACAGACTGAGAAAGCAGAGAAAAAGTGTCTCCTGCAACCCGTTCCCTTGGTGCTAGATAAACGAACGTCTCTCCACTTGCTCAGTTCTGAGAGATAAGTGTGTGTGAAAGCCGTCCTTCACCTAGCTTGTTGGGAACACAAAGTTTCTTTTCAGTTGCAAACTCCTATCCATACATATATATGGGGAAGTACTAGCTCCAACTCGGTTTAACAGTGAAAACTGCAGGAACTTCAAACCGGCACTAGGAAACAGACTGAGAATGCAGAGAAAAAGGGTCTCCTGCATACCGTTCCCTTGGTGCTAGATGAACGAACGTCTCTCCACTTGCTCATTTCTGAGAGATAAGTGTGTGTGAATGCCGTCCTTCACCTAGATTGTTGGGAACACAAAGTTTTTTTCAGTTGCAAACACCGATCCATACATATATATGGGGAGGTACAAGCTCCAACTCGGTTTTACAGTGAAAACTGCAGGAACATCAAACCGGCACTAGGAAACAGACTGAGAAGCAGAGAAAAAGTGTCTCCTGCAACCGGTTCCCTTGGTGCTAGATGAATGAACGTCTCTCCACTTGCTAAGTTCTGAGAGATGATTGTGTGTGAAAGCCGTCCTTCACCTAGCTTGTTGGATACACAAAGTTTCTTTTAAGTTGCAAACTCCATTCCATACATATATTTGGTGAGGTACTAGCTCCAACTCGTTTTTACAGTGAAAACAGCTGGAACTTCAAACCCGCACTAGGAAACAGACTGAGAAAGCAGAGAAAAAGTGGCTCTAGCAACCCGTTCCCTTGGTGCTAGATGAACGAACGTCTCGCCACTTGCTCAGTTCCGAGAGATTAGTGTGTGTGAAAGCCGTCCTTCACCTAGCTTGTTGGGAACACAAAGTTTCTTTTCAGTTGCAAACTCCATTCCATACATATATATGGGGAGGTACTAGCTCCAACACGGTTTTACAGTGAAAACTGCTGGAACATCAAACCGGCACTAGGAAAAAGACTGAGAAAGCAGAGAAAAAGTGTCTCCTGCATCCCGTTCCATTGGAGCTAGATGAACGAACGTATTTCCACTTGCTCAGTTCTGAGAGATATGTGTGTGTGAAAGCCGTCCTTCACCTAGCTTGTTGGGAACACAAAGTTTCTTTTCAGTTGCAAACTCCATTCCATACATATATATGGGGAGGTACTAGATCAAACTCGGTTTTACAGTGAAAACTGCAGGAACTTCAAATCGGCACTAGGAAACAGACTGAGACAGCAGAGAAAAAGAGTCTCCTGCAACACGTTCTCTTGGTTCTAGACGAACGAACGTCTCTCCACTTGCTCATTTCTGAGAGAAATGTGTGTGTGAAGCCGTCCTTCAACTAGCTTGTTGGGAAAACAAAGTTTCTTTACAGTTGCAAACTCCATTCCATACATATACATGGGGAGGTACTAGCTCCAACTCGGTTTTACAGTGAAAACTGCAGAAACTTCAAACCGGCACTAGGAAACAGATTGAGAAAGCAGAGAAAAAGTGTCTCCTGCAACCCGTTCCCTTGGTGCTAGATGAACGAACGTCTCTCCAATTGCTCAGTTCCGAGAGATAAGTGTGTGTGAAAGTCGCCCTTCACCTAGCTTGTTGGGAACACAAAGTTTCTTTTCAGTTGCAAACTCCATTCCATACATATATGTGGGGAGGTACTAGCTCCAACTCAGTTTTACAGTGAAAACTGCAGGAACTTCAAACCGGCTATAGGAAACAGACTGAGAAAGCAGAGAAAAAGTGTCTCCAGCAACCCGTTCCCTTGGTGCTAGATAAACGAACGTCTCTCCACTTGCTCAGTTCTGAGAGATAAGTGTGTGTGAAAGCCGTCCTTCACCTAGCTTGTTGGGAACACAGAGTTTCTTTTCAGTTGCAAACTCCATTCCATACATATATATGGGGAGGTACTAGCTCCAACTCGGTTTAACAGTGAAAACTGCAGGAACTTCAAACCGGCACTAGGAAACAGACTGAGAAAGCAGAGAAAAAGGGTCTCCTGCATACCGTTCCCTTGGTGCTAGATGAACGAACGTCTCTCCACTTGCTCATTTCTGAGAGATAATTGTGTGTGAATGCCGTCCTACACCTAGATTGTTGGGAACACAAAGTTTCTTTTCAGTTGCAAACTCCGATCCATACATATATATGGGGAGGAACAAGCTCCAACTCGGTTTTACAGTGAAAACTGCAGGAACTTCAAACCGGCACTAGGAAACAGACTGAGAAGCAGAGAAAAAGTGTCTCCTGCAACCGGTTCCCTTGGTTCTAGATGAATGAACGTCTCTCCACTTGCTAAGTTCTGAGAGATAAATGTGTGTGAAAGCCGTCCTTCACCTAGCTTGTTGGATACACAAAGTTTCTTTTAAGTTGCAAACTCCATTCCATACATATATTTGGGGAGGTACTAGCTCCAACTCGTTTTTACAGTGAAAACAGCTGGAACTTCAAACCGGCACTAGGAAACAGACTGAGAAAGCAGAGAAAAAGTGGCTCTAGCAACCCGTTCCCTTGGTGCTAGATGAACGAACGTCTCGCCACTTGCTCAGTTCCGAGAGATTAGTGTGTGTGAAAGCCGTCCTTCACCTAGCTTGTTGGGAACACAAAGTTTCATTTCAGTTGCAAACTCCATTCCATACATATATATGGGGAGGTACTAGCTCCAACACGGTTTTACAGTGAAAACTGCAGGAACATCAAACCGGCACTAGGAAACAGACTGAGAAAGCAGAGAAAAAGTGTCTCCTGCATCCCGTTCCATTGGAGCTAGATGAACGAACGTATCTCCACTTGCTCAGTTCTGAGAGATATGTGTGTGTGAAAGCCGCCTTCACCTAGCTTGTTGGGAACACAAAGTTTCTTTTCAGTTGCAAACTCCATTCCATACATATATATGGGGAGGTACTAGATCAAACTCGGTTTTACAGTGAAAACTGCAGGAACTTCAAATCGGCACTAGGAAACAGACTGAGAAAGCAGAGAAAAAGAGTCTCCTGCAACATGTTCTCTTGGTTCTAGACGAACGAACGTCTCTCCACTTGCTCAGTTCTGAGAGAAATGTGTGTGTGAAAGCCGTCCTTCAACTAGCTTGTTGGGAAAACAAAGTTTCTTTTCAGTTGCAAACTCCATTCCATACATATATATGGGGAGTTACTAGCTCCAATTCGGTTTTACAGTGAAAACTGCAGGAACTTCAAACCGGCACTAGGAAACAGACTGAGAAAGCAGAGAAAAAGTGTCTCCTGCAACCCGTTCCCTTGGTGCTAGATAAACGAACGTCTCTCCACTTGCTCAGTTCTGAGAGATAATTGTGTGTGAAAGCCGTCCTACACCTAGCTTGTTGGGAACACAAAGTTTCTTTTCAGTTGCAAACTCCATTCCATACATATACATGGGGAGGTACTAGCTCCAACTCGGTTTTACAGTGAAAACTGCAGGAACTTCAAACCGGCACTAGGAAACAGAATGAGAAAGCAGAGAAAAAGTGTCACCTGCAACCCGATCCCTTGGTGCTAGATGAACGAACGTCTCTCCAATTGCTCAGTTCCGAGAGATAAGTGTGTGTGAAAGCCGCCCTTCACCTAGCTTGTTGGGAACACAAAGTTTCTTTTCAGTTGCAAACTCCATTCCATACATATATGTGGGGAGGTACTAGCTCCAACTCAGTTTTACAGTGAAAACTGCAGGAACTTCAAACCGGCAATAGGAAACAGACTGAGAATGCAGAGAAAAAGTGTCTCCAGCAACCCGTTCCCTTGGTGCTAGATAAACGAACGTCTCTCCACTTGCTCAGTTCTGAGAGATAAGTGTGTGTGAAAGCCGTCCTTCACCTAGCTTGTTGGGAACACAAAGTTTCTTTTCAGTTGCAAACTCCTATCCATACATATATATGGGGAGGTACTAGCTCCAACTCGGTTTTACAGTGAAAACTGCAGGAACTTCAAACCGGCACTAGGAAACAGACTGAGAAAGCAGAGAAAAAGTGTCTCCTGCAACCCGTTCCCTTGGTGCTAGATGAAAGAACGTCTCTCCACTTGCTCAGTTCTGAGAGATAAGTGTGTGTGAAAGCCGTCCTTCACATAGCTTGTTGGGAACACAAAGTTTCTTTTCACTTGCAAACTCCATTCCATACATATATATGGGGAGGTACTAGATCAAACTCGGTTTTACAGTGAAAACTGCAGGAACTTCAAATCGGCACTAGGAAACAGACTGAGACAGCAGAGAAAAAGAGTCTCCTGCAACACGTTCTCTTGGTTCTAGACGAACGAACGTCTCTCCACTTGCTCATTTCTGAGAGAAATGTGTGTGAGAAAGCCGTCCTTCAACTAGCTTGTAGGGAAAACAAAGTTTCTTTTCAGTTGCAAACTCCATTCCATACATATACATGGGGAGGTACTAGCTCCAACTCGGTTTTACAGTGAAAACTGCAGGAACTTCAAACCGGCACTAGGAAACAGATTGAGAAAGCAGAGAAAAAGTGTCTCCTGCAACCCGTTCCCTTGGTGCTAGATGAACGAACGTCTCTCCAATTGCTCAGTTCCGAGAGATAAGTGTGTGTGAAAGCCGCCCTTCACCTAGCTTGTTGGGAACACAAAGTTTCTTTTCAGTTGCAAACTCCATTCCATACATATATGTGGGGAGGTACTAGCTCCAACTCAGTTTTACAGTGAAAACTGCAGGAACTTCAAACCGGCTATAGGAAACAGACTGAGAAAGCAGAGAAAAAGTGTCTCCAGCAACCCGTTCCCTTGGTGCTAGATAAACGAACGTCTCTCCACTTGCTCAGTTCTGAGAGATAAGTGTGTGTGAAAGCCGTCCTTCACCTAGCTTGTTGGGAACACAAAGTTTCTTTTCAGTTGCAAACTCCATTCCATACATATATATGGGGAGGTACTAGCTCCAACTCGGTTTTACAGTGAAAACTGCAGGAACTTCAAACCGGCACTAGGAAACAGACTGAGAAAGCAGAGAAAAAGTGTCTCCTGCAACCCGTTCCCTTGGTGCTAGATGAAAGAACGTCTCTCCACTTGCTCAGTTCTGAGAGATAAGTGTGTGTGAAAGCCTTCCTTCACCTAGCTTGTTGGGAACACAAAGTTTCTTTTAAGTTGCAAACTCCATTCCATACATATATTTGGGGAGGTACTAGCTCCAACTCGTTTTTACAGTGAAAACAGCTGGAACTTCAAACCGGCACTAGGAAACAGACTGAGAATGCAGAAAAAAAGTGGCACTAGCAACCCGTTCCCTTGGTGCTAGATGAACGAACGTCTCGCCACTTGCTCAGTTCCGAGAGATTAGTGTGTGTGAAAGCCGTCCTTCACCTAGCTTGTTGGGAACACAAAGTTTCATTTCAGTTGCAAACTCCATTCCATACATATATATGGGGAGGTACTAGCTCCAACACGGTTTTACAGTGAAAACTGCAGGAACATCAAACCGGCACTAGGAAACAGACTGAGAAAGCAGAGAAAAAGTGTCTCCTGCATCCCGTTCCATTGGAGCTAGATGAACGAACGTATCTCCACTTGCTCAGTTCTGAGAGATATGTGTGTGTGAAAGCCGCCTTCACCTAGCTTGTTGGGAACACAAAGTTTCTTTTCAGTTGCAAACTCCATTCCGTACATATATATGGGGAGGTACTAACTCCAACTCGGTTTTACAGTGAAAACTGCAGGAACTTCAAATCGGCACTAGGAAACAGACTGAGACAGCAGAGAAAAAGAGTCTCCTGCAACACGTTCTCTTGGTTCTAGACGAACGAACGTCTCTCCACTTGCTCAGTTCTGAGAGAAATGTGTGTGTGAAAGCCGTCCTTCAACTAGCTTGTTAGGAAAACAAAGTTTCTTTTCAGTTGCAAACTCCATTCCATACATATATATGGGGAGTTACAAGCTCCAATTCGGTTTTACAGTGAAAACTGCAGGAACTTCAAACCGGCACTAGGAAACAGACTGAGAAAGCAGAGAAAAAGTGTCCCCTGCAACCCGTTCCCTTGGTGCTAGATAAACGAACGTCTCTCCACTTGCTCAGTTCTGAGAGATAAGTGTGT
This sequence comes from Camelus bactrianus, assembly GCF_048773025.1. Lineage (NCBI taxonomy): Eukaryota > Metazoa > Chordata > Mammalia > Artiodactyla > Camelidae > Camelus > Camelus bactrianus. Next base: position 133,484,478 of record NC_133539.1, on the reverse strand, counting down.
GTGAAAGCCGTCCTTCACCTAGCTTGTTGGGAACACAAAGTTTCTTTTCAGTTGAAAACTCCATTCCATACATATATATGGGGAGGTTCTAGTTCCAACTCGGTTTTACAGTGAAAACTGCAGGAACTTCAAACCGGCACTAGGAAACAGACTGAGAAAGCAGAGAAAAAGTGTCTCCTGCAAACCGTTCCCTTGGTGCTAGATGAAAGAACGTCTCTCCAATTGCTCAGTTCTGAGAGATAAGTGTGTGTGAAAGCCGTCCTTCACCTAGCTTGTTGGGAACACAAAGTTTCTTTTCACTTGCAAACTCCATTCAATACATATATATGGGGAGGTACTAGCTCCAACTCGGTTTTACACTGAAAACTGCAGGAACTTCAAACCGGCAATAGGAAACAGACTGAGAAAGCAGAGAAAAAGTGTCTCCTGCATACCGTTCCCTTGGTGCTAGATGAACGAACGTCTCTCCACTTGCTCAGTTCTGAGAGATAAGTGTGTGTGAAAGCCGTCCTTCACCTAGCTTGTTGGGAACACAAAGTTTCTTTTCAGTAGCAAACTCCATTCCATACATATATATGGGGAGGTAGAAGCTCCAAATCGGTTTTACAGTGAAAACTGCAGGAACTTCAAACCGGCACTAGGAAACAGACTGAGAAAGCAGAGAAAAAGTGTCCCCTGCAACCCGTTCCCTTGGTGCTAGATGAACGAACGTCTCTCCACTTGCTCAGTTCTGAGAGTTAAGTGTGTTTGAAAGCCGTCTTTCACCTAGCTTGTTGGGAACACAAAGTTTTTTTCAGTTGCAAACTCCATTCCATACATATATATGGGGAGGTACTAGCTCCAACACGGTTTTACAGTGAAAACTGCAGGAACATCAAACCGGCACTAGGAAACAGACTGAGAAAGCAGAGAAAAAGTGTCTCATGCATCCCGTTCCATTGGAGCTAGATGAACGAACGTCTCTCCACTTGCTCAGTTCTGAGAGATATGTGTGTGTGAAAGCCGTCCTTCACCTAGCTTGTTGGGAACACAAAGTTTCTTTTCAGTTGCAAACTCCATTCCATACATATATATGGGGAGGTACTAGATCAAACTCGGTTTTACAGTGAAAACTGCAGGAAATTCAAATCGGCACTAGGAAACAGACTGAGACAGCAGAGGAAAAGAGTCTCCTGCAAAACGTTCTCTTGGTTCTAGACGAACGAACGTCTCTCCACTTGCTCAGTTCTGAGAGAAATGTGTGTGTGAAAGCCGTCCTTCAACTAGCTTGTTGGGAAAACAAAGTTTCTTTTCACTTGCAAACTCCATTCCATACATATATATGGGGAGGTACTAGATCAAACTCGGTTTTACAGTGAAAACTGCAGGAACTTCAAATCGGCACTAGGAAACAGACTGAGACAGCAGAGAAAAAGAGTCTCCTGCAACACGTTCTCTTGGTTCTAGACGAACGAACGTCTCTCCACTTGCTCATTTCTGAGAGAAATGTGTGTGAGAAAGCCGTCCTTCAACTAGCTTGTAGGGAAAACAAAGTTTCTTTTCAGTTGTAAACTCCATTCCATACATATACATGGGGAGGTACTAGCTCCAACTCGGTTTTACAGTGAAAACTGCAGGAACTTCAAACCGGCACTAGGAAACAGATTGAGAAAGCAGAGAAAAAGTGTCTCCTGCAACCCGTTCCCTTGGTGCTAGATGAACGAACGTCTCTCCAATTGCTCAGTTCCGAGAGATAAGTGTGTGTGAAAGCCGCCCTTCACCTAGCTTGTTGGGAACACAAAGTTTCTTTTCAGTTGCAAACTCCATTCCATACATATATGTGGGGAGGTACTAGCTCCAACTCAGTTTTACAGTGAAAACTGCAGGAACTTCAAACCGGCTATAGGAAACAGACTGAGAAAGCAGAGAAAAAGTGTCTCCAGCAACCCGTTCCCTTGGTGCTAGATAAACGAACGTCTCTCCACTTGCTCAGTTCTGAGAGATAAGTGTGTGTGAAAGCCGTCCTTCACCTAGCTTGTTGGGAACACAAAGTTTCTTTTCAGTTGCAAACTCCATTCCATACATATATATGGGGAGGTACTAGCTCCAACTCGGTTTTACAGTGAAAACTGCAGGAACTTCAAACCGGCACTAGGAAACAGACTGAGAAAGCAGAGAAAAAGTGTCTCCTGCAACCCGTTCCCTTGGTGCTAGATGAAAGAACGTCTCTCCACTTGCTCAGTTCTGAGAGATAAGTGTGTGTGAAAGCCTTCCTTCACCTAGCTTGTTGGGAACACAAAGTTTCTTTTAAGTTGCAAACTCCATTCCATACATATATTTGGGGAGGTACTAGCTCCAACTCGTTTTTACAGTGAAAACAGCTGGAACTTCAAACCGGCACTAGGAAACAGACTGAGAATGCAGAAAAAAAGTGGCTCTAGCAACCCGTTCCCTTGGTGCTAGATGAACGAACGTCTCGCCACTTGCTCAGTTCCGAGAGATTAGTGTGTGTGAAAGCCGTCCTTCACCTAGCTTGTTGGGAACACAAAGTTTCATTTCAGTTGCAAACTCCATTCCATACATATATATGGGGAGGTACTAGCTCAAACACGGTTTTACAGTGAAAACTGCAGGAACATCAAACCGGCACTAGGAAACAGACTGAGAAAGCAGAGAAAAAGTGTCTCCTGCATCCCGTTCCATTGGAGCTAGATGAACGAACGTATCTCCACTTGCTCAGTTCTGAGAGATATGTGTGTGTGAAAGCCGCCTTCACCTAGCTTGTTGGGAACACAAAGTTTCTTTTCAGTTGCAAACTCCATTCCATACATATATATGGGGAGGTACTAACTCCAACTCGGTTTTACAGTGAAAACTGCAGGAACTTCAAATCGGCACTAGGAAACAGACTGAGACAGCAGAGAAAAAGAGTCTCCTGCAACACGTTCTCTTGGTACTAGACGAACGAACGTCTCTCCACTTGCTCAGTTCTGAGAGAAATGTGTGTGTGAAAGCCGTCCTTCAACTAGCTTGTTGGGAACACAAAGTTTCTTTTCAGTTGCAAACTCCATTCCATACATATATATGGGGAGGTTCTAGTTCCAACTCGGTTTTACAGTGAAAACTGCAGGAACTTCAAACCGGCACTAGGAAACAGACTGAGAAAGCAGAGAAAAAGTGTCTCCTGCAAACCGTTCCCTTGGTGCTAGATGAAAGAACGTCTCTCCACTTGCTCAGTTCTGAGAGATAAGTGTGTGTGAAAGCCGTCCTTCACCTAGCTTGTTGGGAACACAAAGTTTCTTTTCAGTTGCAAACTCCATTCCATACATATATATGGGGAGGTTCTAGTTCCAACTCGGTTTTACAGTGAAAACTGCAGGAACTTCAAACCGGCACTAGGAAACAGACTGAGAAAGCAGAGAAAAAGTGTCTCCTGCAAACCGTTCCCTTGGTGCTAGATGAAAGAACGTCTCTCCACTTGCTCAGTTCTGAGAGATAAGTGTGTGTGAAAGCCGTCCTTCACCTAGCTTGTTGGGAACACAAAGTTTCTTTTCACTTGCAAACTCCATTCCATACATATATATGGGGAGGTACTAGCTCCAACTCGGTTTTACACTGAAAACTGCAGGAACTTCAAACCGGCAATAGGAAACAGACTGAGAAAGCAGAGAAAAAGTGTCTCCTGCATACCGTTCCCTTGGTGCTAGATGAACGAACGTCTCTCCACTTGCTCAGTTCTGAGAGATAAGTGTGTGTGAAAGCCGTCCTTCACCTAGCTTGTTGGGAACACAAAGTTTCTTTTCAGTAGCAAACTCCATTCCATACATATATATGGGGAGGTAGAAGCTCCAAATCGGTTTTACAGTGAAAACTGCAGGAACTTCAAACCGGCACTAGGAAACAGACTGAGAAAGCAGAGAAAAAGTGTCCCCTGCAACCCGTTCCCTTGGTGCTAGATGAACGAACGTCTCTCCACTTGCTCAGTTCTGAGAGTTAAGTGTGTTTGAAAGCCGTCCTTCACCTAGCTTGTTGGGAACACAAAGTTTTTTTCAGTTGCAAACTCCATTCCATACATATATATGGGGAGGTACTAGCTCCAACACGGTTTTACAGTGAAAACTGCAGGAACATCAAACCGGCACTAGGAAACAGACTGAGAAAGCAGAGAAAAAGTGTCTCATGCATCCCGTTCCATTGGAGCTAGATGAACGAACGTCTCTCCACTTGCTCAGTTCTGAGAGATATGTGTGTGTGAAAGCCGTCCTTCACCTAGCTTGTTGGGAACACAAAGTTTCTTTTCAGTTGCAAACTCCATTCCATACATATATATGGGGAGGTACTAGATCAAACTCGGTTTTACAGTGAAAACTGCAGGAAATTCAAATCGGCACTAGGAAACAGACTGAGACAGCAGAGGAAAAGAGTCTCCTGCAAAACGTTCTCTTGGTTCTAGACGAACGAACGTCTCTCCACTTGCTCAGTTCTGAGAGAAATGTGTGTGTGAAAGCCGTCCTTCAACTAGCTTGTTGGGAAAACAAAGTTTCTTTTCAGTTGCAAACTCCATTCCATACATATATATGTGGAGTTACTAGCTCCAATTCGGTTTTACAGTGAAAACTGCAGGAACTTCAAACCGGCACTAGGAAACAGACTGAGAGAGCAGAGAAAAAGTGTCTCCTGCAACCTGTTCCCTTGGTGCTAGATGAATGAACGTCTCTCCACTTGCTCAGTTCCGAGAGATAAGTGTGTGTGAAAGCCGTCCTTCACCTAGCTTGTTGGGAACACAAAGTTTCTTTTCAGTTGCAAACTCCATTCCATACATATATATGGGGAGGTACTAGCTCCAACTCGGTTTTACAGTGGAAACTGCAGGAACTTCAAACCGGCACTAGGAAACAGACTGAGAAAGCAGAGAAAAAGTGTCTCCAGCAACCCGTTCCCTTGGGGCTAGATAAACGAACGTCTCCCAATTGGCTAAGTTCTGAGAGATAAGTGTGTGTGAAAGCCGTCCTTCACCTAGCTTGTTGGGAACACAAAGTTTCTTATCAGTTGCAAACTCCATTCCATACATATATATGGGGAGGTACTAGCTCCAACTCGGTTTTACAGTGAAAACTGCAGGAAATTCAAACCGGCACTAGGAAACAGACTGAGAAAGCAGAGAAAAAGTGTCTCCTGCAACCCGTTCCCTTCGGCTAGATGAACGAACGTCTCTCAACTTGCTCAGTTCTGAGAGATAAGTGTGTGTGAAAGCCGTCCTTCACCTAGCTTGTTGGGAACACAAAGTTTCTTTTCAGTTGCAAACTCCATTCCATACATATATATGGGGAGGTAGAAGCTCCAACTCGGTTTTACAGTGAAAACTGCAGGAACTTCAAACCGGCACTAGGAAACAGACTGAGAAAGCAGAGAAAAAGTGTCTCCTGCAACCCGTTCCCTTGGTGCTAGATGAACGAACGTCTCTCCACTTGCTCAGTTCTGAAGATAGGTGTGTGTGAAAGCCGTTCTTCACCTAGCTTGTTGGGAACACAAAGTTTCTTTTCAGTTGAAATCTCCATTCCATACTTATATATGGGGAGGTAGAAGCTCCAACTCGGTTTTACAGTGAAAACTGCAGGAACTTCAAACCGGCACTAGGAAACAGACTGAGAAAGCAGAGAAAAAGAGTCTCCTGCAAATCGTTCCATTGGTGCTAGATGAACGAACGTTTCTCCACTTGCTCATTTCTGAGAGATAAGTGTGTGTGAAAGCCGTCCTTCACCTAGATTGTTAGGAACACAAAGTTTCTTTTCAGTTGCAAACTCCGATCCATTCATATATATGGGGAGGTACTAGCTCCAACTCGGTTTTACAGTGAAAACTGCAGGAACTTCAAACCGGCACTAGGAAACAGACTGAGAAGCAGAGAAAAAGTGTCTTAGGCAACCGGTTCCCTTGGTGCTAGAGGAACGAACTTCTCTCCACTTGCTAAGTTCTGAGAGATAATTGTTTGTGAAAGCCGTCCTTCACCTAGCTTGTTATGAACACAAAGTTTCTTTTCAGTTGCAAACTCCTTTCCATACATATATATGGGGAGGTAGAAGCTCCAACACGGTTTTACAGTGAAAACTGCAGGAACTTCAAACCGGCACTAGGAAACAGGCTAAGAAGAGAAAAAGAGTCTCCTGCAACACTTTCCCTTGGTGCTAGATGAACGAACGTCTCTCCACTTGCTCAGTTCTGAGAGATAAGTGTGTGTGAAAGCCGTCCTTCACTTAGCTTGTTGGGAACACAAAGTTTCTTTTCAGTTGCAAACTCCATTCCATACATATATATGGGGAGGTAGAAGCTCCAACTCGGTTTTACAGTGAAAACTGCAGGAACTTCAAACCGGCACTAGGAAACAGACTGAGAAAGCAGAGAAAATGTGTCTCCTGCAACCCGTTCCCTTGGTGCTAGATGGATGAACGTCTCTCCACTTGCTCATTTCTGAGAGATAAGTGTGTGTGAAAGCCGTCCTTCACCTAGCTTGTTGGGAACACAAAGTTTCTTTTCAGTAGCAAACTCCATTCCATACATATATATGGGGAGGTAGAAGCTCCAAATCGGTTTTACAGTGAAAACTGCAGGAACTTCAAACCGGCACTAGGAAACAGACTGAGAAAGCAGAGAAAAAGTGTCTCCTGCAACCCGTTCCCTTGGTGCTAGATGAACGAACGTCTCTCCACTTGCTCAGTTCTGAGAGATAAGTGTGTTTGAAAGCCGTCCTTCACATAGCTTGTTGGGAACACAAAGTTTCTTTTAAGTTGCAAACTCCATTCCATACATATATATGGGGAGGTACTAGCTCCAACACGGTTTTACAGTGAAAACTGCAGGAACATCAAACCGGCACTAGGAAACAGACTGAGAAAGCAGAGAAAAAGTGTCTCCTGCAACCCGTTCCCTTCGGCTAGATGAACGAACGTCTCTCAACTTGCTCAGTTCTGAGAGATAAATGTGTGTGAAAGCCGTCCTTCACCTAGCTTGTTGGGAACACAAAGTTTCTTTTCAGTTGCAAACTCCATTCCATACATATATATTGGGAGGTACTAGCTCCAACTCGGTTTTACAGTGAAAACTGCAGGAACTTCAAACCGGCACTTGGAAACAGACTGAGAAAGCAGAGAAAAAGTGTCTCCTGCAACCCGTTCCTTTGGTGCTAGATGAACGAACGTCTCTCCACTTGCTCAGTTCTCAGAGATAAGTGTGTGTGAAAGCCTTTCTTCACCTAGATTGTTGGGAACACAAAGTTTCTTTTCAGTTGCAAACTCCATTCCATACATATATATGGGGAGGTAGAAGCTCCAACTCGGTTTTACAGTGAAAACTGCAGGAACTTCAAACCGGCACTAGGAAACAGACTGAGAAAGCAGAGAAAAAGTGTCTCCTGCAACCAGTTCCCTTGGTGCTAGATGAACGAACGTCTCTCCACTTGCTCAGTTCTGAAGATAGGTGTGTGTGAAAGCCGTCCTTCACCTAGCTTGTTGGGAACACAAAGTTTCTTTTCAGTTGAAAACTCCATTCCATACTTATATATGGGGAGGTAGAAGCTCCAACTCGGTTTTACAGTGAAAACTGCAGGAACTTCAAATCGGCACTAGGAAACAGACTGAGACAGCAGAGAAAAAGAGACTCCTGCAAATCGTTCCATTGGTGCTAGATGAACGAACGTCTCTCCACTTGCTCATTTCTGAGAGAGAAGTGTGTGTGAAAGCCGACCTTCACCTAGATTGTTGGGAACACAAAGTTTCTTTTCAGTTGCAAACTCCGATCCATACATATATATGGGGAGGTAGAAGCTCCAACTCGGTTTTACAGTGAAAACTGCAGGAACTTCAAACCGGCACTAGGAAACAGACTGAGAAGCAGAGAAAAAGTGTCTCAGGCAACCGGTTCCCTTGGTGCTAGAGGAACGAACGTCTCTCCACTTGCTAAGTTCTGAGAGATAATTGTGTGTGAAAGCCGTCCTTCACCTAGCTTGTTGGGAACACAAAGTTTCTTTTCAGTTGCAAACTCCATTCCATACATATATATGGGGAGGTACAAGCTCCAACACGGTTTTACAGTGAAAACTGCAGGAACTTCAAACCGGCACTAGGAAACATGCTAAGAAGAGAAAAAGAGTCTCCTGCAACCCTTTCCCTTGGTGCTAGATGAACGAACGTCTCTCCACTTGCTCAGTTCTGAAGAGATAAGTGTGTGTGAAAGCCGTCCTTCACCTAGCTTGTTGGGAACACAAAGTTTCTTTTCAGTTGCAAACTCCATTCCATACATATATATGGGGAGGTAGAAGCTCCAAATCGGTTTTACAGTGAAAACTGCAGGAACTTCAAACCGGCACTAGGAAACAGACTGAGAAAGCAGAGAAAAAGTGTCTCCTGCAACCCGTTCCCTTGGTGCTAGATGAACGAAAGTCTCTCCACTTGCTCAGTTCTGAGAGATAAGTGTGTTTGAAAGCCGCCTTCACCTAGCTTGTTGGAAACACAAAGTTTCTTTTCAGTTGAAAACTCCATTCCATACTTATATATGGGGAGTTACTATATCAAAGTCGGTTTTACAGTGAAAACTGCAGGAACTTCAAACCGGCACTAGGAAACAGACTGAGAAAGCAGAGAAAAAGTGTCTCCTGCAACCCGTTCCCTTGGTGCTAGATGAACGAACGTCTCTCCACTTGCTCAGTTCTGAGAGATAAGTGTGTGTGAAAGCCGTCCTTCACCTAGATTTTTGGGAACACAAAGTTTCTTTCAGTTGCAAACTCCGATCCATACATATAAAAGGGGAGGTACTAGCTCCAACTTGGTTTTACAGTGAAAACTGCAGGAACTTCAAACCGGCACTAGGAAACAGACTGAGAAGCAGAGAAAAAGTGTCTCCTGCAACCGGTTCCCTTGGTGCTAGATGAACGAACGTCTCTCCGCTTGCTAAGTTCTGAGAGATAATTTTGTGTGTGAAAGCCGTCCTTCACCTAGCTTGTTGGGAACACAAAGTTTCTTTTCAGTTGCAAACTCCATTCCATACATATATATGGGGAGGTAGAAGCTCCAACTCGGTTTTACAGTGAAAACTGCAGGAACTTCAAACCGGCACTAGGAAACAGACTGAGAAAGAAGAGAAAAAGTGTCTCCTGCAACCCGTTCCCTTGGTGCTAGATGAACGAACGTCTCTCCACTTGCTCAGTTCTGAGAGATAAGTGTGTGTGAAAGCCGTCCTTCACCTATCTTGTTGGGAACACAAAGTTTCTTTTCAGTTGCAAACTCCGATCCATACATATATATGGGGAGGTAGAAGCTCTAACTCGGTTTTACAGTGAAAACTGCAGGAACTTCAAACAGGCACTAGGAAACAGACTGAGAAAGCAGAGAAAATGTGTCTCCTGCAACCCGTTCCCTTGGTGCTAGATGAACGAACGTCTCTCCACTTGCTCATTTCTGAGAGATAAGTGTGTGTGAAAGCCGTCCTTCACCTAGCTTGTTGGGAACACAAAGTTTCTTTTCAGTAGCAAACTCCATTCCATACATATATATGGGGAGGTAGAAGCTCCAAATCGGTTTTACAGTGAAAACTGCAGGAACTTCAAACCGGCACTAGGAAACAGACTGAGAAAGCAGAGAAAAAGTGTCTCCTGCAACCCGTACCCTTGGTGCTAGATGAACGAACGTCTCTCCACTTGCTCAGTTCTGAGAGATAAGTGTGTTTGAAAGCCGTCCTTCACCTAGCTTGTTGGAAACACAAAGTTTCTTTTCAGTTTCAAACTCCATTCCATATATATATATGGGGAGTTACTATATCAAACTCGGTTTTACAGTGAAAACTGCAGGAACTTCAAACCGGCACTAGGAAACAGACTGAGAAAGCAGAGAAAATGTGTCTCCTGCAACCCGTTCTCTTGGTTCTAGATGAACGAACGTCTCTCCAATTGCTCAGTTCTGAGAGAAAAGTGTGTGTGAAAGCCGTCCTTCAAATAGCTTGTTGGGAACACAAAGTTTCTTTTCAGTTGCAAACTCCATTCCATACATATATAAGGGGAGGTACTAGCTCCAACTCGGATTTACAGTGAAAACTGCAGGAACTTCAAACAGGCACTAGGAAACAGAATGAGAAAGCAGAGAAAAAGTGTCTCCTGCAACCCGTTCCCTTGGTGCTAGATGAACGAACGTCTCTCCAATTGCTCAGTTCCGAGAGATAAGTGTGTGTGAAAGCCGTCCTTCACCTAGCTTGTTGGGAACACAAAGTTTCTTTTCACTTGCAAACTCCATTCCATACTTATATATGGGGAGGTACTAGCTCCACCTCGGTTTTACAGTGAAAACTGCAGGAACTTCAAACCGGCACTAGGAAAAAGACTGAGAAAGCAGAGAAAAAGTGTCTCCTGCATATCGTTCCCTTGGTGCTAGATGAACGAACGTCTCTCCACTTGCTCATTTCTGAGAGATAAGTGTGTGTGAATGCCGTCCTTCACCTAGATTGTTGGGAACACAAAGTTTCTTTTCAGTTGCAAACTCAGATCCATACATATATATGGGGAGGTACTAGCTCCAAATCGGTTTGACAGTGAAAACTGCAGGAACTTCAAACCGGCACTAGGAAACAGACTGAGAAGCAGAGAAAAAGTGTCTCCTGCAACCGGTTCCCTTGGTTCTAGATGAATGAACGTCTCTCCACTTGCTAAGTTCTGAGAGATAAATGTGTGTGAAAGCCGTCATTCACCTAGCTTGTTGGATACACAAAGTTTCTTTTAAGTTGCAAACTCCATTCCATACATATATTTGGGGAGGTACTAGCTCCAACACGGTTTTACAGTGAAATCTGCAGGAACATCAAACCGGCACTAGGAAACAGACTGAGAAAGCAGAGAAAAAGTGTCTCCTGCATCCCGTTCCATTGGAGCCAGGTGAACGAACGTATCTCCACTTGCTCAGTTCTGAGAGATATGTGTGTGTGAAAGCCGTCCTTCACCTAGCTTGTTGGGAACACAAAGTTTCTTTTCAGTTGCAAACTCCATTCCATACATATATATGGGGATTTACTAGCTCCAAATCGGTTTTACAGTGAAAACTGCAGGAACTTCAAACCGGCACAAGGAAACAGACTTAGAAAGCAAAGAAAAAGGGTCTCCTGCAACCCGGTCCCTTGGTGCTAGATGAACGAACGTCTCTCCACTTGCTCAGTTCTGAGAGATAAGTGTGTGTGAAAGTCGTCCTTCACCTAGCTTGTTGGGAACACAAAGTTTCTTTTCAGTTGCAAACTCCATTCCATACATATATATGGGGAGGTAGAAGCTCCAACTCGGTTTTACAGTGAAAACTGCAGGAACTTCAAACCGGCACTAGGAAACAGACTGAGAAAGCAGAGAAAAAGTGTCTCCTGCAACCCGTTCCCTTGGTGCTAGATGAACGAACGTCTCTCCACTTGCTCAGTTCTGAAGATAGGTGTGTGTGAAAGCCGTCCTTCACCTAGCTTGTTGGGAACACAAAGTTTCTTTTCAGTTGCAAACTCCATTCCATACTTGTATATGGGGAGGTAGAAGCTCCAACTCGATTTTACAGTGAAAACTGCAGGAACTTCAAACCGGCACTAGGAAACAGACTGAGAAAGCAGAGAAAAAGTGTCTCCTGCAAACCGTTCCCTTGGTGCTAGATGAACGAACGTCTCTCCACTTGCTCAGTTCTGAGAGATAAGTGTGTGTGAAAGCCGTCCTTCACCTAGATTGTTGGGAACACAAAGTTTCTTTTCAGTTGCAAACTCCGATCCATCCATATATATGGGGAGGTACTAGCTCCAACTCGGTTTTACAGTGAAAACTGCAGGAACTTCAAACCGGCACTAGGAAACAGACTGAGAAGCAGAGAAAAAGTGTCTCCTGCAACCGGTTCCCTTGGTGCTAGAGGAACGAACGTCTCTCCACTTGCTAAGATCTGAGAGATAAGTGTGTGTGAAAGCCGTCCTTCACCTAGCTTGTTGGGAACACAAATTTCTTTTCAGTTGCAAACTCCATTCCATACATATATATGGGGAGGTACTATCTCCAACTCGGTTTTACAGTGAAAACTGCAGGAACTTCAAACCGGCACTAGGAAACAGACTGAGAAAGCAGAGAAAAAGTGTCTCCTGCAACCCGTTCCCTTGGTGCTAGATGAACGAACGTCTCTCCAATTGCTCAGTTCTCAGAGATAAGTGTGTGTGAAAGCCGTCCTTCACCTAGCTTGTTGGGAACACAAAGTTTCATTTCAGTTGCAAACTCCATTCCATACATATATATGGGGAGGTAGAAGCTCCAACTCGGTTTTACAGTGAAAACTGCAGGAACTTCAAACCGGCACTAGGAAACAGACTGAGAAAGCAGAGAAAAAGTGTCTCCTGCAACAAGTTCCCTTGGTGCTAGATGAACGAACGTCTCTCCACTTGCTCAGTTCTGAGAGATAAATGTGTGTGAAAGCCGTCCTTCACCTAGCTTGTTGGGAACACAAAGTTTCTTTTCAGTTTCAAACTCCATTCCATACATATATATGGGGAGGTACTATATCAAACTCGGTTTTACAGTGAAAACTGCAGGAACTTCAAACCGGCACTAGGAACAGAGTGGGAAAGCAGAGAAAAAGTGTCTTCTGCAACCTGTTCTCTTGGTTCTAGATGAACGAACGTCTCTCCAATTGCTCAGTTCTGAGAGAAAAGTGTGTGTGAAAGCCGTCCTTCAAATAGCTTGTTGGGAACACAAAGTTTCTTTTCAGTTGCAAACTCCATTCCATACATATATAAGGGGAGGTACTAGCTCCAACTCGGTTTTACAGTGAAAACTGCAGGAACTTCAAACAGGCACTAGGAAACAGAATGAGAAAGCAGAGAAAAAGTGTCTCCTGCATACCGTTCCCTTGGTTCTAGATGAACGAAAGTCTCTCCACTTGCTCAGTTCTGAGAGATAGGTGTGTGTGAAAGCCGTCCTTCACCTAGCTTGTTGGGAACACAAAGTTTCTTTTCAGTTGCAAACTCCAATCCATACATATATATGGGAAGGTAGAAGCTCCAACTCGGTTTTACAGTGAAAAAAGGCAGGAACTTCAAACCGGCACTAGGAAACAGACTGAGAAAGCAGAGAAAAAGTGTCTCCTGCAACCCGTTCCCTTGGTGCTAGATGAACGAAAGTCTCTCCACTTGCTCAGTTCTGAGAGATAAATGTGTGTGAAAGCCGTCCTTCACCTAGCTTGTTGGGAACACAAAGTTTCTTTTCATTTGCAAACTCCATTCCATACATATATATGGGGAGGTACTAGCTCCAAATCGGTTTTACAGTGAAAACTGCAGGAACTTCAAACCGGCACTAGGAAACAGACTGAGAAAGCAGAGAAAAATTGTCTCCTGCAACCCGTTCCCTTGGTGCTAGATGAACGAACGTCTCTCCACTTGCTCAGTTCTGAGAGATAGGTGTGTGTGAAAGCCGTCCTTCACCTAGCTTGTTGGGAACACAAAGTTTCTTTTCAGTTGCAAACTCCATTCCATACATATATATGGGGAGGTAGAAGCTCCAACTCGGTTTTACAGTGAAAACTGCAGGAACTTCAAACCGGCACTAGGAAACAGACTGAGAAAGCAGAGAAAAAGTGTCTCCTGCAACCCGTTCCCTTGGTGCTAGATGAACGAACGTCTCTCCACTTGCTCAGTTCTGAAGATAGGTATGTGTGAAAGCCGTCCTTCACCTAGCTTGTTGGGAACACAAATTTTCTTTTCAGTTGCAAACTCCATTCCATACTTATATATGGGAGGTTGAAGCTCCAACTCGGTTTTACAGTGAAAACTGCAGGATATTCAAACCGGCACTAGGAAACAGACTGAGAAAGCAGAGAAAAAGTGTCTCCTGCAAACCGTTCCCTTGGTGCTAGATGAACGAACGTCTCTCCACTTGCTCAGTTCTGAGAGATAAGTGTGTGTGAAAGCCGTCCTTCACCTAGATTGTTGGGAACACAAAGTTTCTTTTCAGTTGCAAACTCCGATCCATACATATATATGGGGAGGTACTAGCTCCAACTCGGTTTTACAGTGAAAACTGCAGGAACTTCAAACCGGCACTAGGAAACAGACTGAGAAGCAGAGAAAAAGTGTCTCCTGCAACCGGTTCCCTTGGTGCTAGAGGAACGAACGTCTCTCCACTTGCTAAGTTCTGAGAGATAATTTTGTGTGTGAAAGCCGTCCTTCACCTAGCTTGTTGGGAACACAAAGTTTCTTTTCAGTTGCAAACTCCATTCCATACATATATATGGGGAGGTACTAGCTCCAAATCGGTTTTACAGTGAAAACTGCAGGAACTTCAAACCGACACTAGGAAACAGACTGAGAAAGCAGAGAAAAAGTGTCTCCTGCAACCCGTTCCCTTGGTGCTAGATGAACGAACGTCTCTCCACTTGCTCAGTTCTCAGAGATAAGTGTGTGTGAAAGCCGTCCTTCACCTAGCTTGTTGGGAACACAAAGTTTCATTTCAGTTGCAAACTCCATTCCATACATATATATGGGGAGGTAGAAGCTCCAACTCGGTTTTACAGTGAAAACTGCAGGAACTTCAAACCGGCACTAGGAAACAGACTGAGAAAGCAGAGAAAAATTGTCTCCTGCAACAAGTTCCCTTGGTGCTAGATGAACGAACGTCTCTCCACTTGCTCAGTTCTGAAGATAGGTGTGTGTGAAAGCCGTCCTTCACCTAGCTTGTTGGGAACACAAAGTTTCTTTTCAGTTGCAAACTGCATTCCATACTTATATATGGGGAGGTAGAAGCTCCAACTCGGTTTTACAGTGAAAACTGCAGGAATTTCTAACCGGCACTAGGAAACAGACTGAGAAAGTAGAGAAAATGTGTCTCCTGCAAACCGTTCCCTTGGTGCTAGATGAACGAACGTCTCTCCACTTGCTTAGTTCTGAGAGATAAATGTGTGTGAAAGCCGTACTTCACCTAGCTTGTTGGGAACACAAATTTTCTTTTCAGTTTCAAACTCCATTCCATACATATATATGGGGAGGTACTATATCAAACTCGGTTTTACAGTGAAAACTGCAGGAACTTCAAACCGGCACTAGGAACAGACTGGGAAAGCAGAGAAAAAGTGTCTTCTGCAACCTGTTCTCTTGGTTCTAGATGAACGAACGTCTCTCCAATTGCTCAGTTCTGAGAGAAAAGTGTGTGTGAAAGCCGTCCTTCAAATAGCTTGTTGGGAACACAAAGTTTCTTTTCAGTTGCAAACTCCATTCCATACATATATAAGGGGAGGTACTAGCTCCAACGCGGTTTTACAGTGAAAACTGCAGGAACTTCAAACAGGCACTAGGAAACAGAATGAGAAAGCAGAGAAAAAGTGTCTCTTGCATACCATTCCCTTGGATCTAGATGAACGAACGTCTCTCCACTTGCTCAGTTCTGAGAGATAGGTGTGTGTGAAAGCCGTCCTTCACCTAGCTTGTTGGGAACACAAAGTTTCTTTTCAGTTGCAAACTCCAATTCATACATATATATGGGGAGGTAGAAGCTCCAACTCGGTTTTACAGTGAAAAAAGGCAGGAACTTCAAACCGGCACTAGGAAACAGACTGAGAAAGCAGAGAAAAAGTGTCTCCTGCAACCCGTTCCCTTGGTGCTAGATGAACGAAAGTCTCTCCACTTGCTCAGTTCTGAGAGATAAATGTGTGTGAAAGCCGTCCTTCACCTAGCTTGTTGGGAACACAAAGTTTCTTTTCATTTGCAAACTCCATTCCATACATATATATGGGGAGGTACTAGCTCCAAATCGGTTTTACAGTGAAAACTGCAGGAACTTCAAACCGGCACTAGGAAACAGACTGAGAAAGCAGAGAAAAATTGTCTCCTGCAACCCGTTCCCTTGGTGCTAGATGAACGAACGTCTCTCCACTTGCTCAGTTCTGAGAGATATGTGTGTGTGAAAGCCGTCCTTCACCTAGCTTGTTGGGAACACAAAGTTTCTTTTCAGTTGCAAACTCCATTCCATACATATATATGGGGAGGTAGAAGCTCCAACTCGGTTTTACAGTGAAAACTGCAGGAACTTCAAACCGGCACTAGGAAACAGACTGAGAAAGCAGAGAAAAAGTGTCTCCTGCAACCCGTTCCCTTGGTGCTAGATGAACGAACGTCTCTCCACTTGCTCAGTTCTGAAGATAGGTGTGTGTGAAAGCCGTCCTTCACCTAGCTTGTTGGGAACACAAATTTTCTTTTCAGTTGCACACTCCATTCCATACTTATATATGGGAGGTTGAAGCTCCAACTAGGTTTTACAGTGAAAACTGCAGGATA
Organism: Camelus bactrianus; assembly: GCF_048773025.1. NCBI lineage: Eukaryota > Metazoa > Chordata > Mammalia > Artiodactyla > Camelidae > Camelus > Camelus bactrianus. The sequence goes on along the minus strand of NC_133539.1, from coordinate 133,468,191 downwards.
TTCAAACCGGCACTAGGAAACAGACTGAGAAAGCAGAGAAAAAGTGTCTCCTGCAAACCGTTCCCTTGGTGCTAGATGAACGAACGTCTCTCCACTTGCTCAGTTCTGAGAGATAAGTGTGTGTGAAAGCCGTCCTTCACCTAGATTGTTGGGAACACAAAGTTTCTTTTCAGTTGCAAACTCCGATCCATACATATATATGGGGAGGTACTAGCTCCAACTCGGTTTTACAGTGAAAACTGCAGGAACTTCAAACCGGCACTAGGAAACAGACTGAGAAGCAGAGAAAAAGTGTCTCCTGCAACCGGTTCCCTTGGTGCTAGAGGAACGAACGTCTCTCCACTTGCTAAGTTCTGAGAGATAATTTTGTGTGTGAAAGCCGTCCTTCACCTAGCTTGTTGTGAACACAAAGTTTCTTTTCAGTTGCAAACTCCATTCCATACATATATATGGGGAGGTAGAAGCTCCAACTCGGTTTTACAGTGAAAACTGCAGGAACTTCAAACCGGCACTAGGAAACAGACTGAGAAAGCAGAGAAAAAGTGTCTCCTGAAACCCGTTCCCTTCGTGCTAGATGAACGAACGTCTCTCCACTTGCTAAGTTCTGAGAGATAATTTTGTGTGTGAAAGCCGTCCTTCACCTAGCTTGTTGGGAACACAAAGTTTCTTTTCAGTTGCAAACTCCATTCCATACATATATATGGGGAGGTAGAAGCTCCAACTCGGTTTTACAGTGAAAACTGCAGGAACTTCAAACCGGCACTAGGAAACAGACTGAGAAAGAAGAGAAAAAGTGTCTCCTGCAACCCGTTCCCTTGGTGCTAGATGAACGAACGTCTCTCCACTTGCTCAGTTCTGAGAGATAAGTGTGTGTGAAAGCCGTCCTTCACCTAGCTTGTTGGGAACACAAAGTTTCTTTTCAGTTGCAAACTCCATTCCATACATATATATGGGGAGGTAGAAGCTCCAACTCGGTTTTACAGTGAAAACTGCAGGAACTTCAAACAGGCACTAGGAAACAGACTGAGAAAGCAGAGAAAATGTGTCTCCTGCAACCCGTTCCCTTGGTGCTAGATGAACGAACGTCTCTCCACTTGCTCAGTTCTGAGAGATAAGTGTGGGTGAAAGCCGTCCTTCACCTAACTTGTTGGGAACACAAAGTTTCTTTTCAGTTTCAAACTCCATTCCATACATATATATGGGGAGGTACTATATCAAACTCGGTTTTACAGTGAAAACTGCAGGAACTTCAAACCGGCACTAGGAACAGACTGGGAAAGCAGAGAAAAAGAGTCTTCTGCAACCCGTTCTCTTGGTTCTAGATGAACGAACGTCTCTCCAATTGCTCAGTTCTGAGAGAAAATTGTGTGTGAAAGCCGTCCTTCACCTAGCTTGTTGGGAACACAAAGTTTCTTTTCAGTTGCAAACTCCATTCCATACATATATATGGGGAGGTAGAAGCTCCAACTCGGTTTTACAGTGAAAACTGCAGGAACTTCAAACCGGCACTAGGAAACAGACTGAGAAAGAAGAGAAAAAGTGTCTCCTGCAACCCGTTCCCTTGGTGCTAGATGAAAGAACGTCTCTCCACTTGCTCAGTTCTGAGAGAAAAGTGTGTGTGAAAGCCGTCCTTCAAATAGCTTGTTGGGAACACAAAGTTTCTTTTCAGTTGCAAACTCCATTCCATACATATATATGGGGAGGTACTAGCTCCAAATCGGTTTTACAGTGAAAACTGCAGGAACTTCAAACCGACACTAGGAAACAGACTGAGAAAGCAGAGAAAAAGTGTCTCCTGCAACCCGTTCCCTTGGTGCTAGATGAACGAACGTCTCTCCACTTGCTCAGTTCTCAGATATAAGTGTGTGTGAAAGCCGTCCTTCACCTAGCTTGTTGGGAACACAAAGTTTCATTTCAGTTGCAAACTCCATTCCATACATATATATGGGGAGGTAGAAGCTCCAACTCGGTTTTACAGTGAAAACTGCAGGAACTTCAAACCGGCACTAGGAAACAGACTGAGAAAGCAGAGAAAAAGTGTCTCCTGCAACAAGTTCCCTTGGTGCTAGATGAACGAACGTCTCTCCACTTGCTCAGTTCTGAAGATAGGTGTGTGTGAAAGCCGTCCTTCACCTAGCTTGTTGGGAACACAAAGTTTCTTTTCAGTTGCAACCTGCATTCCATACTTATATATGGGGAGGTAGAAGCTCCAACTCGGTTTTACAGTGAAAACTGCAGGAATTTCTAACCGGCACTAGGAAACAGACTGAGAAAGTAGAGAAAATGTGTCTCCTGCAACCCGTTCCCTTGGTGCTAGATGAACGAACGTCTCTCCACTTGCTCAGTTCTGAGAGATAAATGTGTGTGAAAGCCGTCCTTCACCTAGCTTGTTGGGAACACAAAGTTTCTTTTCAGTTTCAAACTCCATTCCATACATATATATGGGGAGGTATTATATCAAACTCGGTTTTACAGTGAAAACTGCAGGAACTTCAAACCGGCACTAGGAACAGACTGGGAAAGCAGAGAAAAAGTGTCTTCTGCAACCTGTTCTCTTGGTTCTAGATGAACGAACGTCTCTCCAATTGCTCAGTTCTGAGAGAAAAGTGTGTGTGAAAGCCGTCCTTCAAATAGCTTGTTGGGAACACAAAGTTTCTTTTCAGTTGCAAACTCCATTCCATACATATATAAGGGGAGGTACTAGCTCCAACTCGGTTTTACAGTGAAAACTGCAGGAACTTCAAACAGGCACTAGGAAACAGAATGAGAAAGCAGAGAAATAGTGTCTCTTGCATACCATTCCCTTGGTTCTAGATGAACGAACGTCTCTCCACTTGCTCAGTTCTGAGAGATAGGTGTGTGTGAAAGCCGTCCTTCACCTAGCTTGTTGGGAACACAAAGTTTCTTTTCAGTTGCAAACTCCAATTCATACATATATATGGGGAGGTAGAAGCTCCAACTCGGTTTTACAGTGAAAAAAGGCAGGAACTTCAAACCGGCACTAGGAAACAGACTGAGAAAGCAGAGAAAAAGTGTCTCCTGCAACCCGTTCCCTTGGTGCTAGATGAACGAAAGTCTCTCCAATTGCTCAGTTCTGAGAGATAAATGTGTGTGAAAGCCGTCCTTCACCAAGCTTGTTGGGAACACAAAGTTTCTTTTCATTTGCAAACTCCATTCCATACATATATATGGGGTGGTACTAGCTCCAAATCGGTTTTACAGTGAAAACTGCAGGAACTTCAAACCGGCACTAGGAAACAGACTGAGAAAGCAGAGAAAAATTGTCTCCTGCAACCCGTTCCCTTGGTGCTAGATGAACGAACGTCTCTCCACTTGCTCAGTTCTGAGAGATAGGTGTGTGTGAAAGCCGTCCTTCACCTAGCTTGTTGGGAACACAAAGTTTCTTTTCAGTTGCAAACTCCATTCCATACATATATATGGGGTGGTAGAAGCTCCAACACGGTTTTACAGTGAAAACTGCAGGAACTTCAAACCGGCACTAGGAAACAGACTGAGAAAGCAGAGAAAAAGTGTCTCCTGCAACCCGTTCCCTTGGTGCTAGATGAACGAACGTCTCTCCACTTGCTCAGTTCTGAAGATAGGTGTGTGTGAAAGCCGTCCTTCACCTAGCTTGTTGGGAACACAAATTTTCTTTTCAGTTGCACACTCCATTCCATACTTATATATGGGAGGTTGAAGCTCCAACTAGGTTTTACAGTGAAAACTGCAGGATATTCAAACCGGCACTAGGAAACAGACTGAGAAAGCAGAGAAAAAGTGTCCCTGCAAACCGTTCCCTTGGTGCTAGATGAACGAACGTCTCTCCACTTGCTCAGTTCTGAGAGATAAGTGTGTGTGAAAGCCGTCCTTCACCTAGATTGTTGGGAACACAAAGTTTCTTTTCAGTTGCAAACTCCGATCCATACATATATATGGGGAGGTACTAGCTCCAACTCGGTTTTACAGTGAAAACTGCAGGAACTTCAAACCGGCACTAGGAAACAGACTGAGAAGCAGAGAAAAAGTGTCTCCTGCAACCGGTTCCCTTGGTGCTAGAGGAACGAACGTCTCTCCACTTGCTAAGTTCTGAGAGATAATTTTGTGTGTGAAAGCCGTCCTTCACCTAGCTTGTTGTGAACACAAAGTTTCTTTTCAGTTGCAAACTCCATTCCATACATATATATGGGGAGGTAGAAGCTCCAACTCGGTTTTACAGTGAAAACTGCAGGAACTTCAAACCGGCACTAGGAAACAGACTGAGAAAGCAGAGAAAAAGTGTCTCCTGCAACCCGTTCCATTCGTGCTAGATGAACGAACGTCTCTCCACTTGCTAAGTTCTGAGAGATAATTTTGTGTGTGAAAGCCGTCCTTCACCTAGCTTGTTGGGAACACAAAGTTTCTTTTCAGTTGCAAACTCCATTCCATACATATATATGGGGAGGTAGAAGCTCCAACTCGGTTTTACAGTGAAAACTGCAGGAACTTCAAACCGGCACTAGGAAACAGACTGAGAAAGCAGAGAAAAAGTGTCTCCTGCAACCCGTTCCCTTGGTGCTAGATGAACGAACGTCTCTCCACTTGCTCAGTTCTGAGAGATAAGTGTGTGTGAAAGCCGTCCTTCACCTAGCTTGTTGGGAACACAAAGTTTCTTTTCAGTTGCAAACTCCATTCCATACATATATATGGGGAGGTAGAAGCTCCAACTCGGTTTTACAGTGAAAACTGCAGGAACTTCAAACAGGCACTAGGAAACAGACTGAGAAAGCAGAGAAAATGTGTCTCCTGCAACCCGTTCCCTTGGTGCTAGATGAACGAACGTCTCTCCACTTGCTCAGTTCTGAGAGATAAGTGTGGGTGAAAGCCGTCCTTCACCTAGCTTGTTGGGAACACAAAGTTTCTTTTCAGTTTCAAACTCCATTCCATACATATATATGGGGAGGTACTATATCAAACTCGGTTTTACAGTGAAAACTGCAGGAACTTCAAACCGGCACTAGGAACAGACTGGGAAAGCAGAGAAAAAGTGTCTTCTGCAACCCGTTCTCTTGGTTCTAGATGAACGAACGTCTCTCCAATTGCTCAGTTCTGAGAGAAAAGTGTGTGTGAAAGCCGTCCTTCAAATAGCTTGTTGGGAACACAAAGTTTCTTTTCAGTTGCAAACTCCATTCCATACATATATAAGGGGAGGTACTAGCTCCAACTCGGTTTTACAGTGAAAACTGCAGGAACTTCAAACAGGCACTAGGAAACAGAATGAGAAAGCAGAGAAAAAGTGTCTCCTGCATACCGTTCCCTTGGTTCTAGAAGAACGAACGTCTCTCCACTTGCTCAGTTCTGAGAGATAGGTGTGTGTGAAAGCCGTCCTTCACCTAGCTTGTTGGGAACACAAAGTTTCTTTTCAGTTGCAAACTCCATTCCATACATATATATGGGGAGGTAGAAACTCCAACTCGGTTTTACAGTGAAAAAAGGCAGGAACTTCAAACCGGCACTAGGAAACAGACTGAGAAAGCAGAGAAAAAGTGTCTCCTGCAACCCGTTCCCTTCGTGCTAGATGAACGAACGTCTCTCCCCTTGCTCAGTTCTGAGAGATAAATGTGTGTGAAAGCCGTCCTTCACCTAGCTTGTTGGGAACACAAAGATTCTTTTCAGTTGCCAACTCCATTCCATACATATATATGGGGAGGTACTAGCTCCAAATCGGTTTTACAGTGAAAACTGCAGGAACTTCAAACCGGCACTAGGAAACAGACTGAGAAAGCAGAGAAAAAGTGTCTCCTGCAACCCGTTCCCTTGGTGCTAGATGAACGAACGTCTCTCCACTTGCTCAGTTCTCAGAGATAAGTGTGTGTGAAAGCCGTCCTTCACCTAGCTTGTTGGGAACACAAAGTTTCTTTTCAGTTGCAAACTCCATTCCATACATATATATGGGGAGGTAGAAGCTCCAACTCGGTTTTACAGTGAAAACTGCAGGAACTTCAAACCGGCACTAGGAAACAGACTGAGAAAGCAGAGAAAAAGTGTCTCCTGCAACCCGTTCCCTTGGTGCTAGATGAACGAACGTCTCTCCACTTGCTCAGTTCTGAAGATAGGTGTGTGTGAAAGCCGTCCTTCACCTAGCTTGTTGGGAACACAAAGTTTCTTTTCAGTTGCAAATTCCATTCCATACTTATATATGGGAGGTTGAAGCCCCAACTCGGTTTTACAGTGAAAACTGCAGGAACTTCCAACCGGCACTAGGAAACAGACTGAAAAAGCAGAGAAAAAGTGTCTCCTGCAAAACGTTCCCTTGGTCCTAGATGAACGAACGACTCTCCACTTGCTCAGTTCTGAGAGATAAGTGTGTGTGAAAGCCGTCCTTCACCTAGATTGTTGGGAACACAAAGTTTCTTTTCAGTTGCAAACTCCGATCCATACATATATATGGGGAGGTACTAGCTCCAACTCGGTTTGACAGTGAAAACTGCAGGAACTTCAAACCGGCACTAGAAAATAGACTGAGAAGCAGAGAAAAAGTGTCTCCTGCAACCGGTTCCCTTGGTGCTAGAGGAACGAACGTCTCTCCACTTGCTAAGTTGTGAGAGATAATTGTGTGTGAAAGCCGTCCTTCAACTAGCTTGTTGGGAACACAAAGTTTCTTTTCAGTTGCAAACTCCATTCCATACATATATATGGGGAGGTAGAAGCTCCAAATCGGTTTTATAGTGAAAACTGCAGGAACTTCAAACCGGCACTAGGAAACACACTGCGAAAGCAGAGAAAAAGTTTCTTCTGCAACCCGTTCTCTTGGTTCTAGATGAACGAACGTTTCTCCAATTGCTCAGTTCTGAGAGAAAAGTGTGTGTGAAAGCCGTCCTTCAAATAGCTTGTTGGGAACACAAAGTTCCTTTTCAGTTGCAAACTCCATTCCATACATATATAAGGGGAGGTACTAGCTCCAACTCGGTTTTACAGTGAAAACTGCAGGAACTTCAAACAGGCACTAGGAAACAGAATGAGAATGCAGAGAAAAAGTGTCTCCTTCAACCCGTTCCCTTGGTGCTAGATGAACGAACGTCTCTCCAATTGCTCAGTTCCGAGAGATAAGTGTGTGTGAAAGCCGTCCTTCACCTAGCTTGTTGGGAACACAAAGTTTCTTTTCAGTTGCAAACTCCATTCCATACATATATATGGGGAGGTACTAGCTCCAACTCGGTTTTACAGTGAAAACTGCATGAACTTCAAACCGGCACTAGGAAACAGACTGAAAAAGCAGAGAAAAAGTGTCTCCTGTAAACCGTTCCCTTGGTTCTAGATGAACGAACGTCTCTCCACTTGCTCAGTTCTGAGAGATAGGTGTGTGTGAAAGCCGTCCTTCACATAGCTTGTTGGGAACACAAAGTTTCTTTTCAGTTGCAAACTCCATTCCATACTTATATATGGGGAGGTAGAAGCTCCAACTCGGTTTTACAGTGAAAAAATGCAGGAACATCAAACCGGCACTAGGAAACAGACTGAGAAAGCAGAGAAAAAGTGTCTCCTGCAACCCGTTCCCTTCGTGCTAGATGAACGAACGTCTCTCCACTTGCTCAGTTCTGAGAGATAAATGTGTGTGAAAGCCGTCCTTCACCTAGCTTGTTGGGAACACAAAGTTTCTTTTCAGTTGCAAACTACATTCCATACATATATATGGGGAGGTACTAGCACCAAATCTGTTTTACAGTGAAAACTGCAGGAACTTCAAACCGGCACTAGGAAACAGACTGAGAAAGCAGAGAAAAAGTGTCTCCTGCAAACCTTTCCCTTGGTGCTAGATGAACGAACGTCTCTCCACTTGCTCAGTTCTCAGAGATAAGTGTGTGTGAAAGCCGTCCTTCACCTAGCTTGTTGGGAACACAAAGTTTCTTTTCAGTTGCAAACTCCATTCCATACTTATATATGGGGAGGTTGAAGCTCCAACTCGGTTTTACAGTGAAAACTGCAGGAACTTCAAACCGGCACTAGGAAACAGACTGAGAAAGCAGAGAAAAAGTGTCTCCTGCAAACCGTTCCCTTGGTGCTAGATGAACGAACGTCTCTCCACTTGCTCAGTTCTGAGAGATAAGTGTGTGTGAAAGCCGTCCTTCACCTAGATTGTTGGGAACACAAAGTTTCTTTTCAGTTGCAAACTCCGATCCATACATATATATGGGGAGGTACTAGCTCCAACACGGTTTTACAGTGAAAACTGCAGGAACTTCAAACCGGCACTAGGAAACAGACTGAGAAGCAGAGAAAAAGTGTCTCCTGCAACCGGTTCCCTTGGTGCTAGAGGAACGAACGTCTCTCCACTTGCTAAGTTGTGAGAGATAATTGTGTGTGAAAGCCGTCCTTCAACTAGCTTGTTGGGAACACAAAGTTTCTTTTCAGTTGCAAACTCCATTCCATACATATATATGGGGAGGTAGAAGCTCCAAATCGGTTTTATAGTGAAAACTGCAGGAACTTCAAACCGGCACTAGGAAACACACTGCGAAAGCAGAGAAAAAGTTTCTTCTGCAACCCGTTCTCTTGGTTCTAGATGAACGAACGTTTCTCCAATTGCTCAGTTCTGAGAGAAAAGTGTGTGTGAAAGCCGTCCTTCAAATAGCTTGTTGGGAACACAAAGTTCCTTTTCAGTTGCAAACTCCATTCCATACATATATAAGGGGAGGTACTAGCTCCAACTCGGTTTTACAGTGAAAACTGCAGGAACTTCAAACAGGCACTAGGAAACAGAATGAGAATGCAGAGAAAAAGTGTCTCCTTCAACCCGTTCCCTTGGTGCTAGATGAACGAACGTCTCTCCAATTGCTCAGTTCCGAGAGATAAGTGTGTGTGAAAGCCGTCCTTCACCTAGCTTGTTGGGAACACAAAGTTTCTTTTCAGTTGCAAACTCCATTCCATACATATATATGGGGAGGTACTAGCTCCAACTCGGTTTTACAGTGAAAACTGCATGAACTTCAAACCGGCACTAGGAAACAGACTGAAAAAGCAGAGAAAAAGTGTCTCCTGTAAACCGTTCCCTTGGTTCTAGATGAACGAACGTCTCTCCACTTGCTCAGTTCTGAGAGATAGGTGTGTGTGAAAGCCGTCCTTCACATAACTTGTTGGGAACACAAAGTTTCTTTTCAGTTGCAAACTCCATTCCATACTTATATATGGGGAGGTAGAAGCTCCAACTCGGTTTTACAGTGAAAAAAGGCAGGAACATCAAACCGGCACTAGGAAACAGACTGAGAAAGCAGAGAAAAAGTGTCTCCTGCAACCCGTTCCCTTCGTGCTAGATGAACGAACGTCTCTCCACTTGCTCAGTTCTGAGAGATAAATGTGTGTGAAAGCCGTCCTTCACCTAGCTTGTTGGGAACACAAAGTTTCTTTTCAGTTGCAAACTACATTCCATACATATATATGGGGAGGTACTAGCACCAAATCTGTTTTACAGTGAAAACTGCAGGAACTTCAAACCGGCACTAGGAAACAGACTGAGAAAGCAGAGAAAAAGTGTCTCCTGCAAACCTTTCCCTTGGTGCTAGATGAACGAACGTCTCTCCACTTGCTCAGTTCTCAGAGATAAGTGTGTGTGAAAGCCGTCCTTCACCTAGCTTGTTGGGAACACAAAGTTTCTTTTCAGTTGCAAACTCCATTCCATACTTATATATGGGGAGGTTGAAGCTCCAACTCGGTTTTACAGTGAAAACTGCAGGAACTTCAAACCGGCACTAGGAAACAGACTGAGAAAGCAGAGAAAAAGTGTCTCCTGCAAACCGTTCCCTTGGTGCTAGATGAACGAACGTCTCTCCACTTGCTCAGTTCTGAGAGATAAGTGTGTGTGAAAGCCGTCCTTCACCTAGATTGTTGGGAACACAAAGTTTCTTTTCAGTTGCAAACTCCGATCCATACATATATATGGGGAGGTACTAGCTCCAACACGGTTTTACAGTGAAAACTGCAGGAACTTCAAACCGGCACTAGGAAACAGACTGAGAAGCAGATAAAAAGTGTCTCTTGCAAACGGTTCCCTTGGTGCTAGAGGAACGAACGTCTCTCCAATTGCTCAGTTCTGAGAGAAAAGTGTGTGTGAAAGCCGTCCTTCAAATAGCTTGTTGGGAACACAAAGTTTCTTTTCAGTTGCAAACTCCATTCCATACATATATAAGGGGAGGTACTAGCTCCAACTCGGTTTTACAGTGAAAACTGCAGGAACTTCAAACCTGCACTAGGAAACAGACTGCGAAAGCAGAGAAAAAGTTTCTTCTGCAACCCGTTCTCTTGGTTCTAGATGAACGAACGTCTCTCCAATTGCTCAGTTCTGAGAGAAAAGTGTGTGTGAAAGCCGTCCTTCAAATAGCTTGTTGGGAACACAAAGTTCCTTTTCAGTTGCAAACTCCATTCCATACATATATAAGGGGAGGTACTAGCTCCAACTCGGTTTTACAGTGAAAACTGCAGGAACTTCAAACAGGCACTAGGAAAAAGAATGAGAATGCAGAGAAAAAGTGTCTCCTTCAACCCGTTCCCTTGGTGCTAGATGAACGAACGTCTCTCCAATTGCTCAGTTCCGAGAGATAAGTGTGTGTGAAAGCCGTCCTTCACCTAGCTTGTTGGGAACACAAAGTTTCTTTTCAGTTGCAAACTCCATTCCATACATATATATGGGGAGGTACTAGCTCCAAATCTGTTTTACAGTGAAAACTGCAGGAACTTCAAACCGGCACTAGGAAACAGACTGAGAAAGCAGAGAAAAAGTGTCTCCTGCAAACCGTTCCCTTGGTGCTAGATGAACGAACGTCTCTCCACTTGCTCAGTTCTCAGAGATAAGTGTGTGTGAAAGCCGTCCTTCACCTAGCTTGTTGGGAACACAAAGTTTCTTTTCAGTTGCAAACTCCATTCCATACTTATATATGGGGAGGTTGAAGCTCCAACTCGGTTTTACAGTGAAAACTGCAGGAACTTCAAACCGGCACTAGGAAACAGACTGAGAAAGCAGAGAAAAAGTGTTTCCTGCAAACCGTTCCCTTGGTGCTAGATGAACGAACGTCTCTCCACTTGCTCAGTTCTGAGAGATAAGTGTGTGTGAAAGCCGTCCTTCACCTAGATTGTTGGGAACACAAAGTTTCTTTTCAGTTGCAAACTCCGATCCATACATATATATGGGGAGGTACTAGCTCCAACACGGTTTTACAGTGAAAACTGCAGGAACTTCAAACCGGCACTAGGAAACAGACTGAGAAGCAGAAAAAAAGTGTCTCCTGCAACCGGTTCCCTTGGTGCTAGAGGAACGAACGTCTCTCCAATTGCTCAGTTCTGAGAGAAAAGTGTGTGTGAAAGCCGTCCTTCAAATAGCTTGTTGGGAACACAAAGTTTCTTTTCAGTTGCAAACTCCATTCCATACATATATAAGGGGAGGTACTATCTCCAACTCGGTTTTACAGTGAAAACTGCAGGAATTTCAAACAGGCACTAGGAAACAGAATGAGAAAGCAGAGAAAAAGTGTCTCCTGCATACCGTTCCCTTGGTTCTAGATGAACGAACGTCTCTCCACTTGCTCAGTTCTGAGAGATAGGTGTGTGTGAAAGCCGTCCTTCACCTAGCTTGTTGGGAACACAAAGTTTCTTTTCAGTTGCAAACTCCATTCCATACATATATATGGGGAGGTAGAAGCTCCAACTCGGTTTTACAGTGAAAAAAGGCAGGAACTTCAAACCGGCACTAGGAAACAGACTGAGAAAGCAGAGAAAAAGTGTTTCCTGCAACCCGTTCCCTTCGTGCTAGATGAACGAACGTCTCTCCACTTGCTCAGTTCTGAGAGATAAATGTGTGTGAAAGCCGTCCTTCACCTATGTTGTTGGGAACACAAAGTTTCTTTTCAGTTGCAAACTCCATTCCATACATATATATGGGGAGGTACTAGCTCCAAATCGGTTTTACAGTGAAAACTGCAGGAACTTCAAACCGGCACTAGGAAACAGAATGAGAAAGCAGAGAAAAAGTGTCTCCTGCAACCCGTTCCCTTGGTGCTAGATGAACGAACGTCTCTCCACTTGCTCAGTTCTCAGAGATAAGTGTGTGTGAAAGCCGTCCTTCACCTAGCTTGTTGGGAACACAAAGTTTCTTTTCAGTTGCAAACTCCATTCCATACATATATATGGGGAGGTCCTAGCTCCAACACGGTTTTACAGTGAAAACTGCAGGAACTTCAAACCGGCACTAGGAAACAGACTGAGAAAGCAGAGAAAAAGTGTCTCCTGCAAACCGTTCCCTTGGTGCTAGATGAACGAACGTCTCTCCACTTGCTCAGTTCTGAAGATAGGTGTGTGTGAAAGCCGTCTTTCACCTAGCTTGTTGGGAACACAAAGTTTCTTTTCAGTTGCAAACTCCATTCCATACTTATATATGGGAGGTTGAAGCTCCAACTCGGTTTTACAGTGAAAATTGCAGGAACTTCAAACCGGCACTAGGAAACAGACTGAGAAACAGAGAAAAAGTGTCTCCTGCAAACCGTTCCCTTGGTGCTAGATGAACGAACGTCTCTCCACTTGCTCAGTTCTGAGAGATAAGTGTGTGTGAAAGCCGTCCTTCACCTAGATTGTTGGGAACACAAAGTTTCTTTTCAGTTGCAAACTCCTATCCATACATATAAATGGGGAGGTACTAGCTCCAACACGGTTTTACATTGAAAACTGCAGGAACTTCAAACCGGCACTAGGAAACAGACTGAGAAGCAGAGAAAAAGTGTCTCCTGCAACCCGTTCCCTTGGTGCTAGAGGAACGAACGTCTCTCCACTTGCTAAGTTCTGAGAGATTATTGTGTGTGAAAGCCGTCCTTCACATAGCTTGTTGGGAACACAAAGTTTCTTTTCAGTTGCAAACTCCATTCCATACATATATATGGGGAGGTAGAAGCTCCAACTCGGTTTTACAGTGAAAACTGCAGGATCTTCAAACCGGCACTAGGAAACAGACTGAGAAAGCAGAGAAAATGTGTCTCCTGCAAACCGTTCCCTTGGTGCTAGATGAACGAACGTCTCTCCACTTGCTCATTTCTGAGAGATAAGTGTGGGTGAAAGCCGTCCTTCACCTAGCTTGTTGGGAACACAAAGTTTCTTTTCAGTAGCAAACTCCATTCCATACATATATATGGGGAGGTAGAAGCTCCAAATCTGTTTTACAGTGAAAACTGCAGGAACTTCAAACCGGCACTAGGAAACAGACTGAGAAAGCAGAGAAAAAGTGTCTCCTGCAACCCGTTCCCTTGGTGCTAGATGAACGAACGTCTCTCCACTTGCTCATTTCTGAGAGATAAGTGTGGGTGAAAGCCGTCCTTCACCTAGCTTGTTGGGAACACAAAGTTTCTTTTCAGTAGCAAACTCCATTCCATACATATATATGGGGAGGTAGAAGCTCCAACTCGGTTTTACAGTGAAAACTGCAGGAACTTCAAACAGGCACTAGGAAACAGAATGAGAAAGCAGAGAAAAAGTGTCTCCTGCAACCCGTTCCCTTGGTGCTAGATGAACGAACGTCTGTCCAATTGCTCAGTTCCGAGAGATAAGTGTGTGTGAAAGCCATCCTTCACTTAGCTTGTTGGGAACACAAAGTTTCTTTTCAGTTGCAAACTCCATTCCATACATATATATGGGGAGGTCCTAGCTCCAACTCGGTTTTACAGTGAAAACTGCAGGAACTTCAAACCGGCACTAGGAAACAGACTGAGAAAGCAGAGAAAAAGTGTCTCCTGCAACCCGTTCCCTTCGTGCTAGATGAACGAACGTCTCTCCACTTGCTCAGTTCTGAGACATAAATGTGTGTGAAAGCCGTCCTTCACCTAGCTTGTTGGGAACACAAAGTTTCTTTTCAGTTGCAAACTCCATTCCATACATATATATGGGGAGGTTCTAGCTCCATATCTGTTTTACAGTGAAAACTGCAGGAACTTCAAACCGGCACTAGGAAACAGACTGAGAATGCAGAGAAAAAGTGTCTCATGCAAACCGTTCCCTTGGTGCTAGATGAACGAACATGTCTCCACTTGCTCAGTTCTCAGAGACAAGTGTGTGTGAAAGCCGTACTTCACCTAGCTTGTTGGGAACACAAAGTTTCTTTTCAGTTGCAAACTCCATTCCATACATATATATGGGGAGGTAGAAGCTCCAACTCGGTTTTACAGTGAAAACTGCAGGAACTTCAAACCGGCACTAGGAAACAGACTGAGAAAGCAGAGAAAAAGTGTCTCCTGCAACCCGTTCCCTTGGTGCTAGATGAACGAACGTCTCTCCACTTGCTCAGTTCTGAAGATAGGTGTGTGTGAAAGCCGTCCTTCACCTAGCTTGTTGGGAACACAAAGTTTCTTTTCAGTTGCAAACTCCATTCCATACTTATATATGGGGAGGTTGAATCTCCAACTCGGTTTTACAGGGAAAACTGCAGGAACTTCAAACCGGCACTAGGAAACAGACTGAGAAAGCAGAGAAAAAGTGTCTCCTGCAAACCGTTCCCTTGGTGCTAGATGAACGAACGTCTCTCCACTTGTTCAGTTCTGAGAGATAAGTGTGTGTGAAAGCCGTCCTTCACCTAGTTTGTTGGGAACACAAAGTTTCTTTTCAGTTGCAAACTCCGATCCATACATATATATGGGGAGGTACTAGCTCCAACACGGTTTTACAGTGAAAACTGCAGGAACTTCAAACCGGCACTAGGAAACAGACTGAGAAGCAGAGAAAAAGTGTCTCCTGCAACCGGTTCCCTTGGTGCTCGAGGAACGAACGTCTCTCCAATTGCTCAGTTCTGAGAGATAAATGTGTGTGAAAGCCGTCCTTCACATAGCTTGTTGGGAACACAAAGTTTCTTTTCAGTTGCAAACTCCATTCCATAGATATATATGGGGAGGTACTAGCTCCAAATCGGTTTTACAGTGAAAACTGCAGGAACTTGAAACCGGCACTAGGAAACAGACTGAGAAAGCAGAGAAAAAGTGTCTCCTGCAACCCGTTCCCTTGGTGCTAGATGAACGAACGTCTCTCCAATTGCTCAGTTCCGAGAGATAAATGTGTGTGAAACCGTCCTTCACCTAGCTTGTTGGGAACACAAAGTTTCTTTTCAGTTGCAAACTCCATTCCATACATATATATGGGGAGGTACTAGCTCCAACTCGGTTTTACAGTGAAAACTGCATGAACTTCAAACCGGCACTAGGAAACAGACTGAGAAAGCAGAGAAAAAGTGTCTCCTGCAAACCGTTCCCTTGGTTCTAGATGAACGAACGTCTCTCCACTTGCTCAGTTCTGAGAGATAGGTGTGTGTGAAAGCCGTCCTTCACCTAGCTTGTTGGGAACACAAAGTTTCTTTTCAGTTGCAAACTCCATTCCATACATATATATGGGGAGGTAGAAGCTCCGACTCGTTTTTACAGTGAAAAAAGGCAGGAACTTCAAACCGGCACTAGGAAACAGACTTAGAAAGCAGAGAAAAAGTTTCTCCTGCAACCCGTTCCCTTCGTGCTAGATGAACGAACGTCTCTCCACTTGCTCAGTTCTGAGAGATAAATGTGTGTGAAAGCCGTCCTTCAACTAGCTTGTTAGGAACACAAAGTTTCTTTTCAGTTGCAAACTCCATTCCATACATATATATGGGGAGGTACTAGCTCCAAATCGGTTTTACACTGAAAACTGCAGGAACTTCAAACCGGCCCTAGGAAACAGACTGAGAAAGCAGAGAAAAAGTGTCTCCTGCAAACCGTTCCCTTGGTGCTAGATGAACGAACGTCTCTCCACTTGCTCAGTTCTGAGAGAGAAGTGTGTGTGAAAGCCGTCCTTCACCTAGCTTGTTGGGAACACAAAGTTTCTTTTCAGCTGCAAACTCCATTCCATACATATATATGGGGAGGTAGAAGCTCCAACTCGGTTTTACAGTGAAAACTGCAGGAACTTCAAACCGGCACTAGGAAACAGACTGAGAAAGCAGAGAAAAAGTGTCTCCTGCAACCCGTTCCCTTGGTGCTAGATGAACGAACGTCTCTCCACTTGCTCAGTTCTGAGAGATAAATGTGTGTGAAAGCCGTTCTTCACCTAGGTTGTTGGGAACACAAAGTTTCTTTTCAGTTGCAAACTCCATTCCATAGATATATATGGGGAGGTACTAGCTCCAAATCGGTTTTACAGTGAAAACTGCAGGAACTTCAAACCGGCACTAGGAAACAGACTGAGAAAGCAGAGAAAAAGTGTCTCCTGCAACCCGTTCCCTTGGTGCTAGATGAACGAACGTCTCTCCAATTGCTCAGTTCCGAGAGATAAATGTGTGTGAAAGCCGTTCTTCACCTAGCTTGTTGGGAACACAAAGTTTCTTTTCTGTTGCAAACTCCATTCCATACATATATATGGGGAGGTACTAGCTCCAACTCGGTTTTACAGTGAAAACTGCATGAACTTCAAACCGGCACTAGGAAACAGACTGAGAAAGCAGAGAAAAATTGTCTCCTGCAAACCGTTCCCTTGGTTCTAGATGAACGAACGTCTCTCCACTTGCTCAGTTCTGAGAGATAGGTGTGCGTGAAAGCCGTCCTTCACCTAGCTTGTTGGGAACACAAAGTTTCTTTTCAGTTGCAAACTCCATTCCATACATATATATGGGGAGGTAGAAGCTCCAACTCGGTTTTCCAGTGAAAAAAGGCAGGAACTGCAAACCGGCACTAGGAAACAGACTTAGAAAGCAGAGAAAAAGTGTCTCCTGCAACCCGTTCCCTTCGTGCTAGATGAACGAACGTCTCTCCACTTGCTCAGTTCTGAGAGATAAATGTGTGTGAAAGCCGTCCTTCAACTAGCTTGTTGGGAACACAAAGTTTCTTTTCAGTTGCAAACTCCATTCCATACATATATATGGGGAGGTACTAGCTCCAAATCTGTTTTACCGTGAAAACTGCAGGAACTTCAAACCGGCACTAGGAAACAGACTGAGAAAGCAGAGAAAAAGTGTCTCATGCAACCCGTTCCCTTGGTGCTAGATGAACGAACGTCTCTCCACTTGCTCATTTCTCAGAGATAAGTGTGTGTGAAAGCCGTCCTTCACCTAGCTTGTTGTGAACACAAAGTTTCTTTTCAGTTGCAAACTCCATTCCATACATATATATGGGGAGGTACTAGCTCCAAATCGGTTTTACAGTGAAAACTGCAGGAACTTCAAACCGGCACTAGGAAACAGACTGAGAAAGCAGAGAAAAAGTGTCTCCTGCATACCGTTCCCTTGGTGCTAGATGAACGAACGTCTCTCCACTTGCTCAGTTCTCAGAGATAAGTGTGTGTGAAAGCCGTCCTTCACCTAGCTTGTTGTGAACACAAAGTTTCTTTTCAGTTGCAAACTCCATTCCATACATATATATGGGGAGGTACTAGCTCCAAATCGGTTTTACAGTGAAAACTGCAGGAACTTCAAACCGGCACTAGGAAACAGACTGAGAAAGCAGAGAAAAAGTGTCTCCTGCATACCGTTCCCTTGGTGCTAGATGAACGAACGTCTCTCCACTTGCTCAGTTCTAAAGATAGGTGTGTGTGAAAGCTGTCCTTCACCTAGCTTGTTGGGAACACAAAGTTTCTTTTCAGTTGCAAACTCCATTCCATACTTATATATGGGGAGGTTGAAGCTCCAACTCGGTTTTACAGGGAAAACTGCAGGAACTTCACACCGGCACTAGGAAACAGACTGAGAAATCAGAGAAAAAATGTCTCCTGCAAACCGTTCCCTTGGTGCTAGATGAACGAACGTCTCTCCACTTGCTCAGTTCTGAGAGTTAAGTGTGTGTGAAAGCCGTCCTTCACCTAGTTTGTTGGGAACACAAAGTTTCTTTTCAGTTGCAAACTCCGATCCATACATATATATGGGGAGGTACTAGCTCCAACACGGTTTTACAGTGAAAACTGCAGGAACTTCACACCGGCACTAGGAAACAGACTGAGAAGCAGAGAAAAAGTGTCTCCTGCATACCGTTCCCTTGGTTCTAGATGAACGAACTTCTCTCCACTTGCTCAGTTCTGAGGGATAGGTGGGTGTGAAAGCCGTCCTTCACCTAGCTTGTTGGGAACACAAAGTTTCTTTTCAGTTGCAAACTCCATTCCATACATATATATGGGGAGGTAGAAGCTCCAACTCGGTTTTACAGTGAAAAAAGGCAGGAACTTCAAACAGGCACTAGGAAACAGACTGAGAAAGCAGAGAAAAAGTGTCTCCTGCAACCCGTTCCCTTGGTGCTAGATGAACGAACGTCTCTCCACTTGCTCAGTTCTGAGAGATAAATGTGTGTGAAAGCCGTCCTTCACCTAGCTTGTTGGGAACACAAAGTTTCTTTTCAGTTGCAAACTCCATTCCATAAATATATATGGGGAGGTACTAGCTCCAACACTGTTTGACAGTGAAAACTGCAGGAACTTCAAACCGGCACTAGGAAACAGACTGAGAAAGCAGAGAAATGGTGTCTCCTGCAACCCGTTCCCTTGGTGCTAGATGAACGAACGTCTCTCCAATTGCTCAGTTCCGAGAGATAAGTGTGTGTGAAAGCCGTCCTTCACCTAGCTTGTTGGGAACACAAAGTTTCTTTTCAGTTGCAAACTCCATTCCATACATATATATGGGGAGGTACTAGCTCCAAATCGGTTTTACCGTGAAAACTGCAGGAACTTCAAACCGGCACTAGGAAACAGACTGAGAAAGCAGAGAAAAAGTGTCTCCTGCAACCCGTTCCCTTGGTGCTAGATGAACGAACCTCTCTCCACTTGCTCAGTTCTGAAGATAGGTGTGTGTGAAAGCCGTCCTTCACCTAGCTTGTTGGGAACACAAAATTTCTTTTCAGTTGCAAACTCCATTCCATACTTATATATGGGGAGGTTGAAGTTCCAACTCGGTTTTACAGTGAAAACTGCAGGAACATCAAACCGGCACTAGGAAACAGACTGAGAAAGCAGAGAAAAAGTGTCTCCTGCAAACCGTTCCCTTGGTGCTAGATGAACGAACGTCTCTCCACTTGCTCAGTTCTGAGAGATAAGTGTGTGTGAAAGCCGTCCTTCACCTAGATTGTTGGGAACACAAAGTTTCTTTTCAGTTGCAAACTCCGATCCATACATATATATGGGGAGGTACTAGCTCCAACTCGGTTTTACAGTGAAAACTGCAGGAACTTCAAACCGGCACTAGGAAAAAGACTGAGAAGCAGAGAAAATGTGTCTCCTGCAACCGGTTCCCTTGGTGCTAGAGGAACGAACGTCTCTCCACTTGCTAAGTTCTGTGAGATAATTGTGTGTGAAAGCCGTACTTCACCTAGCTTGTTGGGAACACAAAGTTTCTTTTCAGTTGCAAACTCCATTCCATACATATATATGGGGAGGTAGATGCTCCAACCCGGTTTTACAGTGAAAACTGCAGGAACTTCAAACCGGCACTAGGAAACAGACTGAGAAAGAAGAGAAAAAGTGTCTCCTGCAACCCGTTCCCTTGGTGCTAGATGAAAGAACGTCTCTCCACTTGCTCAGTTCTGAGAGATAAGTGTGTGTGAAAGCCGTCCTTCACCTAGCTTGTTGGGAACACAAAGTTTCTTTTCAGTTGCAAACTCCATTCCATACATATATATGGGGAGGTAGAAGCTCCAACTCGGTTTTACAGTGAAAACTGCAGGAACTTCAAACCGGCAGTAGGAAACAGACTGAGAAAGCAGAGAAAAAGTGTCTCCTGCAACCCGTTCCCTTGGTGCTAGATGAACGAACGTCTCTCCACTTGCTCAGTTCTGAGAGATAAGTGTGTGTGAAAGCCGTCCTTCACCTAGATTGTTGGGAACACAAAGTTTCTTTTCAGTTGCAAACACCGATCCATACATATATATGGGGAGGTACTAGCTCCAACTCGGTTTTACAGTGAAAACTGCAGGAACTTCAAACCGGTACTAGGAAACAGACTGAGAAGCAGAGAAAAAGTGTCTCCTGCAACCGGTTCCCTTGGTGCTAGAGGAACGAACGTCTCTCCACTTGCTAAGTTCTGAGAGATAATTTTGTGTGTGAAAGCCATCCTTCACTTAGCTTGTTGGGAACACAAAATTTCTTTTCAGTTGCAAACTCCATTCCATACATATATATGGGGAGGTAGAAGCTCCAACCCGGTTTTACAGTGAAAAATGCAGGAACTTCAAACCGGCACTAGGAAACAGACTGAGATAGAAGAGAAAAAGTGTCTCCTGCCACCCGTTCCCTTGGTGCTAGATGAACGAACGTCTCTCCACTTGCTCAGTTCTGAGAGATAAGTGTGTGTTAAAGCCGTCCTTCACCTAGCTTGTTGGGAACACAAAGTTTCTTTTCAGTTGCAAACTCCATTCCATACATATATATGGGGAGGTACTAGCTCCAACTCGGTTTTACAGTGATAACTGCAGGAACTTCAAACCGGCACTAGGAAACACACTGAGAAAGCAGAGAAAATGTGTCTCCTGCAACCCGTTCCCTTGGTGCTAGATGAACGAACGTCTCTCCACTTGCTAATTTCTGAGAGATAAGTGTGTGTGAAAGCCGTCCTTCACCTAGCTTGTTGGGAACACAAAGTTTCTTTTCAGTAGCAAACTCCATTCCATACATATATATGGGGAGGTAGAAGCTCCAAATCGGTTTTACACTGAAAACTGCAGGAACTTCAAACCGGCACTAGGAAACAGACTGAGAAAGCAGAGAAAAAGTGTCTCCTGCAACCCGTTCCCTTGGTGCTAGATGAACGAACGTCTCTCCACTTGCTCAGTTCTGAGAGATAAGTGTGTGTGAAAGCCGTCCTTCACCTAGCTTGTTGGGAACACAAAGTTTCTTTTCAGTTGCAAACTCCATTCCATACATATATATGGGGAGGTACAATATCAAACTCGGTTTTACAGTGAAAACTGCAGGAACTTCAAACCGGCACTAGGAAACAGACTGGGAAAGCAGAGAAAAAGTGTCTTCTGCAACCCGTTCTCTTGGTTCTAGATGAACGAACGTCTCTCCAATTGCTCAGTTCCGAGATATAATTGTGTGTGAAAGCCGTCCTTCACCTAGCTTGTTGGGAACACAAAGTTTCTTTTCAGTTGCAAACTACATTCCATACATATATGTGGGGAGGTACTAGCTCTAACTCAATTTTACAGTGAAAACTGCAGGAACTTCAAACCGGCAATAGGAAACAGACTGAGAATGCAGAGAAAAAGTGTCTCCAGCAACCCGTTCCCTTGGTGCTAGATAAACGAACGTCTCTCCACTTGCTCAGTTCTGAGAGATAATTGTGTGTGAAAGCCGTTCTTCACCTAGATTGTTGGGAACACAAAGTTTCTTTTCAGTTGCAAACTCCGATCCATACATATATATGGGGAGGTACTAGCTCCAACTCGGTTTTACCGTGAAAACTGCAGGAACTTCAAACCGGCACTAGGAAACAGACTGAGAAAGCAGAGAAAAAGTTTCTCCTGCAACCCGGTCAATTGGTGCTAGATGAACGAACGTCTCTCCACTTGCTCAGTTCTGAGAGATAAGTGTGTGTGAAAGCCGTCCTTCACCTAGCTTGTTGGGAACACAAAGTTTCTTTTCAGTTGCAAACTCCATTCCATACATATATATGGGGAGGTACTAGCTCCAAAATTGTTTTACAGTGAAAACTGCAGGAACTTCAAACAGGCACTAGGAAACAGACTGAGAAAACAGAGAAAAAGTGTCTCCTGCAACCCGGTCCCTTGGTGCTAGATGAACGAACGTCTCTCCACTTGCTCAGTTCTGAGAGATAAGTGTGTGTGAAAGCCGTCCTTCACCTAGCTTGTTGGGAACACAAAGTTTCTTTTCAGTTGCAAACTCCATTCCATAGATATATATGGGGAGGTCTAGCTCCAACTCGGTTTTACAGTGAAAACTGAAGGAAATTCAAACCGGCACTAGGAAACAGACTGAGAAAGCAGAGAAAAAGTGTCTCCTGCAACCCGTTCCCTTGGTGCTAGATGAACGAACGTCTCTCCACTTGCTCAATTCTGAGAGAAAAGTGTGTGTGAAAGCCGTCCTTCACCTAGCTTGTTGGGAACACAAAGTTTCTTTTCAGTTGCAAACTACATTCAATACATATATATGGGGATTTACTAGCTCCAACTCGGTTTTACAGTGAAAACTGCAGGAACTTCAAACCGGCACTAGGAAACAGACTGAGAAAGCAGAGAAATAGTGTCTCCTGCAAACCGTTCCCTTGGTGCTAGATGAACGAACTTCTCTCCACTTGCTCAGTTCTGAGAGATAAGTGTGTGTGAAAGCCGTCCTTCACCTAGATTGTTGGGAACACAAAGTTTCTTTTCAGTTTCAAACTCCATTCCATACATATATATGGGGAGGTACTATATCAAACTCGGTTTTACAGTGAAAACTGCAGGAACTTCAAACCGGCACTAGGAAACAGACTGGGAAAGCAGAGAAAAAGTGTCTTCTGCAACCCGTTCTCTTGGTTCTAGATGAACGAACGTCTCTCCAATTGCTCAGTTCCGGGAGATAAGTGTGTGTGAAAGCCGTCCTTCACCTAGCTTGTTGGGAACACAAAGTTTCTTTTCAGTTGCAAACTCCATTCCATACATATATGTGGGGAGGTACTAGCTCCAACTCAGTTTTACAGTGAAAACTGCAGGAACTTCAAACCGGCAATAGGAAACAGACTGAGAAAGCTGAGAAAAAATGTCTCCAGCAACCCGTTCCCTTGGTGCTAGATAAACGAACGTCTCTCCACTTGCTCAGTTCTGAGAGATAATTGTGTGTGAAAGCCGTTCTTCACCTAGATTGTTGGGAACACAAAGTTTCTTTTCAGTTGCAAACTCCGATCCATACATATATATGGGGAGGTACTAGCTCCAACTCGGTTTTACCGTGAAAACTGCAGGAACTTCAAACCGGCACTAGGAAACAGACTGAGAAAGCAGAGAAAAAGTGTCTCCTGCAACAGGTTCCTTGGGGCTATATGAATGAACGTCTCTCCACTTGCTAAATTCTGAGAGATAATTGTGTGTGAAAGCCGTCCTTCACCTAGCTTTTTGGGAACACAAAGTTTCTTTTAAGTTGCAAACTCCATTCCATACATATATATGGGGAGGTACTAGCTCCAACTCGGTTTTACCGTGAAAACTGCAGGAACTTCAAACCGGCACTAGGAAACAGACTGAGAAAGCAGAGAAAAACTGTCTCCTACAACCCGTTCCCTTGGTGCTAGATGAACGAACGTCTCGCCACTTGCTCAGTTCCGAGAAATTAGTGTGTGTGAAAGCCGTCCTTCACCTAGCTTGTTGGGAACACAAAGTTTCTTTTCAGTTGCAAACTCCATTCCATACATATATATGGGGAGGTACTAGCTCCAACTCGGTTTTACAGTGAAAACTGCAGGAACATCAAACCGGCACTAGGAAACAGACTGAGAAAGCAGAGAAAAAGTGTCTCCTGCAACCCGTTCCATTGGTGCTAGATGAACGAACGTCTCTCCACTTGCTCAGTTCTGACAGATAATTGTGTGTGAAAGCCGAACTTCACCTAGCTTGTTGGGAACACAAAGTTTCTTTTCAGTTGCAAACTCCATTCCATACATATATATGGGGAGGTAGAAGCTCCAACTCGGTTTTACAGTGAAAACTGCAGGAACTTCAAACCGGCACTAGGAAACAGACTGAGAAAGCAGAGAAAAAGTGTCTCCTGCAACCCGTTCCCTTGGTGCTAGATGAACGAACGTCTCTCCACTTGCTCATTTCTGAGAGATAGGTGTGTGTGAAAGCCGTCCTTCACCTAGCTTGTTGGGAACACAAAGTTTCTTTTCAGTTGCAAACTCCATTCCATACATATATATTGGGAGGTACTTGCTCCAACTCGGTTTTACAGTGAAAACTGCAGGAACTTCAAACCGGCACTAGGAAACAGACTGAGAAAGCAGAGAAAAAGTGTCTCCTGCAACCCGTTCCCTTGGTGCTAGATGAACGAACGTCTCTCCACTTGCTAAGTTCTGAGAGAAAAGTGTGTGTGAAAGCCGTACTTCAACTAGCTTGTTGGGAACACAAAGTTTCTTTTCAGTTGCAAACTCCATTCCATACATATATATGGGGAATTACTAGCTCCAACTCGGTTTGACAGTGAAAACTGCAGGAACTTCAAACCGGCACTAGGAAACAGACTGAGAAAGCAGAGAAAAAGGGTCTCCTGCAACCCGTTCCCTTGGTGCTAGATGAACGAACGTCTCGCCACTTGCTAAGTTCCGAGAAATTAGTGTGTGTGAAAGCCGTCCTTCACCTAGCTTGTTGGGAACACAAAGTTTCTTTTCAGTTGCAAACACCGATCCATACATATATATGGGGAGGTACTAGCTCCAACTCGGTTTTACAGTGAAAACTGCAGGAACTTCAAACAGGCACTAGGAAACAGACTGAGAAGCAGAGAAATAGTCTCTCCTGCAACCGGATCCCTTGGTGCTAGAGGAACGAACGTCTCTCCACTTGCTTAGTTCTGAGAGATAATTTTGAGTGTGAAAGCCGTCCTTCACCTAGCTTGTTGGGAACACAAAGTTTCTTTTCAGTTGCAAACTCCATTCCATACATATATATGGGGAGGTAGAAGCTCCAACCCGGTTTTACAGTGAAAACTGCAGGAACTTCAAACCGGCACTAGGAAACAGACTAAGAAAGAAGAGAAAAAGTGTCTCCTGCAACCCGTTCCCTTGGTGCTAGATTAACGAACGTCTCTCCACTTGCTCAGTTCTGAGAGATAAGTGTGTGTGAAAGCCGTCCTTCACCTAGCTTGTTGGGAACACAAAGTTTCTTTTCAGTTGCAAACTCCATTCCATACATATATATGGGGATGTAGAAGCTCCAACTCGGTTTTACAGTGAAAACTGCAGGAACTTCAAACCGGCACTAGGAAACAGACTGAGAAAGCAGAGAAAAAGTGTCTCCTGCAACCCGTTCCCTTGGTGCTAGATGAACGAACGTCTCTCCACTTGCTCAGTTCTGAGAGATAAGTGTGTGTGAAAGCCGTCCTTCACCTAACTTGTTGGGAACACAAAGTTTCTTTTCAGTTGCAAACTCCGATCCATACATATATATTTGGAGGTACTAGCTGCAACTCGGTTTTACAGTGAAAACTGCAGGAACTTCAAACCGGCACTAGGAAACAGACTGAGAAGCAGAGAAAAAGTGTCTCCTGCAACCGGTTCCCTTGGTGCTAGAGGAACGAACGTCTCACCACTTGCTAAGTTCTGAGAGATAATTGTGTGTGAAAGCCGTCCTTCACCTAGCTTGTTGGGAACACAAAGTTTCTTTTCAGTTGCAAACTCCATTCCATACATATATATGGGGAGTTAGACTCCAACTCGGTTTTACAGTGAAAACTGCAGGAACTTCAAACCGGCACTAGGAAACAGACTAAGAAGAGAAAAATTGTCCCTGCAACCCGTTCCCTTGGTGCTAGATGAACGAACGTCTCTCCACTTGCTCAGTTCTTAGAGATAAGTGTGTGTGAAAGCCGTCCTTCACCTAGCTTGTTGGGAACACAAAGTTTCTTTTCAGTTGCAAACTCCATTCCATACATATATATGGGGAGGTAGAAGCTCCAACTCGGTTTTACAGTGAAAACTGCAGGAACTTCAAACCGGCAGTAGGAAACAGACTGAGAAAGGAGAGAAAAAGTGTCTCCTGCAACCCGTTCCCTTGGTGCTAGATGAACGAACTTCTCTCCACTTGCTCAGTTCTTAGAGATAAGTGTGTGTGAAAGCCGTCCTTCACCTAGCTTGTTGGGAACACAAAGTTTCTTTTCAGTTGCAAACTCCATTCCATACATATATATGGGGAGGTACTAGCTCCAACTCGGTTTTACAGTGAAAACTGCAGGAACTTCAAACCGGCACTAGGAAACAGACTGAGAAAGCAGAGAAAAAGTGTCTCCTGCAACCCGTTCCCTTGGTGCTAGATGAACGAACGTCTCTCCACTTGCTAAGTTCTGAGAGAAAAGTGTGTGTGAAAGCCGTACTTCAACTAGCTTGTTGGGAACACAAAGTTTCTTTTCAGTTGCAAACTCCATTCCATACATATATATGGGGAATTACTAGCTCCAACTCGGTTTGACAGTGAAAACTGCAGGAACTTCAAACCGGCACTAGGAAACAGACTGAGAAAGCAGAGAAAAAGAGTCTCCTGCAACCCGTTCCCTTGGTGCTAGATGAACGAACGTCTCGCCACTTGCTAAGTTCCGAGAAATTAGTGTGTGTGAAAGCCGTCCTTCACCTAGCTTGTTGGGAACACAAAGTTTCTTTTCAGTTGCAAACACCGATCCATACATATATATGGGGAGGTACTAGCTCCAACTCGGTTTTACAGTGAAAACTGCAGGAACTTCAAACCGGCACTAGGAAACAGACTGAGAAGCAGAGAAATAGTCTCTCCTGCAACCGGATCCCTTGGTGCTAGAGGAACGAACGTCTCTCCACTTGCTTAGTTCTGAGAGATAATTTTGAGTGTGAAAGCCGTCCTTCACCTAGCTTGTTGGGAACACAAAGTTTCTTTTCAGTTGCAAACTCCATTCCATACATATATATGGGGAGGTAGAAGCTCCAACCCGGTTTTACAGTGAAAACTGCAGGAACTTCAAACCGGCACTATGAAACAGACTGAGAAAGAAGAGAAAATGTGTCTCCTGCAACCCGTTCCCTTGGTGCTAGATTAACGAACGTCTCTCCACTTGCTCAGTTCTGAGAGATAAGTGTGTGTGAAAGCCGTCCTTCACCTAGCTTGTTGGGAACACAAAGTTTCTTTTCAGTTGCAAACTCCATTCCATACATATATATGGGGATGTAGAAGCTCCAACTCGGTTTTACAGTGAAAACTGCAGGAACTTCAAACCGGCACTAGGAAACAGACTGAGAAAGCAGAGAAAAAGTGTCTCCTGCAACCCGTTCCCTTGGTGCTAGATGAACGAACGTCTCTCCACTTGCTCAGTTCTGAGAGATAAGTGTGTGTGAAAGCCGTCCTTCACCTAACTTGTTGGGAACACAAAGTTTCTTTTCAGTTGCAAACTCCGATCCATACATATATATTTGGAGGTACTAGCTGCAACTAGGTTTTACAGTGAAAACTGCAGGAACTTCAAACCGGCACTAGGAAACAGACTGAGAAGCAGAGAAAATGTGTCTCCTGCAACCGGTTCCCTTGGTGCTAGAGGAACGAACGTCTCACCACTTGCTAAGATCTGAGAGATAATTGTGTGTGAAAGCCGTCCTTCACCTAGCTTGTTGGGAACACAAAGTTTCTTTTCAGTTGCAAACTCCATTCCATACATATATATGGGGAGTTAGACTCCAACTCGGTTTTACAGTGAAAACTGCAGGAACTTCAAACCGGCACTAGGAAACAGACTAAGAAGAGAAAAATTGTCCCTGCAACCCGTTCCCTTGGTGCTAGATGAACGAACGTCTCTCCACTTGCTCAGTTCTTAGAGATAAGTGTGTGTGAAAGCCGTCCTTCACCTAGCTTGTTGGGAACACAAAGTTTCTTTTCAGTTGCAAACTCCATTCCATACATATATATGGGGAGGTAGAAGCTCCAACTCGGTTTTACAGTGAAAACTGCAGGAACTTCAAACCGGCAGTAGGAAACAGACTGAGAAAGGAGAGAAAAAGTGTCTCCTGCAACCCGTTCCCTTGGTGCTAGATGAACGAACTTCTCTCCACTTGCTCAGTTCTTAGAGATAAGTGTGTGTGAAAGCCGTCCTTCACCTAGCTTGTTGGGAACACAAAGTTTCTTTTCAGTTGCAAACTCCATTCCATACATATATATGGGGAGGTAGAAGCTCCAAATCGGTTTTACAGTGAAAACTGCAGGAACTTCAAACCGGCACTAGGAAACAGACTGAGAAAGCAGAGAAAAAGTGTCTCCTGCAACCCGTTCCCATGGTGCTAGATGAACGAACGTCTCTCCAGTTGCTCAGTTTAGAGAGATAAGTGTGTGTGAAAGCCGTCCTTCACCTAGATTGTTGGGAACACAAAGTTTCTTTTCAGTTGCAAACTCCGATCCATACATATATATGGGGAGGTACTAGCTCCAACTCGGTTTTACAGTGAAAACTGCAGGAATTTCAAACCGGCACTAGGAAACAGACTGAGAAGCAGAGAAAAAGTGTCTCCTGCAACCGGTTCCCTTGGTTCTAGAGGAACGAACGTCTCTCCACTTGCTAAGTTCTGAGAGATAATTTTGTGTGTGAAAGCCGTCCTTCACCTAGCTTGTTGGGAACACAAAGTTTCTTTTCAGTTGCAAACTCCATTCCATACATATATATGGGGAGGTAGAAGCTCCAACTCGGTTTTACTGTGAAAACTGCAGGAACTTCAAACCGACACTAGGAAACAGACTGAGAAAGAAGAGAAAAAGTGTCTCCTGCAACCCGTTCCCTTGGTGCTAGTTGAACGAACGTCTCTCCACTTGCTCAGTTCTGAGAGATAAGTGTGTGTGAAAGCCGTCCTTCACCTAACTTGTTGGGAACACAAAGTTTCTTTTCAGTTTCAAACTCCATTCCATACATATATATGGGGAGGTACTATATCAAACTCGGTTTTACAGTGAAAACTGCAGGAACTTCAAACCGGCACTAGGAACAGACTGGGAAAGCAGAGAAAAAGTGTCTTCTGCAACCCGTTCTCTTGGTTCTAGATGAACGAACGTCTCTCCAATTGCTCAGTTCTGAGAGAAAAGTGTGTGTGAAAGCCGTCCTTCAAATAGCTTGTTGGGAACACAAAGTTTCTTTTCAGTTGCAAACTCCATTCCATACATATATAAGGGGAGGTACTAGCTCCAACGCGGTTTACAGTGAAAACTGCAGGAACTTCAAACAGGCACTAGGAAACAGAATGAGAAAGCAGAGAATAAGTGTCTCCTGCATACCGTTCCCTTGGTTCTAGATGAACGAACGTCTCTCCACTTGCTCAGTTCTGAGAGATAGGTGTGTGTGAAAGCCGTCCTTCACCTAGCTTGTTGGGAACACAAAGTTTCTTTTCAGTTTCAAACTCCATTCCATACATATATATGGGGATGTAGAAGCTCCAACTCGGTTTTACAGTGAAATTGCAGGAACTTCAAACCGGCACTAGGAAACAGACTGAGAAAACAGAGAAAAAGTGTCTCCTGCAACCCGTTCCCTTGGTGCTAGATGAACGAACGTCTCTCCACTTGCTCAGTTCTGAAGATAGGTGTGTGTGAAAGCCGTCCTTCACCTAGCTTGTTGGGAACACAAAGTTTCTTTTCAGTTGCAAACTCCATTCCATACTTATATATGGGGAGGTAGAAGCTCCAACTCGGTTTTACAGTGAAAACTGCAGGAACATCAAACCGGCACTCGGAAACAGACTGAGAAAGCAGAGAAAAAATGTCTCCTGCAAACCGTTCCCTTGGTGCTAGATGAACGAACGTCTCTCCACTTGCTCAGTTCTGAGAGATAAGTGTGTGTGAAAGCCGTCCTTCACCTAGATTGTTGGGAACACAAAGATTCTTTTCAGTTGCAAACTCCGATCCATACATATATATTTGGAGGTACTAGCTGCAACTCGGTTTTACAGTGAAAACTGCAGGAACTTCAAACCGGCACTAGGAAACAGACTGAGAAGCAGAGAAAAAGTGTCTCCTGCAACCGGTTCCCTTGGTGCTAGAGGAACGAACGTCTCACCACTTGCAAGTTCTGAGAGATAATTGTGTGTGAAAGCCGTCCTTCACCTAGCTTGTTGGGAACACAAAGTTTCTTTTCAGTTGCAAACTCCATTCCATACATATATATGGGGAGGTAGAAGCTCCAACTCGGTTTTACAGTGAAAACTGCAGGAACTTCAAACCGGCACTAGGAAACAGACTAAGAAGAGAAAAACTGTCCCTGCAACCCGTTCCCTTGGTGCTAGATGAACGAACGTCTCTCCACTTGCTCAGTTCTTAGAGATAAGTGTGTGTGAAAGCCGTCCTTCACCTAGCTTGTTGGGAACACAAAGTTTCTTTTCAGTTGCAAACTCCATTCCATACATATATATGGGGAGGTAGAAGCTCCAACTCGGTTTTACAGTGAAAACTGCAGGAACTTCAAACCGGCCGTAGGAAACAGACTGAGAAAGGAGAGAAAAAGTGTCTCCTGCAACCCTTTCCCTTGGTGCTAGATGAACGAACGTCTCTCCACTTGCTCAGTTCTGAGAGATAAGTGTGTGTGAAAGCCGTCCTTCACCTAGCTTGTTGGGAACACAAAGTTTCTTTTCAGTTGCAAACTCCATTCCATACTTATATATGGGGAGGTAGAAGCTCCAAATCGGTTTTACAGTGAAGACTGCAGGAACTTCAAACCGGCACTAGGAAACAGACTGAGAAAGCAGAGAAAAAGTGTCTCCTGCAACCCGTTCCCTTGGTGCTAGATGAACGAACGTCTCTCCACTTGCTCAATTCTGAAGATAGGTGTGTGTGAAAGCCGTCCTTCACCTAGCTTGTTGGGAACAAAAAGTTTCTTTTCAGTTGCAAACTCCATTCCATACTTATATATGGGAGGTTGAAGCTCCAACTCGGTTTTACAGTGAAAACTGCAGGAACTTCAAACCGGCACTAGGAAACAGACTGAGAAAGCAGAGAAAAAGTGTCTCCTGCAAACCGTTCCCTTGGTGCTAGATGAACGAAAGTCTCTCCACTTGCTCAGTTCTGAGAGATAAGTGTGTGTGAAATCCGTCCTTCACCTAGATTGTTGGGAACACAAAGTTTCTTTTCAGTTGCAAACTCCATTCCATACATATATATGGGGAGGTACTAGCTCCAACACGGTTTTACATTGAAAACTGCAGGAACTTCAAACCGGCACTAGGAAACAGACTGAGAAGCAGAGAAAAATTGTCTCCTGCAACCGTTTCCCTTGGTGCTAGAGGAACGAACGTCTCTCCACTTGCTAAGTTCTGAGAGATAATTTTGTGTGTGAAAGCCGTCCTTCACCTAGCTTGTTGGGAACACAAAGTTTCTTTTCAGTTGCAAACTCCATTCCATACATATATATGGGGAGGTAGAAGCTCCAACTCGGTTTTACAGTGAAAACTGCAGGAACTTCAAACCGGCACTAGGAAACAGACTGAGAAAGCAGAGAAAAAGTGTCTCCTGCAACCCGTTCCCTTCGTGCTAGATGAACGAACGTCTCTCCACTTGCTAAGTTCTGAGAGATAATTTTGTGTGTGAAAGCCGTCCTTCACCTAGCTTGTTGGGAACACAAAGTTTCTTTTCAGTTGCAAACTCCATTCCATACATATATATGGGGAGGTAGAAGCTCCAACTCGGTTTTACAGTGAAAACTGCAGGAACTTCAAACCGGCACTAGGAAACAGACTGAGAAAGAAGAGAAAAAGTGTCTCCTGCAACCCGTTCCCTTGGTGCTAGATGAACGAACGTCTCTCCACTTGCTCAGTTCTGAGAGATAAGTGTGTGTGAAAGCCGTCCTTCACCTAGCTTGTTGGGAACACAAAGTTTCTTTTCAGTTGCAAACTCCATTCCATACATATATATGGGGAGGTAGAAGCTCCAACTCGGTTTTACAGTGAAAACTGCAGGAACTTCAAACCGGCACTAGGAAACAGACTGAGAAAGCAGAGAAAATGTGTCTCCTGCAACCCGTTCCCTTGGAGCTAGATGAACGTACGTCTCTCCACTTGCTCAGTTCTGAGAGATAAGTGTGTGTGAAAGCCGTCCTTCACCTAGCTTGTTGGGAACACAAAGTTTCTTTTCAGTTTCAAACTCCATTCCATACATATATATGGGGAGGTACTATATCAAACTCGGTTTTACAGTGAAAACTGCAGGAACTTCAAACCGGCACTAGGAACAGACTGGGAAAGCAGAGAAAAAGTGTCTTCTGCAACCCGTTCTCTTGGTTCTAGATGAACGAACGTCTCTCCAATTGCTCAGTTCTGAGAGAAAAGTGTTTGTGAAAGCCGTCCTTCAAATAGCTTGTTGGGAACACAAAGTTTCTTTTCAGTTGCAAACTCCATTCCATACATATATAAGGGGAGGTACTAGCTCCAACTCGGTTTTACAGTGAAAACTGCAGGAACTTCAAACAGGCACTAGGAAACAGAATGAGAAAGCAGAGAAAAAGTGTCTCTTGCATACCGTTCCCTTGGTTCTAGATGAACGAACGTCTCTCCCCTTGCTCAGTTCTGAGAGATAGGTGTGTGTGAAAGCCGTCCTTCACCTAGCTTGTTGGGAACACAAAGTTTCTTTTCAGTTGCAAACTCCATTCCATACATATATATGGGGAGGTAGTAGCTCCAACTCGGTTTTACAGTGAAAACTGCAGGAACTTCAAACCGGCACTAGGAAACAGACTGAGAAAGCAGAGAAAAAGTGTCTCCAGCAACCCGTTCCCTTGGTGCTAGATAAACGAACGTCTCCCAACTTGCTAAGTTCTGAGAGATAAGTGTGTGTGAAAGCCGTCCTTCACCTAGATTGTTGGGAACACAAAGTTTCTTTTCAGTTGCAAACTCCATTCCATACTTATATATGGGGAGGTTGAATCTCCAACTCGGTTTTACAGGGAAAACTGCAGGAACTTCAAACCGGCACTAGGAAACAGACTGAGAAATCAGAGAAATAGTGTCTCCTGCAAACCGTTCCCTTGGTGCTAGATGAACGAACGTCTCTCCACTTGCTCAGTTCTGAGAGATAAGTGTGTGTGAAAGCCGTCCTTCACCTAGTTTGTTGGGAACACAAAGTTTCTTTTCAGTTGCAAACTCCGATCCATACATATATATGGGGAGGTACTAGCTCCAACACGGTTTTACAGTGAAAACTGCAGGAACTTCAAACCGGCACTAGGAAACAGACTGAGAAGCAGGGAAAAAGTGTCTCCTGCAACCGGTTCCCTTGGTGCTCGAGGAACGAACGTCTCTCCAATTGCTCAGTTCTGAGAGATAAATGTGTGTGAAAGCCGTCCTTCACATAGCTTGTTGGGAACACAAAGTTTCTTTTCAGTTGCAAACTCCATTCCATAGATATATATGGGGAGGTACTAGCTCCAAATCGGTTTTACAGTGAAAACTGCAGGAACTTGAAACCGGCACTAGGAAACAGACTGAGAAAGCAGAGAAAAAGTGTCTCCTGCAACCCGTTCCCTTGGTGCTAGATGAACGAACGTCTCTCCAATTGCTCAGTTCCGAGAGATAAATGTGTGTGAAAGCCGTCCTTCACCTAGCTTGTTGGGAACACAAAGTTTCTTTTCAGTTGCAAACTCCATTCCATACATATATATGGGGAGGTACTAGCTCCAACTCGGTTTTACAGTGAAAACTGCATGAACTTCAAACCGGCACTAGGAAACAGACTGAGAAAGCAGAGAAAAAGTGTCTCCTGCAAACCGTTCCCTTGGTTCTAGATGAACGAACGTCTCTCCACTTGCTCAGTTCTGAGAGATAGGTGTGTGTGAAAGCCGTCCTTCACCTAGCTTGTTGGGAACACAAAGTTTCTTTTCAGTTGCAAACTCCATTCCATACATATATATGGGGAGGTAGAAGCTCCAACTCGTTTTTACAGTGAAAAAAGGCAGGAACTTCAAACCGGCACTAGGAAACAGACTTAGAAAGCAGAGAAAAAGTGTCTCCTGCAACCCGTTCCCTTCGTGCTAGATGAACGAACGTCTCTCCACTTGCTCAGTTCTGAGAGATAAATGTGTGTGAAAGCCGTCCTTCAACTAGCTTGTTAGGAACACAAAGTTTCTTTTCAGTTGCAAACTCCATTCCATACATATATATGGGGAGGAACTAGCTCCAAATCGGTTTTACACTGAAAACTGCAGGAACTTCAAACCGGCCCTAGGAAACAGACTGAGAAAGCAGAGAAAAAGTGTCTCCTGCAAACCGTTCCCTTGGTGCTAGATGAACGAACGTCTCTCCACTTGCTCAGTTCTGAGAGAGAAGTGTGTGTGAAAGCCGTCCTTCACCTAGCTTGTTGGGAACACAAAGTTTCTTTTCAGCTGCAAACTCCATTCCATACATATATATGGGGAGGTAGAAGCTCCAACTCGGTTTTACAGTGAAAACTGCAGGAACTTCAAACCGGCACTAGGAAACAGACTGAGAAAGCAGAGAAAAAGTGTCTCCTGCAACCCGTTCCCTTGGTGCTAGATGAACGAACGTCTCTCCACTTGCTCAGTTCTGAGAGATAAATGTGTGTGAAAGCCGTTCTTCACCTAGGTTGTTGGGAACACAAAGTTTCTTTTCAGTTGCAAACTCCATTCCATAGATATATATGGGGAGGTACTAGCTCCAAATCGGTTTTACAGTGAAAACTGCAGGAACTTCAAACCGGCACTAGGAAACAGACTGAGAAAGCAGAGAAAAAGTGTCTCCTGCAACCCGTTCCCTTGGTGCTAGATGAACGAACGTCTCTCCAATTGCTCAGTTCCGAGAGATAAATGTGTGTGAAAGCCGTTCTTCACCTAGCTTGTTGGGAACACAAAGTTTCTTTTCTGTTGCAAACTCCATTCCATACATATATATGGGGAGGTACTAGCTCCAACACGGTTTACAGTGAAAACTGCATGAACTTCAAACCGGCACTAGGAAACAGACTGAGAAAGCAGAGAAAAATTGTCTCCTGCAAACCGTTCCCTTGGTTCTAGATGAACGAACGTCTCTCCACTTGCTCAGTTCTGAGAGATAGGTGTGTGTGAAAGCCGTCCTTCACCTAGCTTGTTGGGAACACAAAGTTTCTTTTCAGTTGCAAACTCCATTCCATACATATATATGGGGAGGTAGAAGCTCCAACTCGGTTTTCCAGTGAAAAAAGGCAGGAACTTCAAACCGGCACTAGGAAACAGACTTAGAAAGCAGAGAAAAAGTGTCTCCTGCAACCCGTTCCCTTCGTGCTAGATGAACGAACGTCTCTCCACTTGCTCAGTTCTGAGAGATAAATGTGTGTGAAAGCCGTCCTTCAACTAGCTTGTTGGGAACACAAAGTTTCTTTTCAGTTGCAAACTCCATTCCATACATATATATGGGGAGGTACTAGCTCCAAATCTGTTTTACCGTGAAAACTGCAGGAACTTCAAACCGGCACTAGGAAACAGACTGAGAAAGCAGAGAAAAAGTGTCTCATGCAACCCGTTCCCTTGGTGCTAGATGAACGATCGTCTCTCCACTTGCTCATTTCTCAGAGATAAGTGTGTGTGAAAGCCGTCCTTCACCTAGCTTGTTGTGAACACAAAGTTTCTTTTCAGTTGCAAACTCCATTCCATACATATATATGGGGAGGTACTAGCTCCAAATCGGTTTTACAGTGAAAACTGCAGGAACTTCAAACCGGCACTAGGAAACAGACTGAGAAAGCAGAGAAAAAGTGTCTCCTGCATACCGTTCCCTTGGTGCTAGATGAACGAACGTCTCTCCACTTGCTCAGTTCTCAGAGATAAGTGTGTGTGAAAGCCGTCCTTCACCTAGCTTGTTGGGAACACAAAGTTTCTTTTCAGTTGCAAACTCCATTCCATACATATAAATGGGGAGGTAGAAGCTCCAACTCGGTTTTACAGTGAAAACTGCAGGAACTTCAAACCGGCACTAGGAAACAGACTGAGAAAGCAGAGAAAAAGTGTCTCCTGCAACCCGTTCCCTTGGTGCTAGATGAACGAACGTCTCTCCACTTGCTCAGTTCTGAAGATAGGTGTGTGTGAAAGCCGTCCTTCACCTAGCTTGTTGGGAACACAAAGTTTCTTTTCAGTTGCAAACTCCATTCCATACTTATATATGGGGAGGTTGAAGCTCCAACTCGGTTTTACAGGGAAAACTGCAGGAACTTCACACCGGCACTAGGAAACAGACTGAGAAATCAGAGAAAATATGTCTCCTGCAAACCGTTCCCTTGGTGCTAGATGAACGAACGTCTCTCCACTTGCTCAGTTCTGAGAGTTAAGTGTGTGTGAAAGCCGTCCTTCACCTAGTTTGTTGGGAACACAAAGTTTCTTTTCAGTTGCAAACTCCATTCCATACATATATATGGGGAGGTACTAGCTCCAACACGGTTTTACAGTGAAAACTGCAGGAACTTCACACCGGCACTAGGAAACAGACTGAGAAGCAGAGAAAAAGTGTCTCCTGCATACCGTTCCCTTGGTTCTAGATGAACGAACTTCTCTCCACTTGCTCAGTTCTGAGGGATAGGTGGGTGTGAAAGCCGTCCTTCACCTAGCTTGTTGGGAACACAAAGTTTCTTTTCAGTTGCAAACTCCATTCCATACATATATATGGGGAGGTAGAAGCTCCAACTCGGTTTTACAGTGAAAAAAGGCAGGAACTTCAAACAGGCACTAGGAAACAGACTGAGAAAGCAGAGAAAAAGTGTCTCCTGCAACCCGTTCCCTTGGTGCTAGATGAACGAACGCCTCTCCACTTGCTCAGTTCTGAGAGATAAATGTGTGTGAAAGCCGTCCTTCACCTAGCTTGTTGGGAACACAAAGTTTCTTTTCAGTTGCAAACTCCATTCCATAAATATATATGGGGAGGTACTAGCTCCAACTCTGTTTGACAGTGAAAACTGCAGGAACTTCAAACCGGCACTAGGAAACAGACTGAGAAAGCAGAGAAATGGTGTCTCCTGCAACCCGTTCCCTTGGTGCTAGATGAACGAACGTCTCTCCAATTGCTCAGTTCCGAGAGATAAGTGTGTGTGAAAGCCGTCCTTCACCTAGCTTGTTGGGAACACAAAGTTTCTTTTCAGTTGCAAACTCCATTCCATACATATATATGGGGAGGTACTAGCTCCAAATCGGTTTTACCGTGAAAACTGCAGGAACTTCAAACCGGCACTAGGAAACAGACTGAGAAAGCAGAGAAAAAGTGTCTCCTGCAACCCGTTCCCTTGGTGCTAGATGAACGAACCTCTCTCCACTTGCTCAGTTCTGAAGATAGGTGTGTGTGAAAGCCGTCCTTCACCTAGCTTGTTGGGAACACAAAATTTCTTTTCAGTTGCAAACTCCATTCCATACTTATATATGGGGAGGTTGAAGTTCCAACTCGGTTTTACAGTGAAAACTGCAGGAACTTCAAACCGGCACTAGGAAACAGACTGAGAAAGCAGAGAAAAAGTGTCTCCTGCAAACCGTTCCCTTGGTGCTAGATGAACGAACGTCTCTCCACTTGCTCAGTTCTGAGAGATAAGTGTGTGTGAAAGCCGTCCTTCACCTAGATTGTTGGGAACACAAAGTTTCTTTTCAGTTGCAAACTCCGATCCATACATATATATGGGGAGGTACTAGCTCCAACACGGTTTTACAGTGAAAACTGCAGGAACTTCAAACCGGCACTAGGAAAAAGACTGAGAAGCAGAGAAAATGTGTCTCCTGCAACCGGTTCCCTTGGTGCTAGAGGAACGAACGTCTCTCCACTTGCTAAGTTCTGTGAGATAATTGTGTGTGAAAGCCGTCCTTCACCTAGCTTGTTGGGAACACAAAGTTTCTTTTCAGTTGCAAACTCCATTCCATACATATATATGGGGAGGTAGATGCTCCAACCCGGTTTTACAGTGAAAACTGCAGGAACTTCAAACCGGCACAAGGAAACAGACTGAGAAAGAAGAGAAAAAGTGTCTCCTGCAACCCGTTCCCTTGGTGCTAGATGAAAGAACGTCTCTCCACTTGCTCAGTTCTGAGAGATAAGTGTGTGTGAAAGCCGTCCTTCACCTAGCTTGTTGGGAACACAAAGTTTCTTTTCAGTTGCAAACTCCATTCCATACATATATATGGGGAGGTAGAAGCTCCAACTCGGTTTTACAGTGAAAACTGCAGGAACTTCAAACCGGCAGTAGGAAACAGACTGAGAAAGCAGAGAAAAAGTGTCTCCTGCAACCCGTTCCCTTGGTGCTAGATGAACGAACGTCTCTCCACTTGCTCAGTTCTGAGAGATAAGTGTGTGTTAAAGCCGTCCTTCACCTAGCTTGTTGGGAACACAAAGTTTCTTTTCAGTTGCAAACTCCATTCCATACATATATATGGGGAGGTACTAGCTCCAACTCGGTTTTACAGTGATAACTGCAGGAACTTCAAACCGGCACTAGGAAACACACTGAGAAAGCAGAGAAAATGTGTCTCCTGCAACCCGTTCCCTTGGTGCTAGATGAACGAACGTCTCTCCACTTGCTAATTTCTGAGAGATAAGTGTGTGTGAAAGCCGTCCTTCACCTAGCTTGTTGGGAACACAAAGTTTCTTTTCAGTAGCAAACTCCATTCCATACATATATATGGGGAGGTAGAAGCTCCAAATCGGTTTTACACTGAAAACTGCAGGAACTTCAAACCGGCACTAGGAAACAGACTGAGAAAGCAGAGAAAAAGTGTCTCCTGCAACCCGTTCCCTTGGTGCTAGATGAACGAACGTCTCTCCACTTGCTCAGTTCTGAGAGATAAGTGTGTGTGAAAGCCGTCCTTCACCTAGCTTGTTGGGAACACAAAGTTTCTTTTCAGTTGCAAACTCCATTCCATACATATATATGGGGAGGTACAATATCAAACTCGGTTTTACAGTGAAAACTGCAGGAACTTCAAACCGGCACTAGGAAACAGACTGGGAAAGCAGAGAAAAAGTGTCTTCTGCAACCCGTTCTCTTGGTTCTAGATGAACGAACGTCTCTCCAATTGCTCAGTTCCGAGATATAATTGTGTGTGAAAGCCGTCCTTCACCTAGCTTGTTGGGAACACAAAGTTTCTTTTCAGTTGCAAACTACATTCCATACATATATGTGGGGAGGTACTAGCTCTAACTCAGTTTTACAGTGAAAACTGCAGGAATTTCAAACCGGCAATAGGAAACAGACTGAGAATGCAGAGAAAAAGTGTCTCCAGCAACCCGTTCCCTTGGTGCTAGATAAACGAACTTCTATCCACTTGCTCAGTTCTGAGAGATAATTGTGTGTGAAAGCCGTTCTTCACCTAGATTGTTGGGAACACAAAGTTTCTTTTCAGTTGCAAACTCCGATCCATACATATATATGGGGAGGTACTAGCTCCAACTCGGTTTTACCGTGAAAACTGCAGGAACTTCAAACCGGCACTAGGAAACAGACTGAGAAAGCAGAGAAAAAGTTTCTCCTGCAACCCGGTCAATTGGTGCTAGATGAACGAACGTCTCTCCACTTGCTCAGTTCTGAGAGATAAGTGTGTGTGAAAGCCGTCCTTCACCTAGCTTGTTGGGAACACAAAGTTTCTTTTCAGTTGCAAACTCCATTCCATACATATATATGGGGAGGTACTAGCTCCAACACTGTTTTACAGTGAAAACTGCAGGAACTTCAAACCGGCACTAGGAAACAGACTGAGAAAACAGAGAAAAAGTGTCTCCTGCAACCCGGTCCCTTGGTGCTAGATGAACGAACGTCTCTCCACTTGCTCAGTTCTGAGAGATAAGTGTGTGTGAAAGCCGTCCTTCACCTAGCTTGTTGGGAACACAAAGTTTCTTTTCAGTTGCAAACTCCATTCCATACATATATATGGGGAGGTCTAGCTCCAACTCGGTTTTACAGTGAAAACTGAAGGAAATTCAAACCGGCACTAGGAAACAGACTGAGAAAGCAGAGAAAAAGTGTCTCCTGCAACCCGTTCCCTTGGTGCTAGATGAACGAACGTCTCTCCACTTGCTCAATTCTGAGAGAAAAGTGTGTGTGAAAGCCGTCCTTCACCTAGCTTGTTGGGAACACAAAGTTTCTTTTCAGTTGCAAACTCCATTCCATACATATATATGGGGAGGTACTAGCTCCAACTCGGTTTTACAGTGAAAACTGCAGGAACTTCAAACCGGCACTAGGAAACAGACTGAGAAAGCAGAGAAATAGTGTCTCCTGCAAACCGTTCCCTTGGTGCTAGATGAACGAACTTCTCTCCACTTGCTCAGTTCTGAGAGATAAGTGTGTGTGAAAGCCGTCCTTCACCTAGATTGTTGGGAACACAAAGTTTCTTTTCAGTTTCAAACTCCATTCCATACATATATATGGGGAGGTACTATATCAAACTCGGTTTTACAGTGAAAACTGCAGGAACTTCAAACCGGCACTAGGAAACAGACTGGGAAAGCAGAGAAAAAGTGTCTTCTGCAACCCGTTCTCTTGGTTCTAGATGAACGAACGTCTCTCCAATTGCTCAGTTCCGGGAGATAAGTGTGTGTGAAAGCCGTCCTTCACCTAGCTTGTTGGGAACACAAAGTTTCTTTTCAGTTGCAAACTCCATTCCATACATATATGTGGGGAGGTACTAGCTCCAACTCAGTTTTACAGTGAAAACTGCAGGAACTTCAAACCGGCAATAGGAAACAGACTGAGAAAGCTGAGAAAAAATGTCTCCAGCAACCCGTTCCCTTGGTGCTAGATAAACGAACATCTCTCCACTTGCTCAGTTCTGAGAGATAATTGTGTGTGAAAGCCGTTCTTCACCTAGATTGTTGGGAACACAAAGTTTCTTTTCAGTTGCAAACTCCGATCCATACATATATATGGGGAGGTACTAGCTCCAACTCGGTTTTACCGTGAAAACTGCAGGAACTTCAAACCGGCACTAGGAAACAGACTGAGAAAGCAGAGAAAAAGTGTCTCCTGCAACCGGTTCCTTGGGGCTATATGAATGAACGTCTCTCCACTTGCTAAATTCTGAGAGATAATTGTGTGTGAAAGCCGTCCTTCACCTAGCTTTTTGGGAACACAAAGTTTCTTTTAAGTTGCAAACTCCATTCCATACATATATATGGGGAGGTACTAGCTCCAACTCGGTTTTACCGTGAAAACTGCAGGAACTTCAAACCGGCACTAGGAAACAGACTGAGAAAGCAGAGAAAAACTGTCTCCTACAACCCGTTCCCTTGGTGCTAGATGAACGAACGTCTCGCCACTTGCTCAGTTCCGAGAAATTAGTGTGTGTGAAAGCCGTCCTTCACCTAGCTTGTTGGGAACACAAAGTTTCTTTTCAGTTGCAAACTCCATTCCATACATATATATGGGGAGGTACTAGCTCCAACTCGGTTTTACAGTGAAAACTGCAGGAACATCAAACCGGCACTAGGAAACAGACTGAGAAAGCAGAGAAAAAGAGTCTCCTGCAACCCGTTCCCTTGGTGCTAGATGAACGAACGTCTCGCCACTTGCTAAGTTCCGAGAAATTAGTGTGTGTGAAAGCCGTCCTTCACCTAGCTTGTTGGGAACACAAAGTTTCTTTTCAGTTGCAAACACCGATCCATACATATATATGGGGAGGTACTAGCTCCAACTCGGTTTTACAGTGAAAACTGCAGGAACTTCAAACAGGCACTAGGAAACAGACTGAGAAGCAGAGAAATAGTCTCTCCTGCAACCGGATCCCTTGGTGCTAGAGGAACGAACGTCTCTCCACTTGCTTAGTTCTGAGAGATAATTTTGAGTGTGAAAGCCGTCCTTCACCTAGCTTGTTGGGAACACAAAGTTTCTTTTCAGTTGCAAACTCCATTCCATACATATATATGGGGAGGTAGAAGCTCCAACCCGGTTTTACAGTGAAAACTGCAGGAACTTCAAACCGGCACTAGGAAACAGACTGAGAAAGAAGAGAAAAAGTGTCTCCTGCAACCCGTTCCCTTGGTGCTAGATTAACGAACGTCTCTCCACTTGCTCAGTTCTGAGAGATAAGTGTGTGTGAAAGCCGTCCTTCACCTAGCTTGTTGGGAACACAAAGTTTCTTTTCAGTTGCAAACTCCATTCCATACATATATATGGGGATGTAGAAGCTCCAACTCGGTTTTACAGTGAAAACTGCAGGAACTTCAAACCGGCACTAGGAAACAGACTGAGAAAGCAGAGAAAAAGTGTCTCCTGCAACCCGTTCCCTTGGTGCTAGATGAACGAACGTCTCTCCACTTGCTCAGTTCTGAGAGATAAGTGTGTGTGAAAGCCGTCCTTCACCTAACTTGTTGGGAACACAAAGTTTCTTTTCAGTTGCAAACTCCGATCCATACATATATATTTGGAGGTACTAGCTGCAACTCGGTTTTACAGTGAAAACTGCAGGAACTTCAAACCGGCACTAGGAAACAGACTGAGAAGCAGAGAAAAAGTGTCTCCTGCAACCGGTTC
Organism: Camelus bactrianus; assembly: GCF_048773025.1. Classification (NCBI taxonomy): domain Eukaryota; kingdom Metazoa; phylum Chordata; class Mammalia; order Artiodactyla; family Camelidae; genus Camelus; species Camelus bactrianus. Next base: position 133,426,087 of record NC_133539.1, on the reverse strand, counting down.
CCTTGGTGCTAGAGGAACGAACGTTTCACCACTTGCTAAGTTCTGAGAGATAATTGTGTGTGAAAGCCGTCCTTCACCTAGCTTGTTGGGAACACAAAGTTTCTTTTCAGTTGCAAACTCCATTCCATACATATATATGGGGAGTTAGACTCCAACTCGGTTTTACAGTGAAAACTGCAGGAACTTCAAACCGGCACTAGGAAACAGACTAAGAAGAGAAAAATTGTCCCTGCAACGCGTTCCCTTGGTGCTAGATGAACGAACGTCTCTCCACTTGCTCAGTTCTTAGAGATAAGTGTGTGTGAAAGCCGTCCTTCACCTAGCTTGTTGGGAACACAAAGTTTCTTTTCAGTTGCAAACTCCATTCCATACATATATATGGGGAGGTAGAAGCTCCAACTCGGTTTTACAGTGAAAACTGCAGGAACTTCAAACCGGCAGTAGGAAACAGACTGAGAAAGGAGAGAAAAAGTGTCTCCTGCAACCCGTTCCCTTGGTGCTAGATGAACGAACTTCTCTCCACTTGCTCAGTTCTTAGAGATAAGTGTGTGTGAAAGCCGTCCTTCACCTAGCTTGTTGGGAACACAAAGTTTCTTTTCAGTTGCAAACTCCATTCCATACATATATATGGGGAGGTAGAAGCTCCAAATCGGTTTTACAGTGAAAACTGCAGGAACTTCAAACCGGCACTAGGAAACAGACTGAGAAAGCAGAGAAAAAGTGTCTCCTGCAACCCGTTCCCATGGTGCTAGATGAACGAACGTCTCTCCAGTTGCTCAGTTTAGAGAGATAAGTGTGTGTGAAAGCCGTCCTTCACCTAGATTGTTGGGAACACAAAGTTTCTTTTCAGTTGCAAACTCCGATCCATACATATATATGGGGAGGTACTAGCTCCAACTCGGTTTTACAGTGAAAACTGCAGGAATTTCAAACCGGCACTAGGAAACAGAATGAGAAGCAGAGAAAAAGTGTCTCCTGCAACCGGTTCCCTTGGTGCTAGAGGAACGAACGTCTCTCCACTTGCTAAGTTCTGAGAGATAATTTTGTGTGTGAAAGCCGTCCTTCACCTAGCTTGTTGGGAACACAAAGTTTCTTTTCAGTTGCAAACTCCATTCCATACATATATATGGGGAGGTAGAAGCTCCAACTCGGTTTTACTGTGAAAACTGCAGGAACTTCAAACCGGCACTAGGAAACAGACTGAGAAAGCAGAGAAAAAGTGTCTCCTGCAACCCGTTCCCTTGGTGCTAGATGAACGAACGTCTCTCCACTTGCTCATTTCTGAGAGATAGGTGTGTGTGAAAGCCGTCCTTCACCTAGCTTGTTGGGAACACAAAGTTTCTTTTCAGTTGCAAACTCCATTCCATACATATATATGGGGAGGTACTAGCTCCAACTCGGTTTTACAGTGAAAACTGCAGGAACTTCAAACCGGCACTAGGAAACAGACTGAGAAAGCAGAGAAAAAGTGTCTCCTGCAACCCGTTCCCTTGGTGCTAGATGAACGAACGTCTCTCCACTTGCTAAGTTCTGTGAGAAAAGTGTGTGTGAAAGCCGTACTTCAACTAGCTTGTTGGGAACACAAAGTTTCTTTTCAGTTGCAAACTCCATTCCATACATATATATGGGGAATTACTAGCTCCAACTCGGTTTGACAGTGAAAACTGCAGGAAATTCAAACCGGCACTAGGAAACAGACTGAGAAAGCAGAGAAAAAGAGTCTCCTGCAACCCGTTCCCTTGGTGCTAGATGAACGAACGTCTCGCCACTTGCTAAGTTCCGAGAAATTAGTGTGTGTGAAAGCCGTCCTTCACCTAGCTTGTTGGGAACACAAAGTTTCTTTTCAGTTGCAAACACCGATCCATACATATATATGGGGAGGTACTAGCTCCAACTCGGTTTTACAGTGAAAACTGCAGGAACTTCAAACCGGCACTAGGAAACAGACTGAGAAGCAGAGAAATAGTCTCTCCTGCAACCGGATCCCTTGGTGCTAGAGGAACGAACGTCTCTCCACTTGCTTAGTTCTGAGAGATAATTTTGAGTGTGAAAGCCGTCCTTCACCTAGCTTGTTGGGAACACAAAGTTTCTTTTCAGTTGCAAACTCCATTCCATACATATAAATGGGGAGGTAGAAGCTCCAACCCGGTTTTACAGTGAAAACTGCAGGAACTTCAAACCGGCACTAGGAAACAGACTGAGAAAGAAGAGAAAAAGTGTCTCCTGCAACCCGTTCCCTTGGTGCTAGATTAACGAACGTCTCTCCACTTGCTCAGTTCTGAGAGATAAGTGTGTGTGAAAGCCGTCCTTCACCTAGCTTGTTGGGAACACAAAGTTTCTTTTCAGTTGCAAACTCCATTCCATACATATATATGGGGATGTAGAAGCTCCAACTCGGTTTTACAGTGAAAACTGCAGGAACTTCAAACCGGCACTAGGAAACAGACTGAGAAAGCAGAGAAAAAGTGTCTCCTGCAACCCGTTCCCTTGGTGCTAGATGAACGAACGTCTCTCCACTTGCTCAGTTCTGAGAGATAAGTGTGTGTGAAAGCCGTCCTTCACCTAACTTGTTGGGAACACAAAGTTTCTTTTCAGTTGCAAACTCCGATCCATACATATATATTTGGAGGTACTAGCTGCAACTCGGTTTTACAGTGAAAACTGCAGGAACTTCAAACCGGCACTAGGAAACAGACTGAGAAGCAGAGAAAATGTGTCTCCTGCAACCGGTTCCCTTGGTGCTAGAGGAACGAACGTCTCACCACTTGCTAAGTTCTGAGAGATAATTGTGTGTGAAAGCCGTCCTTCACCTAGCTTGTTGGGAACACAAAGTTTCTTTTCAGTTGCAAACTCCATTCCATACATATATATGGGGAGTTAGACTCCAACTCGGTTTTACAGTGAAAACTGCAGGAACTTCAAACTGGCACTAGGAAACAGACTAAGAAGAGAAAAATTGTCCCTGCAACCCGTTCCATTGGTGCTAGATGAACGAACGTCTCTCCACTTGCTCAGTTCTTAGAGATAAGTGTGTGTGAAAGCCGTCCTTCACCTAGCTTGTTGGGAACACAAAGTTTCTTTTCAGTTGCAAACTCCATTCCATACATATATATGGGGAGGTAGAAGCTCCAACTCGGTTTTACAGTGAAAACTGCAGGAACTTCAAACCGGCAGTTGGAAACAGACTGAGAAAGGAGAGAAAAAGTGTCTCCTGCAACCCGTTCCCTTGGTGCTAGATGAACGAACTTCTCTCCACTTGCTCAGTTCTTAGAGATAAGTGTGTGTGAAAGCCGTCCTTCACCTAGCTTGTTGGGAACACAAAGTTTCTTTTCAGTTGCAAACTCCATTCCATACATATATATGGGGAGGTAGAAGCTCCAAATCGGTTTTACAGTGAAAACTGCAGGAACTTCAAACCGGCACTAGGAAACAGACTGAGAAAGCAGAGAAAAAGTGTCTCCTGCAACCCGTTCCCATGGTGCTAGATGAACGAACGTCTCTCCAGTTGCTCAGTTTAGAGAGATAAGTGTGTGTGAAAGCCGTCCTTCACCTAGATTGTTGGGAACACAAAGTTTCTTTTCAGTTGCAAACTCCGATCCATACATATATATGGGGAGGTACTAGCTCCAACTCGGTTTTACAGTGAAAACTTCAGGAATTTCAAACCGGCACTAGGAAACAGACTGAGAAGCAGAGAAAAAGTGTCTCCTGCAACCGGTTCCCTTGGTGCTAGAGGAACGAACGTCTCTCCACTTGCTAAGTTCTGAGAGATAATTTTGTGTGTGAAAGCCGTCCTTCACCTAGCTTGTTGGGAACACAAAGTTTCTTTTCAGTTGCAAACTCCATTCCATACATATATATGGGGAGGTAGAAGCTCCAACTCGGTTTTACTGTGAAAACTGCAGGAACTTCAAACCGACACTAGGAAACAGACTGAGAAAGAAGAGAAAAAGTGTCTCCTGCAACCCGTTCCCTTGGTGCTAGTTGAACGAACGTCTCTCCACTTGCTCAGTTCTGAGAGATAAGTGTGTGTGAAAGCCGTCCTTCACCTAACTTGTTGGGAACACAAAGTTTCTTTTCAGTTTCAAACTCCATTCCATACATATATATGGAAGGTACTATATCAAACTCGGTTTTACAGTGAAAACTGCAGGAACTTCAAACCGGCACTAGGAACAGACTGGGAAAGCAGAGAAAAAGTGTCTTCTGCAACCCGTTCTCTTGGTTCTAGATGAACGAACGTCTCTCCAATTGCTCAGTTCTGAGAGAAAAGTGTGTGTGAAAGCCGTCCTTCAAATAGCTTGTTGGGAACACAAAGTTTCTTTTCAGTTGCAAACTCCATTCCATACATATATAAGGGGAGGTACTAGCTCCAACGCGGTTTTACAGTGAAAACTGCAGGAACTTCAAACAGGCACTAGGAAACAGAATGAGAAAGCAGAGAATAAGTGTCTCCTGCATACCGTTCCCTTGGTTCTAGATGAACGAACGTCTCTCCACTTGCTCAGTTCTGAGAGATAGGTGTGTGTGAAAGCCGTCCTTCACCTAGCTTGTTGGGAACACAAAGTTTCTTTTCAGTTTCAAACTCCATTCCATACATATATATGGGGAGGTAGAAGCTCCAACTCGGTTTTACAGTGAAAACTGCAGGAACTTCAAACCGGCACTAGGAAACAGACTGAGAAAACAGAGAAAAAGTGTCTCCTGCAACCCGTTCCCTTGGTGCTAGATGAACGAACGTCTCTCCACTTGCTCAGTTCTGAAGATAGGTGTGTGTGAAAGCCGTCCTTCACCTAGCTTGTTGGGAACACAAAGTTTCTTTTCAGTTGCAAACTCCATTCCATACTTATATATGGGGAGGTAGAAGCTCCAACTCGGTTTTACAGTGAAAACTGCAGGAACATCAAACCGGCACTCGGAAACAGACTGAGAATGCAGAGAAAAAATGTCTCCTGCAAACCGTTCCCTTGGTGCTAGATGAACGAACGTCTCTCCACTTGCTCAGTTCTGAGAGATAAGTGTGTGTGAAAGCCGTCCTTCACCTAGATTGTTGGGAACACAAAGATTCTTTTCAGTTGCAAACTCCGATCCATACATATATATTTGGAGGTACTAGCTGCAACTCGGTTTTACAGTGAAAACTGCAGGAACTTCAAACCGGCACTAGGAAACAGACTGAGAAGCAGAGAAAAAGTGTCTCCTGCAACCGGTTCCCTTGGTGCTAGAGGAACGAACGTCTCACCACTTGCAAGTTCTGAGAGATAATTGTGTGTGAAAGCCGTCCTTCACCTAGCTTGTTGGGAACACAAAGTTTCTTTTCAGTTGCAAACTCCATTCCATACATATATATGGGGAGGTAGAAGCTCCAACTCGGTTTTACAGTGAAAACTGCAGGAACTTCAAACCGGCACTAGGAAACAGACTAAGAAGAGAAAAACTGTCCCTGCAACCCGTTCCCTTGGTGCTAGATGAACGAACGTCTCTCCACTTGCTCAGTTCTTAGAGATAAGTGTGTGTGAAAGCCGTCCTTCACCTAGCATGTTGGGAACACAAAGTTTCTTTTCAGTTGCAAACTCCATTCCATACATATATATGGGGAGGTAGAAGCTCCAACTCGGTTTTACAGTGAAAACTGCAGGAACTTCAAACCGGCCGTAGGAAAAAGACTGAGAAAGGAGAGAAAAAGTGTCTCCTGCAACCCGTTCCCTTGGTGCTAGATGAACGAACGTCTCTCCACTTGCTCAGTTCTGAGAGATAAGTGTGTGTGAAAGCCGTCCTTCACCTAGCTTGTTGGGAACACAAAGTTTCTTTTCAGTTGCAAACTCCATTCCATACTTATATATGGGGAGGTAGAAGCTCCAAATCGGTTTTACAGTGAAAACTGCAGGAACTTCAAACCGGCACTAGGAAACAGACTGAGAAAGCAGAGAAAAAGTGTCTCCTGCAACCCGTTCCCTTGGTGCTAGATGAACGAACGTCTCTCCACTTGCTCAGTTCTGAAGATAGGTGTGTGTGAAAGCCGTCCTTCACCTAGCTTGTTGGGAACACAAAGTTTCTTTTCAGTTGCAAACTCCATTCCATACTTATATATGGGAGGTTGAAGCTCCAACTCTGTTTTACAGTGAAAACTGCAGGAACTTCAAACCGGCACTAGGAAACAGACTGAGAAAGCAGAGAAAAAGTGTCTCCTACAAACCGTTCCCTTGGTGCTAGATGAACGAACGTCTCTCCACTTGCTCAGTTCTGAGAGATAAGTGTGTGTGAAATCCGGCCTTCACCTAGATTGTTGGGAACACAAAGTTTCTTTTCAGTTGCAAACTCCGATCCATACATATATAAGGGGAGGTACTAGCTCCAACACGGTTTTACAGTGAAAACTGCAGGAACATCAAACAGGCACTAGGAAACAGAATGAGAAAGCAGAGAAAAAGTGTCCCTTGCATACCGTTCCCTTGGTTCTAGATGAACGAACGTCTCTCCCCTTGCTCAGTTCTGAGAGATAGGTGTGTGTGAAAGCCGTCCTTCACCTAGCTTGTTGGGAACACAAAGTTTCTTTTCAGTTGCAAACTCCATTCCATACATATATATGGGGAGGTAGTAGCTCCAACTCGGTTTTACAGTGAAAACTGCAGGAACTTCAAACCGGCACTAGGAAACAGACTGAGAAAGCAGAGAAAAAGTGTCTCCAGCAACCCGTTCCCTTGGTGCTAGATAAACGAACGTCTCCCAACTTGCTAAGTTCTGAGAGATAAGTGTGTGTGAAAGCCGACCTTCACCTAGCTTTTTGGGAACACAAAGTTTCTTTTCAGTTGCAAACTCCATTCCATACATATATATGGGGAGGTAGAAGCTCCAACTCGGTTTTACACTGAAAACTGCAGGAACTTCAAACCGGCACTAGGAAACAGACTGAGAAAGCAGAGAAAAAGAGTCTCCTGCAAATCGTTCCATTGGTGCTAGATGAACGAACGTCTCTCCACTTGCTCATTTCTGAGAGATAAGTGTGTGTGAAAGCCGTCCTTCACCTAGATTTTTGGGAACACAAAGTTTCTTTTCAGTTGCAAACTCCGATCCATACATATATATGGGGAGGTACTAGCTCCAACTCGGTTTTACAGTGAAAACTGCAGGAACTTCAAACCGGCACTAGGAAACAGACTGAGAAAGCAGAGAAAAGTGTCTCCTGCAAACCGTTCCCTTGGTGCTAGATGAACGAACGTCTCTCCACTTGCTCAGTTCTGAGAGATAAGTGTGTGTGAAAGCCGTCCTTCACCTAGATTGTTGGGAACACAAAGATTCTTTTCAGTTGCAAACTCCAATCCATATATATATATTTGGAGGTACTAGCTGCAACTCGGTTTTACAGTGAAAACTGCAGGAACTTCAAACCGGCACTAGGAAACAGACTGAGAAGCAGAGAAAAAGTGTCTCCTGCAACCGGTTCCCTTGGTGCTAGAGGAACGAACGTCTCACCACTTGCAAGTTCTGAGAGATAATTGTGTGTGAAAGCCGTCCTTCACCTAGCTTGTTGGGAACACAAAGATTCTTTTCAGTTGCAAACTCCATTCCATATATATATGGGGAGGTAGAAGCTCCAAATCGGTTTTACAGTGAAAACTGCAGGAACTTCAAACCGGCACTAGGAAACAGACTAAGAAGGGAAAAACTGTCCCTGCAACCCGTTCCCTTGGTGCTAGATGAACGAACGTCTCTCCACTTGCTCAGTTCTTAGAGATAAGTGTGTGTGAAAGCCGTCCTTCACCTAGCTTGTTGGGAACACAAAGTTTCTTTTCAGTTGCAAACTCCATTCCATACATATATATGGGGAGGTAGAAGCTCCAACTCGGTTTTACAGTGAAAACTGCAGGAACTTCAAACCGGCACTAGGAAACAGACTGAGAAAGCAGAGAAAAAGTGTCTCCTGCAACCCGTTCCCTTGGTGCTAGATGAACGAACGTCTCTCCACTTGCTCAGTTCTGAAGATAGGTGTGTGTGAAAGCCGTCCTTCACCTAGCTTGTTGGGAACACAAAGTTTCTTTTCAGTTGCAAACTCCATTCCATACTAATATATGGGAGGTTGAAGCTCCAACTCGGTTTTACAGTGAAAACTGCAGGAACTTCAAACCGGCACTAGGAAACAGACTGAGAAAGCAGAGAAAAAGTGTCTCCTGCAAACCGTTCCCTTGGTGCTAGATGAACGAACGTCTCTCCACTTGCTCAGTTCTGAGAGATAAGTGTGTGTGAAATCCGTCCTTCACCTAGATTGTTGGGAACACAAAGTTTCTTTTCAGTTGCAAACTCCGATCCATACATATATATGGGGAGGTACTAGCTCCAACACGGTTTTACAGTGAAAACTGCAGGAACTTCAAACCGGCACTAGGAAACAGACTGAGAAGCAGAGAAAAAGTGTCTCCTGCAACCGGTTCCCTTGGTGCTAGATGAACGAACGTCTCTCCACTTGCTCAGTTCTGAGAGATAAGTGTGTGTGAAAGCCGTCCTTCACCTAGCTTGTTGGGAACACAAAGTTTCTTTTCAGTTGCAAACTCCATTCCATACATATATATGGGGAGGTAGAAGCTCCAACTCGGTTTTACAGTGAAAACTGCAGGAACTTCAAACCGGCACTAGGAAACAGACTGAGAAAGCAGAGAAAAAGTGTCTCCTGCAAACAGTTCCCTTGGTGCTAGATGAACGAACGTCTCTCCACTTGCTCAGTTCTGAGAGATAAGTGTGTGTGAAAGCCGTCCTTCACCTAGATTGTTGGGAACACAAAGTTTCTTTTCAGTTGCAAACTCCGACCCATACATATATATGGGGAGGTACTAGCTCCAACACGGTTTTACAGTGAAAACTGCAGGAACTTCAAACCGGCACTAGGAAACAGACTGAGAAGCAGAGAAAAAGTGTCTCATGCAACCGGTTCCCTTGGTGCTAGATGAACGAACGTCTCTCCACTTGCTCAGTTCTGAGAGATAAGTGTGTGTGAAAGCCGTCCTTCACCTAGCTTGTTGGGAACAGAAAGTTTCTTTTCAGTTGCAAACTCCATTCCATACATATATATGGGGAGGTAGAAGCTCCAACTCGGTTTTACAGTGAAAACTGCAGGAACTTCAAACCGGCACTAGGAAACAGACTGAGAAAGCAGAGAAAAAGTGTCTCCTGCAACCCGTTCCCATGGTGCTAGATGAACGAACGTCTCTCCACTAGCTCAGTTTAGAGAGATAAGTGTGTGTGAAAGCCGTCCTTCACCTAGATTGTTGGGAACACAAAGTTTCTTTTCAGTTGCAAACTCCGATCCATACATATATATGGGGAGGTACTAGATCCAACTCGGTTTTACAGTGAAAACTGCAGGAACTTCAAACCGGCACTAGGAAACAGACTGAGAAGCAGAGAAAAAGTGTCTCCTGCAACCGGTTCCCTTGGTGCTAGAGGAACGAACGTCTCTCCAATTGCTAAGTTCTGAGAGATAATTTTGTGTGTGAAAGCCGTCCTTCACCTAGCTTGTTGGGAACACAAAGTTTCTTTTCAGTTGCAAACTCCATTCCATACATATATATGGGGAGGTAGAAGCTCCAACTCGGTTTTACAGTGAAAACTGCAGGAACTTCAAACCGGCACTAGGAAACAGACTGAGAAAGCAGAGAAAAAGTGTCTCCTGCAACCCGTTCCCTTCGTGCTAGATGAACGAACGTCTCTCCACTTGCTAAGTTCTGAGAGATAATTTTGTGTGTGCAAGCCGTCTTCACCTAGCTTGTTGGGAACACAAAGTTTCTTTTCAGTTGCAAACTCCATTCCATACATATATATGGGGAGGTAGAAGCTCCAACTCGGTTTTACAGTGAAAACTGCAGGAACTTCAAACCGGCACTAGGAAACATACTGAGAATGAAGAGAAAAAGTGTCTCCTGCAACCCGTTCCCTTGGTGCTAGATGAACGAACGTCTCTCCACTTGCTCAGTTCTGAGAGATAAGTGTGTGTGAAAGCCGTCCTTCACCTAGCTTGTTGGGAACACAAAGTTTCTTTTCAGTTGCAAACTCCATTCCATACATATATATGGGGAGGTAGAAGCTCCAACTCGGTTTTACAGTGAAAACTGCAGGAACTTCAAACCGGCACTAGGAAACAGACTGAGAAAGCAGAGAAAATGTGTCTCCTGCAACCCGTTCCCTTGGAGCTAGATGAACGTACGTCTCTCCACTTGCTCAGTTCTGACAGTTAAGTGTGTGTGAAAGCCGTCCTTCACCTATCTTGTTGGGAACCTAAAGTTTCTTTTCAGTTTCAAACTCCATTCCATACATATATATGGGGAGGTACTATATCAAACTCGGTTTTACAGTGAAAACTGCAGGAACTTCAAACCGGCACTAGGAACAGACTGGGAAAGCAGAGAAAAATTGTCTTCTGCAACCCGTTCTCTTGGTTCTAGATGAACGAACGTCTCTCCAATTGCTCAGTTCTGAGAGAAAAGTGTGTGTGAAAGCCGTCCTTCAAATAGCTTGTTGGGAACACAAAGTTTCTTTTCAGTTGCAAACTCCATTCCATACATTTATATTTGGAGGTACTAGCTGCAACTCGGTTTTACAGTGAAAACTGCAGGAACTTCAAACCGGCACTAGGAAACAGACTGAGAAGCAGAGAAAAAGTGTCTCCTGCAACCGGTTCCCTTGGTGCTAGAGGAACGAACGTCTCACCACTTGCAAGTTCTGAGAGATAATTATGTGTGAAAGCCGTCCTTCACCTAGCTTGTTGGGAACACAAAGTTTCTTTTCAGTTGCAAACTCCATTCCATATATATATGGGGAGGTAGAAGCTCCAACTCGGTTTTACAGTGAAAACTGCAGGAACTTCAAACCGGCACTAGGAAACAGACTAAGAAGAGAAAAACTGTCCCTGCAACCCGTTCCCTTGGTGCTAGATGAACGAACGTCTCTCCACTTGCTCAGTTCTTAGAGATAAGTGTGTGTGAAAGCCGTCCTTCACCTAGATTGTTGGGAACACAAAGTTTCTTTTCAGTTGCAAACTCCGATCCATACATATATATGGGGAGGTACTAGCTCCAACACGGTTTTACAGTGAAAACTGCAGGAACTTCAAACCGGCACTAGGAAACAGACTGAGAAGCAGAGAAAAAGTGTCTCCTGCAACCCGTTCCCTTGGTGCTAGATGAACGAACGTCTCTCCACTTGCTCAGTTCTGAAGATAGGTGTGTGTGAAAGCCGTCCTTCACCTAGCTTGTTGGGAACACAAAGTTTCTTTTCAGTTGAAAACTCCATTCCATACTTATATATGGGAGGTTGAAGCTCCAACTAGGTTTTACAGTGAAAACTGCAGGAACTTCAAACCGGCACTAGGAAACAGACTGAGAAAGCAGAGAAATAGTGTCTCCTGCAAACCGTTCCCTTGGTGCTAGATGAACGAACGTCTCTCCACTTGCTCAGTTCTGAGAGATAAGTGTGTGTGAAATCCGTCCTTCACCTAGATTGTTGGGAACACAAAGTTTCTTTTCAGTTGCAAACTCCGATCCATACATATATATGGGGAGGTACTAGCTCCAACACGGTTTTACAGTGAAAACTGCAGGAACTTCAAACCGGCACTAGGAAACAGACTGAGAAGCAGAGAAAAAGTGTCTCCTGCAACCGGTTCCCTTGGTGCTAGATGAACGAACGTCTCTCCACTTGCTCAGTTCTGAGAGATAAGTGTGTGTGAAAGCCGTCCTTCACCTAGCTTGTTGGGAACACAAAGTTTCTTTTCAGTTGCAAACTCCATTCCATACATATATATGGGGAGGTAGAAGCTCCAAATCGGTTTTACAGTGAAAACTGCAGGAACTTCAAACCGGCACTAGGAAACAGACTGAGAAAGCAGAGAAAAAGTGTCTCCTGCAACCCGTTCCCATGGTGCTAGATGAACGAACGTCTCTCCACTTGCTCAGTTTAGAGAGATAAGTGTGTGTGAAAGCCGTCCTTCACCTAGATTGTTGGGAACACAAAGTTTCTTTTCAGTTGCAAACTCTGATCCATACATATATATGGGGAGGTACTAGCTCCAACTCGGTTTTACAGTGAAAACTGCAGGAACTTCAAACCGGCACTAGGAAACAGACTGAGAAGCAGAGAAAAAGTGTCTCCTGCAACCGGTTCCCTTGGTGCTAGAGGAACGAACGTCTCACCACTTGCAAGTTCTGAGAGATAATTGTGTGTGAAAGCCGTCCTTCACCTAGCTTGTTGGGAACACAAAGTTTCTTTTCAGTTGCAAACTCCATTCCATATATATATGGGGAGGTAGAAGCTCCAACTCGGTTTTACAGTGAAAACTGCAGGAACTTCAAACCGGCACTAGGAAACAGACTAAGAAGAGATAAACTGTCCCTGCAACCCGTTCCCTTGGTGCTAGATGAACGAACGTCTCTCCACTTGCTCAGTTCTTAGAGATAAGTGTGTGTGAAAGCCGTCCTTCACCTAGCTTGTTGGGAACACAAAGTTTCTTTTCAGTTGCAAACTCCATTCCATACATATATATGGGGAGGTAGAAGCTCCAACTCGGTTTTACAGTGAAAACTGCAGGAACTTCAAACCGGCACTAGGAAACAGACTAAGAAAGCAGAGAAAAAGTGTCTCCTGCAACCCGTTCCCTTGGTGCTAGATGAACGAACGTCTCTCCACTTGCTCAGTTCTGAAGATAGGTGTGTGTGAAAGCCGTCCTTCACCTAGCTTGTTGGGAACACAAAGTTTCTTTTCAGTTGGAAACTCCATTCCATACTTATATATGGGAGGTTGAAGCTCCAACTCGGTTTTACAGTGAAAACTGCAGGAACTTCAAACCGGCAGTAGGAAACAGACTGAGAAAGCAGAGAAAAAGTGTCTCCTGCAAACCGTTCCCTTGGTGCTAGATGAACGAACGTCTCTCCACTTGCTCAGTTCTGAGAGATAAGTGTGTGTGAAATCCGTCCTTCACCTAGATTGTTGGGAACACAAAGTTTCTTTTCAGTTGCAAACTCCGATCCATACATATATATGGTGAGGTACTAGCTCCAACACGGTTTTACAGTGAAAACTGCAGGAACTTCAAACCGGCACTAGGAAACAGACTGAGAAGCAGAGAAAAAGTGTCTCCTGCAACCGGTTCCCTTGGTGCTAGATGAACGAACGTCTCTCAACTTGCTCAGTTCTGAGAGATAAGTGTGTGTGAAAGCCGTCCTTCACCTAGCTTGTTGGGAACACAAAGTTTCTTTTCAGTTGCAAACTCCATTCCATACATATATATGGGGAGGTAGAAGCTCCAAATCGGTTTTACAGTGAAAACTGCAGGAACTTCAAACCGGCACTAGGAAACAGACTGAGAAAGCAGAGAAAAAGTGTCTCCTGCAACCCGTTCCCATGGTGCTAGATGAACGAACGTCACTCCACTTGCTCAGTTTAGAGAGATAAGTGTGTGTGAAAGCCGTCCTTCACTTAGATTGTTGGGAACACAAAGTTTTTTTTAAGTGGAAACTCCGATACATACATATATATGGGGAGGTACTAGCTCCAACTCGGTTTTACAGTGAAAACTGCAGGAACTTCAAACCGGCACTAGGAAACAGACTGAGAAGCAGAGAAAAAGTGTCTCCTGCAACCGGTTCCCTTGGTGCTAGAGGAACGAACGTCTCTCCACTTGCTAAGTTCTGAGAGATAATTTTGTGTGTGAAAGCCGTCCTTCACCTAGCTTGTTGGGAACACAAAGTTTCTTTTCAGTTGCAAACTCCATTCCATACATATATATGGGGAGGTAGAAGCTCCAACTCGGTTTTACAGTGAAAACTGCAGGAACTTCAAACCGGCACTAGGAAACAGACTGAGAAAGCAGAGAAAAAGTGTCTCCTGCAACCCGTTCCCTTCGTGCTAGATGAACGAACGTCTCTCCAATTGCTAAGTTCTGAGAGATAATTTTGTGTGTGCAAGCCGTCTTCACCTAGCTTGTTGGGAACACAAAGTTACTTTTCAGTTGCAAACTCCATTCCATACATATATATGGGGAGGTAGAAGCTCCAACTCGGTTTTACAGTGAAAACTGCAGGAACTTCAAACCGGCACTAGGAAACAGACTGAGAAAGCAGAGAAAAAGTGTCTCCTGCAACCCGTTCCCTTGGTGCTAGATGAACGAACGTCTCTCCACTTGCTCAGTTCTGAGTGATAAGTGTGTGTGAAAGCCGTCCTTCACCTAGCTTGTTGGGAACACAAAGTTTCTTTTCAGTTGCAAACTCCATTCCATACATATATATGGGGAGGTAGAAGCTCCAACTCGGTTTTACAGTGAAAACTGCAGGAACTTCAAACCGGCACTAGGAAACAGACTGAGAAAGCAGAGAAAATGTGTCTCCTGCAACCCGTTCCCTTGGAGCTAGATGAAAGAACGTCTGTCCACTTGCTCAGTTCTGAGAGATAAGTGTGTGTGAAAGCCGTCCTTCACCTAGCTTGTTGGGAACCCAAAGTTTCTTTTCAGTTTCAAACTCCATTCCATACATATATATGGGGAGGTACTATATCAAACTCGGTTTTACAGTGAAAACTGCAGGAACTTCAAACCGGCACTAGGAACAGACTGGGAAAGCAGAGAAAAAGTGTCTTCTGCAACCCGTTCTCTTGGTTCTAGATGAACGAACGTCTCTCCAATTGCTCAGTTCTGAGAGAAAAGTGTGTGTGAAAGCCGTCCTTCAAATAGCTTGTTGGGAACACAAAGTTTCTTTTCAGTTGAAAACTCCATTCCATACTTATATATGGGAGGTTGAAGCTCCAACTCGGTTTTACAGTGAAAACTGCAGGAACTTCAAACCGGCACTAGGAAACAGACTGAGAAAGCAGAGAAAAAGTGTCTCCTGCAAACCGTTCCCTTGGTGCTAGATGAACGAACGTCTCTCCACTTGCTCAGTTCTGAGAGAGAAATGTGTGTGAAATCCGTCCTTCACCTAGCTTGTTGGGAACACAAAGTTTCTTTTAAGTTGCAAACTCCGATCCATACATATATATGGGGAGGTACTAGCTCCAACACGGTTTTACAGTGAAAACTGCAGGAACTTCAAACCGGCACTAGGAAACAGACTGAGAAGCAGAGAAAAAGTGTCTCCTGCAACCGGTTCCCTTGGTGCTAGATGAACGAACGTCTCTCCACTTGCTCAGTTCTGAGAGATAAGTGTGTGTGAAAGCCGTCCTTCACCTAGCTTGTTGGGAACACAAAGTTTCTTTTCAGTTGCAAACTCCATTCCTTACATATATATGGGGAGGTAGAAGCTCCAAATCGGTTTTACAGTGAAAACTGCAGGAACTTCAAACCGGCACTAGGAAACAGACTGAGAAAGCAGAGAAAAAGTGTCTCCTGCAACCCGTTCCCATGGTGCTAGATGAACGAACGTCTCTCCACTTGCTCAGTTTAGAGAGATAAGTGTGTGTGAAAGCCGTTCTTCACCTAGATTGTTGGGAACACAAAGTTTCTTTTCAGTTGCCAACTCCGATCCATACATATATATGGGGAGGTACTAGCTCCAACTCGGTTTTACAGTGAAAACTGCAGGAACATCAAACCGGCACTAGGAAACAGACTGAGAAGCAGAGAAAAAGTGTCTCCTGCAACCGGTTCCCTTGGTGCTAGAGGAACGAACGTCTCTCCACTTGCTAAGTTCTGAGAGATAATTTTGTGTGTGAAAGCCGTCCTTCACCTAGCTTGTTGGGAACACAAAGTTTCTTTTCAGTTGCAAACTCCATTCCATACATATATATGGGGAGGTAGAAGCTCCAACTCGTTTTTACAGTGAAAACTGCAGGAACTTCAAACCGGCACTAGGAAACAGACTGAGAAAGCAGAGAAAAAGTGTCTCCTGCAACCGGTTCCCTTGGTGCTAGAGGAACGAACGTCTCACCACTTGCAAGTTCTGAGAGATAATTGTGTGTGAAAGCCGTCCTTCACCTAGCTTGTTGGGAACACAAAGTTTCTTTTCAGTTGCAAACTCCATTCCATATATATATGGGGAGGTAGAAGCTCCAACTCGGTTTTACAGTGAAAACTGCAGGAACTTCAAACCGGCACTAGGAAACAGACTAAGAAGAGAAAAACTGTCCCTGCAACCCGTTCCCTTGGTGCTAGATGAACGAACGTCTCTCCACTTGCTCAGTTCTTAGAGATAAGTGTGTGTGAAAGCCGTCCTTCACCTAGCTGGTTGGGAACACAAAGTTTCTTTTCAGTTGCAAACTCCATTCCATACATATATATGGGGAGGTAGAAGCTCCAACTCGGTTTTACAGTGAAAACTGCAGGAACTTCAAACCGGCAGTAGGAAACAGACTGAGAAAGGAGAGAAAAATTGTCTCCTGCAACCCGTTCCCTTGGTGCTAGATGAACGAACGTCTCTCCACTTGCTCAGTTCAGAGAGATAAGTGTGTGTGAAAGCCGTCCTTCACCTAGCTTGTTGGGAACACAAAGTTTCTTTTCAGTTGCAAACTCCATTCCATACTTATATATGGGGAGGTAGAAGCTCCAAATCGGTTTTACAGTGAAGACTGCAGGAACTTCAAACCGGCACTAGGAAACAGACTGAGAAAGCAGAGAAAAAGTGTCTCCTGCAACCCGTTCCCTTGGTGCTAGATGAACGAACGTCTCTCCACTTGCTCAGTTCTGAAGATAGGTGTGTGTGAAAGCCGTCCTTCACCTAGCTTGTTGGGAACACAAAGTTTCTTTTCAGTTGCAAACTCCATTCCATACTTATATATGGGAGGTTGAAGCTCCAACTCGGTTTTACAGTGAAAACTGCAGGAACTTCAAACCGGCACTAGGAAACAGACTGAGAAAGCAGAGAAAAAGTGTCTCCTGCAAACAGTTCCCTTGGTGCTAGATGAACGAACGTCTCTCCACTTGCTCAGTTCTGAGAGATAAGTGTGTGTGAAATCCGTCCTTCACCTAGATTGTTGGGAACACAAAGTTTCTTTTCAGTTGCAAACTCCGATCCATACATATATATGGGGAGGTACTAGCTCCAACACGGTTTTACAGTGAAAACTGCAGGAACTTCAAACCGGCACTAGGAAACAGACTGAGAAGCAGAGAAAAAGTGTCTCCTGCAACCGGTTCCCTTGGTGCTAGATGAACGAACGTCTCTCCACTTGCTCAGTTCTGAGAGATAAGTGTGTGTGAAAGCCGTCCTTCACCTAGCTTGTTGGGAACCCAAAGTTTCTTTTCAGTTTCAAACTCCATTCCATACATATATATGGGGATGTACTATATCAAACTCGGTTTTACAGTGAAAACTGCAGGAACTTCAAACCGGCACTAGGAACAGACTGGGAAAGCAGAGAAAAAGTGTCTTCTGCAACCCGTTCTCTTGGTTCTAGATGAACGAACGTCTCTCCAATTGCTCAGTTCTGAGAGAAAAGTGTGTGTGAAAGCCGTCCTTCAAATAGCTTGTTGGGAACACAAAGTTTCTTTTCAGTTGCAAACTCCATTCCATACATATATAAGGGGAGGTACTAGCTCCAACTCGGTTTTACAGTGAAAACTGCAGGAACTTCAAACAGGCACTAGGAAACAGAATGTGAAAGCAGAGAAAAAGTGTCTCTTGCATACCGTTCCCTTGGTTCTAGATGAACGAACGTCTCTCCACTTGCTCAGTTCTGAGAGATAGGTGTGTGTGAAAGCCGTCCTTCACATAGCTTGTTGGGAACACAAAGTTTCTTTTCAGTTGCAAACTCCATTCCATACATATATATGGGGAGGTAGTAGCTCCAACTCGGTTTTACAGTGAAAACTGCAGGAACTTCAAACCGGCACTAGGAAACAGACTGAGAAAGCAGAGAAAAAGTGTCTCCAGCAACCCGTTCCCTTGGTGCTAGATAAACGAACGTCTCCCAACTTGCTAAGTTCTGAGAGATAAGTGTGTGTGAAAGCCGTCCTTCACCTAGCTTGTTGGGAACACAAAGTTTCTTTTCAGTTGCAAACTCCATTCCATACTTATATATGGTGAGGTAGAAGCTCCAACTCGGTTTTACAGTGAAAACTGCAGGAACTTCAAACCGGCACTAGGAAACAGACTGAGAAAGCAGAGAAAAAGAGTCTCCTGCAAATCGTTCCATTGGTGCTAGATGAACGAACGTCTCTCCACTTGCTCATTTCTGAGAGATAAGTGTGTGTGAAAGCCGTCCTTCACCTAGATTGTTGGGAACACAAAGTTTCTTTTCAGTTGCAAACTCCATTCCATACATATATATGGGGAGGTACTAGCTCCAACTCGGTTTTACAGTGAAAACTGCAGGAACTTCAAACCGGCACTAGGAAACAGACTGAGAAGCAGAGAAAAAGTGTCTCAGGCAACCGGTTCCCTTAGTGCTAGAGGAACGAACGTCTCTCCACTTGCTAAGTTCTGAGAGATAATTGTGTGTGAAAGCCGTCCTTCACCTAGCTTGTTGGGAACACAAAGTTTCTTTTCAGTTGCAAACTCCATTCCATACATATATATGGGGAGGTAGAAGCTCCAACACGGTTTTACAGTGAAAACTGCAGGAACTTCAAACCGGCAGTAGGAAACAGGCTAAGAAGAGAAAAAGAGTCTCCTGCAACCCTTTCCCTTGGTGCTAGATGAACGAACGTCTCTCCACTTGCTCAGTTCTGAGAGATAAGTGTGTGTGAAAGCCGTCCTTCACCTAGCTTGTTGGGAACACAAAGTTTCTTTTCAGTTGCAAACTCCATTCCATACATATATATGGGGAGGTAGAAGCTCCAAATCGGTTTTACAGTGAAAACTGCAGGAACTTGAAACCGGCAGTAGGAAACAGACTGAGAAAGCAGAGAAAAAGTGTCTCCTGCAACCCGTTCCCTTGGTTCTAGATGAACGAACGTCTCTCCAATTGCTCAGTTCTGAGAGAAAAGTGTGTGTGAAAGCCGTCCTTCAAATAGCTTGTTGGGAACACAAAGTTTCTTTTCAGTTGCAAACTCCGATCCATACATATATATGGGGTGGTACTAGCTCCAACACGGTTTTACAGTGAAAACTGCAGGAACTTCAAACCGGCACTAGGAAACACACTGTGAAGCAGAGAAAAAGTGTCTCCTGCAACCGGTTCCCTTGGTGCTAGATGAACGAACGTCTCTCCACTTGCTAAGTTCTGAGAGATAATTGTGTGTGAAAGCCGTCCTTCACCTAGCTTGTTGGGAACACAAAGTTTCTTTTCAGTTGCAAACTCCGATCCATACATATATATGGGGAGGTAGAAGCTCCAACTCGGTTTTACAGTGAAAACTGCAGGATCTTCAAACCGGCACTAGGAAACAGACTGAGAATGCAGAGAAAATGTGTCTCCTGCAAACCGTTCCCTTGGTGCTAGAGGAACGAACGTCTCTCCACTTCCTAAGTTCTGAGAGAAAATTTTGTGTGTGAAAGCCGTCATTCACCTAGCTTGTTGGGAACACAAAGTTTCTTTTCAGTTGCAAACTCCATTCCATACATATATATGGGGAGGTAGAAGCTCCAACCCGGTTTTACAGTGAAGACTGTAGGAACTTCAAACCGGCACTAGGAAACAGACTGAGAAAGCAGAGAAAAAGTGTCTCCTGCAACCCGTTCCCTTGGTGCTAGATGAACGAACGTCTCTCCACTTGCTCAGTTCTGAAGATAGGTGTGTGTGAAAGCCGTCCTTCACCTAGCTTGTTGGGAACACAAAGATTCTTTTCAGTTGCAAACTTCATTCCATACTTATATATGGGAGGTTGAAGCTCCAACTCGGTTTTACAGTGAAAACTGCAGGAACTTCAAACCGGCACTAGGAAACAGACTGAGAAAGCAGAGAAAAAGAGTCTCCTGCAAACCGTTCCCTTGGTGCTAGATGAACGAACGTCTCTCCACTTGCTCAGTTCTGAGAGATAAGTGTGTGTGAAAGCCGTCCTTCACCTAGATTGTTGGGAACACAAAGTTTCTTTTCAGTTGCAAACTCCGATCCATACATATATATGGGGAGGTACTAGCTCCAACACGGTTTTACAGTGAAAACTGCAGGAACTTCAAACCGGCACTAGGAAACAGACTGAGAAGCAGAGAAAAAGTGTCTCCTGCAACCTGTTCCCTTGGTGCTAGAGGAACGAAAGTCTCTCCACTTGCTAAGTTCTGAGAGATAATTGTGTGTGAAAGCCGTACTTCACCTAGCTTGTTGGGAACACAAAGTTTCTTTTCAGTTGCAAACTCCATTCCATACATATATATGGGGAGGTAGAAGCTCCAACTCGGTTTTACAGTGAAAACTGCAGGATCTTCAAACCGGCACTAGGAAACAGACTGAGAATGCAGAGAAAATGTGTCTCCTGCAAACCGTTCCCTTGGTGCTAGATGAACGAACGTCTCTCCACTTGCTCATTTCTGAGAGATAAATGTGTGTGAAAGCCGTCCTTCACCTAGCTTGTTGGGAACACAAAGTTTCTTTTCAGTTGCAAACTCCATTCCATACATATATATGGGGAGGTAGAAGCTCCAAATCGGTTTTACAGTGAAAACTGCAGGAACTTCAAACCGGCACTAGGAAACAGACTGAGAAAGCAGAGAAAAAGTGTCTCCTGCAACCCGTTCCCTTGGTGCTAGATGAACGAACGTCTCTCCACTTGCTCAGTTCTGAGAGATAAGTGTGTTTGAAAGCCGTCCTTCACCTAGCTTGTTGGGAACACAAAGTTTCTTTTCAGTTTCAAACTCCATTCCATACATATATATGGGGAGGTAATATATCAAACTCGGTTTTACAGTGAAAACTGCAGGAACTTCAAACCGGCACTAGGAAACAGACTGGGAAAGCAGAGAAAAAGTGTCTTCTGCAACCCGTTCTCTTGGTTCTAGATGAACGAACGTCTCTCCAATTGCTCAGTTCTGAGAGAAAAGTGTGTGTGAAAGCCGTCCTTCAAATAGCTTGTTGGGAACACAAAGTTCCTTTTCAGTTGCAAACTCCATTCCATACATATATAAGGTGAGGTACAAGCTCCAACTCGGTTTTACAGTGAAAACTGCAGGAACTTCAAACAGGCACTAGGAAACAGAATGAGAAAGCAGAGGAAAAGTGTCTCCTGCAACCCGTTCCCTTGGTGCTAGATGAACGAACGTCTCTCCAATTGCTCAGTTCCGAGAGATAAGTGTGTGTGAAAGCCGTCCTTCACCTAGCTTGTTGGGAACACAAAGTTTCTTTTCAGTTGCAAACTCCATTCCATACATATATATGGGGAGGTACTAGCTCCAACTCGGTTTTACAGTGAAAACTGCATGAACATCAAACCGGCACTAGGAAACAGACTGAGAAAGCAGAGAAAAAGTGTCTCCTGCAAACCGTTCCCTTGGTTCTAGATGAACGAACGTCTCTCCACTTGCTCAGTTCTGAGAGATAGGTGTGTGTGAAAGCCGTCCTTCACCTAGCTTGTTGGGAACACAAAGTTTCTTTTCAGTTGCAAACTCCATTCCATACATATATATGGGGAGGTAGAAGCTCCAACTCGGTTTTACAGTGAATAAAGGCAGGAACTTCAAACCGGCACTAGGAAACAGACTTAGAAAGCAGAGAAAAAGTGTCTCCTGCAACCCGTTCCCTTCGTTCTAGATGAACGAACGTCTCTCCACTTGCTCAGTTCTGAGAGATAAGTGTGTGTGAAAGCCGTCCTTCACCTAGATTGTTGGGAACACAAAGTTTCTTTTCAGTTGCAAACTCCATTCCATACATATATATGGGGAGGTACTAGCTCCAAATCGGTTTTACAGTGAAAACTGCAGGAACTTCAAACCGGCACTAGGAAACAGACTGAGAAAGCAGAGAAAAAGTGTCTCCTGCAAACCGTTCCCTTGGTGCTAGATGAACGAACGTCTCTCCACTTGCTCAGTTCTCAGAGATAAGTGTGTGTGAAAGCCGTCCTTCACCTAGCTTGTTGGGAACACAAAGTTTCTTTTCAGTTGCAAACTCCATTCCATACATATGTATGGGGAGGTAGAAGCTCCAACTCGGTTTTACAGTGAAAACTGCAGGAACTTCAAACTGGCACTAGGAAACAGACTGAGAAAGCAGAGAAAAAGTGTCTCCTGCCACCCGTTACTTTGGTGCTAGATGAACGAACGTCTCTCCACTTGCTCAGTTCTGAAGATAGGTGTGTGTGAAAGCCGTCCTTCACCTAGCTTGTTG
This sequence comes from Camelus bactrianus, assembly GCF_048773025.1. Classification (NCBI taxonomy): domain Eukaryota; kingdom Metazoa; phylum Chordata; class Mammalia; order Artiodactyla; family Camelidae; genus Camelus; species Camelus bactrianus. The sequence continues at coordinate 133,403,920 of NC_133539.1, read as the reverse complement.
GGAACACAAAGTTTCTTTTCAGTTGCAAACTCCATTCCATACATATATATGGGGAGGTAGAAGCTCCAACTCGGTTTTACAGTGAAGACTGCAGGAACTTCAAACCGGCACTAGGAAACAGACTGAGAAAGCAGAGAAAAAGTGTCTCATGCAACCCGTTCCCTTGGTGCTAGATGAACGAACGTCTCTCCACTTGCTCAGTTCTGAAGATAGGTGTGTGTGAAAGCCGTCCTTCACCTAGCTTGTTGGGAACACAAAGATTCTTTTCAGTTGCAAACTCCATTCCATACTTATATATGGGAGGTTGAAGCTCCAACTCGGTTTTACAGTGAAAACTGCAGGAACTTCAAACCGGCACTAGGAAACAGACTGAGAAAGCAGAGAAAAAGAGTCTCCTGCAAACCGTTCCCTTGGTGCTAGATGAACGAAAGTCTCTCCACTTGCTCAGTTCTGAGAGTTAAGTGTGTGTGAAAGCCGTCCTTCACCTAGATTGTTGGGAACACAAAGTTTCTTTTCAGTTGCAAACTCCGAACCATACATATATATGGGGAGGTACTAGCTCCAACACGGTTTTACAGTGAAAACTGCAGGAACTTCAAACCGGCACTAGGAAACAGACTGAGAAGCAGAGAAAAAGTGTCTCCTGCAACCTGTTCCCTTGGTGCTAGAGGAACGAAAGTCTCTCCACTTGCTAAGTTCTGAGAGATAATTGTGTGTGAAAGCCGTACTTCACCTAGCTTGTTGGGAACACAAAGTTTCTTTTCAGTTGCAAACTCCATTCCATACATATATATGGGGAGGTAGAAGCTCCAACTCGGTTTTACAGTGAAAACTGCATTATCTTCAAACCGGCACTAGGAAACAGACTGAGAATGCAGAGAAAATGTGTCTCCTGCAAACCGTTCCCTTGGTGCTAGATGAACGAACGTCTCTCCACTTGCTCATTTCTGAGAGATAAGTGTGTGTGAAAGCCGTCCTTCACCTAGCTTGTTGGGAACACAAAGTTTCTTTTCAGTAGCAAACTCCATTCCATACATATATATGGGGAGGTAGAAGCTCCAAATCGGTTTTACAGTGAAAACTGCAGGAACTTCAAACAGGCACTAGGAAACAGACTGAGAAAGCAGAGAAAAAGTGTCTCCTGCAACCCGTTCCCTTGGTGCTAGATGAACGACCGTCTCTCCACTTGCTCAGTTCTGAGAGATAAGTGTGTTTGAAAGCCGTCCTTCACCTAGCTTGTTGGGAACACAAAGTTTCTTTTCAGTTTCAAACTCCATTCCATACATATATATGGGGAGGTACTATATCAAACTCGGTTTTACAGTGAAAACTGCAGGAACTTCAAACCGGCACTAGGAAACAGACTGGGAAAGCAGAGAAAAAGTGTCTTCTGCAACCCGTTCTCTTGGTTCTAGATGAACGAACGTCTCTCCAATTGCTCAGTTCTGAGAGAAAAGTGTGTGTGAAAGCCGTCCTTCAAATAGCTTGTTGGGAACACAAAGTTCCTTTTCTGTTGCAAACTCCATTCCATACATATATAAGGGGAGGTACAAGCTCCAACTCGGTTTTACAGTGAAAACTGCAGGAACTTCAAACAGGCACTAGGAAACAGAATGAGAAAGCAGAGAAAAAGTGTCTCCTGCAACCCGTTCCCTTGGTGCTAGATGAACGAACGTCTCTCCAATTGCTCAGTTCCGAGAGATAAGTGTGTGTGAAAGCCGTCCTTCACCTAGCTTGTTGGGAACACAAAGTTTCTTTTCAGTTGCAAACTCCATTCCATACATATATATGGGGAGGTACTAGCTCCAACTCGGTTTTACAGTGAAAACTGCATGAACATCAAACCGGCACTAGGAAACAGACTGAGAAAGCAGAGAAAAAGTGTCTCCTGCAAACCGTTCCCTTGGTTCTAGATGAACGAACGTCTCTCCACTTGCTCAGTTCTGAGAGATAGGTGTGTGTGAAAGCCGTCCTTCACCTAGCTTGTTGGGAACACAAAGTTTCTTTTCAGTTGCAAACTCCATTCCATACATATATATGGGGAGGTAGAAGCTCCAACTCGGTTTTACAGTGAAAAAAAGCAGGAACTTCAAACCGGCACTAGGAAACAGACTTAGAAAGCAGAGAAAAAGTGTCTCCTGCAACCCGTTCCCTTCGTGCTAGATGAACGAACGTCTCTCCACTTGCTCAGTTCTGAGAGATAAATGTGTGTGAAAGCCGTCCTTCACCTAGCTTGTTGGGAACACAAAGTTTCTTTTCAGTTGCAAACTCCATTCCATACATTTATATGGGGAGGTACTAGCTCCAAATCGGTTTTACAGTGAAAACTGCAGGAACTTCAAACCAGCACTAGGAAACAGACTGAGAAAGCAGAGAAAATGTGTCTCCTGCAAACCGTTCCCTTGGTGCTAGATGAACGAACGTCTCTCCACTTGCTCAGTTCTCAGAGATAAGTGTGTGTGAAAGCCGTCCTTCACCTAGCTTGTTGGGAACACAAAGTTTCTTTTCAGTTGCAAACTCCATTCCATACATATGTATGGGGAGGTAGAAGCTCCAACTCGGTTTTACAGTGAAAACTGCAGGAACTTCAAACCGGCACTAGGAAACAGACTGAGAAAGCAGAGAAAAAGTGTCTCCTGCAACCCGTTCCTTTGGTGCTAGATGAACGAACGTCTCTCCACTTGCTCAGTTCTGAAGATAGGTGTGTGTGAAAGCCGTCCTTCACCTAGCTTGTTGGGAACACAAAGTTTCTTTTCAGTTGCAAACTCTATTCCATACTTATATATGGGAGGTTGAAGCTCCAACTCTGTTTTACAGTGAAAACTGCAGGAACTTCAAACCGGCACTAGGAAACAGACTGAGAATGCAGAGAAAAAGTGTCTCCTGCAAACCGTTCCCTTGGTGCTAGATGAACGAATGTCTCTCCACTTGCTCAGTTCTGAGGGATAAGTGTGTGTGAAAGCCGTCCTTCACCTAGATTGTTGGGAACACAAAGTTTCTTTTCAGTTGCAAACTCCGATCCATACATATATATGGGGAGGTACTAGCTCCAACACGGTTTTACAGTGTAAACTGCAGGAACTTCAAACCGGCACTAGGAAACAGACTGAGAAGCAGAGAAAAAGTGTCTCCTGCAACCGGTTCCCTTGGTGCTAGAGGAACGAACGTCTCTCCACTTGCTAAGTTCTGAGAGATAATTGTGTGTGAAAGCCGTCCTTCACCTAGCTTGTTGGGAACACAAAGTTTCTTTTAAGTTGCAAACTCCATTCCATACATATATATGGGGAGGTAGAAGCTCCAACTCGGTTTTACAGTGAAAACTGCAGGATCTTCAAACCGGCACTAGGAAACAGACTGAGAATGCAGAGAAAATGTGTCCCCTGTAAACCGTTCCCTTGGTGCTAGATGAACGAACGTCTCTCCACTTGCTCAGTTCTGAGAGATAAGTGTGTGTGAAAGCCGTCCTTCACCTAGCTTGATGGGAACACAAAGTTTCTTTTCAGTTGCAAACTCCGATCCATACATATATATGGGGAGGTACTAGCTCCAACTCGGTTTTACAGTGAAGACTGCAGGAACTTCAAACCGGCACTAGGAAACAGACTGAGAAAGCAGAGAAAAAGTGTCTCCTGCAAACCGTTCCCTTGGTGCTAGATGAACGAACGTCTCTCCACTTGCTCAGTTCTTAGAGATAAGTGTGTGTGAAAGCCGTCCTTCACCTAGATTGTTGGGAACACAAAGATTCTTTTCAGTTGCAAACTCCGATCCATACATATATATGGGGAGGTACTAGCTCCAACACGGTTTTACAGTGAAAACTGCAGGAACTTCAAACCGGCACTAAGAAACAGACTGAGAAGCAGAGAAATAGTGTCTCCTGCAACCGTTTCCCTTGGTGCTAGAGGAACGAAAGTCTCTCCACTTGCTAAGTTCTGAGAGATAATTGTGTGTGAAAGCCGTCCTTCACCTAGCTTGTTGGGAACACAAAGTTTCTTTTCAGTTGCAAACTCCATTCCATACATATATATGGGGAGGTAGAAGCTCCAACTCGGTTTTACAGTGAAAACTGCAGGATCTTCAAACCGGCACTAGGAAACAAACTGAGAATGCAGAGAAAATGTGTCTCCTGCAAACCGTTCCCTTGGTGCTAGATGAACGAACGTCTCTCCACTTGCTCATTTCTGAGAGATAAGTGTGTGTGAAAGCCGTCCTTCACCTAGCTTGTTGGGAACACAAAGTTTCTTTTCAGTAGCAAACTCCATTCCATACATATGTATGGGGAGGTAGAAGCTCCAAATCGGTTTTACAGTGAAAACTGCAGGAACTTCAAACCGGCACTAGGAAACAGACTGAGAAAGCAGAGAAAAAGTGTCTCCTGCAACCCGTTCCCTTGGTGCTAGATGAACGAACGTCTCTCCACTTGCTCAGTTCTGAGAGATATGTGTGTTTGAAAGCCGTCCTTCACCTACCTTGTTGGGAACACAAAGTTTCTTTTCAGTTTCAAACTCCATTCCATACATATATATGGGGAGGTACTATATCAAACTCGGTTTTACAGTGAAAACTGCAGGAACTTCAAACCGGCACTAGGAAACAGACTGGGAAAGCAGAGAAAAAGTGTATTCTGCAACCCGTTCTCTTGGTTCTAGATGAACGAACGTCTCTCCAATTGCTCAGTTCTGAGAGAAAAGTGTGTGTGAAAGCCGTCCTTCAAATAGCTTGTTGGGAACACAAAGTTCCTTTTCAGTTGCAAACTCCATTCCATACATATATAAGGGGAGGTACTAGCTCCAACTCGGTTTTACAGTGAAAACTGCAGGAACTTCAAACAGGCACTAGGAAACAGAATGAGAAAGCAGAGAAAAAGTGTCTCCTGCAACCCGTTCCCTTGGTGCTAGATGAACGAACGTCTCTCCAATTGCTCAGTTCCGAGAGATAAGTGTGTGTGAAAGCCGTCCTTCACCTAGCTTGTTGGGAACACAAAGTTTCTTTTCAGTTGCAAACTCCATTCCATACATATATATGGGGAGGTACTAGCTCCAACTCGGTTTTACAGTGAAAACTGCATGAACTTCAAACCGGCACTAGGAAACAGACTGAGAAAGCAGAGAAAAAGTGTCTCCTGCAAACCGTTCCCTTGGTTCTAGATGAACGAACGTCTCTCCACTTGCTCAGTTCTGAGAGATAGGTGTGTGTGAAAGCCGTCCTTCACCTAGCTTGTTGGGAACACAAAGTTTCTTTTCAGTTGCAAACTCCATTCCATACATATATATGGGGAGGTAGAAGCTCCAACTCGGTTTTACAGTGAAAAAAGGCAGGAACTTCAAACCGGCACTAGGAAACAGACTTAGAAAGCAGAGAAAAAGTGTCACCTGCAACCCGTTCCCTTCGTTCTAGATGAACGAACGTCTCTCCACTTGCTCAGTTCTGAGAGATAAATGTGTGTGAAAGCCGTTCTTCACCTAGCTTGTTGGGAACACAAAGTTTCTTTTCAGTTGCAAACTCCATTCCATACATATATATGGGGAGGTACTAGCTCCAAATCGGTTTTACAGTGAAAACTGCAGGAACTTCAAACCGGCACTAGGAAAAAGACTGAGAAAGCTGAGAAAAAGTGTCTCCTGCAAACCGTTCCCTTGGTGCTAGATGAACGAACGTCTCTCCACTTGCTCAGTTCTCAGAGATAAGTGTGTGTGAAAGCCGTCCTTCACCTAGCTTGTTGGGAACACAAAGTTTCTTTTCAGTTGCAAACTCCATTCCATACATATGTATGGGGAGGTAGAAGCTCCAACTCGGTTTTACAGTGAAAACTGCAGGAACTTCAACCCGGCATTAGGAAACAGACTTAGAAAGCAGAGAAAAAGTGTCTCCAGCAACCCGTTCCCTTGGTGCTAGATGAACGAACGTCTCTCCACTTGCTAAGTTCTGAAGATATGTGTGTGTGAAAGCCGTCCTTCACCTAGCTTGTTGGGAACACAAAGTTTCTTTTCAGTTGCAAACTCCATTCCATACTTATATATGGGGAGGTTGAAGCTCCAACTCGGTTTTACAGTGAAAATTGCAGGAACTTCAAACCGGCACTAGGAAACAGACTGAGAAAGCAGAGAAAAAGTGTCTCCTGCAAACCGTTCCCTTGGTGCTAGATGAACGAACGTCTCTCCACTTGCTCAGTTCTGAGAGATAAGTGTGTGTGAAAGCCGTACTTCACCTAGATTGTTGGGAACACAAAGTTTCTTTTCAGTTGCAAACTCCGATCCATACATATATATGGGGAGGTACTAGCTCCAAATCGGTTTTACAGTGAAAACTGCAGGAACTTCAAACCGGCACTAGGAAACAGACTGAGAAAGCAGAGAAAAAGTGTCTTCTGCAACCCGTTAACTTGGTGCTAGATGAACGAACGTCTCTCCACTTGCTCAGTTCTCAGAGATAAGTGTGTGTGAAAGCCGTCCTTCACCTAGCTTGTTGGGAACACAAAGTTTCTTTTCAGTTGCAAACTCCATTCCATACATATATATGGGGAGGTAGAAGCTCCAACTCGGTTTTAAAGTGAAAACTGCAGGAACTTCAAACCGGCACTAGGAAACAGACTGAGAAAGCAGAGAAAAAGTGTCTCCTGCAACCCGTTCCCTTGGTGCTAGATGAACGAACGTCTCTCCACTTGCTCAGTTCTGAAGATAGGTGTGTGTGAAAGCCGTCCTTCACCTAGCTTGTTGGGAACACAAAGTTTCTTTTCAGTTGCAAACTCCATTCCATACATATATATGGGGAGGTAGAAGCTCCAAATCGGTTTTACAGTGAAAACTGCATGAACTTCAAACCGGCACTAGGAAACAGACTGAGAAAGCAGAGAGAAAGTGTCTCCTGCAACCCGTTCCCTTGGTGCTAGATGAACGAACGTTTCTCCACTTGCTCAGTTCAGAGAGATAAGTGTGTGTGAAAGCCGTCCTTCACCTTGCTTGTTGGGAACACAAAGTTTCTTTTCAGTTGCAAACTCCATTCCATACATATATATGGGGAGGTACTAGCTCCAACTCGGTTTTACAGTGAAAACTGCAGGAACTTCAAACCGGCACTAGGAAACAGACTGAGAAGCAGAGAAAAAGTGTCTCCTGCAACCGGTTCCCTTGGTGCTAGAGGAACGAACGTCTCTCCACTTGCTCAGTTCTGAGAGATATGTGTGTTTGAAAGCCGTCCTTCACCTAGCTTGTTGGGAACACAAAGTTTCTTTTCAGTTTCAAACTCCATTCCATACATATATACGGGGAGGTACTATATCAAACTCGGTTTTACAGTGAAAACTGCAGGAACTTCAACCCGGCACTAGGAAACAGACTGGGAAAGCAGAGAAAAAGTGTCTTCTGCAACCCGTTCTCTTGGTTCTAGATGAACGAACGTCTCTCCAATTGCTCAGTTCTGAGAGAAAAGTGTGTGTGAAAGCCGTCCTTCAAATAGCTTGTTGGGAACACAAAGTTCCTTTTCAGTTGCAAACTCCATTCCATACATATATAAGGGGAGGTACTAGCTCCAACTCGGTTTTACAGTGAAAACTGCAGGAACTTCAAACAGGCACTAGGAAACAGAATGAGAAAGCAGAGAAAAAGTGTCTCCTGCAACCCGTTCCCTTGGTGCTAGATGAACGAACGTCTCTCCAATTGCTCAGTTCCGAGAGATAAGTGTGTGTGAAAGCCGTCCTTCACCTAGCTTGTTGGGAACACAAAGTTTCTTTTCAGTTGCAAACTCCATTCCATACATATATATGGGGAGGTACTAGCTCCAACTCGGTTTTACAGTGAAAACTGCAGGAACTTCAAACCGGCACTAGGAAACAGACTGAGAAAGCAGAGAAAAAGTGTCTCCTGCAAACCGTTCCCTTGGTTCTAGATGAACGAACGTCTCTCCACTTGCTCAGTTCTGAGAGATAGGTGTGTGTGAAAGCCGTCCTTCACCTAGCTTGTTGGGAACACAAAGTTTCTTTTCAGTTGCAAACTCCATTCCATACATATATATGGGGAGGTAGAAGCTCCAACTCGGTTTTACAGTGAAAAAAGGCAGGAACTTCAAACCGGCACGAGGAAACAGACTTAGAAAGCAGAGAAAAAGTGTCACCTGCAACCCGTTCCCTTCGTGCTAGATGAACGAACGTCTCTCCACTTGCTCAGTTCTGAGAGATAATTGTGGGTGAAAGCCGTTCTTCACCTAGCTTGTTGGGAACACAAAGTTTCTTTTCAGTTGCAAACTCCATTCCATACATATATATGGGGAGGTACAAGCTCCAAATCGGTTTTACAGTGAAAACTGCAGGAACTTCAAACCAGCACTAGGAAACAGACTGAGAAAGCAGAGAAAAAGTGTCTCCTGCAAACCGTTCCCTTGGTGCTAGATGAACGAACGTCTCTCCACTTGCTCAGTTCTCAGAGATAAGTGTGTGTGAAAGCCGTCCTTCACCTAGCTTGTTGGGAACACAAAGTTTCTTTTCAGTTGCAAACTCCATTCCATACATATGTATAGGGAGGTAGAAGCTCCAACTCGGTTTTACAGTGAAAACTGCAGGAACTTCAACCCGGCACTAGGAAACAGACTGAGAAAGCAGAGAAAAAGTGTCTCCAGCAAACCGTTCCCTTGGTGCTAGATGAACGAACGTCTCTCCACTTGCTAAGTTCTGAAGTAATGTGTGTGTGAAAGCCGTCCTTCACCTAGCTTGTTGGGAACACAAAGTTTCTTTTCAGTTGCAAACTCCATTCCATACTTATATATGGGGAGGTTGAAGCTCCAACTCGGTTTTACAGTGAAAACTGCAGGAACTTCAAACCGGCACTAGGAAACAGACTGAGAAAGCAGAGAAAAAGTGTCTCCTGCAAACCGTTCCCTTGGTGCTAGATGAACGAACGTCTCTCCACTTGCTCAGTTCTGAGAGATAAGTGTGTGTGAAAGCCGTCCTTCACCTAGCTTGTTGGGAACACAAAGTTTCTTTTCAGTTGCAAACTCCGATCCATACATATATATGGGGAGGTACTAGCTCCAACACGGTTTTACAGTGAAAACTGCAGGAACTTCAAACCGGCACTAGGAAACAGACTGAGAAGCAGAGAAAAAGTGTCTCCTGCAACCGGTTCCCTTGGTGCTAGAGGAACGAACGTCTCTCCACTTGCTAAGTTCTGAGAGATAATTGTGTGTGAAAGCCGTACTTCACCTAGCTTGTTGGGAACACAAAGTTTCTTTTCAGTTGCAAACTCCATTCCATACATATATATGGGGAGGTAGAAGCTCCAACTCGGTTTTACAGTGAAAACTGCAGGAACTTCAAACCGGCACTAGGAAACAGACTGAGAAAGAAGAGAAAAAGTGTCTCCTGCAACCCGTTCCCTTGGTGCTAGATGAACGAACGTCTCTCCACTTGCTCAGTTCTCAGAGATAAGTGTGTGTGAAAGCCGTCCTTCACCTAGCTTGTTGGGAACACAAAGTTTCTTTTCAGTTGCAAACTCCATTCCATACATATATATGGGGAGGTAGAAGCTCCAACTCGGTTTTACAGTGAAAACTGCAGGAACTTCAAACCGGCAGTAGGAAACAGACTGAGAAAGCAGAGAAAAAGTGTCTCCTGCAACCCGTTCACTTGGTGCTAGATGAACGAATGTCTCTCCACTTGCTCAGTTCTGAGAGATAAGTGTGTGTGAAAGCCGTCCTTCACCTAGCTTGTTGGGAACACAAAGTTTCTTTTCAGTTGCAAACTCCATTCCATACATATATATGGGGAGGTAGAAGCTCCAACTCGGTTTTACAGTGAAAACTGCAGGAACTTCAAACAGGCACTAGGAAACAGACTGAGAAAGCAGAGAAAAAGTGTCTCCTGCAACCCGTTCCCTTGGTGCTAGATGAACGAACGTCTCTCCAATTGCTCAGTTCCGAGAGATATGTTTGTGTGAAAGCCGTCCTTCACCTAGCTTGTTGGGAACACAAAGTTTCTTTTCAGTTGCAAACTCCATTCCATACATATATATGGGGAGGTAGAAGCTCCAACTCGGTTTTACAGTGAAAACTGCAGGAACTTCAAACAGGCACTAGGAAACATAATGAGAAAGCAGAGAAAAAGTGTCTCCTGCAACCCGTTCCCTTGGTGCTAGATGAACGAACGTCTCTCCAATTGCTCAGTTCCGAGAGATAAGTTTGTGTGAAAGCCGTCCTTCACCTAGCTTGTTGGGAACACAAAGATTCTTTTCAGTTGCAAACTCCATTCCATACATATATATGGGGAGGTACTAGCTCCAACTCGGTTTTACAGTGAAAACTGCATGAACTTCAAACCGGCACTAGGAGACAGTCTGAGAAAGCAGAGAAAAAGTGTCTCCTGCAAACCGTTCCCTTTGTTCTACATGAACGAACGTCTCTCCACTTGCTCAGTTCTGAGAGATAGGTGTGTGTGAAAGCCGTCCTTCACCTAGCTTGTTGGGAACACAAAGTTTCTTTTCAGTTGCAAACTCCATTCCATACATATATATGGGGAGGTAGAAGCTCCAACTCGGTTTTACAGTGAAAAAAGGCAGGAACTTCAAACCGGCACTAGGATACAGACTTAGAAAGCAGAGAAAAAGTGTCTCCTGCAACCCGTTCCCTTCGTGCTAGATGAACGAACGTCTCTCCACTTGCTCAGTTCTGAGAGATAAATGTGTGTGAAAGCCGTCCTTCACCTAGCTTGTTGGGAACAAAAAGTTTCTTTTCAGTTGCAAACCCCATTCCATACGTATATATGGGGAGGTACTAGCTCCAAATCGGTTTTACAGTGAAAACTGCAGGAACTTCAAACCGGCACTAGGAAACAGACTGAGAAAGCAGAGAAAAAGTGTCTTCTGCAACCCGTTCACTTGGTGCTAGATGAACGAACGTCTCTCCACTTGCTCAGTTCTCAGAGATAAGTGTGTGTGAAAGCCGTCCTTCCCCTAGCTTGTTGGGAACACAAAGTTTCTTTTCAGTTGCAAACTCCATTCCATACATATATATGGGGAGGTAGAAGCTCCAACTCGGTTTTAAAGTGAAAACTGCAGGAACTTCAAACCGGCACTAGGAAACAGACTGAGAAAGCAGAGAAAAAGTGTCTCCTGCAACCCGTTCCCTTGGTGCTAGATGAACGAAAGTCTCTCCACTTGCTCAGTTCTGAAGATAGATGTGTGTGAAAGCCGCCCTTCACCTAGCTTGTTGGGAACACAAAGTTTCTTTTCAGTTGCAAACTCCATTCCATACATATATATGGGGAGGTAGAAGCTCCAAATCGGTTTTACAGTGAAAACTGCAGGAACTTCAAACCGGCACTAGGAAACAGACTGAGAAAGCAGAGAAAAAGTGTCTCCTGCAACCCGTTCCCTTGGTGCTAGATGAACGAACGTCTCTCCACTTGCTCAGTTCAGAGAGATAAGTGTGTGTGAAAGCCGTCCTTCACCTAGCTTGTTGGGAACACAAAGTTTCTTTTCAGTTGCAAACTCCATTCCATACATATATATGGGGAGGTAGATGCTCCAACTCGGTTTTACAGTGAAAACTGCAGGAACTTCAAACCGGCACTAGGAAACAGACTGAGAAGCAGAGAAAAAGTGTCTCCTGCAACCCGTTCACTTGGTGCTAGATGAACGAACGTCTCTCCACTTGCTCAGTTCTGAGAGATAAGTGTGTGTGAAAGCCGTCCTTCACCTAGCTTGTTGGGAACACAAAGTTTCTTTTCAGTTGCAAACTCCATTCCATACATATATATGGGGAGGTAGAAGCTCCAACTCGGTTTTACAGTGAAAACTGCAGGAACTTCAAACAGGCACTAGGAAACAGACTGAGAAAGCAGAGAAAAAGTGTCTCCTGCAACCCGTTCCCTTGGTGCTAGATGAACGAACGTCTCTCCAATTGCTCAGTTCCGAGAGATATGTTTGTGTGAAAGCCGTCCTTCACCTAGCTTGTTGGGAACACAAAGTTTCTTTTCAGTTGCAAACTCCATTCCATACATATATATGGGGAGGTAGAAGCTCCAACTCGGTTTTACAGTGAAAACTGCAGGAACTTCAAACAGGCACTAGGAAACATAATGAGAAAGCAGAGAAAAAGTGTCTCCTGCAACCCGTTCCTTGGTGCTAGATGAACGAACGTCTCTCCAATTGCTCAGTTCCGAGAGATAAGTTTGTGTGAAAGCCGTCCTTCACCTAGCTTGTTGGGAACACAAAGTTTCTTTTCAGTTGCAATCTCCATTCCATACATATATATGGGGAGGTACTAGCTCCAACTCTGTTTTACAGTGAAAACTGCATGAACTTCAAACCGGCACTAGGAAACAGACTGAGAAAGCAGAGAAAAAGTGTCTCCTGCAAACCGTTCCCTTTGTTCTAGATGAACGAACGTCTCTCCACTTGCTCAGTTCTGAGAGATAGGTGTGTGTGAAAGCCGTCGTTCACCTAGCTTGTTGGGAACACAAAGTTTCTTTTCAGTTGCAAACTCCATTCCATACATATATATGGGGAGGTACTAGCTCCAACTCGGTTTTACAGTGAAAAAAGGCAGGAACTACAAACCGGCACTAGGATACAGACTTAGAAAGCAGAGAAAAAGTGTCTCCTGCAACCCGTTCCCTTCGTGCTAGATGAACGAACGTCTCTCCACTTGCTCAGTTCTGAGAGATAAATGTGTGTGAAAGCCGTCCTTCACCTAGCTTGTTGGGAACAAAAAGTTTCTTTTCAGTTGCAAACTCCATTCCATACGTATATATGGGGAGGTACTAGCTCCAAATCGGTTTTACAGTGAAAACTGCAGGAACTTCAAACCGGCACTAGGAAACAGACTGAGAAAGCAGAGAAAAAGTGTCTTCTGCAACCCGTTCACTTGGTGCTAGATGAACGAACGTCTCTCCACTTGCTCAGTTCTCAGAGATAAGTGTGTGTGAAAGCCGTCCTTCACCTAGCTTGTTGGGAACACAAAGTTTCTTTTCAGTTGCAAACTCCATTCCATACATATATATGGGGAGGTAGAAGCTCCAACTCGGTTTTAAAGTGAAAACTGCAGGAACTTCAAACCGGCACTAGGAAACAGACTGAGAAAGCAGAGAAAAAGTGTCTCCTGCAACCCGTTCCCTTGGTGCTAGATGAACGAAAGTCTCTCCACTTGCTCAGTTCTGAAGATAGATGTGTGTGAAAGCCGTCCTTCACATAGCTTGTTGGGAACACAAAGTTTCTTTTCAGTTGCAAACTCCATTCCATACATATATATGGGGAGGTAGAAGCTCCAAATCGGTTTTACAGTGAAAACTGCAGGAACTTCAAACCGGCACTAGGAAACAGACTGAGAAAGCAGAGAAAAAGTGTCTCCTGCAACCCGTTCCCTTGGTGCTAGATGAACGAACGTCTCTCCACTTGCTCAGTTCAGAGAGATAAGTGTGTGTGAATGCCGTCCTTCACCTAGCTTGTTGGGAACACAAAGTTTCTTTTCAGTTGCAAACTCCATTCCATACATATATATGGGGAGGTAGATGCTCCAACTCGGTTTTACAGTGAAAACTGCAGGAACTTCAAACCGGCACTAGGAAACAGACTGAGAAGCAGAGAAAAAGTGTCTCCTGCAACCGGTTCCCTTGGTGCTAGAGGAACGAACGTCTCTCCACTTGCTAAGTTCTGAGAGATAATTTTGTGTGTGAAAGCCGTACTTCACCTAGCTTGTTGGGAACACAAAGTTTCTTTTCAGTTGCAAACTCCATTCCATACATATATATGGGGAGGTAGAAGCTCCAACCCGGTTTTACATTGAAAAATGCAGGAAATTCAAACCGGCACTAGGAAACAGACTGAGAAAGAAGAGAAAAAGTGTCACCTGCAACCCGTTCCCTTGGTGCTAGATGAACGAACGTCTCTCCACTTGCTCATTTCTGAGAGATAAGTGTGTGTGAAAGCCGTCCTTCACCAAGCTTGTTGGGAACACAAAGTTTCTTTTCAGTTGCAAACTCCATTCCATACATATATATGGGGAGGTAGAAGCTCCAACTCGGTTTTACAGTGAAAACTGCAGGAACTTCAAACCGGCACTAGGAAACAGACTGAGAAAGCAGAGAAAAAGTGTCCCCTGCAAACCGTTCCCTTGGTGCTAGATGAACGAACGTCTCTCCACTTGCTAATTTCTGACAGATAAGTGTGTGTGAAAGCCGTTCTTCACCTAGCTTGTTGGGAACACAAAGTTTCTTTTCAGTTGCAAACTCCATTCCATACATATATATGGGGAGGTACTAGCTCCAAATCCGTTTTACAGTGAAAACTGCAGGAACTTCAAACCGGCACTAGGAAAGAGACTGAGAAAGCAGAGAAAAAGTGTCTCCTGCAAACCGTTCCCTTGGTGCTAGATGAACGAACGTCTCTCCACTTGCTCAGTTCTCAGAGATAAGTGTGTGTGAAAGCCGTCCTTCACCTAGCTTGTTGGGAACACAAAGTTTCTTTTCAGTTGCAAACTCCATTCCATACATATGTATGGGGAGGTAGAAGCTCCAACTCGGTTTTACAGTGAAAACTGCAGGAACTTCAACCCGGCACTAGGAAACAGACTGAGAAAGCAGAGAAAAAGTGTCTCCTGCAACCCGTTCCCTTGGTGCTAGATGAACGAACGTCTCTCCACTTGCTCAGTTCTGAAGATATGTGTGTGTGAAAGCCGTCCTTCACCTAGCTTGTTGGGAACACAAAGTTTCTTTTCAGTTGCAAACTCCATTCCATACTTATATATGGGGAGGTTGAAGCTCCAACTCGGTTTTACAGTGAAAACTGCAGGAACTTCAAACCGGCACTAGGAAACAGACTGAGAATGCAGAGAAAAAGTGTCTCCTGCAAACCGTTCCCTTGGTGCTAGATGAACGAACGTCTCTCCACTTGCTCAGTTCTGAGAGATAAGTGTGTGTGAAAGCCGTCCTTCACCTAGATTGTTGGGAACACAAAGTTTCTTTTCAGTTGCAAACTCCGATCCATACATATATATGGGGAGGTACAAGCTCCAACACGGTTTTACAGTGAAAACTGCAGGAACTTCAAACCGGCACTAGGAAACAGACTGAGAAGCAGAGAAAAAGTGTCTCCTGCAACCGGTTCCCTTGGTGCTAGAGGAACGAACGTCTCTCCACTTGCTAAGTTCTGAGAGATAATTGTGTGTGAAAGCCGTACTTCACCTAGCTTGTTGGGAACACAAAGTTTCTTTTCAGTTGCAAACTCCATTCCATACATATATATGGGGAGGTAGAAGCTCCAACTCGGTTTTACAGTGAAAACTGCAGGAACTTCAAACCGGCACTAGGAAACAGACTGAGAAAGAAGAGAAAAAGTGTCTCCTGCAAACCGTTCCCTTGGTGCTAGATGAACGAACGTCTCTCCACTTGCTCATTTCTGAGAGATAAGTGTGTGTGAAAGCCGTCCTTCACCTAGCTTGTTGGGAACACAAAGTTTCTTTTCAGTTGCAAACTCCATTCCATACATATATATGGGGAAGTAGAAGCTCCAACTCGGTTTTACAGTGAAAACTGCAGGAACTTCAAACCGGCAGTAGGAAACAGACTGAGAAAGCAGAGAAAAAGTGTCTCCTGCAACCCGTTCACTTGGTGCTAGATGAACGAACGTCTCTCCACTTGCTCAGTTCTGAGAGATAAGTGTGTGTGAAAGCCGTCCTTCACCTAGCTTGTTGGGAACACAAAGTTTCTTTTCAGTTGCAAACTCCATTCCATACATATATATGGGGAGGTAGAAGCTCCAACTCGGTTTTACAGTGAAAACTGCAGGAACTTCAAACAGGCACTAGGAAACAGAATGAGAAAGCAGAGAAAAAGTGTCTCCTGCAACCCGTTCCCTTGGTGCTAGATGAACGAACGTCTCTCCAATTGCTCAGTTCCGAGAGATAAGTGTGTGTGAAAGCCGTCCTTCACCTAGCTTGTTGGGAACACAAAGTTTCTTTTCAGTTGCAAACTCCATTCCATACATATATATGGGGAGGTACTAGCTCCAACTCGGTTTTACAGTGAAAACTGCATGAACTTCAAACCGGCACTAGGAAACAGACTGAGAAAGCAGAGAAAAAGTGTCTCCTGCAAACCGTTCCCTTTGTTCTAGATGAACGAACGTCTCTCCACTTGCTCAGTTCTGAGAGATATGTGTGTGTGAAAGCCGTTCTTCACATAGCTTGTTGGGAACACAAAGTTTCTTTTCAGTTGCAAACTCCATTCCATACATATATATGGGGAGGTAGAAGCTCCAACTCGGTTTTACAGTGAAAAAAGGCAGGAACTTCAAACCGGCACTAGGATACAGACTTAGAAAGCAGAGAAAAAGTGTCTCCTGCAACCCGTTCCCTTCGTGCTAGATGAACGAACGTCTCTCCACTTGCTCAGTTCTGAGAGATAAATGTGTGTGAAAGCCGTCCTTCACCTAGCTTGTTGGGAACAAAAAGTTTCTTTTCAGTTGCAAACTCCATTCCATACGTATATATGGGGAGGTACTAGCTCCAAATCGGTTTTACAGTGAAAACTGCAGGAACTTCAAACCGGCACTAGGAAACAGACTGAGAAAGCAGAGAAAAAGTGTCTTCTGCAACCCGTTCCCTTGGTGCTAGATGAACGAACGTCTCTCCACTTGCTCAGTTCTAAGAGATAAGTGTGTGTGAAAGCCGTCCTTCACCTAGCTTGTTGGGAACACAAAGTTTCTTTTCAGTTGCAAACTCCATTCCATACATATATATGGGGAGGTAGAAGCTCCAACTCGGTTTTAAAGTGAAAACTGCAGGAACTTCAAACCGGCACTAGGAAACAGACTGAGAAAGCAGAGAAAAAGTGTCTCCTGCAACCCGTTCCCTTGGTGCTAGATGAACGAACGTCTCTCCACTTGCTCAGTTCTGAAGATAGGTGTGTGTGAAAGCCGTCCTTCACCTAGCTTGTTGGGAACACAAAGTTTCATTTCAGTTGCAAACTCCATTCCATACATATATATGGGGAGGTAGAAGCTCCAAATCGGTTTTACAGTGAAAACTGCAGGAATTTCAAACCGGCACTAGGAAACAGACTGAGAAAGCAGAGAAAAAGTGTCTCCTGCAACCCGTTCCCTTGGTGCTAGATGAACGAACGTCTCTCCACTTGCTCAGTTCAGAGAGATATGTGTGTGTGAAACCGTCCTTCACCTAGCTTGTTGGGAACACAAAGTTTCTTTACAGTTGCAAACTCCATTCCATACATATATATGGGGAGGTACTAGCTCCAACTCGGTTTTACAGTGAAAACTGCAGGAACTTCAAACCGGCACTAGGAAACAGACTGAGAAGCAGAGAAAAAGTGTCTCCTGCAACCGGTTCCCTTGGTGCTAGAGGAACGAACGTCTCTCCACTTGCTAAGTTCTGAGAGAAAATTTTGTGTGTGAAAGCCGTCCTTCACCTAGCTTGTTGGGAACACAAAGTTTCTTTTCAGTTGCAAACTCCATTCCATACATATATATGGGGAGGTAGAAGCTCCAACCCGGTTTTACAGTGAAAAATGCAGGAACTTCAAACCGGCACTAGGAAACAGACTGAGAAAGAAGAGAAAAAGTGTCACCTGCAACCCGTTCCCTTGGTGCTAGATGAACGAACGTCTCTCCACTTGCTCATTTCTGAGAGATAATTGTGTGTGAAAGCCGTCCTTCACCTAGCTTGTTGGGAACACAAAGTTTCTTTTCAGTTGCAAACTCCATTCCATACATATATATGGGGAGGTAGAAGCTCCAACTCGGTTTTACAGTGAAAACTGCAGGAACTTCAAACCGGCACTAGGAAACAGACTGAGAAAGCAGAGAAAAAGTGTCCCCTGCAAACCGTTCCCTTGGTGCTAGATGAACGAACGTCTCTCCACTTGCTCAGTTCTGAGAGATAAGTGTGTGTGAAAGCCGTCCTTCACCTAGATTGTTGGGAACACAAAGTTTCTTTTCAGTTGCAAACTCCGATCCATACATATATATGGGGAGGTACAAGCTCCAACACGGTTTTACAGTGAAAACTGCAGGAACTTCAAACCGGCACTAGGAAACAGACTGAGAAGCAGAGAAAAAGTGTCTCCTGCAACCGGTTCCCTTGGTGCTAGAGGAACGAACGTCTCTCCACTTGCTAAGTTCTGAGAGATAATTGTGTGTGAAAGCCGTACTTCACCTAGCTTGTTGGGAACACAAAGTTTCTTTTCAGTTGCAAACTCCATTCCATACATATATATGGGGAGGTAGAAGCTCCAACTCGGTTTTACAGTGAAAACTGCAGGAACTTCAAACCGGCACTAGGAAACAGACTGAGAAAGAAGAGAAAAAGTGTCTCCTGCAAACCGTTCCCTTGGTGCTAGATGAACGAACGTCTCTCCACTTGCTCATTTCTGAGAGATAAGTGTGTGTGAAAGCCGTCCTTCACCTAGCTTGTTGGGAACACAAAGTTTCTTTTCAGTTGCAAACTCCATTCCATACATATATATGGGGAAGTAGAAGCTCCAACTCGGTTTTACAGTGAAAACTGCAGGAACTTCAAACCGGCAGTAGGAAACAGACTGAGAAAGCAGAGAAAAAGTGTCTCCTGCAACCCGTTCACTTGGTGCTAGATGAACGAACGTCTCTCCACTTGCTCAGTTCTGAGAGATAAGTGTGTGTGAAAGCCGTCCTTCACCTAGCTTGTTGGGAACACAAAGTTTCTTTTCAGTTGCAAACTCCATTCCATACATATATATGGGGAGGTAGAAGCTCCAACTCGGTTTTACAGTGAAAACTGCAGGAACTTCAAACAGGCACTAGGAAACAGAATGAGAAAGCAGAGAAAAAGTGTCTCCTGCAACCCGTTCCCTTGGTGCTAGATGAACGAACGTCTCTCCAATTGCTCAGTTCCGAGAGATAAGTGTGTGTGAAAGCCGTCCTTCACCTAGCTTGTTGGGAACACAAAGTTTCTTTTCAGTTGCAAACTCCATTCCATACATATATATGGGGAGGTACTAGCTCCAACTCGGTTTTACAGTGAAAACTGCATGAACTTCAAACCGGCACTAGGAAACAGACTGAGAAAGCAGAGAAAAAGTGTCTCCTGCAAACCGTTCCCTTTGTTCTAGATGAACGAACGTCTCTCCACTTGCTCAGTTCTGAGAGATATGTGTGTGTGAAAGCCGTTCTTCACATAGCTTGTTGGGAACACAAAGTTTCTTTTCAGTTGCAAACTCCATTCCATACATATATATGGGGAGGTAGAAGCTCCAACTCGGTTTTACAGTGAAAAAAGGCAGGAACTTCAAACCGGCACTAGGATACAGACTTAGAAAGCAGAGAAAAAGTGTCTCCTGCAACCCGTTCCCTTCGTGCTAGATGAACGAACGTCTCTCCACTTGCTCAGTTCTGAGAGATAAATGTGTGTGAAAGCCGTCCTTCACCTAGCTTGTTGGGAACAAAAAGTTTCTTTTCAGTTGCAAACTCCATTCCATACGTATATATGGGGAGGTACTAGCTCCAAATCGGTTTTACAGTGAAAACTGCAGGAACTTCAAACCGGCACTAGGAAACAGACTGAGAAAGCAGAGAAAAAGTGTCTTCTGCAACCCGTTCACTTGGTGCTAGATGAACGAACGTCTCTCCACTTGCTCAGTTCTAAGAGATAAGTGTGTGTGAAAGCCGTCCTTCACCTAGCTTGTTGGGAACACAAAGTTTCTTTTCAGTTGCAAACTCCATTCCATACATATATATGGGGAGGTAGAAGCTCCAACTCGGTTTTAAAGTGAAAACTGCAGGAACTTCAAACCGGCACTAGGAAACAGACTGAGAAAGCAGAGAAAAAGTGTCTCCTGCAACCCGTTCCCTTGGTGCTAGATGAACGAACGTCTCTCCACTTGCTCAGTTCTGAAGATAGGTGTGTGTGAAAGCCGTCCTTCACCTAGCTTGTTGGGAACACAAAGTTTCATTTCAGTTGCAAACTCCATTCCATACATATATATGGGGAGGTAGAAGCTCCAAATCGGTTTTACAGTGAAAACTGCAGGAATTTCAAACCGGCACTAGGAAACAGACTGAGAAAGCAGAGAAAAAGTGTCTCCTGCAACCCGTTCCCTTGGTGCTAGATGAACGAACGTCTCTCCACTTGCTCAGTTCAGAGAGATATGTGTGTGTGAAACCGTCCTTCACCTAGCTTGTTGGGAACACAAAGTTTCTTTTCAGTTGCAAACTCCATTCCATACATATATATGGGGAGGTACTAGCTCCAACTCGGTTTTACAGTGAAAACTGCAGGAACTTCAAACCGGCACTAGGAAACAGACTGAGAAGCAGAGAAAAAGTGTCTCCTGCAACCGGTTCCCTTGGTGCTAGAGGAACGAACGTCTCTCCACTTGCTAAGTTCTGAGAGAAAATTTTGTGTGTGAAAGCCGTCCTTCACCTAGCTTGTTGGGAACACAAAGTTTCTTTTCAGTTGCAAACTCCATTCCATACATATATATGGGGAGGTAGAAGCTCCAACCCGGTTTTACAGTGAAAAATGCAGGAACTTCAAACCGGCACTAGGAAACAGACTGAGAAAGAAGAGAAAAAGTGTCACCTGCAACCCGTTCCCTTGGTGCTAGATGAACGAACGTCTCTCCACTTGCTCATTTCTGAGAGATAATTGTGTGTGAAAGCCGTCCTTCACCTAGCTTGTTGGGAACACAAAGTTTCTTTTCAGTTGCAAACCCCATTCCATACATATATATGGGGAGGTAGAAGCTCCAACTCGGTTTTACAGTGAAAACTGCAGGAACTTCAAACCGGCACTAGGAAACAGACTGAGAAAGCAGAGAAAAAGTGTCCCCTGCAAACCGTTCCCTTGGTGCTAGATGAACGAACGTCTCTCCACTTGCTAATTTCTGACAGATAAGTGTGTGTGAAAGCCGTTCTTCACCTAGCTTGTTGGGAACACAAAGTTTCTTTTCAGTTGCAAACTCCATTCCATACATATATATGGGGAGGTACTAGCTCCAAATCTGTTTTACAGTGAAAACTGCAGGAACTTCAAACCGGCACTAGGAAACAGACTGAGAAAGCAGAGAAAATGTGTCTCCTGCAAACCGTTCCATTGGTGCTAGATGAACGAACGTCTCTCCACTTGCTCAGTTCTCAGAGATAAGTGTGTGTGAAAGCCGTCCTTCACCTAGCTTGTTGGGAACACAAAGTTTCTTTTCAGTTGCAAACTCCATTCCATACATATGTATGGGGAGGTAGAAGCTCCAACTCGGTTTTACAGTGAAAACTGCAGGAACTTCAACCCGGCACTAGGAAACAGACTGAGAAAGCAGAGAAAAAGTGTCTCCAGCAACCCGTTCCCTTGGTGCTAGATGAACGAACGTCTCTCCACTTGCTAAGTTCTGAAGATATGTGTGTGTGAAAGCCGTCCTTCACCTAGCTTGTTGGGAACACAAAGTTTCTTTTCAGTTGCAAACTCCATTCCATACTTATATATGGGGAGGTTGAAGCTCCAACTCGGTTTTACAGTGAAAACTGCAGGAACTTCAAACCGGCACTAGGAAACAGACTGAGAAAGCAGAGAAAAAGTGTCTCCTGCAAACCGTTCCATTGGTGCTAGATGAACGAACGTCTCTCCACTTGCTCAGTTCTCAGAGATAAGTGTGTGTGAAAGCCGTCCTTCACCTAGCTTGTTGGGAACACAAAGTTTCTTTTCAGTTGCAAACTCCATTCCATACATATGTATGGGGAGGTAGAAGCTCCAACTCGGTTTTACAGTGAAAACTGCAGGAACTTCAACCCGGCACTAGGAAACAGACTGAGAAAGCAGAGAAAAAGTGTCTCCAGCAACCCGTTCCCTTGGTGCTAGATGAACGAACGTCTCTCCACTTGCTAAGTTCTGAAGATATGTGTGTGTGAAAGCCGTCCTTCACCTAGCTTGTTGGGAACACAAAGTTTCTTTTCAGTTGCAAACTCCATTCCATACTTATATATGGGGAGGTTGAAGCTCCAACTCGGTTTTACAGTGAAAACTGCAGGAACTTCAAACCGGCACTAGGAAACAGACTGAGAAGCAGAGAAAAAGTGCCTCCTGCAACCGGTTCCCTTGGTGCTAGAGGAACGAACGTCTCTCCACTTGCTCAGTTCAGAGAGATAAGTGTGTGTGAAAGCCGTCCTTCACCTAGCTTGTTGGGAACACAAAGTTTCTTTTCAGTTGCAAACTCCATTCCATACATATATATGGGGAGGTAGAAGCTCCAACTCGGTTTTACAGTGAAAACTGCAGGAACTTCAAACCGGCACTAGGAAACAGACTGAGAAAGAAGAGAAAAAGTGTCTCCTGCAACCCGTTCAATTGGTGCTAGATGAACGAACGTCTCTCCACTTGCTCATTTCTGAGAGATAAGTGTGTGTGAAAGCCGTTCTTCACCTAGCTTGTTGGGAACACAAAGTTTCTTTTCAGTTGCAAACTCCATTCCATACATATATATGGGGAGGTAGAAGCTCCAACTCGGTTTTACAGTGAAAACTGCAGGAACTTCAAACCGGCAGTAAGAAACAGACTGAGAAAGGAGAGAAAAAGTGTCTCCTGCAACCCGTTCACTTGGTGCTAGATGAACGAACGTCTCTCCACTTGCTCAGTTCTGAGAGATAAGTGTGTGTGAAAGCCGTCCTTCACCTAGCTTGTTGGGAACACAAAGTTTCTTTTCAGTTGCAAACTCCATTCCATACATATATATAGGGAGGTAGAAGCTCCAACTCGGTTTTACAGTGAAAACTGCAGGAACTTCAAACAGGCACTAGGAAACAGAATGAGAAAGCAGAGAAAAAGTGTCTCCTGCATCCCGTTCCCTTGGTGCTAGATGAAGGAACGTCTCTCCAATTGCTCAGTTCCGAGAGATAAGTGTGTGTGAAAGCCGTCCTTCACCTAGCTTGTTGGGAACACAAAGTTTCTTTTCAGTTGCAAACTCCATTCCATACATATATATGGGGAGGTACTAGCTCCAACTCGGTTTTACAGTGAAAACTGCATGAACTTCAAACCGGCACTAGGAAACAGACTGAGAAAGCAGAGAAATAGTGTCTCCTGCAAACCGTTCCCTTTGTTCTAGATGAACGAACGTCTCTCCACTTGCTCAGTTCTGAGAGATAGGTGTGTGTGAAAGCCGTCCTTCACCTAGCTTGTTGGGAACACAAAGTTTCTTTTCAGTTGCAAACTCCATTCCATACATATATATGGGGAGGTAGAAGCTCCAACTCGGTTTTACAGTGAAAAAAGGCAGGAACTTCAAACCGGCACTAGGATACAGACTTAGAAAGCAGAGAAAAAGTGTCTCCTGCAACCCGTTCCCTTCGTGCTAGATGAACGAACGTCTCTCCACTTGCTCAGTTCTGAGAGATAAATGTGTGTGAAAGCCGTCCTTCACCTAGCTTGTTGGGAACACAAAGTTTCTTTTCAGTTGCAAACTCCATTCCATACATATATATGGGGAGGTACTAGCTCCAAATCGGTTTTACAGTGAAAACTGCAGGAACTTCAAACCGGCACTAGGAAACAGACTGAGAAAGCAGAGAAAAAGTGTCTTCTGCAACCCGTTAACTTGGTGCTAGATGAACGAACGTCTCTCCACTTGCTCAGTTCTCAGAGATAAGTGTGTGTGAAAGCCGTCCTTCACCTAGCTTGTTGGGAACACAAAGTTTCTTTTCAGTTGCAAACTCCATTCCATACATATATATGGGGAGGTAGAAGCTCCAACTCGGTTTTAAAGTGAAAACTGCAGGAACTTCAAACCGGCACTAGGAAACAGACTGAGAAATCAGAGAAAAAGTGTCTCCTGCAACCCGTTCCCTTGGTGCTAGATGAACGAACGTCTCTCCACTTGCTCAGTTCTGAAGATAGGTGTGTGTGAAAGCCGTCCTTCACCTAGCTTGTTGGGAACACAAAGTTTCTTTTCAGTTGCAAACTCCATTCCATACATATATATGGGGAGGTAGAAGCTCCAAATCGATTTTACAGTGAAAACTGCAGGAACTTCAAACCGGCACTAGGAAACAGACTGAGAAAGCAGAGAAAAAGTGTCTCCTGCAACCCGTTCCCTTGGTGCTAGATGAACGAACGTCTCTCCACTTTCTCAGTTCAGAGAGATAAGTGTGTGTGAAAGCCGTCCTTCACCTAGCTTGTTGGGAACACAAAGTTTCTTTTCAGTTGCAAACTCCATTCCATACATATATATGGGGAGGTACTAGCTCCAACTCGGTTTTACAGTGAAAACTGCAGGAACTTCAAACCGGCACTAGGAAACAGACTGAGAAAACAGAGAAAAAGTGTCTCCTGCAACCCGTTCCCTTGGTGCTAGATGAACGAACGTCTCTCCACTTGCTCAGTTCTGAGAGATAAGTGTGTGTGAAAGCCGTCCTTCACCTAGCTTGTTGGGAACACAAAGTTTCTTTTCAGTTGCAAACTCCATTCCATACATATATATGGGGAGGTAGAAGCTCCAACTCGGTTTTACAGTGAAAACTGCAGGAACTTCAAACCGGCACTAGGAAACAGACTGAGAAAGCAGAGAAAAAGTGTCTCCTGCAAACCGTTCCCTTTGTGCTGGATGAACGAACGTCTCTCCACTTGCTAATTTCTGACAGATAAGTGTGTGTGAAAGCCGTCCTTCACCTAGCTTGTTGGGAACCCAAAGTTTCTTTTCAGTAGCAAACTCCATTCCATACATATATATGGGGAGGTAGAAGCTCCAAATCGGTTTTACAGTGAAAACTGCAGGAACTTCAAACCGGCACTAGGAAACAGACTGAGAAAGCAGAGAAATAGTGTCTCCTGCAACCCGTTCCCTTGGTGCTAGATGAACGAACTTCTCTCCACTTGCTCAGTTCTGAGAGATAAGTGTGTGTGAAAGCCGTCCTTCACCTAGCTTGTTGGGAACACAAAGTTTCTTTTCAGTTTCAAACTCCATTCCATACATATATATGGGGAGGTACTATATCAAACTCGGTTTTACAGTGAAAACTGCAGGAACTTCAAACCGGCACTAGGAAACAGACTGGGAAAGCAGAGAAAAAGTGTCTTCTGCAACCCGTTCTCTTGGTTCTAGATGAACGAACGTCTCTCCAATTGCTCAGTTCTGAGAGAAAAGTGTGTGTGAAAGCCGTCCTTCAAATAGCTTGTTGGGAACACAAAGTTTCTTTTCAGTTGCCAACTCCATTCCATACATATATAAGGGGAGGTACTAGCTCCAACTCGGTTTTACAGTGAAAACTGCAGGAACTTCAAACAGGCACTAGGAAACACAATGAGAAAGCAGAGAAATAGTGTCTCCTGCAACCCGTTCCCTTGGTGCTAGATGAACGAACGTCTCTCCAATTGCTCAGTTCCGAGAGATAAGTGTGTGTGAAAGCCGTCCTTCACCTAGCTTGTTGGGAACACAAAGTTTCTTTTCAGTTGCAAACTCCATTCCATACATATATGTGGGGAGGTACTAGCTCCAACTCAGTTTTACAGTGAAAACTGCAGGAACTTCAAACCGGCAATAGGAAACAGACTGAGAAAGCAGAGAAATAGTGTCTCCAGCAACCCGTTCCCTTGGTGCTAGATAAACGAATGTCTCTCCACTTGCTCAGTTCTGAGAGTTAAGTGTGTGTGAAAGCCGTTCTTCACCTAGATTGTTGGGAACACAAAGTTTCTTTTCAGTTGCAAACTCCGATCCATAAATATATAAGGAGAGGTACTAGCTCCAACTCGGTTTTACCGTGAAAACTGCAGGAACTTCAAACCGGCACTAGGAAACAGAATGAGATAGCAGAGAAAAAGTGTCTCCTGCAACCCGGTCCCTTGGTGCTAGATGAACGAACGTCTCTCCACTTGCTCATTTCTGAGAGATAAGTGTGTGTGAAAGCCGTCCTTCACCTAGCTTGTTGGGAACACAAAGTTTCTTTTCAGTTGCAAACTCCATTCCATACATATATATGGGGAGGTACTAGCTCCAACTCGGTTTTACAGTGAAAACTGCAGGAACTTCAAACCGGCACTAGGAAACAGACTGAGAAAGCAGAGAAAAAGAGTCTCCTGCAACCCGTTCCCTTGGTGCTAGATGAACGAACGTCTCTCCACTTGCCCAGTTCTGAGAGATAAGTGTGTGTGAAAGCCGTCCTTCACCTAGCTTGTTGGGAACACAAAGTTTCTTTTCAGTTGCATACTCCATTCCATACATATATATGGGGAGGTACTAGCTCCAACTCGGTTTGACAGTGAAAACTGCAGGAACTTCAAACCGGCACTTTGAAACAGACTGAGAAGCAGAGAAAAAGTGTCTCCTGCAACCGGTTCCCTTGGTGCTATATGAATGAACGTCTCTCCACTTGCTAATTTCTGAGAGATAATTGTGTGTGAAAGCCGTCCTTCTCCTAGCTTGTTGGGAACACAAAGTTTCTTTTAAGTTGCAAACTCCATTCCATACATATATATGGGGAGGTACTAGCTCCAACTCGGTTTTACCGTGAAAACTGCAGGAACTTCAAACCGGCACTAGGAAACAGACTGAGAAAGCAGAGAAAAAGTGTCTCCTGCAACCCGTTCCCTTGGTGCTAGATGAACGAACGTCTCGCCACTTGCTCAGTTCCGAGAAATTTGTGTGTGTGAAAGCCGCCCTTCACCTAGCTTGTTGGGAACACAAAGTTTCTTTTCAGTTGCAAACTCCATTCCATACATATATATGGGGAGGTACTAGCTCCAACTCGGTTTTACAGTGAAAACTGCAGGAACATCAAACCGGCACTAGGAAACAGACTGAGAAAGCAGAGAAAAAGTGTCTCCTGCAACCCGTTCCTTTGGTGCTAGATGAACGAACGTCTCTCCACTTGCTCAGTTCTGAGAGATAGGTGTGTGTGAAAGCCGTCCTTCACCTAGCTTGTTGGGAACACAAAGTTTCTTTTCAGTTGCAAACTCCATTCCATACATATATATGGGGAGGTACTAGCTCCAACTCGGTTTTACAGTGAAAACTGCAGGAACTTCAAACCAGCACTAGGAAACAGAATGAGAAAGCAGAGAAAAAGTGTCTCCTGCAATCCGTTCCCTTGGTGCTAGATGAACGAACGTCTCTCCACTTGCTCAGTTCCGAGAGATAAGTGTGTGTGAAAGCTGTCCTTCACCTAGCTTGTTGGGAACACAAAGTTTCTTTTCAGTTGCAAACTCCATTCCATACATATATATGGGGAGTTAATAGCTCCAACTCAGTTTCACAGTGAAAACTGCAGGAACTTCAAACCGGCACTTTGAAACAGACTGAGAAGCAGAGAAAAAGTGTCTCCTGCAACCGGTTCCCTTGGTGCTAGATGAATGAACGTCTCTCCACTTGCTAATTTCTGAGAGATAATTGTGTGTGAAAGCCGTCCTTCACCTAGCTTGTTGGGAACACAAAGTTTCTTTTAAGCTGCAAACTCCATTCCATACATATTTATGGGGAGTTACTAGCTCCAACTCGGTTTGACAGTGAAAACTGCAGGAACTTCAAACTGGCACTAGGAAACAGACTGAGAAAGAAGAGAAAAAGTGTCTCCTGCATCCCGTTCCCTTGGTGCTAGATGAACGAACGTCTCGCCACTAGATAAGTTCCGAGAAATTAGTGTGTGTGAAAGCCGTCCTTCACCTAGCTTGTTGGGAACACAAAGTTTCTTTTCAGTTTCAAACTCCATTCCATACATATATATGGGGAGGTACTATATCAAACTCGGTTTTACAGTGAAAACTGCAGGAACTTCAAACCGGCACTAGGAAACAGACTGGGAAAGCAGAGAAAAAGTGTCTTCTGCAACCCGTTCTCTTGGTTCTAGATGAACGAACGTCTCGCCACTTGCTAAGTTCCGAGAAATTAGTGTGTGTGAAAGCCGTCCTTCACCTAGCTTGTTGGGAACACAAAGTTTCTTTTCAGATTCAAACTCCATTCCATACATATATATGGGGAGGTACTATATCAAACTCGGTTTTACAGTGAAAACTGCAGGAACTTCAAACCGGCACTAGGAAACAGACTGGGAAAGCAGAGAAAAAGTGTCTTCTGCAACCCGTTCTCTTGGTTCTAGATGAACGAACGTCTCTCCAATTGCTCAGTTCTGAGAGAAAAGTGTGTGTGAAAGCCGTCCTTCAAATAGCTTGTTGGGAACACAAAGTTTCTTTTCAGTTGCCAACTCCATTCCATACATATATAAGGGGAGGTACTAGCTCCAACTCGGTTTTACAGTGAAAACTGCAGGAACTTCAAACAGGCACTAGGAAACAGAATGAGAAAGCAGAGAAATAGTGTCTCCTGCAACCCGTTCCCTTGGTGCTAGATGAACGAACGTCTCTCCAATTGCTCAGTTCCGAGAGATAAGTGTGTGTGAAAGCCGTCCTTCACCTAGCTTGTTGGGAACACAAAGTTTCTTTTCAGTTGCAAACTCCATTCCATACATATATGTGGGGAGGTACTAGCTCCAACTCAGTTTTACAGTGAAAACTGCAGGAAATTCAAACCGGCAATAGGAAACAGACTGAGAAAGCAGAGAAAAAGTGTCTCCAGCAACCCGTTCCCTTGGTGCTAGATAAACGAATGTCTCTCCACTTGCTCAGTTCTGAGAGTTAAGTGTGTGTGAAAGCCGTTCTTCACCTAGATTGTTGGGAACACAAAGTTTCTTTTCAGTTGCAAACTCCGATCCATAAATATATAAGGGGAGGTACTAGCTCCAACTCGGTTTTACCGTGAAAACTGCAGGAACTTCAAACCGGCACTAGGAAACAGAATGAGAAAGCAGAGAAAAAGTGTCTCCTGCAACCCGGTCCCTTGGTGCTAGATGAACGAACGTCTCTCCACTTGCTCAGTTCTGAGAGATAAGTGTGTGTGAAAGCCGTCCTTCACCTAGCTTGTTGGGAACACAAAGTTTCTTTTCAGTTGCAAACTCCATTCCATACATATATATGGGGAGGTACTAGCTCCAACTCGGTTTTACAGTGAAAACTGCAGGAACTTCAAACCGGCACTAGGAAACAGACTGAGAAAGCAGAGAAAAAGAGTCTCCTGCAACCCGTTCCCTTGGTGCTAGATGAACGAACGTCTCTCCACTTGCCCAGTTCTGAGAGATAAGTGTGTGTGAAAGCCGTCCTTCACCTAGCTTGTTGGGAACACAAAGTTTCTTTTCAGTTGCATACTCCATTCCATACATATATATGGGGAGGTACTAGCTCCAACTCGATTTTACAGTGAAAACTGCAGGAACTTCAAACCGGCACTTTAAAACAGACTGAGAAGCAGAGAAAAAGTGTCTCCTGCAACCGGTTCCCTTGGTGCTATATGAATGAACGTCTCTCCACTTGCTAATTTCTGAGAGATAATTGTGTGTGAAAGCCGTCCTTCTCCTAGCTTGTTGGGAACACAAAGTTTCTTTTAAGTTGCAAACTCCATTCCATACATATATATGGGGAGGTACTAGCTCCAACTCGGTTTTACCGTGAAAACTGCAGGAACTTCAAACCGGCACTAGGAAACAGACTGAGAAAGCAGAGAAAAAGTGTCTCCTGCAACCCGTTCCCTTGGTGCTAGAGGAACGAACGTCTCTCCACTTGCTAAGTTCTGAGAGATAATTTTGTGTGTGAAATCCGACCATCACCTAGCTTGTTGGGAACACAAAGTTTCTTTTCAGTTGCAAACTCCATTCCATACATATATATGGGGAGGTAGAAGCTCCAACCCGGTTTTACAGTGAAAAATGCAGGAACTTCAAACCGGCACTAGGAAACAGACTGAGAAAGAAGAGAAAAAGTGTCTCCTGCAACCCGTTCCCTTGGTGCTAGATGAACGAACGTCTCTCCACTTGCTCATTTCTGAGAGATAAGTGTGTGTGAAAGCCGTCCTTCACCTAGCTTGTTGGGAACACAAAGTTTCTTTTCAGTTGCAAACTCCATTCCATACATATATATGGGGAGGTAGAAGCTCCAACTCGGTTTTACAGTGAAAACTGCAGGAACTTCAAACCGGCACTAGGAAACAGACTGAGAAAGCAGAGAAAAAGTGTCTCCTGCAAACCGTTCCCTTTGTGCTAGATGAACGAACGTCTCTCCACTTGCTAATTTCTGACAGATAAGTGTGTGTGAAAGCCGTCCTTCACCTAGCTTGTTGGGAACACAAAGGTTCTTTTCAGTAGCAAACTCCATTCCATACATATATATGGGGAGGTAGAAGCTCCAAATCGGTTTTACAGTGAAAACTGCAGGAACTTCAAACCGGCACTAGGAAACAGACTGAGAAAGCAGAGAAATAGTGTCTCCTGCAACCCGTTCCCTTGGTGCTAGATGAACGAACTTCTCTCCACTTGCTCAGTTCTGAGAGATAAGTGTGTGTGAAAGCCGTCCTTCACCTAGCTTGTTGGGAACACAAAGTTTCTTTTCAGTTTCAAACTCCATTCCATACATATATATGGGGAGGTACTATATCAAACTCGGTTTTACAGTGAAAACTGCAGGAACTTCAAACCGGCACTAGGAAACAGACTGGGAAAGCAGAGAAAAAGTGTCTTCTGCAACCCGTTCTCTTGGTTCTAGATGAACGAACGTCTCTCCAATTGCTCAGTTCTGAGAGAAAATTGTGTGTGAAAGCCGTCCTTCAAATAGCTTGTTGGGAACACAAACTTTCTTTTCAGTTGCCAACTCCATTCCATACATATATAAGGGGAGGTACTAGCTCCAACTCGGTTTTACAGTGAAAACTGCAGGAACTTCAAACAGGCACTAGGAAACAGAATGAGAAAGCAGAGAAATAGTGTCTCCTGCAACCCGTTCCCTTGGTGCTAGATGAACGAACGTCTCTCCAATTGCTCAGTTCCGAGAGATAAGTGTGTGTGAAAGCCGTCCTTCACCTAGCTTGTTGGGAACACAAAGTTTCTTTTCAGTTGCAAACTCCATTCCATACATATATGTGGGGAGGTACTAGCTCCAACTCAGTTTTACAGTGAAAACTGCAGGAACTTCAAACCGGCAATAGGAAACAGACTGAGAAAGCAGAGAAAAAGTGTCTCCAGCAACCCGTTCCCTTGGTGCTAGATAAACGAATGTCTCTCCACTTGCTCAGTTCTGAGAGTTAAGTGTGTGTGAAAGCCGTCCTTCACCTAGCTTGTTGGGAACACAAAGTTTCTTTTCAGTTGCAAACTCCATTCCATACATATATATGGGGAGGTACTAGCTCCAACTCGGTTTTACAGTGAAAACTGCAGGAACTTCAAACCGGCACTAGGAAACAGACTGAGAAAGCAGAGAAAAAGAGTCTCCTGCAACCCGTTCCCTTGGTGCTAGATGAACGAACGTCTCTCCACTTGCCCAGTTCTGAGAGATAAGTGTGTGTGAAAGCCGTCCTTCACCTAGCTTGTTGGGAACACAAAGTTTCTTTTCAGTTGCATACTCCATTCCATACATATATATGGGGAGGTACTAGCTCCAACTCGGTTTGACAGTGAAAACTGCAGGAACTTCAAACCGGCACTTTGAAACAGACTGAGAAGCAGAGAAAAAGTGTCTCCTGCAACCGGTTCCCTTGGTGCTATATGATGAACGTCTCTCCACTTGCTAATTTCTGAGAGATAATTGTGTGTGAAAGCCGTCCTTCTCCTAGCTTGTTGGGAACACAAAGTTTCTTTTAAGTTGCAAACTCCATTCCATACATATATATGGGGAGGTACTAGCTCCAACTCGGTTTTACCGTGAAAACTGCAGGAACTTCAAACCGGCACTAGGAAACAGACTGAGAAAGCAGAGAAAAAGTGTCTCCTGCAACCCGTTCCCTTGGTGCTAGATGAACGAACGTCTCGCCACTTGCTCAGTTCCGAGAAATTAGTGTGTGTGAAAGCCGCCCTTCACCTAGCTTGTTGGGAACACAAAGTTTCTTTTCAGTTGCAAACTCCATTCCATACATATATATGGGGAGGTACTAGCTCCAACTCAGTTTTACAGTGAAAACTGCAGGAACATCAAACCGGCACTAGGAAACAGACTGAGAAAGCAGAGAAAAAGTGTCTCCTGCAACCCGTTCCTTTGGTGCTAGATGAACGAACGTCTCTCCACTTGCTCAGTTCTGAGAGATAGGTGTGTGTGAAAGCCGTCCTTCACCTAGCTTGTTGGGAACACAAAGTTTCTTTTCAGTTGCAAACTCCATTCCATACATATATGTGGGGAGGTACTAGCTCCAACTCTGTTTTACAGTGAAAACTGCAGGAACTTCAAACCGGCACTAGGAAACAGACTGAGAAAGCAGAGAAATAGTGTCTCCAGCAACCCGTTCCCTTGGTTCTAGATAAACGAATGTCTCTCCACTTGCTCAGTTCTGAGAGTTAAGTGTGTGTGAAAGCCGTTCTTCACCTAGATTGTTGGGAACACAAAGTTTCTTTTCAGTTGCAAACTCCGATCCATAAATATATAAGGAGAGGTACTAGCTCCAACTCGGTTTTACCGTGAAAACTGCAGGAAATTCAAACCGGCACTAGGAAACAGAATGAGATAGCAGAGAAAAAGTGTCTCCTGCAACCCGGTCCCTTGGTGCTAGATGAACGAACGTCTCTCCACTTGCTCAGTTCTGAGAGATAAGTGTGTGTGAAAGCCGTCCTTCACCTAGCTTGTTGGGAACACAAAGTTTCTTTTCAGTTGCAAACTCCATTCCATACATATATATGGGGAGGTACTAGCTCCAACTCGGTTTTACAGTGAAAACTGCAGGAACTTCAAACCGGCACTAGGAAACAGACTGAGAAAGCAGAGAAAAAGAGTCTCCTGCAACCCGTTCCCTTGGTGCTAGATGAACGAACGTCTCTCCACTTGCCCAGTTCTGAGAGATAAGTGTGTGTGAAAGCCGTCCTTCACCTAGCTTGTTGGGAACACAAAGTTTCTTTTCAGTTGCATACTCCATTCCATACATATATATGGGGAGGTACTAGCTCCAACTCGGTTTGACAGTGAAAACTGCAGGAACTTCAAACCGGCACTTTGAAACAGACTGAGAAGCAGAGAAAAAGTGTCTCCTGCAACCGGTTCCCTTGGTGCTATATGAATGAACGTCTCTCCACTTGCTAATTTCTGAGAGATAATTGTGTGTGAAAGCCGTCCTTCTCCTAGCTTGTTGGGAACACAAAGTTTCTTTTAAGTTGCAAACTCCATTCCATACATATATATGGGGAGGTACTAGCTCCAACTCGGTTTTACCGTGAAAACTGCAGGAACTTCAAACCGGCACTAGGAAACAGACTGAGAAAGCAGAGAAAAAGTGTCTCCTGCAACCCGTTCCCTTGGTGCTAGATGAACGAACGTCTCGCCACTTGCTCAGTTCCGAGAAATTAGTGTGTGTGAAAGCCGCCCTTCACCTAGCTTGTTGGGAACACAAAGTTTCTTTTCAGTTGCAAACTCCATTCCATACATATATATGGGGAGGTACTAGCTCCAACTCGGTTTTACAGTGAAAACTGCAGGAACATCAAACCGGCACTAGGAAACAGACTGAGAAAGCAGAGAAAAAGTGTCTCCTGCAACCCGTTCCTTTGGTGCTAGATGAACGAACGTCTCTCCACTTGCTCAGTTCTGAGAGATAGGTGTGTGTGAAAGCCGTCCTTCACCTAGCTTGTTGGGAACACAAAGTTTCTTTTCAGTTGCAAACTCCATTCCATACATATATATGGGGAGGTACTAGCTCCAACTCTGTTTTACAGTGAAAACTGCAGGAACTTCAAACCAGCACTAGGAAACAGAATGAGAAAGCAGAGAAAAAGTGTCTCCTGCAATCCGTTCCCTTGGTGCTAGATGAACGAACGTCTCTCCACTTGCTCAGTTCCGAGAGATAAGTGTGTGTGAAAGCTGTCCTTCACCTAGCTTGTTGGGAACACAAAGTTTCTTTTCAGTTGCAAACTCCATTCCATACATATATATGGGGAGTTAATAGCTCCAACTCAGTTTCACAGTGAAAACTGCAGGAACTTCAAACCGGCACTTTGAAACAGACTGAGAAGCAGAGAAAAAGTGTCTCCTGCAACCGGTTCCCTTGGTGCTAGATGAATGAACGTCTCTCCACTTGCTAATTTCTGAGAGATAATTGTGTGTGAAAGCCGTCCTTCACCTAGCTTGTTGGGAACACAAAGTTTCTTTTAAGCTGCAAACTCCATTCCATACATATTTATGGGGAGTTACTAGCTCCAACTCGGTTTGACAGTGAAAACTGCAGGAACTTCAAACCGGCACTAGGAAACAGACTGAGAAAGAAGAGAAAAAGTGTCTCCTGCATCCCGTTCCCTTGGTGCTAGATGAACGAACGTCTCGCCACTAGATAAGTTCCGAGAAATTAGTGTGTGTGAAAGCCGTCCTTCACCTAGCTTGTTGGGAACACAAAGTTTCTTTTCAGTTTCAAACTCCATTCCATACATATATATGGGGAGGTACTATATCAAACTCGGTTTTACAGTGAAAACTGCAGGAACTTCAAACCGGCACTAGGAAACAGACTGGGAAAGCAGAGAAAAAGTGTCTTCTGCAACCCGTTCTCTTGGTTCTAGATGAACGAACGTCTCGCCACTTGCTAAGTTCCGAGAAATTAGTGTGTGTGAAAGCCGTCCTTCACCTAGCTTGTTGGGAACACATAGTTTCTTTTCAGATTCAAACTCCATTCCATACATATATATGGGGAGGTACTATATCAAACTCGGTTTTACAGTGAAAACTGCAGGAACTTCAAACCGGCACTAGGAAACAGACTGGGAAAGCAGAGAAAAAGTGTCTTCTGAAACCCGTTCTCTTGGTTCTAGATGAACGAACGTCTCTCCAATTGCTCAGTTCTGAGAGAAAAGTGTGTGTGAAAGCCGTCCTTCAAATAGCTTGTTGGGAACACAAAGTTTCTTTTCAGTTGCAAACTCCATTCCATACATATATATGGGGAGGTACTAGCTCCAACTCGGTTTTACAGTGAAAACTGCAGGAACTTCAAACCGGCACTAGGAAACAGACTGAGAAAGCAGAGAAAAAGAGTCTCCTGCAACCCGTTCCCTTGGTGCTAGATGAACGAACGTCTCTCCACTTGCCCAGTTCTGAGAGATAAGTGTGTGTGAAAGCCGTCCTTCACCTAGCTTGTTGGGAACACAAAGTTTCTTTTCAGTTGCATACTCCATTCCATACATATATATGGGGAGGTACTAGCTCCAACTCGATTTTACAGTGAAAACTGCAGGAACTTCAAACCGGCACTTTAAAACAGACTGAGAAGCAGAGAAAAAGTGTCTCCTGCAACCGGTTCCCTTGGTGCTATATGAATGAACGTCTCTCCACTTGCTAATTTCTGAGAGATAATTGTGTGTGAAAGCCGTCCTTCTCCTAGCTTGTTGGGAACACAAAGTTTCTTTTAAGTTGCAAACTCCATTCCATACACATATATGGGGAGGTACTAGCTCCAACTCGGTTTTACCGTGAAAATTGCAGGAACTTCAAACCGGCACTAGGAAACAGACTGAGAAAGCAGAGAAAAAGTGTCTCCTGCAACCCGTTCCCTTGGTGCTAGAGGAACGAACGTCTCTCCACTTGCTAATTTCTGAGAGATAATTTTGTGTGTGAAAGCCGACCATCACCTAGCTTGTTGGGAACACAAAGTTTCTTTTCAGTTGCAAACTCCATTCCATACATATATATGGGGAGGTAGAAGCTCCAACCCGGTTTTACAGTGAAAAATGCAGGAACTTCAAACCGGCACTAGGAAACAGACTGAGAAAGAAGAGAAAAAGTGTCTCCTGCAACCCGTTCCCTTGGTGCTAGATGAACGAACGTCTCTCCACTTGCTCATTTCTGAGAGATAAGTGTGTGTGAAAGCCGTCCTTCACCTAGCTTGTTGGGAACACAAAGTTTCTTTTCAGTTGCAAACTCCATTCCATACATATATATGGGGAGGTAGAAGCTCCAACTCGGTTTTACAGTGAAAACTGCAGGAACTTCAAACCGGCACTAGGAAACAGACTGAGAAAGCAGAGAAAAAGTGTCTCCTGCAAACCGTTCCCTTTGTGCTAGATGAACGAACGTCTCTCCACTTGCTAATTTCTGACAGATAAGTGTGTGTGAAAGCCGTCCTTCACCTAGCTTGTTGGGAACACAAAGTTTCTTTTCAGTAGCAAACTCCATTCCATACATATATATGGGGAGGTAGAAGCTCCAAATCGGTTTTACAGTGAAAACTGCAGGAACTTCAAACCGGCACTAGGAAACAGACTGAGAAAGCAGAGAAATAGTGTCTCCTGCAACCCGTTCCCTTGGTGCTAGATGAACGAACTTCTCTCCACTTGCTCAGTTCTGAGAGATAAGTGTGTGTGAAAGCCGTCCTTCACCTAGCTTGTTGGGAACACAAAGTTTCTTTTCAGTTTCAAACTCCATTCCATACATATATATGGGGAGGTACTATATCAAACTCGGTTTTACAGTGAAAACTGCAGGAACTTCAAACCGGCACTAGGAAACAGACTGGGAAAGCAGAGAAAAAGTGTCTTCTGCAACCCGTTCTCTTGGTTCTAGATGAACGAACGTCTCTCCAATTGCTCAGTTCTGAGAGAAAATTGTGTGTGAAAGCCGTCCTTCAAATAGCTTGTTGGGAACACAAAGTTTCTTTTCAGTTGCCAACTCCATTCCATACATATATAAGGGGAGGTACTAGCTCCAACTCGGTTTTACAGTGAAAACTGCAGGAACTTCAAACAGGCACTAGGAAACAGAATGAGAAAGCAGAGAAATAGTGTCTCCTGCAACCCGTTCCCTTGGTGCTAGATGAACGAACGTCTCTCCAATTGCTCAGTTCCGAGAGATAAGTGTGTGTGAAAGCGGTCCATCACCTAGCTTGTTGGGAACACAAAGTTTCTTTTCAGTTGCAAACTCCATTCCATACATATATGTGGGGAGGTACTAGCTCCAACTCAGTTTTACAGTGAAAACTGCAGGAACTTCAAACCGGCAATAGGAAACAGACTGAGAAAGCAGAGAAAAAGTGTCTCCAGCAACCCGTTCCCTTGGTGCTAGATAAACGAATGTCTCTCCACTTGCTCAGTTCTGAGAGTTAAGTGTGTGTGAAAGCCGTCCTTCAACTAGCTTGTTGGGAACACAAAGTTTCTTTTCAGTTGCAAACTCCATTCCATACATATATATGGGGAGGTACTAGCTCCAACTCGGTTTTACAGTGAAAACTGCAGGAACTTCAAACCGGCACTAGGAAACAGACTGAGAAAGCAGAGAAAAAGAGTCTCCTGCAACCCGTTCCCTTGGTGCTAGATGAACGAACGTCTCTCCACTTGCCCAGTTCTGAGAGATAAGTGTGTGTGAAAGCCGTCCTTCACCTAGCTTGTTGGGAACACAAAGTTTCTTTTCAGTTGCATACTCCATTCCATACATATATATGGGGAGGTACTAGCTCCAACTCGGTTTGACAGTGAAAACTGCAGGAACTTCAAACCGGCACTTTGAAACAGACTGAGAAGCAGAGAAAAAGTGTCCCCTGCAACCGGTTCCCTTGGTGCTATATGAATGAACGTCTCTCCACTTGCTAATTTCTGAGAGATAATTGTGTGTGAAAGCCGTCCTTCTCCTAGCTTGTTGGGAACACAAAGTTTCTTTTAAGTTGCAAACTCCATTCCATACATATATATGGGGAGGTACTAGCTCCAACTCGGTTTTACCGTGAAAACTGCAGGAACTTCAAACCGGCACTAGGAAACAGACTGAGAAAGCAGAGAAAAAGTGTCTCCTGCAACCCGTTCCCTTGGTGCTAGATGAACGAACGTCTCGCCACTTGCTCAGTTCCGAGAAATTAGTGTGTGTGAAAGCCGCCCTTCACCTAGCTTGTTGGGAACACAAAGTTTCTTTTCAGTTGCAAACTCCATTCCATACATATATATGGGGAGGTACTAGCTCCAACTCGGTTTTACAGTGAAAACTGCAGGAACATCAAACCGGCACTAGGAAACAGACTGAGAAAGCAGAGAAAAAGTGTCTCCTGCAACCCGTTCCTTTGGTGCTAGATGAACGAACGTCTCTCCACTTGCTCAGTTCTGAGAGATAGGTGTGTGTGAAAGCCGTCCTTCACCTAGCTTGTTGGGAACACAAAGTTTCTTTTCAGTTGCAAACTCCATTCCATACATATATATGGGGAGGTACTAGCTCCAACTCGGTTTTACAGTGAAAACTGCAGGAACTTCAAACCAGCACTAGGAAACAGAATGAGAAAGCAGAGAAAAAGTGTCTCCTGCAATCCGTTCCCTTGGTGCTAGATGAACGAACGTCTCTCCACTTGCTCAGTTCCGAGAGATAAGTGTGTGTGAAAGCTGTCCTTCACCTAGCTTGTTGGGAACACAAAGTTTCTTTTCAGTTGCAAACTCCATTCCATACATATATATGGGGAGTTAATAGCTCCAACTCAGTTTCACAGTGAAAACTGCAAGAACTTCAAACCGGCACTTTGAAACAGACTGAGAAGCAGAGAAAAAGTGTCTCCTGCAACCGGTTCCCTTGGTGCTAGATGAATGAACGTCTCTCCACTTGCTAATTTCTGAGAGATAATTGTGTGTGAAAGCCGTCCTTCAACTAGCTTGTTGGGAACACAAAGTTTCTTTTAAGCTGCAAACTCCATTCCATACATATATATGGGGAGGTACTAGCTCCAACTCGGTTTGACAGTGAAAACTGCAGGAACTTCAAACCGGCACTAGGAAACAGACTGAGAAAGAAGAGAAAAAGTGTCTCCTGCATCCCGTTCCCTTGGTGCTAGATGAACGAACGTCTCGCCACTTGCTAAGTTCCGAGAAATTAGTGTGTGTGAAAGCCGTCCTTCACCGAGCTTGTTGGGAACACAAAGTTTCTTTTCAGTTTCAAACTCCATTCCATACATATATATGGGGAGGTACTATATCAAACTCGGTTTTACAGTGAAAACTGCAGGAACTTCAAACCGGCACTAGGAAACAGACTGGGAAAGCAGAGAAAAAGTGTCTTCTGCAACCCGTTCTCTTGGTTCTAGATGAACGAACGTCTCGCCACTTGCTAAGTTCCGAGAAATTAGTGTGTGTGAAAGCCGTCCTTCACCTAGCTTGTTGGGAACACAAAGTTTCTTTTCAGTTTCAAACTCCATTCCATACATATATATGGGGAGGTACTATATCAAACTCGGTTTTACAGTGAAAACTGCAGGAACTTCAAACCGGCACTAGGAAACAGACTGGGAAAGCAGAGAAAAAGTGTCTTCTGCAACCCGTTCTCTTGGTTCTAGATGAACGAACGTCTCTCCAATTGCTCAGTTCTGAGAGAAAAGTGTGTGTGAAAGCCGTCCTTCAAATAGCTTGTTGGGAACACAAAGTTTCTTTTCAGTTGCCAACTCCATTCCATACATATATAAGGGGAGGTACTAGCTCCAACTCGGTTTTACAGTGAAAACTGCAGGAACTTCAAACAGGCACTAGGAAACAGAATGAGAAAGCAGAGAAATAGTGTCTCCTGCAACCCGTTCCCTTGGTGCTAGATGAACGAACGTCTCTCCAATTGCTCAGTTCCGAGAGATAAGTGTGTGTGAAAGCCGTCCTTCACCTAGCTTGTTGGGAACACAAAGTTTCTTTTCAGTTGCAAACTCCATTCCATACATATATGTGGGGAGGTACTAGCTCCAACTCAGTTTTACAGTGAAAACTGCAGGAACTTCAAACCGGCAATAGGAAACAGACTGAGAAAGCAGAGAAAAAGTGTCTCCAGCAACCCGTTCCCTTGGTGCTAGATAAACGAATGTCTCTCCACTTGCTCAGTTCTGAGAGTTAAGTGTGTGTGAAAGCCGTTCTTCACCTAGATTGTTGGGAACACAAAGTTTCTTTTCAGTTGCAAACTCCGATCCATAAATATATAAGGGGAGGTACTAGCTCCAACTCGGTTTTACCGTGAAAACTGCAGGAACTTCAAACCGGCACTAGGAAACAGAATGAGAAAGCAGAGAAAAAGTGTCTCCTGCAACCCGGTCCCTTGGTGCTAGATGAACGAACGTCTCTCCACTTGCTCAGTTCTGAGAGATAAGTGTGTGTGAAAGCCGTCCTTCACCTAGCTTGTTGGGAACACAAAGTTTCTTTTCAGTTGCAAACTCCATTCCATACATATATATGGGGAGGTACTAGCTCCAACTCGGTTTTACAGTGAAAACTGCAGGAACTTCAAACCGGCACTAGGAAACAGACTGAGAAAGCAGAGAAAAAGAGTCTCCTGCAACCCGTTCCCTTGGTGCTAGATGAACGAACGTCTCTCCACTTGCCCAGTTCTGAGAGATAAGTGTGTGTGAAAGCCGTCCTTCACCTAGCTTGTTGGGAACACAAAGTTTCTTTTCAGTTGAATACTCCATTCCATACATATATATGGGGAGGTACTAGCTCCAACTCGGTTTGACAGTGAAAACTGCAGGAACTTCAAACCGGCACTTTGAAACAGACTGAGAAGCAGAGAAAAAGTGTCTCCTGCAACCGGTTCCCTTAGTGCTATATGAATGAACGTCTCTCCACTTGCTAATTTCTGAGAGATAATTGTGTGTGAAAGCCGTCCTTCTCCTAGCTTGTTGGGAACACAAAGTTTCTTTTCAGTTGCAAACTCCATTCCATAAATATATATGGGGAGGTACTAGCTCCAACTCGGTTTTACAGTGAAAACTGCAGGAACATCAAACCGGCACTAGGAAACAGACTGAGAAAGCAGAGAAAAAGTGTCTCCTGCAACCCGTTCCTTTGGTGCTAGATGAACGAACGTCTCTCCACTTGCTCAGTTCTGAGAGATAGGTGTGTGTGAAAGCCGTCCTTCACCTAGCTTGTTGGGAACACAAAGTTTCTTTTCAGTTGCAAACTCCATTCCATACATATATATGGGGAGGTACTAGCTCCAACTCGGTTTTACAGTGAAAACTGCAGGAACTTCAAACCAGCACTAGGAAACAGAATGAGAAAGCAGAGAAAAAGTGTCTCCTGCAATCCGTTCCCTTGGTGCTAGATGAACGAACGTCTCTCCACTTGCTCAGTTCCGAGAGATAAGTGTGTGTGAAAGCTGTCCTTCACCTAGCTTGTTGGGAACACAAAGTTTCTTTTCAGTTGCAAACTCCATTCCATACATATATATGGGGAGTTAATAGCTCCAACTCAGTTTCACAGTGAAAACTGCAGGAACTTCAAACCGGCACTTTGAAACAGACTGAGAAGCAGAGAAAAAGTGTCTCCAGCAACCCGTTCCCTTGGTGCTAGATAAACGAATGTCTCTCCACTTGCTCAGTTCTGAGAGTTAAGTGTGTGTGAAAGCCGTCCTTCACCTAGCTTGTTGGGAACACAAAGTTTCTTTTCAGTTGCAAACTCCATTCCATACATATATATGGGGAGGTACTAGCTCCAACTCGGTTTTTCAGTGAAAACTGCAGGAACTTCAAACCGGCACTAGGAAACAGACTGAGAAAGCAGAGAAAAAGAGTCTCCTGCAACCCGTTCCCTTGGTGCTAGATGAACGAACGTCTCTCCACTTGCCCAGTTCTGAGAGATAAGTGTGTGTGAAAGCCGTCCTTCACCTAGCTTGTTGGGAACACAAAGTTTCTTTTCAGTTGCATACTCCATTCCATACATATATATGGGGAGGTACTAGCTCCAACTCGGTTTGACAGTGAAAACTGCAGGAACTTCAAACCGGCACTTTGAAACAGACTGAGAAGCAGAGAAAAAGTGTCTCCTGCAACCGGTTCCCTTGGTGCTATATGAATGAACGTCTCTCCACTTGCTAATTTCTGAGAGATAATTGTGTGTGAAAGCCGTCCTTCTCCTAGCTTGTTGGGAACACAAAGTTTCTTTTAAGTTGCAAACTCCATTCCATACATATATATGGGGAGGTACTAGCTCCAACTCGGTTTTACCGTGAAAACTGCAGGAACTTCAAACCGGCACTAGGAAACAGACTGAGAAAGCAGAGAAAAAGTGTCTCCTGCAACCCGTTCCCTTGGTGCTAGATGAACGAACGTCTCGCCACTTGCTCAGTTCCGAGAAATTAGTGTGTGTGAAAGCCGCCCTTCACCTAGCTTGTTGGGAACACAAAGTTTCTTTTCAGTTGCAAACTCCATTCCATACATATATATGGGGAGGTACTAGCTCCAACTCGGTTTTACAGTGAAAACTGCAGGAACATCAAACCGGCACTAGGAAACAGACTGAGAAAGCAGAGAAAAAGTGTCTCCTGCAACCCGTTCCTTTGGTGCTAGATGAACGAACGTCTCTCCACTTGCTCAGTTCTGAGAGATAGGTGTGTGTGAAAGCCGTACTTCACCTAGCTTGTTGGGAACACAAAGTTTCTTTTCAGTTGCAAACTCCATTCCACACATATATATGGGGAGGTACTAGCTCCAACTCGGTTTTACAGTGAAAACTGCAGGAACTTCAAACCAGCACTAGGAAACAGAATGAGAAAGCAGAGAAAAAGTGTCTCCTGCAATCCGTTCCCTTGGTGCTAGATGAACGAACGTCTCTCCACTTGCTCAGTTCCGAGAGATAAGTGTGTGTGAAAGCTGTCCTTCACCTAGCTTGTTGGGAACACAAAGTTTCTTTTCAGTTGCAAACTCCATTCCATACATATATATGGGGAGTTAATAGCTCCAACTCAGTTTCACAGTGAAATCTGCAGGAACTTCAAACCGGCACTTTGAAACAGACTGAGAAGCAGAGAAAAAGTGTCTCCTGCAACCGGTTCCCTTGGTGCTAGATGAATGAACGTCTCTCCACTTGCTAATTTCTGAGAGATAATTGTGTGTGAAAGCCGTCCTTCACCTAGCTTGTTGGGAACACAAAGTTTCTTTTCAGTTGCAAACTCCATTCCATACATATATATGGGGAGGTACTATATCAAACTCGGTTTTACAGTGAAAACTGCAGGAACTTCAAACCGGCACTAGGAAACAGACTGGGAAAGCAGAGAAAAAGTGTCTTCTGCAACCCGTTCTCTTGGTTCTAGATGAACGAACGTCTCTCCAATTGCTCAGTTCTGAGAGAAAAGTGTGTGTGAAAGCCGTCCTTCAAATAGCTTGTTGGGAACACAAAGTTTCTTTTCAGTTGCCAACTCCATTCCATACATATATAAGGGGAGGTACTAGCTCCAACTCGGTTTTACAGTGAAAACTGCAGGAACTTCAAACAGGCACTAGGAAACAGAATGAGAAAGCAGAGAAATAGTGTCTCCTGCAACCCGTTCCCTTGGTGCTAGATGAACGAACGTCTCTCCAATTGCTCAGTTCCGAGAGATAAGTGTGTGTGAAAGCCGTCCTTCACCTAGCTTGTTGGGAACACAAAGTTTCTTTTCAGTTGCAAACTCCATTCCATACATATATGTGGGGAGGTACTAGCTCCAACTCAGTTTTACAGTGAAAACTGCAGGAACTTCAAACCGGCAATAGGAAACAGACTGAGAAAGCAGAGAAAAAGTGTCTCCAGCAACCCGTTCCCTTGGTGCTAGATAAACGAATGTCTCTCCACTTGCTCAGTTCTGAGAGTTAAGTGTGTGTGAAAGCCGTTCTTCACCTAGATTGTTGGGAACACAAAGTTTCTTTTCAGTTGCAAACTCCGATCCATAAATATATAAGGGGAGGTACTAGCTCCAACTCGGTTTTACCGTGAAAACTGCAGGAACTTCAAACCGGCACTAGGAAACAGAATGAGAAAGCAGAGAAAAAGTGTCTCCTGCAACCCGGTCCCTTGGTGCTAGATGAACGAACGTCTCTCCACTTGCTCAGTTCTGAGAGATAAGTGTGTGTGAAAGCCGTCCTTCACCTAGCTTGTTGGGAACACAAAGTTTCTTTTCAGTTGCAAACTCCATTCCATACATATATATGGGGAGGTACTAGCTCCAACTCGGTTTTACAGTGAAAACTGCAGGAACTTCAAACCGGCACTAGGAAACAGACTGAGAAAGCAGAGAAAAAGAGTCTCCTGCAACCCGTTCCCTTGGTGCTAGATGAACGAACGTCTCTCCACTTGCCCAGTTCTGAGAGATAAGTGTGTGTGGAAGCCGTCCTTCACCTAGCTTGTTGGGAACACAAAGTTTCTTTTCAGTTGAATACTCCATTCCATACATATATATGGGGAGATACTAGCTCCAACTCGGTTTGACAGTGAAAACTGCAGGAACTTCAAACCGGCACTTTGAAACAGACTGAGAAGCAGAGAAAAAGTGTCTCCTGCAACCGGTTCCCTTGGTGCTATATGAATGAACGTCTCTCCACTTGCTAATTTCTGAGAGATAATTGTGTGTGAAAGCCGTCCTTCTCCTAGCTTGTTGGGAACACAAAGTTTCTTTTCAGTTGCAAACTCCATTCCATAAATATATATGGGGAGGTACTAGCTCCAACTCGGTTTTACAGTGAAAACTGCAGGAACATCAAACCGGCACTAGGAAACAGACTGAGAAAGCAGAGAAAAAGTGTCTCCTGCCACCCGTTCCTTTGGTGCTAGATGAACGAACGTCTCTCCACTTGCTCAGTTCTGAGAGATAGGTGTGTGTGAAAGCCGTCCTTCACCTAGCTTGTTGGGAACACAAAGTTTCTTTTCAGTTGCAAACTCCATTCCATACATATATATGGGGAGGTACTAGCTCCAACTCGGTTTTACAGTGAAAACTGCAGGAACTTCAAACCAGCACTAGGAAACAGAATGAGAATGCAGAGAAAAAGTGTCTCCTGCAATCCGTTCCCTTGGTGCTAGATGAACGAACGTCTCTCCACTTTCTCAGTTCCGAGAGATAAGTGTGTGTGAAAGCTGTCCTTCACCTAGCTTGTTGGG
Source organism: Camelus bactrianus (assembly GCF_048773025.1). Lineage (NCBI taxonomy): Eukaryota > Metazoa > Chordata > Mammalia > Artiodactyla > Camelidae > Camelus > Camelus bactrianus. The sequence goes on along the minus strand of NC_133539.1, from coordinate 133,359,125 downwards.
AACACAAAGTTTCTTTTCAGTTGCAAACTCCATTCCATACATATATATGGGGAGTTAATAGCTCCAACTCAGTTTCACAGTGAAAACTGCAGGAACTTCAAACCGGCACTTTGAAACAGACTGAGAAGCAGAGAAAAAGTGTCTCCTGCAACCGGTTCCCTTGGTGCTAGATGAATGAACGTCTCTCCACTTGCTAATTTCTGAGAGATAATTGTGTGTGAAAGCCGTCCTTCACCTAGCTTGTTGGGAACACAAAGTTTCTTTTCAGTTGCAAACTCCGATCCATAAATATATAAGGGGAGGTACTAGCTCCAACTCGGTTTTACCGTGAAAACTGCAGGAACTTCAAACCAGCACTAGGAAACAGAATGAGAAAGCAGAGAAAAAGTGTCTCCTGCAACCCGGTCCCTTGTTGCTAGATGAACGAACGTCTCTCCACTTGCTCAGTTCTGAGAGATAAGTGTGTGTGAAAGCCGTCCTTCACCTAGCTTGTTGGGAACACAAAGTTTCTTTTCAGTTGCAAACTCCATTCCATACATATATATGGGGAGGTACTAGCTCCAACTCGGTTTTACAGTGAAAACTGCAGGAACTTCAAACCGGCACTAGGAAACAGACTGAGAAAGCAGAGAAAAAGAGTCTCCTGCAACCCGTTCCCTTGGTGCTAGATGAACGAACGTCTCTCCACTTGCCCAGTTCTGAGAGATAAGTGTGTGTGAAAGCCGTCCTTCACCTAGCTTGTTGGGAACACAAAGTTTCTTTTCAGTTGCATACTCCATTCCATACATATATATGGGGAGGTACTAGCTCCAACTCGGTTTTACAGTGAAAACTGCAGGAACTTCAAACCGGCACTTTGAAACAGACTGAGAAGCAGAGAAAAAGTGTCTCCTGCAACCGGTTCCCTTGGTGCTATATGAATGAACGTCTCTCCACTTGCTAATTTCTGAGAGATAATTGTGTGTGAAAGCCGTCCTTCTCCTAGCTTGTTGGGAACACAAAGTTTCTTTTAAGTTGCAAACTCCATTCCATACATATATATGGGGAGGTACTAGCTCCAACTCGGTTTTACCGTGAAAACTGCAGGAACTTCAAACCGGCAATAGGAAACAGACTGAGAAAGCAGAGAAAAAGTGTCTCCAGCAACCCGTTCCCTTGGTGCTAGATAAACGAATGTCTCTCCACTTGCTCAGTTCTGAGTGATAATTGTGTGTGAAAGCCGTCCTTCACCTAGCTTGTTGGGAACACAAAGTTTCTTTTCAGTTGCAAACTCCATTCCATACATATATATGGGGAGGTACTAGCTCCAACTCGGTTTGACAGTGAAAACTGCAGGAACTTCAAAAAGGCACTAGGAAACAGACTGAGAAAGAAGAGAAAAAGTGTCTCCTGCATCCCGTTCCCTTGGTGCTAGATGAACGAACGTCTCGCCACTTGCTAAGTTCCGAGAAATTAGTGTGTGTGAAAGCCGTCCTTCACCTAGCTTGTTGGGAACACAAAGTTTCTTTTCAGTTTCAAACTCCATTCCATACATATATATGGGGAGGTACTATATCAAACTCGGTTTTACAGTGAAAACTGCAGGAACTTCAAACCGGCACTAGGAAACAGACTGGGAAAGCAGAGAAAAAGTGTCTTCTGCAACCCGTTCTCTTGGTTCTAGATGAACGAACGTCTCTCCAATTGCTCAGTTCTGAGAGAAAAGTGTGTGTGAAAGCCGTCCTTCAAATAGCTTGTTGGGAACACAAAGTTTCTTTTCAGTTGCCAACTCCATTCCATACATATATAAGGGGAGGTACTAGCTCCAACTCGGTTTTACAGTGAAAACTGCAGGAACTTCAAACAGGCACTAGGAAACAGAATGAGAAAGCAGAGAAATAGTGTCTCCTGCAACCCGTTCCCTTGGTGCTAGATGAACGAACGTCTCTCCAATTGCTCAGTTCCGAGAGATAAGTGTGTGTGAAAGCCGTCCTTCACCTAGCTTGTTGGGAACACAAAGTTTCTTTTCAGTTGCAAACTCCATTCCATACATATATGTGGGGAGGTACTAGCTCCAACTCAGTTTTACAGTGAAAACTGCAGGAACTTCAAACCGGCAATAGGAAACAGACTGAGAAAGCAGAGAAAAAGTGTCTCCAGCAACCCGTTCCCTTGGTGCTAGATAAACGAATGTCTCTCCACTTGCTCAGTTCTGAGAGTTAAGTGTGTGTGAAAGCCGTTCTTCACCTAGATTGTTGGGAACACAAAGTTTCTTTTCAGTTGCAAACTCCGATCCATAAATATATAAGGAGAGGTACTAGCTCCAACTCGGTTTTACCGTGAAAACTGCAGGAACTTCAAACCGGCACTAGGAAACAGAATGAGAAAGCAGAGAAAAAGTGTCTCCTGCAACCCGGTCCCTTGGTGCTAGATGAACGAACGTCTCTCCACTTGCTCAGTTCTGAGAGATAAGTGTGTGTGAAAGCCGTCCTTCACCTAGCTTGTTGGGAACACAAAGTTTCTTTTCAGTTGCAAACTCCATTCCATACATATATATGGGGAGGTACTAGCTCCAACTCGGTTTTACAGTGAAAACTGCAGGAACTTCAAACCGGCACTAGGAAACAGACTGAGAAAGCAGAGAAAAAGAGTCTCCTGCAACCCGTTCCCTTGGTGCTAGATGAACGAACGTCTCTCCACTTGCCCAGTTCTGAGAGATAAGTGTGTGTGAAAGCCGTCCTTCACCTAGCTTGTTGGGAACACAAAGTTTCTTTTCAGTTGCATACTCCATTCCATACATATATATGGGGAGGTACTAGCTCCAACTCGGTTTTACAGTGAAAACTGCAGGAACTTCAAACCGGCACTTTGAAACAGACTGAGAAGCAGAGAAAAAGTGTCTCCTGCAACCGGTTCCCTTGGTGCTATATGAATGAACGTCTCTCCACTTGCTAATTTCTGAGAGATAATTGTGTGTGAAAGCCGTCCTTCACCTAGCTTGTTGGGAACACAAAGTTTCTTTTAAGTTGCAAACTCCATTCCATACATATATATGGGGAGGTAGATGCTCCAACTCGGTTTTACCGTGAAAACTGCGAGAACTTCAAACCGGCACTAGGAAACAGACTGAGAAAGCAGAGAAAAAGTGTCTCCTGCAACCCGTTCCCTTGGTGCTAGATGAACGAACGTCTCGCCACTTGCTCAGTTCCGAGAAATTAGTGTGTGTGAAAGCCGCCCTTCACCTAGCTTGTTGGGAACACAAAGTTTCTTTTCAGTTGCAAACTCCATTCCATACATATATATGGGGAGGTACTAGCTCCAACTCGGTTTTACAGTGAAAACTGCAGGAACATCAAACCGGCACTAGGAAACAGACTGAGAATGCAGAGAAAAAGTGTCTCCTGCAACCCGTTCCTTTGGTGCTAGATGAACGAACGTCTCTCCACTTGCTCAGTTCTGAGAGATAGGTGTGTGTGAAAGCCGTCCTTCACCTAGCTTGTTGGGAACACAAAGTTTCTTTTCAGTTGCAAACTCCATTCCATACATATATATGGGGAGGTACTAGCTCCAACTCGGTTTTACAGTGAAAACTGCAGGAACTTCAAACCAGCACTAGGAAACAGAATGAGAAAGCAGAGAAAAAGTGTCTCCTGCAATCCGTTCCCTTGGTGCTAGATGAACGAACGTCTCTCCACTTGCTCAGTTCCGAGAGATGTGTGTGTGAAAGCTGTCCTTCACCTAGCTTGTTGGGAACACAAAGTTTCTTTTCAGTTGCAAACTCCATTCCATACATATATATGGGGAGTTAATAGCTCCAACACAGTTTCACAGTGAAAACTGCAGGAACTTCAAACCGGCACTTTGAAACAGACTGAGAAGCAGAGAAAAAGTGTCTCCTGCAACCGGTTCCCTTGGTGCTAGATGAATGAACGTCTCTCCACTTGCTAATTTCTGAGAGATAATTGTGTGTGAAAGCCGTCCTTCACCTAGCTTGTTGGGAACACAAAGTTTCTTTTAAGCTGCAAACTCCATTCCATACATATATATGGGGAGGTACTAGCTCCAACTCGGTTTGACAGTGAAAACTGCAGGAACTTCAAACCGGCACTAGGAAACAGACTGAGAAAGAAGAGAAAAAGTGTCTCCTGCATCCCGTTCCCTTGGTGCTAGATGAACGAACGTCTCGCCACTTGCTAAGTTCCGAGAAATTAGTGTGTGTGAAAGCCGTCCTTCACCTAGCTTGTTGGGAACACAAAGTTTCTTTTCAGTTGCAAACTCCATTCCATACATATATATGGGGAGGTACTAGCTCCAACTCGGTTTGACAGTGAAAACTGCAGGAACTTCAAACCGGCACTAGGAAACAGACTGAGAAAGCAGAGAAAAAGTGTCTCCTGCAAACCGTTCCCTTGGTGCTAGATGAACGAACGTCTCGCCACTTGCTTAGTTCCGAGAAATTAGTGTGTGTGAATGCCGTCCTTCAACTAGCTTGTTGGGAACACAAAGTTTCTTTTCAGTTGCAAACCCCATTCCATACATATATATGGGGAGGTACTAGCTCCAACTCGCTTTTACAGAGAAAACTGCAGGAACATCAAACCGGCACTAGGAAACAGACTGAGAAAGCAGAGAAAAAGTGTCTCCTGCAACCCGTTCGATTGGTGCTAGATGAACGAAAGTCTCTCCCCTTGCTCAGTTCTGAGATATAAGTGTGTGTGAAAGCCGTCCTTCACCTAGATTGTTGGGAACACAAAGTTTCTTTTCAGTTGCTACACCGATCCATACATATATATGGGGAGGTACAAGCTCCAACTCGGTTTTACAGTGAAAACTGCAGGAACTTCAAACCGGCACTAGGAAACAGACTGAGAAGCAGAGAAAAAGTGTCTCCTGCAACCGGTTCCCTTGGTGCTAGAGGAACGAACGTCTCTCCACTTGCTAAGTTCTGAGAGATAATTTTGTGTGTGAAAGCCGTCCTTCACCTAGCTTGTTGGGAACACAAAGTTTCTTTTGAGTTGCAAACTCCATTCCATACATATATATGGGGAGGTAGAAGCTCCAACCCGGTTTTACAGTGAAAACTGCAGGAACTTCAAAACGGCACTAGGAAACAGACTGAGAAAGCAGAGAAAAAGTGTCTCCTGCAACCCGTTCCCTTGGTGCTAGATGAACGAACGTCTCTCCACTTGCTCAGTTCTGAGAGATAAGTGTGTGTGAAAGCCGTCCTTCACCTAGCTTGTTGGGAACACAAAGTTTCTTTTCAGTTGCAAACTCCATTCCATACATATATATGGGGAGGTAGAAGCTCCAACTCGGTTTTACAGTGAAAACTGCAGGAACTTCAAACCGGCAGTAGGAAACAGACTGAGAAAGCAGAGAAAAAGTGTCTCCTGCAAACCGTTCCCTTGGTGCTAGATGAACGAACGTCTCTCCACTTGCTCAGTTCTGAGAGATAAGTGTGTGTGAAAGCCGTCCTTCACCTAGCTTGTTGGGAACACAAAGTTTCTTTTCAGTTGCAAACTCCATTCCATACATATATATGGGGAGGTACTAGCTCCAACTCGGTTTTACAGTGAAAACTGCAGGAACTTCAAACCGGCACTAGGAAACAGACTGAGAAGCAGAGAAAAGTGTCTCCTGCAACCGGTTCCCTTGGTGCTAGAGGAACGAACGTCTCTCCACTTGCTAATTTCTGAGAGATAATTTTGTGTGTGAAAGCCGCCCTTCACCTAGCTTGTTGGGAACACAAAGTTTCTTTTCAGTTGCAAACTCCATTCCATACATATATATGGGGTGGTAGATGCTCCAACCCGGTTTTACAGTGAAAAATGCAGGAACTTCAAACCGGCACTAGGAAACAGACTGAGAAAGAAGAGAAAAACTGTCTCCTGCAAATCGTTCCCTTGGTGCTAGATGAACGAAAGTCTCTCCACTTGCTCAGTTCTGAGAGATAAGTGTGTGTGAAAGCCGTACTTCACCTAGCTTGTTGGGAACACAAAGTTTCTTTTCAGTTGCAAACTCCATTCCATACATATATAAGGGGAGGTACTAGCTCCAACTCGGTTTTACAGTGAAAACTGCAGGAAATTCAAACAGGCACTAGGAAACAGAATGAGAAAGCAGAGAATTAGTGTCTCCTGCAACCCGTTCCCTTGGTGCTAGATGAACAAACGTCTCTCCAATTGCTCAGTTCCGAGAGATAAGTGTGTGTGAAAGCCGTCCTTCACCTAGCTTGTTGGGAACACAAATATTCTTTTCAGTTGCAAACTCCATTCCATACATATATGTGGGGAGGTACTAGCTCCAACTCAGCTTTACAGTGAAAACTGCAGGAACTTCAAACCGGCAATAGGAAACAGACTGAGAAAGCAGAGAAAAAGTGTCTCCTGCAACCCGGTCCCTTGGTGCTTGATGAACGAACGTCTCTCCACTTGCTCAGTTCCGAGAGATAAGTGTGTGTGAAAGCCGTCCTTCACCTAGCTTGTTGGGAACACAAAGTTGCTTTTCAGTTGCAAACTCCATTCCATACATATATATGGGGAGGTACTAGCTCCAACTCGGTTTTACAGTGAAAACTGCAGGAACTTCAAACCGGCAGTAGGAAACAGACTGAGAAAGCAGAGAAAAAGTGTCTCCTGCAAACCGTTCCCTTGGTGCTAGATGAACGAACGTCTCTCCACTTGCCCAGTTCTGAGAGATAAGTGTGTGTGAAAGCCGTCCTTCACCTAGCTTGTTGGGAACACAAAGTTTCTTTTCAGTTGCATACTCCATTCCATACATATATATGGGGAGGTACTAGCTCCAACTCGGTTTGACAGTGAAAACTGCAGGAACTTCAAACCGGCACTTTGAAACAGACTGAGAAGCAGAGAAAAAGTGTCTCCTGCAACCGGTTCCCTTGGTGCTAGATGAATGAACGTCTCTCCACTTGCTAATTTCTGAGAGATAATTGTGTGTGAAAGCCGTCGTTCACCTAGCTTGTTGGGAACACAAAGTTTCTTTTCAGTTGCAAACTAAATTCCATACATATATATGGGGAGGTACTAGCTCCAACTCGGTTTGACAGTGAAAACTGCAGGAACTTCAAACCGGCACTAGGAAACAGACTGAGAAAGCAGAGAAAAGTGTCTCCTGCAACCCATTCCCTTGGTGCTAGATGAACGGACGTCTCGCCACTTGCTTAGTTCCGAGAAATTAGTGTGTGTGAAAGCCGTCCTTCACCTAGCTTGTTGGGAACACAAAGTTTCTTTTCAGTTGCAAACCCCATTCCATACATATATATGGGGAGGTACTAGCTCCAACTCGGTTTTACAGAGAAAACTGCAGGAACATCAAACCGGCACTAGGAAACAGACTGAGAAAGCAGAGAAAAAGTGTCTCCTGCAACCCGTTCGATTGGTGCTAGATGAACGAACGTCTCTCCCCTTGCTCAGTTCTGAGATATAAGTGTGTGTGAAAGCCGTCCTTCACCTAGATTGTTGGGAACACAAAGTTTCTTTTCAGTTGCAAACACCGATCCATACATATATATGGGGAGGTACTAGCTCCAACTCGGTTTTACAGTGAAAACTGCAGGAACTTCAAACCGGCACTAGGAAACAGACTGAGAAGCAGAGAAAAAGTGTCTCCTGCAACCGGTTCCCTTGGTGCTAGAGGAACGAACGTCTCTCCACTTGCTAAGTTCTGAGAGATAAGTGTGTGTGAAAGCCTTCCTTCACCTAGATTGTTCGGAACACAAAGTTTCTTTTCAGTTGCAAACTCCGATCCATACATATATATGGGGAGGTACTAGCTCCAACTCTGTTTTACCGTGAAAACTGCAGGAACTTCAAACCGGCACTAGGAAACAGACTGAGAAAGCAGAGAAAAAGTGTCTCCTGCAACCCGGTCCCTTGGTGCTTGATGAACGAACGTCTCTCCACTTGCTCAGTTCTGAGAGATAAGTGTGTGTGAAAGCCGTCCTTCACCTAGCTTGTTGGGAACACAAAGTTTCTTTTCAGTTGCAAACTCCATTCCATACATATATATGGGGAGGTACTAGCTCCAACTCGTTTTTACAGAGAAAACTGCAGGAACATCAAACCGGCACTAGGAAACAGACTGAGAAAGCAGAGAAAATGTGTCTCCTGCAACCCGTTCAATTGGTGCTAGATGAACGAACGTCTCTCCCCTAGCTCAGTTCTGAGATATAAGTGTGTGTGAAAGCCGTCCTTCACCTAGATTGTTGGGAACACAAAGTTTCTTTTCAGTTGCAAACACCGATCCATACATATATATGGGGAGGTAATAGCTCCAACTCGGTTTTACAGTGAAAACGGCAGGAACTTCAAACCGGCACTAGGAAACAGACTGAGAAGCAGAGAAAAAGTGTCTCCTGCAACCGGTTCCCTTGGTGCTAGAGGAACGAACGTCTCTCCACTTGCTAAGTTCTGAGAGATAATTTTGTGTGTGAAAGCCGTCCTTCACCTAGCTTGTTGGGAACACAAAGTTTCTTTTCAGTTGCAAACTACATTCCATACATACATATGGGGAGGTAGAAGCTCCAACCCGGTTTTACAGTGAAAACTGCAGGAACGTAAAACCGGCACTAGGAAACAGACTGAGAAAGCAGAGAAAAAGTGTCTCCTGCAACCCGTTCCCTTGGTGCTAGATGAACGAAAGTCTCTCCACTTGCTCAGTTCTGAGAGATAAGTGTGTGTGAAAGCCGTCCTTCACCTAGCTTGTTGGGAACACAAAGTTTCTTTTCAGTTGCAAACTCCATTCCATACATATATATGGGGAGGTAGAAGCTCCAACTCGGTTTTACAGTGAAAACGGCAGGAACTTCAAACCGGCAGTAGGAAACAGACTGAGAAAGCAGAGAAAAAGTGTCTCCTGCAACCCGTTCCCTTGGTGCTAGATGAACGAACGTCGCTCCACTTGCTCAGTTCTGAGAGATAAGTGTGTGTGAAAGCCGTCCTTCACCTAGCTTGTTGGGAACACAAAGTTTCTTTTCAGTTGCAAACTCCATTCCATACATATATATGGGGAGGTAGAAGCTCCAAATCGTTTTTACAGTGAAAAATGCAGGAACTTCAAACCGGCACTAGGAAACAGACTGAGAAAGCAGAGAAAAAGTGTCTCCTGCAACCCGTTCAATTGGTGCTAGATGAACGAACGTCTCTCCACTTGCTCAGTTCAGAGAGATAAGTGTGTGTGAAAGCCGTCCTTCACCTAGCTTGTTGGGAACACAAAGTTTCTTTTCAGTTGCAAACTCCATTCCATACATATATATGGGGAGGTACTAGCTCCAACTCGGTTTTACAGTGAAAACTGCAGGAACTTCAAACCGGCACTAGGAAACAGACTGAGAAGCAGAGAAAAAGTGTCTCCTGCAACCGGTTCCCTTGGTGCTAGAGGAACGAACGTCTCTCCACTTGCTAAGTTCTGAGAGATAATTTTGTGTGTGAAAGCCGTCCTTCAACTAGCTTGTTGGGAACACAAATTTTCTTTACAGTTGCAAACTCCATTCCATACATATATATGGGGAGGTAGAAGCTCCAACCCGGTTTACAGTGAAAAATGCAGGAACTTCAAACCGGCACTAGGAAACAGACTGAGAAAGAAGAGAAAAAGTGTCTCCTGCAACCGGTTCCCTTGGTGCTAGATGAACGAACGTCTCTCCACTTGCTCAGTTCTGAGAGATAAGTGTGTGTGAAAGCCGTCCTTCACCTAGCTTGTTGGGAACACAAAGTTTCTTTTCAGTTTCAAACTCCATTCCATACATATATATGGGGAGGTACTATATCAAACTCGGTTTTACAGTGAAAACTGCAGGAACTTCAAACCGGCACTAGGAAAAAGACTGGGAAAGCAGAGAAAAAGTGTCTTCTGCAACCCGTTCTCTTGGTTCTAGATGAACGAACGTCTCTTCAATTGCTCAGTTCTGAGAGAAAAGTGTGTGTGTGAAAGCCGTCCTTCAAATAGCTTGTTGGGAACACAAAGTTTCTTTTCAGTTGCAAAATCCATTCCATACATATATAAGGGGAGGTACTAGCTCCAACTCGGTTTTACAGTGAAAACTGCAGGAACTTCAAACAGGCACTAGGAAACAGAATGAGAAAGCAGAGAAATAGTGTCTCCTGCAACCCGTTCCCTTGGTGCTAGATGAACAAAAGTCTCTCCAATTGCTCAGTTCCGAGAGATAAGTGGGTGTGAAAGCCGTCCTTCACCTAGCTTGTTGGGAACACAAATATTCTTTTCAGTTACAAACTCCATTCCATACATATATGTGGGGAGGTACTAGCTCCAACTCAGTTTTACAGTGAAAACTGCAGGAACTTCAAACCGGCAATAGGAAACAGACTGAGAAAGCAGAGAAAAAGTGTCTCCAGCAACCCGTTCCCTTGGTGCTAGATAAACGAACGTCTCTCCACTTGCTCAGTTCTGAGAGATAAGTGTGTGTGAAAGCCGTTCTTCACCTAGATTGTTGGGAACACAAAGTTTCTTTTCAGTTGCAAACTCCGATCCATACATATATATGGGGAGGTACTAGCTCCAACGCGGTTTTAAAGTGAAAACTGCAGGAACTTCAAACCGGCACTAGGAAACAGACTGAGAAAGCAGAGAAAAAGTGTCTCCTGCAACCCGGTCCCTTGGTGCTAGATGAACGAACGTCTCTCCACTTGCTCAGTTCTGAGAGATAAGTGTGTGTGAAAGCCGTCCTTCACCTAGCTTGTTGGGAACACAAAGTTTCTTTTCAGTTGCAAACTCCATTCCATACATATATATGGGGAGGTACTAACTCCAACTCAGTTTTACAGTGAAAACTGCAGGAACTTCAAACCGGCACTAGGAAACAGACTGAGAAAGCAGAGAAAAAGTGTCTCCTGCAACCGGTTCCCTTGGTGCTAGATGAACGAACGTCTCGCCACTTGCTAAGTTCCGAGAATTTAGTGTGTGTGAAAGCCGTCCTTCACTTGGCTTGTTGGGAACACAAAGTTTCTTTTCAGTTGCAAACTCCATTCCATACATATATATGGGGAGGTACTAGCTCCAACTCGGTTTGACAGTGAAAACTGCAGGAACTTCAAAACGGCACTAGGAAACAGACTGAGAAAGTATAGAAAAAGTGTCTCCTGCAACCCGTTCCCTTGGTGCTAGATGAACGAACGTCTCACCACTTGCTTAGTTCCGAGAAATAAGTGTGTGTGAAAGCCGTCCTTCACCTAGCTTGTTGGGAACACAAAGTTTCTTTTCAGTTGCAAACACCATTCCATACATATATATGGGGAGGTACTAGCTCCAACTCTCTTTTACAGAGAAAACTGCAGGAACATCAAAGCGGCACTAGGAAACAGACTGAGAAAGCAGAGAAAAAGTGTCTCCTGCAACCCGTTCGATTGGTGCTAGATGAACGAACGTCTCTCCACTTGCTCAGTTCTGAGAGATAATTGTGTGTGAAAGCCGTCCTTCACCTAGCTTGTTGGGAACACAAAGTTTCTTTTCAGTTGCAAACTCCATTCCATACATATATATGGGTAGGTAGAATCTCCAACTCGGTTTTACAGAGAAAACTGCAGGAACTTCAAACCGGCACTAAGATACAGACTGAGAAAGCAGAGAAAAAGTGTCACCTGCAACCCGTTCCCTTGGTGCTAGATGAACGAACTTCTCTCTACTTGCTCAGTTCTGAGAGATAGGTGTGTGTGAAAGCCGTCCTTCACCTAGCTTGTTGGGAACACAAAGTTTCTTTTCAGTTGCACACTCCATTCCATACATATATATGGGGAGGTACTAGCTCCAACTCGGTTTTACAGTGAAAACTGCAGGAACTTCAAACCGGCACTAGGAAGCAGACTGAGAAAGCAGAGAAAAAGTGTCTCCTGCAACCCGTTCCCTTGGTGCTAGATGAACGAACGTCTCTACACTTGCTCAGTTCTGAGAGAAAAGTGTGTGTGAAAGCCGTTCTTCAACTAGCTTGTTGGGAACACAAAGTTTCTTTTCAGTTGCAAACTCCATTCCATACATATATATGGGGAGGTACTAGCTCCAACTCGGTTTGACAGTGAAAACTGCAGGAACTTCAAACCAGCACTAGGAAACAGAATGAGAAAGCAGAGAAAAAGTGTCTCCTGCAACCCGTTCCCTTGGTGCTAGATGAACGAACGTCTCTCCACTTGCTCAGTTCTGAGAGAAAAGTGTGTGTGAAAGCCGTCCTTCACCTAGCTTGTTGGGAACACAAAGTTTCTTTTCAGTTTCAAACTCCATTCCATACATATATATGGGGAGGTACTATATCAAACTCGGTTTTACAGTGAAAACTGCAGTAACTTCAAACCGGCACTAGGAAACAGAATGAGAAAGCAGAGAAAAGTGTCTCCTGCAACCCGTTCCCTTGGTGCTAGATGAACGAACGTCTGTCCACTTGCTCAGTTCAGAGAGATAAGTGTGTGTGAAAGCCGTCCTTCACCAAGCTTGTTGGGAACACAAAGTTTCTTTTCAGTTGCAAACTCCATTCCATACATATATATGGGGAGGTACTAGCTCCAACTCAGTTTTACAGTGAAAACTGCAGGAACTTCAAACCGGCAATAGGAAACAGACTGAGAAAACAGAGAAAAAGTGTCTCCAGCAACCAGTTCCCTTGGTGCTAGATGAACGAACTTCTCTCCACTTGCTCAGTTCTGAGAGATAAGTGTGTGTGAAAGCCGTCCTTCACCTAGCTTGTTGGGAACACAAAGTTTCTTTTTAGTTGCAAACTCCATTCCATACATATATATGGGGAGGTACTACCTCCAACTCTGTTTTACAGTGAAAACTGCAGGAACTTCAAACCGGCAATAGGAAACACACTGAGAAAGCAGAGAAAAAGTTTCTCCTGCAACCCGTTCCTTTGGTGCTAGATGAACGAACGTCTCTCCACTTGCTCAGTTCTGAGAGAGAAGTGTGTGTGAAAGCCGTCCTTCACCTAGCTTGTTGGGAACACAAAGTTTCTTTTCAGTTGCAAACTCCATTCCATACATATATATGGGGAGGTAGAAGCTCCAACTCGGTTTTACAGTGAAAACTGCAGGAACTTCAAACCGGCACTAGGAAACAGACTGAGAAAGCAGAGAAAAAGTGTCTCCTGCAACCCGTTCCCTTGGTGCTAGATGAACTAACGTCTCTCCACTTGCTCAGTTCTGAGAGTTATGTGTGTGTGAAAGCCGTCCTTCACCTAGCTTGTTGGGAACACAAAGTTTCTTTTCAGTTGCAAACTCCATTCCATACATATATATGGGGAGGTACTAGCTCCAACTCGGTTTTACAGTGAAAACTGCAGGAACTTCAAACCGGCACTAGGAAACAGACTGAGAAAGCAGAGAAAAAGTGTCTCCTGCAACCCGTTCCCTTGGTGCTAGATGAACGAACGTCTCTCCACTTGCTCAGTTCTGAGAGAAAATTGTGTGTGAAACCCGTTCTTCAACTAGCTTGTTGGGAACACAAAGTTTCTTTTCAGTTGCAAACTCCATTCCATATATATATATGGGGAGTTACTAGCTCCAACTCGGTTTTACAGTGAAAACTGCAGGAACTTCAAACCAGCACTAGGAAACAGAATGAGAAAGCAGAGAAAAAGTGTATCCTGCAACCCGTTCCCTTGGTGCTAGATGAACGAACGTCTCTCCACTTGCTCAGTTCCGAGAGATAAGTGTGTGTGAAAGCTGTCCTTCACCTAGCTTGTTGGGAACACAAAGTTTCTTTTCAGTTGCAAACTCCATTCCATACAAATATATGGGGAGGTACTAGCTCCAACTCAGTTTTACAATGAAAACTGCAGGAACTTCAAACCGGCACTTTGAAACAGACTGAGAAGCAGAGAAAAAGTGTCTCCTGCAACCGGTTCCCTTGGTGCTAGATGAATGAACGTCTCTCAACTTGTTAATTTCTGAGAGATAATTGTGTGTGAAAGCCGTCCTTCACCTAGCTTGTTGGGAACACAAAGTTTCTTTTAAGTTGCAAACTCCATTCCATACATATATATGGGGAGGTACTAGCTCCAACTCGGTTTGACAGTGAAAACTGCAGGAACTTCAAACCGGCACTAGGAAACAGACTGAGAAAGCAGAGAAAAAGTGTCTCCTGCAACACGTTCCCTTGGTGCTAGATAAACGAACGTCTCGCCACTTGCCAAGTTCCGAGAAATTAGTGTGTGTGAAAGCCGTCCTTCACCCAGCTTGTTGGGAACACAAAGATTCTTTTCAGTTGCAAACTCCATTCCATACATATATATGGGGAGGTACTAGCTCCAACTCGTTTTGACAGTGAAAACTGCAGGAACTTCAAACAGGCACTAGGAAACAGACTGAGAAAGCAGAGAAAAAGTGTCTCCTGCAACCCGTTCCCTTGATGCTAGATGAACGAACGTCTCGCCTCTTGCTTAGTTCCGAGAAATAAGTGTGTGTGAAACCGTCCTTCACCTAGCTTGTTGGGAACACAAAGTTTCTTTTCAGTTGCAAACTCCATTCCATACATATATATGGGGAGGTACTAGCTCCAACTCGGTTTTACAGAGAAAACTGCAGGAACATCAAACCGGCACTAGGAAACAGACTGAGAAAGCAGAGAAAAAGTTTCTCCTGCAACCCGTTCGATTGGTGCTAGATGAACGAACGTCTCTCCACTTGCTCAGTTCTGAGAGATAATTGTGTGTGAAAGCCGTCCTTCAAATAGCTTGTTGGGAACACAAAGTTTCTTTTCAGTTGCCAACTCCATTCCATACATATATATGGGGAGGTAGAATCTCCAACTCGGTTTTACAGAGAAAACTGCAGGAACTTCAAACCGGCACTAAGATACAGACTGAGAAAGCAGAGAAAAAGTGTCTCCTGCAACCCGTTCCCTTGGTGCTAGATGAACGAACGTCTCTCCACTTGCTCAGTTCTGAGAGATAGGTGTGTGTGAAAGCCGTCCTTCACCTAGCTTGTTGGGAACACAAAGTTTCTTTTCAGTTGCAAACTCCATTCCATACATATATATGGGGAGGTACTAGCTCCAACTCGGTTTTACAGTGAAAACTACAGGAACTTCAAACCGGCACTAGGAAACAGACTGAGAAAGCAGAGAAAAAAGTGTCTCCTGCAACCCGTTCCCTTGGTGCTAGATGAACGAACGTCTCTCCACTTGCTCAGTTCTGAGAGAAAAGTGTGTGTGAAAGCCGTTCTTCAACCAGCTTGTTGGGATCACAAAGTTTCTTTTCAGTTGCAAACTCCATTCCATACATATATATGGGGAGTTACTAGCTCCAACTCTGTTTTACAGTGAAAACTGCAGGAACTTCAAACCAGCACTAGGAAACAGAATGAGAATGCAGAGAAAAAGTGTCTCCTGCAACCCGTTCCCTTGGTGCTAGATGAACGAAAGTCTCTCCACTTGCTCATTTCCGAGAGATAAGTGTGTGTGAAAGCTGTCCTTCACCTTGCTTGTTGGGAACACAAAGTTTCTTTTCAGTTGCAAACTCCATTCCATACATATATATGGGGAGGTACTAGCTCCAACTCAGTTTTACAATGAAGACTGCAGGAACTTCAAACCGGCACTTTGAAACAGACTGAGAAACAGAGAAAAAGTGTCTCCTGCATTCGGTTCCCTTGGTCCTAGATGAATGAACGTCTCTCCACTTGCTAATTTCTGAGAGATAATTGTGTGTGAAAGCCGTCCTTCACCTAGCTTGTTGGGAACACAAAGTTTCTTTTAAGTTGCCAGCTCCAATCCATACATATATATGGGGAGGTACTAGCTCCAACTCGGTTTGACAGTGAAAACTGCAGGAACTTCAAACCGGCACTAGGAAACAGACTGGGAAAGCAGAGAAAAAGTGTCTTCTGCAACCCGTTCTCTTGGTTCTAGATGAACGAACGTCTCGCCTCTTGCTAAGTTCCGAGAAATTAGTGTGTGTGAAAGCCGTCCTTCACCTAGCTTGTTGGGAACACAAAGTTTCTTTTCAGTTTCAAACTCCATTCCATACATATATATGGGGAGGTACTATATCAAACTCGGTTTTACAGTGAAAACTGCAGGAACTTCAAACCGGCACTAGGAAACAGACTGGGAAAGCAGAGAAAAAGTGTCTTCTGCAACCCGTTCTCTTGGTTCTAGATGAACGAACGTCTCTCCAATTGCTCAGTTCTGAGAGAAAAGTGTGTGTGAAAGCCGTCCTTCAAATAGCTTGTTGGGAACACAAAGTTTCTTTTCAGTTGCCAACTCCATTCCATACATATATAAGGGGAGGTACTAGCTCCAACTCGGTTTTACAGTGAAAACTGCAGGAACTTCAAACAGGCACTAGGAAACAGAATGAGAAAGCAGAGAAATAGTGTCTCCTGCAACCCGTTCCCTTGGTGCTAGATGAACGAACGTCTCTCCAATTGCTCAGTTCCGAGAGATAAGTGTGTGTGAAAGCCGTCCTTCACCTAGCTTGTTGGGAACACAAAGTTTCTTTTCAGTTGCAAACTCCATTCCATACATATATGTGGGGAGGTACTAGCTCCAACTCAGTTTTACAGTGAAAACTGCAGGAACTTCAAACCAGCAATAGGAAACAGACTGAGAAAGCAGAGAAAAAGTGTCTCCAGCAACCCGTTCCCTTGGTGCTAGATAAACGAATGTCTCTCCACTTGCTCAGTTCTGAGAGTTAAGTGTGTGTGAAAGCCGTTCTTCACCTAGATTGTTGGGAACACAAAGTTTCTTTTCAGTTGCAAACTCCGATCCATAAATATATAAGGGGAGGTACTAGCTCCAACTCGGTTTTACCGTGAAAACTGCAGGAACTTCAAACCGGCACTAGGAAACAGAATGAGAAAGCAGAGAAAAAGTGTCTCCTGCAACCCGGTCCCTTGGTGCTAGATGAACGAACGTCTCTCCACTTGCTCAGTTCTGAGAGATAAGTGTGTGTGAAAGCCGTCCTTCACCTAGCTTGTTGGGAACACAAAGTTTCTTTTCAGTTGCAAACTCCATTCCATACATATATATGGGGAGGTACTAGCTCCAACTCGGTTTTACAGTGAAAACTGCAGGAACTTCAAACCGGCACTAGGAAACAGACTGAGAAAGCAGAGAAAAAGAGTCTCCTGCAACCCGTTCCCTTGGTGCTAGATGAACGAACGTCTCTCCACTTGCCCAGTTCTGAGAGATAAGTGTGTGTGAAAGCCGTCCTTCACCTAGCTTGTTGGGAACACAAAGTTTCTTTTCAGTTGAATACTCCATTCCATACATATATATGGGGAGGTACTAGCTCCAACTCGGTTTGACAGTGAAAACTGCAGGAACTTCAAACCGGCACTTTGAAACAGACTGAGAAGCAGAGAAAAAGTGTCTCCTGCAACCGGTTCCCTTAGTGCTATATGAATGAACGTCTCTCCACTTGCTAATTTCTGAGAGATAATTGTGTGTGAAAGCCGTCCTTCTCCTAGCTTGTTGGGAACACAAAGTTTCTTTTCAGTTGCAAACTCCATTCCATAAATATATATGGGGAGGTACTAGCTCCAACTCGGTTTTACAGTGAAAACTGCAGGAACATCAAACCGGCACTAGGAAACAGACTGAGAAAGCAGAGAAAAAGTGTCTCCTGCAACCCGTTCCTTTGGTGCTAGATGAACGAACGTCTCTCCACTTGCTCAGTTCTGAGAGATAGGTGTGTGTGAAAGCCGTCCTTCACCTAGCTTGTTGGGAACACAAAGTTTCTTTTCAGTTGCAAACTCCATTCCATACATATATATGGGGAGGTACTAGCTCCAACTCGGTTTTACAGTGAAAACTGCAGGAACTTCAAACCAGCACTAGGAAACAGAATGAGAAAGCAGAGAAAAAGTGTCTCCTGCAATCCGTTCCCTTGGTGCTAGATGAACGAACGTCTCTCCACTTGCTCAGTTCCGAGAGATAAGTGTGTGTGAAAGCTGTCCTTCACCTAGCTTGTTGGGAACACAAAGTTTCTTTTCAGTTGCAAACTCCATTCCATACATATATATGGGGAGTTAATAGCTCCAACTCAGTTTCACAGTGAAAACTGCAGGAACTTCAAACCGGCACTTTGAAACAGACTGAGAAGCAGAGAAAAAGTGTCTCCAGCAACCCGTTCCCTTGGTGCTAGATAAACGAATGTCTCTCCACTTGCTCAGTTCTGAGAGTTAAGTGTGTGTGAAAGCCGTCCTTCACCTAGCTTGTTGGGAACACAAAGTTTCTTTTCAGTTGCAAACTCCATTCCATACATATATATGGGGAGGTACTAGCTCCAACTCGGTTTTTCAGTGAAAACTGCAGGAACTTCAAACCGGCACTAGGAAACAGACTGAGAAAGCAGAGAAAAAGAGTCTCCTGCAACCCGTTCCCTTGGTGCTAGATGAACGAACGTCTCTCCACTTGCCCAGTTCTGAGAGATAAGTGTGTGTGAAAGCCGTCCTTCACCTAGCTTGTTGGGAACACAAAGTTTCTTTTCAGTTGCATACTCCATTCCATATATATATATGGGGAGGTACTAGCTCCAACTCGGTTTGACAGTGAAAACTGCAGGAACTTCAAACCGGCACTTTGAAACAGACTGAGAAGCAGAGAAAAAGTGTCTCCTGCAACCGGTTCCCTTGGTGCTATATGAATGAACGTCTCTCCACTTGCTAATTTCTGAGAGATAATTGTGTGTGAAAGCCGTCCTTCTCCTAGCTTGTTGGGAACACAAAGTTTCTTTTAAGTTGCAAACTCCATTCCATACATATATATGGGGAGGTACTAGCTCCAACTCGGTTTTACCGTGAAAACTGCAGGAACTTCAAACCGGCACTAGGAAACAGACTGAGAAAGCAGAGAAAAAGTGTCTCCTGCAACCCGTTCCCTTGGTGCTAGATGAACGAACGTCTCGCCACTTGCTCAGTTCCGAGAAATTAGTGTGTGTGAAAGCCGCCCTTCACCTAGCTTGTTGGGAACACAAAGTTTCTTTTCAGTTGCAAACTCCATTCCATACATATATATGGGGAGGTACTAGCTCCAACTCGGTTTTACAGTGAAAACTGCAGGAACATCAAACCGGCACTAGGAAACAGACTGAGAAAGCAGAGAAAAAGTGTCTCCTGCAACCCGTTCCTTTGGTGCTAGATGAACGAACGTCTCTCCACTTGCTCAGTTCTGAGAGATAGGTGTGTGTGAAAGCCGTCCTTCACCTAGCTTGTTGGGAACACAAAGTTTCTTTTCAGTTGCAAACTCCATTCCACACATATATATGGGGAGGTACTAGCTCCAACTCGGTTTTACAGTGAAAACTGCAGGAACTTCAAACCAGCACTAGGAAACAGAATGAGAAAGCAGAGAAAAAGTGTCTCCTGCAATCCGTTCCCTTGGTGCTAGATGAACGAACGTCTCTCCACTTGCTCAGTTCCGAGAGATAAGTGTGTGTGAAAGCTGTCCTTCACCTAGCTTGTTGGGAACACAAAGTTTCTTTTCAGTTGCAAACTCCATTCCATACATATATATGGGGAGTTAATAGCTCCAACTCAGTTTCACAGTGAAATCTGCAGGAACTTCAAACCGGCACTTTGAAACAGACTGAGAAGCAGAGAAAAAGTGTCTCCTGCAACCGGTTCCCTTGGTGCTAGATGAATGAACGTCTCTCCACTTGCTAATTTCTGAGAGATAATTGTGTGTGAAAGCCGTCCTTCACCTAGCTTGTTGGGAACACAAAGTTTCTTTTAAGCTGCAAACTCCATTCCATACATATATATGGGGAGGTACTAGCTCCAACTCGGTTTGACAGTGAAAACTGCAGGAACTTCAAACCGGCACTAGGAAACAGACTGAGAAAGAAGAGAAAAAGTGTCTCCTGCATCCCGTTCCCTTGGTGCTAGATGAACGAACGTCTCGCCACTTGCTAAGTTCCGAGAAATTAGTGTGTGTGAAAGCCGTCCTTCACCTAGCTTGTTGGGAACACAAAGTTTCTTTTCAGTTTCAAACTCCATTCCATACATATATATGGGGAGGTACTATATCAAACTCGGTTTTACAGTGAAAACTGCAGGAACTTCAAACCGGCACTAGGAAACAGACTGGGAAAGCAGAGAAAAAGTGTCTTCTGCAACCCGTTCTCTTGGTTCTAGATGAACGAACGTCTCGCCACTTGCTAAGTTCCGAGGAATTAGTGTGTGTGAAAGCCGTCCTTCACCTAGCTTGTTGGGAACACAAAGTTTCTTTTCAGTTTCAAACTCCATTCCATACATATATATGGGGAGGTACTATATCAAACTCGGTTTTACAGTGAAAACTGCAGGAACTTCAAACCGGCACTAGGAAACAGACTGGGAAAGCAGAGAAAAAGTGTCTTCTGCAACCCGTTCTCTTGGTTCTAGATGAACGAACGTCTCTCCAATTGCTCAGTTCTGAGAGAAAAGTGTGTGTGAAAGCCGTCCTTCAAATAGCTTGTTGGGAACACAAAGTTTCTTTTCAGTTGCCAACTCCATTCCATACATATATGTGGGGAGGTACTAGCTCCAACTCAGTTTTACAGTGAAAACTGCAGGAACTTCAAACCGGCAATAGGAAACAGACTGAGAAAGCAGAGAAAAAGTGTCTCCAGCAACCCGTTCCCTTGGTGCTAGATAAACGAATGTCTCTCCACTTGCTCAGTTCTGAGAGTTAAGTGTGTGTGAAAGCCGTTCTTCACCTAGATTGTTGGGAACACAAAGTTTCTTTTCAGTTGCAAACTCCGATCCATAAATATATAAGGGGAGGTACTAGCTCCAACTCGGTTTTACCGTGAAAACTGCAGGAACTTCAAACCGGCACTAGGAAACAGAATGAGAAAGCAGAGAAAAAGTGTCTCCTGCAACCCGGTCCCTTGGTGCTAGATGAACGAACGTCTCTCCACTTGCTCAGTTCTGAGAGATAAGTGTGTGTGAAAGCCGTCCTTCACCTAGCTTGTTGGGAACACAAAGTTTCTTTTCAGTTGCAAACTCCATTCCATACATATATATGGGGAGGTACTAGCTCCAACTCGGTTTTACAGTGAAAACTGCAGGAACTTCAAACCGGCACTAGGAAACAGACTGAGAAAGCAGAGAAAAAGAGTCTCCTGCAACCCGTTCCCTTGGTGCTAGATGAACGAACGTCTCTCCACTTGCCCAGTTCTGAGAGATAAGTGTGTGTGAAAGCCGTCCTTCACCTAGCTTGTTGGGAACACAAAGTTTCTTTTCAGTTGAATACTCCATTCCATACATATATATGGGGAGATACTAGCTCCAACTCGGTTTGACAGTGAAAACTGCAGGAACTTCAAACCGGCACTTTGAAACAGACTGAGAAGCAGAGAAAAAGTGTCTCCTGCAACCGGTTCCCTTGGTGCTATATGAATGAACGTCTCTCCACTTGCTAATTTCTGAGAGATAATTGTGTGTGAAAGCCGTCCTTCTCCTAGCTTGTTGGGAACACAAAGTTTCTTTTCAGTTGCAAACTCCATTCCATAAATATATATGGGGAGGTACTAGCTCCAACTCGGTTTTACAGTGAAAACTGCAGGAACATCAAACCGGCACTAGGAAACAGACTGAGAAAGCAGAGAAAAAGTGTCTCCTGCCACCCGTTCCTTTGGTGCTAGATGAACGAACGTCTCTCCACTTGCTCAGTTCTGAGAGATAGGTGTGTGTGAAAGCCGTCCTTCACCTAGCTTGTTGGGAACACAAAGTTTCTTTTCAGTTGCAAACTCCATTCCATACATATATATGGGGAGGTACTAGCTCCAACTCGGTTTTACAGTGAAAACTGCAGGAACTTCAAACCAGCACTAGGAAACAGAATGAGAATGCAGAGAAAAAGTGTCTCCTGCAATCCGTTCCCTTGGTGCTAGATGAACGAACGTCTCTCCACTTTCTCAGTTCCGAGAGATAAGTGTGTGTGAAAGCTGTCCTTCACCTAGCTTGTTGGGAACACAAAGTTTCTTTTCAGTTGCAAACTCCATTCCATACATATATATGGGGAGTTAATAGCTCCAACTCAGTTTCACAGTGAAAACTGCAGGAACTTCAAACCGGCACTTTGAAACAGACTGAGAAGCAGAGAAAAAGTGTCTCCTGCAACCGGTTCCCTTGGTGCTAGATGAATGAACGTCTCTCCACTTGCTAATTTCTGAGAGATAATTGTGTGTGAAAGCCGTCCTTCACCTAGCTTGTTGGGAACACAAAGTTTCTTTTCAGTTGCAAACTCCGATCCATAAATATATAAGGGGAGGTACTAGCTCCAACTCGGTTTTACCGTGAAAACTGCAGGAACTTCAAACCAGCACTAGGAAACAGAATGAGAAAGCAGAGAAAAAGTGTCTCCTGCAACCCGGTCCCTTGTTGCTAGATGAACGAACGTCTCTCCACTTGCTCAGTTCTGAGAGATAAGTGTGTGTGAAAGCCGTCCTTCACCTAGCTTGTTGGGAACACAAAGTTTCTTTTCAGTTGCAAACTCCATTCCATACATATATATGGGGAGGTACTAGCTCCAACTCGGTTTTACAGTGAAAACTGCAGGAACTTCAAACCGGCACTAGGAAACAGACTGAGAAAGCAGAGAAAAAGAGTCTCCTGCAACCCGTTCCCTTGGTGCTAGATGAACGAACGTCTCTCCACTTGCCCAGTTCTGAGAGATAAGTGTGTGTGAAAGCCGTCCTTCACCTAGCTTGTTGGGAACACAAAGTTTCTTTTCAGTTGCATACTCCATTCCATACATATATATGGGGAGGTACTAGCTCCAACTCGGTTTTACAGTGAAAACTGCAGGAACTTCAAACCGGCACTTTGAAACAGACTGAGAAGCAGAGAAAAAGTGTCTCCTGCAACCGGTTCCCTTGGTGCTATATGAATGAACGTCTCTCCACTTGCTAATTTCTGAGAGATAATTGTGTGTGAAAGCCGTCCTTCTCCTAGCTTGTTGGGAACACAAAGTTTCTTTTAAGTTGCAAACTCCATTCCATACATATATATGGGGAGGTACTAGCTCCAACTCGGTTTTACCGTGAAAACTGCAGGAACTTCAAACCGGCAATAGGAAACAGACTGAGAAAGCAGAGAAAAAGTGTCTCCAGCAACCCGTTCCCTTGGTGCTAGATAAACGAATGTCTCTCCACTTGCTCAGTTCTGAGAGATAATTGTGTGTGAAAGCCGTCCTTCACCTAGCTTGTTGGGAACACAAAGTTTCTTTTCAGTTGCAAACTCCATTCCATACATATATATGGGGAGGTACTAGCTCCAACTCGGTTTGACAGTGAAAACTGCAGGAACTTCAAAAAGGCACTAGGAAACAGACTGAGAAAGAAGAGAAAAAGTGTCTCCTGCATCCCGTTCCCTTGGTGCTAGATGAACGAACGTCTCGCCACTTGCTAAGTTCCGAGAAATTAGTGTGTGTGAAAGCCGTCCTTCACCTAGCTTGTTGGGAACACAAAGTTTCTTTTCAGTTTCAAACTCCATTCCATACATATATATGGGGAGGTACTATATCAAACTCGGTTTTACAGTGAAAACTGCAGGAACTTCAAACCGGCACTAGGAAACAGACTGGGAAAGCAGAGAAAAAGTGTCTTCTGCAACCCGTTCTCTTGGTTCTAGATGAACGAACGTCTCTCCAATTGCTCAGTTCTGAGAGAAAAGTGTGTGTGAAAGCCGTCCTTCAAATAGCTTGTTGGGAACACAAAGTTTCTTTTCAGTTGCCAACTCCATTCCATACATATATAAGGGGAGGTACTAGCTCCAACTCGGTTTTACAGTGAAAACTGCAGGAACTTCAAACAGGCACTAGAAAACAGAATGAGAAAGCAGAGAAATAGTGTCTCCTGCAACCCGTTCCCTTGGTGCTAGATGAACGAACGTCTCTCCAATTGCTCAGTTCCGAGAGATAAGTGTGTGTGAAAGCCGTCCTTCACCTAGCTTGTTGGGAACACAAAGTTTCTTTTCAGTTGCAAACTCCATTCCATACATATATGTGGGGAGGTACTAGCTCCAACTCAGTTTTACAGTGAAAACTGCAGGAACTTCAAACCGGCAATAGGAAACAGACTGAGAAAGCAGAGAAAAAGTGTCTCCAGCAACCCGTTCCCTTGGTGCTAGATAAACGAATGTCTCTCCACTTGCTCAGTTCTGAGAGTTAAGTGTGTGTGAAAGCCGTTCTTCACCTAGATTGTTGGGAACACAAAGTTTCTTTTCAGTTGCAAACTCCGATCCATAAATATATAAGGAGAGGTACTAGCTCCAACTCGGTTTTACCGTGAAAACTGCAGGAACTTCAAACCGGCACTAGGAAACAGAATGAGAAAGCAGAGAAAAAGTGTCTCCTGCAACCCGGTCCCTTGGTGCTAGATGAACGAACGTCTCTCCACTTGCTCAGTTCTGAGAGATAAGTGTGTGTGAAAGCCGTCCTTCACCTAGCTTGTTGGGAACACAAAGTTTCTTTTCAGTTGCAAACTCCATTCCATACATATATATGGGGAGGTACTAGCTCCAACTCGGTTTTACAGTGAAAACTGCAGGAACTTCAAACCGGCACTAGGAAACAGACTGAGAAAGCAGAGAAAAAGAGTCTCCTGCAACCCGTTCCCTTGGTGCTAGATGAACGAACGTCTCTCCACTTGCCCAGTTCTGAGAGATAAGTGTGTGTGAAAGCCGTCCTTCACCTAGCTTGTTGGGAACACAAAGTTTCTTTTCAGTTGCATACTCCATTCCATACATATATATGGGGAGGTACTAGCTCCAACTCGGTTTTACAGTGAAAACTGCAGGAACTTCAAACCGGCACTTTGAAACAGACTGAGAAGCAGAGAAAAAGTGTCTCCTGCAACCGGTTCCCTTGGTGCTATATGAATGAACGTCTCTCCACTTGCTAATTTCTGAGAGATAATTGTGTGTGAAAGCCGTCCTTCTCCTAGCTTGTTGGGAACACAAAGTTTCTTTTAAGTTGCAAACTCCATTCCATACATATATATGGGGAGGTAGATGCTCCAACTCGGTTTTACCGTGAAAACTGCAAGAACTTCAAACCGGCACTAGGAAACAGACTGAGAAAGCAGAGAAAAAGTGTCTCCTGCAACCCGTTCCCTTGGTGCTAGATGAACGAACGTCTCGCCACTTGCTCAGTTCCGAGAAATTAGTGTGTGTGAAAGCCGCCCTTCACCTAGCTTGTTGGGAACACAAAGTTTCTTTTCAGTTGCAAACTCCATTCCATATATATATATGGGGAGGTACTAGCTCCAACTCGGTTTTACAGTGAAAACTGCAGGAACATCAAACCGGCACTAGGAAACAGACTGAGAATGCAGAGAAAAAGTGTCTCCTGCAACCCGTTCCTTTGGTGCTAGATGAACGAACGTCTCTCCACTTGCTCAGTTCTGAGAGATAGGTGTGTGTGAAAGCCGTCCTTCACCTAGCTTGTTGGGAACACAAAGTTTCTTTTCAGTTGCAAACTCCATTCCATACATATATATGGGGAGGTACTAGCTCCAACTCGGTTTTACAGTGAAAACTGCAGGAACTTCAAACCAGCACTAGGAAACAGAATGAGAAAGCAGAGAAAAAGTGTCTCCTGCAATCCGTTCCCTTGGTGCTAGATGAACGAACGTCTCTCCACTTGCTCAGTTCCGAGAGATAAGTGTGTGTGAAAGCTGTCCTTCACCTAGCTTGTTGGGAACACAAAGTTTCTTTTCAGTTGCAAACTCCATTCCATACATATATATGGGGAGTTAATAGCTCCAACTCAGTTTCACAGTGAAAACTGCAGGAACTTCAAACCGGCACTTTGAAACAGACTGAGAAGCAGAGAAAAAGTGTCTCCTGCAACCGGTTCCCTTGGTGCTAGATGAATGAACGTCTCTCCACTTGCTAATTTCTGAGAGATAATTGTGTGTGAAAGCCGTCCTTCACCTAGCTTGTTGGGAACACAAAGTTTCTTTTAAGCTGCAAACTCCATTCCATACATATATATGGGGAGGTACTAGCTCCAACTCGGTTTGACAGTGAAAACTGCAGGAACTTCAAACCGGCACTAGGAAACAGACTGAGAAAGAAGAGAAAAAGTGTCTCCTGCATCCCGTTCCCTTGGTGCTAGATGAACGAACGTCTCGCCACTTGCTAAGTTCCGAGAAATTAGTGTGTGTGAAAGCCGTCCTTCACCTAGCTTGTTGGGAACACAAAGTTTCTTTTCAGTTGCAAACTCCATTCCATACATATATATGGGGAGGTACTAGCTCCAACTCGGTTTGACAGTGAAAACTGCAGGAACTTCAAACCGGCACTAGGAAACAGACTGAGAAAGCAGAGAAAAAGTGTCTCCTGCAAACCGTTCCCTTGGTGCTAGATGAACGAACGTCTCGCCACTTGCTTAGTTCCGAGAAATTAGTGTGTGTGAATGCCGTCCTTCAACTAGCTTGTTGGGAACACAAAGTTTCTTTTCAGTTGCAAACCCCATTCCATACATATATATGGGGAGGTACTAGCTCCAACTCGCTTTTACAGAGAAAACTGCAGGAACATCAAACCGGCACTAGGAAACAGACTGAGAAAGCAGAGAAAAAGTGTCTCCTGCAACCCGTTCGATTGGTGCTAGATGAACGAACGTCTCTCCCCTTGCTCAGTTCTGAGATATAAGTGTGTGTGAAAGCCGTCCTTCACCTAGATTGTTGGGAACACAAAGTTTCTTTTCAGTTGCTACACCGATCCATACATATATATGGGGAGGTACAAGCTCCAACTCGGTTTTACAGTGAAAACTGCAGGAACTTCAAACCGGCACTAGGAAACAGACTGAGAAGCAGAGAAAAAGTGTCTCCTGCAACCGGTTCCCTTGGTGCTAGAGGAACGAACGTCTCTCCACTTGCTAAGTTCTGAGAGATAATTTTGTGTGTGAAAGCCGTCCTTCACCTAGCTTGTTGGGAACACAAAGTTTCTTTTCAGTTGCAAACTCCATTCCATACATATATATGGGGAGGTAGAAGCTCCAACCCGGTTTTACAGTGAAAACTGCAGGAACTTCAAAACGGCACTAGGAAACAGACTGAGAAAGCAGAGAAAAAGTGTCTCCTGCAACCCGTTCCCTTGGTGCTAGATGAACGAACGTCTCTCCACTTGCTCAGTTCTGAGAGATAAGTGTGTGTGAAAGCCGTCCTTCACCTAGCTTGTTGGGAACACAAAGTTTCTTTTCAGTTGCAAACTCCATTCCATACATATATATGGGGAGGTAGAAGCTCCAACTCGGTTTTACAGTGAAAACTGCAGGAACTTCAAACCGGCAGTAGGAAACAGACTGAGAAAGCAGAGAAAAAGTGTCTCCTGCAAACCGTTCCCTTGGTGCTAGATGAACGAACGTCTCTCCACTTGCTCAGTTCTGAGAGATAAGTGTGTGTGAAAGCCGTCCTTCACCTAGCTTGTTGGGAACACAAAGTTTCTTTTCAGTTGCAAACTCCATTCCATACATATATATGGGGAGGTACTAGCTCCAACTCGGTTTTACAGTGAAAACTGCAGGAACTTCAAACCGGCACTAGGAAACAGACTGAGAAGCAGAGAAAAGTGTCTCCTGCAACCGGTTCCCTTGGTGCTAGAGGAACGAACGTCTCTCCACTTGCTAATATCTGAGAGATAATTTTGTGTGTGAAAGCCGTCCTTCACCTAGCTTGTTGGGAACACAAAGTTTCTTTTCAGTTGCAAACTCCATTCCATACATATATATGGGGTGGTAGATGCTCCAACCCGGTTTTACAGTGAAAAATGCAGGAACTTCAAACCGGCACTAGGAAACAGACTGAGAAAGAAGAGAAAAACTGTCTCCTGCAACCCGTTCCCTTGGTGCTAGATGAACGAAAGTCTCTCCACTTGCTCAGTTCTGAGAGATAAGTGTGTGTGAAAGCCGTACTTCACCTAGCTTGTTGGGAACACAAAGTTTCTTTTCAGTTGCAAACTCCATTCCATACATATATGTGGGGAGGTACTAGCTCCAACTCAGCTTTACAGTGAAAACTGCAGGAACTTCAAACCGGCAATAGGAAACAGACTGAGAAAGCAGAGAAAAAGTGTCTCCTGCAACCCGGTCCCTTGGTGCTTGATGAACGAACGTCTCTCCACTTGCTCAGTTCCGAGAGATAAGTGTGTGTGAAAGCCGTCCTTCACCTTGCTTGTTGGGAACACAAAGTTGCTTTTCAGTTGCAAACTCCATTCCATACATATATATGGGGAGGTACTAGCTCCAAATCGGTTTTACAGTGAAAACTGCAGGAACTTCAAACCGGCAATAGGAAACAGACTGAGAAAGCAGAGAAAAAGTGTCTCCTGCAACCCGGTCCCTTGGTGCTTGATGAACGAACGTCTCTCCACTTGCTCAGTTCCGAGAGATAAGTGTGTGTGAAAGCCGTCCTTCACCTTGCTTGTTGGGAACACAAAGTTGCTTTTCAGTTGCAAACTCCATTCCATACATATATATGGGGAGGTACTAGCTCCAACTCGGTTTTACAGTGAAAACTGCAGGAACTTCAAACCGGCAGTAGGAAACAGACTGAGAAAGCAGAGAAAAAGTGTCTCCTGCAAACCGTTCCCTTGGTGCTAGATGAACGAACGTCTCTCCACTTGCCCAGTTCTGAGAGATAAGTGTGTGTGAAAGCCGTCCTTCACCTAGCTTGTTGGGAACACAAAGTTTCTTTTCAGTTGCATACTCCATTCCATACATATATATGGGGAGGTACTAGCTCCAACTCGGTTTGACAGTGAAAACTGCAGGAACTTCAAACCGGCACTTTGAAACAGACTGAGAAGCAGAGAAAAAGTGTCTCCTGCAACCGGTTCCCTTGGTGCTAGATGAACGGACGTCTCGCCACTTGCTTAGTTCCGAGAAATTAGTGTGTGTGAAAGCCGTCCTTCACCTAGCTTGTTGGGAACACAAAGTTTCTTTTCAGTTGCAAACCCCATTCCATACATATATATGGGGAGGTACTAGCTCCAACTCGGTTTTACAGAGAAAACTGCAGGAACATCAAACCGGCACTAGGAAACAGACTGAGAAAGCAGAGAAAAAGTGTCTCCTGCAACCCGTTCGATTGGTGCTAGATGAACGAACGTCTCTCCCCTTGCTCAGTTCTGAGATATAAGTGTGTGTGAAAGCCGTCCTTCACCTAGATTGTTGGGAACACAAAGTTTCTTTTCAGTTGCAAACACCGATCCATACATATATATGGGGAGGTACTAGCTCCAACTCGGTTTTACAGTGAAAACTGCAGGAACTTCAAACCGGCACTAGGAAACAGACTGAGAAGCAGAGAAAAAGTGTCTCCTGCAACCGGTTCCCTTGGTGCTAGAGGAACGAACGTCTCTCCACTTGCTTAGTTCTGAGAGATAAGTGTGTGTGAAAGCCGTCCTTCACCTAGATTGTTCGGAACACAAAGTTTCTTTTCAGTTGCAAACTCCGATCCATACATATATATGGGGAGGTACTAGCTCCAACTCTGTTTTACCGTGAAAACTGCAGGAACTTCAAACCGGCACTAGGAAACAGACTGAGAAAGCAGAGAAAAAGTGTCTCCTGCAACCCGGTCCCTTGGTGCTTGATGAACGAACGTCTCTCCACTTGCTCAGTTCTGAGAGATAAGTGTGTGTGAAAGCCGTCCTTCACCTAGCTTGTTGGGAACACAAAGTTTCTTTTCAGTTGCAAACTCCATTCCATACATATATATGGGGAGGTACAAGCTCAAACTCGGTTTTACAGTGAAAACTGCAGGAACTTGAAACCGGCACTAGGAAAAAGACTGAGAAAGCAGAGAAAAAGTGTCTCCTGCAACCGGTTCCCTTTGTGCTAGATGAATGAACGTCTCTCCACTTGCTAATTTCTGAGAGATAATTGTGTGTGAAAGCCGTCCTTCACCTAGCTTGTTGGGAACACAAAGTTTCTTTTAAGTTGCAAACTCCATTCCATACATATATATGGGGATTTACTAGCTCCAACTCGGTTTGACAGTGAAAACTGCAGGAACTTCAAACCGGCACTAGGAAACAGACTGAGAAAGCAGAGAAAAGTGTCGCCTGCAACCCGTTCCCTTGGTGCTAGATGAACGAACGTCTCGCCACTTGCTTAGTTCCGAGAAATTAGTGTGTGTGAAAGCCGTCCTTCACCTAGCTTGTTGGGAACACAAAGTTTCTTTTCAGTTGCAAACCCCATTCCATACATATATATGGGGAGGTACTAGCTCCAACTCGTTTTTACAGAGAAAACTGCAGGAACATCAAACCGGCACTAGGAAACAGACTGAGAAAGCAGAGAAAAAGTGTCTCCTGCAACCCGTTCAATTGGTGCTAGATGAACGAACGTCTCTCCCCTAGCTCAGTTCTGAGATATAAGTGTGTGTGAAAGCCGTCCTTCACCTAGATTGTTGGGAACACAAAGTTTCTTTTCAGTTGCAAACACCGATCCATACATATATATGGGGAGGTAATAGCTCCAACTCGGTTTTACAGTGAAAACGGCAGGAACTTCAAACCGGCACTAGGAAACAGACTGAGAAAGCAGAGAAAAAGTGTCTCCTGCAACCCGTTCCCTTGGTGCTAGATGAACGAAAGTCTCTCCACTTGCTCAGTTCTGAGAGATAAGTGTGTGTGAAAGCCGTCCTTCACCTAGCTTGTTGGGAACACAAAGTTTCTTTTCAGTTGCAAACTCCATTCCATACATATATATGGGGAGGTAGAAGCTCCAACTCGGTTTTACAGTGAAAACGGCAGGAACTTCAAACCGGCAGTAGGAAACAGACTGAGAAAGCAGAGAAAAAGTGTCTCCTGCAACCCGTTCCCTTGGTGCTAGATGAACGAACGTCTCTCCACTTGCTCAGTTCTGAGAGATAAGTGTGTGTGAAAGCCGTCCTTCACCTAGCTTGTTGGGAACACAAAGTTTCTTTTCAGTTGCAAACTCCATTCCATACATATATATGGGGAGGTAGAAGCTCCAAATCGTTTTTACAGTGAAAAATGCAGGAACTTCAAACCGGCACTAGGAAACAGACTGAGAAAGCAGAGAAAAAGTGTCTCCTGCAACCCGTTCAATTGGTGCTAGATGAACGAACGTCTCTCCACTTGCTCAGTTCAGAGAGATAAGTGTGTGTGAAAGCCGTCCTTCACCTAGCTTGTTGGGAACACAAAGTTTCTTTTCAGTTGCAAACTCCATTCCATACATATATATGGGGAGGTACTAGCTCCAACTCGGTTTTACAGTGAAAACTGCAGGAACTTCAAACCGGCACTAGGAAACAGACTGAGAAGCAGAGAAAAAGTGTCTCCTGCAACCGGTTCCCTTGGTGCTAGAGGAACGAACGTCTCTCCACTTGCTAAGTTCTGAGAGATAATTTTGTGTGTGAAAGCCGTCCTTCAACTAGCTTGTTGGGAACACAAATTTTCTTTACAGTTGCAAACTCCATTCCATACATATATATGGGGAGGTAGAAGCTCCAACCCGGTTTACAGTGAAAAATGCAGGAACTTCAAACCGGCACTAGGAAACAGACTGAGAAAGAAGAGAAAAAGTGTCTCCTGCAACCGGTTCCCTTGGTGCTAGATGAACGAACGTCTCTCCACTTGCTCAGTTCTGAGAGATAAGTGTGTGTGAAAGCCGTCCTTCACCTAGCTTGTTGGGAACACAAAGTTTCTTTTCAGTTTCAAACTCCATTCCATACATATATATGGGGAGGTACTATATCAAACTCGGTTTTACAGTGAAAACTGCAGGAACTTCAAACCGGCACTAGGAAAAAGACTGGGAAAGCAGAGAAAAAGTGTCTTCTGCAACCCGTTCTCTTGGTTCTAGATGAACGAACGTCTCTTCAATTGCTCAGTTCTGAGAGAAAAGTGTGTGTGTGAAAGCCGTCCTTCAAATAGCTTGTTGGGAACACAAAGTTTCTTTTCAGTTGCAAAATCCATTCCATACATATATAAGGGGAGGTACTAGCTCCAACTCGGTTTTACAGTGAAAACTGCAGGAACTTCAAACAGGCACTAGGAAACAGAATGAGAAAGCAGAGAAATAGTGTCTCCTGCAACCCGTTCCCTTGGTGCTAGATGAACAAAAGTCTCTCCAATTGCTCAGTTCCGAGAGATAAGTGTGTGTGAAAGCCGTCCTTCACCTAGCTTGTTGGGAACACAAATATTCTTTTCAGTTACAAACTCCATTCCATACATATATGTGGGGAGGTACTAGCTCCAACTCAGTTTTACAGTGAAAACTGCAGGAACTTCAAACCGGCAATAGGAAACAGACTGAGAAAGCAGAGAAAAAGTGTCTCCAGCAACCCGTTCCCTTGGTGCTAGATAAACGAACGTCTCTCCACTTGCTCAGTTCTGAGAGATAAGTGTGTGTGAAAGCCGTTCTTCACCTAGATTGTTGGGAACACAAAGTTTCTTTTCAGTTGCAAACTCCGATCCATACATATATATGGGGAGGTACTAGCTCCAACGCGGTTTTAAAGTGAAAACTGCAGGAACTTCAAACCGGCACTAGGAAACAGACTGAGAAAGCAGAGAAAAAGTGTCTCCTGCAACCCGGTCCCTTGGTGCTAGATGAACGAACGTCTCTCCACTTGCTCAGTTCTGAGAGATAAGTGTGTGTGAAAGCCGTCCTTCACCTAGCTTGTTGGGAACACAAAGTTTCTTTTCAGTTGCAAACTCCATTCCATACATATATATGGGGAGGTACTAGCTCCAACTCAGTTTTACAGTGAAAACTGCAGGAACTTCAAACCGGCACTAGGAAACAGACTGAGAAAGCAGAGAAAAAGTGTCTCCTGCAACCGGTTCCCTTGGTGCTAGATGAACGAACGTCTCGCCACTTGCTAAGTTCCGAGAATTTAGTGTGTGTGAAAGCCGTCCTTCACTTGGCTTGTTGGGAACACAAAGTTTCTTTTCAGTTGCAAACTCCATTCCATACATATATATGGGGATGTACTAGCTCCAACTCGGTTTGACAGTGAAAACTGCAGGAACTTCAAAACGGCACTAGGAAACAGACTGAGAAAGTATAGAAAAAGTGTCTCCTGCAACCCGTTCCCTTGGTGCTAGATGAACGAACGTCTCACCACTTGCTTAGTTCCGAGAAATAAGTGTGTGTGAAAGCCGTCCTTCACCTAGCTTGTTGGGAACACAAAGTTTCTTTTCAGTTGCAAACTCCATTCCATACATATATATGGGGAGGTACTAGCTCCAACTCTCTTTTACAGAGAAAACTGCAGGAACATCAAAGCGGCACTAGGAAACAGACTGAGAAAGCAGAGAAAAAGTGTCTCCTGCAACCCGTTCGATTGGTGCTAGATGAACGAACGTCTCTCCACTTGCTCAGTTCTGAGAGATAATTGTGTGTGAAAGCCGTCCTTCACCTAGCTTGTTGGGAACACAAAGTTTCTTTTCAGTTGCAAACTCCATTCCATACATATATATGGGTAGGTAGAATCTCCAACTCGGTTTTACAGAGAAAACTGCAGGAACTTCAAACCGGCACTAAGATACAGACTGAGAAAGCAGAGAAAAAGTGTCACCTGCAACCCGTTCCCTTGGTGCTAGATGAACGAACTTCTCTCTACTTGCTCAGTTCTGAGAGATAGGTGTGTGTGAAAGCCGTCCTTCACCTAGCTTGTTGGGAACACAAAGTTTCTTTTCAGTTGCAAACTCCATTCCATACATATATATGGGGAGGTACTAGCTCCAACTCGGTTTTACAGTGAAAACTGCAGGAACTTCAAACCGGCACTAGGAAGCAGACTGAGAAAGCAGAGAAAAAGTGTCTCCTGCAACCCGTTCCCTTGGTGCTAGATGAACGAACGTCTCTACACTTGCTCAGTTCTGAGAGAAAAGTGTGTGTGAAAGCCGTTCTTCAACTAGCTTGTTGGGAACACAAAGTTTCTTTTCAGTTGCAAACTCCATTCCATACATATATATGGGGAGGTACTAGCTCCAACTCGGTTTGACAGTGAAAACTGCAGGAACTTCAAACCAGCACTAGGAAACAGAATGAGAAAGCAGAGAAAAAGTGTCTCCTGCAACCCGTTCCCTTGGTGCTAGATGAACGAACGTCTCTCCACTTGCTCAGTTCTGAGAGAAAAGTGTGTGTGAAAGCCGTCCTTCACCTAGCTTGTTGGGAACACAAAGTTTCTTTTCAGTTTCAAACTCCATTCCATACATATATATGGGGAGGTACTATATCAAACTCGGTTTTACAGTGAAAACTGCAGTAACTTCAAACCGGCACTAGGAAACAGAATGAGAAAGCAGAGAAAAGTGTCTCCTGCAACCCGTTCCCTTGGTGCTAGATGAACGAACGTCTGTCCACTTGCTCAGTTCAGAGAGATAAGTGTGTGTGAAAGCCGTCCTTCACCAAGCTTGTTGGGAACACAAAGTTTCTTTTCAGTTGCAAACTCCATTCCATACATATATATGGGGAGGTACTAGCTCCAACTCAGTTTTACAGTGAAAACTGCAGGAACTTCAAACCGGCAATAGGAAACAGACTGAGAAAACAGAGAAAAAGTGTCTCCAGCAACCAGTTCCCTTGGTGCTAGATGAACGAACTTCTCTCCACTTGCTCAGTTCTGAGAGATAAGTGTGTGTGAAAGCCGTCCTTCACCTAGCTTGTTGGGAACACAAAGTTTCTTTTTAGTTGCAAACTCCATTCCATACATATATATGGGGAGGTACTACCTCCAACTCTGTTTTACAGTGAAAACTGCAGGAACTTCAAACCGGCAATAGGAAACACACTGAGAAAGCAGAGAAAAAGTTTCTCCTGCAACCCGTTCCTTTGGTGCTAGATGAACGAACGTCTCTCCACTTGCTCAGTTCTGAGAGAGAAGTGTGTGTGAAAGCCGTCCTTCACCTAGCTTGTTGGGAACACAAAGTTTCTTTTCAGTTGCAAACTCCATTCCATACATATATATGGGGAGGTAGAAGCTCCAACTCGGTTTTACAGTGAAAACTGCAGGAACTTCAAACCGGCACTAGGAAACAGACTGAGAAAGCAGAGAAAAAGTGTCTCCTGCAACCCGTTCCCTTGGTGCTAGATGAACTAACGTCTCTCCACTTGCTCAGTTCTGAGAGTTATGTGTGTGTGAAAGCCGTCCTTCACCTAGCTTGTTGGGAACACAAAGTTTCTTTTCAGTTGCAAACTCCATTCCATACATATATATGGGGAGGTACTAGCTCCAACTCGGTTTTACAGTGAAAACTGCAGGAACTTCAAACCGGCACTAGGAAACAGACTGAGAAAGCAGAGAAAAAGTGTCTCCTGCAACCCGTTCCCTTGGTGCTAGATGAACGAACGTCTCTCCACTTGCTCAGTTCTGAGAGAAAATTGTGTGTGAAACCCGTTCTTCAACTAGCTTGTTGGGAACACAAAGTTTCTTTTCAGTTGCAAACTCCATTCCATATATATATATGGGGAGTTACTAGCTCCAACTCGGTTTTACAGTGAAAACTGCAGGAACTTCAAACCAGCACTAGGAAACAGAATGAGAAAGCAGAGAAAAAGTGTATCCTGCAACCCGTTCCCTTGGTGCTAGATGAACGAACGTCTCTCCACTTGCTCAGTTCCGAGAGATAAGTGTGTGTGAAAGCTGTCCTTCACCTAGCTTGTTGGGAACACAAAGTTTCTTTTCAGTTGCAAACTCCATTCCATACAAATATATGGGGAGGTACTAGCTCCAACTCAGTTTTACAATGAAAACTGCAGGAACTTCAAACCGGCACTTTGAAACAGACTGAGAAGCAGAGAAAAAGTGTCTCCTGCAACCGGTTCCCTTGGTGCTAGATGAATGAACGTATCTCAACTTGTTAATTTCTGAGAGATAATTGTGTGTGAAAGCCGTCCTTCACCTAGCTTGTTGGGAACACAAAGTTTCTTTTAAGTTGCAAACTCCATTCCATACATATATATGGGGAGGTACTAGCTCCAACTCGGTTTGACAGTGAAAACTGCAGGAACTTCAAACCGGCACTAGGAAACAGACTGAGAAAGCAGAGAAAAAGTGTCTCCTGCAACACGTTCCCTTGGTGCTAGATAAACGAACGTCTCGCCACTTGCCAAGTTCCGAGAAATTAGTGTGTGTGAAAGCCGTCCTTCACCCAGCTTGTTGGGAACACAAAGATTCTTTTCAGTTGCAAACTCCATTCCATACATATATATGGGGAGGTACTAGCTCCAACTCGTTTTGACAGTGAAAACTGCAGGAACTTCAAACAGGCACTAGGAAACAGACTGAGAAAGCAGAGAAAAAGTGTCTCCTGCAACCCGTTCCCTTGATGCTAGATGAACGAACGTCTCGCCTCTTGCTTAGTTCCGAGAAATAAGTGTGTGTGAAACCGTCCTTCACCTAGCTTGTTGGGAACACAAAGTTTCTTTTCAGTTGCAAACTCCATTCCATACATATATATGGGGAGGTACTAGCTCCAACTCGGTTTTACAGAGAAAACTGCAGGAACATCAAACCGGCACTAGGAAACAGACTGAGAAAGCAGAGAAAAAGTTTCTCCTGCAACCCGTTCGATTGGTGCTAGATGAACGAACGTCTCTCCACTTGCTCAGTTCTGAGAGATAATTGTGTGTGAAAGCCGTCCTTCAAATAGCTTGTTGGGAACACAAAGTTTCTTTTCAGTTGCCAACTCCATTCCATACATATATATGGGGAGGTAGAATCTCCAACTCGGTTTTACAGTGAAAACTGCAGGAACTTCAAACCGGCACTAAGATACAGACTGAGAAAGCAGAGAAAAAGTGTCTCCTGCAACCCGTTCCCTTGGTGCTAGATGAACGAACGTCTCTCCACTTGCTCAGTTCTGAGAGATAGGTGTGTGTGAAAGCCGTCCTTCACCTAGCTTGTTGGGAACACAAAGTTTCTTTTCAGTTGCAAACTCCATTCCATACATATATATGGGGAGGTACTAGCTCCAACTCGGTTTTACAGTGAAAACTACAGGAACTTCAAACCGGCACTAGGAAACAGACTGAGAAAGCAGAGAAAAAAGTGTCTCCTGCAACCCGTTCCCTTGGTGCTAGATGAACGAACGTCTCTCCACTTGCTCAGTTCTGAGAGAAAAGTGTGTGTGAAAGCCGTTCTTCAACCAGCTTGTTGGGATCACAAAGTTTCTTTTCAGTTGCAAACTCCATTCCATACATATATATGGGGAGTTACTAGCTCCAACTCTGTTTTACAGTGAAAACTGCAGGAACTTCAAACCAGCACTAGGAAACAGAATGAGAATGCAGAGAAAAAGTGTCTCCTGCAACCCGTTCCCTTGGTGCTAGATGAACGAAAGTCTCTCCACTTGCTCATTTCCGAGAGATAAGTGTGTGTGAAAGCTGTCCTTCACCTTGCTTGTTGGGAACACAAAGTTTCTTTTCAGTTGCAAACTCCATTCCATACATATATATGGGGAGGTACTAGCTCCAACTCAGTTTTACAATGAAGACTGCAGGAACTTCAAACCGGCACTTTGAAACAGACTGAGAAACAGAGAAAAAGTGTCTCCTGCATTCGGTTCCCTTGGTCCTAGATGAATGAACGTCTCTCCACTTGCTAATTTCTGAGAGATAATTGTGTGTGAAAGCCGTCCTTCACCTAGCTTGTTGGGAACACAAAGTTTCTTTTAAGTTGCCAGCTCCAATCCATACATATATATGGGGAGGTACTAGCTCCAACTCGGTTTGACAGTGAAAACTGCAGGAACTTCAAACCGGCACTAGGAAACAGACTGAGAAAGCAGAGAAAAAGTGTCTCCTGCAACCCGTTCCCTTGGTGCTAGATGAACGAACGTCTCGCCACTTGCTCAGTTCCGAGAAATTAGTGTGTGTGAAAGCCGTACTTCACCTAGCTTGTTGGGAACACAAAGTTTCTTTTCAGTTGCAAACTCCATTCCACACATATATATGGGGAGTTACTAGCTCCAACCCGGTTTTACAGTGAAAACTGCAGGAACTTCAAACCAGCACTAGGAAACAGACTGAGAAAGCAGAGAAAAAGTGTCTCCTGCAACCCGTTCCCTTGGTGCTAGATGAACGAACGTCTCTCCACTTGCTCAGTTCCGAGAGATAAGTGTGTGTGAAAGCTATCCTTCACCTAGCTTGTTGGGAACACAAAGTTTCTTTTCAGTTGCAAACTCCATTCCATACAAATATATGGGGAGGTACTAGCTCCAACTCAGTTTTACAATGAAAACTGCAGGAACTTCAAACCGGCACTTTGAAGCAGACTGAGAAGCAGAGAAAAAGTGTCTCATGCAACCGGTTCCCTTGGTGCTAGATGAATGAACGTCTCTCCACTTGCTAATTTCTGAGAGTTATTTGTGTGTGAAAGCCGTCCTTCACCTAGCTTGTTGGGAACACAAAGTTTCTTTTCAGTTTCAAACTCCATTCCATACATATATATGGGGAGGTACTAGCTCCAACTCGGTTTGACTGTGAAAACTGCAGGAACTTCAAACCGGCACTAAGAAACAGACTGAGAAAGCAGAGAAAAAGTTTCTCCTGCAACCCGTTCCCTTGGTGCTAGATGAACGAACGTCTCTCCACTTGCTCAGTTCTGAGAGAAAAGTGTGTGTGAAATCCGTCCTTCACCTAGCTTGTTGGGAACACAAAGTTTCTTTTCAGTTGCAAACTCCATTCCATACATATACATGGGGAGTTACTAGCTCCAACTCGGTTTTACAGTGAAAACTGCAGTAACTTCAAACCTGCACTAGGAAACAGACTGAGAAAGCAGAGAAAAAGTGTCTCCTGCAACCCGTTCCCTTGGTGCTAGATGAACGAACGTCTCTCCACTTGCTCAGTTCCGAGAGATAAGTGTGTGTGAAAGCCGTCCTTCACCAAGCTTGTTGGGAACACAAAGTTTCTTTTCAGTTGCAAACTCCATTCCATACATATATATGGGGAGGTACTAGCTCCAACTCAGTTTTACAGTGAAAACTGCAGGAACTTCAAACCGGCACTAGGAAACAGACTGAGAAAGCAGAGAAAAAGTGTCTCCAGCAACCCGTTCCATTGGTGCTAGATAAACGAACGTCTCTCCACTTGCTCAGTTCTGAGAGATAAGTGTGTGTGAAAGCCGTCCTTCACCTAGCTTGTTGGGAACACAAAGTTTCTTTTAAGTTGCCAGCTCCATTCCATACATATATATGGGGTGGTACTAGCTCCAACTCGGTTTGACAGTGAAAACTGCAGGAACTTCAAACCGGCACTAGGAAACAGACTGAGAAAGCAGAGAAAAAGTGTCTCCTGCAACCCGTTCCCTTGGTGCTAGATGAACGAACCTCTCGCCACTTGCTCAGTTCGGAGAAATTAGTGTGTATGAAAGCCGTCCTTCACCTAGCTTGTTGGGAACACAAAGTTTCTTTTCAGTTGCAAACTCCATTCCATACATATATATGGGGAGGTACTAGCTCCAACTCGGTTTGACAGTGAAAACTGCAGGAACTTCAAACCGGCACTAGGAAACAGACTGAGAAAGCAGAGAAAAAGTGTCTCCTGCAACCCGTTCCCTTGATTCTAGATGAACGAACGTCTCGCCACTTGCTTAGTTCCGAGAAATAAGTGTGTGTGAAAGCCGTCCTTCACCTAGCTTGTTGGGAACACAAAGTTTCTTTTCAGTTGCAAACTCCATTCCATACATATATATGGGGAGGTACTAGCTCCAACTCGGTTTTACAGTGAAAACTGCAGGAACTTCAAACCGGCACTAGGAAACAGACTGAGAAAGCAGAGAAAAAGTGTCTCCTGCAACCCGTTCCCTTGGTGCTAGATGAACGAACGTCTCTCCACTTGCTCAGTTCCGAGAGATAAGTGTGTGTGAAAGCTGTCCTTCACCTAGCTTGTTGGGAACACAAAGTTTCTTTTCAGTTTCAAACTCCATTCCATACTTATATATGGGGAGGTACTAGCTCCAAATCGGTTTGACAGTGAAAACTGCAGGAACTTCAAACCGGCACTTTGAAACTGACTGAGAAGCAGAGAAAAAGTGTCTCCTGCAACCGGTTCCCTTGGTGCTAGATGAATGAACGTCTCTCCACTTGCTCAGTTCTGAGAGATAAGTGTGTGTGAAAGCCGTCCTTCACCTAGCTTGTTGGGAACACAAAGTTTCTTTTCAGTTTCAAACTCCATTCCATACATATATATGGGGAGGTACTAGCTCCAAATCGGTTTGACAGTGAAAACTGCAGGAACTTCAAACCGGCACTAGGAAACAGACTGAGAAAGCAGAGAAAAAGTGTCTCCTGCAATCCGTTCCCTTGGTGCTAGATGAACGAACGTCTCTCCACTTGCTCAGTTCCGAGAGATAAGTGTGTGTGAAAGCCGTCCTTCACCAAGTTGTTGGGAACACAAAGTTTCTTTTCAGTTGCAAACTCCATTCCATACATATATATGGGGAGGTACTAGCTCCAACTCAGTTTTACAGTGAAAACTGCAGGAACTTCAAAACGGCAATAGGAAATAGACTGAGAAAGCAGAGAAAAAGTGTCTCCAGCAACCCGTTCCATTTGTGCTAGATAAACGAACGTCTCTCCACTTGCTCAGTTCAGAGAGATAAGTGTGTGTGAAAGCCGTCCTTCACCTAGCTTGTTGGGAACACAAAGTTTCTTTTCAGTTGCAAACTCCATTCCATACATATATATGGGGATGTACTAGCTCCAACTCGGTTTTACAGTGAAAACTGCAGGAACTTCAAACCGGCACTAGGAAACAGACTGAGAAAGCAGAGAAAAAGTGTCTCCTGCAACCCGTTCCCTTGGTGCTAGATGAAAGAAAGTCTCTCCACTTGCTCAGTTCTGAGAGAGAAGTGTGTGTGAAAGCCGTCCTTCACCTAGCTTGTTGGGAACACATAGTTTCTTTTCAGTTGCAAACTCCATTCCATACATATATAAGGGGAGGTAGAAGCTCCAACTCGGTTTTACAGTGAAAACTGCAGGAACTTCAAACCGGCACTAGGAAACAGACTGAGAAAGAAGAGAAAAAGTGTCTCCTGCAACCCGTTCCCTTGGTGCTAGATGAACGAATGTCTCTCCACTTGCTCAGTTCGGAGAGAGAATTGTGTGTGAAAGCCGTCCTTCACCTAGCTTGTTGGGAACACAAAAATTTTCTTTTCAGTTGCAAACTCCATTCCATACATATATATGGGGAGGTAGAAGCTCCAACTCGGTTTTACAGTGAAAACTCCAGGAACTTCAAACCGGCACTAGGAAACAGACTGAGAAAGAAGAGAATAAGTGTCTCCTGCAACCCGTTCCCTTGGTGCTAGATGAACGAACGTCTCTCCACTTGCTCATTTCTGAGAGAGAATTGTGTGTGAAAGCCGTCCTTCACCTAGCTTGTTGGGAGCACAAAGTTTCTTTTCAGTTGCAAAGTCCATTCCATACATATATATGGGGAGGTAGAAGCTCCAACTCTGTTTTACAGTGAAAACTGCAGGAACTTCAAACCGGCACTAGGAAACAGACTGAGAAAGCAGAGAAAATGTGTCTCCTGCAACCCGTTCCCTTGGTGCTAGATGAACGTACGTCTCTCCACTTGCTCAGTTCTGAGAGATAAGTGTGTGTGAAAGCCGTCCTTCACCTAGCTTGTTGGGAACACAAAGTTTCTTTTCAGTTTCAAACTCCATTCCATACATATATATGGGGAG
Source organism: Camelus bactrianus (assembly GCF_048773025.1). Taxonomy (NCBI): domain Eukaryota; kingdom Metazoa; phylum Chordata; class Mammalia; order Artiodactyla; family Camelidae; genus Camelus; species Camelus bactrianus. The sequence continues at coordinate 133,317,511 of NC_133539.1, read as the reverse complement.
GTACTATATCAAACTCGGTTTTACAGTGAAAACTGCAGGAACTTCAAACCGGCACTAGGAAACAGATAGGGGAAGCAGAGAAAAAGTGTCTTCTGCAACCCGTTCTCTTGGTTCTAGATGAACAAACGTCTCTCCAATTGCTCAGTTCTGAGAGAAAAGTGTGTGTGAAAGCCGTCCTTCAAATAGCATGTTGGGAACACTAAGTTTCTTTTCAGTTGCAAACTCCATTCCATACATATATAAGGGGAGGTACTAGCTCCAACTCGGTTTTACAGTGAAAACTGCAGGAACTTCAAACAGGCACTAGGAAACAGAATGAGAAAGCAGAGAAAATGTGTCTCCTGCAACCCGTTCCCTTGGTGCTAGATGAACGAACGTCTCTCCAAATACTCAGTTCCGAGAGATAAGTGTGTGTGTAAGCCGTTCTTCACCTAGCTTGTTGGGAACACAAAGTTTCTTTTCAATTGCAAACTCCATTCCATACATATATATGGGGAGGTACTAGCTCCAACTCAGTTTTACAGTGAAAACTGCAGGAACTTCAAACCGGCAATAGGAAACAGACTGAGAAAGCAGAGAAAAAGTGTCTCCAGCAACCCGTTCCCTTGGTGCTAGATAAACGAACGTCTCTCCACTTGCTCAGTTCTGAGAGATAAGTGTGTGTGAAAGCCGTCCTTCACCTAGCTTGTTGGGAACACAAAGTTTCTTTTCAGTTGCAAACTCCATTCCATACATATATAAGGGGAGGTACTAGCTCCAACTCGGTTTTACAGTGAAAACTGCAGGAACTTCAAACCGGCACTAGGAAACAGACTGAGAAAGCAGAGAAAAAGTGTCTCCTGCAACGCGTTCCCTTGGTGCTAGATGAAAGAACGTCTCTCCACTTGCTCAGTTCTGAGAGATAATTGTGTGTGAAAGCCGTCCTTCACCTAGCTTGTTGGGAACACAAAGTTTCTTTTCAGTTGCAAACTCCATTCCATACATATATATGGGGAGGTACTAGCTCCAACTCCGTTTTACAGTGAAAACTGCAGGAACTTCAAACCGGCACTAGGAAACAGACTGAGAAAGCAGAGAAAAAGTGTCTCCTGCAACCCGTTCCCTTGGTGCTAGATGAAAGAAAGTCTCTCCACTTGCTCAGTTCTGAGAGAGAAGTATGTGTGAAAGCTGTCCTTCACCTAGCTTGTTGGGAACACAAAGTTTCTTTTCAGTTGCAAACTCCATTCCATACATATATAAGGGGAGGTAGAAGCTCCAACTCGGTTTTACAGTGAAAACTGCAGGAACTTCAAACCGGCACTAGGAAACAGACTGAGAAAGAAGAGAAAAAGTGTCTCCTGCAACCCGTTCCCTTGGTGCTAGATGAACGAACGTCTCTCCACTTGCTCAGTTCGGAAAGAGAATTGTGTGTGAAAGCCGTCCTTCACCTAGCTTGTTGGGAACACAAAGTTTCTTTTCAGTTGCAAACTCCATTCCATACATATATATGGGGAGGTAGAAGCTCCAACTCGGTTTTACAGTGAAAACTCCAGGAACTTCAAACCGGCACTAGGAAACAGACTGAGAATGAAGAGAAAAAGTGTCTCCTGCAACCCGTTCCCTTGGTGCTAGATGAACGAACGTCTCTCCACTTGCTCAGTTCTGAGAGAGAATTGTGTGTGAAAGCCGTCCTTCACCTAGCTTGTTGGGAACACAAAGTTTCTTTTCAGTTGCAAACTCCATTCCATACATATATATGGGGAGGTAGAAGCTCCAACTCTGTTTTACAGTGAAAACTGCAGGAACTTCAAACCGGCACTAGGAATCAGACTGAGAAAGCAGAGAAAATGTGTCTCCTGCAACCCGTTCCCTTGGTGCTAGATGAACGTACGTCTCTCCACTTGCTCAGTTCTGAGAGATAAGTGTGTGTGAAAGCCGTCCTTCACCTAGCTTGTTGGGAACACAAAGTTTCTTTTCAGTTTCAAACTCCGTTCCATACATATATATGGGGAGGTACTATATCAAACTCGGTTTTACAGTGAAAACTGCAGGAACTTCAAACCGGCACTAGGAAACAGACTGGGAAAGCAGAGAAAAAGTGTCTTCTGCAACCCGTTCTCTTGGTTCTAGATGAACGAACGTCTCTCCAATTGCTCAGTTCTGAGAGAAAAATGTGTGTGAAAGCCGTCCTTCAAATAGCTTGTTGGGAACACTAAGTTTCTTTTCAGTTGCAAACTCCATTCCATACATATATAAGGGGAGGTACTAGCTCCAACTCGGTTTTACAGTGAAAACTGCAGGAACTTCAAACAGGCACTAGGAAACAGAATGAGAAAGCAGAGAAAATGTGTCTCCTGCAACCCGTTCCCTTGGTGCTAGATGAACGAACGTCTCTCCAATTACTCAGTTCCGAGAGATAAGTGTGTGTGTAAGCCGTTCTTCACCTAGCTTGTTGGGAACACAAAGTTTCTTTTCAATTGCAAACTCCATTCCATACATATATATGGGGAGGTACTAGCTCCAACTCAGTTTTACAGTGAAAACTGCAGGAACTTCAAACCGGCAATAGGAAACAGACTGAGAAAGCAGAGAAAAAGTGTCTCCAGCAAACCGTTCCCTTGGTGCTAGATAAACGAACGTCTCTCCACTTGCTCAGTTCTGAGAGATAAGTGTGTGTGAAAGCCGTCCTTCACCTAGCTTGTTGGGAACACAAAGTTTCTTTTCAGTTGCAAACTCCATTCCATACATATATATGGGGAGGTACTAGCTCCAACTCGGTTTTACAGTGAAAACTGCAGGAACTTTAAACCGGCACTAGGAAACAGACTGAGAAAGCGGAGAAAAAGTGTCTCCTGCAACCCGTTCCCTTGGTGCTAGATGAAAGAACGTCTCTCCACTTGCTCAGTTCTGAGAGATAATTGTGTGTGAAAGCCGTCCTTCACCTAGCTTGTTGGGAACACAAAGTTTCTTTTCAGTTGCAAACTCCATTCCATACTTATATATGATGAGGTACTAACTCCAACTCGGTTTGACAGTGAAAACTGCAGGAACTTCAAAACGGCACTCGGAAACAGACTGAGAAAGCAGAGAAAAAGTGTCTCCTGCAAACCGTTCCCTTGGTGCTAGATGAACGAACGTCTCTCCACTTGCTCAGTTCTGAGAGATAAGTGTGTGTGAAAGCCGTACTTCACCTAGATTGTTGGGAACACAAAGTTTCTTTTCAGTTGCAAACTCCGATCCATACATATATATGGGGAGGTACTAGCTCCAACACTGTTTTACCATGAAAACTGCAGGAACTTCAAACCGGCACTAGGAAACAGACTGAGAAAGCAGAGAAAAAGTGTCTCCTGCAACCCGGTCCCTTGGTGCTAGATGAACGAACGTCTCTCCACTTGCTCAGTTCTGAGAGATAAGTGTGTGTGAAAGCCGTCCTTCACCTAGCTTGTTGGGAACACAAAGTTTCTTTTCAGTTGCAAACTCCATTCCATACATATATATGGGGAGGTACTAGCTCCAACTCGGTTTTACAGTGAAAACTGCAGGAACTTCAAACCGGCACTAGGAAACAGACTGAGAAAGCAGAGAAAAAGTTTCTCCTGCAATCCGTTCCCTTGGTGCTAGATGAACGAACGTCTCTCCACTTGCTCAGTTCTGAGAGATAAGTGTGTGTGAAAGCCGTCCTTCACCTAGCTTGTTGGGAACACAAAGTTTCTTTTCAGATGCAAACTCCATTCCATACTTATATGTGGGGAGGTACTATCTCCAACTCGGTTTGACAGTGAAAACTGCAGGAACTTCAAACCGGCACTTTGAAACAGACTGAGAAGCAGAGAAAAAGTGTCTCCTGCAACCGGTTCCCTTGGTGCTATATGAATGAACGTCTCTCCACTTGCTAATTTCTGAGAGATAATTGTGTGTGAAAGCCGTCCTTCACCTAGCTTGTTGGGAACACAAAGTTTCTTTTAAGTTGCAAACTCCATTCCATACATATATAAGGGGAGGTACTAGCTCCAAATCGGTTTTACAGTGAAAACTGCAGGAACTTCATACAGGCACTAGGAAACAGAATGAGAAAGCAGAGAAAATGTGTCTCCTGCAACCCGTTCCCTTGGTGCTAGATGAACGAACGTCTCTCCAATTGCTCATTTCCGAGAGATAAGTGTGTGTGTAAGCCGTTCTTCACCTAGCTTGTTGGGAACACAAAGTTTCTTTTCAGTTGCAAACTCCATTCCATACATATATATGGGGAGGTACTAGCTCCAACTCAGTTTTACAGTGAAAACTGCAGGAACTTCAAACCGGCAATAGGAAACAGACTGAGAAAGCAGAGAAAAAGTGTCTCCAGCCACCCGTTCCCTTGGTGCTAGATAAACGAACGTCTCTCCACTTGCTCAGTTCTGAGAGATAAGTGTGTGTGAAAGCCGTTCTTCACCTTGCTTGTTGGGAACACAAAGTTTCTTTTCAGTTGCAAACTCCATTCCATACTTATATATGGGGAGGTACTAGCTCCAACTCGGTTTGACAGTGAAAACTGAGGGAACTTCAAACCGGCACTCGGAAACAGACTGAGAAAGCAGAGAAAAAGTGTCTCCTGCAAACCGTTCCCTTGGTGCTAGATGAACGAACGTCTCTCCACTTGCTCTGTTCTGAGAGATAAGTGTGTGTGAAAGCCGTTCTTCACCTAGATTGTTGGGAACACAAAGTTTCTTTTCAGTTGCAAACTCCGATCCATACATATATATGGGGAGGTACTAGCTCCAACACGGTTTTACCATGAAAACTGCAGGAAATTCAAACCGGCACTAGGAAACAGACTGAGAAAGCAGAGAAAAGTGTCTCCTGCAACCCGGTCCCTTGGTGCTAGATGAACGAACGTCTCTCCACTTGCTCAGTTCTGAGAGATAAGTGTGTGTGTAAGCCGTTCTTCACCTAGCTTGTTGGGAACACAAAGTTTCTTTTCAATTGCAAACTCCATTCCATACATATATATGGGGAGGTACTAGCTCCAACTCAGTTTTACAGTGAAAACTGCAGGAACTTCAAACCGGCAATAGGAAACAGACTGAGAAAGCAGAGAAAAAGTGTCTCCAGCAAACCGTTCCCTTGGTGCTAGATAAACGAACGTCTCTCCACTTGCTCAGTTCTGAGAGATAAGTGTGTGTGAAAGCCGTCCTTCACCTAGCTTGTTGGGAACACAAAGTTTCTTTTCAGTTGCAAACTCCATTCCATACATATATATGGGGAGGTACTAGCTCCAACTCGGTTTTACAGTGAAAACTGCAGGAACTTTAAACCGGCACTAGGAAACAGACTGAGAAAGCGGAGAAAAAGTGTCTCCTGCAACCCGTTCCCTTGGTGCTAGATGAAAGAACGTCTCTCCACTTGCTCAGTTCTGAGAGATAATTGTGTGTGAAAGCCGTCCTTCACCTAGCTTGTTGGGAACACAAAGTTTCTTTTCAGTTTCAAACTCCATTCCATACTTATATATGGGGAGGTACTAGCTCCAAATCGGTTTGACAGTGAAAACTGCAGGAACTTCAAACCGGCACTAGGAAACAGACTGAGAAAGCAGAGAAAAAGTGTCTCCTGCAACCCGTTCCCTTGGTGCTAGATGAAAGAAAGTCTCTCCACTTGCTCAGTTCTGAGAGATAATTGTGTGTGAAAGCCGTCCTTCAAATAGCTTGTTGGGAACACAAAGTTTCTTTTCAGTTGCAAACTCCATTCCATACATATATATGGGGAGGTACTAGCTCCAACTCGGTTTTACAGAGAAAACTGCAGGAACATCAAACCGGCACTAGGAAACAGACTGAGAAAGCAGAGAAAAAGTTTCTCCTGCAACCCGTTCGATTGGTGCTAGATGAACGAACGTCTCTCCACTTGCTCAGTTCTGAGAGATAATTGTGTGTGAAAGCCGTCCTTCAAATAGCTTGTTGGGAACACAAAGTTTCTTTTCAGTTGCCAACTCCATTCCATACATATATATGGGGAGGTAGAATCTCCAACTCGGTTTTACAGTGAAAACTGCAGGAACTTCAAACCGGCACTAAGATACAGACTGAGAAAGCAGAGAAAAAGTGTCTCCTGCAACCCGTTCCCTTGGTGCTAGATGAACGAACGTCTCTCCACTTGCTCAGTTCTGAGAGATAGGTGTGTGTGAAAGCCGTCCTTCACCTAGCTTGTTGGGAACACAAAGTTTCTTTTCAGTTGCAAACTCCATTCCATACATATATATGGGGAGGTACTAGCTCCAACTCGGTTTTACAGTGAAAACTACAGGAACTTCAAACCGGCACTAGGAAACAGACTGAGAAAGCAGAGAAAAAAGTGTCTCCTGCAACCCGTTCCCTTGGTGCTAGATGAACGAACGTCTCTCCACTTGCTCAGTTCTGAGAGAAAAGTGTGTGTGAAAGCCGTTCTTCAACCAGCTTGTTGGGATCACAAAGTTTCTTTTCAGTTGCAAACTCCATTCCATACATATATATGGGGAGTTACTAGCTCCAACTCTGTTTTACAGTGAAAACTGCAGGAACTTCAAACCAGCACTAGGAAACAGAATGAGAATGCAGAGAAAAAGTGTCTCCTGCAACCCGTTCCCTTGGTGCTAGATGAACGAAAGTCTCTCCACTTGCTCATTTCCGAGAGATAAGTGTGTGTGAAAGCTGTCCTTCACCTTGCTTGTTGGGAACACAAAGTTTCTTTTCAGTTGCAAACTCCATTCCATACATATATATGGGGAGGTACTAGCTCCAACTCAGTTTTACAATGAAGACTGCAGGAACTTCAAACCGGCACTTTGAAACAGACTGAGAAACAGAGAAAAAGTGTCTCCTGCATTCGGTTCCCTTGGTCCTAGATGAATGAACGTCTCTCCACTTGCTAATTTCTGAGAGATAATTGTGTGTGAAAGCCGTCCTTCACCTAGCTTGTTGGGAACACAAAGTTTCTTTTAAGTTGCCAGCTCCAATCCATACATATATATGGGGAGGTACTAGCTCCAACTCGGTTTGACAGTGAAAACTGCAGGAACTTCAAACCGGCACTAGGAAACAGACTGAGAAAGCAGAGAAAAAGTGTCTCCTGCAACCCGTTCCCTTGGTGCTAGATGAACGAACGTCTCGCCACTTGCTCAGTTCCGAGAAATTAGTGTGTGTGAAAGCCGTACTTCACCTAGCTTGTTGGGAACACAAAGTTTCTTTTCAGTTGCAAACTCCATTCCACACATATATATGGGGAGTTACTAGCTCCAACCCGGTTTTACAGTGAAAACTGCAGGAACTTCAAACCAGCACTAGGAAACAGACTGAGAAAGCAGAGAAAAAGTGTCTCCTGCAACCCGTTCCCTTGGTGCTAGATGAACGAACGTCTCTCCACTTGCTCAGTTCCGAGAGATAAGTGTGTGTGAAAGCTATCCTTCACCTAGCTTGTTGGGAACACAAAGTTTCTTTTCAGTTGCAAACTCCATTCCATACAAATATATGGGGATGTACTAGCTCCAACTCAGTTTTACAATGAAAACTGCAGGAACTTCAAACCGGCACTTTGAAGCAGACTGAGAAGCAGAGAAAAAGTGTCTCATGCAACCGGTTCCCTTGGTGCTAGATGAATGAACGTCTCTCCACTTGCTAATTTCTGAGAGTTATTTGTGTGTGAAAGCCGTCCTTCACCTAGCTTGTTGGGAACACAAAGTTTCTTTTCAGTTTCAAACTCCATTCCATACATATATATGGGGAGGTACTAGCTCCAACTCGGTTTGACTGTGAAAACTGCAGGAACTTCAAACCGGCACTAAGAAACAGACTGAGAAAGCAGAGAAAAAGTGTCTCCTGCAACCCGTTCCCTTGGTGCTAGATGAACGAACGTCTCTCCACTTGCTCAGTTCTGAGAGATAATTGTGTGTGAAAGCCGTCCTTCACCTAGCTTGTTGGGAACACAAAGTTTCTTTTCAGTTTCAAACTCCATTCCATACTTATATATGGGGAGGTACTAGCTCCAAATCGGTTTGACAGTGAAAACTGCAGGAACTTCAAACCGGCACTAGGAAACAGACTGAGAAAGCAGAGAAAAAGTGTCTCCTGCAACCCGTTCCCTTGGTGCTAGATGAAAGAAAGTCTCTCCACTTGCTCAGTTCTGAGAGATAATTGTGTGTGAAAGCCGTCCTTCAAATAGCTTGTTGGGAACACAAAGTTTCTTTTCAGTTGCAAACTCCATTCCATACATATATATGGGGAGGTACTAGCTCCAACTCGGTTTTACAGAGAAAACTGCAGGAACATCAAACCGGCACTAGGAAACAGACTGAGAAAGCAGAGAAAAAGTTTCTCCTGCAACCCGTTCGATTGGTGCTAGATGAACGAACGTCTCTCCACTTGCTCAGTTCTGAGAGATAATTGTGTGTGAAAGCCGTCCTTCAAATAGCTTGTTGGGAACACAAAGTTTCTTTTCAGTTGCCAACTCCATTCCATACATATATATGGGGAGGTAGAATCTCCAACTCGGTTTTACAGTGAAAACTGCAGGAACTTCAAACCGGCACTAAGATACAGACTGAGAAAGCAGAGAAAAAGTGTCTCCTGCAACCCGTTCCCTTGGTGCTAGATGAACGAACGTCTCTCCACTTGCTCAGTTCTGAGAGATAGGTGTGTGTGAAAGCCGTCCTTCACCTAGCTTGTTGGGAACACAAAGTTTCTTTTCAGTTGCAAACTCCATTCCATACATATATATGGGGAGGTACTAGCTCCAACTCGGTTTTACAGTGAAAACTACAGGAACTTCAAACCGGCACTAGGAAACAGACTGAGAAAGCAGAGAAAAAAGTGTCTCCTGCAACCCGTTCCCTTGGTGCTAGATGAACGAACGTCTCTCCACTTGCTCAGTTCTGAGAGAAAAGTGTGTGTGAAAGCCGTTCTTCAACCAGCTTGTTGGGATCACAAAGTTTCTTTTCAGTTGCAAACTCCATTCCATACATATATATGGGGAGTTACTAGCTCCAACTCTGTTTTACAGTGAAAACTGCAGGAACTTCAAACCAGCACTAGGAAACAGAATGAGAATGCAGAGAAAAAGTGTCTCCTGCAACCCGTTCCCTTGGTGCTAGATGAACGAAAGTCTCTCCACTTGCTCATTTCCGAGAGATAAGTGTGTGTGAAAGCTGTCCTTCACCTTGCTTGTTGGGAACACAAAGTTTCTTTTCAGTTGCAAACTCCATTCCATACATATATATGGGGAGGTACTAGCTCCAACTCAGTTTTACAATGAAGACTGCAGGAACTTCAAACCGGCACTTTGAAACAGACTGAGAAACAGAGAAAAAGTGTCTCCTGCATTCGGTTCCCTTGGTCCTAGATGAATGAACGTCTCTCCACTTGCTAATTTCTGAGAGATAATTGTGTGTGAAAGCCGTCCTTCACCTAGCTTGTTGGGAACACAAAGTTTCTTTTAAGTTGCCAGCTCCAATCCATACATATATATGGGGAGGTACTAGCTCCAACTCGGTTTGACAGTGAAAACTGCAGGAACTTCAAACCGGCACTAGGAAACAGACTGAGAAAGCAGAGAAAAAGTGTCTCCTGCAACCCGTTCCCTTGGTGCTAGATGAACGAACGTCTCGCCACTTGCTCAGTTCCGAGAAATTAGTGTGTGTGAAAGCCGTACTTCACCTAGCTTGTTGGGAACACAAAGTTTCTTTTCAGTTGCAAACTCCATTCCACACATATATATGGGGAGTTACTAGCTCCAACCCGGTTTTACAGTGAAAACTGCAGGAACTTCAAACCAGCACTAGGAAACAGACTGAGAAAGCAGAGAAAAAGTGTCTCCTGCAACCCGTTCCCTTGGTGCTAGATGAACGAACGTCTCTCCACTTGCTCAGTTCCGAGAGATAAGTGTGTGTGAAAGCTATCCTTCACCTAGCTTGTTGGGAACACAAAGTTTCTTTTCAGTTGCAAACTCCATTCCATACAAATATATGGGGATGTACTAGCTCCAACTCAGTTTTACAATGAAAACTGCAGGAACTTCAAACCGGCACTTTGAAGCAGACTGAGAAGCAGAGAAAAAGTGTCTCATGCAACCGGTTCCCTTGGTGCTAGATGAATGAACGTCTCTCCACTTGCTAATTTCTGAGAGTTATTTGTGTGTGAAAGCCGTCCTTCACCTAGCTTGTTGGGAACACAAAGTTTCTTTTCAGTTTCAAACTCCATTCCATACATATATATGGGGAGGTACTAGCTCCAACTCGGTTTGACTGTGAAAACTGCAGGAACTTCAAACCGGCACTAAGAAACAGACTGAGAAAGCAGAGAAAAAGTGTCTCCTGCAACCCGTTCCCTTGGTGCTAGATGAACGAACGTCTCTCCACTTGCTCAGTTCTGAGAGAAAAGTGTGTGTGAAATCCGTCCTTCACCTAGCTTGTTGGGAACACAAAGTTTCTTTTCAGTTGCAAACTCCATTCCATACATATACATGGGGAGTTACTAGCTCCAACTCGGTTTTACAGTGAAAACTGCAGTAACTTCAAACCTGCACTAGGAAACAGACTGAGAAAGCAGAGAAAAAGTGTCTCCTGCAACCCGTTCCCTTGGTGCTAGATGAACGAACGTCTCTCCACTTGCTCAGTTCCGAGAGATAAGTGTGTGTGAAAGCCGTCCTTCACCAAGCTTGTTGGGAACACAAAGTTTCTTTTCAGTTGCAAACTCCATTCCATACATATATATGGGGAGGTACTAGCTCCAACTCAGTTTTACAGTGAAAACTGCAGGAACTTCAAACCGGCACTAGGAAACAGACTGAGAAAGCAGAGAAAAAGTGTCTCCAGCAACCCGTTCCATTGGTGCTAGATAAACGAACGTCTCTCCACTTGCTCAGTTCTGAGAGATAAGTGTGTGTGAAAGCCGTCCTTCACCTAGCTTGTTGGGAACACAAAGTTTCTTTTAAGTTGCCAGCTCCATTCCATACATATATATGGGGTGGTACTAGCTCCAACTCGGTTTGACAGTGAAAACTGCAGGAACTTCAAACCGGCACTAGGAAACAGACTGAGAAAGCAGAGAAAAAGTGTCTCCTGCAACCCGTTCCCTTGGTGCTAGATGAACGAACCTCTCGCCACTTGCTCAGTTCGGAGAAATTAGTGTGTATGAAAGCCGTCCTTCACCTAGCTTGTTGGGAACACAAAGTTTCTTTTCAGTTGCAAACTCCATTCCATACATATATATGGGGAGGTACTAGCTCCAACTCGGTTTGACAGTGAAAACTGCAGGAACTTCAAACCGGCACTAGGAAACAGACTGAGAAAGCAGAGAAAAAGTGTCTCCTGCAACCCGTTCCCTTGATTCTAGATGAACGAACGTCTCGCCACTTGCTTAGTTCCGAGAAATAAGTGTGTGTGAAAGCCGTCCTTCACCTAGCTTGTTGGGAACACAAAGTTTCTTTTCAGTTGCAAACTCCATTCCATACATATATATGGGGAGGTACTAGCTCCAACTCGGTTTTACAGTGAAAACTGCAGGAACTTCAAACCGGCACTAGGAAACAGACTGAGAAAGCAGAGAAAAAGTGTCTCCTGCAACCCGTTCCCTTGGTGCTAGATGAACGAACGTCTCTCCACTTGCTCAGTTCCGAGAGATAAGTGTGTGTGAAAGCTGTCCTTCACCTAGCTTGTTGGGAACACAAAGTTTCTTTTCAGTTTCAAACTCCATTCCATACTTATATATGGGGAGGTACTAGCTCCAAATCGGTTTGACAGTGAAAACTGCAGGAACTTCAAACCGGCACTTTGAAACTGACTGAGAAGCAGAGAAAAAGTGTCTCCTGCAACCGGTTCCCTTGGTGCTAGATGAATGAACGTCTCTCCACTTGCTCAGTTCTGAGAGATAAGTGTGTGTGAAAGCCGTCCTTCAACTAGCTTGTTGGGAACACAAAGTTTCTTTTCAGTTTCAAACTCCATTCCATACATATATATGGGGAGGTACTAGCTCCAAATCGGTTTGACAGTGAAAACTGCAGGAACTTCAAACCGGCACTAGGAAACAGACTGAGAAAGCAGAGAAAAAGTGTCTCCTGCAATCCGTTCCCTTGGTGCTAGATGAACGAACGTCTCTCCACTTGCTCAGTTCCGAGAGATAAGTGTGTGTGAAAGCCGTCCTTCACCAAGTTGTTGGGAACACAAAGTTTCTTTTCAGTTGCAAACTCCATTCCATACATATATATGGGGAGGTACTAGCTCCAACTCAGTTTTACAGTGAAAACTGCAGGAACTTCAAACCGGCAATAGGAAATAGACTGAGAAAGCAGAGAAAAAGTGTCTCCAGCAACCCGTTCCATTTGTGCTAGATAAACGAACGTCTCTCCACTTGCTCAGTTCAGAGAGATAAGTGTGTGTGAAAGCCGTCCTTCACCTAGCTTGTTGGGAACACAAAGTTTCTTTTCAGTTGCAAACTCCATTCCATACATATATATGGGGATGTACTAGCTCCAACTCGGTTTTACAGTGAAAACTGCAGGAACTTCAAACCGGCACTAGGAAACAGACTGAGAAAGCAGAGAAAAAGTGTCTCCTGCAACCCGTTCCCTTGGTGCTAGATGAAAGAAAGTCTCTCCACTTGCTCAGTTCTGAGAGAGAAGTGTGTGTGAAAGCCGTCCTTCACCTAGCTTGTTGGGAACACATAGTTTCTTTTCAGTTGCAAACTCCATTCCATACATATATAAGGGGAGGTAGAAGCTCCAACTCGGTTTTACAGTGAAAACTGCAGGAACTTCAAACCGGCACTAGGAAACAGACTGAGAAAGAAGAGAAAAAGTGTCTCCTGCAACCCGTTCCCTTGGTGCTAGATGAACGAATGTCTCTCCACTTGCTCAGTTCGGAGAGAGAATTGTGTGTGAAAGCCGTCCTTCACCTAGCTTGTTGGGAACACAAAAATTTTCTTTTCAGTTGCAAACTCCATTCCATACATATATATGGGGAGGTAGAACCTCCAACTCGGTTTTACAGTGAAAACTCCAGGAACTTCAAACCGGCACTAGGAAACAGACTGAGAAAGAAGAGAATAAGTGTCTCCTGCAACCCGTTCCCTTGGTGCTAGATGAACGAACGTCTCTCCACTTGCTCATTTCTGAGAGAGAATTGTGTGTGAAAGCCGTCCTTCACCTAGCTTGTTGGGAGCACAAAGTTTCTTTTCAGTTGCAAAGTCCATTCCATACATATATATGGGGAGGTAGAAGCTCCAACTCTGTTTTACAGTGAAAACTGCAGGAACTTCAAACCGGCACTAGGAAACAGACTGAGAAAGCAGAGAAAATGTGTCTCCTGCAACCCGTTCCCTTGGTGCTAGATGAACGTACGTCTCTCCACTTGCTCAGTTCTGAGAGATAAGTGTGTGTGAAAGCCGTCCTTCACCTAGCTTGTTGGGAACACAAAGTTTCTTTTCAGTTTCAAACTCCATTCCATACATATATATGGGGAGGTACTATATCAAACTCGGTTTTACAGTGAAAACTGCAGGAACTTCAAACCGGCACTAGGAAACAGATAGGGGAAGCAGAGAAAAAGTGTCTTCTGCAACCCGTTCTCTTGGTTCTAGATGAACAAACGTCTCTCCAATTGCTCAGTTCTGAGAGAAAAGTGTGTGTGAAAGCCGTCCTTCAAATAGCTTGTTGGGAACACTAAGTTTCTTTTCAGTTGCAAACTCCATTCCATACATATATAAGGGGAGGTACTAGCTCCAACTCGGTTTTACAGTGAAAACTGCAGGAACTTCAAACAGGCACTAGGAAACAGAATGAGAAAGCAGAGAAAATGTGTCTCCTGCAACCCGTTCCCTTGGTGCTAGATGAACGAACGTCTCTCCAAATACTCAGTTCCGAGAGATAAGTGTGTGTGTAAGCCGTTCTTCACCTAGCTTGTTGGGAACACAAAGTTTCTTTTCAATTGCAAACTCCATTCCATACATATATATGGGGAGGTACTAGCTCCAACTCAGTTTTACAGTGAAAACTGCAGGAACTTCATACCGGCAATAGGAAACAGACTGAGAAAGCAGAGAAAAAGTGTCTCCAGCAACCCGTTCCCTTGGTGCTAGATAAACGAACGTCTCTCCACTTGCTCAGTTCTGAGAGATAAGTGTGTGTGAAAGCCATCCTTCAACTAGCTTGTTGGGAACACAAAGTTTCTTTTCAGTTGCAAACTCCATTCCATACATATATAAGGGGAGGTACTAGCTCCAACTCGGTTTTACAGTGAAAACTGCAGGAACTTCAAACCGGCACTAGGAAACAGACTGAGAAAGCAGAGAAAAAGTGTCTCCTGCAACGCGTTCCCTTGGTGCTAGATGAAAGAACGTCTCTCCACTTGCTCAGTTCTGAGAGATAATTGTGTGTGAAAGCCGTCCTTCACCTAGCTTGTTGGGAACACAAAGTTTCTTTTCAGTTGCAAACTCCATTCCATACATATATATGGGGAGGTACTAGCTCCAACTCCGTTTTACAGTGAAAACTGCAGGAACTTCAAACCGGCACTAGGAAACAGACTGAGAAAGCAGAGAAAAAGTGTCTCCTGCAACCCGTTCCCTTGGTGCTAGATGAAAGAAAGTCTCTCCACTTGCTCAGTTCTGAGAGAGAAGTGTGTGTGAAAGCTGTCCTTCACCTAGCTTGTTGGGAACACAAAGTTTCTTTTCAGTTGCAAACTCCATTCCATACATATATAAGGGGAGGTAGAAGCTCCAACTCGGTTTTACAGTGAAAACTGCAGGAACTTCAAACCGGCACTAGGAAACAGACTGAGAAAGAAGAGAAAAAGTGTCTCCTGCAACCCGTTCCCTTGGTGCTAGATGAACGAACGTCTCTCCACTTGCTCAGTTCGGAAAGAGAATTGTGTGTGAAAGCCGTCCTTCACCTAGCTTGTTGGGAACACAAAGTTTCTTTTCAGTTGCAAACTCCATTCCATACATATATATGGGGAGGTAGAAGCTCCAACTCGGTTTTACAGTGAAAACTCCAGGAACTTCAAACCGGCACTAGGAAACAGACTGAGAATGAAGAGAAAAAGTGTCTCCTGCAACCCGTTCCCTTGGTGCTAGATGAACGATCGTCTCTCCACTTGCTCAGTTCTGAGAGAGAATTGTGTGTGAAAGCCGTCCTTCACCTAGCTTGTTGGGAACACAAAGTTTCTTTTCAGTTGCAAACTCCATTCCATACATATATATGGGGAGGTAGAAGCTCCAACTCTGTTTTACAGTGAAAACTGCAGGAACTTCAAACCGGCACTAGGAATCAGACTGAGAAAGCAGAGAAAATGTGTCTCCTGCAACCCGTTCCCTTGGTGCTAGATGAACGTACGTCTCTCCACTTGCTCAGTTCTGAGAGATAAGTGTGTGTGAAAGCCGTCCTTCACCTAGGTTGTTGGGAACACAAAGTTTCTTTTCAGTTTCAAACTCCGTTCCATACATATATATGGGGAGGTACTATATCAAACTCGGTTTTACAGTGAAAACTGCAGGAACTTCAAACCGGCACTAGGAAACAGACTGGGAAAGCAGAGAAAAAGTGTCTTCTGCAACCCGTTCTCTTGGTTCTAGATGAACGAACGTCTCTCCAATTGCTCAGTTCTGAGAGAAAAATGTGTGTGAAAGCCGTCCTTCAAATAGCTTGTTGGGAACACTAAGTTTCTTTTCAGTTGCAAACTCCATTCCATACATATATAAGGGGAGGTAGTAGCTCCAACTCGGTTTTACAGTGAAAACTGCAGGAACTTCAAACAGGCACTAGGAAACAGAATGAGAAAGCAGAGAAAATGTGTCTCCTGCAACCCGTTCCCTTGGTGCTAGATGAACGAACGTCTCTCCAATTACTCAGTTCCGAGAGATAAGTGTGTGTGTAAGCCGTTCTTCACCTAGCTTGTTGGGAACACAAAGTTTCTTTTCAATTGCAAACTCCATTCCATACATATATATGGGGAGGTACTAGCTCCAACTCAGTTTTACAGTGAAAACTGCAGGAACTTCAAACCGGCAATAGGAAACAGACTGAGAAAGCAGAGAAAAAGTGTCTCCAGCAAACCGTTCCCTTGGTGCTAGATAAACGAACGTCTCTCCACTTGCTCAGTTCTGAGAGATAAGTGTGTGTGAAAGCCGTCCTTCACCTAGCTTGTTGGGAACACAAAGTTTCTTTTCAGTTGCAAACTCCATTCCATACATATATATGGGGAGGTACTAGCTCCAACTCGGTTTTACAGTGAAAACTGCAGGAACTTTAAACCGGCACTAGGAAACAGACTGAGAAAGCGGAGAAAAAGTGTCTCCTGCAACCCATTCCCTTGGTGCTAGATGAAAGAACGTCTCTCCACTTGCTCAGTTCTGAGAGATAATTGTGTGTGAAAGCCGTCCTTCACCTAGCTTGTTGGGAACACAAAGTTTCTTTTCAGTTGCAAACTCCATTCCATACTTATATATGATGAGGTACTAACTCCAACTCGGTTTGACAGTGAAAACTGCAGGAACTTCAAAACGGCACTCGGAAACAGACTGAGAAAGCAGAGAAAAAGTGTCTCCTGCAAACCGTTCCCTTGGTGCTAGATGAACGAACGTCTCTCCACTTGCTCAGTTCTGAGAGATAAGTGTGTGTGAAAGCCGTACTTCACCTAGATTGTTGGGAACACAAAGTTTCTTTTCAGTTGCAAACTCCGATCCATACATATATATGGGGAGGTACTAGCTCCAACACTGTTTTACCATGAAAACTGCAGGAACTTCAAACCGGCACTAGGAAACAGACTGAGAAAGCAGAGAAAAAGTGTCTCCTGCAACCCGGTCCCTTGGTGCTAGATGAACGAACGTCTCTCCACTTGCTCAGTTCTGAGAGATAAGTGTGTGTGAAAGCCGTCCTTCACCTAGCTTGTTGGGAACACAAAGTTTCTTTTCAGTTGCAAACTCCATTCCATACATATATATGGGGAGGTACTAGCTCCAACTCGGTTTTACAGTGAAAACTGCAGGAACTTCAAACCGGCACTAGGAAACAGACTGAGAAAGCAGAGAAAAAGTTTCTCCTGCAATCCGTTCCCTTGGTGCTAGATGAACGAACGTCTCTCCACTTGCTCAGTTCTGAGAGATAAGTGTGTGTGAAAGCCGTCCTTCACCTAGCTTGTTGGGAACACAAAGTTTCTTTTCAGATGCAAACTCCATTCCATACTTATATGTGGGGAGGTACTATCTCCAACTCGGTTTGACAGTGAAAACTGCAGGAACTTCAAACCGGCACTTTGAAACAGACTGAGAAGCAGAGAAAAAGTGTCTCCTGCAACCGGTTCCCTTGGTGCTATATGAATGAACGTCTCTCCACTTGCAAATTTCTGAGAGATAATTGTGTGTGAAAGCCGTCCTTCACCTAGCTTGTTGGGAACACAAAGTTTCTTTTAAGTTGCAAACTCCATTCCATACATATATAAGGGGAGGTACTAGCTCCAAATCGGTTTTACAGTGAAAACTGCAGGAACTTCATACAGGCACTAGGAAACAGAATGAGAAAGCAGAGAAAATGTGTCTCCTGCAACCCGTTCCCTTGGTGCTAGATGAACGAACGTCTCTCCAATTGCTCATTTCCGAGAGATAAGTGTGTGTGTAAGCCGTTCTTCACCTAGCTTGTTGGGAACACAAAGTTTCTTTTCAGTTGCAAACTCCATTCCATACATATATATGGGGAGGTACTAGCTCCAACTCAGTTTTACAGTGAAAACTGCAGGAACTTCAAACCGGCAATAGGAAACAGACTGAGAAAGCAGAGAAAAAGTGTCTCCAGCCACCCGTTCCCTTGGTGCTAGATGAAAGAACGTCTCTCCACTTGCTCAGTTCTGAGAGATAATTGTGTGTGAAAGCCGTCCTTCACCTAGCTTGTTGGGAACACAAAGTTTCTTTTCAGTTGCAAACTCCATTCCATACTTTTATATGATGAGGTACTAACTCCAACTCGGTTTGACAGTGAAAACTGCAGGAACTTCAAAACGGCACTCGGAAACAGACTGAGAAAGCAGAGAAAAAGTGTCTCCTGCAAACCGTTCCCTTGGTGCTAGATGAACGAACGTCTCTCCACTTGCTCAGTTCTGAGAGATAAGTGTGTGTGAAAGCCGTACTTCACCTAGATTGTTGGGAACACAAAGTTTCTTTTCAGTTGCAAACTCCGATCCATACATATATATGGGGAGGTACTAGCTCCAACACTGTTTTACCATGAAAACTGCAGGAACTTCAAACCGGCACTAGGAAACAGACTGAGAAAGCAGAGAAAAAGTGTCTCCTGCAACCCGGTCCCTTGGTGCTAGATGAACGAACGTCTCTCCACTTGCTCAGTTCTGAGAGATAAGTGTGTGTGAAAGCCGTCCTTCACCTAGCTTGTTGGGAACACAAAGTTTCTTTTCAGTTGCAAACTCCATTCCATACATATATATGGGGAGGTACTAGCTCCAACTCGGTTTTACAGTGAAAACTGCAGGAACTTCAAACCGGCACTAGGAAACAGACTGAGAAAGCAGAGAAAAAGTTTCTCCTGCAATCCGTTCCCTTGGTGCTAGATGAACGAACGTCTCTCCACTTGCTCAGTTCTGAGAGATAAGTGTGTGTGAAAGCCGTCCTTCACCTAGCTTGTTGGGAACACAAAGTTTCTTTTCAGATGCAAACTCCATTCCATACTTATATGTGGGGAGGTACTATCTCCAACTCGGTTTGACAGTGAAAACTGCAGGAACTTCAAACCGGCACTTTGAAACAGACTGAGAAGCAGAGAAAAAGTGTCTCCTGCAACCGGTTCCCTTGGTGCTATATGAATGAACGTCTCTCCACTTGCTAATTTCTGAGAGATAATTGTGTGTGAAAGCCGTCCTTCACCTAGCTTGTTGGGAACACAAAGTTTCTTTTAAGTTGCAAACTCCATTCCATACATATATAAGGGGAGGTACTAGCTCCAAATCGGTTTTACAGTGAAAACTGCAGGAACTTCATACAGGCACTAGGAAACAGAATGAGAAAGCAGAGAAAATGTGTCTCCTGCAACCCGTTCCCTTGGTGCTAGATGAACGAACGTCTCTCCAATTGCTCATTTCCGAGAGATAAGTGTGTGTGTAAGCCGTTCTTCACCTAGCTTGTTGGGAACACAAAGTTTCTTTTCAGTTGCAAACTCCATTCCATACATATATATGGGGAGGTACTAGCTCCAACTCAGTTTTACAGTGAAAACTGCAGGAACTTCAAACCGGCAATAGGAAACAGACTGAGAAAGCAGAGAAAAAGTGTCTCCAGCCACCCGTTCCCTTGGTGCTAGATAAACGAACGTCTCTCCACTTGCTCAGTTCTGAGAGATAAGTGTGTGTGAAAGCCGTTCTTCACCTTGCTTGTTGGGAACACAAAGTTTCTTTTCAGTTGCAAACTCCATTCCATACATATATATGGGGAGGTACTAGATCCAACTCGGTTTTACAGTGAAAACTGCAGGAACTTCAAACCGGCACTAGGAAACAGACTGAGAAAGCAGAGAAATAGTGTCTCCTGCAACCCGTTCCCTTGGTGCTAGATGAAAGAACGTCTCTCCACTTGCTCAGTTCTGAGAGATAATTGTGTGTGAAAGCCGTCCTTCACATAGCTTGTTGGGAACACAAATTTTCTTTTCAGTTGCAAACTCCATTCCATACTTATATATGGGGAGGTACTAGCTCCAACTCGGTTTGACAGTGAAAACTGAGGGAACTTCAAACCGGCACTCGGAAACAGACTGAGAAAGCAGAGAAAAAGTGTCTCCTGCAAACCGTTCCCTTGGTGCTAGATGAACGAACGTCTCTCCACTTGCTCTGTTCTGAGAGATAAGTGTGTGTGAAAGCCGTTCTTCACCTAGATTGTTGGGAACACAAAGTTTCTTTTCAGTTGCAAACTCCGATCCATACATATATATGGGGAGGTACTAGCTCCAACACGGTTTTACCATGAAAACTGCAGGAAATTCAAACCGGCACTAGGAAACAGACTGAAAAAGCAGAGAAAAGTGTCTCCTGCAACCCGGTCCCTTGGTGCTAGATGAACGAACGTCTCTCCACTTGCTCAGTTCTGAGAGATAAGTGTGTGTGAAAGCCGTCCTTCACCTAGCTAGTTGGGAACACAATGTTTCTTTTCAGTTGCAAACTCCATTCCATACATATATATGGGGAGGTACTAGCTCCAACTCGGTTTTACAGTGAAAACTGCAGGAACTTCAAACCGGCACTAGGAAACAGACTGAGAAAGCAGAGAAAAAGTGTCTTCTGCAACCCGTTCCCTTGGTGCTAGATGAACGAACGTCTCTCCACTTGCTCAGTCCTGAGAGATAAGTGTGTGTGAAAGCCGTCCTTCACCTAGCTTGTTGGGAAAACAAAGTTTCTTTTCAGTTGCAAACTCCATTCCATACTTATATGTGGGGAGGTACTAGCTCCAACTCGGTTTGACAGTGAAAACTGCAGGAACTTCAAACCGGCACTTTGAAACAGACTGAGAAGCAGAGAAAAAGTGTCACCTGCCACCGGTTCCCTTGGTGCTATATGAATGAACGTCTCTCCACTTGCTAATTTCTGAGAGATAATTGTGTGTGAAAGCCGTCCTTCACCTAGCTTGTTGGGAACACAAAGTTTCTTTTAAGTTGCAAACTCCATTCCATACATATATATGGGGAGGTACTAGCTCCAACTCGATTTTACAGTGAAAACTGCAGGAACTTCAAACCGGCACTAGGAAACAGACTGAGAAAGCAGAGAAAAAGTGTCTCCTGCAACCCGTTCCCTTGGTGCAAGATGAACGAACGTCTCGCCACTTGCTCAGTTCCGAGAAATTAGTGTGTGTGAAAGCCGTCCTTCACCTAGCTTGTTGGGAACACAAAGTTTCTTTTCAGTTGCAAACTCCATTCCATACATATATATGGGTAGGTACTAGCTCCAACTCGGTTTTACAGTGAAAACTGCAGGAACATCAAACCGGCACTAGGAAACAGACTGAGAAAGCAGAGAAAAAGTGTCTCCTGCAACCCGTTCCATTGGTGCTAGATGAACGAACGTCTCTCCACTTGCTCAGTTCTGAGAGATAAGTGTGTGTGAAAGCCGTCCTTCACCTAGCTTGTTGGGAACACAATGTTTCTTTTCAGTTGCAAACTCCATTCCATACATATATATGGGGAGGTACTAGCTCCAACTCGGTTTTACAGTGAAAACTGCAGGAACTTCAAACCGGCACTAGGAAACAGACTGAGAAAGCAGAGAAAAAGTGTCTTCTGCAACCCGTTCCCTTGGTGCTAGATGAACGAACGTCTCTCCACTTGCTCAGTCCTGAGAGATAAGTGTGTGTGAAAGCCGTCCTTCACCTAGCTTGTTGGGAAAACAAAGTTTCTTTTCAGTTGCAAACTCCATTCCATACTTATATGTGGGGAGGTACTAGCTCCAACTCGGTTTGACAGTGAAAACTGCAGGAACTTCAAACCGGCACTTTGAAACAGACTGAGAAGCAGAGAAAAAGTGTCTCCTGCCACCGGTTCCCTTGGTGCTATATGAATGAACGTCTCTCCACTTGCTAATTTCTGAGAGATAATTGTGTGTGAAAGCCGTCCTTCACCTAGCTTGTTGGGAACACAAAGTTTCTTTTAAGTTGCAAACTCCATTCCATACATATATATGGGGAGGTACTAGCTCCAACTCGATTTTACAGTGAAAACTGCAGGAACTTCAAACCGGCACTAGGAAACAGACTGAGAAAGCAGAGAAAAAGTGTCTCCTGCAACCCGTTCCCTTGGTGCAAGATGAACGAACGTCTCGCCACTTGCTCAGTTCCGAGAAATTAGTGTGTGTGAAAGCCGTCCTTCACCTAGCTTGTTGGGAACACAAAGTTTCTTTTCAGTTGCAAACTCCATTCCATACATATATATGGGTAGGTACTAGCTCCAACTCGGTTTTACAGTGAAAACTGCAGGAACATCAAACCGGCACTAGGAAACAAACTGAGAAAGCAGAGAAAAAGTGTCTCCTGCAACCCGTTCCATTGGTGCTATATGAACGAACGTCTCTCCACTTGCTCAGTTCTGAGAGATAATTGTGTGTGAAAGCCGTACTTCACCTAGCTTTTTGGGAACACAAAGTTTCTTTTCAGTTGCAAACTCCATTCCATACATATATATGGGGAGGTACTAGCTCCAACTCGGTTTGACAGAGAAAACTGCAGGAACTTCAAACCGGCACTAGGAAACAGACTGAGAAAGCAGAGAAAAAGTGTCTCCTGCAACCCGTTCCCTTGGTGCTAGATGAACGAACGTCTCTCCACTTGCTCAGTTCTGAGAGATAGGTGTGTGTGAAAGCCGTCCTTCAACTAGCTTGTTGGGAACACAAAGTTTCTTTTCAGTTGCAAACTCCATTCCATACATATATATGGTTAGGTACTAGCTCAAAATCGGTTTTACAGTGAAAACTGCAGGAACTTGAAACCGGCACTAGGAAACAGACTGAGAAAGCAGATAAAAAGTGTCTACTGCAACTCGTTCCCTTGGTGCTAGATGAACGAACGTCTCTCCACTTGCTCAGTTCTGAGAGAAAAGTGTGTGTGAAAGCCGTTCTTCAACTAGCTTGTTGGGAACACAAAGTTTCTTTTCAGTTGCAAACTCCATTCCATACATATATATGGGGAATTACTAGCTCCAACTCGGTTTTACAGTGAAAACTGCAGGAACTTCAAACCAGCACTAGGAAACAGAATGAGAAAGCAGAGAAAAAGTGTCTCCTGCAATCCGTTCCCTTGGTGCTAGATGAACGAACGTCTCTCCTCTTGCTCAGTTCCGAGAGATAAGTGGGTGTGAAAGCTGTCCTTCACCTAGCTTGTTGGGAACACAAAGTTTCTTTTCAGTTGCAAACTCCATTCCATATATATATATGGGGAGGTACTAGCTCCAACTCAGTTTTACAGTGAAAACTGCAGGAACTTCAAACCGGCACTTTGAAACAGACTGAGAAGCAGAGAAAAAGTGTCTCCTGCAACCGGTTCCCTTGGTGCTAGATGAATGAACGTCTCTCCACTTGCTAATTTCTGAGAGATAAGTGTGTGTGAAAGCCGTCCTTCACCTAGCTTGTTGGGAACACAAAGTTTCTTTTAAGTTGCAAACTCCATTCCATACATATATAAGGGGAGGTACTAGCTCCAAATCGGTTTTACAGTGAAAACTGCAGGAACTTCATACAGGCACTAGGAAACAGAATGAGAAAGCAGAGAAAATGTGTCTCCTGCAACCCGTTCCCTTGGTGCTAGATGAACGAACGTCTCTCCAATTGCTCATTTCCGAGAGATAAGTGTGTGTGTAAGCCGTTCTTCACCTAGCTTGTTGGGAACACAAAGTTTCTTTTCAGTTGCAAACTCCATTCCATACATATATATGGGGAGGTACTAGCTCCAACTCAGTTTTACAGTGAAAACTGCAGGAACTTCAAACCGGCAATAGGAAACAGACTGAGAAAGCAGAGAAAAAGTGTCTCCAGCCACCCGTTCCCTTGGTGCTAGATAAACGAACGTCTCTCCACTTGCTCAGTTCTGAGAGATAAGTGTGTGTGAAAGCCGTTCTTCACCTTGCTTGTTGGGAACACAAAGTTTCTTTTCAGTTGCAAACTCCATTCCATACATATATATGGGGAGGTACTAGATCCAACTCGGTTTTACAGTGAAAACTGCAGGAACTTCAAACCGGCACTAGGAAACAGACTGAGAAAGCAGAGAAAAAGTGTCTCCTGCAACCCGTTCCCTTGGTGCTAGATGAAAGAACGTCTCTCCACTTGCTCAGTTCTGAGAGATAATTGTGTGTGAAAGCCGTCCTTCACATAGCTTGTTGGGAACACAAATTTTCTTTTCAGTTGCAAACTCCATTCCATACTTATATATGGGGAGGTACTAGCTCCAACTCGGTTTGACAGTGAAAACTGAGGGAACTTCAAACCGGCACTCGGAAACAGACTGAGAAAGCAGAGAAAAAGTGTCTCCTGCAAACCGTTCCCTTGGTGCTAGATGAACGAACGTCTCTCCACTTGCTCTGTTCTGAGAGATAAGTGTGTGTGAAAGCCGTTCTTCACCTAGATTGTTGGGAACACAAAGTTTCTTTTCAGTTGCAAACTCCGATCCATACATATATATGGGGAGGTACTAGCTCCAACACGGTTTTACCATGAAAACTGCAGGAAATTCAAACCGGCACTAGGAAACAGACTGAGAAAGCAGAGAAAAGTGTCTCCTGCAACCCGGTCCCTTGGTGCTAGATGAACGAACGTCTCTCCACTTGCTCAGTTCTGAGAGATAAGTGTGTGTGAAAGCCGTCCTTCACCTAGCTAGTTGGGAACACAATGTTTCTTTTCAGTTGCAAACTCCATTCCATACATATATATGGGGAGGTACTAGCTCCAACTCGGTTTTACAGTGAAAACTGCAGGAACTTCAAACCGGCACTAGGAAACAGACTGAGAAAGCAGAGAAAAAGTGTCTTCTGCAACCCGTTCCCTTGGTGCTAGATGAACGAACGTCTCTCCACTTGCTCAGTCCTGAGAGATAAGTGTGTGTGAAAGCCGTCCTTCACCTAGCTTGTTGGGAAAACAAAGTTTCTTTTCAGTTGCAAACTCCATTCCATACTTATATGTGGGGAGGTACTAGCTCCAACTCGGTTTGACAGTGAAAACTGCAGGAACTTCAAACCGGCACTTTGAAACAGACTGAGAAGCAGAGAAAAAGTGTCACCTGCCACCGGTTCCCTTGGTGCTATATGAATGAACGTCTCTCCACTTGCTAATTTCTGAGAGATAATTGTGTGTGAAAGCCGTCCTTCACCTAGCTTGTTGGGAACACAAAGTTTCTTTTAAGTTGCAAACTCCATTCCATACATATATATGGGGAGGTACTAGCTCCAACTCGATTTTACAGTGAAAACTGCAGGAACTTCAAACCGGCACTAGGAAACAGACTGAGAAAGCAGAGAAAAAGTGTCTCCTGCAACCCGTTCCCTTGGTGCAAGATGAACGAACGTCTCGCCACTTGCTCAGTTCCGAGAAATTAGTGTGTGTGAAAGCCGTCCTTCACCTAGCTTGTTGGGAACACAAAGTTTCTTTTCAGTTGCAAACTCCATTCCATACATATATATGGGGAGGTACTAGCTCCAACTCAGTTTTACAGTGAAAACTGCAGGAACTTCAAACCGGCAATAGGAAACAGACTGAGAAAGCAGAGAAAAAGTGTCTCCAGCCACCCGTTCCCTTGGTGCTAGATAAACGAACGTCTCTCCACTTGCTCAGTTCTGAGAGATAAGTGTGTGTGAAAGCCGTTCTTCACCTTGCTTGTTGGGAACACAAAGTTTCTTTTCAGTTGCAAACTCCATTCCATACATATATATGGGGAGGTACTAGATCCAACTCGGTTTTACAGTGAAAACTGCAGGAACTTCAAACCGGCACTAGGAAACAGACTGAGAAAGCAGAGAAAAAGTGTCTCCTGCAACCCGTTCCCTTGGTGCTAGATGAAAGAACGTCTCTCCACTTGCTCAGTTCTGAGAGATAATTGTGTGTGAAAGCCGTCCTTCACATAGCTTGTTGGGAACACAAATTTTCTTTTCAGTTGCAAACTCCATTCCATACTTATATATGGGGAGGTACTAGCTCCAACTCGGTTTGACAGTGAAAACTGAGGGAACTTCAAACCGGCACTCGGAAACAGACTGAGAAAGCAGAGGAAAAGTGTCTCCTGCAAACCGTTCCCTTGGTGCTAGATGAACGAACGTCTCTCCACTTGCTCTGTTCTGAGAGATAAGTGTGTGTGAAAGCCGTTCTTCACCTAGATTGTTGGGAACACAAAGTTTCTTTTCAGTTGCAAACTCCGATCCATACATATATATGGGGAGGTACTAGCTCCAACACGGTTTTACCATGAAAACTGCAGGAAATTCAAACCGGCACTAGGAAACAGACTGAGAAAGCAGAGAAAAGTGTCTCCTGCAACCCGGTCCCTTGGTGCTAGATGAACGAACGTCTCTCCACTTGCTCAGTTCTGAGAGATAAGTGTGTGTGAAAGCCGTCCTTCACCTAGCTAGTTGGGAACACAATGTTTCTTTTCAGTTGCAAACTCCATTCCATACATATATATGGGGAGGTACTAGCTCCAACTCGGTTTTACAGTGAAAACTGCAGGAACTTCAAACCGGCACTAGGAAACAGACTGAGAAAGCAGAGAAAAAGTGTCTTCTGCAACCCGTTCCCTTGGTGCTAGATGAACGAACGTCTCTCCACTTGCTCAGTCCTGAGAGATAAGTGTGTGTGAAAGCCGTCCTTCACCTAGCTTGTTGGGAAAACAAAGTTTCTTTTCAGTTGCAAACTCCATTCCATACTTATATGTGGGGAGGTACTAGCTCCAACTCGGTTTGACAGTGAAAACTGCAGGAACTTCAAACCGGCACTTTGAAACAGACTGAGAAGCAGAGAAAAAGTGTCACCTGCCACCGGTTCCCTTGGTGCTATATGAATGAACGTCTCTCCACTTGCTAATTTCTGAAAGATAATTGTGTGTGAAAGCCGTCCTTCACCTAGCTTGTTGGGAACACAAAGTTTCTTTTAAGTTGCAAACTCCATTCCATACATATATATGGGGAGGTACTAGCTCCAACTCGATTTTACAGTGAAAACTGCAGGAACTTCAAACCGGCACTAGGAAACAGACTGAGAAAGCAGAGAAAAAGTGTCTCCTGCAACCCGTTCCCTTGGTGCAAGATGAACGAACGTCTCGCCACTTGCTCAGTTCCGAGAAATTAGTGTGTGTGAAAGCCGTCCTTCACCTAGCTTGTTGGGAACACAAAGTTTCTTTTCAGTTGCAAACTCCATTCCATACATATATATGGGTAGGTACTAGCTCCAACTCGGTTTTACAGTGAAAACTGCAGGAACATCAAACCGGCACTAGGAAACAGACTGAGAAAGCAGAGAAAAAGTGTCTCCTGCAACCCGTTCCATTGGTGCTAGATGAACGAACGTCTCTCCACTTGCTCAGTTCTGAGAGATAAGTGTGTGTGAAAGCCGTCCTTCACCTAGCTTGTTGGGAACACAATGTTTCTTTTCAGTTGCAAACTCCATTCCATACATATATATGGGGAGGTACTAGCTCCAACTCGGTTTTACAGTGAAAACTGCAGGAACTTCAAACCGGCACTAGGAAACAGACTGAGAAAGCAGAGAAAAAGTGTCTTCTGCAACCCGTTCCCTTGGTGCTAGATGAACGAACGTCTCTCCACTTGCTCAGTCCTGAGAGATAAGTGTGTGTGAAAGCCGTCCTTCACCTAGCTTGTTGGGAAAACAAAGTTTCTTTTCAGTTGCAAACTCCATTCCATACTTATATGTGGGGAGGTACTAGCTCCAACTCGGTTTGACAGTGAAAACTGCAGGAACTTCAAACCGGCACTTTGAAACAGACTGAGAAGCAGAGAAAAAGTGTCTCCTGCCACCGGTTCCCTTGGTGCTATATGAATGAACGTCTCTCCACTTGCTAATTTCTGAGAGATAATTGTGTGTGAAAGCCGTCCTTCACCTAGCTTGTTGGGAACACAAAGTTTCTTTTAAGTTGCAAACTCCATTCCATACATATATATGGGGAGGTACTAGCTCCAACTCGATTTTACAGTGAAAACTGCAGGAACTTCAAACCGGCACTAGGAAACAGACTGAGAAAGCAGAGAAAAAGTGTCTCCTGCAACCCGTTCCCTTGGTGCAAGATGAACGAACGTCTCGCCACTTGCTCAGTTCCGAGAAATTAGTGTGTGTGAAAGCCGTCCTTCACCTAGCTTGTTGGGAACACAAAGTTTCTTTTCAGTTGCAAACTCCATTCCATACATATATATGGGTAGGTACTAGCTCCAACTCGGTTTTACAGTGAAAACTGCAGGAACATCAAACCGGCACTAGGAAACAAACTGAGAAAGCAGAGAAAAAGTGTCTCCTGCAACCCGTTCCATTGGTGCTAGATGAACGAACGTCTCTCCACTTGCTCAGTTCTGAGAGATAATTGTGTGTGAAAGCCGTACTTCACCTAGCTTTTTGGGAACACAAAGTTTCTTTTCAGTTGCAAACTCCATTCCATACATATATATGGGGAGGTACTAGCTCCAACTCGGTTTGACAGAGAAAACTGCAGGAACTTCAAACCGGCACTAGGAAACAGACTGAGAAAGCAGAGAAAAAGTGTCTCCTGCAACCCGTTCCCTTGGTGCTAGATGAACGAACGTCTCTCCACTTGCTCAGTTCTGAGAGATAGGTGTGTGTGAAAGCCGTCCTTCAACTAGCTTGTTGGGAACACAAAGTTTCTTTTCAGTTGCAAACTCCATTCCATACATATATATGGTTAGGTACTAGCTCAAAATCGGTTTTACAGTGAAAACTGCAGGAACTTGAAACCGGCACTAGGAAACAGACTGAGAAAGCAGATAAAAAGTGTCTACTGCAACTCGTTCCCTTGGTGCTAGATGAACGAACGTCTCTCCACTTGCTCAGTTCTGAGAGAAAAGTGTGTGTGAAAGCCGTTCTTCAACTAGCTTGTTGGGAACACAAAGTTTCTTTTCAGTTGCAAACTCCATTCCATACATATATATGGGGAATTACTAGCTCCAACTCGGTTTTACAGTGAAAACTGCAGGAACTTCAAACCAGCACTAGGAAACAGAATGAGAAAGCAGAGAAAAAGTGTCTCCTGCAATCCGTTCCCTTGGTGCTAGATGAACGAACGTCTCTCCTCTTGCTCAGTTCCGAGAGATAAGTGGGTGTGAAAGCTGTCCTTCACCTAGCTTGTTGGGAACACAAAGTTTCTTTTCAGTTGCAAACTCCATTCCATATATATATATGGGGAGGTACTAGCTCCAACTCAGTTTTACAGTGAAAACTGCAGGAACTTCAAACCGGCACTTTGAAACAGACTGAGAAGCAGAGAAAAAGTGTCTCCTGCAACCGGTTCCCTTGGTGCTAGATGAATGAACGTCTCTCCACTTGCTAATTTCTGAGAGATAATTGTGTGTGAAAGCCGCCTTCACCTAGCTTGTTGGGAACACAAAGTTTCTTTTAAGTTGCAAACCCCATTCCATACATATATATGGGGAGGTACTAGCTCCAACTCGGTTTGACAGTGAAAACTGCAGGAACTTCAAACCGGCACTAGGAAACAGACTGAGAAAGCAGAGAAAAAGTGTCTTCTGCAACCCGTTCCCTTGGTGCTACATGAACGAAAGTCTCGCCACTTGCTCAGTTCCGAGAAATTAGTGTGTGTGAAAGCAGTCCTTCACCTAACTTGTTGGGAACACAAAGTTTCTTTTCAGTTGCAAACTCCATTCCATACATATATATGGGGAGGTACTAGCTCCAACTCGGTTTTACAGTGAAAACTGCAGGAACTTCAAACCGGCACTAGGAAACAGACTGAGAAAGCAGAGAAAAAGTGTCTCCTGCAAACCGTTCCCTTGGTGCTAGATGAAAGAACGTCTCTCCACTTGCTCAGTTCTGAGAGATAATTGTGTGTGAAAGCCGTCCTTCACCTAGCTTGTTGGGAACACAAAGTTTCTTTTCAGTTGCAAACTCCATTCCATACTTATATATGGGGAGGTACTAGCTCCAACTCGGTTTGACAGTGAAAACTGCAGGAACTTCAAACCGGCACTCGGAAACAGACTGAGAAAGCAGAGAAAAAGTTTCTCCTGCAAACCGTTCCCTTGGTGCTAGATGAACGAACGTCTCTCCACTTGCTCAGTTCTGAGAGATAAGTGTGTGTGAAAGCCGTCCTTCACCTAGCTTGTTGGGAAAACAAAGTTTCTTTTCAGTTGCAAACTCTATTCCATACTTATATGTGGGGAGGTACTAGCTCCAACTCGGTTTTACAGTGAAAACTGCAGGAACTTCAAACCGGCACTTTGAAACAGACTGAGAAGCAGAGAAAAAGTGTCTCCTGCAACCGGTTCCCTTGGTGCTATATGAATGAACGTCTCTCCACTTGCTAATTTCTGAGAGATAATTTTGTGTGAAAGCCGTCCTTCACCTAGCTTGTTGGGAACACAAAGTTTCTTTTAAGTTGCAAACTCCATTCCATACATATATATGGGGAGGTACTAGCTCCAACTCGGTTTTACAGTGAAAACTGCAGGAACTTCAAACCGGCACTAGGAAACAGACTGAGAAAGCAGAGAAAAAGTGTCTCCTGCAAACCGTTCCCTTGGTGCTAGATGAACGAAAGTCTCGCCACTTGCTCAGTTCCGAGAAATTAGTGTGTGTGAAAGCCGTCCTTCACCTAGCTTGTTGGGAACACAAAGTTTCTTTTCAGTTGCAAACTCCATTCCATACATATATATGGGTAGGTACTAGCTCCAACTCGGTTTTACAGTGAAAACTGCAGGAACATCAAACCGGCACTAGGAAACAGACTGAGAAAGAAGAGAAAAAGTGTCTCCTGCAACCCGTTCCATTGGTGCTAGATGAACGAACGTCTCTCCACTTGCTCTGTTCTCAGAGATAATTGTGTGTGAAAGCCGTACTTCACCTAGCTTTTTGGGAACACAAAGTTTCTTTTCAGTTGCAAACTCCATTCCATACATATATATGGGGAGGTACTAGCTCCAACTCGGTTTGACAGTGAAAACTGCAGGAACTTCAAACCGGCACTAGGAAACAGACTGAGAAAGCAGAGAAAAAGTGTCTCCTGCAACCCGTTCCCTTGGTGCTAGATGAACGAACGTCTCACCACTTGCTCAGTTCTGAGAGATAGGTGTGTGTGAAAGCCGTCCTTCACCTAGCTTGTTGGGAACACAAAGTTTCTTTTCAGTTGCAAACTCCATTCCATACATATATATGGGTAGGTACTAGCTCAAAATCGGTTTTACAGTGAAAACTGCAGGAACTTCCAACCGGCACTAGGAAACAGACTGAGAAAGCAGATAAAAAGTGTCTATTGCAACTCGTTCCCTTGTTGCTAGATGAACGAACGTCTCTCCACTTGCTCAGTTCTGATAGAAAAGTGTGTGTGAAAGCCGTTCTTCAACTAGCTTGTTGGGAACACAAAGTTTCTTTTCAGTTGCAAACTCCATTCCATACATATATATGGGGAATTACTAGCTCCAACTCGGTTTTACAGTGAAAACTGCAGGAACTTCAAACCAGCACTAGGAAACAGAATGAGAAAGCAGAGAAAAAGTGTCTCCTGCAATCCGTTCCCTTGGTGCTAGATGAACGAATGTCTCTCCTCTTGCTCAGTTCCGAGAGATAAGTGTGTGTGAAAGCTGTCTTTCACCTAGCTTGTTGGGAACACAAAGTTTCTTTTCAGTTGCAAACTCCATTCCATACATATATATGGGGAGGTACTAGCTCCAACTCAGTTTTACAGTGAAAACTGCAGGAACTTCAAACCGGCACTTTGAAACAGACTGAGAAGCAGAGAAAAAGTGTCTCCTGCAACCGGTTCCCTTGGTGCTAGATGAATGAACGTCTCTCCACTTGCTAATTTCTGAGAGATAATTGTGTGTGAAAGCCGCCTTCACCTAGCTTGTTGGGAACACAAAGTTTCTTTTAAGTTGCAAACCCAATTCCATACATATATATGGGGAGGTACTAGCTCCAACTCGGTTTGACAGTGAAAACTGCAGGAACTTCAAACCGGCACTAGGAAACAGACTGAGAAAGCAGAGAAAAAGTGTCTCCTGCAACCCGTTCCCTTGGTGCTACATGAACGAAAGTCTCGCCACTTGCTCAGTTCCGAGAAATTAGTGTGTGTGAAAGCCGTCCTTCACCTAACTTGTTGGGAACACAAAGTTTCTTTTCAGTTGCAAACACCATTCCATACATATATATGGGGAGGTACTAGCTCCAACTCGGTTTTACAGTGAAAACTGCAGGAACTTCAAACCGGCACTAGGAAACAGACTGAGAAAGCAGAGAAAAAGTGTCCCCTGCAACCCGTTCCCTTGGTGCTAGATGAAAGAACGTCTCTCCACTTACTCAGTTCTGAGAGATAATTGTGTGTGAAAGCCGCCCTTCACCTAGCTTGTTGGGAACACAAAGTTCCTTTTCA
Organism: Camelus bactrianus; assembly: GCF_048773025.1. Lineage (NCBI taxonomy): Eukaryota > Metazoa > Chordata > Mammalia > Artiodactyla > Camelidae > Camelus > Camelus bactrianus. The sequence goes on along the minus strand of NC_133539.1, from coordinate 133,285,445 downwards.
GTTGCAAACTCCATTCCATACTTATATATGGGGAGGTACTAGCTCCAACTCGGTTTGACAGTGAAAACTGCAGGAACTTCAAACCGGCACTCGGAAACAGACTGAGAAAGCAGAGAAAAAGTTTCTCCTGCAAACCGTTCCCTTGGTGCTAGATGAACGAAAGTCTCTCCACTTGCTCAGTTCTGAGGGATAAGTGTGTGTGAAAGCCGTTCTTCACCTAGATTGTTGGGAACACAAAGTTTCTTTTCAGTTGCAAACTCCGATCCATACATATATATGGGGAGGTACTAGCTCCAACACGGTTTTACCATGAAAACTGCAGGAACTTCAAACCGGCACTAGGAAACAGACTGAGAAAGCAGAGAAAAGTGTCTCCTGCAACCCGGTCCGTTGGTGCTAGATGAACGAACGTCTCTCCACTTGCTCAGTTCTGAGAGATAACTGTGTGTGAAAGCCGTACTTCACCTAGCTTGTTGGGAACACAAAGTTTCTTTTCAGTTGCAAACTCCATTCCATACATATATATGGGGAGGTACTAGCTGCAACTCGGTTTTACAGTGAAAACTGCAGGAACTTCAAACCGGCACTAGGAAACAGACTGAGAAAGCAGAGAAAAAGTGTCTCCTGCAACCCGTTCCCTTGGTGCTAGATGAACGAACGTCTCTCCACTTGCTCAGTTCTGAGAGATAAGTGTGTGTGAAAGCCGTCCTTCACCTAGCTTGTTGGGAACACAAAGTTTCTTTTCAGTTGCAAACTCCATTCCATACTTATATGTGGGGAGGTACTAGCTCCAACTCGGTTTGACAGTGAAAACTGCAGGAACTTCAAACCGGCACTTTGAAACAGACTGAGAAGCAGAGAAAAAGTGTCTCCTGCAACCGGTTCCCTTGGTGCTATATGAATGAACGTCTCTCCACTTGCTAATTTCTGAGAGATAATTGTGTGTGAAAGCCGTCCTTCACCTAGCTTGTTGGGAACACAAAGTTTCTTTTAAGTTGCAAACTCCATTCCATACATATATATGGGGAGGTACTAGCTCCAACTCGGTTTTACAGTGAAAACTGCAGGAACTTCAAACCGGCACTAGGAAACAGAATGAGAAAGCAGAGAAAAAGTGTATCCTGCAACCCGTTCCCTTGGTGCTAGATGAATGAACGTCTCTCCACTTGCTAATTTCTGAGAGATAATTGTGTGTGAAAGCCGCCTTCACCTAGCTTGTTGGGAACACAAAGTTTCTTTTAAGTTGCAAACTCCATTCCATACATATATATGGGGAGGTACTAGCTCCAACTCGGTTTTACAGTGAAAACTGCAGGAACTTCAAACCGGCACTAGGAAACAGACTGAGAAAGCAGAGAAAAAGTGTCTCCTGCAACCCGTTCCCTTGGTGCTACATGAACGAAAGTCTCGCCACTTGCTCAATTCCGAGAAATTATTGTGTGTGAAAGCCGTCCTTCACCTAACTTGTTGGGAACACAAAGTTTCTTTTCCGTTGCAAACTCCATTCCATACATATATATGGGGAGGTACTAGCTCCAACTCGGTTTGACAGTGAAAACTGCAGGAACTTCTAACCGGCACTAGGAAACAGACTGAGAAAGCAGAGAAAAAGTGTCTCCTGCAACCCGTTCCCTTGGTGCTAGATGAACGAACGTCTCGCCACTTGCCCAGTTCCGAGTAATTAGTGTGTGTGAAAGCCGTCCTTCACCTAGCTTGTTGGGAACACAAAGTTTCTTTTCAGTTGCAAACTCCATTCCATACATATATATGGGGAGGTACTAGCTCCAACTCGGTTTTACTGTGAAAACTGCAGGAACATCAAACCGGCACTAGGAAACAGACTGAGAAAGCAGAGAAAAAGTGTCTCCTGCAACCCTTTCCATTGGTGCTAGATGAACGAACGTCTCTCCACTATCTCAGTTCTGAGAGATAATTGTGTGTGAAAGCCGTCCTTCACCTAGCTTGTTGGGAACACAAAGTTTTTTTTCAGTTGCAAACTCCATTCCATACATATATATGGGGAGGTAGAATCTCCAACTCGGTTTTACAGTGAAAACTGCAGGAACTTCAAACCAGCACTAGGAAACAGAATGAGAAAGCAGAGAAAAAGTGTCTCCTGCAACCCTTTCCATTGGTGCTAGATGAACGAACGTCTCTCCACTTGCTCAGTTCTGAGAGATAATTGTGTGTTAAAGCCGTCCTTCACCTAGCTTGTTGGGAACACAAAGTTTCTTTTCAGTTGCAAACTCCATTCCATACATATATATGGGGAGGTACTAGCTCCAACTCGGTTTTACAGTGAAAACTGCAGGAACATCAAACCGGCACTAGGAAACAGTCTGAGAAAGCAGAGAAAAAGTGTCTCCTGCAACCCGTTCCCTTGGTGCTAGATGAACGAACGTCTCTCCACTTGCTCAGTTCTGAGAGATAATTGTGTGTGAAAGCCGTACTTCACCTAGCTTGTTGGGAACACAAAGTTTCTTTTCAGTTGCAAACTCCATTCCATACATATATATGGGGAGGTAGAATCTCCAACTCGGTTTTACAGTGAAAACTGCAGGAACTTCAAACCGGCACTAGGATACAGACTGAGAAAGCAGAGAAAAAGTGTCTCCTGCAACCCGTTCTCTTGGTGCTAGATGAACGAACGTCTCTCCACTTGCTCAGTTCTGAGAGATAGGTGTGTGTGAAAGCCGTCCTTCATCTAGCTTGTTGGGAACACAAAGTTTCTTTTCAGTTGCAAACTCCATTCCATACATATATATGGGGAGGTAGAAGCTCCAACTCTTTTTTACAGTGAAAACTGCAGGAACTTCAAACCGGCACTAGGAAACAGACTGAGAAAGCAGAGAAAAAGTGTCTCCTGCAACAAGTTCTCTTGGTGCTAGATGAACGAACGTCTCTCCACTTGCTCAGTTCTGAGAGAAAATTGTGTGTGAAAGCCGGTCTTCAACTAGCTTTTGGGAACACAAAGTTTCTTTTCAGTTGCAAACTCCATTTCATACATATATATGGGGAGTTACTAGCTCCAACTCGGTTTTACAGTGAAAACTGCAGGAACTTCAAACCAGCACTAGGAAACAGAATGAAAAAGCAGAGAAAAAGTGTCTCCTGCAACCCGTTCCCTTGGTGCTAGATGAACGAACGTCTCTCCACTTGCTCAGTTCCGAGAGATTTGTGTGTGTGAAAGCTGTCCTTCACCTAGCTTGTTGGGAACACAAAGTTTCTTTTCAGTTGCAAACTCCATTCCATACATATATATGGGGAGGTACTAGCTCCAACTCAGTTTTACAATGAAAACTGCAGGAACTTCAAACCGGCACTTTGAAACAGACTGAGAAGCAGAGAAAAAGTGTCTCCTGCAACCGGTTCCCTTGGTGCTAGATGAATGATCGTCTCTCCACTTGCTAATTTCTGAGAGATAATTGTGTGTGAAAGCCGTCCTTCACCTAGCTTGTTTGGAACACAAAGTTTCTTTTAAGTTGCAAACTCCATTCCATACATATATATGGGGAGGTACTAGCTCCAACTCGGTTTGACAGTGAAAACTGCAGGAACTTCAAACCGGCACTAGGAAACAGATTGAGAAAGCAGAGAAAAAGTGTCTCCTGCAACCCGTTCCCTTGGTGCTAGATGAACGAACGTCTCGCCACTTGCTCAGTTCCGAGAAATTAGTGTGTGTGAAAGCCGTCCTTCACCTAGCTTGTTGGGAACACAAAGTTTCTTTTCAGTTGCAAACTCCATTCCATACATATATATGGGGATGTACTAGCTCCAACTCGGTTTTACAGTGAAAACTGCAGGAACATCAAACCGGCACTAGGAAATAGACTGAGAATGCAGAGAAAAAGTGTCTCCTGCAACCCGTTCCATTGGTGCTAGATGAACGAACGTCTCTCCACTTGCTCAGTTCTGAGAGATAAGTGTGTGTGAAAGCCGTCCTTCACCTAGCTTGTTGGGAACACAAAGTTTCTTTTCAGTTGCAAACTCCATTCCATACATATATATGGGGATGTACAAGCTCCAACTCGGTTTTACAGTGAAAACTGCAGGAACATCAAACCGGCACTAGGATACAGACTGAGAATGCAGAGAAAAAGTGTCTCCTGCAACCCGTTCCATTGGTGCTAGATGAACGAACGTCTCTCCACTTGCTCAGTTCTGAGAGATAAGTGTGTGTGAAAGCCGTCCTTCACCTAGCTTGTTGGGAACACAAAGTTTCTTTTCAGTTGCAAACTCCATTCCATACATATATATGGGGATGTACAAGCTCCAACTCGGTTTTACAGTGAAAACTGCAGGAACATCAAACCGGCACTAGGAAACAGACTGAGAAAGCAGAGAAAATGTGTCCCCTACAACCCGTTCCATTGGTGCTAGATGAACGAACGTCTCTCCACTTGCTCATTTCTGAGAGATAAGTGTGTGTGAAAGCCGTCCTTCACCTAGCTTGTTGGGAACACAAAGTTTCTTTTCAGTTGCAAACTCCATTCCATACACATATATGGGGAGGTAGAAGCTCCAACCCGTTTTTACAGTGAAAACTGCAGGAACTTCAAACCGGCACTAGGAAACAGACTGAGAAAGCAGAGAAATAGTGTCTCCTGCAACCCGTTCCCTTGGTGCTAGATGAACGAACGTCTCTCCACTTGCTCAGTTCTGAGAGATTGGTGTGTGTGAAAGCCGTCCTTCACCTAGCTTGTTGGGAACACAAAGTTTCTTTTCAGTTGCAAACTCCATTCCATACATATATATGGGGAGGTACTAGCTCCAACTCGGTTTTACAGTGAAAACTGCAGGAACATCAAACCGGCACTAGGAAACAGACTGAGAAAGCAGAGAAAAGTGTCTCCTGCAACCCGTTCCCTTGGTGCTAGATGAACGAACGTCTCTCCACTTGCTTAATTCTGAGAGATAATTGTGTGTGAAAGCCGTCCTTCACCTAGCTTGTTGGGAACACAAAGTTTCTTTTCAGTTGCAAACTCCATTCCATACATATATATGGGGAGGTAGAATCTCCAACTCGGTTTTACAGTGAAAACTGCAGGAACTTCAAACCGGCACTAGGAAACAGACTGAGAAAGCAGAGAAATAGTGTCTCCTGCAACAAGTTCCCTTGGTGCTAGATGAACGAACGTCTCTCCACTTGCTCAGTTCTAAGAGAAAAGTGTGTATGAAAGCCGTTCTTCAACTAGCTTGTTGGGAACACAAAGATTCTTTTCAGTTGCAAACTCCATTCCATACATATATATGGGGAGTTACAAGCTCCAACTCGGCTTTACAGTGAAAACTGCAGGAACTTCAAACCAGCACTAGGAAACAGAATGAGAAAGCAGAGAAAAAGTGTCTCCTGCAACCCGTTCCCTTGGTGCTAGATGAACGAACGTCTCTCCACTTGCTCAGTTCCGAGAGATAAGTGTGTGTGAAAGCTGTCCTTCACCTAGCTTGTTGGGAACACAAAGTTTCTTTTCAGTTGCAAACTCCATTCCATACATATATATGGGGAGGTACTAGCTCCAACTCAGTTTTACAATGAAAACTGCAGGAACTTCAAACCGGCACTTTGAAACAGACTGAGAAGCAGAGAAAAAGTGTCTCATGCAACCGGTTCCCTTGGTGCTAGATGAATGAACGTCTCTCCACTTGCTAATTTCTGAGAGATAATTGTGTGTGAAAGCCGTCCTTCACCTAGCTTGTTGGGAACACAAAGTTTCTTTTCAGTTGCAAACTCCATTCCATACATATATATGGGGAGGTACTAGCTCCATCTCGGTTTGACAGTGAAAACTGCAGGAACTTCAAACCGGCACTAGGAAACAGACTGAGAAAGCAGAGAAAAAGTGTCTCCTGCAATCCGTTCCATTGGTGCTGGATGAACGAACGTCTCTCCACTTGCTCAGTTCTGAGAGATAAGTGTGTGTGAAAGCCGTCCTTCACCTAGCTTGTTGGGAACACAAAGTTTCTTTTCAGTTGCAAACTCCGTTCCATACATATATATGGGGAGGTACTAGCTCAAACTCGGTTTTACAGTGAAAACTGCAGGAACTTCAAACCGGCACTAGGAAACAGACTGAGAAAGCAGAGAAAAAGTGTCTCCTGCAACCCGTTCCCTTGGTTCTAGATGAACGAAAGTCTCTCCAATTGCTCAGTTCTGAGAGATAAGTGTGTGTGAAAGCCGTCCTTCACCTATCTTGTTGGGAACACAAAGTTTCTTTTCAGTTGCAAACTCCATTCCATACATATATATGGGGAGGTAGATGCTCCAACTCGGTTTTACACTGAAAACTGCAGGAACTTAAAACCGGCACTAGGAAACAGACTGAGAAAGCAGAGAAAAGTGTCTCCAGCAACCCGTTCCCTTGGTGCTAGATGAACGAACGTCTCTCCACTTGCTCAGTTCTGAGAGAGAAGTTTGTGTGAAAGCCGTCCTTCACCTAGCTTGTTGGGAACACAAAGTTTCTTTTCAGTTGCAAACTCCATTCCATACATATATATGGGGAGGTACTAGCTCCAACTCGGTTTTACAGGGAAAACTGCAGGAACTTCAAACCGGCACTAGGAAACAGACTGAGAAAGCAGAGAAATAGTGTCTCCTGCAACCCGTTCCCTTGGTGCTAGATGAACGAACGTCTCTCCACTTGCTCAGTTCCGAGAGATAACTGTGTGTGAAAGCTGCCCTTCACCTAGCTTGTTGGGAACACAAAGTTTCTTTTCAGTTGCAAACACCATTCCATACATATATATGGGGAGGTACTAGCTCCAACTCTGTTTTACAATGAAAACTGCAGGAACTTCAAACCGGCACTTTGAAACAGACTGAGAAGCAGAGAAAAAGTGTCTCATGCAACCGGTTCCCTTGGTGCTAGATGAATGAACGTCTCTCCACTTGCTAATTTCTGAGAGATAATTGTGTGTGAAAGCCGTCCTTCACCTAGCTTGTTGGGAACACAAAGTTTCTTTTCAGTTGCAAAATCCATTCCATACATATATATGGGGAGGTACTAGCTCCATTTCGGTTTGACAGTGAAAACTGCAGGAACTTCAAACCGGCACTAGGAAACAGACTGAGAAAGCAGAGAAAAAGTGTCTCCTGCAATCCGTTCCCTTGGTGCTAGATGAACGAACGTCTCTCCACTTGCTCAGTTCTGAGAGATAAGTGTGTGTGAAAGCCGTCCTTCACCTAGCTTGTTGGGAACACAAAGTTTCTTTTCAGTTGCAAACTCCATTCCATACATATATATGGGGAGGTACTAGCTCCAACTCAGTTTTACAATGAAAACTGCAGGAACTTCAAACCGGCACTAGGAAACAGATTGAGAAAGCAGAGAAAAAGTGTCTCCTGCAACCCGTTCCCTTGGTGCTAGATGAACGAACGTCTCTCCACTTGCTCAGTTCTGAGAGATAAGTGTGTGTGAAAGCCGTCCTTCACCTAGCTTGTTGGGAACACAAAGTTTCTTTTCAGTTGCAAACTCCGTTCCATACATATATATGGGGAGGTACTAGCTCCAACTCGGTTTTACAGTGAAAACTGCAGGAACTTCAAACCGGCACTAGGAAACAGACTGAGAAAGCAGAGAAAAAGTGTCTCCTGCAACCCGTTTCCTTGGTGCTAGATGAACGAACGTCTCTCCAATTGCTCAGTTCTGAGAGATAAGTGTGTGTGAAAGCCGTCCTTCACCTAGCTTTTTGGGAACACAAAGTTTCTTTTCAGTTGCAAACTCCATTCCATACATATATATGGGGAGGTAGATGCTCCAACTCGGTTTTACACTGAAAACTGCAGGAACTTAAAACCGGCACTAGGAAACAGACTGAGAAAGCAGAGAAAAGTGTCTCCAGCAACCCGTTCCCTTGGTGCTAGATGAACGAACGTCTCTCCACTTGCTCAGTTCTGAGTGATAAGTGTGTGTGAAAGCCGTCCTTCAACTAGCTTGTTGGGAACACAAAGTTTCTTTTCAGTTGCAAGCTCCATTCCATACATATATATGGGGAGGTACTAGCTCCAACTCGGTTTTACAGTGAAAACTGAAGAAACTTCAAACCGGCACTAGGAAACAGACTGAGAAAGCAGAGAAATAGTGTCTCCTGCAACCCGTTCCCTTGGTGCTAGATGAACGAACGTCTCTCCACTTGCTAAGTTCTGAGAGATAAGTGTGTGTGAAAGCCGTACTTCACCTAGCTTGTTGGGAACACAAAGTTTCTTTTCAGTTGCAAACTCCATTCCATAAATATATATGGGGTTGTACTAACTCCAGCTCGGTTTTACAGTGAAAACTGCAGGAACTTCAAACCGGCCATAGGAAACAGACTGAGAAAGCACAGAAAAAGTGTCTCCTGCAACCCGTTCCCTTGGGGCTAGATGAACGAACGTCTCTCCACTTGCTCAGTTCTGAGAGATAAGTGTGTGTGAAAGGCGTCCTTCACCTAGCTTGTTGGGAACACAAAGTTTCTTTTCAGTTGCAAACTCCATTCCATACATATATATGGGGAGGTAGAAGCTCCAACTCGGTTTTACAGTGAAAACTGCAGGAACTTAAAACGGGCACTAGGAAACAGACTGAGAAAGCAGAGAAAAACTGTCTCCTGCAACCCGGTCCCTTGGTGCTAGATGAACGAACGTCTCTCCACTTGCTCAGTTCTGAGAGATAAGTGTGTGTGAAAGCCGTCCTTCACCTAGCTTGTTGGGAACACAAAGTTTCTTTTCAGTTGCAAACTCCATTCCATACATATATATGGGGAGGTACTAGCTCCAACTCGGTTTTACAGTGAAAACTGCAGGAACTTCAAACCGGCACTAGGAAAAAGACTGAGAAAGCTGAGAAAAAGTGTCTCCTGCAACCCGTTCCCTTGGTGCTAGATGAACGAACGTCTCTCCACTTGCTAAGTTCTGAGAGATATGTGTGTGTGAAAGCCGTCCTTCACCTAGCTTGTTGGGAACACAAAGTTTCTTTTCAGTTGCAAACTCCATTCCATACATATATATGGGGAAGTAGATGCTCCAACTCGGTTTTACAGTGAAAACTGCAGGAACTTCAAACCGGCACTAGGAAACAGACTGAGAAAGAAGAGAAAAAGTTTCTCCTGCACCCCGTTCCCTTGGTGCTACATGAACGAACGTCTCTCCACTTGCTCAGTTCTGAGAGATAAGTGTGTGTGAAAGCCGTCCTTCACCTAGCTTGTTGGGAACACAAAGTTTCTTTTCAGTTGCAAACTCCATTCCATACATATATATGGGGAGGTACTAGCTCCAACTCGGTTTTACAGTGAAAACTGCAGGAACTTCAAACCGGCACTAGGAAACAGACTGAGAAAGCTGAGAAAAAGTGTCTCCTGCAAACCGTTCCCTTGGTGCTAGATGAACGAACGTCTCTCCACTTGCTCAGTTCTGAGAGATAAGTGTGTGTGAAAGCCGTTCTTCACCTAGCTTTTTGGGAACACAAATTTTCTTTTCAGTTGCAAACTCCACTCCATACATATATATGGGGAGGTACTAGTTCCAACTCGGTTTTACAGTGAAAACTGCAGGAAATTCAAACCGGCACTAGGAAACAGACTGAGAAAGCAGAGAAAAAGTGTCTCCTGCAACCCGTTCCCTTGGTGCTAGATGAACGAACTTCTCTCCACTTGCTCAGTTCTGAGAGATAAGTGTGTGTGAAAGCCGTCCTTCACCAAGCTTGTTGGGAACACAAAGTTTCTTTTCAGTTGTAAACTCCATTCCATACATATATATGGGGAGGTAGATGCTCCAACTCGGTTTTACAGTGAAAACTGCAGGAACTTCAAACCGGCACTAGGAAACAGACTGAGAAAGCAAGGAAAAAGTGTCTCCTGCAACCCGGTCCCTTGGTGCTAGATGAACGAACGTCTCTCCACTTGCTCAGTTCCGAGATATAAGTGTGTGTGAAAGCCGTCCTTCATATAGCTTGTCGGGAACACAAAGTTTCTTTTCAGTTGCAAACTCCATTCCATACATATATATGGGGAGGTACTAACTCCAACTCGGTTTTACAGTGAAAACTGCAGGAACTTCAAACCGGCACTAGGAAACAGACTGAGAAAGCAGTGAAAAAATGTCTCCTGCAACCCGTTCCCTTGGTGCTAGATGAACGAACGTCTCTCCACTTGCTCAGTTCTGAGAGATAATTGTGTGTGAAAGCCGTCCTTCACCTAGCTTGTTGGGAACACAAAGTTTCTTTTCAGTTGCAAACTCCATTCCATACATATATATGGGGAGGTACTAGCTCCAACTCGGTTTTACAGTGAACTGCAGCAACTTCAACCCGGCACTAGGAAACAGACTGAGAAAGCAGTTAAAAAGTGTCTCCTGCAACCCGTTCACTTGGTGCTAGATGAACGAACGTCTCTCCACTTGCTCAGTTCTGAGAGATATGTGTGTGTGAAAGCCGTCCTTCACCTAGCTTGTTGGGAACACAAAGTTTCTTTTCAGTTGCAAACTCCATTCCATACATATATATGGGGAGGTACTAACTCCAACTCGGTTTTACAGTGGAAACTGCAGGAACTTCAAACCGGCACTAGGAAACAGACTGAGAAAGCAGAGAAAAAGTGTCTCCTGCAACCCGTTCCCTTGGTGCTAGATGAACGAACGTCTCTCCACTTGCTCAGTTCTGAGAGATAAGTGTGTGTGAAAGCCGTACTTCACCTAGCTTGTTGGGAACACAAAGTTTCTTTTCAGTTGCAAACTACATTCCATACATATATATGGGGAGGTAGAAGCTCCAACTCGGTTTTACAGTGAAAATTGCAGGAACTTCAAACCGGCACTAGGAAACAGACTGAGAAAGCAGAGAAAAAGTGTCTCCTGCAACCCGTTCCCTTGGGGCTAGATGAACGAATGTCTCTCCACTTGCTCAGTTCTGAGAGATAGGTGTGTGTGAAAGCCGTCCTTCACCTAGCTTGTTGGGAACACAAAGTTTCTTTTCAGATGCAAACTCCATTCCATTCGTATATATGGGTAGGTACTAGCTCCAACTCGGTTTTACAGTGAAAACTGCAGGAACTTCAAACCGGCACTAGGAAACAGACTGAGAAAGCAGAGAAAAAGTGTCTCCTGCAACCCGTTCCCTTGGTGCTAGATGAACGAACGTCTCTCCACTTGCTCAGTTCTGAGATATAAGTGTGTGTGAAAGCCGTTCTTCACCTAGCTTGTTGGGAACACAAAGTTTCTTTTCAGTTGCAAACTCCATTCCACACATATATATGGGGAGGTACTAGCTCCAACTCGGTTTTACAGTGAATACTGCAGGAACTTCAAACCGGCACTAGGAAACAGACTGAGAAAGCAGAGAAAAAGTGTCTCCTGCAACCCGTTACCTTGGTTCTAGATGAACGAAAGTCTCTCCACTTGCTCAGTTCTGAGAGATAGGTGTGTGTGAAAGCCGTACTTCACCTAGCTTGTTGGGAACACAAAGTTTCTTTTCAGTTGCAAACTCCATTCCATACATATATATGGGGAGGTAGAAGCTCCAACTCTGTTTTACAGTGAAAACTGCAGGAACTTCAAACCGGCACTAGGAAACAGACTGAGAAAGCAGAGAAAATGTGTCTCCTGCAACCCGTTCCCTTGGTGCTAGATGAACGAACGTCTCTCCACTTGCTCAGTTCTGAGAGATAGGTGTGTGTGAAAGCCGTCCTTCACATAGATTGTTGGGAACACAAAGTTTCTTTTCAGTTGCAAACTCCATTCCATACATATATATGGGGAGGTACTAGCTCCAACTCGGTTTTACAGTGAAAACTGAAGAAACTTCAAACCGGCACTAGGAAACAGACTGAGAAAGCAGAGAAATAGTGTCTCCTGCAACCCGTTCCCTTGGTGCTAGATGAACGAACGTCTCTCCACTTGCTAAGTTCTGAGAGATAAGTGTGTGTGAAAGCCGTACTTCACCTAGCTTGTTGGGAACACAAAGTTTCTTTTCAGTTGCAAACTCCATTCCATAAATATATATGGGGTTGTACTAACTCCAGCTCGGTTTTACAGTGAAAACTGCAGGAACTTCAAACCGGCCATAGGAAACAGACTGAGAATGCACAGAAAAAGTGTCTCCTGCAACCCGTTCCCTTGGGGCTAGATGAACGAACGTCTCTCCACTTGCTCAGTTCTGAGAGATAAGTGTGTGTGAAAGGCGTCCTTCACCTAGCTTGTTGGGAACACAAAGTTTCTTTTCAGTTGCAAACTCCATTCCATACATATATATGGGGAGGTAGAAGCTCCAACTCGGTTTTACAGTGAAAACTGCAGGAACTTAAAACGGGCACTAGGAAACAGACTGAGAAAGCAGAGAAAAACTGTCTCCTGCAACCCGGTCCCTTGGTGCTAGATGAACGAACGTCTCTCCACTTGCTCAGTTCTGAGAGATAAGTGTGTGTGAAAGCCGTCCTTCACCTAGCTTGTTGGGAACACAAAGTTTCTTTTCAGTTGCAAACTCCATTCCATACATATATATGGGGAGGTACTAGCTCCAACTCGGTTTTACAGTGAAAACTGCAGGAACTTCAAACCGGCACTAGGAAAAAGACTGAGAAAGCTGAGAAAAAGTGTCTCCTGCAACCCGTTCCCTTGGTGCTAGATGAACGAACGTCTCTCCACTTGCTAAGTTCTGAGAGATATGTGTGTGTGAAAGCCGTCCTTCACCTAGCTTGTTGGGAACACAAAGTTTCTTTTCAGTTGCAAACTCCATTCCATACATATATATGGGGAAGTAGATGCTCCAACTCGGTTTTACAGTGAAAACTGCAGGAACTTCAAACCGGCACTAGGAAACAGACTGAGAAAGAAGAGAAAAAGTTTCTCCTGCACCCCGTTCCCTTGGTGCTACATGAACGAACGTCTCTCCACTTGCTCAGTTCTGAGAGATAAGTGTGTGTGAAAGCCGTCCTTCACCTAGCTTGTTGGGAACACAAAGTTTCTTTTCAGTTGCAAACTCCATTCCATACATATATATGGGGAGGTACTAGCTCCAACTCGGTTTTACAGTGAAAACTGCAGGAACTTCAAACCGGCACTAGGAAACAGACTGAGAAAGCAGAGAAAAAGTGTCTCCTGCAACCCGTTCCCTTGGTGCTAGATGAACGAACTTCTCTCCACTTGCTCAGTTCTGAGAGATAAGTGTGTGTGAAAGCCGTCCTTCACCAAGCTTGTTGGGAACACAAAGTTTCTTTTCAGTTGTAAACTCCATTCCATACATATATATGGGGAGGTAGATGCTCCAACTCGGTTTTACAGTGAAAACTGCAGGAACTTCAAACCGGCACTAGGAAACAGACTGAGAAAGCAAGGAAAAAGTGTCTCCTGCAACCCGGTCCCTTGGTGCTAGATGAACGAACGTCTCTCCACTTGCTCAGTTCCGAGATATAAGTGTGTGTGAAAGCCGTCCTTCATATAGCTTGTCGGGAAAACAAAGTTTCTTTTCAGTTGCAAACTCCATTCCATACATATATATGGGGAGGTACTAACTCCAACTCGGTTTTACAGTGAAAACTGCAGGAACTTCAAACCGGCACTAGGAAACAGACTGAGAAAGCAGTGAAAAAATGTCTCCTGCAACCCGTTCCCTTGGTGCTAGATGAACGAACGTCTCTCCACTTGCTCAGTTCTGAGAGATAATTGTGTGTGAAAGCCGTCCTTCACCTAGCTTGTTGGGAACACAAAGTTTCTTTTCAGTTGCAAACTCCATTCCATACATATATATGGGGAGGTACTAGCTCCAACTCGGTTTTACAGTGAACTGCAGCAACTTCAACCCGGCACTAGGAAACAGACTGAGAAAGCAGTTAAAAAGTGTCTCCTGCAACCCGTTCACTTGGTGCTAGATGAACGAACGTCTCTCCACTTGCTCAGTTCTGAGAGATATGTGTGTGTGAAAGCCGTCCTTCACCTAGCTTGTTGGGAACACAAAGTTTCTTTTCAGTTGCAAACTCCATTCCATACATATATATGGGGAGGTACTAACTCCAACTCGGTTTTACAGTGAAAACTGCAGGAACTTCAAACCGGCACTAGGAAACAGACTGAGAAAGCAGAGAAAAAGTGTCTCCTGCAACCCGTTCCCTTGGTGCTAGATGAACGAACGTCTCTCCACTTGCTCAGTTCTGAGAGATAAGTGTGTGTGAAAGCCGTACTTCACCTAGCTTGTTGGGAACACAAAGTTTCTTTTCAGTTGCAAACTCCATTCCATACATATATATGGGGAGGTAGAAGCTCCAACTCGGTTTTACAGTGAAAATTGCAGGAACTTCAAACCGGCACTAGGAAACAGACTGAGAAAGCAGAGAAAAAGTGTCTCCTGCAACCCGTTCCCTTGGGGCTAGATGAACGAATGTCTCTCCACTTGCTCAGTTCTGAGAGATAGGTGTGTGTGAAAGCCGTCCTTCACCTAGCTTGTTGGGAACACAAAGTTTCTTTTCAGATGCAAACTCCATTCCATTCGTATATATGGGTAGGTACTAGCTCCAACTCGGTTTTACAGTGAAAACTGCAGGAACTTCAAACCGGCACTAGGAAACAGACTGAGAAAGCAGAGAAAAAGTGTCTCCTGCAACCCGTTCCCTTGGTGCTAGATGAACGAACGTCTCTCCACTTGCTCAGTTCTGAGATATAAGTGTGTGTGAAAGCCGTTCTTCACCTAGCTTGTTGGGAACACAAAGTTTCTTTTCAGTTGCAAACTCCATTCCACACATATATATGGGGAGGTACTAGCTCCAACTCGGTTTTACAGTGAATACTGCAGGAACTTCAAACCGGCACTAGGAAACAGACTGAGAAAGCAGAGAAAAAGTGTCTCCTGCAACCCGTTCCCTTGGTTCTAGATGAACGAAAGTCTCTCCACTTGCTCAGTTCTGAGAGATAGGTGTGTGTGAAAGCCGTACTTCACCTAGCTTGTTGGGAACACAAAGTTTCTTTTCAGTTGCAAACTCCATTCCATACATATATATGGGGAGGTAGAAGCTCCAACTCTGTTTTACAGTGAAAACTGCAGGAACTTCAAACCGGCACTAGGAAACAGACTGAGAAAGCAGAGAAAATGTGTCTCCTGCAACCCGTTCCCTTGGTGCTAGATGAACGAACGTCTCTCCACTTCCTCAGTTCTGAGAGATAGGTGTGTGTGAAAGCCGTCCTTCACATAGATTGTTGGGAACACAAAGTTTCTTTTCAGTTGCAAACTCCGTTCCATACATATATATGGGGAGGTAGATGCTCCAACTCGGTTTTACAGTGAAAACTGCAGGAACTTCAAACCGGCACTAGGAAACAGACTGAGAAAGCAGAAAAAAAGTGTCTCCTGCAACCCGTTCCCTTGGTGCTAGATGAACGAACGTCTCTCCACTTGCTCAGTTCTGAGAGATAAGTGTGTGTGAAAGCCGTCCTTCACCTAGCTTGTTGGGAACACAAAGATTCTTTTCAGTTGCAAACTCCATCCCATACATATATATGGGGAGGTACTAGCTCCAACTCGGTTTTACAGTGAAAACTGCAGGAACTTCAAACCGGCACTAGGAAACAGACTGAGAAAGCAGAGAAAAAGTGTCTCCTGCAACCCGTTCCCTTGGTGCTAGATGAACGAAAGTCTCTCCACTTGCTCAGTTCTGAGAGATAGGTGTGTGTGAAAGCCGTCCTTCACCTAGCTTGTTGGGAACACAAAGTTTCTTTTCAGTTGCAAACTCCATTCCATACATATATATGGGGAGGTACTAACTCCAACTCGGTTTTACAGTGAAACTGCAGGAACTTCAAACCGGCACTAGGAAACAGACTGAGAAAGCAGAGAAAAATTGTCTCCTGCAACCCGTTCCCTTGGTGCTAGATGAACGAACTTCTCTCCACTTGCTCAGTTCTGAGAGATAATTGTGTGTGAAAGCCGTCCTTCACATAGCTTGTTGGGAACACAAAGTTTCTTTTCAGTTGCAAACTCCATTCCATACATATATATGGGGAGGTACTAGCTCCAACTCGGTTTTACAGTGAAAACTGCAGTAACTTCAAACCGGCACTAGGAAACAGAATGCGAAAGCGGAGAAAATGTGTGTACTGCTACCCGTTTCCTTGGTGCTAGATGAACGAACGTCTCTCCACTTGCTCAGTTCTGAGAGATAAGTGTGTGTGAAAGCCGTCCTTCACCTAGCTTGTTGGGAACACAAAGTTTCTTTTCAGTTGCAAACTCCATTCCATACATATATATGGGGAGGTACTAGCTCCAACTCAGTTTTACAATGAAAACTGCAGGAACTTCAAACCGGCACTAGGAAACAGACTGAGAAAGCAGAGAAAAAGTGTCTCCTGCAACCCGTTCCCTTGGTGCTAGATGAACGAACGTGTCTCCACTTGCTCAGTTCTGAGAGATAAGTATGTGTGAAAGCCGTCCTTCACCTAGCTTGTTGGGAACACAAAGATTCTTTTCAGTTGCAAACTCCGTTCCATACATATATATGGGGAGGTACTAGCTCCAACTCGGTTTTACAGTGAAAACTGCAGGAACTTCAAACCGGCACTAGGAAACAGACTGAGAAAGCAGAGAAAAAGTTTCTCCTGCAACCCGTTCCCTTGGTGCTAGATGAACGAACGTCTCTCCAATTGCTCAGTTCTGAGAGATAAGTGTGTGTGAAAGCCGTCCTTCACCTAGCTTGTTGGGAACACAAAGTTTCTTTTCAGTTGCAAACTCCATTCCATACATATATATGGGGAGGTAGATGCTCCAACTCGGTTTTACAGTGAAAACTGCAGGAACTTAAAACCGGCACTAGGAAACAGACTGAGAAAGCAGAGAAAAGTGTCCCCTGCAAACCGTTCCCTTGATGCTAGATGAACGAACGTCTCTCCACTTGCTCAGTTCTGAGAGAGAAGTGTGTGTGAAAGCCGTCCTTCACCTAGCTTGTTGGGAACACAAAGTTTCTTTTCAATTGCAAACTCCATTCCATACATATATAGGGGAGGTAGATGCTTCAACTCGGTTTTACAGTGAAAACTGCAGGAACTTCAAACCGGCACTAGGAAACAGACTGAGAAAGCAGAGAAAAAGTGTCTCCTGCAACCCGTTCCCTTGGTGCTAGATGAACGAACGTCTCTCCACTTGCTAAGTTCTGAGAGATAAGTGTGTGTGAAAGCCGTCCTTCACCTAGCTTGTTGGGAACACAAAGTTTCTTTTCAGTTGCAAACTCCATTCCATAAATATATATGGGGTTGTACTAACTCCAGCTCGGTTTTACAGTGAAAACTGCAGGAACTTCAAACCGGCCATAGGAAACAGACTGAGAAAGCACAGAAAAAGTGTCTCCTGCAACCCGTTCCCTTGGGGCTAGATGAACGAACGTCTCTCCACTTGCTCAGTTCTGAGAGATAAGTGTGTGTGAAAGGCGTCCTTCACCTAGCTTGTTGGGAACACAAAGTTTCTTTTCAGTTGCAAACTCCATTCCATACATATATATGGGGAGGTAGAAGCTCCAACTCGGTTTTACAGTGAAAACTGCAGGAACTTAAAACGGGCACTAGGAAACAGACTGAGAAAGCAGAGAAAAACTGTCTCCTGCAACCCGGTCCCTTGGTGCTAGATGAACGAACGTCTCTCCACTTGCTCAGTTCTGAGAGATAAGTGTGTGTGAAAGCCGCCCTTCACCTAGCTTGTTGGGAACACAAAGTTTCTTTTCAGTTGCAAACTCCATTCCATACATATATATGGGGAGGTACTAGCTCCAACTCGGTTTTACAGTGAAAACTGCAGGAACTTCAAACCGGCACTAGGAAAAAGACTGAGAAAGCTGAGAAAAAGTGTCTCCTGCAAACCGTTCCCTTGGTGCTAGATGAACGAACGTCTCTCCACTTGCTCAGTTCTGAGAGATATGTGTGTGTGAAAGCCGTCCTTCACCTAGCTTGTTGGGAACACAAAGTTTCTTTTCAGTTGCAAACTCCATTCCATACATATATATGGGGAAGTAGATGCTCCAACTCGGTTTTACAGTGAAAACTGCAGGAACTTCAAACCGGCACTAGGAAACAGACTGAGAAAGAAGAGAAAAAGTTTCGCCTGCACCCCGTTCCCTTGGTGCTACATGAACGAACGTCTCTCCACTTGCTCAGTTCCGAGATATAAGTGTGTGTGAAAGCCGTCCTTCATATAGCTTGTCGGGAACACAAAGTTTCTTTTCAGTTGCAAACTCCATTCCATACATATATATGGGGAGGTACTAACTCCAACTCGGTTTTACAGTGAAAACTGCAGGAACTTCAAACCGGCACTAGGAAACAGACTGAGAAAGCAGTGAAAAAATGTCTCCTGCAACCCGTTCCCTTGGTGCTAGATGAACGAACGTCTCTCCACTTGCTCAGTTCTGAGAGATAATTGTGTGTGAAAGCCGTCCTTCACCTAGCTTGTTGGGAACACAAAGTTTCTTTTCAGTTGCAAACTCCATTCCATACATATATATGGGGAGGTACTAGCTCCAACTCGGTTTTACAGTGAACTGCAGCAACTTCAACCCGGCACTAGGAAACAGACTGAGAAAGCAGAGAAAAAGTGTCTCCTGCAACCCGTTCCCTTGGTGCTAGATGAACGAACGTCTCTCCACTTGCTCAGTTCTGAGAGATAAGTGTGTGTGAAAGCCGTACTTCACCTAGCTTGTTGGGAACACAAAGTTTCTTTTCAGTTGCAAACTCCATTCCATACATATATATGGGGAGGTAGAAGCTCCAACTCGGTTTTACAGTGAAAATTGCAGGTACTTCAAACCGGCACTAGGAAACAGACTGAGAAAGCAGAGAAAAAGTGTCTCCTGCAACCCGTTCCCTTGGGGCTAGATGAACGAATGTCTCTCCACTTGCTCAGTTCTGAGAGATTGGTGTGTGTGAAAGCCGTCCTTCACCTAGCTTGTTGGGAACACAAAGTTTCTTTTCAGATGCAAACTCCATTCCATTTATATATATGGGTAGGTACTAGCTCCAACTCGGTTTTACAGTGAAAACTGCAGGAACTTCAAACCGGCACTAGGAAACAGACTGAGAAAGCAGAGAAAAAGTGTCTCCTGCAACCCGTTCCCTTGGTGCTAGATGAACGAACGTCTCTCCACTTGCTCAGTTCTGAGATATAAGTGTGTGTGAAAGCCGTCCTTCACCTAGCTTGTTGGGAACACAAAGTTTCTTTTCAGTTGCAAACTCCATTCCACACATATATATGGGGAGGTACTAGCTCCAAATCGGTTTTACAGTAAATACTGCAGGAACTTCAAACCGGCACTAGGAAACAGACTGAGAAAGCAGAGAAAAAGTGTCTCCTGCAACCCGTTCCCTTGGTTCTAGATGAACGAAAGTCTCTCCACTTGCTCAGTTCTGAGAGATAGGTGTGTGTGAAAGCCGTACTTCACCTAGCTTGTTGGGAACACAAAGTTTCTTTTCAGTTGCAAACTCCATTCCATACATATATATGGGGAGGTAGAAGCTCCAACACTGTTTTACAGTGAAAACTGCAGGAACTTCAAACCGGCACTAGGAAACAGACTGAGAAAGCAGAGAAAATGTGTCTCCTGCAACCCGTTCCCTTGGTGCTAGATGAACGAACGTCTCTCCACTTGCTAGGTTCTGAGAGATAGGTGTGTGTGAAAGCCGCCTTCACATAGATTGTTGGGAACACAAAGTTTCTTTTCAGTTGCAAACTCCATTCCATACATATATATGGGGAGGTAGATGCTCCAACTCGGTTTTACAGTGAAAACTGCAGGAACTTCAAACCGGCACTAGGAAACAGACTGAGAAAGCAGAAAAAAAGAGTCTCCTGCAACCCGTTCCCTTGGTGCTAGATGAACGAACGTCTCTCCACTTGCTCAGTTCTGAGAGATAAGTGTGTGTGAAAGCCGTCCTTCACCTAGCTTGTTGGGAACACAAAGATTCTTTTCAGTTGCAAACTCCATCCCATACATATATATGGGTAGGTACTAGCTCCAACTCGGTTTTACAGTGAAAACTGCAGGAACTTCAAACCGGCACTAGGAAACAGACTGAGAAAGCAGAGAAAAAGTGTCTCCTGCAACCCGTTCCCTTGGTGCTAGATGAACAAAAGTCTCTCCACTTGCTCAGTTCTGAGAGATAGGTGTGTGTGAAAGCCGTCCTTCACCTAGCTTGTTGGGAACACAAAGTTTCTTTTCAGTTGCAAACTCCATTCCATACATATATATGGGGAGGTACAAGCTCCAACTCGGTTTTACAGTGAAAACTGCAGTAACTTCAAACCGGCACTAGGAAACAACTGCGAAAGCGGAGAAAATGTGTGTACTGCAACCCTTTTCCTTGGTGCTAGATGAACGAACGTCTCTCCACTTGCTCAGTTCTGAGAGATAAGTGTGTGTGAAAGCCGTCCTTCACCTAGCTTGTTGGGAACAAAAAGTTTCTTTTCAGTTGCAAACTCCATTCCATACATATATATGGGGAGGTACTAACTCCAACTCGGTTTTACAGTGAAAACTGCAGGAACTTCAAACCGGCACTAGGAAACAGACTGAGAAAGCAGAGAAAAAGTGTCTCCTGCAACCCGGTCCCTTGGTGCTAGATGAACGAACGTCTCTCCACTTGCTCAGTTCAGAGAGTTAAGTGTGTGTGAAAGCCGTCCTTCATCTAGCTTGTTGGGAACACAAAGTATCTTTTCAGTTGCAAACTCCATTCCATACATATATATGGGGAGGTAGAAGCTCCAACTGGGTTTTGCAGTGAAAACTGCAGGAACTTCAACCCGGCACTAGGAAACAGACTGAGAAAGCAGAGAAAAAGTGTCTCCTGCAACCCGTTCCCTTGGTGCTAGATGAACGAACATCTCTCCACTTGCTCAGTTCTGAGTGATAAGTGTGTGTGAAAGCCGTCCTTCACCTAGCTTGTTGGGAACAAAAAGTTTCTTTTCAGTTGCAAACTCCATTCCATACATATATATGGGGAGGTACTAGCTCCAACTCGGTTTTACAGTGAAAACTGCAGGAACTTCAAACCGGCACTAGGAAACAGACTGAGAAAGCAGAGAAAAAGTATCTCCTGCAACCCGTTCCCTTGGTGCTAGATGAACGAACGTCTCTCCACTTGCTCAGTTCTGAGAGATAAGTGTGTGTGAAAGCCGTCCTTCACCTAGCTTTTTGGGAACACAAAGTTTCTTTTCAGTTGCAAACTCCATTCCATACATATATATGGGGAGGTACTAACTCCAACTCGGTTTTACAGTGAAAACTGCAGGAACTTCAAACCGGCACTAGGAAACAGACTGAGAAAGCAGAGAAAAAGTGTCTCCTGCAACCCGTTCCCTTGGTGCTAGATGAACGAACGTCTCTCCACTTGCTCAGTTCTGAGAGATAATAGTGTGTGAAAGCCGTCCTTCACCTAGCTTGTTGGGAACACAAAGTTTCTTTTCAGTTGCAAACTCCATTCCATACATATATATGGGGAGGTACTAGCTCCAACTCGGTTTTAGAGTGAACTGCAGCAACTTCAACCCGGCACTAGGAAACAGACTGAGAAAGCAGATAATAAGTGTCTCCTGCAACCCGTTCCCTTGGTGCTAGATGAACGAACGTCTCTCCAATTGCTCAGTTCTGAGAGATAAGTGTGTGTGAAAGCCGTCCTTCACCTAGCTTGTTGTGAACACAAAGTTTCTTTTCAGTTGCAAACACCATTCCATACATATATATGGGTAGGTACTAACTCCAACTCGGTTTTACAGTGAAAACTGCAGGAACTTCAAACCGGCACAAGGAAACAGACTGAGAATGCAGAGAAAAAGTTTCTCCTGCAACCCGTTCCCTTGGTGCTAGATGAACGAACGTCTCTCCACTTGCTCAGTTCTGAGAGATAAGTGTGTGTGAAAGCCGTACTTCACCTAGCTTGTTGGGAACACAAAGTTTCTTTTCAGTTGCAAACTCCATTCCATACATATATATGGTGAGGTACTAGCTCCAACTCGGTTTTAACATGAACTGCAGCAACTTCAAACCGGCACTAGGAAACAGACTGTGAAAGCAGATAAAAAGTGTCTCCTGCAAACCGTTCCCTTGGTGCTAGATGAACGAACGTCTCTCCACTTGCTCAGTTCTGAGAGATAAGTGTGTGTGAAAGGCGTCCTTCACCTAGCTTGTTGGGAACACAAAGTTTCTTTTCAGTTGCAAACTCCATTCCATACATATATATGGGGAGGTAGAAGCTCCAACTCGGTTTTACAGTGAAAACTGCAGGAACTAAAAACCGGAACTAGGAAACAGACTGAGAAAGCAGAGAAAAAGTGTCTCCTGCAACCCGGTCCCTTGGTGCTAGATGAACGAACGTCTCTCCACTTGCTCAGTTCTGAGAGATAAGTGTGTGTGAAAGCCGTCCTTCACCTAGCTTGTTGGGAACACAAAGTTTCTTTTCAGTTGCAAACTCCATTCCATACATATATATGGGGAGGTACTAGCTCCAACTCGGTTTTACAGTGAAAACTGCAGGAACTTCAAACCGGCACTTGGAATAAAGACTGAGAAAGCTGAGAAAAAGTGTCTCCTGCAACCCGTTCCCTTGGTGCTAGATGAACGAACGTCTCTCCACTTGCTCAGTTCTGAGAGATAAGTGTGTGTGAAAGCCGTCCTTCACCTAGCTTGTTGGGAACACAAAGTTTCTTTTCAGTTGCAAACTCCATTCCATACATATATATGGGGAAGTAGATGCTCCAACTCGGTTTTACTGTGAAAACTGCAGGAACTTCAAACCGGCACTAGGAAACAGACTGAGAAAGCAGAGAAAAAGTGTCTCTTGCACCCCGTTCCCTTTTTGTTAGATGAACGAAAGTCTCTCCACTTGCTCAGTTCTGAGAGATAGGTGTGTGTGAAAGCCGTCCTTCACCTAGCTTGTTGGGAACACAATGTTTCTTTTCAGTTGCAAACTCCATTCCATACATATATATGGGGAGGTACTAACTCCAACTCGGTTTTACAGTGAAAACTGCAGGAACTTCAAACCGGCACTAGGAAACAGACTGAGAAAGCAGAGAAAAATTGTCTCATGCAACCCGTTCCCTTGGTGCTAGATGAACGAACTTCTCTCCACTTGCTCAGTTCTGAGAGATAATTGTGTGTGAAAGCCGTCCTTCACCTAGCTTGTTTGGAACACAAAGTTTCTTTTCAGTTGCAAACTCCATTCCATACATATATATGGGGAGGTACTAGCTCCAACTAGGTTTTACAGTGAAAACTGCAGTAACTTCAAACCGGCACTAGGAAACAGACTGCGAAAGCGGAGAAAATGTTTGTCCTGCAACCCGTTTCCTTGGTGCTAGATGAACGAACGTCTCTCCACTTGCTCAGTTCTGAGAGATAAGTGCGTGTGAAAGCCGTCCTTCACCTAGCTTGTTGGGAACACAAAGTTTCTTTTCAGTTGCAAACTCCATTCCATACATATATATGGGGAGGTACTAACTCCAACTCGGTTTTACAGTGAAAACTGCAGGAACTTTAAACCGGCACTAGGAAACAGACTGAGAATGCAGAGAAAAAGTGTCTCCTGCAACCCGTTCCCTTGGTGCTAGATGAACGAACGTCTCTCCACTTGCTCAGTTCCGAGAGTTAAGTGTGTGTGAAAGCCGTCCTTCACCTAGCTTGTTGGGAACACAAAGTTTCTTTTCAGTTGCAAACTCCATTCCATACATATATATGGGGAAGTAGATGCTCCAACTCGGTTTTACAGTGAAAACTGCAGGAACTTCAAACCGGCACTAGGAAACAGACTGAGAAAGCTGAGAAAAAGTGTCTCCTGCACCCCGTTCCCTTGGTGCTACATGAACGAACGTCTCTCCACCTGTTCAGTTCTGAGAGATAGGTGTGTGTGAAAGCCGTCCTTCACCTAGCTTGTTGGGAACACAAAGTTTCTTTTCAGTTGCAAACTCCATTCCATACATATATATGGAGAGGTACTAGCTCCAACTCGGTTTTACAGTGAAAACTGCAGGAACTTCAAACCGGCACTAGGAAACAGACTGAGAAAGCTGAGAAAAAGTGTCTCCTGCAACCCGTTCCCTTGGTGCTAGATGAACGAACGTCTCTCCACTTGCTCAGTTCTGAGAGATAAGTGTGTGTGAAAGCCGTCCTTCACCTAGCTTGTTGGGAACACAAAGATTCTTTTCAGTTGCAAACTCCATCCCATACATATATATGGGGAGGTACTAGCTCCAACTCGGTTTTACAGTGAAAACTGCAGGAACTTCAAACCGGCACTAGGAAACAAACTGAGAAAGCAGAGAAAAAGTGTCTCCTGCAACCCGTTTCCTTGGTGCTAGATGAACGAACGTCTCTCCACTTGCTCAGTTCTGAGAGATAAGTGTGTCTGAAAGCCGTCCTTCACCTATCTTGTTGGGAACACAAAGTTTCTTTTCAGTTGCAAACACCATTCCATACATATATATGGGTAGGTACTAGCTCCAACTCGGTTTGACAGTGAAAACTGCAGGAACTTCAAACCGGCACTAGGAAACAGACTGAGAAAGCAGCGAAAAAGTGTCTCCTGCAACCCGTTCCCTTGGTGCTAGATGAACGAACGTCTCTCCACTTGCTCAGTTCTGAGAGATAAGTGTGTGTGAAAGCCGTACTTCACCTAGCTTGTTGGGAACACAAAGTTTCTTTTCAGTTGCAAACTCCATTCCATACATATATATGGTGAGGTACTAGCTCCAACTCGGTTTTACAGTGAACTGCAGCAACTTCAAACCGGCACTAGGAAACAGACTGAGAAAGCAGATAAAAAGTGTCTCCTGCAACCCGTTCCCTTGGTGCTAGATGAACGAACGTCTCTCCACTTGCTCAGTTCTGAGAGATAAGTGTGTGTGAAAGCCGTCCTTCACCTAGCTTGTTGGGAACACAAAGTTTCTTTTCAGTTGCAAACTCCATTCCATACATATATATGTGGAGGTACTAGCTCCAACTCGGTTTTACAGTGAAAACTGCAGGAACTTCAAACCGGCACTAGGAAACAGACTGAGAAAGCAGAGAAAAAGTGTCTCCTGCAACCCGTTCCCTTGGTGCTAGATGAACGAACGTCTCTCCACTTGCTCAGTTCTGAGAGATAATTGTGTGTGAAAGGCGTCCTTCACCTAGCTTGTTGGGAACACAAAGTTTCTTTTCAGTTGCAAACTCCATTCCATACATATATATGGGGAGGTACAAGCTCCAACTCGGTTTTACAGTGAAAACTGCAGGAACATAAAACCGGCACTAGGAAACAGACTGAGAAAGCAGAGAAAAAGTGTCTCCTGCAACCCGGTCCTTTGGTGCTAGATGAACGAAAGTCTCTCCACTTGCTCAGTTCTGAGAGATAAGTGTGTGTGAAAGCCGTCCTTCACCTAGCTTGTTGGGAACACAAAGTTTCTTTTCAGTTGCAAACTCCATTCCATACATATATATGGGGAGGTACTAGCTCCAACTCGGTTTTACAGTGAAAACTGCAGGAACTTCAAACCGGCACTTGGAAAAAATGCTGAGAAAGCTGAGAAAAAGTGTCTCCTGCAACCCGTTCCCTTGGTGCTAGATGAACGAACGTCTCTCCACTTTCTCAGTTCTCAGAGATAAGTGTGTGTGAAAGCCGTCCTTCACCTAGCTTGTTGGGAACACAAAGTTTCTTTTCAGTTGCAAACTCCATTCCATACATATATATGGGGAAGTAGATGCTCCAACTCGGTTTTACAGTGAAAACTGCAGGAACTTCAAACCGGCACTAGGAAACAGACTGAGAAAGCAGAGAAAAAGTGTCTCCTGCACCTCGTTCCCTTGGTGCTACATGAACGAACATCTTTCCACTTGCTCAGTTCTGAGAGATAGGTGTGTGTGAAAGCCGTCCTTCACCTAGCTTGTTGGGAACACAAATTTTCTTTTCAGTTGCAAACTCCACTCCATACATATATATGGGGAGGTACTTGCTCCAACACGGTTTTACAGTGAAAACTGCAGGAACTTCAAACCGGCACTAGGAAACAGACTGAGAAAGCTGAGAAAAAGTGTCTCCTGCAACCCGTTCCCTTGGTGCTAGATGAACGAACTTCTCTCCACTTGCTCAGTTCTGAGAGATAAGTGTGTGTGAAAGCCGTCCTTCACCAAGCTTGTTTGGAACACAAAGTTTCTATTCAGTTGCAAACTCCATTCCATAAATATATATGGGGAGGTAGATGCTCCAACTCGGTTTTACAGTGAAAACTGCAGGAACTTCAAACAGGCACTAGGAAACAGACTGAGAAATCAGGGAAAAAGTGTCTCCTGCAACCAGGTCCCTTGGTGCTAGATGAACGAACGTCTCTCCACTTGCTCAGTTCCGAGAGTTAAGTGTGTGTGAAAGCCGTCCATCATCTAGCTTGTTGGGAACACAAAGTTTCTTTTCAGTTGCAAACTCCATTCCATACATATATATGGTGAGGTACTAGCTCCAACTCTGTTTTACAGTGAAAACTGCAGGAACTTCAAACCGGCACTAGGAAACAGACTGGGAAGCAGAGAAAAAGGTTCTCCTGCAACCCGTTCCCTTGGTTCTACATGAACGAACGTCTCTCCAATTGCTCAGTTCTGAGAGATAAGGGTGTGTGAAAGCCGTACTTCACCTAGCTTGTTGGGAACACAAAGTTTCTTTTAAGTTGCAAACTCCATTCCATACATATATATGGGGAGGTACTAGATCAAACTCGGTTTTGCAGTGAAAACTGCAGGAACTTCAAACCGGCACTAGGAAACAGACTGAGAAAGCAGAGAAAAATTGTCTCCTGCAACCCGTTCCCTTGGGGCTAGATGAACGAACTTCTCTCCACTTGCTCAGTTCTGAGAGATAAGTGTGTGTGAAAGCCGTCCTTCACCAAGCTTGTTGGGAACACAAAGTTTCTTTTCAGTTGCAAACTCCATTCCATACATATATATGGGGAGGTAAATGCTCCAACTCGGTTTTACAGTGAAAACTGCAGGAACTTCAAACCGGCACTAGGAAACAGACTGAGAAATCAGGGAAAAAGTGTCCCCTGCAACCCGTTCCCTTGGTGCTAGATGAACGAACGTCTCTCCACTTGCTCAGTTCCGAGAGTTAAGTGTGTGTGAAAGCCGTCCTTCATCTAGCTTGTTGGGAACACAAAGTTTCTTTTCAGTTGCAAACTCCATTCCATACATATATATGGTGAGGTACTAGCTCCAACTCGGTTTTACAGTGAAAACTGCAGGAACTTCAAACCGGCACTAGGAAACAGACTGGGAAAGCAGAGAAAAAGGTTCTCCTGCAAACCGTTCCCTTGGTGCTAGATGAACGAACGTCTCTCCACTTGCTCAGTTCTGAGAGATAAGTGTGTGTGAAAGCCGTCCTTCACCTAGCTTGATGGGAACACAAAGTTTCTTTTCAGTTGCAAACTCCATTCCATACATATATATGGGGAGGTACTAACTCCAACTCGGTTTTACAGTGAAAACTGCAGGAACTTCAAACCGGCACTAGGAAACAGACTGAGAAAGCAGAGAAAAAGTGTCTCCTGTAACCCGTTCCTTTGGTGCTAGATGAACGAACGTCTCTCCACTTGCTCAGTTCCGAGAGTTAAGTGTGTGTGAAAGCCGTCCTTCATCTAGCTTGTTGGGAACACAAAGTATCTTTTCAGTTGCAAACTCCATTCCATACATATATATGGGGAAGTAGATGCTCCAACTCGGTTTTACAGTGAAAAATGCAGGAACTTCAAACCGGCACTAGGAAACAGACTGAGAAAGCAGAGAAAAAGTGTCTACTGCACCCCGTTCCCTTGGTGCTAGATGAACGAAAGTCTCTCCACTTGCTCAGTTCTGAGAGAGAAGTGTGTGTGAAAGCCGTCCTTCACCTAGCTTGTTGGGAACACAAAGTTTCTTTTCAGTTGCAAACTCCATTCCATACATATATATGGGGAGGTACTAATTCCAACTCGGTTTTACAGTGAAAACTGCAGGAACTTCAAACCGGCACTAGGAAACAGACTGAGAAAGCAGAGAAAAAGTGTCTCCTGCAACCCGTTCCCTTGGTGCTAGATGAACGAACGTCTCTCCACTTGCTCACTTCTGAGAGATAAGTGTGTGTGAAAGCCGTCCTTCACCTAGCTTGTTGGGAACACAAAGTTTCTTTTCAGTTGCAAACTCCATTCCATACATATATATGGGGAGGTACTAGCTCCAACTCGGTTTTAGAGTGAACTGCAGCAACTTCAACCCGGCACTAGGAAACAGACTGAGAAAGCAGATAAAAAGTGTCTCCTGCAACCCGTTCCCTTGGTGCTAGATGAACGAACGTCTCTCCACTTGCTCAGTTCTGAGAGATAAGTGTGTGTGAAAGCCGTTCTTCACCTAGCTTGTTGGGAACACAAAGTTTCTTTTCAGTTACAAACACCATTCCATACATATATATGGGTAGGTACTAACTCCAACACGGTTTTACAGTGAAAACTGCAGGAACTTCAAACCGGCACTAGGAAACAGACTGAGAAAGCAGAGAAAAAGTGTCTCCTGCAACCCGTTCCCTTGGTGCTAGATGAACGAACGTCTCTCCACTTGCTCAGTTCTGAGAGATAATTGTGTGTGAAAGGCGTCCTTCACCTAGCTTGTTGGGAACACAAAGTTTCTTTTCAGTTGCAAACTCCATTCCATACATATATATGGGGAGGTAGAAGCTCCAACTCGGTTTTACAGTGAAAACTGCAGGAACATAAAACCGGCACTAGGAAACAGACTGAGAAAGCAGAGAAAAAGTGTCTCCTGCAACCCGGTCCTTTGGTGCTAGATGAACGAAAGTCTCTCCACTTGCTCAGTTCTGAGAGATAAGTGTGTGTGAAAGCCGTCCTTCACCTAGCTTGTTGGGAACACAAAGTTTCTTTTCAGTTGCAAACTCCATTCCATACATATATATGGGGAGGTACTAGCTCCAACTCGGTTTTACAGTGAAAACTGCAGGAACTTCAAACCGGCACTTGGAAAAAAGGCTGAGAAAGCTGAGAAAAAGTGTCTCCTGCAACCCGTTCCCTTGGTGCTACATGAACGAATGTCTCTCCACTTGCTCAGTTCTGAGAGATAAGTGTCTGTGAAAGCCGTCCTTCACCTAGCTTGTTGGGAACACAAAGTTTCTTTTCAGTTGAAAACCCCATTCCATACATATATATGGGGAAGTAGATGCTCCAACTCGGTTTTACAGTGAAAACTGCAGGAACTTCAAACCGGCACTAGGAAACATACTGAGAAAGCAGAGAAAAAGTGTCTCCTGCACCCCGTTCCCTTGGTGCTACATGAACGAACGTCTTTCCACTTGCTCAGTTCTGAGAGATAGGTGTGTGTGAAAGCCGTCCTTCACCTAGCTTGTTGGGAACACAAAGTTTCTTTTCAGTTGCAAACTCCATTCCATACATATATAAGGGGAGGTACTAGCTCCAACTCGGTTTTACAGTGAAAACTGCAGGAACTTCAAACCGGCACTAGGAAACAGACTGAGAAAGCTGAGAAAAAGTGTCTCCTGCAACCCGTTCCCTTGGTGCTAGATGAACGAACGTCTCTCCACTTGCTCAGTTCTGAGAGATAAGTGTGTGTGAAAGTCGCCCTTCACTTAGCTTGTTGGGAACACAAATTTTCTTTTCAGTTGCAAACTCCACTCCATACATATATATGGGGAGGTACTAGCTCCAACTCGATTTTACAGTGAAAACTGCAGGAACTTCAAACCGGCACTAGGAAACAGACTGAGAAAGCAGAGAAAAAGTGTCTCCTGCAACCCGTTCCCTTGGTGCTAGATGAACGAACTTCTCTCCACTTGCTCAGTTCTGAGAGATAAGTGTGTGTGAAAGCCGTCCTTCACCAAGCTTGTTGGGAACACAAAGTTTCTATTCAGTTGCAAACTCCATTCCATACATATATATGGGGAGGTAGATGCTCCAACTCGGTTTTACAGTGAAAACTGCAGGAACTTCAAACCGGCACTAGGAAACAGACTGAGAAATCAGGGAAAAAGTGTCTCCTGCAACCCGGTCCCTTGGTGCTAGGTGAACGAACGTCTCTCCACTTGCTCAGTTCCGAGAGTTAAGTGTGTGTGAAAGCCGTCCATCATCTAGCTTGTTGGGAACACAAAGTTTCTTTTCAGTTGCAAACTCCATTCCATACATATATATGGTGAGGTACTAGCTCCAACTCGGTTTTACAGTGAAAACTGCAGGAACTTCAAACCGGCACTAGGAAACAGACTGGGAAGCAGAGAAAAAGGTTCTCCTGCAACCCGTTCCCTTGGTGCTAGATGAACGAACGTCTCTCCAATTGCTCAGTTCTGAGAGATAAGGGTGTGTGAAAGCCGTACTTCACCTAGCTTGTTGGGAACACAAAGTTTCTTTTCAGTTGCAAACTCCATTCCATACATATATATGGGGAGGTACTAGATCAAACTCGGTTTTGCAGTGAAAACTGCAGGAACTTCAAACCGGCACTAGGAAACAGACTGAGAAAGCAGAGAAAAAGTGTCTCCTGCAACCCGTTCCGTTGGGGCTAGATGAACGAACTTCTCTCCACTTGCTCAGTTCTGAGAGATAAGTGTGTGTGAAAGCCGTCCTTCACCAAGCTTGTTGGGAACACAAAGTTTCTTTTCAGTTGCAAACTCCATTCCATACATATATATGGGGAGGTAGATGCTCCAACTCGGTTTTACAGTGAAAACTGCAGGAACTTCAAACCGGCACTAGGAAACAGACTGAGAAAGCAGGGAAAAAGTGTCTCCTGCAACCCGGTCCCTTGGTGCTAGATGAACGAACGTCTCTCCACTTGCTCAGTTCTGAGAGTTAAGTGTGTGTGAAAGCCGTCCTTCATCTAGCTTGTTGGGAACACAAAGTTTCTTTTCAGTTGCAAACTCCATTCCATACATATATATGGTGAGGTACTAGCTCCAACTCGGTTTTACAGTGAAAACTGCAGGAACTTCAAACCGGCACTAGGAAACAGACTGGGAAAGCAGAGAAAAAGGTTCTCCTGCAACCCGTTCCCTTGGTGCTAGATGAACGAACGTCTCTCCACTTGCTCAGTTCTGAGAGATAAGTGTGTGTGAAAGCCGTCCTTCACCTAGCTTGATGGGAACACAAAGTTTCTTTTCAGTTGCAAACTCCATTCCATACATATATATGGGGAGGTACTAGCTCCAACTCGGTTTTACAGTGAAAACTGCAGGAACTTCAAACCGGCACTAGGAAACAGACTGAGAAAGCAGAGAAAAAGTGTCTCCTGCAACCCGTTCCCTTGGTGCTAGATGAACGAAAGTCTCTCCACTTGCTCAGTTCTGAGAGATAAGTGTGTGTGAAAGCCGTCCTTCACCTAGCTTGTTGGGAACACAAAGTTTCTTTTCAGTTGCAAACTCCATTCCATACATATATATGGGGAGGTAGATGCTCCAACTCGGTTTTACAGTGAAAACTGCAGGAACTTCAAACCGGCACTAGAAAACAGACTGAGAAAGCAGGGAAATAGTGTCTCCTGCAACCCGGTCCCTTGGTGCTAGATGAACGAACGTCTCTCCCCTTGCTCAGTTCCGAGAGTTAAGTGTGTGTGAAAGCCGTCCTTCATCTAGCTTGTTGGGAACACAAAGTTTCTTTTCAGTTGCAAACTCCATTCCATACATATATATGGGGAGGTTCTAGATCAAACTCAGTTTTGCAGTGAAAACTGCAGGAACTTCAAACCGGCACTAGGAAACAGACTGAGAAAGCAGAGAAAAAGTGTCTCCTGCAACCCGTTCCCTTGGGGCTAGATGAACGAACTTCTCTCCACTTGCTCAGTTCTGAGAGATAAGTGTGTGTGAAAGCCGTCCTTCACCAAGCTTGTTGGGAACACAAAGTTTCTTTTCAGTTGCAAACTCCATTCCATACATATATATGGGGAGGTAGATGCTCCAACTCGGTTTTACAGTGAAAACTGCAGGAACTTCAAACCGGCACTAGGAAACAGACTGAGAAAGCAGGGAAAAAGTGTCTCCTGCAACCCGGTCCCTTGGTGCTAGATGAACGAACGTCTCTCCACTTGCTCAGTTCCGAGAGTTAAGTGTGTGTGAAAGCCGTCCTTCATCTAGCTTGTTGGGAACACAAAGTTTCTTTTCAGTTGCAAACTCCATTCCATACATATATATGGTGAGTTACTAGCTCCAACTCGGTTTTACAGTGAAAACTGCAGGAACTTCAAACCGGCACTAGGAAACAGACTGGGAAAGCAGAGAAAAAGGTTCTCCTGCAACCCGTTCCCTTGGTGCTAGGTGAACGAACGTCTCTCCAATTGCTCAGTTCTGAGAGATAAGGGTGTGTGAAAGCCGTACTTCACCTAGCTTGTTGTTAACACAAAGTTTCTTTTCAGTTGCAAACTCCATTCCATACATATATATGGGGAGGTACTAGATCAAACTCGGTTTTACAGTGAAAACTGCAGGAACTTCAAACCGGCACTAGGAAACAGACTGAGAAAGCAGAGAAAATTGTCTCCTGCAACCCGTTCCCTTGGGGCTAGATGAACGAACGTCTCTCCACTTGCTCAGTTCTGAGAGATAGGTGTGTGTGAAAGCCGTCCTTCACCTAGCTTGTTGGGAACACAAAGTTTCTTTTCAGTTGCAAACTCCATTCCATACATATATATGGGGAGGTACTAGCTCCAACTCGGTTTTACAGTGAAAACTGCAGGAACTTCAAACCGGCACTAGGAAACAGACTGAGAAAGCAGAGAAAAAGTGTCTCCTGCAACCCGTTCCCTTGGTGCTAGATGAACGAACGTCTCTCCACTTGCTCAGTTCTGAGAGAGAAGTGTGTGTGAAAGCCGTCCTTCACCTAGCTTGATGGGAACACAAAGTTTCTTTTCAGTTGCAAACTCCATTCCATACATATATATGGGGAGGTACTAGCTCCAACTCGGTTTTACAGTGAAAACTGCAGGAACTTCAAACCGGCACTAGGAAACAGACTGAGAAAGCAGAGAAAAAGTTTCTCCTGCAACCCGTTCCCTTGGTGCTAGATGAACGAACGTCTCTCCACTTGCTCAGTTCTGAGAGATAAGTGTGTGTGAAAGCCGTCCTTCACCTAGCTTGTTGGGAACACAAAGTTTCTTTTCAGTTGCAAACTCCATTCCATACATATATATGGGTAGGTAGATGCTCCAACTCGGTTTTACAGTGAAAACTGCAGGAACATCAAACCGGCAATAGGAAACAGAATGAGAAAGCACGGAAAAAGTGTCTCCTGCAACCCGGTCCCTTGGTGCTAGATGAACGAACGTCTCTCCACTTGCTCAGTTCCGAGAGTTAAGTGTGTGTGAAAGCCGTCCTTCATCTAGCTTGTTGGGAACACAAAGTTTCTTTTCAGTTGCAAACTCCATTCCATACATATATATGGTGAGGTACTAGCTCCAACTCTGTTTTACAGTGAAACCTGCAGGAACTTCAAACCGGCACTAGGAAACAGACTGGGAAAGCAGAGAAATAGGTTCTCCTGCAACCCGTTCCCTTGGTGCTAGATTAACGAACGTCTCTCCAATTGCTCAGTTCTGAGAGATAAGTGTGTGTGAAAGCCGTCCTTCACCTAGCTTTTTGGGAACACAAAGTTTCTTTTCAGTTGCAAACTCCATTCCATACATATATATGGGGAGGTAGAAGCTCCAACTCGCTTTTACAGTGAAAACTGCAGGAACTTAAAACCGGCACTAGGAAACAGACTGAGAAAGCAGAGAAAAAGTGTCTCCTGCAACCCGGTCCCTTGGTGCTAGATGAACGAACGTCTCTCCACTTGCTCAGTTCTGAGAGATAAGTGTGTGTGAAAGCCGACCTTCACCTAGCTTGTTGGGAACACAAAGTTTCTTTTCAGTTGCAAACTCCTTTCCATACATATATATGGGGAGGTACTAGCTCCAACTCGGTTTTACAGTGAAAACTGCAGGAACTTCAAACCGGCACTAGGAAACACACTGAGAAAGCTGAGAAAAAGTGTCTCCTGCAACCCGTTCCCTTGGTGCTAGATGAACGAACGTCTCTTCACTTGCTCAGTTCTGAGAGATACGTGTGTGTGAAAGCCGTCCTTCACCTAGCTTGTTGGGAACACAAGTTTCTTTTCAGTTGCAAACTCCACTCCATACATATATATGGGGAGGTAGAAGCTCCAACTCGGTTTTACAGTGAAAACTGCAGGAACTTCAAACCGGCACTAGGAAACAGACTGAGAAAGCAGAGAAAAAGTGACTCCTGCAAGCCGGTCCCTTGGTGCTAGATGAACGAACGTCTCTCCACTTGCTCAGTTCTGAGGGATAAGTGTGTGTGAAAGCCGTCCTTCACCTATCTTGTTGGGAACACAAAGTTTCTTTTCAGTAGCAAACTCCATTCCATACATATATAAGGGGATGTACTAGCTCCAACTCGGTTTTACAGTGAAAACTGCAGGAACATCAAACCGGCACTAGGAAACAGACTGAGAAAGCAGAGAAAAAGTGTCTCCTGCAACCCGTTCCATTGGTGCTAGATGAACGAACGTCTCTCCACTTGCTCAGTTCTGAGAGATAAGTGTGTGTGAAAGCCGTACTTCACCTAGCTTGTTGGGAACACAAAGTTTCTTTTCAGTTGCAAACTCCATTCCATACATATATATGGGGAGGTAGAAGCTCCAATCCGGTTTTACAGTGAAAACTACAGGAACTTCAAACCGGCACTAGGAAACAGACTGAGAAAGCAGAGAAATAGTGTCTCCTGCAACCCGTTCCCTTGGTGCTAGATGAACGAACGTCTCTCCACTTGCTCAGTTCTGAGAGATAGGTGTGTGTGAAAGCCGTCCTTCACCTAGCTTGTTGGGAACACAAAGTTTCTTTTCAGTTGCAAACTCCATTCCATACATATATATGGGGATGTACTAGCTCCAACTCGGTTTTACAGTGAAAACTGCAGGAACATCAAACCGGCACTAGGAAACAGACTGAGAAAGCAGAGAAAAAGTGTCTCCTGCAACCCTTTCCCTTGGTGCTAGATGAACGAAAGTCTCGCCACTTGCTCAGTTCCGAGAAATTAGTGTGTGTGAAAGCCGTCCTTCACCTAGCTTGTTGGGAACACAAAGTTTCTTTTCAGTTGCAAACTCCATTCCATACATATATATGGGGAGGTAGATGCTCCAACTCTGTTTTACAGTGAAAACTGCAGGAACTTCAAACCGGCACTAGGAAACAGACTGCGGAAACAGAGAAAATGTGTCTCCTGCAACCCGTTCCATTGGTGCTAGATGAACGAACGTCTCTCCACTTGCTCAGTTCTGAGAGATAAGTGTGTGGGAAAGCCGTCCTTCACCTAGCTTGTTGGGAAAACAAAGTTTCTTTTCAGTTGCAAACTCCATTCCATACATATATATGGGGAGGTACTAACTCCAACTCGGTTTTACAGTAAAAAAAGCAGGAACTTCAAACCGGCACTAGGAAACAGACTGAGAAAGAAGAGAATAAGTGTCTCCTGCAACCCGTTCCCTTGGTGCTAGATGAACGAACGTCTCTCCACTTGCTCAGTTCTGAGAGTTAAGTGTGTGTGAAAGCTGTCCTTCATCTAGCTTGTTGGGAACACAAAGTTTCTTTTCAGTTGCAAACTCCATTCCATACATATATATGGGGAAGTAGATGCTCCAACTCGCTTTTACAGTGAAAACTGCAGGAACTTAAAACCGGCACTAGGAAACAGACTGAGAAAGCAGAGAAAAAGTGTCTCCTGCAAACCGTTCCCTTGGTGCTAGATGAACGAACGTCTCTCCACTTGCTCAGTTCTGAGAGATAAGTGTGTGTGAATGCCGTCCTTCACCTAACTTGTTGGGAACACAAAGTTTCTTTTTAGTTGCAAACTCCATTCCATACATATATATGGGGAGGTAGAAGCTCCAACTCGGTTTTACAGTGAAAACTGCAGGAACTTCAAACCGGCACTAGGAAACAGACTGAGAAAGCAGAGAAAAAGTGTCTCCTGCAACCCGTTCCCTTGGTGCTAGATGAACGAACGTCTCTCCACTTGCTCAGTTCTGAGAGATAAGTGTGTGTGAAAGCCGTCCTTCACCTAGCTTGTTGGGAACACAAAGTTTCTTTTAAGTTGCAAACTCCATTCCATACATATATATGGGGAGGTTGAAGCTCCAATTCGGTTTTACAGTGAAAACTGCAGGAACTTCAAACCGGCACTAGGAAACAGACTGAGAAAGCAGAGAAAAAGTGTCTCCTGCAACCCGTTCCCTTGGTGCTAGATGAACGAACGTCTCTCAACTTGCTCAGTTCTGAGAGATAAGTGTGAGTGAAAGCCGTCCTTCACCTAGCTTGTTGGGAACACAAAGTTTCTTTTCAGTTGCAAACTCCATTCCATACATATATATGGGGAAGTAGATGCTCCAACTCGCTTTTACAGTGAAAACTGCAGGAACTTAAAACCGGCACTAGGAAACAGACTGAGAAAGCAGAGAAAAAGTGTCTCCTGCAACCCGTTCCCTTGGTGCTAGATGAACGAACGTCTCTCCACTTGCTCAGTTCTGAGAGATAAGTGTGTGTGAAAGCCGTCCTTCACCTAGCTTGTTGGGAACACAAAGTTTCTTTTCAGTTGCAAACTCCATTCCATACATATATATGGGGAGGTAGAAGCTCCAACTGGGTTTTACAGTGAAAACTGCAGGAAATTCAAACCGGCACTAGGAAACAGACTGAGAAAGCAGAGAAAAAGTGTCTCCTGCAACCCGTTCCCTTGGTGCTAGATGAACGAACATCTCTCCACTTGCTCAGTTCTGAGAGATAAGTGTGTGTGAAAGCCGTCCTTCACCTAGCTTGTTGGGAACACAAAGTTTCTTTTCAGTTGGAAAATCCATTCCATACATATATATGGGGAGGTAGAAGCTCCAACTCGGTTTTACAGTGAAAACTGCAGGAACTTCAAACCGGCACTAGGAAACAGACTGAGAAAGCAGAGAAAAAGTGTCTCCTGCAACCCGTTCCCTTGGTGCTAGATGAACGAACGTCTCTCAACTTGCTCAGTTCTGAGAGATAAGTGTGAGTGAAAGCCGTCCTTCACCTAGCTTGTTGGGAACACAAAGTTTCTTTTCAGTTGCAAACTCCAATCCATACATATATATGGGGAGGTACTAGCTCCAACACAGTTTTACACTGAAAACTGCAGGAACTTCGAACCGGCACTAGGAAACAGACTGAGAAAGCAGAGAAAAAGTGTCTCCTGCAACCCGTTCCCTTGGTGCTAGATGAACGAACGTCTCTCCACTTGCTCAGTTCTGAGAGATAATTGTGTGTGAAAGCCGTCCTTCACCTAGCTTGTTGGGAACACAAAGTTTCTTTTCAGTTGCAAACTTCATTCCATACATATATATGGGGAGGTAGAATCTCCAACTCGGTTTTACAGTGAAAACTGCAGGAACTACAAACCGGCACTAGGAAACAGACTGAGAAAGCAGAGAAAAAGTGTCTCCAGCAACCCGGTCCCTTGGTGCTAGATGAACGAACGTCTCTCCACTTGCTCAGTTCTGAGAGATAAGTGTGTGTGAAAGCCGTCCTTCACCTAGCTTGTTGGGAACACAAAGTTTCTTTTCAGTTGCAAACTCCATTCCATACATATATATGGGGAGGTACAAGCTCCAACTCGGTTTTACAGTGAAAACTGCAGGAACTTCAAACCGGCACTAGGAAACAGACTGAGAAATCTGAGAAAAAGTGTCTCCTGCAACCCGTTCCCTTGGTGCTACATGAATGAACGTCTCTCCACTTGCTCAGTTCTGAGAGAAAATTGTGTGTGAAAGCCGTCCTTCACCTAGCTTGTTGGGAACACAAAGTTTCTTTTCAGTTGCAAACTCCATTCCATACATATATATGGGGAGGTAGAAGCTCCAATCCGGTTTTACAGTGAAAACTACAGGAACTTCAAACCGGCACTAGGAAACAGACTGAGAAAGCAGAGAAATAGTGTCTCCTGCAACCCGTTCCCTTGGTGCTAGATGAACGAACGTCTCTCCACTTGCTCAGTTCTGAGAGATAGGTGTGTGTGAAAGCCGTCCTTCACCTAGCTTGTTGGGAACACAAAGTTTCTTTTCAGTTGCAAACTCCATTCCATACATATATATGGGGATGTACTAGCTCCAACTCGGTTTTACAGTGAAAACTGCAGGAACATCAAACCGGCACTAGGAAACAGACTGAGAAAGCAGAGAAAAAGTGTCTCCTGCAACCCTTTCCCTTGGTGCTAGATGAACGAAAGTCTCGCCACTTGCTCAGTTCCGAGAAATTAGTGTGTGTGAAAGCCGTCCTTCACCTAGCTTGTTGGGAACACAAAGTTTCTTTTCAGTTGCAAACTCCATTCCATACATATATATGGGGAGGTAGATGCTCCAACTCTGTTTTACAGTGAAAACTGCAGGAACTTCAAACCGGCACTAGGAAACAGACTGCGGAAGCAGAGAAAATGTGTCTCCTGCAACCCGTTCCATTGGTGCTAGATGAACGAACGTCTCTCCACTTGCTCAGTTCTGAGAGATAAGTGTGTGGGAAAGCCGTCCTTCACCTAGCTTGTTGGGAAAACAAAGTTTCTTTTCAGTTGCAAACTCCATTCCATACATATATATGGGGAGGTACTAACTCCAACTCGGTTTTACAGTAAAAAAAGCAGGAACTTCAAACCGGCACTAGGAAACAGACTGAGAAAGAAGAGAATAAGTGTCTCCTGCAACCCGTTCCCTTGGTGCTAGATGAACGAACGTCTCTCCACTTGCTCAGTTCTGAGAGTTAAGTGTGTGTGAAAGCCGTACTTCATCTAGCTTGTTGGGAACACAAAGTTTCTTTTCAGTTGCAAACTCCATTCCATACATATATATGGGGAAGTAGATGCTCCAACTCGCTTTTACAGTGAAAACTGCAGGAACTTAAAACCGGCACTAGGAAACAGACTGAGAAAGCAGAGAAAAAGTGTCTCCTGCAAACCGTTCCCTTGGTGCTAGATGAACGAACGTCTCTCCACTTGCTCAGTTCTGAGAGATAAGTGTGTGTGAATGCCGTCCTTCACCTAGCTTGTTGGGAACACAAAGTTTCTTTTTAGTTGCAAACTCCATTCCATACATATATATGGGGAGGTAGAAGCTCCAACTCGGTTTTACAGTGAAAACTGCAGGAACTTCAAACCGGCACTAGGAAACAGACTGAGAAAGCAGAGAAAAAGTGTCTCCTGCAACCCGTTCCCTTGGTGCTAGATGAACGAACGTCTCTCCACTTGCTCAGTTCTGAGAGATTGGTGTGTGTGAAAGCCGTCCTTCACCTAGCTTGTTGGGAACACAAAGTTTCTTTTAAGTTGCAAACTCCATTCCATACATATATATGGGGAGGTTGAAGCTCCAATTCGGTTTTACAGTGAAAACTGCAGGAACTTCAAACCGGCACTAGGAAACAGACTGAG
The DNA here is from genome assembly GCF_048773025.1 of Camelus bactrianus. Lineage (NCBI taxonomy): Eukaryota > Metazoa > Chordata > Mammalia > Artiodactyla > Camelidae > Camelus > Camelus bactrianus. The sequence goes on along the minus strand of NC_133539.1, from coordinate 133,246,027 downwards.
AAAGCAGAGAAAAAGTGTCTCCTGCAACCCGTTCCCTTGGTGCTAGATGAACGAACGTCTCTCAACTTGCTCAGTTCTGAGAGATAAGTGTGAGTGAAAGCCTTCCTTCACCTAGCTTGTTGGGAACACAAAGTTTCTTTTCAGTTGCAAACTCCATTCCATACATATATATGGGGAAGTAGATGCTCCAACTCGCTTTTACAGTGAAAACTGCAGGAACTTAAAACCGGCACTAGGAAACAGACTGAGAAAGCAGAGAAAAAGTGTCTCCTGCAACCCGTTCCCTTGGTGCTAGATGAACGAACGTCTCTCCACTTGCTCAGTTCTGAGAGATAAGTGTGTGTGAAAGCCGTCCTTCACCTAGCTTGTTGGGAACACAAAGTTTCTTTTCAGTTGCAAACTCCATTCCATACATATATATGGGGAGGTAGAAGCTCCAACTGGGTTTTACAGTGAAAACTGCAGGAAATTCAAACCGGCACTAGGAAACAGACTGAGAAAGCAGAGAAAAAGTGTCTCCTGCAACCCGTTCCCTTGGTGCTAGATGAACGAACATCTCTCCACTTGCTCAGTTCTGAGAGATAAGTGTGTGTGAAAGCCGTCCTTCACCTAGCTTGTTGGGAACACAAAGTTTCTTTTCAGTTGGAAAATCCATTCCATACATATATATGGGGAGGTAGAAGCTCCAACTCGGTTTGACAGTGAAAACTGCAGGAACTTCAAACCGGCACTAGGAAACAGACTGAGAAAGCAGAGAAAAAGTGTCTCCTGCAACCCGTTCCCTTGGTGCTAGATGAACGAACGTCTCTCAACTTGCTCAGTTCTGAGAGATAAGTGTGAGTGAAAGCCGTCCTTCACCTAGCTTGTTGGGAACACAAAGTTTCTTTTCAGTTGCAAACTCCATTCCATACATATATATGGGGAGGTACTAGCTCCAACACGGTTTTACACTGAAAACTGCAGGAACTTCGAACCGGCACTAGGAAACAGACTGAGAAAGCAGAGAAAAAGTGTCTCCTGCAACCCGTTCCCTTGGTGCTAGATGAACGAACGTCTCTCCACTTGCTCAGTTCTGAGAGATAATTGTGTGTGAAAGCCGTCCTTCACCTAGCTTGTTGGGAACACAAAGTTTCTTTTCAGTTGCAAACTTCATTCCATACATATATATGGGGAGGTAGAATCTCCAACTCGGTTTTACAGTGAAAACTGCAGGAACTACAAACCGGCACTAGGAAACAGACTGAGAAAGCAGAGAAAAAGTGTCTCCTGCAACCCGGTCCCTTGGTGCTAGATGAACGAACGTCTCTCCACTTGCTCAGTTCTGAGAGATAAGTGTGTGTGAAAGCCGTCCTTCACCTAGCTTGTTGGGAACACAAAGTTTCTTTTCAGTTGCAAACTCCATTCCATACATATATATGGGGAGGTACTAGCTCCAACTCGGTTTTACAGTGAAAACTGCAGGAACTTCAAACCGGCACTAGGAAACAAACTGAGAAAGCAGAGAAAAAGTGTCTCCTGCAACCCGTTCCCTTGGTGCTACATGAATGAACGTCTCTCCACTTGCTCAGTTCTGAGAGATAGGTGTGTGTGAAAGCCGTCCTTCACCTAGCTTGTTGGGAACACAAAGTTTCTTTTCAGTTTCAAACTCCATTCCATAATTATATATGGGGAGGTACTAGCTCCAAATCGGTTTGACAGTGAAAACTGCAGGAACTTCAAACCGGCACTAGGAAACAGACTGAGAAAGCAGAGAAAAAGTGTCTCCTGGAACCCTTTCCCTTGGTGCTAGATGAACGAACGTCTCTCCACTTGCTCAGTTCTGAGAGATAAGTGTGTGTGAAAGCCGTCCTTCACCTAGCTTGTTGGGAACACAAAGTTTCTTTTCAGTTGCAAACTCCATTCCATACATATATATGGGGAGGTAGTAGCTCCAACTCGGTTTTACAGTGAAAACTGCAGGAACTTCAAACCGGCACTAGGAAACAGACTGAGAAAGAAGAGAATAAGTGTCTCCTGCAACCCGTTCCCTTGGTGCTAGATGAACGAACGTCTCTCCACTTGCTCAGTTCTGAGAGAGAAGTGTGTGTGAAAGCCGTCCTTCACCTAGCTTGTTGGGAACACAAAGTTTCTTTTCAGTTGCAAACTCCATTCCATACATATATATGGGGAGGTAGTAGCTCCAACTCGGTTTTACAGTGAAAACTGCAGGAACTTCAAACCGGCACTAGGGAACAGACTGAGAAAGAAGAGAATAAGTGTCTCCTGCATCCCGTTCCCTTGGTGCTAGATGAACGAACGTCTCTCCACTTGCTCAGTTCTGAGAGATAAGTGTGTGTGAAAGCCGTCCTTCACCTAGCTTGTTGGGAACACAAAGTTTCTTTTCAATTGCAAACTCCATTCCATACATATATATGGGAGGTAGAAGCTCCAACTCGTTTTTACAGTGAAAACTGCAGGAACTTCAAACCGGCACTAGGAAACAGACTGAGAAAGCAGAGAAAAAGTGTCTCCTGCAACCCGTTCCCTTGGTGCTAGATGAACGAACGTCTCTCCACTTGCTCAGTCCTGAGAGATATGTGTGTGTGAAAGCCGTTTTCACCGAGCTTGTTGGGAACACAAAGTTTCTTTTCAGTTGCAAACTCCATTCCATACATATATATGGGGAGGTACAAGCTCCAAATCGGTTTTACAGTGTAAACTGCAGGAACTTCAAACCGGCACTAGGAAACAGACTGAGAAAGCAGAGAAAAAGTGTCTCCTGCAATCCGTTCCCTTGGTGCTAGATGAACGAACGTCTCTCCACTTGCTCAGTTCCGAGAGATAAGTGTGTGTGACAGCTGTACTTCACCTAGCTTGTTGGGAACACAAAGTTTCTTTTCAGTTGCAAACTCCATTCCATAGATATATATGGGGAGGTACTAGCTCCAACTCGGTTTTACAGTGAAAACTGCAGGAACTTCAAACCGGCACTTTGAAACAGACTGAGAAGCAGAGAAATAGTGTCCCTGCAACCGGTTCCCTTGGTGCTAGATGAATGAACGTCTCTCCACTTGCTAATTTCTGAGAGAAAATTGTGTGTTAAAGCCGCCTTCACCTAGCTTGTTGGGAACACAAAGTTTCTTTTCAGTTGCAAACTCCATTCCATACATATATATGGGGAAGTAGATGCTCCAACTCGCTTTTACAGTGAAAACTGCAGGAACTTCAAACCGGCACTAGGAAACAGACTGAGAAAGCAGAGAAAAAGTGTCTCCTGCAACCCTTTCCCTTGGTGCTAGATGAACGAACGTCTCTCCACTTGCTCAGTTCTGAGAGAGAAGTGTGTGTGAAAGCCGTCCTTCACCTAGCTTGTTGGGAACACAAAGTTTCTTTTCAGTTGCAAACTCCATTCCATACATATATATGGGGAGGTAGTAGCTCCAACTCGGTTTTACAGTGAAAACTGCAGGAACTTCAAACCGGCACTAGGAAACAGACTGAGAAAGAAGAGAATAAGTGTCTCCTGCAACCCGTTCCCTTGGTGCTAGATGAACGAACGTCTCTCCACTTGCTCAGTTCTGAGAGAGAAGTGTGTGTGAAAGCCGTCCTTCACCTAGCTTGTTGGGAACACAAAGTTTCTTTTCAGTTGCAAACTCCATTCCATACATATATATGGGGAGGTAGAAGCTCCAACTCGATTTTACAGTGAAAACTGCAGGAACTTCAAACCGGCACTAGGGAACAGACTGAGAAAGAAGAGAATAAGTGTCTCCTGCAACCCGTTCCCTTGGTGCTTGATGAACGAACGTCTCTCCACTTGCTCAGTTCTGAGAGAGAATTGTGTGTGAAAGCCGTCCTTCACCTAGCTTGTTGGGAACACAAAGTTTCTTTTCAGTTGCAAACTCCAATCCATAAATATATATGGGGAGGTAGAAGCTCCAACTCGGTTTTACAGTGAAAACTGCAGGAACTTCAAACCGGCACTAGGAAACAGACTGAGAAAGAAGAGAAAAAGTGTCTCCTGCAACCCGTTCCCTTGGTGCTAGATGAACGAACGTCTCTCCACTTGCTCAGTTCTGAGAGATAAGTGTGTGTGAAAGCCGTCCTTCACCTAGCTTGTTGGGAACACAAAGTTTCTTTTCAGTTGCAAACTCCAATCCATACATATATATGGTGAGGTACTAGCTCCAACACAGTTTTACACTGAAAACTGCAGGAACTTCGAACCGGCACTAGGAAACAGACTGAGAAAGCAGAGAAAAAGTGTCTCCTGCAACCCGTTCCCTTGGTGCTAGATGAACGAACGTCTCTCCACTTGCTCAGTTCTGAGAGATAATTGTGTGTGAAAGCCGTCCTTCACCTAGCTTGTTGGGAACACAAAGTTTCTTTTCAGTTGCAAACTTCATTCCATACATATATATGGGGAGGTAGAATCTCCAACTCGGTTTTACAGTGAAAACTGCAGGAACTACAAACCGGCACTAGGAAACAGACTGAGAAAGCAGAGAAAAAGTGTCTCCAGCAACCCGGTCCCTTGGTGCTAGATGAACGAACGTCTCTCCACTTGCTCAGTTCTGAGAGATAAGTGTGTGTGAAAGCCGTCCTTCACCTAGCTTGTTGGGAACACAAAGTTTCTTTTCAGTTGCAAACTCCATTCCATACATATATATGGGGAGGTACAAGCTCCAACTCGGTTTTACAGTGAAAACTGCAGGAACTTCAAACCGGCACTAGGAAACAGACTGAGAAATCTGAGAAAAAGTGTCTCCTGCAACCCGTTCCCTTGGTGCTACATGAATGAACGTCTCTCCACTTGCTCAGTTCTGAGAGAAAATTGTGTGTGAAAGCCGTCCTTCACCTAGCTTGTTGGGAACACAAAGTTTCTTTTCAGTTGCAAACTCCATTCCATACATTTATATGGGGAGGTAGAAGCTCCAATCCGGTTTTACAGTGAAAACTACAGGAACTTCAAACCGGCACTAGGAAACAGACTGAGAAAGCAGAGAAATAGTGTCTCCTGCAACCCGTTCCCTTGGTGCTAGATGAACGAACGTCTCTCCACTTGCTCAGTTCTGAGAGATAGGTGTGTGTGAAAGCCGTCCTTCACCTAGCTTGTTGGGAACACAAAGTTTCTTTTCAGTTGCAAACTCCATTCCATACATATATATGGGGATGTACTAGCTCCAACTCGGTTTTACAGTGAAAACTGCAGGAACATCAAACCGGCACTAGGAAACAGACTGAGAAAGCAGAGAAAAAGTGTCTCCTGCAACCCTTTCCCTTGGTGCTAGATGAACGAAAGTCTCGCCACTTGCTCAGTTCCGAGAAATTAGTGTGTGTGAAAGCCGTCCTTCACCTAGCTTGTTGGGAACACAAAGTTTCTTTTCAGTTGCAAACTCCATTCCATACATATATATGGGGAGGTAGATGCTCCAACTCTGTTTTACAGTGAAAACTGCAGGAACTTCAAACCGGCACTAGGAAACAGACTGCGGAAGCAGAGAAAATGTGTCTCCTGCAACCCGTTCCATTGGTGCTAGATGAACGAACGTCTCTCCACTTGCTCAGTTCTGAGAGATAAGTGTGTGGGAAAGCCGTCCTTCACCTAGCTTGTTGGGAAAACAAAGTTTCTTTTCAGTTGCAAACTCCATTCCATACATATATATGGGGAGGTACTAACTCCAACTCGGTTTTACAGTAAAAAAAGCAGGAACTTCAAACCGGCACTAGGAAACAGACTGAGAAAGAAGAGAATAAGTGTCTCCTGCAACCCGTTCCCTTGGTGCTAGATGAACGAACGTCTCTCCACTTGCTCAGTTCTGAGAGTTAAGTGTGTGTGAAAGCCGTCCTTCATCTAGCTTGTTGGGAACACAAAGTTTCTTTTCAGTTGCAAACTCCATTCCATACATATATATGGGGAAGTAGATGCTCCAACTCGCTTTTACAGTGAAAACTGCAGGAACTTAAAACCGGCACTAGGAAACAGACTGAGAAAGCAGAGAAAAAGTGTCTCCTGCAAACCGTTCCCTTGGTGCTAGATGAACGAACGTCTCTCCACTTGCTCAGTTCTGAGAGATAAGTGTGTGTGAATGCCGTCCTTCACCTAGCTTGTTGGGAACACAAAGTTTCTTTTTAGTTGCAAACTCCATTCCATACATATATATGGGGAGGTAGAAGCTCCAACTCGGTTTTACAGTGAAAACTGCAGGAACTTCAAACCGGCACTAGGAAACAGACTGAGAAAGCAGAGAAAAAGTGTCTCCTGCAACCCGTTCCCTTGGTGCTAGATGAACGAACGTCTCTCCACTTGCTCAGTTCTGAGAGATTGGTGTGTGTGAAAGCCGTCCTTCACCTAGCTTGTTGGGAACACAAAGTTTCTTTTAAGTTGCAAACTCCATTCCATACATATATATGGGGAGGTTGAAGCTCCAATTCGGTTTTACAGTGAAAACTGCAGGAACTTCAAACCGGCACTAGGAAACAGACTGAGAAAGCAGAGAAAAAGTGTCTCCTGCAACCCGTTCCCTTGGTGCTAGATGAACGAACGTCTCTCAACTTGCTCAGTTCTGAGAGATAAGTGTGAGTGAAAGCCTTCCTTCACCTAGCTTGTTGGGAACACAAAGTTTCTTTTCAGTTGCAAACTCCATTCCATACATATATATGGGGAAGTAGATGCTCCAACTCGCTTTTACAGTGAAAACTGCAGGAACTTAAAACCGGCACTAGGAAACAGACTGAGAAAGCAGAGAAAAAGTGTCTCCTGCAACCCGTTCCCTTGGTGCTAGATGAACGAACGTCTCTCCACTTGCTCAGTTCTGAGAGATAAGTGTGTGTGAAAGCCGTCCTTCACCTAGCTTGTTGGGAACACAAAGTTTCTTTTCAGTTGCAAACTCCATTCCATACATATATATGGGGAGGTAGAAGCTCCAACTGGGTTTTACAGTGAAAACTGCAGGAAATTCAAACCGGCACTAGGAAACAGACTGAGAAAGCAGAGAAAAAGTGTCTCCTGCAACCCGTTCCCTTGGTGCTAGATGAACGAACATCTCTCCACTTGCTCAGTTCTGAGAGATAAGTGTGTGTGAAAGCCGTCCTTCACCTAGCTTGTTGGGAACACAAAGTTTCTTTTCAGTTGGAAAATCCATTCCATACATATATATGGGGAGGTAGAAGCTCCAACTCGGTTTGACAGTGAAAACTGCAGGAACTTCAAACCGGCACTAGGAAACAGACTGAGAAAGCAGAGAAAAAGTGTCTCCTGCAACCCGTTCCCTTGGTGCTAGATGAACGAACGTCTCTCAACTTGCTCAGTTCTGAGAGATAAGTGTGAGTGAAAGCCGTCCTTCACCTAGCTTGTTGGGAACACAAAGTTTCTTTTCAGTTGCAAACTCCATTCCATACATATATATGGGGAGGTACTAGCTCCAACACGGTTTTACACTGAAAACTGCAGGAACTTCGAACCGGCACTAGGAAACAGACTGAGAAAGCAGAGAAAAAGTGTCTCCTGCAACCCGTTCCCTTGGTGCTAGATGAACGAACGTCTCTCCACTTGCTCAGTTCTGAGAGATAATTGTGTGTGAAAGCCGTCCTTCACCTAGCTTGTTGGGAACACAAAGTTTCTTTTCAGTTGCAAACTTCATTCCATACATATATATGGGGAGGTAGAATCTCCAACTCGGTTTTACAGTGAAAACTGCAGGAACTACAAACCGGCACTAGGAAACAGACTGAGAAAGCAGAGAAAAAGTGTCTCCTGCAACCCGGTCCCTTGGTGCTAGATGAACGAACGTCTCTCCACTTGCTCAGTTCTGAGAGATAAGTGTGTGTGAAAGCCGTCCTTCACCTAGCTTGTTGGGAACACAAAGTTTCTTTTCAGTTGCAAACTCCATTCCATACATATATATGGGGAGGTACTAGCTCCAACTCGGTTTTACAGTGAAAACTGCAGGAACTTCAAACCGGCACTAGGAAACAGACTGAGAAATCTGAGAAAAAGTGTCTCCTGCAACCCGTTCCCTTGGTGCTACATGAATGAACGTCTCTCCACTTGCTCAGTTCTGAGAGATAGGTGTGTGTGAAAGCCGTCCTTCACCTAGCTTGTTGGGAACACAAAGTTTCTTTTCAGTTTCAAACTCCATTCCATAATTATATATGGGGAGGTACTAGCTCCAAATCGGTTTGACAGTGAAAACTGCAGGAACTTCAAACCGGCACTAGGAAACAGACTGAGAAAGCAGAGAAAAAGTGTCTCCTGGAACCCTTTCCCTTGGTGCTAGATGAACGAACGTCTCTCCACTTGCTCAGTTCTGAGAGATAAGTGTGTGTGAAAGCCGTCCTTCACCTAGCTTGTTGGGAACACAAAGTTTCTTTTCAGTTGCAAACTCCATTCCATACATATATATAGGGAGGTAGTAGCTCCAACTCGGTTTTACAGTGAAAACTGCAGGAACTTCAAACCGGCACTAGGAAACAGACTGAGAAAGAAGAGAATAAGTGTCTCCTGCAACCCGTTCCCTTGGTGCTAGATGAACGAACGTCTCTCCACTTGCTCAGTTCTGAGAGAGAAGTGTGTGTGAAAGCCGTCCTTCACCTAGCTTGTTGGGAACACAAAGTTTCTTTTCAGTTGCAAACTCCATTCCATACATATATATGGGGAGGTAGTAGCTCCAACTCGGTTTTACAGTGAAAACTGCAGGAACTTCAAACCGGCACTAGGGAACAGACTGAGAAAGAAGAGAATAAGTGTCTCCTGCATCCCGTTCCCTTGGTGCTAGATGAACGAACGTCTCTCCACTTGCTCAGTTCTGAGAGATAAGTGTGTGTGAAAGCCGTCCTTCACCTAGCTTGTTGGGAACACAAAGTTTCTTTTCAATTGCAAACTCCATTCCATACATATATATGGGAGGTAGAAGCTCCAACTCGTTTTTACAGTGAAAACTGCAGGAACTTCAAACCGGCACTAGGAAACAGACTGAGAAAGCAGAGAAAAAGTGTCTCCTGCAACCCGTTCCCTTGGTGCTAGATGAACGAACGTCTCTCCACTTGCTCAGTCCTGAGAGATATGTGTGTGTGAAAGCCGTTTTCACCGAGCTTGTTGGGAACACAAAGTTTCTTTTCAGTTGCAAACTCCATTCCATACATATATATGGGGAGGTACAAGCTCCAAATCGGTTTTACAGTGTAAACTGCAGGAACTTCAAACCGGCACTAGGAAACAGACTGAGAAAGCAGAGAAAAAGTGTCTCCTGCAATCCGTTCCCTTGGTGCTAGATGAACGAACGTCTCTCCACTTGCTCAGTTCCGAGAGATAAGTGTGTGTGACAGCTGTACTTCACCTAGCTTGTTGGGAACACAAAGTTTCTTTTCAGTTGCAAACTCCATTCCATAGATATATATGGGGAGGTACTAGCTCCAACTCGGTTTTACAGTGAAAACTGCAGGAACTTCAAACCGGCACTTTGAAACAGACTGAGAAGCAGAGAAATAGTGTCCCTGCAACCGGTTCCCTTGGTGCTAGATGAATGAACGTCTCTCCACTTGCTAATTTCTGAGAGAAAATTGTGTGTTAAAGCCGCCTTCACCTAGCTTGTTGGGAACACAAAGTTTCTTTTCAGTTGCAAACTCCATTCCATACATATATATGGGGAGGTACTAGCTCCAACTCGGTTTCACAGTGAAAACTGCAGGAACTTCAAACCGGCACTAGGAAACAGACTGAGAAAGCAGAGAAAAAGTGTCTCCTCCAACCCGTTCCCTTGGTGCTAGATGAACGAACGTCTCTCCACTTGCTCAGTTCTGAGAGATAATTGTGTGTGAAAGCCGTCCTTCACCTAGCTTGTTGGGAACACAAAGTTCCTTTTCAGTTGCAAACTCCATTCCATACATATATATGGGGAGGTAGAATCTCCAACTCGGTTTTACAGTGAAAACTGCAGGAACTTCAAACCGGCACTAGGATACAGACTGAGAAAGCAGAGAAAAAGTGTCTCCTGCAACCCGTTCCCTTGGTGCTAGATGAACGAACGTCTCTCCACTTGCTCAGTTCTGAGAGATAGGTGTGTTTGAAAGCAGTCCTTCACCTAGCTTGTTGGGAACACAAAGTTTCTTTTCAGTTGCAAACTCCATTCCATACATATATATGGGGAGGTAGAAGCTCCAACTCGGTTTTACAGTGAAAACTGCAGGAACTTCAAACCGGCACTAGGAAACAGACTGAGAAAGCAGAGAAAAAGTGTCTCCTGCAACCCTTTCCCTTGGTGCTAGATGAACGAACGTCTCTCCACTTGCTCAGTTCTGAGAGAGAAGTGTGTGTGAAAGCCGTCCTTCACCTAGCTTGTTGGGAACACAAAGTTTCTTTTCAGTTGCAAACTCCATTCCATACATATATATGGGGAGGTAGTAGCTCCAACTCGGTTTTACAGTGAAAACTGCAGGAACTTCAAACCGGCACTAGGAAACAGACTGAGAAAGAAGAGAATAAGTGTCTCCTGCAACCCGTTCCCTTGGTGCTAGATGAACGAACGTCTCTCCACTTGCTCAGTTCTGAGAGAGAAGTGTGTGTGAAAGCCGTCCTTCACCTAGCTTGTTGGGAACACAAAGTTTCTTTTCAGTTGCAAACTCCATTCCATACATATATATGGGGAGGTAGAAGCTCCAACTCGATTTTACAGTGAAAACTGCAGGAACTTCAAACCGGCACTAGGGAACAGACTGAGAAAGAAGAGAATAAGTGTCTCCTGCAACCCGTTCCCTTGGTGCTTGATGAACGAACGTCTCTCCACTTGCTCAGTTCTGAGAGAGAATTGTGTGTGAAAGCCGTCCTTCACCTATCTTGTTGGGAACACAAAGTTTCTTTTCAGTTGCAAACTCCAATCCATACATATATATGGGGAGGTAGAAGCTCCAACTCGGTTTTACAGTGAAAACTGCAGGAACTTCAAACCGGCACTAGGAAACAGACTGAGAAAGAAGAGAAAAAGTGTCTCCTGCAACCCGTTCCCTTGGTGCTAGATGAACGAACGTCTCTCCACTTGCTCAGTTCTGAGAGATAAGTGTGTGTGAAAGCCGTCCTTCACCTAGCTTGTTGGGAACACAAAGTTCCTTTTCAGTTGCAAACTCCATTCCATACATATATATGGGGAGGTAGAATCTCCAACTCGGTTTTACAGTGAAAACTGCAGGAACTTCAAACCGGCACTAGGATACAGACTGAGAAAGCAGAGAAAAAGTGTCTCCTGCAACCCGTTCCCTTGGTGCTAGATGAACGAACGTCTCTCCACTTGCTCAGTTCTGAGAGATAGGTGTGTTTGAAAGCAGTCCTTCACCTAGCTTGTTGGGAACACATAGTTTCTTTTCAGTTGCAAACTCCATTCCATACATATATATGGGGAGGTAGAAGCTCCAACTCGGTTTTACAGTGAAAACTGCAGGAACTTCAAACCGGCACTAGGAAACAGACTGAGAAAGCAGAGAAAAAGTGTCTCCTGCAACCCTTTCCCTTGGTGCTAGATGAACGAACGTCTCTCCACTTGCTCAGTTCTGAGAGAGAAGTGTGTGTGAAAGCCGTCCTTCACCTAGCTTGTTGGGAACACAAAGTTTCTTTTCAGTTGCAAACTCCATTCCATACATATATATGGGGAGGTAGTAGCTCCAACTCGGTTTTACAGTGAAAACTGCAGGAACTTCAAACCGGCACTAGGAAACAGACTGAGAAAGAAGAGAATAAGTGTCTCCTGCAACCCGTTCCCTTGGTGCTAGATGAACGAACGTCTCTCCACTTGCTCAGTTCTGAGAGAGAAGTGTGTGTGAAAGCCGTCCTTCACCTAGCTTGTTGGGAACACAAAGTTTCTTTTCAGTTGCAAACTCCATTCCATACATATATATGGGGAGGTAGAAGCTCCAACTCGATTTTACAGTGAAAACTGCAGGAACTTCAAACCGGCACTAGGGAACAGACTGAGAAAGAAGAGAATAAGTGTCTCCTGCAACCCGTTCCCTTGGTGCTTGATGAACGAACGTCTCTCCACTTGCTCAGTTCTGAGAGAGAATTGTGTGTGAAAGCCGTCCTTCACCTAGCTTGTTGGGAACACAAAGTTTCTTTTCAGTTGCAAACTCCAATCCATAAATATATATGGGGAGGTAGAAGCTCCAACTCGGTTTTACAGTGAAAACTGCAGGAACTTCAAACCGGCACTAGGAAACAGACTGAGAAAGAAGAGAAAAAGTGTCTCCTGCAACCCGTTCCCTTGGTGCTAGATGAACGAACGTCTCTCCACTTGCTCAGTTCTGAGAGATAAGTGTGTGTGAAAGCCGTCCTTCACCTAGCTTGTTGGGAACACAAAGTTTCTTTTCAGTTGCAAACTCCAATCCATACATATATATGGGGAGGTAGAAGCTCCAACTCGGTTTTACAGTGAAAACTGCAGGAACTTCAAACCGGCACTAGGAAACAGACTGAGAAAGCAGAGAAAAAGTGTCTCCTGCAACCCGTTCCCTTGGTGCTAGATGAACGAACGTCTCTCCACTTGCTCAGTTCTGAGAGATAATTGTGTGTGAAAGACGTTCTTCACCTAGCTTGTTGGGAACACAAAGTTTCTTTTCAGTTGCAAACTCCATTCCATACATATATATGGGGAGGTAGAAGCTCCAACTCGGTTTTACAGTGAAAATTGCAGGAACTTCAAACCGGCACTAGGATACAGACTGAGAAAGCAGAGAAAAAGTGTCTCCTGCAACCCGTTCCCTTGGTGCTAGATGAACGAACGTCTCTCCACTTGCTCAGTTCTGAGAGATATGTGTGTCTGAAAGCCGTCCTTCACCTAGCTTGTTGGGAACACAAAGTTTCTTTTCAGTTGCAAACTCCATTCCATACATATATATGGGGAGGTACTAGCTCCAACTCGGTTTTACAGTGAAAACTGCAGGAACTTCAAACCGGCACTAGGAAACAGACTGAGAAAGCAGAGAAAAAGTGTTTCCTGCAACCCGGTCCCTTGGTGCTAGATGAACGAACGTCTCTCCACTTGCTCAGTCCCGAAAGTTAAGTGTGTGTGAAAGCCGTCCTTCATCTAGCTTGTTGGGAACACAAAGTATCTTTTCAGTTGCAAACTCCATTCCATACATATATATGGGGAGGTAGAAGCTCCAACTCGGTTTTGCAGTGAAAACTGCAGGAACTTCAAACCGGCACTAGGAAACAGACTGAGAAAGCAGAGAAAAAGTGTCTCCTGCAACCCGGTCCCTTGGTGCTAGGTGAACGAACGTCTCTCCAATTGCTCAGTTCTGAGAGATAAGTGTGTGTGAAAGCCGTACTTCACCTATCTTGTTGGGAACACAAAGTTTCTTTTCAGTTGCAATCTCCATTCCATACATATATATGGGGAGGTACTAGCTCCAACTCGGTTTTACAGTGAAAACTGCAGGAACTTCAAACCGGCACTAGGAAACAGACTGAGAAAGCAGAGAAAAGTGTCTCCTGCAACCCGTTCCCTTGGTGCTAGATGAACGAACGTCTCTCCACTTGCTCAGTTCTGAGAGAGAAGTGTGTGTGAAAGCCGTCCTTCACCTAGCTTGTTGGGAACACAAAGTTTCTTTTCAGTTGCAAACTCCATTCCATACTTATATATGGGGAGGTAGTAGCTCCAACTCGGTTTTACAGTGAAAACTGCAGGAACTTCAAACCGGCACTAGGAAACAGACTGAGAAAGAAGAGAATAAGTGTCTCCTGCAACCCGTTCCCTTGGTGCTAGATGAACGAACGTCTCTCCACTTGCTCAGTTCTGAGAGAGAATTGTGTGTGAAAGCCGTCCTTCAACTAGCTTGTTGGGAACACAAAGTTTCTTTTCAGTTGCAAACTCCATTCCATACATATATAAGGGGAGGTAGAAGCTCCAACTCGGTTTTACAGTGAAAACTGCAGGAACTTCAAACCGGCACTAGGAAACAGACTGAGAAAGAAGAGAAAAAGTGTCTCCTGCAACCAGTTCCCTTGGTGCTAGATGAACGAACGTCTCTCCACTTGCTCAGTTCTGAGAGATAAGTGTGTGTGAAAGCCGTCCTTCACCTAGCTTGTTGGGAACACAAAGTTTCTTTTCAGTTGCAAACTCCAATCCATACATATATATGGGGAGGTAGAAGCTCCAACACGGTTTTACAGTGAAAACTGCAGGAAATTCAAACCGGCACTAGGAAACAGACTGAGAAAGCAGAGAAAAGTGTCTCCTGCAACCCGTTCCCTTGGTGCTAGATGAACGAACGTCTCTCCACTTGCTCAGTTCTGAGAGATAATTGTGTGTGAAAGCCGTCCTTCACCTAGCTTGTTGGGAACACAAAGTTTCTTTTCACTTGCAAACTCCATTCCATACATATATATGGGGAGGTAGAAGCTCCAACTCGGTTTTACAGTGAAAATTGCAGGAACTTCAAACCGGCACTAGGATACAGACTGAGAAAGCAGAGAAAAAGTGTCTCCTGCAACCCGTTCCCTTGGTGCTAGATGAACGAACGTCTCTCCACTTGCTCAGTTCTGAGAGATATGTGTGTGTGAAAGCCGTCCTTCACCTAGCTTGTTGGGAACACAAAGTTTCTTTTCAGTTGCAAACTCCATTCCATACATATATATGGGGAGGTAGAAGCTCCAACTCGGTTTTACAGTGAAAACTGCAGGAACTTCAAACCGGCACTAGGAAACAGACTGAGAAAGCAGAGAAAAAGTGTCTCCTGCAACCCGTTCCCTTGGTGCTAGATGAACGAACGTCTCTCGACTTGCTCAGTTCTGAGAGATAAGTGTGTGTGAAAGCCGTAGTTCACATAGTTTGTTGGGAACACAAAGTTTCTTTTCAGTTGCAAACTCCATTCCATACATATATATGGGGAGGTACTAGCTCCAAATCGGTTTTACAGTGAAAACTGCAGGATCTTCAAACCGACACTAGGAAACAGACTGAGAAAGCAGAATAAAAGTGTTTCCTGCAACCCGGTCCCTTGGTGCTAGATGAACGAACGTCTCTCCACTTGCTCAGTCCCGAGAGTTAAGTGTGTGTGAAAGCCGTCCTTCATCTAGCTTGTTGGGAACACAAATTTTCTTTTCAGTTGCAAACTCCATTCCATACATATATATGGGGAGGTAGTAGCTCCAACTCGGTTTTACAGTGAAAACTGCAGGAACTTAAAACCGGCACTAGGAAAAAGACTGAGAAAGAATAGAATAAGTGTCTCCTGCAACCCGTTCCCTTGGTGCTAGATGAACGAACGTCTCTCCACTTGCTCAGTTCTGAGAGAGAATTGTGTGTGAAAGCCGTCCTTCACCTAGCTTGTTGGGAACACAAAGTTTCTTTTCAGTTGCAAACTCCATTCCATACATATATATGGGGAGGTAGAAGCTCCAACTCGGTTTTACAGTGAAAACTGCAGGAACTTCAAACCGGCACTAGGAAACAGACTGAGAAAGCAGAGAAAAAGTGTCTCCTGCAACCCGTTCCCTTGGTGCTAGATGAACGAACGTCTCTCCACTTGCTCAGTTCTGAGAGATAAGTGTGTGTGAAAGCGGTCCTTCACCTAGCTTGTTGGGAACACAAAGTTTCTTTTCAGTTGCAAACTCCAATCCATACATATATATGGGGAGGTAGAAGCTCCAACTCGGTTTTACAGTGAAAACTGCAGGAAATTCAAACCGGCACTAGGAAACAGACTGAGAAAGCAGAGAAAAAGTGTCTCCTGCAACCCGTTCCCTTGGTGCTAGATGAACGAACGTCTCTCCACTTGCTCAGTTCTGAGAGATAATTGTGTGTTAAAGCCGACCTTCACCTAGCTTGTTGGGAACACAAAGTTTCTTTTCAGTTGCAAACTCCATTCCATACATATATATGGGGAGGTAGAAGCTCCAACTCGGTTTTACAGTGAAAATTGCAGGAACTTCAAACCGGCACTAGGATACAGACTGAGAAAGCAGAGAAAATGTGTCTCCTGCAAACCGTTCCATTGGTGCTAGATGAACGAACGTCTCTCCACTTGCTCAGTTCTGAGAGATATGTGTGTGTGAAAGCCGTCCTTCACCTAGCTTGTTGGGAACACAAAGTTTCTTTTCAGTTGCAAACTCCATTCCATACATATATATGGGGAGGTAGAAGCTCCAACTCGGTTTTACAGTGAAAATTGCAGGAACTTCAAACTGGCACTAGGATACAGACTGAGAAAGCAGAGAAAAAGTGTCCCCTGCAACCCGTTCCCTTGGTGCTAGATGAACGAAAGTCTCTCCACTTGCTCAGTTCTGAGAGATATGTGTGTGTGAAAGCCGTCCTTCACCTTGCTTGTTGGGAACACAAAGTTTCTTTTCAGTTGCAAACTCCATTCCATACATATATATGGGGAGGTACTAGCTCCAACTCGGTTTGACAGTGAAAACTGCAGGAACTTCAAACCGGCACTAGGAAACAGACTGAGAAAGCAGAGAAAAAGTGTCTCCTGCAACCCGTTCCATTGGTGCTAGATGAACGAACGTCTCTCCACTTGCTCAGTTCTGAGAGATAAGTGTGTGTGAAAGCCGTCCTTCACATAGCTTGTTTGGAACACAAAGTTTCTTTTCAGTTGTAAACTCCATTCCATACATATATATGGGGAGGTACTAGCTCCAAATCGGTTTTACAGTGAAAACTGCAGGAACTTCAAACCGGCACTAGGAAACAGACTGAGAAAGCAGAGAAAAAGTGTTTCCTGTAACCCGGTCCCTTGGTGCTAGATGAACGAAAGTCTCTCCACTTGCTCAGTCCCGAGAGTTAAGTGTGTGTGAAAGCCGTCCTTCATCTAGCTTGTTGGGAACGCAAAGTATCTTTTCAGTTGCAAACTCCATTCCATACATATATATGGGGAGGTAGAAGCTCCAACTCGGTTTTACAGTGAAAACTGCAGGAACTTCCACCCGGCACTAGGAAACAGACTGAGAAAGCAGAGAAAAAGTGTCTCCTGCAACCCGGTCCCTTGGTGCTAGATGAACGAACGTCTCTCCACTTGCTCAGTTCTGAGAGATAAGTGTGTGTGAAAGCCGTACTTCACCTAGCTTGTTGGGAACACAAAGTTTCTTTTCAGTGGCAAACTCCATTCCATACATATATATGGGGAGGTACTAGCTCCAACTCGGTTTTACAGTGAAAACTGCAGGAACTGCAAACCGGCACTAGGAAACAGACTGCGAAAGCAGAGAAAAAGTGTCTCCTGCAACCCGTTCCCTTGGTGCTAGATGAACGAACGTCTCTCCACTTGCTCAGTTCTGAGGGATAAGTGTGTGTGAAAGCCGTCCTTCACCTAGCTTGTTGGGAACACAAAGATTCTTTTCAGTTGCAAACTCCATTCCATACATATATATGGGGAGGTACTAGCTCCAACTCGGTTTTACAGTGAAAACTGCAGGAACTTCAAACCGGCACTAGGAAACAGACTGAGAAAGCAGAGAAAAAGTGTCTCCTGCAACCCGTTCCCTTGGTGCTAGATGAACGAACGTCTCTCCAATTGCTCAGTTCTGAGAGATAAGTGTGTGTGAAAGCCGTCCTTCACCTAGCTTGTTGGGAACACAAAGTTTCTTTTCAGTTGCAAACTCCATTCCATACATATATATGGGGAGGTAGATGCTCCAACTCGGTTTTACAGTGAAAACTGCAGGAACTTAAAACCGGCACTAGGAAACAGACTGAGAAAGCAGAGAAAAGTGTCCCCAGCAACCCGTTCCCTTCGTGCTAGATGAACGAACGTCTCTCCACTTGCTCAGTTCTGAGAGAGAAGTGTGTGTGAAAGCCGTCCTTCACCTAGCTTGTTGGGAACACAAAGTTTCTTTTCAGTTGCAAACTCCATTCCATACATATATAGGGGAGGTAGATGCTTCAACTCGGTTTTACAGTGAAAACTGCAGGAACTTCAAACCGGCACTAGGAAACAGACTGAGAAAGCAGAGAAAAAGTGTCTCCTGCAACCCGTTCCCTTGGTGCTAGATGAACGAACGTCTCTCCACTTGCTCAGTTCTGAGAGATAAGTGTGTGTGAAAGCCGTCCTTCACCTAGGTTGTTGGGAACACAAAGTTTCTTTTCAGTTGCAAACTCCATTCCATACATATATATGGGGAGGTACTAGCTCCAACTCGGTTTTACAGTGAAAATTGCAGGAACTTCAAACCGGCACTAGGAAACAGACTGAGAAAGCAGAGAAAAAGTGTCTCCTGCAACCCGTTCCCTTGGTGCTAGATGAACGAACGTTTCTCCACTTGCTCAGTTTTCAGAGATAGGTGTGTGTGAAAGCCGTCCTTCACCTTGCTTGTTGGGAACACAAAGTTTCTTTTCAGTTGCAAGCTCCATTCCATACATATATATGGGGAGGTACTAGCTCCAACTCGGTTTTACAGTGAAAAATGAAGAAACTTCAAACCGGCACTAGGAAACAGACTGAGAAAGCAGAGAAAAAGTGTCTCCTGCAACCCGTTCTCTTGGTGCTAGATGAACGAACGTCTCTCCACTTGCTCAGTTCTGAGAGATAGGTGTGTGTGAAAGCCGTCCTTCACCTAGCTTGTTGGGAACACAAAGTTTCTTTTCAGTTGCAAACTCCATTCCATACATATATATGGGTAGGTACAAGCTCCAACTCTCTTTTACAGTGAAAACTGCAGGAACTTCAAACCGGCACTAGGAAACAGACTGCGAAAGCAGAGAAAAAGTGTCTCCTGCAACCCGTTCCCTTGGTGCTAGATGAACGAACATCTCTCCACTTGCTCAGTTCTGAGAGATAAGTGTGTGTGAAAGCCGTCCTTCACCTAGCTTGTTGGGAACAAAAAGTTTCTTTTCAGTTGCAAGCTCCATTCCATACATATATATGGGGAGGTACTAGCTCCAACTCGGTTTTACAGTGAAAACTGAAGAAACTTCAAACCGGCACTAGGAAACAGTCTGAGAAAGCAGAGAAAAAGTGTCTCCTGCAACCCGTTCCCTTGGTGCTAGATGAACGAACGTCTCTCCACTTGCTCAGTTCTGAGAGAGAAGTGTGTGTGAAAGCCGTCCTTCACCTAGCTTGTTGGGAACACAAAGTTTCTTTTCAGTTGCAAACTCCAACCCATACATATATATGGATAGGTACTAACTCCAACTCGATTTTACAGTGAAAACTGCAGGAACTTCAAACCGGCACTAGGAAACAGGCTGAGAAAGCAGAGAAAAAGTGTCTCCTGCAACCCGTTCCCTTGGTGCTAGATGAACGAACGTCTCTCCACTTGCTCAGTTCTGAGAGATAATTGTGTGTGAAAGACGTTCTTCACCTAGCTTGTTGGGAACACAAAGTTTCTTTTCAGTTGCAAACTCCATTCCATACATATATATGGGGAGGTAGAAGCTCCAACTCGGTTTTACAGTGAAAATTGCAGGAACTTCAAACCGGCACTAGGATACAGACTGAGAAAGCAGAGAAAAAGTGTCTCCTGCAACCCGTTCCCTTGGTGCTAGATGAACGAACGTCTCTCCACTTGCTCAGTTCTGAGAGATATGTGTGTCTGAAAGCCGTCCTTCACCTAGCTTGTTGGGAACACAAAGTTTCTTTTCAGTTGCAAACTCCATTCCATACATATATATGGGGAGGTACTAGCTCCAACTCGGTTTGACAGTGAAAACTGCAGGAACTTCAAACCGGCACTAGGAAACAGACTGAGAAAGCAGAGAAAAAGTGTTTCCTGCAACCCGGTCCCTTGGTGCTAGATGAACGAACGTCTCTCCACTTGCTCAGTCCCGAAAGTTAAGTGTGTGTGAAAGCCGTCCTTCATCTAGCTTGTTGGGAACACAAAGTATCTTTTCAGTTGCAAACTCCATTCCATACATATATATGGGGAGGTAGAAGCTCCAACTCGGTTTTGCAGTGAAAACTGCAGGAACTTCAACCCGGCACTAGGAAACAGACTGAGAAAGCAGAGAAAAAGTGTCACCTGCAACCCGGTCCCTTGGTGCTAGATGAACGAACGTCTCTCCAATTGCTCAGTTCTGAGAGATAAGTGTGTGTGAAAGCCGTACTTCACCTAGCTTGTTGGGAACACAAAGTTTCTTTTCAGTTGCAATCTCCATTCCATACATATATATGGGGAGGTACTAGCTCCAACTCGGTTTTACAGTGAAAACTGCAGGAACTTCAAACCGGCACTAGGAAACAGACTGAGAAAGCAGAGAAAAAGTGTCTCCTGCAACCCGTTCCCTTGGTGCTAGATGAACGAACGTCTCTCCACTTGCTCAGTTCTGAGAGAGAAGTGTGTGTGAAAGCCGTCCTTCACCTAGCTTGTTGGGAACACAAAGAATCTTTTCAGTTGCAAACTCCATTCCATACTTATATATGGGGAGGTAATAGCTCCAACTCGGTTTTACAGTGAAAACTGCAGGAACTTCAAACCGGCACTAGGAAACAGACTGAGAAAGAAGAGAATAAGTGTCTCCTGCAACCCGTTCCTTTGGTGCTAGATGAACGAACGACTCTCCACTTGCTCAGTTCTGAGAGAGAATTGTGTGTGAAAGCCGTACTTCAACTAGCTTGTTGGGAACACAAAGTTTCTTTTCAGTTGCAAACTCCATTCCATACTTATATATGGGGAGGTAGAAGCTCCAACTCGGTTTTACAGTGAAAACTGCAGGAACTTCAAACCGGCACTAGGAATCAGACTGAGAAAGAAGAGAAAAAGTGTCTCCTGCAACCCGTTCCCTTGGTGCTAGATGAACGAACGTCTCTCCACTTGCTCAGTTCTGAGAGATAAGTGTGTGTGAAAGCCGTCCTTCACCTAGCTTGTTGGGAACACAAAGTTTCTTTTCAGTTGCAAACTCCAATCCATACATATATATGGGGAGGTAGAAGCTCCAACTCGGTTTTACAGTGAAAACTGCAGGAAATTCAAACCGGCACTAGGAAACAGACTGAGAAAGCAGAGAAAAAGTGTCTCCTGCAACCCGTTCCCTTGGTGCTAGATGAACGAACGTCTCTCCACTTGCTCAGTTCTGAGAGATATGTGTGTCTGAAAGCCGTCCTTCACCTAGCTTGTTGGGAACACAAAGTTACTTTTCAGTTGCAAACTCCATTCCATACATATATATGGGGAGGTACTAGCTCCAACTCGGTTTGACAGTGAAAACTGCAGGAACTTCAAACCGGCACTAGGAAACAGACTGAGAAAGCAGAGAAAAAGTGTTTCCTGCAACCCGGTCCCTTGGTGCTAGATGAACGAACGTCTCTCCACTTGCTCAGTCCCGAAAGTTAAGTGTGTGTGAAAGCCGTCCTTCATCTAGCTTGTTGGGAACACAAAGTATCTTTTCAGTTGCAAACTCCATTCCATACATATATATGGGGAGGTAGAAGCTCCAACTCGGTTTTGCAGTGAAAACTGCAGGAACTTCAACCCGGCACTAGGAAACAGACTGAGAAAGCAGAGAAAAAGTGTCACCTGCAACCCGGTCCCTTGGTGCTAGATGAACGAACGTCTCTCCAATTGCTCAGTTCTGAGAGATAAGTGTGTGTGAAAGCCGTACTTCACCTAGCTTGTTGGGAACACAAAGTTTCTTTTCAGTTGCAATCTCCATTCCATACATATATATGGGGAGGTAGAAGCTCCAACTCGGTTTTACAGTGAAAACTGCAGGAACTTCAAACCGGCACTAGGAAAAAGACTGAGAAAGCAGAGAAAAGTGTCTCCTGCAACCCGTTCCCTTGGTGCTAGATGAACGAACGTCTCTCCACTTGCTCAGTTCTGAGAGAGAAGTGTGTGTGAAAGCCGTCCTTCACCTAGCTTGTTGGGAACACAAAGTTTCTTTTCAGTTGCAAACTCCATTCCATACTTATATATGGGGAGGTAGTAGCTCCAACTCGGTTTTACAGTGAAAACTGCAGGAACTTCAAACCGGCACTAGGAAACAGACTGAGAAAGAAGAGAATAAGTGTCTCCTGCAACCCGTTCCCTTGGTGCTAGATGAACGAACGTCTCTCCACTTGCTCAGTTCTGAGAGAGAATTGTGTGTGAAAGCCGTCCTTCACCTAGCTTGTTGGGAACACAAAGTTTCTTTTCAGTTGCAAACTCCATTCCATACATATATATGGGGAGGTAGAAGCTCCAACTCGGTTTTACAGTGAAAACTGCAGGAACTTCAAACCGGCACTAGGAAACAGACTGAGAAAGAAGAGAAAAAGTGTCTCCTGCAACCCGTTCCCTTGGTGCTAGATGAACGAACGTCTCTCCACTTGCTCAGTTCTGAGAGATAAGTGTGTGTGAAAGCCGTCCTTCACCTAGCTTGTTGGGAACACAAAGTTTCTTTTCAGTTGCAAATTCCAATCCATACATATATATGGGGAGGTAGAAGCTCCAACTCGGTTTTACAGTGAAAACTGCAGGAAATTCAAACCGGCACTAGGAAACAGACTGAGAAAGCAGAGAAAAAGTGTCTCCTGCAACCCGTTCCCTTGGTGCTAGATGAACGAACGTCTCTCCACTTGCTCAGTTCTGAGAGATAATTGTGTGTGAAAGCCGTCCTTCACCTAGCTTGTTGGGAACACAAAGTTTCTTTTCAGTTGCAAACTCCATTCCATACATATACATGGGGAGGTAGAAGCTCCAACTCGGTTTTACAGTGAAAATTGCAGGAACTTCAAACCGGCACTAGGATACAGACTGAGAAAGCAGAGAAAAAGTGTCTCCTGCAACCCGTTCCCTTGGTGCTAGATGAACGAACGTCTCTCCACTTGCTCAGTTCTGAGAGATAAGTGTGTGTGAAAGCCGTCCTTCACATAGTTTGTTGGGAACACAAAGATTCTTTTCAGTTGCAAACTCCATTCCATACATATATATGGGGAGGTACTAGCTCCAAATCGGTTTTACAGTGAAAACTGCAGGATCTTTAAACCGGCACTAGGAAACAGACTGAGAAAGCAGAGAAATAGTGTTTCCTGCAACCCGGTCCCTTGGTGCTAGATGAACGAACGTCTCTCCACTTGCTCAGTCCCGAGAGTTAAGTGTGTGTGAAAGCCGTCCTTCATCTAGCTTGTTGGGAACACAAAGTTTCTTTTCAGTTGCAAACTCCATTCCATACATATATATGGGGAGGTAGTAGCTCCAACTCGGTTTTACAGTGAAAACTGCAGGAACTTCAAACCGGCACTAGGAAAAAGACTGAGAAAGAAGAGAATAAGTGTCTCCTGCAACCCGTTCCCTTGGTGCTAGATGAACGAACGTCTCTCCACTTGCTCAGTTCTGAGAGAGAATTGTGTGTGAAAGCCGTCCTTCAACTAGCTTGTTGGGAACACAAAGTTTCTTTTCAGTTACAAACTCCATTCCATACATATATATGGGGAGGTAGAAGCTCCAACTCGGTTTTACAGTGAAAACTGCAGGAACTTCAAACCGGCACTAGGAAACAGACTGAGAAAGCAGAGAAAAAGTGTCTCCTGCAACCCGTTCCCTTGGTGCTAGATGAACGAACGTCTCTCCACTTGCTCAGTTCTGAGAGATAAGTGTGTGTGAAAGCGGTCCTTCACCTAGCTTGTTGGGAACACAAAGTTTCTTTTCAGTTGCAAACTCCAATCCATACATATATATGGGGAGGTAGAAGCTCCAACTCGGTTTTACAGTGAAAACTGCAGGAACTTCAAACCGGCACTAGGAAACAGACTGAGAAAGAAGAGAAAAAGTGTCTCCTGCAACCCGTTCCCTTGGTGCTAGATGAACGAACGTCTCTCCACTTGCTCAGTTCTGAGAGATAAGTGTGTGTGAAAGCCGTCCTTCACCTAGCTTGTTGGGAACACAAAGTTTCTTTTCAGTTGCAAACTCCAATCCATACATATATATGGGGAGGTAGAAGCTCCAACTCGGTTTTACAGTGAAAACTGCAGGAAATTCAAACCGGCACTAGGAAACAGACTGAGAAAGCAGAGAAAAAGTGTCTCCTGCAACCCGTTCCCTTGGTGCTAGATGAACGAACGTCTCTCCACTTGCTCAGTCCCGAGGGTTAAGTGTGTGTGAAAGCCGTCCTTCATCTAGCTTGTTGGGAACACAAAGTTTCTTTTCAGTTGCAAACTCCATTCCATACATATATATGGGGAGGTAGTAGCTCCAACTCGGTTTTACAGTGAAAACTGCAGGAACTTCAAACCGGCACTAGGAAAAAGACTGAGAAAGAAGAGAATAAGTGTCTCCTGCAACCCGTTCCCTTGGTGCTAGATGAACGAACGTCTCTCCACTTGCTCAGTTCTGAGAGAGAATTGTATGTGAAAGCCGTCCTTCACCTAGCTTGTTGGGAACACAAAGTTTCTTTTCAGTTACCAACTCCATTCCATACATATATATGGGGAGGTAGAAGCTCCAACTCGGTTTTACAGTGAAAACTGCAGGAAATTCAAACCGGCACTAGGAAACAGACTGAGAAAGCAGAGAAAAAGTGTCTCCTGCAACCCGTTCCCTTGGTGCTAGATGAACGAACGTCTCTCCACTTGCTCAGTTCTGAGAGATAAGTGTGTGTGAAAGCGGTCCTTCACCTAGCTTGTTGGGAACACAAAGTTTCTTTTCAGTTGCAAACTCCAATCCATACATATATATGGGGAGGTAGAAGCTCCAACTCGGTTTTACAGTGAAAACTGCAGGAAATTCAAACCGGCACTAGGAAACAGACTGAGAAAGCAGAGAAAAAGTGTCTCCTGCAACCCGTTCCCTTGGTGCTAGATGAACGAACGTCTCTCCACTTGCTCAGTTCTGAGAGATAATTGTGTGTGAAAGCCGACCTTCACCTAGCTTGTTGGGAACACAAAGTTTCTTTTCAGTTGCAAACTCCATTCCATACATATATATGGGGAGGTAGAAGCTCCAACTCTGTTTTACATTGAAAATTGCAGGAACTTCAAACCGGCACTAGGATACAGACTGAGAAAGCAGAGAAAAAGTGTCTCCTGCAAACCGTTCCCTTGGTGCTAGATGAACGAACGTCTCTCCTCTTGCTCAGTTCTGAGAGATAATTGTGTGTGAAAGCCGTCCTTCACCTAGCTTGTTGGGAACACAAAGTTTCTTTTCAGTTGCAAACTCCATTCCATACATATATATGGGGAGGTAGAAGCTCCAACTCGGTTTTACAGTGAAAATTGCAGGAACTTCAAACCGGCACTAGGATACAGACTGAGAAAGCATAGAAAAAGTGTCCCCTGCAACCCGTTCCCTTGGTGCTAGATGAACGAAAGTCTCTCCACTTGCTCAGTTCTGAGAGAGAATTGTGTGTGAAAGCCGTCCTTCACCTAGCTTGTTGGGAACACAAAGTTTCTTTTCAGTTGCAAACTCCATTCCATACATATATATGGGGAGGTAGAAGCTCCAACTCGGTTTTACAGTGAAAACTGCAGGAACTTCAAACCGGCACTAGGAAACAGACTGAGAAAGAAGAGAAAAAGTGTCTCCTGCAACCCGTTCCCTTGGTGCTAGATGAACGAACGTCTCTCCACTTGCTCAGTTCTGAGAGATAAGTGTGTGTGAAAGCCGTCCTTCACCTAGCTTGTTGGGAACACAAAGTTTCTTTTCAGTTGCAAACTCCAATCCATACATATATATGGGGAGGTAGTAGCTCCAACTCGGTTTTACAGTGAAAACTGCAGGAAATTCAAACCGGCACTAGGAAACAGACTGAGAAAGCAGAGAAAAAGTGTCTCCTGCAACCCGTTCCCTTGGTGCTAGATGAACGAACGTCTCTCCACTTGCTCAGTTCTGAGAGATAATTGTGTGTGAAAGCCGTCCTTCACCTAGCTTGTTGGGAACACAAAGTTTCTTTTCAGTTGCAAACTCCATTCCATACATATATATGGGGAGGTAGAAGCTCCAACTCGGTTTTACAGTGAAAATTGCAGGAACTTCAAACCGGCACTAGGATACAGACTGAGAAAGCAGAGAAAAAGTGTCTCCTGCAACCCGTTCCCTTGGTGCTAGATGAACGAACGTCTCTCCACTTGCTCAGTTCTGAGAGATATGTGTGTGTGAAAGCCGTCCTTCACCTAGCTTGTTGGGAACACAAAGTTTCTTTTCAGTTGCAAACTCCATTCCATACATATATATGGGGAGGTAGAAGCTCCAACTCGGTTTTACAGTGAAAACTGCAGGAACTTCAAACCGGCACTAGGAAACAGACTGAGAAAGCAGAGAAAAAGTGTCTCCTGCAACCCGTTCCCTTGGTGCTAGATGAACGAACGTCTCTCCACTTGCTCAGTTCTGAGAGATAAGTGTGTGTGAAAGCCGTCCTTCACATAGTTTGTTGGGAACACAAAGTTTCTTTTCAGTTGCAAACTCCATTCCATACATATATATGGGGAGGTACTAGCTCCAAATCGGTTTTACAGTGAAAACTGCAGGATCTTTAAACCGGCACTAGGAAACAGACTGAGAAAGCAGAGAAAAAGTGTTTCCTGCAACCCGGTCCCTTGGTGCTAGATGAACGAACGTCTCTCCACTTGCTCAGTCCCAAGAGTTAAGTGTGTGTGAAAGCCGTCCTTCATCTAGCTTGTTGGGAACACAAAGATTCTTTTCAGTTGCAAACTCCATTCCATACATATATATGGGGAGGTAGTAGCTCCAACTCGGTTTTACAGTGAAAACTGCAGGAACTTCAAACCGGCACTAGGAAAAAGACTGAGAAAGAAGAGAATAAGTGTCTCCTGCAACCCGTTCCCTTGGTGCTAGATGAACGAACGTCTCTCCACTTGCTCAGTTCTGAGAGAGAATTGTATGTGAAAGCCGTCCTTCACCTAGCTTGTTGGGAACACAAAGTTTCTTTTCAGTTACAAACTCCATTCCATACATATATATGGGGAGGTAGAAGCTCCAACTCGGTTTTACAGTGAAAACTGCAGGAACTTCAAACCGGCACTAGGAAACAGACTGAGAAAGCAGAGAAAAAGTGTCTCCTGCAACCCGTTCCCTTGGTGCTAGATGAACGAACGTCTCTCCACTTGCTCAGTTCTGAGAGATAAGTGTGTGTGAAAGCCGTCCTTCAACTAGCTTGTTGGGAACACAAAGTTTCTTTTCAGTTGCAAACTCCAATCCATACATATATATGGGGAGGTAGAAGCTCCAACTCGGTTTTACAGTGAAAACTGCAGGAACTTCAAACCGGCACTAGGAAACAGACTGAGAAAGCAGAGAAAAAGTGTCTCCTGCAACCCGTTCCCTTGGTGCTAGATGAACGAAGGTCTCTCCACTTGCTCAGTTCTGAGAGATAATTGTGTGTGAAAGCCGACCTTCACCTAGCTTGTTGGGAACACAAAGTATCTTTTCAGTTGCAAACTCCATTCCATACATATATATGGGGAGGTAGAGGCTCCAACTCGGTTTTACAGTGAAAATTGCAGGAACTTCCAACCGGCACTAGGATACAGACTGAGAAAGCAGAGAAAAAGTGTCTCCTGCAAACCGTTCCCTTGGTGCTAGATGAACGAAAGTCTCTCCACTTGCTCAGTTCTGAGAGATATGTGTGTGTGAAAGCCGTCCTTCACCTTGCTTGTTGGGAACACAAAGTTTCTTTTCAGTTGCAAACTCCATTCCATACATATATATATGGAGGTACTAGCTCCAACTCGGTTTGACAGTGAAAACTGCAGGAACTTCAAACCGGCACTAGGAAACAGACTGAGAAAGCAGAGAAAAAGTGTCTCCTGCAACCCGTTCCATTGGTGCTAGATGAACGAACGTCTCTCCACTTGCTCAGTTCTGAGAGATAAGTGTGTGTGAAAGCCGTCCTTCACATAGCTTGTTTGGAACACAAAGTTTCTTTTCAGTTGCAAACTCCATTCCATACATATATATGGGGAGGTACTAGCTCCAAATCGGTTTTACAGTGAAAACTGCAGGAACTTCAAACCGGCACTAGGAAACAGACTGAGAAAGCAGAGAAAAAGTGTTTCCTGCAACCCGGTCCCTTGGTGCTAGATGAACGAACGTCTCTCCACTTGCTCAGTCCCGAGAGTTAAGTGTGTGTGAAAGCCGTCCTTCATCTAGCTTGTTGGGAACACAAAGTATCTTTTCAGTTGCAAACTCCATTCCATACATATATATGGGGAGGTAGAAGCTCCAACTCGGTTTTACAGTGAAAACTGCAGGAACTTCAACCCGGCACTAGGAAACAGACTGAGAAAGCAGAGAAAAAGTGTCTCCTGCAACCCGGTCCCTTGGTGCTAGATGAACGAACGTCTCTCCACTTGCTCAGTTCTGAGAGATAAGTGTGTGTGAAAGCCGTCCTTCACCTAGCTTGTTGGGAACACAAAGTTTCTTTTCAGTTGCAAACTCCATTCCATACATATATATGGGGAGGTACTAGCTCCAACTCGGTTTTACAGTGAAAACTGCAGGAACTGCAAACCGGCACTAGGAAACAGACTGCGAAAGCAGAGAAAAAGTGTCTCCTGCAACCCGTTCCCTTGGTGCTAGATGAACGAACGTCTCTCCACTTGCTCAGTTCTGAGAGATAAGTGTGTGTGAAAGCCGTCCTTCACCTAGCTTGTTGGGAACACAAAGATTCTTTTCAGTTGCAAACTCCTTTCCATACATATATATGGGGAGGTACTAGCTCCAACTCGGTTTTACAGTGAAAACAGCAGGAACTTCAAACCGGCACTAGGAAACAGACTGAGAAAGCAGAGAAAAAGTGTCTCCTGCAACCCGTTCCCTTGGTGCTAGATGAACGAACGTCTCTCCACTTGCTCAGTTCTGAGAGATAAGTGTGTGTGAAAGCCGTCCTTCACCTAGCTTGTTGGGAACACAAAGTTTCTTTTCAGTTGCAAACTCCATTCCATACATATATATGGCGAGGTAGATGCTCCAACTCGGTTTTACAGTGAAAACTGCAGGAACTTAAAACCGGCACTAGGAAACAGACTGAGAAAGCAGAGAAAAGTGTCCCCAGCAACCCGTTCCCTTCGTGCTAGATGAACGAACGTCTCTCCACTTGCTCAGTTCTGAGAGAGAAGTGTGTGTGAAAGCCGTCCTTCACCTAGCTTGTTGGGAACACAAAGTTTCTTTTCAGTTGCAAACTCCATTCCATACATATATAGGGGAGGTAGATGCTTCAACTCGGTTTTACAGTGAAAACTGCAGGAACTTCAAACCGGCACTAGGAAACAGACTGAGAAAGCAGAGAAAAAGTGTCTCCTGCAACCCGTTCCCTTGGTGCTAGATGAACGAACGTCTCTCCACTTGCTCAGTTCTGAGAGATAAGTGTGTGTGAAAGCCGTCCTTCACCTAGCTTGTTGGGAACACAAAGTTTCTTTTCAGTTGCAAACTCCATTCCATACATATATATGGGGAGGTACTAGCTCCAACTCGGTTTTACAGTGAAAATTGCAGGAACTTCAAACCGGCACTAGGAAACAGACTGAGAAAGCAGAGAAAAAGTGTCTCCTGCAACCCGGTCCCTTGGTGCTAGATGAACGAACGTCTCTCCACTTGCTCAGTTCTCAGAGATAGGTGTGTGTGAAAGCCGTCCTTCACCTTGCTTGTTGGGAACACAAAGTTTCTTTTCAGTTGCAAGCTCCATTCCATAAATATATATGGGGAGGTACTAGCTCCAACTCGGTTTTACAGTGAAAACTGAAGAAACTTCAAACCGGCACTAGGAAACAGACTGAGAAAGCAGAGAAAAAGTGTCTCCTGCAACCCGTTCCCTTGGTGCTAGATGAACGAACTTCTCTCCACTTGCTCAGTTCTGAGAGATAAGTGTGTGTGAAAGCCGTCCTTCACCTAGCTTGTTGGGAACACAAAGTTTCTTTTCAGTTGCAAACTCCATTCCATACATATATATGGGGAGGTAGATGCTCCAACTCGGTTTTACAGTGATAACTGCAGGAACTTCAAACCGGCACTAGGAAACAGACTGCGAAAGCAGAGAAAAAGTGTCTCCTGCAACCCGTTCCCTTGGTGCTAGATGAACGAACATCTCTCCACTTGCTCAGTTCTGAGAGATAAGTGTGTGTGAAAGCCGTCCTTCACCTAGCTTGTTGGGAACAAAAAGTTTCTTTTCAGTTGCAAGCTCCATTCCATACATATATATGGGGAGGTACTAGCTCCAACTCGGTTTTACATTGAAAACTGAAGAAACTTCAAACCGGCACTAGGAAACAGCCTGAGAAAGCAGAGAAAAAGTGTCTCCTGCAACCCGTTCCCTTGGTGCTAGATGAACGAACGTCTCTCCACTTGCTCAGTTCTGAGAGAGAAGTGTGTGTGAAAGCCGTCCTTCACCTAGCTTGTTGGGAACACAAAGTTTCTTTTCAGTTGCAAACTCCATTCCATACATATATATGGGGAGGTACTAGATCAAACTCGGTTTTACAGTGAAAACTGCAGGAACTTCAAACCGGCACTAGGAAACAGATTGAGATAGCAGAGAAAAAGTGTCTCCTGCAACCCGTTCCCTTGGTGCTACATGAACGAATGTCTCTCCACTTGCTCAGTTCTGAGAGATAAGTGTCTGTGAAAGCCGTCCTTCACCTAGCTTGTTGGGAACACAAAGTTTCTTTTCAGTTGCAAACTCCATTCCATACATATATATGGGGAGGTAGATGCTCCAACTCGGTTTTACAGTGAAAACTGCAGGAACTGCAAACCGGCACTAGGAAACAGACTGCGAAAGCAGAGAAAATGTGTCTCCTGCAACCCGTTCCCTTGGTGCTAGATGAACGAACGTCTCTCCACTTGCTCAGTTCTGAGAGAGAAGTGTGTGTGAAAGCCGTCCTTCACCTAGCTTGTTGGGAACACAAAGTTTCTTTTCAGTTGCCAACTCCATTCCATACATATATATGGGGAGGTACTAACTCCAGCTCGGTTTTACAGTGAAAAAAGCAGGAACTTCAAACCGGCACTAGGAAACAGACTGAGAAAGCAGAGAAAAAGTGTCTCCTGCAACCCGGTCCCTTGGTGCTAGATGAACGAACGTCTCTCCACTTGCTAAGTTCTGAGAGTTAAGGGTGTGTGAAAGCCGTCCTTCATCTAGCTTGTTGGGAACACAAAGTTTCTTTTCAGTTGCAAACTCCATTCCATATATATATATGGGGAAGTAGATGCTCCAACTCGCTTTTACAGTGAAAACTGCAGGTACTTCAAACCGGCAATAGGAAACAGACTGAGAAAGCAGAGAAAAAGTGTCTCATGCAACCCGTTCCATTGGTGCTAGATGAACGAACGTCTATCCACTTGCTCAGTTCTGAGAGATAAGTGTGTGTGAAAGCCGTCCTTCACCTAGCTTGTTGGGAACACAAAGTTTCTTTTCAGTTGCAAACTCCATTCCATACATATATATGGGGAGGTACTAGCTCCAACTCGGTTTTACACTGAAAACTGCAGGAACTTCAAACCGGCACTAGGAAACAGACTGAGAATGCAGAGAAAAAGTGTCTCCTGCAACCCGTTCCCTTGGTGCTAGATGAACGAACGTCTCTCCACTTGCTCAGTTCTGAGAGATAAGTGTGTGTGAAAGCCGTCCTTCACCTAGCTTGTTGGGAACACAAAGTTTCTTTTCAGTTGCAAACTCCATTCAATACATATATATGGGGAGGTAGATGCTCCAACTCGGTTTTACAGTGAAAACTGCAGGAACTTCAAACCGGCACTAGGAAACAGACTTCGAAAGCAGAGAAAATGTGTCTCCTGCAACCCGTTCCCTTGGTGCTAGATGAACGAACGTCTCTCCACTTGCTCAGTTCTGAGAGATAAGTGTGTGTGAAAGCCGTCCTTCACCTAGCTTGTTGGGAACACAAAGTTTCTTTTTAGTTGCAAACTCCATTCCATACATATATATGGGGAGGTACTAGCTCCAAATCGGTTTTACAGTGAAAACTGCAGGAACTTCAAACCGGCACTAGGAAACAGACTGAGAAAGCAGAGAAAAAGTGTCTCCTGCAACCCGGTCCCTTGGTGCTACATGAACGAACGTCTCTCCACTTGCTCAGGTCTGAGAGATAAGTGTGTGTGAAAGCCGTCCTTCACCTAGCTTGTTGGGAACACAAAGATTCTTTTCAGTTGCAAACTCCATTCCATACATATATATGGGGAGGTACTAGATCAAACTCGGTTTTACAGTGAAAACTGCAGGAACCTCAAACCGGCACTAAGAAACAGATTGAGAAAGCAGAGAAAAAGTGTCTCCTGCAACCCGTTCCCTTGGTGCTACATGAACGAATGTCTCTCCACTTGCTCAGTTCTGAGAGATAAGTGTCTGTGAAAGCCGTCCTTCACCTAGATTTTTGGGAACACAAAGTTTCTTTTCAGTTGCAAACTCCATTCCATACATATATATGGGGAGGTAGATGCTCCAACTCGGTTTTACAGTGAAAACTGCAGGAACTGCAAACCGGCACTAGGAAACAGACTGCGGAAGCAGAGAAAATGTGTCTCCTGCAACCCGTTCCCTTGGTGCTAGATGAACGAACGTCTCTCCACTTGCTCAGTTCTGGGAGAGAAGTGTGTGTGAAAGCCGTCCTTCACCTAGCTTGTTGGGAACACAAAGTTTCTTTTCAGTTGCAAACTCCATTCCATACATATATATGGGGAGGTACTAACTCCAGCTCGGTTTTACAGTGAAAAAAGCAGGAACTTCAAACCGGCACTAGGAAACAGACTGAGAAAGCAGAGAAAAAGTGTCTCCTGCAACCCGGTCCCTTGGTGCTAGATGAACGAACGTCTCTCCACTTGCTAAGTTCTGAGAGTTAAGGGTGTGTGAAAGCCGTCCTTCATCTAGCTTGTTGGGAACACAAAGTTTCTTTTCAGTTGCAAACTCCATTCCATATATATATATGGGGAAGTAGATGCTCCAACTCGCTTTTACAGTGAAAACTGCAGGAACTTCAAACCGGCACTAGGAAACAGACTGAGAAAGCAGAGAAAAAGTGTCTCATGCAACCCGTTCCATTGGTGCTAGATGAACGAACGTCTATCCACTTGCTCAGTTCTGAGAGATAAGTGTGTGTGAAAGCCGTCCTTCACCTAGCTTGTTGGGAACACAAAGTTTCTTTTCAGTTGCAAACTCCATTCCATACATATATATGGGGAGGTACTAGCTCCAACTCGGTTTTACACTGAAAACTGCAGGAACTTCAAACCGGCACTAGGAAACAGACTGAGAATGCAGAGAAAAAGTGTCTCCTGCAACCCGTTCCCTTGGTGCTAGATGAACGAACGTCTCTCCACTTGCTCAGTTCTGAGAGATAAGTGTGTGTGAAAGCCGTCCTTCACCTAGCTTGTTGGGAACACAAAGTTTCTTTTCAGTTGCAAACTCCATTCAATACATATATATGGGGAGGTAGATGCTCCAACTCGGTTTTACAATGAAAACTGCAGGAACTTCAAACCGGCACTAGGAAACAGACTGCGAAAGCAGAGAAAATGTGTCTCCTGCATCCCGTTCCCTTGGTGCTAGATGAACGAACGTCTCTCCACTTGCTCAGTTCTGAGAGATAAGTGTGTGTGAAAGCCGTCCTTCACCTAGCTTGTTGGGAACACAAAGTTTCTTTTCAGTTGCAAACTCCATTCCATACATATATATGGGGAGGTACTAGCTCCAAATCGGTTTTACAGTGAAAACTGCAGGAACTTCAAACCGGCACTAGGAAACAGACTGAGAAAGCAGAGAAAAAGTGTCTCCTGCAACCCGTTCCCTTGGTGCTAGATGAACGAACGTCTCTCCACTTGCTCAGTTCTGAGAGATAAGTGTGTGTGAAAGCCGTCCTTCACCTAGCTTGTTGGGAACACAAAGTTTCTTTTCAGTTGCAAACTCCATTCCATACATATATATGGGGAGGTACTAGATCAAAATCGGTTTTACAGTGAAAACTGCAGGAACTTCAAACCGGCACTAGGAAACAGATTGAGAAAGCAGAGAAAAAGTGTCTCCTGCAACCCGTTCCCTTGGTGCTACATGAACGAATGTCTCTCCACTTGCTCAGTTCTGAGAGATAAGTGTCTGTGAAAGCCGTCCTTCACCTAGCTTGTTGGGAACACAAAGTTTCTTTTCAGTTGAAAACCCCATTCCATAAATATATATGGGGAGGTACTAGATCAAACTCGGTTTTACAGTGAAAACTGCAGGAACTTCAACCCAGCACTAGGAAACAGACTGAGAAAGCAGAGAAAAAGTGTCTCCGGCAACCCGTTCCCTTGGGGCTAGATGAACGAACGTCTCTCCACTTGCTCAGTTCTGAGAGATAGGTGTGTGTGAAAGCCGTCCTTCACCTAGCTTGTTGGGAACACAAAGTTTCTTTTCAGTTGCAAACTCCAACCCATACATATATATGGAGAGGTACTAACTCCAACACGATTTTACAGTGAAAACTGCAGGAACTTCAAACCGGCACTAGGAAACAGGCTGAGAAAGCAGAGAAAAAGTGTCTCCTGCATCCCGTTCCCTTGGTGTTAGATGAACGAACTTCTCTCCACTTGCTCAGTTCTGAGAGATAGGTGTGTGTGAAAGCCGTCCTTCACCTAGCTTGTTGGGAACACAAAGTTTCTTTTCAGTTGCAAACTCCAACCCATACATATATATGGAGAGGTACTAACTCCAACACGATTTTACAGTGAAAACTGCAGGAACTTCAAACCGGCACTAGGAAACAGGCTGAGAAAGCAGAGAAAAAGTGTCTCCTGCATCCCGTTCCCTTGGTGTTAGATGAACGAACTTCTCTCCACTTGCTCAGTTCTGAGAGATAAGTGTGTGTGAAAGCCGTCCTTCACATAGCTTGTTGGGAACACAAAGTTTCTTTTCAGTTGCAAACTCCAATCCATACATATATATGGGGAGGTAGAAGCTCCAACTCTGTTTTACAGTGAAAACTGCAGGAAATTCAAACCGGCACTAGGAAACAGACTGAGAAAGCAGAGAAAAAGTGTCTCCTGCAACCCGTTCCCTTGGTGCTAGATGAACGAACGTCTCTCCACTTGCTCAGTTCTGAGAGATAGGTGTGTGTGAAAGCCGTACTTCACCTAGCTTGTTGGGAACACAAAGTTTCTTTTCAGTTGCAAACTCCAACCCATACATATATATGGAGAGGTACTAACTCCAACACGATTTTACAGTGAAAACTGCAGGAACTTCAAACCGGCACTAGGATACAGACTGAGAAAGCAGAGAAAAAGTGTCTCCTGCAACCCGTTCCCTTGGTGCTAGATGAACGAACGTCTCTCCACTTGCTCAGTTCTGAGAGATATGTGTGTGTGAAAGCCGTCCTTCACCTAGCTTGTTGGGAACACAAAGTTTCTTTTCAGTTGCAAACTCCATTCCATACATATATATGGGGAGGTAGAAGCTCCAACTCGGTTTTACAGTGAAATCTGCAGGAATTTCAAACCGGCACTAGGAAACAGACTGAGAAATCAGAGAAAAAGTGTCTCCTGCAACCCGTTCCATTGGTGCTAGATGAACGAACGTCTCTCCACTTGCTCAGTTCTGAGAGATAAGTGTGTGTGAAAGCCGTCCTTCACATAGCTTGTTGGGAACACAAAGTTTCTTTTCAGTTGCAAACTCCATTCCATACATATATATGGGGAGGTACTAGCTCCAAATCGGTTTTACAGTGAAAACTGCAGGAACTTCAAACCGGCACTAGGAAACAGACTGAGAAAGCAGAGAAAAAGTGTTTCCTGCAACCCGGTCCCTTGGTGCTAGATGAACGAACGTCTCTCCACTTGCTCAGTCCCGAGAGTTAAGTGTGTGTGAAAGCCGTCCTTCATCTAGCTTGTTGGGAACACAAAGTATCTTTTCAGTTGCAAACTCCATTCCATACATATATATGGGGAGGTAGAAGTTCCAACTCGGTTTTGCAGTGAAAACTGCAGGAACTTCAACCCGGCACTAGGAAAAAGACTGAGAAAGCAGAGAAAAAGTGTCTCCTGCAACCCGGTCCCTTGGTGCTAGATGAACGAACGTCTCTCCACTTGCTCAGTTCTGAGAGATAAGTGTGTGTGAAAGCCGTACTTCACCTAGCTTGTTGGGAACACAAAGTTTCTTTTCAGTTGCAAGCTCCATTCCATACATATATATGGGGAGGTACTAGCTCCAACTCGGTTTTACAGTGAAAACTGCAGGAACTTCAAAGCGGCACTAGGAAACAGACTGAGAAAGCAGAGAAAAAGTGTCTCCTGCAACCCGTTCCCTTGGTGCTAGATGAACGAACGTCTCTCCACTTGCTCAGTTCTGAGAGATATGTGTGTGTGAAAGCCGTCCTTCACCTAGCTTGTTGGGAACACAAAGATTCTTTTCAGTTGCAAACTCCATTCCATACATATATATGGGGTGGTACTAGCTCCAACTCGATTTTACCGTGAAAACTGCAGGAACTTCAAACCGGCACTAGGGAACAGACTGAGAAAGCAGAGAAAAAGTGTTTCCTGCAACCCGGTCCCAAGGTGCTAGATGAACGAACGTCTCTCCACTTGCTCAGTAACGAGAGTTAAGTGTGTGTGAAAGCCGTCCTTCATCTAGCTTGTTGGGAACACAAAGTTTCTTTTCAGTTGCAAACTCCATTCCATACATATATATGGGGAGGTAGTAGCTCCAACTCGGTTTTACAGTGAAAACTGCAGGAACTTCAAACCGGCACTAGGAAACAGACTGAGAAAGAAGAGAATAAGTGTCTCCTGCAACCCGTTCCCTTGGTGCTAGATGAACGAACGTCTCTCCACTTGCTCAGTTCTGAGAGAGAATTGTGTGTGAAAGCCGTCCTTCACCTAGATTGTTGGGAACACAAAGTTTCTTTTCAGTTGCAAACTCCATTCCATACATATATATGGGGAGGTAGAAGCTCCAACTCGGTTTTACAGTGAAAACTGCAGGAACTTCAAACCGGCACTAGGAAACAGACTGAGAAAGAAGAGAAAAAGTGTCTCCTGCAACCCGTTCCCTTGGTGCTAGATGAACGAACGTCTCTCCACTTGCTCAGTTCTGAGAGATAAGTGTGTTTGAAAGCCGTCCTTCACCTAGCTTGTTGGGAACACAAAGTTTCTTTTCAGTTGCAAACTCCAATCCATACATATATATGGGGAGGGAGAAGCTCCAACTCGGTTTTACAGTGAAAACTGCAGGAAATTCAAACCGGCACTAGGAAACAGACTGAGAAAGCAGAGAAAAAGTGTCTCCTGCAACCCGTTCCCTTGGTGCTAGATGAACGAACGTCTCTCCACTTGCTCAGTTCTGAGAGATAATTGTGTGTGAAAGCCGTCCTTCACCTAGCTTGTTGGGAACACAAAGTTTCTTTTCAGTTGCAAACTCCATTCCATACATATATATGGGGAGGTAGAAGCTCCAACTCGGTTTTACAGTGAAAATTGCAGGAACTTCAAACCGGCACTAGGAAACAGACTGAGAAAGCAGAGAAAAAGTGTTTCCTGCAACCCGTTCCCTTGGTGCTACATGAACGAACGTCTCTCCACTTGCTCACTAACGAGAGTTAAGTGTGTGTGAAAGCCGTCCTTCATCTAGCTTGTTGGGAACACAAAGTTTCTTTTCAGTTGCAAACTCCATTCCATACATATATATGGGGAGGTAGTAGCTCCAACTCGGTTTTACAGTGAAAACTGCAGGAACTTCAAACCGGCACTAGGAAACAGACTGAGAAAGAAGAGAATAAGTGTCTCCTGCAACCCGTTCCCTTGGTGCTAGATGAACGAACGTCTCTCCACTTGCTCAGTTCTGAGAGAGAATTGTGTGTGAAAGCCGTCCTTCACCTAGATTGTTGGGAACACAAAGTTTCTTTTCAGTTGCAAACTCCATTCCATACATATATATGGGGAGGTAGAAGCTCCAACTCGGTTTTACAGTGAAAACTGCAGGAACTTCAAACCGGCACTAGGAAACAGACTGAGAAAGAAGAGAAAAAGTGTCTCCTGCAACCCGTTCCCTTGGTGCTAGATGAACGAACGTCTCTCCACTTGCTCAGTTCTGAGAGATAAGTGTGTTTGAAAGCCGTCCTTCACCTAGCTTGTTGGGAACACAAAGTTTCTTTTCAGTTGCAAACTCCATTCCATACATATATATGGGGAGGGAGAAGCTCCAACTCGGTTTTACAGTGAAAACTGCAGGAAATTCAAACCGGCACTAGGAAACAGACTGAGAAAGCAGAGAAAAAGTGTCTCCTGCAACACGTTCCCTTGGTGCTAGATGAACGAACGTCTCTCCACTTGCTCAGTTCTGAGAGATAATTGTGTGTGAAAGCCGTCTTTCAACTAGCTTGTTGGGAACACAAAGTTTCTTTTCAGTTGCAAACTCCATTCCATACATATATATGGGGAGGTAGAAGCTCCAACTCGGTTTTACAGTGAAAATTGCAGGAACTTCAAACCGGCACTAGGATACAGACTGAGAAAGCAGAGAAAAAGTGTCTCCTGCAACCCGTTCCCTTGGTGCTAGATGAACGAACGTCTCTCCACTTGCTCAGTTCTGAGAGATATGTGTGTGTGAAAGCCGTCCTTCACCTAGCTTGTTGGGAACACAAAGTTTCTTTTCAGTTGGAAACTCCATTCCATACATATATATGGGGAGGTAGAAGCTCCAACTCGGTTTTACAGTGAAAATTGCAGGAACTTCAAACCGGCACTAGGATACAGACTGAGAAAGCAGAGAAAAAGTGTCTCCTGCAACCCGTTCCCTTGCTGCTAGATGAACGAAAGTCTCTCCACTTGCTCAGTTCTGAGAGATATGTGTGTGTGAAAGCCGTCCTTCACCTAGCTTGTTGGGAACACAAAGTTTCTTTTCAGTTGCAAACTCCATTCCATACATATATATGGGGAGGTACTAGCTCCAACTCGGTTTGACACTGAAAACTGCAGGAACTTCAAACCGGCACTAGGAAACAGACTGAGAAAGCAGAGAAAAGTGTCTCCTGCAACCCGTTCCATTGGTGCTAGATGAACGAACGTCTCTCCACTTGCTCAGTTCTGAGAGATAAGTGTGTGTGAAAGCCGTCCTTCACATAGCTTGTTGGGAACACAAAGTTTCTTTTCAGTTGCAAACTCCATTCCATACATATATATGGGGAGGTACTAGCTCCAAATCGGTTTTACAGTGAAAACTGCAGGAACATCAAACCGGCACTAGGAAACAGACTGAGAAAGCAGAGAAAAAGTGTTTCCTGCAACCCGGTCCCTTGGTGCTAGATGAACGAACGACTCTCCACTTGCTCAGTCCCGAGAGTTAAGTGTTTGTGAAAGCCGTCCTTCATCTAGCTTGTTGGGAACACAAAGTATCTTTTCAGTTGCAATCTCCATTCCATACATATATATGGGGAGGTAGAAGTTCCAACTCGGTTTTGCAGTGAAAACTGCAGGAAATTCAACACGGCACTAGGAAAAAGACTGAGAAAGCAGAGAAAAAGTGTCTCCTGCAACCCGGTCCCTTGGTGCTAGATGAACGAACGTCTCTCCACTTGCTCAGTTCTGAGAGATAAGTGTGTGTGAAAGCCGTACTTCACCTAGCTTGTTGGGAACACAAAGTTTCTTTTCAGTTGCAAACTCCATTCCATACATATATATGGGGAGGTAGAAGCTCCAACTCGGTTTTACAGTGAAAATTGCAGGAACTTCAAACCGGCACTAGGAAACAGACTGAGAAAGCAGAGAAAAAGTGTTTCCTGCAACCCGTTCCCTTGGTGCTACATGAACGAACGTCTCTCCACTTGCTCACTAACGAGAGTTAAGTGTGTGTGAAAGCCGTCCTTCATCTAGCTTGTTGGGAACACAAAGTTTCTTTTCAGTTGCAAACTCCATTCCATACATATATATGGGGAGGTAGTAGCTCCAACTCGGTTTTACAGTGAAAACTGCAGGAACTTCAAACCGGCACTAGGAAACAGACTGAGAAAGCAGAGAAAAAGTGTTTCCTGCAACCCGTTCCCTTGGTGCTACATGAACGAACGTCTCTCCACTTGCTCACTAACGAGAGTTAAGTGTGTGTGAAAGCCGTCCTTCATCTAGCTTGTTGGGAACACAAAGTTTCTTTTCAGTTGCAAACTCCATTCCATACATATATATGGGGAGGTAGTAGCTCCAACTCGGTTTTACAGTGAAAACTGCAGGAACTTCAAACCGGCACTAGGAAACAGACTGAGAAAGAAGAGAATAAGTGTCTCCTGCAACCCGTTCCCTTGGTGCTAGATGAACGAACGTCTCTCCACTTGCTCAGTTCTGAGAGAGAATTGTGTGTGAAAGCCGTCCTTCACCTAGATTGTTGGGAACACAAAGTTTCTTTTCAGTTGCAAACTCCATTCCATACATATATATGGGGAGGTAGAAGCTCCAACTCGGTTTTACAGTGAAAACTGCAGGAACTTCAAACCGGCACTAGGAAACAGACTGAGAAAGAAGAGAAAAAGTGTCTCCTGCAACCCGTTCCCTTGGTGCTAGATGAACGAACGTCTCTCCACTTGCTCAGTTCTGAGAGATAAGTGTGTTTGAAAGCCGTCCTTCACCTAGCTTGTTGGGAACACAAAGTTTCTTTTCAGTTGCAAACTCCATTCCATACATATATATGGGGAGGGAGAAGCTCCAACTCGGTTTTACAGTGAAAACTGCAGGAAATTCAAACCGGCACTAGGAAACAGACTGAGAAAGCAGAGAAAAAGTGTCTCCTGCAACCCGTTCCCTTGGTGCTAGATGAACGAACGTCTCTCCACTTGCTCAGTTCTGAGAGATAATTGTGTGTGAAAGCCGTCTTTCAACTAGCTTGTTGGGAACACAAAGTTTCTTTTCAGTTGCAAACTCCATTCCATACATATATATGGGGAGGTAGAAGCTCCAACTCGGTTTTACAGTGAAAATTGCAGGAACTTCAAACCGGCACTAGGATACAGACTGAGAAAGCAGAGAAAAAGTGTCTCCTGCAACCCGTTCCCTTGGTGCTAGATGAACGAACGTCTCTCCACTTGCTCAGTTCTGAGAGATATGTGTGTGTGAAAGCCGTCCTTCACCTAGCTTGTTGGGAACACAAAGTTTCTTTTCAGTTGGAAACTCCATTCCATACATATATATGGGGAGGTAGAAGCTCCAACTCGGTTTTACAGTGAAAATTGCAGGAACTTCAAACCGGCACTAGGATACAGACTGAGAAAGCAGAGAAAAAGTGTCTCCTGCAACCCGTTCCCTTGCTGCTAGATGAACGAAAGTCTCTCCACTTGCTCAGTTCTGAGAGATATGTGTGTGTGAAAGCCGTCCTTCACCTAGCTTGTTGGGAACACAAAGTTTCTTTTCAGTTGCAAACTCCATTCCATACATATATATGGGGAGGTACTAGCTCCAACTCGGTTTGACACTGAAAACTGCAGGAACTTCAAACCGGCACTAGGAAACAGACTGAGAAAGCAGAGAAAAGTGTCTCCTGCAACCCGTTCCATTGGTGCTAGATGAACGAACGTCTCTCCACTTGCTCAGTTCTGAGAGATAAGTGTGTGTGAAAGCCGTCCTTCACATAGCTTGTTGGGAACACAAAGTTTCTTTTCAGTTGCAAACTCCATTCCATACATATATATGGGGAGGTACTAGCTCCAAATCGGTTTTACAGTGAAAACTGCAGGAACATCAAACCGGCACTAGGAAACAGACTGAGAAAGCAGAGAAAAAGTGTTTCCTGCAACCCGGTCCCTTGGTGCTAGATGAACGAACGACTCTCCACTTGCTCAGTCCCGAGAGTTAAGTGTTTGTGAAAGCCGTCCTTCATCTAGCTTGTTGGGAACACAAAGTATCTTTTCAGTTGCAATCTCCATTCCATACATATATATGGGGAGGTAGAAGTTCCAACTCGGTTTTGCAGTGAAAACTGCAGGAAATTCAACACGGCACTAGGAAAAAGACTGAGAAAGCAGAGAAAAAGTGTCTCCTGCAACCCGGTCCCTTGGTGCTAGATGAACGAACGTCTCTCCACTTGCTCAGTTCTGAGAGATAAGTGTGTGTGAAAGCCGTCCTTCACCTAGCTTGTTGGGAACACAAAGATTCTTTTCAGTTGCAAACTCCATTCCATACATATATATGGGGAGGTACTAGCTCCAACTCGGTTTTACAGTGAAAACTGCAGGAACTTCAAACCGGCACTAGGAAACAGACTGAGAAAGCAGAGAAAAAGTGTCTCCTGCAACCCGTTCCCTTGGTGCTAGATGAACGAACGTCTCTCCACTTGCTCAGTTCTGAGAGATAAGTGTGTGTGAAAGCCGTCCTTCACCTAGCTTGTTGGGAACACAAAGT
This sequence comes from Camelus bactrianus, assembly GCF_048773025.1. Taxonomy (NCBI): domain Eukaryota; kingdom Metazoa; phylum Chordata; class Mammalia; order Artiodactyla; family Camelidae; genus Camelus; species Camelus bactrianus. Next base: position 133,203,831 of record NC_133539.1, on the reverse strand, counting down.
TTCTTTTCAGTTGCAAACTCCATTCCATACATATATATGGGGAGGTAGATGCTCCAACACGGTTTTACAGTGAAAACTGCAGGAACTTAAAACCGGCACTATGAAACAGACTGAGAAAGCAGAGAAAAGTGTCCCCAGCAACCCGTTCCCTTGGTGCTAGATGAACGAACGTCTCTCCACTTGCTCAGTTCTGAGAGAGAAGTGTGTGTGAAAGCCGTCCTTCACCTAGCTTGTTGGGAACACAAAGTTTCTTTTCAGTTGCAAACTCCATTCCATACATATATAGGGGAGGTAGATGCTTCAACTCGATTTTACAGTGAAAACTGCAGGAACTTCAAACCGGCACTAGGAAACAGACTGAGAAAGCAGAGAAAAAGTGTCTCCTGCAACCCGGTCCCTTGGTGCTAGATGAACGAACGTCTCTCCACTTGCTCAGTTCTGAGAGATAAGTGTGTGTGAAAGCCGTCCTTCACCTAGCTTGTTGGGAACACATAGTTTCTTTTCAGTTGCAAACTCCATTCCATACATATATATGGGGAGGTACTAGCTCCAACTCGGTTTTACAGTGAAAACTGCAGGAACTTCAAACCGGCACTAGGAAACAGACAGAGAAAGCAGAGAAAAAGTGTCTCCTGCAACCCGTTCCCTTGGTGCTAGATGAACGAACGTCTCTCCACTTGCTCAGTTCTCAGAGATAGGTGTGTGTGAAAGCCGTCCTTCACCTTGCTTGTTGGGAACACAAAGTTTCTTTTCAGTTGCAAGCTCCATTCCATACATATATATGGGGAGGTACTAGCTCCAACTCGGTTTTACAGTGAAAACTGAAGAAACTTCAAACCGGCACTAGGAAACAGACTGAGAAAACAGAGAAAAAGTGTCTCCTGCAACCCGTTCCCTTGGTGCTAGATGAACGAACTTCTCTCAACTTGCTCAGTTCTGAGAGATAAGTGTGTGTGAAAGCCTTCCTTCACCTAGCTTGTTGGGAACACAAAGGTTCTTTCAGTTGCAAACTCCATTCCATACATATATATGGGGAGGTACTAGCTCCAACTCGGTTTTACAGTGATAACTGCAGGAACTTCAAACCGGCACTAGGAAACAGACTGCGAAAGCAGAGAAAAATGTGTCTCCTGCAACCCGTTCCCTTGGTGCTAGATGAACGAACATCTCTCCACTTGCTCAGTTCTGAGAGATAAGTGTGTGTGAAAGCCGTCCTTCACCTAGCTTGTTGGGAACACAAAGTTTCTTTTCAGTTGCAAACTCCATTCCATACATATATATGGGGAGGTAATAACTCCAGCTCGGTTTTACAGTGAAAAAAGCAGGAACTTCAAACCGGCACTAGGAAACAGACTGAGAAAGCAGAGAAAAAGTGTCTCCTGCAACCCGGTCCCTTGGTGCTAGATGAACGAACGTCTCTCCACTTGCTAAGTTCTGAGAGTTAAGGGTGTGTGAAAACCGTCCTTCATCTAGCTTGTTGGGAACACAAAGTTTCTTTTCAGTTGCAAACTCCATTCCATACATATATATGGGGAAGTAGATGCTCCAACTCGCTTTTACAGTGAAAACTACAGGAACTTCAAACCGGCACTAGGAAACAGACTGAGAAAGCAGAGAAAAAGTGTCTCATGCAACCCGTTCCATTGGTGCTAGATGAACGAACGTCTATCCACTTGCTCAGTTCTGAGAGATAAGTGTGTGTGAAAGCCGTCCTTCACCTAGCTTGTTGGGAACACAAAGTTTCTTTTCAGTTGCAAACTCCATTCCATACATATATATGGGGAGGTACTAGCTCCAACTCGGTTTTACACTGAAAACTGCAGGAACTTCAAACCGGCACTAGGAAACAGACTGAGAAAGCAGAGAAAAAGTGTCTCCTGCAACCCGTTCCCTTGGTGCTAGATGAACGAACGTCTCTCCACTTGCTCAGTTCTGAGAGATAAGTGTGTGTGAAAGCCGTCCTTCACCTAGCTTGTTGGGAACACAAAGTTTCTTTTCAGTTGCAAACCCCATTCCATAAATATATATGGGGAGGTAGAAGTTCCAACTCGGTTTTACAGTGAAAACTGCAGGAACTTAAAACCGGCACTAGGAAACAGACTGAGAAAGCAAAGAAAAAGTGTCTCCTGCAACCCGGTCCCTTCGTGCTAGATGAACGAACGTCTCTCCACTTGCTCAGTTCTCAGAGATAGGTGTGTGTGAAAGCCGTCCTTCACCTAGCTTGTTGGGAACACAAAGTTTCTTTTCAGTTGCAAGCTCCATTCCATACATATATATGGGGAGGTACTAGCTCCAACTCGGTTTTACAGTGAAAACTGAAGAAACTTCAAACCGGCACTAGGAAACAGACTGAGAAAACAGAGAAAAAGTGTCTCCTGCAACCCGTTCCCTTGGTGCTAGATGAACGAACTTCTCTCAACTTGCTCAGTTCTGAGAGATAAGTGTGTGTGAAAGCCGTCCTTCACCTAGCTTGTTGGGAACACAAAGGTTCTTTCAGTTGCAAACTCCATTCCATACATATATATGGGGAGGTACTAGCTCCAACTCGGTTTTACAGTGATAACTGCAGGAACTTCAAACCGGCACTAGGAAACAGACTGCGAAAGCAGAGAAATTGTGTCTCCTGCAACCCGTTCCCTTGGTGCTAGATGAACGAACATCTCTCCACTTGCTCATTTCTGAGAGATAAGTGTGTGTGAAAGCCGTCCTTCACCTAGCTTGTTGGGAACACAAAGTTTCTTTTCAGTTGCAAGCTCCATTCCATACATATATATGGGGAGGTAGATGCTCCAACTCGGTTTTACAGTGAAAACTGCAGGAACTGCAAACCGGCACTAGGAAACAGACTGCGAAAGCAGAGAAAATGTGTCTCCTGCAACCCGTTCCCTTGGTGCTAGATGAACGAACGTCTCTCCACTTGCTCAGTTCTGAGAGATAAGTGTGTGTGAAAGCCGTCTTTCACCTAGCTTGTTGGGAACACAAAGTTTCTTTTCAGTTGCAAACTCCATTCCATAAATATATATGGGGAGGTAATAACTCCAGCTCGGTTTTACAGTGAAAAAAGCAGGAACTTCAAACCGGCACTAGGAAACAGACTGAGAAAGCAGAGAAAAAGTGTCTCCTGCAACCCGGTCCCTTGGTGCTAGATGAACGAACGTCTCTCCACTTGCTAAGTTCTGAGAGTTAAGGGTGTGTGAAAACCGTCCTTCATCTAGCTTGTTGGGAACACAAAGTTTCTTTTCAGTTGCAAACTCCATTCCATACATATATATGGGGAAGTAGATGCTCCAACTCGCTTTTACAGTGAAAACTGCAGGAACTTCAAACCGGCACTAGGAAACAGACTGAGAAAGCAGAGAAAAAGTGTCTCATGCAACCCGTTCCATTGGTGCTAGATGAACGAACGTCTATCCACTTGCTCAGTTCTGAGAGATAAGTGTGTGTGAAAGCCGTCCTTCACCTAGCTTGTTGGGAACACAAAGTTTCTTTTCAGTTGCAAACTCCATTCCATACATATATATGGGGAGGTACTAGCTCCAACTCGGTTTTACACTGAAAACTGCAGGAACTTCAAACCGGCACTAGGAAACAGACTGAGAAAGCAGAGAAAAAGTGTCTCCTGCAACCCGTTCCCTTGGTGCTACATGAATGATCGTCTCTCCACTTGCTCAGTTCTGAAAGATAAGTGTGTGTGAAAGCCGTCCTTCCCCTAGCTTGTTGGGAACACAAAGTTTCTTTTCAGTTGCAAACTCCATTCAATACATATATATGGGGAGGTAGATGCTCCAACTCGGTTTTACAGTGAAAACTGCAGGAACTTCAAACCGGCACTAGGAAACAGACTGAGAAAGCAGAGGAAAAGTTTCTCCTGCAACCCGGTCCCTTGGTGCTAGATGAACGAACGTCTCTCCACTTGCTCAGTTCTGAGAGATAAGTGTGTGTGAAAGCCGTACTTCACCTAGCTTGTTGGGAACACAAAGTTTCTTTTCAGTTGCAAACTCCATTCCATACATATATATGGGGAGGTACTACATCAAACTCCGTTTTACAGTGAAAACTGCAGGAACTTCAACCCGGCACTAGGAAACAGACTGAGAAAGCAGAGAAAAAGTGTCTCCTGCTACCCGTTCCCTTGGGGCTAGATGAACGAACGTCTCTCCACTTGCTCAGTTCTGAGAGATAGGTGTGTGTGAAAGCCGTCCTTCACCTAGCTTGTTGGGAACACAAAGTTTCTTTTCAGTTGCAAACTCCATCCCATACATATATATGGGGAGGTACAAACTCCAACTCGGTTTTACAGTGAAAACTGCAGGAACTTCAAACCGGCACTAGGAAAAAGACTGAGAAAGCAGAGAAAAAGTGTCTCCTGAAACCCGTTCCCTTGGTGCTAGATGAACGAACGTCTCTCCACTTGCTCAGTTCTGAGAGATAGGTGTGTGTGAAAGCCGTCCTTCAACTAGCTTGTTGGGAACACAAAGTTTCTTTTCAGTTGCAAACTCCATTCCATACATATATATGGGGAGGTACTAGCTCCAACTCGGTTTTACAGTGAAAACTGCAGTAACTTCAAACCGGCACTAGGAAACAGACTGCGAAAGCAGAGAAAATGTGTGTACTGCAACCCGTTTCCTTGGTGCTAGATGAACGAACGTCTCTCCACTTGCTCAGTTCTGAGAGATAAGTGTGTGTGAAAGCCGTCCTTCACCTAGCTTGTTGGAAACACAAAGTTTCTTTTCAGTTGCAAACTCCATTCCATACATATATATGGGGAGGTACTAGCTCCAACTCGGTTTTACAGTGAAAACTGCAGGAACTTCAAACCGGCACTAGGAAAAAGACTGAGAAAGCAGAGAAAAAGTGTCTCCTGCAACCCGTTACCTTGGTGCTAGATGAACGAACGTCTCTCCACTTGCTCAGTTCTGAGAGATAGGTGTGTGTGAAAGCCGTCCTTCACCTAGCTTGTTGGGAACACAAAGTTTCTTTTCAGTTGCAAACTCCATTCCATACATATATATGGGGAGGTACTAGCTCCAACTCGGTTTTACAGTGAAAACTGCAGTAACTTCAAACCGGCACTAGGAAACAGACTGCGAAAGCAGAGAAAATGTGTGTCCTGCAACCCGTTTCCTTGGTGCTAGATGAACGAACGTCTCTCCACTTGCTCAGTTCTGAGAGATAAGTGTGTGTGAAAGCCGTCCTTCACCTAGCTTGTTGGAAACACAAAGTTTCTTTTCAGTTGCAAACTCCATTCCATACATATATAAGGGGAGGTACTAACTCCAACTCGGTTTTACAGTGAAAAATGCAGGAACTTCAAACCGGCACTAGGAAACAGGCTGAGAACGCAGAGAAAAAGTGTCTCCTGCAACCCGGTCCCTTGGTGCTAGATGAACGAACGTCTCTCCACTTGCTCAGTTCCGAGAGTTAAGTGTGTGTGAAAGCCGTCCTTCACCTAGCTTGTTGGGAACACAAAGTATCTTTTCAGTTGCAAACTCCATTCCATACATATATATGGGGAGGTAGAAGCTCCAACTCGGTTTTGCAGTGAAAACTGCAGGAACTTCAACCCGGCACTAGGAAACAGACTGAGAAAGCAGAGAAAAAGTGTCTCCTGCAACCCGTTCCCTTGGTGCTAGATGAACTAACGTCTCTCCACTTGCTCAGTTCTGAGTGATATCTGTGTTTGAAAGCCGTCCTTCACCTAGCTTGTTGGGAACAAAAAGTTTCTTTTCAGTTGCAAACTCCATTCCATACATATATATGGGGAGGAACAAGCTCCAACTCGGTTTTACAGTGAAAACTGCAGGAACTTCAAACCGGCACTAGGAAACAGACTGAGAAAGCAGAGAAAAAGTGTCTCCTGCAACCCGTTCCCCTGGTGCTAGATGAACGAACGTCTCTCCACTTGCTCAGTTTTGAGAGATAAGTGTGTGTGAAAGCCGTACTTCACCTAGCTTGTTGGGAACACAAAGTTTCTTTTCAGTTGCAAACTCCATTCCATACATATATATGGGGAGGTACTAACTCCAAATCGGTTTTACAGTGAAAACTGCAGGAACTTCAAACCGGCACTAGGAAACAGAATGAGAAAGCAGAGAAAAGTGTCTCCTGCAACCCGTTCCCTTGGTGCTAGATGAACGAACGTCTCTGCACTTGCTCAGTTCTGAGAGATAAGTGTGTGTGAAAGCCGTCCTTCACCTAGCTTGTTGGGAACACAAAGTTTCTTTTCAGTTGCAAACTCCATTCCATACATATATATGGGGAGGTACAAACTCCAACTCGGTTTTACAGTTAAAACGGCAGGAACTTCAAACCGGCACTAGGAAACAGACTGAGAAAGCAGAGAAAAAGTGTCTCCAGCAACCCGGTCCTTTGGTGCTAGATGAACGAACGTCTCTCCACTTGCTCAGTTCCGAGAGTTAAGTGGGTGTGAAAGCCGTCCTTCATCTAGCTTGTTGGGAACACAAAGTATCTTTTCAGTTGCAAACTCCATTCCATACATATATATGGGGAGGTAGAAGCTCCAACTCGGTTTTGCAGTGAAAACTGCAGGAACTTCAACCCGGCACTAGGAAACACACTGAGAAAGCAGAGAAAAATTGTCTCCTGCAACGCGTTCCCTTGGTGCTAGATGAACGAACGTCTCTCCACTTGCTCAGTTCTGAGTGATAAGTGTGTGTGAAAGCCGTCCTTCACCTAGCTTTTTGGGAACAAAAAGTTTCTTTTCAGTTGCAAACTCCATTCCATACATATATATGGGGAGGTACTAGCTCCAACTCGGTTTTACAGTGAAAACTGCAGGAACTTCAAACCGGCACTAGGAAACAGACTGAGAAAGCAGAGAAAAAGTGTCTCCTGCAACCCGTTCCCTTGGTGCTAGATGAACGAACGTCTCTCCACTTGCTCAGTTCTGAGAGATAAGTGTGTGTGAAAGCCGTCCTTCACCTAGCTTGTTGGGAACACAAAGTTTCTTTTCAGTTGCAAACTCCATTCCATACATATATATGGGGAGGTACTAACTCCAACTCGGTTTTACAGTGAAAACTGCAGGAACTTCAACCCGGCACTAGGAAACACACTGAGAAAGCAGAGAAAAAGTGTCTCCTGCAACCCGTTCCCTTGGTGCTAGATGAACGAACGTCTCTCCACTTGCTCAGTTCTGAGTGATAAGTGTGTGTGAAAGCCGTACTTCACCTAGCTTGTTGGGAACAAAAAGTTTCTTTTCAGTTGCAAACTCCATTCCATACATATATATGGGGAGGTACTAGCTCCAAATCGGTTTTACAGTGAAAACTGCAGGAACTTCAAACCGGCGCTAGGAAACAGACTGAGAAAGCAGAGAAAAAGTGTCTCCTGCAACCCGTTCTCTTGGTGCTAGATGAACGAACGTCTCTCCACTTGCTCAGTTCTGAGAGATAAGTGTGTGTGAAAGCCGTCCTTCACCTAGCTTGTTGGGAACACAAAGTTTCTTTTCAGTTGCAAACTCCATTCAATACATATATTTGGGGAGGTACAAACTCCAACTCGGTTTTGCAGTGAAAACTGCAGGAACTTCAACCCGGCACTAGGAAACACACTGAGAAAGCAGAGAAAAATTGTCTCCTGCAACGCGTTCCCTTGGTGCTAGATGAACGAACGTCTCTCCACTTGCTCAGTTCTGAGTGATAAGTGTGTGTGAAAGCCGTCCTTCACCTAGCTTTTTGGGAACAAAAAGTTTCTTTTCAGTTGCAAACTCCATTCCATACATATATATGGGGAGGTACTAGCTCCAACTCGGTTTTACAGTGAAAACTGCAGGAACTTCAAACCGGCACTAGGAAACAGACTGAGAAAGCAGAGAAAAAGTGTCTCCTGCAACCCGTTCCCTTGGTGCTAGATGAACGAACGTCTCTCCACTTGCTCAGTTCTGAGAGATAAGTGTGTGTGAAAGCCGTCCTTCACCTAGCTTGTTGGGAACACAAAGTTTCTTTTCAGTTGCAAACTCCATTCCATACATATATATGGGGAGGTACTAACTCCAACTCGGTTTTACAGTGAAAACTGCAGGAACTTCAACCCGGCACTAGGAAACACACTGAGAAAGCAGAGAAAAAGTGTCTCCTGCAACCCGTTCCATTGGTGCTAGATGAACGAACGTCTCTCCACTTGCTCAGTTCTGAGTGATAAGTGTGTGTGAAAGCCGTACTTCACCTAGCTTGTTGGGAACAAAAAGTTTCTTTTCAGTTGCAAACTCCATTCCATACATATATATGGGGAGGTACTAGCTCCAAATCGGTTTTACAGTGAAAACTGCAGGAACTTCAAACCGGCGCTAGGAAACAGACTGAGAAAGCAGAGAAAAAGTGTCTCCTGCAACCCGTTCTCTTGGTGCTAGATGAACGAACGTCTCTCCACTTGCTCAGTTCTGAGAGATAAGTGTGTGTGAAAGCCGTCCTTCACCTAGCTTGTTGGGAACACAAAGTTTCTTTTCAGTTGCAAACTCCATTCAATACATATATTTGGGGAGGTACAAACTCCAACTCGGTTTTACAGTGAAAACTGCAGGAACTTCAAACCGGCACTAGGAAACAGACTGAGAAAGCAGAGAAAAAGTGTCTCCTGCAACCCGTTCCATTGGTGCTAGATGAACGAACGTCTCTCCACTTGCTCAGTTCTGAGAGATAATTGTGTGTGAAAGCCATCCTTCACCTAGCTTGTTGGGAACACAAAGTTTCTTTTCAGTTGCAAACTCCATTCCATACATATATATGGGGAGGTACTAGCTCCAACTCTGTTTTACAGTGAACTGCAGCAACTTCAACCCGGCACTAGGAAACAGACTGAGAAAGCAGAGGAAAAGTGTCTCCTGCAACCCGTTCCCTTGGTGCTAGATGAACGAACGTCTCTCAACTTGCTCAGTTCTGAGAGATAAGTGTGTGTGAAAGCCGTCCTTCAACTAGCTTGTTGGGAACACAAAGTTTCTTTTCAGTTGCAAACTCCATTCCATACATATATATGGGGAGGTACTAGCTCCAACTCTGTTTTACAGTGAACTGCAGCAACTTCAACCCGGCACTAGGAAACAGACTGAGAAAGCAGAGAAAAAGTGTCTCCTGCAACCCGTTCCCTTGGTGCTAGGTGAACGAACGTCTCTCCACTTGCTCAGTTCTGAGAGATAATTGTGTGTGAAAGCCGTCCTTCACCTAGCTTGTTGGGAACACAAAGTTTCTTTTCAGTTGCAAACTCCATTCCATACATATATATGGGGAGGTAGAAGCTCCAACTCGGATTTACAGTGAAAATTGCAGGAACTTCAAACCGGCACTAGGATACAGACTGAGAAAGCAGAGAAAAAGTGTCTCCTGCAACCCGTTCCCTTGGTGCTAGATGAACGAACGTCTCTCCACTTGCTCAGTTCTGAGAGATATGTGTGTGTGAAAGCCGTCCTTCACCTAGCTTGTTGGGAACACAAAGTTTCTTTTCAGTTGCAAACTCCATTCCATACATATACATGGGGAGGTAGAAGCTCCAACTCGGTTTTACGGTGAAAATTGCAGGAACTTCAAACCGGCACTAGGATACAGACTGAGAAAGCAGAGAAAAAGTGTCTCCTGCAACCCGTTCCCTTGGTGCTAGATGAACGAAAGTCTCTCCACTTGCTCACTTCTGAGAGATATGTGTGTGTGAAAGCCGTCCTTCACCTAGCTTGTTGGGAACACAATGTTTCTTTTCAGTTGCAAACTCCATTCCATACATATATATGGGGAGGTACTAGCTCCAACTCGGTTTGACAGTGAAAACTGCAGGAACTTCAAACCGGCACTAGGAAACAGACTGAGAAAGCAGAGAAAAAGTGTCTGCTGCAACCCGTTCCATTGGTGCTAGATGAACGAACGTCTCTCCACTTGCTCAGTTCTGAGAGAAAAGTGTGTGTGAAAGCCGTCCTTCACATAGCTTGTTGGGAACACAAAGTTTCTTTTCAGTTGCAAACTCCATTCCATACATATATATGGGGAGGTACTAGCTCCAAATCGGTTTTACAGTGAAAACTGCAGGAACTTCAAACCGGCACTAGGAAACAGACTGAGAAAGCAGAGAAAAAGTGTTTCCTGCAACCCGGTCCCTTGGTGCTAGATGAACGAACGTCTCTCCACTTGCTCAGTCCCGAGAGTTAAGTGTGTGTGAAAGCCGTCCTTCATCTAGCTTGTTGGGAACACAAAGTATCTTTTCAGTTGCAAACTCCATTCCATACATATATATGGGGAGGTAGAAGTTCCAACTCGGTTTTGCAGTGAAAACTGCAGGAACTTCAACCCGGCACTAGGAAAAAGACTGAGAATGCAGAGAAAAAGTGTCTCCTGCAACCCGGTCCCTTGGTGCTAGATGAACGAACGTCTCTCCACTTGCTCAGTTCTGAGAGATAAGTGTGTGTGAAAGCCGTACTTCACCTAGCTTGTTGGGAACACAAAGTTTCTTTTCAGTTGCAAACTCCATTCCATACATATATATGGGGAGGTACTAGCTCCAACTCGGTTTTACAGTGAAAACTGCAGGAACTTCAAAGCGGCACTAGGAAACAGACTGAGAAAGCAGAGAAAAAGTGTCTCCTGCAACCCGTTCCCTTGGTGCTAGATGAACGAACGTCTCTCCACTTGCTCAGTTCTGAGAGATAAGTGTGTGTGAAAGCCGTCCTTCACCTAGCTTGTTGGGAACACAAAGATTCTTTTCAGTTGCAAACTCCATTCCATACATATATATGGGGAGGTACTAGCTCCAACTCGATTTTACCGTGAAAACTGCAGGAACTTCAAACCGGCACTAGGAAACAGACTGAGAAAGCAGAGAAAAAGTGTTTCCTGCAACCCGGTCCCTTGGTTCTAGATGAACGAACGTCTCTCCACTTGCTCAGTAACGAGAGTTAAGTGTGTGTGAAAGCCGTCCTTCACCTAGCTTGTTGGGAACACAAAGTTTCTTTTCAGTTGCAAACTCCATTCCATACATATATATGGGGAGGTAGTAGCTCCAACTCGGTTTTACAGTGAAAACTGCAGGAACTTCAAACCGGCACTATGAAACAGACTGAGAAAGAAGAGAATAAGTGTCTCCTGCAACCCGTTCCCTTGGTGCTAGATGAACGAACGTCTCTCCACTTGCTCAGTTCTGAGAGAGAATTGTGTGTGAAAGCCGTCCTTCACCTAGATTTTTGGGAACACAAAGTTTCTTTTCAGTTGCAAACTCCATTCCATAAATATATATGGGGAGGTAGAAGCTCCAACTCGGTTTTACAGTGAAAACTGCAGGAACTTCAAACCGGCACTAGGAAACAGACTGAGAAAGAAGAGAAAAAGTGTCTCCTGCAACCCGTTCCCTTGGTGCTAGATGAACGAACGTCTCTCCACTTGCTCAGTTCTGAGAGATAAGTGTGTGTGAAAGCCGTCCTTAACCTAGCTTGTTGGGAACACAAAGTTTCTTTTCAGTTGCAAACTCCAATCCATACATATATATGGGGAGGTAGAAGCTCCAACTCGGTTTTACAGTGAAAACTGCAGGAAATTCAAACCGGCACTAGGAAACAGACTGAGAATGCAGAGAAAAAGTGTCTCCTGCAACCCGTTCCCTTGGTGCTAGATGAACGAACGTCTCTCCACTTGCTCAGTTCTGAGAGATAATTGTGTGTGAAAGCCGTCCTTCACCTAGCTTGTTGGGAACACAAAGTTTCTTTTCAGTTGCAAACTCCATTCCATACATATATATGGGGAGGTAGAAGCTCCAACTCGGTTTTACAGTGAAAATTGCAGGAACTTCAAACCGGCACTAGGATACAGACTGAGAAAGCAGAGAAAAAGTGTCTCCTGCAACCCGTTCCCTTGGTGCTAGATGAACGAACGTCTCTCCACTTGCTCAGTTCTGAGAGATATGTGTGTGTGAAAGCCGTCCTTCACCTAGCTTGTTGGGAACACAAAGTTTCTTTTCAGTTGCAAACTCCATTCCATACATATATATGGGGAGGTAGAAGCTCCAACTCGGTTTTACAGTGAAAATTGCAGGAACTTCAAACCGGCACTAGGATACAGACTGAGAAAGCAGAGAAAAAGTGTCTCCTGCAATCCGTTCCCTTGCTGCTAGATGAACGAAAGTCTCTCCACTTGCTCAGTTCTGAGAGATATGTGTGTGTGAAAGCCGTCCTTCACCTAGCTTGTTGGGAACACAAAGTTTCTTTTCAGTTGCAAACTCCATTCCATACATATATATGGGGAGGTACTAGCTCCAACTCGGTTTGACACTGAAAACTGCAGGAACTTCAAACCGGCACTAGGAAACAGACTGAGAAAGCAGAGAAAAAGTGTCTCCTGCAACCCGTTCCATTGGTGCTAGATGAACGAACGTCTCTCCACTTGCTCAGTTCTGAGAGATAAGTGTGTGTGAAAGCCGTCCTTCACATAGCTTGTTGGGAACACAAAGTTTCTTTTCAGTTGCAAACTCCATTCCATACATATATATGGGGAGGTAGAAGCTCCAACTCGGTTTTACAGTGAAAACTGCAGGAACTTCAAACCGGCACTAGGAAACAGACTGAGAAAGCAGAGAAAAAGTGTTTCCTGCAACCAGGTCCCTTGGTGCTAGATGAACGAACGACTCTCCACTTGCTCAGTCCCGAGAGTTAAGTGTGTGTGAAAGCCGACCTTCATCTAGCTTGTTGGGAACACAAAGTATCTTTTCAGTTGCAAACTCCATTCCATACATATATATGGGGAGGTAGAAGTTCCAACTCGGTTTTGCAGTGAAAACTGCAGGAAATTCAACACGGCACTAGGAAAAAGACTGAGAAAGCAGAGAAAAAGTGTCTCCTGCAACCCGGTCCCTTGGTGCTAGATGAACGAACGTCTCTCCACTTGCTCAGTTCTGAGAGATAAGTGTGTGTGAAAGCCGTACTTCACCTAGCTTGTTGGGAACACAAAGTTTCTTTTCAGTTGCAAACTCCATTCCATACATATACATGGCGAGGTACTAGCTCCAACTCGGTTTTACAGTGAAAACTGCAGGAACTTCAAACCGACACTAGGAAACAGACTGAGAAAGCAGAGAAAAAGTGTCTCCTGCTACCCGTTCCCTTGGTGCTAGATGAACGAACGTCTCTCCACTTGCTCAGTTCTGAGAGATAAGTGTGTGTGAAAGCCGTCCTTCACCTAGCTTGTTGGGAACACAAAGATTCTTTTCAGTTGCAAACTCCATTCCATACATATATATGGGGAGGTACTAGCTCCAACTCGGTTTTACAGTGAAAACTGCAGGAACTTCAAACCGGCACTAGGAAACAGACTGAGAAAGCAGAGAAAAAGTGTCTCCTGCAACCCGTTCCCTTGGTGCTAGATGAACGAACGTCTCTCCACTTGCTCAGTTCTGAGAGATAAGTGTGTGTGAAAGCCGTCCTTCACCCAGCTTGTTGGGAACACAAAGTTTCTTTTCAGTTGCAAACTCCATTCCATACATATATATGGGGAGGTAGATGCTCCAACTCGGTTTTACAGTGAAAACTGCAGGAACTTAAAACCGGCACTAGGAAACAGACTGAGAAAGCAGAGAAAAGTGTCCCCAGCAACCCGTTCCCTTCGTGCTAGATGAACGAACGTCTCTCCACTTGCTCAGTTCTGAGAGAGAAGTGTGTGTGAAAGCCGTCCTTCACCTAGCTTGTTGGGAACACAAAGTTTCTTTTCAGTTGCAAACTCCATTCCATACATATATAGGGGAGGTAGATGCTTCAACTCGATTTTACAGTGAAAACTGCAGGAACTTCAAACCGGCACTAGGAAACAGACTGAGAAAGCAGAGAAAAAGAGTCTCCTGCAACCCGTTCCCTTGGTGCTAGATGAACGAACGTCTCTCCACTTGCTCAGTTCTGAGAGATAAGTGTGTGTGAAAGCCGTCCTTCACCTAGCTTGTTGGGAACACAAAGTTTCTTTTCAGTTGCAAACTCCATTCCATACATATATATGGGGAGGTACTAGCTCCAACTCGGTTTTACAGTGAAAACTGCAGGAACTTCAAACCGGCACTAGGAAACAGACAGAGAAAGCAGAGAAAAAGTGTCTCCTGCAACCCGTTCCCTTGGTGCTAGATGAACGAACGTCTCTCCACTTGCTCAGTTCTCAGAGATAGGTGTGTGTGAAAGCCGTCCTTCACCTAGCTTGTTGGGAACACAAAGTTTCTTTTCAGTTGCAAGCTCCATTCCATACATATATATGGGGAGGTACTAGCTCCAACTCGGTTTTACAGTGAAAACTGAAGAAACTTCAAACCGGCACTAGGAAACAGACTGAGAATGCAGAGAAAAAGTGTCTCCTGCAACCCGTTCCCTTGGTGCTAGATGAACGAACTTCTCTCAACTTGCTCAGTTCTGAGAGATAAGTGTGTGTGAAAGCCGTCCTTCACCTAGCTTGTTGGGAACACAAAGGTTCTTTCAGTTGCAAACCCCATTCCATACATATATATGGGGAGGTACTAGCTCCAACTCGGTTTTACAGTGATAACTGCAGGAACTTCAAACCGGCACTAGGAAACAGACTGCGAAAGCAGAGAAAATGTGTCTCCTGCAACCCGTTCCCTTGGTGCTAGATGAACGAACGTCTCTCCACTTGCTCAGTTCTGAGTGATAAGTGTGTGTGAAAGCCGTCCTTCACCTAGCTTGTTGGGAACAAAAAGTTTCTTTTCAGTTGCAAACTCCATTCCATACATATATATGGGGAGGTACTAGCTCCAACTCGGTTTTACAGTGAAAACTGCAGGAACTTCAAACCGGCACTAGGAAACAGACTGAGAAAGCAGAGAAAAAGTGTCTCCTGCAACCCGTTCCCTTGGTGCTAGATGAACGAACGTCTCTCCACTTGCTCAGTTCTGAGAGATAAGTGTGTGTGAAAGCCGTCCTTCACCTAGCTTGTTGGGAACACAAAGTTTCTTTTCAGTTGCAAACTCCATTCCATACATATATATGGGGAGGTACTAACTCCAACTCGGTTTTACAGTGAAAACTGCAGGAACTTCAACCCGGCACTAGGAAACACACTGAGAAAGCAGAGAAAAAGTGTCTCCTGCAACCCGTTCCCTTGGTGCTAGATGAACGAACGTCTCTCCACTTGCTCAGTTCTGAGTGATAAGTGTGTGTGAAAGCCGTACTTCACCTAGCTTGTTGGGAACAAAAAGTTTCTTTTCAGTTGCAAACTCCATTCCATACATATATATGGGGAGGTACTAGCTCCAAATCGGTTTTACAGTGAAAACTGCAGGAACTTCAAACCGGCGCTAGGAAACAGACTGAGAAAGCAGAGACAAAGTGTCTCCTGCAACCCGTTCCCTTGGTGCTAGATGAACGAACGTCTCTCCACTTGCTCAGTTCTGAGAGATAAGTGTGTGTGAAAGCCGTCCTTCACCTAGCTTGTTGGGAACACAAAGTTTCTTTTCAGTTGCAAACTCTATTCAATACATATATTTGGGGAGGTACAAACTCCAACTCGGTTTTACAGTGAAAACTGCAGGAACTTCAAACCGGCACTAGGAAACAGACTGAGAAAGCAGAGAAAAAGTGTCTCCTGCAACCCGTTCCATTGGTGCTAGATGAACGAACGTCTCTCCACTTGCTCAGTTCTGAGAGATAATTGTGTGTGAAAGCCATCCTTCACCTAGCTTGTTGGGAACACAAAGTTTCTTTTCAGTTGCAAACTCCATTCCATACATATATATGGGGAGGTACTAGCTCCAACTCTGTTTTACAGTGAACTGCAGCAACTTCAACCCGGCACTAGGAAACAGACTGAGAAAGCAGAGAAAAAGTGTCTCCTGCAACCCGTTCCCTTGGTGCTAGATGAACGAACGTCTCTCCACTTGCTCAGTTCTGAGAGATAAGTGTGTGTGAAAGCCGTCCTTCAACTAGCTTGTTGGGAACACAAAGTTTCTTTTCAGTTGCAAACTCCATTCCATACATATATATGGGGAGGTACTAGCTCCAACTCTGTTTTACAGTGAACTGCAGCAACTTCAACCCGGCACTAGGAAACAGACTGAGAAAGCAGAGAAAAAGTGTCTCCTGCAAACCGTTCCCTTGGTGCTAGGTGAACGAACGTCTCTCCACTTGCTCAGTTCTGAGAGATAATTGTGTGTGAAAGCCGTCCTTCACCTAGCTTGTTGGGAACACAAAGTTTCTTTTCAGTTGCAAACTCCATTCCATACATATATATGGGGAGGTAGAAGCTCCAACTCGGTTTTACAGTGAAAATTGCAGGAACTTCAAACCGGCACTAGGATACAGACTGAGAAAGCAGAGAAAAAGTGTCTCCTGCAACCCGTTCCCTTGGTGCTAGATGAACGAACGTCTCTCCACTTGCTCAGTTCTGAGAGATATGTGTGTGTGAAAGCCGTCCTTCACCTAGCTTGTTGGGAACACAAAGTTTCTTTTCAGTTGCAAACTCCATTCCATACATATACATGGGTAGGTAGAAGCTCCAACTCGGTTTTACGGTGAAAATTGCAGGAACTTCAAACCGGCACTAGGATACAGACTGAGAAAGCAGAGAAAAAGTGTCTCCTGCAACCCGTTCCCTTGGTGCTAGATGAACGAAAGTCTCTCCACTTGCTCACTTCTGAGAGATATGTGTGTGTGAAAGCCGTCCTTCACCTAGCTTGTTGGGAACACAATGTTTCTTTTCAGTTGCAAACTCCATTCCATACATATATATGGGGAGGTACTAGCTCCAACTCGGTTTGAGAGTGAAAACTGCAGGAACTTCAAACCGGCACTAGGAAACAGACTGAGAAAGCAGAGAAAAAGTGTCTGCTGCAACCCGTTCCATTGGTGCTAGATGAACGAACGTCTCTCCACTTGCTCAGTTCTGAGAGAAAAGTGTGTGTGAAAGCCGTCCTTCACATAGCTTGTTGGGAACACAAAGTTTCTTTTCAGTTGCAAACTCCATTCCATACATATATATGGGGAGGTACTAGCTCCAAATCGGTTTTACAGTGAAAACTGCAGGAACTTCAAACCGGCACTAGGAAACAGACTGAGAAAGCAGAGAAAAAGTGTTTCCTGCAACCCGGTCCCTTGGTGCTAGATGAACGAACGTCTCTCCACTTGCTCAGTCCCGAGAGTTAAGTGTGTGTGAAAGCCGTCCTTCATCTAGCTTGTTGGGAACACAAAGTATCTTTTCAGTTGCAAACTCCATTCCATACATATATATGGGGAGGTAGAAGTTCCAACTCGGTTTTGCAGTGAAAACTGCAGGAACTTCAACCAAGCACTAGGAAAAAGACTGAGAATGCAGAGAAAAAGTGTCTCCTGCAACCCGGTCCCTTGGTGCTAGATGAACGAACGTCTCTCCACTTGCTCAGTTCTGAGAGATAAGTGTGTGTGAAAGCCGTCCTTCACCTAGCTTGTTGGGAACACAAAGATTCTTTTCAGTTGCAAACTCCATTCCATACATATATATGGGGAGGTACTAGCTCCAACTCGATTTTACCGTGAAAACTGCAGGAACTTCAAACCGGCACTAGGAAACAGACTGAGAAAGCAGAGAAAAAGTGTTTCCTGCAACCCGGTCCCTTGGTTCTAGATGAACGAACGTCTCTCCACTTGCTCAGTAACGAGAGTTAAGTGTGTGTGAAAGCCGTCCTTCACCTAGCTTGTTGGGAACACAAAGTTTCTTTTCAGTTGCAAACTCCATTCCATACATATATATGGGGAGGTAGTAGCTCCAACTCGGTTTTACAGTGAAAACTGCAGGAACTTCCAACCGGCACTATGAAACAGACTGAGAAAGAAGAGAATAAGTGTCTCCTGCAACCCGTTCCCTTGGTGCTAGATGAACGAACGTCTCTCCACTTGCTCAGTTCTGAGAGAGAATTGTGTGTGAAAGCCGTCCTTCACCTAGATTTTTGGGAACACAAAGTTTCTTTTCAGTTGCAAACTCCATTCCATAAATATATATGGGGAGGTAGAAGCTCCAACTCGGTTTTACAGTGAAAACTGCAGGAACTTCAAACCGGCACTAGGAAACAGACTGAGAAAGAAGAGAAAAAGTGTCTCCTGCAACCCGTTCCCTTGGTGCTAGATGAACGAACGTCTCTCCACTTGCTCAGTTCTGAGAGATAAGTGTGTGTGAAAGCCGTCCTTCACCTAGCTTGTTGGGAACACAAAGTTTCTTTTCAGTTGCAAACTCCAATCCATACATATATATGGGGAGGTAGAAGCTCCAACTCGGTTTTACAGTGAAAACTGCAGGGAATTCAAACCGGCACTAGGAAACAGACTGAGAAAGCAGAGAAAAAGTGTCTCCTGCAACCCGTTCCCTTGGTGCTAGATGAACGAACGTCTCTCCACTTGCTCAGTTCTGAGAGATAATTGTGTGTGAAAGCCGTCCTTCACCTAGCTTGTTGGGAACACAAAGTTTCTTTTCAGTTGCAAACTCCATTCCATACATATATATGGGGAGGTAGAAGCTCCAACTCGGTTTTACAGTGAAAATTGCAGGAACTTCAAACCGGCACTAGGATACAGACTGAGAAAGCAGAGAAAAAGTGTCTCCTGCAACCCGTTCCCTTGGTGCTAGATGAACGAACGTCTCTCCACTTGCTCAGTTCTGAGAGATATGTGTGTGTGAAAGCCGTCCTTCACCTAGCTTGTTGGGAACACAAAGTTTCTTTTCAGTTGCAAACTCCATTCCATACATATATATGGGGAGGTAGAAGCTCCAACTCGGTTTTACAGTGAAAATTGCAGGAACTTCAAACCGGCACTAGGATACAGACTGAGAAAGCAGAGAAAAAGTGTCTCCTGCAATCCGTTCCCTTGCTGCTAGATGAACGAAAGTCTCTCCACTTGCTCAGTTCTGAGAGATATGTGTGTGTGAAAGCCGTCCTTCACCTAGCTTGTTGGGAACACAAAGTTTCTTTTCAGTTGCAAACTCCATTCCATACATATATATGGGGAGGTACTAGCTCCAACTCGGTTTGACACTGAAAACTGCAGGAACTTCAAACCGGCACTAGGAAACAGACTGAGAAAGCAGAGAAAAAGTGTCTCCTGCAACACGTTCCATTGGTGCTAGATGAACGAACGTCTCTCCACTTGCTCAGTTCTGAGAGATAAGTGTGTGTGAAAGCCGTCCTTCACATAGCTTGTTGGGAACACAAAGTTTCTTTTCAGTTGCAAACTCCATTCCATACATATATATGGGGAGGTAGAAGCTCCAACTCGGTTTTACAGTGAAAACTGCAGGAACTTCAAACCGGCACTAGGAAACAGACTGAGAAAGCAGAGAAAAAGTGTTTCCTCCAACCCGGTCCCTTGGTGCTAGATGAACGAACGACTCTCCACTTGCTCAGTCCCGAGAGTTAAGTGTGTGTGAAAGCCGTCCTTCATCTAGCTTGTTGGGAACACAAAGTATCTTTTCAGTTGCAAACTCCATTCCATACATATATATGGGGAGGTAGAAGTTCCAACTCGGTTTTGCAGTGAAAACTGCAGGAAATTAAACACGGCACTAGGAAAAAGACTGAGAAAGCAGAGAAAAAGTGTCTCCTGCAACCCGGTCCCTTGGTGCTAGATGAACGAACGTCTCTCCACTTGCTCAGTTCTGAGAGATAAGTGTGTGTGAAAGCCGTACTTCACCTAGCTTGTTGGGAACACAAAGTTTCTTTTCAGTTGCAAACTCCATTCCATACATATACATGGCGAGGTACTAGCTCCAACTCGGTTTTACAGTGAAAACTGCAGGAACTTCAAACCGACACTAGGAAACAGACTGAGAAAGCAGAGAAAAAGTGTCTCCTGCTACCCGTTCCCTTGGTGCTAGATGAACGAACGTCTCTCCACTTGCTCAGTTCTGAGAGATAAGTGTGTGTGAAAGCCGTCCTTCACCTAGCTTGTTGGGAACACAAAGATTCTTTTCAGTTGCAAACTCCATTCCATACATATATATGGGGAGGTACTAGCTCCAACTCGGTTTTACAGTGAAAACTGCAGGAACTTCAAACCGGCACTAGGAAACAGACTGAGAAAGCAGAGAAAAAGTGTCTCCTGCAACCCGTTCCCTTGGTGCTAGATGAACGAACGTCTCTCCACTTGCTCAGTTCTGAGAGATAAGTGTGTGTGAAAGCCGTCCTTCACCCAGCTTGTTGGGAACACAAAGTTTCTTTTCAGTTGCAAACTCCATTCCATACATATATATGGGGAGGTAGATGCTCCAACTCGGTTTTACAGTGAAAACTGCAGGAACTTAAAACCGGCACTAGGAAACAGACTGAGAAAGCAGAGAAAAGTGTCCCCAGCAACCCGTTCCCTTCGTGCTAGATGAACGAACGTCTCTCCACTTGCTCAGTTCTGAGAGAGAAGTGTGTGTGAAAGCCGTCCTTCACCTAGCTTGTTGGGAACACAAAGTTTCTTTTCAGTTGCAAACTCCATTCCATACATATATAGGGGAGGTAGATGCTTCAACTCGATTTTACAGTGAAAACTGCAGGAACTTCAAACCGGCACTAGGAAACAGACTGAGAAAGCAGAGAAAAAGTGTCTCCTGCAACCCGTTCCCTTGGTGCTAGATGAACGAACGTCTCTCCACTTGCTCAGTTCTGAGAGATAAGTGTGTGTGAAAGCCGTCCTTCACCTAGCTTGTTGGGAACACAAAGTTTCTTTTCAGTTGCAAACTCCATTCCATACATATATATGGGGAGGTACTAGCTCCAACTCGGTTTTACAGTGAAAACTGCAGGAACTTCAAACCGGCACTAGGAAACAGACAGAGAAAGCAGAGAAAAAGTGTCTCCTGCAACCCGTTCCCTTGGTGCTAGATGAACGAACGTCTCTCCACTTGCTCAGTTCTCAGAGATAGGTGTGTGTGAAAGCCGTCCTTCACCTAGCTTGTTGGGAACACAAAGTTTCTTTTCAGTTGCAAGCTCCATTCCATACATATATATGGGGAGGTACTAGCTCCAACTCGGTTTTACAGTGAAAACTGAAGAAACTTCAAACCGGCACTAGGAAACAGACTGAGAAAGCAGAGAAAAAGTGTCTCCTGCAACCCGTTCCCTTGGTGCTAGATGAACGAACTTCTCTCAACTTGCTCAGTTCTGAGAGATAAGTGTGTGTGAAAGCCGTCCTTCACCTAGCTTGTTGGGAACACAAAGGTTCTTTCAGTTGCAAACCCCATTCCATACATATATATGGGGAGGTACTAGCTCCAACTCGGTTTTACAGTGATAACTGCAGGAACTTCAAACCGGCACTAGGAAACAGACTGCGAAAGCAGAGAAAATGTGTCTCCTGCAACCCGTTCCCTTGGTGCTAGATGAACGAACATCTCTCCACTTGCTCAGTTCTGAGAAATAAGTGTGTGTGAAAGCCGTCCTTCACCTAGCTTGTTGGGAACACAAAGTTTCTTTTCAGTTGCAAGCTCCATTCCATACATATATATGGGGAGGTACTAGCTCCAACTCGGTTTTACAGTGAAAACTGAAGAAACTTCAAACCGGCACTAGGAAACAGACTGAGAAAGCAGAGAAAAAGTGTCTCCTGCAACCCGTTCCCTTGGTCCTAGATGAACGAACTTCTCTCCACTTGCTCAGTTCTGAGAGATAAATGTGTGTGAAAGCCGTCCTTCACCTAGATTGTTGGGAACACAAAGTTTCTTTTCAGTTGCAAACTCCATTCCATACATATATATGGGGAGGTAGATGCTCCAACTCGGTTTTACAGTGAAAACTGCAGGAACTGCAAACCGGCACTAGGAAACAGACTGCGAAAGCAGAGAAAATGTGTCTCCTGCAACCCGTTCCCTTGGTGCTAGATGAACGAACGTCTCTCCACTTGCTCAGTTCTGAGAGATAAGTGTGTGTGAAAGCCGTCTTTCACCTAGCTTGTTGGGAACACAAAGTTTCTTTTCAGTTGCAAACTCCATTCCATACATATATATGGGGAGGTAATAACTCCAGCTCGGTTTTACAGTGAAAAAAGCAGGAACTTCAAACCGGCACTAGGAAACAGACTGAGAAAGCAGAGAAAAAGTGTCTCCTGCAACCCGGTCCCTTGGTGCTAGATGAACGAACGTCTCTCCACTTGCTAAGTTCTGAGAGTTAAGGTTGTGTGAAAACCGTCCTTCATCTAGCTTGTTGGGAACACAAAGTTTCTTTTCAGTTGCAAACTCCATTCCATACATATATATGGGGAAGTAGATGCTCCAACTCGCTTTTACAGTGAAAACTGCAGGAACTTCAAACCGGCACTAGGAAACAGACTGAGAAAGCAGAGAAAAAGTGTCTCATGCAACCCGTTCCCTTGGTGCTAGATGAACGAACGTCTATCCACTTGCTCAGTTCTGAGAGTTAAGTGTGTGTGAAAGCCGTCCTTCACCTAGCTTGTTGGGAACACAAAGTTTCTTTTCAGTTGCAAACTCCATTCCATACATATATATGGGGAGGTACTAGCTCCAACTCGGTTTTACAGTGAAAACTGCAGGAACTTCAAACCGGCACTAGGAAACAGACTGAGAAAGCAGAGAAAAAGTGTCTCCTGCAACCCGTTCCCTTGGTGCTAGATGAACGAACGTCTCTCCACTTGCTCAGTTCTGAGAGATAAGTGTGTGTGAAAGCCGTCCTTCACCTAGCTTGTTGGGAACACAAAGTTTCTTTTCAGTTGCAAACCCCATTCCATAAATATATATGGGGAGGTAGAAGTTCCAACTCGGTTTTACAGTGAAAACTGCAGGAACTTAAAACCGGCACTAGGAAACAGACTGAGAAAGCAGAGAAAAAGTGTCTCCTGCAACCCGGTCCCTTCGTGCTAGATGAACGAACGTCTCTCCACTTGCTCATTTCTGAGAGATAAGTGTGTGTGAAAGCCGTCCTTCACCTAGCTTGTTGGGAACACAAAGTTTCTTTTCAGTTGCAAAATCCATTTCATACATTTATATGGGGAGGTACTAGCTCCAACTCGGTTTTGCAGTGAAAACTGCAGGAACTTCAAACCGGCACTAGGAAACAGACTGAGAAAGCAGAGAAAAAGTGTCTCCTGCAACCCGTTCCCTTGGTGCTACATGAATGATCGTCTCTCCACTTGCTCAGTTCTGAAAGATAAGTGTGTGTGAAAGCCGTCCTTCCCCTAGCTTGTTGGGAACACAAAGTTTCTTTTCAGTTGCAAACTCCATTCAATACATATATATGGGGAGGTAGATGCTCCAACTCGGTTTTACAGTGAAAACTGCAGGAAATTCAAACCGGCACTAGGAAACAGACTGAGAAAGCAGAGGAAAAGTTTCTCCTGCAACCCGGTCCCTTGGTGCTAGATGAACGAACGACTCTCCACTTGCTCAGTTCTGAGAGATAAGTGTGTGTGAAAGCCGTCCTTCACCTAGCTTGTTGGGAACACAAAGTTTCTTTTCAGTTGCAAACTCCATTCCATACATATATATGGGGAGGTACTACATCAAACTCCGTTTTACAGTGAAAACTGCAGGAACTTCAAACCGGCACTAGGAAACAGATTGAGAAAGCAGAGAAAAAGTGTCTCCTGCAACCCGTTCCCTTGGTGCTAGATGAACGAATGTCTCTCCACTTGCTCAGTTCTGAGAGATATTTTGTGTGAAAGCCGTCCTTCACCTATCTTGTTGGGAACACAAAGTTTCTTTTCAGTTGAAAACTCCATTCCATACATATATATGGGGAGGTACTAGATCAAAGTCGGTTTTACAGTGAAAACTGCAGGAACTTCAACCCGGCACTAGGAAACAGACTGAGAAAGCAGAGAAAAAGTGTCTCCTGCTACCCGTTCCCTTGGGGCTAGATGAACGAACGTCTCTCCACTTGCTCAGTTCTGAGAGATAGGTGTGTGTGAAAGCCGTCCTTCACCTAGCTTGTTGGGAACACAAAGTTTCTTTTCAGTTGCAAACTCCATCCCATAAATATATATGGGGAGGTACAAACTCCAACTCGGTTTTACAGTGAAAACTGCAGGAACTTCAAACCGGCACTAGGAAACAGACTGAGAAAGCAGAGAAAAAGTGTCTCCTGCAACCCGTTCCCTTGGTGCTAGATGAACGAACGTCTCTCCACTTGCTCAGTTCTGAGAGATAGGTGTGTGTGAAAGCCGTCCTTCACCTAGCTTGTTGGGAACACAAAGTTTCTTTTCAGTTGCAAACTCCATTCCATACATATATATGGGGAGGTACTAGCTCCAACTCGGTTTTACAGTGAAAACTGCAGTAACTTCAAACCGGCACTAGGAAACAGACTGCGAAAGCAGAGAAAATGTGTGTCCTGCAACCCGTTTCCTTGGTGCTAGATGAACGAACGTCTCTCCACTTGCTCAGTTCTGAGAGATAAGTGTGTGTGAAAGCCGTCCTTCACCTAGCTTGTTGGAAACACAAAGTTTCTTTTCAGTTGCAAACTCCATTCCATACATATATAAGGGGAGGTACTAACTCCAACTCGGTTTTACAGTGAAAACTGCAGGAACTTCAAACCGGCACTAGGAAACAGACTGAGAAAGCAGAGAAAAAGTGTCTCCTGCAACCCGTTCCCTTGGTGCTAGATGAACGAACGTCTCTCCACTTGCTCAGTTGTGAGAGATAGGTGTGTGTGAAAGCCGTCCTTCAACTAGCTTGTTGGGAACACAAAGTTTCTTTTCAGTTGCAAACTCCATTCCATACATATATATGGGGAGGTACTAGCTCCAACTCGGTTTTACAGTGAAAACTGCAGTAACTTCAAACCGGCACTAGGAAACAGACTGCGAAAGCAGAGAAAATGTGTGTCCTGCAACCCGTTTCCTTGGTGCTAGATGAACGAACGTCTCTCCACTTGCTCAGTTCTGAGAGATAAGTGTGTGTGAAAGCCGTCCTTCACCTAGCTTGTTGGAAACACAAAGTTTCTTTTCAGTTGCAAACTCCATTCCATACATATATAAGGGGAGGTACTAACTCCAACTCGGTTTTACAGTGAAAACTGCAGGAACTTCAAACCGGCACTAGGAAACAGGCTGAGAACGCAGAGAAAAAGTGTCTCCTGCAACCCGGTCCCTTGGTGCTAGATGAACGAACGTCTCTCCACTTGCTCAGTTCCGAGAGTTAAGTGTGTGTGAAAGCCGTCCTTCACCTAGCTTGTTGGGAACACAAAGTATCTTTTCAGTTGCAAACTCCATTCCATACATATATATGGGGAGGTAGAAGCTCCAACTCGGTTTTGCAGTGAAAACTGCAGGAACTTCAACCCGGCACTAGGAAACAGACTGAGAAAGCAGAGAAAAAGTGTCTCCTGCAACCCGTTCCCTTGGTGCTAGATGAACTAACGTCTCTCCACTTGCTCAGTTCTGAGTGATAACTGTGTTTGAAAGCCGTCCTTCACCTAGCTTGTTGGGAACAAAAAGTTTCTTTTCAGTTGCAAACTCCATTCCATACATATATATGGGGAGGTACAAGCTCCAACTCGGTTTTACAGTGAAAACTGCAGGAACTTCAAACCGGCACTAGGAAACAGACTGAGAAAGCAGAGAAAAAGTGTCTCCTGCAACCCGTTCCCCTGGTGCTAGATGAACGAACGTCTCTCCACTTGCTCAGTTCTGAGAGATAAGTGTGTGTGAAAGCCGTCCTTCACCTAGCTTGTTGGGAACACAAAGTTTCTTTTCAGTTGCAAACTCCATTCCATACATATATATGGGGAGGTACTAACTCCAAATCGGTTTTACAGTGAAAACTGCAGGAACTTCAAACCGGCACTAGGAAACAGAATGAGAAAGCAGAGAAAAGTGTCTCCTGCAACCCGTTCCTTTGGTGCTAGATGAACGAACGTCTCTGCACTTGCTCAGTTCTGAGAGATAAGTGTGTGTGAAAGCCGTCCTTCACCTAGCTTTTTGGGAACACAAAGTTTCTTTTCAGTTGCAAACTCCATTCCATACATATATATGGGGAGGTACAAACTCCAACTCGGTTTTACAGTTAAAACGGCAGGAACTTCAAACCGGCACTAGGAAACAGACTG
Source organism: Camelus bactrianus (assembly GCF_048773025.1). NCBI lineage: Eukaryota > Metazoa > Chordata > Mammalia > Artiodactyla > Camelidae > Camelus > Camelus bactrianus. The sequence goes on along the minus strand of NC_133539.1, from coordinate 133,177,842 downwards.
AGAAAGCAGAGAAAAAGTGTCTCCAGCAACCCGGTCCTTTGGTGCTAGATGAACGAACGTCTCTCCACTTGCTCAGTTCCGAGAGTTAAGTGGGTGTGAAAGCCGTCCTTCATCTAGCTTGCTGGGAACACAAAGTAACTTTTCAGTTGCAAACTCCATTCCATACATATATATGGGGAGGTAGAAGCTCCAACTCGGTTTTGCAGTGAAAACTGCAGGAACTTCAACCCGGCACTAGGAAACACACTGAGAAAGCAGAGAAAAATTGTCTCCTGCAACGCGTTCCCTTGGTGCTAGATGAACGAACGTCTCTCCACTTGCTCAGTTCTGAGTGATAAGTGTGTGTGAAAGCCGTCCTTCACCTAGCTTGTTGGGAACAAAAAGTTTCTTTTCAGTTGCAAACTCCATTCCATACATATATATGGGGAGGTACTAGCTCCAACTCGGTTTTACAGTGAAAACTGCATTAACTTCAAACCGGCACTAGGAAACAGACTGAGAAAGCAGAGAAAAAGTGTCTCCTGCAACCCGTTCCCTTGGTGCTAGATGAACGAACGTCTCTCCACTTGCTCAGTTCTGAGAGATAAGTGTGTGTGAAAGCCGTCCTTCACCTAGCTTGTTGGGAACACAAAGTTTCTTTTCAGTTGCAAACTCCATTCCATACATATATATGGGGAGGTACTAGCTCCAACTCGGTTTTACAGTGAAAACTGCAGGAACTTCAACCCGGCACTAGGAAACACACTGAGAAAGCAGAGAAAAAGTGTCTCCTGCAACCCGTTCCCTTGGTGCTAGATGAACGAACGTCTCTCCACTTGCTCAGTTCTGAGTGATAAGTGTGTGTGAAAGCCGTACTTCACCTAGCTTGTTGGGAACAAAAAGTTTCTTTTCAGTTGCAAACTCCATTCCATACATATATATGGGGAGGTACTAGCTCCAACTCGGTTTTACAGTGAAAACTGCAGGAACTTCAAACCGGCACTAGGAAACAGACTGAGAAAGCAGAGAAAAAGTGTCTCCTGCAACCCGTTCCCTTGGTGCTAGATGAACGAACGTCTCTCCACTTGCTCAGTTCTGAGAGATAAGTGTGTGTGAAAGCCGTCCTTCACCTAGCTTGTTGGGAACACAAAGTTTCTTTTCAGTTGCAAACTCCATTCAATACATATATTTGGGGAGGTACAAACTCCAACTCGGTTTTACAGTGAAAACTGCAGGAACTTCAAACCGGCACTAGGAAACAGACTGAGAAAGCAGAGAAAAAGAGTCTCCTGCAACCCGTTCCATTGGTGCTAGATGAACGAACGTCTCTCCACTTGCTCAGTTCTGAGAGATAATTGTGTGTGAAAGCCATCCTTCACCTAGCTTGTTGGGAACACAAAGTTTCTTTTCAGTTGCAAACTCCATTCCATACATATATATGGGGAGGTACTAGCTCCAACTCTGTTTTACAGTGAACTGCAGCAACTTCAAACCGGCACTAGGAAACAGACTGAGAAAGCAGAGAAAAAGTGTCTCCTGCAACCCGTTCCCTTGGTGCTAGATGAACGAACGTCTCTCCACTTGCTCAGTTCTGAGAGATAAGTGTGTGTGAAAGCCGTCCTTCAACTAGCTTGTTGGGAACACAAAGTTTCTTTTCAGTTGCAAACTCCATTCAATACATATATATGGGGAGGTACTAACTCCAACTCGGATTTACAGTGAAAACTGCAGGAACTTCAAACCGGCACTAGGAAACAGACTGAGAAAGCAGAGAAAAAGTGTCTCCTGCAACCCGTTCCCTTGGTGCTAGATGAACGAAAGTCTCTCCACTTGCTCAGTTCTGAGAGATAAGTGTGTGTGAAAGCCGTCCTTCACATAGCTTGTTGGGAACACAAAGTTTCTTTTCAGTTGCAAACTACATTCCATACATATATATGGGGAGGTACTAGATCAAACTCGGTTTTACAGTGAAAACTGCAGGAACTTCAAACCGGCACTAGGAAACAGACTGAGAATGCAGAGAAAAAGTGTCTCCTGCAACCCGTTCCCTTGGTGCTAGATGAACGAACGTCTCTCCACTTGCTCAGTTCTGAGAGATAATTGTGTGTGAAAGCCATCCTTCACCTAGCTTGTTGGGAACAGAAAGTTTCTTTTCAGTTGCAAACTCCATTCCATACATATATATGGGGAGGTACTATCTCCAACTCTGTTTTTCAGTGAACTGCAGCAACTTCAACCCGGCACTAGGAAACAGACTGAGAAAGCAGAGAAAAAGTGTCTCCTGCAACCCGGTCCCTTGGTGCTAGATGAACGAACGTCTCTGCACTTGCTCAGTTCTGAGAGATAAGTGTGTGTGAAAGCCGTCCTTCACCTAGCTTGTTGGGAACACAAAGTTTCTTTTCAGTTACAAACTCCATTCCATACATATATATGGGTAGGTACTAACTCCAACTCGGTTTTACAGTGAAAATTGCAGGAACTTCAAACCGGCACTAGGAAACAGACTGAGAAAGCAGAGAAAAAGTGTCTCCTGCAACCCGTTCCCTTGGTGCTAGATGAACGAACGTCTCTCCACTTGCTCAGTTCTGAGAGATAAGTGTGTGTGAAAGCCGTACTTCACCTAGCTTGTTGGGAACACAAAGTTTCTTTTCAGTTGCAAACTCCATTCCATACATATATATGGTGAGGTACTAGCTCCAACTCGGTTTTACAGTGAACTGCAGCAAATTCAAACCGGCACTAGGAAACAGACTGAGAAAGCAGATAAAAAGTGTCTCCTGCAACCCGTTCCCTTGGTGCTAGATGAACGAACGTCTCTCCACTTGCTCAGTTCTCAGAGATAAGTGTGTGTGAAAGCCGTCCTTCACCTAGCTTGTTGGGAACACAAAGTTTCTTTTCAGTTGCAAACTCCATTCCATACATATATATGGGGAGGTACTAGCTCCAACTCGGTTTTACAGTGAAAACTGCAGGAACTTCAAACCGGCACTAGGAAACAAACTGAGAAAGCAGAGAAAAAGTGTCTCCTGCAACCAGTTCCCTTGGTGCTAGATGAACGAACGTCTCTCCTCTTGCTCAGTTCTGAGAGATAAGTGTGTGTGAAAGCCGTCCTTCACCTAGCTTGTTGGGAACACAAAGTTTCTTTTCAGTTGCAAATTCCATTCAATACATATATATGGGGAGGTACAAACTCCAACTCGGTTTTACAGTGAAAACTGCAGGAACTTCAAACCGGCACTAGGAAACAGACTGAGAAAGCAGAGAAAAAGTGTCTCCTGCAACCCGTTCCCTTGGTGCTAGATGAACGAACGTCTCTCCACTTGCTCAGTTCTGAGAGATAATTGTGTGTGAAAGCCATCCTTCACCTAGCTTGTTGGGAACACAAAGTTTCTTTTCAGTTGCAAACTCCATTCCATACATATATATGGGGAGGTACTAGCTCCAACTCTGTTTTACAGTGAACTGCAGCAACTTCAACCCGGCACTAGGAAACAGACTGAGAAAGCAGAGAAAAAGTGTCTCCTGCAACCCGTTCCCTTGGTGCTAGATGAACGAACGTCTCTCCACTTGCTCAGTTCTGAGAGATAAGTGTGTGTGAAAGCCGTCCTTCACCTAGCTTCTTGGGAACACAAAGTTTCTTTTCAGTTGCAAACTCCATTCCATACATATATATGGGTAGGTACTAACTCCAACTCGGTTTTACAGTGAAAACTGCAGGAACTTCAAACCGGCACTAGGAAACAGACTGAGAAAGCAGAGAAAAAGTGTCTCCTGCAACCCGTTCCCTTGGTGCTAGATGAACGAACGTCTCTCCACTTGCTCAGTTCTGAGAGATAAGTGTGTGTGAAAGCCGTACTTCACCTAGCTTGTTGGGAACACAAAGTTTCTTTTCAGTTGCAAACTCCATTCCATACATATATATGGTGAGGTACTAGCTCCAACTCGGTTTTACAGTGAACTGCAGGAACTTCAAACCGGCACTAGGAAACAGAATAAGAAAGCAGAGAAAAGTGTCTCCTGCAACCCGTTCCCTTGGTGCTAGATGAACGAACGTCTCTCCACTTGCTCAGTTCTGAGAGATAAGTGTGTGTGAAAGCCTTCCTTCACCTAGCTTGTTGGGAACACAAAGTTTCTTTTCAGTTGCAAACTCCATTCCATACATATATATGGGGAGGTACAAACTCCAACTCGGTTTTACAGTGAAAACGGCAGGATCTTCAAACCGGCACTAGGAAACAGACTGAGAAAGCAGAGAAAAAGTATCTCCAGCAACCCGGTCCCTTGGTGCTAGATGAAAGAACGTCTCTCCACTTGCTCAGTTCCGAGATTTAAGTGGGTGTGAAAGCCGTCCTTCATCTAGCTTGTTGGGAACACAAAGTATCTTTTCAGTTGCAAACTCCATTCCATACATATATATGGGGAGGTAGAAGCTCCAACTCGGTTTTGCAGTTAAAACTGCAGGAACTTCAACCCGGCAGTAGGAAACACACTGAGAAAGCAGAGAAAAATTGTCTCCTGCAACCCGTTCCCTTGGTGCTAGATGAACGAACGTCTCTCCACTTGCTCAGTTCTGAGTGATAAGTGTGTGTGAAAGCCGTCCTTCACCTAGCTTGTTGGGAACAAAAAGTTTCTTTTCAGTTGCAAACTCCATTCCATACATATATATGGGGAGGTACTAGCTCCAACTCGGTTTTACAGTGAAAACTGCAGGAACTTCAAACCGGCACTAGGAAACAGACTGAGAAAGCAGATAAAAAGTGTCTCCTGCAACCCGTTCCCTTGGTGCTAGATGAACGAACGTCTCTCCACTTGCTCAGTTCTGAGAGATAAGTGTGTGTGAAAGCCGTCCTTCACCTAGCTTGTTGGGAACACAAAGTTTCTTTTCAGTTGCAAACTCCATTCAATACATATATATGGGGAGGTACTAACTCCAACTCGGTTTTACAGTGAAAACTGCAGGAACTTCAACCCGGCACTAGGAAACACACTGAGAAAGCAGAGAAAAAGTGTCTCCTGCAACCCGTTCCCTTGGTGCTAGATGAACGAACGTCTCTCCACTTGCTCAGTTCTGAGTGATAAGTGTGTGTGAAAGCCGTCCTTCACCTAGCTTGTTGGGAACAAAAAGTTTCTTTTCAGTTGCAAACTCCATTCCATACATATATATGGGGAGGTACTAGCTCCAACTCGGTTTTACAGTGAAAACTGCAGGAACTTCAAACCGGCACTAGGAAACAGACTGAGAAAGCAGAGAAAAAGTGTCTCCTGCAACCCGTTCCCTTGGTGCTAGATGAACGAACGTCTCTCCACTTGCTCAGTTCTGAGAGATAAGTGTGTGTGAAAGCCGTCCTTCACCTAGCTTGTTGGGAACACAAAGTTTCTTTTCAGTTGCAAACTCCATTGAATACATATATATGGGGAGGTACAAACTCCAACTCGGTTTTACAGTGAAAACTGCAGGAACTTCAAACCGGCACTAGGAAACAGTCTGAGAAAGCAGAGAAAAAGTGTCTCCTGCAACCCTTTCCCTTGTTGCTAGATGAACGAACGTCTCTCCACTTGCTCAGTTCTGAGAGATAATTGTGTGTGAAAGCCATCCTTCACCTAGCTTGTTGGGAACACAAAGTTTCTTTTCAGTTGCAAACTCCATTCCATACATATATATGGGGAGGTACTAGCTCCAACTCTGTTTTACAGTGAACTGCAGCAACTTCAACCCGGCACTAGGAAACAGACTGAGAAAGCAGAGAAAAAGTGTCTCCTGCAACCCGTTCCCTTGGTGCTAGATGAACGAACGTCTCTCCACTTGCTCAGTTCTGAGAGATAAGTGTGTGTGAAAGCCGTCCTTCACCTAGCTTGTTGGGAACACAAAGTTTCTTTTCAGTTGCAAACTCCATTCCATACATATATATGGGTAGGTACTAACTCCAACACGGTTTTACAGTGAAAACTGCAGGAACTTCAAACCGGCACTAGGAAACAGACTGAGAAAGCAGAGAAAAAGTGTCTCCTGCAACCCGTTCCCTTGGTGCTAGATGAACGAACGTCTCTCCACTTGCTCAGTTCTGAGAGATAAGTGTGTGTGAAAGCCGTCCTTCAACTAGCTTGTTGGGAACACAAAGTTTCTTTTCAGTTGCAAACTCCATTCAATACATATATATGGGGAGGTACTAACTCCAACTCGGATTTACAGTGAAAACTGCAGGAACTTCAAACCGGCACTAGGAAACAGACTGAGAAAGCAGAGAAAAAGTGTCTCCTGCAACCCGTTCCCTTGGTGCTAGATGAACGAACGTCTCTCCACTTGCTCAGTTCTGAGAGATACGTGTGTGTGAAAGCCGTCCTTCACCTAGCTTGTTGGGAACACAAAGTTTCTTTTCAGTTGCAAACTCCATTCCATACATATATATCGGGAGGTACTAGATCAAACTCGGTTTTACAGTGAAAACTGCAGGAACTTCAAACCGGCACTAGGAAACAGACTGAGAATGCAGAGAAAAAGTGTCTCCTGCAACCCGTTCCCTTGGTGCTAGATGAACGAACGTCTCTCCACTTGCTCAGTTCTGAGAGATAATTGTGTGTGAAAGCCATCCTTCACCTAGCTTGTTGGGAACAGAAAGTTTCTTTTCAGTTGCAAACTCCATTCCATACATATATATGGGGAGGTACTAGCTCCAACTCTGTTTTACAGTGAACTGCAGCAACTTCAACCCGGCACTAGGAAACAGACTGAGAAAGCAGAGAAAAAGTGTCTCCTGCAACCCGTTCCCTTGGTGCTAGATGAACGAACGTCTCTGCACTTGCTCAGTTCTGAGAGATAAGTGTGTGTGAAAGCCGTCCTTCACCTAGGTTTTTGGGAACACAAAGTTTCTTTTCAGTTGCAAACTCCATTCCATACATATATATGGGTAGGTACTAACTCCAACTCGGTTTTACAGTGAAAACTGCAGGAACTTCAAACCGGCACTAGGAAACAGACTGAGAAAGCAGAGAAAAAGTGTGTCCTGCAACCCGTTCCCTTTGTGCTATGTGAACGAACGTCTCACCTCTTGCTAAGTTCTGAGAGATAATTGTGTGTGAAAGCCGTCCTTCACCTAGCTTGTTGGGAACACAAAGTTTCTTTTCAGTTGCAAACACCATTCCATACATATATATGGGGAGGTACTAGCTCCAAATCCTTTTTACAGTGTAAACTGCAGGAACTTCAAACCGGCACTAGGAAACAGACTGAGAAAGCAGAGAAAAAGTGTCTCCTGCAACCCGTTCCCTTGGTGCTAGATGAACGAACGTCTCCCCACTTGTTCAGTTCTGAGAGATAAGTGTGTGTGAAAGCCGTCCTTCACCTAGCTTGTTGGGAACACAAAGTTTCTTTTCAGTTGCAAACTCCATTCCATACATATATATGGGGAGGTACAAGCTCCAAGTTTGTTTTACAGTGAAAACTGCAGGAACTTCAAACCGGCACTAGGAAACAGACTGAGAAAGCAGAGAAAAAGTGTCTCCAGCAACCCGTTCCCTTCGTGCTAGGTGAACGAACGTCTCTCCACTTGCTCTGTTCTGAGAGATAAGTGTGTGTGAAAGCCGTCCTTCACCTAGCTTGTTGGGAACACAAAGTTTCTTTTCAGTTGCAAACTCCATTCCATACATATATATGGGGAGGTACTAGCTCCAACTCGGTTTTACAGTGAAAACTGCAGGAACTTCAAACCGGCACTAGGAAACAGACTGAGAAAGCAGAGAAAAAGTGTCTCCTGCAACCCGTTCCCTTGGTGCTAGATGAACGAACTTCTCTCCACTTGCTCAGTTCTGAGAGTTAAGTGTGTGTGAAAGCCGTCCTTCACCTAGCTTGTTGGGAACACAAAGTTTCTTTTCAGTTGCAAACTCCATTCCATACATATATATGGGGAGGTAGATGCTCCAACTCGGTTTTACAGTGAAGAAACAGAAACTTCAAACCGGCACTAGGAAACAGACTGAGAAAGCAGAGAAAAAGTGTCTCCTGCAACCCGGTCCCTTGGTGCTAGATGAACGATCGTCTCTTCACTTGCTCAGTTCTGAGAGTTAAGTGTGTGTGAAAGCCGTCCTTCATCTACCTTGTTGGGAACACAAAGTTTCTTTTCAGTTGCAAACTCCATTCCATACATATATATGGGGAAGTAGATGCTCCAACTCGGTTTTACAGTGAAAACTGCAGGAACTTCAAACCGGCACTAGGAAACAGACTGAGAAAGCAGAGAAAAAGTGTCTCCTGCAACGCGTTCCTTGGTGCTAGATGAACGAACGTCTCTCCACTTGCTCAGTTCTGAGAGATAAGTGTGTGTGAAAGCCGTACTTCACCTAGCTTGTTGGGAACACAAAGTTTCTTTTCAGTTGCAAACTCCATTCCATACATATATATGGGGAGGTACTAGCTCCAACTCGGTTTTACAGTGAAAACTGCAGGAACTTCAAACCGGCACTAGGAAACAGACTGAGAAAGCAGAGAAAAAGTGTCTCCTGCAACCCGTTCCCTTGGTGCTAGATGAACGAACGTCTCTCCACTTGCTCAGTTCTGAGAGATAAGTGTGTGTGAAAGCCGTACTTCACCTAGCTTGTTGGGAACACAAAGTTTCTTTTCAGTTGCAAACTCCATTCCATACATATATATGGTGAGGTACTAGCTCCAACTCGGTTTTACAGTGAAAACTGCAGGAACTTCAAACCGGCACTAGGAAACAGACTGAGAAAGCAGAGAAAAAGTGTCTCCTGCAACCCGTTCCCTTGGTGCTAGATGAACGAACTTCTCTCCACTTGCTCATTTCTAAGAGATAAGTGTGTGTGAAAGCCGTCCTTCACCTAGCTTGTTGGGAACACAAAGTTTCTTTTCAGTTGCAAACTCCATTCCATACATATATATGGGGAGGTAGATGCTCCAACTCGGTTTTACAGTGAAAACTGCAGGAACATCAAACCGGCACTAGGAAACAGACTGCGAAAGCAGAGAAAATGTGTCTCCTGCAACCCTTTCCCTTGGTGCTAGATGAACGAACGTCTCTCCACTTGCTCAGTTCTGAGAGATAAGTGTGTGTGAAAGCCGTCCTTCACCTAGCTTGTTGGGAACACAAAGTTTCTTTTCAGTTACAAACTCCATTCCATACATATATATGGGTAGGTACTAACTCCAACTCGGTTTTACAGTGAAAATTGCAGGAACTTCAAACCGGCACTAGGAAACAGACTGAGAAAGCAGAGAAAAAGTGTCTCCTGCAACCCGTTCCCTTGGTGCTAGATGAACGAACGTCTCTCCACTTGCTCAGTTCTGAGAGATAAGTGTGTGTGAAAGCCGTACTTCACCTAGCTTGTTGGGAACACAAAGTTTCTTTTCAGTTGCAAACTCCATTCCATACATATATATGGTGAGGTACTAGCTCCAACTCGGTTTTACAGTGAACTGCAGCAAATTCAAACCGGCACTAGGAAACAGACTGAGAAAGCAGATAAAAAGTGTCTCCTGCAACCCGTTCCCTTGGTGCTAGATGAACGAACGTCTCTCCACTTGCTCAGTTCTCAGAGATAAGTGTGTGTGAAAGCCGTCCTTCACCTAGCTTGTTGGGAACACAAAGTTTCTTTTCAGTTGCAAACTCCATTCCATACATATATATGGTGAGGTACTAGCTCCAACTCGGTTTTACAGTGAAAACTGCAGGAACTTCAAACCGGCACTAGGAAACAGACTGAGAAAGCAGAGAAAATGTGTCTCCTGCAACCCGTTCCCTTAGTGCTAGATGAACGAACTTCTCTCCACTTGCTCATTTCTAAGAGATAAGTGTGTGTGAAAGCCGTCCTTCACCTAGCTTGTTGGGAACACAAAGTTTCTTTTCAGTTGCAAACTCCATTCCATACATATATATGGGGAGGTAGATGCTCCAACTCGGTTTTACAGTGAAAACTGCAGGAACATCAAACCGGCACTAGGAAACAGACTGCGAAAGCAGAGAAAATGTGTCTCCTGCAACCCTTTCCCTTGGTGCTAGATGAACGAACGTCTCTCCACTTGCTCAGTTCTGAGAGATAAGTGTGTGTGAAAGCCGTCCTTCACCTAGCTTGTTGGGAACACAAAGTTTCTTTTCAATTGTAAACTCCATTCCATACATATATATGGGGAGGTTCTAGCTCCAACTCGGTTTTACAGTGAAGAAAGCAGGAACTTCAAACCGGCACTAGGAAACAGACTGAGAAAGCAGAGAAAAAGTGTCTCCTGCAACCCGTTTCCTTGGTGCTAGATGAACGAACGTCTCTGCACTTGCTCAGTTCTGAGAGATAAGTGTGTGTGAAAGCCGTCCTTCACCTAGCTTGTTGGGAACACAAAGTTTCTTTTCAGTTACAAACTCCATTCCATACATATATATGGCTAGGTACTAACTCCAACTCGGTTTTACAGTGAAAATTGCAGGAACTTCAAACCGGCACTAGGAAACAGACTGAGAAAGCAGAGAAAAAGTGTCTCCTGCAACCCGTTCCCTTGGTGCTAGATGAACGAACGTCTCTCCACTTGCTCAGTTCTGAGAGATAAGTGTGTGTGAAAGCCGTACTTCACCTAGCTTGTTGGGAACACAAAGTTTCTTTTCAGTTGCAAACTCCATTCCATACATATACATGGCGAGGTACTAGCTCCAACTCGGTTTTACAGTGAACTGCAGCAAATTCAAACCGGCACTAGGAAACAGACTGAGAAAGCAGATAAAAAGTGTCTACTGCAAACCGTTCCCTTGGTGCTAGATGAACGAACGTCTCTCCACTTGCTCAGTTCTCAGAGATAAGTGTGTGTGAAAGCCGTCCTTCACCTAGCTTGTTGGGAACACAAAGTTTCTTTTCAGTTGCAAACTCCATTCCATACATATATATGGGGAGGTACTAGCTCCAACTCGGTTTTACAGTGAAGAAAGCAGGAACTTCAAACCGGCACTAGGAAACAGACTGAGAAAGCAGAGAAAAAGTGTCTCCTGCAAACCGTTTCCTTGGTGCTAGATGAACGAACGTCTCTGCACTTGCTCAGTTCTGAGAGATAAGTGTGTGTGAAAGCCGTCCTTCACCTAGCTTGTTGGGAACACAAAGTTTCTTTTCAGTTACAAACTCCATTCCATACATATATATGGGTAGGTACTAACTCCAACTCGGTTTTACAGTGAAAATTGCAGGAACTTCAAACCGGCACTAGGAAACAGACTGAGAAAGCAGAGAAAAAGTGTCTCCTGCAACCCGTTCCCTTGGTGCTAGATGAACGAACGTCTCTCCACTTGCTCAGTTCTGAGAGATAAGTGTGTGTGAAAGCCGTACTTCACCTAGCTTGTTGGGAACACAAAGTTTCTTTTCAGTTGCAAACTCCATTCCATACATATATATGGTGAGGTACTAGCTCCAACTCGGTTTTACAGTGAACTGCAGCAAATTCAAACCGGCACTAGGAAACAGACTGAGAAAGCAGATAAAAAGTGTCTCCTGCAACCCGTTCCCTTGGTGCTAGATGAACGAACGTCTCTCCACTTGCTCAGTTCTCAGAGATAAGTGTGTGTGAAAGCCGTCCTTCACCTAGCTTGTTGGGAACACAAAGTTTCTTTTCAGTTGCAAACTCCATTCCATACATATATATGGTGAGGTACTAGCTCCAACTCGGTTTTACAGTGAAAACTGCAGGAACTTCAAACCGGCACTAGGAAACAGACTGAGAAAGCAGAGAAAAAGTGTCTCCTGCAACCCGTTCCCTTGGTGCTAGATGAACGAACTTCTCTCCACTTGCTCATTTCTAAGAGATAAGTGTGTGTGAAAGCCGTCCTTCACCTAGCTTGTTGGGAACACAAAGTTTCTTTTCAGTTGCAAACTCCATTCCATACATATATATGGGGAGGTAGATGCTCCAACTCGGTTTTACAGTGAAAACTGCAGGAACATCAAACCGGCACTAGGAAACAGACTGCGAAAGCAGAGAAAATGTGTCTCCTGCAACCCTTTCCCTTGGTGCTAGATGAACGAACGTCTCTCCACTTGCTCATTTCTGAGAGATAAGTGTGTGTGAAAGCCGTCCTTCACCTAGCTTGTTGGGAACACAAAGTTTCTTTTCAATTGTAAACTCCATTCCATACATATATATGGGGAGGTACTAGCTCCAACTCGGTTTTACAGTGAAGAAAGCAGGAACTTCAAACCGGCACTAGGAAACAGACTGAGAAAGCAGAGAAAAAGTGTCTCCTGCAACCCGTTTCCTTGGTGCTAGATGAACGAACGTCTCTGCACTTGCTCAGTTCTGAGAGATAAGTGTGTGTGAAAGCCGTCCTTCACCTAGCTTGTTGGGAACACAAAGTTTCTTTTCAGTTACAAACTCCATTCCATACATATATATGGGTAGGTACTAACTCCAACTCGGTTTTACAGTGAAAATTGCAGGAACTTCAAACCGGCACTAGGAAACAGACTGAGAAAGCAGAGAAAAAGTGTCTCCTGCAACCCGTTCCCTTGGTGCTAGATGAACGAACGTCTCTCCACTTGCTCAGTTCTGAGAGATAAGTGTGTGTGAAAGCCGTACTTCACCTAGCTTGTTGGGAACACAAAGTTTCTTTTCAGTTGCAAACTCCATTCCATACATATATATGGTGAGGTACTAGCTCCAACTCGGTTTTACAGTGAACTGCAGCAAATTCAATCCGGCACTAGGAAACAGACTGAGAAAGCAGATAAAAAGTGTCTCCTGCAACCCGTTCCCTTGGTGCTAGATGAACGAACGTCTCTCCACTTGCTCAGTTCTCAGAGATAAGTGTGTGTGAAAGCCGTCCTTCACCTAGCTTGTTGGGAACACAAAGTTTCTTTTCAGTTGCAAACTCCATTCCATACATATATATGGGGAGGTACTAGCTCCAACTCGGTTTTACAGTGAAAACTGCAGGAACTTCAAACCGGCACTAGGAAACAGACTGAGAAAGCAGAGAAAAAGTGTCTCCTGCAACCCGTTCCCTTGGTGCTAGATGAACGAACTTCTCTCCACTTGCTCATTTCTAAGAGATAAGTGTGTGTGAAAGCCGTCCTTCACCTAGCTTGTTGGGAACACAAAGTTTCTTTTCAGTTGCAAACTCCATTCCATACATATATATGGGGAGGTAGATGCTCCAACTCGGTTTTACAGTGAAAACTGCAGGAACATCAAACCGGCACTAGGAAACAGACTGCGAAAGCAGAGAAAATGTGTCTCCTGCAACCCTTTCCCTTGGTGCTAGATGAACGAACGTCTCTCCACTTGCTCATTTCTGAGAGATAAGTGTGTGTGAAAGCCGTCCTTCACCTAGCTTGTTGGGAACACAAAGTTTCTTTTCAATTGTAAACTCCATTCCATACATATATATGGGGAGGTACTAGCTCCAACTCGGTTTTACAGTGAAGAAAGCAGGAACTTCAAACCGGCACTAGGAAACAGACTGAGAAAGCAGAGAAAAAGTGTCTCCTGCAACCCGTTTCCTTGGTGCTAGATGAACGAACGTCTCTGCACTTGCTCAGTTCTGAGAGATAAGTGTGTGTGAAAGCCGTCCTTCACCTAGCTTGTTGGGAACACAAAGTTTCTTTTCAGTTACAAACTCCATTCCATACATATATATGGGTAGGTACTAACTCCAACTCGGTTTTACAGTGAAAATTGCAGGAACTTCAAACCGGCACTAGGAAACAGACTGAGAAAGCAGAGAAAAAGTGTCTCCTGCAACCCGTTCCCTTGGTGCTAGATGAACGAACGTCTCTCCACTTGCTCAGTTCTGAGAGATAAGTGTGTGTGAAAGCCGTACTTCACCTAGCTTGTTGGGAACACAAAGTTTCTTTTCAGTTGCAAACTCCATTCCATACATATATATGGTGAGGTACTAGCTCCAACTCGGTTTTACAGTGAACTGCAGCAAATTCAATCCGGCACTAGGAAACAGACTGAGAAAGCAGATAAAAAGTGTCTCCTGCAACCCGTTCCCTTGGTGCTAGATGAACGAACGTCTCTCCACTTGCTCAGTTCTCAGAGATAAGTGTGTGTGAAAGCCGTCCTTCACCTAGCTTGTTGGGAACACAAAGTTTCTTTTCAGTTGCAAACTCCATTCCATACATATATATGGGGAGGTACTAGCTCCAACTCGGTTTTACAGTGAAAACTGCAGGAACTTCAAACCGGCACTAGGAAACAGACTGAGAAAGCAGAGAAAAAGTGTCTCCTGCAACCCGTTCCCTTGGTGCTAGATGAACGAACTTCTCTCCACTTGCTCATTTCTAAGAGATAAGTGTGTGTGAAAGCCGTCCTTCACCTAGCTTGTTGGGAACACAAAGTTTCTTTTCAGTTGCAAACTCCATTCCATACATATATATGGGGAGGTAGATGCTCCAACTCGGTTTTACAGTGAAAACTGCAGGAACATCAAACCGGCACTAGGAAACAGACTGCGAAAGCAGAGAAAATGTGTCTCCTGCAACCCTTTCCCTTGGTGCTAGATGAACGAACGTCTCTCCACTTGCTCAGTTCTGAGAGATAAGTGTGTGTGAAAGCCGTCCTTCACCTAGCTTGTTGGGAACACAAAGTTTCTTTTCAATTGTAAACTCCATTCCATACATATATATGGGGAGGTACTAGCTCCAACTCGGTTTTACAGTGAAGAAAGCAGGAACTTCAAACCGGCACTAGGAAACAGACTGAGAAAGCAGAGAAAAAGTGTCTCCTGCAACCCGTTTCCTTGGTGCTAGATGAACGAACGTCTCTGCACTTGCTCAGTTCTGAGAGATAAGTGTGTGTGAAAGCCGTCCTTCACCTAGCTTGTTGGGAACACAAAGTTTCTTTTCAGTTACAAACTCCATTCCATACATATATATGGGTAGGTACAAACTCCAACTCGGTTTTACAGTGAAAATTGCAGGAACTTCAAACCGGCACTAGGAAACAGACTGAGAAAGCAGAGAAAAAGTGTCTCCTGCAACCCGTTCCCTTGGTGCTAGATGAACGAACGTCTCTCCACTTGCTCAGTTCTGAGAGATATGTGTGTGTGAAAGCCGTACTTCACCTAGCTTGTTGGGAACACAAAGTTTCTTTTCAGTTGCAAACTCCATTCCATACATATATATGGTGAGGTACTAGCTCCAACTCGGTTTTACAGTGAACTGCAGCAAATTCAAACCGGCACTAGGAAACAGACTGAGAAAGCAGATAAAAAGTGTCTACTGCAACCCGTTCCCTTGGTGCTAGATGAACGAACGTCTCTCCACTTGCTCAGTTCTCAGAGATAAGTGTGTGTGAAAGCCGTCCTTCACCTAGCTTGTTGGGAACACAAAGTTTCTTTTCAGTTGCAAACTCCATTCCATACATATATATGGGGAGGTACTAGCTCCAACTCGGTTTTACAGTGAAAACTGCAGGAACTTCAAACCGGCACTAGGAAACAGACTGAGAAAGCAGAGAAAAAGTGTCTCCTGCAACCAGTTCCCTTGGTGCTAGATGAACGAACGTCTCTCCACTTGCTCAGTTCTGAGAGATAAGTGTGTGTGAAAGCCGTCCTTCACCTAGCTTGTTGGGAACACAAAGTTTCTTTTCAGTTGCAAATTCCATTCAATACATATATATGGGGAGGTACAAACTCCAACTCGGTTTTACAGTGAAAACTGCAGGAACTTCAAACCGGCACTAGGAAACAGACTGAGAAAGCAGAGAAAAAGTGTCTCCTGCAACCCGTTCCCTTGGTGCTAGATGAACGAACGTCTCTCCACTTGCTCAGTTCTGAGAGATAAGTGTGTGTGAAAGCCGTACTTCACCTAGCTTGTTGGGAACACAAAGTATCTTTTCAGTTGCAAACTCCATTCCATACATATATATGGGGAGGTAGAAGCTCCAACTCGGTTTTGCAGTTAAAACTGCAGGAACTTCAACCCGGCACTAGGAAACACACTGAGAAAGCAGAGAAAAATTATCTCCTGCAACCCGTTCCCTTGGTGCTAATTGAACGAACGTCTCTCCACTTGCTCAGTTCTGAGTGATAAGTGTGTGTGAAAGCCGTCCTTCACCTAGCTTGTTGGGAACAAAAAGTTTCTTTTCAGTTGCAAACTCCATTCCATACATATATATGGGGAGGTACTAGCTCCAACTCGGTTTTACAGTGAAAACTGCAGGAACTTCAAACCGGCACTAGGAAACAGACTGAGAAAGCAGAGAAAAAGTGTCTCCTGCAACCCGTTCCCTTGGTGCTAGATGAACGAACGTCTCTCCACTTGCTCAGTTCTGAGAGATAAGTGTGTGTGAAAGCCGTCCTTCACCTAGCTTGTTGGGAACACAAAGTTTCTTTTCAGTTGCAAACTCCATTCAATACATATATATGGGGAGGTACTAACTCCAACACGGTTTTACAGTGAAAACTGCAGGAACTTCAACCAGGCACTAGGAAACACACTGAGAAAGCAGAGAAAAAGTGTCTCCTGCAACCCGTTCCCTTGGTGCTAGATGAACGAACGTCTCTCCACTTGCTCAGTTCTGAGTGATAAGTGTGTGTGAAAGCCGTCCTTCACCTAGCTTGTTGGGAACAAAAAGTTTCTTTTCAGTTGCAAACTCCATTCCATACATATATATGGGGAGGTACTAGCTCCAACTCGGTTTTACAGTGAAAACTGCAGGAACTTCAAACCGGCACTAGGAAACAGACTGAGAAAGCAGAGAAAAAGTGTCTCCTGCAACCCGTTCCCTTGGTGCTAGATGAACGAACGTCTCTCCACTTGCTCAGTTCTGAAAGATAAGTGTGTGTGAAAGCCGTCCTTCACCTAGCTTGTTGGGAACACAAAGTTTCTTTTCAGTTGCAAACTCCATTCAATACATATATATGGGGAGGTACAAACTCCAACTCGGTTTTACAGTGAAAACTGCAGGAACTTCAAACCGGCACTAGGAAACAGACTGCGAACGCAGAGAAAATGTGTCTCCTGCAACCCGTTCCCTTGGTGCTAGATGAACGAACGTCTCTCCACTTGCTCAGTTCTGAGAGATAAGTGTGTGTGAAAGCCGTCCTTCAACTAGCTTGTTGGGAACACAAAGTTTCTTTTCAGTTGCAAACTCCATTCAATACATATATATGGGGAGGTACTAACTCCAACTCGGATTTACAGTGAAAACTGCAGGAACTTCAAACCGGCACTAGGAAACAGACTGAGAAAGCAGAGAAAAAGTGTCTCCTGCAACCCGTTCCCTTGGTGCTAGATTAACGAACGTCTCTCCACTTGCTCAGTTCTGAGAGATACGTGTGTGTGAAAGCCGTCCTTCACCTAGCTTGTTGGGAACACAAAGTTTCTTTTCAGTTGCAAACTCCATTCCATACATATATATGGGGAGGTACTAGATCAAACTCGGTTTTACAGTGAAAACTGCAGGAACTTCAAACCGGCACTAGGAAACAGACTGAGAATGCAGAGAAAAAGTGTCTCCTGCAACCCGTTCCCTTGGTGCTAGATGAACGAACGTCTCTCCACTTGCTCAGTTCTGAGAGATAATTGTGTGTGAAAGCCATCCTTCACCTAGCTTGTTGGGAACAGAAAGTTTCTTTTCAGTTGCAAACTCCATTCCATACATATATATGGGGAGGTACTAGCTCCAACTCTGTTTTACAGTGAACTGCAGCAACTTCAACCCGGCACTAGGAAACAGACTGAGAAAGCAGAGAAAAAGTGTCTCCTGCAACCCGTTCCCTTGGTGCTAGATGAACGAACGTCTCTGCACTTGCTCAGTTCTGAGAGATAAGTGTGTGTGAAAGCCGTCCTTCACCTAGCTTTTTGGGAACACAAAGTTTCTTTTCAGTTGCAAACTCCATTCCATACATATATATGGGTAGGTACTAACTCCAACTCGGTTTTACAGTGAAAACTGCAGGAACTTCAAACCGGCACTAGGAAACAGACTGAGAAAGCAGAGAAAAAGTGTCTCCTGCAACCCGTTCCCTTGGTGCTAGATGAACGAACGTCTCTCCACTTGCTCAGTTCTGAGAGATAAGTGTGTGTGAAAGCCGTACTTCACCTAGCTTGTTGGGAACACAAAGTTTCTTTTCAGTTGCAAACTCCATTCCATACATATATATGGTGAGGTACTAGCTCCAACTCGGTTTTACAGTGAACTGCAGCAAATTCAAACCGGCACTAGGAAACAGACTGAGAAAGCAGATAAAAAGTGTCTCCTGCAACCCGTTCCCTTGGTGCTAGATGAACGAACGTCTCTCCACTTGCTCAGTTCTGAGAGATAAGTGTGTGTGAAAGCCGTCCTTCACCTAGCTTGTTGGGAACACAAAGTTTCTTTTCAGTTGCAAACTCCATTCAATACATATATATGGGGAGGTACAAACTCCAACTCGGTTTTACAGTGAAAACTGCAGGAACTTCAACCCGGCACTAGGAAACACACTGAGAAAGCAGAGAAAAAGTGTCTCCTGCAACCCGTTCCCTTGGTGCTAGATGAACGAAAGTCTCTCCACTTGCTCAGTTCTGAGTGATAAGTGTGTGTGAAAGCCGTCCTTCACCTAGCTTGTTGGGAACAAAAAGTTTCTTTTCAGTTGCAAACTCCATTCCATACATATATATGGGGAGGTACTAGCTCCAACTCGGTTTTACAGTGAAAACTGCAGGAACTTCAAACCGGCACTAGGAAACAGACTGAGAAAGCAGAGAAAAAGTGTCTCCTGCAACCCGTTCCCTTGGTGCTAGATGAACGAACGTCTCTCCACTTGCTCAGTTCTGAGAGATAAGTGTGTGTGAAAGCCGTCCTTCACCTAGCTTGTTGGGAACACAAAGTTTCTTTTCAGTTGCAAATTCCATTCAATACATATATATGGGGAGGTACAAACTCCAACTCGGTTTTACAGTGAAAACTGCAGGAACTTCAAACCGGCACTAGGAAACAGACTGAGAAAGCAGAGAAAAAGTGTCTCCAGCAACCCGGTCCCTTGGTGCTAGATGAACGAACGTCTCTCCACTTGCTCAGTTCTGAGAGATAATTGTGTGTGAAAGCCATCCTTCACCTAGCTTGTTGGGAACACAAAGTTTCTTTTCAGTTGCAAACTCCATTCCATACATATATATGGGGAGGTAGTAGCTCCAACTCTGTTTTACAGTGAACTGCAGCAACTTCAACCCGGCACTAGGAAACAGACTGAGAAAGCAGAGAAAAAGTGTCTCCTGCAACCCGTTCCCTTGGTGCTAGATGAACGAACGTCTCTCCAATTGCTCAGTTCTGAGAGATAAGTGAGTGTGAAAGCCGTCCTTCACCTAGCTTGTTGGGAACACAAAGTTTCTTTTCAGTTGCAAACTCCATTCCATACATATATATGGGGAGGTACTAACTCCAACTCGGTTTTACAGTGAAAACTGCAGGAACTTCAAACCGGCACTAGGAAACAGACTGAGAAAGCAGAGAAAAAGTGTCTCCTGCAACCCGTTCCCTTGGTGCTAGATGAACGAACGTCTCTCCACTTGCTCAGTTCTGAGAGATAATTGTGTGTGAAAGCCGTACTTCACCTAGCTTGTTGGGAACACAAAGTTTCTTTTCAGTTGCAAACTCCATTCCATACATATATATGGTGAGGTACTAGCTCCAACTCGGTTTTACAGTGAACTGCAGCAAATTCAAACCGGCACTAGGAAACAGACTGAGAAAGCAGATAAAAAGTGTCTCCTGCAACCCGTTCCCTTGTTGCTAGATGAACGAACGTCTCTCCACTTGCTCAGTTCTGAGAGATATGTGTGTGTGAAAGCCGTCCTTCACATAGCTTGTTGTGAACACAAAGTTTCTTTTCAGTTGCAAACTCCATTCCATACATATATATGGGGAGGTACAAACTCCAACTCGGTTTTACAGTGAAAACGGCAGGAACTTCAAACCGGCACTAGGAAACAGACTGAGAAAGCAGAGAAAAAGTGTCTCCAGCAACCCGGTCCCTTGGTGCTAGATGAAAGAACGTCTCTCCACTTGCTCAGTTCTGAGAGATATGTGTGTGTGAAAGCCGTCCTTCATCTAGCTTTTTGGGAACACAAAGTATCTTTTCAGTTGCAAACTCCATTCCATACATATATATGGGGAGGTACAAACTCCAACTCGGTTTTACAGTGAAAACGGCAGGAACTTCAAACCGGCACTAGGAAACAGACTGAGAAAGCAGAGAAAAAGTGTCTCCTGCAACCCGGTCCCTTGGTGCTAGATGAACGAACGTCTCTCCACTTGCTCAGTTCTGAGAGATAAGTGTGTGTGAAAGCCGTCCTTCAACTAGCTTGTTGGGAACACAAAGTTTCTTTTCAGTTGCAAACTCCATTCCATACATATATATGGGGAGGTAGTAGCTCCAACTCTGTTTTACAGTGAACTGCAGCAACTTCAACCCGGCACTAGGAAACAGACTGAGAAAGCAGAGAAAAAGTGTCTCCTGCAACCCGTTCCCTTGGTGCTAGATGAACGAACGTCTCTCCACTTGCTCAGTTCTGAGAGATAAGTGTGTGTGAAAGCCGTCCTTCAACTAGCTTGTTGGGAACACAAAGTTTCTTTTCAGTTGCAAACTCCATTCCATACATATATATGGGGAGGTACTAACTCCAACTCGGTTTTACAGTGAAAACTGCAGGAACTTCAAACCGGCACTAGGAAACAGACTGAGAAAGCAGAGAAAAAGTGTCTCCTGCAACCCGTTCCCTTGGTGCTAGATGAACGAACGTCTCTCCACTTGCTCAGTTCTGAGAGATAAGTGTGTGTGAAAGCCGTACTTCACCTAGCTTGTTGGGAACACAAAGTTTCTTTTCAGTTGCAAACTCCATTCCATACATATATATGGTGAGGTACTAGCTCCAACTCGGTTTTACAGTGAACTGCAGCAAATTCAAACCGGCACTAGGAAACAGACTGAGAAAGCAGAGAAAAAGTGTCTCCTGCAACCCGTTCCCTTGTTGCTAGATGAACGAACGTCTCTCCACTTGCTCAGTTCTGAGAGATAAGTGTGTGTGAAAGCCGTCCTTCACCTAGCTTGTTGTGAACACAAAGTTTCTTTTCAGTTGCAAACTCCATTCCATACATATATATGGGGAGGTACAAACTCCAACTCGGTTTTACAGTGAAAACGGCAGGAACTTCAAACCGGCACTAGGAAACAGACTGAGAAAGCAGAGAAAAAGTGTCTCCAGCAACACGGTCCCTTGGTGCTAGATGAAAGAACGTCTCTCCACTTGCTCAGTTCCGAGATTTAAGTGGGTGTGAAAGCCGTACTTCACCTAGCTTGTTGGGAACACAAAGTATCTTTTCAGTTGCAAACTCCATTCCATACATATATATGGGGAGGTAGAAGCTCCAACTCGGTTTTGCAGTGAAAACTGCAGGAACTTCAACCCGGCACTAGGAAACACACTGAGAAAGCAGAGAAAAATTGTCTCCTGCAACCCGTTCCCTTGGTGCTAGATGAACGAACGTCTCTCCACTTGCTCAGTTCTGAGTGATAAGTGTGTGTGAAAGCCGTCCTTCACCTAGCTTGTTGGGAACAAAAAGTTTCTTTTCAGTTGCAAACTCCATTCCATACATATATATGGGGAGGTACTAGCTCCAACTCGGTTTTACAGTGAAAACTGCAGGAACTTCAAACCGGCACTAGGAAACAGACTGAGAAAGCAGAGAAAAAGTGTCTCCTGCAACCCGTTCCCTTGGTGCTAGATGAACGAACGTCTCTGCACTTGCTCAGTTCTGAGAGATAAGTGTGTGTGAAAGCCGTCCTTCACCTAGCTTGTTGGGAACACAAAGTTTCTTTTCAGTTGCAAACTCCATTCAATACATATATATGGGGAGGTACTAACTCCAACTCGGTTTTACAGTGAAAACTGCAGGAACTTCAAACCGGCACTAGGAAACAGACTGAGAAAGCAGAGAAAAAGTGTCTCCAGCAACCCGGTCCCTTGGTGCTAGATGAACGAACGTCTCTCCACTTGCTCAGTTCTGAGAGATAATTGTGTGTGAAAGCCATCCTTCACCTAGCTTGTTGGGAACACAAAGTTTCTTTTCAGTTGCAAACTCCATTCCATACATATATATGGGGAGGTAGTAGCTCCAACTCTGTTTTACAGTGAACTGCAGCAACTTCAACCCGGCACTAGGAAACAGACTGAGAAAGCAGAGAAAAAGTGTCTCCTGCAACCCGTTCCCTTGGTGCTAGATGAACGAACGTCTCTCCAATTGCTCAGTTCTGAGAGATAAGTGAGTGTGAAAGCCGTCCTTCACCTAGCTTGTTGGGAACACAAAGTTTCTTTTCAGTTGCAAACTCCATTCCATACATATATATGGGGAGGTACTAACTCCAACTCGGTTTTACAGTGAAAACTGCAGGAACTTCAAACCGGCACTAGGAAACAGACTGAGAAAGCAGAGAAAAAGTGTCTCCTGCAACCCGTTCCCTTGGTGCTAGATGAACGAACGTCTCTCCACTTGCTCAGTTCTGAGAGATAATTGTGTGTGAAAGCCGTACTTCACCTAGCTTGTTGGGAACACAAAGTTTCTTTTCAGTTGCAAACTCCATTCCATACATATATATGGTGAGGTACTAGCTCCAACTCGGTTTTACAGTGAACTGCAGCAAATTCAAACCGGCACTAGGAAACAGACTGAGAAAGCAGATAAAAAGTGTCTCCTGCAACCCGTTCCCTTGTTGCTAGATGAACGAACGTCTCTCCACTTGCTCAGTTCTGAGAGATATGTGTGTGTGAAAGCCGTCCTTCACATAGCTTGTTGTGAACACAAAGTTTCTTTTCAGTTGCAAACTCCATTCCATACATATATATGGGGAGGTACAAACTCCAACTCGGTTTTACAGTGAAAACGGCAGGAACTTCAAACCGGCACTAGGAAACAGACTGAGAAAGCAGAGAAAAAGTGTCTCCAGCAACCCGGTCCCTTGGTGCTAGATGAAAGAACGTCTCTCCACTTGCTCAGTTCTGAGAGATATGTGTGTGTGAAAGCCGTCCTTCATCTAGCTTTTTGGGAACACAAAGTATCTTTTCAGTTGCAAACTCCATTCCATACATATATATGGGGAGGTACAAACTCCAACTCGGTTTTACAGTGAAAACGGCAGGAACTTCAAACCGGCACTAGGAAACAGACTGAGAAAGCAGAGAAAAAGTGTCTCCTGCAACCCGGTCCCTTGGTGCTAGATGAACGAACGTCTCTCCACTTGCTCAGTTCTGAGAGATAAGTGTGTGTGAAAGCCGTCCTTCAACTAGCTTGTTGGGAACACAAAGTTTCTTTTCAGTTGCAAACTCCATTCCATACATATATATGGGGAGGTAGTAGCTCCAACTCTGTTTTACAGTGAACTGCAGCAACTTCAACCCGGCACTAGGAAACAGACTGAGAAAGCAGAGAAAAAGTGTCTCCTGCAACCCGTTCCCTTGGTGCTAGATGAACGAACGTCTCTCCACTTGCTCAGTTCTGAGAGATAAGTGTGTGTGAAAGCCGTCCTTCAACTAGCTTGTTGGGAACACAAAGTTTCTTTTCAGTTGCAAACTCCATTCCATACATATATATGGGGAGGTACTAACTCCAACTCGGTTTTACAGTGAAAACTGCAGGAACTTCAAACCGGCACTAGGAAACAGACTGAGAAAGCAGAGAAAAAGTGTCTCCTGCAACCCGTTCCCTTGGTGCTAGATGAACGAACGTCTCTCCACTTGCTCAGTTCTGAGAGATAAGTGTGTGTGAAAGCCGTACTTCACCTAGCTTGTTGGGAACACAAAGTTTCTTTTCAGTTGCAAACTCCATTCCATACATATATATGGTGAGGTACTAGCTCCAACTCGGTTTTACAGTGAACTGCAGCAAATTCAAACCGGCACTAGGAAACAGACTGAGAAAGCAGAGAAAAAGTGTCTCCTGCAACCCGTTCCCTTGTTGCTAGATGAACGAACGTCTCTCCACTTGCTCAGTTCTGAGAGATAAGTGTGTGTGAAAGCCGTCCTTCACCTAGCTTGTTGTGAACACAAAGTTTCTTTTCAGTTGCAAACTCCATTCCATACATATATATGGGGAGGTACAAACTCCAACTCGGTTTTACAGTGAAAACGGCAGGAACTTCAAACCGGCACTAGGAAACAGACTGAGAAAGCAGAGAAAAAGTGTCTCCAGCAACACGGTCCCTTGGTGCTAGATGAAAGAACGTCTCTCCACTTGCTCAGTTCCGAGATTTAAGTGGGTGTGAAAGCCGTACTTCACCTAGCTTGTTGGGAACACAAAGTATCTTTTCAGTTGCAAACTCCATTCCATACATATATATGGGGAGGTAGAAGCTCCAACTCGGTTTTGCAGTGAAAACTGCAGGAACTTCAACCCGGCACTAGGAAACACACTGAGAAAGCAGAGAAAAATTGTCTCCTGCAACCCGTTCCCTTGGTGCTAGATGAACGAACGTCTCTCCACTTGCTCAGTTCTGAGTGATAAGTGTGTGTGAAAGCCGTCCTTCACCTAGCTTGTTGGGAACAAAAAGTTTCTTTTCAGTTGCAAACTCCATTCCATACATATATATGGGGAGGTACTAGCTCCAACTCGGTTTTACAGTGAAAACTGCAGGAACTTCAAACCGGCACTAGGAAACAGACTGAGAAAGCAGAGAAAAAGTGTCTCCTGCAACCCGTTCCCTTGGTGCTAGATGAACGAACGTCTCTGCACTTGCTCAGTTCTGAGAGATAAGTGTGTGTGAAAGCCGTCCTTCACCTAGCTTGTTGGGAACACAAAGTTTCTTTTCAGTTGCAAACTCCATTCAATACATATATATGGGGAGGTACTAACTCCAACTCGGTTTTACAGTGAAAACTGCAGGAAATTCAACCCGGCACTAGGAAACACACTGAGAAAGCAGAGAAAAAGTGTCTCCTGCAACCCGTTCCCTTGGTGCTACATGAACGAACGTCTCTCCACTTGCTCAGTTCTGAGTGATAAGTGTGTGTGAAAGCCGTCCTTCACCTAGCTTGTTGGGAACAAAAAGTTTCTTTTCAGTTGCAAACTCCATTCCATACATATATATGGGGAGGTACTAGCTCCAACTCGGTTTTACAGTGAAAACTGCAGGAACTTCAAACCGGCACTAGGAAACAGACTGAGAAAGCAGAGAAATAGTGTCTCCTGCAACCCGTTCCCTTGGTGCTAGATGAACGAACGTCTCTCCACTTGCTCAGTTCTGAGAGATAAGTGTGTGTGAAAGCCGTCCTTCACCTAGCTTGTTGGGAACACAAAGTTTCTTTTCAGTTGCAAACTCCATTCAATACATATATATGGGGAGGTACAAACTCCAACTCGGTTTTACAGTGAAAACTGCAGGAACTTCAAACCGGCACTAGGAAACAGTCTGAGAAAGCAGAGAAAAAGTGTCTCCTGCAACCCGTTCCCTTGGTGCTAGATGAACGAACGTCTCTCCACTTGCTCAGTTCTGAGAGATAATTGTGTGTGAAAGCCATCCTTCACCTAGCTTGTTGGGAACTCAAAGTTTCTTTTCAGTTGCAAACTCCATTCCATACATATATATGGGGAGGTACTAGCTCCAACTCTGTTTTACAGTGAACTGCAGCAACTTCAACCCGGCACTAGGAAACAGACTGAGAAAGCAGAGAAAAAGTGTCTCCTGCAAACCGTTCCCTTGGTGCTAGATGAACGAACGTCTCTCCACTTGCTCAGTTCCGAGAGATAAGTGTGTGTGAAAGCCGTCCTTCATCTTGCTTGTTGGGAACACAAAGTTTCTTTTCAGTTGCAAACTCCATTCCATACATATATATGGGGAGGTACTAGCTCCAACTCGGTTTTACACTGAAAACTGCAGGAACTTCAAACCGGCACTAGGAAACAGAGTGAGAAAGCAGAGAAAAAGTGTCTCCTGCAACCCGGTCCCTTGGTGCTAGATGAACGAACGTCTCTCCACTTGCTCAGTTCTGAGAGATAAGTGTGTGTGAAAGCCGTCCTTCACCTAGCTTGTTGGGAACACAAAGTTTCTTTTCAGTTGCAAACTCCATTCCATAATTATATATGGGGAGGTAGAAGCTCCAACTCGGTTTTACAGTGAAAACTGTAGGAACTTGAAACCGGCACTACTAAACAGACTGAGAAAGCAGAGAAAAAGTGTCTCCTGCAACCCGTTCCCTTGGTGCTAGATGAACGAACGTCTCTCCACTTGCTCAGTTCTGAGAGATAAGTGTGTGTGAAAGCCGTCCTTCAACTAGCTTGTTGGGAACACAAAGTTTCTTTTCAGTTGCAAACTCCATTCCATACATATATATGGGGAGGTGGAAGCTACAACTCGGTTTTACAGTGAAAACTGCAGGATCTTCAAACCGGCACTGGAATCAGACTGAGAAAGCAGAGAAAAAGTGTCTCCTGCAACCCGGTCCCTTGGAGCTAGATGAACGAACGTCTCTCCACTTGCTCAGTTCTGAGAGATAAGTGTGTGTGAAAGCCGTCCTTCACCTAGCTTGTTGGGAACACAAAGTTTCTTTTCAGTTGCAAACTCCATTCCATACATATATATGGGGAGGTACTAGCTCCAACTCGGTTTTACAGTGAAAACTGCAGGAACTTCAAACCGGCACTAGGAAACAGACTGAGAAAGCAGAGAAAAAGTGTCTCCTGCTACCCGTTCTCTTGGTGCTACATGAATGAACGTCTCTCCACTTGCTCAGTTCTGAAAGATAAGTGAGTGTGAAAGCCGTCCTTCACCTAGCTTGTTGGGAACACAAAGTTTCTTTTCAGTTGCAAACTCCATTCCATACATATATATGGGGAGGTAGAAGCTCCAACTCGGTTTTACAGTGAAAACTGCAGGAACTTCAAACCGGCACTAGGAAACAGACTGAGAAAGCAGAGAAAAAGTGTCTCCTGCAACCTTTTCCCTTGATGCTAGATGAACGAACGTCTCTTCACTTGCTCAGTTCTGAGAGATAAGTGTGTGTGAAAGCCGTACTTCACCTAGCTTGTTGGGAACACAAAGTTTCTTTTCAGTTGCAAACTCCATTCCATACATATATAAGGGGAGGTACTAGCTCCAACTCGGTTTTACAGTGAAAACTGCAGGAACTTCAAACCGGCACTAGGAAACAGACTGAGAAAGCAGAGAAAAAGTGTCTCCTGCAACCCGTTCCCTTGGTGCTAGATGAACGAACGTCTCTCCACTTGCTCAGTTCTGAGAGATAAGTGTGTGTGAAAGCCGTCCTTCACCTAGCTTGTTGGGAACACAAAGTTTCTTTTCAGTTGCAAACTCCATTCCATACATATATATGGGGAGGTAGATGCTCCAACTCGGTTTTACAGTGAAGAAACAGAAACTTCAAACCGGCACTAGGAAACAGACTGAGAAAGCAGAGAAAAAGTGTCTCCTGCAACCCGGTCCCTTGGTGCTAGATGAACGATCGTCTCTTCACTTGCTCAGTTCTGAGAGTTAAGTGTGTGTGAAAGCCGTCCTTCATCTACCTTGTTGGGAACACAAAGTTTCTTTTCAGTTGCAAACTCCATTCCATACATATATATGGGTAAGTAGATGCTCCAACTCGGTTTTACAGTGAAAACTGCAGGAACTTCAAACCGGCACTAGGAAACAGACTGAGAAAGCAGAGAATAATTTTCTCCTGCAACGCGTTCCTTGGTGCTAGATGAACGAACGTCTCTCCACTTGCTCAGTTCTGAGAGATAAGTGTGTGTGAAAGCCGTACTTCACCTAGCTTGTTGGGAACACAAAGTTTCTTTTCAGTTGCAAACTCCATTCCATACATATATATGGTGAGTTACTAGCTCCAACTCGGTTTTACAGTGAAAACTGCAGGAACTTCAAACCGGCACTAGGAAACAGACTGAGAAAGCAGAGAAATAGTGTCTCCTGCCAACCGTTCCCTTGGTGCTAGATGAACGAACGTCTCTCCACTTGCTCAGTTCTGAGAGATAAGTGTGTGTGAAAGCCGTACTTCACCTAGCTTGTTGGGAACACAAAGTTTCTTTTCAGTTGCAAACTCCATTCCATACATATATATGGTGAGGTACTAGCTCCAACTCGGTTTTACAGTGAAAACTGCAGGAACTTCAAACCGGCACTAGGAAACAGACTGAGAAAGCAGAGAAAAAGTGTCTCCTGCAACCCGTTCCCTTGGTGCTAGATGAACGAACGTCTCTCCACTTGCTCAGTTCTGAGAGATAAGTGTGTGTGAAAGCCGTCCTTCACCGAGCTTGTTGGGAACACAAAGTTTCTTTTCAGTTGCAAACTCCATTCCATACATATATATGGGGAGGTAGATGCTCCAACTCGGTTTTACAGTGAAAACTGCAGGAACTTCAAACCGGCACTAGGAAACAGACTGCGAAAGCAGAGAAAATGTGTCTCCTGCAACCCGTTCCCTTGGTGCTAGATGAACGAACGTCTCTCCACTTGCTCAGTTCTGAGAGATAAGTGTGTGTGAAAGCCGTCCTTCACCTAGCTTGTTGGGAACACAAAGTTTCTTTTCAGTTGCAAACTCCATTCCATACATATATATGGGGAGGTACTAGCTCTAACTCGGTTTTACAGTGAAAAAAGCAGGAACTTCAAACCGGCACTAGGAAACAGACTGAGAAAGCAGAGAAAAAGTGTCTCCTGCAACCCGGTCCCTTGGTGCTAGATGAACGAACGTCTCTCCTCTTGCTCAGTTCCGAGAGTTAAGTGTGTGTGAAAGCCGTCCTTCACCTAGCTTGTTGGGAACACAAAGTTTCTTTTCAGTTGCAAACTCCATTCCATATATATATATGGGGAGGTAGATGCTCCAACTCGGTTTTACAGTGAAAACTGCAGGAACATCAAACCGGCACTAGGAAACAGACTGCGAAAGCAGAGAAAATGTGTCCCTGCAACCCTTTCCCTTGGTGCTAGATGAACGAACGTCTCTCCACTTGCTCAGTTCTGAGAGATAAGTGTGTGTGAAAGCCGTCCTTCACCTAGCTTGTTGGGAACACAAAGTTTCTTTTCAATTGTAAACTCCATTCCATACATATATATGGGGAGGTACTAGCTCCAACTCGGTTTTACAGTGAAGAAAGCAGGAACTTCAAACCGGCACTAGGAAACAGACTGAGAAAGCAGAGAAAAAGTGTCCCTGCAACCCGTTTCCTTGGTGCTAGATGAACGAACGTCTCTGCACTTGCTCAGTTCTGAGAGATAAGTGTGTGTGAAAGCCGTCCTTCACCTAGCTTGTTGGGAACACAAAGTTTCTTTTCAGTTACAAACTCCATTCCATACATATATATGGGGAGGTACAAACTCCAACTCGGTTTTACAGTGAAAACTGCAGGAACTTCAAACCGGCACTAGGAAACAGACTGCGAACGCAGAGAAAATGTGTCTCCTGCAACCCGTTCCCTTGGTGCTAGATGAACGAACGTCTCTCCACTTGCTCAGTTCTGAGAGATAAGTGTGTGTGAAAGCCGTCCTTCAACTAGCTTGTTGGGAACACAAAGTTTCTTTTCAGTTGCAAACTCCATTCAATACATATATATGGGGAGGTACTAACTCCAACTCGGATTTACAGTGAAAACTGCAGGAACTTCAAACCGGCACTAGGAAACAGACTGAGAAAGCAGAGAAAAAGTGTCTCCTGCAACCCGTTCCCTTGGTGCTAGATGAACGAACGTCTCTCCACTTGCTCAGTTCTGAGAGATACGTGTGTGTGAAAGCCGTCCTTCACCTAGCTTGTTGGGAACACAAAGTTTCTTTTCAGTTGCAAACTCCATTCCATACATATATATGGGGAGGTACTAGATCAAACTCGGTTTTACAGTGAAAACTGCAGGAACTTCAAACCGGCACTAGGAAACAGACTGAGAATGCAGAGAAAAAGTGTCTCCTGCAACCCGTTCCCTTGGTGCTAGATGAACGAACGTCTCTCCACTTGCTCAGTTCTGAGAGATAATTGTGTGTGAAAGCCATCCTTCACCTAGCTTGTTGGGAACAGAAAGTTTCTTTTCAGTTGCAAACTCCATTCCATACATATATATGGGGAGGTACTAGCTCCAACTCTGTTTTACAGTGAACTGCAGCAACTTCAACCCGGCACTAGGAAACAGACTGAGAAAGCAGAGAAAAAGTGTCTCCTGCAACCCGTTCCCTTGGTGCTAGATGAACGAACGTCTCTGCACTTGCTCAGTTCTGAGAGATAAGTGTGTGTGAAAGCCGTCCTTCACCTAGCTTTTTGGGAACACAAAGTTTCTTTTCAGTTGCAAACTCCATTCCATACATATATATGGGTAGGTACTAACTCCAACTCGGTTTTACAGTGAAAACTGCAGGAACTTCAAACCGGCACTAGGAAACAGACTGAGAAAGCAGAGAAAAAGTGTCTCCTGCAACCCGTTCCCTTGGTGCTAGATGAACGAACGTCTCTCCACTTGCTCAGTTCTGAGAGATAAGTGTGTGTGAAAGCCGTACTTCACCTAGCTTGTTGGGAACACAAAGTTTCTTTTCAGTTGCAAACTCCATTCCATACATATATATGGTGAGGTACTAGCTCCAACTCGGTTTTACAGTGAACTGCAGCAAATTCAAACCGGCACTAGGAAACAGACTGAGAAAGCAGATAAAAAGTGTCTCCTGCAACCCGTTCCCTTGGTGCTAGATGAACGAACGTCTCTCCACTTGCTCAGTTCTGAGAGATAAGTGTGTGTGAAAGCCGTCCTTCACCTAGCTTGTTGGGAACACAAAGTTTCTTTTCAGTTGCAAACTCCTTTCCATACATATATATGGTGAGGTACTAGCTCCAACTCGGTTTTACAGTGAACTGCAGCAAATTCAAACCGGCACTAGGAAACAGACTGAGAAAGCAGATAAAAAGTGTCTCCTGCAACCCGTTCCCTTGGTGCTAGATGAACGAATGTCTCTCCACTTGCTCAGTTCTGAGAGATAAGTGTGTCTGAAAGCCGTCCTTCACCTAGCTTGTTGGGAACACAAAGTTTCTTTTCAGTTGCAAACTCCATTCAATACATATATATGGGGAGGTACAAACTCCAACTCGGTTTTACAGTGAAAACTGCAGGAACTTCAACCCGGCACTAGGAAACACACTGAGAAAGCAGAGAAAAAGTGTCTCCTGCAACCCGTTCCCTTGGTGCTAGATGAACGAACGTCTCTCCACTTGCTCAGTTCTGAGTGATAAGTGTGTGTGAAAGCCGTCCTTCACCTAGCTTGTTGGGAACAAAAAGTTTCTTTTCAGTTGCAAACTCCATTCCATACATATATATGGGGAGGTACTAGCTCCAACTCGGTTTTACAGTGAAAACTGCAGGAACTTCAAACCGGCACTAGGAAACAGACTGAGAAAGCAGAGAAAAAGTGTCTCCTGCAACCAGTTCCCTTGGTGCTAGATGAACGAACGTCTCTCCACTTGCTCAGTTCTGAGAGATAAGTGTGTGTGAAAGCCGTCCTTCACCTAGCTTGTTGGGAACACAAAGTTTCTTTTCAGTTGCAAATTCCATTCAATACATATATATGGGGAGGTACAAACTCCAACTCGGTTTTACAGTGAAAACTGCAGGAACTTCAAACCGGCACTAGGAAACAGACTGAGAAAGCAGAGAAAAAGTGTCTCCTGCAACCCGGTCCCTTGGTGCTAGATGAACGAACGTCTCTCCACTTGCTCAGTTCTGAGAGATAATTGTGTGTGAAAGCCATCCTTCACCTAGCTTGTTGGGAACACAAAGTTTCTTTTCAGTTGCAAACTCCATTCCATACATATATCTGGGGAGGTTGTAGCTCCAACTCTGTTTTACAGTGAACTGCAGCAACTTCAACCCGGCACTAGGAAACAGACTGAGAAAGCAGAGAAAAAGTGTCTCCTGCAACCCGTTCCCTTGGTGCTAGATGAACGAACGTCTCTCCACTTGCTCAGTTCTGAGAGATAAGTGAGTGTGAAAGCCGTCCTTCACCTAGCTTGTTGGGAACACAAAGTTTCTTTTCAGTTGCAAACTCCATTCCATACATATATATGGGGAGGTACTAACTCCAACTCGGTTTTACAGTGAAAACTGCAGGAACTTCAAACCGGCACTAGGAAACAGACTGAGAAAGCAGAGAAAAAGTGTCTCCTGCAACCCGTTCCCTTGGTGCTAGATGAACGAACGTCTCTCCACTTGCTCAGTTCTGAGAGATAATTGTGTGTGAAAGCCGTACTTCACCTAGCTTGTTGGGAACACAAAGTTTCTTTTCAGTTGCAAACTCCATTCCATACATATATATGGTGAGGTACTAGCTCCAACTCGGTTTTACAGTGAACTGCAGCAAATTCAAACCGGCACTAGGAAACAGACTGAGAAAGCAGATAAAAAGTGTCTCCTGCAACCCGTTCCCTTGTTGCTAGATGAACGAACGTCTCTCCACTTGCTCAGTTCTGAGAGATAAGTGTGTGTGAAAGCCGTCCTTCACCTAGCTTGTTGTGAACACAAAGTTTCTTTTCAGTTGCAAACTCCATTCCATACATATATATGGGGAGGTACAAACTCCAACTCGGTTTTACAGTGAAAACGGCAGGAACTTCAAACCGGCACTAGGAAACAGACTGAGAAAGCAGAGAAAAAGTGTCTCCAGCAACCCGGTCCCTTGGTGCTAGATGAAAGAACGTCTCTCCACTTGCTCAGTTCCGAGATTTAAGTGGGTGTGAAAGCCGTCCTTCATCTAGCTTTTTGGGAACACAAAGTATCTTTTCAGTTGCAAACTCCATTCCATACATATATATGGGGAGGTACAAACTCCAACTCGGTTTTACAGTGAAAACGGCAGGAACTTCAAACCGGCACTAGGAAACAGACTGAGAAAGCAGAGAAAAAGTGTCTCCTGCAACCCGGTCCCTTGGTGCTAGATGAACGAACGTCTCTCCACTTGCTCAGTTCTGAGAGATAAGTGTGTGTGAAAGCCGTCCTTCAACTAGCTTGTTGGGAACACAAAGTTTCTTTTCAGTTGCAAACTCCATTCCATACATATATATGGGGAGGTAGTAGCTCCAACTCTGTTTTACAGTGAACTGCAGCAACTTCAACCCGGCACTAGGAAACAGACTGAGAAAGCAGAGAAAAAGTGTCTCCTGCAACCCGTTCCCTTGGTGCTAGATGAACGAACGTCTCTCCACTTGCTCAGTTCTGAGAGATAAGTGTGTGTGAAAGCCGTCCTTCAACTAGCTTGTTGGGAACACAAAGTTTCTTTTCAGTTGCAAACTCCATTCCATACATATATATGGGGAGGTACTAACTCCAACTCGGTTTTACAGTGAAAACTGCAGGAACTTCAAACCGGCACTAGGAAACAGACTGAGAAAGCAGAGAAAAAGTGTCTCCTGCAACCCGTTCCCTTGGTGCTAGATGAACGAACGTCTCTCCACTTGCTCAGTTCTGAGAGATAAGTGTGTGTGAAAGCCGTACTTCACCTAGCTTGTTGGGAACACAAAGTTTCTTTTCAGTTGCAAACTCCATTCCATACATATATATGGTGAGGTACTAGCTCCAACTCGGTTTTACAGTGAACAGCAGCAAATTCAAACCGGCACTAGGAAACAGACTGAGAAAGCAGATAAAAAGTGTCTCCTGCAACCCGTTCCCTTGTTGCTAGATGAACGAACGTCTCCCCACTTGCTCAGTTCTGAGAGATAAGTGTGTGTGAAAGCCGTCCTTCACCTAGCTTGTTGTGAACACAAAGTTTCTTTTCAGTTGCAAACTCCATTCCATACATATATATGGGGAGGTACAAACTCCAACTCGGTTTTACAGTGAAAACGGCAGGAACTTCAAACCGGCACTAGGAAACAGACTGAGAAAGCAGAGAAAAAGTGTCTCCAGCAACCCGGTCCCTTGGTGCTAGATGAAAGAACGTCTCTCCACTTGCTCAGTTCCGAGATTTAAGTGGGTGTGAAAGCCGTCCTTCATCTAGCTTGTTGGGAACACAAAGTATCTTTTCAGTTGCAAACTCCATTCCATACATATATATGGGGAGGTAGAAGCTCCAACTCGGTTTGCAGTGAAAACTGCAGGAACTTCAACCCGGCACTAGGAAACACACTGAGAAAGCAGAGAAAAATTGTCTCCTGCAACCCGTTCCCTTGGTGCTAGATGAACGAACGTCTCTCCACTTGCTCAGTTCTGAGTGATAAGTGTGTGTGAAAGCCGTCCTTCACCTATCTTGTTGGGAACACAAAGTTTCTTTTCAGTTGCAAACTCCATTCCATACATATATATGGGGAGGTACTAGCTCCAACTCGGTTTTACAGTGAAAACTGCAGGAACTTCAAACCGGCACTAGGAAACAGACTGAGAAAGCAGAGAAAAAGTGTCTCCTGCAACCCGTTCCCTTGGTGCTAGATGAACGAACGTCTCTCCACTTGCTCAGTTCTGAGAGATAAGTGTGTGTTAAAGCCGTCCTTCACCTAGCTTGTTGGGAACACAAAGTTTCTTTTCAGTTGCAAACTCCATTCAATACATATATATGGGGAGGTACTAACTCCAACTCGGTTTTACAGTGAAAACTGCAGGAAATTCAACCCGGCACTAGGAAACACACTGAGAAAGCAGAGAAAAAGTGTCTCCTGCAACCCGTTCCCTTGGTGCTACATGAACGAACGTCTCTCCTCTTGCTCAGTTCTGAGTGATAAGTGTGTGTGAAAGCCGTCCTTCACCTAGCTTGTTGGGAACAAAAAGTTTCTTTTCAGTTGCAAACTCCATTCCATACATATATATGGGGAGGTACTAGCTCCAACTCGGTTTTACAGTGAAAACTGCAGGAACTTCAAACCGGCACTAGGAAACAGACTGAGAAAGCAGAGAAATAGTGTCTCCTGCAACCCGTTCCCTTGGTGCTAGATGAACGAATGTCTCTCCACTTGCTCAGTTCTGAGAGATAAGTGTGTGTGAAAGCCGTCCTTCACCTAGCTTGTTGGGAACACAAAGTTTCTTTTCAGTTGCAAACTCCATTCAATACATATATATGGGGAGGTACAAACTCCAACTCGGTTTTACAGTGAAAACTGCAGGAACTTCAAACCGGCACTAGGAAACAGTCTGAGAAAGCAGAGAAAAAGTGTCTCCTGCAACCCGTTCCCTTGGTGCTAGATGAACGAACGTCTCTCCACTTGCTCAGTTCTGAGAGATAATTGTGTGTGAAAGCCATCCTTCACCTAGCTTGTTGGGAACACAAAGTTTCTTTTCAGTTGCAAACTCCATTCCATACATATATATGGGGAGGTACTAGCTCCAACTCTGTTTTACAGTGAACTGCAGCAACTTCAACCCGGCACTAGGAAACAGACTGAGAAAGCAGAGAAAAAGTGTCTCCTGCAAACCGTTCCCTTGGTGCTAGATGAACGAACGTCTCTCCACTTGCTCAGTTCCGAGAGATAAGTGTGTGTGAAAGCCGTCCTTCATCTTGCTTGTTGGGAACACAAAGTTTCTTTTCAGTTGCAAACTCCATTCCATACATATATATGGGGAGGTACTAGCTCCAACTCGGTTTTACACTGAAAACTGCAGGAACTTCAAACCGGCACTAGGAAACAGACTGAGAAAGCAGAGAAAAAGTGTCTCCTGCAACCCGGTCCCTTGGTGCTAGATGAACGAACGTCTCTCCACTTGCTCAGTTCTGAGAGATAAGTGTGTGTGAAAGCCGTCCTTCACCTAGCTTGTTGGGAACACAAAGTTTCTTTTCAGTTGCAAACTCCATTCCATACATATATATGGGGAGGTGGAAGCTACAACTCGGTTTTACAGTGAAAACTGCAGGATCTTCAAACCGGCACTGGAATCAGACTGAGAAAGCAGAGAAAAGTGCCTCCTGCAACCCGGTCCCTTGGTGCTAGATGAACGAACGTCTCTCCACTTGCTCAGTTCTGAGAGATAAGTGTGTGTGAAAGCCGTCCTTCACCTAGCTTGTTGGGAACACAAAGTTTCTTTTCAGTTGCAAACTCCATTCCATACATATATATGGGGAGGTACTAGCTCCAACTCGGTTTTACAGTGAAAACTGCAGGAACTTCAAACCGGCACTAGGAAACAGACTGAGAAAGCAGAGAAAAAGTGTCTCCTGCCACCCGTTCCCTTGGTGCTACATGAATGAAAGTCTCTCCACTTGCTCAGTTCTGAAAGATAAGTGTGTGTGAAAGCCGTCCTTCACCTAGCTTGTTGGGAACACAAAGTTTCTTTTCAGTTGCAAACTCCATTCCATACATATATATGGGGAGGTAGAAGCTCCAACTCGGTTTTACAGTGAAAACTGCAGGAACTTCAAACCGGCAGTAGGAAACAGACTGAGAAAGCAGAGAAAAAGTGTCTCCTGCAAACTTTTCCCTTGGTGCTAGATGAACGAACGTCTCTTCACTTGCTCAGTTCTGAGAGATAAGTGTGTGTGAAAGCCGTACTTCACCTAGCTTGTTGGGAACACAAAGTTTCTTTTCAGTTGCAAACTCCATTCCATACATTTATATGGGGAGGTACTAGCTCCAACTCGGTTTTACAGTGAAAACTGCAGGAACTTCAAACCGGCACTAGGAAACAGACTGAGAAAGCAGAGAAAAAGTGTCTCCTGCAACCCGTTCCCTTGGTGCTAGATGAACGAACGTCTCTCCACTTGCTCAGTTCTGAGAGATAAGTGTGGGTGAAACCCGTCCTTCACCTAGCTTGTTGGGAACACAAAGTTTCTTTTCAGTTGCAAACTCCATTCCATATATATATATGGGGAGGTACTAGCTCCAACACGGTTTTACACTGAAAACTGCAGGAACTTCAAACCGGCACTAGGAAACAGACTGAGAAAGCAGAGAAAAAGTGTCTCCTGCAACCCGTTCCCTTGGTGCTAGATGAACGAACTTCTCTCCACTTGCTCAGTTCTGAGAGATAATTGTGTGTGAAAGCCGTCCTTCACCTAGCTTGTTGGGAACACAAAGTTTCTTTTCAGTTGCAAACTCCATTCCATACATATATATGGGGAGGTAGATGCTCCAACTCGGTTTTACAGTGAAGAAACAGAAACTTCAAACCGGCACTAGGAAACAGACTGAGAAAGCAGAGAAAAAGTGTCTCCCTCAACCCGGTCCCTTGGTGCTAGATGAACGATCTTCTCTTCACTTGCTCAGTTCTGAGAGTTAAGTGTGTGTGAAAGCCGTCCTTCATCTACCTTGTTGGGAACACAAAGTTTCTTTTCAGTTGCAAACTCCATTCCATACATATATATGGGTAAGTAGATGCTCCAACTCGGTTTACAGTGAAAACTGCAGGAACTTCAAACCGGCACTAGGAAACAGACTGAGAAAGCAGAGAAAAATTGTCTCCTGCAACGCGTTCCTTGGTGCTAGATGAACGAACGTCTCTCCACTTGCTCAGTTCTGAGAGATAAGTGTGTGTGAAAGCCGTACTTCACCTAGCTTGTTGGGAACACAAAGTTTCTTTTCAGTTGCAAACTCCATTCCATACATATATATGGTGAGTTACTAGCTCCAACTCGGTTTTACAGTGAAAACTGCAGGAAATTCAAACCGGCACTAGGAAACAGACTGAGAAAGCAGAGAAATAGTGTCTCCTGCAACCCGTTCCCTTGGTGCTAGATGAACGAACGTCTCTCCACTTGCTCAGTTCTGAGAGATAAGTGTGTGTGAAAGCCGTACTTCACCTAGCTTGTTGGGAACACAAAGTTTCTTTTCAGTTGCAAACTCCATTCCATACATATATATGGTGAGGTACTAGCTCCAACTCGGTTTTACAGTGAAAACTGCAGGAACTTCAAACCGGCACTAGGAAACAGACTGAGAAAGCAGAGAAAAAGTGTCTCCTGCAACCCGTTCCCTTGGTGCTAGATGAACGAACGTCTCTCCACTTGCTCAGTTCTGAGAGATAAGTGTGTGTGAAAGCCGGCCTTCACCGAGCTTGTTGGGAACACAAAGTTTCTTTTCAGTTGCAAACTCCATTCCATACATATATATGGGGAGGTAGATGCTCCAACTCGGTTTTACAGTGAAAACTGCAGGAACTTCAAACCGGCACTAGGAAACAGACTGCGAAAGCAGAGAAAATGTGTCTCCTGCAACCCGTTCCCTTGGTGCTAGATGAACGAACGTCTCTCCACTTGCTCAGTTCTGAGAGATAAGTGTGTGTGAAAGCCGTCCTTCACCTAGCTTGTTGGGAACACAAAGTTTCTTTTCAGTTGCAAACTCCATTCCATACATATATATGGGGAGGTACTAGCTCTAACTCGGTTTTACAGTGAAAAAAGCAGGAACTTCAAACCGGCACTAGGAAACAGACTGAGAAAGCAGAGAAAAAGTGTCTCCTGCAACCCGGTCCCTTGGTGCTAGATGAACGAACGTCTCTCCTCTTGCTCAGTTCCGAGAGTTAAGTGTGTGTGAAAGCCGTCCTTCACCTAGCTTGTTGGGAACACAAAGTTTCTTTTCAGTTGCAAACTCCATTCCATACATATATATGGGGAGGTAGATGCTCCAACTCGGTTTTACAGTGAAAACTGCAGGAACATCAAACCGGCACTAGGAAACAGACTGCGAAAGCAGAGAAAATGTGTCTCCTGCAACCCTTTCCCTTGGTGCTAGATGAACGAACGTCTCTCCACTTGCTCAGTTCTGAGAGATAAGTGTGTGTGAAAGCCGTCCTTCACCTAGCTTGTTGGGAACACAAAGTTTCTTTTCAATTGTAAACTCCATTCCATACATATATATGGGGAGGTACTAGCTCCAACTCGGTTTTACAGTGAAGAAAGCAGGAACTTCAAACCGGCACTAGGAAACAGACTGAGAAAGCAGAGAAAAAGTGTCTCCTGCAACCCGTTTCCTTGGTGCTAGATGAACGAACGTCTCTGCACTTGCTCAGTTCTGAGAGATAAGTGTGTGTGAAAGCCGTCCTTCACCTAGCTTGTTGGGAACACAAAGTTTCTTTTCAGTTACAAACTCCATTCCATACATATATATGGGTAGGTACTAACTCCAACTCGGTTTTACAGTGAAAATTGCAGGAACTTCAAACCGGCACTAGGAAACAGACTGAGAAAGCAGAGAAAAAGTGTCTCCTGCAACCCGTTCCCTTGGTGCTAGATGAACGAACGTCTCTCCACTTGCTCAGTTCTGAGAGATAAGTGTGTGTGAAAGCCGTACTTCACCTAGCTTGTTGGGAACACAAAGATTCTTTTCAGTTGCAAACTCCATTCCATACATATATATGGTGAGGTACTAGCTCCAACTCGGTTTTACAGTGAACTGCAGCAAATTCAAACCGGCACTAGGAAACAGAATGAGAAAGCAGATAAAAAGTGTATCCTGCAACCCGTTCCCTTGGTGCTAGATGAACGAACGTCTCTCCACTTGCTCAGTTCTCAGAGATAAGTGTGTGTGAAAGCCGTCCTTCACCTAGCTTGTTGGGAACACAAAGTTTCTTTTCAGTTGCAAACTCCATTCCATACATATATATGGGGAGGTACTAGCTCCAACTCGGTTTTACAGTGAAAACTGCAGGAACTTCAAACCGGCACTAGGAAACAGACTGAGAAAGCAGAGAAAAAGTGTCTCCTGCAACCAGTTCCCTTGGTGCTAGATGAACGAACGTCTCTCCACTTGCTCAGTTCTGAGAGATAAGTGTGTGTGAAAGCCGTCCTTCACCTAGCTTGTTGGGAACACAAAGTTTCTTTTCAGTTGCAAATTCCATTCAATACATATATATGGGGAGGTACAAACTCCAACTCGGTTTTACAGTGAAAACTGCAGGAACTTCAAACCGGCACTAGGAAACAGACTGAGAAAGCAGAGAAAAAGTGTCTCCTGCAACCCGTTCCCTTGGTGCTAGATGAACGAACGTCTCTCCACTTGCTCAGTTCTGAGAGATAAGTGTGTGTGAAAGCCGTACTTCACCTAGCTTGTTGGGAACACAAAGTATCTTTTCAGTTGCAAACTCCATTCCATACATATATATGGGGAGGTAGAAGCTCCAACTCGGTTTTGCAGTTAAAACTGCAGGAACTTCAACCCGGCACTAGGAAACACACTGAGAAAGCAGAGAAAAATTGTCTCCTGCAACCCGTTCCCTTGGTGCTAATTGAACGAAAGTCTCTCCACTTGCTCAGTTCTGAGTAATAAGTGTGTGTGAAAGCCGTCCTTCACCTAGCTTGTTGGGAACAAAAAGTTTCTTTTCAGTTGCAAAATCCATTCCATACATATATATGGGGAGGTACTAGCTCCAACTCGGTTTTACAGTGAAAACTGCAGGAACTTCAAACCGGCACTAGGAAACAGACTGAGAATGCAGAGAAAAAGTGTCTCCTGCAACCCGTTCCCTTGGTGCTAGATGAACGAACGTCTCTCCACTTGCTCAGTTCTGAGAGATAAGTGTGTGTGAAAGCCGTCCTTCACCTAGCTTGTTGGGAACACAAAGTTTCTTTTCAGTTGCAAACTCCATTCAATACATATATATGGGGAGGTACTAACTCCAACTCGGTTTTACAGTGAAAACTGCAGGAACTTCAACCCGGCACTAGGAAACACACTGAGAAAGCAGAGAAAAAGTGTCTCCTGCAACCCGTTCCCTTGGTGCTAGATGAACGAACGTCTCTCCACTTGCTCAGTTCTGAGTGATAAGTGTGTGTGAAAGCCGTCCTTCACCTAGCTTGTTGGGAACAAAAAGTTTCTTTTCAGTTGCAAACTCCATTCCATACATATATATGGGGAGGTACTAGCTCCAACTCGGTTTTACAGTGAAAACTGCAGGAACTTCAAACCGGCACTAGGAAACAGACTGAGAAAGCAGAGAAAAAGTGTCTCCTGCAACCCGTTCCCTTGGTGCTAGATGAACGAACGTCTCTCCACTTGCTCAGTTCTGAGAGATAAGTGTGTGTGAAAGCCGTCTTTCACCTAGCTTGTTGGGAACACAAAGTTTCTTTTCAGTTGCAAACTCCATTCAATACATATATATGGGGAGGTACAAACTCCAACTCGGTTTTACAGTGAAAATTGCAGGAACTTCAAACCGGCACTAGGAAACAGACTGCGAACGCAGAGAAAATGTGTCTCCTGCAACCCGTTCCCTTGGTGCTAGATGAACGAACGTCTCTCCACTTGCTCAGTTCTGAGAGATAAGTGTGTGTGAAAGCCGTC
This sequence comes from Camelus bactrianus, assembly GCF_048773025.1. Taxonomy (NCBI): domain Eukaryota; kingdom Metazoa; phylum Chordata; class Mammalia; order Artiodactyla; family Camelidae; genus Camelus; species Camelus bactrianus. The sequence continues at coordinate 133,136,730 of NC_133539.1, read as the reverse complement.
CTTCAACTAGCTTGTTGGGAACACAAAGTTTCTTTTCAGTTGCAAACTCCATTCAATACATATATATGGGGAGGTACTAACTCCAACTCGGATTTACAGTGAAAACTGCAGGAACTTCAAACCGGCACTAGGAAACACACTGAGAAAGCAGAGAAAAAGTGTCTCCTGCAACCCGTTTCCTTGGTGCTAGATGAACGAACGTCTCTCCACTTGCTCAGTTCTGAGAGATACGTGTGTGTGAAAGCCGTCCTTCACCTAGCTTGTTGGGAACACAAAGTTTCTTTTCAGTTGCAAACTCCATTCCATACATATATATGGGGAGGTACTAGATCAAACTCGGTTTTACAGTGAAAACTGCAGGAACTTCAAACCGGCACTAGGAAACAGACTGAGAATGCAGAGAAAAAGTGTCTCCTGCAACCCGTTCCCTTGGTGCTAGATGAACGAACGTCTCTCCACTTGCTCAGTTCTGAGAGATAATTGTGTGTGAAAGCCATCCTTCACCTAGCTTGTTGGGAACAGAAAGTTTCTTTTCAGTTGCAAACTCCATTCCATACATATATATGGGGAGGTACTAGCTCCAACTCTGTTTTACAGTGAACTGCAGCAACTTCAACCCGGCACTAGGAAACAGACTGAGAAAGCAGAGAAAAAGTGTCTCCTGCAACCCGTTCCCTTGGTGCTAGATGAACGAACGTCTCTGCACTTGCTCAGTTCTGAGAGATAAGTGTGTGTGAAAGCCGTCCTTCACCTAGGTTGTTGGGAACACAAAGTTTCTTTTCAGTTGCAAACTCCATTCCATACATATATATGGGTAGGTACTAACTCCAACTCGGTTTTACAGTGAAAACTGCAGGAACTTCAAACCGGCACTAGGAAACAGACTGAGAAAGCAGAGAAAAAGTGTCTCCTGCAACCCGTTCCCTTGGTGCTAGATCAACGAACGTCTCTCCACTTGCTCAGTTCTGAGAGATAAGTGTGTGTGAAAGACGTCCTTCACCTAGCTTGTTGGGAACACAAAGTTTCTTTTCAGTTGCAAACTCCATTCAATACATATATATGGGGAGGTACAAACTCCAACTCGGTTTTACAGTGAAAACTGCAGGAACTTCAACCCGGCACTAGGAAACACACTGAGAAAGCAGAGAAAAAGTGTCTCCTGCAACCCGTTCCCTTTGTGCTAGATGAACGAACGTCTCTCCACTTGCTCAGTTCTGAGTGATAAGTGTGTGTGAAAGCCGTCCTTCACCTAGCTTGTTGGGAACAAAAAGTTTCTTTTCAGTTGCAAACTCCATTCCATACATATATATGGGGAGGTATTAGCTGCAACTCGGTTTTACAGGAAAACTGCAGGAACTTCAAACCGGCACTAGGAAACAGACTGAGAAAGCAGAGAAAAAGTGTCTCCTGCAACCAGTTCCCTTGGTGCTAGATGAACGAACGTCTCTCCACTTGCTCAGTTCTGAGAGATAAGTGTGTGTGAAAGCCGTCCTTCACCTAGCTTGTTGGGAACACAAAGTTTCTTTTCAGTTGCAAATTCCATTCAATACATATATATGGGGAGGTACAAACTCCAACTCGGTTTTACAGTGAAAACTGCAGGAACTTCAAACCGGCACTAGGAAACAGACTGAGAAAGCAGAGAAAAAGTGTCTCCTGCAACCCGTTCCCTTGGTGCTAGATGAACGAACGTCTCTCCACTTGCTCAGTTCTGAGAGATAAGTGAGTGTGAAAGCCGTCCTTCACCTAGCTTGTTGGGAACACAAAGTTTCTTTTCAGTTGCAAACTCCATTCCATACATATATATGGGGAGGTACTAACTCCAACTCGGTTTTACAGTGAAAACTGCAGGAACTTCAAACCGGCACTAGGAAACAGACTGAGAAAGCAGAGAAAAAGTGTCTCCTGCAACCCGTTCCCTTGGTGCTAGATGAACGAACGTCTCTCCACTTGCTCAGTTCTGAGAGATAAGTGTGTGTGAAAGCCGTACTTCACCTAGCTTGTTGGGAACACAAAGTTTCTTTTCAGTTGCAAACTCCATTCCATACATATATATGGTGAGGTACTAGCTCCAACTCGGTTTTACAGTGAACTGCAGCAAATTCAAACCGGCACTAGGAAACAGACTGGGAAAGCAGATAAAAAGTGTCTCCTGAAACCCGTTCCCTTGTTGCTAGATGAACGAACGTCTCTCCACTTGCTCAGTTCTGAGAGATATGTGTGTGTGAAAGCCGTCCTTCACCTAGCTTGTTGTGAACACAAAGTTTCTTTTCAGTTGCAAACTCCATTCCATACATATATATGGGGAGGTACAAACTCCAACTCGGTTTTACAGTGAAAACGGCAGGAACTTCAAACCGGCACTAGGAAACAGACTGAGAAAGCAGAGAAAAAGTGTCTCCAGCAACCCGGTCCCTTGGTGCTAGATGAAAGAACGTCTCTCCACTTGCTCAGTTCCGAGATTTAAGTGGGTGTGAAAGCCGTCCTTCATCTAGCTTTTTGGGAACACAAAGTATCTTTTCAGTTGCAAACTCCATTCCATACATATATATGGGGAGGTACAAACTCCAACTCGGTTTTACAGTGAAAACGGCAGGAACTTCAAACCGGCACTAGGAAACAGACTGAGAAAGCAGAGAAAAAGTGTCTCCTGCAACCCGGTCCCTTGGTGCTAGATGAACGAACGTCTCTCCACTTGCTCAGTTCTGAGAGATAAGTGTGTGTGAAAGCCGTCCTTCAACTAGCTTGTTGGGAACACAAAGTTTCTTTTCAGTTGCAAACTCCATTCCATACATATATATGGGGAGGTAGTAGCTCCAACTCTGTTTTACAGTGAACTGCAGCAACTTCAACCCGGCACTAGGAAACAGACTGAGAAAGCAGAGAAAAAGTGTCTCCTGCAACCCGTTCCCTTGGTGCTAGATGAACGAACGTCTCTCCACTTGCTCAGTTCTGAGAGATAAGTGTGTGTGAAAGCCGTCCTTCAACTAGCTTGTTGGGAACACAAAGTTTCTTTTCAGTTGCAAACTCCATTCCATACATATATATGGGGAGGTAGTAGCTCCAACTCTGTTTTACAGTGAACTGCAGCAACTTCAACCCGGCACTAGGAAACAGACTGAGAAAGCAGAGAAAAAGTGTCTCCTGCAACCCGTTCCCTTGGTGCTAGATGAACGAACGTCTCTCCACTTGCTCAGTTCTGAGAGATAAGTGAGTGTGAATGCCGTCCTTCACCTAGCTTGTTGGGAACACAAAGTTTCTTTTCAGTTGCAAACTCCATTCCATACATATATATGGGGAGGTACTAACTCCAACTCGGTTTTACAGTGAAAACTGCAGGAACTTCAAACCGTCACTAGGAAACAGACTGAGAAAGCAGAGAAAAAGTGTCTCCTGCAACCCGTTCCCTTGGTGCTAGATGAACGAACGTCTCTCCACTTGCTCAGTTCTGAGAGATAAGTGTGTGTGAAAGCCGTACTTCACCTAGCTTGTTGGGAACACAAAGTTTCTTTTCAGTTGCAAACTCCATTCCATACATATATATGGTGAGGTAATAGCTCCAACTCCGTTTTACAGTGAACTGCAGCAAATTCAAACCGGCACTAGGAAACAGACTGAGAAAGCAGATAAAAAGTGTCTCCTGAAACCCGTTCCCTTGTTGCTAGATGAACGAACGTCTCTCCACTTGCTCAGTTCTGAGAGATAAGTGTGTGTGAAAGCCGTCCTTCACCTAGCTTGTTGTGAACACAAAGTTTCTTTTCAGTTGCAAACTCCATTCCATATATATATATGGGGAGGTACAAACTCCAACTCGGTTTTACAGTGAAAACGGCAGGAACTTCAAACCGGCACTAGGAAACAGACTGAGAAAGCAGAGAAAAAGTGTCTCCAGCAACCCGGTCCCTTGGTGCTAGATGAAAGAACGTCTCTCCACTTGCTCAGTTCCGAGATTTAAGTGGGTGTGAAAGCCGTCCTTCATCTAGCTTTTTGGGAACACAAAGTATCTTTTCAGTTGCAAACTCCATTCCATACATATATATGGGGAGGTACAAACTCCAACTCGGTTTTACAGTGAAAACGGCAGGAACTTCAAACCGGCACTAGGAAACAGACTGAGAAAGCAGAGAAAAAGTGTCTCCTGCAACCCGGTCCCTTGGTGCTAGATGAACGAACGTCTCTCCACTTGCTCAGTTCTGAGAGATAAGTGTGTGTGAAAGCCGTCCTTCAACTAGCTTGTTGGGAACACAAAGTTTCTTTTCAGTTGCAAACTCCATTCCATACATATATATGGGGAGGTAGTAGCTCCAACTCTGTTTTACAGTGAACTGCAGCAACTTCAACCCGGCACTAGGAAACAGACTGAGAAAGCAGAGAAAAAGTGTCTCCTGCAACCCGTTCCCTTGGTGCTAGATGAACGAACGTCTCTCCACTTGCTCAGTTCTGAGAGATAAGTGTGTGTGAAAGCCGTCCTTCAACAAGCTTGTTGGGAACACAAAGTTTCTTTTCAGTTGCAAACTCCATTCCATACATATATATGGGGAGGTACTAACTCCAACTCGGTTTTACAGTGAAAACTGCAGGAACTTCAAACCGGCACTAGGAAACAGACTGAGAAAGCAGAGAAAAAGTGTCTCCTGCAACCCGTTCCCTTGGTGCTAGATGAACGAACGTCTCTCCACTTGCTCAGTTCTGAGAGATAAGTGTGTGTGAAAGCCGTACTTCACCTAGCTTGTTGGGAACAGAAAGTTTCTTTTCAGTTGCAAACTCCATTCCATACATATATATGGTGAGGTACTAGCTCCAACTCGGTTTTACAGTGAACTGCAGCAAATTCAAACCGGCACTAGGAAACAGACTGAGAAAGCAGATAAAAAGTGTCTCCTGCAACCCGTTCCCTTGTTGCTAGATGAACGAACGTCTCTCCACTTGCTCAGTTCTGAGAGATAAGTGTGTGTGAAAGCCGTCCTTCACCTAGCTTGTTGTGAACACAAAGTTTCTTTTCAGTTGCAAACTCCATTCCATACATATATATGGGGAGGTACAAACTCCAACTCGGTTTTACAGTGAAAACGGCAGGAACTTCAAACCGGCACTAGGAAACAGACTGAGAAAGCAGAGAAAAAGTGTCTCCAGCAACCCGGTCCCTTGGTGCTAGATGAAAGAACGTCTCTCCACTTGCTCAGTTCCGAGATTTAAGTGGGTGTGAAAGCCGTCCTTCATCTAGCTTGTTGGGAACACAAAGTATCTTTTCAGTTGCAAACTCCATTCCATACATATATATGGGGAGGTAGAAGCTCCAACTCGGTTTTGCAGTGAAAACTGCAGGAACTTCAACCCGGCACTAGGAAACACACTGAGAAAGCAGAGAAAAATTGTCTCCTGCAACCCGTTCCCTTGGTGCTAGATGAACGAACGTCTCTCCACTTGCTCAGTTCTGAGTGATAATTGTGTGTGAAAGCCGTCCTTCACCTAGCTTGTTGGGAACAAAAAGTTTCTTTTCAGTTGCAAACTCCATTCCATACATATATATGGGGAGGTACTAGCTCCAACTCGGTTTTACAGTGAAAACTGCAGGAACTTCAAACCGGCACTAGGAAACAGACTGAGAAAGCAGAGAAAAAGTGTCTCCTGCAACCCGTTCCCTTGGTGCCAGATGAACGAACGTCTCTCCACTTGCTCAGTTCTGAGAGATAAGTGTGTGTGAAAGCCGTCCTTCATCTAGCTTGTTGGGAACACAAAGTTTCTTTTCAGTTGCAAACTCCATTCAATACATATATATGGGGAGGTACTAACTCCAACTCGGTTTTACAGTGAAAACTGCAGGAAATTCAACCCGGCACTAGGAAACACACTGAGAAAGCAGAGAAAAAGTGTCTCCTGCAACCCGTTCCCTTGGTGCTACATGAACGAACGTCTCTCCACTTGCTCAGTTCTGAGTGATAAGTGTGTGTGAAAGCCGTCCTTCACCTAGCTTGTTGGGAACAAAAAGTTTCTTTTCAGTTGCAAACTCCATTCCATACATATATATGGGGAGGTACTAGCTCCAACTCGGTTTTACAGTGAAAACTGCAGGAACTTCAAACCGGCACTAGGAAACAGACTGAGAAAGCAGAGAAATAGTGTCTCCTGCAACCCGTTCCCTTGGTGCTAGATGAACGAATGTCTCTCCACTTGCTCAGTTCTGAGAGATAAGTGTGTGTGAAAGCCGTCCTTCACCTAGCTTGTTGGGAACACAAAGTTTCTTTTCAGTTGCAAACTCCATTCAATACATATATATGAGGAGGTACAAACTCCAACTCGGTTTTACAGTGAAAACTGCAGGAACTTCAAACCGGCACTAGGAAACAGTCTGAGAAAGCAGAGAAAAAGTGTCTCCTGCAACCCGTTCCCTTGGTGCTAGATGAACGAACGTCTCTCCACTTGCTCAGTTCTGAGAGATAATTGTGTGTGAAAGCCATCCTTCACCTAGCTTGTTGGGAACACAAAGTTTCTTTTCAGTTGCAAACTCCATTCCATACATATATATGGGGAGGTACTAGCTCCAACTCTGTTTTACAGTGAACTGCAGCAACTTCAACCCGGCACTAGGAAACAGACTGAGAAAGCAGAGAAAAAGTGTCTCCTGCAAACCGTTCCCTTGGTGCTAGATGAACGAACGTCTCTCCACTTGCTCAGTTCCGAGAGATAAGTGTGTGTGAAAGCCGTCCTTCATCTTGCTTGTTGGGAACACAAAGTTTCTTTTCAGTTGCAAACTCCATTCCATACATATATATGGGGAGGTACTAGCTCCAACTCGGTTTTACACTGAAAACTGCAGGAACTTCAAACCGGCACTAGGAAACAGACTGAGAAAGCAGAGAAAAAGTGTCTCCTGCAACCCGTTCCCTTGGTGCCAGATGAACGAACGTCTCTCCACTTGCTCAGTTCTGAGAGATAAGTGTGTGTGAAAGCCGTCCTTCACCTAGCTTGTTGGGAACACAAAGTTTCTTTTCAGTTGCAAACTCCATTCCATAATTATATATGGGGAGGTAGAAGCTCCAACTCGGTTTTACAGTGAAAACTGTAGGAACTTGAAACCGGCACTAGGAAACAGACTGCGAAAGCAGAGAAAAAGTGTCTCCTGCAACCCGTTCCCTTGGTGCTAGATGAACGAACGTCTCTCCACTTGCTCAGTTCTGAGAGATAAGTGTGTGTGAAAGCCGTCCTTCACCTAGCTTGTTGGGAACACAAAGTTTCTTTTCAGTTGCAAACTCCATTCCATACATATATATGGGGAGGTGGAAGCTACAACTCGGTTTTACAGTGAAAACTGCAGGATCTTCAAACCGGCACTGGAATCAGACTGAGAAAGCAGAGAAAAAGTGTCTCCTGCAACCCGGTCCCTTGGTGCTAGATGAACGAACGTCTCTCCACTTGCTCAGTTCTGAGAGATAAGTGTGTGTGAAAGCCGTCCTTCACCTAGCTTGTTGGGAACACAAAGTTTCTTTTCAGTTGCAAACTCCATTCCATACATATATATGGGGAGGTACTAGCTCCAACTCGGTTTTACAGTGAAAACTGCAGGAACTTCAAACCGGCACTAGGAAACAGACTGAGAAAGCAGAGAAAAAGTGTCTCCTGCCACCCGTTCCCTTGGTGCTACATGAATGAACGTCTCTCCACTTGCTCAGTTCTGAAAGATAAGTGTGTGTGAAAGCCGTCCTTCACCTAGCTTGTTGGGAACACAAAGTTTCTTTTCAGTTGCAAACTCCATTCCATACATATATATGGGGAGGTAGAAGCTCCAACTCGGTTTTACAGTGAAAACTGCAGGAACTTCAAACCGGCAGTAGGAAACAGACTGAGAAAGCAGAGAAAAAGTGTCTCCTGCAACCTTTTCCCTTGGTGCTAGATGAACGAACGTCTCTTCACTTGCTCAGTTCTGAGAGATAAGTGTGTGTGAAAGCCGTACTTCACCTAGCTTGTTGGGAACACAAAGTTTCTTTTCAGTTGCAAACTCCATTCCATACATATATATGGGGAGGTACTAGCTCCAACTCGGTTTTACAGTGAAAACTGCAGGAACTTCAAACCGGCACTAGGAAACAGACTGAGAAAGCAGAGAAAAAGTGTCTCCTGCAACCCGTTCCCTTGGTGCTAGATGAACGAACGTCTCTCCACTTGCTCAGTTCTGAGAGATAAGTGGGTGTGAAAGCCGTCCTTCACCTAGCTTGTTGGGAACACAAAGTTTCTTTTCAGTTGCAATCTCCATTCCATATATATATATGGGGAGGTACTAGCTCCAACACGGTTTTACACTGAAAACTGCAGGAACTTCAAACCGGCACTAGGAAACAGACTGAGAAAGCAGAGAAAAAGTGTCTCCTGCAACCCGTTCCCTTGGTGCTAGATGAACGAACTTCTCTCCACTTGCTCAGTTCTGAGAGATAAGTGTGTGTGAAAGCCGTCCTTCACCTAGCTTGTTGGGAACACAAAGTTTCTTTTCAGTTGCAAACTCCATTCCATACATATATATGGGGAGGTAGATGCTCCAACTCGGTTTTACAGTGAAGAAACAGAAACTTCAAACCGGCACTAGGAAACAGACTGAGAAAGCAGAGAAAAAGTGTCTCCTGCAACCCGGTCCCTTGGTGCTAGATGAACGATCGTCTCTTCACTTGCTCAGTTCTGAGAGTTAAGTGTGTGTGAAAGCCGTCCTTCATCTACCTTGTTGGGAACACAAAGTTTCTTTTCAGTTGCAAACTCCATTCCATACATATATATGGGTAAGTAGATGCTCCAACTCGGTTTTACAGTGAAAACTGCAGGAACTTCAAACCGGCACTAGGAAACAGACTGAGAAAGCAGAGAAAAATTGTCTCCTGCAACCCGTTCCCTTGGTGCTAGATGAACGAACGTCTCTCCACTTGCTCAGTTCTGAGAGATAAGTGTGTGTGAAAGCCGTACTTCACCTAGCTTGTTGGGAACACAAAGTTTCTTTTCAGTTGCAAACTCCATTCCATACATATATATGGTGAGTTACTAGCTCCAACTCGGTTTTACAGTGAAAACTGCAGGAACTTCAAACCGGCACTAGGAAACAGACTGAGAAAACAGAGAAATAGTGTCTCCTGCAACCCGTTCCCTTGGTGCTAGATGAACGAACGTCTCTCCACTTGCTCAGTTCTGAGAGATAAGTGTGTGTGAAAGCCGTACTTCACCTAGCTTGTTGGGAACACAAAGTTTCTTTTCAGTTGCAAACTCCATTCCATACATATATATGGTGAGGTACTAGCTCCAACTCGGTTTTACAGTGAAAACTGCAGGAACTTCAAACCGGCACTAGGAAACAGACTGAGAAAGCAGAGAAAAAGTGTCTCCTGCAACCCGTTCCCTTGGTGCTAGATGAACGAACTTCTCTCCACTTGCTCATTTCTAAGAGATAAGTGTGTGTGAAAGCCGTACTTCACCTAGCTTGTTGGGAACACAAAGTTTCTTTTCAGTTGCAAACTCCATTCCATACATATATATGGGGAGGTAGATGCTCCAACTCGGTTTTACAGTGAAAACTGCAGGAACATCAAACCGGCACTAGGAAACAGACTGCGAAAGCAGAGAAAATGTTTCTCCTGCAACCCTTTCCCTTGGTGCTAGATGAACGAACATCTCTCCACTTGCTCAGTTCTGAGAGATAAGTGTGTGTGAAAGCCGTCCTTCAACTAGCTTGTTGGGAACACAAAGTTTCTTTTCAATTGTAAACTCCATTCCATACATATATATGGGGAGGTACTAGCTCCAACTCGGTTTTACAGTGAAGAAAGCAGGAACTTCAAACCGGCACTAGGAAACAGACTGAGAAAGCAGAGAAAAAGTGTCTCCTGCAACCCGGTCCATTGGTGCTAGATGAACGAACGTCTCTCCACTTGCTCAGTTTGAGAGTTAAGTGTGTGTGAAAGCCGTCCTTCATCTAGCTTATTGGGAACACAAAGTTTCTTTTCAGTTGCAAACTCCATTCCATACATATATATGGGGAAGTAGATGCTCCAACTCGGTTTTACAGTGAAAACTGCAGGAACTTCAAACCGGCACTAGGAAACAGACTGAGAAAGCAGAGAAAAAGTGTCTCCTGCAACCCGTTCCCTTGGTGCTAGATGAACGAACGTCTCTCCACTTGCTCAGTTCTGAGAGATAAGTGTGTTTGAAAGCCGTCCTTCACCTAGATTGTTGGGAACACAAAGTTTCTTTTCAGTTGCAAACTCCATTCCATACATATATATGGGGAGGTACTAGCTCCAACTCGGTTTTACACTGAAAACTGCAGGAACTTCAAACCGGCACAAGGAAACATACTGAGAAAGCAGAGAAAAAGTGTCTCCTGCAACCCGTTCCCTTGGTGCTAGATGAACGAACGTCTCTCCACTTGCTCAGTTCTGAGAGATAAGTGTGTGTGAAAGCCGTCCTTCACCGAGCTTGTTGGGAACACAAAGTTTCTTTTCAGTTGCAAACTCCATTCCATACATATATATGGGGAGGTACTAGCTCCAACTCGGTTTTACAGTGAAAACTGCAGGAACTTCAAACCGGCACTAGGAAACAGACTGCGAAAGCAGAGAAAATGTGTCTCCTGCAACCCGTTCCCTTGGTGCTAGATGAACGAACGTCTCTCCACTTGCTCAGTTCTGAGAGATTAGTGTGTGTGAAAGCCGTCCTTCACCTAGCTTGTTGGGAACACAAAGTTTCTTTTCAGTTGCAAACTCCATTCCATACATATATATGGGGAGGTACTAGCTCTAACTCGGTTTTACAGTGAAAAAAGCAGGAACTTCAAACCGGCACTAGGAAACAGACTGAGAAAGCAGAGAAAAAGTGTCTCCTGCAACCCGGTCCCTTGGTGCTAGATGAACGAACGTCTCTCCTCTTGCTCAGTTCCGAGAGTTAAGTGTGTGTGAAAGCCGTCTTTCACCTAGCTTGTTGGGAACACAAAGTTTCTTTTCAGTTGCAAACTCCATTCCATACATTTATATTAGAAGTAGAAGCTCCAACTCGGTTTTACAGTGAAAACTGCAGGAACTTCAAAACGGCACTAGGAAACAGACTGAGAAAGCAGAGAAAATGTGTCTCCTGCAAACCGGTCCCTTGGTGCTAGATGAACGAACTTCTCTCCACTTGCTCAGTTCTGAGAGATACGTGTGTGTGAAAGCCGTCCTTCACCTAGCTTGTTGGGAACACAAAGTTTCTTTTCAGTTGCAAACTCCATTCCATACATATATATGGGGAGGTACTAGCTCCAACTCGGTTTGACAGTGAAAACTGCAGGAACTTCAAACCAGCACTAGGAAACAGACTGCGAAAGCAGAGAAAATGTGTCTCCTGCAACCCGTTCCCTTGGTGCTAGATGAACGAACGTCTCTCCACTTGCTCAGTTCTGAGAGATATGTGTGTGTGAAAGCCGTCCTTCACCTAGCTTGTTGGGAACACAAAGTTTCTTTTCAGTTGCAAACTCCATTCCATACATATATATGGGGAGGTACTAGCTCCAACTCGGTTTTACAGTGAAAACTGCAGGAACTTCAAACCGGCACTAGGAAACAGACTGAGAAAGCAGAGAAAAAGTGTCTCCTGCAACCCGTTCCCTTGGTGCTAGATGAACGAACTTCTCTTCACTTCCTCAGTTCTGAGAGATAAGTGTGTGTGAAAGCCGTCCTTCACCTAGCTTGTTGGGAACACAAAGTTTCTTTTCAGTTGCAAACTCCATTCCATATATATATATGGGGAGGTAGATGCTCCAACTCGTTTTACAGTGAAAACTGCGGGAACTTCAAGCCGGCACTAGGAAACAGACTGCGAAAGCAGAGAAAATGTGTCTCCTGTAAACCTTTCCCTTGGTGCTAGATGAACGAACGTCTCTCCACTTGCTCAGTTCCGAGAGTTAAGTGTGTGTGAAAGCCGTCCTTCAACTAGCTTGTTGGGAACACAAAGTTTCTTTTCAGTTGCAAACTCCATTCCATACATTTATATGGGGAAGTAGAAGCTCCAACTCGGTTTTACAGTGAAAACTGCAGGAACTTCAAACCGGCACTAGGAAACAGACTGAGAATGCAGAGAAAAAGTGTCTCCTGCAACCCGGTCCCTTGGTGCTAGATGAAAGAACTTCTCTCCACTTGCTCAGTTCTGAGAGATAAGTGTGTGTGAAAGCCGTCCTTCACCTAGCTTGTTGGGAACACAAAGATTCTTTTCAGTTGCAAACTCCATTCCATACATATATATGGGGAGGTACTAGCTCCAACTTGGTTTGACAGTGAAAACTGCAGGAACTTCAAACCGGCACTAGGAAACAGACTGCGAAAGCAGAGAAATTGTGTCTCCTGCAACCCGTTCCCTTGGTGCTAGATGAACGAACTTCTCTTCACTTCCTCACTTCTGAGAGATAAGTGTGTGTGAAAGCCGTCCTTCACCTAGCTTGTTGGGAACACAAAGTTTCTTTTCAGTTGCAAACTCCATTCCATACATATATATGGGGAGGTAGATGCTCCAACTCGGTTTTACAGTGAAAACTGCAGGAACTTCAAACCGGCACTAGGAAACAGACTGCGAAAGCAGAGAAAATGTGTCTCCTGCAACCCGTTCCCTTGGTGCTAGATGAACGAACGTCTCTCCACTTGCTCAGTTCTGAGAGATAAGTGTGTGTGAAAGCCGTCCTTCACCTAGCTTGTTGGGAACACAAAGTTTCTTTTCAGTTGCAAACTCCATTCCATACATATATATGGGGAGGTACTAGCTCCAACTCGGTTTTACAGTGAAAAAAGCAGGAACTTCAAACCGGCACTAGGAAACAGACTGAGAAAGCAGAGAAAAAGTGTCTCCTGCAACCCGTTCCCTTGGTGCTAGATGAAAGAACTTCTCTCCACTTGCTCAGTTCTGAGAGATACGTGTGTGTGAAAGCCGTCCTTCACCTAGCTTGTTGGGAACACAAAGTTCCTTTTCAGTTGCAAACTCCATTCCATACATATATATGGGGAGGTACTAGATCAAACTCGGTTTTACAGTGAAAACTGCAGGAACTTCAAACCGGCACTAGGAAACAGACTGCGAAAGCAGAGAAAAAGTGTCTCCTGCAACCCGTTCCCTTGGTGCTAGATGAACGAACGTCTCTCCACTTGCTCAGTTCTGAGAGATAAGTGTGTGTTAAAGCCGTCCTTCACCTAGCTTGTTGGGAACACAAAGTTTCTTTTCAGTTGCAAACTCCATTCCATACATATATATGGGGAGGTACTAGCTCCAACTCGGTTTTACAGTGAAAACTGCAGGAACTTCAAACCGGCACTAGGAAACAGACTGAGAAAGCAGAGAAAAAGTGTCTCCTGCAACCCGTTCCCTTGGTGCTAGATGAACGAACTTCTCTTCACATTCTCAGTTCTGAGAGATAAGTGTGTGTGAAAGCCGTCCTTCACCTAGCTTGTTGGGAACACAAAGTTTCTTTTCAGTTGCAAACTCCATTCCATACATATATATGGGGAGGTAGATGCTCCAACTCGTTTTTACAGTGAAAACTGCAGGAACTTCAAACCGGCACTAGGAAACAGACTGCGAAAGCAGAGAAAATGTGTCCCCTGCAACCCGTTCACTTGGTGCTAGATGAACGAACGTCTCTCCACTTGCTCAGTTCTGAGAGATAAGTGTGTGTCAAAGCCGCCCTTCACCTAGCTTGTTGGGAACACAAAGTTTCTTTTCAGTTGCAAACTCCATTCCATACATATATATGGGGAGGTACTAGCTCCAACTCGGTTTTACAGTGAAAAAAGCAGGAACTTCAAACCGGCACTAGGAAACAGACTGAGAAAGCAGAGAAAAAGTGTCTCCTGCAACCCGGTCCCTTGGTGCTAGATGAACGAACGTCTCTCCACTTGCTCAGTTCCGAGAGTTATGTGTGTGTGAAAGCCGTCCTTCAACTAGCTTGTTGGGAACACAAAGTTTCTTTTCAGTTGCAAACTCCATTCCATATATTTATATGGGGAAGTAGAAGTTCCAACTCGGTTTTACAGTGAAAACTGCAGGAACTTCAAACCGGCACTAGGAAACAGACTGAGAAAGCAGAGAAAAAGTGTCTCCTGCAACCCGTTCCCTTGGTGCTAGATGAACGAACGTCTCTCCACTTGCTCAGTTCTGAGAGATATGTGTGTGTGAAAGCCGACCTTCACCTAGCTTGTTGGGAACACAAAGTTTCTTTTCAGTTGCAAACTCCATTCCATACATATATATGGGGAGGTACTAGCTCCAACTCGGTTTTACAGTGAAAACTGCAGGAACTTCAAACCGGCACTAGGAAACAGACTGCGAAAGCAGAGAAATAGTGTCTCCTGCAACCCGTTCCCTTGGTGCTAGATGAACGAACGTCTCTCCACTTCCTCAGTTCTGAGAGATAAGTGTGTGTTAAAGCCGTCCTTCACCTAGCTTGTTGGGAACACAAAGTTTCTTTTCAGTTGCAAACTCCATTCCATACATATATATGGGGAGGTACTAGCTCCAACTCGGTTTTACAGTGAAAACTGCAGGAACTTCAAACCGGCACTAGGAAACAGACTGAGAAAGCAGAGAAAAAGTGTCTCCTGCAACCCGTTCCCTTGGTGCTAGATGAACGAACTTCTCTTCACTTTCTCAGTTCTGAGAGATAAGTGTGTGTGAAAGCCGTCCTTCACCTAGCTTGTTGGGAACACAAAGTTTCTTTTCAGTTGCAAACTCCATTCCATACATATATATGGGGAGGTAGATGCTCCAACTCGTTTTTACAGTGAAAACTGCAGGAACTTCAAACCGGCACTAGGAAACAGACTGCGAAAGCAGAGAAAATGTGTCTCCTGCAACCCGTTCACTTGGTGCTAGATGAACGAACGTCTCTCCACTTGCTCAGTTCTGAGAGAAAAGTGTGTGTCAAAGCCGCCCTTCACCTAGCTTGTTGGGAACACAAAGTTTCTTTTCAGTTGCAAACTCCATTCCATACATATATATGGGGAGGTACTAGCTCCAACTCGGTTTTACAGTGAAAACTGCAGGAACTTCAAAACGGCACTAGGAAACAGACTGAGAAAGCAGAGAAAAAGTGTCTCCTGCAACCCGTTCCCTTGGTGCTAGATGAACGAACGTCTCTCCACTTGCTCAGTTCTGAGAGATAAGTGTGTGTGAAAGCCGTCCTTCACCTAGCTTGTTGGGAACACAAAGTTTCTTTTCAGTTGCAATCTCCATTCCATATATATATATGGGGAGGTACTAGCTCCAACACTGTTTTACACTGAAAACTGCAGGAACTTCAAACCGGCACTAGGAAACAGACTGAGAAAGCAGAGAAAAAGTGTCTCCTGCAACCCGTTCCCTTGGTGCTAGATGAACGAACTTCTCTCCACTTGCTCAGTTCTGAGAGATAAGTGTGTGTGAAAGCCGTCCTTCACCTAGCTTGTTGGGAACACAAAGTTTCTTTTCAGTTGCAAACTCCATTCCATACATATATATGGGGAGGTAGATGCTCCAACTCGGTTTTACAGTGAAGAAACAGAAACTTCAAACCGGCACTAGGAAACAGACTGAGAAAGCAGAGAAAAAGTGTCTCCTGCAACCCGGTCCCTTGGTGCTAGATGAACGATCGTCTCTTCACTTGCTCAGTTCTGAGAGTTAAGTGTGTGTGAAAGCCGTCCTTCATCTACCTTGTTGGGAACACAAAGTTTCTTTTCAGTTGCAAACTCCATTCCATACATATATATGGTGAGGTACTAGCTCCAACTCGGTTTTACAGTGAAAACTGCAGGAACTTCAAACCGGCACTAGGAAACAGACTGAGAAAGCAGAGAAAAAGTGTCTCCTGCAACCCGTTCCCTTGGTGCTAGATGAACGAACTTCTCTCCACTTGCTCATTTCTAAGAGATAAGTGTGTGTGAAAGCCGTACTTCACCTAGCTTGTTGGGAACACAAAGTTTCTTTTCAGTTGCAAACTCCATTCCATACATATATATGGGGAGGTAGATGCTCCAACTCGGTTTTACAGTGAAAACTGCAGGAACATCAAACCGGCACTAGGAAACAGACTGCGAAAGCAGAGAAAATGTTTCTCCTGCAACCCTTTCCCTTGGTGCTAGATGAACGAACATCTCTCCACTTGCTCAGTTCTGAGAGATAAGTGTGTGTGAAAGCCGTCCTTCAACTAGCTTGTTGGGAACACAAAGTTTCTTTTCAATTGTAAACTCCATTCCATACATATATATGGGGAGGTACTAGCTCCAACTCGGTTTTACAGTGAAGAAAGCAGGAACTTCAAACCGGCACTAGGAAACAGACTGAGAAAGCAGAGAAAAAGTGTCTCCTGCAACCCGGTCCATTGGTGCTAGATGAACGAACGTCTCTCCACTTGCTCAGTTTGAGAGTTAAGTGTGTGTGAAAGCCGTCCTTCATCTAGCTTATTGGGAACACAAAGTTTCTTTTCAGTTGCAAACTCCATTCCATACATATATATGGGGAAGTAGATGCTCCAACTCGGTTTTACAGTGAAAACTGCAGGAACTTCAAACCGGCACTAGGAAACAGACTGAGAATGCAGAAAAAAAGTGTCTCCTGCAACCCGTTCCCTTGGTGCTAGATGAACGAACGTCTCTCCACTTGCTCAGTTCTGAGAGATAAGTGTGTTTGAAAGCCATCCTTCACCTAGATTGTTGGGAACACAAAGTTTCTTTTCAGTTGCAAACTCCATTCCATACATATATATGGGGAGGTACTAGCTCCAACTCGGTTTTACACTGAAAACTGCAGGAACTTCAAACCGGCACTAGGAAACAGACTGAGAAAGCAGAGAAAAAGTGTCTCCTGCAACCCGTTCCCTTGGTGCTAGATGAACGAACGTCTCTCCACTTGCTCAGTTCTGAGAGATAAGTGTGTGTGAAAGCCGTCCTTCACCGAGCTTGTTGGGAACACAAAGTTTCTTTTCAGTTGCAAACTCCATTCCATACATATATATGGGGAGGTACTAGCTCCAACTCGGTTTTACAGTGAAAACTGCAGGAACTTCAAACCGGCACTAGGAAACAGACTGCGAAAGCAGAGAAAATGTGTCTCCTGCAACCCGTTCCCTTGGTGCTAGATGAACGAACGTCTCTCCACTTGCTCAGTTCTGAGAGATTAGTGTGTGTGAAAGCCGTCCTTCACCTAGCTTGTTGGGAACACAAAGTTTCTTTTCAGTTGCAAACTCCATTCCATACATATATATGGGGAGGTACTAGCTCTAACTAGGTTTTACAGTGAAAAAAGCAGGAACTTCAAACCGGCACTAGGAAACAGACTGAGAAAGCAGAGAAAAAGTGTCTCCTGCAACCCGGTCCCTTGGTGCTAGATGAACGAACGTCTCTCCTCTTGCTCAGTTCCGAGAGTTAAGTGTGTGTGAAAGCCGTCTTTCACCTGGCTTGTTGGGAACACAAAGTTTCTTTTCAGTTGCAAACTCCATTCCATACATTTATATTAGGAAGTAGAAGCTCCAACTCGGTTTTACAGTGAAAACTGCAGGAACTTCAAAACGGCACTAGGAAACAGACTGAGAAAGCAGAGAAAATGTGTCTCCTGCAAACCGGTCCCTTGGTGCTAGATGAACGAACTTCTCTCCACTTGCTCAGTTCTGAGAGATACGTGTGTGTGAAAGCCGTCCTTCACCTAGCTTGTTGGGAACACAAAGTTTCTTTTCAGTTGCAAACTCCATTCCATACATATATATGGGGAGGTACTAGCTCCAACTCGGTTTTACAGTGAAAACTGCAGGAACTTCAAACCAGCACTAGGAAACAGACTGCGAAAGCAGAGAAAATGTGTCTCCTGCAACCCGTTCCCTTGGTGCTAGATGAACGAACGTCTCTCCACTTGCTCAGTTCTGAGAGATATGTGTGTGTGAAAGCCGTCCTTCACCTAGCTTGTTGGGAACACAAAGTTTCTTTTCAGTTGCAAACTCCATTCCATACATATATATGGGGAGGTACTAGCTCCAACTCGGTTTTACAGTGAAAACTGCAGGAACTTCAAACCGGCACTAGGAAACAGACTGAGAAAGCAGAGAAAAAGTGTCTCCTGCAACCCGTTCCCTTGGTGCTAGATGAACGAACTTCTCTTCACTTCCTCAGTTCTGAGAGATAAGTGTGTGTGAAAGCCGTCCTTCACCTAGCTTGTTGGGAACACAAAGTTTCTTTTCAGTTGCAAACTCCATTCCATATATATATATGGGGAGGTAGATGCTCCAACTCGTTTTACAGTGAAAACTGCGGGAACTTCAAGCCGGCACTAGGAAACAGACTGCGAAAGCAGAGAAAATGTGTCTCCTGCAACCCTTTCCCTTGGTGCTAGATGAACGAACGTCTCTCCACTTGCTCAGTTCCGAGAGTTAAGTGTGTGTGAAAGCCGTCCTTCAACTAGCTTGTTGGGAACACAAAGTTTCTTTTCAGTTGCAAACTCCATTCCATACATTTATATGGGGAAGTAGAAGCTCCAACTCGGTTTTACAGTGAAAACTGCAGGAACTTCAAACCGGCACTAGGAAACAGACTGAGAATGCAGAGAAAAAGTGTCTCCTGCAACCCGGTCCCTTGGTGCTAGATGAAAGAACTTCTCTCCACTTGCTCAGTTCTGAGAGATAAGTGTGTGTGAAAGCCGTCCTTCACCTAGCTTGTTGGGAACACAAAGATTCTTTTCAGTTGCAAACTCCATTCCATACATATATATGGGGAGGTACTAGCTCCAACTTGGTTTGACAGTGAAAACTGCAGGAACTTCAAACCGGCACTAGGAAACAGACTGCGAAAGCAGAGAAATTGTGTCTCCTGCAACCCGTTCCCTTGGTGCTAGATGAACGAACTTCTCTTCACTTCCTCAGTTCTGAGAGATAAGTGTGTGTGAAAGCCGTCCTTCACCTAGCTTGTTGGGAACACAAAGATTCTTTTCAGTTGCAAACTCCATTCCATACATATATATGGGGAGGTAGATGCTCCAACTCGGTTTTACAGTGAAAACTGCAGGAACTTCAAACCGGCACTAGGAAACAGACTGCGAAAGCAGAGAAAATGTGTCTCCTGCAACCCGTTCCCTTGGTGCTAGATGAACGAACGTCTCTCCACTTGCTCAGTTCTGAGAGATAAGTGTGTGTGAAAGCCGTCCTTCACCTAGCTTGTTGGGAACACAAAGTTTCTTTTCAGTTGCAAACTCCATTCCATACATATATATGGGGAGGTACTAGCTCCAACTCGGTTTTACAGTGAAAAAAGCAGGAACTTCAAACCGGCACTAGGAAACAGACTGAGAAAGCAGAGAAAAAGTGTCTCCTGCAACCCGTTCCCTTGGTGCTAGATGAAAGAACTTCTCTCCACTTGCTCAGTTCTGAGAGATACGTGTGTGTGAAAGCCGTCCTTCACCTAGCTTGTTGGGAACACAAAGTTTCTTTTCAGTTGCAAACTCCATTCCATACATATATATGGGGAGGTACTAGATCAAACTCGGTTTTACAGTGAAAACTGCAGGAACTTCAAACCGGCACTAGGAAACAGACTGCGAAAGCAGAGAAAAAGTGTCTCCTGCAACCCGTTCCCTTGGTGCTAGATGAACGAACGTCTCTCCACTTGCTCAGTTCTGAGAGATAAGTGTGTGTTAAAGCCGTCCTTCACCTAGCTTGTTGGGAACACAAAGTTTCTTTTCAGTTGCAAACTCCATTCCATACATATATATGGGGAGGTACTAGCTCCAACTCGGTTTTACAGTGAAAACTGCAGGAACTTCAAACCGGCACTAGGAAACAGACTGAGAAAGCAGAGAAAAAGTGTCTCCTGCAACCCGTTCCCTTGGTGCTAGATGAACGAACTTCTCTTCACATTCTCAGTTCTGAGAGATAAGTGTGTGTGAAAGCCGTCCTTCACCTAGCTTGTTGGGAACACAAAGTTTCTTTTCAGTTGCAAACTCCATTCCATACATATATATGGGGAGGTAGATGCTCCAACTCGTTTTTACAGTGAAAACTGCAGGAACTTCAAACCGGCACTAGGAAACAGACTGCGAAAGCAGAGAAAATGTGTCCCCTGCAACCCGTTCACTTGGTGCTAGATGAACGAACGTCTCTCCACTTGCTCAGTTCTGAGAGATAAGTGTGTGTCAAAGCCGCCCTTCACCTAGCTTGTTGGGAACACAAAGTTTCTTTTCAGTTGCAAACTCCATTCCATACATATATATGGGGAGGTACTAGCTCCAACTCGGTTTTACAGTGAAAAAAGCAGGAACTTCAAACCGGCACTAGGAAACAGACTGAGAAAGCAGAGAAAAAGTGTCTCCTGCAACCCGGTCCCTTGGTGCTAGATGAACGAACGTCTCTCCACTTGCTCAGTTCCGAGAGTTATGTGTGTGTGAAAGCCGTCCTTCAACTAGCTTGTTGGGAACACAAAGTTTCTTTTCAGTTGCAAACTCCATTCCATATATTTATATGGGGAAGTAGAAGTTCCAACTCGGTTTTACAGTGAAAACTGCAGGAACTTCAAACCGGCACTAGGAAACAGACTGAGAAAGCAGAGAAAAAGTGTCTCCTGCAACCCGTTCCCTTGGTGCTAGATGAACGAACTTCTCTCCACTTGCTCAGTTCTGAGAGATACGTGTGTGTGAAAGCCGTCCTTCACCTAGCTTGTTGGGAACACAAAGTTTCTTTTCAGTTGCAAACTCCATTCCATACATATATATGGGGAGGTACTAGCTCCAACTCGGTTTGACAGTGAAAACTGCAGGAACATCAAACCGGCACTAGGAAAAAGACTGCGAAAGCAGAGAAATGGTGTCTCCTGCAACCCGTTCCCTTGGTGCTAGATGAACGAACGTCTCTCCACTTGCTCAGTTCTGAGAGATAAGTGTGTGTGAAAGCCGTCCTTCACCTAGCTTGTTGGAACACAAAGGTTCTTTTCAGTTGCAAACTCCATTCCATACATATATATGGGGAGGTACTAGCTCAACTCGGGTTTACAGTGAAAACTGCAGGAACTTCAAACCGGCACTAGGAAACAGACTGAGAAAGCAGAGAAAAAGTGTCTCCTGCAACCCGTTCCCTTGGTGCTAGATGAACGAACGTCTCTCCACTTGCTCAGTTCTGAGAGATATGTGTGTGTGAAAGCCGACCTTCACCTAGCTTGTTGGGAACACAAAGTTTCTTTTCAGTTGCAAACTCCATTCCATACATATATATGGGGAGGTACTAGCTCCAACTCGGTTTTACAGTGAAAACTGCAGGAACTTCAAACCGGCACTAGGAAACAGACTGCGAAAGCAGAGAAATAGTGTCTCCTGCAACCCGTTCCCTTGGTGCTAGATGAACGAACGTCTCTCCACTTGCTCAGTTCTGAGATATAAGTGTGTGTTAAAGCCGTCCTTCACCTAGCTTGTTGGGAACACAAAGTTTCTTTTCAGTTGCAAACTCCATTCCATACATATATATGGGGAGGTACTAGCTCCAACTCGGTTTTACAGTGAAAACTGCAGGAACTTCAAACCGGCACTAGGAAACAGACTGAGAAAGCAGAGAAAAAGTGTCTCCTGCAACCCGTTCCCTTGGTGCTAGATGAACGAACTTCTCTTCACTTTCTCAGTTCTGAGAGATAAGTGTGTGTGAAAGCCGTCCTTCACCTAGCTTGTTGGGAACACAAAGTTTCTTTTCAGTTGCAAACTCCATTCCATACATATATATGGGGAGGTAGATGCTCCAACTCGTTTTTACAGTGAAAACTGCAGGAACTTCAAACCGGCACTAGGAAACAGACTGCGAAAGCAGAGAAAATGTGTCCCCTGCAACCCGTTCACTTGGTGCTAGATGAACGAACGTCTCTCCACTTGCTCAGTTCTGAGAGAAAAGTGTGTGTCAAAGCCGCCCTTCACCTAGCTTGTTGGGAACACAAAGTTTCTTTTCAGTTGCAAACTCCATTCCATACATATATATGGGGAGGTACTAGCTCCAACTCGGTTTTACAGTGAAAAAAGCAGGAACTTCAAACCGGCACTAGGAAACAGACTGAGAAAGCAGAGAAAAAGTGTCTCCTGCAACCCGGTCCCTTGGTGCTAGATGAACGAACGTCTCTCCACTTGCTCAGTTCCGAGAGTTATGTGTGTGTGAAAGCCGTCCTTCAACTAGCTTGTTGGGAACACAAAGTTTCTTTTCAGTTGCAAACTCCATTCCATACATTTATATGGGGAAGTAGAAGTTCCAACTCGGTTTTACAGTGAAAACTGCAGGAACTTCAAACCGGCACTAGGAAACAGACTGAGAAAGCAGAGAAAAAGTGTCTCCTGCAACCCGTTCCCTTGGTGCTAGATGAACGAACTTCTCTCCACTTGCTCAGTTCTGAGAGATACGTGTGTGTGAAAGCCGTCCTTCACCTAGCTTGTTGGGAACACAAAGTTTCTTTTCAGTTGCAAACTCCATTCCATACATATATATGGGGAGGTACTAGCTCCAACTCGGTTTGACAGTGAAAACTGTAGGAACATCAAACCGGCACTAGGAAACAGACTGCGAAAGCAGAGAAACTGTGTCTCCTGCAACCCGTTCCCTTGGTGCTAGATGAACGAACGTCTCTCCACTTGCTCAGTTCTGAGAGATAAGTGTGTGTGAAAGCCGTCCTTCACCTAGCTTGTTGGGAACACAAAGGTTCTTTTCAGTTGCAAACTCCATTCCATACATATATATGGGGAGGTACTAGCTCCAACTCGGGTTTACAGTGAAAACTGCAGGAACTTCAAACCGGCACTAGGAAACAGACTGAGAAAGCAGAGAAAAAGTGTCTCCTGCCACCCGTTCCCTTGGTGCTAGATGAACGAACGTCTCTCCACTTGCTCAGTTCTGAGAGATATGTGTGTGTGAAAGCCGTCCTTCACCTAGCTTGTTGGGAACACAAAGTTTCTTTTCAGTTGCAAACTCCATTCCATACATATATATGGGGAGGTACTAGCTCCAACTCGGTTTTACAGTGAAAACTGCAGGAACTTCAAACCGGCACTAGGAAACAGACTGCGAAAGCAGAGAAATAGTGTCTCCTGCAACCCGTTCCCTTGGTGCTAGATGAACGAACGTCTCTCCACTTGCTCATTTCTGAGAGATAAGTGTGTGTTAAAGCCGTCCTTCACCTAGCTTGTTGGGAACACAAAGTTTCTTTTCAGTTGCAAACTCCATTCCATACATATATATGGGGAGGTACTAGCTCCAACTCGGTTTTACAGTGAAAACTGCAGGAACTTCAAACCGGCACTAGGAAACAGACTGAGAAAGCAGAGAAAATGTGTCTCCTGCAACCCGTTCCCTTGGTGCTAGATGAACGAACTTCTCTTCACTTTCTCAGTTCTGAGAGATAAGTGTGTGTGAAAGCCGTCCTTCATCTAGCTTGTTGGGAACACAAAGTTTCTTTTCAGTTGCAAACTCCATTCCATAGATATATATGGGGAGGTAGAGGCTCCAACTCGGTTTTACAGTGAAAACTGCAGGAACTTCACACCGGCACTAGGAAACAGACTGCGAAAGCAAAGAAAATGTGTCTCCTGCAACCCGTTCACTTGGTGCTAGATGAACGAACTTTTCTCCACTTGCTCAGTTCTTAGAGATAAGTGTGTGTCAAAGCCGCCCTTCACCTAGCTTGTTGGGAACACAAAGTTTCTTTTCAGTTGCAAACTCCATTCCATACATATATATGGGGAGGTACTAGCTCCAACTCGGTTTTACAGTGATAAAAGCAGGAACTTCAAACCGGCACTAGGAAACAGACTGAGAAAGCAGAGAAAAAGTGTCTCCTGCAACCCGGTCCCTTGGTGCTAGATGAACGAACGTCTCTCCACTTGCTCAGTTCCGAGAGCTATGTGTGTGTGAAAGCCGTCCTTCAACTAGCTTGTTGGGAACACAAAGTTTCTTTTCAGTTGCAAACTCCATTCCATACATATATATGGGGAGGTGGAAGCTACAACTCGGTTTTACAGTGAAAACTGCAGGATCTTCAAACCGGCACTGGAATCAGACTGAGAAAGCAGAGAAAAAGTGTCTCCTGCAACCCGGTCCCTTGGTGCTAGATGAACGAACGTCTCTCCACTTGCTCAGTTCTGAGAGATAAGTGTGTGTGAAAGCCGTCCTTCACCTAGCTTGTTGGGAACACAAAGTTTCTTTTCAGTTGCAAACTCCATTCCATACATATATATGGGGAGGTACTAGCTCCAACTCGGTTTTACAGTGAAAACTGCAGGAACTTCAAACCGGCACTAGGAAACAGACTGAGAAAGCAGAGAAAAAGTGTCTCCTGCCACCCGTTCCCTTGGTGCTACATGAATGAACGTCTCTCCACTTGCTCAGTTCTGAAAGATAAGTGTGTGTGAAAGCCGTCCTTCACCTAGCTTGTTGGGAACACAAAGTTTCTTTTCAGTTGCAAACTCCATTCCATACATATATATGGGGAGGTAGAAGCTCCAACTCGGTTTTACAGTGAAAACTGCAGGAACTTCAAACCGGCAATAGGAAACAGACTGAGAAAGCAGAGAAAAAGTGTCTCCTGCAACCTTTTCCCTTGGTGCTAGATGAACGAACGTCTCTTCACTTGCTCAGTTCTGAGAGATAAGTGTGTGTGAAAGCCGTACTTCACCTAGCTTGTTGGGAACACAAAGTTTCTTTTCAGTTGCAAACTCCATTCCATACATATATATGGGGAGGTACTAGCTCCAACTCGGTTTTACAGTGAAAACTGCAGGAACTTCAAACCGGCACTAGGAAACAGACTGAGAAAGCAGAGAAAAAGTGTCTCCTGCAACCCGTTCCCTTGGTGCTAGATGAACGAACGTCTCTCCACTTGCTCAGTTCTGAGAGATAAGTGTGTGTGAAAGCCGTCCTTCACCTAGCTTGTTGGGAACACAAAGTTTCTTTTCAGTTGCAAACTCCATTCCATATATATATATGGGGAGGTACTAGCTCCAACACGGTTTTACACTGAAAACTGCAGGAACTTCAAACCGGCACTAGGAAACAGACTGAGAAAGCAGAGAAAAAGTGTCTCCTGCAACCCGTTCCCTTGGTGCTAGATGAACGAACTTCTCTCCACTTGCTCAGTTCTGAGAGATAAGTGTGTGTGAAAGCCGTTCTTCACCTAGCTTGTTGGGAACACAAAGTTTCTTTTCAGTTGCAAACTCCATTCCATACATATATATGGGGAGGTAGATGCTCCAACTCGGTTTTACAGTGAAGAAACAGAAACTTCAAACCGGCACTAGGAAACAGACTGAGAAAGCAGAGAAAAAGTGTCTCCTGCAACCCGGTCCCTTGGTGCTAGATGAACGATCGTCTCTTCACTTGCTCAGTTCTGATAGTTAAGTGTGTGTGAAAGCCGTCCTTCATCTACCTTGTTGGGAACACAAAGTTTCTTTTCAGTTGCAAACTCCATTCCATACATATATATGGGTAAGTAGATGCTCCAACTCGGTTTTACAGTGAAAACTGCAGGAACTTCAAACCGGCACTAGGAAACAGACTGAGAAAGCAGAGAAAAATTGTCTCCTGCAACGCGTTCCTTGGTGCTAGATGAACGAACGTCTCTCCACTTGCTCAGTTCTGAGAGATAAGTGTGTGTGAAAGCCGTACTTCACCTAGCTTGTTGGGAACACAAAGTTTCTTTTCAGTTGCAAACTCCATTCCATACATATATATGGTGAGTTACTAGCTCCAACTCGGTTTTACAGTGAAAACTGCAGGAACTTCAAACCGGCACTAGGAAACAGACTGAGAAAGCAGAGAAATAGTGTCTCCTGCAACCCGTTCCCTTGGTGCTAGATGAACGAACGTCTCTCCACTTGCTCAGTTCTGAGAGATAAGTGTGTGTGAAAGCCGTACTTCACCTAGCTTGTTGGGAACACAAAGTTTCTTTTCAGTTGCAAACTCCATTCCATACATATATATGGTGAGGTACTAGCTCCAACTCGGTTTTACAGTGAAAACTGCAGGAACTTCAAACCGGCACTAGGAAACAGACGTGGAAAGCAGAGAAAAAGTGTCTCCTGCAACCCGTTCCCTTGGTGCTAGATGAACGAACTTCTCTCCACTTGCTCATTTCTAAGAGATAAGTGTGTGTGAAAGCCGTACTTCACCTAGCTTGTTGGGAACACAAAGTTTCTTTTCAGTTGCAAACTCCATTCCATACATATATATGGGGAGGTAGATGCTCCAACTCGGTTTTACAGTGAAAACTGCAGGAACATCAAACCGGCACTAGGAAACAGACTGCGAAAGCAGAGAAAATGTTTCTCCTGCAACCCTTTCCCTTGGTGCTAGATGAACGAACATCTCTCCACTTGCTCAGTTCTGAGAGATAAGTGTGTGTGAAAGCCGTCCTTCAACTAGCTTGTTGGGAACACAAAGTTTCTTTTCAATTGTAAACTCCATTCCATACATATATATGGGGAGGTACTAGCTCCAACTCGGTTTTACAGTGAAGAAAGCAGGAACTTCAAACCGGCACTAGGAAACAGACTGAGAAAGCAGAGAAAAAGTGTCTCCTGCAACCCGTTCCCTTGGTGCTAGATGAACGAACGTCTCTCCACTTGCTCAGTTCTGAGAGATAAGTGTGTTTGAAAGCCGTCCTTCACCTAGATTGTTGGGAACACAAAGTTTCTTTTCAGTTGCAAACTCCATTCCATACATATATATGGGGAGGTACTAGCTCCAACTCGGTTTTACACTGAAAACTGCAGGAACTTCAAACCGGCACTAGGAAACAGACTGAGAAAGCAGAGAAAAAGTGTCTCCTGCAACCCGTTCCCTTGGTGCTAGATGAACGAACGTCTCTCCACTTGCTCAGTTCTGAGAGATAAGTGTGTGTGAAAGCCGTCCTTCACCGAGCTTGTTGGGAACACAAAGTTTCTTTTCAGTTGCAAACTCCATTCCATACATATATATGGGGAGGTACTAGCTCCAACTCGGTTTTACAGTGAAAACTGCAGGAACTTCAAACCGGCACTAGGAAACAGACTGAGAAAGCAGAGAAAAAGTGTCTCCTGCAACCCTTTCCCTTGGTGCTAGATGAACGAACTTCTCTTCACTTCCTCAGTTCTGAGAGATAAGTGTGTGTGAAAGCCGTCCTTCACCTAGCTTGTTGGGAACACAAAGTTTCTTTTCAGTTGCAAACTCCATTCCATACATATATATGGGGAGGTAGATGCTCCAACTCGGTTTTACAGTGAAAACTGCAGGAACTTCAAACCGGCACTAGGAAACAGACTGCGAAAGCAGAGAAAATGTGTCTCCTGCAACCCGTTCCCTTGGTGCTAGATGAACGAACGTCTCTCCACTTGCTCAGTTCTGAGAGATTAGTGTGTGTGAAAGCCGTCCTTCACCTAGCTTGTAGGGAACACAAAGTTTCTTTTCAGTTGCAAACTCCATTCCATACATATATATGGGGAGGTACTAGCTCTAACTCGGTTTTACAGTGAAAAAAGCAGGAACTTCAAACCGGCACTAGGAAACAGACTGAGAAAGCAGAGAAAAAGTGTCTCCTGCAACCCGGTCCCTTGGTGCTAGATGAACGAACGTCTCTCCTCTTGCTCAGTTCCGAGAGTTAAGTGTGTGTGAAAGCCGTCTTTCACCTAGCTTGTTGGGAACACAAAGTTTCTTTTCAGTTGCAAACTCCATTCCATACATTTATATTAGGAAGTAGAAGCTCCAACTCGGTTTTACAGTGAAAACTGCAGGAACTTCAAAACGGCACTAGGAAACAGACTGAGAAAGCAGAGAAAATGTGTCTCCTGCAAACCGGTCCCTTGGTGCTAGATGAACGAACTTCTCTCCACTTGCTCAGTTCTGAGAGATACGTGTGTGTGAAAGCCGTCCTTCACCTAGCTTGTTGGGAACACAAAGTTTCTTTTCAGTTGCAAACTCCATTCCATACATATATATGGGGAGGTACTAGCTCCAACTCGGTTTGACAGTGAAAACTGCAGGAACTTCAAACCAGCACTAGGAAACAGACTGCGAAAGCAGAGAAAATGTGTCTCCTGCAACCCGTTCCCTTGGTGCTAGATGAACGAACGTCTCTCCACTTGCTCAGTTCTGAGAGATATATGTGTGTGAAAGCCGTCCTTCACCTAGCTTGTTGGGAACACAAAGTTTCTTTTCAGTTGCAAACTCCATTCCATACATATATATGGGGAGGTACTAGCTCCAACTCGGTTTTACAGTGAAAACTGCAGGAACTTCAAACCGGCACTAGGAAACAGACTGAGAAAGCAGAGAAAAAGTGTCTCCTGCAACCCGTTACCTTGGTGCTAGATGAACGAACTTCTCTTCACTTCCTCAGTTCTGAGAGATAAGTGTGTGTGAAAGCCGTCCTTCACCTAGCTTGTTGGGAACACAAAGTTTCTTTTCAGTTGCAAACTCCATTCCATATATATATATGGGGAGGTAGATGCTCCAACTAGTTTTACAGTGAAAACTGCGGGAACTTCAAGCCGGCACTAGGAAACAGACTGCGAAAGCAGAGAAAATGTGTCTCCTGCAACCCTTTCCCTTGGTGCTAGATGAACGAACGTCTCTCCACTTGCTCAGTTCCGAGAGTTAAGTGTGTGTGAAAGCCGTCCTTCAACTAGCTTGTTGGGAACACAAAGTTTCTTTTCAGTTGCAAACTCCATTCCATACATTTATATGGGGAAGTAGAAGCTCCAACTCGGTTTTACAGTGAAAACTGCAGGAACTTCAAACCGGCACTAGGAAACAGACTGAGAATGCAGAGAAAAAGTGTCTCCTGCAACCCGGTCCCTTGGTGCTAGATGAAAGAACTTCTCTCCACTTGCTCAGTTCTGAGAGATAAGTGTGTGTGAAAGCCGTCCTTCACCTAGCTTGTTGGGAACACAAAGATTCTTTTCAGTTGCAAACTCCATTCCATACATATATATGGGGAGGTACTAGCTCCAACTTGGTTTGACAGTGAAAACTGCAGGAACTTCAAACCGGCACTAGGAAACAGACTGCGAAAGCAGAGAAATTGTGTCTCCTGCAACCCGTTCCCTTGGTGCTAGATGAACGATCTTCTCTTCACTTCCTCAGTTCTGAGAGATAAGTGTGTGTGAAAGCCGTCCTTCACCTAGCTTGTTGGGAACACAAAGTTTCTTTTCAGTTGCAAACTCCATTCCATACATATATATGGGGAGGTAGATGCTCCAACTCGGTTTTACAGTGAAAACTGCAGGAACTTCAAACCGGCACTAGAAAACAGACTGCGAAAGCAGAGAAAATGTGTCTCCTGCAACCCGTTCCCTTGGTGCTAGATGAACGAACGTCTCTCCACTTGCTCAGTTCTGAGAGATAAGTGTGTGTGAAAGCCGTCCTTCACTTAGCTTGTTGGGAACACAAAGTTTCTTTTCAGTTGCAAACTCCATTCCATACATATATATGGGGAGGTACTAGCTCCAACTCGGTTTTACAGTGAAAAAAGCAGGAACTTCAAACCGGCACTAGGAAACAGACTGAGAAAGCAGAGAAAAAGTGTCTCCTGCAACCCGTTCCCTTGGTGCTAGATGAAAGAACTTCTCTCCACTTGCTCAGTTCTGAGAGATACGTGTGTGTGAAAGCCGTCCTTCACCTAGCTTGTTGGGAACACAAAGTTTCTTTTCAGTTGCAAACTCCATTCCATACATATATATGGGGAGGTACTAGATCAAACTCGGTTTTACAGTGAAAACTGCAGGAACTTCCAACCGGCACTAGGAAACAGACTGCGAAAGCAGAGAAAAAGTGTCTCCTGCAACCCGTTCCCTTGGTGCTAGATGAACGAACGTCTCTCCACTTGCTCAGTTCTGAGAGATAAGTGTGTGTTAAAGCCGTCCTTCACCTAGCTTGTTGGGAACACAAAGTTTCTTTTCAGTTGCAAACTCCATTCCATACATATATATGGGGAGGTACTAGCTCCAACTCGGTTTTACAGTGAAAACTGCAGGAACTTCAAACCGGCACTAGGAAACAGACTGAGAAAGCAGAGAAAAAGTGTCTCCTGCAACCCGTTCCCTTGGTGCTAGATGAACGAACTTCTCTTCACATTCTCAGTTCTGAGAGATAAGTGTGTGTGAAAGCCGTCCTTCACCTAGCTTGTTGGGAACACAAAGTTTCTTTTCAGTTGCAAACTCCATTCCATACATATATATGGGGAGGTAGATGCTCCAACTCGTTTTTACAGTGAAAACTGCAGGAACTTCAAACCGGCACTAGGAAACAGACTGCGAAAGCAGAGAAAATGTGTCCCCTGCAACCCGTTCACTTGGTGCTAGATGAACGAACGTCTCTCCACTTGCTCAGTTTTGAGAGATAAGTGTGTGTCAAAGCCGCCCTTCACCTTGCTTGTTGGGAACACAAAGTTTCTTTTCAGTTGCAAACTCCATTCCATACATATATATGGGGAGGTACTAGCTCCAACTAGGTTTTACAGTGAAAAAAGCAGGAACTTCAAACCGGCACTAGGAAACAGACTGAGAAAGCAGAGAAAAAGTGTCTCCTGCAACCCGGTCCCTTGGTGCTAGATGAACGAACGTCTCTCCACTTGCTCAGTTCCGAGAGTTATGTGTGTGTGAAAGCCGTCCTTCAACTAGCTTGTTGGGAACACAAAGTTTCTTTTCAGTTGCAAACTCCATTCCATATATTTATATGGGGAAGTAGAAGTTCCAACTCGGTTTTACAGTGAAAACTGCAGGAACTTCAAACCGGCACTAGGAAACAGACTGAGAAAGCAGAGAAAAAGTGTCTCCTGCAACCCGTTCCCTTGGTGCTAGATGAACGAACTTCTCTCCACTTGCTCAGTTCTGAGAGATACGTGTGTGTGAAAGCCGTCCTTCACCTAGCTTGTTGGGAACACAAAGTTTCTTTTCAGTTGCAAACTCCATTCCATACATATATATGGGGAGGTACTAGCTCCAACTCGGTTTGACAGTGAAAACTGCAGGAACATCAAACCGGCACTAGGAAACAGACTGCGAAAGCAGAGAAATTGTGTCTCCTGCAACCCGTTCCCTTGGTGCTAGATGAACGAACGTCTCTCCACTTGCTCAGTTCTGAGAGATAAGTGTGTGTGAAAGCCGTACTTCACCTAGCTTGTTGGGAACACAAAGGTTCTTTTCAGTTGCAAACTCCATTCCATACATATATATGGGGAGGTACTAGCTCAACTCGGGTTTACAGTGAAAACTGCAGGAACTTCAAACCGGCACTAGGAAACAGACTGAGAAAGCAGAGAAAAAGTTTCTCCTTCAACCCGTTCCCTTGGTGCTAGATGAACGAACGTCTCTCCACTTGCTCAGTTCTGAGAGATATGTGTGTATGAAAGCCGACCTTCACCTAGCTTGTTGGGAACACAAAGTTTCTTTTCAGTTGCAAACTCCATTCCATACATATATATGGGGAGGTACTAGCTCCAACTCGGTTTTACAGTGAAAACTGCAGGAACTTCAAACCGGCACTAGGAAACAGACTGCGAAAGCAGAGAAATAGTGTCTCCTGCAACCCGTTCCCTTGGTGCTAGATGAACGAACTTCTCTTCACTTTCTCAGTTATGAGAGATAAGTGTGTGTTAAAGCCGTCCTTCACCTAGCTTGTTGGGAACACAAAGTTTCTTTTCAGTTGCAAACTCCATTCCATACATATATATGGGGAGGTACTAGCTCCAACTCGGTTTTACAGTGAAAACTGCAGGAACTTCAAACCGGCACTAGGAAACAGACTGAGAAAGCAGAGAAAAAGTGTCTCCTGCAACCCGTTACCTTGGTGCTAGATGAACGAACTTCTCTTCACTTCCTCAGTTCTGAGAGATAAGTGTGTGTGAAAGCCGTCCTTCACCTAGCTTGTTGGGAACACAAAGTTTCTTTTCAGTTGCAAACTCCATTCCATATATATATATGGGGAGGTAGATGCTCCAACTAGTTTTACAGTGAAAACTGCGGGAACTTCAAGCCGGCACTAGGAAACAGACTGCGAAAGCAGAGAAAATGTGTCTCCTGCAACCCTTTCCCTTGGTGCTAGATGAACGAACGTCTCTCCACTTGCTCAGTTCCGAGAGTTAAGTGTGTGTGAAAGCCGTCCTTCAACTAGCTTGTTGGGAACACAAAGTTTCTTTTCAGTTGCAAACTCCATTCCATACATTTATATGGGGAAGTAGAAGCTCCAACTCGGTTTTACAGTGAAAACTGCAGGAACTTCAAACCGGCACTAGGAAACAGACTGAGAATGCAGAGAAAAAGTGTCTCCTGCAACCCGGTCCCTTGGTGCTAGATGAAAGAACTTCTCTCCACTTGCTCAGTTCTGAGAGATAAGTGTGTGTGAAAGCCGTCCTTCACCTAGCTTGTTGGGAACACAAAGATTCTTTTCAGTTGCAAACTCCATTCCATACATATATATGGGGAGGTACTAGCTCCAACTTGGTTTGACAGTGAAAACTGCAGGAACTTCAAACCGGCACTAGGAAACAGACTGCGAAAGCAGAGAAATTGTGTCTCCTGCAACCCGTTCCCTTGGTGCTAGATGAACGATCTTCTCTTCACTTCCTCAGTTCTGAGAGATAAGTGTGTGTGAAAGCCGTCCTTCACCTAGCTTGTTGGGAACACAAAGTTTCTTTTCAGTTGCAAACTCCATTCCATACATATATATGGGGAGGTAGATGCTCCAACTCGGTTTTACAGTGAAAACTGCAGGAACTTCAAACCGGCACTAGGAAACAGACTGCGAAAGCAGAGAAAATGTGTCTCCTGCAACCCGTTCCCTTGGTGCTAGATGAACGAACGTCTCTCCACTTGCTCAGTTCTGAGAGATAAGTGTGTGTGAAAGCCGTCCTTCACCTAGCTTGTTGGGAACACAAAGTTTCTTTTCAGTTGCAAACTCCATTCCATACATATATATGGGGAGGTACTAGCTCCAACTCGGTTTTACAGTGAAAAAAGCAGGAACTTCAAACCGGCACTAGGAAACAGACTGAGAAAGCAGAGAAAAAGTGTCTCCTGCAACCCGTTCCCTTGGTGCTAGATGAAAGAACTTCTCTCCACTTGCTCAGTTCTGAGAGATACGTGTGTGTGAAAGCCGTCCTTCACCTAGCTTGTTGGGAACACAAAGTTTCTTTTCAGTTGCAAACTCCATTCCATACATATATATGGGGAGGTACTAGCTCCAACTCGGTTTTACAGTGAAAAAAGCAGGAACTTCAAACCGGCACTAGGAAACAGACTGAGAAAGCAGAGAAAAAGTGTCTCCTGCAACCCGGTCCCTTGGTGCTAGATGAACGAACGTCTCTCCACTTGCTCAGTTCCGAGAGTTATGTGTGTGTGAAAGCCGTACTTCAACTAGCTTGTTGGGAACACAAAGTTTCTTTTCAGTTGCAAACTCCATTCCATATATTTATATGGGGAAGTAGAAGTTCCAACTCGGTTTTACAGTGAAAACTGCAGGAACTTCAAACCGGCACTAGGAAACAGACTGAGAAAGCAGAGAAAAAGTGTCTCCTGCAACCCGTTCCCTTGGTGCTAGATGAACGAACTTCTCTCCACTTGCTCAGTTCTGAGAGATACGTGTGTGTGAAAGCCGTCCTTCACCTAGCTTGTTGGGAACACAAAGTTTCTTTTCAGTTGCAAACTCCATTCCATACATATATATGGGGAGGTACTAGCTCCAACTCGGTTTGACAGTGAAAACTGCAGGAACATCAAACCGGCACTAGGAAACAGACTGCGAAAGCAGAGAAATTGTGTCTCCTGCAACCCGTTCCCTTGGTGCTAGATGAACGAACTTCTCTTCACTTTCTCAGTTCTGAGAGATAAGTGTGTGTGAAAGCCGTCCTTCACCTAGCTTGTTGGGAACACAAAGGTTCTTTTCAGTTGCAAACTCCATTCCATACATATATATGGGGAGGTACTAGCTCAACTCGGGTTTACAGTGAAAACTGCAGGAACTTCAAACCGGCACTAGGAAACAGACTGAGAAAGCTGAGAAAAAGTGTCTCCTGCAACCCGTTCCCTTGGTGCTAGATGAACGAACGTCTCTCCACTTGCTCAGTTCTGAGAGATATGTGTGTATGAAAGCCGACCTTCACCTAGCTTGTTGGGAACACAAAGTTTCTTTTCAGTTGCAAACTCCATTCCATACATATATATGGGGAGGTACTAGCTCCAACACGGTTTTACAGTGAAAACTGCAGGAACTTCAAACCGGCACTAGGAAACAGACTGAGAAAGCAGAGAAAAAGTGTCTCCTGCAACCCGTTCCCTTGGTGCTAGATGAACGAACTTCTCTTCACTTTCTCAGTTCTGAGAGATAAGTGTGTGTGAAAGCCGTCCTTCACCTAGCTTGTTGGGAACACAAAGTTTCTTTTCAGTTGCAAACTCCATTCCATACATATATATGGGGAGGTACTAGCTCCAACTCGGTTTTACAGTGAAAACTGCAGGAACTTCAAACCGGCACTAGGAAACAGACTGAGAAAGCAGAGAAAAAGTGTCTCCTGCAACCCGTTCCCTTGGTGCTAGATGAACGAACTTCTCTTCACTTTCTCAGTTCTGAGAGATAAGTGTGTGTGAAAGCCGTCCTTCACCTAGCTTGTTGGGAACACAAAGTTTCTTTTCAGTTGCAAACTCCATTCCATACATATATATGGGGAGGTAGATGCTCCAACTCGTTTTTACAGTGAAAACTGCAGGAACTTCAAACCGGCACTAGGAAACAGACTGCGAAAGCAGAGAAAATGTGTCCCCTGCAACCCGTTCACTTGGTGCTAGATGAACGAACGTCTCTCCACTTGCTCAGTTATGAGAGATAAGTGTGTGTTAAAGCCGTCCTTCACCTAGCTTGTTGGGAACACAAAGTTTCTTTTCAGTTGCAAACTCCATTCCTTACATATATATGGGGAGGTACTAGCTCCAACTCGGTTTTACAGTGAAAACTGCAGGAACTTCAAACCGGCACTAGGAAACAGACTGAGAAAGCAGAGAAAAAGTGTCTCCTGCAACCCGTTCCCTTGGTGCTAGATGAACGAACTTCTCTTCACTTTCTCAGTTCTGAGAGATAAGTGTGTGTGAAAGCCGTCCTTCACCTAGCTTGTTGGGAACACAAAGTTTCTTTTCAGTTGCAAACTCCATTCCATACATATATATGGGGAGGTACTAGCTCCAAATCGGTTTTACAGTGAAAACTGCAGGAACTTCAAACCGGCACTAGGAAACAGACTGCGAAAGCAGAGAAAATGTGTCCCCTGCAACCCGTTCACTTGGTGCTAGATGAACGAACGTCTCTCCACTTGCTCAGTTCTGAGAGAAAAGTGTGTGTCAAAGCCGCCCTTCACCTAGCTTGTTGGGAACACAAAGTTTCTTTTCAGTTGCAAACTCCATTCCATACATATATATGGGGAGGTACTAGCTCCAACTCGGTTTTACAGTGAAAAAAGCAGGAACTTCAAACCGGCACTAGGAAACAGACTGAGAAAGCAGAGAAAAAGTGTCTCCTGCAACCCGGTCCCTTGGTGCTAGATGAACGAACGTCTCTCCACTTGCTCAGTTCCGAGAGTTATGTGTGTGTGAAAGCCGTCCTTCACCTAGCTTGTTGGGAACACAAAGTTTCTTTTCAGTTGCAAACTCCATTCCATACATATATATGGGGAGGTACTAGCTCCAACTCGGTTTTACAGTGAAAAAAGCAGGAACTTCAAACCGGCACTAGGAAACAGACTGAGAAAGCAGAGAAAAAGTGTCTCCTGCAACCCGGTCCCTTGGTGCTAGATGAACGAACGTCTCTCCACTTGCTCAGTTCCGAGAGTTATGTGTGTGTGAAAGCCGTACTTCAACTAGCTTGTTGGGAACACAAAGTTTCTTTTCAGTTGCAAACTCCATTCCATATATTTATATGGGGAAGTAGAAGTTCCAACTCGGTTTTACAGTGAAAACTGCAGGAACTTCAAACCGGCACTAGGAAACAGACTGAGAAAGCAGAGAAAAAGTGTCTCCTGCAACCCGTTCCCTTGGTGCTAGATGAACGAACTTCTCTCCACTTGCTCAGTTCTGAGAGATACGTGTGTGTGAAAGCCGTCCTTCACCTAGCTTGTTGGGAACACAAAGTTTCTTTTCAGTTGCAAACTCCATTCCATACATATATATGGGGAGGTACTAGCTCCAACTCGGTTTGACAGTGAAAACTGCAGGAACATCAAACCGGCACTAGGAAACAGACTGCGAAAGCAGAGAAATTGTGTCTCCTGCAACCCGTTCCCTTGGTGCTAGATGAACGAACGTCTCTCCACTTGCTAAGTTCTGAGAGATAAGTGTGTGTGAAAGCCGTCCTTCACCTAGCTTGTTGGGAACACAAAGGTTCTTTTCAGTTGCAAACTCCATTCCATACATATATATGGGGAGGTACTAGCTCAACTCGGGTTTACAGTGAAAACTGCAGGAACTTCAAACCGGCACTAGGAAACAGACTGAGAAAGCTGAGAAAAAGTGTCTCCTGCAACCCGTTCCCTTGGTGCTAGATGAACGAACGTCTCTCCACTTGCTCAGTTCTGAGAGATATGTGTGTATGAAAGCCGACCTTCACCTAGCTTGTTGGGAACACAAAGTTTCTTTTCAGTTGCAAACTCCATTCCATACATATATATGGGGAGGTACTAGCTCCAACACGGTTTTACAGTGAAAACTGCAGGAACTTCAAACCGGCACTAGGAAACAGACTGAGAAAGCAGAGAAAAAGTGTCTCCTGCAACCCGTTCCCTTGGTGCTAGATGAACGAACTTCTCTTCACTTTCTCAGTTCTGAGAGATAAGTGTGTGTGAAAGCCGTCCTTCACCTAGCTTGTTGGGAACACAAAGTTTCTTTTCAGTTGCAAACTCCATTCCATACATATATATGGGGAGGTACTAGCTCCAACTCGGTTTTACAGTGAAAACTGCAGGAACTTCAAACCGGCACTAGGAAACAGACTGAGAAAGCAGAGAAAAAGTGTCTCCTGCAACCCGTTCCCTTGGTGCTAGATGAACGAACTTCTCTTCACTTTCTCAGTTCTGAGAGATAAGTGTGTGTGAAAGCCGTCCTTCACCTAGCTTGTTGGGAACACAAAGTTTCTTTTCAGTTGCAAACTCCATTCCATACATATATATGGGGAGGTAGATGCTCCAACTCGTTTTTACAGTGAAAACTGCAGGAACTTCAAACCGGCACTAGGAAACAGACTGCGAAAGCAGAGAAAATGTGTCCCCTGCAACCCGTTCACTTGGTGCTAGATGAACGAACGTCTCTCCACTTGCTCAGTTATGAGAGATAAGTGTGTGTTAAAGCCGTCCTTCACCTAGCTTGTTGGGAACACAAAGTTTCTTTTCAGTTGCAAACTCCATTCCTTACATATATATGGGGAGGTACTAGCTCCAACTCGGTTTTACAGTGAAAACTGCAGGAACTTCAAACCGGCACTAGGAAACAGACTGAGAAAGCAGAGAAAAAGTGTCTCCTGCAACCCGTTCCCTTGGTGCTAGATGAACGAACTTCTCTTCACTTTCTCAGTTCTGAGAGATAAGTGTGTGTGAAAGCCGTCCTTCACCTAGCTTGTTGGGAACACAAAGTTTCTTTTCAGTTGCAAACTCCATTCCATACATATATATGGGGAGGTACTAGCTCCAAATCGGTTTTACAGTGAAAACTGCAGGAACTTCAAACCGGCACTAGGAAACAGACTGCGAAAGCAGAGAAAATGTGTCCCCTGCAACCCGTTCACTTGGTGCTAGATGAACGAACGTCTCTCCACTTGCTCAGTTCTGAGAGAAAAGTGTGTGTCAAAGCCGCCCTTCACCTAGCTTGTTGGGAACACAAAGTTTCTTTTCAGTTGCAAACTCCATTCCATACATATATATGGGGAGGTACTAGCTCCAACTCGGTTTTACAGTGAAAAAAGCAGGAACTTCAAACCGGCACTAGGAAACAGACTGAGAAAGCAGAGAAAAAGTGTCTCCTGCAACCCGGTCCCTTGGTGCTAGATGAACGAACGTCTCTCCACTTGCTCAGTTCCGAGAGTTATGTGTGTGTGAAAGCCGTCCTTCAACTAGCTTGTTGGGAACACAAAGTTTCTTTTCAGTTGCAAACTCCATTCCATACATTTATATGGGGAAGTAGAAGTTCCAACTCGGTTTTACAGTGAAAACTGCAGGAACTTCAAACCGGCACTAGGAAACAGACTGAGAAAGCAGAGAAAAAGTGTCTCCTGCAACCCGTTCCCTTGGTGCTAGATGAACGAACTTCTCTCCACTTGCTCAGTTCTGAGAGATACGTGTGTGTGAAAGCCGTCCTTCAACTAGCTTGTTGGGAACACAAAGTTTCTTTTCAGTTGCAAACTCCATTCCATACATATATATGGGGAGGTACTAGCTCCAACTCGGTTTGACAGTGAAAACTGCAGGAACATCAAACCGGCACTAGGAAACAGACTGCGAAAGCAGAGAAACTGTGTCTCCTGCAACCCGTTCCCTTGGTGCTAGATGAACGAACGTCTCTCCACTTGCTCAGTTCTGAGAGATAAGTGTGTGTGAAAGCCGTCCTTCACCTAGCTTGTTGGGAACACAAAGGTTCTTTTCAGTTGCAAACTCCATTCCATACATATATATGGGGAGGTACTAGCTCCAACTCGGGTTTACAGTGAAAACTGCAGGAACTTCAAACCGGCACTAGGAAACAGACTGAGAAAGCAGAGAAAAAGTGTCTCCTGCAACCCGTTCCCTTGGTGCTAGATGAACGAACGTCTCTCCACTTGCTCAGTTCTGAGAGATATGTGTGTGTGAAAGCCGTCCTTCACCTAGATTGTTGGGAACACAAAGTTTCTTTTCAGTTGCAAACTCCATTCCATACATATATATGGGGAGGTACTAGCTCCAACTCGGTTTTACAGTGAAAACTGCAGGAACTTCAAACCGGCACTAGGAAACAGACTGCGAAAGCAGAGAAATAGTGTCTCCTGCAACCCGTTCCCTTGGTGCTAGATGAACGAACGTCTCTCCACTTGCTCAGTTCTGAGAGATAAGTGTGTGTTAAAGCCGTCCTTCACCTAGCTTGTTGGGAACACAAAGTTTCTTTTCAGTTGCAAACTCCATTCCATACATATATATGGGGAGGAACTAGCTCCAACTCGGTTTTACAGTGAAAACTGCAGGAACTTCAAACCGGCACTAGGAAACAGACTGAGAAAGAAGAGAAAAAGTGTCTCCTGCAACCCGTTCCCTTGGTGCTAGATGAACGAACTTCTCTTCACTTTCTCAGTTCTGAGAGATAAGTGTGTGTGAAAGCCGTCCTTCACCTAGCTTGTTGGGAACACAAAGTTTCTTTTCAGTAGCAAACTCCATTCCATACATATATATGGGGAGGTAGATGCTCCAACTCGGTTTTACAGTGAAAACTGCAGGAACTTCACACCGGCACTAGGAAACAGACTGCGAAAGCAAAGAAAATGTGTCTCCTGCAACCCGTTCACTTGGTGCTAGATGAACGAACTTCTCTCCACTTGCTCAGTTCTTAGAGATAAGTGTGTGTCAAAGCCGCCCTTCACCTAGCTTGTTGGGAACACAAAGTTTCTTTTCAGTTGCAAACTCCATTCCATACATATATATGGGGAGGTACTAGCTCCAACTCGGTTTTACAGTGATAAAAGCAGGAACTTCAAACCGGCACTAGGAAACAGACTGAGAAAGCAGAGAAAAAGTGTCTCCTGCAACCCGGTCCCTTGGTGCTAGATGAACGAACGTCTCTCCACTTGCTCAGTTCCGAGAGCTATGTGTGTGTGAAAGCCGTCCTTCAACTAGCTTGTTGGGAACACAAAGTTTCTTTTCAGTTGCAAACTCCATTCCATACATTTATATGGGGAAGTAGAAGTTCCAACTCGGTTTTACAGTGAAAACTGCAGGAACTTCAAACCGGCACTAGGAAACAGACTGAGAAAGCAGAGAAAAAGTGTCTCCTGCAACCCGGTCCCTTGGTGCTAGATGAACGAACTTCTCTCCACTTGCTCAGTTCTGAGAGATACGTGTGTGTGAAAGCCGTCCTTCACCTAGCTTGTTGGGAACACAAAGTTTCTTTTCAGTTGCAAACTCCATTCCATACATATATATGGGGAGGTACTAGCTCCAACTCGGTTTGACAGTGAAAACTGCAGGAACATCAAACCGGCACTAGGAAACAGACTGCGAAAGCAGAGAAATTGTGTCTCCTGCAACCCGTTCCTTTGGTGCTAGATGAACGAACGTCTCTCCACTTGCTCAGTTCTGAGAGATAAGTGTGTGTGAAAGCCGTCCTTCACCTAGCTTGTTGGGAACACAAAGGTTCTTTTCAGTTGCAAACTCCATTCCATACATATATATGGGGAGGTACTAGCTCCAACTCGGGTTTACAGTGAAAACTGCAGGAACTTCAAACCGGCACTAGGAAACAGACTGAGAAATCAGAGAAAAAGTGTCTCCTGCAACCCGTTCCCTTGGTGCTAGATGAACGAACGTCTCTCCACTTGCTCAGTTCTGAGAGATATGTGTGTGTGAAAGCCGTCCTTCACCTAGCTTGTTGGGAACACAAAGTTTCTTTTCAGTTGCAAACTCCATTCCATACATATATATGGGGAGGTACTAGCTCCAACTCGGTTTTACAGTGAAAACTGCAGGAACTTCAAACCGGCACTAGGAAACAGACTGAGAAAGCAGAGAAATAGTGTCTCCTGCAACCCGTTCCCTTGGTGCTAGATGAACGAACGTCTCTCCACTTGCTCAGTTCTGAGAGATAAGTGTGTGTGAAAGC
This sequence comes from Camelus bactrianus, assembly GCF_048773025.1. Lineage (NCBI taxonomy): Eukaryota > Metazoa > Chordata > Mammalia > Artiodactyla > Camelidae > Camelus > Camelus bactrianus. Next base: position 133,095,933 of record NC_133539.1, on the reverse strand, counting down.
CGTCCTTCACCTAGCTTGTTGGGAACACAAAGTTTCTTTTCAGTTGCAAACTCCATTCCATACATATATATGGGGAGGTACTTGCTCCAACTCGGTTTTACAGTGAAAACTGCAGGAACTTCAAACCGGCACTCGGAAACAGACTGCGAAAGCAGAGAAAATGTGTCTCCTGCAACCCGTTCCCTTGGTGCTAGATGAACGAACTTCTCTCCACTTGCTCAGTTCTGAGAGATAAGTGTGTGTGAAAGCCGTCCTTCACCTAGCTTGTTGGGAACACAAAGTTTCTTTTCAGTTGCAAACTCCATTCCATACATATATATGGGGAGGTACTAGCTCCAACTCGGTTTTACAGTGAAAAAAGCAGGAACTTCAAACCGGCACTAGGAAACAGACTGAGAAAGCAGAGAAAAAGTGTCTCCTGCAACCCGGTCCCTTGGTGCTAGATGAAAGAATTTCTCTCCACTTGCTCAGTTCTGAGAGATACGTGTGTGTGAAAGCCGTCCTTCACCTAGCTTGTTGGGAACACAAAGTTTCTTTTCAGTTGCAAACTCCATTCCATACATATATATGGGGAGGTACTAGCTCCAACTCGGTTTTACAGTGAAAACTGCAGGAAATTCAAACCGGCACTAGGAAACAGACTGAGAAAGCAGAGAAAAAGTGTCTCCTGCATCCCGTTCCCTTGGTGCTAGATGAACGAACTTCTCTTCATTTTCTCACTTCTGAGAGATAAGTGTGTGTGAAAGCCGTACTTCACCTAGCTTGTTGGGAACACAAAGTTTCTTTTCAGTTGCAAACTCCATTCCATACATATATATGGGGAGGTAGATGCTCCAACTCGTTTTTACAGTGAAAACTGCAGGAACTTCAAACCGGCACTAGGAAACAGACTGCGAAAGCAGAGAAAATGTGTCCCCTGCAACCCGTTCACTTGGTGCTAGATGAACGAACGTCTCTCCACTTGCTCAGTTCTGAGAGAAAAGTGTGTGTCAAAGCCGCCCTTCACCTAGCTTGTTGGGAACACAAAGTTTGTTTTCAGTTGCAAACTCCATTCCATACATATATATGGGGAGGTACTAGCTCCAACTCGGTTTTACAGTGAAAAAAGCAGGAACTTCAAACCGGCACTAGGAAACAGACTGAGAAAGCAGAGAAAAAGTGTCTCCTGCAACCCGGTCCCTTGGTGCTAGATGAACGAACGTCTCTCCACTTGCTCAGTTCCGAGAGTTATGTGTGTGTGAAAGCCGTCCTTCAACTAGCTTGTTGGGAACACAAAGTTTCTTTTCAGTTGCAAACTCCATTCCATACATTTATATGGGGAAGTAGAAGTTCCAACTCGTTTTTACAGTGAAAACTGCAGGAACTTCAAACCGGCACTAGGAAACAGACTGAGAAAGCAGAGAAAAAGTGTCTCCTGCAACCCGTTCCCTTTGTGCTAGATGAACGAACTTCTCTCCACTTGCTCAGTTCTGAGAGATACGTGTGTGTGAAAGTCGTCCTTCACCTAGCTTGTTGGGAACACAAAGTTTCTTTTCAGTTGCAAACTCCATTCCATACATATATATGGGGAGGTACTAGCTCCAACTCGGTTTGACAGTGAAAACTGCAGGAACATCAAACCGGCACTAGGAAACAGACTGCGAAAGCAGAGAAACTGTGTCTCCTGCAACCCGTTCCCTTGGTGCTAGATGAACGAACGTCTCTCCACTTGCTCAGTTCTGAGAGATAAGTGTGTGTGAAAGCCGTCCTTCACCTAGCTTGTTGGGAACACAAAGGTTCTTTTCAGTTGCAAACTCCATTCCATACATATATATGGGGAGGTACTAGCTCCAACTCGGGTTTACAGTGAAAACTGCAGGAACTTCAAACCGGCACTAGGAAACAGACTGAGAAAGCAGAGAAAAAGTGTCTCCTGCAACCCGTTCCCTTGGTGCTAGATGAACGAACGTCTCTCCACTTGCTCAGTTCTGAGAGATATGTGTGTGTGAAAGCCGTCCTTCACCTAGCTTGTTGGGAACACAAAGTTTCTTTTCAGTTGCAAACTCCATTCCATACATATATATGGGGAGGTACTAGCTCCAACTCGGTTTTACAGTGAAAACTGCAGGAACTTCAAACCGGCACTAGGAAACAGACTGCGAAAGCAGAGAAATAGTGTCTCCTGCAACCCGTTCCCTTGGTGCTAGATGAACGAACGTCTCTCCACTTGCTCAGTTCTGAGAGATAAGTGTGTGTTAAAGCCGTCCTTCACCTAGCTTGTTGGGAACACAAAGTTTCTTTTCAGTTGCAAACTCCATTCCATACATATATATGGGGAGGTACTAGCTCCAACTCGGTTTTACAGTGAAAACTGCAGGAACTTCAAACCGGCACTAGGAAACAGACTGAGAAAGAAGAGAAAAAGTGTCTCCTGCAACCCGTTCCCTTGGTGCTAGATGAACGAACTTCTCTTCACTTTCTCAGTTCTGAGAGATAAGTGTGTGTGAAAGCCGTCCTTCACCTAGCTTGTTGGGAACACAAAGTTTCTTTTCAGTAGCAAACTCCATTCCATACATATATATGGGGAGGTAGATGCTCCAACTCGGTTTTACAGTGAAAACTGCAGGAACTTCACACCGGCACTAGGAAACAGACTGCGAAAGCAAAGAAAATGTGTCTCCTGCAACCCGTTCACTTGGTGCTAGATGAACGAACTTCTCTCCACTTGCTCAGTTCTTAGAGATAAGTGTGTGTCAAAGCCGCCCGTCACCTAGCTTGTTGGGAACACAAAGTTTCTTTTCAGTTGCAAACTCCATTCCATACATATATATGGGGAGGTACTAGCTCCAACTCGGTTTTACAGTGATAAAAGCAGGAACTTCAAACCGGCACTAGGAAACAGACTGAGAAAGCAGAGAAAAAGTGTCTCCTGCAACCCGGTCCCTTGGTGCTAGATGAACGAACGTCTCTCCACTTGCTCAGTTCCGAGAGCTATGTGTGTGTGAAAGCCGTCCTTCAACTAGCTTGTTGGGAACACAAAGTTTCTTTTCAGTTGCAAACTCCATTCCATACATTTATATGGGGAAGTAGAAGTTCCAACTCGGTTTTACAGTGAAAACTGCAGGAACTTCAAACCGGCACTAGGAAACAGACTGAGAAAGCAGAGAAAAAGTGTCTCCTGCAACCCGGTCCCTTGGTGCTAGATGAACGAACTTCTCTCCACTTGCTCAGTTCTGAGAGATACGTGTGTGTGAAAGCCGTCCTTCACCTAGCTTGTTGGGAACACAAAGTTTCTTTTCAGTTGCAAACTCCATTCCATACATATATATGGGGAGGTACTAGCTCCAACTCGGTTTGACAGTGAAAACTGCAGGAACATCAAACCGGCACTAGGAAACAGACTGCGAAAGCAGAGAAATTGTGTCTCCTGCAACCCGTTCCTTTGGTGCTAGATGAACGAACGTCTCTCCACTTGCTCAGTTCTGAGAGATAAGTGTGTGTGAAAGCCGTCCTTCACCTAGCTTGTTGGGAACACAAAGGTTCTTTTCAGTTGCAAACTCCATTCCATACATATATATGGGGAGGTACTAGCTCCAACTCGGGTTTACAGTGAAAACTGCAGGAACTTCAAACCGGCACTAGGAAACAGACTGAGAAAGCAGAGAAAAAGTGTCTCCTGCAACCCGTTCCCTTGGTGCTAGATGAACGAACGTCTCTCCACTTGCTCAGTTCTGAGAGATATGTGTGTGTGAAAGCCGTCCTTCACCTAGCTGGTTGGGAACACAAAGTTTCTTTTCAGTTGCAAACTCCATTCCATACATATATATGGGGAGGTACTAGCTCCAACTCGGTTTTACAGTGAAAACTGCAGGAACTTCAAACCGGCACTAGGAAACAGACTGAGAAAGCATAGAAATAGTGTCTCCTGCAACCCGTTCCCTTGGTGCTAGATGAACGAACGTCTCTCCACTTGCTCAGTTCTGAGAGATAAGTGTGTGTGAAAGCCGTCCTTCACCTAGCTTGTTGGGAACACAAAGTTTCTTTTCAGTTGCAAACTCCATTCCATACATATATATGGGGAGGTACTTGCTCCAACTCGGTTTTACAGTGAAAACTGCAGGAACTTCAAACCGGCACTCGGAAACAGACTGCGAAAGCAGAGAAAATGTGTCTCCTGCAACCCGTTCCCTTGGTGCTAGATGAACGAACTTCTCTCCACTTGCTCAGTTCTGAGAGATAAGTGTGTGTGAAAGCCGTCCTTCACCTAGCTTGTTGGGAACACAAAGTTTCTTTTCAGTTGCAAACTCCATTCCATACATATATATGGGGAGGTACTAGCTCCAACTCGGTTTTACAGTGAAAAAAGCAGGAACTTCAAACCGGCACTAGGAAACAGACTGAGAAAGCAGAGAAAAAGTGTCTCCTGCAACCCGGTCCCTTGGTGCTAGATGAAAGAATTTCTCTCCTCTTGCTCAGTTCTGAGAGATACGTGTGTGTGAAAGCCGTCCTTCACCTAGCTTGTTGGGAACACAAAGTTTCTTTTCAGTAGCAAACTCCATTCCATACATATATACGGGGAGGTACTAGCTCCAATTCGGTTTTACAGTGAAAACTGCAGGAACTTCAAACCGGCACTAGGAAACAGACTGCGAAAGCAGAGAAAAAGTGTCTCCTGCAACCCGTTCCCTTGGTGCTAGATGAACGAACGTCTCTCCACTTGCTCAGTTCTGAGAGATAAGTGTGTGTTAAAGCCGTCCTTCACCTAGCTTGTTGGGAACACAAAGTTTCTTTTCAGTTGCAAACTCCATTCCATACATATATATGGGGAGGTACTAGCTCCAACTCGGTTTTACAGTGAAAACTGCAGGAACTTCAAACCGGCACTAGGAAACAGACTGAGAAAGCAGAGAAAAAGTGTCTCCTGCAACCCGTTCCCTTGGTGCTGGATGAACGAACGTCTCTCCACTTGCTCAGTTCTGAGGGATAAGTGTGTGTTAAAGCCGTCCTTCACCTAGCTTGTTGGGAACACAAAGTTTCTTTTCAGTTGCAAACTCCATTCCATACATATACATGGGGAGGTACTAGCTCCAACTCGGTTTTACAGTGAAAACTGCAGGAAATTCAAACCGGCACTAGGAAACAGACTGAGAAAGCAGAGAAAAAGTGTCTCCTGCAACCCGTTCCCTTGGTGCTAGATGAACGAACTTCTCTTCATTTTCTCACTTCTGAGAGATAAGTGTGTGTGAAAGCCGTACTTCACCTAGCTTGTTGGGAACACAAAGTTTCTTTTCAGTTGCAAACTCCATTCCATACATATATATGGGGAGGTAGATGCTCCAACTCGTTTTTACAGTGAAAACTGCAGGAACTTCAAACCGGCACTAGGAAACAGACTGCGAAAGCAGAGAAAATGTGTCCCCTGCAACCCGTTCACTTGGTGCTAGATGAACGAACGTCTCTCCACTTGCTCAGTTCTGAGAGAAAAGTGTGTGTCAAAGCCGCCCTTCACCTAGCTTGTTGGGAACACAAAGTTTCTTTTCAGTTGCAAACTCCATTCCATACATATATATGGGGAGGTACTAGCTCCAACTCGGTTTTACAGTGAAAAAAGCAGGAACTTCAAACCGGCACTAGGAAACAGACTGAGAAAGCAGAGAAAAAGTGTCTCCTGCAACCCGGTCCCTTGGTGCTAGATGAACGAACGTCTCTCCACTTGCTCAGTTCCGAGAGTTATGTGTGTGTGAAAGCCGTCCTTCAACTAGCTTGTTGGGAACACAAAGTTTCTTTTCAGTTGCAAACTCCATTCCATACATTTATATGGGGAAGTAGAAGTTCCAACTCGTTTTTACAGTGAAAACTGCAGGAACTTCAAACCGGCACTAGGAAACAGACTGAGAAAGCAGAGAAAAAGTGTCTCCTGCAACCCGTTCCCTTGGTGCTAGATGAACGAACTTCTCTCCACTTGCTCAGTTCTGAGAGATACGTGTGTGTGAAAGCCGTCCTTCACCTAGCTTGTTGGGAACACAAAGTTTCTTTTCAGTTGCAAACTCCATTCCATACATATATATGGGGAGGTACTAGCTCCAACTCGGTTTGACAGTGAAAACTGCAGGAACATCAAACCGGCACTAGGAAACAGACTGCGAAAGCAGAGAAACTGTGTCTCCTGCAACCCGTTCCCTTGGTGCTAGATGAACGAACGTCTCTCCACTTGCTCAGTTCTGAGAGATAAGTGTGTGTGAAAGCCGTCCTTCACCTAGCTTGTTGGGAACACAAAGGTTCTTTTCAGTTGCAAACTCCATTCCATACATATATATGGGGAGGTACTAGCTCCAACTCGGGTTTACAGTGAAAACTGCAGGAACTTCAAACCGGCACTAGGAAACAGACTGAGAAAGCAGAGAAAAAGTGTCTCCTGCAACCCGGTCCCTTGGTGCTAGATGAACGAACTTCTCTCCACTTGCTCAGTTCTGAGAGATACGTGTGTGTGAAAGCCGTCCTTCACCTAGCTTGTTGGGAACACAAAGTTTCTTTTCAGTTGCAAACTCCATTCCATACATATATATGGGGAGGTACTAGCTCCAACTCGGTTTGACAGTGAAAACTGCAGGAACATCAAACCGGCACTAGGAAACAGACTGCGAAAGCAGAGAAATTGTGTCTCCTGCAACCCGTTCCTTTGGTGCTAGATGAACGAACGTCTCTCCACTTGCTCAGTTCTGAGAGATAAGTGTGTGTGAAAGCCGTCCTTCATCTAGCTTGTTGGGAACACAAAGGTTCTTTTCAGTTGCAAACTCCATTCCATACATATATATGGGGAGGTACTAGCTCCAACTCGGGTTTACAGTGAAAACTGCAGGAACTTCAAACCGGCACTAGGTAACAGACTGAGAAAGCAGAGAAAAAGTGTCTCCTGCAACCCGTTCCCTTGGTGCTAGATGAACGAACGTCTCTCCACTTGCTCAGTTCTGAGAGATATGTGTGTGTGAAAGCCGTCCTTCACCTAGCTTGTTGGGAACACAAAGTTTCTTTTCAGTTGCAAACTCCATTCCATACATATATATGGGGAGGTACTAGCTCCAACTCGGTTTTACAGTGAAAACTGCAGGAACTTCAAACCGGCACTAGGAAACAGACTGAGAAAGCAGAGAAATAGTGTCTCCTGCAACCCGTTCCCTTGGTGCTAGATGAACGAACGTCTCTCCACTTGCTCAGTTCTGAGAGATAAGTGTGTGTGAAAGCCGTCCTTCACCTAGCTTGTTGGGAACACAAAGTTTCTTTTCAGTTGCAAACTCCATTCCATACATATATATGGGGAGGTACTTGCTCCAACTCGGTTTTACAGTGAAAACTGCAGGAACTTCAAACCGGCACTCGGAAACAGACTGCGAAAGCAGAGAAAATGTGTCTCCTGCAACCCGTTCCCTTGGTGCTAGATGAACGAACTTCTCTCCACTTGCTCAGTTCTGAGAGATAAGTGTGTGTGAAAGCCGTCCTTCACCTAGCTTGTTGGGAACACAAAGTTTCTTTTCAGTTGCAAACTCCATTCCATACATATATATGGGGAGGTACTAGCTCCAACTCGGTTTTACAGTGAAAAAAGCAGGAACTTCAAACCGGCACTAGGAAACAGACTGAGAAAGCAGAGAAAAAGTGTCTCCTGCAACCCGGTCCCTTGGTGCTAGATGAAAGAACTTCTCTCCACTTGCTCAGTTCTGAGAGATACGTGTGTGTGAAAGCCGTCCTTCACCTAGCTTGTTGGGAACACAAAGTTTCTTTTCAGTAGCAAACTCCATTCCATACATATATACGGGGAGGTACTAGCTCCAATTCGGTTTTACAGTGAAAACTGCAGGAACTTCAAACCGGCACTAGGAAACAGACTGCGAAAGCAGAGAAAAAGTGTCTCCTGCAACCCGTTCCCTTGGTGCTAGATGAACGAACGTCTCTCCACTTGCTCAGTTCTGAGAGATAAGTGTGTGTTAAAGCCGTCCTTCACCTAGCTTGTTGGGAACACAAAGTTTCTTTTCAGTTGCAAACTCCATTCCATACATATATATGGGGAGGTACTAGCTCCAACTCGGTTTTACAGTGAAAACTGCAGGAACTTCAAACCGGCACTAGGAAACAGACTGAGAAAGCAGAGAAAAAGTGTCTCCTGCAACCCGTTCCCTTGGTGCTAGATGAACGAACTTCTCTTCACTTTCTCAGTTCTGAGAGATAAGTGTGTGTGAAAGCCGTCCTTCACCTAGCTTGTTGGGAACACAAAGTTTCTTTTCAGTTGCAAACTCCATTCCATACATATATATGGGGAGGTAGATGCTCCAACTCGTTTTTACAGTGAAAACTGCAGGAACTTCAAACCGGCACTAGGAAACAGACTGCGAAAGCAGAGAAAATGTGTCCACTGCAACCCGTTCACTTGGTGCTAGATGAACGAACGTCTCTCCACTTGCTCAGTTCTGAGAGATAAGTGTGTGTGAAAGCCGTCCTTCACCTAGCTTGTTGGGAACACAAAGTTTCTTTTCAGTTGCAAACTCCATTCCATACATTTATATGGGGAAGTAGAAGTTCCAACTCGGTTTTACAGTGAAAACTGCAGGAACTTCAAACCGGCACTAGGAAACAGACTGAGAAAGCAGAGAAAAAGTGTCTCCTGCAACCCGTTCCCTTGGTGCTAGATGAACGAACTTCTCTCCACTTGCTCAGTTCTTAGAGATAAGTGTGTGTCAAAGCCGCCCTTCACCTAGCTTGTTGGGAACACAAAGTTTGTTTTCAGTTGCAAACTCCATTCCATACATATATATGGGGAGGTACTAGCTCCAACTCGGTTTTACAGTGATAAAAGCAGGAACTTCAAACCGGCACTAGGAAACAGACTGAGAAAGCAGAGAAAAAGTGTCTCCTGCAACCCGGTCCCTTGGTGCTAGATGAACGAACGTCTCTCCACTTGCTCAGTTCCGAGAGCTATGTGTGTGTGAAAGCCGTCCTTCAACTAGCTTGTTGGGAACACAAAGTTTCTTTTCAGTTGCAAACTCCATTCCATACATTTATATGGGGAAGTAGAAGTTCCAACTCGGTTTTACAGTGAAAACTGCAGGAACTTCAAACCGGCACTAGGAAACAGACTGAGAAAGCAGAGAAAAAGTGTCTCCTGCAACCCGGTCCCTTGGTGCTAGATGAACGAACTTCTCTCCACTTGCTCAGTTCTGAGAGATACGTGTGTGTGAAAGCCGTCCTTCACCTAGCTTGTTGGGAACACAAAGTTTCTTTTCAGTTGCAAACTCCATTCCATACATATATATGGGGAGGTACTAGCTCCAACTCGGTTTGACAGTGAAAACTGCAGGAACATCAAACCGGCACTAGGAAACAGACTGCGAAAGCAGAGAAATTGTGTCTCCTGCAACCCGTTCCTTTGGTGCTAGATGAACGAACGTCTCTCCACTTGCTCAGTTCTGAGAGATAAGTGTGTGTGAAAGCCGTCCTTCACCTAGCTTGTTGGGAACACAAAGGTTCTTTTCAGTTGCAAACTCCATTCCATACATATATATGGGGAGGTACTAGCTCCAACTCGGGTTTACAGTGAAAACTGCAGGAACTTCAAACCGGCACTAGGTAACAGACTGAGAAAGCAGAGAAAAAGTGTCTCCTGCAACCCGTTCCCTTGGTGCTAGATGAACGAACGTCTCTCCACTTGCTCAGTTCTGAGAGATATGTGTGTGTGAAAGCCGTCCTTCACCTAGCTTGTTGGGAACACAAAGTTTCTTTTCAGTTGCAAACTCCATTCCATACATATATATGGGGAGGTACTAGCTCCAACTCGGTTTTACAGTGAAAACTGCAGGAACTTCAAACCGGCACTAGGAAACAGACTGAGAAAGCAGAGAAATAGTGTCTCCTGCAACCCTTTCCCTTGGTGCTAGATGAACGAACGTCTCTCCACTTGCTCAGTTCTGAGAGATAAGTGTGTGTGAAAGCCGTCCTTCACCTAGCTTGTTGGGAACACAAAGTTTCTTTTCAGTTGCAAACTCCATTCCATACATATATATGGGGAGGTACTAGCTCCAACTCGGTTTTACAGTGAAAACTGCAGGAACTTCAAACCGGCACTCGGAAACAGACTGCGAAAGCAGAGAAAATGTGTCTCCTGCAACCCGTTCCCTTGGTGCTAGATGAACGAACTTCTCTCCACTTGCTCAGTTCTGAGAGATAAGTGTGTGTGAAAGCCGTCCTTCACCTAGCTTGTTGGGAACACAAAGTTTCTTTTCAGTTGCAAACTCCATTCCATACATATATATGGGGAGGTACTAGCTCCAACTCGGTTTTACAGTGAAAAAAGCAGGAACTTCAAACCGGCACTAGGAAACAGACTGAGAAAGCAGAGAAAAAGTGTCTCCTGCAACCCGGTCCCTTGGTGCTAGATGAAAGAACTTCTCTCCACTTGCTCAGTTCTGAGAGATACGTGTGTGTGAAAGCCGTCCTTCACCTAGCTTGTTGGGAACACAAAGTTTCTTTTCAGTAGCAAACTCCATTCCATACATATATACGGGGAGGTACTAGCTCCAATTCGGTTTTACAGTGAAAACTGCAGGAACTTCAAACCGGCACTAGGAAACAGACTGCGAAAGCAGAGAAAAAGTGTCTCCTGCAACCCGTTCCCTTTGTGCTAGATGAACGAACGTCTCTCCACTTGCTCAGTTCTGAGAGATAAGTGTGTGTTAAAGCCGTCCTTCACCTAGCTTGTTGGGAACACAAAGTTTCTTTTCAGTTGCAAACTCCATTCCATACATATATATGGGGAGGTACTAGCTCCAACTCGGTTTTACAGTGAAAACTGCAGGAACTTCAAACCGGCACTAGGAAACAGACTGAGAAAGCAGAGAAAAAGTGTCTCCTGCAACCCGTTCCCTTGGTGCTAGATGAACGAACTTCTCTTCACTTTCTCAGTTCTGAGAGATAAGTGTGTGTGAAAGCCGTCCTTCACCTAGCTTGTTGGGAACACAAAGTTTCTTTTCAGTTGCAAACTCCATTCCATACATATATATGGGGAGGTAGATGCTCCAACTCGTTTTTACAGTGAAAACTGCAGGAACTTCAAACCGGCACTAGGAAACAGACTGCGAAAGCAGAGAAAATGTGTCCACTGCAACCCGTTCACTTGGTGCTAGATGAACGAACGTCTCTCCACTTGCTCAGTTCTGAGAGATAAGTGTGTGTCAAAGCCGCCCTTCACCTAGCTTGTTGGGAACACAAAGTTTCTTTTCAGTTGCAAACTCCATTCCATACATATATATGGGGAGGTACTAGCTCCAACTCGGTTTTACAGTGAAAAAAGCAGGAACTTCAAACCGGCACTAGGAAACAGACTGAGAATACAGAGAAAAAGTGTCTCCTTCAACCCGGTCCCTTGGTGCTAGATGAACGAACGTCTCTCAACTTGCTCAGTTCCGAGAGTTATGTGTGTGTGAAAGCCGTCCTTCAACTAGCTTGTTGGGAACACAAAGTTTCTTTTCAGTTGCAAACTCCATTCCATATATTTATATGGGGAAGTAGAAGTTCCAACTCGGTTTTACAGTGAAAACTGCAGGAACTTCAAACCGGCACTAGGAAACAGACTGAGAAAGCAGAGAAAAAGTGTCTCCTGCAACCCGTTCCCTTGGTGCTAGATGAACGAACTTCTCTCCACTTGCTCAGTTCTGAGAGATACGTGTGTGTGAAAGCCGTCCTTCACCTAGCTTGTTGGGAACACAAAGTTTCTTTTCAGTTGCAAAATCCATTCCATACATATATATGGGGAGGTACTAGCTCCAACTCGGTTTGACAGTGAAAACTGCAGGAACATCAAACCGGCACTAGGAAACAGACTGCGAAAGCAGAGAAATTGTGTCTCCTGCAACCCGTTCCCTTGGTGCTAGATGAACGAACGTCTCTCCACTTGCTCTGTTCTGAGAGATAAGTGTGTGTGAAAGCCGTCCTTCACCTAGCTTGTTGGGAACACAAAGGTTCTTTTCAGTTGCAAACTCCATTCCATACATATATATGGGGAGGTACTAGCTCCAACTCGGGTTTACAGTGAAAACTGCAGGAACTTCAAACCGGCACTAGGAAACAGACTGAGAAAGCAGAGAAAAAGTGTCTCCTGCAACCCGTTCCCTTGGTGCTAGATGAACGAACGTCTCTCCACTTGCTCAGTTCTGAGAGATATGTGTGTGTGAAAGCCGTCCTTCACCTAGCTTGTTGGGAACACAAAGTTTCTTTTCAGTTGCAAACTCCATTCCATACATATATATGGGGAGGTACTAGCTCCAACTCGGTTTTACAGTGAAAACTGCAGGAACTTCAAACCGGCACTAGGAAACAGACTGCGAAAGCAGAGAAATAGTGTCTCCTGCAACCCGTTCCCTTGGTGCTAGATGAACGAACGTCTCTCCACTTGCTCAGTTCTGAGAGATAAGTGTGTGTGAAAGCCGTCCTTCACCTAGCTTGTTGGGAACACAAAGTTTCTTTTCAGTTGCAAACTCCATTCCATACATATATATGGGGAGGTAGATGCTCCAACTCGTTTTTACAGTGAAAACTGCAGGAACTTCAAACCGGCACTAGGAAACAGACTGCGAAAGCAGAGAAAATGTGTCCCCTGCAACCCGTTCACTTGCTGCTAGATGAACGAACGTCTCTCCTCTTGCTCAGTTCTGAGAGAAAAGTGTGTGTGAAAGCCGTCCTTCACCTAGCTTGTTGGGAACACAAAGTTTCTTTTCAGTTGCAAACTCCATTCCATACATATATATGGGGAGGTACTAGCTCCAACTCGGTTTTACAGTGAAAAAAGCAGGAACTTCAAACCGGCACTAGGAAACAGACTGAGAAAACAGAGAAAAAGTGTCTCCTGCAACCCGGTCCCTTGGTGCTAGATGAACGAACGTCTCTCCACTTGCTCAGTTCCGAGAGTTATGTGTGTGTGAAAGCCGTCCTTCAACTAGCTTGTTGGGAACACAAAGTTTCTTTTCAGTTGCAAACTCCATTCAATACATTTATATGGGGAAGTAGAAGTTCCAACTCGGTTTTACAGTGAAAACTGCAGGAACTTCAAACCGGCACTAGGAAACAGACTGAGAAAGCAGAGAAAAAGTGTCTCCTGCAACCCGTTCCCTTGGTGCTAGATGAACGAACTTCTCTCCACTTGCTCAGTTCTGAGAGATACGTGTGTGTGAAAGCCGTCCTTCACCTAGCTTGTTGGGAACACAAAGTTTCTTTTCAGTTGCAAACTCCATTCCATACATATATATGGGGAGGTACTAGCTCCAACTCTGTTTGACAGTGAAAACTGCAGGAACATCAAACCGGCACTAGGAAACAGACTGCGAAAGCAGAGAAACTGTGTCTCCTGCAACCCGTTCCCTTGGTGCTAGATGAACGAACGTCTCTCCACTTGCTCAGTTCTGAGAGATAAGTGTGTGTGAAAGCCGTCCTTCACCTAGCTTGTTGGGAACACAAAGGTTCTTTTCAGTTGCAAACTCCATTCCATACATATATATGGGGAGGTACTAGCTCCAACTCGGGTTTACATTGAAAACTGCAGGAACTTCAAACCGGCACTAGGAAACAGACTGAGAAAGCAGAGAAAAAGTGTCTCCTGCAACCCGTTCCCTTGGTGCTAGATGAACGAACGTCTCTCCACTTGCTCAGTTCTGAGAGATATGTGTGTGTGAAAGCCGTCCTTCACCTAGCTTGTTGGGAACACAAAGTTTCTTTTCAGTTGCAAACTCCATTCCATACATATATATGGGGAGGTACTAGCTCCAACTCGGTTTTACAGTGAAAACTGCAGGAACTTCAAACCGGCACTAGGAAACAGACTGCGAAAGCAGAGAAATAGTGTCTCCTGCAACCCGTTCCCTTGGTGCTAAATGAACGAACGTCTCTCCACTTGCTCAGTTCTGAGAGATACGTGTGTGTTAAAGCCGTCCTTCACCTAGCTTGTTGGGAACACAAAGTTTCTTTTCAGTTGCAAACTCCATTCCATACATATATATGGGGAGGTACTAGCTCCAACTCGGTTTTACAGTGAAAACTGCAGGAACTTCAAACCGGCACTAGGAAACAGACTGAGAAAGAAGAGAAAAAGTGTCTCCTGCAACCCGTTCCCTTGGTGCTAGATGAACGAACGTCTCTCCACTTGCTCAGTTCTGAGAGATAAGTGTGTGTGAAAGCCGTCCTTCACCTAGCTTGTTGGGAACACAAAGTTTCTTTTCAGTTGCAAACTCCATTCCATACATATATATGGGGAGGTAGATGCTCCAACTCGGTTTTACAGTGAAAACTGCAGGAACTTCAAACCGGCACTAGGAAACAGACTGAGAAAGCAGAGAAAAAGTGTCTCCTGCAACCCGGTCCCTTGGTGCTAGATGAACGAACTTCTCTCCACTTGCTCAGTTCTGAGAGATACGTGTGTGTGAAAGCCGTCCTTCACCTAGCTTGTTGGGAACACAAAGTTTCTTTTCAGTTGCAAACTCCATTCCATACATATATATGGGGAGGTACTAGCTCCAACTCGGTTTGACAGTGAAAACTGCAGGAACATCAAACCGGCACTAGGAAACAGACTGAGAAAGCAGAGAAATTGTGTCTCCTGCAACCCGTTCCCTTGGTGCTAGATGAACGAACGTCTCTCCACTTGCTCAGTTCTGAGAGATATGTGTGTGTGAAAGCCGTCCTTCACCTAGCTTGTTGGGAACACAAAGTTTCTTTTCATTTGCAAACTCCATTCCATACATATATATGGGGAGGTACTAGCTCCAACTCGGTTTTACAGTGAAAACTGCAGGAACTTCAAACCGGCACTAGGAAACAGACTGAGAAAGCAGAGAAATAGTGTCTCCTGCAACCCGTTCCCTTGGTGCTAGATGAACGAACGTCTCTCCACTTGCTCAGTTCTGAGAGATACGTGTGTGTGAAAGCCGTCCTTCACCTAGCTTGTTGGGAACACAGTTTCTTTTCAGTTGCAAACTCCATTCCATACATATATATGGGGTGGTTGATGCTCCAACTCGGTTTTACAGTGAAAACTGCAGGAATTTCAAACCGGCACTAGGAAACAGACTGGGAAAGCAGAGAAAATGTGTCTCCTGCAACCCGTTCCCTTGGTGCTAAATGAACGAACGTCTCTCCACTTGCTCAGTTATGAGAGATAAGTGTGTGTGAAAGCCGTCCTTCACCTAGCTTGTTGGGAACACAAAGTTTCTTTTCAGTTGCAAACTCCATTCCATACATATATATGGGGAGGTACTAGCTCCAACTCGGTTTTACAGTGAAAACTGCAGGAACTTCAAAACGGCACTAGGAAACAGACTGAGAAAGCAGAGAAAAAGTGTCTCCTGCAACCCGTTCCCTTGGTGCTAGATGAACGAACGTCTCTCCACTTGCTCAGTTCTGAGAAATAAGTGTGTGTGAAAGCCGTCCTTCACCTAGCTTGTTGGGAACACAAAGTTTCTTTTCAGTTGCAAACTCCATTCCATACATATATATGGGGAGGTAGATGCTCCAACTCGGTTTTACAGTGAAAATTGCAGGAACTTCAAACCGGCACTAGGAAACAGACTGCGAAAGCAGAGAAAAAGTGTCTCCTGCAACCCGATCCCTTGGTGCTAGATGAACGAACGTCTCTCCACTTGCTCAATTCTGAGAGATAAGTGTATGTGAAAGCCGTCCTTCACCTAGCTTGTTGGGAACACAAAGTTTCTTTTCAGTTGCAAACTCCATTCCATACATATATATGGGGAGGTACTAGCTCCAAATCGGTTTTACATTGAAAACTGCAGGAACTTCAACACGGCACTAGGAAACAGACTGAGAAAGCAGAGAAAAAGTGTCTCCTGCAACCCGTTACCTTGGTGCTAGATGAACGAACGTCTCTCCACTTGCTCAGTTCTGAGAGATAAGTGTGTGTGAAAGCCGTCCTTCACCTAGCTTGTTGGGAACACAAAGTTTCTTTTCAGTTGCAAACTCCATTCCATACATATATATGGGGAGGTAGAAGCTCCAACTCGGTTTTACAGTGAAAGCGGCAGGAACTTCAAACCGGCACTAGGAAACAGACTGAGAAAGCAGAGAAAAAGTGTCTCCTGCAACCCGGTCCCTTGGTGCTACATGAACGAACGTCTCTCCACTTGCTCAGTTCTGAGAGATAAGTGTGTGTGAAAGCCGTGCTTCACCTAGCTTGTTGGGAACACAAAGTTTCTTTTCAGTTGCAAACTCCATTCCATAAATATATATGGGGAGGTACTAGCTCCAACTCGGTTTTACAGTGAAAACTGCAGGAACTTCAACCTGGCACTAGGAAACAGACTGTGAAAGCTGAGAAAAAGTGTCTCCTGCAACCCGTTCCCTTGGTGCTACATGAATGAACGTCTCTCCACTTGCTCAGTTCTGAAAGATATGTGTGTGTGAAAGCGGTCCTTCACCTAGCTTGTTGGGAACACAAAGTTTCTTTTCATTTGCAAACTCCATTCCATACATATATATGGGGAGGTACTAGCTCCAACTCGGTTTTACAGTGAAAACTGCAGGAACTTCAAAACGGCACTAGGAAACAGACTGAGAAAGCAGAGAAAAAGTGTCTCCTGCAACCCGTTCCCTTGGTGCTAGATGAACGAACGTCTCTCCACTTGCTCAGTTCTGAGAGATAAGTGTGTGTGAAAGCCGTCCTTCACCTAGCTTGTTGGGAACACAAAGTTTCTTTTCAGTTGCAAACTCCATTCCATACATATATATGGGGAGGTACTAGCTCCAACTCGGTTTGACAGTGAAAACTGCAGGAACATCAAACCGGCACTAGGAAACAGACTGCGAAAGCAGAGAAATTGTGTCTCCTGCAACCCGTTCCCTTGGTGCTAGATGAACGAACGTCTCTCCACTTGCTCAGTTCTGAGAGATAAGTGTGTGTGAAAGCCGTCCTTCACCTAGCTTGTTGGGAACACAAAGGTTCTTTTCAGTTGCAAACTCCATTCCATACATATATATGGGGAGGTACTAGCTCCAACTCGGGTTTACAGTGAAAACTGCAGGAACTTCAAACCGGCACTAGGAAACAGACTGAGAAAGCAGAGAAAAAGTGTCTCCTGCAACCCGTTCCCTTGGTGCTAGATGAACGAACGTCTCTCCACTTGCTCAGTTCTGAGAGATATGTGTGTGTGAAAGCCGTCCTTCACCTAGCTTGTTGGGAACACAAAGTTTCTTTTCAGTTGCAAACTCCATTCCATACATATATATGGGGAGGTACTAGCTCCAACTCGGTTTTACAGTGAAAACTGCAGGAACTTCAAACCGGCACTAGGAAACAGACTGCGAAAGCAGAGAAATAGTGTCTCCTGCAACCCGTTCCCTTGGTGCTAGATGAACGAACGTCTCTCCACTTGCTCAGTTCTGAGAGATAAGTGTGTGTGAAAGCCGTCCTTCACCTAGCTTGTTGGGAACACAAAGTTTCTTTTCAGTTGCAAACTCCATTCCATACATATATATGGGGAGGTAGATGCTCCAACTCGTTTTTACAGTGAAAACTGCAGGAACTTCAAACCGGCACTAGGAAACAGACTGAGAAAGCAGAGAAAATGTGTCCCCTGCAACCCGTTCACTTGGTGCTAGATGAACGAACGTCTCTCCTCTTGCTCAGTTCTGAGAGAAAAGTGTGTGTGAAAGCCGTCCTTCACCTAGCTTGTTGGGAACACAAAGTTTCTTTTCAGTTGCAAACTCCATTCCATACATATATATGGGGAGGTACTAGCTCCAACTCGGTTTTACAGTGAAAAAAGCAGGAACTTCAAACCGGCACTAGGAAACAGACTGAGAAAGCAGAGAAAAAGTGTCTCCTGCAACCCGGTCCCTTGGTGCTAGATGAACGAACGTCTCTCCACTTGCTCAGTTCCGAGAGTTATGTGTGTGTGAAAGCCGTCCTTCAACTAGCTTGTTGGGAACACAAAGTTTCTTTTCAGTTGCAAACTCCATTCAATACATTTATATGGGGAAGTAGAAGTTCCAACTCGGTTTTACAGTGAAAACTGCAGGAACTTCAAACCGGCACTAGGAAACAGACTGAGAATGCAGAGAAAAAGTGTCTCCTGCAACCCGTTCCCTTGGTGCTAGATGAACGAACTTCTCTCCACTTGCTCAGTTCTGAGAGATACGTGTGTGTGAAAGCCGTCCTTCACCTAGCTTGTTGGGAACACAAAGTTTCTTTTCAGTTGCAAACTCCATTCCATACATATATATGGGGAGGTACTAGCTCCAACTCTGTTTGACAGTGAAAACTGCAGGAACATCAAACCGGCACTAGGAAACAGACTGCGAAAGCAGAGAAACTGTGTCTCCTGCAACCCGTTCCCTTGGTGCTAGATGAACGAACGTCTCTCCACTTGCTCAGTTCTGAGAGATAAGTGTGTGTGAAAGCCGTCCTTCACCTAGCTTGTTGGGAACACAAAGGTTCTTTTCAGTTGCAAACTCCATTCCATACATATATATGGGGAGGTACTAGCTCCAACTCGGGTTTACAGTGAAAACTGCAGGAACTTCAAACCGGCACTAGGAAACAGACTGAGAAAGCAGAGAAAAAGTGTCTCCTGCAACCCGTTCCCTTGGTGCTAGATGAACGAACGTCTCTCCACTTGCTCAGTTCTGAGAGATATGTGTGTGTGAAAGCCGTCCTTCACCTAGCTTGTTGGGAACACAAAGTTTCTTTTCAGTTGCAAACTCCATTCCATACATATATATGGGGAGGTACTAGCTCCAACTCGGTTTTACAGTGAAAACTGCAGGAACTTCAAACCGGCACTAGGAAACAGACTGCGAAAGCAGAGAAATAGTGTCTCCTGCAACCCGTTCCCTTGGTGCTAAATGAACGAACGTCTCTCCACTTGCTCAGTTCTGAGAGATACGTGTGTGTTAAAGCCGTCCTTCACCTAGCTTGTTGGGAACACAAAGTTTCTTTTCAGTTGCAAACTCCATTCCATACATATATATGGGGAGGTACTAGCTCCAACACGGTTTTACAGTGAAAACTGCAGGAACTTCAAACCGGCACTAGGAAACAGACTGAGAAAGAAGAGAAAAAGTGTCTCCTGCAACCCGTTCCCTTGGTGCTAGATGAACGAACTTCTCTTCACTTTCTCAGTTCTGAGAGATAAGTGTGTGTGAAAGCCGTCCTTCACCTAGCTTGTTGGGAACACAAAGTTTCTTTTCAGTTGCAAACTCCATTCCATACATATATATGGGGAGGTAGATGCTCCAACTCGGTTTTACAGTGAAAACTGCAGGAACTTCAAACCGGCACTAGGAAACAGACTGAGAAAGCAGAGAAAAAGTGTCTCCTGCAACCCAGTCCCTTGGTGCTAGATGAACGAACTTCTCTCCACTTGCTCAGTTCTGAGAGATACGTGTGTGTGAAAGCCGTCCTTCACCTAGCTTGTTGGGAACACAAAGTTTCTTTTCAGTTGCAAACTCCATTCCATACATATATATGGGGAGGTACTAGCTCCAACTCGGTTTGACAGTGAAAACTGCAGGAACATCAAACCGGCACTAGGAAACAGACTGAGAAAGCAGAGAAATTGTGTCTCCTGCAACCCGTTCCCTTGGTGCTAGATGAACGAACGTCTCTCCACTTGCTCAGTTCTGAGAGATATGTGTGTGTGAAAGCCGTCCTTCACCTAGCTTGTTGGGAACACAAAGTTTCTTTTCATTTGCAAACTCCATTCCATACATATATATGGGGAGGTACTAGCTCCAACTCGGTTTTACAGTGAAAACTGCAGGAACTTCAAACCGGCACTAGGAAACAGACTGAGAAAGCAGAGAAATAGTGTCTCCTGCAACCCGTTCCCTTGGTGCTAGATGAACGAACGTCTCTCCACTTGCTCAGTTCTGAGAGATACGTGTGTGTGAAAGCCGTCCTTCACCTAGCTTGTTGGGAACACAGTTTCTTTTCAGTTGCAAACTCCATTCCATACATATATATGGGGAGGTACGTGCTCCAACTCGGTTTTACAGTGAAAACTGCAGGAACTTCAAACCGGCACTAGGAAACAGACTGAGAAAGCAGAGAAATAGTGTCTCCTGCAACCGGTTCCCTTGGTGCTACATGAATGAACGTCTCTCCACTTGCTCAGTTCTGAAAGATAAGTGTGTGTGAAAGCCGTCCTTCACCTAGCTTGTTGGGAACACAAAGTTTCTTTTCAGTTGCAAACTCCATTCCATACATATATATGGGGTGGTTGATGCTCCAACTCGGTTTTACAGTGAAAACTGCAGGAATTTCAAACCGGCACTAGGAAACAGACTGGGAAAGCAGAGAAAATGTGTCTCCTGCAACCCGTTCCCTTGGTGCTAGATGAACGAACGTCTCTCCACTTGCTCAGTTATGAGAGATAAGTGTGTGTGAAAGCCGTCCTTCACCTAGCTTGTTGGGAACACAAAGTTTCTTTTCAGTTGCAAACTCCATTCCATACATATATATGGGGAGGTACTAGCTCCAACTCGGTTTTACAGTGAAAACTGCAGGAACTTCAAAACGGCACTAGGAAACAGACTGAGAAAGCAGAGAAAAAGTGTCTCCTGCAACCCGTTCCCTTGGTGCTAGATGAACGAACGTCTCTCCACTTGCTCAGTTCTGAGAAATAAGTGTGTGTGAAAGCCGTCCTTCACCTAGCTTGTTGGGAACACAAAGTTTCTTTTCAGTTGCAAACTCCATTCCATACATATATATGGGGAGGTAGATGCTCCAACTCGGTTTTACAGTGAAAACTGCAGGAACTTCAAACCGGCACTAGGAAACAGACTGCGAAAGCAGAGAAAAAGTGTCTCCTGCAACCCGATCCCTTGGTGCTAGATGAACGAACGTCTCTCCACTTGCTCAATTCTGAGAGATAAGTGTATGTGAAAGCCGTCCTTCACCTAGCTTGTTGGGAACACAAAGTTTCTTTTCAGTTGCAAACTCCATTCCATACATATATATGGGGAGGTACTAGCTCCAAATCGGTTTTACATTGAAAACTGCAGGAACTTCAACACGGCACTAGGAAACAGACTGAGAAAGCAGAGAAAAAGTGTCTCCTGCAACCCGTTCCCTTGGTGCTAGATGAACGAACGTCTCTCCACTTGCTCAGTTCTGAGAGATAAGTGTGTGTGAAAGCCGTCCTTCACCTAGCTTGTTGGGAACACAAAGTTTCTTTTCAGTTGCAAACTCCATTCCATACATATATATGGGGAGGTAGAAGCTCCAACTCGGTTTTACAGTGAAAACTGCAGGAACTTCAACCCGGCACTAGGAAACAGACTGAGAAAGCTGAGAAAAAGTGTCTCCTGCAACCCGTTCCCTTGGTGCTACATGAATGAACGTCTCTCCACTTGCTCAGTTCTGAAAGATATGTGTGTGTGAAAGCCGTCCTTCACCTAGCTTGTTGGGAACACAAAGTTTCTTTTCATTTGCAAACTCCATTCCATACATATATATGGGGAGGTACTAGCTCCAACTCGGTTTTACAGTGAAAACTGCAGGAACTTCAAAACGGCACTAGGAAACAGACTGAGAAAGCAGAGAAAAAGTGTCTCCTGCAACCCGTTCCCTTGGTGCAAGATGAACGAACGTCTCTCCACTTGCTCAGTTCTGAGAGATAAGTGTGTGTGAAAGCCGTCCTTCACCTAGCTTGTTGGGAACACAAAGTTTCTTTTCAGTTGCAAACTCCATTCCATACATATATATGGGGAGGTAGATGCTCCAACTCGGTTTTACAGTGAAAACTGCAGGAACTTCAAACCGGCACTAGGAAACAGACTGCGAAAGCAGAGAAAAAGTGTCTCATGCAACCCGATCCCTTGGTGCTAGATGAACGAACGTCTCTCCACTTGCTCAATTCTGAGAGATAAGTGTGTGTGAAAGCCGTCCTTCACCTAGCTTGTTGGGAACACAAAGTTTCTTTTCAGTTGCAAACTCCATTCCATACATATATATGGGGAGGTACTAGCTCCAAATCAGTTTTACATTGAAAACTGCAGGAACTTAAACACGGCACTAGGAAACAGACTGAGAAAGCAGAGAAAAAGTGTCTCCTGCAACCCGTTCCCTTGGTGCTAGATGAACGAACGTCTCTCCACTTGCTCAGTTCTGAGAGATAAGTGTGTGTGAAAGCCGTCCTTCACCTAGCTTGTTGGGAACACAAAGTTTCTTTTCAGTTGCAAACTCCATTCCATACATATATATGGGGAGGTAGAAGCTCCAACTCGGTTTTACAGTGAAAGCGGCAGGAACTTCAAACCGGCACTAGGAAACAGACTGAGAAAGCAGAGAAAAAGTGTCTCCTGCAAACCGGTCCCTTGGTGCTACATGAACGAACGTCTCTCCACTTGCTCAGTTCTGAGAGATAAGTGTGTGTGAAAGCCGTGCTTCACCTATCTTGTTGGGAACACAAAGTTTCTTTTCAGTTGCAAACTCCATTCCATAAATATATATGGGGAGGTACTAGCTCCAACTCGGTTTTACAGTGAAAACTGCAGGAACTTCAACCCGGCACTAGGAAACAGACTGTGAAAGCTGAGAAAAAGTGTCTCCTGCAACCCGTTCCCTTGGTGCTACATGAATGAACGTCTCTCCACTTGCTCAGTTCTGAAAGATATGTGTGTGTGAAAGCCGTCCTTCACCTAGCTTGTTGGGAACACAAAGTTTCTTTTCATTTGCAAACTCCATTCCATACATATATATGGGGAGGTACTAGCTCCAACTCGGTTTTACAGTGAAAACTGCAGGAACTTCAAAACGGCACTAGGAAACAGACTGAGAAAGCAGAGAAATAGTGTCTCCTGCAACCCGTTCCCTTGGTGCTAGATGAACGAACGTCTCTCCACTTGCTCAGTTCTGAGAGATAAGTGTGTGTGAAAGCCGTCCTTCACCTAGCTTGTTGGGAACACAGTTTCTTTTCAGTTGCAAACTCCATTCCATACATATATATGGGGAGGTACGTGCTCCAACTCGGTTTTACAGTGAAAACTGCAGGAACTTCAAACCGGCACTAGGAAACAGACTGAGAAAGCAGAGAAATAGTGTCTCCTGCAACCGGTTCCCTTGGTGCTACATGAATGAACGTCTCTCCACTTGCTCAGTTCTGAAAGATAAGTGTGTGTGAAAGCCGTCCTTCACCTAGCTTGTTGGGAACACAAAGTTTCTTTTCAGTTGCAAACTCCATTCCATACATATATATGGGGAGGTTGATGCTCCAACTCGGTTTTACAGTGAAAACTGCAGGAACGTCAAACCGGCAGTAGGAAACAGACTGCGAAAGCAGAGAAAATGTGTCTCCTGCAACCCTTTCCATTGGTGCTAGATGAACGAACGTCTCTCCACTTGCTCAGTTCTGAGAGATAAGTGTGTGTGAAAGCCGTCCTTCACCTAACTTGTTGGGAACACAAAGTTTTTTTCAATTGCAAACTCCATTCCATTCATATATATGGGGAGGTACTAGCTCCAAATCGGTTTTACAGTGAAGAAAGCAGGAACTTCAAACCGGCACTAGGAAACAGACTGAGAAAGCAGAGAAAAAGTGTCTCCTGCAACCCGGTCCCTTGGTGCTAGATGAACGAACGTCTTTCCACTTGCTCAGTTCTGAGAGTTAAGTGTGTGTGAAAGCCGTCCTTCATTTAGCTTGTTGGGAACACAAAGTTTCTTTTCAGTTGCAAACTCCATTCCTTACATATATATGGGGAAGTAGATGCTCCAACTCTGTTTTACAGTGAAAACTGCAGGAACTTCAAACCGGCACTAGGAAACAGACTGAGAAAGCAGAGAAAAAGTGTCTCCTGCAACCCGTTCCCTTGGTGCTAGATGAACGAACGTCTCTCCACTTGCTCAGTTCCGAGAGTTAAGTGTGTGTGAAAGCCGTCTTTCACCTAGCTTGTTGGGAACACAAAGTTTCTTTTCAGTTGCAAACTCCATTCCATACATTTATATGGGGAAGTAGAAGCTCCAACTCGGTTTTACAGTGAAAACTGCAGGAACTTCAAACCGGCACTAGGAAACAGACTGAGAAAGTAGAGAAAATGTGTCTCCTGCAACCCGGTCCCTTGGTGCTAGATGAACGAACTTCTCTCCACTTGCTCAGTTCTGAGAGATACGTGTGTGTGAAAGCCGTCCTTCACCTAGCTTGTTGGGAACACAAAGTTTCTTTTCACTTGCAAACTCCATTCCATACATATATATGGGGAGGTACTAGCTCCAACTCGGTTTTACAGTGAAAACTGCAGGAACTTCAAACCGGCACTAGGAAACAGACTGCGAAAGCAGAGAAAATGTGTCTCCTGCAACCCGTTCCCTTGGTGCTAGATGAACGAACGTCTCTCCACTTGCTCAGTTCTGAGAGATAAGTGTGTGTGAAAGCCGTCCTTCACCTAGCTTGTTGGGAACACAAAGATTCTTTTCAGTTGCAAACTCCATTCCATACATATATATGGGGAGGTACTAGCTCCAACTCGGTTTTACAGTGAAAACTGCAGGAACTTCAAACCGGCACTAGGAAACAGACTGAGAAAGCAGAGAAAAAGTGTCTCCTGCAACCCGTTCCCTTGGTGCTAGATGAACGAACGTCTCTCCACTTGCTCAGTTCTGAGAGATAAGTGTGTGTGAAAGCCGTCCTTCACCTAGCTTGTTGGGAACACAAAGTTTCTTTTCAGTTGCAAACACCATTCCATACATATATATGGGGAGGTAGAAGCTCCAACTCGGTTTTACAGTGAAAACTGCAGGAACTTCAAACCGGCACTAGGAAACAGACTGAGAAAGCAGAGAAAAAGTGTCTCCTGCAACCCGGTCCCTTGGTGCTAGATGAACGAACGTCTCTCCACTTGCTCAGTTCTGAGAGATAAGTGTGTGTGAAAGCCGTCCTTCACCTAGCTTGTTGGGAACACAGTTTCTTTTCAGTTGAAAACTCCATTCCATACATATATATGGGGAGGTACTAGCTCCAACTCGGTTTGACAGTGAAAACTGCAGGAACTTCAAACCGGCACAAGGAAACAGACTGAAAGCAGAGAAAAAGTGTCTCCTGCAACCCGGTCCCTTGGTGCTAGATGAACGAACGTCTCTCCACTTGCTCAGTTCTGAGAGATAAGTGTGTGTGAAAGCCGTCCTTCAACTAGCTTGTTGGGAACACAAAGTTTCTTTTCAGTTGCAAACTCCATTCCATACATTTATATGGGGAAGTAGAAGCTCCAACTCGGTTTTACAGTGAAAACTGCAGGAACTTCAAACCGGCACTAGGAAACAGACTGAGAAAGCAGAGAAAAAGTGTCTCCTGCAACCCGGTCCCTTGGTGCTAGATGAACGAACTTCTCTCCGCTTGCTCAGTTCTGAGAGATACGTGTGTGTGAAAGCCGTCCTTCACCTAGCTTGTTGGGAACACAAAGTTTCTTTTCAGTTGCAAACTGCATTCCATACATATATATGGGGAGGTACTAGCTCCAACTCGGTTTGACAGTGAAAACTGCAGGAACTTCAAACCGGCACTAGGAAACAGACTGCGAAAGCAGAGAAAATGTGTCTCCTGCAACCCGTTCCCTTGGTGCTAGATGAACGAACGTCTCTCCACTTGCTCAGTTCTGAGAGATAAGTGTGTGTGAAAGCCGTCCTTCACCTAGCTTGTTGGGAACACTAAGTTTCTTTTCAGTTGCAATCTCCATTCCATACATATATATGGGGAGGTAGAAGCTCCAACTCGGTTTTACAGTGAAAACTGCAGGAACTTCAAACCGGCACTAGGAAACAGACTGAGAAAGCAGAGAAAAAGTGTCTCCTGCAACCCGTTCCCTTGGTGCTAGATGAACGAACGTCTCTCCACTTGCTCAGTTCTGAGAGATAAGTGTGTGTGAAAGCCGTCCTTCACCTAGCTTGTTGGGAACACTAAGTTTCTTTTCAGTTGCAATCTCCATTCCATACATATATATGGGGAGGTAGAAGCTCCAACTCGGTTTTACAGTGAAAACTGCAGGAACTTCAAACCGGCACTAGGGAACAGACTGAGAAAGCAGAGAAAAAGTGTCTCCTGCAACCCTGTCCCTTGGTGCTAGATGAACGAACGTCTCTCCACTTGCTCAGTTCTGAGAGATAAGTGTGTGTGAAAGCCGTCCTTCACCTAGCTTGTTGGGAACACAGTTTCTTTTCAGTTGCAAACTCCATTCCATACATATATATGGGGAGGTAGAAGCTCCAACTCGGTTTTACAGTGAAAACTGCAGGAACTTCAAACCGGCACTAGGAAACAGACTGAGAAAGCAGAGAAAAAGTGTCTCCTGCAACCCGGTCCCTTGGTGCTAGATGAACGAACGTCTCTCCACTTGCTCAGTTCTGAGAGATAAGTGTGTGTGAAAGCCGTCCTTCACCTAGCTTGTTGGGAACACAGTTCCTTTTCAGTTGCAAACTCCATTCCATACATATATATGGGGAGGTTGATGCTCCAACTCGGTTTTACAGTGAAAACTGCAGGAACTTCAAACCGGCACTAGGAAACAGACTGCGAAAGCAGAGAAAATGTGTCTCCTGCAACCCGTTCCCTTGGTGCTAGATGAACGAACGTCTCTCCACTTGCTCAGTTATGAGAGATAAGTGTGTGTGAAAGCCGTCCTTCACCTAGCTTGTTGGGAACACAAAGTTTCTTTTCAGTTGCAAACTCCATTCCATACATATATATGGGGAGGTACTAGCTCCAACTCGGTTTTACAGTGAAAACTGCAGGAACTTCAAACCGGCACTAGGAAACAGACTGAGAAAGCAGAGAAAAAGTGTCTCCTGCAACCCGTTCCCTTGGTGCTAGATGAACGAACGTCTCTCCACTTGCTCAATTCTGAGAGATAAGTGTGTGTGAAAGCCGTCCTTCACCTAGCTTTTTGGGAACACAAAGTTACTTTTCAGTTGCAAACTCCAATCCATACATATATATGGGGAGGTAGATGCTCCAACACGGTTTTACAGTGAAAACTGCAGGAACTTCAAACCGGCACTAGGAAACAGACTGCGAACGCAGAGAAAATGTGTCTCCTGCAACCCGTTCCCTTGGTGCTAGATGAACGAATGTCTCTCCACTTGCTCAGTTCTGAGAGATAAGTGTGTGTGAAAGCCGTCCTTCATCTAGCTTGTTGGGAACACAAAGTTTCTTTTCAGTTGCAAACTCCATTCCATACATATATATGGGGAGGTAGAAGCTCCAACTCGGTTTTACAGTGAAAACTGCAGGAACTTCAAACCGGCACTAGGAAACAGACTGAGAAAGCAGAGAAAAAGTGTCTCCTGCAACCCGGTCCCTTGGTGCTAGATGAACGAACGTCTCTCCACTTGCTCAGTTCTGAGAGATAAGTGTGTGTGAAAGCCGTCCTTCACCTAGCTTGTTGGGAACACAAAGTTTCTTTTCAGTTGCAAACTCCATTCCATACATATATATGGGGAGGTACTAGCTCCAACACGGTTTTACACTGAAAACTGCAGGAACTTCAAACCGGCACTAGGAAACAGACTGAGAAAGCAGAGAAAATGTGTCTCCTGCAACCCGGTCCCTTGGTGCTAGATGAACGAACTTCTCTCCACTTGCTCAGTTCTGAGAGATACGTGTGTGTGAAAGCCGTCCTTCACCTAGCTTGTTGGGAACACAAAGTTTCTTTTCAGTTGCAAACTCCATTCCATACATATATATGGGGAGGTAGATGCTCCAACTCGGTTTTACAGTGAAAACTGCAGGAACTTCAAACCGGCACTAGGAAACAGACTGAGAAAGCAGAGAAAAAGTGTCTCCTGCAACCCGTTCCCTTGGTGCTAGATGAACGAACGTCTCTCCACTTGCTCAGTTCTGAGAGATATGTGTGTGTGAAAGCCGTCCTTCACCTAGCTTGTTCTGAACACAAAGTTTCTTTTCAGTTGCAAACTCCATTCCATACATATATATGGGGAGGTAGAAGCTCCAACTCGGTTTTACAGTGAAAACTGCAGGAACTTCAAACCGGCACTAGGAAACAGACTGAGAAAACTGAGAAAAAGTGTCTCCTGCAACCCGGTCCCTTGGTGCTAGATGAACGAACGTCTCTCCACTTGCTCAGTTCTGAGAGATAAGTGTGTGTGAAAGCCGTCCTTCACCTAGCTTGTTGGGAACTCAAAGTTTCTTTTCAGTTGCAAACTCCATTCCATACATATATATGGGGAGGTAGATGCTCCAACTCGGTTTTACAGTGAAAACTGCAGGAACTTCAAACCGGCACTAGGAAATAGACTGAGAAAGCAGAGAAAATGTGTCTCCTGCAACCCGTTCCCTTGGTGCTAGATGAACGAACGTCTCTCCACTTGCTCAGTTCTGAGAGATAAGTGTGTGTGAAAGCCGTCCTTCACCTAGCTTGTTGGGAACACAAAGTTTCTTTTCAGTTGCAAACTCCATTCCATACATTTATATGGGGAGGTACTAGCTCCAACTCGGTTTTACACTGAAAACTGCAGGAACTTCAAACCGGCACTAGGAAACAGACTGAGAAAGCAGAGAAAAATTGTCTCCTGCAACCCGTTCCCTTGGTGCTACATGAACGAACGTCTCTCCACTTGCTCAGTTCCGAGAGTTAAGTGTGTGTGAAAGCCGTCCTTCATCTAGCTTGTTGGGAACACAAAGTTTCTATTCAGTTGCAAACTCCATTCCATACATATATATGGGGAAGTAGATGCTCAAACTCGGTTTTACAGTGAAAACTGCAGGAACTTCAAACCGGCACTAGGAAACAGACTGAGAAAGCAGAGAAGAATTGTCTCCTGCAACCCGTTCCCTTGGTGCTAGATGAACGAACTTCTCTCCACTTGCTCAGTTCTGAGAGATAAGTGTGTGTGAAAGCCGTCCTTCACCTAGCTTCTTGGGAACACAAAGTTTCTTTTCAGTTGCAAACTCCATTCCATAAATATATATGGGGAGGTACTAGCTCCACCTCGGTTTTACATTGAAAACTGCAGGAACTTCAAACCGGCACTAGGAAACAGACTGAGAAAGCAGCGAAAAAGTGTCTCCTGCAACCCGTTCCCTTGGTGCTAGATGAACGAACGTCTCTCCACTTGCTCAATTCTGAGAGATAAGTGTGTGTGAAAGCCGTCCTTCACCTAGCTTTTTGGGAACACAAAGTTACTTTTCAGTTGCAAACTCCAATCCATACATATATATGGGGAGGTAGATGCTCCAACACGGTTTTACAGTGAAAACTGCAGGAACTTCAAACCGGCACTAGGAAACAGACTGCGAACGCAGAGAAAATGTGTCTCCTGCAACCCGTTCCCTTGGTGCTAGATGAACGAACGTCTCTCCACTTGCTCAGTTCTGAGAGATAAGTGTGTGTGAAAGCCGTGCTTCACCTAGCTTGTTGGGAACACAAAGTTTCTTTTCAGTTGCAAACTCCATTCCATACATATATATGGGGAGTTACTAGCTCCAACTCGGTTTTACAGTGAAAACTGCAGGAACTTCAAACCGGCACTAGGAAACAGACTGAGAAAGCTGAGAAAAAGTGTTTCCTGCAACCCTTTCCCTTGGTGCTACATGAATGAACGTCTCTCCACTTGCTCAGTTCTGAGAGATATGTGTGTGTGAAAGCCGTCCTTCACCTAGCTTGTTGGGAACACAAAGTTTCTTTTCAGTTGCAAACTCCATTCCATACATATATATGGGGTGGTACTAGCTCCAACTCTGTTTTACAGTGAAAACTGCAGGAACTTCAAACCGGCACTAGGAAACAGACTGAGAAAGCAGAGAAAAAGTGTCTCCTGCATCCCGTTCCCTTGGTGCTAGATGAACGAACTTCTCTCCACTTGCTCAGTTCTGAGAGATAAGTGTGTGTGAAAGCCGTCCTTCACCTAGCTTGTTGGGAACACAAAGTTTCTTTTCAGTTGCCAACTCCATTCCATACATATATATGGGGAGGTACTAGCTCCAACTCGGTTTGACAGTGAAAACTGCAGGAACTTCAAACCGGCACAAGGAAACAGACTGAAAGCAGAGAAAAAGTGTCTCCTGCAACCCGGTCCCTTGGTGCTAGATGAACGAACGTCTCTCCACTTGCTCAGTTCTGAGAGATAAGTGTGTGTGAAAGCCGTCCTTCAACTAGCTTGTTGGGAACACAAAGTTTCTTTTCAGTTGCAAACTCCATTCCATACATTTATATGGGGAAGTAGAAGCTCCAACTCGGTTTTACAGTGAAAACTGCAGGAACTTCAAACCGGCACTAGGAAACAGACTGAGAAAGCAGAGAAAAAGTGTCTCCTGCAACCCGGTCCCTTGGTGCTAGATGAACGAACTTCTCGCCGCTTGCTCAGTTCTGAGAGATACGTGTGTGTGAAAGCCGTCCTTCACCTAGCTTGTTGGGAACACAAAGTTTCTTTTCAGTTGCAAACTGCATTCCATACATATATATGGGGAGGTACTAGCTCCAACTCGATTTGACAGTGAAAACTGCAGGAACTTCAAACCGGCACTAGGAAACAGACTGCGAAAGCAGAGAAAATGTTTCTCCTGCAACCCGTTCCCTTGGTGCTAGATGAACGAACGTCTCTCCACTTGCTCAGTTCTGAGAGATAAGTGTGTGTGAAAGCCGTCCTTCACCTAGCTTGTTGGGAACACAAAGTTTCTTTTCAGTTGCAAACTCCATTCCATACATATATATGGGGAGGTACTAGCTCCAACTCGGTTTTACAGTGAAAACTGCAGGACTTCAAACCGGCACTAGGAAACAGACTGAGAAATCAGAGGAAAAGTGTCTCCTGCAACCCGTTCCCTTGGTGCTAGATGAACGAACGTCTATCCACTTGCTCAGTTCTGAGAGATAAGTGTGTGTGAAAGCCGTCCTTCACCTAGCTTGTTGGGAACACTAAGTTTCTTTTCAGTTGCAATCTCCATTCCATACATATATATGGGGAGGTAGAAGCTCCAACTCGGTTTTACAGTGAAAACTGCAGGAACTTCAAACCGGCACTAGGGAACAGACTGAGAAAGCAGAGAAAAAGTGTCTCCTGCAACCCTGTCCCTTGGTGCTAGATGAACGAACGTCTCTCCACTTGCTCAGTTCTGAGAGATAAGTGTGTGTGAAAGCCGTCCTTCACCTAGCTTGTTGGGAACACAGTTTCTTTTCAGTTGCAAACTCCATTCCATACATATATATGGGGAGGTAGAAGCTCCAACTCGGTTTTACAGTGAAAACTGCAGGAACTTCAAACCGGCACTAGGAAACAGACTGAGAAAGCAGAGAAAAAGTGTCTCCTGCAACCCGGTCCCTTGGTGCTAGATGAACGAACGTCTCTCCACTTGCTCAGTTCTGAGAGATAAGTGTGTGTGAAAGCCGTCCTTCACCTAGCTTGTTGGGAACACAGTTCCTTTTCAGTTGCAAACTCCATTCCATACATATATATGGGGAGGTTGATGCTCCAACTCGGTTTTACAGTGAAAACTGCAGGAACTTCAAACCGGCACTAGGAAACAGACTGCGAAAGCAGAGAAAATGTGTCTCCTGCAACCCGTTCCCTTGGTGCTAGATGAACGAACGTCTCTCCACTTGCTCAGTTCTGAGAGATAAGTGTGTGTGAAAGCCGTCCTTCACCTAGCTTGTTGGGAACACAAAGTTTCTTTTCAGTTGCAAACTCCATTCCATACATATATATGGGGAGGTACTAGCTCCAACTCGGTTTTACAGTGAAAACTGCAGGAACTTCAACCCGGCACTAGGAAACAGACTGAGAAAGCAGAGAAAAAGTGTCTCCTGCAACCCGTTCCCTTGGTGCTAGATGAACGAACGTCTCTCCACTTGCTCAATTCTGAGAGATAAGTGTGTGTGAAAGCCGTCCTTCACCTAGCTTTTTGGGAACACAAAGTTACTTTTCAGTTGCAAACTCCAATCCATACATATATATGGGGAGGTAGATGCTCCAACACGGTTTTACAGTGAAAACTGCAGGAACTTCAAACCGGCACTAGGAAACAGACTGCGAACGCAGAGAAAATGTGTCTCCTGCAACCCGTTCCCTTGGTGCTAGATGAACGAACGTCTCTCCACTTGCTCAGTTCTGAGAGATAAGTGTGTGTGAAAGCCGTCCTTCATCTAACTTGTTGGGAACACAAAGTTTCTTTTCAGTTGCAAACTCCATTCCATATATATATATGGGGAAGTAGATGCTCCAACTCGGTTTTACAGTGAAAACTGCAGGAACTTCAAACCGGCACTAGGAAACAGACTGAGAAAGCAGAGAAAAATTGTCTCCTGCAACCCGTTCCCTTGGTGCTAGATGAACGAACTTCTCTCCACTTGCTCAGTTCTGAGAGATAAGTGTGTGTGAAAGCCGTCCTTCACCTAGCTTCTTGGGAACACAAAGTTTCTTTTCAGTTGCAAACTCCATTCCATAAATATATATGGGGAGGTACTAGCTCCACCTCGGTTTTACATTGAAAACTGCAGGAACTTCAAACCGGCACTAGGAAACAGACTGAGAAAGCAGCGAAAAAGTGTCTCCTGCAACCCGTTCCCTTGGTGCTAGATGAACGAACGTCTCTCCACTTGCTCAATTCTGAGAGATAAGTGTGTGTGAAAGCCGTCCTTCACCTAGCTTTTTGGGAACACAAAGTTACTTTTCAGTTGCAAACTCCAATCCATACATATATATATGGGGAGGTAGATGCTCCAACACGGTTTTACAGTGAAAACTGCAGGAACTTCAAACCGGCACTAGGAAACAGACTGCGAACGCAGAGAAAATGTGTCTCCTGCAACCCGTTCCCTTGGTGCTAGATGAACGAACGTCTCTCCACTTGCTCAGTTCTGAGAGATAAGTGTGTGTGAAAGCCGTCCTTCATCTAGCTTGTTGGGAAAACAAAGTTTCTTTTCAGTTGCAAACTCCATTCCATACATATATATGGGGAGGTAGAAGCTCCAACTCGGTTTTACAGTGAAAACTGCAGGAACTTCAAACCGGCACTAGGAAACAGACTGAGAAAGCAGAGAAAAAGTGTCTCCTGCAACCCGGTCCCTTGGTGCTAGATGAACGAACGTCTCTCCACTTGCTCAGTTCTGAGAGATAAGTGTGTGTGAAAGCCGTCCTTCACCTAGCTTGTTGGGAACACAAAGTTTCTTTTCAGTTGCAAACTCCATTCCATACATACATATGGGGAGGTACTAGCTCCAACACGGTTTTACACTGAAAACTGCAGGAACTTCAAACCGGCACTAGGAAACAGACTGAGAAAGCAGAGAAAATGTGTCTCCTGCAACCCGTTCCCTTGGTGCTAGATGAACGAACTTCTCTCCACTTGCTCAGTTCTGAGAGATACGTGTGTGTGAAAGCCGTCCTTCACCTAGCTTGTTGGGAACACAAAGTTTCTTTTCAGTTGCAAACTCCATTCCATACATATATATGGGGAGGTAGATGCTCCAACTCGGTTTTACAGTGAAAACTGCAGGAACTTCAAACCGGCACTAGGAAACAGACTGAGAAAGCAGAGAAAAAGTGTCTCCTGCAACCCGTTCCCTTGGTGCTAGATGAACGAACGTCTCTCCACTTGCTCAGTTCTGAGAGATATGTGTGTGTGAAAGCCGTCCTTCACCTAGCTTGTTCTGAACACAAAGTTTCTTTTCAGTTGCAAACTCCATTCCATACATATATATGGGGAGGTACTAGCTCCAACTCGGTTTTACAGTGAAAACTGCAGGAACTTCAAACCGGCACTAGGAAACAGACTGAGAAAGCAGAGAAAAATTGTCTCCTGCAACCCGTTCCCTTGGTGCTAGATGAACGAACGTCTCTCCACTTGCTCAGTTCCGAGAGTTAAGTGTGTGTGAAAGCCGTCCTTCATCTAGCTTGTTGGGAACACAAAGTTTCTTTTCAGTTGCAAACTCCATTCCATACATATATATGGGGAAGTAGATGCTCCAACTCGGTTTTACAGTGAAAACTGCAGGAACTTCAAACCGGCACTAGGAAACAGACTGAGAAAGCAGAGAAGAATTGTCTCCTGCAACCCGTTCCCTTGGTGCTAGATGAACGAACTTCTCTCCACTTGCTCAGTTCTGAGAGATAAATGTGTGTGAAAGCCGTCCTTCACCTAGCTTCTTGGGAACACAAAGTTTCTTTTCAGTTGCAAACTCCATTCCATAAATATATATGGGGAGGTACTAGCTCCACCTCGGTTTTACATTGAAAACTGCAGGAACTTCAAACCGGCACTAGGAAACAGACTGAGAAAGCAGCGAAAAAGTGTCTCCTGCAACCCGTTCCCTTGGTGCTAGATGAACGAACGTCTCTCCACTTGCTCAATTCTGAGAGATAAGTGTGTGTGAAAGCCGTCCTTCACCTAGCTTGTTGGGAACACAAAGTTACTTTTCAGTTGCAAACTCCAATCCATACATATATATGGGGAGGTAGATGCTCCAACACGGTTTTACAGTGAAAACTGCAGGAACTTCAAACCGGCACTAGGAAACAGACTGCGAACGCAGAGAAAATGTGTCTCCTGCAACCCGTTCCCTTGGTGCTAGATGAACGAATGTCTCTCCACTTGCTCAGTTCTGAGAGATAAGTGTGTGTGAAAGCCGTCCTTCATCTAGCTTGTTGGGAACACAAAGTTTCTTTTCAGTTGCAAACTCCATTCCATACATATATATGGGGAGGTAGAAGCTCCAACTCGGTTTTACAGTGAAAACTGCAGGAACTTCAAACCGGCACTAGGAAACAGACTGAGAAAGCAGAGAAAAAGTGTCTCCTGCAACCCGGTCCCTTGGTGCTAGATGAACGAACGTCTCTCCACTTGCTCAGTTCTGAGAGATAAGTGTGTGTGAAAGCCGTCCTTCACCTAGCTTGTTGGGAACACAAAGTTTCTTTTCAGTTGCAAACTCCATTCCATACATATATATGGGGAGGTACTAGCTCCAACACGGTTTTACACTGAAAACTGCAGGAACTTCAAACCGGCACTAGGAAACAGACTGAGAAAGCAGAGAAAATGTGTCTCCTGCAACCCGGTCCCTTGGTGCTAGATGAACGAACTTCTCTCCACTTGCTCAGTTCTGAGAGATACGTGTGTGTGAAAGCCGTCCTTCACCTAGCTTGTTGGGAACACAAAGTTTCTTTTCAGTTGCAAACTCCATTCCATACATATATATGGGGAGGTAGATGCTCCAACTCGGTTTTACAGTGAAAACTGCAGGAACTTCAAACCGGCACTAGGAAACAGACTGAGAAAGCAGAGAAAAAGTGTCTCCTGCAACCCGTTCCCTTGGTGCTAGATGAACGAACGTCTCTCCACTTGCTCAGTTCTGAGAGATATGTGTGTGTGAAAGCCGTCCTTCACCTAGCTTGTTCTGAACACAAAGTTTCTTTTCAGTTGCAAACTCCATTCCATACATATATATGGGGAGGTAGAAGCTCCAACTCGGTTTTACAGTGAAAACTGCAGGAACTTCAAACCGGCACTAGGAAACAGACTGAGAAAACTGAGAAAAAGTGTCTCCTGCAACCCGGTCCCTTGGTGCTAGATGAACGAACGTCTCTCCACTTGCTCAGTTCTGAGAGATAAGTGTGTGTGAAAGCCGTCCTTCACCTAGCTTGTTGGGAACTCAAAGTTTCTTTTCAGTTGCAAACTCCATTCCATACATATATATGGGGAGGTAGATGCTCCAACTCGGTTTTACAGTGAAAACTGCAGGAACTTCAAACCGGCACTAGGAAATAGACTGAGAAAGCAGAGAAAATGTGTCTCCTGCAACCCGTTCCCTTGGTGCTAGATGAACGAACGTCTCTCCACTTGCTCAGTTCTGAGAGATAAGTGTGTGTGAAAGCCGTCCTTCACCTAGCTTGTTGGGAACACAAAGTTTCTTTTCAGTTGCAAACCCCATTCCATACATTTATATGGGGAGGTACTAGCTCCAACTCGGTTTTACACTGAAAACTGCAGGAACTTCAAACCGGCACTAGGAAACAGACTGAGAAAGCAGAGAAAAATTGTCTCCTGCAACCCGTTCCCT
The DNA here is from genome assembly GCF_048773025.1 of Camelus bactrianus. Taxonomy (NCBI): domain Eukaryota; kingdom Metazoa; phylum Chordata; class Mammalia; order Artiodactyla; family Camelidae; genus Camelus; species Camelus bactrianus. The sequence continues at coordinate 133,059,912 of NC_133539.1, read as the reverse complement.
TGGTGCTACATGAACGAACGTCTCTCCACTTGCTCAGTTCCGAGAGTTAAGTGTGTGTGAAAGCCGTCCTTCATCTAGCTTGTTGGGAACACAAAGTTTCTATTCAGTTGCAAACTCCATTCCATACATATATATGGGGAAGTAGATGCTCAAACTCGGTTTTACAGTGAAAACTGCAGGAACTTCAAACCGGCACTAGGAAACAGACTGAGAAAGCAGAGAAGAATTGTCTCCTGCAACCCGTTCCCTTGGTGCTAGATGAACGAACTTCTCTCCACTTGCTCAGTTCTGAGAGATAAGTGTGTGTGAAAGCCGTCCTTCACCTAGCTTCTTGGGAACACAAAGTTTCTTTTCAGTTGCAAACTCCATTCCATAAATATATATGGGGAGGTACTAGCTCCACCTCGGTTTTACATTGAAAACTGCAGGAACTTCAAACCGGCACTAGGAAACAGACTGAGAAAGCAGCGAAAAAGTGTCTCCTGCAACCCGTTCCCTTGGTGCTAGATGAACGAACGTCTCTCCACTTGCTCAATTCTGAGAGATAAGTGTGTGTGAAAGCCGTCCTTCACCTAGCTTTTTGGGAACACAAAGTTACTTTTCAGTTGCAAACTCCAATCCATACATATATATGGGGAGGTAGATGCTCCAACACGGTTTTACAGTGAAAACTGCAGGAACTTCAAACCGGCACTAGGAAACAGACTGCGAACGCAGAGAAAATGTGTCTCCTGCAACCCGTTCCCTTGGTGCTAGATGAACGAACGTCTCTCCACTTGCTCAGTTCTGAGAGATAAGTGTGTGTGAAAGCCGTGCTTCACCTAGCTTGTTGGGAACACAAAGTTTCTTTTCAGTTGCAAACTCCATTCCATACATATATATGGGGAGTTACTAGCTCCAACTCGGTTTTACAGTGAAAACTGCAGGAACTTCAAACCGGCACTAGGAAACAGACTGAGAAAGCTGAGAAAAAGTGTTTCCTGCAACCCTTTCCCTTGGTGCTACATGAATGAACGTCTCTCCACTTGCTCAGTTCTGAGAGATATGTGTGTGTGAAAGCCGTCCTTCACCTAGCTTGTTGGGAACACAAAGTTTCTTTTCAGTTGCAAACTCCATTCCATACATATATATGGGGTGGTACTAGCTCCAACTCTGTTTTACAGTGAAAACTGCAGGAACTTCAAACCGGCACTAGGAAACAGACTGAGAAAGCAGAGAAAAAGTGTCTCCTGCATCCCGTTCCCTTGGTGCTAGATGAACGAACTTCTCTCCACTTGCTCAGTTCTGAGAGATAAGTGTGTGTGAAAGCCGTCCTTCACCTAGCTTGTTGGGAACACAAAGTTTCTTTTCAGTTGCCAACTCCATTCCATACATATATATGGGGAGGTACTAGCTCCAACTCGGTTTGACAGTGAAAACTGCAGGAACTTCAAACCGGCACAAGGAAACAGACTGAAAGCAGAGAAAAAGTGTCTCCTGCAACCCGGTCCCTTGGTGCTAGATGAACGAACGTCTCTCCACTTGCTCAGTTCTGAGAGATAAGTGTGTGTGAAAGCCGTCCTTCAACTAGCTTGTTGGGAACACAAAGTTTCTTTTCAGTTGCAAACTCCATTCCATACATTTATATGGGGAAGTAGAAGCTCCAACTCGGTTTTACAGTGAAAACTGCAGGAACTTCAAACCGGCACTAGGAAACAGACTGAGAAAGCAGAGAAAAAGTGTCTCCTGCAACCCGGTCCCTTGGTGCTAGATGAACGAACTTCTCGCCGCTTGCTCAGTTCTGAGAGATACGTGTGTGTGAAAGCCGTCCTTCACCTAGCTTGTTGGGAACACAAAGTTTCTTTTCAGTTGCAAACTGCATTCCATACATATATATGGGGAGGTACTAGCTCCAACTCGATTTGACAGTGAAAACTGCAGGAACTTCAAACCGGCACTAGGAAACAGACTGCGAAAGCAGAGAAAATGTTTCTCCTGCAACCCGTTCCCTTGGTGCTAGATGAACGAACGTCTCTCCACTTGCTCAGTTCTGAGAGATAAGTGTGTGTGAAAGCCGTCCTTCACCTAGCTTGTTGGGAACACAAAGTTTCTTTTCAGTTGCAAACTCCATTCCATACATATATATGGGGAGGTACTAGCTCCAACTCGGTTTTACAGTGAAAACTGCAGGACTTCAAACCGGCACTAGGAAACAGACTGAGAAATCAGAGGAAAAGTGTCTCCTGCAACCCGTTCCCTTGGTGCTAGATGAACGAACGTCTATCCACTTGCTCAGTTCTGAGAGATAAGTGTGTGTGAAAGCCGTCCTTCACCTAGCTTGTTGGGAACACTAAGTTTCTTTTCAGTTGCAATCTCCATTCCATACATATATATGGGGAGGTAGAAGCTCCAACTCGGTTTTACAGTGAAAACTGCAGGAACTTCAAACCGGCACTAGGGAACAGACTGAGAAAGCAGAGAAAAAGTGTCTCCTGCAACCCTGTCCCTTGGTGCTAGATGAACGAACGTCTCTCCACTTGCTCAGTTCTGAGAGATAAGTGTGTGTGAAAGCCGTCCTTCACCTAGCTTGTTGGGAACACAGTTTCTTTTCAGTTGCAATCTCCATTCCATACATATATATGGGGAGGTAGAAGCTCCAACTCGGTTTTACAGTGAAAACTGCAGGAACTTCAAACCGGCACTAGGAAACAGACTGAGAAAGCAGAGAAAAAGTGTCTCCTGCAACCCGGTCCCTTGGTGCTAGATGAACGAACGTCTCTCCACTTGCTCAGTTCTGAGAGATAAGTGTGTGTGAAAGCCGTCCTTCACCTAGCTTGTTGGGAACACAGTTCCTTTTCAGTTGCAAACTCCATTCCATACATATATATGGGGAGGTTGATGCTCCAACTCGGTTTTACAGTGAAAACTGCAGGAACTTCAAACCGGCACTAGGAAACAGACTGCGAAAGCAGAGAAAATGTGTCTCCTGCAACCCGTTCCCTTGGTGCTAGATGAACGAACGTCTCTCCACTTGCTCAGTTCTGAGAGATAAGTGTGTGTGAAAGCCGTCCTTCACCTAGCTTGTTGGGAACACAAAGTTTCTTTTCAGTTGCAAACTCCATTCCATACATATATATGGGGAGGTACTAGCTCCAACTCGGTTTTACAGTGAAAACTGCAGGAACTTCAACCCGGCACTAGGAAACAGACTGAGAAAGCAGAGAAAAAGTGTCTCCTGCAACCCGTTCCCTTGGTGCTAGATGAACGAACGTCTCTCCACTTGCTCAATTCTGAGAGATAAGTGTGTGTGAAAGCCGTCCTTCACCTAGCTTTTTGGGAACACAAAGTTACTTTTCAGTTGCAAACTCCAATCCATACATATATATGGGGAGGTAGATGCTCCAACACGGTTTTACAGTGAAAACTGCAGGAACTTCAAACCGGCACTAGGAAACAGACTGCGAACGCAGAGAAAATGTGTCTCCTGCAACCCGTTCCCTTGGTGCTAGATGAACGAACGTCTCTCCACTTGCTCAGTTCTGAGAGATAAGTGTGTGTGAAAGCCGTCCTTCATCTAACTTGTTGGGAACACAAAGTTTCTTTTCAGTTGCAAACTCCATTCCATATATATATATGGGGAAGTAGATGCTCCAACTCGGTTTTACAGTGAAAACTGCAGGAACTTCAAACCGGCACTAGGAAACAGACTGAGAAAGCAGAGAAAAATTGTCTCCTGCAACCCGTTCCCTTGGTGCTAGATGAACGAACTTCTCTCCACTTGCTCAGTTCTGAGAGATAAGTGTGTGTGAAAGCCGTCCTTCACCTAGCTTCTTGGGAACACAAAGTTTCTTTTCAGTTGCAAACTCCATTCCATAAATATATATGGGGAGGTACTAGCTCCACCTCGGTTTTACATTGAAAACTGCAGGAACTTCAAACCGGCACTAGGAAACAGACTGAGAAAGCAGCGAAAAAGTGTCTCCTGCAACCCGTTCCCTTGGTGCTAGATGAACGAACGTCTCTCCACTTGCTCAATTCTGAGAGATAAGTGTGTGTGAAAGCCGTCCTTCACCTAGCTTTTTGGGAACACAAAGTTACTTTTCAGTTGCAAACTCCAATCCATACATATATATATGGGGAGGTAGATGCTCCAACACGGTTTTACAGTGAAAACTGCAGGAACTTCAAACCGGCACTAGGAAACAGACTGCGAACGCAGAGAAAATGTGTCTCCTGCAACCCGTTCCCTTGGTGCTAGATGAACGAACGTCTCTCCACTTGCTCAGTTCTGAGAGATAAGTGTGTGTGAAAGCCGTCCTTCATCTAGCTTGTTGGGAAAACAAAGTTTCTTTTCAGTTGCAAACTCCATTCCATACATATATATGGGGAGGTAGAAGCTCCAACTCGGTTTTACAGTGAAAACTGCAGGAACTTCAAACCGGCACTAGGAAACAGACTGAGAAAGCAGAGAAAAAGTGTCTCCTGCAACCCGGTCCCTTGGTGCTAGATGAACGAACGTCTCTCCACTTGCTCAGTTCTGAGAGATAAGTGTGTGTGAAAGCCGTCCTTCACCTAGCTTGTTGGGAACACAAAGTTTCTTTTCAGTTGCAAACTCCATTCCATACATACATATGGGGAGGTACTAGCTCCAACACGGTTTTACACTGAAAACTGCAGGAACTTCAAACCGGCACTAGGAAACAGACTGAGAAAGCAGAGAAAATGTGTCTCCTGCAACCCGTTCCCTTGGTGCTAGATGAACGAACTTCTCTCCACTTGCTCAGTTCTGAGAGATACGTGTGTGTGAAAGCCGTCCTTCACCTAGCTTGTTGGGAACACAAAGTTTCTTTTCAGTTGCAAACTCCATTCCATACATATATATGGGGAGGTAGATGCTCCAACTCGGTTTTACAGTGAAAACTGCAGGAACTTCAAACCGGCACTAGGAAACAGACTGAGAAAGCAGAGAAAAAGTGTCTCCTGCAACCCGTTCCCTTGGTGCTAGATGAACGAACGTCTCTCCACTTGCTCAGTTCTGAGAGATATGTGTGTGTGAAAGCCGTCCTTCACCTAGCTTGTTCTGAACACAAAGTTTCTTTTCAGTTGCAAACTCCATTCCATACATATATATGGGGAGGTACTAGCTCCAACTCGGTTTTACAGTGAAAACTGCAGGAACTTCAAACCGGCACTAGGAAACAGACTGAGAAAGCAGAGAAAAATTGTCTCCTGCAACCCGTTCCCTTGGTGCTAGATGAACGAACGTCTCTCCACTTGCTCAGTTCCGAGAGTTAAGTGTGTGTGAAAGCCGTCCTTCATCTAGCTTGTTGGGAACACAAAGTTTCTTTTCAGTTGCAAACTCCATTCCATACATATATATGGGGAAGTAGATGCTCCAACTCGGTTTTACAGTGAAAACTGCAGGAACTTCAAACCGGCACTAGGAAACAGACTGAGAAAGCAGAGAAGAATTGTCTCCTGCAACCCGTTCCCTTGGTGCTAGATGAACGAACTTCTCTCCACTTGCTCAGTTCTGAGAGATAAATGTGTGTGAAAGCCGTCCTTCACCTAGCTTCTTGGGAACACAAAGTTTCTTTTCAGTTGCAAACTCCATTCCATAAATATATATGGGGAGGTACTAGCTCCACCTCGGTTTTACATTGAAAACTGCAGGAACTTCAAACCGGCACTAGGAAACAGACTGAGAAAGCAGCGAAAAAGTGTCTCCTGCAACCCGTTCCCTTGGTGCTAGATGAACGAACGTCTCTCCACTTGCTCAATTCTGAGAGATAAGTGTGTGTGAAAGCCGTCCTTCACCTAGCTTGTTGGGAACACAAAGTTACTTTTCAGTTGCAAACTCCAATCCATACATATATATGGGGAGGTACTAGTTCCAAATCCGTTTTACAGTGAAAACTGCAGGAACTTCAAACCGGCACTAGGAAACAGACTGCGAACGCAGAGAAAATGTGTCTCCTGCAACCCGTTCCCTTGGTGCTAGATGAACGAACGTCTCTCCACTTGCTCAGTTCTGAGAGATAAGTGTGTGTGAAAGCCGTCCTTCATCTAGCTTGTTGGGAACACAAAGTTTCTTTTCAGTAGCAAACTCCATTCCATACATATATATGGGGAGGTAGAAGCTCCAACTCGGTTTTACAGTGAAAACTGCAGGAACTTCAAACCGGCACTAGGAAACAGACTGAGAAAGCAGAGAAAAAGTGTCTCCTGCAACCCGGTCCCTTGGTGCTAGATGAACGAACGTCTCTCCACTTGCTCAGTTCTGAGAGATAAGTGTGTGTGAAAGCCGTCCTTCACCTAGCTTGTTGGGAACACAAAGTTTCTTTTCAGTTGCAAACTCCATTCCATACATATATATGGGGAGGTAGAAGCTCCAACTCGGTTTTACAGTGAAAACTGCAGGAACTTCAAACCGGCACTAGGAAACAGACTGAGAAAGCAGAGAAAAAGTGTCTCCTGCAACCCGGTCCCTTGGTGCTAGATGAACGAACGTCTCTCCACTTGCTCAGTTCTGAGAGATAAGTGTGTGTGAAAGCCGTCCTTCACCTAGCTTGTTGGGAACACAAAGTTTCTTTTCAGTTGCAAACTCCATTCCATACATATATATGGGGAGGTACTAGCTCCAACTCGGTTTTACAGTGAAAACTGCAGGATTTCAAACCGGCACTAGGAAACAGACTGAGAAATCAGAGGAAAAGTGTCTCCTGCAACCCGTTCCCTTGGTGCTAGATGAACGAACGTCTATCCACTTGCTCAGTTCTGAGAGATAAGTGTGTGTGAAAGCCGTCCTTCACCTAGCTTGTTGGGAACACTAAGTTTCTTTTCAGTTGCAATCTCCATTCCATACATATATATGGGGAGGTAGAAGCTCCAACTCGGTTTTACAGTGAAAACTGCAGGAACTTCAAACCGGCACTAGGGAACAGACTGAGAAAGCAGAGAAAAAGTGTCTCCTGCAACCCTGTCCCTTGGTGCTAGATGAACGAACGTCTCTCCACTTGCTCAGTTCTGAGAGATAAGTGTGTGTGAAAGCCGTCCTTCACCTAGCTTGTTGGGAACACAGTTTCTTTTCAGTTGCAAACTCCATTCCATACATATATATGGGGAGGTAGAAGCTCCAACTCGGTTTTACAGTGAAAACTGCAGGAACTTCAAACCGGCACTAGGAAACAGACTGAGAAAGCAGAGAAAAAGTGTCTCCTGCAACCCGGTCCCTTGGTGCTAGATGAACGAACGTCTCTCCACTTGCTCAGTTCTGAGAGATAAGTGTGTGTGAAAGCCGTCCTTCACCTAGCTTGTTGGGAACACAGTTCCTTTTCAGTTGCAAACTCCATTCCATACATATATATGGGGAGGTTGATGCTCCAACTCGGTTTTACAGTGAAAACTGCAGGAACTTCAAACCGGCACTAGGAAACAGACTGCGAAAGCAGAGAAAATGTGTCTCCTGCAACCCGTTCCCTTGGTGCTAGATGAACGAACGTCTCTCCACTTGCTCAGTTCTGAGAGATAAGTGTGTGTGAAAGCCATCCTTCACCTAGCTTGTTGGGAACACAAAGTTTCTTTTCAGTTGCAAACTCCATTCCATACATATATATGGGGAGGTACTAGCTCCAACTCGGTTTTACAGTGAAAACTGCAGGAACTTCAACCCGGCACTAGGAAACAGACTGAGAAAGCAGAGAAAAAGTGTCTCCTGCAACCCGTTCCCTTGGTGCTAGATGAACGAACGTCTCTCCACTTGCTCAATTCTGAGAGATAAGTGTGTGTGAAAGCCGTCCTTCACCTAGCTTTTTGGGAACACAAAGTTACTTTTCAGTTGCAAACTCCAATCCATACATATATATGGGGAGGTAGATGCTCCAACACGGTTTTACAGTGAAAACTGCAGGAACTTCAAACCGGCACTAGGAAACAGACTGCGAACGCAGAGAAAATGTGTCTCCTGCAACCCGTTCCCTTGGTGCTAGATGAACGAACGTCTCTCCACTTGCTCAGTTCTGAGAGATAAGTGTGTGTGAAAGCCGTCCTTCATCTAACTTGTTGGGAACACAAAGTTTCTTTTCAGTTGCAAACTCCATTCCATACATATATATGGGGAAGTAGATGCTCCAACTCGGTTTTACAGTGAAAACTGCAGGAACTTCAAACCGGCACTAGGAAACAGACTGAGAAAGCAGAGAAAAATTGTCTCCTGCAACCCGTTCCCTTGGTGCTAGATGAACGAACTTCTCTCCACTTGCTCAGTTCTGAGAGATAAGTGTGTGTGAAAGCCGTCCTTCACCTAGCTTCTTGGGAACACAAAGTTTCTTTTCAGTTGCAAACTCCATTCCATAAATATATATGGGGAGGTACTAGCTCCACCTCGGTTTTACATTGAAAACTGCAGGAACTTCAAACCGGCACTAGGAAACAGACTGAGAAAGCAGCGAAAAAGTGTCTCCTGCAACCCGTTCCCTTGGTGCTAGATGAACGAACGTCTCTCCACTTGCTCAATTCTGAGAGATAAGTGTGTGTGAAAGCCGTCCTTCACCTAGCTTTTTGGGAACACAAAGTTACTTTTCAGTTGCAAACTCCAATCCATACATATATATATGGGGAGGTAGATGCTCCAACACGGTTTTACAGTGAAAACTGCAGGAACTTCAAACCGGCACTAGGAAACAGACTGCGAACGCAGAGAAAATGTGTCTCCTGCAACCCGTTCCCTTGGTGCTAGATGAACGAACGTCTCTCCACTTGCTCAGTTCTGAGAGATAAGTGTGTGTGAAAGCCGTCCTTCATCTAGCTTGTTGGGAAAACAAAGTTTCTTTTCAGTTGCAAACTCCATTCCATACATATATATGGGGAGGTAGAAGCTCCAACTCGGTTTTACAGTGAAAACTGCAGGAACTTCAAACCGGCACTAGGAAACAGACTGAGAAAGCAGAGAAAAAGTGTCTCCTGCAACCCGGTCCCTTGGTGCTAGATGAACGAACGTCTCTCCACTTGCTCAGTTCTGAGAGATAAGTGTGTGTGAAAGCCGTCCTTCACCTAGCTTGTTGGGAACACAAAGTTTCTTTTCAGTTGCAAACTCCATTCCATACATACATATGGGGAGGTACTAGCTCCAACACGGTTTTACACTGAAAACTGCAGGAACTTCAAACCGGCACTAGGAAACAGACTGAGAAAGCAGCGAAAAAGTGTCTCCTGCAACCCGTTCCCTTGGTGCTAGATGAACGAACGTCTCTCCACTTGCTCAATTCTGAGAGATAAGTGTGTGTGAAAGCCGTCCTTCACCTAGCTTGTTGGGAACACAAAGTTACTTTTCAGTTGCAAACTCCAATCCATACATATATATGGGGAGGTACTAGTTCCAAATCCGTTTTACAGTGAAAACTGCAGGAACTTCAAACCGGCACTAGGAAACAGACTGCGAACGCAGAGAAAATGTGTCTCCTGCAACCCGTTCCCTTGGTGCTAGATGAACGAACGTCTCTCCACTTGCTCAGTTCTGAGAGATAAGTGTGTGTGAAAGCCGTCCTTCATCTAGCTTGTTGGGAACACAAAGTTTCTTTTCAGTAGCAAACTCCATTCCATACATATATATGGGGAGGTAGAAGCTCCAACTCGGTTTTACAGTGAAAACTGCAGGAACTTCAAACCGGCACTAGGAAACAGACTGAGAAAGCAGAGAAAAAGTGTCTCCTGCAACCCGGTCCCTTGGTGCTAGATGAACGAACGTCTCTCCACTTGCTCAGTTCTGAGAGATAAGTGTGTGTGAAAGCCGTCCTTCACCTAGCTTGTTGGGAACACAAAGTTTCTTTTCAGTTGCAAACTCCATTCCATACATATATATGGGGAGGTACTAGCTCCAACACGGTTTTACACTGAAAACTGCAGGAACTTCAAACCGGCACTAGGAAACAGACTGAGAAAGCAGAGAAAATGTGTCTCCTGCAACCCGGTCCCTTGGTGCTAGATGAACGAACGTCTCTCCACTTGCTCAGTTCTGAGAGATAAGTGTGTGTGAAAGCCGTCCTTCACCTAGCATGTTGGGAACACAAAGTTTCTTTTCAGTTGCAAACTCCATTCCATACATATATATGGGGAGGTACTAGCTCCAACTCGGTTTTACACTGAAAACTGCAGGAACTTCAAACCGGCACTAGGAAACAGACTGAGAAAGCAGAGAAAAAGTGTCTCCTGCAACCCGGTCCCTTAGTGCTACATGAACGAACGTCTCTCCACTTGCTCAGTTCTGAGAGATAAGTGTGTGTGAAAGCCGTGCTTCACCTAGCTTGTTGGGAACACAAAGTTTCTTTTCAGTTGCAAACTCCATTCCATACATATATATGGGGAGTTACTAGCTCCAACTCGGTATTACAGTGAAAACTGCAGGAACTTCAAACCGGCACTAGGAAACAGACTGAGAAAGCTGAGAAAAAGTGTCTCCTGCAACCCTTTCCCTTGGTGCTACATGAATGAACGTCTCTCCACTTGCTCAGTTCTGAGAGATATGTGTGTGTGAAAGCCGTCCTTCACCTAGCTTGTTGGGAACACAAAGTTTCTTTTCAGTTGCAAACTCCATTCCATACATATATATGGTGTGGTACTAGCTCCAACTCTGTTTTACAGTGAAAACTGCAGGAACTTCAAACCGGCACTAGGAAACAGACTGAGAAAGCAGAGAAAAAGTGTCTCCTGCATCCCGTTCCCTTGGTGCTAGATGAACGAACTTCTCTCCACTTGCTCAGTTCTGAGAGATAAGTGTGTGTGAAAGCCGTCCTTCACCTAGCTTGTTGGGAACACAAAGTTTCTTTTCAGTTGCAAACTCCATTCCATACATTTATATGGGGAAGTAGAAGCTCCAACTCTGTTTTACAGTGAAAACTGCAGGAACTTCAAACCGGCACTAGGAAACAGACTGAGAAAGCAGAGAAAAATGTCTCCTGCAACCCGGTCCCTTGGTGCTAGATGAACGAACTTCTCTCCGCTTGCTCAGTTCTGAGAGATACGTGTGTGTGAAAGCCGTCCTTCACCTAGCTTGTTGGGAACACAAAGTTTCTTTTCAGTTGCAAACTGCATTCCATACATATATATGGGGAGGTACTAGCTCCAACTCGATTTGACAGTGAAAACTGCAGGAACTTCAAACCGGCACTAGGAAACAGACTGCGAAAGCAGAGAAAATGTTTCTCCTGCAACCCGTTCCCTTGGTGCTAGATGAACGAACGTCTCTCCACTTGCTCAGTTCTGAGAGATAAATGTGTGTGAAAGCCGTCCTTCACCTAGCTTGTTGGGAACACAAAGTTTCTTTTCAGTTGCAAACTCCATTCCATACATATATATGGGGAGGTACTAGCTCCAACTCGGTTTTACAGTGAAAACTGCAGGACTTCAAACCGGCACTAGGAAACAGACTGAGAAATCAGAGGAAAAGTGTCTCCTGCAACCCGTTCCCTTGGTGCTAGATGAACGAACGTCTATCCACTTGCTCAGTTCTGAGAGATAAGTGTGTGTGAAAGCCGTCCTTCACCTAGCTTGTTGGGAACACTAAGTTTCTTTTCAGTTGCAATCTCCATTCCATACATATATATGGGGAGGTAGAAGCTCCAACTCGGTTTTACAGTGAAAACTGCAGGAACTTCAAACCGGCACTAGGGAACAGACTGAGAAAGCAGAGAAAAAGTGTCTCCTGCAACCCTGTCCCTTGGTGCTAGATGAACGAACGTCTCTCCACTTGCTCAGTTCTGAGAGATAATTGTGTGTGAAAGCCGTCCTTCACCTAGCTTGTTGGGAACACAGTTTCTTTTCAGTTGCAAACTCCATTCCATACATATATATGGGGAGGTAAAAGCTCCAACTCGGTTTTACAGTGAAAACTGCAGGAACTTCAAACCGGCACTAGGAAACAGACTGAGAAAGCAGAGAAAAAGTGTCTCCTGCAACCCGGTCCCTTGGTGCTAGATGAACGAACGTCTCTCCACTTGCTCAGTTCTGAGAGATAAGTGTGTGTGAAAGCCGTCCTTCACCTAGCTTGTTGGGAACACAGTTCCTTTTCAGTTGCAAACTCCATTCCATACATATATATGGGGAGGTTGATGCTCCAACTCGGTTTTACAGTGAAAACTGCAGGAACTTCAAACCGGCACTGGGAAACAGACTGCGAAAGCAGAGAAAATGTGTCTCCTGCAACCCGTTCCCTTGGTGCTAGATGAACGAACGTCTCTCCACTTGCTCAGTTATGAGAGATAAGTGTGTGTGAAAGCCGTCCTTCACCTAGCTTGTTGGGAACACAAAGTTTCTTTTCAGTTGCAAACTCCATTCCATACATATATATGGGGAGGTACTAGCTCCAACTCGGTTTTACAGTGAAAACTGCAGGAACTTCAACCCGGCACTAGGAAACAGACTGAGAAAGCAGAGAAAAAGTGTCTCCTGCAACCCGTTCCCTTGGTGCTAGATGAACGAACGTCTCTCCACTTGCTCAATTCTGAGAGATAAGTGTGTGTGAAAGCCGTCCTTCACCTAGCTTTTTGGGAACACAAAGTTACTTTTCAGTTGCAAACTCCAATCCATACATATATATGGGGAGGTAGATGCTCCAACACGGTTTTACAGTGAAAACTGCAGGAACTTCAAACCGGCACTAGGAAACAGACTGAGAAAGCAGAGAAAAATTGTCTCCTGCAACCCGTTCCCTTGGTGCTAGATGAACGAACTTCTCTCCACTTGCTCAGTTCTGAGAGATAAGTGTGTGTGAAAGCCGTCCTTCACCTAGCTTCTTGGGAACACAAAGTTTCTTTTCAGTTGCAAACTCCATTCCATAAATATATATGGGGAGGTACTAGCTCCACCTCGGTTTTACATTGAAAACTGCAGGAACTTCAAACCGGCACTAGGAAACAGACTGAGAAAGCAGCGAAAAAGTGTCTCCTGCAACCCGTTCCCTTGGTGCTAGATGAACGAACGTCTCTCCACTTGCTCAATTCTGAGAGATAAGTGTGTGTGAATGCCGTCCTTCACCTAGCTTTTTGGGAACACAAAGTTACTTTTCAGTTGCAAACTCCAATCCATAAATATATATATGGGGAGGTAGATGCTCCAACACGGTTTTACAGTGAAAACTGCAGGAACTTCAAACCGGCACTAGGAAACAGACTGCGAACGCAGAGAAAATGTGTCTCCTGCAACCCGTTCCCTTGGTGCTAGATGAACGAACGTCTCTCCACTTGCTCAGTTCTGAGAGATAAGTGTGTGTGAAAGCCGTCCTTCATCTAGCTTGTTGGGAACACAAAGTTTCTTTTCAGTTGCAAACTCCATTCCATACATATATATGGGGAGGTAGAAGCTCCAACTCGGTTTTACAGTGAAAACTGCAGGAACTTCAAACCGGCACTAGGAAACAGACTGAGAAAGCAGAGAAAAAGTGTCTCCTGCAACCCGGTCCCTTGGTGCTAGATGAACGAACGTCTCTCCACTTGCTCAGTTCTGAGAGATAAGTGTGTGTGAAAGCCGTCCTTCACCTAGCTTGTTGGGAACACAAAGTTTCTTTTCAGTTGCAAACTCCATTCCATACATACATATGGGGAGGTACTAGCTAAAACACGGTTTTACACTGAAAATTGCAGGAACTTCAAACCGGCACTAGGAAACAGACTGAGAAAGCAGAGAAAATGTGTCTCCTGCAACCCGTTCCCTTGGTGCTAGATGAACGAACTTCTCTCCACTTGCTCAGTTCTGAGAGATACGTGTGTGTGAAAGCCGTCCTTCACCTAGCTTGTTGGGAACACAAAGTTTCTTTTCAGTTGCAAACTCCATTCCATACATATATATGGGGAGGTAGATGCTCCAACTCGGTTTTACAGTGAAAACTGCAGGAACTTCAAACCGGCACTAGGAAACAGACTGAGAAAGCAGAGAAAAAGTGTCTCCTGCAACCCGTTCCCTTGGTGCTAGATGAACGAACGTCTCTCCACTTGCTCAGTTCTGAGAGATATGTGTGTGTGAAAGCCGTCCTTCACCTAGCTTGTTCTGAACACAAAGTTTCTTTTCAGTTGCAAACTCCATTCCATACATATATATGGGGAGGTACTAGCTCCAACTCGGTTTTACAGTGAAAACTGCAGGAACTTCAAACCAGCACTAGGAAACAGACTGAGAAAGCTGAGAAAAAGTGTCTCCTGCAACCCGGTCCCTTGGTGCTAGATGAACGAACGTCTCTCCACTTGCTCAGTTCTGAGAGATAAGTGTGTGTGAAAGCCGTCCTTCACCTAGCTTGTTGGGAACTCAAAGTTTCTTTTCAGTTGCAAACTCCATTCCATACATATATATGGGGAGGTAGATGCTCCAACTCGGTTTTACAGTGAAAACTGCAGGAACTTCAAACCGGCACTAGGAAATAGACTGAGAAAGCAGAGAAAATGTGTCTCCTGCAACCCGTTCCCTTGGTGCTAGATGAACGAACGTCTCTCCACTTGCTCAGTTCTGAGAGATAAGTGTGTGTGAAAGCCGTCCTTCACCTAGCTTGTTGGGAACACAAAGTTTCTTTTCAGTTGCAAACTCCATTCCATACATTTATATGGGGAGGTACTAGCTCCAACTCGGTTTTACACTGAAAACTGCAGGAACTTCAAACCGGCACTAGGAAACAGACTGAGAAAGCAGAGAAAAATTGTCTCCTGCAACCCGTTCCCTTGGTGCTAGATGAACGAACGTCTCTCCACTTGCTCAGTTCTGAGAGATAAGTGTGTGTGAAAGCCGTCCTTCACCTAGCTTGTTGGGAACACAAAGTTTCTTTTCAGTTGCAAACTCCATTCCATACATTTATATGGGGAAGTAGAAGCTCCAACTCTGTTTTACAGTGAAAACTGCAGGAACTTCAAACCGGCACTAGGAAACAGACTGAGAAAGCAGAGAAAAATGTCTCCTGCAACCCGGTCCCTTGGTGCTAGATGAACGAACTTCTCTCCGCTTGCTCAGTTCTGAGAGATACGTGTGTGTGAAAGCCGTCCTTCACCTAGCTTGTTGGGAACACAAAGTTTCTTTTCAGTTGCAAACTGCATTCCATACATATATATGGGGAGGTACTAGCTCCAACTCGATTTGACAGTGAAAACTGCAGGAACTTCAAACCGGCACTAGGAAACAGACTGCGAAAGCAGAGAAAATGTTTCTCCTGCAACCCGTTCCCTTGGTGCTAGATGAACGAACGTCTCTCCACTTGCTCAGTTCTGAGAGATAAGTGTGTGTGAAAGCCGTCCTTCACCTAGCTTGTTGGGAACACAAAGTTTCTTTTCAGTTGCAAACTCCATTCCATACATATATATGGGGAGGTACTAGCTCCAACTCGGTTTTACAGTGAAAACTGCAGGACTTCAAACCGGCACTAGGAAACAGACTGAGAAATCAGAGGAAAAGTGTCTCCTGCAACCCGTTCCCTTGGTGCTAGATGAACGAACGTCTATCCACTTGCTCAGTTCTGAGAGATAAGTGTGTGTGAAAGCCGTCCTTCACCTAGCTTGTTGGGAACACTAAGTTTCTTTTCAGTTGCAATCTCCATTCCATACATATATATGGGGAGGTAGAAGCTCCAACTCGGTTTTACAGTGAAAACTGCAGGAACTTCAAACCGGCACTAGGGAACAGACTGAGAAAGCAGAGAAAAAGTGTCTCCTGCAACCCTGTCCCTTGGTGCTAGATGAACGAACGTCTCTCCACTTGCTCAGTTCTGAGAGATAATTGTGTGTGAAAGCCGTCCTTCACCTAGCTTGTTGGGAACACAGTTTCTTTTCAGTTGCAAACTCCATTCCATACATATATATGGGGAGGTAAAAGCTCCAACTCGGTTTTACAGTGAAAACTGCAGGAACTTCAAACCGGCACTAGGAAACAGACTGAGAAAGCAGAGAAAAAGTGTCTCCTGCAACCCGGTCCCTTGGTGCTAGATGAACGAACGTCTCTCCACTTGCTCAGTTCTGAGAGATAAGTGTGTGTGAAAGCCGTCCTTCACCTAGCTTGTTGGGAACACAGTTCCTTTTCAGTTGCAAACTCCATTCCATACATATATATGGGGAGGTTGATGCTCCAACTCGGTTTTACAGTGAAAACTGCAGGAACTTCAAACCGGCACTGGGAAACAGACTGCGAAAGCAGAGAAAATGTGTCTCCTGCAACCCGTTCCCTTGGTGCTAGATGAACGAACGTCTCTCCACTTGCTCAGTTATGAGAGATAAGTGTGTGTGAAAGCCGTCCTTCACCTAGCTTGTTGGGAACACAAAGTTTCTTTTCAGTTGCAAACTCCATTCCATACATATATATGGGGAGGTACTAGCTCCAACTCGGTTTTACAGTGAAAACTGCAGGAACTTCAACCCGGCACTAGGAAACAGACTGAGAAAGCAGAGAAAAAGTGTCTCCTGCAACCCGTTCCCTTGGTGCTAGATGAACGAACGTCTCTCCACTTGCTCAATTCTGAGAGATAAGTGTGTGTGAAAGCCGTCCTTCACCTAGCTTTTTGGGAACACAAAGTTACTTTTCAGTTGCAAACTCCAATCCATACATATATATGGGGAGGTAGATGCTCCAACACGGTTTTACAGTGAAAACTGCAGGAACTTCAAACCGGCACTAGGAAACAGACTGAGAAAGCAGAGAAAAATTGTCTCCTGCAACCCGTTCCCTTGGTGCTAGATGAACGAACTTCTCTCCACTTGCTCAGTTCTGAGAGATAAGTGTGTGTGAAAGCCGTCCTTCACCTAGCTTCTTGGGAACACAAAGTTTCTTTTCAGTTGCAAACTCCATTCCATAAATATATATGGGGAGGTACTAGCTCCACCTCGGTTTTACATTGAAAACTGCAGGAACTTCAAACCGGCACTAGGAAACAGACTGAGAAAGCAGCGAAAAAGTGTCTCCTGCAACCCGTTCCCTTGGTGCTAGATGAACGAACGTCTCTCCACTTGCTCAATTCTGAGAGATAAGTGTGTGTGAAAGCCGTCCTTCACCTAGCTTTTTGGGAACACAAAGTTACTTTTCAGTTGCAAACTCCAATCCATAAATATATATATGGGGAGGTAGATGCTCCAACACGGTTTTACAGTGAAAACTGCAGGAACTTCAAACCGGCACTAGGAAACAGACTGCGAACGCAGAGAAAATGTGTCTCCTGCAACCCGTTCCCTTGGTGCTAGATGAACGAACGTCTCTCCACTTGCTCAGTTCTGAGAGATAAGTGTGTGTGAAAGCCGTCCTTCATCTAGCTTGTTGGGAACACAAAGTTTCTTTTCAGTTGCAAACTCCATTCCATACATATATATGGGGAGGTAGAAGCTCCAACTCGGTTTTACAGTGAAAACTGCAGGAACTTCAAACCGGCACTAGGAAACAGACTGAGAAAGCAGAGAAAAAGTGTCTCCTGCAACCCGGTCCCTTGGTGCTAGATGAACGAACGTCTCTCCACTTGCTCAGTTCTGAGAGATAAGTGTGTGTGAAAGCCGTCCTTCACCTAGCTTGTTGGGAACACAAAGTTTCTTTTCAGTTGCAAACTCCATTCCATACATACATATGGGGAGGTACTAGCTAAAACACGGTTTTACACTGAAAATTGCAGGAACTTCAAACCGGCACTAGGAAACAGACTGAGAAAGCAGAGAAAATGTGTCTCCTGCAACCCGTTCCCTTGGTGCTAGATGAACGAACTTCTCTCCACTTGCTCAGTTCTGAGAGATACGTGTGTGTGAAAGCCGTCCTTCACCTAGCTTGTTGGGAACACAAAGTTTCTTTTCAGTTGCAAACTCCATTCCATACATATATATGGGGAGGTAGATGCTCCAACTCGGTTTTACAGTGAAAACTGCAGGAACTTCAAACCGGCACTAGGAAACAGACTGAGAAAGCAGAGAAAAAGTGTCTCCTGCAACCCGTTCCCTTGGTGCTAGATGAACGAACGTCTCTCCACTTGCTCAGTTCTGAGAGATATGTGTGTGTGAAAGCCGTCCTTCACCTAGCTTGTTCTGAACACAAAGTTTCTTTTCAGTTGCAAACTCCATTCCATACATATATATGGGGAGGTACTAGCTCCAACTCGGTTTTACAGTGAAAACTGCAGGAACTTCAAACCAGCACTAGGAAACAGACTGAGAAAGCTGAGAAAAAGTGTCTCCTGCAACCCGGTCCCTTGGTGCTAGATGAACGAACGTCTCTCCACTTGCTCAGTTCTGAGAGATAAGTGTGTGTGAAAGCCGTCCTTCACCTAGCTTGTTGGGAACTCAAAGTTTCTTTTCAGTTGCAAACTCCATTCCATACATATATATGGGGAGGTAGATGCTCCAACTCGGTTTTACAGTGAAAACTGCAGGAACTTCAAACCGGCACTAGGAAATAGACTGAGAAAGCAGAGAAAATGTGTCTCCTGCAACCCGTTCCCTTGGTGCTAGATGAACGAACGTCTCTCCACTTGCTCAGTTCTGAGAGATAAGTGTGTGTGAAAGCCGTCCTTCACCTAGCTTGTTGGGAACACAAAGTTTCTTTTCAGTTGCAAACTCCATTCCATACATTTATATGGGGAGGTACTAGCTCCAACTCGGTTTTACACTGAAAACTGCAGGAACTTCAAACCGGCACTAGGAAACAGACTGAGAAAGCAGAGAAAAATTGTCTCCTGCAACCCGTTCCCTTGGTGCTAGATGAACGAACGTCTCTCCACTTGCTCAGTTCCGAGAGTTAAGTGTGTGTGAAAGCCGTCCTTCATCTAGCTTGTTGGGAACACAAAGTTTCTTTTCAGTTGCAAACTCCATTCCATACATATATATGGGGAAGTAGATGCTCCAACTCGGTTTTACAGTGAAAACTGCAGGAACTTCAAACCGGCACTAGGAAACAGACTGAGAAAGCAGAGAAGAATTGTCTCCTGCAACCCGTTCCCTTGGTGCTAGATGAACGAACTTCTCTCCACTTGCTCAGTTCTGAGAGATAAATGTGTGTGAAAGCCGTCCTTCACCTAGCTTCTTGGGAACACAAAGTTTCTTTTCAGTTGCAAACTCCATTCCATAAATATATATGGGGAGGTACTAGCTCCACCTCGGTTTTACATTGAAAACTGCAGGAACTTCAAACCGGCACTAGGAAACAGACTGAGAAAGCAGCGAAAAAGTGTCTCCTGCAACCCGTTCCCTTGGTGCTAGATGAACGAACGTCTCTCCACTTGCTCAATTCTGAGAGATAAGTGTGTGTGAAAGCCGTCCTTCACCTAGCTTTTTGGGAACACAAAGTTACTTTTCAGTTGCAAACTCCAATCCATACATATATATGGGGAGGTAGATGCTCCAACACGGTTTTACAGTGAAAACTGCAGGAACTTCAAACCGGCACTAGGAAACAGACTGCGAACGCAGAGAAAATGTGTCTCCTGCAACCCGTTCCCTTGGTGCTAGATGAACGAACGTCTCTCCACTTGCTCAGTTCTGAGAGATAAGTGTGTGTGAAAGCCGTCCTTCATCTAGCTTGTTGGGAACACAAAGTTTCTTTTCAGTAGCAAACTCCATTCCATACATATATATGGGGAGGTAGAAGCTCCAACTCGGTTTTACAGTGAAAACTGCAGGAACTTCAAACCGGCACTAGGAAACAGACTGAGAAAGCAGAGAAAAAGTGTCTCCTGCAACCCGGTCCCTTGGTGCTAGATGAACGAACGTCTCTCCACTTGCTCAGTTCTGAGAGATAAGTGTGTGTGAAAGCCGTCCTTCACCTAGCTTGTTGGGAACACAAAGTTTCTTTTCAGTTGCAAACTCCATTCCATACATATATATGGGGAGGTACTAGCTCCAACACGGTTTTACACTGAAAACTGCAGGAACTTCAAACCGGCACTAGGAAACAGACTGAGAAAGCAGAGAAAATGTGTCTCCTGCAACCCGGTCCCTTGGTGCTAGATGAACGAACGTCTCTCCACTTGCTCAGTTCTGAGAGATAAGTGTGTGTGAAAGCCGTCCTTCACCTAGCATGTTGGGAACACAAAGTTTCTTTTCAGTTGCAAACTCCATTCCATACATATATATGGGGAGGTACTAGCTCCAACTCGGTTTTACACTGAAAACTGCAGGAACTTCAAACCGGCACTAGGAAACAGACTGAGAAAGCAGAGAAAAAGTGTCTCCTGCAACCCGGTCACTTAGTGCTACATGAACGAACGTCTCTCCACTTGCTCAGTTCTGAGAGATAAGTGTGTGTGAAAGCCGTGCTTCACCTAGCTTGTTGGGAACACAAAGTTTCTTTTCAGTTGCAAACTCCATTCCATACATATATATGGGGAGTTACTAGCTCCAACTCGGTTTTACAGTGAAAACTGCAGGAACTTCAAACCGGCACTAGGAAACAGACTGAGAAAGCTGAGAAAAAGTGTCTCCTGCAACCCTTTCCCTTGGTGCTACATGAATGAACGTCTCTCCACTTGCTCAGTTCTGAGAGATATGTGTGTGTGAAAGCCGTCCTTCACCTAGCTTGTTGGGAACACAAAGTTTCTTTTCAGTTGCAAACTCCATTCCATACATATATATGGGGTGGTACTAGCTCCAACACTGTTTTACAGTGAAAACTGCAGGAACTTCAAACCGGCACTAGGAAACAGACTGAGAAAGCAGAGAAAAAGTGTCTCCTGCATCCCGTTCCCTTGGTGCTAGATGAACGAACTTCTCTCCACTTGCTCAGTTCTGAGAGATAAGTGTGTGTGAAAGCCGTCCTTCACCTTGCTTGTTGGGAACACAAAGTTTCTTTTCAGTTGCCAACTCCATTCCATACATATATATGGGGAGGTACTAGCTCCAACTCGGTTTTACAGTGAAAACTGCAGGAACTTCAAACCGGCACTAGGAAACAGACTGCGAAAGCAGAGAAAATGTGTCTCCTGCAACCCGTTCCCTTGGTGCTAGATGAACGAACGTCTCTCCACTTGCTCAGTTCTGAGAGATAAGTGTGTGTGAAAGCCGTCCTTCACCTAGCTTGTTGGGAACACAAAGTTTCTTTTCAGTTGCAAACTCCATTCCATACATATATATGGGGAGGTACTAGCTCCAACTCGGTTTTTCAGTGAAGAAAGCAGGAACTTCAAACCGGCACTAGGAAACAGACTGAGAAAGCAGAGAAAAAGTGTCTCCTGCAACCCGGTCCCTTTGTGCTAGATGAACGAACGTCTCTCCACTTGCTCAGTTCTGAGAGGTAATTGTGTGTGAAAGCCTTCCTTCACCTAGCTTGTTGGGAACACAAAGTTTCTTTTCAGTTGCAAACTCCATTCCATACATATATATGGGGAGGTACTAGCTGCAACTCGGTTTTACACTGAAAACTGCAGGAACTTCAAACCGGCACTAGGAAACAGACTGAGAAAGCAGAGAAGAAGTGTCTCCTGCAACCCGTTCCCTTGGTGCTAGATGAACGAACGTCTCTCCACTTGCTCAATTCTGAGAGATAAGTGTGTGTGAAAGCCGTCCTTCACCTAGCTTGTTGGGAACACAAAGTTTCTTTTCAGTTGCAAACTCCATTCCATACATATATATGGGGAGGTAGATGCTCCAACTCGTTTTTACAGTGAAAACTGCAGGAACTTCAAACCGGCACTAGGAAACAGACTGAGAAAGCAGAGAAAAAGTGTCTCCTGCATCCCGTTCCCTTGGTGCTAGATAAACGAACTTCTCTCCACTTCCTCAGTTCTGAGAGATAAGTGTGTGTGAAAGCCGTCCTTCACCTAGCTTGTTGGGAACACAAAGTTTCTTTTCAGTTGCAAACTCCATTCCATACATATATATGGGGAGGTACTAGCTCCAACTCGGTTTTATACTGAAAACTGCAGGAAAGTCAAACCGGCACTAGGAAACAGACTGAGAAAGCAGAGAAAAAGTGTCTCCTGCAACCCGTTCCCTTGGTGCTAGATGAACGAACGTCTCTCCACTTGCTCAGTTCTGAGAGATAAGTGTGTGTGAAAGCCGTCCTTCACCTAGCTTTTTGGGAACACAAAGTTTCTTTTCAGTTGCAAACTCCATTCCATACATATATATGGGGAGGTAGAAGCTCCAACTCGTTTTTACAGTGAAAACTGTAGGAACTTCAAACCGGCACTAGGAAAAGACTGCGAAAGCAGAGAAAATGTGTCTCCTGCAACCCGTTCCCTTGGTGCTAGATGAACGAATGTCTCTCCACTTGCTCAGTTATGAGAGATAAGTGTGTGTGAAAGCCGTCCTTCACCTAGCTTGTTGGGAACACAAAGTTTCTTTTCAGTTGCAAACTCCATTCCATACATATATATGGGGAGGTACTAGCTCAAAATCGGTTTTACATTGAAAACTGCAGGAACTTCAACCCGGCACTAGGAAAAAGACTGAGTAAGCAGAGAAAAAGTGTCTCCTGCAACCCGTTCCCTTGGTGCTAGATGAACGAACGTCTCTCCACTTGCTCAGTTCTGAGAGATAAGTGTGTGTGAAAGCCGTCCTTCACCTAGCTTGTTGGGAACACAAAGTTTCTTTTCAGTTGCAAACTCCATTCCATACATATATATGGGGAGGTACTAGCTCCAAATCGGTTTGACAGTGAAAACTGCAGGAACTTCAAACCGGCACTAGGAAACAGACTGAGAAAGCTGAGAAAAAGTGTCTCCTGCAACCCGGTCCCTTGGTGCTAGATGAACGAACGTCTCTCCACTTGCTCAGTTCTGAGAGATAAGTGTGTGTGAAAGCCGTCCTTCACCTAGCTTGTTGGGAACACAAAGTTTCTTTTCAGTTGCAAACTCCATTCCATACATATATATGGGGAGGTATATGCTCCAACTCGGTTTTAAGGTGAAAACTGCAGGAACTTCAAACCGGCACTAGGAAACAGACTGAGAAAGCAGAGAAAAAGTGTCTCCTGCAACCCGTTCCCTTGGTGCTACATGAATGAACGTCTCTCCACTTGCTCAGTTCTGAAAGATAAGTGTGTGTGAAAGCCGTCCTTCACCTAGCTTGTTGGGAACACAAAGTTTCTTTTCAGTTGCAAACTCCATTCCATACATATATATGGGGAGGTAGATGCTACAACTCGGGTTTACAGTGAAAACTGCAGGAACTTCAAACCGGCACTAGGAAACAGACTGCGAAAGCAGAGAAAATGTGTCTCCTGCAACCCTTTCCCTTGGTGCTAGATGAACGAACGTCTCTCCACTTGCTCAATTCTGAGAGATAAGTGTGTGTGTAAGCCGTCCTTCACCTAGCTTGTTGGGAACACAAAGTTTCTTTTCAGTTGCAAACTCCATTCCATACATATATATGGGGAGGTACTAGCTCCAACTCGGTTTTACAGTGAAAACTGCAGGAACTTCAAACCGGCACTAGGAAACAGACTGAGAAAGCAGAGAAAATGTGTCTCCTGCAACCCGTTCCCTTGGTGCTAGATAAACGAACTTCTTTCCACTTCCTCAGTTCTGAGAGATAACTGTGTGTGAAAGCCGTCCTTCACCTAGCTTGTTGGGAACACAAAGTTTCTTTTCAGTTGCAAACTCCATTCCATACATATATATGGGGAGGTACTAGCTCCAACTCGGTTTTATATTGAAAACTGCAGGAACGTCAAACCGGCACTAGGAAACAGACTGAGAAAGCAGAGAAAAAGTGGCTCCTGCAACCCGTTCCCTTGGTGCTAGATGAAAGAACGTCTCTCCACTTGCTCAGTTCTGAGAGATAAGTGTGTGTGAAAGCCTTCCTTCACCTAGCTTTTTGGGAACACAAAGTTTCTTTTCAGTTGCAAACTCCATTCCATACATATATATGGGGAGGTAGAAGCTCCAACTCTGTTTTACAGTGAAAACTGCAGGAACGTAAAACCGGCACTAGGAAACAGACTGAGAAAGCAGATAAAAAGTGTCTCCTGCAACCCGGTCCATTGGTGCTAGATGAATGAACGTCTCTCCACTTGCTCAGTTCTGAGAGAAAAATGTGTGTGAAAGCCGTCCTTCACCTAGCTTGTTGGGAACACAAAGTTTCTTTTCAGTTGCAAACTCCATTCCATACATATATATGGGGAGGTACTAGCTCCAACACGGTTTTACAATGAAAACTGCAGGAACTTCAAACAGGCACTAGGAAACAGACTGAGAAAGCAGAGAAAAAGTGTCTCCTGCAACCCGTTCCCTTGGTACTACATGAATGAACGTCTCTCCACTTGCTCAGTTCTGAAAGATAAGTGTGTGTGAAAGCCGTCCTTCACCTAGCTTGTTGGGAACACAAAGTTTCTTTTCAGTTGCAAACTCCATTCCATACATATATATGGGGAGGTAGATGCTACAACTCGGTTTTACAGTGAAAACTGCAGGAACTTCAAACCGGCACTAGGAAACAGACTGCGAAAGCAGAGAAAATGTGTCCCCTGCAAACCGTTCCCTTGGTGCTAGATGAACGAACGTCTCTCCACTTGCTCAGTTATGAGAGATAAGTGTGTGTGAAAGCCGTCCTTCACCTAGCTTGTTGGGAACACAAAGTTTCTTTTCAGTTGCAAACTCCATTCCATACATATATATGGGGAGGTACTAGCTCCAAATCGGTTTTACATTGAAAACTGCAGGAACTTCAACCCGGCACTAGGAAACAGACTGAGAAGCAGAGAAAAAGTGTCTCCTGCAACCCGTTCCCTTGGTGCTAGATGAACGAACGTCTCTCCACTTGCTCAGTTCTGAGAGATAAGTGTGTGTGAAAGCCGTCCTTCACCTAGCTTGTTGGGAACACAAAGTTTCTTTTCAGTTGCAAACTCCATTCCATACATATATATGGGGAGGTACTAGCTCCAACTCGGTTTTACAGTGAAAACTGCAGGAACTTCAAACAGGCACTAGGAAACAGACTGAGAAAGCTGAGAAAAAGTGTCTCCTGCAACCCGGTCCCTTGGTGCTAGATGAACGAAAGTCTCTCCACTTGCTCAGTTCTGAGAGATAAGTGTGTGTGAAAGCCGTCCTTCACCTAGCTTGTTGGGAACACAAAGTTTCTTTTCAGTTGCAAACTCCATTCCATACATATATATGGGGAGGTAGATGCTCCAACTCGGTTTTACAGTGAAAACTGCAGGAACTTCAAACCGGCACTAGGAAACAGACTGCGAAAGCAGAGAAAATGTGTCTCCTGCAAACCTTTCCCTTGGTGCTAGATGAACGAACGTCTCTCCACTTGCTCAGTTCTGAGAGATAAGTGTGTGTGAAAGCCGTCCTTCACCTAGCTTGTTGGGAACACAAAGTTTCTTTTCAGTTGCAAACTCCATTCCATACATATATATGGGGAGGTAATAGCTCCAAATCGGTTTTACATTGTAAACTGCAGGAACTTCAACCCGGCACTAGGAAACAGACTGAGAAAGCAGAGAAAAAGTGTCTCATGAAACCCGTTCCCTTGGTGCTAGATGAACGAACGTCTCTCCACTTGCTCAGTTCTGAGTGATAAGTGTGTGTGAAAGACGTCCTTCACCTAGCTTGTTGGGAACACAAAGTTTCTTTTCAGTTGCAAACTCCATTCCATACATATATATGGGGAGGTACTAGCTCCAACTCGGTTTTACAGTGAAAACTGCAGGAACTTCAAACCGGCACTAGGAAACAGACTGAGAAAGCTGAGAAAAAGTGTCTCCTGCAACCCGGTCCCTTGGTGCTAGATGAACGAACGTCTCTCCACTTGCTCAGTTCTGAGAGATAAGTGTGTGTGAAAGCCGTCCTTCACCTAGCTTGTTGGGAACACAAAGTTTCTTTTCAGTTGCAAACTCCATTCCATACATATATATGGGGAGGTACTAGCTCCAACTCGGTTTTACAGTGAAAACTGCAGGAACTTCAAACCGGCACTAGGAAACAGACTGAGAAAGCAGAGAAAAAGTGTCTCCTGCAACCCGGTCCATTGGTGCTAGATGAATGAACGTCTCTCCACTTGCTCAGTTCTGAGAGAAAAATGTGTGTGAAAGCCGTCCTTCACCTAGCTTGTTGGGAACACAAAGTTTCTTTTCAGTTGCAAACTCCATTCCATACATATATATGGGGAGGTACTAGCTCCAACTCGGTTTTACAATGAAAACTGCAGGAACTTCAAACAGGCACTAGGAAACAGACTGAGAAAGCAGAGAAAAAGTGTCTCCTGCAACCCGTTCCCTTGGTGCTACATGAATGAACGTCTCTCCACTTGCTCAGTTCTGAAAGATAAGTGTGTGTGAAAGCCGTCCTTCACCTAGCTTGTTGGGAACACAAAGTTTCTTTTCAGTTGCAAACTCCATTCCATACATATATATGGGGAGGTAGATGCTACAACTCGGTTTTACAGTGAAAACTGCAGGAACTTCAAACCGGCACTAGGAAACAGACTGCGAAAGCAGAGAAAATGTGTCCCCTGCAACCCGTTCCCTTGGTGCTAGATGAACGAACGTCTCTCCACTTGCTCAGTTATGAGAGATAAGTGTGTGTGAAAGCCGTCCTTCACCTAGCTTGTTGGGAACACAAAGTTTCTTTTCAGTTGCAAACTCCATTCCATACATATATATGGGGAGGTACTAGCTCCAAATCGGTTTTACATTGAAAACTGCAGGAACTTCAACCCGGCACTAGGAAACAGACTGAGAAGCAGAGAAAAAGTGTCTCCTGCAACCCGTTCCCTTGGTGCTAGATGAACGAACGTCTCTCCACTTGCTCAGTTCTGAGAGATAAGTGTGTGTGAAAGCCGTCCTTCACCTAGCTTGTTGGGAACACAAAGTTTCTTTTCAGTTGCAAACTCCATTCCATACATATATATGGGGAGGTACTAGCTCCAACTCGGTTTTACAGTGAAAACTGCAGGAACTTCAAACCGGCACTAGGAAACAGACTGAGAAAGCAGAGAAAAAGTGTCTCCTGCAACCCGTTCCCTTGGTGCTAGATGAACGAACGTCTCTCCACTTGCTCAATTCTGAGAGATATGTGTGTGTGAAAGCCGTCCTTCACCTAGCTTGTTGGGAACACAAAGTTTCTTTTCAGTTGCAAACTCCATTCCATACATATATATGGGGAGGTAGATGCTCCAACTCGGTTTTACAGTGAAAACTGCAGGAACTTCAAACCGGCACTAGGAAACAGACTGCGAAAGCAGAGAAAATGTGTCTCCTGCAAACCTTTCCCTTGGTGCTAGATGAACGAACGTCTCTCCACTTGCTCAGTTCTGAGAGATAAGTGTGTGTGAAAGCCGTCCTTCACCTAGATTGTTGGGAACACAAAGTTTCTTTTCAGTTGCAAACTCCATTCCATACATATATATGGGGAGGTAATAGCTCCAAATCGGTTTTACATTGTAAACTGCAGGAACTTCAACCCGGCACTAGGAAACAGACTGAGAAAGCAGAGAAAAAGTGTCTCATGAAACCCGTTCCCTTGGTGCTAGATGAACGAACGTCTCTCCACTTGCTCAATTCTGAGAGATTTGTGTGTGTGAAAGCCGTCCTTCACCTAGCTTGTTGGGAACACAAAGTTTCTTTTCAGTTGCAAACCCCATTCCATACATATATATGGGGAGGTAGATGCTCCAACACGGTTTTACAGTGAAAACTGCAGGAACTTCAAACCGGCACTAGGAAACAGACTGAGAAAGCTGAGAAAAAGTGTCTCCTGCAACCCGGTCCCTTGGTGCTAGATGAACGAACGTCTCTCCACTTGCTCAGTTCTGAGAGATAAGTGTGTGTGAAAGCCGTCCTTCACCTAGCTTTTTGGGAACTCAAAGTTCCTTTTCAGTTGCAAACTCCATTCCATACATATATATGGGGAGGTAGAAGCTCCAACTCGGTTTTACAGTGAAAACTGCAGGAACGTAAAACCGGCACTAGGAAACAGACTGAGAAAGCAGAGAAAAAGTGTCTCCTGCAACCCGGTCCCTTGGTGCTAGATGAACGAACGTCTCTCCACTTGCTCAGTTCTGAGAGATAAGTGTGTGTGAAAGCCGTCCTTCACCTAGCTTGTTGGGAACACAAAGTTTCTTTTCAGTTGCAAACTCCATTCCATACATTTATATGGGGAGGTACTAGCTCCAACTCGGTTTTACACTGAAAACTGCAGGAACTTCAAACCGGCACTAGGAAACAGACTGAGAAAGCAGAGAAAAATTGTCTCCTGCAACCCGTTCCCTTGGTGCTAGATGAACGAACGTCTCTCCACTTGCTCAGTTCCGAGAGTTAAGTGTGTGTGAAAGCCGTCCTTCATCTAGCTTGTTGGGAACACAAAGTTTCTTTTCAGTTGCATACCCCATTCCATACATATATATGGGGAGGTACTAGCTCCAACTCGGTTTTACACTGAAAACTGCAGGAACTTCAAACCGGCACTAGGAAACAGACTGAGAAAGCAGAGAAAAAGTGTCTCCTGCAACCCGTTCCCTTGGTGCTAGATGAACGAACGTCTCTCCACTTGCTCAATTCTGAGGGATAAGTTTGTGTGAAAGCCGTCCTTCACCTAGCTTGTTGGGAACACAAAGTTTCTTTTCAGTTGCAAACTCCATTCCATACATATATATGGGGAGGTAGATGCTCCAACTCGGTTTTACAGTGAAAACTGCAGGAACTTCAAACCGGCACTAGGAAACAGACTGCGAAAACAGAGAAAATGTGTCTCCTGCAACCCGTTCCCTTGGTGCTAGATGAACGAACGTCTCTCCACTTGTTCAGTTCTGAGAGATAAGTGTGTGTGAAAGCCGTCCTTCACCTAGCTTGTTGGGAACACAAAGTTTCTTTTCAGTTGCAAACTCCATTCCATATATATATATGGGGAGGTACTAGCTCCAACTCGGTTTTACACTGAAAACTGCAGGAACTTCAAACCGGCACTAGGATACAGACTGAGAAAGCAGAGAAAAATTGTCTCCTGCAACCCGTTCCCTTGGTGCTAGATGAACGAACTTCTCTCCACTTGCTCAGTTCTGAGAGATAAGTGTGTGTGAAAGCCGTCCTTCACCTAGCTTCTTGGGAACACAAAGTTTCTTTTCAGTTGCAAACTCCATTCCATAAATATATATGGGGAGGTACTAGCTCCACCTCGGTTTTACAGTGAAAACTGCAGGAACTTCAAACCGGCACTAGGAAACAGACTGAGAAAGCAGCGAAAAAGTGTCTCCAGCAACCCGTTCCCTTGGTGCTAGATGAACGAACGTCTCTCCACTTGCTCAATTCTGAGAGATAAGTTTTTGTGAAAGCCGGCCTTCACCTAGCTTGTTGGGAACACAAAGTTT
Organism: Camelus bactrianus; assembly: GCF_048773025.1. Lineage (NCBI taxonomy): Eukaryota > Metazoa > Chordata > Mammalia > Artiodactyla > Camelidae > Camelus > Camelus bactrianus. Next base: position 133,030,699 of record NC_133539.1, on the reverse strand, counting down.
CTTTTCAGTTGCAAATTCCAATCCATACATATATATGGGGAGGTAGATGCTCCAACACGGTTTTACAGTGAAAACTGCAGGAACTTCAAACCGGCACTAGGAAACAGACTGAGAAAGCAGAGAAAAATTGTCTCCTGCAACCCGTTCCCTTGGTGCTAGATGAACGAACGTCTCTTCACTTGCTCAGTTCTGAGAGATAAGTGTGTGTGAAAGCCGTCCTTCACCTAGCTTTTTGGGAACTCAAAGTTTCTTTTCAGTTGCAAACTCCATTCCATACATATATATGGGAAGGTAGAAGCTCCAACTCGGTTTTACAGTGAAAACTGCAGGAACGTAAAACCGGCACTAGGAAACAGACTGAGAAAGCAGAGAAAAAGTGTCTCCTGCAACCCGGTCCCTTGGTGCTAGATGAACGAACGTCTCTCCACTTGCTCAGTTCTGAGAGATAAGTGTGTGTGAAGGCCGTACTTCACCTAGCTTGTTGGGAAAACAAAGTTTCTTTTCAGTTGCAAACTCCATTCCATACATATATATGGGGAGGTACTAGCTCCAACTCGGTTTTACACTGAAAACTGCAGGAACTTCAAACCGGCACTAGGAAACAGACTGAGAAAGCAGAGAAAATGTGTCTCCTGCAACCCGGTCCCTTGGTGCTAGATGAACGAACGTCTCTCCACTTGCTCAGTTCTGAGAGATAAGTGTGTGTGAAAGCCGTCCTTCACCTAGCATGTTGGGAACACAAAGTTTCTTTTCAGTTGCAAACTCCATTCCATACATATATATGGGGAGGTACTAGCTCCAACTCGGTTTTACACTGAAAACTGCAGGAACTTCAAACCGGCACTAGGAAACAGACTGAGAAAGCAGAGAAAAAGTGTCTCCTGCAACCCGTTCCCTTGGTGCTAGATGAAAGAACGTCTCTCCACTTGCTCAATTCTGAGGGATAAGTTTGTGTGAAAGCCGTCCTTCACCTAGCTTGTTGGGAACACAAAGTTTCTTTTCAGTTGCAAACTCCAATCCATACATATATATGGGGAGGTAGATGCTCCAACACGGTTTTACAGTGAAAACTGCAGGAACTTCAAACCGGCACTAGGAAACAGACTGCGAACGCAGAGAAAATGTGTCTCCTGCAACCCGTTCCCTTGGTGCTAGATGAACGAACGTCTCTTCACTTGCTCAGTTCTGAGAGATAAGTGTGTGTGAAAGCCGTCCTTCACCTAGCTTTTTGGGAACTCAAAGTTTCTTTTCAGTTGCAAACTCCATTCCATACATATATATGGGGAGGTAGAAGCTCCAACTCGGTTTTACAGTGAAAACTGCAGGAACGTAAAACCGGCACTAGGAAACAGACTGAGAAAGCAGAGAAAAAGTGTCTCCTGCAACCCGGTCCCTTGGTGCTAGATGAACGAACGTCTCTCCACTTGCTCAGTTCTGAGAGATAAGTGTGTGTGAAAGCCGTCCTTCACCTAGATTGTTGGGAACACAAAGTTTCTTTTCAGTTGCAAACTCCATTCCATACATATATATGGGGAGGTACTAGCTCCAACTCGGTTTTACACTGAAAACTGCAGGAACTTCAAACCGGCACTAGGATACAGACTGAGAAAGCAGAGAAAAAGTGTCTCCTGCAACCCGTTCCCTTGGTGCTAGATGAACGAACGTCTCTCCACTTGCTCAGTTCTGAGAGATAAGTGTGTGTGAAAGCCGTCCTTCACCTAGATTGTTGGGAACACAAAGTTTCTTTTCAGTTGCAAACTCCATTCCATACATATATATGGGGAGGTAGAAGCTAAAACTCGGTTTTACAGTGAAAACTGCAGGAACGTAAAACCGGCACTAGGAAACAGACTGAGAAAGCAGAGAAAAAGTGTCTCCTGCAACCCGTTTCCTTGGTGCTACATGAATGAACGTCTCTCCACTTGCTCAGTTCTGAAAGATACGTGTGTGTGAAAGCCGTCCTTCACCTAGCTTGTTGGGAACACAAAGTTTCTTTCAAGTTGCAAACTCCATTCCATACATATATATGGGGAGGTAGATGCTACAAATCGGTTTTACAGTGAAAACTGCAGGAACTTCAAACCGGCACTAGGAAACAGACTGAGAAAACAGAGAAAATGTGTCTCCTGCAACCCGTTCCCTTGGTGCTAGATGAACGAACGTCTCTCCACTTGCTCAGTTTTGAGAGATAAGTGTGTGTGAAAGCCGTCCTTCACCTAGCTTGTTGGGAACACAAAGTTTCTTTTCAGTTGCAAACTCCATTCCATACATATATATGGGGAGGTACTAGCTCCAAATCGGTTTTACTTTGAAAACTGCAGGAACTTCAACCCGGCACTAGGAAACAGACTGAGAAAGCAGAGAAAAAGTGTCTCCTGCAACCCGGTCCCTTGGTGCTAGATGAACGAACGTCTCTCCACTTGCTCAGTTCTGAGAGATAAGTGTGTGTGAAAGCCGTCCTTCACCTAGCTTGTTGGGAACACAAAGTTTCTTTTCAGTTGCAAACTCCATTCCATACATATATATGGGGAGGTACTAGCTCCAACTCGGTTTTACACTGAAAACTGCAGGAACTTCAAACCGGCACTAGGAAACAGACTGAGAAAGCAGAGAAAAAGTGTCTCCTGCAAACCGTTCCCTTGGTGCTAGATGAACGAACGTCTCTCCACTTGCTCAATTCTGAGAGATAAGTGTGTGTGAAAGCCGTCCTTCACCTAGCTTGTTGGGAACACAAAGTTTCTTTTCAGTTGCAAACTCCATTCCATACATATATATGGGGAGGTACTAGCTCCAACTCGGTTTTACAGTGAAAACTGCAGGAACTTCAAACCGGCACTAGGAAACAGACTGAGAAAGCTGAGAAAAAGTGTCTCCTGCAACCCGGTCCCTTGGTGCTAGATGAACGAACGTCTCTCCACTTGCTCAATACTAAGAGATAAGTGTGTGTGAAAGCCGTCCTTCACCTAGCTTGTTGGGAACACAAAGTTTCTTTTCAGTTGCAAACTCCATTCCATACATATATATGGGGAGGTAGATGCTCCAACTCGGTTTTACAGTGAAAACTGCAGGAACTTCAAAACGGCACTAGGAAACAGACTAAGAATGCAGAGAAAAAGTGTCTCCTGCAACCCGTTCCCTTGGTGCTACATGAATGAACGTCTCTCCACTTGCTCAGTTCTGAAAGATAAGTGTGTGTGAAAGCCGTCCTTCACCTAGCTTGTTGGGAACACAAAGTTTCTTTTCAGTTGCAAACTCCATTCCATACATATATATGGGGAGGTAGATGCTACAAATCGGTTTTACAGTGAAAACTGCAGGAACTTCAAACCGGCACTAGGAAACAGACTGAGAAAGCAGAGAAAATGTGTCTCCTGCAACCCGTTCCCTTGGTGCTAGATGAACGAACGTCTGTCCACTTGCTCAGTTCTGACAGATAATTGTGTGTGAAAGCCGTCCTTCACCTAGCTTGTTGGGAACACAAAGTTTCTTTTCAGTTGCAAACTCCATTCCATACATATATAAGGGGAGGTACTAGCTCCAACTCGGTTTTACAGAGAAAACTGCAGGAACTTCAAACCGGCACTAGGAAACAGACTGAGAAAGCTAAGAAAAAGTGTCTCCTGCAACCCGGTCCCTTGGTGCTAGATGAACGAACGTCTCTCCACTTGCTCAGTTCTGAGAGATAAGTGTGTGTGAAAGCCGTCCTTCACCTACCTTGTTGGGAACACAAAGTTTCTTTTCAGTTGCAAACTCCATTCCATACATATATATGGGGAAGTAGATGCTCCAACTCGGTTTTACAGTGAAAACTGCAGGAACTTCAAACCGGCACTAGGAAACAGACTGAGAAAGCAGAGAAAAAGTGTCTCCTGCAACCCGTTCCCTTGGTGCTAGATGAACGATCGTCTCTCCACTTGCTCAGTTCTGAGAGATAAGTGTGTGTGAAAGCCGTCCTTCACATAGCTTGTTGGGAACACAAAGTTTCTTTTCAGTTGCAAACTCCATTCCATACATATATAAGGGGAGGTACTAGCTCCAACTCGGTTTTACAGTGAAAACTGCAGGAACTTCAAACCGGCACTAGGAAACAGACTGAGAAAGCTGAGAAAAAGTGTCTCCTGCAACCCGGTCCCTTGGTGCTAGATGAACGAACGTCTCTCCACTTACTCAGTTCTGAGAGATAAGTGTGGGTGAAAGCCGTCCTTCACCTAGCTTGTTGGGAACACAAAGTTTCTTTTCAGTTGCAAACTCCATTCCATACATATATATGGGGAGGTAGATGCTCCAACTCGGTTTTACAGTGAAAACTGCAGGAACTTCAAAACGGCACTAGGAAACAGACTAAGAAAGCAGAGAAAAAGTGTCTCCTGCAACCCGTTCCCTTGGTGCTACATGAATGAACGTCTCTCCACTTGCTCAGTTCTGAAAGATAAGTGTGTGTGAAAGCCGTCCTTCACCTAGCTTGTTGGGAACACAAAGTTTCTTTTCAGTTGCAAACTCCATTCCATACATATATATGGGGAGGTAGATGCTACAAATCGGTTTTACAGTGAAAACTGCAGGAACTTCAAACCGGCACTAGGAAACAGACTGAGAAAGCAGAGAAAATGTGTCTCCTGCAACCCGTTCCCTTGGTGCTAGATGAACGAACGTCTGTCCACTTGCTCAGTTCTGACAGATAAGTGTGTGTGAAAGCCGTCCTTCACCTAGCTTGTTGGGAACACAAAGTTTCTTTTCAGTTGCAAACTCCATTCCATACATATATAAGGGGAGATACTAGCTCCAACTCGGTTTTACAGAGAAAACTGCAGGAACTTCAAACCGGCACTAGGAAACAGACTGAGAAAGCTGAGAAAAAGTGTCTCCTGCAACCCGGTCCCTTGGTGCTAGATGAACGAACGTCTCTCCACTTGCTCAGTTCTGAGAGATAAGTGTGTGTGAAAGCCGTCCTTCACCTACCTTGTTGGGAACACAAAGTTTCTTTTCAGTTGCAAACTCCATTCCATACATATATATGGGGAGGTACTAGCTCCAACTCGGTTTTACAGTGAAGAAAGCAGGAACTTCAAACCGGCACTAGGAAACAGACTGAGAAAGCAGAGAAAAAGTGTCTCCTGCAACCCGTTCCCTTGGTGCTAGATGAACGAACGTCTCTCCTCTTGCTCAATTCTGAGAGATAAGTGTGTGTGAAAGCCGTCCTTCACCTAGCTTGTTGGGAACACAAAGTTTCTTTTCAGTTGCAAACTCCATTCCATACATATATATGAGGAGGTTGATGCTCCAACTCGGTTTTACAGTGAAAACTGCAGGAACTTCAAACCGGCACTAGGGAACAGACTAAGAAAGCAGAGAAAAAGTGTCTCCTGCAACCCGTTCCCTTGGTGCTACATGAATGAACGTCTCTCCACTTGCTCAGTTCTGAAAGATAAGTGTGTGTGAAAGCCGTCCTTCACCTAGCTTGTTGGGAACACAAAGTTTCTTTTCAGTTGCTAACTCCATTCCATACATATATATGGGGAGGTAGATGCTACAACTCGGTTTTACAGTGAAAACTGCAGGAACTTCAAACCGGCACTAGGAAACAGACTGAGAAAGCAGAGAAAATGTGTCTCCTGCAACCCGTTCCCTTGGTGCTAGATGAACGAACGTCTCTCCACTTGCTCAGTTCTGAGAGATAAGTGTGTGTGAAAGCCGTCCTTCACCTAGCTTGTTGGGAACACAAAGTTTCTTTTCAGTTGCAAACTCCATTCCATACATATATATGGGGAGGTACTAGCTCCAACTCGGTTTTACAGTGAAAACTGCAGGAACTTCAAACCGGCACTAGGAAACAGACTGAGAAAGCTGAGAAAAAGTGTCTCCTGCAACCCGGTCCCTTGGTGCTAGATGAACGAACGTCTCTCCACTTGCTCAGTTCAGAGAGATAAGTGTGTGTGAAAGCCGTCCTTCACCTAGCTTGTTGGGAACACAAAGTTTCTTTTCAGTTGCAAACTCCATTCCATACATATATATGGGGAGGTAGATGCTCCAACTCGGTTTTACAGTGAAAACTGCAGGAACTTCAAACCGGCACTAGGAAACAGACTGAGAAAGCAGAGAAAATGTGTCTCCTGCAACCCGTTCCCTTGGTGCTAGATGAACGAACGTCTCTCCACTTGCTCAGTTCTGAGAGATAAGTGTGTGTGAAAGCCGTCCTTCACCTAGCTTGTTGGGAACACACAGTTTCTTTTCAGTTGCAAACTCCATTCCATACATATATATGGGGAGGTACTAGCTCCAACTCGGTTTTACAGTGAAAACTGCAGGAACTTCAAACCGGCACTAGGAAACAGACTGAGAAAGCAGAGAAAAAGTGTCTCCTGCAACCCGGTCCCTTGGTGCTAGATGAACGAACGTCTCTCCACTTGCTCAGTTCCGAGAGTTAAGTGTGTGTGAAAGCCGTCCTTCATCTAGCATGTTGGGAACACAAAGTTTCTTTTCAGTTGCAAACTCCATTCCATACATATATATGGGGAGGTAGATGCTCCAACTCGGTTTTACAGTGAAAACTGCAGGAACTTCAAACCGGCACTAGGAAACAGACTGCGAAAGCAGAGAAAATGTGTCTCCTGCAACCCGTTCCCTTGGTGCTAGATGAACGAACGTCTCTCCACTTGCTCAGTTCTGAGAGATAAGTGTGTGTGAAAGCCGTCCTTCACCTAGCTTGTTGGGAACACAAAGTTTCTTTTCAGTTGCAAACTCCATTCCTTACATATATATGGGGAGGTACTAGCTCCAACTCGGTTTTACAGTGAAGAAAGCAGGAACTTCAAACCGGCACTAGGAAACAGACTGAGAAAGCAGAGAAAAAGTGTCTCCTGCAACCCGTTCCCTTGGTGCTAGATGAACGAAAGTCTCTCCACTTGCTCAGTTCCGAGAGTTAAGTGTGTGTGAAAGCCGTCCTTCATCTAGCTTGTGGGAACACAAAGTTTCTTTTCAGTTGCAAACTCCATTCCATACATATATATGGGGAAGTAGATGCTCCAACACGGTTTTACAGTGAAAACTGCAGGAACTTCAAACCGGCACTAGGAAACAGACTGAGAAAGCAGAGAAAAAGTATCTCCTGCAACCCGTTCCCTTGGTGCTAGATGAACGAACGTCTCTCCACTTGCTCAGTTCTGAGAGATAAGTGTGTGTGAAAGCCGTCCTTCACCTAGCTTGTTGGGAACACAAAGTTTCTTTTCAGTTGCAAACTCCATTCCATACATATATATGGGGAGGTACTAGCTCCAAATCGGTTTTACATTGAAAACTGCAGGAACTTCAACCCGGCACTAGGAAACAGACTGAGAAAGCAGAGAAAAATTGTCTCCTGCAACCCGTTCCCTTGGTGCTAGATGAACGAACGTCTCTCCACTTGCTCAGTTCTGAGAGATAAGTGTGTGTGAAAGCCGTCCTTCACCTAGCTTGTTGGGAACACAAAGTTTCTTTTCAGTTGCAAACTCCATTCCATACATATATATGGGGAGGTAGATGCTACAACTCGGTTTTACAGTGAAAACTGCAGGAACTTCAAACCGGCACTAGGAAACAGACTGAGAAAGCAGAGAAAATGTGTCTCCTGCAACCCGTTCCCTTGGTGCTAGATGAACGAACGTCTCTCCACTTGCTCAGTTATGAGAGATAAGTGTGTGTGAAAGCCGTCCTTCACCTAGCTTGTTGGGAACACAAAGTTTCTTTTCAGTTGCAAACTCCATTCCATACATATATATAGGGAAGTAGATGCTCCAACTCTGTTTTACAGTGAAAACTGCAGGAACTTCAAACCGGCACTAGGAAACAGACTGAGAAAGCAGAGAAAAAGTGTCTCCTGCAACCCGTTCCCTTGGTGCTAGATGAACGAACGTCTCTCCACTTGCTCAGTTCTGAGAGATAAGTGTGTGTGAAAGCCGTCCTTCACCTAGCTTGTTGGGAACAGAAAGTTTCTTTTCAGTTGCAAACTCCATTCCATACATATATATGGGGAGGTACTAGCTCCAACTCGGTTTTACAGTGAAAACTGCAGGAACTTCAAACCGGCACTAGGAAACAGACTGAGAAAGCTGAGAAAAAGTGTCTCCTGCAACCCGGTCCCTTGGTGCTAGATGAACGAACGTCTCTCCACTTGCTCAGTTCTAAGAGATAAGTGTGTGTGAAAGCCGTCCTTCACCTTCCTTGTTGGGAACACAAAGTTTCTTTTCAGTTGCAAACTCCATTCCATACATATATATGGGGAGGTAGATGCTCCAACTCGGTTTTACAGTGAAAACTGCAGGGACTTCAAACCGGCACTAGGAAACAGACTAAGAAAGCAGAGAAAATGTGTCTCCTGCAACCCGTTCCCTTGGTGCTACATGAATGAACGTCTCTCCACTTGCTCAGTTCTGAAAGATACGTGTGTGTGAAAGCCGTCCTTCACCTAGCTTGTTGGGAACACAAAGTTTCTTTTCAGTTGCAAACTCCATTCCATACATATATATGGGGAGGTAGATGCTACAACTCGGTTTTACAGTGAAAACTGCAGGAACTTCAAACCGGCACTAGGAAACAGACTGAGAAAGCAGAGAAAATGTGTCTCCTGCAACCCGTTCCCTTGGTGCTAGATGAACGAACGTCTCTCCACTTGCTCAGTTATGAGAGATAAGTGTGTGTGAAAGCCGTCCTTCACCTAGCTTGTTGGGAACACAAAGTTTCTTTTCAGTTGCAAACTCCATTCCATACATATATATGGGGAGGTACTAGCTCCAACTCGGTTTTACAGTGAAAACTGCAGGAACTTCAAACCGGCACTAGGAAACAGACTGAGAAAGCTGAGAAAAAGTGTCTCCTGCAACCCGGTCCCTTGATGCTAGATGAACGAACGTCTCTCCACTTGCTCAGTTCTAAGAGATAAGTGTGTGTGAAAGCCGTCCTTCACCTAGCTTGTTGGGAACACAAAGTTTCTTTTCAGTTGCAAACTCCATTCCATACATATATATGGGGAGGTAGATGCTCCAACTCGGTTTTACAGTGAAAACTGCAGGGACTTCAAACCGGCACTAGGAAACAGACTAAGAAAGCAGAGAAAAAGTGTCTCCTGCAACCCGTTCCCTTGGTGCTACATGAATGAACGTCTCTCCACTTGCTCAGTTCTGAAAGATACGTGTGTGTGAAAGCCGTCCTTCACCTAGCTTGTTGGGAACACAAAGTTTCTTTTCAGTTGCAAACTCCATTCCATACATATATATGGGGAGGTACTAGCTCCAAATCGGTTTTACAGTGAAGAAAGCAGGAACTTCAAACCGGCACTAGGAAACAGACTGAGAAAGCAGAGAAAAAGTGTCTCCTGCAACCCGGTCCCTTGGTGCTAGATGAACGAACGTCTCTCCACTTGCTCAGTTCTGAGGGATAATTGTGTGTGAAAGCCGTCCTTCACCTAGCTTGTTGGGAACACAAAGTTTCTTTTCAGTTGCAAAATCCATTCCATACATATATAAGGGGAGGTACTAGCTCCAACTCGGTTTTACAGAGAAAACTGCAGGAACTTCAAACCGGCACTAGGAAACAGACTGAGAAAGCTGAGAAAAAGTGTCTCCTGCAACCCGGTCCCTTGGTGCTAGATGAACGAACGTCTCTCCACTTGCTCAGTTCTGAGAGATAAGTGTGTGTGAAAGCCGTCCTTCACCTACCTTGTTGGGAACACAAAGTTTCTTTTCAGTTGCAAACTCCATTCCATACATATATATGGGGAGGTACTAGCTCCAACTCGGTTTTACAGTGAAGAAAGCAGGAACTTCAAACCGGCACTAGGAAACAGACTGAGAAAGCAGAGAAAAAGTGTCTCCTGCAACCCGTTCCCTTGGTGCTAGATGAACGAACGTCTCTCCTCTTGCTCAATTCTGAGAGATAAGTGTGTGTGAAAGCCGTCCTTCACCTAGCTTGTTGGGAACACAAAGTTTCTTTTCAGTTGCAAACTCCATTCCATACATATATATGAGGAGGTTGATGCTCCAACTCGGTTTTACAGTGAAAACTGCAGGAACTTCAAACCGGCACTAGGGAACAGACTAAGAAAGCAGAGAAAAAGTGTCTCCTGCAACCCGTTCCCTTGGTGCTACATGAATGAACGTCTCTCCACTTGCTCAGTTCTGAAAGATAAGTGTGTGTGAAAGCCGTCCTTCACCTAGCTTGTTGGGAACACAAAGTTTCTTTTCAGTTGCAAACTCCATTCCATACATATATATGGGGAGGTACTAGCTCCAACTCGGTTTTACAGTGAAAACTGCAGGAACTTCAAACCGGCACTAGGAAACAGACTGAGAAAGCAGAGAAAATGTGTCTCCTGCAACCCGTTCCCTTGGTGCTAGATGAACGAACGTCTCTCCACTTGCTCAGTTCTGAGAGATAAGTGTGTGTGAAAGCCGTCCTTCACCTAGCTTGTTGGGAACACAAAGTTTCTTTTCAGTTGCAAACTCCATTCCATACATATATATGGGGAGGTACTAGCTCCAACTCGGTTTTACAGTGAAAACTGCAGGAACTTCAAACCGGCACTAGGAAACAGACTGAGAAAGCTGAGAAAAAGTGTCTCCTGCAACCCGGTCCCTTGGTGCTAGATGAACGAACGTCTCTCCACTTGCTCAGTTCTGAGAGATAAGTGTGTGTGAAAGCCGTCCTTCACCTAGCTTGTTGGGAACACAAAGTTTCTTTTCAGTTGCAAACTCCATTCCATACATATATATGGGGAGGTAGATGCTCCAACTCGGTTTTACAGTGAAAACTGCAGGAACTTCAAACCGGCACTAGGAAACAGACTGCGAAAGCAGAGAAAATGTGTCTCCTGCAACCCGTTCCCTTGGTGCTAGATGAACGAACGTCTCTCCACTTGCTCAGTTCTGAGAGATAAGTGTGTGTGAAAGCCGTCCTTCACCTAGCTTGTTGGGAACACAAAGTTTCTTTTCAGTTGCAAACTCCATTCCATACATATATATGGGGAGGTACTAGCTCCAACTCGGTTTTACAGTGAAAACTGCAGGAACTTCAAACCGGCACTAGGAAACAGACTGAGAAAGCAGAGAAAAAGTGTCTCCTGCAACCCGGTCCCTTGGTGCTAGATGAACGAACGTCTCTCCACTTGCTCAGTTCCGAGAGTTAAGTGTGTGTGAAAGCCGTCCTTCATCTAGCATGTTGGGAACACAAAGTTTCTTTTCAGTTGCAAACTCCATTCCATACATATATATGGGGAGGTAGATGCTCCAACTCGGTTTTACAGTGAAAACTGCAGGAACTTCAAACCGGCACTAGGAAACAGACTGCGAAAGCAGAGAAAATGTGTCTCCTGCAACCCGTTCCCTTGGTGCTAGATGAACGAACGTCTCTCCACTTGCTCAGTTCTGAGAGATAAGTGTGTGTGAAAGCCGTCCTTCACCTAGCTTGTTGGGAACACAAAGTTTCTTTTCAGTTGCAAACTCCATTCCTTACATATATATGGGGAGGTACTAGCTCCAACTCGGTTTTACAGTGAAGAAAGCAGGAACTTCAAACCGGCACTAGGAAACAGACTGAGAAAGCAGAGAAAAAGTGTCTCCTGCAACCCGTTCCCTTGGTGCTAGATGAACGAAAGTCTCTCCACTTGCTCAGTTCCGAGAGTTAAGTGTGTGTGAAAGCCGTCCTTCATCTAGCTTGTTGGGAACACAAAGTTTCTTTTCAGTTGCAAACTCCATTCCATACATATATATGGGGAAGTAGATGCTCCAACACGGTTTTACAGTGAAAACTGCAGGAACTTCAAACCGGCACTAGGAAACAGACTGAGAAAGCAGAGAAAAAGTGTCTCCTGCAACCCGTTCCCTTGGTGCTAGATGAACGAACGTCTCTCCACTTGCTCAGTTCTGAGAGATAAGTGTGTGTGAAAGCCGTCCTTCACCTAGCTTGTTGGGAACACAAAGTTTCTTTTCATTTGCAAACTCCATTCCATACATATATATGGGGAGGTACTAGCTCCAAATCGGTTTTACATTGAAAACTGCAGGAACTTCAAACCGTCACTAGGAAACAGACTGAGAAAGCAGAGAAAAATTGTCTCCTGCAACCCGTTCCCTTGGTGCTAGATGAACGAACGTCTCTCCACTTGCTCAGTTCTGAGAGATAAGTGTGTGTGAAAGCCGTCCTTCACCTAGCTTGTTGGGAACACAAAGTTTCTTTTCAGTTGCAAACTCCATTCCATACATATATATGGGGAGGTAGATGCTACAACTCGGTTTTACAGTGAAAACTGCAGGAACTTCAAACCGGCACTAGGAAACAGACTGAGAAAGCAGAGAAAATGTGTCTCCTGCAACCCGTTCCCTTGGTGCTAGATGAACGAACGTCTCTCCACTTGCTCAGTTATGAGAGATAAGTGTGTGTGAAAGCCGTCCTTCACCTAGCTTGTTGGGAACACAAAGTTTCTTTTCAGTTGCAAACTCCATTCCATACATATATATAGGGAAGTAGATGCTCCAACACGGTTTTACAGTGAAAACTGCAGGAACTTCAAACCGGCACTAGGAAACAGACTGAGAAAGCAGAGAAAAAGTGTCTCCTGCAACCCGTTCCCTTGGTGCTAGATGAACGAACGTCTCTCCACTTGCTCAGTTCTGAGAGATAAGTGTGTGTGAAAGCCGTCCTTCACCTAGCTTGTTGGGAACACAAAGTTTCTTTTCAGTTGCAAACTCCATTCCATACATATATATGGGGAGGTACTAGCTCCAACACGGTTTTACACTGAAAACTGCAGGAACTTCAAACCGGCACTAGGAAACAGACTGAGAAAGCAGAGAAAAAGTGTCTCCTGCAACCCGTTCCCTTGGTGCTAGATGAACGAACGTCTCTCCACTTGCTCAATTCTGAGAGATAAGTGTGTGTGAAAGCCGTCCTTCACCTAGCTTGTTGGGAACAGAAAGTTTCTTTTCAGTTGCAAACTCCATTCCATACATATATATGGGGAGGTACTAGCTCCAACTCGGTTTTACAGTGAAAACTGCAGGAACTTCAAACCGGCACTAGGAAACAGACTGAGAAAGCTGAGAAAAAGTGTCTCCTGCAACCCGGTCCCTTGGTGCTAGATGAACGAACGTCTCTCCACTTGCTCAGTTCTAAGAGATAAGTGTGTGTGAAAGCCGTCCTTCACCTAGCTTGTTGGGAACACAAAGTTTCTTTTCAGTTGCAAACTCCATTCCATACATATATATGGGGAGGTAGATGCTCCAACTCGGTTTTACAGTGAAAACTGCAGGGACTTCAAACCGGCACTAGGAAACAGACTAAGAAAAGCAGAGAAAATGTGTCTCCTGCAACCCTTTCCCTTGGTGCTACATGAATGAACGTCTCTCCACTTGCTCAGTTCTGAAAGATATTTGTGTGTGAAAGCCGTCCTTCAACTAGCTTGTTGGGAACACAAAGTTTCTTTTCAGTTGCAAACTCCATTCCATACATATATATGGGGAGGTAGATGCTACAACTCGGTTTTACAGTGAAAACTGCAGGAACTTCAAACCGGCACTAGGAAACAGACTGAGAAAGCAGAGAAAATGTGTCTCCTGCAACCCGTTCCCTTGGTGCTAGATGAACGAACGTCTCTCCACTTGCTCAGTTATGAGAGATAAGTGTGTGTGAAAGCCGTCCTTCACCTAGCTTGTTGGGAACACAAAGTTTCTTTTCAGTTGCAAACTCCATTCCATACATATATATGGGGAGGTACTAGCTCCAACTCGGTTTTACAGTGAAAACTTCAGGAACTTCAAACCGGCACTAGGAAACAGACTGAGAAAGCTGAGAAAAAGTGTCTCCTGCAACCCGGTCCCTTGATGCTAGATGAACGAACGTCTCTCCACTTGCTCAGTTCTAAGAGATAAGTGTGTGTGAAAGCCGTCCTTCACCTAGCTTGTTGGGAACACAAAGTTTCTTTTCAGTTGCAAACTCCATTCCATACATATATATGGGGAGGTAGATGCTCCAACTCGGTTTTACAGTGAAAACTGCAGGGACTTCAAACCGGCACTAGGAAACAGACTAAGAAAGCAGAGAAAAAGTGTCTCCTGCAACCCGTTCCCTTGGTGCTACATGAATGAACGTCTCTCCACTTGCTCAGTTCTGAAAGATACGTGTGTGTGAAAGCCGTCCTTCACCTAGATTGTTGGGAACACAAAGTTTCTTTTCAGTTGCAAACTCCATTCCATACATATATATGGGGAGGTACTAGCTCCAACTCGGTTTTAGAGTGAAGAAAGCAGGAACTTCAAACCGGCACTAGGAAACAGACTGAGAAAGCAGAGAAAAAGTGTCTCCTGCAACCCGGTCCCTTGGTGCTAGATGAACGAACGTCTCTCCACTTGCTCAGTTCTGAGGGATAATTGTGTGTGAAAGCCGTCCTTCACCTAGCTTGTTGGGAACACAAAGTTTCTTTTCAGTTGCAAACTCCATTCCATACATATATATGGGGAGGTACTAGCTCCAACTCGGTTTTACACTGAAAACTGCAGGAACTTCAAACCGGCACTAGGAAACAGACTGAGAAAGCAGAGAAAAAGTGTCTCCTGCAACCCGTTCCATTGGTGCTAGATGAACGAACGTCTCTCCACTTGCTCAATTCTGAGAGATAAGTGTGTGTGAAAGCCGTCCTTCAACTAGCTTGTTGGGAACACAAAGTTTCTTTTCAGTTGCAAACTCCATTCCATACATATATATGGGGAGGTACTAGCTCCAACTCGGTTTTACAGTGAAAACTGCAGGAACTTCAAACCGGCACTAGGAAACAGACTGAGAAAGCAGAGAAAATGTGTCTCCTGCAACCCGGTCCCTTGGTGCTAGATGAACGAACGTCTCTCCACTTGCTCAGTTATGAGAGATAAGTGTGTGTGAAAGCCGTCCTTCACCTAGCTTGTTGGGAACACAAAGTTTCTTTTCAGTTGCAAACTCCATTCCATACATATATAAGGGGAGGTACTAGCTCCAACTCGGTTTTACAGTGAAAACTGCAGGAACTTCAAACCGGCACTAGGAAACAGACTGAGAAAGCTGAGAAAAAGTGTCTCCTGCAACCCGGTCCCTTGGTGCTAGATGAACGAACGTCTCTCCACTTGCTCAGTTCTGAGAGATAAGTGTGTGTGAAAGCCGTCCTTCACCTTCCTTGTTGGGAACACAAAGTTTCTTTTCAGTTGCAAACTCCATTCCATACATATATATGGGGAGGTACTAGCTCCAACTCGGTTTTACAGTGAAGAAAGCAGGAACTTCAAACCGGCACTAGGAAACAGACTGAGAAAGCAGAGAAAAAGTGTCTCCTGCAACCCGGTCCCTTGGTGCTAGATGAACGAACGTCTCTCCACTTGCTCAGTTCTGAGAGATAATTGTGTGTGAAAGCCGTCCTTCACCTAGCTTGTTGGGAACACAAAGTTTCTTTTCAGTTGCAAACTCCATTCCATACATATATATGGGGAGGTTGATGCTCCAACTCGGTTTTACACTGAAAACTGCAGGAACTTCAAACCGGCACTAGGAAACAGACTGAGAAAGCAGAGAAAAAGTGTCTCCTGCAACCCGTTCCCTTGGTGCTAGATGAACGAACGTCTCTCCACTTGCTCAGTTCCGAGAGATAAGTGTGTGTGAAAGCCGTCCTTCACCTAGCTTGTTGGGAACACAAAGTTTCTTTTCAGTTGCAAACTCCATTCCATACATATATATGGGGAGGTAGATGCTACAACTCGGTTTTACAGTGAAAACTGCAGGAACTTCAAACCGGCACTAGGAAACAGACTGAGAAAGCTGAGAAAAAGTGTCTCCTGCAACCCGGTCCCTTGGTGCTAGATGAACGAACGTCTCTCCACTTGCTCAGTTGTGAGAGATAAGTGTGTGTGAAAGCCGTCCTTCACCTAGCTTGTTGGGAACACAAAGTTCCTTTTCAGTTGCAAACTCCATTCCATACATATATAAGGGGAGGTACTAGCTCCAACTCGGTTTTACAGTGAAAACTGCAGGAACTTCAAACCGGCACTAGGAAACAGACTGAGAAAGCTGAGAAAAAGTGTCTCCTGCAACCCGGTCCCTTGGTGCTAGATGAACGAACGTCTCTCCACTTGCTCAGTTCTGAGAGATAAGTGTGTGTGAAAGCCGTCCTTCACCTTCCTTGTTGGGAACACAAAGTTTCTTTTCAGTTGCAAACTCCATTCCATACATATATATGGGGAGGTACTAGCTCCAACTCGGTTTTACAGTGAAGAAAGCAGGAACTTCAAACCGGCACTAGGAAACAGACTGAGAAAGCAGAGAAAAAGTGTCTCCTGCAACCCGGTCCCTTGGTGCTAGATGAACGAACGTCTCTCCACTTGCTCAGTTCTGAGAGATAAGTGAGTGTGAAAGCCGTCCTTCACCTAGCTTGTTGGGAACACAAAGTTTCTTTTCAGTTGCAAACTCCATTCCATACATATATATGGGGAGGTACTAGCTCCAACTCGGTTTTACACTGAAAACTGCAGGAACTTCAAACCGGCACTAGGAAACAGACTGAGAAAGCAGAGAAAAAGTGTCTCCTGCAACCCGTTCCCTTGGTGCTAGATGAACGAACGTCTCTCCACTTGCTCAATTCTGAGAGATAAGTGTGTGTGAAAGCCGTCCTTCACCTAGCTTGTTGGGAACACAAAGTTTCTTTTCAGTTGCAAACTCCATTCCATACATATATATGGGGAGGTACTAGCTCCAACTCGGTTTTACAGTGAAAACTGCAGGAACTTCAAACCGGCACTAGGAAACAGACTGAGAAAGCTGAGAAAAAGTGTCTCCTGCAACCCGGTCCCTTGGTGCTAGATGAACGAACGTCTCTCCACTTGCTCAATTCTAAGAGATAAGTGTGTGTGAAAGCCGTCCTTCACCTAGCTTGTTGGGAACACAAAGTTTCTTTTCAGTTGCAAACTCCATTCCATACATATATATGGGGAGGTAGATGCTCCAACTCGGTTTTACAGTGAAAACTGCAGGAACTTCAAAACGGCACTAGGAAACAGACTAAGAAAGCAGAGAAAAAGTGTCTCCTGCAACCCGTTCCCTTGGTGCTACATGAATGAACGTCTCTCCACTTGCTCAGTTCTGAAAGATAAGTGTGTGTGAAAGCCGTCCTTCACCTAGCTTGTTGGGAACACAAAGTTTCTTTTCAGTTGCAAACTCCATTCCATACATATATATGGGGAGGTAGATGCTACAAATCGGTTTTACAGTGAAAACTGCAGGAACTTCAAACCGGCACTAGGAAACAGACTGAGAAAGCAGAGAAAATGTGTCTCCTGCAACCTGTTCCCTTGGTGCTAGATGAACGAACGTCTCTCCACTTGCTCAGTTATGAGAGATAAGTGTGTGTGAAAGCCGTCCTTCACCTAGCTTGTTGGGAACACAAAGTTTCTTTTCAGTTGCAAACTCCATTCCATACATATATAAGGGGAGGTACTAGCTCCAACTCGGTTTTACAGAGAAAACTGCAGGAACTTCAAACCGGCACTAGGAAACAGACTGAGAAAGCTGAGAAAAAGTGTCTCCTGCAACCCGGTCCCTTGGTGCTAGATGAACGAACGTCTCTCCACTTGCTCAGTACTGAGAGATAAGTGTGTGTGAAAGCCGTCCTTCACCTACCTTGTTGGGAACACAAAGATTCTTTTCAGTTGCAAACTCTATTCCATACATATATATGGGGAGGTACTAGCTCCAACTCGGTTTTACAGTGAAGAAAGCAGGAACTTCAAACCGGCACTAGGAAACAGACTGAGAAAGCAGAGAAAAAGTGTCTCCTGCAACCCGTTCCCTTGGTGCTAGATGAACGAACGTCTCTCCTCTTGCTCAATTCTGAGAGATAAGTGTGTGTGAAAGCCGTCCTTCACCTAGCTTGTTGGGAACACAAAGTTTCTTTTCAGTTGCAAACTCCATTCCATACATATATATGGGGAGGTACTAGCTCCAACTCGGTTTTACAGTGAAAACTGCAGGAACTTCAAACCGGCACTAGGAAACAGACTGAGAAAGCTGAGAAAAATTGTCTCCTGCAACCCGTTCCCTTGGTGCTAGATGAACGAACGTCTCTCCACTTGCTCAGTTCTAAGAGATAAGTGTGTGTGAAAGCAGTCCTTCACCTAGCTTGTTGGGAACACAAAGTTTCTTTTCAGTTGCAAACTCCATTCCATACATATATATGGGGAGGTTGATGCTCCAACTCGGTTTTACAGTGAAAACTGCAGGAACTTCAAACCGGCTCTAGGGAACAGACTAAGAAAGCAGAGAAAAAGTGTCTCCTGCAACCCGTTCCCTTGGTGCTACATGAATGAACGTCTCTCCACTTGCTCAGTTCTGAAAGATAAGTGTGTGTGAAAGCCGTCCTTCACCTAGCTTGTTGGGAACACAAAGTTTCTTTTCAGTTGCAAACTCCATTCCATACATATATATGGGGAGGTAGATGCTACAACTCGGTTTTACAGTGAAAACTGCAGGAACTTCAAACCGGCACTAGGAAACAGACTGAGAAAGCAGAGAAAATGTGTCTCCTGCAACCCGTTCCCTTGGTGCTAGATGAACGAACGTCTCTCCACTTGCTCAGTTATGAGAGATAAGTGTGTGTGAAAGCCGTCCTTCACCTAGCTTGTTGGGAACACAAAGTTTCTTTTCAGTTGCAAACTCCATTCCATACATATATATGGGGAGGTACTAGCTCCAACTCGGTTTTACTTTGAAAACTGCAGGAACTTCAACCCGGCACTGGGAAACAGACTGAGAAAGCAGAGAAAAAGTGTCTCCTGCAACCCGTTCCCTTGGTGCTAGATGAACGAACGTCTCTCCACTTGCTCAGTTCTGAGAGAAAAGTGTGTGTGAAAGCCGTACTTCACCTAGCTTGTTGGGAACACAAAGTTTCTTTTCAGTTGCAAACTCCATTCCATACATATATAAGTGGAGGTACTAGCTCCAACTCGGTTTTACAGTGAAAACTGCAGGAACTTCAAACCGGCACTAGGAAACAGACTGAGAAAGCTAAGAAAAAGTGTCCCCTGCAACCCGGTCCCTTGGTGCTAGATGAACGAACGTCTCTCCACTTGCTCAGTTCTGAGAGATAAGTGTGTGTGAAAGCCGTCCTTCATCTAGCTTGTTGGGAACACAAAGTTTCTTTTCAGTTGCAAACTCCATTCCATACATATATATGGGGAAGTAGATGCTCCAACTCGGTTTTACAGTGAAAACTGCAGGAACTTCAAACCGGCACTAGGAAACAGACTGAGAAAGCAGAGAAAAAGTGTCTCCTGCCACCCGTTCCCTTGGTGCTAGATGAACGAACGTCTCTCCACTTGCTCAGTTCTGAGGGATAAGTGTGTGTGAAAGCCGTCCTTCACCTATCTTGTTGGGAACACAAAGTTTCTTTTCAGTTGCAAACTCCATTCCATACATATATATGGGGAGGTACTAGCTCCAACTCGGTTTTACACTGAAAACTGCAGGAACTTCAAACCGGCACTAGGAAACAGACTGAGAAAGCAGAGAAAAAGTGTCTCCTGCAACCCGTTCCCTTGGTGCTAGATGAACGAACGTCTCTCCACTTGCTCAGTTCTGAGAGATAAGTGTGTGAGAAAGCCGTCCTTCACCTAGCTTGTTGGGAACACAAAGTTTCTTTTCAATTGCAAACTCCATTCCATACATATATATGGGGAGGTACTAGCTCCAATTCGGTTTTACAGTGAAAACTGCAGGAACTTCAAACCGGCACTAGGAAACAGACTGAGAAAGCAGAGAAAAAGTGCCTCCTGCAACCCGTTCCCTTGGTGCTAGATGAACGAACGTCTCTCCACTTGCTCAGTTCTGAGAGATAAGTTTGTGTGTAAGCCGTCCTTCACCTAGCTTTTTGGGAACACAAAGTTACTTTTCAGTTGCAAACTCCATTCCATACATATATATGGGGAGGTAGAAGCTCCAACTCGGTTTTACAGTGAAAACTGCAGGAACGTAAAACCGGCACTAGGAAACAGACTGAGAAATCAGAGAAAAAGTGTCCCCTGCAACCCGGTCCCTTGGTGCTAGATGAACGAACGTCTCTCCACTTGCTCAGTTCTGAGAGATAAGTGTGTGTGAAAGCCGTCCTTCACCTAGCTTGTTGGGAACACAAAGTTTCTTTTCAGTTGCAATCTCCATTCCATACATATATATGGGGAGGTACTAGCTCCAACTCGGTTTTACACTGAAAACTGCAGGAACGTCAAAACGGCACTAGGAAACAGACTGAGAAAGCAGAGAAAATGTGTCTCCTGCAACCCGTTCACTTGGTGCTACATGAATGAACGTCTCTCCACTTGCTCAGTTCTGAAAGATAAGTGTGTGTGAAAGCCGTCCTTCACCTAGCTTGTTGGGAACACAAAGTTTCTTTTCAGTTGCAAACTCCATTCCATACATATATATGGGGAAGTACTAGCTCCAACTCGGTTTGACAGTGAAAACTGCAGGAACTTCAAACCGGCACTAGGAAACAGACTGAGAAAGCAGAGAAAAAGTGTCTCCTGCAACCCGTTCCCTTGGTGCTAGATGAACGAACGTCTCTCCACTTGCTCAGTTCTGAGAGATATGTTTGTGTGAAATCCGTCCTTCACCTAGCTTGTTGGGAACACAAAGTTTCTTTTCAGTTGCAAACTCCATTCCATACATATATATGGGGAGGTAGATGCTCCAACTCGGTTTTACAGTGAAAACTGCAGGAACTTCAAACCGGCACTAGGAAACAGACTGAGAAAGCAGAGAAAAAGTGTCTCCTGCAACCCGTTCCCTTGGTGCTAGATGAACGAACGTCTCTCCACTTGCTCAGTTCTGAAAGATAAGTGTGTGTGAAAGCCGTCCTTCACCTAGCTTGTTGGGAACACAAAGTTTCTTTTCAGTTGCAAACTCCATTCCATACATATATATGGGGAGGTTGATGCTCCAACTCGGTTTTACAGTGAAAACTGCAGGAACTTCAAACCGGCACTAGGGAACAGACTAAGAAAGCAGAGAAAAAGTGTCTCCTGCAACCCGTTCCCTTGGTGCTACATGAATGAACGTCTCTCCACTTGCTCAGTTCTGAAAGATGAGTGTGTGTTAAAGCCGTCCTTCACCTAGCTTGTTGGGAACACAAAGTTTCTTTTCAGTTGCAAACTCCATTCCATACATATATATGGGGAGGTAGATGCTACAACTCGGTTTTACAGTGAAAACTGCAGGAACTTCAAACCGGCACTAGGAAACAGACTGAGAAAGCAGAGAAAATGTGTCTCCTGCAACCCGTTCCCTTGGTGCTAGATGAACGAACGTCTCTCCACTTGCTCAGTTATGAGAGATAAGTGTGTGTGAAAGCCGTCCTTCACCTAGCTTGTTGGGAACACAAAGTTTCTTTTCAGTTGCAAACTCCATTCCATACATATATATGGGGAGGTACTAGCTCCAACTCGGTTTTACTTTGAAAACTGCAGGAACTTCAACCCGGCACTGGGAAACAGACTGAGAAAGCAGAGAAAAAGTGTCTCCTGCAACCCGTTCCCTTGGTGCTAGATGAACGAACGTCTCTCCACTTGCTCAGTTCTGAGAGAAAAGTGTGTGTGAAAGCCGTCCTTCACCTAGCTTGTTGGGAACACAAAGTTTCTTTTCAGTTGCAAACTCCATTCCATACATATATAAGTGTAGGTACTAGCTCCAACTCGGTTTTACAGTGAAAACTGAAGGAACTTCAAACCGGCACTAGGAAACAGACTGAGAAAGCTAAGAAAAAGTGTCTCCTGCAACCCGGTCCCTTGGTGCTAGATGAACGAACGTCTCTCCACTTGCTCAGTTCTGAGAGATAAGTGTGTGTGAAAGCCGTCCTTCACCTAGCTTGTGTGGAACACAAAGTTTCTTTTCAGTTGCAAACTCCATTCCATACATATATATGGGGAGGTAGATGCTCCAACTCGGTTTTACAGTGAAAACTGCAGGAACTTAAAACCGGCACTAGGAAACAGACTGCGAAAGCAGAGAAAATGTGTCTCCTGCAACCCGTTCCCTTGGTGCTAGATGAACGAACGTCTCTCCACTTGCTCAGTTCTGAGAGATAAGTGTGTGTGAAAGCCGTCCTTCACCTACCTTGTTGGGAACACAAAGTTTCTTTTCAGTTGCAAACTCCATTCCATACATATATATGGGGAGGTACTAGCTCCAACTCGGTTTTACAGTGAAGAAAGCAGGAACTTCAAAACGGCACTAGGAAACAGACTGAGAAAGCAGAGAAAAAGTGTCTCCTGCAACCCGGTCCCTTGGTGCTAGATGAACGAACGTCTCTCCACTTGCTCAGTTCCGAGTGTTAAGTGTGTGTGAAAGCCGTCCTTCATCTAGCTTGTTGGGAACACAAAGTTTCTTTTCAGTTGCAAACTCCATTCCATACATATATATGGGGAAGTAGATGCTCCAACTCGGTTTTACAGTGAAAACTGCAGGAACTTCAAACCGGCACTAGGAAACAGACTGAGAAAGCAGAGAAAAAGTGTCTCCTGCAACCCGTTCCCTTGGTGCTAGATGAACGAACGTCTCTCCACTTGCTCAGTTCTGAGGGATAAGTGTGTGTGAAAGCCGTCCTTCACCTAGCTTGTTGGGAACACAAAGTTTCTTTTCAGTTGCAAACTCCATTCCATACATATATATGGGGAGGTACTAGCTCCAACTCGGTTTTACACTGAAAACTGCAGGAACTTCAAACCGGCACTAGGAAACAGACTGAGAAAGCAGAGAAAAAGTGTCTCCTGCAACCCGTTCCCTTGGTGCTAGATGAACGAACGTCTCTCCACTTGCTCAATTCTGAGAGATAAGTTTGTGAGAAAGCCGTCCTTCACCTAGCTTGTTGGGAACACAAAGTTTCTTTTCAATTGCAAACTCCATTCCATACATATATATGGGGAGGTACTAGCTCCAATTCGGTTTTACAGTGAAAACTGCAGGAACTTCAAACCGGCACTAGGAAACAGACTGAGAAAGCAGAGAAAAAGTGTCTCCTGCAACCCGTACCCTTGGTGCTAGATAAACGAAGTTCTCTCCACTTCCTCAGTTCTGAGAAATAAGTGTGTGTGAAAGCCGTCCTTCACCTAGCTTGTTGGGAACACAAAGTTTCTTTTCAGTTGCAAACTCCATTCCATACATATATATGGGGAGGTACTAGCTCAAACTCGGTTTTACACTGAAAACTGCAGGAACGTCAAACCGGCACTAGGAAACAGACTGAGAAAGCAGAGAAAAAGTGCCTCCTGCAACCCGTTCCCTTGGTGCTAGATGAACGAACGTCTCTCCACTTGCTCAGTTCTGAGAGATAAGTGTGTGTGTAAGCCGTCCTTCACCTAGCTTTTTGGGAACACAAAGTTACTTTTCAGTTGCAAACTCCATTCCATACATATATATGGGGAGGTAGAAGCTCCAACTCGGTTTTACAGTGAAAACTGCAGGAACGTAAAACCGGCACTAGGAAACAGACTGAGAAATCAGAGAAAAAGTGTCCCCTGCACCCCGGTCCCTTGGTGCTAGATGAACGAACGTCTCTCCACTTGCTCAGTTCTGAGAGATAAGTGTGTGTGAAAGCGGTCCTTCACCTAGCTTGTTGGGAACACAAAGTTTCTTTTCAGTTGCAAACTCCATTCCATACATATATATGGGGAGGTACTAGCTCCAACTCGGTTTTACACTGAAAACTGCAGGAACGTCAAAACGGCACTAGGAAACAGACTGAGAAAGCAGAGAAAAAGTGTCTCCTGCAACCCGTTCACTTGGTGCTACATGAATGAACGTCTCTCCACTTGCTCAGTTCTGAAAGATAAGTGTGTGTGAAAGCCGTCCTTCACCTAGCTTGTTGGGAACACAAAGATTCTTTTCAGTTGCAAACTCCATTCCATACATATATATGGGGAAGTACTAGCTCCAACTCGGTTTGACAGTGAAAACTGCAGGAACTTCAAACCAGCACTAGGAAACAGACTGAGAAAGCAGAGAAAAAGTGTCTCCTGCAACCCGTTCCCTTGGTGCTAGATGAACGAACGTCTCTCCACTTGCTCAATTCTGAGAGATAAGTTTGTGTGAAATCCGTCCTTCACCTAGCTTGTTGGGAACACAAAGTTTCTTTTCAGTTGCAAACTCCATTCCATACATATATATGGGGAGGTAGATGCTCCAACTCGGTTTTACAGTGAAAACTGCAGGAACTTCAAACCGGCACTAGGAAACAGACTGAGAAAGCAGAGAAAAAGTGTCTCCTGCAACCCGTTCCCTTGGTGCTAGATGAACGAAAGTCTCTCCACTTGCTCAGTTCTGAAAGATAAGTGTGTGTGAAAGCCGTCCTTCACCTAGCTTGTTGGGAACACAAAGTTTCTTTTCAGTTGCAAACTCCATTCCATACATATATATGGGGAGGTACTAGCTCCAAATCGGTTTTACTTTGAAAACTGCAGGAACTTCAACCCGGCACTAGGAAACAGACTGAGAAAGCAGAGAAAAAGTGTCTCCTGCAACCCGTTCCCTTGGTGCTAGATGAACGAACGTCTCTCCACTTGCTCAGTTCTGAGAGATAAGTGTGTGTGAAAGCCGTTCTTCACCTAGCTTGTTGGGAACACAAAGTTTCTTTTCAGTTGCAAACTCCATTCCATACATATATAAGGGGAGGTACTAGCTCCAACTCGGTTTTACAGTGAAAACTGCAGGAACTTCAAACCGGCACTAGGAAACAGACTGAGAAAGCTGAGAAAAAGTGTCTCCTGCAACCCGGTCCCTTGGTGCTAGATGAACGAACGTCTCTCCACTTGCTCAGTTCTGAGAGATAAGTGTGTGTGAAAGCCGTCCTTCACCTAGCTTGTTGGGAACACAAAGTTTCTTTTCAGTTGCAAACTCCATTCCATACATATATATGGGGAGGTAGGTGCTCCAACTCGGTTTTACAGTGAAAACTGCAGGAACTTAAAACCGGCACTAGGAAACAGACTGCGAAAGCAGAGAAAATGTGTCTCCTGCAAACCGTTCCCTTGGTGCTAGATGAACGAACGTCTCTCCACTTGCTCAGTTCTGAGAGATAAGTGTGTGTGAAAGCCGTCCTTCACCTAGCTTGTTGGGAACACAAAGTTTCTTTTCAGTTGCAAACTCCATTCCATACATATATATGGGGAGGTTCTAGCTCCAACTCGGTTTTACAGTGAAGAAAGCAGGATCTTCAAACCGGCACTAGGAAACAGACTGAGAAAGCAGAGAAAAAGTGTCCCCTGCAAACCGTTCCCTTGGTGCTAGATGAACGAACGTCTCTCCACTTGCTCAGTTCTGAGAGATAAGTGTGTGTGAAAGCCGTCCTTCACCTAGCTTGTTGGGAACACAAAGTTTCTTTTCAGTTGCAAACCCCATTCCATACATATATATGGGGAGGTACTAGCTCCAACTCGGTTTTACACTGAAAACTGCAGGAACTTCAAACCGGCACTAGGAAACAGACTGAGAAAGCAGAGAAAAAGTGTCCCCTGCAACCCGTTCCCTTGGTGCTAGATGAACGAACGTCTCCCCACTTGCTCAATTCTGAGAGATAAGTTTGTGTGAAAGCCGTCCTTCACCTAGCTTGTTGGGAACACAAAGTTTCTTTTCAATTGCAAACTCCATTCCATACATATATATGGGGAGGTACTAGCTCCAATTCGGTTTTACAGTGAAAACTGCAGGAACTTCAAACCGGCACTAGAAAACAGACTGAGAAAGCAAAGAAAAAGTGTCTCCTGCAACCCGTTCCCTTGGTGCTAGATAAACGAACTTCTCTCCACTTCCTCAGTTCTGAGAGATAAGTGTGTGTGAAAGCCGTCCTTCACCTAGATTTTTGGGAACACAAAGTTTCTTTTCAGTTGCAAACTCCATTCCATACATATATATGGGGAGGTAGAAGCTCCAACTCGGTTTTACAGTGAAAACTGCAGGAACGTAAAACCGGCACTAGGAAACAGACTGAGAAATCAGAGAAAAAGTGTCTCCTGCAACCCGGTCCCTTGGTGCTACATGAATGAACGTCTCTCCACTTGCTCAGTTCTGAAAGATAAGTGTGTGTGAAAGCCGTCCTTCACCTAGCTTGTTGGGAACACAAAGTTTCTTTTCAGTTGCAAACTCCATTCCATACATATATATGGGGAAGTACTAGCTCCAACTCTGTTTTACAGTGAAAACTGCAGGAACTTCAAACCGGCACTAGGAAACAGACTGAGAAAGCAGAGAAAAAGTTTCTCCTGCAACCCGTTCCCTTGGTGCTAGATGAACGAACGTCTCTCCACTTGCTCAATTCTGAGAGATAAGTTTGTGAGAAAGCCGTCCTTCACCTAGCTTGTTGGGAACACAAAGTTTCTTTTCAAATGCAAACTCCATTCGATACATATATATGGGGAGGTACTAGCTCCAATTCGGTTTTACAGTGAAAACTGCAGGAACTTCAAACCGGCACTAGGAAACAGACTGAGAAAGCAGAGAAAAAGTGTCTCCTGCAACCCGTTCCCTTGGTGCTAGATGAACGAACGTCTCTCCACTTGCTCAATTCTGAGAGATAAGTTTGTGTGAAATCCGTCCTTCACCTAGCTTGTTGGGAACACAAAGTTTCTTTTCAGTTGCAAACTCCATTCCATACATATATATGGGGAGGTAGATGCTCCAACTCGGTTTTACAGTGAAAACTGCAGGAACTTCAAACCGGCACTAGGAAACAGACTGAGAAAGCAGAGAAAAAGTGTCTCCTGCAACCCGTTCCCTTGGTGCTAGATGAACGAAAGTCTCTCCACTTGCTCAGTTCTGAAAGATAAGTGTGTGTGAAAGCCGTCCTTCACCTAGCTTGTTGGGAACACAAAGTTTCTTTTCAGTTGCAAACTCCATTCCATACATATATATGGGGAGGTACTAGCTCCAAATCGGTTTTACTTTGAAAACTGCAGGAACTTCAACCCGGCACTAGGAAACAGACTGAGAAAGCAGAGAAAAAGTGTCTCCTGCAACCCGTTCCCTTGGTGCTAGATGAACGAACGTCTCTCCACTTGCTCAGTTCTGAGAGATAAGTGTGTGTGAAAGCCGTTCTTCACCTAGCTTGTTGGGAACACAAAGTTTCTTTTCAGTTGCAAACTCCATTCCATACATATATAAGGGGAGGTACTAGCTCCAACTCGGTTTTACAGTGAAAACTGCAGGAACTTCAAACCGGCACTAGGAAACAGACTGAGAAAGCTGAGAAAAAGTGTCTCCTGCAACCCGGTCCCTTGGTGCTAGATGAACGAACGTCTCTCCACTTGCTCAGTTCTGAGAGATAAGTGTGTGTGAAAGCCGTCCTTCACCTAGCTTGTTGGGAACACAAAGTTTCTTTTCAGTTGCAAACTCCATTCCATACATATATATGGGGAGGTAGGTGCTCCAACTCGGTTTTACAGTGAAAACTGCAGGAACTTAAAACCGGCACTAGGAAACAGACTGCGAAAGCAGAGAAAATGTGTCTCCTGCAAACCGTTCCCTTGGTGCTAGATGAACGAACGTCTCTCCACTTGCTCAGTTCTGAGAGATAAGTGTGTGTGAAAGCCGTCCTTCACCTAGCTTGTTGGGAACACAAAGTTTCTTTTCAGTTGCAAACTCCATTCCATACATATATATGGGGAGGTTCTAGCTCCAACTCGGTTTTACAGTGAAGAAAGCAGGATCTTCAAACCGGCACTAGGAAACAGACTGAGAAAGCAGAGAAAAAGTGTCCCCTGCAAACCGTTCCCTTGGTGCTAGATGAACGAACGTCTCTCCACTTGCTCAGTTCTGAGAGATAAGTGTGTGTGAAAGCCGTCCTTCACCTAGCTTGTTGGGAACACAAAGTTTCTTTTCAGTTGCAAACCCCATTCCATACATATATATGGGGAGGTACTAGCTCCAACTCGGTTTTACACTGAAAACTGCAGGAACTTCAAACCGGCACTAGGAAACAGACTGAGAAAGCAGAGAAAAAGTGTCCCCTGCAACCCGTTCCCTTGGTGCTAGATGAACGAACGTCTCCCCACTTGCTCAATTCTGAGAGATAAGTTTGTGTGAAAGCCGTCCTTCACCTAGCTTGTTGGGAACACAAAGTTTCTTTTCAATTGCAAACTCCATTCCATACATATATATGGGGAGGTACTAGCTCCAATTCGGTTTTACAGTGAAAACTGCAGGAACTTCAAACCGGCACTAGAAAACAGACTGAGAAAGCAAAGAAAAAGTGTCTCCTGCAACCCGTTCCCTTGGTGCTAGATAAACGAACTTCTCTCCACTTCCTCAGTTCTGAGAGATAAGTGTGTGTGAAAGCCGTCCTTCACCTAGATTTTTGGGAACACAAAGTTTCTTTTCAGTTGCAAACTCCATTCCATACATATATATGGGGAGGTAGAAGCTCCAACTCGGTTTTACAGTGAAAACTGCAGGAACGTAAAACCGGCACTAGGAAACAGACTGAGAAATCAGAGAAAAAGTGTCTCCTGCAACCCGGTCCCTTGGTGCTACATGAATGAACGTCTCTCCACTTGCTCAGTTCTGAAAGATAAGTGTGTGTGAAAGCCGTCCTTCACCTAGCTTGTTGGGAACACAAAGTTTCTTTTCAGTTGCAAACTCCATTCCATACATATATATGGGGAAGTACTAGCTCCAACTCTGTTTTACAGTGAAAACTGCAGGAACTTCAAACCGGCACTAGGAAACAGACTGAGAAAGCAGAGAAAAAGTTTCTCCTGCAACCCGTTCCCTTGGTGCTAGATGAACGAACGTCTCTCCACTTGCTCAATTCTGAGAGATAAGTTTGTGAGAAAGCCGTCCTTCACCTAGCTTGTTGGGAACACAAAGTTTCTTTTCAAATGCAAACTCCATTCGATACATATATATGGGGAGGTACTAGCTCCAATTCGGTTTTACAGTGAAAACTGCAGGAACTTCAAACCGGCACTAGGAAACAGACTGAGAAAGCAGAGAAAAAGTGTCTCCTGCAACCCGTTCCCTTGGTGCTAGATAAACGAATTTCTCTCCACTTCCTCAGTTCTGAAAAATAAGTGTGTGTGAAAGCCGTCCTTCACCTAGCTTGTTGGGAACACAAAGTTTCTTTTCAGTTGCAAACTCCATTCCATACATATATATGGGGAAGTAGATGCTCCAACTCGGTTTTACAGTGAAAACTGCAGGAACTTCAAACCGGCACTAGGAAACAGACTGAGAAAGCAGAGAAAAAGTGTCTCCTGCAACCCGTTCCCCTGGTGCTAGATGAACGAACGTCTCTCCACTTGCTCAGTTCTGAGAGATATGTGTGTGTGAAAGCCGTCCTTCACCTAGCTTGTTGGGAACACAAAGTTTCTTTTGAGTTGCAAACTCCATTCCATACATATATATGGGGAGGTACTAGCTCCAACACGGTTTTACAGTGAAAACTGCAGGAACTTCAAACCGGCACTAGGAAACAGACTGAGAAAGCAGAGAAAAAGTGTCTCCTGCAACCCGGTCCCTTGGTGCTAGATGAACGAACGTCTCTCCACTTGCTCAGTTCTGAGAGATAAGTGTGTGTGAAAGCCGTCCTTCACATAGCTTGTTGGGAACACAAAGTTTCTTTTCAGTTGCAAACTCCATTCCATACATATATATGGGGAGGTTCTAGCTCCAACTCGGTTTTACAGTGAAGAAAGCAGGAACTTCAAACCGGCACTAGGAAACAGACTGAGAAAGCAGAGAAAAAGTGTCTCCTGCAACCCGGTCCCTTGGTGCTAGATGAACGAACGTCTCTCCACTTGCTCAGTTCCGAGTGTTAAGTGTGTGTGAAAGCCGTCCTTCACCTAGCTTGTTGGGAACACAAAGTTTCTTTTCAGTTGCAAACTCCATTCCATACATATATATGGGGAAGTAGATGCTCCAACTCGGTTTTACAGTGAAAACTGCAGGAACTTCAAACCGGCACTAGGAAACAGACTGAGAAAGCAGAGAAAAAGTGTCTCCTGCAACCCGTTCCCCTGGTGCTAGATGAACGAACGTCTCTCCACTTGCTCAGTTCTGAGAGATAAGTGTGTGTGAAAGCCGTCCTTCACCTAGCTTGTTGGGAACACAAAGTTTCTTTTGAGTTGCAAACTCCATTCCATACATATATATGGGGAGGTACTAGCTCCAACACATTTTTACACTGAAAACTGCAGGAACTTCAAACCGGCACTAGGAAACAGACTGAGAAAGCAGAGAAAAAGTGTCTCCTGCAACCCGTTCCCTTGGTGCTAGATGAACGAACGTCTCTCCACTTGCTCAATTCTGAGAGATAATTTTGTGTGAAAGCCGTCCTTCACCTAGCTTGTTGGGAACACAAAGTTTCTTTTCAATTGCAAACTCCATTCCGTACATATATATGGGGAGGTACTAGCTCCAACTCGGTTATACAGTGAAAACTGCAGGAACTTCAAACCGGCACTAGGAAACAGACTGAGAAAGCAGAGAAAAAGTGTCTCCTGCAACCCGTTCCCTTGGTGCTAGATAAACGAACTTCTCTCCACTTCCTCAGTTCTGAGAGATAAGTGTGTGTGAAAGCCGTCCTTCACCTAGATTTTTGGGAACACAAAGTTTCTTTTCAGTTGCAAACTCCATTCCATACATATATATGGGGAGGTAGAAGCTCCAACTCGGTTTTACAGTGAAAACTGCAGGAACGTAAAACCGGCACTGGGAAACAGACTGAGAAATCAGAGAAAAAGTGTCTCCTTCAACCCGGTCCCTTGGTGCTACATGAATGAACGTCTCTCCACTTGCTCAGTTCTGAAAGTTAAGTGTGTGTGAAAGCCGTCCTTCACCTAGCTTGTTGGGAACACAAAGATTCTTTTCAGTTGCAAACTCCATTCCATACATATATATGGGGAAGTACTAGCTCCAACTCGGTTTGACAGTGAAAACTGCAGGAACTTCAAACCGGCACTAGGAAACAGACTGAGAAAACAGAGAAAAACTGTCTCCTGCAACCCGTTCCCTTGGTGCTAGATGAACGAACGTCTCTCCACTTGCTCAATTTTGAGAGATAAGTTTGTGTGAAAGCCGTCCTTCACCTAGCTTGTTGGGAACACAAAGTTTCTTTTCAGTTGCAAACTCCATTCCATACATATATATGGGGAGGTACCAGCTCCAACTCGGTTTTACAGTGAAAACTGCAGGAACTTCAAACTGGCACTAGGAAACAGACTGAGAAAGCAGAGAAAAAGTGTCTCCTGCAACCCGTTCCCTTGGTGCTAGATAAACGAACTTCTCTCCACTTCCTCAGTTCTGAGAGATAAGTGTGTGTGAAAGCCGTCCTTCACCTAGCTTGTTGGGAACACAAAGTTTCTTTTCAGTTGCAAACTCCATTCCATACATATATATGGGGAGGTACTAGCTCCAACCCAGTTTTACACTGAAAACTGCAGGAACGTCAAACCGGCACTAGGAAACAGACTGAGAAAGCAGAGAAAATGTGTCTCCTGCATCCCGTTCCCTTGGTGCTAGATGAACGAACGTCTCTCCACTTGCTCAGTTCTGAGAGATAAGTGTGTGTGAAAGCCATCCTTCACCTAGCTTGTTGGGAACACAAAGTTTCTTTTCAGTTGCAAACTCCATTCCATACATATATATGGTGAGGTACTAGCTCCAAATCGGTTTTACAGTGAAAACTGCAGGAACTTCAAACCGGCACTAGGAAACAGACTGAGAAAGCAGAGAATAAGTGTCCCCTGCAACCCGTTCCCTTGGTGCTAGATGAACGAACGTCTCTCCACTTGCTCAGTTCTGAGAGATAAGTGTGTGTGAAAGCCGTCCTTCACCTAGCTTGTTGGGAACACAAATTTTCTTTTCAGTTTCAAACTCCATTCCATACATATATATGGGGAGGTAGAAGCTCCAACTCGGTTTTACAGTGAAAACTGCAGGAACTTCAAACCGGCACTAGGAAACAGACTTGGAAAGCAGAGAAATAGGTTCTCCTGCAACCCGTTCCCTTGGTGCTAGATGAAAGAACGTCTCTCCAATTGCTCAGTTCTGAGAGATAAGTGTGTGTGAAAGCTGTCCTTCACCTAGCTTGTTGGGAACACAAAGTTTCTTTTCAGTTGCAAACTCCATTCCATACATATATATGGGGAGGTACTAGATCAAACTCGGTTTTACAGTGAAAACTGCAGGAACTTCAAACCGGCACTAGGAAACAGAATGAGAAAGCAGAGAAAAAGTGTCTCCTGCAACCCGTTCACTTGGGGCTAGATGAACGAACGTCTCTCCACTTGCTCAGTTCTGAGAGATAAGTGTGTGTGAAAGCCGTCCTTCACCTAGCTTGTTGGGAACACAAAGTTTCTTTTCAGTTGCAAACTCCATTCCATACATATATATGGGGAGGTACTAGCACCAACTCGGTTTTACAGTGAAAACTGCAGGAACTTCAAGTGGGCACTAGGAAACAGACTGAGAAAGCAGAGAAAACGTGTCTCCTGCAACCCGTTCCCTTGGTGCTAGATGAACGAACGTCTCTCCACTTGCTCAGTTCTGAGAGATAAGTGTTTGTGAAAGCCGTCCTTCACCTAGCCTGTTGGGAACACTAAGTTTCTTTTCAATTGCAAACTCCATTCCATACATATATATGGGGAGGTACTAGCTCCAACTCGGTTTTACAGTGAAAACTGCAGGAACTTCAAACCGGCACTAGGAAACAGACTGAGAAAGCAGAGAAAAAGTGTCTCCTGCAACCCGTTCCCTTGGTGCTAGATGAACGAACGTCTCTCCACTTGCTCAGTTCTGAGAGATAAGTGTGTGTGAAAGCCGTCCTTCACCTAGCTTGTTGGGAACACAAAGTTTCTTTTCAGTTGCAAACTCCATTCCATACATATATATGGGGAGGTACTAGCTCCAACTCGGTTTTACACTGAAAACTGCAGGAACGTCAAACCGGCACTAGGAAACAGAATGAGAAAGCAGAGAAAAAGTGTCTCCTGCAACCCGTTCCCTTGGTGCTAGATGAACGAAAGTCTCTCCACTTGCTCAATTCTGAGAGATAAGTTTGTGTGAAAGCCGTCCTTCACCTAGCTTGTTGGGAACACAAAGTTTCTTTTCAGTTGCAAACTCCATTCCATACATATATATGGGGAGGTAGATGCTCCAACTCGGTTTTACAGTGAAAACTGCAGGAACTTCAAACCGGCACTAGGAAACAGACTGAGAAAGCAGAGAAAAAGTGTCTCCTGCAACCCGTTCCCTTGGTGCTACATGAATGAACGTCTCTCCACTTGCTCAGTTCTGAAAGATAAGTGTGTGTGAAAGCCGTCCTTCACCTAGCTTGTTGGGAACACAAAGATTCTTTTCAGTTGCAAACTCCATTCCATACATATATATGGGGAGGTAGATGCTACAACTCGGTTTTACAGTGAAAACTGCAGGAACTTCAAACCGGCACTAGGGAACAGACTGCGAAAGCAGAGAAAATGTGTCTCCTGCAAACCGTTCCCTTGGTGCTAGATGAACGAACGTCTCTCCACTTGCTCAGTTATGAGAGATAAGTGTGTGTGAAAGCCGTCCTTCACCTAGCTTGTTGGGAACACAAAGTTTCTTTTCAGTTGCAAACTCCATTCCATACATATATATGGGGAGGTACTAGCTCCAAATCGGTTTTACTTTGAAAACTGCAGGAACTTCAACCCGGCACTAGGAAACAGACTGAGAAAGCAGAGAAAAAGTGTCTCCTGCAACCCGTTCCCTTGGTGCTAGATGAACGAACGTCTCTCCACTTGCTCAGTTCTGAGAGATAAGTGTGTGTGAAAGCCGTCCTTCACCTAGCTTGTTGGGAACACAAAGTTTCTTTTCAGTTGCAAACTCCATTCCATACATATATAAGGGGAGGTACTAGCTCCAACTCGGTTTTACAGTGAAAACTGCAGGAACTTCAAACCGGCACTAGGAAACAGACTGAGAAAGCTGAGAAAAAGTGTCTCCTGCAACCCGGTCCCTTGGTGCTAGATGAACGAACGTCTCTCCACTTGCTCAGTTCTGAGAGATAAGTGTGTGTGAAAGCCGTCCTTCACCTAGCTTGTTGGGAACACAAAGTTTCTTTTCAGTTGCAAACTCCATTCCATACATATATATGGGGAGGTAGATGCTCCAAAACGGTTTTACAGTGAAAACTGCAGGAACTTAAAACCGGCACTAGGAAACAGACTGCGAAAGCAGAGAAAATGTGTCTCCTGCAACCCGTTCCCTTGGTGCTAGATGAACGAACGTCTCTCCACATGCTCAGTTCTGAGAGATAAGTGTGTGTGAAAGCCGTCCTTCACATAGCTTGTTGGGAACACAAAGTTTCTTTTCAGTTTCAAACTCCATTCCATACATATATATGGGGAGGTTCTAGCTCCAACACGGTTTTATAGTGAAGAAAGCAGGAACTTCAAACCGGCACTAGGAAACAGACAGAGAAAGCAGAGAAAAAGTGTCTCCTGCAACCCGGTCCCTTGGTGCTAGATGAACGAACGTCTCTCCACTTGCTCAGTTCCGAGTGTTAAGTGTGTGTGAAAGCCGCACTTCATCTAGCTTGTTGGGAACACAAAGTTTCTTTTCAGTTGCAAACTCCATTCCATACATATATATGGGGAAGTAGATGCTCCAACTCGGTTTTACAGTGAAAACTGCAGGAACTTCAAACCGGCACTAGGAAACAGACTGAGAAAGCAGAGAAAAAGTGTCTCCTGCAACCCGTTCCCTTGGTGCTAGATGAACGAACGTCTCTTCACTTGCTCAGTTCTGAGAGATAAGTGTGTGTGAAAGCCGTCCTTCACCTAGCTTGTTGGGAACACAAAGTTTCTTTTCAGTTGCAAACTCCATTCCATACATATATATGGGGAGGTACTAGCTCCAACTCGGTTTTACAGTGAAAACTGCAGGAACTTCAAACCGGCACTAGGAAACAGAATGAGAAAGCAGAGAAAAAGTGTCTCCTTCAACCCGTTCACTTGGGGCTAGATGAACGAACGTCTCTCCACTTGCTCAGTTCTGAGAGATAGGTGTGTGTGAAAGCCGTCCTTCACCTAGCTTGTTGGGAACACAAAGTTTCTTTTCAGTTGCAAACTCCATTCCATACATATATATGGGGAGGTACTAGCTCCAACTCGGTTTTACAGTGAAAACTGCAGGAACTTCAAACCGGCACTAGGAAACAGACTGAGAAAGCAGAGAAAAAGTGTCTCTTGCAACCCGTTCCCTTGGTGCTAGATGAACGAACGTCTCTCCACTTGCTCAGTTCTGATAGATAAGTGTGTGTGAAAGCCGTCCTTCACCTAGCTTGTTGGGAACACAAAGTTTCTTTTCAGTTGCAAACTCCATTCCATACATATATATGGGTAGGTACTAGCTCCAACTCGGTTTTACAGTGAAAAAAGCAGGAACTTCAAACCGGCACTAGGAAACAGACTGAGAAAGCAGAGAAAATGTGTCTCCTGCAACCCGTTCCCTTGGTGCTAATGAACGAACGTCTCTCCACTTGCTCAGTTCTGAGAGATAGGTGTGTGTGAAAGCCGTCCTTCATATAGCTTGTTGGGAACACAAAGTTTCTTTTCAGTTGCAAACTCCATTCCATACATATATATGGGGAGGTACTAGCTCCAACTCGGTTTTACAGTGAAAACTGAAGGAACTTCAAACTGGCACTAGGAAACCGACTGAGAAAGCAGAGAAAAAGTGTCTCCTGCAACCCGTTCCCTTGGTGATAGATGAACGAACGTCTATCCACTTGCTCAGTTCTGAGAGATAAGTGTGTGTGAAAGCCGTCCTTCACCTAGCTTGTTGGGAACACAAAGTATCTTTTCAGTTGCAAACTCCATTCCATACATATATATGGGGAGGTAGATGCTACAACTCGGTTTTACAGTGAAAACTGCAGGAACTTCAAACCGGCACTAGGAAAAAGGCTGCGAAAGCAGAGAAAATGTGTCTCCTGCAACCCGTTCCCTTGGTGCTAGATGAACGAACGTCTCTCCACTTGCTCAGTTCTGAGAGATAAGTGTGTGTGAAAGCCGTCCTTCACCTAGCTTGTTGGGAACACAAAGTTTCTTTTCAGTTGCAAACTCCATTCCATACATATATATGGGGAGGTACTAGCTCCAACTCGGTTTTACAGTGAAGAAAGCAGGAACTTCAAACCGGCACTAGGAAACAGACTGAGAAAGCAGAGAAAAAGTGTCTCCTGCAACCCGGTCCCTTGGTGCTAGATGAACGAACGTCTCTCCACTTGCTCAGTTCTGAGAGATAAGTGTGTGTGAAAGCCGTCCTTCACTTAGCTTGTTGGGAACACAAAGTTTCTTTTCAGTTGCAAACTCCATTCCATACATATATATGGGGAGGTACTAGCTCCAACTCGGTTTTAAACTGAAAACTGCAGGAACTTCAAACCGGCACTAGGAAACAGACTGAGAAAGCAGAGAAAAAGTGTCTCCTGCAACCCGTTCCCTTGGTGCTAGATGAACGAACGTCTCTCCACTTGCTCAATTCTGAGAGATAAGTTTGTGTGAAAGCCGTCCTTCACCTAGATTGTTGGGAACACAAAGTTTCTTTTCAGTTGCAAACTCCATTCCATACATATATATGGGGAGGAAGAAGCTCCAACTCGGTTTTACAGTGAAAACTGCAGGAACTTCAAACCGGCACTAGGAAACAGACTGAGAAAGCAGAGAAAAAGTGTCTCCTGCAACCCGTTCCCTTGGTGCTAGATAAACGAACTTCTCTCCACTTCCTTAGTTCTGAGAGATAAGTGTGTGTGAAAGCCGTCCTTCACCTAGCTTGTTGGGAACACAAAGTTTCTTTTCAGTTGCAAACTCCATTCCATACATATATATGGGGAGGTACTAGCTCCAATTCGGTTTTACAGTGAAAACTGCAGGAACTTCAAACCGGCACTAGGAAACAGACTGAGAAAGCAGAGAAAAAGTGTCTCCCGCAACCCGTTCCCTTTGTGCTACATGAATGAACGTTTCTCCACTTGCTCAGTTCTGAAAGATAAGTGTGTGTGAAAGCCGTCCTTCACCTAGCTTGTTGGGAACACAAAGTTTCTTTTCAGTTGCAAACTCCATTCCATACATATATATGGGGAGGTAGATGCTACAACTCGGTTTTACAGTGAAAACTGCAGAAACTTCAAACCGGCACTAGGAAACAGACTGCGAAAGCAGAGAAAATGTGTCTCCTGCAACCCGTTCCCTTGGTGCTAGATGAACGAACTTCTCTCCACTTGCTCAGTTCTGAGAGATAAGTGTGTGTGAAAGCCGTCCTTCACCTAGCTTGTTGGGAACACAAAGTTTCTTTTCAGTTGCAAACTCCATTCCATACATATATATGGGGAGGTACTAGCTCCAACTCGGTTTGACAGTGAAAACTGCAGGAACTTCAAACCGGCACTAGGAAACAGACTGAGAAAGCAGAGAAAAAGTGTCTCCTGCAACCCGGTCCCTTGGTGCTAGATGAACGAAGGTCTCTCCACTTGCTCAGTTCTGAGAGATAAGTGTGTGTGAAAGCCGTCCTTCACCTACCTTGTTGGGAACACAAAGTTTCTTTTCAGTTGCAAACTCCATTCCATACATATATATGGGGAGGTACTAGCTCCAACACGGTTTTACAGTGAAAACTGCAGGAACTTCAAACCGGCACTAGGAAACAGACTGAGAAAGCAGAGAAAAAGTGTCTCCTGCAACCCGTTCCCTTGGTGCTACATGAATGAACGTCACTCCACTTGCTCAGTTCTGAAAGATAAGTGTGTGTGAAAGCCGTTCTTCACCTAGCTTGTTGGGAACACAAAGTTTCTTTTCAGTTGCAAACTCCATTCCATATATATATATGGGGAGGTAGAAGCTCCAACTCGGTTTTACAGTGAAAACTGCAGGAACTTCAAACCGGCACTAGGAAACAGACTGAGAAAGCAGAGAAAAAGTGTCTCCTGCAACCCGTTCCCTTGGTGCTAGATGAACGAACGTCTCTCCACTTGCTCAGTTCTGAGAGATAAGTGTGTGTGAAAGCCGTCCTTCACCTAGCTTGTTGGGAACAAAAAGTTTCTTTTCAGTTGCAAACTCCATTCCATACATATATATGGGGAGGTACTAGCTCCAACTCGGTTTTAAACTGAAAACTGCAGGAACTTCAAACCGGCACTAGGAAACAGACTGAGAAAGCAGAGAAAAAGTGTCTCCTGCAACCCGTTCCCTTGGTGCTAGATGAACGAACGTCTCTCCACTTGCTCAATTCTGAGAGATAAGTTTGTGTGAAAGCCGTCCTTCACCTAGATTGTTGGGAACACAAAGTTTCTTTTCAGTTGCAAACTCCATTCCATACATATATATGGGGAGGTAGAAGCTCCAACTCGGTTTTACAGTGAAAACTGCAGGAACTTCAAACCGGCACTAGGAAACAGACTGAGAAAGCAGAGAAAAAGTGTCTCCTGCAACCCGTTCCCTTGGTGCTAGATAAACGAACTTCTCTCCACTTCCTTAGTTCTGAGAGATAAGTGTGTGTGAAAGCCGTCCTTCACCTAGCTTGTTGGGAACACAAAGTTTCTTTTCAGTTGCAAACTCCATTCCATACATATATATGGGGAGGTACTAGCTCCAATTCGGTTTTACAGTGAAAACTGCAGGAACTTCAAACCGGCACTAGGAAACAGACTGAGAAAGCAGAGAAAAAGTGTCTCCCGCAACCCGTTCCCTTTGTGCTACATGAATGAACGTTTCTCCACTTGCTCAGTTCTGAAAGATAAGTGTGTGTGAAAGCCGTCCTTCACCTAGCTTGTTGGGAACACAAAGTTTCTTTTCAGTTGCAAACTCCATTCCATACATATATATGGGGAGGTAGATGCTACAACTCGGTTTTACAGTGAAAACTGCAGAAACTTCAAACCGGCACTAGGAAACAGACTGCGAAAGCAGAGAAAATGTGTCTCCTGCAACCCGTTCCCTTGGTGCTAGATGAACGAACTTCTCTCCACTTGCTCAGTTCTGAGAGATAAGTGTGTGTGAAAGCCGTCCTTCACTTAGCTTGTTGGGAACACAAAGTTTCTTTTCAGTTGCAAACTCCATTCCATACATATATATGGGGAGGTACTAGCTCCAACTCGGTTTGACAGTGAAAACTGCAGGAACTTCAAACCGGCACTAGGAAACAGACTGAGAAAGCAGAGAAAAAGTGTCTCCTGCAACCCGGTCCCTTGGTGCTAGATGAACGAAGGTCTCTCCACTTGCTCAGTTCTGAGAGATAAGTGTGTGTGAAAGCCGTCCTTCACCTACCTTGTTGGGAACACAAAGTTTCTTTTCAGTTGCAAACTCCATTCCATACATATATATGGGGAGGTACTAGCTCCAACACGGTTTTACAGTGAAAACTGCAGGAACTTCAAACCGGCACTAGGAAACAGACTGAGAAAGCAGAGAAAAAGTGTCTCCTGCAACCCGTTCCCTTGGTGCTACATGAATGAACGTCACTCCACTTGCTCAGTTCTGAAAGATAAGTGTGTGTGAAAGCCGTTCTTCACCTAGCTTGTTGGGAACACAAAGTTTCTTTTCAGTTGCAAACTCCATTCCATATATATATATGGGGAGGTAGAAGCTCCAACTCGGTTTTACAGTGAAAACTGCAGGAACTTCAAACCGGCACTAGGAAACAGACTGAGAAAGCAGAGAAAAAGTGTCTCCTGCAACCCGTTCCCTTGGTGCTAGATGAACGAACGTCTCTCCACTTGCTCAGTTCTGAGAGATAAGTGTGTGTGAAAGCCGTCCTTCACCTAGCTTGTTGGGAACAAAAAGTTTCTTTTCAGTTGCAAACTCCATTCCATACATATATATGGGGAGGTACTAGCTCCAACTCGGTTTTACAGTGAAAACTGCAGGAACTTCAAACCGGCACTAAGAAACACACTGAGAAAGCAGAGAAAAAGTGTCTCCTGCAACCCGTTCCCTTGGTGCTAGATGAATGAATGTCTCTCCACTTGCTCAGTTCTGAGAGATAAGTGTGTTTGAAAGCCGTCCTTCACATAGCTTGTTGGGAACACAAAGTTTCTTTTCAGTTGCAAACTCCATTCCATACATATATATGGGGAGGTAGATGCTCCAACTCGGTTTTACAGTGAAAACTGCAGGAACTTAAAACCGGCACTAGGAAACAGACTGAGAAAGCAGAGAAAAGTGTATCCTGCAACCCGTTCCCTCGGTGCTAGATGAACGAACGTCTCTCCACTTGCTCAGTTCTGAGAGATATGTGTGTGAAAGCCGTCCTTCACCTAGCTTGTTGGGAACGCAAAGTTTCTTTTCAGTTGCAAACTCCATTCCGTTCATATATATAGGGAGGTAGATGCTTCAACTCGGTTTTACAGTGAAAACTGCAGGAACTTCAAACCGGCACTAGGAAACAGACTGCGAAAACTGAGAAAATGTGACACCTGCAACCCGTTCCCTTGGTGCTAGATGAACGAACGTCTCTCCACTTGCTAAGTTCTGAGAGATAAGTGTGTGTGAAAGCCGTCCTTCACCTAGCTTGTTGGGAACACAAAGTTTCTTTTCAGTTGCAAACTCCATTCCATACATATATATGGGGAGGTACTAGCTCCAACTCTGTTTTACACTGAAAACTGCAGGAACTTCAAACCGGCACTAGGAAACAGACTGCGAAAGCAGAGAAAATGTGTCTCTTGCAACCGTTCCCTTGGTGCTAGATGAACGAACGTCTCTCCACTTGCTCAGTTCTGAGAGATAAGTGTGTGTTAAAGCCGTCCTTCACCTAGCTTGTTGGGAACACAAAGTTTCTTTTAAGTTGCAAACTCCATTCCATACATATATATGGGGAGGTACTAGCTCCAACTCGGTTTTAGAGTGAAAACTGCAGGAACTTCAAACCGGCACTAGGAAACACACTAAGAAAGCAGAGGAAAAGTGTCTCCTGCAACACGTTCCCTTGGTGCTAGATGAACGAACTTCTCTCCACTTGCTCAGTTCTGAGAGATAAGTGTGTGTGGAAGCCGTCCTTCACCTAGCTTGTTGGGAA
Source organism: Camelus bactrianus (assembly GCF_048773025.1). Classification (NCBI taxonomy): domain Eukaryota; kingdom Metazoa; phylum Chordata; class Mammalia; order Artiodactyla; family Camelidae; genus Camelus; species Camelus bactrianus. The sequence continues at coordinate 132,989,629 of NC_133539.1, read as the reverse complement.
CACAAAGTTTCTTTTCAGTTGCAAACTCCATTCCATACATATATATGGGGAGGTACTAGCTCCAATTCGTTTTGACAGTGAAAACTGCAGGAACTTCAAACCGGCACTAGGAAACAGACTGAGAAAGCAGAGAAAAAGTGTCTCCTGCAACCCGATCCCTTGGTGCTAGATGAACGAACGTCTCTCCACTTGCTCAGTTCTGAGAGATAAGTGTGTGTGAAAGCCGTCCTTCACCTAGCTTGTTGGGAACACAAAGTTTCTTTTCAGTTGCAAACTCCATTCCATACATATATATGGGAGGTACTAACTCCAACTCGGTTTTACAGTGAAAACTGCAGGAACTTCAACCCGGCACTAGGAAACAGACTGAGAAACAGAGAAATAGTGTCTCCTGCAACCCGTTCCCTTGGTGCTAGATGAACGAACGTCTCTCCACTTGCTCAGTTCCGAGAGTTAAGTGTGTGTGAAAGCCGTCCTTCATCTAGTTTGTTGGGAACACAAAGTATCTTTTCAGTTGCAAACTCCATTCCATATATATATATGGGGAGGTGGAAGCTCCAACTCGGTTTTGCAGTGAAAACTGCAGGAACTTCAAACCGGCACTAGGAATCAGAATGAGAAAGCAGAGAAAAAGTGTCTCCTGCAACCCGTTCCCTTGGTGCTAGATGAACGAACGTCTCTCCACTTGTTCAGTTCAGAGAGAAAAGTGTGTGTGAAAGCCGTCCTTCACATAGCTTCTTTGGAACACAAAGTTTCTTTTCAGTTTCAGACTCCATTCCTTACATATATATGGGGAGGTACTAGCTCCAACTCGGTTTTACAGTGAAAACTGCAGGAACTTCAAACCGGCACTAGGAAACAGACTGAAAAAGCAGAGGAATGTGTCTCCTGCAACCCGTTCCCTTGGTGCTAGATGAACGAACGTCTCTCCACTTGCTCAGTTCTGAGAGATAAGTGTGTGTGAAAGCCGTCCTTCACCTAGCTTTTTGGGAACACAAAGTTTCTTTTCAGTTGCAAACTCCATTCCATACATATATATGGGGAGGTACTAGCTCCAACTCGTTTTGACAGTGAAAACTGCAGGAACTTCAAACCGGCACTAGGAAACAGACTGAGAAACAGAGAAAATGTATCTCCTGCAACCCGTTCCCTTGGTGCCAGATGAACGAACGTCTCTCCACTTGCTCAGTTCTGAGAGATAAGTGTGTGTGAAAGCCGTCCTTCACCTAGCTTGTTGGGAACACAAAGTTTCTTTTCAGTTGCAAACTCCATTCCATACATATATATGGGGAGGTCTAGCTCTAACTCGGTTTTACAGTGAAAACTGCAGGAACTTCAAACCGGCACTAGGAAACAGACTGAGAAAGCAGAGAAAAAGTGTCTCCTGCAACCCGTTCCCTTGGTGCTAGATGAACGAACGTCTCTCCACTTGCTCAGTTCTGAGAGATAAGTGTGTGTGAAAGCCGTCCTTCACCTAGGTTGTTGGGAAAACAAAGATTCTTTTCAGTTTCAAACTCCATTCCACACATATATATGGGGAGGTACTAACTCCAACTCGGTTTTACAGTGAAAACTGCAGGAACTTCAAACCGGCACTAGGAAACAGACTGAGAAAGCAGAGAAAAAGTGTCTCCTGCAACCCGTTCCCTTGGTGCTAGATGAACGAACGTCTCTCCACTCGCTCATTTCTGAAAGATAAGTGTGTGTGAAAGCCGTCCTTCACCTAGCTTGTTGGGAACACAAAGTTTCTTTTCAGTTGCAAACTCCATTCCATACATATATATGGGGAGGTACTAGCTCCAACTCGGTTTTACAGTGAAAACTGCAGGAACTTCAAACCGGCACTAGGAAACAGACTGAGAAAGCAGAGAAAAAGTGTCTCCTGCAACCCGTTCCTTTGGTGCTAGATGAACGAACGTATCTCCACTTGCTCAGTTCTGAGAGATAAGTGTGTGTGAAAGCCGTCCTTCACCTAGCCTGTTGGGAACACAAAGTTTCTTTTCAGTTGCAAACTCCATTCCATACATATATATGGGGAGGTAGATGCTACAACTCGGTTTACAGTGAAAACTGCAGGAACTTCAAACCGGCACTAGGAAAAAGACTGCGAAAGCAGAGAAAATGTGTCTCCTGCAACCCGTTCCCTTGGTGCTAGATGAACGAAAGTCTCTCCACTTGCTCAGTTCTGAGAGAAAAGTGTGTGTGAAAGCCATCCTTCACCTAGCTTGTTGGGAACACAAAGTTTCTTTTCAGTTGCAAACTCCATTCCATACATATATATGGGGAGGTAGAAGCTCCAACTCGGTTTTACAGTGAAAACTGCAGGAACTTCAAAATGGCACTAGGAAACAGACTGGGAAAGCAGAGAAAAAGTGTCTCCTGCAACCCGTTCCCTTGGGGCTAGATGAACGAACGTCTCTCCAGTTGCTCAGTTCTGAGAGATAGGTGTGTGTGAAAGCCGTCCTTCACCTAGCTTGCTGGGAACACAAAGTTTCTTTTCAGTTGCAAACTCCATTCCATACATATATATGGGGAGGTAGATGCTACAACTCGGTTTACAGTGAAAACTGCAGGAACTTCAAACCGGCACTAGGAAAAAGACTGCGAAAGCAGAGAAAATGTGTCTCCTGCAACCCGTTCCCTTGGTGCTAGATGAACGAAAGTCTCTCCACTTGCTCAGTTCTGAGAGAAAAGTGTGTGTGAAAGCCATCCTTCACCTAGCTTGTTGGGAACACAAAGTTTCTTTTCAGTTGCAAACTCCATTCCATACATATATATGGGGAGGTAGAAGCTCCAACTCGGTTTTACAGTGAAAACTGCAGGAACTTCAAAATGGCACTAGGAAACAGACTGGGAAAGCAGAGAAAAAGTGTCTCCTGCAACCCGTTCCCTTGGGGCTAGATGAACGAACGTCTCTCCAGTTGCTCAGTTCTGAGAGATAGGTGTGTGTGAAAGCCGTCCTTCACCTAGCTTGCTGGGAACACAAAGTTTCTTTTCAGTTGCAAACTCCATTCCATACATATATATGGGGAGGTACTAGCTCCAAATCGGTTTTACAGTGAAAACTGCAGGAACTTCAAACCGGCACTAGGAAACAGACTGAGAAAGCAGAGAAAAAGTGTCTCCTTCAACCCGTTCCCTTGGTGCTAGATGAACGAACGTCTCTCCACTTGCTCAGTTCTGAGAGATAAGTGTGTGTGAAAGCCGTCCTTCACCTAGCTTGTTGGGAACACAAAGTTTCTTTTCAGTTGCAAACTCCATTCCATACATATATATGGGGAGGTAGAAGCTCCAACTCGGTTTTGCAGTGAAATCTGCAGGATCTTCAACCCGGCACTAGGAAACAGACTGAGAAAGCAGAGAAAAATTGTCTCCTGCAACCCGTTCCCTTGGTGCTAGATGAACGAACGTCTCTCCACTTGCTCAGTTCTGAGAGATAAGTGTGTGTGAAAGCCGTCCTTCACCTAGCTTGTTGGGAACAAAAAGTTTCTTTTCAGTTGCAAACTCCATTCCATACATATATATGGGTAGGTACTAGCTCCAACTCGGTTTTACAGTGAAAACTGCAGGAACTTCAAACCGGCACTAGGAAACAGACTGAGAAACAGAGAAAAAGTGGCTCCTGTAACCCGTTCCCTTGGTGCTAGATGAACGACCGTCTCTCCATTTGCTCAGTTCTGAGAGATAAGTGTGTGTGAAAGCCGTCCTTCACCTAGCTTGTTGGGAACACAAAGTTTCTTTTCAGTTGCAAACTCCATTCCATACATATATATGGGGAGGTACTAGCTCCAACTCGGTTTTACAGTGAAAACTGCAGGAACTTCAAACCGGCACTAGGAAAAAGACTGAGAAAGCAGAGAAAAAGTGTCTCATGCAACCCGTTCCCTTGGTGCTAGATGAATGAACGTCTCTCCACTTGCTCAATTCTGAGAGATAAGTGTGTGTGAAAGCCGTCCTTCACATAGCTTGTTGGGAACACAAAGTTTCTTTTCAGTTGCAAACTCCATTCCATACATATATATGGGGAGGTAGATGCTCCAACTCGGTTTTACAGTGAAAACTGCAGGAACTTAAAACCGGCACTAGGAAACAGACTGAGAAAGCAGAGAAAAGTGTATCCTGCAACCCGTTCCCTCGGTGCTAGATGAACGAACGTCTCTCCACTTGCTCAGTTCTGAGAGATAAGAGTGTGAAAGCCGTCCTTCACCTAGCTTGTTGGGAACACAAAGTTTCTTTTCAGTTGCAAACTCCATTCCATTCATATATATAGGGATGTAGATGCTTCAACTCGGTTTTACAGTGAAAACTGCAGGAACTTCAAACCGGCACTAGGAAACAGACTGAGAAAGCTGAGAAAAAGTGTCTCCTGCAACCCGTTCCCTTGTTGCTAGATGAACGAACATCTCTCCACTTGCTCAGTTCTGAGATATAAGTGTGTGTGAAAGCCGTTCTTCACCTAGCTTGTTGGGAACACAAAGTTTCTTTTCAGTTGCAAACTCCATTCCATACATATATATGGGGAGGTACTAGCTCCAACTCGGTTTTACAGTAAAAACTGCAGGAACTTCAAACCGGCACTAGGAAACAGACTGAGAAACAGAGAAAAAGTGGCTCCTGTAACCCGTTCCCTTGGTGCTAGATGAACGACCGTCTCTCCATTTGCTCAGTTCTGAGAGATAAGTGTGTGTGAAAGCCGTCCTTCACCTAGCTTGTTGGGAACACAAAGTTTCTTTTCAGTTGCAAACTCCATTCCATACATATATATGGGGAGGTACTAGCTCCAACTCGGTTTTACAGTGAAAACTGCAGGAACTTCAAACCGGCACTAGGAAAAAGACTGAGAAAGCAGAGAAAAAGTGTCTCATGCAACCCGTTCCCTTGGTGCTAGATGAATGAACGTCTCTCCACTTGCTCAATTCTGAGAGATAAGTGTGTGTGAAAGCCGTCCTTCACATAGCTTGTTGGGAACACAAAGTTTCTTTTCAGTTGCAAACTCCATTCCATACATATATATGGGGAGGTAGATGCTCCAACTCGGTTTTACAGTGAAAACTGCAGGAACTTAAAACCGGCACTAGGAAACAGACTGAGAAAGCAGAGAAAAGTGTATCCTGCAACCCGTTCCCTCGGTGCTAGATGAACGAACGTCTCTCCACTTGCTCAGTTCTGAGAGATAAGAGTGTGAAAGCCGTCCTTCACCTAGCTTGTTGGGAACACAAAGTTTCTTTTCAGTTGCAAACTCCATTCCATTCATATATATAGGGATGTAGATGCTTCAACTCGGTTTTACAGTGAAAACTGCAGGAACTTCAAACCGGCACTAGGAAACAGACTGAGAAAGCTGAGAAAAAGTGTCTCCTGCAACCCGTTCCCTTGTTGCTAGATGAACGAACATCTCTCCACTTGCTCAGTTCTGAGATATAAGTGTGTGTGAAAGCCGTTCTTCACCTAGCTTGTTGGGAACACAAAGTTTCTTTTCAGTTGCAAACTCCATTCCATACATATATATGGGGAGGTACTAGCTCCAACTCGGTTTTACAGTAAAAACTGCAGGAACTTCAAACCGGCACTAGGAAACAGACTGAGAAAGCTGAGAAAAAGTGTCTCCTGCAACCCGTTCCCTTGTTGCTAGATGAACGAACATCTCTCCACTTGCTCAGTTCTGAGAGATAAGTGTGTGTGAAAGCCGTCCTTCACCTAGCTTGTTGGGAACAAAAAGTTTCTTTTCAGTTGCAAACTCCATTCCATACATATATATGGGTAGGTACTAGCTCCAACTCGGTTTTACAGTGAAAACTGCAGGAACTTCAAACCGGCACTAGGAAACAGACTGAGAAACAGAGAAAAAGTGGCTCCTGTAACCCGTTCCCTTGGTGCTAGATGAACGACCGTCTCTCCATTTGCTCAGTTCTGAGAGATAAGTGTGTGTGAAAGCCGTCCTTCACCTAGCTTGTTGGGAACACAAAGTTTCTTTTCAGTTGCAAACTCCATTCCATACATATATATGGGGAGGTACTAGCTCCAACTCGGTTTTACAGTGAAAACTGCAGGAACTTCAAACCGGCACTAGGAAACAGACTGAGAAAGCAGAGAAAAAGTGTCTCCTGCAACCCGTTCCTTTGGTGCTAGATGAACGAACGTATCTCCACTTGCTCAGTTCTGAGAGATAAGTGTGTGTGAAAGCCGTCCTTCACCTAGCCTGTTGGGAACACAAAGTTTCTTTTCAGTTGCAAACTCCATTCCATACATATATATGGGGAGGTAGATGCTACAACTCGGTTTACAGTGAAAACTGCAGGAACTTCAAACCGGCACTAGGAAAAAGACTGCGAAAGCAGAGAAAATGTGTCTCCTGCAACCCGTTCCCTTGGTGCTAGATGAACGAAAGTCTCTCCACTTGCTCAGTTCTGAGAGAAAAGTGTGTGTGAAAGCCATCCTTCACCTAGCTTGTTGGGAACACAAAGTTTCTTTTCAGTTGCAAACTCCATTCCATACATATATATGGGGAGGTAGAAGCTCCAACTCGGTTTTACAGTGAAAACTGCAGGAACTTCAAAATGGCACTAGGAAACAGACTGGGAAAGCAGAGAAAAAGTGTCTCCTGCAACCCGTTCCCTTGGGGCTAGATGAACGAACGTCTCTCCAGTTGCTCAGTTCTGAGAGATAGGTGTGTGTGAAAGCCGTCCTTCACCTAGCTTGCTGGGAACACAAAGTTTCTTTTCAGTTGCAAACTCCATTCCATACATATATATGGGGAGGTAGATGCTACAACTCGGTTTACAGTGAAAACTGCAGGAACTTCAAACCGGCACTAGGAAAAAGACTGCGAAAGCAGAGAAAATGTGTCTCCTGCAACCCGTTCCCTTGGTGCTAGATGAACGAAAGTCTCTCCACTTGCTCAGTTCTGAGAGAAAAGTGTGTGTGAAAGCCATCCTTCACCTAGCTTGTTGGGAACACAAAGTTTCTTTTCAGTTGCAAACTCCATTCCATACATATATATGGGGAGGTAGAAGCTCCAACTCGGTTTTACAGTGAAAACTGCAGGAACTTCAAAATGGCACTAGGAAACAGACTGGGAAAGCAGAGAAAAAGTGTCTCCTGCAACCCGTTCCCTTGGGGCTAGATGAACGAACGTCTCTCCAGTTGCTCAGTTCTGAGAGATAGGTGTGTGTGAAAGCCGTCCTTCACCTAGCTTGCTGGGAACACAAAGTTTCTTTTCAGTTGCAAACTCCATTCCATACATATATATGGGGAGGTACTAGCTCCAAATCGGTTTTACAGTGAAAACTGCAGGAACTTCAAACCGGCACTAGGAAACAGACTGAGAAAGCAGAGAAAAAGTGTCTCCTGCAACCCGTTCCCTTGGTGCTAGATGAACGAACGTCTCTCCACTTGCTCAGTTCTGAGAGATAAGTGTGTGTGAAAGCCGTCCTTCACCTAGCTTGTTGGGAACACAAAGTTTCTTTTCAGTTGCAAACTCCATTCCATACATATATATGGGGAGGTAGAAGCTCCAACTCGGTTTTGCAGTGAAATCTGCAGGATCTTCAACCCGGCACTAGGAAACAGACTGAGAAAGCAGAGAAAAATTGTCTCCTGCAACCCGTTCCCTTGGTGCTAGATGAACGAACGTCTCTCCACTTGCTCAGTTCTGAGAGATAAGTGTGTGTGAAAGCCGTCCTTCACCTAGCTTGTTGGGAACAAAAAGTTTCTTTTCAGTTGCAAACTCCATTCCATACATATATATGGGTAGGTACTAGCTCCAACCCGGTTTTACAGTGAAAACTGCAGGAACTTCAAACCGGCACTAGGAAACAGACTGAGAAACAGAGAAAAAGTGGCTCCTGTAACCCGTTCCCTTGGTGCTAGATGAACGACCGTCTCTCCATTTGCTCAGTTCTGAGAGATAAGTGTGTGTGAAAGCCGTCCTTCACCTAGCTTGTTGGGAACACAAAGTTTCTTTTCAGTTGCAAACTCCATTCCATACATATATATGGGGAGGTACTAGCTCCAACTCGGTTTTACAGTGAAAACTGCAGGAACTTCAAACCGGCACTAGGAAAAAGACTGAGAAAGCAGAGAAAAAGTGTCTCATGCAACCCGTTCCCTTGGTGCTAGATGAATGAACGTCTCTCCACTTGCTCAATTCTGAGAGATAAGTGTGTGTGAAAGCCGTCCTTCACATAGCTTGTTGGGAACACAAAGTTTCTTTTCAGTTGCAAACTCCATTCCATACATATATATGGGGAGGTAGATGCTCCAACTCGGTTTTACAGTGAAAACTGCAGGAACTTAAAACCGGCACTAGGAAACAGACTGAGAAAGCAGAGAAAAGTGTATCCTGCAACCCGTTCCCTCGGTGCTAGATGAACGAACGTCTCTCCACTTGCTCAGTTCTGAGAGATAAGAGTGTGAAAGCCGTCCTTCACCTAGCTTGTTGGGAACACAAAGTTTCTTTTCAGTTGCAAACTCCATTCCATTCATATATATAGGGATGTAGATGCTTCAACTCGGTTTTACAGTGAAAACTGCAGGAACTTCAAACCGGCACTAGGAAACAGACTGAGAAAGCTGAGAAAAAGTGTCTCCTGCAACCCGTTCCCTTGTTGCTAGATGAACGAACATCTCTCCACTTGCTCAGTTCTGAGATATAAGTGTGTGTGAAAGCCGTTCTTCACCTAGCTTGTTGGGAACACAAAGTTTCTTTTCAGTTGCAAACTCCATTCCATACATATATATGGGGAGGTACTAGCTCCAACTCGGTTTTACAGTAAAAACTGCAGGAACTTCAAACCGGCACTAGGAAACAGACTGAGAAAGCTGAGAAAAAGTGTCTCCTGCAACCCGTTCCCTTGTTGCTAGATGAACGAACATCTCTCCACTTGCTCAGTTCTGAGAGATAAGTGTGTGTGAAAGCCGTCCTTCACCTAGCTTGTTGGGAACAAAAAGTTTCTTTTCAGTTGCAAACTCCATTCCATACATATATATGGGTAGGTACTAGCTCCAACTCGGTTTTACAGTGAAAACTGCAGGAACTTCAAACCGGCACTAGGAAACAGACTGAGAAACAGAGAAAAAGTGGCTCCTGTAACCCGTTCCCTTGGTGCTAGATGAACGACCGTCTCTCCATTTGCTCAGTTCTGAGAGATAAGTGTGTGTGAAAGCCGTCCTTCACCTAGCTTGTTGGGAACACAAAGTTTCTTTTCAGTTGCAAACTCCATTCCATACATATATATGGGGAGGTACTAGCTCCAACTCGGTTTTACAGTGAAAACTGCAGGAACTTCAAACCGGCACTAGGAAAAAGACTGAGAAAGCAGAGAAAAAGTGTCTCATGCAACCCGTTCCCTTGGTGCTAGATGAATGAACGTCTCTCCACTTGCTCAATTCTGAGAGATAAGTGTGTGTGAAAGCCGTCCTTCACATAGCTTGTTGGGAACACAAAGTTTCTTTTCAGTTGCAAACTCCATTCCATACATATATATGGGGAGGTAGATGCTCCAACTCGGTTTTACAGTGAAAACTGCAGGAACTTAAAACCGGCACTAGGAAACAGACTGAGAAAGCAGAGAAAAGTGTATCCTGCAACCCGTTCCCTCGGTGCTAGATGAACGAACGTCTCTCCACTTGCTCAGTTCTGAGAGATAAGAGTGTGAAAGCCGTCCTTCACCTAGCTTGTTGGGAACACAAAGTGTCTTTTCAGTTGCAAACTCCATTCCATTCATATATATAGGGATGTAGATGCTTCAACTCGGTTTTACAGTGAAAACTGCAGGAACTTCAAACCGGCACTAGGAAACAGACTGAGAAAGCTGAGAAAAAGTGTCTCCTGCAACCCGTTCCCTTGTTGCTAGATGAACGAACATCTCTCCACTTGCTCAGTTCTGAGATATAAGTGTGTGTGAAAGCCGTTCTTCACCTAGCTTGTTGGGAACACAAAGTTTCTTTTCAGTTGCAAACTCCATTCCATACATATATATGGGGAGGTACTAGCTCCAACTCGGTTTTACAGTAAAAACTGCAGGAACTTCAAACCGGCACTAGGAAACAGACTGCAAAAACAGAGAAAATGTGACTCCTGCAACCCGTTCCCTTGGTGCTAGATGAACGAACGTCTCTCCACTTGCTAAGTTCTGAGAGATAATTGTGTGTGAAAGCCGTCCTTCACCTAGCTTGTTGGGAACACAAAGTTTCTTTTCAGTTGCAAACTCCATTCCATACATATATATGGGGAGGTACTAACTCCAACTCGGTTTTACAGTGAAAACTGCAGGAACTTCAAACCGGCATTAGGAAACAGACTGAGAAAGCAGAGAAAAAGTGTCTCCTGCAACCTGTTCCCTTGGTGCTAGATGAACGAACGTCTCTCCACTTGCTCAGTTCTGAGAGATATGTGTGCGTGAAAGCCGTACTTCACCTAGCTTGTTGGGAACACAAAGTTTCTTTTCAGTTGCAAACTCCATTCCATACATATATATGGGGAGGTACTAGCTCCAACTCGGTTTTACAGTGAACTGCAGCAACTTCAAACCAGCACTAGGAAACAGACTGAGAAAGCAGATAAATAGTGTCTCCTGCAACCCGTTCCCTTGGTGCTGGATGAACGAACGTCTCTCCACTTGCTCAGTTCTGAGAGATAAGTATGTGTGAAAGCCGTCCTTCACCTAGCTTGTTGGGAACAGAAAGTTTCTTTTAAGTTGCAAACTCCATTCCACACATATATATGTGGAGGTACTAGCTACAACTCGGTTTTACACTGAAAACTGCAGGAACTTCAAACCGGCACTAGGAAACAGACTGAGAAAGCAGAGAAAAAGTGTCTCCTGCAACCCGTTCCCTTGGTGCTAGATGAACGAACGTCTCTCCACTTGCTCAGTTCTGAGAGATAAGTGTGTGTGAAAGCCGTACTTCAACTAGGTTGTTGGGAAAACAAAGTTTCTTTTCAGTTGCAAACTCCATTCCATACATATATATGGGGAGGTACTAGCTCCAACTCGGATTTACAGTGAAAAGTGCAGGAACTTCAAACCGGCACTAGGAAACAGACTGAGAAAGCAGAGAAAAAGTGTCTCCTGCAACCTGTTCCCTTGGTGCTAGATGAACGAACGTCTCTCCACTTGCTCAGTTCTGAGAGATAAGTGTGTGTGAAAGCCGTCCTTCACCTAGCTTGTTGGGAACACAAAGTTTCTTTTCAGTTGCAAACTCCATTCCATACATATATATGGGGAGGTAGATGCTCCAACTCGGTTTTACAGTGAAAACTGCAGGAACTTCAACCCGGCACTAGGAAACAGACTGAGAAAGCAGAGAAAAAGTGTCTCCTGCAACCTGTTCCCTTGGTGCTAGATGAACGAACGTCTCTCCACTTGCTCAGTTCTGAGAGATAGGTGTGTGTGAAAGCCGTCCTTCACCTTGCTTGTTGGGAACACAAAGTTTCTTTTCAGTTGCAAACTCCATTCCATACATATATATGGGGAGGTACTAGCTCCAACTCGGTTTTACAGTGAAAACTGCAGGAACTTCAAACCGGCACTAGGAAACAGACTGAGAAAGCAGAGAAAAAGTGTCTCCTGCAACCCGTTCCCTTGGTGCTAGATGAATGAACGTCTCTCCACTTGCTCAGTTCTGAGATATAAGTGTGTGTGAAAGCCGTCCTTCACCTAGCTTGTTGGGAACACAAAGTTTCTTTTCAGTTGCAAACTCCATTCCATACATATATATGGGGAGGTAGATGCTCCAACTCGGTTTTACAGTGAAAACTGCAGGAACTTAAAACCGGCACTAGGAAACAGACTGAGAAAGCAGAGAAAATGTGACTCCTGCAACCCGTTCCCTTGGTGCTAGATGAACGAACGTCTCTCCACTTGCTCAGTTCTGAGAGATAAGTGTGTGTGAAAGCCGTACTTCACCTAGCTTGTTGGGAACACAAAGTTTCTTTTCAGTTGCAAACTCCATTCCATACATATATATGGGGAGGTACTAACTCCAACTCGGTTTTACAGTGAAAACTGCAGGAACTTCAAACCGGCATTAGGAAACAGACTGAGAAAGCAGAGAAAAAGTGTCTCCTGCAACCTGTTCCCTTGGTGCTAGATGAACGAACGTCTCTCCACTTGCTCAGTTCTGAGAGATATGTGTGCGTGAAAGCCGTACTTCACCTAGCTTGTTGGGAACACAAAGTTTCTTTTCAGTTGCAAACTCCATTCCATACATATATATGGGGAGGTACTAGCTCCAACTCGGTTTTACAATGAACTGCAGCAACTTCAAACCGGCACTAGGAAACAGACTGAGAAAGCAGATAAAAAGTGTCTCCTGCAACCCGTTCCCTTGGTGCTGGATGAACGAACGTCTCTCCACTTGCTCAGTTCTGAGAGATAATTATGTGTGAAAGCCGTCCTTCACCTAGCTTGTTGGGATGACAAAGTTTCTTTTAAGTTGCAAACTCCATTCCACACATATATATGTGGAGGTACTAGCTACAACTCGGTTTTACACTGAAAACTGCAGGAACTTCAAACCGGCACTAGGAAACAGACTGAGAAAGCAGAAAAAAAGTGTCTCCTGCAACCCGTTCCCTTGGTGCTAGATGAACGAACGTCTCTCCACTTGCTCAGTTCTGAGAGATAAGTGTGTGTGAAAGCCGTACTTCAACTAGGTTGTTGGGAACACAAAGTTTCTTTTCAGTTGCAAACTCCATTCCATACATATATATGGGGAGGTACTAGCTCCAACTCGGTTTTACAGTGAAAACTGCAGGAACTTCAAACCGGCACTAGGAAACAGACTGAGAAAGCAGAGGAAAAGTGGCTCTAGCAACCTGTTCCCTTGGTGCTAGATGAACGAACGTCTCTCCACTTGCTCAGTTCTGAGAGATAAGTGAGTGTGAAAGCCGTCCTTCACCTAGCTTGTTGGGAACACAAAGTTTCTTTTCAGTTGCAAACTCCATTCCATACATATATATGGGGAAGTAGATGCTCCAACTCGGTTTTACAGTGAAAACTGCAGGAACTTCAAACCGGCACTAGGAAACAGACTGAGAAAGCAGAGAAAATGTGTCTCCTGCAACCCGTTCCCTTGGTGCTAGATGAACGAACGTCTCTCCACTTGCTGAGTTCTGAGAGATAAGTGTGTGTGAAAGACGTCCTTCACCTAGCTTGTTGGGAACACAAAGTTTCTTTTCAGTTGCAAACTCCATTCCATACATATATATGGGGAGGTACTAACTCCAACTCGGTTTTACAGTGAAAACTGCAGGAACTTCAAACCGGCATTAGGAAACAGACTGAGAAAGCAGAGAAGAAGTGTCTCCTGCAAACTGTTCCCTTGGTGCTAGATGAACGAACGTCACTCCACTTGCTCAGTTCTGAGAAATAAGTGTGCGTGAAAGCCGTACTTCACCTAGCTTGTTGGGAACACAAAGTTTCTTTTCAGTTGCAAACTCCATTCCATACATATATATGGGGAGGTACTAGCTCCAACTCTGTTTTACACTGAAAACTGCAGGAACTTCAAACCGGCACTAGGAAACAGACTGAGAAAGCCGAGAAAAAGTGCCTCCTGCAAACCGTTCCCTTGGTGCTAGATGAACGAACGTCTCTCCACTTGTTCAGTTCTGAGAGATAAGTGTGTGTGAAAGCCGTCCTTCACCTAGCTTTTTGGGAACACAAAGTTTCTTTTCAGTTGCAAACTCCATTCCATACATATATATGGGGAGGTACTAGCTCCAACTCTGTTTTACAGTGAAAACTGCAGGAACTTCAAACCGGCACTAGGAAACACACTGAGAAACAGAGGAAAAGTGTCTCCTGCAACCCGTTCCCTTGGTGCTAGATGAACGAACTTCTCTCCACTTGCTCAGTTCTGAGAGATAAGTGTGTGTGAAAGCCGTCCTTCACCTAGTTTGTTGGGAACACAAAGTTTCTTTTCAGTTGCAAACTCCATTCCATACATATATATAGGGAGGTAGATGCTTCAACTCGGTTTTACAGTGAAAACTGCAGGAACTTCAAACCGGCACTAGGAAACAGACTGAGAAAGCTGAGAAAAAGTGTCTCCTGCAACCCGTTCCCTTGGTGCTAGATGTAAGAACATCTCTCCACTTGCTCAGTTCTGAGAGATAAGTGTGTGTGAAAGCCGTTCTTCACCTAGCTTGTTGGGAACACAAAGTTTCTTTTCAGTTGCAAACTCCATTCCATACATATATATGGGGAGGTACTAGCTCCAACTCGGTATTACAGTAAAAACTGCAGGAACTTGAAACCGGCACTAGGAAACAGACTGAGAAAGCAGAGAAAAAGGGTCTCCTGCAACCCGTTCCCTTGGTGCTAGATGAACGAACGTCTCCACTTGCTCAGTTCTGAGAGATAAGTGTGTGTGAAAGCCGTACTTCAACTAGGTTGTTGGGAACACAAAGTTTCTTTTCAGTTGCAAACTCCATTCCATACATATATATGGGGAGGTACTAGCTCCAACTCGGTTTTACAGTGAAAACTGCAGGAACTTCAAACCGGCACTAGGAAACAGACTGAGAAAGCAGAGAAAAAGTGGCTCTAGCAACCCGTTCCCTTGGTGCTAGATGAACGAACGTCTCTCCACTTGCTCAGTTCTGAGAGATAAGTGAGTGTGAAAGCCGTCCTTCACCTAGCTTGTTGGGAACACAAAGTTTCTTTTCAGTTGCAAACTCCATTCCATACATATATATGGGGAGGTAGATGCTCCAACTCGGTTTTACAGTGAAAACTGCAGGAACTTCAAACCGGCACTAGGAAACAGACTGAGAAAGCAGAGAAAAAGTGTCTCCTGCAACCTGTTCCCTTGGTGCTAGATGAACGAACGTCTCTCCACTTGCTCAGTTCTGAGAGATAGGTGTGTGTGAAAGCCGTCCTTCACCTAGCTTGTTGGGAACACAAAGTTTCTTTTCAGTAGCAAACTCCATTCCATACATATATATGGGGAGGTACTAGCTCCAACTCGGTTTTACAGTGAAAACTGCAGGAACTTCAAACCGGCACTAGGAAACAGACTGAGAAAGCAGAGAAAAAGTGTCTCCTGCAACCCGTTCCCTTGGTGCTAGATGAATGAACGTCTCACCACTTGCTCAGTTCTGAGAGATAAGTGTGTGTGAAAGCCGTCCTTCACCTAGCTTGTTGGGAACACAAAGTTTCTTTTCAGTTGCAAACTCCATTCCATACATATATATGGGGAGGTAGATGCTCCAACTCGGTTTTACAGTGAAAACTGCAGGAACTTAAAACCGGCACTAGGAAACAGACTGAGAATGCAGAGAAAAGTGTAACCTGCAACCCGTTCCCTCGGTGCTAGATGAACGAACGTCTCTCCACTTGCTCTGTTCTGAGAGATAATTGTGTGTGAAAGCCGTCCTTCACCTAGTTTGTTGGGAACACAAAGTTTCTTTTCAGTTGCAAACTCCATTCCATACATATATATAGGGAGGTAGATGCTTCAACTCGGTTTTACAGTGAAAACTGCAGGAACTTCAAACCGGCACTAGGAAACAGACTGAGAAAGCTGAGAAAAAGTGTCTCCTGCAACCCGTTCCCTTGGTGCTAGATGAAAGAACATCTCTCCACTTGCTCAGTTCTGAGAGATAAGTGTGTGTGAAAGCCGTTCTTCACCTAGCTTGTTGGGAACATAAAGTTTCTTTTCAGTTGCAAACTCCATTCCATACATATATATGGGGAGGTACTAGCTCCAACTCGGTATTACAGTAAAAACTGCAGGAACTTCAAACCGGCACTAGGAAACAGACTGCGAAAGCAGAGAAAATGTGTCTCCTGCAACCCGTTCCCTTGGTGCTAGATGAACGAACGTCTCTCCACTTGCTGAGTTCTGAGAGATAAGTGTGTGTGAAAGACGTCCTTCACCTAGCTTGTTGGGAACACAAAGTTTCTTTTCAGTTGCAAACTCCATTCCATACATATATATGGGGAGGTACTAACTCCAACTCGGTTTTACAGTGAAAACTGCAGGAACTTCAAACCGGCATTAGGAAACAGACTGAGAAAGCAGAGAAGAAGTGTCTCCTGCAACCTGTTCCCTTGGTGCTAGATGAACGAACGTCACTCCACTTGCTCAGTTCTGAGAGATAAGTGTGTGTGAAAGCCGTTCTTCACCTAGCTTGTTGGGAACACAAAGTTTCTTTTCAGTTGCAAACTCCATTCCATACATATATATGGGGAGGTACTAGCTCCAACTCGGTATTACAGTAAAAACTGCAGGAACTTGAAACCGGCACTAGGAAACAGACTGAGAAAGCAGAGAAAAAGTGTCTCCTGCTACCCGTTCCCTTGGTGCTAGATGAACGAACGTCTCTCCACTTGCTCAGTTCTGAGAGATAAGTGTGTGTGAAAGCCGTACTTCAACTAGGTTGTTGGGAACACAAAGTTTCTTTTCAGTTGCAAACTCCATTCCATACATATATATGGGGAGGTACTAGCTCCAACTCGGTTTTACAGTGAAAACTGCAGGAACTTCAAACCGGCACTAGGAAACAGACTGAGAAAGCAGAGAAAAAGTGGCTCTAGCAACCCGTTCCCTTGGTGCTAGATGAACGAACGTCTCTCCACTTGCTCAGTTCTGAGAGATAAGTGAGTGTGAAAGCCGTCCTTCACCTAGCTTGTTGGGAACACAAAGTTTCTTTTCAGTTGCAAACTCCATTCCATACATATATATGGGGAGGTAGATGCTCCAACTCGGTTTTACAGTGAAAACTGCAGGAACTTCAAACCGGCACTAGGAAAAAGACTGAGAAAGCAGAGAAAAAGTGTCTCCTGCAACCTGTTCCCTTGGTGCTAGATGAACGAACGTCTCTCCACTTGCTCAGTTCTGAGAGATAGGTGTGTGTGAAAGCCGTCCTTCACCTAGCTTGTTGGGAACACAAAGTTTCTTTTCAGTTGCAAACTCCATTCCATACATATATATGGGGAGGTACTAGCTCCAACTCGGTTTTACAGTGAAAACTGCAGGAACTTCAAACCGGCACTAGGAAACAGACTGAGAAAGCAGAGAAAAAGTGTCTCCTGCAACCCGTTCCCTTGGTGCTAGATGAATGAACGTCTCACCACTTGCTCAGTTCTGAGAGATAAGTGTGTGTGAAAGCCGTCCTTCACCTAGCTTGTTGGGAACACAAAGTTTCTTTTCAGTTGCAAACTCCATTCCATACATATATATGGGGAGGTAGATGCTCCAACTCGGTTTTACAGTGAAAACTGCAGGAACTTAAAACCGGCACTAGGAAACAGACTGAGAAAGCAGAGAAAAGTGTAACCTGCAACCCGTTCCCTCGGTGCTAGATGAACGAACGTCTCTCCACTTGCTCAGTTCTGAGAGATAATTGTGTGTGAAAGCCGTCCTTCACCTAGTTTGTTGGGAACACAAAGTTTCTTTTCAGTTGCAAACTCCATTCCATACATATATATAGGGAGGAAGATGCTTCAACTCGGTTTTACAGTGAAAACTGCAGGAACTTCAAACCGGCACTAGGAAACAGACTGAGAAAGCAGAGGAAAAGTGTCTCCTGCAACCCGTTCAATTGGTGCTAGATGAACGAACTTCTCTCCACTTGCTCAGTTCTGAGAGATAAGTGTGTGTGAAAGCCGTCCTTCACCTAGCTTGTTGGGAACACAAAGTTTCTTTTCAGTTGCAAACTCCATTCCATATATATATATATGGGGAAGTACTAGCTCCAACTCGGTTTTACTGTGAAAACTACAGGAACTTCAAACCGGCACTACGAACCAGACTGAGAAAGCAGAGAAAATGTGTCTCCTGCAACCCGTTCCCCTGGTGCTAGATGAACGAACGTCTCTCCACTTGCTAAGTTCTGAGAGATAGGTGTGTGTGAAAGCCGTCCTTCACCTAGCTTGTTGGGAACACAAAGTTTCTTTTCAGTTGCAAACTCCATTCCATACATATATATGGGGAGGTACTAGCTCCAAATCGGTTTTACAGTGAAAACTGCAGGAACTTCAAACCGGCAATAGGAAACAGACTGAGAAAGCAGAGGAAAAGTGTCTCCTGCAACCCGTTCAATTGGTGCTAGATGAACGAAATTCTCTCAACTTGCTCAGTTCTGAGAGATAAGTGTGTGTGAAAGCCGTCCTTCACCTAGCTTGTTGGGAACACAAAGTTTGTTTTCAGTTGCAAACTCCATTCCATACATATATATGGGGAGGTACTAGTTCCAAATCGGTTTTACAATGAAAACTGCAGGAACTTCAAACCGGCACTAGGAAACAGACTGAGAAAGCAGAGAAAATGTGTCTCCTGCAACCCGTTCCCCTGGTGCTAGATGAACGAACGTCTCTCCACTTGCTAAGTTCTGAGAGATAGGTGTGTGTGAAAGCCGTCCTTCACCTAGCTTGTTGGGAACACAAAGTTTCTTTTCAGTTGCAAACTCCATTCCATACATATATATGGGGAGGTAGATGCTCCAACTCGGTTTTACAGTGAAAACTGCAGGAACTTCAAACCGGCACTAGGAAACAGACTGAGAAAGCAGAGGAAAAGTGTCTCCTGCAACCCGTTCAATTGGTGCTAGATGAACGAACTTCTCTCCACTTGCTCAGTTCTGAGAGATAAGTGTGTGTGAAAGCCGTCCTTCACCTAGCTTGTTGGGAACACAAAGTTTCTTTTCAATTGCAAACTCCATTCCATATATATATATATGGGGAAGTACTAGCTCCAACTCGGTTTTACTGTGAAAACTGCAGGAACTTCAAACCGGCACTACGAACCAGACTGAGAAAGCAGAGAAAATGTGTCTCCTGCAACCCGTTCCCCTGGTGCTAGATGAACGAACGTCTCTCCACTTGCTAAGTTCTGAGAGATAGGTGTGTGTGAAAGCCGTCCTTCACCTAGCTTGTTGGGAACACAAAGTTTCTTTTCAGTTGCAAACTCCATTCCATACATATATATGGGGAGGTACTAGCTCCAAATCGGTTTTACAGTGAAAACTGCAGGAACTTCAAACCGGCAATAGGAAACAGACTGAGAAAGCAGAGGAAAAGTGTCTCCTGCAACCCGTTCAATTGGTGCTAGATGAACGAAATTCTCTCAACTTGCTCAGTTCTGAGAGATAAGTGTGTGTGAAAGCCGTCCTTCACCTAGCTTGTTGGGAACACAAAGTTTGTTTTCAGTTGCAAACTCCATTCCATACATATATATGGGGAGGTACTAGTTCCAAATCGGTTTTACAATGAAAACTGCAGGAACTTCAAACCGGCACTAGGAAACAGACTGAGAAAGCAGAGAAAATGTGTCTCCTGCAACCCGTTCCCTTGGTGCTAGATGAACGAACGTCTCTCCACTTGCTCAGTTCTGAGAGATAATTGTGTGTGAACGCTGTCCTTCACCTAGCTTGTTGGGAACACAAAGTTTCTTTTCAGTTGCAAACTCCATTCCATACATATATATGGGGAGGTACTAGCTCCAACTCGGTTTTACAGTGAAAACTGCAGGAACTTCAAACCGGCACTAGGAAACAGACTGAGAAAACAGAGAAAAAGTGTCTCCTGCAACCCGTTCCCTTGGTGCTAGATGAACGAACGTCTCTCCACTTGCTCAGTTCTGAGAGATAAGTGTGTGTGAAAGCCGTCCTTCACCTAGCTTGTTGGGAACACAAAGTTTCTTTTCAGTTGCAAACTCCATTCCATACATATATATGGGGAGGTAGAAGCTCCAACTCGGTTTTACAGTGAAAACTGCAGGAACTTCAAACCGGCACTAGGAAACACACTGAGAAAGCAGAGGAAAAGTGTCTCCTGCAACCCGTTCCCTTGGTGCTAGATGAACGAACTTCTCTCCACTTGCTCAGTTCTGAGAGATAAGTGTGTGTGAAAGCCGTCCTTCAACTAGCTTGTTGGGAACACAAAGTATCTTTTCAGTTGCATACTCCATTCCATACATATATATCGGGAGGTACTAGTTCCAAATCGGTTTTACAATGAAAACTGCAGGAACTTCAAACCGGCACTAGGAAACAGACTGAGAAAGCAGAGAAAATGTGTCTCCTGCAACCCGTTCCCTTGGTGCTAGATGAACGAACGTCTCTCCACTTGCTCAGTTCTGAGAGATAAGTGTGTGTGAAAGCCGTCCTTCACCTAGCTTGTTGGGAACACAAAGTTTCTTTTCAGTTGCAAACTCCATTCCATACATATATATGGGGAGGTAGAAGCTCCAACTCGGTTTTACAGTGAAAACTGCAGGAACTTCAAACCGGCACTAGGAAACACACTGAGAAAGCAGAGGAAAAGTGTCTCCTGCAACCCGTTCCCTTGGTGCTAGATGAACGAACTTCTCTCCACTTGCTCAGTTCTGAGAGATAAGTGTGTGTGAAAGCCGTCCTTCAACTAGCTTGTTGGGAACACAAAGTATCTTTTCAGTTGCATACTCCATTCCATACATATATATCGGGAGGTACTAGTTCCAAATCGGTTTTACAATGAAAACTGCAGGAACTTCAAACCGGCACTAGGAAACAGACTGAGAAAGCAGAGAAAATGTGTCTCCTGCAACCCGTTCCCTTGGTGCTAGATGAACGAACATCTCTCCACTTGCTCAGTTCTGAGAGATAAGTGTGTGTGAAAGCCGTCCTTCACCTAGCTTGTTGGGAACACAAAGTTTCTTTTCAGTTGCAAACTCCATTCCATACATATATATGGGGAGGTACTAGCTCCAACTCGGTTTTACAGTGAAAACTGCAGGAACTTCAAACCGGCACTAGGAAACAGACTGAGAAAGCAGAGGAAAAGTGTCTCCTGCAACCCGTTCAATTGGTGCTAGATGAACGAACTTCTCTCCACTTGCTCAGTTCTGAGAGATAAGTGTGTGTGAAAGCCGTCCTTCACCTAGCTTGTTGGGAACACAAAGTTTCTTTTCAGTTGCAAACTCCATTCCATATATATATATATGGGGAAGTACTAGCTCCAACTCGGTTTTACTGTGAAAACTGCAGGAACTTCAAACCGGCACTACGAACCAGACTGAGAAAGCAGAGAAAATGTGTCTCCTGCAACCCGTTCCCATGGTGCTAGATGAACGAACGTCTCTCCACTTGCTAAGTTCTGAGAGATAGGTGTGTGTGAAAGCCGTCCTTCACCTAGCTTGTTGGGAACACAAAGTTTCTTTTCAGTTGCAAACTCCATTCCATACATATATATGGGGAGGTACTAGCTCCAAATCGGTTTTACAGTGAAAACTGCAGGAACTTCAAACCGGCAATAGGAAACAGACTGAGAAAGCAGAGGAAAAGTGTCTCCTGCAACCCGTTCAATTGGTGCTAGATGAACGAAATTCTCTCAACTTGCTCAGTTCTGAGAGATAAGTGTGTGTGAAAGCCGTCCTTCACCTAGCTTGTTGGGAACACAAAGTTTGTTTTCAGTTGCAAACTCCATTCCATACATATATATGGGGAGGTACTAGTTCCAAATCGGTTTTACAATGAAAACTGCAGGAACTTCAAACCGGCACTAGGAAACAGACTGAGAAAGCAGAGAAAATGTGTCTCCTGCAACCCGTTCCCCTGGTGCTAGATGAACGAACGTCTCTCCACTTGCTAAGTTCTGAGAGATAGGTGTGTGTGAAAGCCGTCCTTCACCTAGCTTGTTGGGAACACAAAGTTTCTTTTCAGTTGCAAACTCCATTCCATACATATATATGGGGAGGTACTAGCTCCAACTCGGTTTTACAGTGAAAACTGCAGGAACTTCAAACCGGCACTAGGAAACAGACTGAGAAAGCAGAGGAAAAGTGTCTCCTGCAACCCGTTCAATTGGTGCTAGATGAACGAACTTCTCTCCACTTGCTCAGTTCTGAGAGATAAGTGTGTGTGAAAGCCGTCCTTCACCTAGCTTGTTGGGAACACAAAGTTTCTTTTCAGTTGCAAACTCCATTCCATATATATATATATGGGGAAGTACTAGCTCCAACTCGGTTTTGCAGTGAAAACTGCAGGAACTTCAAACCGGCACTACGAACCAGACTGAGAAAGCAGAGAAAATGTGTCTCCTGCAACCCGTTCCCCTGGTGCTAGATGAACGAACGTCTCTCCACTTGCTAAGTTCTGAGAGATAGGTGTGTGTGAAAGCCGTCCTTCACCTAGCTTGTTGGGAACACAAAGTTTCTTTTCAGTTGCAAACTCCATTCCATACATATATATGGGGAGGTACTAGCTCCAAATCGGTTTTACAGTGAAAACTGCAGGAACTTCAAACCGGCAATAGGAAACAGACTGAGAAAGCAGAGGAAAAGTGTCTCCTGCAACCCGTTCAATTGGTGCTAGATGAACGAAATTCTCTCAACTTGCTCAGTTCTGAGAGATAAGTGTGTGTGAAAGCCGTCCTTCACCTAGCTTGTTGGGAACACAAAGTTTGTTTTCAGTTGCAAACTCCATTCCATACATATATATGGGGAGGTACTAGTTCCAAATCGGTTTTACAATGAAAACTGCAGGAACTTCAAACCGGCACTAGGAAACAGACTGAGAAAGCAGAGAAAATGTGTCTCCTGCAACCCGTTCCCTTGGTGCTAGATGAACGAACGTCTCTACACTTGCTCAGTTCTGAGAGATAATTGTGTGTGAACGCTGTCCTTCACCTAGCTTGTTGGGAACACAAAGTTTCTTTTCAGTTGCAAACTCCATTCCATACATATATATGGGGAGGTACTAGCTCCAACTCGGTTTTACAGTGAAAACTGCAGGAACTTCAAACCGGCACTAGGAAACAGACTGAGAAAGCAGAGAAAAAGTGTCTCCTGCAACCCGTTCCCTTGGTGCTAGATGAACGAACGTCTCTCCACTTGCTCAGTTCTGAGAGATAAGTGTGTGTGAAAGCCGTCCTTCACCTAGCTTGTTGGGAACACAAAGTTTCTTTTCAGTTGCAAACTCCATTCCATACATATATATGGGGAGGTAGAAGCTCCAACTCGG
Organism: Camelus bactrianus; assembly: GCF_048773025.1. Classification (NCBI taxonomy): domain Eukaryota; kingdom Metazoa; phylum Chordata; class Mammalia; order Artiodactyla; family Camelidae; genus Camelus; species Camelus bactrianus. The sequence continues at coordinate 132,966,678 of NC_133539.1, read as the reverse complement.
TTTTACAGTGAAAACTGCAGGAACTTCAAACCGGCACTAGGAAACACACTGAGAAAGCAGAGGAAAAGTGTCTCCTGCAACCCGTTCCCTTGGTGCTAGATGAACGAACTTCTCTCCACTTGCTCAGTTCTGAGAGATAAGTGTGTGTGAAAGCCGTCCTTCAACTAGCTTGTTGGGAACACAAAGTATCTTTTCAGTTGCATACTCCATTCCATACATATATATCGGGAGGTACTAGTTCCAAATCGGTTTTACAATGAAAACTGCAGGAACTTCAAACCGGCACTAGGAAACAGACTGAGAAAGCAGAGAAAATGTGTCTCCTGCAACCCGTTCCCTTGGTGCTAGATGAACGAACGTCTCTCCACTTGCTCAGTTCTGAGAGATAAGTGTGTGTGAAAGCCGTCCTTCACCTAGCTTGTTGGGAACACAAAGTTTCTTTTCAGTTGCAAACTCCATTCCATACATATATATGGGGAGGTACTAGCTCCAACTCGGTTTTACAGTGAAAACTGCAGGAACTTCAAACCGGCACTAGGAAACAGACTGAGAAAGCAGAGGAAAAGTGTCTCCTGCAACCCGTTCAATTGGTGCTAGATGAACGAACTTCTCTCCACTTGCTCAGTTCTGAGAGATAAGTGTGTGTGAAAGCCGTCCTTCACCTAGCTTGTTGGGAACACAAAGTTTCTTTTCAGTTGCAAACTCCATTCCATATATATATATATGGGGAAGTACTAGCTCCAACTCGGTTTTACTGTGAAAACTGCAGGAACTTCAAACCGGCACTACGAACCAGAATGAGAAAGCAGAGAAAATGTGTCTCCTGCAACCCGTTCCCCTGGTGCTAGATGAACGAACGTCTCTCCACTTGCTAAGTTCTGAGAGATAGGTGTGTGTGAAAGCCGTCCTTCACCTAGCTTGTTGGGAACACAAAGTTTCTTTTCAGTTGCAAACTCCATTCCATACATATATATGGGGAGGTACTAGCTCCAAATCGGTTTTACAGTGAAAACTGCAGGAACTTCAAACCGGCAATAGGAAACAGACTGAGAAAGCAGAGGAAAAGTGTCTCCTGCAACCCGTTCAATTGGTGCTAGATGAACGAAATTCTCTCAACTTGCTCAGTTCTGAGAGATAAGTGTGTGTGAAAGCCGTCCTTCACCTAGCTTGTTGGGAACACAAAGTTTGTTTTCAGTTGCAAACTCCATTCCATACATATATATGGGGAGGTACTAGTTCCAAATCGGTTTTACAATGAAAACTGCAGGAACTTCAAACCGGCACTAGGAAACAGACTGAGAAAGCAGAGAAAATGTGTCTCCTGCAACCCGTTCCCTTGGTCCTAGATGAACGAACGTCTCTCCACTTGCTCAGTTCTGAGAGATAATTGTGTGTGAACGCTGTCCTTCACCTAGCTTGTTGGGAACACAAAGTTTCTTTTCAGTTGCAAACTCCATTCCATACATATATATGGGGAGGTACTAGCTCCAACTCGGTTTTACAGTGAAAACTGCAGGAACTTCAAACCGGCACTAGGAAACAGACTGAGAAAGCAGAGGAAAAGTGTCTCCTGCAACCCGTTCAATTGGTGCTAGATGAACGAACTTCTCTCCACTTGCTCAGTTCTGAGAGATAAGTGTGTGTGAAAGCCGTCCTTCACCTAGCTTGTTGGGAACACAAAGTTTCTTTTCAGTTGCAAACTCCATTCCATACATATATATGGGGAGGTACTAGCTCCAACTCTGTTTTACTGTGAAAACTGCAGGAAATTCAAACCGGCACTAGGAAACAGACTGAGAAAGCAGAGAAAAAGTGTCTCCTGCAACCCGTTCCCTTGGTGCTACATGAACGAACGTCTCTCCACTTGCTCAGTTCTGAGAGATAAGTGTGTGTGAAAGCTGTCCTTCACCTAGCTTGTTGGGAACACAAAGTTTCTTTTCAGTTGCAAACTCCATTCCTTACATATATATGGGGAGGTACTAGCTCCAAATCGGTTTTACAGTGAAAACTGCAGGAACTTCAAAACGGCAATAGGAAACAGACTGAGAAAGCAGAGGAAAAGTGTCTCCTGCAACCCGTTCAATTGGTGCTAGATGAACGAACTTCTCTCCACTTGCTCAGTTCTGAGAGATAAGTGTGTGTGAAAGCCGTCCTTCACCTAGCTTGTTGGGAACACAAAGTTTCTTTTCAGTTGCAAACTCCATTCCATACATATATATGGGGAGGTACTAGCTCCAACTCTGTTTTACTGTGAAAACTGCAGGAAATTCAAACCGGCACTAGGAAACAGACTGAGAAAGCAGAGAAAAAGTGTCTCCTGCAACCCGTTCCCTTGGTGCTACATGAACGAACGTCTCTCCACTTGCTCAGTTCTGAGAGATAAGTGTGTGTGAAAGCTGTCCTTCACCTAGCTTGTTGGGAACACAAAGTTTCTTTTCAGTTGCAAACTCCATTCCTTACATATATATGGGGAGGTACTAGCTCCAAATCGGTTTTACAGTGAAAACTGCAGGAACTTCAAAACGGCAATAGGAAACAGACTGAGAAAGCAGAGAAAATGTGTCTCCTGCAACCCGTTCCCTTGGTGCTAGATGAACGAACGTCTCTCCACTTGCTCAGTTCTGAGAGATATATGTGCGTGAAAGCCGTACTTCACCTAGCTTGTTGGGAACACAAAGTTTCTTTTCAGTTGCAAACTCCATTCCATACATATATATGGGGAGGTACTAGCTCCAACTCGGTTTTACAGTGAAAACTGCAGGAACTTCAAACCGGCACTAGGAAACAGACTGTGAAAGCAGAGGAAAATTGTCTCCTGCAACCCGTTCAATTGGTGCTAGATGAACGAACTTCTCTCCACTTGCTCAGTTCTGAGAGATAAGTGTGTGTGAAAGCCGTCCTTCACCTAGCTTGTTGGGAACACAAAGTTTCTTTTCAGTTGCAAACTCCATTCCATACATATATATGGGGAGGTACTAGTTCCAAATCGGTTTTACAATGAAAACTGCAGGAACTTCAAACCGGCACTAGGAAACAGACTGAGAAAGCAGAGAAAATGTGTCTCCTGCAACGCGTTCCCTTGGTGCTAGATGAACGAACGTCTCTCCACTTGCTCAGTTCTGAGAGATAAGTGTGTGTGAAAGCCGTCCTTCACCTAGCTTGTTGGGAACACAAAGTTTCTTTTCAGTTGCAAACTCCATTCCATACATATATATGGGGTGGTACTAGCTCCAACTCGGTTTTACAGTGAAAACTGCAGGAACTTCAAACCGGCACTAGGAAACAGACTGAGAAAGCAGAGGAAAAGTGTCTCCTGCAACCCGTTCAATTGGTGCTAGATGAACGAACGTCTCTCCACTTGCTCAGTTCTGATAGATAAGTGTGTGTGAAAGCCGTCCTTCACCTAGCTTGTTGGGAACACAAAGTTTCTTTTCAGTTGCAAACTCAATTCCATATATATATTTATGGGGAGGTACTAGCTCCAACTCGGTTTTACTGTGAAAACTGCAGGAACTTCAAACCGGTACTAGGAAACAGACTGAGAAAGCAGAGAAAAAGTGTCTCCTGCAACCCGTTCCCTTGGTGCTAGATGAACGAACGTCTCTCCACTTGCTCAGTTCTGAGAGATAAGTGTGTGTGAAAGCCGTCCTTCACCTAGCTTGTTGGGAACACAAAGTTTCTTTTCAGTTGCAAACACCATTCCATACATATATATGTGGAGGTACTAGCTCCAACGCGGTTTTAGAGTGAAATATGCAGGAACTTCAAACCGGCACTAGGAAACAGAATGAGAAAGCAGAGAAAATGTTTCTCCTGCAACCCGTTCCCTTGGTGCTAGATGAACGAACGTCTCTCCACTTGCTCAGTTCTGAGAGATAATTGTGTTTGAAAGCCGTCCTTCACCTAGCTTGTTGGGAACACAAAGTATCTTATCATTTGCAAACTCCATTCCATACATATATATGGGGAGGTAGAATCTCCAACTCGGTTTTGCAGTGAAAACTGCAGGAACTTCAACCCGGCACTAGGAAACAGACTGAGAAAGCAGAGAAAATGTGTCTCCTGCAACCCGTTCCCTTGGTGCTAGATGAACGAACGTCTCTCCACTTGCTCAGTTCTGAGAGATAAATGTGTGTGAAAGCTGTACTTCACCTAGCTTGTTGGGAACACAAAGTTTCTTTTCAGTTGCAAACTCCATTCCATACATATATATGGGGAGGTACTAGCTCCAACTCGGTTTTACAGTGAAAACTGCAGGAACTTCAAACCGGCACTAGGAAACAGACTGAGAAAGCAGAGGAAAAGTGTCTCCTGCAACCCGTTCAATTGGTGCTAGATGAACGAACTTCTCTCCACTTGCTCAGTTCTGAGAGATAAGTGTGTGTGAAAGCCGTCCTTCACCTAGCTTGTTGGGAACACAAAGTTTCTTTTCAGTTGCAAACTCCATTCCATACATATATATGGGGAGGTACTAGTTCCAAATCCGTTTTACAGTGAAAACTGCAGGAACTTCAACCCGGCACTAGGAAACAGACTGAGAAAGCAGAGAAAAAGTGTCTCCTGCAACCCGTTCCCTTGGTGCTAGATGAACGAACAGCTCTCCACTTGCTCAGTTCTGAGAGATAAGTGTGTGTGAAAGCCGTCCTTCACCTAGCTTGTTGGGAACACAAAGTTTCTTTTCAGTTGCAAACTCCATTCCATACATATATATGGGGAGGTACTAGCTCCAACTCGGTTTTACAGTGAAAACTGCAGGAACTTCAAACCGGCACTAGGATACAGACTGAGAAAGCAGAGGAAATGTGTCTCCTGCAACCCGTTACCTTGGTGCTAGATGAACGAATGTCTCTCCACTTGCTAAGTTCTGAGAGATAAGTGTGTGTGAAAGCCGTCCTTCAACTAGCTTGTTGGGAACACAAAGATTCTTTTCAGTTGCAAACTCCATTCCATACATATATATGGGGAGGTACTAACTCCAACTCGGTTTTACTGTGAAAACTGCAGGAACTTCAACCCGGCACTAGGAAACAGACTGAGAAAGCAGAAAAAAAGTGTCCCTGCAACACGGTCACTTGGTGCTAGATGAACGAACGTCTCTCCACTTGCTCAGTTCCGAGAGTTAAGTGTGTGTGAAAGCCGTCCTTCATCTAGCTTGTTGGGAACACAAAGTATCTTATCAGTTCCAAACTCCATTCCATACATATACATAGGGAGGTAGAAGCTCCAACTCGGTTTTGCAGTGAAAACTGTAGGAACTTCAACCCGGCTCTAGGAAACAGACTGAGAAAGCAGACAAAAAGTGTCTCCTGCAACCCGTTCCCTTGGTTCTAGATGAACGAACTTCTCTCCACTTGCTCAGTTCTGAGAGATAAGTGTGTGTGAAAGCCGTCCTTCACCTAGCTTGTTGGGAACACAAAGTTTCTTTTCAGTTGCAAACTCCATTCCATACATATATATGGGGAGGTACTAGTTCCAAATCGGTTTTACAATGAAAACTGCAGGAACTTCAAACCGGCACTAGGAAACAGACTGAGAAAGCAGAGAAAATGTGTCTCCTGCAACCCGTTCCCTTGGTGCTAGATGAACGAACGTCTCTCCACTTGCTCAGTTCTGAGAGATAAGTGTGTGTGAAAGCTGTACTTCACCTAGCTTGTTGGGAACACAAAGTTTCTTTTCAGTTGCAAACTCCATTCCATACATATATATGGGGAGGTACTACCTCCAACTCGGTTTTACAGTGAAAACTGCAGGAACTTCAAACCGGCACTAGGAAACAGACTGAGAAAGCAGAGGAAAAGTGTCTCCTGCAAACCGTTCAATTGGTGCTAGATGAACGAACTTCTCTCCACTTGCTCAGTTCTGAGAGATAAGTGTGTGTGAAAGCCGTCCTTCAACTATCTTGTTGGGAACACAAAGTTTCTTTTCAGTTGCAAACTCCATTCCATACATATATATGGGGAGGTAGTAGTTCCAAATCCGTTTTACAATGAAAACTGCAGGAACTTCAAACCGGCACTAGGAAACAGACTGAGAAAGCAGAGAAAATGTGTCTCCTGCAACCCGTTCCCTTGGTGCTAGATGAAAGAACGTCTCTCCACTTGCTCAGTTCTGAGAGATAAATGTGTGTGAAAGCCGTCCTTCACCTAGCTTGTTGGGAACACAAAGTTTCTTTTCAGTTGCAAACTCCATTCCATACATATATATGGGGAGGTACTAGCTCCAACTCGGTTTTACAGTGAAAACTGCAGGAAATTCAACCCGGCACTAGGAAACAGACTGAGAAAGCAGAGAAAAAGTGTCTCCTGCAAACCGTTCCCTTGGTCCTAGATGAACGAACGTCTCTCCACTTGTTCAGTTCTGAGAGATAAGTGTGTGTGAAAGCCGCCCTTCATCTAGCTTGTTGGGAACACAAAGTTTCTTTTCAGTTGCAAACTACATTCCATACATATATATGGGGAGGTACTAGCTCCAACTCGGTTTTACAGTGAAAACTGCAGGAACTTCAAACCGGCACTAGGAAACAGACTGAGAAAGCAGAGGAAATGTGTCTCCTGCAACCCTTTACCTTGGTGCTAGATGAACGAATGTCTCTCCACTTGCTAAGTTCTGAGAGATAAGTGTGTTTGAAAGCCGTCCTTCACCTAGCTTGTTGGGAACACAAAGATTCTTTTCAGTTGCAAACTCCATTCCATACATATATATGGGGTGGTACTAACTCCAACTCGGTTTTACTGTGAAAACTGCAGGAACTTCAACCCGGCACTAGGAAACAGACTGAGAAAGCAGAGAAAAAGTGTCTCCTGCAACCCGTTCCCTTGGTCCTAGATGAACGAACGTCTCTCCACTTGTTCAGTTCTGAGAGATAAGTGTGTGTGAAAGCCGTCCTTCATCTAGCTTGTTGGGAACACAAAGTTTCTTTTCAGTTGCAAACTCCATTCCATACATATATATGGGGAGGTACTAGCTCCAACTCTGTTTTACAGTGAAAACTGCAGGAACTTCAAACCGGCACTAGGAAACAGACTGAGAAAGCAGAGAAAAAGTGTCCCCTGCAACCCGTTCCCTTGTTGCTAGATGAACTAACGTCTCTCCACTTGCTCAGTTCTGAGAGATAAGTGTGTGTGAAAGCCGTCCTTCACCTAGCTTATTGGGAACACAAAGTTTCTTTTCAGTTGCAAACTCCATTCCATACATATATATGGGGAGGTACTAGCTCCAACTCGGTTTTACAGTGAAAACTACAGGAACTTCAAACCGGCACTAGGAAACAGACTGAGAAAGCAGAGAATAAGTATCACCTGCAACCCGTTCCCTTGGTGCTATGTGAACGAACCTCTCTCAACTTGTTCAGTTCTGAGAGATAAGTGTGTGTGAAAGCCGTCCTTCACCTAGCTTGTTGGGAACACAAAGTTTCTTTTCAGTTGCCAAGTCCATTCCATACATATATATGGGGAGGTACTAGCTCCAACTAGGTTTTACAGTGAAAACTGCAGGAACTTCATACCGGCAATAGGAAACACACTGAGAAAGCAGAGAAAAAGTGTCTCCTGCAACTCGTTCCCTTGGTGCTAGATGAACGAACGTCTCTCCACTTGCTCAGTTCTGAGAGATAAGTGTGTGTGAAAGCCGTCCTTCACCTAGGTTGTTGGGAACACATAGATTCTTTTCAGTTGCAAACTCCATTCCATACATATATATGGAGAGGTATTAGCTCCAACTCGGTTTTACAGTGAAAACTGCAGGAACTTCAAACCGGCACTAGGAAACAGACTGAGAAAGCAGAGAAAAAGTGTCTCCTGCAACCCGTTCCCTTGGTGCTAGATGAACGAACGTCTCTCCACTTGCTCAGTTCTGAGAGATAAGTGTGTGTGAAAGCCGTCCTTCACCTTGCTTGTTGGGAACACAAAGTTTCTTTTCAGTTGCAAACAGCATTCCATACATATATATGTGGAGGTACTAGCTCCAACGCGGTTTTAGAGTGAAAAATGCAGGAACTTCAAACCGGCACTAGGAAACAGAATGAGAAAGCAGAGAAAATGTTTCTCCTGCAACCCGTTCCCTTGGTGCTAGATGAACGAACGTCTCTCCACTTGCTCAGTTCTGAGAGATAATTGTGTTTGAAAGCCGTCCTTCACCTAGCTTGTTGGGAACACAAAGTATCTTATCATTTGCAAACTCCATTCCATACATATATATGGGGAGGTAGAATCTCCAACTCGGTTTTGCAGTGAAAACTGCAGGAACTTCAACCCGGCACTAGGAAACAGACTGAGAAAGCAGAGAAAATGTGTCCCTGCAACCCGTTCCCTTGGTGCTAGATGAACGAACGTCTCTCCACTTGCTCAGTTCTGAGAGATAAATGTGTGTGAAAGCTGTACTTCACCTAGCTTGTTGGGAACACAAAGTTTCTTTTCAGTTGCAAACTCCATTCCATACATATATATGGGGAGGTACTAGCTCCAACTCGGTTTTACAGTGAAAACTGCAGGAACTTCAAACCGGCACTAGGAAACAGACTGAGAAAGCAGAGGAAAAGTGTCTCCTGCAACCCGTTCAATTGGTGCTAGATGAACGAACTTCTCTCCACTTGCTCAGTTCTGAGAGATAAGTGTGTGTGAAAGCCGTCCTTCACCTAGCTTGTTGGGAACACAAAGTTTCTTTTCAGTTGCAAACTCCATTCCATACATATATATGGGGAGGTACTAGTTCCAAATCCGTTTTACAGTGAAAACTGCAGGAACTTCAACCCGGCACTAGGAAACAGACTGAGAAAGCAGAGAAAAAGTGTCTCCTGCAACCCGTTCCCTTGGTGCTAGATGAACGAACAGCTCTCCACTTGCTCAGTTCTGAGAGATAAGTGTGTGTGAAAGCCGTCCTTCACCTAGCTTGTTGGGAACACAAAGTTTCTTTTCAGTTGCAAACTCCATTCCATACATATATATGGGGAGGTACTAGCTCCAACTCGGTTTTACAGTGAAAACTGCAGGAACTTCAACCCGGCACTAGGAAACAGACTGAGAAAGCAGAGAAAAAGTGTCTCCTGCAAACCGTTCCCTTGGTCCTAGATGAACGAACGTCTCTCCACTTGTTCAGTTCTGAGAGATAAGTGTGTGTGAAAGCCGTCCTTCATCTAGCTTGTTGGGAACACAAAGTTTCTTTTCAGTTGCAAACTACATTCCATACATATATATGGGGAGGTACTAGCTCCAACTCGGTTTTACAGTGAAAACTGCAGGAACTTCAAACCGGCACTAGGATACAGACTGAGAAAGCAGAGGAAATGTGTCTCCTGCAACCCGTTACCTTGGTGCTAGATGAACGAATGTCTCTCCACTTGCTAAGTTCTGAGAGATAAGTGTGTGTGAAAGCCGTCCTTCAACTAGCTTGTTGGGAACACAAAGATTCTTTTCAGTTGCAAACTCCATTCCATACATATATATGGGGAGGTACTAACTCCAACTCGGTTTTACTGTGAAAACTGCAGGAACTTCAACCCGGCACTAGGAAACAGACTGAGAAAGCAGAAAAAAAGAGTCCCTGCAACACGGTCACTTGGTGCTAGATGAACGAACGTCTCTCCACTTGCTCAGTTCCGAGAGTTAAGTGTGTGTGAAAGCCGTCCTTCATCTAGCTTGTTGGGAACACAAAGTATCTTATCAGTTCCAAACTCCATTCCATACATATACATAGGGAGGTAGAAGCTCCAACTCGGTTTTGCAGTGAAAACTGTAGGAACTTCAACCCGGCACTAGGAAACAGACTGAGAAAGCAGACAAAAAGTGTCTCCTGCAACCCGTTCCCTTGGTTCTAGATGAACGAACTTCTCTCCACTTGCTCAGTTCTGAGAGATAAGTGTGTGTGAAAGCCGTCCTTCACCTAGCTTGTTGGGAACACAAAGTTTCTTTTCAGTTGCAAACTCCATTCCATACATATATATGGGGAGGTACTAGTTCCAAATCGGTTTTACAATGAAAACTGCAGGAACTTCAAACCGGCACTAGGAAACAGACTGAGAAAGCAGAGAAAATGTGTCTCCTGCAACCCGTTCCCTTGGTGCTAGATGAACGAACGTCTCTCCACTTGCTCAGTTCTGAGAGATAAGTGTGTGTGAAAGCTGTACTTCACCTAGCTTGTTGGGAACACAAAGTTTCTTTTCAGTTGCAAACTCCATTCCATACATATATATGGGGAGGTACTACCTCCAACTCGGTTTTACAGTGAAAACTGCAGGAACTTCAAACCGGCACTAGGAAACAGACTGAGAAAGCAGAGGAAAAGTGTCTCCTGCAAACCGTTCAATTGGTGCTAGATGAACGAACTTCTCTCCACTTGCTCAGTTCTGAGAGATAAGTGTGTGTGAAAGCCGTCCTTCAACTATCTTGTTGGGAACACAAAGTTTCTTTTCAGTTGCAAACTCCATTCCATACATATATATGGGGAGGTAGTAGTTCCAAATCCGTTTTACAATGAAAACTGCAGGAACTTCAAACCGGCACTAGGAAACAGACTGAGAAAGCAGAGAAAATGTGTCTCCTGCAACCCGTTCCCTTGGTGCTAGATGAAAGAACGTCTCTCCACTTGCTCAGTTCTGAGAGATAAATGTGTGTGAAAGCCGTCCTTCACCTAGCTTGTTGGGAACACAAAGTTTCTTTTCAGTTGCAAACTCCATTCCATACATATATATGGGGAGGTACTAGCTCCAACTCGGTTTTACAGTGAAAACTGCAGGAAATTCAACCCGGCACTAGGAAACAGACTGAGAAAGCAGAGAAAAAGTGTCTCCTGCAAACCGTTCCCTTGGTCCTAGATGAACGAACGTCTCTCCACTTGTTCAGTTCTGAGAGATAAGTGTGTGTGAAAGCCGCCCTTCATCTAGCTTGTTGGGAACACAAAGTTTCTTTTCAGTTGCAAACTACATTCCATACATATATATGGGGAGGTACTAGCTCCAACTCGGTTTTACAGTGAAAACTGCAGGAACTTCAAACCGGCACTAGGAAACAGACTGAGAAAGCAGAGGAAATGTGTCTCCTGCAACCCTTTACCTTGGTGCTAGATGAACGAATGTCTCTCCACTTGCTAAGTTCTGAGAGATAAGTGTGTTTGAAAGCCGTCCTTCACCTAGCTTGTTGGGAACACAAAGATTCTTTTCAGTTGCAAACTCCATTCCATACATATATATGGGGTGGTACTAACTCCAACTCGGTTTTACTGTGAAAACTGCAGGAACTTCAACCCGGCACTAGGAAACAGACTGAGAAAGCAGAGAAAAAGTGTCTCCTGCAACCCGTTCCCTTGGTCCTAGATGAACGAACGTCTCTCCACTTGTTCAGTTCTGAGAGATAAGTGTGTGTGAAAGCCGTCCTTCATCTAGCTTGTTGGGAACACAAAGTTTCTTTTCAGTTGCAAACTCCATTCCATACATATATATGGGGAGGTACTAGCTCCAACTCTGTTTTACAGTGAAAACTGCAGGAACTTCAAACCGGCACTAGGAAACAGACTGAGAAAGCAGAGAAAAAGTGTCCCCTGCAACCCGTTCCCTTGTTGCTAGATGAACTAACGTCTCTCCACTTGCTCAGTTCTGAGAGATAAGTGTGTGTGAAAGCCGTCCTTCACCTAGCTTATTGGGAACACAAAGTTTCTTTTCAGTTGCAAACTCCATTCCATACATATATATGGGGAGGTACTAGCTCCAACTCGGTTTTACAGTGAAAACTACAGGAACTTCAAACCGGCACTAGGAAACAGACTGAGAAAGCAGAGAATAAGTATCACCTGCAACCCGTTCCCTTGGTGCTATGTGAACGAACCTCTCTCAACTTGTTCAGTTCTGAGAGATAAGTGTGTGTGAAAGCCGTCCTTCACCTAGGTTGTTGGGAACACATAGATTCTTTTCAGTTGCAAACTCCATTCCATACATATATATGGAGAGGTATTAGCTCCAACTCGGTTTTACAGTGAAAACTGCAGGAACTTCAAACCGGCACTAGGAAACAGACTGAGAAAGCAGAGAAAAAGTGTCTCCTGCAACCCGTTCCCTTGGTGCTAGATGAACGAACGTCTCTCCACTTGCTCAGTTCTGAGAGATAAGTGTGTGTGAAAGCCGTCCTTCACCTTGCTTGTTGGGAACACAAAGTTTCTTTTCAGTTGCAAACAGCATTCCATACATATATAAGGGGAGGTACTAGCTCCAACTCGGTTTTACAGTGAAAACTGCAGGAACTTCAACCCGGAACTAGGAAACAGACTGAGAAAGCAGAGAAAAAGTGTCTCCTGCAACCCGTTCCCTTGGTGCTAGATGAACGAACGTCTCTCCACTTGCTAAGTTCTGAGAGATAAATGTCTGTGAAAGCCGGCCTTCACCTAGCTTGTTGGGAACACAAAGTTTCTTTTCAGTTGCAAACACCATTCCATACATATATATGTGGAGGTACTAGCTCCAACTCGGTTTTACAGTGAAAACTGCAGGAACATCAACCCGGCACTAGGAAACAGACTGAGAAAGCAGAGAAAAAGTGTCTCCTGCAACCCGTTCCCTTGGTCCTAGATGAACGAACGTCTCTCCACTTGTTCAGTTCTGAGAGATAAGTGTGTGTGAAAGCCGTCCTTCATCTAGCTTGTTGGGAACACAATGTTTCTTTTCAGTTGCAAACTCCATTCCATACATATATATGGGGAGGTACTAGCTCCAACTCTGTTTTACAGTGAAAACTGCAGGAACTTCAAACCGGCACTAGGAAACAGACTGAGAAAGCAGAGAAAAAGTGTCCCCTGCAACCCGTTCCCTTGGTGCTAGATGAACTAACGTCTCTCCACTTGCTCAGTTCTGAGAGATAAGTGTGTGTGAAAGCCGTCCTTCACCTAGCTTATTGGGAACACAAAGTTTCTTTTCAGTTGCAAACTCCATTCCATACATATATATGGGGAGGTACTAGCTCCAACTCGGTTTTACAGTGAAAACTACAGGAACTTCAAACCGGCACTAGGAAACAGACTGAGAAAGCAGAGAATAAGTATCACCTGCAACCCGTTCCCTTGGTGCTATGTGAACGAACCTCTCTCAACTTGTTCAGTTCTGAGAGATAAGTGTGTGTGAAAGCCGTACTTCACCTAGCTTGTTGGGAACACAAAGTTTCTTTTCAGTTGCCAAGTCCATTCCATACATATATATGGGGAGGTACTAGCTCCAACTCGGTTTTACAGTGAAAACTGCAGGAACTTCAAACCGGCAATAGGAAACACACTGAGAAATCAGAGAAAAAGTGTCTCCTGCAACTCGTTCCCTTGGTGCTAGATGAACGAACGTCTCTCCACTTGCTCAGTTCTGAGAGATAAGTGTGTGTGAAAGCCGTCCTTCACCTAGCTTATTGGGAACACAAAGTTTCTTTTCAGTTGCAAACTCCATTCCATACTTATATATGGGGAGGTACTAGCTCCAACTCGGTTTTACAGTGAAAACTACAGGAACTTCAAACCGGCACTAGGAAACAGACTGAGAAAGCAGAGAATAAGTGTCACCTGCAACCCGTTCCCTTGGTGCTATGTGAACGAACCTCTCTCAACTTGTTCAGTTCTGAGAGATAAGTGTGTGTGAAAGCCGTCCTTCACCTAGATTGTTGGGAACACAAAGTTTCTTTTCAGTTGCCAAGTCCATTCCATACATATATATGGGGAGGTACTAGCTCCAACTCGGTTTTACAGTGAAAACTGCAGGAACTTCAAACCGGCAATAGGAAACACACTGAGAAAGCAGAGAAAAAGTGTCTCCTGCAACTCGTTCCCTTGGTGCTAGATGAACGAACGTCTCTCCACTTGCTCAGTTCTGAGAGATAAGTGTGTGTGAAAGCCGTCCTTCACCTAGCTTGTTGGGAACACATAGTTTCTTTACAGTTGCAAACTCCATTCCATACATATATATGGAGAGGTATTAGCTCCAACTCGGTTTTACAGTGAAAACTGCAGGAAATTCAAACCGGCACTAGGAAACAGACTGAGAAAGCAGAGAAAAAGTGTCTCCTGCAACCCGTTCCCTTGGTGCTAGATGAACGAACGTCTCTCCACTTGCTAAGTTCTGAGAGATAAGTGTGTGTGAAAGCCGTCCTTCACCTTGCTTGTTGGGAACACAAAGTTTCTTTTCAGTTGCAAACTCCTTTCCATACATATATATGGGGAGGTACTAGCTCCAACTCGGTTTTACAGTGAAAACTGCAGGAACTTCAAACCGGCACTAGGAAACAGACTGAGAAAGCTGAGAAAAAGTGTCTCCTGCAACCCGTTCCCTTGGTGCTAGATGAACGAACGTCTCTCCACTTGCTCAGTTCCGAGAGTTAAGTGTGTGTGAAAGCTGTCCTTCATCTAGCTTGTTGGGAACACAAAGTATCTTATCAGTTGCAAACTCCTTTCCATACATATATATGGGGAGGTAGAAGCTCCAACTCCGTTTTGCAGTGAAAACTGCAGGAAATTCAACCCGGCACTAGGAAACAGACTGAGAAAGCAGAGAAAAAGTGTCTCCTGCAAACCGTTCCCTTGGTCCTAGATGAACGAACGTCTCTCCACTTGTTCAGTTCTGAGAGATAAGTGTGTGTGAAAGCCGTCCTTCATCTAGCTTGTTGGGAACACAAAGTTTCTTTTCAGTTGCAAACTACATTCCATACATATATATGGGGAGGTACTAGCTCCAACTCGGTTTTACAGTGAAAACTGCAGGAACTTCAAACCGGCACTAGGAAACAGACTGAGAAAGCTGAGAAAAAGTGTCTCCTGCAACCCGTTCCCTTGGTGCTAGATGAACGAACGTCTCTTCACTTGCTCAGTTCTGAGAGATAAGTGTGTGTGAAAGCCGTCCTTCACCTAGCTTGTTGGGAACACACAGTTTCTTTTCAGTTGCAAACTCCATTCCATACATATATATGGGGAGGTACTAGCTCCAACTCGGTTTTACAGTGAAAACTGCAGGAACTTCAAACCGGCACTAGGAAACAGACTGAGAAAGCTGAGAAAAAGTGTCTCCTGCAACCCGTTCCCTTGGTGCTAGATGAACGAACGTCTCTCCACTTGCTCAATTCTGAGAGATAAGTGTGTGTGAAAGCCGTCCTTCACCTAGCTTGTTGGGAACACAAAGTTTCTTTTCAGTTGCAAACACCATTCCATACATATATATGGGGAGGTACAAGCTCCAACTCGGTTTTACAGTGAAAACTGCAGGAACTTCAAACCGGCACTAGGAAACAGACTGAGAAAGCAGAGAAAAAGTGTCTCCTGCAACCCGTTCCCTTGGTGCTAGATGAACGAACGTCTCTCCACTTGCTCAGTTCCGAGAGTTAAGTGTGTGTGAAAGCTGTCCTTCATCTAGCTTGTTGGGAACACAAAGTATCTTATCAGTTGCAAACTCCTTTCCATACATATATATGGGGAGGTAGAAGCTCCAACTCCGTTTTGCAGTGAAAACTGCAGGAAATTCAACCCGGCACTAGGAAACAGACTGAGAAAGCAGAGAAAAAGTGTCTCCTGCAAACCGTTCCCTTGGTCCTAGATGAACGAACGTCTCTCCACTTGTTCAGTTCTGAGAGATAAGTGTGTGTGAAAGCCGTCCTTCATCTAGCTTGTTGGGAACACAAAGTTTCTTTTCAGTTGCAAACTACATTCCATACATATATATGGGGAGGTACTGGCTCCAACTCGGTTTTACAGTGAAAACTGCAGGAACTTCAAACCGGCACTAGGAAACAGACTGAGAAAGCAGAGGAAATGTTTCTCCTGCAACCCGTTACCTTGGTGCTAGATGAACGAATGTCTCTCCACTTGCTAAGTTCTGAGAGATAAGTGTGTTTGAAAGCCGTCCTTCACCTAGCTTGTTGGGAACACAAAGATTCTTTTCAGTTGCAAACTCCATTCCATACATATATATGGGGAGGTACTAACTCCAACTCGGTTTTACTGTGAAAACTGCAGGAACTTCAACCCGGCACTAGGAAACAGACTGAGAAAGCAGAGAAAAGTGTCCCTGCAACACGGTCACTTGGTGCTAGATGAACGAACGTCTCTCCACTTGCTCAGTTCCGAGAGTTAAGTGTGTGTGAAAGCCGTCCTTCATCTAGCTAGTTGCGAACACAAAGTATCTTATCAGTTGCAAACTCCATTCCATACATATACATAGGGAGGTAGAAGCTCCAACTCGGTTTTGCAGTGAAAACTGCAGGAATTTCAACCCGGCACTAGGAAACAGACTGAGAAAGCAGACAAAAAGTGTCTCCTGCAACCCGTTCCCTTGGTTCTAGATGAACGAACTTCTCTCCACTTGCTCAGTTCTGAGAGATAAGTGTGTGTGAAAGCCGTCCTTCACCTAGCTTGTTGGGATCACAAAGTTTCTTTTGAGTTGCAAACTCCAATCCATATATATATATATGGGGAGGTACTAGCTCCAACTCGGTTTTACTGTGAAAATTGCAGGAAATTCAAACCGGCAGTAGGAAACAGACTGAGAAAGCTGAGAAAAAGTGTCTCCTGCAACCCGTTCCCTTGGTGCTAGATGAACGAACGTCTCTCCACTTGCTCAGTTCTGAGAGATAATTGTGTGTGAAAGCCGTCCTTCACCTAGCTTGTTGGGAACACAAAGTTTCTTTTCAGTTGCAAACTCCATTCCATACATATATATGGGGAGGTACATGCTCCAACTCTGTTTTACAGTGAAAACTGCAGGACCTTCAAACCGGCACTAGGAAACAGACTGAGAAAGCAGAGAAAAAGTGTCTCCTGCAACCCGTTCCCTTGGTGCTAGATGAACGAACGTCTCTACACTTGCTAAGTTCTGAGAGATAACTGTGTGTGAAAGCTGTCCTTCACCTAGCTTGTTGGGAACACAAAGTTTCTTTTCAGTTGCAAACTCCAATCCATGCATATATATGGGGAGGTACTAGCTCCAACTCTGTTTTACAGTGAAAACTGCAGGAACTTCAAACCGGCACTAGGAAACAGACTGATAAAGCAGAGAAAAAGTGTCTCCTGCAACCCGTTCCCTTGGTGCTAGATGAACGAACGTCTCTCCACTTGCTCAGTTCTGAGAGATAAATGTGTGTGAAAGCCGGCCTTCACCTAGCTTGTTGGGAACACAAAGTTTCTTTTCAGTTGCAAACAGCATTCCATACATATATATGGGTAGGTACTAGCTCCAACTCGGTTTTACAGTGAAAACTGCAGGAACTTCAACCCGGCACTAGGAAACAGACTGAGAAAGCAGAGAAAAAGTGTCTCCTGCAACCCGTTCCCTTGGTGCTAGATGAACGAACGTCTCTCCACTTGCTCAGTTCTGAGAGATAAATGTGTGTGAAAGCCGGCCTTCACCTAGCTTGTTGGGAACACAAAGTTTCTTTTCAGTTGCAAACACCATTCCATATATATATATGTGGAGGTACTAGCTCCAACTCGGTTTTACAGTGAAAACTGCAGGAACTTCAACCCGGCACTAGGAAACAGACTGAGAAAGCAGAGATAAAGTGTCTCCTGCAACCCGTTCCCTTGGTCCTAGAAGAACGAACGTCTCTCCACTTGTTCAATTCTGAGAGATAAGTGTGTGTGAAAGCCGTCCTTCACCTACCTTGTTGGGAACACAAAGTTTCTTTTCAGTTGCAAACTCCATTCCATACATATATATGGGGAGGTAGATGCTCCAACTCGGTTTTACAGTGAAAACTGCAGGAACTTCAAACCGGCACTAGGAAACAGACTGAGAAAGCAGAGAAAATGTGTCTCCTGCAACCCGTTCCCTTGGTGCTAGATGAACGAACGTCTCTTCACTTGCTCAGTTCTGAGAGATAAGTGTGTGTGAAAGCCGTCCTTCACCTAGCTTGTTGGGAACACACAGTTTCTTTTCAGTTGCAAACTCCATTCCATACATATATATGGGGAGGTACTAGCTCCAACTCGGTTTTACAGTGAAAACTGCAGGAACTTCAAACCGGCACTAGGAAACAGACTGAGAAAGCAGAGAAAAAGTGTCTCCTGCAACCCGTTCCCTTGGTGCTAGATGAACGAACGTCTCTCCACTTGCTCAATTCTGAGAGATAAGTGTGTGTGAAAGCCGTCCTTCACCTAGCTTGTTGGGAACACAAGGTTTCTTTTCAGTTGCAAACACCATTCCATACATATATATGGGGAGGTACAAGCTCCAACTCGGTTTTACAGTGAAAACTGCAGGAAATTCAACCCGGCACTAGGAAACAGACTGAGAAAGCAGAGAAAAAGTGTCTCCTGCAACCCGTTCCCTTGGTGCTAGATGAACGAACGTCTCTCCACTTACTCAGTTCCGAGAGTTAAGTGTGTGTGAAAGCCGTCCTTCATCTAGCTTGTTGGGAACACAAAGTATCTTATCAGTTGCACACTACATTCCATACATATATATGGGGAGGTACAAGCTCCAACTCGGTTTTACAGTGAAAACTGCAGGAACTTCAAACCGGCACTAGGAAACAGACTGAGAAAGCAGAGGAAATGTTTCTCCTGCAACCCGTTACCTTGGTGCTAGATGAACGAATGTCTCTCCACTTGCTAAGTTCTGAGAGATAAGTGTGTTTGAAAGCCGGCCTTCACCTAGCTTGTTGGGAACACAAAGTTTCTTTTCAGTTGCAAACTCCATTCCATACATATATATGGGTAGGTACTAGCTCCAACTCTGTTTTACAGTGAAAACTGCAGGAACTTCAAACCGGCACTAGGAAACAGACTGAGAAAGCAGAGAAAAAGTGTCCCCTGCAACCCGTTCCCTTGGTGCTAGATGAACTAACGTCTCTCCACTTGCTCAGTTCTGAGAGATAAGTGTGTGTGAAAGCCGTCCTTCACCTAGCTTGTTGGGAACACAAAGTTTCTTTTCAGTTGCCAAGTCCATTCCATACATATATATGGGGAGGTACTAGCTCCAACTCGGTTTTACAGTGAAAACTGCAGGAACTTCAAACCGGCAATAGGAAACACACTGAGAAAGCAGAGAAAAAGTGTCTCCTGCAACTCGTTCCCTTGGTGCTAGATGAACGAACGTCTCTCCACTTGCTCAGTTCTGAGAGATAAGTGTGTGTGAAAGCCGTCCTTCACCTAGCTTGTTGGGAACACATAGTTTCTTTACAGTTGCAAACTCCATTCCATACATATATATGGAGAGGTATTAGCTCCAACTCGGTTTTACAGTGAAAACTGCAGGAACTTCAAAACGGCACTAGGAAACAGACTGAGAAAGCAGAGAAAAAGTGTCTCCTGCAACCCGTTCCCTTGGTGCTAGATGAACGAACGTCTCTCCACTTGCTCAGTTCTGAGAGATAAGTGTGTGTGAAAGCCGTCCTTCACCTTGCTTGTTGGGAACACAAAGTTTCTTTTCAGTTGCAAACTCCTTTCCATACATATATATGGGGAGGTACTAGCTCCAACTCGGTTTTACAGTGAAAACTGCAGGAACTTCAAACCGGCACTAGGAAACAGACTGAGAAAGCTGAGAAAAAGTGTCTCCTGCAAACCGTTCCCTTGGTGCTACATGAACGAACGTCTCTCCACTTGCTCAGTTCTGAGAGATAGGTGTGTGTGAAAGCCGTCCTTCACCTAGCTTGTTTGGAATACAAAGTTTCTTTTCAGTTGCAAACTCCATTCCATACATATATATGGGGAGGTAGATGCTCCAACTCGGTTTTACAGTGAAAACTGCAGGAACTTCAAACCGGCACTAGGAAACAGACTGAGAAAGCAGAGAAAATGTGTCTCCTGCAACCCGTTCCCTTGGTGCTAGATGAACGAACGTCTCTTCACTTGCTCAGTTCTGAGAGATAAGTGTGTGTGAAAGCCGTCCTTCACCTAGCTTGTTGGGAACACACAGTTTCTTTTCAGTTGCAAACTCCATTCCATACATATATATGGGGAGGTACTAGCTCCAACTCGGTTTTACAGTGAAAACTGCAGGAACTTCAAACCGGCACTAGGAAACAGACTGAGAAAGCAGAGAAAATGTGTCTCCTGCAACCCGTTCCCTTGGTGCTAGATGAACGAACGTCTCTTCACTTGCTCAGTTCTGAGAGATAAGTGTGTGTGAAAGCCGTCCTTCACCTAGCTTGTTGGGAACACACAGTTTCTTTTCAGTTGCAAACTCCATTCCATACATATATATGGGGAGGTACTAGCTCCAACTCGGTTTTACAGTGAAAACTGCAGGAACTTCAAACCGGCACTAGGAAACAGACTGAGAAAGCAGAGAAAAAGTGTCTCCTGCAACCCGTTCCCTTGGTGCTAGATGAACGAACGTCTCTCCACTTGCTCAATTCTGAGAGATAAGTGTGTGTGAAAGCCGTCCTTCACCTAGCTTGTTGGGAACACAAGGTTTCTTTTCAGTTGCAAACACCATTCCATACATATATATGGGGAGGTACAAGCTCCAACTCGGTTTTACAGTGAAAACTGCAGGAACTTCAACCCGGCACTAGGAAACAGACTGAGAAAGCAGAGAAAAAGTGTCTCCTGCAACCCGTTCCCTTGGTGCTAGATGAACGAACGTCTCTCCACTTGCTCAGTTCCGAGAGTTAAGTGTGTGTGAAAGCTGTCCTTCATCTAGCTTGTTGGGAACACAAAGTATCTTATCAGTTGCAAACTCCTTTCCATACATATATATGGGGAGGTAGAAGCTCCAACTCCGTTTTGCAGTGAAAACTGCAGGAAATTCAACCCGGTACTAGGAAACAGACTGAGAAAGCAGAGAAAAAGTGTCTCCTGCAAACCGTTCCCTTGGTCCTAGATGAACGAACGTCTCTCCACTTGTTAAGTTCTGAGAGATAAGTGTGTGTGAAAGCCGTCCTTCATCTAGCTTGTTGGGAACACAAAGTTTCTTTTCAGTTGCACACTACATTCCATACATATATATGGGGAGGTACTAGCTCCAACTCGGTTTTACAGTGAAAACTGCAGGAACTTCAAACCGGCACTAGGAAACAGACTGACAAAGCAGAGGAAATGTTTCTCCTGCAACCCGTTACCTTGGTGCTAGATGAACGAATGTCTCTCCACTTGCTAAGTTCTGAGAGATAAGTGTGTTTGAAAGCCGGCCTTCACCTAGCTTGTTGGGAACACAAAGTTTCTTTTCAGTTGCAAACTCCATTCCATACATATATATGGGGAGGTACTAGCTCCAACTCTGTTTTACAGTGAAAACTGCAGGAACTTCAAACCGGCACTAGGAAACAGACTGAGAAAGCAGAGAAAAAGTGTCCCCTGCAACCCGTTCCCTTGGTGCTAGATGAACTAACGTCTCTCCACTTGCTCAGTTCTGAGAGATAAGTGTGTGTGAAAGCCGTCCTTCACCTAGCTTGTTGGGAACACAAAATTTCTTTTCAGTTGCCAAGTCCATTCCATACATATATATGGGGAGGTACTAGCTCCAACTCGGTTTTACAGTGAAAACTGCAGGAACTTCAAACCGGCAATAGGAAACACACTGAGAAAGCAGAGAAAAAGTGTCTCCTGCAACTCGTTCCCTTGGTGCTAGATGAACGAACGTCTCTCCACTTGCTCAGTTCTGAGAGATAAGTGTGTGTGAAAGCCGTCCTTCACCTAGCTTGTTGGGAACACATAGTTTCTTTACAGTTGCAAACTCCATTCCATACATATATATGGAGAGGTATTAGCTCCAACTCGGTTTTACAGTGAAAACTGCAGGAACTTCAAAACGGCACTAGGAAACAGACTGAGAAAGCAGAGAAAAAGTGTCTCCTGCAACCCGTTCCCTTGGTGCTAGATGAACGAACGTCTCTCCACTTGCTCAGTTCTGAGAGATAAGTGTGTGTGAAAGCCGTCCTTCACCTTGCTTGTTGGGAACACAAAGTTTCTTTTCAGTTGCAAACTCCTTTCCATACATATATATGGGGAGGTACTAGCTCCAACTCGGTTTTACAGTGAAAACTGCAGGAAATTCAAACCGGCACTAGGAAACAGACTGAGAAAGCTGAGAAAAAGTGTCTCCTGCAACCCGTTCCCTTGGTGCTACATGAACGAACGTCTCTCCACTTGCTCAGTTCTGAGAGATAGGTGTGTGTGAAAGCCGTCCTTCACCTAGCTTGTTTGGAACACAAAGTTTCTTTTCAGTTGCAAACTCCATTCCATACATATATATGGGGAGGTAGATGCTCCAACTCGGTTTTACAGTGAAAACTGCAGGAACTTCAAACCGGCACTAGGAAACAGACTGAGAAAGCAGAGAAAATGTGTCACCTGCAACCCGTTCCCTTGGTGCTAGATGAACGAACGTCTCTTCACTTGCTCAGTTCTGAGAGATAAGTGTGTGTGAAAGCCGTCCTTCACCTAGCTTGTTGGGAACACACAGTTTCTTTTCAGTTGCAAACTCCATTCCATACATATATATGGGGAGGTACTAGCTCCAACTCGGTTTTACAGTGAAAACTGCAGGAACTTCAAACCGGCACTAGGAAACAGACTGAGAAAGCAGAGAAAAAGTGTCTCCTGCAACCCGTTCCCTTGGTGCTAGATGAACGAACGTCTCTCCACTTGCTCAATTCTGAGAGATAAGTGTGTGTGAAAGCCGTCCTTCACCTAGCTTGTTTTGAACACAAAGTTTCTTTTCAGTTGGAAACACCATTCCATACATATATATGGGGAGGTACAAGCTCCAACTCGGTTTTACAGTGAAAACTGCAGGAACTTCAACCCGGCACTAGGAAACAGAATGAGAAAGCTGAGAAAAAGTGTCTCCTGCAACCCGTTCCCTTGGTGCTAGATGAACGAACGTCTCTCCACTTGCTCAGTTCCGAGAGTTAAGTGTGTGTGAAAGCTGTCCTTCATCTAGCTTGTTGGGAACACAAAGTATCTTATCAGTTGCAAACTCCTTTCCATACATATATATGGGGAGGTAGAAGCTCCAACTCCGTTTTGCAGTGAAAACTGCAGGAAATTCAACCCGGCACTAGGAAACAGACTGAGAAAGCAGAGAAAAAGTGTCTCCTGCAAACCGTTCCCTTGGTCCTAGATGAACGAACGTCTCTCCACTTGTTCAGTTCTGAGAGATAAGTGTGTGTGAAAGCCGTCCTTCATCTAGCTTGTTGGGAACACAAAGTTTCTTTTCAGTTGCAAACTACATTCCATACATATATATGGGGAGGTACTAGCTCCAACTCGGTTTTACAGTGAAAACTGCAGGAACTTCAAACCGGCACTAGGAAACAGACTGAGAAAGCAGAGGAAATGTTTCTCCTGCAACCCGTTACCTTGGTGCTAGATGAACGAATGTCTCTCCACTTGCTAAGTTCTGAGAGATAAGTGTGTTTGAAAGCCGTCCTTCACCTAGCTTGTTGGGAACACAAAGATTCTTTTCAGTTGCAAACTCCATTCCATACATATATATGGGGAGGTACTAACTCCAACTCGGTTTTACTGTGAAAACTGCAGGAACTTCAACCCGGCACTAGGAAACAGACTGAGAAAGCAGAGAAAAAGTGTCCCTGCAACACGGTCACTTGGTGCTAGATGAACGAACGTCTCTCCACTTGCTCAGTTCCGACAGTTAAGTGTGTGTGAAAGCCGTCCTTCATCTAGCTTGTTGGGAACACAAAGTATCTTATCAGTTGCAAACTCCATTCCATACATATACATAGGGAGGTAGAAGCTCCAACTCGGTTTTGCAGTGAAAACTGCAGGAACTTCAACCCGGCACTAGGAAACAGACTGAGAAAGCAGACAAAAAGTGTCTCCTGCAACCCGTTCCCTTGGTTCTAGATGAACGAACTTCTCTCCACTTGCTCAGTTCTGAGAGATAAGTGTGTGTGAAAGCCGTCCTTCACCTAGCTTGTTGGGAACACAAAGTTTCTTTTGAGTTGCAAACTCCATTCCATATATATATATATGGGGAGGTACTACCTCCAACTCGGTTTTACTGTGAAAATTGCAGGAAATTCAAACCGGCACTAGGAAACAGACTGAGAATGCTGAGAAAAAGTGTCTCCTGCAACCCGTTCCCTTGGTGCTACATGAACGAACGTCTCTCCACTTGCTCAGTTCTGAGAGATAATTGTGTGTGAAAGCCGTCCTTCACCTAGCTTGTTGGGAACACAAAGTTTCTTTTCAGTTGCAAACTCCATTCCATACATATATATGGGGAGGTACTTGCTCCAACTCTGTTTTACAGTGAAAACTGCAGGAACTTCAAACCGGCACTAGGAAACAGACTGAGAAAGCAGAGAAAAAGTGTCTCCTGCAACCCGTTCCCTTGGTGCTAGATGAACGAACGTCTCTCCACTTGCTCAGTTCTGAGAGATAAGTGTGTGTGAAAGCTGTCCTTCACCTAGCTTGTTGGGAACACAAAGTTTCTTTTCAGTTGCAAACTCCAATCCATGCATATATATGGGGAGGTACTAGCTCCAACTCTGTTTTACAGTGAAAACTGCAGGAACTTCAAACCGGCACTAGGAAACAGACTGAGAAAGCAGAGAAAAAGTGTCTCCTGCAACCCGTTCCCTTGGTGCTAGATGAACGAACGTCTCTCCACTTGCTCAGTTCTGAGAGATAAATGTGTGTGAAAGCCGGCCTTCACCTAGCTTGTTGGGAACACAAAGTTTCTTTTCAGTTGCAAACAGCATTCCATACATATATATGGGGAGGTACTAGCTCCAACTCGGTTTTACAGTGAAAACTGCAGGAACTTCAACTCGGCACTAGGAAACAGACTGAGAAAGCAGAGAAAAAGTGTCTCAAGCAACCCGTTCCCTTGGTGCTAGATGAACGAACGTCTCTCCACTTGCTCAGTTCTGAGAGATAAATGTGTGTGAAAGCCGGCCTTCACCTAGCTTGTTGGGAACACAAAGTTTCTTTTCAGTTGCAAACACCATTCCATATATATATATGTGGAGGTACTAGCTCCAACTCGGTTTTACAGTGAAAACTGCAGGAACTTCAACCCGGCACTAGGAAACAGACTGAGAAAGCAGAGAAAAAGTGTCTCCTGCAACCCGTTCCCTTGGTCCTAGAAGAACGAACGTCTCTCCACTTGTTCAGTTCTGAGAGATAAGTGTGTGTGAAAGCCGTCCTTCACCTAGCTTGTTGGGAACACAAAGTTTCTTTTCAGTTGCAAACTCCATTCCATACATATATATGGGGAGGTACTAGCTCCAACTCTGTTTTACAGTGAAAACTGAAGGAACTTCAAACCGGCACTAGGAAACAGACTGAGAAAGCAGAGAAAAAGTGTCCCCTGCAACCCGTTCCCTTGGTGCTAGATGAACTAACGTCTCTCCACTTGCTCAGTTCTGAGAGATAAGTGTGTGTGAAAGCCGTCCTTCACCTAGCTTATTGGGAACACATAGTTTCTTTACAGTTGCAAACTCCATTCCATACATATATATGGGGAGGTACTAGCTCCAACTCGGTTTTACAGTGAAAACTACAGGAACTTCAAACCGGCACTAGGAAACAGACTGAGAAAGCAGAGAATAAGTATCACCTGCAACCCGTTCCCTTGGTGCTATGTGAACGAACCTCTCTCAACTTGTTCAGTTCTGAGAGATAAGTGTGTGTGAAAGCCGTCCTTCACCTAGCTTGTTGGGAACACAAAGTTTCTTTTCAGTTGCCAAGTCCATTCCATACATATATATGGGGAGGTACTAGCTCCAAATCGGTTTTACAGTGAAAACTGCGGGAACTTCAAACCGGCAATAGGAAACACACTGAGAAAGCAGAGAAATAGTGTCTCCTGCAACTCGTTCCCTTGGTGCTAGATGAACGAACGTCTCTCCACTTGCTCAGTTCTGACAGAAAAGTGTGTGTGAAAGCCGTCCTTCACCTAGCTTGTTGGGAACACATAGTTTCTTTTCAGTTGCAAACTCCATTCCATATATATATATGGAGAGGTATTAGCTCCAACTCGGTTTTACAGTGAAAACTGCAGGAACTTCAAACCGGCACTAGGAAACAGACTGAGAAAGCAGAGAAAAAGTGTCTCCTGCAACCCGTTCCCTTGGTGCTAGATGAACGAACGTCTCTCCACTTGCTGAGTTCTGAGAGATAAGTGTGTGTGAAAGCCGTCCTTCACCTTGCTTGTTGGGAACACAAAGTTTCTTTTCAGTTGCAAACTCCTTTCCATACATATATATGGGGAGGTACTAGCTCCAACTCGGTTTTACAGTGAAAACTGCAGGAACTTCAAACCGGCACTAGGAAACAGACTGAGAAAGCTGAGAAAAAGTGTCTCCTGCAACCCGTTCCCTTGGTGCTACATGAACGAACGTCTCTCCACTTGCTCAGTTCTGAGAGATAGGTGTGTGTGAAAGCCGTCCTTCACCTAGCTTGTTTGGAACACAAAGTTTCTTTTCAGTTGCAAACTCCATTCCATACATATATATGGGGAGGTAGATGATCCAACTCGGTTTTACAGTGAAAACTGCAGGAACTTCAATCCGGCACTAGGAAACAGACTGAGAAAGCAGAGAAAATGTGTCTCCTGCAACCCGTTCCCTTGGTGCTAGATGAACGAACGTCTCTCCACTTGCTCAGTTCTGAGAGATAAGTGTGTGTGAAAGCCGTCCTTCACCTAGCTTGTTGGGAACACAAAGTTTCTTTTCAGTTGCAAACTCCATTCCATACATATATATGGGGAGGTACTAGCTCCAACTCGGTTTTACAGTGAAAACTGCAGGAACTTCAAACCGGCACTAGGAAACAGACTGAGAAAGCAGAGAAAAAGTGTCTCCTGCAACCCGTTCCCTTGGTGCTAGATGAACGAACGTCTCTCCACTTGCTCAATTCTGAGAGATAAGTGTGTGTGAAAGCCGTCCTTCACCTAGCTTTTGGGAACACAAAGTTTCTTTTCAGTTGCAAACACCATTCCATACATATATATGGGGAGGTACAAGCTCCAACTCGGTTTTACAGTGAAAACTGCAGGAACTTCAACCCGGCACTAGGAAACAGACTGAGAAACCAGAGAAAAAGTGTCTCCTGCAACCCGTTCCCTTGGTGCTAGATGAACGAACGTCTCTCCACTTGCTCAGTTCCGAGAGTTAAGTGTGTGTGAAAGCTGTCCTTCATCTAGCTTGTTGGGAACACAAAGTATCTTATCAGTTGCAAACTCCATTCCATACATATATATGGGGAGGTAGAAGCTCCAACTCGGTTTTGCAGTGAAAACTGCAGGAAATTCAACCCGGCACTAGGAAACAGACTGAGAAAGCAGAGAAAGAGTGTCTCCTGCAAACCGTTCCCTTGGTCCTAGATGAACGAACGTCTCTCCACTTGTTCAGTTCTGAGAGATAAGTGTGTGTGAAAGCCGTCCTTCATCTAGCTTGTTGGGAACACAAAGTTTCTTTTCAGTTGCAAACCACATTCCATACATATATATGGGGAGGTACTAGCTCCAACTCGGTTTTACAGTGAAAACTGCAGGAACTTCAAACCGGCACTAGGAAACAGACTGAGAAAGCAGAGTAAATGTGTCTCCTGCAACCCGTTACCTTGGTGCTAGATGAACGAATGTCTCTCCACTTGCTAAGTTCTGAGAGATAAGTGTGTTTGAAAGCCGTCCTTCACCTAGCTTGTTGGGAACACAAAGATTCTTTTCAGTTGCAAACTCCATTCCATACATATATATGGGGAGGTACTAACTCCAACTCGGTTTTACTGTGAAAACTGCAGGAACTTCAACCCGGCACTAGGAAACAGACTGAGAAAGCAGAGAAAAAGTGTCCCTGCAACACGGTCACTTGGTGCTAGATGAACGAACGTCTCTCCACTTGCTCAGTTCCGAGAGTTAAGTGTGTGTGAAAGCCGTCCTTCATCTAGCTTGTTGGGAACACAAAGTATCTTATCAGTTCCAAACTCCATTCCATACATATACATAGGGAGGTAGAAGCTCCAACTCGGTTTTGCAGTGAAAACTGCAGGAACTTCAACCCGGCACTAGGAAACAGACTGAGAAAGCAGACAAAAAGTGTCTCCTGCAACCCGTTCCCTTGGTTCTAGATGAACGAACTTCTCTCCACTTGCTCAGTTCTGAGAGATAAGTGTGTGTGAAAGCCGTCCTTCACCTAGCTTGTTGGGAACACAAAGTTTCTTTTGAGTTGCAAACTCCATTCCATATATATATATATGGGGAGGTACTAGCTCCAACTCGGTTTTACTGTGAAAACTGCAGGAAATTCAAACCGGCACTAGGAAACAGACTGAGAAAGCTGAGAAAAAGTGTCTCCTGCAACCCGTTCCCTTGGTGCTACATGAACGAACGTCTCTCCACTTGCTCAGTTCTGAGAGATAAGTGTGTGTGAAAGCCGTCCTTCACCTAGCTTGTTGGGAACACAAAGTTTCTTTTCAGATGCAAACTCCATTCCATACATATATATGGGGAGGTACTTGCTCCAACTCTGTTTTACAGTGAAAACTGCAGGAACTTCAAACCGGCACTAGGAAACAGACTGAGAAAGCAGAGAAAAAGTGTCTCCTGCAACCCGTTCCCTTGGTGCTAGATGAACGAACGTCTCTCCACTTGCTCAGTTCTGAGAGATAAGTGTGTGTGAAAGCTGTCCTTCACCTAGCTTGTTGGGAACACAAAGTTTCTTTTCAGTTGCAAACTCCAATCCATGCATATATATGGGGAGGTACTAGCTGCAACTCTGTTTTACAGTGAAAACTGCAGGAACTTCAAACCGGCACTAGGAAACAGACTGAGAAAGCAGAGAAAAAGTGTCTCCTGCAACCCGTTCCCTTGGTGCTAGATGAACGAACGTCTCTCCACTTGCTCAGTTCTGAGAGATAAATGTGTGTGAAAGCCGGCCTTCACCTAGCTTGTTGGGAACACAAAGTTTCTTTTCAGTTGCAAACAGCATTCCATACATATATATGGGGAGGTACTAGCTCCAACTCGGTTTTACAGTGAAAACTGCAGGAACTTCAACCCGGCACTAGGAAACAGACTGAGAAAGCAGAGAAAAAGTGTCTCCTGCAACCCGTTCCCTTGGTGCTAGATGAACGAACGTCTCTCCACTTGCTCAGTTCTGAGAGATAAATGTGTGTGAAAGCCGGACTTCACCTAGCTTGTTGGGAACACAAAGTTTCTTTTCAGTTGCAAACACCATTCCATACATATATATGTGGAGGTACTAGCTCCAACTCGGTTTTACAGTGAAAACTGCAGGAACTTCAAACCGGCACTAGGAAACAGACTGAGAAAGCAGAGAAAAAGTGTCTCCTGCAACCCGTTCCCTTGGTCCTAGATGAACGAACGTCTCTCCACTTGTTCAGTTCTGAGAGATAAGTGTGTGTGAAAGCCGTCCTTCACCTACCTTGTTGGGAACACAAAGTTTCTTTTCAGTTGCAAACTCCATTCCATACATATATATGGGGAGGTACTAGCTCCAACTCTGTTTTACAGTGAAAACTGCAGGAACTTCAAACCGGCACTAGGAAACAGACTGAGAAAGCAGAGAAAAAGTGTCCCCTGCAACCCATTCCCTTGGTGCTAGATGAACTAACGTCTCTCCAGTGGCTCAGTTCTGAGAGATAAGTGTGTGTGAAAGCCGTCCTTCACCTAGCTTATTGGGAACACAAAGTTTCTTTTCAGTTGCTAACTCCATTCCATACATATATATGGGGAGGTACTAGCTCCAACTCGGTTTTACAGTGAAAACTACAGGAACTTCAAACCGGCACTAGGAAACAGACTGAGAAAGCAGAGAATAAGTATCACCTGCAACCCGTTCACTTGGTGCTATGTGAACGAACCTCTCTCAACTTGTTCAGTTCTGAGAGATAAGTGTGTGTGAAAGCCGTCCTTCAAATAGCTTGTTGGGAACACAAAGTTTCTTTTCAGTTGCCAAGTCCATTCCATACATATATATGGGGAGGTACTAGCTCCAACTCGGTTTTACAGTGAAAACTGCAGGAACTTCAAACCGGCAATAGGAAACACACTGAGAAAGCAGAGAAAAAGTGTCTCCTGCAACTCCTTCCCTTGGTGCTAAATGAACGAACGTCTCTCCACTTGCTCAGTTCTGACAGAAAAGTGTGTGTGAAAGCCGTCCTTCACCTAGCTTGTTGGGAACACATAGTTTCTTTTCAGTTGCAAACTCCATTCCATACATATATATGGAGAGGTATTAGCTCCAACTCGGTTTTACAGTGAAAACTGCAGGAACTTCAAACCGGCACTAGGAAACAGACTGAGAAAGCAGAGAAAAAGTGTCTCCTGCAACCCGTTCCCTTGGTGCTAGATTAACGAACGTCTCTCCACTTGCTCTGTTCTGAGAGATAAGTGTGTGTGAAAGCCGTCCTTCACCTTGCTTGTTGGGAACACAAAGTTTCTTTTCAGTTGCAAACTCCTTTCCATACATATATATGGGGAGGTACTAGCTCCAACTCGGTTTTACAGTGAAAACTGCAGGAACTTCAAACCGGCACTAGGAAACAGACTGAGAAAGCTGAGGAAAAGTGTGTCCTGCAACCCGTTCCCTTGGTGCTACATGAACGAACGTCTCTCCACTTGCTCAGTTCTGAGAGATAGGTGTGTGTGAAAGCCGTCCTTCACCTAGCTTGTTTGGAACACAAAGATTCTTTTCAGTTGCAAACTCCATTCCATACATATATATGGGGAGGTAGATGCTCCAACTCGGTTTTACAGTGAAAACTGCAGGAACTTCAAACCGGCACTAGGAAACAGACTGAGAAAGCAGAGAAAATGTGTCTCCTGCAACCCGTTCCCTTGGTGCTAGATGAACGAACGTCTCTCCACTTGCTCAGTTCTGAGAGATAAGTGTGTGTGAAAGCCGTCCTTCACCTAGCTTGTTGGGAACACAAAGTTTCTTTTCAGTTGCAAACTCCATTCCATACATATATATGGGGAGGTACTAGCTCCAACCCGGTTTTACAGTGAAAACTGCAGGAACTTCAAACCGGCACTAGGAAACAGACTGAGAAAGCAGAGAAAAAGTGTCTCCTGCAACCCGTTCCCTTGGTGCTAGATGAACGAACGTCTCTCCACTTGCTCAGTTCCGAGAGTTAAGTGTGTGTGAAAGCTGTCCTTCATCTAGCTTGTTGGGAACACAAAGTATCTTATCAGTTGTAAACTCCATTCCATACATATATATGGGGAGGTAGAAGCTCCAACTCGGTTTTGCAGTGAAAACTGCAGGAAATTCAACCCGGCACTAGGAAACAGACTGAGAAAGCAGAGGAAAAGTGTCTCCTGCAACCCGTTCCCTTGGTGCTAGATGAACGAACGTCTCTCCACTTGCTCAGTTCTGAGAGATAAGTGTGTGTGAAAGCCGTCCTTCACCTAGCTTGTTGGGAACACAAAGTTTCTTTTCAGTTGCAAACTCCATTCCATACATATATATGGGGAGGTACTAGCTCCAACTCGGTTTTACAGTGAAAACTGCAGGAACTTCAAACCGGCACTAGGAAACAGACTGAGAAAGCAGAGAAAAAGTGTCTCCTGCAACCCGTTCCCTTGGTGCTAGATGAACGAACGTCTCTCCACTTGCTCAATTCTGAGAGATAAGTGTGTGTGAAAGCCGTCCTTTACCTAGCTTTTGGGAACACAAAGTTTCTTTTCAGTTGCAAACACCATTCCATACATATATATGGGGAGGTACAAGCTCCAACTCGGTTTTACAGTGAAAACTGCAGGAACTTCAACCCGGCACTAGGAAACAGACTGAGAAAGCAGAGAAAAAGTGTCTCCTGCAACCCGTTCCCTTGGTGCTAGATGAACGAACGTCTCTCCACTTGCTCAGTTCCGAGAGTTAAGTGTGTGTGAAAGCTGTCCTTCATCTAGCTTGTTGGGAACACAAAGTATCTTATCAGTTGCAAACTCCATTCCATACATATATATGGGGAGGTAGAAGCTCCAACTCGGTTTTGCAGTGAAAACTGCAGGAAATTCAACCCGGCACTAGGAAACAGACTGAGAAAGCAGAGAAAAAGTGTCTCCTGCAACCCGTTACCTTGGTGCTAGATGAACGAATGTCTCTCCACTTGCTAAGTTCTGAGAGATAAGTGTGTTTGAAAGCCGTCCTTCACCTAGCTTGTTGGGAACACAAAGATTCTTTTCAGTTGCAAACTCCATTCCATACATATATATGGGGAGGTAATAACTCCAACTCGGTTTTACTGTGAAAACTGCAGGAACTTCAAACCGGCACTAGGAAACAGACTGAGAAAGCAGAGAAAAAGTGTCCCTGCAACACGGTCACTTGGTGCTAGATGAACGAACGTCTCTCCAATTGCTCAGTTCCGAGAGTTAAGTGTGTGTGAAAGCCGTCCTTCATCTAGCTTGTTGGGAACACAAAGTATCTTATCAGTTCCAAACTCCATTCCATACATATACATAGGGAGGTAGAAGCTCCAACTCGGTTTTGCAGTGAAAACTGCAGGAACTTCAACCCGGCACTAGGAAACAGACTGAGAAAGCAGACAAAAAGTGTCTCCTGCAACCCGTTCCCTTGGTTCTAGATGAACGAACTTCTCTCCACTTGCTCAGTTCTGAGAGATAAGTGTGTGTGAAAGCCGTCCTTCACCTAGCTTGTTGGGAACACAAAGTTTCTTTTGAGTTGCAAACTCCATTCCATATATATATATATGGGGAGGTACTAGCTCCAACTCGGTTTTACTGTGAAAACTGCAGGAAATTCAAACCGGCACTAGGAAACAGACTGAGAAAGCTGAGAAAAAGTGTCTCCTGCAACCCGTTCCCTTGGTGCTACATGAACGAACGTCTCTCCACTTGCTCAGTTCTGAGAGATAAGTGTGTGTGAAAGCCGTCCTTCACCTAGCTTGTTGGGAACACAAAGTTTCTTTTCAGTTGCAAACTCCATTCCATACATATATATGGGGAGGTACTTGCTCCAACTCTGTTTTACAGTGAAAACTGCAGGAACTTCAAACCGGCACTAGGAAACAGACTGAGAAAGCAGAGAAAAAGTGTCTCCTGCAACCCGTTCCCTTGGTGCTAGATGAACGAACGTCTCTCCACTTGCTCAGTTCTGAGAGATAAGTGTGTGTGAAAGCTGTCCTTCACCTAGCTTGTTGGGAACACAAAGTTTCTTTTCAGTTGCAAACTCCAATCCATGCATATATATGGGGAGGTACTAGCTCCAACTCTGTTTTACAGTGAAAACTGCAGGAACTTCAAACCGGCACTAGGAAACAGACTGAGAAAGCAGAGAAAAAGTGTCTCCTGCAACCCGTTCCCTTGGTGCTAGATGAACGAACGTCTCTCCACTTGCTCAGTTCTGAGAGATAAATGTGTGTGAAAGCCGGCCTTCACCTAGCTTGTTGGGAACACAAAGTTTCTTTTCAGTTGCAAACAGCATTCCATACATATATATGGGGAGGTACTAGCTCCAACTCGGTTTTACAGTGAAAACTGCAGGAACTTCAACCCGGCACTAAGAAACAGACTGAGAAAGCAGAGAAAAAGTGTCTCCTGCAACCCGTTCCCTTGGTGCTAGATGAACGAACGTCTCTCCACTTGCTCAGTTCTGAGAGATAAATGTGTGTGAAAGCCGGACTTCACCTAGCTTGTTGGGAACACAAAGTTTCTTTTCAGTTGCAAACACCATTCCATACATATATATGTGGAGGTACTAGCTCCAACTCGGTTTTACAGTGAAAACTGCAGGAACTTCAAACCGGCACTAGGAAACAGACTGAGAAAGCAGAGAAAAAGTGTCTCCTGCAACCCGTTCCCTTGGTCCTAGATGAACGAACGTCTCTCCACTTGTTCAGTTCTGAGAGATAAGTGTGTGTGAAAGCCGTCCTTCACCTACCTTGTTGGGAACACAAAGTTTCTTTTCAGTTGCAAACTCCATTCCATACATATATATGGGGAGGTACTAGCTCCAACTCTGTTTTACAGTGAAAACTGCAGGAACTTCAAACCGGCACTAGGAAACAGACTGAGAAAGCAGAGAAAAAGTGTCCCCTGCAACCCATTCCCTTGGTGCTAGATGAACTAACGTCTCTCCACTTGCTCAGTTCTGAGAGATAAGTGTGTGTGAAAGCCGTCCTTCACCTAGCTTATTGGGAACACAAAGTTTCTTTTCAGTTGCAAACTCCATTCCATACATATATATGGGGAGGTACTAGCTCCAACTCGGTTTTACAGTGAAAACTACAGGAACTTCAAACCGGCACTAGGAAACAGACTGAGAAAGCAGAGAATAAGTATCACCTGCAACCCGTTCACTTGGTGCTATGTGAACGAACCTCTCTCAACTTGTTCAGTTCTGAGAGATAAGTGTGTGTGAAAGCCGTCCTTCACCTAGCTTGTTGGGAACACAAAGTTTCTTTTCAGTTGCCAAGTCCATTCCATACATATATATGGGGAGGTACTAGCTCCAACTCGGTTTTACAGTGAAAACTGCAGGAACTTCAAACCGGCAATAGGAAACACACTGAGAAAGCAGAGAAAAAGTGTCTCCTGCAACTCCTTCCCTTGGTGCTAAATGAACGAACGTCTCTCCACTTGCTCAGTTCTGACAGAAAAGTGTGTGTGAAAGCCGTCCTTCACCTAGCTTGTTGGGAACACATAGTTTCTTTTCAGTTGCAAACTCCATTCCATACATATATATGGAGAGGTATTAGCTCCAACTCGGTTTTACAGTGAAAACTGCAGGAACTTCAAACCGGCACTAGGAAACAGACTGAGAAAGCAGAGAAAAAGTGTCTCCTGCAACCCGTTCCCTTGGTGCTAGATGAACGAACGTCTCTCCACTTGCACTGTTCTGAGAGATAAGTGTGTGTGAAAGCCGTCCTTCACCTTGCTTGTTGGGAACACAAAGTTTCTTTTCAGTTGCAAACTCCTTTCCATACATATATATGGGGAGGTACTAGCTCCAACTCGGTTTTACAGTGAAAACTGCAGGAACTTCAAACCGGCACTAGGAAACAGACTGAGAAAGCTGAGAAAAAGTGTCTCCTGCAACCCGTTCCCTTGGTGCTACATGAACGAACGTCTCTCCACTTGCTCAGTTCTGAGAGATAGGTGTGTGTGAAAGCCGTCCTTCACCTAGCTTGTTTGGAACACAAAGATTCTTTTCAGTTGCAAACTCCATTCCATACATATATATGGGGAGGTAGATGCTCCAACTCGGTTTTACAGTGAAAACTGCAGGAACTTCAAACCGGCACTAGGAAACAGACTGAGAAAGCAGAGAAAATGTGTCTCCTGCAACCCGTTCCCTTGGTGCTAGATGAACGAACGTCTCTCCACTTGCTCAGTTCTGAGAGATAAGTGTGTGTGAAAGCCGTCCTTCACCTAGCTTGTTGGGAACACAAAGTTTCTTTTCAGTTGCAAACTCCATTCCATACATATATATGGGGAGGTACTAGCTCCAACTCGGTTTTACAGTGAAAACTGCAGGAACTTCAAACCGGCACTAGGAAACAGACTGAGAAAGCAGAGAAAAAGTGTCTCCTGCAACCCGTTCCCTTGGTGCTAGATGAACGAACGTCTCTCCACTTGCTCAGTTCCGAGAGTTAAGTGTGTGTGAAAGCTGTCCTTCATCTAGCTTGTTGGGAACACAAAGTATCTTATCAGTTGTAAACTCCATTCCATACATATATATGGGGAGGTAGAAGCTCCAACTCGGTTTTGCAGTGAAAACTGCAGGAAATTCAACCCGGCACTAGGAAACAGACTGAGAAAGCAGAGGAAAAGTGTCTCCTGCAACCCGTTCCCTTGGTGCTAGATGAACGAACGTCTCTCCACTTCCTCAGTTCTGAGAGATAAGTGTGTGTGAAAGCCGTCCTTCACCTAGCTTGTTGGGAACACAAAGTTTCTTTTGAGTTGCAAACTCCATTCCATATATATATATATGGGGAGGTACTAGCTCCAACTCGGTTTTACTGTGAAAACTGCAGGAAATTCAAACCGGCACTAGGAAACAGACTGAGAAAGCTGAGAAAAAGTATCTCCTGCAACCCGTTCCCTTGGTGCTACATGAACGAACGTCTCTCCACTTGCTCAGTTCTGAGAGCTAAGTGTGTGTGAAAGCCGTCCTTCACCTAGCTTGTTGGGAACACAAAGTTTCTTTTCAGTTGCAAACTCCATTCCATACATATATATGGGGAGGTACTAGCTTCAACTCTGTTTTACAGTGAAAACTGCAGGAACTTCAAACCGGCACTAGGAAACAGACTGAGAAAGCAGAGAAAATGTGTCTCCTGCAACCCGTTCCCTTGGTGCTAGATGAACGAACGTCTCTCCACTTGCTCAGTTCTGAGAGATAAGTGTGTGTGAAAGCTGTCCTTCACCTAGCTTGTTGGGAACACAAAGTTTCTTTTCAGTTGCAAACTCCATTCCATACATATATATGGGGAGGTACTAGCTCCAACTCGGTTTTACATTGAAAACTGCAGGAACTTCAAAACGGCACTAGGAAACAGACTGAGAAAGCAGAGGAAAAGTGTCTCCAGCAACCCGTTCAATTGGTGCTAGATGAACGAACTTCTCTCCACTTGCTCAGTTCTGAGAGATAACTGTGTGTGAAAGCCGTCCTTCACCTTGCTTGTTGGGAACACAAAGTTTCTTTTCAGTAGCAAACCCCATTCCATACATATATATGGGGAGGTACTAGTTCCAAATCGGTTTTACAATGAAAACTGCAGGAACTTCAAACCGGCACTAGGAAACAGACTGAGAAAGCAGAGAAAATGTGTCTCCTGCAACCCGAACCCTTGGTGCTAGGTGAACGAACGTCTCACCACTTGCTCAGTTCTGAGAGATAATTGTGTGTGAAAGCCGTCCCTCAACTAGCTTGTTGGGAACACAAAGTTTCTTTTCAGTTGCAAACTCCTTTCCATACATATATATGGGGAGGTACTAGCTCCAACTCGGTTTTACAGTGAAAACTGCCGGAACTTCAAACCGGCACTAGGAAACAGACTGAGAAAGCAGAGAAAAAGTGTCTCCTACAACCCGTTCCCTTGGTGCTATGTGAACGAACCTCTCTCAACTTGTTCAGTTCTGAGAGATAAGTGTGTGTGAAAGCCGTCCTTCACCTAGCTTGTTGGGAACACAAAGTTTCATTTCAGTTGCAAACTCTATTCCATACATATATATGGGGAGGTACTAGCTCCAACTCGGTTTTACAGTGAAAACTGCAGGAACTTCAAACCGGCACTAGGAAACAGACTGAGAAAGCAGAGAAAAAGTGTCTCCTGCAACCCGTTCCCTTGGTGCTAGATGAACGAACGTCTCTCCACTTGCTCAATTCTGAGAGATAAGTGTGTGTGAAAGCCGTCCTTCACCTAGCTTGTTGGGAACACAAAGTATCTTATCAGTTGCAAACTCCATTCCATACATATATATGGGGAGGTAGAAGCTCCAACTCTGTTTTGCAGTGAAAACTGCAGGAAATTCAACCCGGCACTAGGAAACAGACTGAGAAAGCAGAGAAAAAGTGTCTCCTGCAACCCGTTCCCTTGGTGCTAGATGAACGAACTTCTCTCCACTTGCTCAGTTCTGAGAGAAAAGTGTGTGTGAAAGCCGTCCTTCACCTAGCTTGTTGGGAACACAAAGTTTCTTTTGAGTTGCAAACTCCATTCCATATATATATATATGGGGAGGTACTAGCTCCAACTCGGTTTTACTGTGAAAACTGCAGGAACTTCAAACCGGCACTAGGAAACAGACTGAGAAAGCTGAAAAAAGTTTCTCCTGCAACCCGTTCCCTTGGTGCTACATGAACGAACGTCTCTCCACTTGCTCAGTTCTGAGAGATAAGTGTGTGTTAAAGCCGTCCTTCACCTTGCTTGTTGGGAACACAAAGTTTCTTTTCAGTAGCAAACTCCATTCCATACATATATATGGGGAGGTACTAGCTCCAACTCTTTTTTACAGTGAAAACTGCAGGAACTTCAAACCGGCACTAGGAAACAGACTGAGAAAGCAGAGAAAATGTGTCTCCTGCAAACCGTT
This sequence comes from Camelus bactrianus, assembly GCF_048773025.1. Taxonomy (NCBI): domain Eukaryota; kingdom Metazoa; phylum Chordata; class Mammalia; order Artiodactyla; family Camelidae; genus Camelus; species Camelus bactrianus. Next base: position 132,928,739 of record NC_133539.1, on the reverse strand, counting down.
CCCTTGGTGCTAGATGAACGAACGTCTCTCCACTTGCTCAGTTCTGAGAGATAAGTGTGTGTGAAAGCTGTCCTTCACCTAGCTTGTTGGGAAAACAAGTTTCTTTTCAGTTGCAAACTCCATTCCATACATATATATGGAGAGGTATTAGCTCCAACTCGGTTTTACAGTGAAAACTGCAGGAACTTCAAACCGGCACTAGGAAACAGACTGAGAAAGCAGAGAAAAAGTGTATCCTGCAACCCGTTCCCTTGGTGCTAGATGAACGAACGTCTCTCCACTTGCTCAGTTCTGAGAGATAAGTGTGTGTGAAAGCCGTCCTTCACCTTGCTTGTTGGGAACACAAAGTTTCTTTTCAGTTGCAAACTCCATTCCATACATATATATGGGGAGGTACTAGCTCCAACTCGGTTTTACAGTGAAAACTGCAGGAACTTCAAACCGGCACTAGGAAACAGACTGAGAAAGCTGAGAAAAAGTGTCTCCTGCAACCCGTTCCCTTGGTGCTACATGAACGAACGTCTCTCCACTTGCTCAGTTCTGAGAGATAGGTGTGTGTGAAAGCCGTACTTCACCTAGCTTTTTGGGAACACAAAGTTTCTTTTCAGTTGCAAACTCCATTTGATACATATATATGGGGAGGTAGATGCTCCAACTCGGTTTTACAGTGAAAACTGCAGGAACTTCAAACCGGCACTAGGAAACAGACTGAGAAAGCAGAGAAAATGTGTCTCCTGCAACCCGTTCCCTTGGTGGTAGATGAACGAACGTCTCTGCACTTGCTCAGTTCTGAGAGATAAGTGTGTGTGAAAGCCGTCCTTCACCTATCTTGTTGGGAACACAAAGTTTCTTTTCAGTTGCTAACTCCATTCCATACATATATATGGGGAGGTACTAACTCCAACTCGGTTTTACAGTGAAAACTGCAGGAACTTCAAACCGGCACTAGGAAACAAACTGAGAAAGCAGAGAAAAAGTGTCTCCTGCAACTCGTTCCCTTGGTGCTAGATGAACGAACGTCTCTCCACTTGCTCAGTTCTGAGAGAAAAGTGTGTGTGAAAGCCGTCCTTCAACTAGCTTGTTGGGAACAGAAAGTTTCTTTTCAGTTGCAAACTCCATTCCATACATATATAAGGGGAGGTATTAGCTCCAACTCGGTTTTACAGTGAAAACTGCAGGAACTTCAAACCGGCACTAGGAAACAGACTGAGAAAGCCGAGAAAAAGTGTCTCCTGCAACACGTTCCCTTGGTGCTAGATGAACGAACGTCTCTCCACTTGCTCAGTTCTGAGAGATAAGTGTGTGTGAAAGCCGCCCTTCACCTTGCTTGTTGGGAACACAAAGTTTCTTTTCAGTTGCAAACTCCATTCCATACATATATATGGGGAGGTACTAGCTCCAACTCGGTTTTACAGTGAAAACTGCAGGAACTTCAAACCGGCACTAGGAAACAGACTGAGAAAGCTGAGAAAAAGTGTCTCCTGCAACCCGTTCCCTTGGTGCTACATGAACGAACGTCTCTCCACTTGCTCAGTTCTGAGAGATAAGTGTGTGTGAAAGCCGTCCTTCACCTAGCTTGTTGGGAACACAAAGTTTCTTTTCAGTTGCAAACTCCATTCCATACATATATATGGGGAGGTAGATGCTCCAACTCGGTTTTACAGTGAAAACTGCAGGAACTTCAAACCGGCACTAGGAAACAGACTGCGAAAGCAGAGAAAATGTGTCTCCTGCAACCCGTTCCTTTGGTGCTAGAAGAACGAACGTCTCTGCACTTGCTCAGTTCTGAGAGATAAGTGTGTGTGAAAGCCGTCCTTCACCTAGCTTGTTGGGAACACAAAGTTTCTTTTGAGTTGCAAACTCCATTCCATATATATATATATGGGGAGGTACTAGCTCCAACTCGGTTTTACAGTGAAAACTGCAGGAACTTCAAACCGGCACTAGGAAACAGACTGAGAAACCTGAGAAAAAGTGTCTCCTGCAACCCGTTCCCTTGGTGCTACATGAATGAACGTCTCTCCACTTGCTCAGTTCTGAGAGATAGGTGTGTGTGAAAGCCGTCCTTCACCTAGCTTGTTGGGAACACAAAGTTTCTTTTCAGTTGCAAACTACATTCCATACATATATATGGTGAGGTACTAACTCCAACTCGGTTTTACAATGAAAACTGCAGGAACTTCAAACCGGCACTAGGAAACAGACTGAGAAAGCAGAGAAAAAGTGTCTCCTGCAACCCGTTCCCTTGGTGCTAGATGAACGAACGTCTCTCCACTTGCTCAGTTCTGAGAGTTAAGTGTGTGTGAAAGCCGTCCTTCACATAGCTTGTTGGGAATACAAAGTTTCTTTTCAGTTGCAAACTCAATTCCATACATATATATGGGGAGATACTAGCTCCAACTCGGTTTTACAGTGAAAACTGCAGGAACTTCAAACCGGCACTAAGAAACAGACTGAGAAAGCAGAGAAAAAGTGTCTCCTGCAACCCGTTCCCTTTGTGCTATGTGAACGAACGTCTCACCTCTTGCTAAGTTCTGAGAGATAATTGTGTGTGAAAGCCGTCCTTCACCTAGCTTGTTGGGAACACAAAGTTTCTTTTCAGTTGCAAACACCATTCCATACATATATATGGGGAGGTACTAGCTCCAAATCCTTTTTACAGTGTAAACTGCAGGAACTTCAAACCGGCACTAGGAAACAGACTGAGAAAGCAGAGAAAAAGTGTCTCCTGCAACCCGTTCCCTTGGTGCTAGATGAACGAACGTCTCCCCACTTGTTCAGTTCTGAGAGATAAGTGTGTGTGAAAGCCGTCCTTCACCTAGCTTGTTGGGAACACAAAGTTTCTTTTCAGTTGCAAACTCCATTCCATACATATATATGGGGAGGTACAAGCTCCAAGTTTGTTTTACAGTGAAAACTGCAGGAACTTCAAACCGGCACTAGGAAACAGACTGAGAAAGCAGAGAAAAAGTGTCTCCAGCAACCCGTTCCCTTCGTGCTAGGTGAACGAACGTCTCTCCACTTGCTCTGTTCTGAGAGATAAGTGTGTGTTAAAGCCGTCCTTCACCTAGCTTGTTGGGAACACAAAGTTTCTTTTCTGTTGCAAACTCCATTCCATACATATATATGGAGAGGTATTAGCTCCAACTCGGTTTTACAGTGAAAACTGCAGGAACTTCAAACCGGCACTAGGAAACAGACTGAGAAAGCAGAGAAAAAGTGTCTCCTGCAACCCGTTCCCTTGGTGCTACATGAACGAACGTCTCTCCACTTGCTCAGTTCTGAGAGATAGGTGTGTGTGAAAGCCGTCCTTCACCTAGCTTGTTGGGAACACAAAGTTTCTTTTCAGTTGCAAACTCCATTCCATACATATATATGGGGAGGTAGATGCTCCAACTCGGTTTTACAGTGAAAACTGCAGGAACTTCAAACCGGCACTAGGAAACAGACTGCGAAAGCAGAGAAAATGTGTCTCCTGCAACCCGTTCCCTTGGTGCTAGAAGAACGAACGTCTCTGCACTTGCTCAGTTCTGAGAGATAAGTGTGTGTGAAAGCCGTCCTTCACCTAGCTTGTTGGGAACACAAAGTTTCTTTTCAGTTGCAAACTACATTCCATACATATATATGGTGAGGTACTAACTCCAACTCGGTTTTACAGTGAAAACTGCAGGAACTTCAAACCGGCACTAGGAAACAGACTGAGAAAGCAGAGAAAAAGTGTCTCCTGCAACCCGTTCCCTTGGTGCTAGATGAACGAACGTCTCTAAACTTGCTCAGGTCTGAGAGTTAAGTGTGTGTGAAAGCCGTCCTTCACATAGCTTGTTGGGAATACAAAGTTTCTTTTCAGTTGCAAACTCAATTCTATACATATATATGGGGAGGTACTAGCTCCAACTCGGTTTTACAGTGAAAACTGCAGGAACTTCAAACCGGCACTAGGAAACAGACTGAGAAAGCAGAGAAAAAGTGTCTCCTGCAACCCGTTCCCTTTGTGTTATGTGAACGAACGTCTCACCTCTTGCTAAGTTCTGAGAGATAATTGTGTGTGAAAGCCGTCCTTCACCTAGCTTGTTGGGAACACAAAGTTTCTTTTCAGTTGCAAACACCATTCCATACATATATATGGGGAGGTACTAGCTCCAAATCCTTTTTACAGTGTAAACTGCAGGAACTTCAAACCGGCACTAGGAAACAGACTGAGAAAGCAGAGAAAAAGTGTCTCCTGCAACCCGTTCCCTTGGTGCTAGATGAACGAACGTCTCCCCACTTGTTCAGTTCTGAGAGATAAGTGTGTGTGAAAGCCGTCCTTCACCTAGCTTGTTGGGAACACAAAGTTTCTTTTCAGTTGCAAACTCCATTCCATACATATATATGGGGAGGTACAAGCTCCAAGTTTGTTTTACAGTGAAAACTGCAGGAACTTCAAACCGGCACTAGGAAACAGACTGAGAAAGCAGAGAAAAAGTGTCTCCAGCAACCCGTTCCCTTCGTGCTAGGTGAACGAACGTCTCTCCACTTGCTCTGTTCTGAGAGATAAGTGTGTGTGAAAGCCGTCCTTCACCTAGCTTGTTGGGAACACAAAGTTTCTTTTCTGTTGCAAACTCCATTCCATACATATATATGGAGAGGTATTAGCTCCAACTCGGTTTTACAGTGAAAACTGCAGGAACTTCAAACCGGCACTAGGAAACAGACTGAGAAAGCAGAGAAAAAGTGTCTCCTGCAACCCGTTCCCTTGGTGCTAGATGAACGAACGTCTCTGCACTTGCTCAGTTCTGAGAGGTATGTGTGTGTGAAAGCCGTCCTTCACCTATCTTGTTGGGAACACAAAGTTTCTTTTCAGTTGCAAACTCCATTCCATACATATATATGGGGAGGTACTAACTCCAACTCGGTTTTACAGTGAAAACTGCAGGAACTTCAAACCGGCACTAGGAAACAGACTGAGAAAGCAGAGAAAAAGGGTCTCCTGCAACTCGTTCCCTTGGTGCTAGATGAACGAACGTCTCTCCACTTGCTCAGTTCTGAGAGAAAAGTGTGTGTGAAAGCCGTCCTTCAACTAGCTTGTTGGGAACAGAAAGTTTCTTTTCAGTTGCAAACTCCATTCCATACATATATAAGGGGAGGTATTAGCTCCAACTCGGTTTTACAGTGAAAACTGCAGGAACTTCAAACCGGCTCTAGGAAACAGACTGAGAAAGCCGAGAAAAAGTGTCTCCTGCAACCCGTTCCCTTGGTGCTAGATGAACGAACGTCTCTCCACTTGCTCAGTTCTGAGAGATAAGTGTGTGTGAAAGCCGCCCTTCACCTTGCTTTTTGGGAACACAAAGTTTCTTTTCAGTTGCAAACTCCATTCCATACATATATATGGGGAGGTACTAGCTCCAACTCGGTTTTACAGTGAAAACTGCAGGAACTTCAAACCGGCACTAGGTAACAGACTGAGAAACTGAGAAAAAGTGTCTCCAGCAACCCGTTCCCTTGGTGCTACATGAACGAACGTCTCTCCACTTGCTCAGTTCTGAGAGATAGGTGTGTGTGAAAGCCGTCCTTCACCAAGCTTGTTGGGAACACAAAGTTTCTTTTCAGTTGCAAACTCCATTCCATACATATATATGAGGAGGTAGATGCTCCAACTCGGTTTTACACTGAAAACTGCAGGAACTTCAAACCGGCACTAGGAAACAGACTGCGAAAGCAGAGAAAATGTGTCTCCTGCAACCCGTTCCCTTGGTGCTAGAAGAACGAACGTCTCTGCACTTGCTCAGTTCTGAGAGGTAAGTGTGTGTGAAAGCCGTCCTTCACCTAGCTTGTTGGGAACACAAAGTTTCTTTTCAGTTGCAAACTCCATTCCATACATATATATGGTGAGGTACTATCTCCAACACGGTTTTACAGTGAAAACTGCAGGAACTTCAAACCGGCACTAGGAAACAGACTGAGAAAGCAGAGAAAAAGTGTCTCCTGCAACCCGTTCCCTTGGTGCTAGATGAACGAACGTCTCTCCACTTGCTCAGTTCTGAGAGTTAATTGTGTGTGAAAGCCGTCCTTCACATAGCTTGTTGGGAATACAAAGTTTCTTTTCAGTAGCAAACTCAATTCCATACATATATATGGGGAGGTACTAGCTCCAACTCGGTTTTACAGTGAAAACTGCAGGAACTTCAAACCGGCACTAGGAAACAGACTGAGAAAGCAGAGAAAAAGTGTCTCCTGCAACCCGTTCCCTTTGTGCTATGTGAACGAACGTCTCACCTCTTGCTAAGTTCTGAGAGATAATTGTGTGTGAAAGCCGTCCTTCACATAGCTTGTTGGGAACACAAAGTTTCTTTTCAGTTGCAAACACCATTCCATACATATATATGGGGAGGTACTAGCTCCAAATCCTTTTTACAGTGTAAACTGCAGGAACTTCAAACCGGCACTAGGAAACAGACTGAGAAAGCAGAGAAAAAGTGTCTCCTGCAACCCGTTCCCTTGGTGCTAGATGAACGAACGTCTCCCCACTTGTTCAGTTCTGAGAGATAAGTGTGTGTGAAAGCCGTCCTTCACCTAGCTTGTTGGGAACACAAAATTTCTTTTCAGTTGCAAACTCCATTCCATACATATATATGGGGAGGTACAAGCTCCAAGTTTGTTTTACAGTGAAAACTGCAGGAACTTCAAACCGGCACTAGGAAACAGACTGAGAAAGCAGAGAAAAAGTGTCTCCAGCAACCCGTTCCCTTCGTGCTAGGTGAACGAACGTCTCTCCACTTGCTCTGTTCTGAGAGATAAGTGTGTGTGAAAGCCGTCCTTCACCTAGCTTGTTGGGAACACAAAGTTTCTTTTCTGTTGCAAACTCCATTCCATACATATATATGGAGAGGTATTAGCTCCAACTCGGTTTTACAGTGAAAACTGCAGGAACTTCAAACCGGCACTAGGAAACAGACTGAGAAAGCAGAGAAAAAGTGTCTCCTGCAACCCGTTCCCTTGGTGCTAGATGAACGAACGTCTCTGCACTTGCTCAGTTCTGAGAGGTATGTGTGTGTGAAAGCCGTCCTTCACCTATCTTGTTGGGAACACAAAGTTTCTTTTCAGTTGCAAACTCCATTCCATACATATATATGGGGAGGTACTAACTCCAACTCGGTTTTACAGTGAAAACTGCAGGAACTTCAAACCGGCACTAGGAAACAGACTGAGAAAGCAGAGAAAAAGGGTCTCCTGCAACTCGTTCCCTTGGTGCTAGATGAACGAACGTCTCTCCACTTGCTCAGTTCTGAGAGAAAAGTGTGTGTGAAAGCCGTCCTTCAACTAGCTTGTTGGGAACAGAAAGTTTCTTTTCAGTTGCAAACTCCATTCCATACATATATAAGGGGAGGTATTAGCTCCAACTCGGTTTTACAGTGAAAACTGCAGGAACTTCAAACCGGCTCTAGGAAACAGACTGAGAAAGCCGAGAAAAAGTGTCTCCTGCAACCCGTTCCCTTGGTGCTAGATGAACGAACGTCTCTCCACTTGCTCAGTTCTGAGAGATAAGTGTGTGTGAAAGCCGCCCTTCACCTTGCTTTTTGGGAACACAAAGTTTCTTTTCAGTTGCAAACTCCATTCCATACATATATATGGGGAGGTACTAGCTCCAACTCGGTTTTACAGTGAAAACTGCAGGAACTTCAAACCGGCACTAGGTAACAGACTGAGAAACTGAGAAAAAGTGTCTCCAGCAACCCGTTCCCTTGGTGCTACATGAACGAACGTCTCTCCACTTGCTCAGTTCTGAGAGATAGGTGTGTGTGAAAGCCGTCCTTCACCTAGCTTGTTGGGAACACAAAGTTTCTTTTCAGTTGCAAACTCCATTCCATACATATATATGAGGAGGTAGATGCTCCAACTCGGTTTTACACTGAAAACTGCAGGAACTTCAAACCGGCACTAGGAAACAGACTGCGAAAGCAGAGAAAATGTGTCTCCTGCAACCCGTTCCCTTGGTGCTAGAAGAACGAACGTCTCTGCACTTGCTCAGTTCTGAGAGGTAAGTGTGTGTGAAAGCCGTCCTTCACCTAGCTTGTTGGGAACACAAAGTTTCTTTTCAGTTGCAAACTCCATTCCATACATATATATGGTGAGGTACTATCTCCAACACGGTTTTACAGTGAAAACTGCAGGAACTTCAAACCGGCACTAGGAAACAGACTGAGAAAGCAGAGAAAAAGTGTCTCCTGCAACCCGTTCCCTTGGTGCTAGATGAACGAACGTCTCTCCACTTGCTCAGTTCTGAGAGTTAATTGTGTGTGAAAGCCGTCCTTCACATAGCTTGTTGGGAATACAAAGTTTCTTTTCAGTAGCAAACTCAATTCCATACATATATATGGGGAGGTACTAGCTCCAACTCGGTTTTACAGTGAAAACTGCAGGAACTTCAAACCGGCACTAGGAAACAGACTGAGAAAGCAGAGAAAAAGTGTCTCCTGCAACCCGTTCCCTTTGTGCTATGTGAACGAACGTCTCACCTCTTGCTAAGTTCTGAGAGATAATTGTGTGTGAAAGCCGTCCTTCACATAGCTTGTTGGGAACACAAAGTTTCTTTTCAGTTGCAAACACCATTCCATACATATATATGGGGAGGTACTAGCTCCAAATCCTTTTTACAGTGTAAACTGCAGGAACTTCAAACCGGCACTAGGAAACAGACTGAGAAAGCAGAGAAAAAGTGTCTCCTGCAACCCGTTCCCTTGGTGCTAGATGAACGAACGTCTCCCCACTTGTTCAGTTCTGAGAGATAAGTGTGTGTGAAAGCCGTCCTTCACCTAGCTTGTTGGGAACACAAAATTTCTTTTCAGTTGCAAACTCCATTCCATACATATATATGGGGAGGTACAAGCTCCAAGTTTGTTTTACAGTGAAAACTGCAGGAACTTCAAACCGGCACTAGGAAACAGACTGAGAAAGCAGAGAAAAAGTGTCTCCAGCAACCCGTTCCCTTCGTGCTAGGTGAACGAACGTCTCTCCACTTGCTCTGTTCTGAGAGATAAGTGTGTGTGAAAGCCGTCCTTCACCTAGCTTGTTGGGAACACAAAGTTTCTTTTCTGTTGCAAACTCCATTCCATACATATATATGGAGAGGTATTAGCTCCAACTCGGTTTTACAGTGAAAACTGCAGGAATTTCAAACCGGCACTAGGAAACAGACTGAGAAAGCAGAGAAAAAGTGTCTCCTGCAACCCGTTCCCTTGGTGCTAGATGAACGAACGTCTCTCCACTTGCTCAGTTCCGAGAGATAAGTGTGTGTGAAAGCCGTCCTTCACCTATCTTGTTGGGAACACAAAGTTTCTTTTCAGTTGCAAACTCCATTCCATACATATATATGGGGAGGTACTAGCTCCAAATCCTTTTTACAGTGTAAACTGCAGGAACTTCAAACCGGCACTAGGAAACAGACTGAAAAGCTGAGAAAAAGTGCCTCCTGCAACCCTTTCCCTTGGTGCTACATGAACGAACGTCTCTCCACTTGCTCAGTTCTGAGAGATAGGTGTGTGTGAAAGCCGTCCTTCACCTAGCTTGTTGGGAACACAAAGTTTCTTTTCAGTTGCAAACTCCATTCCATAAATATATATGGGTAGGTAGATGCTCCAACTCGGTTTTACAGTGAAAACTGCAGGAACTTCAAACCGACACTAGGAAACAGACTGCGAAAGCAGAGAAAATGTGTCTCCTGCAACCCGTTCCCTTGGTGCTAGAAGAACGAACGTCTCTGCACTTGCTCAGTTCTGAGAGATAAGTGTGTGTGAAAGCCGTCCTTCACCTAGCTTGTTGGGAACACAAAGTTTCTTTTCAGTTGCAAACTCCATTCCATACATATATATGGTGAGGTACTAACTCCAACACGGTTTTACAGTGAAAACTGCAGGAACTTCAAACCGGCACTAGGAAACAGACTGAGAAAGCAGAGAAAAAGTGTCTCCTGCAACCCGTTCCCTTGGTGCTAGATGAACGAACGTCTCTCCACTTGCTCAGTTCTGAGAGTTCAGTGTGTGTGAAAGCCGTCCTTCACATAGCTTGTTGGGAATACAAAGTTTCTTTTCAGTTGCAAACTCAATTCCATACATATATATGGGGAGGTACTAGCTCCAACTCGGTTTTACAGTGAAAACTGCAGGAACTTCAAACCGGCACTAGGAAACAGACTGAGAAAGCAGAGAAAAAGTGTCTCCTGCAACCCGTTCCCTTTGTGCTATGTGAACGAACGTCTCACCTCTTGCTAAGTTCTGAGAGATAATTGTGTGTGAAAGCCGTCCTTCACCTAGCTTGTTGGGAACACAAAGTTTCTTTTCAGTTGCAAACACCATTCCATACATATATATGGGGAGGTACTAGCTCCAAATCCTTTTTACAGTGTAAACTGCAGGAACTTCAAACCGGCACTAGGAAACAGACTGAGAAAGCAGAGAAAAAGTGTCTCCTGCAACCCGTTCCCTTGGTGCTAGATGAACGAACGTCTCCCCACTTGTTCAGTTCTGAGAGATAAGTGTGTGTGAAAGCCGTCCTTCACCTAGCCTGTTGGGAACACAAAGTTTCTTTTCAGTTGCAAACTCCATTCCATACATATATATGGGGAGGTACAAGCTCCAAGTTTGTTTTACAGTGAAAACTGCAGGAACTTCAAACCGGCACTAGGAAACAGACTGAGAAAGCAGAGAAAAAGTGTCTCCAGCAACCCGTTCCCTTCGTGCTAGGTGAACGAACGTCTCTCCACTTGCTCTGTTCTGAGAGATAAGTGTGTGTGAAAGCCGTCCTTCACCTAGCTTGTTGGGAACACAAAGTTTCTTTTCTGTTGCAAACTCCATTCCATACATATATATGGAGAGGTATTAGCTCCAACTCGGTTTTACAGTGAAAACTGCAGGAACTTCAAACCGGCACTAGGAAACAGACTGAGAAAGCAGAGAAAAAGTGTCTCCTGCAACCCGTTCCCTTGGTGCTAGATGAACGAACGTCTCTCCACTTGCTCAGTTCCGAGAGATAAGTGTGTGTGAAAGCCGTCCTTCACCTATCTTGTTGTGAACACAGAGTTTCTTTTCAGTTGCAAACTCCATTCCATACATATATATGGGGAGGTACTAACTCCAACTCGGTTTTACAGTGAAAACTGCAGGAACTTCAAACCGGCACTAGGAAACAGACTGAGAAAGCAGAGAAAAAGTGTCTCCTGCAACTCGTTCCCTTGGTGCTAGATGAACGAACGTCTATCCACTTGCTCAGTTCTGAGAGAAAAGTGTGTGTGAAAGCCGTCCTTCAAAAAGCTTGTTGGGAACAGAAAGTTTCTTTTCAGTTGCAAACTCCATTCCATACATATATATGGGGAGGTATTATCTCCAACTCGGTTTTACAGTGAAAACTGCAGGAACTTCAAACCGGCACTAGGAAACAGACTGAGAAAGCCGAGAAAAAGTGTCTCCTGCAACCCGTTCCCTTGGTGCTAGATGAACGAACGTCTCTCCACTTGCTCAGTTCTGAGAGATAAGTGTGTGTGAAAGACGCCCTTCACCTTGCTTGTTGGGAACACAAAGTTTCTTTTCAGTTGCAAACTCCATTCCATACATATATATGGGGAGGTACTAGCTCCAACTCGGTTTTACAGTGAAAACTGCAGGAACTTCAAACCGGCACTAGGACACAGACTGAGAAAGCTGAGAAAAAGTGTCTCCTGCAACCCGTTCCCTTGGTGCTACATGAACGAACGTCTCTCCACTTGCTCAGTTCTGAGAGATAGGTGTGTGTGAAAGCCGTCCTTCACCTAGCTTGTTGGGAACACAAAGTTTCTTTTCAGTTGCAAACTCCATTCCATACATATATATGGGGAGGTACTAGCTCCAACTCGGTTTTACAGTGAAAACTGCAGGAACTTCAAACCGGCACTAGGAAACAGACTGAGAAAGCAGAGAAAAAGTGTCTCCTGCAACCCGTTCCATTTGTGCTATGAGAACGAACGTCTCACCTCTTGCTAAGTTCTGAGAGATAATTGTGTGTGAAAGCCGTCCTTCACCTAGCTTGTTGGGAACACAAAGTTTCTTTTCAGTTGCAAACACCATTCCATACATATATATGGGGAGGTACTAGCTCCAAATCCTTTTTACAGTGTAAACTGCAGGAACTTCAAACCGGCACTTGGAAACAGACTGAGAAAGCAGAAAAAAGTGTCTCCTGCAACCCGTTCCCTTGGTGCTAGATGAACGAACGTCTCCCCACTTGTTCAGTTCTGAGAGATAAGTGTGTGTGAAATCCGTCCTTCACCTAGCTTGTTGGGAACACAAAGTTTCTTTTCAGTTGCAAACTCCATTCCATACATATATATGGGGAGGTACAAGCTCCAAGTTTGTTTTACAGTGAAAACTGCAGGAACTTCAAACCGGCACTAGGAAACAGACTGAGAAAGCAGAGAAAAAGTGTCTCCAGCAACCCGTTCCCTTCGTGCTAGGTGAACGAACGTCTCTCCACTTGCTCTGTTCTGAGAGATAAGTGTGTGTGAAAGCCGTCCTTCACCTAGCTTGTTGGGAACACAAAGTTTCTTTTCTGTTGCAAACTCCATTCCATACATATATAAGGGGAGGTACTAGCTCCAACTCGGTTTTACAGGGAAAACTGCAGGAACTTCAAACCGGCACTAGGAAAAAGACTGAGAAAGCAGAGAAAAAGTGTCTCCTGCAACCAGTTCCCTTGGTGCTAGATGAACGAAGGTCTCTCCACTTGCTCAGTTCCGAGAGATAAGTGTGTGAGAAAGCCGTACTTCACCTAGCTTGTTGGGAACACAAAGTTTCTTATCAGTTGCAAACTCCATTCCATACATATATATGGGGAGGTACAAGCTCTAAATCGGTTTTACAGAGAAAACAGCAGGAACTTCAAACCGGCACTAGGAAACAGACTGAGAAAGCAGAGAAAAAGTGTCTCCTGCAACCCGTTCCCTTGTTGCTAGATGAACGAACGTCTCTCCACTTGTTCATTTCTAAGAGATAAGTGTGTGTGAAAGCCGTCCTTCACCTAGCCTGTTGGGAACACAAAGTTTCTTTTCAGTTGCAAACTCCATTCCATACATATATATGGGGAGGTAATACCTCCAAATCTGTTTTACAGTGAAAACTGCTGGAATTTCAAACCGGCACTAGGAAACAGACTGAGAAAGCAGAAAAAAAGTGTCTCCTGCAACCCGATCCATTGGTGCTAAATGAACGAAAGTCTCTCCACTTGCTCAGTTCTGAGAGATAAGTGTGTGTGAAAGCCGTCCTTCACCTAGCTTGTTGGGAACACAAAGTTTCTTTTCAGTTGCAAACTCCATTCCATACATATATATGGGGAGGTACTAGTTCCAACTCGGTTTTACAGTGAAAACTGCAGGAACTTCAAACCGGCACTAGGAAACAGACTGAGAAAGCAGAGTAAAATTTCTCATGCAATCCGTTCCCTTGGTGCTAGATGAACGAACGTCTCTGTACATGCTCATTTCTGAGAGATAAGTGTGTGTGAAAGCCGTCATTCACCTAGCTTGTTGGGAACACAAAGTTTCTTTTCAGTTGCAAACTCCATTCCATACATATATATGGGGAGGTACTAGTTCCAACTCGGTTTTACAGTGAAAACTGCAGGAACTTCAAACCGGCGCTAGGAAACAGACTGAGAAACCAGAATAAATTTTCTCATGCCACCCGTTCCCTTGGTGCTATGTGAACGAACGTCTCACCACTTGCTAAGTTCTGAGAGATAATTGTGTGTGAAAGCCATCCTTCACCTAGCTTGTTGGGAACACAAAGTTTCTTTTCTGTTGCAAACTCCATTCCATACATATATAAGGGGAGGTACTAGCTCCAACTCGGTTTTACAGTGAAAACTGCAGGAACTTCAAAACGGCACTAGGAAACAGACTGAGAAAGCTGAGAAATAGTGTCCCCTGCAACCCGTTCCCTTGGAGCTAGATGAACGGACGTCTCTCCACTTGTTCATTTCTGAGAGATAAGTGTGTGTGAAAGCCGTCCTTCACCTAGCTTGTTGGGAACACAAAGTTTCTTTTAAGTTGCAAACTCCATTCCATACATATATATGGGGAGGTACTAGCTCCAAATCTGTTTTACAGTGAAAACTGCTGGAACTTCAAACCGGCACTACGAAACACACTGAGAAAGCAGAGGAAATGTGTCTCCTGCAACCCGAACCATTGGTGCTAAATGAACGAACGTCTCTCCACTTGCTCTGTTCTGAGAGATAAGTGTGTGTGAAAGCCGTCCTTCACCTAGCTTGTTGGGAACACAAAGTTTCTTTTCTGTTGCAAACTCCATTCCATACATATATATGGGGAGGTACTAGCTCCAACTCGGTTTTACAGTGAAAACTGCAGGAACTTCAAACCGGCACTAGGAAACAGACTGAGAAAGCAGAGAAAAAGTGTCTCCTGCAACCAGTTCCCTTGGTGCTAGATGAACGAAGGTCTCTCCACTTGCTCAGTTCCGAGAGATAAGTGTGTGAGAAAGTCGTCCTTCACCTAGCTTGTTGGGAACACAAAGTTTCTTATCAGTTGCAAACTCCATTCCATACATATATATGGGGAGGTACTAGCTCCAACTCGGTTTTACAGTGAAAACTGCAGGAACTTCAAACCGGCACTAGGAAACAGACTGAGAAAGCAGAGAAAAAGTGTCTCCTGCAACCCGTTCCCTTTGTGCTATGTGAACGAACGTCTCACCTCTTGCTAAGTTCTGAGAGATAATTGTGTGTGAAAGCCGTCCTTCACCTAGCTTGTTGGGAACACAAAGTTTCTTTTCAGTTGCAAACTCCATTCCATACATATATATGGGGAGGTACAAGCTCCAAGTTTATTTTACAGTGAAAACTACAGGAACTTCAAACCGGCACTAGGAAACAGACTGAGAAAGCAGAGAAAAACTGTCTCCAGCAACCCGTTGCCTTCGTGCTAGGTGAACGAACGTCTCTCTACTTGCTCATTTCTGAGAGATAAGTGTGTGTGAAAGCCGTCCTTCACCTAGCTTGTTGGGAACACGAAGTTTCTTTTTTTTGCAAACTCCATTCCATACATATATAAGGGGAGGTACTAGCTCCAACTTGGTTTTACAGGGAAAACTGCAGGAACTTCAAACCGACACTAGGAAACAGACTGAGAAACCAGAGAAAAAGTGTCTCCTGCAACCAGTTCCCTTGGTGCTAGATGAACGAAGGTCTCTCCACTTGCTCAGTTCCGAGAGATAAGTGTGTGAGAAAGCCGTCCTTCACCTAGCTTGTTCTGAACACAAAGTTTCTTTTCTGTTGCAAACTCCATTCCATGCATATATATGGGGAGGTATAAGCTCCAACTCGGTTTTACAGTGAAAACTGCAGGAACTTCAAACCGGCACTAGGAAACAGACTGAGAAAGCAGAGAAATAGTGTCTCCTGCAACCCGTTCCCTTGGTGCTAGATGAACGACCGTCTCTCCACTTGTTCATTTCTGAGAGATAAGTGTGTGTGAAAGCCGTCCTTCACCTAGCTTGTTGGGAACACAAAGTTTCTTTTTTTTGCAAACTCCATTCCATACATATATAAGGGGAGGTACTAGCTCAAACTCGGTTTTACAGGGAAAACTGCAGGAACTTCAAACCGACACTAGGAAACAGACTGAGAAACCAGAGAAAAGTGTCTCCTGCAACCAGTTCCCTTGGTGCTAGATGAACGAAGGTCTCTCCACTTGCTCAGTTCCGAGAGATAAGTGTGTGAGAAAGCCGTCCTTCAACTAGCTTGTTCTGAACACAAAGTTTCTTTTCTGTTGCAAACTCCATTCCATGCATATATATGGGGAGGTACAAGCTCCAACTCGGTTTTACAGTGAAAACTGCAGGAACTTCAAACCGGCACTAGGAAACAGACTGAGAAAGCAGAGAAATAGTGTCCCCTGCAACCCGTTCCCTTGGTGCTTGATGAACGAACGTCTCTCCACTTGTTCATTTCTGAGAGATAAGTGTGTGTGAAAGCCGTCCTTCACCTAGCTTTTTGGGAACACAAAGATTCTTTTCAGTTGCAAACTCCATTCCATACATATATATGGGGAGGTACTAGCTCCAAATCTGTTTTACAGTGAAAACTGCTGGAACTTCAAACCGGCACTAGGAAACACACTGAGAAAGCAGAGGAAATGTGTCTCCTGCAACCCGATCCATTGGTGCTAAATGAACGAACGTCTCTCCACTTGCTCAGTTCTGAGAGATAAGTGTGAGTGAAAGCCGTCCTTCACCTAGCTTGTTGGGAACACAAAGTTTCTTTTCAGTTGCAAACTCCATTCCATACATATATACGGGGAGGTATTAGCTCCAACTCGGTTTTACAGTGAAAACTGCAGGAACTTCAAACCGGCACTAGGAAACAGACTGAGAAAGCAGAGAAAAAGTGTCTCCTGCAACCCTTTCCCTTAGTGCTATGTGAACGAACGTCTCACCACTTGCTAAGTTATGAGAGATAATTGTGTGTGAAAGCCATCCTTGACCTAGCTTGTTGGGAACACATAGTTTCTTTTCAGTTGCAAACACCATTCCATACATATATATGGGGAGGTACTAGCTCCAAATCCGTTTTACAGTGAAAACTGCAGGAACTTCAAACCGGCACTAGGAAACAGACTGAGAAACCAGAGAAAAAGTGTCTCCTGCAACCCGATCCATTGGTGCTAAATGAACGAACGTCTCTCCACTTGCTCAGTTCTGAGAGATAAGTGTGTGTGAAAGCCGTCCTTCACCTAGCTTGTTGGGAACACAAAGTTTCTTTTCTGTTGCAAACTCCATTCCATACATATATAAGGGGAGGTACTAGCTCCAACTCGGTTTTACAGTGAAAACTGCAGGAACTACAAACCGGCACTAGGAAACAGACTGAGAAAGCAGAGAAAAAGTGTCTCCTGCAACCAGTTCCCTTGGTGCTAGATGAACGAAGGTCTATCCACTTGCTCAGTTCCGAGAGATAAGTGTGTGAGAAAGCCGTCCTTCACCTAGCTTGTTGGGAACACAAAGTTTCTTATCAGTTGCAAACTCCATTCCATACATATATATGGGGAGGTACAAGCTCTAAATCGGTTTTACAGTGAAAACTGCAGGAACTTCAAACCGGCACTAGGAAACAGACTGAGAAAGCAGAGAAATAGTGTCTCCTGCAACCCGTTCCCTTGGTGCTAGATGAACGAACGTCTCTCCACTTGTTCATTTCTAAGAGATAAATGTGTGTGAAAGCCGTCCTTCACCTAGCCTGTTGGGAACACAAAGTTTCTTTTCAGTTGCAAACTCCATTCCATACATATATATGGGGAGGTACTAGCTCCAAATCTGTTTTACAGTGAAAACTGCTGGAACTTCAAACCGGCACTAGGAAACAGACTGAGAAAGCAGAGAAAAAGTGTCTCCTGCAACCCGATCCATTGGTGCTAAATGAACGAAGGTCTCTCCACTTGCTCAGTTCTGAGAGATAAGTGTGTGTGAAAGCCGTCCTTCACCTAGCTTGTTGGGAACACAAAGTTTCTTTTCAGTTGCAAACTCCATTCCAAACATATATATGGGGAGGTAATAGTTCCAACTCGGTTTTAGAGTGAAAACTGCAGGAACTTCAACCCGGCACTAGGAAACAGACTGAGAAAGCAGAGTAAAGTTACTCATGCAATCCGTTCCCTTGGTGCTAGATGAACGAACGTCTCTGTACATGCTCATTTCTGAGAGATAAGTGTGTGTGAAAGCCGTCCTTCACCTAGCTTGTTGGGAACACAAAGTTTCTTTTCAGTTGCAAACTCCATTCCTTACATATATATGGGGAGGAACTAGTTCCAACTCGGTTTTACAGTGAAAACTGCAGGAACTTCAAACCGGCACTAGGAAACAGACTGAGAAACCAGAGTAAATTTTCTAATGCCCTCCTTTCCCTTGGTGCTAGATGAACGAACGTCTCTGTACATGCTCATTTCTGAGAGATAAGTGTATGTGAAAGCCGTCCTTCAATTAGCTTGTTGGGAACACAAAGTTTCTTTTCAGTAGCAAATTCCGCTCCATGCATATATATGGGGAGGTACTTGTTCCAACTCGGTTTTACAGTGGAAACTGCAGGAACTTCAAACTGGCACTAGGAAACAGACTGAGAAAGCAGAGAAATAGTGTCCCTGCAACCCGTTCCATTGGTGTTAGATGAACGAACGTCTCTGTACATGCTCATTTCTGAGAGATAAGTGTGTGTGAAAGCCGTCCTTCACCTAGCTTGTTGGGAACACAAAGTTTCTTTTCAGTTGCAAACTCCATTCCATACATATATATGGGTAGGTACTAGCTCCAACTCGGTTTTACAGTGAAAAATGCAGGAACTTCAAACCGGCACTAAGAAACAGAATGAGAAAGCAGAGAAAAAGTGTCCCTGCAACGCGTTCCCTTGGTGTTAGATGAACGAACGTCTCTCCACTTGCTCAGTTCTGAGAGATAAGTGTGTGTGAAAGCCGTCCTTCACCTAGATTGTTGGGAACACAATGTTTCTTTTCTGTTGCAAACTCCATTCCATACATATATATGGGGAGGTACAAGCTCCAATTCGATTTACAGTGAAAACTGCAGGAACTTCAAACTGGCACTAGGAAACAGACTGAGAAAGCAGAGAAAAATGTCTGCAGCAACCCGTTCCCTTCGTGCTAGATGAACGAACGTCTCTCCACTTGTTCTGTTCCGAGAGATAAGTGTGTGTGAAAGCCGTCCTTCACCTAGCCTGTTCTGAACACAAAGTTTCTTTTCAGTTGCCAACTCCATTCCATACATATATAAGGGGAGGTACTAGCTCCAACTCGATTTTACAGTGAAAACTGCAGGAACTTCAAACCGGCACTAGGAAACAGACTGAGAAAGCAGAGAAAAAGTGTCTCCTGCAACCCGTTCCCTTGGTGCTAGATGAACGAACGTCTCTCCACTTGCTCAGTTCTGAAAGATAATTGTGCGTGAAAGCCGTCCTTCACCTAGCTTGTTGGGAACACAAAGTTTCTTTTCAGTTGCAAACTCCATTCCATACATATATATGGGGAGGTACTAGCTCCAACTCGGTTTTACAGTGAAAACTGCAGCAACTTCAAACCGGCACTAGGAAACAGACTGAGAAAGCAGAGAAAATGTGTCTCCTGCAACACGTTCCCTTGGTGCTAGATGAACGAACTTCTCTGTACATGCTCATTTCTGAGAGATAATTGTGTGTGAAAGCCGTCCTTCAATTAGCTTGTTGGTAACACAAAGTTTCTTTTCAGTTGTAAACTACATTCCATACATATATATGGGGAGGTACAAGTTCCAACTCGGTTTTACAGTGAAAACTGCAGGAACTTCAAACCGGCACTAGGAAACAGACTGAGAATCCAGAGTAAAGTTTCTCATGCAATCCGTTCCCTTGGTGCTAGATGAACGAACGTCTCTGTACATGCTCATTTCTGAGAGATAAGTGTGTGTGAAAGCCGTCCTTCAATTAGCTTGTTGGGGTCACAAAGTTTCTTTTCAGTTGAAAACTCCATTCCATACATATATATGGGGATATACTACTTCCAACTCGGTTCTACAGTGAAATCTGCAGGAAATTCAAACCGGCACTAAGAAACAGACTGAGAAACCAGAGTAAAGTTTCTCATGCAACCCGTTCCCTTGGTGCGAGATGAACGAACGTCTCTGTACATGCTCATTTCTGAGAGATAAGTGTGTGTGAAAGCCGTCCTTCAATTAGCTTTTTGGGAACACAAAGTTTCTTTTCAGTAGCAAATTCCTCTCCATGCATATATATGGGTAGGTACTTGTTCCAACTCGGTTTTACAGTGAAAACTGCAGGAACTTTAAACTGGCACTAGGAAACAGACTGAGAATGCAGAGAAATAGTGTCTCCTGCAACCCGTTCCCTTCGTGCTAGATGAACGAACGTCTCTCCACTTGTTCATTTCTGAGAGATAAGTGTGTGTGAAAGCCGTACTTCACCTAGATTGTTGGGAACACAAAGTTTCTTTTCAGTTGCAAACTCCATTCCATACATATATATGGGGAGGTACTAGCTCCAAAACCGTTTTACAGTGAAAACTGCTGGAATTTCAAACCGGCACTAGGAAACAGACTGAGAAAGCAGAGAAAAAGTGTTTCCTGCAACCAGATCCATTGGTGCTAAATGAACGAAGGTCTCTCCACTTGCTCAGTTCCGAGAGTTAAGTGTGTGAGAAAGCCGTCCTTCATCTAGCTTGTTGGGAACACAAAGTTTCTTATCAGTTGCAAACTCCATTCCATACATATATATGGTGAGGTACAAGCTCCAACTCGGTTTTACAGTGAAAACTGCAGGAACTTCAAACCGGCACTAAGAAACAGACTGAGAAAGCAGAGAAAAAGTGTCTCCTGCAACCCGTTCCCTTGGTGCTAGATGAACGAACGTCTCTCCACTTGTTCATTTCTGAGAGATAATTGTGTTTGAAAGCCGTCCTTCACCTAGCTTGTTGGGAACACAAAGTTTCTTTTCAGTTGCAAACTCCATTCCATACATATATATGGGGAGGTACTAGCTCCAACTCGGTTTTACAGTGAAACATGCAGGAAATTCAAAACGGCACTAGGAAACAGACTGAGAAACCAGAGTAAAGTTACTCATGCAACCCGTTCCCTTGGTGCGAGATGAACGAACGTCTCTGTACATGCTCATTTCTGAGAGATAAGTGTGTGTGAAAGCCGTCCTTCAATTAGCTTGTTGGGAACACAAAGTTTCTTTTCAGTAGCAAATTCCACTCCATGCATATATATGGGTAGGTACTTGTTCCAACTCGGTTTTACAGTGAAAACTGCAGGAACTTCAAACTGGCACTAGGAAACAGACTGAGAAAGCAGAGAAATAGTGTCTCCTGCAACCCGTTCCCTTCGTGCTAGATGAACGAACGTCTCTCCACTTGTTCATTTCTGAGAGATAAGTGTGTATGAAAGCCGTACTTCACCTAGATTGTTGGGAACACAAAGTTTCTTTTCAGTTGCAAACTCCATTCCATACATATATATGGGGAGGTACTAGCTCCAAATCCGTTTTACAGTGAAAACTGCTGGAATTTCAAACCGGCACTAGGAAACAGACTGAGAAAGCAGAGAAAAAGTGTCTCCTGCAACCCGTTCCTTTGCTGCTAGATGAACGAACGTCTCTCCACTTGCTCAGTTCTGAGAGATAATTGTGTGTGAAAGCCGTCCTTCAACTTGCTTGTTGGGAACACAAAGTTTCTTTTTAGTTGCAAACTCCATTCCATACATATATATGGGGAGGTACTAGCTCCAACTCGGTTTTACAGTGAAAACTGCAGGAACTTCAAACCGGCACTAGGAAACAGACTGAGAAAGCTGAGAAAAATGTCTCCTGAAACAAGTTCCCTTGGTGCTAGATGAACGAACGTCTCTCGACTTGCTCAGTTCTGAGAGATAAGTGTGTGTGAAAGCCGTCCTTCACGTAGCTTGTAGGGAACACAAAGTTCCTTTTCAGTTGCAAACTCCGTTCCATACATATATATGGGGAGGTACAAGCTCCAACTCTGTTTTACAGTGAAAACTGCAGGAACTTCAAACCGGCACTAGGAAACAGACTGAGAAAGCAGAGTAAAGTTTCTCCTGCAACACGTTCCCTTGGTGCTAGATGAACGAACGTCTCTCCAATTGCTTAGTTCTGAGAGATAAATGTGTGTGAAAGCCGTCCTTCACCTAGCTTGTTTGGAACACAAAGTTCCTTTTCAGTTGCAAACTCCATTCCATACATATATATGGGGAGGTACAAGCTCCAACTCGGTTTTACAGTGAAAACTTCAGGAACTTCAAACCGGCACTAGGAAACAGACTGAGAAAGCAGAGAAAAAGTGCCTCCTGCAACCCGTTCCCTTGGTGCTAGATGAACGAACGTCTCTCCACTTGCTCAGTTCTGAGAGATATGAGTGTGTGAAAGCCGTCCTTCACTTAGCTTGTTGGGAACACAAAGTTTCTTTTCAGTTGCAAACTCCTTTCCATACATATATATGGGGAGATACTAGCTCCAACTCGGTTTTACAGTGAAAACTGCAGGAACTTCAAACCGGCACACGGAAACAGACTGAGAAAGCAGAGAAATAGTTTCCCCTGCAACCCGTTCCCTTGGTGCTAGATGAACGAACGTCTCTCCACTTTCTCAATTCTGAGAGATAAGTGTGTGTGAAAGCCGTCCTTCAAATAGCTTGTTGGGAACACAAAGTTTCTTTTCAGTTGCAAACTCCATTCCATACATATATATGGGGAGGTACTAGCTCCAACTCGGTTTTACAGTGAAAACTGCAGGAACTTCTAACCAGCACTAGGAAACAGACAAAGAAAGCAGAGAAAAATTGGCTCCTGCATACCGTTCCCTTGGTGCTAGATGAACGGACGTCTCTCCACTTGCTTAGTTCTGAGAGATAAATGTGTGTGAAAGCCGTCCTTCACCTAGCTTGTTGGGAACACAAAGTTTCTTTTCAGTTGCCAACTCCATTCCATACATATATATGGGGCGGTACTAGCTCCAACTCGGTTTTACAGTGAAAACTGCAGGAACTTCAAACCGGCACTAGGAAACAGACTGAGAAAGCAGAGAAAAAGTGTCTCCTGCAAACCGTTCCCTTGGTGCTAGATGAACGAACGTCTTTCCACTTGCTCAGTACTGAGAGATTAGTGTGTGTGAAAGCCGTCCTTTACCTAACTTGTTGGTAACACAAAGTTACTTTTCAGTTGCAAACTCCATTCCATACATATATATGGGGAGGTACTAGCTCCAACTCGGTTTTACAGTGAAAGCTGCAGGAACTTCTAACCGGCACTAGGAAACAGACAAAGAAAGCAGAGAAATATTGTCTCCTGCATACCGTTCCCTTGGTGCTAGATGAACGAACATCTCTCCACTTGCTCAGTTCTGAGGGATAAGTGGGTTTGAAAGCCTTACTTCAATTAGCTTGTTGGGAACACAAATTTTCTTTTCAGTAGCAAACTCCACTCCATACATATATATTGGGAGGTACTAGCTCCAACTCGGTTTTACAGTGAAAACTGCAGGAACTTCAAACCGGCACTAGGAAACAGACTAAGAAAGCAGAGAAATATTGTCTCCTGCACCCCGTTCCCTTGGTGCTAGATGAACGAACGTCTCTCCACTTGCTCAGTTCTGAGAGATATGAGTGTGTGAAAGCCGTCCTTCAACTAGCTTGTTGGGAACACAAAGATTCTTTTCAGTTGCAAACTCCATTCCATACATATATATGGGGAGGTACAAGCTCCAACTCGGTTTTACAGTGAAAACTGCAGGAACTTCAAAACGACACTAGGAAACAGACTGAGAATGCAGAGAAAAAGTGTCTCCTGCAACCCGTTCCCTTGGTGCTAGATGAATGAACGTCTCTCCACTTGCTCAGTTCTGAGAGATAAGTGTGTGTGAAAGCCGTCCTTCACCTAGCTTGTTGGGAACACAAAGTTTCTTTTCAGTAGCAAACTCCACTCCATACATATATATGGGGAGGTACTAGCTCCAACTCGGTTTTACAGTGAAAACTGCAGGAACTTCAAACCGGCACTAGGAAACAGACTGCGAAAGTAGAGAAAAAGTTTCTCCCGCAACCCGTTCCCTTGGTGCTATATGAACGAACGTCTCTCCACTTGCTCAGTTCTGAGAGATAAGTGGGTTTGAAAGCCTTCCTTCAATTAGCTAGTTAGGAACACAAAGTTTCTTTTCAGTAGCAAACTCCACTCCATACATATATATGGGGAGGTACTAGCTCCAAATCGGTTTTACAGTGAAAACTGTAGGAACTTCATACCGGCACTAGGAAACAGACTGAGAAAGCAGAGAAAAAGTTTCTCCTGCAACCCGTTCCCTTGGTGCTAGATGAACGAACGTCTCTGTACACGCTCAGTTCTGAGAGATTAGTGTGAGTTAAAGCCGTCCTTCACCTAGCTTGTTGGGACCACAAAGTTTCTTTTCATTTGCAAACTCCATTCCATACATATATATGGGGAAGTACTAGCTCCAACTCGGTTTTACAGTGAAAACTGCAGGAACTTCAAACCGGCACTAGGAAACAGACTGAGAAAGCAGAGAAAAAGTGTCTCCTGCAACCCGTTCCCTTGGTGCGAGATGAACGAACGTCTCTCCACATGCTCAGTTCTGAGAGATAAGTGTGTGTGAAAGCCGTCCTTCACCTAGCTTGTTGGGAACACAAAGTTTCTTTTCAGTAGCAAACTCCACTCCATACATATATATGGGGAGGTACTATCTCCAACTCGGTTTTACAGTGAAAACTGCAGGAACTTCAAACCGGCACTAGGAAAGAGACTGAGAAATTAGAGAAAAAGTGTCTCCCGCAACCCGTTCCCTTGGTGCTAGATGAACGAACGTCTCTCCACTTGCTCAGTTCTGAGAGATAAGTGTGTTTGAAAGCCATCCTTTAATTAGCTTGTTGGGAACACAAAGTTTCTTTTCAGTTGCAAACTACATTCCATACATATATATGGGGAGGTACTAGCTCCAACTCTGTTTTACAGTGAAAACTGCAGGAACTTCAAACCGGCACTAGGAAACAGACTGAGAAAGCAGAGAAAAAGTGTCTCCTGCAACCCGTTCCCTTGGTGCTAGATGAACGAACGTCTCTCCACTTGCTCAGTTCTGAGAGATAAGTGTGTGTGAAAGCCGTCCTTCACCTAGCTTGTTGGGAACACAAAGTTTCTTTTCAGTTGTAACTCCACTCCATACATTTATTTGGGGATGTACTAGCTCCAACTCGGTTTTACAGTGAAAACTGCAAGAACTTCAAACCAGCACTAGGAAACCGTATAAAAATCCATTATAAGTCTTTCTACTGAACCCACTCCCTTTTGTTAGTTGAACAAATGTCTCTCTATATGTTGAATATTGAGTGTTAAGTTTTTGGTAAGTCTTCAATGTTCTAAATTGTTTAGAACACATTTTTTTTCTGTTATAATCTGCACTACATACATATATATGGTGATTACTAGCTCCAACTCAGCTTTACAGAAAAACTTCATGATATTTGCCCGGATCTAGGATAAGATACTGAGAAACCAGAGTAATTTTTTCTAGTACAGTCCATTCCATTTATACTGGATGATAAAACTTCTCTTCTCATTCTCAATTCTGACAGATAAATATTTGTGCATGGCATCAGAAAGCTTAATTGTTGGAAAAACCGTTTCTTTTCAGTGGGTAAATCCACTACATGCATATATATGGGGAGGTACTAGCTCCAAATCGGTTTTACAGTGAAAACTGCGTGAACTTCAAAGCGTCACTCTGAATCATACTGTGAGTCCAGGGTATGTGATTCTATTTCAACCCTTTTCCTTGTTATAGATGAACGAACTTCTCTCCACTTGCACAATTCTTAGTGTTAAGTGTGTGTGAAAGTCTTCAATTAAATTTCCTGTTGGGAACACACAGTTTCTTATGAGTGGTTTAATTCACTACATTTGTATAAATGTGGAGATACTAGTTACAACTCGTATTTACAATGAAAACTGCATGAACTTCAAACCAGCACTAGGAAGCATAGTGAGAATCCAGTGTATGTGTTTCTCTTGCACACCATTCCCTTTATGCTAGACAAATGAATATCTCTCCCCATTCTCAATATTCAGAACTGAATGAGTGTTGAAGCCATCCTTCATCTACCTTGTTGATAACCCAGAGTTTCAGTCCAATGGAAATTACTTTTCTTTCATATATATAGGAACTTTCTAGCACGGACTCGGTTTTATACTGCAAACTTCTTTTATTTGGAACCGGCTTTGAGAAACATGCTGACAACTCATAGAATCTGTTTCTGTTTATCACTTAACCTTCAATGCTTGATGAAAAAACTCCTCTCCACAGGCTTACTTCTGACATCTGAATTTGTTTTGGAGACGACCTTCACTTAACTTGTTTGAAAACCAGAGGTTCTGTTGTAGGGGAACTGAGCTACTTACGTATCTAAGGGCAGGCGCTCACTCCAACGTGGTTTTCCACACTAAATCGCTTTTACATTGAAAACGGCGTTAGGAAACATGCTGAAATTTTAGAGAATGTGTGTCTGTAATACCTCTGCATTTTATTCTGCATGAAGGAACTCCTCTCATCATGCTCAATTTTCATAACTCTATGAGTTTGGAAGCTGTAATTCACCTAGCTTGTTGGAAACCCAGAGTTTCAGTCCAAGGCAAACTAAGCTGCTTCCATATATATCGGGATGTAATAGTACTAACTCAATTTTAAACTGCAAATCGCCTTTACTTGAAATCGGCTTTGAGAAACATGCTGAGAAATCAGAGTAATTATTTCTGTATGTCACTTAACCTTCAATGCTGGATGAAAGAACGTCTCTCCACAAGCTCAATTCTGATATCTGAGTTTGCGTTGGAGCCGTCCTTCAGCTAACTTGTTGGAAATCCATAGTTTCTGGTAGAGGGGAACTACGCTACTTACATATCTAAGGGGAGACACTCGCTCCAACGTGGTTTTCCACAATAAATCGCTTTTACATTGAAAAAGGCGTTAGGAAACATGCTTACAAATCAGAGAATTTGTGTCTAGAATACCTCTGCCTTTTATGCTGCATGAAGGAACGCCTCTCAACATGCTCAATTATCAGATCTGTACGAGTTTGAAAGCCGTTCTTCACCTAAGTTTTTGGAAACCCAGTGTTTCATTCCAAGGTAAACTACGCTGCTTTCCAATATATGGGGAAGTACTAGCATGAACTCGATTTTTCACTGCAATCGGCTTTTACTTGAAACCGGCTTTGAGAAACATGCTGAGAAATCAGAGTACTTGTTTCTGTATGTAACTTAACCTTCAAGGCTGGATGAAAGAAGCCTCTCCACAAGCTCACTTTTGACATCTGAATTTCTCTTGGAGCTGTCCTTCACCTAACTTGTTGGAACCCCAGAGTTTCTTGTATAGGGTAACTACGCTACTTACATTTGTAACGGGGGGCTTTCGCTCCAACTTCGTTTTCCAGATCAAACCGCTTTTACATAGAAACCGGCATAAGAAACACGGTCAGAAATCAGAGAATGTGTGTCTAGAAGTCCCTCTGCCTTTTATGCTGGATAAAGGAACGCCTCTCCACATGCTCAATTTTCAGGAATATAGGAGTGTGGAAGCCACCTTTCACCTAGCTTGTTGGAAACCCAGATTTTCAGTCCAAGGTAAACTTCGCTGCTTTCATATATATGGGGACGTACTAGCACGAACTCAGTTTTTCACTGCAAACCGCTTTTACTTGAAACCGGGTTTAAGAAACATACTGAGAAATCAGAGAACGTGTTTGTACATTTCACTCTGCCTTTTATGTTTACTGTGAAACGCTGGTTTGAAAGAAAAATCACTTTGCTTTGGTAAACTGCTTTGAATCGAGTTCCTCCGCTTTGATATGTAAATTGGGTAGTTCCCGTTTTCCAGAAGCTCTGGTTTTCCAACAGGTTAGGAGAAGGACTTCTCCAACACAAATTCAAGTGTCAGAAGTGATCTTGTGGAAAGGCGTTCTTTCATCCAGCATTGAAGGTTAAGTGACATACAGAAATACTTACTCTGAATTCTCAGCATGTTTCCTAATGCCAGTTTCTAAGGAAGAGTGGTTTGCTGTGGAAAACCACTTTGGAGCGAGAGCCTCTGCTTAGATATGTAAGCAGCGTAGTTCCCCTAGACCAGAAACCCTTGTTTTCGAAGAAGTTATGTGAATGGCTCCAACTCACATTTAGATGTCAGAAGTGAGCATGTTGGGAGGCGTTCCTTCTTCCACCATTGAAGGTTAAGTGACATACTGAAACACTCACTCTGATTTCTTAGCATGTTTCTGAAATCCGTTTCAAGTAAAAACGTCTTGCAGTGGAAATGAGAGTTGGTGCTAGTTCGTTCGCATATATATGAAAGCAGCGTTGTTTCCCTAGTCCAGAAACTGTTGGTTCCCAACGAGCTAGGTGAAGGACGGCTTCCATACATATACAGATTTGAAAATAGAGCATGTGTAGAGGCCTTATTTCACCCAGCATAAAAGGCAGAGTGACATGTAGAAACACATTCTCTGATTTCTCAGCATGTTTACTAATGCCGATTTCAAAGTAAAAGTAGTTAGCTGTGGAAATCCACGTTGAAGCGAGTGCCTCCCCTTAGACATGTTAGTAGCGTAGTTCCCCTAGACCAGAAACAATGGGTTTACTGCAAGTTAGGTGAAGGACAGTTCCAACACACATTCAGCTGTCAGACGTGAGCATGTGGAGATGCGTTCTTTCATCCAGCATTGAAGGTAAAGTGACATACAGAAACATTTACTCTGATTTCTCAGAATGTTTCGCAAATCCGGTTTCAAGTAAAAGCGGTTTGCATAGGAAAACCGAGTTGGTGTTAGTACATTGCCATATATATGAAAGCAGCGTAGTTTCCCTAGTCCAGAAATTCTGGGTTCCCAACAAGCTTGGTGAAGGACGGCCTCCACACTTATACAGATCTGAAAATAGAGCATGTGGAGTGATGTTCTTTTATGTTCCAGCATAAAAGGCTGAGTGACATGTAGAAACACATTCTCTGATTTCTCAGCATGTTTACTAACGCCGATTTAAAAGTAAAAGCTGTTTGTGTGGAAAACTGCATTGGAGCGAGTGCCTCCTCTTAGATATGTAAGCAGCGTACTACCCTTAGACCAGAAAATCTTGTTTTCCAACATTTTAAGTGAAGGACGTCCCCAACACTCATCCAGCTGTCATAAGTGAGCATGTGGAGAGGCGTTCTTTCATCCTGCATTGAAGGTTAAGTGACATACTGAAACACTATCTCTGATTTCTCAGCATGTTTCTCAAAGCCGGTTTCAAGTAAAGCGGTGTGCAGTGGAAATGAGAGTTGGTGCTAGGACGTCCCCAAATATAAGAAAGCAGCGTAGTTCCCCTAGTCCTGAAACTATGGTTCCCAACAAATAGGTGAAAGAAGGCTTCCATACATATACAGATTTGAAAATAGAGCATTTGGAGTGGCGTTCTTTCATCCATCATAAAAGGCAGAGTGACATGTAGAAACACATTCTCTGATTTCTCAGCGTGTTTACTAATGCTGGTTTAAAAGTAAAAGTGGTTTGCTTAGGAAAACCGCGTTGGAGCGACTGCCTCCGGTTACATATGTAAGTAGCTTAGTTCCCCTAGACCAGAAACTCTGGGTTTCCAACAAGTAAGGTGAAGGACACCTCCAACACACATTCAAATGTCAGAAGTTATCATGTGGAGAGGCGTTCTTTCGTCCAGCATTGACGGTTAAGTGACATACAGAAACACTTACTCTGATTTCTCAGTGTGTTTTTCAGAGCCGGTTGCAAGTAAACACGGTTTGCAGTGAAAAACCGTTTTGGTACTAATGCATCCCCATAGATATGTATGTAGCGTAGTTTCCCTACCCCAGAAACTGTGGGTTCCCAATTAGCTAGTTGAAGGACAGCTTCCAAACTCATACATTATCTAAAAATTGAGCATGTGGTGTGGAGTTCTTTCATACAGCATAAAAGGTGGAGTGACATATAGAAACACTAACTCTGATTTCTCAGCATGATTCTGAAAGCTGGTTTCAAGTAAAAGCTCTTTGGAATGGAAAAGCCAACTGGAGCTTGTGCCTCACCTTTTATAAGTAAGTACCGTAATTCCCCGAGACCAGAAACTGGGTTCTCAAAAACCTAGGTGAAAGTTGGCTTCCACTCACATATGTTTCCAAAATGGAACAAGTGTAGAAGAATTCCTTTGTCTCACCTAAACAGCAAGGCTAAATCTCAAGCACTTACCATGATTTCTCTGCATGTTTACTTGAGTAGATTTAAAGCTAAAAGCATTTTTCGCTCAGATACCTAGTTAGAGCTTATTCCTGCTGTTATATATATCGGTCGGGCAGTGCCCCAACACCACAATTCTGTTTTTCCAGCAGTGTTGGTGAAGGGTGGCTTCCACACATATTCGGTTTTCTCTCATCCTCACTCTTCTGCTTAGACATCAATGCAGGTTGTGTATTGTGGAAGCCAAGGAAATTTTTTTTCATTTAGAATCAGCCTCGGAGAAAACTGAGACCTGCTTCTGCTTCTTTTCCCTGCTAGATTTCCTCTTGGTGCATTACCAATCCTCAAGAGTGAGTTCCTTTAACCAAGTATTTCAAAAAAATGAGCAGGTTTCCATAGGGCCATTACTTCTTTTATATTCTTGCTTTTTAACACCTCTCTTCCATCTCTTTATCTCCAGGTTTCTTATTTCTATGTCCTTTGGTTTGGGCTGATGGCTAATCAGCATTAGTGTAGAAATTGTTGCTTGATATTACTGATCTATATTCTTTCCATGGATATTTGATTTATCATTGGATTTTAGGGAAGATAGTTTCTTTAAAAAATCTCTGGTAAGTAACTTGTGGAGGACCCTGATTCTGTTGGTCTAGATCTATAATGCTTAATTTCTGAATAAGTGATACTTTCACAGAGCTCAAACTTCCAAAGGTTTGAGTGCCACCACTGTCCCGAAGACTTTCAAACTTTTCTTTGGGGGCACTCAGAACTGAGTGTGTGTGTGTGTGTGTGTGTGTGTGTGTGTGTGTGTGTGTCCTTCTGGACTTAGTTTAGCCTGAAATGAGCAAAGGCAAGTACCCCCCATTTTACACAATCAATAGACGACTTTCACAATTTGATACCTTTTAAAAATATATGAACTGTAATGTTGTAGAATTTTACAAGAGGCAGTGACCTTCAGGACTGTCAGCAATGGAGGCAGAACAGTTGGAGGGACAGCAGGTGCTCGTGCTCAGTGGCTGAAGTCACACAACATCCACGGCCACCTCTGGTTAATCTTATAGAGTGGGTGCTGTCTGCAGGCTTTCAGGGCTGTGCCCCCTCCCCACCAAACATATATATTAGGAAAAGTGGTGAGCCTCAGTATGAGAAACAATAAAGAATTAGTAGGGGAAATTGAGTTTATTGTTTTTAAAAGAAAAATTAACATCCAGGTAGTTTAATTTCAGCTCCTAATAGACTGATGTGTTGACATTCACAAGGATGCGTAAACACCTGCAAGATCATGGGGCAGGACCGGAGACTCTGAAGCAGCAATCACCACACACAGCTTCCACTGCTGTCCTTGACAGCCTTATAGAATTACTTGATTAAGAAAAGGCCATAGATGTTAAATATCATCATTTTGAGGAACCAGTTCTTTTGAAATCTTATATACTAATGTAACTGAATTGGATAAAGAAATGCTAAATGTGTAATAAAGTATCCAAAGAGGTAATGATTACTGAAAACACCACAAATTGAAGAGGACCACAGCATAATATGCATATATATTTTAATGATCTGGAAGAATCAGCTCAGCAGTGTATTCGAGACATCTAGAGATGATGTCAAAAGTGGGTGTCCTTGGATAGCTTTTTGTGAATGTTAGAGTGAAGTCAGGGTCAGGTACACAAATTTAGTTTAAAAACAAAAGGTGAACCAGATTTCTTTTCAAAAATCTATTGTGTCTTGTTAGAAATCATAAAATCCAGTGTCAAGGGAAGGAAAAAAAAAAACCTAGTGACCACGTGACTGTTTCAGGAGCTGGTAGTAAAATGACAGTTGACAATTGTGTAAATTAGATATGATCTTGATGTCCAACTGACCCAAAGATTTTTAGTCCATGTGCCAATAATATATCAAGGAATAAATAGTGATATATGTTTTATCAGCTCTGTTATCCCCCCTTCAAGCCTGCATTTTGATTGGGAAACTAAGAACTTCTACTGCAGGGAGGGGGATTTTCAAAAATGGAGTGTCCCCCAACCGAGAAAATTAAGAAAATGTAGCCATACACTGTAGAGACACAGGGAGATCTGTTGAGCCAGATGACACTTGCTTTACTGTCAACTAGTGGAGGTGCAGCTTTTTGAAGACTTGGGTACCACGTTGCTGCCTTTCTCAAGGTATTGCCCACGGCTCTTGAGAAGCGTTGAAGTGAGGCCAAGGAATTAGCCTCCGAATGCCCTTTGCCATGGATGTTGTCTCTATTCGCCACTTTTAAGATTTAGCTTAGACAAGTTGCCGTGTCTTGCCAAGTGAGCTAAATACAGTAAGTACATCTTGAAGCACACGACTCTTTCCTCCTCACTGCAGCAGAGGACCTCTGCATTGGAGCATCCTGAGATGTCATCAATTGTCATTTTTCATGTTCGGAATCAGTAAGGATGCTATGTCCACATGGATGAGGAGGGTAAGATTTCAGTCTCTAAAGTGGCAATGATGGGTTGACCTTTTCACTTAAAGGGTCTCACATCAACAAATGCGTGTCTGTTCTGGACCAAGAAGAAACAAGTGTTTGCAAAAGAATAGCTTGAAAGGTCAGTGGGACATGCCAGGCATCTTCTTCATGTCCTCAAGTTCGGGTATCCAACATGGTTTTCCTATCCTGAGTGATACTGACAATTTGCCGTGCTCTGTGCCACATGTATACCAAAGGCTTTCCTAAATAAAATATCTAGAAATGGTAACATTCTTGATATGTGTTAAACCGGGGGATGTGAAGGATTTAAAATTAGTCCCTAATGTGCATTGATTTTTTTAAAGACATCAATTTTATAGAAACTTTTGAAGAATTAAAGTGACAGAAAATTACAAAGCACCTTTTCCTTCTGGTAAGAAAGGGTTCTGTATTCCTTTATTGATGAATGTAACATAGAATCAGTACTAATATTGTTTGTATTGTACTTAGTGTTTACAGAGTGATTCACAGATATTCTCCTATTTCATCTGTGCAATGACCTCTGGAAGAAAAGATTTCCTAGTTATGCTTTTTAATGTCTATTTTTAACTCTGTCTAAAAGCAGATTGAGCCCCATTTGCTCAATTTAGAAGGCTGGACTGATATTGTGTCAGAACATTCCATGAGGCAGAGGAAAGGAAGAGACTGGGGTTCTACATGATGGAAGCTGCTCCTGAAATGATTTCACCAGCAGTCTTATCCATTTTTCCCAAGGCTGGAAACAAAACATAACCCAAGACAAGGAAAACAAGGATCCCATGTGACTCCAGCCTTGGCACGTAGAGTCACTGCTGTCTTTCTGTGCCTTGGAGAGGAGGATGTTTTGGGACTGTGTTCTACAAACTCTGTTTTGTTTATCTCCACAGTGTCATGTTTTACTGGCATATGCTGTAACTTGATTTAAATTTCATAGCTTTAAAACAAAAATCAAGATCTCTTTATCATTTATTAACTATTTGGTAAAGAGTTTTTGGTGAATATTGAACTTTATTATTAGGTCTTACCATGGCAATGCACAACACCTAGTTCCCCAGATAACAGCAGTGGCTTAAACATGCTAAAATTGTATTTCCCTCTTACATAAAGAAGTCAAGCAATCGGTAGCCCAGGGCTAGTTTGCATGATGGCCCCTGGGTCAGAGAACAAGATGCCTGTTATCTTCAGCCCATCAACCTGATGGCCCAAAGTGGCTGCCTGAGGGTCAACCATCAGGTCCACATTCCAGGCAGCAGAGAGGAGGGAAGAAAGGTGCTTCAGTTCCCTTTTGGGATGGTTCTGTAAAGTCCCAGGTAGCTTTCCTGCTTTTATCTTGCTTTAGACAGAGGGCTGAGAGACAGCTTGCTATGAGGTAAGCTCAACTCAGGACCAGCCTTCTCCCTCGAGGGGAGGGGAGGGAGTGCGCGGGGAGGAACCGATCATCCTGCACATGGTGTAAGACACCACGATGAGCCGCCGGGGGCCTCTGCAGTCCGCCCATTGCTTTGGGCTGCACTGAGCGGTTGGTAACGGTTGAGATTTTCACGTAGAGGTGCGTGTATGCTTGAACAATTGCTCGGTTCATTTAAACTAGTGGCTACCAGAGCACGTTGGAGAACACATTTGTTCTCACCTTCTAGCCAGTGACCCTCCCGCCAGGTTGCTGTCCTGCTGTTCATTTCCACGTTATTTTCCAAGACTTCCAGAGGAAATGTAAGCAGCCTGATGCTCAAATGCTTTTCTGTGTGATTCCCCCCTTGTTCTTTGAAGGAAAAACAAATTGCCTAGAGAAGAGTGGACAAAATTCCAACCCTCCATTTCTTTAAAGCTCTGAGATTTGGTGTTAGGAAATAGAAGAAAATTCCAGAAACACCGTTAAGAAACATTATTTCTTTCAAATGTGATTTTTAACAGCAAAGGACAATATAATTTATAGAACAACTTTTAAGACAATTGAATTGGCAGTAAGTTCACATAATGAAACTTCCAACAAGTCTTTATATTTCTCCTGGAAATTCCTTGGCTATTGGTGTAAATTATTAATAATTAATATCAGCTTTCTATTCTTTCTCTTCCTGTAGTTGTAGAGTTCACGTGAAAATAGCTTGTTGTGTCACTGAGAAAGCCTCCTGGTCAGCCTTCTAGTTAAACAGCTTGTGTGCGTTTCGGTGGCAGGTGTGCTAAATAGTAGTTTTCAGGCACTTGGGGGATGCCCATCACACCAGCACTGTGGGAGCCTATTTCTCACCCACGACCAGGTGAGACCCTCCTTTCCTCCACTGCCTCGCCCAGCCCCCCGCATTCTGGTTATTTCTCACCACCCAATTTCATCAGATTCAGCCCTGCACAAGCAGAACAAGTCTTGGTTTCTCAAAGACCAGGATCTTAGTTCTAGGTTTTCTGTTAAAGGACAGTGTATAAAATCAGGCAAATTTATGTGTCTATTGAGGCCTCGGGATCTCTGCAATTAAAACAAGAAGTTGAGTTACAATACTATTCTTTTCCACTTCTGAATTTCTATAACTCCACACAATAGCTTTTTTATTAATTAGCTAAAAATTTTTCCAGAATATATTTTCCTAAGATTCACAAATATCTGTTACTTTATATTTAAAGATGCTATATTTAAAAAATGGAATAATTATTTACTTTTAAAAAGTAATTTAAGTCAAGAAATGTTTGATACTGAAAGTTTACTATGAGTTCAAGTATGTAAGCTTAATTTTTGTGGTACTGTCGTTAAAACACACAACGTGAGAGTTGTGGGTTAAGTTTTATCTGGGGCAAAATGAGGACCAGAGCCCAGGTGTCAGCATCTCAGAGAGCTCGGAGGAACTGCTCTGAATTTGAGGGGGAGTTCAGCATTATATGAGATTTCATTGAATGCGGGCGTGCAGTCAAGTGTACGTTAAGTCAGAGGCTGCTGCTATTCGAGGAACAGGTGTCTCTGTTAATGATTTTAGTGCTTTTCTAGATAGGAGGATATGCAAGAATTTGGGCTCATAAAATTTCCTGAAAATGTCTAACTATCTGAAAGATTTTCTGCCCATTTTCCCAGAGCACAGAGCGCCCCATTCCTGATCTCCACCCTGAACTACTTTCAGAGGGTGTTCAAGGACAGCAGCTGCAGTGGCTCATGAGTTAATCAAATCAGAGGCAGATGACAAGTGCCAATTTTTAGTTGACAATATGTATATATTGTAGGAAAAAATGTTACTTTCCAACCCTACCCCTGTTTTACTTTTAGTTAGAGGTCAACTGATAACTGTTAGATAACTTAAGTCAGATGAGGGTTGAAGGAGTCTTCTCGTGAGCCGGCCAGTGCTCTATGTCAGCCTCCTTGATCACATTCAATTTTCTTTCTGTTCAAACAGCATGCATCTGATTTTAGGAAGTTTGGAGACTGTCCTGAGCACATGGGTTCTGGAAGTGGCCCTGTTCCTGTGGTCTTTGTTTATTCTGTGAATTATGGTGTGAATCTTTATGTGCCCAAGCTTCATCATAATTTCAAACTTTAAGGATTTAAATATGGGAGATGGATGCCAAGTTCTGGGAATAGATTTTCAGGATAACAGCCAGGATTGGTAAAAAGTAGGGAGAATGGATACAGCCTTTAAAAAAGAAAAGTTATTTTACAATTTCTGGCAGATAAATTAAAGTCCTTTTTGGGATTCTATCAGGAATGTTTAATTGGGAGACCTACGTCCCAATTTCATGAAATAAAATAATTTTATCATTTGTTTAGGGCCTACTGTCTAACAAATAATTATCCCCTTTGCATATAGTTTTATCGTTTAATCTCTACAAAGATTCCCTGGAGAACACACGTGTCACAGGTGAGGGAACCAAGATCATCCAGGGTAAGTGGCTGGAAGGCAGATGGGTTTGAGGGCTTACTCTCCTTCAGGCTGAGACAGAGACACCAAGGTTTATTGACAAGCGTGTAGCTGAAGTGGTTTATTTAATACTTTGCTTCCTTGATGAATTGGATCTCTTGAAATTGTTTATGTCTGGCTTATCTTCCCCTCTCTCCTCTGCCTCAGGACTTCTCCTCGTAAGTAGTATGAATTCAGCCTGAGCTGATTCAGGAAAATCAGAAAATAAAAAATTAGCCCACACAAATGACTTCTTAGTCCTTGTAATTCAGTACTTCCTAAAATTCTCAGAAACGCAAGGAAGGTGTGTTACCTCGGGGACTGAGTGCATTTGAAGAGTGAGAAATGTTAAGTGTGATATGGTAAAGGCACAGGCTCTATAGACAAAGATCCGGGTTTGGGTACTGGCTCCATCAAGTACTGGAAACATGACCACCTACAGCCTCAGTTTCTTCATGTGTTAAATGGGCTGATGGAGCTCACGTCCAAGTGGTCAGGTCAAAATGAGATGGTACGAGTGACTCTCAGGCAGAATGCTTGGCAAAGTGCTAGTTGCTCTTGCTGGTTTATAATGTCCTCTTAGGTAATTCTGTTGTCCATTGGCTTGAGAATACCTCCTCATTTGATTTATGAAAAATAGCATACCTTAAGAATTTTAAAATAAGGAATGAAGATTTACTGATTAATGCTGGGTGTATTTTATAGGTCATTTATTAAAAAAAAAAAGTAGGAGTTCTCTAAAGAGAATTTATTCAGTGTGCCTAGAATATGATTCAGTTAAAAATGGTTTTCCTTTAAATACTTTTCAGAAATTTTCTGTGATATTTTTCTTGAAAAGTACTTGAAGATTTCTGAGGAGGTTTTACATTTAGAAAAGTTTATTCTTGTAACAATTGACACATTAAATAAATGATTCATATCCCTGGACAGCATAAAGCACTGGCTTTTTTTTTTTAATATATATAATTTTGGTGGTTAGTTCTATGACATTTTATTGGGTAGAACTATCTCCCATTTCCATTTTACAGGCAGAGAAGATGAGTCATACGATACTCACTATACAAGAGAAGCAGAGGCTGATTAATTTGGGCAGAAGTGTAAAAGGGTGT
Organism: Camelus bactrianus; assembly: GCF_048773025.1. Lineage (NCBI taxonomy): Eukaryota > Metazoa > Chordata > Mammalia > Artiodactyla > Camelidae > Camelus > Camelus bactrianus. Next base: position 132,891,467 of record NC_133539.1, on the reverse strand, counting down.
GGAGAAAAAAATCGTTGACTCACAAACTGGACGCATTCTGTGGTGCTGTGCAGCTGAAACGGATTTGATTTTGCTTCTGGGTTGTCCTAGGTTTTGGCACATGTGCCTGGAAATGTCTGTCGGGCAAAGATGCTTATTTAAGAAGGTTGTCATTGTAAATGTTCTTAAGAGTATTAAACAAATTCCACAGCAAATAAATGAACATGTTTGGAAGGTTTTCCACCCTCATGTAATTTCCAGAAAACAGACATGATTCACTTGCTAAACCAAACACACAGGTACAGTAATGAGCCTGGCTCACATGACTGGACAGCACGGAGGGAGCCTCATCTATTGGCGTGGGTTACGCTGCAGGAAGCGCAACTGAAATTTTAATTAGAATTTATTTACAGCGAGTGCTGCTTCCGCGTTTTTCTCCCCAAAGTAAGGAAGCGCCCTCAATGCCTGGCCATTAGTCTGCAGAGCCCCGCGGCTCACACACTCCCCTGCTCATCAGGAGGCTGATGGAGCCAGTTTGCTTAGACACACTTAGCTACACTCGCAGCGGGGATCATCAGTCTCTTCTGTGTGTTGATCTCCACGTGCAGGGGAGAAAATCGACTTTTGCTGCCGACAAACGCTAATTGACTACCAGTTGTTTCAGAGGGACTGTGATGTTGAAAACTGGTGTCCCATTCATTTTTATATGTTGGATGCTGACAAATTTCACGGCAACAACTGCACGGTAAGTACACCCACCAGGGAGGGTGTCGGAGTTTGAATCTGTGTGTTTTAGTATTCAGATCCTGGCACTGGTCAGTTTACAGTGTTCTCGCTGGGTTTGGGAGACTGTTTCTGGAGCGATTTCTTTGGCTTCCAATAAATTTGCAAAGCCGTCTCCTTCAGTCGATTTCTGATGAGTTGAGTTGGGAGGGGCATGTGAAATTGGGGCGGGCAGAGAGGTGCAATGAAAACTAGCCACCATCTGGTTACCTTTCATTTTTTGTGGGCCAAAAATGCTTGTCTTCTTTTCTTTCCTCCTCCATCCATCCCTTCAGGTCAGGGAGTCGTCTTCAAGAATTTCTTCCTAAAATGTAAAGTAATGATGAAGGCAGTGTGTTTCTGTGGTTGATTTCATTTGATTTGCTTTCATTGTTAAAGATTTTCTGGTGAGGTTCTTATGAGCTCTTAAAAGCTGGAAGAGCAGCAATACCAAGGAGAGAAAGTCAGAGAAACGAGTCAGCGGCCCCTGTGAGGTCTGCAGGATGAAGGCAGGAGGTGGGGCGGAGGCAGCATCGTGGCCTCCCCTGCAGCCATGAGGGCAACGTGCGCATGTAAAGCCAGCGTCTCTTGTCACCATGTGTTCTAACAGGACTCCCACTAAAGGAATGCTAGGAGATTTGGGGAGGCCTTACCTTTTACCCTCTTGCCAAACATCTTTAATGCTGACTGTATTTATTCAAGATGACACAGAGATCACCTGCAGAGTGTGAGGAAGCGGTGCTTGCTTCCTGTCTTGCCCGCCCCAGGCTCACTCATCAGACACCTGATTCTTGCAGGCACTGCAGTGCCCGTGGGGGGAGCTCTGCTCCTCGGGGAGCTGGGCACGGCAGTGCGCACACTGAAGCCGGCCGCACCATCGCTGATCCCACTCCAAATGGTGAGATGAGCCCTTTGTGTAAGTAGTAGAGGTGGGATCCAGAGTCTTCCTGTGTTTAAGGAGTTCTGCAGTAAAGCCAACTTGGAGGAAAGAAAGAAAATGCCTACTGTTCCATGACTGTGTCCTAAGGGTTTAAAGCTCACTGTGGAGCACACGTGAGATCTCATTCAGTAAACACTCTGGGGTCTTGATTCTGACTTGTCTTGAATTTGGCATTCTCATGTTATTTCTCTTAAAATATGTCTAAGCAATCATTTTTGCTTGATGGTTATGTGTGCATAAGGGTCCTGAAGAAACTGTTGTGGATGGAAGTGTGGGTACCAGAAGGGCTGGTGGCCCTGGGGGCTGCCCGAGCTCCACACCATTTGTTACCAGCAGTCTTTCAGATTGCATCTTATTCCAGAGCTCATCAGGGCTCCCATCTCTCACTACGTGTCTTGAGAGAATATTTGTTCAGAGGGGAGGGGACGGGGTGCTTCCAAGTTTGGGTTCTGGGGTTCCCTGTCTAAAGGTGGCACTGGAACAAATCATTTATTCATGGAGTAATGAAGCCCCCCAGTCTCGTGGCTAATTGGGACTCCCTGTCCTTCTTCATTTTAGGAGCTGGAGGGCTTGGGTTAGGCCCCCAAACCTGTTTTTTGGTGAGCTTTCAGTCCTATAACTCCACCTGGGTTGTCCCGTTTCAGTCACATGACTTTGATTTTTGCAGGTAGGTGTTAATCCTGGATAGTGCCTGGGACTTCCTAGTTTCCCCTACAGTAGGGACACTGAAGAAAGTTCACCCCATAAGGTGTGTTCGGGGGCCTCGAGGACAAGTAGGGACCCACAGACAGATGTCTGGATGGGTGGCGATCAGGCCCAAGTCTTGGAAGAACAGAGATTCCATTACTGTTTTAACAGTGAAATTGAAGGAGTAATTCTGGAAGGTCTGATGCAACTGAGATTAAAATTATTCTATGGTTTTTATTGTTAGCAGGAGTGGTTTTTAACCCTTAGACCCAGTCCCCCCTATTGACAATAAATATTTTTTAACCTTTCTTTTCTGGTGCCCGGAAGTGAACGTCATAGAAAATGTAAAGTAACTATAAATATGATAAACAAATAGACAGGTAGATGGAAAGATGTTTTGCCTAAATTCTTATATTATGGGGTATTTTATATTCTATGCTAATTAGTGACCACTCAGGACAAAAGGCACATACAAAGGGAGTCACTTCTAATAAACTATTTTTCCAACCCTTACCTAACTGGGAAACAAGTGGCTTCAGAATGTTAGAGCACCTCCCAAGTCCCTGGGGAAATCTCCTTGTCAGAGTTACACTTGCTGATGGTGTCCTGTGCCAAGTGAAAGCAAATGCGGTTCGGAAGCTGCCCGGAGGCTGACTCCGGGGATTCCTTCTCCGTCGCAGCTGTGAGGGAGCCTTGTCTTTCCTGACCACAACCAAAGAGGCGATTTTGAATCTCTTAAAACTGCCATACCAGTGTATATCACAACCCTCACAAGATACATTGAATAAAGTAGAAAAATTTAAGTGTCTCCTTTAGGATAGAAATAGGGTATAAAAGAAATAAATTAAAAAATTCTAGTGCCCGAATAAGTGCTACATTACACTGGCTGCATTATAAGGTTAGAAAATTTCATTACCGCTTTACATACCACATCTTGTATTTAGATTTTATTTATCTTTTTTTCCCTAAAGAAAAAACAATCATTTGATGAGTTCTTGTGTCAGAGGTGATGAGAAGAGAGCAAGTGTAAAACCGGGAATCGTGGTGCTGGTTAGTCTAAGACCATCTCCGTCACTGCGCAGATCATCTTTACTCATTTTACTGCACTTTTTGGAATCACCTTCTCACTTGGAAAAACTCCCGTGTCAGTTGGATTTGCTAGTAAAACAATTATTTTCTTACCTAGAACATCAGTGATGTTTTCAAGATGATAAAAAAAATTTGCCCATGGCATTTAAACAGTTGCTTGTTCTCGTAACTCATGGCTCACGGTCTCGTATTTGTCACAATTGGAACTGTGTTTTCTTTCTGCAAATTCTCATTGCTTTGGTGACGCAGGGACACTTGTCCTTACTGGATGGAGTATGATAGTAGTTTTTTGCATTCTCTCCCTAAATCTGGAGTCCTGTGTTATGTTTCCTGTTAACTTAAAAAATAGGAATATTGTTATTTACCTAAATATCTAACCTCACACCAGTGGTGCATATCAAATTGGTCCAAATAGGAATTCCAATATTAAATGAAACAGTAATTTCACAACCCACTTTTCCAAAAATTTGGATTGATGGTTCAATTATACCAGGGACATTAGCTGTTTTAATTGAATCAATCATTGCTTTCTTCAATAAAATTTTCCATTCCATCTGCTCTTTTGGTTTATTGTTCTTCAGTGTTTCATTTGCTTTCTTTCCCAAAAATATATGATTTTGGCTTTTGTCATTGAAAACCCTTACTGGTTTTGCTACCTCTTGCTGGAGAGGAAGGCTTGTGACTGTTTTATAGTCACTGGTTTCATGGTTGTATGAGTGCTTAATGCCACGTTGCAGGGGTGTGGAGACCTAATGAATTGTGTACATAAAAGGCTTAGTCTACACTGAGTGCAGGGTTAGTGTTCGCAGCCCATGTCATCAGTATCATAATTAATCCATTACAATCATCCTCTATTAATCAGTGTTTTCCTTCTAACGTCTCCAGGAGAGGAAATGTAGTAGTCTAAATGCAAATCTTTGCCAAACTTTCAGTCAATTCAAAACCTTTAAAGCTTTGCTGTCAATAGGACTGTGTGCCTTCTATCCCTAATTCTGCTCCTCCTGACCCAGGACGCGGTCTCCACAGCTGATGATCCATGAGACACTGGATTCTTGGTCCCATGGCTCTGTGTGTTCTGGGACTTCTGGGGACTTCAGCACTGTTTTAGGGGCTTTGGGTCCCACCTCTTCATAGCATTGCTGAGATGAGATCTGTGGGTTCACCCTCATTCTTGACTGTATGGTGCATTTTTTCTAGAACCAACACACGCCACCATGGCAGCACTACTTTGAACACGTGCTGGGGCAGCGTGTGCTTGTCAGTTCTTGGGTTTAAATTTTCTGTTCTAATTTCTATAATGGGGTATATTGACAGATACACTCCATGTAAACAGAAGCTTTGAGGGGTTTTCAGCAACTTCTAAGAGCATAAATATTCCTGAAGCAGCTAATCTTCCTCCCAACAATTGAGGAGCAAGCCGGCAAGTCCTGGATGCCTGTGGCGGCCAAGCTGTGCAGCCCAGGCTGCTCACCGAGGAGCAAGGAGAAAATCTTAAAAACCTACTTCCATGCCATCTTTCACAGAATCTCAGAAATGAACGTTTTAATATCTACAGAGGGGTGTTTTTTTTAAAAAAATTTTTATTTTTTTCCTTTTTCAGTTGTATCAGGTAGAATTTTTACAGTTCAACTTCACATACACATATTGCATGTAAATACATGTATAGAGCATACTGCAGTTTTTAGTTTACATATATGTACTAATTATTGTTTCATAAGAACAGATTAGAGCTTTAGATTTTTAAAATTAGTTACCAGAGGAATAAGGACATCTACAAAAGAATAAACAGAATATGGTAATCCAATCACAAAGGACAGTCAGATGTGCTTGCATATATTCAAGAAATCAAAACAATATTTAGTTCATTTGTGGTCTTATTATTATTGCTATTAATTTTAGATTCCCCATAAATGAAGTCATATGGCATTTTTCTTTCTCTTTCCACCCCACTTCACTTAGAATGACAGTCTTCAGGTCCATCCATATTGCTGCAAATGGCATCTTTTATGGCTGAGTAGTATTCCATTGTATATATGTATCACCTCGTCTTTATCCAGTCATGTGCTGATGGACATTTGTGTTGTTTACATGTTCCTTGTTCTATGTCCCTTCTGGCAACAATTACGGATTTTAAATATTTTCCACCTTAAAATCCTTCCTGAAGGAGATGTGGTAACTGGAATCAAAAACAGTTACAGCACAGGGTTGTTTCTGATGGCCTTGGGGGCTTGGTAGAAAGGTTGGCAGAAAGGATTTCAGATTCTGATCAAATGAGTCCTCCTCTTGTAGCCCTGCTGACCGCCTCTCTCACGGCCTGCCCTACAAGTCTGACCAGTCCCTTCTGTGAATCCTACTGTATTGTGCACAAATTTTGTCCAATTGGTGTCATCCAGTAGGGACCTTAATTGAGGCACCCAAGCTCCTGTGTTGGTTTCTTCCATCAGCCCTTACTTCCTTGGGAGCCAGGACTGTCTCATTGCCCCAAGGATCCCTAATGCCTAGTGAGATGCATGATAAAGCTGGTACTTAATGAGCACATGGGTCAAATGGAAAAACCTGATCAAAAAAAGGCCCTCATTTTTCAGACATGCCTACTTGAGCACATAGGGTAAAATGACATGTCTTCTTGGATTTGCTGTCAAATACTTCAACAAAGGACAAATAAAAGAACAAAGGTCTGAATAAAGGAAATATGGAAAAGTTTGTGAATTCCTTAATCTGGGTGATTGGCTTATTGTACTATACTTACTCATGTATACTTAAGTTAGTTTATAATTTTACTGTCATTAGCTGAATAGCAAGTATTAATACGTATTAATTGAAATCCTTAGAACTGAACAAACTTACCCCACACAAAATCCTTAATATCCTAGTAGTTTGTCTTTCAGAAATCTTTTCCCACAAAGACAGGAAAAAAGGGAAAGGCAGATCCGTGCAGTATTTCCACGTTGTCAAAAGACCAAAGGCCGATACAAAAGAAGAGATTGTAAAAAATATAAAGAGGCTGAAATCAATGTCCGGAAAACCTAGCTAACAATCCTAAATGGCCCAACTTAACTAACCTCAGCACTGCTGCATCAAGAATGGGGAAAATAGCACCTAGTGGATTTTTTTTTAATAAATAAATAACAATCCAGTTCCTACCACAGGCAATTATGATAAGACTGAGTATAATTTCTAACACCAACTAGTGTACAAATCATAATTTCTACTTGATTCAAACTGCTTCTTCTATAAAATTTGAATCTTTTTATTCTTAAGACAGATTTGTGGCCTATGACCAAGTGATAAAATTTTCAACTGGCTTGTATTAAAAAAGGTTCACCATAGTGAGAGTTTATTACATCAAGTATTACTTTTTGGGAAACCCATGTGCCTTGTCACTCTCTTTCATAAGATTTCCTGTGGAAAATTCAATCCTTCATTCAGGAAAAGGCTGAGCAATATATCTCATGGGAAAACCTTCATAAACTGCAACACAAGAAAATGAAAATGACAGTGAGCAGCCCGTGAAGCCGGCAGACACGCAGCGCACGGCTGTGTTCCCGCCTCGAATTTCTGTAACCAGCAGGGAAAATGTGCATTTCAAGAAATAGACATAAACAATTTTCAGGACCTGAGCACACAATTTCCCTTTCAGGGTTTAGTGGGCTTCCATTTAATTCTATGAGAAATGTTTAAAACAACAGAACAACAGCTGAGATAGGGTTTAAAGTAACTTTTATGTCTTAGTGAAAATAAAGCCAACTGATAGTTATCATTTTTACTTTATTTGATCTCACTCTCTTACTTTACCTCCCCAACCTCCTCCAGAAAATGATTGTGAACATCCCCTCCTGTGTCAGAAGGCTAAGTAGAAAGTACCAATCAAATGGAGGTGTGCTTTGTTGTTTTATTTTTCAAAACAAACAAGTTTCATTCATGTGATTTAATAATTTACATCAGAAACAAAGTCTACTCAATAAATGGTAGCCAACACATGTCATCATAGCTGCTCATCAGGTTTGGCCCCACGTTACACACTTTTACACGGACATGTGCCATGTGCTGTCATGGGAAATGGTGAGTGGGGACAAGGCCTCTGCTCTCACAGGGCACACAGCCTGGTGGGGGAGGTGGTGTTCAATCATTGCCCTTTTTTTTTAATATACTTACAAATTATGGGAAATGCTATTTAAAAAGAACAAAATGAGTCAATGAAAGTGAAAAATACAAGGACAGTATTTAGGCTGAGGGAAGACAGGGAACCTCTTTGAAGAGCTGACACTCCACTGAGACCCAAAGGACAACTCCGGTGCTGCAGGTGAAGGGCAGGGACACATTGATAAGGGGCTGATATCCAGAATATACCAAAATCTCTTTAAACTCAACAAGAAGGATGAACAACCTGATTAAAAAATGAGCAAAATTCCTGACACAGACCTCATCAAAGAAAAAATCTAGATGCCAAAGAAATCTATGGAAAGGTGCTCCACAGCATCTGTCATCAAGGGGATGCAGACTGAAACAGCGAGGTACCACTGCACACCTGTCAGAACTGCCAAAACGCAGAACGCTGACAGCACCGAATGCTGGTGAGGATGTGGAGCATAAGGAATTCTCATGCATTGCTGGTGGGAATGTAAAATGGCCCAGATACTTTGGAAGACGGTCTGGCAATTTTTTACAAAACTAAACGTACTCCTAACACATGATCCGGCAACTGTGCTCCTTGGTGTTTACTCGACGAAATGGAAACTTATGTCCACACACAAAACTGCATACAGATGTTAATAGCAGCTTTATTCATAATCACCAGAACTCAGAAGCAACTAAGCTGTTCTTCAGTAGGTGAATGGATTAACTGTGGTCCAGCCAGAAAATGGACTATTATTTGGTGCTAAAATGAAATGAGTTATCAAGGCATGGAAAGACATGGAGGAACCTTAAATGCATATTACTAAGTGAAAGAAGCCAATCTGGGAAGGTTCCGCAACTGTCTGATTCCAACTGTATGGTGTTCTGGGAAAGGGAAAACCACAGAGACTAAAAGATCAGTGGCTGTCAGAGGCTAGAGGGGAAGGAGCAATGAATGAGGTGCAGCACGGAGCATTTTAAGGTCACTAAGACAGACTACTCTGTATGATGCTGTGACGGTGGATACATGTCATTGCACATCTGTCCAAACCCACAGAGTGCACACCACCAAGTGTAAATCCTAGTGTCAAGTCTGGGCTCTGGGTGATGATGACGTGTCAGTGCAGGTTCACCCAGTGTCGCAAATGCATGCTCTGTTGAAGGCGTCAATAATGAGGAGGCTGTGGGGACAAACTGCAGTTCATACACTGAATCCAGCCCCAGACACCGCTGTTAATAAAGCTCTGTGGGTGTGTGGAATGTCCGGATGCTCTGGCGTCTGAACAGCAGAGCTGAGCAGCTGCACCAGAGATCAGGAGGTTTGCAGACCCTGAAATACTTACTCCCAAGCCCTTGACAGAAAAAGTCTGCTGAGCCCTATTCTAAACGAATCAGAATTCACCCTGATGAGACAGGACAGCAGGGCCCAAACCAGGCATGGTTAATGGGACTGAAGCAATGTTTTAGTTCCAACACCTTTGCTGAAGTCCTGCAGATCCAGCGACAGACTGTAGCCAGGAAGCGTCTGCAAAAGGAGTCGGTAGCAGGCCTTCGCGCCAGGCTCCGTAATGCCGGGGGCCACACGCTGCACGGGGGCCACCCTCTTGAAGAAGGCGGACTTGCGGTGGAAGCCGATCAACTCATAGAGCTCGGAGAGGATGCTGCACTGCTGAATTCTCTCCTAGGAATGCTGAAGCACAGGGAAAAAAGCAACAAGCATCTGAACGAAACATGTAATGGAAAAAAGACCCGTAAAAAATTTTCCCTTAAAACAGAGACCCAACGATACAGGAAGGAAGAGGAAGGCTGACTTCATGCACTGATGGGACCGGATGCAGAAATGCAGGGAAGCAGCGCTGTGCAGATGCTCCAGACCCACTCTGGGCCCCACCTTTCCGCGTTCCGCCTCTCCTTTTACTAGAAAGTTCCGTATTCCCTGAAACAGAGGAATCTCCTACCTAAACATGGGACACAGAGAAGGGAAATAGGAAAAGGACGGGAAAGTAAAGGAACAACAGTTCATCTACATCCTAGGGTTTGGGCGGGACTTTCACCAAACACACAACCTCTCAAAGCACAGAGCACACAGTGAGAGGCTGACAGAGTGACTGCGACTTCTGCTCCTTAAACACCAGCTACCTGCCAGCACACGCTGTGCCCGTTACCGAATCATTACAATCATTTCAGAAACTATTACTACCCCGGCTCACAGGCAAGGAAATCTGAATCTCGGGGAGGATTTATTATCATCCTGGACAAATTCCCATGGCCCAGAAGTGTCAGAGCCTCCGGCAGACCCTGGACTAAAATGCTCCTCATCACCAGGGGCCCTGAGCCCAGGCTGAGGCCACGTTAGGTCTGCACGGGCCCAGAGCATGAGTCTGTGTGACAGGGAGTGGTCCCATTTGAAGTGCCAGGCCAAGGCCCTCAGGAACATATGTAATGAAACCAAATACCCAAACTCATTTCCAACGCACTTCCCTGTCCGGTAGGACTGCTCGGCACATCTGGCTTATCACCTGTGCACAGGCTGTGCAAGGGGCCCAGACAGTGACGTGACGTCCCCATGGAAGTGGCTCAGAGACCGCTTCATCACAGGACAGACTCTCCCGGCTTCCAACGTTAACTCTCCATTCCATTTCCAACTGGAAAGTAACTTTAGACTTGTTTTCCTCTCCAGAAACAAAGACAGTGGTAACATCAGCGGGAAACTCAAGACTGAGGAAGAGTCTCCTGGACATTTGGAAGGATAGGCTGGGGAGGGAACAGAGATAGGGATCAGAAAGACCCGTGTTCCAGTCCAAAGTCTGCACATCACTCGCTTTGACAGTTTCCTTATTAATACAGGTGATAAAATCTAATTATGATTGTTTTGAAAACTAAAAGAAATAACGTATGCCACTAGCATAGGTGTAAAATCCTCCATGAGTGTTCCAGAAATGGACGTGACCATGGTTAGATACTGTCTGCCAAGTCTTGTGTGCTAAGCTCACATCAGCCAGCCAGAGATGTGCCAGAGAATGCCTCAACAGCCAGCAGCCTTCTCCAACTTGGAAACTCACAGTGTCCGAAGAACAGGCAGTGGTGGATGCTTTGGGACACTGTGGAGGTAGCACTCCAGTGATGACTTTAAAAAGCTGGGGAGAATTTAGGGGACCATACAGTTCAAATACAGTAAACTCATTCCATGTCTACAAATATTCATCTGTAGCCATGATGATTCAGAGAGGAAATACATATTCAAACGTACATCATTTTCCCACATAAGTGCATCAAAACAATTTGGAAAGAATGTAACTTTCTTCTCTAGATCACACAGTGGGGATTACAAGGTTTGTACTGACAGCACTACGTGTAAATCATATGCAAACGTAACTGGGTCCATTATCAGTCATCATCATTTGAAGGGAAGGATGGAAAAGAACAAAGCCAAGCTAATACGCTCCGGTATTTTGTTGCGTTATGATGTCACAGAGGAGACGGACAGGTCATCAAGGAACCACTCTGCCGTGATCACGGAGCCAGGGAACGGGATGGGCGGCAAGATGTATGGCGCAGCCGTAGTTGTGCCCGCCCTTCTAGGCAGGTACCCAGTCACTTTGACAAGATGTCAAAAGTGTATGCCCACGTCCTCATCACCTGTCATGCATTAAAGAGAAATGGAAACCTATAAACTGCCAATAACCTCGGTGGGTACACCGTCCAAAGAGCAACGTCACAGTTTGACAACTGGCCATCCCGGTTCCCTGGGCTTCATTCTTGGAGAACCTTGAAAACCACTCCTCTGTCCTCAAGAAGTGCTGCCTACTTGTCCTATCTTTGGCTCAGGGATACAGCACGTTCACGTGGACTTTAATGTCTGCACAGATTTGACTGTCTTTCTCCAGGTTCACTTGTCCATTCTGAAGAGGCCTGAGTTAAGTCCAAACTCCATAAGATCAATTCCCTCCAGTGACAACTCAACGAGCCTGCAATTACAAACCAACTGAACAGGACTGTCCTCAGCTAAAAATGTCACCCGCCCTTCACTGCTTTCTTAATCTCCTCTCCTGGCTAATTGCAACAGACTAAAACCACCCTCCACCAAGTTCCCTAACTATGTCAAATAGAAAGTAAGGTCCATAAAAGAGGTGACAACTCCATAGTCACCTCTGAATTCCTAGCATATGTTAGTGTCAATAAGTAGAACTATGATTATGGCTTCTTTCCTTTAAAACCTTTCTGGTTATTTAAATGAGACCATGGAAGGGAGGAGTTTGGGTTCAGTATCTTGATCCAGTAGACTCTGGAGACATTTTTCGGAATGGCTGTCCACTGATTCATTCAAAACACAACTTCTCTTTCCGGGAGGAGCTGTGATTTTCTGCCAGGAGCTTGTTGTCACTCTCATGCCAGAACAGATTTAAACTAAATACATACATTGGATATGTTATTTTTCCCCGCTTCCAAAAAATTTAACTTTCCTTACTTCCTTGCCTTGAGGAATGCTTTTTTACTTTTCATTCTAATTCACCCTTTTATAAAGCAGGATTCTCAGGATGTGCTTGGCCTTACATAAGAACAGCCATCCAACTCCCAGTGTGAGAGGCCTTGGGCTCATCTCCTGACCTCCTGTCAAGGCAACTGAAACTCAGTTCAGGAGCCAACTGGCCCCCCAGGGCTTCTAAGGCTCGCGTATCTCCCAGAATCCCTGCTTTCTGGTTTGACATGTCTTCTGAGGATTTCCCCTCACTTACTTCACAATTAGCTGTGCAGCTTGAAAGATGAGGAAGGAAGGTCTTATTTCTTAATCAGCATTTTAAGGAACTTATGTAATGAAGGTTTTCAAGACTTTCTAGAACCCTCCATTGCCAAGGCAGAAAACACAATAGATATTTTCTAAATTTAGCTTTCATGTGCAATTTTTCTTTGCTTTTGTTTTCTTAACTGCTAACAGACATTTTTTAATTAAAAAATAAAATAAGGCCCCAAATAGGATAGAACATTGAAGAGGAAACAAAATTAAAGGGCAAAGACAGAAAAATGATAAGTACTCTACAAAGTTAATAGAAAACATACACTATGGATCAGATCAGCAATTCTCAGTAACAACTAATTGAAAACTGACTATGAGGTAAAATGTCTCTCCTGTCAGGAGACGACCAACAGAAAGCAGAATTAAATCAACAAACTAAAATTCTAAGTCTGGCGAAGTAGAGAAGTCTACCAGCTAAATGTGTTTTCTTCTGGAAGAGAGGGAGACTCATAAGATCTTTTCTGTGGAGCCTGAGCCCAGGTGAGGACGGTGAAGTGAGGTCTGTAAGTACCCAATTAGCAAAGTGAGTGATGAATAAAGAGACGTGAGCTTTGATGACAGAGATGATACTACTATTCACTTGTCCTTTAAGTATGTCTTCACGTTCAATGATCAATACCTCGGCGTCCTCAGGGATTGAGATTATAGGAAAATGCACAGCCCGGGCCTAGACCTCCTCTGTGATTGTGGCACTGCACTTAGATGTTTCAAGGGCACCTCCAACTCCACCTGCAAAGAGCTGACTTCATGGTGCTCCTCCCATGGCCGTCCTGCCCAGGGCCCCTTGTCGGGGTCAAGGTCTGTCTGCCTCTCCCAGCTCAGTCCCATCACTCACAGATGTGACTGGACCCCTCCTTCAGGGCCCAATTTCCTCAGTCAACGAGTCCCACCACCCACACCTCACCTACCAGGTTCTCACTGGCACTCCCTCAGCACTGACTCTGTGCTGGGGACCACACTGCACACTATGAACACGTTATCTCACTGGATCTCCACAGCAGTCCTGGGAAGTCGGTATATCACTGTTTCAATTAATAAGATAAATTGTTTCACTTCCTTGAGTGTGTCATCCAAAGTGACACGGCTACTGAGACACAAACATGGTACTGAAAATCACTTGAAAATTGAACACTGCTACACCTCAAAAACACCCTACTCTGACTTATCACATCACCTCCTGCCGAGCCTTCTAAATGTTTCTAAGCATTCTACAAGACAAAAGTGATCTACGAGAGCACCCTTCTCCCCTACTTAAAATCTGACAATGACGTTCCACTTCCCTTAGGAGAAAGCCCCACCGGGCCTGAGCAAAGCCCAACAGCCCGGCATCCGTGTTCCCTGCGCGGCCGCGCCGCCTCACCCACCACGCAGCTCTACACGTGCCGTGTCCAGGACAGGGATGCTGACTCCATACAACCCGGTTATCGTCTCAATCGAACAATGATCACCCTCTTCAGTGGTCACCCTATTCATTGCTGACTCTCAGAAAAATATTTTCTCAGGGTGAATCAATATCTTTTTCCTTACAACTTCCCATCATTGATAATGAGCTCCCCCCAAAAGAGAGAAGACCTAATCCTCAGTCTCCTTATCTGCAATGTATGAATAACAAGGAAATATGAGAGATTTTAAGCGAAATAATATTGATATGAAGCTGAGGGACAATTCCCAACATACAGTAAGCACTCAATATGTGCTTACTTAATATTAATAAAATAGATTCCATTCCAGCAACCTTAAATCAAAGTTTTATGGCTTTGTCCAAAAGACTACTGACAAACTATTGGACGAACCCCTTTGAGCAGATCCGCCCAAGCGTACTGGGATAGGTAAGCCTTGACTCCAGTTACAGCTGCAGCCAACCAGCACTACGGGGCAGGGGCAGTTTGCTCAAACTCTTACATGTTGTTTGAGCATTTAGTTGTAGTTATTGAATAAAGACATGTATTATATAGTCAAAGCTCCTGAAACATAAATCTTCAAAGATTGATTCAAATTAGGTTTCAAGTACAACACTCTCACTAGAAATTATTTGAAAATTATTGTCTTAGCTCCTCTGCACATCAAAAGGTCATGTTCTTAATGTATCTGACTATATACACTGAGAGGATTGTTTAAAAGAAATTAAGATGAAGCCATAATGAATAAGCTTTCATTATAATCTGCACAAAGCCCCACCCAAGGGTCTCACTTCTCACTTCCACATAGGAGTTCAGGTAGCTTAACCTGGGTCTTGGTTTCTTATGACACGGGGGTGGGAAGAATTGTGGATAGATTTATGTAGCAAATATAAATCTAGGGTATTTGCTGTGTAGGAATGCTAGAAATAAATAAATTGATATATAGTCCCGCCCTTAGGAAGCTCAGCCTTTCAAATTACAACAGCATAAAAAATGAAATGAGAGATACATTTAAGAAAATTTTACAAGATTTTCACATTGAACATTTTGAAGTATCACCAAAAAAATAATTAAAAGATCTACATATATGGAAGGCATCCCATGTTCATGGAACGGTAGACAATATTGTTAAAAATGTTAAGACTCCCGAAAGTGATCTACAAATTAAATGGAGTCCCTATCAAAATTCCAGCTGACTTCTTTGCAAAAATTGAAAAACTGATGCCAAAATTCATATGGAAGTGCAAGGGGCCCAGGACAGCCAAAACAATCTTGAAAAAGAAGAGCAAATTTGGAGGACTCACTCAAAGGTTACTACAAATCTATAGTACTAAAGTCATTATGGTACTGGCATAAGTTTGAATGCAAAAATCTATGAGACACAATAAAAAATCCAGGGGGGAAACTTACATTTACAGTCATTTTTCCAGAAATGTGCCAACAACACTCCATTGAAAGAATAGTCTATTCAACAAATGGTGCAGAGACACCTGGGTAGCTGAAGGCAAAAGAATGATTCTGGAATCTGGACCCCCGTATTTTATATAACAAATAAAATATTAATTCAAAATGGATCACAGACAGAAACGTAAAAACTAAATGTATAAATTTTCTAAAAGAAGACATAGTTTAAATCTTTGTGGTCCTAGGATAGGCTATGGCTTCCTAGATACAATACCAAGAGCACAAGTGAAAAACAAGAAAGATAAGATGGACTTCATCAAAATTAAAACCATTTGTTACAAAGGACATCATCAAGAAAGTGAAATGAAAGGGGAAGGGGGTAGCTCAAGTGATAGAGTGCGTGCTTAGCAAGAAAAATAAAATGAATAAATCTAATTACCTCCCCTAGAAAGAAATTGTTTTAATGTTTAAAAAAAGTAAAGTGAAACGACAATCTGCTGAATAGGAGAAAAATTTTGCAGAGCATATATCTAATAAGAGACTAGTATCCAGGATATAAAACAAATGCTTACAACTGACCAATACAAAGAAAATTGACCCAATTTTTAAATATGCCAAGTATTTAAATAGATACACAATTGGCCAATAAGCATATGAAAAGATGCTCAGCATCACTTGCGAAATCAAAATCAAAATGATATCTGATTTTACACTCACTAGGATGGTTATAATCAAAACATGGACAATAACAAGTGTCGGTCAGGAGGCAGAGAAATGGGAAACCTCAATATGCAGCCGTTGGAAAGGAGCAATGGTGCAGCTTCTTTGGAAAAGCCTGGTGTTTCCTCAAAAGGTTAGAAATATATGGCTCAGCAATTCCACTCCTACATATAGAGTCATCCCTCAGTATCCTCGGGGGGTTCGTTTCAGGAACCCCCCACCCTGGATACCATAATCCAAGGATGTTCGAGTCCCTTTACAACCAGCCATCTGGATCCATGAAGTGGAAACTACAGATATGGCGGGCCAACTGTACAGCCAACAGAATGAAAATATATTCTCACAAAAACTTACACATCAATATTCATGGCAGTATCATTCAGAGTAGCCAAAGGTTACAAACAATATCCATCCATCAATGAATGGGTAAACAAAATTACCAAGAATAGGCCCACAAATTTTTGGTCATTGAATCTTTGACAAAGGAGGTGAGAACATACAATGGAGTAAAGACAGCCTCTTCAGCAAATGATGTAGGGAAAACTGGACAGCTGCATGTAAATGAATGAAGTTAGACTACTCCCTCACAGCATACACAAAAATGAATTCAAAATGGCTTAAAGACTTAAACATGTAGTCAAGACACTATGAACCTCTTAGAAGAAAACATAGGCAAAACATCTGACATACATCTCAACAATGTTTTCCTAGAGCAGTCTACTCAAGCAATAGAAATACAAGCAAAAATATACAAGTGGGATTTAATTAAACTTGCAAGCTTTAGCACAGAAAAGGAAACAATAAGCAAAACAAAAAGACAATCTATGGAATGGGAGAAAATAGTTGCAATAAATGAGACTGACAAGGGCTTAATTCCCAGAATATGTAAACAGCTTTTACACTTCATAAGAAAGAAAAACAAACAATTCAATCCAAAAATGGTCAGAAGTCCTAAAGAAACATTTCTCCAATGAAGACATACAATTGACCAAGAGGCACATGAAAAAATGCTCAATATCATTATCAGAGAAATGCAAATCAAAACTGCAATCAAGTATCAACTCTCACTAGTCAGAATAGCCATCATTCAGAAGTTCACAGACAGTAAATGCTGGAGAGGCTGCGGGGAATTCGGAACCCTCCTACACTGTGGTGGGAATGAAGTTTGGTGGAGCCATTGTGGAAAACAGTATAGAGGTTCCTCAAAAGACTAAAAATTGACCTCTCATATGACCCAGCAATCTCACTCCTGGGCGTATATCCAGAAGGATCCGTAATTCAAAAAGACACCTACACCCCAACTTTCAGAGCAGCACTATTTACAATAGCAAGACATGGAAACAACCTAAATGTCCACTGACAGATGACTGGATAAAGAGTTTGTAGTGTATTTGTACAATAGATTACTATTCACCCATAAAAAAATAATAAAATAATGCCATTTGCAGCAACATGAATGGACCTGGAGAATGTCATTCTAAGTGAAGTAAGCCCGAAAGAGAAAGAAAAATACCATATGAGATCGCTCACATGTGGAATCTAAAACAAACAAACAAACAAAAAACAAAAAACAAAAAATAAAGCAAAGAAACAAAAAGATAAACTTATCTACAGAACAGAAACAGACACAGAGACATAGAAACCAAACTATGGTTACCAGAGAGGAGAAGGTGTGGGAAGGAATATATTGGGAGTTCAAGATTTGCAGATACAGAGTATGTATAGAATAAACAGCAAGTTTATACTGTATAGCACAGGAGAATATATTTATTATCTTATAGTAACTTATGTTTAAAAAGAATATGAAAATGAATACAGGTATGTTCTTCTTTAACTGAAGTGTTGTGCTGTACAAAAGAAACTGACACATTATAAACTGACTAGACTTCAATGAAAATGTTTTTAAATAGACCAAAAACGAAAAAAAAGAAAAAGGATATTATCAAACTAAAAGAATAAAGTACTGATTCAGGCTACAACATGGATGAACCTTCAAACTTTATGCTAAAATAAGCCAGACACAAAAGGCCAAATAGTGCCCTTTAAGGTGAACTGTATCTGAGTGTTTATTGTACTATTCCTGTAAATTTTCCGGAGGTTTGAAGTCTATCAATATCAAAAAAAAGTTTTATTCATTAAAATCATAAAACGCTTCCTCACAGGAGGGCTTTAATTATTAAATGCAAAAATGCATGTAAAGCTCTTGAAACAACACTGCACGTCCACACACAGTCACTGCTTTCACTGCCACTCAGAGGTTGGTACCAGCGCTGATGAGAGCTACCTCCACTCGCTCTCCTGCATACAGGAGTGAGGGCCTGAGTTCTAACAGGCAGTGTGAGCGTGAACCTGGGTCAGACACAGCCACATCCCAGACTCTGCGTTACCCAACTTTCTTATACAAACTGCAACATATAATGTAAACACGCTACAGGGATGTATCTTACAACGCAGGGAATACAGCCAATGTTTTACAGTAACTATAAATGGAGCATCTATTGTACACCTGAAATATATCATATTTTAAATCAGCTATATCTTTGTAAAAAATTAAAAAATAATTTAAAAATGTTATCACTTTAATATTCAATTCAGTTTTTAAGTAACTACTAAACAGCTTAGAATGTATAAAAGCATTTAAGTGTGCTGTTTGTTTACATATTTATTTACTTTTAGCCTCCTGCTAAAAGAGAAATTAAACAATTTTTTCAAACACAGCTTAACAACCATAACAACAAAAAGGCAAAACTGAGAGTGAAGAGAAAATGGAGATTCAATACTTAAATGAAACCAGGGGGAGGTAAAGTCATAAAATTGGATTCCATGAAGTCAGGGCAAGTGTTAAAGGCCGACTAGAAATTCAGGTGTAAGATTCTTGACAGATAAAGCAAAAAGAAAAAGATGATGGGGAGGGCGGTACAGCGTGTGCTTAGCGTGCACAGGGTCCTGGGCTCGAACACCAGGGCCTCCACTAACAGATAAATACACCTAATTACCTACCCCCCCCAAAGAGCCCCAAAGAAAAGAAAAAGACAAATTTCTTTCCCAAATAATCCTGATATTAAATTTGGATTAAATACTTAAAAAAAAAAAAAAACAGAAAAGATGAGTGACACTGTGAAGGAAAAGCCCAGCTGGGCTAACAAGCTAAGTCACAAATCTAAGTGTGATAAGTGTCCGTTTACTGATGTAAGTTTTGCTGGGCTAACTCGTAAATCCGATGTCAACAATTGTCAGTAATGTGATCTGTTCCAAATTGATAAGCTTCAGTGTACTGATTCCTTGCTTTTTGTTGTTGGAGCCTTATTGGCTAATAGCCCCATACTTGTAATTAAACCTATAAAACCTCACGTGCAGGTCTTGGAGGTGCTCAGAGCTTCGGAACAGAAGCCCCTCTGAGCCCGCCGGGGTAATAAATCTCAGTACTCCAACCCTCTGTGTGGTGCTTGTTTCTTGGCTGGCCTGTTGTTTCCAAAACAACACAAGCGACGATGCCCGTGAGATAGTTCTGCAGTGGGTGCTGGCAGGTCCCCATGTCTCACGTGGGAAAATCTGAAACATCCTTCTCACCACTCAGAGTCATCATAAGCCCACACCTCACCTCCCGCTGTTAAATGCAGGAGCACAGGCAGGGCCCGGCCTTTGTTCTCTCTGTGTCATCACAGTGAGATAGGATGGAAGGGGGCAGAGCACAGCCATTCAAGGAAGGCCACAACAATTAACATCATAATGGTGAAGGATTCAACCCCCAATAGGCCTTGAGGCACAGGATGAAGAGATTTAACTTCTAGCAGATCTTGAGCTTCATTATGCACCCACTGTAATAGTAACATGGTGAATAACATGCCCCAGGCACCATGGCAGTCCCAAGGCTAGCCACAAAAGGTCAAAGGGTGGGAAATGGTCAACTCTCTGGGAATACAAGCCCCTTGCCCTAAGGCTGATCCTTCTACTTATTAGCATATGAAACCACCAAGCCCAAGAAAAAAGAGCAACAAAACACCACCTCGGGGTCACCACTCTCTCTCCCTCTTCAGAGAAGGCCCACACTATGTGGAGTGTGTACCTACTTTTAATCTGAGCATCAAACCCCCACAACTCGTGAAGTTTCTCTTGCCTTTCAATGTATCTCTCTGAATAAATATACCTTTACTCAACACTGGCTTGCTCTTGAATTCTTTACTGCATGAAGCCAAGGAACAAAATCTGGTGGGGCACATCCCAGGGGCTCATCCAAAGCCTGAGACACAGCCCTTCTCATGCGTCACGTTTTTTTTTTCTTGTATCAACAGGACTGGGTTGTGAAGGGAGCTCTGAGGCCCCAGCTAAGGGACAGAAGCAGCCCCCAGGGCTCGAATTGGCGGGCAGCCTCTTCCCCAGCAGGGGCCCTGGGGTCTGCCCAGTTCTGTGTGTTTCCCTGTTGTGCTGACTCCCCAGCCTGACAGCGTTCTCCCTAGGCCTGTCCCCACAAAACCCTTCTCTCCAAAATACAAGCACATCATGTCACAGTCCTCTTGTTCAACCAGGAAATGTTCAACCCACTGTTTCCCTCCCCAGTAAAGTACCTAACTGTCCTCCCTCCCATCCCACCACTTCTTTCTTTGTGACAACTCTGCACTCCCCACCCACCATCCTGAACGCAGGTGCCTTGCTGGCTGGGACCGAGATGTTTCAGTCTCACACATCCTGCGTCCATTCACTTTCCCCTTGTTACCTTATAAAAGCCTTTCCTGAGTCACCCACGAATCTGATACTGAACATCACAAAGTGCTGAGTTTGCAGTCACTGTGTGCATACCTCCCAGGTTTTGAGTAGGTTTCCTTCACAAGATCTTCATTAAGGAGCTGCATCAAGAAGTTTAAAGAGTCTTTTCTTACATCTGAGCTGAGGAGCCTGCAAAAAATTTAAATGGCTTTGAAGAGAGGGTTAACCAGGGACAGAGGGTTCGCAGGTCCTATTCAACAGTGTCATGAGGCAAAATGTTCTTCAAAGGCTCAGAGTGGCTTCTGAACGTGGAGTCAGCAAGGAGGAGGTGACAGGCAGTGAGTAGGGTGGGTGACACTGGGTGCGCTTCCCCAGCTGGGGAAGAATTGGATTTTGTTCTAGTTTTCCAAACAATTTCTTACTACCTTTTTCACCTATTGTCACATACCATTTCCTACGAATTAAGAATATCAATGTCAGTCATTTGGGCCACTTGGGAGAAGCAACACGATGCCATTCACAGGCCTGGGACATGACAGCCACACCAGTCTAGGTTGATAGACCAGTGGGGGTATTTCCAAGGTGATCACGGGCATGCAGCAAACTCCCCAGCTTCAATGACCTCATCTCAAAGGTGGGGCCAATAAAACTACCAAGAAAAGTGCGTGATGATTATTGCCGACAACTGTTTACTAGGTAATTGCCCGTGACAGCTGCAGCTTAATGGGTAATGAGTATGATAACAAGGCCCTGTCTACCTGGCCACACGCTCCCTGCCTTCCTGCCTTGGTGCAGCAGCAGAGTTTGTTTAGCCGATATGAACGCCCCCAGAGCAGCACTGATGGGAAAGCTCGCAGCTCTGCACTGCGAGGTGTGTTCCTTTCCTTCTCAGTGCTGATCACAGTTTGCTGTCATCTGTTTTTATGTTTATCCCTTTTATAACTGCCTCCCCCGGAGTTTTTGCTCAAGCAGCGCAGGGCCAGTGTGTCTTGCGGCCTGCCAGATATTCTGGGCTGGGAAACAGCTGACCCCACATCTGGCTCTATTGCTGAACGGAGAGGGCAGAAGGCCCTGGGGCACATGCTGAACCGAGGCCACTGCACCCAAAATTATGATCTGACTTTGGGCAAATTACAGTCTTCTTTACCCTGAGATTCCTCATCTGTCCATGAAAATAAATGCCCATGGCACACAGAGTTACAAGGATTAAAGGAAATCACCAAATTCATAACCTAGCCAAGGGGCTACCAGTGCGTCCTCAACAGACAAATGCTGCTTTTACGGCTCTGACACACGTGAAGTGGGGCGGCCGCACACAGTGAACACTGATAAATGCCAGTGTGTTAAGTGCTTCATGTGTGCTACAATACTCTTCAGAACTTACAACAATCCCAGGAAGAAACGAATAATATCATGCCCATTTCACAGATTCACCAACAGGTTAAGAGAGGTTACATTCTAGTCCAAGGCCCTATGGTGAGGAAATGGCGATTTAAACCGGATTCTGGGCCCAGGCCTTGTCTCCAACTCTCTCCCAGCCACCTGATCACTTGCCTATGAATTCCACCTGTCCAATACCTAAGTGTGCAGTCGGCCAGCTCTTAAATGCAATGTGTGCCACCGTTTGTCAATGTTGGTTAATTACCATAAACTGTTCTCAGAAACCACTACAGAAAAGAAAGGTGGACTTAAGGAATTCTGCATTGCGTTCTCCTGTAATGGGCAGAAACCCTTCCCTACACCACCAAATCCAAATGTATGCTTCCTCCATGTTTATGTTTGCACACGGCTTATTAAAGTAGAAGGTACCTGCAGTAATTCCATCTCGGCTGCTTTCCAAGGTTGCAGATTATCCATAATCATTCCGTGAATGAAAATACTACAATGTGAATGAAAATACTGCAACCATGTCAGTAAGCAAAGAATGCTGAAACCAAGTCATTAGCGGCTGCTGCCACCCCCCAGCGAGGAAAGGCCTGCAGCCCAGCCGCTGCAGCAACTCACAATGGTGCCCTCTGAGCAGACTCAGAATAAGAAAGGACAGGATACTGGCCCTAGATAGCTAGGTGCTTGTCTAAAGAATGAATTCAGTGAGTCCAAAATATTTTCTTCCTCCCATATATAGAAAAGCACTAAATTATTGAACTTGAGATACCTGGCTTTCTTTAGATAACAAGCAATCTTTTATTGTTCCAACAACCTTGTCTTTGTTGTAAAGCTCCTATATATCCTAGCTCATCCCAAACCTCTTGGGAGCAGTCCCTCAGAGAGATCTGAGAGGCTGTCATCCTGGCTCGAGTCCTCCCACAAATAAAACATAACTCTTAAATTTTAGGTGGCACATGTATTTCAGTCAACTGTTTTGGACACCATGAAGGGACCCAGAGCAGACTTTCTCCACCTGAACTCTCCGAGTAACTGGGGCCTTTGTACCAGCAGTGGCCCTTTGTGACCATCCGCCTCCTCGGGGAGTCCAGATGAATTTGGGTGAGTCTCTCCTGTTTCTCGGATCTCATATATTGGTTGATAATCCTGAGTTTTATTTGGCGGTGTTTCCAGGTACCTGGCCCTCCAGTTGAAGGAGACTGGGGGGAATTACCCACCCAGTGGAAACATACTGGGTGGGACCTCGTTGAAAGGTAACGGGAAATACCCACATTGAAGAGACGTCAGAAGTGGGCTGGTGGAAACCTATTAGGAAAATACTCACCCAGTGGAGACGTCCTGAGTGGGTCCAAGTTGAAAACACTGGGTTCAGGACTGAGTGGTTAGGTAAGAGGCTGGTCTAATGTTTTCCTCAATTTGGTTACATCCATTGAATTTTTCAGGATAAAAGTAAAACTCTTACGAGGAACCTTTCAACTCCAAAAATGGGACCATCCTCCTGGCTGGTAACAGCTTTCTCGGGTGACAGAGAATCTTGCAGGAGTGGTAGAGACAAAGACTTCATGCCATAGAGTTGTCCCTGCGGGAAATCTTACTAGCAAATTTATTCTGAGTACCCGACCTTACAATGGGGAATAGAACTTTCAAAAAAAATAAAAAAAAGAAAAGAAAAGAAAAAGAAATGACAGATTGCCAGCCTCCAATTAATACCCCAGCCAGGTTTATGTACATACAAAACTTACAACATTAATTGGGAATTAGAAAAGAAAATCTCAATCTGAAAGTAAATAATCAGGCCTGATAGAAACATTTTTTGGAATTCTGAACTTATAAAAACTAAATCCACTTTAGGGGGAACTTGAATTTCTCTTCCTGTGTCCTTGAAATGTAAACGTTTTATCTTTCTCTGGGTCTTTTAAGTGTGTTTATGTATGTATATGTATGTTTACTTTCTTTTTAAAGGAAACCTTGGACTCTGCCATACAAAAGGTACAAGTATTGCGTACATATGGTGGCCACGTAAATAAATTGGATTCTAAGCAATTCTTTGTTTGTACCAATTTTCAGATATTTTGCCATCTTAAACTTTGTTGCATCAGCCTGGACCACAAAGGCCTTTAGATTTTGGAGAGTAAAGCTTTGAATTTTATTTAGGCAACACCCCCACTCTCATGTGGAAAAGCCTCTTCATCTTATTCATTTAAAATCACTATATATATATATATATATAAATTGATGGCCATATGATGGATCCTTTAATTTGGAAAAGCTTTTAAATTTGTGAAAGTTGAAAGAGATCTCATGATAAACAGCTGTTTAATTGGTACCTATTAAAATCAAGTTTAAAGATAGAAAAATATATCTAATTGTTAACCTAAGAACTTAGTTAAAAAAAAAAACTGTTTTGAAAAGCTACATTTGTGTTTTTCCTTTCCAATAAATGGTTCTAGAGATGTTAATAAAAACTTAGAATAATTATTGGTAATTAAGTTGAATAACTGGAAAAAGGATTGTAAAAATGTCAGAAAAAAAAAGATAAGGGCTTATCCCAAATGGATAAATATTTTTATATGGTTATTTTGAATGAGATAAATAAAATGGACATTTTTGGAATAGATACAAGGTTTTGATACTACACTAGTAAAGTTAAAAAAAAGGGCCAAAGAGATCACCTACTGTCCCCCAACATTAAAGTTCAAACAAGTCCATTTTATTTGCCACAGTTTAAAATATATGTATATATAGACTGATATACTTGATTAATGATTGGGACAACAGACCAATTAATCAAATTAAAAATTGAGTAGGACCTAAGCACTTTGGCTGAAACTTGGGCATCCTAGAGACTTTTCTATAAAATTAGATACAATGAACAACAACAACAAAAAGTTTCTGGCAATCCTTCTAGAAATAAAAATTATTGATTAAACCTAATAAATATAAAAATTAAAGGTATAAGATTTAAAAAATTTGAGATAAATATTTATAAAATTGGTATATTTAAATGGTCTTTATATAAACCTTTTGCTTAATTATGTTGTGGGGTAGATCTGTTTCAATGGAAAAACGCTTCCCCTTCTTGGTATTATAAGGCTGGGCACATATCTGTCCCTCAGAAAATATTAATTGAACAAAGTAAAGGAAACCAATAGAGTTACATGAGCCATCCAATATAACGTAGAACTAAAAACTAATATACAGTGGCTAATAAAAAAAATATAATAAGAGGTTTACCCTGGGTTTAACTTATAACTCAAGGAAAAGAGACATCACTAAATACCTTATGCAAGCTTTGGAAGACATGATAAAGTAAACCTTAAAGTTTTAAAACATTGAATTCTTTGTTTACAGCTCTCCTGATTGATAAAAAAATGCCAATTAAGGAGATACAATTGGTTCTGGGTGACAGAGCAGTTCTCTGGGGAACTGGAAGCGTGTGTCTTTGTCTTGCAGACCAGAAATGTAAATACAGAAACAGTGACCTAGGACTGAGCCTAGTTAGCTCAATGAGATAAAACTTAGGGCCAAGAAATTTTTGGCATTTTAGAACTCAGAACTCTGACGGGTCCTTCAGACTTTGTCAAGAAATCTTAAATATCTGTTTCATAAATAGTAAGCCTTAGTGATTTGAGCAAGCAAATTCAGCCTACTAGAACTATTATTATACCTATATTATAATTAACTTTTAAAGTGAAGCTATGAGATCTCTAGCTTTTGTCTGTTTATAAACCTGCGTACACATTACAGATGTGAGATATTTATACAGCTAAAAAAAAAAATCAAAGTGAAAGATCTCTGCTTAATTGACGTAAAAAATAAGAGCTTACAAATTAAGTATTTTTAAAATAAAAACTGAACAAATTGACTTTCAGCATCACGTGAACTGGAAAAATTCAATATTAAGATAATATTTGATATTGTTTAGTTTAAGTTTGTTCTAATTAATATAGACATCTTTAAAGTCATCAATATTAAGTATAATACCTTTACTGTACCTAGGTTTAATGAAAGTCAAATAAGATTCTGTTATATCTGGTGAAGATTTGTCAAGAAAAAAATAACAGTAATGTGGTGTGGTAAAATTTTAAGTAAATTAAATGCAAATGAGATGAGAGCTTTGGGTAAATTTTTAAAATATATTTTTAAAATGTATGCTTAACATAATCTCTAAATGTTTGGTATCTTTAAATTCTAGAGTTGTGCTAAATTAAGTTAAATGATAGGATTTTATTTAATAGCTATGCCATTTTCAGATAAAATAAGATTGAAATATGAATTACTTAACATTTAACTTACTCTTACAGAGAAACTAAAGGTGTTTAGATATATTAATAAATGGATGGTGCCACCCTGAAATAGACTCTATTTTTAAGGGAATGATCTCAGTATCCTAGGAAAGTAAGATAAATGTGTAAAGGAAGATATAAGAATGGAATTATATTTTGTTAATGAAAAATAGTGACTTTGTCCTGAAGCTGGTTATTTCTGAATGGAAGAGAAAATAAGGGACACACTAATATGAGAATAGAAATCTGTGGAAGGCTTGTGGAAGAGGTACCCTAAGGAAAGAGTTTCGTACGTTGTCGGAATTGGCTAAATTTAGAATCAACTTGGGCAAAGTAAATGAATCTTAGAAGTAAGTTGGTACAAGACTAGATTTGGTTTTCTCGCTGTTAAGAGGAAACATGTTTTTTGAAATGTTAATCCACCTTCAGCAACAGATTGTAAACCTTCTTATACCACTTAACTGATCTGTTCTGCCTTTACCTTTGACGTAGTTTCTTGTTAATGAATAAGTACTGCTTTACAGTGACCTATATGTTTATCTGACCAAGTGTTCTGAAATCTTTTAAAAAGATCCCCAGATATCAATTTCTAATTAAAGTTCTTTTAATCTCCAGTTAAGTTTGGGAAGTTACAGATGGCCCCTGAAACATCCCAAAGAGAGATTTTAAAAGAGTAAGTTTCAATTGGCGTGTTAAATAACATGATATTGTCAAATGAATAATAAATCTTCTAAGGTTATATTGTATGAGAAAATATTATTAATATAGACATTGTAGAAATTATATGGACTCCCTAAAATTCTGGTATATCTGAAATGTTACCAGTGATAATTCTGGGTATAGTGACCAGGTTTCTTTATCGATTATAGTGTAACGGTGTTTAACCATGATTTTAAATCTTTTGTCATTTATAGACAGTTAATGGTTGTCTTCTGATGGTTTTGCAAAATGCTTGCTCTTCAAGGAGATTTACTGATTTCTAATAAATTTCAAACTATAGCAGTGAACTAAACTGGGTAAGAAATTTTAAATTTCCAATGAAAACTGTGATTAAAAGAATTAGTTACATGGGACTGAGTAAACTGGTGAATATGTTTATAAATTTTGATTTTGTTTAAAATACTACTGGCTTTTAACCTGTTTCCCAGACATAAAGAATCTCTTCTCTTTAAGCTAGCTATGATTCACAGCAATTTGATAAATTATACCTATGTAATCAGACTTGGAACAGTTATCTTTTCTCTCTATCTGATCCCTCAATAGACTAAAAACTCTTAGGTCCCCAGTGGCTCTATCAGACAAATGAGGAAGATCATCTCCTAACAGATATAGGAATCTCAAGGTATTTTAAGGATTTTAAAGAGAAAAGAATTTACCTAAATTTGTAAGGCAGAAATCCATGACAAGCCGTTGACGGGGCTTTCCAGGCCTTAGCAAATCTTATTAACATTCTACCCTGAGACTCCTTATTAAAAGTTCCAACACAGCCAATTTAAAAAAGCCTATATGATCAAATAATCAGACTTGACTTGTAAAGAAATTAATCTTGATTTGGCTTTGAGAAAAATGAGGGTAATTTTAGAGAGAAAAAATCTTATATTTTACTGGATATTAAGTTCTAGTTTTGTTAATTGAAGTCTATATTTACTAAGACACTTCCCAGATCATTCCTTGCTTTTATGTCATATTGCTGTACAGTTTAATTTAATTATGAAAAGGATACTCTAGGTTTGTTTCCGAAGCTCAGTAATCTATCCTTGTGTAAATTTCCAATGCTCCATGACCTAAGCCAGGGGATTATACATACTGGAATATGCATGACTTAAAGAACTGTCTCCAACCTGAATGGAAAGACCTTTTATCAAGTACTCTTAACTAGACCATACACACAAAAGCTGAAGGAAACGGAATTTCGGATTCATTTCCTATCAGAAACAGCCACTGCAATGCACTGGCCTATAGAGCACTTGCTCACCTGAAAACAATGCCAAAATGGTGAAAAAGCTACCAGGCCAGGATGAGAAGAAGACGACATCTGAGCTCGACAGCTGACCCAAGACAACGGACCAGGCTTGTATACCAATTACTTTGACAATTTCTCCTACCTTTGATTATGAACTACTCCAATTGTTAAGTTTATGGTAAATTACCTATGTCTAGTACTTCTGTGTTACCTTGGTGGGTTTCCCTACTCCAAGGCTCTAACTAGATAGCCCTCAGAAACGTTATTCTAAAAATAATTTATAGTTCTGTTTAGGCCACTGTTGATCTTACAACGTGGGAGAACTCACCTGGCCAATTAATACCTGCTCGGAGCCTGACCATAAATATGAACTTTCTCATAAGATCACTCAAACTCAATCAGAAATACAAGCAAAATTTTAACCCAAATATACAACTTCTCTACTATTAAATTCTTACTCGTTACTTAAAAACGTTACTAGCTATATTAGTTATATGATCTCTATTTTATTAAATTGTTGTCTGTTACATTTCCCAACGTGTAACTAGGCCTACAAGATTGATGATGGCTAAACATCCTGAAGAAATAGATAAAATTTTTAACCCTGCATAAAATAAATGTAATAGTGTGATTCTAGGTATGGGAATGAGCAACGAAGGGCAAACATTTCCTGGATCATAATAGACTAGTAAGACAGGCGATCCAGAAAACTTTTAGTATCAACAGGCCCTGATAAAAAAACCTAACACCTTGAATGGCAGCTCAGAAAATTCTTCACCTGAAATAGGAATGAGCCATCCTAGCACCGTGGGACAAAATTGGTCATGAAATGTCTCTCAAAATATAGGTCGAATTTAGGACCAAGGGGGAGCACTGTGAATGAAAATACTACAATGTGAGTGAAAATACTGCAACCATGTCAGTAAACAAAGAATGCTGAGACCAAGCCCTCAGCAGCTGCTGCCACACCCCAGCGAGGATATGCCTGAAACCCAGCCTTTCAGCCACTCGCAGTGGTGCCCTCTGAGCAGACTCAGAATAAGAAAGGACAGGATACTGTCCCTAGATAGCTAGGTGCTTGCCAAAGGAATGAATTCAATAACCCATATGTTTGCTTCATCCCATACATAGAAAAGCACTAAATACTTGAACTTGAGATATCTGGCTTTCTTTAGATAACAAGCAATCTTTTATTGTTCCAAGTACCTGGTCTTTGTTGTAAAGCTCCTATTTATCCAAGCTCCTCCCCTACCTCTTGGGAGCAGTCCCTCAGAGATCTGAGAGGCTGTCATCCAGGCTCGAGGCCTCCCGCCAAATAAAACATAACTCTTAAATTTTAGGCTGAACGATTATTTCAATGAAGTCCCAGAATAGACACAACTCATCAATTCTGTAATGGAACACACTGAGTCAGGAACCAAAAGCATGTTCTAGTCCCGAAAAACTACGGTTTCCTCTTTCTTCCTGTCATTATACAATCCCACCAGAACTCATTAATTTGCTGTCTGCACGCTTGGCAACCAAACTCAGAGAAGATTCAACTTAACAGAGCTCCATGCTGGGGAGAACCCTCCGCAGAAGCACAGCGGTTGGCCTGCCCTCCCGCACGCTCTGCTGACCCCTAGTGTCCTCCGTGGAGACCAGGCCAACAGAACTGCTCCAAACAGCTACAAAGTCCCACAGATTAAATAAAAGCATTTTATTTTATACTATATGTTATGTATATACTCATCTCTGAAAACAGCTTTGCCAGAAGCCCAAATCTTCAACATTAATCTGCAAAGGCAAATCCGGTCCCCAAGGGAAAACAAGTTTTAAGATGATGCTATGGCCTCCAAAGTCCTCTCCAGGACCATCAACCAAACTGCCTGCAGGCCTGCAGCTGCAGGCGGCTACATGTCTGCTTTTAAAGCAACCCCTTCCTGCCCTCGGGCACTACAATGTCCCTCTACGCCCTCCCTTCTCAGGGTAAGAGCAGCTGCTGCAGAACCTTGCAGGGCAGCACTGACAGGACTGGACTAAAGGATCAGAGCTAAACTAAGCCTTCTGATGACACGAGCTGTGTCACTTTACAGATGAAGATATATATAGAGAGGGTTGGGGTGATATTGCTCAAAGTCACACAGCTAATAAGTGGCAAAGTCCATACCTCTGCTCCTCCCTCTGGCGTGATGCCCCAGCTGGGACGCCCACAGGGTTCTCTCGTGCCTGCCTGACCAGTCCTTTACTGTCACTCATAACCCACAACACGTTCTGACCCTAGCCTGCTTTTTCAGCATCTTTTCCTTCCAATCTCGCAGGAACAAGGCTGCTTGGGCCACTTTATGACTTCCGGCTTCCCAAAACCTCCATGCTCAGGCTGGTCTTGCCTGTGCATCCTTCCCCCTGCTCAGAGGCACTTCTTCCCCTGCAGGAGGACTTTTCCACTCTCCACAGGGACACCCCCTCAGGGGAGCCCTCTTCTTGCCCTCAGAAAGGCAGGTGTCCCAGGCCACATCCCGAGCTGCCCCATTAGGTCTGCGGGTGCTCAGGTCTGCTAGTCAGACCAGCAGCCTCAGAGCCAGGAATTATGCCCGGGTCACCCTGCAAACCTACTGCCCGCCTCACAGCCCCCAGCCAGCAGGCCACCTGGAAGTCACAGCAAGTGCCCCACCCAATCCAGAAGTCTCTTCATTTGCCAGCACCGCTGATGACTTGTCTCCAACCTTTGGTCAGTTTTGCAAAAAAAAGCACCTTCCACAGTGAACAGGGGGTTTTCGCTTCTGCTCCCATCCTTACTGCAAATGTCAAGGGAAACCAAAAGGCCTTTTCTCAACACTTTTCTGATGACACCCTTCCACCCACTATACTCATATGCTCAAGAAAATTGGGTCCACGTGATTTTGTTTCCCTTACGCTAAGTGGCTCAAAACACTTTGTGATTTTTTTTTTCCTTTTTTGAGGGTATTTGTACTCAGTTTCTCGGCTTTAATCGGTTTTCGTCTCTCTCTTCAGTATCCCAAGCAGTTACCACTTCTTAGCCCCTTCAGCAGCCTCCCTCCCAACATCTAGTCTAGGAAATCAGCTGTGATGAGGGGCCTGGAGGCAGTCACAGAAGAAGTAACTAAGGGACAGAGAGGCGACATAGTTTGCCCAAGGTGATCAGCCTCAACCCCCAACAGTGTGTTTCACGTCCCTCTGTTTAACTCTTATGCTAAACAAGCTAACTTTTTGTAGATTATGGTTATAAACAGATGAGGTATCAAAATACATACAAGGACACACATCAACTCTAAGATGTTCATTAACTTCACTATTTTGTTTCTATTTTTTTATTTCTATTAAAAAATAATTAAGAACCTCTGCAGTCAATATAGAAAAATGTTACTGGGTTTTAATCCAGAATATAGAGGTGTTGTGTGTCATTACTCATACTTATTTGTATGTTCACAAGACAAAATGATTTGAAGGTCTCTCTCCCCTCCTCCTACTCAGTACCTGCTCTCACCAGATCTCCCAGTCCACACATCTAACAGCCTTTCACTTCACCCACAGCTGAACTCATCAGTTTTCCCCCAGAGCTCCCTCTGCAGCTTTCCCTCCTCAGAGCACAGCAGGACCATCACTTACCTCATTAATCCACCCAGAAACCTGGGCCTTCCTCCATCCTACCTTCACAGACAGCATTCATCCTTTCATTTTTACCATCTAAACATGCCTTCAATCTGTTCGCTTTTACACACTGACCGTCCCACCGCTCAAGTGGAAGCCACCAACACTGCACACCTGGACTCACGAGTCTCCCAAGTGTCCCCACAGCCGCTCTCACGTACTTGAGACAAAAGGGATTGTGTCACTCCCGCGGTTTTAGGACTCTTTTCAAACCCACTCTTCTTAGAAGAAACTCCCAGTTCTTCACCTGATAAAGATCTTTGCCATCAAATTGTCAGCTCAGGGAGGGCAGGACAAGCCCTCTCCCCTCGGCCCCTCCCTCTGGCAGAGCATCAGGTTGGGAGGACCTGCTGAGCTACACCAGCCTGTATTCTAACCCTGGTCTTGAGTTCTTAGCAAACTGCTTCACTTATCCATACAAACCCAAGGTAGATTAGAAAGATTTTAGATGTTGAGCTAGACTACTGATTTGGGGATTTTGCACTAGCAACCTGCAAGTACATGTTCTAATGATTCTGTCTTCTTAAAACCACACCCAGATTTAAGGAGTATTTGTGGAATGTCTTCGGAGTAAAAGGGACTGTACTTTAACAGACTATATGTTTTATAACATGAACAACCCTGACAGGGTCACAAATGGAACCACCTCACAAGTGACAGAAGACAGGTGAGAGGCACAAAGCAACAGGTCACAGAGATGGTAAGAGCAAAGTTGTTTCTCCAACCCCCAAAAAATTTTTTGAAAGAACCGAAAACTCTGAATTTTGAAAGTAAAACACTATCATATAAAGAAATAAAATAAATAATCCTCTTCATCAGTGTTTCAAGATCTGACTGCAGAATTTTTAGCATGCCATACTGAATCCTAGCACAGAAAAATCAGATGGACTAGTGGTGAGTAAGTTCCAGGGAAACGGCAGCAATTCCTCCACTTGTAAGAGGACACACACTCAATTGTCGAAGGTGATTTTAAACCACATTCTGGAGAAATTCAGAAGATTCAGGCACCGATTCTAGATGGTGATGACACGGAAGGACGGGTTGGATGCATGCTTCTAACTGAGTCACCGGCATTCTTACACTGCAGGGGGAAACGGAGGCTCTCAGTTATGAGCAGAGATGTTCCTGTCATGTCTCCCAGGCCGTGCCTCGGGGACTCAGTGTCCTGCAGCAGCCTGGCCCCAGACGAGGACCCGCAGCGTGGCCCACTCAACCAGGAGGGGCACTGTGCTTGAGAAAGCCCATCCCCGATGGGAGAAAGAGGGGCTGGTGGGGTTGTGTGTACCTATAAATGATCATAGAAATACACCTGCATACATTCATTTGATACAATTAATATTAGCAGGCTATTTAACAAAATTTCAATTGTCAGTGTTAATTTTACCATTCCTTTCCTCTTGTCCCCTGCACTCTGAGACAGGCTTAGGCTCTCTCACACCTGCAGCTCTGATGCAATAGTTGTGAAGTCATTTTACTTTGCTGCAAGTGTCCTCGCTCCCCGTGTCGCTGTGACTGTCGTCTCTTAACAGAGTCAGATGTCTTCCTGGATCTCTCCCTGAGTTCCTTGCTCCTGCTTCTCAGATCCTGAGATAAAGAACAGGTGAAGACACATGACTAGAAAAGGCACTGTGGACTTGACCAAGTCCTCAGTGACCCCCTAGGTGAGTGCTGCCCACACCTTACCTTCGATTCTCAACGTTCTGCCCAGGGTGACATCCAGACAGGAAAGAGTCTTGGGCCCAATTAAAAGCTGTGAGGCTTGGGTGCAGGGAAAGGTGCAGGAGCTGGTTCTGGAGCCGGGCCCCTCCCCACCTCTGCTACTCTCTCTCCCAAGGCCCTGCCCCCAAGCCCCCAGGCTCCCTGATCTTCTGTCCTTCTCTTCTACACTACTCCAAGCCCTTTTCCCCTTCCTTTATTCCCTGATTATCCCCAGCTGGAGTGATTTTTTCATCACAGCATCTAAAAAAAATTTCCTACAGCTGAAAAAGAAGTCTCCAGAGGTCAATGCCCACATGGTGGTTCCTGAAGAGAGCCCCTGGTTAGGGGGACTCTCACCAACACTCACAGGGCATCAGACATGTTGCAGGGTTGACCACCCCCAACAAGAATTTGCTGTGACCCCTATGCCCGCACAGCATCCCTGTTCACAAAACTGTAGTTGGGCCACTTATCCGTTATTAAGAAGCAAAAGTAAAAAAATTGCTCATGTTTCTTACTAAAATTATCTATGAGGTGGAAAAAGAAATTGTAATAGAAAAGAACAAATTTGACTCCATGTTAGATGTGTTCGTTTGTCTTTAAACCTGTACCCTGTTTTCTAGGCTAAGACTTGTTATCTCTGCACCTTTTGTAAAAGAAAGTTGCCTTTAGCCTGAAATATCCAGGAGGGCCTATTTTGCGGGCTCTGATCTTTAAGGATGTTAGCTCTTCTACACTTATGTAGAGATGGCAAGTTGCAAAATAAAGAATAAACTTTGTTTTTTTTGAGGTTTTACAGGGGTGCCATGATTTGACCCACATGGACAGCTGCAAGAACAAAGGATTCCAAGGAAATCAATTCGTACAGCAAGAAGTTTGCAACAACCAACCACACCCCCGCCCCTTTTTAGTAAAAAAGTAGACTGAATTCTGACTTGGGGAAGAGGGTTCTCCAGGATATCAGTATGCCATCTTCTGGGTCTGCCAGCTTTTCAAATAAAGTCACTATTCCTTGCTCTAACACCTCATCTCCCGATTTACTGGCCTGTCATTCAGGAAGCAGAACTAGTTTTGACGTGGTAACTAAATGACTTCATTGGAGGTAGTATGTCTCCACTGTTTCCTCATTTCCAATATGTCACAACCTATCAATTTTATATGCTGTTTAACAACACAACCAAAAAACCTTTGTTAGGGAATTGATTCTATGGAAAGAAAGTTATTTCTACTCCTTCAAACCTTTTTTTTTCTTTTCTATTTTATTTTGTTTTGCTTATTGAAAAGAAAATAAAAATGAAATCATTTTATTTCACGTATTTTTGTTACAACTACATATTTTAAATTCTACAGAAAGATTTAAATTGCATTATAAATTTGTTCATATATTAATATAAAGATATATACACAATCAATGCGGATTAGGAAAGGAATGGATATTTACTAAAAATCCACTGCACATCCAGTCTTTTACAAGCATATCCTGGAATATAATAAGCTCTAGAATCCAGGGGTCCCCCACCCCCTTTCTCCCTGCCGAGTGCCTTAGTAATCAACAACCAAGGCACCATCATAGAGCCACGCGATATGAATTTTAGGTATAAATGAGGAAATTAACTCATTCAACTCTAAATCAAAAACCTTAAAATAAATACTTAACTTATTTACAAACAAAGAAAATTGAACACAATTAAGTACAGTTTCTTCCCCAAGGTCACTAAGCTAATAACTGGTAAAGGCAAGATTTGAGCTCATCTGCCTGATTCTAAACACTAAGGTGGAAAACACATTTGATTGTGGAGGGTCCAGCAGCAAAGCCTATCACCCTATCTTTATTCAGATCTAGCCTTAGACAGCCTGAGACAGCACCCCATTCCTATGGAACTCGAGGATAACACAAAGGATTTTATATCCAGTAGTTTCTTAGGTCTCATTTATATAAAGTGTCAGCAGGTCAGCAGAAAAAACTCTGGGAAATATGAGTGGGTCCAGAGCTTTTTGCTGATTAGTAACTTTATCAGAACAGCGTGACCTTCCCATGAGAGGCCACATGGACCTTAACTAAAGGCAGGTGAGCAATGAAAACTAGCAAGACCCTGGAACTCAAGCAAGAAGGATCACTGCCATCCCCCACCAAGTTGCCTCTTCACCCTCGTGGGCACGATGGCAGAAGATCCAGGTTCTTGTCCAAGTTACACTATCATGGATTCTCACCCATAAACAGATACGACTCTATGCTGTCTTAAGTCCTTCCCAACTCAAATATGATGACACCAATATCTGAGCAGAATGTCTATGTCTCCACTTCCTCTCTTCTGTTAGGAGAATAATTCTATGGCCACAAAGCAGAAATCCAACTAAAAACACCATGCATGAAGCCAGGTGAAAGTCTGCATAAGACACTTTGCTCTCACGGACAGTGAATGAAAACTCAGAATAAGTGGTTCTTCTTCCTCTGTAAGTGGGAGGTAGCCTGATTGTGTGTGTGTGTGTGTGTGCGCGCGCGTGTGTGCGTAAATCAAATACAATGAATTCTGGGATGTGTACAGATTTTTTTATGTTACTGTCATTTCATGAGGATGAGACAACCTTTAAAGTAATTTGAATCTAGTGTTCTGAGATATTCTCAGGTTCTTTTGGTGGAGGAGGGGAAAGGGGAAATGAAAGGAGGAAAGAAGTAAATGAAGCAAAGGAGTAAGAATACTGCTAGCGAAAGGCAAGACATTAATTTTGTTCCCACTTGCATCACACACAAATTAGGGACTGGCTTTCCCCAGGTGTGTTGTCGAACACTGAGTTGCAGAAGAGGCAACAGCCCATTTCTCACTGAACTTGTGACAGTACGTGGCATCTTATAGACACAAATCATTTACCCTGATCAAACACTCTAGCAGCAGGCCGTAATTCTCCTATTTTGAGACACAAGAAAACAGGAGTTCAAAGCGGATATATAACTTGACAAAAGTCAGAGGACCATTAAACAAGAGAGGATGAATTCAAACTCAGATCTGAATGCAGAGTCTGCTCTTCTCACTCCCAGGACTGGAAAATCCTTAACACACAGGCTCCCCAGCTCCCCTGCAGTGTTCCTGGCGCCAAGCATTTCCCATGTTAATGGTCGCCAGTTCTCACAGTCACAGCGCTCTGTGCAGCCAATGGCCTCCATCGGACCTTGATCATCTACCTGTCACGCCCAACAGGCTTCTCCACAAAGGCAGGAATGCTGGCTTTCAAGTGCATAAAAAGCCATCCCTGGTCTAATCTGGGCTCTTCGGAGGCCTCTCCAGCCTAAAGGCAGCCATGAAAATGCTCACAGTTTGTACATGAGCCACACTACCTCTCTCCATCAGTCTCCCCAAATACACTACTTAGCTACGACCACTTTGATAATCTTGGAAACAAATTTTGAAAAACAGAAAAGAAAGGATTCTGGAACAAGTATTTAATACTTACAATTTTAAATGACAAGTTACAAAGTGAGTATTGACAATCCGAATCTGCCTTCCTAGGTGTCAGTTTGAAGAGTTAAAAAATATAATTGCAAAAAATTCTCACTTACAAAATTAAGTAAAACATAAACAATAATCTGGGCTAAACTCAAAAATAATGCCCATGTTGTACATGGAGAAAAATACAGGACTATACTGAGGGGTAAATTAAGAGATGTGAATGTAGAGACATCAACATATTGCATGGAGGAAAGCAGCTTTGTAAAATGAATGCTCTTTTAAAGATAATTCAAAACTTACTAAAAAATCCTATGAAAACCCTTATCTGTTTTTATTCTTTAACTTGAACAAAGAATTTTAGAATTCTTCAGGAATAATAAAGTCATAATACTAGCCAAGAAAAATTGGGATGGAAGAAAAGAATCAAAAAAAAAATCACACTGTCAGATATTAAATAAATTTTTACAATATGTAAGTTATGGTGCTGGAGTAATAAAGTAAGATTGACAGAAATAAACCATGAGCTCAAAAAGAGACTTTAGTGTACATAAGTATTTTGTGCATGTGGGATTTCAAATCAAAGAGCAAAGTATGAATTCAATAATTGTCCTGGGAAAATCAGAGAATCACCTGGAAAGAACAAATTCTATTCCTGTCATAATGACCAAAGAAAAATTACAGATAGTGATGTAAATATTAAAAAGTACTAATAACAGCAAATGCAACTCTTTGCTCATATTAATTCAACTTCTCCTCACTATAACAAGTACTATTATCATCTCCATCTTAGAGATTAAAAAACCTACAGAAGAGATTTGTACCATTATAAGAAAGTATTTCTAAAATAATACCAAAAATAAAACCCAAAAAGAAGACATTTACTATCTTAAGTATATTTTGGGCCACAACAAAAGTAAACCTACTGAATAAAATGAAAGGCAAGAAATGACAAGTAAAAACTGCGTGATACATATTGATGAAGTCAAGGGGTTAATGTTCATAACATACAAAGAGCTGTCACAAAGCAACAAGAAGCTCCCTCACTTAACTGTGTGCGAAGGACAAAAGGGATCATTCACGTTTTAAAAGTCAGATGGCTAATAAGTGAAAAATGCTGAATACCTCATTGGTCATCAAATGCAAACTAAAACAATGAAAAAGCACTTTTGCTCATCATATTGGCAAATATTTTTAAAAGTTGTTCTAGCTAGTGTCCATCTGTGAGAGAACAAACTGTGAGCAACGTGTTTGGAGGACGACATGTCAATGGATATGTAAACTCTGATAAACGTGTGTACACACAGATTCAACTCCCCTTCTAGGAATCGTTTCGTTTAGAAAAAAATCAGTTCAAAAAGATTTACTCATCAGAGCATTTACACAGCACTTTTTACAATGGTGGGAAGAAAAGCTGAAGTGAAATCATATCCAGCGATAGAGAATTGGTTACATAAGTTATTCTACATCTTTTCATTCCCCGCAGGAGAAGGAATTTCTAGAGTCACTTGAAAGGAGCCTGTGATGTATGTAATTGTCACATCCAGGGACTAAATTTCCAGAAACCTTAACTAAAGGAATACTCATACAAGATCACAGGAATGTTTGTACAAGAAGGACGCCAGTCAAACACCCTTTCTGACAGTGGAAAATGGAGAAAACTTAAGTATCCACCATCAAGACAATGATGCGGTAAATCAAGGCGAGCTGTGGGCACTAAGGGGCAGGCGTTTTGGCGTGGTCCAAGGCCTTGTCCACAGTACTCTCCCACCAAAGGTGTCCTTACACAAGAGACCAAATCTACTGCACATCAGGAGACCCCTCTACTCTATCTGAAAGGACCAGGTGAGTCTGGAGTGGGAGGACGTCTATGATATACACCTCAGTGAATAAACCGAGCTGCACAAAACATATAGTGTGGCCTTATTTTTCAATACAGCATATATACACACACATATACATAGATTTCTCATATACATGTATGTATGTATGTGTATATATATATGACAGGCATAAAGGTCATGAAATATATACACCACATTGTCAG
Source organism: Camelus bactrianus (assembly GCF_048773025.1). Classification (NCBI taxonomy): domain Eukaryota; kingdom Metazoa; phylum Chordata; class Mammalia; order Artiodactyla; family Camelidae; genus Camelus; species Camelus bactrianus. The sequence goes on along the minus strand of NC_133539.1, from coordinate 132,852,397 downwards.
CAGTTTTTACTCTCAGGAAAAAAAGGGGAAGGGATGTAGGGGCCTTTCGGTACCACCACAGTTCTCTTTTCAGTATTTCAGTTAAATATACTTGGAATTTAAAAGTTTATTTAAGTCCGAAGTAAAATGGACGATGCCTCCACAAGACAGAATGCTATACTGGTCATTAAAAATCATGCCAGGGGAGAGAGAATACTGTAGAAAAACGTGTAATAAGCCGAATGGAAAATGGATGTCTCCACACAGTAAACAGGCACAGAGTGCTCGCTGGTTTTTATGACAGATGTAATACACACTGATGAAAAGAACAGAAAATAGATGTAAAAGTGTTAATTATTATCTCTGAGTAGTGGGACCAGGATAGACACTTTTGTCCCTTTTTTCAGACTTATTATATTAAATACACATTATTTTTCATCTGAAAAAAGCATTTTTAGATGTCTAGTACCACACATTGAAAAAATTACACTAGTACTTACAGAAATAACTAGGAGACACGGCAGCAGCGTCACAAAGTGTAGAACGGGCGATCCTGAATAACACCGCGCAGTTACATAAGGACCCACAAAGTAAGAGCACCTGCTGTCTTAGGGCGTAGCCCCCTTCTATTTGTCAGTTGTGTCTTCAGGGCTAAGGCAGTTGTGAGCACGGCCAGTGTCAGTGCTGGTGTCTGGATGGATGCCACTGGAGGTGAGGGCACCTGCAAGCCGAGAGGAAGAACAGAAATCATCCTCTGCTTTTTCCGTCTTGTTTCTTTGTTACTTTTGAAGAGAGGTGTAAATAAGATAAACTAAATCTTCCCTATTAAAATTTCAGTAATGAAACCGTTTTTAAAGGGTTCACAACTTATATTCTGCCTATAACTGTCTTTTCAAAAAGCATCATATTTCTTAAATGTTAATTAACTCAGTTAATTAACTACCTGTTGAAACCTATTAAAGAACATGAAATGCACTATGTAAAATCACCACGCCTGCAGTGACTGGCACATCTGTCTTGATAGCAGTGCAGTCAGCCCCCACCATCCCGTGGCCCTGAGCTCCTTATGCTGCTAAGAGAGCACGCTGCCACCTCAGATGGAGAGAAATGGTGAAAGCGTTTTCTGAAATCTACAGCACTGACAAAACATAACTGACAAATCCCAGGCTCCTTTGAGGCTGTCATTTTCTGTTTCTGGCCTACACCCGTCAGTGAGCAGAACCACCCCATTCCCGAGCCATGGGACTCACGTGGGAAGCAGTTTTGGAGAAATTTCCAGGTATAGAATGTAACCAACTATACATAGAACTCTGAAAAAAGAAAAGATGCAATACTCTGATTTTGGAAGAAACTCAAAATATTCTCCTAAGCCTTAGTAGCTGGAAAGGCTGGGCATCTCCTAAGCCACTTATTTATTTCACAGCCAGTGAGCATCTCCCACAAACCCTGTTTCCCTGTGTCTGCTGGGAGCCTCAGGCACACTGTTGCTGTCGATCTTATAAGTCACAGGCCTGAGGCGTGTGTCTCACGCCTGCAACTCTCACACAGGCTCGCCTCCTAGCCTCACTGTCTGAACTTGGCCCCATTTTCTCACCTGTTTATTTGGTATCTGTTCTTCTGTAAGCTGCCTGAAATGCTTTTTGGAACAAGTCAGAAGAATCAGTGGGTAGAGAAATGGACAGATGGACAGGTGAGAGTTGGGGAGACAGAGTGACTCCAAGAAAAGGGGAACAAAGAAAATTTCCTATGCAGAACCCTCTTCTAGTCAGGGAAGAAAACCACCACGGAGAAGTGTGAAGAGGCAGGTGGCTTAGGACTGTTTCCTGGATTCCATGAAAAGTCACACCAAGAGATGAGAGGGTAGAACTATAAATAATAAAAGAAAAAAGCATGCATGCTTGAAAAATATATCTACAATATGTACTTTCTAAAGAATAGATTCAAATCAGCACGGCCCAATAACACAATCCTTGGGTATTTACAGAAGTGAGAATCCCATCTCCAAACCACAAGGCATCCCTTCGGAGCACTAAGAGTCTACACGGGACGGTCATAAGGCTGTCATCGCAAAAGCGATGCTATCCTGCCCTTACGAGGAATGAGCAGCTGTGCTCGGGCTGCCCACGCGCGCCATTTACACCCCACAGCACCTCTACGGGAGAGGGACGCCTAGCGAGCCCCATCTCTGCAGGACAGAAAACAAGTCCGGGAGAGGCTAAGCCGACCTACCAGTTCTCCATCTCACAGGACTGGTCACTCCAGAGCAGGACTCGAACTCGGACCCACGTTTGTAACCGCAGTACTACCGTGATTTGTGTGCTTTTTGTGTGTATAATACATTTGTTTCCGGCATGAAAGGATATTTAACAAATGTTCGGTTGTCTTGTCTATCTCATTAGCTCACAATCTTTATATTTTTGAATTGTACTCTTTTCCCCTGGAGAAAGGAACGGAAAGAGCGGGGGTCAGAATGAGATGGGGCTCCATTCTTTATCTGTTACCTCATCTCATCCAGTCCCCAACCAGGGAGAAGGAGCAAATGTTCTCTTCATCTTTAAAGAGAGAGCTCCACTGATGGTGACTTACTCAACTCCAAAACCATGTCTGGGGGAAGGGCACAGACAGCAACCAGAGAAGTATCACCCGTAGGAAGGAGAAAACAGCTCAGGGTGTCAGCCTGATTTAATTTCAATGGATAATGTAATACCACAGACTAAAAATACTAGCATGCAGTGAATTTGCTATTTCTTGACATCTAGCAAGTTTTCATAGCCCGCATGAAACATTATCGTGAACTAGTTAAAGGAAGAGTCCACACTCAGGGAAAATCAATGCCACAGGCAGGCTGAAACCGAGGCTGGAGGAAAGGAAGAGAAAAGGCATAGTTAAGAAGAGGGGAAAGTCTGGGAAAAAGACATCATCACAAGGACTCTCCAGCATCATCCAGCTATCATATAATCATTCATTCATGAGAGAGTTACTTAGGTCCTATTTTGTGCAAGATTTTACACAGGGCAAAGCAAGAGTGCAGCGTACATGGTGGCAGCAAGTGGCGGGGCTATAATACAATTCTGATCCTGGTACCTTGCACAATTGTACTCAGTATAAAGGCAAAAAAATAAGGTAAAATAATACTATGTAAACTCTATGCATTGTTGAAAAAAATTAAAGAAGACCTAAATACCTGGACAGACACACCACGCACATTCCTGGATCAGATGACAGCGCTCTTGGGATGGCAGTGCTCCCCAGAGCGATCTGTATACTCAACGTGGTCTCGATCACAATCCCAGCGGGCTCCTCTGCAGTAACTGACTAGCTGCTGCTACTATTCATATGGGAATTCGAGGGACTCAGTAACCAAAACGTACTTGAAAAAAAGAAAAAAATGAGAGGACTTGTAATTCTCAATTTCAAACCTTACAACTGTATCTCCAGGTGAGATTAGAGGCCATTTTTAAGTTATTACTGGGTTTATCCTTATTTTCAAAATTCTCTACAATGAATATACCTGTTAGAATAAGAAAAATAAAAAGAAAGGTATCTTGTAAAATATGCACAGTGATTCATTCATTGGGAAAAAAATTATTTTAACTATAAAGAGGTAAACAAATATCTAGTGAAAAAGGACTACTTAAAAACAAGTGTGCATTTACAATTTTCATAATTTGAAAACTGAAAAGCACAAAAACATCAAGTTTCTAGGGAGACTAGTGAAACATATTAATAGTTATTTTCAAAAATTCTAATTGAACAATGAAAACTCAAGAAAGGGAAAATTGTGATTGACACCCAAGTGCAAACACATGGAGAGCAAACGCCTAGAAATCACAGTTCCTTTAAATCTGCTTCTAACTCAATAGGAGAGGAAATTCCTCACTTAGGGGACAGTGGAATCCCATACATAAGACAGGATACACAGTACAAACTGCAGTAGTATGGGGAGTGAATTTCTTAGAATTCTAATGTTACAACATTGCTGAAAAACTATAAAAACACTGACAGACAGATTAAAACACACAGTCATATATATTATATAGAAACATATGTAGTCTGCTCCCATGTTGCATAGAAATACAAACATATTTGTTCATTTATAGGCACTGATTACTTTATCACAGATAGAATATTTCAAATAAAACAAAAAATCAATAATACACTCCTCTTGTCAAATCTACTTGATAAGTTACTCTGCTATGCAACCATAATGTGTTTAAGATAGATCTAAAATTAGTGAAAAATCTTTGTATGGTTTCTTGAATTGTTCTCAAAATTCCAAGCTTAATATTAAAATAGATCTGAGCAGTATTTCTATATTATCTTTTCCCTTGTGAAATGAACAACACAGTCTGTTGTCAAAATTCTGTCCTTACAATGATTCACGAGCACCGTTTCCTAACAAAACTGCTGAACAGCAAGGCACTATCCAGACACTGTGACCAAATAAATGAAACACAATGAAGACAGTGACCCTATCCTGGAGGGCTTATAATCTGTGTCAACAGCGGGTTTTTATTTGATTGGTTTGATTGGGTAGCAAAATAAAATCAATCAAGTACTTTCTGCTTTTAGCATTCTGTAAGTAATGACTGTTTTTAGTGTCATGAGAAGGAAAGACTTAAGCATGACTTGATTAGGTCAACTAGCAACAATCATCACTGGAGAGTGAGTAATAAAGAAGTTAACTGATAGAAATACTTCTGACTACATGCAACCTAAAATAAATCTACACTGATATCCGAAAGGAAAATGAGGAGATGAGGTCCCCAATGAGAAAACAAACTAACAAGGAATCAAAAAAGGAAAGACGTTTTCATTAACGATTCCAGGCAGTAGTGGAGCATAGTGGTGAGGATCACAGATGTTTGGGACGAACATGAGTGCCTGAACTCCCACAGCACTGGGTAGCTGTAAAACTGATATTTCAGAGAAATTTTCTGCATCTCAGTCTTCTATCCATACACTGGGGACAACAACCGCACCCATCTCCTAGAACGGTCCTACGAATTAAGTTATTTTATATATAAAATTTTAAATAAAATACCTCAGATTTTAAATAATACCCCAAAAGCACAAGGAACAAAGAAAACAGAGATAAATTGGAGTTCATCAAAATTTAAAACTTTGCTTCAAAGGGCACCATCCAGAAAGTGAAAAAACAACACACAGGAGAAATTTTTTTCAAATCATTTATCTGATAAGGAATTTGTATCTATAAAAAAAAAAGTACCTCCTACAACTCAACAATAAAAAGGCAACTCAATTAAAAGGTGAATAAAGGATCTGAAATGGTATTTTTCAAGGAAAATATACAAATGGCCAATAAGCACAAAGAAACGATGTTCAATATCTTTAGCTGTAAGGGAAATCAAGTCAAAATCACTAGGAGAAACCGCTTCACACTCACAACAATAGCTTATAATAAAAAAAAAGTGTAACAAGCACTAATAATGACACAGAGGAAGCGGAGCGCACAGCCCTTTCTGGTGAGGACGTAACTCAGCGTGGCCACTTTGGAAAACAGCCTGGCAGGTCCTCAGAGAGTTGAACATTTGGTTTCTGAATGACCCAGCAACTCTGCTGTCTGGGCACAGACGTAAGAGAACTGAAAACAAATATCCACATAAAAACTCCTACAGGAATATTCATGGCGACATTACTCATCACAGCCAAAAAGCAGAAACAACCCAATTGCCTATCACCTGATGAATGGGTAAACAGTGGGGCCCAGCCATACAGTGGAATATTATTCAGCAATAGCAAAGCATAGAGTACTGACCCAGGCCACAACGTGGACAAACTTTGATAACGTTACTCAGTGTGAAATAAGTCAGTCACAATAGACGGTTAAACTTACATGAAGTGACTCGATTTAAATGAAATGTCCAGCACAGGCAAATCCACAGAGAGAGAAGAGTGGCTCCTTGGGGCTGGGGGAGGATGGGGAAGATGGGAATGACTGCTTATGCATACGGGGCTTCCTGTTGGGGGAATGAAAATATTCTAAGATTAAATGGGATGCACAATTCTGGGCATAGAGTAAAAACGACTGTATATTTAAATGGTTGAATTGTATTAAAACTGGTAAGAAAAAAAGCACCTCGGGCCAGTACCTTCCCTAGTAAATGCAAATTGCTAACTTTTATTAGAGGAAGAAGAAACTGCCCTCAGCATGAAAGTAGGAGATAAGCAAATGTGAGTTAACCGAAATTGGACAGGAGCATTTCACTTGAAACAGTTGCTGAGTGTACACGAAATATTCAGAAATAAGAAAATCTGTTTCACATCAGGAAGAAGCATTCTGCTTCAAATGCAGATCAAGGATTCGGCAAGCCCAGCTGCTACAAATGACCAGAGAAGAAACCTGGTTCTTAAAACAAGCACCAGAGCCAACAAGGAAATGGTGGTGAGGAAAGCAGGCGGCCGAATATCTGGAACAGTTTGCTACAAATAATTTCTCCACTGAAAATTTAAAAATAAAATGAAAGTGATAAAATGCTCTGTTGACCTCACGTGAATGGGCTTCCTTCGGTGCTCGACTGTTCTGTAACCCCGATTGAGAGACTCAGGAGAATCAGCATGTCTCCTGGGAGTCCCCAAAGGACTGCCCACCAGCACGCTGACCACCATCACATCTACCAGGGTTGAATTGCAGAGAAGAGACCAACTTCTGAAAGGCACAGGAAATGTTGACAAGAGAAGAAAAAGCTGCAGTCAGTCCTGGGACAGAGGCCCTCTGAGCAGAGGCCAGAAGGCTGCAGGTGAACTGCAGTGGCCGTGGGACAGGAAGGGACCATGGGGGAGCATATCTCAATTCTCTCCTCTCTCTCCATCGGGTAGGAGAGATAAACCTGCATCCTTCTCACCTGGAACTGTGGGTTGGCTGGCAGAATTCTTACCGACATGGAATGATTATTCAAGTCTCTGTGGAAAAAGTCAATAAATCGAGAGGGAGTAGGGAGCCAACTCCACGAGCCTCTCAATTGCACCCTTATTTATTGTGTATAATCAAAGGAAAAATTCATTAACAGTTGTGTGATAGTAATAGGAACTTCGGGAAAGACAGTATGAAGCAGAGATTGTAGAATACACAATGAGTACAAAGGATTAGTGTATCTTTAGGGAAGTCATGGGGTGAGGGGAGCAAGATACATTTTTAGACATGTGAATTACAAAGCAGACCACCAGACCAGCCAGGTCCTTGTTCTGTGGATCATAGACTATCTAACAGCACACAAGCTCAGCGTTTATAGCTGAGGGCCTCGGTCCTTGCTTTGCAACCAGCAGAGTGCTATCTAAAAGCTCAACTATGCAAGCAAAGCATTGTCTCTGCTTTTTAAGGCAAGGAGACTGGAGTGAGGATGTACAGGCACTTGCTTGCAAAGCAGTTTTTAAGCATATATTTTTCTTCTTAAAGTTCACAGGAGGCTGGAGTGTGTTACAATTTGTTAAACCAATCATGGGGTCCCACATGGAACCATTATGGAGGACACCCTAGGATGACAAATCCTGCCTCTGGGTCTTTTCCTGCCATCTTCAGCCACTCTAGCAGGGTCTAGGCACATCCGTGAATAACGATCCTACAGAACTACCCACACTCTTAACTCCTGGTGCTTGAAACTTAATTTTAGCTCTACACAACTTACCGTAGAAAAGTTTCAGAAATAAAAGATATAATATTCCTTTTATATCTCATCATATTACTGATTTTTCTGATTGCTCTAAGTTGCTTCTACTTGCTAAAGCACATAATTCTGCAGGTGAATTCAGTAATTTCCATTGGGCATATCTAGCCATTTTGGGCTCTCTAACTTCTATTGGTCAAATACCGATACACTTAATTGATTTCTTTGTTTATCAATTTCAGCCGGGAGGAGAGGGAGTGTCACTCTTTTCCTCAGCCCACCCTCAACCCTTTTCTCATCAACTCAGGCCTCCTGAAAACAAAACAAAGGATTTGTTTCCCTTCTACTCTTTCCACAAAAGCAACAGGAAACATCAGCCTGGAGAAAGAATTCAACACAAATGTTAAAACAAAAATCTATAAACCTGGAGCAACTCCATCTCCGAATCATGATACACAATGACATGAGAGTAAGTGTGTCAGGCACAAAGCATGCGTGAGCCTGACCACCTGATTTCTATTCTTCAAAGGAAGGAAGGTTTTCATATTTTTTATTATCATACTTTGTCATTGTTTCTGATTATGCCAAAAAATAGTTTATGAAAGAATTATGCACTGCAATAACAGATTACTATTGTATAAATTATAGAAGGCATTCAGAGGGGATAGGAAAAGCCACCTCTGTAAAAAATGCAAAATTTCTTCCCCTGTTAAGAACACGTATACAAAATGCCACAGAGAATTCAAATTCTTGTGGAGAGGAGCAAAAGCCACAGAACCAAAGCAAAGTCAATAGAATGAGTTAATTCAGAATTCACTGGACAAACATGCTCAATGCATTCAAATAATTTTAAAGGCACACTGCAAACCATTCACTTAATGATCTGCAGGCTAGAGGAAGCATTTCCCGCTTTAACAGACAAGAGAAATCAATAGGGTGCCCCAACAAACAAGGACCAAAGAACAATCAGGTTTTTAACAGCTCTGATAAATCAGCATGTTCTAAAGATCAAAATCCAGAAATTTTAAACATTCATTCACACCACAATGAAACAAGCACTTAAAAAAAAAAAAAAACAAAACAAAGAAACTAAGCACATAGATCATGTACATAGATCAATGAGGACTTCATGTACCGCTGGAAGAACAGGCTATAGCCTTCTACTTGAAAAATAAAACTACTTTTAATGATAACTGCTAAAACACATTTCATCATTCATGTTGCCTTGAAAAATCTGAGGCACTTGTATCTGATCAGAAAAGCAATTCTGGGTAATAGTAGGTTACAATTCAGTGCCAGTTTGCTTTAGAAGAAAAGAGAAAAAAAAGCTACTGTTTCTCATATCCTGCACAAAGTGTGAAGTGTCTCCCTGCCTCTTTCTCCTCCCGTTTTCTGAGCTCATGCTCCCCAACCCTTCTGAAACAAGTATGAGAAACTCTTATTCCCACCAATATGCCAAATGACAAAAGAATATCAATTTATTTGTGTAAATATATGCCTATACCTTGAACTGTAGGAGAAAGGTATCAGAAGTCCATATGAAACTTATTTCTAGATTCCTGAAGTCACAAACACAAACGTTCACACAGACACAGACACATACCCCCTGGATTACTGGGCACTTCACAAGTTTAGGAATTCCAACTTCTAGAAGATAACTTTGTAGTTAGTTTAAAATACAAATCTGTCAGCTTTTGAAAGCCTTGATCATCTGCTAAACCATCCAAATATCAAAGAGATCCAATTAGCTTTCTCTGTAGAATGTAATTTCACTTGATGGCAAAACAGACCCTAAGAAGTACTGGATCAAAGATTCGTGTTTATCACTACCTATGATCGTTTTTAAGCACATTAACAGATTCAGAAATGTATGTCTCAACAACGTTTATTCTTATTGAAAAAGCATACGTGTTCAACTCTCTATACAGTGACTAGGTCCCATGATGGTGTTTAAGAGCTATTTTGTGTATTGAAATATTTATTTTCAAGTGCAGACAAGGAGGGTGTGTATTACTCAGTTGTAGAGCACCTGCTTAGCATGAACAATGTCCTGGATTCAGTCCCCAGTACCTCCAAAAAAATAAATAAAAATAAGTGCATATTTAAAAATAAGAATAAAGTTATATAAAAAAAAGCAGACTAAAAAGCACTGCAATCTATGTGCTACAATTATAGTAAAAAAAAAGTGTTTCTTTCAAATATTGACTATATGCCAATCACAGAGACAATCACAAATCACACCTGATAACCATCACGTGTGATTCTCAGCAACACTACTAAGTAGACATGGATGAGAATCCCGGCACTGCGGATGAGGAGACGGAGCTCGGAGGAGCTGCGGACCCTGACCGTCCTGCTCCCCGTGACACCGCGTCTACCCAGGGCAAGCTCTGACAGACCTGCTCTGAGGGGACACCCAGCTGCATGGAACCTTGGGGCATTGGGGAGTCGCAGAAAACACTAAAAATTGTTCAGTGAAAAACCAGCTCAAATATATTACACTTTGCCACATCCTTTAAAAAGGGAAAATGACTGAGACCTTTTTGATGCCTCCGTGTCCTTTCTGCCATCATCAATTATTTGCCCTCTCAGGGTGACCAGTGATGAACTGGACCCCATATGAAATGCACTCATATGGAAGAGCTTTTAAAGTTATTTTAAGAAGTTTGTAAGACCCTGTCTATGCCTCACACAGGTGGTCATCCATCACTTCTCACCGGTGTGGACGTACCACCTGAAATCACTCCTTTCTGCTTTTTAAAATCCCTTCATCTAATCCAGGCTTTTCAACAGCAAAGAAGCACCTCAACCACAGACACTGGACAGCTTTTCACCAAACGGACTCGAACAGCCCATTGGACTACCTGGAAACCCTTTTCTTCTATTAAAACCACTTCCAGGTACTTCATCATTTTCTGATTGGTGGACTTGGCCTCTGACTGGCCTACTCAGAGAGCTCCCAGCCTCACATGCGGGGGTGGGAGAGGACCCTGCTGTTGGGGGAAATCAGTGAGGAAGGCGGACATACTCCCGCCAGGTCTGCAAGGGTAGAAGTGCCACAACGTGCTCAGAAATTATACCGTCATCACCCCTGGGCTCGCATGGACTTGTTTCACATTAACCAAACTCATGACACACTGATGAAAGAAAACCAGAAACTTAACTTATTAATGTAACAGAAGACGTGAAACTATGAACCAGACTGAAATATCAGAGTTCAACCATGAGTACATTTTCTCAATGGCCTAATCACGGGGAGGCAGTCACATGGCAAGCATGGACAGAAACAGAGCAGGAAGGGTTTCTAGATTAACTCAATGGACTAAATTTCTGTTATAAGAACTGATCTACTGCCTGGAAAACAAATAACGCCAATCACGATGCACTCTCTGTGGACAGTGGCCAAGACATGACTATGAGCATCTGTGTAACTCTCCTTTCCCTGTCCTTTCTGGGCTAACATATGCACAGAGGTACAAAGATTCAGGGATGCAGATAACTCTAAACACCCAAAGCCCATCTCTGGGAGCCTCAAACCAGTAAGCCAGGGTTTAAATACCAGCTCTGCCACTTACTATTTCTGTGATTTTGGCCAACTTACCCTCTGTGTGCCTCAATTTCCACACTGTAAAACTGGGATAACAATCAAACCTTCCTTACTCGCTTGTTGAGAAGATTGAAGGATTCATTTCTGTAAAACTCTCAGAAAAGAATGTAGCACAAATGTCAACTTAATATCAAAGTGATTTACAAGTCTCCCTTCTAATCATCTTATGTGTTTCCTGGCTAGTCTAAGTCCCAAAGAAAATCCTTATTTCTCCTTTTATAAACTCTTGGGGAGGACCCTTCTATTCCATCCCACCACCTGTTTAAACCGAGGGAGGGAATGCCTCCTAACCACTCCTCTGGGCCATGGAGAGTGCTTCTCCATTCACACCCCTGGCCCCTGGCCAACAGATAGCCCTCGTCACACTAACAGAGTGAGGTGTGAGTCCGGGAAGACAAGCAGGGCATTTGAAACCCTTCCTTTCCCTCCAGTGTTGATCACCATTGGGAAGCACTTGGGATGCTCGGCTCCATGGCAGGACAGCCTTGTGCATGAATGGGCAGGTCCTCTCAAGGGAAGGTTCGCTGTGTCACAGAGCTACATGGGACAGGGTGAGTCTCTAATTCTGGGACACAGTATCATGACACGCATTTTCCCACAGCCCTGAAGTTCATGGAGAACGTGGCTTCATCAGTAACAAATAAGACATTTATCGCCTGCCTACTCTTATGTGTCATCTCTCAGTTGGCTGCTGGAGACAACATGTGTATAAGTATTGGATCCCTTTAAGCCCCAAAATATATGAAGTAACAAAGAATTCTGTGGCTTAACGTTGGTTCAGGGCGACTGTGTAACAGTTCTGACTCTGCTGATGCTTAATTATGGGTATAGGAACTAAGGAACCTCCTCAAATATCTCTCAGCATAAAACCAGCTTTTCTTATATTCCTGTTTCTTAGTAATTGCCAAAGACTCTCAAATGATGGCTTCACACAAAAAAGCAGCTAAAGTTTATGAGCCCTCTTGACATACCCACTGTGGTAAACACTTTACATAATTTCTAATTCTCACAATTCTGCAAAGCAGATACAAGCGTCCCCATCTCACAGACGAGGGAAAAACTCAGAGCAAACTGACTCAGGCTCACGTGGCTCAGTGGCAGCACGTGCACGCAAACCCAAGACAAAAAACTACACCCCTTCTTATATGTACAAAATCACCTCCCAACAAATGATACACAGCTGCTGGGTCAATACTCAGGGAACTCAGTACACTTTTCAGCTTTAAGGTGCTCCAGAGGCCGCTCTTAGCTGCTTTATAAAATTCCGGCTCACTGGTTGCTAACACTGGAAGAAAAGACCGATTTTGCCATTGTTTGCACAGCAAGTCTGAAATGTTCACAGCGAGATGACAGAATAAGTCTAAGACATAAGCAGAATAATTTTTCCAGGTAGACAGACATAATGGACATTGTGCTATTCTGAAGCACTAAGCAACGGAATCAAAACAAAATAACATTTGTTAAGCCTTCTTTTGCAAAAGGAATATTAAGACTGTTAGAAGGTGCAACAGCGCCACCTATGGCTAAAATGACCTTCCAGGTTGCCGGGAAAGATGCAACACAAAAATTGCCTGTAGGATCAGAAAAGAGAATCAGATAACTAAAAGCTTATGTAGCACATACTGCACTTTGCTTCGGGGGAAGGGAAGGGTATTTAGTATTTAATCTGATATTGCTAATACTCCTGAATATAAACAAAAGACATAGGTTCATGGAAACTCATCTTAGAAGAGGAAAGAATCCAGTCCAGCCACTTCATTTTACAGGAGGGGAAACTGAGACATGGGTTCTGTCCTGCAATCGGCAGCAAAGCTCTCCCAGGCCTCATGTCTTGCACTGTAGCATAAACCAACAGATCTGTACTAGGCCTATATTCATAAAAGTCACGTTTGTATTTTTCCAACATTAGGTTATCTAAGTATCTTGCAAAATAATTCTCAAAGAGCCAGGATATCATACAAGATTGATGAAATACAAAAACATTTATTTACATAATAAAACAGCATGAGCTTTATTCTATTAAAAAAGTGACTTGTTAAATCAATGTTTTGATATTTTAAACCTGTTAAGAGTGCAGGAAAAAAAATCAAAATTTTGCTTAATCACAAAAGAGAGAAGCTTATTCCCTGAAAATGATCAATGTGGATTTTACTAAACTTAATGAATCTGGTCAGAATCCCACGAATTTAAATGTCTGTGTGGATGGTTACACGGCAACATGAATTCTGAGTTGTAACAATACATATTCTGTGTAAATAATATTCAAGGTCGTCTGATTAAGGCAATTTAACTAGTCCCTGTCTCACTAGTATGATACAGATTTCATTAAAACTTCATACTACACTAAAAAAAAAAAAATGAATCCTTGTTACTTTAAACCATATTCAAATATATCATATATATGAATATTATAAATATTGAATATGCATCAGAAATAAGCGACACTCTTTAGTATTCAGAGTTGATCCTTCTAAAATATCTGTCATTCTGACAGCACATATTTATTAAGCACCTCTTGGGTTCTTTGTATACAAGGCGTCTAACTCTCACAGTCAGACAAGTTAAACGATATTACTCAAATTTCACAAATAAGGAAATGTACTTAAGCCATGAAAACAACTTACATATTCACCATCAAGAAAGAAAAGAGTAAAGATTTTACTTATAATATTCACTGACAATCTTTTCTTCCACATTAAGACTACATAAAACCAATTCAGTCTTTGTAAGTATTTCTGTCAATAAGGGCAACTAGAGAAAAACAAGTAACATCATTAACAGTGGTTGGACTTTCAAAGCCCACTTCTCTTTGGCACTATAATTGTTTTTAATGTTTTTTTTTTTTTGTGCTAACAGACCACTAAATTAAAAAAATTAACTTTTTAAGTAATTACCTGAGAATTAAACATTTGTGAAAATGTACAATTTTAATTTATGACACTCTGTCTCACATTCTCACTGGTGTCTCTCCTTTGAAGGCCTCATAAGGCTGAGATCACAAAAATCGGCCATTTATGGAGTCACAGCAGTTCGGGTAACCACTCAACGGGAGGCTGATTAGAGGAGCAATTAAGAATGCATCCTGTGCAGCCTGGGTTCCAGCACCGAGCTAGCCACCGCCAGCTGGGTGTGATTTAGGACAAGCTGCTCCATCTCTCAATCCCTCAGCTGCAAAAAAGGAGACACTGATACCTACCCTCAAACACCTGCTATGAAGTAAAACATGAGGAAAGCATTTTAGTGTTAGGTAGGTGTCCACCCAGAGCGAGTTTGGTCATTATGATGATGAGGATGGCTGTTAATAAATTAAGCTAGACCAAAAAGGAGAAATCACCTTAAAGGAGAAACATTTTAATTCAATCAGCATTTCCTTTTGGATGGATTGCAGAAAGTTCTATTGATGTTTTTAATAAACCAAGTTTTGTCCATTAATTATAGATTTACAGGTTCATGGACAAGTCTCCAGAAAAAGAATTAGAGGCCTCTAACTTCTGAATACTAAGAAAGTAAATTAAAAAAAAATCATTTGGGAGATTATACCTCATTTGGGAGAGTATGTGCTTAGCATGCATGAGGCCCTCACTTCAGTCCCCAGTAACTCCATTTAAAAACTTTCTTTTTTAAGAAATGGAGAATTAAAGCAAAAAGATGGAGGAATACAGAATTTTTTAGAGACTCATTTCAGATTTAAGATGAGGAGAAAACATCCATTTCTCAGAGGAAATCTTGAGAACTATGTAAACAGGATCTGAGATGTCTAGTCTTCTAACATTATTCATGAATTCATATTACCAAGTCTTAAAACTACCTGATAACCCACAGAGGTGATACTGATCGTAACACCTGCCAACACGGATCGAGCTCCCGCTAGGACTGCTCTGTTCTGACATCTCTGCTCCTGAGGCCTGACCAGGCTGAGAGCACTAAATTCGGTCATTCATGAGCATCTCGTGTAAGTCCTCCATGTGTGCTTCTAACTCTCCCCTCACCAGCCCCTCTGAGGGAAGCACTGTTATCATCATCCCCACCCGCAGATAAGGCCACTGAGGCACAGAGACTAAACCTTTCCAGGTCACATTGGCATTAAAGGACGTCTGTATTTCTGCTGTTTTCTTTTGACAAAGTAATCTGAGATATCAATTCAAGGGAGACTGTTAAATAGTCAAGTCTGTCAGGTCTTCACCTCAAAGAGCAGATACTATAAATTCCTGATGTAGGATGAGGCTGCCGCCACAAACTGACTCAGCTTGAAATTAATATCCAAGATGAAGCAGCGGATTCATGTAAATATTCACGACTGTCAACTCCGCTCTCGGGTCTGGGCCCTTCACTGCCTGAACGGGGGTGAAATCCCCACCCGTGTCAGGGAGGGACGCGCAGCTCTTCCGGGACTCACCCAGGATTCACGGGCTGTTTCCCCCCACAGGCTGTCCTCAACGATTAAAAAGCTCTCAAGATTTTTACACCATGCAAAACTAAAAGACATTTCTGCAGATGGAGCACTTCCTCAGGCTTAAACCTTTTTTGCCTACACTCAGCAAGGGGCAAAAAAAAAAGGAACATGACTCTACAAAGTCTCTGACCCTCACCACTCACGGGAGTAGAACGGCCACAGCAGCAGATGAGTCTTCTCATTGCACGATGAGAACAAAATAAAGCCGCCCCAACAACAGGCACTCCCAGAGACAGAGCTCAGCAGTCTTCTGCACACTCACAGTTGTGCAGCCCTCACCACCATCTATTTCCTGAACACTTCATCACCCCAGAAGAAACCTCCTGTCACTAACAGTCACTCCCTAATCCCCCTCCACCCAGCCCCTTTCAACCATCACCTGCTCTCTGCCTCTGCATGTGCCTTTTCTGGGCATTTCAGATCACTGAAATCAACAATATGTGGCCGTTTGTGTCTGCTTCCTTTCACTTAAAATGCTGTTTTCAAGGCTTGTCCATTTTGAAGTGGTATCAGCATCTCTCTCTCTCTTTTTTTTTTTTTTTTTTGAAAACGTTAAAGTTTATTAGAAGGTAGTAAGTACTATCAAAAAGAGTACGGTGGAGCATAAGTGATTGGGTTTCAAAGGGAAAAGTGCGGGTTGAACAGTCAGGGAGGAGTTCCCAGAACAGGTGGCCTTTTTCATTTTCCTCTTTATTTGTTTTTTCTTTTTTATTCACTCTTACATGTGAATAATGTTCCACTACATGGAGATACTACATTCTGTTCTTCCATTCAGCAGCTATTTATGGACGAAGTCCAGTAGAATGAGTGTAAGAAGTGACTACCATGGATGGCATTTAAGCAAAGGGCAAGACGTGCTTTCAAAAAACAAGCCAACAAACAGAGGCACAAGGAAATTCAGTGCGTTTCTGAGCAAAGAACATGCTTGCTTCGGCAGGACTACCGTGCAGGGCTGGGGCGGATACTGGCAAGAATCACGGTGAGGGAGTCACCTGAGAAGACTCCCCACTGCAAGCATCTCAGCCAATTCTCCCTCACCCTGTATTGTTAGAGCCATGTTTCTAGGTTACTCTTATTTCAAGTAATAGTACTTTAACTGCACATCTGATCATCTGCCTCAGACCACATTACCTAGAAGCCACAGAAAATCATTCACTGTCCGGAGCAGCTCCAGGACATAACGGTGATGGATCAGGGAGTCCAGCAGCATTCCAGCCTGCAGGCACAAACCCCACATGTGCCCTGGTGATGTCCGGAAAATAAAATGCATGGAAATATCTCATTGCTGGTACACGACATCTGCCCTCAAATTGCCCCAAAATCATGCTGGCAAAGCACTACTCAAACTTTTCACTCCAAAAAAAAAAAAAATGCTAAGAAGGCAAATTTAGGCCCTTCCATTAAAAACCAGCAACCATCACTGCCAGTATCTGAGCTGGAATTCTCCTGACTTCAAAAACCACCGCGCAGTTACTTTTCAAAAGTGAAAGTCATATATGTATTCCACGTAGATGATATTACAGTTGGATTTTTCTTTTCAAAATTTCCAGTTGCAACATTAGCACAAGAAAGTTTATGTTTCAGCTTTAAAAAAATCAATTATCCTCCACTTTCTTAATTTTGAACCTATTATTATTTTATAAAGGGAGCTATGCTGCATATTATAAACCAACTGTTTGGTTTCTGCAAATAAGACCTTTATGGCCTCACTATTTCAGAGCAAACTTTAATGATGTTTTGAGAGGTGGGGCCTGGGGCGCTCACTAACAGCTCTTTAAATACTGACAAGTATGTGCTCTTAAGTAATGCAAAGGCTCTAACTCCACACTAGCTCAGAAAGCAAAGAAACTGCACCAAAGACTTACTTTAAAATTTTAATATATTCCTATTGTTTTGAATATTAAAGTTCTTAAAAGATATGATTTTTTTTGAGAAAGCCAACAGCTGTATTAAATTTCCTCTCACCAAGAAAGCAATCTTTATCAAGAATAAAAACCCCTATAGAAATCGAAATGACGGGACGTTTCTAGCTAAGTGAACATGCAGATCTGAACACAAACCTAAATCCTATCAGATCTCACTCGAACGAGCTCAACAAAGTCCTGGGCTACCCTGGAACTTAGCTCTTCTTTTCCAAAAGCTGGCTGAGCTAAGATCATCACACAAGGCAGGGAAGGAGAGAAGACGAAAGTCCACCTGGCAGCCTCCATCTGTTTTCTTCCCGCCAAAAGTCGCCTCTAGGGTCGCCCTGCTAACAAGCATTCCCCATAAGGAAATCCGGCATCCACACTGCCCCTGCCGTCCCCAAGCAGTCCCGACGCCTCTCTCCCAGCCTGTGAATGTTCTTCTAATGACCCCCCCTGTTGGTGGCACCCTTCCCCTCTTCCCTGCTACACACACACACACACACAGAGCCACAGCAGTCTTCCCAAATCACAAATTTGATTACATCACCCCCACTTCAAACCCTTCAGAGGCTCCATGGTGGAATTCTAGCCCCACTCCAGACACTGCTTGCCCAGCCTCACCTCAGTACACAGGTCCCCAGTGACCTCAGGGGCCCCCTGACTTGCTCCTACTTCCCACTTGTCTCCAGGCTCATTTTGACTGTTCCCCAAGGAAGCCTTCCCTCCTTCCAACTACCACAATTTGTTCCTCTATTCCTAGAACATTCTAGGCTAAGTCAACTTCTGACAATGCTAAGCTCACAAGAAGCAAATACATTTTGCTTACTAATGTGGCTCCACCCTCTCTCCCCTAGACACACAGAAGTGCACGTGTTATGAATAAATGAATGACGGGGTGGGTCTCAAAGGGACAGACATACCTACTCTCACCCGTCCTGACCCTTGTGTCTGTAGAATATCAGAAGAAAAACCAGAATTACCTTTCCTGAGGGTCACTTTCTGATGACACCCTTCACTGACTACTGTGTCAGTTCTAGTAAAACCCAAGCTCTTCCAAAGCCCTCCATCCCGGACTCTCTCCAGTGTCCTCACCAGCAGGGGCACCTTCCACCCTGGACCACACAGGGCACTCTCCCCGTTTCCCCACGCCAAAAGCCTCCAGGCATCTGCCCGGGCTGCACCTGCCACCTGAGCCACATTCTTGACTACTTCTCCTGGCTGACACTCTGTCCTCACAAATGAATGTAGAGTCCATTTCTTCCAGGAAGTCCTCTCTGATAATGTCCTTTAGGTCTTGGTTGGGCTTCATCTATAGCAGCAGTACATGGTGACCAACTGGGTGTTTGCCCGCTCCTTTGAGACCACGAACTCTTGGGGGCCACGTGGGAAGGAGTGAGAGATTACAAGAGGGGTGCGGGAAGCAAAAAGCAAAAATCACAGCCCAAGTCCCAAATTCAAGGATACTTTCTCAGGAAAAAGTATAAACAATTTCACATGTGTGCAATTTGGCTACTGTTTTTGTGGCTTGTGGACAGCAAGAAATTGGTGTTCTAGTCCAAAACCAAGATTACATGCAAAGAAATGTATATATTCATATCCAAAGGAAACCAGAGCTGCTCAACAACAGTTTGCAGTTAGAATTGAAAGGAACTTTGATAAAGGCAATCTCTCTCTCTCTCTTCCTTCTTTTCTGGCATCATATAATTTTAGAAGTATTTGCGTGACCAAGAGATGGCTACAGCCCGTGATTCTTCACTGAAGTGTTTGGGGCTGAGGAAGACCAGATTACATTCACTGCATAAATGCAATCACACCAACACACTGATAGGTGCCGTGGTGGTGGAGATGATGTTCCAAAGCAGGCAACCTTATTCTGTAAGAGAGCTCTAAATAGAAAGTAAGAAATGCAATGTTCTGTAGTCAATTTCATTTGGTATATGGGTCATTAATTGATAGTATATCTTGTCTAATGAAACCCAAAAATAAATTGTCAAAGTCGATTTTCTTCATCTGACCATTTTATGCTAACTTTGGATATTAAACCCTCACTCCATAAGTAAAACTCAGGCCTACGCTGCAGCATAGTTACATCCCGTGGAAGAAAGCCGATCAAGGGAGAACTGGAGAGTTTCCCTTCAGAAGCTGCTAAGTCTGGTTTTGCACCTGTACGTGATTTGCAACCACGTCATCGAGAATGGAGAAAACCTAACAACTGTGGGGCGAAAAGCACTGCGGTGCTTCAGAAAAATCAAAGAACGCTGAGCTTTGTGAAACAGTCCTGAGGCACTTAAATCGTACTTTTTCTGAAAGGCTCCAAAACTGACCCAATTCACCATTCCAGGTTCAACAAGGAGGTACCGGAATTAGTAGAGAAAACATGCCCTTGAAGTCTGACAAGGCCTTGCTTGAATTCTGCTGCAGCATTTACTAGCCACTAAACGGACCAATTCCTTAACCCTCTGAGAATGCTTCCCGATCTGCAAAAGGGGGCTGCCACCGCCCACCTGGGAAGCATGGATGTGAATTCAACACGCAAGTAGGGTGGCCGACTGGTACCTGACACGGGGCCTGGCTAGTTTCCCTCCGCTGCCCTTCTCCCCCTTTAAACTTGCACTGTTCCCCCGGTAAGGATCAAAACCACGGAACAGAATGCCCGATTTTTCTGTGTATCCCCGGATACATGACTTACCCTTAGGAGGCCAGAAAAACTGCTTCCTCCCCAGTCACTATCAACGTTCTTAAGATTCTGGGTATTTTTAACTCTATTTTCCAGGGAGACTATTCCAGACCTTTCCAAGCACCATTCTCCAGGTTGGCTCCCCTCCCAGCACCCATCCTTTCTCACTTCAGATACTCTGTATGATTGCCTTCTGTTCATGGGAAAGCGAGTCCGGTAGGGTGTGGACTCCCAAGGACTCCACCCTCCCTCACAGGTGAGTGTGACTACCTTCTGCCCACTCCTCACTCCAACTCCAGCTTCTAAGAACTCTACCCTCCAGGACCCTGCAGACTCTGCATCTTCCCAAGACACACACGTGGCCACGACCCTCCCTTCAGATTTCTTCCTGGCTGGCCCTGCACACACCCCAGCCCCTTAAAGATAAATGGCATTAGGCTGAAAATCGCAAATGCCGCTGACTGACACACCAAAGCTGCATGGTCTGGGCTTTCCTCCAACCCAGGCAGGGCCCTGCCCCGCCTCAGCCTCAGTCTGCAGCTCTCGAGATGATGTAATTCACATGCAAGGCTATGAACACCAGCTAAGAATGACGATTCCCAACGTGTATCTATAGTCCGGCTCCTTCACCTGAGCCACAATCTCATAGACACGAGTGCCTCTTTGAAGTCCTAACTTGGATGACAAATGGCATCTTAAAAATGCCTCATGTTCACCATTTAATCTGGAATTCGATTCCTGGCAGGTACCTCCCAGACTCCCCATTTTAGTAACAGCCCCAGCACCCAACTATGTGTTTGAGGTCACATTCAATTTCCAATGTTCCCTCCCCTAATCCCTGCCCTGGAATCAGTCCTATTATTTCCGTCACTAAGCCCATCTCAAATGTGGTTCTACAGGGACCATGGCCGTAACCCCCCAAGTTCACAGCATGGTACACTGACTAACAGTCCTCCGTAGGGTGCTCCCTGGAGGGGGAGGCATCTCCTGCCGCTGGTCACCTCAGAAGGCACTGGATTCTCACAAAGGAGGCCCAGGAGAAGGGACTCAAGGTTCTCCCGTGGTCTGAGCTTTGAAGGGCCCGAGGTCTGGGGGAGCTCCTAATTAGCAGACACACTTGCCAGTGAGCAGATGAGGATGGAGGAACCCAGGCAAGGCTGTTCTCACTCCAACCCCTGGGCTCTCGGGAGCCACGGGAAAGGCCTGTGTCCAGGGCACAGCCCGGCCATCACAGATCCCAGCCAGCATTAGCCAACACGGACAGCCTAGACTCCATCTAATTGTGACATTTACTTCTGTTCTGTTCCCCACCCAGAATGTGATGGACTCATTCAGATATTATGGCCTGTCTCAAGCGATACAAATTCAGTGATAAATGAAGTGCCCACATTTGGACCAGAGCATGAAAGGAGAAACAAGGCCTCATGTTCAGCATGATGGTGGTGGCCAAACCCTTCCACCGAGTGAGATGAAGCATGATGGGGGTGAGAATCCAAGGTCCTAGGTCGGCCAAAACATCTTCCTTCAAGGTTGGCTGGGGTGTTGCAGACTCCCTACCGCAAACTAACTACACGGCCGTCAGTGGTGTACATCAGCTGCAACAGACACGGAGTCAGCTATTTATGCCAACATGGGTTAAAAGTAAAGGCCGTTGCAGGGAGGCCTGCACGGCTGCTGAGGCAAAGCACAGACCCGGCTCTGAATGCCCACTGGCTGGAGAAGAGAGGAAGCTACGGTCCCCTTTAGCGGTCGCTGTGTCAACAAGATCCAGGTGAGCCAGCTACTTAGGAGAAGGCCATGTTTTCCTGATACTCAGAAAAACCAGCCTCGTAAAGGGAACACAAGAGTGGCATGGATTTTAGACCCCCCTAAGCCACTTTATGAAGGCAAAGTAAAGTAAATGGCACAGGGATGTTGAATGCAAAAAAAAAAAATTAAATAAGTAAACGGTGACTGCTTCCTCCAACAGCCTCCCCTGCAGCTGCACACCCATGAGCCTGCCACTCTCTCACCAGTGACCGCTGGTCAGGAAGTGCCATCACGCACGTCACACAGTGACAGCCAGGAACCGCGTGAAGAGCACGTTTGTGTAAAAGCAGGAATCGAGCAAGATGCTGCAGAATTTGACTTTCCAAATTTAAATACTCCATGAAAAGAATCCCTCAGCAGCCGCCTAAATCAATTCGCATCTCACTTCTTCAAAACAATCAAACAAATTTAATAAGGGCGCATTTGTCACCAAATATAAGGAGGACCAAACAGGTTCCTCAAAGCAAGGATTTTAACAGGTATCAAACACCAGTGGGTGATGTGCTAACAAAGCAAATATTCCAAAAAATTAGAAAATAAAAAATGACTAGGATAATACATGGATCAAGGCAACTGTTAAGTTTTTGCTCTTTAAAGCGATGGAGACAGTACGGAGGGCAATCTGGATATTTCCAATGCAGGGTGTGCACAGCCCACATTTTCAGACGCAACAACATGCTCACTTGGCAGTACAAGAGAAAAAGAATAAAGAAAAAGGAAAAGAGGAACAAGAGAAAATTAGAAACACACAAGAACAAAAATGATTTTGACAGCATATACAAGAATTTATGTGAGTGTGTGAGGCCAGGGATGCTGGGACGGTGAGACCCACACTCACCTCCTGCTCCGGGGAAGGCAGGGGCCTGAGGGGAGTGGCGCTGCCGGGGGACCCCAACATGATCAGCGCCCCTAACCAAAACTCCACCTATATGCGTCTAGGCAGATTTTGAGCTACAAAATGTGGTCGCATTTCAGGCTGGACAGTTTTACTCACTTCCACCAAGAGTAGCAGGAGAGAATTAGGCTGTTCCTGTAACAAAGCATTGTTTAAAAAATTAATGACTGTGGAATAGTAAAAGCAAAAATTCAGTAAAAGTGACTGGAGGAGAATGTGCTTGACCCGAGCTCACTGGCCACGTTATCTCACTGACGTTAAGATGCTGGCTGAGCCCTTATGGTACCAAAACAGACAGACCCACCAGGAGGGAGGTTTAATGCGCTGCTGTATTTTGATGCCGAGAGCCATGCCTGGTACACGAGGTTCTGGGTAAACAATGGTGACAGTGTCAACCACTATGGGCTAAGCACACATCCAGCTACTCCGCCAAATCCCAAGGGCAGACTTCAAAAGGCAAAAACAAGTTGGCATTCTCTGGTGGGTCTGCAGAGTCAGAGCCAAGCAGTTGCTGAGCAAAAATGTCACCAGTGCCTCCTATGACAAAAGAGGAGGCACTGGCCTGGGGCTGGGGCAGGGCTCTAGGCTTCCACTGCTCACCAACCAATCTGTCCAGGGGGAGAACGTGGTCTCTGCGTATGTTGCACCTATGCACCTACCTTGACTGACGCCTGGGGGCTCAGCAGGAGGTGACATGTGAGGTGAACGGAGCCAGCCTCGGTGTAGCACGGTGCTGGCAGCTATGCCCTCAGCAGCGCCCAGGCTCCTAAACCTGACACCTCGTCTCCAAGGAGCAGAAGGGGAGTGCGGGCATGAAGATCACAGGGCCCTGTGAGGACAAGTACAGGCCATGACATGCCTTGCCCATTCCTTAAGCCATAGAGTTATGTCCGGGAGGAACAGAAAATTCATCCAGAGCCCGCTAGGCACCTCACACACGTGGGGGACTCGGGTCCCCTGTGCCTATCACTCACAGGGCTGGTCTGGACATTCTTTTTATCAATTCTCTGGCATCTTCTCCTCCAACTTACCAACAAACAGAAAGTAGAATCTGATCTTAGTTAATTTCAAGAATCACAGAGCACCGCCTCCACAGTGGGCCCGGCAGCCGTGCCAGGTCCTCCGACCGTCACCTGTCAGACCGCCATGAGTACTCTCCAGACTCAAGGCCTGAGGCCGTAGGCCGTGGGCACACAGCTTCCCTCACTCTCCCCAGCAAAGGGGGACCACCTCTCGGCAAAGGCATGTCACCCTCTTCTGCACGAAGGACAGCACTATAGATACACGGGGAAACAGAGCAGATGGTGGGGGGGGTAGGCAGCCCAGAAGAGCTCGTCTGTAATTCCGAGACAAAGTGGGGCCGTTGACTTAATCACAGGGACAAAGTGAGGATGAACATTTCCCTGCTCTTTCCCATACTCCGTGATACGCCTTTCCCTTCATAAGGAGTTCATTCGGAGGTCCCTGGCGGTGATTCTGATGTCCCAACATGGCATGCTGGCTGTCGGGCAGGAAGAGAGGGCCTGAGCCGAACAGGTGCTGGGCCTGGGAGGCAGGAGACACCGGCTCCAGCCCCAGCTCAACCAGCGCCTCGTTCTGCCTCTCGGGATTCAGCATCTCATCTACAAGCAAAGGGATGAGACTATCTTAAGACAGGTTGCCCAACATAAATGAAATGAGAGCCATGTAAAGAAAGTTTCCCAGTTGCCACATTTAAAACGGTAAACAAAGAAACAAACCAACAAACAAAAAACAAATACTAGAAAATGATTTTAAGAACAAATCTTAAACTACTGTATGTAAAATACTATCATTTTGACATGTAATCAATATAGGAAGTGATAAGATAGTTTACATTCTTTTTACTAGACAAATCTCAGCGTCTGATGTTCATTTGACCTACAGCAAATCTCAGCTCAGAGCAGCCTCCTCCCCAGCTCTCCTAGCATCAGTGGCTGTGGCTACTCTATTGGACAGCAACTCCAGGGGTCCCACCAGGGTCCTGGCTGAAAACCTGGAGTAAGTGTCCACAATAACCCTAAAAGGATCTCTCTGAAACAAAGGCGGATTCACTTTTAAATGTCTGTAAACCGGCGGGCTGGACCTCCCTCCACCCTTGGCTACAAGAGAGTCCTCTTCCTTGCTGATCCCTTTCTGGATGTAGGGAAGAAACCCCGCACACAGCCAGGGTGGACTGGCCTCCAGGTAAACTTACCTGCTTTCTGTGTCCAGTCCCATGATGTCCTCCTTCTCAAATGGGATGCAGAGAAGGAGGATCTTGTCCCCAGAATTGTCGGATGCACAGTCCAGCCTCTTGGACTTGGGCAAGATGAAGAGTGACTCAGTGAAGTCCTTGATCCTCTTCTCCACCACCCTGCAGTCCTCGTAAATTGAAGGCCACTTTGGTGCGCGGCTGCTCGGCCACCTCCCCATGCAGCAGAAAGTCAAAGAGCCGAGAGTCATAGAGCGTGGTGCCATACAGCTCCTCTGCACGTGGAGCTTTTCGAAGCCTTGGCCGAGAGGCAGTCAGTAATGATGACAAGGCCCAAGACCTTGCGGTGGGTCTGGAAGTCGCTCCACCCATTCTTGGGCGCATAGTGGTGCCTGTAGTGGATACAGTTTGCCCACTGGGAGCCGCACGGACTGATCTGACTCACCAAGGTGATTCACTTATAGATGCAAAAGAAATTCTCCTCTGAGATGATCCCCACCTGTTCGACCACCACGGGGAAAGTCTGGTGGTCCTCAGCACACTGCTCGTAGTCAGGGATGCTCATGTTGCAGGCCCTGACGAGAGGGGAGAGGAGATCGAGGTACATACTGTACTGTGGGCTGCAGGCCCATCTGGGTTGTGGTGACCTGGTGTGTACCAACCAGAAGGCAAGGGAAGCTCAAGTAAATCCGGGGGTACAGTTTGTCCTCAGAGTCTTCAAATGGCTACCGTAGCTCGGATCACATTACCCAGCTTTTGGTCTAGGCTTTCTGCCCTGCAGAGAAGGGTCATTTCTTGTTTTCTGTTTCCAAGCACCTACCAAGGCCCTGATGCAAAGTCACTGCTGAAAAATGCTGAATAAGGAAGTGAACAAAGGAAGTGCTTTCCCCAACCTCCTTCAGCAGAATATAAAGAAAAGGACTACAGTGGGATCAAAAGATCTGGTTTTCTATCCAATTTATTTGAACTACTAAGCTTCAGAATAATGGATAAGAAAACTTGCCTTGGAGAGGAGGGTACAGTTCAGTGGT
Source organism: Camelus bactrianus (assembly GCF_048773025.1). Lineage (NCBI taxonomy): Eukaryota > Metazoa > Chordata > Mammalia > Artiodactyla > Camelidae > Camelus > Camelus bactrianus. The sequence goes on along the minus strand of NC_133539.1, from coordinate 132,826,202 downwards.
AGAGCACGTGCTTAGCATGTACGAGGTCCTGGGTTCAAACACCAGTACCTCATTTTAAAAAATGAAACAAATAAATAAACCTAATTACCCTCCTGAAAAAATATTTTTTAATTCAAAATTCAAAAAAAAAACCTTGCAATTGACACAACATTGTAAACTTGACTATACTTCAATTAAAAAAAAAAATCTTTGTCTTACATGAATATATCTGGATTACAGAAGTTTGCAAATGTAAAATGCCTAGGGTACCACCTGCATAAAAAGGGGTGACTGTACAAATTTAGTATCGCTCCTTTATGAGCTATATTTCATTTGGGGGGTTTATAACTTCTTAGAGCTAATTTTCTCAGATTAAAAAATATAAACAATACCTGATTCTCAGGACTGCTGAAGAATCAGATAACCCTATGAAAACATCTTACCCACAGAGGTTACTCAATAATGTTTGTTGAATGAATGAATAAACCAGCAAAATGAATGCTGCTCCCTGCCACAGACCATCATAATGGTACTGCCTGGAAATCCCAAGCCCACGTTCCACCCGTCTCGACAGTAACCATGTGGGTGACCTGGTCAGGCCTGTGTGATTCTCTAAGCCCCAGTTTAATCGTGAATAAAATTAGGGCAATAAAACAAACCTCAAATTGTTAGTGAGTCAGTAATGAATTGTACCCCAAACTTGCAAGTTGGAACCATTAAGGAAAACTATACAAAGGGTCCATAGGCCCTCTCCATATTATCTCTTACAACTACATGGGAATCTACATTATATCTCAAAATAAAAAGTCTAATTTTTTAAAGAGGCTATTGAGGTTAAATGAGCTCACTGTCTCAAATAAGGAACACAAAGCACAAATAGGACAATGCCCAGCACATGAGATACACTCAGTTAACATTCCCACTCAACCCATTGTTCCCTCCAACTTCAGAGCAAGAGGATGGGTCCTCGTGGCAAGAGGCCACTGCACCTGAAGCTAACAAAACTAATGGTGCCCACTTCCAAGAACTCCTGTCATCACCCTTGTTCTAATTTTCTATTAGTAATTTTTTTCTTTTTATTAAATAGAAACTCCCAATTGCATAGCCTTCACCTGACTAGACATCATGATGGCAGCCCTTCAAAACCTGACCACAGAGATCATGATGGCAGCCCTTCTTGGTGAAACAATAAAATGAAAAGCCATTTCCACAAGACCTCTGTGTAAATCTACTAGGGAACTTAATCCTGGACTGAGGAAGAGGACTGGGGAGGAGGGGGCAATCAGGTGCACAGAAAACTATGGGCCACCTGTCCCACGATGGACTTTAGACTCAACCCTCACCCTCCAGGAAATTCAAAATACACACCGACAGATTGCTATGGACAAGATTTTTTTTTTTAAACAAATCCCTGAATCCCTAGCAGGTCTTATTTCTACCGAAACACCAATGGATTATGTGTATAATGTTTCACAAAAGCCCTAAAATATTATCACGCCAACTTGACACATCAAGAAAAACTGAGGTAGAGAAGTTTATCACATTGTACATGATTAGAGAGAGGCCACGTCAGACACCATATTTAAATCCAAGCCACTGCTCCAGTGCTCACACTAGAAAGTGTGACATACTGCACCTTTCCTGCCCTCTCCCTGCAATAAATCTCTGAAGAGTCTTTTCTGTGCCACCTGGAATCACAATCACATCAATTTTCCACAAAGTGCTTTGTCACTCCTTGGAGGCTGTATCAAAATCTAAAGGGTTGGGATTGGAGAAGTGATTTGCATTTTCTGCTTCTCAAAGGAAACATGGCTTTAAAAGAAACTGAAAAGCACATATCTAGTCTAAGACCTCATTGTGCAGAGAAAAAAATGGAGGCTCAGAAGAGATGAGGAAAGGTCCTTATTAATAAATATATCCTCAGCGCAGCACCAAGCCAGCCCTGGGCACTGCTGGGGGAGGATCTGGGAGACCCAGGAGAATGAGTGTTAGAAAAAGGAAAGAGAATAAGCATAAAAGGCCCTGTCTCTACACCACCATACAATGGAATTCCACCAAATTACCAAGTAAGGGTGCAGCCAATATTAAGGTGGGCTAAGCAGGTTATAGAAACCTGGAAGTCTCAACCATATTGGAAATTCCAACATTTACTATGTTTTTTTCCCAGTTCAAGCATCAAATCAGTGGGAACTCTGTACCAGGGACTACACGAGGCCTGGAGTTCTCCCAAATACAGACCTATATTACCACGTGTACAAACCACATAAAGGCCACCAGAAGAAAAGCACCCACAGATGGAATTACTGAAACTGAAAGCAGCCAACCAGCATATATTACTAAGAAAAATGATGCTCCTAGAAATGGACTCATGGACATAGAAAGCCAACTGTGTTATCAGGCAGGAAAGGGGGGATTAACAGATACACGTTAATAAATATAAAATAAATGACAAGGACCTACTATATAGCACAGGGAACTATATTCAATTTCTTGTAATGAGTTGTACTAAAAACAATCTAAAACATATTTATACACATATGCATATGTTTATAACTGAATCTCTGCTGTACACCTGAAACTAACATTGTAAATTGACTACACTTCAATAAAAATTAATTTAAAAAAATAAGTAAAAATAAAAGCAACGCCATTAAGAAAAAATTAAAGAACACTCTAATCCCCTTAGCTGTAGCTGCTGAAGAATTTTGGTTGCAAGCACCAAGTCCACTAGATCACTCCAGCACTGGCTGTCACTTTTTCTGACCATCAGAGAGTCACTTGGCTTCACTGAGGTTAATTTTCTCTTCTGTGAAAGGCTGCAGTTGCAACTAATGATGTATAGAATCTTATCATTCACAAGCCCAAAAATTAGTGAGGACTTCCCATGGGCCAGGCTCTGGAGAGATGAAAATATAGGGTCCCAGTTATATTCATGGGTAGAAGAAGTTTATGCCATAAAGACATTAATTCTTCCTATTTTGATAGACAGATTCATTGCAATTCTGATTAGAATTCCTACCAGATTTTTCATGGAATGTAACAAGTTAATTTATGGTCAAGAATAGGCAAGAAACTTCTTTAGAACCACCACTGGGGAGAGGTGGATTGGTCATTCATTTCCACTGGTCTTTCTGATGTGATGAAAATGTTCTGGAATAATAATTGTTGCACAAGTGTAAATATGCTAAAAGCTGCTGAATTGTACCATTTAAATGGGTGGAATTCATGGTGTGTGAACAATATCACAATAAAGCTGTTATATGAAAAAATATTTCTTGACAATTATTTTTCCCTCTATACTACTTAGTCTGCCCCACAATTTAAGAAAAACAAAAAACCAAAACAAACCAAACTGTGCCAGGAGCTCTTTAGGACTGCAATGTCCCTGGGTCTCCAACGCCTCTGGTGGTGCTGTTCCTGTTAACACACCAAGCTGGGCTGGGCTAGTTAGGGAATGTAACTGTCTTTTTAAAATCGATGGTCACACGTTTCACCCTGGGAGAGGGAAGGAAGGAGGATGACACAGCCTTATGCCTTCAGCTCATTTTTAACTGAACCAAGCCCTGCTATCAACACTGTAATCCCTCTCACTATAAAAACACATGACACCAACAAGCATCGCCATCATAACACCTGAAAGTGTTCAAGGTACTTACCTGGGGCAGAAACACTGAGGGAGGAGACAGAAGCTCGCTTGGCACTGAGGATCCCTTTTCCCAACTCCACCAGTAGCTGGGCTTTACAGCCAGAGTCTCTCAGCCCAGGGAGCAGCGCAGACGCCACTGAGCTGTTCCTCAGGGAGCGGGAAAGGAAGACCAGGGCAGCCCCGGAGTCGCGGGGCAGGGAAATGGGTGGAAACGCGGGCTGCAGCCCCGCTCGGTGGCCATCCCCAGCCCCAGCCCCAGCTGCCCCGTCCGGGTCCGCAGACCCCGCCCGCCTGGGACGCAGCCCGCCCAGTTGTGGGGACGGGCCGTTGGCCGAGGAGAGGAAGCCCGGGAGGAGAGGACTCGCGGGCGAGAGAGGGGAAGGGGACGCCAGCAGCGGACTGAGTGGAGGCCGGCTGGGTGAGAGGCGGCAGGTGCACACCTGGCCCCGGGAAGCTGTGGCACTGGGGCACTGGGGCAGGTGGCGCGGGCAGAGGGGTCTGGCCCGAGCAATTCAGCTGAACACAGGCTGACTCGCGCCCTCGTGGTCTGTGACACGCGGACCGCCCTCCCGCAGCCACCTGACCCCTTTCCCGGGAGACCCCACATTGCACTTCCACAGCCAGAGGCACCGGCCCCAGGCAGGAGCTAAGGGCCTGCCGGGCGACAGAGCTGAGAAGCCTTTGGGGCTAATCCCCGGCTCGGAGCTGGAGCTTCCAACCCGCGGTCCAGCTGACACCGACCGCCCATGCGCAGGAGGGCCAGCAATCCGCTCTGGGTTCTGCGAGAGAAGGTGGGGCAGTGAGGGAGGGAAAAGATGGGAGGGGGAGGAGAGGAGGGAAAAAGTGGAGGGAGACAGATGGACAGGAAGAGCAGAGAGAAGGGAGGGATCTGGAAAGGGTAAGGTCCTAGCGGGGATGGAGAGAAAAAGCTTTACCTCTGGTGGCACCCTGAAGAAGGCGGCAGTCCTGCCTCTGTACCCTTCTGTAACACTTCAAGGCCCGCAGCTCAAGTTTTACCTCCCTGATCCAGCCCTCCATCCGATGCTGCTGCAGAACCCCTACGGGTATCACACCTGTTGCCCCCACGCGGAGCAGGGTTTTCTGTTGGTCTGGGAACCAAGCACCCGCAGGTGTTGTCGCTCAGAACTACCTTGGGAAGAGTACATATTCCCCTTTTACACGCTGGGAAACAGGCAGGCACGATCTTTGCCTTAGCTCCACTGTCCCAGGTGTTGGGCTGGCAGGGAGCGGGGTGGTTCAAGATCAGAGCCCCAGACAGAGCAGACTGCCTGAGTGTTGGTGCATAGTCCCCATCCGTCCTGGGTAAACCACACTCCACCCTAGTGGAACCATCAAGGGCTCACAGTAGTTCCCTGGGTGTGGGAGAGCTGTCCTCATGTGAAGGAAAAGCCCAGCTGGGCTAACAAGCTAAGTCACAAATCTAAGTGTGATAAGTGTCGGTTTACTGATCTAAATTCTGCTGGGCTAACTCGTAAATCTGAAGTTTAGTGTCAGTTTACTGGGCTAACAAGCTAAGTCGTAAATCGAAGCTCAACAAGTGTCTATTACAAGTTGACAAGCACCAGTGTGCTGATTCCTTGCTTTTTGTTGCTTGAGCCTTATTGGCTAATACACCCTTACTTGTAATTAACCCTTTAAAACTTCATGTGTATGTCTTGGAGGTGGGTGCTCAGAACTTCGGAGCAGAAGCCCCTTTGAGCCCGCCGGCATAATAAATCTGAGTACGCCAACACTCCGAGTGGTGATTGTTCCTTGGCTGGCCTGTTGTTTCCATAACACTCAGTTCCAGTGCCCAGCTTGCTAGGTATATAGGAGTGCTACCAAATCCAAATTCATTCTCTTCAGTGCAGGACAGGCCAATAAGTTGGGAGACCAGGTGTTGGGGCATGGAATAGCAAGTTTCTGTAGACCTAGATGGCAAACTAATGTCCTGGAAAACCATCTCCCCAAGTCAGAATTCAGGCTCTTTTCCTACGTGCTTGGTTGTTGCAATCTTCTTGGTGTAGGAATTCCTTCTTGTTAGAATCTTTTGTTCTTGCAGCTATCTGCCTGGGTCAAATCTCTGTAAACCTCTAACAAAACAAACGTTATTTTCTATTCTGCAATTTCTTATCTTATTATGAATGAAAATGTGTTAAATATACTTAAAGATCAGAGCCTTCAGAATAGGTTCTCCTGTATATTTCAGGCTCTAAGCAACATTGTTTTACAAGCAAGATGAAGCCTAGGAGACAGAGCATAGGGTTAAAGTCAAAGGAAAAGATCTAATATGGAGTCAGATTTGTTCTGTTCTATTACCCAGGCAGAAGCCACTTGAGGATTTAAATCACTTTAAGTTAAAAATAACTAAAACTTTAAAGGAATTTACATACATAGGTGGGAATGTGCATAGCATATCTGGAAAAGCACCCAAAGGATAGTAAACAGTGGCATCTCCAGGGAGGGCTGGAAGAACAGAGGATGAGGGAAAACTTCTTTCACTTGTGTATTTTTGTGCTCTGTTTGAATTTTTTTTAACCATTTGCATGTATTTCTTTTTCAGTTAAAAAAATGTGTAATGGAGCAAAGGAGTAACTAGCTCAGCAAATACAGCAGCCATGGAATCACTGAGTCATCACTTTTGATTTAAGCCAGGAAGCATTTATTGACTCTCACCTATGTGCCCAGTGCTGTTTTAAGACTTCTTTTATTATTATTATTATTATTATTATTATTATTATTATTATTATTATTATTATTATTATTACTATTATTACTATTATTACTATTATTATTTTTATTATTAATATTTTTATTATTATTATTATTTTATGAAATAATAACAAGGTATCCCTCACCCCTGCCCATGGCTGGTGGAAAACCAACTGAGTTTTTATTGAGTTGTTTTCCAAGGAGTAGAGATGAGTTATAAACTGAACACATCTTCAGGGCAAAACAGTCGGAGTGGTTTTCCAGCAGGCCAGACAGCTATGAAGGGTTTTCAATAGAGGCCCCCAGAGGCTGAGAGAGAAATCCTCGAGGACCCTACAAAAAGCTGCCCAAACTGTCTTCTCCATGGCAATACTGAAATAGGAAAGAACAAATCTGACTCCATATTAGATCTGTTCCTTTGACTTTAACAAAGCCAAGTTAATACTCTCCGGTCTTTTCATGGGTTATGATGTCACAGAGGAGATGGACAGGTCAACAAGGAACCACTCTGCCGTGATCACGGAGACGGGGAGCGGGATGGGCGGCAACATGTGTGACGCAGCTGTAGCCGTGCCCGCGTTTCTAGGCAGGTACCCAAAGTCGCCTCGACAAGATGTCAAACACTTGTGCCCACGTCCTCATCACCTGACATGTATTAAAGAGAAATGGAAATGTATAAAAGGCCAATACCCTTGGTGGGTACACCGTCCAAAGAGCAAAGTCACAGTTTGACAACTGGCCATCTCGGTTCCCTGGGCTTCATTCTTGGAGAACCTTAAAAACCACTCCTCTGTCCTTAAGAAGTGCTGCATATTTGTCCTATCTTTGGCTCAGGGATGGAGCACGTTCAAGTGAACTTTAATGTCTGCACAGATTTGACTGTCTTTCCCCAGGTTCACTTGTCCATTCTAAAGAGGCCTGAGCTAAGTCCATCCTCCATAAGTTCTATTCCCTCCAGTGAAAACTCATCGAGCCTGCAATTAAAAGCCAACTGAACAAGACTCTCCTCAGCTAAAAAGTTCACCCACTCTTCACTGATTTCTTAATCTCCTTTCCTAGCTAATTGCAACAGACTAACAACTCCCTCCACCAAGCTCCCCAACTATGTCAGTTTGTCTCCCCAAACAGAAAGTGAGGTCCATAAAAGAGGTGACTCCATAGTCACCTCTGAATTCCTAGCATACAGTAATGTTAAGAAATAGAACTATGATTATGGCTTCTTTCCTTTAAAACCTTTCTGGTTATTTGATTGAGACCTTGGAAGACAGGTGTTTGCAGTCAAGTATCTTGATCCTCAAGACTCTGGAGGCCTTTTTCGGAATGGCTGCTCACTGATTCATTCAAACCACAGCTTCTCATTCCAGGAGTAGCTGTGATTCTCTGCCAGGAGTTTGTGGTTACTCTCATGCCAGAAGAGCTTTAAACTATATCCTTACATTGGATTTGTTATTTTTCCCCTCTTCCAAAAAAATTGACTTTCCTTACTGTCTTACCTTGAGGAATTTTTTTTCATAGTTAACCCTTTTGTAAACCATGCTTCTCGGGATGGGCTTGGCCTTACATATGATCAGTCATCCAACTCCCAGTGTGAGAGGACTCGGGTTCACCTCCTACCCTCCTGTCAAGGCAACTGAAACTCAGTACAGGAGCCAACAGGCACCCCAGGGCTTCTAAGGCTCGTGTATCACCCAGAATCCCTGCTTTCTGGTTTGTCTTGGCTTCTGAGGATTTCCCCTCACTTTCTTCACAATTAGCTGTGCAGCTTGAAAGATGAAGAAAGAAGGTATTATTTCTTAATCAGCATTTTAAGAAACTTGTGTAATGAAGGTTTTCACGAGTTTCTAGAACCCTCCGTTGCCGAGACAGAAAACACACTAGATATTTTCTAAGTTTAGCTATCATGTGTATTTTTTCTTTTCTTTTGTTTTCTTAACTGCAAATAGACATTTTTTAATTAAAAAAAATAAGGCCCCAAATAGGATAGAGACTTCAAGGGGCATACAAAATTAAAGGGCAAAGACAGAAAAATGATAAATACTCTACAAGGTTAATATAATACTTACACTATGGATCAGATCAGCAATTCTCAGTAACAGCTAATTGAAATATGCCCATGAGGTAAAACTTCTCTCCTGTCAGGAGATGGCTAACAGAAAATAGAATTAAAAAAACAAACTAAAATTCTAAGTCTGGCGAGGTACAGAATTCTACCAGCTAAATGTGTCTTCTTCTGGAAAAGAGGGAGGCTCACCAGCTCTTTACTGTGGAGCCTGAGCCCAGGGGATGGCGGTGAAGTGAGCTCTGTAAGTACCCAATAGCAAACTTGTGATGAATAAAGAGATGTGAGCTTTGATGACAGAGATGATAATACTATTCACTTGTCCTGTAAAGTATGTCTTCACGTTCAATGATCAATACCTCGGCGTCCTCAGGGATTAAGATTATAGGAAAATTCACAGCCCGGGCCCAGACCTCCTCTTTGAGCTCATGACAATGCACTTAGATGTCTCAAAGGCAACTCGAGCTCCACCTGCAAAGAGCTGACTTCACGGTGCTCCTCCCATAGCCGTCCTACCCAGGGCCCCTGGTCGGGGGGCAAGGTCTCCCTGCCTCTCCCAGCTCAGGCCCATCACTCACAGATGTGACTGGACCCCACCTTCAGGGCCCAGATTTCCTCAGTCACCGAGTCCCACCACCCACACCTGACCTACCAGGTACTCACTGGCACTCACTCAGCACTGACTGTGTGCTGGGGACCACGCTGCACACTGTGCACACGTTATCTCACTGGATCGCCACAGCAGTCCTGGGAGGTCGGTACATCACTTCTTCAATTGATTAGATAAATTGTTTACTTCCTTGAGTGCATCATCCAAAGTGACACAGCTACTCAGCCACAAAACTGGGACTGAAAACCACTTCAAAATTCTACACTCCTACACCTGGCAGCCACCCTAATCTGACTCATCACATCACCTCCTGCAGAGCCTTCTAAATGTTTCTAAGCATTCTACAAGACAAAAGTGATCTACGAGAGCACCCCACTCCCCTACTTAAGATCTGTCAATGACGGTCCACTGCCCTTAGGAGAAAGCCCCACCAGGCCTGAGCACAGCCCAATGGCCCGGCATCCGCGTTCCCTGCGCGGCCTCGCCGCCTCACCCACCACACAGATCTACACGTGCCGTGTCCAGGACAGGGATGCTGACTCCGTACAATCCGGGGCTCGTCTCACTCAAACAATGATCACCTTCTTCAGTGTTCACCCTCTTCACTGCTGACGGTCAGAAAAATATTTTCTCAGGATGAATCAATATCTTTTTCCTTACAACTTCCTGTCATTGATAATGAGCTCCATCCAAAATACAGAAGACCTAATTCTCAGTCTCCTTATCTGTAAAGTGAGAATAACAAGGAAATATATGAAGTTTTAAGTGAAATAATATACATGTGAGGCTGAGGGACAATTCCCAACATACAGTAAGCACTCAATATGTGCTTACTTAATATTAATAGGAATATATTGCATTCCAGCAACCTTAACTCAATGTTTTATGGCTTTGTCCAACAGACTACAGACAAACATTTGGACGAACACCTTTGAGCAGATCAGCCCAAGCGTGCTGGGAGAGGTAAGCACTGACTCCAGTTACAGCTGCAGCCAACCAGCACTACGGGGCTGGGGCAGTTTGCTCAAACTCTTACATGTTGCTTGAGAATTTAGTTGTCATTAATGAATAAAGACAGGTGTTCTTTAGTCAAAATTCCTGAAACATATATCTTCAAAGATTGATGCAAATTTGATTTCAAGTACAACACTCTCACTAGAAATTATTTGAAAATGATAGTCTTAGCTCCTCTGCACATCAAAAGGGCATGATCTTAATGTATCTGACTACACCAAAAGTGTTGTTTAAAGGAATTTAAGATGAAGCCATCCTAAATAAGCTCTCAGTATCATCTTCACAAAGCCCCACCCAAGGGTCTCATTTCTCACTTCCACATAGGTGTTCAGGTAGCTTAACCTGGGTCTTGGTTTCTTATAACACGGGGGTGGGAAGAGTTGTGGATAGATTTATGTAGCAAATATAAACCTAGAGTATTTGCTGTGTAGAAATCCTAGAAATAAACAAATTAATATATAGTCCTACCCTCAAGAAGCTCAGCCTTTCCATTTACAACAGCATTAAAAATAAAATGAGAGATACATTTAACAAAAATTTACAAGATTTGTACATTGAATATTTTGATGTATCATCAAAATAATACTTAAAAGATCTACATATATGGAACACATCCCATGTTCATGGAATGGTAGACAATATTGTTAAAAATGTTAAGACTCCCCAAAGTGAGTTACATATTCAGTGGAATCCTTATCAATATTCCAGCTGACTTCTTTGCAAAAATTGAAAAAGTGATCCCAAAATTCATATGGAAGTGCAAGGGGCCCAGGTCAGCCAAAACAATCTTGAAAAAGCAGAGAAAAGTTGGAGGACTCACTTTAAAGGGTACTAAAGCTATAGTACTAAGTCAGAATGGTACTGGCATAAGTTTGGGTAAATAAATCTATGAGACATAATAAAAACCCAGGGGGAAAAACTTACATTTACAGTCAGTTTTCCACAAGGGTGTCAACAACACTCCATTGAAAGAATAGTCTATTCAACAAATGGTGCAGGGAGTGCTGAGTATCTGCAGGCAAAAGAATGAATCTGGAATCTGGACCCCCATATTTTAAATAAATAAAAATTAATTCAAAATTGATCACAGACAGAAACGTAAAAACTAAACCTATAAACTTTCTAAAAGAAGACACAGTATAAATCTTTGTGGTCCTAGGATAGGCTTTGGTTTCCTAGATACAATACGAAGAGCACAAGTGATAGAAGAAAAAAGCAGATAAACTGGACTTCATGAAAGTTAAAACCTTTTTGTTACAAATTACATCATCAAGAAAGTGAAATGACAGGGGAAGGGGGTATATCAAGTGACAGAGTGCATGCTTAGCAAGAAAAATAAAATAAATCAATACATCTAATTACCTCCCCTGTAAAGAAATTGTTTTAATGCTTAAAAAAACTAAAGTGAAAGGACAATCTGCAGAATAGGAGAAAAATTTTGCAAAGCATGTATCTAAGAAGAGACTAGTATTCAGGATATATAAAAAATGCTTACAACTGAACAATACAAAGAAAATCGACCCAATGTTTAAATTTGCCAAGGATTTAAATAAATACACAAATGGCCGATAAGCACATGAAAAGAAGCTCAGCATCACTAGCCAAATCAAAATCAAAATGAGTTCTCATTTTACACCCACTAGGACGGTTTTAATCAAAACATGGACAATAACAAGTGTCGTTGAGGAGGCAGAGATACCTCATTTGCGGCCAGTGGAAAGGGACAATGGTGCAGCTTCTTTGGAGAAGTCTGGTGTTTCCTCAAAAGGTTAGAGTTATATGGCTCAGCAATTCCACTCCTACATGTAGAGTCATCCCTCAGTATCCTCGGGGGGTTGGTTTCAGGAACCCCCCACCCTGGATACCATAATCCAAGGATGTTCGAGTCCCTTTACAATCAGCCATCTGGATCCATGAAGTGGAAATTACAGATATGGCGGGCCAACTCTACAGCCAACAGAATGAAAACATATTCTCACAAAAACTTGCACATCAATATTCATGGCAGTATCATTCAGAGTAGACAAAGGTTACAAACAATATCCATCCATCAATGAACGGATAAACAAAATTACCAAGAATAGGCCCACAAACTTTTGGTCATTGAATCTTTGACAAAGGAGGTGAGAACATACAATGGAGTAAAGACAGCCTCTTCAGCAAATGGTGTAGGGATAACTGGACAGCTGCATGTAAATGAATGAAGTTAGACTACTCCCTCACAGCATACACAAAAATAAATTCAAAATGGCTTAAAGACTTAAACACGTAGACAAGACACTATAAACGTCTTAGAAGAAAACATAGGCAAAATATCTGACATACATCTCAGCAATGTTCTCCTAGAGCAGTCTACTCAAGCAATAGAAATACAAGCAAAAATATACAAGTGGGATGTAATTAAACTTACAAGGTTTTGCACAGCAAAGGAAACAGTAAGCAAAACTAAAAGACAACCTATGGAATGGGAGAAAATAGTTGCAATAAATGAGACTGACAAGGGCTTAATTCCCAGAATATATAACACCTTTTACACTTGATAAGAAAGAAAAACAAACAATTCAATTCAAAAATGGGCAGAAGGCCTAAAGAAGCTTTTCTCCAATGAAGACATACAAATGGCCAATAGGCACATGAAAAAATGCTCAATATCTTTATCAGAGAAATGCAAATCAAAACTGCAATCAAATATCACATCTCACCAGTCAGAATAGGCATCATTCAGAAGTTCACAAACAATAAATGCTGGAGAGGCTGTGGAGAATAGGGAACTCTCCTACACTGTGGTTGCAGTTTGGTGGAGCCATTGTGGAAAACAGTACAGAGGTTCCTCAAAAGACAAAACATTGACCTCCCATATGACCCAGCAATCCCACTCCTGGGCATATATCCAGAAGGAATAGTAATTCAAAAAGATACCTACACCCCAATATTCAGAGCAGCACTATTTTCAATAGCAAGACATGGAAACAACCTAAATGTCCACTGACAGATGACTGGATAAAGAGGTTGTAGTATATTTGTACAATAGACTACTATTCAGCCATAAAAAAAATAATAAAATAATGCCATTTGTAGAAACATGAATGGACGTGGAGAATGTCATTCTAAGTGAAGTAAGCCAGAAAGAGAAAGAAAAATACCATATGAGATCGCTCACATGTGGAATCTAAAAAAACAAACAAACAAAAAGATAAACTTATCTACAGAACAGAAACAGACACAAAGACATAGAAACCAAACTATGGTTACCAGAGGGGAGAGGGTGTGGGAAGAAATAAATTGGGAGTTCAAGATTTGCAGATACTGAGTATGTATAGAGTAAACAGCAAGTTTATACTGTATAGCACAGGAGAATATATTTAATAACTTATAGTAACTTATGTTGAAAAAGAATATGAAAATGAATACATGTATGTTCCTATATAAATGAAGTGTTGTGCTGTACACAAGAAACTGATGCAAAATTATAAACTGACGTAACATTATAAACTGACTAGAATTCAATGAAAATATTTTTAAATAGAGAAAAAACAAAAAAAAAAAGAAAAAGGATATTATAAAACCAAAAGATTAAAGTACTGACTGAGGCTACAACATGGATGAACCTTGAAATTTATACTAAAATAAGCCAGACACAAAAGGGCAAACAGTGCCCTTTTAGGTGAACTGTATCTAAGCCTTTATTGTACTATTCCAGTAAATTTTCTGGAAGTTTGAACTCTCAAAATCAAAATAAAATGTATTATTCATTAAAAACCTAAAATGATTCCTCACAGGAGGGCTTTAATTATTAAATGCAGAAATGCATGTAAAGCTCCTGGAACAACACTTTGCACGTCCACACACAGTCACTGCTGTCACTGCCACTCAGAGGGTGGTGCCAGCGCTGATGAGGGCTGCCTCCAGGTGCTCCCCTGCAGAAAGGAGTGAGGGCCTGGGCTCTGACAGGAAGGGTGACCGGGAACATGGGTTAGACAGAGCCACGCCCCAGACTTTGTATTACCCAACTTTCTTATACAAACTGCTCCATGTAACATAAACACGCTACAGGGATGTATCTTACGACACAGGGAATATAGCCAATGTTTTACAATAACTATAAATGGAGCATAACAATAAAAATTGTGCAACTATTGTACACCTGAAACTTATATCATATTGTAAATCAGCTATAATTTTATAAAATGTTAAAAAATAATTTTAAAATGTTATCACTTCAGTATTCAATTCGGTTTTTAAGTAACTAATAAACAGCTTAGAATGTATAAAACATTTAAGTGTGATAAGTTTGTTTACATATTTATTTACTTTCAGCCTCCTGCTAAAAGAGAAATTAAACAATTTTTAACACAGCTTAACAACCATAACAACAAAAAGACAAAAGTTAGAGTGAAAAGAAAATGGAGATTCAATACTTAAATGAAACCAGGGGGAAGTAAACTCATAAAAACGAATGCCATGAAGTCAGGGTAAGTGTTAAAGGCCAACTAGAAATTCAGCCGTAAGATTCTTGGCAGCTAAAGCAAAAAGTAAAAGATGATGGGGCGGGTGGTAGAGCTCAGTGGTAGAGCATGTTCTTAGCGTGCACGGGGTCCCGGGTTCAACCGCCAGGGCCTCCTCTAACAGATAAATACACCTAATTACCTACCCCCCCCAAAAGAGCCCCAATGAAAAGAAAAAGAGAAATTTCTTTCCTAAGAAAACCTGATGTTAAATTTAGATTAAATACTTGAAAAAAAAAAAGAAAGAAAAATAGAAAAAGATGAGTGACACAAGCGATAATGCCCGTGAGATAAATCTGCGGTGGCTGCTGGCACGTCCCCATGTCCCACGTGGGAAAATCTGAAACATCCTTCTCACCACTCAGAGTCATCCTCAGCCCACCCCACCCCTCTCCCTGTTAAATGCAGGAGCACAGGTAGGGCCCGGCCTTTGCTCTCTCTGTGTCAACACAGTGAGACAGGATGGAAGGGGCCAGAGCACAGCCATTCAATGAAGGCCACAGCAATTAACATCAAAATGGTGAAGGATTCAACCCCCAGTAGGCCTTGAGGCTCAGGATGAAGAGATTTTACTTCTAGCAGATCTTGAGCTTCATTATACACCCGTTGTAATAGTAACATGGTGAATAACATGCCCCAAGGCACCATGGCCATCCCAAGGCTAGCCACAAAAGGTCAAAGGGTGGGAAATGGCCAAATCCCTGGAAATCCCAGCCCCTTGCCCTTAGGCTGCTCCTTCTAATTATTAGCATATAAAACAACCAAGCCCATGAAAACCAGCAACACAGCTCCACCTCGCGGTCATCACTCTCTCTCCCTCTTCGGAGAAGGCCCACACTTTGTCTGTGGAGTGTGTACCTACTTTTAATCTGAGCACCCAACCCCCACACCTCGTGGAATTTCTCCTGCCTTTCAATGTGTCTCTGTGAATAAATCTACCTTTACTCAACAGTTGCTTTTGAAACCTTTCCTGCATGAAGCCAAGGACCCACGTCTGGTGGGGAACATTCCAGGGGCTCAACCAAAGCCTGGGACACAGCCCTTCCCATGCCCCACATATGTTTTCTTGTATCAACAGGACTGGGATGTGAAGGGAGCTCTGAGGCCCCAGCTAAGGGACAGAAGTAGCCCCCAGGACCAAAATGGCGGGCAGCCCCTCCCCCAGCAGGGGCCCTGAGGTCAGCCCGGTTCTCTGTGGTTCTCTGTTGTGCTGACTCCCCAGCCAGAGAGCGTTCTCCTAGGCCTGTCCCCACAAAACCCTTCTCTCCAAAATGCAAGCACATCATGTCACAGTCCTCTTATTCAACCAGGAAATTTTCAGCCCACTTTTTCCTTCCCTAGTAAAGAATCTATCTGTCCTCCCTCCCATCCCACCACTTCTTTTTTGTGAGAACTCTGTACTCCCCATACACCATTCTGAACGCAGGTGCCTTGCTGGCTGGGACCGAGATATTTCAGTCTCACACAGCCTGCATCCTTTCACTTTCCCCTTTCTACCTTAAAAAGCCTTTCCTGAGTCTCCCACCCCTCTGATTCTGAACTTCACAAAGTGCTGAGGTTGCATGCAGTCACTGTGTGCATACCTCCCAGGTTTTGACTAGGTTTCCTTCACAAGATCTTCATTAAGGAGCTTCATCAAGAAGTTTAAAGAGTCTTTTCTTACATCGGAGTGGAGGAGCCTGCATAAAATTTAAATGGCCTTGAAGAGAGAGTAAACCAGGGACAGAGAGGTCATAGGTCTTAGTCAACAGTGTCACGAGGCAAAATGTTCTTCGAAGGCTCAGAGTGGCTTCTGAACACGGAGTCGGGAGGGAGGAGGTGCCAGGCTGTGAGTGGGATGAGTGACACTGGGTACGCTACCCCAGCTGGGGAAGTATTGGGTTTTGTTCTAGTTTTCCAAAGAATTTCTTACCACCTTTTCTCTTATTGTCACATACCATTTCCTACGGATTAAGAAAATCAATGTCAGTCATTTGGGCCACTTGGTACAAGCTACACGATGCCATTCACAGGGCTGGGATGTAACAGCCACACCAGTCTAGGTTGAAAGACCAGTAGGGGTATTTCCAAGGTAATCACGGGCATGCAGCAAACTCCCCAGCTTCAATTACCTCATCTCAAAAGTGGGGCCAATAAAACTACCAAGCAAAGTGCGTGATGATTATGGCCGACATCTGTTTACTAGGTAAGTGCCCGTGACAGCTGACACTGGATTAGGAATGAATATGATCAACGAGGCACAGTCAGCCTGGTTACATGCACCCTGCCTTCATGCCTTGGTGCAGGAGCTGAGTTTGTTTAGCTGAAATGAACGCCCCCAGAGCAGCCCTGAAGGGAAAGCTCCCAGCTCTGCACGGCGAGGCGTGTTCCTTTCCTTCTCTGAGCTGATAACAGTTTGCAGTCGTCTGTTTTTACATTTATCACTTTAGTACCTGCCTCCCCTCCGGAGTTTTTGCTTAAGCAGAACAGGTCCAGGTTTGTGTTGCTGCCTGCCGGATATTCTGGGCTGGGAGACAGGCGACTCCACGTCTGGCTCTGGTGCTGAACGGAGAGGGCAGAAATCCCAGGGGCCCATGCTGAACAGAGGCCCCTGCACCCAAAATTATGGTCTGACTTTGGGCAAATTACACCGTCTTCTTTACCCTAAGATTCCTCATCTGTTCATGAAAATAACTGCCCATGGCATGTAGAGTTTCAAGGATTAAAGGAAATCACCAAATTCACAACCTATTCAAGCGGCTACCAGTACGTCCTCAACAGGCACATGCTACCTTTACGGCTGTAACACACGCTAAGCGGGGCGGAAGGACACAGTAAACACTGCTAAGTGCCTGTTAAGTGTTTCATGTGTGTTATAATACTGTTTAAAACTTACAACAAACCCAGGAAGAAACGAATATTATAATGCATATTTCACAGATTCACCAACAGTTTAATGGACGTTACACTCTAGTCCAAGGTCCTTTGGTGAGGAAATGGCGATTTAAACCTGAATCTGAGCCCAGGCCTGGGCTACACCTCTCTCCAATCCACCTCACCACTTGCCTATGAAATCCACCTCTCCAATACACGTTTGCACAGGTCAGCTCTTAAATGCAAAGTGTGCCACCGTTTGTCAATGTTTGTTAATTACCATAAAGTGCTCTCAGAAACCGCTACAGAAAAGACAGGTTGACCCACATCCCTGCCAACAAAGAAGAGATATTCTGCCTTGCGTTCTCCTGTAATGTGCAGAAACCCTTCCCTACACCACCAAATTCAAATGTATGCTTCCTCCATGTTTATGTTTGCACACGGCTTATTAAAGTAGAAGGTACCTGCAGTAATTCCATCTCGTTTCCTTTGCAAGATTCCAGATTATCCACAATCAGTCTGTGAATGAAAATACTACAATGTGAATTAAAATACTACAACCATTTCAGTAAACAAAGAATGCTGAAACCAAGTCATCAAGGCTGCCGCCACCCCCCAGCGCGGACAGACCTGAAGCCCAGCCTCTACAGCCACTCACAATGCTGCCCTCTGAACAGACTGAGAATAAGAAGACAGGATAATTGCCCTAGATAGCTAGGTGCTTGTCTAAAGAATGAATCCAGTGAGGTCAAATGATACATACAAAGGCACTAAATTCTTTAACTTGAGATGCCTGGATTTCTTTAGATAAAAAGCAATCTTTTATTGTTCCAACTCCCTGGTCTTTGTTGTAAAGCTCCTATATAATCCTAGTTCCTCCCCTACTTCTTGGGAGCAGTCCCTCAGACAGATTTGAAGGCTGTCATCCCGCCTCGAGTCCTCCCGCCTAATAAAGTGTAACTCTAAACTTTCAGGCTACACATTTCTTTCAGTCGACAAGTCCCAGAATAGACACAACTCATCAATTCTGTAATGGAACACACTGGATCAGGAACCAAAAGCGTGTTCTAGTCCAGAAAAACTACGGGTCCCTCTTTCTTTCTGTCATTATACAATCCCACCAGAACTCATTAATTTGCTGTCTGCTCATCTGGCAACCAAACTCAGAGAAGAGTCAACTCAGCAGAGTGCTCTACTCGGGAGAACACCCCGCAGCAGCACTGCAGGCTACCTGCCCTCCCGCACGCTCTGCCGACCCCTAGTGTCCTCCGTGGAGACCAGGCCAACAGAGGTGTTCCCAACAGCTGCAAAGTCCCACAGATTAAATAAAAGCATTATATTTTCTACGATATGTTATGTATATTACCATTTCTGAAAACAGCTTTGCCAGAAGCCCAAATTTTCCACATTAATCTGCATAGGCAATTCCGGCCCCCAAGGGAAAACAAGTCTTATGACGATGCTAAGGCCTCCAAAGTCCTCTCCAGGACCATCAACCAAACTGCCTGCAGGCCTACAGCTGCAGGCGGCTACATGTCTGTTTTTAAAGCAACCCCTTCCTGCCCTCGGGCGCTACAAAGTCCCTCTATGCCCTCCCATCTCAGGGTAAGAGCAGCCACTGCAGAAACTTGCAGGGCAGCACTGACAGGACTGGACACAGAGGATCAGAGCTAAACTAAGCCTTCTGATGACACGAGCTTATCACTGTGTCATTTTACAGATGAAGGTATATATAGAGAGGTGGGGTGATCTTGCTCAAAGTCACACAGCTAATAAGTTGCAAAGTCTATAACTCAGCTCCACCCTCTGGCGTGACGCTCCAGCTGGGACACCCACAGGGTTCTCTCGTGCCTGCCTGACCAGTCCTTTTCTGTCACTCATAACCCACCACAGTGTCTGACCCTAGCCTGACTTTTCAGCCTCATCTCCCTCTAGTTTCTCAGGAACAAGGCTGCTCGGGCCACTGTGTGACTTCCGGCTCCCCAAACCCTCAGTGCTCAGGGTGGTCTTGCCTGTGCAACCAGCACCCTGCTCAGAGGCTCTTCCTTCCCTGCAGGAGGACGTTTCCACTCTCCGCAGGGACACCCCCTCTGGGAAGCGCTCTTCTCCCCTTCAGCACGGCAGGTGTCCGAGGCCACATCCCGAGCTGCCCCATTAGGACTGCCTGTGCCCAGGTCTGCTAGTCAGACCAGCAGCCTCAGAGCCAGGGATTATGCCCGGGTCTCCCTGCAAACCTACTGCCCGCCTCACAGCCCCCAGCCAGTAGGTCACCTGGAAGTCACAGCAAGTGCCCCACCCAATCCCGAAATCTCTTCATTTGCCAGCACCGCTGATGACTGGTCTCCAAAGTTTGGTCAGTTTCACACAAAACAGCAGCTTCCACTGAAGCTGAGGGTTTTCACTTCTGCTCCCCATCCTTAATGGAAACGTCAAGGGAAACCAAAAGACCTTTTCTCAACCCTTTTCTGATGACACATTCCCACCCACATTACTCACATGCTCAAGAGTTTTGGGTCCACGTGATTTCGTTTCCCTTATGCTAAGTCGCTCAAAACACTGCAGGATTCTTTCTCTTTTGAGAGTATTTGTTTGTACTGAGTTTATTGACTTTAATCTCTTTTTGTCTCTCTCTTAAGTGTTCCTAGCAGTTGCCACTTCTTAGCCCCTTCAGCAGCCTCCCTCCCATCATCTAGTCTAGGAAATCATCTGTGATGAGGGGCCCGGGGGCAGTCACAGAAGATGGAACAAAGGTACAGAGAGGCTACATAATTTGCCCGAGAAGATCAGCTTCAAGCCCCAAAACTGTGTGTCACGTCCCTCTGTTTAACACTTATGCTAAACTAGTTAACTTTTTATAGATTATGGTTATAAACAGATGAGGTATCAAAATACATAGAAGGACACACATCAACTCTAAGATGTTTATTAACTCCACTATTTTGTTTCTATTTATTTTATTTCTATTAAAAAATATTAGGAACCTCTGCAGTCAATATAACAAAATGTTAATGGGTGTTAAATCCAGAATATAGAGGCGTAAGTGTATCATTACTCATAATTATTTGTATGCTCACAAGACAAAATGATTTGAACGTCTCTCTCCCCTCCCCCTACTCGCTACTGGCTCTCACCTGAGCTCCCAGACCACACATATAACAGCCTTTCACTTTATCCACAGCTGAACTCATCAGCGTTCCCCCAAAGCTCCCTCTGCAGCTTTCCCTGCTCAGAGCAGAGCAGGACCATCATTTACCTCATTAATCCACCCAGAAACCTGGGCCTTACTCCATCCTACCTTCACAGACATCATTCATCCTTTCCTTTTTACCATCTAAACATGCCTAAAATCTGTTCGTTTTTTCCCGGTGACTGTCCCACTGACTGTCCCACCGCTCAGGTAGAAGCCACCAACGCTGCCCACCTGGACTCACGAGTCTCCCAAGTGGCCTTCCAGCTGCTCTCCCCTACTTGACACAAATTGGATTTTGTCACTCCCGTTCTTTTATGACTCTTTTCAAACCTAGTGTTCTTAGAAGAAACTCCAAGTTCTTCACATGGTGAAGGTGTTTGCCATGAAACTGTCAGCTCAGGGAGGGCAGGACCCCCCTCCTCCTTGGCCCTCCTCTTTCCCTAAGCCCCGCCCTCTCCCTCGGCCCCGCCCTCTGGCACAGCGCTGGCTCAGGAGGACCTGCTGAGCTACACCATCCTGTATTCTAACCCTGGTGTTCAATTCTTAGCAAATTGCTTCACTTATCCATACAAATCCAAGGTAGATTAGAAAGATTTTAGATGTTGAGCTAGACTATTGATTTGGGGATTTTGCACTAGCAACCTGCAAGTACATGTTCTAATGATTCTGTCTTCTTAAAACAACACCCAGATTTAAGGAGTTATTTGTGGAATGTCTTCGGAGTAAAAGGGACTGTACTTTTACAGACTTTATGTTGTATAACATGAACAACACGGACAGGGTCACAAATGGAACTGCCTCACAAGTGACAGAAGACAGGTGAGAGGCACAAAGCAACAGGTCGCAAAGACGGTAAGAGCAAATTTGTTTTGCCAACCCCCCCAAAAATGCCTGAAAGAACCAAAAATTCTGAATTTTGAAAGTAAAAGATTATCATATAGTGAAATAAAATAAATAATCCTCTTCATCAGGGTTTCAAAATCTGACTCCAGATTTTTTAGCAGGCCATACTGAATCCTAGCACAGAAAAATCAGATGGACTAGTGGTGAGTAAGTTCCAGGAAAACTGCAGTAATTCCTCCACTTGTGTAAGGACATACACTCACCTGCCGAAGGTGAATGTAGACTGCATTCTGGAGAAATTCGGAAGCTTCCAGGCTCCGCTTCTGGATGCCGAGGACACGGACAGCTTGGAAGCATGCTTCTAACTCAGTCACCGGAATTCTTACACTGCAGGGGGAAAAGGAGGCCCTCAGTCGATAGCAGAGATGTTCCTGTCGTGTATCACAGCCGTGCCTCAGGGACTCAGTGCCTTGCAGCAGCCCGGCCCCAGGCGAGGACCCGAAGCGTGGCCCACCGAAGCAGGAGGTGCACTGTGCTTGAGAAATCCCATCCCCGATGGGGGCAAGAGGGGCTGGTGGGGTTGAGTGAACCTATAAATGCCCACAGAAATATGCCTGCATTCATTCAAGTGATACAAGCAACAGTAGCAGGCTATTTAACAAAATTTCAATTTTCAGTGGAAATTTTGCCATTCCTTTCCGCTTGTCCCCTGCACTCTGAAACAGGCTTAGGCTCTCTCACACCTGCAGCTCTGAAGCAATAGTTGTGAAGTCATTTTACTTTGCTGCAAGTGTCCTCGCTCCCCGTGTCACTGTGTCTGTCCTCTCTTAACACAGTTGGATATCTTCCTGGATCTCTATCTGAGTTCCTTTCTCCTCCTCCTCAGATCCTGAGATAAAGGACAAGTGAAGACACATGAACAGAAAAGGCACTGTGGACTTGACCGAAATCTACAGTGACCCCTAGGTGAGTGCTGCCCACCCCTTACCTTCGATTCTCAAGGTTCTGCACAGGGTGACATCCAGCCCAGAGAGGTGGCCCAATTAAAAGCTATGTGGCTTGGGCATGTTGACAGGTGCAGGAGCTGGTTCCGGTGCCAGGCCCCTCCCCACGTCTGCTCCCCTCTCCCCCGAAGCCCCACTGCCAAGCACTCAGGCTCCGTGATCTGATGTCCTTCTCTTCTACTCTACTCCAAACCCTTTTACTTTTCCTTTTTTCCCTAATTATCCCCAGCTGGAGTGATTTTTCAATCGCAGTATCTAAAAAATTTCCTGCAGCCGAAAATGAGGTCTCCAGATATCAATGCCCATATGCTGCCTCCTGAAGAGAGCCGCTGGCTAGGGGACCCTCACCAACACTCACGGGGCATCAGACATGTTCCAGGGTCGGCCACCCCCAACAAGAGTTTGCTGTGACCCCTATGCCCGCACAGCATCCCTGCTCACAAAAATATAGTTGGCCCACTTATCGGTTATTAAGAAGCAAAAATACAAAATTGCTCATGTTTCTTACTAAAATTATCTATGAAGCGGAAAAGGGAATTGTAATAGAAAAGAACAATTTTGACCCAATGTTAGGTCTGTTCCTTTGGCTTTAAACCTGTGTCCTGTTTTCTAGGCTCAGACTTGCTATCTCTGCACCATTTGTAAAAGAAAGTTGCCTTTAGACTGAAATATCCAGGACAGCCTCTTCTCCTGGCCGTGATCTTGAAGGATGCTAACTAATCTGCACTTATGTAGAGATGGCAAGTTGCAAAATAGAGAATAACTTTGTTTTACTTTTGGAGGTATTACAATGGCAACATGATTTGATCCACATGGACAGCTGCAAGAACAGCGGATTCAAAGGACAAGCAATTCATACAACAAGAAGTTTCCAACAACCAACTGCAGCCCCACCCCTTTTTAGTATAAAAGGAGACTCAATTCTGACTTGGGGAAAATGGTTCTTCAGGACATCAGTCTGCCATCTTCTGGGTCTGCCAGCTTTGCAAATAAAGTCACTATTCCTTGCTCCAACACCTCATCTCCCAGTTTATTGGCCTGTCACTTGGTGAGCAGAATGAGTTTGGACTCGGTAACAAAACGACTGCATTGGAGGTAGTATGTCTCCACTCTTTCCTCGTTTCCAATATGTAACATGCACATTATTTATGATCTAGTGCAAATAATTCATCAAAGACAACCACAAAAAGAAACTATACTCACCCAGCTATCAACACTGAAGTCAAAACCTGTCAATTTTATATGCTGTTTAAGAACACAATGGAAAAACCTAACATAGGGAGTCGATTACACGGAAATAAAATTATTTCTACTCCTTCAAAACTTTTTCTTTTCTTTTCTATTTTATTTTGTTTTGTTTATTGAAAAGAAAATAAAAGTCAAATCATTTTATTTCACGTATTTTTGTTATAGCTACATACTTTAAATACTACAATAAGACTTATATTGCAATAAAAAATTGTTCATATATTAGTATAAAGATATATACACAATCAATGGGGATTAGGAAAAGAATGGACATTTACTAAAAATCCACTGCAATCCAGTCTTTTACAAGCATATCATGGAATATAAGCTCTATTATCCAGGGAGCCTCACCCACATTCTCACTACTGAGTCCCTTAGTAATCAACCACTAGGTCACCAGCATAGAACCATGTGATCAGTATTTTAGGAATAAATGAGGGAATTAGCTCATTCAATTCTAAAACAAAAACCCTAAAATAAATACTGAACTTATTTACGGATAAAGAAAATTTGTCCCCAAAAAAGTAAAGTTTCTTCCTCAAGGTCACAAAGCTAATAACTGGTAAAGGTAAGATTTGAACTCATCTGCCTGATTCTAAAAACTAAGGTGGAAATCCCATTCGACTGGGGAGTGTCCAGCTGCACCGCCTATCACCCTATCTTTGTTCAGAGCTGGCCTTAGACAGCCTGAGACAGCACCCCATTCCTGTGGAACTCGAGGGCAAATGATAACAATAAGGATTTTATATCCAGCAGTTTCTAAGATCTCATGTATATAAACTGTCAGCATGTCAGCAGAAAATCTCTGGGAAACATGAGTGGGTCCAGAACTTTTTGCTGATTAGAAACTCAATCTATCAGGATAGAGTGACCTTCCCATGAGAGGCCACATGGACATAAACTAAAGGCAGCTGAACAATGGAAACTAGCAAGACCCCGGAACTCAAGTAAGGATCCCTGCCATCCCCCACCCAGTTGCCTCTTCATCCGCGTGGACATGAAGACAGAAGACCCGGGTTCTTGTCCAAGTTACACTATCATGGATTCTCACCCATAAAAAGGTACGACTCTATGCTGTCGTAAGTCCTTTCCAACTCAAATATGATGACACCAATATCTCAGCAGAATATCTATGTCTCCACTTCCCCTCTTCTAATAGGAGTCTATTTCTGTGGACACAAAGCAGAAATCCAATTTAAAAAACCATGCAAGAAGCCAGGCGAATTTCTGCTTAAGAGACTTTGCTCTCACGCTCAGTGAATGAAAACTCAGAAAAAGTGGTCCTTCTCCCTCAGCAAATGGGAGGTAGCCTGATTGTGTGTGTGTGTGTGTGTGTGTGTGTGTGTGTGTGTGTGTGTAAATCAAATATAATCATGTCTGGTATGTGTACAGATTATTTTTAATTTCACTGTAATTTCATGGGGATGAGCCAACATTTAAAGTAATTTGAATCTAGTGTTCTCAGTCTCAGTCTCTTTTGGTGGAGGAGGTGAAAGGGGAGAGTAAAGGAGGAAAGAGGTAAATGAAACAAAGAAGTAAGAATACTGCTAGGGAAAGGCAAGACGTTAATTTTGTTCCTCATTGCATCACAACAAATTAGGGACTGGCTTTCCCCCGATGTCTTATCGAGCACTGAGTTGCAGAAGAAGAGGCGACAACCCATTTCTCACTGAGATTGTGGCTGTACGTGGCATCTTATAGACACAAATCATTTACACTGATCAAACACTCTAGCAGCAGGCCGTAATTCTCCTGTTTTGAGAGACAAGAAAACAGGAGTTCAAAGAGGATGTATAACTTGACAAAATTCAGAGGACCAGTAAACTAAAGAGGATGAATTCAAACTCAGATCTGAATGCAGAGTCTGCTCTTCCCACTCCCAGGACTGGAAAATCCTTAACACACAGGCTCCCCAGCTCCCCTGCAGTGTTCCTGGCGCCAAGCATTTCCCATGGTAATGTTAGCCAGTTCTCACAGACACAGCGCTCTGTGCAGCCAATGACCTCCATCGGACCTTGATCATCTACCTGCCACGCCCACTAGGCTTCACCATACAGGCAGGAGAGCTGGCTTTCAAGTGCATACAAAGCCACCCCCGGTCTAACCTGGGCTCTTCTGTGGCTTCTCCAGCCTAAAGGCAGCCATGAAACTGCTCACAGTCTGTACATGAGCCACACTACCTCTCTCCATCTGTCTCCCCACCTATACTACTACTTAGCTATGACCATTTTGAAAATCTTGGAAACAAATTTTTAAAAACAGAAAAGAAAGGATTCTGGAACAAGTGCTTAATACTTACAATTTTAAATGACAAGTTACAAATTGAGTATTGACAAACAGAATCTTCCTTTCTAAATGTCAGTTTTAAGCATTTAAATATATAATAGCAAAAAATTCTCACAAAATTAACAAAAACATAAACAATAAACTGGAATAAATTCAAAAATAATGCCCATGTTCTAAATGGAGAAACTTCAGGACTATACTGAGTGTTAAAGTAAGAGGTATGAATGTAGAGACATAAACATATTGCATGGAGGAAAGCAGTTTTGTAAAGATGTATGTTCTCCTAAGAATAATTCAAAACTTACTAAAAACTCCCATGAAAATTCCAATCTGATTTTTTTAACTTGAACAAAATATTTTGGAACCCTTCAGGAATAATAAAGTCATAATAGTAGACAAGAAAATTTGGGATGGATGAAAAGAATAAAAAAAAAATCAGATTGCCAGTGATTAAATAAATTTTTACAATATGTAAGATATGGTGCTGGAGTAAGGAAGGGAGATTGACAGAAATGAACCATGAGTTCAAAAAGAGACTCTAGTGCATGTAATTATTTTGTACAGATGGGATTTCAAATCAAAGAGAAAAGTATGAATTCAATAATTGTCCTGGGACAATCAGAATCACCTAGAAAGAATAAATTCTATTCCTGTCATAATGACCACAAGATAAATTGCACATAGTGATGTAAATATTAAAAAGTACTAATAACAGCAAATACAACCCTTTGCTCTTATTAACTCAACTTCTCCTCACTATAACAAGTACTATTATAATCACCACCTTAGAGATTAAAAAAACTTACAGAAGAGATTTATTCCATTATAAGGAAGTATTTCTAAGAATGTCAAAGATAAAACCCACAAGGAAGACATTTACTATCTTAAGAGTAGTTTGAGCCACAACAAGAATAAAAAACTTTCTGAACAAAATGAAAGGAAAGAAATGACAAGAAAAAGCTCTGTGATACATGTTGATGAAGTCACGAAGTAAATTTTCATAACATACAAAGAGCTGTCACAAAGCAACAAGAAGCTCCCTCACTTAAATGTTTGCAAAGGACAAAATGAATCATTCATTTTAAAAAATTCAAAAGGCTAATGAGTGAAAAAAGCTCAAAATTTCACTGGTCATGAAATGCAAACTAAAACGATGAAAAAGCA
The DNA here is from genome assembly GCF_048773025.1 of Camelus bactrianus. Classification (NCBI taxonomy): domain Eukaryota; kingdom Metazoa; phylum Chordata; class Mammalia; order Artiodactyla; family Camelidae; genus Camelus; species Camelus bactrianus. The sequence continues at coordinate 132,799,089 of NC_133539.1, read as the reverse complement.
CTTTTGCTTATCATATTGGCGAATATTTTTAAGATATTCTAGTTAGTGTCCATCTGTTGGAGAACAAATCATGAGCGACTTTTTCAGAGGATGACATATCAATGGATATGTAAACTCTGAAAAACGTACATACACACTGACTCAACTCCACTTCTAGGAATCGTTTCCTTTAGAAAAAAAAACAATCAGTCCAAACAGATGTATCCATCAGGGCATTTACACAGCACTGTTTACAAAGGTGGGAAGAAAAACTGAAGTGAAATAATATCCAGCGATAGAGAATTGGTTACATAAGTAATTGTGCATTTTTTCATTCCCCAATGGAGAAGGAATTTCTAGAGTCACTTGAAAGGAGTCTGTGATGAATGTAAGTGTCACATCCAGGGACTAAATTTCCAGAAGCCTTAACTAAAGGAATATACATACAAGATCACAGGAATGTCTGTACAAGAAGGATGCAAGTCAAACATTCTTTCTGACAGTGGAAAGTGGAGAAAACTTAACTGTCCACCATTAAGACAATGTTACGGTAAATCAAGGCGAGCTGCGGGCGCTGAGGGAGCCGGCGTTTCACCGTGGTCCAGGGCCTTGTCCACAGCACTCTCCCACCAAATGTGTCCGTGGACAAGAGACGACACCCGCACATCAGGAGACCCCTCCAATCTATCTGAAAGGACCGGGTGAGTCTGGAGTGGGAGGACGTCTATGATATACCCCTGAGTGAATAAAGCGAGCTGCAGAAAAACATATAGTATGGTCTCATTTTTAAATAAAGCATATATACACACACCTATACATTGATTTCTCATATGTGTATATATATGTATCTCATAGGCATAAAGGTCATGAAATATATATACCAAATTTTCCACAGCTTTTACTCTCAGGAAATAATGGGAAGTGAGTTAGGGGCCTTCCTGTACCACCACAGTTCTCTTTTCAGTATTTCAGTTAAGTATACTTGGAATTTAAATGTTTATTTAAGTCCGAAGTAAAATGGACGATGCATTCCTTAAGACAGAATGCTACACTGGTCATTAAAAATCATGCCAGGGGAGATAGAATATTGTAGAAAAACATGTAATAAGCCGAATGGAAAATGGAGATTTCCGCACAGTAAACAGGGACAGAGTGCTCACTGGTTTTTATGACAGAGCTGATACACACTGACGAAAAGAACAGAAAATAAATGTTAAATTGTTAATTATTATCTCTGAGTAGCGGGACCAGGATAGACTCTTTTGCCCCTTTTTTCAGACTTATTATATTAAATGCAAATTATTTTTCATCTGAAAAAATCATTTTTAGGCGTGTAGTACCACGCATTGGGGAATAATACATGAATACTTACAGAAACAAGTAACTAGGAGACACCGCAGCAGCGCTACACAATGTAGAACGGGCGATCCTGATTAACATGGTGCAGTTACATAAGGACCCACAAAGTGAGAGCACCTGCTGTAACAGGGCGTCGCCCCCTTCTATTTGTCAGTTGTGTCTTCAGGTCTGAGGCAGTTCTGAGCACGGCCAGTGTCAGTGCTGGTGTCTGGATGGATGCTACTGGAGGTGAGGGCACCTGCAAGTGGAGAGGAAGAACAGAAACCATCCTCTGCCTTTTCTGTCTTGTTTCTTTGTTACTTTAAAAGAGAGGAATAAATAAGATAAACTGTGTATCTTCCCTACAGAAATTTCAGTAATGAAACCGTTTTTAAAGTCTTCACAGCTTATATTCTGCCTGTAACTGTCTTTTCAACAAAGCATCATATTTATTAAATGTGAATTGACTCAGTTAATTAACTCCCTGTTGAAACATTCTAGTAAAGAACATGAAATGCCGTATGTAAAAGAACCACACCTGCAGTGACTAGCACAGCTGTCTTGACGGCAGTGTATTCAGCCCGCACCATCCTGTGGTCCTGAGCTCCTGATGCTGGTAAGAGAGCACGCTGCCGCCTCAGATGGAGAGATACTGTGAAAGAGTTTGAACTCTACAGTACTGACAAAACATAACTGACAAATCCCAGGTTCCTTTGAGGCTGTCATTTTCTGTTTCTGGCCAATCCCCGTCAATGAGCAGAACCACCCCATTCCCGAGCCATGGGAATCATGTGGGAAGCAGTTTTGGAGAAATTTCCAGGTATAGAATGTAACAAACTATACATAGATCTCTGAAAAAAGAAAAGATGCAATATTCTGATTTTGGAAGAAACTCAAAATATTCTCCTAAGCCTTAGTAGCTGGAAAGGCTGGGCATCTCCTAAGCCACTTATTTATTTCGCAGCCAGTGAGCATCTCCCACAAACCCTGTTTCCCTGTGTCTGCTGGGAGCCTCAGGCACACTGTTGCTGTCGATCTTATAAGTCACAAGGCAGACGCGTGTCTCTCATGCCTGCAACCCTCACACAGGCTCGCCTCCTAGCCTCACTGTCTGAACTTGGCCCCATTTTCTCACCTGTTTATTTGGTATCTGTTCTTCTGTAAGCTGCCTGAAATGCTTTTTGGAACATGTCAGAAGATTCAGTGGGTAGATAAATGGACAGATGGACAGGTGAGAAATGGGCAGACAGACAGAGTGACTCCAAGAAAAGGGGAACAAAGAAAATTTCCTATGCAGAACCCTCTTCTAGTCAGGGAAGAAAACCACCACGGAGAAGTGTGAAGAGGCAGGTGGCTTAGGACTGTTTCCTGGATTCCATGAAAAGTCACACCAAGAGAGAGGGTAGAACTATAAATAATAAAAGAAAAAAGCATGCATGCTTGAAAAATATATCTACAATATGTACTTTCTAAAGAATAGATTCAAATCAGCACGGCCCAATAACACAATCCTTGGGTATTTACAGAAGTGAGAATCCCATCTCCAAACCACAAGGCATCCCTTCGGAGCACTAAGAGTCTACACGGGACGGTCTTAAAGCCGTAATCACAAAAGCTATGCTATCCTGCCCTTACGAGGAATGAGCAGCTGTGCTCGGGCTGCCCACGCGCCATTTACACCCCACAGCACCTCTAAGGGGGAGGGACCCCTAACAAGCCCGTCTTTGCAGGACAGCAAACAAGTCCGGGAGAAGCTAATCTGACCTAACATTTCTCCATCTCTCAGGACTGGTCACTCCAGAGCAGGACTCGAACTCGGACCCACGTGTGTAATCACGTTACTACCGTGCTTTGTGTGCTTTTTGTGTGTATAATACATTTGTTTCTGGCATGAAAGGATATTTAATAAATGATCGGTTGTCCTATCTCATTAGCTCACAATCAATGTTTATAGTGTTGAATTGTACTCTTTTTCCCTGGAGAAAGGAATGGAACGAGAGGGTGTTAGAATGAGGTGGGGCTCCATTCTTTATCTGGTACCTCATCTCATCCAAGTCCCCAACCAGGGAGAAGGAGCAAATGTTCTCTTCATCTTTTAAAGAGAGGGCTCCACTGATGGTGACTTAACTCCAAAACCAACTCTGGGGAAAGGGCACATTCAGCAACCAGAGCAGTATCACCTGTAGGAAGGCGAAAACAGCTCACGGGAGGGCTCAGGGGGTCAGCCTGATTTAATTTCAATCGATAAAACAGCAACACACTCTAAAAATACTAGCATGCAATCGATTGACTCTTTCTGGACATCTAGCAATTTTCCACAGCCCACATGTAAAATGATCGTGAACCAGTGAAAGGTAGTGTCTACAGACAAGAAAAATCAATGCCACAGGTAGACTGAAACCCAGGCTGGAGGAAAGGAAGAGAAAGGGCATAGTAAAGAAGTGGGGAAAGGCTGGGGAAATAAAATCATCACAAGGACTCTCAAGCATCATCCAACAATCATACAATCATTCAAGAGAGAGAGAGAGTTACTGAGGTCCTATTCTGTGCAAGATTGTAGAGCGGGTGAAGCAAGTGCGCAGTGACCATTGTGGCAGCAAGTGGCGGGGCTCAAATACACTTCTGATTCTGGTACCTTGCACACTTGTCCTCAGTATAAAGGCAAAAAACAAAAAGTAAAATAAAACTCTGTAAACTCAAAGCATTGTTGAAAAAAAAATTAAAGAAGACCTAAATAACTGGACAGACACACCACGCATATTCCTGGATCAGAAGTCAGAGCTCTTGGAATGGCAGTGCTCCTCAAAGCGATCTGTATATTCAACATGGTCTCGATCACAATCCCAGCGGGCTTCTCTGCAGAAACTGACTAGCTGCTGCTACAATTCATATGGGAATTCAAGGGTCTCAGTAACCAAATCGTACTTGAAAAAGAAGAACAATTTAAGAGGACTTGTAATTCTCAATTTCAATCCTTACAACTGTATCTCCAGGTGAGATTAGAGGCCATTGTGAAGTTATTACTGTGTTTATCCTTATTTTCTAAATTCTCTACAATGAATATAACTGTTACAATAAAAAGAATAAAAAGTAAAGTTTCTTTTAAAATATACACACCGATTCACTCATTGGGAAAAAAATATTTTAACTATAAAGAGGTAAACAAATATCTAGTGAAAAAGGACTACTTAAAAACAAGAGTGTATTTACATTTTTCATTAATTGAAAACTGAAAAGCACAAACACATCAAGTTTCTAGGGAGACCGATGCAACAAATTATTTTCAAAAATTCTAATTGAACAATGAAAACTCAAGAAAGGGAAAATTGTGATTGACACCCAAGTGCAAACACATGGAAAGCAAAGGCCTAGAAATCACAGTTCCTTTAACTCTGATACTAACACAAGAGAAGAGGAAATTCCTCACTAAGGGGACAGTGGAATCCCATGCATAAGACAGCATACACAGTACAAACTGCACTAGAATCTGAGGTGATTTTCTTAGAAGAATTCCAAAGTTACAACATTGCTGAAAAACTATAAAAACACTGACAGACAGAATAAAACACACAGTCATATATATTATATAGAAACATATGAAGTCTACTCCCATGTTGCATAGAAATACAAACATATTTGTTCATTTATGGGCACTGAATATTTTATCCCAGGTAGAATATTTCAACTAAAACAAATAATCAATTATACACTCCTCTTGTCAAATCTACTTGATAAGTTACTCTGCTATGTAACCATAATTTGTCTAAGATAGATCTAAAATTAGTGAAAAAGATCTTTGTATGGTTTCTTGAACTCTTCTCAAATTTCCAAACTTAATTTTAAAATAGATCTGAGCAGTATTTCTATATTAACTTTTCCCCCGTGAAATGAACAACACAGTCTGTTGTCAAAATTCTGTCCTTAGAATGATTCACAAGCACCGTATCCTAACAAAACTGCTGGACAGCAAGGCACTATCCAGACACTGTGACCAAACAAATGAAACACAAGGAAGACAGTGACCCTATTCTGGAGGGCTTACCGTATGTTTCAACACCGGGTATTTTTTTGATTGGTTTGATTGGTTAGCAAAATAAAATCAATCAAGTACTTTCTGCTTTGAGCATTCAGTAAGTCATGACTCTGTTGTTAGTGTCATGAGAAGGAAAGACTTAAGCATGACTTGATTAGGTCAATTAGCAAAAGCCATCACTGGGGAGTGAGTAATAAAGAAGTTAACTGATAGCAATGCTTCTGCCTACAAGAGACCTAAAATAAACCTACACTGATCTCTTTAAGGAAATGAGGAGATGAAGCCCCAATGAGAAAAAAAAAACTAACAAGAAATCAAAAAAGTAAAGACTTTTTCATTAACGGTTCCAGGAAGGAGTGGAGCATGGTGGTGAGGATCACAGATACTTGGGACAAACATGAGGGTCTGAATTCCAACAGCACTGTGTAGCTTTGACACTGATAAGTCAGTGAAATTTTCTGAATCTCAGTCTCCTATCCATAGACTGGGGACAAAAACAGCACCCGTCTCCTAGAACGGTCCTAATAATTAAGTTATTTTATATATAAAAGGTTAAATAAAATACCTCAGATATTAAATATTACCACAAAAGCACAAGGAAAAAAGAAAACAGAGATAAATTGGAGTTCATCAAAATTAAAAACTTTGCTTCAAATGACACCATACAGAAAGTGAAAAAACAACACACAGGAGAAAATTTTTTCAAATAATTTATCTGATAAGGGATTTGTATCTATAAAAAAAAAAAAAGGACCTCCTACAACTCAACAATAAAAAGGCAACTCAATTAAAAAATGAATAGAGTATCTGAAAAGTATTTTTCAAGGAAAATATACAAATGGCCAACAAGCACAAAGAAACGATGTTCAATATCATTAGCTGTAAGGGAAATCAAGTCAAAACCACTAGGAGAAACCGCTTCACACTCACTACAATAGGTTATAATCAAAAAAATAGTAACAAGCACTAATGAGGACACAGAAGATGCAGAGGTCGCAGCCGTTGCTGGTGAGGATGTAACACAGCCTGGCCACTTTGGAAAAACGCCTGGCAGGTCCTTAGAGAGTTGAACATTTGGTTTCTGAATGACCAGGCAATTTTGCTTCCTGAGCACACACGTAAGAGAACTGAAAACAAATGTTCATATAAAAACTCCTACAGGAATATTCACGGCGCCATTACTCATCACAGCCAAAAAGCAGAAACAACACAAATGTCTATCACGTGATGAATGGGTAAACAGAGGGGCCCAGCCATACAGTGGAATATTATTCAGCAATAGCAAGGCATAGAGTACTGACCCAGGCCACAACTTGGACAAATATTGAAAACGTTACTCAGTGTGAAAGAAGTCAGTCACAATAGATGCTTCCACTTACATGAAGTAACTCGATTTACATGAAATTTCCAGCACAGGCAAATCCACAGAGAGAGAAAAGTGGCTTTCTGAGGCTGTGGGAGGATGGGGAAGATAGGGATGTCTGCTAATGCGTAAGGAGCTTCCTGTTGGGGGGATGAAAATTTTCTAAGATTGACTGGGATGAACAATTCTGGGCATAGAGTAAAAACCGCCGTACATTTTAATGGGTGAATTGTTATTAAAACTGGTAAGAAAAAAAGCACCTCCAGCCAGTTACCTTCCTATAGTAAATGCAAATTGCTAAATTTTATTACAGGAAGAAGAAACTGCCCTCAGCATGAAAGCAGGAGTTCAGCAAATGTGAGTTAACCGAAATTGGAAAAGAGCATTTCACTTGAAACAATTGATGAGTGTACACAAATTATTAAGACATGACAAGGAAAATCAGTTTGACATCACGAAGAAGCATTCTGCTTCAAATGCAGATAAAGGATTCGGCAAGCCCAGCTGATACAAATGACCAGAGAAGAAACCTGGTTCTTTAAACAAGCGCCAGAGCCAACAAGGAAATAATGGTGAGGAAAGCAGGCGGCCGAAAATCTGGAACAGTTTCCTACTAATACTTTCTCCACTGAAAATTCAAAAACAAAATGAAAGTGATGTGATGTTGTGTTGAGCTCACGTGAATGGGCTTCCTCCGGTGCTCGACAGTTTTGTAACCCCGAATGAGAGACTCAGGAGAATCATCATGGCTCCTGGGAGTCACCAAATGACTGCCCACCAGCTCGCTGACCACCATCACATCTGCCAGGGTTGAATTGCAGAGAAGAGACCAACTTCTGAAAGGCACAGGAAATATAGACAAGGGAAGAAAATGCTGCAGTCAGTCCTGGGACAGAGGCCTTGTGAGCAGAGGCCAGAAGTCTGCAGGTGAACATGAGTGGCCCTGGGGCAGAAAGGGACCACGGGGGAGCAGACCTCAATTCTCTTCTCTCTCCCCCTCGGGTAGGAGAGATAAAGTCTGCATCCTTCTCACCTGGAACTGTGGGTTCTGGCTGGCAGAAGTCTTACCAACATGGAATGAATTACTCAAGACTGGAAAAAGGAAAGAAAGCGAGAGGGATTAGGGAGCCAACTCCAAGAACCTCTCAAATGCTCCCATATTTATTGTGTATAATCAAAGGAAATAGTCTTTAACAGTTGTGTGTTAGTAAGGAGGAACTTCGTGAAAGATGGGATGAGGCAGAGATTGTAGAATCCGCAATGAGTAAAAAGGCTTAGTTTACATTTAGGGGAGACATGGGGAGAGGGGAACAAGATAAATTCTTTAGATATCTTCATTACAAAGCAGACCACCAGATCAGCCAGGTCCCTGTTTTGGGAATAATGTACTATCTAACAGCAAGCACGCCCAGCGTTTATAGATGAGTGCCTGGGTCATTGCTGTGCAGAAATCTTCCACGCAGGTCCGCACAGGTAGAAGTGCCACAACGTGCTCAGAAATTATACCGTCAGCACCCCTGGGCTCCCATGGACTGGTTTCACATTAACCAAACTCATGAGAGACTGATGCAAGAAAACCAGAAATTTAATTTATTAATTTAACAGGAGATGTGAAACTACAAACCAGACTGAAATATCAGAGTTCAACCATGAGTACAGATTCTCCTCAACAGCCCAATCACAGGCAGGCAGTCACATGACAAGAGTGGACAGAAGCAGAGCAGGAAGGGTTTCTGGATTAACTGAATGGACTAAATTTCTGTTATACGAAAAGATCTGCTGCCCAGAAGACATTTAACGCCAATCACAGTGCACTGTCCGTGGACTGTGGCTGAGACACGACTATGAGCACCTGTGTAACTCTCCTTTCCCTTTCCTTTCTGGGCTAAGTGATGCACAGAGGTACAGAGATCCAGGGATGCAGATACCTCTAAACACCCAAAGCCCATCCCTGGGAGCCTGGAAACCAGACAGCCAGGGTTTAAATACCAGCTCTGTCACTTACTAGCTCTGTGACTTTGGCCAACTTACTTACTCTCCCCGTGCCTCAATTTCCAGATTGTAAACCTGGGATAACTATCAAACCTTCCTTACTCACTTGTTGTGAAGATTGAAGGATTCATTTCTGTAAAACGCTCAGAAAAGAATGTAGCACATTTTTGGTGCTCAACAAATGTGAATTTAATAAGAAAGTGATTTACAAATCTCCCTTCTAATCATCTTCTGTGTTTCATGGCTAGTCTGAGTCCCAAAGGAAATCCTTATTTCCCCTCTTATAAACTCTTGGGGAGCACCCTTCTGTTGCATTCCACCACCTGTTTAAACTGAGGGAAGGGATGCCTCCTCCACAATCTGGTCCATGAAGAGTGTTTTTCCCTTCACACCCCTGACCCCTGGACAACGGCTAGCCCTCCTCACACTAACAGATTGAGGTGTGAGTCCGGATCTACAAGCAGGGCATATGAAACCTTTCCTTTCCCTCCAGTGTTGGCCACCATTGGGAAGCACCCGGGATGCTCAGCTCCATGGCAGGCAGCCCTGTGCATGATGGGGCAGATCCTCTTAAGGGAAGGCTCACTGTGGCCCAGAGCTAACTGGGACTGCATGAGTCTCTAGTTCTGGGGCACAGTATCATGACACGCATTTTCCCACAGCCCTGAAGTTCATGGAGAACGTGGCTTCATCAGTAATACAGGAGCCATTTATCGCCTGCCTGTTCTTCTGTGTCATCTCTCAGTTGGCTGCTGGAGAAAACATGTGTATATGTATTGGGTCCCATTAAGCCCCAATATATATGAAGTAACAAAAAATTCTGTGGCTTAACATTGGTTCAGGGCGACTGTGTAACTCTCCTGACCCTGCTGATGCTAAATTATGGGTATAGGAACTATGGAACCTCCTCAAATATCTTTCAGCATAAAACCAGCTTTTCTTATTTTCCTGTTTCTTAGTAACTGCCAAAGACTGTAAAATGATGGCTTCATACAAAACAGGAGCTAAACTTTATGAGCCCTTTGACATTCCCACTGTGCTAAACACTTTACATAATTTCTAATTCTCACAATTCTGCAAAGCAGATACGAGCGTCCCCATCTCACAGACGAGGGAAAAACTCAGAGCAAACTAACTCAGGCTCACGTGGCTCAGTGGCAGCACGTGCACGCAAACCCAAGACAAAAAACTACACCCCTTCTTATATGTACAAAATCACCTCCCAACAAATGATACACAGCTGCTTGGTCAATACTCAGGGAACTCAGTACACTTTCCAGCTTTAAGGTGCTCCAGAGGCCGCTCTTAGCTGCTTTATAAAATTCCGGCTCACTGGTTGCTAACACTGGAAGAAAAGACCGATTTTGCCATTGTTTGCACAGCAAGTCTGAAATGTTCACAGCGAGATGACAGAATAAGTCTAAGACATAAGCAGAATAATTTTTCCAGGTAGACAGACATAATGGACATTGTGCTATTCTGAAGCACTAAGCAACGGAATCAAAACAAAATAACATTTGTTAAACCTTCTTTTGCAAAAGGAATATTAAGACTGTTAGAAGGTGCAACAGCACCACCTATGGCTAAATACACCTTCCAGGTTGCTGGGAAAGATGCAACACAAAAATTGCCTGTTGGATCAGAAAGAAGAATCAGATAATTATATCTTATGTAGCACATACTGCACTTTGCTTTGGGGAAGGGAGGTGTATTCAGTATTTAATCTGACATTGCTAATACTCCTGAATATAAACAAAAGACACAGGCTCATGGAAACTTCTTAGTAGAGGAAAGAATCCAGTCCAGCCACTTCATTTTACAGGAGGGGAGACTGAGATCTGGGATCTGTCCTCCTGGCAATCAGCAGCAAATCTCTCCTAGGCCTCATGTCTTGCACTGTAGCAAAAACCAACAGATCTGTACTAGGCCTATATTCATAAAAGTCACGTCTGTATTTTTCCAACAGTAATTAATCTAGGTATCTTGCAAAATACTTCTCAAAGAGCCAGGAAAGCATACAAGTGTATTGAAATTCAAAAACATTTATTTGCACATTAAAACAGCATGAGATTTATTCTATTAATAAAAGTGACATGTCAAATCAATGTTTTGATATTTTAAAACCTATTAAGAGTGCAGAAAAATAAATCAAAATTTTCTTTAATCACAAAAGAGAGAAGCTTATTCCCTGAAAATGATCAATGTAGATTTTTCTAAACTTAATGATTCTGGTCAGATTCCTACGAATTTAAATGTCTGAGTGGATGGTTACACGGCAACATGAATTCTGAGTTGTAACAACACACATTCTGTGTAAATAATATTCAAGGCCGTCTGCTTAAGGTGATTTAACTACTCCCTGTCTCACTAGAATGATAAAGATTTCATTAAAACTTCATACTGCACACACACACACAAAACCCTGAATCCTTGTTACTTTAAGCCATATTCATATATTCATAAATATGCATATTGAATATGCATCAGAAACAAGCCACCCTCTTTAGTATTCAGAGTTGATCCTTCTAAACTATCTGTCCTTGTGACAGCATATTTTTACTAAGCAGCTCTTGGGTGCTTCATATACAAGGCGTCCACATCTCACAGTCAAACAAGGTAAAGGGCATCACTCAAATTTCACAAATGAGGAAATGTACTTAAGCCATGAAAACAACTTACATATTCATCATCAGGAAAGAAAAGATTAAAGATTTTACTTACAATATTCACTGACAAAACTTTCCTCCATACTAAGACTACATAGAAACAATTCAGTCTTTGTAAATTTTTCTGTCAATAAGCACCACTAGAGAAAAACAAGCAACATCATTAGAAATGGTTGGACTTTCAAAGTCCACTCCAATTTTGCAGTATAATCATTTTTAATGTTTTGATTTTAGTGTTTACAGAGCACTAAAATAAAAAAAATATAAAGTTTTTAACTCATTGCCTGAGAAAGCAACATTTGTGAAAATGTACAATTTTAATTTATGCCACTCTGTCTAACATTCTCACTGGTGTCTCTCCTTTGAAGGCTTCATGAAGCTGAGATCGCTAAAATCGGTCATTTATGGACTCACAGGAGTTCGGGAAACCACTCAACTTGGGGCTGATAAGAGGAGCCATTGAGAATGCATCCTGTGCAGCCTGGGTTCCAGCCCTGAGCCTGCCAACGCCAGCTGCGTGAGATTTGGGACAAGCTGCCCCGTCTCTCAACCCCTCAGCTGCAGAAAAGGAGACACTGATACCTACCCTTAAACACCTGCTATGAATTAAAACATGAGGAAAGCATTTTAGCCTTAGGTAAGTGTCCACTCAGAGCAAGTTTGGTCATTATGATGATGAGGATTACTTTTAATAAGTTAAGGCAGACCAAAAATTAGAAATCACCATAAAGGAGAAACATTTTATGTCAATGAGCATTTCCTTTTGAATGGATTGCAGAATGTTCCATTGATTTTTTTAATAAATCAAATTTTGTCCACTAATTATAGATTTACAGGTTCATGGACAAGTCTCCAGAAAAAGAATTATAGGTCACTAACCTCTGCATACAAAGAAAGTAAAGTTTAAAAAAATCAGGGGGGAGATTATACCTCACTTGAGAGAGTATGTGCTCAGCATGCATGCGGCCCTCAGTTCAGACACCAGTAACTCCATTTAAAAACTTTTTTTTTAAGAAATGGAGAATTAACTCAAAAAGGTGGAGGAATGCAGAATTTTTTTAGAGAATCAACTCAGATTTAAGATGGGGAAAAAAATATCCATTTCTCACAGGAAATCTTGAGAACTATGTAAACCGGATCTGAGTTGTCTAATCTTTTAACATTATTCATGAATTCATATTACCAAGTCTTAAAACTGCCTGATAACCCACAGGGGTGATCCTGATCATAACAGCTGCCAACACGGATCGAGCTCCGGCTACGAATGGTCTGATCTGCCATCTCTGCCCCTGAGGCCTCACCAGGCTGAGAGCACTAAATTCGGTCATTCATGAGCATCACGTGTAAGTCCTCCCTTTGTGCTTCTCACTCCCCCCTCACCAGACCCTCTGAGGGAAGCACTGTTATCATCTTCCCCAACCGAAGATAAGGCCACTGAGGCACAGAGACTAAACCTGCTCCAGGTCACATCGGCAATAAAGGACGTCTATAATTCTGCTGTTCTATTATTGACAAAGGAATCTGACATATCAATTCAAGGGAGACTGTTAAATAATCAAGTCTGTCAGGTCTTCACCTCAAAGAGCAGATACTATAGATTCCTGACGTAGGATGAGGCTGCCGCCACATACTGACTCAGCTTGAAATTAATATCCAAGATGAAGCAGAGGATACATGTAAATATTCACGACTGTCAACTCCGCTCTCGGGTCTGGGCCCTTCACTGCCTGAACGGGGGTGAAATCCCCACACGTGTCAGGGAGGGAAGCGCAGCTCTTCCGGGACTCACCCAGGATTCACGGGCTGTTTCCCACCCACAGGCTGTCCTCAACGATTAAAAAGCTCTCAAGAATTTTACACCATGCAAAACTAAAAGACGTTTCTGCAGATGGAGCACTTTCTCAGGCTTAAACCTTTTTTGCCTACACTCAGCATGTGGGAAAATAACACATGACTCTGCAAAGTCTCTGACCCTCACCACTCATAGGAGTAGAATGGCCTCAGCACAAGATGACTCTTCACGGATGAGAACAAAATAAAGCCGCCCCCAACCACAGGCACTCCCAGAGACAGCGCTCAGCAGTCTTCTGCACACTCACGGTTGTGCAGCCCTCACCACCATCTATTTCCAGAACACTTCATCATCCTAGAAGAACACCCCTGCCACTAGCAATCACTCCCCAACCCCCCTCCACCCAACCCCTTGCAACCATCACCTGCCCTCTGCCTCTGCATGTGCCTATTCTGGGCATTTCAGATCACTGAATTCAACAATATGTGGCCGTTTGTGTCTGGTTCCTTTCACTTAACGTGCTGTTATCAAGGCTCGTCCAGGTTGAAGTGGTATCAGCATCTCTCTTTTTTTTTTTTTTGAAAGTGTTAAAGTTTATTAGAAGGTGGTAAGTACTATCAAAAAGAGTAGAGAGGAGCATAAGTGATTGGGTTTCAAAGGGAAAAGTGCGGGTTGAGCAGTCAGTGTGGACTTCGCAGAGCAGGTGGCCTTTTTCATATTCCCCTATATTTATTTTTTCTTTTTTATTCACTTTTACGTCTGAATAATGTTCCACAACATGGAGATACTACATTCTGTTCATCCATTCAGCAGCTATGTATGGACGAGCTCCAGACGAATGAGTGTAAGAGGTGACTAGGCAGGGATGGCATTTAAGCAAAGGGCAAGATGTGCTTTCAAAAAAAAAAAAAGCCAACAAACAGAGGCACAAAGAAATTCAGCGCGTTTCTGAGAAAGTGCATGCTTGCTTCACGATGACTGCCGTGCAGGGCTGGGGGGGGGAGTGACAGGAGACACAATGAGGGAGTAACCTGAGAATATTCCCCATGCAAGCAGCTCAGCCAATTCTCCTCCCTCATCCTGTATTTTAGAGCCATTTTTGATAGGTTTTCTATTTCAAGTAACAGTACTTAGTTACACATCTAATCATCTGCATCAGATCACCTTACCTCCAAGCCACAGAAAGTCATTCACTGACTGGAGCAGCTCCAAGACATAAAGGTGATGGACCAGGGAGTCCTGCAGCATCCCGGCCTGCAGGCACAAACCCCCACATGTTCCATGGTGATGTCCGGAAAGTAAAATGCATGGAAATATCTCACTGCTTGTGCACGATATCTGCCCCCAAATTGCCCCAAAATCATGCTGGCAAAGCACTACTGAGCCCTCTCACTACAAAAAAAAAAAAAAAAAAAAAGAGAGAGAGAGAGAACAGAAAAGAAAAGAATAAAGCTAAGAAGGCAAATTTAGGGTCTTCCATTCAAAACCAGCAACCATCACTGCCAGTAACTCAGCTGGAATGGTCCTGACTTCAAAAACCACTGCGCAGTTACATTGCAAACGTGATAGACATATATGTATTCCACGTAGATGATATTACAGTAGGATTTTTCTTTTCGAAATTTCCAGTTGCAACATTAACACAAGAAAGATTATGTTTCAGCTTTAAAAAAATCAATTATTTTCCACTTTCTTAATTTTGAACCTATTATTATTTTATAAAGGGTGCTATGCTGCAAATTATAAACCAACTATTTGGCTTCTGCCAACAAGACCTTTATGACTTCACTATTTCAGAGCAAGATTTAATGATGCTTTGAGAAGTGGGTCCTGGGGCGCTCACTAACAGCTCTTTAAATACTGACAAGAATGTGCTATTTAAGTAATGCAAAGGCTCTAACTCTACATTAACTCAGAAACCAAAGAAACTACACCAAAGCCTTACTTTATCATTTTTAAATTTTGCTATTCTTTTGAATATTAAATTTCTTAAAAGATAAGATTTTTTTTGAGAAACACAGCAGCTGTATTAAATTTCCTCTCACCAAGAAAGCAATCTTTATCAAGAATAAATACCCCTATAGAAATCCAAAAGACGGGACGTTTCTAGCTAAGTGAACATGCAGATCTCAACACAAGACTAAATCCTATCAGATCTCACTCGAACGAGCTCAACAATGTCCTGTGCTACCCTGAAACTTAGCTCTTCTCTTCCAAATGTTGGCTGAGCTAAGATCATCACACAATGCAGGGAAGAAGAGAAAAGTCCACCTGGTTGCGTCCGTTTCCTTCCAGCCACAAGGTGCCGCTAGGGGGTCCCCGTTAATAAGCTCTCCCCATGAGGATATCCGGCATTCACACTGCCCCTGCCGTCCCCAAGCAGCCCCGACGCCCCTCTCCCACTGGTGGCCCCCCAGCCTGTCAATGGTCTTCTAATGACCCTCCCAGTTGGTGGCACTCTCCCCCTCTTCCCTGCTTCACACACACACACACAAACACACACACACACACACACACACACACACACACACACACACACGGAGCCAGGACAGCCTTCCCAAAGCACAAATTTGATTACATCACCCCCACTTCAAACCCTTCAGAGGCTCCCTGGTAGAGTTCTAGCCCCACCCCCGACGCTGCTCGCCCAGCCTCACCTCAGTACCCAGGTCCCCAGTGACCTCAGGCGCCCCCTGACCTGCTGCTACTTCCCACTTGCCTCCAAGCCCATTTTGACTGTTTGTCAAGGGAGACTTCCTTCCCTCGAACCTCTACACTTTGCGTTAGGTGCCCCTGCTGTGTTCCTAGAACATTCTATGCTAAGACAACTTCTGACAATGCTAAACTCTCAAGAAGCAATACATTTTGCTTACTACTGTGAGTCCACCCTCTCTCCCCTGGACACTCAGAATTGCATGTGTTATGAATAAATGAATGAAGGGGTGGGTCTCAAAGGGACGGGCAGAGCTGCTCTCGCCCACCCCGACCACTTCTTTCTGTAGAACATCAGAAGCAAAACCAGGAGTACCTCTCCTGAGGGTCACTTTCTGCTGACACCCTTCACTGCCTCTTCTGTGTCAGTTCTAGTAAAAAACCAAGCTCCTCCTAAGCCCTCCATCCCTAGGCCCACTCCAGTGTCCTCCCAAGCAGGGGCACCCTCCACCCTGGACCACACAGTGCACTCTCCCCGAGTCCCCACCCCACAAGCCTCCAGGCCTCTACCCGGGCTGCTCCTGCAACCTGAGTCACCCTCTTGATTCCTTCTCCTGGCTGACTCTTACTCTGTCCTCATAACTGAATGTAGAGCACATTTCTTCAAGGAAGCCCTCTCTGATGATGTCCTTTAGCTCTTGGCTGGGCTCCCTCTACAGCAGGACTGCTTGGCGACCAACTGGTGTTTGTCCACCTGCTCCTCTGAGACCATGACCTCTTGGAGGCCACGTGGGAAAAAGGAGTGAGACGATAAGAGGGGTGGGAAGAGCAAAAAGCAAAATCACAGCCCAAGTCCCAGATTCAAGGATTCTGTCTCAGAAGAAAAGAATAAAATGTTTAATACGTATGTCATTTGGCTATGATTTTTGTAGCTCATGGAAAGCAAGAGGTTGGTGTTCTAGTCTAAAATCCAAGTTACATGCAAAGAAATGTACATATTCATATCCAAAGGAAACCAGAGCTGCTCAACAACAGTTTGCAGTTAAAATCAAAGGAAATTTGATAAAGGCAATCTCTCTCTCTCTCTCTCTTTGTTTTTTTTTTTTTTTTGTATCATATAGTTGTAGAAGTATTTGTATAACTAAGTGATGGCTACAGCCTATGATTCTGCACTGGAGTGTTTGGGGCAGAGGAAGCCCAGATTACATGCACTGTGTAAATGCAATCACACCAACACACTGACAGGTGCCCTACTGGCTGAGCTGAAGTTCCAAAGCAGACAACCTTATGATGCAAGACAGCTCTCATTAGAAAGTAAGGAATGCAATGTTCTTTACTCAATTACATACGTTATATGGGCCATTAAGCGATAGTGCATCTTGTCTAATGAAACCCCAAAATAAATTGTTAACGTCGATTTTCTCCATCTGACCCTTATTTGCTAACTTTGGATATCAAACCCTCACTCCATACAGAAAGCTCAGACCTACGCTGCAGCAGGTTACATCCCGTGGAAGAAAGCCTATCAAGGAAGAACTGGAGAGTTTCCCTTCAGAAGCTGCTAAGTCTGGTTTTGCACCTGTACGTCATTTGCAACCACGTCATCGTCAAAAGAGTAAGACCTTACCTCTGTGGGGCGAAAAGCACTGCGGTGCTTCTGAACCATTAAAGAACACTGAGCTTTGGGAAAGAGTCCTGAGGCACTTAAATCGTACTTTTTGTGAAAGGCTCCAATACTGACCCAATTCACCAATCCAGGTACAACAGGGAGGTACCGGAATTAGTAGAGAGAACATGCCCTTGAAGTCTGACAAGGCCCTGCTTGAATCCTGCTACAGCATTTACTAGCTGCGAAATGGACCAATACCTTAACCCCTCTGAGAAGGCTTCCCAATCTGCAAAAGTGGGCTGCCACCGCCCACCTGGGAGGCACGGATGTGAATGCAACACGCAAGTAGTGAGGCCGACTGCTACCTGACACGAGACCTGGCTAGTTTCCCTCTGCTGCCCTTCTCCCCCTTTAAACTTGCCCTGTTCCCACTGGTAAGGGTCAAGCCCCGGACCAGAATGCCCGATTCTTCTGTGTATCCCCGGATACATGTCTTACCCTTAGGAGGCCAGAAAAAGAACTATCTCCTCCAACGTCACTATCAATGTTCTTAAGAGTCTGGGTTTTTTAAACTCTATTTTGCAGGGAGACTATTCCAGAACTGTCCAACCACCATTCTCCACTTTGGCTCCTTCTCACCTCAAATCTTCTGACTGCTGGCCTTTTGTTCGTGGGAAAGAGAGTCCGCTCTAGGTGGAGAATCCCTAGGCCTCTGTCCCTCCCTCACAGGTGAGTGTGACTACCTTCTCAACACTCCTCACTCCGACTCCATCTTCCGAGGAGGTTCCCCTCCTGGAACATGCAGCCTCTGCATCATCCCCAGACGCGCACGCGTGGCCACAACCCTCCGTTCAGATTTCTTCCTGGGTGGCCCTGCCCACCCCCAAGACCCTTAAGGATAAATGCCATTGCTCTGAAAATCCCAAACGCCACTGAGTGACACGCCAAAGCTGCATGGTCTGGGCTTTCCTCCAACACAGGCACAGCCCTGACCCGCCTCAGCCTCAGTCTGCACCTCTCGAGATGAGCTCATCCACCTGCACGGCTGTGAACACCAGCTAAGAATGACGACTCCCAACGTGTATCTCTAGTCCGGCTCCTTCAATTGAGCCCCGTGGCCATAGAACCGAGTGCCTCTTTGAAGTCCTAACTTGGATGACAAATGGAATCTTAAAAATACCTCATGTCCACCATTTACTCTAGAGTTCGATTCCTGGCAGGTACCTCCCAGGCTCCAGATTTTAGTAACAGACCCAGAACCCACCTAGGTGTTTGAGGTCACATTCAATTTCCCCTGTTCCTCCCCCCGGCCCTGCCCTGGAATCAGTCTTGTCATTTCTATTGCTTAACCAGTCTCAAGTCTGGTTCTGCAAGGACCACGGATGGAACCCCACAAGCTGACAGCAAGGTGCAGTGCATCACAGTCCTCCGAAGAGAGCTCCCTGGAGGGGGAGGAATCTCCTGCCTCTGGTCACCTCAGAAGGCACTGGATTCTCACAAAGGAGGCCCAGGAGAAGGGACTCAAGGTTCTCTTGTGGTCTGAACTTTGAAGGTCCCGAAGTTTGGGGGAGTTCCTAGTTAGCAGACACACCTGCCAGTGAGCAGATGAGGATGGGGGAACCCAGGCAAGGCTGTTCTCACTCCGACCCCTGGGCTCTCGGGAGCCACGGGAAAGGCCTGTGTTCAGGGCACAGCCCAGCCTTCACAGATCCCAGCCTGCATTTGCCAACCCAGAGAGCCTAGACTCCTACTTGCGATTCTTGTGATCTGTTCCCCC
The DNA here is from genome assembly GCF_048773025.1 of Camelus bactrianus. Classification (NCBI taxonomy): domain Eukaryota; kingdom Metazoa; phylum Chordata; class Mammalia; order Artiodactyla; family Camelidae; genus Camelus; species Camelus bactrianus. The sequence goes on along the minus strand of NC_133539.1, from coordinate 132,779,888 downwards.
CCAGAATGTGATGGGCTCTTTCAGAACGTCTGGCCTGTCTCAAGCGAGACCAAGTCAGTGAAGGATGAAGTGTCCACAATTGGACCAGGGCATGAAAGGAGAAACAAAGTCTCATGGCCAGCATGACGGTGGTGGCCAAACCCTTCCCCCGGGTGAGATGAACCAGGGTGTGGGTGAGATTGCAAGGTCACTTCACATCTGAATAGGGTGTTGGAGACTCACTACCGCAAACTAACGACACGGCCGTCAGTGGTGGACGTCAGCTGCAACAGACACGGAGTCAGCTATTTACTGCCATCATGGGTTAATAGTAAAGGCTGGTGCAGGGAGGACTGCATGGCTGCTGGAGCAAACCACAGACCCGGCTCTGAATGCCCACTGGCTGGAGCAGAGAGGAAGCTACAGTCCCCTTTAGCGGTCCCTGTATCCACCAGATCCAAGTGAGCCAGCTACTTAGGAGAAGGCCATGTTGTTCTGATACTCAGAAAAACCAGCCTCGTAAAGGGAAAATAAGAGTGGCATGGAGTTTAGACCCGCTCCTGCCTCTCTATGAAGGCAAAGTTAAGTAAATGGCACCGGGAAGGTGAATGAAAAAACAAAAAACAAAAAACCGGTGACTGCTTCTTCCAACAGCATCCCCTGCAGCTGCTCACCCCCGAGACTGCCACTTTCTCACCAGTGACCGCCGGCCAGGAAGCTCCGTCACGCACGTCACACAGCGACAGCCCTGAGCCGCGTGCCAAGCACGTTTGTCTAAAAGCCAGAATCAAGGAAGATGCTGCAGATTTTGACATTCCAAGTTTAAATACTCCTTGAAAAAAATCCCTCAGCAGCCGCCTAAATCAATTCACATCTCACTTCTTCAAAACAATCAAACAAATTTAATAAGGGCGCATTTGTCACCAAACATAAGGAGGACCAAACTGGTTCCTCAAAGCAAGGATTTTAACAGGTATCAAACACCAGTGGGTGATGTGCTAACAAAGCAAAAATTCCAAAAATCTAGAAAATAAAAAAATGACTAGGATAATATATGGATCAAGGCAACTATTAAGTTTTTGCTTTTTAAAGCTATGGGGACAGCACGGAGGACAATCTCGCTATTTCCAATGCAGGGTGTGCACAGTCCACTTTTCAGACGCAACAACATGCTCACAGGGCGGTACAAGATAGAAAGGGAAATAGAAAAAGGAAAAGAGGAACAGCGAAAATTAGAAACACATGAGAACAAAAATAACTGAGAGCAATTACAAGAGTTTAGGTGAGTTTGGTGAGGACAGGGACGAGGGGACGGTGAGACCCACCCTCACCTATTGTTCCAGGGAAGGCAGGGGCCTGAAGCGAGCGGCGCTGCCGGGGGACCCCAACGTGGTCAGCGCCCCAAACCTAAACTTCACCTAGATGCGTGTAAACAACTTTTGAGCTACAAAATGTGGTCGCATTTCAAGCTGGACAATTTTACTCACTCCCACCAAGAGTAACAGGAGAGAATTAGGCTCTGTTCCTGCACCAAAGCATTGTTTAAAAAAGTAATGACTGTGTAATAGTAAAAGCAACAATGGAGTAAAAGTGACTGGAGGAGAACTTACTTGACCCGAGCTCACAGGCCGCGTTATCTCACTGACGTTCAGATGATGGCTGAGCCCTTACGGTACCAAAACAGACAGACCCACCAGGAGGGAGGTTTAATGCACTGCTGTATTTTGATGCCGGGAGCCATGCCTTGTACACAAGGTTCTGGGTAAACAATGGTGACAGTGTCAACCACTATGGGCTAAGCACACAACCAGCTACTCCGCCAAATACCAAGGACAGACTTCAAAAGGCAAAAACAAGCTGGCATTCTCTGGTGGGTCTGCAGACTCAGAGCCAAGCAGTTGCTGAGCAAACATGTCACCAGTGCCTCCTGTGACAAAAGAAGAGGCACTGGTTCGGGGGCTGGGGCAGGGCTCCAGGCTTCCACTGCTCACCCACCATTTTGTCCAGGGGGAGATGTTGGTCCCTGCTTACGTTGCACCGATGTACCGACATTGACTGACGCCTGGGGACTCAGCAGGTGGTGACAGGTGACGGGAATGGAGCCAGCCTGGGAGTGGCACGGTGCTGGCATCTGTGTCCTCAGCTTTGCCCAGGCCAATACATCTGCCAGCTCATCTACAAGAAGCAGAAGGGGAGAAAGCAGTGTAGATCACGGGGCCCTGTGAGGACAAGTCCTGGTCATGGCCACGACATGCCTCGCCCCTTCCTTAAGATATAGAGGTATGTCCGGGGAGGAAGTGAAAATTCATCCAGAGCCCGCCAGGCACCACAAGCAGGTGGGACTCGGGTCCCCTGTGCCTGTCACTCACAGGACTGGTCTGGACTTTCTTTTTATCAATTCTCTGGCATCTTCTCCTCTAACTTACCAACAACCAGAAAGTAGAATCTGATTTTAGACTCACAGAGAATCGCAGAAAACCTCCTCCACATCAGGCCCGGCAGCACGTGCCAGGCCCTCCGACCGTCACCTGTGGGACCGCCATGAGCCCTCTCCAGACTCAAGGCCCGAGGCCGTAGGTCGGGGGGGCACAGATTCCCACACTCTCCCCAGCAAAGGGGGACCACCTCTCGGCAAAGGCATCTCACCTTCTTCTGCCCAAGGGACATCTCGATAGATACACAGGGAAACAGAGCAGAATGTGGGGGGGTAGGCAGCCCAGAAGAGCTCGTCTGCACTTCCAAGGCAAAGTGGGTCCGTTGACCTAATCACAGGGACAAAGTGAGGACGAATCTTTCCCTGCTGTGCCCCATGCTCCGTGACACGCCTTTCCCTGCGTAAGGAGCTCATTTGGAAGCCCCTGGCAGTGTTTCTGTTGTCTTAAATTGGCATGGTGGTTGTCAGGCAGGGAGAGAGGGCCTGAGCCGTGCAGGTGCTGGACCTGGGAGGCAGGAGATACTGGCTCCACTCCCAGCTCAACCAGCACCTCATTCTGCGTCTCAGGATTCAGCATGACATCTATAAGCAAAGGAATGAGACTGTCCCAGGACATGCTGTCCAACAGGAATGAAATGACAGCCATGTAAAGAAAGTTTCCCAGTTGCCACATTTAAAAATGTAACCCCCCCAAAAAAAACCCTAGAAACTGATTTTAAGAACATATCTTACTTATTCTACAGTATGTAAAATACTATCATTTTGACATGTAATCAATAAAGAAAGAAACAACATAGTTTACATTCTTTTTACTAGACAAGTCTCAGCGTCTGATGTGCATTTGACCTACAGCACATCTCAGCTCAGAGCAGCCTCCTCCCCAGCTCTCCTAGCATCAGTGGCTTTGGCTACTCTATTGGACAGCAACTCCAGGGGTCACACCAGGGGAATTGGCTGAAAAGCGGGAGTAAGTGTCCATAATAACCCTAAAAGAATCTCTCTGAAACAAATGCGGATTCACTTTTAAACGTCTGAAAACCGGCGGGATTCACCTCCCTCACGCCTTGGCTACAAGACAGCCCTCCTCCTTGCTGATCCCTTTCTGGATGTAGGGAAGCAACCCTTCATATAGCCAGGGTGGCCGGGCATCCAGGTAGACTTTCCTGCTCTCTGTGTCCAATCCCACAAAGTCCTCCTTCTCAAACAGGATGTAGAGAAGGAGGATCTTATCCCCAGTCTTGTCGGATGCACAGTCCAGCCACTTGGACTTGAGCATGATGAAGAGAGACTCAGTGAAGTCCTCGATCCTCTTCTCCACCACCCTGCAGTCCTCGTAAATTGAAGGCCACGTCGGTGCGTGGCTGCTTGGGCACCTCCCCATGCAGCACAAAGACAAAGAGCCGAGAGTCATAGAGCGTGGTGCCATACAGCTCCTCTGCACGTGGAGCTTCTCTAAGGTCTTGGCCAAGAGGCAGTCGGTAATGATGACAAGGCCCACGACCTTGCGGTGGGTCTGGAAGTCGCTCCACCCATTCTCGGGCGCATAGTGGTGACTCTAGTGGATACAGAGTGCCCACTGCGAGCCGCAAGGGATGATCTGCCTCACCAAGGAGATTCGCTTATAGATGCAAAAGAAATTCTCCTCTGAGATGATCCCCACGGGTTGGACCACCACGGGGAGAGTCTGGTGGTCCTAAGCACACTGCACGTAGTCAGGGATGTTCATGTTGCAGGCCCTGACGAGAGGGAAGAGGAGACCGAGGTACATACTGTGCTGCGGGCTGTGGGCCTCACTGGGTTGCGGTGACCTGGTGTGTACCAGTCAGAAGGCAGGGGAAGCCCAAGCAAAGCCGTGGGTACAGTTTGTCCTCAGCGTCTGCACATGGCTACCGCAGCTCGGAGCACATTACGCAGCTTTTGGTCTAGGCTTCCGCCCTCTGCAGAAAAGGGTCATTTCTTGTTTTCTGTTTCCAAGCACCTAGCCAGGCCCTGATGCAAAGTCAATGCTCAAAACTGCTGAATAAAGGAATGAATAAAGGAACTGCTTCCACACCCCTCAGCAGGATATAATGCAAAGAAACACAGTAGGATCAAAAGACCTGGATTTCAACTCCAATTTATTTGAACTCCTAAGCTGCAGAATACTTGATAAGAAAACTTGCTTTGGGGAGGAGAGTACAGTTCAGTGGTAGAACACATGCTTAGCATGTATGAGGTCCTGGGTTGAATCCTCAGTACCTCATTTTAAAAAAAATGAAACAAATAAATTAACCTATTTACACCCCTCAAAAAATATTTTTTGAATTCCAAATTCAAGAAAAAATAAACACCTTGCAATTGACACAACGTTGTAAACATGAGTATACTTCAATTAAAAAAAAATCCTTGCCTTACAAGAATATATCTGGATTATGGAACTTTACAAATGTAAAATGCCTAGGTTACCACCTGCATAAAAAGAAGGAAATGTACAAATTTACTATCCCTCATTTATCAGCTATATTTCCTTTGGGGGGTTTATAACCTCTCAGAGCTAATTTTCTCAGATTAAAAAAGAAGGAAACATTACCGGATTCTCCATAGTGCTGAAGAATCAGATAAACCTATGATAACATCTGACCCACAGAGTTTACTCAATAAATGCTTGTTGAATGAATGAATAAACAAGCAAAGTGAATGCTGCTCCCTGCCACAGAGCATCATGTTGGTACTGCCTGGAAATTCCAAGCCCACGTTTCACCCGACTCTACACTAACCATGGGTGACCTGGGCAGGCCTGTGTTCTCCTCTTAACCCCAGTTTAATCATGAATAGAAATGAGGGCAATAACACAAACCTCAAAGGGTTAGAGAGTCATTACTGAATTGTATCCCAACTTTGCAAGATGGAACCTTTAAAGAAATTTGGGCAAAAAGTCCGTAGGCCCTCTCCATATTATCTCTTACAACTACATGGGAATCTACATTATCTCAAAATTAAAAAGTCTAATTTATTAAAGAGGCTATTGAGGTTAAACGTGCTCACTGTCTCAAATAAGGAACACACAGTACAAATAGGTCAATGCCCAGCCCATGAGATACACTCAGTAAACATTCCCACTGAGCCCACTGGTCCCTCCAACTTCGGAGCACGATGATGTGTCCTCATGGCCAGAGGCCCCTGCACCTGAAACTAACAAAGCTAATGGTCCCCACTTTCAAGACCCCCTGCCACCACCGTAGGACTAGTTTTGTACTTGTAATTTTTTTCTTTATATTAAATAGAAAAACGTAATTGCATAGCCTTCAGGCCACCAAAAGCTGATTACAGAGATCATGATGGCAGCCCTTCTTCGTGAAACAATAAAATGAAAAGCCATTTCCACAAGATCTCTGTGTAAATCTACTAGGGAACTTCATCCTGGACTGAGAGGAAGAGGACTGGGGAGGAGGGGGCAATCTGCGGCACACAGACCCATGGGCCACCTGTCCCACGATGGAGTTTAGACCCAACACTCACCCTCAAGGAACTTCAGAATAGACACAAGACAGAGTGCTGTGGACAAGATTTTTTTTTTTTTTTAAAGAAATCCCTTATTCCCTCGCAGGATTTGTTTCTACTGAGAAACAAATTTCTTATGTGTATAATGTTTCACAAAACACTTAAATTATTATCACCCCAACTTGACGCATTAAGAAACTGAGGGAGAGAGGTTTATCACATTGTGCAAGATTAGAGAGAGGCAAAAAAAAAAAAAAAGATAGAGAGAGGCCACGTCGGACACCGTATTTAAACCCAAGCCCCTGTTCCAGTGCTCACACTAGAAAGTGGGATATACTGCCCCTTTCCTGCCCTCTCCCTGCAATAAATCTCTGAAGACTCTTTTGTGTGCCACCTGGAATCACAATCACTTCAATTTTCCACAAAGAGCTATGTCACATTTTGGATGTGTCAAAATCTATATGTTGAATGGGAGGAGAGATTTGTATTTTCTGTTTCTCAAAGGAAACATGGCTTAAAAGAAACTGAAAAGCACTTTTCTAGTCTAAGTCTTCATTGTGCAGAGAAGGAAAAGGAGGCTCAGAAGAGATGAGGAAAAGGCCTTATTAACAAATATTGCCTCAGCGCAGCACCAAGCCAGCCTTGGGCACTTCTGGGGGAGGATCTGGAAGGCCCAGGAGAATGAGTCTTAGAAAACGGAAAGAGAAGAAGCATACAAGGCCCCGTCTCTACACCATCATACCATGAAGTTCCACCAAATTACCCAGTATGTGTGCAGCCAACATTAATGTGGGATAAACAGGTTATAGAAACCTGGAAGTCTCAACCATAGTGGAAATTCCAACATTTACTTTGTTTTTTTTCCCAGTTCAAGCATCAGCTCAGTGGGCACTCTGTACCAAGCACTACACGAGGCCTGGGGTTCTCCCAAATACACAACTCTTATATCACGTGAGCAAACCACACACAGGCCCACCAGAAGGAAAATGCCCACAGATAAGGTGGAATTACTGAAACTGAAAGCAGCCAACCAGCATATATTACTAGCAAAAACGGTGCTGCTAGAAATAGACTCATGGAAATAGAAAGCAAACTGTGGTTAGCAGGCAGGAAAAGTGGGATTAACAGATACACGTTAATAAATATAAAATAAATGACAAGGACCTACTATATAGCACAGGGAACTATATTCAATTTCTTGTAATGAGTTGTACTAAAAACAAACTAAAAGATATATAGGTACATATGCATATGTTTATAACTGAATCTCTGCTGTACATCTGAAACTAACATTCTAAATTGACTACACTTCAATAAAAAATAATTTTAAAAAATAAGTAAAAATAAAAGCAACGCCATTTAGAAAAAATAAAAGAATACTCTGATCCCCTTAGCTGTAGGTGCTGGAGAATTCTGGTTACAAACAGCAAGTCCACTGGATCACTCCAGAACTGGCTGTCACTCTTTCTGACCATCAGAGAGTCACTTGGCTTCATTGAGTTTATTTTCTCTTCTGTGAAAGGCTTCAGTTTGCAACTAACGATGTATAGAATCTCATCATTCACAAACCCAACAATTAATGAGGACTTCCCATGGGCCAGGCTCTGGAAATATGAAAATATAGGGTCCGAGATATATTCATGGGTAGAAGAAATTTATGCCATAAAGACATTAATTCTTCTTGCTTTGATAGACTGATTCAATACAATACTGTTTAGATTTCCTACCAGAGTTTTTATGGGTAACAAGATAATTTATGGTCAGGAACAACCAAGAATCTTCTTTAGAACCAGCACTGGGAAGGGGTGGATAGGTCAATCATTTCCACTGGTCTTTCTGAAGTGATGAAAACGTTCTGGAATATTAATGGTTGCACCACTGTGAATATGTTAAAGCTGCTGAATTGTAGCATTTAAGTGGGTGGACTTCATGGTGTGTGAACAATATCACAATAAAGACGTTAAATGAATAAATATTTCTTGACAATTATTTTTCCCTCTATACAACTAGTCTGCCCCACAATTTAAGAAGAACCAAAAAACCAAAACAAACCAAATTTTGCCAGGAGCTCTTTAGGACTGCAATGTCCCTGAGTCTCCAACGCCTCTGGTGGTGCTGTTCCTGTTAACACACCCTAGCTGGGCTGGGCTATTTAGGGACTGTAACTATCTTTTTAAGATCGACGGTCACACGTTTCACCCTGGGAGAGGGAAAGATGGAGGATGTCACAGCCTCATGCCTTCAGCTCATTTTTAACTGAACCAAGCCTTGCTTTCAACACTGTAATCCCTCTCACTATAAAAACAGTGACATCATCAAGCACCGCCATCATAACACTTGAAAGTGTTCAAGGTACTTACCTGGGGCAGAAACACTGAGGGAGGAGACGGAAACTCCCTCAGGACTGACACTCCCTTTTCCCGACTCCACCAGCAGAAGCTGGGGTTCACAGCCGGAGGCTCTCAGCCCGGGGAGGAGCGCCCACAACACTGAGCTGGCCCCCAGGGAGAGGGGAAGGGAGACGAGGGCAGCCCCGGGGTCGCGGGGCAGGGAAAGCCGGGGGGGGGGACGCGGGCAGTAGCCCCGCTCGGAGGCCAGCCCCAGCCCCAGCCGCCCGCCCCCATCCGTGTCCGCAGACCCCGCCCGCCCGGGACACAGCCCTCCCAGGGGCAGGGACGGGCCGGCGGCCGAGGAGAGGCAGCCCGGGAGGAGAGGACTCGCGGGCGGGAGAGGGGAAAGGGACTCCAGCCGCGGACTCAGGGGAGCCCGGCTGGGGCGAGAGGCGGCAGGTGCACACCTGGCCCTGGACAGCTGTGGCCGTGGCGCCGGGGCAGGAGCAAAAGTCCTACCAGGCGAAAGAGCTGAGCAGAATTTGGGGCCGATCCCATGCTCTGAGCTGGAGCTTCCAACCCTCGTTCCAGCTGGCACCGACTGCGCATGCGCAGGAGGGCCAGCGATCCTCTCTGGGTTCTGCGAGAGAAGGTGGGGAAGCGAGGGACGGAGAAGATGGGAGGGGGAGGGGAGAAGGGGAAAAGTGGGGGGAGAGACATGGACAGGAGGAGCAGAGAGAAGGCAGGGATCTGGAGGTTGGAGGAGAGTAGCAGAGATGGAGAGAAATAGTTTTAACGATGGGGGCATCCTGAAGGAGGCAGCAGTTCTGCCTCTGCACACTTCTCTAACCCTTTAAGGCCCGCAGCTCATATTTTACCTCCCTGGTCCAGCCCTCCACCCAAGGACTCTGCAGGACCCCTACGGGGATCACACCCGTTGCCCCAAAGTGGAGCTGTGATTCCTTTTGCTCTGGGAACCAAGCACCCGCAGGTGTTGTTGCTCAGAACTACCTTGTAAAGTGTACCTATTCCCCTTTTACACACTGGGACACAGGCAGGCAAGATCTCTGCTTTACCTCCACTGTCCCAGGTGTTGTACTGGCGGGGAGCGGGAGGTACAAGGTCAGATCCCAAAAGGAGCATACTGCCTGAGTTTTGGTGCATAGTCCCCATCCTTCCTGAGTAAACCACACCCCACCCTAGGGGAACCATCAAGGGAACACACTATGTCCCTGGGTGTGGGATAGCTGCCCTCAATTCCAGTGCCCAGCTTGCTAGGAAGATAGGAGTGTTACTGAGTCTAAATTCATTCTCCTTAGTGCAGGACAGGCCAGTAAGTTGGGAGACCAGGTGTTGGGGCATGGAATAGCAACTTTCTGTAGACCTAGATGGCAAACTAATGTCCTGGAAAATCATCTCCCCAAGTCAGAATTCAGGCTCCTTTCCTACGAGCTTGGTTTTTGCAATCTTCTTGATATAGGAATTCTTTGTTGTTAGAATCCTTTGTTCTTGCAGCTATCTGCCTGGGTCAGATCCCTGTAAACCACCAACAAAACAAACGTTATTTTCTATTATGTAAATTCTTATCTTTATATGAATGGAAAAGTGTTAAATATCCTTAAAGGTCAGAGCCTTCAAAATAGGCTCTCCTGTATATTTTAGGCTCTAGGCAACATTGTTTTACAAGCAAGATGAAGCCTAGGAGACAGAGCACAGGGTTAAAGTCAAAGGAACAGGTCTATTATGGAGTCAGATTTGTTCTTTTCTATTACCAGGGCAGAAGACACTTGAGGATTTAAATCCCTTTAAGTTAAAAATAAGTAATACTTTAAAGGAATTTACATACATAGGTCGGAATGTGCATAGCATATCTGGAAAACACACAAAGGATTGTAAACAGTGGCATCTCCAGGGAGGGCTGAAAGAAGAGAGGATGAGGGAAAACTTCTTTCACTTGTGTAATTTTGTGCTCTGTTTGAATTTATTTAACCACATGCATGTATTTCTTTTTCAGTTAAAAAATGTGTAATGGAGCAAAGGATTAGCAATCTCAGCAAATACAGCAGCCATGGAATCACTGAGCTATCAATTTTGATTTAAGCCAGGAAACAATTATTGACTCTCTCCTATGTGCCCAGTGCTGTTTTAAGACTTCTTTTATTTTTTTTTTATAAAATAATAAAGTGCTATTCCTCACCCCTGCCCATGGCTGGTGGAAAACCAACTGAGTTTTTATTGAGTTGTTTTCCAAGAAGTAGAGATCAGTTATAAACAGAACACATCTTCAGGGCAAAAAAGGCGGAGTGGTTTACCAGCAGGCCAGATAGCTTTGAAGGTTTTTCAACAGAGGCACACAGAGGCTGAGAGAGAAAGCCTCCAGGACCCTACGAAAAGCTGCCCAAACTGCCTTCTCCATGGCACTACTGAAATAGGAAAGAAAAAATCTGACTCCATATTAGATCTGTTCCTTTGACTTTAACCCTGTGCCCTGTTTCCTAGGCTTAGTCTTGTTGGTTCTGCACCTTTTGTAAAACAATGTTGCCTAGAGCCTGAAATATACAGGAGAACCTATTCTCAAGGCTCTGACTTTGAAGGATATTAACACTTTCTATTCACATAAAGATAACAAGTTACAGAATAGAAAACAACATTTGTTTGTTGGAGGTTTACACGGATGTGACCCAGGTGAAGAGCTGCAAGAACAAAGGATTCTAACAACAAAGAATTCATACACCAAGTTTGCAACAACCAAGCATTCCCACTTCCCATTTTTAATATAAGAAGAGCCTGAAATCTGACTTGGGGTGATGGTTCCCCAGGACATTATTCTACCATTTCTCAGCTGGCTTTCCAAATTAAAGTCGCTATTTCTTGCCCCAAAACCTGGTCTCCTGATTTATTGGCCTGTAATGCACGAGCACAACAAGCCTGGACTCGGAAACACAGACATTGAAAGTACCCATTTGGTATATTAAATGACCTGTTTCTTCTCATCTTCCTGACGTTTTATTCTCTTGAACACTCCTGCTATGTTTATGAAAAACCTGTTATGTGGACACATTTCCACCTCTAGCCACTACCCTTCCAGCTAAGAACTGATGCCAAGAAGGCAATGGAAGTTGCTAGAAGGTATTACCTGGACAAAATAGAGCAGAAGTGGGTTCTGGCTGATGTTCAGGAGCAGGCTGGAACACCTGACAAGATGTTATAAGTACGGAGAGACAGCTGGGCACCAAAGGAGAAGCTTCTAAACTTCCATGAGGGACTTGTTTGATAGGAAGGAAAAGTCCCAGACTATAGCTAGGATCCCACCACGAGCTTCCTGGGCGAGTCTGGGCAAGTAATTTAAAATCTCTAGGCCCATGCTGTCCAACATGGGAGCCACCAGCAGCATGCAGGATTATGAAGTTATTCTGTAGCCAGACAGAATTATAAAAAGACATTTTATTGCAAAGGCCCAGCAGGTATAATATTTAAAAACGTTATTGGTTATCTTGACCTAACGAGTTATTTTTGTATGTGTAGGTTTCTGTGGTTTGTAAGGCCGGTGACTAATGATTCCGTTACAGTGAAGTATTTTGAAATTATAAGTTACTAGACACAGTATCCTCATATCACAGTTGAAAAAACTGATCCACATAAGCAAGATGATCTGACTTATTAGTTATGAGCAGGGGCTCTTGGGCCAGCCTGCCTGAGTATAAATTCTCACTCTGCCTCCAGGGGGTTCTGTGTGAATCTTGGACAAATTATTGTTGTTTTTTGTTGTCGTTGTTATTATTTGTGCCTCTTTTTCCTTACCTTTTAAGTAGCGAGGAATATGTGGACTCTATCTCCTACTGTGTTGGCAGGATTAAATGAGTAAACGTCTGTGCTGCCCACTTCCCTGGGTTTCAGCATTCTCCAGGCAATCAGTGCCAAACTCAGAGGCATTCTCCACTGTCTTCGTCAGTCTGGGATGCTGTAACAAATTACCGCGTGTCGGGTGGCTTAAACAACCAGCATATTCCTTATGGTTTGGAGGCTGAGACTTTCAAGGTCAATGTATCCTTGAGAGGATTGCCAGCTCGAAGATGGCTGTCTTCCCAATATCTTCATATCCCAGAGAGCAGAGAGAAGCAAGCACTCTGGGGGCTTGTATAAGAACACTAATCCCATTCATGAGGGCTCTACTCTCATGACCTCATTTTATCCTACAAATCACCTCCCAAAGGCCCCACCTCGCAATACCATCACCCTGGGAGATGGGGTTTCGACATACGGATTTTGAGGGGATGCAAACATTCAGTCCACACATCGGCTAAGTCTCCCCAACATGCAGTCATCAAACCTGTAGCTAATATCAAAGTAATATTTATATCTCTCTGCCCATTTCCATTCCTACATCCACTATCACTGAAGCCCTGTTACATTTTATTCCTTATTTTTCTTGTAGAGATTTAATTGATTCCTCTAACTCCAATGCTCCCCTCGCTCCAGTCTGCTTAACAGCCCTGCCAGGTAAGTCTTCCTTAAAACACCTTCCCATTTCACCTGGTTGTTTTTTAGGTGTAAATGTCAGAATCCTCTCCACACCCCATCCTATACCTTTAATCCGTTACAATACGGCTAACTATGTTATTTTCCTCTTACCAATGTAAGAAATTTCCATAAGCTTAAGAGCTTAAACCAGCACAGATTTATCAGCTTATGGCTGTGGAGGTCAGAGATCCAACACAGTCCTCACTGTGCTAAATTCAAGGTAGCAGCAGGTTTCCTTCCTTCTAGAGGGTCTAGAAGAGAATGTTTCCTTGTTGTTGTTTTTTTTTTCCAGTTTCCAGAGGTAACCCACCTTCCTTAGCTTGTGCCCCACGACTTCCTCCATTTTCATGGTCAGCAGCCTTTCTGAACATTGCTCTATGGCTACACCTCCCTCTGAATTTAAACTCAGCTGGGAAATGTCCTCCATTTTAAGGACCCCTGTGAATACATTCGGCCCACCTGGACAATCCAGGCTACTCACCCTATTGTCTCATCTCAGGATCCCCTTGTCCCATCCAATTCAGGCATTTTGGATGTGGCTGAGACACTCACCTGTGTAACATTTCCTCTCATGAGCATTTTATGGTTCAAGGCACTTATGAATGACTTTTTCTTTTTCTTCCTTAGCCTTTCTGCATTCAGTATGTCTGGTGGATAATATGAATCCTTTTTATTTGTTCCCCTGCACTAATCTTTAATAATATATCATGGGTTTAAAACGCTAACTGATAGACAATTTAGAAGACAGAAATCCTCTAAGATTTTTGTCCTAAAATATCTGTCATGCATTTTGCCATGTACAGTAACATGTCACAGGTGGCTACCCTGTGGCCGGGGAGGGACATGATTCTGCCATCACACTCCCCTCATTTTCACCAATGTGCTGATCACCTAACCAAGGCTCTATGCTCCCCGCTTCACTCACTTCCTCCTCCTTTCCATTGACTACCCTGTTCCCATCACTTCCTTCATTCAGCACATCAGGATTTCATGACCACATTCTTCTCTAAATGGAAAGGGTATCTTGAATCTAATGTCTGACAACTCTTCTTACTGTATATGCACACACTGACCTGCACAGAACCCCGTCCAGCTCTTTATTTTCCTAGAATCTCCCAGAGGAATCAGTTCCATGATGATGGTAATGATGATGATGATATTGACAATGATGACAGGGACCTCTCAAGGATTCTGATAAAGAGGGAATCAATAAAGGGAGGGAATCATTGCAAAATTGCCCCAGAGACAGGCTTAAAAGTAAATAACTTCTATAGTGTTTAATGAAATTGCCTAATATTTAACTATTTTTAAAAATTTATATCGCTGAATTTAAAATTTTAACGGGAATTCTCATTCACCAGTAACCAAGATTCAACTCTAGGACCAAAGTCTAAAGATTTTGATCTTCTAACAAATTGTCCACTAGCCTTTTAAACACGTGACCCTTTTAAAAAGCTTAGTGCTGGGCTGAAAATAAGCAGGATTCATATAATCTCACCAGACACAGTGAATGTGGAAAGACTAAGGAAGAAAAACAAAAAGCCCTTCATAACGTCTTGAACTTCACGTTGCTCACAGGAGAAAATGTTTGCCAAGTTGAGTGTCACATCAACATGACGCCTGAGTGGGATGGGGAAGCTGATCTTCCTCATCAGACATTTATCCTGATTTGTTAGATGCCAACACAGTTTCCTCATTTGATTTGCTTCTAACAAGTATGGAAGAATTTACGTTCTACCAAAAGCAGTCTAAACATTTTCCCCTGCTGTCAGGTCTCTGGACTGAATGTCTCCACAAGAAGGACATGAATATGCTTCATAGGGAATTCTTCCTGAGAAGCAACAGGATTTTCGAGGGCAGAACTGCAGGCCCCCCATGGAGGGCTGGAGGAGGGCTACAGGGGGCACTGGAAAAACAGCAGGAGTGGGTTCATATACTACCACTCAGGTCGCCAAAGACAGCATTGCTATCTCTGAGGATATGACATTCTCCCAAAAGTTCCATGAGTGAAGGTACCTGTGAACACTAAGCAGGTTGTTAAGAAACAGCAGCACATAATTTGCGTCACAACTCAATTACAGTATGTTTTGATATTTGGAAAATAATTAGCCCATTGTCCTTTGAAACTGCAGCAGTAGCAATAGAAATAAAAAAGGCTGAGCCGTCTTGTAGACAACAATCAATAAACAATTCTAAATCTGCAGGATTCCTTGACGATATGCAAGCAATGAGCTAGATGTATCTTGCAGATACTTCTTACTGCAGGGCGCTCTCCTGCAAAGCATAGAACTAGTTTTCTCAGCAGACAGAGGGAACCAAGTCAAGATTCCAAATCTTGAGAGATTTACTATATGGCAGGAAAGATCACACAATTACATCCAGCTAAATATGAATAAATGTAATCAAATATTATCAAATGTGATTGGAGCACAGATGAAACAGAAATTCCTTTCACCTGGGATCTAGAGAGACTTCTTCAGAAAATGTGGCTTTGGAGATGGCCAAAGATATGGGTTGAATTTTGGCAGAACAGGATGTAAGGAATTTTAAAACTGATTCTAAAATTCATATAAAAATACAAAGGATCCCAAATATCCAAAACAATTTTGAACAAGTAAAACAAAGTTGGAAGACTTGCACTATCTGATTTTCAGCTTTTTTTTTTTTAAACTACAGTAATCAGAAAGTATGGTGTTGGTGTAAAACAGGAAAATAGAATAATGGAGCAGAATAGAATGTTCAGAACTAAACCAACACTTATATTGACAATTGATTCTCAAAAAGGATGTAGTGGAGAAAGGATCTTTTCAACAAGTGGTGCTGGAAGAATTAGAGAGTGATATGCAAAAAAAAAAAAAATGAACTTTGATCCACACCTCAGAAAATATACAAAAATTATCTCACAATGGATCATAGATCTTAATAGGAAATCTAAAACTACAAAACAGCTAGGAGAAAAAGCATAGGCTTAAGCTTTATGACCTTGGGTTTGGCAAATATTTCTTTGCTATGACACCAAAAGTATATTCTATTTTAAAAAGAAACTGATAGAGTGAACTTTATCAAAATGAAGACTCTTCAAAGCTGTTCTAAACCCTGCTAAGCAAATGAAAAGACAAGCTATAGACAGAAGCTATTTGCAGATCATATATCTGATAAAGGTCTCTCTTTGTATCTGATCCAGAATAAAGAGGTCTCAAAACTCAATAATAATGCAAACACCTGAATGAATGAATGAGGCCAGAAAACACACTTCAGTAAAGATATCCAGATGGATAATAAACATATGAAAAGATGCTGATTAAAGATGCCATTAGTCATTAGAGAAATGCTTTTAAAAACCACAGTGAGATACTAGTACACATACATACAAGAATGAATACGATTAGAAAGACCGACCTTACAAATTGCTGGTAAGGAAATAGAGCAAGCAGAGCTGATACACACCACAAGGAATTTACAATAGTACAACCATTTTGGAACAGTCTTTAACAGTTTCTTTAAAAAAGGTAAATACCTATCTACCATATAACCCAGATATTCCTCATCTGGTGCTTTAGAAAAGAAAAGAATATGTCCATATAAAGACTTGTAACCAAATATTCACTGCAATTTTATTTATAATAGCTCAAGTTGTAAATAACCCATGCATCCATCAAGAAGTAAATGGAGAAACAAATGATGGTCTATCCAAACACTGCTCACAACAAACTATTCAGTAAAAACTCAGCACAAAACAATACTCTGCTATAAGAAAAATAAGCTATTAATACAGCAACACAGATTATTCTCAAAATAATTACACTGAATGAAACAAGTCAGACAACATAGAGTAGATACTGCATTAATCCATTCATACAACGATGTTGAAAATGCAGACCAATATGTTGTGATGGAAAGCAGATCAATGGTTTCCAGGGGAAGAGATGGGGAGGGAGGGAGGGACAACAAATGGCAGGAGAGAAGCTTTGTGGGTGATGGGTATGTTCACTCTCTTGAATGTGGTCATGGTTTCTTGGGGATATTCTTATGTCAAAACGTATTAGCTGTACACTTTATACGTGTGAAAATTACTTTGCCAAGTATACCTCAAAGCTGTTTTAAGAAAAAAGGCACTTCAGTCCTGATCCACCTCAGCGCCTGATTGGAGCGACATGATCAGTCCCTCACCCTGTTTGCCTAACAGGAAGGTAGAAAACCTCTCACGGAAAATAACATATGGATTTTTCATTTGCAATGTCTGCCATGTAATAAAGAATTTCAAGACATGCAACATGTCAAGACTATATAACGGATTATATGAGAATAAGAAACATTAGACAAAGGATGCAAACCCCCAGGTGATGTAGGCATCAGAGTTACCAATAAAGGCTATAAAATACTTTTAATATATTCAAGAAAATAAGGAAATTATGGGAGAATAGACAACAGGGTAAAGACTTTCACCAGAGAAATATACTGGAATGTATTTTTAAGAGAAATCAAACAGATACTCTAGAACTGAAGCTTTCAGCTCTGGAAACAGGTAAACAGAGCTAATTAGGATCCCTTTTAAGTAAAACTTTCAGTAATGCCGGGTAAAATACAACAACAAATGTAACACAGAGCTAACTATGGAAAGAGAAGTTCCCAGGTGACAATACAAAGAGGACACTTAAAGCCCAGAGTGGTAATCTTGTGAGCTGATGCCACCACACCCTGCAGGGAAGGGGTTTTAATCTGCACTTAAATAGAGATACAATGTCCATTTAGGAAAAAGGGTCCATACCAGATGTAGAAGACACTTCCTTTATATCTATATAGTCAGAGACAGAGATGTAAAGTGGCAGCAGAGGTCACAGTGACACAGGGCCCTGGGCCAAAGATTGTGAACACCTCTGCAAGCTGGGAAAGGTAGGAGGACGAATCCCTCCCTAGAGCCTCGGTGTGGAACGTAGCCTTGGCCACACGTTGGTTTTAGCCCACTGACAATGACTTTGCACTTCTGCACAATAGAAGAGTGAGACGATGAATGTGTATTGCTTTAAGCCACTGAGTCTGTGGTCCTTTGTTACAACAGCAAAAGGAAAGAAACTCAGGAACCAACATGAACATGAACCCCAAGCTGCCTGCTGTGCTGGCAGGAAGTTCTTTGTCTCTGATCCTGAGGGAGTCTCCTGTCTTCTGGCAGCATCCACAAACTACCTCATGCTAACTTGACAGCTTGCAGAGGGTTAAATCTTAACCCTGCACAGTTCTTCATATTTAGTTAATAAAAATGATGGTGTCATCATGGGTATTTTTCTATCTTTTAAATACCCTTCAGTCTTCTAATAAAGCTACCTCTAATTGAGAGACAGTGTAAATAGTTTTCAATCTTCATAATAAATAACTGTGGTTTTATTTGGTTATTTAAATTATGAATAATAATATTCACTTTAGTAAAAGTTATTAAAATCAACATTGTTTAATGAAAATATCATTTCTTTTTGCATGAACATGTATTAACTACAATAAATGTTCCATGCTTTGTTCTACGATTTACTGTTAGAGCCTTAAAGAATAATATTTTCCTCAAAAGATATTATGGCAAAGGGATTTCTTTTGGTGGAACAGTTCCTACATCAAATCTGGTGCATGGCTCAGGCCACTGGGAACCTAGAGTTGATAGAAATTAGGAGGCATTATAAACACAAAATGATTTTTAATGAATTAAACAACTGGATGTGTGAAAACAAAGAATCCGAGAATATTCTAGTGAAATAAATGTATTTTTCAGCTTAAGCAAGACACTGGGTGAATAAATCTAAAATGAAAAAACCACCCAGAGATCAGCAGTGAGTCATGCATGCAGTGTGACTGATCAAAACCAAGTTGTTTCCAAACCAGTGTGCAGGCTTGATGCCTTCATGAATCAAGTCTGTGTGGCACCAGGTCACCTCGAATACATGTTGATGAGGTATTTATAAGCCCTTCACCATCCCAGCACAAAGCCCACACATGAGCCACAAGACCATCACCTACACATCTGCAAAACACACAGAATGGTGAATAGCACTTTTCTTGTTCAGTAGCCGGTGGCAGGGCACTGTGAGCAGACAGAGATACAGGGACACAGAGACACAGAGGCACTTCCCCTCACTCAGCTGATAACCTTCCGTGCATTCCTGGGGACAGGATTGTCATAAAATGCACCATGGATTGATCCTCCTCCTAGGAAAGGAACGGTAGGTCTGTCCTCAGGTTGGAGCAAGGGTGGCCGGAGGATCTCAGAAGAGCTGTTTCAGCACAACCAATAGAATTTTCGGCCACCGTGACCACGAGAGACAGGTCTCCTGCCATCCCGGTAGGCACTTGGGCTCCTGACAAAAGCTGGGCTCAGTAAAGGCTTGAGTAGAAGGCACAGACCTGAGGGTTGCCCCAGCAAGAGACAGGAGGTAGGGCCTGGTTTATACTGCTCTAGGTGTATCCCAGCCTCATCCGAATACGAAATCAGAAATTTGCAAAACAGCAGAGCTGGGATGGATCATCTACTCCAGACTCCTCACATTACAGTTTAAAGGGTGGCAGCCCTGGGAGGCAAAGCAACGTGCTAAAGGCAGAACGTGGAAGAGGCAGCGCGAGATAAAATGCACCGTGCCAACCCCTGTTCAAGGATGCTGACACTGAGTGTGGGGCCAAGGTTTCCAACGAGGAGAATGAGACAGTGTAAATACTTTGTTCCCCCCAAAACCCCAAATATTTTTTAATGGCACAAAACTCACCTTAACTAGCTCTCTTCTGAGGGGGCTCTCTTCTGCTTCTTCGTCTTTCTGTCTGTCTCCATTTCTCTCTCTCAGACAAAAACACATACAATTTTGTGAAAAGGGACTTCCTGCCATACAAAGACAAAATTCATATCTTCAAAAATACACCTGACAATGCACGTTTCTCAATTCAAGTCTTTGTGTGGGGTCTGGGCAACTGGCTTATTTTCTAGAACATTCGGTGGTTCGAAAATCAGATCATCTTCCCGAAAGGAAGAGTTCTGGTCCGTGTTGATGAAGTTGGGGATGTCACATTTCATGAGCAAGTTCGGCTCCTCCTCTGGCCACCTGCTGCATCTGATGGCTTCCTGGAGCCGAACATCACTGTCAAGGGCTATGGTTGGGATACCAGCTTTGGCCTTGTCGAAGTGTCCCACTTCATTGACGTAGCTGTGAAAGATGGACCTAGATTCGTCATTGACCTGCCAGAGAACATCTTGGGCACCAGCGGTCTCCCAAAGTCTGACACAAATCTGTTCAGTCTGAATCTGTTCTCGGGAGACTCTGCATTGCTATAAAGAAAACCAAAATAAAATATCGCTCACACTCTAGCTCGGTGACCTGAAGAATCATAGTTTTTGCCATCTACTGAGAGCAAACCCCTGCAGAGAGCATGCTGACAAGCACTGGAAGTGAGAGACATCACTTCTGAACACATACAATTACACCCAAGGCAAAAGTCTCAAGTGAGGACCCTTGGAAAATCCTGAAAAGACATCGCTCCCTGAGAATCCTCAATATTGGTGTCTCGCACACCAGTGTTTCTCAGTGGGACAATCAGATCATCTTCATCAGATTTAGTTAAAGTGCTTCTTAAAATGCAGAATTCTGGTGTGCACACCCTCAGAGTCTCAGAGGTAAGGACGGGTAGTCTGTATTTTCATAGCCACCAAGATCACTAAACATGCTCAGGTTTAGCACCGCGGTCTACATCGGGTCACCTGAGCATCGACAATGCTGTCTCATGTGGTGGGGTGGCCATGTGTGTCAGGGTGCTGTCCTACCCACGTGACTCCCCTGATTCTCAAAACTCACAGTGCAGCCCCATTGGGCAAGAAATACCACCATTTCACAATGCATACTCAAGGCGCCCGACTGACAGATACAATCAGTGATAGGAGAGGGGACAAAACTCAGCTTCCTGATACCTTCTTTCACTTACTGTGGGACAAATGATCAATTCAATGGTAATAAATTAGTGAGTGAGTGAATAAGATGACTCGTTATTCCCACGAGTGCCTGGAAGAGCGAGCCTGGGCACACTGAGAACCGTAACAGCCCATCTACGTAATTGCCATCCTCCCGAGATCTATGTAAAGGTTACTACCACGCAGGCAGTGTCTCCTGAAGGGCAAGAATCATGTCTGAACACACTCTCAAATCCAGAACAGAACCTGACAACAATTAGGCTCTGGAGTCTGTGTTTAGCGAGTGTGGAATCTCAGTGATTTCAGCTCTTAGACCTTGCCTTCCCATCCTACCCCTCATGATATGGCCCCTAAGACCAGTTCTTTCAGGGCTGGGGCCACGGAACCCATTTACAGGACTGGAAGAATCTGATCATATAAACCATCCCCCAGATTATCATCAAGTGTCACCTGCATTTCAGGGATCAGTAATTCCAGAAGCTTTGCAGTTCAGGCAGCTGAGGGATTTTTATATCAGCTCTGTCTTCTACTGTGACTGCCTGGGTGATATCCGACAAGGAATTCTCAAAAGCCTGAGCTTTTCCTTTCAGGAATAATCTAATTAACAAATCTCGCTGACCACTCAACCAATGTGATGTGAAGATCAATGATTTACACAGGAGTACAACATTCACTAGGTCGTGGATTTATAATCAGAGAAAAATCATTTGAGAAAGATTGACAGAATTTAGCTTTAATGCAAATTTAAGTATTCTTACCTTTCAGTAAATCATCTTCCCCTACTTATCACTTCACCCAAGTTTAAAAGATATTTGAGAACAGGGATGAGTGTGCCAGCAATCTGTGACCCAATAACCTAAAATGTCACCTAGGAAAAAGAGAGGAGTAACACATTTTTAAAAAGCATGGTGAGGATGGCGGGGCCGTCCCCCAACTCCACACTAAGGAGCTCTGAGTAATAGCTTTCCTGCCTGCCTGGAGCATCAGCTGATGTGAAAACCCACCCAGAAACCTCACTGTCCAGCAGCTCTTCCGTAACACAGGCTACACTTCCTCAGAATTAAGAATTGGGTCAAGTAACCCCTTCGCTGAAGAATAAAGACAAAGGAGAACAAGAGGTTTCTGCCCCTCCCCAGGGGAGAGCCCAGACCTTGGGCTGCATGCACTGCACCCACCTCCCAGGAGAAGAATTAACTGGAGAAGGTCTTTCTGCGAAACTGGGGCAGCAAAGTTTGAGATGGGAACAAATTGACCAGCTGGCCAGGGACAGCCCCCTTCGTCGCTGCCTTGGCAGCTGCCTCCTCCCCCTCAGCACATCCTGCCCACCTCCAGTGGCTAAGCTGTCAGGGAAACTGTGCTTTGGGACCTGGGGCAAAAGAGGCTGCCCCCAGGCCAAGCTGCGGAAGAGATGGGAGCTAAACCACCAGCTCCCAAGCGGCAGGCTCCATACCCCCGCCAACACCCCGCCGCCCCCTAACCCTACTGCAACCCCGGGGCAATATGACCCGGAGAAACGTGACCTGGGAACGAGGGTCGGCCACGTCAGGCCTCCAGAGAGATGGGAGCTTATCCTCCACCTCGCCAGGGGCAGCCCCTCTCTCCTCTCCAACACCTGATCTCACCGCGCCCACCTCCCAGGAGCAACCTGACCGGGTGTGGGGTGTCAGGCGAATCTTGCGCGGGAGAGGCCATCCCCAGGCCAGGTCAGTGGAGAGGAGAAGAAGTGGCCCCATTAGGCGGGGCAGCCGGACATCGCAGCTGCCTCTGCACTTCGACCGCATCGCGCCCTTCTCCCAGGAGCAAGCTGACCTGGAGACGGGCATCCGGCTTCTTGGGCAGCAGAGGACGCCCCCAGGATTGGCAGCGGGGAAGAGGAGAGCAAATTGACAGGCTCAGCGCTGCAGGTCTTCTACCCCCGCCGTCGCCACCCCCGCACCTTAAAGGCACCGCCAAGGGCACCCCTCCCCCAGCAGGTTGAATGGGACAGGTGTGTCTGGTGATCTGGGGGAGGAGAGGCCACTCCCACACCAGGCAATCGGGGAGACGGGAGCCAATCCACCAGCTCCCCAAGGCAGCCACCTACCCCCGCAACAGCCACCTCTCTTGACCCCTGACCTCACGGTGGCCTCCTCTAGGGAGCAGGCTGACCTTGAGATGGACGTCCGGCGAACTTGGGACAACAGAGACCGCCCTCAGGGCAAACCATGGGGGGAAATGGGAGCAAATGGACCGGCTCCATGGGAAAACCTGCCGCTGCTGCCACCACCCCCAACGTACCACGCCCGCCTCCCGGGGTCAGGCCGACTAGGATACACGTGTCCCGTAACCCAGGGCAACAGAGACCGCCCCCAGGACAAGCCTCGGGGAAGATGGGAGCAAATGGGCCCGCTCCCCCGCTGCAGGCCCCCGACCCCCGCCACCCGTGCACCCTGACTACCCTGCCTCCCGCCCCCAGCAGGCAAAGTGGGACAGGGGTGTCCGGGGACCTGGCGCAGCAGATGCCGCCTGCAGGCCACGCGGCACTGACATGGGAGCTAATACACAAGCTACCCAGGGGCAGCCTCCCTATCCCCGCAGCCACCACCTTACCAGCCCCCTGACTGCACCGCACCCATCTCCCAGGTGCAACCTCACCTGGAGTCGGACCTCAGGCAAATCTCCGGCGGCAGAGGTCGCCCTCAGGCCAGGCCGCGCGGGACAGAAGAAATGGAGCTACTCCCTGGAACGGACCCCCTCCCCCTGCAGCCGCCGCCGCCGCCTCCCAGGGGCAAGCTCACCTGGAGACCCGCGTCCCGCCTCTACGGCAGCAGAAGCTGCCACTGGCTCCGCCGCGGGGGAGAGCTGAGCGAACTGACCGGTTTCCGCGCGGCAGTCCCCCTAACCCCGTGGGCCCCGCACATTAATGGCACCGTCCCGACTCAGCAAGCTGAGTGGGACAGGCGTGTACGGTGACCAGGGGCAGCAGAGGCCGCTCCCAGGCCCGGCAGCCGGGAGAAGGCAGCTATTCCACCAGTTCGCCAGAGGCAGCCGCGCTCCGCCCCCCTGTCGCTGCCGCTGCCCCCTGACCTAACCGCCCCACCTCCCAGGAGCAAGCTTACCTGGAGTCCAACATCTGGCGAATCTCCAGCGGCCAAGGCCCCCCTAGGCCAAGCTGCAGGGAAGAGAAGAAATCGACCGGCTTGCCCTGGCAGCCTCCCACGCACCGCCGCCTCCGCCGCCCCAAACGATTGCACTAGCCTCCCGGGGTCAGGCTGACTGCGAGGATGTGCACTTGCCTTCTAATCCTGGCCACGTGAATGAGCACCTCCCTGCATCCCTACACTCCCTGCACCTCTGCACCCCTGCCACTATCTGCACTTCTGCACTGCCTGCACTTCTGCACCCCTGCACCCCCGCATCCCCTAAACTTCCTGCGCCCTCCACAGCCCCTGCACCCCTGTCACCAGTTACACTTTTGCACTGCCTACACTCCTGCACCCCTGCATGTCCCACACACCACCTCTTGGGCCTGTGGCAGAGTCTCTGCTGTTAGACCAATGCACAGGAACTCACATCTTTGCCAGTATATGATGCATCAGTGGACGTCTGGGGTTGGCTGCAGGAAGGTACATGTTCCCGGTCACTAGCCTGGGCCACTAGGGTGATCTCTCTGAGGTCACCAAGGGCGGGCTCAGAGATGCTGTTTTCCGGGAAGAGAGGAGTTGAAACAGGTCTTGAGGGCAGAGCTGTGCTCACCAGGCCGTCCACGCTTCATGTTTTACACAGGGCTTCGGAGAAGTGAAATGGATCCAGCCAAGTAAGACCGGCCTGCTGTACGCCCACCTCAGTCCTGGGCTTTGAGTCAGACCGACTGGCTCCCACCCTCACGGCCCAGTTTTGGTACCTGAATGTTCCCTTTGAGGCATCCCATCAGTTCTCATGAAGAAGTCTGGCTGCTTCCACCCCATGGCCCTCCCTCCTGTGCTGGCCTCAGGAAGTTTCCTTATTTGGGGAAGAAGGCAGCCCACCCCCTACCCCACCCCTCACCATGCTCTCACCCAGGCTGCTGCTCTCTCTGCCCATCAGAGTCTGGAAAGCCATCCCTCTTCAGTTATGTCCCTTCTGAGATGGACTTGCTTCCACTCAATTCTAGGCGAGGATGCACCATGGAATGCACTGGGTAAGAGAACCAAAATAAATACTTTCTTCTGTGAGGTTTTCTGTTTATCTACTGGGATGGGCTGTGTGTAGTTTGCTACAGCTATTGGTGTGAGAGGCTAAAACAGCCTGTGTGTCCTTGTTTTCATCTCCCCGCTGTCTTTGGGTTTTCCCTTGACACTCCTGAGACATTTACTTCTTTTAGTTTTATTCCTGTTATTACACAGGGGCCCTACTGACATGGAGGTAAGGTGTTGGGGGAGCAGGACAGAGCAGGGCATCTGTAGTCCTGTGATTAGTTCTCATTGAGCCTATGCCCTGAGCTGTGACCTCCACAAGTGTGTCTCTTTCCCCCCACCCCAATTTGGGTGAGACAGAAGGGATTTCCCTTCTCCCAGGTTGGTTAGGCTCTGGTAAAATAATTTCTCATTAAAAAAACAAACAAACAAAAAACAACTTCCCCAAATGAAACAGAATGTTTTGGGTATATTTCAATAGAGTTATTTTCTCCTTTCCAGGCAGGAAGCATGAGGAGTTATCCTCTGAGGCCTTCATTCTGAGAACAGGACACGGTCCTGGAGGTAAAATGCATGAAAAAGAGCAGGGGGCCCCTCTGACTGGCCCCCTGGAGTTGTCACACTCGGACTTCCCCACGCTGAGACTTCCACTGGCCTCAGGGACCTGTTAAATCTGCCTGCCCTGGGGGTTGTTACAAAAGCGGGTTCTGCCCTGGGAGCTGTGACTCGCCAAGCCTGCCTGGCTGCCTCTCTGTGTTGGGAGCAGATTTTCCCCTCATTTTTCTGGGATCTAAGAAGTACAGTGGGATTGCAGCTCCCTCAGCTCTGGTGTTGTTTTCAGGACAGAAGGAGCAATTTCTGAGCTCCACACGAGCTGGAACAAAGGCTGGAATCCTCCCCTCCTCTGCCTCCGTGCAATAAGTGGCTGTGGTTCTAGCCGAGTTTCTGAAGATGTGGATTTAAACACACACATCCCAGCCCCTACAGGAGCACACAGTCCCATAAATCCCCCCAGTTTCCACTGGTAACTACTGAGCTGATGGGGACACGGGTTTCGGGTCCACAGAGGCCTGACTGCACTACTTGCTCCGTGGCCTATTAACGTGGTTGCTCTGGGTCTTGTCTGAAGTGGCTTGCTTACCGCACCTGGTACATGGGAAACACAAAATAAGTTCTAGAAACTTCACTTTTTCTCCCTCCAGGGCCTTCAAACATAGAAAGTATTAAGTGAACTCAGACGGCCTAGTCACCGCAATGAGGTCCGTCCAGCCTGGCTCTCCTGAGTGATGGGCACTGACTTGCACCTTAACTCGGAACAGTAGGGGAACCGCCTTCTTCTAACTGGGCCTCTCCCCACACCGGGCACGCCCTCAGCTGAGACGGTGTCAACTCCCCCATTGAGGTGTGTGCTGGTGGCTTCAGTGTGACCTGGCCCTGCCGGGATATGAACCTGCAGTGAGTGAGGTGGAGGGTCGGGTGGAGAGGGGTCCCTTCTGGGGTGGCAGGGGGCCCGGTAGCACCCAGCCCGGCCTGGTGCCTGGGGCTCCCTAACACCTCCTACAGCTCCTGGGTTGGCTCCGGTCCTGGCCAATCCATACACCCTCCCAGCATCTTCTCATTAAGTCCCTTTTTGCTTTTATCAGCGAGAGGTGGCTTCTGTTGCTTGTTCAGTGAAACAGTACATAGGGAAACCAGACTATTTCTAACATCAGTAAAATACCAACCTCAGTTATCTCGCCGGGCAGACCGTGCAGCACAAAGGCCTGCAGAGGGCTGTGCGAACGGCTTACGTGAAGGGTCCTCATCATCTGTCTTCAGAGATGCAGAAGCTGGTGGTTCAGGTAAAACCTCAGGGAGGGATTGAGGAATCCAAAGCTGGTTGGTTTCAAAGGCTAACTGGTCAGACCAGACCCCTGAGCTGTGGTCAGAAGCCTAGCTCAACATCACGCAGACTCAGCACCCTAAGTGCCAGGTGGGGGCGGTGGTGTTCCCTTTGCAGGCTCTCATTGGGGATTCACTGTAGTCCCTTAAATGCAGCAGAGATTCCAGCCCCCTTAGCCCCCACCCTGCGTGTTCCATGACACAAATCCCGGGAGTGTTTAATTTTCATCTTTGTTTAGGAGGATGAAGGAGGGGCAAGAGGAGACATAAATTCATACTGACTGACACAAGGTCACAGCCAGTACCTCCTCCTTGGAGAGATATGTGCTCCCAAAATGGTGGCTGGGGGGCTGGGCGGAGACCCTCCACTGGTCCCAGAGGGACTCCCTCATCTGGCCACAACTGATGGGTTGGACAACAGATCCAGAGGGAGACAGAGCATCTTTCCTGGGAATTTGGAACTGACACACAGAAATCAAGTTCACTCATCTGGGGATTGGCGAGGGTGAGGGGCGGTGGTTGGAAGTCAAATGAAACCAGAGCATGAGAGAAAGTTAGAAGTGAAAGAGAGAGAGACAGAGAGACTGAGCTTGTGAGAGCAAATAGTCAGAAAGAAGGAAAACAATCAGGGGACAGAGGAATTCCAGCTCTTGACTGTCTAGTTTGTCCTAGCCCATCAACGACCCCGCGGGATGGTTAATAAATTTCCAGTTTTGCAGATAAGGATAAAGGCTGAAAGAGGTGGGGGCTGGGTTTGGGTGCACAGTTAATTCAAGTGCCGCTGGACCCCTCATTTCCCATTGCCTGAAGGCACTGTAATCCTCACTGGGAACCCTGCGGTCCCCTGACAGCCCAGCACCCTGATCAAATGGCCCCTGCGGGAGTGGGAACCCCTCTGAGGGTGAAGAGTTCCCTGAACCGAGATGCCATGCATCAGCAGGCTCCTGCACACCCCAGGTTAACATCTCCACAGCTGTGCAGTCTCCCGACCCACTTCCCTCCCTGCCAGGCACCCCTTCCTTACCACCGAGTGTACTGCAGGAATTCAGACACAGGGATGCCCAAAGCAACACGAGCCCACCGGCTATACAAACAGCAGACTCCCAGCCCCACCTGGGTTCCGAGGGGACAGTAGGCGTCCTCAGCTTCCATGTGTCTAAGACAATCTTCTTCAGCTGGTGGTTATAGAGAAAAATAAAAGGTCCAAAACATAGTTCAGTGAGGAATTCCTCCAAGGACCTGACTCCAGAGACTACAACCAGGGGTCCCTAACCCCCGGACTTGGGGTGAAGGTGGATTATTGATCAGCACAACCTCCGGTGGCCCAGCTCCTCAACTTGGCTGCCCAGAGTGGGCTGGGGGAATGGGTAAAGCCAGGGCACTCAGGAAGAGCACAGAGGACCTGATCTCCCCTCTCCGCACTTGTAAACCCTTCCTCAAATCTCAAGGCATCTGACAGAGAGCAGCCACCACAATAAGGAGATGCTCCCATCTCTTCACTCACTCCAGTCTGTTCACTTATATGCTGAGCATCCACTGGGTCCCAGGACATGACACATAGGATGGCCGATGGGACAGGCTTGGTCCTTCACCCTGGACCCTGTTCAATCTGATGGAAGAATGATCACTCATAAAGAGTTTCTCAAAATTATACAGAGACCAAAGACAAACTGCAGAGTGAACCAAATTTAAAAATATATATGAAGATCCCCCAGTCTCCCCGCCTAAGGTTAACAGCATAAAGCAAAAAGATCTTGCCTTTGATCACCAAGGAAGTTGTCACCCCCTCTCAGGTGGAAAGGACAGTTATTCTTTGAGCAGGACACAGAAGTGCTTCATCGGATTGGACCAAGGCATCTACAGTCATTCAGCAAATGTGTATAAGCTCCTACTACGTACGGGAATCTCCTAACTAGACCAATTCACAAGGTTCTCGGGCTTTATCAGTCAACAAAATAGACATGACTCCCCATCACTGGGGGCTCAGAGTTGTAGTAGAGGAAACAGGCAGCATGTTGGGGGTAGTAAGAGCTTGGAAAAATTAAAAAAAAAAAGAGTGATATGAGCAAACTCCGGTGATGGCGGTGGGGTGGGAGGCAGGCAGGAGGGAATAAGGCAATCCTGGCAGATCTCACGGAGTAATGAACTTGAAGCAGAATAGATCCGGAGGAAGAAGGAAGAGCCGGAGCCAGAGGCCCCCTGAGTGAGGGGGAGAGTGTGGGCAGAGAGGCAGAGCACGCCGGGTCCTGAGGCCTTTGTGACGACTTTGGCTCCTAATGAAATGATGACCCGTTTAGTGAGTTTTGAGGGGAGGGGTGATATAGTCCAACTTAAGCTTTTGTGTTTGTGTTTTTTTGTGGGAGGTAATTTATTTATTTTAATGAAGGTGCTGGGGATTGAACCCAGGATCTCTTTTTTTTTTAACATTTTTTATTGATTTATAATCATTTTTGAACCCAGGATCTCTTGCATGCTAAGCATGCGCCCTACCACTGAACTAAACCCACCTCATCAATGTATGCTTTTGCAGGCTCCCTCTGACTCTGTGTGGATGAGAGATTGTAGGAAAGCAAAGATGGAAACAGGAGGCTATTGGTGTCCAGGAAGGGCTGAAGGTGGCTCTTAGGAGGGCGGGGAGCAGGGAGCAGGTGGTTAAGAAGACAGAATACCCAGAATTTTCTAACAAGCTGGATTTGCTGTCTGTGTGTGTAAGAGAAAGACAGAAAGAACATTGTTCCAACATCTGGACCTGGACAATGGGAGGGATGTCCTCTCCATCCACAAGGGATGGGACAAGGTGGGGCTGAGCAGGTGGAAAGGGGCTGGTATCAGCTCAGTTCTTCAATGTCATGGTTAAGGTGTGTATTACATATTGCCACAGAAATGCCTAATAGGTAGAGGAGTCTGTTTTCTTTTTCTTTTTAACATTTAAAAAATATAATTTAAATGTATTAATTGTATTATGTGAATGATTTGGGAAGTTTGTTTCATGCCAAGGTATATGTTATATATAGCCAAATGGAAAATATATCAGAAAGGGGAGAAATGAGGGCTTTCACATAAACTGACTGTCCATAACGTAGGTAAAATTTCAATAAAACCAGTGTTCAGTGCAAAAACCTCATCTTGGTGTTACATAAAAATAAATGAAAAAGGACTATGTTAATATATCATTATTTCATGTTACATAATAGCCCCAAACAAACACACTGATTAACTATGAGGCTTGTAGAAATGCTATTCGCTTTTTTCACATAAATACAGAAATGCAGAAAGGTTCTAAGGTAGAATAAGCATCTTAGTGGAAATAATACAGATTTGAGCATTTTACATGATATATATATTTACTGATACAAAATTTGGAAAAGTAATTACATAGTAGAACATATGTATGAATGTGAAAGCAAGATTAATGAAAGAAAAAGAATGTGAGTCTCAGGGATAAAGGTCCAGATGGAAAGGGCAAATCAGGGAGTTTTGGAGAAATCGAGAAATTGATGGCATGCCAATTTCCAAGGCTGGGTTGCTTCCACCAAAGGAATAGCAGAGAGAGAGATGAGAGGCCCAGGAGCCAACCCTGGGGCACACCCACAGTGTATGTTTGGGAAAAAGAGGAGACATTGGCAAAGGACCAGCCAGTAGACCAAAAGCAGAACACAGACAGAGCGATGGGCTGGAGTTTAAGTTAAGCAGGAACACGGGGGAGGAGGGATGGAAGAGCTGGGTCAAATGCTGCCGAGGGTCTACGCATGATGAGGACTGAAAATTGACCGCTATATTTAGCAACGTGTGGTCACTGATGGCCTTGACAGGGCAGTTTCCATAGAGCGAGGGATCAGGGGAAGAGCCAGAGTGGGTGTAAAAGGGGATGGCTCAAGAGAAGATGCAGACAGTGAGTTTAAACAACTCCTTAAAGATTTGCTGCAAAGACACAGGGTGGCAATTGGTGGGGGTGAATTAGGGTCAAGGAGTGCTGTTTGTTTCTTTTAAGAAGATGGACGTTTATATACTGATGGGAGCCAACTAGCAGAACAAAATAGATGAGGTAGTGAAAGAGAGGATGGTTTTGGGAGTGACAACCCAGAGAAGATGGGAGGGATGGGGCCCTGGGGACTTTTCGAGGAATTGGCTTTCGATGTCACCTGTAATAAGAGGTGGGGCACCGAGAGTGAGGTCACAGACAACACTAGGTGAGCGGATGTGCTGGGAGTTGCTTGTGAAACTTCTCTTCTGTTGGCTTGTTTGCTTGTTCAAAGTAGAAAAGTAACCTTACCAGCTGAGGGATGAGGAGGAAGAAAGAGTTACTGGAGCCATGAGAAGAAGATAAGAAAGAGCCTTCCAGGGAGAATGGGACAGTGAAAAGAGCAGGGGGAGATGGGGGAGTGCGCTCCCAGAAAGTTACATTTTCTCTTTGACGTCCCCAAATGTGTGATGTGTGATTACCCTTCCTGCTGTCTACGAAATAAAAATTAAGTATGGTTCAGAGGAAATGCCATTTCATTCTAAGAGGCTACCTGTTTCTCAGGAATGGCCATCTTAAACTGCAAATATTACAAAAAATGTTGAAAAGATGAACCTGTGTACCTAAAATCCCCTATTTTCTATTAATCTGTTTACTATTTAATTCCCCTATCAATAACTCATAACCAATAATGCCATGATGGAGGTACACTGATGCTTAAAAGGAAATGAGATCTGTATCCTTTTCCTAAATTCCATGGCTTCCTTAATATACAGTTCCCCTTGGAATTTAGGAATGTCTGGTATAAGAAGTGAGAAACAGTTTGAGAAAATCCCGGCTCAGAATTACACAGCACAACCGCATCTCAGAAGTATATACAGCCGTAAAGAATTTTAGAAGCAAAACTCCGTAACTACTCTTAAAGACTTTTGCAAACCTGGGCCTGCCCAGATGTTTCCAAACTGGAAAGGGACTCCAATCACTTGCCTGGTACCGGACCAGAGGCTGGCCAGCCTTTTCTGTAAAAGCGAGAGAGTAAATATTTTCAGTTTTGCAGATCATTTTGTTGTAACCATGCAGGTCTGCAATAAGAAAGCTAAGAGCACTGGGAGACAGGAAACAAATGGGCATGCCCACACCCTCCCTTCCACTCAGGGCAGCTTCTCTGTGGTGGGCAGTTTTGCCACAATAACTTGTTTCTTTGTTTCCATTGGTTTCTTTTTTTCCACCTTACTGCTCAAGCTCAGAAATTCAGGTGGTCCTGGTCCTTCAGCATCCATGCAGAGAGAAGGCTGAGTGGGGTTGGGAACCCCACCTGATGGAGAAGAGAGATTGCTGGGAGGGACACTACGGTGGCCACCATGACACGAGACAATCACACCTTCTGGGGTGAAAGGGAATGAAGACAAGGGAGGGACAGAGCAGTGGGACCCCTAGGTCGCCTGCCAGGCTTTCTCTCCCTCCACAGCCACCCTGGGTGCCTGGGGGGTGTTGGGATTCAGCTACGGTGATTAGGCTGAAGGGACTCAATATAAAGGACCATCCAGCTCCTCACTAGGTTCCAAACGCAGCCCCTCAAAGTCCACCCTCTGAGTTTCTGGAACTCAGCTGGAAGAATAAATGAGCAGGCCAGATCCAGAGCCCAAGCCAAACACGACGGTGGTCACGTGGGGTTTTAACCCCATGCTCAGTGGTAGGGGACGCCTTGCAAATCTGCAGAAATCCCTGTTCCACCTCATTCCTGGGGGAAACCCCAGATCTCCTTCTGCTCTGTCTGTTCTTCTCTTGATGCTATTGTCCTGGATGGATGCAGAGTCTTTGAACCTGGCCCTCCAAACGTACATAAGCAGCCTGTTCGATAAAACAAATTATGCACTTTTTCACATTTGCCAGTTTTTTGATTCCAGAAATTTTGCGGGACTCATTCTCACAGTCTCCTGTGCCCCCACCACTTGGTGGCCCTCTGCTCATGGAAACACGATTTCCCACAACTGCACCCTGCCTCCCAGCTGGTCAGAGGGGAAAGTCCCACAAAGACACAGGTGATTGTGAGGATCCTGTCCCCCAGCAGAAAGCCTACTCCTGGAGCCACGGACAGGGATCTGGCCTCCTGAGCCGCTCAGCTCTAATTCAAAGCCTAAACTGGGGGCCCCGAACATTGCTGACTGACTTTCTGAGTCACCTGGACTGGAGGGGCCTGATTTATCTTTCCAGGAATGGATGTAGTGCAGCCTCCATTTTCAGGGCTGATATTGACGATGGATCTAGTTCCCCCCACTGCACCGCAGGAAGGAGAGGCCCTTCCATCCCACAGCTTGGAAACCCAGCCCAGGTAAGTTCTGAAGCAGTGTATTGCTGCCAGGTCCAGTATCCCTGCAGAGTGGCCTCTGTCCCTGAATGAGCCCCTTACCTGGGCCTTTTCTGCCCCGACACAACCACACCCCAGTCTGTGCCAGAGATCTGGGGCTCTGTGTGTCCAGGGCACACAGTTGGGACCTGAGCCAGGTGTCCCCTGGGCCTCAAGGGGGAGAGGTCTGCCTCTGCATCAGGGGAAGGTGATCCCTCATGGCTGGCAGGACGCTCTCAATATGGACCTCCAGGCGCCCAGGGAGCAGTTTCCCTGCAGGTGTTAGAAGCCATCATCAGGAGGGCAGGCCCCTCTTTGTGCAGACCATCGCGCAGTGCTGGGCCCACGTGCTGACCACAGAAACCTACATGTCCCCAGGTTACCCCAGGCAACCTCACAAATTCGTCACTTGGTGACCTGGGTACCACGGGATCATTGGCCATCCCATGAGGGTGGTCCTTGCAGGCATGGACTCCAGGTGCTCCCGTTAAGAAATCCCCCTGGGTTTCTGTGGTCACAGAGCCCACACCAGAAGATTCTAGTCCTGCAGTGACCACCACAGCAGTCACCTCCCCTGTGCATGTCCAGGAACAAATGACAGCAATTTATTGCCAGGAATCGTGATGAACAAGGGGGTGGGATTCCATACTAGTTTTAGGATCCTGGTAACTCACTCTGCACCCCAAAAAGCATCCATGAGAAATGTGTTTATTGGGATATCTGTGCCCCTAGAAGAGCTGTTCCTCAGGGCTCCTGGGACCCTCCAGCCCCTCTCAAGGTTCTCAGAGCTTGGGTCTAAATTTCTATCTCCCTCCTTTGGTGTACAGCCACCTGTGTCTCGTGATCACAGGTCACTTTATTGCATGACTTGGCATGTTCTTAGTTCTCGTCCTCCACCCCTGCACTAGACTCCCACGATGTTCCCACTGACCCTTGGCTCCCTGGGTGGGTCAGGGGGCCCTAAGTCTGCACCCTTCACTCTCCTCCTCTACCCCCAACTCTGAGGCCACCCCTAGGTGGACTGGAAGGTGTTTGTAAATGAGTCTTACACAAGGACATGACTGGACAAAGCAGGGCTCCACCCCCGGAAAGCACACCTGCTCCCTTCTCTGATGAGGACCCCACAGCCCCACATTGCCTCCAGGGGTCTACTCAGCACACAGTCCCCCAGTTCTGGGCAAGGCGTCTCCCTGGAATCCTTGCTTCCAGGCAGAGTCTCTCTGTCCTTCTGAGTTTAGAGTTGTTCCCATGTTCCTGAGCACCAAGGTGCCCAGCACAGACCCTTCACTGACCTGGAGAGAC
Source organism: Camelus bactrianus (assembly GCF_048773025.1). Taxonomy (NCBI): domain Eukaryota; kingdom Metazoa; phylum Chordata; class Mammalia; order Artiodactyla; family Camelidae; genus Camelus; species Camelus bactrianus. The sequence goes on along the minus strand of NC_133539.1, from coordinate 132,745,566 downwards.
AAGGAAGATATGTGGCCACAGGTATCACAGGACACACCTGCTGGGACCCCAGGCCAAAGGGCCATCCTTCTGCCTTCTCAGGTGTGGATCCCGTGGTACCTTTTTGCAGGGGGCCCAAATGGGGAGTGGGGCCCAAAGCAGTTCATGGGGCTCTCTGGGCAGGGAAGACTTGGGCCAGGCAGCCTTGCCTGGTTTCCCTCCTGGGGCACTCTGAAAACTCCTGCTCCTCTGGCTGTGGCTGGAGGCCCCCCAAACTTCAGGGCGGGGCCCTTTCTCTCAGCCTCCACTGCCTCCAAAGCCACGCTGGAGCTGGCATGGGGAAAGAGCTTTCTTGCCCTCTTGTGGCCAAGCTGCCAGAGGTGGATGCTGCGGGGAACTGGAAAGAGTTAGCAGTTGCTCAGATGTGAGTGGTTAGGCAATTTGACACCCTGTCAACTAGCCTTAAACATTGGAAAGAGGGCTTTCCCGGGAAAGCTGGAAGTTACTTTCAGTAATTTGTTTAAAGATTTCTTTTTTTTTTCCCTTAAAGACTCATAAAACCTCTCCCAGGTCATTCCTGGTATGGACCATTATCCAGGGATCAATCGGGAAATGCAGGAGGAGAGGGGTGGGGGTTGGGGAGAGGGTAGGTGAGATCAGAGCCCACAGAGAGGAGATGCCCCTCCCAGGAGCCACAAACTGGGCAGTGGCTGCTGGCATCCAGCTCTCCTGTTCTCAGGCCCATTTCATCTGTGGGGTGTTTCCAAAAGAAACAATGGTGGAAGGGCCATGGAGGACCCCTAGACCTCCCAGAATAGACAGGGGGAGCAGAGTCACCATGCTGGCCCAGAGCTTGGAGACAGACCTGCAGTGGAGACCACAGGTCTTCTGAGAAGCCAGTTTCGAAATAAAGGCAGTATGCGCTGGAATACCCATTTCGAGCAATTGCTTCATCATAGACATGTAATTTACATAGTTCTTCTCACCACGAAACTGTGTTCCCAACACGCTACATGAATGACGGCTTCAACACACATTCATTTCTGAGATGTGAACAAGTGTAGAGCTGCTCTTTCGTCCAGCATAATGGGCATGGTTACACCTAGGAAAGCTTACCAAGATTTCTCAGCAACAGCCAATTTCGAAATAAAGGCAGTGTGCGCAGGAAAAGCCGGTTGGAGTGAGGGCTTCCCCATACACATGTAAGTTATATAGTTCCCCTCACCATGAAACGCTGTTCCCAACATGCTACATGCATGAAGGTTTTGACACACATTCAGTTCTAAGAAGTTAGCATGTGGAGAGCCGCTCTTTCATTCAGCATAAAAGGCCTGGTTACACCCAGGAAGATTTACTCAGATGTCTCAGCTGGTTCCTTCACCCAGATTCAAAATAAAGGCCGTTTTTGCTGGGAAAGCCTGTTGGAGCGTGTTCAGAGCTGTTTCGGGCTCTGTCCCAGCTGGAGGGTGCAAACCCCAACCTCCAGAATGAGGGACAAGGACCCCACCGGCCAGGTGGTGTTGCCTTTGCTGGGGAACAGTGATCTTTGGGTTAGATATTTTGCAGCTCTCTCTAAAACCTGTTTTGACTTAAGTTTGCATCCTAGTCACCAGTTTCAGGGCAACAGAAAAAGCATATCCTACATCCCTTTGCACTGAAATCTTCCCAAAAGAGCAAATATTTGCCCATGAAAATACCAGCTGCTCTTCTAAGGCCCCCTAAATACCCAGCAGAGTGGCCGGTGCACTCTTGATCAGGAACAGGATGAGAGGGACCAGCGGTCTTCCAGCAGGCTTGGCCTGGTGTGGCAGCTGCGCTGTGGGTCCGTGGTGGGAGGGCCATGCAGGGAATCCTGTTTGAGGGGCCTCTGTGCACGTCTGCATTATGCTCTGAGGTTTCATACAAAGCTCCAGGCATCCTAACTGGTCAGATACAGCCCCCACCCTCGGGCTGGAACCACCAGGACCTCAGTACCTGTAACAGGGACGGTGCCCGGTGTGGGGAGAGGTCATGGGACACTCCGGGGGCAGGGGTAGTGGTGCTGGGGAAGGCAGGGGGTGCAGTGAATGGTGGAGGGAGCAGGGTCCCTTGCTTGGGGGTGAGAGTTCTTGGGGAGACCACAGAGCATGGCACACACAATCCCCACCCCATACCCCAAATTCCTAGCCCCGCCAACACAGGGGCTTCTCTGAACACTCTCACCGTGGCTAGCCTGTAAGACCGCACCTAACCCGGCATCTGGCACCCCTGCCCTATCTCCCCTCTTAGGACAGATCCCGTCTCCTTGGAAACTGCCCAGCAGCGTGAATTCAAGGCCGGCAGCGGGCCTGGAGGATCTGCACTTCAGGTGCCCTACCTGGCCAGCCGTTTGTGCCTTGGCTCAGTCCTCTATCTTGCCCAACGGCAGCCTGGGTCCACGTCCGGTGCAAGGGGAGGCCGCGGAGCCCAGGCTGAGCCACACACATGGACAGGTGAGGGTGCCCCCGCCCCGCTGCCCCACCGCCCCGCAGCCCCGCCCACTGGTGGCAGCACCGCCCCAGCATCCGGCCGGCGCCAGCTGCAGGTGAGGACGTCTGCTCGGCACCGCCCGCCCCGGCCCCGCCCAGCTGCCCCATAAGCCTCCCCCCAGCCCCCGTCCTGGCCGAGCCCTGGCTCCCATTGGCTCCGCAATTTCTGCCCTCTCACGTCTAGCCTCGGGAGGACACAGACGCAAGCGCTAGAGGAGGGCCCCGCGGCGTTGCCATGGCTACATGCGCCGCGCTCTGCGCGGGCCGGTGTGAGCTTCTGGGGCGGGCAGCGGGCTCCGGAAGTGTGCAGCTACCCGGGACCATGGCGGTGCTTGCTGCTGGGGCTGGCGGCTTGCTCGCCTGGGCGACTAGTTCTTGCCTGGTCAGTCGGCGGCCGACATCCTGTCTGGGGCGGCGTCCCACAGACGGTAAACGTACGGCCGCGCCGTTGGCGGGGCCAGTGGACATGGACCGGGGTGGGATCCGGGTTGGTGTGGCTGCCGGGGAGGCGCTGTGGTGCCAGGGAGCGGGTTGGGGCGGGGAGGACAGGGCTGGGGCACAGCCTCGGGCTTTCCTCCCCCTCGGGCACTGGGGCTGGGACCGCGAGTCCGGGTAGCCCTGCTTGGCCGCGGCCTCCCAGAACCCCCGGGAAGGGCAGGCTGAGGACCTGACTTTTATGAAGCGGGGCCTTATCCGGGTTTTGAAGAGCCCCAGAATCAGATGTTTGAATGGGGTGGTTTATCAGCCTTGTTTATCTGCAGGGAAATTTCAGTTCCATCCAGATGTTGGCTCCTTCGGTAAAACTCAGGAATAAGACAAGGGTCATTGTCGATTAGCAGTTATCTAGGGCTTGACTCAAAATAGACTGTGCGGGGTGTAGGGATGGTAGATGGGCCTTCCCTCTCAAAGTTGGCAGTCTTCTGGGATTAGAGGCCCCAGTTGAGGATTACATCTTCATCTGCGGTAATGGAGGTTGTGGGAACATTAACACAGATAAGGGAGGAGTGTGGCTGCGATAACTCATTAAAGAAGCCAGGACCCTTGCCTGGCTCTTGTGTAGGAGAGTCTCGCCTAGGGTAGGGCAGCAGTTATCAAAGTGTGTCTGAGGCCCCTGAGATGCAAGACTATTTTCATAGAAACGCCGGTATGTCACCTGCCTTTTGCACACTCTTGCACTCCCGAGTTTCCTGTGGGGATTTCCAGGGAAAACCTGGTCTGTGATATCACAAAACAGGGAATTTAGAGGCAGATAGAATTCAGAACTCACCAGTCCAAAAGAGTTTTGCAGAAATTAAAATCACTGCTCTTCTTCTCATTAATGATTTTTGTTTAGAAAAATATACTTATTTTTTGCTTAAGAGTATTAATGGTAACATGTAGTAGGTTGTTATTATTTTTAAGTGAAATCATAAGCATTTTTTAAAGTTCTTATTTAAGTTCTAACACAGGAACTATTGATAGATTTAACCCACATAAACAGCAGCCTTTTGGAGTCCTCAGTAATTAAGAGTGTACAGGGGTCTGTAGGCCAAGAAGCTTGAGAGCCCCTGGAGAATGTGTGCTCAGGTACTAGTCAGGTACTTAGCGTTGTTAGACAGATGCCAAGATGTCTTCTGCATGTGCTCCCGGACTCGAAGTAATTGGCCACATGGAGACGGGTGGGCAGTGCCTCCACTATACAAACCAGAAGCTGCTGAATGTGTCTGGATTGTAGGCCATGGGCTGTGCAGGGATTCCCGTTGTATCTGTTCTATCTAAGCCGGGATTCCTGTGCAGAGGCTTGGCCCTGAAGACCCGCTCTCCTTTGCTCCCTGCCAGGTACCTTCTGTGTGACGTCAACCCTCCAGAGGGCTTCAGCCTCCATAGGAGCGTCTGTATCCACATCGCCTTCCTCCTGAAGACCCTGCTGAAAATGGAGGAATCGGTGCTGGTGATACCCCCTTGGGGCCGCCTCTACCATTGGCAGAGCCTGGACATCCACCAGGTCCGGATTCCCTGGTCTGACTTTTTTGATCTCTCAAGTCTCAACAGAATCATCCCTGACACTGAGTACCAACCGTTCATTGCAGGGGAGATGGTGATCGTTTAACTGGGGCCAGACGGTTGTTGTTCTGGTTCTGATGTGAACATCAGGCCATCTTGCTTCGGGCTTGTCGGTCAGCTAAGGGGTCCTGCTCATGTTTCCCGCACTGCAGGTGAATTTGGTCTTTCCATAGTTTTTCTCAGGAAATAGATCTGAAGTGTATGAGATATGTGTTCCCTCCGCTCTGAAAATCCTGGCCTCCTGGTGAGATGGAGCGGTGACAAGAAGGCCACTGCCACACAGGCCTTGTCTAAGGAGGACTCGCTCCCTGGGTAGTAAGGGCCATTCTTACCTGAAGGAAAACACGATGTGTGTGTAGCATGGGCCACGTGCTGGGGAAGGTATGTAACCTCTCATTCAGTATAATTTGGTCCTGCTCAAGCTTCCCATTTTACTTTCCGTAAGAGGTAAGAGTTGAAGATTTTCTTTGAATAAAGGTATTTAGAACTTATCTTTTTCTTTAATTGAAATGTGGTTGATTTACAATGTTTTGTTAGTTTCAGATATACAGCTGTTTTGTTAGTTTCAGGTATACAGCATAGTGATTCAGTTGTACATATACATAGTCTATTCTTTTTCAGGTTCTTTTCCATTAAAGGTTGCAAGATACTGAATATTTTCCCCTGTGTTCTGCAGTGAATCTTTGTTGTTTGTCTATTTTACATATAGTAGTTTGTAATTGTTAATCCCAAACTCCTGTTAGTTTTCTAAGTCTGTGAGTGTGTTTTTGTTTTGTAAATAAGTTCATTTGTATCATTTTTAAAAATTCCACATACAAGTGATATCATATGATACTTGTCTTTCTCTGAGTTATTTCACTTTAGTGTGATAATCTCCAGGTCCATCCATGTTGATGTAAATGTCATTATTTCCTTCTTTGTTATGACTGAGTAATATTCTTCTATATCTAAATTCTACATCTTTATCCAATCATCTGTCTGTGGGTGTTTAGTTTGTTTCTATGTCTTGGCCATTGTAAGCAATGCTGCTGTGAACATTGGGGTGCAGGTATATTTTGGAATTAAGGCTCCCTCTGGATATATGCCCAGGAATGGGATTGCTGGATCAAATGATAAGTCTTTTTTTAGTCTTTTGAGGACTCACCATACTGTTTTCCACAGTGGCTGCACCAAACTACATTCCCACCAACAATGTAGGAGGGTTCCCTTTTCTCCACAGCCTCTCCAGCATTTGTGGTTTGTGGATGTTTGAATGGTGGCCATTCTGACTAGTGTGAGATGATAACTTATTGTAGTTTTGATTTGCATTTCTCTGATAATTAGCAATATTGAAACTTTTTTTCATATTCCTATTGGCCATTTGTATATCTTCATTGGAGAATTGCTTGTTTAGTTGTTCTGCCCATTTTTGGACTGGGTTGTTTATTTTTTTTTCTTATTATGTTGTATGAACTATTTATATAGTCTAGAATTTAAGCCATGTTCAGGCTCATCTTTTGCGAAAATTTTCTCCCATTCCATAGGTTGTCTTTTTGTTTTGCTTATGGTTTCTGTTGCTGTGAAAAAGCTGATAAGTGTAATTAGGTCCCATTTGTTTATTTTGTATTTTATTTCTGTTGCTTGGGTGTATTGCCCTAGGAAAACATTGGTGAGATATATATCAAATAATATTTTGCCTATGTTTTCTTCTGAGAGATTTATAGCGTCTTGTCTAATGTTTAAGTCTTTAAGCAATTTTGAGCTTGTTTCTTTTTTTTTTTTTTTTTTTTTTTTTGCGACTCTATTGTATGCTTTCGATTTGTGGTTATCTATTTTTTCAAGTATATCAACTCATTACTATATCTATTTCCTTTAGACTGACAATCACGTAGGCTCCAACACATCCTAAGAATAATGAGAAAAAAAAAAGAAAGAAAGAGAAAAAAATCTATCTTTTCATGCTACCGTCTCCCATTACCACCTTTTTGTATTTTGATGTACTTTTTCTTTTTTCCATCTTCATGTTTATTGTCTTGTAACTCGTTATTGCATTTCCAACTATGGTTTCCCGTTTGTATAGCATCCTGCTTTCTTTCTGTTTAGAATAGAAACTTTTAATGTCTCGGTTTGGTTCAATAATGCTGAATTATCTCCCCACTCCCCTCCCCCCTGCATCTCTGAATCCTCAGTGCAGGGAAGCCAAACCATCCTTGCCTTCATCGGTTCTGGGAAAGCAATCTTCATAGTGGGAAAGAAAACATTGAAAAATAATATTCTGTGTGTTGCTTTCTACCCTTGCCCAGAGAGTGAGAATCACCTCTGAAGGCGGAGGAAGAAAGTTGGAGGTGCGGGGCACAAAGTCTTTTGTCCTTTTGCTACTGAAAAAATGATTGCTTTTGTAATTAATCATGATGCCCTTTAAATTGGTGAGATCGAGATTCTACAGCTTCAGCGCCTGTGAATAACCAGCCGGGAGAAAGCTCTCCAGGGCCCCTGCAGTGGGAAAGGCAGCCCCTCTGAGCACCTGTTGTTCTGTATTCTTCCTGACTCCACAAGGGTTTGCTACGCACCGCACCGTGCAGGACGATGCAGTTACCCGAGGTGGAGGACAGGGAGACCCCTGCTGGGTGGAGAGCCACAGGAGCCCACATTTGAAGGACAAAGTGAAGAGTAGTGGGGCGGGCATAGGAGGAGAGGATGGTTGAGACCCAGGATGGTGTCCTGGAGTCCAGCAGGCGAGGCTGGCGGGGCAGATGGGGCCCTGGGGCATGGGCAGTCCTTGAGGGATCTGAAGCAAAGATATGAACCAAGAGACTGGATTCGTGTGGGCGTACAGCGCCCCCTGGATGCCGCGGGGCAGTGCAGCAAGCCCAGGAGGAGCGGGCAGTTCCCCAGAGTTGGGTTGACAGGTCACAACCAATTAACTGGGGACCGAGAGGTACCGAGATTTTGTTAACTTTTTGTCCCTCTTCCTGGAAAAAAGCTGCTTCCTGTTGAATAGCCTGTGTCATTAGTGAGAATTAAAGACATGAAGCAACATTTCCTCAAAAGTCATCCATTGTGTAGTTGTTAATAAGGGTCAAATGCAGACTTGAATAGACTAAATCAAACATTCATCATCGGATTTTAAAATCCTTTAAAATAAAAATTCTTGCTGTCTTTGTTCTTCATTTCAGGGTTCACTTGGTGATAATAATAGTAAACAAAGCAACAGCAAACCCTTACAGAACTCTGTCCTGCTGTTCCAGGAACTCTGTGTTCACGACAACCCAATGAGGTGGCACTTTACAGGAAGGACAGTCATTAATCACACAGCTAGTAAATGGCAGACCTGGGACTTGAACCCAAGCTGTCTGGCCCCAGAGCCCCCTCTCAGGCCTTTCACTGCAGCTCATCACTTGGCATGCCCGACACAGGCCAGCATTAAGGAGCAGCGTGACCTTGGCCAAGGCTGCTTCACCGCTTGGTCTCTGTTTCCTCATCTGTAGAATGGGGGTGTGGGCAGTGAATTCTGTGAGCTCAGTGGTCACTTCCTCCAGCTCTGCTATTCTACTGCTTTAAGTTAATTTATTAAGTATCTGAGCCTCTGAATGGGCCACACTGGAGCTTTGCTAGGACCTGGGTTACGGAGAAAAGTAAGATCAGCCTGCTTCTCCAAGGAGCCTGTCTCCCTCCACGGGAAACAGCTGCAAGGCCCAGGTTCCCTCGCTGGCGGACGGGGGCTGGGCAGGAAAGTCTGATAGAAGATGGAGGCAGAGCCCCTCCGAGAACAGTGTTGGCCACACAGCTCTCAAGAACGGGAGCGTCTGTCCAGGCTGCTGAGAGGGGTGTCCTCGTGAGGCCAGCAGCCCCCCCAAATTAAGCCCTCAGGACAAAGATCCAGCCAGCCCTGCAGTGTCACCATAGAGCCAGTCCATCCTCATCACTGTGCCCCTGTGCTACTTTGTCCTGGGGCCTCTCTTTCCCCTACACCCAGAAGACTCTTCTCCCTCTGTTTTCTGAGTGTCCCCTCACTTCACCCGTGGTCCTTGCTTCCTGGCCCACCATCTCTGGAGTTGACACTTTGCCCCCTCACACCCCCCGTTTGATAAGGAGCCTGGGTTTGCCTCCTTGTGCTCACTTTCCCCTTTCAGATGATTGCTCCTACTCTCCTGGGAGCACCTGGAAAACCCAGATCCTTTCCTAGCAGTGCCTGCCACCCTGGCCTCCCTGCTCATCTGCCTCAGTCAGGAGCACCTGGACCACCAGCTCTGTATTGCCTCGCCTCCTACCATCAAGACGTCAAAGTTCCTTCTCCCTCCACCACCCAGTATGTTCATTTAGGGTCTTCTTCACCGTCAGCCTGAGCCAGCCACCCCCCATTCACCCTACCTACGGGCTCATACCCGGGTGTGTCTCCACCCCAGTTCTAGACTCTCTCTTTTAAGTGCCCACCTCTAGCCATCCAGCTGCTTCTCCACCAGCCTCGTTGGCCCTCATTCACCCTCACTAAGGCCTCATGCACTGACTCCTCTGCTTTCCTGCCTGTCCACATTCCTCTTACTTCCACTACCCCACCTTCCAGCTCTTCATCCACAGTCAGCACTCTCTTTATGACAAACAAAACCCCCTTGAGCCTTGACCTTTTCAGTTCCTCACCAGGCCGACTTCCATCTCGGTTCACCCAGCTCTATTTGTTCTGAGCCTGCAGGCAGCAGGCTCTCCCAGCACAGGTTTCTAAGACTACAAATCAATGCCCACCGTGTTGCCACTGCCAGGCAATCCTCCAGGATTTCTCTAGTGAGCACATTTCCCCACTTATCACTCAGTGGTGTCAACATTCTCTGCTCTCTGCACACCTCTAAGCTTCCCTCTGTCTCTTCCCTGACTCCCAGCAGATGGTCTTCCCTCCTGCTTCAGAGAGAATGACATGTCACTGGAAAGGAACTCGCTCACCTGCAGCAAATCTTCTCACCTCATCTTTTATCTGTCCCTCTCCCACCTGGACTCTAGCTGTAGTTCTTAATTCAGTGAGTTTAGTTGACATATATATACACAGTTAAAAGCATAGCACACTATCGCCTACCTTCTAGGGCTTATGTTTCAATTTAACATAGAGTGTGTGATTCATCCACTTCGCTGCATGTACCTACAGTTCATTTGTTTTAACTGATCTTAAGTGTTGTGTGTGTGAAAGTAACACAAGGCAAGGGTAAGCCAGGATTCAGGATGCTGGTTACTTCCTGTGAGAAGAGGCCAAGTGCAGGTTAGGACACAGTATGTCACTGTCAATAGTCCTGTTCTGATGCTGGGTGATAGGTTCACAACTGTTTCTTATAATATTAATTTTAATACATAAATACTTCTCAAAGGCACCTAAGGTGAGATTGTGTCATGAACCAAGGCATACAATGTGTAATATTACATCATTATTGTTATGTAATCTTGTTATAAAATATATTAATCATAATCCTACATTGTTATGTATTATATATTATATAGATGCATGAATTATATATTATGTATATAAATACCTACATACGTATTATATACTATCTGATAATAAATAAACAGAACATATTATGGTAGTATATCTACTATTATGTATTATTTAATAAATAATAACATACTGTATCCTGTTATATGACATGGCACCTAATCTTTAATCAAATAAAAATATGCCACTATATGTAATGGTAATTAATAAAATTAAATGAAAAAGCCGGCAGCTTTTAACGCCAACACCGCTTCAGCTGTCACTATCTTTTTTCTTCCCTTTCATGGCCGAGGTCCTCACAGTGCTATCCGTTCCCCCTTTCATCTCCTTGTCCTGAGCCTTCCTCTTCCTCCCATCCCATGCTGCCTTCTGCCCCGTAGCCCCTCTAGTCACCAGCGGCCTCTGGGGCACTGATTTTCGGAGATGGTCTCAGGCCCCTGCTCACCTGCCTGTCCGCTGCCCCTGCCACCGCTGGTGGGGGCGGGGTTGGGGTCAGAATGCACCTCTTGTCCTGGAAGAGAACACAGCACAGACTGTGACCAGCAGCAGGTGTGGCCGGGAACTGCAGGACTGGGGGGAGAGCCAGACTGTCTGCATCCAGACCGGGGGCTCTTGGAGTGTGAAGAAGCCCAGTCCTCACTGCCCCTGAAGTGAGGAAAACACCCTCAGGTGAGTTAAAGTGCTTAAGACCTAGGTCTGTTGTCTGGAAAAGACAAACGGGTCCCTAAGGGGAGGGTAGTTGATGTTCCAGTCCCCACCAAGGCCCTAAGGGCTGGCGGGGAACCAGGCTGGATGCTCCACTGGACCCAGTGTCCCCACGGGGCTGGGGCCTTCGGGAACAAGCAGAAAGCCCTCAGTCTCTGGGGGGAACGGGGCAGTGTGGGAGCATCCCTGCAGCGAGTCAAGTGACGTCAGGGCTTGTGGGATCCTTTTTTATGGCCACACCGAGCCTCAGCAGAAGCCATGGCAAGAGTGGATTCCTGTCTCTCCAGGTGCCATCTTGTCTGAGTTCCAGGATTCAGACCCGATCCCCTGGGGTGCTAGGACATTTATACACAGAGGCGGCTCGAGGAGGCCTCAAGAGGGTGGTAATGGCCTTCCTGCCAACACGATTACACAAAGATCAATCAATCGATGGGAAGTAAATAAGAACCATGGTCACATCTGGACCCCAAGCTTAGACGTGGTATATGGGTGACATTTATCGACAATCCAGCGAGGTTCTGGTCAGAGCTAGAGGCCAGGGCAGCAAGATGGGAGTGGCACTAAGGAGCATTGTGGTGCAGAGGCTAGACTGGGGGTCTGCAGGCTCCTCCCGGGAGGAGCCTCAGAGTTTTGGAGGTGGCTAACTTGCCTGATTCGTGTCACCAGCAAGTGATGCCACGTGCTGAAAATCAGCTATAATCCTGAGCCGGGTCAGCCCTGGGTGATGTGATAAAAGCTCCTACAAGAGGGAGCACCAGGCGGATAGTGAACCAACCAACAGGCTGATGCGTTTCTGGCCTGTGTTTATCGTGCTTTCATAGCCAAGAATGAGGAGAGAGTTGAATGGCTCACCATGAAGATTTTAACAACTTAAGAGGTTTCCGTGTCTCACTGCATTTCAGTGTCACCCGGAGGAATTCAGGAGGTGTTTAGACCCAGTGGAGACTAACGGCATCTTGGTTCCTCAACCTGGCAAACCTACCAGCCCTCTATGGCCAGACCTTGTCAAGTGCCTTCCCTTGTAACAAAACCTTTCCACCCACGATTGTGGTATGCTTTTATTTTTTTTAATTAATGGGAATGAAGATACCTTACAGCCTCCTCAGACCTTTCCTTGGGGCTTCTGCCCTTAGACCCCGGCAAGGGGGCCCTCTGACCTGGGTCCTGCACTACAGAGGGTCCCTCTGGCCCTGACACTTCCTCTGGCCATGCCCTCCATGGGGTGGAGTCAGCAGGGCCAAGGGGACATGGTCATTGGCTCCGCCCTGTGCTCTAGAAACCCAGACCACAAATGCCCTGTCTCAGCAGCCCCTGACCCATTTCTAGTGCCTGCATCAGCTCTCCCCAGAGTTCAGATTCCTAGGACTCACAGAGAGGCCAAAGCATAGCTGTTTGCATGGAGGGTATGAGCAGAGCCCGGACATGAGGTCTGTGTGTCCCCCTGTGCACATCCAAGGCCCCTTGTGGCAAGGGATGGACCCAGCATTGGGAAGAAAACGGTCAGGCTAGTGATCAGAGACTGGGAATCAGCTCTCCCCACACGCTCACTTTCTTTGCCGGACTCCCCTGTGTCTGGGAATTCTAAATTTGAACCTGGCCTTCCCCCTTATAATGAATGTATATTTGTAAAGGCAGGAGATTAGACCCTACTGCACTTAACATGTTTACATGTATAGGATGTGAGCTCCCAGGTATGCTCTGGCCCTGCACTTCCAAAGGTCCAGAGCAGTTATGTTGGCTCTACTGAGACTGTAAGTGGTAAAGACCATCTCCAGAGAGGAGGGGTTCCTGCTTCACGCTCCAAAGTCAGGATCTTCTGAGTGGATAAAACAATGGACACTGTGACCCTCAATTGTAAATTGATTTAGAATAACGCCAAAGTGTGTAAGACGTGTGTGTACGCATGCACGCACCTGGGGACGTGTGTGGTACATGACTGTGTGTGTGTGTGTGCATGCGCATGCCTGGGGATGTATATGGTTCTGTATGTTATGTATGTGTGTGCGCCTGAGAGCGTGTGTGGTTGTGTGTATGTTATGAGTGTGTGTGTGTTACATGACTCCATGTGTGTGTGCCCGTGGGGATGTATGTGGAGCAGAGCCAGTGTGTCTGCACGTGTGTTTGTGTGTACGTGCATGTATTAGTTTTAATAGTAGAAGCTGTCCTTTAGAATTATGAAGTAGTAAAAATTGTATGATGTCCTTGGCTGTATAATTCAAAATTAAAATAATCTTCAATCACCAGAAATTTAGTCCCCCTCAGATTCTGATTTTTTTTCCATATTGATTATGTCTTCATTTCACTGATGAGGAAACTGTAGCTTAGAGATGTTAACTGACTCAACCAAGGACATGGAGCTAGCGAGCCCAGGACCAGGACGCAGTCCAAGCCACGTTGTTCCAGAGGCCTGGAGCCCTGCTCACGATCATGCGTGGCCTCTTGGCGGGGGAACAGATTCTGATGGGCTGTGGCCAGCATGCAGGCTGCCCAAGCCGGGGATTCGGGAAGCTGGGCAGAGAGTACCAGACAGCAGACAAGAGTGAAGGGCTGCTCAGAAGTCAGATAGGTTCCTAGGTCTTGGATGAGGAAGGATGCTCACTGATAATCCTTGATCCCTTTGCTGGTGGCTAAAAGGGACCAAGGCCTATGAGAGCACTTCTGGGAGCTGCCTGCCAAAACCTGGAAAAGGACTGCTCAGGACTGGCTCTGCAGTAGGAGCAGAGGAAGGAAATGCCGCCTCTTGGTGGACATTATTGGTGATGGCAGTAGGAGGCCTAGCAGCCTTGGCATAGAGGTGGCAGGACAAGGTCCTAGTGGATGATCGTTTTCAAGTGTCTTAAAAATCATTGCTTCATATATTTTATCCATTTTGTGGTTTATTGTAGGGTGGTAATTATGGTCAGTGTTACTCCATATTACCTGGATTAATTAATTTTTTTATTGTTAATTTTCTCTTCAGTGATTTGGAAGCTATATTACCTCTTAATGAAAATTCTCTCTAAATTTTTAAAAATCATCTCTAAGTTCGTAACTTTATATGCAATTGGACCAGTATTCCTATAAGAGTCTCAAAAATGAAATAATCTATTAGATCCTGTTCCTCAATAATGAAAAATTTAGCATATTTTACCTCTCTGCTCTTCCAAACTGTGTGTGTGTGTGTGTGTGTGCGTGTGTGTGTTTGTGTGCTCCAGTTACTTTTTAGACAGTTGCTTTAAGTTTGTTACATTAACAAAGAAAATATAGGTATAAACATCTTGGATTTCATTGCTCACTAACACTATTTAATTCCATGTGTTTCCCACTTTTGAGTTATTTACTTATCGGGATTTCCCAATCAACTGGACACAAGATTGACTAATTTTTTTCAAGCGGTTGACTTGGAAAACTTTCATATCTATATGCAGATTTATGTTCTCCTCATCAACAACTCTCAGTGTGTTGTTCATAGCCCAAACCTTATTTTAAATTAAGGCATTGTCTTTCATCACCAAAAAAAAAAAAAAAAAAAAAAATTCTTAATTTAAGGTGCTGTCTTTTTATGGCTGGCTAGTCTTGTATGCTGAATGGATATTAATAGAGATTTCCTTAACCTTCCTCCTTCTTTTTGCCATAACTCGAATTCATTGAGAAGCATGTTTTTACCATTTATCACATGGGCTTCCACTTTGACTTCCGCCTTAAACCATCACCCCACTCTTTTTCTCCATGCTTATTCCTGAAAAAGTGAGCTCTCTATCTGTTTAAAGGTGGTTCCAGTTAAAGATGTGTGACTCCCTGTCCAAAGGTCCAAAGGAAGAGAAAAGGAAAGATTCCTGTTTCTGGTGGTTACATTTTGTCAGCTTAGAGATCTAGTTATCCGTGTGGCTGCGGTGGAATCTGCAATATCTTGGCACAGAGTTTCCTTTTTCTGGCTTACTAGGGGAGCCGCATTAGCTGGGGTCAAGGCGCTGTGGCCGTTGTCAGGATCCCGGGGCTGAGGCAGCCCCTCTCCCTCCTTGTTATTTTGATCTTGCAAACTGGGTCCCAGCTATGTGAACCCTGGACCTGGCGGCCAGGATCGCCCCCCATGCACCGTGTCCCCAGTTCCTCGGCGTCCCTCACTGCTATCAGCTAGTTCCAGTAAGAGTACGAGATGGCTTCCGCTGCGGTCCTTCCTCCTTCCTCTCCAGGCAGGCCCTCCTTTCCCACTAGTTGGCCCTAAGCCTTCTCTCCTGCGCTACATAAGCTGACGGAATTCCTCAGGGTTTCCAGCAGGTAGATGGCGCTCTTCTATGTTTGGACCCCTTCAGTGCTTGCAGTGGAAATTTAGGAGGTGGGAAGGAGGAGCTTGGGGGTTCTCCTGATCTAGGGGCTCCCTATCCAGCAGATTCAACTAACTGTGGATTGAAAATACTCGGGAAAAAACACAAAGTTTCAAAAAGCAACACTTGAATTTGCCATACACTGGCAACTACTTACATAGCATTCATGTTTTATTAGATACCAGAAGTAACCTAGAGATAATTTAAAGTACACAGGAGGACACAGCAAAAGAGAAAGTGACAACAAATATACGTGTATATTCATGTATAACTGAAAACTTCTGCTGTATACTGGAATTTGATACAATGTTGTAAAATGACTATATCTCAATAAAAAAAGTTTGTATATATATTGAAAAAGTAGATGGGAGGATGTACATGAGTCCCATGCAAGTCCTATGTCATTTTATACAAGAGGTGTCAACATCCATGGATGTTGACGTCTGGGGGGAGTCCTGGAACAAGTGCCCCATGGTTACCAAGGAATGACTGGAGGCCCAGGCTCCTTATCCCAGCCTGTCAGGTCCCCATGTGGTCTGAATCCTACCTGTACCACACTTCCCTTGTCACTCTCCTCCAGCCCTGGCAGACTGCACTCTGATTTTTGAACAGGCCACACTCACTGTGTTTCATATCTGGCCCCTAGAAATACACGTTACTTTCTGAGAATGGCTCTGCTTTCACAAAATGGGCTGCATTGTTACTAGAGAAGACAGTGTGGATGTTCCTTTAAAAACTGAAAATGGACTTAACTCATGATCCAGCCTTCCCACACCTGGACATATGTCAGAAGAAAACTCTAATTCAAAAAGTCACATGCACCTCAATGCTCACAGCAGCACTATTTATTATAGCCAGGACATGGCAACAACACAAATGTCCATCAGCAGCTGACTGGATAAAGCAGTAGTAGTATACTTATACAATGGAATACTACTCAGCCATGAAAAAACAAAACAATGTCATTTGCAGTAACATAGATGGACGTAGAGATAGTCATTCTAAGTGAAGTAAGCCAGAAAAAGAGAAAAATGCCATATGATTTCACTTATATGTGGAATCTAAAAAAAGACACAAATGAATTTAACTACAAAAGAGAAACAGACCCACAGACATAGAGAAACAAACTTACGGTTCCCAGGGAGAGAAGGGGATGGGAAGGGATAAATATGGGGATTCAAAAAGTGCCCGTCTTGGGGAGTGATGGAAATGTTAGCTATCTTGATCGTGGTGATGGTTTTCTGGGTGTAGACATTTATCAAATTCATCAAATACAACATGTGAAATATGTGTATTTTACTGTACAGGAATCATACGACAATAAACGTGCCTGTAAAAAAACAAGAAAAGATTGGCGGCATTTTGTCCTACTTTTTTATGTGTCTTTAGTGAGTCGGTCTTCAAGTTTCTGGTCTGCCATATTTTCTGAACCAGAAGTGCCCTGCTTCCCTTTCCTTTGTTAAACTGTCAGTGGGTGGCATTTATTCCCGTGGCTTCAACTGTTCTCTGTCCACTGATTAACTGTCAAATCTTTTCCAGCATGGGCATCTCAGTTCAGTCCCAGAAATATACGTATAATTGACAACTAGACATTCCCAATTTATTAGCCCATAAAAATCTCAAGCACTGTATGTTTGGATTTACACTCGCTCAGACCTAGGTTTACTTTTTCAAACAACGGCATCACTATCCCTTCTGTTTTCCGTGCCAAACATCTGGGAGTTTTCCTTTACTTTTCCACTCCCTCACCCCCGTCAGTACTACAATTCTATTCCTTAATGTCCCCCAACTAAATCCCTGCTCCTCGCTCCCCACTGCATTAATTCCCACCCCTTGCTAGTCTGCCCAGTGCTGTTCTTTAGAGTGAACAATCCACTTTGCTCACTTTTAATGACAAATTTGTGTCACTCTCCTCCTTAAAACCCCAAAGAATTCCCCGCTGCGTATGTGAGGAAGTCCCCGCTCTCTGATTTAACGTCACACCTTCTCATAACCTAGTTGCTGCTTTTTTACAGCCTCAGCTTCCGTTAGTTCCTCACAGCCTCTAGCCTCACTGACCTTCCTTCCCTAATTGCAAAGTGCTGTTAGACACGACCAGACCTCTGCACGAGACACGCAAGCTGCTGAGAATCCCGTCCCCACCACGCACTCTCCTGGTCTACAGATTTGCTGGAATCCTTCAGATGTCAGTGCAGAAAGCATTTCCTCTCTGACACCTTCCCTACCTTCTAGAACCCTGCCCCAGGCAGTGCAAAAGCCCCTCTGAACATACAGTAAACATGATGCCAAGTGAATCTTAACACATTGTTTTGAAAACCTATTTAAATTTGTCTCTTCCATGACACACTGTGATCTCCTTGAGGGATGGGGGCTGTTTGGTATTTGTCTAGACAGCTAATGTCTGGCACAGACCCCGGGCCATCGGAAATAGTCTGCTGACTCATCAAGAATTGTCGTCTTTGCGATGTAAGAAAGACTACATGATGTCTGATCTTACACCATCCGGCAAGGGTCAAAATAATTTCACATAGAACTACACAGGAAAAATATGTGTATACTTTTCCTCTTTGTGAGCCCAAGATCATAGGCAGCCTGGAACGGAGGTGTCACTCTAAGCTGTCTGTCCCCTAGGCTGTCACGTCCAGCTTCAACATATTTTTTAGAAGTTGTAGGGATACGTGTACATCACCCCGTCTTAGAACAAACGGTGCTTCAGCCTGACCAACTTTAATGTCCATATAAAAATCAGAAATCTTCCAAACTGAAGCCTGAAGAAACATTTCACTTCTCTCCTTCCAGTCTGTCTGCCATCTGCATCCCACATCCCCACTGCTCACCTGCGTCAGACCACCTTCTATCTAGAAACATTTTAGGTGGGACACTTGGATGAGAACTAATTACAGCAGTCATGAAAATGGTCCCATGAACGTACGCTCTGCACAACAAGGATGTTTTGACCGGAGGCCTCAGCCGTGACCTTCAGGGTCTGTTCACATGTTCTGCCTGGCTTCCCTACAGATGTTCTGCAGAAAATCAAGCCTGCAGTTAAAGTCATAGAAGTCCCAAGAAATCCAGAAAAATAGAGTGAGATTCATTTCCTTGGGAATATTTTTGAAAACCATCCACTAATAGGAAGAAGAGCTTTAAGAGGGTCATTTCAGATCAGATGATGTCCAACTGCAGGTGGGTCAGTTTTGTCATTGTTGCTCGCTAGTTGGCTTTCTGCTGCTTCTAACATGCCGCTGTTTAGAGAAGTGGCCTGAGTAGGCCCTCAGAGCATAAAGGTGAGCTGGGCCTGGAAACAGCCAAGCTCCTCTGCTGTGTAGTGACCCGCTGAGAAGGAAAGGATGGCCCAGGGCTTCCTCTGACTCTCTCCCTCAGTTATAAACTCTATGAAGGGAAAATGGAACAAAAAATCTTAATTCAATATGGTATTGTCAAAGTATAAAAATAATTGTCTTTGGAGGGGATGGTATAGTTGAAGGGGTAGAGTACATGCTGGGTTCAATTCGCAGTACCTCAATGTAAAAATATAATAAGAAAAAGTCTTTACAATAAAAGAAAAATAACAAATAAGAAAAGAGATCTCAAAGAACCCAAGTTTAAAAAGAAAAAAATGTCTTTTAAAAATAGTAGTCAGCTCGGTCTTTTGCTAGATTAGGAGTTTGGGATTAACAGATACACACTACTATGTATAAAATAAATAACCAACTCCCAGGTCCTTAATAACCTAGTTCAACCTGAATCCTTTCTCTTTTTTCCCCTAAGCAACCCGTGGAAGCATCTGAAATTCTCATCTTATAAAAGAATTCATTTAAAGGCGTTTTGAAAGTTACTGGTTAAAAGTTATTTGTGGTTCCATGAATATAGGTCTAGTAAGAATGACAGACAATAAACCACTAAGCAAATTAATATATGACGTACTGCCAGGTTCTAATAATTGCCAGAAAGAAACATAAAGCATATTAGGAGAGAAAATGATTGAATAGGAAATATGTGCGTGCTATTTTAAATAATGTGGTCAGGTAAGTCCTCTCTGAGGGTAAAATAATTTGAACAAAGTCCTGAATGAAGCAAAAGAATAAGCCACATAGGTAACAGACAAGAAAAGCCTCCCAGGCCGGGAGAAGTGTAAGTACGAGACTTGGAGTTACAAACACAGCTCTCCTGGTGGGGACCATCTGGGCGTTGAAGATGGGCTGGAGCAGAACGGTGAGAACTGAGGCTGCAGAGATGGGTGAGGGACCGGATCACACAGGGCCTTGGTAGGGACTCTGGATATCCTTCTGAATACAATGGAAAATTACGAGATTATTTTGAAAAGCAGAACAGCTTGATCCGATTCATAATTTAATAAGACCGTTGTGGGTAATATTTGTGGAATAAGCAATGGAAGCAGGGCAAGGTAAGCTGATGGGAAGCCAATGGGAAGAGTGCTGCTGACCTGGAGAGAGACACCGAGGTTGGGCTGGGATGATGGCGGGAGACGGGCTGAAAGGGGGACACGATTTGACAGTAATGGTAACAGGCCTTAATGCTCGAGTTGGACACAGACACAGAGTGGTTCAGGGTGATGGTTATGTGATATTTGGGGCTGAGCCACAGTTTTTGTGCAGAGACCTGAAAGGAGAATAAAGTGGGGACGTTGACATCGGTAAGAAGGGTTGGTGGGTGTTTAATTCCCCCTAGAGCCGCGTCTCTGTTTCTCTGTAGATGAAGTCAGCAGAGCAGGGATGGGTGTTCCTAATTCTGCAGTGAATTGCGTGTCCTTCTCATCGACAAATTCGAGAGGCCGACCTGCCCATCCAATTGCAACATCTTGAATCTGCTTCTTTCTATCCAGGAGGAGATTTCCAACTAAGATGCCACTCAAAAATTCCCATGCCCACAGTTAGAGCTGTGTGCCTTTGGAATGATGTCAGAGATGCCTCCACAGAGGCTTGGTGTGCTCTCTCTCCCTCAGAGCACACAGTTCCCTTCAGTCCGGTGGGTCTCAGCAGAGAAGATTTCACAAGTAGCCCCTCTCAGGCCCTGGGGACCAACCTCATGCTTGGCAGAGCTCTGAAAATGAGCACGAGTTCCGGGCAAAGGGCCTTCTCCAGGGCGCCATCTGGCAGATTACATGAAGACAGTGTACAAAAGAGTGGGAGGGTTGATGGTATAAATGGATTTTACTTTTTGCTCTGAATCTGATTCTGTCCTTCCATTTTATTAAGGAAGAGTTCTTAGGCCAGACATGATTCTCTTTTTTCTTTCTATTTGATCATCCAAGAGGTTTAGATAGGGTATTTGTTTTAGGGTAAGAATCTTTAAAAAAAAAAACAAACAACTATGCAAATTGTATCTTGTTAGGTATTTGGACAAGTAAATTCTCCCAGCAGTATTGAACCCCCTTGTACCTCCAGGGGTTCTCCAAATGTTTACATGTTCCAAATCTGACCCAAAACCAATGAGCCTTTTTGTTTTAAGCACTTCACCATGGACAAAAGATGTCACTAAAGAAGGTGAGGAAAGAGCAGGTCCCCATCATCCAGAGTCCCTCCCAAAGGGCACACAGAAGTAAGGAGGAGATGAACGAGACAAACGGTTTATTTATACACAAGCAGGAGCCAACCAGAAAAGTAAGTACCATGTTAAATGGTGAAAGTTAAAGGCTTTTTTATCAACCTAACTTAATAGGGCAAAGGGAGAGGAGAGAATTGGCTTCCATGACAGGTTTTCTTCTACATCTATTGAATCTCAGGTGTCTTCAGCTTAAAGTGCTTTTGTATTAACCATGGGTTCCATCTGACTTTCCATTCCTCGAACTTTGTTTTCTTTTTCAACATTCACTCATGTATTCTGAGCCCCTGGATTTACCACATGAATTTTAGATTGATTGTCAATTCCTGCAAAACACCACCTGGGATTTGGGTAGGCTTTCTTTGAATCCTTAGATCTATTCGTGGACTATTGTCATCTAAGTAGAATGAAGCCTTCTGCTCCATGAATATGGGATTATTCTCTGTGAATGTAGGTCTTAGTTTCTCTCAACAGAATCTCTAATCTATTGTAGTCTTAAGTGTCCAAGTCTGGTACTTCTTCCTCACCTCTTTGGATGCTGATTCAGAAGAGACACGACCTCCTGGAGAACCTCTGCTGCCACGGAGCTGACATGGAACTGCATCCTGAGAAGACTTTAAATTCTTTTAAAAATAGGATTAATGTACTTTAATTACTAGATGAGTAATGAATGGGTCACATTAAGATAGGATTTTAATCCTTTTAGAATTAGTAGAGTAATATAGACACAGTACAAAAAATTGAAATATTGCCTAAAAGAGAAGAGATTTGTAATTCCCACCCACAGAGGTGACTATCATGAATGATTTGGTTCTTATGTCTCAGTCTCTGTGTCTCTCAGTATGTCTTTCTCCATCTCTGTCTCTCGCACACTCACAATCAGATCAGTTTACATCTATACTGATTTCACACATATGTGGTCATGCAGATGGGACCCTGGGTGCAGACAGTGGGTCTGCATACTTCCACCCTGAGGCCTCCCTTGACATTGGGTTGAGACCAGACACCCACTTTTCCAACTGCACAGCATTCATTCATCCACATGAACCAGAAAAAATGGACCCCATACACTCTTCATCAACATTAGTATTGCTTTAATTCAGACTGTTTCAACCAGTGCTGTGATGATCACCCTTGAAAAGGCATCTTTGAATAGGTGTGTAAGGATTTTAGTGGGATGAACTGTAAGGATCAGAACTTCTGGGGAAGAGCTGCATCTGTGGCCCTTTGATGCGTCCTGCACCCTGTTCTCCTGAAGAGGAGTGTCCCTTCTCTCTTCCCTCCAGGGGATCTGCTGGAGCCTCTGCCTGCTTACATTGTCACCAGGGCTGGTTGTCACCTGACTAAAGACCCGCCAGTGTGATGGTGACCGGTGCTCTCTCTGCAGTTTCCTTCTGCCTGTGTTCTCACCTGAGAGGTCAAGCATCTCTAACACACACTGGCCACCTGCATTGCCTCTCATTGGAACTGCCCATGTCTGTTCTGTTTCTGTTTAGAACACTGCGTTTCGAAAGGATTTTGGACTACAGGGATGGGAATCCTTTCTCCAACCTTGGGTTATGAGGAATGCTTTTTTCAGGTTGTGGTCTCACTTTCAAGCAGTTTTTCTGGGCTTTTGCTAATTTTTTTGATTGGTTTTGTTTTTGCCACAGGAAGAGCTAAGCATCTCCCTTATGTCTTCTGGCTGTGGTGTCACAGGGGGAACAGCAGTGTCTACCCTGAGATTATGCACAGAGTTACTAAAAGGGCTTCATTTTGTACATCACATCTTTAATCCCCCTGGATATCCCCTTAAAATGATAAAAATGCTGTTTCAAGTGAAAACAAAAAAAATCCCCATCCCCAGCTAAAAACAAGTGGGCAGGGACAAAAGAAAACTTTTTTAAAGTTTCATTGACAGGGAACACCAAGGAGAGTTAAAGACACTCAGAGAGAAAGAGGACTTGGTGTTGTCAGGAGCTGGGTGAGGAGGGAGGGGAGTGCGCGCTCTGGATCCAAGGTTTCACTTTGAGGAAAGAAATAGTATGAAACTAGATGGTAGTGATGGTCGCACAACATTGTGAATGCCTCTAATGCTCCTCAGTTGCACAATTTAAAAGGGGAAAAGTCTATATTTTATTAATGAAACTCCAAAAAGAAAAATAAACCTTGCCATAAATGAAGTGAAACAAACAAAGGAAACTAAAGAAAACCAAACAAAAACATCTCCAGAGGAAGGGAAGTCAAGTTTGGGAGGGGGAGGGGAATGATAGTGGGAATTTGGAGAACATTTTGGAGAAGAAGGTGTGGGTGGGTGCAGAGGGGGCTCTGCCCCAGTTGGTGGTGATGCCTGAACTGTTTCTCCATTGTCCAGCAGTCCAGCTGCAGATGCAGGTTCAGGAGGAGTTGCAGGAGCGGCAGGAGGGAACTCGCGGTCTCCTGCTGGATCCAGATCATCCTTTTTTTGGTCTCTGACATCTTCCCCTGCCCCTGCCTCCTCTGTAACTATTGGATGTGGAGAGAGATTTAAGTCTTGTGGAAGAGCTCATGCTGTGTGAGAGGAAAAATTTACCCACCTGCCTCCCTTTCCATGTGCCTCTTCAAGGACAGAAAACTTCCCAGAGCTTTCCAGACAGCTCCCACCCAGAAAGTGCCCACAGGATGTGTTCTGTGACTGAATTTTTCCAGACAGGTGGTCTGAGGCCATTCTTTTCTCTGGTCCCAACAGTAGCTTCTGGGTACACCTCCTTGTGTGGCCCAGCCCTCGCCCCTCCCTCACCTACACACACGCATCAGCCCTGCCTTCCTGAACTTCGGGCTCTGTTTTGGGGGCTCCTGGTCCTCCACCTGACTTGCAGCGAGGTGGGCACTGGGCTCCATGTCAGAGCAGGGTGTGCTGAGCAACCCGTCATCCACGGGCAGGTACCAGGGGAGAGCCCTGGGTGATCTCTGGGTCAGAGGCGTGCCCCACTGATTTGTGGGCCACGGTGGAGGGGACCCTGCCATATCAAGACCCACCTGGATCCTGCGCTGGCCCTCAGAAGAGCGGCACATCAGCCCTTCACTTGGGGGAGGGGGCGTTGGTTTTCTTATTCATCAGCTGCTGTTCAATATGTGGTATCTAGCTCTGCAATGACAGTGACCAGCAGCTGACCCGGCCTGGAAGCCTCAGAGCCCTGCCCGGCCAGGAACACTCCTGCTTCTGTCCACTCGACCCTCTGCTGCCAGATCAGACCGAGACCTTGTTCAGCTCAGACACCCGGGAGGGAAAAGACATACCCAGAATGCATGGGCTCCACCTTGGGCAGCAGGACCCTTCCCTGGCTCTCCACATCCCAGCCAGCCAGCTTTGCCCTGGGCTGTGGATGTGACCGGCCCACCAGGCCTCTGAACTGCTCTTGCTTTGGGCAGAAACCCATCCCCAAATTGACTGCTCCACCTCCACCAGCCAGGACGGGGCCGTCGGGATACCTGGGTGGGATCAAAGTGGTGGCCTGGCCTGGGCGGGCCTGCCCTGGGCCTCCCTGTGTTACCTTTGGGTCTCTCTGGCCAAAAGTCCAGAGGCGCCTTGGGTGAGACATGACCCAGCGCTGGCAGCGTTGGTTAAGCCCCTCGCTGCGGGCTTTCCGGGGTCTGTGGCCTCGGGATATTGGGATGCAGCAGAACGTGACTCTGTCTCCAATCAAGTGAGCTGAGTAGGGACTTCTCTACAGAGTGGGTGCCTGGTGACTTTAGTTCCAAGTTCTGTTGGGCTCTATTGCTGGGGAAATGAGATCACTTCCTGGGGTCCACTTACCCAAGCTTCCTCCTGACACATAGCTCCCCAAGGACCTTTCTGGGCTGCCGATCTATCATTTCTCACTCCATGCCATGTCCACACACAGTGACACCAACTCAGCCCCCCTCATAGCCCTGGGGAGGCGTGGATGCAGCCAGTGCTGCAGCTCTGAAGATACAGCTGGGTTCAGACATGGCTCCCCCAACTCAACAGTTCTATCACCATGGAAAAGCCACGTGCCTCTCAGGGTCTCCCCAATCTCCCGTCAGCACAGTGGGGACCATTCTGGCCCCTGCTTCCTAGAGAAGCCATCCTGTCTCTAGACCTAGAAACACCTACTGCATCTGTCACCCCCATGGGCTGGCATCACAGGGAGCTCGTGCACAGACTTAGCAAAGGAATGACCCCACAGAGGGATGGCGGAGCGCAGAGAAGATGCCACACAGGCCTGGGTCTGCCCTGAGGTCTGGAGAAAGTCACTTTCCTTATTGCTTGCTTCCCAGCTCCCAGTCGTGCGACTAAATTTAAATACAACTCTGACGTCGTCAGCTCTGGCAAACAACCTCCTAGGTCTTTCTGTCATGTTGACATACAGGCCCAGTGTCTGATCTCGGCCTCTGTGGTGGACTGCCCCAGAATGTCTTCATACTTTTTGCCTTCAGTTCCCACGCCCTTTTGTGATCCCCACACCCTCCCCTGGAGGATGGATGGACTTTGAGACCAGGTTCTGACATGCAGACTGACTTGTGAAAATGTGCGTGAGTTCCACTCCTTCCCAGCTCCAGTTTTCCTTCTCTCTGTCTCTGTCTCTCAGTGCCTCTCTCTCTGTCTTTTCTCTCTGTTTCTCTGTCTCCCCTGCTTCTCTGTGTTTCAGTCTGTCTGTCTCTTTTCCGGTATGTATGTGTGTATATATTTATGTGTATATGTGTGTATTTATGTGTGTGTATTGTTCGGGCCCAGGGCAGGTCACTTCTGAAAATCCCTTGATGACATATTGATTATTTTGAATTCATGTTACTAAAGAAAAATTATCTTTGAAAATTGTGCAAGCACTTTGGTGGAATCTTCTCTAAGGACCAGCACTGCTAGGGAAGTGATGTTCCTGTGGCACTTTGGTGTATCCTGTACCTTGTTCTGCCGGAGAGGAGCGTCCATTTGCTCTTCCCTCCAGGGGACCTCCTGGGGCCTCTGCCTGCTCACGTTGTCACCAGGGCTGGTTGTCACCGGGCTAAAGACCTGCCAGTGTGATGGTGGCCAATGCTATCTCTGCAGTCTGTCCATCTGCCTATGTCCTCACCTTACAGGTCGAGCATCTCTAGCACACACTGGCCACCTGCACTGCCTCTCGTTGGAACTGCCTGTGTGTGTTTTGTTTCTTTTCAGAACACTGGGCTTCAAGAGGTTTTTGCACCACAGCGATGTGAAGCTTTTCTCCGACCTTGGGTCATGAGGAAAGCTTTTTCCAGGCTGTGGTTTTTCTTTCCAGCTGTCTTTCTTGGCCTTTGTTTTCTGCTTTAGTTTGGTTTTATTTTGCCACAAGAAGAGCTAAGCATCTCCCTTCTGGCTCTGGTTTCACACTTAGAACAGCAGTGCCTACCACGAGATTATGCACAGAGTTACCAAAAGGGCTTCATTTGGTACGTCTCATCTTTAATCCATCTGGATTTCCCTCTCAAAATACAAAAATGCTAATTCACGTGAAAACAAACAAACAAAAAATTCACCCGTCCCTACTTAAGATATGAGGGCAGCGAGAAAAAAAAGCCACCTTTTATATGATTTCATTGATAGGGAACATCCAGGATAGGTTAAGACAGAGAGAGAAAGGGGATTAGTGCTTCTCATTGGCTGGGGGTGGTAGGATGTGGGGTGCGCTTTGTATACAAGCTTTTAGTTTGAGGAAGGCAATTGTCTAAACCAGTGGTGTTGGTCTCACAACATTTTTAATGCACTTAATGCTCCTTAAAATTGCACAATTTAAAATGGGAAAAGGCTAAACTTTATTCTTGTAAACTTAAAACAAAAATAGAATATACTATAATAGAAAAGAAAAATATCTGACTCCATAGAAGATCTGTCCTTTTGGCTTTAACCCTGTGCCCTATTTTCTAGGCTTAATCTTACTAGCTCTGCACCTTTTGTAAAACAGTGTTGCCTTTAGCCTGAAATATACAGGAAAGCCTATTTTCAAGTCTTTGGTCTTTAAGGATATTAACACTTTTGCACTTATATAAAGACAGCAAGTTGCAGAATAGAAAATAACTTTTGCTTTGTTAGAGGTTTTACAGAGGCCCTATGACCTGGTCTACGTTGACAGCTGCAGACCAAGATAATGGCAGACTAATATCTTGGAGAACCATCTTCCCCAAGTCAGACTTCAGGCTCCTTTTCTAGTAAATAGGGGAGGGGCTGTGGTTGGTTGTTGCAAACTTCTTGGTGTCGGATTTCTTTGTCCTTTGAATCCTTTGCAGCTGTCCACGTGAATCAGATCACCGTGTTCCTGTAACACCTGCAACAAAACAGACTTTTTCTATTCTGCAACTTGTTATCTTTATAAGAGTGCAAAAGTGTTAATATCCTTAAAAGTCAGATTTTGAGAATAGGATCTTCTGTTTATTTCAGCCTAAAGGTAACATTGTTTTACAAAAGTTGCAGAGCTAGCAAGACTAAGCCTAGAAAACACGGCAGAGGGTTAAAGGAAAGGAAAAGATCCAATATGGAGTCAGATTTGTTCTTCTCTATTACAGTGCCTTTGGGTGAGAGCTAAGAGGATGAGTCCTGGGTGGGTCCTCTACAGTCCCAGGCTGCAGTTCAGGCAGGGTCCCTGCCAGATTCACCATGACTTTGGACCTGATCTCCCGCAGAGAAAGTGACAATTATTGGATTAAAATTACCTGTCAAAATCCCTTCAATTGCCTGTAAACTATACCACAGCAGGGGATGTCTCATTGGCCAGTTAACTGCCAGTCTCCCCTGATGCAAGGGACCAGCGTCACGGCGGGATCCATGGTGGCCTGGACAGTGCACATTCCTACTTTTCTCTCCAGCCTTGGCTTCCTAAAATTGATGCTTTGAAAGCTCCCGTCCCTCTTCCTTCTGGCCTGGTGTGAATGAACAAGATACCTGCACCCACCTGGGCTGAGGCCAGGCCACGCACACAGCCCCATGCACACAGCCCACCATCTGCTGTCTACCCCTGGGCTCAAGTGCACCCTCTGAACTCCCCCACCCCAAAGGTCCGCGTGCCTCCGCCCTAGGGGTCCAGATCACCATCAGGACCATCAACCACCCAAGGCCCACAGGCCATTGGCTGGCAGCCTGGGATCACCCTGACCCATCGGGTCAGATGAGACACAGGGTGCGGGGATCAGGGTGCCAGGGCGGGAATTGGAACCTCTTTCAGCCCAGCCTGCCTCACCCTGTAGCCTCAGACACTAACTATGAAGGTGCACACTAGGCTGGATCCCCCGCTGGTGGCAGTAGTCATCATTACTGGAGCTCAGATTTCCCCACCCCAACCACAGGGTTAGGGGTGAGGGAGTGAGCTTAGGGTAGGGGTGCACTCAGAGTGAAGGGGATCCCATGGTGAGGGGGTATAGGTTGAGGAGTGTGGGGCCGCTCAGATTGGAACTGACCTGGCTGAGAGGTGAGGAGTATAGTTTCAGGATTTTGGGGGTCCTTTGGTGAGGCATGAGTTTGTAGGGGCCATAGGTTAGGACCAAGCAGGACGGAGTGTCAGGGCACAGACCTCGGTGTGAGGAGAAGAAGCCCTGTCTTTAAGGTCTGGTGGGAGACTGGGCCTGGCCAGGGGTGGGAGGGTAGTAACAGGGAGGGGAAGGTGAGCAGGGGAAGTGGGGCTGGTGGGGTGTGGCCTGGCCCAGGGAAGTCGTGGTTCTAGTTCAGTGCCAGGACCCAGTCGGTGGCGGGGTGAAGGCTCTGGGGATGGAGACCCGGCG
Source organism: Camelus bactrianus (assembly GCF_048773025.1). Taxonomy (NCBI): domain Eukaryota; kingdom Metazoa; phylum Chordata; class Mammalia; order Artiodactyla; family Camelidae; genus Camelus; species Camelus bactrianus. The sequence goes on along the minus strand of NC_133539.1, from coordinate 132,717,298 downwards.
GGACGAGCAGGAGGGGCACCACCTGGCTCCTCCCGGCCCCAGTGGCCAGGTCTGGTAAAGCAGGAGACCCACCCGAGCAGTTTGCGCTGCAGGAGGGAGGAGGAGGAGGGGCGCGCACGCGCTGACGGACAGATGCGCGGACGCCGGAACCCGCCCAGAACGAGTGGAAGCTGGAGGCAGCCGGTTGCTCCTGGACCAGCTCCTGGAAGAGGAACACGGCCTGGGGTCTGGGCCGCCGCTTGCCCTTGGTTTGGCTGCCGCTCCCGGGCAGTTAAGGGGGCGCTGGTGGGGGCGTGCTGCTCGAAGCCGGCGGGTGACGCCTGTGCTGTGCGACTGAGGAGGCGCACAGGGAGGGGTGCGGAGGTGAGGTCACGGCCGCGCATCCGGTTAGGAACCTGAGGCGGTTCCCAGCCGCCGCTGTGGTTAGTGGTAACCCCGCTATTAGTAGTTCCTGAACACCGCGTTTTTGCCGCCGCTTATACCCGGGTTTAGGAGAGCAGGTACTGCCCCGGGAGGTGGGAGGGCACCGGACGGCTCCGAAGCATCTCTGACTGGCCCTCAGACCATGACCTGCTCCCGGGAGGCGGGTGCGGTGCGGTCGCGGGGCCTCGGATGCAATGGGGGCTGCCCCATGAGAGCCCCTGGATTTGCTCCCATCTTCCCCGCGGCCTGACCTTGGGGGCGGCCTCTAAATCCCCAGGTTCTTGTGACTCAGGTTACAGGTCAGGCTGCCCCTGGGAGGTGGGCGCAGTGTGATCAGTGTGCTGGGATGGCTGCAGCAACAGCGGGAAATGGTCGCAAACCCCGCGCTTTCACAGGGCAGCCCCAGTCCCGCCATCGCAGCCGCCGCCATTCCCTGACAGCACAGCACCTGCCTTCCAGGAGCAGGCTGGCCTGTAACCTGAGATCCACGAATCTGGGGCAGCAGAGGCCAATCTCAGGCCATGCGCTGGGGAGTTTGAAGCCAATCCACGGGCTCTCATGGGCAGACCCCATAACCCGCCACTGCCTTCGACCACACCGTGCCCTCCTTCCAGAAGCAGGCTGACCTGCGGACCGTGCCTGGAGCAGCAAAAGCCGAGCCCTGGACAGGCCGTGGGAGAGAAGGGGGCAAGTCGACCAGCCTGCCAGGTCGCTGCCCATCTCCCTGCCGCTGCCCCAGGTTCGTGGATCACTTGTTTTCAAGTCAGTGGGTTCCTGAGAGGCAGGAGCGGTGCAGTAAGGAGGCGGGGTTTGCGGGGAGGGGTGCTGCCCCAAGGGGATCAGGTGGACTTGCTCCCATCTCCCCCAGGGCCAGATCTGTGGACGGCCTCTGCTGCCCCAGGTTCACAGGACGCATGTCATGTCATTCTGTCCCTGGGAGGAGTGCTCAGTGCCCTCGGGGCAGCCTCAGTGGCTGACAATGATTTTGGAAGTGGGCTCTAGCCCAGCATAACTAACTCTCCTTTCTTCTCTTGCTTCCTCAGTTGGTGGCTGTATAGGCTTTTTCATTATAGGTTATTGCTGGATAATGAACATAGGTTTCTCTGCTATACAGAAGAAACTTTATTTAAAATCTATTTTTATATATAGTGGCTAACATCTGTAAATCTCAAACTCCCAAATATATCCCTTGCCATCCCCTTTCCCTGGTAACCTTAAGATTGTTGACTAAGTCTGCAAGTCTGTTTCTGTTTTGTAGATGAGTTCACAGTGTCTTTTTCTCTATTTTTTTAGATTGCACATATGAGTGATATCATTTGGTATTTTTCTGTTTCTGGCTGCTTTCACTTAGAATGACGATCTCTAGCTCCACCCATGTTGCTGCAAATGGTTTTATTTTGTCCTATTCATGGTAGAGTAATATTCCAGTCTATAAATATGCCACAACTTCTTTATCCAGTCATCTGTTGCTACATTTAGCTTGCCTCCATGTCTCGGCTACTGTATACAGTGATGCTATGAACACTGGGGTGCAGGTATCTTTTCACATTGGAGTTCTTTCCAGTTATATACCCAGATGTGGGATTTCTGGGTCATAGGGTAAGTATACTTTTAGTTTTTTGAGGGATTTCCATGCTTTCCATAATGACTACACCAAACTGGATTCCCACCAGCAGTGTAAGAGGGTACCCTTCCCTCTACAGCCTCTCTAGCATTTATCATTCATGAACTTCTGAGCGATGGCCATTCTGACTGGTGTGAGCTGATATCTCATTGTAGTTTTGATATGAATCTCTCTGTTTGTTAGTGATATCGAGCATTTTTTCATGTGCCTATTGGCCATTTGTGTCTTCATTGGAGAAATGCTTGTTTAGGTCTTCTGCCTATGTTTGGATTGAGTTGTTTTTTTTTTTGTTTTTAAGTTGTATGAGCTGTTTATATATTCTGAAAATTAAGGCTTTTTTGTTAGTCGTATCATTTGCAAATATTTTCTCCCATTCGTAGGTTGTTGTTTCCTTTTGTTTTACTTATGGTTGCCTATGCTGTGAAGAAATTTATGAGTTTAATTACGTCCCTTTTGTTTTTTTCTCTTATTTCCATTGCCTGGGTAGATTGCCCTAGGAGAACGTTGCTAAGATTTATGTCAGATAATGTTTTGCGTATGTTTTCTTTTAGGAGATTTATCATGTCTTGTCCATCTGCATCTTAAGCCTGTACTCTAGATCTGTGCTTCAGTTTTGAATTTTGAGCTTCTTAGAGAACACCTACTCTTAGCTCATATGTCAGATTCAACATGTCTAAAGCTGATTTCATAATCATTTTTCTTGCAGCGTATCCATTTATTCAGTGGCATAATCATTCTTCTAGTCTTGAATACCCAAAGGCTTGGAATGGTCTTTGATTTATATTTCTCTCACCACCCTCCACATATTCTTGGCTTCTGGAACTGTATGTTTTTGGTTTCAAATGTCTATTCTGATTGCTGATACTCTGATGAAGAGCGTTCATCCCTGATACAAGAATTTTTCCTTCTGCTGAATTCTTGGATATTCTCTCCCCTCCTTTCAGTCAACCTTCAGTTTTGACCCTCCAACATCTAGAGTCAAGTCAAAGACTTACCACAACCAGATCTCAGCCAGGTAGTCTCGACCCTTAATCACTTTGGCCTTACCTTATTTGTTCCAATCATTATGTGACTTAGCCTCCTAGGGTAACCTGTGCCTTATTAAAATCCAGGAGTCACCAGTCTTTTCCTATCCAGTCCTCAGTTAAAACAGCTTAGAATTGCCCTGAGAACTAGTTGGAGCCCCATCCCCTTCATTGATTCTTCCCTATTTACTCCAAATACTTCTAGCTCCTCTTTGTATTTCTGCACTGTTCATGATCGGTAGCCTGTAATCTAGTCTTTGAGTACTGACTTGGTACCATTGCCGGTTGGTTTCCAATGTGTCTCCTCACTTAGCTGGTAACTGGAGAAGACTCCCTTGTTCAGCCTCCTTTATACCTTCACCCTGCTTAGCATCGGGCAATAGCAGGCATCCAGGCAGTGCTAACCTACTTTATTCGCAGGGGTGGTGGTTTGGAGTATAGCTAATAACTATTAATTCAGTGTTGCAATTAAAAAAGAAAGCCAAGAAAATCCATAAAACTTTATCTCCATGTTCAGTTTAGCGCTTTACCTCAACAGTTTTCTTAACTCTGTGTTTACATTCACATAGTGTTCAGTGCTTTTACTGTTCCCTGAGGCAAGCAGGTGAGTTGACATTATGTTTGACTTTCACGTTACATTTCATATTGGATATATTTGTGCAATGACAAAACCTTCTTTTATAAGTAAACAGCTGGAAGCCCAGAGAGGCTAACAGCCTAAACCAGGGTCACCTGGTTAGTGTTTGGCACAGGCCAGGACCGCGGTTCACATCTTCCAGCTGCTCCTCTTCCAGTGCCTTTTCATTCCAGTGCTGGGAAATGTAGCCCCATCAGCCAAACGGCCAAGTCTCATTGCTGCCCCTTTACCTGCCAGTGATGGCAGTGCTACAAAACGTGGCAAAGGAAAGGTCAGAAATAGGAGTGATAAAAGACATGGAAGTGCTGGAAATGGATCCTCAGCCTCTTCCTCCCTATTTGAGCACCTCACAAGTGTCCCTCTCTGACACTGCTGTTCATTGATTATAACACAGTCTTTAAAATCAGTCTGATCTTTTGTAGGACATGCTTTTATCCTGGTCCCTTTCCTGCTAGTAGTCACCGTCATGGGCAGAAAGTGCCTGACTGTGCTCTGTTTGTCACTTAGGTGGGAGGGGAAGTGGGAGACAAAGCGGGTTGAACTGAAGCCGAGCTTTTTACAGCTCTGTTGTTCTAGGACCAGAGCAGTTCCACTCCTGCTTTCATCACCTCTCCACCTCTGAGTCCCAGCCACCCACTCCTGCCTGCTTCCCCACATGCCACGTCCTGGGGGAGGACAGTGTGGTTGGCAATGCCCCCTCCACCCTCCGCCTTCCGCCCTGGGAGGTGCAGGAGTCTGCTTCAACTTTTGAGCTGTTTTGGTAGTTGGGCTTTTCCAGCCTTTCTAGGCATCTGCTTTCCAGCTCTGGGAAATTGGAGATGTAATTTAACCATACAAGTTCTATACTAATGTATTCAGTGGCATTAATGTGATGTTGTCTTTAAGGTGTTCTGGGACTGGATAGGAGGTTTTTAACACAGGATGCTTCACATCCAATTCTAAAGGCCTACAGGATGCAGGTGTAATTCAAGTTCTTACATGGCTGTAAGGCAGACATGGACATTATTTTATAATATGACCATATGTTCATAGATTACGGTTAGTCCGCCGGCTCTGTATCTAATAAAAGTTTAAATTCCAAACGCTTGAATAAAATTTGTGGACCATGTCTTTTTGCCTGTAACTAGTTGCAAAAACTGAAATCAAGACTCTACCACAAGCCAGTGTTTCCCAGTAGAGAAACCCTCTACTTTTACAACCTCTAAGTAATTCAGTGGTTCTTTGGGTGAGATGAGGGATGCCAGAGTATTTTGTTGGGACACTAGAGTGGCATGACAAGTATTCTGGGACTGGTTACAGTTGAATCTCTGCTTCCTATATCCTGGACTGATTACAGAGTCAATGTTAGTGCGTTAACCAGCTTCTGAATGCAAGGGTAGCTAGGAAGACAACAGAGAAAATAGAAGGATATAAAGTAATGGAGAGACTTCAGAGCAGTACAAATGTTGACTTTGACACCACCAGCTGCTGACGTGAACTTGGCAGGAATTTGTGAGAAATGGTGGGTGTCACTGCAAGAAGGAGAGTCCTGCAGATTTTGGGGTGAACAGGCAAAGGGGAGAGCAGATATGGTGACCACTCGGGGGCTGATTATTTGTGTCCTGAATGTGAAAATGTCTGGTCTCCTGTTCAATTTTGCAGCCACAACTTCACGTGACTCAGGGCATTATTTCCACCAGATACCATAAAAACATAAACAACCTCTGTTTCCCAAAGTGTTTGTTCTCGATCTGAGATGATTGTCCTGTGGTGGGAGGTAAGTGGGCGGTGGGTCCTATTACATCACTCCCTTTCACTAAAAGTCTACCTCGCTGCTTTTCACCCTACTGCTAGGGGTGCTGCCATTCTGTTACACCTAGACCTATAAGACAGGCTTACCTGAATCCTCACGTGAAGAGGGATAGTTATGTGCAGTTTTAAATAATTGCTTGGGTCATGTGGTCCTTTGTTCCCTCCATTGGAAATCACTATTCCAGAGCAAATAGTATGAATCTATATAAACTATATTGTTTGTAAGATGTCTTCGGAAGTTTTGCAGTAGGTTTAAATATTTGCTTGGTGATGGCCTCTTGATTGTTTGAAGGAGGCAACCCTCACTAGGGGCTTTGTTGGCTCCCTTAGATTTCCCTTACTGGCAGTAGAGTGTTCGTAGGCAGAGTTAGAAAGTTAACTGGGCTGAGAAGCCGAATTTGCCCGCAGCTGGGAATTGGTAGAAGAGTCAGTTATGGAAGGAAGGATTTAGGATTATCTGGTAGCAGAGTTGTGGGATCCAAGCCCTGGGAAACCTCAGCTTTTGTAGAGTATATTCTGTAACAATAGGCTATTGGATAATTTTAACACTTGTTATGGGATGTAGAGTTGGGGAAAGACTTAAAAGTGAAAGAACCTTAAAAAAGAATCTCCAAATATTTTAAAGAAAACAGTACTCAGAATGAGAGCTTTCCTGGAAAAGACTAGTTCTTCACTTCACAGGGGAAGCAGGGAGAAAGTGTAACTGCACTTACGGTAACTTAAAAGGTAAACCTTACCCTCCCACTTAGCTGTTTCCTGGTGTAAGTTCATATTCCACATCTGTAGTTTTAGACATGATGTGTCATTTTCTGGTACTCCATTCTGCTTCTGAGTGAGAGACTGACGCAAAGTCACATAGCAATTGAAAAATTGCACAAAAGTCTTTATTGTTAAAAATGTAGATATGTGGCAGAGTGCTGCATTTGCAAATGACTTTCAGTACAGAGAACACTTAAAAGAATGCGGTGTTATTTCTTTTTTTATTCCTTTAAGCCTTTGAATAGAAGGTTTTCTTTGCAGAGTTTCTGGAGTACATCAGAACAAGCAGGAACTAAAAATAGCTTTAAGAAAGCACCAGTATAGATGTTGTTTATAGTATGGTATCTGTCTTAAAGTTAACTCTTTAAAGCAGGAAGTTGTAACTCTCAATTTCTTAAGCAAATAAAAAACATTCTTGACTCTTAATGACATACTTTGTGGGGTGAAGCCGCTTTTGCTTCCATTCTGAGCATTGAAAGGCCTTCAAGGATAATTCTACCAGTCCTCAATATTTTATTTTCCTTCTGTTGAGAACTTGTTATTAAACTTGAAGGAGATATAAATATCATTAACTTGCTACATATGTAGATATTTAGTGTTACATAGTCAGAAAATTTATGTACATCACACGTATCTACATAATTCCCCAGGTTCCAACTGTGTTCCTGATAAAAGAATGGTGGGAAATGGCATTATGGGGATATGTCTTACAGTACACAGTGTTTCCCCTGTTCCCTCTACCAGATCTGGATATTCTTTCATCTTTCGGCTTCTAGAATTTCTACCTCTTTTTCTTAAGACAGGTGTAACTCATCCCCCTGCTCACACAAATATGCGTACACACACACACACACACACACACACAATGTGCCATAGGGAGTAGCGTGCACCATCCCATTCTCTGACTACAGCTCTGATCCCACACACTGGAGGCAGTGTCTTGCACGAATTCATTTGTAAGTTCCTTTTTAAAACTCGGGTGGTCGGGAAATAGGACTGATATCCTCACCTAGTAGGCAAGCCCTCAAGGATAACTTCTATGGTTAATGCCAGGGTATCTTAATGTTTGAGTACCTGGGTTTCATGTCTTCCTGTACCACCTGTGTGACCCATGATTCCCACAGTTCTGTCTCCCGTTAGACTTTTTCTCTCAAACTCTGGACTCTTATAATATTCTGCTGATTTGGCATCTTCACTTGGAACTCTGATATCTTAAAACCAACATGTGTATAAACTGAGCTCTTGGTCCTCCTACCCCCCAAACTGGTTCTTTATGCAGCCTCCCCCATTCAGTTAGTGGAAACTTAATCCTTCCAGCTGCTTGGGTCAAAAATCTTGGAGTTATTCTGACTTTCACTGACATACCACATAAATTCTGTCAATAGATCTGGTTTGACACTGCCTTTAAAACATATCCAGAGCCCAGCCACTTCTCACCATGGCTCCTGCTTCCACTGCTGCTTCCCTGCCCTGAGCCACTGTCCTCTCCTCCTGCATAGCCCTTCTCAGTAGCTTCCCACCTTTCTTCTCTGACCCGTTTGCACTATTCTCACCCCGCAGTCAAGTGAGCCTTGAAAACCTAAGTTAGATTGTGTCGTCCTTCTGCAGTGCCTCCCCATTTCACTCCGGGTAAAAGCCACAGTCCTTACAATGTCCTCCAAGGCCATACAGGATCTGCACTGACCCTTCTCCGCAGCTCCAGCTGTGCCCCCATTCTGGAACATGCGAGGTCACGCTGGCCTTGGTGATGGTTATTCCGTCCTCCTGGGACTTCTCACCTCCTAGTCTTAATTCTAACCTCAGTTCACAGTGTGCCCTGCTCTGGTATTTAATACAACATCACCCTCATCCTATACCCTCAACTCTCTTTACTTTGCCCTTTTTACTTTTTTCCATGGTTCCTCTTTCCTAGCATGCCACCTCCTCTGCTGCTCTGTTGTGTGTATTGTCATCTCCACCCCCCACCCCAGCTAGACTCCAACCAAGCTCCGTGAGGACAGGACTTTTGTTTTGTTTATTGATCTATTCCAAGTGCCTAGAGTAGTCCTGGGTACATTGTAGGCCGTCAAAAATTATTTGCTGAATAAATTAAAAGGCTATTTTAAAAATGAATCATCCTTTCATTAACAGGTGAGGAAAGGAAGCTGCATGAAGGAAAATGGTGCAGTAAATAATGATATTTGCCTGTTGTACTATGTATGATATATATATATGTGTTTTAGTCTTAATTTGGTATCTCAGTTTCTTAATTTAATAGCTGTATTAAGGTGTAATTTACAGGCCATACAATTCACATATTATAATTGTACAAGTCAGCCATTTTAACTATTTCTAGAGTTGTGCAACTGTGTCCTCATAAAGTCCCATTGTGTCCATCCTTATGCAGTTCGCCCTCCCCTCAGTGGCACCCTGATTTTATTTGTTTTTGTTTTTTTGGCAATCACATCTGAAAAGAATAATTTACACAGCAGTACTAATATAGCTTTGCACTTTTAGAAATGACACACTTAAATATGAAATCAGGAGTCATTGCTGAATGTAGGCAGCAGTATCAGACATTGGTGAGAAGAATGGACTTGAGTGTCAGACTGGCTGCGATATTACCCAGCTCCACCATTTACCAAGTTACCCAAATTATTTTCTGTCTCAAGCTCTATGTCTGTTATATGGGTGTAATAATAGGAGCTTACAGAGTTGTGAGGATTAAGCAAACAGGGAAACAAAATTTAGTATAGTGGCCAGCTTATGTTATTACCTAAGAAATAGCCTTGCAGGTAGAGAGCAAAATTCAAATCAGTTTCTAAAGTATGTGTAAAATATGATCCAGTTCCTGCCTGGTTTGTAAACACGTATGCCTACTGCAGAATATAAAAGCAGGCTAATTTCCAACAGAAAAGATCATTTCTCAGCATTTCTTTCAAAGGTAGTTGCAAAATAATTTTTACTAAATTTTCTGTGCCCATCTCTGACAGAGCTTTGACACCAGGGAAGTAATTATCTACATTTTTGTTAAAATGATGCTGACCATCAGGAAGTGTTCCGAATTATATTTTAGCCTTTATGTTGGGAAATATTGTGAAACTTCTTCTAAATTAATGGGGGAGGGGCATTCATTGTAGCTCTTGTAGCCTGATAAGGCTTCTCTAAATTATCTTTTTTTAAATTTTAATTAAAGTAATTAATTAATTTTTTGCAGGGGGTGGTAATTATGTTTTTATTTATTTTATTTTTATAAGAAGTTCTGGGGATTGAACCCAGGCCCTTGTGCATGCTAAGAATATGATCTTTCACTTGAGCTATACCCCCCTAAATTATCTTTAATAAGGTCTTTTTCTCTGTTTTGTTATTTTCTTTTATGTACAGATGCACAAAGCAGGGTCATCAGAAGCCTCTCAATTCCAAAGATGATTATAGTGAAAAACATTGCACAGTGACAGTGAATCCTTGGAATATGAAGAAAGATTGTAAAGTCCTGAATGAATTAAGAAGGAATTGTTACATTAACTTACATGTAACCATGGCTCTCTTACCTTTATTTTTCACTTTATAATGAAGATATTCCTCACCCGTCAAGGTTGCTTTGTTAGATATAGGGAATATCTAAAGCCTTTTCTGGAAGTTTTTTAAATAAATAAGAGCAGGTAATTTATCAGAAGTGTGAATGGTGTAATCTGCTCTGTCTAGTATGGTAGCCACCAGCCACATGTGACTATTGTGAATTGAGATGTTCTATAAGTGGAAAATACATAATAGATTTTCAAGACTTCGTACAACAATAATAATGTAAAATATTTATTAAAAGTTTTCAAAGTGTTAATCACTTTTGAAATGATAGTATATTGGATATTTTGGGATAAATATAATTATTCCTGGAATTAAGTACACTTGTTCCTTTTTATTGTCTAAATGGGATTACTGGAAAATTGTGACTTGCACTATGTTTCTATTGACAGTGCTGGCTTCTAACTTATTGCAAATAATATGAAAAAAACTTTGATTAAGTATTTTATAATTGAGTAGTTGATTTCCATCATATTATTTTCAGGTGTACAACACAGAGGCTCAACATCTTTATATATTATATTCCATTTAATGTCACCATAAAATAATGGCTATATTTCCCTGTGCTGTATGATACAGCCCTATAACCTATCCATTTTATACATAGTACTTTTTACCTCTCAATCCCTTACCCCCTTCCTGCCTCCCTCTCCTCCTTCTCCCCATTGGTAACCACCAGTCTGTTCTGTGTACCTGTGAGTCTATTTCTGTTTTATTATAGTAATTAATTTGTTTTATTTTTTAGATATACATATAAGTTAATAAATAGAATATTTGTTTTTCTTTCTCTGACATATTTCACTTAGCATAATACCCTGTAGGTCCATCCATGTTATTGCAAAAGACATTATTTAATTTTTTAATGGCTGAGCAGTATTCCATTGTGTGTGTGTGTTCATGTGTATATATGTGTGTGTATATGCGTGTATATATGTAAATATACATATATATATAATATACCACAACTTCTTTATCCAGTCATCTGCCAGTGAACATTTGGGTTGTTTCAGTGTGTTGGCTATTGTAAATAGTGCTGCTGTGAACACTGGGGTGCATGTGTCTTTTTGAATTATATTTTTCTCCAGACATATACCCATGAATGGGATTGCTGGATCACACGGAAGTATATTTTCAGTTTTTTAAGGAAACTCTATACTGTCCTCCATGGTGGCTGCAACATTTACATTCCCACCAACCGAGTAGGAGGGTTCCTTTTTCTCTTAAAAGGTCAAAAATTCTCTACATTTATATACTTTCCTTACAGTTTAGGACACAATTTGGCAAAAGCCAGATAGAATTTAATAGGAGTAAATACAGTATTTTTTCAAATGTCCATGCATTATTGATAGATATGTTATTGATGAGTTGGTTCCCTATTTTTGTAGATGCAGAAGTTTTTATAGCTTCACAGACATTTCAGTCTTGCAGAAAGAAAAATGTCTTTGCATTTTGCTGAACTTGTCCGGGTGGCTTTATGGAATTTGGTCCAGGCCTGCAGAGGTGAATACACATCCAAACCTGAACCATTTGAATGTCTGCAAGATTTTAAGAGTCTAGAATGTCAGATCTGGACTATAACTCTGGTGAATGACATCAGTGAGTGGACTCAAGAAAACTCCATTTGAGTGCAAAGCCTTTCATAAGCCAAAAAAGGCTTTGAAATTGTGGCAAAGCCAGAGACTTTTGTGCACCACATATGGCCACAAACCCATGGGGACAACCACAGGCCTTCTGGAGTGCCAAGGGAATTCCATGTGAGGAGTCCAGCACTCACAGGAATCCAACAAGTCCCTGCCAGCCAGAGCACCTTCATTGCTACTGTGGTATTTTGAGCAAATGTCTTTTCTTCAGGTTCAAATTGGTTTGTTGTTTTTTTTTTAATAAAAGAAAATCAAACAACTTCTTGTTCCCGTGGTGAAAGTAAAAGTCTAACATTTTCTGATTTCTTTTGACAGAGAAAACTTGAGCCTATGAATCTAAACTCATCTGTGATGGTCTGCAGCTGGGAGCAAGCAGATCAGTGTCAGTCCCTTTGCAGCCGTTGGCTGGGAGCCTGCATGTTCCCTGGAATGATATTTGAAACATGTCACCCTAGCCGTGCCTTCGCTCTGGACTGGGAGGCGAGTCAGTCAGAATCTGCATTATGGAATGTATGTTTCAGATCCAAAGCTAGGAGATCTTTTTTAATAGCAAGAGAATGTAGTCATAAATATATCTATTAGTGTATTTATGCAAGAACAATTTTAAAGTTTTTTTATTATAAAAATTTCCCCCAAAATTGAAAATGAAAGAACATTGGAATTAAAATCCAATGGAATTAAAAACAGTGGAATTAAAAATCATCTGTACCTTAGTTATACATAAAGAATCTTAAAATCCTTCTAAACATTTTTTTGTTCAAATGTAGATATTTTTCCCTTCCAAAAATGAAAATTATTATTTCACATTTTTTTCTTTTTCCTTTTATTATATATTCCATATTAATAAATATAATTCTTTTAAATCCCTTTTAATGGCTGTTTAACATTATATTGAACAGATATGTAAATAGTCCTAGGTTTAAGAAATTTAAAAAATTGTCATTACAATGCCCCTGCAAAGAATTTTTTCGTGTTTCTATTTTTAGTTACTAATTTGGACTAAAAGTTAACAAGTTTACTTTTCTTCATCTAAAACATTGGTTATTTTATGAATGAATTGTAAGGATTTTAAATAACTTTTCAGTAATTTCAACAAAGAAATTAACTTTAAGGCAAAAATGTATGATGGTTTGCAAATCTATTTTCATTATATCTTCACTTTTACCAGTGTCATATCTGTGTGTGTTTGCACAAGTGCTTTAACTACCAGGAATGTAAGAAAAATCTGTGTACTAAAAATGTGAAAATAGTTTCCTGGTTTGTGTTTTCATTCTCCCAATATAGGTTTTGGATGACAAGCTTGTATTTGCAAATGTACACACCCTGTGGGAGGTGCTCTGTACATACGCTGAGATACTGTACATAAAATTGCCTCTGAATCCCAATCATCTGAAAACCGTGTCCTCAGCCTTTGATACCTTCAGCTGTTTTATGAAAGTCCTCCAAGTGGATGAAAGTATCAACAACCGGAACAAGAGTTTTTCATTGCCCTATTTGAGAAGAGCTGCGTGAACGACTTTTATATTCAGGATAGAGATACATTCATCAATCCAACCACCAGGAGCCTCACTGTAAGTCTAAACCGAGTTTAGCTGCTGTCTTGGGGGTGATTTAGAACCTGCTGTTGAATTATAAGTGATTTGGTTTTGTTGGTTTGGTTTGGTTTTTAAAAGCTGCCCATAAAAATGAAAAAAGAGAAAGAAAAGAAATATGCCTACAGATTCCTGTTAGGATAGTAAACAGTGGCTGGTTATTTACCCTGTATAAACCACACGCTTTCTTAGAATCTATTTAGGTTTACTTCATCCTTTCTCAGATCAAGTATCAAGTAAGGGACAGTTTTAAAAAAAAATTCAGGATTAACTGGCTTGTGAGCTCCGGGATCTGCAAGGCAGCTTTCCCTTCCCATGGTGTAAGTCAAATGGCAGAAATGAAATAAAGCACTTCATGTATCCTCCGGTGTTAACAGGAAAAGGTGAGTCTTCTTGACCTTGTTACTTCCTGGGTAAAATGAAGATAATATGTCAGGAGTCGACAAGCCCATTTAGGGCAGGAACCATGTTGTCTTGTTCACTGCTGAATCCCAGGCACCAGGAAGGCTGAGTTTAACAAGTGGGTGAATGAATGAACTGTAGTTCCCCCAGAGTTACCATGTGGGGCAGTGTGGATTAGCAGCTAAGAGCATAGACTCGAGAGGTGAGGGTACAGCTCAAGTGATGGGGCGCATGCTTAGCACGCATAAAGTCCTGGGTTCAGCCCCCAACACCTCCTCTAAAATAGACAAATAACCCTAATTACCTCCCCACCCCCCACCAGAATTACCTTATTATCTCCCTGCCACCAAAAAAAAAAAAAAAAAGGTAGAAGTGGCCAAGAGCATAGACTCAGGCTGGAACACTTGTGCTGGTTTCTCGCTGTCTACCTTGTAAAAGTCATTTAGCCTCTGTGTTTATCAAGTTCCTCATCAATAAAATGGGGATAATAATAGTACCCACCTCGTAGAGATGCTATGGGGATTAATGAATCTGTTTGAATTTTAGAACAGCCCTGGCTAATAGTAAGTACTATGCATTTGCCAGCTCTTTTCATAATTACTGACAGATGTTATTATCAACCAAAGAAGTATTAGTTCTTTGTAAGGGAAATGCATGTTAGACCATTTCATTTATCATTTTCTGTAATTCAGGCTTTTTCCCTCTGAAATACCATTTTCTGTCTGTGCACTAGTAAATCACAGGGCTTTCCAAATTTCATCTGTCTGAGTTCTTGTCATGATGACAATACTGCAGAGTTTTGACATTTTTTAGGGACTCCATCTGAGATGACAGCAACCCCTCAAATTCAGAAGCACTTCTCTAACTGACAACATCTCGCATGAAATGAAGTTTGTAAAATGTAAGAGCTTCAGACGCTAAATGATGCCATAAATGCAAAGATGTTATATCTAAGCTCTTTAAATAAATCCTGTCATTGAAATAAAGGAAATACTATATTATAGCGCTCTATGACTTTGTTACGTTGCTATCCGTTTATCTGACTCTCTAAGACAAAAGAAAGCAAAGACTGAGATTGATCATTACTACTGTGTGGTACACGTATTTGTGGATGAAGACCATACTGAAATGCACTGTCTAAGATACTAAAATGGACACTAAACAGCTGCTTGATGCACATGCATGAACAGAACAGGGAGCTGGTTGCAGGGAGCAGACACTGAGCTTCCTGGATCAGAGACTCAGCATAGCAGTCCAGCCCAGCAGTCCACATGTTTTATATTTATATCCCAGCAAAATTAGCAGTGAGAGTCTGAAATGAACTTTGGGGACACTTGCAAACAGCTGTCATGATTACTAATGTGGGACACCAGGATTCTACAGTGTTTAGTTGGCATCTGCACACAACCATTTCTTTTCCACTAAAGCCTGTTGTAATTGCTGGTTCCACATCCAGGCTGAGGAATCATCTCATGTGGTGTTTGGGAGGGAGGTAAGTGGAGTCAGGACCCATGCTAAGGCTGGGTGGGTAATAATCTGGTTCTAGTACAGGAGAAAGGAAAGTAGGTCAGGTGGGAAGGAGAATGACTGGATTTAAATTTTGTTTCTTGAGTAAGCTAAATATATAACATCATGTCAAGTTTCTTTATTGTTTATATTCCATGTGCTGTCACCGAATAACTACTGAATTGTGGGGACAAAAAAGCCTGGGTTTTAGAATTGACCCTGCCCCTAAACAGCCAGAGTCCAGGTTCCTCTGGGTGTCCAAGGAGGGGGCTGCTGCCTCCACTGAAGCAGTTTGGGCACTTGGGTGGCGTAGTTTTTTTTGCTGTGGAAGACTGGCCCGGTTGTAGGACATTAAGCATCTGCAAGGCCCTCACCAGGTACCCACGGTGGTCCCAGGACTGTAACATCCAAGTGTTCCTTTCCAGCCACGTTTGCAAATGACCCTCAAGGGGTTAGTATTAATCCTCGGTGAGAATTATGAAAAATTATATGGTACCTCCATCCCTTCTGGCAAAGGAGGGCCCCTTATTTACAAATGACCACAAAGTGTTAGCACCACATTTTATTAGCAGAACATGTGAACACGTGGTGACAGTGACGCTCACCTGTTTGCTTCTGCTTCCCAGTGCAACTTCAGCCTCCATCAGAGGACCTCAGCTGCCCCAGCGAACAGGGCCTTCTGTACAGGGAATGTGCTCCTCCTCGAAGCATAGACAAGAAGCAGCCCTTAGATCTCATCAGGTGAGCTGTTGTGGAGAGCACTCCAGTGGGAAGGGCTCAGGGTTGCCCTCATGGCTTCTGAGTGTGACAGTCCTCCAAGAGTGTTACCAACCAGGAAGCTCACAGGAGCTCTGAGCTTTGTTGCCCCAAGTTTTTACTGGAGACTTTATTACAAAGACATGATTTATTGGGTCACTACTGACATGGCTACCCCAAACACTAACTGTAAGTCAAAGCCCTAACATTTGAGCCCCTACCTCTCCTGATGGTCAGTCACTTGTCACAAAGCTCAAAGCCCCACTCCTCTAATCACATGGTTGGTGTCTCTGGCTGGCCAGTCCCCATCCTGAGTTATCTCATGAACACAAGCCATCCAAGGGTCCACCATGAATAGTAAAGACACTCCTATCTTGGGAAATTCAAGGCTTTAGGGGTTGCCGTCCAGGAACTGGGAACAAAGACCTACCAAATTCTTCATTAAACAGGAGTAAATGTTAGGTTTCACTTAAATTATAAAATAAGAGAAGTATTCTCACTGCTTAGCTCTATCTGCTGTTCGACACCGTTTCACTACACCACGTGACTGTAATGTCGCGCTCAGCATGTGTATTCTCAGAGCATCAGCGCCGGCTGCTCCCCGGGAGCTTATGCTGTTTTTGCAAGGCTGCTGGGAGGAGGGAGGCCAAGGACAACTGAGCAAACAAAAATAATCGGGCTAATAAGGAAACAATTTCAGATTGAAATGAAGGAAATAATACAGTGTTGAGATGGGAGACTTGGGGGAAATGGAGTCAAGAAAGCTATCTTTGAGAAGGTTACATGTGAGCTGAGATGGTGATAAGGAGGCTGGTCTTTGAGGATCTGGGATAAGTCACCCCAGGAATAGAGGCAGCTTGTCCATTGCCCCGAGGCACAAATGTGCTCAGCAGGTTTGAGGAGATACTGGAGCCAACGCTGGTGAGAGTGATGAGACGCGAGGTTTAGAAGGGCATCAGGAGCACGGAAAGTAGTGTAGACTCTAAGTGCAGTGAGAAGCAGTCATGATAGTTTAAGCACTAAGGTAATTTTCTCTCACAATTTGCAAAGATAATGTGGAGAATGAATTGCAGGGACCCAGGAAGCAGGGAGGCCTGGTCGGAGGCTCTTGGAGTGGGCCAGATGAGAGATGGTGGGAGCCAGGGAGAATGCGTTTGGGGAGTGGAGCTGACAGGATGCAGTTATGGGCTGGCTGTGGATGGTGAGGAGAAGAGAAGGGTCAAGGTAGCCCCAGGTCGGCCTGGAGCCAGGTGCCTGATCTTCCTAATCTCAGTGCCCCATTCAGATGCCCACCTACTTGGGCAAACCTCTTAACCTTCCAAGTGAGGGTTTTAAATCACTGAAGTCTTTTTGTTTGTTTCACATTTTATGGAAAGATTCAAACACGTACAGAAGTAGAGAGAACAGCACAGCCAGCCTGTCTGTATCAGTCACCCATCTCCAGAATTATCAACTCAGAGTCACTGTTGTTGCAACTTTCATCTCCACCTCTTCCCCTCCCCCACTTCGGGATCATTTTGAAGGCAATCCTACGTAGCTTAACCTTTCATTAGTGAAATGACAAGGTCTCTTTCAAATACAATTGGAATATTCATTTTTTTTAGGGTTACAAAATAATTCCCTGATTGTCACAAAAATACACTTTTAAGCAGTTTTGGGGTTGAAATCAGGATCCAGACTAAGTTCACACATTGCAGCTAGCATATCTCTCAAGTGGGTTCTAATCTATAATTTTCCTGTTTCTCATTTTCCTTGAAATTGCTGAGGGATTTCTCTATTTCCTGTTTGGTTGATTTCATTCTCCCCTGTGGTTAGACTTATTTCTCCATCCTATGTATTGGCTTTAGCTAAGTGATTTGATCCTCCCCTAAAAGCTTGATCTGAACGAGGTTCAAATTTGTGCAAGAATATTTGTTATATGAAGTTTTGTACTCCTGTCATAAGGTACATAATGTCCAGTTGACTCTCTTTTTTGTGATGACAGCAGCCAATAATGATTGTCACCCGGGATCATTATTTCATAAGGGATTTTATTTCATGTGGTCATACTCTAATTTCCTCCCACAATTATCAGCAGGATCACAGTCATGAAGAGGCACTTTCTCATTAACCCGGATTATCCTGTAGAACAGTTTTAAAAGAGGAAGTTTATATATTTGTAAATATTTAAAGTTGATACATTTTTCTATTGTTTCTAATGTTTTTTTTCTAATAGAGGTACTGAAGATTGAATCTAGGACCTTATGCTTGCTGAGCACACACTCTGCCACTGAGTGTACCCCATCCCCCTTGAGATTCATATTTATATGATATATTCCTTCTGTTATTTTTGTTTTATGTTATACAGAATTTGATGGCAGGGCAATGGGTTTGATGGCTATTTAATTATTCTTTATGGGATTTTGGGGTTGGTGTGTGTGTTTGTGTTTGTAAAGAAAACAATTTTCCCACTATTTTAAGTATGTTTTGTGAAGGAAATTATGTTGATCTGTTCCCTTCTCCTGGTCCATGTATTCCCTTGTTGCTTCCCACTAGTGGCCCCTTGAGCTCTGTGACAAGACTAGCATGTCGTTAATCCAGGTTGAAGGAGATCTGAAGAGATTTATTCAAGGAGATGAAATTTGTAGACAATGAATTGGAAAGTATTGAGAAAGTTATTCATTAGGAGAAGGTATGGGGTTGAATTGTTAAGCGCAGAGAAATCTAAGCTATGAACCACCAAGACAATTATTAACTCCAGGAAAAACAAAGTAGGGAATAAAAAAGTAAGCCTAGCAGACAACTTGCTACAGCTGTGAACAGTCTGTACAGAGTCCTAATAATGTAAAGCAAGGATACTGAGCTGATCAAAATTATAATGTATTTGTATCAAAAGGTTGGAAGAATGAAGGTTTGGATGTGTAGAGGAGATGTGGTTTGAAAGAGAGCTTAATATTCATTTTCCAAAATAGAAAGTTAAATAGGTGATACATAAAGCTGAAAAAGTCAGTAGGCTGTGTTACAAGGATATTAGTCAGAAATAGGGAGTTTTTATTCCAAGAGTCAGCAGTAGGAGCTGAACATTGTTGCTTCTGACCAGGAAATGGGGTGGTTGTTGGGAACTGCTCCTTTTTACAATCGGTGTTCGAGAACTGTTTGACTCTTTAATGAATGTATGGTATAAGTTTGATAAAAAGAAATCAAAGCTGAATTTTGAAAAATTGATGTTAAGAATTGGGGTGTTTTTGACAGAGAGAGATAACAATCAGACAAAACTACATTTGAAGGGATCCTCATTATTTCTAGCCTTTCAGCAAGGACTAGGGGGCAGACATCTGTTTAAGGTTCAAAAATTCTTTCTGACATTCTTGCCGACATGTAACCTTTGGAAGTAATGAACTCTCCGTCATTGTAAATATGCAGGCAGAGGCTGCCTGACCAGCTCTCTAACTGTAGCAGGGTGTGTTTACCATTGGCCAGTTGGAGCAAGCAACTTCTAACATTCTTTCAGTTTTGAATGTGGCATTTTCAGGATGGATAGTTGATAAGAATGTATTACAAAAAGCTTAACAAGAAAGAGTCCAAAACATCTCAAACCCATTGCCAGGGTTTTCTCTGCCAGACACCATCCTGAGCCTGCCATCTGTGAGCCAGGCCACAAAGACCAGTCACATGAGAATGAACACACTTTGTCCCTCCTATCTGATTTGGCATCGGGCTCAGCCATTTTCCCCATGGAATAGTCCACGCCCAGGTCTCTGACGATGGAGCTGGTCTCACAGCAGCCCTGTGAGCGCTGGTCCAGCCCTAGGGGTTCCTGCGTGAAGTTTCTCAGGACTCCAGGCTGTTCTCAGAGCTGAGTCCCCCCTAGGCTAAGCCCTCGGAGCTCATCTCAGCTCCAGACTGAGCCGGAAGCTTCCGAGAGAACTCAGAGCTGAGGAAAGTCACAGGTCTTACCCAGCACTGCCGCGTCAGCAGTGCTCCAGCTGAGGGAAGTAGCAGCAGCAGCAAACACACCTGAGCCGCCGCCTCACTTTTCCGCCTCATCCCTAAGCCCTCTGTGTCTGCCTGTCTGTGTCTGTCTCCCTTTCAGGACCAGCCTGGCACCGCTTCGTGCCCTGCCTCCTTTCTTCTAATCTTGCCTCCCTGGCCTGTTCCGTCTACTCCAGCTTAACTGAGTAACATTGAAGTGTTTTTGAAACCTAGGAACAGCCGACGTGCTAGATACAAAGAATACAGGGCAGTTCCTTACTCAGCCACATCCCTCCTGCCCTCTCCCATTCCTACATGAGTTTTATAAATATTTTGTCAGAGAGACATTGCACTCCCAGTTGTTATCATTATCAGCCATTTCCTCATTATCTGTGGTTTACGATGCATTTGTTCCAGGGAAGTTCCCGAGATAAGGCAGACTCAGATGACTGAGCCAGTAGTTGAAGTCCACTTGTGTCAAGCCTGTTAAGAATGATCTTTGGTGGGATTTGTTGAATGTGCCAGACTGTCCAGTGAGTGGTGATGATCCCCTGCATCTGCTCCGGAGTCGGCCTCGTCCCCTCCTTTGCTCTGTTCTCATTTATCTCTCTTCAGCAGGTGAACCAGTGATCTGTATTTCTATGATACGTAAAATACTTCTTATTTCACGGTAGAATTTGGGGGCTGCTGTGAAAACGCATATGTTTTAAGTGTGAATTGAGTCAGAGGTTTAAACTTAAAGCCCCCTTGATTTAGAATCAGAAATTAGTATGATGGAAGGAGGGTATAACTCAGTGGTAGAGTGAATGCCTAGCATGCATGAGGTACTGGGTTAAATCCCCAATGCCTCCATTTAAAAAACAAATAAATAAACCTATTTATGCCCCACCTTAAAAACAAAGAAAAAAGAAATTAACATGAGGATGAAGCTACAGAGTGAATATGTGTGTCTTCTGAAACTACCTTCTGTCTTTCTACAGGAAATTCTACGGAGAGAAGGTCGGAATCTACTTTGCTTGGGCTGGGCTATTACATTCAGATGCTCCTCCTGGCAGCAGTCGTGGGGGTGACTTGCTTTCTGTATGTATATTTTAATCAAAATAACTGTACTTAGAGGTAACTTCTCTTTATTCCTTGCTACGGTGCTTACTTAACTTAGAATGACATTCTCCAGGAGCATCCACGTTGCTGCAAATGGCCCTATATTGTCAGTTTTTATAGCCGAGTGGTTTTCCATTGTATAAATATACCACTTCTTTAGCCAGTCATCCGTTGATGGACATTTAGGCTATCTCCATGTCTTGGCTATTGTAAATAGTGCTGCTATGTATATTGGGGTGCAGCTGTCATCCTGAAGTAGGGTTCCTTCAGGATATATGCACAGGAGTGGGATTCCTGTGTCATATGGCAATTCTATTCCTAGTCTTTTGAGGAAACTCAATACTGTTTCCAAAGTGGCTGCACCAAACTGCATTCCCACCAGAAGTGTCGGAGGTTTCCCTTTGTCCACAGCCTCTCTAGCATATGTCATTTGTGGATTTTTGAATGATGGCCATTCTGACTGGTTTGAGGTGATACCTCATTGTACTTTTGATTTGCATTTCTCTGATAATTAGTGATATTGAGCATTTTTTCATGTGCCCATTGATCATTTGTATATCTTCCTTGGAGAATTGCTTGTTTTGGTCTTCTGCCCATGTTTGGATTGGGTTATTTGGTTGTTTCTTAGTAAGTCATATGAGCTGCTTATATATTCTGGAGATCAAGCCTTTGTTAGTTTCATTTGCAAAAATGTTCTCCCATTCTGTAGGTTGTCTTTTTGTTTTACTTAAGGTGTCCTTTGCTGTGCAGAAGCTTGTAAGTTTCATTAGGTCCCATTTGTTTATTCTTGCTTTTATTTCTATTGCTTGGGTAGACTGCCCTAGGGGAAGATTTCTGAGATGTATGTCAGATATTTTGCCTGTATTTTCTCCTAGGAGGTTTATTGTATCTTGTCTTATGTTTATCTTGCTGAAGAGACTATCTTTATTGCATTGTATATTCTTGCCTCCTTTGTTGAATATTAGTTGACCAAAAGTATTTGGGCTCATTTCTGGGCTCTCTATTCTGTTCCATTTGGCTGTATGTCTGTTTTTGTACTAATACCATGCTGTCTTGACGACTGTAACTCTATAGAATTGTCTCAAGTCTGGGACAGTTATTTTTCCAGCCTCTTTCTTTTTTTCTTAAGTTATTCCCTGGAAATTCTATGTCTTTGATGGTTCCATATAAATTTTATTGTGATTTGTTCTAGTTCTATGTAATATGTCCAGGATAATTTGGTAGGGATTGCATTAAATCTGTAGATTGCCTTGAGCAGTGTGACCATTTTAACAATATTGATTCTTGCAATCCAAGAGCTTGGGATACCTTTCCATTTTTTAAAGTCTTCTTTAATTTCCTTCACCAATGGTTTATAGTTTTCTGTGTATAATTCTGTCACGTCTGTGGTTAGATTTATTCCTAGATATTTTATTACTTTGGGTGCTATTTTAAAGGGGATTGTTTCTTTACTTTCTTTTTCTGTTGACTCATCATTTGTGTAAAGAAATGCAACTGATTTTTGAACATTAATCTTGTAACCTGCTACTTTGCTAAATTCTTCGATCAGCTCTAGTAGTTTTTGTGTGGACCTTTTATGGTTTTCTATATATATTGTCGTGTCATCTGCATATAGTGACACTTTTACCTCTTCTTTTCCAATTTAGACCCCTTTTACTTCTGTTACTTGCCTGATTGCTGTGGCCAGGACTTCCAAGACTATGTTGAATAGGAGTGGTGATAGTGGGCATCCTTGAGTTGTCCCAGATTTTAGTGGGAATCTTTTGAGGTTTTCATCGTTGAGTGCTATGCTGGCTGTAGGTTTGTCATCTATAGCTTTTATGATGTTGAGATATGTTCCCTCAATACCCACTTTGGTGAGAATTTTTATCATAAATGGGTGTTGAATTTTATCAAAAGTTTTCTGCATCTATTGAGATGATCATGTGGTTTTTGTCCTTTCTCTTGTTGATGTGAATTATTACATTGATTGATTTTCATATGTTGAGCCACCCTTGTGTCCCTTAGATGAACCCCACTTGAGCATGATGTATTATCTTTTTTATGTGCTGTTGGAATTTATTTACTAGTATTTTGGTAAGGACTTTTTTCATCTGTGTTCATCAGTGATATTGGTCTGTAATTCTCTTTTTTGGTGGTGTCTTTGCCTGGTTTTGGTATCAGGGTAATGGTGGCCTCATAGAATGAGTTTGGGAATATTCCTTCTTTTCAATCTTCTGGAAGAGTTTGAGAAGGACTGGTATGAGTTCTTCTTTGTATGTGTGGTAGAACTCCCCGGTGAAGCTGTCCAGTCCTGGACTTTTATTTGTAGGGAGGTTTTTTATTGTTAATTCAATTTCATTCCTAGTGATCCATTTGTTGAAGTGGATAGTTTCTTCTTGATTCAGTCTTAGTGGACTGTATGTTTCCAGAAACTTGTCCATCTCCACTAGGTTATCCATTTTTTTCCATGTAGTTTGTCATGATATTCTCATATGATATTCTGTATTTCTATGTTATTTGTTGTAATTTCTCCATTTTCCTTTCTTATTTTGCAAATTTGTTCTCTCTCTTTCTTCTTCTTTGTGAGTTTGGACAGAGGATTTTCGATTTTATTTATTCTTTCAAAAAACTAGCTTTTGGTTTGATTGATTATTTTCTCTATTTTTTTAATCTTTATTTTATTTATTTCCTCCATGATCTTTATTATTTCCTTTCTTCTGCTGACTTTTATGTGTTTTTGCTCTTCTGTTTCTAGTTCTTTCAGCTGGTGGGTTAGATTGTTTATTTGGTATTGTTCTTCTTTTTTGAGGAAGGCCTGCATTACCCTAAACTTTCCTCTTAGCACTGCTTTTGCTGTGTCCCATATGTTTTGTGTGGTTGTGTTTTCATTTTCATTTGTCTCAAGGTATTCTTTAATTTCAACTTTGATTACATCATTGACCCATTGGTTTTCTAATAGCATGTTGTTTAATCTCAATGCTTTCCTTTCTTTCTCCTTTGTTTCTCTGAAGTTGATTTCTAGTTTCCATGGCATTGTGGTCAGTAAAGATGCTTGAGATAATTTCTATCTTCTTAAAATTGTTGAGGCTTCTTTTGTGACTAAGTACATGATCAATCCTAGAAAATGTTCCACACACATTTTAAGAGATTATTTATTCTGTTATGGGGGATTGTAATGCTCTGAAAATATCCACTAAATCCAATTATTCTCTTGTATCATTTAATTTCTCTGTTGCCTTATTTATTTCCTGTCTGGAAGATCTGTCTAGTGATGTTAATGTGGTGTTAAAATTTCTGACAATGATTGTATTCCCATCAATTTCCCCCTTTATCTCTGTTAGTAGTTGTTTAATGTACTTAGGTGCTCATGTTGGGTGCATATATATTAATGATTGTAATATCTTCATCTTGTATTGATCCTTTAAGCATTATAAAATGTCTTTATTTATCTTTCTTTATGACCCTTGTTTTAAAGTCTATTTTGTCTGAAATCAATACTGCTACACCTGCTTTTATGGCATTTCCATTTGCATGGAATATCATTTTCCGTCCATTCACTCTCAATCTATATGTGTCCTTCTCCCTAAAGTGTGTCTCTTGTATGCAGTGTATTGAAGGTTCTTGCTTTATTATCCAGTCTGCTATTCTGTCTTTTGACTGGAGCATTTAGACCATTAACATTTACAGTAATTAATGATAGATGAGAGTTTATTGCTATTTTGAACTTATTTTTGCAGTTGATTTGGTATTTCTTCTTGGTTCCTTTCTTCTTCCTTTTGTGGTATGGTAATTTTCCTTTGTATTGTATTTAGTTTTTGTGACTCACTTGTAAGATTTTGGCTTGTGATTACACTTTTTTGTAAGTCTGTTAACCAATTACTGTAACTGTGTGTACTAAACAGATATTAATGTAATCTCAAACCCATCCTACTGAGAACAAGATTTAAAAAAAAAGAAGAAGAAAGGAATAATACTCTCACAGTCATGAATTCTCATTTCTGTAGCATCCTGCTTCTTTTCTATTTAGAGTAGACCTTTCAATATTTCTTTTAGCATGGGTTTAGTGTTGCTAAATTCTTTTAGTATTTGCTTCTCTGTGAAATTCTTTATCTCTCCTTCTATTCTAAAGGATAGCCTTGCTGGAGCAAGTATCCTAGGCTGCATCTTTTTTTTTTCATTCAGGACTTTGAATATATCTTGCCACTCCCTTCTGGCCTGTAGTGTTTCTGTAGAGAAATCAGCTGAGAGCCTTCTCTTGTAACTCACTCTTTGTTTTTCTCTTGCTGCCTTTAGGATCATTTCTTTATCCTTCAGTCTGGCCATCTTGATTTATGATATATCTTGGCGTGTTTCTCTTTGGGCTCTTCCTGTTTGGGACCCTCTGAGCCTCCTGTGCTTGGGTGTCTGATTCCTTCTTTAGGTTTGGGAAGTTTTCAGTCATGATTTCTTTAATTACCTTTTCCATCCCCTTTGTTCTTTCTTCCCCTTCTGGAACCCCTATTATGCATAGATTGGCATGCTTTATATTATCCCATAGGTTCCTTATATTGTTTTCATTGTTTTATATTTGTTTTTCTCTCAGCTGTTCTGATTGGGTTCTTTCTGTTGTCCTGTCTTCTAGGTCACTTATTCGTTCTGCTGCATTATCTAGCCTGCTTTGTACAGCCTTTAGGTCAGATCTCATTTCAGCCAATGAATTTACCAATTCTACTTGGCTCTTCTTTATAGCTTCTATTTTGTTTTTGATATATTTTATGTCTCTAAAGACTATCTCTTTTAGTTCCTTCAGTAATTTGATCACTTCTTTTTTGAAATCTTGATCTAGTAGGCCATCAATGTCTATTTTATTGATCGTTCTTTGAGGGGATTTCTCTTGCTATTTTAATTGGCAGGACTTCCTCTGCTTCTTCATTCTGCTCATATCTCTCTGGCCCTGTGGCTTTTGGAGTATCAGTTATCTATTGAGGTCCTTAAAGGAGTTTATTTATTTATCTATCTAAAGCCTATGTGGGAATAAAACTTAAAAGAGAGAGAGAGAGAATTTTAAAAGAATGGAGGAAAAGAAGGTTTGAAAACAGTGTATAATCAATAATAGAAGAGCAAGTTGAAGCAGAATAGGAATCGAGTTGAGATATCTTTTAAGAATCTTAATAAAAAGGAGAGAAAATTCAAAATACAATATTTGAAACCTGTGACTAATAAATAACAGATCAAAACCAAGAGAATATAAATGAAATGAGAATTGTAAACATATAGGACTGTTTAAAAATAAAGATTAAAAATGTAATAGGAATAAAACAGATATAAAAAGATTTTAAAAACAAAGATGTGTTCTCCTAGAGACTGTGTGCTCTTAATGGTTTTATTGAGAGGCCTTTGTGTCTTCGCCCTGTTTCACAAACTCACCTTGCTCTGTTTGCCCCCTTGTCTGTGCTGCTCACAGTGCCTTTCGGCAAGAAGATTGCACCCCTCCAACACTGGGTCAGGTGATCCTTTCCTTTGTGGTGGGTGGGTGGGTCACTCCCCCTCCAGATGCTGCAGTCAGTGCTGGGCCAGTTGCTCCATATGTGGGCTCAGCTTCAAAAGTAACAGCTTTATGGAGATATAATTCACATACCATAAAATGCAGCCTTTGAAATTGTGCATTAGGATTTTAAGTACATTTCAGGGTTTTGTAGCCATCACTCCCAAAAAGAACCAGTACCCTTTAGTAAGTCACTCCCTAAACTTCCTTTCCCTTAGACCCCAGCAGCCACCACTCTACTTTCTGTCTCTACGGATTTGCCTGTTCTGGGCATTTCATATAAGTAGAACCATACAGTATGCTGCCTTTTTTGATTGTCGTCTTTCATTTAGTGTGACGTTGTCAAGGCTCATCCATGGTGTAGCATATATCAGTACCCAAAGTCCTTTTTGTGTTCAAATAATATGCCATTGTTATAAATACACCACTTTGCTTATCCATCCATCAGTTGATGATGAATAATTCTGCTGTAAATGCTCATGGACAAGTTTTTGTGTGAACACATATTTTCAGTTCTTCTCAGGATATATCAAAAAATGGAATTGCTGGGATGTATTCTACTTTTAACATTTTGAGGAATTGCTAAAGTAGTTTTTAAAGTGACTGCACCATTTTATATTTCCAGTAGTAATGTATGAGGAGTCCAGTTTCTCCACATCCTCATCAACACTTTTTATTACCGAGTTTATAGATACATATTTATATATCATATATCATATATATTTGTCATCCTATTTGGTATGAAGTGGCATGTCATTGTGCTTTTGATTTCTGTTTCCCTAATGCCTACTGATGTTGAACATCTTTTTATGTGCTTATTTCCCATTCGTATGTCTTCTTTGGAGAAACATCTATTCAAATTCTTTGCCCATTTTAATTGTATTTGTCTTTGTATTTTCATGTTTTAAGTCTCCTTTGTCTATTCTGGATAAAAAGTCCCTTATCAGGGAAAATATTGGAAATATTTTCACCCATTCTGTGGATTGTCTTCTTACTTTCTTGATGAAGTCCTTTGAAGCACAGAAGTGTTTAATTTTACTGAAGTCCAGTTCACTTGATATATTTTCTTTTGTTGTTTGTGCTTTTGCTGTCATATCTTAGAAGTATTTGTACTTCAAAATCCTGAAGATTTTCTCATTGTTCATTTTCTAAAAGTTTTATAATTTCAGGTCTGTGATTTATTTTGAGTTAATTTTCATAAATGGTGTTAAGATAAAAGTTCAGTTTTCTTTCTTTCCAGGTGTATGTTCAGGTGTCCCAGCATCATTTTTGTAAAAATTACTTTTTCCCGTTGGATTGTCATGGAACCTTTACGAAAAATTAACTGGCTACATGTAAGAGTTTGTTTATGGACTCTCAGTTCTTTTCTCTCAATCTATTTGTGTGTCCTTTATGCAAGTACCACACTGTATGGATTACCATTTTGTTACTGAGTTTTGAATTTGGAAACTTCAAAACTTTGTTCTTTTTCAAGATTGTTTTGACTATTCTGGGTATCTTGCATTTCCATAGTTTTAGGAACAGTTTGCTCATTTCTCACAAAAAGCCAGATTTGCATTGAATCTATAGGTCATTTTGAGGACAAATGCCATCCTAACAATGATAAGGCTTCTGATCCATGAACACAGAAGAGCTTTCCATTTATTTTAGGTCATTTTTAACTTCTATCAGTAGTATTTTAGTTTTCAATATACAAGTTTCAGACATTTTCCTCAGTATTCCACATATTTTTCTTAATATTCCTAAGTATTTTATTCTTTTTGATGCTATTGTAAATGAAAATGTTTCCTACATTTTATTTTTAGATTATTCACTGCTGTTGTATAGAAATATAATTACTTTTTTATATATCGATTTGTGTCTTACAATTTTGGTCAAACTATGTTGTTAATTCTAATAGTTTTTTTTTTCTCTCTCTCTCTCTCTTTTTTCTTTGTGGATTCCTTGTGATTTCAATGTATAATATCATGTCATCTGGAATTGAAATAGTTTTATTTCTTTCTTTCTAATCTAGAGGCTTTATTTTCTTTGTCTGTTTGCTTTGACTAGAACCTCTAGTACAATGTTGATTTTGGGAGGAAATAATTCAGTCTTTCACCATTATGCATGATCTTTGCTCCAGGTTTTTCATAGATGTTCTCTGTCAAGTTGAGGAAGTTCTCTTCTATTCCTAGTTTTTATCTATTATTCTATTAATATTGCATATTACATGAATTGACTTGTATGTTGAAGTGCCTTTGCATACCTGGATACATCCCACTGAATTGTGGTCTATTTTATATGTTAATGGATTGGATTTGCTTTTATTCTGTTGAGGACTTTTGCATTTATATCCATAAGAGATAGTCTTTAGTTTTCTTGTGATGCCTTTGTCTGGTTTTGGTATCAGTGTGATACTCGTGTCATTGAATGAATTGGGAAGTGTGCCCACCTCTTTATTTTTAGAAGAGTTTGTGAAGCATTTTTTGTTTGTTTGTTTTTTGTTTTTGTTTTTTCTTTAAGTAGTTGATGGAATTCACCAGCAAAGCCATACTGGCCTAGCATTTCCTTGTGGGAATGTTTTGGATTACTGTTTCAGTCACTACTTATTGTAGGATTATTTGAGTTTTCTATCTCTCCTTGAATTAGATTTAGTCACATATCCTTCTAGGAATTTATCCATTTCATCTAGATTATCTCATTTATTGGCTATACAAGTATTCATGGTATTCCCTTATATTCCTTGTTATTTTTGTTAGGGCAGTAGTGACATCCTTCCTTTCATTTCTCATCTTAGTAATTTGAACCTTCTCCCTTTTTTTCTTCAGTACTAGCTAAAAATTTGTCAATTTTCTTGATCTTTTCAAAGAACCAACTTTTCTTTTTGTTGATTTTTCTCTGTTATTCATCTATTCTCTATTCCATTTATTTCTGCCTTTACTATTTTGATTAGAATATTTAATTCATTTACATTAATGTAATTTCTTATCAGGTTGAAGTTACATCTGCTATCTGCTTTCTATATGACTTTTTATTTCCCCAATGCTCTATTACTACACTTTTTTGTACAAAGTAGGCATTTTCAAGTGTGCCATTTTAATTTGTTGTTTATTTTATCTTTTTCTTCTCCTCCTCCTCCTCCTCCTCTTCCTCCTCCTCCTTCTCCTCCATTGCCCTGGAGATTATTATTAACATACTGTTTTAAAGCAATCTAGTTCACATGAATGCCAACTTAATTTCAATAGTACACAAAAACTTTGCTTTGATATCAATCTTTTCCCTCCCCCTCCTCATGCTGTCACTGTCATACAAGTTACACCTTTATGCATTTATAAGTGCATCTACACTGTTTCATAAGTATTGTTTTATGTAGTTGTCTTTTACATCAAATAGAAGAAAACACGTACATGTAATACTGTATTTATACTGTTTTATTTTCTTACTCATGTAGTAGTGCTCTTTATTTTTCAGGTGAGTGTCTTTTCATTTACACCTGCTGGACTATCCTTAGTATTTCTTGTAGGGCAGGCCTGCTAGCAATTGATCCTTTCAGATTTTGTAGGAGTGTGTTAATTTCTTCTTTTTTTTTTTTTGAAGAATCATTTTGTTGGCTATAAAATACTTGGTGACAGTATTTTCCTTTTATCACTTTGACGATACCATCCCACTGCCTTCTGGTCTCCATGGTTTTTGATGAGAAATCAACTGTCTTACTGAGGAGCCTTTGAATATGTTGAGCCTCTTTTCTCTTTCTGCTGTCAAGATTCTTTGTTCTTCTCTTTTGACACACTTAGTCTGATGTGCCTATTTTCGATGTCTCTACGTTCATACCACGTGGAGTTTGTTGAGCTGCTGGGATGTACAAATTAATGTTTTCATCAAATTTGGGAAGTTTTCAGCCATTATTTCTTTATATACTTTTTCTACCGCTTTTTTTCTCTCCTTCCTTCTGGCGCTCACATTATATGTGTATTGGTATTGTTGATGGTGTCCAACCTATCTCTGACACAGTGTTCATTTTTTTTCATTCCTTTTTCTTTCTGTTCCACAGACTGGATAATCTCAGTAGTTTTAAATTAACTGACTTTTTCTTCAACAAGTTCATATCTACAGAGAAATCTCTTATTGAATTTTTCATTTTAGTCAATATATTTGTATCTCTAGAATGTCCAGTTGGTTTTTAATGTAAATTTTATCTATTGACATTCTCTGTACAATGAGATGTTCACATACTTAAATTCTTTAGGCATGGTTTCGGTTAGCTCTTTGATCATATGTGTAATTCCTTATTTATGTCTTTGTCTAGTAAGTCCAGTGTCTGGGTTTCCTCAGGGAGTTTCTATTGACTACTTTCTCCCCTGTGTTATGGCCAAACTTTTCTGTTTCTTTGTACATCTTGTAAATTTCTGTTGAAAACTGGACATTTAAAATATTACAATATGGCAGATCTGAAAGCCAGATTTTCCTCATCTCCAGGGTTTATCATTGTTTCCATTGTCATTGCTGCTGCAGATATTTATTTAGTTACTTTCCTGAACAAATTCTGTAAAGTCTGTATTCTTTATCATGCATGGCCATGAGATCTGTATGTGTGCAGAAAGCCTAGTTGTCATCACTGTAATAATGATTGGACAGTGAATTCTTTCAATGCCTGGAGCCAATCGTTTGAGCTGTTGCCAGGTGGCTGTGTGCCTGCGTGCTGAGGGATGCCCTCAGCACCGGCAGGCAGTCTGCAGCTATTCTGTAGCCTTTAGTTCTTGCTTATGCAGAACCTCAAGTTCAGCCAGAGTTGAAGGCTTAAGATTTTCTCAGATCTTTCCTTGCCATATGCCACACATGTGTACGGACTTCTACAATTCTAAGAATTTTTTGGAGCTATTTAACCCTACCTCCACCCCCAGAAAGTCTCAATACTCAATTTTGCCTTCTAAGTTTCCTAGTCAGCATCTAATTAGCCTGTACTGGTACCACTGCCTCATGCAGTTGTAAAGTTACTCACTGCTGATTGTTTTCCACAAACACTCTGGGGACAGGCTGTTTGCACAGCATGAGTTTGAGATAGGTGAATAAGTGACAGCTCTCTGGGGGCGGATTTTTTGGGTAACTTCAAATCACTTCTGCCCCTTCCTTGATTGTGAGACTGTTGCTTTTAAAGGCCACCATTTAGGTGAGGATACGGGGATGGGGGTAGTTCAAGTTACGATATGACAAAACTGACTATCTTTATGGAGATTTAGCTGTTATTTTTTCTCAAATAAACATTCCCCTTATTGCTGGAAGCCTTGGTTAAATTTCCAGAGTTCTGCAGAGGTTAATTTTAACAAATTTTCCCATTGTCATTGCTTAACAGAGGAGTAAGTTTTCCAAGATTTTTACTCAGATATTGTAGAAGTGTATCCCATTTGCATTTGTTTTTAACTGAGTTACTTGCAAGAGTAACTAATTCTACAGCTCCAGCCCCATTCAAATAAGAGTCCATCTGCATGGCTTCTCCTACAGGGAGAAGTGTGCAACCTGTTGTCCGTTTGTTGTTTTACTTATTAAAGTGTAGGGGTTTTTAAGAATATGCTCATGAATAGCCCTTTGTCATTTTTACACGTTACAAATCTTCCACTAGACTGTGGCTATTTTTTTCCCTTTCTTTTAGTTGTTTTAATGAAGTTCTCAGTTTTAAGGATTTTCAGTATAGCAATATGTGGATGCTGATTACACGGGTGAGGCATTTAACTACTGTCTAAACCTCAGTCTTTGCTCTGATTCACTGTCTAGAACATCTGAACATATCTACTGAACCCCATATACCAATGGACAGTGACAGTCCTAATTAAAAAAATGCTTTTTAAGTAAAGCAAAAAATATTATCTTTGACACTGGAAAAGACAAATTTCAAATTTACTAGCTGATCTTGTTTTCTGTGATCATTAGCTACATCATGTTTATAGAGCCGAGAGGCATATTGAGCTACTGATTTTATTTCATCGGATTTTAGAATGTAGAACACATTTCAGGCCCACTTATAGCACCATATGTGTATCTTTAAGGATATGTACATATGATGATGTCTTTATTAAAGTACCTTATTTTATTTTAAGTACCAACTGCTGTGAACCTCATTAAGGAAACCTTGGAACTGCGGGACTAAAATTTTTCACACCACCACCATCCCGTAGCATCTCTTTTGCACTTAGATGTTGTGTGGCAGATTATTTTTCTGCTCCCTAGGAATGATCAATGTTGAAGGGGGAAAAAAATCCCTCCTCTAATTAATAAAGTCCAAGTCACATATTTATCTGAACAATGGCCACCATTTTAGTCCACACCAATCCATCTACTCATACTGACTCAGAGTCCTTAACACAGACAATCCACAACTGTAGTCAGGGTCCTCAGCCCACGTTGTATCCCCTCCCCATTCTTTGTTGATTCTGACCTACTTTTGTCCAACACGTCCTGCCAGCCTCTTCGCTACCTTACTGCAGTTTTTAATTTTTACCTTTGAGTCCCAGGCTGTGCCTAGTGATTTCCAGAGAAACGCCAGACACCTGGCTCATCAGGAGGGGTGGGGAGGATTTCAGGAAGCTATTACCAAAACTCACTTGCAGATCAGTAAGTGGCTGTTGTGAGCATTCCTTCTAGATCTCTGCCAGGCCCGCTGCATCCACCCCAGCAAAATAACGTAGCTCCTCCACCCACCTTTGCCTCCAATCATCTGGGTTTCTGCTTTAAGTGACACTCAGAAGCTGCTGATGGGCATTATATATATATATATATTTTTTTTTATTTGAAGTATAGTCAGTTACAATGTGTCAATTTCTGATGTACAGCACAATGTTCCAGTCATTCATATACACATATATATGTATGAATTCCTTTCCATATTATTTTTCATTAAAAGTTATTACAAGATATTAAATATAGTTCCCTGTGCTATACAGAAGAAATTTAGTTTTTTTAGCTATTTTTATATATAGTAGTTAATATTTGTAAATCTCAATCTCTGATGGGCATTTTTAAAGCCACATCTGGAACCCTTGCTGCAGAAGAGTCTGAGAAATATATTTTCAACCTCATAGCATTTTGGTTAGGAAGTTGGAATAAAGGCTGAGCTGGCTCACCTAACTTTTCTGCCTTTGTGAGTAAAGAGGTCTGGAGATTCAAGGCCCAATGGAATGTCCCAGCCCTTCAGTAGCAAACTCTTAAAGCAACCAAAATGCTCCCATTTGCCAGAGCATGACTTGTCCTTAGATACTGCTGGCCATAACCACCAACGCTGTCTAATGCATCGTCTTCATCTGGTGCACACTTTCTTTAGATGTCTAATATCCTGATTAAGAGGACAAGCTGGTTTGGATTCCCAAGGTCACAGGCAGCCTTCTGCCTGACTTTGATGTATATATGTTCATTGAAGAGTCCTCTCTCAGATCAGCTAGAGCTGCCTGGTGTGTGGTTTGCCAGAGAATGTGGGTATATTGCTCCCCACCAGAGTCCTACCAGTTGTTTTATTGCAGGAAGAGAGAGAGCAAAAGAGACAGAACAGAAAGTTCTTGTCCAGCCTCAAGCACAGTCACCCCTGCCCAGGACTCTTGCTCTGGGACACGAAGAAGTACAGGTCAGCATCGACGTGGCCCTGGTGTACTCCAAAACATGGTGTGGTTTTACTGGGCTATCTGTGTCTTTCATGGACCCTGCAAAATTCTCCCCATTTGTGAAATGGGGTACTAAGGAACTCCCACCCATGCCTGTAGCTCCCAGGGTTTCCACCCTTATGGGTTTTGAGGATTTGCTGGCAATTCATTCTTTTACACCAGGTCATTTCTCAGTTACACGGCAGTCCTGTGACTTCCTCATCAGAACTACTCCTTAAGTTCGGGATTCAGTGAAAGATGCCATTCATGTTCAGGGAGGAGGAGGAAGACAGCACAGATCAGAATTTCTGTTTTGCTTTTTTTGTTGTTGTTGTTTTCATAAGCCGTCTCCAGTTGTCGAATAGACCCTGAGCAAATGAATGACTGTTACACTCCCATTTGAAGGATGAGGAAAATGACACTCAGGAAGAGGAGGCAAATATCCTGAGGTTCCAAAGACAAAAAGGGATGAGCACAGAATAAGATCCCTGCAAATTTCTTGGCTGTCATCAGCCTTTAGGTCAGTGACAGAGTGCCGTGTGTAGTAGTAAAGTTGTAGCGTGCATTTAGAAGGGTGCAGATATTCTTGTTTTAGTTGATACAATCACACTGTTTTGTCTGGGACTCTGAAAAAGAGTAATGGGTTAGAAAATGTTGGTTTCTCATCCTTGGTCCTTCCTCACCCTCACCCGTCTCATGAGATCAGTACTCATTCATTTCATCCCTGCCCACCTGTAGGTGATAAAGCATAGCATGATTTTCATGTCCTGCTTCACTGATTCTTGTGAAATTAGGTGTTTGAAGATAGGAAGTCATGAAAGGAAGCTGCTTTTTTTAAATAAAGTGCAGTAATTTTCTTAGCAGTGTAGGAAATTGAGGATTTTCTTCATTGAAAATCAATAGAGATTTCAAGAATATCTGTATTTCTGATGTGTAGATTAAAATGACAAAATCTAGAGGGATTACAGAAACACAAGGATGATACAAAAAGTATCTTTAAAGAGCTTTCCTAAGACTGGGCTTGTAAAGAGACTGTTAGTTGACAGAGACCCTCTTCTCACCCATAGTCCCTCTCCTTAGGTTGCAAAGGGCCAGCGTTTCCCCTGTGTGCAGTCCTGGTGCTTCAAGTGAGTTGTGGGGTAGGGCGGTGCACATGGTGCTGCCTTCAGTTGGTCCACCCTAAGTAACATCTAACAGTCAAGGGGCGAGTGTGTTGTAACGGCATGAACCATGCGCCATGCTCTCCGGGGTGTGTGCCCATCTCAGCTCATCCCAGCTCAGGTGATGGCAGAGCAGAGAGTGGTGGCAAGAGGTCAGCCATGAGTAGCATGGAGCACCTGTAGTCAGCTGGGACCCAAGAGGCTAGGAGTTCCAGGTGGAAATCCCAGGACTTCCCACAGCTCATTCATTCAGCTAATACTTCTCCAGCACCTGTGATGTGCTGGTGCTTCCTTTGTGAACAGAACCAAATCCTTGTCCTCCTGAAGTTGATGTTCTAGTGGAAATAAGAAATGATACACACAGGAGCAGATCCTGGTCAGGACACATGAGTGCTGTCTATTTTGGAGTGCACAAGGTGAGATCCTTTGGGAAGGAATGTATGATACAGGAAAATGTGGGGGAGAGGATGGCCATATCCCAGGTCGTATTTGGGTCCCTGGGATGCACCTCACCAAGTGTGGGTCCTTGGTTTGCCCAGCAACGAATTCGAGAGCCACAGTTCAGTAAAAGTAGATTTATTCAGAGAGATATATACACCATAGACAGAGTGGGCTGTTTCAGAAGGCAACAGAAAGGCCATGAGGCATGGGGGTTGGGTGCTCCAGTTTAAAGTAAAAGTAGATACACACTCCACAGACAGTGTGTGGGCTGTCTATCTCAGCAGAGAGAGCAACCACGAGGTGTGGGATTGTTAGATTTTATGCACTCAGTATCTTCATATGCTAATAAGTGGGAGGAATATTCCAACTGCTTTGGGAAAGGTGTTGGGATTCCCAGAAATTGGGCCACCACTCACCCTTAGACATTTTATGGTCAGCCTTGAACCTGTCCTGGGACCTGTGGGAGTGCCATTTAACATCCTGCTGTATTTCGGTGAGTGTGTATTGAAGCTCAAGATCTACTGGGAGTTGACTTTTCCACCATCTTGGTGCTAAAGGCTGTGCCATTCCTTTATTGGATTTGCCCGGCCCCTTCCTTCCTTTCTCATGAGGGAGCTCTGGACTGATTGCACAATTGCAGAGCAGGGGACACAGTGGAAAGAAC
Organism: Camelus bactrianus; assembly: GCF_048773025.1. Taxonomy (NCBI): domain Eukaryota; kingdom Metazoa; phylum Chordata; class Mammalia; order Artiodactyla; family Camelidae; genus Camelus; species Camelus bactrianus. Next base: position 132,681,155 of record NC_133539.1, on the reverse strand, counting down.
TTCATAAGTGGAAGGTGGAAGGCAGTGTTTTCAGTAGAATTCTCAAGTCAATTACAAAGTAACGGTCTTCTTTTTGCTGGGGGTACATGGTGTCACATGAGGGAACTGTGAGCCTTGGATACTGTAGTGAGTGGGTGGCTCACTGTGTATACTGTGTTGCTTCTTAGGTGGCCCGAGGACAGTTGGCTTATAGGTGACCCATTCCCTCAAGCAGGGGTCTCTTTGGGGATTTTCTGCATGTGAGGGTAACATGGGTCACTTGGGGGGCAGGACCAGCCAGTCACAGCTTGGTCCACAGTCACCTAGTGCCCTCAAGGCTTTCACCCCATGGATGCGTCACCTCCCCCTGGATGGGGACAAGGGCACAAGTGGTGGGGCAGCTTCTCAGTGGTGGAGGCATTGCTCTCCAGACCCAACACTCAACAGCGTGGACCCCTGGTGTTGGCCACAGTCTTGGCTAGATGAGGCTGTTCGGTAGCTGAGCTCATGAGACGTGGGTGCCATGCTTCCATTCTCACCAAGAGCTCTAGTTTCGAAGGTTCTCGTCAGACAGCCACAAATACTCCATAGCCCATAAACAAAGAACAGTCTCCTTCAATCGGGGAAGGGCACACAGAAGGAGAACGGAAGATCCCGAGAGCAGGAGAGGACAAATCCGTCCTGCCATCAGGGATCTGACAGACGAGCCAGCTCAGTTCCTCTTACTAGTTGTTTACTTGGAGGATCTGGGGTATTTGGGTGACCTGCAAGTGTCAGGAAATAGTACACGAGGGCTTTGTAGATTTTCTGGTCCGGTATTTACTCACCCCATTGTAGCTGTCGTGTAAGGAAACAAAACTTGTTGGACAACAGGCCATGGCCTCTGCTCCCTGGTGGAGCCAGGAGATTACAATATTAAGTACGACTGCGGGGGCATCATTTCTATGTTGAGAGGCCAGATGGCCTTACATAACTCTCATGCTGGATGTCTAAGTTGCAGAGGGAAACTGGATTCCATCCAGCTCTCCAGCCAAGGAGGATACCAGAAGTGGCCTCCGCCACCAACTGTGAGCTATTTGCCTCCACTGACAGCAGCATCTATAGCAAAAAGCTGGGCTGCCACCTGCGTTTCCGTGTAAACATCCGAGTACCCACAGCAATGGCCTCGTGAGGGTTGGTGTGCCCAAGGAAGCGGTGTGTGAGATGGAGGGAGCAGTGCCGGGGTCAGACACCGGGCGGGCAGGCAGGCAGTGACGATATCTGTGCAGCGCAGGGCCCATGGAACTGAGCCAAAGGGAGGCGGGTTTTGGAGCAGGGAACCTGGGCAGTGCCGTGTTATTCATAAGAAGATCCTGGGCTCTGGATCCACGAAGTCATTGGCTTGATTCCAGACACTAACCTTCATCTTGGGCAAATGTTTGAAGCTTTCTGTGACTCTGTTTCTTGGTGTCCCAAATGGGGACAATAGTAGCAATTACCTCTGAGAGTCAGGAGTGCCTTTATAGTTGTCATTTCATTACGCTCACAGCAGCCCACGAGCACGGTTCTAGGTCCCCCAGTTTACACGTGGCAGACCAGTAACCTTTTAATCAGTAATCACGCAGCTAAGAATGGTCAGAACGAGCATTTGAATTTGATCCCTTTGTCCAGATTATTTCTATTCTCACCCAGTATTACTGGAAAATTAGTAAACTCAGAAGAAACACTGCTGGGAAGTGGGTGCTTGAAACATGTTTGTCATTGGGGAGTGTTGAGTTCACGTTCCTCACAGCCCATCCGAGGCTCCCTGCATCTCCGGCTGCCCTTGCTGGGGTCTGCAGGGCTCTGGGAAGCTTCTCCTTGATCTCTACCCCAAGGCTCTCTGCTCTCTACAGGTTGATTCTCAACCCTGACTGCTCAGTAGAGCTAATGTCTAAAAACAAAAAAATGGTGGGGAGGGTATGGCTCAGTGGCTGAGCACTTGCTTAGCATGCAAGAGGTCCTGGGTTCAATTCCAAGTACCTCCATTAAAATAAATAAATCTAACTACCCCCCCAAAAAAGGAAAGTATTTAAAAAACAATAAACAGTACAAAGGCCCCACACCAGGCTGGGGCGCACTATGTTTTAAAGGCTCCCAGATGATTCCCATGTGCAGGACGGTGAGAGCTACCCCTCTACATCTCTTCTCGTGAGCTTGTCCACTCACAACCATTAGCCTCTTGAAGCAGGAAAACTACTTGGCTCAGCCTAGAACTTTCTCCCGATTTCTAGACTTTTATTTGCCTATTGGACATCTCTCCTGGAGCCCACAGGCACCCAGCCAGAACTGAATCAGTTGTCTCCTCTCACGACTTGCTCCTCTTCCTGCCCTTCTTGTTTTAGGAAATGGCACTATAATTTAGGACACTGCCAAAGCCAGAAAGCTGGCCGGCATCTTTGACCTCTTCCTGCCCTTCCATCACATCTGTGGCCAATCCGTCCACCTGCTGAAATGTTTTCTTCTCTCTCCTCCTAGCGGGGCTTCAGCAGGCCTTCACATGAACCTGCCAATAGGTCTCCCTGCCTCTATCTTTTTTCTTTCTAGATCACTTTGCATGTCTCCTTTACCTTGGAGGCACACAGAGTCCTGTGTGATGTGCACCTGTGATCTCTCCACCTGGTTGCCTCACCTGCCTCCCACACCCTGTTCTCACTTCTAGACTATTTGCAGTTCCTGGAAGTGACCTGGCTCTCTTTGGCCTCCCTCCTTTGCATGTGCAGCTCCCCAGGGAGAAATGGCCTTAACATTATAACTTCACCTGATCACTTCTAGGGCATCTCAGAACTCACCACAGTGGTTTCCTCCTCTGGGAGAGCGTTGGCTACAGTTCCGGCTCTCTGCCCCGAGCACCCACTGCTGACTGTTATCCAAGACGTCTTAACACGCCTCCTCAGCCATCATTTCATGATGAGTCCTGTGCACCTAGGAGCTCCCGGAAGCAGGGACTGTGTCTTTTTTCTCTTTATTCTCAGAGCATGGTAGAGACTCAGGTATAATGGTGGAGGGAACAGTGGTTATTCTGGAATTTCTCTAGAGTTAGGGCCTAGGGGTAACAGTCTGGTTGGAAGAAGGGCTTAGGGGATTTAACCTGAAGCCACATTTTTCAATAAACATTTCATGTTGTTTTTGTCTACTATTTGAAGTTACGAGTCTTAAAACAGATTGACGATTTCTAAAAATTACTTTACCGAAGATTGAGGAAAATGGCAGTTTTCCATATTTAAGAATATTATTTTAATTTTGTGTGACTGGGGTGGTGGAAAATAGAAATGCAAGGGTTACTAAAGCATTGTTATCCCCTTCCCCACCCTCAGGTCCTTTGGACAGAAGAGACAGGGATGTGAGGAGAAGGCTTGGAGGGTGGACCGTGCACTGCTTTTAAATTGTGACAGTTAATTTTACTTTTTTTTAATTTTCTTTTTTAATGGAGGTACTAGGGTTGAACCCAGGACCTTGTACATGCTTAGCACGTGCTCTACCACTGAGCTATACCCATCCCTCTGATATTTGTGTTTTTAGTGGGCATAATGTGCTGGTAGCAGGTACTTTAGCATCAGACACAGTCACCTGCGTCTGACCATCACGTTAATAACTTTTTCTTGAGCTAGAGAGCTAGTCTGTTTCCAAAAGTTCAATAAATAATCTACATTTTCTTTTTTCTTAAAAAAAGGCATTAACTCATGTTTCTCTTTAGTATCGCCTATAAATAAATGTGATTTTATTAACCGTTTACCAAAGTGTTAACGGTAATAAATATTAAGTACTGGTTTCTGAAGCATCAGTCATCACTGAAGATCCACATTCTGCTGTTCTCTCTCTCTGTTAGTCACCTTACTTCTGGAGTTCTGGAAGCGGCGCCAGGCAGAACTTGAGTAAAAATGGGACACGTTTGAACAGGAAGAACAAGTCCAGCCAGAATAGGAGGCGCGGTGTCCCCACGTGGAGACAGATGAGATTACCCAGGAAAAGCGGGCGCTGTTTAGATGCACTTTAGTCTGTTTACTTCTGGGCTTGTCAGCCTTGGCTGCATGTTGGAATCACCAGGGGACCTTAAAAAATGTTGGTGCCTGGATTCCATCACTGCTAACTCGGATGGTACTTAGTGGCCTTTGGTGCATTCTGGCATAGGGAAGTTTTTAAAGCTCCTCTGGTTATTCTAATGTGCAGCCAAGTTGAAGGAGCACTGACTGGAATGGTGTACACAGAAGAGAAGTGTGGTCCTTCATTCATAGTAACAGTAAAAAGGGGGAAAAGAAAAAGTCTTGTATAAGTGTATAAGAAAAGAGGCATTGACTTTTATCCTTTCATAACACCAATAAATAAATGCAAAATATAAATTAGCTGCTATGACATAGATGTAGGAGGAAAGACACATTGGTTTTTATAGTTGACTCCCATTTTTTCACATGTGCCTTCATTATTGCCGCCTCCTTTTCATCGTAGACTAGGTGCCCATTTGTCTTTAACTAAGTCCCGGTCACTGCTCCCACTTCCGGTTGGGATGTGCACAAAGCAGCATGACTCTCATCCTAAAGTCAGAGAAAGGTTAGGAGAAGCAGGGAAACATTTGTTGAGATGCCATCAGTGTTTGAGCAGTGTTTGAGCTAGGCATTTTATATAATTGGAAATGTAAATTTATTGCTGCCACTCCTGCTGCAAAATTAAAAAATAATAATATATATCTTTGTATCAACGTTCCAGAGCTATGAAAAGATGATTTTTTGAGTCATCTGTATTATTGCTTCTTTCCATCAGCTGAGATAATTTAGAGCTGATGGTACTTGCAGTCAGCAGCAGCAGGACAGTATGTTGTGAACATGAATAACACTTGGAAAGAAAATGCTTTTACTAGGAGCATTTCAAAATGTCTCCAACTATAGATTTAATAAATTGAATCACAGATCTACAGAATGTTGGCACTGAAAAGTTCTGGAGGGAGCAGGTAAAACTCCTCTTTTTATAAATGGAAAAAAATGAGGTTCAGCTACCAATAGAAAGTGACATTTGTCTTTTACAATGTAATAAGCTTCTAATAATCCCCATTATGAATATTTCCCATTGTTTACAACTGAAGATGGGGGTCAAAGCATATGTTGGTAAAAGACTGTACATTCAGAGTTGAAAGCTGAAACTTAGACAAAATTAGATGTTCATAATGCTTTTTAGTCCTGAAAAACAAAAACGTATCATATTGGCAGCATACAAAAAATACTGAAGAAAAGTTTTTTGGTCATTTAAACTGCCAATTTTAAATTTAAAATTGCCAGCTAATAAGTTTAAATTTTCATTAGAACATGCTTGTTGAAAAATTGAAGATGAAAACTCATTTCACTTTATCGTACTTCCTTTTTTAAAAAATTGCCTAATATTTTTTTGTTTAGTTTTTTAATTGAAGCATTTTACTTTACTTGCGAAAGTATGCTCCATTGTTTAGAGAGGCCAGCGTTGTGGTAGTGAGAGCTTGGGAATGAAGTTGCCTAAATTCATATTTGAACACAGCAGCTTGCTTCCTGAGTGATCTTGGACAACTTAACTTCTCTGTGCCATAGTTTCCTATAAAATAAGAATAAGAGGGTTGCTTCTTCATGACTGTGGCAATGACGGGTCGAAGTAATGTACAGAATCTACTTGGAAGACTTCCTGGCACAGAGGAAGGGCCATGTACTTAGGGACAGCTATTATTATACTATATCTGTTTTTATAATCCAGGTAAACCTTGATTCTTACTGATTTCATCTCTTAAAAATATTCGAAATATAAACTCTAAAATGTAAACTCTAAAACTTCATAGTTGTAGCTAATTAACACATAAAGCTCAACCAAGAAACACACAGTGGAGACCAGTTAGCTGCCGACACCTGTGAAACATTCTGTCCTGCACGGACTCTATGCTGTCACTACCGTCACTTCTGAAATCTAAGGCAAGCTCAGGCCTCGTCAGGTACCCAGACCCCCAAGCTCAGACCATGGCAGGGAAATAGTTTACTGTTCACATATGCATTTTCAAAAAATAGTATTAAAATGAACACTGTACGTATTTTGTTGTTTGTTTGACATCGTTAACGGAAAAGAAAAGAACAAAAAAAAGGAAAAAACCAATGCAATTACAAATAATGAGGCTATGTCTGAAAATTATTTTTTTTAAATTATGTTTAGGATTTATTGACCAATTAGGAGAAAAGTCATTTCATTGGTGTAATCCCTTGATTGACTTAACTTGTTTTTTTAATTAGGAAGAAGAGAGTTTTCCATTTACCACCTGGGGAAAGTTTATACATATAACCCTTTGTGCAAGTGCTCTTTTTCTGGGTAAGAACCTGCCACAGACTTTTTAAAATCTAATGTGAAATCCTGAGAAAACTGAAAATCAAGCTGGGAACTATGAAGTCTCATAGAGGAAACTTTTTCCAGAGAACATCTGAGCCAATGCAGGGCGCCACTCTGGAGGTTCCACAGTCTCTTCTGCTCACAGTGCTTCCCCCTATTCTTTTCACCTCATTTGTTCAAATCAGATCAGTGGTTTAGGATTCTCCAGGGTCTGATTAAGAGACCAGATGGAGGCATTAAGATTTCTAAAATTTTCCAAGAGTAACAACCAAGGTAAAATGTCTAAGAATAACCTAAGAAAAGGATAGTAGGAACTATCAAAAAATAAAAGTAAAAACTACTGAAAGATATAAAAGATGCTTTAATCACATGATTCTAGATTAAAAGATCATATCTCCAAAATATCAGAAGTTATAAAATTGATTTGGGGTTTATTGTGAATAAAATCATATTAGTAATATAATAATTAATAAGATAATGAGACTTTTAGTAGTTCAAGAATAGCCAGATTAGAAAATAGGACAGGAAGTCCAGATATGGGCTCTGATATCAATAATAATTTAATATAAGAGATGGAAGGCATTACAAATCAGGGAGATAAATAAAGGTTATTCAGTGAATGGAACACTCGTTAGCTACTTGGGGGGAAAAGAAAAGATTGAAATCATACAGTGAACCATATATTGTGATAAATTCCAGAAACATTTAAAAAGTAACACAATTAGAAAAAAACTAGAAATAAATATGGATGTTTACACAAACTCTAGATGAACAGTAAGTTTCTGAGGAAAGTATACAAAGATTTCCATGCATCAGAAGCATCCTAATTTTAAACAAAACACCAGAGGATGTTATTTGTTTACAAATCCAACAAGGGGCTAATTCCTTCAATACATAGAGAGTTCAGATCACTTCAAAGGTAACATCAAAAAATCTCAGGAGCATAGAAGGCAGAGAAAAGGAACACACATTCACAAAGAAAAATAGATGTCACACTCCAATGGTAATTCACTCAGTTCACATCAAAATGAAGTAGTTTTCCACCTCTCAAGTGACACAGCTCTGTTTATGAGGATGAAATGCCAGTGATCACCAATCCCTTGCCTAGGTTACTGGATATTTTTTGTGAAGTATGGTTGATTTACAATGCTGTGTTAATTTCTAGTGTACTCCTCAAGCTTTCTTAGAAAGCAGTCTGGCAGTTGATATCAAGAGTCAAAAATATTCCTATGTTTTAATCAACTAATTTAGCTTTGAAAAACTTTTAATCAGGAAGTATTTCAAAATGGCAGGGAAAAGTCAGTACGGATGAAAGTCACAGACATATTTTTATATGTATATATATATAAAATCTCAGCCAAAATATTCTTCCAAACGTTCACAAAGTAGAATAGTTTGCAGCCATGAAAAAGTGTGTCCATGAAAATATTTTATGACATGTCAAAGTGTTACACTTACGATAGGCTTGAGAATAAAATTAATATATAAAATGATTTGTAATATACAAACAATGTACCCTTCTGAAGGAATTATGTCTATAGGTAGAAGCATTTTCCTTATTTTATTTTTTATTCATTTTCAGAGTTGGAGTCCTTTCATTGTAGGTGACAAAATCAATTTCCAATGTGTTTAAACAACACCCAAAATTGGGGATGCATGGGATTTATTGGTTCCTGTAAATGAAAACCTCAGATCTGAGGTCTGGCTTCAGTCAAGGAGAGATACTGTAGCCCAGATGATGTCAAGGGCTGGTCTTGTCCTGTCTTCATTCTGTGTCCAATGATGTCTCAGCATGCTGCTTCTAGGCACTCAGCATCCCAGATCATCCATCCAAACCAAGAGAGGTCTCTTTGGCAGCTTCCTCTCTTGATAGAGGAAGCTTATCATTCACATGGGCACAAGCACGTATCTCCTCACATAATAGTGGCTCTTACTGGGTTATTTGCCAATTCTCCAATCATGTGTGAGGCCAATAAAATGAGGGGTATTATTTGTCTTAAACCAACTGAGATCTACCTCTGGTGCTTCAGAATGAGTTGGTTAATTGAGCTTAAATCACAGGACTAAAAACAAAAGGGAGGTTATTTATCCTAAAGCAAATTCTGGGCCCTCTTCTAAGACTGGGGACAGATCCAGGACAACAGTTCTGTCCAGTACTGAGTACTTTCAAATTATCTTTAATGAGCAAATGTTAAAATTATGATCAGAAAAGATGATAAATAAGAAGAAACTTGAGGAAGGGGAATGGAAAGCTTTCCTGTTTCATAAGAAATATTGAACCCATTAAGTGCTTGGAAGAAAAATGGAAATGTGTCAAGTTTGTAAAAGTTCTGAAATGAATTACAATTGATTTCACAGACCATGTAGTAGACAGTGCTCTACAGTTAGTGTGTCTTTGGGCTCTTTGAGTATTTCAGTTCTTTCACTTAATAGTTGCTTCATTTGGGGCAAATTGCATCATCTCCATGTGGCTCTATTTCCTCATCTGTAAAAGAGATATAATATTACCTTCCCAACAGGGTGATTGTGAGGATTTAGAAAAATAGATGTGTGCTGAAGCAATAGTAAGCATTTAAAGAATCTTAACTATTAAGTTTACTTAATACATAATTAAAAAATTATTATGCAGACTTTTTAAAAATGCATAGTATTTAAATAGCCTATATGTGCTGTACAAGAGAGGAAGGCTTAATATACCTTGTATAATACATTTTTCACAGCCTTAACTAATTTTCACATTTAATCACACACACACCAAAAAGTTATTCCTTTCACAATCATGAAGACTTACTGTGAAGAAAAGGATGATGAAAGAGAGTAGAGGAGAAAATAAAATGCTTTCTCTACAAAGTGATGGCTTAAAAACTAAGAAAAACACCTTTTTAAGACTTTGGTCACCATATTCATAGCTAATACTTAGGTATAGTTTTTCACATGCCTGTGGTTAATGTTCTAATTGTTTTCACAATTAGTAAATCATTGACTCATCACAATAGTCCTATAAATTGCTATTATTATCCCCCCATTATATGGGTGAGGAGATTGAAGCCCCTAGAAGTTAAGAAATTTGCACAAGGCCCCACAGGTAGCATCGGAGCTGGGATCCAGATGCAGGAGTGTGGCTCCAGGAGGGGCTTGTAAACACTCCATCTGCTCTCCCCTGCAGGTGCAAGCCAGCCTCCCGCTGTTACTGTAAATAACATGATGTGGTTCACCTAGTCTTGAAATTCACATTCTTTGTAGCTTTCTCTCTGGGGCAGCCATCAGGAGCAGCCAGGGACCCTGAGTACATGCTTCTGGACTATGACCAAGAAGGTAGATGGAAGGAAAACAGTTTAAAAATGGTACCTTTAATGTGCATTCTTCAGTGGGCAGAAAAATACCTGCCTAGTGAGGAACTGAAGCCTTACCAGCCACGTGCAAATTATGCTTCAGACACTCCCGTTGCCCTTGAGTCCACACAGTCAGAACTACAATGGATCAGGGACATGAATCTTGTGCAAATGCAGGGAGTAGGAGTACCTGCCATTTTAAGATCTCAAGGAGTATGAAAAGCATGTGAAGCTTTCATCAGCAGAGACCTGCAGTCACTTCCACTATTTCCCTCAGGGCATGTCCACAGCTTCACTGGTCCTATTCAGAATGAAGATGACAGCTAGCACCTGCTGACCCCTGAATCAGTGATAGGTTCTCCCTTGAAAGGAAGCATATCCCCTTCATGGGTTACAACTAGTTCATAACCTAAATAATTCTATAGATGTAGAAGGGATACTTTCATTGGTTCTGCTATCACAGACTTGTCTCCAAAAGAACATGCCACCAGTTACTCCATTTTCAGCCATTTAAAGATATACTTAACAGGCTTCCTTCTTTAGTGCAGTTTTAGGTTTACAGAAAAATTCACAGAAAGTGGAGTTCCCATATATTCCTTATGCCCTGCACACAGCTGCTCCTGCTGTCAGCATGTTACATTAGTGGATGTACTCATTCTTTTTGACATCCTTCATTCCTCCTCCCCTAAAATTTAACATGCCGGATATTCACGTCTCTTGTGGCATTTACATGCGATTTACATCACTTCTCAGGTTTATGTGAGGTTTACAGCACGTGCATGTTGTCTGTTTAAGCGTAGATTGGGGGCAAGTTTTCTGTGTAAAAATATGATCATTAGTGAGCCTTATGCTGCTGGGCTTTTGGGTTGTCAGGTCCTGTTGACCATTGCTTCAGTTATTGGGATCATTGTCTACGGACTTTCAGTGTTCATTGTATTTTCAGCAGAACTTCCCAAGAACCTGAATGGAAGAGACCCAATCCAGAAGTACCTGACTGTGCAGGTGGGCCACGCCCATCACTGCTTCCCTCATCAGTTTTAACATCATCGTGACCCTGAACGCCATATATGAGAAAGTGGCAATCAAGATGACTGAGTCTGTTAAGCTCCTTCTGCAGCTGAGGTCATTTCTACACCAGTTTTAGAACCAGGTCAAAACAGAGACTTTATCTTTTAGGCACTTCAATTCCAGTACATTACAGTCTTTAGAAAACTTCAAGTGTAAACGTATTTTCTCTAGCCTATATGAGAAGTGAATTAGCTGCAGCTATGCATTAGTAAAAGGGACAAAGAAAGCTTTAGAATGTCCAAGCTCTGTGTAAATATGTCAGTGCTTAATAATAATTTCAATTACATTAGATCATGTACCCTATTGTTGAAAGTAAATAGTCTCTCTATTGCAAATAAGTGGAAGAGGGTCGTGGTTCCAGTGGCAGATTTGCTTGTGCGTTACGGAGAGGACAAGTAATCACACTGTTATGTGTCCTCCCCCCATGCTGTTCCTGTTAGTGTAGCTCCATTCTAATCAGCTGTGGCTTCTATAACAAATGTTTCTTCTCTCTGGCTTGTATCCCAGCCAGCGGCTTAGCGGCCCTAGTTAACTGCTTCCCACACACTGCATGTGGCTGGGTCGTTCTCCCAGTTGTCTGCTCAGTGGTCATCTTCTGAAAACACTAAGACCAATTCAAATTTTGAACTAGCAGGATGTTTTATGTTCCCCAAATGCTTCTAGCAAGTTGCCCCGTGTTTTGTTTGTTTTCTTCAATAGTCCTACCTTCCTGCCGTTCAGGGAGACAAGAGAATTTCACTTAGCAGGATGTGTAGAAGTAGCTTTCTTTCAACTTACACCTGACAGAGGACAGTTCTTGCCCATTGGATACTGTTGTGCTTATAAATTTTAAGGAACGGGTGACTTTGTTTTTTTTTGCCTTGTGTGATATTGCATTCATAGTGGGAGAAACTCTTACAACAGTGTGTACAGTTGGAATTAACATAGTAGTTATTTTAAGGAATTCAAAACAGCTTATATGAAAAAAGTGTGAATTGTGTATATATATATATATATATATACATATTTAGCTTGTTAACTCATGTGTCCGTGGCTTTGATTATGGTCTCAAAGCTGTTCACAGTTTTACAGACTTAACTTTTCTTTATTCTAGCTGCAGAGATCCCAAGGACCAGACTGACTGTGGGAACAACCTAGCCATGAAGGTGTTCTTCTTCCAGTTTGTCAAATACTACTCCTCGTGTTTCTACATCACATTCTTTAATGGCAGATTTGTGACTTATCCTGGAGATCTGGTGTATTGGCTGTGAAAATACAGAAATGAAGACGTGTGAATACAGCTTTGTTTTCGGACAGTCTAACCTGATTCATGTTTTCTCTTAGTTGCCCAATGAAGAGTGTCTTTACTCTCTGTTCCTTAGATTTTTTTAGGCATAAAATAATGACTTTATTTCATGTTAGAGCTATCTAAAATTTAAATGAGATTTTCTTTCTAATATTCCAGTGTGACCCAGGTGGCTGTCTCCTTGAACTGATGATGCAGCTGACAATAATCATGGGAGGACAGTCCATCTGGAATAACATACAAGAGGTGTTACTTCCGTGAGTACTAAGTCATGTGATCTTGGGGTGAGAACGGCCCACCCATCCAAGTAATTTTCCTGCATGCCCATCTCTAAAACAGGGGAGACTCTCTGCTTATTAAAGCTCTCCAGATAAGATGATCCAGCCAACAGTGTAAACATACCTCCTGTTTAATAATTATGTTTAAATTCCTTCCTTTTTATGTTTAAATTAAATCCTCAAGTGCTATAGTTTCTGCTTATTAGCCCATCACTGGGGACTGACTGATCAGAGCCCGTTGAGAGATGGCCCTTTTTGGGGCCATGAACTAAGTTTTCCCACAACTTCCCGCAACTTTCTCCTCCTTTTATACATGCATTTAAAAATCCATAACAGGAATTTGTTGAGTGCCTAGTATGTGTTAGTCACTGTATTAAATGTTGTACATATATGTGTGTGTGTGTGTACAATTTAATCACCCAAACAATCCTTATTCTTATCTTCCTTTTCAAATGAAGATCCTGTGGCTTAAAGAGGGTAAATGATTTGCCCAAGTTCTCATTGCCAATAAGAGACCACTGTGGGACTCAGATGTAAGACCCTATCTCATGGAATTCATGTTCTTCTAAGAACAGAGACTCTCTTGGTGTCCTGAGGCACAGGGCTACATAATGTTTTAAGAGACACTTGTCTAAAATAATAACTACAGAGGTTTTGACTTACTGTTCTCTTCCTAAAAATGAGAAAAGCAGATGTTAGCAAAGGTCACACTGTCCTTTGGATTTTCACATAAGCCCTATCCCATATCAAAGTGGACATTCCAGTGTTATCTGCAATTTCTGAACATTTCAAGGAGCTTAGTGTATTCACTTTCTTTTGTAACAAGTATCCCCAAATGACATGGTAGTAGGAAGAAAAAAGAAATAGTCTCCACTAAACAACACAAATTTAACCTCGTAGGGTTCTTGAACGCAGGAGCCTGCTGAAGTCAAAATATTGGCACGGCTGTTTCTGAAGGCCTCAGGGGAAACTGTATCTTTGACTTTTCTGGCTTCCAGAGGCCACCTACGTCTCTTGGCCTGTGACCACTTTTCCTTCTCTCAAGGTCAGCATGGTTGTGTGCCTCTGACTCTGATCCTGTGGTCAAATCTCCTCTCCTCTCTCCCCTCTTCTGTCTCCCTCTTCCTACTTTAATGACCCTGGTGATTACAATGGGCTCACCTCTATAATCCAGCTCGTCTCTCTTAGAGAATGCTGGTTAGCAACGTTAACCGCATCTGAAATCATAGACCCCCTTTGCAAGGGAAACTGACCTCTTCCTATTTTCTGGTGATAAGGGCATAGACATATTGGGGGGGAACATTTTTCTGCCCACCACACTAAGCTTTTTAAGATAATTTCTGGCTTTGAGTTTCTGTCCTCATGAAACTGTTGATCTCTCTTCTGTCTTGCCTTCAACAAAATCATTCTGCTCCTGGCCAACCTAACTGCATTGCTCACCACTCTCTGTGGTGTCCCCCAAAACCAATTACACAAGCAATTCTTACTGTTGTTTGGAGCATGGAGGAGAAACTCAAACAACTTGAATTTTGAAATAAAAACCTCCATCATTTTAAAATCTTCCATGCCACTATAAAAAAATTATTTTTTAACTTCATTTTTTAATTTTTAAACTATTTTAAACTTTGTAACTTTTTTAAACTTTACTTTTTTTCTTATCATCCTTCATTGTAAGCTCCAGAAACCTGCTACTCTGCCCACCGCATCCAAGTTCCCTTTCACTGTTTCTCCTCCCTTCCCTAACTTTCCTTCACTCTCCCTTATTACCAATTTTCTGTCCATTCTCTTTATAGGGCAGTTAAATTATTTTTTCTTTCCTTCTTTCTGTTTTTGCAGAGTGAACACATTTGTGTGTCAGTGTGTCCTTCCACATTTCTTCACAAGGTCTTCATCTTTCAGCTTCAGGATGGATTACTGTGGTCTGTCTCTAAACAAAGGCATTTCCCTTGTCCCCCAGCTCACCATGCCCCTCAAAAAAAAGATTCTGATCTTTGCTGTGAAATGAATCTTTTTTTTCCCTACTGTGCAGTAGACAACTCTTACCCTGAGCTCACAGTCAGATTTCTCCAGAGGAGTAAAAGTAGCTCATGTGCAAATAATACTACTTTTCTCTGTGAAAAGAAATAGATCAGATAGAGGAAATACTTAACTCAGATTACTCAAAAGCATTTCCTGAAGGAAATAGGTTAATTATTTAACACTAAATTTTGTTGAATCTGGTTATCAGTGAGCTATTTTTACCAATCAAGAAGGATATATTTCCTAAATTGGTACTGAGCAATTCATGTGAAATGAAACTTGCTCACATTAACTAGTTTAAAGTAAAGGATGCATTATAGTATCTGTGGTCTGTTTATACCTTCGCTTAAGTAAGCACATTGTTGTAGGTTCCAGTGAGCTGAACTTTGCCTACATGTATTTCTAATCTGGGCTAAAATATTTAGGGAAAATATTTTGAATTATGTTTCCCTTTTTTGAATACCAGAAATTCTGAATGGTAGCCAAGTTTGAGGGTGGCTTGTGTTTTCCTCACTGCCTCTTCTCTTTGTATAAGGTGCCAGTTTCCTTCTTAATTTTTCATATAAAATCCTAACATACTATAGATCTATCAATTACTCTTGCTGCCCCAAAACTATACCCATCCTCAAAAATACATAGGAAGGGAAAAGAAAACTTATCAAAGTTAGTGACTATTTTCATGCTATTTAAATATGTCTAAAGGAACATAATGAAATGAATTTTACCATATCTCACCTGCCTCCACCCCCCAATCCCATGTGGGTTTGTTGAGTAGGATTCTGGGAGCAAATGAAGAAGGACAGTGATGCCGTGATCCAGGCTCTCTCTGGGGTCTCCCCAGCACTTGGATCGGCATTTGGTATAAAGTAGGTCTCAGTCCGAGCCAGCTGAGTGAGTGAGTGACTCACAGGCATCGAATGAGTAACATCAGTGAATTAACAGCATTCTTTGTAGGACTCAGAGAATAAGCTGAGTGCCCTATGGCCTTCCCAGCCTCACGTACTATTTTGATGTTGGGGTCATTTCTGGGAATGTTATTCTGTACTTGACAAAAGTCTAGTACAATTCCAGGGTTAAGTAACTTGCCCTAGGGAAATTTTATGATAAAATATTATGAAAAATGGGTAAATGCCCAACATGACATAGCACTGTCCTTTGGTGTTTAGATAATGTATGGCTGTAATTTTCTTACTTTATATGCTTTCTACATTTTCCACCGTGTGTACGCACTACTATATAGTAAGAAAATGCAAATATTTAAAAGAGAAAATCTCTCTTCTCCAGATATGATTTGGTTAGAGGATGAGTCAGATAGATATATTAAGAGAATCTTAAATACATGTGTCCATAATTCACTCTTTAAATCCAGGAACAGGAAACTCAGGAATGAAATAGATTAAGAGAATCAAAGATACTTGTATTCAAGATTAGCAAGTAGGAGTGTCCTCAAAAGAAAAGGTGATTATCTATAATTCAGGGATTAAATGTGATAATGAACGTACAAAGACAACATGAAGTAGAAAATGCCACGTGGGAAGCACTGAGTAAAGGGCAATTTACCATGATTATGCCAATATGTGTGGTCAATTCACAAGCAAATTATTGTGTAACCCCTGCTAGAGGGAGAAAGCTTCCAGCCTTGGCTGAAGAGTGGGGAGGATCCAGTGTCTGTATTTTTTAAAATGTCTACAGGTGTTTCTCATGTGCAAATTGGTATCCCTGCATGAGAACCATAAACCAACAGAAAACCCAAAAGACCGAGGACAATGATGGGTTGCCGACAGCCCAAGCTTTTCTGCCACAGAAGAGTGGTTCCAGTCAGGAAGACTGAGCAAGAGGCTCAGAGTCTTAGCTAAGGACAAGCAAGTCGGGACTTCTAATACGACCTAATGTCATCGACGGGGTAGGGCAGTTCAGCACAAGAAGCGAGCACCAGGTGAGTTAACATGGAAGTTACATCCTGGATCCAAACCGTGATGGATTTGGGTCCCGGAGGGTTAAAGCCCTGCTTCCGTTGGGCATGGACCGCATTCCACAAGAGGCTGAGACAGGAATTATGAGGCAGAGAAAAATTCCCCCAGGGGACTCCCGAGTCTGGGTGCCTGGAAGGGTGATGGACGAGCGCGGTCCCAGCTCCACCCGCACCGCAGGGCTCCGAGTGGCTGTGGAGCTGTGCGCTCCCGGCCGGACCTCAGACCTGACTGCAGTGCTCCGGGCTGCGGCCTGGGGAGCGGCGTCAGGAGCAGGCTGTCCCCGTCATTCTCGTAGGTGCTGCAGTGACCCCCACCCCGGTGGCCACGGCGTTCCCAAGCCAAGGGTCTAAGTGACTTCAACCTTATTTACAGGTGACCACAGCTGGTTAGCCTGTGCTGCTCAAAAAGAAGATCCCATATGGGGTTTTGATGTGTTAGGGGGTTTGCTAATACCTGGCCTGCTTTGAATCGTTTCATCTTGACAGCAGCCTGGGCAGTCGAAGTTTCACCTCCCAATTTTATTTCAACATTTTTTGTTGAAAGTATAGTTGGTGTAAAATATTGTGTTAATTCTTGGTATACAGCATAGTGATTCACATATACATACATATATATATATATATATATATTCCTTGTCATATACTTTTCCACTATAGGCTATTAAAAGTTATTGAATGTAGTTCCCTGTGCTATACAGTAGGATCTTGTTTGAAACAAAAATTACTAAACAAAGTAACAAAGGAAGCAGACTAAACCTATCCATGTATACGGCACAGTTGAGTTTATCTCAGGATTTAAATGTGGTTTTGAGCTCCAGGATCTCTTTATCAACTTATCATATGTAAAGTGCCTGTGGAACACTTCTCAGAAAAATGTTTAAAAATCATAAGATTTAGAGAATAAAGAAGGAAGATAATTATACTGAAAAGCAGGTATCAAAATATAGAAATGGGCATTTGTGATACAGTAATATCTGAATTATTGGAAGGACGTGTTGAATAAGAGGATCCAGTGGTGGGTCTACTGACAGCAACATTCTGCCACAGCAGTGAGTGTAAATCAACTTCTGAGATCTGCAACAATTGCATTTTGAATGTAAATAAAGTTAAATAACAAATAAGCCATGAAGTGTGGATTCAGATTCAGGGGTATCTCGAGTCCATATCCCCACCCCCTCACAGAGCTCCCTGCTCTTCCCCTAATGTCATTGAAAGAATTGGGGAAAGTTTGTGAAGCGAAGGGCATGTTCCATTGCAAAGAATTCTCGTAGCAACCCTGGGAGCATGGCCAGGGAAAGGTTAACGCTGAGATCAGAGGCAGTGGGAAACCTAGCAGGGGCAGCTCTTTACAAGTCACATCATATACTCTGTGTGTGTCCACGTGTGTGTGCATACAGACGTGTGGGCATGTATGATGTATACACCTGCCTTTCGTGTGAAGCCGCCTCACTGTCCAAATTTGAAATCCATCCAAACGTGCAGTGCAGTCAGCCGAAGCTCCGCCAGATGCTAAGTTGTCTGTTGTTGCTCTGTCTCTTCTGCTGAACTCCACGAGTAAACCACGCGCCAGCTGTTGCTTTCAGGAAAAACAGCTCTGTAGTCTACAGGTCCATGCCTTGTTTCACTGCCAACTCCGAATTCCTTTCATGACAAATTGCCATTTGAAAAAGGGGGAAGCATTCAGTTGTCCCACAAGCCTCTGAGTGAGGAAAAAATTTAACCTTAGAGACATCTCTGTGGGACAACATCCAGAAGGGTGCAGAGCACTGGGCTGCGAGTCGAGGCTGTTTCTTTCAAGCTCTGCACTGAATTTGAGGTGGCATGTCACTTCTTTGGCCCTTGATTTGTTCAGCTTAAATTAGGGTCTTGGACCTGTTCGATCCAACGTTAGAGTATCACTTTTCTGCTCAGTGATCCTCCATTGTTCCACAATTCCTTCAGAGGGAAAAATGCCCACATCCTCACGGCAGCCTCTAAGGCTCCACCCCCCAAAACCACCACTTATTTCCTATTCACTCTGGCCCAAACCAGCCTCCATGCTGTCTGTCCAGCGTGAGGGACCTCAAGGACTGTGATCACTGTTCCCTCTGCCCACCCCTTTGCCTCCGTCTTTGCCTTATTCAAAGGTCACTTGCCCCATCCACACTCCTCCCTACCACACATTCCTCGCCCTCCTTTATTTTCCTCTGCAGCACTTATCACCAGCTCACCGACCCTTTATTTCTTTTTTACTTATTTTCTCTGACAATTTACAGACTGAAAATGCCATGGTGGATAATAGCAGAGAAATGGGGGAAAAAACAAATGAGGGTAGGTATCTTCTAAAAGCTAAAGTGCCCACCTGAAAAGGAGGTAGGAGATAAAGTAGTAGTAGTCGTTACAATTTTGGTAAACCCAAGGTACGTAGTCAGGACTAGTTTTCACAATACTTGAGGGTAGGGAGGCAGCAATAAAAAGAAATTTATCTTGAGAACAAGAAATTAAATTCTTGGGAAGATGATGTGTTCAGCTTGAAATGTCAGTAATACTTTTATGACCTTGGTCTGATAATATCTTGCCTTATAATTTGATCTGTTTGACAGCTGGGTCATGAATCTAATGATGCCACAGTTTCGGGAGCAGAACAGACCACCCCACGATGGGAATGGGACAACCATCTGTATCCAACGGGCAAACTGGGGTTATTTTATGAATACCCTGAAATGAGTAAGTCATCAGTGGGGATTTCTGTGCTGTCGGTTATACTAGAATATGCTTTGGGTCTCAGAAGCATCGGTTACCGAGCCAAACAAAGACCTAGCATACCGAAACGGAGCCCGCTTTTCTCAATTAGATGCAATTATGCAGTCAGGCTTTCAAATAGGTTGCCTGTGTATATCTTTGTCAATATTTATGTTGTACAAAGCTGAAGGTTTACTGCCATGGAATAAAATGGAATACTCATTCAGGTAATTCTCCATCATTGATTCTCAGATCCTTCTGGTCATGTCGTCTAAGGATGAACTCAGAACCGTTACTAGATGTGACTCAGCACGGGCTGCAGCCCGTGTGGCACAGCTGTTGGCTGATATCCTTCTAAACAGAGTCATGTGAGCCTGCCAGCCTGTGCAGAAAGCCCGCAAGAGCATCCTGCCTCATGGCAGCAAGGGTCACAGGGTCACCCCTTCCACACCTCACACCTGCCTTTGACATTTTTCCTATTACTTCTGGCCGATGGTTTCAGCCTGGTTCCTTGAGTGACCTCATGGCACATCACTGGCTTGAATTCAGGATGAATTTGCTGATCTGGAGTATTGGTAGAACACAGATCCCCTCCTTCTCCAATGTCTTTGTCCATTTCTGTACATTTGCTTGGCCTTTGTTTCTCTTTGTTTGAACTTGGTTTTGAGCTCTCGGTTGCCTTTAAATTGTTGCATCTCAAAATAGATTTCCATAGGAAACTTCATCTTTTCTATTATGCATGGCGCACTTTTATCTACTAGAAGGCTGATGATGTGCACGTTTTGTATCTGAGACCTTTGAGCTCACCACTGCCTTGAATTACTTTTTTTTTTTTAAGCTTAGGAGACAGGAAAGTATTTTTGTCAATAGGCTTTGCATTTATGCATGCGGGTTCATGTCTGCAAGACACCCCATTGGGCTTCCTGTTTATAAGTCTACAGAAAGAGGGAGTTTTCTTTTTCCTAAATTACATGCTATATATATAATAATTGCTTTTAAAATATATAATATACATAGAAACGCATCTGATTCCCTAGGTGAATGAAAGGTCATTTTGTGGCACCTTCAGTCAGCTATGCTTTGTGGCCTGGTGTCTGATTTGAGTTTCATCTTTGCTTTTGTTGTGCTTAGTGACCAGGTTCGATTAAGGGTGCAGCTCCTGTCCCTGGTGTAGAAATTATGTTCGTTTTTTTTTGCTTATTTTCAAAAGGACTTTAATCCAATGACCTGTTATTCCAAAATGAGTCATAATTGTAAATATTTCTTATTGGGGCTATTATCAGCATTAATAATAACAACAACATTCTGAGGGCAGCATATCATTTGGTATTTTAACACACACGAAAAAAGCCTTGGAAAATAGTTATTGTTCTAGTTAAGTCAAATAAAGGTCATTGAAAGGAAAAGTTGTACGCTTTTGGGAGAAATTGATAGGACTTTTACAACTTTATAGTCTCATTAAAATACTAATTAAATAATTCAGCCTAACTCTACCCTACATAACAGGATGGAGTAACAGCTATTCTAGAGAGATTGTTCAGATTTATTCGTTTTCCTATTCTCTAAATAATCCCTAACGAATTAGAAATTTCAATCCATTTTTGAGAGTAGGCAGTCTGTTATTCTGTATTCAACGCTGGAGTGAAACTTATTTTGTGTTCTTTTCGTTCATGGGAGATAGGATTTTCAAGTGCTTTTTGAATTATTTTTGTTCCTCTCAAATAAAGTGCCTTTGGTGGTGATCTCCTGACCTCAGTTTTCTCCTCCCAGTTTTCCCCATGATCATTAATGACACCCCACCTGCCTTTTTAGTTAGGCCTCTTAGCTGCTGAAGGGGAACAGCTCCTGACAGATGACCCTGGAGCCCTCCACCCTTGCTTCTTTAGGCCTCGCACCCTGCCACCATCCCTAGACTCCTTCGCCAGAAGTATCTTTCTCTGCTTTTCTGCCTGGAAGGGCTCTTGCCAAGCCTTGGCAGCAAACCCTCAACTTTTTAGAGATTTTCTGCTCTCCTCTCTAAGCATGAATTGCAGTTGATTCTTGTCTTGATGGTGCTTGATCATGTCTGTGTCCATTGCTCTCCCCGGCTGGACTGATCCTGTCGGAGGCAATAGTCAGGCTTTTCATCTTCCCGTGCATGTCTGAAGCACCACAGCCTGGACCCTGGTTCTCATATGTGTTTAAGTGACTTGAGCTTGGAGTTTTAATGCGCTCACATACAACTGTTAGATGAGTTGGCGGTAACATTGCCCCCAAGGCCCCCACAAGGTTCTATAGGGCATATGTTTTTTTCTGAGTGAAATTTCTCTTTTATTTGTTCTAGTGATTTCCCCACTGTCCTTTGAGATTATTGGAGTAACCCTTAGTTATTAACCACAATAACTCACCCCCAGAAGCAAAAGATCATGCTGTTTGAGAACTCAGACACGGGACATAAGAGAAATAATCTATCAGTCTTAAAATCTGGAAGCCATAAGATACCGTTTTGTACTTAGAGCACCCACAGCACAAACACCAGTCTCTCAAGAACTTGGCGCTGCCTTCCCAGAGGGCGGGTGCCGTAAGTGAAATGCAGTGAGTGATGAAGTGAGAGCTCTTCGTCTCTGGTACTGCCTTTTCCACCCTTGCTGTGTTAACTTGATCTTCCCTTCATATATTATGTTCTCCATTTAATTTACTGCAGTTAATATCAGTTGTTCTTCAACATCTCCTTGCATGCGCCCACTCCATTCCCTCTCTCTCCATTGTTATCCCACCCACGCCTCTCCTGCGCTCTCCAGGACCAGGCCTTTCTCCCCCACGCCCTCACCTCTGTTCTGTCTGCCCACCACCTGCACTGACATTTCCTTAACTCCAGAGAATGAACTTTCCAAAATGGCAGCTGAGTAACTGGGGGGGATTGTAGACCTCTCATCTCTTTACTGATTCATTCATTTATCTATCCAACAAACACTGAGCACCTGCTATGCTAAACACTGTATCAACTGCTGGGGAGAACAAGACAGGTAAGATTTGGTGTCTGCACTCGGCAGGGCAGGCGAGACTTGGCGAGTAGTTGATGGATTGCTAAGCAGGTGAACACACATTGGACTTCATAGAGCTGGGAATATTTGAACTGAATTTTGAAAGGTGAAAGGAAGTTAGCTCTCTAATTTGTGGTAGAGGGAGTGGACACTTCATGCAGAGAGGTAGAGACATATAAGAGTACACGGCATGAAGCGGCTTGGCCAGACTGAAGAACAACAAGTAGGGTTAGAACAAAGTATCCACAGGTGGAAATATCAGGTGCACAAGGCCACTGTCACAATGGGTCTTGTGTGATTAGACTTGAATGTATCCTTAAAGAAACAGGGCTATATTGGAATATATGTAAGCAAGAGAATTGCATAATGATTATGTTAAAGTAGATCTGGTTATACTGGCAGCAGAATGGATAATAACATTTTTGGGGGGAGGCCCATATTTTGGGGGGAAAGGATATTTCGGGGGCCACCCCAGGTAATCCAGACAAGTGGCACACGCCTGCAGAGAGGCCCTGGGCAGAGGGAGAGAGTCGTGGGTGGCAGAAGTGGTGACTGCTGCAGAGGGGACTACAGGGCCGGGGCGGCGGGCTGCAGAGCTGCTGAGGTGACTTTCCAGTGACCCATCTGGAGAGTGGATCTGCAGTGGGAGTGTAAGGGGAGGAGATGCTTTCGAGGAGATGGTTCTGTGTGTGGCATTTTGATTGCAAAGTGTCTATGGGACATCTGAGGAGTGATGCCCGTTGTTAAGCTGGATTCAACAGTCAGGAGCTCAGAGGAGCTGTGGGTGAGGCCGTGGGGGCGATTCATTCCTGCCAAGTGGAGGATTGAGGACGAGGCCCTGGGGAAAATGGCCATGTACATGGCACATGGGAGAAAAGAAATCCACCAAGAGAAAGAAGAATAGCAGAGCTGTTGGGAGAAACTAGTTGAGGCAACACAGAGAAGGCTGTAACCTGGCTTAAGAGGGATTTGAACACTGACTAAAAGGAGCATAGTGAGAAGGGGGGGTGTGGGGCAATAAAGCAAGAGCTAAAGCCCACCTTTAATTGCCAAGCCTGGGGAAAAGGAGGAGGAGGTCTATACTTAGGTAGACTTTAAAAAACAGATCTGTGTGTATCTGTGTGTGTGCATATGTGCACACAAACTTTTCTGTCTGGGCTTTTTAAGTTTATTTAATAAAACAAAAATTAAGGGGGGAAAACATCCCCCTGAGAGGAAAATATTTGTCCACAGCAAAAGCTAACTGGTAATCAAATAAACACGAGCTGAAAATGCTGACTAGTTTGAAACACGCAGCCACCGGCAGTACAACTCCTGTCTAAGTGCTGCGATGAGGGCCGTGGGGGATGCAGGGCTCTGAGCACTGAGGAGTCTTCAGCGCAGGTACTTCTCCAAGAAACTGGACTTTAAAGGGAAGAAGAAAGTGTAGAACATATCAGAGAGCAATACAGGGCCGTGAGAGAGGGTTGGGCTAGGGTTCGTTTTGTTTTACAGTGGGCGTTTCTGGCCTTGCTGAGTTGCTAGGCCTTTGCTCTTTTTGGTCTTTGTTCCAAAAGCTTTTTAGAAAGTTCTTCTCGCTTGAAAATCTGAACAGATTTAATCATGTTGGGTTATTTCTGGTGTTTTATTTTTTAATTAAAAAATTATCTGGAATTTATTTTAATGTCATAAATGAGGACAGTCTACCAGGCCTTCCAATGATTTAGCTAATTACTGCAGAACTTGAATCCACTGATTTGAAGTGTCAGTTTTATAATATTACTAAAATCTCATAAATATCCACGTCTATTCTTGAAATGTAATGTATTTCATTCATACTCTCAGTGCACTATTTCTATACTGTTTCCATGAACATAGATTAATACCTCCTAGAGTTGGTCCTGTTTTATCCTTTTCCAGAATATCCCTAATACTACAAATTCAAACATCCCTCCTCATTACTTTATTTGTATATATAGGTATATTTCTGGAATACATTTAGGATCACCTTTCAGAATTTTTTCTTAAATCCATTTGGGAATATTAACTAAATTTGCATTCAGATACTAAATTTATTTTGGAGAAAAAATGTTCTATGTCCCCCAAATTTGAGTCTGCCCACTGAAGAGGGCGGTGCATTGTACTGTTCATTCAATCATCTTTTTTTTTTCTTTTTTAAAATCATTTATCAGAATCTTCTTAATATTTTTCATTAATTTATTTCTGAATAGTCTGTGCCTGCTTTGTCATTATAAAATGATATCTTTTCTGGGTTTTGATCTGGGTTGATTGCTAATAAACTCTTAATTTCTGGCTTCTCTTGAATAAGAAGGAGATCTGACACTGTGAGGCCCTATTTCCAATATGGTGATGGTGAGCATTGCGTTTCCTTAGGATGTCCACTTGCCAATTTGCCAGTGGCTGCACCCACTCCAAGCATTTCTGCTACTTACCTGCCCCCGTAGGCAGATGAGCTCATGTAGGGTTAGGTGGGTTATGGACACAGATACTGACATCAATGCTGCCACGCTGCTGACCCTGTGGCGTCACTAACTCTGGTTCTTGCTCTCTGACCTCCCTGAATATGACAGCTCCTTTTGGGCTGTGGACCTACTGCATCTTTCCAGCACTGTCGGCTTTTCTGCAACACACGCCTGCCTCTCAGGTCAGAAGCAAATGTCAGCTCCTCCTACCCATCCACCCCATTCACGGTCTTGCCGTTCCTGGCCAGAGTGGTCCCTACCCCTTGACTGAGCAGTAACACTAAAGGGACTATAAATTTGCCTCTCATCCACTGTCTTAGTTACATACCTGTGCTAGTTTACTTTAAAAGTCTGCCAGTTAGGAGGGGAGGGTCTAAAAGTCTTTTAGATCTCTGACCTTATCATTTCTAACCGCTCCCCCACCCTATGGAACAGCTTACCACAGATCTCTGCTGCCCCATCTGTAGCATTGCCCTGTAAATTACACACAGAGAGAAAAAAACTTCTAAGCCACCACCATAACTTTGATTTCCTGTGACCACACAGACCATAGAAATATCAAGATAAAAATTCCTGAAGAAGAATATTTTGCTTAGGAAGACACTTTAATTGCATACCTTTCTGTGACTTGTAATAACTTCATAGACTCTCTGAATATGCTGCACTCACTTTCCCAGACTCAAGGGAGCTTGCTCACTTGCCTATATTCAGTGTATTTCCTCCAACATTCTCTATGCATAGCTTTCCCAAAGGTACATTTCTTATTTCTATTTAAATTGTTAGATACATCCACAATATTCTTTTTTTAATCCTCAAATACAAATCATCTTCCAAGATTGTATTATTTCAACACTGAGAGTGAATAATATGCTTCAAGATTCCCAAGTTTATTATGAGCAAATAATTATGGTTGGTTGAAGATTTTTAAGTATGTTATTCCTACTAAGGGTATATATGTGAAAGAAACAGGTTGTAATGAGTCTTCTTCCCAGAGATTTTATATTTGCCTTTTGTTTGGATTCTTTCACTGTTGAACATTATTATTACCATGAACGTCTTTTCTCTTTGGGATTTAGTTCACCATTTTCCCCTCTCTCTTTACAGGAGTAAAAGAATTTATGTTGTCCTTCCATCCATCCACCACTCCATGTTTTGTGTCCATTCCTTCAACAGGTATTCAGTTTGGGTTCACCACAGTATATGTGGCCTCTTTCCAGTGGCCCCTCTGTTGGCTCTGGAGAACAATATATTGGAAATCAGAGTGGGTACGTGGAACCTTGACTACCCAGTATAGACGCATTGTGCCAGAAAAAGCCCAGAACATCGCAGCATGGCAGCCCACCATGCAAGGAACAGCAATTCTGGCTTTGGTGGACCAATGTGAATAAAAAGGCTTCATTGGGTGAAGACTTAGAAAAGTCCAAAAATGCATTGGCGTTGTTTCCTAAGGAATCTAGTGTTGAGTACTGTTTAATATGAGAGGGAGATGCTAACACTATCATCGTTATAAACAACATAGTTGTTGTAACTGTAATTGTTATTATTTTTAATATATTTTCTTTATAATTATTATTTGTGACTTACAAGACCCTTACAGAGGCAGTTGTTAAGGAGCGTGGCCGTTATAGTGTTGCTGAAGTGTTAATTCAGTAGAAGCATGGTAATAGCATTAATAAGTACTCACTCTTTTGATCCTCACATTGACTATAAAGGTCACCCAGCAGTGCTTGTATAATGGAGATAGAAATCTATCCGTTTAAGTGTTTGTAGAACTTAAAATAAGAGCAGACATTCCACCGCATTTGACCATATATTCCAGACTATCAGTTTAAAATAGGAACTACCTGATGAGGCCATAGAAACCCTTTGTGCATCCCCAATCATTCACTACCTTCCTGGTCCCCTGGGGCAGCGGTTCTTCAAGAAGGTGGCCCCATCTCTCCTCCCCACCCCACTCTTGGCCTTTGATACCAACTGTTGGTCATTAGCTAAGCATCCTCATGTCCTGCATGTGTCTGAGCTGTGAGGGAACAGAACTCAGCTGTTTACAAACTGTATTGACTATGACAAGTATGAACAGCCTCTCTCCTTCCCTGCCCACAACCCCACAGTGCAACACGGGGCTCACAACCACAGCGATTCCCATGCCAGCCCATCAGGGAACCTTCTTCCCTAGAAATATTCTTACAACCAGAGATGTTTCCTCCCTTACTTCACTGCCAGTTTCACTCCCAGGTTACAGTCCCCATCAAAAGGCTATCCCAGTTTGAATTTCTTAATCAAGTCGCATTGACCCTGAGTACCTGGCTTTTTCCTATGAGCACTCATAGAAATAGAACAGGGCCAGGCAGTGGCTGTGGGCCAGGTTCCCGGGTGAGGGGACTTGCTGGGAGCTTCAGGTTCTGTAGCCTGGCCCGAGCTTAGCTCCCAACACGGCGTCTTCCCATCTGCATTATTTCGGGCCAGGCTTCAACAGTTCAGAGTTTCATTTTATCATCTGCAAACAGAATAATCCCCTGCTGCATATTTTAAGACTGTTATGTACCACAAAGGGTGCTTAGGGAATTCAGTGAGTCAATGCATGGAAGTCACACAACCTGGTCCTCAGGGAATGTTAGTTATCTTCATTATGCACCATCGATAAAATTGGCTCACAGACTTGGCCAGGTATCAAAGCTACAGGCACAAGAATTTGACAGTGTGTTACTGTCTGGATCATAGTCACAATTTTACACAGTAAAACAAGCTACCTGGGACCACCCAGCTGTCAGCCGACCTGACTCCCCACCCCAGGATCCCTCAATTTATCAGATTTGCTTGCTACCCCTACTTTTTGGAGAAAGTTGGCAAATCACACACAGTCAATGACTGCTAGGTTATGTCCATTCCCATTCACTCAAATTGCCCCATTTTCAGTATCCACTGTGCTGCAAAACATAGACTAATGTTCAGAAATATGACAGCAAGGCCTTTCCCGTTCCACAGTCAGAGAACTAAGAATCTTTCATGTTTAATATGCCATGTGACACTAAGCAAAGCAGGAAAACAGGCTTCTGTGCTTTAAGAAAGTTTTTAACAATGACGTTTGAAACTAAAAGTGTTTTTGTTTGGCCTTCAGCTAACCAGAAAATTCAATTGACTCCTATTACCCATTACTCAGGTGTCCTGGTTTGATTGTATTAGGCACTTTTTCCTCATCTCCCCAGCATGGCTTTGCTCCATCAGCACAGATGGAGTGTCTCCAAGGCTGCTCCGTGTGCATAGGCGTGTGTATGCACACATGTGCACCCACTGATTGGTGCCACTGATTCATATCCAGGAGATGTTCTGTCTTATAACTCAAGCACTGCTTTATTATATCCTAGAAAACTGCTTTTAGATCATTGATTGAACTATAGACCATCCTTTTGCCCACATTAGAAAGTGACATCTTCCAAGACACAGGTCCTGTGTGCTTGTATTTATGTATAAGTAAGAATTAAATATGTATGTCATCCCCTCACATATTTAATTTGTGCCTTCCCAATTGAATGTGCACAGTAAAGGCTAACTTCCCATAACAGGAGAACTTTTAGGAAGTAAGAAGAAGGAATTAGCCACCATGGAGAAGACAGGATATCAAGCAGGAGTTTGGTATAAAGTCATTTATTCTAAAGTTGCTCTGGCTCAATAAATAAGTGGAATTGACATTGTTGTATCATGCCAGAGCATCTGCTATTGAAGACTGATTTTAATTTACTTTGATATAAGTGGAAAATTGTGTCAGAACAGCATGGGAAATGAAGAACACTGCATCTATCTGTACTCCTGAAGTGTGTTTCAGAGCTGCTCAATTTTGAGGAAAATTATCTTGTCTGGAGACAATAGAATTATTTTCATTGTTGGAATTTTTGTAGCTCCCAGAAGCACATCTGCAGGTGATTCTGTAAAAGTCTAGAGTTGACTTAAATAGCAGTAAATTTTAGCCTATTGAAATCAGGAGATGTGAAATATTTTTGCCTACCACCACCACCGCCACCACCACCACCAGGCAAGCACTTGTACACCCAGAGAGATTTCACATCAGAGGGAATGACAAAGCTGGTTCTGTTACTGAGGCCAAACTTGTTCTGCTCACTGCACAACAGTGATAAATAAATAAATCAGGAGACAAGGTTTTGGGGCAAGGAATAGTAACTTTATTCAGAAAGCTGGCAGACCAAGAAGATGGGGGACTAATGTCCTGGAGAATCATCTTTCCCAAGTCAGAATTAAGGCTCCTTTTGAACTAAAAAGGGGAGGGGGTGTGGTTGGTTGTGCAAACTTCTTGCTGCCGGGATTCTTTGTTCTTGCAGCCATCCATGTGGCTCAGGCTATTGTGTCCCTGTAAGCCTCCAACAAAACAAAGGTTATTCTCTATTTTGCAACATGCCATCTCTGCATAAGTGCAGAAGTGCTAACATCCTTAAAGGTCAGAGCCCCGAGAATAGGCTTTCCTGTAGGTTTTAGGCTAAAGGCAACGTTGTTTTACAAAAGGTGCAAAGCCAGCAAGATTAAGCCTGGAAAACAGGGCACAGTGCTTCAAACTGAAGGAACAGATCCAATATGGCGTCAGATTTGTTCTCAATTACAGTTTTAGTTAGGGGAAATTTTGCAGCAGAAAATCCCCTCAGTTGTTTTTCTTGCTTTGCCTGAGATCTTGTTTGCTGGCTTGTGGTCTCATGGTGTCAAAACCGTATGTTCAGATGAATACTATTAAAATCATATGGTGCACAAAACATACCTATTCTGCTTCAAAAAAATGACTGAAACATTTAGCTTTGTTTATTCCCATAGAATTTGGATTGAATCTATTCTCGACTTTCTTCTTCTTCAAACCAGTTTTTTACTGGAGGATTTAAAGCCCAAATTAAAGAATTTTGGAGAAGACTCATGTAATTTATAAGACGTTTACATCCGAATTTAAGACTGACTCATATTTGTACTTTTAATCAAGGAACACAATAAACTTTGTTAGTCAATCATTTATGACGTTTTAAACTTTGTCCATGTAATCTTTTGGAAGTTGAGAGGCTTAGACAATTGATATAACAAAACAGGTATCATTGCTTAACTGTGTGAATGAAAGAATCCCAGTATAGTTTCCTGAAAGTATATTTTATTAAAAATAATAATGAATTCTTGCTCTCTAATAAAGCAACAGACAGAAGCACATACTGAGTGTTTAAAATAAATAATACTGCGGGAAAAATTATCTAAGCAACTCAAGATAGTATAGAGAAAAAAGGATGAACTTGAAGGAAAATACATATTGTGCAATTAATATCTTATTTTTAAGAAGCAAATGATAAAAAAAACCAATTTTTAAATGAGTTATCGAAAAAGGATTTATATAAAGCCAACTTATTTTCATAAGTATTACATAAAACAGGGCTATCTAAATCTATAATATTAAAGAATAAAATATATGAAATATATCTCCAAGGTTAATTGATTTTCATAATATTATAATTTTTGAAAATATAACTTACATATACATATTCAAGAAGCTCTTCAGATAAACACAGTAACCTAGTATACAGTTATACCTATTCCACATAAAAAATGAAAAGGCAAGGATAATGCCCTTGCTTACGAACTGCCACTGGACTTCTGGATATTCCTTTAGGTTAAAGACCAAAAGCAAAGTAACTAGTCTACTTTGAAGCGGTCGCTCAAGATTTTAAGATATTCACTATCTATATCCAGTTACAGGAAAGACTTAAGTTTTCTGAAGTTTAAAAAAAAGAAATCAACTGCTGAAAACGAAATTCTGTAATGTCTCATGGCCATAACTATAAAGGCTCTAAATTAATGCTCCCTTAACTGTTTTTTTACAAGCACAGGTCATGATCATCACTTTCAAATTCCATTTATGCTAGATGAACGAACGTCTCCCCACATGCTCAATTCTGAGAGTTAAGTCTGTGTGAAAGCCGTCAGTCACCTACCTTATTGAGAAAACACAGTTTCATTTAAGTGGGAAACAACACTACATACATACATATGAGGAGGAACAAGTTCCAACTGGGAATTAAAGTGAAAACTGCAGGAACTTAAAATCGGCAGAGGAAACATACTGAGAATCCAGAGTAAGTGTTTTAACTGCAAACCATTTCCCTTAAGCTAGATGAACGAATGTCTTTCCACATGATCAATTCTGAGATATAAGTGTGAGTGAAAAAGTCAATCACGTAGCTTGTTGGGAACACAGCTTCTTTTCAGTGGGAAACTACACTACATACATATATATGGGGAGGTTCTAGCTCCAAATCTGTTTTACAGTAAAAACTGCATGAACTTTCAATACGCACTAGGAAACATACTGAAACCAGAGTAAGTGATTCTACTGAAACTCACTACATTTGAGCTAGATGAACGAATATCTCTCCACATGCTATGGTCTGAGATATAAGTGTGAGTGAAAGAAGACATTCACTTAGCTCGTTAGGAAAACAA
The DNA here is from genome assembly GCF_048773025.1 of Camelus bactrianus. Lineage (NCBI taxonomy): Eukaryota > Metazoa > Chordata > Mammalia > Artiodactyla > Camelidae > Camelus > Camelus bactrianus. The sequence goes on along the minus strand of NC_133539.1, from coordinate 132,650,191 downwards.
ATTTCTTTTCAGTTGGATTCTACACTACATAAATATATATTTATTGTTACTACCTCGAACTCGGGTTTACAGTGAAAACTGCATGAATTAAAACCCGGCATTTCGAAACAGAATGAGAAACCAGAGTATGTGATCCTACAGCATCCAATTCCGTTTGTGCTACATGAAAGAACATCTCTCCAAATGCTCAGTTCTCAGGTATACGTGTGTGTGTGGCCGTCAATCATCTAGCTTGTTGGGAACATAAAGTTTCTCTAATTTGGAAGCAACACGACATACATATATATGGGGAGGTATAAGCTCCAACTCGGTTTTACACTGAAAATTGCATGAACTTCAAAACGGTACTAGGAAAAATACTGAGAAACCAGAGTAAGTGTTTTTACAGCAACCCATTTCCTTTGTGCTAGATGAACGAACGTCTCGCCACATGATCAGTTCTCAGAGATAAATGTGTGTGAAAGACGACATTCACATAGTTGGATGGAAAAAAAGGTTATTTTCAGTTGGAAAAAACAGAAAATATATATATGTGGGGAGGTACAAGCTCCAACAGGGTTTTAAGGTGAAAACTGAATTAATTCCAAACCAGCACTAGGAAACATACTGAGAAACCACAGTAAGTGTTTCTACGGCAACCCCTTCCGTTTCTGCTAAATTATAGAACGTCTCTCCACAGGCTCAGTTCCGTAAGATAAATTTGTGTGAAAGCCTAACTTCACCTAGACTATAGGGAACATACAGCACCTTTTATGTTGGAAATTACACTCCATACATATATATGGGGAGTTTCTAGCTCCAACACGGTATTACAGTGAAAAATTTAAAGTTCAAACCGGAAATAGGAAAAAGACTGACTAACCAGAGTAAGTGTCTCACCTTCAAGCCGTTCCCTCTGTGCTAGATGAACGAACGTCTCTAAACAAGCTCAGTTCTGAGAGATAAGTGTGTGTGAAAGCCGAACTTCACATAGATTGTTGGGAACACAAAGTTTCCTTTCACTTAGAAACAACACAGCATGGATATATATAGGGAGGTACTAGCTCCAAGTAGGTTTTACAGTGAAAAATACAGGAATATCAAACCGGCACTAGGAAAGAGACAGAAAAACAGAGTAATTGTTTCACCTGCAACCCGTTCCCATTGTGCTAGATGAAAGAAAGTCTCTCAACATACTCAGTTCTGAGAGATAATTGTGTGGGGAAGCCGACTATCACCTAGCTTGTTGAGAACACAAAGTTTCTTTTTAGTTGGAAATTACACTGCATAAATATATACGGGGAGGTACAAACTCCAACTCGGTTTTTCATTGAAAACTGCAGGAATTTCTTACCAGCACTAGGAAACAGACGGAGAAAAGAGAGTAATTGTTTACTTTTCAAACAGTTCCCTTTCTACTACATGAGCGAACATCTCTCCACATGCTCAGTTCTGAGAGATAAGTGTCTGTGAAAGCTATGCTTCACCTAGCTTGTTGGGAACACAAAGTTTCTTATCAGTTGGAAACAACACGACATACATATTTATGGGGAGATACTAACTCCTAGTCGATTTTACAGTGAAAACGGCATGAATTTGAAAACGGCACTACGAAAAAGACTGAGAAACCAGAGTTAGTGTTCTACATCAACAAATTCCTTTTGCGCTAGATGAACGAACGTCTCTCCACATGCTCAGTTCTGAGAGATAATTGTGTGTGAAAGCCTTCCTTCAACTATCTTGTTGGGAACATAAAGTTTATTTCAGGAAGAAACTACATAATATACATATATATGTTGCGGTATTAGCTCCAACACGGGTTTACAGTGAAAATTGCAGGAACATCAAACCGGCAGTAGGAAACAGACTGAGAAACCAGTATAAGAGTTTCCCCTGCAACCCGTTCCTTTTGTGCTGGATGAACGAACGTCTCTACACATGCTCAGTTCTGAGAGATAATTGTGTGTGAAAGCCGTACTTCACCTAGCTTGTTGGGAACATAAAGTTTCTTTTCACTTAGAAATTACACTATATACATATATCTGGGGTGTTACTATCTCCCGCTTGCTTTTACAGTGAAATCGGCAGGAATTTGAAACAGGAACTAAGAAGCAGAGTGAGAAAAAAGAGTAAGTGTTTCTCCTGAAAACTTAATTTTTGTGCTAGATGAACAAACGTCTCTCAACATGCTCAGATCTGAGATATATGTGTGTGTGAAAGCCGTCCTTCACCTAGCGTGCTGGGTACACAAAGTTTCTTTTAATTTGGAAACTGCAATATATACATATATATGGGGAGGTACAAGCGCCAATACGGTTTTTCAGTGAAAACAGCAGGGACTTCAAACAGAACCTAGGAAACAGACTGAGAAAACAGAGAAAAATATTTTCCCTTCAACCCGTTCCCTTTCTAATAGGTGAACGAACGACTCTCAACATGCTGAATACTGAGGGATACTTTTGTGTGGAAACCGTCCTTCAACAAGCTTGTTGGGAACACAAGATTCTTTTCAGTTGGAAACTACACTACATACATATATATGGGGAGTCACTAGCTCCAACTCGTCTTTACAGTGAAAACGGCAGGAATATGAAACCGGTACTAGGAAAAAGCATGAGAAACCAGAGTAAGTGTTCTCCTGCAAACCGTTCCTTTTGTGCTAAATAAACGAACGTCTCTCCACACGCTCACTTCTGAGAGTTAAGTGTGTGTGAAAGCCGTCCTTCACCTAGCTTGTTGGGAACACTAAGTTTCTTTTAATTTGGTATATACACTTCATACATATATATGGCTAGGTACTAAATCCAACTCAGGTTTACTGTGAAAAGGGCAGGAATTTAAAACTGGCACTAGGAAACAGAATGAGAAACCAGACTATGTGTTTCTCCTGCAAACTTTTCCCTTCGTGGTAGATGAACGAACGTCTCTCCACATGGTCTTTTCGGAGAGAGAAGTGCGTGTGAAAGCAGCCCTTCACATATCTTGTTGGCAACACAAATTTTCTTTTCATTTTGAAACTACACTACTTACACATATATGGGGAGGTACAAGTTCCAGCTCGGTTTTACACTGAAAACTGTAGGAACTTCAAACCGACAGAAAGAAAAACACTTTGAAAGCAAAATGTTTCTCCTTTATCACGTTCCCTTCGTGCTAGAGGAACGAATATCTCTCAAAATGCCCAGTCTGAGAGATACGTATGTGTGAAATGCGTACTTTACCTTAATTGTTGGGAAGACAAAGATTCTTTACAGTTAGAAATTTTACTACATACATATATATTTGGGGAGGTTCTAGCTCCAACTCTGTTTTCAGTGAAAATTGCAGGAACTTGAAACGGGAACTGGGAAACTGACTGAAAATCCAGTGTAACTGTTTCTACTATTACACGTTCCCTTAGAGCTTGATGAACGAAATTCCTCCACTTGCTCAGTTCTGAGAGCTACGTGTGTGGGAAAGCCACCCTTCACCTAGCTGTTTGGGAACACAAGGTTTATATTTAGTTCAAATTACACTGCATAAATGTATAAAGGGAGGTAGAAACTCCCAATCATTTTTTCATTGAAAACTGCAGGAATTTCTAACCGGAACTAGGAAACAGACTGAGAAAACAAAGTAAATGTTTCTCCTACAACCAGTTCCCTTTGGACTACATGAAGGAACGTCTCTCCACATGCTCAGTTGAGAGAAAATTTTTTGTGAAAGCCGTCCTTCAACTAGCTTGCTGGGAACATAAAATTTTTTATCAGTTAGAAAGTACACTATATGGATATATATATTGAGGTACTAGCTCCAATAAAGTTTTACAGTGAAAACTGCTGGAACATCAAACGGGCACTAGGAAACAACCTGAGAAAGCAGAAAAAAGTTTCCACTGCAAACCGTTTCCTTTGTGCTAGATGAACGAACGTCTGTCAACATGCTGTGTTCTAAGAGATGTTTCTTAGAAAGCCTTCTTTCATATATATTGTTGAGAACACAAATTTTTTTCAGATGAAAACACATTATCTAGATATATATGGGGAGGTAGAAGTTCCAACACGTTTTAAGTTTGAAAACTTCATAAACTTCACACAGGCACAAGGAAACAGACTAAGAAACAAGAGAAAGTATTTTCCCTGCAACCCGTTCCCTTTGTGCTGGATGAACGAACGTCTATCCACATGCTCAGTTCTGAGAGATAATTTTTGTGGAAGCCGCCTTCACCAAGCTTGTTGGGAACGCAAAGATTCATTTACTTTGGAAACTACACTATATACATGTATATGTAGATGTACTAGTTCCAAGTATTCATTACTGTGACAACTGCAGGAGCTTCAAATCGGCACTAGCAAACAGACTGAGAAAACAGAGTAAGTGTTTCTCCTGCAACCCGTTCTCTTTGTGCAAGTTGAACGAACTTCTCTCCACTTACTCAGTTCTGAGGGCTATCTGTGTGTGAATCCGTCCTTCAGCAAACTTTTTGTGAAAGCAAAGTTTGTTTTCATTTGGAAACTACACTTCATACATATATATGGGGTGGTACTAGCTCCAACTCTGTTATAGAGGGAAAACTGCATGAACTTTAAACAAGCCCTAGGAAACAGAGTGATAGAACAGAGTAAATGTTTCCCCTGAAAACCGTTCCCTTTTTGCTAGATGAACGAACGTCTATCCACATGCTCATTTCGGAGTAATAAGTGTGTGTGAATGCCGTCCTGCAGCTAGCTTGATGGGAACACAAAGTTTCTTTTCAGTTGGAATCTACACTACAAACATATATATGAGGAGATACTAGCTCCAACTCGATTTTACAGTGAAAACTGCAGGCACTTCAAACAGACACAAGGAAACAGACTGAGAAATCACTGTAATTGTTTCCCAGCAACCCGTTCCCTTTGTTCTAGATGAACGAAAGTAGATCCACATGCTCATTTCTGAGAGATAATTGTGTGTGGAATCAGTCCTTCAACAAACTTTCGGGAACACAAATTTCTTTCCCTTTGGAAACTACCAAACATAAATATATACAGGGAGGCACAAGTTCCAACGCAGTTTGACAAGGAAAAAGGCAGGATATTGAAACCTGCACTAGGAAACAGACTGAGAAACGAGAGTAATTGTTTATCCTGCAAAAACTTCCCCTTGTGCTAGATGAACGAATGTCTCTCCACATGCTCTGTTATGACAGATTAGTGTGTGTGAAAGCCGTCCTTCAGATTGCATGTTGGGAACGCAAATATCTTTTCAGTTGGAATCTACTCTTCATACATATATATTGGTGGGTTCAAGCTCCAACTCGGTTTTACAGGGAAAACTGCAGCCATTTCAAACAGGCACTAGGAACACTATGAGAAAACAGAGTAAGTGATTTCCCTGCAACCCGTTCCCTTTGTGCTAAATGAACGAACGTCTCTCCACGTGCTTTTTTCGGAGAGATAAGTATGTGTAAAAACCTTCCTTCACCTAGCTTGTTAGGAACATAAAGTTTCTTTACATTTGGATACTGCACTTCTTACATATATTTGGGGAGATAATAGCTCCATTACGGTTTTAAAGTGAAAACTGCAGGAACTTCAAACCGGCACTAGGGAACAGACTGAGAACCCAGATTAAGTGTTTTCCCTGCGGCCTTTCCCTTTGTGCTAGTTGAACGACCGTCTCTCCACAAGCTCAGTTCTGAGAGATAATTGTGTGTGAAAACCGAACTTCACAAGGTTTGTTGGGACCACAAATAATCTGTTCAGTTTGAAACTACAGTACATACGTATATATAGGGAGGTACTATCTTCAACTCGGTTTTAGATTGAATACTGCAGGCACTTCAAGCAGACACAAGGAAACAGAGTGCGAAAACTGAGTAAGTGATCTTCTTGCAAACGTTCCCTGTGTGCTAAATGAACGAACGTCTCTCCACATGCTCAGATCTGAGAGATAAGTGTGTGTGAAAGCCGTTCTTCACCTAGCTTGTCGGTAACACAAAGGTTCTTTTCAGTTGGAAACTACACTACATACCTCTATAAGGGTATTTAATAGCTCAAACTCGGATTTACAGTGAAATCTGCAGGAACTTCAATCCGGCACTAGGAACAGTCTGAGAAACCAGAGTAGGTGTTTCTCCTGCAATTCGTCCCCTTTTTTCTAGATGAAAAACCTCTCTCCACATGCTCACTTCTCAGATAATGGTGTATGAAAGCAGTCCTTCCCCTAGCTTGTTGGAAACACAAAGATTGTTTTCAGTTGGAAAGTATACTCGATACATATATATGGGGAGGTACTAGCCCGAACTCGATTTTACATTGAACACCGCATGAACTTCAAACAGGCACTAGGAGACAGACTGAGAAACCAGAATATTTCTTTTACTAGAAACCACTCCCTTTAAGCTAAATGAACGAACGTCTGTCTATATGTTTAATCCTGAGTGTTAAGTGTGTGGGAATTCTTCTATCTTCTATCTTGTTTGGAACACATTTTCTTTTCAGTGGGTAACTACACTGCATACATATATATGTGGAATTACTAGCTCCAACTCGACTTTACAGAGTAAACTTCATGAATGTCTAAAGGGCACTAGGCAAAGATTCTGAGAAACCAGTGAAATTTTTTCTACCTCAATCAGTTCCATTTTTGCTAGATGAAACATCGTCTCACCACATGCTCTATTCTGAGAGATAAATGATTTTGCAAGCCATCCTAAACCTTACTTGTTTGAAACACATTTTGTTTTCAGTGGGTAACTACACTACATGAATACATGTGTGGAGGTATAGCTCCAACTCCGTTTTACAGTGAAAACTGCATTAATTTCCAAGCGGCACTAGGAAACATACTGTGTGTCCAGGGTAAGTGTTTCTATTTCAACCCTTTACCTTTGTGTAGATGAACGAATGTCTCTCCACTTGCTCAATTCTGAGAGTTAAGTGTGTGGGAAACCTTCAATCACCTAGCTTGTTGGGATCACACAGCTTCGTTAGAGCCGGGAAATTAACTGCTTACATATATAATGGGAAGTACTATCTCCAATTCGGTGTTACAGTGAAAACTTCATGAACTTCAATCTGGCACGATGAAAACATACTGAAAACCCAGTAGAAGTCTTTCTAGTAGAAACCATTCCATTTAAGCTAGATGAACGAACTTCTCTCCACATGCTCATTTATGAGATTTAATTGTGAAACCATCAATCTCCTTGCTTGTTGGGAACACACAGTTTCTTTTATGTGGGGACTACACTTCTTATATATGTATATGGATGTACTAGCTCAAACTCGGTTTTATCGTGAAAACATCATGAACATCAAACCGGCAGTAGAAAACATACTGAGAAACCCGAGTACGTGTTTCTACAAACCCGAGTACGTGTTTCTACAAACCCATTCCCTTTAAGCTAGATTATCGAACGTCTCTTCACATTTTCGATTCTGACTTTTAAATGAGTATGAAAGCCGTCAATCACGTAGCTTGTTGGGAACACACAGTTTCTTTTGTGTGGAAAATTAAGCTAAATAAATATATTTTGGGAGGTACAAGCTCCAACTCGGTTTTTCAGTGAGAACTGCATGAATCTCCAACCGGCACTAGGAAAACATACTGAGAAACCAGAGCAAGTGTTTCGACTGCAACCCATTATTTCATGCTAGATGAATGAACGTCTCTCCACTTGCACAATTCTGAGAGTTAAGTTGTGTGAAAGTCTTCAATCAGCTAGCTTGTTGGGAACACACAGTTTCTTATGAGTGGGTAAATTCACTACAGTTGTGTAAATGTGAAGGTACTAGTTCCAACTGGGATTTACAATGAAAACTGCATGAAATTCAAACCAGCACTAGGAAGCTTACTGAGAATCCAGTGTAGGTGTTTCTACTGCAAACCATTCCCTTTATTATAGACAAACGAATGTCTCTCCACATTCTCAATATTCAGAACTGAATGAGTGTTGAAGCCATCCTTCACCTACCTTGTTGGAAACCCAGAGTTTCAGTCCAATGGAAACTACCCTTCTTTCATATATATGGGGACTTTCTAGCACGGACTCGGTTTTACACTGCAAACCGCTTTTATTTGAAACCGGCTTTGAGAAACATGCTGACAACTCAGAAAATGTGTTTCTGTATATCACTTAACCTTCAATGCTGGATGAAAAAACGCCTCTCCACAGGCTTACGTCTGACATCTGAATTTGTTTTGGAGACGTCCTACACCTATCTTTTTGGAAAACCAGATTTTCTGGTATAGGGGAACTACGCAACTTACATATCTAAGGGGAGGCACTTGCTCCAACGTGGTTTTCCACACTAAATCGCTTTTACATTGAAAACGGTGTTAGGAAACATGCTGAAATTTTAGAGAATGTGTGTCTATAATACCTCTGCATTTTATGCTGCATGAAGGAACTCCTTTCAACATGCTCAATTTTCATAACTGTATGAGTGTGGAAACCGTATTTCACCCAGCTTGTTGGAAGCCCAGAGTTCCAGTCCAAAGTAAACTACGTTCCTTCCATATATATCGGGACGTACTAGTACGAACTCGATTTTACAGTGCAAACCGCCTTTACTTGAAACCGGCTATGAGAAACATGCATAGAAATCAGAGTATTTCTTTCTGTATGTCCCTTAACCTTCAATGCTGGAGGAAGGAACGCCACTCCACAAGCTCATCTCGGATATCTGAATGTGTCTTGGAGCCATTCTTCAACTAACTTGTTGGAAACGCAGAGTTTGTGGTATAGAGGAATTAAGCTGCTTACATATCTAAGGGGAGGCACATGCTCCAACTTGGTTTTCCACAGCAAACCGGTTTTACATTGAAAACGGAGGTAGGAAACCTGCTGAGATAACAGTGTGTGTGAAGAATACCTCTGCATTTTATGCTGCATAAAAGAACGTCTCTCCACATGCTCAATTTTCAGAGCTGTATGAGTATGGAAGCCGTACTTCACCTAGCTTGTTGGAAACCCAGAGTTTCAGTCCAAGGTAAACTACGCTGCTTTAATATATATGGGGACGTACTGGCACCAACAAGGTTTTTCACAGTAAACCACTTTTATTTCAAACCGACTTTGAGGAACATGCTGAGAAATCAGAGTAATTATTTCTGTCACATAACCTTCCATGCTGGATGAAAGAAAGCCTCCCCACAAGCTCACTTCTGACATCTGAGTTTGTGTTGGAGCCGTCCTTCAGCTAACTTGTTGGAAACCCAGAGTTTCTGGTATAGGGGAACTACGCCACTTACATATCTAAGGGGAGGCACTCGCTCCTAAGTGGTTTTCCACAGCAAACTGGATTTACATTGAAAAAGGCGTTAGGAATCATGTTTAGAAATCAGAGAATTTGTGTCTCGAATGCCTCTGCCTTTTATGCTGCATGAAGGAACGCGTCTCAACATAATCAATTATCAGATCTGTATGAGTGTGAAAGCCGTTCTTCACCTAGCTTTTTGGAAACTCAGTGTTTCAGTCCAAGGTAAACTACGCTGCTTTCCAATATATGGGGATGTACTAGCACGAACTCGATTTTTTTCACTGCAAACCGCTTTTACTTGAAAACGGCTTTGAGAAACATGCTGAGAAATCAGAGTACTTGTTTCTGCATGTAACTTAACCTTCAAGGCTGGATGAAAGAAACCTCTCCACAAGCTCACTTTTGACATCTGAATTTCTCTTCGAGCCGTCCTTCACCTAACTTGTTGGAACCCCAGAGTTTCTTGTATAGAGGGACTATGCAACTTACATATGTAAGGGGGGGCTCTCGCTCCAACTTCGTTTTCCAGATCAAACCACTTTTACATTGAAACCGGCGTAAGAAACACGGTCAGAAATCAGAGAATGTGTGTCTAGAAGTCCCTCTGCCTTTTATGCTGAAGGAACGCCTCTCCACATGCTCAATTTTCAGGAATGTAGGAGTGAGGAAGCCGCATTTCACCTAGCTTGTTGGAAACCCAGACTTTCAGTCCAATGTAAACTTCGCTGCTTTCATATATATGGGGATGTACTAGCACGAACTCAGCTTTTCACTGCAAACCGCTTTTACTTGAAACCGGGTTTAAGAAACATACTGAGAAATCAGAGAACGTGTTTGTACATCTCACTCTGACTTTTATGTTTACTGTGAAATGCTGGTTTCAAAAAAATTACTTTGCTTTGGTAAACTGTTTTGAATCGTGTTCCTCTGCTTTGATATGTAAATTGGGTAGTTCCCGTATTCTAGAAAATCTGGTTTTCCAACATGTTAGAAGGACGTCTCCAACACAAATTCAAATGTCAGAAGTGATCTTGTGGAGAGGCGTACTTTCATCCAGCATTGAAGGTTAAGTGACATACAGAAATACTTATTCTGAATTCTCAGCATGTTTCCTAATGCCAGTTTCTAAGGAAGAGTGGTTTGCTGTGGAAAACCGCTTTGGAGCGAGAGCCTCTGCTTAGATATGTAAGCAGCGTAGTTCCCCTAGACCAGAAACCCTTGTTCTCGAAGAAGTAATGTGAAGAATGGCTTCAACTCACATTTAGATGTCAGAAGTGAGCATGTTGGGAGGCGTTCCTTCTTCCACCATTGAAGGTTAAGTGACATACTGAAACACTCACTCTGATTTCTTAACATGTTTCTGAAATCCGTTTCAAGTAAAAACGTTTTGCAGTGGAAATGCGAGTTGGTGCTAGGACGTCCCCAAATATAAGAAAGCAGCGTAGTTCCCCTAGTCCTGAAACTATGGTTCCCAAAAAGTTAGGTGAAAGAAGGCTTCCGTACATATACAGATTTGAAAATAGAGCATGTGGAGTGGCGTTCTTTCATCCATCATAAAAGGCAGAGTGACATGTAGAAACACATTCTCTGATTTCTCAGCGTGTTTACTAACGCTGGTTTCAAAGTAAAAGTGGTTTGCTTAGGAAAACCGCGTTGGAGCGAGTGCCTCCGGTTAGGTATGTAAGTAGCGTAGTTCCCCTAGACCAGAAACTCTGGGTTTCCAACAAGTTAGGTGAAGGACAGCTCCAACACACATTCAAATGTCAGAAGTTATCATGTGGAGAGGCGTTCTTTCATCCAGCATTGAAGGTTAAGTGACATACTGAAACACTTACACTGATTTCTCAGTATGTTTTTCAGAGCCGGTTGCAAGTAAACGCGGTTTGCAGTGTAAAACCTTTTTGGTACTAGTGCATCCCCATAGATATGTATGTAGCGTAGTTTCCCTATCCCAGAAACTGTGGGTTCCCAATTAGCTAGTTGAAGGATGGCTTCCAAACTCATACATATCTAAAAATTGAGCATGTTTTGTGGAGTTCTTTCATACAGCATAAAAGATGGAGTGACATATAGAAACACTAACTCTGATTTCTCAGCATGATTCTGAAAGCCGGTTTCAAGTGAAAGCTCTTTGGAATGGAAAAGCCTCCTGGAGATTGTGCCTCCCCTTATATATGTAAGTACCGTAATTCCCCGAGGCCAGAAACTCTGGGTTCTCAAAAACCTAGGTGAAGGTTGGCTTCTACTCACATATGTTTCCAAAATGGAACAAGTGTAGAAGCATTCCTTTATCTTACCTAAACAGCAAGTCTTCATCTCAAGCACTTACCATGATTTCTCTGCATGTTTACTTGAGTAGATTTAAAGCTAAAAGCATTTTTCGCTCAGAAACCTAGTTAGAGCTTATTCCTGCTGTTATATATATCGGTCGGGCAGTGCCCCAACACCACAGTTCTGTGCTTCCAGCAGTGTTGGTGAAGGATGGCTTCCACACACTTTCGGTTTTCTCTCCTCCTCACTCTTCTGCTTAGACATCAATGCAGGTTGTGTATTGTGGAAGCCAAGGATTTTTTTTTCATTTAGGATCAGCCTCGGAGAAAACTGAGACCTGCTTCTGCTTCTTTTCCCTGCTAGATTTCCCCTTGGTGCATTTCAAATCCTCAAGAGTGAGTTCCTTTAACCAAGTAATTATTTCAAAAAAATGAGCAGGTTTCCATAGGGCCATTTCTTCTTTTATATTCTTGCTTTTTAGTACCTCTCTTCCATCTCTTTATCTCCAGTTGTCTTATTTCTATGTCCTTTGGTTTGGGCTGATGGCTAATCAGCATTAGTGTAGAAATTGTTGCTTGATATTACTGATCTATATTCTTTCCATGGATATTTGATTTATCATTGGATTTTAGGGAAGATAGTTTCTTTAAAAAAATTCTGGTAAGTAACTTGTGGGGGATACTGATTCTCTTGGCCTAGAATTATAATGCTTAATTTCTGAATAAGTGATACTTTCATAGAGCTCAAAATTCCAAAGGTTTGAGTGCCACCACTGTCCCAAAGCCTTTTATACTTTTCTTTGGGGGCACTCAGAACTGAGTGTGTGTGTGTGTGTGTGAGTGTGTCCTTCTGAACTTAGTTTAGCCTGAAATGAGCAAAGACAAGTACCCCCCATTTTACACAGATGACTTTCACAAATTGATACCTTTTAAAAATATATGAACTGTAATGTTGTAGAATTTTACAAGAGGCAGTGACCTTCAGGGCTGTCAGCAATGGAGGCAGAACAGTTGGAGGGACAGCAGGTGCTCGTGCTCAGTGGCTGAAGTCACACAACATCCACGGCCACCTCTGGTTAATCTTATAGAGTTGGTGCTGTCTGCAGGCATTCAGGGCTGTGCCCCCCTCCCCACCAAACATATATATTAGGAAAAGTGTTGAGACTCAGTATAAGAAACAATAAAGAATTAGTAAGGGGAATTGAGTTTATTGTTTTTAAAAAGAAAAATTAGCATCCAGGTAGTTTAATTTCAGCTCCTAATAGACTGATGTGTTGACATTCACAAGGATGCATAAACACCTGCAAGATCTTGGGTCAGCACCGGAGACTCTGAAGCAGCAATCACCACACACAAAGTTCACTGCTGCCCTTGACAGCCTTATAGAATTACTTGATTAAGAAAAGGCCATAGATGTTAAATATCATCATTTTGAGAAACCAGTTCTTTTGAAATCTTATATACAAATGTAACTGAATTGGATAAAGAAATGCTAAATGTATAATAAAGTATCCAAAGAGGTAATGATTACTGAAAACACCACAAATTGAAGAGGACCACAGCATAATGTGCATATATATTTTAAAGATCTGGAAGAATCAGCTCAGCAGTATATTCAAGACATCTAGAGATGATGTCAAAAGGGGGTGTCTTTGGATAGCTTTTTGTGAATGTTAGAGTGAAGTCAGGGTCAGGTACACAAATTAGGTTTAAAAGCAAAAGGTGAAACAGATTTCTTTTCAAAAATCTATTGTGTCTGTTTAGAAATCATCAAATCCATGGGTCAAGGTAAGAAAAGGAAAAAATATCTAGTGACCACGTGACTGTTTCAGGAGCTGGTAATAAAATGACAGTTGACAATTGTGTAAATTAGATATGTTCTTGGTGCTCAACTGACCCAAAGATTTTTAGTCCATGTGCCAAAAATATATCAAGGAATAAATAGTGATCTATGTTTTGTCAGATCTTTTATCCCCCCTTCAAGCCTGCATTGTGATTGGGAAACTAAGAACTTCTACTGCAGGGAGGGGGATTTTCAGAAATGGAATGTCCCCCAACTGAGAAAATAAAGAAAATGTAGCCGTACACTGTAGAGACACAGGGAGATCTGTTGAGCCAGATGACACTTGCTTTACTGTCAACTAGTAGGAGGTGCAGGTTTTGATGAATTGGGTACCATGTTGCTGCCTTTCTCAAGGTATTGCCCAAGGCTCTTGAGAAGCGATGAATTGGGGCCAAGGAATTAGCCTCCGATTGCCCTTTGCCATGGATGTTGTCTGTATTCTCCAATTTTAAGCTTTAGCTTAGACAAGTTGTAGCATCTTGCCAAGTGAGCTACAGACAGGAAGTGAGTCTTGAAGCATACGGCTCTTTCTTCCTCACTGCAGCAGAGAACCACTGCATTGGAGCATCCTGAGATGTCATCGATGGTCATTTTTCATGTTAGGAATCAGTAAGGATGCTATGTCCACATGGATGAGGAGGGTAAGATTTCAGTCTCTAAAGTGGTAATGATGGGTTGACCTTTTCACTTAAAGAGTCTCACATCAACAATTGCGTGTCTGTTCTGGATGAAGAAGAAGCAAGTGTTTGAAAAAGAATAGCTTGAAAGGTCAGTGGGACATGTCAGGCATCTTCTTCATGTCTTCAAGTTCGGGTATCAAAAATGCTTTTCCTATCCTGAGTGATACTGACAATTTGCCGTGTTCTGTGCCTCATGAATACCAAAGGCTTTCCTAAATAATATATCTAGAAATGGTAACATTCTTGATATGTGTTAAACCGGGGGAGATGAAGGAATTAAAATTAGTTCCAAATACTGATTTTTTTAAGGACATCAATTTTATAGAAACTTTTGAAGAATTAAAGTGACAGAAAATTTCAAAGCACTTTTCCTTCTGGTAAGAAAGGGTTCTGTATTCCTTTACTGATGAATGTAACATAGAATCAGTACTAATATTGTTTGTATTGTACTTAGTGTTTACAGAGTGATTCACAGATATTCTCCTATTTCATCTGTGCAATGACCTCTGGAAGGTAAGATTTCCTAGTTATGCTTTTTAATGTCTATTTTTAGCTCTGTCTAAAAGCAGATTGATTGAGCTCCATTTGCTCAGTTTAGAAGGCTGGACTGATTAATTGTGTCAGAACATTCCAGGAGGCAGAGGAAAGGAAGATACATGGGTTCTACATGATGGAAACTGCTCCTGAAATGATTTGACCAGCAGCCTTATCCATTTTTCCCAAGGCTGGAAACAGAACACAACCCAAGACATGGAAAACAGGGAGCCCATGTGACCACAGCCTTGGCATGTATAGTCACGGCTGTACTCCTGTGCCTTAGAGAGGAGGATGCTTTTGGTCTCTGTTCTACAAACTCTGTTTTGCTTCATCTCCACAGTGTCTTGTTTTATTGGCATATGCTGAAACTTGATTTACATTTCATAGCATTAAAACAAAAATCAAGATCTCTTTATCATTTATTAACTATTTGGTAAATAGTTTTTGGTGAATATTGAACTTTATTATTAGGTCTTACCATGGCAATGTACAACACCTAGTTCCCCAGATAACAGCAGTGGCTTAAACATGCTAAAATTGTATTTCCCTCTTACATAAAGAAGTCAAGCAATCGGTAGCCCAGGGCTGGTTTGCATGATGGCCACTGGGTCAGAGAACAAGATGCCTGTTATCTTCAGCCCATCAACATGATGGCCCAAATTGGCTGCCTGAGGGTCAACCATCAGGTCCACATTCCAGGAGCAGAAAGGAGGGAAGAAATATGCTTCAGTTCCCTTTTGGGATGGTTCTGTAAAGTCCCTTGTAGCTTTCCTGCTTTTATTTTGCTTTAGACAGAGGGCTGAGAGACAGCTTTCTATGAGGTAAGCTCAATTCAGGACCAGCCATCTCCCTGGAGGGGAGGGGAGGGAGTGGGCTGGAAGGAACCGATCATCCTGCACATGGTGTAATACACCACGATGAGCCGCCGGGGTCATCTGCAGTCCGTCCATTGCTTCGGGCTGCACTGAGCAGTTGGTAACGGTTGAGATTTTCACATAGAGGTGCGAGTATGCTGGACCAATTGCTCGGTTCATTTAAACTAGTGGCGACCAGAGCACGTTGGAAAACACATTTGTTCTCACCTTCTAGCCAGTGACCCTCCCGCCAGGTTTCTGTCCTGCTGTTCATTTCCACGTTATTTTCCAAGACTTCCAAAGGAAATGTAAGCAGCCTGATGCTCAAATGCTTTTCTGTGTGATTCCCCCCTTGTTCTTTGCAGGAACAATAAATTGCCTAGAGAAGAGTGGACGAAATTCCAACCCTCCATTTCTCTAAAGCTCTGAGATTTGGTGTTAGGAAATAGAAGAAAATTCCAGAAACACCCTTAAGAAACATTATTATTTCAAATGTGATTTGGAACAGCAAAGGACAATATATTTTATAGAACAATTTTTAAGACAACTGAATTGGCAGTAAGTTGACATAATGAAACTTCCAACAATTCTTTATATTTCTCCTGGAAATTCCTTGGTTCTTGGTGTAAATTATTAGTAATTAATATCAGCTTTCTATTCTTTCTCTTCCTGTAGTTGTAGAGTTCACATGAAAATAGCACCTTGTGTCACTGAGAAAGCCTCCTGGTCAGCCTTCTAGTTAAACAGCTTGTGTGCGTTTCGGTGGCAGGTGTGCCAAATAGTAGTTTTCAGGCACTTGGGGGATGCCCATCACACCAGCACTGTGGGAGCCTATTTCTCACCCACGACCAGGTGAGACCCTCCTTTCCTCCGCTGCCTCGCCCAGCCCCCCGCATTCTGGTTCTTTCTCACCACCCATTTTCATCAGGTTCAGCCCTGCACAAGCAGAGCAAGTCTTGGTTTCTCAAAGACCAGGATCTTAGTTCTAGTCTTTCTGTTAAAGGGCAGTGTATAAAATCAGGCAAATTTATGTGTCTTTTGAGGCCTCGGGATCTCTGCAATTAAAACAAGAACTTGAGTTACAATACTATTCTTTTCCACTTCTGAATTTCTATAACTCCACACAATAGCTTTTTTATGAATTAGCTAAAAATGTTTCCAGAATATATTTTCCTAAGATTCACAAATATCTGTTACTTTATATTTAAAGGTGCTATATTTAAGAAATGGAATAATTATTTACTTTTAAAAAGTAATTTAAGTCAAGAAATGTTTGATAGTGAATGTTTACTATGAGTTCAAGTATGTAAGCTTAATTTTTGTGGTACTGTCGATAAACCACACAACGTGAGAGTTGTGGGTTAAGTTTTATCTGGGGCAAAATGAGGACCAGAGCCCAGGTGTCAGCATCTCAGAGAGCTCGGAGGAACTGCTCTGAATTTGAGGGGGAGTTCAGCATTATATGAGATTTCATTGAATGGGGACGTGCAGTCAAGTATACGTTAAGTCAGAGGCTGCTGCTAGTCGAGGAACAGGTGTCTCTGTTAATGATTTTAGTGCTTTTCTAGATAGGAGGAGATGCAAGAACTTGGGCTCATAAAATTTCCTGAAAATGTCTATCTGAAAGATTTTCTGCCCATTTTCCCAGAACACAGAGCACCCCATTCCTGATCTCCACCCTGAACTACTTTCAGAGGGTGTTCAAGGACAGCAGCTGCAGCGGCTCATGACTTAATCAAATCAGAGGCAGATGACAAGTGCCAATTTTTAGTTGACAATATGTATATATTGTAGGAAAAATGTTACTTTCCAACCCTACCCCTGTTTTACTTTTAGTTAGAGCTCAAATGATAGCTGTTAGATGACTTAAGTCAGATGAGGGGTGAAGGAGTCATCTCGTGAGCTGGCCAGTGCTCTATGTCAGCCTCCTTGATCACATTCAATTTTCTTTCTGTTCAAACAGCATGCATCTGATTTTATGAAGTTTGGAGCCTGTCCTGAGCACATGGGGTCTGGAGGTGGCCCTGTTCCTGTGGTCTTTGTTTATTCTGTGAATTATGGTGTGAATCTTTATGTGCCCAAGATTCATCATAATTTCAAACTTTAAAGATTTAAATATGGGAGCTGGATGCCAAGTTCTGGGAATAGATTTTCAGGATAACAGCCAGGATTGGTAAAAAGTAGGGAGAATGGATACAGCCTTTAAAAAAGAAAAGTTATTTTACAATTTCTGGCAGATAAATTAAAGTCCTTGTTGGGATTCTATCAGGAATGTTTAATTGGGAGACCTACGTCCCATTTTCATGAAATAAGATAATTTTATTATTTGTTTAGTGCCTACTGTCTAACAAATAATTATCCCCTTTGCATATAGTTTTATCGTTTAATCTCTACAAAGATTCCCTGGAGAACACACGTGTCACAGGTGAGGGAACCAAGATCATCCAGGGTAAGTGGCTGGAAGGCAGATGGGTTGGAGGGCTTACTCTCCTTCAGGCTGAGACAGAGACACCAAGGTTTATTGACAAGCATGTAGCTGAAGTGGTTTATTTAATACTTTGCTTCCTTGATGAATTGGATCTCTTGAAATTGTTTATGTCTGGCTTATCTTCCCCTCTCTCCTCTGCCTCAGGACTTCTCCTCGTAAGTAGTATGAATTCAGCCTGAGCTGATTCAGGAAAATCAGAAAATAAAAAATTAGCCCACACAAAGGACT
Source organism: Camelus bactrianus (assembly GCF_048773025.1). Taxonomy (NCBI): domain Eukaryota; kingdom Metazoa; phylum Chordata; class Mammalia; order Artiodactyla; family Camelidae; genus Camelus; species Camelus bactrianus. The sequence continues at coordinate 132,632,085 of NC_133539.1, read as the reverse complement.
GCTTAGTCCTTGTAATTCAGTACTTCCTAAAACTCTCAGAAACGCAAGGAAGGTGTGTTACCTCGGGGACTGAGTGCATTTGAAGAGTGAGAAATGTTAAGTGTGATCTGGTAAAGGTGCAGGATCTATAGACAAAGATCCGGGTTTGGATCCTGGCTCCATCAAGTACTGGAAACATGACCACCTAGAGCCTCAGTTTCTTCATGTGTTAAATGGGCTGATGGGGCTCACCTCCAAGTGGTCAGGTCAAAATTAGATGGTACGAGTGACTCTCAGGCAGAATGCTTGGCAAAGTGCTAGTTGCTCTTGCTGCTTTATAGTGTCCTCTTAGGTAATTCCGTTGTCCATTGGCTTGAGAATACCTCCTCATTTGATTTAAGAAAAATAGCATGCCTTAAGAATTTTAAAAATAAGGAATGAAGATTTACTGATTAATGCTGGGTATATTTTTATAGGTCATTTATTAAAAAAAAGTAGGAGTTCTCTAAACAGAATGTATTCAGTGTGCCTAGAATATGATTCAGTTAAAAATGATTTTCCTTTAAATACTTTCCAGAATTTTTCTGTGGTATTTTTCTTGAAAAGTACTTGAAGATTTCTGAGGATGTTTTACATTTAGAAAAGTTTATTCTTGTAACAATTGACACATTAAATAAATGATTCAAACCCTGGACATCATAAAGCCCTGGCTTTTTTTTTTTTTAATATATATAATTTTGGTGGTTAGTTCTATGACATTTTATTGGGTAGAATTATCTCCCATTTCCATTTTACAGGCAGAGAAGATGAGTCATACGATACTCACTATACAAGAGAAGCAGTGGCTGATTAATTTGGGCAGAAGAGTAAAACGGTGTGGAGAAAAAAATCCTTGACTCGCAAACTGGACGCATTCTGTGGTGCTGTGCAGCTGAAACGGATTTGATTTTGCTTCTGGGTTGTCCTACGTTTCGGCGCATGTGCCTGGAAATGTCTCTCGGGCAAAGATGCTTATTTAAGAAGGTTGTCATTGTAAATGTTCTTAAGAGGATTAAACAAATTCCACAGCAAATAAATGAACATGTTTGGAAGGTTTTCCACCCTCATGTAATTTCCAGAAAACAGACATGATTCACTTGCTAAACCAAACACACAGGTACAATAATGAGCCTGGTTCACATGACTGGACAGCACGGAGGGAGCCTCATCTATTGCCGTGGGTTACGCTGCAGTAACTGCACCTGAAATTTAATTAGAATTTATTTACAGCGAGTGCTGCTTCCGCGTTTTTCTCCCCAAAGTAAGGAAGCGCCCTCCTTGCCCGGCCATTAGTCTGCAGATCCCCGCGGCTCACACACTCCCCTGCTCATCAGGAGGCTGATGGAGCCAGTTTGCTTAGACACACTTAGCTACACTCGCAGCGGGGATCATCAGTCTCTTCTGTGTGTTGATCTCCACGTGCAGGGGAGAAAATCGACTTTTGCTGCCGACAAACGCTAATTGACTACCAGTTGTTTCAGAGGGACTGTGATGTTGAAAACTGGTGTCCCATTCATTTTTATATGTTGGATGCTGACAAATTTCACGGCAACAACTGCACGGTAAGTACACCCACCAGGGAGGGTGTCGGAGTTTGAATCTGTGTGTTTTAGTATTCAGATCCTGGCACTGGTCAGTTTACAGTGTTCTCGCTGGGTTTGGGAGACTGTTTCTGGAGCGATTTCTTTGGCTTCCAATAAATTTGCAAAGCCGTCTCCTTCAGTCGATTTCTGATGAGTTGAGTTGGGAGGGGCATGTGAAATTGGGGCGGGCAGAGAGGTGCAATGAAAACTAGCCACCATCTGGTTACCTTTCATTTTTTGTGGGCCAAAAATGCTTGTCTTCTTTTCTTTCCTCCTCCATCCATCCCTTCAGGTCAGGGAGTCGTCTTCAAGAATTTCTTCCTAAAATGTAAAGTAATGATGAAGGCAGTGTGTTTCTGTGGTTGATTTCATTTGATTTGCTTTCATTGTTAAAGATTTTCTGGTGAGGTTCTTATGAGCTCTTAAAAGCTGGAAGAGCAGCAATACCAAGGAGAGAAAGTCAGAGAAACGAGTCAGCGGCCCCTGTGAGGTCTGCAGGATGAAGGCAGGAGGTGGGGCGGAGGCAGCATCGTGGCCTCCCCTGCAGCCATGAGGGCAACGTGCGCATGTAAAGCCAGCGTCTCTTGTCACCATGTGTTCTAACAGGACTCCCACTAAAGGAATGCTAGGAGATTTGGGGAGGCCTTACCTTTTACCCTCTTGCCAAACATCTTTAATGCTGACTGTATTTATTCAAGATGACACAGAGATCACCTGCAGAGTGTGAGGAAGCGGTGCTTGCTTCCTGACTTGCCCGCCCCAGGCTCACTCATCAGACACCTGATTCTTGCAGGCACTGCAGTGCCCGTGGGGGGCGCTCTGCTCCTGGGGGTCTCTGCTCCTGTGGGGGGAGCTCTGCTCCTCGGGGAGCTGGGCACGGGAGTGCGCACATTGGAGCCGGTCGCACCATCGCTGATCCCACTCCAAATGGTGAGATGAGCCCTTTGTGTAAGTAGTAGAGGTGGGATCCAGAGTCTTCCTGTGTCTAAGGAGTTCTGCAGTAAAGCCAACTTGGAGGAAAGAAAGAAAATGCCTACTGTCCCATGACTGTGTCCTAAGGGTTTAAAGCTCACTGTGGAGCACACGTGAGATCTCCTTCAGTAAATACTCTGGGGTCTTGATTCTGACTTGTCTTGAATTTGGCATTCTCATGTTATTTCTCTTAAAATATGTCTAAGCAATCATTTTTGTGTGATTTTTATGTGTGCGTAAGGGTCCTGAAGAAACTGTTGTGGATGGAAGTGTGGGCATCAGTGGTACCAGAAGGCCTGGTGGCCCTGGGGGCTGCCCGAGCTCCACACCATTTGTTACCAGCAGTCTTTCAGATTGCATCTTATTCCAGAGCTCATCGGGGCTCCCATCTCTCACTACGTGTCTTGAGAGAATATTTGTTCAGAGGGGAGGGGATGGGGTGCTTCCAAGTTTGGGTTCTGGGATTCCCTGTCTAAAGGTGGCACTGGCACAAATCATTTATTCATGGAGTAATGAAGCCCCCCAGTCTCGTGGCTAATTGGGACTCCCTGTCCTTCTTCATGTTAGGAGCTGGAGGGCATGGGTTAGGCCCCCAAAGCTGTTTTTTGGTGAGATTTCAGCCCTATCACACCACCTGGGTTGTCCCGTTTCAGTCACATGACTTTGATTTTTGCAGGTAGGTGTGAATCCTGTATAGTGCCTGGGACTTCCAGGTTTCCCCTACAGTAGGGACACTGAAGAAAGTTCACCCCATAAGGTGTGTTCGGGGGCCTCGAGGACAAGTAGGGACCCACAGACAGATGTCTGGATGGGTGGCGATCAGGCCCGAGTCTTGGAAGAACAGAGATTCCATTACTGTTTTAACAGTGAAATTAAAGGAGTAATTCTGGAAGGTCTGATGCAACTGAGATTAAAATTATTATATGGTTTTTATTGTTAGCAGGAGTGGTTTTTAACCCTTAGACCCACTCCCCCCTATTTATAATAAATATTTTGTAACCTTTCTTTTCTGGTGCCCGGAAGTGAACGTCATAGAAAATGTAACCTAACTATAAATATGATAAACAAATAGACAGGTTGATGGAAAGATGTGGTGTCTAAATTCTTATATTATGGGGTATTTTATATTCTATGCTAATTAGTGACCTCTCAGGACAAAAGGAACAAACAAAGGGAGTCACTTCTAATAAACTATTTTTCCAAGCCTTACCTAACTGGGAAACAAGTGGCTTCAGAATGTTAGAGCACCTCCCATGTCCCCGGGGATATCTCCTTGTCAGAGTTACACTTGCTGATGGTGTCCTGTGCTAAGTGCAAGCAAATGCGGTTCGGAAGCTGCCCAGGGGCTGACTCCGGGGATTCCTTCTCCGTCGCAGCTGTGAGGGAGCCTTGTCTTTCCTGACCACAACCACAGAGGCGATTTTGAATCTCTTAAAACTGCCATACCAGTGTATATCACAACCCTCACAAGATACGTTGAATAAAGTAGAAAACTTTAAGTGTCTCCTTTAGGACAGAAATAGGGTATAAAAGAAATAAATTAAAAAATTCTAGTGCCCGAAAAAGTGCTACATTACACTGGCTGCATTATAAGGTTAGAAAACTTCATTACCGTTTTACACACCACATCTTGTAGTTAGATTTTATTTATCTTTTTTTCCCTAAAGAAAAAACAATCATTTGATGAGTTCTTGTGTCAGAGGTGACGAGCAGAGAGCGAGTGTAAAACCGGGAATCGTGGTGCTGGTTAGTCTAAGACCATCTCTGTCACTGCGCAGATCATCTTTACTCATTTTACTGCACTTTTTGGAATCACCTTCTCACTTGGAAAAACCCCTGTGACAGTTGGATTTGCTAGTAAAACAATTATTTTCTTACCTAGAACATCAGTGATGTTTTCAAGATGATAAAAAAAATTTGCCCATGGCATTTAAACAGTTGCTTGTTGTCGTAACTCATGGCTCACGGTCTCGTATTTGTCACAATTGGAGAACTGTGTTTTCTTTGTGCAAATTCTCATTGCTTTGGTGACGCAGGGACACTTGTCCTTACTGGATGGAGTATGATAGTAGTTTTTTGCATTCTCTCCCTAAATCTGGAGTCCTGTGTTATGTTTCCTGTTAACTTAAAAAATAGGAATATTGTTATTTACCTAAATATCTAACCTCACACCAGTGGTGCATATCAAATTGGTCCAAATAGGAATTCCAATGTTAAATGAAACAGTAATTTCACAACCCACTTTTCCAAAAATTTGGATTGATGGTTCAATTATACCAGGGACATTAGCTGTTTTAATTGAATCAATCATTGCTTTCTTCAATAAAATTTTCCATTCTATCTGCTCTTTTGGTTTATTGTTCTTCAGTGTTTCATTTGCTTTCTTTCCCAAAAATATATGATTTTGGCTTTTGTCATTGAAAACCCTTACTGGTTTTGCTACCTCATGCTGGAGAGGAAGGCTTGTGACTGTTTTATTGTCACTGGTTTCATGGTTGTATGAGTGCTTAATGCCACGTTGCAGGGGTGTGGAGACCTAATGAATTGTGTACATAAAAGGCTTAGTCTACACTGAGTGCAGGGTTAGTGTTCGCAGTCCATGTCATCAGTATCATAATTAATCCATTACAATCATCGTCTATTAATCAGTGTTTTCCTTCTAACGTCTCCAGGAGAGGAAATGTAGTAGTCTAAATGCAAATCTTTGCCAAACTTTCAGTCAATTCAACACCTTTAAAGCTTTGCTGTAATAGGACTGTGTGCCTTCTATCCCTAATTCTGCACCTCCTGACCCAGGACGCGGTCTCAAAGGCTGATCATCCACGAGACAATGGATTCTTGATCCCATGGCTCTGTATGTTCTGGGACATCTGGGGACTTCAGCACTGTTTTAGGGGCTTTGGGTCCCACCTCTTCATAGCATTGCTGAGATGAGATCTGTGGGTTCACCCTCATTCTTGAGTGTATTGTGCATTTTTTCTAGAACCAACACACGCCACCGTGGCAGCACTGCTTTGACCACGTGCTGGGGCAGCGTGTGCTTGTCAGTTCTTGGGTTTAAATTTTCTGTTCAAATTTCTAAAATGGGGTATATTGACAGATACACTCCATGTAAACAGAAGCTCTGTGGGGTTTTCAGCAACTTCTAAGAGCATAAATATTCCTGAAGCAGCTAATCTTCCTCCCAACAAGTGAGGAGCAAGCCGGCAAGTCCTGGGCGCCTGTGGCGGCCAAGCTGTGCAGCCCAGGCTGCTCACCGAGGAGCAAGGAGAAAATCTTAAAAACCTACTTCCATGCCGTCTTTCACAGAATCTCAGAAATGAACGTTTTAATATCTAAAGAGGGGTGATTTTTTAAAATAAATTTTTTATTTTTTTCCTTTTTCAGTTTTATCAGGTAGAATTTTTACAGTTCAACGTCACATACACATATTGCATGTAAATACATGTATAGAGCATACTGCATTTTTTAGTTTACATATATGTACTAATTATTGTTTCTAAGAACAGATTAGAGCTTTAGATTTTTAAAATTAGTTACCAGAGGAATAAGGACATCTACAAAAGAATAAACAGAATATGGTAATCCAATCACAAAGGACAGTCAGATGTGCTTGCATATATTCAAGAAATCAAAATAGTATTTAGTTCATTTGTGGTCTTATTATTATTGCTCTTAATTTTAGATTCCCCATAAATGAAGTCATATGGCATTTTTCTTTCTCTTTCCACCCCACTTCACTTAGAATGATAGTCTTCAGGTCCATCCATGTTGCTGCAAATGGCATCTTTTATGGCTGAGTAGTATTCCATTGTATATATGTATCACCTCGTCTTTATCCAGTCATGTGCTGATGGACATTTGTGCTGTTTACATGTTCTTTGTTCTATGTCCCTTCTGGCAACAATTACGGATTTTAAATATTTTCCACCTTAAAATCCTTCCTGAAGGAGATGTGGTAACTGGAATCAAAAACAGTTACAGCACAGGGTTGTTTGTGATGGGCCCTGGGGGCTTGGTAGAAAGGTTGGCAGAAAGGATTTCAGATTCTGATCAAATGAGTCCTCCTCTTGTAGCCCTGCTGACCGCCTCTCTCACGGCCTGCCCTGCAAGTCTGACCAGTCCCTTTTGTGAATCCTACTGTATTGTGCACAAATTTTGTCCAACTGGTGTCATCCACTAGGGACATTAAGTGAGGCACCCAAACTCCTGTGTTGGTTTCTTCCATCAGCCCTTAACTTCCTTGGGAGCCAGGACTGTCTCATTGCCCCAAGGATCCCTAATGCCTAGTGAGATGCCTGATAAAGCTGGTACTTAACGAGCACATGGGTCAAATGGAAAAACCTGATCAAAAAAAGGCCCTCATTTTTTAGACATGCCTACTTGAGCACATAGGGTAAAATGACATGTCTTCTTGGATTTGCTGTCAAATACTTCAACAAAGGACAAATAAAGGAACAAAGGTCTGAATAAAGGAAATATGGAAAAGTTTGTGAATTCCTTTATCTGGGTGATGGGCTGATTGTACTATACTTACTGATGTATACTTAAGTTAGTTTATAATTTTACTGTCATTAGCTGAATAGCAAGTATTAAAACGTATTAATTGAAAACCTTAGAACTGAACAAACTTACCCCACACAAAATCCTTAATATCCTAGTAGTTTGTCTTTCAGAAATCTTTTCCCACAAAGACAAGAAAAAAGGGAAAGGCAGATCCGTGCAGTATTTCCACGTTGTCAAAGACCAAAGGCCGATACAAAAGAAGAGATTGTAAAAAAGATAAAGAGGCTGAAATCAATGTCCGGGAAACCTAGCTAACAATCCTAAATGGCCCAACTTAACTAACCTCAGCACTGCTGCATCAAGAATGGGGCAAATAGCACCTAGTGGATTTTTTTTTTTAATAAATAAATAATAATCCAGTTCCTACCACAGGCAATTATGAGAAGACTGATTATAATTTCTAACACCAACTATTGTACAAATCATAATTTCTACTTGATTCAAACTGCTTCTTCTATAAAATTTGAATCTTTTTATTCTTAAGACAAATTTGTGGCCTATGACCTAGTGATAAAATTTTCAACTCGCTTGTATTCAAAAAGTTCACCATAGTGAGAGTTTATTACATCAAGTATTCCTTTTTGGGAAACCCATGTGCCTTGTCACTCTCTTTCATAAGATTTCCTGTGGAAAATTCAATCCTTCATTCAGGAAAAGTCTGAGCAATATATCTCATGGAAAACCTTCATAAAATGCAACACAAGAAAATGAAAATGACAGTGAGCAGCCCGTGAAGCCGGCAGACACACAGTGCATGGCTGTGTTCCCGCCTCGACTTTCTGTAACCAGCAGGGAAAATGTGCATTTCAAGAAATAGACATAAACACTTTTCAGGACCTGAGCACACAATTTCCCTTTCAGGGTTTAGTGGGCTTCCATTTAATTCTATGAGAAATGTTTAAAACAACAGAACAACAGCTGAGATAGGGTTTAAAGTAACTTTCATGTCTTAGTGAAAATAAAGCCAACTGATAGTTATTATTTTTACTTTATTTGATCTCACTCTCTTACTTTACCTCCCCAACCTCCTCCAGAAAATGATTGTGAACATCCCCTCCTGTGTCAGAAGGCTAAGTAGAAAGTACCAATGAAATGGAGGTTTGCTTTGTTGTTTTATTTTTCAAAACAAACATGTTTCATTCATGTGATTTAATAATTAACATCAGAAACAAAGTCTACTCAATAAATGGTAGCCAAAATATGTCATCATAGCTGCTCATCAGGTTTAGCCCCACGTTACACACTTTTACATGGACATGTGCCATGTGCTGTCATGGGAAACGGTGAGTGGGGACAGGGCCTCAGTTCTCACAGGGAACACGGCCTGGTGGGGGAGGTGTTGTTCAATCATTGCCCTTTTTTTTTAATGTACTTAGAAATTATGGGAAATGCTATTTAAAAAGAACAAAATGAGTCAATGAAAGTGAAAAATACAAGGACAGCTTTTAGGCTGAGGGAAGACAGGAAACCTCTTTGAAGAGCTGACACTCCACTGAGACCCAAAGGACAACTCCGGTGCTGCAGGTGAAGGGCAGGGACACATTGATAAAGGGCTGATATCCAGAATATACCAAAATCTCTTTAAACTCAAAAAGAAGGATGAACAACCTGATTAAAAAATGAGCAAAATGCCTGAACACAGACCTCATCGAAGAAGAAATCTAGATGCCAAAGAAGTCTATGGAAAGATGCTCCACAGCATCTGTCATCAAGGGGCTGCAGACTGAAACAGCGAGGTACCACTGCACACCTGTCAGAACTGCCAAAACGCAGAACACTGACAGCACCGAATGCTGGTGAGGATGTGGAGCGTCAGGAAGTCTCATGCATTGCTGGTGGGAATGTAAAAGGGCCCAGATACTTTGGAAGACGGTCTGGCAATTTTTTACAAAACTAAACGTACTCCTAACATATGATCCGGCTACTGTGCTCCTTGGTGTTTACTCGACGAAATCGAAACTTAAGTCCACACACAAAACTGCATACAGATGTTAATAGCAGCTTTATTCATAATCACCAGAACTCAGAAGCAACTAAGCTGTTCTTCAGTAGGTGAATGGATAAACTGTGATCCAGCCAGAAAATGGACTATTATTTGGTGCTAAAATGAAATGAGTTATCAAGGCATGGAAAGACATGGAGGAACCTTAAATGCTTATTACTAAGTGAAAGAAGCCAATCTGGGAAGGTTCCGCAACTGTCTGATTCCAACTATATGGTGTTCTGGGAAAGGGAAAACCACAGAGACTAAAAGATCAGTTGCTCTCAGAGGCTAGAGGGGAAGGAGCAATGAATGAGGTGCAGCACGGAGCATTTTAAGGTCACTAAGACAGACTACTCTGTATGATGCTGTGACGGTGGATACATGTCATTGCACATCTGTCCAAACCCACAGAGTGCACACCACCAAGTGTAAATCCTAGTGTCAAGTCTGGGCTCTGGGTGATGATGACGTGTCAGTGCAGGTTCACCCATTGTCACAAATGCACGCTCTGGTGCAGGCGTCAATAGTGAGGAGGCTGTGGGGACAAACTGCAGTTCATACACCGAATCCAGCCCCAGCCACCACTGTTAATAATGCTCTGTGGGTGTGTGGAATGTCCGGCTGCTCTGGCGTCTGAACAGCAGAGCTGAGCAGCTGCACCAGAGATCAGGAGGTTTGCAGACCCTGAAATACTTACTCCCAAGCCCTTGACAGAAAAAGTCTGCTGAGCCCTGTTCTAAACGAATCAGAATTCACCCTGATGAGACAGGAAAGCAGGGCCCAAACCAGGCATGGTTAATGGGACTGAAGCAATGTTTTAGTTCCAACACCTTTGCTGAAGTCCTGCAGATCCAGCGACAGACTGTAGCCAGGAAGCATCTGCAGAAGGAGTCGGTAGCAGGCCTTCCCACCAGGCTCTGGGATGCCGGGGGCCGCGCGCTGAATGGGGGCCACCTGCTTGAAGAAGGCGGACTTGCGTTGGAAGCCGATCAAATCATAGAGCTCGGAGAGGATGCTGCACTGCTGAATTCTCTCCTAGGAATGCTGAAGCACAGGGAGAAAAGCAACAAGCATCTGAACGAAACATGTAATTGAAAAAAGACCCGTAAAAAATTTTCCCTTATAACAGAGACCCAACGACACAGGAAGGAAGAGGAAGGCTGACTTCATGCACTGATGGGACCGGATGCAGAAATGCAGGGACGCAGCGCTGTGCAGACGCTCCAGACCCACTCTGGGCCCCACCTTTCCGAGTTCCGCCTCTCCTTTTACTAGAAAGATCCGTATTCCCTGAAACAGAGGAATCTGCTACCTAAACATGGGACACAGAGATGGGAAAGAGGAAAAGGAAGGGAAAGTAAAGGAACAACAGTTCATCTAGACCCTAGGGTTTGGGCGGGACTTTTACCAAACACACAACCTCTCAAAGCACAGAGCACACAGTGAGAGGCTGACAGAGTGTCTGCGACTTCTGCTCCTTAAACACCAGCTACCTGCCAGCACACGCTGTGCCCGTTACTGAATCATTACAATCATTTCAGAAACTATTACTACCCCGGCTCACAGGCAAGGAAATCTGAAATTCGGGGAGGAATTATTATCATCCTGGACAAATTCCCACGGCCCAGAAGTGTCAGAGCCTCCGGCAGACCCTGGACTAAAATGCTCCTCATCACCACGGGCCCTGAGCCTCAGGCTGAGGCCACGTCATGTCTGCACGGGCCCAGAGCACGAGTCTGTGTGACAGGGAGTGGTCCCATTTGAAGTGCCAGGCCAAGGCCCTCAGGAACATATGTAATGAAACCAAATACCCAAACTCATTTCCAACGCACTTCCCTGTCCGGTAGGACTGCTCGGTACATCTGGCTTATCACCTGTGCACAGGCTTTGAAGGGGCCCAGACAGTGACGTGACGACCCAATGGAAGTGGCTCGGAGACCGCTTCATCACAGGACAGACTCTCCCGGCTTCCAACGTTAACTCTCCATTCCATTTCCAACTGGAAAGTAACTTTAGACTTGTTTTCCTCTCCAGAAACAAAGACAGTGGTAACATCAGCGGGAAACTCAAGACTGAGGAAGAGTCTCCTGGCCATTTGGAAGGATAGGCTGGGGAGGGAACAGAGACAGGGATCAGAAAGACCCGTGTTCCAGTCCAAAGTCTGCACATCACTCGCTTTGACAGTTTCCTTATTAATACAGGTGATAAAATCTAATTATGATTGTTGGGAAAACTAAATGAAATAACGTATGCCACTAGCATAGGTGTAAAATCCTCCATGAGTGTTCCAGAAATGGACGTGACCATGGTTAGATACTGTCTGCCAAGTCTTGTGTGCTAAGTTCACATCAGCCAGCCAGAGATGTGCCAGAGAATGCCTCAACAGCCAGCAGCCTTCTCCAACTTGGAAACTCACAGTGTCCGAAGTACAGGCAGCGGTGGATGCTTTGGGACACTCTGGAGGTAACACTCCAGTGATGACTTTAAAAAGCTGGGGAGAATTTAGGGGACCATACAGTTCAAATACAGAAAACTCATTCCATGTCTACAAATATTCATCTCGAGCCATGATGATTCAGAGAGGAAATACATATTCAAACGTTCATCATTTTCCCACATAAGTGCATCAAAACAATTTGGAAAGAATGTAACTTTCTTTTCTAGATCACACAGTGGTTATTACAAGGTTTGTACTGAAAGCCCTCCGTGTAAATCATCTGCAAACATAACTGGGTCCATTATCAGTCATCATCATTTGAAGGGAAGGATGGAAAAGAACAAAGCCAAGCTAATACGCTCCGGTATTTTGTTGCGTTATGATGTCACAGAGGAGACGGACAGGTCATCAAGGAACCACTCTGCCGTGATCACGGAGCCGGAGAGCGGGATGGGCGGCAAGATGTATGGCGCAGCCATAGCTGTGCCCGTGCTTCTAGGCAGGTACCCCGTCACTTCGACAAGGTGTCAAAAGTGTATGCCCACGTCCTCATCACCTGTCATGCATTAAAGAGAAATGGAAACCTATAAACGGCCAATAACCTCGGTGGGTACACCGTCCAAAGAGCAAAGTCACAGTTTGACAACTGGTCATCCCGGTTCCCTGGGATTCATTATTGGAGAACCTTAAAAACCACTCCTCTGTCCTCAAGAAGTGCTGCCTACTTGTCCTATCTTTGGCTCAGGGATACAGCACGTTCACGTGGACTTTAATGTCTGCACAGATTTGAGTGTCTTTCTCCAGGTTCACTTGTCCATTCTGAAGAGGTCTGAGTTAAGTCCAAATTCCATAAGATCAATTCCCTCCAGTGACAACTCAACGAGTCTGCAATTACAAACCAACTGAACAGGACTGTCCTCAGCTAAAAATGTCACCCACCCTTCACTGATTTCTTAATCTCCTCTCCTGGCTAATTGCAACAGACTAACACCACCCTCCACCAAGTTCCCCAACTATGTCAAATAGAAAGTAAGGTCCATAAAAGATGAGACAACTCCATAGTCACATCTGAATTCCTAGCATATATTAATGTCAATAAATAGAACTATGATTATGGCTTCTTTCCTTTAAAACCTTTCTGGTTATTTAAATGAGACCATGGAAGGGAGGTGTTTGGGTCCAGTATCTTGATCCAGAAGACTCTGGAGACCTTTTTCGGAATGGCTGCCCACTGATTCATTCAAAACACAACTTCTCTTTCCGGGAGGAGCTGTGATTTTCTGCCAGGAGTTTGTTGTCACTCTCATGCCAGAACAGATTTAAACTAAATACTTACATTGGATATGTTATTTTCCCCCGCTTCCAAAAAAATTGACTTTCCTTACTTCCTTGCCTTGAGGAATGCTTTTTTACTTTTCTTTCTAATTCACCCTTTTATACAGCAGGATTTAGTATGTGCTTGGCCTTACATAAGAACAGCCATCCAACTCCCAGTGTGAGAGGCCTGGGGCTCACCTCCTGCCCTCCTGTCAAGGCAATTGAAACTCAGTTCAGGAGCCAACTGGCCCCCCAGGGCTTCTAAGGCTCGCGTATCTCCCAGAATCCTTGCTTTCTGGTTTGACTTGGCTTCTGAGGATTTCCCCTCAGTTTCTTGACAATTAGTTGTGCAGCTTGAAAGATGAGGAAGGAAGGTCTTATTTCTTAATCAGCATTTTAAGGAACTTATGTAATGAAGGTTTTCAAGAGTTTTTGAACCCTCCATTGCAGAGACAGAAAACACACTAGATATTTTCTAAATCTAGCTATCATGTGCATTTTTTTCTTTGCTTTTGTTTTCTTAACTGCTAACAGACATTTTTAATTAAAAAATAAAATAAGGCCCCAAATAGGATAGAACATTGAAGAGGAAACAAAATTAAAGGGCAAAGACAGAAAAATTATAATTACTCTACAAAGTTAATAGAAAACATACACTATGGATCAGATCAGCAATTCTCAGTAACAGCTAATTGAAACCTGACCATGAGGTAAAATGTCTCTCCTGTCAGGAGACGGCCAACAGAAAACAGAATTAAATCAACAAACTAAAATTCTAAGTCTGGCGAGGTAGAGAAGTCTACCAGCTAAATGTGTTTTCTTCTGGAAAAGAGGGAGACACACAAGATCTTTTCTGTGGAGCCTGAGCCCAGGTGAGGACGGTGAAGTGAGCTCTGTACGTACCCAATTAGCAAAGTGAGTGATGAATAAAGAGACGTGAGCTTTGATGACAGAGATGATGCTACTATTCACTTGTCCTGTAAGTATGTCTTCACGTTCAATGATCAATACCTCGGCATCCTCAGGGATTGAGATTATAGGAAAATGCACAGCTCGGGCCTAGAACTCCTCTATGATTGGGGCACTGCACTTAGATGATTCAAGGGCGCCTCCAACTCCACCTGCAAATAGCTGATTTCACGGTGCTCCTCCCATAGCCGTCCTGCCCAGGGCCCCTTGTCGGGGTCAAGGTCTCTCTGCCTCTCCCAGCTCAGTCCCATCACTCATAGATGTGACTGGGCCCCTCCTTCAGGGCCCAATTTCCTCAGTCAACGAGTCCCACCACCAGCACCTCACCTACCAGACTCTCACTGGCACTCCCTCAGCACTAACTCTGTGCTGGGGACCACACTGCACATTGCGCACACGTTATCTCACTGGATCTCCACAGAAGTCCTGGGAAGTCGGTATATCACTGCTTCAAGTAATAAGATAAATTGTTTCACTTCCTTGAGTGTGTCATCCAAAGTGACACGGCTACTGAGCCACAAACCTGGGACTGAAAATCACTTGAAAATTGAACACTGCTACACCTCGCAGCCACCCTACTCTGACTTATCACATCACCTCCTGCCGAGCCTTCTAAATGTTTCTAAGCATTCTACAAGACAAAAGTGATCTACGAGAGCACCCCTCTCCCCTAATTAAAATCTGACAATGACGTTCCACTTCCCTTAGGAGAAAGCCACACCGGGCCTGAGCACAGCCCAATGGCCCGGCATCCGCGTACCCTGCGCGGCCGCGCTGCCTCACCCATCACGCAGCGCTACATGTGCCGTGTCCAGGACAGGGATGCTGACTCCGTACAACCCGGGGCTCGTCTCACTCAAACAATGATCACCCTCTTCAGTGCTGACTCTCAGAAAATTGTTTTCTCTGGATGAATCAATATCTTTTTCCTTACAACTTCCCATCATTGATAATGAGCTCCCCCCAAAAGAGAGAAGAGCTAATCCTCAGACTCCTTATCTGTAAAGTGTGAATAACAAGGAAATATGAGAGGTGTTAAGCGAAATAATATTCATGTGAAGCTAAAGGACAATTCCCAACATACAGTAAGCAGTCAATATGTGCTTACTTAATATTAATAAGTATATAATGCATTCCAGCAACCTTAAATCAATGCTTTATGGCTTTGTCCAAAAGACTACTGACAAACTATTGGACGAACACCTTTGAGCAGATCCGCCCAGCGTACTGGGATAGGTAAGCCTTGACTCCAATTACAGCTGCAGCCAACCAGCACTACGGGGCGGGGGCAGTTTGCTCAAACTCGTACATGTTGCTTGAGCATTTAATTGTCACTAATGAATAAAGACAGGTGTTCTTTAGTCAAAACTCCTGAAACATAAATCTTCAAAGATTGATGCAAATTAGTTTCAAGTACAACACTCTCACTAGAAATTATTTGAAAATTATAGTCTTAGCTCCTCCACACATCGAAAGGGCATTTTCTTAATGTATCTGACTATATACACTGAGAGGATTGTTTAAAAGAAATTAAGATGAAGCCATAATGAATAAGCTTTCAGTATAATCTGCACAAAGCCCCACCCAAGGGTCTCACTTCTCACTTCCACATAGGTGTTCAGGTAGCTTAACCTGGGTCTTGATTTCTTATGACACGGGGGTGGGAAGAATTGTGGATAGATTTATGAAGCAAATATAAATCTAGGGTATTTGATGTGTAGGAATGCTAGAAATAAATAAATTGATATATAGTCCCACCCTTAGGAAGCTCAGCCTTTCCAATTACAACAGCACTAAAAATAAAATGAGAGATACATTTATCAAAATTTTACAAGATTTGCACATTGAACATTTTGAAGTATCACCAAAAAAAATTAAAAGATCTACATATATGGAAGGCATCCCATGTTCATGGAATGGTAGACAATATTGTTAAAAATGTTAAGACTCCCCAAAATGATCTACAAATTTAATGGAATCCCTATCAAAATTCCAGCTGACTTCTTTGCAATAATTGAAAAACTGATGCCAAAATTCATATGGAAGTACAAGGGAACCAGGTCAGCCAAAACAATCTTGAAAAAGAAGAGCAAAGTTGGAGGACTCACTCAAATGTTACTACAAATCTATAGTACTCAAGTCATTATGGTACTGACATAAGTTTGGATGCATAAATCTATGAGACACAATAAAAAATCCAGGGGGGAAAGTTACATTTACAGTCATTTTTCCAGAAATGTGCCAACAACACTCCATTGAAAGAATAGTCTATTCAACAAATGGTGCAGAGACACCTGGGTATCTGAAGGCAAAAGAATGAATCTGGAATCTGGACCCCCGTATTTTATTTAACAAATAAAATATTAATTCAAAATGGATCACAGAAGGAAATGTAAAAACTAAATGTATAAACTTTCTAAAAGAAGACATAGTTTAAATCTTTGTGGTCCTAGGATAGGCTATGGCTTCCTAGATACAATACCAAGAGCACAAGTGAAAAAAAAGAAAGATAAAATGGACTTCATCAAAATTAAAACCATTTGTTACAAAGGACATCATCAAGAAAGTGAAATGAAAGGGGAAGGGATAGCTCAAGTGATAGAGTGCGTACTTAGCAAGAAAAATAAAATGAATAAATCTAATTACCTCCCCTAGAAAGAAATTGTTTTAATGTTTTAAAAAAGTAAAGTGAAACGACAATCTGCAGAATAGGAGAAAAATTTTGCAAAGCATATATCTAATAAGAGACTAGTATCCAGGATATAAAACAAATGCTTACAACTGACCAATACAAAGAAAATCGACCCAATTTTTAAATATGCCAAGTATTTAAATAGATACACAATTGGCCAATAAGCATATGAAAAGATGCTCAGCATCACTAGCGAAATCAACATCAAAATGAGATCTGATTTTACACTCACTAGGATGGTTATAATCAAAACATGGACAATAACAAGTGTCGGTCAGGAGGCAGAGAAATGGGAACCCTCAATACGCAGCCGTTGGAAAGGGGCAATGGTAGAGCTTCTTTGGAAAAGCCTGGTGTTTCCTCAAAAGGTTAGAATTATATGGCACAGCAATTCAACTCCTACATATAGAGTCATACCTCAGTATCCTCGGGATTTCGTTTCAGGAAACCCCCACCCTGGATACCATAATCCAAGGATGTTCGAGTCCCTTTACAATCAGACATCTGGATCCATGAAGTGGAAACTACAGATATGGTGGGCCAACTGTACAGCCAACAGAATGAAAATATATTCTCACAAAACTTGCACATCAATATTCATGGCAGTATCATTCAGAGTAGACAAAGGTTACAAACAATATCCATCCATCAATGAACGGATAAACAAAATTACCAAGAATAGTCCCACAAACTTTTGGTCATTGAATCTTTGACAAAGGAGGTGAGAACATACAATGGAGTAAAGACAGCCTCTTCAGAAAATGGTGTAGGGAAAACTGGACAGCTGCATGTAAATCAATGAAGTTAGGCTACTCCCTCACAGCATACACAAAAATAAATTCAAAATGGCTTAAAGACTTAAACATGTAGACAAGACACTATAAACCTCTTAGAAGAAAACATAGGCAAAACATCTGACATACATCTCAACAATGTTTTCCTAGAGCAGTCTACTCAAGCAATAGAAATACAAGCAAAATAATACAAGTGGGATCTAATTAAACTTACAAGCTTTTGCACAGAAAAGGAAACAAAAAGCAAAACAAAAAGACAATATATGGAATGGGAGAAAACAGTTGCAATAAATGAAACTGACAAGGGCTTAATTCCCAGAATATGTAAACAGCTTTTACACTTAATAAGAAAGAAAAACAAACAATTCAATTCAAAAATGGGCAGAAGTCCTAAAGAAACATTTCTCCAATGAAGACATACAAATGGCCAATAGGCACATGAAAAAAATGCTCAATATCATTATCAGAGAAATGCAAATCAAAACTGCAATCAAGTCTCACCTCTCACCAGTCCGAATAGCCATCATTCAGAAGTTCACAGATAAATGCTGGAGAGGCTGCGGAGAATTGGGAAGCCTCCTACACTGTGGTGGGAATGCAGTTTGGTGGAGCCATTGTGGAATACTGTATAGAGGTTCCTCAAAAGACAAAAAATGGACCTCCTATATGACCCAGCAATCCCAATCCTGGACATATATCCAGAAGGAACCCTAACTCAAAAAGACACTTTCACCCCAATGTTCACAGCAGCACTATTTACAATAGCAAGACATGGAAGCAACCTAAATATCCACTGAAAGATGACTGGATAAAGAGACTGTAGTATATTTCTCCAATAGACTACTGTTCAGCCCTAAAATAATAACAAAATAATGCCATTTGCAGCAACATGAATGGACCTGGAGAATGTCATTCTAAGAAAAGTAAGCCAGAAAGAGAAAGAAAAATACCATATGAGATCGCACACATGAGGAATCTTAAAAAAAAAAAAAATCAATAAACAAAGACACAAAAAGATAAACTTATCTACAGAACAGAAACAGACACAGAGACATAGAAACCAAACTATGGTTACCAGAGGGGAGAGGGTGTGGGAAGGAATATATTGGGAGTTCAAGATCTTCAGATACTGAGTATGTATAGAATAAACCGCAAGTTTATACTGTATAGCACAGGAGAATATATTTAATATCTTATAGTAACTTATGTTTAAAAAGAATATGAAAATGAATACAGTTATGTTCCTATTTAACTGAATTGTTGTGCTGTACACAAGAAACTGACACAACATTATAAACTGACTAGACTTCAATGAAAATATTTTTAAATAGACCAAAAACGAAAAAAAAGAAAAAGGATATTATGAAACCAAAAGAATAATGTACTGACTCAGGCTACAATATGGATGAACCTTGAAACTTTAAGCTAAATTAAGCCAGACACAAAAGGACAAATAGTGCCCATTAAGGTGAACTGTTTCTAAGCGTTTACTGTACTACTTCTGTAAATTTTCCGGAGATTTGAAGTCTATCAATATCAAAATAAAATGTACTATTCATTAAAATCATAAAACGCTTCCTCACAGGAGGGCTTTAATTATTAAATGCAGAAATGCATGTAAAGCTCCTGGAAAAACACTTTGCACGTCCACACACAGACACTGCTGTCACTGCCTCTCAGAGGGTGGTGCCAGCGCTGATGAAGGCTGCCTCCACTCGCTGCCCTGCAGACAGGAGTGAGGGCCTGGGCTCTGACAGGCAGGGTGAGCGTGACCCTGGGTCAGACACAGCCATGCCCCAGACTCTGCGTTACCCAACTTTCTTATACAAACTGCAACATGTAATGTAAACACGCTACAGGGATGTATCTTACAACACAGGGAATACAGCCAATGTTTACAGTAACTATAAAAGGAGCATCTATTGTACACCTGAAAAATATCATTTTAAATCAGCTATATCTTTGTAAAAAATTAAAAAATAATTTAAAAATGTTATCACTTTAATATTCAATTCGGTTTTTAAGTAACTACTAAACAGCTTAGAATGTATAAAAGCATTTAAGTGTGCTGTTTGTTTACATATTTATTTACTTTCAGCCTCCTGCTAAAAGAGAAATTAAACAATTTTTTTAAACACACCTAAACAACCATAACAACAAAAAGGCAAAATTGAGAGTGAAGAGAAATTGGAGATTCAATACTTAAATGAAACCAGGAGGAGGTAAAGTCATAAAAATGGATTCCCTGGAGTCAGGGCAAGTGTTAAAGCCCGACTAGAAATTCAGCTCTAAGATTCTTGGCAGCTACAGCAAAAAGAAAAGATCATGGGGGGGTGGTAGAGTGTGTGCTTAGCGTGCACGGGGTCCCAGGTTCAAGCCCCAGGGCCTCCACTAACAGATAAATACACCTAATTACCTACCCCCCCAAAAGAGTCCCAAAGAAAAGAAAAAGAGAGATTTCTTTCCAAAAAAACCTGATATTAAATTTGGATTAAATACTTAAAAAAAAAAAAAAATATAGAAAAGATGAGTGACACTGTGAAGGAAAAGCCCAGCTGGGCTAACGAGCTAAGTCACAAATCTAAGTGTGATAAGTGTCGGTTTACTGATCTAACTATTGCTGGGCTAACTCGTAAATCTGAAGTTTAGTGTCACTTTACTGGGCTAATAACCTAACTCGTAAATCCAAGGTCAACAATTGTCAGTAACGTGATCTGTTCCAAAATCATAAGCTTCAGTGTACTGATTCCTTGCTTTTTGTTGTTTGAGCCTTATTGGCTAATACACCCTTACTTGTAATTAACCCTATAGAACCTCATGTGCAGGTCTTGGAGGTGCTCAGAGCTTCGGAACAGGAGCCCCTCTGAGCCCGCCAGCATAATAAATCTCAGTGCTTGTTTCTTGGCTGGCCTGTTTTTTCCGTAACAACACAAGCGATAATGCCCTTGAGATAAATATGTGATGGCTGCTGGCAGGTCCCCATGTCTCAAGTGGCAAAATCTGAAACATCCTTCTCACCACTCAGAGTCATCATAAGCTCACTCCACACTTCCCGCTGTTAAATGCAGGAGCACAGGCAGGGCCCGGCCTTTGCTCTCTCTGTGTCATCACAGTGAGACAGGATGGAAGGGGACAGAGCACAGCCATTCAAGGAAGGCCACAGCAATTAACATCAAAATGGTGAAGGATTCAAACCCCAGTAGGCCTTGAGGCTCAGGATGAAGAGATTTAACTTCTAGCAGAGCTTGAGCTTCATTATACACCCATTGTAATAGTAACATGGTGAATAACATGCCCCAAGGTACCATGGCATTCCCAAGGCTAGCCACAAAATGTCAAAGGGTGGGAAATGGCCAACTCCCCGGGAATCCCAGCCCCTTGCCCTTAGGCTGTTCCTTCTACATATTAGCAAATGAAACCACCAAGCCCAAGAAAACGAGCAACACAGCGCCACCTCGCGGTCACCCCTCTCTCTCCCTCTTCAGAGAAAGCCCACACTCTGTGGAGTGTGTACCTACTTTTAATCTGAGCACCCAAATCCCACACCTCGTGGACTTTCTGTTGCCTTTCAATGTGTCTCTGTGAATAAATCTACATTTTCTCAACACTGGCTTGCTCTTGAATACTTTACTGCACGAAGCCAAGGAACAAAATCTGGTGGGACACATCCCAGGGGCTCAACCAAAGACTGGGACACAGCCCTTCTCATGCCCCACATCTGTTTTCTTGTATCAACAGGACTGGGTTGTGAAGGGAGCTCTGAGGCCCCAGCTAAGGGACAGAAGCCACCCCCACGGCTCGAATTGGCTGGCAGCCTCTTCCCCAGCAGGGGCCTTGGGGTCTGCCCGGTTCTCTGTGTTTCTCTGTTGTGCTGACTCCCCAGCCACAGAGCGTTCTCCCTAGGCCTGTCCCCACAAAACCCTTCTCTCCAAAATACAAGCACATCATGTCACAATCCTCTTGTTCAACCAGGAAATGCTTAACCCACTTTTTCCCTCCACAGTAAAGTACCTAACTGTCCTCCCTCCCATCCCAACACTTCTTTCTTTGTGAGAACTCTGCACTCCCCACACACCATCCTGAACGCAGGTGCCTTGCTGGCTGGGACCGAGATGTTTCAGTCTCACACAGCGGGCATCCTTTCACTTTCCCCTTGTTACCATAAAAAAGCCTTTCCTGAGTCACCCACAAATCTGATTCTGAACTTCATAAAGTGCTGAGATTGCAGTCACTGTGTGCATACCTCCCAGGTTTTGACTAAGTTTCCTTCACGAGATCTTCATTAAGGAGCTGCATCAAGAAGTCGAAAGAGGATATTCTTACATCTGAGCGGAGGAGCCTGCAAGAAATTTAAATGGCTTTCAAGAGAGAGTTAACCAGGGACAGACAGGTCGCAGGTCCTAGTCAACAGTGTCATGAGGCAAAATGTTCTTCAAAGACTCAGAGTGGCTTCTGAACATGGAGTCGGCAGGGAGGAGGTGACACGCAGTGAGTGGGGTGAGTGACAAAGGGTACGCTCCCCCAGCTGGGGAAGAATTGGATTTTGTTCTAGTTTTCCAAACAATTTCTTAATACCTTTTTCTCCTATTGTCACATACCATTTCCTATGATTTAAGAATATCAATGTCAGTCATTTGGGCCGCTTGGGAGAGGCAACATGATGCCATTCACAGGGCTGGGACATGACAGCCACACCAGTCTAGGTTGAAAGACCAGTGGGGGTATTTCCATGGTGATCACGGGCATGCAGCAAACTCCCCAGCTTCAATGACTTCATCTCAAAGGTGGGGCAATAAAACTACCAAGAAAAGTGCGTGATGATTATGGAAGACATCTGTTTACTAGGTAAGTGCCCGTGACAGCTGCAGCTTAATGGGGAATGAGTATGATTAACAAGGCCCTGTCTACCTGGCCACACGCTCCCTGCCTTCCTGCCTTGGTGCAGCAGCAGAGATTGTTTAGCTGAGATGAACGCCCCCAGAGCAGCCCCGACGGGAAAGCTCGCAGCTCTGCATTGTGAGGCGTGTTCCTTTCCTTCTCAGTGCTGATCACAGTTTGCTGTCATCTGTTTTTATGTTTATCCCTTTTGTAACTTCCTCTCCTCCAGAGTTTTTGCTCAAGCAGCGCAGAGCCAGGTGTGTCTTGCGGCCTGCCCGATATTCTGGGCTGGGAAACAGCCGACCACACATCTGGCTCTGGTGCTGAACGGAGAGGGCAGAAGGCCCTGGGGCCCATGCTGAACCGAGGCCCATGCACCCAAAATTATGGTCTGACTTTGGGCAAATTACACAGTCTTCTTTACCCTGAGATTCCTCATCTGTCCATGAAAATAACTGGCCATGGCACACAGAGTTACCAAGATTAAAGGAAATCACCAAATTCACAACATATTCAAGGGGCTACCAGTGCATCCTCAACAGAAAAATGCTGCCTTTACGGCTCTGACACATGCCAAGCGGGGCGGCCACACACAGTGAACACTGCTAAGTGCTTCATGTGTGCTACAATACTCTTTAGAACTTACAACAATCCCAGGAAGAAACGAATATTATCATGCCCATTTCACAGATTCACCAACAGGTTAAGAGAGGTTACATTCTACTCCAAGGCCGTATGGTGAGGAAATGGCGATTTATACTGGAATCTGGGCCCAGGCTTAGGCTCCATCTCTCTCCCATCCACCTGACCACTTGCCTATGAATTCCACCTGTCCAATACACAAGTTTGCAGCCGGCCAGCTCTTAAATGCAATGTGTGCCACCATTTGTCAATGTTGGTTAATTACCATAAACTGTTCCCAGAAACCACTACAGAAAAGAAACGTGGACTTAAGGAATTCTGCATTGCGTTCTCCTGTAATGTGCAGAAACCCTTCACTACACGACCAAATCCAAATGTATGCTTCCTCCATGTTTATGTTTGCACACGGCTTATTAAAGTAGAATGTACCTGCAGTAATTTCATCTCGGTTGCTTTCCAAGGTTGCAGATTATCCATAATCAGTCCGTGAATGAAAATACTACAATGTGAATGAAAATACTGCAACCATATTCAGTAAACAAAGAATGCTGAAACCAAGTCATCAGCGGCTGCTGCCACCCCCCAGGGAGGGCATGCCTGCAGCCCAGCCTCTCAGCCACTCACAGTGGTGCCCTCTGAGTGGACTCAGAGTAAGAAAGGACAGGATACTGGCCCTAGATACCTAGGTACCTGCCAAAGGGATGAATTCAATGACACAAATATTTGCTTCCTCCCATACATAGAAAAGCACTAAATACTTGATCTTGAGATATCTGGTTTTCTTTAGATAACAAGCAATATTTTATTGTTCCAACTACTTGGTCTTTCTTGTAAAACTTCTATATATCCTAGCTCCTCCCCTACCTCTTGGGAGCAGTCCCTCAGAGTGATCTGAGAGGTTGCCATCCCGGATCGAGTCCTCCAGCCAAATAAAACATAACTCTTAACATTTAGGCTGAACGTTTATTTCAATGAAGTCCCGGAATAGACAGAACTCATCAATTCTGTAATGGAACACACTGGATCAGGAAACAAAAGCGTGTTTTAGTCTGGAAAAACTACGGTTTCCTCTTTCTTCCAGTCATTATACAATCCCACCAGAACTCATTAATTTGCTGTCTGCTCATCTGGCAACCAAACTCAGAGAAGAGTCAACTCAGCAGAGTGCTCTACTCGGGAGAACACCCCGCAGCAGCACTGCAGGCTACCTGTCCTCCCGCACGCTCTGCTGACCCTTGGTGCCCTCCGTGACGACCAGGACAACGGAGCTGTTCCCAACAGCTGCGAAGTCCCACACGTTAAATAAATCATTTTATTTTATACGATATTTTACGTATATACCCATCTCTGAAAACAGCTTTGCTAGAAGCCCAAATCTTCAGCATCAATCTGCAAAGGCAAATCCGGTCCGCAAGGGAAAACAAGACTTAAGACGAAGCTAAGGCGTCCAAAGTACTCTCAACAACCTAAGGCCTCCAAAGTCCCCTGCAGGACCTTCAACCAAACTGCCTGCAGGCCTGCAGCTGCAGGCGGCAACATGTCTGCTTTTAAAGCAACCCCTTCCTGCCCTCGGGCACTACAATGTCCCTCTACGCCCTCCCATCTCAGGGTAACAGCAGCCGCTGCAGAACCTCACAGGGCAGCACTGACAGGACTGGACAAAGAGGATCAGAGCTAAACTAAGCCTTCTGATGACACGAGCTTGTCACTCTGTCACTTTACAGATGAAGATATATATAGAGAGAGGTGGGGTGATCTTGCTCAAAGTCACACAGCTAATAAGTGGCAAAGTCTATAACTCTGCTCCTCCCTCCGGTGTGACGCCCCAGCTGGGACGCCCACAGGGTTCTCTCCTGCCTGCCGGACCAGTCCTTTACTGTCACTCATAAAACACCACAGGGTCTGACCCTAGCCTAATTTTCAGCATCTTTTCCCTGCAGTCTCGCAGGAACAAGGCGGTTCGGGCCATTGTATGACTTCTGGCTCCCAGAAGCCTCCGTGCTCAGGCTGGTCTTGCCTGTGCATCCAGCACCCTGCTCAGAGGCTCTTCCTCCCCGGCAGGAGGACGTTTCCACTCTCCACATGACACCCCCTCAGGAAAGCCCTCTTCTCGCCCTCAGCTCAGCAGGTGTCCCAGGCCACATCCCGAGCTGCCCCATTAGGACTGCGGGTGCCCAGGTTTGCTAGTCAGACCAGCAGCCTCAGAGCCAGGGTTTATGCCCGGGTCACCCTGCAAACCTACTGCCCTCCTCACATCCCCCAGCCAGCAGGTCACCTGAAAGTCGCAGCAAGTGCCCCACCCAATCCCGAAGTCTCTTCATTTGCCAGCACCGCTGATGACTGGTCTCCAAACTTTGGTCAGTTTTGCACAAAACAGCAGCTTCCACTGTGAAGCAGGGGGTTTTCTCTTCTGCTCCCCATCCTTACTGGAAACGTCTAGGGAAATGAAAAGGCCTTTTCTCAACCCTTTTCTGATGACACCCACCCACCCACAATACTCACATGCTCAAGAGCTTTGGGTAAACCTGATTTTGTTTCACTTACGCTAAGGGGCTCAAAACACTGAGGGATTCTTTCTCTTTTGAGGGTATTTTTACTCAGTATATCGGCTTTAATCTGTTTTTGTCTCTCTCTTCAATATCCCTAGAAGTTGCCACTTCTTATTCCCTTCAGCAGCCTCCCTCCCAACATCTAGTCTAGGAAATCAGCTGTGATGAGGGGCCCGGGGTCAGTCACAGAAGACGCAACTAAGGCACAGAGAGGTGACATAATTTGCCCGAGAAGATCAGCTTCAAGCCCCAACACTGTGTGTCACGTCCCTCTGTTTAACACTTATGGTAAGCAAGCGAACTTTTTGTAGATTATGGTTATAAACAGATGAGGTATGAAAATACATACATGGACACACATCAACTCTAAGATGTTCATTAACTCCACTATTTTGTTTCTATTTATTTTATTTCTATTAAAAAAAATTAAGAACCTCTGCAGTCAATATAGCAAAATGTTACTGGGCTTTAAATACAGAATATAGAGGTTTTAAGTGTGTCATTACTCATCCTTATTTGTATGTTCACAACACAAACTGATTTGAAAGTCTCTCTCCCCTCCCCCTACTCTACTGGCTCTCACCTGAGCTCCAAAACCACACATCTAACAGCCTTTCATTTTACACACAGCTGAACTTATCAGTTATCCCCCAGAACTCCCTCAACAGATTTCCCTCCTCAGAGCACAGCAGGACCATCATTTACCTCATTAATCCACCCAGAAACCTGTTGCTTACTCCATCCTACCTTCACAGACATCATTCATCCTTTCCTTTTTACCATCTAAACATGCCTTCAATCTGTTCGCTTTTACCCGCTGACCATCCAACCGCTCAAGTGGAAGCCACCAACACTGCCCACCTGGACTCACGAGTCTCCCAAGTGGCCCCAAAGCCACTCTCCCCTACTTGAGACAAATGGGATTGTGTCACTCCCACGCTTTTAGGACTGTTTTCAAACCCACTGTTCTTAGAAGAAACTCCAAGTTCTTCACCTGATGAATGTCTTTGCCATCAAATTGTCAGCTCAGGGAGGGGAGGACACGCCCTCTCCCCTAGGACCTGCCCTCTGCCAGAGCATCAGCTTGGGAGGACCTGCTGAGCTACACCAGCCTGTATTCTAACCCTGGTCTTGAGTTCTTAGCAAACTGCTTCAACTATCCATACAAATCCAAGGTAGATTAGAAAGATTTTAGTTGTTGAGCTAGACTATTGATTTGGGGATTTTGCACTAGCAACCTGCAAGTACATGTTCTAATGATTCTGTCTTCTTAAAACCACACCCAGAGTTAAGTAGTATTTGTGGAATGTCTTCGGAGTAAAAGGGACTGTACTTTTGCAGACTTTATGTTTTATACCATGAACAACCCGGACAGGGTCACAAATGGAACCCCCTCACAAGTGACAGAAGACAGGTGACAGGCATATAGCAACAGGTCACAAAGATGGTAAGAGCAAAGTTGTTTCTCCAACCCCCCAAAAAATTTTTGAAAGAACTGAAAACTCTGAATTTTGAAAGTAAAATACTATCATATAAAGAAATAAAATAATCCTCTTCATCAGTGTTTCAAGATCTGACTCCAGAAATTTTAGCATGCCATATTGAATCCTAGCACAGAAAAATCAGATGGACTAGTGGTGAGTAAGTTCCAGGAAAACTGCAGTAATTCCTCCACTTGTAAAAGGACATAAACTCACCTGTCGAAGATGAATGTAAACCGCATTCTGGAGAAATTCGGAAGCTCCCAGGCTCTGCTTCTGGATGGCAAGGACACGGACAGCTTTGAAGCATGCTTCTAACTCAGTCACCAGCATTCTTACACTGCAGGGGGAAACGGAGGCCCTCAGTCAAGAGCAGAGGTGTTCCTGTCGTGTCTCGCAGGCCGTACCACGGGGACTCAGTGCCCTGCAGCAGCCCGGCCCCAGGCGAGGACCCGCAGCATGGCCCACCCAAGCAGGAGGTGCACTGGGCTTGAGAAAGCCCATCCCCGATGGGGGCAAGAGTGGCTGGTGGGTTTGAGTGAACCTATAAATGCCCGTAGAAATATGCCTGCATTCATTCAAGTGATACAAGCAACAGTAGCAGGCTATTTAACAAAATTTCAACTGTCAGTGGAAATTTACCATTCCTTTCTGCTTGTCCCCTGCACTCTGAGACAGGCTTAGGCTCTCTCACACCGGCAGCTCTGATGCAATAGTTGTGAAGTCGTTTTACTTTGCTGCAAGTGTCCTCGCTCCCCGTGTGGCTGTGACTGTCATCTCTTAACACAGTCAGATGTCTTCCTGGATCTCTCCCTGCGTTCCTTGCTCCTGCTTCTCAGATCCTAAGATAAAGGGCAAGTGAAGACACATGACCAGAAAAGGCACCGTGGACTTGAACTAAGTCCTCAGTGATCCCCTAGGTGAGTGCTGCCCACCCCTTACCTTCGATTCTCAAGGTTCTGCCCAGGGTGACATCCAGACAGGAGAGCGTCCTGGGCCAATTAAAAGCTGTGTGACTTGGGCCCTGGGACAGGTGCAGGAGCTGGTTCCAGAGCCGTGCCCCTCCCCACCTCTGCTCCCCTCTCTCCCAAGGACCCACTGCCAAGCCCCCAGGTTCCCTGATATTCTGTCCTTCTCTTGTAATCTAATCCAAGCCCTTTTCCTCTTCCTTTATTCCCTAATTATCACCAGCTGAAGTGGTTTTTCAGTCACATCTGAAAAAATTTCCGGCAGCTGAAAAATAGGTCTCCAGAGATCAATGCCCATATGCTGGTTCCTGAAGAGAGCCCCTGGTTATGGGGTCCCTCACCAACACCCACGGGGCATCAGACATGTTGCAGAGTCGACCACCCCCAACAAGAGTTTGCTGTGACCCCAATGCCCGCACAGCATCCCTGCTCTCATAAATTTATTTGGCCCACTTATCCGTTACTAAGAAGCAAAAGTAAAAAAATTGCTCATGTTTCTTACTAAAATTATTTATGAGGTGGAAAAAGAAATTGTAATAGAAAAGAATAAATTTGACTGCATGTTAGATCTGTTCCTTTGGCTTTAAACCTTTGCTGTTTTCTAGGCTCAGACTTGGTAGCTCTGTACCTTTTGTAAAAGAAATTTGCCTTTAGGCTGAAATATCCAGGAGAGCCTATTCTCCGGGCTCTGATCTTTCACTATGTTAACTCTTCTGCACTTATATAGAGATGGCAAGTTGCAAAATAGAGAATCAACTTTGATTTTTTTTTGGAGGTATTAGAGGGGCACCATGATTTGACCCACGTGGACAGCTGCAAGAACAAAGATTTCCAAGGAGAAACAATTCGTACCGCAAGAAGTTTGCAACAACCAACCACATCCCCGCCCCTTTTTAGTATAGAAGCGGACTGATTTCTGACTTGGGGGAGACGGTTCTCCAGCATGTCATTCTGCCATCTTCTGGGTCTGCCAGCTTTTCAAATAAAGTCACTATTCCTTGCTCCAACACCTCAATCTCCCGATTTATTGGCCTGTCATGCAGCAAGCAGTACGAGTTTCGAATTGGTAACAAGATGACTGCATTGGAGGTAGTATGTCTCCTCTCTTTCCTCGTTTCCAATATGTAACATGCACATCATTTATGATCTAGTGCAAATAATTCATCAAAGACTACCACAAAAAGAAACTACACTCACCTAGCTATCAACACTATCAAGTCACAACCTATCAATTTTATATGCTGTTTAACAACACAACTAAAAAACCTAACATAGGGAATTGATTCCACAGAAATAAAATTATTTCTACTCCTTCAAAACCTTTTTTTCTTTTCTATTTTATTTTCTTTTGCATATTGAAAAGAAAAAAAAGACAAATCATTTTATTTCACGTATTTTGTTATAGCTACATAATTTAAATACTACAAAGAGATTTAAATTGCAATAAAAAATTGTTCATATATTGTACAAAGATATATACAGAATCAATGTGGATAAAGAAAGGAATGGACATTTACTAAAAATCCACTGCACATCCAGTCTTTTACAAGCATATCCTGGAATATAAGCTCTATGATCCAGGGGTCACCCACCTGCATTCTCACTGCTGAGTCCCTTAGTAATCTTCTACCAAGGCACCAGCATAGAACCACGCGATCAGTATTTTCGGTATAAATGAGTGAATTAGCTCATTCAATTCTAAAACAAAAACCCTAAAGTAAATACTGAACTTATTTACAGATAAAGAAAATTGGGCACAAACAAGTAGAGTTCCTTCCCCAAGTTCACAAAGCTAATAACTGGTAAAGGCAAGATTTGAACTCATCTGTCTGATTCTAAAAACTAAGGTGGAAATCCCTTATGACTGGGGAGGGTCCAGCAGCACAGCCTATCACCCTATCTTTGTTCAGATCTAGCCTTAGACAGCCTGAGACAGCACCCCATTCCTATGGAACTTGAGGGCAAATGATAACAATAAGGATTTTATATCCAGTAGTTTCTTAGGTATCATTTATATAAACTGTCAGCAGGACAGCAGAAAAACTCTGGGAAATATGAGTGGGTCCAGGGCTTTTTGCTGATTAGAAACTCAGTCTATCAAGACAGAGTGACCTTCCCATGAGAGGCCACACGGACCTAAACTAAAGGCAGCTGAGCAATGAAAACTAGCAAGACCCTGGAACTCAAGCAAGAAGGATCCCTGCCATCTCCCGCCCTGTTGCCTCTTCATCCACGTGGACACGAAGACAGAAGACCTAGGTTCTTGTCCAAGTTACACTATCATGAATTCTCACCCATAAAAAGTTACGACTCTATGCTGTCCTAAGTACTTTCCAACTCAAATATGTTGACACCAATATCTCAGCAGAATGTCTATGTCTCCACATCCTCTCTTCTATAAGGAGAATAGTTCTATGGCCACAAAGCAGAAATCCAATTAAAAACACCATGCACTAATCAAGGTGAAAATCTGCGTAAGAGACTTTTCTCTCACGCTCAGTGAATGAAAACTCAGAAAAATTGGTCCTTCTCCCTCAGCAAGTGGGAGGTAGGCTGATTGTGTGTGTGGGTGGGTGTGCGTGTGTGTGTGTAAATCAAATACAATGACGTCTGGTATCTGTACAGATTTTTTTTAAGTTACTATCATTTCATGAGGATGAGACACCCTTTAAAGTAATTTGAATCTAGTGTTCTGAGAGAGTCTCAGGATCTTTTGGTGGAGGAGGGGAAAGGAAAGGAGGAAAGAAGTAAATGAAGCAAAGGAGTAATAATACTGCAAGGGAAAGGCAAGACATTAATTTTGTTCCTACTTGCATCACAAACAAATTACGGACTGGCTTTGCCCCGATGTCCTGTCGAGCACTGAGTTGCAGATGAAGAGGTGACAGCACATTTCTCACTGAGATTGTGACTGTACGTGGCATCTTATAGAAACAAATCATTTATCCTGATCAAACACTCTAGCAGCAGGCCGTAATTCTCCTATTTTGAGAGACAAGAAAATAGGAGTTCAAAGAGGGTAGATAACTTGACAAAAGTCAGAGGACCAGTAAACAAGAGAGGATGAATTCAAACTCAGATCTGAATGCAGAGTCTGATCTTCCCACTCCCAGGACTGGAAAATCCTTAACACACAGACTCCCCAGCTCCCCTGCAGTGTTCCTGGCACCAAGCATTTCCCATGGTGATGGACTCCAGTTCTCACAGACACAGTGCTCTGTGCAGCCAATGACCTTGATCAGACCTTGATCATCTACCTGCCATGCCCAACAGGCTTCACCATAAAGGTAGGAAAGCTGGCTTTCAAGTGTATACAAAGCCACCCCTGGTCTAACGTGGGCTCTTCTGGGGCTTCTCCAGCCTAAATGCAGCCATAAAAGTGCTCAGAGTTTGTACATGAGACACACTACCTCTCTCCATCTGTCTCCACACCTATACTTCTTAGCTATGACCATTTTGATAATATTGGAAACAAATTTTTAAAAACACAAAAGAAAGGATCCTCGAACAATTACTTAATACTTACAATTTTAAATGATTTGTTACAAAGTGAGTATTTACAAACCGAATCTGCCTTCCTAGGTGTCAGTTTAAACAGTTAAAAAATATAATAGCAAAAAATTCTCCCTTACAAAATTAACAAAAACATCAACAATAATCTGGAATAAACTCACAATTAATGCCCATGTTGTACATGGAGAAAACTACAGGACTGTAGTGAGGGGTAAATAAGAGGTGTGAATGTAGAGACATCAACATATTGCATGGAGGAAAACAGTTTTGTAAATATGGAAGTTCTCCAAAAAATAATTCAAAACTTAATAAAAATCCCATGAATACTCTTATCTGATTTTTTTTTAACTTGAACAATATATTTTAGAATTCTTCAGGAATAATAAAGTCATAATAATAGCCAAGAAAGTTTGGGATGGAAGAAAAGAACAAAAAAAAAATATCGCACTGTCAGATAATAATTAATTTTTACAATATGTAAGATATAGCGCTGGAGTAAGGAAGTAAGATTGACAGAAATAAAGCATGAGCTCAAAAAGAGACTCTAGTGTACATAAGTATTTTATACATGTGGGATTTCAAATCAAAGAGCAAAGTATGAATTCAATAATTGTCCTGGGACAATCAGAGAATCACCTGGAAAGAACAAATTCTATTCCTGTCATAATGACCACAAAAATAATTACAGATAGTGATGTAAATATTAAAATACTAATAACAGCAAATACAACTCTTTGCTCACATTAATTCAACTTCTCCTCACTATAACAAGTACTATTATCATCTCCATCTTAGACATTAAATAAACCTACATAAGAGATTTATACCATTATAAGAAAGTATTTCTAAGAATAATAACAAAGATAAAACACAAAAGGAAGACATTTACTATCTTAAGAATATTTTGAGCCACAACAAAAATAAACCTACTGAACAAAATGAAACGAAAGAAATGACAAGGAAAAACTCTGTGATAGATGTTGATGAAGACAAGGGATTAATGTTCATAACATACAAAGAGCTGTCACAAAGCTAAAAGAAGCTTCCTCACTTAAATTTGTGCAAAGGACAAAATGGATCATTCACTTTTCAAAAGTCAGATGGCTAATCAGTGAAAAATGCTCAATACTTCACTGGTCATCAAATGCAAACTAAAACAATGAAAAAGCACTTTTGCTCATCTTATTGGTAAATATTTTTAAAAGAAATTGTAGCTAGTGTCCATCTGTGGGAGAAAAAACTGTGAGCGACCTTTTTGGAGGATGACATGTCAATGGATATGTAAACTCTGAAAAACGTGTGTACACACTGATTCAACCCCACTTCTAGGAATCGTTTCGTTTAGAAAAATAATCAGTTCAAATAGATATACTGTTTACACTGGTGGGAAGAAAAGCTGAAGTGAAATCATATCCAGCGATAGAGAATTGGTTACGTAAGTAATTCTACATTTCTCATTCCACACTGGAGAAGGAATTTCTAGTCACTTGAAAGTAGCCTGTGATGAAAGTAAATGTCACATCCAGGGACTAAGTTTCCAGAAGACTTAACTAAAGGCATGCTCATACAAGATCACAGGAATGTCTGTTAAAGAAAGATGCCAGTCAAACATCCTTTCTGACAGTGGAAAATGGAGAAAAGTTAAGTGTCCACCATCAAGAAAATGATGCGGTAAATCACGGTGAGCTGTGGGCACTGAGGGGGCCAGCGTTTCCCCGTGGCCCAGGGCCTTGTCCACAGCACTCTCCCACCAAAGGTGTCCTTGCACAAGAGACCACACCTGCACATCAGGAGACCCCTCCACTCTATCTGAAGGGACCGGGTGAGTCTGGAGTGGGAGGACGTCTATGATATACCCCTGAGTGAATAAAGCGAGCTGCAGAAAACATATAGTATGGCCTTATTTTTCAAAAAAGAATATATACACACATATACATAGATTTCTCATATGTATGTATGTATGGGTATATATATATGTCATAGGCATAAAGGTCATGAAATATATACACCACATTGGCAACAGCTTTTACACTCAGGAAATAAGGGGAAGGGAGGTAGGGCTCTTTCGGTACCACCACAGTTCTCTTTTCAGTATTTCAGTTAAGTATACTTGGAATTTAAAAGTTTATTTAAGCCCGAAGTAAAATGGACGATGCCTCCACAAGACATAATGCTATACTGGTCATTAAAAATCATGCCAGGGGAGATACAATATTGTAGAAAAACATGTAATAAGCCGAATGGAAAATGGAGGTCTCCACACAGTAAACAGGCACAGAGTGCTCACTGGTTTTTATGACAGAGCTGATACACACTGATGAAAAGAACAGAAAGTAGATGTTAAAGTGTTAATTATTATTTCTGACTAGTGGGACCTGGATAGCCGTTTTTGTCCCTTTTTTCAGACTTATTGCATTAAATATACATTATTTTTCATCTGAAAAAAGCATTTTTAGATGTGTAGTACCACACATTGAAGAATAATACACGAGTACTTACAGAAACAAATAACTAGGAGACACTGCAGCAGCGCCAAACAATGTAGAACGGGCGATCCTGAATAACACCGCGCAGTTACATAAGGACCCACAAAGTGAGAGCACCTGCTGTAACAGGGCGCGGCCCCCTTCTATTTGTCACCTGTGTCTTCAGGGCTGAGGCAGTTCTGAGCATGGCCAGTGTCAGTGTTGGTGTCTGGATGGATGCCACTGGATGTGAGGGCACCTGCAAGCCGAGAGGAATAACAGAAATCATCCTCTGCCTTTTCTGTCTTGTTTCTTTGTTACTTTAAAAGAGAGGCATAAATAAGATAAACTGTGTATCTTCCCTACTGAAATTTCAGTAGTGATACCGTTTTCAAAGTGTTCACAACTTATATTCTGCCTATAACCGTCTTTTCATCAAAGCTTCATATTTATTAAATGTTAATTAACTCAGTTAATTAACTCCCTGTTGAAACATTCTACTATAGAACATGAAATGCACTATGTGAAAGAACCACTCCTGCAGTGACTAGCTTGGCTGTCTTGACGGCAGTGCAGTCAGCCCCCAACATTCCGTGGCTCTGAGCTCCTGATGCTGCTAAGAGAGCATGCTGCCGCCTCAGATGGAGAGAAAGTGTGAAAGCATTTCCTGAAATCTACAGCACTGACAAAACATAACTGACAAATCCCAGGCTCCTTTGAAGCTGTCATTTTCGGTTTCTGGCCAACCCCAGTCAATGAGCAGAACCACCTCATTCCCGAGCAATGGCACTCACTTGGTAAGGAGTTCTGGAGAAATTTCCAGGTATAGAATGTAACCAACTATACGTAGAACTCTGACAAAAGAAACAATGCAATACCCTGATTTTGGAAGACACTCAAAATATTCTCCTAAGCCTTTGTAGCTGGAAAGGTTGGGCTTCTCCTGAGCCACTTATTTATTTCACAGCCAGTGAGCATCTCCCACAAACCCTGTTTCCCTGTGTCTGCTGGGAGCCTCAGGCACACTCTTGCTGTCGATCTTATAAGTCACAGGGCAGAGGTGTGTGTCTCACGGCTGCAACCCTCACACGGGCTCGCCTCCTAGCCTCACAGTTTGAACTTGGCCCCATTTTCTAACCTGTTTATTTGGTATCTGTTCTTCTGTAAGCTGCCTGAAATGCTTTTTGGAACAAGTCAGAAGAATGAGTGGGTAGATAAATGGACAGATGGGCAGGTGAGAGATGGGCAGACCGAAAGAGAGACTCCAAGAGAAGGGGAACAAATAAAATTTCCTGTGCAAAACCCTCTTCTAGTCAGGGAAGAAAACCACCACGGAGAAGAGTGAAGAGGCAGGTAGGTTAGGACTGTTTCCTGGATTCCATGAAAAGTCACACCAAGAGATGAGAGGGTATAACTATAAATAATAAAAGGAAAAAAGCACACATGCTTGAAAAATATATCTACAATATGTACTTTCTAAAGAATAGATTCAAATCAGCAGCGCCCAATACCACAATCTTTGGGTATTTACAGAAATGAGAATCCCATCTCCAAACCACAAGGCATCCCTTTGGAGCACTGAGAGTCTACACGGGGCAGTCATAAAGCCATCACCGCAAAATTTATGCTATCCTGCACTTACGAGGAACGAGCAGTTGTGCACGCGTGACAGTTACACCCCACAGCACCTCTACGGGGGAGGGAAGCTTAGCGAGCCCCATCTCTGCAGGACAGAAAACCAGTCCTGGAGAGCCTAAGCCATCCTACCAGTTCTCCATCTCACAGGACTGGTCACTCCAGAGCAGGACTCGAACTCGGACACAAGTCTGTAAGCACGATATTATCATGCTTTGTGTGATTTTTGTGTGTATAATACATTTGTTTCTGGCATGAAAGGATATTTAATAAATAATTGATTGTCTTGTCTATCTCGTTAGCTCACAATCAATCTTTATACTGTTGAATTGTACTCTTTTCCTCTGGAGAACAGAACGGAAAGAGCGGGGGTCAGAATGAGGTGGAGCTCCATTCTTTATCTGGTATTTCATCTCATCCAAGTCCCCAACCAGGGAGAAGGAGCCAATGTTCTCTTCATCTTTTAAAGAGAGGGCTCCACTGATGATGACTTACTCAACCCAAAAACCAAGGCTGGGGGAAGGGCACATGTAGCAACCAGAGCAGTATCAGATGTAGGAAAGTGAAAAGAGCTCACGGGAGGGCTCAGGGGGTCAGCCTGATATAATTTCAATCGATAAAAAATACCACACTGTAAAAATACTAGCATGAAATGGATTTGTTCTTTCTTGACAATTTTCCACAGCCCACATGTAACATTATCGTGAACCAGTGAAAGGAAGAGTCTACAGATAGGGAAAATCAATGCCACAGGCAGGCTGAAACCCAGGCTGGAGTTTAGGAAGAGAAAGGGCATAGTTAAGAATTGGGGAAAGGCTGGAGGAAAAAATCACAAGGACTCTCAAGCATCATCCTACAATCATATAATCATTCATTCAAGAGAGAGATACTGAGGTCCTATTTTGTGCAAGATTGTACACAAGGCAAAGCAAGAGCGCAGCGACCATGTTGGCAGCAACGGGAGGGGCTAAAATACACTTCTGATCCCGGTACCTTGCACACTTGTCCTCAGTATAAAGGCAAAGAAAAAAAGTAAAATAATATTCTGTAAACTCAAAGCATTGCTGAAAAAAAATTAAAGAAGACCTAAATACCTGGACAGACACGCCACGTACATTCCTGGATCAGAAGACAGTGCTCTTGGAATGGCAGTGCTCCCCAGAGTGATCCGTATATTCTACGTGGTCTCGATCACAATCCCAGCGGGCTCCTCTGCAAAAACTGATTAGCTGCTGTTATAATTCATATGGGAATTCGAGGGTCTCAGTAACCAAAACGATCTTGAAAAAGAAGAACAACATGAGAGGACTTGTAATTCTCAATTTGAAATTTTACAACTGTATCTCTAGGTGAGATTAGAGGCCATTTTTAAGTTATTACTGTGTTTATCCTTATTTTCTAAATTCTCTAGAATGAATATAATTGTTATAATAAGGAAAATAAAAAGTAAGGTAACTTTTAAAACATGCACACCGATTCATTCATTGGAAAAAATGTATTTTAACTATAAAGAGGTAAACAAATATCTAGTGTAAAAGGACTACTTAAAAACAAGAGAGCATTTAAATTTTTAAGAAATTGAAAACTGAAAAGCACAAACACATCAAGTTTCTAGGGAGACAAATACAACATATTAACACTTATTTTCAAAAATTCTAATTGAACAATGAAAACTCAAGAAATGGAAAATCGCGATTGACAGCCAACTGCAAACACATGGAGAGCAAAGGCCTAGAAATCACAGTTCCTTTAACTCTGCTACTACCTCAGTAGGGGAGGAAATTCCTCACTGAGGAGACAGTGGAATCCCATGCATAAGACAGGATACACAGTACAAACTGCGCTAGAATCGGGGGTGACTTTCTTAGAAGAATTCTAAAGTTAGAACATTGCTGAAAAACTATAAATACACTGACAGACAGATTAAAACACACAGTCATATATATTATATAGAAACATATGAAGTCTGCTCCCATGTTACATAGAAATACAAACATATTTGTTCATTTATGTGCACTGATTACTTTTTCCCAGGAAGAATATTTCAACTAAAACAAATAATCAATAATACACGCCTCTTGTCAAATCTAGTTGATAAGTTACTCTGCTATGTAATCATAATATGCCTAAGATAGATCTAAAATAAGTGAAAAAGATCTTTGTATGGTTTCTTGAACTCTTCTCAACATTCCAAACTTAATTTTAAAATAGATCTGAGCAGTATTTCTATATTATCTTTTCCCTCGTGAAATGACCAATACAGTCTGTTGTCAAAATTCTGTCCTTACAATGATTCACGAACACCGTATCCTCACAAAACTGCTGGACAGCAAGTCACTATCCAGACACTGTGACCAAACAAACGAAACACAAGGAAGACAGTGACCCTATTATGGAGGGCTTACCGTCTCCGTCAACACCGGGGTTTTTATTTGATTGGTTTGATTGGGTAGCAAAATAAAATCAATCAATTATTTTCTTCTCTGAGCATTCTGTAAGTCATGACTCTTTTCAGTGTCATGAGCAGGAAAGACTTAAGCATGACTTGATTAGGTCAAATAGCAACAATCATCACCGGAGAGTGAGTAATAAAGAAGTTAACTGATAGCAATTCTTCTGCCTACATGAGACCTAAAATAAACCTACATTGATATCCGAAAGGAAAATGAGGAGATGAGGTTCCCAATGAGAAAACAAACAAACAAGAAACCAAAAAAGGAAAGACTTTTTCATTAACGATTCCAGGCAGTAGTGGAGCATGGTGGTGAAGAGCACAGATGCTTGGGACAATCATGAGGCTCTGAACTCCCACAGCACTGGGTAGCTTTGACACTCATAAGTCAGTGAAATTTTCTGCATCTCAGCCTCCTATCCATGGACTGGGGATAACAACAGCACCCGTCTCCTAGGACGGTCCTAAAAATTAAGATATTTTATATGTAAATTTTAAATAAAATACCTCAGATTTTAAATATTGCCCCAAAAGCACAAGGAAAAAAGAAAACAGAGATAAAATTGAGTTCATCAAATTTAAAACTTTGCTTTAAAGGACACCATCCAAAAAGTGAAAAAAACATCACTCAGGAGAAAATATTTTCAAATAATTTATCTGATTAGGAATTTGTATCTCCAAATAAAAAAGAACTCCTACAATTCAACAAAAAAGACAACTAAATTAAAAAATGAATAAAGGATCTGAAACGGTATTTTTCAAGGAAAATATACAAATGGCCAATAAGCACAATGAAACGATGTTCAAAATCATTAGCTGTAAGGGAAATCATGTAAAACTACTAGTAGAAACCACTTCACACTCACTACATTACGATATAATTAAAAAAAGAATAACAAGAACTAATGAGGACACACAGGAACCAGAGATAACAGCCCTTGCTGGTGAGATGTAACGCTGCGTGGCTACTTTGGAAAACAGCCTGGCAGGACCTCAGAGAGTTGAACAGTTGGTTTCTGAATGACCCAGCATTTCTGCTCTGTGGGCACACACGTAAGAGAACTGAAAACAAATGTCCACATAAAAACTCCTACAGGAATATTCATGGTGCCATTATTCATCACAGCCAAAAAGAAGAAACAACCAAAATGCCTATCACCTGATGAATGGGTAAACAGAGGGGCCCAGCCATACAGTGGAATATTATTCAGCAATAGCAGAGCATGGAGTACTGACCCAGGCAACAACATGGACAAACATTGAAAACGTTACTCAGTGTGAAAGAAGTCAGTCACAATAGACGGTTCCATTTACATGAATTGACTCGATTTACATGAAATGTCCAGCACAGGCAAATCCACAGAGAGAGAAGAGTGGCTCCCTGGGGCTGGGGGAGGATGGGGAAGATGGGAATGAGTGCTTATGCATATGGGGTTTCCTGTTAGGGGGATGAAAATATTCTAAGTTTGACTGGCATGCACAATTCTTGGCATAGAGTAAAAACCGTTGTAAATATTAATGGGTGAATTGTATTAAAACTGTTAAGAACAAAAGCACCTCGGGCCAGTACCTTCCCATAGTAGATGCAAATTGCTAACTTTTATTACAGGAAGAAGAAACTGCCCTCAGCCTGAAAGCAGGAGATCAGCAAATGTGAGTTAACCGAAATTGGACAAGAGCAGTTTACTAGAAACAGTTGCTGAGTGTATACGAAATATTCAGAATGAAGAAAATCAGTTTGACATCAAGATGAAGCATTCTGCTTCAAATGCAGATCAAGGATTCGGCAAGCCACCTGCTAGAAATAACCAGAGAAGAAACCTGGTTCTTAAAACAAGCACCACATCCAACAAGGAAATGGTGGTGAGGAAAGCAGTCAGCCAAAAAACTGGAACAGTTTGCTACAAATAATTTCTCCACTGAAATTTCAAAAATAAAATGAAAGTGATGCAATGCTGTGCTGCCCTCACGTGAATGGGCTTCCTCCGGTGCTCGACAGTTCTGTAACCCCGAATGAGAGACTCAGGAGAATCAGCATGGCCCCTGGGAGTCCCCAGGTTACTGCTCACCAGCACGCTGACCACCATCACATCTGCCAGGGTTGAATTGCAGAGAAGAGACCAACTTCTGAAAGGCACAGGAAATGATGGCAAGGGAAAAAATGGCTGAAATCAGTCCTGGGACAGAGGCCCTGGCAGCAGAGTCCAGAAGGCTGCAGGTGAACTGGAGTGGCCCTGGGGAAGGAAGGGACCACAAGGGAGCAGATCTCAATTCTCTTCTCTCTCTCCCTTGGGTAGGAGAGATAAAGCCTGCATCATTCTCACCTGGAACTGTGGGTTACGGCTGGCAGAAGTCGTACCGACACGGAATGATTACTCAAGACTCTGTGGGAAAAGTCCAGAAAAAGAGAAGGAGTAGGGAGCCAACTCCACGAGCCTCTCAAATGCTCCTATATTTACTGTGTATAACGAAAGGAAAAAGTCATTAACAGTTGTGTGATAGTAAGTAGGAACTTGAGGAAAGACGGGAGGAGACAGAGATTGTAGAATCCACAATGAGTACAAAGGCTTAGTGTATCTTTAGGGAAGTCATGGGGTGAGGTGAATAAGATACATTCTTTAGATAAGTGAATTACAAAGCAGACCACGAGACCAGCCAGGTCCTTGTTTTAGGGATAATAGACTATCTAAAAGCACACAAGCCCAGCTTTTATAGCTGAGGGCCTGGGTCCTTGCTTTGAAATGAGCAGAGTTCTATCTAAAGCATCAACTATGCAAGCAAAGCATTGTCTCTGCTTTTTAAGGCAAGGAGACAGGAGTGAGGATGCACAGGCTCCTGCTTGCAAAGCAGTTACTAAGCACACATTTTTCTTCTGAACATTAACAGGCGGCTGGGGTCTGTTACAATTTGTTAACCTAATCTTGGGCTCCCACATGTAACCATTATGGAACCATTATGGAGGACACCCTAGGATAACAAATCCTAGCCCTGGGTCTTTTCCTGCCACCTTCAGTCACTCTAGCAGGATCTAGACACATCCCTGACTAACGATCCCACAGAACCACCCAGACTCTTAACTCCTGGCGTTTGAAACTTAATTTTAGCTCTACACAACTTAACAAAGAAAAGTTTCAGAAATAGAAGATATTACATTCTTTTATATCTCATCCTATGAACTAATTTTTCTGATTGCTCTAAGCTGCTTCTAATTGGCAAAGCACCTAATTCTGCAGGTGAATTCAGTACTTTCCATTGGGCATAACTTGCCAGTTTGGGCTCGCTGAATTCTATTGGTCAAATACTGATACACTTAATTGATTTCATTGTTCATCAGTTTCAGCCGGGAGGAGAGGGAGTGTCACTCTGTTCCTCAGCCCACCCTCAACTCTTTTCTCATCAGCAACTCAGGCCTCCTGAAAATAAAACAAAGAATTTGTTTCCCTTCTACGCTTTCCACAAACTCAACAGGAAACATCAGCCTGGAGAAAGAATTCAACAAAAATGTTCAAACAAAAATCTATAAAACCTGAAGCAACTCCATCTCCGGATCATGATACACAATGACATGAAAGTAAGTGTGTCAAGCACAAAGCATGCGTGAGCCTGACCACCTCATTTCTATTCTTCAAAGGAAGGAAGGTTTTCATATTTTTTATTATCACACTTTCTCATTGCTTCTGATTAAGCCAAAAATTAGTTTATGAAATAATTAAGCACTGCAATAACAGATTTTTGTTGTATCAATTATAGAAGGCATTCAGAGGGGATAGGAAAACCCACCTTTGTAAAAAATGTAAAATTTCTTCCCCTGTTAAAAACACGTATACAAAATGCAACAGAGAATTCAAATTCTTGCGGAGAGGAGCAAAATTCACAGAATCAAAGCAAAGTCATTACTATGAGTCAATTCAAAATTCACTAGACAAGCATGCTCAAAGCATTCAAAGAATTTTAAAGGCACACTGCAAACCATTCACTTAATGATCTGCAGGCTAGAGGAAGAATTTCCCTCTTTAACAGACAACAGAAATCAAAAGGGTGCCCCTCCAAACAAAGACGAAAGATCAATCAGGTTTTTAACAGTTCTGATAAATCAGCATGTTCTAAAGAACAAAATTCAGAAATTTTAAACATTCATTCAAACCACAATGAAACAAGCACTTAAAAAAAAAGCAAAAAACCCCAAAGAAACTAAGCACATTGATCATGCACTTGGATCAATGAGAACGTCTTTTACCCTTCGAAGAAAGAACAGGCTATAGCCTTTTACTTGAAAATTAACACTACTTTAAAGATAACTCCTAAAACGGATTTCATCATTCATGTTGCCTTGAAAACTCTGAGGCACTTGTATCTGATCAGAAAAGCAATTCTGAGTAATAGTATGTTACAATTCAGCGCCAGTTTGCTTTAGAATAAAAAAGAAAAGCTACTGTTCCTCAAATCCTGCACAGAGTGTGAAGTGCCTCCCGGCCTCTTTCTCCTCCTGTTTTCAAACCTGATGCTCCCCAACCCTTCTGAAACAACTGTGAGAACCTCGTATTCCCACCAATATGTCAAATGACAAAAGAATATCAATTTACTTGTGTAAATATATGCCTACATCTTGAACTGGAGGAGGAAGGTATCAGAGGGCTACAAGGAACTTATTT
Organism: Camelus bactrianus; assembly: GCF_048773025.1. Lineage (NCBI taxonomy): Eukaryota > Metazoa > Chordata > Mammalia > Artiodactyla > Camelidae > Camelus > Camelus bactrianus. Next base: position 132,589,518 of record NC_133539.1, on the reverse strand, counting down.
CTACCTTCCTGAAATCACACACAAACACGTTCACACAGACACAAACACATACACACTGAATTACTGAGCACTTCACAAGCTTAGGAATTCCAACTTCTAGAAGATAACTTTGCAGTTAGTTTAAAATACAAAACTGTCAAGTTTTGAAAGACTTGATCATCTGCTAAATCATCCAAATATCAACGAGACCCAAGTTGCCTTCCCTGTAGAATGTAATTTCCCATGATGTCAAAGCAGTCCCTAAGAAGTACTGGATCCAAGACTCGTGTTTATCACTAGCTATCATCGTTTGTAAACAAGTAAACAGATTCAGAAAGGTATGTCCCAACATTTATTCTTATTGAAATAGCATATGTATTCAATTGTCTATACAGAAAATAGGTCCCATGATGGTGTTTAAGAGCTTTTTTGTGTATTGCAATATTTATTTTTAAGTGAAGACAAGGAGGGTGGGTATTACTCAGTTGTAGAGCACTTGCTTACCATGCACAATGTGCTGGCTTCAATCCCCAGTAATCCCCCCCCCAAAAAGTGCTTATTTAAAAATAAGAAAAAAGTTATAAAAAAATGGAGACTAAAAACCACTGCAATGTAGAAGCCAGAACTATAATAAAAAACATGTGTTTCTATCAAATACTGACTATATGTCAAACACAGGGACAACCACAAATCACCCCTGACAACTATCACGTGTGGTTCTCAGCAACCCTTCTAAGTAGACACGGATGAGAAGCCCAGCACTGCGGATGAGGAGACGGAGCTCGGAGGAGCCGGGGACGCTGACCGTCCTGCTCCCCGTGACACCACGTCAGCCCAGGACAAGTGCTGACAGAGCTGCAGTGAGGGGACATGCAGCTGCGTGGAAACTTCGGGAGCTGGGCATCCCAGAAAACACGAAAAATTGTTCAGTGAAAAACCAGCTCAAATATATTATATTGTGCCACATCCTTTAAACAGGGAACATGACTGATACTTTTTGATGCCTCATTGTCCTTTCCGCCATCATAAATTATTTGCCCTCTCAGCGTGACCAGTGATGAACTGGACCCCATATGAAGTGCACTCAGATGGCAGAGCTTTTAAAGCTGTTTTATGAAGTTTGTAAGACTCTGTCTATGCCTCACACAGGCGGTCATCCATCACTTCTCACCGGTGTGGACGTACCACCTGAAATCACTCCTTTCTGCTTTTTAAAATCCCTTCATCTAATCCAGAATTTTCAACAGCAAAGAATCAGCTCAACCACAGACAGTGAACAGCTTTTCACCAAATGGACTCGAACAGCCCATCGGACTACCTGGAAGCCCTTTTCTTTTATTAAACCCACTTCCGGGTACTTCATCATTTTCTGATTGGTGGACTTGGCCGCTGGCTGGCCTACTCAGAGAGCTCCCAGCCTCACATACGGGGATGTTTGAGGGCCCTGCTGTTTGGAGAAATCAGTGAGGAAGGCGGACATCCTCCAGTCAGGACTGCACGTGTAGAAGTGCCACAACGTGCTCAGAAATTATACCGTCAGCACACCTGGGCTCCCATGGACTGGTTTCACATTAACCAAACTCACGAGACACTGATGCAAGAAAACCAGAAACTTAACTTATTAATGTAACAGAATATGTGAAACTATGAACCAGACTGAAATATCAGAGTTCAACCATGAGTACAGTTTCTCCTCCACGGCCTAATCCCGGGCAGGCAGTAACATGGCAAACATGGACAGAAGCAGAGCAAGAAGGGTTTCTAGATTAACTCAATGGACTAAATTTCTGTTATACCAACAGATCTACTGCCTGAAAAACAATTAAAGCTAATCACGGTGCACTCTTCGTGGACAGTGGTTGAGACACGACTGTGAGCACCTGTGTAACTCTCCTTTCACTGTCCTTATTGGGCAAACTGATGCACAGAGGTACAGAGATCCAGGGATGCAGATACCTCTAAACACCCAAAGCCCATCCCTGGGAGCTTCAAAACCAGACAGCCAGGGTTTAAATACCAGCTCTGCCACTTACTAGCTCTGTGACCTTGGCCAACTTACACTCTGTGTGCCTCAGTTTCCACACTGTAAAACTGGGATAAAAATCAAACATTCCTTACTCGATTGTTGAGAAGATTGAAGGATTCATTTCTGTAAAACTCTCAGAAAAGAATGTAGCACATTATTGGTGCTCAACAAATGTCAACTTAATATTAAAGTGATTTACAAGTCTCCTTTCTAATCATCTTCTGTGTTTCCTGGCTAGAATAAGTCCCAAAGAAAATCCTTATTTCTCCTTTTATAAACTCTTGGGGAGCACCCTTCTGTTCCATACCACCACCTGTTTAAACTGAGGGAGGGGATGCCTCCTCCCCACTCCTCTTGGCCACGGAGAGTGCTTCTCCACACCACAGACCCATGGCCCACAGCTAGCCTTTATCACACTAACAGAGTGAGGTGTGAGTCCGGAGAGACAAGCAGGGTATGTGAAACCGTTCCTTTCCTTCCAGTGCTGGCCACACTTGGGAAGCACCCGGGATGCTCAGCTCCATGGCAGGACAGCCCTGTGCATGATGGGGCAGGCCCTCTCAAGGGAAGGCTCGCTGTGGCCCAGAGTTACCTGGGACAGGGTGAGTCTCTACTTCTGGGACACAGTATAATGACACGCATTTTCCCACAGCCCTGAAGTTCATGGAGAACGTGGCTTCATCAGTAAAAATGAAGACATATATCGCCTGCATACTCTTTTCTGTCATCTCTCAGTTGGCTGCTGGAGACAACATGTGTATAAGTATTGGATCCCATTAAGCCCCAACATATTTGAAGTAACAAAAAATTCTGTGGCTTAACGTTGGTTCAGGGCGACTGTGTAACAGTTCTGACTTTGCTGATGCTAAATTATGGGTATAGGAACTATCGAACCTCCTCAAATATCTTTCATCATAAAACCAGCTTTCCTTATTTTCCTGTTTCTTAGTAATTGCCAAAGACTATCAAATGATGGCTTCTCACAAAACAGTAGCTAAAGTTTATGAGCCCTCTTGACATACCCACTGTGGTAAACACTTTACATAATTTCTAATTCTCACAATTCTACAAAGCAGATATGAGCATCCCCATCTCACAGACGAGGGAAATCTCAGAACGAACTGACTTAGGCTCACGTGGCTCAGTGGCAGCGTGTGCACGCAAACCCAAGTCAAAAAACTACACCCCTTCCTATATGTACCAAATCTCCTACCACTAATTAACACACAGCGGCGGGGTCAATACTCAGGGAACCCAGTACACTTTTCAGCTTTAAGGTGCTCCAGAGGCCGCTTCTAGCTGTTTTATAAATTCCCGGCTCACTGGTTTCTAGCACTGGAAGAAAAGTCCGATTTTGCCATTGTTTGCACAGCAAGTCTGAGATGTTCACAGCGAGATGACAGAATAAAACTAAGATATAAGCAGAACAATTTTTCCAGGTAGACAGACATAATGTAGACTGTGCTATTCTGAAGCATTAAGCAAAGAAATCAAAATAAAATAACGTTGTTTAAGCTTTCTTTAACAAATAGGAAAATTAAGAAGGTAAGAAGGTGCAACAGCGCCACCTATGGCTAAAAAGACCTTCCAGGTTGCCGGGAAACATGCAACACAAAATTGCCTGTAGGATCAGAAACGAGAATCAGATCACTAAAAGCTTCTGTAGCACATACTGCACTTTGTTTCAGGGTAAGGGAGGGGTATTCAATATTTAATCTGATATTGCTAATACTCCTGAATATAAACAAAAGACATAGGCTTATGGAAACTCATCTTAGAGGAGGAAAGAAACCAGTCCAGCCTCTTCAGTTTACAGGAGCGGAGACTGAGACCTGGGATATGTCCTCCTGGCAATCGGCAGCAAAGCTCTCCTAGGCCTCATGTCTTGCACTGTAGCAAAAACCAACAGATCTTTACTAGGCCTATATTCATAAAAGTAACGTCTGTATTTTTCCAACAGTAGGTAATCTAAGTATCTTGCAAAATACTTCTCAAAGAGCCAGGAAATCGTAAAAGTTTGTTGAAATACAAAAACCTTTATTTACATATTAAAACAGCATGAGATTTATTCTATTAAAAAAGTTACATGTCAAATCAATGTTTTGATATTTTAAACCTGTTAAAAGTGCAAGAAAAAAAATCAAAATTTTCTTTAATCACAAAAGAGAGAAGATTATTCCCTGAAAATGATAAATGTGGATTTTTTTAAACTTAATGGATCTGGTCAGAATCCACGAATTTAAATGTCTGAGTGGATGTTACATGGTAACATGAATTCTCAGTTGTAACAATACACATTCTGTGTAAATAATCTTCAAGGTCGTCTGCTTAAGGCAATTTAACTAATCCCTGTCTCAATAGAATGATACAGATTTCATTAAAACTTCATAGTGCACTAAAAAAATAAATGAATCCTTGTTACTTTAAGCCATATTCATATATATCATATATATACATATTGAATATGCATCAGAAATAAGCCACCCCCTTTAGTATTCAGAGTTGATCCTTCTAAAATACCTGTCATTGTGACAGCACATTTTTATTAAGCACCTTTTGGGTGCTTTGTATACAAGGCGTCTAAATCTCACAGACAAGGAAAACGATATTACTCAAATTTCACAAATGAGGAAATGTACTTAAGCCATAAAAACAACTTACCTATTCATCATTAGGAAAGAAAAGAGTAATGATTTTACTTACAATATTCACTGACAATCTTTTCTTCCATACTACGACTACATAAAACAAATTCAGTCTTTCTAAGTATTTCTGTAATTAAGGGCCACTAGAGAAAAGCAAGTAACATCACTAGCAATGGTTGGACTTTCAAAGCCCACTTCTCTTTTACACTATAATTATTTTTATTGTTTTGTTTTTAGTGCTCACAGAGCACTAAAATTAAAAAAATATTAACTTTTTAACTCATTGCCTGAGAAAGCAACATTTGTGAAAATGTACAATTTTCATTTATGCCACTCTGTCTCACATTCTCACTGGTATCTCTCCTTTGAAGTCCTCATCAGGCTGAGATCACTAAAATTGGCCATTTATGGAGTCACAGGAGTTCGGGAAACCACTCAACGGGAGGCTGATTAGAGGAGCAATTAAAAATGCATCCTGTGCAGCCAGGGTTCCAGCACTGAGCTAGCCACTGCCAGCTGTGTGTAATTTGGGACAAGCTGCTCCATCTCTCAATCCCTCAGCTGCAAAAAAGGAGACAATGATACCTACCCTCAAACACATGCTATGAAGTAAAACATGAGGAAAGCATTTTAGCCTTAGGCAGGTGTCCATTCAGAGCGAGTTTGGTCATTATGATGATGAGGATGGGTGTTAATAAATTAAGCTAGACCAGAAAGTAGAAATCACCATAAAGGAGAAACATTTAAATCAATGAGCATTTTCTTTTGGATGGATTGCAGAATATTCTATTGATTTTTTTAATAAACCAAGATTTGTTCATTAATAATAGATTTACAGGTTCATGGACAAGTCTCCAGAAAAAGAATTAGAGGCCTCTAACCTCTGAATACTAAGAAAGTAAAGTTTAAAAAGAATTCTGGGGGAGATTATACCTCATTTGGGAGAGTATGTGCTTAGCATGTATGCGGCCCTCAGTTCAGTCCCCAGTAACTCCATTTAAAAACTTTTTTTTTAAGAAATGGAGAATTAAAGCAAACAGATAGAGGAATACAGAATTTTTTTAGAGACTCAACTCAGACTTCTGATGGGGAATAAAATATCCATTTCTCAGAGGAAATCTTGAAAACTATGTAAACTGGATCTGAGATGTCTAGTCTTTTAACATTATTCAAGAATTCATATTACCAAGACTTAAAACTACCTGATAACCCACAGTGGTTATAGTGATCATAACAGCTGCCAACACGGATCGAGCTCCGGCTAGGAATGCTCTGTTCTGACATCTCTGCCCCTGAGGCCTCACCAGGCTGAGAGCACTAACTTCGGACATTCATGAGCATCTCGTGTAAGTCCTCAATTTGTGCTTCTCACTCCCCCCTCACCAGGCCCTCTGAGGGAAACACTGTTATCATCTTCCCCACCCGCAGTTAAGGCCACTAAGGCACAGAGACTAAACCCGATCCAGGTCACACTGGCATTAAAGGACGTGTGTATTTCTGCTGTTTTACGTTTTACAAAGGAATCTGAGATATCAATTCAAGGGAGACTGTTAAATAATAAAGTCTGTATGGTCTCCACCTCAAAGAGCATATAATATAGATTCCTGATGTAGGATGAGGCTGCCACCACAAACTGACTCAGCTTGAAATTAATATCCAAGATGAAACAGCGAATACACGTAAATATTCACGATTGTCAACTCTACTCACGGGTCTGGGCCCTTCACTGCCTGAATGGCGGTGAAATCCCCACCCCTGTCAGGGAGGGAAGAGCGGCTCTTCCAGGTCGCACCCAGGCTTCAGGGGCTGTTTCCCCTCACAGACTGTCGTCAACGATTAAAAAGCTCTCAAGATTTTTACACCATGCAAAACTGAAAGTCATTTCTGCAGATGGAGCACTTTCTCAGGCTTAAACTATTTTTGCCTACACTCAGCAAGGGGGAGAAAAGAAACATGACTCTGCAAAGTCTCTGAGCCTCACCACTCACAGAAGTAGAACTGCCTCAGCACAAGATTACTGTTCACATTGCAGGGTGAGAACAAAATAAAGCCGCTCCAACCACAGGCACTCCCAGAGACAGCGCTCAGCAGTCTTCTGCACACTCACGGTTGTGCAGCCCTCATCACCATCTATTTCCAGAACACTTCATCACCCCAAAAGAATCCCCCTGTCACTAGCAGTCACTCCCTAACCCCCCTCAACCTAGCCCTTTGCAACCATCACCTGCTCTCCGCCTCTGCATGTGCCAATTCTGGGAATTTCAGATCACTGAAGTCAACAATATGTGGCCGTGTGTGTCTGCTTCCTTTCACTTAACATGCTCTTGTCAAGGCTCGTCCATGTTGAAGTGGTATCAGCATCTCTTTTTTTTTTTGAAAACGTTAAAGTTTATTAGAGGGTTGTAAGTACTATCAAAAAGAGTAGAGTGGAGCATAAGTGATTGTGTTTCAAAGATAAAAGGGCGTGTTGAGCAGTCAGAGTGGACTTCCCAGAAGAGGTGGCCTTTTTCATTTTCCTCTTTTTCTTTTTTATTCACTCTTACGTCTGAATAATGTTTCACTAAATGGAGATTCTACATTCTGTTCATCCATTCAGCAGCTATGTATGGACGAGGTCCAGAAGGATGAGTGTGTGAGGCGACTTGCAGGGATGGCATTTAAGCAAAGGGCAAGATGTGCTTTCAAAAAAAAGCCAACAAACAGAGGCGCAAGGAAATTCAGTGCGTTTCTGAGCAAAGTGCATTCTTGCTTCGGCAGGACAACCGTGCAGGGCTGGGGCGGATATTGGCAGGAATCACGGCGTGGGAGTCACCTGAGAAGACTCCCCACTGCACGCAGCTCAGCCAATTCTCCTCCCTCATCCTGTATTGTTAGAGCCATATTTCTAGGTTTCTCTTATTTCAAGTAATAGCACTTTAACTACGTATCTGATCATTTGCATCAGACCACTTTACATCCAAGGCACAGAAAATTATTCACTAACCGGAGCAGCTCCAGGACATAACGGTGATGGATTAGGGAGTCCTGCAGCATCCCAGCCTGCATGCACAAACCCCACATGTGCCCTGGTGATGTCCGGAAAATTAAACGCATGGAAATATCTCACTGCTGCTACACGACATCTGCCCTCAAATTGCCACAAACTCATGCTGGCAAAGCACTACTAAGCCCTCTCACTACAAAGAAAAAAAAAATGCTAAGAAGGCAAATTTAGGCTCTTCCATTGAAAACCAGCAACCATCAATGCCAGTATCTGAGTTGGAATGCTCCTGACTTCTAAAACCACTGCGCCGTTACTTTTCAAATGTGGAAGTCATATATGTATTCCACTTAGATGATATTACAGTAGGATTTTTCTTTTCAAAATTTCCAGTTGCAACATTAGCACAAGAAAGTTTATGTTTCAGCTTTAAAAAAATCAATTATCTTCCACTTTCTTAATTTTGAACCTATTATTATTTTATAAATGGAGCTATGCTGCATAATATAAACAAACTGTTTGAATTCTGCAAACAAGACCTTTATGACCTCACTATTTCAGAGCAAACTTTAATGGTGTTTTGAGAGGTGGGGCCTGGGGTGCTCACTAACAGCTCACTAAGGATGTGCTATTAAGTAATGCAAAGGCTCTAACTCCACATTAGCTCAGAAACCAAAGAAACTACACCAAAGCCTTACTTTATAATTTTTAAATTTTGCTATTCTTTGGAATATTAAATTTCTTTAAAGATATGATTTTTTTTGAGAAAGACAACAGCTGTATTAAATTTCCTCTCACCAAGAAAGCAATCTTTATCAAGAATAAATACCCCATGGAAATCGAAATGACAGGAGGTTTCTAGCTAAGTGAACATGCAGATCTGAACAGAAATCTAAATCCTATCAGATCTCACTCGAACCAGCTCAACAAAGTCCTGGGCTACCCTGGAACTTAGCTCTTCTGTTCCAAAAGTTGGCTGAGCTAAGATCATCACACAAGGAAGGGAAGGAGAGAAGAGGAAAGTCCACCTGGCAGCCTCCATCTCTTTTCTTCCAGCCAAAAGTCGCCTCTCGGGCGACCCCGATAACAAGCCCTCCCCATAAGGAAATCCGGCATCCACACTGCCCCAGCCGTCCCCAAGCAGCCCAGACGCCCCTCTCCCAGCCTGTGAATGGTGTTTTAGTGCCCCCCCCAGTTGGTGGCACCCTCCCCCTCTTCCCTGCTACACACACACACACACACACAGCAACTGTAGCCTTCCCAAATCACAAAGTTGATTACATCACCCCACTTCAAACCCTTCAGAGGCTCCCTGGTGGAATTCTAGCCCCGCCCCCAACACTGCTCACCCAGCCTCACCCCAGTTCCCAGGTCCCCAGTGACCTCAGGGATCCCCTGTCCTGCTCCTACTTCCCACTTACCTCCAGGCTCATTTTGATTGTTTCCCAAGGAAGACTTCCCTCCCTCCAACCTCCGCAACTTGTTCCTCTATTCCTAGAACATTCTAGGCTAAGTCAACTTCTGACACTGCTAAGCTCACAAGAAGCAAATACATTTTGCTTACTAATGTGGGTCCACCCACTCTCCCCTAGACACACAGAAGTGCGCGTGTTATGAATAAATGAATGACGGGGTGGGTCTCAAAGGGACAGACAGACCTGCTCTCGCCCGTCCCGACCCTTCTGTCTGTAGAATATCAGAAGCAAAACCAGAAGTACCTTTCCTGAGGGTCACTTCCTGCTGACACCCTTCACTGCCTCCTGTGTCAGTTCTAGTAAAACCCAAACTCTTCGAAAGCCCTTCACCCCAGGCCCTCTCCAGTGTCCTCCCCAGCAGGGGCACCCACAACCCTGGACCACACATGGCACTCTCCCCGATTCCCCACCGCACAAGCCTCCAGGCCTCACCCGGGCTGCTCTGCCACATGAGCCACAGTCTTCATGCTTTCTACTGGCTGACCCTTACTCTGTCTTCACAAATGAATGTAGAGCCCATTTCTTCCAGGAAGTCCTCTCTGATAATATCCTTTAGGTCTTGGCAGGTCTCCCTCTGTAGCAGCACTGCATGGTGACCAACTGGGTGTTTGCTTGCTCCTTTGGGACCACGACCTATTGGGGGCCACGTGGGAAGGAGTGAGAGATTACAAGAGGGGTGGGAGAAGCAAAAAGCAAAAATCACAGCTGAAGTCCCAAATTCAAGGATTCTTTCTCAGAAAAAGGATAAAATATTTCACATGAGTGCAATTTGGCTACTATTTTTGTGGCTTGCGGAAAGCAAGGGCTTGGTGTTCTAGTCCAAAACCCGGGTTACATGCAAAGAAATGTATATATTCATATCCAAAGGAAACCAGAGCTGCTCAACAACAGTTTCCAGTCAGAATTGAAAGGAATTTTGATAAAGGCAATGTCTCTCTCTCTCTCTTCTTTCTTTTCTGGCATCATATAATTTTAGAAGTATTTGCGTGACTAAGAGATGGCTACAGCCCGTGATTCTGCACTGGAGAGATTGGGCTGAGGAAGCCGAGATTACATTCACTGTATAAATGCAATCACACCAACAAACTGACAAGTTCCCTTGTGGAGGAGCTGATGTTCCAAAGGAGGCAAACTTATGCAGTAAGAAAACTCTAAATAAAAAGTAAGAAATTCAATGTTCTGTACTCAATTTCATTAGCTATATGGGCCACTACCTGATAGTATATCTTGTCTAATGAAACCCAAAAATAAATTGTGAACGTTGATTTTCTTCATCTGACTGTTTTATGCTAAATTTGGATATCAAACCCACAATCCATACGGACAGCTCAGGCCTATGCTGCAGCACAGCTACATCCCGTAGAAGAAAGTCTATCAAGGGAGAACTGGAGAGTTTCCCTTCAGAAGCTGCTAAGTCTGGTTTTGCACCTATACATCATTTCAACCACTTCATCGTCAAAGGAGTAAGACCTTACCTCTGTGGGGCGTAAAGCACTGCGGTGCTTCAGAACTATCAAAGAACACTGAGCTTTGTGAATCAGTCCTGAGGCACTTAAATCGTACTTTTTCTGAAAGGCCCCAAAACTGACCCACTTCACCATTTCAAGTACACCAGGGAGGTACCGGAATTAGTGGAGAAAACACGCCCTTGAAGTCTGACAGGACCCTGCTTGAATCCTGTTACAGTATTTACTACCCTCTAAACGGACCAATAACTTAACCCCTCTGAGAAGGCTTGCCAATCCGCAAAAGGGGGCTGCCACCGCCCACTTGGGAGGCATGGATGTGAATGCAACACGCAAGTAGGGCGGTCGACTGGTACCTGACGCGGGGACTGGCTAGTTTCCCTCCGCTGCCCTTGTCCCCCTTTAAACTTGTGCTGTTTCCCCGGTACCAAACGCCCGGAATAGACTGCCCGAATATTCTGTGTATCCCTGGATACATGCCTTACCGTTAGGAGGCCAGAAAAACAACTGCCTTCTCCCCAGTCACTATCAATATTCTTAAGATTCTGGATTTTTTTAACCTCTATTTTGCAGGGAGACTATTCCAGAATTTTTCAAGCACCATTCTCCAGGTTGGCTCCCCTCCCAGCGCCCATCCCTTCTCACCTCAGATCCTCTGTCTGCCTTCTGTTCATTGGAAAGCGAGTCAGGAAGAGCGGGGACTCCCTAGGCCTCCTTCCCTCCCTGATATGTTAGTGTGACTACCTTCAACACACACCCCACTCCAACTCCAGCTTCTGAGGAGTCTACCCTCCCGGACCCTGCAGACTCTGCAACTTCCCAAGACACACACGTGGCCAAGACCCTCCCTTCAGATTTCTTCCTGGCTGGCCCTGCCCACCCCCCGGCCCCTTAAGGATAAATGACATTGCCCTGAAAAACCTAAACGCCACTGACTGACACACCAAAGCTGCATGGTCTGGGCTTTCCTCCAACCCAGGCACAGCCCTGCCCCCCCTCAGCCTCAGTCTGCAGCTCTCAAGATGATCTAATTCACATGCGCGGCTGTGAACACCAGCTAAGAATGACGCCTCCCAACGTGTATCTCTAGTCCGGCTCCTTCAAATCAGCCCTAGGCTCATAGACCCGAGTGCCTCTATGAAGTCCTAACTTGGATGAAAAATGGCATCTTAAAAATGCCTCATGTCCACCATTTACTCTGGAATTCAATTTCTGGCAGGTACCTCCCATGCTCCCCATTTTAGTAACAGACCCAGCACTCACCTATGTGTTTGAGGTCACATTCAATTTCCCCTGTTCCCTCCCTCCAGCCCTGGCCTGGAATATTAGTCCTGTCATTTCCGTTGCTAAGCCCATCTCAAGTCTGGTTCTGCAGGGACCACGGCCGGATCCCCACAAGCTCACAGCAAGGTGCACTGAGTCACAGTCCTCCGAAGGGTGCTTCCTGGAGGGGGAGGCATCTCCTGCCGCCGGTCACCACAGAAGGCACTGGATTCTCACAAAGGAGGCTCTGGAGAAGGGACTCAAGGTTCTCCCGTGATCTGAGATTTGATGGTCCCGAGGTCTGGCGGAGCTCCTATTAGCAGACACACTTGCCACTGAGCAGATGAGGATGGAGGAGCCCAAGCAAGGCTGTCCTCACTCCGACCCCTGGGCTCTCGGGAGCCACGGGAAAGGCCTGTGTCCAGGGCACAGCCCAACAATCACAGATCCCAGCCTGCATTTGCCTACCCGGACAGCCTAGACTCCTTCTACTTGCGAGACTTACTTCTGTTCTGTTCCCCCCCAGAATGTGATGGACTCTTTCAGAATGTCTGGCCTGTCTCAAGCGAGACAAAGTGAAGAATGAAGTGTTCACATTTGGACTAGAGCATGAAAGGAGAAACAAGACCTCATGATCTGCATGATGGTGGTGGCCAAACTCTTCCCCTGGGTGAGATGAAAAAGGGTGGGGGTGAGAATCCAAGGTCTTAGATTGGCCAAAGCATCTTCCTTCATGGCTGACTGGGGTTTGGAGACACACTACCGCAAACTAACGACACGGCTGTCAGTGGGGGACGTCAGCTGCAACAAACACGGAGTCAGCTCTTTAATGCCAACATGGGTTAAAAGAAAAGGCCGGTGCACGGAGGCCTGCACGGCTGCTGAGGCAAACCACAGACCCGGCTCTGAATGCCCACTGGCTGGAGCAGAGAGGAAGCTACGGTCCCTTTAACAGTCCCTGTGTCCACCAGATCCATGTAAGCCAGCTACTTAGGAGAAGTACATGTTGTCCTGATACTCAGAAAAACCAGCCTCGTAAAGGGAACAAAAGAGTGGCATGGATTTTAGACCCACTTCTGCCCCTTTATGAAGGCAAAATAAAGTAAATGGCAGGGGGAAGTTGAATGCAAAAAAAAAAAATTAAATAACCAAACGGTGACTGATTCCTCCAACAGTGTCCCCTGCAGCTGCTCACCCCGAAGCCTGCCACTTTCTCACCAGTGACCGCCGGTCAGGAAGCGCCGTCACGCACGTCACACAGAGACAGCCAGGAACGCGTGCTGAGCACGTTTGTGTAAAAGCAGGAACCGAGCAAGATGCTGCAGACTTTGACTTGACAAGTTTAAATACTCCATGAAAAGAATCACTCAACAGCCGCCTAAATCAATTCGCATCTCACTTCTTCAAAACAATTAAACTAATTGAATAAGGGTGCATTTGTCACCAAATAAAAGGAGGACCCAACAGGTTCCTCAAAGTAAAGATTTTAACAGATATCAAACACCAGTGGGTGATGTGCTAACAATCAAATATTCCAAAAAATTAGAAAATAACAAGATGACTAGGATAATGCATGGATCAAGGCACCTGAAAAGTTTCTTCTCTTTAAAGCGATGGAGACAGCACGGAGGGCGATCTAGCTATTTCTAATGCAGGATATGCACAGCCACCTTTTTAGACGCAACTGCGCGGTACAAGAGAAAAAGGAATAAAGAAAAAGGAAAGGAGGAACAAGCGAAAATTAGAAACACACAAGAACAAAAATGACTTTGACAGCATGTACAAGAATTTACGTGAGTGTGTGAGGCCAGGGACGCAGGGACGGTGAGACCCACCCTCACCTCCTGCTCCAGGGAAGGCAGGAGCCTGAGGGGAGCGACGCTGCTTGGGGACACCAACGTGCTCAGCGCCCCTAACCAAAACTCAACATACATGCATCTAGGCAGCTTTTAAGCCAGAAAATGTGGTCGCATTACAGGCTGGACAGTTTTACTCACTCCCAACGTGAGTAGCAGGAGAGAATTAGTCTCTGCTCCTGCACCAAAGCATTGTTTTAAAAATTAATGACTGTGGAATAGTAAAAGCAACAATGGAGTAAAAGTGACTGGAGGAGAACGTGCTTGACCCGGGCTCACTGGCCGCGTTATCTCACTGAAGTTCAGATGCTGGCTGAGCCCTTATGGTACCAAAACAGACAGATCCACCAGGAGGGAGTTTAATGCGCTGCTGTATTTTGATGCCGAGAGCCATGCCTGGTACACGAGGTTCTGGGTAAACAATGGTGACAGTGTCAACACTATGGGCTAAGCACACATCCAGCTACTCCGCCAAATCCCAAGGGCAGACTTCAAAAGGCAAATACAAGCGGGAATTCTCTGGTGGGTCTGCAGACTCAGAACCAAGCAGTTGCTGAGCAAAAATGTCACCAGTGCCTCCTATGACAAAAGAGGAGGCACTGTCCATGGGGCTTGGGCAGGGCTCCAGGCTTCCACTGCTCACCCACCAGTCTGTCCAGGGGGAGAACATGGTCCCTGCTTACGTTGCACTGATGCACCTACCTTGACTAACGCCTGGGGGCTCAGCAGGAGGTGACATGTGAGGTGAACGGAGCCAGCCTCTGTGTAGCCCGGTGCTGGCAGCTGTGCCCACAGCAGTGCCCAGGCACCTAAACCTGCCACCTCATCCCCAAGGAGCAGAAGGGTGTGCGGACGTCTAGATCACAGAGCCCTGTGAGGACAAATACAGATCATGGCCACTACATGTCTCACCCCTTACTAAAGTCATAGAGGTATGTCCGGGAGGAACAGAAAATTCATCCAGAGCCCGCCAGGCACCACACGCAGGTGGGAATCGGGCCCCATGTGCCTCTCACTCACAGGGCTGGTCTGGACTTTCTTTTTATCAATTCTCTGGCATCTTCTCCTCCAACTTACCAACAACCAGAAAGTAGGATTTGATCTTAGGTAAGTTCAAGAATCACAGAGCACTGCCTCCACAGTGGGCCCGTGCCAGGTCCTCCGACCGTCACCTGTGGTACCGCCATCAGCGCCCTCCAGACTCAAGGCCCGAGGCCGTAGGCCATGGGGGCACAGCTTCCCTCAATCTCCCCAGCAAAGGGGGACCACCTCTGGGCAAAGGCATCTCACCTCTTCTGCCCGAGGGAAAGCATGATAGATACACGGGGAAACAGAGCATAAGGTGGGGAGGTAGTAAGCCCAGGAGAGCTCGTCTGCACTTCCAAGGCAAAAGTGGGGCCGTTGACTTAATCACAGGGACAAAGTGAGGATGAATCTTTCCCTGCTTTGTCTCATACTCCGTGATACGCCTTTCCCTGCATAAGGAGTTCATCCGGAATTCCCTGGAGGTGTTTCTGATGTCCTAACTTGGCATGCTGGCTGTCGGGGAGGAAGAGAGGGCCTGAACCCAGCAGGTGCTGGGCCTGGGAGGCAGGAGACACCGGCTCCAGACACAGCTCAACCAGCATATCGTTCTGCCTCTCGGGATTCAGCATCTCATTTATAAGCAAAGGGATGAGACTGTCCCAGGACAGGCTGCCTAACAAAATTGAAATGAAAGCCATGTAAAGAAAGCTTTCCAGTTGCCACATTTAAAACGGTAAACAAAGAAACAATCAAACAAACAAAAAAACAGATACTAGAAACTAATTTTAAGAACAGATCTTACTTAATCTGCTGTATGTAAAATACTAACATTTTGACATGTAATCAATATATGAAAGTAACAAGATTGTTTACATACTTTTTACTAGACAAGTCTCAGCGTCTGATGTGCATTTGACCTACAGCACATCTCAGCTCAGACCAGCCTCTTCCCCAGCGCTCATAGCATCAGTGGCTGTGGCTACTCTATTGGACAGCAACTCCAGGGGTCCCACCAGGGGTCTTGGCTGAAAAGCGGGAGGAAGTCTCCACACTGACCCTAAAAGGATATCTCTGAAACAAAGGCAGATTCAATTTTAAATGTTTGTAAACCGTCGGGCTACACCTCCCTCCGCCCTTGGCTACAAGACAGCCCTCTTCCTTGCTGATCACTTCCTGGATGTAGGGAAGGAACCCGGCACACAGCCAGGGTGGCCGGGCCTACAGGTAGACTTACCTGCTGTCTGTGTCCAGTCCCATGAAGTCCTCCTTCTCAAACAAGTTGCAGAGGAGGGGGATCCTTTCCCCAGACTTGTCAGGGGCCCCATCCAGCCACTTGGACTTGAGCAAGATTAACAGTGACTCAGTGAAGTCCTCGATCCTCTTCTCCACCACCCGGCAGTCCTCGTAGTTTGAATGCCACGTTGGTGCGTGGCTGCTCGGCTACCTCCCCATGCAGCACAAAGACAAAGAGCTGAGAGTCATTAAGCGTGGTGCCATACAGCTCCTCTGTACATGGAGCTTCTCGAAGGCCTTGGCAGAGAGGCAGTCGGTAATGGTGACAAGGCCCACGACAGTGCGGTGTGTCTGGAAGTCACTCCACGCATTCTCGAACGCATAGTGGTGCCTGTAGTGGATACAGAGTGCCCACTGGGAGCCGCACGGGCTGATCTGGCTCACCAAGGAGATTCGTTTATAGATGCAAAAGAAATTGTCCTCTGAAATGATCCCCACGGGTTGGACGACCACAGGGAGAGTCTCGTATTCCTCAGCACACTGCACGTAGTCAGGGATGCTCATGTTGCAGGCCCTGCCGAGAGGGGAGAGGAGATCAAGGTAAATACTGTGCTGTGGGCTGCGGGCGCCTCTGGGTTGCGGTGACCTGGTGTGTACAAGCCAGAAGGCAAGGGAAGCACAAGCAAAGCCGGGGGTACAGTTTGTCCTCAGAGTCTGTACATGGCTACCGTAGCTCGGATCACATTACCCAGCTTTTGGTCTAGGCTTCCTGCCCACGCATAGAAGGGTCATTTCTTGTTTTATGTTTCCAAGCACCTAGCAAGACCCTGATGCAAAGTCAGTGCTCAACACCGGAATAAAGAAATGAACAAAGGAAATGCTTTCCCCACCCCCCTTCAGCAGATTATAAAGAAAAGAACCGCAGTAGGATCAAAAGATCTGGATTTCAACACCAATTTATTGGAACCCCTAAACTGCAGAATAATGGATAAGAAAACTTGCCTTGGGGAAGAGGGTACAGCTCAGTGGTAGAGCACATACATATCATGTACGAGGTCCTGGGTTCAATCCCCAGTACCTCATTTTAAAAAATGAAACAAATGAATAAACCTAATTACCCTTCTCAAAAAATATTTTTTAATTCAAAATTCAAAAAACACCTTGCAATTGACACAACATTGTAAACTTGACTATACTTCAATTTAAAAAAAAAATCCTTGCCTTACAAGAATATATCTGGATTATGGAAGTTTGCAAATGTAAAATGCTAGGGTACCACCTGCATAAAGAGGTGGGACTGTACAAATTTACTATCCCTCCTTTATGAGCTATATTTCCTTTGGGCGGTGTTATAAACACTCAGAGCTAATTTTCTCAGATTAAAAAAAACAAAACAATACTTGATTCTCAGTACTGCTGAAGAATCAGATAAGCCTGTGAAAGCATCTGACACACAGAGGTTACTCAATAAATGTTTGTTGAATGAATGAATAAACAAGCAAAGTGAATGCTGCTCCCTGCCACAGAACATCATAATGGTACTTCCTGGAAATCCCAAGCCCACGTTACACCCGACTACACACTAAACATGTGGGTGACCTTCGCAGGCCTGTGTGTTTCTCTAAGCCCCAGTTTAATCATAGATAGAAATGAGGGCGATAACACAAACCTCAAAGGGTTAGTGAGTCAGTAATGAAATGTACCCCAACTATGCAAGATGGAACCATTAAGGAAAATTGGGAAAAGGGTCCATAGGCCCTCCGTATATTATCTCCTACAAGTACAGGGGAACCTACATTATATCTCAAAATAAAAAGTCCAATATTTTAAAGAGGCTATTGAGGTTAAATGAGCTCATTGTCTCAAATAAGGGACACACAGTACAAGTACAACAATGCCTAGCCCATGAGATACACTCAGTTAACATTCCCACTGAACCCACTGGTCCCTCCAACTTCAGAGCATGAGGATGGGTCCTCGTGGACAAAGGCCACTGCACCTGAAGCTAACAAAGTTAATGGTCCCCACTTCCAAGAGCCCCTGTCACCACCCTTGTTCTAATTTTCTATTTGTAATATTTTTTTTTATTTAATACAAACCCCCAATTGCATAGCCTTCAGGTCACCAAAACCTGACCACAGAGATCATGATGGCAGCCCTCCTTGTTTAAACAATAAAATGAAAAGCCATTTGCACAAGACCTCTGTGTAAATATACTAGGGAACTTCATCTTGGACTGAGGAAGAGGACTGGGGAGGAGGGGGCGATCTGGGGGCACAGAGAACTATGGGCCACCTGTCCCACGATGGACTTTAGACTCAACCCTCACCCTCCAGGTAATTCAAAATACACACCGACAGAGTGCTATGGACAAGATTTTTTTTAAAGGAATCCCTGACTCCCTAGCAGGTCTTGTTTCTACCGAGACACAGATGGCTTATGTGTATAATGTTTCACAAAAGCCTTAAAATATTATCACCCCAACTTGACACATTAAGAAACTGAGGTAGAGAAGTTTATCATATTGTACAAGATTAGAGAGAGGCCACGTCAGACACCGTATTTAAACCCAAGCCCCTGTTGCAGGGCTCACACTAGAAATTGTGACATGCTGCCCCTTTCCTGCCCTCTCCCTGCAATAAATTTCTGAAGAGTCTTTTCTGTGCCAACTGGAATCACAATAACTTCAATTTTCCACAAAGAGCTATGTCACTCCCTGGAGGACATATCAAAATCTAAAGGGTTGGGATGGGAGGAGAGATTTGCATTTTCTGTTTCTCAAAGGAAACATGGCTGTAAAAGAAACTGAAAAGCACTTATCTAGTCTAAGCCCTCATTGTGCAGAGAAAGATACGGAAGTTCAGAAGAGATGAGGAAAGGGACTTATTAACAAATATTGCTTCAGCGCAGCATCATGCCAGCCCTGGGCACTGCTGGGGGAGGATCTGGGAGGCCCAGGAGAATGAGTGTTAGAAAAAGGAAAGAGAAGAAGCATACAAGGCCCCGTCTCTACAACACCATACCATGAAATTCCACCAAATTTCCCAGTATGGGTGCAGCCAACATTAAGGTGGGCTAAACAGAATATAGAAACCTGGAAGTCTCAACCATAGTGCAAATTCCAACATTTACTCTGCTTTTTTCCCCAGTTCAAGCATCAACTCAGTGGGCACTCTGTTCCAGGGAGTACACGAGGCCTGGTGTTCTCCCAAGTACAAATCTCTATTACGTGTGCAAACCACAAAAAGGCCCACCAGAAGAAAAGTGACCACAGATAAGATGGAATTACTGAAGCTGAAAGCAGTCAACCAGCGTATGTTACTAGGAAAAATGATGCTGCTAGAAATGGACTCATAGACTTAGAAAGCAAACTGTGGTTAGCAGGCAGGAAAAGGGGGATTAGCAGATACACATTAATAAATATAAAATAAATGACAAGGACCTACTATATAGCACAGGGAACTATATTCCATTTCTTGTAATGAGTTGTGCTAAAAACAATCTAAAACATATTTATATACATATGCATATGTTTATAACTGAATCTCTACTGTACACCTGAAACTAACATTGTAAATTGACTACACTTCATTAAAAATAATTTTAAAAAATAAGTACAAATAAAATCAACGCCATTAAGATAAAATTAAAGAACACTCTTATCCCCTTAGCTGTAGGTGGTGAAGAATTCTGGTTACAAGCACCAAGTCCACTGGATCACTCCAGCACGGACTGTCACTCTTTCTGACCATCAGACAGTCACTTGGGTTCACTGAGGTTACTTTTCTCTTCTGTGAAAAGCTACAGTGACAACTAATGATGTATAGAATCTCATCATTCACAAGCCCAACAATTAGTGAGGACTTCCCATGGGCCAGGCTCTGGAGAGATGAAAAGATAGGGTCCCAGATATATTCAAGGGTAGAAGAAGTTTGTGCCATAAAGACAATTATTCTTCCTGTTTTGATAGACAGATTCAATGCAATTCTGATTAGAATTCCTACCAGACTTTTCATGGAATGTAACAAGTTAATTTATAGTCAGGAACAGCCAAGAAAGTTCTTTAGAACCACCACTGGGGAGGGGTGGATAGGTCATTCATTTCCACTGTTCTTTCTGAAGTGATGAAAACGTTCTGGAATAATAATGGTTGCACCACTGTGAATATGCTAAAAGCTGCTGAATTGTACCATTTAAATGGGTGGAATTCATGGTGTGTGAACAATATCACAATAAAGCTGTTATATGAAAAAATATTCCTTGACAATTATTTTTCCCTCTATACAACTAGTCTACCCCACTATTTAAGAAAAACAAAAAACCAAAACAAACTAAACTGTGCCAGGAGCTTTTTAGGACTGCAATGTCCCTGGGTCTCCAACGCCTCTGGTGGTGCTGTTCCTGTTAACACACACTAGCTGGGCTGGGCTAGTTAGTGACTGTAACTATGTTTTTAAAATCGACGGTCACATGTTTCACCCTGGGAGACGGAAGGAAGGAGCATGTCACAGCCTCATGCCTTCAGCTCATTTTTAACTGAACCAAGCCGTGCTTTCAACACTGTAATCCCTGGCACTATAAAAACACGTGACATCAACAAGCACCGCCATCATAACACCTGAAATTGTTCAAGGTACTTACCTGGGGCAGAAACACTGAGGGGGGAGACGGAAACTCCCTCAGCACTGGCGCTCACTTTTCCAGACACCATCTGGAGAAACTGGGCTTTACAGCTTGAGGCACTAAGCCCGGGAAGCAGCGCGCATGCCGCTGAGCTGGTCCTCAGGGAGCTGGAAAGGGAGAGGAGGGCAGCCCCGGGGTCGCAGGGCAGGGAAAGCGGGGGTGGGGACGCGGGCTGCAGCCCCGCTCTGAGGCCAGACCCAGCCCCAGCCGCCCGCCCCCGTTTGGGTCCGCAGAACCCGCCTACCCGGGACACAGCCCTCCCAGGGGCAGGGACGAGCCTGCGGCCAAGGTGAGGAAGCCCGGGAGGAGAGGACTCGTGGGCGGGAGAGGGGAAAAGGTCGCCAGCCGCGGACTGAGGGGAGCCCGGCTGGGGCGAGAGGCGGCAGGTGCACACCTGGCCCTGGACAGCTGTGGCCCTGGCGCCGGGGTAGGTGGCGCGGGCAGAGGGGTCTGGCCCGAGAAATTCAGCTGAACACAGGCTGACTCGCGCCCTCGCGGGCTTTGACGCGAGGACCGCCCTCCCGCAGACGCCTGACCCCTTTCCCGGGAGCCCCCCACCTTGCATTTCCACAGCCAGAGGCCCCGGCCCCGGGCAGGAGCTAAAGGCCTATCGGTCGACAGAGCTGAGAAGACTTTGGGGCCGATTCCCAGCTCGGAGTTGGGGCTTCCAACCCCCGGTCCAGCTGGCACTGACTGCCCATGCGCAGGAGGGCCAGAGATCCTCTCTTGGTTCTGTGATAGAGGCTGGGATATCGAGGGAGGGAGAAGATGGGGGGAGGAGGAGAGGAGGGGAAAAGTGGAGGGAGACAGATGGACAGGAGGAGCAGAGAGTAGGTAGGGATCTGGAGAGGGGAGGGGAGTAGCGGAGATATAGAGAAAAAGCTTTACTTCTGGGGCACCCCGAAGGAGGCGGCCGACCTGACTCTGTACCATTCTGTAACCCTTCAAGGCCCTCAGCTCAAGTTTTACCTCCCTGGTCCAGCCCTCCAGGCGATGCCTCTGCTGAACCCCTACGGGGATCACACCCGTTGTCCCCACTTGGAGCTGGGTTTCCTGTTGCTCTGGGAACCAAGCACCAGCAGATGTTGTCTCTCAGAACTACCTTGGGAAGTGTACATATTCCCCTTTTACAGGCTGGGAAAAAGGCAGGCACGATCTCTGCCTTAGCTCCACTGTCCCAGGTGTTGGCATTGCGGGGAGCGGGAGGTACAAGATCAGAGCCCCAGACAGAGCAGACTGCCTGAGTGTTGGTGCATAGTCCCATCCCTCCTGGGTAAAACACACCTAACTCAAGTGGAACCATCAAGGGCTCACAGTAGTTTCCTGGGTGTGGGAGAGCTGTCCTCAGTTCCAGTGCCCAGCTTGCTAGGTAGATAGGAGTGTTACCGAGTCCAAATTCATTCTCCTCAGTGAAGGACAGGCCAATAAGTTGGGAGACCCGCTGCTGGGGCATGGAAAAGCAAGTTTCTGTAGAGCTAGATGGCAAACTAATGTCCTGGAAAACCATCTCCCCAAGTCAGAATTCAGGCTCCTTTCCTACGTGCTTGGTTGTTGCAATCTTCATGGTGTAGGAATTCCTTGTTGTTAGAATCATTTGTTCTTGCAGCTATCTGCCTGGGTCAAATCTCTGTAAACCTCCAACAAAACAAACGTTATTTTCTATTCTGTAATTTGTTATCTTTTTATGAATGGAAAAGTGTTAAATATCCTTAAAGGTCAGAGCCTTCAGAATAGGCTCTTCTGTATATTTCAGGCTCTAGGCAACATTGTTTTACAAGCAAGATGAAGCCTAGGAGACAGAGCAAAGGGTTAAAGTCAAAGGAACAGATCTAATATGGAGTCAGGTTTGTTTTTTTCTATTACCGAGGCAGAATCCACTTGAGGATTTAAATCCCTTTAAGTTAAAAATAACTAAAACTTTAAAGGAATTTACATACATAGGTGGGAACGTGCATAGCATATCTGGAAAAGCACACAAAGGTTAGTAAACAGTGGCATCTCCAGGGATGGCTGGAAGAACAGGGGTCGAGGGAAAACTTCTTTCACTTGTGTATTTTTGTGCTGTTTGAATTGTTTTTAACCATATGCATGTATTTCTTTTTCAGTTTAAAAAAAGTGTAATGGAGCAAAAGAGTAACATCTCAGCAAATACAGCAGCCATGGAATCACTGAGCCATCAATTTGATTTCAGTCAGGAAGCATTTATTGACTCTCTCCTATGTGCCCAGTGCTGTTTTAAAACTTCTTTTATTATTATTAATTTTATTATTATTAATAATATTATTATTGATTTTATGAATAATATTATTATTGATTTTATTTATTTATTATTCTTATTCTTATTCTTATTCTTCTTCTTCTTCTTCTTCTTATTATTATTATTATTATTTTATAAAATAGCAACATGCTATCCCTCACCCCTGCCCATGGCTGGTGGAAAACCAACTGAGTTTTTATTGAGTTGTTTTCCAAGGAGTAGAGATGAGTTATAAACTGAACACATCTTCAGGGCAAAACAGGTGGAGTGGTTTTACAGCACGCCAGACAGCTATGAAGGGTTTTCAATAGAGGCACCCAGACGCTGTGAGAGAAATCCTCCAGGACCCTACAAAAAGCTGCCCAAACTTCTTTCTCCATGGTACTATTGAAATAGGAAAGAACAAATCTGACTCCATAGTAGATCTGTTCCTTTGACTTTAAGAAAGCCAAGTTAATACGCTCCGGTCTTTTCATGGGTTATGATGTCACAGAGGAGATGGACAGGTTAACAAGGGACGACTCTGCAGTGATCACGGAGCCGGGGAGCGGGATGGGCAGCAAGATGTTTGACGCAGCCGCAGCTGGGATCGCGCTTCTAGGCAGGAACCCACAGTCACCTCGACAAGGTGTCAAACACGTGTGTCCACATCCTCATCACCTGACATGTATTAACGAGAAATGGAAACCCATAAAATGACAATAACCTTGGTGGATATACTGTCCAAATTGCAAAGTCACAGTTTGACAACTGGCCATCCTGGTTCCCTGGGATTCATTCTTGGAGAACCTTAAAAACCACTCCTCTGTCCTCAAGAAGTGCTTTCTAGTTGTCCGATCTTTGGCTCAGGGATACAGCACTTTCAAGTGAACTTCAATGTCTCCACAGATTTGACTGTCTTTCACCAGTTTCACGTGTCCATTCTAAAGAGGCCTGAGCTAAGTCCATCCTCCGTAAGGTCGATTCCCTCCAGTGACTACTCATTGAGCCTGCAATTAAAAGTCAACTGAACAAGGCTGTCTGTCCTCAGCTAAAAAGTTCACCCACCCTTCACTGCTTTCTTAATCTCCTCTCCTGGCTAATTGCAACAGACTAACACCTCCCTCTACCAAGCTCCCCAACTATGTCAGTTTGTCTCCCCAAAGAGAAAGTAAGGTCCATAAAATAGGAGACAACTCCATAGTTGTTGCCGACGAAATGAATCACAGAGCTGCTGTGGTGCAAAATGTCTCCCGAGATTCGGGTTCCTTTATTTTTTATACCATCTACACAAAGGAGTAACTCTTGCCAAGCACAGACAGTAAACATTTTTTAGGTTGACGCATGTGCACTACATCTAAGGCTACTTTATCTAATTACACTGAGACTCTCCTGTTCCCAGGCCTGTTCCTTTTGAGGAACTAATAAACATTCTTGTCTGCAAGCAATGTTTCCCCTGGGAATGGGCAGAGTCCCTTGGCAGGAATTTCTGTTTGCAGATAAGTCCGGTCACTTCTGTGAAATGTCCCGCGTGCAGGCACATCCACAGCTTCTATGCTAAGTTTCCTTCACATAGTTACCTCTGAATTCCTAGCATATAGTAATGTCAATAAATAGAAATATGATTGTGGCTTCTTTCCTTTAAAACATTTCTGGTTATTTAAATGACCCTTGGAAGAGAGGTGTTTGCGGTCCAGTATCTTGATCCACAATACTCTGGAGGCCTTTTTAGGAATGGCTGTTCACTGATCCATTCAAAACACAACTTCTCATTCCAGGAATAGCTGTGCTTTTCTGCCAGGAGTTTGTGGTCACTCTCATGCCAGAACAGCTTTAAACTATATCCTTAATTTGGATTTGTTATTTTTCCCCTCTTCCAAAAATATTGACATTCCTTACTTTCTTGCCTTGAGGATTTTTTTTCCTAGTTCTACCTTTAGTAAACCAGGCTTCTCGGGATGGGCTTGCCCTTACAAATGATCAGCCATCCAACTCCCAGTGTGAGAGGAATCGGGCTCGCCTCCTGCCCTCCTGTCAGGGCAACTAAAACTCAGTTCAGGAGCCAACAGGCACCCCAGGGATTCTAAGGCTCGCTTATCTCCCAGAATCCCTGCTTTCTGGTTTGTCTTGGCTTCTGAGGATTTCCCCTCACTTTCATGACAATTAGCTGTGCAGCTTGAAAGATGAGGAAGGAAGGCTTTATTTCTTAATCAGCATTTCAAGGAACTTGTGTAATGAAGGTTTTCACGAGATTCTAGAACACTCCATTGCCGAGACAGAAAACACACTAGATATTTTCTAAATTTAGATATCATGTGCATTTTTCTTTGTTTTTGTTTTCTTAACTGCTAACAGACATTTTTTAATTTAAAAAAATAACGCCCCAAATAGGATAGAACATTGAAGGGGCATACAAAATTAAAGGACAAAGACAGAAAAATGATAAATACTGTACAAAGTTAATATAATACATACTCTATGGATCAGATCAGCAATTCTCAGTAACAGCTAATTGAAATATGATCATGAGGTAAAACGTCTCTCCTGTCAGGAGGTGGACAACAGAAAATAGAATTAATACAACAAACTAAAATTCTAAGTCTGGCGAGGTACAGAATGCTACCAGCTAAATGTGTCTTCTTCTGGAAAAGAGGGAGGCTCACCAGCTCTTTACTGTGGAGCCTGAACCCAAGTGAGGGCGGTAAAGTGAGCTCTGTAATTACCCAATTAACAAAGTGAGTGATGAATAAAGAGACGTGAGCTTTGATGACAGAGATGATACTACTATTCACTTGTCCTGTAAAGTATGTCTTCACGTTCAGTGATCAAACCTCAGCATCCTCAGGGATTGAGATTATAGGAAAATGCAAGGCCGGTCCCAGACCTCCTCTTTGAGCTCGTGACATTGCACTTAGATGTCTCAAGGGCACCTCAAACTCCACCTGCAAAGAGCTGACTTCACGGTTCTCCTCCAATAGCAGTCCTGCCCAGGGCCCCTGGTCGGGGGACAAGGTCTCCCTCCCTATCCCAGCTCAGGCCCATCACTCACAGATGTGACTGGACCCCTCGTTCAGGGCCCAGATTTCCTCAGTCATGGAGTCCCACCACCCATACCTGTCCTACCAGGTACTCAATGGCACTCACTCAGCACTGACTGTGTGCTGGGGACCACGCTGCACACTGCACACACGTAATCTCACTGGATCTCCACAGCAGTCTTGGGAAGTCGGTACATCACTGCTTTAATTGATTAGATAAATTGTTTCACTTCCTTGAGTGCGTCATCCAAAGTGCCACGGCTACTGAGCCACAAACCTGGGACTGAAAACCACTTGAAAATTGAACACTGCTACACCTCGCAGCCACCCTACTCTGACTCATCACATCACCTCCTGCCGAGACTTCTAAATGTTTCTAAGCATTCTACAAGAAAAAAGTGATCTACGAGAGCACCCCACTCCCCTACTAAAAATCTGTCAATGACGGTCCGCTGCCCTTAGGAGAAAGCCCCACCGGCCTGAACACAGCCCAATGGCCCGGCATCCGCGTCCCCTGCGCGGCCTCGCCGCCTCATCCACCACACAGCCCTACACGTGCCGTGTCCAGGACAGGGATGCTGACTCCGTACAACCCGGGGCTCATCTCAATCGAACAATGATCACCCTCTTCAGTGGTCACCCTCTTCATTGCTGACTCTCAGAAAAATATTTTCTCAGGATGAATCAATATCTTTTTCCTTACAACTTCCCGTCATTGATAATGAGCTCCCCCCAAAAGAGAGAAGACATAATTCTCAGTCTCCTTATCTGTAAAGTGTGAATAACAAGGAAATATGTGAGGTTTTAAGAGAAATAATATTCATGTGAGGCTGAGGGACAATTCCCAACATACAGTAAGCACTCAATATGTGCTTACTTAATATTAATAAGAATATATTGCATTCCAGCAACCTTAAATCAATGTTTTAAGGCTTTCTCCAACAGACTGACAAACTGTTGGACGAACCCCTTTGAGCAGATCAGCACAAGTGTACTAGGAGAGGTAAGTGCTGACTCCAGTTACAGCTGCAGCCAACCAGCACTACGGGGCGGGGGCAGTTTGCTCAAACTCTTACATGTTGCTTTAGCATTTAGTTGTCGTTATTGAATAATGACAGGTGTTCTTTAGTCAAAGCTCCTGAAACATAAATCTTCAAAGACTGATGCAAATTAGGTTTAAAGAACAACACTCTCACTCGAAATTATTTGAAAATTATAGTCTTAGCTCCTCTGCACATCAAAAGGCCATGTTCTTAATGTATCTGACTAAATACACCAAAAGGTTTGTTTAAAAGAAATTAAGATGAAGCCATCCTGAATAAGCTCTCAGTATCAACTGCACAAAGCCTCAACCAAGGGTCTCATTTCTCACTTCCAGATAGGTGTTCAGGTAGATTAACGTGAGTCTTGGTTTCTTATAACATGGGGGTCAGAAGAGTTGTGGATAGATTTATGTAGCAAATATAAACCTAGAGTATTCGCTGTGTGGGTATCCTAGAAATAAACAAATTGATATGTAGTCCCACCCTTAAGAAGCTCAGCCTTTCCATTTACAACAGCATTAAAAATTAAATGAGAGATACATTTAACAAAAATTTACAAGATTTGTACATTGAACATTTTAAAGTATCACCGAAATAAAATTTAAAAGATCTACATATATGGAAGAAATCTCATGTTCATGGAATGGTAGACAATATTGTTAAAAATATTAAGACTCCCCAAAGTGATCTACAAATTCTGTGGAATCCCTATCAAAATTCCAGCTGACTTCTTTGCAAAAATTGAAAAACTGATCCCAAAATACATATGGAAGTGCAAGGGGCCCAGGACAGACAAAACAATCTTGAAAAAGTAGAGCAAAGATGGAGGACTCACTTTAAAGGGTACTAAAAAGCTATAGTACTCAAGTCAGTATGGTACTGTCATAAGTTTGGATTAATAAATCTATGAGACACTATAAAAACCCAGGGGGAAAAAACTTACATTTACATTCAGTTTTCCACAAGGGTGCCAAAAACACTTCATTGAAAGTAGAGTCTATTCAACAAATGGTGCAGTGACACCTGGGTATCTGCAGGGAAAAGAAGGTATCTGCAGGGAAAAGAATGAATCTGGAATCTGGACCCCCATATTTTATATAACAAATAAAATTAATTCAAAATGGATCACAGACAGAAACGTAAAAACTAAATGTATAAACTATTTAAAAGAAGACACATTATAAATTTCTGTGGTCCTAGGATAGGCTTTGGTTTCCTAGATACAATACCAAGAGCACAAGTGATAGAAGAAAAAAGCAGATAAACTGGACTTCATCTAAATTAAAACATTTTCTTACAAAGGACATCATCAAGAAAGTGAAATGACATTGGAGGGGGTATCTCAAGTGATAGAGTGCATGCTTAGCAAAAAAAATAAAATAAATCAATACATCTAATTACCTCCACTATAAAGAATTTTTTTTTAATGTTTAAAAATCTAAAGTGAAAGGACAATCTGCAGAATAGGAGAAAAAATTTGCAAAGCATTTATCTAATAAGAGAGTTGTATTCAGGATATAAAACAAATGCTTACAACTGAACAATACAAGAAAATAGACCCAATTTTTAAATTTGCCAAGGATTTAAATAGATATACAAATGGCCAATAAGCATATGAAAAGATGCTCATCATCACTAGCCAAATCAAAATGAAAATGTGATCGCTTTTTACACCCACTAGGATGGTTATAATCAAAACATGGACAATAATAAGTGTCGTTCAGGAGGCAGAGAAACCTCATATGCAGCCAGTGGAAAGGGACAATGGTGTAGCTTCTTTGGAGAATTATGGTGTTTCCTCAAAAGGTTAGCGTTATATGGTTCAGCAATTCCACTCCTACATATAGATTTATCCCTCAGTATCCTCGGGGGGTTGGATCAGGAACCCCCCACCCTGGATAACATAATCCAAGGAAGTTCAAGTCCCTTTACAGCCATCTGGATCCATGAAGTGGAAACTACAGATATGGCGGACCAACTGTACAGCCAACAGAATGAAAACATACTCTCATAAAATCTTGCACATCAATATTCATGGCAGTATCATTCAGAGTAGCCAAAGTTACAAGCAATATCCATCCATTAATCAACGGATAAACAAAATTACCAAGAATAGGCCCACAAACTTTTGGTGATTGAATCTTTGACAAAGGATGTGAGAACATACAATGGAGTAAAGACAGCCTCTTCAGCAAATGGTGTAGGGAAAACTGGACAGCTGCATGTAAATCAATGAAGTTAGACTACTCCCTCAATGCATACACAAAAATAAATTCAAAATGGCTTAAAGACTTAAACATGTCGACAAGATAGTATAAAACTCTTAGAAGAAAACATAGGCAAAACTTCTGACATACATCTCAACAATGTTCTCCTAGAGCAGTCTACTCAAGCAATAGAAATACAAGCAAAAATATACAAGTGGGAAATAATTAATCTTACAAGCTTTTTCACAGCAAAGGAAACAGTAAACAAAACAAAAAGAAAACCTATGGAATGGGAGAATATATTTGCAATAAATGAGACTGACAAGGGCTTAATTCGCAGAATATGTAAACAGATTTACACGTAATAAGAAAGAAAAACAAACAATTCAATCCAAAAATGGGCAGAAGACCTAAAGAAACATTTCTCCAATGAAGACATACAATTGGCCAATAGGCACATGAAAAAGTGCTCAATATCATTATCAGAGAAATGCAAATCAAAACTGCAATCAAGTCTCACCTCTCACCAGTCAGAATAGCCACCATTCAGAAGTTCACAAACAATAAATGCTGGAGAGTCTGTGGAGAATAGGGAACCCTCCTACACTGTGGTGGGAATGCAGTTTGGTGGAGCCATTGTGGAAAACAGTATAGAGGTTCTCCAAAAGACAAAAAATTGACCTCCCATATGACCCAGCAATCCCACTCCTAGGCACATATCCAGAAGGAACCCTAATTCAAAAAGACACCTACACCCCAATGTTCACAGCAGCACTATTTACAATAGCAAGACATGGAAACAACCTAAATATCCACTGACAGATGAATGGATAAAGAGGTTTTAGTATAATTGTAAAATAGACTACTATTCAGCCATAAAAATATAATAAAATAATGCCATTTGCAGCAACATGAATGGAACTGGAGAATGTCATTCTAAGTGAAGTAAGCCAGAAAGAGAAAGAAAAATATCATATGACATCGCTCACATGTGGAATCTAAAGAAAAACAAAAAAGAAAAAACAAAAAAGAAAGAAACAAAAAGATAAAGTTATATACAGAACAGAAACAGACACAGAGACATAGAAACCAAACTATGGTTACCAGAGGGGAGAGGGTGTGGGAAGGAATAATTTGGGATTTCAAGATTTGCAGATACTGACTATGTGTAGAATAAACAGCAAGTTTATACTGTATAGCACAGGAAAATATATTTAATATCTTATAGTAACTTATGTTTAAAAATAATATGATAATGAATTCAGGTATGTTCCTATATAACTGAATTGTTGTGCTGTACCCAAGAAACTGACACAACATTATAAACTGACTAGACTTCAATGAAAATATTTTTAAATAGACCAATAAGGAAAAAAAAGAAAAAGGATATTATCAAACCAAAAGAATAAAGTACTGATTCAGTCTACA
The DNA here is from genome assembly GCF_048773025.1 of Camelus bactrianus. Lineage (NCBI taxonomy): Eukaryota > Metazoa > Chordata > Mammalia > Artiodactyla > Camelidae > Camelus > Camelus bactrianus. The sequence goes on along the minus strand of NC_133539.1, from coordinate 132,558,934 downwards.
ATATGGATGAACCTTGAAACTTTATGCTAAAATAAGCCAGACACAAAAGGACAAATAGTGCCCTTTTAGATGAACTGTATCTAAGCGTTTACTGTACTACTCCTGTAAATTTTCCGGAGGTTTGAAGTCTATCAATATCAAAATAAAATGTATTATTCATTAAAAACATAAAAGGATTCTTTAAAAGAGGGCTTTAATTATTAAATGCAGAAGTGCAAGTAAAGCTCCTGGAACAACACTTTGCACGTCCACAGACAGTCACTGCTTTCACTGCCACTCAGAGGGTGGTGCCAGCACTGATGAAGGCTGCCTCCACTCGCTCCCCTGCAGAGAGGTGTGAGAGCCTGGGCTCTGACAGGCAGGGTGACGGTGACCCTGGGTCAGACACAGCCATGCCCCAGACTCTGCGATAACCAACTTTCTTATGCAAACTGCTCCATGTAACATAAACACGCTACAGGGATGTAACTTACAACACAGGGAATATAGCCAATGTTTTACAATAACTATAAATGGAGCATAACATTAAAAATTGTGCATCTATTGTACACCAGAAACTTATATCATATTGTAAATCAGCTATACCGTTATAAAAAATTAAAAAATAATTTAAAAATGTTATCTCTTTAGTAGGTAATTTGGTTTTTAAGTAAATACTAAACAGCTTAGAATGTATAAAAGCATTAAAGTGTGATGTTTGTTTACATATTTATTTACTTTCAGCCTCCTGCTAAAAGAGAAATTAAACAATTTTTTTAAACACAGCTTAAAAACCATAACAACAAATAGACAAAATGAGAGTGAAGAGAAAATGGAGATTCAATAATTAAATGAAACCGGGGGGGGGGTAAATTCATAAAAATGGATGCCATTAAGCCAGGGTAAGTGTTAAAGGCCTACTAGAAATTCAGCTGTAAGATTCTTGGCAGCTGATGTGAAGGAAAAGCTCAGCTGGGCTAACGAGCTAAGTCATAAATCTAAGTGTGATAAGTGTCGCTTTAGTGATCTAAGTACTGCTGGGCTAACTCGTAAATCTGAAGTTTAGTGTTAGTTTACTGGGCTAACAAGCTAACTCGTAAATCCAAGGTCAACATTTGTCAATAACGTGATCTGTTCCAAATTGATAAGCTCCAGAGTACTGATTCCTTGCTTTTAGTTGTTTGAGCCTTATTAGCTAATAGCCCCATACTTGTAGTTAAACCTATAAAACCTCATGTGCACATCTTGGAGGTGCTCAGAGCTTCAGAGCAGAAGCACCTCTGAGCCCGCCGGCATAATAAATCTGAGTACTCCAACCCTCCGAGTGGTGCTTGTTTCTTGGCTGTCCTGTGGTTTCTGTAACATTAAAGCAAAAAGAAAAAGATGATGGGGCGGGCGAGAGAGCTCAGAGGTAGAGCGTGTTCTTAGCATGCACGGGGTCCCGGGTTCAAGCCCCAGGGCATCGACTAACAGATAAATATACCTAATTACCTACCCCCCCCAAAAGAGACCCAAAGTAAAGAAAATGAGAAATTTCTTTCCTAAAAAAACCTGATAATAAATTTAGATTAAATATTTTAAGAAAAATAGAAAAAGATGAGTGACACAAGCGATAATGCCCGAGAGATAAATCCGCGGTGGCTGCTGGAAGGTCCCCATATCCCACGTGCAAAAATCTGAAACAACCTTCTCACCACTCAGAGTCATCCCCAGCCCACCCCACCCCTCTCCCTGTTGAACGCAGGAGCACAGGCAGGGCCTGGCCTTTGCTCTCTCTGTGTCATCACAGTGAGACAGGATGGAAGGGGACAGAGCACAGCCATTCAAGGAAGGCCACAGCAATTATCATCAAAATGGTGAAGGATTAAACCTCCAATAGGCCTTGAGGCTCAGGATGAAGAGATTTAACATCTAGCAGAGCTTGAGCTTCATTATACACCCATTGTAATAGTAACACGGTGAATAACACGCCACCAGGCACCATGGCAGTCCCAAGGCTAGCCACAAAATGTCAAAGGGTGGGAAATGGCCAACTCCCCGGGAATCCCAGCCCCTTGCCCTTAGGCTGGTCCTTCTACTTATTAGCAAATGAAACCACCAAGCCCAAGAAAACAAGCAACACAGCGCCGCCTCGCGGTCAACCCTCTTTCTCCCTCTTCGGAGAAAGCCCACGCTCTGTGGAGTGTGTACCTACTTTTAATCTGAGCACCCAACCCCCACAACTCGTGGCGATTCTCTTGCCTTTCAATGTATCTCTCTGAGTAAATCTACCTTTACTCAACAGTTGTCTGCTCTTGAATCATTTCCTACACGAAGCCAAAGACCAACATCTGGAGGGACAAATCCCAGGGGCTCAACTAATGCGTGGGACACAGCCCTTCTCATGCCCCACATCTGTTTTCTTGTATCAACAGGACTGGGTTGTGAAGCGAGTTCTTGGCCCCAGCTAAGGGACAGAAGCAGCCCTGGCGTCGGCCCGGTTCTCTGTGGTTCTCTGTTGTGCTGACTCCCAGCCACAGAGCGTTCTCCCTAGGCCTGTCCCCACAAAACCCTTCTCTCCAAAATACAAGAACATCATGTCACAGTCCTCTTGTTCAACCAGGAAATGTTCAGCCCACTTTTTCCTTCCCCAGTAAAAACCTAAATGTTCTCCCTCCCATCCCACCTCTTCTTTCTTTGTGAGGACCCTGCTCTCCACACAGACCATCCTGAACGCAGGTGCCTTGCTGGCTGGGGCTGAGATGTTTCAGTCTCACAGCCTGCGTCCTTTCACTTTACCCTTGCTACATTAAGCCTTTCCTGAGTCTCCCACAAATCTGATTCTGAACTTCACAAATTGCTGAGGTTACAGTCACTATGTTCATACCTCCCAGATTTTAGCTAGTTTTCCTTTGCAATATCTTCACTAAGGAGCTGCATCAAGAAGTTTAAAGAGGCTATTCTTACATTTGAACTGAGGAGCCTGCATAAAATTTAAATGGCTTTGAAGAGAGAGTTAACCAGGGACAGAGTTGTCGCAGGTCCTAGTCAACAGTGTCACGAGGCAAAATGTTCTTCAAAGGCTCAGAGTGGCTTCTGAACACGGAGTCGGCAGGGAGGAAATGCCAGGCAGTGAGTGGGGTGAGTGACACTGGGTACGCTTCCCCAGCTGGGGAAGAATTGGATTTTGTTCTAGTTTTCCAAACAATTTCTGACTACCATTTTCTCTTATTGTCACATACCATTTCCTACGAATTAAGAAAATCAATGTCAGTCATTTGGGTCACTTGGGAGAAGCTACGCGATGCCATTCACAGGGATGGGACATGACAGCCACACCAGTCTAGGTTAAAAGACCAGTGGGGGTAATTTCCGAGGTATACAAGGGCATGCAGCAAACTCCCCAGCTTCAATGACCTCATGTCAAAGGTGGGGCCAATACAACTACCAAGCAATGCGCGTGATGATTATGGCCAACATCTGTCTACAAGGTAAGTGCCCGTGACAGCTGCCGCTTAATGGTGAATGAGTACGATCAGCGAGGCTCAGTCTACCTGGCCACACGCTCCCTGCCTTCCTGCCTTGGTGCAGCAGCAGAGCTTGTTTAGCTGAGATGAACGCCCCCAGAGCAGCCCCGACGGGAAAGCTCCAATCTCTGCACAGCGAGGTGTGTTCCTTTCCTTCTCAAAGCTGATCACAGTTTGCTGTCGTCTGTTTTTATGTTTATCCCTTTACTACCTGCCTCCCCTCCTGGGTTTTGCTCGAAAAGCACAGGGCCAGGTATGTCTTGCTGCCTGCTGGATATTCTGGGCTGGGAGACAGGCGAGGCCACACCTGCTGAACGGAGAGTCCAGAAGGCCCAGGGGCCGATGCTGAACTGAGGCCCATGCACCCAAAATTATGGTCTGAGTTTGGGCAAATTACACAGTCTTATTTACCCTGTGATTCCTCATCTGTCCAAGAAAATAACTGCCCATGGCACATACAGTTACAAGGATTAAAGGAAATCACCAAATTCACAACATATTCAAGGGGCCACCAGTGCGTCCTCAACAGACACATGCTGCCTTTACGGCTCTGACACACGCTAAGTGGGGCGGACGGACGCAGTGAACACTGCTAAGTGCCAGTGTGTTAAGTGCTTCATGTGTGTTATAATATTGTTTACAACATGCAACAAACTCAGGAAGAAATGAATATTATCATGCCCATTTCACAGATTCACCAACAGGTTAAGGGAAGTTACACTCTAGTCCAAGGCCCTTTGGTGAGGAAATGGCTATTTAAGCCTGAATCTGAGCCCAGGCCTAGGCTACTTCTCTCTCCAATCCACCTGACCACTTGCCTATGAAAGCCACCTGTCCAAAACACAAGTTTGCACAGGCCAGCTCTTAAATGCAATGTGTGCCACTGTTTGTCAATGTTGGTTAATTACCATAAACTGCTCTCCCAAACCGCTACAGAAAATACAGGTAGACCCACATCCCTGCCCACAAAGAAGAGGAGTTCTGTCATGCCTTCTTCTGTAGTGTGCAGAACACCTTCCCTACACCACCAAATCTTTTTTATATGCTTCATCCGTGTTTATGTTTGCACACGGCATATTAAACTAGAAGGTAACTGCAGTAATTCCATCTCGGTTGCTTTCCAAGGTGGCAGATTATCCTTAATCAGTCCGTGAACGAAAATACTACAATGTGTATGAAAATACTGCAACCATGTCAGTAAACAAAGAATGCTGAAACCAAGTCAACAGCGGCTGCCGCCACCCCCCAGCGAGGACAGGCCTGCAGCCCAGCCTCTGCAGCCACTCACAATGGTGCCCTCTGAGGGGACTCAGGATAAGAAAGGACAGGATACTGGCCCTAGATAGCTAGGTGCTTGTCAAATGAATGAATTCAGTGAGCCCAAATGTTTGCTTCCTCCCATAAATATAAAAGCACTAAATTCTTTAACTTGAGATATCTGGTTTTCTTTAGATAACAAGCTATCTTTTATTGTTCCAACTACCTGGTCTTTGTTGTAAAGCTCCTATATATCTTAGCTCCTCCCCTAAGTCTTTGGAACAGTCCCTCAGAGAAATCTGAGAGGCTATCATCCCCACTGGAGTCCTCTCACCGAATAAAACTTAACTCTTAACTTTTATGCTGAACATTTATTTCAGTCGACACAACTTACAACAAACCCAGGAAGAAGTGAATTTTATCATGCCCATTTTACTGATTCACCAACAGGCTAAGTGAGGTTACATTCTATTCCAAATTCCTATGGTGTGGAAATGCCGATTTAAACCTGAAGCTGGGGTGCCCATGCCTGTGCTCCTTCTCTCTCCCATCTACCTCATCACTTCTCTGTGAAATCCACCTGTCCAATACACAAGTTTGCAGCCGGCCAGCTCTTAAATGCAAAGTGTGCCACCATTTGTCAATGCTGGTTAATTACCATAAACTGCTCTCAGAAGCCGTTACAGAAAAAACAGGTGGACCCAATTCCCTGCCCACAAAGAAGAGGAATTCTGCCTTGCCTTCACCTGTAATGTGCAGAAACACTTCCCTACACCACTAAATTAAAACGTATGCTTCATCCGTGTGTATGTTTGCACAGGACTCATTAAAGAACAAGGTGTCTGCAATAATTCCATCTCGGTTCCTTTCCAAATATACAGATTAACCCAAATCAGATCCAGAACAGACACAACTCATCAAATCCGCAATGAAACACACTGGATTAAGAACAAAATGCTTGTCCTAGTCCAGAAAACTACGGGTCCCTCTTTCTTCCTGTCATTATACAAACCCACCAGAACTCAATAATTTGCTGTCTGCTCATCTGGCAACCAAACTCAGAGAAGAGTCATCTCAGCAGAGCACCCTACTGGGGAGAACACCCCGCAGCAGCACTGCGAGCTTCTTGCCCTCCCGCATGTTCTGCTGACCCTTAGTGTCCTCCGTGACCAGGCCAAAAGAGCTGTTCCCAACAGCTGCAAAGTCCCACACATTAAATAAAAGCATTTTATTTTAGACGATATGTTACATATATACCCATCTCTGAAAGCAGCTTTTCCAGGAGCTCAAATCTTCAACATTAATCTGCAAAGGCAATCCGGGTCCCCAAGGAAAAGCAAGTCTTAAGACGATGCTAAGGCCTCCAAAGTCCTCTCCAGAATCATCAATCAAACTGCCTGCAGGTCTGCAGCTGCAGGCGGGTACATGTCTGTTTTTAAAGCACCCCCCTCCTGCCTTCGTGTGCTACAATGTCCCTCTACGCCCTCCCATCTCAGGGTAAGAGCAGCCAATGCAGAACCTTGCAGGGCAGCACTGACAGTACTGGACACAGAGGATCAGAGCTAAACTAAGCCTTCTGATGACACGAGCTTGTCACTCTGTCACTTTACAGATGAAGATATATATATAGAGAGGTGGGGTGATCTTGCTCAAAGTCACACAGCTAATAAGTGGCAAAGTATATAACCCTGCTCCTCCCTTCAGCGTGACGCCCCATCTGGGATGCTCACAGTGTTCTCTCGTGCCTGCCTGACCAGTCCTTTCCGGTCACTGATAACCCACCACAGTGTCTGTCCGCAGGCTGCCTTTTCAACATCTTTTCCCTCCAGTTTCTCAGGAAAAAGGCTGCTCCGGCCACTGTATGACTTCCGGCTCACCGAACCCTCCGTGCTCAGGCCAGTCATGCCTGTGTATCCGGCACCCTGCTCAGAGGCTCTTCCGTCCCTGCAGGTGGATTTTTCCACTCTCTGCAGGACACCCCCTCAAGGGAGCCTTCCTCTCGCCCTCAGCATGGCAGGTGTCCCAGGCCACATCCCGAGCTGCCCCATTAAGAATGCTTGTGCCCAGTTCTGCTAGTCAGACCAGCAGCTTCAGAGCCCAGGTTTATGCCCGGGTCACCAGGCAGAACTACTGCCCATCTCCCAGCCCCTACCCAGCATGTCACCAGGAAGTCACAGTACGTGCCCCACCCAATCCAGAAGGCTGTTCACTTGCCAGCACTGATGATGACTGCTTTCCAACCTTTGGTCAGTTTCACACAAAATAGCAGCTTTCACTTTGAAGCGGGGGGGTTTTCCTTCTGCTGTCCATCCTTACCGGAAACATCAATGGAAACCAAATCGCCTTTTCTCAAATCTATTCTGATGACACATTTCCACCCACAATACTCACATACTCAAGAAGTTTGGGTCCACGTGGTTTTGTTTCCCTTACGCTAAGTGGCTCAAAAGACTTTGGGATTCTTTCTCTTTGGAGGGTATTTGTTTGTACTCAGTTTATCGGCTTTAATCTGTTTTTGTCTCTCTCGTCAGGGTCCGTGGCAGTTGCCACTTCTCTCTCCCTACAGCAGCCTCCCTCCCAACTTCTAATCTAGGAAATCAGCTGTGATGAGGGGCCCGGGGGAAGTCACAGAAGATGGATCTAAGGCACAGAGAGGCGACATAATTTGCCCGAGAAGATCAGCTTCAACCCCCAACAGTGTGTCACGTCCCTCTGTTTAACTCTTATGCTAAACTACTTAACTTTTAATAGATTATGGTTATAAACAGATGAGGTATCAAAATACATACAAGGACACTCGTCAACTCTAAGATTTTCATTAACTCCACTATTTTGCTTCTATTTATTTTATTTGTATTAAAAGAATTAAGAACCTCTGCAGTCAATATAGCAAAATGTTAATGGGTTTTAAATCCAGAATATAGAGGCATAAGTGTATTACTCACACTTTTTTGTATATTCACAAGGTAAAATGATTTGAAGGTCTCTCTCCCCTGCCCCCTACCCACTACTGGCTCTCACCTGAACTCCCAGACCACACATCTAACAGCCTTTCATTTTACCCACAGCTGAACTCATCAGTTTTCCCGCAGAACTCCCTCTGCAGCTTCCCCTCCTCAGAGGGCAGCAGGACCATCATTTACCGTATTAATCCACCCAAAAACCCTGGCCTTACTCCATCCTACCCACACAGACATCATTCATCCTTTCATTTTACCATCTAACATGACTTCAATCTGTTCGCTTTTTCCCACTGACCGTCCCACTTCTCAGGTGGAAGCCACAAATACTTCCCACATGGAATCATGAGTCTCCCAGTGGCCCCCCAGCCACTTTTCCCTACTTGACACAAATGGGATTCTGTCACTCCCATGCTTTTAAGACTCTTTTCAAACCCACTGTTCTTAGAAGAAACTCCAAGTTCTTCACCTGGTGAAGGTCTTTGCCATGAAACTATCAGCTCAGGGAGGGGAGGACCCGCCCTTTCCCCTCAGCCCCACCCTCTGGCAGAGCTTCACCTCTGGAGGACCTGCTGAGCTACACAAGCCTGTATTCTAACCCTGGTCTTGAGTTCTTAGCAAACTGCTTCACTTATCCATACAAATCCAAGGTAGATTAGAAAGATGTTAGATATTTAACTAGACTTTTGACTTGGGGATTTTGCACTAGCAACCTGCAAGTACATGTTCTAATACTTCTGTCTTCTTAAAACCACACCCAGATTTCAGTGGTATCTGTGGAATGCTTTCAGAATAAAAGGAACTGTACTTTCACAGACTTTATGTTTTATAATATGAACAACCTGGACAGGGTCACGAATAGAACCGCCTAAAAAGTGACAGAAGACGGGTTAGAGGCATAAAGCAACAGGTCGCAAGGACAGCAAGAGCAAAGTTGTTTCTCCAAATCCACCCTAAAAAGTGAATGAACAGAAAATTCTGAATTTTGAAAGTAAAAGACTATCATATAAAAAATAAAATAATCCTCTTCATCAGGGTTTCAAGATCTGACTGCAGAATTTTTAGCAGGCCATACTGAATCCTAGCACAGAAAAATCAGATGGACTAGTGGTAAGTTCCAGGAAAACGGCAGTAAAACCTCCACTTGTAAGAGGACACACAACCACTTGTCGAAGGTGATTGTAAACCACATTCTGGAGAAATTCAGAAGATTCAGGTTCCACTTCCAGATGGTGATGACAAGGAAGAACCGCTTGGATGCACGCTTCTAACTGAGTCACCGGCATTCTAACACTGCAGGGGGAAAAGGAGGCCCTCAGTCAAGAGCAGAGGTGTTCCTGTCGTGTTTCGCAGGCCGCGCCTCGGGCACACAGCGCCCTGCAGCAGCCCGGCCCCAGGCGAGGACACGCAGCGTGGCCCCCCAAAGCAGGAAGGGCACTGTGCTTGAGAAAACCCACCCCTGATGTGGGCAAGAGGGGCTGGTGTGGTTGAGTGAACCTATAAATGCCCACAGAAACACACCTGCATTCATTCAAGTGATACAACCAAAAGTAGCAGGCTATTTTGCAAAATTTCAATTGTCAGTGGAAATTTTACCATTCCTTTCTGCTTGTCCCCTGCACTCTGAGACAGGCTCAGGCTCTCTCACACCTGCAGTTCTGATGCAATAGTTGTGAAGTCATTTTACTTTGCTGCGATTGTCCTCGCTTCCCGTATCACTCTGTCTGTCCTCTCTTAACACAGTCAGATGTCTCTCCCTGAGTTCCTTGCTCCTGCTCCTCAGATCCTGAGATAAAGGGCAAGTGAAGACACATGACCAGAAAAGGCACTGTGGACTTGAACAAAGTCCTCAGTGACCCCCTAGGCGAGTGCTGCCTACCTGTCAACTTCAGTTCTCAAGGTTCTGCCCAGGGTGACATCCAGCCAGGAGAGTGGCCCAGGCCAATTAAAAGCTGTGTGGCTTGGGTGCGGGGACAGGTGCAGGAGCTGTTTCTGGAGCCGGGCCCCTCCACACCTCTGCTCCCCTCTCTCCCTAGGCCCAGCTGCCAAGCCCCCAGCCTCCCTGATATTCTGCATTTCTCTTCTACTCTACTCCAAACAATTTTCCTCTTCCTTTTTTCCCAAATTATCCCCAGCTGGAGTGATTTTTCAATCACAGTATCTGAAAAAATTTCCTGCAGCCGAAAAAGAGGTCTCCAGAGGTCAATGCCCATACGCTGTTTCCTGAATAGAGCCCCAGGCTGGGGGGACCCTCACCAACACTCCTGGGGGCATTAGACATGTTGCGGGGTCAACCACCCTCAACAAGAGTTTGCTGAGACCCCAAAGCCCGCACAGCATCCCTGCTCACAAAAATGTAGTCAGCCCACTTATCAGTTATTAAGAAGCAAAAATACAAAATTGCTTATGTTTCTTACTAAAATTATTTATGAGACGGAAAAAGAAATTGTAATAGGAAAGAAGAAATCTGACTCCGTGTTGGATCTGTTCCTTTGGCTTTAATCCTTTGCCCTGTTTTCTAGGCTCAGACTAGTTAGCTCTACACCTTTTTGAAAGAAAGTTTACTTTAGCCTGAAATATACAGGAGAGCCTATTCTCTGGGCTCTGATCTTTAAGGATGTTAGCTCTTCTGCACTTATGTAGAGAGTTTCAAGTTGCAAAATAAAGAATAACCTTATTTTTGTTGAAGGTTTTACAGGGGCACCATGATTTCACCCACATGGACAGCTGCAAGGACAAAGGACACCAAGGACAAACAATTCGTACAGCAAGAAGTTTGCAACAACCAACCACACCCCCTCCCCTTTGCAGTATAAAAGGAGCATGAATTCTGACTTGGGGAAGAGGGTTCTCCAGGAAATCAGTCTGACATCTTCTGGGTCTGCCAGCTTTTCAGATAAAGTCACTATTCCTTGCCCCAACACCTCATCTCCCAGTTTATTGGCCTGTCATGCGGCAAGTAGAATGAGTTTGGACTCGGTAACAAAATACATTGGCGTTAGTATGTCTCCACTTCTTCCTCATTTCCAATATGTAGCATGCACATCATTTATGATCTAGTGAAAATAATTCATCAAAGACAACAATAATAAGAAACTCACCTAGCTATCAACACTGAAGTCACAACCTATTAATTTTACATGCCATTTAACAACAAAACCAAAAAACTTAATATAAAGGCTTGATTCCATGGAAATAAAATTATTTCTAGTCCTACAAAACTTTTTCTTTTCTATTTTCTTTTCTTTTCATTATTGAAAGGAAAATAAAAATCAAATCATTTTATTTCACGTATTTTTGTTATAGCTACATATTTTAAATACTACAAAGAGATTTAAATTGCAACACAAAAAGTTCACATATTAGTATAAATATATATATACAATCAATGGGGATTAGGAAAAGAATAGACATTTACTAAAAACCCACTGCACATCCAGTCTTTTACAAGCATATCCTGGAATATAAGCTCTATGATCCAGGGGTCCCCCACCCCCATTCTCATTGCCAACTCCCTTAGTAATCAACTACCAAGGCACCAGCATAGAACCACGCAATCAGTATTTTAGGTATAAGTGAGGCAATTAGCTCATTCAATTCTAAAACAAAAACCCTAAAATAAATACTGAACTTATTTACAGATTAAGAAAATTGGACACAAAAAGGTAAACTTTCTTCCTCAACGTCACGAAGCTATTAACTGGTAAAGGCAAGATTTGAACTCGTCTGCCTGATTCTAAAAACTAAGGTGGAAATCCCATTCCACTTGTGATGGTCCAGCAGCACAAACTATCACCATATCTTTGTTCAGATCAAGCCTTAGACAGCCTGAGACAGCACCCCTTTCCTATGGAATTCGAGGGCAAATGATAAAAATAAGGGTTTTATATCCAGCAGTTTTCTTAGGTCTCATTTACATAAAGTGTCAGCAGGTCAGCAGAAAAACTCTGGGCAATGTGAGTGGGTCCAGAGCTTTTTGCTGATAAGAAACTCAATCTATCAGGATAGAGAGACATTCCCATGAGAGGCCACATGGACATAAACTAAAGGCAGCTAAGCAATGAAAACTAGCAAGACCCTGGAACTCAAGCAAGAAGGATACCTGCCATCCCACACCCATTTGCCTCTTCATCCATGTGGACACAATGTCAGGAGACCCAGGTTCTTGTCCAAGTTACACCATCATGGATTCTCACCCATAAAAAGTTACGACTCTATGCTGTCTTAAGTCCTTTCCAACTCAAATATGATGACACCAATATCTAAGCAGAATCTCTATGTCTCCACTTCCTCTCTACTAGTAGGAGAATAATTCTATAGCCACAGAGAAATCCAATAAAAAACCATGCATGAAGCCAGGAGAAAGTCTGCTTAAGAGACTTTGCTCTCACACTCAGTGAATGAAAACTCAGAAAAAGTGGTCCTTCTCCCTCAGGAATTGAGAGGTAGCCAGATGTGTGTGTGTGTGTGTGTAAATCAAATACAGTCAAGTCTGGGATGTGAACAGATTTTTTTATGTCACTGTCATTTCTAGGGAATGAGCCAACTTTTAAAGTAATTTGAATCTAGTGTTCTGAGAGAGTCTCAGGATCTTTTGGTGGAGGAAGGGAAAGGAAAGGAGGAGAGGTAATGAAGCAAAGGAGTAAGTATACTGCTAGGGAAAGGCGAAACATTAATTTTGTTCCTACTGGCATAACATACAAATTAGGAACTGTCTTTCTCCCGATGTCTTGTCGAGCACTGAGTTGCAGAAGAAGCGACAGCCTATTTCTCACTGAGCTTGTGACTATACGTGACATCTTGTAGACACAGATAATATACCCTGAACAAATGCTAGCAGCAGGTTGTAATTCTCCTGTTTTGAGAGACAAGAAAACAGGAGTTCAAAGCGGGTAGATAACTTGACAAAAGTCAGAGGACCAGTAAACAAGAGAGGATGAATTCAAACTCAGATCTGAATGCAGAGTCTGATCTTCCCACTCCCAGGACTGGAAAATCCTTAACACACAGACTCCCCAGCTCCCCTGCAGTGTTCCTGGCACCAAGCATTTCCCATGGCAGAGGTCTCCAGTTCTCACAGACACAGCGCTCTGTGCAGCCAATGACCTTCATCGGATCTTGATCACCTACCTGCCACGCCCACAAGGCTTCACCATACAGGCAGGAAAGCTGGCTTTCAAGTGCATACGAAGCCACCCCCTGTCTAACCTGGGTTCTTCTGGGGCTTCTCCAGCCTAAAGGCAGCCATGAAACTGCTCACAGTTTGTACATGAGCCACACTACCTCTCTCCATCTGTCTCCCCACCTATACTACTTAGCTATGACCATTTTGAGAATCTTGGAAACAAATTTTTAAAAACACAAAAGAAAGGATTCTGTAACAAGTACTTAATACTTACAATTTTAAATGACAAGTTACAAAGAGAGTATTTACAAACCGAATCTGCCTTCCTACGTGTCAGTTTGAACAGTTAAAATATATAATAGCAAAAAATTTTCACTTACAAAATTAACAAAAACATCAACAATAATCTGGAATAAACTCTAAAACAATGCCCATATTTTACATGGAGAAAGTACAGGACTGTACTGAGTGGTAAAGTAAGAGGTGTGAATGTAGAGACATCAACATATTGTATGGAGGAAAGTAGTTTTGTAAAGATGTACGTTCTCCGAAATATAATTCACAACTTACTGAAAAATCCCATGACAACTCTTATCTGTTTTTTTTTTTTAACTTGAAAAAAGTATTTTAGTATTCTTCAGGAATAATAAAGTCATAATACTAGCCAAGAAAATTAGGGATGGAAAAAAGAATCTAAAAAAATCGCATTGTCAGATATTAAATAAATTTTTACAATATGTTAGATATAGCACTGGAATAAGAAAGTAAGATTGACAGAAATAAACCATGAGCTCAAAAAGAGACTCTAGTATACATAAGTATTTTTTACAGGTGGGATTTCAAATCAAAGAGCCAAGTATGAACTCAATAATTGTCTTGGGACAATCAGAGAATCACCTGGAAAAAACAAATTCTATTCCAGTCATAATGACCACAAGAAAATTTACAGATAGTGATGTAAATATTAGAAAGTACTAATAACAGCAAATATAAATCTTTGCTCATATTAATTCAACTTCTCCTCTCTATAACAAGTACTATTATCATCTCCATCTTAGAGATTAGAAAAACCTACAGAAGAGATATATACCATTATAAGAAAGTATTTCTAAGAATAAAATCAAGGATAAAACCCAAAGAGAAGACATTTACTATCTTAAGATTATTTTGGGCCACAACAAAAATAAACCTACTGAACAAAATGAAAGGCAAGATATGACAAGTAAAAGCTCTGTGATACATGTTGATGAAGACAAGGGGTTAATGTTCATAACATACAAAGAGCTGTCACAAAGCAACAAGAAGCTCCCTCACTTAAATGTGTGCAAAGGACAAAAGGGATCATTCACTTTTTAAAAGTCAGATGGCTAATGAGTGAAAAATGCTCAATACCTCTCTGATCATCAAGTGCAAACTAAAACAAAGAAAAAGCACTTTTGCTCATCATATTGGCAAATGTTTTTAAAAGATATTCTAGCTAGTGTCCATCTTTGAGAGAACAAACTGTTAGCGAACTTTTTGGAGGACGACATATCAATGGATATGTAAACTCTGAAAAACGTGTGTACACACACACTGAACTCCACTTTTAGGAATCGTTTCACTTAGAAAAAAAAATCAGTTCAAAAACATGTACTCATCAGAGCATTTACACAGCACTTTTTACAATGGTGGGAAGAAAAGCTGAAGTGAAATCATATCCAGCGATAGACAATTGGTTACATAAGTTATTCTACATCTTTTCATTCCCCACAGGAGAAGGAATTTCTAGAGTCACTTGAAAGCAGCCTGTGATGTATGTAATTGTCACATCCAGGGACTGAATTTCCAGAAACCTTAACTAAAGGAATACTCATTCAAGGTCACCGGAATGTTTGTAAAAAGAAGGATGCCAGTCAAACATCCTTTCTGACAGTGGAAAATGGAGAAAACTTAAGTATCCACCATCAAGACAATGATGCCGTAAATCAAGGCGAGCTGTAGGCACTAAGTGGCCAGCGTTTCGGCGTGGTCCAAGGCCTTGTCCACAGTACTCTCCCACCGAAAGTGTCCTTGCACAAGAGACCAAACCTACATATCAGGAGACCCCACTACTCTATCTGAAAGGACCGGGTGAGTCTGGAGTGGGAGGAAGCCTATGATATACCTCTGAGTGAATAAACTGAGCTGCAGAAAACATATAGTATGGCCTTATTTTTCAATAAAGCATATATACACACACATATAGATAGATTTCTGATATACGTGTATTTATGAATGTGTATATATATATGACATAGGCATAAAGGTCATGACATATATACACCACATTTTCAGCAGTTTTTACTCTCAGGAAAAAAGGGGAATGGATGTAGGGGCTTTTTGGTACCACCACAGTTCTCTTTTCAGTACTTCAGTTAAGTACACTTGGAATTTCAAAGTTTATTTAAGTCCGAACTAAAATGGAAGATGCCTCCACAAGACAGAATGCTATACTGGTCATTAAAAATTATGCTAGGGGGGATAGAATATTGTAGAAAAACGTGAAATAAGCACAATGGAAAATGGAGGTCTCCACACAGAAAAAGGCACAGAGTGCTTGCTGGTTTTTATGACAGAGGAGATACACAATGATGAAAAGAACAGAAAATAGATGTTAAAGTGTTAATTATTATCTCTGAGTAGTGGGATCAGGATAGAATCTTTTGCCACTTTTTTCAGACTTTTATATTAAATACACATTATTTTTCATCTAAAAAAAGCATTTTTAGATGTCTAGTACCACACATTGAAAAAAATACACGAGTACTTACAGAAACAATAACTAGGAGACACGGCAGCAGCGCCACACAATGTAGAACGGGCGATCCTGATTAAAACCACGCAGTTACATAAGGATCCACAAAGTGAGAGCACCTGCTGTAACAGGGCGTGGCCGCCTTCTATTTGCCAGTTGTGTCTTCAGGGCTGAGGCAGTTCTGAGCATGGCCAGTGTCAGTGCTGGTGTCTGGATGGATGCCAATGGAGGTGAGGGCACCTGCAAGCCGAGAGGAAGAACAGAAATCATCCTCTGCTTTTTCTGTCTTGTTTCTCTGTTACTTTTAAATAGAGGCATAAATAAGATAAACTAAATCTTCCCTACTGAAATTTCAGTAATGAAACCGTTTTCAAAGTGTTCACAAATTATATTCTGACTATAACTGTCTTTTCAACAAAGCATCATATTTATTAAATGTTAGTTAACACAGTTAATTAACTACCTGTTAAAACCTATTAAAGAACATGAAATGCACTACGTGAAAGCACCACGCCTGCAGTAACTACCTTAGATGTCTTCACGGCAGTGCAGTCAGCCCCCACCATCTCGTAGCCCTGAGCTCCTGATGCTGGTAAGAGAACACGCTGCCGCCTCAGATGGAGAGAAACGGTGAAAGTGTTTTCTGAAATCTACAGCACTGACAAAACATAACTGACAAATCCCAGGCTCCTTTGAGGCTGTCATTTTATGTTTCTGAGCAACACCCATCAATGAGCAGAACCACCCCATTTCCGAGCCATGGGACTCACGTGGGAAGCAGTTTTGGAGAAATTTCCAGGTATAGAATGTAACCAACTATACATAGAACTCTGAAAAAATAAAAGATTCAATACCCTGATTTTGGAAGACACTCAAAATATTCTCCTAAGCCTTAGTAGCTGGAAAGGCTGGGCTTCTCCTCAGCCACTTATTTATTTCACAGCCAGTGAGCATCTCCCACAAACCCTGTTAACCTGTGTCTGCTGGGAGCCTCAGGCACACTCTTGCTGTCGATCTTATAAGTCACAGGGCAGATGTGTGTGTCTCACGCCTGCAACCCTAACACAGGCCCACCTCCTAGCCTCACAGTTTGAACTTAGCCCCATTTTCTAACCTGTTTATTTGGTATCTGTTCTTCTGTAAGCTGCCTCAAATGCTTTTTGGAACAAGTCAGAAGAATGAGTGGGTAGAGAAATGGACAGTTGGACAGGTGAGAGGTGGGCAGACAGACAGAGAGACTCCAAGAAAAGGGGAACAAAGAAAATTCCCTATGCAGAACCCTCTTCTATTCAGGGAAGAAAACCGCCACGGAGACGTGTGAAGAGGCAGCTGGCTTAGGGCTGCTTCCTGGATTCCATGAAAAGTCACACCAAGAGATGAGAGGGTAGAACTATAAATAATAAAAGAAAAAAGCATGCATGCTTGAAAAATATACCTACAATATGTACTTTCTAAAGAATAGATTCAAATCAGCAGGGCCCAATTACACAATCCTTGGGTATTTACAGAAATGAGAATCCCATCTCCAAACCACAAGGCATCCCTTAGGAGCACTGAGAGCCTTCACGGGGCGGTCATAAAGCCGTCACCGCAAAAGCTATGCTCTCCTGCACTTACGAGGAACGAGCAGCTGTGCTAGGGCTGCCCACGTGTGTCACTTACACCCCCCAGGACATCTATGGGGGGACGCCTAGCGAGCCCCGTCTCTGCAGGACAGAAAACTAGTCCGAGAGACGCTAAGCCTGCCTACAAGTTCTCCATTTCACAGGACTGGTCATTCCAGAGCAGGACTCGAACTCGGACCCACGTTTGTTATCACGGTTCTACCGTGCTTTGTGTGCTTATTTTGTGTATAATACATTTGTTTCTGGCATGAAAGGACATTTAATAAATGATCGGTTGTCTTGCCTATCTCTTTAGCTCACAATCTTTATATTTTTGAATTGTACTCTTTTCCCCTGGAGAAAGGAACGGAAAGAGCAGTGGTCAGAATGAGCTGGGGCTCAATTCTTTATGTGTTACCTCATCTCATCCAAGTCCCCAACAAGGGACAAGGATCAAATGTCCTCTTCATCTTTTAAAGAGAGGTCTCAAGTGATGGTGACTTACTCAACTCCAAAACCAAGTCTGGGGGAAAGGCACATGGAGCAACCAGAGCAGTATCATGTATAGGAAGGTGAAAAGAGCTCAGGGGGTCAGCCTGATTTAATTTCAATCGATAAAAGAATACCACACACTAAAAATACTAGCATGTAATGGATTGGCTCTTTCTTGACATCTAGCAAGTTTCCACAGCCCATATGTAACATTATCGTGAACTAGTGAAAGGAAGAGTCCACAGATAGGGATAATCAATGCCACAGGCAGGCTGAAACCCAGGCTGGAGGAAAGGAAGAGAAAGGGCATAGTTAAGAAAAGGGGAAAGTCTGGGAAAAAGATATCATCGCAAGGATTCTCAAGCATCATTCAGCAATCATAAACTCATTCATTCAAGAAAGAGTTACTTAGGTCCTATTTTGTGCAAGATTTTACAGAGGGCAAAGAAAGACCGCAGGGTCCATGGTAGCAGCAAGTGGCGGGGCTATAATACAGTTCTCATTCTGGTACCTTGCACATTTTTACTCAGTATAAAGGGAAAAAATAAAGTAAAATAGTACTATGTAAACTCTACACATTGTTGAAATAAAATTAAAGAAGACCTAAATACCTGGACAGACACACCACGCACATTCCTGGATCAGATGACAGTGCTCTTGGAATGTCAGTGCTCCACAGAGCGATCCATATATTCAACGTGGTCTCGATCACAATCCCAGTGGGCTCCTCTGCAGTAACTGACTAGCTGCTGCTACAATTCATATGGGAATTCGAGGGTCTCAGTAACCAAAACGTACTTGAAAAAGAACAACGTGAGAGGACTTGTAATTCTCAATTTCAAACCTTACAACTGTATCTCCAGGTGAGATTAGAGGCCATTTTAACTTATTACTGTGTTTATCCTTATTTTCTAAATTCTCTACAACGAATATACCTGTTAGAATAAGAAAAATAAAAAGTAAGGTATCTTTTAAAACATGCACAACGATTCATTCATTGGGAAAAAAAATTATTTTAACTATAAAGAGATAAACAAATATCTATTGAAAAAGGACTACTTAAAAACAAGGGTGCATTTACATTTTTCATAAATTGAAAACTGAAAAGCACAAACACATCAAGTTTCTAGGGAGATAAATACAACATATCAACACTTATTTTCAAAAATTCTAATTGAATAATGAAAACTCAAGAAAGGGAATATCGTGATTGACAGCCAACTGCAAACACATGGAGAGCAAAGGCCTAGAAATCACAGTTCCTTTAAATCTGCTACTAACTCAATAGGAGAGGAAATTCCTCCCTGAGGGGACAGTGGAATCCCATGCATAAGACAGGATACACAGTACAAACTGCACTAGAATCTGGGGTGATTTTCTTAGAACAATTCTGAAGTTACAACATTGCTGAAAAACTATAAAAACACTGACAGACAGATTAAAACACACAGTCATATATATTATATAGAAACATATGAAGTCTGCTCCCATATTACATAGAAATACAAACATATTTGTGCATTTATAGGCACTGATTACTTTATCTCAGATAGAGTATTTCAACTAAAACAAAAAATCAGTAATACACACCTCTTGTCAAATCTACTTGATAAGTTACTCTGCTATGTAACCATAATGTGTCTAAGATAGATCTAAAATTAGTGAAAAAGATCTTTGTATGGTTTCTTGAATTCTTCTCAAAATTCCAAGCTTAATTTTAAAATAGATCTGAGCAGTATTTCTATATTATCTTTTCCCTTGTGAAATGAACAACATAGTCTGTTGTCAAAATTCTGTCCTTACAATGATTCACGAGCACCGTATCCTCACAAAACTGCTGGACAGCAAGGCGCTATCCAGACACTGTGACCAAACAAATGAAACACAAGGAAGACAGTGACACTATTCTGGAGGGCATATAATCTGTGTCAACACCGGGTTTTTATTTGATTGGTTTGATTGGGTATCAAGATGAAATCAATCAAGTACTTTCTTCTTTGAGCATGCTGTAAGTCATGACTCTTTTCAGTGTCATGAGCAGGAAAGAGTTAAGCATGACTTGATTAGGTCAAATAGCAACAATCATCACCGGAGAGTGAGTAATAAAGAAGTTAAATGATAGCAATACTTCTGCCTACATGAGACCTAAAATAAATCTACACTGATATCCGAAAGGAAAATGAGGAGATGAGGTCCCCAAAGAGAAAACAAACAAACAAGAAATCAAAAACGGAAACAGTTTTTCATTAACGATTCCAGGAAGGAGTGGAGCATGTTGGTGAAAAGCACAGATGTTGGGGACAAACATGAGGGTCTGAACTCCCATAGCACTGGGTAGCTCTGACACTGATATGTCAGTGAAATTTTCTGCATCTCAGTCTCCTATCCATAGACTGGGGACAACAACCGCACCCATCTCCTAGAACGGTCCTACGAATTAAGTTATTTTATATATAAAATTTTAAATAAAATACCTCAGATTTTATATAATATCCCAAAAGCACAAGGAACAAAGAAAACAGAGATAAATTGGAGTTCATCAAAATTTAAAACTTTGCTTCAAAGGGCACCATCCAGAGACTGAAAAACCAATACACAGGAGAAAATTTTTTCAAATCATTTATCTGATTAGGAATTTGTATCTCCAAATGAAAAAAAAAAAAAACCCTACAACTCAACAATAAAAAGGCAACTCAATTAAAAGGTGAATAAAGGATCTGAAAAGGTATTTTTCAAGGAAAATATACAAATGGCCAATAAGCACAATGAAACGATGTTCAATATCATTAGCTCTAAGGGAAATCAAGTCAAAACCACTAGAAGAAACCGCTTCACACCCACAACAATAGGTTATAATAAAAAAAAAATAACAAGTACTAATGAGGACACAGATGAAGCGGAGCAGGCAGCAGTTGCTGGTGAGGACGTAACACAGCGTGGCCACTTTGGTAAACAGCCTGGCAGGTCCTCAGGGAGTTGAACATTTGGTTTCTGAATGACCCAGCAATTCTGCTGTCTGGGCACACACGTAAGAGAACTGAAAACAAATGTCCACATAAAAACTCCTAAAGGAATGTTCGCGGCGACACTACTCATCACAGCCAAAAATCAGAAACAACCCAAATGCCTATCACCTGATGAATGGGTAAACAGTGGGGCTCAGCCATACAGTGGAATATTATTCAGCAATAGCAAAGCATAGAGTACTGACACAGGCCACAACGTGGACAAACATTGAAAACGTTACTCAATGTGAAAGAAGTCAGTCACAATAGATGGTTCCACTTACATGAAGTGACTCGATTTAAATGAAATGTCCAGTACAGGCAAATCCACAGAGAGAGAAGAGTGGCTCATTGGGGCTGGGGGAGGATGGGGAAGATGGAAATATCTGCTTATGCATACGGGGCTTCCTGTTGGGGGGATGAAAATGTTCTAAGATTGAATGGGATGCACAATTCTGGGCATAGAGTAAAAACCGCTGTACATTTTAATGGGTGAATTGTATTAAAACTGTTAAGAAAAAAAGCACCTCGGGCCAGTACCTTCCCATAGTAAATGCAAATTGCAAAATTTTATTAAAGGAAGAAGAAACTGCCCTCAGCAGGAGATCAGCAAATGTGAGTTAACCGAAATTGGACAAGAGCATTTCACTTGAAACCGTTGCTGAGTGTACACGAAATATTCAGAAATAGGAAAATTAGTTTCACATCACAAAGAAGCATTCTGCTTCAAATGCAGATCAAGGATTCGGCAAGCCAAGCTGCTAGAAATGACCAGAGAAGAAACCTGGTCTGTAAAACAAGCACCAGAGCCAGCAAGGAAGTGGTGATGAGGAAAGCAGGAGGCCGAAAATCTGGAACAGTTTGCTACAAATAATTTCTCTACTGAAAATTCAAAAATAAAATGAAAGTGATGTAATGCTCTGTTGACCTCACGTGAATGGGCTTCCTTCGGTTCTCGACTGTTCTGTAACCCCGATTGAGAGACTCAGGAGAATCAGCATGGCTCCTGGGAGTCCCCAAATGACTGCCCACCAGCACGCTGACCACCATCACATCTGCCAGGGTTCAATTGCAGAGAAGAGACCTACTTCTGAAAGGAAATGTTGACAAGGGAAGGAAAGGCTGCAGTCAGTCCTGGGACAGAGGCCCTCTGAGCAGAGGTCAGAAGGCTTCAGGTGAACTGCAGTGGCCCTGGGGCAGGAAGGAACCACGGGGGAGCATATCTCAATTCTCTCCTCTCTCTCCCTCGGGTAGGAAAGATAAAGCCTGCATACTTCTCACCTGGAACTGTGGCATCTGGCTGGCAGAAGTCTTACCAGCACGGAATGATTATTCAAGACTCTGTGTAAAAAGTCAAGAAATCGAGAGGGAGTAGGGAGCCAACTCCACGAGCCTCTCAAATGCTCCCATATTTATTGTGTATATTCAAAGGAAAAATTCATCAACAGTTGTGAGATAGTAAGGAGGAACTTCGGGAAAGACGGGATGAGGCAGAGATTGTAAAATCCACATTGAGTACAAAAGATTAGTGTATCTTTAGGGAAGTCATGGGGTGAGGGGAACAAGATACATTTTTAGATATGTGAATTACAAAGCAGACCACCAGACCAGCCAGGTCCTTGTTTTGGGGATAATAGACTATCTAACAGCACACAAGCCCAGCGTTTATTGCTGAGGGCCACGGTCCTTGCTTTGCAACCAGCAGAGTGCTATCTAAAACCTCAAGTATGCAAGCAAAGCATTGTCTCTGCTTTTGAAGGCAAGGAGACTGGTGTGAGGATGCACAGGCACTTGCTTGCAAAGCAGTTTCTAAGCATATTTTTTTCTTATCAAAGTTCACAGCCGGCTGGGGTGTGCTACAGTTTGTTAAACCAATCATGGGCTTTCACATGGAACCATTATGGAGGACACCCTAGGATGACAAATCCTGCCTCTGGGTCTTTTCCTGCCATCTTCAGCCACTCTAGCTTGGTCTAGGCACATCCGTGAATAACGATCCTACAGAACCACCCACACTCTTAAATCCTGGTGCTTGAAACTTAATTTTAGCTCTACACAACTTACCGTAGAAAAGTTTCAGAAATAAAAGATATGATATCCCTTTTATATCTCATCATATTACTTACTTTTCTGATTGCTCTAAGCTGCTTCTACTTGGTAAAGCACATAATTCTACAGGTGAACTCAGTAATTTCCATTGGGCATATCTATCCATTTTGGGATCGCTAACTTCTATTGGTCAAATATCGATACACTTAATTGATTTATTTGTTTATCAATTTCAGCCGGGAGGAGAGGGAGTGTCACTCTTTTCCTCAGCCCACCCTCAACACTTTTCTCATCAACTCAGGACTCCTGAAAACAAAACAAAGTATTTGTTTCCCTTCTACTCTTTCCACAAACACAACAGGAAACATCAGCCTGGAGAAAGAATTCAACACAAATGTTAAAACAAAAACCTACAAACCTGAAGCAACTCCATCTCCGAATCATGATACACAATGAAATGATAGTAAGTGTGTCAGGCACAAAGCATGCGTGAGCCTGACCACCTCATTTCTATTCTTCAAAGGAAGGAAGGTTTTTGTATTTTTTTTATCATTCTTTGTCATTGTTTCTGATTATGCCAAAAAATAGTTTATGAAATAATTATGCACTGCAATAACAGATTTTTATTGTATCAATTATAATGGCATTCAGAGGGGATAGGAAAACCCAGCTCTGTAAAAAATGCAAAATTTCTTCCCCTGTTAAGAACACGTATACAAAATGCCACAGAGAATTCAAATTCTTGTGGAGAGGAGCAAAAGCCACAGAACAAAAGCAAAGTCATTACAATGAGTCAATTCAAAATTCACTGGACAAACATGCTCAATGCATTCAAAGAATTTTAAAGGCACACTGCAAACCATTCACTTAATTATCTGCAGGCTAGAGGAAGCATTTCCCTCTTTAAAAGACAACAGAAATCAATAGGGTGCCCCAACAAACAAGGACCAAAGAACAATCAGGTTTTTAACGGTTTTCATAAATCAGCATGTTCTAAATATCAAAATCCAGAAATTTTAAACATTCATTCAAACCACAATGAAACAAGCATTTCAAAAAAAAAAAAAAAAAAAAAACCAAAGAAACTAAGCACACAGATCATGTACATAGATTAATAAGCATGTCTTGTACCGCTGGAAGAAAGAACAGGCTATAGCCTTTTACTTGAAAAATAAAACAACTTTTAAAGATAACTGCTAAAACACATTTCACCATTCATGTTGCCTTCAAAAATCTGAGGCACTTGTATCTGATCAGAAAAGCAATTCTGAGTAATAGTATGTTACAATTCAGCGCCAGTTTGCTTTAGAATAAAAAAGAAAAGCTACTGTTCCTCAAATCCTGCACAGAGTGTGAAGTGCCTCCCGGCCACTTTCTCCTCCCGTTTTCTAAGCTCATGCTCCCCAACCCTTCTGAAATAAGTATGACAACCTCTTATTCCCAATATGCCAAATGACAAAAGAATATCAATTTATTTGTGTAAATATATGCCTACACCTTGAACTTGAGGAGAAAGGTATCAGAAGTCTATATGGAACTTATTTCTACCTTCCTGAAATCACACACACAAACGTTCACACAGACACAGACACATACCCCCTGGATTACTAGACACTTCACAAGCTTAGGAATTCCAACTTCTAGAAGATAACTTTGTAGTTAGTTTAAAATACAATTCTGTCAGCTTTTGAAAGCCTTGATCATCTGCTAAACCATCCAAATATCAAAGAGACCCAATTAGCCTTCTCTGAAGAATGTAATTTCCATTGATGGCAAAATAGACCCTAAGAAGTACTGGATCAAAGACTCGTGTTTATCACTACCTATGATCGTTTTTAAGCACATTAACAGATTCAGAAATGTATGTCTCAACAACATTTATTCTTATTGAAATAGCATACGTGTTCAATTGTTTATACACAGACTAGGTCCCATGATGGTGTTTAAGATCTATTTTGTGTATTGCAATATTTATTTTCAAGTGCAGACAAGGAGGGTGTGTATTACTCAGTTGTAGAGCACCTAATTAGCATGCACAATGTCCTGGCTTCAGTCCCCAGTACCTCCAAAAAAATAAATAAAAATAAGTGCATATTTAAAAATAAGAATAAAGTTATAAAAAAATACAGACTAAAAATCACTGCAATCTAGCTGCTACAATTATACTAAAAAAACAAGGGTTTCTATCAAACACTGACTAAATGCCAATCACAGAAACAATCACAAATCACACATGACAACCATCACGTGTGATTCTCAGCTAACCTACTAAGTAAACACGGATGAGCAACCTGGCACTGCGGATGAGGAGACGGATCTCGGGGGAGCCGGGGACGCTGACCGTCCTGCTCCCCGCGACACCACGTCAGCCCAGGGCAAGCGCTGACAGAGCTGCTCTGAGGGGACACCCAGCTGCATGGAGCCTTGGGGCACTGGGGAGTCCCAGAAAACACTAAAAATTGTTCAGTGAAAAACAAGCTCAATTATATTACATTGTGCCACATCCTTTAAACAGGGAACATGACTGATACTTTTTGATGCCTCGGTGTCCTTTCCGCCATCATAAATTATTTGCCCTCTCAGCATGACCAGTGATGATCTGGACCCCATATGAAGTGCACTCAGATGGCAGAGCTTTTAAAGCTGTTTTATGAAGATTGTAAGACTCTGTCTATGCCTCACACAGGCGGTCATCCATCACTTCTCACCGGTGTGGACGTACCACCTGAAATCACTCCTTTCTCCTTTTTAAAATCCCTTCATCTAATCCAGACTTTTCAACAGCAAAGCAGCAGCTCAACCACAGACAGTGGACAGCTTCTCAACAAATGGACTCGAACAGCCCATCGGACTACCTGGAAGCCCTTTTATTTTATTAAACCCATTCCGGGTACTTCATCATTTTCTGATTGGTGGACTTGGCCACCGACTGGCCAACTCATAGAGCTCCCAGCCTCACATCCGGGGGTGGGAGAGGACCCTGCTGTTTGGAGAAATCAGTGAGGAAGGCGGACATCCTCCAGCCAGGTCTGCACGGGTAGAGGTGTGACAGTGTGCTCAGAAATTATACCGTAAGCATCCCTGGGCTCCCATGGACTGGTTTCACATTAACCAATCTCATGACACACTGATGCAAGAAAACCAGAAACTTATTAATGTAACAGAAGAAGTGAAACTATAAACCAGACTGAAATATCAGAGTTCAACCATGAGTACATTTTCTCCTCCACAGCCCAATCACGGGCAGGCAGTCTCATGGCAACCATGGACAGAAGCAGAGCAGGAAGGGTTTGTAGATTAACTCAATGGACTAAATTTCTGTTATACGAACAGATCTACTGCCTAGAAAATAATTAACACTAATCACAGTGCACACTTCATGGACAGTGGCCGAGACATGACAGTGAGCACCTGTGTAACTCTCCTTTCCCTGTCCTTTCTGGGCTAACTGATGTAAAGTGGTACAAATATTCAGGGATGCAGATACCTCTAAACACCCAAAGCCCAACTCTGGGAACCTCAAAACCAGACAGCCTGGGTTTAAGTACCAACTCTGCCACTTACTAGCTCTGTGACCTTGGCCAACTTACTTACCCTCTCCGTGCCGAAATTTCCACACTGTAAAACTGGGATAACAATCAAAACTTCCTTACTCACTTGTTGAGAAGATTGAAGGATTCATTTCTGTAAAACTCTCAGAAAAGAATGTAGCACATTTTTGGTGTTCAACAAATGTCAACTTAATATAAAAGTGATTTACAAGTCTCCCTTCTAATAATTTTATGTGTTTCCTGGCTAGTATAAGTCCCAAAGAAAATCCTTATTTCTCCTTTTATAAACTCTTGGGGAGCACCCTCCCATTCCAACCCATCACATGTTTAAACTAGGGAGGGGATGCCTCCTCCCAACTCCTCTGGGCCATGGAGTGTGCTTCTCCCTTCATACCCCTGGCCGCTGGATCACAGCTAGCCCTCGTCACACTAACAGGGTTAGGTGTGAGTCCGGGGAGACAAGCAGGGAATGTGAAACCCTACCTTTCCCTCCAGTGTTGGTCACCATTGGGAAGCACCTGGGATGCTCAGCTCCATGTCAGGACAGCCCTGTGCATGAAGGGGCAGGTCCTCTCAAGGGAAGGCTCGCTGTGGCCCAGAGCTACCTGGGACAGGGTGAGTCTCTAATTCTGGGACACAGTATCATGACACACATTTTCCCACAGCCCTGAAGTTCATGGAGAACGTGGCTTCATCAGTAACAAAGAAGACATTTATCACCTGCCTACTCTTTTGTGTCATCTCTCAGTTGGCTGCTGGAGACAACATGCATATAAGTATTGGATCCCCATAGGCCCCAACATATATGAAGTAACAAAAAATTCTGTGGCTTAACGTTGGTTCAGGGTGACTGTGTAACAGTTCTGACTCTGCTGATACTTAATTATGGGTATAGGAACTATGGAACCTCCTCAAATATCTTTCATCATAAAACCAGCTTTTCTTGTTTTCCTGTTTCTTAGTAATTGCCAAAGACTATAAAATGATGGCTTCACACCAAACAGCAGGTAAAGATTATGAGCCCTCTTGACATACCCACTGTGGTAAACACTTTACATAATTTCTAATTCTCACAATTCTACAAAGCAGATACCAACGTCCCAATCTCACAGACGAGGGAAAAACTCAGAACGAACTGACTCAGGCTCACATGGCTCAGTGGCAGCGCGTACACGCAAACCCAAGTCAAAAAACTACACCACTTCCTATGTGTACCAAATCTCCTACCACCAATTAACACACAGCAGCGGGGTCAATACTCAGGGAACCCAGCACACTTTTCAGCTTTAAGGTGCTCCAGAGGCCGCTACTAGCTGTTTTATAAATTCCCGGCTCACTGGTTTCTAACACTGGAAGAAAAGTCCGATTTTGCCATTGTTTACACAGCAAGTCTAAGATGTTCACAGCGAGATGACAGAATAAAACTAAAATATAAGCAGAACAATTTTTCCAGGTAGACAGACATAATGGACATTGTGCTATTCTGAAGCATCAAGCAAAGGAATCAAAACAAAATAACGTTGTTTAAGCCTTCTTTAACAAACAGGAAAATTAAGACGGTAAGAAGGTGCAACAAGCGCCACCTATGGCTAAAAAGACCTTCCAGGTTGCCAGGAAGCATACAACACAAAATTGCCTGTAGGATCAGAAACGAGAATCAGATAACTAAAATCTTCTGTAGCACATACTGCACTTTGCTTCGGGGAAAGCGAGGGTAACTCAGTATTTAATCTGATATTGCTAATACTCCTGAATATAAACAAAAGACACAGGCTCATGGAAACTCATCTTAGAAGAGGAAAGATTCCAGTCCAGCCACTTCATTTTACAGGAGGGGAGACTGAGACATGGGATCTGCCCTCCTTGCAATCGGCAGCAAATCTCTCCTAGGCCTCATGTCCTGCACTGTAGCAAAAACGAACAGATCTGTACTAGGCCTATATTCATAAAAGCCGCGTCTGTATTTTTCCGAAAGTAGGTTATCTAAGTATCTTGCAACATACTTCTCAAAATCCAGGAAATCATACGTTTGTTGAAATACAAAAACATTTATTTACATAATAAAACAGCATGAGCTTTATTGTCTCTATTAAAAAAGTTACACGTCAAATCAATGTTTTGATATTTTAAACCTGTTAAGAGTTCAGGAAAAAAGATCAAAATTTTCTTTAATCACAAAAGAGAGAAGCTTATTCCCTGAAAATGATCAATGTGGATGTCAGAAACCAACGAATTTAAATGTCTGAGTGGATGGTTACACGGCAACATGACATCTGAGTTCTAACAATACACATTCTGTGTAAATAATCTTCAAGATCGTCTGCTTAAGGCAATTTAACTAGTCCCTGTCTCACTAGAATGATACAGATTTCATTAAAACTTCATAGTGCACTAAAAAATAAATGAATCCTTGTTACTTTAAGCCATATTCATATATATCATATATATACATATTAAATATGCATCAGTAATAAGCCACCCTCTTTAGTATTCAGAGTTGATCCTTCTAAAATATCTGTCATTGTGACAGCACATTTTTACTAAGCACCTCTTGAGTTCTTTGTATACAAGGCTACTAACTCTCACAGTCAGACAAGTTAAACGATATTACTCAAATTTCACAAATGAGGAAATGTACTTAAGCCATGAAAACAACTTATATATACATCATCAGGAAAGAAAAGAATAAAGATTTTCTTAAAATATTCACTGAAAATCTTTTCTTCCATATTAAGACTACATAAAACCAATTCAGTCTTTGTAAGTATTTCTGTCATTAAGGGCCACTAGAGAAAAACAAGTAACATCATCAGCAGTGGTTGGACTTTCAAAGCCCCCTTCTCATTTGCACTATAATTATTTTTAATGTTTTGTTTTTAGTGCTTACAGAGCACTAAAATAGATAAAAATTAACTTTTTATGCCACTACCTGAGAATTAAACATCTGTGAAAATGTACAATTTTAATTTATGCCACTCTGTCTCACATTCTCACTGGTGTCTCCCCTTTGAAGGCCTCATCAGGCTGAGATCACTAAAATCGGCCATTTATGGACTCACAGGAGTTCGGGTAACCACTCAACGGGAGGCTGATTAGAGGAGCAATTAAGAATGCATCCTGTGCAGCCTGGGTTCCAGCACCGAGCTAGCCACCGCCAGCTGCGTGTGATTTGGGACAAGCTGCTCCATCTCTCAATCCCTCAGCTGCAAAAAAGGAGACACTGATACCTACCGTCAAACACCTGCTATGAAGTAAAACATGAGGAAAGTATTTTAGCCTTAGGGAGGTGTCCACTCAGAGCGAGTTTGGTCATTATGATGATGAGGATGTCTGTTAATAAATTGAGCTAGACCAAAAAGGAGAAATCACCTTAAAGGAGAAACATTTTAAGCCAATGAACATTTCCTTTTGGATGGATTGCAGAATATTCTATTCATTTTTTTAATAAACCAAGTTTTGTCCATTAATAATAGATTTACAGGTTCATGGACAAGTCTCCAGAAAAAGAATTAGAGGCCTCTAAACTCTGAATACTAAGAAAGTAAATTTTAAAAAAAATCAGGGGGGAGATTATACCTCATTTGGGAGAGTATGTGCTTAGCATGCATGAGGCCCTCAGTTCAGTCCCCACTAACTCAATTTAAAAACTTTTTTTTTTAAGAAATGGAGAATTAAAGCAAAAAGTTGGAGGAATACAGAAATTTTTTAGAGACTCATCTCAGATTTAAGATGGGGAAAAAACCATCCATTTCTCAGAGGAAATCTTGAGAACTATGTAAACTGAATCTGAGATGTCTAGTCTTCTAACATTATTCATGAATTCATATTACCTAGTCTTAAAACTACCTGATAACCCACAGTTGTGATACTGATCACAACAGCTGCCAACACGGATCTTGCTCTGGATAGGAATGCTCTGTTCTGACATCTCTGCCCCTGAGGCCTCACCAGGCTGAGAGCACTAAATTCAGTCATTCATGAGCATCTCCTGTAAGTCCTCCCTTTGTGATCCTCACTCTCCCTTCACCAGCCCCTCTGAGGGAAACACTGTTATCATCATCCCCAACCGCAGATAAGGCCACTGAGGCACAGAGACTAAATCCTTTCCAGGTCATATTGGCATTAAAGGACGTCTGTATTTCTGCTGTTTTGCTTTTGACAAAGGAATCTGAGATATCAATTCAAGGGAGACTGTTAAATAATAAACTCTGTCAGGTCTACACCTTTAAGAGCAGATACTATAAATTCCTGATGTAGGATGAGGCTGCCGCCACAAACTGACTCAGCTTGAAATTAATATCCAAGATGAAGCAGCGGATACACGTAAATATTCACGATTGTCAACTCCGCTCACGGGTCTGGGCCCTTCACTGCCTGAACTGGGGTGAATACTCCACCCGTGTCAGGGAGGGAAGCGTGGTTTTTCCAGGTCTCCCCAAGGCTTCACGGGCTATTTCCCCCCACAGACTGTCCTCAACAATTAAAAAGCTCTCAAGATTTTTACTCCATGCAAAACTGAAATACATTACTGCAGATGGAACACTTTCTCAGGCTTAAATTTATTTTGCCTACACTCAGCAGGGGGGGTAAAAAAACAAGACTCTGCAAAGTCTCTGATTCCCACCACTCACACTAGTAGAAAGGCCACTGCACAAGATGTCTCTTCAGAGTGCAGGGTGAGAAGAAAATAAAGCCGCCCCCAACCACAGGCACTCCCAGAGACAGAGCTCAGCAGTCTTCTGCACACTCACGGTTGTGCAGCCCTCATCACCATCTATTTCCAGAACACTTCATCACCCCAAAAGAATCCCCCTGTCACTAGCAGTCACTCCCTAACCCCCCTCCACCTAGCCCTTTGCAACCATCACCTGCTCTCCGCCTCTGCATGTGCCTATTCTGGGCATTTCAGATCACTGAAGTCAACAATATGTGGCCGTGTGTGTCTGCTTCCTTTCACTTAACATGCTCTTGTCAAGGCTCGTCCATGTTGAAGTGGTATCAGCATCTCTTTTTTTTTTTTGAAAACGTTAAAGTTTATTAGAGGGTTGTAAGTACTATCAAAAAGAGTAGAGTGGAGCATAAGTGATTGTGTTTCAAAGATAAAAGGGCGGGTTGAGCAGTCAGAGTGGACTTCCCAGAAGAGGTGGCCTTTTTCATTTTCCTCTTTTTCTTTTTTATTCACTCTTACGTCTGAATAATGTTTCACTAAATGGAGATTCTACATTCTGTTCATCCATTCAGCAGCTATGTATGGACGAGGTCCAGAAGGATGAGTGTATGAGGCGACTTGCAGGGATGGCATTTAAGCAAAGGGCAAGATGTGCTTTCAAAAAAAAAGCCAACAAACAGAGGCGCAAGGAAATTCAGTGCGTTTCTGAGCAAAGTGCATGCTTGCTTCGGCAGGACAACCGTGCAGGGCTGGGGCGGATATTGGCAGGAATCACGGCGTGGGAGTTACCTGAGAAGACTCCCCACTGCACGCAGCTCAGCCAATTCTCCTCCCTCATCCTGTATTGTTAGAGCCATATTTCTAGGTTTCTCTTATTTCAAGTAATAGCACTTTAACTACATATCTGATCATTTGCATCAGACCACTTTACATCCAAGGCACAGAAAATTATTCACTAACCGGAGCAGCTCCAGGACATAACGGTGATGGATTAGGGAGTCCTGCAGCATCCCAGCCTGCATGCACAAACCCCACATGTGCCCTGGTGTTGTCCGGAAAATTAAACGCATGGAAATATCTCACTGCTGCTACACGACATCTGCCCTCAAATTGCCCCAAACTCATGCTGGCAAAGCACTACTCAGCCCTCTCACTACAAAGAAAAAAAAATGCTAAGAAGGCAAATTTAGGCTCTTCCATTGAAAACCAGCAACCATCAATGCCAGTATCTGAGTTGGAATGCTCCTGACTTCTAAAACCACTGCGCCGTTACTTTTCAAATGTGGAAGTCATATATGTATTCCACTTAGATGATATTACAGTAGGATTTTTCTTTTCAAAATTTCCAGTTGCAACATTAGCACAAGAAAGTTTATGTTTCAGCTTTAAAAAAATCAATTATCTTCCACTTTCTTAATTTTGAACCTATTATTATTTTATAAATGGAGCTATGCTGCATAATATAAACACACTGTTTGAATTCTGCAAACAAGACCTTTATGACCTCACTATTTCAGAGCAAACTTTAATGGTGTTTTGAGAGGTGGGGCCTGGGGTGCTCACTAACAGCTCACTAAGGATGTGCTATTAAGTAATGCAAAGGCTCTAACTCCACATTAGCTCAGAAACCAAAGAAACTACACCAAAGCCTTACTTTATAATTTTTAAATTTTGCTATTCTTTGGAATATTAAATTTCTTTAAAGATATGATTTTTTTTGAGAAAGACAACAGCTGTATTAAATTTCCTCTCACCAAGAAAGCAATCTTTATCAAGAATAAATACCCCATGGAAATCGAAATGACGGGAGGTTTCTAGCTAAGTGAACATGCAGATCTGAACAGAAATCTAAATCCTATCAGATCTCACTCGAACCAGCTCAACAAAGTCCTGGGCTACCCTGGAACTTAGCTCTTCTGTTCCAAAAGTTGGCTGAGCTAAGATCATCACACAAGGAAGGGAAGGAGAGAAGAGGAAAGTCCACCTGGCAGCCTCCATCTCTTTTCTTCCAGCCAAAAGTCGCCTCTCGGGCGACCCCGATAACAAGCCCTCCCCATAAGGAAATCCGGCATCCACACTGCCCCAGCCGTCCCCAAGCAGCCCAGACGCCCCTCTCCCAGCCTGTGAATGGTGTTTTAGTGGCCCCCCCAGTTGGTGGCACCCTCCCCTTCTTCCCTGCTACACACACACACACACACACACACAGAGCAACGGCAGCCTTCCCAAATCACAAAGTTGATTACATCACCCCACTTCAAACCCTTCAGAGGCTCCCTGGTGGAATTCTAGCCCCGCCCCCAACACTGCTCACCCAGCCTCACCCCAGTTCCCAGGTCCCCAGTGACCTCAGGGACCCCCTGTCCTGCTCCTACTTCCCACTTACCTCCAGGCTCATTTTGATTGTTTCCCAAGGAAGACTTCCCTCCCTCCAACCTCCGCAACTTGTTCCTCTATTCCTAGAACATTCTAGGCTAAGTCAACTTCTGACACTGCTAAGCTCACAAGAAGCAAATACATTTTGCTTACTAATGTGGGTCCACCCACTCTCCCCTAGATACACAGAAGTGCGCGTGTTATGAATAAATGAATGACGGGGTGGGTCTCAAAGGGACAGACAGACCTGCTCTCGCCCGTCCCGACCCTTCTGTCTGTAGAATATCAGAAGCAAAACCAGAAGTACCTTTCCTGAGGGTCACTTCCTGCTGACACCCTTCACTGCCTCCAGTGTCTGTTCAAATAAAACCCAACGTCTTCCAAAGCCCTTCACCCCAGGCTCTCTCCATGGTCCTCCCAAGCAGGGGAACACTCCACCCTGGACCACACAGGACACTCTCCCCAGGTCCCCACCCCACAATCCTCCAGGCCTCTGCCCGAGCTGCACCTGCCTCCTGAGCCACACTCTTGACTGCTTCTCCTGGCTGACACTTACTCTGTCCTCACGATTGAACGTAGAGCCCATTTCTTCCAGGAAGTCCTTTCTGATAATGTCCTTTAGGTCTTGGCAGGGCTCCATCTATAGCAACAGTACATGGTTACCAACTGGGTGTTTGCCCACTCCTTTGAAACCACGAACACTTGGGGGCCACGTGGAAAGGAGTGAGAGATTACAAGAGGGGTGGGGGAAGCAAAAAGCAAAAATCACAGCCCAAGTCCCAAATTCAAGGATTCTTTCTCAGAAAAAAGTATAAACTATTTCACACCTGTGCAATTTGGCTACTATTTTTGTGGCTTGTGGACAGCAAGAGCTTGGTGTTCTAGTCCAAATCCCGGGTTACATGCAAAGAAATGTATATATTCATATCCAAAGGAAATCAGAGCTGTTCAACAACAGTTTGCAGTTAGAATATAAAGGAACTTTGATAAAGGCAATCTCTCTCTCCCTCTTCTTTCTTTTCTGGCATCATATAATTTTAGAAGTATTTGCGTGACTAAGAGATGGCTACAGCCCTTGATTCTGCACTGGAGTGTTTGGGGCTGAGGAAGCCCAGATTACATTCACTGCGTAAATGCAATCACACCAACACACTGATAGGTGCCGTGGTGGTGGATCTGATGTTCCAAAGCAGGCAACCTTACTCTGTAAGAGAACTCTAAATAGAAAGTAAGAATTGCAATGTTCTGTACTCAATTTCATTCGATATATGGGTCATTAACTGATAGAATATCTTCACTAATGTAACCCAAAAATAAATTGTCAACGTCGATTTTCTTCATCTGACCGTTTTATGCTAACTTTGGTTATCAAACCCTCACTCCATATGGAAAGCTCAGGCCTATGCTGCAGCAGTTACATCCCGTGGAAGAAAGCCGATCAAGGGAGAACTGGAGAGTTTCCTTTCAGAAGCTGCTAAGTCTGGTTTTGCAACTGTACGTCATTTGCAACCACGTCATCGGCAAGGAGTAAGACCTTACCTCTGTGGAGCGAAAAGCACTGCGGTTCTTCTGAAACATCAAAGAACACTGAGCTTTGTGAAACTGTCCTGAGACACTTAAATCGTATTTTTTGTGAAAGGCTCCAAAACGGACCCAATTCACTAATCCAGGTACAACAGAGAGGTACCGAATTAGTAGAGAGAACATGCCCTTGAAGTCTGACAAGGCCCTGCTTGAATCCTGCTACAGCATTGACTAGCCGCTAAACGGACCAATTCCTTAACCCCTCTGAGAAGGCTTCCCAATCCGCAAAAGGGAGCTGCCATCGACCACCTGGGAGGCATGGATGAGAATGCAACACGCAAGTAGGGCTGCCGACTGGTACCTGACACGGGGCCTGACTAGCTTCCCTCCGCTGCCCTTCTCCCCCTTTAAACTTGCACTGTTCCCCCTGGTAAGGATCAAACCCCTGGAAAATTCTGCCCGAATATTCTGTGTATCCCTGAATAAATGCATTACCCTTAGGAGGCCAGAAAAACAACTGCCTCCTCCCCAGTCACTATCAATGTTCTTAAGAGTCTGGGTATTTTTAACTCAATTTTTCAGGGAGACTATTCCAGAACTTTGCACGCACCATTCTCCAGGTTGGCTCCCCTCCCAGTGCCCATCCCTTCTCACCTCAGATCCTCTGTCTGATTGCCTTCTGTTCATTGGAAAGCGAGTCCAGTAGGGTGGCGACCCCCAAGGACGCCCTCCCTCCCTCTCAGGTGAGTGTGACTACTTTCTCCCCACTCCAACTCCAGCTTCTTAGAAGTCTACCCTCCCGGACCCTGCAGAATCTGCATCTTCCCAAGACACACACGTGGCCTCGACCCTCCTATCAGATTTCTTCCAGGCTGGCCCTGCCCAACCCCCGGCCCCTTAAGGATAAATGGCATTAGTCTGAAAATCACAAACGCCGCAGACTGACACACGAAAGCTGCATGGTCTGGGCTTTCCTCCAACCAAGGCACAGCCCTGCCCCCCCTCAGCCTCAGTCTGCAGCTCTCAAGATGATCTAATTCACATGCGCGTCTGTGAATACCAGCTAATAATGATGACTCCCAACGTGTATCTCTAGTCCGGCTCCTTCACCTGAGCCCCAGGGCCATAGAACCGAGTGCCTCTTTGAAGTCCTAACTTGGATGACAAATGGCATCTTAAAAATGCCTCATGTCCGCCATTTACTCTGGAATTCGATTCCTGGCAGGTACCTCCCATGCTCCCCATTTTAGTAACAGCCCCAGAACCCACCTATATGTTTGAGGTCACATTCAATTTCCACTGTTTCCTCCCCCAAGCCCTGCCCTGGAATCAGTCCTGTTACATCTGTCACTAAGCCCATCTCTAGTCTGGTTCTGCAGGGACCACGGCCGGAACCCCACAAGCTCACAGCATGGTGCACTGAGTCACAGTCCTCCAAAGGGTGCTCCCTGGAGGGGGAGGCATCTCCTGCCACTGGTCACCTCAGAAGGCACTGTATTCTCACAAAGGAGGCCCAGGAGAAGGGACGCAAGGTTCTCTCATGGTCTGAGTTTTGAAGGGCCCTAGGTGTGGGGGAGCTCCTAATTAGCAGACACAGTTGTCAGTAAGCAGACGAGGATGGAGGAACCCAGGCCAGGATGTTCTCACTCCGACCCCTGGGCTCTCAGGAGCCACGGGAAAGGCCTGTGTCCAGGGCATAGCCCGGCCATCACAGATCGCAGCCTGCATTTGCCAAGCCGGACAGACTAGACTCCTTCTACTTGCGACATTTACTTCTGATCTGTTCCCCACCCACAATATGATGGACTCCTTCAGATATTCTCTCCTGTCTGAAGCGAGACAAATTCAGTGAAAAATGAAGTGTCCACATTTGGACCAGAGCATGAAAGGAGAATCAAGGCCTCATGGTCAGCATGATGGTGGTGGCCAAACACATTCACCGGGTGAGATGAACCATGGTTGGGGTGAGAATCCAAGGTCCTAGGTCGGCCAAAGCATCTTCCTTCACATTTGACTGGGGTGTTGGAGATTCACTACCGCAAACTAACGACAAGGCCGACAGTGGTGGACGTCAGCTTCAACAGACACGGAGTCAGCTATTTACTGCCAACATGGGTTAAAAGTAAAGGCCGGTGCAGGGAGACCTGCACGGCTGCTGATACAAACCACAGACCTGGCTCTGAATGCCCACTGGCTGGAGCAGGGTGGAAGCTACGGTTCCCTTTAGCAGTCCCTATGTCCACCAGATCCTGGTGAGCCAGCTACTTAGGAGAAGGACATGTTGTCCTGATACTCAGATAAACCAGCCTCGTAAAGGGAACAAAAGAGTGTCATGGATTTTAGACCAAATTCTGCCTCTTTGTGAAGGCAAAGTAAAGTAAATGGCAAGGGAAGTAAAATGCAAAAAAAAAAAAAAAATTAAATAACAAAACGGTGACAGCTTCCTCCAACAGCTGCTCACCCCCGAGCCTGCCACTTCCTCACCAGTGACCGCCGGCCAGGCAGCGCCGTCACGCACGTCACACAGCGACAGCCAGGAACCGAGTGCCAAGAACGTTTGTGTAAAAGAAGGAATGTAGCAAGATGCTGAAGAATTTGACTTTACAATTTTAAATACTCCATGAAAAACATCCCTCAGCAGCCGCCTAAATAAATTCGCAACTCACTTCTTCAAAACAATCAAACAAATTTAATAAGGGCACATTTGTCACCAAATATAAGGAGGACCAAACTGGTTTCTTAAAGCAAGGATTTTAAGAGGTATCAAACACCAGTGGGTGATGTGCTAAAAAAAATTAGAAAATAAAAAGATGACAAGCATAATACATGGATTAAGGCAGCTGTTAAGTTTTTTCTTTTTAAAGCGATGGAGACAGCACGGAGGGCGATCTAGCTATTTCCAATGCAGGGTGTGCACAGCCCACATTTTCAGACGCAACAACATGCTCACAGGGCAGTACAAGAGAAAAAGGAATAAAGAAAAAGGAAAAGAGGAACAAGAGAAAATTAGAAACACACAAGAACAAAAATGACTTTGACAGCACGTACAAGAATTTACGTGAGTGTGTGAGGCCAGGAACGCGGGGATGGTGAGACCCACCCTCAACTCCTGCTCCAGGGAGAGCAGGGGACTGAGGGGAGCGGCGCTGACGGGGGACCCCAACGTGGTCAGCGCCCCTAACCAAAACTCCACATACATGGGTCTAGGCAGGTGTTAAGCTACAAAATGTGGTCACATTTCAGGCTGGACAGTTTTACGCACTTCCACCAAGAGTAGCAGGAGAGAATTAGGCTCTGTTCCTGCACCAAAGCATTGTTTAAAAAATTAATGTCTGAGGAATAGTAAAAGCAACAATGGAGTAAAAGTGACTGGAGGAGAACGTGCTTGACCCCAGCTCACTGGCTGCGTTTTCTCACTGACGTTAAGATGCTGGCTGAGACCTTACGGTACCAAAACAGACAGACGCACCAGGAGGGAGGTTTAATGCGCTGCTATATTTTGATGCCGGGAGCCATGCCTGGTACACGAGGTTCTGGGTAAACAATGGTGACTGTGTCAACCACTATGTGCTAAGCACATATCCAGCTACTCCTCCAAATCCCAAGGGCAGACTTCAAAAAGCAAAAACAAGCAGGAATTCTCTGGTGGGTCCGCAGACTCAGAGCCAAGCAGTTGCTGAGCAAATATGTCACCAGTGCCTCCTGTGACAAAAGAGGAGGCACTGGCCAGGGGGCTGGGGCAGGGCTCCAGGCTTCCACTGCTCAACCACCTTTCTGTCCAGGGGGAGAAGGTGGTCCCTGCTTATGTTGCACCGATGCACCTACCTTGACTGACGCCTGGTGGATCAGCAGGAGGTGACATGTGGGGTGAACGGAGCCAGCCTCGGTGTAGCACGGTGCTGGCAGCTGTGCCCTCAGCAGTGCCCAGGCTCCTAAACCTGACACCTCATCTCCAAGGAACAGATGGGGAGCGCGGGCATGTAGATCACAGGGCCCTGTGAGGACAAGAACAGATCATGGCCACGACATGCCTTGCCCCTTCCTTAAGCATGTCCCGGAGGAACAGGAAATTCATCCAGAGCGCGCTAGGCACCTCACGTAGGTGGGACTCGAGTCCTCTTGCCTGTCACTCACAGGGCTGTTCTGGATATTCTTTTTATCAATTCTCTGGCATCTTCTCCTCCAACTTACCAACAACCAGAAACTAGAATCTGATCTTAATTAAGTTCAAGTATCACAGAGCACCGCCTCCACAGCGGGCAGGGCAGCACGTGCCAGGTCTTCCGACCATCACCTGTGGGACCGCCATGAGCCCTCTCCAGACTCAAGGACCGAGGCCGTAGGCCGGGGGTACACAGATTCCCTCACTCTCCCCAGCAAAGGGGGACCACCTCTCGGCAAAGGCATCTCACCCTCTTCTGCCCGAGGGACAGCACAATAGATACACGGGGAAACAGAGCAGAAGTTGGGGGGTTAGGCAGCCCAGAAGAGCTCGTCTGTAATTCCGAGGCAAAGTGGGGCCGTTGACTTAATCACAGGGACAAAGTGAGGATGAACATTTCTCTGCTCTTTCCCATACTCCGTGATACGCCTTTCCCTGCATAAGGAGTTCATTCGGAGGTCCCTGGCGGTGTTTCTGATGTCCTAACATGGCATGCTGCCTGTCGGGCAGGAAAAGAGGGCCTGAGCCGAACAGGTGCTGAGCCTGGGAGGCAGGAGACACTGGCTCCAAGCCAGCTCAACCAGCGCCTCGTTCTGCCTCTCGGGATTCAGCATCTCATCTATAAGCAAAGGAATGAGACTGTCCCAGGAAACGCTGCCCAACAGAAATGAAATGAGAGCCATGTAAAGAAAGTTTCCCAGTTGCCACATTTAAAACGGTAAACAAAGAAACAAACCAACAAACAAAAAACAAGTACTAGAAACTGATTTTAAGAACATATCTTACATAAGCTACTGTATGTAAAATACTATCATTTTGACATGTAATCAATAGAGAAAGTAACAAGATAGTTTATATGCTTTTAGTAGACAAGCCTCAGCGTCTCATGTGCATTTGAACTACAGCACATCTCAGCTCAGACCAGCCTCCTCCCCAGTGCTCCTAGCATCAGTGGCTGTGGCTACTCTATTGAACAGCAACTCCAGGGGTCTCACCAGGGTCCTGGCTGAAAAGCAGGAGTAAGTGCTCTAACACTATCACTAAAAGGATCTCTCTGAAACAAAGGCGGATTCACTTTTAAATGTCTGTAAACCGGCGGGCTGCACCTCCCTCCCCCCTTGGATACAAGACAGTCCTATTCCGTGCTGATCCCTTTCTGGATGGAGAGAAGAAACCCGGCACACAGCCAGGGTGGACTGGCCTCCAGGTAAACTTACCTGCTGTCTGGGTCCACTCCCATGAAGTCCTCCTTCTGAAACGGCATGCAGAGGAGTGGGATCTTGTCCCCAGACTTGTCAGGGGCCCCATCCAGCCACTTGGACTTGAGCAAGATGAAGAGTGACTCAGTGAAGTCCTCGATCCTCTTCTCCACCACCCTGCAGTCCTCGTAGATTGAAGGCCACGTCGGTGCGCGGCTGTTTGGCTTACCTCCCCATGCAGCACAAAGACAAAGAGCTGAGAGTCATTCAGCGTGATGCCATACAGCTCCTCTGCACGTGGAGCTTCTCGAAGGCCTTGGCCGAGAGGCAGTCGGTAATGGTGACAAGGCCCACAACCATGCGGTGGGTCTGGAAGACGCTACATCCATTCTTGGGCGCATAGTGGTGCCTGTAGTGCATACAGATTGCGCCCTGGGAGCTGCACGGTCTGATCTGGCTCACCAAGGATATTCGCTTATAGATGCAAAAGAAATTCTCCTCTGAGATGATCCCCACTGGTTTGACCACCACGGGAAGAGTCTCATTGTCCTCAGCACACTGCACGTAGTCAGGGATGCTCATGTTGCAGGCCCTGCCGAGAGGGGAGAGGAGATCGATGTAAATATTGTGCTGTGGGCTGTGGGCGCCTCTGGGTTGCGGTGACCTGGTGTGTACCAGCCAGAAGGCAGGGGAAGCGCCAGCAAATCCAGGGGTACAGTTTGTCCTTCAGAGCCTGCACATGGCTACCCTAGCTCGGATCACTTTACCCAGCTTTAGGTCTAGGATTCCTGCCCCTGCAGAGAAGCGTCATTTCTTGTTTTCTGTTTCAAAGCACCTAGCAAGGCCCTGATGCAAAGTCACTGCTCAAAAATGCTGAATAAAGAAATGAAAAAAGGACCTGCTTTCCGCAACCCCCTTCAGCAGAATATAAAGAAAAGGACAACAGTAGGAACAAAAGATCTGGATTTCAATTCCAATTTATTTGTAACCCTAAGCTGCAGAATAATGAATAAGAAAACTTGCCTTGGGGAGGAGGGTACAGTTCAGTGGTAGAGAACATGCTTATCATGTACGAGGTCCCAGTACCTCATTTTAATAAATGAAACAAATAAGTAAACCTAATTACCCTCCTCAAAAAATACTTTTTAATTCAAAATTCAAAAAACACCTTTCAATTGACACAACATTGTAAACTTGACTATACTTCAATTAAAAAAAAAAATCCTTGCCTTACAAGAATATATCTGGATTACGGAAGTTTGCAAATGTAAAATGCCTAGGGTACCACCTGCATAAAAAGGGGTGACTACAAATTTACTATCCCTCCTTTATGAGCTATAATTCCTTCAGGGGGGTAATAACCTCTCAGAGCTAATTTTCTCAGATTTAAAAAAAAGTAAATATTACCTGATTTTCAGTACTGCTGAAGAATCAGAATACACTATGAAAGCATCTGACCCACAGAGGTTACTCAATAAATGTTTGTTGAATGAATGAATAAAGAAGCAAAATGAATGCTGCTCCCTGCCACAGACCATCATAATGGTACTGCTTGGAAATCCCAAGCCCACGTTTCACCCGTCTCTACAATAACCATGTGGGTGACCTGGTCAGGCGTGTGTGCTTCTCTAAGCCCCAGTTTAATCGTGAATAGAAATGATGGCAATAACACAAACCTCAAAATGTTAGTGAGTCAGTAATGAATCGTAACCCAACTTTGCAAGATGGAACCATTAAGGAAAACTGGGAAAAGGGTCCATAGGCCCTCTCCATACTATCTCTTACAACTACATGGGAATCTACATTATATCTCAAAATAAAATTTCTACTTTTTTAAAGAAGCTATTGAAGTGAAATGTGATCAGTGTCTCAAAAAAGGAACACATAGAAAAAATAGGACAATGCCCAGCACATGATATACACTCAGTTAAAATTCCCACTGAACCCACTGGTCCCTCCAACTTCAGAGCAAGAGGATGGGTCCTCGTGGCAAGAGACCACTGCACCTGAAGCTAACAAAGCTAATGGTGCTCACTTCAAAGAGCCCCTGTCACCACCCTTGTTCTAATTTTCTATTTGTAATTTTTTCCTTTTTATTAAATAGAAACTCCCAATTGCATAGCCTTCACCTGACTAGACAGCAAGATGGCAGCCCTTCAAAATCTGACCACAGAGATCATGATGGCAGCCCTTCTTGGTGAAACAATAAAATGAAAAGCCATTTCCACAAAACCTCTGTGTAAATCTAGTAGGGAACTTCATCCTGGACTGAGGAAGAGGACTGGGGAGGAGGGGGCAATCTGGGGCATAGAGAACTATGGGCCACCTGACCCACGATGGACTTTAGACTCAACCATAACAATCCAGGTAATTTAAAATACACAGCGACATAGTGCTATGGGCAAGAATTTTTTTTTTTTTTAAATCCCTGAATCCCTTGCAGGTGTTGTTTCTACTGAGACACAAATAGATTATGTGTATGTTTCACAAAAGCCTTAAAATATTATCACCCCAACTTGACACATTAAGAAACTGAGGTAGAGAGATTTGTCATATTGTGCAAGATAAAAGAGAGGCCACGACAGACACCATATTTAAATCCAAGCCCCTGCTCCAGTGCTCACACTAGAAAGTTTGACATACTGCCCCTTTTCTGCCCTCTCCCTGCAATAAATCTCTGAAGAGTATTTTCTGTGCCACCTGGAATCACAATCACATCAATTTTCCACAAAGAGCTATGTGACTCCTTGCAGGAAGTAACAAAATCTAAAGTGTTGGGATGGGAGGAGAGATTTGCATTTTCTGTTTCTCAAAGGAAACATGGCTTTAAAAGAAACTGAAAAGCACTTATCTAGTCTAAGCCCTCATTGTGCAGAGAAAGAAATGGAGGGTCAGAAGAGATGAGGAAAGGGCCTTATTAACAAATATTGCCTCAGCACAGCACCAAGCCAGCCCTAGGCACTACTGAGGGAGGTTCTGGGAGGCCCAGGAGAATGAGTGTTAGAAAACGGAAAGAGAAGAAGCATACAAGGCCCTGTCTCTACACCACCATACCATGAATTTCCACCAAATTACCCAGTATGGGGGCAGCCAATAATAAGGTGGGGTAAACAGGTTACAGAAACCTGGAAGTCTCAACCATAGTGGAAATTCCAACATTTACTATGTTTTTTTTCCCAGTTCAAGCATCAACTCAGTGGGCACTCTGTACCAGGGACTACACGAGGCCTGGAGTTCTCCCAAATACAGATCTCTATTACCACGTGTGCAAACCACATAAAGGCCACCAGAAGAAAAGCGCTCACAGATAACATGGAATTACTGAAACTGAAAGCAGCTAAAGAGCATATATTACTAGGAAAATCGGTGCTGCTACAAATGGACTCATGGAC
Source organism: Camelus bactrianus (assembly GCF_048773025.1). Taxonomy (NCBI): domain Eukaryota; kingdom Metazoa; phylum Chordata; class Mammalia; order Artiodactyla; family Camelidae; genus Camelus; species Camelus bactrianus. The sequence continues at coordinate 132,515,311 of NC_133539.1, read as the reverse complement.
ATAGAAAGCAAACTGTTCTTAGCAGGCAGGAAAGGGGAGATTAACAGATACACGTTAATAAATATAAAATAAATGACAAGGGCCTACTATATAGCACAGGGAACTATATTCAATTTCTTGTAATGAGTTCTACTAAAAACAATCTAAAACATATGTATATACATATGCATATGTTTATAACTGAATCTCTGCTGTACACCTGAAACTAAAATTGTAAATTGACTACACTTCAATAAAAAATAAATTAAAAAAATAAGTAAAAATAAAAGAAACGCCATTAAGAAAAAAAAAAGAATTCTGTAATCCCCTTAGCTGTAGGTGCTGGAGAATCCTGGTTGCAAGCACCAAGTCCACTGGATCACTCCAGCACTGGCTGTCACTCTTTCTGACCATTAGAGAGTCACTTGGCTTCACTGAGGTTACTTTTCTCTTCTGTGAAAGGCTACAGTAGCAACTAACGATGTATAGAATCTCATCATTCACAAGCCCAAAAATTAGTGAGGACTTCCCATGGGCCAGGCTCTGGAGAGATGAAAAGATACAGTCCCAGATATATTCATGGGTAGAAGAAATTTATGCCATAAAGACATTAATTCTTCCTGTTTTGATACACAGATTCATTGCAATTCTGATTAGAATTCCTACCAGATATTTCATGGAATGTAACAAGTTATTTTATGGTCAGGAATAGGCATGAAACTTCTTTAGAAACACCACTGAGGAGGGGTGGGTATGTCACTCATTTTCACTGGTCTTTCGGATGTGATGAAAACGTTCTGGAATAATAAATGTTGCACCACTGTGAATATGCTAAAAGTTGCTGAATTGTAACATTTAAATGGATGGACTTCATGGTGTGTGAACAATATCACAATAAAGCTGTTATATGAAAAAATATTTCTTGACAATTATTTTTCCCTCTATACTACTAGTCTGCCCCACGATTTAAGAAAAACAAAAAACCAAAACAAAACAAACTGTGCCAGGAGCTCTTTAGGACTGCAGTGTCCCTGGGTCTCCAACGCCTCTGGTGGTGCTGTTCCTGTTAACGCAACCTAGCTGGGCTGGGCTAGTTAGGGACTGTAACTATCTTTTTAAAATCGACGGTTACACGTTTCACACTGGGAGTGGGAAGGAAGGAGCATGTCACAGCCTCATGCCTTCAGCTCATTTTTAACTGAACCAAGCCCTGCTTTTAACACTGTAATCCCTGGCACTATAAAAACACGTGACATCAACCAGCACCGCCATCATAACACCTGAAAGTGTTCAAGGTACTTACTTGGGGCTGAAACACTGAGGGAGGAGACAGAAGCTCGCTCAGCACTGAGGATCCAATTTCCCGAATCCACCAGAAGCTGGGCTTTACAGCCGGAGGCTCTCAGCCCAGGGAGCGGCGCCCACGCCGCTGAGCTTGTCCTCAGGGAGCAGGAAAGGAAGAGCAGGGCAGCCCCGGGGTCGCGGGGCAGGGAAAGCGGGGGTGGGGGGTTGGTGGAAACGCGGGCTGCAGCCCCGCTCGGAGGCCAGCCCCAGCCCCAGCCGCCTGCCCCCGTTCGGGTCCGCAGAACCCTCCCGCCCGGGACACAGCCCGCCCAGGGGCGGGGACGGGCCGGCGGCCAAGGAGAGGCAGCCCGGGAGGAGAGGACTAGCGGGCGGGAGAGGGCAAGGGGACGCCAGCCACGGACTGAGGGGGGCCCGGCTGGGTGAGGGGCTGCAGGTGCACACCTGGCCATGGACATGTGTGGCCGGGGCGCCGGGGTAGGTTGCGCGGGCAGAGGGGTCTGGCCAGAGCAATTCAGCTGAACACAGGCAGACTGGCGCCCTGGGGGGCTGTGACATGCCGACCGCCCTCCCGCAGCCGCCTGACCCCTTCCCGGGAGCCCCCCACCTTGCACTTCCACAGCCAGAGGCCCCGGCCCCGGGCAGGAGCTAAAGGCCTACCGGTCGACAGAGCTGAGAAGCCTTTGGGGCCGATCCCCGGCTCGGAGCTGGAGCTTCCAACCCGCGGTCCAGCTGGCACCGACTGCCCATGCGCAGGAGGGCCAGCGATCCACTCTGGGTTCTGCGAGAGAAGGTGGGGCAGCGAGGGAGGGAGAAGATGGGAGGGGGAGGAGAGGAGGGGAAAAGTGGAGGGAGACAGATGGACCGGAAGAGCAGAGAAAAGGGATGGATCTGGAGAGGGGAGGGTCGTAGCGGAGATGGAGAGAAAAAGCTTTACCTCTGGGGGCACCCCGAAGGAGGCGGCAGTCCTGCCTCTGCACCATTCTGTTACCCTTCAAGGCCCGCAGCTCATGTTTTACCTCTCTGATCCAGCCCTCCATCCGATGCTTCTGCAGAACCCCTATGGGTATCACACCCGTTGCCCCCACGCGGAGCTGGGTTTTCTGTTGCTCTGGGAACCAGCACCGGCAGGTGTTGTCGCTCAGAACTACCTTGGGAACAGTACCTATTCCCCTTTTACACTGTGGGAAACAGGCAGGCATGATCTCTGCCTTAGTTCCTCTCTCCCAGATGTTGGGCTGGCGGGGAGAGGGGTGGTACAAGATCAGAGCCCCAGACAGAGCAGACTGCCTGAGTGTTGGTGCACAGTCCCCATCCCTCCTGGGTAAACCACACCCCACCCTAGTGGAACCATCAAGGGCTCACATTAGTTCCCTGGGTGTGGGAGAGCTATCCTCATGTAAAGGAAAAGCCCAGCTGGGCTAACAAGCTAAGTCACAAATCTAAGTGTGATAAATGTCGGTTTACTGATCTAAATTCTGCTGGGCTAACTCGTAAATCTGAAGTTTAGTGTCAGTTTACTGGGCTAACAAGCTAACTCGTAAATCCAACCTCAACAGTTGTCAGTAACGTGATCTATTACAAGTTGATAAGCTCCAGTGTACTGATTCCTTGATTTTTGTTGTTTGAGCCTTATTGGCTAATACCCCTTACTTGTAATTAACCCTTTAAAACCTCATGTGCATGTCTTGGAGTTGCTCAGAACTTCGGAGCAGAAGCCCCTCTGAGCCCGCCGGCATAATAAATCTGAGTACTCCAACCCTCCCAGTGGTGCTTGTTTCTTGGCTGGCCTGTTGTTTCCATAACACTCAGTTCCAGTGCCCTGCTTGCTAGGTAGATAGGAGTGTTACCGAGTCCAAATTCATTCTCCTCAGTGCAGGACAGGCCAATAATTTGGGAGACCAGGTGTTGGGGCAAGGAATAGCAAGTCTCTGTAGACCTAGATGGCAAACTATTCCAGTGCCCAGCTTGCTAGGAAGATAGGAGTGTTACTGTGTCCAAATTCATTCTCCTTAATGCAGGACAGGCCAGTAAGTTGGGAGACCAGGTGTTGGGGCATGGAATAGCAACTTTCTGTAGACCTAGATGGCAAAATAATGTCCTGGAAAACCATCTCCCCAAGTCAGAATTCAGGCTCCTTTCCTACGTGCTTGGTTGTTGCAATCTTCCTGGTGTAGGAATTCCTTGTTGTTAGAATCCTTTGTTCTTGCAGCTATCTGCCTGGGTCAAATCTCTGTAAACCTCCAACAAAACAAACGTTATTTTCTATTCTGTAATTTGTTATCTTTTTATGAATGAAAAAGTGTTAAATATCCTTAAAGGTCAGAGCCTTCAGAATAGGCTCTCCTGTATATTTCTGGCTCTAAGCAACATTGTTTTACAAGCAAGATGAAGCCTAGGAGACAGAGCATAGGGTTAAAGTCAAATGAAAGGATCTAATATGCAGTCAGATTTGTTCTGTTCTATTTCCCGGGCAGAAGCCAGTTGAGGATTTAAATCCCTTTAAGTTAAAAATAACTAAAACTTTAAAGGAATTTACATACATAGTTGGGAATGTGCATACCATATCTGGAAAAGCACACAAAGGATAGTGAACAGTGGCATCTCCAGGGAGGGCTGGAAGAACAGAGGATGAGGGTAAACTTCTTTCACTTGTGTAGTTTTGGGCTCTGTTGGAATTTTTTTTAACCATTTGCATGTATTTCTTTTTCAGTTAAAAAAAATGTGTAATGGAGCAAAGGAGTAATTAGCTCAGCAAATACAGCAGCCATGGAATCACTGAGTCATCACTTTTGACTTAAGCCAGGAAGCATTTATTGACTCTCTCCAATGTGCCCAGTGCTGTTTTAAGAGTTCTTTTACTATTATTATTTATTAATATTATTAACACTATTATTATTATTGTTATTTTTATTTTATGAAATAATAACAAGGTATTCCCCACCCCTGCCCATGGCTGGTGGGAAACCAACTGAGTTTTTATTGAGTTGTTTTCCAAGGAGTAGAGATGAGTTATAAACTGAACACTTCTTCAGGGCAAAACAGGCGGAGTGGTTTTACAGCACTCCAGACAGCTATGAAGGGTTTTCAATAAAGGTGCCCAGAGGCTGAGAGAGAAAGCCTCCAGGGCCCTAAAAAAGCTGCCCAAACTGCCTTCTCCATGGCACTACTGAAGTAGGAAAGAACAAATCTGAATCCATATTTGATCTGTTCCTTTGACTTTAAGAAAACCACGTTAATATGCTCCGGTCTTTTCATGGGTTATGATGTCACAGAGGAGACGGACAGGTCAACAAGGGACCACTCTGCCGTGATCACTGAGCCGGGGAACGGAATGGGCGGCAAGATGTATGACGCAGCCATAGCAGTGCCCGTGCTTCTAGGCAGGTAACCAAAGTCGCCTCGACAAGGTGTCAAATATTTGTGCCCACGTCCTAATCACCTGACGTGTATTAAAGAGAAATGGAAACCTATAAAAGTCCAATACCCTTGGTGGGTACACCGTCCAAAGAGCAAAGTCACAGTTTGACAACTGGCCATCCCGGCTCCCTGGGATTCATTCTTGGAGAACCTTAGAAACCACTCCTCTGTCCTTAAGAAGTGCTGCATATTTGTCCTATCTTTGGCTCAGGGATGGAGCATGTTCAAGTGAACTTTAATGTCTGCACAGATTTGACTGTCTTTCTCCAGTTTCACGTGTCCATTCTAAAGAGGCCTGAGCTAAGTCCATCCTCCGTAAGATCTATTCCCTCCAGTGACAGCTCATTGAGCCTGCAATTAAAAGCCAACTGAACAAGACTGTCTGTCCTCAGCTAAAAAGTTCACCCACCCTTCACTGCTTTCTTAATCTCCTCTCCTGGCTAACTGCAACAGACTAACAACTCCCTCTACCAAGCTCCCCAACTATGTCAGTTTTTCTCCCCAAAGAGAAACTAAGGTCCATACATGAGGAGTCAACTCGATAGTCACCTCTGAATTCTTAGCATATAGTAATGTTAATAAATAGAACTATGATTATGGCTTCTTTCCTTTAAAACATTTCCAGTTATTTGAATAAGACCTTGGAAGAGAGGTGTTTGCCGTCCAGTATCTTGATCCACAAGACTCTGGAAGCCTTTTCGGAATGGCTGCTCACTGATTCATTCAAACCACAGCTTCTCATTCCAGGAGTAGCTGTGCTTCTCTGCCAGGAGTTTGTGGTCACTCTCATGCCAGAAGAGCGTTAAACTTTATCCTTACTTTGGATTTGTAATTTTTCCCCTCTTCCAACAAAATTGACTTTCCTTACTGTTTTGCCTTGAGGAATTTTGTTTTCCTAGTTCACCCTTTAGTAAACCATGCTTCTCGGAATGGGCTTGGCCTTGCATATGATCAGTCATCCAACTCCCAGTGTGAGAGGCTTCGGGCTCACCTCCTGCCCTACTGTCAAGGCAACTGAAACTCAGTACAGGAGCCAACAGGCCCCCCAGGGCTTCTAAGGCTCATGTATCACCCAGAATCCCTGCTTTCTGGTTTGTCTTGGCTTCTGAGGATTTCCCCTCACTTTCTTGACAATTAGCTGTGCAGCTTGAAAGATGAGGAAGGAAGGTTTTATTTCTTAATCCGCATTTTAAGAAACTTGTGTAATGAAGGTTTTCATAAGTTTCTACAACCCTCCATTGCCAAGACAGAAAACACACTAGATATTTTCTATGTTTAGCTATCATGTGTATTTTTCCTTTTGTTTTCTTAGCTGCAAACAGACATCTTTTAAATAAAAAAAAATTAAGGCCCCAAATAGGATAGAGAAAGGGCATACAAAATTAAAGGGCAAAGACAGAAAAATGATAAGTACTCTACAAGGTTAATATAATACTTATTCTATGGATCAGATCAGCAATTCTCAGTAACAGCTAATTGAAATATGACCATGAGGTAAAAGGTCTCTCTTGTCAGGAGATGGCTAATAGAAATTAGAATTAAATCAACAAACTAAAATTCTAAGTCTGGCGAGGTACAGAAGGCTACCAGCAAAATGTGTCGTCTTCTGGAAAGGAGGGAGGCTCACCAGCTCTTTACTGTGGAGCCTGAGCCCATGGGAGGTCGGTGAAGTGAGCTCTGTAAGTACCCAATTAGCAAAGTGGGTGATGAATAAAGAGACGTGAGCTTTGATGACAGAGATGATACTACTATTCACTTGTCCTGTAAAGTATGTCTTCACGTTCAGTGATCACTACCTCAGCGTCCTCAGGGATTAAGATTATAGGAAAATTCACAGCCTGGGCCCAGACCTCCTCTTTGAGCTCGTGACACTACACTTAGATGTCACAAGGGCAACACCAACTCCACCTGCAAAGAGCTGACTTCATGGTGCTCCTCCCATAGCCGTCCTGCCCAGGGCCCCTGGTCGGGGGGCAAGGTCTCTCTGCCTCTCCAAGCTCAGGCCCATCACTCACAGATGTGACTGGACCCCTCCTTCAGGGCCCAGATTTCCTCAGTCACCGAGTCCCACCACCCACACCTGTCCTACCAGATACTCACTGGCACTCAGCTCTGACTCTGTGCTGGGTACCATGCTGCACACTGTGCACACGTTATCTCACTGGATCTCCACAGCAGTCCTGGGAGGTCGGTACATCACTGCATTTATTGATTAGATAAATTGTTTCTTTTCCTTGAGTGCATCATCCAAAGTGACACGGCTACTGAGCCACAAAACTGGGACTGAAAACCACTTGAAAATTCTACACTCCTACACCTGGCAGCCACCCTAATCTGACTCATCACATCACCTCCTGCTGAGCCTTCTAAATGTTTCTAAGCATTCTACAAGACAAAAGTGATCTACGAGAGCACCCCACTCCCCTACTTAAAATCTGTCAATGACTGTCCACTGCCCTTAGGAGAAAGCCCCACCGGGCCTGAGCACAGCCCAACGGCCCGGCATCTGCGTTCCCTGCGCGGCATCGCCGCCTCACCCACCACGCAGCTCTACACTGGCTGTGTCCAGGACAGGGATGCTGACTCCGTACAACCCGGGGCTCGTCTCAATCGAACAATGATCACCTTCTTCAGTGTCCACCTTCTTCACTGCTGACTCTCAGAAAAATGTTTTCTCAGGATGAAACAATATCTTTTTCCTTACAACTTCCCGTCATTGATAATGAGCTCCACCCAAAGAGAGAAGACTTAATTCTCAGTCTCCTTATCTGTAAAGTGAGAATAACAAGAAAATATGTGAGGTTTTAAGAGAAATAATATTCATGTGAGGCTGAGGGACAATTCCCAACATACAGTAAGTACTCAATATGTGCTTACTTATTATTAATAAGAATATAATGCATTCCAGCAACCTTAACTCAATGTTTTATGGCTATGTCCAACAGACTACAGACAAACTGTTGGACGAACCCCTTTGAGCGGATCAGCACAAGCATACTGGGAAAGGTAAGCGCTGACTCCGGTTACAGCTGCAGCCACCCAGCACTATGGGGCGGGGGCAGTTTCTCAGACTATTACATGTTGCTTGAGCATTTAATTGTCACTAATGAATAAAGACAGGTGTTCTTTAGTCAAAGCTCCTGAAACATAAATCTTCAAAGATTGATGCAAATTAGATTTCAAGTACAACACTCTCTCTAGAAATTATTTGATAATAGTCTTAGCTCCTCTGCACATCAAAAGGGCATGTTCTTAATATATCTGACTACACCGAAAGTGTTGTTTAAAAGAAATTAAGATGAAGCCATCCTAAATAAGCTCTCAGTATCATCTTCACAAAGCCCCACCCAAGGGTCTCATTTCTCACTTCCACATAGGTGTTCAGGTAGCTTAACCTGGGTCTTGGTTTCTTATAACATGGGGGTGGGAAGAGTTGTGGACAGATTTATGTTGCAAATATAAACCTAGGGTAGTTGCTGCGTAGAAATCCTAGAAATAAACAAATTGATATATAGTCCTACCTCAAGAAGCTCAGACTTTCCATTTACAACAGCATTAAAAATTAAATGAGAGATACATTTAACAAAAATTTACAAGATTTGTACATTGAATATTTTGAAGTATCATCAAAACATTTTAAAAGATCTACATATATGGAAGACATCTCATGTTGATGGAATGGTAGACAATATTGTTAAAAATATTAAGACTCCCCAAAGTGATTTACAAATTCAGTGGAATCCCTATCAAAATTCCAGCTGACTTCTTTGCAAAACTTGAAAAACTTATCCCAAAATTCATATGGAAGTGCAAGGGGCCCAGGACAGCCAAAGCAATCTTGAAGAAGCAGAGCAAAGTGGGATGACTCACTTTAAAGTGTACTAAAAATCTATAGTACTAAGTCAGTATGGTACTGGCATAAGTTTGGATAAATAAATCTATGAGACACAATAAAATCCCAGGGGGAAAAAACTTACATTTACAGTCAGTTTTCCACAAGGGTGCCAACAACACTCCATGGAAAGAATAGTCTATTCAACAAATGGTGCAGGGAAAGCTGGGTATCTGCAGGCAAAAGAATGAATCTGGAATCTGGAACCCCATATTTTATATAACAAATAAAAATTAATTCAAAATGGATCAGAGACAGAAACGTAAAAACTAAACCTATAAACTTCCTAAAAGAAGACACAGTATAAATCTTTGAGGTCCTAGGATAGGCTTTGGTTTCCTAGATACAATACGAAGAGCACAAGTGATAGAAGAAAAAAGCAGATAAACTGGACTTCATCAAAATTAAAACCATTTTGTTACAGAGGACATCATCAAGAAAGTGAAATGACAGGGGAAGGGGGTATCTCAACTGATAGAGGGCGTGCTTAGCAAGAAAAATAAAATAAATCAATACATCTAATTACCTCACCTGTAAAGAAATTGTTTTAATGTTTAAAAGAACTAAAGTGAAAGCACAATCTGCAGAATAGGAGAAAAATTTTACAAAGCATGTATCTAATAAGAGACTAGTATTCAGGATATATAACAAATGCTTAAACCTGAACAATACAAAGAAAATCGACCCAATTTTTAAAATTTCCAAGGATTTAAAAAAATACACAAGTGGCCAATACGCATATGAAAAGAAGCTCAGCATCAGTAGCCAAATCAAAATGAAAATGAGATCTTATTTTACAACCACCAGGATGGTTATAATCAAAACATGCACAATAACAAGTGTTGTTCAGGAGGCAGAGATACCTCATATGCGGCCAGTGGAAAGGGACAATGGTGCAGCTTCTTTGGAGAAGTCTGTTGTTTCCTCAAAAGTTTAGAGTTATATGGCTCAGCAATTTCACTCCTACATGTAGAGTCATCCCTTAGTATCCTCGAGGGGTTGGTTTCAGGAACCCCCCATCCTGGATTCCATAATCCAAGGATGTTCGAGTCCCTTTACAATCAGCCATCTGGATCCATGAAGTGGAAACTACAGATATGGCGGGCCAACTGTACAGCCAACAGAATGAAAACATATTCTCACAAAAACTTGCACATCAATATTCATGGCAGTATCATTCAGAGTAGACAAAGGTTACAAACAATATCCATCCATCAATGAACGGATAAACAAAATTACCAAGAATAGTCCCACAAACTTTTGGTCATTGAATCTTTGACAAAGGAGGTGAGAACATACAATGGAATAAAGACAGCCTCTTCAGAAAATGGTGTAGGGAAAACTGAACAGCTGCATGTAAATCAATGAAGTTAGACTACTCCCTCACAGCATACACAAAAATAAATTCAAAATGGCTTAAAGACTTAAACATGTAGACAAGACACTATAAACCTCTTAGAAGAAAACATAGGGAAAACATCTGGCATACATCTCAGCAATGTTCTCCTAGAGCAGTCTACTCAAGCAATAGAAATACAAGCAAAAATATACAAGTGGGATGTAATTAAATTTACAAGCTTTTTCACAGCAAAGGAAACAGTAAGCAAAACAAAAAGACAACCTATGGAATGAGAGAAAATATTTGCAATAAATGAGACTGACAAGGGCTTAATTCCAAGAATATATAAACAGCTTTTACACTTAATAAGAAAGAAAAACAAACAACTCAATCCAAAAATGGGCAGAAGACCTAAAGAGACTTTTCTCCAATGAAGACATACAAATGGCCGATAGGCACATGAAAAAATGCTCAATATCATTATCAGAGAAATGCAAATCAAAACTGCAATCAAATATCACATCTCGCCAGTCCGAATAGCCATCATTCAGAAGTTCACAAACAATAAATGCTGGAGAGTCTGTGGAGAATAGGGAACCCTCCTACACTGTAGTGGGAATGCAGTTTGGTGGAGCCATTGTGGAAAACAGTATAGAGGTTCCTCAAAAGACAAAAAATTGACCTCCCATATGACCCAGCAATCCCACTCCTAGGCACATATCCAGAAGGAACCCAAATTCAAAAAGACACCTACACCCCAATCTTCACAGCAGCTCTATTTACAATAGCAAGACATGGAAACAACCTAAATGTCCACTGACAGATGACTGGATAAAGAGGTTGTAGTATATTTGTACAATAGACTGCTATTCACCATTAAAAAAAAAATAAAATAATGCCATTTGTAGCAACATGAATGGACCTGGAGAATGTCATTCTAAGTGAAGTAACCCAGAAAGAGAGAGAAAAATACCATATGAGATCGCTCACATGTGGAATCTAAAAAAAAAAAACAAAAAAGAAAAAACAACCAAACAAAAAGATAAACTTATCTACAGAACAGAAACAGACACAGAGACATCGAAACCAAACTATGGTTACCAGAGGGGAGAGGGTGTGGGAAGGAATAATTTGGGAGTTCAAGATTTGCAGATAGTATGTATAGAGTAAACAGCAAGTTTATACTGTATAGCACAGGAGAATATATTTAGTATCTTATAGTAACTTATGTTGAAAAAGAATATGAAAATGAATACAGGTATGTTCCTATATAAATGAAGTGTTGTGCTGTACACAAGAAACTGATGCAACATTATAAACTGATTAGAATTCAATGAAAATATTTTTAAATAGACAAAAAACAAAAAAAAAAAGAAAAAAGATATTATCAAATCAAAAGAAAAAATTACTGTTTGAGGCTACAACATGGATGGACCTTGAAAGTTTATACTAAAATAAGCCAGACACAAAAGGGCAAATAGTGCCCTTTTAGGTGAACTGTCTCTAAGCGTTTATTGTACTATTCCAGTACATTTTCTGGAGGTTTGAAGTCTATCAAAATCAAAATAAAATGTATTATTCATTAAAAACATAAAATGATTCCTCACAGGAGGGCTTTAATTATTAAATGCAGAAATGCATGTAAAGATCCTGGAACAACAATTTGCATGTCCACAGACAGTCACTATTGTCACTGCCACTCAGAGGGTGGTGCCAGCGCTGATGAGGGCTGCCTCCACTCGCTCCCCTGCAGAGAGGAGTGAGGGCCTGGGCTCTGACAGGAAGGGTGACCATGAACATTGGTTAGACAGAGCCACTCCCCAGACTCTGCGTTACCCAGCTTTCTTATACAAACTGCTCCATCTAACATAAACACGCTACAGGGATGGATCTTACAACACAGGGAATATAGCCAATGTTTTACAATAATTATAAATGGAATATAAAAATAAAAATTGTGCAACTATTGTACACCTGAAACATATCATATTGTAAATCATCTATACCTTTATAAAAAATTAAAAAATAATTAAAAATTTTATCACTTTAGTATTCAATTCGGTTTTTAAGTAACTACTAAACAGCTTAGAAAGTATAAAATATTTAAGTGTGATAAGTTTATTTACATATTTATTTACTTTCAGCCTCCTGCTAAAAGAGAAATTAAACAATTTTTTTAAACACAGCTTAACAACCATAACAACAAAAAGACAAAAGTGAGAGTGAAGACAAAATGGAGATGGAATACTTAAATGAAACCAGGGGAAGGTAATGTCATAAAAATGAATGCCATGAAGTTAGGGTAAGTGTTAAAGGCCGACTAGAAATTCAGCTGTAAGATTCTTGGCAGCTAAAGCAAAAAGTAAAAGATGATGTGATGGGTGGTAGAGCTCAGTGGTAGAGCGTGTGCTTAGCATGCACGGGGTCCTGGGTTCAAGTGCCAGGGCCTCCACGAACAGATAAATACACCTAATTACCTACCCCCTAAAGAGCCCCAAAGAAAAGAAAAAGAGAAATTTGTTTCCTAAAGAAACCTGATATTAAATTTAGATTAAATACTTGAAAAAAAAAAAGTAAAATAGAAAAGATGAGTGACACAAGCGATAATGCCCGTGAGATCAATCTGCAGTGGCTGCTGGCACGTCCCCATGTCCCACGTGGGAAAATCTGAAACATCTTTCTCACCACTCAGAGTCATCCTCAGCCCACACCACCCCTCCACCTGTTAAATGCAGGAGCACGGGTAGGGCCCGGCCTTTGCTCTCTCTGTGTCATCACAGTGAGACAGGATGGAAGGGGGCAGAGCACAGCCATTCAAGGAAGGCCACAACAATTAACATCAAAATGGTGAAGGATTCAATCCCCAATAGGCCTTGAGGCTCAAGATGAAGAGATATAACTTCTAGCAGAGCTTGAGCTTCATTATACACCCATTGTAATAGTAACATGGTGAATAACATGCCCCAAGGCACCATGGCCATCCCAAGGCTAGCCACAAAAGGTCACAGGGTGGGAAATGGCCAACTCCCTGGGAATCCCAGCCCCTTGCCCTTAGGCTGCTCAGTCTACTTATTAGCATATGAAACCACCAAGCCCAAGGAAACGAGCAACACAGCGCCACCTCGCGGTCACCGCTCTCTCTCCCTCTTCCGAGAAGGCCCACACTCTGTCTGTGGAGTGTGTACCTACTTTTAATCTGAGCACCCGAACCCCACAACTCGTCCCCATTCTCTTGCCTTTCAATGTGTCTCTGTGAATAAATCTACCATTACTCAACAGTGGCTTGCTCTTGAAACCTTTCCTGCATGAAGCCAAGGACCCACGTCTGGTGGGGCACATTCCAGGGGCTCAACCAAAGCCTGGGACACAGCCCTTCTCATGCCCCACATCTGTTTTCTTGTATCAACAGGACTGGGATATGAAGGGAGTTCTGAGGCCCCAGCTAAGGGACAGAAGCAGCCCCCAGGGCTCAAAATGGCGGGCAGCCCCTCCCCCAGCAGGGGCCCTGAGGTCGGCCCTGTTCTCTGTGGTTCCCTGTTGTGCTGACCCCCTAGCCAGACAGCGTTCTCCTATGCCTGTCCCCATAAAACCCTTCTCTCCAAAATACAAGCACATCATGTCACAGTCCTCTTATTCAACCAGGAAGTTTTCAGCGCACTTTTTCCTTCCCTAGTAAAGAATCTATCTGTCCTCCCTCCCATCCCACCACTTCTTTCTTTGTGAGAACTCTGTACTCCTCACATACCATCCTGAACGCAGCCGCCTTGCTAGCTGGGACCGAGATGCTTCAGTCTCACACAGCCTGCGTCCTTTCACTTTCCCTTTCTACCTTAGAAAGTCTTTCCTGAGTCTCCCACCCCTCTGATTCTGAACTTCATAAAGTGCTGAGTTTGCAGTCACTGTGTGCATACCTCCCAGGTTTTGGCTAGTTTTCCTTCGAAAGATCTTCACTAAGGAGCTGCATCAAGAAGTTTAAAGAGGCTATTCTTACATCTGAGCTGAGGAGCCTGCATAAAATTTAAATGGCTTTGAAGAGAGAGTTAACCAGGGACAGAGAGGCCGCAGGTCTTAGTCAACAGTGTCATGAGGCAAAATGTTCTTCAAAGGCTCAGAGTGGCTTCTGAACACGGAGTCGGCAGGGAGGAGATGCCAGGCAGTGAGAGGGGTGAGTGACACTGGGTACGCTTCCCCAGCTGGGGAAGAATTGGATTTTGTCCTAGTTTTCCAAACAATTTCTGACTAACTTTTTCTCTTATTGTCACATACCATTTCCTACGAATTAAGAAAAATCAATGTCAGTCATTTGCGCCACTTGGTAGAAGCTACACGATGCCATTCACAGGGCTGGGATATAACAGCCACACCAGTCTAGGTTGAAAGACCAGTGGGGGTATTTCCAAAGTTATCACGGGCATGCAACAAACTCCCCAGCTTCAATTACCTCATCTCAAATGTGAGGCCAATAAAACTACCAAGCAAAGTGCGTGATGATTATGGCCGACATCTGTTTACTATGTAAGTGCCCGTAAGAGCTGCCGCTGAATGGGGAATGAGTATGATCAACGAGGCCAAGTCAACCTGGTCACACGCGCCCTGCCTTCCTGCGTTGGTGCAGGACCGGAGTTTGTTTAGCTGAGATGAATGCCCCCAGAGCAGCCCCGAAGGGAAAGTTCCCAGCTCTGCGTGGCGAGGCGTGTTCCTTTCCTTCTCAGAGCTGATCACACTTTGCAGTCGTCTGTTTTTACATTTATCCCCTTAGTTCCTGCCTACCCTCCGGAGTTTTGCAAAGCAGCACAGGTCCAGGTTTGTGTTGCTGCCTACTGGATATACTGGGCTGGGAGACAGGCGACCCCACGTCTGGCTCTGGGGCTGAACGGAGAGGGCAGAAGGCCCAGGGGCCCATGCTGAACCGAGGCCCCAGCACCCAAAATTATGGTCTGACTTTGGGCAAATTACACAGTCTTCTTTACCCTGAGATTCCTCACCTGTCCATGAAAATATCTGCCCATGGCATATACAGTTTCAAGGATTAAAGGAAATCACCAAATTCACAACCTATTCAAGGGTCTACCAGTGCATCCTCAACAGGCACATGCTACCTTTATGACTGTGACACACGCTAAGCGGGGCGGACAGACAGAGTGAACACTGCTAAGTGCCTGTTTGTTAAGTGTTTCATGAGTGTTATAATACTGTTTACAACTTACAACAAACCCAGGAAGAAACGAATATTATAATGCACATTTCACAGATTCACCAACAGATTAAGGGAGGTTACACTCTAGTCCAAGGCCCTTTGGTGAGGAAATGGCGATTTAAACCTGTATCTGAGCCCAGGCCTGGGCTACATCACTCTCCAATCCACCTGTCCAATACACAAGTTTGCACAGGCCAGCTCTTAAATGCAATGTTTGCCACCATTTGTCAATGTTTGCTAATTACCATAAACTGCTCTCAGAAACCGCTACAGAAAAGACAGGTGGACCCACATCCCTGCCAACAAAGTAGAGGAATTCTGCCTTGCCTTCTCCTGTAATGTGCAGAAACCCTTCCCTACATCACCAAATTCAAATGTATGCTTCATCCGTGTTTATGTTTGCACACGGAATATTAAAGTAGAAGGTACCTGCAGTAATTCTATCTCGATTCCTTTCCAAGTTTCCAGATTATCCACAATCAGTCTGTGAATGAAAATACTACAATGTGAATGAAAATACTGCAACCATGTCAGTAAACAAATAATGCTGAAACCAAGTCATCAGCGGCTGCCGCCATCCCCCAGCGAGGACAGGCCTGAAGACCAGCCTCTACAGCCACTCACAACAGTGCCCTCTGAACAGAATGAGAATAAGAAAAGACAGGATACTTGCCCTAGATAGCTAGGTGCTTGTCTAAAGAATGAATCCAGTGAGCCCAAATGATACATAGAAAATCACTAAACTCTTTAACTTGACATACCTGGCTTTCTTTAGATAACAAACAATGTTTTATTGTTCCAACTACCTGGTCTTTGTTGTAAAGCTCCTATATATCCTAGCTCGTCCTCAACCTTTTGGGAGCAGTCCCTCAGAGCGATCTCTGAGGCTGTCATCCCGGCTTGAGTCCTCCCACCAAATAAACATAACTCTTAACTTTTAGGCTGCACATGTATTTCAGTCAAGAGTTTTGGACACCATGAAGGGACCCAGAGCAGACTTTCTCCACCTGAACTCTCCGAGTAACCGGAGCCTTGGTACCAGCAGTGGCCCTTTGTGCCCATCCACCTCCTCGGGGAGTCCAGATGAATTTGGGTGAGTCTATCTTGGTTCTCAGATCTCCCATATTGGGTGATAATCCTGAGTTTTATTTGGCGGTGTATCCAGGTACCTGGCCCTCCAGTTGAAAGATACTGGGGGGGAATAACCCACCAAGTGGAGACATACTGTGTGGGGCCTGGTTGAAAGATAACGGGAAACACCCATCTTTAGGAGACGTCCAAGGTGGGGCTGGTTGAAAGATACCAGGAAAATACCCAGTGGAGACATCCAGAGTGGGTCCATGTTGAAAGACACTGGGGTCAGGACTGAGTGGTTAGGTAAGAGGCTGGTCTAATGTTTTCCTCAATTTGGTTACCTCCATTGAATTTTTCAGAATAAAAGTAAAACTCTTATGAGGAACCTTTCAACTCCAAAAATGGGACCCTCTTCCTGGCTGGTAACAGTTTTCTCGGATGACTGAGAAACTTGCAGGAGTGGTATAGGCAAAGACTTCATGCCACAGATTTGTCCCTGCGGGAAAACCTACTAGCAATTTTATTCTGACAACCCTACCTTAGAATGGGGAATAGAACTTTCAAAAAAAAAAAAAAAAAAAAAAGGAAGAAAGAAAAGGAAAAAAAGAAAAAGAAATGACAGATTGCCAGCCTCCAACTAATACCCCAGCCAGGTTTATATACATACAAAACTTACAAATTTAATTGGGAATTAAAAAAATTTCACTCTTAAAGTAACTAACCAGGCCTGATAAAAACATTTTTTGGAATTCTGGACTTATAAAAACCAAAACCCTTTTAGGGGGAACTTGGATTTCTCTTCCTGTGTCCTTGAAATATAAACGTTTTATCTTTCGCTGGGTGTTTTATGTGTGTGTATGTATGTATATATGTGTTTCCTTTTTGTTTTTAATGGAAAATTTGGACTCTGCCATGCAAAAGGTACAAGTATTGTGTACATATGTTGGCCACACAAATGAATTGGGATTCTCAACAATCCTTTGTACCAATTTTCAGGCATTTTGCCGTCTTAACCTTTGTTGCATCAGTCTGGACCATGAATTGCTTTACCTTTTGGAGAGTAAACTTTTGAATTTTATTTAGGCAGCACCCCTACTCTCATTTGGAAAAGCCTCTTCATCTTATTCGTTTAAAATCACTATATATATATAAATTGATGGCCATCTAATGGATCCCTTAATTTGGAAATTCTTTTAAATTGGTGAGAGTTGAAAGAGCTCTCATTATAAACAGCGGTTTTATTGGTACCTATTAAAATCAAGTTTAAAGGTAGAAAATATATCTAATGGTTAATCTAAGAACTTATTTTAAAAAAAACTGGTTTAAAAAGCTACATTTATGTTTTTCCTTTCCCATTAATGGTTTTAGAGATGTTAATAAAATCTTAGAATAATTAATGTTAATTAAGTTGAGTAACTGGAAAAAAGAATGTAAAAATGTCGAAAGATTTTTTTCTTAACGGAAAAAAAAAAAAAAGATAAGGGGCTTATCCAAAATGGGTAAATTTTTTTGATGGTTATTTTGAATGAGATAAATAAAATGGAAATTTTTTTATTTAGAGACAAGGTTTTAATACTACACTACGTAAAGTTAAAAAAAAAAGTGGCCAAAGAGATCACCTACTGCCCCCCAAAATTAAAGTTCAAACAAGTCCGTTTTATTTACCCCAGTTTAAAATGTATGTATTTATAGGGATAGATACATATAATATATTTAGACTGTGATATTTGATCAATGACTGGGGCAACAGACCAATTAATCAAATTAAAAGTTGAGAAGGGCCTAAGTTCTTTGGCTCAAACTTGGGGATCCCAGAGACTTTTCTATAAAATTAGATACAGTGAAAAAAAAAAAAGAAAGAAAAGAAAAGAAGAAAAAGGCTTCTGGCATTCCTTCCAGAAATAAAAATTATTGATTAAACCTAATAAATATTAAAATTAAAGGTATAAGGGTTACTAAAATTGAGATAAAAGTTTGTAAAATTGGTATGTTTAAATGGGCTTTATATAAACTTTTTGCTTAATTATATTGTGGGATAGATATGTTTCAATGTAGAATCGCTTCCTCTTCTTGGTATTACAAGGCTGGGCACATTTCTGTCTCTCAGAAAATATTAATTGAACAAAATAAAGGAAACCAATAGAGTTACATGAGCCGTCCAATATAATGTAAAACTAAAAACTAATATTCAGTGGCTAATAGAAAAATATAATAAGAGGTTTACCCTGGGTTTAACTTATAACTCAAGGAAAAGAGACCTTACTAAATGCCTTATGCAATCTTTGGAAGACAAGATAAATTGAACCTTAAAGTTTTAAAACATGGAATTCTTTGTTTACAGCTCTTCTCACTGATATAAAAAAGCCAAATAAGGAGATACAATTGGGCCTGCGTGACAGAGCAGTTCTCTGGGGAACTGGAAGTGTCTGTCATTGTCTTGCAGATCAGAAATGTATATACAGCAAACAGTGACCTAGAACTGAGCCTAATTAGCTCAATGAGAGAAAACTTAAGGCCAAAGAAATTTTTGGCATTTTAGAACCCAGAACTCTGATGGGTCCGTCAGACTTTGTCAAGAAATCTTAAATGTCTTTTTCATAAATAGTAAGCCTTAGTGATTTGAGCAAGCAAATTCAGCTTACTCCAACTATTATTATACCTATCTTATAAGTAAGCTATGTGAAAGTGAAGCTATGAGATCTCTAGCTTTGGTCTGTTTATAAGCCTGAGTACACATTATAGATGTGAGATACTTCTACTGCTAAAAAAATAAAAACAAAGTCAAAGAGCTCTGCTTAATTGACGTAAAAAGTAATACCTTACAAATTAAGTATTTTTAAAATAAAAACTGACTAAGTTGACCTTCAGGTTCACGTGAACTGGAAAATATTCAATATTAAGATAACACTTGGTATTGTTTAGTTTATGTATGTTCTAATTAATATAGACATCTTTAAAGTCATCAATATTAAGTATAATACCTTTACTGTACCTAGGTTTAATGAAAGTCAAATAAGATCCTGTTATATCTGTTACAGATTTGTTAAAAAAATAATAGTAATGTGGTGTGATAAAATTTGAAGTAAATTAAATGCAAATGAGAAGAGAATTTTGGGTAAATTTTTTTAAATATGTATTTAAAATGTATGCTTAAGATAATCACTAAATGTTTGGTATCTAAATTCTAGAGTTGTGGTAAATTAAGTTAAGTGATAGGATTTTATTTAATAGCTGTACCATTTTCAGATAAAATAAGATTGAAATATGAATTACTTAACATATGACTTCCTCTTACAGAGAAACTAAAGGTGTTTAGAAATATTAATAAATGCTTGGTGCCACTCTGAAATAGTCTCTATTATTAAGGGAAAGATCTCAGTATCCTAGGAAGGTAAGATAAATGTGTAAAGGAAGATATAAGGAATGGAATTATATTTTGTTAATGAAAAATAGTGACTTTGTCCTGAATCTGGTTACTTCTGAATGGAAGAAAAAATAAGGGACACACATATAAGAGTATAGAAAGCTGGGGAAGGATTGTGGAAGAGGAACCCTGAGGAAAGAGTTTTGTACGTGGTCAGAATTGGCTAAGTTTAGAATCAATTTGGTCAAAGTAAATGAATCTTAGAAGTAAGCTGGTACAAGACTAGATTTGGTTTTCTCTCTGTTAAGGGGACAAAATTTTCTTAAAATATTAATCCACCTTCAGTAACAAATTGTAAAGCTTCTTATGCGACTTAAGTGATCTGTTGTGCCTTTACCTTTGAAATATTTTCTTGTTAATGAGTAAGTACTACTTTACAGTGATCTATACGTTTATCTGACCAAGTGTTTTGAAAACTTTTAACAAGCTCCCCAAATATCAATTTCTCATTAAAATTCTTTTAGTCTCCAGTTAACTATGGGATGCTACAAAGGGTCCCTGAAACATCTCAAAGAGAGATTTTTAAAGTAGTAAGTTTCATTTGGCATGTTAACTAACATGGGAAGTATTGTCAAATGAATAGTAAATCTTCTTAGGTTATATTGTATGAGAAAATATTATTAATATAGATATTCTAGAAATTATATGGACTCCCTAACATTCTGGTATATCTGAAATGTTACCAGTCATAATTCTGGTTATTGTGACCAGGTTTCTTTATAGATTACAGTGTAATATTGTTTAACCATGCTGTTAATTCTGTTGTCATTTATAGGCAGGTAATTGTTTTCTTCTGATGATTTTGCAAAATACTCTCTCTTCAAGGAGATTTACTGATTTCTAATAAATTTCAAACTATAGCACTGAAATAAACTGGGTAAGAAATTTTAAAGGTCTAATGAAAACTCTGATTAAAAGAATTAGTTACGTGGGACTGAGTAAACTGATGAATATGGTTACAATTTTTGATTTTGTCTGAAATACTACTGGCTTTTAACCTGTTTACCAGACATAAAGAAACTCTTCTCCTTAAACTAGTTATGATTCACATCAATTTGATAAATTATACCTATGTAAGCAGACTTAGAACAGTTATCTTTTCTCTCTATCTGATCTCTCAAGAGACTAAAATCTTTAAGGTCCCCAGTGGCTCTATGAGATAAATTAGGAAGATCGTCTCCTAACAGGTATAGGAACCTCAAGGTATTTTAAGGACTTCAAAAAGAAAAGAATTTACCTAAATCTGTTAGGCAGAAATCTATGACAAGCCCTTGACGGGGCTTTCCTGGCCTTAGCAAACCTTATTAACATTCTAGCTTAAAAGTCCTTATTAAAAGTTCCAACACAGCCAATTTAAAAGAGCCTATATGATCAAATAATCAGACTTAACTTGTAAACAAATTCACCTTGATTTGACTATATTTGATAAAAATGAGGGAACTTTAGAGAGAAAAAGATTATATTTTAGTAGATATTAAATTCTCGTTTTGTTAATTGAGGTCTATATTTAGTAAGACACTTCCCAGATCATTCCTTGCTGTCATGTTACATTGCTGCAAAGTTTAATTGAATTATTAAAAGGACACTGTATGTTTCTTTCTGAAGCTTAGTAATATATCCTTGGGTAAAGATCCAATGCCCCATGACATGCGGCCAGGGGATTATACATACTGGAACAGGCATGACTTAAAAAACTGTCTCCAACATGAATGGAAGGACTCTATCAGGTACTCTTAACTAGACCATACACAGCAAAGCTGAAGGAAACTGACTTTCAGATTCATTTCCAATCAGAAAGAGCCCCTGCAGTGCACTGGCCTATAGAGCACTGCTCACCTTAAAACAAGGCCCAAATGGAGAAAAAGCTACCAGGCCAGGATGAGAAGACGACGACATGAGGTAGACAGCTGACCCAAGACACCAGACCAGGCCTGTATACCAATTACTTTGATAATTTCTCCTACCTTTGATTATGAACTACTCCAATTGTTAAGTTTATGGTAAATTACCTATGTCTAGTACTTCTGTGTTACCTTGGTGGGTTTCCCTACTCCAAGGCTCTAACTAGATAGCCCTCAGAAACGTTATTCTAAAAAGGAAATTATAGTTCTGTTTAGGCCACTGTTGATCTTACAAGGTGGGAGACCTCACCTGGCCAATTAATACCTGCTCGAAGCCTGACCATAAATACGAACTTTCTCGTAAGATCACTCAAACTCAGTCAGAAACACAAGAAAAATTTTAACCCAAAAATATAACTTCTTGACTATTAAATTCTTAATCGTGACTTTATTAACGTTACTAGCTCTATTACTTATATCCTGTCTATTTTATAAGATTGTTTTCTCTTACATTTCCAAAGTGTAGCTAGGCCTACAACAAGATTGATGATGGCAAATCATATTGAAGAAATACATAAAATTTATAACCCTGCATAAAATAATTATAGCAGTGTGATTCTAGGTATGGGAATGAGCAACGAAGGGTAAACATTTCCTGGATCATAACAGACTAGTAAGACAGGCCATCCAGAGAACTTTTAGTATCAACAGGGCCTGATAAAAACACCTAACACCTTGAATGGCAGGTCAGAAGTTTCTTCAACCTGAACTAGGAATGAAACTTCATAGCACCCTGGGACAAAATTGGTCATGAAATGTCTCTCAAATTATTGGTCGAATTTAGGACCAAGGGGGAGCACTGTGAATGAAAATACTACAATGTGAATGAAAATACAGCAACCATGTCACTAAACAAAGAATGCTGAAACCAAGTCATCAGCAGCTGCCACCATCTCCCAGGGAGGACAGGCCTATAGCCCAGCCTAGGCAGCCACTCAGAATGGTGCCCTCTGAGGGGACTCAGAGAAAGAAAGGACAGAATACTGGCCCTAGATAACTAGGTGCTTGTAAAAGGAATGAATTCAATGAGCCAAAATGTTTACTTCCTCCCATACAAAGAAAATCACTAAATTCTTGAACTTGAGATGCCTGGATTTCTTTAGATAACAAGCAATCTTTTATTCTTCCAACTCCCTGGTCTTTGTTGTAAAGTTCCTATATAATCCTAGCTCCTCCCCTACTTCTTGGGAGCAGTCCCTCAGACAGATTTGAAGGCTGTCATCCCGCCTCGAGTCCTCCCGCCAAATAAAGCATAACTCTAAACTTTCAGGCTACACATTTCTTTCAGTCGACAAGTTCCAGAATAGACACAACTCATCAATTCTGTAATGGAACACACTGGATCAGGAACCAAAAGCATGTTCTAGTCCAGAAAAACTATGGGACCCTCTTTCTTCCTGTCATTATACAATCCCACCAGAACTCATTAATTTGCTGTCTGCTCATCTGGCAACCAAACTCAGAGTAGAGTCAACTCAGCAGAGTGCCGTGCTGGGGAGAACACCCCGCAGCAGCATGGCTAGCTGCCTGCCCCCCGCACGCTCTGCTGACGCCTAGTGTCCTCCGTGGAGACCAGGCCAACAGAGCTATTCCCAACAGCTGCAAAGTCCCACACATTAAATAAAAGCGTTTTATTTTATACGATATGTTACGTATATAACCATCTCTGAAGACAGCTTTGCAAGAAGCCCAAATCTTCAACATTAATCTGCAAAGGCAAATGCTGCCCCCAGGGGAAAACAAGTCTTAAAACGATGCTAAGGCCTCCAAAGTCCTCTCCAGGACCATCAATCAAACTGCCTGCAAGCCTGCAGCTGCAGGCGTCTACATGTCTCTTTTTAAAGCAACCCCTTCCTACCTTCGTGTGCTACAATGTCCCTCTACGCCCTCCCATCTGAGGGTAAGAGCAGCCAATGCAGAACCTTGCAGGGAAGCACTGACAAGCCTGGACAAAGAGGATCAGAGCTAAACTAAGCCTTCTGATGACACGAGCTTGTCACTGTGTCATTTTACAGATGAAGATATATAGAGAGAGGTGGGGTGATCTTGCTCAAAGTCACACAGCTAATAAGTGGCAAAGTCTGTAACCCAGCTACAACCTCCGGTGTGACGCCCCTGCTGGGACGCCCACAGGGTTCTCTCGTGCCTGCCGGACCAGTCCTTTACTGTCACTCATAACCCACCACAGGGTCTGACACTAGCCTGCATTTTCAGACTCTTCACCCTCTAGTTTCTCAGAAACAAGGCTGCTCGGGACACTGTGTGACTTCCAGCTCCCCAAACCCTCCATGCTCAGGGTGGTCTTGCCTGTGCATCCAGCACCCTGCTCAGAGGCTCTTCCTCCCCTGCAGGAGGATGTTTCCACTCTCCACAGGGACACCCCCACAGGGAAGCCCTCTTTTCGCCCTCAGCATGGCAGGTGTCCCAGGCCACATCCCGAGCTGCCCCATTAGGACTGCTGGTGCCCAGATTTGCTAGTCAGACCAGCAGCCTCAGAGCCAGGGTTTATGCCCGGGTCACCCTGCAAACCTACTGCCCGCCATACAGCCCCCAGCCAGCTGGTCACCTGGAAGTCACAGCAAGTGCCCCACCCAATCCCGAAGTCTCTTCATTTGCCAGCACCGCTGATGACTGGTCTCCAACCTTTGGTCAGTTTTGCACAAAACAGCAGCTTCCACTGTGAAGCAGGGGGTTTTCTCTTCTGCTCACCATCCTTATTGGACAAGTCAAGGGAAACCAAAAGGCCTTTTCTCAACCCTTTTCTGATGACACCCTCCCACCTACAATATTCACATGCTCAAGAGCTTTGGGTCCACGTGGTTTTGTTTCCCATACGCTAAGTGGCTCAAAACACTGCGGGATCCTTTCTCTTTTGAGAGTATTTGTTTGTACTGAGTTTATCGGCTTTAATCACTTTTTGTGTCTCCCTTCAGTGTCCCTAGCAGTTGCCACTTCTTACTCCCTTCAGCAGCCTCCCTCCCAACATCTAGTCTAGGAAATCAGCTGTGATGAGTGACCCGGGGGCAGTCACAGAAGATGGAACTAAGGCACAGAGAGGCGACATAATTTGCCTGAGAAGATCAGCTTCAAGCCCCAACACTGTGTGTCACGTCCCTCTGTTTAACACTTATGCTAAACTAGTTAACTTTTCATAGATTATGGTTGTAAACAGATGAGGTATCAAAATACATACAAGGACACACATCAACTCTATGATGTTCATTAACTCCACTATTTTGTTTCTATTTATTTTATTTCTGTTAAAAAAAAATTAGGAACCTCTGCAGTCAATATAGCAAAATGTTAATGAGTTTTAAATCCAGAATGTAGAGGCGTAAGTGTATCATTAATCATGATTATTTGTATGCTCACAAAATGATTTGACAGTCTCTCTCCCCTCCCGCTACTCGCTACTGGCTCTCACCTGAGCTCCCAGACCACACATCAAACAGCCTTTCACTTTACACACAGCTGAACTCATCAGTTTTCCCCCAGAGCTCCCTCTGCAGCTTTCCCTCCTCAGAGCACAGCAGGACCATCACTTACCTCATTAATCCACCCAGAAACCTGGGCCTAACTCCATCCTACCTTCACAGACATCATTCATCCTTTCCTTTTTACCACCTAAACATGCCTGAAGTCTGTTCGTTTTTTCCCAGTGACTGTCCACTGACTGTCCCACCGCTCAGGTGGAAGCCACCAACACTGCACACCTGGACTCACGAGTCTCCCAAGTGGCCCCACAGCCGCTCTCCCATACTAGACACAAATGGGATATTGTCACTCCCGTGCTTTTATGACTCTTTTCAAACCTACTGTTCTTAGAAGAAACTCCAAGTTTTTCACCTGGTGAAGGTGTTTGCCATGAAACTTTGAGCTCAGGAACGGCAGGACCCCCCTCATTCTTGGCCCTCCCCTTTCCCCAAGGCCCAGCCCTCTCCCCCTCAGCCCCACCCTCTGGCAATGCGCTGGCTCAGGAGAACCTGCTGAGCTACACCAGCCTGTATTCTAACCCTGGTCTTGAGTTCTTAGCAAACTGCTTCACTTATCCATACAAATCCAAGGTAGATTAGAAAGATTTTAGATGTTGAGCTAGACTATTGATTTGGGGATTTTGCACTAGCAACCTGCAAGTACATGTTCTAATGATTCTGTCTTCTTAAAACCACACCCAGGTTTTAGTAGTATTTGTGGAATGTCTTCGGAGTAAAAGGGACTGTACTTTAACAGACTATATGTTTTATAACATGAACAACACGGACAGGGTCACAAATGGAATCGCCTCACAAGTGACAGAAGACAGGTGAGAGGCACAAAGCAACAGGTCTCAAAGATGGTAAGAGCAAAGTTGTTTCGCCAACCCCCCAAAAATTCCTGAAAGAACCAAAAATTCTGAATTTTGAAAGTAAAAGGCTATCATATATAGAAATAAAATAAATGATCCTCTTCATCAGTGTTTCAAGATCTGACTCCAGATATTTTAGCAGGCCATACTGAATCCTAGCACAGTAAAATCAGATGGACTAGTGGTGAGTGAGTTCCAGGAAAACGGCAGTAATTCCTCCACTTGTGTAAAGACATACACTCACCTGCCGAAGGTGAATGTAGAACGCATTCTGGAAAAATTTGGAAGCTTCCAGTGTCCGCTTCTGATTGGCAAGGACACCGACAGCTTGGGAGCATGCTTCTAACTCAGTCACCGGCATTCTTACACTGCAGGGGGAAAAGGAGGCCCTCAGTCGAGAGCAGAGATATTCCTGTCGTGTCTCCCAGGCCGCGCCTCGGGGACTCAGTGCCCTGCAGCAGCCCGGCCCCAGGCGAGGACAGACACGCAGCGTGGCCCACCCAAGCAGGAGGGGCACTGTGCTTGAGAAATCCCATCCCCGATGGGGGCAAGAGGGGCTGGTGGGGTTGAGTGAACGTATAAATGCCCACAGAAATATGCCTGCATTTATTCAAGTGATACAAGCAACAGTAGCAGGCTATTTAACAAAATTTCAATTTTCAGTGGAAATTTTGCCATTCCTTTCCACTTGTCCCCTGCACTCTGAGACAGGCTTAGGCTTTCTCACACCTGCAACTCTGAAGCAATAGTTGTGAAGTCATTTTACCTTGCTGCAAGTGTCCTCGCTCCCCGTGTCACTGTGTCTGTCCTCTCTTAACACAGTCTGATATCTTCCTGGATCTCTACCTGAGTTCCTTTCTCCTCCTCCTCAGATCCTGAGATAAAGGACAAGTGAAGACACATGACCAGAAAAGGCACTGTGGACTTGACCGAAATCCACAGTGACCCCCTAGGTGAGTGCTGCCCACCCCTTACCTTCGATTCTCAAGTTTCTGCCCAGGGTGACATCCAGCCCAGAGAGGTGGCCCAATTAAAAGCTATGTGGCTAGGGCACGGGGACAGGTGCAGGAGCTGGTTCCGGGGCCAGGCCCCTCCCCAAGTCTGCTCCCCTCTCAACCGAAGCCAAGCTGCCAAGCACTCAGGCTCCGTGATCTGATGTCCTTCTCTTCTACTCTACTCCAAACCCTTTTCCTTTTCCTTTTTTCCCTAATTATCCCCAGCTGGAGTGATTTATCAATCGCAGTATCTAAAAAATTTCCTGCAGCCGAAAATGAGGTCTCCAGATATCAATGCCCATATGCTGGCTCCTGAAGAGAGCCGCTGGCTAGGGGGACCCTCACCAACACTCACGGGGCATCAGACATGTTCCAGGGTCGGCCACCCCCAACAAGAGTTTGCTGTGACCCCCTATGCCCGCACAGCATCCCTACTCACAAAAATATAGTTGGCCCACTTATCGGTTATTAAGAAGCAAAAATACAAAATTGCTCATGTTTCTTACTAAAATTATCTATGAAGTGGAAAAGGGAATTGTAATAGAAAAGAACAATTTTGACCCCATGTTAGGTCTGTTCCTTTGGCTTTAACCCTGTGCCCTGTTTTCTAGGCTCAGACTTGCTATCTCTGCAACATTTGTAAAAGAAAGTTGCCTTTAGACTGAAATATCTAGGACAGCCTCTACTCCTGGCCGTGATCTTGAAGGATGCTAACTAATCTGCACTTATGTAGAGATGGCAAGTTGCAAAATAGAGAATAACTTTGTTTTATTTTTGGAGGTTTTACAGGGGCAACATGATTTGATCCACATGGACAGCTGCAAGAACAGCGGATTCAAAGGACAAGCAATTCATACAACAAGAAGTTTCCAACAACCAACTGCAGCCCCACCCCTTTTTAGTATAAAAGGAGACACAATTCTGACTTGGGGAAAATGGTTCTCCAGGACATCAGTCTGCCATCTTTTGGGTCTGCCAGCTTTGCAAATAAAGTCACTATTCCTTGCTCCAACACCTCATCTCCCAGTTTATTCGCCTGTCATTTGGTGAGCAGAATGAGTTTGGACTCGGTAACAAAATGACTGCATTGGAGGTAGTATGTCTCCACTCTTTCCTCGTTTCCAATATGTAACATGCACATTATTTATGATCTAGTGCAAATAATTCATCAAAGACAACCACAAAATGAAACTATACTCACCCAGCTATCAACACTGAAGTCAAAACCTGTCAATTTTATATGCTGTTTAAGAACACAATGGAAAAACCTAACATAGAGATTCGATTCCACGGAAATATTATTATTTCTACTCCTTCAAAACTTTTTCTTTTCTATTCTATTTTATTTTGTTTTGCTTATTGAAAAGAAAATAAAAGTCAAATCATTTTATTTCACGTATTTTTGTTATAGCTACATACTTTACTACAAAAAGACTTAAATTGCAATAAAAAATTGTTCATATATTAGTATAAAGCTATATACACAATCAATGGGGATTAGGAAAGGAATGGACATTTACTAAAAATCCACTGCAATCCAGTCTTTTACAAGCATATCATGGAATATAAGCTCTATTATCCAGGGAGCCTCACCCACATTCTCACTACTGAGTCCCTTAGTAATCAACCACTAAGTCACCAGCATAGAACCATGTGATCAGTATTTTAGGAATAAATGAGGGAATTAGCTCATTCAATTCTAAAACAAAAACCCTAAAATAAATACTGAACTTATTTACAGATAAACAAAATTTGTCCCCAAAAACGTAAAGTTTCTTCCTCAAGGTCACAAAGCTAATAACTGGTAAACGCAAGATTTGAACTAATCTGCCTGATTCTAAAAACTAAGGTGGAAATCCCATTCGACTGGGGAGTGTCCAGCTGCACAGCCTATCACCCTATCTTTGTTCAGAGCTGGCCTTAGACAGCCTGAGACAGCACCCCATTCCTGTGGAACTCGAGGGCAAATGATAACAATAAGGATTTTATATCCAGCAGTTTCTTAGGTCTCATGTATATAAAGTGTCAGCAGGACAGCAGAAAATCTCTGGGAAACATGAGTGGGTCCAGACCTTTTTGCTGATTAGAAACTCAGTCTATCAGGATAGAGTGACCTTCCCATGAGAGGCCACATGGACATAAACTAAAGGCAGCTGAACAATGGAAACTAGCAAGACCCCGGAACTCAAGCAAGGGTCCCTGCCATCCCCCACCCAGTTGCCTCTTCATCCGCGTGGACATGAAGACAGAAGACCCGGGTTCTTGTCCAAGTTACACTATCATGGATTCTCACCCATAAAAAGGTACGACTCTATGCTGTCGTAAGTTCTTTCCAACTCAAATACGATGACACCAATATCTCAGCAGAATATCTATGTCTCCACTTCCCCTCTTCTAATAGGAGTCTATTTCTGTGGACAAAAAGCAGAAATCCAATTTAAAAAACCATGCAAGAAGCCAGGCGAATTTCTGCTTAAGAGACATTGCTCTCACGCTCAGGGAATGAAAACTCAGAAAAAGTGGTCCTTCTCCCTCAGCAAATGGGAGGTAGCCTGATTTTGTGTGTGTGTGTGTGTGTGTGTGTGTGTGTGTGTGTGTGTGTGTGTGTGTAAATCAAATATAATCATATCTGGGACGTGTACAGATTATTTTTAATTTCACTGTAATTTCATGGGGATGAGCCAACATTTAAAGTAATTTGAATGTAGTGTTCTGAGACAGACTCAGTCTCTTTTGGTGGAGGAGGTGAAAGGGGAGAGTAAAGGAGGAAAGAGGTAAATGAAGCAAAGAAGTAAGAATACTGCTAGGGAAAGGCAAGACGTTAATTTTGTTCCTCATTGCATCACATACAAATTAGGGACTGGCTTTCCCCCGATGTCTTATCGAGCACTGAGTTGCAGACGAAGAGGCGACAGCCCATTTCTCACTGAGATTGTGACTGTACGTGGCATCTTATAGACACAAATCATTTACCCTGAGCAAACACTCTAGCAGCAGGCTGTAATTCTCCTGTTTTGAGAGACAAGAAAACAGGAGTTCAAAGCGGGTAGATAACTTGACAAAAGTCAGAGGACCAGTAAACAAGAGAGGATGAATTCAAACTCAGATCTGAATGCAGAGTCTCATCTTCCCACTCCCAGGGCTGGAAAATCCTTAACACACAGGCCCCCAGCTCCCCTGCAGTGTTCCTGGCACCAAGCATTTCCCATGGTAATGGTCTCCAGTTCTCACAGACACAGCGCTCTGTGCAGCCAATGACCTTGATCAGACCTTGATCATCTACCTGCCACGCCCACCAGGCTTCACCATACAGGCAGGAAAGCTGGCTTTCAAGTGCATACAAAGCCACTCTTGGTCTAACCTGGGCTCTTCTGTGGCTTCTCCAGCCTAAAGGCACCCATGAAAGTGCTCACAGTTTGTTCGTGAGCCACACTTCCTCTCTCCATCTGTGTCCCCACCTATACTACTTAGCTATGAACATTTTGAGAATCTTGGAAACAAATTTTAAAAAACAGAAAAGAAAGGATTCTGGAACAAGTACTTAATACTTACAATTTTAAATGACAAGATACAAAGTGAGTATTGACAAACCGAATCTTCCTTTCTAAATGTCAGTTTTAAGCATTTAAAAATATAATAGCAAAAAATTCTCACTTAAAAAATTAACAAAAACATAAACAATAATCTGGAATAAATTCAAAAATAATGCCCATATTCTAAATGGAGAAACTTCAGGACTGTACTGAGGGTTAAAGTAAGAGGTATGAATGTAGAGACATAAACATATTGCATGGAGAAAAGCAGTTTTGTTAAGATGTATGTTCTCCTAAGAATAATTCAAAACTTACTAAAAAATCCCATGAAAATTCCAATCTGATTTTTTTTAACTTGAACAAAATATTTTGGAATTCTTCAGGAATAATAAAGTCATAATACTTGACAAGAAAATTTGGGATGGAAGAAAAGAATCAAAAAAAATCAGACTGCCAGTTATTTAATAAATTTTTACAACATGTCAGATATGGTGCTGGAGTAAGGAAAGGAGATTGACAGAAGGGAACCATGAGCTCAAAAAAGACTCTAGTGTATGTAAGTATTTTGTACAGGTGGGATTTCAAATCAAAGAGAAAATTATGAATTCGATAATTGTCCTGGGACAGAGAATCACCTGGAAAGAATAAATTCCATTCCTGTCATAATGACCACAAGATAAATTGCAGATAGCGATGTAAATATTAAAAAGTACTAGTAACAGCAAATACAACTCTTTGCTCTTATTAACTCAACTTCTCCTCACTATAACATGTACTATTATAATCTCCATCTTAGAGATTAAATAAACCTACAGAAGAGATTTATTCCATTATAAGAGAGTATTTCTAAGAATAATGTCAAAGATAATACCCATAAGGAAGACATTTACTATCCTAAGAATAGTTTGAGCCACAACAAAAATCAAAAAAATTCCTGAACAACATGAAAGGAAAGAAATGACAAGAAAAAGCTCTGTGATACATGTTGATGAATTCACGAAGTTAATTTTCATAACATACAAAAAGCTGTCACAAAGCAACTAGAAGCTCCCTCACTTAAATGTGGGCAAAGGACAAAAGGAATCATTCATTTTAAAAAAGTCAAATGGCTAATGAGTGAAAAATGCTCAAAACTTCACTGGTCATCAAATGCAAACAAAAACAATGAAAAAGCACTTTTGCTTATCATATTGGCAAATATTTTTAAGATATACTAGCTAGTGTCCATCTGTGGGAGAACAAATCATGAGCGACTTTTTCAGAGGATGACATATCAATGGATTTGTAAGCTCTGAAAAACGTACATACACACTGACTCAACTCCACTTCTAGGAATCGTTTCCTTTAGGAAAAAATATCAGTACAAAAAGATGTACCCATCAGTGCATTTACACAGCACTGTTTACAAAGGTGGGAAGAAAAACTGAAGTGAAATCATATCCAGCGATAGAGAATTGGTTACATAAGTAATTGTGCATTTTTTCATTCCCCAATGGAGAAGGAATTTCTAGTCACTTGAAAGGAGTCTGTGGTGAATGTAAATGTCACATCCAGGGACTAAATTTCCAGAAGCCTTAACTAAAGAAATACACATACAAGATCACAGGAATGTCTGTACAAGAAGGATGCAACTCAAACATTCTTTCTGGCAGTGGAAAATGGAGAAAACTTAACTGTCCACCATCAAGACAATGATGCGGTAAATCAAGGTGAGCTGCGGGTACTGAGGGAGCCGGCGTTTCGCCGTGGTCCAGGGCCTTGTCCACAGCACTCTCCCACCAAATGTGTCCGTGGACAAGAGACGACACCCGCACATCAGGAGACCCCTCCAATCTATCTGAAAGGGCCGGGTGAGTCTGGAGTGGGAGAACGTCCATGATATACCCCTGAGTGAATAAATCGAGCTGCAGAAAAACATATAGTATGGTCTCATTTTTAAATAAAGCATATATACACACACCTATACATTGATTTCTCATATGTGTATATATATGTATCTCATAGGCCTAAAGGTCATGAAATATATATACCAAATTTTCAACAGCTTTTACTCTCAGGAAATAATGGGAAGGGAGTTAGGGGCCTTCCTGTACCACCAAAGTTCTCTTTTCAGTATTTCAGTTAAGTATACTTGGAATTTAAAAGTTTATTTAAGTCCGAAGTAAAATGGACCATGCCTCCATAAGACAGAATGCTACACTGGTCTTTAAAAATCATGCCAGGGGAGATAGAATATTGTAGAAAAACATGTAATAAGCCGAATGGAAAATGGAGGTCTCCGAACAGTAAACAGGGACAGAGTGCTCACTCGTTTTTATGACAGAGAAGATACACACTAACGAAAAGAACAGAAAATAAATGTTAAATTGTTAATTATTATCTCTGAGTAGTGGGACCAGGATAGAATCTTTTGCCCCTTTTTTCAGACAGATTATATTAAATGCACATTATTTTTCATCTGAAAAAAGCATTTTTAGACGTGTAGTACCACGCAGTGGGGAATAATACATGAATACTTACAGAAACAAGTAACTAGGAGATACCGCAGCAGCGCCACACAATGTAGAACGGGCAATCCTGATTAACACCGCTCAGTTACATAAGGATCCACAAAGTGCGAGCACCTGCTATAACAGGGCGTGGTCCTCTTCTATTTGTCAGTTGTGTCTTCAGGGCTGAGGCAGTTCTGAGCACGGCCAGTGTCAGTTCCGGTGTCTGGATGGATGCTACTGGAGGTGAGGGCACCTGCAAGCAGAAAGGAAGAACAGAAACAATCCTCTGCCTTTTCTGTCTTGTTTCTTTGTTACTTTAAAAGACAGGCATAAATAAGATAAACTGTATCTCCCCTACTGAAATTTCAGTAATGAAACCGTTTTTAAAGGCTTCAGAGCTTATATTCTGTCTATAACTGTCTTTTCAACAAAGCGTCATATTTGTTAAATGTTAATTGACTCAGTTAATTAACTCCCTGTTGAAACATTCAAGTAAAGAACATGAAAGGCCTTACGTAAAAGAACCACACCTGCAGTGACTAGCTCAGCTGTCTTGACGGCAATGCAGTCAGCCCCCACCATCCCGTGGCCCTGAGCTCCTGATGCTGGTAAGAGAGCACGCTGCCGCCTCAGATGGAGAGATAGTGTGAAAGCATTTTTTGAACTCTACAGTACTGACAAAACATAACTGACAAATCCCAGGCTCCTTTGAAGCTGTCATTTTCGGTTTCTGGCCAACCCAAGTCAATGAGCAGAACCACCCCATTCCCGAGTCATGGGACTCACGTGGGAAGAAATTTTGTAGAAATTTCCAGGTACAGAATGTAACCATCTATATGTAGAACTCTGACAAAAGAAAAGATGAAATACTCTGATGTTGAAGACACTCAAAATATTCTCCTAAGCCTTAGTAGCTGGAAAGGCTGGCCTTCTCCTCAGCCACTTATTTATTTCACAGCCAGTGAGCATCTCCCACAAACCCTGTTAACCTGTGTCTGCTGGGAGCCTCAGGCACACTCTTGCTGTCGATCTTATAAGTCACAGGGCAGACGCGTGTCTCTCATGCCTGCCACCCTCACACAGGCTCGCCTCCTAGCCTCACTGTCTGAACTTGGCCCCATTTTCTCACCTGTTTATTTGGTATCTGTTCTTCTGTAAGCTGCCTGAAATGCTTTTTGGAACAAGTCAGAAGAATGAGTGGGTAGAGAAATGGACAGTTGGACAGGTGAGAGGTGGGCAGACAGACAGAGAGACTCCAAGAAAAGGGGAACAAAGAAAATTCCCTATGCAGAACCCTCTTCTAGTCAGGGAAGAAAACCGCCACGGAAACGTGTGAAGAGGCAGGTGGCTTCGGGCTGTTTCCTGGATTCCATGAAAAGTTCCACCAAGAGAGAGGGTAGAAATATAAATGATAAAAGAAAAAAGCATGCATGCTTGAAAAATATATCTACAATATGTAATTTCTAAAGAATAGATTCAAATCAGCAAGGCCCAATTACACAATCCTTGGGTATTTACAGAAATGAGAATCCCATCTCCAAACCACAAGGCATCCCTTCGGAGCCCTGAGATTCTACACGGGGCTGTTATAAAGCCTTCACCACAAAAGCTATGCTCTCCTGCACTTACGAGGAACGAGCAGCTGTGCTCGGGCTGCCCACGCGCATCATTTGCACCCTACAGCATCTCTATGGGGGAGGGACGCCTAGCGAGCCCCATCTCTGCAGGACAGAAAACAAGCCCGGGAGAGGCTAAGCCGACCTACCAGTTCTCCATCTCACAGGACTGGTCACTCCAGAGCAGGACTCGAACTCGGACCCACGTTTGTAATCACGGTACTACCGTGCTTTGTGTGCTTTTTGTGTGTATAATACATTTGTTTCTGGCATGAAATTATATTTAATAAATGATCGGTTGTCCTGTCTATCTCATTTGCTCACAATCAATCTTTATAGTGTTGAATTGTACTCTTTTTCCGTGGAGAAAGGAACGGAATGAGCGGGTGTTAGAATGAGGTGGGGCTCCATTCTATATCTGTTACCTCATCTCATCCAAGTCCCCAACCAGGGAGAAGGAGCAAATGTTTTCTTCATCTTTTAAAGAGAGGGCTCCACTGATGGTGACTTAACTCCAAAACCAAGTCTGGGGAAAGGGCACATTCAGCAGCCAGAGCATTATCACCTGTAGGAAGGCAAAAACAGCTCACGGGAGGGCTCAGGGGGTCACCCTGATTTAATTTCAATCGATAAAACAATAATGCACTCTAAAAATACTAGCATGCAATGGATTTGCTCTTTCTTGACATCTAGCAAGTTTCCACAGCCCACATGTAAAATTATCGTGAACCAGTGAAAGGAAGTGTCTACAGACAAGAAAAATCAATGCCACAGGTAAACTGAAACCCAGGCTGGAGGAAAGGAAGAGAAAGGGCATAGTAAAGAAGTGGGGAAAGGCTGGGGGAAAAAAAATCATCACACGGACCCTCAAGCATCATCCAACAAGCATATAATCATTCGAGAGAGAGAGTTACTGAGGTCCTATTCTGTGCAAGATTGTAGAGCGGGTGAAGCAAGAGCGCAGCGACCATGGTGGCAGCAAGTGGCGGGGCTCAAATACACTTCTGATCCCGGTACCTGGCACACTTGTCCTCAGTATAAATGCAAAAAAAAAAAAAAAAAGTAAAATAACTCTTTAAACTCAAAGCATTGTTAAAAAAAAAAATTAAACCAAACCTAAATACCTGGACAAACCACGCACATTGCTGGATCAGAAGACAGCGCTCTTGGAATGGCAGTGCTCCCCAGAACGATCCGTATATTCAACGTGGTCTCGATCACAATCCCTGCGGTCTCCTCTGCAGAAACTGACTAGCTGCTGCTACAATTCATATGGGAATTCGAGGGTCTCAGTAACCAAAACGTACTTGAAAAAGAAGAACAATGTGAGAGGACTTGTAATTCTCAATTTCAAACCTTTAACTGTATGTCTAGGTGAGATTAGAGGCCATTTTA
The DNA here is from genome assembly GCF_048773025.1 of Camelus bactrianus. Taxonomy (NCBI): domain Eukaryota; kingdom Metazoa; phylum Chordata; class Mammalia; order Artiodactyla; family Camelidae; genus Camelus; species Camelus bactrianus. The sequence continues at coordinate 132,479,407 of NC_133539.1, read as the reverse complement.
AGTTATTAATATGTTTATCCGTATTTCCTAAATTCTCTACAATGAATATAACTGTTACAATAAGAAAAATTAAAAGTAAGGTATCTTTTAAAACATGCACAAGGATTCATTCATTGGGATAAAAATATTTTAAGTATAAAGAGGTAACCAAATATCTAGTGAAAAAAGACTACTTAAAAACAAGTGTGTATTTACATTTTTCATAAATTGAAAACTGAAAAGCACAAATACATCAAGTTTCTAGGGAGACCGATGCAACATATTAATAGTTATTTTCAAAAATTCTAATTGAACAATGAAAATTCAGGAAAGGGAAAATCGCGATTGACAGCCAACTGCAAACACATGGAGAGCAAAGGCCTAGAAATCACAGTTCCTTTAACTCTGATACTAACTCAATAGAAGAGGAAATTCCTCCCTGTGGGGACAGTGGAATCCCATGCATAAGACAGGATACACAGTACAAACTGCACTAGAATCTGGGGTGATTTTCTTAGAAGAATTCTAAAGTTACAACATTGCTGAAAAACTATAAAAACACTGACAGACAGATTAAAACACACAGTCATATATATTATATAGAAACTTATGAAGTCTGCTCCCATGTTGCATGGAAATACAAACATATTTGTTCATTTATGGGCACTGAATATTTTATCCCAGGTAGAATATTTCAACTAAAACAAATAATCAATAATACACACCTCTTGTCAAATCTACTTGTTAAGGTACTCTGCTATGTAACCATAATGTGTCTAAGATAGATCTAAAATTAGTGAAAAATATCTTTGTATGGTTTTTTGAACTCTGCTCAAAATTCCAAGCTTAATTTTAAAATAGATCTGAGCAGTATTTCTATATTAACTTTTCCCTCGTGAAATGAACAGCACAGTCTGTTGTCAAAATACTGTCCTTACAATGATTCACGAGCACTGTATCCTAACAAAACTGCTGGACAGCAAGGCACTATGCAGACACTGTGACCAAACAAATGAAACACAAGGAAGACAGTGACCCTATTCTGGAGGGCTTACCGTCTGTGTCAACTCTGGGGTTTTTATTTGATTGGTTTGATTGGGTAGCAAAATAAAATCAATCAAGTACTTTCTTCTTTAAGCATTCTGTAAGTCTTGACTCTGTTGTTAGTGTCATGAGAAGGAAAGACTAAAGCAAGACTTCATTAGGTCAATTAGCAACAGCCATCACTGGGGAGTGAGTAATAAAGAAGTTAACTGATAGCAATGCTTCTGCCTACATGAGACCTAAAATAAACCTACACTGATCTCTTTTAGGAAAATGAGGAGATGAGGCCCCAATGAGAAAAACAAAAACTAACAAGAAATCAAAAAAGTAAAGACTTTTTCATTAACGATTCCAGGAAGGAGAGGAGCATGGTGGTGAAGAGCACAGATGCTGGGGACAAACATGAGGGTCTGAACTCCCACAGCACTGGGTAGCTTTGACACTGATAAGTCAGTGAAATTTTCTGCATCCCAGTCTCCTATCCATAGACTGGGGACAACAACAGCACCCGTCTCCTAGAACGGTCTTAATAATTAAGTTATTTTATATATAAAAGTTTAAATAAAATACCTCAGATATTAAATATTACCCCAAAAGAACAAGGAAAAATAAAACAGAGATAAATTGGAGTTCATCAAATTTTAAAACTTTGCTTCAAAGGACACCATCCAGAAAGTGAAAAAACAACACACAGCAGAAAATTTTTTAAAATCATTTATCTGATAAGGAATTTGTATCTACCAAAAAAAAAACAAAAACAAAAACAAAAACAAAAACAAAAAGAACCTCCTATAACTCAACAATAATAAGGAAACTCAATTAAAAAATGAATAGAGGATCTGAAAAACATTTTTCAAGGAAAATATACAAATGACCAATAAGCACAACGAAACGATGTTCAATATCATTAGCTGTAAGGGAAATCAAGTCTAAACCACTAGGAGAAACCGCTTCACACTCACTACAATAGGTTATAAGCAAAAAAAGGTTAACAAGCACTAATGAGGACACAGAAGATGCAGAGGTCGCAGCCGTTGCTGGTGAGGATGTAACACAGCCTGGCCACTTTGGAAAAACGCCTGGCAGGTCCTTAGAGAGTTGAACATTTGGTTTCTGAATAACCAGGCAATTTTGTTTCCTGGGCACACACGTAAGAGAACTGAAAACAAATGTTCACATAAAAACTCCTACAGGAATATTCACGGTGCCATTACTCATCACAGCCAAAAAGCAGAAACAACACAAATGCCTATCACGTGATGAATGGGTAAACAGAGGGGCCCAGCCATACAGAGGAATACTTTCAGCAATAACAAAGCATAGAGTACTGACCCAGGCCACAACGTGGACAAATATTGAAAACGTTACTCAGTTTGAAAGAAGTCAGTCACAATAGATGCTTCCACTTACATGAAGTAACTCGATTTACATGAAATTTCCAGCAGAGGCAAACCCACAGAGAGAGAAAAGTGGCTCCCTGGGGCTGTGGGAGGATGGGGAAGATAGGGATGTCTGCTAATGCGTAAGGAGCTTCCTGTTGGGGGGATGAAAATGTTCTAAGATTGAATGGGATGCACAATTCTGGGCATAGAGTAAAAACCGCTGTACATTTTAATGGGTGAATTGTTATTAAAACTGTTAAGAACGAGAGCACCTCGGGCCAGTACCTTCCCATAGTAAATGCAAATTGCTAAATTTTATTACAGGAAGAAGAAACTGCCCTCAGCATGAAAGCAGGAGTTCAGCAAATGTGAGTTAACCAAAATTGGACAAGAGCATTTCACTTGAAACAGTTGCTGAGTGTACACAAAATATTAAGACATGACAAGGAAAATCAGTTTGACATCACGAAGAAGCATTCTGCTTCAAATGCAGATCAAGGATTCGGCAAGCCCAGCTGCTAGAAATGACCAGAGAAGAAACCTGGTTCTTTAAACAAGCACCAGAGCCAACAAGGAAATAGTGGTGAGGAAAGCAGGCGGCCGAAAATTTGGAACAGTTTGTTACAAATAATTTCTCCACTGAAAATTCAAAAATAAAATGAAAGTGATGTAATACTGTGTTGACCTCACGTGAATGGGCTTCCTCCGGTTCTCGACAGTTTTGTAACCCCGAATGAGAGACTCAGGAGAATCAGAATGGCTCCTGTGAGTCCCCAAATTACTGCCCACCAGCACGCTGACCACCATCACATCTGCCAGGGTGGAATTGCAGAGAAGAGACCAACTCCTGAAAGGCACAGGAAATATTGACAAGGGAAAAAAAGGCTGATGTCAGTCTTGGGACAGAGGCCCTGAGAGCAGAGGCCAGAAGGCTGCAGGTGAACTGGAGTGGCCCTGGGGCAGGAAGGGACCACGGGGGAGCAGATCTCAATTCTCTTCTCTCTCTCCCTCGGGTAGGAGAGATAAAGTCTGCATCCTTCTCACCTGGAACTGTGGGTTCTGGCTGGCAGAAGTCTTACCGACATGGAATGAATGACTCAAGACTGTGGAAAAAGGAAAGAAAGCGAGAGGGAGTAGGGAGCCAACTCCAAGAGCCTCTCAAATCTCCCATATTTATTGTGTATAATTAAGGAAATAGTCTTTAACAGTTGTGTGATAGTAAACAGGAACTTGGGGAAAGACAGGATGAGACAGAGATTGTAGAATCCACAATGAGTAAAAAGGCTTAGTTTACCTTTAGGGGAGTCATGGGGATAGGGGAACAAGATAAATTCTTTAGATATTCATTACAAAGCAGACCACCAGTCCAGCCAGGTCCGTGTTTTGGGGATAATAGACTATCTAACAGCACACACGCCCAGCATTTATAGCTGAGGGCCTGGGTCATTGCTGTGCAATGAACAGAGTGCTATCTAAAACCTCAAATATGCAAGCAAGGCATTGTCTCTGCTTTTTATGGCAAGGAGACAGGAGTGAGGATGCACAGGTGCTTGCTTGAAAGCAGTTACTAAGCACAATTTTTCTTCTTAAAGTTGACATGCGTCTGGTGTCTGTTAAATTTGCTAACCCAATCATGGGCTATCACATGGAACCATTATGGAGGACACCCTAGGATGACAAATCCTGGCTCTGGGTCTTTTCCTGCCAGCTTCGGCGATTCCAGCAGGGTCTAGACACATCCCTGAATAACGATCCCACAGAACCACCCAGACTCTTAACTCCTGGTGCTTGGAACTTAATTTTAGCTCTACACAACTTAACATAGAAAAGTTTCAGAAATAATAGATATTATATTCTTTTTATATCTCATCATAGAACTGATTTTTCTGATTGCTCTAAGCTGCTTCTACTTGGTAAATCACCTAATTCTGCAGGTGAATTCAGTACTTTCCATTGCGCATAACTAGACAGTCTGGGCCCTCTGACTTCTATTGGTCAAATAAATACCGATACACCTAATTGATTTCATTGTTCATCAATTTCAGCCTGGAGGTGAGGGAGTGTCACTCTGTTCCTCAGCCCACCCTCTACTCTATTCTCTTCAGCAACTCAGGCCTCCTGAATAAAAAAAATAGCATCTCTTTCCCTTCACCTACACTTTCCACAAACGCAACAGGGAACATCAGCCTAGAGAATGAATTCAACACAAATGTTAAAACAAAAATCTACAAACCTGAAGCAACTCCATCTCCGAATCATGATACACAATGACATGAAAGTAAGGGTGTCAGGTACAAAGCACGCGTGAGCCTGACCACCTCATTTCTATTCTTCAAAGGAAGGAAGGTTTTCATGTTTTTTATTATCATTCTTTGTCATTGTTTCTGATTAAGCCAAAAAATAGTTTATGAAATAATTAAGCACTGCAATAACAGATTTTCGCTGTATCAATTACAGAAGGCATTCAGAGGGGATAGGAAAACCCACCTATGTAAAAAATGCAAAATTTCTTCCCCTGTTAAGAACACGTATACAAAATGCAACAGAGAATTCAAATTCATGTGGAGAGGAGCAAAAGCCACAGAATCAAAGTCATTACTATGAGTCAATTCAAAATTCACTGGACAAACATGCTCAATGCATTCAAAGAATTTTAAAGGCACACTGCAAACCATTCACTTAATGATCTACAGGCTAGAGGAAGAATTTCCCTCTTTAACAGACAACAGAAATCAATAGGTTGCCCCACCAAACGAGGACCAAACAACAATCAGGTTTTTAACAGTTCTGATAAATCAGCATGTTCTAAACATCAAAATCCAGAAATTTTAAACATTCATTCACACCACAATGAAACAAGCACTTAAAAAAAAAACAAAACAATAACCCGAAGAAACTAAGCACAATTATCATGTACCTGGATCAATGGGAACTTCTTGTAACGCTGGAAGAAAGAACAGGCTATAGCCTTTTACTTAAAAAATAAAACTACATTTAAAGATAACTGCTAAAACACATTTCATCATTCATGTTGCCTTGAAAAATCTGAGGCACTCGTATCTGATCAGAAAAGCAATTCTGAGTAATAGTATGTTACAATTCAGTGCCAGTTTGCTTTAGTAGAAAAAAGAAAAGCTACTGTTTCTCATCCTGCACAAAGTGTAAAGAACCTTCCTGCCTCTATCTCCTCCCATTTTCTAAGCTCATTCTCCCCAACCCTTCTGAAACAAGTATGAGAACCATTTATACCCACCAATATGCCAAATGACAAAAGAGTATCAATTTATTTGTATAAATATATGCCTACACCTTGAACTGGAAGAGAAAGGTATCAGAAGGCTATATGGAACTTATTTCTACCTTCCTGAAATCACACACACACACACACACGTTCACAGAGACACAGACATGTACACACTGAATTACTGGGCAATTCACAAGCTGAGGACTTCCAATTTATAGAAGATAACTTTGTAGTTAGTTTAAAATACAAAACTGTCAGCTTTTGAAAGCCTTCATCATCTGCTAAATCATCCAAATATCAACGAGACCCAGTTAGCCTTCTCTGTAGAATATAATTTCCCATGATGGCAAAACAGACCCTAAGTAGTGGATCCAAGACTCGTGTTTATCACTACCTATGATCGTTTTTAAACACGTAAACAGATTCAGAAAGTATGTCCCAACAACATTTATTCTTATTGAAATAGCATATGTATTCAATTGTCTATACAGAAAATTGGTCCCATGATGGTGTTTAAGAGATATTTTGTGTATTGAAATATTTATTTTTAAGTTCAGACAAGGAGGGTCTGTATTACTCAGTTGTAGAACACCTGCTTAGCATGCACAATGTGCTGGCTTCAGTCCCCAGTACCTTCATAAAAATAAATAAAAATAAGTACATATTTAAAAATAAGAATAAATTTATAAAAAGAGTAAATGCAGACTAAAAACCACTGCAATCTAGGAGCCATAATTTTAATAAAACACAAGAGTTTCTATCAAATATTCACTATATGACAATCACAGAGACAACCACAAATCGCCCCTGACAACCATCACGTTTGATTCTCAGCAAACCTATTAAGAAGACACCGAAGAGAAACCCAGCATTGCGGATGAAGAAACGGAGCTCGGAGGAGCCGGGGACGCTGACCGTCCTGCTCCCCGTGACACCACGTCAGCCCAGGATGAGCGCTGACAGAGCTGCACTGAGGGGACACCCAGCTGCACGGAAACTTGGTGCACTGGGGAGTCCCAGAAAACACTCAAAACTGTTCAGTGAAGAACCAGCTCAAATATATTACATTGTGCCACATCCTTTAAACAGGGAACATGACTGAGACCTTTTTGATGCCTCCGTGTCCTTTCTGCCATTATCAATTATTTGCCCTCTCAGCATGCCCAGTCATGAATTGGACCCCATATGAAGTGCACTCAGATGGCAGAGCTTTTAAAGCTGTTTTATGAAGTTTGTAAGACTCTGTCTATGCCTCACACAGGCGGTCATCCATCACTTCTCACCGGTGTGGATGTACCACATGAAATCACACCTTTCTGCTTTTTAAAATCCTTCCATGTAATCCAGACTTTTCAACAGCAAAGAAGCAGCTCAACCAGAAACAGTGGATAGCTTTTCACCAAATGGACTCGAACAGCCCATCGGACTACCTGGAAGCCCTTTTTTTCTATTAAACCCACTTCCAAGGACTTCATCATTTTCTGATTGGTGGACTTGGCCTCTGACTGGCCTACTCTGAGAGCTCCCAGCCTCACATCCGGGGGTGGGAGAGGACCCTGCTCTTCGGGGAAATCAGTGCGGAAGGCGGAAATCTTCCACCCAGGTCCGCACGGGTAGAAGAGCCACAACGTGCTCAGAAAATATACCGTCAGCAACACTGGGCTCCCATGGACTGATGTCACATTAACCAAACTCATGAGAGACTGATGCAAAGAAACCAGAAATTGAATTTATTAATGTAACAGGAGATGTGAAACTACGAACCAGACTGAAATATCAGAGTTCAACAATGAGTACAGATTCTCCTCAACGGCCCAATCACGGGCAGGCAGTCACATGGCAACCATGGACAGAAGCAGAGCAGGAAGGGTTTCTAGATTAACTCAATGGACTAAATTTCTGTTATACGAACAGATCTGCTGCCCAGAAGACATTTAACGCCAATCACGGTGCACTGTCCGTGGACAGTGGCTGAGACACGACTGTGAGCACCTGTGTAACTCTCCTTTCCCTGTCCTTTCTGGGCTAAGTGATGCACAGAGGTACAGAGATCCAGGGATGCAGATACCTCTAAACACCCAAAGCCCATCCCTGGGAGCCTGGAAGCCAGACAGCCAGGGTTTAAATACCAGCTCTGCCACTTACTAGCTCTGTGACCTTGGCCAACTTACTTACTCTCTCCGTGCCTCAATTTCCACATTGTAAACCTGGGATAACAATCAAATCTCCCTTACTCACTTGTTGTGAAGATTGAAGGATTCATTTCTGTAAAACGCTCAGAAAAGAATGTAGCACATTTTTGGTGCTCAACAAATGTGAATTTAATAAGAAAGTGATTTACAAGTCTCCCTACTAATCATCTTCTGTGTTTCATGGCTAGTCTGAGTCCCAAAGGAAATCCTTATTTCCCCTCTTATAAACTCTTGGAGAGCACCCTTCTCTTGCATCTCACCACCTGTTTAAACTGAGGGAAGGGATGCCTCCTCCACACTCCTCTGGTCCATGGAGAGTGCTTCCCCCTTCACACCCCTGACCCCTGGCCAACGGCTAGCACTCTTCACAATAACAGATTGAGGTGTGAGTCCGGAGAGACAAGCAGGGCATATGAAAACTTTCCTTTCCCTCCAGTGTTGGCCACCCTTGGGAAGCACCCGGGATGCTCAGCTCCATGGTAGGGCAGCCCTGTGCAGGACGGGGCAGATCATCTTAAGGGAAGGCTCGCTGTAGCCCAGAGTTACCTGGGACTGCGTGAGTCTCTAATTCTGGGACACAGTATCATGACACGCATTTTCCCACAGCCCTGAAGTTCATGGAGAACGTGGCTTCATCAGTAATAAAGGAGACATTTATCGCCTGTCTGTTCTTCTGTGTCATCTCTCAGTTGGCTGCTGGAGAAAACATGTGTATAAGTTTTCGGTCCACTTAAGCCCCAATATATATGAAGTACCAAAAAATTCTGTGGCTTAACATTGGTTCAGGGCGACTGTGTAACGGTCCTGACTTTGCTGATGCTAAATTATGGGTATAGGAACTATGGAACCTCCTCAAATATCTTTCATCATAAAACCAGCTTTTCTTATTTTCCTGTTTCTTAGTAATTGCCAAAAACTCTAAAATGATGGCTTCATACAAAACAGGAGCTAAACTTTATGAGCCCTTTGACATTCCCACTGTGCTAAACAATTTACATAATTTCTAATTCTCAAAATTCTGCAAAGCATATACGAGCATCCCCATCTCACAGACGAGGGAGAAACTCAGAACAAACTGACTCAGGCTCACGTGGCTCAGTGGCAGCGCGTGCACGCAAACCCAAGTCAAATCACTACACCCCTTCTTCTATGTACAAAATCACCTCCCACCAAATGACACACAGCGGCTGGGTCAATACTCAGGGAACTCAGTACACTTTTCAGCTTTAAGGTGCTCAAGAGGCCGCTTCTAGCTGCTTTATAAAATCCCGGCTCACTGGTTGCTAACACTGGAATAAAAGACCGATTTTGCCATTGTTTGCACAGCAAGTCTGAAATGTTCACAGCGAGATGACAGAATAAAACAAAGATATAAGCAGAATAATTTTTCCAGGTAGACAGACATAATGGACATTGTGCTATTCTGAAGCACTAAGCAAAGGAATCAAAGCAAAAAAATATTTGTTAAGCCTTCTTTTACAAACAGGAAAATTAAGGCTGTATGAAGGTGCAAAAGCGCCTCCTATGGCTAAAAAGACCTTCCAGGTTGCCGGGAAAGATGCAACACAAAAATTGCCTGTTGAATCAGAAACAAGAATCAGATAACTAAAAGCTTATGTAGGACATACTGCAGTTTGCTTCGGGGAAGGGAGGGGTATTCAGTATTTAATCTGACATTGCTAATACCCTTGAATATAAACAAAAGACACAGGCTCATGGAAACTCATCTTAGAAGAGGAAAGAATCCAGTCCAGCCACTTCATTTTACAGGAGGGGAGACTGAGATCTGGGATCTGTCCTTCCGGCAATCAGCAGCAAAGCTCTCTCTCCTAGGCCTCATGTCATGCACTGTAGCAAAAACCAACAGATCTGTACTAGACCTCTATTCATAAAAGTCACGTCTGTATTTTTCCAACAGTAGGTAATCTAAGTATCTTGCAAAATACTTCCCAAAGAGCCAGGAAATCATACAAGTGTATTGAAATACAAAAACATTTATTTGCACATTAAAACAGCATGAGCTTTATTCTATTAAAAAAAATGACATGTCAAATCAATCTTTTGATATTTTAAAACCTATTAAGCATGCAGAAAAATAAATCAAAATTTCTTTAATCACAAAAGAAAGAAGCTTATTCCCTTAAAATGATCAATGTGGATTTTTCTAAACTTAATAGTTCTGGTCAGATTTCTACGAATTTAAATATCTGAGTGGATGGTTACACGGCAACATGAATTCTGAGTTGTAACAACACACATTCTGTGTAAATAATCTTCAAGGCCGTCTGCTTAAGGTGATTTAACTAGTCCCTGTCTCACTAGAATGATACAGATTTCATTAAACCTTCATACTGCACACACACACAAAACCCTGAATCCTTGTTACTTTAAGCCATATTCATAAATTCATATATATGCAAATTGAATATGCATCAGAAACAAGCCACCCTCTTTAGTATTCAGAGTTGATACTTCTTAACTATCTGTCCTTGTGACAGCATATTTTTACTAAGCAGCTCTTGGGTGCTTCATATACAAGGCGTCTACATCTCACAGTCAAACAAGGTAAACGGCATCACTCAAATTTCACAAATGAGGAAATGTACTTAAGCCATGAAAACAACTTACATATTCATCATCAGGAAAGAAAAGAGTAAAGATTTTACTTACAATATTCACTGACAAAACTTTCCTCCATACTAAGACTACATAGAACCAATTCAGTCTTTGTAAATTTTTCTGTCAATAAGCACCACTAGAGAAAAACAAGCAACATCATTAGCAATGGTTGGACTTTCAAAGCCCACTCCTATTTTGCACTATAATCATTTTTAATGTTTTGTTTTTAGTGTTTACAGAGCACTAAAATAAAAAAATATAAACTTTTTAAGTCATTGCCTGAGAATGCAACATTTGTGAAAATGTACAATTTCAATTTATGCCACTCTGTCTCACATTCTCACTGGTGTGTCTCCTTTGAAGGCTTCATCAAACTGAGACCGCTAAAATCGTTCATTTATGGACTCACAGGAGTTCGGGAAACCACTCAACACGGGGCTGATCAGAGGAGCCATTGAGAAAGCATCCTGTGCAGCCTGAGTTCCAGCCCTGAGTCTGCCAGCGCCAGCTGTGTGAGATTTTGGACAAGCTGCCCCATCTCTCAATCCCTCAGCTGCAAAAAAGGAGACACTGATACCTACCCTTAAACACCTGCTATGAGGTAAAATATGAGGAAAGCATTTTAGCCTTAGGGAGGTGTCCACTCAGAGCAAGCTTGGTCATTATGATGATGAGGATTACTTTTAATAAGTTAAGGCAGACAAAAAATTAGAAATCACCATAAAGGAGAAACATTTTATGTCAATGAGCATTTCCTTTTGAATGGATTGCAGAAAGTTTTATAGAATTTTTTCATAAACCAAATTTTGTCCACTAATTATAGATTTACGGGTTCATGGACATGTCTCCAGAAAAAGAATTAGAGGCCTCTAACCTCTGAATACTAAGAAAGAAAAGTTTAAAAAAAATCACGGGGGAGGTTATACCTCACTTGAGAGAGTATGTGCTCAGCATGCATGAGACCCTCAGTTCAGACACCAGTAACTCCATTTAAAGACTTCTTTTTTCAAGAAATGGAGAATTAAATAAAAAAGATGGAGGAATACAGAATTTTTTTAGAGACTCAACTCAGATTATAAATGGGGGAAAAATATCCATTTCTCATAGGAAATCTTGAGAACTATGTAAACCGGATCTGAGTTGTCTAATCTTTTAACATTATTCATGAATTCCTATTACCAAGTCTTAAAACTGCCTGATAACCCACAGTGGTGATACTGATCATAACAGCTGCCAACACGGATCGAGCTCCGGCTAGGAATGCTCTGTTCGGCCATCTCGGCCCCTGAGGCCTCACCAGGCTGAGAGCACTAAATTTTGTCATTCATGAGTATCTCGTGTAAGTCCTCCCTTTGTGCTCCTCACTCTCCCCTCACCAGCCCCTCTGAGGGAAGCACTGTTATCATCTTCCTCACCCGCAGATAAGGCCACTGAGGCACAGAGACTAAACCTGCTCCAGGTCACATCGGCATTAAAGGACGTCTATATTTCTGCTGTTTTACTAATGACAAAGGAATCTGAGATATCAATTCAAGGGAGACTGTTAAATAATCAAGTCTGTCAGGTCTTCACCTCAAAGAGCAGATAGTATAGATTCCTGATGTAGGATGAGGCTGCCGCCACAAACTGACTCAGCTTGAAATTAATATCCAAGATGAAGCAGCGGATACACGTAAATATTCACGATTGTCAACTCCGCTCACGGGTCTGGGCCCTTCACTGCCTGAACGGGGGTGAAAACCCCACCCCTGTCAGGGATGGAAGCGTGGCTCTTCCCAGTGTCACCCAGGCTTCACGGGCTGTATCCCCCCACAGGCTGTCCTCAACGATTAAAAATCTCTCAAGATTTTTACACCATGCAAAACTGAAAGACATTTCTGCAGATGGAGCACTTTCTCAGGCTTAAAAATTTTTTGCTTACACTCAGCAAGGGGGAAAATAACACATGACTCTGCAAAGTCTCTGAGCCTCACCACTCATAGGAGTAGAATGGCCTCAGCACAAGATGACTCTTCACGGATGAGAACAAAATAAAGCCGCCCCCAACCACAGGCACTCCCAGAGACAGCGCTCAGCAGTCTTCTGCACACTCACGGTTGTGCAGCCCTCAACACCATCTATTTCCAGAACACTTCATCACCCCAGAAGAACACCCCTGTCACTAGCAGTCACTCCCCAACCCCCCTCCACCCAGCCCCTTGCAACCATCACCTGCTCTCTGCCTCTGCATGTGCCTATTCTGAGCATTTCAGATCACTGAAGTCAACAATATGTGGCCGTTTGTGTCTGCTTCCTTTCACTTAAAGTGCTGTTATGAAGGCTCGTCCATGTAGAAGTGGTATCAGCATCTCTCTCTTTTTTTTTTTTTTTGAAAGTGTTAAAGTTTATTAGAAGTTGGTGAGTACTATCAAAAAGAGTAGAGAGGAGCATAAGTGATTGGGTTTCAAAGGGAAAAGGGCGGGTTGAGCAGTCAGGGTGGACTTCCCAGAGCAGGTGGCCTTTTTCATATTCCCCTTTATTTATTTTTTCTTTTTTATTCACTCTTACATCTGAATAATGTTCCACTACATGGAGATACTACGTTCTGTTCATCCATTCAGCAGCTATGTACGGACGAGGTCCAGAAGAATGAGTGTAAGAGGTGACTAGGCAGGGATGGCATTTAAGCAAAGGGCAAGATGTGCTTTGAAAAAAAAAAAGCCAACAAACAGAGGCACAAGGAAATTCAGCGTGTTTCTGAGAAAGTGCATGCTTGCTTCAGCATGACTGCCGTGCAGGGCTGGGGGGGTGGGGAGTGACAGGAGTCACAATGAGGGAGTCACCTGAGAATATTCCCCATGCAAGCAGCTCAGCCATTTCTCCTCCTTCATCCTGTATTTTAGAGCCATTTATGATAGGTTTTGTATTTCAAGTAACAGTACTTTGTTACACATCTGATCATCTGCATCAGATCACCTTACCTCCAAGGCACAGAAAGTCATTCACTGACTGGAGCAGCTCCAAGACATAACGGTGATGGACCAGGGAGTCCTGCAGCATCCCGGCCTGCAGGTACAAACCCCCACATGTTCCATGGTGATGTCCGGAAAGTAAAATGCATGGAAATATCTCACTGCTTGTGCACGATATCTGCCCCCAAATTGCCCCAAAATCATGCTGGCAAAGCACTACTGAGCCTTTTCACTACAAAAAAAAAAAAAAAAAAAAAAAAACCAAGATAGAGAGAGAGAGAACAGAAAAGAAAAGAATAAAGCTAAGTAGGCAAATTTAGGGTCTTCCATTGAAAACCAGCAAGCATCACTGCCAGTATCTCAGCTGGAATGGTCCTGTCTTCAAAAACCACTGCGCAGTTACATTGCAAACGTGATAGACATATATGTATTCCACGTAGATGATATTACAGTAGGATTTTTCTTTTCGAAATTTCCAGTTGCAACATTAACACAAGAGAGTTTATGTTTCAGCTTTAAAAAAATCAATTATCTTCCACTTTCTTAATTTTGAACCTATTATTATTTTATAAAGGGTGCTATGCTGCAAATTATAAACCAACTCTTTGGCTTCTGCCAACAAGAACTTTATGACTTCACTATTTCAGAGCAAGATTTAATGATGCTTTGAGAAGTGGGTCCTGGGACGCTCACTAACAGCTCTTTAAATACTGACAAGGATGTGCTATTTAAGTAATGCAAAGGCTCTAACTCTACATTAACTCAGAATCCAAAGAAACTACACCAAAGCCTTACTTTATCATTTTTAAATTTTGCTATACTTTTGAATATTAAATTTCTTAAAAGATAAGATTTTTTTTGAGAAAGACAGCAGCTGTATTAAATTTCCTCTCACCAAGAAAGCTATCTTTATCAAGAATAAATACCCCTATGGAAATCCAAAAGACGGGACGTTTCTAGCTAAGAGAACATGCAGATCTCAACACAAGCCTAAATCCTATCAGATCTCACTCGAACGAGCTCAACAAAGTCCTGGACTACCCTGAAACTTAGCTCTTCTGTTCCAAATGTTGGCTGAGCTAAGATCATCACACAAGGCAGGGAAGAAGAGAAAAGTCCACCTGGCTGCATCCGTTTTCTTCCAGCCACAAGGTGCCGCTAGGGGGTCCCCGTTAATAAGCCTTCCCCATGAGGAAATTCGGCATCCACACTGCCCCTGCCGTCCCCAAGCAGCCCCGACGCCCCTTTCCCACTGGTGGCCCCCCAGCCTGTCAATGGTCTTCTAATGACCCTCCCAGTTGGTGGCACTCTCCCCCTCTTCCCCGCTTCACACACACACACACACACACACACAGCCAGGACAGCCTTCCCAAAGCACAAATTTGATTACGTCACCCCCACTTCAAACCCTTCAGAGGCTCCCTGGTAGAGTTCTAGCCCCACCCCCGACCCTGCTCGCCCAGCCTCACCTCAGTACCCAGGTCCCCAATGACCTCAGGTGCCCCCTGACCTGCTGCTACTTCCCACTTGCCTCCAGGCTCATTTTGACGGTTGTCAAGGAAGCCTTCCTTCCCTCGAACCTCTGCACTTTGGGTTAGGTGCCCCTGCTGTGTTCCTAGTACATTCTACGCTAAGACAACTTCTGACACTGCTAAGCTCTCAAGAAGCAATACATTTTGCTTACTACTGTGAGTCCACCCTCTCTCCCCTGGACACTCAGAATTGCATGTGTTATGAATAAATGAATGAAGGGTGGGTCTCAAAGGGACGGGAAGAGCTGCTCTCGCCCACCCCGACCCCTTCTTTCTGTAGAACATTAGAAGCAAAACCAGGAGTACCTCTCCTGAGGGTCACTTTCTGCTGACACCCTTCACTGCCTCTTCTGTGTCAGTTCTAGTTAAAAACCAAGCTCCTCCAAAGCCCTCCATCCCTAGGCCCACTGCAGGGTCCTTCCAAGCAGGGGCACCCTCCACGCTGGACCACACAGTGCACTCTCCCCGAGTCCCCACCCCACAAGCCTCCAGGCCTCTACCCGGGCTGCTCCTGCCACCTGAGTCACCCTCTTGATTCCTTCTCCTGGCTGACTCTTACTCTGCCCTCATAACTGAATGTAGAGCCCATTTTTTCAAGGAAGCCCTCTCTGATGATGTCCTTTAGCTCTTGGCTGGGCTCCCTCTACAGCAGGACTGCTTGGCGACCAACTGGTGTTTGTCCACTTGCTCCTCGGGGACCATGACCTCTTGGAGGCCACGTGGGAAAAAGGAGTGAGACAACAAGAGGGGTGGGAAGAGCAAAAAGCAAAATCACAGCCCAAGTCCCAGATTCAAGGATTCTGTCTCAGAAGAAAAGAATAAAATGTTTCATACGTATGTCATTTGGCTATGAGTTTTGTGGCTCATGGAAAGCAAGAGGTTGGTGTTCTAGTCTAAAATCCAAGTTACATGCAAAGAAATGTACATATTCATATCCAAAGGAATCCAGAGCTGCTCAACAACAGTTTGCAGTTAAAATCAAAGGAACTTTGATAAAGGCAATCTCTCTCTCTCTCTCTCTCTTTTTTTTTTTTTCGTATCATATAGTTGTAGAAGTATTTGTGTAACTAAGTGATGGCTACAGCGTATGATTCTGCACTGGAGTGTTTGGGGCTGAGGAAGCCCAGATTACATGCACTGTGTAAATACAATCACACCAACACACTGACAGGCGCCCTAGTGGCTGAGCTGAAGTTCCAAAGCAGACAACCTTACGTTGCAAGACAGCTCTCATTAGAAAGTAAGGAGTGCAATATTCTGTATTCAATTACATACGTTATATGGGCCATTAAGCGATAGTGCATCTTGTCTAATGAAACCCCAAAATAAATTGTTAACGTCGATTTTCTCCATCTGACCCTTCTTTGCTAACTTTGGATATCAAACCCTCACTCCATACGGAAAGCTCAGATCTACGCTGCAGCAGGTTACATCCCGTGGAAGAAAGCCTATCAAGGGAGAACTGGAGAGTTTCCCTTCAGAAGCTGCTAAGTCTGGTTTTGCACCTGTACGTCATTTGCAACCACGTCAGCGTCAAAGGAGTAAGACCTTACCACTGTGGGGAGAAAATCACTGCGGTGCTTCTGAACCATTAAAGAACACTGAGCTTTGTGAAACAGTCCTGAGGCACTTAAATCGTACTTTTTGTGAAAGGCTCCAAAACTGACCCAATTCACCAATCCAGGTACAACAGGGAGGTACTGGAATTAGTAGATAGAACATGCCCTTGAAGTCTGACAAGGCCCTGCTTGAATCCTGCTACAGCATTGACTAGCCGCTAAACGGACCAATCCCTTAACCCCTCTGAGAAGGCTTCCCAATCTGCAAAAGGGGGCTGCCACCGCCCACGTGGGAGACATGGATGTGAATGCAACACGCAAGTAGTGCGGCCGACTGGTACCTGACACGAGGCCTGGCTAGTTTCCCTCCGCTGCCCTTCTCCCCCTTTAAACTTGCATTGTTCCCCCTGGTAAGGGTCAAGCCCCCGGACCAGACTGCCCGATTCTTCTGTGTATCCCCGGATACATGCCTTACCTTTAGGAGGCCAGAAAAAGAACTATCTCCTCCAACGTCACTATCAATGTTCTTAAGAGTCTGGGTTTTTTTAACTCTATTTTGCAGGGAGACTATTCCAGAAATGTCCAACCACCATTCTCCACTTTGGCTCCTCTCCCAGCGCCCGTCCATTCTCACCTCAAATCTTCTGTCTGCTGGCCTTTTGTTCGTGGGAAAGAGAGTCCGCTAGGGTGGAAACTCCCTAGGCCTCTGTCCCTCCCTCACAGGTGAGTGTGACTACCTTCTCCCCACTCCCCACTCCGACTCCAGCTTCCGAGGAGGTTCCCCTCCCGGACCATGCAGCCTCTGCATCATCCCAAGACACGCACGCGTGGCCACAACCCTCCCTTCAGATTTCTTCCTGGGTGGCCCTGCCCACCCCCAGGACCCTTAAGGATAAATGCCATTGCTCTGAAAATCCCAAACGCCACTGACTGACACACCAAAGCTGCACGGTCTGGGCTTTCCTCCAACCCAGGCACAGCCCTGCCCCGCCTCAACCTCAGTCTGCACCTCTCGAGATGAGCTCATCCACCTGCACGGCTGTGAACACCAGCTAAGAATGACGACTCCCAACGTGTATCTGTGGTCCGGCTCCTTCACCTGAGCCCCAGGGCCATAGACCCGAGTGCCTCTTTGAAGTCCTAACTTGGATGACAAATGGAATCTTAAAAATGCCTCATGTCCACCATTTACTCTAGAGTTCGATTCCTGGCAGGTACCTCCCAGGCTCCCGATTTTAGTAACAGACCCAGAACCCACCTAGGTGTTTGAGGTCACATTCAATTTCCCCTGTTCCTCCCCCCGGCCCTGCCCTGGAATCAGTCCTGTCATTTCTATCGCTAAGCCAGTCTCAAGTCTGGTTCTGCAAGGACCACGGATGGAACCCCACAAGCTCATAGCAAGGTACAGTGCGTCACAGTCCTCCGAAGAGAGCTCCCTGGAGGGGGAGGCATCTCCTGCCGCTGGTCACCTCAGAAGGCACTGGATTCTCACAAAGGAGGCCCAGGAGAAAGAACTCAAGTTTCTCCTGTGGTCTGAACTTTGAAGGGCCCGAGGTTTGGGGCAGTTCCGAGTTAGCAGACACACCTTCCAGTGAGCAGATGAGGATGGGGGAACCCAGGCAAGGCTGTTCTCACTCCGACCCCTGGGCTATCGAGAGCCACGGGAAAGGCCTGTGTCCAAGGCACAGCCCAGCCTTCACAGATCCCAGCCTGCATTTGCCAACCCAGATAGACTAGACACCTACTTGCTACTCTTACTTCTGTTCTGTTCCCCCCCAGAATGTGATGGACTCTTTCAGAAAGTCTGGCCTGTCTCAAGCGAGACCAAGTCAGTGAAGGATGAAGTGTCCACAATTGGACCAGGGCATGAAAGGAGAAACAAGGTCTCATGGCCAGCATGACGGTGGAGGCCAAACCCTTTCCCCGGTTGAGATGAACCAGGGTGTGGGTGAGAATGCAAGGTCACTTCACGGCTGACTGGGGTGTTGGAGGCTCACTACCGCAAACTAACGACACGGCCGTCAGTGGTTGACGTCAGCTGCAACAGACACGGGGTCAGCTATTTACTGCCAACATGGGTTAATAGTAAAGGCTGGTACAGGGAGGCCTGCATGGCTGCTGAGGCAAACCACAGACCCGGCTCTGAATGCCCACTGGCTGGAGCAGAGAGGAAGCTACGGTCCCCTTTAGCGGTCCCTGTGTCCACCAGATCCAAGTGAGCCAGCTACTTAGGAGAAGGCCATGTTGTTCTGATACTCAGAAATACCAGCCTCGTAAAGGGAAAATAAGAGTGGCATGGAGTTTAGACCCGCTCCTGCCTCTCTATGAAGGCAAAGTAAAGTAAATGGCACGGGGAAGGTGAATGCAAAAACAAAAAACAAAAAACATAAAACCGGTGACTGCTTCCTCCAACAGCATCCCCTGCAGCTGCTCATCTCCGAGCCTGCCACTTTCTCACCAGTGACCACCGGCCAGCACACAGCAACAGCCCGGAACCTCATGCCAAGCACGTTTGTGTGAAAGCCAGAATCAAGGAAGATGCTGCAGATTTTGACTTTCCAAGTTTAAATACTCCATGAAAAATATCCCTCAGCAGCCGCCTAAATCAATTCGCATCTCACTTCTTCAAAACAATCAAACAAATTTAATAAGGGCGCATTTGTCACCAAACATAAGGAGGACCAAACTGGTTCCTCAAAGCAAGGATTTTAACAGGTATCAAACACCAGTGGGTGATGTGCTAACAAAGCAAAAATTCCAAAAAACTAGAAAATAAAAAGATGACTAGGATAATATATGGATCAAGGCAACTGTTAAGGTTTTTGCTTTTTAAAGCGATGGGGACAGCACGGAGGACAATCTGGCTATTTCCAATGCAGGGTGTGCACAGTCCACTTTTCAGACGCAACAACATGCTCACAGGGCGGTACAAGATAGAAAGGGAAATAGAAAAAGGAAAAGAGGAACAGCGAAAATTAGAAACACATGAGAACAAAAATAACTGACAGCAATTACAAGAGTTTAGGTGAGTTTGGTGAGGACAGGGACGAGGGGACGGTGAGACCCACCCTCACCTATTGTTCCAGGGAAGGCAGGGGCCTGAGGCGAGCGGCGCTGCCGGGGGACCCCAACGTGGTCAGCGCCCCAAACCTAAACTTCACCTAGATGCGTGTAGACAGCTTTTGAGCTACAAAATGTGGTCGCATTTCAAGCTGGACAATTTTACTCACTCCCACCAAGAGTAACAGGAGAGAATTAGGCTCTGTTCCTGCACCAAAGCATTGTTTAAAAAAGTAATGACTGTGGAATAGTAAAAGCAACAATGGAGTAAAAGTGACTGGAGGAGAGCGTACTTGACCCGAGCTCACTGGCCGCGTTATCTCACTGACGTTCAAATGCTGGCTGAGCCCTTATGGTACCAAAACAGACAGACCCACCAGGAGGGATGTTTAATGCGCTGCTGTATTTTGATGCCGAGAGCCATGCCTGGTACACGAGGTTCTGGGTAAACAATGGTGACAGTGTCAACCACTATGGGCTAAGCACACAACCAGCTACTCCGCCAAATCCCAAGGACACACTTCAAAAGGCAAAAACAAGCTGGCATTCTCTGGTGGGTCTGCAGCCTCAGAGCCAAGCAGTTGCTGAGCAAACATATCACCAGTGCCTCCTGTGACAAAAGAGGAGGCACTGGCCAGGGGGCTGGGGCAGGGCTCCAGGCTTCCACTGCTCACCCACCATTCTGTCCAGGGGGAGAAGGTGGTCCCTGCTTACGTTGCACCGATGCACCTACATTCACTGACGCCTGGGGACTGAGCAGGAGGTGACAGGTGACGGGAATGGAGCCAGCCTGGGAGTGGCACGGTGCTGGCATCTGTGCCCTCAGCTTTGCCCAGACCACTACATCTGCCAGCTCATCTACAAGAAGCAGAAGGGGAGAAAGCCGTGTAGATCACAGGGCCCTGCGAGGACAAGTACAGGTCATGGCCACGATATGCCTCGCCCCTTCCTTAAGCCACAGAGGTATGTCCGGGGAGGAAGTGAAAATTCATCCAGAGCCCGCCAGGCACCACAAGCAGGTGGGACTCGCGTCCCCTGTGCCTGTCACTCACAGGACTGGTCTGGACTATCTTTTTATCAATTCTCTGGCATCTTCTCCTCCAACTTACCAACAACCAGAAAGTAGAATCTGATTTTAGACTCACAGAGAATCGCAGAACACCTCCTCCACTTCGGGCCCGGCAGCACGTGCCAGGTCCTCCGACCGTCACCTGTGGGACCGCCATGAGCCCTCTCCAGAGTCAAGGCCCGAGGCCGTAGGCCGGGGGGACACAGATTCCCACAATCTCCCCAGCAAAGGGGGACCACCTCTCGGCAAAGGCATCACACCCTCTTCTGCCCGAGGGACATCTCGATAGATACACAGGGAAACAGAGCAGAAGGTGGGGGGTTAGGCAGCCCAGAAGAGCTCGTCTGCACTTCCAAGGCAAAGTGGGTCCGTTGACCTAATCACAGGGACAAAGTGAGGACGAATCTTTCCCTGCTGTGCCCCATACTCCGTGACACGCCTTTCCCTGCGTAAGGAGCTAATTTGGAAGCCCCTGGCAGTGTTTCTGTTGTCCTAAATTGGCATGGTGGTTGTCAGGCAGGGAGAGAGGGCCTGAGCCGTGCAGGTGCTGGACCTGGGAAGCAGGAGACACTGGCTCCACCCCCAGCTCAACCAGCGCCTCATTCTGCATCTCAGGATTCAGCATGACATCTATAAGCAAAGGAATGAGACTGTCCCAGGAGAGGCTGTCCAACAGGAATGAAATGTGAGCCATGTAAAGAAAGTTTCCCAGTTGCCACATTTAAAGAGGTAAGCCCCCCCCAAAAAAAACCCCTAGAAACTGATTTTAAGAACATATCTTACTTATTCTACTGTATGTAAAATACTATCATTTTGACATGTAATCAATAAAGAAAGTAACAAGATAGTTTACATTCTTTTTACTAGACAAGTCTCAGCGTCTGATGTGCATTTGACCTAGAGCACATCTCAGCTCAGAGCAGCCTCCTCCCCAGCTCTCCTAGCATCAGTGGCTTTGGCTACTCTATTGGACAGCAACTCCAGGGGTCACACCAGGGTAATTGGCTGAAAAGCGGGAGTAAGTGTCCATAATAACCCTAAAAGAATCTCTCTGAAACAAAGGCGGATTCACTTTTAAACGTCTGAAAACCGGTGGGTTGCTCCTCCCTCACGCCTTGGCTACAAGACAGCCCTCCTCCTTGCTGATCCCTTTCTGGATGTAGGGAAGCAACCCTTCACATAGCCAGGGTGGCCGGGCATCCAGGTAGACTTTCCTGCTCTCTGTGTCCAGTCCCACGAAGTCCTCATTCTCAAACAGGATGTAGAGCAGGAGGATCTTGTCCCCAGACTTGTCGGATGCACCGTCCAGCCACTTGGACTTGAGCATGATGAAGAGAGACTCAGTGAAGTCCTCGATCCTCTTCTCCACCACCCTGCAGTCCTCGTAAATTGAAGGCCACGTCGGTGAGCGGCTCCTCGGCCACCTCCCCATGCAGCACAAAGACAAAGAGCCGAGAGTCATAGAGCGTGGTGCCATACAGCTCCTCTGCACGTGGAGCTTCTCGAAGGTCTTGGCCAAGAGGCAGTCGGTAATGGTGACAAGGCCCACGACCTTGTGGTGGGTCTGGAAGTCGCTCCACCCATTCTCGGGTGCATAGTGGTTACTTTAGTGGATACAGAGTGCCCACTGCGAGCCGCACGGGCTGATCAGCCTCACCAAGGAGATTCGCTTATAGATGCACAACAAATTCTGCTCTGAGATGATCCCCACGGGTTGGACCACCACGGGGAGAGTCTGGTGGTCCTCAGCACACTGCACGTATTCAGGGATGTTCATGTTGCAGGCCCTGACGAGAGGGAAGAGGAGACCGAGGTACATACTGTGCTGCGGGCTGCGGGCCTCACTGGGTTGCGGTGACCTGGTGTGTACCAGTCAGAAGGCAGGGGAAGCCCAAGCAAAGCCGAGGGTACAGTTTGTCCTTAGCGTCTGCACATGGCTACCGCAGCTCAGATCACATTACGCAGCTTTTGGTCTAGGCCTCCGCCCTCTGCAGAAAAGGGTCATTTCTTGTTTTCTGTTTCCAAGCACCTAGCCAGGCCCTGATGCAAAGTCAGTGCTCAAAACTGCTGAATAAAGGAATGAATAAAGGAACTGCTTCCACACCCCTCAGCAGGATATAATGCAAAGAAACACAGTAGGATCAAAGACCTGGATTTCAACTCCAATTTATTTGAACTCCTAAGCTGCAGAATACTTGATAAGAAAACTTGCTTTGGGGAGGAGGGTACAGTTCAGTCGTAGAGCACATGCTTAGCATGTATGAGGTCCTGGGTTGAATCCTCAGTACCTCATTTTAAAAAAAATGAAACAAATAAATAAACCTATTTACCCCCCTCAAAAAATATTTTTTGAATTCCAAATTCAAGAAAAAAAAAAAAACACCTTGCAATTGACACAACATTGTAAACATGAGTATACTTCAATTAAAAAAAAATCCTTGGCTTACAAGAATATATCTGGATTATGGAAGTTTACAAATGTAAAATGCCTAGGGTCACACCTGCATAAGAAGAAGGAACTGTACAAATTTACTATCCCTCATTTATGAGCTATATTTCCTTTGGGGGGTTTATAACCTCTCAGAGCTAATTTTCTCAGATTAAAAAAAAGAAGGAAACATTACCGGATTCTCCATACTGCTGAAGAATCAGATAAACCTATGATAGCATCTGACCCACAGAGTTTACTCAATAAATGCTTGTTGAATGAATGAATAAACAAGCAAAGTGAATGCTGCTCCCTGCCACAGAGCATCATGATGGTACTGCCTGGAATTCCCAAGCCCACGTTTCACCCGACTCTACACTAACCATGGGTGACCTGGGCAGGCCTGTGTGCTCCTCTTAACCCCAGTTTAATCATGAATAGAAATGAGGGCAATAACACAAACCTCAAAGGGTTAGTGAGTCATTACTGAATTGTATCCCAACTTTGCAAGATGGAACCTTTAAAGAAACTTGGGCAAAAAGTCCGTAGGCCCTCTCCATATTATCTCTTACAACTACATGGGAATCTACATTATATCTCAAAATAAAAAGTCTAATTTATTAAAGAGGCTACTGAGGTTAAATGAGCTCACTGTCTCAAATAAGGAACACACAGTACAAATAGGTCAATGCCCAGCCCATGAGATACACTCAGTAAACTTTCCCACTGAGCCCACTGGTCCCTCCAACTTCAGAGCACGATGATGTGTCCTCATGGCCAGAGGCCCCTGCACCTGAAACTAACAAAGCTAATGGTCCCCACTTTCAAGAGCCCCTGCCACCACCGTAGGTCTAATTTTGTACTTGTAATTTTTTTTCTTTTTATTAAATAGAAAAACGTAATTGCATAGCCTTCAGGTCACCAAAAGCTGACTACAGAGATCATGATGGCAGCCCTTCTTCGTGAAACAATAAAATGAAAAGCCATTTCCACAAGATCTCTGTGTAAATCTACTAGGGAACTTCATCCTGGACTGAGAGGAAGAGGACTGGGGAGGAGGGGGCAATCTGCGGCACACAGACCCATGGGCCACCTGTCCCACGACGGACTTTAGACCCAACACTCACCCTCAAGGAACTTCAAAATAGACACAGACAGAGTGCTGTGGACAAGATTTTTTTTTTTTTTAAAGAAATCCCAGATTCTCTCGCAGGTTTTGTTTCTACCGAGAAACAAATGTCTTATGTGTATAAGGTTTCACAAAAGACTTAAATTAATATCACCCCAACTTGACGCATTAAGAAACTGAGGGAGAGAGTTTTATCACATTGTGCAAGATTAGAGAGAGGCAAAAAAAAACAAAACATTAGAGAGAGGCCACGTCGGACACTGTATTTAAACCCAAGCCCCTGTTCCAGTGCTCACACTAGAAAGTGGGATATACTGCCCCTTTCCTGCCCTCTCCCTGCAATAAATGTCTGAAGAGTCTTTTCTGTGCCACCTGGAATCACAATCACTTCAATTTTCCACAAAGAGCTATGTCACTCCTTGGAGGATGTGTCAAAATCTGTATGTTGAATGGGAGGAGAGATTTGTATATTCGGTTTCTCAAAGGAAACATGGCTTAAAAGAAACTGAAAAGCACTTTTCTAGTCTAAGTCTTCATTGTGCAGAGAAGGAAACGGAGGCTCAGAAGAGATGAGGAAAGGGCCTTATTAACAAATATTGCCTCAGCGCAGCACCAAGCCAGCCTTGGGAACTTCTGGGGGAGGATCTGGAAGGCCCAGGAGAATGAGTCTTAGAAAACGGAAAGAGAAGAAGCATACAAGGCCCCGTCTCTACACCACCATACCATGAAGTTCCACCAAATTACCCAGTATGGGTGCAGCCAACATTAAGGTGGGCTAAACAGGTTATAGAAACCTGGAAGTCTCAACCATAGTGGAAATTCCAACGTTTACTATGTTTTGTTTCCCAGTTCAAGCATCAGCTCAGTGGGCACTCTGTACCAGGCACTACATGAGGCCTGGAGTTCTCCCAAATACACAACTCTTATATCACGTGTGCAAACCACACACAGGCCCACCAGAAGGAAAATGCCCACAGATAAGGTGGAATTACTGAAACTGAAAGCAGCCAACCAGCATATATTACTAGCAAATACGGTGCTGCTAGAAATAGACTCATGGACATAGAAAGCAAACTGTGGTTAGCAGGCAGGAAAAGGTGGATTAACAGATACACATTAATAAATATAAAATAAATGACAAGGACCTACTATATAGCACAGGGAACTATGTTCAATTACTTGTAATGAGTTGTACTAAAAACAATCTAAACATATGTAGATACATATGCATATGTTTATAACTGAATCTCTGCTGTACATCTGAAACTAACATTCTAAATTGACTACACTTCAATAAAAAATAATTTTAAAAAATAAGTAAAAATAAAAGCAACGCCATTTAGAAAAAATAAAAGAATACTCTGATCCCCTTAGCTGAAGGTGCTGGAGAATTCTGGTTACAAACACCAAGTCCACTGGATCACTCCAACACTGGCTGTCACTCTTTCTGACCATCAGAGAGTCACTTGGCTTCAGTGAGTTTACTTTTCTCTTCTGTGAAAGGCTTCAGTTGCAACTAATGATGTATAGAATCTCATCATTCACAAACCCAACAATTAAAGAGGACTTCCCATGGGCCAGGCTCTGGAAATATGAAAATATAGGGTCCGAGATATATTCATGGGTAGAAGAAATTTATGCCATAAAGACATCTTCTTGCTTTGATAGACAGATTCAATACAATTCTGTTTAGAATTCCTACCAGATTTTTTATGGGTAACAAGATAATTTATGGTCAGGAACAACCAAGAAACTTCTTTAGAACCAGCACTGGGAAGGGGTGGATAGGTCATTCATTTCCACTGGTCTTTCTGAAGTGATGAAAACGTTCTGGAATATTAATGGTTGCACCACTGTGAATATGCTAAAGCTGCTGAATTGTAGCATTTAAGTGGGTGGACTTCATGGTGTGTGAACAATATCACAATAAAGATGTTAAATGAAAAAATATTTCTTGACAATTATTTTTCCCTCTATACTACTAGTCTGCCCCACAATTTAAGAAGAACAAAAAAACCAAAACAAACCAAATTTTGCCAGGAGCTCTTTAGGACTGCAAAGTCCCTGAGTCTCCAACGCCTCTGGTGGTGCTCTTCCTGTTAACACACACTAGCTGGGCTGGGCTAGTTAGGGACTGTAACTATCTTTTTAAGATCGACGGCCACACGTTTCACCCTGGGAGAGGGAAGGATGGAGGATGTCACAGCCTCATGCCTTCAGCTCATTTTTAACTGAACCAAGCCTTGCTTTCAACACTGTAATCCCTCTCACTATAAAAACAGTGACATCATCAAGCACCGCCATCAAAACACGTGAAAGTGTTCAAGGTACTTACCTGGGGCAGAAACACTGAGGGAGGAGACGGAAGCTCGCTCAGCACTGACGCTCCCTTTTCCCGACTCCACCAGCAGAAGCTGGGGTTCACAGCCGGAAGCTCTCAGCCCGGGGAGCAGCGCCCACACCACTGAGCTGGTCCCCAGGGAGCGGGAAAGGGAGAGGAGGGCAGCCCCGGGGTCGCGGGGCAGGGAAAGCGGGGGGGGGGGGGGGACGCGGGCTGTATCCCCGCTCGGAGGCCAGCCCCAGCCCCAGCCGCCCGCCCCCGTCCGGGTCCGCAGAACCCGCCCGCCCGGGACAAAGCCCGCCCAGGGGCGGGGACGGGCCGGCGCCCGAGGAGAGGCAGCCCGGGAGGAGAGGACTCGCGGGCGGGAGAGGACTGGCGGGCGGGAGATGGGAAGGGGACGCCAGCCGCGGACTGAGGGGAGCCCGGCTGGGGCGAGAGGCGGCAGTTGCACACTTGGCCCTGGACAGCTGTGGCCGGGGCGCCAGGGCAGGAGCCAAAGTCCTACCGGGCGAAAGAGCTGAGAAGCCTTTGGGGCCGTTCCCCGGCTCGGAGTTGCAGCTTCCAACCCTCGGTCCAGCTGGCACAGTCTGCGCATGCGCAGGAGGGCCAGCGATCCTCTCTGGGTTCTGCGAGAGAAGGTGGGGAAGCGAGGGACGGAGAAGATGGGAGGAGGAGGGGAGAAGGGGAAAAGTGGAGGGAGAGACATGGACAGGAGGAGCAGAGAGAAGGCAGGGATCTGGAGGGTGGAGGAGAGTAGCAGAGATGGAGAGAAATAGTTTTAACTCTGGGGGCATCCTGAAGGAGGCAGCAGTCCTGCCTCTGCACACTTGTCTAACCCTTCAAGGCCCGCAGCTCATATTTTACCTCCCTGGCCCAGCCCTCCACCCAAGGCCTCTGCAGGACCCCTACGGGGATCACACCCGTTGCCCCCAAGCGGAGCTGGGTTTCCTTTTGCTCTGGGAACCAAGCACCCGCAGGTGTTGTCGCTCAGAACTACCTTGGAAAGAGTACATATTCCCCTTTTACACGCTGGGACACAGGCAGGCAAGATCTCTGCCTTACCTCCACTGTCCCAGGTGTTGTGCTGGCGGGGAGCGGGAGGTACAAGGTCAGATCCCAAAAGGAGCATACTGCCTGAGTTTTGGTGCATAGTCCCCATCCTTCCTGGGTAAACCACTCCCCACCCTCGGGGAAACATCAAGGGCACACAGTATGTCCCTGGGTGTGGGATAGCTGCCCTCAATTCCAGTGCCCAGCTTGCTAGGAAGATAGGAGTGTTACTGAGTCCAAATTCATTCTCCTTAATGCAGGACAGGCCAGTAAGTTGGGAGACCAGGTGTTGGGGCATGGAATAGCAACTTTCTGTAGACCTAGATGGCAAACTAATGTCCTGGAAAACCATCTCCCCAAGTCAGAATTCAGGCTCCTTTCCTACGAGCTTGGTTTTTGCAATCTTCTTGATGTAGTAATTCTTTGTTGTTAGAATCCTTTGTTCTTGCAGCTATCTGCCTGGGTCAGATCCCTGTAAACCTCCAACAAAACAAACGTTATTTTCTATTATGTAACTTGTTATCTTTATATGAATGGAAAAGTGTTAAATATCCTTAAAGGTCAGAGCATTCAAAATAGGCTCTCCTGTATATTTTAGGCTCTAGGCAACATTGTTTTACAAGCAAGATGAAGCCTAGGAGACAGAGCACAGGGTTATGTCAAAGAACAGATCTAATATGGAGTCAGATTTGTTCTTTTCTATTACCAGGGCAGAAGACACTTGATGATTTAAATCCCTTTAAGTTAAAAATAAGTAATACTTTAAAGGAATTTACATACATAGGTCGGAATGTGCATAGCATATCTGGAAAACACACAAAGGATTGTAAACAGTGGCATCTCCAGGGAGGGCTGAAAGAAGAGGGGATGAGGGAAAACTTCTTTCACTTGTGTATTTTTGTGCTCTGTTTGAAATTTTTTAACCACATGCATGTATTTCTTTTTCAGTTAAAAAAAATGTGTAATGGAGCAAAGGAGTAGCAAGCTCAGCAAATACAGCAGCCATGGAATCACTGAGCCATCACTTTTGATTTCAGCCAGGAAGCATTTATTGACTCTCTCCTATGTGCCCAGTGCTGTTTTAAGACTTCTTTTATTTTTTTTCATAAAATAATAAAGTGCTATTCCTCACCCCTGCCCATGGCTGGTGGAAAACCAACTGAGTTTTTATTGAGTTGTTTTCCAAGAAGTAGAGATCAGTTATAAACAGAACACATCTTCAGGGCAAAACAGGCGGAGTGGTTTTCCAGCAGGCCAGATAGCTATGAAGGGTTTTCAACAGAGGCACACAGAGGCTGAGAGAGAAAGCCTCCAGGACCCTACAAAAAGCTGCCCAAACTGCCTTCTCCATGGCACTACTGAAATAGGAAAGAAAAAATCTGACTCCATATTAGATCTGTTCCTTTGACTTTAACCCTGTGCCCTGTTTCCTAGGCTTAGTCTTGTTGGTTCTGCACCTTTTGTAAAACAATGTTGCCTAGAGCCTGAAATATACAGGAGACCCTATTCTCAAGGCTCTGACTTTGAAGGATATTAACACTTTTCTATTCACATAAAGATAACAAGTTACAGAATAGAAAACAACATTTGTTTGTTGGAGGGTTACACGGATGTGACCCAGGTGAAGAGCTGCAAGAACAAAGGATTCTAACAACAAAGAATTCATACACCAAGTTTGCAACAACCAAGCATTCCCACTTCCCATTTTTAATATAAGAAGAGCCTGAAATCTGACTTGGGGTGATGGTTCCCCAGGACATTATTCTACCATTTCTCAGCTGGCTTTCCAAATTAAAGTCGCTATTTCTTGCCCCCAAAACCTGGTCTCCTGATTTATTGGCCTGTAATGCACGAGCAGAACAAGTCTGGACTCGGAAACACAGACATTGAAAGTACCCATTTGGTATATTAAATGACCTGCTTCTACTCATCTTCCTGACGTTTTATTCTCTTGACCACTCCTGCTATGTTTATGAAAAACCTGTCATGTGGACACATTTCCACCTCTAGCCACTACCCTTCCAGGTAAGAACTGATGCCAAGAAGGTAATGGAAGTTGCTAGAAGGTATTACCTGGACAAAATAGAGCAGAAGTGGGTTCTGGCTGATGTTCAGGAGCAGGCTGGAACACCTGACAAGATGTTATAAGTATGGATAGACAGCTGGGCACCAAAGGAGAAGCTTCTAAACTTCCATGAGGGACTTGTTGGATAGGAAGGAAAAGTCCCAAACTATAGCTCGGATCCCACCACGAGCTTCCTGGGCGAGTCTGGGCAAGTAATTTAAAATCTCTAGGCCCGTGCTGTCCAACATGGGAGCCACCAGCAACATGCAGGATTATGAAGTTATTCTGTAGCCAGACAGAATTATAAAAAGACATTTTATTGCAAAGGCCCAGCAGGTATAATATTTAAAAACGTTATTGGTTATCTTGCCCTAACGAGTTATTTTTGTATGTGTAGGTTTCTGTGGTTTGTAAGACCTGTGACTAATGATTCCGTTACAGTGAAGTATTTTGAAATTATAAGTTACTGGACACAGTACCCTCATATCACAGTTGAAAAAAACTGATCCACATAAGCAAGGTGATCTGACTTATTAGTTATGAGCAGGGTCTCTGGGGCCAGCCTGCCTGAGTATAAATTCTCACTCTGCCTCCAGGGGGTTCTGTGTGAATCTTGGACAAATTATTGTTGTTTTTGTTGTCGTTGTTATTATTTGTGCCTCTTTTTCCTTACCTTTTAAGTAGCGAGGAATATGTAGACTCTATCTCCTACTGTGTTGGCAGGATTAAATGAGTAAACGTCTGTGCTGCCCACTTCCCTGGGTTTCAGCATTCTCCAGGCAATCAGTGCCAAACTCAGAGGCATTCTCCACTGTCTTCGTCAGTCTGGGATGCTGTAACAAATTACCGTGGGTCGGGTGGCTTAAACAACCAGCATATTCCTTATGGTTTGGAGGCTGAGACTTTCAAGGTCAATGTATCCTTGAGAGGATTGCCAGCTCGAAGATGGCTGTCTTCCCAATATCTTCATATCCCAGAGAGCAGAGAGAAGCAAGCACTCTGGGGGCTTGTATAAGAACACTAATCCCATTCATGAGGGCTCTACTCTCATGACCTCATTTTATCCTACTAATCACCTCCCAAAGGCCCCACCTCCCAATACCATCACCCTGGGAGATGGGGTTTCGACATATGGATTTTGAGGGGATGCAAACATTCAGTCCACACATCGGCTAAGTCTCCCCAACATGCAGTCATCAAACCTGTAGCTAATTTCAAAGTAATATTTATGTCTCTCTGCCCATTTCCATTCCTACATCCACTATCACTGAAGCCCTGTTACATTTTATTCCTTATTTTTCTGGTAGAGATTTAATTGATTCCTCTAACTCCAATGCTCCCCTCGCTCCAGTCTGCTTAATAGCCCTGCCAGGTAGGTCTTCCTTAAAACACCTTCCCACTTCACCTGGTTGTTTTTTAGTTGTAAATGTCAGAATCCTCTCCACACCCCATCCTATATCTTTAATCCGTTACACTACGGCTCACTATGTTATTTTCCTCTTACCAATGTAAGAAATTTCCATAAGCTTAAGAGCTTAAACCAGCACAGATTTATCAGCTTATGGCTGTGGAGGTCAGAGATCCAACACAGTTCTCATTGGGCTAAATTCAAGGTAGCAGCAGGGTTCTTTCCTTCTAGAGGGTCTAGAAGAGAATGTTTCCTTGTTGTTGTTGTTTTTTTCCAGTTTCCAGAGGTCACCCACCTTCCTTAGCTTGTGCCCCACGACTTCCTCCATTTTCATGGTCAGCAGCCTTTGTGAACTTTGCTCTATGGCTACACCTCCCTCTGATTTTAAACTCAGCTGGGAAATGTCCTCCATTTCAAGGACCCCTGTGATTACATTCGGCCCACCTGGACAATCCAGGCTACTCACCCTATTGTCTCATCTCAGGATCCCCTTGTCCCATCCCATTCAGGCATTATGAATGTGGCTGTGACACTCACCTTGTGTAACATTTCCTCTCATGAGCATTTTATGGTTCAAGGCACATATGAATGACTTTTTGTTTTTCTTCCTTAGCCTTTCTACATTCAGTATGTCTGGTGAGATTTTATGAATCCTTTTTATTTGTCCCCCTGCACTAATCTTTAATAATGTATCATGGGTTTAAAATGATAACTGATAGACAATTTAGAAGACAGAAATCCTCTAAGATTTTTGTCCTAAAATATCTGTCATGCATTTTGCCATGTACAGTAACATGTCACAGGTGGCTACCCTGTGGCCGGGGAGGGACATGATTCTGCCATCACACTCCCCTCATTCTCACCAATGTGCTGATCACCTAACCAAGGACCTATGCTCCCCGCTTCGCTCAATTCCTCCTCCTTTCCATTGACTACCCTGTTCCCATCGCTTCCTTCATTCAGCACATCAGGATTTCATGACCGCATTCTTCTCTAAATGGAATGGGTATCTTGAATCTAATGTCTGACAACTGTTCTTACTGTATATGCACACACTGACCTGCACATAACCCCGTCCAGCTCTTTATTTTCCTAGAATCTCCCAGAGGAATCATTTCCATGATGATGGTGATGATGATGATGATACTGACAATGATGACAGGGACCTCTCAAGGATTCTGATAAAGAGGGAATCAATAAAGGGAGGGAATCATTGCAAAATTGCCCCAGAGACAGGCTTAAAAGTAAAAACCTGCTATAGTGTTTAATGAAATTGACTAATATTTAACTATTTTTAAAACTTTATATCACTGAATTTAAAATTTTAATGGGAATTCTCATTCACCAGTAACCAAGATTCAACTCTAGGACCAAAGTCTAAGGATTTCAGTCTTCTAACAAATTGTCCACTAGACTTTTAAACACGTGATCCTTTTAAAAAGCTTAGTGCTGGGCTGAAAATAAGCAGGATTCATATAATCTCACCAGACACAGTGAATGTGGAAAGACTAAGGAAGAAAAACAAAAAGCCATTCATAACGTCTTGAACTACACGTTGCTCACAGGAGAAAATGTTAGCCAAGGTGAGCGTCACATCAACATGACGCCTGAGTGGGATGGGGAAGCTGATCTTCCTCATCAGACATTTATCCTGATTTGTTAGATGCCAACACAGTTTCCTCATTGGATTTGCTTCTAACAAGTATGGAAGAATTTACGTTCTACCAAAAGCAGTCTAAACATTTTCCCCTGCTGTCAGGTCTCTGGACTGAATGTCCCCACAAGAAGGACATGAATATGTTTCATAGGGAATTCTTCCTGAGAAGCAACAGGATTTTCGAGGGAAGAACTGCAGGCCCCCCATGGAGGGCTGGAGGAGGGCTAGAGGGGGCACTGGAAAAACAGCAGGAGTGAGTTCAGATACTACCGCTCAGGTTGCCAAAGACAGCATTGCTATCTCTGAGGATATGACATTCTCCCAAAAGTTCCATGAGTGAAGGTACCTGTGAACACTAAGCAGGTTGTTAAGAAACAGCAGCACATAATTTGCGTCACAGCTCAATTACAGTATGTTTTGATATTTGGAAAATAATTAGCCCATTTTCCTTTGAAACTGCAGCAGTAGCAATAGAAATAAAAAAGGCTGAGCCATCTTGGAGACAACAATCAATAAACAATTCTAAATCTGCAGGATTCCTTGACGATATGCAAGCAGTGAGCTAGATGTGTGCTGCAGATACCTCTTACTGCAGGGCTCAGTCCTGCAAAGCATAGAACTAGTTTTCTCAGCAGACAGAGGGAACCAAGTCAAGATTCCAAATCTTCAGGGATTTACTATATGGCAGGAAAGATCACACAAGTACATCCAGCCAAATATGAATAAATGTAATCAAATATTATCAAATGTGATTGGAGCACAGATGAAACAGAAATTCCTTTCACCTGGGATCTAGAGAGACTTCTTCAGAAAATGTGGCTTTGGAGATGGCCAAACACATGGGTGGAATTTTGGCAGAACAGGATGTAAGGAATTTTAAAACTGATTCTAAAATTCATATAAAAATTCAAAGGATCCCAAATATCCAAAACAATTTTGAACAAGAAAAACAAAGTTGGAAGACTTGCACTATCTGATTTTCAGCCTTTTTTTTTTTTTTTTAAAACTACAGTAATCAGAAAGTATGGTGTTGATGTAAAACAGGAAAATAGAATAATGGAGCAGAATAGAATGTTCAGAACTAAACCAACACTTATATAGACAATTGATTCTCAAAAAGGATGCAGTGGAGAAAGGATCTTTTCAACAAGTAGTGCTGGAAGAATTAGATAGTGATATGCAAAAAAAAAAAAAATGAACTTTGATCCACACCTCACAAAATATACAAAAATTAAGTCACAATGGATCATAGATCTTAATAGGAAATCTAAAACTATAAAACAGCTAGGAGAAAAAGCATAGGCTTAAGCTTTATGACCTTGGGTTTGGCAAATATTTCTTTGCTATGACACCAAAAGTATAATCTATTTTAAAAAGAAACTGATAGAGTGAACTTTATCAAAATGAAGACTCTTCAAAGCTGTTCTAAACACTGCTAAGCAAATGAAAAGACAAGCCATAGACAGAAGCTATTTGCAGATCATATATCTGATAAAGGTCTCTCTTTGTATCTGATCCAGAATAAAGAGGTCTCAAAACTCAATAATAATGCAAACACCTGAATGAATGAATGAGGCCAGAAAACACACTTCAGTAAAGATATCCAGATGGATAATAAGCATATGAAAAAATGCTGATTAAAGATGCCATTAGTCATTGGAGAAATGCTTTTAAAAACCACAGTGAGATACTAGTACACATACATACAAGAATGAATACGATTAGAAAGACCGACCTTACAAAGTGCTGGTAAGGAAGTAGAGCAACCAGAGCTGATACACACCACAAGGAATTTACAATAGTACAACCATTTTGGAAAAGTCTTTAACAGTCTCTTTAAAAAAGGTAAATACCTATCTACCATATAACCCAGATATTCCTCATCTGGTGCTTTAGAAAAGAAAAGCATATGTCCATATAAAGACTTGTAACCAAATATTCACTGCAATTTTATTTATAATAGCTCAAGTTGTAAATAACCCATGCATCCATCAAGAAGTAAATGGAGAAAAAAATGATGGTCTATCCAAACACTGCTCACAACAAACTCTTCAGTAAAAACTCAGCACTAAACAATACTCTGCTATAAGAAAAATAAGCTATTAATACAGCAACACAGATGACTCTCAAAATAATTACACTGAATGAAAGAAGTCAGACAACATAGAGTAGATACTGCATTAATCCATTCATACAAGGATCTTGAAAATGCAGACCAATATGTTGTGATGGAAAGCAGATCAATGGTTTCCAGGGGAAGAGATGGGGAGGGAGGGAGGGACAACAAATGGCAGGAGAGAAGCTTTGTGGGTGATGGGTATGTTCACTGTCTTGAATGTGGTCATGGTTTCTTGGGGATATACTTATGTCAAAACGTATTAGCTGTACACTTTATACGTGTGAAAATTACTTTGCCAAGTATACCTCAAAGCTGTTTTAAGAAAAAAGGCACTTCAGTCCTGATCCACCTCAGCGCCTGATTGGAGCGACATGATCAGTCCCTCACCCTGTTTGCCTAACAGGAAGGTAGAAAACCTCTCACGGAAAATAACATATGGATTTTTCATTTGCAATGTCTACCATGTAATAAAGGATTTCAAGACATGCAACATGTCAAGACTATATAACGGATAATATGAGAATAAGAAACATTAGACAAAGGATGCAAACCCCCAGGTGATGTAGGCATCAGAGTTACCAATAAAGGCTATAAAATACTTTTAATATATTCAAGAAAATAAGGAAATTATGGGAGAATAGACAACAGGGTAAAGACTTTCACCAGAGAAATATACTGGAATGTATTTTTAAGAGAAATCAAACAGATACTCTAGAACTGAAGCTTTCAGCTCTGGAAAAAGGTAAACAGAGCTAATTAGGATCCCTTTTAAGTAAAACTTTCAGTAATGCCGGGTAAAATACAACAACAAATGTAACACAGAGCTAACTATGGAAAGAGAAGTTCCCAGGTGACAATACAAAAAGGACACTTAAAGCCCAGAGTGGTAATCTTGTGAGCTGATGCCACCACACCCTGGAGGGAAGGGGTTTTAATATGCACATAAATAGAGATACAATGTCCATTTAGGGAAAAAGGTCCATACCAGATGTAGAAGACTCTTCCTTTATATCTATATAGTCAGAGACAGAGATGTAAAGTGGCAGCAGAGGTCACAGTGACACAGGGCCCTGGGCCAAGCAGTGTGAACACCTCTGCAAGCTGGGAAAGGTAGGAAGACGAATCCCTCCCTAGAGCCTCGGTGTGGAACGTAGCCTTGGCCACACGTTGGTTTTAGCCCACTGACAATGACTTTGCACTTCTGCACAATAGAACAGTGAGATGATGAATGTGTATTGCTTTAAGCCACTGAGTCTGTGGTCCTTTGTTACAACAGCAAAAGGAAAGAAACTCAGGAACCAACATGAACATGAACCCCAAGCTGCCTGCTGTGCTGGCAAGAAGTTCTTTGTCTCTGAACCTGGGGGAGTCTCCTGTCTTCTGGCAGCATCCACAAACTACCTCATGCTAACTTGACAGCTTGCAGAGGTTTAAATCTTAACCCTGCACAGTTCTTGATATTTAGTTAATAAAAATGATGGTGTCATCACGGGTATTTTTCCATCTTTTAAATACCCTTCAGTCTTCTAATAAAGCTACCTCTAATTGAGAGACAGTGTAAATAGTTTTCAAACTTCATAATAAATAACTGTGGTTTTATTTGGCTACTTAAATTATGAGTAATAATATTCACATTAGTAAAAGTTATTAAAATCAACATTGTTTAATGAAAATATCATTTCTTTTTGCATGAACATGTATTAACTACAATAAATGTTCCATGCTTTGTACTACGATTTACTGTTAGAGCCTTAAAGAGTAATATTTTCCTCAAAAGATATTATGGCAAAGGGATTTCTTTTGGTGGAACAGTTCCTACATCAAATCTGGTGCATATCTCAGGCCACTGGGAACCTAGAGATGATAGATATTAGGAGGCATTATAAACACAAAATGATTTTTAAAGGAATTAAACAACTGGATGTGTGAAAACAAAGAATCTGAGAATATTCTAGTGAAATAAATGTATTTTTCAGCTTAAGCAAGACACTGGGTGAATAAATCTAAAACGAAAAAACCACCCAGAGATCAGCAGTGAGTCATGCATGCAGTGTGACTGATCAAAACCAAGTTGTTTCCAAACCAGTGTGCAGGCTTGATGCCTTCATGAATCAAGTCTGTGTGGCACCAGGCCATCTCGAATACATGTTGATGAGGTATTTATAAGCCCTTCACCATCCCAGCACAAAGCCCACACATGAGCCACAAGACCATCACCTACACATCTGCAAAAGACACAGCATGGTGAATAGCACTTTTCTTGTTCAGTAGCCGGTGGCAGGGCACTGTGAGCAGACAGAGATACAGGGACACAGAGACACAGAGGCACTTCCCCTCACTCAGCTGATAACCTTCCGTGCATTCCTGGGGACAGGATTGTCATAAAATGCACCATGGATCGATCCTCCTCCTAGGAAAGGAACGGTACTTCTGTCCTCAGGTTGGAGCAAGGGTGGCCGGAGGATCTCAGAAGAGCTGTTTCAGCACAACCAATAGAAATGTCTGCCACCGTGACCACGAGAGACAGGTCTCCTGCCATCCCGGTAGGCACTTGGGCTCCTGACAAAAGCTGGGCTCAGTAAAGGCTTGAGTAGAAGGCACAGACCTGAGGGATGCCCCAGCAAGAGACAGGAGGTAGGGCCTGGTTTATACTGCTCTGGGTGTATCCCAGCCTCATCCGAATACGAAATCAGAAATTTGCGAAACAGCAGAGCTGGGATGGATCATCTACTCCAGACTCCTCACCTTACAGTTTAAAGGGTGGCAGCCTTGGGAGGCAAAGCAACGTGCTAAAGGCAGAGCGTGGAAGTGGCAGCGCCAGATGAAACGCACCATGGCAACCCCCGTTCAAGGCCGCTGACACTGAGGACGGGGCCATGGTTTCCAAAGAGGAGAATGAGACAGTGTAAATACTTTGTCCCCCCCAAAACCCCAAATGTTTACTAAGGCACAAAAACTCACCTTAACTAGCTCTCTTCTGAGGGGGCTCTCTTCTGTCTCCGTCTTTCTGTCTGTCTCCATTTCTCTCTCTCAGACACAAACACATACAATTTTGTGAAAGGGGACTTCCTGCCATACAAAGACAGACTTCACATCTTCAGAGAAACACTTGACAAAGCACATTTCCAATTCAAGTCTTTGTGTGAGGTCTGGGCAACTGGCTTATTTTCTAGAACAATAGGTGGTTCCAAAATCAGGAGATCATCTTCCCCAAAGGAAGAGTTCTGGTCCGTGTTGATGAAGCTGTGGGTGTCACATTTCATGAGCCCGTTCGGCTCCTCCTCTGGCCACCTGCTGCATCTGATGGCTTCCTGGAGCCGAACATCACTGTCAAGGGCTATGGTTGGGATACCAGCTTTGGCCTTGTCCAAGCGGTCCACTTCATTGACGTAGCAGTGAAAGAGGGACCTAGATTCGTCATTGTGCTGCCAGAGAACCCCTTGGGCACCAGCGGTCTTCCAAAGTCCGACACAAAGCTGTTCAGTCTGAATCTCTTCTCAGGAGACTCTGCATTGCAATAAAGAAAACCAAAATAAAAGATCGCTCACACTCTAGCTCGGTGACCTGAAGACTTATAGTTTTTGATATCTGCTGAGAGCAAATCCCTGCACAGAGCATGCTGACAAGCACTGGAAGTGAGAGACATCACTTTCGAACACATACAATTACACCCAAGGCAAAAGTCTCGTGAGGGCCCTTGGACCATCCTGAAAAGACATCGCTCCCTGAGAATCCTCAATACTGTTGCATCGCACACCAGTGTTTCTCAGTGGGACACTCAGATCATCTTCATCAGAATTAGTTAAAGTGCTTCTTAAAATGCAGAATTCTGGGGTGCACACCCTCAGAGTCTCCAGAAGTAGGGACCGGCAGTCTGTATTTTCATAGCCACCAAGATCACTAAACATGCTCAGGTTTAGCACCGCGGTCTACATCGGGTCACCTGAGCATCGACAATGCTGTCTCATGGGGTGGGGGGGGTGCCATATGTGTCAGTGTGCTGTCCTACCCACGTGTCTCCCCTGATTCTCAGAACTGACAGTGCAGTCCCATTGGGCAAAAATACCACCATTTCACAATGCATACGCAGGGCGCCTGACTGACAGATACAATCAGTGCTAGGAAAGGGGACAAAACTCAGGTTCCTCATCGCTTGTGTCACTTACTGTGGGACAAATGATCAATTCAAGGGTAATAAATCAGTGTATGAGTGAATAACATGACTCTCGTTAGTCCCACGAGTGCCTGGAAGAGCGAGCCTGGGCACACTGAGAATCATAACAGCCCATCTACTTAGTTGTCATCCTCCCCAGATTTATGTAAAGGTTACTTCCACCCAGGCAGTGACCCCTGAAGGGCAAGAATCATGTCTGAACAAACTCTCAAATCCAGAACAGAACCTGACAACAATTAGGCTCTGGGGTCTGTGTTTAGCGAGTGTGGAATCTCAGTGATGCCAGCTCTTAGACCTTGCCTTCCCATCCCACCCCTCACGATATGGCCCTTATGACCAGCTCTCCCGGGGCTGGGGCCACGGGACCCATTTACAGGACTGGAAGAATCTGATCATGTAAACCATCCCCCAGATTATCATCAAGAGTCACCTGCATTTCAGGGATCAGTAATCCCAGAAGCTTTGCAGTTCAGGCAGGTGAGGGATTTTTATATCAGCTCTGTCTTCTACTGTGACTGCCTGGGTGACATCAGACAAGGATTTCTCAAAAGCCTGAGCTTTTCCTTTCAGGAATAATCTAAATAACAAATCTCGTTGACCACTCAACAAGTGTGATGTGAAGATCAATGATTTACACAGGAGTACAACATTCACTAGGTCATGGATTTAGAATCAGAGAAAAATCATTTGAGAAAGATTGACAGAATGTAGCTTTAATGCAAATTTAAGTATTCTTACCTTTCAGTAAATCATCTTCTTCCCCAACTTATCACTTCACCCAAGTTTAAAAGATGTTTGAGAACAGGGATGAGTGTGCCAGCAATCTGGGACCCAATAACCTAAAATGTCACCTAGGAATAA
This sequence comes from Camelus bactrianus, assembly GCF_048773025.1. NCBI lineage: Eukaryota > Metazoa > Chordata > Mammalia > Artiodactyla > Camelidae > Camelus > Camelus bactrianus. Next base: position 132,439,544 of record NC_133539.1, on the reverse strand, counting down.
GAGGGGAGTAAAACATTTTTAAAAAGCATGGTGAGGATGGCGGGGCCTTCCCCCAACTCCAGACTAAGAAGCTCTAAGTAATAGATTTCCTGCCTGCCTGGGGCATCAGCTGATGTGAAAACCCACCCAGAAACCTCACTGTCCAGCAGCTCCTCCGTAACACAGGCTACACTTCCTCAGAATTAAGAATTGGGGCCAGTAACCACTTTGCTGAAGAATAAAGACAAAGAAGAAGAAGAGAGTTCTGCCCCTCCCCAGGGGAGAGCCCAGACCTTGGGCTGCATGCACTGAGCCTACCTCCCAGGAGAAGGATAAACTGGAGAAGGGCGTCCTGCGAAACTGGGACAGCAAATGTTGAGATGGGAACAAATTGACCGGCTGGCCAGGGACAGCCCCCTCCGTCGCTGCCTTGGCGGCTGCCTCCGCCCCCTCAGCACATCCTGCCCACTTCCGGTGGTTAAGCTGTCAGGGAAACAGTGCTTTGCGACCTGGGGCAACAGAGGCTGCCCCCAGGCCAAGCTGCGGGGGAAATGGGATCTAAACCACCAGCTCCCAAGCGGCAAGCTCCATACCCCCGCCAACAACCCGCCGCCCCCGCAGCCTACAGCACCCCCGGGGCAATATGTCCTGGAGAAGGGTGACCCGGGAATGAGGGGCAGCAGAGGCCACCCCCACGTCAGGCCTCCAGAGAGATGGGAGCTTATCCTCCAGCCCGCCAGGGGCAGACCCCCCTCCTCTCCAACCCCTGATGTCACCGCGCCCACCTCCCAGGAGCAACCTGACCGGGTGTGGGGTTTCAGGCTAATCTTGGGCGGGAGAGGCCGTCCCCAGGCCAGGTCAGGGGAGAGGAGAAGAAGTGGCCCCTTTAGGCGGGGCAGCCGGCCGTCGCAGCTGCCTCTGCCCCTCGACAGCATCGCGCCCGCCTCCCAGGAGCAAGCTGACCTGGAGACGGGCATCCGGCTTCTTGGGCAGCAGAGTACGCCCCCAGGTTTGGCCGTGGGGAAGAGGAGAGCAAATTGACAGGCTCCGCGCTGCAGGTCCTCTACCCCTGCCGTCGCCTCCCCCACACTTTAAAGGCACTTCCCAGGGCGCCCCTCCCCCAGCAGGCTAAATGGGACAGGTGTGTCTGGTGATCTGAGGCAGGAGAGGCCACTCCCACACCAGGCCATCGGGGAGACGGGAGCCAATCCACCAGCTCCCCAAGGCAGCCCCCTACCCCCACAGCAGCCACCGCTCCTGCCCCCTGACCTCACGGTGGCCGCCTCTAGGGAGCAGGCTGACCTGGAGATGGACGTCCGGCGAACTAGGGACAACAGGGACCGCCCCCAGGGCAAACCATGGGGAGAAATGGGAGCAAATGGACCGGCTCCATGGGAAAACCTGCCGCTGCTGCCACCACCCCCAACGTAACACGCCCGCCTCCTGGGGCCAGGCTGACTAGGATACACGTGTCTCTTAACCCAGGGCAAGAGACACCGCCCCCAGGACAAGCCGCGGGGAAGATGGGAGCAAATGGGCCCGCTCCCCCGCTGCAGGCCCCTGACCCCCGCCACCCGTGCACCATGACTACCCTGCCTCCCGCCCCCAGCAGGCAAAGTGGGAAAGGGTTGTCCCGGGACCTGGCGCAGCAGAGGCCGCCTGCAGGCCACGCGGCACAGACATGGGAGCTAATCCTCAAGCTCCCCCGGGGCAGCCTCCCTATCCCCGCAGCCACCACCTTCCCAGCCCCCTGACTGCACCGCACCCATCTCCCAGGAGCAAGCTCACCTGGAGTCGGACCTCAGGCAAATCTCTGGCGGCAGAGGTCGCCCCCAGGCCAGGCCGCGGGGGAGAGAAGAAATGGAGCAGCTCCCTGGAACGGACCCCAACCCACAGCCGCCGCCGCCGCCGCCGCCGCCGCCTCCCAGGACCAAGCTCACCTGGAGACCGGCGTCCCGCCTCTACGGCAGCAGAAGTCGCCCCTGGCTCCGCCGCGGGGGAGAGCGGAGCGAATTGACCGGCTTCCGTGCGGCAGCCCCCCTATCCCCGTGGGCCCTGCACCTTAACGACACCGCCTCCACTCCCCACTCAGCTTGCTGAGTGGGACAGGTGTGTGCGGCGACCTGGGGCAGCAGAGGCCGCTCCCAGGCCCGGCAGCCGGGAGAAGGCAGCTATTCCATCAGTTCGCCAGGGGCAGCCCCGCTCCGCCTCCTTGCCGCTGCCACCTCCCCCTGACCTAACCGCCCCACCACCCAGGAGCAAGCTTACCTGGAGTCCAACATCTGGCGAATCTCCGGCGGCCAACGCCCCCCCAGGCCAGGCTGCAGGGAAGAGAAGAAATCGACCGGCTTGCACGTGCAGCCTCCCACCCACCGCCGCCGCCGCCGCTGCCGCCGCCGCCCCCTCCGCCACCCCAGACCATTGCACTAATCTCCCGGGGTCAGGCTGACTGCGAGGATGTGCACTTGCCTTCTGACCCTGGCCACGTGCCTGAGCACCTTCCTGCGCCCCTAAACTCCCTGTACCTCTGCACCCCTGCCACTCTCTGCACTTCCGCACTGCCTGCACCCCCGCATCCCCTGAACTGCCTGCACCCTCCACAGCCCCTGCACCCCTGCCACCACTTACACCTTTGCACTGCGTACACTCCTGCACCCCTGCTTGTCCCACACACCACCTCTTGGGCCTGTGGCAGAGTCTCTGCTGTTAGACCAATGCACAGGAACTCACATCTTTGCCAGTATATGATGCATCAGTGGACGTCTGGGGTTGGCTGCAGGAAGGTACATGTTCCCGGTCACTAGCCTGGGCCACTAGGGTGATCTCTGTGAGGTCACCCAGGACGGGCTCAGAGATGCTGTTCTCTGGGAAGAGAGGAGTTGAAACCGGTCTTGAGGGCAGAGCTGTGCTCACCAGGTCGTTCCACGCTTCATGTTTTACACAGGGTTTCGGAGAAGTGAAATTGATCCGGCCAAGTAAGACCGGCCTGCTGTGCGCCCACCTCACTCCTGGGCTCTGAGGCAGACCGACTGGCTCCTACCATCAGGACACAGTTTGGGCACCTGAATGGTCCCTTGGAGGCATCCTATCACTTCTCAGGAAGAAGTCTGGCTGCTTCCACCCTATGGCCCTCCCTCCCACTGTGCTGGCCTCAGGAAGGTTCCTTATTTGGGGAAGAAGGCAGCCCACCCCCTACCCCACCCCTCACCTTTCTCTAACCCAGGCTGGTGCTTTCTCTGCCCTTCAGAGTCTGGAAAGCCATTTCTCTTCAGGTATGTCCCTTCTGAGATGGACATGCTTCCAATCAATTCTAGGCGAGGATGCACCATGGAATGCACTGGGTAAGAGAACCAAAATAAATAGTTTCTTCTGTGAGGTTTTCTGTTTATCTACTGGGGCTGGGCTGTGTGTAGTTTGCTACAGCTATTCGTGCGAGAGGCTAAACCCACCCGTGTGTCCTTGTTTTCATCTCCCCGCTGTCTTTGGGTTTTCCCTAGACACTCCTGAGACATTTACTTCTTTTAATTTTATTCCTGTTATTACACAGGGGCCCTACTGACATGGAGGTAAGGTGTTGGGGGAGCGGGACAGAGCAGGGCATTTGTAGTCCTGTGATTAGTTCTCATTGAGCCTGTGCCCTGAGCTGTGACTTCCACAAGTCTGTCTCTTTCCCCCACCCCAATTTGGGTGACACAGAAGGTATTTCCCTTCCCCCAGGTAGGTTAGGCTCTGGTAAAATAATTTCTCATTAAAAAAAAAAAAAAAACACAACCCCCCACAATGGAAGAGAATGTTCTGGGTGTATTTCAATAGAGCTAGTTTTTCCTTTCCTGGCAGGAACCATGAGGAGTTTTCCTATGATCTTCACTCTGAGAACAGGATACGGTCCTGGAGGTAAAATGCATGAAAAAGAGCAGGGGGCCCCTCTGACTGGCCCCCTGGAGTTGTCACATTCGGACTTCCCCACCCTGAGCCTCCAGCTGGCCTCAGGGACCTGTTAAATCTGCCTGCCCCCGGGGTTCTTACAAAAGCGGGTTCTGCCCTGGGGGCTGTGACTCTCCAAGCCTGCCCGGCTGCCTCTCTGTGTTGGGAGCAGCTTTCCCCCTCAGTTTTCTTGTGGATCTAAGAAGAGCAGTGGGTTTGCAGCTCCCTCAGCTCTGGTGTTGTTTTCAGGACAGAAGGAGCAACTTCTGAGCTCCACACGAGCTGGACCAGAGGCTGGAAGCCTCCCCTCCTCTGCCTCCATGCAGACAATCAGTGGCTGTGGTTCTAGCCGAGTGTCTGAAGATGTGGATTTAAACACACACATCCCAGCCCCCACAGGAGCACACAGTCCCATAAATCCCTACAACTTCCACTGGTAACTACGGAACTGATGAGGACACGCGTTTCGGGGCTGCAGAGGCCTGACTGCATGACTTTCTCCGTGGCCTATTAATGTGGTTGTTATGGGCCTTGTCTGAAGTGGCTTGCTTACCGCACCTGGTACATGGGAAATATAAAATAAGTACTAGAACCTCCACTTTTTCTCCCTCTTGGGCCTTCCAACCTAAAAAGTAATACGTGAACTCAGACGGCCTAGTCACCACAATGAGGTCCGACCAGCCCGGCTCTCCTGAGTGATGGGCACTGACTTGCGCATTAACTCGGAACAGTAGGGGAACCGCCTTCCTCTAACTGGGCCTCTCCCCACACCAGGCACGCCCTCAGCTGAGAAGGGGCCAACTCCCCCATTGAGGTGTGTGCTGGTGGCTTCAGTGTGACCTGGCCCTGCCGGGACATGAACCTGCAGTGAGGTGGAGTGTCAGGAGGAGGGGGGGTCCCTGCTGGGGCAGCAGGGGGCCCGGTAGCACCCTGCGCAGCCTGGTGCCTGGGGCTCCCCAACATCTCCTACGGCCCCAGGGTCGGCTCTGGTCTGGGCCACTCCATGCACCCTCCCAGTATCTTTTCATTAAGTCCCTTTTTTGCTTTTATCAGCCAGAGGTGGCTTCTGTTGCTTGTTCACTGAAACAGTGCATCAGGAAACCAGACTATTTCTAAGATCAGTGAAATACGAACTTTGGTCAGCTCGCCGGGCAGACCGTGCAGCACAAATTCCCGCACAGGGCTGTGCAAATGCCTTACGTGAAGGGTCCTCATCATCTGTCTTCAGAGATACAGAAGCTCGTGGTTCAGGTAAAACCTCAGGGAGGGATTGAGGAATCCAAAGCTGGTTGGTTTCAAAGACTAACCGGTCGGACCAGACCCCTGAGCTGTGGTCAGAAGCCTGGCTCAATGTCACGCAGACTCAGCACCCTAAGTGTCCGGTGGGGCCGGTGCTGTTTCCTTTACAGGCTCTCGTTGGGGAGTCACTGTAGCCCCTTACACTCAGCAGGGAATCCAGCCCTCTTAGCCCCCACCCTGAGTGTTCCATGACACAAATCTCGGGAGTGTTTAATTTTCATCTTTGTTTAGGAGGATGAAGGTGGGGCAAGAGGAGAGATAAATTCACACTTAGTGACACCAAGTCACAGCCAGTACCTCCTCCTCGGAGAGCTATGTGCTCCCACAGTGGTGGCTGGGGGGCTGGGCAGAGCCCCTCCTCTGGTCACAGAGGGACTCACTCCTCTGACTGCAACTGATGGGTTGGACAACCAATCCAGAGGGGACAGAGCATCTTTCCCAGGAGTTTGGAACTGACACACAGAAATTAATTTCACTCATCTGGGGATTGGGAGGAGGGTGGGAATCAAATGAAACCAGAGCAGGAGAGAAAGTTACAAGTGAATGAGAGAGAGACAGAGAGACTGAACTTGTGAGAGTAAATAGTGTGAAGGATGGATAACAATCAGGGCACAGAGGAATTCCAGCTCCTGGCTGTCTAGTGTGTCCCAGCCCATCAACAAACCTGCGGGATGGTTAACATCATTCCAGTTTTGCAGATTAGGAAACAGGCTGAAAGAGACGGGGGTTGGCTTTGGGTGCACAGTTAATTTAATTGCCACTGGACCCCTCACTTCCCACTGCCTGAAGGCACCATGATCCTCACAGGGACCCTGCAGTGCTGACAGCCTAGCACCCTGATCAAAGGGACCCTGCGGGAGTGGGAACCTCTCTGAGTTTGGAGAGTTCCCTGCACCGAGATTCCATGCATCAGCCGGCTCCCGCTCACCCCAGGTTAACGTCTCCCCAGCTGTGAAGTCCCCCGACCCGCTTCCCTCCCTGCAAGGCACCCCCGTCCTTACCACCGAGAGTACTGCAGGAATTCAGGCACAGGGATGCCCAAAGCAACACGAGCCCACCGGCTGTACAAACAGCAGACTCCCAGCCCCACCTGGGCTCCATGGGGATAGTAGGTGTCCTCACCTTTCATGTACCTAAGGCAATCTGTTTCTTCAGCTGGAGGCTATAGAGAAAAATAAAAGGTCCAAAACATTGTTCAGTGAGGAATTCCTCCAAGGACCTGACTTCAGAGTCTACAACCATTTGTGCTGGCCGCTCTTAACCCCGGACTTTGGGTGAGGTGGATTATTGATCAGCACAATCGCCGGTGGCCCAGCTCCTGGGCTTGGCTGCCTAGAGGGGGCTGGGGGAATGGGTAAGGCCAGGGCACTCAGGAAGAGCACAGAGGACCTGACATCTCGCCTCCGCAGTTGTAAACCCTTCCCCAAATCTCAAGGCATCGGACAGAGTGCAGCCACCACAATAATGAGATGTTCCCATCTCTTCCCTCACTCCTGTTGGTTCACTTATGTGCTGAGCATCCACTGGGTCACAGGACATGACACACAGGATGGCCGATGGGACAGGCTTGGTACTTCCCCCTGGATCCTGTTCAATCTGATGGAAGAATGATCACTCATAAACGGTTTCTCAAAAGGATACATAGACAGGAGACAAACTGCAGAGTGAATCAAATTTTAAAATATAAATGAAGATCCCCCAGTCTCCCCGCCTAAGGTTAACAGCATAAAGAAAATAGATCTTGCCTTTGATCACCAAGGAAGTGGTCACCCTCTCTCAGGAGGAAAGGAGAGTTAATCTTTGAGCAGGACACAGAAGTGCTCCATCGAATTGGACCAGGACCTCTGCATTCATTCAGCAAATCTGTATAAGCTCCTACTACTTATGGGAATCTAGTAACTATACCCATTCCCAAGGCTCTTGGGCTTTATTAGTCAACAAAATAGACACGACTCCCCATCACTGGGGGCTCAGAGTTTTAGCAGAGAAAACAGGCAACATGATGGGGGTAGCAAGAGCTTGGGGAAAAATAAGAGTGATATGAGCAAACTCAGGTGATGGTGGTGGGGTGGGAGGCAGGCAGGAGGGAATAAGGCAATCCTGGAAGATCTCAAGGAGTAATGAACTTGAAGCAGAATAGATCCGGAGGAAGAAGGAAGAGCCGGAGCCAGAGGCCCCCAGAGTGATGGGGAGAGTGTGGGCGGAGAGGCAGAGCAGGCCGGGTCCTGGAAGACTTTGGGACGACTTTGGCTCCTAATGGAATGGTGACCCTTTTAGTGAGTTTTGATGGGATAGGTGATGTCCAATTTATGCTTTTGTTTTGGGTTTTCTTGGGAGGAGGTTAATTTATTTATTTTAGTGAAGGTGCTGTGGTTTGAACCCAGGATCTCATGCATGCTAAGCATGCACAGTATCACTGAGCTACACCCACCCCCTCAATGTATGCTTTTATAGGCTCCCTCTGACTCTGTGTGGATGAGATTGTAGAAAAGCAAAGATGGAAGAAGTAGGCTATTTGGTGTCCAACAAGGGGCTGAAGGTGGCTCCTAGGAGGGTGGGGAACAGGGAGTAGGTGGTTAATGAATTCAGAGTAGCCAGAATTTTCTAACAAGCTGGATTTGCTGTCTGTGTGTGTGTAAGAGAAAGAGGAGAAAGAACATGGTTCCAACATCTGGACCTGGAAAATGGGATGGATGTCCTCCCCATCCACAGGGGATGGGACAAGATGGGGCTGAGCAGGTGGAAAGGGGCTGGAATCAGCTCAGTTCTTCAATGTCATGATTAAGGAGTCTATTAGATATTGCCACAGAAATGCCTAATAGGTAGAGGAGTCTGGGGTTTTTTTTCTTTCTTTTTAACATTAAAAAATATAATTTAAATGTATTAATTTTATTATGTGAATGGATTTGGAATTTTATTTCATGCCAAGGTATATGTTATAATAGCCAAATGGAAAATATATCAGAAAAGGGGAGAAATGAGGGCTTTCACATAAACTGACTGTCCATAACGTAGGTAAAATTTCAATGAATCAGTCTTCAGTGCAAAAACCTCATCTTGGTGTTACATAAAATTAAATGAAAAAGGACTATGTTGATGTATCATTATTTCATGTTACATAATAGCCCCAAACCAACACACTGTTTAACTATGAGGCTTGTAGAAATACTATTCACTTTATTGACATAAATACAGAAATGCAGAAAGGTTCTAAGGTAGAATAAGCATCTTAGTGGAAATAATAGAGATCTGAGCATTTCACATGATATGTATGGACTGATTCAAAATTTGGAAAAGTAATTTACACAGTAGAACATATGTATGAATGTGAAAGCAAGATGAATGAAAGAAAAAGAATATGAGTATCAGGGAGAGAGTTCCAAATGGAAAAGGCCAATCAGGGAGTTTTGGACAAATCGAGAAATTGATGGCATGTCAAATTCCAAGTCTGGTTGCTTCCACCAAAAGTATAGCAGTGAGATAGAGAAGAGACCCAGGACCCAACTCCGAGGCACATTCGCAGTAAATATTTGGAATAAAGAGGAGACGTTGGCAAAAGACCAGCCAGTGGATCGAAAGCAGAGCGATGGGCTGGAGGCCAAGTGAAGCAGGAACACGGGGGAGGAGAAATGGAAGAGCCGGGTCAAATGCTGCCAAAGGGCCACGCATGATGAAGACTAAAAGCTGACCACTATATTTAGCAACGTGGGGTCACTGATGGCCTTGGGGGTGCAAAAGGGAATGGCTCAAGAGAATATGCAGACAGTGAGTTTAAACGACTCATTAAAGATTTGCTGCAAAGACATGGGGTGGCAATTGGTGGGGGCCAATTAGAGTCAAGGAGTGCTGTTTGTTTCTTTTAAGAGGATGGACTTTTATATACTGATAGGAGCCAACTAGCAGGAGAACAAAATAGATGAGGTAGTGACAGAGAGGATGGATGTGGGAGTGACAGCCCGGAGAAGATTGTATGGATGGGCCCTCTGGTGACTTTTGGATGACCTGGCTTTCTATGTCACCTGTAATAAGAGGTGGGGCAGCGAGAGTGAGGTCACAGACATCAGAAGGCGAGCGGATGTGCTGGGAGTTGCCAGTGAAAGTTCTTTTCTGTTGGCTTCAGTTTGCTTGGTCAAAGTAGAAAAGTAATCTTACCAGCTGAGGGACGAGAAGGAAGAGTTACTGGAGTCATGAGCAGAAGATACGAAAGAGCCTTCAGGGACAATGGGACAGTGAAAAGAGCAGAGGGAGACGGGGGGAGCGTGCTCCCAGAAAGTTACGTTTTATCTTTGAGGTGCCCAAGTGTTGGATGTGTGATTGCCCTTCCTGCTGTCTACGAAATAAAAATTGAGTATGGATCAGAGAAAATGCTATTTCATTCTAAGAGGCTGCCTGTTTCTCAGGAACGGTCATCTTAAACTGCAAACACTACAAAAATGTTGAAAAGAAGAACTTGTGTACCCAATGACCCACTATTTTCTATAAATTTGGTTGCTATTTAGTTCCCCTGTCAATACCACAGAACCGATACTGCCTAGGATGGAGATACATCGATGCTTAAATGGAAATGAAATCTGTATCTTTTTCCTAAACTCCATGGCTTCCTTAACATTCCATTCCCCTTGGAATTTAGGGGTGTCCGGTATAAGAAATAAGAAACAGTTTGAGAAAATCCCGGCTCAGAATTACACAGCACAACCTCAGCTCAGAAGTATACAGCCATAAAAATGTTTAGAAGCAAAACTCCATAACTACTCTTAAAGAATTTTGCAAACCTGGGCCTGCCCAGATGTTTCCAAACTGGAAAGGTACTCCAATCAGTTGACCGGTACGGGAACCAGAGGCTGGTCAGCCTTTTCTGTAAAAGCCAGAGAGTAAATATTTTCAGTTTTGCACATCATTTTGTTGTAACCATGCAGGTCTGCAATAAGAAAGCGAAGAGCACTGGGAGACACGAAACAAATGGGCATGCCCACACCCTCCCTTCCACTCAGGGCAGCTTCTCTGTGGTGGGGAGCTTTGCCACAATGACTTGTTTCTTTGTTTCCATTGGTTTCTTTGTTTCCACCTTACTGCTCAAACTCAGAACTTCAAGTGAGCCTGGTCCTTCAGCATCCATGCAGAAAGAAGGCTGAGCGGGGGTGGGGATCCCACCTGACAGAGAAGAGAGATGGCTTGTCACCAAGACATGAGACAATCACACCTTCCGGGGTGAAAGGGAACAAAGATAAGGGAGGGGCACAGCAGTGGGACCCCTGGGTCACCTGCCAGGCTTGCTCTCCCTCCACGGCCACCCTGGGGGCCTGGGTGGTGTTGGAACTCAGCTACAGTGATTAGGCTGAGGGGACTCAGCATAAAGGACCCTCCGTCTCCACACCGGGTTCCAAACGCAGCCTCTCTAAGTCTACCCTCTGAATTTCTGGAACTCAGCTGGAAGAATACATGATCAGGCCAGACCCAGAGCCCAAGCCAAACACGACAAGGGTCACGTGGGGTTGTAACCCCGTGCTCAGCGGTCGGGGTCTCCTTGCAAATCTGCAGAAATCCCTGTTCTGCCTCATTCCTGGGAGAAACCCCACATCTCTTCCTGCTCTGTCTGTTCTTCTCTTGAGGCTATTGTCCTGGAGGGATGCAGAGTCCTTGAACCTGGCCCTCCAAACGTACATAAGCAGCCTGTTCAATAAAACAAATTATGCACTTTTTCACATTTGCCAGTTTTTTGATTCCAGAAAGGCTGTGGGACTCTTTCTCACTGTCTCCTGTGCCCCCACCACTTGGTGGCCCTCTCCTCATGGAAACACGATTTCCCACAACTGCACCCTGCCTCCCAGCTTGTCAGAGGGGAGTGACCCACAAAGACACAGGTGTTTGTGAGGATCCTGTCCCCCAGCAGAAAGCCTACTCCTGGAGCCACGGACAGGGATCTGGCCTCCTGAGCCGCTCAGCTCTAATTGAAAGCCTAAACTGGGGACCCCGAACATTGCTGACTGACTTTCTGAGTCACCTGGGCTGGAAGGGCCTGATTTTTCTTTCCAAGAATGGATGTAGCGCAGCCTCCATTTTCAGGGCTGACATTCATGACGTATCTAGTTCCCCCAAATGCACCCCAGGAAGGAAAGGCCCTTCCATCCCACTGGTTAGAAACCCAGCCCAGGGGAGTTCCGAAGCACCTCATTGCTGTCAGGTCCAGCATCCCTGCAGAGTGGCCCCTGCCCCTGAATGAGCCCCTTCCCAGGGCCTTCCCTGCCTCGACATGACCACAACCCAGGTGGTGCTGGGGAAGGCAGGGAGTGCAGTGAGGTGAGGGGGGAAGCAGAGCCCCTTGCTCTGGAGTGAGGAGACCACAGAGAAAGGCACACACCACCCCGACCCTATACCCCAAACTCTTAGCCCCGCCAACACAGGGGCCGCTCTGCGCCCTCTCACCGTGGCTCTCCTGTGAGACTGAACCCAACCCGACATCTGGCACCCAAGACCTACCTCCCCTCTTATGACAGATCCCGTCTTCTTGGAAACTGCCTAGCAGCGCGTATTCAAGGCCGGCAGCGGGCCTGGCGGATCTGCACTTCAGGTGCCCTACCTGGCCAGCCGTGCGTGCCTGGGCTCAGTCCTCTATCTTGCCCACCGGTAGCCTGGGTCCACGTCCGGTGCAAGCGGAGGCCACGGAGCCCAGGCTGATCCCCACACACGGACAGGTGAGGGTGCCCCCGCCCCGCTGCCCCGCTGCCCCGCCCACTGGTGGCAGTAACGCCCCAGCCTCCGGCCGGCGCCACCTGCAAGTCAGGACTTCCGCGCGGCCCTTCCCTCCCCGGCCCCGCCCAGCTGTCCCATAAGCCTCCCCCCACCCCCGTCCTGGCTGCGCCCTGGCTCCCATTGGCTCCGCAAGTTCTGCCCTCGCACAACTAGACTCGGGAGGACGCACGACGCAAGCGCTAGGGGAGGGCCCCGCGGAGTTGCCATGGTTACAGGCGCCACGCTCTGCGCGGGCCGGCGTGCGCTTCTGGGGCGGGTAGCGGGCTCCGGAAGTGTGCAGCTGCCCGGGACCATGGCGGTGCTTGCTGCTGGGGATGGCGGCTTGCTCGGCCGGGCGACTAGCTCTGGCCTGGTCAGTCGGCGGCCGACATCCTGTCTGGGGCGGCGTCCCACAGACGGTAAACGTACGTCCGCGCCGTCGGCGGGGCCGGCGGACATGAACCGGGGTGGGATCGTGGTTGGGGCGGTGGCCGGGGAGGGCTGTGGTGCCGGGGAGCGTGTTGGGGCGGGGCGGGGCAGGGCTTGGGCACAGCCTCAAGCTTTCCTCCCCCTCAGGCCCTGGGGCTGGGGCCGCGAGTCTGGGTCGCCCTTGGTGGCCGCGGCCTCCCAGAATCCCCCGGGAAGGGCAGGCGGAGGACCCATCTTAGATGAAGCGGGGCCTTACCCGGGTTTTGAAGAGCCCCAGAATCAGATGTTGGAATGGGGTGGCTTATCAGTCTTGTTTATCTGCAGGGAAATTTCAGTTCCATCCAGATGTTGGTTCCTTCAGTCAACCTCAGGAATAAGACACAAGGGTCAGTGCCGATAAGCAGTTATCTAGGGCTTGACTCAAAATAAACTATGCGGGGTGTAGGGATGGTAGATGGGACCCTCCCTCTTGAAGTTAGCAGTCTTCTGGGATTAGAGGCCCCAGTTGAGGATTACATCCTCATCTGCAGTAATGGAGGTTGTGAGAAGCACACAGAGAAGGGAGGGGGGTGGTGGCGGTAACTCATTACAGAATCCAGGACCCTTGCCTGGCTCTTGTGTAGAAGAGTCTCGCCTTGGATAGGGCAACAGTTATCAAAGTGTATCCAAGGCCCCTGAGGTGCAAGACCATTTTCATAGAAACGCCGGGATGTCACCTGCCTTTTGCACACTCTTTCTCTCCCGAGTTCCTGCGGGGTTTTCCAGGGAAAACCTGGCCTGCGATATCACAAAACAGGGAATGCAGAGGCAGATAGGAGAATTCAGCTCTCACCAGTCCAAAAGAGATTTGCAGAAATTAAAATCACTGCTATTCTTCTCACTAATGATTTTTCTTTTGAAAAATAGAATTATATTTTGTTTAAGAGTATTAATGGTAACATACAGTAGATTGTTAATATTTTTAAGCGAATTCATACACTTTTTCTAACTTCTTGTTTAACTTCTAACACAGGAAATATTGATAGATTAAACTCACATAAATAGCAGCCTTTTGGAGTTCTCAGTAATTGTTAAGAATGTATAGGGTTCTGTAGAACAAGAAGTTTGAGAGCCCCTGGAGAACGGGTGCTCAGATGCTAGTCGGGTGCTTAGTGGTGTTAGACGGATGCCAAGATGTCTTCCTCAACTGCTCCCGGAATTGAAGTAATTGGCCACATGGAGATGGGTGGGCAGTGCCTCCACTTTACAAACCAGAAGCTGCTGAATGTGTCTGGAGTCTAGGCCATGGGCTG